>NC_081292.1:57650000-67650000 GCF_030435805.1 Mustela lutreola | reverse complement strand
TAAACTAATTATTAGAAAATCAGATTTTCTGATCTTTGGCCACACTGTAGGAAGATCAGAACAACAGAGATGTTTTTAGAAAGGAAACCTAAGTCTAAAATAATAAAGACACATTTCTGAAAAAGAGCAAATTTAATCCAATGACCTATATCATCCATGTTATAAATATAAGATAATAGTTGACTTACTTGAAGATGACTAGCAATTAGAGTCCAATCATCAGTTCCATGTTGTTCAACCAACTTCTTTAACTTATCATCCTATTAAAACAAGAATGAAAATTAGAAAGCTTTCTTCCCCCACCAATAATAACTCTCCAATTCTTTCATGTCATATCTGACAGCCATCTGTAGAAGGACAAACCACTATAATACAAGCTTTCCCATTTACTCTACTCTTTCTGTCAGTCTCAACATCAAACTGCTATTCACACCCCCGGTGGAAGAAAAATAGGTGCACATTAGTTGATGAATAACTTTTCTCATGTTTTGCTTTTCAGTATCTTTCTATCTTTATTAAATATTATTATTAACAAGTATATACAAGTATGAAATTATTAAGCGTTATCACATAATTACCTCATCTCTTGTCCATTTTACTCTGTTCCAGAGTTTCTTCAATCCTTTTTGTTGTGGTACTTCATAATCATGATCAGCATACTGAAGGTCATCATCCTCATCCTCGCTAAAAAAATAAATTAAAAGCCACAATTGTGAAATCAAAAATTACATGTAAACTTGTGAATTCAATCTTTGAAACTATGTATACAGGTATGACTGAAGCAGCCACTCAGACTGACAGACATACATCAAGTTAGATTATTGAAAATATAAAAAATTAAGAGTCATACAATTGGTAATAGCTATAGTTCTTACTGACACAAGAGAAATGATAAGCCACCAGGGGTCAATTGATAACCTCTATGTATGCTAAAGAGTTTGACTTTTATTCTTTTTTTTTTTTTTTTTAAAGATTTTATTTATTTATTTGACAGAGAGAAATTACAAGTACACTGAGAGGCAGGCAGAGAGAGAGAGAAGGAAGCAGGCTCCCTGCTGAACAGAGAGCCCGATGCGGGACTCGATCCCAGGACCCTGAGATCATGACCTGAGCCGAAGGCAGCGGCTTAACCCACTGAGCCACCCAGGCGCCCTGACTTTTATTCTTTATTTGATCTTTATCCTTAAGAGTTAAAGGACTTCAAGTAAGAGAAAGACAAATATGTTGTGTTTCAGAAAAATCACTGGCAGGAATGTGGAGAAATGGAGGAAGGAAGACCAATTACTAATCTTTTACAATAACCCAAGTAAGAAATTATTAGAGCCTGACAATGTTAAAGTAAAATACAAAACAAAGTCACATCTAGTTAAAACAAAAAATGGAAGAATTGTTATTATCTATAACAATTATCTATAAAGATACTCCTCAAACTCCATGCCCCAAAACCAAATAATTATGTCAAAAAATACGCAGAAGAAATGAACAGACACTTCTTCAAAGAAGATATATAAATGGCTAATAGACACATGAAAAAATGTTCATCATCACTAGCCATCAGGGAAATTCAAATCAAAACCACATTGAGATTCCACCTTACACCAGTTAGAATGTCAAAAATCAACAGGACAGGAAACAACATGTGTTGGAGAGGATGTGGAGAAAGGGGGATCCTCTAACATTGTTGGTGGGCGGGAATTCAAGTTGGTGCAGCAATTTTGGAAAACAGTATGGAGATTCCTCAAAAAATTAAAATTGAGCTACCTTATGACCCTGCAATTACACTACTGGGTATTTACCCCAAAGATACAGATATAGTGAAAAGAAGGGCCATAGGAACCCCAATGTTCGTAGCAGCAATGTCCACAATCGCCAAACTGTGGAAAGAAATGAGATGCCCTTCAACAGATGAATGGATAAAGAAGATGTGTCCAGGGGCACCTGGGTGGCTCAGTGGGTTAAGCCTCTGCCTTTGGCTCATGTCATGATCCCAGGGTTCTGGGATGGAGCCCCGCATCGGGCTCTCTGCTGAGCAGGGAGCCTGCTTCCTTCTCTCTCTCTCTCTGCCTGCCTCTCTGCCTACTTGTGATCTCTCTCTCTGTGTCAAATAAATAAATAAAATCTTTTAAAAAAAAGAAAAAGAAAAAGAAGATGTGGTCCATATATACAATGGAATATTACAGCCATCAGAAGGATGAATACCCAACCTTTGTATCAACATGGAGGAGATTATACTGAGTGAAGTAAGTCAAGCAGAGAAAGTCAATTATCATACGGTTTCACTTATTTGTGGAGCATAAAGAATAACACGGAGGACACTGGGAGTTGGAGAGGAGAAGTGAGTTGGGAGAAATCAGAGAGGGAGACGAACCATGAGAGACTGTGGACTCTGAGAAAAAAACTGAGGGTTCTAGAAGGGAGGGGGTGGGAGGATGGGTGACCCTAGTGGTGGGTATTAAGGAGGGCACGTATTGCATGGAGCACAGGGTGTGGTGCATAAACAATGAATCTTGGAACACTGAAAAAAGTAAAATAAAACTAGGATGTTAAAAGAAAAGAAAGGTGGAAACAAGAGGATTTTGCAAGGAGTAAGGATACCTCCAAAACTTCTGACTTTGGGAGCATAAACAGAGCTATCCACTGAGATAAAGAATAGAAGGAAGGGGTGCCTGGGTTGCTCAGTCAGTTAAGCATCTGCCTTTGGCTCAGGTCATGATTCCAAGATCCTGGGATCAGCCCTGCATCAGGCTCCTTACTCAGTAGGGAGCCTGCTTCTCCCTCTCCCTCTTTCTGCTGCTCCCCCTGCTGTGCTCTTTCTTTCTGTCAAACAAATAAACAAAACCTTAAAAAAAAAAAAAAAAAAAAGAATAGAAGGAAAAACAGAACTCTGAAAGGGAGAAGAGAATGGGGAGGGTAGGCAGTTTTGGACTAGCTGATTTCAAGCACTTGAGGAATATACAAGTGAATACATCTTGAACAGCACTGTCCGATAGAAATATAACACATATGGACATTGGGGAGGATATGTGCTATTGAAAGTACTGTGAATTATGCAAGACTGATGATTCACAGACCTGTACCCCTGAAGCAAATAACATTATGTGTTAATAAAAAATGAAAAAAATTTAAAGAAAGAAATATAACACAGTCACATATCTAATTTCCTGGTAGCCACATTTTAAAAATAGAAACAGTTCAAAATAATGTTAATTATTTAACCCAAAATATTAAAAAATTACCACTTCAACACATACTCAACATAATCATGAATTAGTTTACATTTCTTTTTTACTTACTAAAGTCTCAAAAAATCTAGTGTGTATTTTATAGTTAGAGCACATTGCAATTCAGACTAACCACATTTCAACAGCTCAATAGCAGCTTGTCGGGGAATGGCTATTCTGTTGGGCAGAGCAGATCTGGCACATGGATCTTCTGCTCAGGTAAGAGGCCTCGGATAGACACACAGTTTTGGCAATCACCAGCATACAGAAAACAGTTAAAGCCATAAGAACATTCTGAAACCCCATAAAAGAGGGCAGGTCTTTATGATAAACTGGAATAGAGGATTTTGAGTAGTTAGACTGAAGACAGTCATGAAAATCTGAAAATAATAAGAGCTAATACTTATTTAAACTTTCTAAGTACCAGACATTAGGTAGTCTCTGAAATTTCTGTCTTAAAACCCCACAACATCCCCAAGAGGGAAATATTACTATTCCCACTTTACAGAAAAGGAAGACTTTGACTTAGAAAAGTAACTTCTTGCCCACAGTTATACCAAATGTATCATGACTGAACTCCAAAACGCACTAATTAACCAGTATACTGCCACATACTAGAGAAATAGGGAAGAGGATACCAAGAAGCTGGAAGATACCAAAGATAAACCTGAAGTACATTTTGAAATCAGAACAAGATTTAGTTATAACTTAACTACTTATTTTGCATCCCTGTACATATTAACCTCTTAGGGCTTTAGTTTACCTGTTTGTGAAATAAGGATAATATACTAATACTACCTATCTTATAGTGCATCTTTAAGGATAAAATTCAATGAAAAAACATATAAAACACCTCATATAGCACATAGCACAAAGAGGTAGCTCAATATTAGTATTATATGCATAGGCTGACCGTCCAACATTCAAGATTATTTCTGCTTTATTATATCCAACTCTTTTCTAAAAATACGCTCTGATTTCAAGCAGCTCAAGTTTGATGATTAACCTCTAATGTAATATATTTGGAACATGTGGAGAGTTCCCAATACCTACATATAGTTTCTTACAAAACTGAAAAATGAAGGTCTAGATTTAATACTCTCTATAGATCCTTTACGGGAACTTCTGATTTCCCTTGATTCGTCAATTCTATAGGAACAATTTTTTTTTTTTTTTTTAAGAAGTCTCCATACACAATGTGGGGATTGAACTCATGACCCTGAGATTAAGAGTCACATGTTCTACCAACTGAGCCAGACTGGCATCCCCTGGGACCAAAGTTCTTCATATCTAACCAAGCAAGACACAAAGATCCCCAACTCCCCTACCTATATAAACTATCTATCTGCTTCAGTTCAGTGCATTTTAACATTCCAATGCTCGCTCCCTAAAACAATAATCTGCCAGTCCTATGCTTGTTTTGTTGAACTAATCTGGAAATAAAGACACAAGTTTAAATAAATAAACACCTGTAATTTGCTGCCATCTTCAGCTACCAGAAATATCCACCTGATTAGCCAAGATTAAATAGTTAAAATGGAGATGGTTCATGATCCAATGACTTAATAAATTTTTCATTTCCTTTTTTTAAAGATTTTATTTATTTCCTTGACAGCGAGCGAGCAGAAGCAAGAAGAGTATCAGGAAGAGGAAGAGGGAGCAGTAAGCTTTCCACTGAGCAGGGAGCCTGACTCGGGGCTCAATCCCAGGACCCTAGAATCATGACCTGACCCAAAGGCAGATGTTTAACTGACTGAGCCACACAGATGCCCCAACTTAATAAATTTCTAAGAAGGCTACCAAATCAGAAAAAACACCATATTGAGGCTTCCTGCCCAATCTGTATGTACTCATGGCGTCTATCATTCCCTTTTAATGCTCATCACACATACCAACCTTCCCAAGCAAATAGTAAGTTCAGGAATGCAAAGAACATATCTGACACATTCAGCTCTCAGCACCAAGCACAGTACCTATAATATTTGTAAAATTAATGATCAGTGAATTATCTTCCTTACTCTTTTATTACCTCCTCCAAGTACTCTGTATTCCAAAATATTACCCTCTCTTCCAACCCAATGAAATGTCCACCTCCCTCAATACAGCTGTTCTCAAGTGGATATGAGAGAAAACATTTTTTTAACAAATGATAATACCTCTAGGAGAAGGGGAAAGACATTCTCATTTATTAAAAAGGACTTTCAAAATCCAAATGCACCTCCAAATGGTAGAATTTTAAGAAGCATAACCTGCTGAAACAAACAAACAAAATATTCAGTACAGAAGAGGTTCTTTGGTGTGTCTACTAATATTGCCTAGCTTTTCCTAGAACAGTCCCCAGCAACATTACCACTTTCTGCCATCCCAAACAGCCCTCAGTTGTGGTTTTCACAAGTTCCCTTCTTATTCCCTCCCCTCAGATCCCAACAACTTTCACAGCATAGTTGACACTGCTTTTTTTTTTTTTTTTTAATTTTATTTATTTATTTGTCATAGAGAGAGAAGCGAGAGCAAACACAGGCAGACAGAGTGGCAGGCAGAGGCAGAGGGAGAAGCAGGCTCCCCGCCAAGCAAGGAGCCCGACGTGGGACTCGATCCCAGGACGCTGGGATCATGACCCGAGCCTAAGGCAGCCGCCTAACCAACTGAGCCACCCAGGCGTCCCTTGAGACTGCTTTTAAAAAGTTAGGTTATTATGGGGCAGCTGAGTGGCTCAGTGGGTTAAGCCTCTGCCTTCAGCTCAGGTCATCATCCCTGTCCTGGGATCAAGCCCCACATCAGGGTCTCTGCTCAGCAGGGAGCCTGCTTCCCTCTCTCTGTATGCCTCTCTGCCTACTTGTGATCTCTCTCTGTCAAATAAATAAATAAAATCTTTTTTAAAAAATTAGGTTATTTCCAGTTCAAAACAATGTTTAATTTGGGGACTTACCTATATAAATCTTGAGTGTTCAAAAAAATATATCTGTATCACATCTAATCTGTATAAAATTCACTGTAGATTCTTATCAAATTATTTTAAGTTAAGGATATGAGTCCAAAGATGTCACTTTGGCCAAAAGACTAGTTTCCAAGGAGTAATTTTCCTGAAAACTTGTTCAACTTTAAAATTCAGCTTTATTTTTTAACCTCATACTTGATGTGTGAGAAATTTCTATTTCTACATGAGGTTTCATTCTCTGTTTTGCATCAGCATGGTCATCAGTTTCAGAGAGTTATACAGCCCAGTCAATGTTCAGGAAGCTGGGTGTTTTGAGTGGGTGAGTATGAGGGAGGATTAAAGTAGAATTCTTAGAATCATCTACCACTGGGACTTTCCTGGAGTCTATCCACCTAGCTACTTCTTAGTTTTAGCAGAAGTTATTTCTATATTGGTTAAGTAATTGTTGAAAGAATGATGTAACTTGGAAATACGTGTGACAGAATAAGATCCTAGAAAATTATCAGTATCCTTAGCAACAGAAAGATGCCTGAGAATGTGAACAATTTGCCAAGAAAAAAGAGAAGGGATAAAACCCCACAGTAATCTCACCAATATTCCACTTTCACCACTGCTTAATAATGGTTAGGCACCATCAAAACAAATCTGCTTTTTCATATCATCTTTTAGCATTTTTATATTGTAGCAATCAGTGATGATAATATATAATAACTAAATAAAATCAACTCCTTACTACATAAATAAGTTATTTTTAATCTAGGATGACTGATCTAGAAGACAGCAGTTAGGTGAAATTATTTTGCCAGTCACAAAGTGAAAATATAAAGGAATTTGGTTTCTGAATCTTCATTCAGAACTTGGTTACTAGAATTACTCTGCCAGTTTTATCTAAGTCAAAGAATATAACTGTCTCATATATAAACTAAGCACTACTTTCAAATGAAAAGGTTTTTTTCTAAAGATTATGAACGAACAAAGTGATTAGGGTGATTATGAAACAGCAAAATGAAGTGCGTGCGCACGCGCGCACACGCACACACACACAAATATTATGACTCGTTAGGCCAGGAAAATAGTTAAAAGAAATTTTACACTGGGTGAAAGCTAATAGGATATTACAGTCATAATTTACCCTGTGAAATAATACACAAACAATTCATACTTGACTATATTAAGATAAAACATTTAAGAAGTTCAATTTTAAAGGATACTAACTATTCCATGTAAAAAGAGTAATATGGGGTACTGAAAGGAAAAATTTGAGAATTTTTTTAAATTTACTTTTATTTGAAAAGAATCACTGGTTCAAAATTAAAGACATATCAACAGTTCTATCAAATCTGCTCTACTAATCACTTCAACATGATCATATTTTAACTCAGAAACTATTATCAAATCTGAAATTTTTATCAAAATCCAAAATTACATCTTTAATTTTACCTGTTTTGATAGGGTAATTTTATTTTTTTTTTTAAAGTTCATTCAAAATCAAGGTATGAAAATTTACCAGGTTGATTTTAAAAAGTGAAATCAGGCCACCCGGTGGTTAATATTATGTACTGCATACATGAATATTTTATTTCCAAACCTGGACTGCAAACTAGCAACATTACAGTAAGACAAATTTTACTTCATTTGACCAGTATGAATAGCAATACTGAAATAAATACTTAAGGAATTCTACCTACCTACTCGTAAACAAAAATGATCACTGAACTTTTCTATTTCATTCCATTTGTAGATATATATTTAAATGAGCAAAGATGATTACAAAAAGGTTCAAAACGGGAAATGGATATTAAATCTAGACATTAATTTACAGATCCTAAAATCCAAATGCCTAGATTAACAGACTTAAAAACTGGGATATAGAATTTACTTGCTTTTCCAAAACAATGTTGCTAGTTAATGACAAAGCTGACTAAAAAAGTCAGTTCTCATTTTCAGTATTCTTTCACCCGTAACACTCATTTTGCTGGAAATAACATAGTAAAATTGCTTCCCATACACACATATAACCCACTGTAAAACATTTTCCAATGAAAAAGCTGGCTTTTAGCTTTCCAATTTAGTGTAGTCACCAGATGCCAAGTGTAAATACCTGAATCTGTTACAACTTAAAACAGGTCTTCTAGTTTTTAAATGACATTTTTCAAAGTTAATTTTTAAGGGTAGATCTAGCTTTTAAAAACTAAAATTAATTACTCAATACATAAATATGCTTAAAAATCAAATACACGTTAATAACATATACCAATTTTGATACTACCTGTAAATTATATCATTAAAACCCCCAGTGAGATCTTAAACTATTTAAAGTGACAACACTAAATGAGCCTTTTCCTTTATGTAAATCTAGGTCAGAGATACTACAGCTATCTTAAAAATCAAAAGAGCCAACATCCTCCAGTTGTTTCAACCTGAGGTATCAGAGTTTTTTTACTTTTTTTTTCCATATCATATAGAAAAAAGTATATTATAGGATTTATGCTCATAGTCTTATGCAAAACTTTTATACAGCAAACTACAGTTTTCACTCAAATACTTAGTTGTATAGCAGAGATATTAAATTGACTAAATTATTTCCTTTCTCAACTATAAATTAGGTTCATATTTATTATTAAGCCATTTAGTCAATAGGCATGAGACCAGACTTTGCCCAATAACTTCACCCTCAAAACATTTCACATTCTATTACATTCTAAGATAAATATAACATATTTTCATATACAAGAAATGTAATTTAGAGCCTGAAACACATTTAAGTGTAAAGACCCTATGTAATACAGCATTTAGAGATGATAATTTCTCACCACATCCTCTACCTCTATTCGGAGCATAGTTTCATCCCCACCGCATTTAATTACTCCAGCCTTTTAAATCATTATATAATATATTTTAATTCATACAGCTGACAAGGAACAAAAGTGAACAGTACAATTAATATTTAAATCTCAATGCTCACAGTATTGTGAATAAAAGAAAATAATGTACACAGGCAAGTTCGTCATTAAATCACTTCTCCTTTCTTAGTCTATTATTATGAAGCAATCAAAAACTATAAAATGAGCAGAAAAAATCAATTGGAAGAAAGGGTTCTGACATTCAAGCATCCATGTCTAATCATAACTAAATGATGATCACATTAGGTAAGACATTCTTTCAAATAAGATTAACATCAATACTGATAGATAATGCCACACAATGAATATAAACAAACTTTTGTTTTTGAGTTGACAAAGTCATTTGTCACTTTGCTTAATGAAGTTATTTTATTTTAAAAATTCTGTATATTTAAAAATGCACAAGAAAAGGCCTAAATCAGTACCTCACTAATTATAATTATAGGGGCTTTTAATATCTATCTTTTCTGAAGATTAAGGAGTTAATTAGAACAGTTATTCTCACCTGAGTGATTCTGCCCCGCCCCCCCAACACACATTTGGTAATGTCTGGAGACATTTGATTGTCATAACTCAGGGAAATGGTGTTATTGGCATCTACTAGACAGAGGCCAGGAATGCTGTTAAACATACTACAAAGCATAGGGCAGCCCCCCACTACAAGGAATTATCTAATCCATTATATCAGTAGTAACAATGTTGAAAACCCTGTTGTAGAGAGGTGGGTCTACAGGAGTGTACGTGTGTATTTGTTACATCTGAGGAGTCTGACCTATACTGCAGTTGCCACAAAATAAGTCTAAAAAGGACTTATTTTATGCTGCTTTCTGCAAAAATACCTTACATACAGAAGATGATTAATAAATTAATAAAGCAACAAATGTTATGTGTAATTATTGCCAATTTTTAACACGAATCCGCAGTGAATGAATCTTAGTACTAAATTTCAACTTGAGAAATACCTCTCTAGTCAAGACTTTAAGGCTGTGAACCTAGATAAACAAAACTACTTGGAAATCCTGCCAAACAGCTTTTCAGGTTTATTTAATACTACTGACAAAAGACAACCTCATTTTTTGTCATCTAAGGGGTTACTACACACAATTTAGGTGTAGCTACTATAGTAACGTGTAAATAAAAATTAGATGAGTAAATTCCTCCTAGCAAGTTCTCCAACAAATATTATGCCCTACCTCTCTGGGCAAGACTTAGTTACAGACACAGCCAAACACGGGCACTAAAAATATTCAGTGAATCAAACATTGTTTTAAGATCAAGCTACTGGTAGTAACAGTGTAACAACTTCCCAGCATAAGATACAAAAAATACACACATACAGCTGAGAACAAGGGAATGGTAATTACAGAAAGCATCAAAAAGGTCCTCTCTCTCTCTTCAGCTATCCCTCAGAGGATTTTCCATACCTGTCAAGGCAGCAAAGATGGCAGAGGGGTCCCAGCGCAGGTTTATCACAGAGTTCCTACTTTAACTGATTCCGTAATTCAGAAAAAAAGAATCTCTTTGAACACCATTTTCGACTCCTCGGGGCTGTCCACGAGCACTTTTATGTGCGTGGAGTACTCCCTGAAAGCGCGGACTTACCTGGCAAGAAACTCCGACCAAAAGGGGATTGTGAGAGGCTGAAGTCTGGATGTGCGCTGTGGGGAGAATCAACTCCTTACAGCAATCTGGGCATTTGTTACTCACTTTTTGCGCCTTAAACACATGGGTCCCCAACTCTCCACACGTCACGGCTGCGATGGGGCCAGCCGGGCCGGAGAGGGCTGCGGGGCAGCGGGAAGGAAAACCTTGGCCCCCGCTGGGGAGGGCCTGACGGGGAAGCATTGGGAAAGGGGAAAGAATGTGAGCCGAGACACTGCCAACAGGCCTAAGTCAAAGAGATGTCACCCACCTGCGCGACCTCTTCGCCATCCTTCAAGTACCGCATAGGCGCGGGCTGGGCGGGGACGCAGTTCAGCCTCCTCCAGCCTCAAGCGAATGTTCCTTGTCCCCGACCCTCCAGCCGCTCCCCCTCGCTCCCTCTCCGAGGCGACCGAGAGTGGAACGCACGTCCCCGGCAGGGCAGGACGGAGGGGCGGACCGCGACCCGCCCCCGGCTCGCAGTGCAGCTCCTAGCCCCGGCCCGGCCCGGTCAGGGATGCCCCCAACATGTCAGCAGGCGCGCTCCCGCCCTCCGCCGGCCCCTCCCGCCGCCTCTCAGCCTCTACGCAGTGGTCCCTGCTCAGCTCCGCGGCGGGTGCCGACCCCTGCCCTCAACCCGCAGCGAGCAGCTCTGCAGGGCTCGCAGCCTCCTGCAGGGTTTTGTCCGCACCGCCGAATCTCGCGCCCAGCCTCCCTCAAGAGCCGCCGTTTGAATCTGCGCACGCGGCCCGGAATCTCATTGGCTGTAGCGGCCGCACGCGGGGGGACGAGGGCGGGGCGGAGAGAGCGCGCGCGACTATGGGCGGGGCTGGGGAGCTGGAAGTCGGGACTGGAACTCGCGGGAGTCGGGGAAGGAGCTAGGAGTCAGGGGGTGGGGCCGCAGGGCGGGCTCGCGGGTATTGCCTTGACAGGACCCGGAGCGCGCCGAGCGCCGCACCGCGCGGGGCCTGCCGGGAAAACGAGTTCCGGTGGTCGCCTAGAGGTGGGTCCGGAAGCTGCGGCGCGAGTCCAAACTTCCCGGGGTTCGCGGACACGGTCTTTGGGGGTTGGGCGGCTGCGCCGAGGCGCGTCCCCGCAGCCTCCTTTCAGCTACCGCTCCTCCACTCCTAATTCCTCGTGTGTATCTCGCCTCATTAGTTAGGAGACGCGGTCTTCGGTCTTGGGACAAATCTAACCATAAAATTTGTGCGGCCGTTATTGTTTAAGAAAAATGTGAGCTTTATTTTGCCCAGACATCAGAGCTACTGTAATAGCGAAGACTGTGGTAGGAAAACGAATATCAAGAATGAGCGGGACTGACAGGTGAAAAAGTTTTTAGCTAGAGTCGTGTTTGGCACAGAAAAAGGAAACAAGCCCAAGTGTCGGTCTGATCATCCCTGGGCTCGCTCTACGGGAAATAATTGAACCGTGATGCAGGAGAACAATGTACGAAGACAGGAGCGGACTGGAAATTTTGCCTAGATGAATCAGTATGGTAGTCAACTGTAGAAGGTGACCTTCCTTCGCAGGAGAGACGAGAGGAAGGGAGAATTGCACGGAAGGAGCTTCCAGTTGTTGTAACTACTCTAGAAGCTTCAAGTGTGAAAACTACGAACTGCTGGGATCAAATAACATTGAAGTAGTTTACAGTAACAATTACAAATGGTAAAAAATCCAAATTTGCAAGGTAACATGCTCTACTGCATAGAGCACTAAAATCACATGTTAATATTATAACAAACTTATATTTTGCTATTTTGAAGTTTTACGCGTCAATTTTTGCAAATCAGAGATGCAGGTGCAAATGTGAATTGAAGAGGGGTTTGCATGCTCTAGTTTCAAAACTTAAAACGCCTTTTTATAGTTCCTTTTTCTCAAGAAATGGGTTCTGGGAAGGTGAAACACTTTTTATTTCATTCCTTATTGTGTTGCTCGTTCACTTTTTTTTTTTTTTTTTAACCTAATTGAGAAAGTAATGTCATTTGAAAATTGATTTCTGATTTACTCCTGGGTCATACATTACTCTACTTACTTATATTCTAACAGGAAGCAGAGTTTCTCCTCTATATTAGGCTTTTTATACAGAATACTTATTTAGAGCTTGAAAGCAGATATTTTAGACTTTGACACTACACTAAATACCCCTCATTTTAGAGACAGAGAAAAACATAATTCCCCAGAAAGAGCACATTGCAAATTCATATAAATCGCTTATAAAGAGACAAAGTGTGCCATGAAAGTGCTTCACAGTTATTTGAATACACACTCGAATGTAATTGAGAGCTGGGCTTTTTTTTTTTTTTCCTTAAAGCAAAACATACATTTCAAAAGAGTTTTTATTCAGAGTATTATAAGGAACTCTTAAAACAACTATGTGGGGGGAGCAATGAAAAAATGGGCAAAAGGTTAGAGCAGACATTTCACCAAAAAAAGATAGACCAATAGCAAATAAGCCACATGAAAAGACGTTCCACATCTTTGATCATTAGAGAAATGCAAATCAAAACCACAGTGAGATACCACCACACAGTAATTAGGATGGGGAGGGGGGAGACTGATATACAAGTGTTGGTAAAGGTGAAGATGCTAAGCAAACACAACTTCCGTGCATTGATGGTAGAAATGCAGATGGACGGACACTTTGGAGAACAAATGTTTATAGTGGCTTTATTTGTAATCACCCAAAACTGAAAACACTCAAAAGAATGTTTTTCTCATTACCACACTTCTCACTCCCTAAGAGTTGGTTTTAAATAGCCTGTTAAAGCTTCTCAAGTTCTTCCTGAGAAGAACTTGAATGAATACCAAGGGGAAAATGATTGGGGACAAGTGCTGGAAATTTCTTTAAAAACTATTTTACCTTTAAGGACTCATAAAGTTTTCTTTCTACTCCATGACAAATATATTCCTATTTTTAATTATAAAAATTATTTTTAAAATATTTTTTAATTTTTTTTTAAGTAATCTCTAAACCCAACGTGGGGCTCAAACTCACAACTCTGAGATCAAGAGTGTCACATTCTCTTCCTACTGAGCCAGCCAGGTACCCCTATAAAAATGATTTTAAAATTATTTTAAAAGTATGTACTAATTTAGTTTCTTACTCCGAATCTTTAAATAAATTGCTTCACTATTATTAAACAAATGAGCAGTAAAGTGCACCGTGCTCATCCTTCCCATGGCTATACCAACTTATTCTCCCACAAAGGCCAAATACTCCCAAGGTTTGCTTATGTTGTTTGAAAAGCTTTTGCTGGCTTAATATAGTACCTGAGAGGCTATACTTTTAATAGAGCCATATCTATCATTCCCATAGATTTTTGTTTGTTCTGTTTATTGCTAGAATCCCAGTCCCTAGAATAGTAATACATCAATATGCTCAAATACAATCACTGTACAATGAATAAACAAAGGCAAATAATAAGCACATGAAAAAATATGTTCATAAAAAGTATAAATTAGGGGGCCTGGGTGGCTCAGTCGGTAGGACATCTGCCTTTGGCTTTGATCATGATCCCGGGATCCTAGGATGGAGTCCCACGTTGGGTTTCACACTCACTGGGGCCTGCTTCTCCCTCTTCCTCTGCTTGCAGCTCCCCCTGCTTGTGCTCACTCCCTCTGTGTCTCTGTGTCAGATAAATTTTAAAAATCTAAAAAAAAATTTTTTTTAAAGTGTAAGTACCATTTTATGACTACTAAGGTAGCAAAATATTTCTGAACTCTGTCAAAAGTTTGAATAATTCCTCGATGTTAGTACTGAAACCGGTATGATCCCTTTGGAAAGCAACACCAAGCAAAAGCTGTAAAGATGTGCATAGCCTGTGATGGACATCTTATCACAATATACTGTAATTTGGAGCACCTATGTGGTACAGTTGTTTGAGTGTCTGACTCTTGGTTTCAGCTTGGGTCATAATCTTGGGGTCCAGGAATGGAGCCCCACATTGGGTTCCACACTCAGTGGAACATTCACATTCACATTCACTTTACTACCCTAATATCCATGAACATTCAACTATCAGTATAGTATAGATGTACTATAGGACGGTGTAGAGCAAAGAGCTAGTAGCAGAACTGTATGCTTAATATGTTGTTTATGTACGTAAGGTCTCAGGGTATATGTGGGTATGTGTCTAACATTATAGAAAATGGTCTATGGACTGCACACCAAACTGTTTAGCAGTGTTTTACTTTGGAGGGAGAGATGAGATGGGAGCAGGGCTGGCTTTAACTTTTTACCCTGTGTATTTTTGTATTATTTAATATTTTAAAACATAAATTCTTGTTTATTTTTTTAATTAAAAAAAAAATGAACTGCAAGGGCATCTGGATGGCTCAGTCAGTTGTCTGCCTACAGCTCAGGTCATGATCTCAGGGTCCTGGGATCAAGTTCATGTTGGGGTGTCATCCCTGCTCAGCAAGGGATCTCCTTCTCCCTCTCTCCCTCCCTATTTTTGCTCATGCTCTCTCTTTCTCAAATAAATAAGTAAAATCTTAAAGAAATTAAAAATGAAATAAAATTTTTTAAATGAGCTGGAAATAGAAAGAAATAGCATGTTATATAAAACTTGCCCCAGCATTGATAATGCTAAATAAATATGCTTTGGCAGAAATGGTGAAACCATATATTATGTGCTCAATCTGAGAATAAAAATCAGATTTAGAATTATATCTTGGATACATAAATATCTGTTTCAGCCTCTCCCCACCACCAATGTATTTTGGTAATCTCTACATTTAGGATATTATTTTAAGTTTGATGGAAATTATAAATAGAAATCATACTGTCATAAGCAGTTATAAAATTCTTACTTTGGCTTTTAAAGGTAAAAATGAGTGGTTGATCTGCCAGGAAAAACAAAAACTGTAAGAGACAAAAATGTTTTAAAGTCTCCCTATATCAGGACACAGGTGGGGAGTATGGGCTATATAGGTGATGGGTATTAAGGAGTGCACTTGTGATGAGCACCAGGTGTCATATGGAAGTGTTGAATCACTATATTGCACAACTGAAACTAATATCACACTGCATGTTAACTGACTGGAATTTAAATAAAAACTTTTTTTAAAAAAGAAAGTGTCCCTAATTCAAACCAATATTCTTTGCTCTACTCTTTTGTAGTAGATAGAATAATGGCCCACCCCAAAGATATCCATGTCCTAATTCCCAGAACCGATGAATATAATATTTTAATGGCAAAAGGGACTTTGCAGTTATAATTAAATTAAGGATCTTGACATGGGGATGTTAGTTTGGGTTATCCAGGAGGACCCAATGTAATCACAAAAGTCCTTGAGAATGGAAGAGAGTAGCAGGGGAGCCTGACAGATTTGGAGACGCTATACTGTTAGTATCGAAAATGGAGAAAAGGGTCATGAACCAAGGAATGCAGGCAGCCTGTAGAAGCTATTAAATAAATCAAGAAAACAGATTCTCCTCTCAGATTTTAGCTCAGGGAGATTCTCTTTGAACTTCTGACTTCCAGAAGTTTAGGATATTAAGTTTGTATTGTTTTAAGCCAGAATTTGTGGTAATTTGCTACAGCAACAATAGGTAACAGCCTTCTCTGAAATTTTCAGTATTTTTGGCCTGTGATGATAAAAGAAGTGCTTTCTCTTCTAAAGGTGATCTTCTATAGTGTTCAAATTTTAGCACCTCTTTACAACAAATAAGCCTACCAACTGAAGATTCAAAATGAAGGATAGGAACTCCACATTAAGGGAGAGGGTGGGCACTCAGGGCATTAAACAAAAGAAATAATTTACAGAATACCACAAAATCCCTAAAGCAGGACTCACTCATCTGTGGGAAACACAATTTGTGCCAAGATATGAAGGTATGTGCTTCTTTTTAATTCTAAGCTTTCTACCTTTACTTTCAATTTTGTCACCTTCCACATTATCAGGAATAGTATCTTGTCTTTTTTTTTTTTTTTTTTTTCCCCCAGCCTCCCCTTCTCTCCTGGCCTAGTACATCCAGGCACTCCCAAAGGGCACAATGAATTTGCAAGATTTTAGGGGAATTTGTGGTTATTGAAGGTCAGTACTGGCATTTGAAGTGCCAGTTCTAGAACAGAAGACTCTTGTAAAGTTTGAAACAGTCCTGCACAAGGAAGAATTATCCGGTGTTCCATCCAACATTCAATCAGACAGTAATGTAAGTGAAAAAAATGCTAAGTCTCAAATCACTTTAACGTGTAAACTTGTAGTTTGTAAACACAAGTGCACAAATGTTGGGGCTGTTTTTGTTTTGCAATTTAAAATGCATTATTTGCAGGGTGCCTGGATGGCTTAGTTTAGCATCTGCCTTGAGCTCAGGGCATGATTCCAGAGTCTCTGGATTGAGACCCACATGGAGCCCCACCGTGGTCTTCCTGCTCAGTAAGAAGTCTGCTTCTCCCTCTACCCTTCCCCTGTGCTTGTGATCTCTCTCTCCCTCTCTCAAATAAGTCCTCTGTTAAAAATATACACTATCTCCAGAAATACATTGTATGTAAATCAGGGGAAGACTGTATTTTATTTTGTTCAGACTTAACCAAGAGTTTTTTCTCCATGATTATTTCATTCTCCATTTTAGAAAAATCACATCACTGAGGGTTACTCAGCTCAAGATTTTATGACAGAAATAAAGCCCACTGGTATCTGTTTCTAGCTATGGAGTTCCATCTATTAAGTCCAGAATTTGGGTAACTTACCAACCTGAGCCTGCTTCCTGAAAGATGAAAACAATGATGTTACCCAACCACAAAGAGTTGTTTTGAGGGTTAAACTAATTATTGCATGTTGTTTCACATAGGTATCTGGATATAGGAAAATGGTCACTAAATGAGTTATTATGAAGGTGTTTATTGCTTGTCTTCATTATTGGGATGTAGCTCTAAAAGCTACATGGAATTTGTCTCATTTAGAACTATTTCCCCAGTTCCTAGAACAGGAGATATGTTGAATTTTGGGAGGTTTTTTGTTTTTGTTTTGTTTTGTTTTGTTTCCCCTCAGGAAAGGGGTTGGGGTTACAGGTGAAGATCTGTGAATCCTAGTATGTGACCGAATCAATATTATGCTTGAATCATTCAGTGTTTGTTAAGCACTGATCAAAAGCCCAGCTTCTGTTCCATGTGGTATGACAAGTGGACCAAAGACAGGTTTAGTTCCAACTAGGAAAGAGCACAAGTTTAAAGAGCCTGTAAGTTTTTCACCTTTGTATACTGTGTATAGTTTAGAAAATCAATTAAAGACTTCAATTTTTCTGTATACATTTTTAATGATTAGAAACAATCAGCTATGCGCTCATAATTGCAGTTACTGGGGTCTGATAAAGCCAGTCAATAAAAACAAAATCCATACTGAACTGTCAATTAGTAGGATGTTTGTCTTATTTTAGTCACTGAAGTTTTTGAGAGCTCCAAACTATATGGTATATGACCAGTGAGACTCATGTACAAGACCTTGAGTCCAAGTTTGGGACAAATATAACCAGCCAAAGCATACAGTAAAGCTAGTTATGTTTAGTTTACTTGGAGCCCACACCAATGTCATTTGTCCCATCAGCACTATGCCAAGAGCAAGTGAGCCCATGATGACATGATCGGCAGAACAAGGGGGTAACTAAAGAACCAAAAGGTTATAGTAGAAACTGAGGCCTTGAAAAGCTCCATGACTTGCTTAGGTCACAGAACAAGTTAGTCACAAAGCACAGAATATTAGTTCTCTGGATTTTCAGTATTGCATGTGGTCATAAAGCTGTTGCATGAATATGTGAACACAGAAACCATTGTTTTTTAGCTATTAACTATCACAAATAAAGCAGGTTTTAACCTAATAAAACAAATTAAATAATGTGTGCCCTATGTATGAGGATTTATCCATTTTAATGTCAACTGAACTCTTGAATTATTTTGATATGTAAGTAACAGTAAACATTCAAGTGTTTACTGTATGTCAGGCACTGTTTTAATAATCAAATATGTGTTAACTCATTTAATCCTCACAACCACCCCAGGAGATGCCTCCATCATCCTACTAAAGAAGAAACTGAAGCACAGACAGATCACACAGTAAGCAGTGTGCCAAGATTCAGTTCTAGGAGTCTAGTGTCTGAGACTCTGCTCTAAGTTAAACAAGTCTATTCTAACAGAATAGATATTAAGCATACACATTGAAACGTAAAAGCAAATATGTCATATTGATTGCTAAGCCATAGAAGTGGTTACTATTTCTGTATTTCCCTTCATCCCCTCATCTCTAACCAGTATTTTTGAAAAATCAGCACAAAACTAAGTTCTCTCTTTATTAGAACGTCTGTTTTGTCTTTAAAAATTCAGTAAGCATTACATAACCCAATTACGTAAAACGTCTAAAGGAATTTTGCTAATTCTTTTCTAATTGAGTCAATTTCATTTACACTGAGATCACAGTAAAGAGGAGAAATTCCTGTTCCTATATGACGTCCCACTAACGGAAGTTTAAAAAAGACCTTTATTGGAGTTAAGAATTCCCTTATAAAACTAATCTATATTTTCATGCATTATATTGAAGTATAATTCCAGGAAACTCAAGAATAAAAATTATTTTTAAAAGCTATTGTGGAGAAGTCGAGGGGAAAATCAGTATGTATTAACTTATAGTTTTATTAATATAAAAGAAAACTTCAAATACTGTACAGTGAGGTGTGCTGTAGAACACTATGTAGTTATAATACACTATTATTAATTATTTATTACTCAAATGTAATATATACAGCAACAACAAAATCAGAAAATAATGGGTAACAGCCAGTGCCTTAGGGATAATGGAACATTTATACTACTTAACTGAGCAGTTAAAGCACTTGCTATGTAATTTTTCTAAATATTTACATTACCACTTATTTTTATATTTTCTAAAGAGCATTTCCCTCCAAAAAAGTAGACTCTCCAGCTCTTGGCACTAACTCTTAAAGTCCAATAAACCTGAAAATATTGATAACCTTTTCAGTCTTTTATTGCCCCACCACAGGCATAAAGGCTCAGGAAGGGACTTGTGCATTCTAAAGAAAAGTACGCAATACCTTCAAATTTTAATACTAAGTAATTGATACTCACAAGCAGGTAACATCAACTAGAACTTTTTTTACTAGTTTTCCTTTTCTTTTACAAGAGAATAATCATTGTATTAATATTATACTACAAAAGCATGTAGACTCCATAATTTAAAAAATTAAATGTCAGATATACAAGTAATGGCATTTTCTCCAATAATTCACAATTTTTACAATTTCTGCTATTTTGGAACAAACGTTAAAATTTCCACGATTTAATTATCATTAAATATGAATTGAAACACTTAGCATCTCAAAGAATTATTAAGAATGGCAGAACTTAACAGTTAACTATAAATCTTACAGTAGCTCCTCTTTGTTACTTTATTTCAGTAAGCATTCTACTATGGCATGTTTTCAAGTGAGTAGTTCTGACTTGAAAATTAATTTCTTATATTAATTATGAAGAGCTTTGAGGATGTACAATTTTGTTAAATTATATGATAACCTTGAACTGCAGGATATAGCTACCCAACTTATATGGAGTATGTATCTCACTACTGCTTTGATAAAAGGTCATTTAAAATTCATACTGAGTGGAGTTTAATTCAATTTTGCAAAGGCTTTTTATGAAAATCCTAATATGGAGACCTTGTTTTGGGAACCATGAAACTCTCAAAATCTACTCTGCAGTATTTTAAGTGTGGGCCAACTGAAATTCCTATAGAAAAATGAGGACAAAACTGTACTGATATTCTAAAACAAACATAGTATGATATTGTCATTATATTGACCAAAGCATAATTAATGACAGAAGTTGTGAGTTTACTTCATACCTAAACACTAGTTATTCGGGAGTCCTAAATATTTAAAGAAATGTTCACTAGCAGCCAGTATTAGTAGGCAACTACATAAAATAATACTGTTATAAATTTTGCATTTAGTTGCTAACATGTGATGTCAGTACAATTCTCAAAAACCTGTCATTAGTAATATATGAGTTGCTAGCAAGTGATCTTCCCTGAGGTAAGAGACCATATGCAAAAAGTCTGCTCATTTCAAACCAAATTAGATACTTAAAAATAATGGCAATAAGGACCTGTGGCTGGGATTCACAGATGCATTTCAGATTGGTATCTTAATTGCAAGCAGTAGGCTTGATTGTAAAAATCAAACTAAAAATCATCAGAAGATATAAAGCAAATTTCACAGTCAATAGCATTTGCTAAATTTCTCAGTCTTTATCCTAACATTTTCCAATAAAATACTTGAAACATAGTGAAAGGGGAAAAAAATAGGTGTTGGGCTTGCTCTTTAACTAGTTCCTGAGTAACCATTCCCTTGGCGTTCATTAAATTCTAGCTCATAATATTTGGCAGTGTCTTGTGTTCTTCAATTTCAGCCAGTTTCTCATGACTAATATTCTAGACATACACCACCTTCAAACTCTACCTAGACTTTGGGTCATCAATTCAAACTTGGTATGATTACCTAACAAAGTGGATTACTGAAGAAAAAAATTTACAATTTTACTTCAAGTTTCAGTGAAACATCACAAACAGAATAATAAGATTGAGCTATATTTATGTTACATCTAAGGCTAAAATAATATTTTAACTGATTTATGATCTCTAGCTTGAACTCAAAGTTGTGGTGATCACAAATGGCAGTACTGAAAAATAAGAATTCTACAGTCATCTATCTGATTATGATAACCATATGAAACAATAAAGGATGAAAATTAAGAACTTAAATTGTTTCTAAAACTTCTTTGTGAAGATGATACCTGGCTCACTTCTCAAAAACTATTAATTACTCCAACCAAATTTCAGCAGATTTAAAATAATTTCAAGAAATCTGACCATTCTCAAAATCAAGCCTTTTATTCTTTATCAAGGGAGAACCCAAATTATTATTATAATATTCACACCTAACCAGCTTCTAAATAGCATTGCTGTGGCAAGAGAAATAGTGTTATCAGAGATTTAAGCCCTTCTCCTAATGTTCACAGGTGCACTCTAATTTGACTAAATGCAAGTATTAATATAATAGGAAGATAAAATTTCTGATATTTTTCTATATGCTATGAGTATAGTTGTCTGTTATTAACAAAACATGCCAAGCCACAGGTGAAGAAAATACTTGTTAAAGAAAAAGTGATTATATCATTTATCTGAAAGCAGCACATTTGCTTGTTAAACAGTTTTCCTGTATTTAATTTAATAAGAAAAGTCAGTTTCAGTGGCTGAAAAAGCCAAAAATAATTATAGTGGTTAGTGGTATTTGTAATTTTTAGTTTAATACACAGAAGCCACCTATACTAACTAAATGGGAACTATTATTTGGTAGCTGCAGTTCTTTATGCAAAACACACAATATTAAAGTCCTAAATTTTCCTGCTCTTTAGATATTAAGATAATTGAAAGTAAATTTAGAAGAATTGAAATAAAATATGGTTTAAAATGTGATGTGATAAAATTAACCTAAATATCTATCTTGCTCAGGTATCACCTGCAGAGTGTCTAGATTCTCCATTCTTTCCTTACTCAAATGGAGTACTTCATTTAGTAAGTGGATTAAGTCAGAGAGACTTTCTTAGAAAGAAATCCAAAACCTCCCTCCTTTGGAAACACAAGTCAAAGTACTGTCTAATATTCGTTATGAATCAACAGACTGAAATTTTGAAACCTGATGTACATTTTCTTAGACTGCAAACACAGTTCTGCATCTGTTACATGTGCAAACAGAGACAGCCAGGCTTTAAATGCTCTAGATAAGAGATTGTATTAACATACATTTTGTCTTTCATCCATTCAAATTCAACTTAATTTCAGTGAACAAAGGAAAAAGATGGATTGAATTGTACATTTCAGAATACAGATTTGCAGAACAGGATAAAATAGTGCAATACCAATCTCAGGTTAACATTCTTTGTCTTTAAGATAATAAGCATGAGAGCTGCTTTTTGAGGAAACTGGCACTAAAGGTTTGATGAATACACTATTTAAGCAAATGCCCAGTAGATCAGGGTCTGATGCAGTAACATTTGCATCCAAATCCAAGTGAAGCCAACAGATAAAGAAAATCTTATGGATGCTAAGGAAAAAAGGAAACATTTTTGGTTCAAAGGGGCTCAAAGACACTTAGCATATACAAGCTTAAATACCATTGATCAAAATTGTAGAACAATGTAACTCATTCATAAAGATAAATTCTTATATATAAATTCTCTGTGAATCTGACAGACTCTGAAAATTAGAGATTAACTACTGCTACCATTATTTTTAAATTTTTTACCACACTTTACAATCAACTTTTCTGCAAGATTAAAGAAAAAAAAAATTCAGTGGTACTTGACCAGGCCAGGATTAAAAAAATAATGGTAACATATTATCAACAACAGAGCACACAATTGGCTGTGTTGGCTCAGACAGCAACATTACTGAATCACATTGACTTTATCATTTTAGAATAGATATTTTCCCCCTAGCCTTGCTCAAATCAGCAAAATGTTCTATCATTACACTCTATTCTCTAGGTATTTTCACCAAGAATACGTATCTCTATGAATGTGTTTACGTTCACGGAAACATCAGGATCCCAGTATCTAATAAATCCGTCGATGAATTTTAAGATATAATTTAGTTCTGATAACCTTCAAATTTACATAAGTCTTTTGACACTCTAATAAATATGTGGAATGGTTACCTTGATGATATCAATGTTAGCAAAATCTCATTCCCCCCCAGTTCTAGCCTTTTCAGAAAAACAAACATTAGCAAGAAAATTTTCATGTTTGAAACATTTAAGACTTTCATGGAATTAAAATTACAAAAAACTTCCAATGAACCACATATATGGAAGAAACTCATCTCAGCAGATCTAATAACTAATTTATAGGAATTCAGAGCCAGCCTGGGCAGCAGTATATTAAAAGCTATTGCCAGTCACACACTTGCTGTCATGCACTGAATAACAAGATAGAATCTTTGAATTATATACGTACAAGATTTTTATGACTAATCAAGTTATGTGGCCCAGCCAACAAATGTTACATATTCACAATAAACATTCTGCCTTTATTAGCCTCTAATTAAATCAAGAGTGATCCATTGGCTCAGTTGTGTTTGTCATCTCAGCATCTTGACTATCCATCTCTTCAGGCTCCTCCACTGAATTTCCCTTTTGTGCTTTTGACCTTGTGGCAAATGCTGTTCCTAGGGCCTCTGTCACACAGCTATCAGTTGTTTCTGTACTCAAATTTTCAGTGCCACCAGTTAAAGAAAAAGATTCAGGTAAGCCAGTCTGAAGACTCCCAGACTTCACAGAAGAACTCACAACTTCTCCTTTCCTTTGAGGAAGATCAGATGGTGACTGCTCTGTACTTTGATCCCGCAAATGCTTGTCCATCGAAGCCTGGATAGAAGAAACCATTTCCTGCAATTTTTTTCGCTGGGCCTCAACCAAATCAGGATCAAGCTGCCTGCTGTCTCTCATTGTAACTACTCCAGGAGCTATTCGAATAAGCTCACTGTTACTAGGAGCAGCTGTGAATACAGAAGGCTCTATTTTAATGGAACTATTACTAAAGTCTGTCCCTGTATTATGCTTCCTTACAACTGAGGCTTCCCTAGCTCTTGAATCAAGGTGTGGGTTACTAGATGCAGTTCCTAAAGAATGCCCTTTTCCCTGAAAGGCAGTTACATTATGAAGCTGCTCAGATTTCTTTTTCACTACTCCACCACTACCTAGTTTTAATAGCCCATGTGAGGGACTTGATTCTCTACTTCTTGTAGTAGCCTCTGCTCGAACCTGACTTACAGCCTCTTTAACTAAATCTTCAACATCAGGACCGATGGGAAAATGTCCTGCAGCATCCACACACAATTCCAGTCTATCTTCAGAAGCATTATAGACAAAGGTTTTGCCAGGCAGATGTGGAAAAGTACAATGCTTGCCATCAGCCATACCTAAAGAAGGGAAAAAAACACATTTAATATATTAAAATCTTACTTAAAAAGTGTAGTAACGAAAATTGTAGTTGAAGCAGTGAATTTTCAACAATATCCAGATCACAGTTTTGAAAACAAAACTAATTAAAAAATAATTATATTAATAGAATTTATTACTATTAAAAATAGCATGACAGCCCTCGCTTCGGCAGCACATACACTAAAATATGACGGACCTTCCCCAGGAGAATTTTTTTTGTTTAATATCATTAACCTATTACAAACTTAGGAACAGGGCTTAAACGAACAGCTAAGCTATGAGAAAACACTAGCAAAGGTATTAGTAAAACAACTGCTTGCATTAAAACAATGAGAAAATAGGGGCGCCTGGGTGGCTCAGTGGGTTAAGCCGCTGCCTTCGGCTCAGGTCATGATCTCAGGGTCCTGGGGTCGAGTCCCGCGTCGGGCTCTCTGCTCAGCAGGGAGCCTGCTTCCCCTCTCTCTCTCTGTCTGCCTCTCCGTCTACTTGTGATTTCTCTCTATCAAATAAATAAAATCTTAAAAAAAAAAAAAAAAAACAATGAGAAAATATACTTTCATTTACTAATTAAAATTTAAAACTTTACAAAAATACCTATAAGGGCAAAATTTACACAAAAATGCTGCACAGTGTGAATTAAAATTAAAAATCCTAAGTAGCTCTACTGAATTACAGAATACCAGAATAAAAGTGGTTTTCTCAGTGTACCTTAGGTATGTTATCTTTCACAAATATAAAAGACAATGAACTTTCAAAATGAGATACCCCATAGTTAAAGAAGTAATTATGTGGGCATATTTAGGAAAGCTAACATTAATGCACTGTGCCTTTGGTATAACTCTAAGCAATGACACTTGGGTTGCAATATAAGAATTTTTTTTTCTTAAAAAAAAGTTGTATTTCACGTTACTCCTCATTCCTCTCTGTTAAGTCACAACCACCAAAATAAGCCTGAAGTACAGATGCTCCTCAAACGGACCCTGAAGTTTAATTTACTTCTCATAGTCAACTAATGTAGGAACAGAAGAACTTGAAGGCAGGCTTCTATTTTCTAGTTGAGGAACTTGATCTCACTCTCTGGTATTCCAAAATTTTATACTTTTTCCAACTGAGGTATAAGAAAATTGTGTGTCTTTTAAACTATCCAATATCCTTACATTTTAAATTTGTTTCTCAAAGTATATTACAAGTATGCAAAAATGGGGGTTTTCAAATTTCATAAAACCAAAGATTTTCTATGTTAACAACAAAAGAAAGATATAGTAGAGAACTCTTATTTTTTTAAGTAAGCTCCATGCCCAGCATAGAAACCATGAAGCAAAGAACTCTTAATAATATATGGTGCAAATGGTTATGTTTATGGCAAAATATAAAGGCAAAAGCAAACTAGTTAAAAATGAGTGAAATTGTTAGTGCTACACAAATACAGAGGTGGAGAATGAGTGAACTCTAGAATGCTTAGTGGGCATTGAGGTAGTCTCCAGCTTTGTAGGTTATTATTTATTTATTTTTTTTTAAGATTTTTATTTATTTATTTAACACAGAGAGAGACATCACAAGTAGGTGGAGCAGCTTGCAGCGAGAGAGGGGGAAGCAGGCTCCCTGCAGAGCAGAGAGCCCAATGCAGGGCTCAATCCCAGGACCCTGAGATTTTGACTGAAGCTGAAGGCAGAGGTGTTTGTGGGTTTTTTTAAAGATTTTATTTATTTGACAGAGTACCCCAAGTAGGCATAAAGGCGGGCAGAGAGAGAAGTGAGGAAGCAGGCTCCCCACTGAGCAGAGAGCCCAATGTGGGGCTCGATCCCAGGACTCTGGAATCATGAACGCAAGCCGAAGGCAGAGGCTTTAACCCACTGAGCCACCCAGACGCCCCTGAAGGCAGAGGTTTAACTCTCTGAGCCACCCAGGTGCCCCTGACTTTGTAGGTTATTAGGAGTAGTTCTTCCTCCCCTGAAAAAAGCTACAGAGTGGTTCTAATGTATCATTGCGAATATTCTAAATAACCAGAGAAAAGAACTGAACTGCAAATGAAATACACAGTAATTTTTAATAAACATTCATTTCAGTGGTAAGTATCCATTAATAAAAATCCAACAGAATTTCCTCTTGGAACGTTTCTGGCATAGGTAACTGACAAAAAGAGACAGACAAAATTTAAAATTAGAGATGTGGTCTCAATGGTTCCTTTTCAGGCCACAGCCTTGGAATCGGCTTATTACCAATCCCCTACCTCAGAGATCTGTAAATAGCCCATGTGAGGGACTTGATTCTCTACTTCTTGTAGTAGCCTCTGCTTGAACCTGACTTACAGCCTCTTTAGCTATTAATCTTCAACACCAGGACCGATGGGGAAATGTCCTGCAGTAACCACACACAATTCTAGTCTATCTTCAGAAGCATTATAGACAAAGGTTTTGCCAGGCAGATGCGGAAAAGTAAAACTTGGTTCAAGAAACAAAGGGAGCAAAGAAAAGAATTTTGAATGATTAAGTCCAGAGATTAAGCAAAACTTTCAAACATTCACTTCAACAGATGACACTTATTGAGTCTCACTATATGTCAGGAACTAAAATAGACCCTGAAGATTCAAATAAAATGTAATTCTTAGGAAACAGGTACAAACAGATCATTATAATACAATCAGGTAAGTATAATGATAGGTATACTCAGTTCACTGATTTGGTATTAAATGAGAAAACATGCAAAGCATAACACAGACTGCCTAATATAAATCAGGCAGTCAATGGTTTTAGTTCCTCTATTAGATCAAAAAGTTTTGTAATTGTTTCCAGACTGCTATTGTGATGCTTTCCTTTGGTCATTCCTGGAAAGGATCATAGTCCCACATATCACAGTATCATTCACAATGAAACACTGGAAACAGTCAAAGTAAGCTTTCAACAAGAGAAGAATGGCTAAGAAAATTATGGTCTATCCACCTGATGGAAGTAATATGCAGCTATTAGGAACTGATATAAACAAGAAACCTATGATGCCTCATATATATAATAAAATGCACATGAGTAGCAGGAAACAAATCTAAGTACTGTAATTACAATCAGGCCAAAACATGTATGTATGAGACAAATACTTAAAAATCATAGGTGATGTTTCCGATTTCTATAGTTTCTAAACCTTTTACATTATTAAAAATATTCTGAATATGTATTAAATACTTTATGGGCTGTACTCCCTTTAAGCATAATCATTTACATTTTATGTAACTTATGTAGTCTTAAATTTTAAGAATCAAGGTTATTAAAATTCCTGTATCTCATATCAAAAGTTCTATCACACATTTACACACAAAAAATATATACTAATATTTAGAGCTACATTCTTCCTTACATCAAAAAAAACAAAAACAAAAACACACCCAGAAATGCATCAGAAAAATGGATGAATAATATTAAAATGATAAAACAGAATACTATGCAGTAATGAAAATGAATGACAGTTGAACCCATCAACATGAATAAATCTGAAAACCTGTTGCATAAAAGCAGCAAATCACAGAGAATATATATAGCATAATTTTCAATTTCCATTTTCATAAAGTTCAAACACAAGCAAAACTCAACATTATAAATTAAGATAGCTATACAAGTTTTAACTAAATTTGTCATCTACATCTGCATTTATCTCTACATAAAGACCTGCAAAGAAACTTATATTTTAAGCAAAAGAACTTTAAAATATCTTTCCAAATATAAGGAATAAGAATATTAATAGTCTAGTTAAATTGGGAAATATTTCTGTTCTAATGTAGATATAACCATATGTTTGTTAGGGTGGATTTGTAAAAAGAGAAGTATGTTCCAATTATTGGAGGACATGGGTATATGTGTTTTGGGTGATATAGTTTGATTCTTTGACTACAGGATAATAATGATTTGCCACATGAATATGTCCTAAACAAAAGAAGTAAGGGGCACCTGGCTGGCTAAGTCAGAGGACATGGGACTCTTGACCTTAGGATCAAGAGTAGGAGCCCTATATCAGGCGTAGAGATTACCTGAAAAAATGAAATTTTAAAAAAGATAAAACCCTGCTACAAATATTAGAAAAGACTGTATTTTGAAAAGTAAAATAATTTTCTAACAATGACCCATTTCAAATGGTTGTTATAGTCAAAAGAATTTTAATTATTCTGCAAATGACAGCTGAAATTCTAATAATAACAAACATTAGCTAATTACTTAATAGGTACCAGGCCCTTTGCTAACTGCTTTATGTACATGATTCCATTTGATCCTAACAACCCTGAGATTATAATACCCACTTTACTAATGAAGACACTAAAATTTAGAAGTCACACAGGGAGTAAGTGGTAGAACCAAAATTGGATCTCAGATGTTCTTACTTCAGAGCTCTAAACCACTCCCTAATAAGGTTAAATTGAGACAGGAAACATTTGAAAAAACTCTAATGGTTCTACTGAGAGATAATTCACATAAAACTCATTTTAAGTGTACAACTAAATGGTTGTACACTTAAGAGAAAAGTAGAATCATCATCAAACACTTTTAGAACATTTTCATCACCCCGAAAAGAAACTCAAACCCATTAGTAGTCACTCTCATTTCCTCCCCTTACCCTAACTCCCAGCCCTAGGAAATACTGATTTACTCTGTCTCTGTAGGTAAGCCTATTCTGTGACATTTCATTTAAATGGGATAATACATGGTCTATTGTGACTGGTTTATCTCATGTAGCGTAATTTTTCAAGGTTCATGCATGATATAGCATGTACCGATACTTCATTCCTTTTTATTGCCAAATAATACTTCATTGTATCCAAATACTAAATCTTACTTATCCAATCACCAGTTGATGGAAATTTTGGGTTGTTTCCACTCTTGACTATTATGAATAATGCTATTATGACCCATTTGTGTACAAGTTTTGCATGGACAGGTTTCATTTCTCTTGGGTATACACCTAAGAGTAGAACTACTGGGTTGTAACCAGTTAAATATGAGGAACTGCCAGACTGTTTTCCCAAGTGGCTGTACCATTTCACATTCCTACCAGCAGTATGAGGGTTCCAATATCTCTATATCTCCTTGCCAACAGTTCTTATCTGCCTTTTTGATTATAGCCATTCTAGTGAATGTGAGGTACTATGTCATTATGGTTTTGATTTACATTTCTCTGATGGTTAATAATGCTGAGTATCTAAACATCAGTTTATGTACTTAATGGCTGTATATTTTCTTTGGAGAAATATCTATTCAGATATCTTGCCCATTTTAAAATCAGGTTATTTGGCATTTTACTGATGAGTTCTTTATATATATTTTTAAACACTGTATGTATTTATTTATTTGAGGAAAAGAGAGTACACAGCAGGGGAGAGGAGCAGAGGGAGGAGAAGCATATCCTCCAAGGGAGAAGCAGGGAGCCTGATGCAGGGCTCAATCCCAGGCCCCTGGGATCACGGCCAGAGCCAAAGACAGACACTTAACTAACTGAGCCACCAAGGTGCCCCAAATTCTTTATATTTTAGATACAAATCTATTATCAGATACATAATTTGCAAATTTTCCTCACTCTGTGGGCTGTCTTTTCACTTTCTTTCTTTCTTTTTTTTTTTTAAGAGAGAGAAAGCATGAGAGATACAGAGAATCTTAAGCAGGCTCCTCGTCCAGCGTAGAGCCTAACATGGGGCTTGATCTCACAACCTGGAGATCATGACCTGAGCTGAAATCAAGAGTCAGACGGTTAACCAACTGAGCCACCCAGGTGTCCATCTTTTCACTTTCATGATGGTGTCCTTTACAGCACAAAAGTTTGTTTCTTACTTATCTACTTTTCTCTTCTGTTGCTTGTACTTTTGGTGTCATATCTAAGAAGGCTTTGCCAAGTCCAAAGTCAAGAAATTTTATGCCTATGGTCTTTTTCTAAAAGTTTTCTAGTTGTAACTCCTCTATCTAGGTGGTGGATAAATTTGAGCTAATTTTTTATTTGGTGTGAGGTACAAGTCAAAACTTCATTCTTTTGTATGTAAATATCCAGTTGTCCCAGCACCATTTGTTGAAAAAACAATTCTTTCCACATTAAACTCTTAACATTAGAGCTAACATTAAAAAAAAAAACTGAAACCAGAAACATTTAACTATTTAGTAAATAATCAAGAGTCATCCCCATAACCACCCACCATGTACCCCTCCCCCACAAAAAACAAAGGAGGGAACTTCATTCAGTTGCATTCAGTTGCACGAAATGCACGAAAGTGCATACTTACCCTAATTACTGAGAACGTCATTAATCAATCGTCACACTAACTTTTATAAAACCATTAACTGATATCAATATAATTCAGGATGTAGAATAAAGCTAAAATGGAAAGTAAAAAGAAAGGGATGCCAAAATAAGAGAGGGGAGGATGCTCAGAGAGAAACTTATAGCTTAAAATGCTTTATTAGAACACAGAAGTTTATAAACAAGAATCTAAGCTTCTACATAAAGAACCTATAAAGAAAAGGGCAAATTAAACCCAAAGCAAGCAAAAAGAAGGAAAAAATAAATGTAAAAGCAGAAATCAATGAAACTGACAGAAAACCTGTGAAACAAATGCTGTTTCTTTGAAAAGATCAGTAAAACTGATAAACCATTAGCTGGATTGCTCAGCAAAAGAAGAGAGGCACAAATTGCCCATACCAGAAATGAAAGAGCTACAGACCTTTCAGATATTAAATGGACAGCAAGGGAATATTATGAACAATTTTAGTCAATAAAATTGGATGAAATGGAAAGACTTCTTGAAAGACAAAACTAACAAAACTAACAAAGCTTACTCAAAAAAAAAAAAAAAAAAAAAGACACAAATCTTAAGAGGATTCTATTAAATGAATTAAATTCATAGCTAAAAACTGTCCAGCAAAGATAACTCCAAGCACAGATGGGTTCTCTGGTGAATTCTACCAGTTAAGAAAGAAATTACTGTATCAAAGTATTACAAATCTACCAGAAAACAGAAGAGAAGCAAACACTTCCCAACTCCATTTTATGAAGCCAACATTATCCTGATTAAGTAGTCATTTTAAGAAAACTACATATCATTATGTCCCAAGAACACAGATGCAAAACTCTCAACAAAATATGTCTGAATTTGAATCCAGACATGCATAGTTGGTTCAACATCCAAGAATCAATCAGTGTAATTCACCCTAACAATAAACTAAACAGAAAAACCATAAGATCATTTCAATAGATGCAGGAAAAGAACACCTGATAAAATTCAATATCCATTCAAAATATAAACTCTCAGTACACTATCAACAGAATGGAATGTCCTCAACCTGATAAAAGGGCATTTCTGGAAAACCTACAGGCTGAATTGCTTTCAGGAACAAGACAAGGATGTCTGCTCTCACCACACCTATTCAGCAATAAACTTATAGCCACTGCAATAAGGCAAGTGAGAGAAATACAAGGCATACTGACTAAAAAGGAAGAAATAAAACTGTCTTGTCTTTGCAAAAGACATGCTGACCTACATAGACAATTCCACAGAATCTGCTACTAGAATATGTGCATATAAAAAGGTCACAGGATATGAGGTCTTGGCTCTGGGTGGCTCAGTTAGTTGAGTATCCGCATTCAGCTTGGGTCATGGGCTCAGGGTCCGGGGACTGAGCCCCGCATCAGGCTCTCTGCTCGGTGGCAAGTCGGCTTCTCCCTCTCCCTCTCACTCTGTGACCTCTCTCTGTGCTCTCTCAAATGAATGAATAAAATCTTCTAAAAAAATTAAAAACCAATCTTCTCTCTTTTTTAAAGGTTTTACTTATTTATTTGTCAGAGAGAACACAAGAAGGAGGGAACAGCAGGCAGAGAAAGAGGCAAGTGGAGGGAGAAGCAGGATCCCCACCGACCAAGGAGCCCAATGCGGCCCTCAATCCCAGGGTCTTGAGATCATGACCCGAGCAGAAGGCAGACACCCAGTGGATTGAGCCACCCAGGCATCCCTAAAAACCAATCTTATTTTCTATACTAGCAAAGAACAAAAGGAGTTGGAATTTAAAAAAAAAAAACAAAAAAACATTTATTTATTTGAGAGAGAGAAAGAGCAAGAGAGAGAGAGAGAGAGCAGGGGTGGGGAAGGGCAAAGAGAGAGAGAGAGAAAGTACTAAATAGACTCGGCGCTGAGTGCAGAGGCCAACATGGGGCTCAATCTCACTACCCTGAGCTGACTGACAACCTGAGCCAAAGCTAAGGGTCCAATGCTTAACTGACTGCACCACTGAGGCACCCCAGGAAATTGGAATTTTAAAAAAGTATCTTTTACAACAGCATTCCCAAAACATGAAATATTTAGGTATAACTCTAAGAAAGGATATGTAGAACTATATGCTGAAAATTATAAAATTTTGATCAGAGAAATTAAAGAACACTTAAATAAATGGAGAAATACAGTATTTTCATGAATCAGAAGATTCGATGTAAAAATATCTTCACCTTCAATTTGATCCTCAGAGTCCATAAATCACAATAAAAATCCCAGCAGACTTTTTTGCAGAAACTGTCAAGATGATTCTAAAATTTATATGAATAAGCAAAGCACCTAGAATCCCAAAAATTTTTTTTGGAAAAGAATAAATAAAGAAGTTTGCAACTGACATGGATAGAGCTAGAGAGAGTTTTATGCTAAACGAAGTAAGGTAAAGAACAATGAATACCATTTGATTTTACTCAAGTGGAATTTAAGAAACACAACAAATGAGCAAAGGGTAGAAAAAGGGTGGGGAAAGCAAGAGAGGCAAACCAAGAAACAGAGCCTTAACTGTAGAGAGTAAACTAATGGCTACCAGAAGGGAGGTAGGTGGGGGAATGAGTCAGATAGGTGATGGGGATTAAGGAGTGCACTTGTGATGAGCACCAAGCGTTGCATGGAAGTGTGGAATCACTATATTGCATACCTGAAACTAATATTACATTCACTATATGTTAACTAACTGGAATTTAAATAAAAACTTTAAAAAATAGAAAAGAATAGATGGAAGACTCATAATAACTGATATCAAGAATTACCATATGGATACTTTCATCAAGACAAGTTATTGGTGAAAGGAGAGACATACATCAACAAATCAGAAAACAATCTCTAAAAATAGATCCACACATATACAGTCAATTGATTTTTTTTTTTTTTTTAAATATTTTATTTATTTATTTGACAGAGAGATCACAAGTCGGCAGAGAGTCAGGCAGAGAGAGAGAGAGAGAGCGAAGCAGGCTCCCGCTGAGCAAAGAGCCCGATGCGGGGCTCGATCCCAGGACACTGAGATCATGACCTGAGCCGAAGGCAGCGGCTTAATCCACTGAGCCACCCAGGCGCCCCAGTCAATTGATTTTTTAAAATAATTTTAATGATGCTATATTTCCCATATACTTCACCCTTTTCAACTGTATGATCCATGGTCAACTGATTTTTTTTTTAAGATTTTATTTATTTATTTAACAGAGAGAGATCACAAGTAGGCAGAGAGGCAGATAGAGAGAGAGGAGGAAGCAGGCTCCCTGCTGAGCAGAGAGCCTGATTCGGGACTCAATCCCAGGATCCTGAGATCATGACCCCAGCCGAAGGCAGCGGCTTAACCCACTGAGCCACCCAGGCGCCCCTGGTCAACTGATTTTTGATGATTTTTGATGAATAAACAATGCTGGGACAATTGGATATCTATACATTAAAAAATGAACCTCAACTCATACCTTGCAACATATTAAAAAAATCAACTTGAAATAGATCATAAGCCTAATATAAAACCTAAAGCTATAAAACTGATACAAGAAAGCACAGAAGAAAATTTTGTCACCTTTGACTGGGCAAAGATTTTTTTGGACAGGACACAAAAAGTATAAAAGGAAAAAACTGTTAATAAGTTATCAAAATTAGAAATCTCTGATCTTCAGAAGATACTGTTAAGAGAATGAAAAGCCAAACTACAAACTGGGAAAAAATATTTGCAAAACACTTACCTGATAAATGATGTGTGTCAGAATATATAAAGAACTCTCAAAACTCAACTAAAAAGAAGATTCAAACCAATTTAAAAATGAGCAAAAGAAGGAGGAAGCAAATAAGCATATGAGCAGATGCTCAACATCATTAGATATTAGGGAAATGCAAATTAAAACCACCTAATAAAATAGTCTTAAAACCAAAACTGATACTACCAAGTACTGATAAGGAAGAGAGAAACTGGAACTCCAACACAGTAATAAGGAATATAAGAGTCCAGCTACTTTGGAAAATGGTTTCCAAGTTTCTTATAAAGATAAGCCTGTATCTTACCATATGACTTACCATCTGACTCAGCAATCCCACTCCTAGGTGTTTACAAAAGGAAAGTGAAACATATGTCCACACACAAAGACCTATACACAAATGTTTACAATGGCCTTATACATAGGAACTCAAAACTGAAAATCACCCGAATGTCCTTCAATCAGTTATAGATTTTCAAAAATATGATACATCCACACAAAGGAATACGACTCAGCTATATGAGAAAATAAACTAATATAAGCAACCAGACAGACGAATCTCAAAAGCAGTAAGGTAGAACAGAAATTGGCAATTTTCTTCCTGTAATGGAGCAATACAGTAAATACTTTAGGTTTTCAGACCATATAGTTTCTGCCACAACTATTCAATTCTGCCATTGTAGTATGAAAACAGCTAGGTAAACATGAGTGTGGCTGTAATTTTGGGGTGGGTTGTTTGTTTTTTGGTGGTTTTTTTGCTGTTTTCTGAGAAAACTTTATATATACAGGTAGCAATTTCTTACTATATATATATATATATATATATATATATATATATAAAATTTATATATAACAACAACATTATATATACAGGCCTGATATGGTACCTGGAGAAGTAGTTTGCCAACCCCTGTGCTAAATCCAAGAAGCCAGACACAAAAGGTTATATTCATCCATTTATATGGTGATATGGAAAAGGCAAAAACATAAAGAGACAAAAAAAAATCAGTGGTTGTCAAGTCAAGGCCTAGGGGTAGGAGTAAGGGATTACTTAGAAAGAGGCACAGGGCAACTTTTTGGAACGATGGCAATACTCTATATCTTGATTGTGGTGGTAGCTACATGGCCATATATGTTTGTCAATATTCACATATCTTTGTATCTACAAAGGGTGAATTTTACTGTATGCAAATTATGCTTCAAGAATCCTGTCTTAGGGAGGGAGGAAGGTAGAGAGGAAGGAAGAGAGGGAGGGAGGGAAGAAGGGAGGATAAGGTAAGATCAAGGAAGAAAGGAAGGAAACCAGTCAGCCAGTCATTCTTTGGTCCCTGATTCAAATAAACTGAAAGAAAACAAAAAAATTTTTTGAGACAATCAAAAATCAAGTAATTAAAACACTGACTGGGTATTTGGTGATGTTTTAAAAATTATTTTTCATATTTTTCATATGTGATAATCACATTATAGGTTTTTTTTAAAGTTCTTACTTTTAGAGATACACACTGAAATTCTTACAGATGAAATTATATTATATCTGGGATTTATTTTAAAATAGTCCAGTGAGGGGAATAGAAGTATTGATAATTTTTGAAGCTGAGTGGGTAAATAGGGGTTCATTATATTATTCTGCTACTTTTATGTATGTTTGAACATTTCTACAACAGCAAAGTTGGTTGGTTTTTTTGAAGAAAGAAAAAAAAGGTGTGTAAGAGATACAAACCATAAATAGTGATTATGCAGTTAATGTATACAGAGGTTAGGTAGGTGAAAAAATGAGAAAAGCTAGAGTGATAAAGTCTGGGGCCAAATCATTCACATCAACTCTGAAAAAACATTTGAGGTAAACACACACACTGCTCATCATTCTCTTAAGACCATAAAACTGAAGATACAGTTGTATACTTTCACATATCTTTATAAACAATGCATACACAATGTGGAAAGAAGTTAGATATAAAATGAGCAATTTCTTAAAATCCATAAAACACTGAGGTATATAATAACAGCCAAAACACAACAACAACAACAAAAGTACTGTACTTTCTGGTTCTGGTATAGTCACTACTATTATAACCAAATCTGTTTCTAATTTCAAATTCTGTCTTTAGTTATTAAGAACTGTATACAGAATTTAATGAGAAAATAGCAGCAAGAAAGTAATAGGAGACTTTTTAGTAATATTATAGCAGAAAAAACAGCTGATGATTTCAGAAAAATCTGTTTTGACTAGGCAAAGAAGAACTGCTGAAGAAGAACATATACAAAAAACTGCTGTTGGAAATAGCTTTAGAATATCTGACCTTCTTAATCTTACAACAGCCTAAGTGGAGATATTATCTAAGAATAAAATCAGATATTAACTATACCCATGGTTTTCTTCATAATATTGTAGAATACTCCACCCTGCTGGAACATGTGAGGAAGCCCCTTTGCATAAGACCACACATCTTCTCCTGTAAAATAAAAACAGATATAGTATTAGCAACAAACAAAAGAGTTCAACCCAAGGTTGCTTAATGATTAACCTCAAACAGAGATTGCAGAGCAGATCTAAATGAGTGACAGTGCTTGGTGTAATATAAAGAGATGATACGGAGTGATGAGACTGTGACAAACTAGAAAATCCATGGCCCATCAAAGGTGGCAGCCACTACCAAGTGCTGTCATGAAGAGTATAGGCCCAATATTTTAAGACCATACGGCTTTTCAGAAGCCAGAAACCTCAGTTTTTCATGTGAAGTCTCCCAATTTTTAAGTGTAGGAACTAATTAAAAAATGTCTTTAAAACTACATGAGTCAATACTGGGCATATTAAACAAAATATATCTGAAGACACCAACTCAAAGGAAAGTAGTTCATAACCTTGAACTAGAGGAACAAAGAAGGTTATTGAAAGATACTTATTTTTAACAAGTAGAACACAGAAATGTGTATTCTCTATTTGTTTCAACCAAATAAAAAATAGATGAAAGGGTCTAGGGAGAAAAGTAAATAGGTAGACTAAAGATAAGTAATTAATGTTGTATTGTGTTATTCCAAAGTTGACTTTCTTAAAAAGAAATTTAGGGGGAAAATGCCTTGTTGAAGAGATTCAGAATAACCTTTAGAAGTCTACAAAATGTCCACAAGCAAATGACCATTTCACAAAAAAATTTTTTAAGAACATCCTTGGCAGTGACTATTTCAATAAGAAGTTTCAAATAAAAAGACCGATAGTCACTGTTCAAAAAAATTAGTGAAGAAAAGAAGAACATAAAAATTAGTTAATTTTGAGGGTGCTGGGTGGCACAGTTGGTTAAGCATCAGACTCTTGGTTTCGGTTCAGGTTATGGCATTGTGGGGTCAAGCCCTGCATCAGGCTTCACACTCAGCTCAGCATGATGCCTGCTGGGGATTCTTTCTCTCCCTCAAATGAATTTTTTTTTAAGATCTATTTATTTATCTTTTTAACAGAGAGAGCACAAGCAGGGGGAATGGCAGGCAGAGGAAGAGGAAGAAGCAAGCTCCCAACTGAGCAGGGAGCCCAATGCAGGGCTCAGTCACAGGACCCCAGGATCATGACCTGAGCTGAAGGCAGATGCTTAACGGACGGAGCCACCCAGGTGCCCCAATAAATGATTTTTTAAAAAATTACTTTTGGTTTGTGGAATGATTGTTTTTGTTTCTTTATACTTTCATTATTTTCTAATCTGATAATGATAATACTATATTTACAGTCAGGACATTTTTTTAGTTAATCTTAACAAAGAAAGATCAATTTTTATTTTTCATACTAGAAAATTTTACTGGATCTCACTTTTGAATGAAGGTTACTAATGATGTGGCTTAATCATTATATACATGCAATCTCTCAGAGCTCTAACCCCTTCCCACATTTATAAACAGGAATACAAATTTGCATGGCAGTTGGCTAAAGTTTAGAGTACTCAATACATCAGTTTAAAGTTTGCAAATTTTAAAAGCCTTGGCCCTTAAAGTTTCAGTTAACTAGAACATTTACTTAAACACAAACACTTCATTCACTAATGATACAGTATCACTGGAATATGGCTAAATTTAAGGGTGGACATATGAATTTGATTTTAAATTTTGAATATTAGTAAAGCCTCCAAATACAAAATGTTAACAACTTGCAGTGTAAGTTCTGACTGTTGGACTTATAATTACATTTCATATGGATAACTACTTCTTTTTTTTTTTTAAAGATTTTATTTATTTATTTGACAGAGATCACAAGTAGGCAGAGAGGCAGGCAGAGAGAGAGAGGAGGAAGCAGGCTTCCCGCTGAGCAGAGAGCCCGATGCGGGGCTCGATCCCAGGACCCTGGGATCATGACCTGGGACGAAGGCAGAGGCTTTAACCCACTGAGCCACCCAGGCGCCCCTGGATAACTATTCCTATGGCAATAACCTTTCATTTATTTATCAGTGTTACCTTAAATGTACTAAGTATTTTATAAAATACTCAGAATATAATTTATTTGGAAAACACATAAAAATTATATAGTAGTGGAGCGCCTGGGTGGCTCAGTTGGTTAAACCTCTGCCTTTAGCTCAGGTCATGATCCTGGGGTCCTGGGATCAAGTCCCTCATTGGGCTCCTTGGTCAGCAAGGAGTTGGCTTCTCCCTCTTCCTCTGCCTGCTACTCCCCCTGCTTGTCTCTCTCTGTCAAATAAATAAATAAAAGCTTTAAAAAAATTATTTGGTAGCACTTAAATTTTTTTCTGGTAAAAGTCTGAATAGGTCTCAAAATAGTGAATTCTCCCGAACTGACCACCATTAAATACTAGTTAAAAAAATGACATTTCCTATCTTACTACTCCTTATTTAAGCAGGCAGAACTTCTTAAAGTAGAACTCTGCTGGAGTGTATCAACCTTGTTTTCATTCTATCCCTCTAAGGATCCTTTTAAAAAAATTATTCCTAAAGATCCCTTTAAAACATTTTGCTGAGCAGCCTCCTCCATGGCACTTGAGTACTACAGAGAGACAGATATACTGTTTATCTATTTATGTACTACAGTATATCAGAGTTTTACTCATTAAATAAAGATTTTGTTTACCCTCTCTCAAGAACTTCACCCCCCTTCAAAAGCAGTATGTGGCCTCTTTGAGTATGCATGCTCTGTTGCTTTAAGGGAAGGATAAATAAATTGAAACCTCTATTATCTACCCAGCTTTGAGCAGGCACTTTACATAGTTTAGTTTTTCATCACAATGAAGTTCTATTTTACAGAAAAGAAAACAAACTAAGCAATTTTTCCAAGATCGAACAGCTTGTAAGTGGTAGAGACAGGGCTTGAATCCAAAGCTTAAGCCATCCCTTTCCACTGATACTAAACCTTTACCAGAGGTCAAATTGTGTTACAACATATATGACAGAACTATCCAGTTTTTTCTTACAGAAACACATGGCATGTAAAGAAGATGTGGGATACACACACACACACACACACACACACACATAATGGAATACTGTGCAGCCATCAAAAAACAAAATCTTGCCATTTGCAATTAAGTGGATGGAACTAGAGGCTATTATGCTAAGTGAAATAAGTCAATCAGAGAAAGACAATTACTATATGATCTCACTGACATGAAGAATTTGAGAGGCAAGGTGGGGAGTCATGGGGGAAGGGAGGGAAAAATGAAAAAAGATGGGACCAGGGAGAAAGATAAACCCTAAGAGACTCTTAATCTCAGGAAACAAATTGAGGGTTGCTGGAGGGGTGGGGTGGGAGAGATAGGGTGGCTGGGTGATGGATATCGGGGAGGGTATGTGCTATGGTGAGTGCTGTGAATTGTGTATGACTGATGATTCACAGACCTACAGCCCTGAAACAAGTAATACATTATACATTAACTTAAAAAAAAAAAAAAAAAGGAAAGAAAGAAAAAGAAATCCATGGTATCAACAACTGGTGGGGGAAAAAAATAGACAAATTATTTCCTTTGGTATACAAATACTTCCACTAAGTCATGTTTGTTGGTAACAGAACCAAAAAAAAAGAGATTAGAGATCAGGAAGCAGGAATTGTTACACTCTGCACAAGTGCCCAATCAGCACCATACTGCTCTCCATTGCATTTGCCCTCATCAGGTCTATAATTACCTGGTTCAGGCCTGTCTCCTGCCTGCAATACCGCCATCAGCTCCTAACTAGCTTTCTCTCCAATCCTGTTCTCCTTAAATATCTCCTCCTTCTGAGTCATACCTTTAATGGTTCCCCAAAACCATACCATAAAGTGCAAGTTCCTTTTTCATGGCAGATAAAGGCACTCAAAGAGTCATCTTTGCATTCTCTCCTATCTCACATCTCTCACTGCACCGTAACTTCACTTTTACAAAGCAACACCACCAAACTGGTCTGGTTCCCAAAGGTCAATAATTGCTATATATTCTTTAAAACACAATTCAGGTGTCACTTCCTCTTGGATTCTTCAGAGAGGCAGGTAAGTAGACAACTGCCTTGCTACTCCTATACAGGAGATGAGCACCACAGCCCTCACTGCCCTGCAGATTAATTTACTGTGCTTTTCTGCTTCCCCTTCTAGACTGGCTTCTTGAAGTCAGGAAAAGGTCAGTGGTCTATGTGACTTCTATTCCCAGGGCCTGACACAGTGCTAGGTAGAACAGCGCTCTCAACATGCACTGAAAGAATCTAAATGAATGAACAGCATAAATGAGGTTTTTTCCTTTTAACAGTGCCTAAAAGAAGTTCAGAAAAACTTAAAAGAAGCTGCACAATGGTAACTGTTCTTCAGTATTAATATGAATAAAATACAACTAATGGAACCATCTATACCTCTTCATGATTCTAATAAAAAAAAAAATGACAGCAAAAATGAAAGGGAAGGGCGCCTAGGTGGCTCAGTGGGTTAAAGCCTCTGCCTTCGGCTCAAGTCATGATCTCAGGGTACTGGGATCAAGCCCCGCATCGGGCTCTCTGCTCAGCAGGGAGCCTGCTTCCTCCCCCTCTCTCTGCCTGCCTCTTTGCCTACTAGTGATCTCTGTCAAATAAATAAATAAAATCTTAAAAAAATGAAAGGGAAGACTTTCAGTTACAAGTTTCCAGTTTATCAAATGTTATGAGGATGTAATATACACCATGTACATATTAACTATAGTTAGTAATACTATATTGTATATTTGAAAGTTACTAAAAGAGTAGACCTTACCAAAAAAAAAGGAAAGAATTATTTTCTACCATTCCATTAGAAAGCAAACTCAAAGAGAACAGGAATATCTTGGTAAAGCATGTAGCAAATATTATATTAACTCATATTTTTGTTAGTCCCCAATTAATTTTACTTTATAATTCATCTGTTTCTTCACAGTAAACAATAAAGTATTTATATCCAACACACTGTGTATAGATATAAATGTAGAAAGTATATACCACCATCATCAATAACCTCTGTTCACATTTCATCTTCCTCAAATCCTTCCTCCTGAAAGTCTTTAGTTCTCCTACCTAAATAGTAGTTATAAATGGCAGTAGTATTACAGATGGTTTTTCTTACGCTTTATCTGACTTGTTTCCTCTTGAAGAGGTAATTTTTAACTTTCAAAAAGTATGTTAAAGTGAAACACTTTTTAAAATATCACACTTGGGTGTTGAATTTGCTAAGTTCTTTATAGATTTTGGACACTAGTCCTTTAGATGTCCATCCATAGATGAATGGATCAAGAAGATGTGGTATATATACACAATGGAATACTACGCAGCAGCCATCAAAAGAAATGAAATCTTGCCATTTGCGACAACATGGATGGAACTAGAGCGTATCATGCTTAGCGAAATAAGTCAAGCAGAGAAAGACAACTATCATATGATCTCCCTGATATGAGGAAGTGGTGATTCAACATGGGGGCTTAAGTGGGTAGGAGAAGAATAAATGAAACAAGATGGGATTGGGAGGGAGACAAACCATAAGTGACTCTTAATCTCACAAAACAAACTGAGGGTTGCTGGGGGGAGGGGGTTTGGGAGAAGGGGGTGGGATTATGGACATTGGGGAGGGTATGTGCTTTGGTGAGTGCTGTGAAGTGTGTAAACCTGGTGATTCACAGACCTGTACCCCTGGGGATAAAAATATATGTTTATAAAAAATTAAAAATTAAAAAGAAAAAAAAATATCACATTTTTCTAGCTTTTACTACTACTAATAAAACCATGGTGTTAAAGTGGGCTTAAAAGCTCACCATTCCAAATTTCTTAGTGAATTTTTAAAAAGCCAATTTGAAGTTTTACTTTGAAATTTATGAAGTGAGCAAATTTTAAAATCTAACATCTATATGAAATAAAGATGTTTTTAGTGAGGTATAATTGACAGACATTACATTAGTTTCAGGTGTACAACAGCGAGCGATTTGACAACTCTATAGATTATGCTATGCACACAACAAGTGTAGCTCCATCTGTCACCATACAACACTATTACAATACCATTGACTATATTCCCTATACTGTACCTTTCATTCCCACGACATTCATTCCATAACTGGAAGCTGTACCTCCCACTCCTCTTCATCCATTCTGCTCACTCCTCCCAACCCCATGACCATTAGTTTGTTTTCTGAATTTATGGGTCTGTTTCTTTTTTGTTTTTTAGATTCCACATATAAATAAAATCATATGGTATTTTTTTTTTTTTTGTCTGACTTATTTTACTAAGCATAATACCCTGTAGGTCCATCCATGTTTTCACAAATGGCAAGATCTCATTCTTTTTCTATGGCTGAGTAACGAAATGAAATATCTTTTTAGGGGCATCTGGCTGGCTCAGCTGAAAAAGCACTGCAACTCTTGATCTTGGGGTTGTGAGTTTGAACCCAGAGTTGGTTGGTAGAGAGTACTAAATAAATAAACTTAAAAAAGAAAGAAGAAATACATTTTTAAAGACTCTCCCCCCAAAATACCTAAAATTAACTCTGAACTCAAGTATCTATGACCATAAAATAAACTGGCCAAAATGTAAATTTAAAGTACAGACATGAGACTATTTCTACTAGAAATAATCCTAAAGCTATTGGTTAACTGAAAGAATTGTTGCCATATCTCCACCCTTCCTGCAGATCTTCCCATCTAAAAATATATCTGCCTTATCAACAGTCAAAACCATTTCTAAGAAAGGCATGGCTGTTCCTCTCCTTAGACTGAGTCCCTGAAGTGTAACCAACCCATACAACTTTTAGTGTCATCGTTAGCATTAAAAGATGCATACATCATACATATACAGGCACGCAAACCTGTATGTAAATGTTTACACACACACACACACACACACACAGAGTACGATTTTCTCTAGGAAATAAAAATGTTAAAGACAATGATCATATTTTACTTCATATATGTTTGAATTCTTTGAATATTTAAAAATATTCATATTTTAAAATATTCATATTTCTTCATATTTTTTCAATTACAAGATTATATTAAGAAAAATAAAAGGTGCCAAAGTAGTTGAGTACAAAAAGGAATAGAATCAATGTTTATACTATATGATAGTATATAGTATATGTGCTGCTGAAGCGAGCACCAAAGTATGATAGTATAAATTCATGTGTAACATACATTTATCTTAAGATATATCTATATGCATTTTTCAGGAAGATAAATGATATTAAAAATCAAACAAGTTTCTCAACTCCTGAAAGGCTGCTAACCTTATAGTGAAGTGGGGTAAATATCACAAGCAATTCAATTCTGTTAAAGCAACGCCAAGCTGACAGACTCTTTTTCACAAATTTGTCTTTATCTTTGGAAAAAGAATATTAACTCGAAACTTAGTGGAATACACTACTAAGAAAAAAGAAACTAGCTTAGTACTTATGATCAATGATATATCATGCCTACCACAAAGAGAATCCACCTAAAAACGGTCTACAATGGGGTACCTGGGTGGCTCGGTGGGTTAAAGCCTCTGCCTTTGGCTCAGGTCATAATCCCAGGGTCCTGGGATCAAGCCCCGAATTGGGCTTTCCGCTCTGCAGGGAACCTGCTTCCCCGCTCTCTGTCTCTGCCTGCCTCTCTACCTACTTGTGATCTCTGTCTGTCAAATAAACAAATAAAATCTTTAAAAAAAAAAATCTACGAAAAAATTTAATAAGATATTTTGTAATGCCAAAGTCACTCACATATAAATAATGAAGATGACAGTCTGCAAAAATTGCTCAATAGTCTGCATAAAGTAGATTAAAATGTGAAATATTACAGGTAGAACATTATTTCATTTTAAACTACCATCATATATTCAAAGTGACTAGTTTCATGAATGGTTCATACTGAGCAAAGGACTGATGCATTTGTTGATACAAATAAATAATAATTACAATGCCCTCAGTTGAGATCCTGCAGGTAAGTTTCTGGAGGGCAAGATCTATGTCGCATTCATCTTTGTATCTCCAGCACAATCTCTAGCTCTGCATTCATTCATTCATTCATTCAACAATTTATTTGACATCTAATAAGTGCCAGGCCCTACACTTACATATCAGCAGCTTAGCTCATATCTGGTAATTCACAAAGTAATTTCTGCATTTTGAATTTGCCATCTTCTAAATAAGCCCTGTCATTTTCCTTTTTCCAGCCCTCTCCAAACTAAACTTAGTTCTCCAGCACTCTTTACAAAAGGTTGTATATGTGTGCATGTGTTTGTGTGTGTGTGTGTGTGTGTGTATACACACAAATACACAAGCATATATATGTATATACACACATATATCCCCAAATGGACATTTTACCACCACATCACTTTTTATTAGAATATCTTCTAGGGGTGCCTGGTTGGCTCAGGCGATTGGGCATCCCACTCTTTATTTAGGTTCAGGTCACAGTCTTGGGGTCATGGGACTGAGTCTGCATCGGGTTCTGTCCTGGGCATGGAGCCTGCTTGGGATTCTTTCTCCCTCTCCCTCTGGCCCTCTACCCCCACTTGTGCTTTCTCTAAATTAAAAAAAAAAAAAAAAAAAAAAAAAAAAAAAAGATTATTTTCTACATAATTCAAATAGTTATAGAAAATCAGAAGGTTAAAAAAAATGAATGTTTACAGAGGTTACTAACACAGGCCAGGTACTCTCCTATTATTTTATAGCAGAAAATCTCTCAAGTGCTACAGTATGAAATTAATAAAACACTCTTTATGCTCAAATTTTGTTGGGAATAGATTTAAACAGATGTATGGGTTTAGAGTGGCAGCAACATAAATGTTGGAGGTAAAGAGGGAAGAGATAATAACAAGAAGACATTATCTTGTTGAACTCATTGCAGTCCAAAGTCTAGTATTCAGATATTCAGGTCCAGAAACCTCAACCTAAACTCAAAAAGTGAGTAATTATAAACCAGAACTATATTTTACTGATTTTCATCACAAAATATATTACTATACTGATCAGACTTTAAAGTACTGATCATAGTCTCGCTCTTGCCAATTTATTTATCTACAATGGAGAACATAGCCTTCTAAGTGAACATAATCTTTATCTGCACTCTCACCTGTCCCTCAATACTTTTATCAGGAAGTTAAATGAGTGCTTAGAATAGATACTTGATGAATAAAGAATCACTGAATGATACAGTTCTTTCAGCCAGGCCATGGTGAGGACTGATGAAATATTCCCACCCTTAGAGATTACCTTTCTAGTTACCAGAATTTTCATGAACCCCAGATGATGTATCTTTTCCCTTTGTACAGCAGTGTGTAAACAGTGCCAAATTCTGCTTTTCAGTTCTTTTTCAATGTTCAATGCTGACCATCCATTCCATTTCTGCTGACATAGCCTTTCTTTAAACATGTTAATGTCATCTATTTAATCCAATCAAAAACATTTCAAAGTGCCTACAATTTGCTGGGCACTCTACTAGGTACCGAGCATCCAAGGTTAGATAAGAGATGAGCTACATCCTCAACAGTTCACCTTTTATTGCGGAAGACCTTCTCTTTCCTGTTTTTCACCTGGGAGAGCGCCAGTTTTTAAAGTACCTTCTGCATATACCTAATTTTAGCCATTCTCTAATGATGTTATTTAATTTTCAGAGTTCTAGGAGTATTTTAGTGTTGCCCTGGTACCAACTACAAAGGGTATTTTGTAGAGAAGAGGCAACTAAAGTCTTGGGGAGTTAAGCAGCTTGCCTGATCCACCAAGTTAGTAAGTAGTGGAGCCAAGATTTAAATTCTAGGTCTTTCTGACTCCAAAGATCACATGATCTTTCCTCTATTTCATGAAGTGTCTAAGAAACCAGAAACTGAGAGAAATATACAGTGCCTAATACATTTCTTGACATATCCCTCAATTCTATGGCTATGTCTGCCAAAATAAAATCAGCAATATCAGTATCAAGTTATAAATGTGTACAGAGCTTTTAGATTGCCTATTAACTTCTAGGCCCACAAATTTAACAAGCCAGGAATAAATAATCTTCATTTTCGTAGGTCAAGGCCCAATTCACTGATATTTACTACTCTTAGAAAACAGAATCAAACCCAGATCACTTTTCCAGTTAAAAGCTCTAATCTCAGCAAAAATAAGGCTCTTCTAATATGTAATATAAATTTTAATTCTACTTTAAGCCTTAGTAAAGCATATTAAGAGTGATTTTAAAAACAAAGACTAAGCAAATAAACATGTTAAAAGTGCACTGTTGGAGCATATCCCAAATTATCTAAAATCATCATGTAATTTGGTTGATATTTTTAATTTATGCTGAATTATTAAAAAGAAACACTTCTTAAGCAACCCCATTAACATCTACCTCTGTTTTATTTCTCATGAGTTTATAATAGCTCATTACAATCGATGGCATAGAGTCAGTAAGCATAGGAATTACTTAAACACAAATCCTAACATACAAATAAAAATGTGATGAACTGGAAAAGGAAGAGCAGGAAATGGAGGGCAGAGACTATTAGGTGGGAGTGCAGTGAGAATATAAACACCAGAAACTGCAATTCATCAAACAGGAAGTCCTGAAATCACATGACATGCAGGAAAAGAAAATTTTAAAAATAAATGAAAAGGGACAAAGTGGGCAAGCTCAATAGAGCCCGGGGAGGGGAGGGAATATTTTTAAAGGTTTTAAACAGAGGCATTATAAGGCTATAAAAAAAAAAATCACAACAATAAATTATATTGAAATAATCTGGTGACAGTTAAGGGACTACTTTCACTTTCTTAAGTTATGTTGTCCTAAATATTTAATCAGTAGAGAATCATGCTAACATATATCCATTATCTGTTAAAAAAACAAAACAAAACAAAACTGAAGAAAATAATCTCCTCCTAAACTTTATATATAATCAATTGATGACTAAATTTTTTTTCCCACAAAGACAACAGAAAAACTCAATGCATTATATTCACAATTAAGAAATAACTATCTAGGTTAAAATGATCTTACCCATTAATGTTGCTAAAAGACACAAGGAGTACATTTCTTTGTCAGCTTGCTCCTGAAGTTCCTTAGATAGTTTACCAGTAACGGCAATCTCTTCTTGTCTCACAGTGTGGGCTGAGTGTGCTGCAGCAGACTGACCACCTTCTGCTTTACTTTTTAGAATCTCTATTGTAATTCTGTCACCATGCTGCAAAGGAACTGGCTCCTTTTCCATTCCTGCCTGGGGTGGCATTAACTCTTTAGGAGGAAAGCCATAGCGAATACACTGTAAATAGGGAGGAATGTTAAATTCTCTGGCTATGCTTTCTTGAAGTTCAAAAAAGGTTGTTGAAGACTTAAGTGTAACCATGGACTGTCGTCCATCATTAGTTGTTATTCGGATCTTTTTCTCCTTAGAAGTCGTTGGTGAATAGGGAGCCTTGGTAGGGGTAGCAGGTGCAGAGGATGGACCATCACGAATGGTACTAGGAGAAACAGTCCTGGGCTGACCTTTTTGTTCTTGTTTTAACTTCTCTGTTTTCCGTTTCTGCATTACAGCAGCCTGTTCCGTAATATTCTGTTGAATAGTTCTTTCAGTTTTACTCATGTTTAACTCCTCCTTGTGCAAAGTTTTTGTTTTCTGTCCAGTAAGAATAATTTTAGTTGGGAGCTGAGACTCCGACTCTTGTCCTTGTACATCTCCGACTCTTTGGGCATGAGCACCATCTATATTTACAGGAGTATAATCATCAGGATTCTTTTTGGCAGTCTGATGCAATATAGTATGGACAACTTTCTGAACCAGGATTTCACTCCCAAATTCACCTGGAAAGTGCTTGGTAACAAGTTTCATTGCAACATCATAAACATTACTATTCAAAGATGAATCACTTTCATACTGGAACCAATATACTGTTTCTCTGACCACTCTTCCACCCCATTCCAAAGTAATAGGAAAAGCTTCTGGTAGATTGTCATACTCTTTACCATCCCAAAAATGTTTGAATCCACAACCACATTTGCCACCAGTGGACCTAGAATTAGTTCTGTCCCCATCCAAATATACAATAGACCCATCTCCTCTGACCCTTCGCACAGAAGTGCCATGGCACCAATTACAAGCTGTCAGGTTACTCAACCCATAGTCTGGTACCAGAACATCTTTCACTGAATCATATGAGCAAACTAAATTGTTCAAGGGAAAGCTATAATTTTTGTCAGGCCTCAGCTGTCCATGAGTACTTTTTGCCAGGTTATACAGTTTCCCTCCTGGAGCCAACCACTCTGGAGGAACATGAAGTTCAGAAAGGGCACCACAGAGCAAACATTTGTGAAGGCGATTATCCATTACTGCTTTTTTAGCAGCTGCTGTGACTTCTTCAGGCTGAACTCCTATCACCCCAGTCCTCCTGTAGAAATACTGATGGACATCAGCAACCAAACTAGGATGGATACCATGTTTGTCCATAAAGACTTCTTCCATAGCAGCAACAAGCCTAAGCAAATACTTATCCTGCAAACTTCTGTCTCCTCCAATAACACAACCACCATCTTCCTCAAGTTTAATGTACTTTTTAATAAGGTCCTGAGGCACACCCCAAGCTTTAGGCAGCAAATTCATAGGCAATTTGGGCAAAGCAGCCCCTTTTATGCCTACCAAGGGGATATAATGGTTTCTACCAGAGCTACTCCATGCAATACAGATTGGTTTGTTCAAATGACCATCTCTCCCTGTGCACTTCTCTGCAGGGATGAGCCCAGGCAGAAAGGTGGCTGAATAATCACCAGAGCTTCTCATGCCACTGAGAGAATCTAGCAGAATAATAGGGCGATGTAATACATTGGCAAGGCCAAATATGTGGATGTTCCTCAAGCCTAAGGGAACACCTTCAGGTGGTACAAACAGAGGGTCACACTCATTGATAATGTCCTCCCATTCAGCGGCATCAATGAAGTCATGGAACAGGGCTTGATACTGGGCCAGGTGCTGCTGAAAGTGTTGTTTAAGATTCTCTCTCAAGGCGTGCCAGAAGAGCTCCCGGCCTACTAGAGCCCGGGACACAGCATGCACCAAGCAGTGTCCATCCCCATCCACGTGAACTGGAATGAGGCATTCCTGGCTTTTATTGGCCCGCTTGATGTCCTCCAGAGTGTCATGCAAATATAGGAGGCTTCCGGAGCGGTCCTTGCCGTAGCCCACCGTGTTAACGTGCTCAGGTTCGATGAGGAAGGCGCGGTCACCGAGTAAAGCGCAATCGAACAGTTCACCCTGGTTCATGTCCCGGAGAAGCTTAGCCCTGCCTGTCTGTTTATCCATTCCATAGCGAGCTAATATGGGCGACAACAATTTGCAGTGGTAGTTAGAAAGGCCCATCACCTTTACCAGTTCCGTGTTCTTCTTGGGTGCCCCTGTCACCCCGAGCAGCGCGTTCCGCAGCAGGTTGTGTAGCACTACGTCCGGATCGGTCACCTCCTCCACCCCCAGCAGCTGTTGCTGCTCGTGCCGCTGTCCGCACTCGGTACACTCGATGCTGACAGAACCGGAGGCCGGGAAGAACAGACGCGCCTGGCACTTCGGATCCGGGCAGCTCCCGGAGAGGATTCTCCGGTCTCTCCGTTTCGAGAGCCCCCCCGGAGGAGCCGCCGCCGCCAGGGACGGCGGAGTCTGCGGAGCCTCAGGGGGAGGAGGTGGAGGCGGCAGCGGCGGCGGCGGCGGCGGCTGAGACATACCTCTCGGCTCTCGTGTCTCGCTCCGCGTCCCAAGCGACCCTCAAAGGCTCATAGCCCAGACCCCCCACCAGCCCGACTCTGTCCAGTTCAGGCCCAGGGCGAATCACTTTCCTTTCCCTACCAGCTCCTCCTCCTCCTAAGCGAAGGCGGAAGCGCCGGACGTTGTTTCTCTTCTTACTTCTCCACCGCCGTAGCCGTTGCCCCGAACGTAACGGCCACCACCCTACCCAGCACTCACACTCACTCACTCTCGCTCTCTCTCTCCCTCAGACACACAGACATACACGCCCTCACTGAGAGTGCGCAGGCGCAGCTACCGCTCTGCCCTCTGGGAATTAGAGTCTTGCAGCCTCTGTCCGGGTCGTTGAGCGCTAGGATCTTGGATCCAGAAAGAACTACAAATACCGTGAGGCCAAGCGGTTCGGCTCCCGCGGAGAGGAGGAAGAGGAAGGCAGTAGGAAGGGGGGCAGAAAGGAAGAGTGTCACTCATGTTGGCTGCCGGGAGTTGTAGTTTTAACTGGATCGCCTTTGTCGACTTTCCACTTCTGGGGCGCCAGCAAAAGAGAATGAGAGACCACATTTCCTAGGATGCCCTGCGGTGCGTTCAGCCTCACTTCCCCCGTCGGCGGAGAAGAGGATACGGGGAAGCTTGGTAAAAACAGAATTAAAGGGAATGGGTGTCGGAAGCGGAGGGTCTGAAGTTCTCGACTCATAGAAGGGGAGGGGAATGAAAGGCTCTCAGTAAAGAAGGTACAGTACATAAATGTCCAGCGATATGGCGGGCTGGTAAATTGAATGAAATGATCTAATCTAGATTGGAGGTCGTAAAAGAAAAAAGGGGGAAGACAATAAATTCTCAGAGTATGTCTTAAGGTCTTTTTTTTTTCTGCCACACTTCTCTGTTCTCACTCCTGCTCCTATTCCAAACCACTGAGGTCCTAAGTCCCCCCTTTCTGTCCTTTTCCCCCCTCTCACCTGAGGGTCACTGAGGCGCCATTTGTTTCTCAGTTCCGTGTACATCTTTAAAGTTTACAGTACAAATAACAATACCTTGGATGCGTATAGAGTCGTATATACATACAAAGCCTTTTAATTCGATATAATTTGCTACTTACGGCACTCTCCTCAGAGAGTTATAACAGCTATCATTTACTAAGTTCTAGTATAGTCCTGTCGCAGCCTTTACATACACGATATAATATGATCTTCGTAATAACCTTGTTAGAATCCACGTCCGGAAAGGGAATGACTTCCTCTGGTTCACACAGCCAGTAACTGACTGTTAGGCATTCAGATCTACATCTGTACCCATTTTGCAGACAGGGATATAGGCAGGAAAGGTTAGACCAGTTTTATATAAAATAACTAATTTCCCATTACTATTGCTTTATAGTTTACATAATGTGTTCACATATATCATCTCATCCTCCCACATATCCATCCCTGTAATATGTTACCAGGTATTGTTGACTCCATTTACAGTTGTTGCAAACAGAGTAGGAGTTAAGTGACTGACTTGTCCAAAGTCAAATCACTAGTGTATCTGACGTAGAGAGTGCTTTTTACACTAATTACAAAAGAAAAGAGCTGTTAAGCCCAGACCTTTTGTTAAACCTCTGAGTCTCTTAGTGACTCAAGGAGTGGTAAAGATGTTTACCCTTAAGAAGGCAGCACAGCTTTATTTTATTGTGTGCTTTGAAACTGCCTCTTCATGCAAAACACATTGATACGTTAATTGAAAGCTAGTATTGTTTTAATTATTATTGTACAGTCAGCCCCTTTCACTTATTCTGGAAATTCTTGCTTTCTGAAACCTTAGATAAGTGAACTGTCTCAGAATTTCTGAAACATTTGGCACAAAACAGATAAAGCAGCGCAGTCCATGAGGTCATTTGAGTCTTCTGCCCCGCCAAGGGAATTGTTTACCTTATAGGTTTTTTGAGTAAATAGAATTTGATGCTTTGAAATGAACCATCTGTAAGACACTCCTAAAGAGTATTAGTGCTGACTTTCACCCTAATTATTGTCTACAGTTTTCTTCCAAAGAAACATGTTTAAAAGAGAAATTCTTCAAGTGTTTTTTTCTCACCCAGTTCTTCCTGGTCCATGCAAAAAATGATGTTACCTTCATACAAGATAGGTAATGTTATTTAAAGGGGATAATTTTCAATAAAGTTTTTCTTAATTCATGCAGGAAAAGTTGTTTATTTCCATTCTGACAACAGTTTGGTGATCTTGGGACTGATTTTTTGTTTATAAGTTGAGAAATTAAATGTGCCCATTAAGTGGAAATCATTGTTTACTGTTACTGAGAAGTTACACCTGCAGTGAAATTTTTTTCTCCTCATACAGAATCCAAAGAATTGAATTGTGAAAGCTTCAGAGCAAATGAAAGATAATGGTAGTGTGCACTTTTATGTCTTGACATTATCAAGACAGATTTTCCGTACTGATAATACATTTAACCAGTGAAATAGATTTTTTCAAATTGCATCTGAATGTGTCGTTCTGAATCATACTTGACAAAATCATACTTGGCAAAACCCTACTGAAGAAATGGGTGGCCTTGCTCTGGCTTGTCAAGCACTATCCATTTGACTAATCCATTGTCCCCATATGAAACCTTGATTAGTTAGAAACATTCTTCCCAAATTAAATCTGACATTTTAAACTCTTTTGTTACTGTAGTTCTAGTTTTAAGAATGATTCTTTTGAGAGGAAAAAACAAAATACCCTGGCATAAAGCACAGTAGGGGGAAGGGGAGAGTTTTCAATCAATTCTGGAGTTAAATCAGGTCATTTAACCTACAAATCACTTATTTAACAAGTCTGTAGATGCGAAGTTCAGAAAGAAGAAAGCTCTCAGATAAAGGGACAATGATGGTTTGGGTTTTTTTTTAATAGTTTTATTTATTTGTCAGAAAGAGAGAGAACAAGTAGGGGGAGCAGCAGGCAAAGGTAGAAGCAGGCTCCCCGCCGAGCAAGGAGCAGGACGTGGGACTTGATCCCAGGACCCCGGGATCATGACCCAAAGTGAAGGCAGACACTTAACCAATCAAGCCACCCAGGCATCCCAAGGGGCAATGATACTAACCATACTAAGTTCAATATGTGAATTAATCTTTTATAGGCATTTAGAAGGCATGGGTACCTGTAAAGTAAGAAAATTTTGTTAGGACAAAATATGACATGCTGTTTCTTACAAAGCCATAAAAGTGCAGAAAACTTCTAACCTGCTTATGTGAGATATACATGCTTCCTTCCTCTTCTTCCCAAATTCCATGACCTTAATTATGTCATAACTTTCACAAGAACTTTATGAGATTCTTAATAGTTCTTGTTCTTGTCTCAGTATTCCAGATGGGGAAATGAACTGAGTCCCTGTTAGCTGTTCTGATACATACCTCTTCTACCACCTTTATCTCAGCATCACCTCTATCTGAATTGCCAAAATGTAGTTAAAACCGAAACCCTTTCCCTACCAGCCCTATAAATTTCTAGAAGGACACTTCTAAAATTCCTGTATTGCTGTTAGCATAACTAGTAAAGGCAAAAGCAAGAGGCATCCACTTAAGAGAATATCGTTTTTCTCTTTTATATTGGAAAAGGAAAGGAATCATTACTTTGGGGATTGTTAAAAGTCAGCCACATACTTTTTTTTATTATTATTTTATTTATTACAGAGAGAGCACAAGAGGAAGGAGGGGGACAGGGAGAGGAAGAAACAGTCTGCCCACTGAGCAAGGATCCTTGATGCTGGGCTCAGTCCCAGGACCCCTGAAGCATAACCTGAGCCAAAGGCAGATGCTTAACCAACTGAACCACCCAGGTGCCCTAGCCACATGCTTTCTTATATAAAATATACATTTGTACTAAGAGTTGACTAAATTCTTCCAGATTTATCTCCCAGTCAGACTTTGAGTCACAAGCTTTTGTTGAATCTCAGGGTGGACATGGACTTAATTACTGGAATAGGTACTATAGGAGCTCAAAGGGATACAGAGGTCATCCCTGACCCAAAGGAACTCAGAGTCTAACAGAAGAATAGTCACAACCAAATTGTTCATTAATACAGGTAGAATAAAATATATAATTGATAAAAACAATACAAGAAAATAAATTTCACAGATGCTATGAAAATTTTATTGATGGCTTATTGTAGGGTGGGTGTTTTTAAGAATATTATCTTAATCTTTAAAACAATCTTATGAGGGGTTCCTGGGTGACTTAGTCAGTTAAGTATCTGTATTTAGCTCAGGTCATGATCCCAGGGTTCTGGGATCTAGCCCTGCATCAGTGGAACCCCGTGTGGGGCTCCCTGCTCAGTGGGGAGCCTGCTTCTCCTTCTCCCTCTGTCACTCCCCCTGCTTGTGCTTGCTCGTGCTCACTCTCCCTCTCTTTCTCTCTCTCTCTCTGTCAAATGAATAAATAAAATCTTTTTAAGGAAAAAAAAATCCTGTGACATAGGTAGTATTGTTTTTATTATACAGATGAGAGGATTTAACTCCGGAAGGTTAACATTATTATTATCATCATTATTACCACCCAGCTAGCAAGTAGCAGAGCTGGGCTTCCAGTGAAGGTTTTCTTCCTTGTTTACTCACTCTTTCCACTGCATCACAGCTGCTTTGTGATTTGTGAGAGAATTAGCCAAGAAGTGAGTGCAGACTGGTGGCAGTGGCCAAACTTGGCTTACATGTGTTTTTGTTTGGCCAGTAGCAGTTTAACTTTTTTTTTTTTTTTTTTTTTTTTTTTTTAATGTGAACATCTTTGCACAGTGGCCAGCACTTTACTCTAACATCATATACCAGGTCCCCTTGAGACATTACTTGCCTGGCTCCAGAAAGCATTTGCGTTTTCTGTATCAGACAGCAACTGGGGACAGAGAGGAGCAATTCTCAAAAGGCTCATGAAAAAGGTATTTTAAAGGGCAGAAGGAGGACTTTGTGAACAAGAGTTGCAGAGAGGGGTGCCTGGGTGGCTCAGTCAGTTAAGGTAGGCTGCTGAGCCTACATTCATATGGTAAAGGTCAAATTCTACCTGGTTACATCTCTACATTGCCAAACGGAACTATTTGCAGTGATGGAAAAGTCCTATGTCTGTCCTGTCCAATATGGCAACCACTAGCCACATGTGGCTATTAGGTACTTGAAATGTGGCTAGTGCAACTTAGGAACTGATTAACAAATCAGTTAACAAACTTCATTTAATTTTTAAAAAGCTTTTATTTATTTATTTGACAGAGATCACAAGTAGACAGACAGGCAGGCAGAGAGAGAGGGGGAAACCAGGCTCCCTGCTGAGCAGAGAGCCTGATGCGGGGCTCTATCCCAGGACTCTGAGATCATGGCCTGAGCTGAAGGCAGAGGCTTAACCCACTGAGACACCCAGATGCCCCTAACTTTATTTAATTTTAATTAAACTTAAGTAGCCACATGTGGCTGTGGCTCTCTGTTCGCAGGACAAATCTAAGTACTTACAGCTATTAATTCTACATTAAAAATAGTGATTCCCCAAATTCCAGTGAGTTCCTCACTCTCATGGGGGTCAAGGAATGGGGACTGACTATAAAAGGGAACAAGGGAACTTTTTAGGATGATGGAAATATTCTTCATCTTGATTATGGTGATGACATGGATGTTTACATTTGCCAAAACTCATCCAACTGAACTCTTAAAAAGGGTGCATTTGTGTGTGTGAATTATACCTCAGTAAAGTCAGTTTTAAAAAGGAAAAAGGGGGCACCTGGATGGCACAGTCAGCTAAGCATTTAACTTTTGGTTCTGGCTTAGGTCATGATCTCAGGGTCCTGGGATCCAGACCCACATCGGGCTCTGTGCTCAGCTCAGAGTCTGCCTGAGAGTCTCTCTCCCTCCCTCTGCCCCTTCTGCTTCTCCCTTCCTTCTGCCCCCACCATTCTCTCTCTCTCTCTCTCTCTCAAATAAATACTTTAAAAAATGGGGAGAGTAAAAGAAAAAAAAAAAGAGTTGAGTTCCTGAGTGCCAGAGATAGATATTCCACCTCTAGTCTATTTAAAGCATGCCTTCTGCAATCCCATTTTTTCCCCTAAGAACCAGCGAAGTCTTTACTACATTACAGGACCCTGGGTGGTCTGGCCCTGGCTACTTCAGACATTATTTCCTTGGCTCATGCTTCTGTCACACTGACCTTGTTGGTCCTCAAACACTCCAAGCGCATTCCTGTCTCAAGGCCTTTGCACTTGCTTTTCTTCAGATTGGAAAACTTTCTCCAGGTAATCATTTCAGTGTCTGCTCAAATGTTATCCCCAGCAAGATCCCACTCCTACCATCCTCTTGAAAATAACACCTCTGTCCTTTCAACCCTCCATGTCCTTATCCTGCTCACTTTCTTTACAACACTAATCAGTATCTGAAATTATATAATTACTTGTCTATTGTCCTCCTTGCCCATTAGACTGTAAGGCTGTTCATAAGGGCAGGCAGTTTGTTGATTGTTAGATTCCCTGTGCCAGGCACACAGTAGCCTCAACAAATATTGCTGAGTGAATGAATGGCTATCATCCATGGCAGTGTTTCTGAGACTGAGATCCAAGCATACACCTTCATAGAAAATCCACAATTCTCCAAAAAATGTTTTAAAATCCTGTGTTGGCATTCTGGTACTAATCTAAAACGGTATTTATGAATTCTCAAATGAGCACCTTACAACATGAGTTTTGAATGCCTGAGTTCATGTAGAGTTTAGGATTTTGTACCAGGTGAAAACCAAAGGACATCATGACAAAATGATTAAAGATTTCATGGTTATTTTGATAGAGTTGGGTCATCACATGTCACACAGTAGCCTAGACAAGCCAAACTCAAAAGAGCCAACACTCCAACTGCCAGTGCTACATTCCAGTTAGAAACAAATTGCACAAAGCATACATGCATGTGGACACAAACATACACACTCATTCAGAATAACTTAGTAGCTGTAAGTAAATACACAGGAATTACTAGTAAATACACAGGAATTGTTTTGTGGTTGCCAGCATTAATCAGATTAGAGACTATTAAATTAAGATGTCATGCTTAACAAGGGTTGAGGCGCCTGGCTGGTTTAGTTGGTAGAACATGTTAACTCTTTAAAAAAAAAAAAAAAAAAAGATTTTATTTATTTATTTGACAAAGAGAGAGAGGTCACAAGTAGGCAGAGAGGCAGTCAGAGAGAGAGAGGAGGAAGCAGGCTCCCCACTGAGCAGAGAGCCCCATGTGGGGCTCGATCCCAGGACTGGGATCATCACCCAAGCTGAAGGCAGAGGCTTTAACCCACTGAGCCACCTTGGCACCCCCAGAATGCCCATTCTTAACCACATTTAAGTATAATTTCTCAAAGGAGCTGAAAGAAATGAGTTGCCCAAGGCAGCCTGCTCCTTTGCATAATATGCTTGTCATTGCCATTCATCACATTTGTGACCATCTTGCATACATTTTTAAAGAAGTATTCTATTCAATGCCACAGTCCAAAGATTCATTCTGCTTTAATTATGAAATACTAAAATCAAAACCTGAGTGGTAAACTTCAATGACAGACATATAAGTCTGTGGCTAACTACCTGAGATGAAATGAGAAAGCATTCCTTGCTTTCTACCTGTATAATGTCTGAAAGTCAATACTGTCCTCCAGGATAGGGCTAGATCTTGGGGGTCCGAGACAGGCTTAAGGGCAAATGCTGACCAACAAAGTAACATAGCCTTTATAGTAATATAGTCTTCAATACAGTCCCTTACCCAGAGCCTTCTTCAAGTGACCCAAATTTTATATTTTAACGATTAAAAAGTTCATGAGAAGAGACTGCCATTAAATATACACAGGATCCTTTTCACTGAGGATTTGATGAATCTGTCATTTTAAGAGAGCTGTGCCTGACAGATCCTTCTACTACTGTACATACTTGCACAATAAACCATAATGACTCATAACCACCATCCATTACTTTGGTGTTTCGCAACTTGTTTTCCACTCTTCCCTCCTTTTAAAACTGAACTTAAGGCAATATACACAGAATTATAATAAATGAACTTTAATAGCAAGAGTTTAAGATTTAAAAAACCCACGGTATATTTGAATGGCTCGCCTTCTGGTTTTTCCACTAAAGATTACATAGATATTTAAAGTGTACTGTATTCTCTTAATGGAGGCAGAAAAAATTGTTTTCATTCTCATAATGTTAACATTCTTTTTTTTTAAAAAAAGATTTTATTTAAAAAAAAAGATTTTATTTATTTATTTGACAGAGAGAGATTACAAGTAGGCAGAGAGGCAGGCAGAGAGAGAGAGGAGGAGGCGGACTCCCTACTGAGCAGAAAGCTGGATGTGGGCTTGATCCCAGGACCCTGGGATCATGACCTGAGCTAAAGGCAGAGGCTTTAACTCACTGAGCCACCCAGGTGCCCCAGAACATGTAACTCTTGATCTTAGGGTCCTGAATTCAAGCCCCACGTTGGGCATAGAACTTACTTTAAAAAAAAAAAAAAAAGTCAGTAAGTCAGTCAGTCAAAATTATCATATGATCTCCCTCATATGAGGAAGTTGAGAGGCAATGTGGGGGGCTTGGGAGTTAGGAAAAGAATAAATGAAACAAGATGGGATCCGGAGGGAGACAAACCATAAGAAACTCTTAATCTCACAAAACAGAGTGTTGTGGTGGGGGAGACGGGTAGGGAGAGGGTGGTAGGGTTATGGACATTGGGGAAGGTATGTGCTATGAAGTGTGTTTTAAACCTGGTGATTCACAGACCTGTACCCCTGGGACTAATAATACATTATATGTTAATTAAAAAATAAAAAAATTAAAAAGAAGTCAGATACTCACAAATGCTAACCCTATCTTACAATAAATGACTACTTTATAGTTAACTGGGTGATAATTAAAATTGACATTCCAGGATTTTGTAGCACTAAAGTTTTTATTGAAATATGTGATCTGATCTCAAACTAGCTGCAGAAAACCTGGGAGTTATTAATACAATGTATTATATGCACTGTATTAATGTTCAAACTGTACCTGTGCAAACAGGTATCATTGCATTGACATTAATGAAGTAAACATAGACACATTTATTATAGATCAGAAGTTGCATCTTAATGCTCATAAGCCCAACAGTTCACAATTCAAATTAACACTAATTTTAAATGGTTGGATGAAATAACCACTGTCCTTGGGGCAGGAGAGTGCTTATCACTGCAGTTATATTACTGTTCCTTCTTTCATCTTTTTCTTTCCCTTTATTTAAAACCCAAAGGGTACTTTTGGTATAAAAGAAGATAGGTTCAAGAGTTTACTGAAAGAAACTATCTTCATTCCCATTACAATCTCGAGTTTTTGTACAATGTCCTGATCTCTCCATCTGAACCTTCTAGCGCTGTCCCCTAAACACAGTCTAATTCGATTCCCTTCATGGATATGACATAGAGTCAGAAAAAGTATTACTTGACACATTTTTTTGTACATGGAGTCTCATAAGACATTTTAATAGGTGAGAGAAGGACAAAAGTACAAGGCAGCATACTTTCTTAGCCCTTTGGGTCATTTACATAAATCCTTTCATAATATTCCAAGATAAAAATGCATTATAATTATGTACAAGAATATAAATGCAGTATGCAACATTTCTATTTCGGTGGGCAGGAAAGTATTGGAAATTATGTATGTACTAAATTAAAGCATCAGCACTAGGTGTCAATAGACCACAACATTGGAGAGGGTCTCAATTTGGGCATTGGTCAAATAGCAGTAAATGGACATATGTCTTTCATAGTAACACCTCTTGCTGAGCATTTTCTCCTTCAAATACTAATTTTCAGCCTGACCTTACTAGTGTGCTCCACAAATTCTACAGATATTAATAGGTATCATATTGAAGGGAGGGGTATAGTCAAGTAACTTTGAAATAATAAGTAAATGAAGTTAGTTTTCTTCTTTTTCCACTAAGAACTTCTCAGAGCCTTTCTATGCTGATATGACACTCTGACTCCAGAAGACAAGTAGTGATGCTTCTAGAACGTCTGGGGAGAGAAGGGCTTAGTGGCAAGAGTCGGCTTGCAGCATAACATACTAGGATGAGTTACATCTTTCATTTTGCACATTACTTTATTTACCCTTATATTTTGGGGGTGATCTGGGACTGCTCATAGAGATAACAGGGATGTTAATACGCTAAGCCACCCTTGGCATTATTATTGACGTGTAGCACTTCCACACCCGCATACCCACAAAAACATTTTCAGTCTGTGTCAGAGGCATGTATTTTAGGAAAAAGTAACACACAGAAATGGTGCCTCTCATCATGATCTCTGCTTTTATCAGTATGCTTCAAGGGGGGTTAATACTTGTCCATATTTTCTGGTAGTTTATGGAGGCTTTTTTCCATTTAATGTTTTCATCTAGCTGACATGTATTTTTACACAGGATGTAAGAGAGAGATTCCACTTATTTATCTCTATTTTATATCACAAAATACCAGTTGCCCCAAAACCTTGCACAAATATGTTTTTGGTTTTATTTTTAGGTCCATAACACTTCAGATCAACTTACCAATAAGTTCACAATGTAAAACAGACCATTATGGCTGAAATGTAAACTAATGAGAGTTACTTCAATTTGCCAGCAGCCCTTACCCTCATTCCCACCTCCCCACAAGATGTACTTTGAACACCACTGGAAAAACTCATCCCCTCATAAATGGCTTGAAATGCCCTTCTGTAATTTGCTACATTAAAATGTTTATTTATCCCAATTATTTTTCTGTTTTTCTGCCAGTCTCATACTTTAATTAATTTATGGAGCCTCAGACCTTTTTAATGTGACAGAAGAAGAAATTGAAACATTTAATAAATACAATAACATGAGATTTTGGGAGACCCATAAAATTAGCATATTTCTTTAAAATGTCTGTTATTGGTTAAGAGTTGACCAAATCCCTTCAATATTTAGAAGATTAACTTGGTAAAACCATATACCGGTATGTTACAAGTTTACAATGTTGATACTCTTTGACATACAAATCACTTATAAGATTTAACCCTAAATAAATAGCTAGAAATGTATGGGAAATATTTGCTGTTGTTTATATTACTGATAGTATTGAAAATGTTCCAAATTTTAACAATGCAGGACTGGTTAAATGAATCCTGGCACAGCCATGAGCTGGGATACTCTAGCCATTACAGTGATGTCATAAAAAAGAAAAATACCTTATTGAGTGCTTGTGATGAATCTGGCACTGTACTAGTCACCTTGATTGTATTGTCTTAAGCCTAACAATATCCCTGGATGATAGGTATCATTATTCCCATTCATAGAAGAGAAAACATAGAACTTGAAATAGCTAGTGAAATAGTGTTGCTGGAATTCAACCCATGTCTGCTCTTTACCCTTGTTCTTAATCACTGTCCTAATGATATGGGAAAATATTCACTATTTACTGATAAACTATTGTTTTACAAACAATTATTTTTTTTTTTTTAAGTAGGTTCCACATCTAATTTAGGATTTGAACTCCTGACCCTGAGATCAAGCAAGAGTCTCATGCTCTCTACCAACTGAGCTAGCCAGGTACCCCAAATGAAAATAGTCCCATTTTTAATGGGACTCTACACAACATGGGGTTCAAACTTACAAGCTCAATATCAAGAGCCTCCCACTTTCCCAACTGAGCCAACCAGGTGCCCCTGACGATAAGCTATTGTTTTAATGTAGTTTAACTGACATTTAAATAAACAAGCAAAAAAACTCCCTCCTATGTGAAATCCCTCTCCTAAGTTAGTTATGCTTAGTCAATTTTTTTGCCCAAAATGAATTTACTTTTACACATGTTTTTTAAGTTGATTTTTGAAGTTTTAAATGCCTGCTTTAAGAATTCAAACAGTACTGAATATTATAAAGTAGCTGTACCTTTAATCACAAATTATATATATCATTGGATATACTCACAGGCTCTTTTTTATGTTCCCTCAGTTCTGTTCTGTCTCTTCTTGCTCTGGTGTCAGCTTTAGGCAAAGTGAGAAGGATCTGTGAAGGTCTAGATGGCTAACTTTGAACACAGGAGAGTCCCTTACATGTATAGCATGTTGGTTAGAAGTGCTGGTTCTGAAGCTCAGTTGGTTAGACTGAGTCCCAGCTTTTGAATTTGAGCAGCTTGCTTGTCTTCTTTGTGCATCAGTGTCTTCATTAAATGAAGGTGCTCATTGAACCTTCCTCGTAAGATCGTGGTGAGGATTAAACCAATTGGCGCATGTAAAGTGCTTAGGACAGTGCCTGGGACACAATAAATGTTCAACCATTAGCTACAATGGTTGTCGACAATGATGATGGTATGATGCATGTGTGCAGAGATAAGGAAGAGAAGAGAAATAACTCATGAGTGCTTACTGTGTACCATATGCCTGCATGATCTCTCCATTTGATCTTCCTTTTATTCCCTTTTTATAAAGATGAGGAACCTAAAATTAAGGGTGGTTCTATATGGAAGAAATAGAATATATTATTAGGCCCGTTTCTAGGACTAAGGACAATACAAATACCAAAAGCTGCCTGACTAGAAGGTAGAAAAATGTGGAGGAATGAGATGAGAAACAGGCCTGCAGAGTCATACCACCCTTTGGGGCCAAGAGGCAGTGTTCCACCATTCAGGACTGAGTGGGTTTCTAATCCAATCTGTGGGTATCAGAAAACTGCTTTGAAAATCCAACTGCTTTTATGCTGGCTGTATTTGCTGTAAATATTTCTTGTTTTCTTCTCCCTTTGTAGGTACCAAAATTATTTCTGAACAACCAGCCTGTCTCAGTTTGTATTTTGAGGGAATAAAAAGGAAAAGGGAATCTTTGGGCACCTTCTGGAGCTTTCAGGTAGAACATGTCAGACACCAGGTATCCTAGGCTTCAAATGCCAGAAGCCTAAGAGGGAAAAGAATCCAGGGAAGAAAATCCTCGAGGTGCCTGGGTGGCTCCGTTCATTAAGCATCTGCCCCTAGTTGGGCTCCATGCTCAGCATGGAGCCTGCTTCTCCTTCTCCTCCCTGCTTATGTTGGTTCTATCTCTGTCGCTGTCTATCTCTCAAGTAAGTAACTAAAATCTAAGAAAGAAAGAAGGAAGGAAAGGAAAAGAAAGGAAAGAAAGAAAGAAAAGGAAGAAAGAAAGAAAGAAAGAAAGAGAAAGGGAAAGAAAGAAAGAAAGAAAGAAAGAAAGAAAGAAAGAAAAAAAATCCTCTTCTCAGAGGCTTCTGGAGTGTTCTCTGCTCTAACCTTAGAAGCTTTTGAATAATGTTGCCTAGAGAACGGCCTTTTACTTACTCATCTGTCCAGCATGACTCATCCCTAAGAGTGTGGAGTAAGTGAAATTTTACAGTATTTATGTTTCTGTGACTTTTATAAACATGGTGATGTGGAAAGAGCATGGACTTTGGAATTGGACAGGCCTAAACTTTGTCACCTGGTACTTGTGTTCTTGTGGGCTACTTAATATCTTCTCTGGGCTTGGGGCGCCTGGGTGGCTGGGTCAGTTAAGCATCTGCCTTTGGCTTGGGTCATGATCCTAGGGTCCTGGGATCGAGCCCCCCATCAGGCTTCTTGCTCAGCAGGGAGCCTACTTCCTCCTCTCCCTCTGCTCCTCCCTTTGCTTGTACTTGCTCTCTCTCAAATAAATAAATAAAATCTTAAAAAAAAAAAAAAAAAACTCTGCGAATCGTCATGTATAAAATAAGAATAATGAAAATCCATTTCACAGAATTGGTATGGACATGAAATGAGGCAGCAAAATGAAAGTCTAACCTCTGGCACAAAGTATAAAGAATTACCCTGGGCACTCATGCCTTGCCTTTCTCTGTCAGACTGTGGGTTCAGGGTGAGCATTTGGCCACATGTTGTATTTATTTTTATACTTTACTACTATATCCCTGTGCAGTGCTTAGTTTACAGTGAGCATCCTATAAATAGGAACTTGGCAACACTGGCGTACATGCACGGGAGTGGACTAATGGGTAAACAATTTTAGGTGTGTCCTAATGTTGATTAATCCATTTATCCTGTCAGAAAGAAAAACTGCCAAATGTCGATCAATGAGATATGCAGTCAGGGCGGAAGAGTTGGGCAGGTTGTTCCCTGCACAGGGCCAGCGACTCCAGGGGACAGTGGGCACCAAGCCCACGGCCCCCTCTACTTGCAGACCCCCTGAGAGCTCCTTGTTTCCGTTAACTCAAAGGCAGTCTTCTGTGGGTGAACCACAGCCTCATCTCTTCTGACACCTGGGGTTCCTCTTACAGACAACTTGTTTTGCTTGATTTAAATTTTCTTTTTCTATCTTAATTTTTAAATGCTTAAAAGGTAAAAAAGATACTGTGATATTTATTTACCTATCCTTTGAGATGAGTAATTGTTATCACCTTCTTTGAAACTATAACATAATTTCAGACTTTTAGAAAAATTGAAAAAATATTAGAGTTTCCACACACCTTTCACAGTTTCCCAAGTGTCAATATTTTACCCACTTGCTCATCCTTAGCTCTCTAAATTACATATGCAGATTATGTTTTTGGACCATATAGTTCTCCCTTCTTCCCACTTCATTCCTTTGTTCTTTCATTCCTTCCTTCCTTCATCTCAAATAAAACATATTACGTAAAACTATTACTTCTTTGCTTCACCCACTCACTCCCTTCTCTCCCTGAAACCTGCTGTGTTACATGTTTTTGTCCCTTTACTACATATGATTAGATCTGCAGATACTGAACGTTCATTATTCGTTGAGACTTGCTTTGGGACCCAGTACATGATCACTTTTACGACTTTTCCTTATAACCTGAGAAAGAATATGTACTCTTTAAATGAGCCAAGGGGCACCTAGGTGGCTCAGTGGGTTAAAGCCTCTGCCTTTGGCTCAGGTCATGATCGCAGGGTCCTGGGATCGAGCCCCACATCAGGCTCTCTGCTCAGCAAGGAGCCTGCTTCCTCCTTTCTCTTTCAGCCTCCTTGTGATCTCTGTCTGTCAAATAAATAAATTAAAATCTTAAAAAATTTAAAAAATTTAAAAAAAATAAATGAGCCAATAGTGGGGTGCCTGCGTGGCTCAATCAGTTAAGGGGCTGCCGAGCTCAGATTAGGATCTTAGGGTTCTGAGATCTCAGGGTTCTGGAGTTGAGCCCCACGGCAGGCCCCTTGCTCAGTGGGGGGTCTGCTTCTCCCTCTGCCTCTCTCCCTGGCTTGTGCTCTCTTTCTCACTCACTCTCTCTGTCTCTCTCAAATAAATAAGTAAAATCTTAAAAAAAAAAAATAAATGAGCCAGTAGTTATAAACCATTTGCAACAGTGCCTCACACATCATAAGCAGTGTGTGGTGTTAAATTTTTAAGACAGTATACAGTTATATATAAATCCACTGGCTAAAAATTTGTTAAGCGTCTTGTTCAAATTTTGTATACCCGATCCCTCAACTTTCAAAGAAGTTTGCTAAAATCTCCCTATGATCATGGATCTGTATATTCTTGCATATATTCTGCCAGCCTTTGCTTGCTGGCTTAGAAGTGAGCGATTCTGGTCAGTTGTCAGCATTCCACCGCTAATCCCTCCTGTTAGTGTTTCATTGCACAGCGGAGAACTAGGATGGAAGTCAGGGCACTGACTGAAGGGAAAAGGCATCATGGGGAAATGGAAGTTTATGAATCCAAACACTTAGAGAATCAGAGTGGTGGTGACATCTCTTTTTGTAAGCTTTTGCTCTGCAGCCTAATCATCATTTGCTACACCCTGATATTTCTCTTCCCAAATGCCCCCACCATGAGTTGCACCATCTCACCCCTCTCCCTCCCCCGCCATCCCTCAACCATAATTCTTCTGAAGTTTAAGCCAATTTGGGGGATAATATTCTCCAAATGCCCTCTCCAATATTTCAAAACTAAATTTCAACATTTCGATGATATTTATGGGACTGGAATTGGGGAAGAAATGTTCCTTAACTGATTCATTAAAAATCGGATATTGTTGACTATATTACAATAAACAAAATACGCATGGAGAGTGGGAAAACAGACATGAAATAAATAAAACCAAGTAAGCTCTGAAAATTGCTAGAAGAGAAAAGAACTGTTTCTGTAAGGAAGAAAATAGTGGGCGGGGGCATGTCCTGTGATGTTTTGTGGAAGGACGTTCCAAGAGGAGTGACCAGCTCTGAGAAGGTCATGGCCAGAACTGAACATGGCAGCTGAAGGGCTGAAAAAAGCCAGCAGGGCTGGATCCTAGTGAGTAGTGGAGAGCCCGCAGGAGAGGCGTCAGCTAGTTCACGGAGGGCTGTATGAGCCATATCAGAGCTTTTGATTTTATCCCAGGAACTGGAATGCATTGAAAGGTGTTAAGCAGAGAAGGAGGTGACCACATTTATGGTTTTAAATATAACTCTAGCTAGAAGGTGGAGAATGCGTAAGATCAAGAATGGAAGCAGGGATACCATTCATAGCAACTCTTGCAAATGGGGCTTTTGGTGAGCTCAGAGTATGTCTCCCTCTTCTCAGAGAGTTTACTGAAACCACAACAGCAAGTGAAACAGACTTTAACTTCATTTGTAAAGGATCCTTTGTACAGTTTGTGGTGACCATCATAGACTGTTTATAGGACTGGAAGATAGAGTTATAACCACAACTCTACCTCCAATTTAATTTTGTAGGTGTTTTGTGAGAACTTTTTATTTTGAAAAATTTAACTTTCATTTAAAATGTACAATTAAGGGACGCCTGGGTGGCTCAGTGGGTTAAAGCCTCTGCCTTCGGCTCAATTCATGATCTCAAGGTCCTGGGATCGAGCCCCACATCGGGCTCTCTGCTCAGCGGGGAGCCTGCTTCCCCCTCTCTCTCTGCCTGCCTCTCTGCCTACTTGTGATCTCTCTCTCTGTCAAATAAATAAATAAAATCTTTAAAAATATATACAATTAATTCCCATTACCTTGGAAATTACTTACTCAATGATTGTCAAGTTTGCTGACATTTACTTCATCTGTCACTTTTTTTTCTTCCTTTGTAGAATTATTTAAAAGCAAATCCCAAATATATAATTTTGTCCCTTCATATTAAGGATCCATCTCCAAAATATGAACATTTTCTTACATACCACAAAGCCATAGTCACAAAATTAACAATTTATTGCTAACATCTAATGCCAATTTCATAACCAAATTTCTTTAATGTCTCAAAAATGTCATTTCATAGTTGGTTTGTTCAAATCAGAATCTAAATAAGACCTGCGCAACGCACTTGGTTGTTAGATCTTTTAAGTCTCTTAATCCACGTTACTGCTTTTTCTTTTTTTTCTCCTTTTTTCTTTTTTTTTTCCTTTTTAAAATTTATGTTGTTGGCTTGTAGAAACTGGATTAATCCTGTAAAATGTCTAACTATTTTATAATAAAAACTGTTTTTTAAAAAACAAGATAAAATATGGGGTTTGAGCCTTTAAACTTCCAGTAAGTAAGACCATCTCTCTGGAATGTTCTTTGAAGTGTCTGGCATACAACACAGTTGGTGAACCATAAACACTCACCACACTTGGCAAGCACATGCAAGCTGTTAAATAAGAGTGCTTGTGCTTAATGTTTTAATTTTATCACTCAGTATTCTCAGGTTCTTGACCTGCTTACTCACTGTGATTTGTCTACTGTTATTAAATTAACAGAATCTGAAAATAGCAGTTTCTCAAATGTTTTCAAAAGCAATTAAGATAATGCTTCAGTTTGCTAACCTCAGTCCTTTTCACTTCAGAAATTAGAAAATTAAAAATAGTTGAACTGGCATTAATAAAAAGCCAGGTTTTGTTCCACTTCTAGGATACACAGAAAAAGCGGTGGCCAAACAATGCATGTTTCCTTCACCTCAGTGTTGGTCTCTCGGAGAAGGATGACTTTGATTTCTTCGCTATAATTAGCCTCTATAGCCAATGGAGCAGTCTCTTATTATCTGCAGTAAATAGAACTAGATCACTAGTTCTATTGGTTTTGTTGTTTCAACAGGTTATAGTGCATACATATTATTGACAATACTATGGTTATATAAGGTGTTGGCATAGGGAAAACTGGATAAAGAGTAATGGGAACTCTGTACTATCTTTACAACTCCTCCAAATATAAAATTATCTCAAAGTAAGACTGTTTTTTTTTTTTTTTTAAGAGAGGGAGAGAGGAGTAGGGAGGGGTGCAGAGAGAATTGTAAGCAAACTTCATGCCCAGTGTGGAGTCCAACGTGGGGCTTGATCCCATGACCCCAAAATCATGACCTGAACAGTGATCAAGAGTTGGATGCTTAACTGACTGAACCACCCAAGTGCTCCAAGATGTTTTAAAATATTAATTTCCTCTTCTAAATGATGATCTTAAGGAAGTGCATGGTTATTCCATTAATGATATCATTGCTTTAATTATTTTTGAAGCCTCTTTTTTGGAACTGTTCTCCAAAGCCTAAAATCAAAGGTCATAAAACTGGAAGATTGTGAGAGATCTGAGGTGTTATCTAGTCCAATCTCCCAACCATTCCAGAGAATCCTGTTATGTACCATAAATTATTAACCACTCCCCTAGTGGCTAATATGTAGGTTGTATCCCAAACTGTCCTCTTTACAAAGTTTATTGTACATACATCTTTTTTGTCCCATATCTTTGGACACATTAGGGATATTTTAGTACTCCAGATTTCAAAAAGTAGAATTACTGAGTCAAAGGAAGCACACATTTAAAACATTGATTAAGTCCTTCCAGTTTGCCATTAAAAAAAAAAAAGCTGTATGCTTCTACCAACAGTGTGTGGGTATATACTGACACAGGTTGCTAGCAATCTTTTCTATTTTTCCTATTCTAATAGGGGGCCTGGTAAGTTTGAGGCAGTGGGAGCAGCCTGCCCCTGTGGGGAAGAATATTCTACCAATGGGTATTTTAGACTTAGCATGATAATATGTTTATTATTTTGAAAATTCTCTACAAACAGTGTACCTTCTGACTGCTTGCCCTCCTTCCTGCTGACTGTACACCCAGCCATTCCTACTTGGTGTACTGCTGCTGATAGGTAAAGGAGCCATCTTGTTTAATTAGTAGTGAGGTTGAACACACGCTTATTTTCTCAGCAATGTGTATGCCTTCTGGTGTGTTTTATTTTTTATTTTCCTTTTCTTATTTTAAAAGAACCCTTTGTATATAATGAATAACAACCCTTTATTACCCAGTCTGCAAGTGTTCTGCTGTGTGACACTCATCTTTTAACTTTACGGTCTCTTTTGCTATATGAAAGTTATGGTGGTGTTGGAGGAAGATACAAGTAAGATTTATTTATTTATTTGGGAGAGAGAGAGTGTGTGAGCGAGCAGGAGGAAGGGCAGAGGGAGAGGAAGAGAGAATCCTCAAGCAGACTCCCTGCTGAGTGTGGAGCCCAATGCGGGGCTTGATCCCAGGACCCTGACATGGTGACCTGAGCTGAAATCAGGAGTCTGGCCACTTAACTGACTGAGCCACCCAGGTGCCCAAAGTGAGGGTTTGTTTTTTGTTTTTTTTTTTTAAGATTTTATTTACTTATTTGACAGACAGAGATCACAAGTAGGCAGAGAGGCAGGCAGAGACAGAGAGAGGAGGAAGCAGGCTCCCTGCTAAGCAGAGAGCACGATGCCAGGGCTTGATCCCAGGACCCTGGGATCATGACCTGAGCTGAAGGCAGAGGCTTTAACCCACTGAGCCACCCAGGCACCTCATCCAGTCATCATTTTTTGATCAGTCTCACACTATCCTGTTTATTACATAGTTTTATAGTTCTTTCAGTGTCTTGTAAGCCAACTCTTATTTTGCTACTGTTGTTTTTCAAAACCTTCTTGGCTGTTTTGAAATATTTACTCTTCCAGATAAACTAGAGAATCAACTTTTAAATTTAAAAAATTCCACTGCGATTTTGATAAAAATTATATTTTATTTATAGATCAATACAGGGAGAATTGACTTTTTAAAATGTTGAGGCTTCTTATCCATATATGACTCTCCATTTACAAATACTTTATATGTCATTCGGTAAAACACAATTTTTAATGGGTTTTGAATATTTTTTATTAATTTTATTTCTAGGTATTTTATTGTTGTGATTATTACAAATATGTCATTTTCCATTTTATTTTTGAACTGGCTCTTCCTGATACATAGTAAAACTATGATTTTTATATATTCCTTTTGTACTTAGTATTTTGTATTACTATACTTTGTTTACTTAACTCTCCCTTATTTCTTGGTATTAGGTTGTTCCCAAGTTCTGATGGTCATAATCAGCATTGCTATAAACATCTCTAATCAGGTAATTTTTTTTCCCTTTAAATTTCTTCCCACACATGGGAAACATCTGTTTTACATGTTTTACATGGGTAAAACAGATTTAAAAGGTCTATGAAACTTTATGGCTCTTAGTACATATTGCTCTGGATAATCTCCTGAGGGGCTAGCCCCCTTTCCAATTCTGCCTATAATAACATCAGCAGAGTAACAATGATGAAGATAATGACAATGACAATGATGAGACCAATTGGTGAGAGCCAGTGCTTTCCATGACTTTTCTCATTTAATACTCACAATGAATCTATAATATGCTATGGCTAACATATGAACAGATAAGGAAACTTAGGTGCAGAGAGAGAGGGTAAAATCTGCACTCATAGCTGGTGGGTGCCAAAGTCAGGTGTGTGGTGTTCCATGGTCAAAGCCTTCTTCCTATGTCTTCTCCAAGACCCATTCTTTTTATTTTTCATTTATATCTGAGACCTTAAAAGGTATGTGAGAGGCACCTGAGTGGCTCAGTGGGTTAAGCCTCTGCCTTCAGCTCAGGTCATCGTCTCAGGGTCCTGGGATTGAGCCCCAAATAGGGCTCTCTGCTCAGCAGGGATCCTGCTCCCCACCCCATCCCTGCTAGCCTCTCCGCCTACTTGTGATCTCTCTCTGTCAAATAAATAAATAAAATCTTCAAAAAAAAAATAAAAGGTATGTAGGCCTGAAAGTTGTTTCACTTGGCATTTCTTAACCATTAAGTAGGTTGTTAGGTAACACATGTTAAAACTCTTTATCATCTCCTTTGACCACTTATCCAATAGACTGGTGATGTTAATTATATATTTGTAAGAACTCTCTATAAATTGGAATGAAAGTTTTAAAAGATTATATTTTCCCCCACACCTTTATTAATATTCTTGGGTTTTATTTCCCATAGATTCTTCCTTCCTCTATTCTAATTTATGTCTTCTGTAAATTCTTCTTATCAGAAAATTCCATTACCAGCATGGAGAATATTAAGCAGATGGAACACTCTTATTTCATTCATGTAGTAGAGTAGTAGTAGTAAATAATAATAATAACTGAGTGCTTATCAAGTACTAAGGATATAATACACATAATCTTACTTAACTCTATAATCCAATAAGACATTATCTTTGTTTTACAGATGAAAAAATAGGCTCAGATTCATCAACTCAGCCAAGGGCACACAGTTAATAAAAGGAAGTCCTGTCTGTTACAAAGCCAATGTTCCTAAGAATAATACTGCTGGCCTTCCATTATGTAGTGAATAAAATTGACTCTCTTTGAGAAAAAAAAAATTCTTTGTCATGCTAAGAAATCTTCCATACCAATTTATTTCTTTTTAAAATTTTGACTGAATGGGTTTCTTAATTGAGTTGTAATTGACATATAACATCATATTAGTTTCATGTTTACAACATAATGATTTAAGATATATATTGTGAAATGATCACCACAATAAGTCTAGTTAACATCCATCACCACACCTCATTACAAAGGCTCATACCAATTTCTTACAAGCTTTAGATAAGAGATTTTATTTAATTGAATATGTTCTTGACATTAATTTATGTTTTGTTTTTTTTTAAAGATTTATTTATCAGAGAGAGAGAGCACAAGCAGGGGGAGTGGCAGGCAGAGGGAGAAGCATGTTTCCTGCTGAACAAGGAACCTGATGGGGGGATGGATCCCATGATCCTGGGAATCATGACCTAAACCAAAGGCAGATGCTTAATCAACTGAGTCACCCAGGCGTCCCTGTTTTTTTTTTTTTTTTTTTAAGATTTTATTTATTTATTTGACAGAGATCACAAGTAGGCAGAGAGGCAGGCAGAGAGAGAAGGGCAGAGAGAGGAGGAAGGCTCCCTGACGAGCAGAGAGCCAGTTTCAGGACTTTATCCCAGGACCCTGAGATCATGACCTGAGCCGAAGGCAGAGGCTTAGCCCTCTGAGCCACCCAGGCACCCATCCCTGTTCTTAATATTTACAAAGAATTTTACATTTCTCTTGCCTAGCCTAGCTTCTGCTTCTTGTGGTCTCTGGACATTGCCACTCTGGTCTCCAGGGGGCACTGTTTCCCCTTTAATCAAGCATTTGACGCCTAATTCCTCTAGGTACCAGTAAGACTGGGGAAAATATTTAAACAAAGTTTACAAAGGATTCAGATGAACAGAAGGCAAATGAGGACAGAAAATAATATACAACCAGATAATCTGGTTCACTGAATGCAGAGTAGGCATTTCAGTATTTGACACAACCTACCTAGCTTCCTACTGCCTGCACAGAGCAGAAGCCTTTTTTTTCTATCCTGCACTATGTCCTCAAGCAAGCAAAATTCTTCAAAAACTGGCTCTGAGATTGGTCAGGCTAGTTCCAGCTTAGGGCTTCCTTCCAAATTCTAGTTTCTAGTTTCAACATATGCCTCTCCCTACATACTAGACACTAAGCGTGTCAGCCCTCTTCTGGGAAGAAGGCATCATTTTCCTGGTTTGTAGCTTTACCCTGTTGCTTGAGAATAGTTATTTATGGGTCTCTCATACCCCTTCACGTCTTGGCCAATATGCCAAGAGTGCAAGGCCCTCACAGCTCATATTACATAACTATCACTGCATAACAAAAGACTCCAAAACACCGAGGCTTCAAGCAACAAATACTTTTTTTTTTTTTTTTTTTTTGACAGTTTCTGTTGACTAGGAATCTGGGCATAGCTTAGCTGGGAGCCCTTGGCCTCAGAGTCTCTGATAAGGCTACAGTCAAGGGGTTGGCCAGGGTGCAGTCATCCCCAATCTTGAATAAAGGAGATTCTGCTTCCAAGGTCACTCAACACAGCTGTTGGCAGGCTTCAGGTTCTTACTGTTGGCCAAAGACATCCTTTCCTTGCAGTGCAGTTCTCTCAGTGTGGCAGCTTACAATGTAACTGTCTGCCCTCAGAGTGAGTGAGAGAGAACATGAAAGGGTGCCCAAGATAGGAGCCACAGTCTTTTTATAACCTCAACTCAGAAGCAACATCCTGTCATTTGTGCTGTATTAAATTAGGTGGAAATGAGTCAATAAATCTAGCCCATAGTCTGCTGGAGGTGATTACACCAAGGAGTGAAGACCAGGAGGCAAGAACCATTATGGGCCATGTTAGAGGCCTTCTACCACATCACTCTTTACCCAAGCCATTTCTCATGGTTATGTTTGCAGCAACCAATCTTATTTTTTATTTTTTTTTTTTTAAAGTAATCTATATGGTCAAGATGGGGCTCAAACTTGTAACTGCAACATCAAGAATAGCATGCCCTACTGACTGAGCCTGCCAGGTGCCCCTACAGCAGCAATCTTTTTTTTCTTTTCTTTTCTTTTTTTACGATTTTATTTATTTACTTGACAGAGATCACAAGTAGGCAGAGAGGCAGGTGGAGAGAGAGAGAGGAGGAAGCAGGCTCCCTGCTGAGCAGAGAGCCCGATGCGGGACTCAATCCCAGGACCCTGGGATCATGACCTGAGCCAAAGATAGAGGCTTTAACCCACTGAGCCACCCAGGAGCCCCTACAGCAGCACTCTTGAGAGATAAAGTAACATCTCCCTCTGGGACAAAGAAACTGACTTAGCTTTTTGCTTGCTGGAAAAGCAATGGGTTCCCCAAGATCACCATACCCCCACTGAACCCAAAGTCACTGCATGTGTGGCCTCTATCTGGGCTCCTTGGTGTTACGCTGGTGGAACTTGGGGGCAAGAGGAATTGATATGAACAATTCATGCTTTTTATCTTGTGCTGTGGGTGAAACAGTTTTTTCTTTCTGACTGAGATGCCTCACATCTTCTTTCAACATCCGTGAAACAGTAAAGGCTAACTTACTGGCTTGTAAGTGGGATAAAATCAAATTGCAGACCTGAGAGTTTGACTCAACAGCACAATTCAGAATTCTATACAGGCCTGGGAGACCAGCATTCATACAAGAGATCCATGTACGTATTATCCATTTTATTTAACACTTACATGCCAGGTAATTATTCTAAGAGTTTATGAATATAAACTCATTTAATCTATGAGGTAGACACTATTAAAAATTCCTGCTTTACAGATGAGGAAGAAGAGGCCCGAAGATGTTGAGTAACTTGCTCCAAATTATACTGCTTATAAATGTCAGAGGCTCATTATTCAAACAGAAACAACACAGACAATCTGGTTACACATCCGTTGATCCAGTGTATCATGCTAACTGTTCTGAGTTGAGAAGGGGTGGAGCAGGGAGAAGATGGGGGGAAGGACCAAATAGAGAGTCAGTTCCTCAAAGCATTTGTTGAAATCATCAATTTAGAGTTTCTTATTTGTAACATAGTAACATATTGTCTTGTTTCAAAGGATATTCAAAGGATAAACTCTACCAGTCATATTGATAAATGCTTTGATTTCATGTGTTCTTTTTGACTTCTTAGGAATTGATTTAGAACAATTGTTCTGTATTCAGAATATGAAGGTTAAAATGAACTGTCCGGACAAAAATCTGAACATGGAGCTTCTAACAGCTTTATTCATAAGTGGCAAAACATGGAAGCAAACAAGATGTCCTTCAGTAGGTGAATGGCTAAACTGTGGTAACCCATACAACAGAAAATTGTTTAATGCTAAAAAGAAATGAGATATTAAGCCATGAAAAGACGGGGGAGAGGCTTTAATGTATATCACTAATTAAATGAAGCCATTCTGAAAATGTTATATACTGTTTGATTCCAACTATATGACAGTCTGGAAAAGGCAAATCTATGGAGATAGTAAAAAGATCAGTGGATGCCAGGGGTTGGGAGGAAGGGAGGGATGAATAGAGCCAGAGAATGTCAGGGCAGTGAAACTCTTCTGCATGATACTATAATGGTGAAAACATGTTATTAGACATTTGTCCAAGCCCATGGAATATGTAATAATGAGAGTGAACCCTAGTGTAAATTACAGACTTTGAATGACAACAATGTGTCAATGTAGGTTCATCCATAACCATGGAAGTACCACTCTTGTTGGGGAGGGTGTGCATGTGTGGGGGCAGGGGTTATCTGAGATCTCTCTACTTTCTGCTCAGTGTTGCTGAGAACCTAAAACTGTTCTAAAAAAATAAAGTCTATTTTTAAAAATGCTTTGAAAATGACAGCGTACTTTAAAATATAAAATATTATGAATAGTGTAAGCATGTGTAGGAAATTTTTGTTAACATCTTTCTCTACCTGTCCCCATGCCTTTGGCCTCATCTTCCTGCCTGTTACCTCCTCCTTACCTTAGCAAGTGTAAATAGCTTGGCCCCCACTTGGCCTCTCTTCCTCTGTTTCACTGTCCTCTTGAACCTTCCCAACCTAGGTTCAAGCCCGCTGTCTGTCTTCTCGGTGGCTTTAGCATGGCTGCAGATCTCAGCGTCAGAAAAACTACAACGGTGAAGATGAAATGTATTGTACAACTGCCATTCTCCTCCATCAGCTGATCCCTCAGTGTTTCCTGCAACTGTTTCTGTGTTTCTTAAACCAGAGCTTTGTGCTTAAAATATGTATCGGTAAGTTTTAAGTGTAGTTTGCTTTACTGATACTGTGCGGTTTTGAATAAATTTTTCAAAGTCTTTGGCCCTGTCTTCCTATTTACTCCACAGATATTATGTCAGCTTTTTTGCATTTTTATAAAATTGTATTTATGATATTGATTAAGCTGTTTTCTATTAAAACAATTAAAATAATCTGGCTTCTAATGAGCATGCATATCAATGATGATTCACCCAAAAATGCTTAAATGCAAAAATGCATTAGCAAATCCAGGGGGTTGATATGTTTAGAGTTGCTTTAATTATTGGTGTCTTTAAGAAGATTCTGTGGAAAAGCTGAGTCATACTCCCTTCTCCAATGTGCCTCCATGCCCTGGAATAAGCCTCCCTTTTTCTTAGGTTAGGGTATCTCTTCCCTCAATGAGCTCAATCAAAAGCTAATTCAATCCTTTCCACGTCTCATTTAGCAAGACTACAGACCGCTCCCTGGGTCCTAGGGATCAATGCTAGTGGTCTCAAATTGGTAGCCCCTGCGGCAAATTTCCTTGATAGATGTGGCTCATTTGGCCTGCACGGTGTTTTAAGAAAACCTGAATTTGTTCCTAGCATTTTGCAGTTATGCCATTTCACATTAAAATGTATATTGTGAGCTTTTTTTTTTTTTTTAAGATTTTTTTATTATTTGAGAAAGAGAGAGAGCACACCAGAGGGAGCAGAGAGGGGATATGGTTAGAGGGAGAAGCAAACTCCCTGCTGAGCAGGGAGCCAGAGGAGGGACTTGAACCAAAGGCAGTCATTCAACCAACTGAGCCATCCAGGCGCCCATATTGCTAGCTTTTATAGAAAAAGTAATAGATCTGGCAACATTGGGCCCATGTGCTAACATAGCAACAGCTGGTAGCAGCCATCAGCTGTCCCTTTAAAGAGGGCAGACACCTCTTTCATCTCATGAAGACTGCCAGTCAGTTACCATTTATCATCTCACTTTCACCTCTTCTGACACTTAGGTGCCTTCTCTCAGGTGCCTTCCTGGTGCTTTAGGCATTTAGTCTACACCTAGTCCTTGCTGCCTTTCATCCAGCACCACCCATTGACATGGAAGGCTCTGTGGTGCTTTAGAAAGACCATGGGCTTCAAAACAAATGGACTCATTTCTGCCACTTACCTGCTATATGACCTGGATAGGGTTATTTCACCTCTTTGAATTTCTGTTCCTTTATCTATATAAAAAAAGGGGGGTGGATAATGATGGTGTGGTTCTGTGGATTAAAGGCAATAATGGGAGCACCTGGGTGGCTCAGTCGGTCAATCTTGATTTTGGCTCAAGTCATGGTCTCAGAGTCGTGAAACTGAGCCCTTCATTGGACTCCACACCCAGTGGGGAATCTGAGATTCACTCTCCCCCTCTCCATCTGCCCTTTCTCCCCACATCACGTGCATGTGCAAGTGCTTGCTCTCTCTCTAAAATAAATAAATCTCAAAAAAATAAAGGCAAAAATGTACATAATGTGCTTCTGAGAGAGCCAAGAAGAGGTAGGAAATACTCAGTGAGTTTGGCCTACCTCCTTTGAGCACCTCTGAGCTTACCTCTCAGGAGATGACAGGGCTACTCCTGTAAGCCTCTAGCATGGTCAGTTCATAACTAATTCGTATGATACTCTCAGATGATACTATGATACTCTAGGTACAAATAAAAATATAAGAAACTAGGGACACCTGGCTGGCTCAGTTGGTAGAGCATGTGATTCTTGATCTTGGGGTCATGAGTTTGAGCCTCATGTGGGGTACAGAATTTAGTGAAAAAATAAAATTTTTAAAAATTATAAATAAGTAAAATATAAGAGACCAGATAGTACTTAGGTAAAATTTATATTCTGTAATTGTCATCTGTCATCATTGAGGAACCATAATAGGTTAAGTTGTTAGCCAACAGCAACTTCTATTGCTTGGAGAATAATCCTATGACATGTTAAATTGATCTCTTGCAACTAGAAAGAAAACAAAAATGAAAACATTTGTGAGTTGGCATGTTTTCTATAATGGGCGGGGGGGGGGGAACAATTCTCTATATGCCGTACTTGCTCTCCACTGTAACTTGTACAGTTCCTGATTTATCTATATACCTATCTTGCTTTTTATATGTTGCTGTAGCAAATTACCACATACTTAGAGACTTAAAACAACACAAATGTGTTATAGCTCTCTAGGTTTGAACTCTGACATTGGTGGCACTGAGCTAAAATCAGTGTGTCAGCAGGGCTGCACTTTTTTTGCCCTTTCCAACTTCTAGAGGCCACCCACATTCCATGGCTCTAGGCCCCTTTCTCCACCTTCGAAGCCAGCAATGTTGTATCCCTCCAGCCATCCGTCCATAGTGACATCTTTTTCTCTAACTCTTCTTTTGCCTTCGTCCTTTTCACTTTTAAAGATTCTTGTGATCACCTTAGACCCACTCAGAAAATCCAGAATATTCTTCCTATCTTAAGGCCAACTGAGTGGCAACCTTAATTCTTTTTTAAAATTAATTTTTATAAATTGAGATATAATTAACATATGACATCATATTATTTTCAGGTGTTCAGCATAATGATTCGATATCTGTATATACTGCTAAGTGATCACCGCAAGTCTAGTTTAACATCCACCACCACACATAGTTATAATGTCTTTTTTGTTATAGAAATTTGAAGATCTAATCTCTTAGCAACTTTCAGATATACAATACAACATTATTAACTATAGTTACCATACTGTGCATTACATCCCATGACTTATTTATTTTATAACTGGAAACATGTACCTTTTGGCCAACTGCACTCATTTTACCTAACCCCCTCCCCACCCAACACTGCTTCTGGCAGCCACCAATCTATTCTCTGTTAATCTGAGTTCATTTTTGTTTTGTTTTAGATTCCATACACAAGTAAAAATCTGTAGTATTTGTCATTTCTTGTGTGACTTAATTCACTTAGCATAATGGCCTCAAAGTCCATCCGTACTGTCCACAAAATTCTTTGCCATGTAATGTAACATACTTAGTTTAAGGTTCCAGGGAGTAGAACGTGGGTATCTTTTGGAGGCCATCATTCTGCCTACCATAATAAGTAGGTACATCACTATGAATTTTATCTTACCTAATCTTCACAACAACCTTATGAAGTAGGAACTAAGTTTACAAATTAGAAAACATAGGAAATGTGCTTCGGTCCAGAGCCTGTAAGCAGCAGTGAGATTCAAACTCAGAAATATTTTCCTCTAAAGCCATGTGCTTAGTCAGTACACTATACTGAAATTTGTTCAAATGGTATTTTCTATTCTCTTTTTTAATTAAAAAAATTTGCAAAGATTTTATTTATTTATTCATTTATTTGACAGGGGGAGGTGGGGGGGGGCAGAGGTAGAGAATCTCAAGCAGACTCCACACTGAACATAGAGCCCAAGGTGGAGCTCCATCCCACGACCCCAAGATCATGATCAGAAACGAAATCAAGAGTTGGATGTTTAACTGACTGAGCCACCCAGGTGCCCCTCTATTTTCTGTGAAAATGATTATTATAGTGAAAATTGGATTTTGGTGGGGCAGTGGGTTAGCCCAAGGAGTATATACGTATCCATTAAAATTCAAATAAAAATATTGTCTCTATTGCCTTAATGCGCTGCTTATATTTTTCTAAATTGAATTTTATATTATCACAGACTTTTGCAACTAAGTCTGACTTTTCATACCATGCCCTAAAATGTTGATACCACTTGCTTTTAAAAAGTCAAACAGATATAGTTTCCTCCAAAGGCTGTGAGCTTTGACTTTGCTTATTTGCAGAGTTTAAATGGGACCCCAGGTAGTTACATGACTCAGTTTCTTGCTGTGAGTACCTCACATCAGTTTGTCTTTTTTAATTTAGGGAAATGGTATGGGATTCCATTGTAGGAGTTTAATTTCTATCATCTTAACAGTTTTTTCTTCATTTTTCATGATTGTTTCCTAATGCAAATAACTAGCAATTAAAACTAATTTACCCCAGTCATGAGTTGAAATTATAAGTAATGAGATAAAATTTTAAAGAGGTGGTTGAAGCCAAATAGCATGCTTGTAAAACTTTCAAACAGTATGACTTGAAGAAACACACCACACAAAAGTGGTGAGGTAGTTAAATTGGCAATGTACCGAGGAATACATTCCCTAGTGAATGTAGCACTCCACATAGCAAAAGGGAAAAATTAGCGTGTTTTTCTCATTTTCTGTCAAGGATATAAAAACCCCCTGAAAACACAATGCATGTTTGTACCTTGAACCTTCCTTCTGTCTTAACACTGTGCTTTGAATAGGAAATATTTATTGAATCAGTGAAATTTATATTTACATACGATTGCATAAAAAGCACCTTGTAGATATCTAGAAGAGAAAATAAGTCATAAATGGTTTATTTAAGCTACATAAAAAAACCAAGTGGATATTCGAATGACCAGTTTCAAGTTCAAATCCCAGTCTACAGCAAATCGTTATCTAGGCCAAGGGCTAGGAGTGGAAGTAAGGGAAGGAGCTGAGAAACAGGTGATTCTGTGAAGGTTAGTTGTGGGACCAGTTCTTTACTACATGTTTCATAAATTATTTTAAACTACTCTTTGGGGGTGGGAATAATTTTTTTTTTTTTTTTTTTTTTAAAGATTTTATTTATGTATTTGACAGAGAGAGATGACAAGCAGGCAGAGAGGCAGGCAGAGAGAGAGGAGGAAGCAGGCTCCCTGCCGAGCAGAGAGCCCGATGCGGGGCTCGATCCCAGGACCCTGGGATCATGACCTGAGCCGAAGGCAGCGGCTTAACCCACTGAGCCACCCAGGCGCCCCGGGAATAATATTTTTAATTTCTACCTCTCTTAGCCTAGCACAGTATCTGGCATACACTAGGTAGTCAACAAATAGTTACTGAATGAAGAGGAAAGAGAACAAAAGGCATTAAATTCTCAGACGACACCAAACCAGAATGCACATATGTATAAATTATGTATTCGTGATCTCCTATTCTAATATATTGTACACATTGTAAAACAGAACTCTAAATTTAAAAACATGAAATAATCAATATACTTTAAATAATTTAATGGCATTTTTTCAAGAGTATAAAAGCCTTTCTGCTTTCATTTGATGCTTTATTATTTGGTACTTTATTACTTTGTTAAAATCTTGGCTTAACACTTTGTGATATAGTGAGTTAAAGATCTGGTTCTGGGTTTAGTTTATTCTGATATTACATTTTAATAGCTGATACCCAAAAAGATATTTAGATTTAAATTGAAGAAATACATTGTTGTTGGCTATATCTATTAAAGTATTCATTTTCTTCTTCAGTCTCATCAACCACTTCTGCAAAGGTTTTTGTTGGAGTCTTAATAGTAAATACCCATTTTCTCTGTTATCAATGAGCAATTCTTGAAAACTAATTTAAAGGCATTGCACTTTAATTAGTTTAAGGCCCACTGAAATTATTTGGAAAGTATTTAAAGAAATAAAAAATTGTGTTTCCAAAATTTTTAAGTATGCATATATGAGAGTTTTAAAAGGACACACACACAAACTGGTTTTTTTGCAGCAAAATTACACACTGACAGAAATATTTCTAAACATAATTTTCAAACATTCTCTCCAAAGTGTTTCTTTCAAAGCACATGCACACTTAAAAGAGAGAGTGGATGGAATTACTCTCTCATGCAATGTTAAAACTTCCCCCCCCTTTTTTTTTAAAGATTTTATTTATTCATTTGACAGAGAGAGATCACAGTAGACAGAGAGGCAGGCAGAGAGAGAGAGAGGGAAGCAGGCTCCCTGCTGAGCAGAGAGCCCGACTCGGGACTCGATCCCAGGACCCTGAGATCATGACCTGAGCCGAAGGCAGTGGCTTAATCCACTGAGCCACCCAGGTGCCCAAAACTTCACCTTAAAAGGAAAATACTACTCCCAGAAAACGTAGGGAAATCTGGATCCCTTGTTTTTGTTAGAGGAAAATACATCTTCATCCTAATATTTATTCTTTTAAGTATTAATAATAACCAGTGCTTATATAGTGCTTATTTTCATGGTAGATTTTTAGATATTAGCTTATATCATCCTCAGAACAACCTGATTCAGTAGATACAATTATGCTTTCCAATTTACAGATGAGGAAATGAAACCTCAGAGATGTTAAATAATTTGCCCAGGATTACATGGCTGGTATGGCGGAACTATGGTCAGACCAGGTAGTGTGTATGCAGGAGCAATGCTTTTATCACTAAGTGTCCTAAATACTTCAGTAGAAGTTAAAGAATTTCCACAGTAACTCTCCATCTCAGTACAAAGTATTTTATAGTTTCTACTAAAAGGATTTGTTTTTACAAGACTAACCACATTGATGATTTCCTATGCTACACAAAACTGCAGTACACTGATGTTGGTTAAAGGAAAGCTTCCCTGCAAGGGGGAAGCCCACCCTTCTCTGGTTACCTCACAGAGCACATCAGTGACTGTCTGACAAAGGACTGTATGAGCAAGCCCAGGGTCAAGATGTATGCTAAATAGGAAAGTTTAACTTCTTTCTTTTTATTTATTTTTTAAAATTTTTATTTATTCATTTGAGAGAGAGAGACAGAGAAAGCAACAGAGAGCATGAGTGGGGAGGAGAGGGGAAAGCAGGCTCCCCACTGAGCAGAGAGCCTGATGTGGGGCTCGATCCCAGGACCTTGGGATCCTGACCTGAGCCAAAGGCAGATACCTACTGACTGAGCCACCCAAGTGCCCCTAACCTCTTTCTTTGAAGATTAAACAAATAGACATTGGAGTAGTTTCTTTCTGAACTGTATTAGATTGTCTTACATGGCCTTGGGATGTACCCCCCAACCTTGGATTTTTTTTTGACTTAACAAATATGATGAAATTCAAAATCACTGAAGAAAAGTACAGTTTTGATAAAATAGGTATAGGGATAATCAAAACAACCTCTTAAATATAATGCAAGAAAACATATAATGATGAAATGTAATTTTAAATGTGAGAGAGATTTTAAGTTGCAATATAGGAGTGTGAATTGAGCTGTGAGAGGATGCTCTCACTGTACTAAGGACTCACCTGACCCTTCATAGAGTTCCATGTCTCATACTGGGCATCTTATCTAAAGAAGAATATGGAGAATTTGGAAAGAATTCAGATGAGAGTCATAAATCATTTAAAAAAAAAGGGGGGGGTGTGAGACAAATTTAAAAGAACGGGGGTTGTTTACTCTAGAAAACCTAGAGAATTTAAGGGTCTTCTGGTCTATGAAAAGTTATAATCTCTTAAAGTCTGTCTGAGTCTTTGACACATCTGGTTGAGCCAGACACACATGCCTTAGAGAATTAGTTGCAGAAATAACAGCAACATACTCTTTTAAGCCAGAGGCTACTAAGCCTTTGCATTTGAAAGGGGTTCAATCATTCATTGTACATAATTAACAGTAAGTAACTGAGTCACCAAATGAATAGTGTTTAAGAAAAGCTATTATTTCCTACTGATAAGCAACTAAAATAATTGTTATCTTCAAAGTCCACCTAGCAGGTTTGAGCTCAAATGCCTAATATAATTCTCTGAGGAACACAGTAACTGCTGACACAACTTGTGTATCTGTCTTAACAGATATAATTTATGTATGTAACAGACTACCCAAACAAAAGACAGGAAAAAAAAATGAGAAAGAAAAAAGGGTGATTTGTATTTTGTTCTTGATACTCATAATAACTAGATTGAAAGACAATGAGGTTTCCTTAATTTACTTAGTAGGGAAGGATAATTGTTTTACTTCAGATAATTAAAGGTCTTAGCAAGACTTAAAGTAATTTCTAACAACTTTTATCAAAAAGCTGTGCCAGCAATGTAAGGGTTCTGATCTCTTAACACTTGCCCTTGGTTTTTCTCAGGAGTCTAATATAGAAAGTGAAAAAGTCCTGTGATCTAAAGGACCTTATATTTGACCCTAATGTAGTCTTGCTTCAAAATGGTTTTCACTTTGTTACAAAACACATTTGAATTCAGGCACTTCAGTTTTGAGTCTGAACATGGCTAATTTTGTCTAACAAAGATGTTAAGCTTTGGGCCATTCCCACCCTCAACACTCAAAACGAGTACACTCTGAACCATTTTCTAAATGAAGGAAATAAGTTAATTTGGCTCTGTGCCACGGTGGTATAAACCAGTGTCAATACTCATCAATTCCCATGAGTATCTGATTTTTTCTAACTATCCCTTAGGTGGCTTTGTTTTGTACTAAACTGTTTTGCTCAGAAAATTCAATAAATTAGTCACTTTAATTCTCATCTTCTTACCTATTTCACAGCAGGCTTTACAGGTGAACAATTTCCTGGGCCAATTCATGGCTTGGGCTATCCTTAAACTAACCTCCCAAGAAAAATGTGGGTTTTGTTTTTGAAGATGTGGGATGCTGCGACTGGTATATTGAACGATAAACATGGATGGAAACTGTAGCAACAGCTCATGGTGTCTGACCCACTTTAAGAGATGAGTTTGTAGGAGAATAAAGGAAAAGGTGCTATGATAGCAATACAAATAATATGAATCAAAAACATCTTTGCTTTTGTAAACATGTGGTTGGTAGCACTATTCTTCTCTAGTCTTGCTGATTTATCTGCTATGAAACAAATATTCTAATGCATGCTGGCTCTCACTTCCGTTACCAACTGACTTATGAATAGAAGCCATTCATGTCCCATAGTTGTCATTTTGTCAAATTTTCTCCCTATGGGAAGTGATATTTTTTATATTGTTATGCTCCTCAATGCTTCCAAAGTTATAATGAAAGAACTACAAATAGAGGACTTTATTAGGATATAAAAATTCATGATTGTTCCTTATCAGGCACCAGTTTAGGGAAAAGGTTTTCCACTTTGAAGAGTAGGTGAAAACCAAGCACTCATCTCATGGGAATATGTTACCTAAAAGAATACTGTATTCTCTTGTTAAATAGTTGTTTGTTTTTGTTTTTAATATTCAAGGCAATGGTTTACAGTATGGCCAGTCCAATTTTCTAAAGTTCTGAACATAACTTTTTTTTTTTAAAGATTTTATTTATTTATTCGACAGAGAGAGAGAACACAAGTAGGCAGAGAGAGAGAGAGGAGGAAGCAGGCTCCCTGCTGAGCAGAGAGCCCGATGTGGGACTCGATCTCAGAACCCTGAGATCATGACCTGAGCCGAAGGCAGCGGCTTAACCCACTGAGCCACCCAGGCACCCTGAAAATAACTATTTTATGTTTTTTTTTTTCCTGTTACTTTTAAGACCTCTACCAAAAAAAAAAAAAAAAAATCTCCCCAAACTCTAAAATTTGACCATTCTTAATACTAGTACAAAAGGAATACAAAATATTGGCATTTTTATATCTCTCTTAGAGCTACTCAGAATGATGATGACAAAGAGCTATCAATTGATATTATGCGCCAGGCATCCTACTAAGTTCATTTGATTCTCTTAGCAATTTCATAAAATAAGCATTATTATTATCTCTCTTTCATTGAGAAGAGATAAGTACTATTATCCTATGTTACTGATGAAACCAGTGCTCAGAGAGGTAAAATAATTTGCCCGAAGTAGAAAGTGGCAGAACCAGAGTTTAAAACCCAAGTCTGTCCAATTCCAAAGCTTATGCTCATAATTTGTACATAAGCTCTGTAAATATACGAACAAAATATTTGCCCTATTTGCATGAATAGAGTCATTATTTCCAGACAAAATATTGGAACCCACAGTCTAAACAAAAAACTTTTTCCGTTTTAAAATTTTATTTGTATGAAACCTTTTATAAAAGCATAAATATCAGATAGACATTTAGCTGAACATTCAACTTTTCTTTTACTCTATAAAGAAATTGGAAACATAATAGAACATAGAGATATGATCTGTGAGTATGATTAATCAAAGTGATCAGACTTAAAAGTATGCCTTTAAAATTAATTTTAAGTGAAAAAGCCTTTTAAGTTTGTGAATACATTGACAACCTCTAATATTCTGAGAAATCATAGTAGTAAATTGCAGCTCTCAGATATAAATGCAAAATATGCAACTTCTTATCAGTTGAACCTGGCTCACCCACCTTCTTATCTTAAAATTTTATGGGAGGTGGTGTGAATGCATGTGTGTGTGTGTTCTTCACAGCAGGAAGACAGATTTATTCTGCAAATGTAATGGCTCCCAGATGTTTTGTTTTTTAAGGAGGAAGAAGAAGGGAAGGAAGGAAGGAAGGGAAGGAGGGAGGGAAGGAAAAGTTGAAATGTCATAGCTAGGTATGTATCTCTGAAGTGAGAATGATGTCATTATATTTGGAGTTTAGTGACACAAAATTTCCTTTTGTCTGAGAAATTTTTCAGCATGGTGAATATGGTTTTAATTAAGAGATACACTGATTACTTGTTGGTTTTTGTTACAAGGGAGGAAATTCTGTAGCTTCTCTGTGCCTCATTGTGTGGATCACAATGAAAACATACAAAGAACCATAGCAGTGTGTTGATTTGTATCTACTGTATTTTACATCTATTTCCGTATGCCACTGAAGATCATTGTTTAGAAAGTTCTGCAGCATTATTATGTTTTGAAGTATAAAAATATTGGATTCACAATTCATTGTCTTTAAGAAGGAAAAGGTCATACTGTGTTAATTGACATTACAAATGAATATTCTCAACCTTACCTGTGGGTTAAATTTTTGAATATTCTTTTAAAACATAAGGAAATGTCCTCTGTTTAGGAAAGCCACACATAAACGCTGGCTTCTCTAATTACCTTTGGAAGTTTATTTGTTCATAGATTTATTTTTTATTTTTTTTTTTATTTTTTTTTTTTATAAAAGATTTTATTTATTTATTTGTCAGAGAGAGAGCGAGCGAGAGCGAGCACAGGCAGAGTGGAGGCAGAGTCAGAGGGAGAAGCAGGCTCCCTGCAGAGCAAGGAGCCCGATGTGGGACTTGATCCCAGGACGCTGGGATCATGACCTGAGCTGAAGGCAGCTGCTTAACCAACTGAGCCACCCAGGCGTCCCTGTTCATAGATTTATGGCATATTCTCTGGAATCTTATGATCTGAAGTATATAAATCATCCCTCAAAATCTAAAACATCATAGGGCGCCTGGGTGGCTCAGTGGGTTAAAGCCGCTGCCTTCAGCTCAGGTCATGATCTCAGGGTCCTGGGATCCAGTCCCCTGGAGCTTGCCACCTCCTTCTCTGCCTGCCTCTCTGCCTATTTGTGATCTCTCTCTCTGTCAAATAAATAAGTAAGATCTTTTTAAAAAAATCTAAACATCATATAGACATGCTATATCTTTGTCTGAGTCTATCTTCAAGAGATACCCGATAAAACTTAAACCACAGTAGTGTTGTGGGGAAATGAAAACCCTACTCTGCTTGCAAATCCTGACCACTTTATTCCGCGCCCACTGAATCGCGTCATTCTTTTCCACTCACCTTCTTTACCTCTCTTTATCTGGGGGGAAAAAGGAGACAAAATGTAACTTCTATATTTAAAGAATGAGAAAGAGTAATAAGAAACTGTAAAGTGTGACCTCAGCTGACTTAGAGATTTATGGGGATAAAAAAAAAAAAAAAAGTGGACTTGGAAAATGCGTGGAAAGGAAATTTCTCTGTCCCCAGGATCCGCCAATTTCTGACCTATCTGTAAACTCAAAAGCCAAAACACTGCTGATGAAAAAAGTAGAAAACTTCAAGTAACCCAAATGAAGCATAGTTGTTCCCCTAAATTATTTGGATACTTATTTCCCTTCCCTGAGTTTCCAGTTTACAGCCAGCCACGGGCCCACCAGGCCGTTCCCGGGGTGATTCTTCCTCCTCCGGCTGCCCCGCGGTCCGGCTCTCGGCGTACGCCAGGGTCGTCTCCCCCGGGCGTCCGGGCGCGTCGGCGCACGCGGCTCTCCAGCCCCAGGGCAGCAGTCACTAGCCGCTGAGCCGCAGGAAACCCCGAGGAGCTCCAGCCTCTAGACAAGATCCACCGGTGTCCCCTCAACTTTGCGCACGCGGCGAGGCAGACCGCGCGCTGTGGCCGGGCTTTCGCCGGGGTGCACGGCGAAGAGATTTCCGCGCCGCGGGCCTGAGTAGGGGCCGGCCAGCCTGCGGCTCCAGCCCGGCGTCGCAGCCCCATCCTCGGTGCGGGCGGCCACCGGCCGCACTGCCCGCCGCCCGGCTCTCCCGGGCCGCCCGGCACACTGCGGGAGGAGCCGCCGGCCTCCGTGACGCGTCAGGGAGGAAACGGCGGCGCCCGGCGGCCCTGCGGGGAAGGAGGAAACGCGAGTGCGCTCGGCTCCGCGCCCGCCGCGCCAGGAGGCAGCACCGTGGAGCGGGGTAGGTGCGGGGCCGCCCGGGACCCAAGGCGGGTGGGCCAGCCGCAGGGTCCGCGCGCGTTCGGGCCGCGGCCGGAGCCCCCCGGGAGGGAGACGGGGCGGGGCGAGCGGTGCCTGGGCCTCGACTGCTGCCTCTTGGAGCCAACGTGACTTTCCCGGGAGTCTTGGCAGCTCCCCTGGCCCCTCAGACCGAAAACCTCCGAGTTGGTGGAAGGGGAGAAGCAATCCCGCCGCCCAGCTCCCGACTCGAAGAGTTTGTGGTCTGTGTTTCCTCGAGGTGCTTTCACGTTCTGCCTTTTGATTCCTAAACGCTCGAGCCGTGTCAGTGGACGGACATTGTTAACACAGTGCGCAGCTTCCCGGCTTAGAGGAGCTGGGAGCTGGGAGGGTGGGAGACCCCCAGCTGAGGTCGAAAGAGGGTGCGGGTCACCTGCGAGGATCCGGGATGGAGAGAGGCCCCGGGAGTGGGGGGCACGGGAATCGTTAACCTGTCGTCATCGGACTGAGATCTGAGACGAATGCTTTACAACCCTTAAGTTCTCTGTGATTTAAACCCTTTCCGTCTCTTTTTGAAGTGAATTTGGCTCTGTTGATTCCCACAGCTTTAGTGTTGATACGTACCATTTAGAGCGCTTTCGGATTTTCAGATTTGTCATTTTTAGTGGTGGTTAGTTGAGAAGATAGAAAAAAAGAAAGAATTCATCTCTTGAGACTCAAATTCTTTCATCATTTAATTTTGCACAGTGATTTCTGAACCAGGGGGAGAATTTTGGCCCTACGCAAGAGACCACATACTTGAGCTGCAGGTACACTTGAGAAATGCAGGAATAGATACAGAGCACTACGGTTCCCGAGTCTTTATTTAAAACTATCAGACTGTTATGCGCTTTGACTCTCTACTTTGTTTCTAGGTTGGGGATTTACCCAACCAATCTGGGAAGTGACTTATTTATTTAATAAACATTTAAATGGTTCTTACCACATGCTTGGGCTCCTTTTTAGTGTTTTATAAATATTAACTCAAACTGTTAACGCAAAATTTTAAATTATAGCGGTTACAGCAGTGAAGAGGTTGTGTACACCAGTTCCCCAAATGTCTTTGCAAGAGCTAGAAACATTAGAGGAAGTTTCAGGCATATTTTAGGACTGGGTGTGCCTTCTGGCGCACTTGGCTACCACTCCTGTAAGACTAGCCACCACCCCTTCACTCCCTGGGGGAAGGGAGTCTGGAGCTATGGGAATGAGACCTCTTCCTTGCAGGTCTCCGCCAGATCCCTAGCATCGTCTGTAAAATAGTCTTTCTTATCCATGGTAGTGCCATCATTAGCTAACTCTGGAAAGACCAGAACTTCCCTCTTTTTCAACTGCCACTATAGGGAGCCTAATTTTGTTTTGAAAAGGAGCTTTGTTCCTAATCTGTTTGACAGTTGATGAAACCATAGTTTAGTGAAATGTACTATAAAATAGGCTGTTTTTGCTTGTACACGTCAACATAACAAATAATACTTTGTAATTTTACTGCCATATGTTTTGGTAGCATTGAGTTGATAGATCAACCTGCTTAGTGTCCTTTTTGTGACTTGCATATTTGCAGGGAGAATATTTTTCCAGAATAAACTACCCTTTTAAAGTGAGTTCTTGGCCTGATGGTCAGGTTGGTAGAGACCCAAAATGGTGAATCATGGTTCTTGTCATTATGGTGATTAGCAATTTGATGTCAAAATCTGCATGTCATACTTGCTTTCTCTTTCTGACTTTCTCTATCCCCCATTTAAATTTCCAGAGAGATGATTACATGAGACTCTGAGCCTTATTTAATAGGATTATGAGGTGTCTCCTGGAAGCAGGGAGGCTCAATTTTCCTTTGATATAATCCATGGTACAACAGACAGTGGCATTCGTGAATTCAGTTCAGCAAAATGACAACTCGGGCTTTCATGGTTTACAGAGTGCTTCCAGATGTATTTGTGAAGTTGACAGCCATTTTTTTATTCTTGTTTTTACAGATGAGGAAACTAAGGCACAGAAATGTTAAAATATCTTAGCCAAGGTTGTACAGCAGGTGGGGGAGAGAGCTTGAATAGGCAGCAGGTGTGTGGACAGTGCCTGGCATGTATGTGCCAGCCTGTAATAAACATTGTGAAGTGAATGATTCCAAATGACTTCAGATTTCTTGCTCTTTCCAAGCATTATGCTTCCTAAACACTATAATTGATTTATGCCCAAGAGATTTCCGGGCCTACACCAGTTATTTCAAACAGTATCTGATTCTACAAATAGCTTTTCGACAAAAGAGATGAGAATGCCCTTTGGACTCATTTCTTAGGATTTGTCAACTCTGGTTTTTGAAAAAGCCATAGGCTGGTTATTTTGTTCTCTTCTCAAACATCTTTCTTTTTTCTTCTGATTTGAAGATAGTTTAGACTGGACGTATGGTTTCATTGTTTGTGTCTACCACTTCTTTATCTCTCTCTGCTCATTGAAGGTCATTTTTATGGACTACAAATCACTGTAGGTTTTCAGGGGCAGTGAACTCAATTAAGCTACTTAGATTTATGACCAGGTTCAAAAACAATGATCATAGGTATTACTATTTTTTTTTTTTGAAGCATGCATGACGCTACACTACTACTACTATGTTTTTTGAAATGTTATAAGTACTTTAGTATAAAGGGTCTTTTTTTAAAAAGTTTTATTTATTTAAGTAATCTCTACATCCAGAAGGGGGTTGGAACTCAAGACCCCAAGATCAAGAGTCTTACGTTTCCTGACTGAGCCAGCTAGGTGCCCCAAAGAGTCTTTTTAAAAAACAACCAAAAAAAAAAAAACCCTCTCAACTGTTTATATCCTTCCAGTATAATCTCTGTTTCCTGTAGTATGTGACCTGCAGATGGTTAACCTTCAATTAGAGAGGAAACTATGGCCATACCTGCAGGGAGGAATTGAGAAGGATATGTTGGAAAAAAGAGAGATGGGGTGGCCTTTCCCATGAGGACTATTAGGTGGAAAGAAGCTCTTAATGAAGCAAGACTGAGTCATCTGCCTGTCAACATTCTTCTGTGTGGGGGTGGAATAAAATACTTTTGAAACCTGTCTTGTTTCAGAAACCACTTTACCTTTTCCAATCCTCATATTTTCTTTCTCTTTCTCTAATTCATGTAAATTACTGACGAAAGTGCTGATTCATGAAACTCAAATTATGTAACATGTTATTCCTGACAGAAACAGCTCCCACATTATTTTAAGGGACTCAATGCTTCTATTTTCCTTTACCTATTCTATTCCTTATGGTGGCATATTTATTTTCATTTCACTTTTTTTTTTTCTATCTCATGGAGAAAAGTAAATCTAAGCGGTGCTGATTCCACATCTTGTAGTTCATGTCAAAGTAATTTTAACTTAGTACTAACTTTGAGTTAATTGTCATTGCTGAGGAAGACGACATGGAAATCAAATGTTGAGGCCTGAGTCAGAACATCGATAATAAAATTTTATTACCTGCCTGAATCGAGCCAGGGGGTTTTCAAAGGGAATTAGGGCAAGGTACAATATCCATGCCCTTGTCTGGTTTCCCAGGGCCTCTCCTATTTCCCACAGGTCCTGAATATCTGTCTTGGTCCATCTCCTTGTAGCCACCATTTCTTCTCTTATTCAAAACCAAAAATCTGTTTTCCTTTGATGGGGATGGGGTGAGTGAAAGGCAGGTGAAGGGAATTGTTGTAGGGTAAGAGACTGATTATAAGAGGGAGGACAGGAGATGTGTGGGTGAAATAAGAGATCTTTAGTGAGCTCTCATGGCGGATTTGTGCAGAGTACTGGCCTCCCCCAATGGGGATGGATATCTATATATATCGATATATATATCTATATATATCCATCCATATATATGGATATATAGATATCCATATCTATATATCTATATCTCTCTCTATATATATACATAAAACATGGGATCAAAGAATATCTGGCCTGGGTGGCTCAGTGGGTTAAGCCTCTGCCTTCGGCTCAGGTCATGATCTCAGGGTCTCGGATCAAGGCTGCATCAGGCTCTCTGATCAGCAGGGAGCCTGCTTCCCCCTCTCTCTCTGCCTGCCTCTCTGCCTACCTGTGACCTCTCTCTGTCTCTCTCAGATAAATAAATAAAATCTTTAAAAAACAACAACAACAACAAAAAAATCTACTGGTGTGTGATATTGGCCAGCAGAGTTACTTGGTACCACCAGGTGTGGAAGGATCGTTATAGGTAGGTGTTGCTTCAGGCCACTGTATAAGTTTGTCTGCAGATAATTAGAATGTAGAGGGCTGGTTTTGTGGCTTTTAACTTCAGAATAGGAACAATTTGACAGGCTTTTGGTTGAGGAAAGGCCTGGTTTTTGTACCTTTTTAAAGGCATACCTTTTTTTGGAGAATGTGTGTAGTGTTGAGATAATGTTATTCCTTTTATTGTTTTGTGATTTTGGATAAATGACCTTGTATTTACATTGCATATAGTAGTGAATATGATTCAGGATAATTGCTTCCATTCAGGTTCCTGATATATTTACTATGCCAGTCAATACCAAGCTTTTTTTTCTCTGTAGGTAAAAGAGACTTCATATATAATATATTCATACACAAAATTGGACTCGTTGATGGACTAGCCATTCCACAAGAGCTGGATGCAATGTCCTCAAGTACAGTGAGGCTTCACCCTGACTTGACCAATTTTTTGCTTGAGTTCAAAAATGAGAAGGACCTTTATTACTCTAGTTACTTACCTCCCTGTTTTAAAAATAAAAATGGATTAAAGTTAATTTAAAATGATCTGGTTTCCAACTCAGTGTCATATATGCAGACAAACATACATATGGAACCATGTGTATAGCCTATATAACCTAATGCACATGCATGTTAAATATATATATGATGAGCTAAGAAGGAATATAAGACTCCTTAGTTTCCCAAGAAAACACTATACATCATCTCCTTCCCCCATTTTAATTTTATTATTGTCTCATATTTTCTGAACATTATTTTTAATTACAAAGGTATGCATGCCCTAAATTCAAGCAACTTAGAAGTATGTTAAGTAAAAAATGAGTCCTCTCCACTCTAATCTTACCTACAAAGATAACCACTCTCAGTTTTTATATCCTTGTAGACTTTTCCCAATGTTTATATAAATGTGTATATCTGTAAATGTACATCGAGGTTTGGTTTTGGTTTTAAAAACTTTAATTATCAGTGCTCGCTTCGGCAGCACATATACTAAAATTGGAACGATACAGAGATTAGCATGGCCCCTGTGCAAGGATGACACGCAAATTCTTGAAGCGTTCCATATTTTTTAATGAATTCTGTTACGATGAAAATTTTACAATTTTATAATTTTAAAAAAATTGCACAATGAGGGAGCCTGGGTGGCTCAGTGGGTTAAGCCACTGTCTTCGGCTCAGGTCATGATCCCAGGGTCCTGGGATGGAGCCCCAAATCAGGCTCTCTGCTCAGCAGGGAGCCTGCTTCCTCCTCTCTCTCTCTGTCTGCCTCTCTGCCTACTTGTGATCTCTCTCTGTCTAATAAATAAATAAAAATCTTTAAAAAAAATTGCACAATGAAAACAGTAAATAACTGTAAAAAATTCACTATCATTTTAGCTATTTTTAACATGAACTTATTTCAACATGAGAAAATGTTGATTCTTTTAAATTTTACCATTTTAAAAAACAAAAATGAAAACAAAAAACAACTTTAATTTTCAGAGAGAGAGAGTGAGAGCTCAAGCACAAGGGGGGAAACAGCAGGCAGAGGGAGAAGGAGGCTCTCTGCTGAGCAGGGAGCCCGATGTGGGACTCAATCCTAGGACCCTGGGATCATGACCTGAGCTGAAGACAGAGGCTTTAATCCACTGAGCCACCCAGGCATCCCATGTACATTGAGGTTTTTTGATTTTTTTTTAAATGGGAATTATTCTACCCAATTTGTTCTTTTGTTATTTAACACTTTATCGTGTATATCTGTAGATCTATATAAATTTTGACAGCTAGATAGTGTTCCCCTTCATAGCTAATAATATTTTCTAGCCGCATTACTTTTATGTTCCTTCTTTTGTATCTTTTAAAGTATATATTTTTAATTTTATGATTTTTTCAAGATTTTATTTATTTGACAGAGATCACAAGTAGGCAGAGAGGCAGGCAGAGAGAGAGAGGAAGGGAAGCAGGCTCCCTGCTGAGCAGAGAGCATGATGCTCAATCCCAGGAGCTAATCCCCGGACCCTGGGATCATGACCTGAGCCGAAGGCAGACACTTTAACCCACTGAGCCTCCTAAAATATATTTAAATCACCACAGTAATACATTTTTTCAAGACAAATTTGAAAGAAAAAGAGAAACTAAGAATCACCAATAAACTTACCATCCATTAATCATCACTATTAGTATTTCACAGTACATCTTTCTAAACTTCTGTGTATATCCATATTTTCAGTGCCATTTAAAAAGTTTCTCTTATACAGACTTGCTTTGTTGGTTAGAGAATCGTGTTTATGTAGCCAACCAACGTCATCGATTCCATGCATGTTTGAACCAGTTACTTTACAGTTTCCTGGCCACCTGCCATACCCTAAACCTGGATAAGGTGCATGGAAATTTATAGTAGTGCTCATCAAGGGGACGAGGTGAGGGTACGTGGGTGGACCGATAAATCCATGCAGATCAGCATAAATCCTTCTAATGGAGGGCAGTCAATGCTTGTATTTTAAGCACATCTAAAATACAAGATGTTTAAGAGGAGAGACGATGCAGGCGCCTGGGAGGCTCAGTCATTGATCCCAGGGTTCTGGGATTGAGCCCCACATCTGACTCCCTGCTCCGTGGGAAGCCTGCTTCTCCGTCTCCCACTCCCCCTTCTTGTGTTCCCTCTCTCACTGTGTCTCTCTCTGTCAAAAAATAAATAAAATCTTAAAAAAAAAAAAAAAAAGAAGAGAGACGATGGAATATCCACTGTAATTGTGATCACTATAGGAGAAGCAGAAGTAATGGGCTTGAACGAGACAGACGTGTTAAATTCAGTTAAAAATAAGAACAGCTGAACTTTAGATGTTTTGAAACAATCTCCTAATGATAAGCACATGGTTTGGAGAGCTTGGTTTAACAAAGCTCCCACCAATGGTAGGAATAGATGACCTTGAAGTTCCTTATGATCCTATTCTACTATAGGCTGTCTCAGGGTTAGTAACACTTGGTTTAGTATAATCTCATACATACAACTCCCTAGTTGCATACTAACTCCACCAGTCTTTCCAGACGGCACCTGTCCAGGCTAACATCTCTCCACCCACTGAACATGTGCACAGCTCACACCCACATGTTCCTCCTATGTCCTCTTGCAGCCTTTCCCCTTTCTGAAAGTTTAGTAGCCTTTCGACCGTTTTCTTTTTTCCTTTTCTTCCAGCTTTTGCTTTAAGGAAATCTCTGTTCTTTCTTCATCCCACTCTGTTCATTTTAGTCTTGAGCAAAAAAGATACTAATCATGGTGATACAGCTAAGAACAAGCCTCTAATAAGGGAAAGGAAAGCTTTTAGTTTGGGAGGGAAGGTAGACATTATAAAGTCCTAGTGGTTTCAACCTTCAAAGCCCTTGAGAATACCCAGTAATTCCTTTCAAAATTTCCACAGAAGACTCCACCCACCTCCTCTTCTGTAAGTATGCTGGTTTTCCTTAAGCATTGGCTGGCATGTATAATAAAATTTAAAACTGTTTATAATTGGGCAGGGCAGTTCACGTCATTGCAATAGCATTGTTTCGTGCTCCTTTTTCCCCATTGAAGATTTAGCTATATTACGGACTGAATAGACTTTTAGATAAGACAACTCTTCCTTTCAGAAAATACATCTAGTTCTAGATATCTGGTTTAAAACAATCTCTTTGGTTTTAAGTAAGTTGAAGACTAAGAAGGCTATTTTAGATTAAAGGTTAGCAGTCTTTGAGAAGTGGTATGTCAAGATTCCAAACCCTTTCCTTCCAGATTTTCATCAGCAGAGATATGCACTGGTGAGAAGCATAGATCAGCCTTTCATCCTTAGGAGTCAGAGAAGAAGCAACTGGTTGCAAGAATGTTAAGTTGCTACTGGAGACTCTCTCAACCCAGGTCCAGGTAGCTGACATCATTATATCAAATTCAGCTCACCTGTAAAGGTGTTTTGGCCAGACGTCTCGAGGAACTCCACACCAAGACAGTAGATCTCAGCTACACTGAGAGTAAAGGCCTATTTTTTCATAAATATTAAAGGAAAAGGTTTTGAAAAGACATTTTCATTCAGCTTTCAAACAACCTAATGCTAAAATTGATGCTGGCTTAAATAGGAAAGTTCTTTATCATTCGTTTATTTGAACTGAGTTAGTAAATATTCAGAAATTAAGACTTTGCTATAATTTTAAGAAAGTGGTTCTTATTTTTGTAGTTCTTTGTGTGTATAGTGGCATTTAATCCATTCTGACATTAGTAGCTCTCTTTTCTGATTGAGCTCCTTTTACCTCCACTCTCCCTTCTCATGAATGTTTGGTTAAAATATTTTTGTCTGAAAAGGAGTTATTTCTTTTTAATTAATAAAAGATAAGACACTCACATGTTTTAGCAGAGAACATTTTTAAAGAGATTTATGAGACTATACTACCTTTTCTCTTTGAATTTTGTTTCCTCTTTTGGATTTCCTTTATTTCTGATTCTCACTGACACTAACATCATTTATGTTTTGCCTGTTTTAAAAAAGATCTTATTTATTTGACAGACAGAGATCACAAGTAGGCAGAGAGGGAGGCCGGGGTGGGGGTGGGGGGCAGGTAACGAAGCAGACCCTGCTGAGCAGACAACCCAATGCAGGGCTGGATCCCAAGACCCTGAGATCATGATCTGAGCAGAAGGCAGAGGATTTAACCCACTGAGCCACTCAGGCACCCTATGTTTTGCCTTTTAAAAGTTCATTCATGTGAACAAGAGTCTCTGTCCTGTTGAATTTATTTGTTGCTTTCATTGGACATTTAGGTTTAAAAAATTGCCTTTGGAATGAAGAATGATACATATAAATTGCTACTTTTGTGTAGAAAAAACAAGGAAAGAAAAAGAATATATTTTTGCTTTCTTGTCTAAGCATAGAGAGACTCCAGAAGGCTAAGAAATTAACAGCGTTTATCTATTTGGGATTGGGTGGGTAGGGACACAGGTGGGAAACAGACTTTTCACCCTTTTATATTCTCTTGGTTTGAACATGTCAATATGTAACCCATTTTTAAAAATCATTTTTAAAATCTGTCTATTGGTTTCCTGACTTAGAGAAAATAAATCTATCCTTTTCTGTTTTCCCTTTCCCATGTGTCTTTAGGAAAGGTGTTTTATTTTTTTCCGGTAACACGATTTTATATATTTTATTTTTTTTAAGTTTTATTTTAATACCAGTAAGCATACAGTATTATATTGGTTTCAGGTGTACAATATAGTGATTCAACAATGTTATACATTTCTCAGTGCTCGTTGTGACATTAGGACTCTTTAGTCCCCATCACCTATTTGACCCATCCCTCCACCCATCTTCCTTCTGGTAACCATCTCTATAATTAAAAGTCTGTTTCTTTATTTGTCTCTCTTTCTCAAAGGGTATTGTTTTAAATCTTTTTAAAATAATCCCTGTGTAGTCTGGTCTTTTGTGGGGATCTTGACCTGTTCCCTTCTGCTTTCTCAAGTGTGGTGTCTTAAGATTCATTATGAAGCCTTCTCTTAGGAAATTCTGGTACTGCAAATACAGCCAAGCCTTAAGTTCTTGTTGGCTTATTTGATGAATCATTTAACTGAAATTGTCTGTAATAGTCTGCCAACTGGATACTCAGTTGTTTCCTAATAAAACTGCCAGATAATAATAACATAATTAGTGCAAAGTTAGTTGATTTTTTTTCCCTGTGGTATCTTATATTTTATCATCATGGTTATAATTTACCTACTTAAGAGTGTATGAATTGGATACCTGTAGAAAATAAAGGTTGGTTTCCTTTAATATTTAGATAATTCTGCTCTTTTTAGTACACACTAAGCCAAAAAGTTTCTTTCATCTGGACTTTTGTAGTTTTTGTCATTAGTGACCTGTATTTCACTTTGGGGTGAGCAAAGAAAAAGGAATTAATATTTGTTGAGTATCTATCATGTACTAGATGTTTTAAGACATTATCATTATTATTTTTAAAGATTTATTTATTTATTTGAGAACGAGAATGATTGTGTGCAAGCAGGAGGAGGGGCAAAGGGAGAGGGAGACAAGCAGACTCCGTGCTGAGCAGGGAGCTGGACAATGCATGGCCCTATCGCAGGACCCTGAGATCATGACCTGAGCTGAACCCAAGAGTCTTATGCTTAAACAACTGAGCCACATAGGTACCCCAAGATGTTATTTTATTAAATATTCAGAGTAACGTTGGGGAGTAAGTGAGTACTTTTATTTTACAGGTGAGGAAATTGGGACTCAGTGAGGTTTTGAAGGGAGCTGTATGTAGGCAGCACAGGGTAGAGCTGATTTGAACACTTCTACCTGGATTTACTAGGAGGTCTCCTGGGCCTTTGAGGAGAGGGTAAAGTCTGACTTGGCTTAAACCCCTCATCTGAAAGAACAGGCAGAGTTGATTTACAGATAATGCAGATTACCATCTACTGTTGAGGTAGTGGTTAAATGAGTTTGAAGACTGTTTTTTCAGTTTTACCTTATTATTCTGAGACTTCTTTGTTTTAATTTAGTAACTGGTGCCAGACTTCAAGAAGAAAGCTGACTGAAAATGTTTTAAATATCATGTATTTCTTGCTTAATAGAAAAGTGCTTAAAATTCTAAATTTAATTACTAAATGGGTTAAATTCTGAACATACAAGTTTTGAATGTCTTCTGTTGGTATCTGCAGAGGTATTAACTCTAACAGATACTGTTGTCATGCTATTGTCTAAAGTTGCTTAAAGATGATAATCAGCACCACTTATATAAATCTGGAGATCGGCAGTTATAGTCTATCGTTATGCTCATCTGTGATGGATGTTAGCTAATGGCTATTATCATGTGCCTTGGCAGTTCCTGGGATGAGCTCCTGTTTAACTAAGTAAGAATGAAAGATCATTTTATGTCTCAAGTCATATTATTCCATTATATAATGTATTTATGTTCTGGGCAAAGATGGTAAGAAAGAAATTGAGGAAATTCACATGATTAGAAAAGTTTAAAAATAAGTAAAATGTCACAGATAGTGAATGAAGAGGACAGAATAACCTACTCTGGAATCTGTTACACTTGGGGTGCCTGGGTGGCTCAATGGGTTGGGCCTCTGCCTTTGGCTCAGGTCATGGTCTCAGGGTCTTGGGATCAAGCCCCGCATTGGGCTCTCTGCTCAGCGGGGAGCCTGCTTCCCCCCCCTCTCTGCCTACTTGTGATCTCTGTCTCTCTGTCAAATAAATAAATAAAAATCTTTTAAAAATTTTAAAAATCTTTATATTCTTTTCCCTTTGAATTATCTTGGCATCCATGTAAAAAAATCAATTGACCATTAATGTAAAGGTATATTTCAGTACTCTCATTTTTATTCTAATACCAGTGCCACATTGCCTTAATTAGCTTAGGCTAATGTAGGCTTTGTAGGAAGTTCTAAAATCAGGAAGTATGAGTTCTCCAACTTTGTTCTTTTTCAAGATTGCACTATTTTGGGGCTATTGAATTTCCATATGAATTTTAGAATCTGCTTGTCAATTTATGAAAAAATGGCAACTGGGATTTTGATAGGGATTGTATTGAATCTGTAGATCAATTTAGAGAATATTGCCATCTTAATGATATTGTGTGTTCAGATCCATGAACATGGGTTGCTTTTCCATTTGTTAAGATCTTTTATAGTTTTTCAACAATGTTTTGTATTTCTCAGTTTATGTCTTGTGCTTCTTTTTAAAAAATTTATTCTTAAGTATTTTATTCTTTTGATACTGTTGTAAATGGAATTGTTTTCTTAATTCATTTTATGTTTGCTCGTTGCTACTGTATACAAAAACAAATGATATTTTTATTGAACCATAATTGACATAATGTTGTATTAATACAATTGATTTTTACTTTTATTCATTTTTAAAAATATTTATTTGTCAGAGAGAGAAAGAGAGAGCACAAACAGGGGGAGTGACAGAGGGAGAGGGATAAGCAGACTCCCTGCTGAGTAAGGAGCCCAATGTAGGACTCTATCCCAGGGCCCTGGGATCAGTACCTGAGCTAAAGGCAGACACTTAGCCAACTGAGCCACCTAGGCACCCAGTACAATTGATTTTTAAATATTGTTATATTGTTAAATTATTGTTATATTTAAATATTGTTATATTAGTTTGAATAGTTTTTTGGTGGATTCATTAGGATTTTCTATATACAAGATCATACTATCTGCACATAGAGATAGTTTTACTTCTTCCTTTTCAATCCAAATGCCTTTTATAATTTTTTTCTTGCTTAATTTCTCTGGCTAGAACCTCCAGTAAAATGTTGAATGGAAGGGAAGAGAACTGATATCTTTGTCTCATGCCTGGTAACAGGGGAAGAGCATTTAGTCTTTCATCATTACATGTAATGTTAGCTGTGGGCTTTTTGTAGCTGCCCTTTTATTAGCTTGAGGAAATTCTCTTCTTGGTTTGCTATGGTTTTAACATTAGAGTGTTAGATTTTTCAAGTGCTATTTCTGCTTCTATTGAGATGATTGGGTAGTTTTTGTCCTTTATTTTGTTAATATAGCATATTACATTTGCTTGGTATTCAGATGTTAATCCAACTTTTTGTTCCTGGAATAAATCACCTTTGGTCATGGTATAGAATAGTTTTTATATGTTGCTGGATTTGGTTTGCTGGTATTTTGTTGAGGATTTTTGCACCTATATTGATCTATACTTTTCTTGTGATATCTTTATTTGATTGTGGTGTCAGAGTAATACTGGCCTCCTTGAGTGAGTTCCTTCCTCTTCTTTTTCTTTGGGGGGAGTGAGATTTTATGAAAGATTAATGTTAATTTTTCTTTAAGCAAGACTTTGGCTTTTATTTGTAGGAAAGTTTGTTTTGATTACTAATTCAATCTCTACTTGTTATGTATCTATTTAGATAGTTTCTATTTCTTTAGTTTGTTTAGATAATTTTTTCTTCTACAAATTTGTCTATTTCATCTAGGTCATCTAATGTGTTGGTGTACAACTGTTCATAGTATTTCCTTAAAATCCTTTTTACTTCTCTGAGATTGATAGTGATGTTCCCATTCATTCCTTATTTTAGTAACGAGTCTTCTCTCTTCTTGATCAGTATGGCTAAAGGTTTGCCAACCTTGTTAATTTTTTTTCAAAGAACCAACTTTTGGTTTCTCTATTGTTTTGCAATGCTTGATGTCATTGATTTCTGCCCTAATCATTATGACTTACTTCCTTTTGCTTGCTTTGGGTGTACCTTGCTCTTCTTTTTCTAGTCTCTTTAAGGTGGAAGGTTAAGCCATTGATTTTTAGATTTTCCTTTTTTAGTGCAGGCATTCACAGTTACACAATTCCCTCCAAACACTGTATTAGCTGAATTCTAGAGGGCTTGGTTTGTTGTGTTTTCATTTTCATTTATCTGAAAGTATTTCCTAATTTCCTTTGTGATTTCTTTTTTTTTTTTCCCCTCCCTTGTGATTTCTTCTTTGACCCCTTGGTTACGTAAGAATGTGTTGTTTAATTTCCACATATTTGTGGATTTGCTGAATTTCCTCTTGTTACTGCTTTCTAGTTTAAATCCATTGTTGTCTGAGAACACATATGATTTCTGTCTCTTTAAATTAAATGAGGCCTTCTTATGGCCTAATGTATGGGCTTTCCTAGAGAATGCTTCATGTGTACTTGGGAAGATTACGTATTTTGATCCTGTTGGTAGGACTGTTCTTTAGAGGACTATTAGGTCTCATAGGTTTATAGTATTGTTCATGTCTTCTTCCTCATTGATCTTCGGCTTAGATTTTCTCCTTAATACTTTTAAGGCATTATTTTAATGTTTCATGTTAGTATAAATATAAAAACTCACTGTTAAGATAAAAGACTCAAATGTGAACTTATAATGTTTAGTGTGCTATTTAAACAAAACTAAATTTAAAAATTATTTACTTCATTATTTTTTAATATTAAAATTTAAATGTAACTTAAGTTCAGTAATATTTTCTCAGGTCCATGATTCTTTTGTGTCTGTGTGATAGGATTTGCTAATAAAGTGCACTAAAATATTTTTTTCAAACAGTATTGACACTCGTCTCAAATGAATCAATACTCTTGTTTGATCAACTTACCTGTTAGGAATTATGAGTTTACTTGCTAACATATGGTGGAGGTGACAGCTGCAAAAAAATAGCATCGCATCTTCACACTAATCAGAACTGGTGAATAGTTAGATTTTCTTATTTTTCATTTTCTCTCTCCCTTCTTTAAAAATATTTTATTTTATTTGAGAGAGAGAGAGAGCACAAGCAGGGGTTGGGGCAAAGGGAGAAGCAGATCTCAGTACCTGGGGCTTGATCTCTGGACCCCAAGCAAAAGGCAGCCCTTAACTGACTAAGCCACCCAGGTGCCCTTTATTTTTCCTTTTCAGTGGTAACATTATTTGGTCTAGACCTACACAAATTCTTTGAAATACACATTTAAGAATTTGCAGTGGTAGAAAGGCCGTGTGAAATTTAGTTAATACAGGCAATTTAAAAATAGTTTTTAAAGCATAAATATATGAATACCAGTAAATTTTTATTTATTTATTTTTTATTTTTTATAAACATATAATATATTTTTATCCCCAGGGGTACAGGTTTGTGAATTGCCAGGTTTACACACTTCACAGCACTCACCATAGCACATACCCTCCCCAATGTCCATAACCCACCCCTCTTCTCCCAACCCCCCCCCCGCAGCAACCCTCAGTTTGTTTTGTGAGATTAAGAGTCACTTATGGTTTGTCTCCCTCCCAATCCCATCTTGTTTCATTTATTCTTCTCCTCCCCCCTTAACCCCCCATGTTGCATCTCCACTTCCTCATATCAGGGAGATCATATGATAGTTGTCTTTCTCTGATTGACTTATTTCGCTAAGCATGATACCCTCTAGTTCCATCCACGTCGTCGCAAATGGCAAGGTTTCATTTCTTTTGATGGCTGCATAGTATTCCATTGTGTATATATACCACATCTTCTTTATCCATTCATCTGTTGAGGGACATCTAAGTTCTTTCCATAGTTTAGCTATTGTAGACATTGCTGCTATAAACATTCAGGTGCACGGGCCCCTTCGGATCACTACGTTTGTATCTTTAGGGTAAATACCCAGTAGTGCAATTGCTGGGTCATAGGGTAGTTCTATTTGCAGCATTTTGAGGAACCTCCATGCTGTTTTCCAGAGTGGTTGCACGAGCTTGCATTCCCACCAACAGTGTAAGAGGGCTCCCCTTTCTCCACATCTTCGCCAGCATCTGTCATTTCCTGACTTGTTAATTTTAGCCATTCTGACTGTGAATACCAGTAAATTCTTATCCTCAACTAAAAATACTGAACCTTTTAGTACAATGGGTCTGTGAAAACAATATAATTTACTTTGCCTTGTAGCATGTATAGAAATGACAATTATAATGCATTTTAAAGTAGATTATTATTTATAAAAAAGCAAATACCCACATTTTAATGTTTTGTTTTTTTTTAACCATGGTTAGAATGATCTCTGATTTGATGAATCCTGTCCTCTAACAGTGACCATTTTGGAAGGAATTTGGCCTAGGTAGATAAAGGGTGTGGGTCAGGGATGCCCAGGTGGCTCAGTTGGTTAAGCGGGTGCCTTCGGCTCAGGTCATGATCTCGGGGTCCTGGGATTGAGCCCTACATCAGGCTCTCTGCTTAGCAAGGAGTCCGCTTCTCCCTCTCCCTCTGCCATGCCCCCTCCCCACTAGTTCACGTGTGTGCGCTCCCTCTCTCCCTCTCAAATAAATAAAATCTTAAAAAAAAAAAGGGGGGGTGCGCCTGGGTGGCTCAGTGGGTTAAAGCCTCTGCCTTCAGCTCAGGTTATGATCCCAGGGTCTTGGGGTCGAGCCCCGCATAGGCTCTCTGCTCGGTGGGGAGCCTGCTTCCTCCTCTCTCTCTACTTGTGATCTGTCAAATAAATAAATAAAATCTTTAAAAAAAGAAAAAAGGATGTGGGTCAGAATGTAGAGGAAAAATTCTACATCATCTCCTGATTATTCAGATTTTTGGATTATCAGAGGCAACAGCAATTTAGGAGAAAGCATAGATTGGAGAACAAAGAGTAGCTATAAAAGAATCAGAAAGAATGTGATAAGGAAAAAGTATAGAAGTGGATGAAGGAGGACGAGGTAGCTACAGAGTTCTTTATAGGTCTTTTGCAAAGAAGCCAGTACACAGAAATGAGTTCGTAGGTTTTCTAAATCTTTATCTACCTCTGGGAGGGAAATTTCTGAGAGTGAAGTGTGTCATTGGGACACATCCTCTTAAGCAGTGCAGTTATTGCAGTAATTGAATTTCCTCTTTCCGTTTAGATCATGTGGCAATATTTTCTGTTGGCAACACTAAACATTTAAAGGAGTGAATGTGATTCTTTTGTTAAGTTTTTAAAAATCTTATGAGCTAACTTAGAAAAGTGATGATGGATGTAAAAATGCTTGGCATAGGAAAGGGCACAAAGTAGGAATGTGATAAATGTTGGCTGATAATAACCTATCCATAATATTCTATAATGCTTTTTAGCCTTATGTAGGAATTTAGAAAGCCAAAGTTTGTTAGATCTGCCACTAACTTATTAAGGGATCCTTAGCAAGTCACTTGATTTTCCTTGATTTTAAGTTACTCAGATTTCCTTCTGCTTCTAAAATGCAGTGGTTCTATTGAATCCATATAGAGGGAAAAGCTTTAAATAAAAATTATTATTTTAATAGAAGTGGAAGTTTTGTTGTTGTTCTCAACTTCTACAATTTTAACTAGGGTACACTACATGAATAAGATTCTTTATAGCATTATCTAAAGCCAACCACTGATTTATTTGAAAACAAAGGGTTTCTTTACAGTGTCATTTAGCCTGGCTTTGCCATGAATCCAAGAATTATTCTACACTAATCAGAGAACAGTAATTCAGTTGTGCTTAAATTTAGAGTTCCACACAGCCATTCACGAGAGATGAATTGAGGTGAACAAGTACTTCTAACTTAATTTGCAAAAGTTCTAAAATGTACAGGTGGAATGTATTGTAGGAAAGTGAAAAGTAGGTTGGAAGTGTGGCTCTGATGCAAAGCTGTTGGAGAAACAATTGCTGCTTTTTGTTATATTTTCTGATCTGTGTGATTTCTAGCAAAGAAATTAGTGATAATGAAAATTTTAGGAGCATTTTCAACATTTTGAAATGTTGATGTATGGTGTGGCTATTTGATAGTGAATCAGTATGGTTGGTCATTTTTATTTTAAAAGTGCTTGTATGGAATCATATTCATGTAGTTGTGAAGGAAAAAACTCTCGTTTTCCTTTGCAAGCAATACTCTGAACAATTCTGTACTCTGGCCATAAATGTGTGGTAGTTTTTCAACACGCCAAGCAATCTGAGACACTAACTGGGTGTCTTACAATTTAACTCAATTCTGATACCACCTAGCTGGAGATCCCACAGATTCAGAGCTCAGTTCTATAGAACTGTTGTCCCACTCCCTTCAGCCAACAAGTGCAAGGCCAGGGTGTTAACTGTTCTTTTGACCTACAAGCTATAAATTAATTTCCCATGACTCCCTTCTCGTGTTTGATTAATTTGCTAGAGTAAGTAATTTGCTAGAACTCAGAAAAAAAAGTTTATTTACTAGATTGCCAGATTTACTAGATTGCTAGATTTACTAGATTGCTTTTATTATAAAAGCATATAACTCAGGAACAGCCAAATGGAGGAGATGCGTGGAGCAAGGTATGTGAGAAGGGATGAGGGATGCTCTCAGTTGGGGGTGCACCACTCTCCCCCCACACCTTCTTGTGTCCCAATTTGGAAACTCTCTGAATCCTGTCCTTTTGGTTTTCTATGGAGGCTTCGTTATGTAGGCATGGTTGATGAAGTCATTGACCATTGGTTGTTATATTAAATCTGTATAGAATTTACTCGAACTCCAGCCCCTTTGGAGAGGTGGGAGGTGGGGTGGTAGGTAGGACTGAAAGTTCCAACCCTCTGATCTCATCAGCATGGTTCCCCCTAGCAACCAGTCCCTATCCTTATATTACCTTGGGGTTTTCCAAAAGTCACCTCATTAATATTAACTCAAGTGTGATTTAAACAGGCTTGTTATATGGATGGCAAAAGACACCTGTTTCAGGGTGCCCGGGTGGCTCCAGTCATTAAGCATCTACCTTGGCCTCAGGTCATGATCCTGGGGTTGTGGGATGGAGCCCCCAATGTGCTCCCTTCTCAGCGGGCTTGCTTCTCCCTCTCCCACTCCTCCTACTTGTATTCTCTCTCTCCCTGTGTCTCTCTCAGTCAAATAAATAAATAAAATCTTCTTTAAAAGATACCTGTTTCACCTTTATTGTTTTTAATTTTTAATTTTTTATTAACATATAATATATTATTAGCCCCAGGGGTACAGGTCTGTGAATTGCCAGGTTTATACACTTCATAGCCCATACCTTCCCCAATGTCCATAACCCCACCACCCTCTCCCTCCCCAACCTCCCCCTGACCTTTATTGTTTTTATCACTTAAGGAGCTTTGCCAGAAACTGACAAAGACCAAATATATGTATTTCTTAATATAAATCACAACATCACTGTAATATACTGTTTGGTTTTAGGAGTCAAATTATGCTCCAAGACAGAGTTTGTCTTTACCAGTGTGAAAATTCATGGGAAACCTCACTAAAACGGAGTCAGGAGGTTCAGCAGGCGGAGCTCTCACACCCTATTACTCTAGTCAACTGCATACCCAACAGAAAAAGGCAGACCTTGGATGCTACGTTACTCTCAGCAGAAGGAAGAAAGCCTTACCTTATCTCACTCTCACCCAACAGCCCAGCCAGTGAAAATCTACTATACTTCCAGCTCCCAGCTTACTCCAATGGATTTTCTGTCTATAACTGCCTTTCCAACTTAGCCCCCCCTTTCTCTATAAAAGAACCTACTACTTCTTTGTTCTCTGAACTTGCCTATGGTTTTACAATTCTCTTTATTCCCGAATAAACTCATCTTTTGCTAGTAAAATAACTGGACGTTTTATTTTTAAGGTCAACACCAGCAATTTATTTAATGCAGGTTCACTGTAGGCATTTCATAAGCCAATAGCATACAAGATAATGTCTCTTAATAAGCCAACAAAGAAATAAGAAGCTCCAAAACAATGATAAATCAAAAATCACATTATTGTTCCTGGCAAGGGAAAATGAAAGAAATAAAGTCCAAATTCAGTTGAGGTTTACCTTTTATATAGTTGGTACTCAGGAGAGAGAGCCCCGCCAGCTGAGAGCTGATGTTATGCAGTCAGAACAGAAGCAAAAGACCTTTGTTGCCTGAGCATTTTGGTAAGGAACAATGGCACTGACGCTGGTGGGAAAGATGTTCTTCATGGGGCCACTACAGTTTTCACCACTGTTGGGAAAAAAAGAGTTGCCTTTCCTGCACCGGACCCACCAGCTCAACGGGTCTTGGGAGAGCTATTTAGATTAGCAAAGGGTAGCCTTGCCAGACTGAATACGCACAGTCTTCACAGACTCTCCATGTTTATAGTCTAAATGTCCCCTTGCCATAAGTTGCTGCTTCTTATGTTTTATTGATAAGCCCCAAGCATGGCCCTTGGCAGCTGAGCTATGGAGTACTTATCAACAGTAATGGATGAGATGATAAAATCCTGACACAACCTACTTCATTCTCATATCAAAACAACTTTACTCTTAAGAACAGTTTCATTTTTGTCATAAATAAGTAGATTTGAAATCCTATCAAACCAATATGCAACATTCTTGTTTAAGAATTGTTAACATTAGGGGCGCCTGGGTGGCTCAGTGGGTTAAAGCCTCTGCCTTCAGCTCAGGTCATGATCCTAGGGTCCTGGGATCGAGCCCCACATCGGGCTCTCTGCTCAGCAGAGAGCCTGCTTCCTCCTCTCTCTGCCTGCCTCTCTGCCTACTTGTAATCTCTCTCTGTCAAATAAATAAATAAAATCTTTTTTTTAAAATAAAATCTTTTTTAAAAAAAAAAAAGAATGTTAACATTATGAGAATGAAAACAATTTTTTCTGCCTCCATTAAGAGAATACAGTACACTTTAAATATCTATGTAATCTTTAGTGGAAAAACCAGAAGGCGAGCCATTCAAATATACCGTGGGTTTTTTAAATCTTAAACTCTTGCTATTAAAGTTCATTTATTATAATTCTGTGTATATTGCCTTAAGTTCAGTTTTAAAAGGAGGGAAGAGTGGAAAACAAGTTGCGAAACACCAAAGTAATGGATGGTGGTTATGAGTCATTATGGTTTATTGTGCAAGTATGTACAGTAGTAGAAGGATCTGTCAGGCACAGCTCTCTTAAAATGACAGATTCATCAAATCCTCAGTGAAAAGGATCCTGTGTATATTTAATGGCAGTCTCTTCTCATGAACTTTTTAATCGTTAAAATATAAAATTTGGGTCACTTGAAGAAGGCTCTGGGTAAGGGACTGTATTGAAGACTATATTACTATAAAGGCTATGTTACTTTGTTGGTCAGCATTTGCCCTTAAGCCTGTCTCGGACCCCCAAGATCTAGCCCTATCCTGGAGGACAGTATTGACTTTCAGACATTATACAGGTAGAAAGCAAGGAATGCTTTCTCATTTCATCTCAGGTAGTTAGCCACAGACTTATATGTCTGTCATTGAAGTTTACCACTCAGGTTTTGATTTTAGTATTTCATAATTAAAGCAGAATGAATCTTTGGACTGTGGCATTGAATAGAATACTTCTTTAAAAATGTATGCAAGATGGTCACAAATGTGATGAATGGCAATGACAAGCATATTATGCAAAGGAGCAGGTTGCCTTGGGCAACTCATTTCTTTCAGCTCCTTTGAGAAATTATACTTAAATGTGGTTAAGAATGGGCATTCTGGGGGTGCCAAGGTGGCTCAGTGGGTTAAAGCCTCTGCCTTCAGCTTGGGTGATGATCCCAGTCCTGGGATCGAGCCCCACATGGGGCTCTCTGCTCAGTGGGGAGCCTGCTTCCTCCTCTCTCTCTGCCTGCCTCTCTGCCGACTTGTGATCTCTGTCTGTCAAATAAATAAATAAAATCTTAAAAAAAAAAAAAAAAAGAATGGGCATTCTGTGGGTGCCTGGTTCAGTTAGTTAAGCGTCTGACTTTTGGTTTTCGCTCAGATCATGAACTCAGGGCTGTGAGATTGAGCCCTTCATTGGGCTCCACGCTCAGTGCAAAGTCTGCTTTGAGATTCTCTCTCCCTCTTCCACTCCACCCACTGCTTTCTTAAATAAGTAAATAAATAAATCTTAAAAAAAAAAAAAAAAAAAGAATGGGCATTCTGGACTTTAGTTCAAATAGTGGTTCAGCCACCTCTGAGTTTTTCACCTGTAGAGAAGTCATAGTAATAGGACGTATCTCATAGGTTTGCTATTAAGTGTAAAATAAATAATACTTGTGAAGCACTTACAATGCTTGTGCTATAGTAGTGCTCAATAAATGTCAGTAATTAATAATACACTAGTCTTCCTCTATCTTTAGGTCATAAGTTCTAGGATGTTCAGTGGATCCCTGAAACCAAGGATAATACCAAATCCTATATCTATTAAGTTTTTTCCTATGCCTATATATATATATGATGAAGCTTAATTTATAAATCAGGCACCATAAGAGATTAACAATAATTAATAATAAAATAGAACAATTACAACAATATCCCGCAATAAAAGTTACATGAATGTGCTTTCTCTTTCTCTCTGAAAATATCTTATTATACTGTATTTTACATTCTTCTTGTAATGATGTGAGATGATCAAATGCCAATGTGATGAGATGAAATGAGGTGAATGACATAGGCATTGTGACAGTGTTAGGCTAATATTGACCTGATGACACATTTAAGTACTATCTGCTTCCAGACTGTAGTTGACAATGGGTTACTAAACCCACAGAAAGCAAAACCATGGATAAGGGGGGGCTACTGTATTTTTAATGGATAAAATTTTATGACTTTAATTTTATTTCTCTTTTGTTAATTACTTCAAAGGAAGACATATACCACAACTTTCCCTTCATAAGTCCTAAGAAGCTTTAGGAAAGAGAGAGAGAGGGGCACCTGGGTGGCTCAGTGGGTTGGGCTGCTGCCTTCGGCTCCGGTCATGATCTCAGGGTCCTGGGATCGAGCCCTGCTCCGCAGGGAGCCTGCTTCCCTCTCTCTCTCTCTCTCTCTCTGCCTGCCTCTGTGCCTACTTGTGATCTCTGTCTGTCAAATAAATAAATAAAATCTTTAAAAAAAAAAAAAGAAAAGGAAAGAGAGAGAGATCTGGAGAATGGCAAAGAAATGATTCTTCAGAGATTATTCCTGACCTAAGCTTAAAGATGATAAGCCTATTCCCCCTGTTGTGTCCCCAAGAGTCTGACTTTCCGCCAGTTGCCCTTTTTGGACTACACAAGCTCTCTGTGAGTGATTGGAGCTACTCCTCTTGTTTACATGCATCTTTTGCATATGATTTCCAAATCATGACTCCTACATGACCTTTATCCTTTGCCATTCAAACTGATATGTCCTTGCCTACTACCAGATAACTAGTGTCACATAGTGCTACTGTACAGGTAGTTCAAACTCAACATACATAAACAAAATATGTCTTCTCTACCCTCCTCCTGATGCCTCATCCCCACTTTCCACTAATTTTGTCTTCCTTTTATTACCCCTATTCAATTTATGGTATCCCCATCAACCTGAGAAGCATTCTAGACTTCTTTGTCTCCCTTATTGTCTACATTCTGTCATTTACAAAGTCCTCCCGGTTTTACCTCCTACATATTTCTCGTTTTTCTCATCAGTTCTGTGTCAGCTATAGCCTCTTGAGGCCTTCATCATCTCTTGCCTCTTTCTCTAGGTTTCTTTAACCCCATCTTGATCTTGCCCCATCTTCATTCATTCTCTGTAATTCTTTGATTTAAAGTGAAGAAATGACCATTGTCATTCCTACACACAAACACCTTCTTCATTTCCTATATTATCAAGTCCAAGGTCCTTCCTTAGCTTGTCTTATCCATCTCATTGTGATCTTCTGATCTTTACTTATTGACTAGTTCTTTCAGGTTCATGCTCTCAACTCCAGTAGTAATTACTTCCACACATACTGTGTGTCCAGCTTGGAATACTGGTCCAGACTGGAATACTGGTCACGAACTTGTCCACTTACCAGTTCTCAGCTCAAGAGCCACCTTCTTTAGGACATCTTCCCTAACTTTCATTTTCCTTGCTATACTGTCTCCTGAAACATAACCACTTGCCTCTCCTCTGTGCTTCCACTGTAACCTCTGGATACTTTTATCCTAACAGATTGTTGTATTGGAATTATCTCTTGTAGCCCATCAGGAAGTGTTGAGCTCCCTCCGACACCTTTAAAAGAGTGCTTTTTTCCAGAGGTGGAAGTCACAGTTGTTATTAAAATTACTTACCAGGGTGCCCGAGGGGCTCAGTTGATTAAGCAACTGCCTTCTGCTCAGGTCATGATCCCAGGGTGCTGGGATCAAACCCCAAATCGGGCTCTATGCTCAGCAGAGAGCCTGCTTCTTCCTCTCCCTCTGTCTCGCAGCTTGTGCTCTCACTCTCTCTCTGTCAGATTAATAAATAAAATAAAATCTAAAAAATAATAAAATAAAATAGAATTACTTATCAATACAGGAGCACTAATAGTAGAAGAAAAAAAATAAGTAATATGACTTGGTTCTATGAAAATAACATTAAATTCAGTCATTTTATGTAGACACTTTCCCAATTATGCTTAAGCACCATGGGCTCCCCTTACTACACCAGAATGCTGATATTAATGTGGCTCAGCTCTCAACAATTTGTATCCATTTCATTAAAGGTCAGGTTATAGTATATGAAGTTATTTGATTTAATATAGTACAGCTCCTAGAACATAGTAGAATCTCAAAAAATGTTTGTTGAGTTGATGAATACTGAACTCATAGTCTATGCAGACTGGGTCTTTGTGGTTAATTGCTCATGTTAGTCTGGCCATCTGCTCATACTTTAAAAAACAGGCTAAAATGATGGAGGAAAAAAAATTCCCCCATTCTATCTTGCATACCAAAAGAGATTAATCTTTTTAAAGCCCTATTTTAATTGCATGCCTGTCTTTCTTAACCTACAATAGCTCTTTATTAGTTCAAGTCCGAACTCCTCACCCTGTCTTACCCATTCAACCTAATTTTGGGCACCAACTTCTACAGAATCATTCTGTACAGTTAGATCCACTTACTTGCTAGGCAGGAAATACAGATTGGTTGTTCTTACTTGAACCAGATTTTGACTTTTCAATCTTGGGGCATCAGGGTAGAGACTTTCAAATTATATGTCAGTACCCTAAATAAAACCTTAGTGTTCATTAAATATTTATTGAGTGCTCCCTATGGGCTAGGCACTGGAGCAGTGCATGGGGTATTCATTATAATCTAACTCAGCATAACCTCAGCCCTCATGGAGATTCCAGTCTAATTGTGAAGGCAAATAATTATAATCAGGGCAAAATGTGCTACCACAGGGGAAGTGCTCCTGGAGGCTAAGTTCACAGCAGGAGCATCTAACCCAGCTAGGCTCGGTGACATCTAACTTGGCAGCAGTCAATGGGTTGTGCATTACAGGTTCGAGGAACAGCAAGTACAGAAGTTTAGTGGAAAGAGAGGCTGGTATGCTCAAGAAAATGAGAGAAATTTCTTAAGGGTAGATCTTAGGTACAAGGAGCCATCTGTATTAGTGTAGTAGATCTGAAAGAAAAGAAAGGGTATTTCTTTATCCTATCAGAGACTTACTTCCTCTTTTCCTCAGGGTCTAAATTATTCAAATAAATTCATTCTTTTCTTTCATGGAAGTTTTAAGAACGGAAAAAATCACAATGAATAAAATAAGCTTCTGTTGTTTCACTGCTCAGTTTCTATTCACATATTATGTTGCTTTTAATTTAAGTAATTTATGCATACAAAATTAATAAGTCTCACTGGGGTGGTATAGACATTATTGTAGTTTGCTAACACCCCAACCCCCTTGGAGCATTTCCTTGGATCTACTCATTGGATTTCCATTGCTATCAGAATTACATTAGACTCCTCAGCAGACTTGTCAAGCCTTTCACCATTAGTCTTCAACCTACCTCTCTCTCTCGATTTTCTACTTGTCTCTTTCATTTAGACTTACCCTCTTCCCTGCCCTAACTTTAGCACACCCTGTGTTTTCCTGCATTTGAGCCTTTACTTACCTTCTCTTCACATGGAATAGCTACCTTCCCTTTCATTGCCTGTCAGATTATGATCCATTCTTGAAAACTCAGTTCAAATTCTTTTTCTATCAAGTCCCTGATTTTTTTGCTTTCTTTCTTGCCACCTCCAATTCTCCAGAAGTGTTTTCTTTTCTCTTTTCAGTAAAACGTACCATAGTGTGTTTTTTTTTTAATGTGGGTTGCAAACCATTAGTGACTTGTGAAGTCAGTTTAGTGGATTGTGATCAGCATTTAAAAACCTAGAATAGGGACGCCTGGGTGGCTCAGTTGGTTAAGCAGCTGCCTTCGGCTCAGGTCATGATCCCAGCGTCCTGGGATCGAGTCCCGCATGGGGCTCCTTGCTCCGCGGGGAGCCTGCTTCTCCTTCTGACTCTGCCTTCCACTCTATCTGCCTGTGCTCACTCTCGCTCGCTCTCTCTCTGACAAATAAATTTAAAAAAAAAATCTTTAAAAACCTAGAATAATGGGATGCCTGGGTGTGTCAGTCAGTTAAGCATCCAACTCTTGATTTCCCCTCAGGTCATGATCTCAAGGCCATCAGATTGAGTCCTGTGTCAGACCTGCTCAGGATTCTCTCTCTCCCTTTCCCTTTGCCTCTCCCCTTCCCTGCATGGGCAGATGCGCTCTCTCTCTCTCTCTCTCTCTCTCTCAAAAATAAATAAATAAATAATAAAAAAATTTATAAAAACCTGGAATAAAATAGAAAATATCAGAATATGTATCAACAGGAGTACAGGCTTCCCCCACTATCCAAGAATAGGCTCCTATGAAACGTTTTGTAAGACAAAATAATGTACGGGGGAGGAGTCAAGATGGCGGAGAAGTAGCAAGCTGAGACTGCTTCAGCTAGCCGGAGATCAGCTAGATAGCTTATCTAAAGATTGCAAACACCTGAAAATCCATCGGCAGATCGAAGAGAAGAAGAACAGCAATTCTGGAAACAGAAAAACAACCACTTTCTGAAAGGTAGGACCGGCGGAGAAGTGAATCCAAAGCGACGGGAAGATAGACCCCGGGGGGAGGGGCCGGCTCCCGGCAAGCAGCGGAGCAACCGTGCACAAAATCAGGACTTTTAAAAGTCTGTTCCGCTGAGAGACATCGCTCCAGAGGCTAAACCGGGGCGAAACCCACGCGGGGTCAGCGTGGCCTCAGGTCCCGCAGGGTCACAGAAGGATCGGGGGTGTCTGAGTGTCGCAGAGCTTGCGGGTATTGGAACGGGAAAGCCGGCTACAGAGACAGAGCCGACAGTAAGCTCGCAGCTCGGTGTTACCTTGAACCGGTCGCAGGCTCGGTGAGCTCGGAGCGCGGCCGGAGGTCAGGCAGACGGGAGTAACTGGGCGCTGTTCTCTGAGGGCGCACTGAGGAGTGGGGCCCTGGGCTCTCGGCTCCTCCGGGCTGGAGACCAGGAGGCCGCCATTTGTATTCCCGTCCTCCGGAACTCTACGGAAAGCGCTCAGGTAACAAAAGCTCCTGAAAGCAAACCCGAGTGGATTACTCACCCCGGCCCCGGGTAAGGGCGGTGTAATTCCGCCTGGGGCAAAGACACTTGAGAATCACTACACCAGGCCCCTCCCCCAGAAGATCAACAAGAAATCCAGCCGAGACCAAGTTCACCTACCAAGGAGTGCGGTTTCAATACCAAGGAGAGCAGCAGAATTCCAGAGGAGGAGAAAGCCAAACACGGAACTCATGGCTTTTTTCCTGGGATTTTTTTTAGTCTTGCAGTTAATTTGATTTTTTCTTTTTCATTTTTTTTTTTTTCTCGCCTTCGGGTAAAATTTTTTTTTTTTAACTGTTACCTTTTTCTTTTTTAACGATTTTTTACTAGTTTATCTAATATATATATTTTTTCTTTTTTACATTTTTCTTAGGTGTTTTCTTTTTTTAAAAATTCTTTTCTTTTCTTTTCTTTTTTTTTTTTTCTTTTCTTTTTGTTTTTTTTTTTTTTTCTTTCTTCCTTTTTGAACCTCTTTTTATCCCCTTTCTCCCCACTCACGATTTTGGATCTCTTCTAATTTGGTTAAAGCATATTTTCCTGGGGTTGTTGCCACCCTTTTAGTATTTTACTTGCCCCTTCATTTACTCTTATCTGGACAAAATGACAAGACATAAAAATTCAACACAAAAAAAAGAACAAGAGGCAGTACCGAAGGCTAGGGACCTAATCAATACAGACATCGGTAATATGTCAGATCTAGAGTTCAGAATGACAATTCTCAAGGTTCTAGCCGGGCTCGAAAAAGGCATGGAAGATATTAGAGAAACCCTCTCGAGAGATATAAAAGCCCTTTCTGGAGAAATAAAAGAACTAAAATCTAACCAAGGTGAAATCAAAAAAGCTATTAATGAGGTGCAATCAAAAATGGAGGCTCTAACTGCTAGGATAAATGAGGCAGAAGAAAGAATTAGTGATATAGAAGACCAAATGACAGAGAATAAAGAAGGTGAGCAAAAGAGGGACAAACAGCTACTGGACCACGAGGAGAGAATTCGAGAGATAAGTGACACCATAAGACGAAACAACATTAGAATAATTGGGATTCCAGAAGAAGAAGAAAGTGAGAGGGGAGCAAAAGGTATACTGGAGAGAATTATTGGGGAGAATTTCCCCAATATGGCAAAGGGAACGAGCATCAAAATTCAGGAGGTTCAGAGAACGCCCCTCAAAATCAATAAGAATAGGCCCACACCCCGTCACCTAATAGTAAAATTTACAAGTCTCAATGACAAAGAGAAAATCCTGAAAGCAGCCCGGGAAAAGAAGTCTGTAACATACAATGGTAAAAATATTAGATTGGCAGCTGACTTATCCACAGAGACCTGGCAGGCCAGAAAGAGCTGGCATGATATTTTCAGAGCACTAAACGAGAAAAACATGCAGCCAAGAATACTATATCCAGCTAGGCTATCATTGAAAATAGAAGGAGAGATTAAAAGCTTCCAGGACAAACAACAACTGAAAGAATTTGCAAATACCAAACCAGCTCTACAGGAAATATTGAAAGGGGTCCTCTAAGCAAAGAGAGAGCCTACAAGTGGTAGATCAGAAAGGAACAGAGACCATATACAGTAACAGTCACCTTACAGGCAATACAATGGCACTAAATTCATATCTCTCAATAGTTACCCTGAATGTGAATGGGCTAAATTCCCCTGTCAAAAGACACAGGGTATCAGAATGGATAAAAAAACAAAGCCCATCTATATGTTGCCTCCAAGAAACACATTTTAAGCCCGAAGACACCTCCAGATTTAAAGTGAGGGGGTGGAAAAGAATTTACCATGCTAATGGACATCAGAAGAAAGCAGGAGTGGCAATCCTTATATCAGATCAATTAGATTTTAAGCCAAAGACTATAATAAGAGATGAGGAAGGACACTATATCATACTCAAAGGGTCTGTCCAACAAGAAGATTTAACAATTTTAAATATCTATGCCCCCAATGTGGGAGCAGCCAACTATATAAACCAATTAATAACAAAATCAAAGAAACACATCAACAATAATACAATAATAGTAGGGGACTTTAACACTCCCCTCACTGAAATGGACAGGTCATCCAAGCAAAAGATCAGCAAGGAAATAAAGGCCTTAAACGACACACTGGACCAGATGGACATCACAGATATATTCAGAACATTTCATCCCAAAGCAACAGAATACACATTCTTCTCTAGTGCACATGGAACATTCTCCAGAATAGATCACATCCTCGGTCCTAAATCAGGACTCAACCGGTATCAAAAGATTGGGATCATTCCCTGCATATTTTCAGACCACAATGCTCTAAAGCTAGAACTCAACCACAAAAGGAAGTTTGGAAAGAACCCAAATACATGGAGACTAAACAGTATCCTTCTAAAGAATGAATGGGTCAACCGGGAAATTAAAGAAGAATTGAAAAAAATCATGGAAACAAATGATAATGAAAATACAACGGTTCAAAATCTGTGGGACACAACAAAGGCAGTCCTGAGAGGAAAATATATAGCGGTACAAGCCTTTCTCAAGAAACAAGAAAGGTCTCAGGTACACAACCTAACCCTACACCTAAAGGAGCTGGAGAAAGAACAAGAAAGAAACCCTAAGCCCAGCAGGAGAAGAGAAATCATAAAGATCAGAGCAGAAATCAATGAAATAGAAACCAAAAAAACAATAGAACAAATCAACGAAAGTAGGAGCTGGTTCTTTGAAAGAATTAATAAAATTGATAAACCCCTGGCCAGACTTATCAAAAAGAAAAGAGAAAGGACCCAAATAAATAAAATCATGAATGAAAGAGGAGAGATCACAACTAACACCAAAGAAATACAAACTATTATAAGAACATACTATGAGCAACTCTACGGCAATAAATTTGACAATCTGGAAGAAATGGATGCATTCCTAGAAACATATAAACTACCACAACTGAGCCAGGAAGAAATAGAAAGCCTGAACAGACCCATAACCAGTAAGGAGATTGAAACAGTCATTAAAAATCTCCAAACAAACAAAAGCCCAGGGCCAGACGGCTTCCCGGGGGAATTCTTCCAAACATTTAAAGAAGAACTAATTCCTATTCTCCTGAAACTGTTCCAAAAAATAGAAATGGAAGGAAAACTTCCAAACTCATTTTATGAGGCCAGCATCACCTTGATCCCAAAACCAGACAAGGATCCCACCAAAAAAGAGAGCTATAGACCGATATCCTTGATGAACACAGATGCGAAAATACTCAACAAAATACTAGCCAATAGGATTCAACAGTACATTAAAAGGATTATTCACCACGACCAAGTGGGATTTATTCCAGGGCTGCAAGGTTGGTTCAACATCCGCAAATCAGTCAATGTGATACAACACATCAATAAAAGAAAGAACAAGAACCATATGATACTCTCAATAGATGCTGAAAAAGCATTTGACAACGTACAGCATCCCTTCCTGATCAAAACTCTTCAAAGTGTAGGGATAGAGGGCGCATACCTCAATATCATCAAAGCCATCTATGAAAAACCCACCGCAAATATCATTCTCAATGGAGAAAAACTGAAAGCTTTTCCGCTAAGGTCAGGAACACGGCAGGGATGTCCATTATCACCACTGCTATTCAACATCGTACTAGAGGTCCTAGCCTCAGCAATCAGACAACAAAAGGAAATTAAAGGCATCCAAATCGGCAAAGAAGAAGTCAAATTATCACTCTTCGCAGATGATATGATACTATATGTGGAAAACCCAAAAGACTCCACTCCAAAACTGCTAGAACTTATACAGGAATTCAGTAAAGTGTCAGGATATAAAATCAATGCACAGAAATCAGTTGCATTTCTCTACACCAACAGCAAGACAGAAGAAAGAGATATTAAGGAGTCAATCCCATTTACAATTGCATCCAAAACCATAAGATACCTAGGAATAAACCTAACCAAAGAGACACAGAATCTATACTCAGAAAACTATAAAGTACTCATGAAAGAAATTGAGGAAGACACAAAGAAATGGAAAAATGTGCCATGCTCCTGGATTGGAAGAATAAATATTGTGAAAATGTCTATGCTACCTAAAGCAATTTACACATTTAATGCAATTCCTATCAAAGTACCATCCATCTTTTTCAAAGAAATGGAACAAATAATGCTAAAATTTATATGGAACCAGAAAAGACCTCGAATAGCCAAAGGGATATTGAAAAAGAAAGCCAACGTTGGTGGCATCACAATTCCGGACTTCAGGCTCTATTACAAAGCTGTCATCATCAAGACAGCATGGTACTGGCACAAAAACAGACACATAGATCAATGGAACAGAATAGAGAGCCCAGAAATAGACTCTCAAATCTATGGTCAACTAATCTTCGACAAAGCAGGAAAGAATGTCCAATGGAAAAAAGACAGCCTTTTCAATAAATGGTGCTGGGAAAATTGGACAGCCACATGCAGAAAAATGAAATTGGACCATTTCCTTACACCACACACAAAAATAGACTCAAAATGGATGAAGGACCTCAATGTACGAAAGGAATCCATCAAAATCCTTGAGGAGAACACGGGCAGCAACCTCTTCGACCTCTGCCGCAGCAACATCTTCCTAGGAACAACGCAAAAGGCAAGGGAAGCAAGGGAAAAAATGAACTATTGGGATTTCATCAAGATCAAAAGCTTTTGCACAGCAAAGGAAACAGTTAACAAAATCAAAAGACAACTGACAGAATGGGAGAAGATATTTGCAAACGACATATCAGATAAAGGACTAGTGTCCAGAATCTATAAAGAACTTAGCAAACTCAACACCCAAAGAACAAATAATCCAATCAAGAAATGGGCAGAGGACATGAACAGACATTTCTGCAAAGAAGACATCCAGATGGCGAACAGACACATGAAAAAGTGCTCCATATCACTCGGCATCAGGGAAATACAAATCAAAACCACAATGAGATATCACCTCACACCAGTCAGAATGGCTAAAATCAACAAGTCAGGAAATGACAGATGCTGGCGAGGATGCGGAGAAAGGGGAACCCTCCTACACTGTTGGTGGGAATGCAAGCTGGTGCAGCCACTCTGGAAAACAGCATGGAGGTTCCTCAAAATGTTGAAAATAGAACTGCCCTATGACCCAGCAATTGCACTATTGGGTATTTACCCTAAAGATACAAATGTAGTGATCCAAAGGGGCACATGCACCCGAATGTTTATAGCAGCAATGTCCACAATAGCCAAACTATGGAAAGAACCTAGATGCCCATCAACAGATGAATGGATCAAGAAGATGTGGTATATATACACAATGGAATACTATGCAGCCATCAAAAGAAATGAAATCTTGCCATTTGCAACAACATGGATGGAACTAGAGCGTATCATGCTTAGCGAAATAAGTCAAGCAGAGAAAGACAACTATCATATGATCTCCCTGATATGAGGAAGTGGTGATGCAACATGGAGGCTTAAGTGGGTAGAAGAAGAATAAATGAAACAAGATGGGATTGGGAGGGAGACAAACCATAAGTGACTCTTAATCTCACAAAACAAACTGAGGGTTGCCGAGGGGAGGGGGTTTGGGAGAAGGGGTTGGGATTATGGACATTGGGGAGGGCATGTGATTTGGTGAGTGCTGTGAAGTGTGTAAACCTGGTGATTCACAGACCTGTACCCCTGGGGATAAAAATATATGTTTATAAAAAATAAAAAAAATTATTAAAAAAAAAAAAAATGCAAAAAAAAAAAAAAAAAAAAAAAGACAAAATAATGTAAAGCAAAGAAGCAATTACCATTAATTTACATGGAAACAATTTTAAATGTTCCCAGATCCAAAAAATAACTTCTTAGGCTTTTTTGATACCTTAGGATACATCTTGCTAATGGATGTCCAGAATAAATTGTAGATGAAGCAGAGATGCTCAGACAGTTCAAAGCTGGTGCAGCTTGACGCCGAGATGCTGAGCCTAGTTCTGGGCAAAGAACTTGGTGATGTCACTCTGGCTGCTTGGGGTGTGCACTTTCTCCATAAACACCCACTGCAAAACAAATGCTGAATGCCATTTTTGTGTTTCACCTTTTTGGTAAAAGCAAAAATTCTCTTCAGATTTCTTTCAATTAGCAAAAACAGAAACTGAAGTAGGTTTTTCATAAAATCGATGTGGTGTAATACAGACTTTCAAAAAGTAGGGGATACCTGCTATTGTTCAATGGTAATTTTGTTGCAGGTGTGTGTGTGTGTGTGTGTGTGTGTGTATGTGGCACCACACTGGCTTATCATGTAAGAAATATTTCTTGGAGCACCTGGGTGGCTCAGATGGTTAAACGTCCAACTCTTAATTTCAGCTCATGTCCTGCTCTTGGGGGGGTCTTAAGATCCAGCCCTGCGCTGGGCTCTGCACTTAGTGCCAAGTCTACTTGAGATCCTCTGCCTCTCTCTCTTCTCCTGCTTGCTTTCTCTCAATCTTTCTTTCTCTCTCTCAAACTCTCTTTCTCAAATAAATAAATACAATAAATCTTTAAAAAAGAAATATTTCTTATTATATACTTGTTGGTAAAATAATTTGTTTTGAAAAACAGTGGTTCACATTATATCTATGGATTCGTTTCCCAATTAGAATATATATTAATATTGCTTCTCGCCCTTTTGGCTAAGATCAAGTGTAGAATATATATTACTTTAGGACAAGTACTTATCACCTGGGCTCTAAATATTCCACTCTCTTGGGGCGCCTGGGTGGCTCAGTGGTTAAGCCGCTGCCTTCGGCTCAGGTCATGATCTCAGGGTCCTGGGATCGAGTCCCGCATCGGGCTCTCTGCTCGGCAGGGAGCCTGCTTCCTCCTCTCTCTCTCTGCCTGCCTCTCTACCTACTTGTGATTTCTCTCTGTCAAATAAATAAAATCTTTAATAAATAAATAAATAAATAAATAAATATTCCACTCTCTCTAATTTATATGGTATCTAGGATGTTTTGTTCATTATTAGTGTTGATTTTCTTTGAGCTTGTCTCTAATTCTTCCTAAATCCTCGAACAGCCCTGCCGTAAGATTGCTCTTACAGTTTAGTCAGACAGATTGGAATCTCCCAGTTCCCTCTCCCTTCTTTGGAAAACTTCCTTCAGGATTCTTCTGTTCTCCAGTTCCAGTCTGGGTTGCTGCTGGATTGTCATTCTGTGCCTTCTCTTTGCCTCTTACCTGGGCTGGATCCCTTGATGCTGCTTTTGTGGCTGATTCCATTATTTTGGTAGAGTACACAGTCCCATATCGTAATGAGCTATTGTACCTTCACATTTGAATGATAAATTAGCTGTCTGTAGAACTCTTGTTGAAAACTGTTTTCCCTCAGACTTTTAAAAGCTTTGCTCTGTTGTCTTCTAGTTTCCACTGTTGCAGTTAAGACCCATGCCATTCTTATTCCTGAACTTCTGCATGTGACTTCTTTATTCCTCTCTGGAGCTCTTAAGATCTTTTATACGTTCTATTCTAAAATATTACAGTGATCCGGCTCGTGAGGGGGTCCTCTCTTCAGCCATTGTGCTAGGTACTCAGTGAACATTCTCAAGGTAGAATTTATGTTCTTCATGTTTTGGAAGAAGTCTTTGATAATTTCATTCTCACTGTTTTCTCTTTGTAGATCTTGGTTTAGTTCTGTGTTTGATCTTTTGTATTGGTCCTCTGATTTTCTTACCTGTTTTTCCTGTTGTCCATCTCTTGTTATTTTTGTCCTACTTTCTGCAAGTGTCCCTCAACTTTATCTTCCAACTTATTTATTTGTTTGTTTGTTTCTTTAAGATTTTATTTATTTGACAGATTTGACAGTGAGAGAGGGGACACAAGCAGAGGGATTAGGGGAGTGAGAACAAGGCTTCCCGCTGAGCAGGGAGCCCCATGCGAGGCTTGATCCCAGGACACTGGGGATCATGACCTGAGCCAAGGGCAGACACTTATCTACTGAGCCACCCAGGCACCCCATCTTCCAATTTTTTTATTGAAATTTTTGTTTTAGCATCATTGTTACTTTCCGAGAGCTCTTTCTTATTCATCTTATTCATCATTAAAGTTTTAAAAATTTAAATTTTTAAAAAAATAATTTAAAAAATTATTTTATTGGGGGCGCCTGGGTGGCTCAGTGGGTTAGGCCGCTGCCTTCGGCTCAGGTCATGATATCAGAGTCTGGGATCGGGCCCCACTTCGGGCTCTCTGCTCAGCGGGGGACTTGCTTCCTCCTCTCTTTCTGCCTGCCTCTCTGCCTGCTTGTGATCTCTGTCAAATAAATAAATAAAATCTTAAAAAAAATTATTTTATTGGGAAAAAATCTTGTTCTTGTTCCATGCATATAGTATCTTTTATGTCTCTGAAGGTATTTTTTTTGTGTGTGTAGGTTAAAACCTTTTGTCTATTCCTGGTATTCTATTTTTTATTTTTTATTTGTTCTAGTTTGTTTCATTTTTTTTTCCTCTTTTACTTTGGTCCTTTATATTAGAAGTTTTTCTTAAGTCCCTGATGATCATTTAAGAGTAAAGCACTAAAAATTTATTGAAAACAGAATAAAAGTTCTACAAATCTGAGTGGAACTTGTTAAAGGTGAGCCAGCTTGTTTGCTGTGGACCATCACAGGTTTCATCGTCAGCAGCTGCATTCTCGAGGACTATTCAGTATTTTCAGACAAGAAGCCTCTCATCTCTTTCCTTTTGCACCAAAATCTTGAGCCTTTTCACGGAATCTGCGGAGTAGGTCAGCTCCCTCTTGCCTGGTGTCCCATCTGCAGGCCCTTAGGTTTCACCTTCCGCCACTCTGTGCATTTTCCTTTTCTTCATATAGTATGGAGTTTATTGTCTTTTGTGTATTTTCTGTTGTTTGTGGTGACTTCTGAGAGAAAGGGATGAAATATCTATATACCAACATATTAAAATGAGAAATCCTTTCCTGAGCTTTTTAATTCATGAATTTCTCCATGTATGTCATTAAAAAAAAGAGGGCATATGCTAATATTTCTCCTATACAGGTAAGTGGAGACCCAATTAATGTTAATGTATTTATGTAGATGAAATCCTGTGTAAGTATTAAATGACATGCTGTTTTCCAGAGAGCATAGAGAGAACACTATGTAGATTTTAAATTACCTTTTGTGAAACAATGAATCTTGGAACACTGAACAAATAAAATAAGTTTTTTAAAAAATTACCTTTTGTGGTTTCTCATTTCAAAAAACAGAGGTTCTTCCTTTTACTTTTAGATTTTGGCAACCCTGTGTTTGTTGTCTTCTCATGGCCAATTCAAATATCCAGAGTCTGACATCAGGAGACGATTCATAATATGAAGCACGTTGAATGTGGCTTTGTGAAAGTTGTTAGTTCTCATGATATTGAGGTGTGAAGTTTACTTTTAAAATAGACTGTTTTATTCCCTAACCTCATTTTAATGTTCTTTTTCTTTTTGAGCATCTGACCATGATTTTTCCATCCCCGTGACTTTAGTAAAATTTCTTACAGAGCAATTGCTTACAAATAAAAGACTATCTTTAAGTAGTTTAAACAGCCATAGAGTTTTTTGAGTAACTGTTTTAGAAGGGCCAGGTCTAGGGACGCCTGGGTGGCTCAGTTGGTTAAGCAGCTGCCTTCGGCTCAGGTCATGATCCCAGCGTCCTGGGATCGAGTCCCACATCGGGCTCCTTGCTCAGCAGGGAGCCTGCTTCTCCCTCTGCCTCTGCCTGCCATTCTGTCTGCCTGTGCTCTCTCTCTCCCCCCCTGTCTCTCTGATAAATAAATAAAATCTTTAAAAAAAAAAAAAAAAAAAAAAAGATAGAAGGGCCAGGTCTAGAGGAGTAGGAGAGCTGGAAGGAACTGAGATGTTGCCATATTATGGAAGAATGGTAGTACACATTATTTTAAAATTCTTCAACATGTATGCAGTCTTAGTATCAAGTTAAAAGGCCTCTTCTAGACTTTGAGCCACTTAGCAATTTAGTGGTTTTTTTTTTTTGTTGTTGTTTTTTAAATCTGTTTGCTTTGCTAAGTCTTTTTCAAAAATCAATGCTTCGGCATAGCATTGCAGGTAGAGAGCAAGTTGGTCAGGCGCTGGTTTGAATTCCAGCACTGCTGAGCTAATTACTTAAATTCTCATTTTCCACTTCTATAGAATAGAATTAAGAAGGTACCCTTACTGGGGCACCTGGGTGGCTCAGTGGGTTAAAGGTCTACTCTTGATTACAGGGTCCTGGGATTGAGCCCTGAGTTGGGCTTCCTGCCCAGCAGGATGCCTGCTTCTCTCTCTCTCTCTCTGCCTACCATCCCCCATCCCTTATGTGTACTCGCACACACACTCTCTCTCTCAAATAGATAAATAAAAACTTTTTTAAAAAGGTGTCTTTATGGGGATAACATGAGAGAATGCATATGGAGTCCTCAGTACAGGGCTTGGCTCCATTAATAATAGTTAGTTCCTTCTATTGAGGTATGTAAAGCATCTAGCTCAGTGCCTTTTCCTCCTACTTTCCTCCTACTTACTCAGAATGTTCTGCTGAATCAAAACTACCAGTAGGAAGTTATATAATTCAGATCCTTTTGTCTAATTCTTAGAAGTTTTAATTTGGAGATAGTTTGAGTAAATTTTAAAAAATACTGCCACTAATATAGTATCTATTTATGATTTATGCTCAGAGTTTTCTAAGAGTTAATCCTGTCTGTGCTGAATTAGCAGCCTATGAAAACAATAGTGCGTTACAGGAGGGAACTCCAAATTTTTGAAATAACTTTTCTTTGCCAAGCTACTCAGGCTTTGGGTATTACCTAGGGGAATTTGTGAATATGTCAAGCCTTGATAGATTCTTCCTTTTTATGTTAATGTACTATAAATATGCTGGGCTCATCTTGCCTGTGGGACATGTTTGGTCTGGGCTGTTCCTTATATCACCAGTATCACCATCCTCCTGGACCTGACTGGTGCTAGGGACCCCCAGGACAAGTTCAGTTCTGCCCTGACTTGCATTTCCCTCTAACGCTGCTGATTTTGAGATCAATAAACTGTCTACTCTGACAAGTAGAAGGAGCAGGCTCATCAATTTTAATTTTAAAAATTGCCTACATGATATTGTCATCAATTTGTCTGGGTTACCTTTGCAAAGATGGTGGACTCATCAATTTGAAGCCCATTATGTCAGAGATGGCCATTAGGGATTTCTAATTTTGCTATTAAATTATTTCCAGGAAACTCTACCTAGATATTCTAGTTATATGAATGCTTATGTGAGAGAATGATAAGGAAAATATAGAGTAAGGGATGGATCTATTTTGTATCATTCAGAGAATTATTCTATAATACAGTTTCTGAAATTAACTACTGTTGGTGAACAGCTAACAAAATGGACAAAATTTAATTTGATTCATCTGACAAAAATTATCAATTTATTAATGGGCTGTATCTTGCATTTGGAAGACTAAATTCTAAATTTTGAAGGTGAATATTATGTAGCCTTACAGATATATTTTTATTAAACTAGAAGTCTCCATTTACACTTTTTTATTTAAAAAGTAGAAGATCTGGGGTACCTAGGAGGCTCAGTTGTTAAGTGTCTGCTTTGGGCTCAGGTCATGATCCCAGGATCATGGGATCAAGCTACGCATCAGGCTCCCAGCTCAGCGGGGAGCCTGCTTCTCCCTCTCCTAGTCCCCCTACTTGTGTTCCCTCTCTTGCTGCTCTTCTTTCTGTCAAATAAAGAAAATCTTAAAAAAATAAATAAATAATTTTTTTTAAAAAGCAGAAGTTTTAACATCCCAGGGATATAGTGGACCTAGATATGAATTGTTTTAGATATTTTTTGTAAGCTAGTCAGTCTTTTAAAAACATATTATTAAATATATATGAAAGAATATTCATGGCAGATGTGGAAAATATAAAGAGTAACACTAAAACAAATACTATTTTCTCAGTTTAGAAAATAGAGTAGTAATAATACATCAGGTTCCCCATGTGCCCTTCCCCAATTCAGTTCACTTCCCTCTATCTACCAATTAACTATGGCCAAACTTTGTATTTATTAGTCTCTTGACTTATTATAAAATGATTTTTTCAACATTTTTATTTATCTCTAAGCAGTACCTTACTAAATGCTTTGTTTTTGAAACTTATATAAATGGAGTGATTTCTCCCGATACTTTTACTGGTACTGTTGGTGGCAGTCATCCATACCGATGTGTACAGATGTGGTTCATTGATTTTCACTTCTGTTAACATTCCGTTGTGTGATTGTCCAACAATTTAGTTATCTATTCTTCTCTTGATGGACATTTGGGTCATTGCTAGTTTTTTGATTAGTACAAACATTTATTTCTTATACATGTCCCTTGTTGCACATGAGTAAAAGTGGAATTGCTAAACAAATTGCTTATTTCCTGAACTTCATGAAAAATGCAATTTGCTTTTCTTTGAATTTCAGGCAGATTTGAGAGTGAAAGAATGTATTGCAAATCAGTGGTTTGAAAATTTAGTATCAATTTTAGCAATTTTTCTAGGAAAAATAGTTCAAATTATTTAAAGATAGTTGATTTATTCAGAAAAGTCAGGAAACGAGGAATTCTAGATTGTTTAAATATGTTTATACATGGATATAGGTCTATAGATATGAGATAAAGATATAGTCAATTTCAGGAATCAGAGTATAATCTTAATAATAATAACAGCTAACTTTTATTAAGTATGTATGAACCAGTATGACTGTCCTGGTACGTGCCAATTGAATAATTGAATATAAGCCACTGCTGCCTGGAAATAGTTTTATGTGTGTAAATCTCTGAATATGGGCAGTGAAAAAATTGCGTTCAGATTTCTTGATTTAGAGAGAAAAAAAGGAATTTTATATTCATTCAGCCTGCTTTAGTCACTGCATCTTCTACTGTCTGGAAGTAAAATGGACTGTAAGATGCTGAATTAATTTTTCACTGTGATATTTGTATTTTTACAAATTCATGATGAGTCAATAAAGGCTGTGGTAATTGCCAACTTTACAACTAGTGTTTATTGCTAGTGCTTTCCTTTGTACATATCTGGAATTTATGTGCATTGCTGATATAATGCCCTCTCTTCTGAGAAACCCTTGTTTTACAACTATCTAAAATTTGCTGACTTTTAAGATTTCCTCCCTTCCTCTGTATTTAAGATATGTGTTTTTGCCCCTGCCTGGGCCAGGTACCTATTTGTCTAAGTGCCGGAGATGGGACAAGAAGCTAGATCTAGTCCTGCCCCCAAAGAGCTTAGAATATATCTGAACAGGTAATTCCTGGGCAATTTGCTTTGATAAGAATTGGCTCATAGAGAGTCTTGAGAACAGGGCAGAGAATGCCTTCACTATTAAGATATTTTTTTAAAAACCCTGTTCTTTGATTTAAAATAAATGTACAATAAATTTAAGTTCTTATTTACTTACTTACTCATTTTATAGGTAATTTTAATATATCTACTTTCAAAGCTTTAAAGAAAAGTTACTTATTATAATTCTTCCTAACAGAATACCATTCTGTTTTCTTATTTGGATTTCATGAAAAAAAAGAACTACTTTTTTTGTTGCTACAAATATTTTTTTAATTCCATGAGTCATGACTTGTGGAAACTTCTTATTCAGAAAACATAGTAGTCATTGAGTGCATCTTGTGATCATTTTAATGAAATCATAAGTATGGCATGACATTTAGAACTATGTCAACAACACATGGGATGGTACCTTGAATCCACAGATACTCATGTACTTAATAAATTTGGATATTTTAGTACTGGATTGCTTCACTAAAAGAAAAAGTAGTACATCACAGGAATAATCTTTAGTTACTAAATATCATTTTTGAAAGGTCACTCTAAGGACTATAAAGTGTCCAGTAGATATCGTCATGAGGAGAGCACTGTGCTATGTGTCAAAGCAGTTTGGGGAGATGAGGGGTGGAAAGTGGTGACATTGTGTTGAAGAGTGAAGAGAAGAGAAGACAGCAAGTGTGGACTCTGTTCATTTAATACATGAATTTGTAATAGAGTGACTAACTACTGCAGGGTTTCCTTGGACTCAGGACTTCAGCATAGTCCCAGGCAAAAGGGAGCATTTGGTTATTCTATATGCTAGGTTCGGTGCTAGGTTCTGAGGTTATAAAAAATAGATGTGCAAAGGGAGAATAATTATATAACATGATAATTTAGGTTATAAATTTAAGGAGCCATGTGAACACAAAAGGGAATACTCCCCAGTTTGCACAAGGTGGTCAAAAAGAGAGAAGATGAATCCAGAGAAAGAGTAGGAGTTACCCCAACAAAAAAACAGGGGGACAGAACATTTCAGGTAGAGAAAGCGTGCAGCATTTGGTTTTTAGAGAAACACAAGTCGTTTTTTCCTGAAAGAGAAAGGCAAGTTACTAAAAGGGAAGGGAGCCCAAGCTCTTATACCACAGGGTCTGGGTATGTGGGGGATGTTAAGGGGGATAAAGTCTGGTGGCCTCTATATCTTCAGTGAGACTAGGGCACTGTCGAGGGAGAGGAAAAAGAAAGGAGGTGGAGGTTAAAGGAGAGTGGGGAAATCACAAGTTTCTGAGATGATCAAATGTGATTATATTAGAATCTAAGAATTACAAAGTGCTAGAAGAAATAGCTACTACTTAGATATTAGATACATAGGTATCTTAAGAATATTATCACCACAAGAGATAGATACTATTATCTCCATTTTACAGATGAGGAACCTAAGCCACAGAGAAGTTAACACTTGCTCAATGTTATGCAGTTCCTAAAAGGGAGAAGCCAGGACTCTGTAGGTCCTGTGAAACCCTTCACTCCTTATCTCTGCATTCAACGCGTTTCTACATGTCATTTCACCTGACACTCACACTTATCTCTTGCGGTATTTTTATCTCCAGGTGAGGGGACAGTAACCAAGGTAGAATCTTGTCCAAAGTCACTTGGGTAGTCAAGACATATGGTTAGGCAATGTGTGGGAAAGAACAACTAAAGACATTATAAATTGCTTGCACTTGGGGCTCCTGGGTGGCTCAGTGGATTAAAGCCTCTGCCTTCTCTCAGGTCATGATCTCAGGGTCCTGGGATCGAGCCCCGCATTGGGCTCTCTGCTCAGCAGGGAGCCTGCTTCCTCCTCTCTGTCTGCCTGCTTCTCTGCCTACTTGTGATCTCTGTCAAATAAATAAATAAAATCTTTTTTAAAAATTTGCTTGCACTTTCCCCCATATTACATACTTTCCCAACTTCAAAATAAATGAATGTGATCCTACTCTCTCCATACCCCAGAAATAGTCTAGTCATTCATTTGTATTTTGGTTTTTTGAATTCAAATGCACTTCCCCCAGAAGTCACAGATGACACTTCTTAATTCCTAACCAGGTTGCAAGATTTTTAATATTGGCTCTAGATTTTAAATGCCCTTATGAACCCCTGAACTCTGGTTGCCCTCTAAGTCCCGAGTTTTGGGGAAGTGGTAGTGACTGTTTGAATATTTGTTTAGCAACGTGCTGTTGTGGTGGGAGAGAAGTCTTCAGAAACCCAGAAGTGGGACTTCCAGAGCTTTAGAAGAATTGGTTGCTAAAGGTGGTTGATCCTTCCAGCAAGGGCAGACAAGGGCCCCAACAGCAAGGGAAAGAAATTGGACAGTATATTTTGGATATTCACAGATTGGGGGATTTCTGTTTAAATTGTGACCAGCTTTGACTTTGATAATTTCTGCATTTACAGATGAGGAGAGAGAAGGTAAAGTTAAGGAACATTGCCCCATTTTTATGTTAGTAGTTAATGATTGAGCCAGAACTAGAGTTAAATCTCTACCCCCTTAACCTATTGCCCCAGTGGGATTAAAAGCCAGTGAGACTTTACCACCACCAATGCACTAATTTGTTGGTACATCTCTTGCCAGGCTGCTTCAGTACTCCAAATGCTTTCAGGCAGGCTCATAGATCTGATGTTCTCATCAAAACGCTCTAATGTGAGAAAGACAATTATCATATGGTTTCACTCATATGTGGAATATAAGAAATAGTGCAGAGGATCATGGGGAAGGGAGGAAAAACTGGATAGAAAGCAATCAAAGAGGGAGACAAACCATGAGAGACAGTTGACTCTGAGAAACAAGCTGAGGGTTGCGGAAGGGGTGGTGGTTTTGGGGATGGGACAACTTGGTGATGGGCATTAAGGAGGGCATGTGATGTGATGAGCACTGGGTGTTACACGCAAGTGATAAATTATTGAACACTACATCTGAAACTAATGATGTACCTATGTTGGCTAATTGAATTTAAATTAAAAAAAAAAAGCAACAACTCTGTAATGTTGTGACACCACACAGCATTCCCTCACTCATTCATCGAGTGGCCCTAGTATGTCAGGCATTATCCTAAACCCTGCCAACCCAGTGGTGAATGTGACAGTCACAGACTCTGCTCCCATGGTGCTTAAGGAGAGACAGTCATAAAATATTCACACCAATTGTTTAATTACATTTGTGTGATAAATTGTGTATAGGATAAGTATTGGATACTATGTGAACAAGGGCCCTAACCTAAATCCAAGGGGAAGGAATGCTTCCCTGAGGAAGTACTATTCAGGCTGATACCTAAAAGGCAGGTAATAGTTAGCTAAGTCTCATGGACTGAATTGTGTTTCCCTCCAAATTCATATGTTGAAATCCTGACCCCTACTACCTCAGAATGTGACTGCATTTGAAGAAAGTCTTTAAAGAGGTAACTAAGGGGCGCCTGGGTGGCTCAGTGGGTTAAGCCGCTGCCTTCGGCTCAGGTCATGATCTCGGGGTCCTGGGATCGAGTCCCACATCGGGCTCTCTGCTCAGCGGGGAGCCTGCTTCTCTCTCTCTCTCTTTCTCTCTCTACCTGCCTCTCCATCTACTTGTGAACTCTCTCTGTCAAATAAATAAAAATCTTTTAAAATAAATAAATAAATAAAGAGGTAATTAAGGTTAAGTAGAGCATTAGGGTGGGCCCTAACCTGATATGACTAGTGTCCTTCTAAGAAGAAATGAAGACACAGATATACACAGAGGGAGGACCAAGTGAAGATGCAGGGAGAAGATGGCCATCTGCAAGCAATGAGAGAGGCCTCAGAAGAAACCAGCTCAATAAACACCTTGATCTTGGACTTCTAGCTTCTAGAATTGTGAGAAAATAACTTTCTGTTGTTTGAACTGTCCAATCTGTGTTACTTTGGTATGGCAACCCTAGCTGACTAATATATCAAGTGAAAAGTAGAGGTATGAGTGTTCCTGGTAGAGTGAGTCTACAGACTCAGAAGAAGGTTGTAGTTGATTAGTTTGGTATTTAAAGGGACTCTTTCCATCTATTTGGAGGAATAAGAGAATAAGAATAGTATGTTACCCACATTTACAAAACCAAAAATCTTTTGAAGTATGGGTTACCAAAAACTAACAGACATTCCTGAAATTGAGTCATTTATCCAGTCTTTTAAAATATAATAATAATCTGGATATGTAAAATATGATTATGTATATATTTATTTATGTATTTTTAAAAGAGTGGCTTTTTTTTTTGAGAGAGAGAGAGTGCACATGCATGCAAGCAGGTGGGGAGGGTCAAAAGGAGAAGGAGAGAGAGAAACTTAAGAAGGCTCCATGCAGAGCACAGAGTCAGACTCAGGGCCCCATCTGACAACCCTGAGATCATGACCGGAGCTGAAATCAAGAATGGTATGCTTAACAGAGCCACCCAGGCGCCCCTGTTTATGTATTTATTAATGACCAGGTCTTCCGACATTATCATGTGTAGAGCTGCTTCTAAAGTGCATTTTTTTTAAGGGGTTCTTTTGCCTGGGAGGGTCTGTCTCTGCCTTCTTACCCCTGAAAATCCAATGCATAGTTAAAAATAACTGAAATCTTATATACATGATACCTTTGATTGCTCAGGCCCCGATTTGTCTGTCCTTTTTTACTAATTATATATACTAGTAGTTCTCAAACGTTTTGGTCTTAGAATCCCTTGCACTCTTAAAAATTATCGAGGACACCAAAGAGTCTGGATTTATGTGGATTGTCAATATTTACTATATAAAAAGTTAAAACTGAGAAATTTTAAAAAATATTTAAATTAAGAATATTTAGCTATTATATATTAGCATAAAACATTTTTATGTCAAGTGTTTCCCAAAACTAAAAAAAAAAAAAATAGTGAGATTAACACTAGTTTACATATTTTAAATCTCTTCAATTATATCTGGCTTACTAAGAGACAACTGGATCCTTATACCAGCTTCTGCATTCAAACAGTTACAATATATTGTTTTGATTGAAGTATGCAAAAATAAATAAATAAATAAATAAATAAAACACAGACCTCACATAGATATATAGTGGGAAAAAGCAGGGTATTTTAAAAGAACTTCCAGAAATCTGTGAAGATTCTTCTTTGATACTATACCAAGACTTGGCACGTGGCTGTTTTTTGAACATAAGCTATGTGGCTTTAAAAAATAAAAATTCTCTCACAGTTCTGGAATCTAGAAGTCTGAAATCAGGGAGTCAGCAAGTCCACATTCTCTCCAAAGACTCTAGGGGACATTTGTTCCTTACCTCCTATAGCTTCTGGTGGTTGTCTGCTTTCATTGTCATGTGGCTTTCTCCTCCATGTGTCTCTGTGCTTCTTCTCTTCCATCTCTTATAAGGACACTTGTCATTGGATTTAAGGCTCACCTGGAAAATACACAAATGATTTTATCTTGTCATCCATTTGTGGGACTCCCATTCAACCCCTTATGGTCCTCTTACATTTTTTTTTTTTCTTAAAGATTTTTTATTTATTTATTTGACAGAGAGAAATCACAAGTAGATGGAGAGGCAGGCAGAGAGAGAGAGAGAGGGAAGCAGGCTCCCTGCTGAGCAGAGAGCCCAATGCGGGCCTCGATCCCAGGACCCTGAGATCATGACCTGAGCTGAAGGCAGCGGCTTAACCCACTGAGCCACCCAGGCACCCTCCTCTTACATTTTGAATGGACCTTTGGTGCATGCATGTTTTTATAACTCTGTCTTTGGGAAAATATTGGTTCACTAATTTATGCAGATTTTCCAAATGTTGACTCATTTCATTTAACAATATTTTTTAAAATCTCTTTTATTAATATCCCTAACTGAGTGCATCAGAAAAATCTTTCAGTGGAAGGAAGCAGGGAAGCTCATGGGGGAAGACACAACTTTTCCAAAACTCTTAATTTCACTTTAAAGGTTGAATTTTATCATTGCCAACAAATACACTGAGTTGTTTTCCTCAGTGTGACAGGCTTACTTTGTTCATTTTCAAGAAAATGTCTGCCAAATACTGAAGTTTGGCAAATATTGTCATTTCTCAATCATCTTTTTCAGTAAAAATGGTGTTCTCTGTAAAGCAGCTAGTTCAGCTTTTAACTTGAACAATCACACAAGGAAGGACTTTCCCTCCAGACAATCCTTAGACTTTGGTGATACAGCAGAAGTGCCTTATGCATACTCACCATTTTGTCACACAGTATATTATAAAATAATGCACTCAAAGGTCAAGATATATTAAAATGTTTTTGGGCACCTGGGTGGCTCAGGTGGTTAGGCATCTGCCTTTGGCTCAGGTCATGATCCCAGGGACCTGGGATCAAACCCCGCATTGGGCTCCCTGCTCAGTAGGAAGCCTGCTTCTCCCTCTCTCTCTTCCCACTGTTCCCCCTGCTTGTGCTCTCTTGCTCTCTCTGTCAAATAAATAAATAAAATCTTTTTTAAAAAATTTAATAAAGTTTTTACTGTTGGGGCGCCTGGGTTGCTCAGTGGGTTAAGCCACTGCCTTTGGCTTGGGTCACCATCTCAGGGGCCTGGGATTGAGCCCCACATTGGGCTCTCCGCTTAGCGGGGAGCGTACTTCCCCCTGCCTCTCTGCCTACTTGTGGTCTCTCTCTCTCTGTCAAATAAATAAATAAAATCTTTTTTAAATGCTTAAAAAATTTTTTTTTACTATTTTTTAAAGGATATCCTCAAGTGAACTTGGCTTTTTTTCTCTTTTTAAACTCCAAGTGAGTAATGGTGAAGAAAACCATGAGGAGGATAGCCATGAATCTGCCTTCCTTCATGCCAGGACATATAATACTACCTAGCAGTTCTAGGTATTATTACTTTTGCACCATCAGTGCAAATCAGTGAAAAAGGCAAATAACATCTTAGTGTTATTGTGAATATAGTTTGATCTCACAGATTCCCTGGAATGGTCAAAGGGCCTTCCAGGGGTCCATGGACTATGAAAACTGCTGATGTACAATTTTAGAACTAAATCACCGTAGACTGATAAAATTTTTAATATACGTGTATTTCTTATTACTAAGACTCTTTCCTTAGAAATGAAATGTATGCATGTACCTAAAAATAAAAAAAAACAAACAATACAGGAACACTTATAATAAAAAACAACACTCTCTTATCTCAGCCAGTTCCCTGTAGCAAACTCTGTTTTAAGGAAAGATACCTTTTTATTATAGAAAATTTCAGACCTCTACAGAAAGAGTCTGAATGGTGGAATTAGCCTTCATAAATATGTTGCCCAGTTTCAACAATTATCTATTTATACTAAATCTTATTCAGCTAATCACACCCTCCTCCCATCTCTACAAATTTGAGGCAAATCTGAGACATCAGGTCATTTCATCCTTAAATATTTCTGTATTTTTAAAAGATTTATTTATTTATTTATTATTTTGAGAGAGCGAGAGAGAGTATGCCAGCGTGGGTAAGGGCAGAGGGAGAGAGAAAATCTCAGGCAGACTCCATGCTAATAGCAGAGCCCAACAGCGGGTTGTATCCCAGGACCATGACCCAGGTCAGATCATGACCTGAGCTGAAACCAAGAGTCAGATGCTCAACCGACTGAACCACACACACACCCACTCAAATATTTCAGTATTACCTCTAAGATATAGACACTTTTCAGAAACACAACATCATATCTTTAAGAAACCACAATGATTTCTTAATGTTATTAGATATCTAGTCATCCCCAATTGCCTTATAAGTTTTTCAGTTTGTTTAATCCAATCAAGATCCAAATAATATCCATATATTACAATTGGTAGTTGATATATCTTTTAGGTCTTTTAATCTAAGTGTTTCCTGCCTTTCTTTTTAACCTTAAGACTTATACAATTAAGAAACGGTCATTTGTCCTGTAGAATTTACCACTAAATTCTGCTGATTTCATCCCTGAAACGTCATTTATCATGTATCTCTGACCCCTGTTTTTCCTATACATTGGAAGTTAGGACTAGAAACTTTTTGAGATTTGGGTTCAAATTTTTTGCCAAGAGTACTTCATAAGTGGTGGTGTGTTTTTTCTTTTGGGAGACAAAATGTCTGGTTGGCTGTCCTATTTTAAGGGAGCAGTCATTGGTGATCATTGCCTAGACCCATTAATTCCTTAGAGGTTGCAAAATGGTCACATTCTAATTCCATTCTTCTTTATTCATTCTTCTATAAAAGGCAATGTCCCTTCATCAACTATTTGGTTACCTCAAGGTGTAATTTATATGGGAAAAGCAGTATAAAGTCTTTATTTTTTTAAGAGTTTATTTATTTATTTGACACAGAGACAGATCACAAATAGGCAGAGAGGCAGGTAGAGAGAGAGGGAAGCAGGCTCCCTGCTGAGCAGAGAGCCAGATGCAGGGCTCCATCCTAGGACCCTGAGATCATGGCCTGAGCTGAAGACAGAGGCTTTAACCCACTGAGCCACCCAGACACCCCAAGCAGTATAAAGTCTTGATTCCTATCATTTATATGCCATTTATATACCAGTTTAAAAAAAAAAAAGATTTAGTTCCTTAGTATCACTCATAGATAATCCATGAGGTTTGTTTTGTATTTTTTAATGATTTATTTATTTATTTGAGAGAGTGCACGAGTGGGGGGAGGGACAAAAGAAGAGGTAGAGTGATTCCTCCAGCAGACTCCCCACTGAGCAGGGAGCCTGATACAGGGCTCAATCCCAGGATCCTGAGATTATGACTTGAACCGAAACCAAAAGTTGGCTGCTTCCAGAATGACATTCATTGTGTTTCAGTTCACCATAGTCATTATTCTTTTTTATGCTTGATTTTTCCCATCTTTGGTTAACTCTGCATTGGTTGTAAGGCCTTTGACATGACTCTAGTGCTCATATGAACATAGGGGAAGGGAAGGAAAATAAAGTAAGATAACAGTTGAGAGAAAGGCAAACCCTAAGAGATGCTGAACTCTTATGAAACAAACTGAAGGTTACTGGAGGAGAGGTGTGTCAGGGGATGGGATGATTGGGTGATGGGCATTAATGAGAACACTTGATGTAATGAGCACTGGGTGTTATATGCAACTAATGAAACACTAAATCCTACCTCTGAAACTAATAAAAAAGAAAGAGTCTTAGAAAGTTAAGTTCAAGTGAATGAAGCTATTAGTGGTAAGTTCTGGGACCCAAATTGGAAAAGAACAAATTACCTATTTATAACATAGTCTTTTGAATCATGAAAATATGATGGGAAATAATTTTCCCCCTTAGCATACAAAAGAATGCATAAAAATGTTCTTATACTCTGTCTCCATTCATGGAAACTGAATTAGTCTTTTATTTTATTTAAAAGATTTTATTTATTTACTTGACAGAGAGAGAGAGATCACAAGTAGGCAGAGAGGCAGGCAGAGAGAGGGGGGACAGAGAACCCAATGCGGGGCTTGATCCTAAGACCCTGAAATCATGACCTGAGGCTAAGGCAGTGGCTTCATCCACTGAGCCACCCAGGTGCCCCTGAATTAGTCGGTCTTTTAAAAAAAAAATGTGTAACTAATCATGGATTAAAAATTACTGACCAGATCATATAAATCATTTGAGACAAATTTAAACCCAAAGGCCTATTCCAAATTCCAGTGTCAAATAAAATTACTCAGCACATCATTAATAGATGATTTTCTGCATACAAGATTAATAGAAAGGATCAGACTTTTGAAAGTTGAGAAAAAGGATTCGATTGGATGTCAAATTCAAAGATTTTATTTCCTCTCTAAGATGAATAACCTTTAATTGTTGTTTATCAAATTCTATTTTCTCTGGCCCACTGCTCTATAGGTCTTCAGTGTAATTATATCATAGGTCACTAATTCTCTTTTATAGAGTTAGGTCCCCTTCACTGTAACATTAATATTTATGTAAATCAATGTTGATTTAACAAAAGATATATAAGCACTGTTACATATAAACATTATGTGGAATTTGAGATACCTAAAATATTTAAAAATTGTTTTTAATCAGAAATTTATACTTAATCAGTCTTTCTTTATGAAATTTTCAGGTTCCCTTATATTTCAGTAAATGTATAGTCCCATTGGTGTACTTAAACTTTTATTGTGTTCCTTTATTATCGTTCATTTGTTATTATATCTTTAATAGTGTGTTATGTTGTGTTCCTGCTTCAACTTTGGTTCTTAGTTAGTATACTTTCTTTAGTACGATGGAATCAAGTTTATTCATAAAAGTTATCAGCCATCTCAGAATTCTAGGCATAAAGTCTGAGAAAACAGTGGAAGTTTCACATTAATCTGCTCTAGAATATTAGCAGTAAGTTTCTTAGAAACTCATTGACTTTTCAAAGTTATTCTATTATACATGGTTAAGTTGTCATTATAAGAGAGGTGATGTAGCATAGTGACTGAGAACATGTATTCTGGAACCAAAATGGCCAGATTCCAATCCCAACTCTGCCAGTTAATAGCAAGTGACATTGAGCCAAGTGATTTGGCTTTGTAGGTGTTTCTTCATCTGTATAATAGGGATGATGGTTGTGCATGGCTCATAAGCTTATTGTGAGGATCAATATATGTAAAAGTGCTATATGACTGTTAGCTATTATTATTTTGACTCATACTATTAAGGACATTAGCAATTATGGGGCACCTGGGCAGCACAGTTGGTTAAGCATCTGACTCTTGGTTTTAGCTTAGGTCGTGATCTCAGGGTAGTGAGATCGAGCCCAGCATCCAGCTCTGAGCTCCACGCAGAGTCTGCTTAAGACCTTCTCTACCTCTCCCCCTATTTTTCTGCCCCCTCAAATAAATAAATAAATCTTTAAAAAAAGAACATTAGCAATTATTATCAGAGCTACAAATAGTTCTAGTTATTTCCTATTAATCTGCAGAAATATGTCTATAGCTATTTTGTTAGCTATAGGGGTGGGGGGAAGCAGGCTCCCTGCTGATCAGAGAGCCCGATGTGGGGCTCAATCCCAGGACCCTGAGATCATGACCTGAGCCAAAGGCAGAGGCTTAACCTACTGAGCCACCCAGATGCCCATAATGCTCATAGAAGCTTACAGGAAAGAGAGTATGTATGCTCCACTAAGAGACTGAGAAAAAATCTTGAAGGATATTTGAATAATATTTAAATAAGGATATTTGAAGGATATTTGAATAATGCCATGAACGAAGAGCTGGACTTATGTATGTAATGAGGTTCTGTGTTGCATGTAAAGGAAAGGACTTCTGCTTGAAGGATGGGAGGCATGAAGGGGAAGTAGAGTTATGTGATGGTCACATATGAAGGCTCTAGGAGGCTAGGTCGATGAGGTCTTATTTACTCATCAGTGGATTATGGTTAAGGTGTTTTCCACAAAATTAAGGTAGCATTCACGTAACATAAAATTAACCCTTTTAAAATGAACAATTCAGTGACATTTAGTATATTTACAATGTTGTGTGATCACTCCTATCTAGTTTCAAACATTTTCTTCACCCCAAGTTAAACCCCATGTCCTGTAAGCAGTAATTTCCCATTCCCTTGTGCCCCAACTCCCCCAACCCCATCACAGCCCTTGGCAACTACCATTGCGTTAGGGTTTCTGTGGCTCCAGCTATTCCAAGTAGTGCATTTATTCAGGATGTGTCCTCTTGTGTCTGACTTCTTTCACTTAGCATAATGCTTTTGAGGTTCATCCACAGTGTAACATCTATCAGTACTTCATTACTTTTTATGGCTGAATAATATTCTGTTGAATATATATAACACAATTTGTTTAACCATTCGTCCTTTGATGAACATTTGGTTGTTTCCGTCTTTTGGCTATTGTAAATAGTGCAGTTATTAACATGTACATGTAAATATTGTTTTGGGCACATGTATTCAGTTGTTTGGGGTATATATCTAGGTGTGGAATTGCTGGGTAATATAATAATAATTCTGTGTTTAGCTTTCTGAGGAACTGACAAACTGTTTTCCTCAGTAGCTGCTCCATTTTACATTCCTACCAACAATATACAAGAGCTCCAGTTTTTCCACATCCTCACCCCTACTTGGTTTCCGCTCTTTTTTTATTATTACCATCCTAATAGGTGTGACATGGTATCTCTTTGTGGTTTTGATTTGCATTTTCCTGATGACTGATATGCTGAACACTTTTCATATGCATGTTGGCTGTTTATATTTCTTCTTTAGAGAAATGTTTACTCAGGTCCTTTGTCCACTTTTTAATTGTGTTCTTTATCTTTTTGTTGTTGAGTTCTACAAGTTCTTTATATATTCTGGGTGCTAGACTCTTTTCAATATATGATTTGCAAATATTTTCTTCTGTTGCATATGTTGTCTTTTTAATTCCTTGATAATAATCTTTGACTCACAAAGGTTTTTAATTTTTAATTTTAATTTTTCACAAAGGTTTTTAATTTTTTATGAACTATAATTTATCTGTTTTGTTGTTGCTCATACTTTTAGTGTCAGATCTAAGAATCCATTGTCAAATCCAAGATCATGAATATTCATCTCTATGTTTTCATATAAGATTTTAGTAGTTTTAACTCTTATATTTAGGTCATTAATCAATCTTGAGTTAGTTTTTATACAGAGTGTGAGGTAGGAATCCAACTTCATTTTTTGCATATGGATATGCAGTTGGCCAGCCACTATTTGAAGAGACTACCCTTTCCCTGCTGAATGATCTTAGCACCCTTGTTGAAAATTAGTTGGCCATAGATATATGGGCTTATTTATGGACTCAGTTCTATCCCAGTGGCTAATAGGCCTATCTATCCTTGTGTTAGTGTTCTGTTGCTTTCATTACTATAACTCTGGTAAGTTTTGCCTTGTTCTTTTTCAATATTGTTTTTGTTATATAGGGCCCTTTGCAATTCTATATGAATTTGAGGATAATTTCTGTAAAACAAGGCTGTTAGAATTTTGATAAAGATTGTATTAAAATTATTATAGGATTTGAACAGAGAAAATGATGTGGCTAGAATTAAATTGTCTTAGGCAACATTCTACAATCTGAATAGAAAAAGAAAAAGAGAGGAGTCTGGGAGACCATTAAAAAAGTGAGCACAACAGGAAGGCTCAGACCTATATTATCAGAGTGTAGGAAAGGGACAAATGCCAGACAGGCTGTGGAGGCAGACTTGAAGGGACTTCAGAAAGTAGTCCATTCATTTAATGATTTGCACCCCATCGTTATATGCCCCAGGCCCTGCAGATGCTATGGTAAACAAGATGGATATGTTATTTTACTTTCATGGACCTTGAACTCTAATGGGGCAAGAACAGGGGCACAGTAAACAGTGAAATAAAGAGCAAATTGTGATCGCAGTGCTATGACGAAAATGAACAAGCCACTATTATAGAGCTAACAGAGGAAGGCCTATTTTATATAGGAAAGGCCTCAATGAAGAACAGCTATTTATTTATTTATTTTTCAGTAGGCTTCATACCCAGTGTAGAGCCCAATGTAGGGCTTGAACTTACAACCTGGAGATCAAGAGTTGGATGTTTAACCTACTAAGCCACCAGGCACACACCCCCACCTTTTAAAAAAGATTTTATGTATTTATTTGAGAGAGGGAGAAAGAGTGACCGTGAGCAGGGAGGAGTGGCAGAGGGAGAAGGAAAAACAGACTACCTGCTGAGTAGGGAGCCTGACTCGGAACTCGATCCCAGAACCTGAGGATCATGACCTGACCCAAAGGCAGACACTTAACTGACTGAGCCACCCAGGTTCTCCCCTTTTAATTTTTTTTTAAGATTTTATTTGTTTGTTTTCCTGTCTATCTATCATCTATCTATCTATCTGAGAGAGAGAAAGAGAGCCTGAATGGGGAATAACAAAGGGAGGGGACAAAAAGACTCCGTGCCAAGCACAGATCCTGAAGCGGGGCTGAATCCCATGACCCTGAGATCATGACCTGAGCAGAAATAAAGAGTCAGAGGCTTAACTGACTGAGCCATCCAGGTGCCCCTCTGTCTTTTTGTGTGTGGGTTGATTAGTCTGGTTTAGCAGTTTGACTAATTTTTTTAAATTAACTTTTGGTCTCATTGACTTTTCTCTTTTCTCTTTCATTGGTTGTGCTCAGATCTTTATTACTTTCTTTCTTTGTATTATACTTTGCTCCGTTTGTTTAGTAAGATAGAAACTGAGGTCACTGATTTGAGAAGTTTCTTTTTCTTTGTTTTTTTTTAATGCATATTGTCTCCTAAGTACTGTTTTATTGCAACCCACAAATTTGGGTGTGTTGTGTTTTAATTTTCATTTAGTGCAAAATATTTCCTAGTTTCCTTTTGATTTCTTCTTTGACCCATGGGTTACTTAGAATTAAATACTGATTTCACATACTTGGAGATTTTCCAAATGTTTTTCTGTTATTGATTTCTTTTTTTTTTTTTTTAAAGATTTTATTTATTTATTTGACAGACAGAGATTACAAGTAGGCAGAGAGGCAGTAAGAGAGAGGAGGAAGCAGGCTCCCTGCTGAGCAGAGAGCCAGATATGGGGCTCAATCCCAGGACCCTGGGATCATGACCTGAGCTGAAGGCAGAGGCTTTAACCCACTGAGCCACCCAGGCGCCCCCTGTTATTGATTTCTAATTTAATTTCATTGTTTAGAGAACATACTTAGTATGCCTTAAATCCTTATAAGTTTATTGAAACTTGTTTTGTGGCCCAGAATATGGTCTAACTTGGTAAGTGTCTTGCGTGTACTCAAAAAGAATTATATTCTCATGTCTTTTAGTAATCTTAAATGTCAGGTTAAGATGGTTAATAGTATTGTTTAGATCTTTTATGGTTAATAATATATTTTTATTTTATTTTATTTTTTTAAAGATTTTATTTATTTATTTGACAGAGAGAAATCACAAGTAGGCAGAGAGGCAGGCAGAGAGAGAGAGGAGGAAGCAGGCTCCCTGCTGAGCAGAGAGCCCGATTCGGGACTCAATCCCAGGACCCCGAGATCATGACCCGAGCCAAAGGCAGCGGCTTAACCACTGAGCCACCCAGGCGCCCCTATGGTTAATAATATTGTTTAGATATTTTATATCTGTTATGGTATGAATGTTTGTGTCTACCCTCAAATTCATCCGTGGAAATCTTCACCTCAAAAGGTGATGGTATTAGTAGGTAGGGCCTTTGGGAGGTAATTAGGTCATGAAGGTGGAGCCCTCATAAATAGGATTAGTACTCTAGTAGTTTGGGGGTGGAGTCTTTTGGGTTTTCTATCTAAAGAATCATGTCATCTGCAAAGAGCGAGAGTTTGACTTCTTCATTGCCAATTTGGATACCTTTTATTTCTCTTTGTTGTCTGATTGCTGTTGCTAGGACTTCTAATACTATGTTGAGCAAGAGTGGTGAGAGTGGGCATCCTTGTTGTGTTCCTGCTCTCAGCCGGAAGGCTACAAGCTTTTTCCCATTGAGGATGATATTTGCTGTGGGTCTTTCATAGATCTATTTTATGAAGTTCAGGAATGTTCCATCTATCCCTATACTTTGAAACGTTTTAATCAGGAACGGATGCTGGATTTTGTCAAATGCTTTTTTTGCATCAATTGAGAGGACCATGTAGCTCTTCTCTCTTCTCTTATTAATTTATTCTATCACACTGATTGATTTGCGAATGTTGAACCATCCTTGTAGCCCAGGGATGAATCCTACCTGGTCATGGGGGATAATCTTTTTAATGTGCTGTTGGATCCTGTTTGCTAGGATCTTGTTGAGAATCTTAGCATCCATATTCACCAGTGATATTGGTCTGAAATTCCCCTTTTTGGTAGGGTCTTTGCTGGGTTTGGGGATCAGGGTAATGCTGGCTTCATAGAAAGAGTCTGGAAGTTTTTCCTCTGCTTCAATTTTTTGAAACAGCTTCAGGAGAATAGGTGTTATTTCTTCTTTGAAAGTTTGGTAGAATTCTCCAGGGAATCCATCAGGTCCTGGGCTCTTGTTTTTTGGGAGGTTTTTGATCACTGCTTCAATCTCGTTACTAGATATCGGTCTATTCAGGTTGTCCATTTCTTCCTGGTTCAATTTTGGGAGTTTATAGTTTTCCAGGAATGCATCCATTTCATCTAGGTTGCTTAGCTTATTGACATATAACTGTTGATAATAACTTCTGATGATTGTTTCTACTTCCTTGGTGTTAGTTGTGATCTCTTTCTTTTCATTCATAATTTTATGAATTTGGGCTTTCTCTCTTTTATTTTGGATTAGTGTAGCCAATGGTTTATTGATTTTATTGATTCTTTAAAAAAAACCAACTTCTAGTTTCATTGATAACTATAACATTGATAACTCTGGTTTCTACCTCATTGATCTCAGCTCTAATCTTGATGATTTCCCTTCTTATGTGTGGAGTTGGTTTGATTTGTTGTTGATTCTCCAGTTCTGTAAGGTGTAGAGACAGCTGGTGTATTCTGGATTTTTCAGTTTTTTTGAGGGAGGCTTGGATGGCTATGTATTTCCCCCTTAGGACTGCCTTTGCTGTATCCCATAGGTTTTGGACCGAAGTGTCTTCATTCTCTTTGGTTTCCATGAATTGTTTCAGTTCTTCCTTGATCTCCTGGTTGATCCAAGCATTCTTAAGCAAGGTGGTCTTTAGCTTCCAGGTGTTTGAGTTCCTTCCGAACTTTTCCTTGTGATTGAGCTCCAGTTTCAAAGCATTGTGATCTGAGAATATGCAGGGAATAACCTCAGTCTTTTGGTATCGGTTCAGTCCTGATTTGTGACCCAGTATGTGGTCTGTTCTTGAGAAGGTTCCATGTGCACTTGAGAAGAATGAGTATTCCGATCAAAATTCCACCAGTATTTTTCAAAGAGCTGGAGCAAATAATCCAAAAATTTGTATGGAATCAGAGGAGACCCTGAATCGCTAACGAAATGTTGAAAAACAAAAATAAAACTGGGGGTATCACCTTACCTGATTTCAAGCTTTACTATAAAGCTGTGATCACCAAGACAGCATGGTACTGGCATAACAACAGACACATAGACCAGTGGAACAGAGTAGAAAGCCCAGATATGGACCCTCAACTCTATGGTCAATTAATCTTCAACAAAACAGGAAAAAATATACAGTGGAAAAAAGACAGTCTCTTCAATAAATGGTGCTGGGAAAACTGGACAGCAAAAGTAGAAGAATGAAACTCGACCATTTTCTTACACCGTACACAAAGATAAACTCAAAATGGATAAAAGACCTCAACGTGAGACAGGAATCCATCAGAATCCTAGAGGAGAACGTAGGCAGTAACCTCTTCGATATCAGCCACAGCAACTTCTTTCAAGATATGTCTCCAAAGGCAAAGGAAACAAAAGCGAAAATAAACTTTTGGGACTCCATCAAGATCAAAAGCTTCTGCACAGCAAAGGAAACAGTCAACAAAACAAAGAGGCAACCCACAGAATGGGAGAAGAAATTTGCAAATGACAGTACAGACAAAAGGTTGATATCCAGGATCTATAAAGAACTCCTCAAACTCAACACACACAAAACAGACAATCATATAAAAAAAATGGGCAGAAGATATGAACAGACACTTCTCCAATGAAGACATACAAATGGCTATCAGACACATGAAAAAATGTTCATCATCATTAGCCATCAGGGAGATTCAAAGTAAAACCACATTGAGATACCACCTTACACCAGTTAAAATGGCCAAAATTAGCAAGACCGGAAACAACATGTGTTGGAGAGGATGTGGAGAAAGGGGAACCCTCTTACACTGTTGGTGGGAATGCAAGTTGGTGCAGCCACTTTGGAGAACAGTGTGGAGATTCCTCAAGAAATTAAAAATAGAGCTTCCCTATGATCCTGCAATTGCACTACTGGGTATTTACCCCAAAGATACAGATTTAGTGAAAAGAAGGGCCATCTGTACCCCAATGTTTATAGCAGCAATGGCCACGGTCGCCAAACTGTGGAAAGAACCAAGATGCCCTTCAACGGACAAATGGATAAGGAAGATATGGTCCATATACACTATGGAGTATTATGCCTCCATCAGAAAGGATGAATACCCAACTTTTGTAGCAACATAGACGGGACTGGAAGAGATGATGCTGAGTGAAATAAGTCAAGCAGAGAGAGTCAATTATCATATGGTTTCACTTATTTGTGGAGCATAACAAATAGCATGGAGGACAGCGGGAGATGGAGAGGAAAAGGGAGTTGAGGGAAATTGGAAGGGGAGGGACCATGAGGGACTATGGACTCTGAAAAACAATCTGAGGGTTTTGAAGGGGCGGGAGGTGGGAGGTTGGGGGAACCAGGTGGTGGGTATTAGAGAGGGCATGTATTGCATGGAGCACTGGGTGTGGTGCAAAAACAATGAATACTGTTACACTGATAAGAAATTTTAAAACATAGGTTTAGTATTCTTACAAAAGAGATCCCACAGAACTTCTTTTTCCCTTCTATCGGGTGAGGACACAAAGAGAAGATACTGGCCATAGATCATGAAAAGGGCCCTCACCCAACCCTGGTGGCCCCCCGATCTCTGACTTCCAGTCTCTAGAACCCATGAAAATTAAATTTCAGTTGTTTATAAGCTACACAGTCTGGTATTTTGTTATAGCAACCCAAACTAATTAAGACAATATCCTTGCTGATTTTGTACTGTTATTATGAGAGTTTTTAAAACCTCTAAAAATAGCATATGCCTAGTTTTCCTTCAAGTTGTTTCATTTTTTTCTCATTTATTTTGAAACTCTGTTATTAGATACATAAATGATTAGGACTTTTTTTTTTTTAATGATTTTATCTACTCATTTGATAGAGCAAGAGAGAGAGAGCACAAGCAGGGGAAGGAGCAGAGGAGAGGGAGAAGCAGCCTCCCTGCTGAGCAGGAGCTCCATGTGGGGCTTGGTCCTACGACCTGGGGAACATGACTTGAGCTGAAGGCAAATGCTTAACAAACTGAGCTACCCAGGCACCCCTATAAATGTTTAGGACTTTTATGTCATCAAGATGAATTGATCTCTTCATAGTTATGAAGTGATCTTTTTGTTCCCTGGTGATATTATTTGCTTTGAAGTCTACCTTATGTGATATTATTACAGCTGCTCCAGCTTTCTTTTGACTACTGTTACTATGGTATATCTTTTTCCATACTTTTACTTTAAACCTATTTGTGTCTTCATATCTGAAGAATAGTATTTTGTATGTGAAATATAGTTGGGTCTTGTTTTATTTACCAGTAAGACAAATTTTAATTGTGTTGTTTTGACTATTGCTTTTTATGTTATTATTGATGTGAGTTAAGTTTATGTGTGTCCTCTTGTTACTTGTTTTCTATTTGTCTTATGTGTTCTTTTTGTCCTCTTTCTTCTTTTCCTACCTTATTTTGGGGTTTGAGTATACTATTCTAATTTATTATAGTCTATCTTCAAATGAATTATGCCATATCACTTATAGGAGGCTTATACATAATTATACAATATACCTTTCAATAATATACTTCCATGTCTCTCCACCTAACCTTTATGCTATTGTTGTCATACATTTTACTTACATATAGGCTATAAAACCCACAATAAATGATTATGCTTATTGTTTTAAATAGTTACTATCTTTTACAAGATTCTAATTGTAAACAAACAAACACATCTCTTGTTACTATTTCCACTATTCTTCATTTGTGGTACATATTCCCAGATATCTGGAGTCATTTTTTGTGTGTCTGATGGACTCCCTTTAACATTTCTTGTAGTGCATGTTTTCTTGTTACCGTCTTTCAGTTTCTGCATCTGAAAAAAAATTTTTTGTATTATCTTGAATTTTGAAAGATATTTTTTGCTGAGTATAGAATTTTAGGTTAACAGCTTTTTTGTTCAGGACTTCAAAGATCTTGCTCCACTGTCTTTTTCTTGCATGCTTCTGACAAGAAATCTGTCAATTTTACTCTCATTTCTCCATATATAGTATGTCTTTCCCCCCCCTTTTTTTGCTTTATCACTGGTTTTTAGTAATTGTATTATGAAATATCTTGTTGTAGTTTCCTTTGTGTTTCTGATGTTTGGGTTCATCAAGTTTGTGAGATCTGTGGGTTTATAATTTTCATCAAATTTTGAAATATCAGTCATATTTCTTCAAATGTCTATTCTGATCTTTCCCCAGCTCAGTTTTATCATCTCCTTCATGGACTCCAGCTACAAGTATGTTAGGCTGCGTAAAGGTTTCCCATACCCTATGGATTCTCTTTTTAATTCCTTTTTCTCTCTGTAATTCATCTTGGAAATTTTGTTTTGTGTGTATTCAAGTTCACTAATCCTTTCTTCTGCAGTGTCAATTCCCCCATTAATCCCATCCAATGTATTTTTCACCTTAGAGATTGTTTTCACCTCTAGATTGTATTTAGAAATTTTTCCTTTTTTTTTTTTTTTAAGATTTTATTTATTTATTTTACAGAGAGAGATCACAAGTAGGCAGAGAGGCAGGCAGAGAGAGAGAGAGGAGGAAGCAGGCTCCCGCTGAGCAGAGAGCCCGATGCGGGACTCGATCCCAGGACCCTGAGATCATGACCTGAGCCGAAGGCAGTGGCTTAACCCACTGAGCCACCCAGGCGCCCCTCCTTTTTTTTTTCACTTTCAAATTTTTTATTTTTTATAAACATATATTTTTATCCCCAATTTCCTTCTTTTTAAAAATGTTTCTTTTATTTTACATTATTTAAAAAAATTTTTTTTAAATTTACTTGACAGATAGCGATCATAAGATCACACAGAGGTAACAGAGATCTCAAAGCAGAGAGGCAGTCAGAGAGAGAGGAGGAAGCAGGCTCTCTGTGAGAGCCTGATGCAGGACTCAATCCCAGGAACCTGAGATCATGACCTGAGCTGAAGGCAGAGGCTTTAACCCACTGAACCACCCAGGTGCTCTGTAATTAGAAATTTTTCTATACCTTCCTTATCTCTACTTAATTTTTAAAATATATTACCATTATAATAACTGCTTTTTTAAAAAAATATTTTTAAGATTTTATTTATTTATTTATAAGTAATACAGAGAGAGAGATTACAAGTAGGCAGAGAGGCAGGCAGAGAGAGAGGGAAGCAGGGTCCCCGCTGTGCAGAGAGCCCAATGTGGGGCTTGATCCCAGGACCCTGGGATAACGACCTGAGCCGAAAGCAGAGGCTTAACCCACTGAGCCACACAGGTGCCCTTATAATAACTGTTTTAATGTTCTTGTCTGCTAATTCTAACTGCTATGTCAGTTGTTAGTTTCACTGATTGATTTTTCTCATTATGAGCCATATTTTTGTTTCTTTTCATGCCTTGCAATATCTGATTGAATGGCAGATGTTATGAATTTTAGCTTATTGGGTGCTGAACACCTGAATTCTAATTTGAGATGCAGTTAAATAACTTTAAAATAGTTTGATCCTTTTGGATCTTACTTCTTATTTTTTTGGCAGCACCCAAGCAGCATTTAGTCTAGGGCTAATTACTCCCCGATACTACAGCAAGACCCTTCTAAGTACTCTATTTCATTGAATTGGGAGGTTTCTAGTTGGCTTGGTGTGAATAGCCATTATTCCTGGCCCTCTGTGAGTGCCTAATACTTTTCCTTTTACTGCTTTGAGATGGTTTGTTCTTTCCATGACCTTGAGGACAAGCGTACACTGATCAGCACTGTTGAATTCTCAAGGAAGAACTTCAGCAGATCTCTGGGATTCTCTGTATTGTTCTCTTTTCTCCCTATCTGAGTTATGAACTCTAGCTGTCTTGTTTTCCCTGGTCTCATTGTTCTTGAGCTTCCCTCTTCTACTGTCATGGCCTGTAAGTTCTCTGAGGTGATAAGCTGGGGCAAATCTTGTTCATTCCTCATCTCTGAGACATCAGTCTCCTTCATTTGCCTGATACCCATCTTGAAAACTGTTGTTTTATATATTTTGTCTGGCTTCTTTTTGTTGTCGTTGTTGGTTCAGGTAGGAGAGTAAATATGGTCCTTGTTACAACATCTTGGCCAGATTTAGAAGTTCCCTTAAATCTCTCATCTTAATAATTACTTCACATTTTTAGAAGAGGAAGAGAAACATTCCAAGAGTCTATAACCAGTAGCCTCTGGTACAACCAGTCTATAAAATGAAGTGTGACTATTGTTTAATCTGCCTATTTATTACTTTCTAAACATCCAGAATATTATAAAGGTTTGCTGTGAGTAGTGATTTATAGATTGTTTGGGCCAGACTTCAGAGCTCTGGGGCCTCCTTTAAATTTGCCAGTGACATTTTCAAAACACAAGGGGCCGTTGATAGATTGCAAATCAGTTTTCACTCTTACTTGGTAGTCATTCTGCAAACTTGGTCTTGCTTCTACTTTTGTCATCTGGCTAAGGTTGCAGTTAAGGAAAATTTACTCTTTAAAGATGTGAGTAGTATGTAGGGCGCCTTAACATAAGCAGTTTACCATGATTTGACGGTTTATTTCTTGGACATCAGAAACCTTTCTAGTCCAACTCTGAGAAGCAGTGTGATTCTTGTTTATCTTATTCTTCAGAATTTATTTGAAATTGATGGGAAACTCTTACAATCTTATTTGCATGAGAAGAAAAGACCAGTATTTTAATTAAAGCAAAGGAGAGAGTGAGGGCTTAAAGAAAGCTGAAAATAATAATAGACTAATGACTATCTTCTTAAGCACTTACTCTGGGTATGTCACTTGTTTTGGCAATGGGGTGACAAAAGAATGGGTCGGCTACTTTTTATTTTTATGTACCTCTGTGAATCTCATAGATTCAGACTTCAAAATAAGTCTTATTTATTAGCAATTTATTTTCCCTTTTCTTTACTTTCTTTCTTTCTTCTTCTTCTTTTTTTTTTTTTTAAGTAATCTCTATATCCAGTGTGGGACTTGAACTCTTGAACTCAAGACCCTGACCAAGATGAAGAGTCACCTGCTCTCCTGACAAGCCAGCCAGGCACTCCTGTTTCCCTTTTCTAAAAATCAGTCACATCTAACTGCCTATCAGAGCTTTGGTTAACATGAAGTAATAGATGTTATTGCAGTGTCACATAATTTCAGATAAAAACAGAATCCTGGGGCTCCTGGCTGGCTCAGTCACTGGAACATGTGACTCTTGATCTTGGGGTAAAGTCTGAGCCCCATGTTGGGTATACAAATTACTTAAAAAATAAAAATACAGGGGCATCTGGGTGGCTCAGTGGGTTGGGCCTCTGCCTTTGGCTCGGGTCATGATCTTGGGGTCCTGGGATCAAGCCCCATGTTGGGCTCTCTGCTCAGCAGGGAGCCTGCTTCTCCCTGCCTCTCTGCCTACTTGTGATCTCTCTGTCAAATAAGTAAATAAAATCTTTAAATATACATATATATTTAAAAAAATAAATGAAAATAAAAATATAAATTTTCTTAATAAAAAAACCAGAATCTTACAGTTATAGGTAATTTGAACAGCCTAATTATAGATGAATATATAATTTTTTTAGGCTTTTGAGATACTGAAAATAGCTTTTTTTTACTTTATTGCCTGGAGCCTGGGGTTATCCAGGAAGGAGCTTACAGTTTAGTTTTAGAGATAAATATAAATAACAGAAAAAAACCAAAATAAGGTAGGCCTACTAAGTGCCACATTGAGTGGTGCAGATCCTAGGTGTTATAGCATTTTACTGGATAGAGAGGTCCCTGAGCTGAGCTATCATAATCTGAACAGGTAGCTAGGACTAAGAAATATTCTGAGCTGGGAAGCAGTGGATATAAATGTTCAGTGGCAGGAATGTTGGCTGTATGTTGTGGATACTACACAGTGAAGAAGCAGTCTGCCAGAGAGTACTTGGAGATTAGGTAGAAAAAAATAGGTGAGGGTCAGATCCAAGAACCTGAGTTCTTTGGTTTTGTACTTTATTCAGAGATGGCAGTGAAAGTGAGAAGGTTCATTGAAGAGACTCTATAATGGAAAAAGCCAAGGACCTGATGACCAAATGTGAGGATTGAGAGGGAAGAGTCAGAGGTTTTGAGCTAGGACAAGAGTTATCATTATTGCAAATAGAAAAGTCTGACAGGAGAGCTTGAATGAAGTAATGTCAGAGATCCCTGAAGCTTTTTCTAAAAATCCCCAATTTCTCTGTGTGGCTCCTGACTGGACAGCACTTTCCTTATGGTCCCTTTGCCCTTAATTGCTGAATCTTGCAGGATGAAATTAAGTTTGGAAGGGTATTTAGAGGTCATGAGGTCACTTGGCCCAATCTCTTTATTTTAAAGATAAGCAGATCTGGGGCTTTGGATATTGTGATCTCCCTTAGGCCCACACAGCTAGGCTGGCCTCTTGACACTGTTTTCTGAAGTTCTCCCAGCAAATGCTGCTTGTTAGCAAGGTGAGCCTTGTGTTTTCCCACCATAATTTAATTAGTGTTTGACTTGATTCCTCAAATAGTTTTTCACGTTCAAAAATCAAATAAATTAATAGTTAAAATAATTCCTTCTGAGTGGTCTGATTTTTTCCTTTATCCATACATGTAGTCACAAACCTTGCAGTACACCGTGGGCATTAATGCCAAACTCAACCTGCGTTGAGTATGCTCTCTTGAAAAGTGCCTGAGCTATTTGAGGGGAGAAGAAATGAGTGAGTCTGAAGTGATTCCTACTGAAGTCCTTTCCAGAATTTTCCCCAAAATGAAAAACGAGGATGTGTGCTGGAGATCAGTAAAGAATTCGATTGCTTTTTTCCTCCCTCTCAATCCTTGTTCCTGTGATTTCTCATGCATGGAGCCCGGAATTCATGAGTCCTACCCTGCCTAAGGGGAACAAGATTAGCTAATGCGCTTATTAAGTATCAACTCCGTTGCTTCAAGATGTCTCACCCAGTCCTACACGTCAGCTGGAACCTGGGGAGAGGGCCTTCACTTTCCCCTCCCAAGTCTCCTTCCGCATCTTGCCACAAGGCTGACTGTCTCCCTTTGACGGTTCCCTCTACCTGCGCCCAGCACTCCCTCCCTCGGGGTCACACACCCCCAAGCCCTCCCGGCTTTGTTTATTTACGGCCTCCCGGCAGCATCCACACGGTGCCTTCACTCGGATCCACCGCTTTCTAGCGAGCGAGGGGCGGAGCTGAGTGTGCATAAGCCCCGCCCCTGAGCAGGCTAGTGGTTGGGACGGTTCCGTTGATTGGTGTGGGCGGGGCATGGTGCGAGGGGCGGAGTCAGGAGGCCGGGCCAAGGCGGGGAGGGTGGTGGGCCCCGCTGGGGGTGGGAGGCGCGGCGCGGAGGACGGTAGAGTGTGGCGCAGCTCTGGTGGGGCTTCCCGCTCGCTATGCGTCGGGCGAGGGTCCACGAAGGTAAGTACGGGAAGGGGTATGGGCGCCGCGAGAGCCAAGTGAAGGAACCCCGCGGGCGCGTTCGAGCCAGGTGTGGTTTGGTTGGACCGGCCCCTGGGCCACTTCCGTGCGTAGTAGGAGCGCGTGGTGCGGCTGGGCGGCCCCCTGGCGTGAACCCCCAGAGGCAGGGAGACACCGGGTCCGGCTCTAGTTTTTGCAGCGCGTGTTCACGGCATTACCGCCAGGACAGAACACATTTGGGTTGCTCCACACACTTCTTCCCTAAATCTCGAGAGACCTCAGGTACTGAGATTTTATATTCTTTAAGAGTCTAGTTCGTGGTTCAGGACTGGAGGAGAAGCTCGATAACGAATTTGCAGTGCAGCTTTATTTTGACTTCGTGTTTTTCAGTTTGCAAGGAGAGTGCGGCTGATAATGGGACTCTTACTTAAACAGGGACGCCAGGATATATAAAGGCAGTGTATGGTGAAAGTTAAGATCTCAGGCTTTGAAGCTAGAGTGCCTGGGTTCGAATCTCTTTGTTAATTATGAAAACTTGAGCAATCTGTTTAATTTCTCTATGACTTTGTTTCTGCACATGTAAAATGAGAGTAGTGATAGTTCATCCTTAAAGTATTGTTATGAGGATTAATCAGTCAGTACTTAATTCTGCCTGACGCATAGTCCACAATAACGTTGGTTATTTTCTTTATTATGCCTTTAGATGGGCATTAATCTATAAAGTTGTCAACACCGGAAAATCTTTCCTCAGAGTCATAGCTAGAAATGTTTGAGAACTCCTTTGGAATTTCAGAGAATGAATCCCACCAGATAAGGTCTCATTACTTTTCTCATCTACTAGAGATGTGATCATCCACCTGATTTCAAATCTAATCCTCCCTAAAATGATGCAGAAGCCGGAGTGTCTTAAAGACTGTTCTAAAAGAGGGATGAAAAAAAGGCAGCACTTTCAGAGAGGGTATCCTCATTTTTAAACACCAAGCTCTGGTAGATGTGTTTAAAAGAAGGTCATTATCACTTTTATACAAAACTTACAAGTTGTATTACTTGGGATGGGTGCAATTTGTACTATTACTGCAAAAGGAGGTAAACCAGAGTACACAAATACACAAATAACCTAAACATCATAGGAATGGTAATTAGCCACATCGAATCTTGGAATTGAAGGGAATCTGAAAAATCACAACAGCTGCCCTTTACAGATAAGGATGAGGCCCCAAGATCCAGAATCAATAAAATGCATAATTTAGCCTACAGTTCAGTTCTGCTGAACAACAAATCATAAAATCAAAGAATGATATCAATTCTGGTTTTGATAATTGTACTGTTTTTATTTTTGACAGTTTTATGGTGCTGTGAATGTTTTTTCTCCAGCATCCTCCTTGGTAGCTTAATTGCATGATTCATAATCATTCTTCACCTTTGATTTAAATCACAAGTTTCAAAAGTTGCTACATCAATGATTGCTTTGAGAACAAGATGATTGTCTTCTTAAGCTTTGTACAAACATGTTCTAACAGTGCTTTGGTTTTGTTGTTTTAAAATGTAGTCCTTTTCTCCCAGGTAGGGAACATAAACAGCCAGTGTAAACAAATTGACCTACTAGGCAGTTTGTTATCACTGTGTTATTGGTGAAGTTTTCTTGATCTGGTAGGACAGTCAGGAAGTGGAACACTACATATTAGCCCAAGGAAATAGGACTGCAATTGCTGCTAACTTCAAAGGCATCAAGAGTGAAACTAAATGAAGATATATCTATGTTAGTTGCTGACTCTTTCCTGGCACCTTGCGTGGTTCACTCCCTCACCTCTAGGTATTTGTTTAGATGTCACTCTCAGTCAGACCCTCCGAATTAAAATTCCATACAACCCCACTCTTCCTATAATATATATTTATCTCTCTATTTACTTGTTCATTATCTCTTGTCTGCCATTGGAGGGTAAGTTCCATGTGGGCTGTGGTGCTTGCCAGTTGTGTTCACTGCTGTATCCTAAGTGCCTGGAAACAATGCCTGGCACCAGAAGGTGTCAGATCTGTGCATCTGATGCAGACATTTCCAGCTTGGGCTAGTATTTACTTAAACTAGTTTGCTGTCATTTTGCCTTGCCCTCTCTTCCCTCCCCCCATTCCTAGTTATTTATTCTGATTACCGAGGAATAAAACCTTGAAGCAATCTTAATGCCTCCTTCTACCTTGCACTCCACATGCAAATACCTATTACTTATTTCTTAGGTCAGTTTTTTGCAAACCTGCCATTCCTATTGTTGCCAAACCCCAGTTTCTTTAAGCTCTCCTCCATTTCATTTCATTCTCTACACCTACAACCTTTCAAATTACCTTTTCAAATGCCTTTACATCCTCATCTGCACAATGAAATCCAGAGTGAGAAGCCTGGCATTCAGAGTTCTCTACATGATTCAAACACACTTTTCCAACCTCTGGCTCCTATATGTAAGAAAAGTGATTTCCAGTTTATACTTGTAAAATAAGTTTATACTTGTAAAAGCTAAAGGTGAATGTTGTGACAGTTTCTCTTTCTGTTTTTACCAAGTGGAGTGGATCTTTTCCTGTTAAGTGGGCAGGAATTCAGACAAATTGAACGAATGGCTATTCTTTGTACTGAGGACTTTTGCTGCTCTTTCTGTTTTGAGTGCCCAGCCTTCAGATCCTCCCTCACATGTTATAATCACCCCAGATACCTAGAAAAGTTCAGTGGGAAGTGTTTTGTTTTTTTGTCTTTCCTTCCTCTGAATTCTAGAAACTTTTCATACTTTTCTTAGAGAATTTATCACAGTCTGTTTTGCATTGTAATTCTTTGGGCACTTATCTTTTCTTTTTGGTACATATTAGCTCCTGGAGGACAAATACAACACACATAAAAGTTCCAGTTACTTTTTAAAGTACACCCACTTCTTTGTTTTTTAAGTAAAAGTGAACTTAAAGTTCTATTTATAGGTCTTTAAATCATTAAATATTGAGCTTCAACAATCATTTCTACAATATGGACAATTAAGGAAGAAGGCAGGGGTAAATTCAGTACTACATAAAAAGATCTAAATGAAGATACTGAGCAGGAAAGAGGTGTAGGGAAAGCAACGTACCCAACACCCACGTAATTGGACACACAGACGTTTAAAAAGATACACAAAACCAGTAGGGCAAGACGGACTTTATGGAGCAACATCTGCAGCTTTGGTTTTTCTTGTGGGGGAATTATTCCTAGCTTTATTTTGTTTTTGCATCTCTACACACAAATAATGTCACTCTGCTTTGTTTTCTGAACTGGGTAAGACTGAACTTTCTCTTCCTCTTTCTGGTCTGCAGAATGTAGTTTACTTGCTTTCCCTTATTTTTAAGCTAATAAAATGTTCATACTTCTTTCTTATTTTCCTGTACATATGGAGAAATTATATGCCAGAAGCTTTTAGTTCTTCAGAGAAAAGAGACGGATAGAAGATACTTGAGTTTATCTATTGTGTGAAGCCTCCAGTTTTATTATTTGATATCAGCATCTGGTTCAGTATATTTTGTTTCATTTCATTACCAACGTGTCCTTGCACATACTCCAGTTGAGTGAATGCTTTTATTTTGCATGTGATTTTTTCTGATAAATTAAAACTTGTCTCTAGGACGTCTATAGACATTTCTGAAATTTAATTTTCTCTCTTGTTGCCTCCCAAACCTTGTCTGGGGTTTTCCCATTCTAGAACATGCACTAGCCTAACTTACTCTCTTTGTTCTTGATTATGAGTGTTTACAGGTGTCGACTAAATTTATTTTACCATCCCTAGGATGAAGCTGCAATTTCTATTGGCAGGAAATAGTTGGTAGGGAAAATATATATAAAAGTCCTAATTTTTTTAATTTTAAAATTTTAAGGTAAAAATCTGCATATTATTTTTACTAATAAGTAGCTAATATAAATCAGGACTTAAATCTAACATACTATAATTTAAATTTAGATTCAGATCATACTGCTATTTAAATTTCTTGTTTTGTGCTAACCAGTAAAGTTTTACTCTCAGAACAAGAATCTTAGGGCGTCTGGGTGGCTCAGTGGGTTAAGCCTCTGCCTTCGGCTCAGGTCATGATCTCAGGGTCCTGGGATCGAGGCCCGCATCGGGCTCTCTGCTCAGCAGGGAGTCCGCTTCTCCCTCTCTCTGCCTACTTGTGATCTCTCTCTCTCTATTTCAAATAAATAAATAAAATCTTTAAAAAAAAAAAAGAAGAAGAAGAATCTTAAAAAAAAAAAAAACAACTTGAAAGCAAATATTTGCTTTGGAGTAAAGTTTCCTTTATCACACTGTATAGGCATCTGTGTTTACCCTGAGTTCTCCTTGTTTTCAAAAGCCTTACTTAAGGGTGCACATCAGATGGATCATTCATACAAATAATAAAAGATGGGGCCCAGACTAATTACACATCTCTAGCACATGGTAAACACTGTGTAAGTATCTGTTAAATAAATCTGTATTTTTCAGGATTTTGTTCGAGTACTGTAGCATACTAGTATGTTTAATAATGGAATTAATCTAGTAAAGAGGAAAATGGGAATTTTTGGCAAATGGGAATTTTTACATGCCTCTCTCCACCTGTTTGTTGAAAGAATAAATGAAATGTGTACCACCCCAGTACATGGCAGTATAAAAGTCACAATTTCTACAGCCTAGTCAGGGAGGTTCTCAACCTACAAGATGTAATCTTAGATGATTATAAATGCTAAAATGGAAAAAACCAGGGTGATGACAAATTATTTTGGGGAAGGGGCACTGTAGTTAGGTGGTCTTGAAGGCCTGTTGCAGGAGGTGGCATTTGAACAAAGCCTCAGTGTGACAAGCTGGAGAGAGAGAATGCTAGTCAGAGGGGACACAGGTACAAGAGATGAGATGGGAGAGTGCTGTGTGTGAGAAGTAGGAAGGAGGCTGTTCCCACGGGAGTCTAGTGAGTAGGGTTGTGGGAGGCACTGGTGGGATGCAGCTGGAGAGATAAGAAGAGATTAGGCCATGTGAGTGTTTGTAGGGTATTAGCAATAATTCAGAGTTGGATTTTATTCTAAGGGCAGTGGGAAGAATAGAAAGGATTTAAGTGATAGGGTGAAATTATCAGATTTGTAGTGATGAAGAAAATGACCCTGGTTACTATGGGAATAATGGATTGCAAGGGGTAAGAGAGGAAAGAAAGAGAGCAGATTGGAGCTTCTCTAAAGAGACTGTGAAGTGTGATGGTGATTGTTATCTTTGTGGGGGGTTCTTTGGCATTTAGTTGTTTTGATTTTGGTTCCTCCTCACTTTTCCAAGTCTTCCCAGCCAGAGAGCCAGAGCAAGACTTCTTAGGACCTGCAGTATTTTACTACTGCTAATTGTGTGAAACTCCACGTTCCTTTTTCTCATGTCTCATATAATCATCCATCCACCCATCACTCTGCCAGTGATCACAGTCCTCCAAGAATCATCTTTGAAAGTGTTCTTTGTTCCTGTCCTCCTGAAACATATATTGGGAGTGTGCTTTCCAGTGGAAAAGCTTGGGAAGCCAGGAATAGGGCTGGTGTTCTGGTATTGGGAAACCCAAGACAGTGACCTTAGGAGGCTGAGAAGGATAGAGCAGAGCATTGCAGCTTCAGTGAACATCTCTACTCTGTCAGTTCTGGAACCTGTGGAAGGTCATGTTATCATTTGGACTCGGTTTAGGACCGTCTTCCTTATCCTGGCAGCTTTGGGTCTAGTATTGGAAAACAGAGGACTGTGCTCCTCCTACTGCCTCACTCAGTCCTTTCCTTAAATATCTGTATTAAATGGAGCCAGTTTCAGAAAACCAACAGACTCATGTAACTTTTGTCCAAGTTTTTGGATATGCCTTTCCAATTGCTGGGTGCAGACTATTCTTCTATATTGTGTCCCAAATTGACTATTTTACACATATTTTATTTCTAATTTATGTATCACTTTTCTTTATCAAGAATGAGGATAGAGGGTGCCTGGGTGGCTCAGTGGGTTAAAGCCTCTGCCTTTGGCTTGGGTCATGATCTCAGGGTCCTGGGATCCAGCCCGACATCGGGCTCATTGCTCAGCAGGGAGCCTGCTTCCTCCTCTCTCTCTCTACCTGCCTCTCTGCCTACTTGTGATCTCTGTCAGGTGAATAAATAAAATCTTTAGGAAAAAAAAAAAGAATCAGGATAAATAAAAGGTACCTCAAATAAGAGATGTGATAAACCTTGGAAAAACTAGGACTGCTTTGTGATTACACAGTGAGGGAAAAATCAAAGAGGGGGTGGGGTGGGGATTAGAGGAAGGATATATTAGTTAGGAAGGAAAACAGGAAAAGTTGTAACTGATTCATCCTGTGATATGTGTAGGGAGAAGGTTACTATGTATCTTCAATATTGAGATCCTGTTAGATTTTTAATCTGTTCTGCAGTGAATTTAATTTACAGATGTGACAAAGATGTGCTTTGTTTCTGCTGGATATGTTTGGAGCTAATATTCTAAAAGGCAGAAGTAAAACAGATACAGATATATACTATTACAGTAAGCTTTCATTAAAGTAACTAGTTAGTTTGGAGTAAGAATTCCCAAGGGGCTTTTAATGTAGTTTTAAAATGAACCCAATCTCTTTTGGCCTGTTCTCAGGAATAATTCCTGCTCCCTTCCCCATGCCCGTTCCTTTTCACATTCTCTGGGTCAGTCCCCATTTTCCAAACCAACCCTATGCCATGCCTCAGGTCTGAACAGGGATTTTCTTTTGTCTCTTTGTCAGTTCTCTCCTTTAGGACCCTTGTTTCCAAACATCCAGCACCTGGTCCTGTCACCCTGCTGAAGAAAATTTTAGTTCTTCCAGGTTTGCATCCTGCCTTTTGGAACAGAATTGTTCTTAATTTCCTTTTATGCCTTGGTATAAATCACTGAACCCCTCTCTGCCGTATTAGTTGAGAGTGGATACTGGTAATTATGAATGTATCTGTCTTGTAATTTTGGGTAGGGTCCACTAGTCAGTGCCAAACAGTATCCATGATGTGTGAAAGAAACGGAGTTAAGAACTTCTGCTTAAAATTTAGAGTTAAAAAGCTGGAGAATCTTTGGATTTTCTTATAAAATATTTTTTTGAGTGTCTGAAACAGAGATGGACAAGATCCAGGACAGTAATTTTATATAATGGACAGAAAGAGAGGCACAATGGTGAAGGGGGGGAAAATGCTCTAAAAAAGGCTTTAACTGATATTAACTATACTGGAATTGAAATAAAAAACTTAATTTAACAAAAGCCTTAATCAATGCTTATCTATTTTAAGCAGTATTTTTAAAAACAGAATTTTAACATAACTTGATTTTGGACAGTTTTCTGTCATGGTGTTTCATCCCTATTTCCACTTTTTATTTCAGAATATAAAAAAAACCTATTAATGATTTTTAAACTTTCTTCCTCCCACCCCTTAAAAAAACCATATCCTGTGATAGCATCCTTTCTTAAGTCGTTTTTTTTTTAAAGGATTTTGTTTATTTATTTATTTGACAGAGATCACAAGTAGGCAGAGAGAAGAGAGAGAGAGAGAGGAGGAAACAGGCTCCCCGCTGAGTAGAGAGCCTGATGTGGGGCTCTGTCCCAGGACCCTGAGATCATGACCTGAGCTGAAGGCAGAGTCTTAACCCATTGAGCCACCCAGGTGCCCCCTCTTGTATCCTTCTTATTTCACAATTTAGCCCTTGATCGTCCTTGTGATGGGACCAATACTTAGGGCCTATTCTGTATCCCACACTCTTGGTTAGATGTTAACGTATGATGTTTTATGAAGCTAGGCCACTCCTCGTACAGTGCTACACAAAACTGACCCCTCCAGGTGACAGAATCAGAATGCTGCTTTTCTGGCGCATGGCTTTCTTTTCTATAACCTGAGAGCTAATGGACACTTGGCGTTCTCCCATCTTCACCCCGTATCTCCAAAGGTGATTTGGAAGAAGAGGATGCATGCAGTAGTACTGTAAGGAATTGAAAGACAGTGTGTGCACCCCAGGCTCTCGGTCAGAGCTGTGATCACCATATAGGGCTACTCCCTGAAGCTGTGTGAAATGTGGACCTTGTAGCCTAGGTTTGTTCATCTCTAAAATCCAGGTAAAGATACTGATGTGTCTTTATGAGGAACAAGTGATGTGTTAGTGCTAAGGCATGCTTCAAATAGTGCCTAGCATTAGTACTTAATAGATACTCGTTTCTTAGCCTCAGCAGTATTGACATCTTAGGCTAGATGACTTTCTGTTGTAGGGGTTGTCCTGTGATTGTACGATGTTTAGCATTGTCCTTGACATGTAGCCACTTAGCAACCCCCCAAGTTGTGACAACCAAAAATACCACGGCATTGTGCACTGTCCCCCTGAGGAACCACTATCACTATACATAAATATAATATTTACTGTTAGTCTTACCTTTGCAAATCACTGTCCCTCCTAAAGTCTGGCTGGTCCCTGAAAGTTCTGTTCTCATCTAATCCACTTCTTTTTGTCATGTTGGACTTGTCTGAGTTGATTGACTAGGTGAATATCAAGGTTAGTTCTTGCATTCTGAGTTAGTATCTGAACTTGGTCTCATTAGAGCCACATGACCCACCCCTAGGTGAGCCTGCTGCCCCTGGGAACCGATCTGTAAGACTGTATTGTGATTCTCCAGCAGAGTGAGAGCAGATTCTTTTCCCATTCTTCTTCTTCATTTTTAAGATTTTTTTAAGTAATCTTTGCATTCAACGTGGGACTTGAACTCAAGACCCCAAGATCAAGAGTTGCATGCTCCACTGACTCAGCCAGCCAGGTGCTCCCCCATCCCCATTCTTCTTTTGAAAATCCTAACATACCTGTGAACCTCCCCCCAAATTCCAGGTTTTATCTCCCCATGAACAACTTCCCTTTTTATCATTTGTTTTTAATTTTGGGTTCTTGTATCAGTCCTCTTCTCTGTTTTATTTCCCTGACTGGCTCTAAGATGATTTTGCAGGATTTTAGTTGCTTCAGTTTCACAGAATAAACCTAGATTAGGTTATAGTAATAGCAGAGTATCTTTTTCATAGTTTCACTCCTGACCACTTAAGACTAAATTTATGAGCCTTCATTGATTAACAGAGGACTCTTTAGAGGATATATATGTTGTAGAGGCAGTATGGTATGAGTCCCGAGGGCAGACCACCTGGGTTCAAATCCTGAACCCACTACCTGGGGCAGATTACCTTTTTCATGCTGCAGTGTCTCCTTGGTTTTCCTGTCAGTAAGGCTTTGGTGAGGAGCCACAGTCTGGCTTATATTAAACTTAGCTGTGAAATATTAAATGTTGTTAGGTTACTGGATTGATCTAGCTTGAAGAGAAGGAAGACCTTATTTAAAGCGAGACAGTGTAGTATAACAAACAAGTATCTATAGATTTTGGAGGTAGTCAAATTTGGACTTAAATCCAAGCCATTAACCGGATCGTAGCTTAGACAAGTGATTTCTTTCTTTAAATAATAATAATAGTTATTATGGGGGGCAAGTGATTTAATCTCATTGTTTTTCTTGAAGCAGCATCCTCATTTCCAACATATGGTTTTAGCTTCCTTTTTCCAGAGAAAATTGAAGGAGGCAAATGTGATTTCTTTCAAACTTCTGCTACAGTATCTGCCTGGCTTTATTTTTAGTTAGGCTGAGAATATATGACAGTCTTCATTTGTGGCCCTTCTCTGTCATTTCGTGGTATACCATGCATACACATAACATCACACTTAGTGAGGTGTTGAAATTTTTATATTGCTTATCATTATTCCCCATGAGATAAGGTCTTTGCAGGTGGGATTTTCTCTTCTCTTTGTCTTATTGCTTAATTCCTAAGGAATGCCTAATAAGTATGTTGAACAAAGGAATAAAAAGTAATTTGAAACGAATCGCTATGTCTTAGATCCAATTTATTGACTACTTTTACAGAGTGAGGTCTTTTTCTTATCTCATATGCTTAAACAATCATATGAAGTAGGTGTTGCTAGCCTCATTTTCCAGATTAGGAAACAAGGGTTTAGATTAGTTTTGTCCAGGGACTGAGGTGGAGAATTGTAGCATTTTATCCCCACAGGACGGAATCATCTCTCAGGAGTTTTTGGCCTTAGAGGGAGGAACCAGTACTACCAAACTGCAGCCTGCTCAGGAGGGAGCAAGATGAGCAAATGTTTCCCGCCCCCCATCATGCCAGAGGCATGAAATCAACCAGCAGCTAGAAAGCAGGGAGGCCTAAAGTGTGCAGGCTGTCGAGGTCAGCATCCCTGGGCATGGAGCAGGGTGGATATGGATCTGAACAGACACAGAGGATATCCAGCAGAGTCCTCCCCTTCCTGTTCTTCAGTATTCCCTCTTACACTTTGGGCATAACACTTATGTTCCTAACTCAGGGGAAACACAGTCTGTCACTGACAGGCACTGTATTCAGTGCATTCACACTCCCACCTGGAACCACTGCCAGTGTTCAGAGAAGGGAACAGAGAAGAAAACTAAACTAAAACAAAATTGCTATAGTCTTGGCATCTGTAGCTAGTCTTTTGCCTCAAGTTGATAATAATACCTATTTTATGTTCCCCTACCCTCTTCCAACACCTTAGCTTGTCAGAGTTTCCTGGTGGAGGAACCCAAAAATTCATTCCCACAGGATCCAAGTCTGTTTATTGAGTTGCCAGTTTTCCATTGACCAGTACTGTTAGACATGCCCCACCGAATCTCCTTAATTCAAATGTGTGTGTGTGTGTGTGTGTGTGTATTTTAAGATTTTATTTATTTATTTGACAGACAGAGATCACAAGTAGGCAGAGAGTCAGGCAGAGAGAGAGGAGGAAGCAGGCTCCCTGCTGAGCAATGAGCTTGATGCGGGGCTCGATCCCAGGACCCTGAGACCATGACCTGAGTCGAAGGCAGAGGCTTTAACTCACTAAGCCACCCAGGCGCCCCTGAATCTCCTTAATTCAGACATAATTCCCCTCCCCATGCTGTGTAATGACATCCAGGTTTCCTCCTGGAAATCCAGATTGGTCACTTTACTGGGGCAGTGACCATTTTCTTATCAGGTTGGATGGCTTGATAAAGCACGCATGGCTAGGGGATAGGCTTAGCTTTCAGTTTAACAGGACTAGACTGTTTTCTCAGTGAAAGCATCCCTCCACCAAACCTGAGGTTGTCTTGAGAAGGAAAGGGTTATAGTGTCATTTTAAAGCAGAGGTTCTGGAATGAGACATCACTTCAGGTTCTGATTCCGCCAACTACTTGCCTCAGTGACTTCAAGCAGTTACTTAGTCCAGTTTTGTGTCTATTAGCTCCCATGTAAAAGGAGAGTGACAATAGTATCTCCTAGGGTTACTGTGAAGATTAAATATCAACCCAGTGCCTAGCACACAGTAATAATAATCATCACTATGGTTACTGGTATTAAAATAAAATACATTATAGAGTTTAAAGTACAAATTTGTAAAACAATATTTTCCTTCATTTTAATACATGAGTACATACATACTCATAATACAGACACATTCTCACACCCATATATGTTTATAGACATATAGAAAAAAAATGAAATATATGCCAAAAATATTGACTGTACATGTCTGCTGTGTGCTAAGATGCTGGATATTTTTCTATATGCTTTTCTATATGCCTTTAATTTTTATGATTATTATTTTTATATTCAAATAGCAAAGTTACTCAGTGAATTTTGTAAGTAATTTGAAAGTGACTCAAGAAGGTAATTGAGCCAAATTTTATCACATAAAAACACAGTTTTTAGCCCAGGTTCAGTCGTCCTTATTGATGAAATCAGGGAGAATATCACTCTTCAGCCAGTTTTGTCCTTTTGAGGACTGAAGGTGCATTGAGTCAGGGACCATTGCTGTTCTGATACTAGTTTATATGTTGCTAATGGGTCTCCATGTCAACAAAATGATGTGTATTGTCAGAGAGCCGTGCAAACACAGACATTGCCTTAAGATTGAATATGAGTACTCCAGAAACTGATATGACAAATACTTGATCATTCAGGAACCTTACATATTTAGGCATCAAAAGCAAGCAAAGAGGAGGCCTGGGTGGCTTAGATGTTTGATTATCTGCCTTCGCTTCAGGTCTTGCTCTCCAGGTCCTGGGATCGAGCCCCATGTCCACCTCTCGGCTCCATGGGGAGTCTCCTTTTCCCTCTCCCCTTACCCTGCCTGTGCTTTCTCTCTCTGTCTCTCTCTCTCTCAAATGAGTAAATAAAATCTTAAAAAAAAAAAAAAAAAGGCAAGCAAAGAAGTGTAAGCAATGATTCATAGCACCAAGATGAATGAATTGCTTCTGAAAGAGTGATTTCATTTTTTCAGATATTTCTGCACTTCTTTGGAATTTCTGATCCCATGAAGTTCAGACCAGGTCACAGTGGAAAATAAGTACAACTCTTCTTTGAGGTCTAATAGATTGATTCTCCCAGGATGCTCACGAATTCCCAGAAGTCTTAGATCTGAGTTTGGTAAATACCTTCAACAACTTTCTGCTTCTCAGTCATCTAACCAGTTAAAATAATCTTAACTTGGCACAGCCAACTTCCACTCCTTCCAGTACATCTGCAAACCTCTCCTTTTTATTTTTATTTTACTTTATTTTTTTAAGATTTTATTTATTTGACAGGGAGAGATAACAAGTAGGAAGAGAGGAAGTCAGAGAGAGAGGGGGAAGCAGGCTCCCTGCCGAGCAGAGAGCCCGATGCAGGGCTTGATCCAGGACCCCAGGATCATGACTTGAGCTGAAGGCAGAGGCTTAACCTACTGAGCCACCCAGGCACCCCCTCTCCTCCTTTTTAAACTTTTTTAAATGTTTATTTTTAAAAAAATGAAAGTACAACGTATGGGAATATGCTCTCCCCTTTGAAAAACAATTCAAATCTTGTTCTTTCCAGCTCTTTCACCAGTGAGCCATCCTTTAGCCATTGGCCACAAGTCAGCATAGATACATTCCTTGGGCATGCATTTCTCCTGACACCTGTCTCCTGACATGTACTGCTCAGAATTGTGCCTAATGGGAAGAGTTCCCTTCACCACTCTGTCAGGACCATCCCTTCGTAGAGCTACAGTGTTTCATTTCTGGTTGGGGCTTGCTTACCGTGCATGTCCATTCACAAATGGGCATGTCTTTTCCCTCCTCTACTAACTGATCGTAGGATCCTCTCCATGAGTGTGTGGTGCCAGAGCCTACAAGGAAGGTGTTACAAGTACCAGGTTTTCCTGTGGTTTACTTGTGCCTTCCAGACCTGCTCAGGCCCAGTCTTGCTTTCAGCATACCAAGTGGAAAGCTTTCGTACAGTCCAGTTTTATGAATTGTTTGGTCAGATAATACTTCTCATGACGGCTATTCTTACTACATAGTCTCTTGGTTTCCCGTGGGCAGGAATATAATCTTTGCCAGAGCTGAGTAGCAAGCCAGGAACCAAATGAAAAAAACTTATTGACAGTACCCTAAGGAGTCTGTAACTCTTACTCTTCTCTGGATGCTTGTCAGAGGCTTCTTAGCCCATCCCTGTCTGTCATGTCATTTGTGGTACTAGTGGGTGTGCTAAAGCATAGCCCCAAGAGTTAGGGCAGCTTTTACTGCTGAAGAACCTTCTCTTGAATCAGGCCCCAGAAAAAACTGGCAGCCTCATGGGTTATATCCACGTATGAAACTCACCAGTTATGTTACGTCTTTCTTAGTGGACATGGTGCCAAGTGTAGCAATTTTACTTCAGATGCAATATCCTGCTTCAGACATCTGGAACCATAGAAACCATCAATGTTGTAGATCCCTGAACTTCTATGGCTTTTATCTCCATTCTCTGGCTTGTACATATATCTTACAGAGGCATCCTGAGTGCTTGCTACTTCTTTGTTCTCGAGATCTGGTTGACAGAATGCCATCTGTGTGATGGACCAGTGTCGTAATCTTTGGGATACTGAGATGATCGAGGTCCTTCCAGACTATATTATGGCAGTGCAGAAATAGCCCTCAGGTAAAACATTGAAGGTGCACTGCTGTCTGGCACTTGGTGGGAAATTGCCTCATACTGTTCTTACTGATGATGATGGAAAAGGAAGCATTTGCTGGGTCAGCAGTTATCTACCAGCTAGCAGACGTTTTGCTCATTTTCTCCAGCAAGAAGTATCACATTTAGAAGTGTAGCCATGATTGGCCTCACCATCTGTTGTTATGTTCCAAGATCTTTCTGGCTTTTGGCAAGGAAAAAAAAGGAGATATAATAGGAATCAACGCCTCTGTATCCTTCAGTGTTTTTGATAGTAGTACCGATTTCTGAGCTTCTCCCATGGATGTGGTACAGTTTTTGGTTTACTTTCATAGTAGGGAGAGGGGAAGAGTTCCAGGGGTTTCTTCCTGGCCCTTTCTTCCATATGGCTTTTATGACATAGGACAGGGAACCAGTGTGGGAGCTTGGCCAGTTACTAAGTATATCCATTTGCACAAAAATTTTAGGACTAGGGAGGTAACCACAGGATGGGCCTGTGTTCGCATGGTACCCACCATGGGATACCAGGGTTGACTTCATCACTCATCTCTTTTCTGGAATGAGATATGCACTCTGACCTGTGGGCCCAGCTTTGGATCTTCAGGGATTAGTGTCAGTTTAGGTCTAGTGTCTAGTAACCCTTGAAAGGACTATGTATTTCTCTTTCCACAGGGGGCTGTCACCCCTGTGCATGGGTGCAGGTCTCTCTCAGGGAGGTCTGGAAAAGGACTGTGACCATTATAGGATCACAGTAATCTCCTATTTAGTCCTCCTCAATCCTTTGAATGTACTCCCATATATGCTCTTCAGACTCTTACTGGTAAAAATTTCTGAGATTCTGCAAATTTTCCATTATAAAAGTGGTCTCTTCCCAGAGTTGAACTTCTTCCTCGGTTCTTGTGGAGCTAACTGTCGTTAGGGTGCACTAAGGGGTGAGAAGAATAGGTAGTTAGGAGAATTGGCATCCCCCTAAGTGCTGGGCTCTATACTAAATTGCCTACTATACTTGTACTCTGGGTATCTTGTATGAAACAACTTATCCTGCTTCTGAGCTCTTTCCCCCCTCATGTGTTTCTGATGCCATTTAATGTCATACCTTATTGTCCCTTCCAAAGGGAAGACCTGAGACTTGATGTCCTCCTCTAGTTCTGCTCCTGTGGATTGTGCACAGTTAGGCACAAACAGACCTTCAAGCTCATACATAATATGGTACCAGCAGGGCCCACCATGCCCTGGGTCTCACATTCTCAAGGGATAGGTGTGGAAAGTGTAGCACTGTGACTTCCACTCTCTTGTCATTTCTGCTACAGATAGAGAATGGGCTGATGTCGGTCTCGGGCTCCTAGACAAGGTTAATCTGCCTTAGAAGAGCTAAGGTTCCACCTGCTCTGATTCTGTGGCAGTAGAGCGCTGGGACTGCGGGCAAGACTTTGATCAGGTGGCCGCCCTGGTCTAATGGGTGAGCTAAAGAAGCTGGCTGCTTTTATGCGGCACTCTGAGCTTAGGAGTGGGTCAGCTACGTATCTGTTTTCTGACAACTAATTCAAATACATGTAAATCCTTCTTGACTGCATTCATCCGGTCTAGCAAAGTGGGTTTTGAATCCTCTCAAAGGAAGCACCTTTATAACCAGTTCAAACTCACCATACCTGAATATGCAACGCCTATTGGTAGATATTTGAAATCATTGCTTCACTGTAATTTATTTACAATTATTAGATCTGTCGGTGTGACTTCCTAAAATTAGTCACCAGGGAAACTGGCAAAGTAACTCTTTAAAGGGTATTATTTTGTATCAGTGGAGAGAGTGAGCTGCTGTGTGTAGCAAAAGTGACATCAGTTTGACATATCAAGCCCTTTGTCCCCGGGCAGAATGATAATAACATAACTGTATTTGTTCTATAGGAAGATTGTAATATCTTTGACCAGGGGCCCAGGGCATAAAATCCACAGTTGTTAAAATGCAGCTTAGCACAGTGGTTAAGAGTCAAGACTGGAGCCGTGTACACAGCCTGGGTTCACATCCTGGATGGGTAATTTATTTAATGTCTCCATGTCTCAGTTGCCTCACATCTAAAACAGGAGTAAATAATTACTATATAGGATCCTAATCTGAAGCAGGCTTCGTCTGCTCATCTTGATGCAAGAAGTCTGAAAAAACACACTTGACTGCCTGGCCAGCTCAGTCAGAAGAGCATGTGCCTCTGAATCCCAGGCCCGTGAGTTGGAGCCCCACCTTGGGTGTAGAGATTACTTAAATAAATAAACTTAAAAAAAAATGGAAAATAAACATTGAAAAACCCTCCTCGAAATCTAACAAAATAGAACCCTTTTAGGTGCAAGTTGGTGTCAGTTCACCTGAACTGTAGCTCCTAGAATTTCTTCATAATAAGGAAGGCAGGTGGGACACACATGTTTCATTGTGGTATAGCTATTGATGGGGCAGAAAAACTATATCTCTAACCTGGGCTGTGCTTTAGGATCAAATGTAAATTCTGGATAGAATAAACATAAAGTGGGTCCTGTGAATAATGACAAATCATTGTATTTTTAAATTATTTTGCTAATCCATGCTTTCTTTTTTTCTTTTTCTTTTCTTTGTTTCTTTTTTCTGTTGATTAAGGTTGCATGATGGAATTTGAATATTACCTCAAGAGGTTTTATGTTTTGGATTAACTAACTGTGTCCTCTGCTGACTATTTCTTCGGACTTATTTTTTGGTGTCCTTTTGAGACAATAAACTCAAAGGGATTATAACATGGACTACAAGGAAAGCTGCCCAAGTGTCAGCATTCCCAGTTCTGATGAACACAGAGAGAAAAAGAAGAGGTTTACTGTAAGTATGTACTATAAAGCGTATGGAGAAAAAAATGAATATAGATAATATTTCCATATCTGCTTTTGTTCTTCCCTAACCTAAAACTCCTCCATCCCATGTTTCCACATAATCCAGATCTTACACACCTTTAAAATTATATATCTTCCACGGTCTTCCCTTTGTACTGTAACAGAATATAGTTTCCTTTTCAGATTTTTGCCTGTTTACTTATCCCCTGGGGAAAAAGTTATGAAACTCCAGTAGATCCTTTCACTAAAAATTGTGAAGGCACAGTGATTTACAAATGCACATAATTTCACATGCATTATCAGGAGGTGAATGGACTCCAGAAGTCATGGATCCCATGTTAAGAACCCCTGTCTTGCAGTTTCCACAGCACCTTTCTTATGACATTAATCATTTTCTACCTCAATTTTTGAAGTATTTAATCCAGTATTTTATCTCTTTTTTACCTGAAAGGCAAAGTTCATTTCTAATTTTATCTTTTTTATCACCATAATATCTAATATGGAACTATAAAGAATAAACACAGTGAATGTTTGCTGAATCATTGTATCAGTGAGAGTAGCTATTTCTCTAATGAGTGTAATGAAACATCCTGTTTTATTCCCAGCAGTCCTGTTTGTGTGTATATTCAGAGATCCCCTCCCCTCCTCCCCCTGAAACAGTATCATTTATCTTGTCTATAACTGATCTGCTCTTCCTTGTAATCTTCCACCACCTGCTGAGTAGTATAAAGAAACTCATTTAACTCAATTCTGTTTAACACTTAGTTTGAGCTAAAATTTAAGCAGTTCTTTTAAGTTAAAATGCTAAGGCTGTCTTCATTCTACTCTATTTCTTCTATTTGAACACACGCTTCTCCAACTTGACATCATGGTTTATGAGTGGAGAGGTGTCCCCTTTCATGGTATTTATTGAGTCATTGATTGACCTCATGGTAGCCTGCTGAAGGCTCTTGCATTCTTGTCAGCCCTCTAGATCTTTGCTGTTTCGGGTGTAGAGTGACTGATCTGGCAAACAGCCAGCAGTAGTTGACCTGATCTAGCCCTGGACATTTTGTTGGCATTCACTGCTGGCATCTGCAGTCAATCAACTGATTTGTTTTCTATTCTCTTTTGGCTTAGCCAGAGTGGTGGTGACTCTTGCTGACCCAGCTTCCTATTGGTCTTGATGGCTGTAGACCCCACTGAGGCTCTGCCATTCCTTTCACTGCTCTTGATTCAGGTGGTCTACCCTGACCTCTGACCTGGGGATCACCTCGCTTCAGCCATTGCATCCATGACAACTGACTTTCAACTCAGAGTTCATGTCACATGGGAAAACTGAGGAGTTAAACTAAACCCTTTGGTCTGACCACTCCAGTCTCCTCCTTTCCTTCATTCCTTCCTTCTTTCATTTTTAAGATTTTATTTATTTATTTTTCAGAGAAAGAGAGAGCAAACATGCAGGGGGAGTGGCAGGTAGAGGAAGAAGCAGGCTTTTTTGCAGAGCAAGGAGCCTAATGTGGGACTTGATCCCAGGACCCTGGGATCATGACCTGAGCTGAAGGCAGATGCTTAACTGACTGAGCCACCCATGTGTATTTTTGTTTTGTTTTGTTTTTAAGATTCTATTTATTTATTTGTCAGAGAGAGAGAGAGAGAGCGAGCAAGCGCGATCCAGTCTCCTCTCTTAAGTAGGTGGGGCTGGAACCCCCAAATGACACTTTTGTCCCAAAGTCCCAGACAAGGAACTAGAAACAGCTTCTGTTCTTCTCTCCTCTGTTTTCCTTTTCTTTTTTTTTTTTTAAATTTATTTATTTGATAGAGATCACAAGTAGGCAGAGAGGCAAGCAGAGAGAAAGGGAGAAGCAGGCTCCCTGCTGAGCAGAGAGCTCAATGTAGGGCTCCATCCCAGAACCCTGGGATTATGACCTGAGCCGAAGACAGAGGCTTTAACTCACTGAGCCACCCAGGTGCCCCTGTTTTCCTTTTCTTAATAAATGTACCTCCATACCCTGTACCAAAGCCCAGAAGAGAGACTGAGGAAAGACTGCAATGTGTGTCTGGCCATTTGCCTCTGCTCAGTGTCTGTTACAGCAGTATCTTAAACATTGTTCATTTATCCCACAATCTTATAAGCAAGTCTTAGAAACGTCACACTGATGGTAAATAAGAGGTCAGTGTACCTCAGTAAAATAGTGAAGTGTATGAAAGGTTTTTTTCCTTCCCTTTTCTTTTTTTTTTTTTTTTTAAACCCATGAGCATTCTGTCCTTCAAGGGCATAACCTCCTGCCAAGTTTGATGGAAGTTCATATATAACAAATACAGGCAGTGAGTTATCTCAGTGTCCATTTACTTTTCATGATAGAGGTATTTTCATGCCATCTTTGAAAGGTTCAGGAAGTCTGTAGCATTGTTCTTACCCAGCTGTTCCCAGAGCTGTCCCCTGCATTCTTGAAGGCCTCCTCCAGATCACTTTGTTCATTTCCTTGCTTCAGATGATCAAACGTTGCCTTTGTAGAGAGGCTTTTTCTGACCACCCTATATAAAATAGCACCTTCACAGCCCTCCCTACTCCTACTCTTTACAGTACAGTAGAGGTATACAGTAGAGTACACCTACTGTCTGTCCTGCTTACCCTATTTAATTTTGGAGGAGGTGGTTGGTGAGGGGCAGAGAGAGAGGGAAAGAGAATCTTAAGGCAGCCTCCAAGCTCAGCAGAGACCCCAACACAGCGCTCAATCTCAAAACCCGGAGATCATGACCTGAGCCGAAATCAAGAGTCGGATGCTTAGCCAACTGAGCCCCCCAGGTGCATCACCCATTTTTTTTTAGTATAGGCCCTACATCCAGCCTTGAGTCTGCTGCAGGACTTGAACTGACAATGCTGAGATCAAGACCTGAGCTGAGATCAAAAGTCAGATACTTACCCAACTGAGCTACCCAGGTGCCTCTACCCTATTTAGCTTTTTTTTTTTTTTTTTAAGATTTTATTTATTTGACAGAGAGAGACACAGCAAGAGGGGGAACACAGGCAGAAAGAGGGAGAATCAGGCTTCCTGCCAAGCAGAGAGCCTGATGTGGGGCTCGATCCCAGGACCCTGGGATCATGACCTGAGCTGAAGGCAGATGCTTAATGACTGAGCCACCCATGTGCCCCTATCCTCTTTAATTTTTTATTAGCAGTTATCACTACTTGATATATTTTGTGTTTATGACTAGACTAGACTACTAGCAAGATCCTTTGAAATAAGAACTTCTTCACTGTTGCTTTATCTGTACCCAGAACAGAGTTGGATATTTTAGAAGTATTTGTTGAATTGATGTTGAATGAAGAGTAGTACTGAGTTCACATATTAATTGCTGATCACTATAGGGCAATCCTCAAGAACCTCCGTTCTAGTCAACACGGATAGACCCTACCTCATCCAACGCAGACTCTGTGTTGAGCCTCAGTGGGTCCCAGATGCCTGTGTCATACTTGGGAATGAAAACAGAGATTGTGTTATTTGCTATTTGATAATATTTTTATACTCTAGTTCTCATGTCTTTTATATAGATCTATGCTGTGAAGCTTCTAACAGAGAAATGCATTATCTTCTAGGATGTCTTAATTTAACCAAGTTTAAATTATACTTAGATTATTTATCCATTCAACAAATTGTCATTGAGTTTTTGCGTCATGCTAGATGCTGTTCTAGGCACTGGGGGTATGGTAGGTAGCAAGAATGATAACATCCCTGGCTCTCAAGGAACTCACTTTCTGGTGGTAAAAGGCAGTAAGGAAATACTAAAAAAAATAATAATAATAATTTTATATTGTAATAAGTATCGTACTGCTATCTGTGAATTCTTGTGCATCTTCTGCAAATGAAAGTGTTTTTTAAAATTTGAAGAGTTTGTTGTTACCTGTTGGTGTTTTATTTCAATTCACGTAATAGGCCCTTGTTTAGGGCACCTTGGTGGTTCCGTCACTTAAGTGTCTGCCTTTGGCTCAGGTCGTGATCCCGAGGTCCTGGGATGGAGCCCTGAGTTAGGCTTTCTCTTTCTCTGCTTTCTCCTTCTCTCAAATAAATAAAAATCTTAAAAAAAAAAAAAAAAAAAAAAAAAAAAAAACCCTTGTTCATAAGTCATACGGCTGATTGGTAACTTCATGGGGCTTTATCTGAAGCAGGGCTGCTTCTGCCTGGAGCCTATTTGTGGCTTCTAGTCTTGGCTGTCCTTGGGTAACCATGGGAAACCACCTTACCATACTAGGAAGCCAGCATAACTAATTCAAGAAGCTTGCAATAATCTAAACCTAAGTTTCTGATTCTCTGCTAGCAGTCCTGTCTGATCCTGAGTGCTCCATGAGTTAAATCTGTAATCTGGTCTTAGAAACACCATAGCTTCAGCGGCCCCTTAACCAGGTTCTTTATCCTCTACTTCCCTCTTCTCTCCTTGTGAGCTGTATCATCTTACAAATAAATCTGGTGTCTTACATCCAACAGATGTCTTACATCCAACATCTTCCTCTTAGACCACTTGATGCCTTCTTGGTTAAGACCAGAAGAGCCCTGTTACCACCCACCACCAGATGTATGTAGCTCATGTAGGTACCTGGGTGCCCTTTTTCTCTCAGTCTAAGTAATCCATCACTTAACTCCAGTGATTGATACCAAGGACTTTGTTTCACCTTCCATGTGGGATCTTATCCTCTCTCTCACAGAGGAATGTGGTTTGCAACCTGGGACCCCTCTCACTGTGCTCTTGCTAATGTGACCGTATCTTACAGAGTGCTACAGAATTCTCGTTCTAATCACATGCAGTCTCGGAGAGGTGCTGTCCTCAGAGTATTATCTATGAACCTGTGAGCATAGCTTTCAATCTTTTATGGGAAAGGATAGTTTATACATATTTGTATGCCCATGTTCTAAAATAAACCTTGTTTACTCCAAGTTGTCTGAAAGACTGTGGACTGCTGTATTGTAAACTCCAAAGTAATTCCTATCTCTTTAATTCATAACCCAAGTTATTCATCATTGAGCTTTTCCTCAAACACCTTGGTTCTTGTTACTTTTCTCTTTAGAAATGACACATGGGGCATCTGGGTGGCATACTTGGTTAAGTGTCCGACTCTTGGTTTCAGGTCAGGTCATGATCTCAGGGTTCCGGGATCAAGCCCTGTGTCAGGCTCTCTGCTCAGTGTGGAGTCTGCTTAAGACTCTCTTCATTTCCCTCTGCCCTTCCCCACCCCTCATGCTTCTTTCTCGCTTTCTCTCTCAAATTAATCTTTTAAAAAGAAAGAAAAAAAAGAAATGAAACAGATGTTTAGAGTCCCAAACCATCCTCTCTACATTATTATGTTGAATTATACTCTGAGAGAATGGGATGGGATGGATTATCAGAATTAATTCTGTATTATAATGGTTGATGATTTGATACTGGCTCTGGTATATAAAGGGCTAAAAGGTTTGCATTTTAGTCTCATAAGTCTGTGAATTTGGGTAAATTGTTAAACTTTTTTGAGCCATAATTTCTAACGTATATAGTAAGGGTTATAGTATTTGTTCTGCTTACTTCATAGGGTTGTTGACTCTGGTTATATGGAGTTATATATATTTATATATGATTATTAAACACAGGTAAGATAGTAGTAGGAAGTCTGAGGATAATTCCTTGTTTGAAAAATACTGTGTACAAGATGACCTAGAAGGAGAACTTTTAGCTGAGTCTTTACTGTGTGCCCCGCATCACTTTGGAAAATACTTTATAATTTCAAGATAATGGTTACTGCTGGGGAAGAAGAGAGGAGAATAGCATCAATTGAATCTATAATGTTGTAATCTTGGGGAAAGGGTCTGAAACAAGAATGGCAAATGTTAGAATTCAGACATCTGAATGAATTCACAGGTGTTCACTGTGTTATTCTTTTGAAAACTGTAGAAATATTTCATAACATTTTAAAAATAAAATATCTCCTAAAAAATAAATAAAATAAAATATCTCCTTTCAAGAAGACTAAGTGAGTCTTTTAGCCAGTATACTTGTGTATTTTAGAGAATCATGCATAAACATGGATGTCTAATCATGAGTATAAAAATGGGCGATTCACCTACTAAATAGCTAATGAATTTTTTTTGCAATCAAGTTTTGTTAATGCTATTTTTTATTTCCACAGGTTTATAAAGTTCTGGTCTCAATGGGCAGGAGTGAGTGGTTTGTCTTCAGGAGATATGCAGAGTTTGATAAGCTTTACAATACTGTAAGTAAATGTCAGTCTGCGGGAACTTTGTTTGTTTTAAAGATTTTATTTATTGGGGTGCCTGGGTGGCTCAGTCGTTAAGCGTCTGCCTTCAGCTCAGGTCATGATCCCAGGGTCCTGGAATCGAGCCCTGCATTGGGCTGCCTGCTCAGGAGGACTGCTTCTCCCTCTCCCACTCCCCCTGCTTGAGTTTCCTCTTTTGCTGTGTGTGTCTCTCTCTATCAAATAAATAAATAAAATCTTAAAACAAATTTATTTATTTATTTGACCCACAGAGATCACAAGTAGGCAGAGAGTCAGGCAGAGAGAGGGAGAAGCAGGCTCCCCACTGAGCGGAGAGCCTGATGTGGGGCTTGATTCCAACGCCGTGAGATCATGACCTGAGCTGAAGGCAGAAGCTTAACCCACTGAGCCACCCAGGTGCCCCCGGATTTTTTTAACACAAAATACCTGAGGGTTCCTGGCTGGCTCAGTTGGAAGAGTGTGGAACTCTTGATCTTAGGGTTGTGAGTGCAAGCCCCATATTAAGTATAGAGAGTATTTAAATAAATAAAACTTAAAAAATATGTAATGAAATAAAACACCTAAGAAAACTTACAAATGAGAGAGATTTTTTTTTTAAAGATTTTATTTATGTATTTATTTATTTATTTGAGAGAGAGAGAGAGATGCAAGGGGACAGAGGAAGAGGGAGAAATAGCAGGGAATTTGATGTGGGATTTAGTCTCAGGACTCTGAGACTATGACCTAAGCTAAAGGCAGACACATAACCGACTGAGCCACCCAGGGACCCCAAGAGAGATTTCTTTGATTAAATAATATTCCTTCTCAAACAGATAAGCAGAAAAGGGTAAGAGATTCTTCAGAAGCATCCTAACTTTGGAATTTCTACAAAAAAGGGTGGAGAGAGGATTGTTGAGAATTTTCGAGTAAACTCTTAAAGATGTGAAAATTATATGTGCAGCTTAAAATACAGTTAATATCAGAATATTAGAAATAAATTCTTTCTACTGCCTCACTAATAGTTGTTTATCGTCGTTTTGTTTCTGGTTAAATTGCCCAGCAACTAGATTTAGGTCTGAAAGTTTGTCATAAGCTTACCTTCCTTATATAGTTGCATTTTTGGCCGGAGTTAAGTCTTCGGTTCCAGATTTTAAGTAGCCAACACAACTAAAATGAAAAGGGCTTTTTTAAGTTCTGACAGTTACTGGTAGGTGGGGGGGGGGGTGATATCTAAGGGATCATTAATTATTTAAATTAATACAAACTATTTTTATATATTCAAAATTTAGATATTAAATATTATTTTTAAGGAGGAAGCAGGAGCACCATGGTCATTCTAACACATCAGGCCAGATCAATGCAGAGACCAGTGCTTGTGTATTATTGTCCATTGTAGAGTATTAGTCATACATACCTAGGAGGCCAAAGAACACCACCTGTGTTGGTCATTGTAGACCTCACATTATTAAGACAGCTCTGGATTCCGAGCTTTGCTTCAATTAAAGAAAAAAGCAGTTATGCTTTAAATCCCAAATTTCAATTTTTCTCTGCCCTAAGAATAAATAGGAATCTCTTTATGTCATTATTTAATAAATCGTAGATTACCAGGCATCCTTCAGAAAAAATTGTTTCGTATTCAGAAGGTAATTTTTTCAATTTTTTTAACGCTGTCTCTTGATTTTAAAAAAGTAGAATTAAATAGATGCAGAAGTGTGTGACTTACCATTTGTAAAATCTTTAAATATGGAGAAAGTTAAACATATCTCAGTTAAGAGATAACTAACTTCCTAAATGGGCCTGAATGAATCCAGTGACTAGCTGTACAACATTCCATGTTTTGTTAAGTCACGAAAGTAAGGCTTCTGACTCATTTTTTTTTTTTTAAGATTTTATTTATCTACTAGAGAGAGAGAGAGAGCGTGCGCACTTGCATGCACGCACATGAGTGGGTGATAGGCAGAGAGAGAAGCAGCTCCCTGCCAAGCAGGGAGTCTGATGGGGCTTAATCCCAGGACTCCAGGATCATGACCTGAGCCAAAGGCAAATGCTTAACTGACTGAGCCACCCAGGTGGCTTTCCAATTCATTTCTATTTAGTATTTCACTGTGTTTTTCTTTGAAATAGTATTCAAATGTTTTGCTAGTTAAAATTGAATTGAATTGAATTAAATTGAATTAAAAAGTAATACTTAAGTTTTTAAATGGCATTTTTTCCTGTGTAAAATTAATATGTATTCTAGAAAATCTGGAATGTGGAGGAAATTAAGTGTTTAAACTTAAAAATCACCCCTCCTATGTTGCTACTCAGAGGTAACTGTAGTATTTTTACTGTGTTTTCTTCTGTTCTTAAATTTTTCCTTAATGCATATGTAACCGAACTCTCTCTCTATATATTTTTAATTGCTTAATTAGAGGCTATCGAGGCAGTCTTTTTTTTACTGTAAGTGAAGTCACACTTTTGAAACAAAATAATATCCAAAAACAATTTGTACATGAGGCTATCTTCTGTAATGTTAATCATTTTTATTTATTTATTTATTTTATTTTTAAGTAGGCTCCACATGCAGTTTAGAGCCCAAAGCAGTGCTCAAACTCATGACCCCAAGATCAAGACTTGAGCTGAGATCAAGGGTCAGGTCAGATACTTTATTGACTGAGCCACCCAGGTACCCCATAATGTTGAGAGATTAAAAAATAATTACATTAAAAAATAGTTTATATTGGAGACTGGGTGAGGGTTGAATTGCCAGCTCTGTTTGAAATTCTTGGATACCATTATGTAAATGATCGGCATTTTTTGAGGATTGTACAGATTTGACCATAGCTATCATGATGGTACTTTAACAAACATATTCACATATAGATAGTTTATATGAACTTCTTAGAGAAATAAGATCAGGTTTTTTCCAGTGAACTACGAATAACTGAAAATCTGAGGTTCTTTCTATATTTGCTTAAATGATTATATGAGTCAGATTTACCTTCTAAACGTGTTTCCTTCTGTAGAATTGTTTATAAGAAGGAGGAATGTAGGAATGTAGGAATGTAGGGGATGTGGCCTAAAAACTTAGCAGTGTGGAAATCTTGCATGAGTGAAGAGCCATCCTCATGTCATGGTGGTTTCATGATTTAAGTAACTAGAGATTATGGATGTCTGGGGTGCCTGGATGGCTTAGTTGATTAAATGTCTGCCTTCAGCTCAGGTCATGATACCCAGGGTCCTGAGATCAAGCCTCACAGCAGGGAGTTTGCTTCTCCCTTTTCCTGTATCCCTCCCTGCCTCCCCACCCCTCACTTTCTATAAATAAATAGCTAGAGATTAATTAGTTTAGGGTGTTAATATTTGAATAGCTTTAAATATAAAGAAGAAGTGAATGATTTGTTTGGGGTACTCTCCCCCACCATGATCACTTTCATTTCCTTATTCCATCAAACATCCCATCTTAAGCTTTCTGCAGAAATTTTTCCTCAAATCTAGTTGAGTTTTTATTATCCTTCTCCCTCTTTTTTTCTGTATTCCTCTTCCTTTTTTCATCTTTTTCTTATTTCTCCATTTTCTCTGTCTGCCTGTTTTTCTGTAACTCCAAATTCTGTGCGTCCTGCAGTGAGGGTGGCAAAGCAAAACACAGGAATCATGTCAGTTGTGTTCCTTGAAACCATAGAAGTGAGGTTCAGCCTGGCCTGGATTTCTCTAAGTTGTTTTTTTAAAAAGATTTTTGTTTATTTATTTATTTGACACAGAGGGAGAAATGACAAGTAGGCAGAGAGGCAGGCAGAGGGAGTGGGGGAAGCAGGCTCTCCGCTGAGCAGAGAGCCCGACACAGGGCTCGATCCCAGGGCCCTGAGACCCTGACCTGAGCTGAAGACAGAAGCCCAACTCACTGAGCCACCCAGGTTCCCCATCCCTAAGTTTGAAAACACAAATTCTTTCCCTGTGCTCCCTTTAGAGTAAAAGAAAAAAACAAAAAGTAAAATATCCATTCTATAAACATTTTGTCCATAGAAATGTATTTTTATGATTGTAGTTTGCATTTAAAATTTTTTTTTTTTTTTACATTTTTATTTATTTATTTGACAGACAGAGATCACAAGTAGGCGGAAAGTCAGGCAGAGAGAAGGGAGGACGCAGGCTTCCTGCGGAGCAGAGAGCCCAATGCGGGGCTTAATCCCAGGACCCTAGGATCATGACCTGAGCCGAAGGCAGAGGCTTTAAACCACTGAGCCACCCAGGTGCCCCTGCATTTTAAATTGTAGAAATTATTGCACACATACAGAAGTAGAATAGCATAAATACAGAAAATAATATAACGTACCAGCCAGCTGCCTTAGGTCCAGATACACGGCCATTCTTGTTTCATCTCTTTCCCTAGCCAGCCCACTGTAATTTTGAAGCAAATTTTAGACTTCGTTTAATTTCATCTGTAAATATTTTAGTATACATCTCTAAAAAGATAAAAGTTCTTTAAAAATGCACACACACACACACAATTAGTAATCACATGTGAAAATAATTAACAATAACATTTTAATATCTAATAGTCAGTGTTTATATGACTGGTTAATAAATCTATGAAGTGTCTTTATGTCACAAAGTCTCCCCCTCCACCTCTCTTTTCTTTCCTTTACAGTTCTTTGTTGAAAAAGCAGGGTCATTTGTCTACAGATTTTTCAGTCCGAATTTTGCTGACTGCATACTCATGGTGTAGAGTGATTAATATTCTTCCATTCTTTGTATTTTCTGACATTTCGGTAGTTGGGTATGTAGTGTGTGTGTGTGTGTGTGTGTGTGTGTGTGTGTGTGTGTGTGTAGTTTTTTGACATGAAGCTTATAATAAAAATAAGCCTTAACCCATTTTAATGACTTTACTGCCCCAAATTTAATGTCTTCAGGGCCACATTGTTCTTTGTCCTGGGATAAGCAAATCTGATAAGCAGATGTATTAAAATTTTAATAAGGGGTAGGCTAGAACAGAGGCTATTGGAAAACAAAATTCACCACTTTCTTAAAAACAATTGTTAAGTCTGATCATTTAGAAAGAATGCAAAGATCACAACTTCTCTTGAGGTAATAAATGGTGAGTAACATGTATTCAGAGCTTTACTCCAGATTCTTATCTAAGCTCTAAAATTATCTCCATTTTACAAACAAGAAAACTGAAACACAGAGATGTTAAGTAACTTATCCAGGGTCACAAAGATACTAAGTGTTCTATTGGGACAAAATAGGATGATTTTGTCATCAATAACAAGCTAATGTTATTTTATTGGTATAATTTAATATTGTATTTATTTGATCATGATGTCCTTAAAAGTATGCCTTACAGATTTTCTTGAAATTCAGATTGTAATTTGTTTTGGTACATGTATAACCAGTTAAGTTCGTATAATGGTATTTTTAAAAATTCTAGTTAAAGAAACAGTTTCCTGCTATGGCCCTGAAGATTCCTGCCAAGAGAATATTTGGTGATAATTTTGATCCAGGTAAGCAATACCTTCATAGACCAGCCATAAGTGATAATTGAAGTTTGAAGTAATAGGTAATGTGTTGATTGTGCTGTATGGTGCACGAGGTTTCACAAAGCTAATCGATTTCATGTTCTTTGAACATAATGCCTCAAGATGGGGCTTTCTGTGTGTCAGGCATTGTTTTGGGATTTTTTTTAAGATTTTATTTATATATTTGACAGGGACAGTGAGCGAACACAAGCAGGGGTAGCAGGAGAAGGAGAAACAGACTCCCCCTGGGCAGAGAGCCCTATGCGATGTGGGGCTCCATTCCAGGACCCTGAGGTCATAACCTGAGCCAAACTTAACTGACTGAACCACCCAGGCGCTTCCCAGGCATTGTTTTAAACACTTCGCATGTCTGTGGGTTTTTGTTTTGGTTTTATGTTCAGTTAGCCACTGTGTAGTATATCATTAGTTTTTGATGTAGTGTTCAGTGATTCATTAATTATGTATAAAACTCAGTGCTCATCACAGCATGTGCCCTCCTTAATACCCACCACCCTGTTACCCCATCCTCTTATACCCTCCCCTCTGAAACCCTCAGTTTATTTCCCAGGGTCCCTAGTTTCTCACGGTTCATCTCCCTCTCTGATTTCTCCCCATTTGGATTCCCTCCCTTCTCCTATGGTCCTCTGTGCTATTGCTTATGTTCCACATATGAGTGTAACCATACGATAATTATTTTTCTCTACTTGACTTACTTCACTTGACATAATCCCCTCCATTTCCACCCATGTCGATGCAAATGGTGGGTATTCATCCTTTCTGCTGGCTGAATAATATTTCATTGTGTATATCTTCTTCATCCATTCATCTGTTGAAGGGCATCTCAGCTCCTTCCACAGTTTGGCTGTTGTGGACTTTGCTGCTATGAACACTGGGGTGCAGGTACCCCTTCTTTTTGCTGCATATGCATCTTTGGGATAAATATCTAGTAGTACAATTGATGGGTCATAGGGTAGCTCTATTCTTAACATCTTGAGGAATGTCCATACTGTTTCCCGGAGTGGTTGCACCAGCTTGCATTCCCACCAACCATGTAAGAGGGTTCCCCTTTCTTCACATCCTCACCAACACTTATTGTTTCCTGTTGTGTTAATTTTTGCCATTCTTATCAGTGTAAGGTGGTAGCTCATTGTGGTTTTGATTTGTATTTCCCTGATGGCTAGTGATGTTGAGCATTTTTTCATGTTTCTATTAGCCATTTGTATGTCTTCTTTGGAGAAGTGTCTGTTCATGTCTTCTACCCATTTTTTGACTGGGTTATTTGTTTTTTGAGTATTGAGTTTAAAAAGTTCTTAATAGATCTTGGATTTCAGCTCTTTATCTGTAATGTCATTTGAAAATATCTTCTCCCATTCCGTGCCTGCCTCCTAGTTTTGTTGACTATTTCATTTTCTGTGCAGAAGCTTTTTATCTTGATGAAGTCCCCAAAGTTGTTTTTTTTTTTTTTTGCTTTTGTTTCACTTGCTTTGGAGATTTGTCTTGAAAGAAATAACTGTGGCTTATGTCGAAGAGGTTATTGCTTATGTTTGGATCTTTTAATTCATTAAGTCCTCACAAAACCCTTTGAGGCGGGTGTTCTTATTATCATCACTGTTTTATAGGTAAGGAAATTGAGGCACATTTAGGTTAATTAATTTGCCCAGGGTCACAGCTAGTAAGTGTCAGATTTGGAAATTAAATTCCAGCAGTCTAGCTTCAGGTAAATTTATAGGTCATTAAGGATAATTTGGGGGTACTTTTGTAACCATGAAGGACATTCTTTGTTACATCCAGAATATTTATTAAATATATACTGTATACACAAGAACTCTGCAAGGCTCTGAATGGGATACTAAGAAAATGTTCTATTGTTCACCCTTAGGAAGCCTCATGAAACAGGGCTGTCAGGAGTCTGGAGCTGTATGTCTGAAGCCTCAAGTCTGGAACTTCTTTCACTTGAATACATAGTATCAGTCCAGGTTACAAATGGCTGCTTACAGAGAGACAGAGGTCTCCTTATCCATCACATAACCTCCTTATGCAGATGAGAAAAGCTGTCTATCTGTGCTACAGGTGAATCCTGATGAGCTAGAGTGCTGTCTATCCTTATCATCTATCTGGCTTACCTTTGTAACTAATTTGCTTGTAGCCTTGTAACCCATTAAACCTATGATTCTATATATGTCTGCTTTCTTGGATCTCTACTCAAGACACAAGTTCTCACATCACTTATCTTGATTGGACATCTTCTCTGCAACTCAGCCTTCTATCATTTCTTTACCTCTCAAACCTTTTTCCACTGTGCCCTGTGAAATTCTGTCCATGATTAGCAAATTCCTTTTTATCCTTCATCTTTTTCATATTTCTTTTATATTCTTGCTTTAATTAAACTTGGTTTTTCCCCTGAGGTGGCTGGATCATTCCCTATAGCCCTCTCAACTAGAGGCTCTTCATTCTTTTACACTTTATGAACCTTAGGATTGGAGAGGGTTCTTACTTCCCCTGTTACGTGTAGAATTTTTTTCCCTTGAGAGAATTTAGCACACTTCATTGTCATTGCCAGTCTGTCTCATCTGGCTGTAGATTTTATGAACATTGATATTTGTTTTTTTATCGATTTATAGTGCTTGGTAGATCTTGGGTTTTCAATAAATATTACTTGAATAAAGGAATTCATTAATAAAAAGAAGCAAATTAAAAAGAGGCAGCTCTTGCTCAGAAGCATAGTTCATAGAGTCAGAAGACTGAGTTGCCACAACAAAGCTAGACTGGACATTCTGCAGAATTGATTCTGTAGGCCAGTGCCTTTGTACTAATTTTGTTTTTAGCTGCAGAATGCTTTTTCCTGGTGATATCTCTTGCAGAATATGTCCTGTCTCAAACAGATAAAAAGGGAGCTGCTTTGTTGGTAGAGCAGTGAAATGTGTCTGCAGAGCACAGGCTGAAAAGCATCATCATGGACAACATGTTAGTCCTAGAGTACCTACCCTATTTGGGTAAAGAGAGTATGAAGAACGACGTGAAATCGATAGTGTGTGATACACAGTAGGCACAGCAGAGAGAAGAGACGAGATAGAGGCTAGAACACTGGCTAAGGGACTGTTTCAATAGACCTCACATTAGATAATCAGAACGAAGACTGGTGTGGAAATGAGCTATAAATGGAGCAGTATGCAGGAACTCTTGTAAGGAAAAATCTCTAAGAAGTCTACTCTCTCTGTCAAATAAATAAAGAAAATCTTAAAAGAAATCTTGGTGATTGCTTAGGTAAAGGAGATGTAGAGAAGAGAATGAGAGACAAGTGAGATGTCAAGACTGGGTGAACGAGAGAATGAGTTACTGTGAAGTGGCAGAAAGACATCTGAGAGGAGTCGAACTGTGTTTTGATAATAAAGACTTGAACTCAGGCTAGAGTTCTGGAGAGCCCTTAGTTGAACCTAATGATAGAATCATTTCATTTCGTCTTGGGAAGAAGACAAAGAGATAGAGATATCTCTGTGTTCTTATGTCATAGTTTAAGAGGATGTCTCCATATTCTTGTCTTCACTTCTTGATTCTGGTGGTTGCCAACCTCTCTAAGATAAGTTTTATATATCTGAAGGTAGATTTTAAGAGTTATTTCTGCCTGTAATTTCCAGAGTTAAAATTTCATTTTGAATTTAAGGATCTTTCTGTAGAGAGCACAGAGATACCTATACTTTTAATATCAAGCCTTTTGCCAGTAGGATCCTGAGGTCAGTATATAAACTACTGTTTTTTTTGAAGTTTAAAAAAAAAACAAGTTTATTTTATCTTAACTACTGAAAAATAAGTATACAAAATAACAAAATCAGTGTGAGTCCAATAAAAGATAGAGCTTGTGAAATTTAGAGAATATGAATGTTAGAATATATAACTATTTGCTCAGTATTTTATTTATCCATTCACAAAAACATCACTTAACATGAGTTAAGTACCTTTAATAACACTTGGTTAAGGGCTAAAGATAAAATATTTTTTTAAAGGCATGATCCTTCCACGGCTTGTATATAAACCACTTTTATTTCTTTAACCCTTACTAATTGAAGAGAACTAGGTTTGTACAAAATAAAAAGACAACTCTCCATTATTATTCTAGTCTTTGCATCCTTCTGAAGCCAAGACATTGTACCCATCTAGTTCTTCATAAGACTTGGTGTAGGTACCAGTGCCTCAGGAAATTTTTCATAAGTGCTAGTCCCTGGGCAGAGTTGAGGAGCCTCTTTGTTCTCATAGCAGCTTGTGAATTCTCTGTTCCTTTGGTGTGCTGAAGGAGTGACTTGTTTAAATTTGTTTTCCACTAGAATTTGAACTTCTTGAGTATAGGTACCATGTCTTAATTAAACATTTTTGTATTTCTAGTGCCTTGTACAGGGTGAAGTGTCTAATAGGTGATTGGTGAACAAATGAACAAATGTATCCATGCATGCTATTTTCAACTAGTCACTTATTTTGGAAGGTCTACTTAATATTAGGTTAAAGATTTTTTAAAAATCACTTCTCTTAGAACTTAAACTTTCAAATAGTTGGTGATTCTGAATTAGGTACAGTAATTTTGTTAACCATGTTACTCCTTTTTTTTTTTTCCTTCAGTCAGATGACTTTTATTTTGAGTCCCAAAATGTTATAGCTATAAAGAGAGCTTACAGATCATCTAATTCTATCCCCTACTTGACAGATTAAAGAAGGGAGGAGTCTGAGGTTAGAAAACTAGGCAGTGGCACAAGTGAGATTTAATTACATCTTACCCTCTGATTCCAGTGTTCTTTCCCTATAGTAGGCTGTTTTTTAAAATGCTGCTACCATTATAATAGTAACATATAATAACATATATATAGTAATAATTTAATAATATAATAACAGTAGCAGTAGTAATAATTGTGCCATTATTTGAGTTCCTAACTGTAAAGTAGCTTTTTTACCTCCATTTCATGCATGAGGAAAGTAGAGACTTAGCAAAGATCAGCCACACAGCTAATATATAGCAGAATTACATTCATCCAGGTTTGTTTATTTCTCTTTTCACTTTATTGTCCGATTTATGCATGTTATCTTTTAAAACAAAATTCACAATATTATTATGTACATGCTATTTTAAAATTTTAGATAACTTGTTTGGAACATTACAAAAATCTTAACCTTGTTTCCTAATCTGAAAAGTGTGGGTTAGGACTGAAAAAAAAAAATCTGGTCCCTGGGAGCTCTAAATACTTTTGGTGGTGAGTATAATTAGGCATGCTGGCCATGAGTGGCAGTATTAGGATTAAAACTCAAGGCCTCCTTACTTCAGAGTTTAGTGATTTTTTTTCCTGTTGTCCCACAGTATTGGAAATTGTGTCCTCTTAGTTGATTTTTCTTGAAATAGTGAAATGACAGAGAAATCTGTATAGGTCATTTTTGTATGCACTCTAAAGACTAAAACTCTCATTTTATTGTCTAAGCATTGATTTCAGTCTCTAACTGAAATTTCTTTTGAGTTACAACAGATAAATTCACTTAAGTTCTTCATTGCAGAGATTTTTAAAAATATATTTCTCCAGGCGCTCCTAGGTAGCTCAGTAGTGGTTAAGTATCTGACCCTTGATTTCAGCTTAGGTCATGATCCTTGGGTCGTGGGATCGAATCGTGGAACCTGCTTGGAATTCTTTCCCTCTCCCCCTCCACCCCCTCTCGCGTGCACAAGCCTATATGTATATATATTAATCTCTAACTGTAATTCTTAAAGACAGTATGTCAGCTGTATATAAATTCTTGGGACTCACCCAGTAATGGACTTGTATCCATTTTAATCTTACCTGGGATTTTAAAAGATATTTGCATGCTTAATGTTTATCTACAAATTAAGCTTGAAATTTCCTCAAATCTCTGACTACTGTAGGGCTTCTTTTTTCATTACTGACTTCTTTCTCATTTTGGGTTTTCCATAAGGGCTTTTAAAAACTGTTCAAAGTCAGCAACGAAATGGAAGGTCTAGTTATACTTACTGCAGCATGCGCTGTAGCTCAACTAAAGACAGAAACTTACTCTTACAATTATCTCCCAATGTAAAATGTACCTTTAGTAAGTATCCACAGAACAGGTTAGAGCTGCATCCCTATAATCATTAACTTTTCTCTATCTCAAATGTAGTCATTCATTTTAGCTTTCTCCTATGTTACTACGTTCAGTTCCTGAAAAATAATGGTTTCAAGTGTAGTTTCTAATGTAAACCTCACCTAAACCTCACCTAAGCTTTACACTGTGGTAAATAGAAGAATGCCCTTAGAAGAGTTTTATAAGATACCATCCTGAAATTCTTCAAGAAATTCACAGTTTAACAAGAAAAAAAGTACTAAGTGCATTTGGATCTAACAGACCAGATCTGACTTATATTTTTTCTTTTATAGCCATACCTTACCTTTAAGAAATGGAAATAAACCTAAGTGACTAGAAACAACCCATAATTTTGGTGACAAACATTGTACATTAAAACCTTTATTACATAGAAACCATTTTACTAAACCAAAACTCATTCTTTTTTTTTTTTTTTTAATATTTTATTTATTTATTTATTTGACAGAGAGATCACAAGTAGGCAGAGAGGCAGGCAGAGAGAGAGAGAGAGGGAAGCAGGCTCCCCGCCAAGCAGAGAGCCCAATGTGGGGCTTGATCCGAGGAGCCTGGGATCATGACCTGAGCCGAAGGCAGAGGCTTTAAACCACTGAGCCACCAAAACTCATTCTTGAGTTGAATAATGTTTATATATTTTTATTGAGAAATTCACCCTTTGAGACACTTTCTCAAGCATTCTGGGGTTTTTTTTTTCCATTTTTAGAGTATATTTCTTAAGAATTAGGGTTTAGGTTGGTGGATTTGTAACCCTACAACAATAAATAACAACAACCATAACAAAAATAGTAATAGCTAAAGATTGTGCTCTTTCTGTCTACCAACATTTTACTGTAAATTAATATGCATTGTCTCAATCCTATAACAGCATTAAGAGGTCTAAAATTGTATCATTTTACAAGTAAGGATTTAAATCTCAGAGAGGTTCAAGGTCAGTTAACTAGTAAGTAGCAAAGATGCTTGAATAAAGTATTTTTAATTCTGGGGCGCCTGGGTGGCTCAGTGGATTAAGCCGCTGCCTTCGGCTCAGGTCATGATCTCAGGGTCCTGGGATCGAGTCCCACGTCGGGCTCTCTGCTCAGCAGGGAGCCTGCTTCCTCCTCTCTCTGCCTGCCTCTCTGCCTACTTGTGATCTCTGTCAAATAAATAAATAAAATCTTTAAAAAAAAAAAAGTATTTTTAATTCAAAGAAACTTTTGTGCTTAACCTTTATTGCTAACCTGCTGATGCATAATCCTTAATTATCAAGTCAAAACACTTTGAAGTTGCTAGACAGTTGTTTTTTAGAAAATTGTTCCATTGTATTTTTCAAGGGATGTTTAGCAGGGGGAATTTTTTAGCAGCCAAGTTTTGGTGATACTCACCAAAAAGTAACAAGAATTACTGGAAATCCTTGTAACTGGTTAATTGATATTCAGTTAACCAGTTACAAGGATTTCCAGTAATTCTTGTTACTTTTTTAAATTAGTGCAATTTTCCATCACCAGTGTCATTGTGTTAATTTTTATTCATTACATGGTAGTACTTGAGGAGTTGGGCAAAGCAAAGTCCCTCTTTAAGTTTTATAGTGAATTTATTTAGAACCTAAATTGGACATTTCTTTGGAGAGTTCTCTTTTGGGAGATATGTTTTCTGCTTGATTTTAATTTTATAATCATTGTATTTATATATTTAAATATATATATTTTTAATTATTATTGTATATCAAGAAACATGAATTAAGGAATAGCTTATTGATGAAAATGCACTCTTTTCATTGTCCATTCTTACATAACTGTATTGATAATCATAGTCTGACATAAATAATCCTAATAGTTTATGTCTCTCTTAACAGATTTTATTAAACAAAGAAGAGCAGGACTGAATGAATTCATTCAGAACTTAGTTAGGTATCCAGAACTTTACAACCAGTAAGTAATTTTCATTGTGTTTTGAAGAGGTGCTGAAGCCCAATTTAAGAATCTTGTATAAGCTACGGATAAAGATTTTATACATTCCTTGGAATATTATTGTGCTGTATGTGTTTGTAAAATCCTCAAGCAGTTTTCCCCTGGTGTTCTTAATCTTCTTTTCCCTCCATCAACTCAAGGCCCCATCTATTCAAGGCCCTAGTTATTGTGTGTCTTTCTTTTGTACTTGTATTAGCTTTGTAGATTAAACTTGAAAGAACTTTGCATAGTACAGAGTTACATAGTACAGAGTAATGTAATTTTTCTAATTATATTCAGAAAGCATTTATTAAATCACTGTGTTGTACACCTGAAACTAATATTACACTATATGTTAACTAACTCAAATTTAAATAAAAACTTTTTTTAAATTGCTCATCAGAATTTTATTTTGTTTGGTTTTTGGGGTTTTGTTTTGTTTTGTTTTTGTTTGTTTTTTTGACATATGCTCAGCGATTTATATATTTTTATTTATTTATTTATTTTTCTATTTAACATATAGTGTATTATCTGTTTCAAGGGTACAGGTCTGTGATTCATCAGTCTTACATAATACATAGTGCTCACCACAACACATACCCTCTCCAGTATCCATCGCCCAGCCACCCCATCTCCCTATACTCCTATCCTCCGGCAATCCTCCATTTGTTTCCTAAGATTAAGATCTTGTATGGTTTGTCGCCCTCTCTGGTTTCGTCTCGTTTAATTTTTTCCTCTCTTGCCCTGTGATCCTCAGCCTTGTTTCTTAAATTCTGCATATCAGTGAGATCATATGATAATTGTCTTTCTCTGAGTGACTTATTTCGCTTAGCATGATACCCTCTAGCTCCATCCATGTTGTTGCAGATGCCAGGATTTCTTTTTTTGATGGCTGCATATTCCATTGTGTGTCTATGTGTGTGTGTGCATGTGTATGTGTACACATATACACCACATCTTCTTCATCCATTCATCTCTCAGTGGACATCTGGGCTCTTTCCATAGTTTGGCTTAAATAAAAACTTTTTTAAAAAGAACTTATTAAGTATCTGCTCTATGCATTGGTAATGAAAAAACCTGCCAGAGGCACAGGCTCCCAGTCTAGTGGGAGAAACAGACATGTAAACAAGCAATTAAAGGTAAGAAAGTTTTATGATAGAGGTACTAGAAGACAATGGAGAAAAATGTGGCCAGCTTTCCTTGGGAGGAGGGCAAACAAGTCTTCCTGGGATTTAAAGGATGTGCAGTTGTTCAAGAAAAGGTAGGGAGTACATCCAGGCAAAAGGAGTAGTACATGTAACAGAATCTACAAAAAGCCGGACATGTTGAAGACATTTAAGTGTTTACATTTCACAGTGACTAGAATATGGAGTAGGTTTTCAGAAAGGAGATAAGGCTGAAGGAGTTGGCAAAGGTCATGCACACATGCCACTATCCTTGTTCCACGTGGAGCAGTATTCTCTTGACCCAGACAAGGTCTCCAGGCCTTCGCCACCCAGAACTGCAGGCAGCCACTTAACGAGGGGCTTTCCCAGCCCTGTGTGGGTCTCGTGCTACTAAGCTGGAAAGGTGAGTCATATCAGAAATACCTAGGAACATACAGGTAGATCCATGGCTTGACATGTGTTTTCATTTTTGGGTCTTCAGCTTAGATCCACTCCCTAACCATTAATTTTTCCTGTCTGCACTTGAGATTACTTCAGATTGTCACATTAGTGGCTTGTTTGAAATAGAGTTCATAAATCGAGAGGTTGAATTTGTCTTCTTTGACAGAGCCTCACATGGAATAAATATAGAACAAATGTTGTTGCTGGTGATTATTTCTCCTGGCATTTTGAAGTGTTACTCAGAACCTCTACCTCTATGTATCAAATTCTAAATATTGATTCTGGATCTGGAACTATAGCATTTCAGAGATGTTATATTTGGTATTAAAAGTCAATTAAAAGCAATTTGATTATTTTCATTTTAACATTATACCATAAAATACATAATTCTTAAGTATATAACCTAATGGATTTTTATGTACCTATATAACCGATAATGCCACCATTGCATTCAGGGTAGAGGACATTTATAGAATTCCAAAAATAAATAGCCAAGAGATTTTTCAAACTTAATTTTTAACTGACATTTTTTTTTTTAATAAAAAATGACATTTTATATTTTCTGAATCTCAGCTTGGTGTTGACAGAGCTTTGTTAATTTTCATACTTTTACTCTATACCTCAAACTATGAAATAGATTAACGAGAGCAAGAAGAGAAGCCAGTCATCAAGTGTATCTTGAACACCTACTGTGTACCTGTTTCTCCTGTGTTAAGGAAATGCACTTTACAAATACCTTTACTTAATGGGGTACTGGTTGGCTCAGTCAGCGGAATGTGTAAGTCTTGATCTTGCGGTTGTGAGTTCGAGCCCCATGTTGGGTGTAGAGATTACCTAAAAATTAAAAATACCTCTGCTTGCTTATTTTAAAACTTTTTATTAAAATTTATGTTTAGAATTATTTAAAAACTGGAATAAGATAGGTTAATACTTACATCTGTGATTTCTAGATTAAATAAAGGGTTTTCTGAGCATATTAGTAGCGCATGATGTATTGTAAAGTAAAACAATGATGTTTGACTAAATAAAAACTTTTGAACCCCAGAAATCACAAGTGAAATTAAAAACCAAAAATGTAGGAAAATCTTCCCATAGTAAAGGACAATAGATAAAATTTGCTTAATATAGAAAGAGCTTGTACAGATAGTACACACTTAAGACACCAAAAGAAATGGACAAAGTACATTAATGATTTATGAAAGAGGAGATACAAGTGGCTGATTAATTACCAGAGAAACTGAGTATTTCCTTATATAAGAAATGCAAATACGAGTAAAAATACCTTATTTTAGCTTTATTGCAGGATAACACATACAGAAAAGAGCACAAATCATGATTATACAGCTTAATGAACTATGAGAAGTTGAACACATCTATGTTCCCACCCCTGAGGCCAAGAAATAGAACATTACGAGCATACCGGAAACCCCTCACATGCCTCCTCTGAAACTCTCTTCCTTCCCTCCTTCCCAAAGTTAATGATTCTCCTGATTTTTAGCAGGATAGATTAAGGTGCCATTGTTGTACTTTATAATACATGGAATCATACAGCATGTATTCTCTATCTGGCTTGTTTTCAATCATGTGAGAGTCATTTATGTTGTTGGACACAAATATAAACACAAATATGTTGTTGGACAAATAGAATTTATTGATTTCCACTGCTCTATAATAGCCCATTGTATGAATATACTCCAGTTTATCCATTTTACTGCTGATGCACATTTGAGTTATTTTTATTTTGTTACAAATAATGTTGCCATTAACATGTCTTTTTGTGCACATGTGCAAACATGTGATAAATCTGGAGTAGAACTTCTGGGTTGCAGTGTATATGTTTAACCTTAGGGGATAATGTTAAAAATGTTTTCCAAAGTGATTGTCCCAGATAATACTTCCACTATCCATGTCTGAGATCACTGCTCACCTCACCAACACTTAGTATTGTTAGTTTCTTCAGTTTTAGCCATTCTGATGAGTGGGTCATGGTCTCTTATTGTTGCTTTAATTTGTATTTCACTGATTACTAATAAAGTTGAGTGCCTTTTCTTTAAATTACTATTTTTCAATTATATTATTAAAGATAGTAATATAAACTAATATTTAATGCTAACAAGAGCTAGAGAGAATCTTTACAATGTTCATATACTGCTGGGAAAGAATAAATTAATATAACCTCTCTGGAAATCAGCTTAACAAACTGTATTTAAATCCTGAAAATTATTTATAAGTCAGTGTATTTTTAAAAACCTATAGTGAAAATGCTAAATGCAGTTCTAAATGTTGTGCATGAAGATTATCAATGGCAACATTTATAGCAGTGTAAATTGTATAGTAAAAAGTTGGAGGCCATCTATATATATATCTTAAAGAATCATTGAGTAACATTTAGTGCACTCTTATTATACAACATCATACATCTATCAAGAGTGATTGTTCACAAGGAGTTTTTAACAACATGGGGAAATGTTTATGATGTAATATTTAGGTGAAAAATAGTTAAGATCAAAATATTTTAAATACAGAATGGTCTTAACAGTGCAGGAAAATCTTGAAATAAAATACCACCAAGATTAGTAAAAGTTGCCTCTGTGTGTTAAGATTGAAGATCCTCAACTTCACCTTTAAAAGAAATTTTTAGTGCTTGGCTGAGGAGCCAGTGGGGCGAAGCTACCATCTGTGGGATTATGACGGAGGGCCTCTAAATCAGAATCCCACTCAGGCGAACGATAGGGCAAGGCTGTGGAGCCTCAATTGGCCTCGGTTGGCCTTGGATGGCCTAAGATGGCTGGTACGATGTAGTCCCTGCCGGCAGGCCACTGCATATGCCCTGCGTGGCGTGGCGTGGCGTGGCGTACGCCACACGTCAGGACTGGGGTCGGATGCGGAGAGCCCCTCATCTCGGGAAACGGGGCGCGGCCGGAAAGGAGGCTGCACCTCTCCTTGCCCATCACGCAACGCATGTTTGTGGGGAACCTGGTGCTAAAACATTCAGAGACGGCCTGCTTCTGGGTCGGGGCTTCGTTCATAGCAGAGCAGTTCCCTCGCAGCAATTTATTTAAAGTCATCCCTCCCTCGACATAAGGGTTTGTTTAAAAAAAAAAAAAAAAAAAAAGAATAAAAAAATTTTTTATTGAGATAAAATTCACATAAATATAATTCACCCTTCTAATTATTTTTAAAGTATACAATTTTGTGGTATTTAATATAATCACATTGCTGTGCAACCATCACAACTATCCATTTCTGTTGCCTCAAGGCTAATGTAACACCATCACTCCAGAGAAACTACAATTGACCCTTGAACAACATGGATTTGAACTGTGGGTCTGTTTATGCCTGGTTATTTTTTGATAACTGCAGGACAGTACTGTAAATACATTTTCTCTTGTGGTTTTCTTAAGATTTTCTGTAGGTTCCTTTATTCTAGGAATACAGTAGGTAATACATATAACACAAAGTAAGTGTTAACTCTTTATGTTAGTGGTAAGGCTTTGGGTCAACGGCAAGCTGTCAGTAGTTAAATTTGGGGGGAATCAAAAGTAACACATGGATTTTCAACTACATGGGGCATTGCTGTCCCTAACCCTCAAGTTGTTGAAGGGTTAGCAGTACTTTTGAATTTCTCCTTTCCCCCAAACCTTAGCAACCACTAATCTGATTTTCTATTACTATGGGTTTGCCTACTGTGGACATTTCATAAAATGCAGTCTTAAAATATATGACCTTTTTCGTCTTTTTTTTTTAGCCTGATGTTTTTGACGTTCATCCATGTGTCAGTACTTCATTCCTTTTTATGACAAAATAATATTCCATTGTGTGGATATGCTACATTTTGTTTGTCCATTCATTTGCTGATAGACATTTGGGTTATTTCTACTTTTTGGCTATGTGAATAATGCTGCTATGAACATTTGTGAGTTTTTGTGTGAATATGTTCTTATTTTTCTTGGATACATACCTAGGAATGGAATTGCTTAATCACATGGAAATTCTATGTTTAACTTTTTGAAGAACTGCCAAACTCTTTTTTCCACAGTGGCTATTATCCATTCTCATCAACCCTACTGTTTTTTAAAAATTATTTTTCATTTTTCTGAATTTCCTACAATGAATGTATATTTTACTTAAGCATTAAAGACAATGTGAGGAAGAGATACCTCAGATACAGGGATTAAATCATCCCTCAGGGTTGTCATTAATGCAATCCTCTCTGCATTAGTGCACCAAGGCCTCTCTTGTATTTTACTCTCATTTTTTTCTCTTCATATTTGGTCTTCCTACTCATCTCATCATCCCTCCCATTGATACCCACTTTCATGTATTTGTTATGTCTTTGGAATTTGTTTTATTGAGTGTTGCTTCATGTCTGTGAATATTTAATATATATATACACAAAAATGATACTGTGCTACCTTGTTTCTGACTTGAGTAGAATTCTCTGTGGTCAGTGACCATAGCTTTCTTACTAATTTCTCTAGTGGCAGATGTCTATTTTGCTTTTGATTAACTATTAGAAAGTTACAGTTAGTATCCTAGTTATGTGTCTTTTGAAACTGCACATAATTTTTTTTGTGGTTTATTCCTAGAACTGGAATTTCTGGGCCCAGGAAAAATGCAGACACAGTTACACCAAGTATTGCCAAATTTCTTCTCAGAAAAGTTGCCTCATTTCACATTCTTACTAGCAATGCATGAGGGTGTCTCTTTCCCTATATCCATACCAACTTCTGATGTTATCTATCTTTCTAACTTTTAGCCAGTTAATGGACATAAAATGACATCTTATTAGTGTTTTAATTTGTATTTCTTTTATTATTAATTAAGCTAGACATCGTCCTTACCATTTGGGTCTTTTTCTTTATGAACTGCCTTGTTGATAGCTTTGACCATTTGTTGAATTCCCTATTTTTAAAAAATTAATCAGTTTGTTCCTTTTATAATAATATTGATGGACTGTATTGGCTTTCATTCTTTACATATTACTGTGGTTATTTTCATTTTAAAAGGGAGAAAAGCTATAGAAATGCTTTCAAAGTCATAATAAAGTTAATTTTTGTTTTTAGTCCAGATGTCAGAACATTCCTTCAAATGGACAGTCCAAAACATCAGTCAGATCCATCTGAAGATGAGGATGAAAGAAGTACTCAGAAGGTAGTAAGAGGGATTGTATCTTTTTAAAAGAAAAAATACCATTCCCCAAAGATGAAATTACTGGCAACTTTACAGCAACATATACTTACAATTATGTAATTTCATCTATTGTAAATTTTCTACTCTCTAGAATACATAAAAACAAATGTGTTCACCTTTTACTGATTACTATTTCTTATAAAACTTACAAAATGAGGACGTCTGTGATAAAAAAGCAATACATACTAGCAATTTAGTAGGTAGAATAGTAGAAAGTTTGTTAGTAGAAATTTTGAAAATAGATGCAGGGACACTTGGGTGGCTCATTTGGTTAAGCATCTGCCTTTAGTGCAGGTCACAATCCAGGGTCCTGGGATCAAGCCCCGCATCTGGCACCCTGCTCCTTGGGGAGCCTGCTTCTCCCTCTCTCTGCCTGCCTGCCACTAGTCCTCTGCTTGTGCTCACTCTCTGTCTGTCAAATAAATAAAAAAATCTTAAAAAAAAAAAAATAGATGTATTGCTTTCTTATCACTAACCAGAGCAGTAATTTTTAATATTTTAGTGGTTTTCTTTCTAACCTTCTCTTAATATATAAGGATTTTTTAGTTACCTAATTTTAATTGCATAGTATGTATAATTTTATATTCTGCCTTTGCTTTACATCTTAATTTTTTATCATTATATATCTTCATAATCATTAACATACTTAAGCTGTTTTTTGAATTTAGACCAGCAGGAAAGGCCTTTGTGTTAATTGAATACTTCTTCCTCTACATTGCTAAGTTTTTATATTCAAAAAGCCAATCACTATACATATGCCAGTTGGCATCAACTAAGTCTTATTCCTGTAGGTACAGGCACATAACCAATATGTGTTCGAAATCAACACTAGAATATTCTTATTTTTTTAAATCAATTGTGATAACAAATAGATAAATAGAATAAGCTGTAGCATATTATAAAGATGTTTTCAACATTTACTTTAGAAAGTGATGTGAAAAAGGTAAATTGTTAAACTTAGCCCAGAGAATTATTATTTAGCAATTAAAATTATAATGAAAAAGTATATATAAATATGGTAACACCTTTATAATTAAAAAGTGATGAAAACTATATATGTTTGCTTAACATAGACATAAAAATCAGAGGTATTGGGTTGAAGGGTGTTTTTGTCTTTATAATGTCTTATTTTGTCATGGTTCTGTTTTTGTGATTTAAAAGATAACATGAATCAGAATGTTACTGTCGCACAGCTAAAAATCTTCATTTGGAAAATAGACCTATTCTTTTTTTGTGACTACTATAAAGTTGTAATTTTCCATCTCTGATGCCACAAGAGGGTTTTCAGTTAAGAGAACTGATTTATCTTTTCCATTTGTGACATGGTTGGTCCTAGGACAGCATAAAAGGATATTTTAATTTTATATCTGTGCAGCTTGTCAAAAGGGAAACAAACTAGGACAGCACTTGTATAAATACGGCATAAGAAGGAAAAATATTATATAAAAATGTCATACAAATGGATTTTTAAAAAGGACACTTAATAAGATCCCAGTAGATTAAGAGAAAAGAGGCATGAAGAAATACTGTTAGTAAATAGATATGTGGGGGAATGTTCAATCCATCAGTGCCAGTAGCAAGTGAAATTTGTACAACAGAGATTTTTTTCTCTGCCAAATTAACAAAAATGCAAAGTAAATAAAATATTTCCGGACTGATAAGGGTAGAGCACAGTAGGCACCCTCAGGCTTTCCTGGCATTGGCATAATGTTATGCAACTCTTTTGGAAAACAATTTGGCAATGTTTACCAAACATGAAAATATTCAAGTTATTTAGGAGTTGATGCAAATGAAATGTTTCCTCACACAGAAAAGAATACTCACTGTTGTACAGTTTATATGAAAAATTAGAATCAATTTAAATATTAACTAAATAATGTTTCTCCCCATATACTGTACCATTTTGAGAATATTTTTTAGGATAATAAGTTTTGACATACTGGTACCTGGAATCGGGGTATAAAATTTTATAGGCATATTCTCACAGTATGATTCCAGTCAGTTTTTTAACATTAAGTAAAAACTACATGAAGTTGCTGTAATATTTGCAAAATCATTGGTTAATAAGGTTATAGATTTTTTTTTTTAAGATTTTATTTATTTATTTGACAGACAGAGATCACAAGTAGGCAGAGAGGCAGGCAGAGAGGGAGAGGGGGAAGCAGGCTTCCTGCTGATCAGAAAGCCCAATGTGGGGCTCGATCCCAGAACCCTGGGATCATGACCTGAGCCAAAGGCAGAGGCTTTAACCCACTGAGCCACCCAGGCACCCCGGTTATAGATTTTTCAAAAGCATTTTTTTCTATCCATATTTTCCAACTATGAGTATATGTTTTTAATTGAAAAAGATGAAACTATTAAACTATATTCTAAAGAGTAAAATGTATGTAACCCTGATTTTCCATGTTTTGCTTGGCAATCATGTTGAGAGGATATAGGTTTAGGTTATTTGAAAAATACCTTTTCTTGCTGTAGGAGACAGCTGGTTTTGAAGAAAGAACCAGACTAAAGAGACCTTCCCAGGTTCTGGTTCCTGTTCTCTGCCACGTTTCATTCAGATCTGAATTTCATTTCCTTTCTCTTTTTTCATCCATAAAATCGGAAACTTGGGACTAGGATCTCTTGCAGTTTTAAAATATGGATTAAAAAAAAAATCTTCAGAAAAGGGTGAAAGAGAATCTCAAGCAGACTCCCTGCTAAGCGCAGAGCCTAACCAGTGGCTCAGTCTCAAGACCCATGAGATCATGACCTGAGCCGAAATCACCAGTGGGATGGATGTTTAACGGACTGAGCCACCCAGGCACCCTGGTGTAGCTGTTTGATAAAGACTTCTATGTGGATAACTTAATTAATAGCCATAAAATATCTTTCAGGGCATCTGGACCTTTTTACCTTATTTAGTGAGAGAAAAGTAGAGGCCAAAAAAAGTCAAGAAACTTATGCTTTTTTTTTTTTTTTTTTTTAAGATTTTATTTATTTATTTGACAGAGAGAGATCACAAGTAGATGGAGAGGCAGGCAGAGAGAGAGAGAGGGAAGCAGGCTCCCTGCTGAGCAGAGAGCCCGATGCGGGACTCGATCCCAGGACCCTGAGATCATGACCTGAGCCGAAGGCAGCGGCTTAACCCACTGAGCCACCCAGGCGCCCAAGAAACTTATGCTTTTTATTAGTGTTCACTGTTAATAAATTATACCTCATCCTTGGTGTAGTATAATCATTAAAAATAGTAGATAGAGTAAAAAGTTATCTGATTATATTTCCCAATAATTTCCATTATCATTGTGCTTGGTGCAATTCAGGGCATATAGGTTGTCCTATTCTTTAATCCATGCTTATTGAATTCCTCTTCCCTCATCTATATGAGGAGAGTTAATTGAAAAGAAAAGTGATCCAATTTGGGGGGGCCTGGGTGGCCTAGTTGGTTAAGTGACTGGCTCTTGGTTTTGGCTCGGGTCGTAATTTCATGGGTTGTGGGCTTGCCTCCATGGGGCTCCACACTGAATGGGAAGTCAGCTTGAAGAGTCTCTCCCTCTTCCCCTCCCCCTGCTCACCCTGAAGCTCTCTCTTCCTCTCCCTCTGAACTAAATCTTTAAAAAGAAAAAAAATGATCCATCAGTTTTCTGCACTTTCATTAAAAGAATAAATTTATCAAAATTGTAACTTAGTTTGTATTATGTTATCAGATTCTCTGGAACAATATAATATATAAACAGAAAAGATTCCTCCATGTTAAAATTATGGCACAACAGGATGCTTCTCATTTCTCGAACCAGATTTTTTTATACATTTTTTTTTGTCTTGTGCTAGATTGTGTGGTCTTCTGTATTTCTATCTTCTAGGGGCTGAAACTGTATTAAACGAAGATTTTTCATGTAGAGATATTGATAGGAAATTTTGTTTTGTAAGTTAAAAGCTGGTGGCAGTATTGTTATTATTGAAGAAATACATTATGCTTAGGAACTTTTGCCCTTTATTTTTAAAAGTAGTTTGCATTCTGGAGATGGTAAGTTTCAAATGAATTTAAGTAGAAATCTGTATGATGTATGTCTCTAATAAAAAATTGCTTAGGTAAAATTTTTTGGTTCTGATTAAAGAGAAAAATTTTTTAAAGCTCGTATCTATAACTTACTTGAAGGATAATTATGCAGGGCTGTAGTAAAAGTGTGCATATTTGGGATATTTATAACTTTTAATTCTCTATGCATAAGGAATCTCAAAGGGAATTTATGTGAAGCAGAATTCACTTACAGTTGGTTTTATAAAAAGTGCTCGTGTTAACAAGATCACGAGATTAATCTTGCAGGATTTGGGGTTAAATTTCTAGCTATTAATTAGTGAGCGAGAATTTTTTTTTTAGTTAAATTGCTTTATGGCATAGTAAGTAAAGATTCACTTCTAAATTAATATTAGGGATTGAATTTACTATATTAATTATTGAGAGAAAAGGCTATTTAAAATTTTTATTTGACTACAGGGTGGAATTAGAAAAGCACTCTTGTCGACGTGTATTTGATTTAGAAATAGGTCTGTCTCCTCTGATTCAGTCCAGCTTTAGTAGTCTTCAGTATCATGATATTATCATTTCCATATCATAAATTAATAAACAATTACTTGAAAATTTGAAAAAACGGACAGCCATTTTAACCAGCTTTTTAAATGTAGAAATGATCCTTCCTAAATTGTGGTTTCTACACCTACCTTGTCCAAGGAGCTTTCCCCATTGTACTTCATTTGACACCCGTGAGCTTTATTTCTGCCTTGTGTTTTTCCTTACAACTGCTCTTGGAATTTATCGTAATTATATTGATTGTGTGTTTCCAAATAAGGTAGTACATTTGTTAAGAATGAGGACTTCAGGCTTCTTTTACATGCAGTACATCCAATATTTATGGCAGAGTTAGTATATTTTATTTCAGAAACATTCACTGACTGATAACCTTGAAACTCCAATAAGAGCGTTACTGCTTTTTTTCCCCCATCCCAACAGCTACACTCTACCTCACAGAACATCAACCTGGGACCATCTGGAAATCCTCAGTAAGTCTGTTTCAAACCTCCTCTAACTGAATTCTGAGAAGACCTTTTTTTGTGCCTGTGTATGTACGTACCACTTTAATTAGACCAGTTTAACTAGAACCCTGAAAAATATAATAATCATAGTTATAGTGAATATAATACTATCAAATGCTTGCCTGTTTTTCTGCTCTAGCTTTGCATTGCTTTGATAGAGTTCTGAGGAGTTTTTAAATCCACCAATTGTAATTGGGTTCTGCTGTTTTGCTATTTTTTTCCACTATTATTTTTCTCGTGTGTGTGTGTGTGTGTGTCTGAATGTGCGCGTGCTTGTGTGTGTAAAGCCAATAGACTGTATTTCTTTTGTGTGTGTGTGTGTGTTTTTTAAATTTTTTAATTTTTTATAAACATACAATATATTTTTATTTGTGTAAATCACCAGGTTTACACACTTAACAGCACTCACCAAAGCACATACCCTCCCCAATGTCCATAACCCCACCCCACTTCTCCCAACCCCCCTCCCCCAGCAACCCTCAGTTTGCTTTGTGAAATTAAGAGTCACTTATGGTTTGTCTCCCTCCCAATCCCATCTTGTTTCATTTATTCTTCTCCTACCCCCTTAACCCCCCATGTTGCATCTCCACTTCCTCGTATCAGGGAGATCATATGATAGTTGTCTTTCTCCGATTGACTTATTTTGCTAAGCACGGAGGAGTGGATGGAAATAGACTGTATTTCTAAGGAGATCTTAAGTCCTGGGAGGTTACTCTGACAGAAGCATCCATACAGGCTTAATGGGTATGACTGGTACTCAGTGTTTACTGCTGAAACCCTAGTTGTCAGCCATCTTGTTCCAGAGGAATCATGATGGATATTAGCATAGTAAAGGGTAGTAAACCTGCTTTAACCAGTTCTTCTCATAGTCCCTTATTTGCTTAAGCATAGGGAAGGCATTTTGAGGAAGAGCAGGAATGGCAAATACAGACTTCCATCTTGAATGTCGACTCCAGCATTTCATTAGAGGTTAGACCACTGAATACAGAGGATTCCAGGGCCACATCTTGGCTCAGCTGGAGGAGTGCCCTGACTGATGAGTGGTATCTGCCATGGTTTAGGAAAACGTATAGTGTTGCTGTACTTGGCTTATAATGATCCTTCAGGTTCACCACATTCATTCTCAAGTAGTCTGTCTTTTATCCCAGGATGTAATGTTTCCCTCACCCTTTTGATCCACTTAGTGAGTAAAGACAGATAGAAATAGCCCAAGGATTGGGTCATTCACCGCTGCAGTAAGGTAGAAAAACTGAGAATGTGATGTCACACAATCAGGTGAACAAAGTGTCTCAAGGGGGTAGTAATTCACTCTGTTAATGTTGCTGGTAAAGCAAGTAAGTGTTGAGAATTGACCACTGGACTTGATAAGTCATTGGTGACCTTTGCAAGCCATTTCAGTGGTATGGTGGATATAGACCCTGATAGGAAGGAGTTCAAGAGAGAATTAAGGGAGGGGCACCTGGGTGGCTCAGTGGGTTAAGCCTCTGCCTTTGACTCAGGTCATGGTCTCACAGTCCTGGATCGAGCCCCGCATCGCATCGGGCTCTCTGCTCTTCGGGGAGCCTGCTTTCCCCTCTCTCTGCCTGCTTCTCTGTCTACTTGTGATCTTTGACTGTCAAATAAATAAAATCTTTAAAAAAAAAAAAAGAGAGAGAGAGAATTAAGGGAGAGGATAGCAGGAATAGCCAAAGAATTTCGATCTCTTACTTGAAGAGTTTTACTGCAAAGGAAAGCAAAGAAATGGGGGAGGTGGTAGCCGGAAGGGGAGGTTTGGTTTTGAGCTACTTTTCTGTTGCCATACACAGAGTTGGTCAGGCAGCACAGAAACAGAAACTGACTTTCAGTTAGGATTTGTCACCAACAATTAACACTGGGGCCTTGGGTCTTGTCTCAGTTAGCCTCTTTTGAGGAATTGCATGATTGAGGAATTTGCATGATTTTTTGCTATTACGTTTGTTTAAAAAAAACTATTTCAGTATCTCAGCATATCATTCAAGAACAAAGTAACTAGTCCAAAAAGCAGATTCTTGAAGAAGAAAAAAACCTGAGCCTAGTTAAGTATTTATCTCCCTAATCTTTACCTGTTATTATTTAACCTAGACCTGGTGTTACTCTCATGTTTGAATTGACCATTTATCTCAGTAATGAATTAAAGAAAATTTAAAACCTAGGGGCACCTGGGTGGCTCAGTTGGTTACGCATCTGCCTTTGGCTCAGGTCATGATCTCAGTGTCCTGGGATTGAGCCCTGCATTGGGCTCCCTCCCTGCTCAGAGGAGGGGTCTGCTTCTTGCTCTCTCTCTGCCTTCCCCTCCTGCTTGTGGTCTCTCTCTCAAATAAATAAAAGTTTTAAGAAAAATTAAGGAAGTTTAAAATCTAAATGGAGTTTTTCTCCTCTCCCTAGTCCAACTTGGGTTTCAGAGTGTGTTGAAGGAAAAAGCTCTTCTGGCTGCTTTGGCTCAACTTTCTGCTGCCATGTGCTTTTGCGTACCTACAGCCAATGTTGTTTTCACCTGACAGGTCAATATAAATAAAAAGACAAAAGTAGTAATCCTTTTGGTTTCTCTACTGGATTTCCTGAATTACCATCTATGAGAATAAGCAGAGAGGTCTTTTTATGTGTAATGCACAATAAGTGATATTATATGTCCAAAGAATTGCCAGATGAGGTAGTCCTTGGAATGTATTACTAATTTATATAGTTACTCAGTGTCCTTATTAACAACATGGGTGAGGTTTATGGTTAAATAAAATTGACTTCAAAACTATATAGATATATATATAGAGAGAGAGGTCTATCCTTTTCTCCCAAAGGGACTATTAATGAAATCTGTCTTAAGCAGAACCTAACAAGGCTTTAATAAAGTTGTAAAATGTCTTATCAGCAAGTAGATATTTACTATTATCCATTATTACCTATTTTATATTCAAGATGAGAAACTACACGTGTGAAACCTGGAGTCTTCATGCTAAAATGTTTTTTGCCCAGCATTTTCTTAGTAAAGAGTGAGGTGCTAAGAAATGTTTAAAAGTTAACATCTTTCCAGTTTCGAGGAGGCTAATTCTTGTCATCATTCATTTTTTTCAGTGCTAAACCAACAGACTTTGATTTCCTGAAAGTTATTGGGAAAGGCAGCTTTGGCAAGGTAAGAGTGTTTTTATTTTGCCACTCAGTAAATAAGTACTTCAGGAATGCATGCCTTATACATTCCAGGCCACAGGACTTGCTGGTATGCAGGATATGGAGTTACGATGCTTTCTCTACCTTCAAAATACTTAGGTAGTTAAGGCATTTACTCAAATTTTAACATAAAGTTCATTTGTTTGAGTGTTTAGATTGTTTATGAATAACGATGCCTTGAATATTCTGGCATATGCCCTTCTTGGTGCATAGGATGCATGTAGGTTGGACATACAGTTAGAAGTAGAACCAGTGTGTCGCACAGATGCTGGCATACAGTTAGCACCTCTCGTGTGCCAAGCAGTGTACTGACTCCTGGTTAGTTAGAGAGTATTGAACAAAACTGAGAGAGTTACTACCTTTGTGAGGCTTGCAACCCCATAGGGGAAAGAGGCGATTAAAAATATGCAGTCAATAAATAATGAAAAGCAGTAATGGGGACTGTGATGTAAAACATAGAATAGAATGTATGATAGAGGACAATAGGCAAGTGGGGGGAAAATTCCTACTCAGGTGGGTTGGTCAACGTCGGCTTCTTTAAAGAGGTTCTGTTTAGGCTGAAGCTGGAAAGACAAAAATGAGCAACTGTGAAAATAACAGTTGGGGAAGGAAAGGGATGTGTGAAAACCCTGCCGTTCCTCATACAGTGAGCGTCAGATGAATCATACAACTTGACAGTGTGGCCATACCAAGGAAGGAGAAACTGCTTTAAGGCCAGAAGCATTGTGGATGAAGTTGCCAGAATCTTTAGATATATTTAAGTGCTTCTTTGCATTACGCTTCAATCTGTAGTGAAAATAAATATGCATGTGTTTAATTATGGTTTGCTACATTCTGAGCTTTGGGTATCTCTAGTTTGTTTTCTGAGTTCCCTGGATACCAGAAACTATAACCATACAATTAAATCCATGTGTGTTAATACGCACACACATGTTGACCACACAGTATGTGCTGGATATTGTGCTAGTATAGCAACAGAAAGTTAGAAAGGGATACTGAGCTCAGAATGCTCAGGATGTTAGAGATAATCCGTTGTTAAAAACAAAAAACAGGGGTGCCTGGGTGGCTCAGTTGGTTAAGCAACTGCCTTCGGCTCAGGTCATGATCCTGGAGTCCCGGGATTGAGTCCCACATCAGGCTCCCAGCTCAGTGGAGAGTCTATTCCTCCCTCTGACATTCTCCCCTCTTGTGCTCTTGCTCTCTCTCCCTCTCTCTCTCAAATAAATAAATAAAATATTTAAAAAAAAAAAAAAAAAACATTGTCTTTTGGAAACTTCATGTTTAGATCTAGAGTCTACCAGGAATTGGTTCTTGGATGTAGCATGAAATTGTAAGGTCGCAGTTCATTTTTCCCCTATTGATGGCCACCTGACCCACACAATTTACTGAAACAGCAATTCTTTCCCCACTGAACTGCAGGGTAAACTTCTTCATTTATCTAGTGTCCATATATGCATGGATCTTCTTCTAGATTTTATATGTTTATGTTTCAAGATATATATTATTCCATCAGTCTGCTAGACTGTGTTGCTTGATATCCAACAAAACAGATCCCCCCTCCTTGTTCTTCAAGAGCCTCTGCCTTCAGCTCAGGTTGTGGTCCCAGAGTCCTGGGATCGAGCCCCGCATCAGGCTCTCTGCTTGGAGGGAGCCTTCTTCCTTCTCTCTCTCTGCCTGCCTCTCTGCCTACTCGTGATCTTTGTCTGTCAAATAAACAAATAAAATCTTAAAAAAAAGGTTTTAGCCCTTTGCATATCTTTTTGAGTTTTAATCTGTAGGTCAATTTGGGAAAAATTACTACTTTTACATTATTGAGTTTTCTAATCCATGACCATGGTATATCCCTTTCTTTTCTTTTCTTTTCTTTTTTTTTAAGATTTTAATTTTTTGAGAGAGAAGAAGCAAGCAAGCACGTGTGGGGCGAAGGGGTAGAGGCAGAGGGAGTAGCAGGCTCCCTGCCAAGCAGGGAGCCCAAAACAGGACTCAATCCCAGGACCCTGGGATGATGACCTGAGCCAAAGACAGAGACACCCAACCACTGAACCGCTCAGGCACCCTGGTATATCCCTTTCTTAATTTAATTCATCTTTAACTTTTCTCAGTAATGTTTTACAGTGTTTAATATAGAGTTTTACACATCTTTGATTAGATTTATTCCTGTGTGAAATACCTATGCTATTGAAAACTGCTATTAATTATTGAAGCTAAAGGTATGCCACTATCTGTGTGACACATTGGTTCTACTTCTAGCTGTATGTCCAATAGAGACATGCATGCACACATGTGCTAAGAAAGGCATTTGCCAGAATATTCATGGCATTGTTATTCATAAACTGTCCAAATGTCTGTCCATTAAAAAGTGGATTAAACTGTGTAATGCAGTTTTTCGCAGAACTAGAACAAATAATTCTAAAATTTATATGGAACCACAAAAGACCTTAAACAGCCAAAGCAATCTTGAAAAAGAAAAAACTGGAGGTATCACAATCCAGATGTCAAGATATACTACAAAGCCGCAGTCATCAAAACAGTATGGTAGTGACACAAATATAGACACATAGAACAGTGGGACAGAATAGAGAGCCCAGAAATAAACCCACAATTTATACAGTCAATTAGTCTTCAACAAAAGAGGCAAGAATATACAATTGGACAAAGTCTTTTCAACAAACAGTGTTGGGAAAATTGGATAGCTACATGCAAAAGAATGAAACTGGACTATGTTCTTAAACCATACACAAAAATAAACTCTATTTGATTAAGGCCTAAATGTGAGAATGGAAACCATAAAAATCCTAGAAGAGCACACAGGCAGTAATTTCTCTGACATCGGCTGAAAGAACATTTTTCTAGGTTTGTCTCTTGAGGCTGGGGAAACAAAACCAAAAATAAACTCTTGAAACTACATCAAAATAAGTCTCTGCACAACAAAGGAAATAATCAACGAAACAAAGAGACAGCCTACTCAATGGGAGAAGATATTTGCAAATGACATGGTTGATACAGGGTTAGTATCCAAGATAGGTAAAGAACTGAAATAACTCAACACCAGAAAACCCAAGTAATCCAGTTAGAAAGGGGGCAGAAGAAATGAACAAACTTCTCAAAAGAGGACATACAGATGGGCAACAGAGACATGAAAAGATGCTCAACAAATCAAAACCACAGTGAGATATCACCTTATACCTGTCAGAATGGCTAAAATCAAAAAGTGTTAGTAAGGATGTAGAAAAGGAAGACCCCTTGTGCACAGTTAGTAGGAATGCAAACTGGCACAGCCACTGTGGGAAACAGTATGGAGTTTCCTCAGAAAATTAAAAACAGAACTACCATATGACCCAGTAAGTCTAATATTAGATATTTATCCAAAGAAAATGAAAACACTAGTTCAAAAAGATTTTTGCACTCCTATGGTTATAACAGCATTATTTTACATAACCATGGCATGGAAACAAACCAAGTGTCCTGGACTTATGAGTGTATAAAGAAGATACAATATATGTATATACATATCCATACACACACACACACACACACACACAATGGAATATTACTGAGCTATAAAAAATGAAATCTTGCCATTTACAACAAAATGGGTGGATCTAGAGAGTATAAAGTTAAATACTATATGATATCATTCATATGAAATTTAAGAAACAAAACATGAGAAAGTGAGAAAAGAAGACAAACCAAGAAATGAACTCAACTATAGAGAAAAACTGATGGTTACCAGAGGGGAAGTGGGTGGGGGGGATGGGTGAAGTAGGTGAAGGGGATGAAGAGTACACTTATCAAAAAAAAAGTACACTTACCATAATGAACACTGAGTAATGTATAGAATTGTTGAGTTACTATACTGGAATCAAATTTTTTAAATTGTGTGATGTGTTTGTTATTCTGCACAGCAGTAAAAATACAAAAATTGTGCTGCAGGCCACAACATAAATACATATTACACTATTTAGAATGAAAGTAGTCAGATATAACTTTATATGATTTCTAATTACATAAAATTCAGAAAAAGACAAAACCTGAAATTAAGATAGTTGAGGAAGACAGGGATAAGTAGTTTCTGAAATAGGGCAGAAGGGGCACTTCAGGCTACTGATAATGTTTTATTTTTAAAAATTTAACATTTTTAATTTAAATTCCACTTGGTTAACAGCCAGTGTAATACCAGTTCCAGATGCACAATTTATTGATTCAACACTTACATTTAACACCTGGGGTTTTATGTTGTAGTGAGGAAGACAACACATATATTAGAATATAAGGCCCAGTAGTGTCACTAGTCACTATATCAGGTTATCTTAAAAATCCATTCATTCATTCATTTATTTTAAAGATTTTATTTATTTATCTGTCAGATAAAGAGCACAAGCAGGGAGAGCAGCAAGCAGAGGGAGTAGCTGACTTCTGGCTGAGCAGGGAGCCCGGTGCGGAACTCAACCCCAGGACCCTGGGATCATGACCTGAGCCAAAGACAGATGCTTAATTGACTCAGCCATCCAGGCGTCTTTGAAATGGGTCACTTAATAGTTAACACAACTTGTTGGGCATCTTGAATCCCTTAAAGTTATTTGCAAAACCCTAAGTATTTTTTTTTCTTGGGCAAGCGTTTCTAAATTTCCTTAGATCCTTGAAAGTGCGTACAGCCCAGCCCATTGTAGAAACTCAGCTACACATGGTGCTTCTTTCTCTGAATGCTTCTGAATTAAAAACTTATAAGAGGGGCACCTGGGTGGCTCAGCGGGCTAAAGCCTCTGCCTTCGGCTCAGGTCATGATCCCAGGGTCTTGGGATTGAGTCCCACGTCGGGCTCTCTGCTCAGCAGGGAGCCTGCTTCCCTTCCTCTCTCTCTGCCTGCCTCTCTGCCTACTTGTGATCTCTGTCTGTCAAGTAAATAAAATCTTTTAAAAAACAAAAACAAGGGACGCCTGGGTGGCTCAGTTGGTTGGACGACTGCCTTCGGCTCAGGTCATGATCCCGGAGTCCCTGCATCGAGTCCCGCATCGGGCTCCCAGCTCCACAGGGAGTCTGCTTCTCTCTGACCTCCTCGCTCATGCTCTCTCTCACTGTCTCTCTCTCAAATAAATAAATAAAATCTTTAAAAAAAAAACAAAAACAAAACAACTTATAAGAGAAACCTAAATGTTAAAACAAAAATGCATTTTGATCACGTAGAAACCATTTCCTTCTCTGTTTTTTAATCTATCCATGAAGTTGATAGCCTCAGTATTTCCTAAGGACACTCTTTAGGACTCAAGGCTGGCTTGTGTGCTCACATAACACTGAACACACTTGAGAATCTCAAGCAGTATAAATTCTGGGACTTAAATTTAGTAAAAGTCTCAAACATCAGCACGTTAAGTGACAAAGAAATGGTACCCGGCTATTCAAGTGATTAACATCCCTTTTTTGTTGATTGTTTTATTAAAATATCTAAGAAGAAGTAGAATAAATATTCAGTAGTTGTCAGTTTTCAAAACTAAAACATTATCTGTGTCCGATTTAGACTTTCTTTGTACATAATTTAAATATGAATTTGTTGACAAGTGACTTATTTCTATCAAAATATTGAAATGTCTAATTATTTGCACAATCTTTAACTACAACAGGTTCTTCTTGCAAAAAGGAAACTGGATGGAAAATTTTATGCTGTCAAAGTGTTACAGAAAAAAATAGTTCTCAACAGAAAAGAGGTAAAATAAAATAGTGTTGTTTATCCTAAATCCATTTTCTCAATTAACAGAATTGTTTCCTGGTATATAATACAAGTTGATCCTTTACTTTTTTTTTTTTTTTTTTTAAACAGCAAAAACATATCATGGCTGAACGTAATGTGCTTTTGAAAAATGTGAAACATCCATTTTTGGTTGGATTACATTACTCTTTCCAAACAACTGAAAAGCTTTATTTTGTTCTGGATTTTGTTAACGGAGGGGAGGTGAGTTTTATGATTAGTTTTCTAATCTTGATAGTGTTTAGAAAAACTAGAATAAAGTCATAGTTTTCCTTTGCTTCACAGTTTTTGGAAGATTAGGCCAGCATTAACAGCTATTGGACTCAAGATGCTGGCTAATAAGCACAAAGCAAGATACAGAGAACAGTAAACAAAGCTCTTAAACAGCTTATGGTGTGTAGGTGGGAAGAGTCATAAAAGAACCTTGATGTGAAGCTGCAGACTTCATGGGTAATATAGCAAGAATAATACACTGAAACGTTAGAATAAAACATGATTTGTATTTAGATAATTACTGTCTCCACAGTTGCATATAAAGATTACTCTAGCCTGTCATTGTCTAAAACATGCAAACTATAATCAGACAAGAAGATCCTCTAATAAAGAGTTCTGTGGTGAAGTCAGTGTGGAAAATGTTTCATGTTCTATCCCATTGGCAATTAACAATATGTTTCTTGGTGATTCACAGTATGTTTCAGCTTGTTAAAGACTTGAGTTCTGCCTTAAAAAAGCGAAGATTTCTTTGAAAGTATTTTCTTAGCATGCAGTCCCTTTTTGTTTGAACCAAATCTGTTAATAATATTCCCCAAAACTCTGAATTAGAAGGATATTGAAATACATTTTGGAAAACGCTACTGTCATGATAATAATTACAGAAGTAACTAACATGCATCAAGTATACTGAATGTGCCCAGGACTCTGGCTCTCTATTATTTTATCTTCATAACAATCCTGTTATATAAAATAAAGAAACTGAGGCACAGAGAAGCTAGGTAACTTGCTCAAGTTATGTGGTTAGTAAGTATTAGAACCAGGAATTGAACTCAGGCAGTGTGTGATTCCAGGATTTAGAGAGTGGACCACCCCCTGTTATTGTTTCTCAGTCCTCACACCTTTCTAATTTGATATCTGAGCTCCGAATGTCTCTAAAAATTATTTTCCCAGATTGTGTCCTAGACTTGACAAAAGGATCTTTAATCCCCTGGTCCTAGATCAGAAAGAGAGGAAAACAATTATTTCAAACTTTTAATAGAGTGTACTTAACTGTAGAATAAAGGAATTAGAAGGGAGACTGCAGGGGCGCCTGGGTGGCTCAGTGGGTTAAAGCCTCTGCCTTCGGCTCAGGTCATGATCCCAGGGCCCTGGGATCTAGCTTTCTGCTCGGCAGGGAGCCTGCTTCCTCCTCTCTCTGTCTGCCTCTCTGCATATTTGTGATCTCTGTCTGTCAAATAAATAAATAAAATCTTTAAAAAAAAAAAAAAAAAAAAGAAGGGAGACTGCAAACCTGAAAGGTGATAAGACACACCTGGGTCATTTGTGGGGGAAGATAGTTAAAAGAATCATTATTCAGCCCTCTGCAGTTGTATGACAAAAATGCCTCCTTGCTGAAGAGGCAAAACTTTGAAGGTTGAAGATTTGAAGTTTGTCATTTTATTCTGTGCGTACAGGAGTGCTAACATATAATGAGAATTTATTGAGGGCCTGGAACTTTGTAATTACTTTACCTGCATTATTTCAATTAATCACTATAACTCTTTGAGATAAATACTCTTCTAAGGCTCAGAGAAGTTAAGTAACTTCCTCAATGTCACCATGTTTTCTAGTATATGTCACGTCCTGGATTTAACCTGGACCTGAGTACCAGTCCATGACTTTGAAATGTCCTGCAATTAGATTAGATTAGATTAGATTAGATCCTGTTGCAAGCTTCCTGCTTTGTCTGTGGCTTTTTGTCTTGTTTGGGGACCTTGCGTCTGATCCCGTTTTACACAGTGATTGCTCATAAACTGAGTGGCAAAGGTGGGAAAATGTAGGCTTGTACTCTAAAAGATAAACTTGGCTAAGATAATGGGAAATAAAAGGAATGGAATAGAATGTTGGAGTTGGTGGAGGAGAAGCTAAATGGGACAGTAGTAGAAGGGCAATAAATATGAGAAAGTATAGAGAGAGGTAGGAGGGATATAATTTCATTATCGGTTTCCTGTTATTCTTACTAGTACTGTCCCCCTGACTTTTTTTTTTTTTTTTTACGATTTTATTTATTTATTTATTTATTATTTATTTGAGAGGGAGAAACAGACTCTGCTGAGCAAGGAGCCCCGTGCGGGACTTGATCCCTCCTGGGATCGTGTCCGGAGCTGAAGGTAGTTGCTTAACCAGTTGAGCCACCCAGGTGTCTCTCTTTTTTTTTAATTTAAATTCAGTTAGGCAACACATAGAACACCATTGGTTTTTAGATGTAGAGTTCAGTAATTCATCAGTTGATAGTCCCTCTGATTTTCATACTTAACAGTTTAACCTTGACATGTGTACTTACTTTGATATGATACTAGCAAATAGACAAGCCTTCCCAAACCTCAGCTTCCTCATTAGTTTTTTGCCTGAAACTAGTTGGGTAGGTTAAATAATACAAGCACATAAAGTCCTTGGCATGGTGCCTTTGATTTAGTTAGCTATCGTTGGTGTATGATCAGATTTTCATTTGGGGTAGTTTTCATTAATATTATATTGGATAGATGTGCTCAGATAAATAGAATATTACAGTACTATTAGTTACATCTAATAGAGGAAGTATAGTAGGGCTAAAAAGGAAGGAGTGTTTCAGAAATAATTAAAAGATAAAAACGGAAAAATTTATTCAATAGATAGAGAGGCTAACGGTAAAGGAACAGTCTAGATGAATCCCAAGCCAGCCTCCACATTCCTGCTCTGTCAGGATCTGTTAAAACTGATCTTCACCATAACCTTTCAGAAGAGTTTAAGAAAAATTGGGGGATAGTTTTTGTAAGAGAAGTTAAGTGAATTGCATACAGAAAGAGAAGAACTAGAATTTGAATCCAAGTCTGATCAGCTTTAAAACCTGACTCTTCTCACTGTACCTTGTTGCCTCCCATGGCTCAGAGAGCTGGGTAGAAAGTGATGTCATTAAGGATAGAATACAGCAGCAGTAGCAGTAAATCTGCAAAGAAGACAAGGGACTCTGTTCCAGACAAGTTGAATGTGTTGGCTTGTGAAATATTCCAGAAAAAGCAGCAGACATCATGTCTTTGCAGGAGAGGCTCCAAGCAGAGGTGTAGATGGGGTATGTCCACATGAAAGACGTCAACACAGAGTTGGTTAAAATCACTGGATGGATCAGGTTACCTGCGCAGGGTATCCAGAGAAAAAATAACAGTGGAGAGACTGAGGCCAGACACATTGCTGTCCCTGAGGTGTAAGGGGCTAAAAAGCAGCAGAGATGGAATTCTCCAGGGAAGAAGGAGCGAGATCATTGTTTTAGAAGCTAGGGAACTTTGAGTAAAGACCTAGGGCAAACTTCGCCCAGGCAGGTGACCTAATGAGAAAAGGACAGATTTGGTAAGAAATAAATATGATTTCAGAAGTACAGGAAATGAACAGGAGAGGCTGCTGCTTAGTGCCAGCCATTTGCTACCACACTGGAATTTAGGCTTAATGTTGCTTAGCTTCCTCCCTCCCACCCCCAGAAGAAACCAAACCTGAATTTTTACTAAAAGTTTCTCCATTTTTAAATGTTAACAGTTAATTTAGATTTTTTTCTAAAAACAGTATTTGGCTCAAACACGTTGTATCTGTGGGTTATATTTGGTCTGCCGCCACTTGTTTCCAGTCTCTCTGAATAGTGTTTGATTTTTTTCTTTTTTTTTTTTTTCCAAATGAAACCACAGTCAGAAAAGGGGCTAGTGAGAGATCTTATTTCACTCCATGGCAATGTCAACATCATCAGTCTTGATTGATAATCTTTTCCAGAGTGGTAAGGACATTGCCACATTGAGGACTGAGGAATAAATGAGAGATGAGCAAGTTCAAGTTAGCAAGGGTAAGGAAAGACGTGTGGTTGAAGAGAGAACGGGGGGACACATACAGAGTGAGAGTTCTGTGCTTTTTATCTCATGTTCAGAAGAACCCCAATCCTATTTTTTGTATTTATAGGATATATTTGTTTCACTTTATGTGTGAATGATCCTAATACCCATTTCTTTTTCCATTTTACAGCTATTTTTCCACTTACAAAGAGAACGATCCTTTCCCGAACACAGAGCTAGGTTTTATGCTGCTGAAATTGCCAGTGCATTGGGTTACTTGCACTCCATCAAAATAGTGTACAGGTACGTTTTAATGTATTTCTTACAAAAACATCTTTTTTTATTACTTTATTTCAGTTAATACTCAGTTTTGCTTTGCTTTCCTTTTAATAGAGACTTGAAACCAGAAAATATTCTTTTGGATTCAGTAGTAAGTATTATCTTTTTAAAAAATCTGCCAATTCTCAATTTTATTATCGTTATAGTTGGTGGAAAAAAGGCAGTCTCAAAGGGCACTTCATTCCATTTATGTAACAGTCTCCAAATGACAGAACTATAGAGATGGAAAACAGATGAATGGTTGCAAGGTGACAGGGACAGTGGGAATAGGGGAGTACAAAGATGAAGGGGTAGCATGAGTGTGTACCTTAGTTCCTTTGGGGTTATGGATAGTTTTCTATCTGACAGTGGCAATAGTAACATAGATCTGTACATCTCTGCTGCATAGAACCACACTTACATATACACACACACAAATGCATATGTGTAAAAACAATAGTGAAAACTGAATAAAATGGTCAGTCTGGTTAACAGTAGTCTACCAATGTCAGTTTCCCAATTTTCATATTTTACTACAGTTATATAAGATACCAGCATTGGGAGAAGCTGAGTGAGGAGTACACAAAACTCTATGTACTATTTTTGCAGTTTCCTGTGGGTCTGCGATTATTTCAAAGTAAAATGGTTTTAAAAATTGTCAGTTTATGCCCATGCATTGTTTTATCTTACTGCCCCTCTTTTTGTCAGGGACATGTTGTCTTAACAGATTTTGGGCTTTGTAAAGAAGGAATTGCTATATCTGACACGACGACAACATTTTGTGGGACACCAGAGGTAAGAAATAGGTTTCATTTGTTGTTTATGTAATCATGTGTAAAATATAAAAATGAATCACAAATTGCATATACAATATTTGAGATCAGAAAAGTAGAATAAAACTCTTGTTTCAGAAAGTTTTAGCCACTTGTATATATCTGATAATCATCCCTTCAGAATGTTTAAAGTTTATTGATTGTATTTTTTTTTGCTTTTATATTTGAGTTTATCCTTCATTTAACTTTTAAAACACTACTATAGTTGAATATTAAAACAAAAACAATAGCAAGGGGCACCTGGGTGGCTCAGTGGGTTAAAGCCTCTGCCTTCGGCTCAGGTCATGATCCCAGGGTCCTGGGATCGAGCCCCACATCGGGCTCTCTGCTCAGCAGGGAGTCTGCTTCCTCCTCTCCCTCTGCCTGCTTCTCTGCCTGCTTGTGATCTCTGTCTGTCAAATAAATAAATAAAATCTTTAAAAAAAAAAAACAACCAATAGCAAGTAGTGAGCTATGATTATAGTCCTTCACTCATTCACTACTGTATGTAAAATGCCAGCAGTGTTGTTCACTGGCCCCATTAAGAGATCTGACACTGAACACACCCCTGGGATGATATTCATCATCCTCATATTCTTCCCCATTGTAATGGTGCCATCTTTCCTGATTTGGATCAAAGTCCACCAGTTCTACCTGGTCCATTTCATCAGTCTCTTCTACTTCCTTCCTCTTAGGTAGGAGTTTTTCCAGGAAAGAGAGTTTATCAGGAGAGAGAAAGCCATTCTCAGGAAAGTTTACCTTAAATTCGATGATGAGGCGACCCTTCTCGTATGGTCTACAATAAATTGGCATGCCTTCATTTAATACACACTTGATATCTCTGTGCTTGGCAATTTGACCTGGGTGAGAAGTGATGACAGTGGTTCGGTTGTGAAGAGTAGATACTGGCTTTTGAAAACCGCACAGTGCCTCAACCAGCTGTATATCCATACACATGAAAATGTCTTCTTGCTGAGTAAAAACAGCATGGTCCTTCAGTTCTAAAACAATGATAGTATCTCCTGGTTCCTGTCCTGGTTCTTGATCTCCTTCACCATGGAATGTTATCTTCTGGCCATCTTCATGCCTTTGTCAATATGAACTTCTAAAATCTTCTCTCAAACTATCTTCCTTCCATTGCAACTTTTACATCCATCTTTAGGACTGATCCGTTCCCCATGGCCCTGGCACTCCATGCACACAGATTGAATTTGCTAACCCATTCCAGGTCCTATCTGATGAATTCTTATTTGCATTCCATTACCTCGGCAATTGGGACAACATTCGACTGCTCCTTTCTTACCACTTCAGCCTTCACATTTATCACAAATCACATTCTTTTGCAGAGCTGGTTTTCTTGTTGCACCATTATATAAATCTTCTAAGGTTACTGAGAGTTGATACACAACATTTTTACCTCTCCTTTCTCTCTACATTGTTCCTCCTCCTCCAAAAAGCATATCAAAGATGTCCATGGGGGAGCCAAAACTAACACCAACTCCACCTTCTTTAATTGCCTGTTCCCCTCCTTTGTCATATAACTCCCTTTTCTTTGTATCAGAGAGAACTTAGTAAACTTGAGAAATCTGTTTAAACTTCTCTCCTTCATTTGGATTCTTACCAGGGTGGTACTTCAAGGCCAGTTTCCTGTAGGCCTTTTTCAGTCCTTCTTGGGTGGCATTGGGTTTGACCCCCTAAACATCATAGTAAGTGGTTTCATTCACCATTTTCTACAGCCTATGAGAGGCCCGAGGCTGGTGTGGAGGAGCAGGAAGGAATGCGTTGCTTGGCGCAGCTCGGGCAGCCGCCACTGCTCCTCCTCTCACCGAGCATTTTGGAAAGTTCCCTGATTGTATTTTTAATTTTTAATTGAGATTATAAGCTACTGCAGATAACCCAACAAAGATATAAATTACGCTTATTTATTTTTATCTTTTTTTTAAGATTTTATTTAAAGGCAAGTTAGTTAACATAGTGTATTATTAGTTTCAAGGGTAGAATTTAAGGATTCATCAGTTGCATAGAACACCCAATGCTCATTATATCGAGTGCCCTTAATGCCCATCACCCAATTACCCCATCCCCCCATATGGTTATTTGTTTTTAATGTTAAAAGTTTACCTTAGACTCTTTAAAGCATTTGATTAAATTTCTGATCCTTTTTTTAAAAAAATCAATCAGCATAAAGAATATTAAAATTGTAATGTTTACACCACACTAAATATATTAATACCATTGAAATATACACTTTAAAATGAGTAAATTGCATGGTATGTATCTAAGTAAAGCTGTTTTTTTTAAGTAAGTTAAAAGCAAATATGGCAAGATACTGACGTTGCCTATAATTAGTGGCCGCTATATTGGTTCTGTTTTCTCTTTTCTGTGTGATGAAAATATTTTATAATAAAATAGCCATGTATTTAACAGAGGAAAGTAAAGCAGTGGATGTAGAGGAAAGAAATCGTTAAGTCAGGGTGCTTAGGTGGCTCTGTCGGTTAAGCATCTGCCTTCAGCTCAGATCTGATCCCAGGGTCCTGGGATAGAGCCCTGCATCGGGCAGCCTGTTCAGCAGGGAGCCTGCTTCCCCCTCTCCCTCTGCAGCTGCCCTGCTTTTGCTCTCTTACTCACTCTCTCTGTCAAATAAATAAATAAAATCTTGAAGAAAACAAAAAAAGAAAACTACAAGTCAGAATTAATCAGAACATCTCATTGTCTAATCATGTTAGCTATCAGAAAAATGTATCCTTCCATTTGAGACAAATAATAATAATCATTACAAGTTATGTTAAAGTCTTGGTATTCTACACACACACACACACACACATACACTTAGTTTATTTTAAACTATCTTAATTCTAATGTATTTATAGTAATCTTAGAAGCCAGGTAATATTTCATCTTTTTTTTTAGAGTAATTGCAAATGTCATGATGAAATGTGTGATAAAAGGTTCACATGAGACTTTTAATCAAGATCAGAAAACTTAAGAAAAGTTAAAAGTAAAAATGCTTTGAAATTTTTTTCCCTTCCTTTCTCTAATCTACCATAGCTCTTAGATATATTTATAACCATTCTAGTTTGGTTTGTGTATGAAGAAACATTTTTTTGTCAATGTATACTGAGTTTTTAAAATATGGATGCATTTTTTTGTAAGCTATAACTCCTTTAAGTTGATTTTTAAAAATTTTTTTATTTAAATTCAATTAACTACCTATAACGTATTATTAGTTTCAGAGGTAGAGGTCAGTGATTCATCAGCCTTATATAATACCCAGTGCTCATTACACCGTGTGCCCTCCTTAATGTCCATCATCCAGTACCCTATTTCCCTTGGCCCCCTCCTCTCCAGGAAATAAACCCTGTTTATTTCCTAATATTAAGAGTCTCCTGCAGTTCATCTCCCTCTCTGATTTCTTCTTGTTTTATTTTTTCCTCTCTTCACCTCTGATCCTGTTTTGTTAAATTCCACATATGAGTGAGGTCATATGATAATTGTCTTTCTCTGAGTGACTTATTTCACATAATACCCTCTAGTTCTATCCACATCACTGCAAATGTCAAAATTTCATTTTTTGATGGCTTAGTAGTATTCCATTGTGTGTATACAGACACACACACACACATCTTCTTTATCCATTCATCTGTCAATGGACATCCAGGCTCTTTCCATAGTTTGGCTATTATGGACATTGTTACTATAAACATTGGGGTACAGGTGCCCTTACAGATCCCTACATTTGTATCCTTAGGGTAAATTCCTAGTGGTGCAATTGCTAGGTCTTAGAGTGGCTCTATTTTCAACTTCTTGAGGACCTCCATGCTGTTTTCCAGAGTGGCTGCACCAGCTTGCATTCCCATCAGCAGTGTATGAGGGTTTTCCTTTCTCTGAATCCTCACCAAAATCTGTCATTTCCTGAGTGGTTCATTATAGCCATGCTGACTAGTGTGAGGTGGTATCTCATTGCGATTTTGATCTATATTTCCCTGATGCCAAGTGATGTGGAACATTTCTTTCATGTGTCTGTTGACCATTTGTGTGTCTTCTTTGAAGAAATGTCTGCTAATGTCTTCTGCCCATTTCTTGATTAGATTATTTGTTCTTTGAGCATTGAGTTTGATAAGTTCCTTATAAATTTTGGATACTAGCCCTTTATCTTATATCTCATTTAAAACATCTTCTCCCATTCTGTCAATTGTCTTTTGGTTTTGTCCTTTGCTGTGCAAAAGCTTTTCATCTTGATGAAGTCCCAATAGTTCATTTTTGCCTTTGTTTCCCTTGCCTTTGGAGACATGTCTACCAAGAAGTTGCTGCCTGTGTTCTCCCCTAGGATTTTGATGGATTCCTATCTCACATTTGGGTCTTCCTTCCATTTTGAGTCTACTTTTGTATATGGTGTCAGGAAGTGGTTCACTTTCATCCTTCTGAATATACATACAGAAGAAAGCTGTCCCAGTTTTCCCAGCACCATTTCTTGAAGAGACTGTCTTTTTTCCATTGGACATTCTTTCCTGCCTTGTCAAAGTTTGTTTGACCATAGAGTCGAGGTTCCATTTGTGGGCTCTCTATTCTGTTCCATTGATCTGTGTGTCTGTTTTTATGCCAGTACCATATCATCTAGATGGTTACAACTTTGTATTAGAGCTTGAAGTTTTATTACACCAGCTTTGGCCACCTTTTGCAACATTCCTTTGGCTATTCAGGGTCTTTTCTGATTCCATACCAATTTTAGGATTCTTTGTTCCAGCTCTATGAAAAAAGTTGATGATATTTTGACAGGGATTACATTAAATGTATATATTGCTCTAGGTATCATAGACATTTTAATGATATTTGTTCTTCATGAGCATAGAACATTTTTCCATTTCTTTGTGTCTGCCTTAATTTCTTTCATGAGTATTCTGTAATTTTCTGAGAACAGATCCTTTGCCTCTTTGGTTAGGTTTATTCCTAGGTATCTTACAGTTTGGGGTACCATTGTAAATTGGATCTACTCCTTAATTTCTCTTTCTTCTGTCTCACTGTTAGTATATAAACATGTAACTGATTTCTGTGCATTGATTTTTTTATCCTGCCACTTTGATGAATTTCCATATGAGTTCTAGCAATTTGGGGGTAGAATTTTTTGGGATTTCCACATAGAGTATCATGTCATTTGTGAAGAGTGAGAATTTGACTTCTTTGCCAATTCAGGTGCCCTTTATCTCTTTTTGTCTGATTGCTGAGGCTAGGACTTCTAGTACTGTGTTGAACAACAATGGTGAGAGTAGACATCTCTGCCATGTTCCTGACCTTAGGGGATAAGCTCTCAGTTTTTCTCCACTGAGAATGATATTCACTGTGGGCTTTTGATATGTGGCTTTTGTGATATATTTAATTTTATTTTGTGTATGGTGGAAACAATGCTGTACTTCATTAAATGCTTTTTCTGCATCTGTTGAGAGGATCATCTGGTTCTTGTCCTTTTTTAATTAATGTGTAATATATCACATTGATTTGCAGAGGTTAAACAACCCTTGCAGCCCAGGAATAAATCCCACTTGGTCATGGTGAATAATCCTTTTAATGTACTTCTGGATCCTATTGGCTAGGATTTTGGTGAGAATTTTGGCATCTGTGTTCATCAGGGATACTGGTCTATAATTCTCCTTTTTGGGAGGGTCTTCGTCTGTTTTTGGGATCAAGGTAATATTGGACTCATAAAAAGAATTTGGACATTTTCCTTCCATTTCTATTTTTTGAAACGGCTTCAGAAGAATAGGTATTAGGTCTTCTTTAAATGTTTGGTAGAATTTCCCTGGGAAGCCATCCAGCTCTGGACTCTTGTTTGTTGGAAGATTATTGATTACTGCTTCAATTTCTTTTCTGGTTATCGATCTGTTCAGATTTTCTATTTCTTCCTAGTTCAGTTTTGGTAGATTCTACATCTCTAGGGATGCATCCATTTCTTTCAGATTGCCTCATTGTTGGCATATAGTTGCTCTAATATGTTCTTATATTGGTGGTGGTTATAATTTCTCCCTTTCATTCATGATTTTACTTGGGTCCTTTCTCTTTTCTTTTTGATAAGTCTGGCCAGGGATTTATCAGTTTATTAATTCTTTCAAAGAACCAGCTCCTAGTTTCCTTGATCCATTCTACTGTTCTTTTGGTTTCTATTTCATTGATTTCTGCTCTAATCTTTATTAATTTTCTTCTCCTGCTGGATTTAGGCTTTATTTGTTGTTCTTTCTCTAGCTCCTTTAGGTGTAAGGTTAGGTTGTGTATTTGAGATCTTTCCTGTTTTCTTGAGAAAGGCTTATATTGCTATCTCCTTCCCTTTTAGGGAAGGAGACCCTTTTGCTATGCCCCAAAGATTTTGAACAGTTGTATTTTCATTTTCATTTGTTCCTATGAATTCTTTAAATTCTTTAATTTCCTGGTTGACTCATTTCTTCTTTCATAGGATGCTCTTTAGCCTACTTGTATTTCAGTTCTTTCCAACTTTCCTCTTGAGACTGAGTTCCAGTTTCAAAGCATTGTGGTCTGAAAATATGCAGGGAATGATCCCAGTCTTTTGGTACTGTTGGGACTTGATTTGTGACCCAGTATGTGGTCTGCTGTGGAGACTGTTCCATGAGCACTTGAGAAGAATGTTTATTCTGTTGCTTTAGGGTAGTATGCTCTGAATATATCTGTGAAGTCCATCTGGTCCAATGTGTCATTCAGAGCCCTTGTTCCTTGTTGATCTTCTGATTAGATGATCTGTCCATTGCAGTGAGTGGAATGTTAAAGTCCCCTACTATTATCAGTGTGTTTCTTTAATTTTGTTACTAATTGGTTTATATAAATGGCTGCTCCCATGTTAGGGGCATAATTGTTCACAATTGTTTGATCTTGTTGGACAGACCCTTTAATTTTGATACTGTGTCCTTCTCATCTATATTACAGTCTTTGGTTTAAAGTCTAATTTGTCTGATATTAGGATTGCCACCCAGCTTTCTTTTGATGTCCATTAGCATGATAAATGGTTTTCCATCTCCTCACTTTAAATCTGGAGGTGTCTTGGAGTCTAAAAAGAGTCTCTTACAGACAGCATATCAATGGATCTTGCTTTTTTATCCAATCTGATACCCTATGTCTTTTGATTGGGGCATTTAGGCCATTTAAATACAGAGTAACTATTGAAATATAAGAATTGAGTGCCATTGTACTAACTATAAATTGACTATTTCTGTGTATATTGTCTCTGTACCTTTCTGATCTCTGTTACCTTTGGGCTTTCTCTTCACTAAAAGTATCCCTTTTAATATTTCTTGGAGGGCTGGTTTGGCAATCACAAATTCTTTTTGTTCCTGTTTGTCTTGGAAGCTTTTTATCTCTCCTCCTATTTTGAATGACATCCTTGCTGGATAAAGTATTCCTGGCTGCGTATTTTTCTCATTTAGTACCCTGAATAGATCATGCCAGTTCTTTCTGGCCTGCCAGGTTTCTCTGAATAGGTCTGCCTCCAATCTAATGTTTTTACCCTTGAAGGTCTGTCTGAGATTTGCAAGTTTCACTGTTATATGTCAAGGTGTTTACCTGTTTTTATTTATTTTGATGGGGCTTTGTCTGTGTCTCCTGGACTTGGATGCCTGTTTCCTTTCCTAGATTAGGGCATTCTCCACTAAAATTTGCTCCAGTATACCTTCTGCCTGTCTCCCCTTCCTCTCCTGGGATCCCAATTCTAATACTATTTTGGTTTATGGTATCACTTATGACTCTAATTCTCCCTTGAAACCCAGTTGTTTATCTCTCTTTTTCAGAGCTGCTTTATTTACCAACATTTTGTCTTCTATATCACTAATTCTCTCTTCTGCCTCATTTATCCTAGCAGTTAGAACCTCCATTTTTTATTACATTTCATTAATAGCCTTTTTTATCTTGACTTTATTAGATTTTAGTTCTTTTATTTCTCCAGAAAGGGATTCTCTAGTATTTTCCATGCTTTTTTCCAGTACAGCTAATATCTTTATAATCATTATTCTGAACTCTAATTCCAAAATCTTACTTATATCTATACTGATTAGGTTTCTGGCCATCAGTACCGCCTCTTGTTCTCTTTGTAGAGGTGAGTTTTTCTGTCTTGGCATTCTGTTCAGAGAAGAATAGATGAACAAGAAAACAAAATACTAAAGTGGCAACAACAACCCCAAACAAATCAGAAGAATGCTGAAACTGGGGTGAAAAAAATTAAAATGTAAAAGAAGAGAGAAAATAGTCAAGCAGGTGAACAGAACAGACCAATCCACTGGATCCTGTGTGTATTTTAGTCTGTTTATTAGAAAACTGATACCAAAATTGTGAAGAAAGAAAAACATATATGTACAAAAATAAATTTAAATATATTGAGAAGATATAATGGTACGTAAAAATGAAAATTAAAAGACAAAAAAAAAATAGAATATAAACAGAGCAGTACACTATATCCTGAGAGTATTTTGGTTTGTTTGTTAGAAGAATCTACATCCCAAAATTGGGAAGAGAGAAAAAGTTATATTACACACACACAAAAATTAAATGCATTGAAAAGCTAGAATGTAACTGTGAAGACAAAAATTTAAAAAGACTGTAACAAACAGAAAGAAGAAAAAAGAATATAATTAAACAAGTAAAGGAAATAGAGCAATATACTAGACTCTGGGTATATTTTGGTCTATTAGAAGAAACTGAATCACAAAATTGTAAAGAAAGAAAAAATATGTATATACACACAAAAATAAAATTAAATATAAAATACAAAATGAAATACAAAAAAATAGAATATAAGTGTAAAAATGAAAGTTAAAAAAGATTTTTAAGAAGTTGATTAAAAAAAAGAATTGGTGGAAAGAGGAAAAAATTAAAATTGAGAGCCTAAAGAATCATGGGGTGGAAAACATAAATTCTATATACCATTTTCCCATAGCCCTAGAATTTTGCAGTTCTGTGTGATTGATAAACGTGGTCTTAGCCAGATGTTCTTGGTAATCTTCTGGGGAGCCTATTGCAGTGGTTCTCAGGTGTCTTTGCCTGTGCAGAATTAACCCGTGGTTTATCTTCCCATATATTGCTTTGAATTCAATTCTCAGCCCTTCCTACTTTGCAGAAAGTGGTCACTTTTCTATTTATAGAATTGCAGCTGTTCTTTTTCTTAGATCTCCAGTTGAGTTGGCCAGTGTTCAGAATGATTTGATACCTAGCTGAATTCCTGGGGCCAGATGAAATTAAGGTCTCCTACTCCTCTGTCATCTTGGACTATCTCAGATGTATATTGATTATACAGTTATAAAAATCTTTTAAGTCCTGTAGTTTTTAGAGAGGAAACACAAGTTTTTTGGTTATCTAAATCCAAATGTAGTCAGAAATTGCTAAACCCTTTCAGTATATTTTCCCATTTTTTGGATCACATTTTTTTTAAAGGATTATTTATTTATTTATTAGAGAGAGAGAGAGAGAGAACACACAAGCAGGGAAAGTGGGAGAGGGAGAAGCAGGAGCCTGACACGGGCTTGATGTCAGTACCTGGGATCATGACCCAAGCAGAAGGCAGATGCTTAACAACTGAGCCACCCAGGTGGCCTGGATCACATTTTTTTTTTGAAAAAGCCTAAGAAGAATTATTTCCTTATTTCATATAGGAAGAAAAAACATATATTTTAGAAATCTCAAATTCAAATTCACCATGTTATATGTGTGAAATTATGATGTTTAAATGTTTTACAAATAAAAATTGCATAGCCATCTAACAATTTACACAACTTTTCTAAATAATATGTTAGAGAATTATATAGTAATTATAGTAATTAGTAATTAATAGTAATTACTCTTATAATTCTCTAATAACAGTTCTTTTTTCTTTGATGGAAGAGAAAAATGGATTATAATTTCCTTATTAAAAATTCTTTCTTTAAAAGAATTTCTTAAAGAAAGAAAAGAAAGAATTTCTTTAACTCTTTAAGAGAAACAGTTATAAATGATGACCAGAGGAATTTCTAAAATAAATTAATCTTGTGAAAGACTCTCCCTCCCCCAGCCCAATACCTAGTTTAACACTGTGTTACAGATTTCTGCATTTGTTTTCCTCTTCTGTTCACCCTAATTGCATCCCATCTGTTGGGAGGAAGTGATTGAATACCCAATGAATTAAAAATCTAGATAATGTTTTTAGTATCATAGTAGCATCTTAGATTTGTTAAATTTCTTAATTATTCCTAAATTTTATCATGAGTTATTTATTGAGTTGCTCTAATATTTAATGTTTTCCGTAGTACCTTGCTCCTGAAGTAATCCGAAAACAGCCCTATGACAATACTGTAGATTGGTGGTGCCTCGGTGCTGTTCTCTATGAAATGCTGTATGGATTGGTATGTATTTCTGCTCTTTCATTATTATTTCAATATATTTTCATTGTTTTAAGTTGTCTCTCTTTTTTATTAATCCCAGGGACTCTTAGATAACATTGATGGAGTATTAGTAACCTGATTAAATGCATCCAAAATCACATTAGGAATATACACAAAAGGAAAAACTTTTCCTTTGTTACTAATCTTTTTTTTTAATTTTTTTTTTTTTTAAGATTTTATTTATTTATTTGACAGACAGAGATCACAAGTAGGCAGAGAGGCAGGCAGAGAAAGAGGAGGAAGCAGGCTCCCTGCTGAGCAGAGAGCCTGATGCGGGACTCCATCCCAGGACCTTGAGATCATGACCTGAGCCGAAGGCAGCGGCTTAACCCACTGAGCCACCCAGGCGCCCCTGTTACTAATCTTTTAATTATTATTAATTATTTCTCTGTCATATGAATCACTACTTAGACTAATCCGGTATTCCCATCCTACTTGCATTTTTTAGAAATAGACATTAGCTATAACATTATTATTATTTACTTTCATACAGTTTACCCCATCATTCTACCCAGTTTCAAAAAGATAGAAGGAAAAGATTTTTGTATTTATTAGAAGATCATATCTTTTGGTTGCCTTGTGTTTTATTTTTATAGGATTAATACTGGTGCTCTACTTTTTCTGCTGTTGGAAACCCTCTATTCCTTTTACTGCAAACATGTCTAGATTTTATTGAAAAAAAAAGAATGTTCACTATGAAATCATTTACCCCAGTTTTTATTAATTGACACATAAGGCTAACCAGTGCTTCTGATTAACATGTGTAAAGTTATTCACTATATTAATTAATATTCCAACCAGGGACGCCTGGCTGGATCAGTTGGAGGGACATGCAACTCTTGATCTTGGTCTCTTGACTTTAAGCCACATGTTGGGTGTAGAGATTACTAAAATAAAAATAAATAAAATAGATCATTACAACCAAAAGTGAGCAATTTAGGACTTTGGTTAGTTTACATATTTTTGTAGGAACAATATATATTTTTCTTTACACTTTTTGAGGTATTTAGAGCAGTTTCTAAAGTTCTTTTGTGATTTCATGAGTGTCCAGCAGCCCCATGCTGGAGACCTTGTGCTTATCACCCATGCTGCTGCCCACACTAAGCTAAATATTACCATCAGCAGAGACCTGACCTGGGGCTCGGTTTTTTTTGTTTCACTTTTTGTTTTATGTGGGAATTCCACCCCCCCAAAAACTGGGGAGCTCTCAGTGAAATCTAAAACATGAGGTGCATGTTAGTGCATTTGTCTTACAGTGCTAACTTTGAATGATAGATTCCTATGACAACCAACACTGTCTCTTCTTTGCCATTGCTTATTAAAAGATCTCATTTTCTGGTAATGCTGTTGACTTGGAACACCTGATATACTTTCCTTTCTTTAAATGCTAGGTATTTGCTGTCCTGATATTTTTTGAATCCTTTAAATTTCTTCAGAGAACTATGAAAGTGGAAAATACTGTCATTGTATGTAAAATGCAGTTGATTCAAAAGGGAACATTTGAAACATATACTTCAATAATGATACTTATATTAACTTTTTAAAAATAAAGTTTCAATTTTAAAAAGTAAAAACATTTTTCCTTCCTGTAAAAAAGAAAATAACAAGCTATATAGCTGCCTTAACATTAAAAATTATTTTTGGTGTAAAAGTTAACTTGATGGTTAATGGGCTACTCCTCATTTTGAAGCTGTACAGGTCTTCAGGCTATAACAATAGAATTGTAATTCTGCAGTGTGCATCCATAATGCTGTCATCACCACAAGCACGTAGGAAGGAGCACTTCTTCAAGTCTTCATCTCTACTGGAAATCTCTGTTTTAATTCATTTATTTCCAAGTCTCAAGAAACTATTTAATATTTGATCTATGTTGAATCTCTGAGTGGAGTCATTCTTTCCTTATGCTGCTAATGAGATTGGCGCTTTTCTCTAAAACGGATATTATTACAAGTTTTACACAGTTTACACCTATCTGCAGGGTGGTCTTGAACATTCAGCAAGCGCATATTGGGCTCCACATGTGCTGGGTTCTACACCCTCTTCAGCTTGGAGACCACCCTACAGATGTACACGTGCCCACAAGGCCTGTGCATTCTAGATCTGTCCAGACCCACACTGATCCTTGTAGAGCAAGGCCAAATCCAACTCTTTCAACCCCATTTCCGCATAGCTTAATTAACCCTAATTCTATTTTCTTTTTTTTCTCCCCACCAGCCTCCTTTTTATTGCCGAGATGTTGCTGAAATGTATGACAATATTCTTCACAAGCCCCTGAGTTTGAGGCCAGGAGTAAGCCTCACAGCCTGGTCCATTCTGGAAGAACTCCTAGAAAAAGACAGGCAAAATCGACTTGGTGCCAAAGAAGACTTTGTATGTACATTCTTCCCAGTACCTGCTTTATTTAAAGCTTATTTTAAGATTTGAAGATAAATTCTTATTTTATGTGTCATTTACTGGGACGTATACAGCCCTTAAATAGCACCATGGGAAGGAAGCATGCTTGTCCCAGCAGTTCTCCACCAGTGTTTATGGGTTTGAAGCACTTAGATAGGCTTTCCATTTGATCTTCAGAACAGTTCGAGCCTCTCCTCTTCATCCCTCCCATCCTGTTTTCACACCCTGTTACTTATTTTTCATTTATAAGAATTTTTCCCCCTTTTTAAAAAAATGTGTGGCATGCATTTTTTTGGTTACCTAAACTTTTAAATCATTTTACTTAAGAATTTATTGAGTGCCTCCTGTCTGCATGAGGTAATGCCTTTTGCCTAATAATTTTTATTCTGAGAATTTGGTGACACCTCCTTGAGGTAATTATAGAAACTATAGGTTTCTTTGTTTGTTTGTTTTTCTTTAACAAATCAGGGCAATTAGGGGCACCTGGCTGGCTCAGTCAGTGAATGGAGTATGCAGTCAATAAATGGAGTCTTGATCTCAGGGTTATAGGTTTGAGCACCACAATGGGTGGAGCAATTACTTAAATATAAAAAATCTTTTTAAAAATTAGGGTAATTAAATGACTTGTGTAGCTACTGGTGTTACGGTCTTGTATCAGTAAATTCATGACCTTTTGGGAATATGAACTTTTTTTTTTTCTTAAAGATTTTATTTATTTACTTGACAGACAGAGATCACGAGGAAGCAGAGAGGCAGGCAGAGACAGAGGGGAAAGCGGGCTCCCAGCTGAGCAGAGAGCCTGATGCGGGGCTCAATCCCAGGACCCTGAGATCATGACCCGAGCCGAAGGCAGAGGCCCTAACCCACTGAGCCACCCATGCGCCCCGGAATATGAACTTTTAAATTCATTTAAATTTATCACAAATTCAGGACACCTGTGTTGCTCAGTCGGTTAAGCAGCTGCTTTTGGCTTAGGTCATGATCCCAGGTTCCTAGGGTCGAGTCTCACATTGGGCTTTTTGCTCAGCAAGCATTTGCTTCTCCTTCTGCCTGCCTCTCCACCTGCTTGTACTCTCTCTCTCTTTCTAACAAATAAATAAAATCTTAAGATTTATTTATTTATTTATTTGGCAGACAGAGATTACAAGTAGGCAGACAGGCAGGCAGAGAGAGAGGAGGAAGCAGGCTCCCTGCTGAGCAGAGAGCCCAATGCAGGGCTTAATTCCAGGACCCTAGGATCATGACCTGAGCCAAGGCAGAGGCTTAACCCACTGAGCCACCCCGGCGCCCCCAAATAAATAAAATCTTAAAAAATAAATTTCTCACACTCTTAGGGGCTGTTTATCAGTTGTGAACTTGCACTTGAATAACAAATTTGTATGTACTGCTATGTCCCTCCACACTCCCCAGTTCAGTAGGTTGCTCTGTCAACAGTTTTCCATCTAGCTTGGATTCATTCCATAGTCCATTGTTTCATTCAGTCTTGTTAATGCTTTACACCTTCTCACCCCTGCTCCTTTTAAGCATATCCCTGGCAGAAATCCCAACCCTGGCTGAATCTAGTTCTTATCTTCTGGGCTGCTGTATAGTGCTGAAGAAGGTTACAGCACTGGGCATACTGGAAGCACTGCGAAGTTCCAGTGACTAGTCTCCCCTGTGCTTCACCACTGCCTGGTGATGCTCTTGTGTTTCTCTAGCTGCTTCTCCTCCTCTCTGTCTTAACTATTTCAGATGTTCTACAAATTTCCAGACTCCTTTTCTCCTTATTCACTTTTAGCAGATGATCTTGCCTTCTGAATTATAGGGAAAACAGAAATCAGCAGAGCAGAACAAACTCAGTCAAACAAACTCACTGTCAGATTTGCAGACCCACATGCCCCTGCTCGCTGACGTTTCCTTCTTTCTAATGTAGTAGAAAAGGCCAGTTTCCACCTCTGCACTGGATCCTGACTCCTCACAGGGAACCCTGTGCATGCCTTTTTTCCACACAGATAACTACTTCCTTCTGTGAGGGGTCCTTCCAGTCGATAATTAAACATTATCAAGTCTCTTGCTTCTTCTTCTTTTATTTTTAAGATTTTATTTATTTATTTGACAGACAGAGATCACAAGGCAGAGAGGCGGGCAGAGAGAGGGAAGGGAAGCAGGCTCCCTGCTGAGCAGAGAGCCCTACGCAGGGCTCCATCCCAGGACCCTGGGATCATGACCTGAGCCAAAGGCAGAGGCTTTAACCCACTGAGCCACCCAGGCGCCCCAAGTCTCTTGCTTCTTAAATCAAAACCCTTCAACCATGCTCTCCTGCCAGGTAATACTTTTTCCCTTCACAGCCAAACTTGCTAAAAGTTTCTGTACTCATTTTTAATTTCCCAGTCTCTTCTCATTTCTCCATTTACCAAAAATAGCTACTAAAATTGCTGAATCAGGGGCACGTGGGTGCCTCAGTTAGCTAAGTGTCTGCCTTTAGCTCAGGTCATGATCCCAGGGTCCTGGGATCAAGTGCCACATTGGGCTCCTTGCTCAGTGGGGGAATTGGCTTCTCCGTCTGCCTGCGGCTCCCCTGCTAGTCCCCTCCCACCTCTCTCTGACAAATAAGTAAAATCTTTAAAAAAATAAACTTCCGGTACTCTTGTGACATAGGCTTCCACAAGATCCTGCAGTCATCTCATGCTTTCCTTTCTGTATTTCTGGGCCTTCTTCCATATGTTCTGTGTAAGATCCTTTATTCAACCTGATGGTTAAGTGTTGTGGTTTCTTGTGGTTGTCCTAAACCCTCTTCCTTCTTCTGTGCTCTGTTCTGGACAGTCTTAGTTAGCCCAGTGGCTTTGGTTATCTGTATGTCTTCATTTCACGTTTTCATCACTCCAATCCAGACCTCTCTTCTGAACTTGGGACTAATAGGATATCTGCCTGTTCAACACCACCCTTCGGATTTCTGCAGAGAACCTCAAACATCACATGTTCCAAATTGAACTTCTGCCATTTTCTTTTTGTGTGCGTCAGGTCTGAAATCTGAGTCATTCTTGACTCCTCTTTCTTCCTTACTTCCATATTCAGTGGGCAGCCAGATCCTATTGTATTTACTTCCTAAATCTTTCCCTCATCCTCACACTTTTTTTACTCCTACTGTGACTATTCTTTTTCTACCATTTTCAACTTTTTTTTTTTTTTTTAAGATTCTCTTTTCAGGTAATTTCTGTATCCAACGTGGGGCCCAAACCCACAAGCCTGAAATCAAGAGTGACGGCTCCACCCCCTGAGCCAGCCAGGCACCCCTACCATTTTCAGCTTGTGTTTGGCCACAACACTCACTAGTTATTTTTCCTTAATCTGCTCATGGCTTTTCAGTCCATTTCCCTATGACAGTCAGAGTGGTCTTAAAAAAACAAACCAAAAATTCTCCATATCTGGGACGTTCCTAAAACTCCCTCATGACTTCTCACAATCCTAGAATAAAATAAAAAATTATTAATGTAGACCCAATATGGTATGGCCTGTTTGCCTTGTAGGCTTCCCCTTGTGTGACAGTCCCAATTCTTCCCTGTACTACAACAATATTTGGCTCATCTTCTTGACCAAAATAACCCTCTTGCCCCCACAGGACCTTCTTATTCTGCCTGGAATGTTCTCTCCCTCATTTTTTATATGACTAATTTTTACTCAACTTTCAGACCTCCAATCAAACATTACTTCATCTCTAAAAAGTCTTTTTTTTTTTTTTTAAGATTTTATTTATTCATTTGACAGACAGAGATCACAAGTAGGCAGAGAGGCAGGCAGAGAGAGAGTGAGAGAGGGAAGCAGGCTCCCCACTGAGCAGAGAGCCCGATGCGGGACTCGATCCCAGGACCCTGAGATCATGACCTGAGCCGAAGGCAGCGGCCTAACCCACTGAGCCACCCAGGCGCCCCAAAAAGTCTTTTTAAGCCCACCAAACTAGGTTGGATCCTACTTTATACACTCCTGTGTCACCTGGCAGGGAAAATAACTGGAATCAATACTCTGTGAGCTTTTGGTAATATTAACTCGGATTGGAATTTTTTTTTTTGGTACAGAAACTTATCAGTTTGATCTTTACCTCTGCCCCAGTGTGTAAAAAACTTTTATCTTTTTTTTTTTTTTGAAGATTTTATTTACTTATTTGACAGACAGAGATCACAAGTAGGCAGAGAGGCAGGCAGAGAGAGAGAGGAGGAAGCAGGCTCCCCACTGAGCATAGAACCCCATGCAGTGCTTGATCCTAGGACCCTGGGATCATGACCCGAGCTGAAGGCAGAGGCTTTAACCCATTGAGCCACCCAGGTGCCCCCAAAACTCTTTTATCTTTTACCTAACTTCTCTTTTACCTCTCCCATTCAGACAGTAATTACAGTTCTTTGTGCTTATGTAGTCCCTTTTTTTTTTTTGAAGATTGATATATTTATTTGAGAGAGAGCACAGAGAGGAGGGACACAGTGAGAGAGAGAGAAAGTGAGAGCCTTAAGTAGATTCCATGCTAAGTGCAGAGCCCAACATGGGACTTGATTCCATGACCCTGAGATTACAACTTGAGCCGAAACCAAGAGCCGGATGCTTAACCGACTGTGCCCCCAAGGCGCCTTGTGCCTTATTCTTTTCATACCTCTTTTATGTCCATATTTTCTACCAGTCCTTAAAATAGCATGTGAAATATCTAGGACAGAAATATAACTCCATTTTACCTACAAAGAAATCATGCCTATGAAGGGATATAACTTAGGTTGGTCATTCTGAGTAACTGTCTTTCATGTCTGCTCTGGTGATAGTCTCCCCACTACACTGTCTTACCATGTGAATACCATAAGTATTTACCTAAAAAAATTATTGAGGGACAAAGTGGTAGTGGTTTGGCTTCATCTAATTATTCAGTGAGTACTTAATTACAGTTTTCAACATTAGTAAAAACTATATGTATTTCTTTAACATTTTAGCTTGAAATTCAGAATCATCCTTTTTTTGAATCACTCAGCTGGACTGATCTTGTGCAAAAGAGGATTCCACCACCATTTAATCCTAATGTGGTAAGAATATATTCAAATATTATTTTCTAATATAGTGAAATATAGAACTATAGCTAATCGTAATCTTAGCAATAGATCTCAAAATCTAATGTGAATGAAATTGAATCAGTATCTAAATATCTGAAAAATGTGTCTCTCAGAGTCATCTGGTACACTGATAACTTCAGGATGACCAGTAAAACTGTAGTTATATTACATTGGTAAGAGTGTCTTTTAGGATAGTAATTATGAAGTGTTTCTTTGGAGCATGTATAAGAAAGGGATGAGCTTGTTAGATTAAAAAAAGATGCAAATTAGAATAACTGAGGTGTCTCGTGCCTATAAACCAGCAAATATTTTAAGTAACATTAATACACATATTTTTCTAGATTGATATGAGATCAGACACAAGCAAACATTATTAATGGTAATGTAAATTGTTAGATACCTTTTTGGAAAATAAAGTGTTCATATTAGCTTGACTTATTAAATCAACTGATGGAAACACTTTATCTAAAATCTTTTACCTAAAGTCTTTTTTTTTTTTTCTTTTTTAAAGAGGAAAGCTTCATCAAAGATCTGTTTACAGCATTAACAATATTGGAAATTTGGGGAAACAAATACATAACAGTATTTAAACAGGAAATGTTTAATAATCATCAATAGGCTAATGATATTATGAACTATTGAAAGCTATATCTATAGGCATACTTTTATGCATTATAATATGTAATTTATTCCTCATGCTACTAAGTTACTACCATTACTATCCTTCTTATTATGTATGTTTTATAAATGAAGAAATGGGAAGTCAGAGATGCCACATAGCTGGATTAAAAAGTAGCAGAGCAAGGATTCAAATCTATGCCTCATTGCACAGTCACTGTTCTATCCATGCTTTCTTATACTCAATTGCCCTTTCTTGTTAAGTGAATGGTAATAACAGTAAATGTAAAAATGAGCAGGTACTTAGAAAATCCTTATAATGTTAAATAAAAACATGGCAATCCTTATATTATCACATAAAAAACATGGCAATTTTTGTGATGTATTATTATAGCAGTAAAAATAACAGTTAAGGACTAGAAGAGAATATAATAGAAACCAGGATTGATTTGGGGTTGTGGGATCATGGTGAATTTTTTTTTTCTTTTACTTTAAGTGTTTTGGTGCTGTGGAATTCATGACATACTTTTTTAGTAAATTAGTACAGAATAAGGAAATCGTTTTAGGAAAATATTATTTAGTCTACTCATTTTGTTAAAGATTTGTTTCAGTGCATAGCTTGTGGCTAGTAGTATTTAATAGGTGAGACATTTACACCTATTAACATAACAATACTTGTAGATTGCCTTATTTCATATAGCTTATCCAGAAGTGAGTGACTCCATTAAGGATAATTTCTGTCCCTAATTTCTAGAATTTGCATTAGGAACTTAGGACCTTTAGGAATTATTCTTTTTTTTTTTTTTAAGATTTTTTTTTTTTTTTTAATTTATTTGACAGAGAGACACACAGTGAGAGAGGGAACACAAGTAGGGGAAATGGGAGGGGGAGAAGCAGGCTTCCTGCCAACCAGGGAGCCCGATGCAGGTCTCAATCCCAGGACCCTGGGATCATGATCTGAGCAGAAGGCAGACACTTAACCACTGAGTCACCCAGGTGTCCCTTTAAGAATTATTATAGTTTTCTTTTTAAATTGAAAGTCTTACTGAGTTTAGTTATCCTCAAATAAATATGTCATCAGGCATTAAAGAGTTAGGTACTCCTAAGCAGTACTGAAAATGGAAATAATGTTGACTTCAGAGTCAGTACCTCCATTTGAATCCCCACTCTTTTATGACTAATTAACTAAATTTTTTAAAGCAAGATCCACAACTGAGAAGCCACAGAAGAAATTGGTAAATTTGGCCACATTAAATTTAGAAATGTCTACATGGTAAGAAAGGGGAAAAAAAAAAACCTACTTCAAATAACAAACTGGCGAAGATTTTTAAACACTAAAAGCATTCTTACAAGTCAATGAGAAAAAGACCAATGATCAGTAAAAATATGGACAAAATACACAAAATATGCAGTAACAGAAAAATAAATACATATGGCTTTTAAATATATGAAAAGATGTTCAAATTGACTGACAGATTCTAATAGGTTACCATTTTCCACTTAACAGAGATCAGAAAAAGTATGATAACGTGAATGTTCTCATACTTTGTTTTTAGTACTTGTATCCTTTTATTTAACCCTGACATCAATTCTGTGAAATAGTGCTGCTCTTTTCCACATATTACAGATGCATTAACTTAGGTGCAGAAAAGGTTGACTAACTTCCCCAGAGTTTAAAGAACTAGAATTTGAGCTCAGGCTCTTCAAAGACCAAGCCCTCCTTCACTCTTAACATAAGCAATGCAGTATTATTCCTGTCAGTACTAGCCATGAGCCAAAAGGGCATTCATAAAATATCTTTAACATCAAGAAAAGAACATTTGCCATAATTTACAGAACACCATCTACATGTCAGATTCTGGGAATTTTATGTATTAACACATGAGATCCTCACAACAACCTTAACAGGTAGGTGGTAGTATTCTTACCTAAAGAAGTGGAAACAAGCTCACAGAGATAGGGTAGTTTATATAAAAAATTAGAGCTAGCAAACTTCATAGCCAGAATTCAAACCTTAGTCTTATTCCAAAGCCTGTTCTGGGGCTACATGTAAGAATTTGTTGACATTTTTTATATTACATAAATACAAATTCTAGCATTCTTCTTCCTCTGTAGAAGAATTTCCCTTATTGAGGGATCTCTTATTGGGGATCTCACATTGAAGGATCTCACATTCTGTCTGTGCTCTGCTGTTTGTAGCTTACCAGGCTAGCTGTATTCTTGGCTTAGAATATCTGCTCTGGATCCTTGTCTGTTCACCTCAGTTAGACTTGATGACCTAGACATGCTAAGAATTCCCTCCCCCTTAGAGCACAGAGAACCTAGAGATTTAGGGATGAGTTCTAAGAGTGAGTCACCTGAATTTCTCTCTCAGTTTTTATCTGGGAATACATCGGAAGGGAAGAATCCGTTAGCTTTTATCAGATTTGTAAAAGAGGATGAAGAAGAACTGCTTCCATCAAGCTGCTGCCAGGCTTTACTTCCCAGCTTTCTGGCTTCTTTAGGTCTCTACAGCTAAGGTGTCCTAGCCAAAGGCTTAATGACCTCTGTAGCACAGGTTGTTTGCAGCCCCTTCCTTTTCTCCTCAAAAGGCTTTACCTTCCCAGAGTACAGAAACTGGATGCGCAAGCATTTTATGGAACTCAAGTGAAAAGTGCCATCCTGAAAACCTACCTGGTCTCCTTTTCTAAACTTAAAGATGTTGCTGGGTAGAGAGAAAGGGGGTCAGTTGCAAGGTCTGAGGTTCAAATTAACATAGGTCAAGCTTCTGTTATGCTAGCCTTCCTCACCCTTGTCTCCCCCCACTTCCAACAAGAACTTTGCTGGAAGGATGGTAAACTCTGGAAAGGAAAAGCAGAAATTGTTTCAAAGAAATGGTGAAGTAGGAAGACATCTTAACTTGCCAGGAATAAATATATACATTCTTGAAGGGGTTTTAAGGAAAGACTAAATTAATGAAAAGCAACCTAAGGTAATAATATGCTTTTAATGTTTTAGGCAGGACCAGATGATATCAGGAACTTCGATGCAGCGTTTACAGAAGAAACAGTTCCATATTCTGTGTGTGTGTCTTCTGACTATTCTATAGTGAACGCCAGTGTGCTGGAAGCAGATGATGCCTTCGTTGGTTTCTCTTACGCACCTCCTTCAGAAGATTTATTTTTGTGAACAGTTTGCCATCCAGAAACCATTGAGCATTGAGACTGAAACTCTTCTTTGTGTGACTATATTCAAATATGTTTAACTAGTGCCTCATTTTTACATGTAATGTTAAAAACTATGAAAAATGTATTTTCTGCTGTATGCAAGAAAATAGGGCATTTCAAAGAGCTAAGTTTCGAATTAAAATTTGTATTATTGTTTATTAAGCTTATTTTTAAACTGAAATTTTAAAAGCTATTGTTCTCAGCATTAACCTATTTTTAAAAAAACTTTTTGCTAATGACTGTTTTCCCCACTGAGTTTACACTAACATCTACCCAAGACAGACTATTTTTCGACAGCCTGTTTCAGTTTGGTTAACATACATTAATGCCTTTCTCTCTACTTTTGACCTTTGTTCTCAGATCAGAACTATGCAATTGGTATGTGGTTGTTTAAGTAGAAACCACATCTTTCCACAAGTCATTGTTTGACATAATCAGTTCTTGGTAGGATTAAAACGTAAAAGCATCGTTAACACATGGGCTGTGAGTTAACACTTTGAGTAAGTGTTCATTCTGCAGATCAAATTAAAAAATAACAAAGGAGATCCATTGCTTTTGAAATACCAATTCAAATTTGTGAATTATTTTTTCTCTGGAAGAAAAATAAAAGCTTAATAGAAAATTTAGAGTATTCCCAAAGATCTGAAGAGTAATAAAATACTACTGGATTTTTTTTTAGGTGGTGCCAAAAATGAATGTCTCTGTGTCATGTATTTATATTACAAATACATTCTATTTATGTTCTTTCTGGTCTTTATGTTGTTAAGTAGTCCTGAATCATGGCATTCACTTTTGCAAACAGCTGTTCAAAACTGTCTTTCTAATTGGTTAATGAGTGAAAAATATTGAGCCTTCTAAGAGTTTTTACCTAATTGGGGATTAAAAAATAGAATAGCAAATTCTTGGTCAGTATTAATATGTATTTCACAACAATGTAATAAAAGTTAAAAATCAGGCAGATGCACTGTCAGTATCTTTATTGTCCTAGAATAAGTACAGGAAACTGACCTTAAAATCATACTAAAAACAAACTAACTGTGTACTTGTCATTATAAAAGAGAATACAGAAAAACTAAAAAATAATGCTTGTCTTGGAATTCTGCTTCTTAGAGACTTTTCAAGTCATGTAGGAAACATTGTGAAAGTTTAAGGACCAAGTTTATATGCTTCAGGAACAAGCATTCTTTCCATGTATTTTCTCTTGAGAAAGAAATCACAAAAGCATTTTACACCAATAGCCTTTGGCTGAAAATTGTTCAGCAAAGTGGGAGGAGGGGAGTGTGGTTTTGTTAGATTAATAATATTTGCATCCAATACACTGAATCTTCCTTCAGAGGTAAGACTTTAATAGCAACACTGTAAATACTTGGTTTTTTGGCACTACTGTAAGTTCTGCTTTTACACAAAGTTCTTTGCTTATTATAAAGCAAAATAAAACCTGTAGTTTCTTGTATGATTTTTTTACTCAGTCATTCCTTAATTAAACTGCCAAAAATTAAAGTGCAATATTGTATATTTTTAAGGACAAATTTAAATATTATGCTGATGTTTATTGGATCACAAGAAATACAAATCTTATAGTATAATAAAACTAGCAAAAAGATTAATAAGCACCTAATTCCTGTCATTATTTTAAATTGGTGATGGTTTATAAAAGTCATTACAAAAATGAATTGTTTGTGTATGTGAGGGTTAAATGTATAAAACTTTGGACAAACAGAAAAATTAGATTATCTACATTATCAGAGGCTTACATATTATTCAGGGAATAAACATCTTCCAAGTTTCAAGTTTATTTTTTCTTTCATAGCATGCTGTCTTTTAGAAAAAAAAAAAATGTGTGCCCTTTGAATAGTTGAACAATTTTATGGCTATTTCCAAAATAAATTCAAAGGTCTAAATGAAGAATCCCTAACATTCTTCATGTTCTCTCTTATTTTATTGTGTATGGTACAGTGAAGAGCTTCCCAGCCATTGTTACATTATAGTACACACTAAAATTGACAAGTCTTGGGCATACCTGGGGGTGAGATGCTAAATGATGTAGATAGAGACTGGAAGCAGTATCTCCATTCAAAATTTGTCTATGCCAGAATAATTTTTGATCTTAGGATATTTATAAAGAGATCCAACAGACACTGTTTGGGTATAATTTTAGCAATGGTAAACACTTAAAAGGTGACTGTTGTATATATTTTACCACAGTTTAAAAATAAGTAATCTACTTTCTGTACAGATTTGCCTGTTCTAGGCATTTCCTATGAATCATACAATATTTGGTCTTTTGTGTCTGGCTTCTTTGACTTTTCATAGGGTTTTCAAGGCTCATCCATGTCGAAGCATATATTAGTACCCCATTCCTTTTTAAGGCCAAATAACATTCCATTGTAGGGTTATACCACATTTTATTTTTCCACTTATCAGTTGGTTCCGCTTTTTGGCTATGAACATTCATGTATAAGTTTTTGTGTGAACATATGGTTTTTTGTTTGTTTGTTTGTTTGTTTGTTTCTTTTTCTTTTTAAGCCGGAAGGTCTCGCATTTATTACTGAACCAACCTACTGGTGCAGAGGCATAGTAACAGAAAAATCATTTCCCTGATAAAACCTATCTATTGGCCAGATAGGAAGGATGTCTACAGAGTGATAGGATAGAACACAGGATCTTCACGTAGCTTAAGTATGTGGTGCCAATTAGGTGTGTCTTCTCATGATGTGTGATGCCTTATACACCCAGCTCCGTTCTTCTCCAGTGCCTACCCTTGGAAGTTGTACCTGATATTATTACCAGTTTTCATCCGAATCCACTGGGGAACGGGACGATTCTGCTTTTGTTTCTTGGCCAAGAATCGCCTCATTCTGAAAGTCTTGTGAGAAAACACGGCCAGACACTGCCAGACCAATTTGAACATATGTTTTAAATCCGCTCATTATATATGTATAATAGATAATGTGTGGCACGGACTTGCTGGCACGGATCATAAAGTAACTCCACCTTTGAAGTAGTCCAAAATGTTTTCCAGCTTGATTACACCATTTTGCCTTCCCAGCGGGAGAGTTTTCAAATAAAATAAAAACAAAAACCAAGGAGACACTTTGCCTGTGAAAACAACAAAAAACAAAGATTTGTTTCTATTCTTGTCCCTCTTCTTTGCCTTACAGTGAAGGTGCAACGTTGATTTAATTAAAGAGGTCGGAGGAAGAGTCTGGGTACCCACCCTGATGAGGGGTGGGGCAGGGTCCCGGCAGCCAGCGCGCCACCAACGGTTGCAAGGTGTGCGCATGCGTGCGATTCGGCTTGGGTGTTGGTTTGAGGGGAACGCTCGCTTGGCAGGCTTCGGTGCGTCTGGGTTCCTGGTCGCAGAGGCTGTGGTTGGCTCGGTGGAAGAGGTTCTAGATCCGAGGGTGTGAGGTCAGATTCGCTTTTATCCACTTTGTTTGTGAGGTGTTTTTCTGCGACAGGGTGAGAAGACGCGACTCGCGCCTGTTCCAAGTGAACCAACACACTTGAATTCTTTAGAGTATGGGAACACTTGTAGAATTTTATCCCTGTTCTCTTATTTAATGCCTTTCCACAGGCTTCCATGTCGTGTCTCCCCTTTCCCTTTCTCAAAAGTGAATATACTCCCCAAGACCTCTGTTTTACACCCGTACTCTGGAGCTTTATCTCTCGCCGCTTTTCCTTTCCTTTCCTTTTCTTTCTCTCTCTTTTCTTTCTTTTTCTCTCTCTCTTTCTTTCTTTATTTCTCTCTCTCTGCTGGACTCCAAGAGCCCATCGGGGTTACGGTCTCACAAGTGAACTTTTACATGATTTTCCTACGCTTCTCCGGAGTTCCATACTTCCATTAGAGCGTCATTATCCACACACCCCCATCCTGAACACATTTACAGTCTGGTCACCATGTCCAGCATGAAAACGTTAAAAATCTAGAATCCGTCGGCTCTCCTTCATTTCATTCCAGCTGTGCAGGGAACCTGACATGGGGCTGGATTCCAGAATGCTGGGATCATGATGTGAGCCCAACCAAGGCAGACATTTAACCGACTGAGCCACCCAGGTGTCCCCCTTGTTAAAACCTCTGATGGCTTTTCTTTGCCTATCTATATAATCATCATGGACTTCAAACACATTAATAATCTGATTGAGACTCACCCATTTAATTACCAATAGCCTCCCTTCATTCAGCCCCAGAAAACTTATATTCAAATGAAGCACAGATGTCCTGAACACAAAATACGCTTTAAGATCATTGTACTATGACCACTGAGAAACTCTGAAATTTCCCTCCTGTGCAATAGCAAAAAGAACAGTCTCAGTTAACTTTTATTTGGAAAGTAGCCTGAATATGAAGTAGTAAGCACATGGATTCAATAGTGTAGGTCTGAAAATTGGGGTAACAAGGGGTTACCCTATCTTTGGAAAAATCCTCCTGTCTTTTCATCTCTTCCAGTTAGTGAAGTCTTTATCAAATATCACCTTTAAAGTAGAATTTATTGCTTTTTCTCTTGACCCATTGTATTAAGTCAGAATATCCTAAAACAATAGAAAATATTATGACCCAACACAAGGATGATGTCATTTTGTGAACTATTTAATATATCCTGTTCCTTTTGTGCACCTTAGTACATTAATATTTTTTAATATTTTATTTATTTATTTGACAGAGAGGTCACAAGTAGGCAGAGAGGCAGGCAGAGAGAGAGGCAGGAAGCGGGCTCCCTGCTGAGCAGAGAGCCTCATGTGGGGCTCAATCCCAGGACCCTGAGATCATGACCTGAGCTGAATGCAGAGGCTTTAACCCACAGAGCCACCCAGGCACCCCAGTACACTAATATTTTTATAGCAAGTAAATTGTAAGTTTTTTACGTATTTCTCATCCCTCACTGTACTCTTTGTGAACAATAGAAATCATATTTTATTTATCTTTGTATCCCCATTGTCTAGGAGTCATATCCAAGGAATAGTAAATGTCCAATAAATATTTGATAATGAATAAATGTGATGGTTATCATTTCTGAGTTCTCTAAATTGGTAGATCCTTGAAGGCAAGATCCGATTTTAATCATTTCATCCTTAACACCTAATACAATTATTGATATATATTGTTTCCAATTACTGTTGGCTGTCTTTAAATGAAGAATTTTTTATAAAAGATTTTATGTATTTGTTTGTCAGGGGGCAGGGGGCACAAGTAGGCAGAGCAGTAGATAGAGGGAGACGGGAGAACAGGTTTCCCCCTGAACAGGGAGCCTGATGTGGCACTCAATCTCAGGATCCTGAGATCATGACTCGAGCTGAAGGCAGATGCTTAACTGACTGAGCCACCCAGACGTCCCTTTAAATGACTTTTGCATATTCTGTTCTCATTATCAGGGTTTAATGTTTTGTGCTGGTCACTAATAAAAGATTTAAATCCAGAAGAGGCCTTATCATCTAATACAACCCCTTTGTTTTCTACAGATGAAGATAACTGAGCCAAGAGAGGTTAAGTGATTCCCCCACAGCAACTAGGAAAAGCTGTATCTAAAACTAAGTTTTCAGATTTTTTAGGCCAACTACATTTTACTTTGAATTTTTGAAACAACTTTTACCACTTTAATTTTTTAAGCAACCCTGCAAGGGGACCTCATGATGTAATATTATTTCAACAAGCATTTTTTGGAAACACCCACTCTGTAAAGAGACAGTTGAAGCTCCTCTTCTTAGATATGCAATCTTGTGGAGAATTTGCTGACCTCCTATTGATAAAAAACGTTATTTGGAAAAAAAAAAGTTTGTTTCCTTTTGGGTAGGAATTTAAGTTGGAAATTTTACTTCATTTCATTTCACTCTCAATTTTAAGTTGAACAGTTTGTAAAGTTTTATTAGAGATTGTGAAGTGTAAATTCTAATTTATTTTATTTCCAGGTATTCTCATCTTTTTTGTGTGTTTCATCATCTGTAGTCTTTACCAGCAACTGTGGTTTAACCAATGTAATACAGAAGAATCATTAACTAGGAGAAAATGTCAAATCTGAAAATGAAAGAGGCAGCCCTTATCTACCTTGACAGAAGTGGAGGCCTCCAAAAGTTTATAGATGACTGCAAATACTACAACGGTATGTTCAGCAAAGGTGACTTTATATTTTAGAAACTTTAAAATAAATTCCTACATGTTATTGTTCTCATTTTTATATTTGTGTATTTTTACAGATTCAAAACAAAGTTATGCTGTCTATCGATTTAATATTTTAGTAAATCCCTCTGATATTGTTGAATTGGATGCTGAACTTGGAAATCATATTTTACACAAGCCTTTAAAAGCTGCTCAAGTTTTTCAATCAGTAAGTTAAAGAAAAATAATTTCATGCCACATGGAATTTTTGGTAACTTTGTTTGTTTGAAATCACAGGTCTGTTTTACTGCTGTTAAGACTCTGTCATTAATTGGACAATTACAGACTGAAACTCAAGTAAGTTTTATTTAAATTTAACAAGAAAACTAGGGTAAAAAGCTTTGAAGATTACTTGTAAATAAATATTTTTGTATTCATATTTTTATTTAAAAAGATACTACATTTTTTCAGAGTTCAATAGAATATCTTAAATACACATCTTTACTTCCTGTATTATCATTTATAACAGTGAACATTATTATATTAAAACATTCTAAACTTACCCCAAAATAAAGAGAATATGTATCATTCAGATCTAATAGTTTACAATATTTTGCCATTACCTGCATTTTTTACCAAAATATTTTAAGACAAATCCCAGACATCTTAATGTCACTACTACATCCTTTAGTAGCAACCTCTAAAAGCTGTGGACATTTTTCTTAAACAACCACAATGCCATTATGACCCTTTACAAAATAACAATTTTTGGTATCCTTTAATTTCCAATCCATATTTAAATGTACCTATTTGGGTTCTCAAGAGTATTTCACAATTGATTTGTTCAAATCAGGATCAAAACAAGGTCTATATATTATAATTGGTTATTGTATCTCATTAAATCTCTTTTAATCTAGAGCAGTTTCCTCCCTCTTTCTTTTTTATACCACTGAGTTTTTGAAGAAACTAGTTAATTGTCCTGTACAATGTTTGGATTTGTCTGATTATGTTCTTATGGTATTTAACTTATTCTTCCATATGCCATATTTCTGGGAAATAGAATTGGCTCTAAAAACTTGCTTAAATTCAGATTCAACTCATTTTGACAAGAATACATCATACTTATTGTCATGTATTTCATACTGCACTGCATTAGGAGAAATAAACTGTTTTTCACTTTTAGTAACCGCACAATTGATCAGTGAGCTCTGGTAATGCCAGTCTGACCTCTTCAATATACACCCTCCCATCAACTTTCACCTAATAGTTTTTGCAGCCACTGATGACCATTATGTAGAATCCATTATTTCATTAGAAGTTGTAAAATTGTGATTTTTCTAATTTCAGCAACCTTTTGAATTTATTAGCTGAAATTGTTCTATAACAGGAGTTTTCTCTCATCAACTATTTTGTTACCCTAAAATACAGTTTGTATCTGAAGGGCAGAGTAAATGATTGATTCTTTCCATTTATAAATTTTCATAGAATAATGAACTGAACTCTGAGAGCCTCCAATGATGACCAATACTTTTTTTGGTTTCATTTATCCTTTTTTTTTTTTTTTTTTTTTTTTTTTTGAGGAACTCATGAGTTTAAAAATATATACAATATATTTCAATGAATCTTTGTCATTCTTTTTGATGTATGTTATTGTGCTTTTGATCCATTGGGAGTCCCATAAGGTTTTTGTTTATTTCGTTTTGACACATCCCATGTTTTAGTTTTTTGTAGCTACCTTGATTTCTGGCACAAAGTGGTGCAACAGGTCTGTATTTTCCTTCCCAGACCTGTAGTCAGCCATTTCCCTTAAGCAGCCTTGGTTTTTTTTGGTGAGAAATAATATTTAAGAAATCACAATCTGGGTACTAGAAGGGTTCATTGCTATTGGATCCTCATTGTTTTATAGGTCTTTTCAGTGGATATAGCCAGGAAATTGCACTTTTAAGGAAAAATTCTTAGTTCATTATAATATTTGCAATTAAAATGTAAGATTTAGGGGTTTGCATCTTTAATTTTATATTTAAATCTTTTGTCTTATGCTTAAATTTTGATTCCTGATAACACTAACAAATTATTTACCTGATTTACTCCACAAATATACTTACTATAGTGTAATGCAAGTCCAAATGAATCTGTAATTTTTTAATACCATTTTTACATTTCTATTAGATTAATATAGTGCTGAAGTTAACACATTTACCTCCTCTGCGAAGTTATATTCTTGATCTTTGTGAGTTTCCACTTGATTATGCATCTCAAAGATTTTATATGATGCAAGGAATTGTGATTGCAATGACAACTGTAACCAAGTATACACAAGGTGCAAGATTTCTTTGTTCAGATGAAGCATGTCCTCTTTCAAAAGGTAGATATAAAACTGTAAAACAATTTATTGTTTAATCCTAAATCATGTTTACCATTAGTTTTATGAAACATGGAGTAGAAAGAATGGAATAAAACTTGATGTTTCATGTATACAAGTTTACTTTGCATAATCCTCAGGTGCATTCTTTTCTTTCCCTTCTCTCTCCCGCAATATAAGAGGTGCTCTTGGATTTTTGAAGTGCTTCTTCTCATACACTGTTCCATGACTGTTCATGCTGTTTCCTCTCCCTGTAATGTCCTCTCTCAAACCTTTGGCTTATCTTCAGTTCAGTACTTCTCAGGATATCTTTCCATTCATCTCTACTTCTCATTGGGTTGGATGTCATGCCTCCTTTCTTCTCTCTGAACCCTCTAAATGAATACCATATATTGAAATTATCTGTTTCTTATTGCTGCCTTTTGAAACTGTGTTTAAGGATCTATATCAAGAGTGCTTTGGGGCTCCTGGGTGGCTCAGTCATTAAGCGTCTGCCTTCGACTCAGGTCATGATCCCAGGGTCCTGGGATTGAGAGCAGCACCACATCGGGCTCCCTGCTCAGAGGGGAGCCTGCTTCTCCCTCCTCCACTCCCTCTACTTGTATTCCCTTTCTTGCTGTGTCTCTATCAAATAAATAAATAAAATATTAAAAAAAAAAACAAAAAGAGTGCCTTAGCATAGTGTCTGGCAAGAAATAGCCATGCAATAAATGTTAATTGACTGCTCTGAACCTACATGCAAAAGTGAATTAATTATACCTTGAATTAGAATAATTTTAAAGGATTGAAAATGGGTAGCTAAATCCAAAAGCAAATTTAGCTTACCTCTGTTTTCTTTTAGGATTTCAGTATATAAGAGTGCATGTGCCTGGTGCTACAGAATCTGCAACAGTAAGAAATGACTTTTTGTGTAATCTATGTTCATCTTCACTTCAAGAAGACAGAAAATTTAGAGTACTTGGTGGTAAAAATGCATTCATATTTTGTAATTACAAATTTTAAAATAGTATTTAATATCTTAATATGGAAATTAGATTGTATATTCAAATAACTAATTATTTTTTGCTATTTGCCTTAAGATAAACAGATAGTTGAAATAATCACAGCAAAGGCACTTCATGCTTTTCGAGGATATTCTAAGAACCAGCCATTTAGGTTTCAGTCTCTTACAATTTTTCTAAGAGGTAAGTAAGTTTTGCGTGAACTAAAAACAAATAGCTGTAAAATATATAAAATATGTAATTGACTTGTTTATAGTTATATAGTATAAATGGTACTTCTATAGCTTAAGAATCATAGGTCTTATTTTGAGTGTCTTAAAGAGTCATATTTAGCTAATGTATCAGTTATTCATTGAGTCATACATCATTCACTTAAAAAAAATATTAGTGCCTGCTATGTCCCAAGCACTGTGCTAAGTTTCAGGGACAAAATTATTTATGGCAATGTTCTCCCATCATTTTATGTTGTGTCTTATGTAAACATTGGAGTTATTTTATTTATTTTTTAAAGATTTATTTATTTATTGAAAGAGAGAGAGAGTTTGTGAGCAGGGGGAGGGGCAGAGGGGAAGCAGACTCCCCACTGAGCGAGGAGATTGATACAGAGCTCAGTGTCCCCCACAGGGAGATCAGGACCTGAGCAGAAACCAAGAGTTTCGACCACTTAACTTATTGAGCCACTCAGGCACCTATGGGATTATTTTATAATGTAAACTTCATGAAGATAAGGACTTAGTGTTTTTACTGCACATAGTAAAACCTCAATAAATATTTGCTTAAAATATGAATGAGCTGTGACATATGATTAACTGTTGAGAACTGCATGAGTGCAGGCAGAGTCTGCCATGGAGGAAATCATTATTGGTATTAATTACCCAGAGAAGGGTGAGTCTTCATTGAAAAGCCAGAACTGTGAAAATGAGGGTGGGGCTCAGGCTCTTTTCTTGGGCTGAAATTGGAGGAATTAAACTGTTCAGAAGGAGATAACTTGGATGTCAACCATGTATAGGAAACTCAAGATTTAGGGAAACAGAAATTCAAACAAGAACTCTTTCTACTGTCGCCTCACAAGGATGAAGCAGGCATGTAAGCAGAGATGATAATAGGTCATTTTTAAAAAAGATTTTATTTATTTATTTGACAGAGATCACAAGTAGGCACAGAGGCAGGCAGAGAGAGAGAGGTGGAAGCAGGCTCCCCACTGAGCAGAGAGTCCGATGCAGGGCTGAATCCCAGGACCCTGAGATCATGACCTGAGGCGCAGGCAGAGGCTCAAGCCACTGAGCCACCCAGGTGCCCCGATAATAGGTAATTTTTATATAGCAGTTACTGTGTGCCAGTCACTTTTACATATATTAACTCATTTAGGCGCAACTGCATCAAGTAAGTTCTATTGTTATCTCAATTTTACAATTTGGAAACTGAGGCACAGAGAAGTAATTTGTCCAAAGTCACATAGCTAGTATGTAGCACAGCCATCATTCAAATTCAGGCATTCCAGCCTCAAAGTCTATGTTTTTAATTACTTAATTCTATTATATACTACATACAAACCCGATAATATAGAAAGATAAGTGGCTATCCAACTTTTATTTTTGGTAGAAAACCCTTTCTTCAAATAAACTTATATAGAACCTAAATGAATTTTAAAGATTAAATTAATTTAAAAAACAGGCCTTTGGGGATTGACGTTAGAAGAAATAACCAGACTTCCCAGCCTCCTTACCTTTTTTTGACCTTTCCTTGACCTTGAGATACATTTGCCAAACTCTGTAATTCAAGGAACAGTTGAAAAACAATTTGCTTTTATTTTTTCCTCATAATTCATTCTGTATCCTTCAGTTAATTGTTTTTGTTAGTTTGTTTGATCAGCTGACTGGTTTGTAGTTTTTATTTTCTCAATTCTTGTGCCTGATTCTTCCCTTCCAGTCTACAGGGTATACCATAAGCTCTGTGGAGCAAAAAAAAAAAAAAAAAGGAGGGGCGCCTGGGACTCAGTCAGTTAAGTGTCTGCCATCAACTCAGGTCATGATCCCAGGGTCTGGGATGGAGTTCTGCATCAAGCTCCTTGCTCAGTGGGGACCTTGCTTCTTCCTCTGGCTGCTGTTTCCCCTGCTTGTGCACACTCTCTCTCTCTGACAAATAAATGAAATCTTTAAAAAAAAAAAAAAAAAAGCCAGAGAAAGAGAAGGAAAAAAATGATTAAGATCACCTTTTGATCTTCTTCATGAAGAATGCTAATCCTGTCCCTCCTTTTAAGCCTTTCTTTCATAGTTTTACAACCAGCCAGCTTCTAACTGTGTAATGGAGGATCAAGATTTTTAGTGTATGTTTGTAAAATAAATTTTGGGGGGTGCCTGGGTGGATTAGTTGATTAAGCTTCCAACTCTTGATTTTAGCTTAGGTCTTAATCTTGGAGTCGTGAGGCTCAAGCCCCTCATTGGGCTCCATGCTGGGCATGGAGACCACTGAAAACAATCAATCAATCAACCAACCAATTTTGAATTTGTACAAAAGCATTGCCTAGTCTGTAGATGTGAGAAGGGAAACCTAGTGTACTGCAAGAAGGTAGATTTTGGAGATTGCCAGATCTAGATGTGAATTTCAGTTCTGCTATATACTGTGTAGCCTTGTACAATTTGCTTAACTTTCAGTTTCTTCATATACAAAGCAGGAATAGCAATATCTAACAGTTTTCAATTAGATAATAAATGTAAAAATACCTGCCTATATTATAGGTAGTGACAATACCTTTTTAAATTATTTTCTTCTCAAATTATTATTTATAGGTCATTTTTTATTAATGTTTTTTATCATTTAATGCAAAGACATTTCATTTTAAATAGGTTGATCCTTGTTTTTCCTTTAATTGTCTTAGAGGAGACTGTCTTGTTGCTTCTTAAAATTAATTCATCATCACCTATAAATATCAAAATTTACCAGCAATGAAATTGCCTTAATTTACATTATCGGTGTTACTCTATATAGAGATTACACACAAAAGTAAATGATTTACAACTAACTTAAGTACTAAATTCTTACTACCTTTAGGTATTGGAACCATACAAACATGTACAAGTTTCATTTAGTGAATACTTATTTTCTTTTGTGTTTAATCATCTTAGATGAATCAGTGAGTAAAATGAATATAGGAAATGAGTATAAAATTATTGGAATTCCAACCTGTGTAAAAACTTCACAAACTGCTGTTTGTATAGAGGCAAATAGTATCATTTCTTGCAACCCAAAAGGTAAGGAAATTGTTAGTATCATATATTAACAAATATTTAAATTTAAGTCCATGTGTTCAGGAAATAAGTACTTGCTCAGGAAATAAGTATTGCTGGGCACCCTTCTAAGAACTAGGTGTGTAGTTATAGTCAGGATAATCAAGGTTCCTACTCTTAAATCATATGGGAGACAGTCAGTAAACCTATAAACTAATCAACAAGACAATTTCAGATAATAAATGCTATGAAAGAAATAAAATGTGATAACGTAGAACCTTGCCCACAAGAAGGACTCCTTTTTTTGCCTAAACTTTATTTTGATTTTTTCATAATTAACAATGAGAAAATTATGTCCAAATGCCAAGAGTTAGACATTCATGAAAAGATTTTTCTACCCAACCTTTTATTTTCTAACTAAAGCAATGTTAAGCAACTTGTGGTCTGAGAAAAAACCCAATACAATAGCATCCTTTTCCTCATCTGAGCTAAACCAATCAAGAATAAGATAATAGAGAAAGGCAGATGGGGGCCAAAATATACCTTTGTTACTGATAATTTCCTTTAACAACTCAAACATAAATAGGCTTGAAGTAAAAGTAGAGAGCAGACCTAGTCTTAACTTGCCACACAAATAATTAAAGTACGAAAGATTAGTTAAATCTTGGATAAAGTTAGATTTTTTTTAATCACTAGATAACCATCTGCAATAATAGAGGACCGAGTTAAATTTAAATGCAAGTGGATTCTAGATACCTCTGCTTGTTTTGAAGAGAAAAGCTTCTTAAAAGAATAAAAGTATTGAAGAAAAGAAGCACAAATGGACAATAGATATTTTAATGATATTTGACATAATTTTTGCTGTGAAATGTTTCCTGACTTACTGATTTGGTAGCAGAACATGACTTATATGTAGGTGAAAAAGTGTGCTTTCTCATGCTGCTCTACAGAATTAGGCAGATTTAACTACCCAAATGTGGCAGGAGCTACACTAAAGTAGGTCTCCCTTTGTCCATTGGCTTGGATGAATAGAAAAAACCATTACTCTGTGATGGCAGCCCTTAAGAGGAAGGAGAAAATGACTGAGTTATGCGTGCACAGCTATTCCTCCTAATGATCAGCTGCAATAAATCATTTTTTTTTTTTAGGAGCCAGATAGAGTAAGGAAATAGGGAAGATCTAGAATGTCACAGTATAGTTCAGTACAGTGCTTTCTAAGTAGTAGAGAGTAAATCTTCCTTTTTAATAGCACCATTCAAATAATTCTCATTCTGCTGTTTAGCCCTCACTAAAGGTGGTTATTATTTTAAACATAGAAATATAGAAGCAAACACTGTAATACAGGAGCCCCCCGATCTGGCTTTGTTCATCTAGGCCTTAAAAGGAAAAGAATGAGGGATTTGCTTGCCCCCATCACAGCCAGTCTATGTGGACACATGGAGTAACTGCTTCCTTTTATTATATTCCCTGGAATAAAATTGAGAGACCAAAGTGACCTCTAATCATAGTTTAATATAATTTATATTATATATATATATATATAATAATTTAACATCATAAGAATTTGAGTATGGTTTTACTAGAAGAACTATAATTTGATAATATTTTTGATAAATGGAATTAGAGATCTATAATGTCATTTTCTTGTTTTAAAACCCTTTTTAATATATGTGTTAATATTTACTTCCAGTTCCCTCAGGAATTAGCGACAATTTCAGGTATCTTCTCTCTTTGACTTCCAGCTCATGCTGGAAGTTTACAGCAATACTTGCCAATATCTTTGCATCACAAATTGTTCCTCCTGGGACTTACAATTTACTCAAGCTCTGTTTGCTGATGAGTCTAGTACAGACAAGTGACCGTAATAAGGAACTGAAAGATTGCCTGGATATTTTAATTATAACAAGTGATACTCTGCTTGTAGACAGGTAAAATATGTGATACGAATGTTTTCAAAGTATACATTGGTCACGGATTTGCATAAATCCTTTCCATGAGCATTATTACAAAACAAATATTTAGAATTCAACTGGGCACTATAAATATTTAAATAAACTTTTATTAATGAATTTCAAAACTTTAAAAACAGGAATTGATAAATTGGATATTTGCTTTCAATATTTTGAGAATCTAACCACGCAGAATTTCACCAGTTTCCTCACTCAGACCTTTACAAATACATCCTTCACAGGCTTCCTTTTCCCTCATTCCCTATTTCAGTGTTCTATTTTTTATTTGCTTTCATTTTAAAATAATCTTCCCCCGAAGAGCCAACAAGCCAATAGGCCATTGTCTTATTTTTCTCCAAGATTCCATTAAATAATACTGATGCACTGTATACAAATAAGTCTGTGAAAAGTGCCAAAATTATTGTTTTGGGACTATCACCCTAACTTTAGAATAAACTTCTATTCAGCATTTTGGGGCTCTCCACTAGGAAGTACCATTTTTAAAATCACTTAAATGCTCAAAAGCTAGGGATAAACTTCTTATATTAATACCTTGGATGCATTTGTAAAGCAAAAACAAATTCATAGAATGAATTTAAAATTTAAAAAATGCAAATTTAGCTTAATTGGACAGATGATGTTTTGCTAAACTTAAATTAAAATTAAATTGCAATGTAAATGTGGTACTAACTGCTACAGATTGTACCAATTTAATCTTCCACTGATGAGCATGGGAGTATTTGTTTCCTCACAATCTCACCAACACTAGGTATTATCAAACTTTTAAATTTAGCCATCTGAATGGGTGGAAAATGGTATTTTATTTTAATTTGCACTTTTTTAATTGGAAGTAAGTTTTAGCATCAGTCTAAACACTTCTATATTTTTCTATGAACCTCTTTTGTCCTCTTTTCTATTAAGTTGTTTATTCCTAAATGATTTGTGGTATCTCTTGTAAATTAAGGCCTTTGTCTCTTTTCCTGTTTGTCATTAACCTCTGGCTTTTCCTGTGGTATTTGGGGTGGTATGAGAGATTTGGGGGGGTTGTTTCATTTTTTAGTTAAAATTTATATATAGTGAATTAATCAGATCTTAAGTATATACCGTAATAAGTTTTGACAAGTGCATACATTGTGATAGCTGGCACCAAAATAAGATATAGAACATTTCCATTACCTCAGAAAGTCCTTTAACTTAGTTCCTATTTCCACAGGTGATTTCTGTCACTGTAGGTTAATTTTCCTGTTCTTGAACTTCATAAAAATAGAATCATACAATGCATACAAAGCATATTCTTTTGGGCCTAGTCTCTTTTACTCTACATGTTTTTGAGATTGACCCAGTTGTGTTTGTTAGTAGTTCATTGTTTTTACTGATGGGTAGTATTCCATTATATGAATGTACCAAAATTTGTTTATCTATTCTCCTAATGATGAACATTGATTGGGTTTTGCATGTTTTGACTGTTATAAATGAAGCCACTGTAAACATTCCTATACAGGTCTTTTTGTGGACATGTGTTTTCATTATCTTGAATAAATACCTAGGAGTAAAATTGCTATGTCATTAGGTAGATATATATTTAACTTTATAAGAAACTGTCAAACTGTTTTCCAAAGTGGTTATACCATTTTATATTCTTACTAACAATGTAAGATTCCAGTTGTTTCTGTCATCACCAACATCTGTTGTTGTCAGTCTTTCTCAATTTAGCCATTCTGGTGCATGTGAAATGGTATCACATTATGGTTGTAATTTGCATTTTCCTGATGACTGCTGATCTGAGCTCTTTCATATGTGTTTATTGGCTGTTCATATATCTTCTTTTATGAAGTGTCTTTTCAAGTCCTTTACCCACTTTTAAGAGGGGTTGTTCTAGATATACGTCCTTTGTCACATATATGTAGCATGAAATTTTTCTTTCAGTCTAAAGCTAGTATTTTTTTTCTTAAAAATGTCTTTGATGAGCAGACTATTGTGTTTTGATGAAATTCAATTTATTGAGTTTATTTAAGTTTAGTGTTTTCTGGGTTCTGTTTAAGAAATCTTTACCTATGGGCACCTGGGTGGCTCAGTGGGTTAAGCCTTTGCCTTTGGCTCAGGTCATGATCTCAGGGTCCTGGGATCAAGCCCCACATTGGATTCTGTGCTCAGCATGGAGCCTGTTTCCCCCCACCCTCTCTCTGCCTGCCTCTCTGCCTACTTGTGATCTCTGTCTGTCAAATAAATAAAATTTCTGAAAAAAAAGAAAGAAATCTTTACCTACTCTAAGGTCATGGAGATGTTCTTTTATATTTTCTCTTAGAAGCATTACAGTTCTAGTTTTTACATTAGATCTGTTACCCATCATATGTTAATTTTTGTATATGTTGTGAAGTAGGAGTCAAAGTTAATGTTTTTTCCTATGCATTTATACAGTTTTTCCTTACCATTTGTTGAAAAGACTTTCCTTTCCTCATTGAATTGTTTTGACACCATTGTTGAGAATGAATTGAACTGGGTATAAACTAGATATAAAATTGATCTGAGCAGATATCTGTTTGGAGCCCATCACAGGGCTTGAGCCCGTGAACCTGAGATTAAGACCAGAGCCAAGATCAAGAGTCGGATGCTTAACCAACTGACCCACCCAAGCGCTCCACTTGGGAGAATTTTAGAAGAAATATTTATGACTTTGGTTCACCCCTAAAATGGTTTGGGGTGGGGCTTGACATTGGAATTTTAAAAATATCCCCAGGTGATTTTAATGTGAGGTCAGTTTGAAAACCACTGCTTTATAGGCTTGCATAAGTTTCTTTCTAAATCTCATTCCCCCATTTTAAAATCTTTTTTTTTTTTTTTTTTAAGATTTTATTTATTTATTTGACAGAGAGATCACAAGTCGGCGGAGAGTCAGGCAGAGAGAGAGAGAGAGAAGCAGGCTCCCGCTGAGCAAAGAGCCCGATGCGGGGCTCGATCCCAAGACACTGAGATCATGACCTGAGCCGAAGGCAGCGGCTCAATCCACTGAGCCACCCAGGCGCCCTCATTCCCCCATTTTATATATCTTCAAACTAACATCCAAATTCCTTAGAAGGCATATATACTAGAAATTTTACAGCATCTACCTATCCTTATTTAAAGAATACTACTTCATCCTCTTTTGCACTGGATGTCTGTGTCAGCTCATCATAGTTGATTGCACCAGCAAGCTGTGATTTCTGTGGGAAGGTTTTGGAAGTTAAGATAATCATAATCTTTTCTTAGAATTTAAATTTAAGAAATGAAGAGGCTAAGGAAATTGGCAAAGAGGTTAGAAAACAGATGTATCAAGAGTTACACAATACATAGGCATCAGGAATAATCATTATGGGCTACTGTCAAGCCTAAATGTGAAAATTCTGAATAAACAAAAGAAAGCAATCCATAAGAGGAAGGCAAGTTCAAATGACATCTCTCTGTAGCTTTCTCTGACTGCCTTCTGGGAAGAAATAATAATCTTCTATGGATATTCTCATGAAAACATTGTGTTTTAGTTTTTTGTTTATGTCTTTCTAGGCTGTGAACTTTCCAAGTTAAAGAGCATGTCTCATATATATTTTTATCCCTAGAAAAGGTGCTCATTAAGGGTATCTGCCTGGCTCAGTCAGTACAGCATGCAGCTCTTGATCTTGGGGTTTTGAGTCTGAGCCCCATGTTTGGTGTACAGATTACTTAAAAATAAAATCTAAAAAAAATGTTCATAAAGCACTGACTCAAACTAAATTTAATTGCATAGCTGTTATACATTATCACTTCTGAAAATAAAACCTTGAATAATAATAATGAGTAATTTATTTTTTCCTAGGCTTTTGAATTTTAGTATAAACCTTGTGCCCCGTGGTATACGTCATCTCGTCTCTACTGAAATTTTTCCTACTCTATCCAGGAATAAGTATGGAACTGGAGCAGTTAGCATTCAGGCTGGCAGTGCTTTGCTAGCTAAAGGTGGTATTTGTTTTATAGGAGACTTGGCTTCACACAAAAAGGATAAACTAGAACAGCTTCAATCAGGTAAATAATATTTTTTTCTAATTAATTTTTACCTGTTTAACTTATAGTTTTACCAGTGTCAAGGAGATACTTAACTGTTAAGATTATATTGTACACATTTTAGGAATTGAGAAATTATATTAAATGACATTTCTCATTTTACCTTTATAAATAAAAAGAGAGGAATTTAATATGCAAATATACTGTTTTAGCTTTTGCTCTCAGTTATGCTAATATGTGAGTTTGTATTGGCCCAGATTTCTTTTCTTGTATTATTGTTTTAGCTAGGACTTCTACTCTGATGCCGAAAAACAGTGGTGAAAAGAGGCCTCCTTGTCTTGTTCCTCATCTTAGTAGGAGAGTTTTGAGTTTGTCACCATTAAATATGATGTTAGCTGTAGGTTTTTTTGTAGATGTTCCTTTCCAAGTTGAAGGAGTTCCCCTCCATGGTGAAGTACACATAACATAAAATTTATGGTTTTAACCATTTTTAAATATACAATTCAGTGTCATTAAGCACATTCACAGTGTTATATATAATCCTTACCAGCTTCCATTTCTAGAACTTTTCATAATTCCTAACAGAAATTCTGTATCCAGTGACACCTGGGTGATACAAGTTGGTTAAGTGGCTGCCTTCAGCTCAGGTCATGATCCCAGGGTCCTGGGATCAAGTCCTGCATCTGGCTCCTTGCTCAGCGGGAAGCCTGCTTCTTCCTCTTCCTGCTGCTCCCTCTGCTTGTGCTCTCTGTCTCTCAACCTCTCTCTGACAAATAAATAAAATCTTAAAAAAAAAAAAAAAGAAAGAAAGAAACTCTGTACGTTATACAATAACACCCTGTTATTCCCTACCTCCAGCCCCTGGTAGCCTCCATTCTACTTTCTGTTTGCATGAATTTGTCCATTCGAGAATCTCTCTTCTTATTGTTGAATAAGATTCCATTTTATATATATATATACACCACTTTAAAAAAAAAATTCATTTGTTTGTTGAGGAGCACTTAGGTTGTATCTGTCTTTCAGCTATTGTGAATAATGTTGCTCTGAACATTGGAGTCCAGGTATCTGTTTGAGTCCCTACTTTCAACTCTTGGGTGTATACCTAGAGGTGGAATTGCTGGATCATAAGTTAATTCTATGTTTAACCTAATGAGGACCTGCCAAACTGTTTTCCACAGTGGGCTATGCAACTTTACATTCCCACTAGTAAAGGATGAAGATTCTAATTTCTCCACATCAGTCCTGTTACATTTCATAACTAATAAAATACTTTTAAAGGAAAAAGCTTTATATATTATTATACTTAACAGCAGCTTTTCCCTTGTGTTTGATTAAGGAGCCCGGATTTTTAGACTACACTGGGCCTACATACTAAGTAGCTGGCCTTGGCTACTGGAATAGCAAAAACTAAAAAAATTAAAAAGATTGACAACAAATTTCAGAACAAGGATTTGGAAAAATGGGAATTCCTATATATTGTTGATGAGAATATGACATAGTACAACCATTTTGAAAACTGCTCTGGCAGTTTCTGTAGAGTTAAAAATACTATTTACCTTATGACCCAAAAGAAAGATAAATTTAAACAGAAGACTCTGTTATCATGAATGAGGAGAAGACTAATTTGAGAACTGTTTGGAAGATAGAATCTTAGGAATTGGATTGAATCCATAGATTGAATGATTACAAGGGGTGAAAGAAGAATAGAAAGGAGATTATGTTGCTTCTACATTTTTTTAAAAATTTTATTTATTTATTTGACAGAGAGAAATCACAAGTAGATGGAGAGGCAGGCAGAGAGAGAGAGAGAGAGAAGCAGGCTCCCTGCTGAGCAGAGAGTCCGATGCGGGATTCAATCCCAGGACCCCGAGATCATGACCTGAGCCGAAGGCAGCGGCTTAACCCACTGAGCCACCCAGGCACCCCTTGCTTCTACATTTTTAATTTGGGTTTTAAGTAGTTGGATGGTGATATCTCTAATTGTGAGTAATCCACACAAAGTCATTTGAGGAAGAGAATGATGAATTTGGTTTTCAACATGTTGGATTTGAGATGTATTTTCCCCAAGTCATTGTAGTTCATATTTTCTCTCAGTCTTATGCTCTTTCACTCTTACATACAAGTCTTGCTTTATTTTTTTCCACATAAAAGAACATTGCTTAATTTTAGAACCCCCTTGTAAGCATGACCTATATGACCAATCTCTCAACGCTCTACCTATTTCACCCAGATACTGACCATAATTATAGCTACATGGCTTACACTGTTGTTCTCATCAAGTCATGGGACACATAAACATGCAAATATTTTTTTGTCTTATTCTTTTTATGGCAGATCCTCTAATTTAACTATATCTTACAAAACAACCGAATTTACTTGTGTCTTTACTGTCCAACATTTAGAGTATAAAATTCTATATAATAATATTTGTTATTATTTGTAGATATATAGGCCTAAATGAGCTAAATAATAAATGGGTAATGTCTTTTGACTTAGTTGTGGAAAGCAGAAACATCACAGTATATATCCCAGGAAAGAAGTTTGGGGATGGTGTTAATCAACAAATGACATTTCCAGTTCAGTGCAGTTTTTGGTCTTTTGTTGATATGGATTCATCTTCAAGGAAAAATATGCAGAAAACAAACACTCTAATTGGTCAGATGGTAAGGTATATGTATATTTTATTTTTAGAATGTTCAGGGAATTTAACTAGATTTTAATCTCAATTTTTTGTTGTTCTTAATGTTTTGTTATTAACCCATGTCTATCTTTAATCAGGTAGTAGAACTATATAATGATATGATTGTTTGAAAATTTTCATTTTTTTAGTCATGCAAAGCAGGTGTCTGTTTACTAGAAATTATTATTTGAATAGGCACCAGAGTAGGCTTTAATGAATCATGTGTAAGAAAATAATAAAGAGCATTCAAAAACTTGGTTATATTAAGGGTGCCTGAGTGGTTCAGTTGGTTAAGAGACTGCCTTTGGCTCAGGTCATGGTCCCAAAGTCATAGGATGGAGTCCTGCATAGGGCTCCCAGCTCCACAGGGAGTCTGCTTCTCCCTCTGACCTTCTCCCCTCTCATGCTTTCTCTCACTCTCTCTCTCTCTCTCTCTCTCAAATAAGTAAATAAAATCTTTAAAAAAAACTTGGTCATATTAAGTTCCCATGCTACTCAGGAATCACTTTAAATAACAATAATAACAAATACTAAAATTAAAAAATAGCTACATAGTTAATATAATAAGATATAAATATGCTAATAATTTAAATAATTATAAACAGTATTTAATTTATAATTATTTCTAAAGTGTTTGTGGAAATGCCAGAGTTTAATGTTTGTCTTTTAAATTTTCATTTGGTGTAGGATTGCAGTTTGATTCCAACTAATCTCCTAGAGGCATTTGGATTATTGATTAAGTGCAATGAATCATCACCTTGCTCTCCACTTCTTTCTACTGTGCAACATACTTTAAAGAAAGCCATTGATCCTGAAGGGCAACTTTATGTGGCTTCTAAGAAGTTCACAACTGAAGATTTTGAAAAGGTACAAGTAGAAGAAATGAGTACCAAGCATACTTGTGCTAATGTTTCTCAATTGAAATAGAACTCAAATGAGCAGTTTTATTTAGATTTCTTTTATTCTAAGTCCCTTTCAGCTTTTAAATACTTTAAGGCATTGTATAGAAAATATTTAGGACTATAATTAAATAAAAAACTATTTAAGGATAATAAATATTAAAATGTTGAGTTAATTGTTTGTACCACTGTCCAAATAGCTTTTAAAAATCTTAATTAAAAAATCTTAATAAAAAATCTTTCTATGGAAAATTATGATGAGAGGCTATATAGGTATATAGTTATTTTCATTTTACAGACTGTTCAAAGGGATTTACTTTATACAAATGCCTTTAGAGTTATGACTTTAGAGAATACCTGTCATAACTCACTAACCCATTTCAGTGTCCTGCCATGAAAACATGTGCAGCATGTTCAGAGAACCTGAGAGTAGATGATGTAAGTTAGCAATGATTTTTATAGCTATTAAAGGAACACAAGTATTTACAAGTGACGCTCTTTTAATATTAACTATTCAGAATTCTAGTCACTGTAGAGTTAAAGTACCTGGATAAGATAGATAAAGGGCAGGGAATACTGGGAGTGGGAATCAGTGAGTCATTAGAATTTTTTTTTCTTACCTGCCTTCCTTGTAGGCAGATTGCATGGGTAAAAAGAAAACAGAGGTGGTCTTAAAACTGAATTATGAGCATTGTTTATTCACATAGCTTAAAACAGAAAAATAATATTTATGATACATTAGGTATTTTTGTTTGTTTTATTTATTTACTTATATTTGGGAGAGGGGCAGAGGGGGAGAGAGAACCTTTTTTCTTTTTTAAGATTTTATTTATTTATTTGACAGAGAGAAAGAGAAAGCACAAGTAGGGGGAACAGCAGGCAGAAGTAGAGGGAGAAGCAGGGTCCCTACCGAGCAGAGCACCTGATGTGGGGCTTGATTCCAGGACCCTGAGATCAGGACCCTGAGCCAAAGGCAGATACTTAACTGACTGCACCACCCAGGTGCCCCAAGACAGAATCCTAAACAGGCTCCATGACCAACACAAAGCCCAACATGGGATGGGGCTCCATCTGACAGCCCTGAGGTCATGACTTGAACCAAAACCAAGAGTCGGATGCTCAACAGACTGAGCCACCCAGGTACCCCTGTTTGTTTTAATATATAAGAAGAAGGTAGTTAGTCTCTAGGAATTTGTGTGCTAAATATATAGACATACTAATGACCAGAGAAATTTTTGCCCTGTTTTTCTCTGAAAAACAAACAAAAAAGCCCTTGGGCTTTTTAATTAAGTCTTTACTGAATACTTTATACATACGAGCCTACTTCTGTTCTTTTATATTCTCACAGAAAAATAAATCTTTAAATAGTTTGTCATTTAAATGAGATAAAAACAAGATACAAGAAACCATTAGGAGACAGTTTAAGTGCTAAACTGGGTGGTGCTAACTCTAAGTACTCTAAGTATTTTAGGAATTCAGGAAGGAAGATGTCAAGTAGAATGCAAGAGTTGGGAAGACTCAAGGAAGTGAGACTTTAATTGATCCTTAAGAAAAAGTAAGAGTTAGATGACAGGAAGGATGGACATTCTAAACAGGAATGAAAGAAGGAGCAAAGACAAAAGTAGAAATGAATATACCTGGAAAACTATGAGAAGACTTAGTTGACTGGAACAAAAATTAGAGTCATTGGGATTAGGATTTGGCAAATTACAATAAGCCATAAAGCTCAGGCAAAAAAAAAAATTATAGTTGATTCATCAGACTGTAGAGAACAGTTGGACTTTACTAAGCCCGTGAAAGAGCAAAAATGATTTCTCCAAAAGATAAATCTGTCCATTATACGAAACAGATTGGGTAGAGTGTGTCACAGACTGAGCTCTCCAGGAGGCTGACTGAGATGAGTTTAGAGTGTCATTGTTTACTCAGGAGTGCTCTTCTAGCTCTTCTATTAATACCTGTGGAAGGGAGGAGGAAGCAGGATTGGGCAGAGAAAGGAGTCAAGCTGTGACGCAGGCCCAAAGATAATCCTACACTGAGCTCTGGAGGTAAAGAGAGCCACCAGGGATTGCTTTGCTTTGGACAGAAATAGACTTTTTTGGTAGCACTTGTCCCACTTCTACTCAGTCATTTGATAGAGGGCTGTCCTGAGGCATTCCCTAAAGAGGCTGACACCTGGAGGCCAATGCTGACAGTACTCCCAGGAGCTGGGAGCAAATCCTTTCCTGAAGGGAGAGACAGCTGGCACATTTCTGTGACTCCATGGGGTTCTGAAAGCTAGAGAGGGCTACTGATATTATTAATAATATTATTATCCAGTTCTGAAGGTCTAGAGGAAACTGTGAAGTATAAGGAGAATAAAGAAGACAGAACATAGGGGCGCCTGGGTGGCTCAGTGGGTTAAAGCCTCTGCCTTCAGCTCAGGTCATGATCTCAGGGTCCTGGGATTGAGCCCTGCATCGAGCTCTCTGCTCGGCAGGGAGCCTGCTTCCTCCTCTCTCTGCCTTCCTCTCTGCCTACTTCTGATCTGTCTCTGTCAAAGGAATAAGTAAAAAATTAAAAAAAAAAAAAAGAAGAAGAAGACAGAACATATCAATACAGGACATATCTAGATCCTTTAAAAAGTTTTATTTAAAATATAATATTATGGTTAATAGTAACCTTAATATGATTAAATTTTCCTTTTGATTCTGCATTGAAAAAGCAGAAAACAAACAGGATGGTGAAAAGTTTGAAAATGATGTCACAGATTAAGGACTTAAGGGACTGGAATCCTCAGGAAAAAAAAGGCACAAAGCTCAGAGAAGACAGTGGTAATCGTTATGTTGAAGGCTTGTTCGGTCCTGGAAAGTCCACCTTCATAGTGGTTAACACAGTGCCTCCCACATTAGTAGTGTTCAGCTGGAGGGAGGGCAGGTAGCTCTAGGGCCGTGAGAGAAAGGGTTTTGTTTTTTTTTTTTTAAGATTTTATTTATTTGTCAGAGAGAGAGAGGGAAAGAGAGCGAGCACAAGGGAAAATATTTGTCAAAGAATTAAAGCTATTCAAAGGGAAATGAGCTACTGGGGGAAGCCTCTCCCACTGAAAGGATCTAAGTGAGCCTTTTATTCCACTGGAAGCAAAGACCTGATCCTCATTGAAATACATTGCACAGAACATTTCTGCGCTAAGAGGGAGAAAGAGATTATTCTGGCTAAACTTTAACAGTATTTACAAGACTATTTGTAAGACTATGATTTTAAATGCTCATTGACTTTGGGGATGGCCCCAGATATTTAACCAACTTTGATGTAAATAAAATATACAAACTTTGGATATTTGTAATATAGATTTTATAATAAAGTTTGGAAATTTCTTTTTTCTTAAGTTTGAATTTTTCACACTTTTAATTTAGCTGCTGGCTTTTGCAAAGAATTTGAATGTAGAATTCAGTTTGGAGGCAGAAAGAATGATTCATGGCTATTATCTAGCAAGTCGAAGGATCAGAACAGATTCTATAAGTGGATCAAAACTGTCAGCATCTGCATTAAAATACTTGTAGGTATTCAATCTAAAATTTTAAAACCAGTATTGACTTTTAAATGGCATGTTTAATTAACTTATTTATGTTTTACTTCTTTCTTTCTTTGATTGTAGTTGTTTGGTTTATAATTTACCTTATTTCAAAAGATTTTAAGGTGATATAACAATTCCTTTTGTTATATGGTTACATCATTTGAATGCACATTACTTATTTTCATGAAAGTATTTTTTTATTGGAATCTCTGTATGAACTGGGTTTAAGTAAAGTACACTGATTTCAAATGCAAATTATTGTTTTTTAAAATGTGGCTTTTTTATGCTCAGGTACTTTTTAGTTGAGCCTAGAAAAAATTCTTTTTCTTTTTATTTTTTAACGATTTTATTTATTTATTTATTTGACAGAGAGAGTGAGGGAGCACAAGTAAGCAGAGTGGCAGGCAGAGAGAGAGGGAGAAGCAGGCTCTCCGCTGAGCAGGAAGCCCAGTGCGGGGCTCCGTCCCAGGACCCTGGAATCATGACCTTAGCCAAAAGCAGCTGCTTAACCAACTGAGCCACCCAGGCACTCTGAAAAAATTTGTTTTAAGTACACTGCTCCCTGTACTTTTAAATACTTTAGAAGACTCATCTATTATTGTTCTTAGAGAAGTTATTTTATATTATTTTATTTTTTAAAGATTTTATTTATTTATTTGATAGAGATCACAAGAAGGCAGGGAGGCAGGCAGAGAGGAGGAAGCAGGTTACCTGCTGAGCAGAGAGCCACGCCCGATGAGCCTATGAGCCAAAGGCAGAGACTTTAACCCAGGGAGCCACACAGGCGCCCCAGGAAGTCATTTTAAAAAACTAATTTTTATAAAAGTAAAGTATGGACACAGTAAAAGAAAAGTCCTAAATAATGAGTACGGTGTCCAGCTAACTCTACCCATTGCTGTCCCAATCTCTAGAGGGAGAATCACTGTTAACAGTTTTTTCTGTTCTTCCAAAAATTATCCGTTCAAATACTAGCAGGTACAAACATATGTAATTTAAATATATGCTGTATATTAAATACATACTTTATTTGAATATGTTACATATTTTTAGATGAATATATTACTTAAACATATTATATGTATAGATGGCTCCTGACTTAGGATGGTTTTATGATTTTTCAACTTCATAGTTGTGTAAGTGGTGTGAAATGTACACATTCAATAGAAATCATACTTTGCATTTAGAATTTCTTCCTTTTTCCCAGCTAGCAATATGCAGTAGGATACTCTCTCCTACTAGGCAGCGACAGTTGGGCTGCAGTTCTTAGTCAGCTACGAGATTAAAAGGGTAAACAAATGGTACACAGACAACCATTCTATATCCTTACAGCCACTCTGTGGTTCACTTTCAGTGCACTATTCAGTAAATTATGTGAGATAGTCAACATTTCGTTATAAAATTGGCTTTGTTTAGATGATTTTACCCAACTGTAGGCTAATATAAGTGTTTTCAGAATGTCTAGGGTAAGCGATGTATTAAATGCATATTTAACTTATGATATTTTCAGTTTACAGTGGGTTTATTAGGATGTAAATCCATTATAAGTTGAGAAAAATCTAAATATAAATATCTATCTATATGAATAGATATGTAAATATCTATCTCTATATTCATATAGCTCTGTATGAGTACAGAGATAGATATTTTCCTTTTGCCCAAATGGAATCATGAATGATTTACATATTGTATTATAGTACTATCAGAACATAAGGAATTAGGGGTGCCTGGGTGGCTCAGTGGGTTAAGCCGCTGCCTTTGGCTCGGGTCGTGATCTCAGGGTCCTGGGATCGAGTCCCGCATCGGGCTCTCTGCTCAACGGAGAGCCTGCTTCCTCCTCTCTCTCTCTCTCTCTGCCTGCCTCTGCCTACTTGTGATCTCTCTCTGTCAAATAAATAAAATAAATAAATAAATAAATAAAATCTTTAAAAAAAAAAAAAGAACATAAGGAATTACATTATTCTTACTGTGTTCCAGTGTGGCTGTACCATAATTGAAACGGTCCCCTTTTGATAAACCATTATGTCATTTGCTAAAAATTAATGTGTAATTTCAAACAAATCATGAAGTAGGACCAGGAGTAGAATAATCCATTAAATAAATAAATAAATATCTTGTTATAACTGCAATATAAAGTAAGTGAAAGACTGGCAGGAAATGTCAGAATTAGGTCTACAAGAGATAAATATGTTTAATTAACTTTCCTAGCTGTATATTTATCTTCATAGAGCTGAAAAAATTCCTGAAAATAAAAGAAGGTAGACATCAGCTTTTCATGTTTTAAAATGGTGAATGGAATTTTGTAATGTTTGCCATTTTCTGAAGGAATATTTAAAATACTCAAATCAGAGGTGCCTTGCTGGCTTAGTTGGTGAACAATGCAACTCTTGATCTTGGGGTCATGAGTTCAAGCCCCACATTGGGCATGGAGCTTACCTAAAAAAATTATTTTTACTTTAATTAATTAATTAATTTAAAGGGGTTCCTTTTTAAAAGATTTTATTTATTCACTTGAGAGACAGAGGGAGCACAAGCAGGGGGACAGAAAGAGAGAGAGGGAGAAACAGGCTCTCTGCTGAGCTGGGTGGGAGTCTGACATGGGGCTTGATCGCAGGACCTAAAGATTATGACCTGAGCCAAAGGCATACGCCTAAGCATCTGAGCCACTCAGGCACCTCCAAAAATTTTTTTCTTAAATAACAAAATAAAATACTCACATCAGTACTTAAATACTCGAAATCTTGAAAATCCTATTGTCTCATTTTTTTCCTCTGTAGCAAAAAAATATTTCTTTAAACTCATATAGCCTCAGTTTACATTTGACTATATTGGTACAAAAATAAAGCAGAGTTAAATTTAATGTAATAACTCCACTTCTTCCCATTGTAGAAATAAACACTAGAGGTGGAGATGGGGTTTATGAAATAGCAAAGTAAATGAACTCAGAAGAGTCATAAACTTTAAATTTTTCTCCTGCTTCTTTAAACAGGTACCTAATAACACCATCCTTGCTTTTCTGGAGTAGAGCTTAATAGTACTCTCTTCTCTTTCCCTGAAGGGTCTTATACATATTCTGTTGTGGTCAACATTTTTAGGAGGAGCTTAGGTGAGGACATCAGGAACATGATAGTCAGATTTGAAAATAAACAACTCTGGAGAGATCTCCATAGACTCAAATGATGATCTTGGTCTAACCAAGTATGAATGGATAAGAAAAGGTTGATGTCTTTTTTCTTTTTTTTTTTAACTTTATTTGACAGAGATCACAAGTAGGCAGAGGGGCAGGCGGGGGGGGGGGGCGGGAAACAGGCTCCCTGCTGAGCAGAGAATCCGATGCGGGGCTCGATTCCAGGACCCTGAGATCATGACCTGAGCTAAAGGCAGAGGCTTAATCCACTGAGCCACCCAGGCGCCCCATAGTTGATGTCTTAATATGAAAAAGACTTGAGATTTCATTCTTTTTATGTTTAATATGGGCAAACAATGTAATATGGTTGTTAATAATACTTTGAATTCAGGTTGTGTAATAGAATATCGTATCTAGAGTTAAAAAAAAAAATGCTAGTTCTGCCTCACCTCTGCATTGCTGGTTAAATCACACCTGTAGTACTATACTGAAAAAGAATATTAGCCAAATCTGGTCATGAGGAAAGAAGCCAGAGTAGTGAAAATTACGTCTTACAACACAGTAAAAAGAGCTAGGAATATTTTATCTTAGAGAAAAGAAAACATAGGGCAAATAGGAAAGTTGTCTTTGAATATTTGAAGAGCTGTCATATTTAAGAAGTATTAAGTTTGTTTTATAATCGTAGAAAATAAAACTAGGGACCAATGGATAGAAGTTTCAGTGAAACCAATTTCAGCTTTAATTTATATAATCTTTGTGGGTGAGTCCCAAAATTTTCAAGTGCTTTATTTGAAATTATAGTAACTGTGAATTATTATTGTTCCCATTTTATACCTGAGCTTCAAAAAAATTCCAGAAAGTGGGGCACCTGGGTGGCTCAGTGGGTTAAAGCCTCTGCCTTCGGCTCAGGTCATGATCCCGGGGTCCTGGGATCAAGCCCCGCATCGGGCTCTCTGTGCAGCAGGGAGCCTGCTTCCCTTCCTCTCTCTCTGCCTGCCTTTCTGCCTACTTGTGATATCTGTCAAATGAATAAATAAAATCTTAAAAAAAAAAATTCCAGAAAGTAAATGATATATATGAAGTCACACATCTAGAAAATTCTAAAGACTTAGCCCATGTTTTCTGATTTCCAAGCTCAGCGATCATTCAGATACATTACATATACCTAATGAGAGCTTGAGGGAAATTTTTTAGGTAATCACAGGTTAATTTAAAAATAGAAGATAAAGGAGTGGATTCCTAGTGAGCCCTAGGAAAAGTTCAGAAGAGACTGGACAATAAGTAGCCTGGGATATTGTAGAGAAAATTGAATTATCTAAGATGAGTCCTAACTTTGAGGTCTCTTCCAAAACTAAAATTTCAAGATTCTATGAGGACTTTAAATAGATGAAGAACTGGAAGAAAACACGAAAGATATCTATAAGAGATATTTAGTTAGGTTAATTTTCCCAACTGTGTATTTATCTGAATAGAACTTGGGGAAGAGGGTGTAGAATAATAAAAATGAAGAGAAGTCAGGGTAGAAACCAAGTCTTTGATAACAAGTCAGGATATTTGCTTTTTCTGGAATAGTCTATTGAACTTAGTAGGAAAAACATGCTTTGAAAAGAAACTAAATTTAAAGTAAAAATAAGCTAATCTTTAAAGTATGGCTTATGTACACATACGTCTTGATTTGTTCCTGCCAAAATATATATTATCTTTATAATACCAACATATTTTGATTAGCATCTATTTTCTTTTACAGAGTTTCCCTAGCTGAAGCCCATGCTCGACTGAACTTAAGGAGTAAAGTGCTTAAAGAAGATGCACTGATTGCAGCCTTATTATTTGAAACATCTCTCACACTGAAATATGGTAATCTATTAAATTTGTTAATGGTCACTATAAATAATTATATTTAAATATTCTTAGTCTGTTAAAATAAAATGTTATATATATTTTAAATATTATTTTAAAGAATAATAAATTTTTATCCGATAAGGCCTGTTTGAATTTGAACACTAATTGTTTATAGGTAGTATCCTCTGTTAAGTTGCTTATTGTGTATGATTGCTTGGATATTTGAACTTTTGCAACGCTTTTAGAATTCTGTAAAAACATGTACTTAATACAACACAGGAGGTGATTTTAAATTCATCTTCCTTTTAAAATAGCATGTAACATTTAATTGTCAAGCAGTCCCCCTCAATGGAGTTAGGCACATAGTTAAAGAAAATGTGATCATCTGGCATCACCACCTTTCTGAATTGCTAGCTGTGACTATATCATTTAATTATTTAATTATCAATTTAATCATTAATTAATTAATTAGATTATTAATTAAATAATTATTAATCCTGTGACTATAGCATTTAATTATTTGAAATTAATTTGAGCTTATTATGGTTTTGCTAATAAAAAAATTAAAGGGCTCTTAGGGTAAGAGTAAAGAGAGTTACTCTCACAAGGTCTTTGTTGAATTGGATGAGACATTAATTTTGATAAAATATAACCATCCTTGAAACCAAACTTTGGTTCCAACCTTAGGAATTAAAGTATGTATTAACATTGGCTTTTCTGTGTATGTACGTTCAGTGCTTAAATTTGCCTTAAATTCAGTTTATATGGTAATAACTTTTTGCAGAGATTCCTTAGAACATTAGAACTTTGTTCTGTAATTATCTAAATCAAGCATTCTTAACCTGAAATTTATGAATACTTAGAGAGTTCTAGGGGATGGTGAATCTCTAAATTCTATAAAAATTTTTATGTGTATGTGCTTTATGCCTTTTTGCTTAGAGAAGTGAATAGTAAGTTTTATGAAGTATATCTTATAGGTCTGTGATCTCCATAAAAAGTTAATTATCATCCTGAATTAATTTTATGTACTAAGAGAGTAAAATATTGGTTCCCAACCAACCCTAAGTAAGAGGAATGACATAAAAATATTTTTTGGATACAGAAACTAATAGATTGTGCTCATGAACTAGATTTAGAAGCTGGGACAGAGGGTAGAGGGAAGAATTAAGGAAATCTCCCAAGCCTCTGCCTTGAGCAACTGAGTGAATCATGGTGCCATTTACCAAGTCTAGGAAAAAAGGAGAAGAAGGCAAGGGAGAATAACCAAATGATAGATACAAGTTTGAGGCATCCTACATAGGTACCAGTAGACATATAAGAATCTGGAGTTTTGATGAGAATTCTAATTTAGAAATTTAATTTGGGGGGCGCCTGGGTGGCTCAGTGGGTTAAGCCGCTGCCTTCTGCTCAGGTCGTGATCTCGGGGTCCTGGGATCGAGTCCCGCGTCGGGCTCTCTGCTCAGCAGGGAGCCTGCTTCCTCCTCTCTCTCTCTGCCTGCCTCTCTGCCTACTTGTGATCTCTCTCTGTCAAATAAATAAATAAAATCTTTAAAAAAAAAAAAAAAAAAAAAAAAAAAAAAAGAAATTTAATTTGGGAACCATCAGCACAGAGATGGCATTCGTAGCCATGGAATGGAAGAAATCACTTGAAATCACCTAGAAAGAGATTATACTAAGAACTCCAAGGACTGCCCTTGAAGAATTTCAATATTTAGAAATGGGGTTGAGTTAGGAGGAACTAACAAAGGACACTGAGAAGTAGCAGCTAAAATGTAGAAAGAAAATCACGTATAGTTATAGAAGATTAGATTTGGCAATCTAGGGGGTAAAGTGTCTGTGATCAGAGCTACTTCAGTGGAGTGGGGTTTGGGTGGGATACACACAGACAACTTTGAGATGTTTGACTCTAAAGATGAGGAAGAAAAACAGGGTATTATGCAGAGAAGGATGTGCGGTCCAAGAAAGGATAATTTCTTTTTTAAGATTTTATTTATTTATCTATCTATTTATTTATTTATTTGACAGAGAGAGGGAGAGAGAGAGCAGCAAAGGGAGAAGGAGAAGCAGACTCCCTGCTGAGCAGGAACCCCGATGTGGGACTCAGTCCCAGAACCCCAGGATCATGACCTGAGTCAAAGGCAGACGCTTAACAACTAAGCCACCCAGGTGCCCTAGTTTTTTGTTTTTTGTTTTTTAAGAATAAATAGATCTGGGGCACCTGGGTGGCTCAGTGGGCTAAAGCCTTTGCCTTCAGCTCAGGTCATGATCTCATGACCTGAGGATCAAGCCTCGCATCCGGATCTCTGCTCAATAGGTAGCCTGCTTTCTCCCCACCCTCTCTCTCTCTCTGCCTGCCTCTCTGCCTGCTTGTGATCTCTGTCAAATAAATAAATAAAATCTTTTAAAAAAAAGAATAAATAGATCTTATGATGTGCAATAAATAGGGAGTAAACAAATGACACTATAGAACTGGGGGAAGATCAAAGGAGTAAAATCCTTAAAAAGGTAAGAAAGGATGGGATCCACAGCACATATGAAAGAATTGGCCTCTAATAGAAAAGAGTTCATTTTATAGGAGGGAAGACAAATGGATACAGAATTCGTTCTGTAGATTTGGTCATATACTCTACACAAGATCATCAGCTAAAACAAAATGTTTGAGAGAAGAATGGAATATAATAGTCATGTTGTGGGGGACAGTTGTGCTAAACAAACCCAGCAGGGTTGTCTGGCAGTGCAAGTTCCCATCCAGCCGAGGTTTCTGTGTTTCATTTAAAGTGAAACCAGGAAATGCCAATTAGGTGATTTTCTGCCTAGCAGCCCAAGTGCAAGCATAAAGCAAATGTGCCAGTGCAGAGTTAAGGTTTTAATATTTGAGTGTGACAGACTGTTGTAGAGGAGCAAGGAGTTGGGGGACTGGCTTGGCAGAGATTCTTCCTTTAAAAGAAGGAAGTGAGGGACACCTAGGTGGCTCAGTTGGCTAAGGTACTGCCTTCAGCTCAGGTCCTGAGATTGAGTCCTGCATTGGGCTCCTTGCTCTGCGGGGAGCCTGCTTCTCTCTCTCTGCCTCTGCCTGCCACTCTGCCTACTTGTGCTATCTCTCTCTGATAAATAAATAAAATATATTTTTTAAAGTTTTTAAAATAAATAAGTAAATAAATAAGAGGAGTGAATTGAAGAAAGCTGATTAGAGGCCTTGGAGATAAAAAAAACCTGGAAGCTTGAAGTATAAAAGGTAGTTCAGGGAAGGGGGACATCTGAACTAATGGTTTTGAAGTAAGTTTTTGGTGATCAGTTACCTGTGACCTTCCTATGCATAGTGGAGGTAGAAGGGAAAAGGTCAAGACTGGGAGGTCTGAAGTTAAAGCAGTAATTCACATGGAGGTCATGGAAAGGTAAGCATTAGGGAAAAGAGGAGATTATGAGCCTTGTGCTAAGAACTGGTTGATGACTTTACCATGGAAGAGAAAGGGTAGTAAAGCCAGGTGGTACTAGACATTAGAAGAACGATTTTTATTCAGAGAAAAGCAGGGTTGAGAATGGTCTGGTCTTGCTACAAAGGGGCAGCAAGTTAGGCACTGTCTCTGCCTTGTGATAGTAAGGTATGAGGTGTTTTGAGAAAAAGCAGCTTCATCTAAGACAGCCACGGGGAAGAAAGCAGTGTCTCAAGGGACAGCAAAGATGCAGGTAATATAAAGGAAGTAGTAAAGGGAGCAGTCACAGAAGTCTGAGGCTATAGAATTGTTAATTGAGGACAGGCGGCTCTAGGAAAAGTGGCACTCTGCTTGACTACCCACTCTACATCTGGCCAGTCACAGTGTGACTGTTCACTGTTCACTCAATGAAGCAACAACGAAACAGAATTTAAGAGCTTATTTCCTACAGTAACAGCCAGTTCTTTTTTCCTTTTAAATTGTGGTAAAAAAATATCTAACATTTACTATCTTAACCATTTTTAAGTATACAATTCAGTGGTGTTAAGTACATTCACACTGTTGACACCATCCTTCTCTATAACCTTTTCATTGACCCTAACTGAAACTCTATACCCAATAAACAGTAACTCCCCAATCTTCCCCTGCCCCTATTTTTATAAATCTGACTTCTCTATGTACCTCATGTAAGTGGAATCATGTGTTTGTCCTATTTTGTCCCGCTTACTTCACTTAGTATAATGTCCTCAAGGTTTATCCATGTTGTAGCATGCATTAGAATCTCTTTCTTGTTCAAGATTGAATATTCTAGTGTATGTGTATATGTATGTATGTATACACACACACACATTTTCTTTATCCATTCATTCAAAAATGGACTTTAGATTGCTTTTACCTTTGGCTATTCTGAATAATGCTATTAGCATGAGTATACACTTACCTCTTTGAGACCTTGGTTTCCATTCTTTTGGGTATATACCCATAAATGAAATCACTGGATCATATAGTAATTTTTTGGATAAAACACACTGTTTTCCATAGGGTTGGACATTTTACATTCCCACCAACAGTACACAAGGACTTTGCCAACATTTCATTTTTTTTTTCCACAAATTTAACATTTGTGGGTTTTTTTTGTAGTGGCCATCCTTATGGGTGTGAGGCATTATCTCAGCATCTTCCTAAAGCGATGTTGACCATCTTTTCATGTTGCCTATTGGCTACTTGTGTATCTTTTTTGGAAGAATGTCTTTTTCTCTTTTACCCATTTCTGAATTGGGTAGTTTTCTTGTTAGTAGATATGATTCCCAAGTATTTTCTCCCATTCCATGGGTTGCCTTTTCACTCTGTTGATTATGTTTGATGCACAGGTTTTTTATCTTGAAGTAGTCTAATTTACCAGTTTCTTCTGGTTTCCTGTGCTTGTAATGTTGTATTCAGGAAATCACTGCCAAATCCAGTATCAAGAAGCATTACCCCAATTTTTTTTTAGTCCTTGTGTTTTAGTCTGCTATAAGGTAAGGGACCAACTTCATTCTTTTTTATGTGGATATTGTACCATTTGTTGGAAACTGTCCTTTCCCCATTGGTCTTGGCACCCTTATAAAAATCATCTAACCATGTATTTGAGGGGTTATTTTCAGGCTTTATATTCTATTCCATAGGCTGATGTCTGCCTTTATGGCAATGGTTTTAAATAATTGAAAAACATACAATGATGTCTTTATCCTCAATCATCCATTTAACCTTTATCAAAGTATTTCCATATCTTCTAATATCTTCTCTCCCTACTTCCACCTCCTCACATCACTACTCAGGTTCAAAACTGTAATGACGTCAACAGATAACAAATTTCTGTAGTTTCTGAACTTTAAAATGTAATCAACGTTATTTCTTCTTGGCACTGTTAAGTTTGTGCATGTACTGAAACTATCTCATAAGTCTCAAAAACAGGTCAACTTTAAATGATTATTGAAATATTCTATTAAATAGGTCAGAACTTAATTTTAAAACATACTATTTTGTTGAAAAACATGATTTCAAATTTAGCATTTGAAGAATTCTCACTAACATTTTTTTCCTTCTTAGGGGCCACTGTATTTTGTGTTGCTCCAAATGCAGTATTTCCATTTGAATTGTATAATGAAGAGTATTTAGAGCAAAGGGACATTTATCTGACTCAGTGCCAACAGCAGCTCCAACAGTTTATTACCACATATGGACCTGGGACAGCTCTTTTCACTAGCGATGAATAGCCAATCTGAGGGTATTTTCTTCATATTTAAGCAGTAGAGAAGTGTGATTTTGAAGTAATGCTTCAGGTAATATTATGTATAATAATACATTAGAACACTATCCTAAATGTATGAAATATGGTCTCAATATGAAAAACTTATAAACCAAGCAATGTAAAAAATCACTTTTATGTAATTCCCTCTACTTGTCACAAGATGGCAACAACACTTTAAAAGAAAATATTTACTTACAAGTCCTTTTAAACCATTTGTCATGCACCCATGAACTGGACAACAGCAATTTCTATAAACAGAAGCCTCAAATTTAAGATTTCATACTGTATTATACACTGTTATGTCCATTCTATCATTTTGGAAGCCCTAATTATGGAATAAGGGAAAGCTTGGATATTCCCCATTTTTTAAGCCAGGTTAAATGAAAAAGTAATTTAAATCAAATCAAAGGGCAAGAATTGGCTCTTTAAACCTAAATTGGTTACAGGAAAGGTACCAAAAGGCAAAGAAACCAATCTGCAAACCCTTTGTTTTTAGAGGGAGATCTACTTTGAAAGGTGGGGCAAGGGTGGGCTGGGGAGAGTAAGACCAAGAAAATATGCTTAACTTGTAAAATCCCCAAATCCTTTTCATTTTTCAAAGTTAAATTATAAAATTAAAAATATATATATATATAATAAATAAATCTTACTCAAAGGAAAATGTCATTACAAAATTGCCAAAATTTCACCCAGATACTACTATGCTGATTCTTTAGAAACTGGTACCTCATGGAGCTTTTTAACCATAAAGATGGGACAGTTTCTCTATGGACCTTTGAAAAATCATTCAAAAATAGTGCATATACACTAGTCACAGATACTCCTGTTTAGAAAGCAAAGCTAGTTTTCAAAAACAATTTACATATTGAAGTTCTGTAATTCTAGTTAAGACTTTATTTTGTGGCATCTTTGTTGCTATACAGGTTTTGTACTGTTTGATTTGCCATAATGAAATTGTTAACTTGGATAAAGGCAGGTCATTATAGACTGTGGGACTCAAAAGGGGAAAAGCAAGATTTACCTAAACCTCCAGTTAGGAATTTTAGAATTTTTTTGGAAACTTCTATTTACTTATTTGAGAATAAGCATAAAAGGGGCATGAGAGGGAGAAGCAGACTCCCCGCTTTGTAGAGAGCCCAATGTGGGACTCAATCTCAGGACCCTGAAATCATGATCTGAGCCAAAGGCAGACACTTAGCCAACTGAGCCACCCAGGCAGCCCCTAGTTTTAGAATTCTTGTAAATCCTTAAGTACTGGACAGACTGGAGAGTCGTCCAATCACTATTTTCCTTAATGTAACATTATTTGTTCTAGTAATAGATCAGAATTTTTTTTTTTTCAGAGCAATTGATTTAAAAAAAATTTTTTATTAATAAGATTTACTCATGAGCGAGAATGAGGGAGGGGGAGCAGAGGGAGAGGAGAGCCTAAGCATACTCCATGCTCAGTGCAGAGCCTGACGCTGGGTTTTATCTCACAACCTGAGAAGAAACCAAGAGTCAGATGCCCAACTAACTGCACTACCTAGGTACCCCAGGGTTACTTTTTTATTCAAAAGTAAAAACAAAGAATAAGATTTAAATTTTAAACAAATTCCATAGATCATAAGACGATTCCAAAATACTTGTTTATTAGGTATAATAGCAGGTTCTGGGGGTAAACCTTATGGATATCTAGTTTGCTGAAATCCCCTAAGGCAAGAAAGGGCAGGAGAACTGGAGGTACTAGAATGGCTTCTCAAAGGGAATCATCCACAAGTGAGCTAGTTATTGACAAGAGCACAGTATCCTTAAAGAATGTTAAAAACAAGTCTGACTAATGATTTTGAAAATGGAGTGGTTTAGAAATATTTAAAAGATAACAGGCATTACTGACCAGCAGTTACAAGTATTCAAAAGATGTATTTTTCTACATCATTTATTGTAAGGTGATCAATTTTAAATAAAATATTAATTTTATTATCTGTTTCAATTCATGTCTTCTTGACCAATTCTTCATTTTTCCTTCCAACTGCATGCCTCTAGAAAAAAATCAGAAACCAATAGTGAAAATCATTCCATAGTCAAGAATCATAAAGAAACCATACTTCTCACATACGCAGGCAATTTTAACAGGAAATGGTGCTAGCCCACTGGAGTTTCAGATACTTTTGATTATTAATAGCTGTGATTACTTGACAAATCATAATTACTTACTTGAGGCAATGAATTTTAACCATGACAGTTTTGGACTTGAATATTCATCTGCAGCTACCTATACGCTGAAAAGAACAGTTCACCCATTTTAATTAAAAATTGCATTATACTTGTGTAATTCACCTAAACAATATAGGTTACTGGCATCTCAGTCTTAAAATTATTTCTTCAAAGAAACCCTCAGCTGGGTAAACGGCAAAAAGTAATTTAAGTCATCATTGTGCCAGTTATAATTTAAACCTATGTCAAAAATGTATTAAACATAAAAAAGCACACGATTAACACTAAATTTGGTACCTCATTATGTGCAGTTGTGCTCCTAGTGGTTTTATCACAGCCATCCTGTGAGCAATTTCTGGAAAACATCAGGATGACCTTCATTCATCTTCACCTCACAGGCTCTGCTGCACCTTGAAATTAAAGTATTTTGAGTTCTCATTTGTACTTGCATCCGTTTGTTTGGCATCTAATATGTAAAAATGGTCCAATAAAAATTTTTCCTTATCAGGAATCATAAGTGCAGTAATATTTGCAACCTTCCTGACTCCCAACTAACTTCTTAATAAAAACCACATTATTTTTCCATATACTGGAAAAATTTTCTGTTTAACACACCTCTAATGAGCAAAATATTTTCTTTAATTCTTTTTTTGATAGTCAAAACAGATAAACCCCAAATTTAAATCTATAATGATTTGAGCATTTTAGTATTTTTGACTGTTTGGGTCCTAATAATTCTATAAATGATCTTTCCAAGCTGGAAATGGGTTTATTAGCATGAATAGGAAAAATGGTGGATACATATGATAGTTCTTTATTGTGGCAGTATCGATTTTAAGACATGATGGTCCTAATGAGTACCTGGCCATTGCTTTTCTGTCTCAGAGCTTGACAAGGATGAGATATGAATCAGGTTAAAGGTTACATATATAAAAACAAGTGTGCAGACCTCCAACCAAAGCATCACAATGGCAAATCTAATACAGTTTTACAGCAGATAAATTATGTTGGCATCATTATTGGACAGTCTTGTGGAATTAAGTCCCAGGTTGCCTGAAAGCACACTTCAGCAGTGCAAAGGGAATGTCCAGGACCACAGATCATATCCCACAGCACCCCAGGAGGATAAATCACTGAACCAGACAGCTACTGGAAATGATTTATGAAGACACACCAAATGCTGGACCTTGCAAAACAATTTATCATTTTCAAGTCTGGAAATAATTTCACATAATCAATATTAGGAACACAAACTATTAGTTATGAATAATTCCAACTGGAAAATTTCAGTGTAATGAGATTCATGAAAACTACTGACAACTACATGCATAATCCCATCTGTGTAGCGTCTAAGAATGTTTAGAGATAAACGTATCTGGAATGAAACTATCTGTCCCACTCAGCTCAAAAAAGGGGAAAGCGACAAAAAGCCCAGATAACAGGCGTCTCAGAATGGCATGGGAAAGAAATGAGACGCTACTGTATTGGTAAAATCACATTAATCGTTTGATACCCTCTGTATTTATTATGCTGCAGGAATTACCTACATTATCAATATTTTTACCAAACATTAGACTGAAAAATTTTTAAAAATCCCAATATTTATCAATAAAAATTGGATTCGAGCCCCTTAGGCCTCAAAATAATGACTAATACCCAATATAAACGATTTTGCAGCCATCACAGTTGCCTTGTCAGCAACGTATTTGGAGAGGGAACAACAAAACCACAGGATTTTACCAAGTCTCGTCGATGGAAGTATTCATTAATAACTTGTTTTTGAACAGGCAGTATTTTTCCAGTCTCCTAGCGGCTGACCTTGTTTCTTCCCTCTTAGGTCCAGAAATACAAATCTCTATACAAACGCAAACATCTAAGGGTAGAGCAGGCATTTATGGCCTGTGGGGCGAGGGCGGGGACCTATACAGTACGTGTTGTTCTCCAACTTCAATACCACTGTCTCTGGCGTTATCTCGAAAGGCAGACTCACAAATGCGACTACTTAACTGTACTAAATCCCTACCAGAACTGTTCCTAAACTGTTAACAATTTTAAATGCCAATCACAAAGTATAGTTAAGTAAAAGTTGTCCTAACTTCCTGGAGCTAATCCCTTCCCGATTTTACAAAATGCTCCCTTACTAGGGGTAAATACGCAGCCCATTTAGCGGACCTTAAAACTGTCTAGGCCGCACACAAGGCTTTGCAGGAGATACAAAAGTGCTCCGGAGAAGGGCCGGGAGGGGCACTAAACCTACCCGCCGTACCCTCCACCCACCTCGGAACGACCTGAATCTGAGGAGACGCCTTATTAATTCTTGAGGTCAGAACAGTTGAAGCCAGGGTTACTAAAAGAGAAGGGTCAGGTTAAGAGTCGCGTCTGGTTACTCAAAACATGCGAGAGCCAACGACTGGGAAGCAAGCTCCAGCCGCGTCCACTTAGCAGGGAGGAGTCCGCCTCCCGGGCCAACCATTCCGCTGAGCTCCGGCAAGGGTCGGAAGCCCTGGGCGCGGGCACCAAAGATCAGAAGGCCTGAGGTAAGTAAGCATGGCTTCCGGCACGGAATCAGGTTCCCGGCAGGAACAGGAGGAACTAAAACCGCGAGGACTCCCACCTCGAAGAGCCCTGCGACTGGCCCTCAGACGCTGCCACCCGGCCCGCTTGGCCGAAGGGACCTCACACACCCTCATCCTTCGGTGGCCGCGCGGAAAAGAAAGCACAGCTTCTTCCGCCGGCCCTTCGGCACTCCTGGCCCCGCCTCTTCCGGTGTTGGCCCCGCCCCTGCTTGGAGGGTCTGCGGGGGCGTTCGCCGGGCAGCGGAGCCCCACCTGAGAGCTGGGGCGGGTGGTTGGTTTTGCGGCCCCAGCATCTGGCCAGACGTGTGGCAGAGCCGAGAGGTCTGGCATCTCCGCCTGCAGTGAAGTGCCACAATGTAAGTTCATACTGGGGGGACTTTTGGAACTCCGTAGAGGCTTTCAGGGCTTACGAGGACTTCACGTAGAGCGATTTCACTGAGCATGCAAATGTTTAATCTCCCAGTTCATAATGGGCCGAAGAGAGCGGAAAATGCTCCAAAAAGGAAGGGTCTCCCATTCCTAGTACAATATATTTGCTTAGTCTCCTACTCTCACACCTAGTTCGGTGCGTAAAAAACTGGTGGTATTGGATATCCCAATTTAGAGTAAGATTGATCTCTTTCTCATTTTCTCCCTGGAAATAAATAAAATCTTTAACAACAATAGCAAAGAAAGATAATATATTTATCACCCCCAAACATTTTCTCATGCTTCTTTATAATGTCTCTTTCATGCCCTCCAAACCCCTCCTGCAAAACCCATCCCCAAATAACCATGACTTTCTTTCTCTCACTATACATCAGTTCGCATTTTTCTATAATTTGCTTAAATGCAATCGTATACTGTGTACTCTTATTTTTAGAGGAGGGGGAGGGGCAGAGAGACAGAGAGGGAATTTTAATAAATTAAAATTTATTTTAATTAGTTATTTGAGAGTGAGGAAGAGTTGGGGGAAAAGGGGCAGATGGAGAGGGAGAGAGAGAATCTCAAGCAGTTTCCCTGTGAATCATGGAGCCCAAGGTGTGTGTGTGGGGCCGCTGGATCCCATAACCTGGAGATCATGACCTGAGACAAAAGGGAGAGTTCAGATGCTTAACTGATTAAGACGCCCAGGTGCCCCAGTATGTACTCTTTTTTTGTTGGCTTCTTTCATTTAGCATAATTATTTTGGAACTCATCCATGCCATTGTATGTAACAACACTTAATTCCCTTTTTAGTGCTGAATAATTTTCCTGTATTCGGATATACCGCTATTTGTTTATCCATAGACCCATTGATGGACATTTGGATGTTTCAGTGTTTGGCTATTACAAATAAAGCTGCTATGAATATTCATATAAGATTTTGTATGGACATGTGCTTTTATTTCTCTTGGGAAATACCTAGGAGTAGAAATACCTAGGAGTAGAAATACCTAGGAGTTGCATTTTGTGATAGGTGTGTGTTTAATGTTGTAAGAAACTGCCAAACTGTTTTCCAGAGTTCTTGTATTTTTCACACTGAGCAGGGAGCCTGATGCAGGGCTTGGTCCCAGGCCCCAGGGATCACGACCTGAGCCGAATGCACATATTTAATAACTGAGCCACCCAGCAGCCCCTTAATTTTTTTCTTATAGGGATTTGGCTTTGGCTGTTATGTCTAAGAAACTTTACCTAAGTCAAACTTCTGGAAAGTCCTCTCCCCCTTCCCCCAACCAGAGACGAGCTCAGTTATTCCTCATGAGAATAAATATGCCCTTCTCAGGACACAAATCAGTCTACCAGGCTTATCAAATGACTGTTCCTATCCAAGATTCAGAGCTATGTCTATGTAAATTACGTCATGAATTTTGACCCAATAAGCCCCCTTGACTCTTGATTTTGGCTCAAGTCATGATCTCAGGGTTGTCAGATTGAATCCTACGGTGGGCTCCGTTCTTAGCGGGGCATCTGCCTGAAATTATCTTCTTTTGCCCCTCCCCCTACAGGCTCACGCTCTCTCTCTCTCTCTCTCTCTCTCAAATAAATAATATTAAAAAAAAAAAAAAAACAAAACCTTATCCAATCCAGACTTTTAAAAACCTCATAAATATTCTGCTGCTGTTGCCCTCCCCTTTCTAAGATGCTATCAAGACTGTCAAGGCAGTAGTCTCCCTTACTTCTCTTATCCCTCGCTCCTTACAAGTTTTTGTGATAAGCAATGAACTTGACTTTGTTCTCTTTTTTTTTTTTTTTTTAAAGATTTTATTTATTCATTTGACAGAGAGCACAAGCGGGGGAGCAGCAGGCAGAGGGAGAAGCCAGCTCCCCACTGAGCAGGGAGCTCCATCCCCGGACACTAGGATCATGATCTGAGCCAAAGGCAGTCGCTTAACCAACTGAGCCACCTAGGAGCCCAGACTTGACTTTGCTCTACCAACAGTTTATTTTGGCAGTCTTTTCAAAGAGTCAGCAGTCATAACAGTCAAAAATAAATATACAGAAAGAAAAGGAAGAGAAAAGAAAGGAAAGGAAAGAAAAGATGTCTCCAAAAGCATCGGTAGACTAATAGAGTATCCATCTATATCTATATTGTGTCATTGTGTGTGTGTGTGTGTTTTAAAGAACCTAAACATCCAGAGACTGGTAAAATAAATTACAATACATCCAGACAGTGGAATGGAAATCCTACTTTTGTCTGGCAAATTTATTTACCCCCTTTTCCAGCCCATTTCTCCTCTTTCCCCTCCCCCCCATTCTTAGGGGGAAACTTATTAAGTCAGAACCCTTTAAGAGACCACAAAGAGAAACTACAAAGTAATTGAAACAGGAAAATTTAACATAAAGAATTAACTGTAGGGACGCCTGGCTGGCTCAGTCGGAAGAGTGTTTGATTCTTGATCTCATGGTCATGAGTTTGAGCCCATGTTGCATGTGGAGGTTACTTAAAGGAGTAAATAACTAAAAACTTTAAAAAAAAAGAATTATCTATTAAGGGATTATAGGGATTATCTATTAAGAGAAAAAGAAAATTTTAAAGAATGTGGAAATAAGATATTAAAGCTGCTACTCTCTAAGTTGAGATAGCCTAGCAAGGAACAGATTTGGTGTTCCCAAGCCCACTCCAGATTTTGTGGCTAAGTGAATGGTAGAGAAGTAAGGTGCCCTCTGGATGGCTGGGGAAAGCTACCCACAGGAAGGTGTTATGTGGTGCTGGCCACAGTGTCCTGTAAGAACCTGTTGAGGGTGGGGTTATGGACATTGAGGGGGGTGTGTGCTTTGGTGAGTGCTGTGGGGTGTGTGGACCTGGCGATTCACGGATCTGTACCCCTGCGGATAAAAATATATGTTTATAAAAAATAAAAAATTAAAAAAAAATACCTGAATTGCATTATTTAAAAAAGAAAAAAAAAAAAAAAAAAAAAGAACCTGTTGAAAGGAGCAAACCAGAAACAGGAAGAAAAGCTCCTCCTGCAATCTCCCTTCAGTACTCATTGCGGACAAACCTTAACATTACTTGTTTGGCAAAAGGGAAATGTTTATATGGTTCAGGTCCACTAACACAGAGTAGTAATATGGGGTAGATCTGGAGATGAAAGCAAATTGGTAACGGAACATTTTTTCTTCTCCATTGAACAAAGAGAAGCCAGCAGCTGGGAAATCACCATCCAATGGGCACCCCTCTATGCATTAGTGCCCACTTTCTCCATCTGTGATGTTGCTCCCCAATGTGCCCCTCCTTCTAAAAGCTCTTGGTTCTCTCCTCCTCAAGGATGCTCCTTCAAGTATCTTCTCTCTTCTGTGTCATCTCTCTCTCTCACCAATGGACCCTTCCAGCAGCATATAAACAAGTTCCAGTCTCTTTATACTGTTTATTTATTAATTTTTGGTTGCCTCTTATCTATTCCTACTTCTTTTGATAAAAGCACGTACTGGTATTGCTGCAGTTTACATTTCTACCTCATCTCACCTCCAGACTAACACTTAACATGTTTTCCTACTTCACCGTCTCCTGCACTGAGGGTGGGAGCAGGTAATGAACCTAGACCTGACTTTTGACCTTTCATTTTCTTCTCTCTCTCTCTCTTTTCTAAAGGTTTTATTTATTTATTTGACAGGGAGAGAGATCACAAGTTTGCAGAGAGGTGGGGGGGGGGGAGCAGGCTTCCTGCTGAGTAGAGAGCCCAATGTGATGATGTGGGGCTCAATTCTACCCAGCCACCCAGGTGCACTTTGTTCTCTTTTTCTATTGAAGCCTTTATATATGTTCTTCCTTTCTAATGGAAATTTAGTTTAAGTCATTTCTTGAGATTACTTTTCCTCTGCAAAACTTAAAGTTTAGTCCTTTAAACTTTACTCTTAATAGTAAAGGGATTTGAGGGATTTAGAATTTGCCTTTCCCTTTCAAGTCTATCACCTTCAAAGGGACTTAAGAAAGTTAATGTAGAGGGATGCCTGGATGGCTCAGTTAGTTAAGCATCTGCTCAGGCCATAATCCTGGGGTCCTGGGGTCCTGGGATTGAGCCCTACATCGGGATCCTTGCTCAGCAGAGAGCCTGCTTCTCTCTCTCCCTCTGCTGCACCCCTCTTTGTATTCTTTCTCTCTGTCAAATAAATAAAATCTTAAGAAAAAAAGTCAGTGTAGAGACAGGGTTGCCAGGTGACCTTGATTAATGTGAATAACTTGGGGTACCTGGATGTCACAGTCGGTTAAGCCCTCTTTCTCAGCTTCGATCTTGATCTTAGGGTTGTTGAGTTCAAGCCGCACGTTGGACTGCACACACAAAAAATAATGTGAATAAATTCCCATTATGCTTAAAAAATAGCCACATGCATATCTGGTCAATTGATTTTTGACAAAGATGCTAACACCAGTCAGTGGGGAAAAGACAATCTTTTCAACAAGTGATAGGAGAAAACAGTATCTACACACAAAAGAATTAAGTTCTTAAATTAACTCAAAATAGATCAAAGACCTAAGTATAAGAGCTAAAATTATAAAACTTTTTGAAGAAAATGGGAATAGTTTCATCAGTTTGGATTTGGGAATAATTTCTTGGATATGACACCAAAAACATAAACAACAAAAGGACAAATAGAGAAGTTGGACTTCACCAAAATAAAAAACTTTAATGCATTAAAATACATTGTCATGAGAATGAAAAGATAATTCACAGAATGGGAAAAAAATGGTTGCAAAGCATATATCTGATAAGGGGTAGATATCCAGAATATATGGAGAACTCCTAAACTCAACAGTGAAAAAACCAAGCAACTCATTGCAAAAATGGGCAAAGGACATTAACTGACATTTCTCCAAAGAAAATACACAAGCTGCCAATAATCACATGAAAAAGATGCTCAATCTAACTAGCTATTCAGAAAATGCAAATCAAAGCTGTAATGAGATATTCACACCCATTAGGATGGCTAATACAAAACAACAGAGGCACCTGGGTGGCTCAGATGGTTAAGCATCTGCCTTCAGCTCAGGTCATGATCCCAGGGTCATGGGTTGGAGTCCCTCACTGGGCACCCTGCTCAGCAGGAAGCTTGCTTCTCCCTCTCCCACTCCTCCTGATTGTGCTTTCTCTCTCTCTGTCAAATAAATAAAATTAAAAACAAAAACAAAATAACAAACATTGGTAAGGATATGGGGAAATTGGAACCCTTGTATCATTCCTGGTGCATTGCTCCTGAGAATGTAAAATAGTGCAGCCACTGGAGAAAACAATATGGGGGTTCCTCAAAAAAGTCAAACAGAATTACCCTGTGATCCAGCAATTCCACTTCAGGGTATTTACCCCCCCAAAATTGAAAACAGAGACTCAAACACTTATACACCAATGTTCATGGCATTATTCATGATAGCCAAAAGGTAGAAACAACCCAAATCCATCTATGGATGAACGAACAGACAAAATGTGGTATATAAAAGCAACTGTTGACAATGCATGCCTCTAGAAAGTGAAACTTGGGGCTTGTGGGGAAAGTGGTATTTTAATTTTTTATTGTGTACCATTCTCTACTGTTCGGATTTTTACTGTGCGTATGCAATTTTATAATTAAGCTTAAAAAATAATTATCAAAATAGTACATTTTTGCTTCCAACTGCGTAAATAGACCATTTCTAAAATCTGTCCCTTCAGCTCATCATCACTCCTTCCTTCACCCTTAACCTGCATTATGAAAAGTGTTGGGTATTCTCCAGCTATGAGCACATCCCTGGGGGTTGCTGGTCTCCAAGTAGTGAACTGAGTTAATGTTGCCAGTTTGCAGATACAACTAAAACCACTTCAAGGGAAAAGAGTTATGGTTTAAATCTGATATAGCAATTTACCAAAAGTAACTTTTAAAAAAAGAGCCACTGATTTGAAAGTATAACCGGGATTACCTTAGAAAGTTTACATTTTGTAGATGGACATATGTGTGGATTCAGGGAATATAGGATATTATTTTCTCTTAAGCTGTCAGAATCTATAGTCTGTACTTTACACATGTAAATCTCATTAGTAAATTAATACATTTGCCCTTCAGTCCTTTTTCATATTAGTGAATGATTTGGAGAACCTCCTAGTTCCCCTAGATGTTTGCAGCAGAAAATGAAGTTGGAACTGGAAGGAAGTTGGCTGTAATAACCACATGCTTGTGCTCTCCCTTCCTCGATAGTAAGCATGTCAAAATAGAGTTAATGCAAGAGAAATGTAAATGACCCTAGTCATAAATGCATGACTTTTATATATAAGATCCTTTTACCTCAGGCAAGATTATTTTTAAACATAATATTGACATTGAGATAATCATAGCATTTATACCTCTTGTCAAGGTTAAAGTTCCAAATCTGTGAAAAATACATTAAATTGTCAGAAAATAAGGCACTGATCTGAATGAAAGTTGATTCTTAAACACTTGGAAGTACATGAACTTTACTGAGATAATTTTGGTGAAAATTACCTAAATTACTTATGATTTCTGCCCGGATCTAAAATAATGAGTGGCTTTAATTGTCAATGTGAGACACTGGGGTTTTCATTTTCTGCTGAAAAATTTAACTTTCATGTAAAGAGTAAGCCTTGCAAACAACTACTTAAATCCTTTGACAAATTCTAAATGTAATGGAATGTTATTGGAATTATTCAAGATGACCAATGGGACTTGAGGGAAAGTCCGACAGGAGACTTCAGGGAAAGTTTTCTTCTTTGATGGAAAGACACAAATGGGAAGAAATACTCTTCTTCCTCTAGATATCATCTGTGAAAGAATTCTTGGCATTGCTGCAGCCATCTTGTTAAATGAGGGAAGCTTGCTAGAAATGGCGAAGTAGAAAGGAGAAAAAAATCAGGCAACTTGAAGACATCAAATAGTCACTAACAAGCCAGGGTTGGGGGGCACTCCAGTTCAGGCTTCTTGTTTTGTGAAATAATACACTTTTCTTACCGTTTAAAGAAATTATTTAAGAACGATTACATAGAGAGTTGTGAATGTGAAAGTAATTGAAAAATTCAAACTAAGGTTAAATTATGTTGTTATTCCTACCTTAGTAATGATTTAATGCAAATGATAATTAATAACCCATAAATTTAAACATAGCATAGATTCTGAATGTTTCTTCAACAGTGTTTCGTGCATACGCACGAGAGTTTCTCTATGTATGCTTGTATTCTGGTAAACAAGATCTAAGAAAAAACAAAACACCTAAGCCTGATTTGTAGCCGTTGCAGCTTTCTGTGGTGTCAATATTCCCATCAAGGCTGATTTCAAGATGCTAACTATTTAGCAACAGGTTTATGTAATACCTGAATACTTGAATAATTAACAGCTGGTTCTCACAGGATACTATTCCCAAGAAGCTAAATTGGTGGGTTGAAGGAATGAAGGAGGAATACATCTTGATACTTAATATAGTCACATTGGTTTTCAAAGGATAGTACCATATGCCTGTCAAAACTTTTTTCAGAATTTAAACTTTTTTGCCAATCTGATAAATCTGGAATGGTATTTATTGTTATTTTAATTTGCATTTGCTGTGAGGTTGAAGAGATAACTTTATATATATTTTGTTTTTTCCTTAATTTTTTGTATGTTTTTTAATCATTTGGGTTTTCACTTCTGTTAAGCCCTAGCCTTCATCCAGTTGTTTATTGGAGTATTTGTAACTTTTAAAATTGACATATGGGATTTCTTTATATATTCTGGATACTAATCTTTTGTCAATTAACAGTTACCTGCATGGCAAATAACTTTTCCCAGTCCTTATCATTATATTTTATGGTGTTTTATGAGGTTTGGAAGTCTGTATTCTTCTCTCTGCTTACCAGCAGCTCCCTAACACCAAACACCTCTGCATTCCTATGGAGAATTTCTGGCTATCTTGAAATCCAAATTCTTTAATGTGCCTTTGAAGACTCTTCTTGATTTGCAAATTGGGAATGATAATACTCATTCCTATGATTTTTATGAGATGAAATAAGAACATATGGGAAGTATTCATATCCCTTCCCTGTGCTCCACCTTTCCCTCCCTCCCACTTTCCTTTTTTCTTCTTTCCTCTTTCTTTCTTTCTTTCTTTTTTTTTTTAAGATTTTATTTATTTGACAGAGATCACAAGTAGGCAGAGAGGCAGGCAGAGAGAGAGAGGAAGGGAAGCAGGCTCCCCGCCCAGCAGAGAGCCCTGTGCGGGGCTTGATCCGAGGACCCTGGGCTGAAGGCAGAGGCTTTAACACACTGAGCCACCCAGGAGCGCGCGCTTGCTTGCTTGCTTGCTTGCTCGCTCGCTCGCTCGCTCGCTTGCTCTCCCTCCCTCCCTCTCTTCCTTCCTTAAAATTTTACTTATTTGAGAGAAGGGAGAGCACGAATTGGGGGAGAGGAAGAGGAAGAAGCAGACACCCTGCCGAGAGGGAGCCTGCCCTGGGGCTCCATCCCAGAACCTGGGATCATGATGAACTGAAGGCAGGCACTTAACTGAGCCACCCAGGTTCACCCCCCCCCCCCACCCCGAAAACAACATATTCTTGCTTTTCCCTATGCCTGGATTACTCTTCTTGTCCCTCGTTGCCGCCTTCCTCTTGTTGTTGTTGTTGTTGTTATTCTTCTTCTTCTTCTCCTTCTCCTTCTTCAAGTAGAGCCATTGCAGCTTGAACTCATGAACCCAAGATCAAGATCTGAGCTGAGATCAAGAGTTGGGCACTTAACCAATTGAGTTACCCAGATGTCCCCCTTTTGCCTTCTCAGAAAAGTCTTCCTTTATCTCTTAAGACTGGGTCAGGTATGCATAGCAGACACTCTTGCTGTCTCTGTAGCCACCCCAGCTCTCTTCCCAGATAATTGAGACCCTGATTTTATTTGTGTTTTGTGCCTTGCCTTAGGGCTAAGCCAATCTGTTTGCTTATCTCCCCTGCCTCCTGTGGTAGATGCTGGAGAATGTGTCACTTGATAGCTATTTGCATTTCTGTATTTAAGAGGCTAAAAAGCTAAGTATTATGTATTTTAAGACTCTCTTGCAGCTGACAGCTCTCTTGATTCTGACTGTGACTGCTCATCAAATGCATTGATATAAGACCTGAATTCTAAATCAAGTTATGTGATGAGAAAAGCAGGCCACAAGCCATCTAAGCCATCTAAGCTGACAGCACATGTCAGCTGCATGTATTTTGCTGACATACATGCAGCAAAAGCAGTGTGCTTCTAGAGTCAGCCACTGTAGGGGTAATTTCCTGTTTGGCTGGCAGAGTTCAGAACTTTTTTTTTTTTTTTAAAGATTTTATTTATCAGAGGGAGAGAGGGGGAGAGAGCGAGCACAGGCAGACAGAATGGCAGGCAGAGGCAGAGGGAGAAGCAGGCTCCCTGCCGAGCAAGGAGCCCGATGTGGGACTCTATCCCAGGATGCTGGGATCATGACCTGAGCCGAAGGCAGCTGCTTAACCAACTGAGCCACCCAGGCGTCCCAAGCCAGCAGAGTTCAGATCATTGCAGAAGTATCAGCTGCCTTGGCAGCCCAGGTCTGTGGAATGATTTTAGAAATTGTTCCTATGAATTAAGCCTGAGTTTGTTTCATCTCAATGACTCTGTAAGTCACTAATGCTCTAAAATATGTTTCTTTCTTTCCCTTTTTTTTTTTTTTTTAAGATTTATTTATTTATTTGAGAGAGCAAGAGAGTGAGCAGGGGACAGGCAGAGGAGGGAGGGAGAGAATTCCAAGCAGACTCTGCTGAGGGCAGAGCTGGATGTGGGGCTGGATCCCAAGATCCTGAGATTGTGACCTGAGCCAAAACCAAGAGTTGGATACTTAATGGACTGAGCCACCCAAGCACCCCATTCTTAATCTTACTATTCATTTTTATTTTTTAGAGAGAGAGTGCACGTTTGTGCATGGGGGATGGGGCAGAGAGAGAGGGAGAAAGAATCCTAAGCGGGCTCTATGATCAGCATGGAGCCTGATGTGGACTGGCTCTCAAGACCGTGAGATGATGACCTGAGCTGAAAACTGACTGAGCTACCCAGTGTCCTGCATCTTTCTTTTTAAACTAGTTGGGTTCAACAGAACCCAGACTGATAACACCTTATACTTGGGGTGACCTTGTGTCTCAGTTCTGGCCAGTGAGAAATAAGTAGAAGGCTTGGCCCCTGGTGATGTTACAAAGCCACCTTACCAGTCCTGGACTGCCTACCTATGGATTTCTTTTACATGAGAGAATAAAGTCCCAATTTATTTAAGCCCCTGAGGTTGGATCTTTTTTATTAGCAGCTTAATGCAATTCCTAACTGATATAGTAAACAATGGACAGTGTGTACTGTAGTGGTAAAAAATATTAGCATAGTAATAATAGAGTATTATATTGTTAGTATAGTATTAAAAAACAGGCAGAGGACTTGAATAGACATTTTTCCAAAGAAGACATCTAAGTGGCAAATAGACACATGAAAAAATGCTCAACATCACTGAACAGCAGGGAAATTCAAATCAAAACCACAATATCACCTTACACTGGTCAGAATAGATAGAACCTAAAACACAAGAAATGTTGGTGAGAATGTGGAGAAAAAGGAACTCTCGTGCAGCATGGAAGGGAATGCAAATATGGGAGTTCCTCAAAAAATGAGAAATAATACCATATGATCCATTAATTCTACTACTGGGTATTTATCCAAGGAAAGTCCAAAAACCTGCACCCCATGTTTATTGCACCATTATTTACAATAGCCAAAATACGGAAGCAATGCAAGTGTCCCATCCACAGATGCATGGATAAAGAAGATGTGGTATATATTTACAATTGGGTATTACTCATCCGTAAAAAAGAACAAGATCTTGCCCTTTGCAACCCCAGAGGGTATAGTGCTAAGTGAAATAAATCAGACAGAAAGACAAGTACCATATGACTTTAGTCATATGTAGCATTTAAGAAACAAAACAAATGACCAAAGGAAAAACAGACAAACAAACAAAAAACAGACTTGAATTCAGAGAACAAACAGGTGGTTGCCAAAGTGGAGGTGGGTGGGGGTTGAGTGAAATAGAGAAAGGGGATTAAGGGAACATTTAATGATGAACACTGAGAAATGTTTAAATTTGCTGAATCATTATGATGTATACCTGAAACTCATGTAACACTGTATTTTAGTTATACTTCAATAAAAAAACTATGAAAAAATGTTTGTGGACCAACTTATGATTTATGAATAAAGACACTGAAGCATGATATAGCAGTGTGTGTGTGTGTGTGTGTGTGTGTGTGTAATGGAAAGTGTAAAAGAAAAAGTGGTAGAGTATGGGCAATAATATAGAATAATATAGGTAGGGGGTTTCATAGGCAAAGTTAGAGTGTTAGAGACCTTTAGATAATAGAGAATCTTTAAAGGGATTTCAGCAGGTGTTTTACATCCTAAGGTTTGCATTTTTGATAGGTTACTTGGGTATGGCTGAAACTACAGGTAACACTGCATGTTAAATCTACAAATTGCAGGGTAAAAGATGAATACTTGGAGTAATTTTGTTTTGTTTTGTTTTTTTCTTCCCAAGATTTTATTTATTTATTTGACAGACAGAGATTACAAGTAGGCAGAGAGGCAGGCAGAGAGAGTGAGGGGAAGCAGGCTCCCCACTGAGCAGAGAGCCCTATGTGGGACTGGATCCCAGGACCCTAAGATCATGACCTGAGCCAAAGGCAGAGGCTTAACCCAAGGAGCTACCCAGGCACCCTTGGAGTAATTATTCTTACATTTGTGAATATAAGAGTATCTTTAGGGGAATCCTTTAATATACAGTTAATAAATCGGAGTGTATACACTTAAAATATTGAGAGATATCACCAAACTATATTTAAAAGGGCTTACACTCCAACAGTATGACAGTCCTCATTTCCTTATCCTCCCCAATAATGGGTATTTCAAATTTGTACCATTCTTCCCCCCCCCCCCGCCACCTCTGCTCCATTTAATATTACCAGGGAGAGGGGAAGAAAGGCATGAGGATAAAAACTAGAGATTTATTTTAATCAAAAACATACATTCTTGGGGTGCCTGGGTGGCTCAGTTGGTTGGGTGTCTGCCTTTGGCTCAGATAATTATCCCAGAGTCCTAGGATTGAGTCCCTCATTGGACTCCCTTCTCAGTGGGGAGCCTGCTTCTCCCTCTCTCAGCCCCTCCACTCATGTGCTCTCTCTCTCTCTCTCTCTGAAATAAATAAGTAAACTCTTAAACAAACAAAACAAAACATTCTTAAGCATTAGGGCCTGGTTAAAATAAATTAACTCCAGTATGCCAGAAAAATTAATCATCACTTACCTTCTGAGTCCAGTTAACCATTTTCCCACAGTTTATTGAGACATAATTGACATATAACATTGTCTAAGGTGTACAACATAATGGTTTGATATGTATGTGTTGTGAAATATCACAGTAAGTCCCAGTTAACATCCAACTCACATATTTACAAGGTTTTTTTAATCTTTTTTTTTTAAGATTTTATTTATTTATTTGACAGACAGAGATCACAAGTAGGCAGAGAGGCAGGCAGAGAGAGAGAGAGAGGAAGGGAAGCGGGCTTCCTTTCGAGCAGAGAGCCCAATGCGAGGCTTGATCCCAGGACCCTGGGATCATGACCTGAGCTGAAGGCAGAGGCTTTAACCCACTGAACCACCCAGGCGCCCCACAATTTTTTTTTTCTTGTGATGAGAACTTTTAAGATCTACTTTCTTAGCACCTTTTAGTTATGTAATACACTTTTGTTAACTATAGTTATCACGCTGTCTTACATCCCCAGGACTTATTGGTCTTACAACGGGATAGTCTATATCATCCTGATAGGTGAAATATGTTGTTTCATTGCTTTTTAAATTTATATTTCTTAATCATATGTGAGTTTGTCTTTTTATAATGATATTGGCTGTTTTCTTGCTATGAACTTATATGATTTGCAGAAGTTTCTACTGAGTTGCTGGATTTTTTAACTTATGAGAGCTAATTTTATTTTTTTTAGATTTTATTTATCAACTTTTGTGAGAGAATGAGAAAGAGAGTGAGCGGGCAAACACATGATCACAAGCAGGGGGAGGGGCAGAGGGAGAAGCAGACTCCCAACTGAGCAAGGAGCCTGATCCAGGACCCTGGGATCATGACCTGAACCAAGGGCAGAAGGTTAAGGATTGAGCCACAGGCACCGAGAGGTGATTTTATATAAAGCAAATTACTACTATAACTATCTTATATGTTGTGTCCTCCTAGTATCCCCCCTACCCCGGTTTACTTTTTGTCTATTTGTCTTGTTTATGATTTTTCTTTTGTTTTATGAATCTATTTTTATATAGTCAAAATTACCCATCTTTTCCTTTATGGCTTTTTGGGGTTTATTTTGTTTTGTTTTATTTGTACATGTGTCATGCTTCACCCTGCCATCTTTAACCCTCCATCTAATTGAGCTAACCAGCCAGGGAAGACATTCTCTGGCTTCTCTACTGTCTATATGCATTTCCTCGGTAATTATATTCTATCCACTTTATGAGCTGAGGGGAACAGGAGGAAAAGGCAAGGGAAATTTGTTGAAGGCAAACACTAAGCCAAATGCTTACTACAGTGAGAGACCTAAAGCAAAGAAGGGTTTTTCCAGCAGGATTGGGGGTAGGACACTGGAATTCCTGGACCATCCAGGCAAGCAGCCTAGAGCAGATAAGAAGCAGACTCTCCAAGCTTGAGTCTGAATCCTGGCTCTAGCTGGGCATCCCTGGGCAAGCTTCCCATACTCTCTGAATTTTCCTAATCCATTTGCAGAGGTCCATGAATGTCCTCTGTGTCATCACAGTCCCTTGTGGAGGTGTGTTCTAAACTATCAGGTCAAAAAAGCCCACACACCTGAACAATTATGTTGTAAATTATCAATGCAGATAGTTAATCTAAATGATTAAGTGGGTTAATGTCCACATGAGGACTTGAGTGTGAAGAAAATTATGTGGCTCTATGTCCTGTATTCAATGTCATCTTGTTCTGGAATACCTGCTCTGGAAGAGGAAAAATATCTGATAAGCAGGCAGTTAAATATTCAGTCAAGTAAAAGCTGACTCTATGGAGCTGTTTTCTCTGATCAGTGGGCTTCTTATCTGCCCTTTTCCCTCAGTCCCTGTCTTAGCTTCAAGGAGAAATTATGTATCTGAAGGAGGTAGAGGGAGAGACTGCAGGCTCCCATACCTTTCTGCCCTCTGGGTCTAGACCTGATGGACATAGTGTGCCTGCTATACTGGTGTCATGCTGGTGTTACTGCTGGGGCCCGGAGTTGGCTTACAGCCTTCCATTTTGAGGCCCCCTACTGTGCCATCTCCGGATTCCTGGCATCCTTGCTTCTGCACCTCCAGTATGCCAGCTGCCCTCCGGATCCTCGCTCAGCCAGTGCCTCTCACCACCTTCGGCATGGGTGAGGCTTTGGGTGCTCTTGTCCAGGGGCCTGTGGCTTCCCAGGCTTTGCCTAGAGAAGTGTGACAAGGCCAGCCTTTGTCACCATATCCTTGCTGCCCCATGTTTCCCAACTCTATCCACAGTGGATGGCAGTGGAAAATTATGTCTGCACAGCTGCCTTTCTTCCTGTCTGCCCCTTGGCCTGACTCTCCCCTCTATTACCATTTAGTGCAAAACTCTCTTTAGAGGCCTCCAATCTTGGCTGTTAATAACAGAGGGCAACTTTTGGAATTTCAGATTTTTATTTTGTCTTTCAACAAAGTTTGAAATTTAGGTCTATTATCTTACTAGGGATTCTGAGTCAGTTTTGTGACTTCAAAGGCGAGCAATGACTTTATTCTAGGAATCTCCCTTTAACCAGAGGTCCTTAATTCAGTGGATAGGGGAGGCTGCACACCACTAAATCAGTTTCATATTTAAAAATATATGTCCCCTGGGGCACCTGGGGGGCTCAATCGGTTAAGCATCTGCCTTCAGCTCAGGTCATGATCCCAGGGTCCTGGGATGGGAACCCCACATTGGGCTCTGCTCAGTGGGGAGTCTGTGTCTCCCTCTCACTCTCCCTCTGTGCTACCTCTCAAATAAATAAATAAATAAATAAATAAAATCTTTAAATACATATATACATGTGTATATGTATGATCCCTTCCTCTTGTTGGTAAACTACTTCATGCCCCAAGGAACTTTGTTCACACAGTTGTCCCCCAACTCACCTCTTGTTAGGAAGTGGGATTTAGGTTTTTATCTAGAATCTATTTCTTTTTCCACCTCTTCTGGCCTCCCCATTCCTCACTTCCTCAAGTTTGACTTAAGGGTGGATCTTGAGTAACCCGCTCTCTCACCTCTCACCATTTTTGCGGGAAGCTCTGCTTCCTTTCATCAAGGGAAGAGAGACCACTAATGTAATGAGCATGTATCCCTAGAGTGGCCATAAGTCTGGGTGCAGCTTGCATGGGTTGGGGGCAGGGGGAGAGAACAGCAGTTACTATTGGTGGACCATGGAGAAAGAGAAAAAAATTTCTGTCTTGAGTCCTGCCATTCCCATCACCACTACCAGTCTAGACATTGTCCAGCTTCTGGCATTGGCTGTCTGGCCAGAGAGGGAAATAGAACCACTAGGGTCTAGTCCTTCCTGATGTGGCTGCTCTTTGGACCATGCAGGCTGGGTGTGGCTCAGCACCAGCAGCTTTTTTTCTTGTTCTGGTCTTGTTCTGGTGTCAGCTCTGCTGAAGGCAGTCTCTCCAGTGTGTTCCAGAATAACACTCTCAGAGTCTGATTGCCTCCATGGTGGACCTGGTCTCCTCATTCTGAAAGGAGGATTTGGAAATAGCTTCCTACTTCCCACCTTTCTTCCTTCTCTTGACTCCCCTGTTTCTGCCATTGCACACCACCTTTTCCACTTCCTTATGGCCTACGTTTCAAGATAACTCCAATATAGGGGCATATAATCAGCAAGAAGTACAGACATGCCCCACACAAAGGAGAAACAAACTTGCACAGGCCTTTAAAAAAATACAGCATAATTAAAAAAAATACTGATCCACATGATATACACACCTACATAAAGCATTAAGATGCTTTCAAATAGCACACATTTAAGATTTTTAAATTGAGTGATTTCAGAACTTACTGGAAAATAAGAATGTTTAAAATCAATTGTTATTTAGACCTCACATTGACCATAAAGATGGAGACAAGTGATTTAAGTCCACCTCCAGAGCTCCCCATGGACATACTTTTTGGTTCTGAGAAGGCAGGAATGCATGAGTTTCTTCAGGAACATTCACAGGCACAGGAAATGACTATTGACATAATCTTTAAGCCTAATAGTTAAGATTATTCTTCAGTTTATAATTTAAAAGCTTCTGACAGCTGAATGCTATGATACAATTCATAATGAAAGAGTTTGAATGATTGAGGTATATTTCACTGAGCGGGTTTCTCTTATGAGTTGAAACTAAGACTTGTATAAACATAGGAAGGGAAACCCTTCCCGGGTTTATGTAGTTAGGCAAGAATACTTAATGTCCCACATTCCCAACTGTGCTGCAGTACCATTTGTGCTGTACTTAAAGTTTATAGAAGGCAAATCTATAGGATTTAAGGGGCATTTTTTTCCCAATAAACAATCTTATCCTGCTACCAGTATGTAACAGAAATACATATTAATTTCTTTGAGATATACAATTTGATATTTCCTTAGTGTTCCTTTTAAAAATGGGAATCTTATCTTTTGGATATTTTTAAAGTTACAAGAAGAACAAAAACAAAACTAAAAAAAAAAACAAAAGTGGACCTTGGAGAAAGAGAACAATAGTACACTAACAGTTTTAAGTCATTTGGGAAACTGTAGATAATCACATCCTCCAGCAATGTTTTAAAAAAAGAGAATTTGGGGTACCTGGGTGGTGCAGTGGGTTAAGTGTCCAACTCTTGGTTTCAGGTTCAGGTCATGATCCCAGGATCCTGGTACAGAGGCCTCTGTCGGGCTCTGCGCTCACTGGGAGTATGCTTGGGATTTTCTCTCTCTCCCTCTGACCCTCCCTTTTGCTCTTTCTGTCTCAAATAGATAAATCTTTAAAAAAAAAAAAAAAGAAGAAGAAGAAGAAAAGACAATTTCTTACCATATTAAAACAGAATCTGAGTGCCTGGGTGGCTGAGTGGGTTAGGCCTCTGCCTTTGGCTCAGGTCATGATCTCAGGATCCTAGGATCAAGCCCCTCATCGGGCTCTCTGCTCAGTGGGGAGGTGGGGAGTCTGCTTCCTCCCTGCCCCCTGTCTACCTCTCTGCCTACTTGTGATCTTTCTCTGTCAAATAAATAAATAAAAATAAAATCTTTAAAAAAATAAAACAGAATCTGCCAATGCTTGAAGAATCCAAGTTCATATCTTTTCAAATAAAAAACATGATTGATATAATCTGCAATAACCTATACTTGGTTAAGAAAGCATTTGGATTAAGCCATTCTGTCAAAGTAAGATATCTACTATATAAATTTGGATCAGAAATAATCTGTTTGATTTATAATTTCTTCTCCCTACCAGCTAAGAATACAGTTTTATGTGAAGCCAACAAGCAATTTGTCTTATAATTACACCAAGTACAATTCATGTGTTGATTTTTAAGGGAATAATGTAAGCCATGGCAGAAATGTTTTGTCTATATTGGCTTCTTTCCTCAGAATGGCACTATGATACCCCAAGGCTTAAATAAAAAGATTAAATGATGTGCTGGAAAAAAAATATATAGAACTACCTCGCTCCACTGAGAGAGAGAGAGAGAGAGAGAGAGAGATATCTTACTAGAGTCTGAATACTTTCTCTTTTCTTGATAATAACTGGTTAGTTGCTTTCATGAATATTAAATGAGGACCTGTGAGAGAAAGAGAAATTATTGAATAATTTAACCTAAAATACAATTTCAACTAAAATAATGACTGGGTATTTCAGTAAGTTCAATTAGCATTTATTTTCTTTTTGCACAATTTCTTCTAAGTTTATATAAAGTCTCCATGAATAGATAAGAAAACCACTGTTTTGGATATCTATAACTGCAGATTAAAGTAGTTGAGCCGAATAAGGCTTATAAAAATGCAAAACCAATCTTTATTACCACGTAATGTGTGAATAGATTTCCCCACCCTTACTCTATATCCTAAACACCCTCTTCTATTGCAGGACTTTTATTTTCCACATAATCCCTTCCTTATTAAGTTTTAATTTGTAAAACAGACATATATATCTATATAGATATGTATATCTATACATATATCTATACAATATATGTATTGTATAGATATATATGTCTGTTTTACAAATTAAAACATTAGATATGTATATCTATACATATATCTATACAATATATATATATACTATATATATATAATGTATATATATACAATATATATATAGATATATATGTCTGTTTTACAAATTAAAACTTAATATATATACTTAATATATATAATATACACTTAATATATATACCTTTAATATAATTATTGATGCATAATCTACATATAATAAACTGCACTGTATTTTTAAAATCAGAAAAGGAAACAATATTTTAAAAGTCTGTTGGAATTGGTTATACTTCTAAAAAGGCACTTCCCTATCTAAAATTTTCACTATAGAAGAATTTAAATGTGTGTCATATTGCTAAGAGCAGAATGAAATGACAGATATTTAAGATTTCCCTTGCAGATTATGGGACAATACTGTGACCCAAATATACCACCCCTCCCCAGTCCTAATATATACTCTGTTAAGGGGAACACCGTGAAGAAGCTAATGCCAAATAGTTATCCATCTTCTAGAAAGATTTCAGATGTACCTTAAGTACCTGAAGTATTTGTAAAATATCCCCAGGGACAGATGCAAATTTAACAGACTAAATTAATTTTCAAATTAAAGCTTTATTTTAGTAATACCTTTATCCTGAACGTGCACCGTTAATTTAAACAGCATGCTCCTTTGAACCTTTGGGTGAAAATATGCAATTTCTCCCTTGAGATTTTAAAAGCTACCAAAAACTGTTAACATATTTAGCAATTTAATGAGATATTATGAAAACCTATGACAGAAATATACTTCTTTGGCATTAAGACATTTCTTTTCTGTAAGTGGACAAGAAGAAATAAAAAGTAACACTGTCAAAGGCAAAGCTTAACTCTTCAACAGGATGATTTAGGGAAGTCTGGCAATTCAACAGAAGTCATAATTTCCCTCCAATTAAATTCTTTAACAATGTAGCCAAATAGATTACTACTAGCAAGAAAACCATTTCTGAAACTATTGCTATCTATCAAATGTAGTATTTAGAGTTCAGTTTCAGGTAATTTTAAAGAACTTTGATTTCATGCCTTAAGATAAAAGATTAGTCATAGCACTCTTTATGGCAATTACTTATAATAGTGAATGGCTGGATTCATACCTCATTTTCCATTATATTCCTTTCAATGGTATATGAGTGGGTAAATATATTTACAAATATTTAAATATACAAACATTTTTGCTACATATTAATATGTAGAAAATTTTTCATTATATGCCTTCTTTTTTTAAAGACATGCTTTGGTCACATTACTAGGAGTATTCACATTAAAATCATAAAAATTACAGGCTATCAGATATGAGCCAAAATATGATCATGTTCAGCTGAATCAACTGAGTGATGGTTTTTGCCTTCCACTGGTCTTTTACCTCATTTCACTGTCAAAAGCTGAAAAAACACTGCAGTGAGGAGAAAAATAAAATGATGGTTCAACAGCTGTATTAATCAGTTCAACCCAGTCCATTAATATATTTTCCTATTTGCTAATCTTGATCAAGTTCAGCTTCTTTAACCTTAGGTCATTGAGAATTAAATGAACTTTACAGTTGGAAAGAATAGTAAAGACTGAGGAGAAAGAGAAGAAAGGGAGTTAAAGATATGACAAGAGACCTGTTTTGAGATTCAGAGTGGTCCCTGACAGACATTTCTGCTTCATGGCTCTGACCCCCAGACTCCTGTTGAAAACAAAAACAGGCGCAGTCAGGCCAAAAAGCTGCTCCCTGGACACCTGGTGTGCAGTGTTGGGGGAGAGGCCCACAGTAGAGGACCTTCCTGATTGTACGTTGACATCGGGGCAGATTCAGGGGGGATACGCTGTGGCCTGATTGAGCTCAGGGTAGTCACTGGGTGTCCTCAGACCCCCTCAAGGAGCAGATCAGGGCCAGAATTCCCAAATCAGACAGGTTTTCTCCTGTTTCATAATGGCCAAGTAGGTAGATTGTGAACAGCAACTGACGGGGGAGAAGGAGCATTGGCAAAGCTGAGATCATGACCATGAGGGGTTGACTCTCTGGAAGGGGCAGCAGCTGCCCCTGCTCATCTAGTCAGGACCTGAAAGAGGTGGCGGGGATATGGAGGACCCAAGGAAGAGAATGAGGAGCACTGTTGCTCAGTGACACTCATCTGCTCTTCACACCAGGCTGCAGGGATTCCCAAGCCTTCCAAAAATTGGAAACACAATACACTATTTCATAGTCATCCAGGAAGGTGGCCAAACCCTGTCTAATACAGCAAACTCTTCCAGTACTCCAAACAGGTTTTCTAAGAGGGAACAATAACTAGTTGTAGAAGTACTGCAACTTCACAATACCTCAACAATCTTCTCAAACATCTTTAGCTGAAACTGAATAAATGATCTCACACCTTCCAATAGAAATGGCTTCTCAGACCAACTTAAGCACAGACTGGTTTTCACAAAAATGGAATATTGGTGTCTTTTTATTTTTAGCTGTCAAGACTATTGATAGCTATCAGCTTTTCAGGGTGTAATAGATACCCTATAGAAAATGTGTATATTCTTTGGATATATATATATACACGATTCTTTGATTTTTGTATCTTTCGGTTTTCCAATAGTTTTTCTTGCACTATACAGTAATGAATATCTCTCACAATGGGTAGATAAGCTGTGTTTTACGCAAAACTGATGATTTCCTTCCACATTTATTTAGATTAGACAGATAAACTGGAACATACCACTATGGATTCACATGTAAACTTTCAGGCACGATGTTCGTTATGTCTGATGTAATAAATACAGAATGATTTCCTACTGTTTAAAAACAATGGATGCCACTTTCTACCAGCACCCATCAGGGAAAAGCCTAAGGCTGTGAGTCTGTTGTAGTACTGCCACGATTTGCTTTTTCTCCAGATCCAGAATGCTTCAGAAACTGACCAGTAGCACCAATGTATAATCTTGATCGCATGGGCCATTTCTGAAAAAGAATATTTAAGCAAGAATCCAAAAGTTAGTATCTGAAACAGCTATGTCTTTACTAGTAATATTTAAAATTCCAAATGCCTCAAAGCAAATGCAGTATCATGAAGCTAGCAACAATTGTAATTGTGAAATCTAAGGAACAACATAAGAAATGTTTGTTAATGCTAACAATAAAAGTAAAAATGTACCAAGACTTTGATTATAACTGTATAAAATAATATGGATGCATATGGACAAGAACTTCAAGAAATCATAGAGAATGAATATAGTTAAGTGAAACAAAATAATCTATCAACAGTATTTTAATTTTTTTTTTAAAGATTTTATTTATTTATTTGACAGAGAGAAATCACAAGTAGATGGAGAGGCAGGCAGAGAGAGAGAGAGGGAAACAGGCTCCCTGCTGAGCAGAGAGCCCGATGCGGGACTCGATCCCAGGACCCTGAGATCATGACCTGAGCCGAAGGCAGCGGCTTAACCCACTGAGCCACCCAGGCGCCCAACAGTATTTTAATTTAAAACTAAATATAGGGCGCCTGGGTGGCTCAGTGGGTTAAGCCGCTGCCTTCGTCTCAGGTCATGATCTCAGGGTCCTGGGATAGAGGCCCGCATCAGGCTCTCTGCTCTGCAGGGAGCCTGCTTCCTCCTCTCTCTCTCTCTGCCTGCCTCTCTGCCTGCTTGTGATCTCTCTCTGTCAAATAAATAAATAAAATCTTAAAAAAAAAAAAAAAAACAACTAAATATCAAATAAAATTGAGCCAAAATAAGATCCCTGGCTTTAAAGATATTTTGAGAAGTTATACATGGTAAATATATGTTCCCACTTATCATAGAACTACAATGAGAAGTGAGTAATTCAACTATCTACACATTTTATCTAGGGGCGCCTGGTGGTTCAGTTGATTAAGCAACCAACTCTTGGTTTCTGCTCAGGTCATGATCTCAGGGTCCTGGGAATGAGTCCCATGTTGGGCTCTGTGCCCCTCCCCCGTGCTGTCTCTCAAATAAGTAAATAAAAATCTTGAAAAAAATTTTTATCTAGCAAAAGTAGTATCTCGAAGTTGCAAATGTTATAATGTTTGGTGTTACCTAGATAAAACATCCAAAATAAATGTTTGGAGGTAAGCGGCATCATACAGCATTAACCTTTCTGTAATTATCATATTTGTATTCTGATTATGAATGTTCTAATTTCACTCTAAAAAATGGATAACCTTTCAAAAATAATATAGCTTGTTACCAAATAGACATGGTGATGAAGAAACATATTACATAAGTAGTACTTTCAGATAATTTATTTTGAGGGGGGTTGTCTGATAGTTCCAAGGTCTGTGAAATACTAGTCAGAGAAATGCACTTTTACACAAAGAGAAGTCTTTAGACTAATAAAGTGCAACTCCCAAAGGTCCATTAGGTCCCACATTCTCCAGAGAGTAAATGCTGCAGCGAGTGGCAAGCTGTTTTTATCACTAGACATTCGCAGGCCCACTGCTGGTTACATAGCACAATGAAATGTTCTGAAATGCCCGACAGGTAACCTGCAGTGCTCAATAGAGATACAATTATTAACAAGGTAAAGACCCTAAGAACTTCAGATTCTTAACTCAAGCATCATATTAAAATTATGAGGGGAACTTTAAAAAATACTGATGGCCATGTCACACACCAGACCAATTAAATTGGAATGGACCTCCTTTTGCAGAAGTTGAGTATAAGGTAGAATCAGATTGTACTTCTTCTTCTTCTTTTTTTTTTTTTTTTAAAGATTTCATTTATGGGCCTGGGTGGCTCAGTGGGTTAAGCCGCTGCCTTCGGCCCAGGTCATGGTCTCGGGGTCCTGGGATCGAGTCCCCGCATCGGGCTCTCTGCTCGGCAGGGAGCCTGCTTCCTCCTCTCTCTCTCTCTGCCTGCCTCTCTGCCCACTTGTGATCTCTCTCTGTCAAATAAATAAATGAAATCTTTATTTTTTTTTAAGATTTTATTTATTTCTTTGACAGAGAGAGATCACAAGTAGATGGAGAGGCAGGCAGAGAGAGAGAGAGGGAAGCAGGCTCTCCGCCGCGCAGAGAGCCCGATGCGGGACTCGATCGCAGGACTCTGAGATCATGACCCCAGCCGAAGGCAGCGGCTCAACCCACTGAGCCACCCAGGCTCCCCCAGATTGTACTTCTGAGTACAGCATTACACCTAAACTGGCATTCCAGATGTAAAATGTAGCATTAAGGGATAATAAGTAGGCATGTGATACCATCCAGGAAACTTCTGTTCCTAGCCACCAACAAGAGTCCCAGTTTTATGCCTCCAGATATAAGAAGTAAATTTGCTCTCATGCAGTTCAGGTCTATTTTAGAGTCCTAAATTCTGACTGGAAATCTATACTTTAAACACAGATAAAGTATAAAATTTGTGTTGCTTAGAATTTGAAATGACCTACTTCTGTATAATCTTCCTACAAATAACTTTGTACTTTATATTTGATGTAGTAATAACACTGACACTGAGCTACTTCTTTTTGCATCCCGTTCAGGTTTTTTTTTTTTTTTTTTTTAATCACAGATGTGCATTCTTTTATATTTTGGGGGTATCACTGGTCCTGTCCTTGGGTTCTTGCCATGGGCTGATAACCTCAGGGGTTTTAGAAACTGGTCTGGGGTTTTTCTGATCTGTCAGGAGCTGACATTGTTAGGTCAGATTCGAGTCCTGCATTATACTGAAGAACGTTGTGCTATAATGCTATGGACTTGTTTGTGTTGTGCCCCCCGCCCCCCAACCAAATACATATGCTGATGCTCTAACTCCCAACGTGATGGTATTTGTGGAAGTAATTCTGGTTACATGAGTTTAAAAGGGTGGGTTCCTCATGATGGATGGATTAGTGGTCTTTTTTTTTTTTTTTTTAAGATTTTACTTATTTATTTGAGAGAGAGATTGAGAGAAGATGAATTTTGGGAGGGGCAGAGGAAGAAGCCAACTCTCTGCAGAGCAGGGAACCTGACAACCTGGTCAAGAACCCTGGGATCATGAACTGAGTGGAAGACAGTTGCTTAATCAACTGAGCCACCCAGGCACCCAGATTAGTGGTCTTTTAAGAAGAGAAAGCTTCTTTTTCCTGAGAAAGAGGGAGGCTGACCAACTGCAAGATAGGCAGAGAACTCTCACCAGGAATTGAGTTGGCTAGCACCTTAATCCTAGACTTTCCAGACTCCAGAATTGTGAGAGAACAAATTTCTGTTCTTTAAGCCTTCTGGTCTATGGTATTTTGTTATTGCAGCCCAAGTGGACTGATACTTGTAGTTAATAGTATGGGCTAACTAAAATAATTTCAAGTGCAGAATTTTTAGCATATTATAAACCTGTACTTCTGTCTTTTAAATTCCTGCCTCATATTCATGAGCATAAAAATCTCATGCTTAAACTTTGGGTATAATTTGAATATTCCATATGCATTAAATATATTTAAAAGCAAATAAAATAAACATTCTACTGAATGCTCTCTGGTATTTCTGATATGTGCTACCTGGGTACTGCTGTACTGAGAATTACTCGAAATCATACAACCGAGTGTAGAGACAAATGAAGGCATCTGTGTTCCTTGGCGGGACATAAGTAATTAATGAAGCAATCTTAAAAATGTATACTTGGATTTTTGGGGTGCCTAGCTGGCTCAATGGGAGGTGTGCATGACTCCTGATCTAACAGTCATGAGTTTAAGCCCCACATTGGGTGTAGAGATTACTAAAAAATAAAATAAAGTTTTAAAAATGTGTATATGAATTTTTGCCTCATTTTTCATGAACTTAATAATAAAACTTGGGGCTCCTGGGTGGCTCAGTGGGTTAAGCCTCTGCCTTCAGCTCAGGTCATGGTCTCAGGGTCCTGGGATCGAGCCCCGCTTCATGAGCCCCGCATCGAGTCAGGCTCTCTACTCAGTAGGGAGCCTGCTTCCCCTTTCTCTCCGCCTGCCTCTCTGCCTACTTGTGCTCTCTCTCTGTGTCAAATAAATACATAAAATCTTTAAAAAAGAATCCAAAACTTTAAGAACTTTGTACTTCGAGGGGCGCCTGGGTGGCTCAGTGGGTTAAAGCCTCTGCCTTCAGCTCAGGTCATGATCCCAGGGTCCTGGGATCAAGCCCCATAGGGCTCTCTGCTCAGTGGGGAGCCTGCTTCCCTTCTCTCTCTGCCTGCCTCTCTGCCTACTTGTGATCTCTGTCAAATAAATAAATAAAACCTTTAAAAAAAATAAAAAGAACTTTGTACTTTGATTTTCCAAAAGGCTTCTAATGATTTTATTCAACTTAATTTAATGTACACATTAGTTTTAAGAGTCAGAAATAAAATGTAAGTAAAATGTTGGTTAGGCTGCATGTCAGTTCCATGCCAAAAAAGCCAGTGGACTGTTTTACATATCGCCTTTCAGTGGAATGTCTTAACATTGTGTAGATTAACACAGTCCTGATCTCTATTTTACCTAATAAAATTTATTTAAAACCATGTTATTTCATGTTGCTTAGAACAATCTAGCAAACTCACAGGATTAACCAAACTGAACCTGAAAATCTTAACAAATGCACTCTTGGATTCTGGTGTTAAATGACCCCAAAATAAACTTTGTATTTATTTTAAAAATTATTGTATATGTATATTATCAACAGTGAATCTCCAAGGTTAATGCAATTAATAAAGTCATCTGTGCTTTCCTCCCAATATAAGAATCTGAAATATATTCCTATTCTCTTGAAGGATCACTGCCCTTTGGTACTCTGATGCTAATCAAATCGCTTACATCCCAGAGGGATGAAAACTGCTGTTTTAGGCTATGCCCCAGGATCCCAGTCACGTAAACCTTTCAGCTTCATTTTAGGTACTCTTAATGTAAATTCCCCAAAATGCTAAATCCCAATACAGATAATAAGGACTGATGACTCAATGTTATGGCCTTGAAATATTTGTGAACAGATCTTTAATCATCAAAGACATAGTAATACTATGTTGTAAGGCAGAAAAAATAAAGTCATCTCAGAACACTTTTTAACTATGGGTTACGACACCCTTAGTTAACTAAAAATTAGTACGATCAGAATATTTTTATTTCTTTTGCATTAGATTAATCAAAGATAGACCTAATACTTAAGCATTTGGTAATATCCATAAAATAATGTGTTACAGGTGGTTTCAATTAACGTGTATGAAATCTCTTTCCTCCAAACATCCAAAAGCACATGGTTATAGCTCACTTATGGTACACAGAACATTATCCCTCACAGTACCGTTATTTTATTTTTGTCTTTGTCTCTATTATACATTCATTTAGGGCAGGGATTGAGTCTTACTCTTAATTGTATCCACCCTCCTGTGCTTTGCACACAATAGTTGCTCAGTTAATGATTTTAAAACAGACTAGTCACTTGTTCAACCATCATCAATTTCATTTTAAAGAGGAAATCCTTGGCCTTGTTTCATTATCCCTAGAATTGTCTTTTAAAATCAAAACAACTGATTTGAGGACAAATGAAATTTGATTTTTCTTAAGAGTTATAAAACTACAAAAACATTTGGTGCCTGAATCAAATACAGAAACCAAAAAACTCCTGTTAAGCTTACTGTTAGGAGAAAATTATTAACAATATTTATTCAAAAAGATACTATAAGAAACAAAGGTGAAAAAAATTTGATTTCTTATCTGAATTGTATCTCCCAGAGAGGCATTTAATAGATGCATTATGTAGTAAAGTCTATTTAATGTTAAACTTTTTTACAATATATGGGAAATGTCAAGTTAAAAGAAATCTAATATTAATGATATACCTGAATATCAATGTAATGCAGACTATAGAGCAAAACCCCTAATAATGAATGACTTTTCAGGGGAGATTATATTATACAGCACATGAATATAATGAGGTCTATCATAATTATAAACATGATATTTCAAATTTCTATATTCAAAATAGTTTGAGTCTATCATCATACTGATTATATTTGCAAAATAAACTGTTAAACATCACCACATAATTTTAATTTCAGTTAATATCAGAGAGTGTGCTTTACTACATTTCAATGATGGTTATTCAATAATTTATGGAACATGGATATGCTTAAGGCTAAGTCCTAATTTTGTATTTGTGTGTGTGGCAAAATATTTCAGAATGGTAGAAACAAAAATTTGAAAATTTAGATTTAGAAAATATAGGAAAGATAATGCATTTTGAACAGAAAGCCAGATGAATGCTGGATTTTGAAACCATCGAATCTAGGACAATGCAGAGCCTAAGCACTGCAATATAGATAATAAATCATAACTGTATACACCATGCTAAATGAAAACCCTGACCATTTTACCTACATGTAATGTAAAAAATTTCTACAAAATGGATTCTAGGGGCTAATTTTGCACATTACAGAATTTTAATATAGTTTTGAATCAGGTTAACATACCCCAATCTATTGTGAAACTTACATAAATATAGTTTTTCTAACATTCTAGGTAACTGCCTAATCCATGATAATTAACCTTTATTAAAACGGATTGAAAATTTACTCCACAGGATGGCAGAACGGTCTCACTTTGTTCTTACCAGTTTTACAAAAAAAATCTCAACATGGTTTCCTGGATTATTTAAGGGGCGATAATTCCATCACTCCCTGTAATTCGTGAAACTTTTCAACCATCTGATAAAAACCACGACTGAAATGTAATTATGTAAATTAAAACTCTCAAAGGCTCATAAATGTAAATCTGATAATAAAAATCCCCAGAACTTGCCAAATACTCCACCAGACATTCCCAAGAAACTTCTCACTTAGGAAAAGGATGCATCCTGTAAGTGGAATAAGACACCCCTACGACCCAAGCCACTTTGGGTTTAAATCCACTACCTGTGAACAGTTATAGAGCAGCATTTTGCAGTGAGGACCTGGTTACCCGTGCCTTTGCGGGCCAAGGTCACTCTCTGGATCTGCTTCCCGTCTCACCCCGCTTCGCGGCGTCTGCCCGGGACAGAGGGCTATAAGCGCTCTGGCCAACGCGGACAGAGGGTTAATGAGCCCCACTCCCTGGCCCAGCGCAGGCCGCCGTGCCTGCCTACCTTGACAGGGTGGAGGTAGCCGTCGCCGCGCAGGGCGCCCAGCCCAGCATCCGCCGGCGCCTCGGCGTCGTCCTGCAGGCTTCGGGTGAGATGAGCAATGTAGGTAGTGGCCAGCAGCAGCACGTCCAGCTTGGACAGCTTGGTGTCCGGCGGCACCGACGGCAGCGTGCGCTGCAGCTCCAGGAAGGCGTGCCGCAGGGTCTGCACTCGGCTTCGCTCCCGCGCGGCGTTCGCCGCAGCCGGCCTCCCGCCCCCCGGGCGGGCGCTGCCTCCCGGGCCCGCGGGTCCTGGCCCAGCCCTGCCCGGGCTCGAGTCGCGGGTGGCGGCCACCGGGAGCGCAGTCTCGTTGCTAGCGATCCGGGAGCTGCTCGCCGGGCCGTCGCGGTCCATGGCGGCTTCCCGCGCTGCGTGCCCTGCAAAGGACCCAAGGTGCGGTGAGGACCGGCGCGGATCCGGGCTTAACCAGGGGGAACCGAGGCCTCCCGCTCCAACTGCACGCGGGGCCGGACCATCGACGTGGCTCGGGGCGTTCTCAGAGATGAGGTCGTTTTGTCTGGGGCGTGTTTACCTCCCGTCGCCTTGGGAGAGTTGTGGGGCCTGACAGTTCCTGGGCTTAGAAGGCTCTGGGGGGCATGGTGCCGGCTTTACTTTTCACGGAGAAATAGAAGTGAAAGGGCTACTCTACCGAGGAAGGGAGATCTCCGAAGCACAGCTCCGGTTCGGAATTTGTTGGCACTTCTGAACCAGTATGCTTCAGTCCCAAAGAGAGATGGGCAGGTCATTCTCTCCGGGCGCAGCGGGAACCCCTGGCCTCGCCAGGGTCCTCAGTGCCCACGCGGGCAGCCCTCGCACCATTCGTTCCCGAGGCCAATGATCCCGGGGGTGACGGCGGGAGCTCATTCTAGTTTCTGCAGGAGGAAAGGGCATCCCTGACCTCACCTTGGACTAAGGCACCCGCTGTCCTGACGAACCTGGGGACCAAGCGACGCAGCTGGGGTCGGACCGAGGTCCTCACCTTTCCTGGAGCGGCGGTGCAGGGCTCCGCTCCGCTGCACTAGCGGGCCAAGAGCGTCGAGCTGGGTCTGAGTGGCCAGGGCCTCACAGGTCACTCCATCCTCGGCCAGCCGAAGTCGACAGCCGCTTCTAGGCCCTGCGGGGCGCGCCTTTTAGGCGGGCAGCCCCGTTGCCAGGCGTGTGTTGGCGAGACTTTATGTAAGGCTGGGACAGCAGCGCCCGCCGGGGTCCGCGCCCACCTGAGGGGCTTGGCCAGGGGCTACGAGTCATTAATCAAATAGCCCGACGGGGCGGGGCCATGGGGGGCGGGGCGTCATCATGGCCCCGCCCCCACCCCGTCCCGGTTCTTCCCCAGGCGTGACTAAAGGCGCTGCACGTCGAGCGTCCGCGGTGCTGAAGGCCCGTGGGGCGGCCTCGCGAGTTATCTCGCCTCACCGCGAGCCTTCCTGTCATGGGTACGGCCTGAGCGCGGGCGCCTCCCAGGCAGGCGCCGGGCTGAGGCGGGATCCCTGCCGTTTTGCCGAGCGTGACTTTTAGTTTTCTGAGGAAATGTGGAGTGTGCCGCTGTGAAGCGCTAACCTATTATTCTACCACGAAGGTAAATGTTTCCTGTCGCCCTGACTGAAGTAGTAGTCCCTCCGGCTCGGTCCTCCGTGACCAGCTTATAGCCGCTCGGAGATAGTGCGCCGACGTTGAAAGCTGAAGTTCCCCAAATCAGAGTAAACAGCTCTGGGATCGCGGTCGCTTCTCCCCCGGGGGCGCGGACCGTTGCCCTAGTCTCCGTCACAAACTGGCGGGGCCCCGCTTTGTATCATTTTTTGGACCTAAAATTCGTCCTGGCCCCGCCTCCCTTCAGGGAACTCTCCCGGGCTGTCCTGCACTTGGGGGCCCACGGGAAGCGTGGCTTGGAAGCTGTGCGGTGAGGCCTCTGTCCGAGGCTCTTAGAAAACTCACGGGGGCCTCGGCGCCGCTGGGCCTGTTAGGAGCCCGCCCGGGAAACGCTGGGTCGGGGACGCCCCCAGCCCTGTGGCCGCCGCCGGTCCCGGACCCAGGGCCTTCAGAGGTGAAGTCCCAGCGGACGCAGATAGTTTCTAGAACGTAGTGTGTCCTTGAAATAAGGCCCTCAATTCGAAGAGCAGGACATTTAAAAATCTTTGGAGTCAAGACAGGATGTCAAATTTAAAATACCATTGATGAGATTGCTCTTGTATATGCGATGTAATTTCTGTACAATTGGAACTATAATTAGTACGTAGTGATGGTGATACTTGCATTTTAATATATCATTCCACACTTCAAGTATATTAGTGGATCAGAATAATCATCATCTTGAGTTCTCGTTCAATAATTGTAATTAGATTTACTCTTTAGAAAGGAATGGGCCAAAATACCATTGACTCAAGAAAGGATTACTTTCTTTTGATGAATGAGGAAGCACATCTTTATTTTCTCAGTAAATTGTAATGAGGAATAAAGCAATTGAAAAGCAATGCTTCAGATGCCATAAAGAAGCAAATCAAACCGCTTAAAGGCTTTTTATATAGTGAAGTACCCTAGAGCTACAAACTACAAAAGATAATATTGCCTAGTAGTATAAAAGTTAAAACACACACACACACACACACACAAACACAAACGTTTCAGATCACTTAAGGCTGAATTTACTTTTTTTTTCCTTTCATTTTTGAGTTACGAAGAAGGTGAAGTTCGGGTATGTCACTTTTTTCTCTGCAAGCTTTCAGATTCCTTCAAAGAGAGATTCCTGTATTAATAGAGAAAAAAGTAATATTTCAAAAATGAAAGTTCTCCAAAATGAGAACAAACATATAGACTCTAGGATACAACAATAGTAGAGGCTAATGCTTAGTCACGCAACTGTGTGAATCTTTTTAAAAGAAGCAGAAAAATTGGGGCGCCTGGGTGGCTCAGTGGGTTAAGCCTCTGCCTTCGGGTCAGGTCATAGTCTCAGGGTCCTGGGATCGAGCCCTGCATCGGGCTCTGTGCTCAGCAGGGAGCCTGCTTCCTCCTCTCTCTCTGTCTGCCTCTCTGCCTACTTGTGACAAATAAATAAATAAATAAATAAATAAATCTATCTTTAAAAAAAAAAAAAAAAAAAAAAGCAGAATAATTCCCGCCTACCCCTCCCCCAGTAAAGAAGAATGTGGAAAATCTGTGTGTTGGAGAAGTGTGGAAATAAGAATTTTGGAGGGAAGATGGGCTGGGCTAAGGTGAGGCAAAGATGGAGGGCTTCTTATCTTTTGCACCCTTGTCATCTCACATGCCTCACCCTATACTAGCCTGCTAAAGTCTCCTGTTAAGTGGAGGAGGTAGGGTGGAGGTGGGGGCATCAGCAAGCTCTTCACTGATAACAGAGGCTGGAAAGTGGACCTCTGTGTTGCCTGATAGGTTCAAAAGAAAAGACTGGTGACACAGTACCAACCACTGTGGGCCATCTTGTCTTACCTGCTGCCACTCTAAGCAGCCTCTCAAAATCCTTTCATGATTCTAGAGTAGTCCTATATCCACCAAGAAGCCATTATTTGCCAGTAAGTTAAAAATAGAAGATGAAAATTTTCAACATTACATACGTTACTAACAGGTACTTTATTTAATGATATGTGCAAAGTGCTTTACAAAAAAACACTTCATTTTCTCATTTAGTCTACAAAAACCCTTTGAGGATTTTACATTTTATGGTTGAGAAAATAAGAGTAAGCAGGATTAAGTAATTTGTCAAGGTCACACAACTAGCAAGTGGCAGAGACAGGGTCTGAGCCTGGCCGACTGACCCTAATTCCTTGGGCTTTTTACCATACCTAGTCTATTTAATATTTGTAGAGTTCTTCATAATTTGCAAAACGTATTTTGTATCTATCATTGCAATAAGGGATATATTTTAACTTGGCTCCCTATTAACAATTCAAACATTCTTTTCATAGTATAGTATATTCTTTGGAGTTCTTGTGTAGTCTTCCAGAAAGTAGATGGCTTTAGAGTGCTATAGATTTTATTTCATGGGGTATGGTGTAGATCTTAAAATTATATGTCTTTCTCTAAATATATCAATTTGTTCTTAACTTACTATCCTTGTGATGTAAAATAATCACACATACCAGTGGAGAAAATACATTGTTGTTTTATACACATATATATTATAATAGAACATAGGTTTTATATAATTGGTGCTTTTTTCACCTTTCAACTCTTTCCCTTATTGTTTAGTTAAAGTATGGTATACATTAAATTCATTCTTTTGAGTCTATAGTTCAGCAAGTTTTGATAAAAACTACCACAGTAAAGATATGCAGCATTTCATCACCCCACCCTTCCATTCCTTTGTGACTTTGTGCATTCTACTCCCAGGCCTTGGCAACTACTGATCTGTTTTCTGTCCCTATAGTTTCACCTTTGCCAGATCGTCATAGAATTATACAGTGTGTACTCTTTTAAGTTGGCTTCTTTTTAAATTTTTTCTAAGTTTAAAAAAAAAATTTTTAATTAAAAAAAATTTTTTTAACTTTTTTTAAGTTGGCTTCTTTAGCTTAGCATGGTGCTTCAAGATCTGTCCATGTTGTTTTGTGTATCACTAGTCCATTCCTTTTTAATGCTGAATAGTATTCTATTTTGTGGATATACCACAGTTTATTTATCCATTCCTTAGTGTCAGACCTTTGGGTCATTTTGTTTTTGGTGATTATTAATAAGCTTCTATGCATGTTTGGGTATAGATTTTTCTGTGCATATAGGTTTATATTTCACTTGGAAAAATACCTGGGATTAACAGTGAGACTATTAGATACATTAAGTACATGTTTAACTTTATAAAAGCATGTCAGACTGTTTTCCAAAGTGGCTGTTTTTGCATTCCCACCAGCAGTGCATAGGAGTTCCAGTTGTTCCTTATCTTTGCTAGCATTACGAGATTCTTTTTCTTTTTATCCATTATATATTTTTTAAGAAAAATTAAGCCAATATTTTAAAATCCATTGATTTCTTAATCTAGATATCTTGGTTGCCAGTAAACCTGATTTGTCAAGTTTAAGAACTTGAGAAAGCTCTGCCTGGCTGCAGTTTTGGAGCAGAGTAGCTGCAGGTGCCCTTAGGTGGACACATGCTCTCCAGTTCACCTCAATCACATTCTCCCTGCTTCCCTCACTTAATTTACCTGCCTATACCTGAAGACGTTTTTGAGACCCCTTGCAGAGTAGTTGAGAGCTTGGATTTTAGAGTCAGTGACCTGAATTCAAGTTTTAGCTCTGCCTCATGGCAGTTGTGTGACTTTGGGCCCCGCTCTGACTGAGCCTCTCCAATGCTTCTTTTCCCTGGCTATAAAATAAGTCTGATCATATTCTTATCTGAGAGGGTTCTGCTGTTTTTAAAATTTGGGGTAGTGAATATTCAGGTATCAAAGTAGACATTTTAAAATGAGAAATAACATAATTCTTAAAAATTAGATTTTACTTAACTCTTGTTCACAGAGTAAGCCATTGACAGAGTTGAGACTAGAAGCCACAAAACCTAGCTTAGATTTTTCTAAAACAAACAAACAAACAAACAAAAAACAAAACCCAAACTTTGTTGCTTACCATGATTGCTTTTTTAAAGGAGGGGTATCCTAATTTTAGAAGGGTTCCTTGAGAACTAACTACAAATCAATGTCTTAATATTATACCTACATTATTGGTACATAGAAGTTTATTTAACATATAAAATGAATTAGACTGAGGTTAGGTTTAACACAGCATAATTAAAGGCATTTAGAGCTTTGTGAATGAATTTATATAAGATCATCCCAGAATTTTGTAACTAAAAATATTACCTAAGTTTTAAGAACTCTTGAGGGAGATAGAAGATCTATTGTTACAAGTGTTCAAACATAACCTTCGCAGTGGTGAAAGCAAGTTATTTTTACTGTTTTTAAAGTTCATTTTTTTTTTTAAGATTTTATTTATTTGATAGAGAGAAATCACAAGTAGACGGAGAGGCAGACAGAGAGAGAGAGGGGAAGCAGGCTCCCTGCTGAGCAGAGAGCCCGACGCGGGACTCGACCCCAGGACCCTGAGATCATGACCTGAGCCGAAGGCAGCGGCTTAACCCACTGAGCCACCCAGGTGCCCCTAAAGTTCATTTTTAACTCAAAGAAATCTAATACTTCCATATTCTAACTGAAGATAGTAGGTATTTTATAAATAGTTAAATAATGTACAGTGAACATTTCCCAGTGAATTATGGGTCCCAGAGATTTACAATCCTTAAAAGTATCTGAAACTAAGGGCTAGATTCTAGCCCAATTACGCAGTTATTTTTACAGTAACACGAGAGAGGAATTGACTTTATGGACATGGTTTAGGCTTGAAAGATAAACAATCAAGTAACAATTTGCTTTCTTCAATATACAGTGCTTTCCAGTATTCTCAGTGAATCTTATTTACAATATGTAAATGCATTTAATGTCTATTTTAAAATTACTAAGTCTTAAGCACCTCCTAGCATATTTGAAAAGAGAGGAAACATCTGTCAGAAGTATTTACTGTGACAAACACAGAAAGAAGCAATCATGTGTACACTTTTTAGTACCATAAATTATTTTTAATTGAACAGTGAAGGCATTTGTTTAGAATCAGCTGTTAAATAAAAAATAGTTTTGAACTAATCTTTAATTAAAATGTACATCGATAGTATCAAGTTCAGTTTGAGGGTCAAAAACAACGTCAATGAGTCTGACTTTTTCCTCCCTGTAGGGAAAGCAGGCTTGTGTAAATATACATGAGCACAGACTGCACGCATTTATAAAGGAGGTAAAAACATTCCCCTGTCATTGGACAGATGTTGCTTCCCTGTGTTCACATAGGATACAGGCACAGCTCCTAATGTGTAGAACCATAAAGAAATATGGGGCACATACTTTTATCATTTTGGAAGAAGATGCTTAAGTTCTTTTATACCTCTGAGCATTAGATGTAGACTATAGGGGACATGTCTATTGACACTAGCTCATTTTCCCCTTAAAGTAATTAAGGGAAGGAGTTGCTTTAATTAGCTTTTTAGATTTTTAGAATTTATTCTTTATGGGTTTTATTCAAGATTTATTTATTTGAGAGAGAGAGAGAGTGTGTACGCGTGTGCACACAGGATAGGGGCAGATGGAGAGGAAGAGAGTCTTAAGAAGACTCTGTGCTCAGTGCAGTGCTTGTCAAGGGACTTGATCTCACAATCCTGAGATCATGACCTTGAGACCACAAACTGAGCCAAAATTAAGGATCAGAAGCTTAACCAACTGCACTACCCAGGCATCCTGCGGATTTTTTTTTAATGCTTTAGTGACCATCTATTCTCATTCTCTCTTAGCTTTATGCTAAATTATTAAAATATTAGTGATAAGCATACTCTAAAAATCGATATCAAGAACTTAATGAAATTCCATATTAGTCACCTTTTATTAAAGAGAAATAGAACTGATATTCCCATTTGGTAAGATTTAAATCTTTTATGATACCAAAATATTTTGGCATGCCTTCAGTAAAAATGTTACCAGAAGATATAAAAAACTTTAAAAATATTTATGTAATACTTTTTCACATTATAAAACTGAAGACTTGGATTGAACATAATTGACTTCACTGACAGTGACAAAAGCCGGACATTCTTTATTTCCTTCTCACAGGAACCTCTATTCTGCTGGCTTCTTTGAGAGCATCTGGTCTTTGCAGTACATAGTAGTCAGAGACACACTTAGCTCTGTATTTAGTGTTCCTAGCTAGGAAAATGTGGATAGAATGTATTTGCTGTTTTGTCAGTGCAATCCTAGAAATTAGAGCTTTGCTCGGGGATATAGAATGTACCGTATATGCCACAGTTCACAACTGATCTAACAGTAGTGTGGTGATGTATAGAATTTACCAATTGTTTTCTGAGTCTGTGTTCATTTTTTATTTTTTTTTTTCCACCTTGGTGACATATTAGCAAAATCTTTCAAGATGCTTGGCAAAGAAATGAAACTGAAGAACACTGTTGTGGAAATAACACTAATTATTTAAATCTTTTAAGAGACTAACAGGGTGATCTATGGACAGAGTGGCTTAGGTTTTGATGGTAATGGCAACAGACATTTGCATGTAAAGTTTGCAACTAAAGCAGTAAAGCAAACTCTCATACAGCTTCTGTTTTTTGTTTGTTTGCTTTGTTTGTTTGTTTGTTTGTTGCTTTGGCGAGTGGAGATGAGCTCAGACTCCATAACCTTTTTCCTCTCCCTAAATAAAGCATTTTCCAAACTCACAGGACCCTTTCTCCCTTATGCCTCTGTCCCAGCAAGCCTAAGCCACTCTTTAGGGAATGGAGGTAGGACAATACAACAGTGTTGTTCATTGGTCTTCTTTAGGTTAACTAAATTAAAGAATGCTAAGTCCTGTCCCTTGATTGGACTCTGCAAAGAGGGCCTTCAGCAGGCAGTTCTGGAAAAAGGAAATCTATTCTAGAGTATGTACACTGGCTCTGATTACTTTCTCAATGAAACATGCTCTTGCCCCCTTCATTATATTGTAATGACTACTGTGATATGATTAGAAAGATCAATAGAGCAATCATACTGATTATAAATGAGAAAAACTTGAATGAATAAATTATAGGCTGTGTTAGGATCTGGTTTATAATGCTCATAGCATTTATCACACTCCACAGTAATTGTATGACATTTAACTCTCCAACCAGCTTGTTATAAAACCTTTGAGATCAGGACTATCTCATTTGAATTTTTATATTCATATTGCCCAGCATATAGCAGGTGCCTATTCATTAACTTATTTTCTGGTATGATTTATCTTTATATTGAAGCAATACCATTTTTAATTTTTAGTTTTTATTTTTTAAAATATTTTATTTATTTATTTGACAGACAGAGAACACAAGTGCGGGGCTCAATCCCAGGACCCTGGGATCATGACCGGAGCCGAAGGCAGAGGCTTTAACCCACTGAGCCACCCAGGTGCCCCAGAAGCAATGCCATTTTTTAAAACCAAGAAAACATTTTTCTCCTTATGAAGAAACTTAGGTCTGATTCATATGGAGCTACATTATGCATATACTCAAGGTTTAGAATAGTGACTCTTCAACTATTTTTTTAGATTACAAACCCCTTTGAGAATCTAATGAAGCTACTCCTTCCGGAACATCAAATTAAGAACTTTTGGTCTGGAGAAGTGGTGAAAGTAGCCTATCTCTGTAATACTCTGGATTGCCCCTCCTTTCTGCCACTAGATACCTTTGGCATAGCCTTCTATTCACTAGTGGACCACCATTGTTAACTAGGCCTCAGGCTCCTTTGGTATGATCCCTGCTCATTCAGACATATTTATCTGCTTCTGGGATTGTCCTGAGTCACTTGCCCTACCTCAGTGATTATATCCAATCTGTGACTCCTAGCCCTTCTTGAACTAGTACTAGTACTACCACAACTGTGAGGTTATTTGGATAGACCAAAAATGAACTTTTTTGGGGGCAGGGGGCAGGTGCTTGAGAATTGAGACCCAAGAATAAGACAGTTAGAGGGCTTCTTTTCCTCTGTTTTGTTGACAGGATGTCCCATCTTCCCAAAAAAGAAAGATCACACAAATACTTGAAAGAATCTACCCCATATCTTCAATAATTTTAAGGTTATATTCTTGGGAGCTTTGTGTGGATGCATTTCCATTTGGATTAAATTAGAAAAAGTCTCATTTTGCCCTACGCACCTGTGAGTAATAAACAGGAACTATGTGATGCATTGTTCCAAATTTACTTGTTGTGTACAAAGTGTTTAAAGGTTCTGCTTTGAAACTAATAACTAAATTGTAACCATGTCCTATGATATTATTAGACTATCCAAAGTTATAATTTATGAAATGGAATTAAAGTTAAATAGATCCAAAATAAGACCAATTAAAAACTCAATATCCCAGATAAAATATCATAGACTTGCATACATAAAAACTTATCCAGGAATGTTTATGGTCAGATTTTATTGCCAAAATGAGTACACCAACATTAATATAAATATTAACTGCAGATTAACTGCCCTTGCATCCTGCTGTTCTGAGTTTAGTTTTTCAGAGTGTTTAACCTTTAGGGAATAGATTAGTTACATATAGTTTTTGGAGTGTGTTCATACCTTTATTTCGGCACGTAACATTCTACATCATTTCCCTATTGACAAATCCTCCTCCCTTTCCAGCAGTTATTTCCTTTTATTTATTTATTTATTTATTTATTGAAAGATTTTATTTATTTATTTGACAGAGAGAGATTACAAGTAGGCAGAGAGAGAGAGAGAGAGGAGGAAGCAGGCTCCCTGCTGAGCAGAGAGCCCGATGCGGGACTCGATCCCAGGACCCTGAGATCATGACCTGAGCCGAAGGCAGACTCTTAAGCCACTGAGCCACCCAGGCGCCCAGTTATTTCCTTTTAAATGGGGACTATTTTATTCATCTCTAAGTCCAGGGTCTAGCATAGTTCTGTGTATATCCAAGGTGCCCAATAAGTATTTATTAAATGAATAAATGAATGTTTCCATAGAAGCACTACCTAAATATATGCTAAAAGATATGCATATAATTTTGTTTCCTAATTTGAGTTACATAGTTACTGGCTATATTTAAGACAAGATTTTTTATCATAAGATCCTTGAAGTCTGAAGTTATAATCCCTATAATCTTGTCATAATCCCTGACATAGAGATCCAAATTTATAAGGCTATCAAAAATATGTAAAAGGTCAGGAATTATAGAAATTACTGTCGTTCTGAGAATTCCTGCTCACTTATAATGGATTTGGTTGGATAAAGGTGTCTTTAAAGTTTCATCTTAGTTCTTCTAAAGACCTGAAGGTATATTATAGATTTTAAAAATACATATCTTCTAGACTTTAATTCATGCATTCCATTTTTTTTTTTAGAAATAATAACAGAGCCTTAGTATAAAGACCACAGTGTTAAGTTGTTGGCAAAAGACCTAAGGATAGGGTTATCGTGTGCTACATACATGTATCCACAGATGTTACTGATGTTAAGCCTGAAAGGCTCAGAACTGTGTCATTGTGTTTGGATGAAAATGGCAAACTTGTAGGAGGCGAGAGAGGATATCTACAAGTGGCCAAGGGAGAATAACTACTTCTTTTTTTTTTTATTTTGTAATTTATTAATTTCTGCCTTTTTTTTTAAAATAATTTTTTATTTTTTATAAACATATATTTTTATCCCCAGGGGTACAGGTCTGTGAATCACCAGGTTTACACATGGACATTGGGGAGAATAACTACTTCTAAAGAAAATTCAGGGGGCGCCTGGGTGGCTGCTGCCTTCGGCTCGGGTCATGATCTCAGGGTCCTGGGATCGAGCCCTGCATCAGGCTCCCTGCTCCGCAGGAAGCCTGCTTCCCTCTCTCTCTCTCTCTCTCTCTCTCTCTGCCTGCCTCTCTGCCTACTTGTGATCTCTGTCTGTCAAATAAATAAATAAATAAAATCTTTAAAAAAAAAGAAAATTCAGATAATTTTCTCTTGCAGCTAATCAGTTTTCAATTTCAATTGTATTTTAATTGACCTTAGAGTTTATTTTTCAATATAGTAAATCATATAATCTATTAGAATACTTAAATTTTTTATATTATCCAATTTTCTCTGTAGTTCCTTTTTATTTATTAATATTATTTATTTATAATATTACATATTTACTCATCTAAAGATTTTCCTAAATTCCCACCAATCTGAAGTAAATTTCTAAGTAGAGAAGACATCATTATCTTTATATCCAAGCACAATTCTAGCCACAATTCATTGCTAGAGCAGTCACTAGAAGCCAAAGCTGTTTGATAAAGTTAAATACTTTTGATTAATCATTGCTATCTTTGTGACCTTAGACTAGTTATTTTATCTTTCTAAAACTCAGCTTTCTCATCTAAAAAAATAATAATTATCTTTGCCATAGGTTATAATGATTAAATGCAGTGATGTTTATAGATATCTGAAATGTTTAGCACAGTAAAAATTACCTCTTTTCTTCCCTTACCCCTTCTTCTTTGTCTCCTAGACCAGAGTGCTTTCTATTTTAAATTATTAATGATCATTATAATACCAACTATATGAAGGTGTGAATTGATACTTCTGTACTATGTAACATTCTATACGGCTTTTAAAAATTTACATTAAGAACATTTTTAATTAAATTTTTTTTTAGATTTTATTTATTTATTTGACAGGCAGAATTCACAAGTAGGCAGAGAGGCAGGCAGAGAGAGGGAGAAGCTGGCTCCCTGCTGAGCAGAGAACCCAATGCGGGCGGGGCTCGATCCCAGGACCCTGGGATCATGACATGAGCCGAAGGCAGAGGCTTTAACCCACTGAGCCACCCAGGTGCCCCTAAAATTATTTTAAGATTTTTTTTTAATTTGTTTATTTGACAGACAGCGCTCCTTGCCTTTTTACCTTTGCTTATCCTCACCTCAGCCTCCTTGTTCTAGAGTGGCAGGATACGGTATCCATGCATGAAGCCTCACTACACTATTAGAGCTTCCCTTTCCCTATTCTCCCGGCCTAACCCCTTTTTATAAACCCATCCTATTAGCTGTGAAATAGGAGGACCATTAGCATTCAAGACACTTCAGGAACAGAGGAAGAGGTTCATTCCAATGTTGTGGACTATAGAATCTGTGAAGAATGAATTCTAGGATGCTCCCAAGTATGATAAAGATAATTGTTACCTGTTATACTTGGCTGCATTTAGTTGCATAAGTTAAGCAAGGGAAGTTGACCTGTCCTTTGTATTGTAACTTTAAGCATAACATGAACAAAATATTCAAGGGTTAGGGCATGTATATAAAAAGGGGGGGGGGTTGCCTAAGTTAAGTGGGTTAAGTGGGTGAAGCCTCTGCCTTCAGCTCAGGTCAAGATCTCAGGGTCCTGGGATTGAGCCCCGCATCGGGCTCTCTGCTCATCAGGGAGCCTGCTCCCCCCGCTCCCCCCTCCACCGGCCTGCCTCTCTGCCTACTTGTGATCTCTCTCTGTATCTGTCAAATGCATAAATTTTTTAAAAAGAGGGGGACAGGTCACAGAGTATAGGTCACAGATGTGGTTGTCATACATTTTTATTTAGATCGAAACTGATTTTTGCACTGGTGCTAAACACACAATGTTTGGTGTGACTTAGGTTTCACAGTTTACATAGCTGATTGTTTCACCATTTGCATAATTAAAATATCATGCGCTTTTGTCAGATAGAAGATTTTCCTCTACCCCATGGCTCTGGTTTCATAGCTGACACAGTCAAACTCAACATGAACCAAACACAGTTTTGTTAACAGTAGCTGTCATTTTCATATGTAAACATTATAGGTAAAATTTCCTAGGAATTGTAAATAAGTTTAAAAAAAAATCCAAATCTTAAACAAAAAATCTAAACAAAAGCCTCTTATTTCTTATTTGTTGGCATTTGTTGTTGTTGTTGTTGTTGTTGACTAGAATAGTCTCTCCTTTAGTAAAAGTGATTAATGAATGACAGCTTGCTTACTTAGTATGAGTTACTTGCATCCTTTGTTTTACTGTTCCTTTTCTTGCTGATTTTCTTGGCATCTTTGGATGCTTTCCAATTTATTAGGAATTGTCTTTCCATATTTTTAATTTCTTTGCCATCGAGAAATTCTAGAGAAAAAATAAATATGTTAAAAAATACTGTATATATATTTCTGGTTTAAGGCACATGAACTTAAATTACACCAGAGGCTGAAATAAATATCTTATAAAAATATCCTATTTATACTATTTGTTTTTGTTGAGCTTTTACTTATTTTTAATTTTTTTTTCTGATTTCAAAGAGAATGAATGCTTATTATAAACAACTGAAACATGGTGAGAAAAAACATAAAAAGACTGTAATTACTATTCATGACTCTCCTTAACTATCACCAACAAAGATAATCATTGTAAACAATTTAATACATGGTTTCCTTTCTAGAGCCACATGTAAATTTTAATTTTTAAAAACAGAAATGTCGGGACGCCTGGGTGGCTCAGTTGGTTAAGCAGCTGCCTTCGGCTCAGGTCATGATCCCGGCGTCCTGGGATCGAGTCCCACATCGGGCTCCTTGCTCCGCAGGGAGCCTGCTTCTCCCTCTGACTCTGCCTTCCACTCTGTCTGCCTGTGCTTGCTCTCGCTCGCTCTCTCTCTGACAAATAAATAAATAAAATCTAAAAAAAAAAAAAAAAAAAAAAAAAAAAAAAAACAGAAATGTCATAGTCAATAAAATTTAGATATTATCTCTTCATTTCCATACTATGGTTATTATTCTTGAGAAAAAGCAAAACATATTTTATGTTAAGATGAACAAGAAATTTTGTACATTTAGCATGGTATTTTAAAAGCACATACATTATTAATGCTTATTATATCCCAGGCTTAACCAGCTGAGCCACCCAGGCACTGCTATTACTTCCTAGGACATAGGATATGATAGGGACAACCCACAAAACTGGCCTCTTGGTTCTATGAAGATTTCAGCTATGTTTACGTTTTGTTCCTCTGAAAGAGTTTTAAGAAGTTGAGCATCTTAAATTACAAAAAATTTAATTTTTATATACTGTAAGATATTTGGAAAATACAAAAAAATGAGAAAAGAAAAAAATTAATATTGCCTGTGTTCTACAACAAAAATAATCACTAAAACCCACTATCAGTATATTTTTAACATTTTTTTGTTTTTTATGTATGTGTATATATTATATAAGGTTGGGATTCTCTATTTACATAGTATTATGTCCTAATTTTTATTATTGTATTATAATCATTTTACCATGTCTTTCTTTAAACACAATTTTTAATGGTTGAGAGTATTCCATTGTATATGTATATATACTATATATACTATAAAATATCAAACTATTCCCTTATAGGACATTTTGTATTATATGTAATTACATGAATACATGTGGCCTTCTTTTAATAAAAAGACTATCTCTTTCTTTTTTTTTTTTTTTTTTTTTTTAAAGATTTATTTATTTATTTATTTGACAGAAATCACAAATAGGCAGAGAGGCAGGCAGAGAGAGAGAGAGGAGGAAGCAGGCTCCCTGCTGAGCAGAGAGCCCGATGCGGGACTCGATCCCAGGACCCTGAGATCATGACCTGAGCCGAAGGCAGCGGCTTAACCACTGAGCCACCCAGGCGCCCAAAGACTATCTCTTTCTAACAAAATTTGCTATATAGTAGTTTTTTAAGGTAATTACATATTTTTCTTTCATTATCCGTGTAATGTCTTCTACTGGATCCCAGAATGTGAAAAGGAAGTGGTAAAACTTTTTAAAATCATGTTCTTACAGGGAAATTGACAGTATCCTGATACTGATTGCATTACTGAAAATATTTTTTTAAGATTTTATTTATTTATTTGATGCAGAAAGAGATCACAAGTAGGCAGAGTAGCAGGCAGAGAGAAGGGGGGGAAGCAGGCTCCCTGCTAAGCAGAGAGCCCAATGCAGGGCGCCATCCTAGGACCTGAGACCGTGACCTGAGCAGAGGCTTAACCCACTGAACCACCCAGGTGCCCTGCACTACTGAAAATAATAACAGTGCTACTTAAATATGATCCATAATATTGTTAAATCCTAAGTACAAAATAAAGTGATGAAACTGGAAATATAAACTAGAACCATAAACTCCAGAAGTATAATTGTTTCCATATATTGTCCCATGTACTTATTGTAACTGAAATTGGTACTCTCCAAATTATAATGTAAGAAATTGGCTAAATATTCTATTATCAAACATCTTTGTACTTACAATTTTATGTTAAAGGTCATTTTTTTATGCTTAGCTTTCCCAACCACTTGGATTTATTGCTATCTTTCCAGATTTGTTTTTATTAGTAATTGTATAATATGTTAGTGTATTTTTGGGTGTTATATGTGTAAACCAATACATATTTTTAAAATATCTGTTATAGAGCTAAGAAATGAGCTAAGGAATGAAAATCCAAATCTCTTACCATGATCCCTTTTTCCTCATGTTTATGATGCAGACAGAGCTGAGAAATGACTAGGAGACTGTGCCTTAGTTAGCCTGATTTCTTCTTTTAGAAAATAATCATATAGAGGTGGTTCAGCAGAGGAAGCCAGGTAATGGACATAAAATCAAAGACCTATGAGATTTGTTTTAATGAGTTGTTTATTTTTTTATAAAGATTTTTATTTATTCATTTGACAGAGAGAGATCACAAGTAGGCAGAGAAGCAGGCAGAGTGAGAGAAGGGGGAAGCAGGTTCCCCGCGGAGCAGAGAGCCCGATGCCGGACTCCATCCCAGGACCTTGAGATCATGACCTGAGCCAAAGGCAGAGGCTTTAACCCACTGAGACACCCAGGCGCTTTTTAATTAAAATTATTAACTTTTTAATTTTAATGCCAACTTGTTAGCACATGGTGTTAGATTAATTTTAAGTGTACAAGGTAATGATTCAACAATTGTATATATTACTCAGTGCTCATCATGATAAATAAGTACATTCTTTAATCCCTTTCACTTATTTCACCCATCCCTCCACCCATCTCCCTTCTGGTAACCATCAGTTTCTTCTCTGTAGTTAAGAGTTTGTTTTTTGGTTTGTTTCTCTCTCTCTCTCTCTCTCTCTCTCTCTTTCTTCCCCTGTTGCATATTTGTTTTGTTTTTTTAATTCCACATATGAGTGAAGTGATATGGTATTTGCTTTCTCCGACTGACTTATTTTGCTTAGCATTACACCCTCGAGCTCCATCCATGTTGTTGCAAATGGCAAAAGTTCATTCTTTTTTGTGGCTGAATAATATTCCATTGTATATATACCACATCTTCTTTATCCATTTATCTATCAATGGACACTTGGGCTACTTTAATAATATGGCTATTGTAGATAATGCTGCAATAAACATAAGGGTGTATGTATCCCTTTGAATTAGTTTTTGTGTATTTTGGGGGAAATACCCAGAAGTGTGATTACTGGATCATAGTTCTTTTTCTAACTTTTTATTTTTTTTTAATTTTTTATTTTTTATAAACATATATTTTTATCCCCAGGGGTACAGGTCTGTGAATCACCAGGTTTACACACTTCACAGCACTCACCAAATCACATACCCTCCCCAATGTCCATAATCCCACCCCCTTCTCCCAAACCCCCTCCCCCCGGCAACCCTCAGTTTGTTTTGTGAGATTAAGAGTCACTTATGGTTTGTCTCCCTCCCAATCCCATCTTGTTTCATTTATTCTTCTTCTACCCACTTAAGCCTCCATGTTGCATCACCACTTCCTCATATCAGGGAGATCATATGATAGTTGTCTTTCTCTGTTTGACTTATTTCGCTAAGCATGATACGCTCTAGTTCCATCCATGTTGTTGCAAATGGCAAGATTTCATTTCTTTTGATGGCTGCATAGTATTCCATTGTGTATATATACCACATCTTCTTGATCCATTCATCTGTTGATGGACATCTAGGTTCTTTCCATAGTTTGGCTATTGTGGACATTGCTGCTATAAACATTCGGGTGCATGTGCCCCTTTGGATCACTACATTTGTATCTTTAGGGTAAATACCCAATAGTGCAATTGCTGGGTCATAGGGCAGTTCTATTTTCAACATTTTGAGGAACCTCCATGCTGTTTTCCAGAGTGGCTGCACCAGCTTGCATTCCCACCAACAGTGTAGGAGGGTTCCCCTTTCTCCGCATCCTCGCCAGCATCTGTCATTTCCTGACTTGTTGATTTTAGCCATTCTGACTGGTGTGAGGTGATATCTCATTGTGGTTTTGATTTGTATTTCCCTGATGCCGAGTGATATGGAGCACTTTTTCATGTGTCTGTTCGCCATCTGGATGTCTTCTTTGCAGAAATGTCTGTTCATGTCCTCTGCCCATTTCTTGATTGGATTATTTGTTCTTTGGGTGTTGAGTTTGCTAAGTTCTTTATAGATTCTGGACACTAGTCCTTTATCTGATATGTCGTTTGCAAATATCTTCTCCCATTCTGTCAGTTGTCTTTTGATTTTGTTAACTGTTTCCTTTGCTGTGCAAAAGCTTTTGATCTTGATGAAATCCCAATAGTTCATTTTTTCCCTTGCTTCCCTTGCCTTTTGCGTTGTTCCTAGGAAGATGTTGCTGTGGCAGAGGTCGAAGAGGTTGCTGCCCGTGTTCTCCTCAAGGATTTTGATGGATTCCTTTCGTTCTAACTTTTTAATGAACTTCCAGATGGTATTCCACAGTGGCTGCCCCATTTGCTTTCCTACCAATAGTTCATGAGGGTTCTTTGTTCTCCACATCTCTGCCAACACTTGTTGTTTCTTGGGGGTTTTTTTTTTGGTTTTTTGGTTTTTGTTTTTAGCCATTCTGATAGGTGTGAGGTGATATCTCATTACAGGTCTGATTCATATTTCCCTGGTGATGAGCAATGTTGAGCATCTTTCATGTGTCTATTGGTCATCTGTATGTCTTCTTTGGAGGAATGTCTGTTCATGTCTTCTGCCCACTTTTTAATTGGATTATTTGTGGGTTTTTTGGTCTTGAATTGTATAAGTTCCTTATATATTTTGGATATTAATCCTTTTTTGGATATGTCATTTGCAAATATCTTCTACTCAGTAGATCGTCTTTTAGTTTGTTTCCTTTGTTGTGCAGAAGCTTTTTTTTTTTTTCTTAAATATAAGTGGTAGGAACATTTAACATGAGGTCTACTTTGTAAATAAATTCTTAAGTGTACAATACATTATTTTTGACTATAGGTACAACTTTGTACAGTAGACCTCTAGAGCTTATTCATGTAGCTTCACTGAAACTTCATACCCATTGACTAGTAACTCCCCTTTTACCCCTTCCCCCAGCCTGTAGCAACTACCATTCTACTCTTTGATTCTATGAATGTGACTATTTTAGGTAGATGATATAAGTGGAATCATGCAGTTATTTGTCTTACTGTGACTGGCTTATTTTATTTAGCATAATGTCCTCAAGGTTCATTCATGTTGTCACATATTGCAGAATTTCTGTTTTAAGGCTGAATAGTATTTTAGTGTATATGTATCTACCATGTTATCTTTATCCATTCATCTGTCAGTGGATAGTTAGATTGTTTCTACATCTTGGCAATTGTGACTAGTGCTGCAGTGAACACAGGAGTGCTAATATCTCTTCAAAACCTTAATTTCAGGTTAAACCTTAATTTCTGGGATTGCTAGATCATATAGTAGTTTTATTCTTAAATTCTGATGCACTGTCATACTGTTTTTCAAAGTGGCTGCACCATTTGCATCCCCACTAGTACTGTACAAGTTTCAAATTTCTATACATCCTCACCAACTCTTGTTGTCTTTTGGTTTTTTGATAATAGCCATCTGACAGGTGTGTGGTGATACCTCACTGTGGTTTTGATTTGCATTTCCCTGTTGATTAATGATATTGAGCATTTTTGAAATATACCTTTTGGCCATTTGTAGGTCTTTGGAGATGTGCCTTTTTAAATCCCTAGCTCATTTTAAAATCTAGTTATTAGGTTTTGCTGTTGAGTTGTAGGAGTTCTGTATATGTTTTGGAGCTTAACCCCACATCAGATGTATAGTTTGCAAATATTTTCTCCCATTCTGTAGGTTGTCTTTTTACTCTGTTGATTATTTTCTCTTCTGTGCATGAGCTTTTTAGTTTGATGTAGTATACTTGTTTGTTTTTGTTTTTGTTGCCTGTGTTTTTTGGTGTCATGTCCATGAAATCACTGCCAAGACCAATGGCATGAAGGTTTCTCATGTGTTTTTGTCTAGTTTTATAGTTTCAGGTCTTCTGTTTAAGTCTACAATCTATTTTGAGTGGATTTCTTTTGCATGTGGATATCCAGTTTTCCCAACCACATTTGACTGTCCTTTCCCCACTGTGTATTCTTGGTACCCTTGTGGAAAATCATTTGACCATTTATGAATGGATTTATTTTTAAGCTTTCTATTCTATTCTGTTTGTATATCTATCTTACGCCAGTACTATACTGTTTTGATTGTTGTATTTTGTCATATACTTTGAATTCAGGAAGTGTGATGCCTTGGTTGATTTGGCTATTTGTGGTCTTTTGTGGTTGCATTTGAATTTTAGTGAAATTTTGTGAAATTTTCAATTCTGTGATAACACTACTAGCATTTTGATAGTGATTATACTGAATTTGTTGATTCCTTTGGGTATTATGGAAATTTTAACAATATTAAATTTTCTAGTTCATGAACATAAGATGTCTTTCCATTCATTTGTTAATTTCTTTCAATTAGTGTCTTGTGGTTTTCAGTATACAATTCTTTTTTTTTTCTTACCTTACTAGTTAAATTTATTTTTAGGTATTTTACTTTTTTGTGCTATTGTTTTCTTAATTTACTTTTCCGATGGTTCGTTGTTACTGTGTCAATATGGCTTTAAAGATTGTTTTTGGCAATTGTTAATGGTCACATTAGATTATGAAGAGATTAATAAGGATTATTGAGAAAATCAACTGACAGTGTAATTTTTTAAATTATAAACTTTAAGGCACATTTTATTGTTTTATAGAATTTCATCGGAGATGTTAAAAATAAATTAATTGTCTCTGAAGGAGAAAGAATTTTTAAAACATATTAAGGTGAAATAAATTATGTTTAGAATAGGTTCAGTTTTTGGGTGAGGGCTGGTGTTGAATTTTATGAACACTTCAGTATTAATAAGGTATTTTTGTGTCCTTGCTATTAATACTGCAAACATGCAAAGTACTGGAATCCTTACCCTGGGTCTGGTTCTACCCTTTAAAGCCAGCCAGGCATAAATAGAGGAAAAGAAATGCTGCCTGTCCACTTTACAGATTTCAGATCTTGAAAAATTCACATTGCCCACACAGCATCATCATTTGTGGGTATACTGCCAGTTCAGAAAGTCCCATTCTTTTAAACGATTTCCAACAATTCATATTCATGCATCCCTTAATGAGTTGTTCTTAACACAAAATTTGTTTTCACTCAGGCTAAGTAAACCACATGTGTGGCTTATCATTCTGTTTGGTGAGGACTGGGTTATTTACAAAACATGTCTTTCCTCAGTCTTTACTGGGACACATCAAACGAAGTCTTCAATTCATTTTTGGTTTTGGTTTTTCATTTAGGAAAAAAAAGCACATGAAAATAAGACAAGTTCTAGGGGTGCATGAGTGGCTCAGTTGGTTGCAAACATCTGCCTTGGGCTCAGGTCATAATCCCAGGATCCTGGGACTGAGCCCCATGTTGGGCTCCCTGATCACCAGGGATCCTGCTTCTCCCTCTCCTGTCTGTCCTGTCTCTCTCAAATTTAAAAAATAAATAAATAAATAAATAAACTTAAAAAAAAAAAAAGATTAAAAAAAAGAAAGAAAGAAAAGACAAGCTAGAACCAAAGAGGAAAGACTGAAAGAACATATACTAAAGTGTTAACAGCAGATTTATTTTGGGATTATGAATGACATTAATATTCTTTTCTTATTTTCTGCATTTTTATACGAAATGTGTATTAATTTTAGGGGTGACTAGCTCGCTTAGTTGGTAGAACCTGTAGCTCTTGATCTCAGTATTTTAAGTTCAAGCCCCACATTGGGTATGGAACCTACTTAAAATTTTAAAAAAAGGAAATGTGTATTAATTTTATAATCGCAAAAATATGTTTAGGAAAGATTTTTTTAAAAATTTTGACTAAATCCTATTTATTTGGGAATAAGTACCTTCTCTTCACATACTTTACTTCATTATCTACAGTACTATATAATGAGAAGTGTTCCCAGAAATGGTTCCATGAACATAGGAAGGTCCTTAAGCATCTAACATTAGTTGTATTTACTCTGCTTCCTAAGGAAAGTAGACTAATAGAATTGTGTGCAGTGAGCAGGAAGGGAAGGAGATGGAGACTTGGGGGAATGTGCATTATTGTAGATTCATTTGCACAATTTACAGAAATTACGCATGACTCTTCTCCTGGTGTATTTTCGGTTTCCTTCCTTTGGCTGGTGGGGTCAAGTATGGTGGGCAGGGTGTGACCCTTGAATATGTATTTGAGAAATACATATTTTTATATATTTTTTAAAAAATCTTAGATTTTTGTGATATACCCTTTGTCAACCCTTTTCTCCCCCAAGAGAACCACAGCATAACATCATGATCAATCAAGGTTTACTACAGCTATGAGCTTTGAAATGGTTTTGCCATGCATTAGTTTTTTATACCCAAGTATAGCATGTCACAGAAGTTCAGATATAGGAAACTCTTTCATGAATCTCCTTTGTGAGAAGGCAGTGCTTGTCTTTTTAATGTTGTGTAACTTGGTCCCTAGTGAAGAGCTGTGGTCTAATACTTCCAGTATAGTGCATAATCAGGCTGTTGTTATTTCTAAGGATCTCATAAAGGACTCCCTACCTTGCTCCCCTTTCAAATGAAAGGAACCTGTACGTTCTTAGGGCAATTGTCAAGCTATGAATACTTTGATTAATTTTTATCTACAGATCCAAGAACTGAAGAGTCTCTTGGGATCTTCAGAGGATTTGTGCCAATGAGAATTTGACAAAAGGTCAGCAAGTTCTACACATTTTTCCAAGAAAGGGTATGTGGTGCCTTAATTATTTCTCAACAACAGAAATTTTTCATGTTTTATTTCTCAATTTTAAATTTGCTTTTACTTAAAATATTGAACTTAATATTATACTTTCATAGATTCTGATATCATATTTATATTTTTCAAGGCTTGATATTAAATTAACAAGTTAACCAGTTCTCTTTCTCTAGGAAATTATATTAATGTAATATAAATGTATACCCAGTGATTTGGACACCAGTATCAGTCTGTCTCTGTATTTAGGTTTGAGACAAACAGGATTTCCATTTAGATCCATTCTCCACAGCTTCATCAACTTGTTCAGTAAAAATTCCAGATCCTATAATTAGAGAAGGAAAAGCAAGACACAAGTATTTCATAATCATCAATATTTCTTTCATACCAGTTAACTGTTTTTAAAGGTAATCACTGCTCGTCTAGCTAATTACTGTTTTTCTAGGTACTTAGAAGGTGTACCATAAATCTTTTTTGAATAAAATGGTCTATACTACTAATTGATCTTGTATACACCTAGGGGAATATCTTATCTTTAGAATAAGGAATTACAGAGCTAATGAAAATTCTGAAGAATAGCAACAGGCAAACACCTATGATTCTTCCATTTATTCTTCTCAAGTCAAGAGCAAAATTATAGGATATAAAGGAAAATTTTAGGAAATACAAAGTATAGATTAATTCATACATGTTCTTAATTGCAAAGCTGAAAGTAATTGGCCATGCATTGCTTGGTATTTTTATTCCTGGTATCATTTCTTCACCTTCAAAGCTTAATATCTACTTAATCTATTTGTACCTTCTATCTCATTCTTTGCTTGATCCATGTTTCTTGTTACTTAGATATTTCATTTTTCCATTTTTGGAAAACTTTTTTTGATAAGACTGCATTTATTCTTTAGATTTCAGAAAATAATTTTTTTTGTGTTTAGTTTTGGCTTTTGGGGGGGGTGGGAGAGAGAATCTTGAGCAGTCTCCATACCTAGTGCAGAGCTCAGTGCCGGACTTGATCTCACAACCCTGAGTTCATGACCTGAGCCTAAAGTCAAGAGTTGGACACTTAACCGGCTGAGCCACCTAGGTGTAGGCACCCCAGAAAATATTAATTAATTAATTAATTAATTAATTTTACTATGAGTGCTGACAACAGTTCCCTTCCACATACTAAAAATCCCCACAAGGAGCACCTAGCTGGCTCAGTTAGTGGAGCATATGACTCTTGATCTCAGGAGAGTGAGTTCAAGCCCCATGTTGGATGTAGAAGTTACGTGGGGGAAAAAAAATCCCCACTGAACTCTTCCATATCATGGAAGTAACAAATTTGGAACATCCAGGAATATGCCTCTATCTGCATGAAGGAATGGTATTTTAGGGGAATAATTATAAGGACAGCTGGGTGGGTATCTAGTACCCACTGCAGAGCACCTGGTAGTTCTCTTCATCTTTTTGAGACCAATATCTTCTTACATAAAATGGTAAAAATATTTCCGGTTCTACCTACTTCATTATTCAACAAAATACATATTGAATCATGGGCTAAGTTCTGTACTAGACTCTGAGGTATCCAAAAAAGTAATTTGTGAAAAAAAATAGGGGTTTTAAAAAAAATAGACAAACCGAATCTTCCTGGCCCCGCTGTTTACTGTATGACCTTAGGCAAGTCTATGTTCTCACTTATAAAGTGTGAAAGTTAGGATTAGTTCTCACATATAAATAAAGTGCCCGGAACAAAGCAGGTAACTAATAAATATGTTAATATTCTTTTTGTCTGTCCTACCACCCCTTAGCTAATAACTTTCTCTTAATTTTGATCAAGAGTGTAAAAATTGTTGTTAGGAAGAATAAGCTTCTGACTCACTGACTAGTAGTTGATTTCTTATAAGAAAGCTGTCTTCAAAAGTTGTAACTTCATCTTTCAGTCTTGGGCTCTGGATTATTTCCTCTCCACAGCATTTGTTCAACAGCATTTGATACAGCCATGATTATTTTATGTGAGAGTTTCACATAAGTATTTCTCTTAGTCTAAGACCTCTAAGGAAGGAATTGTGCATTGAATTTTTGTAGTGTTGAATATGATGCCATCACCCAAAAGTTGAGTAATAATAATAATAAGAAAACTTAAAATGTATATAGATAAAAAGAATCCTGTAGAGTTTTGTTAATTATTCCTCAGTTGATAAATGACCCGCGACATACTCCCTCCAGTGTGTGTTTATTTAAGACTAAACTAATCCTGTGCTGAAATATGATTACCCTTTGGATACGCTCTGGTAGTTCATTGCCTTCCTGTCTTTAATAAAATGCTTTTGCTTTCCTGCCCTTCAATGTTACTAAAGGGAGCAGACAGTTTTCTGGACAGTCTCTGTTTGATAAATGATCATGTCAGGCTATCACTTAGAGGAGTGCTGCAAAATACCGAGGAACTGATTCTATTTCCCATGCAGGGCTGGTGCCCAACCTCCTATGTAGGCGCCTGCAGTAACTGGCAGTGCTTGCTCTACAGTTAATGATGGCCATTGATGAACCTGTATTTGACCAGCATACTCCAATCTTTATTGGAAATGTCTGGTCCAACTGTCCTAACTAAATCTAAAGACAGCCATTTGTCATCCCCCTGACTGCTTGTCATCATCTGCCTGGGAAAATCTATAATTTTTGGCTTGTTTCTGACTAAACTGTGGAGTGAATAAATTTATCTTTGGGTTACTCTGCTTGTCAGGATCAATATTGAGCAGAGGTTGAATAAATTAGAAACTGGAAAAACATGACAGGCCATAGTGGTTTGTTCATTTGTGTCTTATAAATCAAATATTTAGTTTAGTTGAGAGGCAGGCACATCAAATTTTTTATTTCCACCATTCATTCTGAAGATGCTTTACTTCATGATAAATGGCCATCAGAAAACCAATGAAGTAAATCACTAATATATCTGACTGAGATGAACTTTTCAGATCGTTTTATTGATTTAGCAAACTTTGCAGACATAAACACTGCAGGTAAAGATTTTTTTAATATAACTTCTTTCAAATTTTTATACATTTTTGCAACCATGATGTTTACTTAATATGTCATCAAGGTATATAATATTGGCCTTAGTGAAGTTCATGGCTCATCAACTACTTATAGAAATGGAAGTTTTATTGTAAATGGTCAGTGAAGTTTTAATATTTTAATAGATCGATGAATACTTATTTAAAGGAGTTATAGGAAAGAATGCAAAGGAGTGTTGACTAAAAGTAAGTGTCATTTAAACTAGAATCCTCTGAATTTAAACTATGGAGTATTGTTTGGCCTAAAACCTCTCTTTATTCTCCTCAGTGGTTGACTTTGCTGTGTACTGGGGAGAACTAGGTCATTGCCCACAGAGTATTCTCAATTTTCGGTCTTTGGTCTCACACTTCTTCCATTACTCTTTCCTATTTTTGTCAACAAAGGAAGAGTCCCATTTTTTTTCTTTCCAAATTAATCAGTCCTCTTGATGTTTTCCCTTCTCTAGGCCTTTTCTTCTTGGGGTATTCTTTCTTTTGCATTTATATTTCTAATCTTGCTCTCCTTTCATCCTGTCTCTTAAACTTACTATCACTACACTTCTTGAAAGAGTAGTACAACAGTGTTTATCAAACTTTGATGTGCTTAAGAATCACCTAGGGATCTCATTTATTAAATGCAGGTCCTGATATGTTTGGTCTGGAACAAAAGCTGAGATTCTGCATTTTTGGTGCTGATGCTGCTGGTCTTAGGAGAACATTTGGAGTTACAAGGGTCTAGGCCACTGACTGTGCTTCCTCAATCACTGGGCACCCCTGCAGCCTGGTCCTCCTGAACAGGCACTGCTATCCTTATTACTGAGCCATACGTTACCATCTCAGACTTTCTCAGTTTCTTTGGAGCATCTTTTCTTACTGACTGCTCTCTAATGGTATTTTTGCAGGCTCCCTGGATCCTGAATTAATCTCTGACTCTACAAGTAACAAACTTCTGACCACAGAAATCCCCGGTATATAAACAAGCTGTTCTTTTTTTTTTTTTTTTAAAGATTTTATTTATTTATTTGACAGAGAGAAATCACAAGTATATGGAGAGGCAGGCAGTGAGAGAGAAAGAGGGAAGCAGGCTCCCCGCTGAGCAGAGAGCCCGACGCGGGACTCGATCCCATGACCCTGAGATCATGACCTGAGCCGAAGGCAGCGGCTTAACCCACTGAGCCACCCAGGCGCCCATAAACAAGCTGTTCTATAAAAGTTGCTTTTGAGACTGGAGAAATCATTTCATAAAAAAGAGCTATACCCAGTGGACTGTTACCTGAAATGACCCATGGAAACAACCTATGTAATTGAGAAAAAGCCCAAAGAATAGCTGTGCAGCGACAATGTTATAAAGCCTCTCCAAGGACATTGTCCCTGTGGCAGATGTTCAGGGATCAATTCACTTGCCTTCCTTTTCTAGAATATACATTTATTTATTTCAAACTTGTTTTTCTTCCCTGGACCACAGCAGACTGTAAAATCATGGCTAGAAAAACAATTGTCTAATACACCATGATCTCCATTTATGTGTATACCCTTTACAGAAAAAGAATAGCCACATTGATGAAAATAGTAAAACATCTGTTACACTGAGGAAGGAAGGGTCATCTGTACATGACAGGAAGAACCATATTTTATGGGAAACTACATTGGGCATTTCACCAAATATTCTTCCTCCCATATCTAGATAGTATCATTCATGATGACCATTTAAGTGATCACATAACCAACATCTTAATGACACCCATATTCTTCTGTCCATGGGCTCTGGCTTTATATATCTAATTGTCTATTTAATATTTTGTCCAGAAGACTACAAAGGCACCTCAAACTCTATATGACCAAAACTCATCATCTTCTCCCTCTCCACTAAACCTGATTTTTGAGTTCTCTATTTTCTATTGTGCAAGGCAGAAGCCAGAGAATCATTCTTGACCTCTCCTTCTTTGATGTTCTGTATATCTAACTCACCACCAAGTTCTGTACACTTGATTTCCAAACAGCTCTCCAGAGCGTCTACTTACTTCATCTCTACTCCAGCTCTGTTCAAGTTTCTACCATCTCTCACTTCTTAACTAGTCTGGCCTCTTCCAAGCTATTCTCCACACTGTAGCTATGCTGGTCTTTTCAAAATGCTACTCTTTGGGGCACCTGGGTGGCTCAGTAGGTTAAGTCTCTGCCTTTGATCTCAGAATCCTGGGATCAAGCCCCACATTGAGCTCTCTGCTCAACAGGGAGCCTGCTTCCCCCTTCTCTCAGCTTGACACTCTGCTTACTTGTGATCTCTCTGTGTCAAATAATAAAATCTTAAAAGAAAATGCTACTTTATTACTACTTTACCCCCTGCTCAAACACCTTCAGTGATTCAGCATTGTTCTTAAAAACAAAACTCTCTATCATGACCTATGTGGCCCATCTACCCATCAGCCTCTATATGTAGTGTGCTCCACCTTCACTCTCTCTGCTTTCTGTTCTCATATTGGCCAAACTCTCATCTGCTCTGGGGCCTTTGTACATGCTATTCTTTACCTGGTAAACCCTTCTATTCTCTCAGAACCCAGTTTAGCAATCCCTTCCGAGGGAAGCTTTCACTGAGCTCTGTAACTAAGGCAAATCCCCCTGTTTGGAAGTTCTCAGAGTCACATACTTTTTCTTTGTAGTATTTGCCAGAGGTGCAGTTTTACATTTATTTTTAGGTGATTATGTGCTTATTGTTTTTCTTTCTCTAAAGGTTGAGAGCTCTTTGAGGCCAGGGCCTATTTGTTCACTATTTGAACACTATTTGTTCACTTTTGTTCACTATTGTCTCCCCCATAACAAGCACTGCCAGATGGTAGGTGTTTTGAATGAATGGATAAGAAGACATGAATGAATGCATGCATGAATCAATGGATCTGACATTAGAAGGACAGGACAGAAACTATAAAGGAGAACTTACATAAAACCCCTTTGAAAAATTTGCTGATGAGAGAGGCCACAGACGTAGAAAGAGAAAAGACTGTTATTCTGTTTCCTCCTCTACTCCTCTGCCACCATTCCCCCTCCTCCATCCACCTCCCTTGCCCCAAATCTTTGCCCTGGACCATTTTTGAACTAAGGAATAGGAGAAATGAAGGCAGGGTTAGAGGATCTTGGAAGGAGGAGTTTTGGCAGCTGTGGGTCTGTAGAAGGGAGAAGAAAGGGAAAATCCCAAATAGGAGGAAGCTTCTTCCAGGTCTGTATCCTGTGCCTCCACCTCTACCGTAGCCACTCTCCTGTGGCCCTAGTACCCACAGTAGGCTAGGGCATGGGCATCATTTGAGAATAACTATTTTTGCCAGTGACCAAATTTTTTTTCTTTTTCCTTTTCTTATTCCTTCCACAGAGCTCAAAGACTTTAAGTTGCCCTGCCAGAATTTTTGTTGTGGTTATATCTTTTCCTTTTGATTTTTCTTAACTATCTTTCTCATTGCTCAAACCTGAATCTTAATTGGAAGAGTTGAAGTTATTTAACTATCCTTAGGGATAGTTATTTTTCTTTTTTCACATTTCATGTATTTTTTTGTTAGCTGTATACAAGGAACTTATGGATGTCCATATAAAAGCAGTTGCTCTAAGTGCTAAAAGCCTTGGGTAATTGTAGGGATTTTGTTAGGAGTCTCTAATGATGTCTACTTCTTTTTCCCCATGGCACAAAGCTGTCTGTTGTTGAAGACTTTGAGGAAGGATATCAACGACCTTAGGTGTGGCACATTGAGCTTTCTTTCCCATGGCGCAGGGTTTAATGTCAGCAGCTTTAGGGCAGCTTCAGTCAGTGAGTATAAAGAATGGAAAAATAAAAGCAAAAAAAAAAAAAGGAGATACTGACCCCAATAATACATTCCAAGAAACAAGTTAATATTCTGTAGCTAAACTTCAACAGGTCCTTTTACTAAGTCATTAGAAGTTGATTTGAAATGGACCACAAAGAGTATGTTTTATTTTTTAATTGTTATTATCATTTTTAATTTAAATTTAAGTTAGTTAACAATAGTGTAGTACTGGTTTCAGGAGTTTAGTAATGTATCATTTAGATGTAACACCCAGTGCTCATCCTAGCAAGTGCCCTCCTAATGCCCATCACCCATTTAGCCCATTCAGCCACCCACCTCTCCTCCAGCAACCCTCAGTTTGTTCTCTAGACTTAAAAGTCTCTTATGGTTTGCCTCCCTCTCTGTTTTAAATCTTATTTTATTTTTCCTTCCCTTCCTCTGTGTTCATCTGTTTTGTTTCTTAAATTCCAACATGAGTAAAATCATACATTTGTCTTTCTCTGACTGACTAGTTTTACTTAGTGTAATACACTCAAGTTTCATCCATGTTGTTGCAAATAACAATTGCATTCTTTTTCATCTCTGATTAATATCCCATTGTGTACATATACCACATCTTCTTTATCCATTCATCACTTGATGGGCCTTTGGTCTCCTTCCATAATTTGGCTGTTGTTGATCATCATCTACCAATGTTGGGTAGTTCTGTTTTTAACATTTTGAAAGAGGAACCTCCATACTGTTTTCCAGAGGGGCTATACCATGTTGCATTTCCACCAAAAACACAAGAGCACATTTTAAATGAACCCTGGTCAAGTCTATATTCATTCTTCCAAGAAGATATGCAGGGCATTTTAAATTGCTTGTCTTTTTTGCTGGAAGTAAAAGAACTTAAAATTTATCCTTACTTCCTGGATATCGTCTCTTTATGGGAGGAAAAAGCAACTTTTGGCATAGTCCAACCTCTGGAACTTGCTGAATGGTTTATATTAGTTCTTCAGATGGTTGAATATTTTTTATTTTTTGATTTTTCATTCATTCTGTAATCACACAGTAGGTGCCTGTTATGGGCCAGGCACTCACTGAGCTGAACTCTAGGGAATTCTGAAATAACAAAAATTCCTCGCTCTTAAATGCTCTCAGTCTAATGAGAGATATGGTGATATATGATAACAGAATTCTGTTAACCAGGTATTCCTTACCAGTCATTCACTCATTTTTAAATTGGATTTTTTAAAATCAAAGCAATGCAATCAACACTGTTAAAAAGTAAGACCATGGGCTGTCTGGGTGGCTCAGTGGGTTAAGCCTCTGCCTCTGGCTCAGGTCATGATCTCAGGGTCCTGGAATCGAGACCCACATCGGGCTCTCTGCTGCTCAGCAGGGAGCCTGTTCCCCCCTCTCTCTGCCTGCGGCTCTGCCTACTTGTGATCACTCTCTCTCTCTCTCTGTCAAATAAATAAATAAAATCTTTAAATAAAAAAAAAGACCGTAAGGTTTATAACAAAACTTAAAGAGAAACTGAGGACTTATAAAAAACCACTTTCAGTTTCTACAGCTATTCCTACACATACTAACCTCTACATTACTAAATAATAGCTGTTATTTATTGATTTTTAAATCTTAAATAATTATCTACTGAATTCCTACTATGGAACATGATGATATAATTCTTGTAAGTACCACTCCAAACCCTAATAAACTTCCCTTCCCCAATGCTGTCAATAGAGTTAAATTAAAATTGTTGATATGGTTAGTATTTATTGACTATGTAATTAAGCCCACTTAAATGTTATTCAAAGTTAAATCACATAATACACTATGACTGTTTTTTATTTTCCCTGGAGTTAAATATTGGTTGATTATTTGCTTATTTTTGTATGTATTTATCACCAATTCAGCCTGCTACAACCTGGGCTGGTAGACTACTTAAGACTTCACTTCAGATTTCCTTCATATTCATTCTGGGAATTTCTTTTGACTTTCTCCTGCTTCCTAGATCCTATGTCTTCCCTTTGCCTAGTTTTCTATCCTGGTTAGATGAAACTCATTCTTTAAGAGGTGACTGAGAAAGGGACATAATTTTTTTTGAGAGCTTGCATGTTCAAAGATATTTTATACCTCATAACTGATTGAAAATTAATGGAGTATATAATTCTAGGTTTAGAATATTTCTATTTCAAAATTTTGGAGGCATTTTTCTACTGTGTTCCAGATAAAAAAGTCTGATGACTCTGATTCCATTTTGATTCTTTGTATTATTATCTTTTTTTTTCTCAGTCAAATTCCTTGGGACCTCTTTACTCCTAGTGTCCTAAAAACTTTTAAGGATGGACCTGGTTATGGATCATTTTCCATCCACTGTGCTGGCATTTGGGAGACTTGTTTCAATCTGGCAATTCATGTCCTTTGGTTTTGGAAACTTTTCCAATATTAGTTTAAGATTAACCTTATGGAGCTGTAATTTACATAAAACAATATGCATCCATTAAAATACTAACTCCTATACATTCATATAACAGTCACTATAACCAAGACAAAATATTTTCATTATTCTGTAAGATTCACTCCTGGCCCATTCCAGTCAACCTTTTCTATTCCTGTTCAGCAACTATTGATACAATTAGTACTGTGTACATTTGTTTTTACTTTTCAAGAGTTTCATATAAGTGAAGTCATACAGTATGTACTCTTTTTTGTCTACCTTATTTCACTCTGTATAATGTTTTCTAATTTGTCCATGCTGTTGTATCCATCAATAGCAATTCATTCATTCTTATTGTTGGGTGATGTTCTATGGTACAAAATATAGCTTTTCTTATCTATTTCCCATCTGAGGGCAACTTGGTTGTTTCTAAAATTACAAATAAAATTATAAAGAATTGCATACAGATATTTGTGTGAACATAGGTTTCTATTTCACTCAGATAAACAACTAAAAATGGGTTTGCTGAGTCATATTTATTTACATTAATAAAAAGTATATATTTAACTTTATAAGAAACTGTCAAACAATTTTCCAAAGAGGTGTGCCTTTTAGATTTTCCTCAGCAATTAATGAGAAACCCAGTTGCTCCAGATCCAATCAAAAATTGGTATTAATGGGGTCAGAGGAGATAGTCCAAGATGGTGGAGGAATAGGAGACCTTAGTTTCATCTGATCCCAGGAATTCAGCTGAATAGCTATAAATCATCCAGCACACCTGTGAATGCAACTAGAGATCTAAGAAAAAGAATAGCTGCAACTTTGCAAATAGAAAACAACCATTTTCTGCAATAATGACAAGACAGAGAACTCACCTCAAGAAAAGAGAACAAGGGACACCTGGGTGGCTCAGTTGGTTAAGCAGCTGCCTTTGGCTCAGGTCATGATCCCAGCATCCTGGGATCGAGTCCCACATCAGGCTCTTTGCTCGGCAGGGAGCCTGCTTCTCCCTCTGCCTCTGCCTGCCATTCTGTCTGCCTGTGCTCGCTCTCTCTCCCTCTTTCTCTCTGATAAATAAATAAAATCTTTAAAAAAAAAAAAAGAGAGAGAGAACAAGAGGCAGGACTGACTGCCAGGGACCTAATTAGTATGGATAGGAACAAGATGTTAGAAGAACTAAAATCTAATCAAGTCAAAATAAAAAAAGGCTATTAAAGAGATGCAATAAAACTGGGGGCTCTAAACACTAGGATAAATGAGGTAGAAGAGAGAATTAGTGATATAGAAGACAAAAGGATGGAGAATAAAGACACTGAGAAAAAGAGAGATAAAGAACTATTGGATCACAAGGGGAGAATTTCAAGATAAGTGATACCATAAAGTGAAACAATTTTAGAATAATAGAGATCCCAGAAAAAGAGGGAAGGGGGAAGGGAGAGGTGCAGAAGGTATATTGGAGAAAATCATAGCAGAGAACTTCCCTAATCTGGGGAAGGAAGCAAGCATTAAAGTCCAGAACACACAGAAAACCCCCTCAAAATCAATAAAAATAGGTCAACACCTCGACATATGATAGTGAAACTTGCAAATCTCAGCGACAAAGAGGAAATCCTGAAAGCAGCTCGGGACAAGAGGTTCATAACCTATAAGGATAGAAACATTAGTCTTATTTAGTCAGGTACTAAATGAGAAAAATATGCAGCCAAGAATATTTTATCCAACAAGGATGTCATTCAAAAACAGAAGAAGCTTCCAGGACAAACAGAAACTAAAAGAATTTGTGATCACTAAAACGGTCCTTCAAGAAATGTTAAGCGGGATCCTTTAAGTGAAGAGAGAGCCCAAAAGTAACATAGACCAGAAAGGAACAGAGGCAATATACAGAAACAGTGACTTGACATGTAATACGATGTAACTAAATTCACATCTTTGAGTAGTTACTCTGAATGTTAATGGGTTAATTGGGTTAAATGCCCTATTCAAAAGACATAGGATATGAGATTGCATAAGAAAGCAAGACCCATCGATATGTTGTATGCAAGAGACTCATTTTAGACACAAAGACACCTTCAGATTGAAATTAAGAAGGTGGGAAACCATTTATTATGCTAATGGACATCAAAAGAAAGCATTGGTGGCCAATCCCTTTTATCAAACTAATTAGGTTTTAAACCAAAAGATGAAGAAGGACACTATATCATAATTAAAGCATCTATCCAACAAGGAGATCTAACAATTGTAAATAGTTATGCCCCTAACATGGGAGCAGCCAGTTATATAAGCCAATTAGTAACAAAACTAAAGAAATACATTGATAACAATACAATAGTAGTAGGGGATTGTAACACCTCCTTCACTGCACTGAACAGATCATCTAAGCAGAATGGAAAGGAAACAAGGGCCCTGAATGACACATTGGATCAGATGGACTTCACAGATATATTCAGATATATTCCATTCTAAAGCAGAAGAATACACATTCTTCTCAAGTCCACTTGGAACATTCTCTAGACTATATCACATATTAGGTCTCCAGTCAAATCTCAACCAGTGCCAAAAGATTGAGATCATTCCCTGCATATTTTTAGACCACAGTGCTTTGAAACTGGAACTCAATCACAAGAGGAATTTGGAAAGAACTCAAATACATGGAGGCTAAAGAGCATCATACTAAAGAATGAATGGGTCAACCAGGAAATTGAAGAAGAATTTATTTATTTATTTATTTATTTTAAAGAATTTTATTTATTTATTTGACAGATCACAAGTAGGCAGAGAGGCAGGTAGAGAGAGAGGAGGAAGCAGGCTCCCCGCTGAGCAAAGAGCCCGATGCGGGGCTCGATCCCAGGACCCTGAGATCATGACCCGAGCTGAAGGCAGCAGCTAAACCCACTGAGCCACCCAGGTGCTCCTTGAAGAAGAATTTAAAGAGTTCGTGGAAACAAATGAAAATGAAAACACGACTGTTCAAAACCTTTGGAATGCAGAAAGGCAGTCCAAAGATGGAATAATATAACAATACAAGCCTTTCTCAAGAAACAAGTAAGATCTCAAATACACAATCTAACCTTACACTTAAAGGAGCTAGAGAAAGAACAGCAAATAAGGCCTAAACCAAGCAGGAGGAGAAAATTAATAAAGATCAGAGCAGATATCAATGAAATGGAAACTAAAACAATAGTAAAACAGATCAAGGAAACTAAGAGCTGGTTCTTTGAAAGAATTAATAAGATTGATAAACCCCTAACCAGACTTATCAAAAAGAAAAGAGAAAGGACCCAAATAAATAAAATCATGAATGAAAGAGGACAGATCATGACCAGCACCAAAGAAATACAAGCAGTTATAAGAACATATTATGAGCAACTATATGCTAAAAAATGAGGCAATCTGAAAGAAATGGATGCTTTCCTAAGGACCTATAAACTCAAAACCAAATGAAAAAGAAATAGAAAACCTGAACAGACCCATAACCAGCAAGGAAATTAAAGCAGTAATCAAAAATCTCCCAACAAACAAGAGACCAGGCTTTCCCAGGGGGAATTCTACCAAACATTTAAAAAAGAATAAATATCTATTCTTCTGAAACATTTCAAAAAATAGAAATGGAAGGAGAACTTCCAAACTCTATAAAGCCAACATTGCCTTGATCCCAAAACAAAAGACCTCACAAAAAATGAGAATTACAGACCAATATCCCTGATAATCATGGATGCCAAAATTCTTACCAAAATCCTAGTCAAGGGGTTCCAGCAATCCATTAAGAGGAGTATTCATCATGACCAAGTGGGATTTAATTCCTGGGCTGCAAGGGTGGTTTAGCCTCCACAAATTAATCAATGTGATACACTATATTAATAAAAGAAAGGATGAGAGCCATATGATCTCTCAATAGATGCACAAAGAGCTTTTGACCAAGTACAGTATCCTATTTTGATCAAAACTCTTCAGAGTGTAGGGATAGAGAGTATGTGCCTCAGTATTATAAAAGCCATATGTCAAAAGACCACAGCAAATGTCATTCTCAATGGGGAAAAATTGAGAGCTTTTCCGCTAAGGTCAGGAACATGGCAGGGATGTCCGCTGCCACCACTGTTGTTCAACATAGTACTAGAAGTCCTAGCCTCAGCAATCAGACAACAAAAAGAAATAAGTCCATCTAAATTGGCAAAGTCAAATTTCCACTCTTTGCAGATGACATATTCTCCATGAAAAACCCAAAAGACTCCACTCCAAAATGTTAGAACTCATACAGGAATGTATGTAGCAATGCCACATGGCAGGATATAAAATCAATGCTCAGAAATCAGTTGTATTTCATACATTAACAATAAGACAGGAGAGAGAGAAATTAATGAGTCAATCCCATTAACAATTGTACTAAAACTCACAAGATACCTAGGAAAAAAAACTAATTAAAGAGGAAAAGTATTTGTACTTGAAAAACTACAGAACACTCATGAAAGAAATGGGAGACTAACACAAAGAAATGGAAAGATGCTCAATGCTCATGGATTGGAAGAACAAATATCTTTAAAATGTCCATGCTACTTAGAACAGTCTATACTTTCAATGCAATCCCTATCAAAATACCATCAACTTTTTTTTCCACAGAGCTGGGACAAAGAATCCTAAAATTTGTATGGAACCAGAAAAGACCCCAGATAGCCACAGAAATGTTGAGAAAGAAAACCAAAGCTGGTGGCATCACAGTCCTGGACTTCAAGCTCTGTTACAAAGCTGTAATCATCAAGATGGTATAGTACTGGCAGAATAACAGACACGTAGATCAATGGAATAGAATAGAGAGCCCAGAAATAGACCCTGAACTCTATGCTCAACTAATTTTGGACAAAGCAGGAAAGAATATCTAATGGAAAATGTGCCTTCAACAAATGGTGTTGAGAAAATTGGACAGCCACATGTAGAAGAATGAAGCTGGACAATTTTATTACATCATACCAAAAAATAGACTCAAAATGGATGAAAGACCTAAATGTAAGATGGAATGAAGAAGAGAACACATGCAGCAGCCCCTGTGATTTTGGCTGCAGCAACTTCTTGCTAGACACATCTCAAAGGCAAGAGAAGCAAAGACAAAAGGTGAACTATTGGGACTTCATCAAAATAAAAAGCTTCTGCACAGCAAAGGAAACAGTCAACATAACCAAAGACAATGGACAGAATGCAGTGAGATATCAGATAAAGGGCTAGTATCCAAAATCAATAAAGAACTTATCAAACTCAACACCCAAAGAATAAGTAATCCAATAAAGAAATGCGCAGAAGACATTAACTGACATATCTCCAAAGAAGATATACAAATGGCCAAGAGACACATGAAAAATAATGCTCAGCGTCACTTGGCATCAAGGAAATACAAATCCAAACCACATTGAGATACCACTTCATACCAGTCACAATGGCTACAATTAACCACCCAGGAAACGAAGATGTTGGTGAGGATGCAGAGAAAGGGGAACACTCCTACACTGTTAGTGGGAATGGAAGCTGGTGTAGCTACTCAGAAAAAGAGTATGGAGTTTCCTCAAGAAGTTAAAAATAGAGCTACCTTATGACCCAGCAATTGCACTACTAGGTATTTAACTCAAAGATTCAAATGTAGTGATCCAAAGGGATACCTGCATCCCAATGTTTATAGCAGCAATGTTCACAATAGCCAAACTATGGAAAGAGTCCAGATGTCCATCAACAGATGAATAAAGAATATGTGATACATATATACAATGGAATACTACTTAGCCATCAAAAATTGAAATCTTGACATTTGCAATGATGTGGATGGAACTGGAGGGTATTACACTAAACAGAATAAGTCAATCAGAGAAAGACAATTATCATATGATTTCCTCATATGTGGAATTTAAGAAACAAAACAGGATCATAGGGCAAGAGAGAAAAAATAAAAGATGAAATCAGAGAGGGAAATAAACTATAAGAGACTCAATCATTGGAAACAAACTGAGAGTTTCTGGAAGGGGGGGTGAGGGAATGGGGTAACTGGATGGTTGACATTAAGGAGGGCATGTGATGTAATGATCACTGGGTATTATATAAGACTGATGAGGGGCGCCTGGGTGGCTCAGTGGGTTAAGCCTCTACCTTCGGCTCAGGTCATGATCCCAGGGGCCTGGGATCGAGTCCCGCATAGGGCTCTCTGCTCAGCAGGGAGCCTGCTTCTCCTCATCTCTCTCTCTGTCTGTCTCTCTGCCTATTTGTGATCTCTCTCTCTGTCAAATAAATAAATAAAATCTTTAAAAAAAAAAAAAAAAGACTGATGAATCACCGACCTCTACCTCTGAAACTAATAATACATTATATGTTAATTAATTGAATTTAAAAAATGAAAAAACCCACAAAAATTGGTATTAATGGATAAGGAAGATGTGGTATATATTTATATACAATAGAATATGACTCAATTCAATAAAAAAGAATAAAATCTTGCCATTTGCAACAACATGGATGGAGCTAGAGTGTATTATGCTAAGCAAAGTAAGAGAAAGACAAATACCGTATGCTTTCACTCATGTGGAATTTAAGAAACAAAGTAGACAAACATATGGGAAGGGGGAAAAAAGGAGAGAAGGAAACACTCCCCCCCCCTTTTTTTAGTTTCAGAGGTAGAATTTAGTGGTTAATCAATTGCATATAATAGCCAGTACTCATTACATAAAGTGCCCTCCTTAATGCCCATCACCCTGTAAGAGACTCTTAATGATAGAGTACAAACTGAGGGTTGATGTAATGAGTTGGGTAGGTGATGGGCTAGAAGAGTGATCTGTATTAAAAAGGACACTTTTGTGATGAACACTGGGTGTTTAAAGTGATGAATCACTGAATCTGCTTCTGAAACCAATATTGCACTGCATGTTAATTAAAATTTAAATAAAAACTAAAAAAAATGAGATTTCAGTGTCTTTAATTTTAGCCATTGTAGTTGAATCACACTTTGGTTGAAATTTACTTTTTCCTGATGAATGATGATCTCAGCATCTTTTCTTGTATTAATTTACCATTAGTATATGTTCCTTTATAAACTTTGTTATAATCTTTAGCCCATTTTAAAATGTATTGCTCATCTTCTTATCATAGAATTTCAAAAGTTCTTTATATATTCTGGATAACAATTGCTCATGACATGTATGATAGCTAATATTTTCTCTCCATCTGTGGTTTACTATTTCATTAATGTCTTTCAAAGAATGGAAGTTTTTTTAAAAAAATAGATTTTGATGAAGTCCAGTTTAAGGTTTTTTATGGGTCTTGCTTTTTGTATTCTTTGTGTTTGAGTTCTTTAAAGAACTTTGTCTAATCTATGTTTTTTTTTTTTATCTAACGGTTTTATATCTTAGCAGTTAAATTTAGATATGATCTACTTTGAGTGAATTTTGTATACAATATAAAGGGTGAAGGTTCACTTTTTCTATTTTGATATCCAGTGGTTCCACCAGCATTTATTGAAAAGTTAATCCTTCTCATTGAATTATCTTGGAACCTGTGTAAGAAGATCAGTTGAACACATGTGATTTCTATACAAATCTTGATCTGTGTCCATCCTATGTCACTAATGCACTGTCTTGATTATTGTAGCAATAAAGTAGTGAAATCAGGTAGAAAGAGTTCTTCAACATCATTCTTTCTACCAATATTATTTCAATATTTTAGGTCCTTTGCATTATCATATAAATTTTAGAATCAGATTGTCAATTTCTTTTCTTTTTAGCTTTTTTTTTTTTTTTTAGATTTTTATTTATTATTTATTTGACAGGCAGAGATCACAAGTAGGCAGAGAGAGACAGACAGAGGTGGAAGTAGGCTCCCTGCTGACCAGAGAGCCTGATGCGGGGCTCGATCCCAGGACTCTGGGATCATGACCTGAGCTGAAGGCAGAGGCTTTAACCCACTGAGCCACCCAGGAGCCCCTCAGCTTGTCAATTTCTTTAAAAAATTTTGCGGGGATTATGATTGGGATTATGTTGAATGTATAGATTAATTTAAAAATAATTAGCATCTTAAGAATATAGTCTTCCAATCCATGAAAAATGGTATTTCTCTCCATTTACTTAGTTCTTCATTAATTTATTCCAACAGTATTTTGTAGTTTTTATATTGCACATATTTTAAGTTTATCATTATGTATTTCATGTTTTTTGACATGAATGGTCGATGGCATTTTTAAAACAATCATTTTCCAGTTGTTTAATGCTAGTGTGTGAAAAATGATTTTTGCATGTTGACCTTGTTTCCTGTGGCATTGCTAAGTTTATTCTATAAGATCTAATAGCTTTTGTAGACTTTTTATGATTCCTTATTTGTCAAATCATGTAGTTTGCAGGTAAAGATATTTTTTTTTCCTTTCCAAACTTGCTGTTTTTTCAGTAAAAAAACAGTATTGCATGGCCAGGACTTCTGCTATAAAGTAGAGCAAACATCCTTGCTTTATTCTCAGTCTCAAGGAGGAAAGCATTTATTCTTTCATAGTTAGGTATGATGCTATTTATAGATTTTACATGAATGCCAATTATCATGTTAAGTTCCCTTCAATTTATTCTTTGCTGAGAATTTTTAAAAAGATCAAAATGGGTGTTGAATTTTTAAAAATGTATTTGTTCCTCTGTTGAGATTATCATATTTCTCCTTTATTTTGTTTGGTGAATTACATTGATTCTTTTTAAGATTTTATTTGTCAGAGAGAGAGAGAGAGAGCATGAGCAGAGGGAGGGGCAGAGGAAGAGGGAGAAGCAGGCTCCCTGTTGAGCAAAGAGCCTGATGTGCACCTCAGTCTTGGAACCCTGGGATCATGATCTGAGCAGAAGGCCGGCACTTAATTGACTGAGCCATCCAGGCATCCCAAATTATATTGATTTTTGTCAAACCAATATCAAACCAATCTTTCATTCTTGGGATAAATCTCACTTGATCATTATGGATTATCTTTTTATATATTGCTGGGTTTTATTTGTTAATATTTTGGCAAGGACTTGTGTTTCTGTGTTCATGAAAGATATTGTTTTCATTTATTTCATTCATTGTATTTTCTTTCCTTGTAAAGTTGGGAATAGGAGGATAACGTCAGCCTGATAATATGAGTTGAGAAGTATTTCCTGCTTATCTGTTTTCTAAAGGAGTTTGTGGAGGATTGGTATAATTTGGTTCTTAAGTGTATGATAGAGTGTATCAACAAAGCCATCTGAGTTTGGAGTTTTCTTTGTGGAAATGTTTAGAAGTATTTATTTAAAAGATGCAGAGCTAAAAAAAAAAAAAGATGCAGAGCTATATAGAATTTCTGTTTCTTCTAATTTGTGTATTTCAGGGAATTTACATTTTACCTAAGCTGTCAACTTTATTGGCATAAAGTTCATTACACCATTCCTTTATTATCTTTTTAACCATAGCAATGCATTTTTCATTTCTGATATTGGTAGTGTCTTCTCTCTTTGTTTTCTTATCAACTCACCTGGAATTGATTACTTTTTATTTTTAAAGAGTCAGCTTTTGGTTTGATTGATTTTTCTGTAGTGAGTCAATAATTCTATATCGATTTCAGCTGTTACCATTATTATTTCCTTCTTTTGAACTGAATTGGTATTTACTTTTCTTGCTTCTTGAAGTCGTTAAGTTAGATAATTTTCCCTCTTTTGTAACATTCAAAGCTATAAATTTCCCTCTAAGCAGTATGCTACTGCATCCCACAGATTTTCAATTTTTTTTCATTTTCACTCAGTTGAAATATTTTCTAATTTTCCTTATGATATTTTTCTTTGTCCCACTTTTAAAAATGCGTTTTCAGGGGTGCCTGGGTAGCTCAGTTGGTTGTGTCTAACTCTTGTTTCAGCTCAGATCATGATCTTAGGGTCCTGAGATTGAGCCCCGTGTTGAGCTCTGTGCTCAGTGCAGTGTTTGCTTGTCCCTCTCCCTTTGTTCCTTACCCTGCTTTCTTTCTCTCTCTCTCTCTAATAAATAAATAAAATCTTTTAAAAATAAAGGTGCGTTTTAAAATCTTGAAGTACTTGGAGATTTTAAGCTCTTTCCTTTATTCCTAATTTAATTCCATTGTGATTAAATAACGTACTCTCTAAAATTTCAGTTCCTTAAACTTTTTGAAGCTTGCTTTATGGCTTAGCATAATGGACTATTTTGGTGAATATTACAACTTCTGTTCTTAGGTAGAGTGATCTGAGAGAGTCAATTAGATTAATTCAGCTGACTGTGTTTTATCTATCTTTTATATCCTTACTGATTTACCAGCTACTTAGAGAGAATGTTGAAATCTCTGTTTTAATTATGTATTTATCTGTTTCTCTTCTGCCAAATTTTGCTTTCTGCATTTTTTTTTATTTTTTTTTAAAGATTTTATTTATTTATTTGACAGAGAGAAATCACAAGTAGGTAGAGAGGCAGGCAGAGAGAGAGAGGAGGAAGCAGGCTCCCTGCCGAGCAGAGAGCCCGATGCGGGACTCGATCCGAGGACCCTGAGATCATGACCTGAGCCGAAGGCAGCGGCTTAACCACTGAGCCACCCAGGTGCCCCTGCTTTCTGCATTTTAAAGCTCTTTTATTAGCTACACATCTTTTGAGGAGTGTTACGTTTTCTTAATGATTTGGCACTTTTTAATCATAAAATTTCCTGATCTCTCTCTGTAATATTTCTTATCCTGAAATCTGTTCTATCTTATATTAATATAGTTACTTCAGCTAATTTTATTATTTGTGTATATATTTCCCTGTAATTTTACTTTTAACCTGTATATATATTTATCTTTAAAGTGTTTTCTTGCAGAGAGCACATGATTGGATTTTCAAAATCCAGTCTTACCATCTCTACCTTTTAATTGGAATGTTTAGTTATTTATATTTAATATAATTACCAATATTACTGAGTTCAAAGTATCATCTTGCTATTTGTCTTATCTGCTCAGTTTTCCTTTTTTTCTTGCTCCCCCCTATTTTTGCCTTTCATTTTCTATTACTGACTTACTAGTTGCAAACATCTTTGTTATTTTAATGGTTGCTTTAGTGTTTAGAACAATCATCCTTAAATAAGCACAGTCTTTCTTCAAATAATGACATCATTTCATATGTAACCTTAGTACACTGCCATTTCCTCCCTCCCTGTCATTTTAGCTATTGTTATTTTACTTTTACATGTCATTAACCCATGATCTGTGGTTATTATTTTTCTTTTAAAAAATTAACAATCTTTTTAAAGATTTTATTTATTTATTTGAGAGAGAGTGAGAGCACGCATGTGCATATGAACGGGCAAGTGACAAGAGGGGTAGGGGTTGGAGACAGACTCCATGCTGAGTGCAGATCCCAACATGGGGTTTGAGCCCAGGACCCTGAGATCACTACCTGAGCTGAAACCAAGGGTCAGACAGTTAAATGAGTAAGCCACATAGGCACCCCATTTCTCCACAATATTGTCAACACTTGTTATTATCCGTTTTTTTAAAATTATAGCTATCTTATCAGGTATGGTGTATAATTGTGATTTTGATTTACATTTCCCTAATGACTAATGATGCCCAGTATCTTCTCATGTGCAGATTATCCACTTCTATATCTTCTTTGTAGAATATCTATTCAAATTCTCTGCCCATTTATAAATTGGTTTGTCTTTTTATTATTGAGTTATGAGAGTTTTTGAAATATATTTTGGACACAAGTCTGTTATCAGTTATAGTTCTTGCAAATATTTTTCCCCAGTCTGTTGGCTTGCTTTTTTCACTTTCTTTGTGGTATTCTTTGAAGTACAAAAGTTTTTAATTTTGTTGAAGTCTAATTTATCTTTTTTGTTATGCATTTAATGTTGTATTTAAGAAGGTTTTGTCTGATACCAAGTCATAAAAGATTTATCCCAATGTTTTCCTCAGAGTTTTGTAGTTTTAACTCAGCAGGGAGCCTGCTTCCTCCTCTCTCTCTGCCTACTTGTAATCTCTCTGTCAAATAAATAAATAAAATCTTTAAAAAAAAAATCAGTTGACATAAATGTGAAGGTTCATTTCTTTTATTTTTTTGAAGGTTTATTTCTGGATTCCCAGTCTCATACTTATGACAATGCCACACTGCCTTACTTACTACAGATCTGTAGTAAGTTTTGAAATAGGAAAGTGTGAATCCTTCAACTTGGTTTTTTTGTTTGTTTGGTTTTGTTTTCCCAAAAAAGTTTTGACTATTCTGTGTACTTTGAAGCCACTATTCCTTCAAAGCTATTTTCTGCTTCCTCCTTCATTTGGGCTGTTACAATAGGATACCATAGACTGGATGGCTTAAGCAAAAAGCATTGATTTCTCACAATTCTGGAGGCTGGGGAGTCCAAGATCAAAGTGGTGGCAGATACTGTGATCCTGTGAGAGCATTCTCCCTGGTTTGTATATGCCTGTATTCTCTTTATATCCTCACATGGCTAAGAGAGAAAGTTGTAGTCCCTTCTCTTCTTAACAAGACTCTAATCCTATTCATGAGGTCTCCAGCCTCAAGACCTAATTATTTCCCAAAGGCCTCACCTTCAAATACCATCACCTGGGGGATAGGTTTCAATTTATGAATTTTAAAGGGACACAAACATTTAGTCCCCAGCATGCCCCTACTCCTCCAAGGACTCCTTTTACATACATGTTTGAATGCTTGTTATATTCCACAAGCCATTGAGGCTCTGTTCATTTTTTAGTGTTTTTATTTTCTGTACCTTTAAGCTTCAGTAATTCTAATGCTATAGATTTAAGTTCACTGATAATTTCTTCTGTAATATTCAATCTACTTTTTAAATTTAAATTTTAGTTAGTGAACATACAGTGCAATATTGGTTTCTGAAGTAGAATTCAGTGATTCGGCACTTACATACAATACCCAGTGCTCATCATAACAATTGCCCTCTCTAATGTCTAATCTACTTTGAATGCCATCCAATTAATTTTTCATTATAGATCCATTTTTCAGTTTCAAAAGCTACTTTTTTCTTTGCATCTTTCATTTCTCTTCTGTTTGTGTTCATGCTTTAAATTCTAGACCATATTTATTACAGCTTTTTAAAAGTTCTGTCTTCTAATTCCATCCTCCATGTCATTTTCAGATGTTTTTTCTTGAGTGATTTTTCTGCCGTTATGATTTACATTTTCATGGCACTTGTTTGCTGTTGCCCTCCCTGCAGTTGTGATCTGGAAAGTGCCTTCAGGCAGAAAGCTGGGATAATTAGAGAGCTCACCTTGTTTGTTTTCTTTCTCTTAGGGTCCACAGTCCTGCGCACTTCTAGTCTAGTGACTGAAAAAGTTGTTTCACATATTTTATCTGGCTTTCTGGTGTGTGTGCGTGTGTGTGTGTGTGTGTGTGTGTGAGAGAGAGAGAGAGAGAGAGAGAGATGATTCTTGTTTTGGTTTATACATCATAGCCCATTATATTATTTTTAAATATAATTTTATTTCTTTCCCCCCCTATTTTCTGATTCTTGTATTCTTATTTGTCATATGTTGGATCTCCTGAATTAATTTTTTAAATTTTTTTTTTACTTGCTTATTTTCCATTTTTTCTCTTTTGTTCTTTCTTGGAGACATACAGTTTTGTCATTTAAGCTTTGTATTGAATATTTAATTTCTTCTTATTTTAAATTCTGCTGTGATTTTCCAACCACAATCTCTCTCTGGTTGAACTTCTTCACAAATTAAACCTGTCCCTGGGAACTTTAATTTTAAGGTAGTCTGTCCAGGTAATCTTTTTAATTTTTTCTTCCTTCATCTCATTTTATTTCAAGTCTAGCATTTTTGTCCTGTTGTATATTGAAATTTCAGGTATGAAGAAGTATTTCATGAAAAACCTCAAGTTCTTCAAGCCATAACATGGAAAGAAATTTCTAAGAGGTTCATGTGGCTTTGGTTAGAAGAAAAAAGTGCAAAGCCCTGTTAAAGTACTCCATTTCTGAAATATGAAAACAAAACGAAACGAAACAAAACCCAACCATGATACTTGACCAGGTATAATCTCACTATTGCCAAATCCAGTAGATTTCTGTCAACGTATTATCTGCCCTCATGTCAGCCACTCAACAGCGTCAAATGCAAGGAGCCATTCCCTCTTTCTTTTTTTTTTTTTTTTTTTTTTTTTTTTTTTTTTTTCTTTTCTTTAAATATTTTTTTTTTTAATTTTTTATTTTTTATAAACATATATTTTTTATATACATATATTTTTATCCCCAGGTCTGTGAATCACCAGGTTTACACACTTCACAGCACTCACCAAATCACATACCCTCCCCAATGTCCATAATCCCACCCCCTTCTCCCCAACCCCCTCCCCCCGGCAACCCTCAGTTTGTTTTGTGAGATTAAGAGTCACTTATGGTTTGTCTCCCTCCCAATCCCATCTTGTTTCATTTATTCTTCTACCCACTTAAGCCTCCATGTTGCATCACCACTTCCTCATATCAGGGAGATCATATGATAGTTGTCTTTCTCTGCTTGACTTATTTCGCTAAGCATGATACGCTCTAGTTCCATCCATGTTGTTGCAAATGGCAAGATTTCATTTCTTTTAATGGCTGCATAGTATTCCATTGTGTATATATACCACATCTTCTTGATCCATTCATCTGTTGATGGACATCTAGGTTCTTTCCATAGTTTGGCTATTGTGGACATTGCTGCTATAAACATTCGGGTGCATGTGTCCCTTTGGATCACTACATTTGTATCTTTAGGGTAAATACCCAATAGTGCAATTGCTGGGTCATAGGGCAGTTCTATTTTCAACATTTTGAGGAACCTCCATGCTGTTTTCCAGAGTGGCTGCACCAGCTTGCATTCCCACCAACAGTGTAGGAGGGTTCCCCTTTCTCCGCATCCTCGCCAGCATCTGTCATTTCCTGACTTGTTGATTTTAGCCATTCTGACTGGTGTGAGGTGATATCTCATTGTGGTTTTGATTTGTATTTCCCTGATGCCGAGTGATATGGAGCACTTTTTCATGTGTCTGTTCGCCATCTGGATGTCTTCTTTGCAGAAATGTCTGTTCATGTCTTCTGCCCATTTCTTGACTGGATTAATTGTTCTTTGGGTGTTGAGTTTGCTAAGTTCTTTATAGATTCTGGACACTAGTCCTTTATCTGATATGTCGTTTGCAAATATCTTCTCCCATTCTGTCAGTTGTCTTTTGATTTTGTTAACTGTTTCCTTTGCTGTGCAAAAGCTTTTGATCTTGATGAAATCCCAGTAGTTCATTTTTTCCCTTGCTTCCCTTGCCTTTTGCGTTGTTCCTAGGAAGATGTTGCTGCGGCAGAGGTCGAAGAGGTTGCTGCCCGTGTTCTCCTCAAGGATTTTGATGGATTCCTTTCGTACATTGAGGTCCTTCATCCATTTTGAGTCTATTTTTGTGTGTGGTGTAAGGAAATGGTCCAATTTCATTTTTCTGCATGTGGCTGTCCAATTTTCCCAGCACCATTTATTGAAAAGGCTGTCTTTTTTCCATTGGACATTCTTTCCTGCTTTGTCGAAGATTAGTTGACCATAGAGTTGAGGGTCTATTTCTGGGCTCTCTATTCTGTTCCATTGATCTATGTGTCTGTTTTTGTGCCAGTACCATGCTGTCTTGATGATGACAGCTTTGTAATAGAGCTTGAAGTCCGGAATTGTGATGCCACCAACGTTGGCTTTCTTTTTCAATATCCCTTTGGCTATTCGAGGTCTTTTCTGGTTCCATATAAATTTTAGAATTATTTGTTCCATTTCTTTGAAAAAGATGGATGGTACTTTGATAGGAATTGCATTAAATGTGTAGATTGCTTTAGGTAGCATAGACATTTTCACAATATTTATTCTTCCAATCCAGGAGCATGGCACATTTTTCCATTTCTTTGTGTCTTCCTCAATTTCTTTCATGAGTACTTTATAGTTTTCTGAGTATAGATTCTGTGTCTCTTTGGTTAGGTTTATTCCTAGGTATCTTATGGTTTTGGATGCAATTGTAAATGGGATTGACTCCTTAATATCTCTTTCTTCTGTCTTGCTGTTGGTGTAGAGAAATGCAACTGATTTCTGTGCATTGATTTTATATCCTGACACTTTACTGAATTCCTGTATAAGTTCTAGCAGTTTTGGAGTGGAGTCTTTTGGGTTTTCCACATATAGTATCATATCATCTGCGAAGAGTGATAATTTGACTTCTTCTTTGCCGATTTGGATGCCTTTAATTTCCTTTTGTTGTCTGATTGCTGAGGCTAGGACCTCTAGTACGATGTTGAATAGCAGTGGTGATAATGGACATCCCTGCCGTGTTCCTGACCTTAGCGGAAAAGCTTTCAGTTTTTCTCCATTGAGAATGATATTTGCGGTGGGTTTTTCATAGATGGCTTTGATGATATTGAGGTATGTGCCCTCTATCCCTACACTTTGAAGAGTTTTGATCAGGAAGGGATGTTGTACTTTGTCAAATGCTTTTTCAGCATCTATTGAGAGTATCATATGGTTCTTGTTCTTACTTTTATTGATGTGTTGTATCACATTGACTGATTTGCGGATGTTGAACCAACCTTGCAGCCCTGGAATAAATCCCACTTGGTCGTGGTGAATAATCTTTTTAATGTACTGTTGAATCCGATTGGCTAGTATTTTGTTGAGTATTTTCGCATCTGTGTTCATCAAGGATATCGGTCTATAGCTCTCTTTTTTGGTGGGATCCTTGTCTGGTTTTGGGATCAAGGTGATGCTGGCCTCATAAAATGAGTTTGGAAGTTTTCCTTCCATTTCTATTTTTTGGAACAGTTTCAGGAGAATAGGAATTAGTTCTTCTTTAAATGTTTGGTAGAATTCCCCCGGGAAGCCGTCTGGCCCTGGGCTTTTGTTTGTTTGGAGATTTTTAATGACTGTTTCAATCTCCTTACTGGTTATGGGTCTGTTCAGGCTTTCTATTTCTTCATGGTTCAGTTGTGGTAGTTTATATGTTTCTAGGAATGCATCCATTTCTTCCAGATTGTCAAATTTATTGCCGTAGAGTTGCTCATAGTATGTTCTTATAATAGTTTGTATTTCCTTGGTGTTAGTTGTGATCTCTCCTCTTTCATTCATGATTTTATTTATTTGGGTCTTTTCTCTTTTCTTTTTGATAAGTCGGGCCAGGGGTTTATCAATTTTATTAATTCTTTCAAAGAACCAGCTCCTAGTTTCGTTGATTTGTTCTATTGTTTTTTTGGTTTCTATTTCATTGATTTCTGCTCTGATCTTTATGATTTCTCTTCTCCTGCTGGGCTTAGGGTTTCTTTCTTGTTCTTTCTCCAGCTCCTTTAGGTGTAGGGTTAGGTTGTGTACCTGAGACCTTTCTTGTTTCTTGAGAAAGGCTTGTACCGCTATATATTTTCCTCTCAGGACTGCCTTTGTTGTGTCCCACAGATTTTGAACCGTTGTATTTTCATTATCATTTGTTTCCATGATTTTTTTCAATTCTTCTTTAATTTCCCGGTTGACCCATTCATTCTTTAGAAGGATACTGTTTAGTCTCCATGTATTTGGGTTCTTTCCAAACTTCCTTTTGTGGTTGAGTTCTAGCTTTAGAGCATTGTGGTCTGAAAATATGCAGGGAATGATCCCAATCTTTTGATACCGGTTGAGTCCTGATTTAGGACCGAGGATGTGATCTATTCTGGAGAATGTTCCATGTGCACTAGAGAAGAATGTGTATTCTGTTGCTTTGGGATGAAATATTCTGAATATATCTGTGATGTCCATCTGGTCCAGTGTGTCATTTAAGGCCTTTATTTCCTTGCTGATCTTTTGCTTGGATGACCTGTCCATTTCAGTGAGGGGAATGTTAAAGTCCCCTACTATTATTGTATTGTTGTTTATGTGTTTCTTTGATTTTGTTATTAATTGGTTTATATAGTTGGCTGCTCCCACGTTGGGGGCATAGATATTTAAAATTGTTAAATCTTCTTGTTGGACAGACCCTTTGAGTATGATATAGTGTCCTTCCTCATCTCTTATTACAGTCTTTGGCTTAAAATCTAATTGATCTGATATAAGGATTGCCACTCCTGCTTTCTTCTGATGTCCATTAGCATGGTAAATTCTTTTCCACCCCCTCACTTTAAATCTGGAGGTGTCTTCGGGCTTAAAATGTGTTTCTTGGAGGCAACATATAGATGGGTTTTGTTTTTTTATCCATTCTGATACCCTGTGTCTTTTGACAGGGGCATTTAGCCCATTCACATTCAGGGTAACTATTGAGAGATATGAATTTAGTGCCATTGTATTGCCTGTAAGGTGACTGTTACTGTATATGGTCTCTGTTCCTTTCTGATCTACCACTTGTAGGCTCTCTCTTTGCTTAGAGGACCCCTTTCAATATTTCCTGTAGAGCTGGTTTGGTATTTGCAAATTCTTTCAGTTGTTGTTTGTCCTGGAAGCTTTTAATCTCTCCTTCTATTTTCAATGATAGCCTAGCTGGATATAGTATTCTTGGCTGCATGTTTTTCTCGTTTAGTGCTCTGAAAATATCATGCCAGCTCTTTCTGGCCTGCCAGGTCTCTGTGGATAAGTCAGCTGCCAATCTAATATTTTTACCATTGTATGTTACAGACTTCTTTTCCCGGGCTGCTTTCAGGATTTTCTCTTTGTCATTGAGACTTGTAAATTTTACTATTATGTGACGGGGTGTGGGCCTATTCTTATTGATTTTGAGGGGCATTCTCTGAACCTCCTGAATTTTGATGCTTGTTCCCTTTGCCATATTGGGGAAATTCTCCCCAATAATTCTCTCCAGTATACCTTCTGCTCCCCTCTCACTTTCTTCTTCTTCTGGAATCCCAATTATTCTAATGTTGTTTCGTCTTATGGTGTCACTTATTTCTCGAATTCTCCCCTCGTGGTCCAGTAGCTGTTTGTCCCTCTTTTGATCAGCTTCTTTATTCTCTGTCATTTGGTCTTCTATATCACTAATTCTTTCTTCTGCCTCATTTATCCTAGCAGTGAGAGCCTCCATTTTTGATTGCACCTCATTAATAGCTTTTTTGATTTCAACTTGGTTAGATTTTAGTTCTTTTATTTCTCCAGAAAGGGCTTTTATATCTCTCGAGAGGGTTTCTCTAATATCTTCCATGCCTTTTTCGAGCCCGGCTAGAACCTTGAGAATTGTCATTCTGAACTCTAGATCTGACATATTACCGATGTCTGTATTGATTAGGTCCCTAGCCTTCGGTACTGCCTCTTGTTCTTTTTTTTGTGGTGAATTTTTACGTCTTGTCATTTTGTCCAGATAAGAGTAAATGAAGGGGCAAGTAAAATACTAAAAGGGTGGCAACAACCCCAGGAAAATATGCTTTAGCCAAATTAGAAGAGATCCAAAATCGTGAGTGGGGAGAAAGGGGATAAAAAGAGGTTCAAAAAGGAAGAAAGAAAAAAGAAAAAAAAAAAAAAAGAAAAGAAAAGAATTTTTTTTTTTAAAAAAGAAAACACCTAAGAAAAATGTAAAAATATATATATATATATTAGATAAACTAGTAAAAAATCGTTAAAAAAGAAAAAGGTAACAGTTAAAAAAAAAAAAATTTTACCCGAAGGCGAGAAAAAAAAAAAAAAAATGAAAAAGAAAAAATTAAATTAACTGCAAGACTAAAAAAAATCACAGGAAAAAAGCCATGAGTTCCGTGCTTGGCTTTCTCCTCCTCTGGATTTCTGCTGCTCTCCTTGGTATTGAAACCGCACTCCTTGTTAGGTGAACTTGGTCTCGGCTGGATTTCTTGTTGATCTTCTGGGGGAGGGGCCTGTTGTAGTGATTCTCAAGTGTCTTTGCCCCAGGCGGAATTACACCGCCCTTACCCGGGGCCGGGGTGAGTAATCCACTCGGGTTTGCTTTCAGGAGCTTTTGTTCCCTGAGCGCTTTCCGTAGAGTTCCAGAGGACGAGAATACAAATGGCGGCCTCCTGGTCTCCGGCCCGGAGGAGCCGAGAGCCCAGGGCCCCACTCCTCAGTGCGCCCTCAGAGAACAGCGCCCAGTTACTCCCGTCTGCCTGACCTCCGGCCGCGCTCCGAGCTCACCGAGCCTGCGACCGGTTCAAGGTAACACGGAGCTGCGAGCTTACTGTCGGCTCTGTCTCTGTAGCCGGCTTTCCCGTTCCAATACCCGCAAGCTCTGCGACACTCAGACACCCCCGATCCTTCTGTCACCCTGCGGGACCTGAGGCCACGCTGACCCCGCGTGGGCTTCGCCCCGGTTTAGCCTCTGGAGCGATGTCCCTCAGCGGAACAGACTTTTAAAAGTCCTGATTTTGTGCGCGGTTGCTCCGCCGCTTGCCGGGAGCCGGCCCCTCCCCCCGGGGTCTATCTTCCCGTCGCTTTGGATTCACTTCTCCGCCGGTCCTACCTTTCAGAAAGTGGTTGTTTTTCTGTTTCCAGAATTGCTGTTCTTCTTCTCTTCGATCTGCCGATGGATTTTCAGGTGTTTGCAATCTTTAGATAAGCTATCTAGCTGATCTCCGGCTAGCTGAAGCAGTCTCAGCTTGCTACTTCTCCGCCATCTTGACTCCTCCCCTCCCATTCCCTCTTTCTTGAAGCTTCTTTTTCTTGTTTTCTTCTACATCATTAACTTCTCCTAGTGCCTTTTCATCTAAATGATCTCTAAATATTGGAATCTATTCTCTATTCCTACTGTCTTTCACCCAGAGTCATAGCTTTAAATATCCTGTTAGTACTGTTGACTCTCAAACTTTCCTATCTTCTCCCTTGAATTCCAAATGTCTACTTGGTCTGTCAATTTCAGTGCCCAGTAGACATTTCAATACAAGGAAGTCTTTTATTCCATCCCTTGTACTTCCCAATTTGTAAAGGCTACCATGTCTCCCCAGATCCTCATGCAAAAAAACAATGATTCATCCTTGATTCTTCTCTTTCCTTTATTCTTGTGCATCCTACTCAACAAGTTCCATAGGGTCAATAAAAAAAAAATATACCTCTAATCCATCCACTTCTTTTCATCTCCAAGCAACCATCTTTTCTTAACCTTTGCAGTAGTCTCCCAACAGATGTCTTTGCTGTTATTCTTTTTTTTTTTTTTTTTAAAGATTTTATTTATTTATTTGTCAGAGAGAGAGCGAGCGAGAGCGAGCACAGTCAGACAGAGTGGAAGGCAGAGTCAGAGGGAGAAGCAGTCTCCCTCCGGAGCAAGGAGCCCGATGTGGGACTCGATCCCAGGACGCTGGGATCATGACCTGAGCCGAAGGCAGCTGCTTAGCCAACTGAGCCACCCAGGCGTCCCACTGTTATTCTTGCAATACATTCTTTTTTTTTTTAATTTTTATTTTAAAAAATATTTTATTTATTTATTTGAACTAGAGAATGAGCAAGTGAGAGAGAGCATGAGCAGGGGAAGAAGCAGACTCCCCACTGAGCAGGGAGCCCAGTGCAAGGCTCCAGGGACTCCATCCTAGGATCCCAGGATCATGACCTGAGCCAACGGCAGTTGCACCATCCAGGCGCCCCCTTGCAACCTATTCATCACATAACTGATAATCTTCTAAAAATATAATCCTTTTAGTGACTTTCTATTACATTTAGAATAAAATTCACGACTATGGCTTAAAAGATCTTTATGATCTGACCCCTATCATAATCTCACGTTTAACTGTTGCCTCTTCACTCATTCAACAATTATTTATTGAGTACTTACACTGTGTTAGAGACTGAGCTAGGCACAGAGATGCTTATCACAGTAAACTGGCCTCTTTTTTGTTCCTCGGATACTCAGAATTTTTAAATATTCTGTTCCCTATGCTTGGTATGTTCTTTTCTTAGCTCTTTGCACAGTTTGTTCTTTATCACTCTTCAGGTCTCAGCATAAGTGTCATTTCCTCAGAGGAATTTTTTTCATAAACTGATTTAAAATATCTACTGACCCCCTTTCCATTATGTCATCCTATTTAATTTCTTCATAGCCCTTTTCATGATCTTCTCTGCTTATTTATTTTCTGACTGTTCCCTCCCGTTTCATTTTAATGTAAGCTCCTTGAGGGTAGAGATGCTGTCTGTCTTGATCATGGTATCCTTGGCGCCTAGAATGTTTTCGGAAAACATAGAGCACTGCCTGGCACATATAATATTATAAATATTTTTAATAGGTTAACTTGATGGGGATGGGTTCAGGGAGAACTACACAGAGGAGGTAACATTGACTTCAGTCTTAAAATATAAGGATTTGTTTATTTAGACTTTTATCATTGGGCTGAATAATCAATAGTAATGAAAGTATTTATTTTGGTTACACATTTTTCCTGATTATGCATTAGTAACATAGCTTAAGAATCACTGTAGTTGAAATAGATTGGTCTTAATGTCATTCAGAAAAACTTCCTTTGGAATCATTTGGAGCCTAGCATTTTTGTCCTGTTACTGGACTTTCATTTTCTGTTCAGAGTTAAAAGCATAACAGAGGAACTCCTGAGTGGCTCAGTTGATTAAGCATCCAAACCTTGATTTTGGCTCAGGTCACAATCTCAGGCTCCATGCTCAGCGCTACATCTTCTTGAGCTTCTCTCTCTCCCACTTCAGCTACCCCTTCTCCCTCTCAGTGTGCTCGTGCTCTCTCTCTCTCTCAATAAATAAATAAAATCTTTTTTAAAAACATAATAGCATAAGGCTTTAAGGATAATGACAATAACTGAAATGAATCTTGGTAGTAATTATAATTAACAACTAATCAGATCATTTAAAATACATTTACCACTCATTACCAAGCATTGCATGTAAAAACCTGGCTTACAAAAACATTTGGGAAAAATACTTAAACTGTACTTAAAATTGATGACAATTTGGGAGACTAGAATTCTCCACTTTTCTCTCCCCAGGAAAAGTGAGTTTCTATAACTGGCTGCTCTGTTTCTATTTTCCATGTGATAAATAAGGAATGTTACACACAGCACAAATCTTCTCTACTTAATAAAAACTTAGACTCCAGGCTCTGTCACTTTGATTAGGATCATATGCATGTGTAGTGTATTTCATATAAGGCTGTTGATCTACCACAAAATCATATTCATACAAATACTTTAAATTCATCGAAAAATTAAATAATTTTGATGAATACAAAATGCCCAGTTGGAGGGGGATCTAGAAGAGCAGTCTAAAACTTAAAATATTTTTGAATGTAGACTTTATCCCATGAACTTCTTACATCCTTCTTAATTGTTGTAAGATGCAACAATTAACTGAGTCATGCTTCCTTATTAGAAGCAATCCTTATTTTTATTTTATTTTATCTTATTTATCTATTTATATTTATTTATTCCTTATTTTTATTTTGAATATCCATCCTGATTGTTCAGTGACATTTTAGGTATTTTGGGGAATTTAGTTGTAGTATAATATGTGTAATATTTTCATAATTATCTACTGCTTATAGTAGTTATGGGATTAGCCCCGTAATAGGTCTGAATTTGGAAACAAGTCAGGAGAAACTTATTTAAGGTCATTGGATAGATGTCTGGAAGTAGTTTTGAAAACAAGAGCTCTGTTAATGGGGGGAGAAAGCCCTTCATTGCCCCTATGGCTTCAGGTAAAGAAATTATACCCAGCCCACCCTATTGCCATACCAGAAACTGAGGTCATGGCAGTGGCTCAGCTTACAGATGACTGTTTCCAGGAAGCCTTTTCTAGCCCCAGGCTGAGTTGGTGCTACCACGAAACTTATGAAAACAGAATCACAATGTTGTTCTGTTACTTGCTGACTGTGGATTTTTTGAGCCCTAGGACTTTATCCTTCTTTCCTCTGAACTACATAGAATACTACAGTGTCTGACAGACATGTAGGTGCTCAGTACATATTTGAATGAATAAATAATTGAATGAATATGGTATGATAAGATATAACATATCATAAATACAGCTGGCACAAATTAGAATAAGTTCAAGATCCAGATACTTGCTCAAGGAGCAGCAGCCAGGAGAGAGTTCAGATCTAATCATAGTTCCTAGAAATTCAGTCATTGGGAGATCAGAGTTAAGTGGTAAGAAATCTGATCTCCAGAGGGAAGCATTTGATGGAAAAATAATGCAGAGAGGAAAAGCACATATTTCCTTCTCAGAGAAACCTCTTTCTGTTGGTGAGGAGTGGAGGCATAGGGGTATGGAAGAGAAAAACCCGTAAGAGGACAGAATTGTGCAAATACAGTAAGAAGCTGAGATTCATATCCTAGTTTTAGAGTTAATCTAGAATAGTTTTTTTTTAAGATTTTATTTATTTACTTTGAGAGAGAGACAGTGAGAGAGAGCATGAACGAGGAGAAGGTCAGAGAGAGAAGCAGACTCCCCATGGAGCTGGGAGTCCTATGCGGGACTCGATCCCGGGACTCCAGGATCATGACCTGAGCCGAAGGCAGTCGTCCAACCAACTGAGCCACCCAGGCGTCCCTAGAATAGTTTTTAAAGTAATAAATTTTATAGATATTTAGAAAAATAATTACTTTTAATTCACAATTTCATGTAAATACTTTAAAATTATTTTTTCTTTACACTACCTTCACATGCAGAAGTTGGTTGTCAACTGCTATGAGCTGATTAAGATTCTCCAGTATTTCTAAGTCTCTTATGTCATCAATATTATTATTGCTGATATTCAATATAGAGAGGGATTTCTGTAAGAAAAATAAATTAGCATTAATAACTAGTCTAATTAAATGCTGTATATAGTAACCAGAAATCTTAATTTGTGAAAAATGTATCAGTTCAGGCTATTATGCTTTTTAGGCAAGAAAATTAAAAGCCATGGAGATTTTGTTTTTCTGCCATATTTTTTCCAGACATAATTTTAAGGACTTTAGTAATTGTGATATGACTTACTATTTTTGTCTAAAATTCCTTCATAAGACTGATTTTCCTCTTCTAGAATATAAAAGAAATTTATAGAGAAAAGAAGCCCGGAATCAAGAAGCAAAGAAAAAAAAAAAGTGCCCCAACAAACAAATGATAACAGAGTGTAGAAAAACGGTTATTTCAGTTTAAGCAAATTATCTTTTTGTGTTAAATATCACTAAGATTTGTACTTACATAGGAAGAAATAGTTTTTGTTTATTTTTCTAAGTAGGAAAAATGACTTAGAGATTATCTGGTTTAATTTTTATCTTTATCTCTCGATATAGTTTTCTCTTGACAATCCATATGTCCAGAAGGCACTTAAAATAAAAATTAGGGGGCGCCTGGGTGGCTCAGTGGGTTAAGCCACTGCCTTCGGCTCAGGTCATGATCTCAGGGTCCTGGGATCGAGTCCCGCATCGGGCTCTCTGCTCAGCAGGGAGCCTGCTTCCTCCTCTCTCTCTCTGCCTGCCTCTCTGCCTACTTGTAATCTCTCTCTGTCAAATAAATAAATAAAATCTTTAAAAAAAATAAAAATTAGGTAATTTACAAGCAGTATGAACATCACTGTTAGTGAGGACATAAATACACAGTAGAGAAGCACTAAACCAAAGCCATCTTAAAATCTATGGCCTAATAATCTCTACCAAGACTGAGCTGACCCACCAAGCCATCCATAACTAACCTTTAGAGAAAATACTTCTTGATATTTTTTAAGAATTAAAAAAAATTATCTTATATTTAGAATTTTAGAATCTGCTTGAATCTATGCAAAAATTGAGCAAGCAAAATGTTTATACTGGTGTTTGTAATAAAACTGGCCATCCTCTTAGAGGGATCAATTTATTTGGGTCAGTGGAGATGAGCTGAGATACACTTAATTCTATGGGGAAGACAGGGAGAGGGTAGGATAGAAATAAGATCGCTTCTTTCTTTTCCAATTTAAAGGACAATTTTTCAAGTTTTATAAATTCAGTTCACAAACTTTTATTGCCCTCTGTTTCTGGGCCCTCTAAAATAAAGCCAATGAAATCTATAAACACACAACCATTTTCCTTTTATGTCTCTTGCCCCAGAACTGAAGGTAGCATATCATAATAAATCCCATTTTGAGAATTAGCAAAAGCCTCCATTGCGCCCCCTGGCTTCTCAACTAATTGTGACACGTTCACCATGTATCTGGGTGTCAGGTCACAGTGGGAGTTTCAAATCTCCCAGATCTGCCTGCTTCTGATGAAGCAGAGCTGTATGTAGTGCAACCTACAATCAAATCAGAATCCAGCGAGAAAAAATTTCATCATCATGATTCTCTAGGTTGTTTAAAATTTGCCAAATAATTATGCATGACTCTTTCCTTAGGCTTTTTCCGAATATTTTAAATTTTGAATCATGATAATCACCAAGGCGGAAATTATGAATGAATTGACATCTGGACTAGAACCCAATAATTTACATAACCTTTCCACAACCTTTTTTTGATCCTTAGTACTCTAGAGGCAGGCATTATTATTCCCACTTTATAACTTCTTATCTTTGAGAAATTATGTGAGAAAAGTTCATTTTAACCCTCAAGTAAAAGCTCAACTGTTTGGAACCAGAAGAGACCCCAAATAGCCAGAGGAATGCTGAAAAAGAAAACCAAAGCTGGTGGCATCACAATCCTGGGCTTCAAGCTCTATTACAAAGCTAAATCATCAAGACAGTAAGGGGTACTGACACAAAGACAGATACATAGATTAATGGAACACAATGGAGAACCCAGAAATGGATATGGACCCTTAACTTTATGGTCAACTAATCTTTGACAAAGCGGGAAAGAATATCCAATGGAAAAAGAACAGTCTTTTCAATAAACGGTGCTGAGAAAATTGGACAGCCACATGTAGAAGAATGAAACTGGACAATTTTTTTTACACCATACACTAAAACAGACTCAAAATGGATGAAAGACCTAAATGTGAGACAGGAATCCCTCAAGATCCTAGAAGAGAACATAAGCAGCAACCTCTGTGACTGGCTCCAGCAACTTCTTTCAGGACACATCTCAAAGGCAAGAGAAACAAAAACAAACAAAAAAAGTTATTAGGACTTCATCAAGATAAAAATCTTTTGCACAGCAAAGGAAACAGTGAATAAAAGGTAACCTACAGACTGGGAAAAGATATTTGCAAGTGACGTATCAGATAAAGAGCTTGTATCCAAGATCTATAAAGAACTTCTCAAATTCGAATCTGTAAGGAACTTTTCAAAAACCAAATAAATGGACAGAAGAAATGGGCAGGAGACATGAACAGACATAGCTCTCATATCTCTGAGGATGACATACAAATGGCCAACAGACACATGAAAAAAAATGTTCAACATCACTCAGCATTAGAGAAATACAAATCCAAACCACACTTGAGATATTACCTCATACCAGTCAGAATGGCTAAAATTAGTCAGTCAGAAAACAACAAATGTTGATGAGGATGCAGGGAAAGGTACATCCTCTTACACTGTTGGTGGGTATGCAAGCTGGTGCAGCCATTCTGGAAAACAGTATGGAGCTTCCTCAAGAAGTTAAAAAGCTACCTTATGATCCAGCAATTGTACTACTAGGGATACACCCCAAAGATAGAAATGTAGTGACCCCAATGTTCATAGCAGCAATGTCCATAATAGCCAAACAAACTTTGGAGAGAGCCCAGATGTCCACTGAAGATTATAATCTTCATCCATACACACACACACACACACACACACACACACACACACACAGATCCATATCTATCTATCTATCTATTTAGATCTGTATAGATATATACACATACATATATACACAATGGAATATTACTCAGCCTTTGGAGAGAACAAATACCATTTACATTGATGTGGATGGAACTAGAGGGCATTATGCTGAGCAAAATAAGTCAAAACCTATCATAGTTTCACTCATGTAGAAAATAAGAAACAGCACAGAGGATCATAGTGGAAGGGAGGGAAAACTGAATGGGAAGTGATCAGAGAAGGAGAAACAAACTAAGGGTTGCTGGAGGGAAGGGAGGTGGGGGTGTGGATAATTCGGAGATGGGCATCAAGGAGGCACATGATGTGATGAGCATGGGGTGTTATATGCAATTGATAAGTTATTGAACACCACATTTGAAACTAATGATGTACTATATGTTGGCCAATTGGGCGCCTGGGTGGCTCAGAGGGTTGGGCCTCTGCCTTCGGCTCAGGTCATGATCTCAGGGTCTTGGGATCGAGTCCCGCATCGGGCTCTCTGCTTGGCTGGGAGCCTGCTTCCTCCTCTCTCTCTCTCTGCCTGCCTCTCTACCTGCTTGTGATCTCTGTCTGTCAAATAAATAAATAAAATCTTTAAAAAAAAAATTCTCAACTGGCCATATAAACATACAGAGCATATGTAATGTCCAGATATACCTTTGCTACCTTCCTGTTCCATTATAACTGTTAATAACTATAGTCTTTGTCAGAATACTCAAATTGGCCTTACTGCCAGAGAATGAAGAGTTCGTGGATCAAACAGAAGCTTTTCTCCAAGGGGAAGCCTCTGACTCTCAACATGAAGTTCTCTTAGTCCTTCTAATCCTTCTAAACCTTCTATGACAGCAATGTAATTGCCTCCCAGATACCTGCAAAATAGAAAACAATTTTAAATACGTGTTCTGAGAATCATGGTCTGTAAACATGACAAAAACATAACAATCACTGAGCTGAGTGAAAATTACATATGTGGAAATTTCAGAATCGTCTTTTAATGAATCAATGAAAGCTTTATTTATATGATTCTTATACTTAATTTAGTCTAAGAAATAAGTTTATTTTTTTAAAGTAAGAGAATTGGAATAGTCCTTATTAAATGATCTACCAGTATTACTTTTATATATTAGGTGAAGAATCATCTGGATAGAAGGGTCTTTTTTTTTTTAAGCTTTTTACAATATATTTCAGAGAGAGTGTGAGAAAGAGCATGAGGGGGGTGGAGGGAGAGGGAGAGGTAGACTCCCTGCTGAGCAGGGAGCCCAACACAGGGTTCCATCCCAGGTCCCTGAGATCATGACCTGAGCTGAAGGCTGAACCAACTGAGCCACCTAGGCTACCTCCCAGGGTATTAGTTTTAAAAATGGAAGATTTGGGGGCCTAACGCCAGAGACTCTCATTTGGCTATCTAGATCAGAACCCAACAATCTGCATTTTTAAAAAATATTTTATTTACTTATTTGACAGAGAGAGTTCACAAGTAGGCAGAGAGGCAGGCAGAGAGAGAGGGGGGAAGCAGGCTCCCTGCTGAGCAGAGAACCTGACATGGAGCTCATCCCAGGACCCTGAGATCAGGACCCGCGCCGAAGGCAGAGGCTCAACCCTCTGAGCCACCCAGGCACCCTGCAATCTGCATTTTTAATTAGCATTTTCTACCCTACTCTCTTCCCATTTTGAGGTTCTTGGCCTACTTTTGAGAAGCACTGGTAATTCTTCCAGTCTGGGAAAAATGAATAAACCAGTCTTCATTGTTGAATTAAAATCATTATAGGCAGTAAATGCCTTTTTACAATCAAATCAACAGTATCAACTCTATGACCCTGCCTCTTTGAGATGTGTGATTCTGAAAGGAGAGCTCATCTGGTTTCCATGGAAACTTTTTTCACCAGTTGAGTCTTTAGGGATGCTTTAGGTATCCTTATAAGTGGTTAAGACAACTCACCCTCCTGCAAAAGAAAAGTGTGTCAGGCTTAATGAGACAAATTGCCAAGTATTACATGTGTAACAGTTTATTTTGTACTAATAATACTATAAGAGAATAAAAATTGAGGCCTGTTCCACACAACTGCAGATAATGGAAAGGCCCGCATGCAAACATATTACTGTAATGATTACAAACAATTACATTACTTAAAAATAAAAACACTTACAGTTTTTCCAGTTTCTTTAATGACCTGAGGTTCTCTATACATGAAAGACAATTGTTTTGTAGGTATAAGTGAGTCAGGTTTGTAGCGTAATTCAAGTTAGTCATTTGACTAATACGGTTATCATACAAATATAAAACACTAAGATTTTTGCAAGGAGAGAGGTCTTCCTAAAAGAAAACAAAAACAGGTCATACTTAATTTCTCCTGAAAATTTAGAAGTTTGTTTTAAAGAAAGTTCTTTACTTAACCGTTCTGCGCGTTTCCTTATGTTTAATATAAAAGAAAAGTATTTCTCTGTTCTTAGCACAGTCAAAACAAGTCTTGAATGATAGTAAAATTAGTTCTAGGTTTTGTATTCTGTAGCTATATCAATAAAATTGTATTTGTTAGGAAAGATTTTCCTAGGGCAAGCAGTTTTCTTTGGAAGCAGTTAGGTTCCTCTGGAAGTTGAAGCATTTAACAAATTATTGTTTTAACATTATAAATCAGGGTTTTAAAAAAATTTACTTATGTATTTGAAAGAGAATGAGTGAGAGCAAGAGAGAGAGCATGAGTGCAGGGGAGGGGTTTAGAGGTGGAGGGAGAAGGAGAAGAAAACTCGCTGCTGAGCATGAGTTAAACTGAGTTAAGCCAGGATGCTTAACAGACTGAGCCACCCAGGCATTCCTATAAATCAGGTCTTAATCTTTCTCTAGGATTGGAAGTAAACATGTTTGTGATACTGAAAATGGGAAGTCATATAGATAGTCAGGAGCAATAGATTAATAAACTACGATAATGCTATTGAAGGGAATGCTCTTTCACCATTAGATATCCTTTAGTTACTTTAGCAATGTTTTGTAGATCTCAAAATGAAAACAGTACATTCAATATGACCCAGTATTGTAAAATTATATGAAAGCATGCTAGAAAAAAGACTGGAAGGACATCACCTACATGTTAATAGTGGTCTTTTCTGCATGATGGGATTAGGCCAGTTTCTTTTAATATGTATTTCATAGAAATGCACACGAGTTACTTTTTTTTTCTGATTGAAAAATTTTTATTGATAAGTAACTGTTAAGAACATTCATTTCTCTTGAGTCTGCTGTCAACTATTATACTTAAATTATAACATTCAGCAAAGAGATTTTTTTTTAAAAAGGCATCCACCGATGATCTAATAAACACAATGTGCTTTCTCACACCAGTTACTTTTGAGATAAGAAAATAATTAAAGGTATATATTTTTTAAGTTTGCCATTTCTTATGTGGTGGTAGAGTCAGCCTAGAGTAAGCAGGCAAGAGATAAAGTGAAGCTATGCTCAAAAGTACCTCAGCTTGGGATGCCTGTCTGGCTGAGCTGGTGGAGCCTGAAACTTTTGACCTTGAAGTTGTAAGTTCGAGCCCCACATTAGGCATAGAGATTTTTAAAAAAAAATAAAATCTTAAAAAATATCAACTTTTATTAAAAAGATTTAAAAAATATAACCACATCTTGGGAATTGTGTTTACAAGGTATTCTTAGTGTGAATTTTTTTTTAGAGTGAGAATAAGCATGGGTGCACGTGCATGTGATAGGGTTGAGGGTGGGGGAGAAGGACAGAGGGAAAGCAAGAGAAAGAATCCCAAGCAGGCTTCATCTGCAGGCTCCATCCCCCTGACATGGGGCCCAATCTCATGACCCTGAGATCACGACCTGAGCTGAAATTAAGAGTGGGGCACTTAACCAACTCAGCCACCCAGCCACCCAGGTGCCCAACTGAATTATAGTTGGCCTTTGAACAACATGGATTTGAACTACATGGGTCCACTTATACATGGATTCTTTTTCTATATATATTGTACAGTACTGCAACGTATCTTATCTTTCTTATGACTTTCTTAATAACACTTTCTTTTCTCTAGCTTATTTTGTATGTATATAATGCAAGGACTTTCAATTGTGTTGGGTGATAGCGTGTTGGGGAATGTGGTGGGGGTGTTGGAGTCCCTAACTCTGCATAGCTCCAGGGTTAACTGTGCTTTAACTAGTTTGCTTTGCTTCTAAAAAAGATCATCTAAACCAAAGGAGCACTGATTGTGAGGAGACAAAAGAACATTAAATGGAGGCTTTCTGCAGAAGACAAGTCTGTAATGGTATGAAGAAGTAGAGAGTTTTCTGGGCAATTGGATTCATGGGGAGAAGAATCACTAAGAAACTGGAAAGAAGGGACGTCTGGATGGTTCAGTTAAACGTCTGCCTTTGGCTCCGGTCATGATCCCAGAGTCCTAGGATTGAATCCTACACATCCTCCTGCTTGTGTGCTCTCAGTCTCTCTCTCTGACAAAAAAATAAAATATAATTAAAAAAAAAAAGAAACTGAAAAGAAATACAGAATAGGAACTTGGTAGAATCTCTGCAAAAAAAAAAAAATTATCTTGATTGAGAGTTGTGCTTGTGGCTTTGGTATTTTTTTCACTCATTTTGATAAACATTTATTAAGCAGTTAATATGGGTTAGCTGCTAAATTGGATTGGAGGGGGAGCTTTAGAGTGATGTGAACAAAACAGACATCATCCCCGCCCTCACATATCTTATATTTCTGAGAAAATTTCTCTTGTCTATAGTCTTTAGCATTTTATTTTAGACAACAGAAACCAATACAAATGGCCTAAAAGTGTTATTTCTCCTCTTAAAGCTTCCCAAAAGCCAAGAATTAGCTAAACACAGAGAAAATATAGTGTCAGAGTATATTCAAACAAACGTAATCTTGTCTGATATAAATTATAGTATAATCTCCATTTATATAACCAGTTAAATTATGAGTGAAAAAGATTTCACTATTAAAGTTTTGAAATACGATATTTGCATAGTTAATTCTTGCTATCTTGTTTAAAAAAAAAACAACTCATATTCCAAGGAACTGGAATTATAAAAAGTATTATCTTTGAAACTACTTTCTAACACCCACTTTCTTTTATCTTTTTTCTTTTTTTAAAGATTTTATTTATTTATTTGACAGACAGAGATCACAAGTAGGCAGAGAGGCAGAGAGAGAGAGGAGAAAGCAGGCTCCCCGCCGAGCAGAGAGCTCTATCCCAGGACACTGGGATCATGACCTGAGCCCAAGGCAAAGGCTTTAACCCACTGAGCCACCCAGGTGCCCCTAACATCCACTTTCAAATCTAGTTTGCTACACTATAGAATATTTCAGGGGGACATATATATTTAGCACATATATTTAATAATCACGATGGTATATTTTATAGAGACTTAGTTTTAATAATTTTAACATCAAAAGCAAGAAATTAAAGTGAAAACAATATACTAATCAAAACACAGTAAGTATGATCAAAATACAGGTAATAAGGTTATATTTTCTGACACCTATTTTAAATTTTACATTGTTAATTATCTAAAAATAGGAAACAATTTCAGAATTCTTACAATCGCATCTATATTTTTGTCTGAAAAATTTATATGAGTTATTTTCTTCAGGTAGCGTGAGGTGGTTTCTTCTTTTCGGGGTTTAAGATTGCTATTTTTGGCTATTAGATCCAAGGTTAGTCGAACCATGATTTCTTCCTGAATCAAACTCTCAGCAGTAGCTCGGTTCTGATATCATCTCAAAAGCAGGTTTAGGTATTGTTTTATGCCCAACTTTCTAAAAATTAAAAAAAAGGAATATTATCTACATGATAATTTAGGAAAAATTATTTTGACGTTTTAATTTTCTTATATAAAACTATTTGATAAGCTACTTTGGAGGCATTTTTAAAGGCACTTAGGTATTTTCTAAGTTTATAGACTTAATTGTTTTTAAAACACCAAAATTAGTTAAATATACAATGCTCATTCACTTCTACTTTTAAATCTTTTCCTCTCCCTAGTACTGAGTTGTTACTGTGGGCATCTTTTAAAAGATTTTTTTCCTCTCAAGAAATATTATCTTATGTTCTCATATGAAGAGACTAAGGCCCAGAGATCTGTCTCAAACTACGGAAGGTAGTGGCAGTTGAGAATGCAACCAAGTCTTCTGGCTCCTTTTTCCATAGTACCCATGGTGATTATATTTTCAAAACCCTGAAAACAGAACACATCATGTAAAAACTGTGAGTATGTACATAGGACAATGGTGCAAAATTCTTGAAAATGGAGCTGGCCTTGAAATTTATTATGTTACTACAACTGTAATCCACAAAGAGGCAACATAAGGCAGTGTTTTTCAGTCCAGACTGCCTGGTTCAGATTTTGGCTCCACTGCCCCCTGGTCAGGCAATCTTGGGCAGGGTAAATCAGTTTTGTTTTTTTCCCCTAGTGTCCCCCCCCATTCACAGTAAAAACCAGGCAAAGGGCCTGGGCTGAGGTATATTTGGTGGGTTTACTCTGCTTTCTCTTTCTGCACATTCCATGTAAAAACATAGCCAGTGGTAAGCATCAGGAGGCTATATTACCTCTGTTTATTATACAATTAGGTTAATAATGGTACCTACTTCCAAGGAATATTATGAAGATTACCTAAGATAATCATGTATAGAATATTCTGCATGGTGTCTGGTACACAAGTCAATAAACATTTGCTATCACCATTATTATTTTATTGTTTTGTTCACAAGTAAGGTGAATACTATCTATTTCACTGTTTCACCTGGAATACATTAGGGTTATTAAATAAGGGGAACATACTATTAATAAAATTAATTAATTAATAAAATATTGCTTTATGTAAGAGATCCATATGTGGTCCATAGGTTTAAAGTAACCCATTTTTTTTCAATCATCTTGGAAGTATAACTATTTAAGTGATAAATATCCCAGTTTTGTAAAATTTATTATATTTTTAAAGTACAGTTTAAAATTGAGTGATATTATTCTCATATATCTGGAATTTCACCAACCAAACACCTCAGTTTGCATCATATTCTGGACAGGAAACCAATGCATCAGAAGAAAAATGAATTTAGTAGAAGATGGCCTCCAATTTGTATTCTCATACATTGACATATAACTAACTACACAGGCTATATGATATAAAATGCCCACAATAAAATATTCAAAGATATGGACTATAACCATATACACTTCAGAATGCAAAATGTAATCTATAGAATAAAATTGATAAATCTTTGTAGATTTTTGAAATTTGCATGAATTCATTTTACAACCAAAATTTAAGATTATTGTTTACAGATCAAATTTCAAACATGAAAATAATATTCTGAACAAAGTTTCTAATTAAGTAAAAAAACCTATTTTTAATATTGCCTGAAAAATCATTCATAATGAAAGCGTAAAGAATAACACCACAATCATGAACCTATAGTCCACCTTAAAATATAAAACATTATAAATACATTTGGGGGGCAATTGGGTGGCTCAGTGGGTTAAGCCTCTGCCTTCAGCTCAGGTCATGATCTCAGGGTCCTGGGATTGAGCTCCGCCTTGGACTCCCTGCTCAGTGGGGAGACTGCTCCCCATTCCCCGCCGAGCCCCCCCACCTGCCTTTCTGCCTACTTGTGATCTCTGTCAAATAAAAAGAAAAAAAAACCATTTGGAACCTTTCTATACCTTTCTACCTATTCTCTTTTTAGAGTTTAGTGTTAGATGTCTCATTTTTAGAGTTTAGAGTTATATTCATGTCTTTATACTTTTGCTACAGATGTATGTATATTTAAACAATATATAGTACTTTTTAAAATGTATTTTTACAGTCATAAATGGCACTACTCTGATTCCAGCTTTCTATTTTGCTTAATGTTTTGTTTGTGAGAATCATCAGAGTTGATATGTGTAGCTCTAGAATATTTGTATCACTGTGTAATTTTTTTTTTTAAGATTTTATTTATTTGTTTGACAGATAGAGATCACAAGTTCGCAGAGAGAGAGGGGGAAGGAGGCTCCCTCCTGAGCAGAGAGCCTGATTCGGGCTCAATCCCAGGACCCTGGGATCATGACCTGAGCTGAAGGCAGAGGCTTTAACCCACTGAGCTACCCAGGCGCCCCTTGCTGTGTAACATTCTATTGTAAGGAATTTATTTCCTACAATGATAGATCTTTAGGTGTTCTTCTTTTGCAGTGTTGCTTTTATGATTCTTATATACATGACATTTTTAACACACGTCCAAGAGTTTCTTTTTTTTTTTTTTAATTTTTTATTTTTTATAAACATATATTTTTTATATACATATATTTTTATCCCCAGGTCTGTGAATCACCAGGTTTACACACTTCACAGCACTCACCAAATCACATACCCTCCCCAATGTCCATAATCCCACCCCCTTCTCCCCAACCCCCTCCCCCCGGCAACCCTCAGTTTGTTTTGTGAGATTAAGAGTCACTTATGGTTTGTCTCCCTCCCAATCCCATCTTGTTTCATTTATTCTTCTACCCACTTAAGCCTCCATGTTGCATCACCACTTCCTCATATCAGGGAGATCATATGATAGTTGTCTTTCTCTGCTTGACTTATTTCGCTAAGCATGATACGCTCTAGTTCCATCCACGTTGTTGCAAATGGCAAGATTTCATTTCTTTTTTTTTTTTTTTTTTTTTTTTTTTTTTTTTAAAGATTTTTTTTTTATTTATTTATTTGACAGAGAGAAATCACAAGTAGGTAGAGAGGCAGGCAGAGAGAGAGAGGAGGAAGCAGGCTCCCTGCCGAGCAGAGAGCCCGATGCGGGACTCGATCCCAGGACCCCGAGATCATGACCTGAGCCGAAGGCAGCGGCTTAACCACTGAGCCACCCAGGTGCCCAAGATTTCATTTCTTTTGATGGCTGCATAGTATTCCATTGTGTATATATACCACATCTTCTTGATCCATTCATCTGTTGATGGACATCTAGGTTCTTTCCATAGTTTGGCTATTGTGGACATTGCTGCTATAAACATTCGGGTGCATGTGTCCCTTTGGATCACTACATTTGTATCTTTAGGGTAAATACCCAATAGTGCAATTGCTGGGTCATAGGGCAGTTCTATTTTCAACATTTTGAGGAACCTCCATGCTGTTTTCCAGAGTGGCTGCACCAGCTTGCATTCCCACCAACAGTGTAGGAGGGTTCCCCTTTCTCCGCATCCTCGCCAGCATCTGTCATTTCCTGACTTGTTGATTTTAGCCATTCTGACTGGTGTGAGGTGATATCTCATTGTGGTTTTGATTTGTATTTCCCTGATGCCGAGTGATATGGAGCACTTTTTCATGTGTCTGTTCGCCATCTGGATGTCTTCTTTGCAGAAATGTCTGTTCATGTCTTCTGCCCATTTCTTGATTGGATTATTTGTTCTTTGGGTGTTGAGTTTGCTAAGTTCTTTATAGATTCTGGACACTAGTCCTTTATCTGATATGTCGTTTGCAAATATCTTCTCCCATTCTGTCAGTTGTCTTTTGATTTTGTTAACTGTTTCCTTTGCTGTGCAAAAGCTTTTGATCTTGATGAAATCCCAGTAGTTCATTTTTTCCCTTGCTTCCCTTGCCTTTTGCGTTGTTCCTAGGAAGATGTTGCTGCGGCAGAGGTCGAAGAGGTTGCTGCCCGTGTTCTCCTCAAGGATTTTGATGGATTCCTTTCGTACATTGAGGTCCTTCATCCATTTTGAGTCTATTTTTGTGTGTGGTGTAAGGAAATGGTCCAATTTCATTTTTCTGCATGTGGCTGTCCAATTTTCCCAGCACCATTTATTGAAAAGGCTGTCTTTTTTCCATTGGACATTCTTTCCTGCTTTGTCGAAGATTAGTTGACCATAGATTTGAGGGTCTATTTCTGGGCTCTCTATTCTGTTCCATTGATCTATGTGTCTGTTTTTGTGCCAGTACCATGCTGTCTTGATGATGACAGCTTTGTAATAGAGCTTGAAGTCCGGAATTGTGATGCCACCAACGTTGGCTTTCTTTTTCAATATCCCTTTGGCTATTCGAGGTCTTTTCTGGTTCCATATAAATTTTAGAATTATTTGTTCCATTTCTTTGAAAAAGATGGATGGTACTTTGATAGGAATTGCATTAAATGTGTAGATTGCTTTAGGTAGCATAGACATTTTCACAATATTTATTCTTTAAAACTGGGAGTGGCTATTTCTGGGTTGGACATTTTCAATTTTGCTTTTAATTGCCAAACTGTTCTCCAAATGAGTTTTACCAGTGCAGTTAAGAGAGGTCTTTCTTCTTTACAATACATTCTGTACCAGTGTCAGCACTTAATATTGGCTGTCTTTTTGCTAATCTGATGGGTGTGAAGTGATAGCTCATTATTTCTGTTTTTCTCAGATCTTTTTTATAAGTAAAAATAAAGCAAAAAAGGGATTTGAAAACAGCCAGGTCAGTATTCTCATCTCCTCCTTGTGTTTTAATTTGTATTCTATAATTACTAGAGATTGAGGGTCTTTTCTTGTTTATCACCATGTGGAGTTCATTTTCTGTTAATTGTGGTTTCTTATATTTTGTCCATTTTTCCTAATGGGTTGTGTTTTTATAAGTAATTTTTAGATACACTGTATTTTTTTCAGATACCAGTATTTCTTTGATTATATATGTAGCAAATATCTATTCCCCGATTATACTTTGTCTTTTCTCCTTTTTCCCCCCAGTTTATGTTTAATGGCATTTTCTAAAAAAAAAATAAGCTGTAAATTTTTAATGTGGTTAAATGTATCATTTTTTTTGCTCATGTTTTATGCTTTTTGTGGCTTATTTAGTAATTCCTTTGCTACCCGCATTTTAAGAGAAAGACCTCTTTTTTTTCTTTTTCTTGTAGACATGTTTAGGTTTTGCTTTGCACATTTTGTCTGCATTGCTGTGATCAGAAGCAGCAATCAGTGGTCAGAGGACAGATCCTTGATGTTTGGTGGCTAGTGTGCTTTTGCCCATTTTGGCTTCTGCAAGCTGTATGTAAGGTGCTCCAGAAACCCCTGTGTAACTTCTTGCTGTGGGTTTGGGGGTAGAGGATTAGTTGCTGTAGAGGTGAGATTGACCAACGTTTATTGAGGTTTGTGGTCTAAGTCTTCCCCTGGAAGTTGTAAGCCTTCATTAGATACCAGGTTCTAAAATATTTACACCAGATTCTATCAGTGCATTTGTTGTGTAGGTGGAGAAACAGATGCATCCTACTCAGCCATATTCCCAGAATCCTCTCTTCCTTTTTTTTAAAAAACATTTTAAAAATTTATTTATTTTAAAAGATTTTTTTTATTTGACAGAGAGACCCCTAGCGAAAGAGGGAACACAAGCAGGGGGAGTGGGAGAGGGAGAAGCAGACCCCACTCTGAGCAGGGAGAGAGCCTACCTGGGGCTCATTCCCATGATCCTGGGATCATAACCTGAGCTTTAGGCAGATGCTCAATGAATAAGTCACCCAGGCACCCCGAATCCTTTCCTCTTTAACCCTTTTATACACATTTTAAAATCAAAATGGTAAATTCTCACGTTCCATGAAAAATCCTGTCAGGATTTTGTTAGGAATTGCATTGAATTTATAAACAATTTGTGAAGCACTAATATTGAGTCTTCTTTTCCATCACTGTGGTATGCCTCTCTAATTTAGGCATGCTGCTTTAATGATTTTCAATAGTTTCACGGTTTTCTTGTAATTAAGACCATGCATAATTTTTTTGTCGTTTTTAAGGATCATATCTTTGTTGATATTGCAAGTGACAGGTTTTTTTTAGGAATTACATTCTCTGGAGCTAGTATGTAGAAATGCAATATTTAAAAAAATATATTTGATGTAGTGATCCAAAGGGACACATGCACCCGAATGTTTATAGCAGCAATGTCCACAATAGCCAAACTATGGAAAGAACCTAGATGTCCATCAACAGATGAATGGATCAAGAAGATGTGGTATATATACACAATGGAATACTATGCAGCCATCAAAAGAAATGAAATCTTGCCATTTGCAACAACGTGGATGGAACTAGAGCGTATCATGCTTAGCGAAATAAGTCAAGCAGAGAAAGACAACTATCATATGATCTCCCTGATATGAGGAAGTGGTGATGCAACATGGAGGCTTAAGTGGGTAGAAGAATAAATGAAACAAGATGGGATTGGGAGGGAGACAAACCATAAGTGACTCTTAATCTCACAAAACAAACTGAGGGTTGCCGGGGGGAGGGGGTTGGGGAGAAGGGGGTGGGATTATGGACATTGGGGAGGGTATGTGATTTGGTGAGTGCTGTGAAGTGTGTAAACCTGGTGATTCACAGACCTGGGGATAAAAATATATGTATATAAAAAATATATGTTTATAAAAAATAAAAAAAAAAATAAAAAAAAATAAAATGCACTACAATGTCAAAAAATATATATATATATATTTGAAATATTTAAAATATTTTAAAAATGTGATTTCTTTAGCTACTATTTTAAAATTTTAGAACTTTTTCTGGAAATTTCAAATATTGTTTTTACACTGATAACCGTAGTGAAAATGCACATCTTAAAGTGGTTATATACCCCAGGCTTTCTTTCTTACAGCTGAGGCAGGAAACTGTTGTACAGGTGACCATGCACAAGCAACCCTGTGCTATAAAGGAGGTGATGCCCTATGGGGTAATTTTTATCTGTGGGGGACAGAAGTTACAAATTATTTTTTCTTCCTTCTTTTCCCTGTGTACTTTCAGAAGACACAGCCATTTCAAAGGTCTCACTGAAGACAGCTCTGGTCTTCAGGGTTATATACTGGGCTATATTTGTCCTCCTTCCATCTCTCTCTCATTCATTTTTTCCTTCTCTCTTGCTTCCCTGAGATTATAAACCCCCCCCCCCCAAAGTGTTATCATATGAGTCTTTGCTTCAGGCTCTGTTTTCTAAACTGGGCTAAAACAGATAAATTTTGTATCATCTAAATCCTCATGAATGACCTTGCTATAAATGGATTTTGTCTGTGGGTTCCAGTACACAAGCTGGTGTTTGTATAGAAATTAATTAAATTGTCTCAGGTAATTAGAAAAGCAAAGGGGCAATGGACCTCATCAACGAGCTATAGGAAAACTTTCCAGGGGCTTGAATATGGAAAGGGAAATAACTGAATCAACCCATAACACAAAATAATATAGACTTCATTCAAAAGAACCTGCATTGTACCGGTCAAATCCAGAGAGGATTTAGTTTCATCAGAACACCACTATTCATCTTGTTAATGTAAGATTAATTTGAACTTTATTGGTATTGTAGTTTACTTTAGAGATACTATAAGCTTCAGGTATTTAAATGGAACCTAGTTAGGGTTTGGACGCATTTTAGAACATTATAATAAAAATAATTATGTCAACACTTGTGGGGTGTCCTTGCTTTTCTTTAAAAAGAGGTTCATTATTTTCTAAAGTTTGAGAAACAGCTTTTTCATAATTTTTCATTACTAGATACCGGTTATTTCGGGATTCCTCCTGCCTAGGATATCTCTTATCTCTCCGGATTGCCATTGGGGACAGCTTAGAGCTGCTTTACAAGCTCTGAGAAACCATTTTAATGGACGCTTTGCCTTAATTTATCTCTTGGGGTTCCCACAGGCTACAGGCAGTGGATTTTTCCGAATTTAGTTTGAATATTTCCCTTAGCGAGCCTCAGGCTCACTGGCTTCCCAATGCTCTACATCGCCAGGCTCCCAGGTTTTCCTTTTCAAACTCATATCCGTTTCACAGATCCCGCTCCCTCAGCCCTGCGCCCATCACTCTAGCCGTGTCTCCCTCCTCTGGAGCTGTTTCCCACCCTTGCCTGATTCTAGCTATTTGTTAAAATACAAAAACGTCCAGACTGATTTTCTGTAAATTCTAGATGTCTAGAGATAAGGCTTAGGGTTTTTCATTTTAACCAGTGACCCAAGCAAGTCTTAATGGCAGGCAAGTTTGAGAAACGTAGCTCTAGGGTTTCCTTAGTCCCCACGCCTCTTCCCTGTAGGCACCTCACCACTTGCGGGACGAGCCGAGTCTGGAAGTCAAGTCTGTAAAATTTCTTAGGCGCCAGGTTCCTCAGCAGCCCTGGTGTGGTTGCCTGGTGACCAGACGCTTTTGCCCCGGCCGCGGTTTCTGGGCAATCTCGCGATGTCTCCGGAAGCCCCTCTGCTGTGGCCTGGCGCGGGGTCACTGTGACGCGGCGGCGGGACGTTAGACGGGGTCCGAGTGAAGCCACTTAGCTTGGCGAAGCCGTGAAGCCTCGGTCATATTAGCGGTTTAGTGAGCGAAACAGCAGCCTGAACAGTTTTTGTCAGGGCACAATTTCCCCCTACCGGATTATCCTTCTGTCAGTTTTGAATGATTCCTTGCCCAATAACCAGCTTTACCCAGTAGCAGGAGGAGGACATTGTCTGAACCAAAGTACAGTCCATTCTTCACTCTTTCCTCGGGTAACATCCAAAGTCCTTAGGGTAACATTCCAGTTCTTTCATCATGATCAGCTTCACTGCTTGCTTCTTGCCCGGCTATTCTCCAGTATTCCAATCTGACAATTGGCCCAGTATGCCCTGTTTAAATTTCCCCTCTCCTCATGGCTTCTCAAAGCAGCAATAGGACACACCTTTATTTCCTCAATTCTTTATTTCCCTTTTGAGTTTCAAGGACCCAGCTTGAAATTAGCACATCCTTTTTAAAGGTTTCCTATGTACTCAGTCTTGTTAAGTGTTGTTCTTCTCTGCCCCCCAAACAACTAGGATATATTAAATCCTTTAGCATAGCACTTAACACATTACTATGTATCTGTTAGCCATTTTCTGCAATAAGGTGGTAAATTCTTTGAGGGCAAGGATTATGTCTTTAAGTTCTCTATTCTCCGGACCTAGCAAAGTGTCTTATACATTAGCAGTCACTTCAAAATGTTTGTAAAACAAGTAATATATAAATGAAGGAGACCAACAATAGAGCAAGGAACAGACATTTACATTGGGAAGACTGGAGCTCATTAAGGATATGGTGAATTGAGCAATCTGGATGTAAGGGACAGTACAACTTGGAGAACAGTAACAGTTGTGATCTTAGTGGGAAAGGGAGGGAGGGGAAGGGGGAGGGGGAGAGAGTAAAGGATGGGGGTAGGTCTGGGAAACAATGGAAAGTTGTCATTGCTATTCCTTGAGCAAAGAAACATCAGAACAGAAAACTGTTAGAGTTGCAAGGGAACTTAGAGCCCATGTGACAGTCCAACTTGTCATTTTGCAAATAAGGAAACTTCCAGACCTAGAGGAAGGAAAGAAATATGTGAAGGTCCTATCTGAGGTGACAGAGAAAAATAACCCCTTGGGCTTCTGATTTCAGGCTCAAGTCCCCTTTCCTTATGCCTCATTGACTGTTACAGTAAGAGTAGCTTAGAAGGAAAGATAAGGGGATACAGACAGATGAACCCTTACCCCATTCAGAACACTGTTGCTAAAATCCAGTTGTGAGGGAATTTTGGCCTGGATTAGGTTGAAGGCAAAGGAAGTGTCAAGGACTGAACAAATTTAGGAGGCATCTTGAAACACTGTTTAATAGAGATCGATAGGATAAAAAGGGAGGAAGAAGTTGGAAGAAAATTCCTGGATGTTGGCTAGGATAAAGAAATGATAGGGGAGAAAGAGGAAAGGTGGCAAGAAAGTTGAAGTGAAGTGGATGAGTTTGGTTTATAGCTATTAAGTGTAGAGTGAGATAGGCTTAATAGTTTCCAGGATAGATGTAACCATTGAAACCATGCAGTCATAATGATAGTGTGGGAAAAACTAGAGAAAAGAGATATTGAAAGTCAATAACTATGCCAACTAGTTTGGATAGAAGAGGGAAGCAAAGTTAATTATCATGTCAGAGACAGAGTCATCAGAGGTGATATTTGTTCAGAGAACAAATAATAATTAAGTGAATTAGAACCTAGTAAGTTAGATTCGGATACTAGGCAAAGAGTTTGAAGAGGAGGAGTACCTACAGAATTAAAGGCTATAGAAAGATACAAGAAAGTAAAGAATGATTAAAATAATGTGACTAAAGGGGCACCTGGGTGGCTCAGTGGGTTAAAGTCACTGCCTTCTGCTCAGGTCATGATCCCAGGGTCCTGGGAATTGAGCCCTGCATCAGGTTCTCTGCTCAGCAGGGAGCCTGCTTCCCTTCCTCTTGCTCTGCTTGCCTGTCTGCCTACTTGTGATCTCCGTCAAATAAATAAATAAAATCTTTAAAATAATATGACTAAAGTACTAAGGCACAAATCAGATGCCCTTTTTACTTGTGTTGTAGGTCATTTATTTGGGAACAGCTTTATTAATGTAAGCAGGGCTGTTCTGTGTTCTGGGTTGCTCTCACTTAACTTGCTGCTAAGATTACTTTGCTGGAAGCATGTTTGACAATACTTGATTGAAAATCAGTTGCTCTGTTAATCATTGTTTTTGTAACAATTACACATATCATTATAAAAAAGTATGATCTCATTTGTCATAAAATTATGTACACATTTAAATGTCTAAAGTATATATATCTACATCTATTCATGTAAGGATTTAGATGTAGATATATACCTCTATACCAAAAAAAGTAATAGTGGTTATTTCTTGACCACAGTCTTGAGAGACTGTTTCTTTCTCTCTCTCTCTCTTTTTTTTTTCAGTAATCAGGGTTTTAAAAAATGATAAAATTATTATACTAAAAGTTCATTTTAGATTCTGATCTTCATGGAATTGGAAATATCTTTGTGACTGCTGGTATTTAATTAATTAATCTTTTTGGAAATCACCAAATTACTAATGAGTTTTTTTAATGCAACAAGTTGAGCTTAAGGCAAAGTATTTTCTCATTAAGATGTGAAATATAATTCCTGTCTAGTGGCACACAGTGTTAAACAATCATCTGTGTATTTTCCAATGTGGCAGAAATTTGGCAGACTATAAGAAATACTTGTCTTCAGTGACACTTTTGTAAGTTCAGTGTAAAGTACTCTAAGATTTACACTCTGACAGATGCTGGTAAATTTGTATTGTAAAAAAAAATGTGAAGTCTTGAGAGTCATTTTAAAAGGTACTCTTGGAAGACTAGTGCTACAAACGCACATTTTAAAACGTCTCCCCTCGAGTTTCCAAGTACCTTTAGACAGAAACACACTTTTTGTTTCATATATTGTTCTATCTTTGTCAATTAAATGTATATATTTCCCAACATCCTAGAGTACATATCATATAGCCCTTTGTGAGACCCTAAGCAGACATCTTAATGATTAGTTACTTTCATTAAGAAACCAACAAATTAAAGGGCCTGGACATGTATATCATCATATAACTTTGTAGAGAAAAATTAGCAGTTATTGGAGTTAATTCTTTTTTTTTTTTTTTTTTGTCTTGACCTTATAGATTGGTAAATATTAGTGAGTCTGGTAAGCAGACTTCTAAGATGGCCTCAGTGATCTTATATCCTGGTATTCGTGCCCTTGTATGATCTCTCTCCTTGAGTGTGGACTGGACGTAGTGACATTTCTAACCAATAAAACAAAGCAGTTGATGAAACATCATTTCTGCAATTAAGTCACAAAATATCATGACTTCTGTCTTGCTGGCAGACTCTCTTTATTGCATTTTTGGCTTGCACTCTTTTATAGAGCAAACTGTTGCTTAGGAGAGCCCTACCTGGCAAGTAACTGAAGATGGTCTCTAGCCAACAGCCAATGAGGAACTGAGACCTACTGTTGAAGCTTGGGGTCAATCCTGCTCTAGTTGAGCTTTAAGATGAAACCTCATCCCTGGCCAATACCTTGATTATAGCCTTGTGAGAGAACTTGAAGGAGAGGACCCAAATTCCTGATCCATGAAATCTGTGAAATAATAAATATATATTGTTTTAAGCCACTAAGTTTTTGCATAATTTGTTAATACAACAATAAATTATACAGGAAACAATGGAAAATTCCCTTAAGGAGGGAAATTGTGCTTAGAAATTTGGGGCATTATTCCCATTTTCATAGGATATTTAGAGAGGAAGCTCAGAGAAAATAAAGTGACTATAGGAAGTTTTAGCTTAGCTAGAATGAAAACTTTCTTAGCAAATATACATTTATAGAAGCTGCAGTTGTAGAATCAGTACAAAGGAAACTCTTTGTTTATGGATGAGGGAGTTTCCATTCAAGGTACCACTCCTGATTTCTGTAACCTGGTGATGATCATTTAACTGAGAGCTTCATGACTTTCTAACACCATGTGTATACAATATGGACACCAATAATAAATAGTATTTTAAAAACATAGTAACTGATTGCTTTTTTTAATAACTGGCTTCTGTCATTTATTATATAATATATTCTATGAATGTAAATGCTTATTACATAGGTTATATATAAAACAATCCAAGGTATTTCTCCTTATTTCCAGACCTATGCATCCACATGGCTGCTAGACATTCATTTCACCTGGAGATGAATGTCTTAGAGTCAACTAAAACTGATATTGTCAGAAATGAACCCAGTTCCATTCTGTACAAATCTGATCATTCTCCTCCATTTTCTGTCTAGGAAACAGCCAATGAGGAAGTCGGTCCTGCTCACAATCCACCATACTACCCAAAATAGAGCCTGGGAACTATTCCCAATATTGCCTCACATACTAGTAGTACTCACTCGCACAATCCCTCATCATATTAAGTCACCTTAATCTCAAAAATTACTTTCAAATCCAACTGTCAGTCCATTGCCCCTTCATACCTAAGAGTGGATGTGAAAGGATTATGTTAAGTTCTGTTTTATTTTTTAACTTCTATTAATTTTTATACACAAAGACTTTTTCTCAAGTTCTACTTTTTAAAGTTCTAGTATGTTCAATATATAAAATATCTTTTCTAAAGTGGTTCACTTTCATCCTCCACTAGATGGTCAAATTGTAATAAATATAACATATATGAGATGTGACTATAAATTAAGGGATCTAAGCTGAAAATCATTAAAGTCACATATCATAAAGTTCATATATCTTACATTAAACTATTTTCTGAAGAATAGTTTTATAAACATTGCCACTGCTGGTCTTATTTAAGTTTTGTTCTATATTTCTGAAACATCTACAATCTTTAGAGTCTAACACTTTAGTTTGAGTCTTTTAGAAAGCATTAATAAGAAAGGGACTTAATTTTATTTATTTATTATTTTTTTAAAAGATTTTATTTATTTGACATGCAGAGATCACAAGTAGGCAGAGGCAGGCAGAGAGAGAGGAAGGGAAGCAGGCTCCCTGCTGAGCAGAGAGCCTGATGTAGGGCTGGATCCCAGGACCCCTGGGATCGTGACCTGAGACGAAGGCAGAGGGACTGAGCCACCCAGGTACCCCAGAAAGGGACTTAATTTTAGATTAAGTCCAAAATTAGACTTTTTCTAACTGTTTCAGGAACAGTTCATTGTTTATGTTTTAGCAATTTTATTTTTATTTTTAAATTTTATTTATTTATTTATTTATTTATTCATTTATTTAGTTGTTTTAAGAGAGAGCAAGAGAGCACAAGCAGGTGGGGAGGGAGGGAGAGAGAGAATCCCAAGCAGGCTCTATGCCCAGCACAGTGCCAGATGTGGGGCTTGACACTCTTCTCCCTGCAGGAGCCATACTTGGGACTCCATCCAATGACCCCCAGATCATTACCTGAACTGAAATCAAGAGTCAGAGATTTAACCAATTGAGCCATTCAGGCACCCCATGTTTTACAAATTTTTTAAAAATTGTCTTTTGAATAAGGGGTGAGGAACCTCTGTTTTCTAATATAGATCCAAGACTTTGCTGAAGTTGATCAAGCCAATAATAAGTTTAGCAAAAGTTTAATTAGTTGGTGATGATTGGGGCCAATAGTAAAATGTAGCGATGTAGCATTTTCTATTCTCAGGTGTTTCACAATAATTTGTTAAAATCAGTGAAAACATCATATATCTATATACCTTATTTAGTTGCTTATTATTATTGTTGTTGTTATTTTTATTAATATTATTATTTTTGGCTCCTGTCTTTTTTTCTTTTTGGGGTAGACAGTAAGCTTACTTGAAAAGAACTCTTCTCCTTCATGCTTGTTTTTGAGAATGGCTCTTGCTTTTTTTGCTAGTGTGTGGCCCTTTCCATATTTCTGCAATAGTGACTCTTTAATGAAGAAAATCCTTTTTTTCACTTTTGTTTTAAATCTACGAAGAAGTTTGGGAAAAGATACTCATTTTATAAAGACTGCACAGTCAACAAAAGTCAGTTTCCCATAAAGACATGAACACATTTAATCTTATCATTCTAAAAACAAATATTGTTAATGTTTTTCAAATACAAATTGAAATGTCCATTGTATTTATTTCTTCATTGAACAAATCTTCACCAAGTACCCCATGTACCATTGTTCAAGCTGCTGGGGATACAAAAGGTAGTTAGACCAAGTCCCCAGGCTTATGGATTTACATTCTAGTAAGGAGAGACATAGAGTGAAGAAGTAAATCAATGACAAAGATAATTTCAGATTGTGGTATAGTTTGTGAAGGAAATAGACTGAAATAGGAGTGTAGAAGTAGGGAGGAAGGAAGGAAGGGGAAAGATGTTTCCTTGAGATGAGAAGGCAAGGTCTCCCTGAGGAGGCAGAATTTGAGCTGAAACTTGAAGAATGAAGAGCCTAATATGCCAGGCCTGAGAGTGTTCCAGGCCCAGGAAGCAGCCAGTTTGAGGGCTTGGCAGGTGGGGGGTGGGGTGAACTGCATGAGCATAAGGACCCAGAGGACATTGTGGCTGGATTCTATTCAGGATGGAGGAGAATGGAATGAAAGAAAAATAGGAATCAGATCAGCCCCTAAGCCACAGTGAGAAATTTGAGTTTTGACATATAGCAACATTTAACCCATAAAGCAGAATGTAGAGGACAATTCCCACTTTATTATAAGCTAAAATTCAAAATCTTGATTGAAATGTAATGTTCTGGGGCACCTGGGTGGCTCAGTCAATTAAACTTCGGACTCCTGGTTTCAGCTCAGGTCATAATCTCAGTGTCCTGAGATAGAGGGTCTGTGCAGGTGTTGGGGGTGGGGGAGGCTGCCTCTTGGATTGGGCTCGGAGCTCAGCCTGGTATCTGCTTGAGATCCTTTCTCTTTCCCTCTCCTCCTCCTGCCCCTCCCCCCTTGTGCGTGTGCTCTCTAAAATAAATAAAATCTTTTTAAAAAATGTAATGTTCTTGTAATGTGATATTAATATGATATAATATTATCAAAGATGCTCTTAGAAATCTGGTAGCAAGAGCCTGAGAATTAGAAAATATAATTTCTACTTGTGCTCCAAATTCTCATATTTAATATAGCTTTTGTTTCAGTTTTGCTATTTACTGAAATAGGTAAAGCACTTCTTAAGAGCCTAATTTTTAGATCTGGGGAAAACTAGAAGTTCATAATCTTCATGTTGTCTAAATGAATTATCATTTTAATAGTTAATAGTTCCTTAGTTTTAAGTGATGTAGTATTTCACCTTAAATATTGAGACTATTTAGAATATTCAAAAATAATCTGCCTGAAAGTGGTGTTTATGTATAATTCTCACATCAGTGATATATCAAGTTAACTTTTCTGAGGATATAGAGCACTTCAGATGGTTGTAATTATTCAGCCATGGCTGTGTCCTCATAATATAAGATCATAAATTAATTTCTTACTTAGCCTAATTTATGTTACTTCATTTAAGCCTAGAATCTTAAGATAATAGCCTCAAGTATACTGGAAACACATGCAAGAAATGATAGATGGATTACATAGGAGTTGAAGTAAAAGAGTAAAGCTAAACACATATGGTTTTAAAGGATTTAATATCATAAATACAGTAAAAATAATAAATACAAATATTTTTAGTACAAATAATGAAGTGAGGGTGAGGATGGGGTATGAAGTAGCAAATTTTGGGAATAAAAATGGAACCTTTAAATCAAACATTGATTTGGAGATGAGCTTTTTACAAACTAATTTTTCAGGAGTACTGGTAGTTTAAAGTAATGACTATTAATAAACATATTCATAGTTATGTGAAAGAGATTTAGAGTTCTCTGTAATCTAACACAAAGGTCACAGAGCTATATTCTGGACAATATACTTCTTTATGCATTGCCTCTTAGGTTATGAAAAGTACAACTGTAGTTCATCAAAATGTGCCCCAAGGCACAATACCATTTTACTTAGTCATTAGAAAGTTTAGCATAATTGCTTAGTATAATCCAAAGAAAATATGAGTACAGACATCAGGGACTCTCCAATTTGTTAGGCAATTGTTCCATAATTTTTGGCACCAAGATAATCCACATGTTGAAAAAGCAATTAATCACTGGTGCTAGTTATCAAGCTATGATTTTAGCTATTTCCTCCCAAATTTGACCCCAAATGACAGAGTTCCTTATTTTATTTTTGTAATATTCTGACTTCTAAGATCAAAAGTTTAAATATGCCAGTTTGGTTATAGTTGACTTAAAATTTGTGTTACTACTTTTCTAAAATAAGTGAATCATAACTTTGTATTTACAAGGATAGATTATTTCTTCCACTACTATTTGGATAAACGGTTTAGAATCCTTTAGAAACTTATAGACTTATTACCTCAGAAGTTAATTGAAATCCTTAAACTAGCATTTTTGCCCGAAGAAGGTAAATTTATTTGCTGTTGGAACTTGTATTGAAAACAAGACAAAACAAGAGAACACATGATTAGATTTTCAATTTTCTAATATTTTGCGAAGTTGCATATATACATCAGTTATTAAACAGTGAAAGAGATAAATGCCTCATAATTGAACATAATCATATTTTACTTATTTTATTTCACAAGGATGAGTAAAAAAAGCTGTCATTTTGTATAGTATATTTTTCTATCTTCATAAAAAACAAAAAAAAAACCACACCAAACAAAACATCCCCTGCTCCCACATTGCTCACTGATGTATGTCTTTGGTATTTATAGTTAAAACAATCCAGAAATATAGAAAGAAGCCTTGGAAATTCAACAGTCTCTGTTTAGTTCAGTTTATTCAGCTACATGTGGATACAGTGCAGACTTAGCAATATAAATGAACTCCTCTCTGCATGCATGACTTACGCATCTGTACCTCATCACTCATGGAACGATTTTTGGAAACTCTGAACCTCTGCAATATGCAGCACTCCAACTCCCAGTTTCTGTGATTCATTGTATAGTTACTTATGTTCTTGCTCTTCTGTGTTTATTTTCAATATGCTTGTGCTGTTGGGCAGTTTATTATTATATTGTGCAATGCAGTGATTTTTCAAAATCCTGAAAACCAGATAGTCATACTAATTTGTGACAACAATCTTCAGACTTCATTCCTCAAGTGGAGTACATGATGTTTGGTCTCAGAGCTTATTTTCCAAATTCAGAAACAAATGGAACACGAACAGTGTTTGTTCCATTCTCCTCCTGTTGGTTCTTTGTTTTGGTAGTACTGCTGGTTTCAAAATAACAACTTGAGTGGTGTTTTAATTGTTAGTCAATAAATAAAACCTGTAGAATAAAGTACTCAGTTCATAACTGGACAGTGTAACAAAAAAATGGTAGTAATGCATAAATTCTTAATAATATACAGAGAAAGTACTGTTGAATTGTTTGGAATAAAGACCTTGAGATACTAAAACAATCTGGAAAATTTGGAAAACCCTCGATTCTGGGACCTTCCTTTATGTACCCTTAACAGGTCCCAATCCCCATTCCATATGCACTGACTTCTTTATGTCTGTTCCAGCCTGTGCTTCTGGCTCCAGTCTTATTATTTGGACACTGGGATTAAGTTTTTGATGACGAGTGACATTTCCTGTAAATTATCACCAAAGGGCTTGAGAAATTATATCTGGAAAAAAAAATTGAAACTGAACAAAAAACATACTTCACTTAGAAAATGTTCTTTTCCGCTCCTGAATAGCTCAAGAGTGTAAGATAATACTTTGTAGGAAAAGACAAACCCAATTCACAACTTAGTTTCTGAATGATGCCTGCAATTGAACCCTGATTTCCTAAAAGCTCATTAAAATGGGAGCACTTTTGCCAAAAGTGACCATGACAATACAATTTAAAGATATACTTTAAAAATATTTGTAAAGGAACTTGCTTTTTAATAAACCAAGTACATTTACAACAAAACGCAAGTGTTCCTGAGTCCTTTTTGCCTGGCTACACCACTGAATAGAGGGGACATTATTGGTTGCCTTGTAGTATCCATTTAATCTTAATTTGTAGTAGTTATGAATTTTGGGGATTGTTCATTCCATTCCTACCTCCAGGCATTGCCCTTAATTGGCCTAAAAAGTCCTATATATAATCTCAGGTGTGGGCTCATATTCCATTAGACCAGTGTGAAGTCTGAACCTTACTCTAACAGCTCTTTACCCCTGACTGGATGATGTGGTGTGGTGTGCAGCCAATTTGGGGGAATACAGCTTTAGATTCAGGCCAACACATGGAGGGCAGAGCTGAGAACCATAACAGGAAGCCTAATCCAGTTGTGCCTAAACCAAGTATGATTCTGGACTCTGGGGTGAGGTGAGCCAATAAATTTTTATTCTTTAAGCAACTGTTGTTGTGTGTATGTGTGTTACCTCCAGTCAGTGCATCGTTACCAATATGAGTCCAATGAAGTTAGGATTGAAACACTTTCTTTTCCTAGGTATTGCTATCATAGGCACTTTCCATCACACCAAGGTGTCTTAACTGTTTAGGTAATAAATGTCAAATTAAATGTGGATAACTGTATTTAAGTCTTAGAATGAAAACTGCTAGTATGTTTTCATGGTGGCTCCAATGGCTCCTTATTACTCTTATCATGTCAAAAACATTAACCATTCAGTCCTGTGAATAAAAAACCTCAACAAGCTTGTCAGTGTTCCCTAAGATGTTGCTGAAAAAGATTATGGCAGTAAATAGATTTTGGCTGCTCATTGGGGGGCAGTCTTCTTTTTTAAGGTTATGAAAATGGAGGTGAGTTTGAACCATCTGAAATTGGGGGTGCCTTTTATTTAAAGTTACAAAATGAGGGGCTCCTGGCTGGCTTAGTTGGTAAAACATGATTCTTGACTTCAGGGACAGGAGTTGAGCCCCACATTGGGTGTAGAGGTTACTTTAAAAAAATTAAAAGGTTGAGACCAAAATGCTAACGTGTCATCAATTGTCCAAGAATGTATTTAGATACCAATGTTAGTGGGCTTCCTCCTTACCAAAGATTACCTCAGTGCTAAATCTAACAGAAAAATTTTAGGCTTTCTTTTCCTTGACCTCTTGGCAGAATGTCAAGTCACTGATAAATTACTTCTTAAAGTTTCTCCTCTGCTCTTGTGGTCTTCTCTTCCTCTGGCGATTTTTGTATTTGATGTTTCCATGATTTGTCTTGTCTTTTCACTATTTTCCACAAGTCATTTCATTTGCTTTCAGCTGTGCCTCACCCCCAGATCTTAGAAACATCAGTCTGGTACATTTCTGCTGTTTAAAACTCTTACTCCGAATTGCTGTTAGGATAAAATTCAAAGTGCCTCTGCAGATTCTATCCTCATCTTATCTATTAAAGTCATCTTTTGCTACTTCTCATGTCCAATTGAACACTCTCAGGTCTCACTGAGTATCAGTTCTTGAAGGTACTAGGTTCATGCTCTCTACCTCTAGCCTTCTACACGTTGCTGTACTACTGTTTATAAACTTGCGTTACCATTATGCTTTTCTGGCTAGTCCTCCTATCTTTCAAATTTCAGCTTTATATCAGGTCACTTCTTTCAAGAAGTCTACCTGGGTAACTCCCTAGTGTAAGTGTTCCTCCTGAGTTTCCCAGCATACTATTTTTCCCTTCATACTAGTACACATAGGTTCTTGTTAACTTAGCTTTAGCCTCCATGGTAGCTTCTGTGTGGACAGGACAGTGGCCTTGTCTTTCTTGTTCAGAATATCTGCAGAGTAAAATTTGACCTATTCAGTAAAGGTACTTAGTAAATATTTGAATGACTAGAAAACCTATGTTAGGCTCTGTCTTAAGTTATTTAATTTTCAGGAAAATAACTCAAGATGCGACATGGTTAACGTTCAAAGAAAATAAAAATGTTATGTTAAATTATATTTTTACTAGTAGATTACCAAAAGAAGGTATAAGTGAATTAAAAAGTGGCTCTGAGGGCGCCTGGGTGGCTCAGTGGGTTAAGCCGCTGCCTTCGGCTCAGGTCATGATCTCAGGGTCCTGGGATCGAGTCCCGCATCGGGCTCTCTGCTCGGCAGGGAGCCTGCTTCCTCCTCTCTCTCTCTGCCTGCCTCTCTGCCTACTTGTAATCTCTCTGTGTCAAATAAATAAATAAATAAATCTTAAAAAAAAAAAAAAAAAAGTGGCTCTGATAATCAGTATGGCAAGTGAAGTGCTGAAATTCTTTGTTTTAAATTTAGAAAATAGGAAGGTTCCAACAAATATTTCTTCCTTTTTGTTCTGTATCTTTTTATTTTTTTAATTGTGCTATGTTAATCACCATACAGTATATTAGTTTTTGATGTAGTATTCCATGACTCAGTGTTTGCGTGTAACACCCAGTGCTCCAGGCAATCCATGCCCTACTTAATACCTATCACCAGGCTCACCCATCCCCCATGCCCCTCCCTTCTAAAACTCTCTCGGAGTACATAGTCTCTTATGGTTTGTCTCCCACTCTGATTTCTCCCCCTTCATTTTTCCCTTCTCCTAATGTCCTTCATGCTATTATGTTCCATAAATAAGTGACACCATATGATAATTGACTTTCTCTGTTTGACTTATTTCACTTAGCATAATCTCCTCCAGTCCCATCCAAGTTGAGACAAAAGTTGGGTATTCATCCTTTCTGATGGCTGAGTAATATTCCATTGTATATATGGACCACATCTTTATCCATTTGTCTGCCGAAGGGCATCTTAGCTCTTTCCACAAGGGAAGAAACAACAATATTGGAGAAGTTGTGGGGGAAGGGGAACCTTCTTACACTCTTAGTAGGAATGCAAATTGGTGCAGTCACTTTGGAAAACAATGTGGAGGTTCCTCAAAAAATTAAAAATAGAGCTACCCTATGACCCAGCAATTGCTCTACTGGGTATTTACCCCAAAGATACAGATGTAATGAAAAGAAGGGCCATATGCACTCCAATGTTCATAACAGTAATGTCCACAATAGCCAATGTATTTCTTTCTCTTACAGTCAAGAACATTAAAGGATACTAGAAAAATAATGTAACTGCTCCCACAAAATAACGGAAGAACAATTTCATTTTAAAGAGCTTTATTACACGATGTTAATATTCAGGACACTTCAGAGCACCTTATACTTCTAATCAGATTTTTGGTAACTGGTTTTAAAGTGTTACTTGAGTATTTTTCTCATACTGGCTTTCAGTCAAAAGTACTACTTAGTGATTGTTTAAGAGATGTTAATTTGATTAAACAGTTTATCCTTAATAACCTGAGACATCAATCCATGGATAGCTTCTATGGTAGTTTTGCAGCTGGAAAGAAAAAACACATCACATAATGTCATAAGAACATTAAAACTGTTTTGAATATGCAAGTTCCCTCCCCTCCATTTCCATCCTTGTACCCCCAATAATGATTTTCAGTTCTATTTATACTCCATGAACCACAATTTACAGTTTACTCTTGTGATTTTTAGCCTTCATCAAGTCTTTTAACCATTTCATTACAGTTGAACCTCGAACAACATGAGAGTTAAGGGTACCAAATCTTCCACTTGGTTGAAAATTCACATGTAACTTTTTTTTTTAAAGATTTTATTTATTTATTTGACAGAGAGAAATCACAAGTAAGCAAAGAGGCAGGCAGAGAGAGGAGGAAGCAGGCTCCCCGCAGAGCAGAGAGCCCGATGCGGGGCCTGATCCCAGGACCCTGGGATCATGACCTGAGCTGAAGGCAGAGGCCTCAACCCACTGAGCCACCCAGGCACCCCTCACATGTAACTTTTGACTCCCCCAAAACTTAACTTCTAAGAGATTAGTATTAAGGGAAGCTTAACAGTAACATAAACAGTTGATTAACACATATTTTGTACATTACATATATTATATACTCTATTCTTACAAAAAACTAAGCTACAGAGAAGTATTTAAAATCTACATTTATATTACTGTACTGTATTTAAATACTGTACTAAAAAAAACCCCCACATATAAGCATATCCATGCAGTTCAAACCCACATTGTTCAAGAGTCAACTACACTTACTAGAAGCTTCACAACAGAGCAGTATAAAATTTGATATAATTTACAATAGTTGATTTTGTTACTTATCAACAGTTTTGGGAAAAGCTCCGTTTTGGAAGGTGACTGAAGTTATATATAATTCTTCATTACAGACTGATTCTGATATTACATTAAAATCTTACTCCTTATTGTTTATTACTTAGAATTATTAAAAAAGAGATTAATTTAAAGAATACTATGCTTTTCCCCCCAAAATAATCATAAACATCCTTCAAACAATTAAAGGTCGAAGTCAGTGGGTGAAGGACTTAGGTTTTAAAACTGATAAAAATTAAAAAGCAAAAAACAGTAAAACCCCGCAATATTTAGAAGGTATCCAATTTTTATAAAGTTACCCACAAAAGGAAAATACTCTACCTGTTTACTACTACTTTTGTCCTTCCTACTTTTCTTCTTATATAATTAGAGACATTACCATTGTGAAATTTTTGCTTGCTAACTGAGGTGTAAATGTAGATAAAATTATAAATCACAAATGATATAAAAATAGATAAGCAAAAGCATACACTCATAAAAAAATGAGACCTAATATTACAGAAAGATTAAATTTTTAACCAGGTTACTAGCTTTAAACCTTCTAAAAATTCATGGAAAAGAATAAGATAATTTAACCCAAGATGGCTTCTGCTCCTAACACACTTTACCTTCCCATCTCTCTTTTCTGTCCTCCTGACCAGTTCAATTTTTCTGAAGATGGATACCAAGGTATCAGTTTATATAGATGTCAACATAATTTTCCCTTATTCTCTGCAGCTAATTATCACATTAAAGTTCAAACTTATATGAAAGTACATGCTATTTAGGTGGTCTTTCCAATCCTCTATGCATCTGAAGGGCCACCTGATTATTTTGTAAGTTATCAGAGAAAACATTCCAAGTTTGTTCCTAATAAATTCTTGATAGTGTGATGCAATATGGGGGCTTAAGTGGGTAGGAGAAGAATAAATGAAACAAGATGGGATTGGGAGGGAGACAAACCATAAGTGACTCTTAATCTCACAAAACAAACTGAGGGTTGCTGGGGGGAGGGGGTTTGGGAGAAGGGGGTGGGATTATGGACATTGGGGAGGGTATGTGCTTTGGTGAGTGCTGTGAAGTGTGTAAACCTGGTGATTCACAGACCTGTACCCCTGGGGATAAAAATATATGTTTATAAAAAATAAAAAATTAATAAAAAAAATTCTTGATAGTGTAATTTGGGATACTAAATTACTGTATTAAGATAATTTCAGAAGAATAACTTAAGAGAAATGCAGTCATTTCTTTTATATTTAGGGGTTTAAAGCTTCATAAAAATAAATTTGATAAATTTAAGAAATCTCAATATAATCCCTCAAAAGACAATTAAGTTAGAATAGATTTGGATGTCCTTTTGCAGAATTTTTTTTTTTTAATTAACATATAATGTATTAGTTGCCCCAGGGGTATAGGTCTGTGAATCATCAGGCTTACACACTTCACAGCACTCACCATAACACATACCTTCCCCAATGTCTATAACCCAACCACCCTCTTTTTTTTTTTTTTTAAAAGATCCAGTGATGGATTGGTTTTCTTCAGCACACTTTCTAGCTACATCTAGAAAAGATGACTGGCAGTTTTTTAATAATACATTACCTAGATCTTTAAACCTTAAATGTTTTAATCTAAATTTTCTAAGCTAAAATTTGCATTTGACAACTCTTAAAGGTCCCAAGATATCAACATTCAGGTACCATTCTAAGTTGTAAATAAGTTGAAACATAAGGAATTTGAATCCAATTATAAGGTGCAAATTCTGAAATAAAAAGAACTAGTTAGGGGTAGGAACAGATTTGCTCTTACCTGTCTCTTGTAGCTTTGGCAAGTTTGTCTTCTGACTTTCTGTCATGTGTTTCTAAACCCAACATGAAACTCCCTCGTCCCAGCTGGGCTTCAGACTGTTCTAATTTTTCAGACAAATCAAAGACCTGACCAGTGGTATAGTCTGCATTCTGTAGGGAAAATGGCATTGTGTCAGTGTGTGTGTGCATATATATATATATATATATTTTAATGTAATTTTTTTTTTCTTAGAACATTTCATTTACAAAGAATTCCACCATGAAATTTAAGTGTGATAGTCACTGAAGTAAGAAATGAGATTTACTTGTACAGACTGACTCCAAAGTTCAAGCAGTTCGAGTGTGGAGTTTTCCTCCCCTTTATAATTTCAAGATTAAATCTGGAATTCTTTTTGACTCATTAATCTAATTCTTGTTATTATGAGAGGCTGTGAAGTACATAGGCCAGAGTCTCAGCTTTGGTCCTGCTGCAGATTAGCTGGGAGGCCTTGGGAAAACTCCCTAGTTTTCTGTGCCTTTAAGTTGTCTTCTGAAAATTGGGGAGAGGATAGTGATAATTTCTACATTAAGGCTATCATGAAGACTAAATTAAGTAATGTATATGGAGTAATGTATATAAAGCTCTTAGGACTGTCCTTGGCAACTGGTAAAGGCTTAATAACTATTAGCTAATTTTATTATTTGTTCTTGTTGAAATTTCAGCATTTAATACTGAACGATTTTTAAAAAGTAACATTTATCTTAGGTTTTCTGATTATAAAGTAATAGTTACTACAGACAATTTGGAAAATGTAGAGCAAAGTAAAGAGGAAAGGAAACACCTATAATCCCTCCACTTAGCTGTAATCCTGGTTATATTTTAGAGTATTGCTATATGCTTACACACACACCTATAAATACCATTTGTCCCTTAATATTTCATACTTTTTAAAAAGAAAAACTTTAACAGTTATATATGTATACTTAAGCATTAAGCACTTGAGCATTTTTATGGGTTTTCTTTTTTAAAATGTTGTGGTCTAAAATGGAAAACAACTTTTCACTAAGATGCATTATGAAGTATATGTTCCATTTTCTTTCCCTTATCTTCAAAAAAGAGTGAAGGTTAAATAAACAACTTGGCAACAACTAGTACATTACTCTATTTACTCAATCTGTAAGACAATGTACAAGTTCAACTTGTACATCTCTCTGGAGAAAGAGATGCACTGAACATACGTTTATGAATTTTTTCTTTTTTAAAAATTTTTAAGATTATTTGAGATAGAGAGAGTGTGTACATGAGGGAGGGAGGAGCAGAGAGAGAGGAGAAGTGGACTCCCTGCTGAGCAGGGAGCCCAACGAGGGGCTTGATCCCAGGATCGTGACCCGAGCTGAAAGCAGATGCTTAGCCGACTGAGCCACTCAGGAGCCCTATAAATTTTTTCCTAAAATGCTGTAATGAACCATATATACAACCACAAAAAAGAAGAAAGTACAATTTAACCTAATTTAACCTCTTCTTGATTATTAATGTCCTCAACATATGCAGTCCTGGAATACAGGGATAGTCATTGGCTGGCTGAGTAGGTAGAGCTGTTTGCCTTTAGGCAAAGAAAGGTTCAGACTGCTCTGGTCTTAGTGTTTTTTCCCTCTGCCAATATATGTCACTTCTGGTTCTCATCAGTATACTTGCCTCTAAGGAAACAATACACACAAAGCATTTAGCAGTATATGGCATAAAAGCAGCACTTAATAAACGTTTGCTATAATGATCACTTACCTTCCTTCTAATTTGCTACTTCTGACTGTTAAGGTTACAAAGTAAGAATAAGAAGTCTGTCAGAACTCTTTTTAAAATCATAGAAAGGGTTGCCTGGGTGGCTCAGTCAGTTAAGTGTCTAACTTTTGGCTTCAGCTTGGGTCATGATCTCAGAGTCATGGGACTGAGCCCTCTGTTGGGCTTTGTGCTCAGCAGGGAGTCTGCTTGGGACTCTCTCTCTCCCGCTCCCCCTGCTCAGGCTCTCTTTCTAAATAAATAAAATCTTTAAAGTAAATAATAGAATCACAGAAATTATGCTCAAGTGAGGCCTTTTCCTATGAACAAAGAAATGAACCAAACAAAAAATAGTAACTTGCAGAGGCTTTATTATATGCCAGGCACTTTGTTAACTGATTTACATAAAGAATTTCATTTAACTGTCATGGTACTTAATGATGTAGGTAGGTACTGTTATCACCGAACCCAAGAATAGGCTTAGTCTCATTAAATAACTTTCTGAAGGTCACACACATCTAGTAAAGTGCCAGAGTTCTTTTTGAAATGAGTTTACCTTGTACCAAATTTTGTGATTCTAACCATTATGCTATTCTGTACTATGTGAGGTAGCCTACTTTAAAAAAAAGAAAAGGAAAAGCAACTGTTTGTGACTAAGCTCCAGTAGAAGCTTGTAAAATAAATATCCTTCTAAGTTATGTTGTTTTAATGATATATTTGAAAAAATTCAGTGATTTATTTTATCTTATTTTTTGTTGCCCAGCATCTGCTATTTTAAGTTAATGATATTCTGATTTCCTTCTGGGAACGATGCTTCCTAATTCTTAGTCCATGTGCTTCTGCATTTTTTCTAGCCCAGCCCAAGCAGTGAAGTACTTGCCTTGACACAGCCACTCATGGTGCTCATTCCCTTGGCCCAGAGCTTTAAGATGGGCATGTGACCTAAACAAACCTCAGACACAATGAGGTTTTGCCTGGAGTTTTGCGTGACTATGTGTATTCTGATCTTCTGTTTTGAATGTGAAAATGAGAGGCCGGGAGGCCTGAAGTTAATGCAGCCATCTTGTCCCCCCACCCTTTTTTTAAAGATTTATTTATTTAAGAGACAGCATGAGCAGGAAAGGGAGAGGGAGAGGGAAACAGAATCCCAAGCAGACTCTGCACTGAGCTGAGAGCCCAAACTGGGATCAATCTCATGACCCTGACATCAGGACCTGAGCCAAAACCAAGAGTTGGACACTTAACCCCAGGTGCCACGCAGGAGCCCCTGCAATCTTGTTTTCACAGGAAGCCCAAAACTGAAGCTGACTGATACGAAATCAAAGCTGAGACAGAATGACAAAGATCTCACAATACTGTTTCAGTGCAAACTTGCCTGTAGTAAGCCCTACTCCTGGACTTCACAGCTTAAAAGATTCTCTTTTTTGATTAGGCCGGCTTGGATGCGTCTCCTGTCACTTGTAACTGGGGTCCTACCTGAGGCACTTGACACAACAAAAAACAATATTTGTATTTTTCTCTCTGTCGCTTTAAGGAAGGGGCAGATTTCCCTTTCATCTGGCCACCTATATTTGTCACTTGGACTTAATCTCAATGCCACATGACACAGATCTTGGCTTCACCTAGTATCCCAATCCAGCTCTGGTCATGTGCAGAATCTATCCCAGCCCTGGTGTCTTGGCTAAGTCAGGTATAACCTTTCCAGGAAAAAGTTTTGGATATTAAACAACTTATGTAGCTTAGATAAAATTCAAATGCATTCCTTGGAAATATAGTACTTACAGTAAGCAAACTAGAGGAACTCAGTGTATTCACCCAGTATTTATTCCACAAAAGCTCAAGCAATTTGCGATCCAATGAGGATTTGAAATATGAGACTTCTAAGGCATAATATCTAGGAAACAAAAGGACAAGTTTAGTAAGCTAAAAAAAAAAAAAATTCAACCATTTCACATAAAAGTTATGGCCAAATTTAAGTGTATTACATTTTATACCCAAATAGTTATGTTTTAGTTTTTAGTCCAATAGAATAATAGGTATGGCTTCCTTACACTTCAGAGGCATGGTTTTAAATCTTCTATTAACTAAACTTTCTTGTGTTAAATTTCTTCCCACTATAGAGTCCAGCATTCCCCAAAACTTAACAATTAGTCAGAACTTCTGAATGACATATGTTTATCCATGTTATTGAGTTTATAAATTCTGGCCAAAAAGCACATAAACTTAATGAACTGCTTTTCTAGGGTCAATGGTAATTTTTGGTAGGCTTTTAAAAATACTGAAAATGGGGGCGCCTGGGTGGCTCAGTGGGTTACGCCGCTGCCTTCGGCTCAGGTCATGATCTCAGGGTCCTGGGATCGAGTCCCGCATCAGGCTCTCTGCTTGGCAGGGAGCCTGCTTCCCTCTCTCTCTCTCTGCCTGCCTCTCCATCTACTTGTGATTTCTCTCTGTCAAATAAATAAATAAAATCTAAAAAAAAAAAAAAAAAAAAAAAAAAAAAAAAAAAAAAAAAAATACTGAAAATGACATGTGGCTTTCCCATTTCTTCCTTCTAATCCCCTAATTAGGATCTATTGTTTTTTTTTTTTTTTTAAGATTTTATTTATTTATTTGATACAGAGAGAGATCACAAGTAGGCAGAGAGGCAGGCAAAGAGAGAGGGGGAAGCAGGCTCCCTGCTGAGCAGAGAGCCCAACTCGGGGCTCAATCCCAGGACCCTGAGATCATGACCTGAGCCGAAGGCAAGAGGCTTAACCCACTGAGCCACCCAGGTGCCCAGGACATACTGCTTTTTGGAAAGCAAACCTCAAAGTAGAATCCTTAGAGTGCCTAAAAAAAATACTACTTTCAAAGGTGCCTGATTTATAACCAGTAAGCTCATGAAAATGTTTGGTTAAATGTATGAAAAACATGTATTTTTAAAGTAATAAATATTTAAATACTCACTAGGTTCTGTACATCAATAGATACAAAGAAACAAGAGACTTTTTTTTTTTTTAACCTTAAGGAGCTTAATACTATTTATAGGGGAAATGTGGTATGAATCCACAAAAAATTAAATATAATGATATATAGTGAATAACAGTGATACTCTAGGGCATATACAGAATTAGCCACCACCAATTAAATGTTAGAGATATTGAGTACTCTCAGTGTAGACAGAATTGCCTGAGAAGTCCTAGGGAGAAGGCGGGACTGAGAGTAACCCTTACATGAGTCTATGTGCGTGTATGCTGACAGCAAGGAGGGCATTAAGCAAGCAGCACTGACTTATAAACAGGAAAGTCATAAAAGGAACAGTAAATAAATCACTTTGGCTGGACAGTTAAGCAACAGCAGAATAACTATATGAGGGGAACCTAGAAAGCTTTGTTGGGATCTATTTGGTAGAAGATATTACACAAAAGGTAATAAAATTTAAACTTCATGGGTGGAGGGATGGGTTAGATAGGTGATGGGGATTAGGGAGTGCACTTGTCATGAGCACCTGATGTTGTATGGAAATGCTGATCACTGGATTATACACCTGAAACTAATATTACACTCTATGTTAACTAGAACTTAATAAAAACTTAAAAAAATAAATTTAAACTTTATCTTCTAGATAGTGGGGACTCATGGAAGATATTTGAGCAGAGCAATGATAGGGCCAAAGAGGTGTTTACGATAGGATGTGTTTCAGAGAAATAGTAGTAGGCAGGGAGACCATAAAGGATACTATCGTAGTGCAGCAGATATGAAGAAAGGCTCAGATGCAGGTTAGTGGTGCAAAAGATAAAAGACAGGTGGACACCATAAGAAATTCTTGTTGAATTAATTCAGGAGTGAGTGAAGAAATTAAAAAAGAGTAAGAATTTGAGGACATCAGAATTAAGTGAGGGTCTTTTCAAGATTAAGATACCTATGCGGATCTGAAGATGGACAGGACATGGCTAATGAAATGTGCAGGTGAACAGCATATTTCTTGAGCACCTATTACGTTCTGGATGCTTTACATACATTTTCATTTAGTCTTTCTTATAACCATACACATAAAGCATTTATTATTCCCAGTCTGTAGACAAATGTTCAGACAGAAAAGATTTTACTCAAAGCTAGTTAGTAAGTGGCAGAGAAAGGATATGAGAAGTTGTATCTACTATCAAAACTCTGTTTTATTTTTACATGCAGACTGTAGACATTTAAGAGAGTATTTAAGAAGTAAGATCCCAGGAGTAAGGGAGTTAGGTATGGGGAGGGGATGAGGGGCTCAAGTAGAAAAGGTCAGCTTTAGAAAGCAGGGGGCTATATCTCTGGTACTTGAGGAAAAAAAAAGAAATGAGAGATGAATATAGCAATAGACATTTGGATTTATAAAGGATGGAAAATAAGAGAACTCAAACGAAGTTCTATAGAGTTTGTTTTAAAATTAATGGATCGGGGCGCCTGGGTGGCTCAGTGGGTTAAAGCCTCTGCCTTTGGCTCAGGTCATGATCCCAGAGTCCTGAGACTGAGCCCCACATCACAGGCTCAGCAGGGAGCCTGTTTCCCTTCCTCTCTCTCTACTTGTGATCTCTGTCTGTCAAATAAATAAAAAAAATAAAATTAATGGATGTTAACGTAATTACTGTTTTAATACCAGAGGCTGATGCAATGAAATTTTTTGTCTAATATGGAGTGATTAGCTGCAAATCTCAGTAGTAGAGTTGAAAACAAGAAGAACATTCAAAATTAGTTGGGGAGCTAAAACCTCATCTTCTGTATGGGAAGTCAATAATAGATACTGTCTAGAACAGAAAGAAGTAGCGCTATCAGCACATTGTTTGAAGATATGGGGTAAATACATATAGGAATAACTATAATAGTTTATGTGACTGCCTCTGGGGGATGGGAAAGGGAATGGTACAAATTGTTATTTTTCATAATAAGTTTCATAGAACCATTTTACTCTTTAAACCATGCTCCTGCATAACACTGATAACATACAAGCTAACTTAAAAAAACAAAAAAAACAAAACAAAACAACCCCTGTGTCCTATTTTCACTAAGGTTCTTCAAAGTTAAAAATATTTAATATCTACATTATATTCTTTATTTTAAACAGACTTTGGGTGTGCAATATGATGTGGGATTTAAGGCAGGAAAGAAAGACCAATATAAACTGGACGTCATACCTTATTATCAAATAAGTTTGGAAATGGATCTATAAGCAGGCTGCCCCAAACCCCGCTCTTTCAGCCTGGCACTATGTTTCATTAAAGATTTTAAACAAAAATAAATCAAGCCCCTTATTTTCCCTAGGAAAGAATTTATTCTTATTCAGGAATTGATCCTAAGAGATTATCTTTGGATATCTAAGTAATTTCAGATTCAAAATTCTAGGCTCTAACAATGTAGATTGCTAGAAGTGGCTCTTCTTCTCTGATGGGCTTCTATTTTAGTAAAATAGGAAATGTAGGTTTGTTTGGATACAGAAAGCATAGACTGCCTCAGTCTTTTTTCTTTCAAAAACTGCTGTTGGTAGTGTAATAAGTAGCGTAGGTATTAAAGGTATAAGCTTTTTCTATCACTATAACTCAATATAAATGAAAAAAATTTACTTTTACGCTGAGAAAGTATCACAGCAAAGGTGTTTCCAGGCTTAGGAGCAATTCTCTCAAACTAGAATGGTTTAAATTTTTGTGTTCTTTAAATAATTTTTTTCCAATAGGGCAAATTATGTGATTTAATTCCAAGTCTCTAACTGAAAAATAAAAAATAATCTTTTTTTTCCCCCTGATGTATGTAAGGGATGACTGATATATCTTATAACTCAATTTTAGAAATTCTAGAATTTTCTAAGAATTTCTGAACGGAAGAATAAGATGTATTCCTAGAAGTTTGGATAGGCGGTATGGAGAAAAGGGGACCCTAATCATTTAGGTAACATTTTTGGGGGGATGCCCACCCTTTTATGTGCCATGTCTGATTTAAATGTTAGTCTACAGCAGTGAACTAAGTTTATTGTAATGAAGTTCAAATTCTAAAGGGGTCAATAACAAGGAATCAAAAACATACCAGAATGGTAAGTGCTAAGAAGAAAAATAAAAGCAGGGAAACTGAAACACAGTGACTGACTGGAAGGTGTTATTTTAGACAGGGTGACCAGTAAACATTCTCTGTTAAGGTGACCCTTAAACAGATACTCCATGATTGAAGTAGTCAGTGAGCCACGTGGAAACAGGAACAATTTTCTCAGAAGAGGGAACAGCAAATGCAAAGGCCCTGAGGCAGGAAGTTGCCTGGCACGTCTGACAACCATGAGGAGGCCCTTGTGACTGGACTGGAGAGAGCAAAGATTTAGTGATAGGAGATGAGCTCAGAGGTAGTATGGGTCAGATCACATAGGGCTGTTAGTCCATCAAAAGGACTATGGATCTTATTTTTGGTGATATAGGAAATCATTCTGGAGGAGGAGGAATATGGCCTCACTTACATTTTAACAGAATCAATTTGGCTGACAAAAGATCTTTAAAGGGGTGAACAGGAGAACTGGAAGACTAGTTAGAAGGCCAGTGCTTTGGTTCAGGCTCCAGAATATGGTGGGAAGGTCAATGTGATGCGGCAAGATATATTCAGAAGGAGAAAACTGTTTTCACTGGCTTAATACTTTTAAAACTTGAGATGTAATTCATATACCTTAACATTCACTATTTTCTTTTTTTTTATTAATTATTTTTATTAACATATACTGTATTATTTACCCCAGGGGTACAGGTCTGTGAATCATCAGGCTTACACTCTTCCCAGCACTCACCATACAATATTCACTATTTTAAAGAAGTATATAATTCATTGGTTTTAGAATGGTTTCTTTAAATTTTGGAGTGAAAATGCTTAGGATGAAGTTTTACTAAACGGAACTTGAGGGGCATCTGGGTGGCGCAGTTGGTTAAAGAGGCTGCTTTCAGCTCAGGCCATGATCTTGGGGTCCTGGGATAGAACCCTGTGTTGGGCTTCGTGCTCGGTGGTGGTAGTGGTGGGGGTAGGGGGAGTCTGCTTCTCTCTCTGCCCTTCCCCCTTGCTCATGTGCTCTCATAAACAAACAAATGAAACTTGGTTACTATGAGAGCTTGCAGACATGCTGGTGTCAGGTTCATCCTGAATACAACTTTTTTCAGTTGTTAATTTCAACAATGGGCTAAGTATCTTATACAATGACAATATTTATAGTTGTGTGAAAGGCAAATAATAGGTTAAAATGATTATTAATAAAAAATTCAAACATTATCCTAAATTCTGTATTCTTACTACAATTTTAAAAGGGATTATGAGATGCATTTCATCTGAACCTTTATTTTCCTCCGTGAAATTAAGGGCTTGGACTAAGGATTCTTATGATAATTGTGGTATCCCATACACGTTAAAATTACTTACTGTTTGCAATGTACACCAAAGTCTTCTATTTTATTAAGTGGGATAGTCTGGTACTCAGAAGGTCCTTCATCAGGGGGTTTGTAGCCCTCAACAAAAATGGAGAAAATAGAAGATTAAAAAAGAAACCACACACAAACACTCATGCAGAAAAAAACATACGTTCTACGCAGCTTTCCATTTATAGAAACATTAATTCTGGGGAGTCACATATTGAACTTAGACATTCCAGTACAAAAAGGTGCTTATTCTGTCTCTCAACCCCAATGATGGCTAATGGTTGGATTTGGTTTATAGATTCATTTTTTTCTTGTCAGGGGATGTACACGTATGCTAATATCTATTTCAGTTTGTAGGGACAGAAACAGATGTATTTAGCTTGTGGTCTAGTACCTGTCAGAATGTCACGATGGGCACACAAGTACTTATTAACAAATGAAAACTGCTTTCTTAGCAACATATAACACAAATGTGTTATCTTTTGCTAAAGACAATTTGTTTTGGTTGACTGCTATTTTGTAAATATTTTCAAACTGTTTAGGACAAAACAGGGTATTAACCATAACATGACTTTAAAAATAAGTCATTTAAAAAATTATAAGGACCTCGAATTTTAAAAATTACCTTTGGGTATGTCCTAAAGGCTCCAAGATTCACTTTCCCTGCAGATATTGTTCTTGTTGGGTCAATCTATAAGAAAGATGTATTTGATATCTGCTAGTTATGAAACTGTTATATACTTCCATTTGTTTAAATGTTAAACTTAGAACTACCTACATATATAGAACACTATGCATGCATGCACACATACAAACACTGAGTAAAATAACCAAATAACAGGAAAAAATAATTGGAAAAAAATGACCAAACCAAATAACAACAAAGTTGAATAAAGTGGTTAAGTATAGAATTATCATAATTAATTTAGAAAGTAGATCTCGTTATTATACTATTTAAGAATGTGATCTGAAGACTTTCTCATCTCTTTTTCAAAAGTTTTCTTTTACTAGAGGAACAGTTTTCTACCTTTCTCATAGTAACCTGGATTGTATCTAAAACACTGTGAGCATAGCAAGAGCTGCTCTAGCAATTTCTGACTTACTGAATTCAGTCAACATTACTGAATGTCTACAGTTTGCAGGGAACTAAGACATAGGTGCTGTGATCACCCTCATCTTACAGAGTTGGGGAAGAGTTACAGAGAGGTTAAGTAGCTTGTTTGAAGTCCCAGCTTCTAGGAGGTGGAATTCAGATTCAATCCTAGGCATAATGACACCAGACTGTTCTACAGTTTTTATTTCTCTGTATATTTGCTTTAATAAATCTTCATGAAGAACTTAATTAAGACTGATTGTAAAAATACTTACTACTACTGCTACAAATGGTTCCTGGAACTGCTGATTGAGCATCTGAGTACTAACATCAATCCCAGAAAGCCAGCAGCCATAGCCAGGATGGCTGTGATACCAGCCAATTGCATTTTCAAGGCGGCCAACCTAACAAAGAAGGCAGAGAAGATTGAGAATTCTGTTTAATCTTAAAGACACTTGTCATTTGTCTGCTTACATAGCATTATGATAAAATGAAAGCATGCAGAACAGTGGATAGCATATGCTGCTTTTAGGTTAAAAAAGCATTATTTCCAATAGGTAATACCCAAAGCACAATACCTGAAGCTCCAGGAATAAAATTAACAAGACACAAGTAGAGTAGGCTATTCAGTCTGTTTCCTACCTTGTTACCCCCAACTACCCAGTTTCTCAACCCAGATGTAAACCACTATAACCACTGCTTATATCCACTGCTTATATAATTCCTATCTTATGGACATATTCTTTGCATATGCGTAGATTAAGAGAGATACACACAACAGCATACCACATACAGTGCTCTACACTCTGCTTTTTCAACTCAACACAACATCATGGGGTTTGTTCCAAGTAGATAAAGATATAACTACTTTTTAATTTTTATTTCTCTTAAAGGCAGGCTTACAGTTCATTGTATGGCTATACCATAATCTATTTAATCAGTTTTTTTTTTTTTAAAGATTTTATTTATTTATTTGACAGAGATCACAAGTAGGCAGAGAGGCAGGCAGAGAGAGAGGAGGAAGCAGGCTCCCCACTGAGCAGAGAGCCCGATGTGGGGCTCGATCCCAGGACCCTGAGATCATGACCTGAGCCAAAGGCAGAGGCTTAACCCACTGAGCCACCCAGGTGCCCGTTTAATCAGTTTTATACTCAGGAACATTTAGGTCATTTCCAAATTTTTGGTTTTAAACATACATCTGATACTGAGTGTGAGAAATAATTTTTTTTTTTTTTTTTTTACTGAGATATGGACGTATAACATTGTATTAGTTTGGATATACACTATGATTCAATATGTGTATATATTGCAAAATGATCACAAGAAATGTAGTTAACATCCATCACTGCACATTAGGTACAACTTTTTTCTTATGATGAAAACTTTTAAGATCTACTCTCTTGAGTATGAGTTTTTTGTTTTGGTTTTTTTTTTTAAAGATTTTATTTATTTATTTGACAGATAGAGATCACAAGTAGGCAGAGAGGCAGGCAGAGAGAGAGAGGAGGAAGCAGGCTCCCCGCTCAGCAGAGAGCCTGAGAGCCTGATGTGGGGCTCGAACCCAGAACCCTGAGATCATGACCCGAGCCGAAGGCAGAAGCTTAACCCACTGGGCCACCCAGGTGCCCCTTGAGTACGAGTTTAAAAAAAAAAAAAAAAAAAAAAAATCCATGCTAACCTTTTACACATTTTACATAGAAATTGTTGGAAATAAAATATGAACTTTATGTAATGAGGATTGTTTTAAGTTTAGAAACTCAAGAGTCACCACGAGACTCTTAATTTAGAGTTACTGATCTTTAAGGAACAATATTTTTACCTGTTTGGCGTTTTCTATATATGCAGCCATGTACTCATATGCAGCAGCCTGAGCATTTACTCGCGTTTCAGTGCCCTCCACAGGCAAAGCAAAACTGTCCATAATGATCATAGTTTCACCATCCACCTTTCCCAGCATCAAGCCCATCACTTCTAAGTTGCCTCCCGATCTGGCATGCATCACCATTTTCAGTAGAGCCAATGCTGAGATTTTGCAGTACTTAAAGTAATGGTGGCTACAAAACAAAAGCACAGTATAATTAACTTATATAAAACATAATTTCAAAGACAGTTTTTGTAAAGATTACAAGTAAGTATTGAAGCAATTTATAGTGATGGCAAGGGGAAAGAGTGTAGAATGTGGAAAAGAAAAAGGAAGTAGCTTTCCTGCAGGGGATTGGAAATGATAAACATGTCAGGGTCCTGAAAAATATTTCCTTTCAGGGGAAGGGAAAAGTGTGAAATAATTTTTAAAATATGCTATTCAAGTAGAAAGGAATTACATGACCAGTTCAATAGACTTTTTCTCAATTAATTTTGGAATCACCAAATCTCTCATTCTGACTCTAGTTGGATGGTTGCACCTCAAGATTCTCAGGCCTAACTTTCTCGCCTAATGGTTCCAAATGTGGTCTCTGACATCCATCTGCTTACATTGGAGTCTACCCTGACACTGGCTGTAGTCTTAGAGATAACCACTTCATGTTTGTGCCTTAATTTCCTCATCTGCAAATAGGAATATTTCAAAGATTTGTTGTTAGGAGGAAATAAAGTAAGTGAAATAATGTATATAAAATGCTTAGCTTACTGCCTGACACACACTAAAACTTTATAAGTGATAGCTGTGATTAGTTTTAGCCCATCTATAGTACTCTTGAAAAAGTGTGTTACTTTCTGTGCCATCAGCCTCAGAATTGAAAATGTAGCTCTAACATCTTTACTTCTGCTTCCATCACTGTTTCAGTTAGTCATATGTAGATGTGACTAAACTATCTTGAATAAAATTACAACTTCCGTGTCACTGATGCAGCCCAGGAGAGCTAGGATGAATATATTTAAGCCACAATCAGAGAGTAAAGCAAGCAGATAGTGTTCAAATATTTAATAGGCTATAGCAACCTTAAATGTATAATGTTATAAAAGTAAGCAGACAGCACTTTTTAATAATGTGGTCAGTCAATGTCTCTGAGAAGCCCCTACCACACCCCCCTAACTTTTTTTCCTGAGAAGCCTTTTTAATATGTCTGCCCACAGATTTCAGTTACAAGTGAGAAATATGGAGACCTGGTATTGGGAGTCAAGACATGAATTAAAATCTTGGCTCCTTCATTTACTGGGAAAAAGAAAAAAAGATAGTTATTGTGCTCCCCTTACATACATTGTAGGCCCTTTAAAATATATTATCTCATCTAATCTTTATGATATTACCAATAGATAGGTCTTAATTCCTTTTTATAGATAAAAAATGAAGATACACAAATTTCCTAGGGCCAGTCAACTAACTAGTGACAGTCATGAGGTTTGACTTCAGTCTGTTATTCACTTAAAAGTCCATTGCCTCAGTCTGATGATGAAATAAGTTACTTACATTTACTTGTTTCTTATTTGCAAGAAAAGGAATGAAAATACAGTATGATTGTCATGCAGATTAAATAACACATGGAAATTCCTAGCTCAGTGCTCAGCCCATATTAAATACTTGATAAACATGCTGTCCTTGCTACCTCCCATTTCTACTTTCTACTCTCTCCCTCACACAATCTGCTGTGGGTAAATAGTCCTTGACTTGTCATTACTCCCAGAGAAAAGGGGCTTTTGCTAAGGAGCAAAGAGCTTTAAACTCTACGGATAAAATTCCTAGCTCTTGAGATCTGGTGGAGTAACGTTTTGGGAGACTAGGTAGAGCCTCGTTGTTTCTGAAACAGTTATCAGCAGTCAACAATGTATTATAGAGCTCTGAAAGATGGCTCACAGTCCCATTTTAGACACCCCTGGGCTGATCTGGGTTTTAAAGACAGGTGCAGTCTCCAGTCTGAGATAAACTGAAGGTCCCAGCAAGGTGTAAATCGACACAAGACTTAAAGCAGGGTGTGTGGCATATATATGACAATACAGATAATAAGAAATGAGATGATACTCGCTTGTCCTTTTCCTCTTACATCCTCTGAAATCAAATGGGTTAAAGAGACAGGGGAGTTGAAGCAAGCCCCGGAGAGGGGTCTTGGCTCTACCTGAGGAGACAAAAGGACCAAAATTTCTCAGGGGCATATTCTTCTCCCTGCCCATGAAAACACAAACTCTCCACCCTCTGCAACTCCCACTCCCCCTGGGTGTCCTAAACTCCCGCCGCCCCTTCCCTCCCCTGCGTCTCGCCAGGGACCTCCTCACTCCTTAGTCCAGGGCTTCGCCGCCAGTATTTCTTGCTGTTGTTTCTTGTCGTATTTGTAGATTTCATCGATACTCTGGGCTTCCTGCATGTTGTTGGCCAATTCCCAGGTTTTCTGAGCCATGCCACTCCCGGACGCCGCCATTGCCGAGGAATCGGAGAAGTTGTCGGCTCCACAACCGAGACGCAACTTTACCTCACTAGGTTCCCGGGTGTGGGCTTCGGACCCTTCCCACCACAGGTACAAACTCGTACTAGTCTCTCGAGGCAGCCATGACACCTAGAACCGGAGGTGAAGTCGGTACAGACCATTCGGGGATGGAGGGAACGCTTTCGGGATGCCACGATATAAACAGCGGTTACATAATAGAGACAGAGAAGTCTTCCTGTGGCTGAAATGAGAACGCACTGTCGTAGAAAATCACATGTGTGAATTAGGACAAACACAATAATTGGGTATGAGAATGGTATAGCCTTCCCCGCCGGAAGAAGGGCATGTTACCGTTATGCCAGAAACTGAAACGGGTCCTCTTTGTTCGTACTGCGCAGGCTCGGCCTCCGCCATATTAAAAATGGATAGATCCTTAGGCTGTGTTGAGGAGAGAAAGCTTGTTTTTATGTGGATGTAGACATCTTAAATGTTTGTTAAAAGCCCAAACAATAAGGATGTCTGTGAGAAACTCGAGATATAAGTAGTTCTGGACGCTAGTTGAGACGAAGATAAACGTGGTATCCTTGTTTACTTCCAGATGAGTCACTACACGTGCGTAAAATTCTGTAGCTTGGTTTGGCACTACGCTTCGCTAGCGGGGAGTTTTCTGACATTCCAAGGAAGCTGTGGAAACTCGTGGGAGGCTATGATGGTGTCTTTTGTCGTGTTTGTAAAAGTTAACATCTATAGAAGCTATTAGTGTTCCGGAAAAAATAGTACTCAATCCTTAAAATTAGTTTACGATTTAATCTTCAGCATAACTCTGCGATACCTCTTCCTGTCCCCAAGTCCAAATTAATCTCACCAACTTGTTTTCTACCCACAGTTAGTGAAATTTTTAATTACTTTGCTTATTTCCTTATTTTAGATGTTTTTTTCTTCCCCTCCATTCTCCCAACTCCACACTAGATTCTAAGCTCCAAAACCTAGGAACCAGTTCTGTGTTCCTTGTTTATTCCTGACACCCAACACAGATGGTCAATAGTTTTTTTGTTTGTTTGGTTTTGGCCTGGAGTGGAGGAGGGAGGGGAAGAGTAGCATCACAGCTCACCTTTCCAACTTCATCTTAAATCACCCTGAAACTTTGGATATGTGGACATCGTTGCTTAACTACTCTCCCCTGGTGGCTGTGTTGTTTTGTTTTTTGCTTGGGAGCTGAAATTAATCTAAAAACACAGCTCAGTGATCTCTATCTTGAAATCGTTCTTGACTTCCTCCACTCTCCAATAATGATTCCTTTCAGGTGTCTTTAAATGTCTGTAGGTGCTTCTATAACTGTTACATGGCATTGTACTTATGTATTTGTTTGCTTGGAATTTTTTCTTCCTCCTGTAAGCTTCAGAGCTCAGGACACTCCTCTGAGTTGTGTCCTCCCCTTATAGTACTGTGTATGGCAAATAGTTAAAATAAAAACATTAGAATTAGCGAATCTACACCCCTTCCTGCAGTTTTGACATTAACTTACATTTGAAGAAAATTTGTTTTTAAAACCCTCTTACAAAGTAATTTAGGATAAAGTATTCTTAGTTCCACTCTCTTGGGAAGCTAGAGATCTCTTTTCTAGAGGTGGCACATGGCCGCTCTGTATTGGAGTGAGCCGAATATGTTGAAATTAGTTATAAAAGCCCAGGACAAACGTTGACCAGACTTCTTGGAGAGGAAAAATACGCAGGAGAGGTGTATGCCAAAACTTTTTCTCTCACTGCCACCCCTACCCTTTATTCTTTCCACGCCGTCTGTGGCTTGGAAGGTTTGGAGGGGCTAGCTAGAGTCGATTTAGCTTGGGAAGAATTTCCCAGGATTTAACTTGAGAACCGGTGAGCGTGCTTTGCGGCCTCCGGGACGGCAGGGGGCGCCCCGACTACGCAACCTTACACCCGGCCTAGTGGGGGCGGGGTCGCATTCGTCCGTTGGGGAAGGGCGGGCGGAGGGCTCGGCTTTAGGGGCGGAGTCGGGGCTACTCGGCTTGTCACAGTATTCCGGTGCTGGGCTGCCATCGCTCTCTGTTCTGCCGGCGAAGAGCTTCTCTAGGGCGCTGTGCGTCTTCCCCAACGCAAGCCCGCTCTCCCGAGTAAGCCAAGTCAACCACTGATAGGAAGCGGGCCTGGCAGGGTGTGGTCGGGGGGAGGTGGTGTCCCAGGGTTGGGTTCGCGGCCCCGGGGCGGGAGCAGGGGCAGGGGTAGGGGCTGGGGCTCCCCGGAGGCGGAGGTCTCACGGCTGCCACGCTGGCTGCGGAGCCGGGCTCGCGGGGTTTGGGAGGGCGAGGGTTCTCTGCTAGGTGAGGTCTCGCAGATGCCGGGCTAGGGGCGGTGCCCGATTTACAGGGTTGAGGTCGGTATCTCAGATACAGGATCCTGGTCGGGGTTTCGCAGCAGTTCGGCCGGGGACGTGGGTTCCGGGGGTTTCGCTGCTGCTTGGTGGCTCGGGGACGGTGCCTCAGTTACGCGGTTTGGACTCCGGGGCCCCGGCAGCCACCGCCGCCTTGGGTGCTGTGGAGACCCGGTTGCCTGACGACGCGTTGACGCTTCTTAACCGGGCCGCCACCCACAGCTCCCTCGTGCCTTCCCTCCCCAACAGCCGGCTCTCCGCTGCTGGGCTAAGCCTTCTGGAGCACTTTTCCTTTACTGGGTGCTGGGTAATGGTTAACGTTTATAGAGTGTCCGCTCGACGCGGTTCTCAACGCTTTGCTTTTTTTGCAAGTGAAATTTATTCAATCAGCACAGCGCTGTGAAGTTGGTGCTGTTAATACTCTGTTTTCCTTAAGCTCGAATCTCTTCTAATTGCCTTCATTTTATGATTGGTGTCTGGAATTGGGATCCAGTTTTCAGTAAATGGGGGACTCATTTCTTGAGAGCAGTGGGACTCATTTCTGGAGGGAAGCTGGCTCTCAGACAGTGGGATTCAAAAGTTTACCTTCACTTCCGGCAAACAAACCAACAGTTTCCAAACACCTCGGAAAATGCTAAGAACCTAATAGCAACCCATATAGGTTTGCAAAAAGCCATATATCCTCAGAGGGGTTCTGTTTTATATGAAAGAATGGTATAACATGTTGACAAGCAAGAAGGAATCCCACGAAAACCATTGAGATGCTGCTTTCTTTTCTGAATATTCTTTCTAGGAGGACACGGGCTCTGTGGTGGTTAAATAGGTTAAATCCTCCCCGGGGATGAAATTTTAGGTCTCCTGCGTACAGATGACCTTCTGAAAGGGAGCAGATGGCTTTAAATAGGCTAAATTGAAAAGGTTGGTTTCAGCACATTTTTACTCAAAGTTCTCAGGCACGTGTGATTTATTACAAACTTTGAGCAGATTTCAGATTATTCTTTTAACATTCTGATTTGCGTTCCCACTGCTATACTGAGTGGGAGGCAAAGGTGTTTGAGCGAGTGTTCTGGCAATTTTGCATAAGTGAAAGGCTAATTTATGCTACTGTTTTTCATCACCATTAAGGATGTAAGTTGCTAAAAGCCTTAATTGTGCTTTTCTGTGTTCACTCTGTCTGTATCCTAACCTTCACCCTTCCTCTCTCCCGGCCAGTTACTTGATAGCAACATTTAGAAGGATTTGTCAGAATTGGGTATGCTCATGGAAGCAAATTGATCCTGTGGATGTATGTCATCTGCTAGGAGAAAAGATTAAATACTTTTCATTTGGTGGAAAGATCTCTAGATGGATGGGAAATGAGAAACATTGTTCTGGTTCACCTCCTCCCTTCTCTTTCTTCTAAGACTTTCGTGGGCTCCTCTCTGCATCCCACGGACATATGTTATCACTTTCTGCTTTTCTGTCCTCAGCCCTGTTCTCCCACTCTAGCTTCTCTTTTTCAAAGGAATATTTTCTCCTATAGCTGTAAAGATCATTTTAAAAATCTACTAAACCTTACCCCTAGCTCCTGTCTTGGACTCTTGTGAATTCCAGACATATTCAAATTGTTTTCTTTATATTGCTGCTGGATCTTTTATGGGTGTTTCACATCATTTCCTAACCCCAAGTCTGGCCAGATGTAGCCCTGTGACATGGGGTATTATCTTGTCTAAATCTGATGGCAGGGTTCATATTTTAAACCTTCTGTCTCCTTAGCATCTGAATATTGCCCTCCTAAGAGAGGGGGAGTATTTTCTATTTCTTATGCTTCCAGAGTAAGGGAGGAAATTTACACTTCACTCAAGAGGGAAGAAAATGGCAACATTTTCTCTTCTCTTTGTGATTGAAGAAATGGGGAGAAAAAATTAGGCATACCCCATTATTTCTGGGTCTTTTTTTTTTTTTTTTTTAGATTCACCAAGGCTTAACACAATGAGTATGTTTTGGTCTGCTTATATGTCTATCTAGATGATAAACAAAAAGGGCCTAAGTTTAAGAATTAGACTTTTTTTTTTTTTTTTTTTAAGATTGTGTTTGTTTATTTGAGAAACAGCAGAGTAGGGCAGGGAGCTTGAAAGGGCATGGGGAGAGGGATAAGCAAACTCCCCACTGAGCAGGGAGCCTGACACTGAGGGCTCTGTCCCAGGACCCTGGGATCATAACCTGAGCCGAAGGCAGATGCTTAATCGAATGAGCCAACCAGGCACCCCTAAACTTGTTGATTTGGATTATGATAACCAAGTGTCAATTACTGGTGATTTAAATTCCAGTGTATTTTGGAGGCTTTCTTTAAAAAGGTAATTACTGGTGTATATAAGTACCATTGAAATATAATGAGTTAATGAAACAGCTCTAATTTGTTGATTTCTCAGTGTCAGGTGTGCCGTGCATTTTATATGTGCCATTTAGTGTTTTCTTCATAACAGCTCTGAAGTAGATATTTCCATTTTACAGATGAGGAAAGTAAGAGGGAGGTTAAGGAGCATATTGAGGTTGGCCACATACGAGTCAATCAATGATGGAATTGGGTTTCAAGTCCAGATCTTTCAGTTAAACTGTTTTCTTAAGAACTTTATCATCTGTATACTATGTACATAGCTACTGGGGTAAAAACAACTTGATAATAAGACTTTAAAAGAAGTTGTGAATGGGGCGCCTGGGTGGCTCAGTGGGTTAAGAAGTTGTGAATGATTTTTACAATGTAGGGTGAAGGAAAATAAAAAATCCCCTTGAGGTTTCTTTCAGCTGATTTTCTTATAATTTAATCTTCAAATTATAAATATTCTTAATCTATTAGGCTGTACTTACCAACACAGTCTATGTGAGTCACTAAATCTTGAATAATTTTGTAGTTGAAATATGTTTTATGTAAGTTGTCATATGCTTGAAGGAGTGATAAAGGAAAAAGTGGTCATGACAGCTGGAAGCTGGGCTGTACTATCACCAAGGCCTTGGTGTTACTAGAAACTGGCTTGACACTAGTGCTTAGGCTTGTTGTTCTTCCACTGAAGATAAACAGTTGCACAGAACATCAACATTTGACAAAGCTCTGTGTCTGGGATAATCAAGAGAAAAACAATACCACTCCATAATCCTGTCCAAACACAGACAAAACATGAATGTTGTCCAAGCTACAGAAAACCAAGCATCCCATCTCACAGCTGATGAGTGATGGCTGCCTCTTAACCAGTTTACAGCTTTAGATAAGGTTTCTTAAGATGTCCAGTCATAGAATTACTCTCACCTTCTGACAGCAAAGCTCTGTTCCCAAATCACCTAACAAGCTGCAAACCCTATTTGTCTTTTCTAACACCTCCATGTTTTTTTTTTTTTTTTAAAGATTTTTTAATTTATTTATTTGACAGATCACAAGTAGGCAGAGAGGCAGGCAAAGAGAGAGAGAGGAGGAAGCAGGCTCTCCGCGGAGCAGAGAGCCTGATGTGGGGCTCGATCCCAGGACCCTGGGATCATGACCTGAGCCGAAGGCAGAGGCTTTAACCCACTGAGCCACCCAGGTGCCCCTAACACCTCCATGTTAAGATACTCCAGATTTCCCCATGGTGAGTATCAAGGATTCATTCCTTTATGTAATGATAAATAAACCGAAGTTTAACCACAGTAGTGTTCCTGGTGGTCTTTGCAGGGCATTGCCAGAAGAAAGCTTATTAGTATCTTTGATTTTTCAATTTAAAGATACTGTAGTCTAATCAGATAGTAGAACAAAATTAGAAGTGATTAAATGTATACTTATATCTAATGAATTTGATATTTTAGTTATGGCATATAGTATACGTACTGCTATTGTTTAAAAATATTACTATGGTTACATAAAATGAATTTTAGAATTTATAATGGATGTTAAAGGTTTAGATTAAAGGGAAGCACCTGGGTGGCTCATGGGGCGCCTGGGTGGCTCAGTGGTTTGGGCTGCTGCCTTCGGCTCGGGTCGTGATCTCAGGGTCCTGGGATCAAGCCCCGCATCGGGCTCTCTGCTCCGCAGGAAGCCTGCTTCCCTCTTTCTCTCTCTCTCTCTGCCTGCCTCTCTGCCTACTTGTGATCTCTGTCTGTCAAATAAATAAATAAAATCTTTAAAAAAATAAAATAAAATAAAATAAAGGGAAGCACCTGGGTGGCTCAGTTGGTTGAGGGTCAAACTCTTGATCTTAGCTCAAGTTCTTGATCTCAAGGTCATGAGTTTAAGCCTTGTGTTGGGCTCCAATGCTGGGTGTGAAGCCTACTTAAAAAAGAAAAGAAAAGAAAAAAAAATTTAGACTAAAGGGAAATTTTAAGTATCTTTAAATTCAAGAGAGAACTTCCAAACTTTGAGTTAAATGAACTGTTAATGTAATAATTATTACCAGTGTTATGTGGAGACCTTAAATCAGAGTGAGAGGCTTGTTACCTTTTGTTTTTTAGATAATGACATTTCTGCTTACATTTTGTATAAAATTCTGTTTCAAAGTATGTATTATCCTATCATTTTATTTCTATTGGACATAAAGGAGGGAAATTAGGGGATTTTAAGAAGTGATTTTTTTTTTAAAACATGAAAATTACTGTTCGCTGTTGAGCTGTTTTGAATTTTTACTAGGAAAAATCTTTTGTCACAATTAGCAAATTAAAAATGGCTTAACTATGTTAACTTTTGTTGGTTTGGAATGTATTTTGTTAAAACCATATTTTAAAATCAGGGTTCTTGGGCGCCTGGGTGGCTCAGTGGGTTAAGCCGCTGCCTTCGGCTCAGGTCATGATCTCAGGGTCCTGGGATCGAGTCCCGCATCGGGCTCTCTGCTCAGCAGGGAGCCTGCTTCCTCCTCTCTCTCTCTCTGCCTGCCTCTCTGCCTACTCGTGATCTGTCTGTCAAATAAATAAATAAAATCTTTAAAATCAGTGTTCTTTTTAGAAGTAAATAATAGACTGAAGTTCATATTATGTACTATTTAATTGATATAAATTTCAACTTTTTTTTAAATGAACATGTCCATCACTGCCAGAAGTTTCCTCATGCCACTTTTTTTTATTTTTTAAATTAAAAAATTTTTCTTAAATTTTTTTTTTAAAAAAGATTTTATTTATTTATTTGACAGAGACACACAGTGAGAGAGGGAACAAAGCAGGGAGAAGCAGGCTTTCTGCTGAAGGCAGATGCTTAACGACCGAGACACCCAGGCGCCCCTCAACATTTTTTTTTTTTTACAAGATTTTATTTATTTGACAGCATGCACAGAGGAAGTGGTGGGCAGAGGGAGAGGGAGAGGGAGAAGCAGGCTCCCCACTGAGCAGAGAGCCTGATAGGAGGCTTTATCCCAGGACCTTGGGATCATGACCTGAGCCAAAGGCAGACATTTAACCCATGCAGCAACCAGGTGCCCCTCAACATTTTTTTTTTTTAAAGGTTTTATTCATTCATTTAAACAGAGAAAGAGTGGGGAAGGGGTGGGAACAGGGGAGTATGCAGAGACAGAGGGAGCAGCAGAAGGAGAGGGAGAAGCAGGCTGTCTACTCAGCAGGGAGCTCAGTGCAGGGTTTTCCATCCCAGAACCCTGGGATCATGACTTGAACTGAAGGCAGAGGCTTAACCAGCTAAGTCACCCAGGCACCCCAGTATTTTATTTTTTTTAAATTTTAGGTAAAGCTTGCTTTTCTATATTTTTACAAGTTATTGTCTCCTAAGTATTAAATTCAGTATATGCTTTTTTTCCCCCCTTTAACTCTCTTACATTTGAAATTGTTGACTAGTTCTTTCTTGTATCTCTTCTTTTCCTTCCAAATTATGTTGATTTGGTTTTCTTTATATCCTTCTTTTAAATATTCCTCTCTATTTTTTTCCAGCTTCTTCTGTAACCCCCTCAAGAGAACATTGCCTGACATTTAGTTCTGGGTCATCTCTTTTTTCCTTGTTCGTGCTCATTTCAGCTTAAACTATTACTTTAACATAATCAACTCTTAAACATTTCGGATGTGGTGGTCTTCCCTGAATGTGTCTTGAATTTCTAAGTATCTGCTGGAAATTTCCATTAGCATATCTTTTTAACTCCAATTTAACATATCTAAACCAAACCAGGCCAAAAAACTTCTTGTGACCCACTCCTGTTAAGGATTTTTTTTTTTTTTTTTTTAAAGATTTTATTTATTTATTTGACAGACAGCGATCACAAGTAGACAGAGAAGCAGGCAGAGAGAGAGGGGGAAGCAGGCTCCCTACTGAGCAGAGAGTCTGGATCTGGGGCTTGATTCCCTGAGATCATGACTTGAGCCTAAGGCAGAGCCTTTGACCCACTGGACCACCAGGCGCCCCCTGTTAAGGATTCTATCCATATTTAGCTTCCAGGACTTAAAACTGTTGTCATCAGTGACTCTTTCTTTCTTGCCACACATCTAATTAGTCACTAAGTTTCATGTTTTTGGAAAAAAAAAAAAAGGTTAAAAAAAATTCCAAGTTCAATGAGGAAAGAATAGTGTAAAAAAGTAATGTTAGAATAATTTTATATCCATGTGTAAAAAATTAAACCTTGATGACTTAACTGCACCATTTGCAAAAATTAACTTGAAATGGATCAGACTTAAATATAAGAGAAAACTAGAAAACTTCTAAAAAGGTAGAAGAAAATATCTGCAATTTTGGGTTAGGAAAAGTTTCCTACATAGGACACCAGAAAGCACAAATGATTCAGAATTGTTGAAAAGTGAATGAATTACTGATTAAATTAATTGGACTTCATACAAATTAAAAACTTTTGCTCTTTAGAAGACATCATCACACAGATGTTTACAGCAGCTTTATTCATAGTTGCTAAAATCTGGAAGTAACAAAAAATTTGGAGTACATGAGTGGCTAACCATACAATATATTATTCAGTGCTAAAAAGAAATGAGCTACAAAGACATGAAAAGACATGGAGTAACCTTGGGTGCATATAAGTGAAAGAAGACCGTGTGAAGTCTACGTAATGTGTGATTCCAACTGTTTGACTCTGCAGAATAGGCAAAACTATGGAAGCAGTAAAAAGATCAGTGGTTGCCAGGGTTCAGAGCAGAGGGAGGAATGATAGGTGTAACACAGAGGGTTTGGGGGACAGTGAAGCTATTATGTATGAAACTACCATAGTAGATAAATGTTATTATATTTATGTATGAACCATAGAATGGATAACACCAAGGTAAACCATAATGTAAATTATGAACTTTGAGTGCTAATGATGTATTAATGTATGTTCATCATTGATAACAAGTGTACTAGTTGGGTGGGGGATATTGATAATGGAGGAGGCTGTGCATGTGTGAAGGGTTATATGGAAAATCTGTACCTTATGTTCAGTTGTGCTCTGAGCCTAAAACTGCTCTAAAAAGTCTTATTAAAGAAAGAAGGCAGTAAGAAAACTTAAACCATACACTGAGAAAAAATACTTACAAACCATGTTTGATAAAGAACTGGTATCTTCTATATATAAAGACCTATAATAAAGCAATTTAATTTTAAAAATAGGCATAAGATATGAAGAGACATTTTGCCAGTGGTTAAATACATGGATCTACAAACGGCAGATAAACACAGAAAAAGATGCTCAATATTGTAGTCTTTAAAGTAATGCAGAGTAAAACCACAATCTGATACTATTACATAGTCAATGACTGAGGATCAAAAATGAAATGGCTAAGATTCAAAAGCCTGAAAAAACCCATGGTTGATCAGGATGCACTGCTCGTTGCAATGTAAAATGGTCCAGCTATGTCATACTTACAGGAACAGTTCTCCAGTTCCTCAAAATGTGAAACATGTTACATATGACTCAGTAATTCCACTCCTAGGTACATATCTAGCAGAACTCAAAGCATATGACCATGCAAAAACCTGAACACAAATGTTCATAGCAGCATTATTCATAAATAGCCCTCAGTTAGAAACAATCCAGATGTTCCATAATGGGTAAATAGGTAAACTGGAATTTCTGTACGATTGTATACTGCTTAGCAATAAAAATTCCTGCTACTTACTGATAGATGTAACTATAAGGATGAATCTCAAAAACATTTTTAAGTGAAAGAAGTCAGACTACATATTATATGATCAATTACATAATATTTCTGCATTTATCAAAAACCGTAGAGACAGAAAACAGATTGGTGGTTGCCTGAGTGGAGTGGAGTAAGAACTGACTACAAAACAGCACAGGGGAACTTCTTGGGGTCATAGAGGCATTAGAAAATGTGGTTATGGTGATAATTACACAACCATGAATTCACCAAAACTTAGGGAAACTGTTCAGTAAAGTGAGTAAATTTATGAATTTAAAAACAGTTCCAGACCTCACTGTAAAAAGAAAGGAATTAATGAGTCTATACTGATAATAAGCTGATAAAGACATGTGGAGGAAGGAAGGGCTTGTAGAATAGCATAAGTGCCAATTGGTAAATAAATACGCAGGGAGTGGTAGAATTGGAATATTAGAATTTTGTAGCCCTCTTGATTGAAAGATTGGATCAGTTAAGAATCACCAGTTGTTGCTACATCCAGGAAATTTTGAGCGGAAGTGTTTGTATGGTCTAAATGTATCTCCCTTTGGGCTGCATATTAGTTACAAGGGAAAGTAATGCAGAAATCAGACAGCATATAGACCAGGCAATCAAAAATAATATAACTAATGAAGGGCAAATGGACATGCATGTCTCTAATTGTTGACACTTTGAAAGGACTCATCACCACTTAAGTAGTATTTCACCTGAGAATGCATAAATTGAATTTCAATTAAAAAGGTACAGTAGGCAAACCCCAAAAGGGGAGGTTCTATTTGAAGTGTTCATGTTAGTTGGGCCATATTAAAACAAAAAACAAACAAACAAAAAACAAACTATTATGAGACAAAGGAAGATTGTGGAAATGTTCCAGATTAAAGGAGGCTAATGACACATAACAAAGAATTGCAGCACTTGACCTGGACTGGATCTTGAGCTGGAGGGAGAGAAAAATAAACTGTAAAGGACATTTGACAAAATTGGAACACGGATAGTGGATTAGATACAAAAAATAGTGTTGCTGAAGTTGATAATTATATTGAAGTCTGTAAGAACAAGCTAATTCTTAATATACTCATAAGTGTTTAGGGGTAAATGTATGTAATTCATCCTCTGAAAAATTTTAGAGGAAATTGTTTATGTAGAGAGAATGAACTTGTGTGCACAAGGAGCAAAGCAAGTTGTGCAAAAATCTTGAAATAGGTAAAGAATATACCAAGATTCATTGTGCTTTTCTTTTTTTAAAGAATTATTTTTATTAACATATAATGTATTATTTGCCCCAGGGGTACAGGTCTTTGAATCATCAGACTTACACATTTCACAGTACTCACCATAGCACATTGTTCTGTTCTTATTGTAACTTCTTTTGTTAAGTTTGAAATTACTGCCAAATAATTAAAGCACTTTTTTAAAAGGTTTTTGTTTTTGTTTTTTTGACTTATGGATCAAAGTGTGTGTGTGTGAATGTGAGGGAGAGAGAAAGAGATGATAATGGTAGTTGTGAATATTCTTTTTTATATCTTTTCAGATATTTAGTATGTATGTCATAGGTTTTGGGGGCGGGTTGGGAGAGAAGCAAGCTGGCATATTTTGGCCAAGCTTATATGATTTTCTCAGTTTGGTAAGTGAAATTGAATACTGATGTGGGCTAAGTCTACATGTTGTTAATTATCCTAAAAATATTGTATAGCTGTGCTGATTCAAGTTTTGTTTTTCAGTATCTGCAAAATGGCTGATAATTTGGATGAGTTTATTGAAGAGCAAAAAGCCAAACTGGCCAAAGACAAGGCAGAATTGGAAAGTGATCCACCTTATATGGAAATGAAGGTAAAGCTAATAATTTTTTTTAGCATGTTTCATTAAAATTGTCTCTGAAGATTAGCTTTTTGTAAGTGCAAAACTCCTTTTCAGTGAGTGAGAATCTTCTGTTTCATACTTTTGTTTGGGTGTCTTGTCACCGAGTCTGAGAGCCTGATACTGGACAAGATTGCGTTGATTATGAATGTAGTTTTTCTGTTGTGTTGTTTTATATCTCACCGTTTCTTCTGTCTTACTAGGGTTTAATTAATAATTGTTGTGCTTCATAAAATGATTAGGAGACTACTTCTAGTATGAGGAACTTTCAGAATATGATAGATACAAAAAAAAGTTCTCATATTCTATGTATCTAAATGAAAAATACAACTTCAATAAATTAGTGTCTTAAAATTTTTTTAAATCTACAAAAGTGAATTTATTGAAATAGTTTATTTTGGTATATTTGCTTTCCAGATTAGAATTTGTTCAACTGTTTCTGAAAACAGTGTTTGAAAAAACTTCCTTAAAGCTTTCCTAGTTTTGGTGAAAGAGTAATTTGATCCATTTAGGAAATACTGAGTCTGTGCTAGGTACTATGCTAAGCTCTACTATAGCACTAATCTAGATAGATGGGGCACCTTGTCTCTTAAGCTCAGTGTATTGATAAGATATAGGATGTAGATTAATCTTGTTTTAATACAGTCCATTGTAATCAAAGTCCCCATATCTATTGGCTAACCCAACAGCCCTGGCTTACCTATTGCCCCATGTCTCATCTGGTTCAGCATTTGTCTTGGGCAAAGGTATGGAAAGTATGGGCATCTGGTTGACATGATAAATAATATGGTCACCCTAATTATGAGGGAATTTTACTTAAATAGATAACATTTATTGTGTGCTAGTTATGGAAGAGGCTTAATCTTTTATTCTGTTTTTTTTAAATTCCAGTATAATTAACATACAGTATTATATTAGTTTCTGGCGTACAGTGTAGTGGTTCAGCAGTTCTATACATTACTCAGTGCTCATCATTCTAAGTATATGCCTAATGCTCTTCCCCTCCCACCTACCTCCCCTCTGGCAACCACCAGTTCTCCAAATTTAAAAGCCTGTTTTTGTTTGTCTTTTTTCCTTTGTTTTGTTTCTTAAATTCTATGTATGAGTAAAATCGTATGGTATTTGTCTTTCTCTGATTGACTTATTTCACTTAGTTTAATACCCTCTAGATTCATCCATGTTGTTTGCAAATGGTGAGAGTTCATTCTTTTTTATGGGTGAGCAGTACTCTATGGGGTGTATATGTATGTGTGTGTGTAACTGTGGATAAATGCTTAGGTTGTTTCCATATCTTGCTCTTGTAAATAATACTGCAGTAAACATAGGGTTGCACGTATCTTTTTGAATTAATGTTTTCATTTGCTTTGGGTAAATACCCAGTAGTGGAAATAATGGATCATATGGTAATTTTACTTTTAATTTTGTGAGGAACCTCCACACTGATTTCCACAGTGGCTACACCGGTTTGCATTCCTACCAGCAGTACATGATTTTTTTCTCCACATCCTCACTAACACTTGTTTCTTGTGTTTTTTATTGTTGCCATCCTGACAGGTGTTAAGGTGTTATCTCATTGTGGTTTTGATTTGCATTTCTCTGATGGTTAGTGATGGTGAACATTTTTTCATGTGTCTGGGCCATCTGTATGTCTTTTTAGGAAAAATGTGTATTCAGGTCCTTTACCCATTTTTAAATTGGGTTTTTGGAGTTGTTGTATTAAATTCTTCATTTATTTTGGATATTAACCTGGTATTGGCTATATCATTTGCAAATACCTTTTTCCATTCAGTGGGTTGTCTTGTTTTTTTACTGTGTTTTTTTAGTCACCATAAAATACATCATTAGTTTTTGATGCTTCCAAGATTATTTGTTTATGTGCAATTAATGCAATTAATAGTGGTCCATCCAATACGTACACTCCTTAATACCCACCTGCAGGCTCACCCATCCCCCAACTCTCTCCCCTCCGAAAGAAACCCCTTAGTTTGTTTCTCAGAGTCCACAGTCTATCATGGTTTGTCTGCCCCTCTGATTTCCCCAATTCACTTTTCCTTTCCTTGTTCTAATGTCTTCCGTGTTATTCCTTATGTTCCACAAGTAAGTGAAACCGTATAATTGACTCTCTCTGCTTGGCTTATTTCACTCAGCATAATCTTTTCCATTCCCATCCTTGTTGATGCAAAAGTTGGACATTTATCCTTTTTTCATGGCTGAGTACTATTCCATTGTATGTATGAACCACAGCCTCTTTATCCATTTATCTGTTGAAGGGCATCTCAGCTCTTTCCACAGTTTGGCTATTGTGGGGGTTGTCTTTTTGTTTTGTTGATGATTTCCTTTGTTGTGGGGAAACTTTGTTTTGATGCAGTTCCAATAGTTAAATTTTGCTGAAGGACACATATCTAGAAAAATCACGTAAGGCCCATGTTTTAAGATCTTATTGCCTGTATTTTCTTCTAGGAGTTTTATGGTTTCAGACCTCACATTTAGGTCCTAATCCATTTTGAGTTTATTTTTGTGTATGGTGTGAGAAAAATCATCCAGTTTCTTTTATTCGCACGTTGCTGTCCAGTTTCCCCAACACCATTTGTGGAAGAGACCGTCTTTTTCCCCTTGCATATTCATGCCTCTGCTGCTGCTGCGGATTAATTGACCACATATTTCTGGGTTTTCTAGTCTATTCTGTTGATCTGTGTGTCTATTTTTATACCATACTACTTTTATAATTAGAACCTCCTAGTATATCTTGAAATCTGGGATTATGGTACTTCCTGTATTTTGGTTTCTTTTTAAGTTTGCTTTGGCTTTTGGGGTCTTTTGTGGTTTCATACAAATTTTAGGATGATTCTATTTCTGTGAAAAATGCTGTTGGTATTTTGATAGAAATTGCATTAAATCTGTAGATTGCTTTGGGTAGTATAGATATTTGAACAAAGTTTGGTTTTCCAGTCCATTCCAGAGCATGGAATATCTAACCATTTGTTCATGTTGTCTTCAATTTCTTTCATCACAGTTTTATAGTTTTTACAGTATAAGTCTTTCACTTCCTTAATTAAGTTTATTCCTAGGTATTATTTTGGTGTAGTTATAAATGAAATTGTGTTTTTTTTTACCCGATTTTTTTTATTGATTTTTAAATTTTTTTATTAACATATAATGTGTTATTAGCCCCAGGGGTATAGGTCTGTGAATCACTAGGTTTACACTTCACAGCACTCACTGCAGCACCTACCTTCCCCAGTGTCCATAACCCAATCACCCTCTCTACCCCCCTGAAATTGTTTTCTTGATTTCTGTTTCATGATAGAAACGCAATGGGTTTCTGAATATTTTCTTTTTTTTTTTTTAACCTATGGCCTTGTAGGTTTTCTGTATTTAATATCATCTACAAATAGTGAAAGTTTTATTTCTTCCTTACCATTTTGGAGGCCTTTTATTTCTTTAACTTGTCTGATTGCTGTGGCTAGGACTTTCAGTATTAATAAGTTGAATAAAAGTGGTAAAAGTGGACATCCCTGTTTTGTTCCTGATATTAGGGGGCAAGCATCAATTTTTCTGTTAATGTTGTTAGCTCTGGGATTTTCCCATATGGCCTTTGTTATGTTGCGGTATGTTCCCTCTAACTAGTTTGGTGAGAGTTTTTATCATAAGTGGATGTTGTACCTTGTCCAATGCTTTTTCTGCATCTACAGAAATGTATATATAGTTTTATCCTTTCTCTTGTTGATTTTATGTATTGTTTTGATTTGTGAATATTGAACTACCCTTGCATCCCAGAAATAAATCCCACTTGATCGTAGTGAACGTTTTTTTCTAAATGTAGTGTTGCATTTGGTTTGCTAATATTTCGTTGAGGACTTTTGCATCTATATTCATTAGAAATATGGGCCAGTAGTTCTCTTTTGGTATTGTCTTTATTTGATTTGAGAATGAATTTGGGAACTTTCCTTCCTCTTCTATTTTTTGGAATAGTTTGAAAAGAATAGGTATTAACTCTTCTTTAAAATGTTTGGTAGAATTCACCTGTGAAGCCATCTGATCTTGGACTTTTGTTCCTTGGCAGTTTTTGATTACTGTTTCAATTTCATTGCTGGTAATTGGTCTGGACACATTTTCTTTGACTTCCTGATTCAGATTTGGAACATTGTATGTTTCTAGGAATTGATCTATTCTAGGTTGTCTAATATGTAGGCATATAATTTTTCATATTCTTTTATATTTCTGTGGTGTTGGTTGTTTCTCCTTTCATTTCTGATTTTGTTGATTTGAGCCCTCTCTTTTGGTGAGTCTGGCTAAAGGCTTATCAGATTTTGTTGATTTTTACAAAGAACCACCTTCTGGTTTCATTGATCTGTTGTTTTTTTAGTTTCTATTTCATTTATTTCTGCTCTATTTCATTTATTTCTTTATTGTTTTCTTCTTTCTACTGGTTTGGGGTTTTGTTTGATGTAAGGTTAGGTTACTCTTTTGAGATTTTTCTTGCTTCTTGAGTTAGGTATATATTGCTTATAATCTTGCTTTTTAGAACAGCTTTTGCTGTATCCCAAACATTTTGGTCCATCATGTTTTCATTTTTATTCGTCTCTGTGTATTTTTAAATTTCATTTATATCTTGGGTGACCCATTCATTGTTTAGTAGCATGTTATTTAACCTGCATGTATTTGTCTTCATTCCAGTTTTTTTTTTTTTTCTTGTGGTTGATTTTTAGTTTCTTATCATTATGGCCAGAAAAGATGCATGATATGACTAAATTTAATCTTTTTGAATTTGTTGGGACTTGTTGCCTAATATGTGATGTATTCTGGAGAATGTTTCATGTACACTTGAAAGGATTGTGTATTCTGCTGTTTTAGGATGAAATGTTTCTGAACGTATCTGTTAGATCCACCTGTTCAATGTGTCATTTGAAGCCACTGTTTTCCTTGTTAATTTTCTGTAAAGATGATCTATCTGTTGTTGTTAGTGGGGTGTTAAAGTCTCCTGTTACTAGTATTACTACCAATACTATCATTACTATCAATAGTAGTATTGATTGGTACTTCCTTTATGTTAATTAATAGCTGCTTTATGTATTTGGGTGCTCCCATGTTGGGCGCATAAATATTTACAATTGTTCTGTATTCTTGTTGAGTTAATCCCTTTATGATTGTGTAGTATTCTTTTTTTTTTTTTTAAGATTTTTATTTTATTTATTTGACAGACAGAGATCACAAGTAGGCAGAGAGGCAGGCAGAGAGAGAGAGGAGAGCAGGCTCGCCGCTGAGCAGAGAGCCCGATGTGGGGCTCGATCCCAGGACCCTGAGATCATGACCTGAGCCCAAGGCAGCGGCTTAACCCACTGAGCCACCCAGGCACCCCTCTTTTTCTCTTGTTACAGTATTTGTTTTTGTTTTGTTTTTTCTTAAGATTTTATTTATGTATTTGACAAGTGGGCAGAGGCAGGCAGAGAGGGTGGGGGAGGCAGGCTCCCTGCTGAGCAGAGAGCCGGATGAGGGGGGCTCGATTTTCAGGACTCTTGAGATCATGACCTGAGCCAAAGGCGGAGGCTTAACACATTGAGCCACCCAGGTGCCCCTGCAGTCTTTGTACTTCAATTTGAATGATAAATATTTTTCTATCCCTTCACTTTCTATCTGTCTATATCTTTTGGTCTTAAAAGAGTCTCTTGTAGGCAGCATATATATTATGTCTTGCCTTTTTTTTTTTCCCCTTCCCTTTTCTTTCTTTTTCTTCTTTTTTTTTTTTTAAATGGGGCACTGGGACCAATGATCACAGCTGCTCAGACACAAGAAAATTATGATTCTGAAATCTCTTAATGTCCATTTCACAGGAAGAGCAATGCAACTGCCCAACATGTGCCACTCATGACACAGCCCTTTTTTGTGTGTCTTGCTTTTTTATCTGTTTTGTACCCCATGTCTTTTTGGAGCATTTAGTCCATTTACACTCAAAGTATTTATTGATAGGTATGTACTTACTGCCATTTTGTTAATTGTTTTAGTAGTTCTTTGTTCCTTTCTTCTCTTGCTCTCTTGTGCTTTGATGGGCTTTTTCCAGCGATATTCTTGTAGGTTTATATATTACCTTAGGCTTATATGTAACATCTTATGCATATAGCAAGCAGTCTATTAAGTTAATGGTTGCTTAAGTTTGAACCCATTATAAAGCTCTAGATTTTTACTCCTATCTCCCCTATGTTTTAGTTATATAGTGTCATATTTTACATTCTTTTATTTTGTGAATCCCATTACTTACTTTTTATAGATATATATTTTAAAAAGATTTTGTTCGATTGAGACAGAGCACAAGAGAGCACAAGCAGGGGGAGGGGCAGAGGGAGAGGGGAGAAGCAGGCCATCCGCTGAGCAGGGAGGCTGATGTGGGGCTTCATCATAGGACCCTGGAATCATAACCTGAGCTGAAGGCAGATGCTTAAGTGACTGAGCCACCCAGGTGCCCATATAGATGTATTTGATTTTACTTCTTTTGTGCTTTAACCTCTGTATTGGTTTTATAAGGGATTATTCTGTTTTACTATGTTAATATGTAGCTGTGAAATTTTTTCCTTTTCTACTTATCTTATTCCTGCTATGACCTTTCCTTTCCACACAAAGAATCCCCTTTAACATTTCTTGTAAGGCTAGTTTAGTGGTAATGAATTCCTTTAAGTTTTGTCTGGAAACCTTTATCTTCTATTCTGAATGCTAGCCTTGCTGGATAGATTATTCTTTGTTGCAGGGTTTTTCCTTTCATGGATGAGACTTAGTTTTAAGAGGCTACATTTATGATTCATATGAATCTATGAGATAGATACTGTTATGCTCATTTTCTAAGTGAGTAAACTGAGTTATGGGGAAGTTCATGTCACAGAGTTAGTAGAAGTAGGCTTTGATTTCTGACATCCTGACTGTAATACTTGCTCTCTTAACCATCATACTATGTTGCCGTCTTTCCATAAAAGCCGCTTTGGTCAAGGAGTTGTGTCAAGGACTTTCATGTATTATCTTACTGAATCATAATATCCCTGCTAAGTATGTGGACTATTTTTGTTTTACAGATCACAAAAGTGAAGCTCAAAGGGGTTAATTCATCCAAGTACACACAGTCGTGGCTTCATGGTCCAGCCCTGAAGTCTGTGGTTATGAACTACTCTTTTCTTAGGACTAGGTTATAGTGTTTGAAAAGAGTTATTACATATAATTTTATTATAATTATTATTGTTAAGTAGTACATAAATCATGATCTTTAAGTCTTAATTCAAGTATTACTGCTCAGTTAGGTCTTTCAGTCCCTGCTGCATCATTTATGGTTGTTCTTACCATGCTTCATTTTTCCCCATAGACCTTACTGGTTACTCTCTATGTATTACATAGTCTACTTACATACTCTCTATGTATTACATAGTCTACTTACATATTATGTTTATCGTTTGTCCCCTCAGTAGTTTGAATTCTATGATGGCAGAGATTCTCATATGTTCTTTTCATTTGTGTTTCCAGTGCCTGGGACACTATGTAGTAGGAACTCAGTGAGTATTTGTTGTTAAATGAATTCTAATATTTAATTAGAATTTACTACATTTATTACAGTGTTAAATACTTTTGGTTAATTCCTCAGATGTAACACTTAAATTTTTTCTATGATGCATTATGTAATTTGGCCAAGTCATTTAATTAGAGTGTTGAGTGTACAGTGTATATTTAATGTAGATTATTTCCCCCTTACTTTTGTAAATATAATGTCTCTTTCAGGGAAAGGCATCGGAGAAGCTTTCTGAAAACAGTAAAATATTAATCTCCATGGCTAAGGAAAACATACCACCAAACAGTCAACAGACCAGGAATTCTTTAGGTATGTCATTAGGTTTGTCAAATTGATTTTAAAGTATTCTTAGCAGGCTGTTGTGAAAGAGCTTTGTATTTTCAGAAAAATAGATTTCTTTGGAATTGCAGTAACTCTTTGATTTCTGGAATCTTACATATGACTGTACTGTCTGCAAAGGAAATATAATGCATACTGAGAACCACCTACCCATTTTAAATGATATTCTTTTATAATCTATGGGAATCATGGCAGTAAGTATATACAATATAGTTAAAAATTAATTGAAAAATTTGAATGGAATTTTGTGTGAGAGGATAAATGTGTTAACTGCATAAAAATGATGGATGTTTATTTAAAAATCAGAGATGCTTAGAGGCTACAAAATGCTATTTAGTGAACATTTTAATTATAGATTACTATATTAGAATTGTACAAAAGTTAATATTGCAGCTATACTGAGTTTTTTTTTTTATCATGGTCTGTTGTGAAAATATGTAGAGATTTTTTAATGAAGTATAAATAACATTACAGTGTTATTATATTCAGGTGTACAAACGATTGAACAATTCTGTATATTACTCATTGCTTACCACGATAAGGTCATCATACAACATTATTGTGGTATTACTGACTCTATTCCTTATGCTATATTTTTCATCTTTGTTTGGATTTTTATCTATTTCACCTGTCCCCTTATTCACTTTACCTTTGGCAACCACCAGTTCAGTTTGCTATATTTGAGCTGGTTTTTCTGTTTGCTTTGTTTTTTAGATTCACATGTAAGTGAAATGATATAGTATTTGTCTTTCTCTGTCTGACTTATTTCAGTTACCACAATACCCTTTAGATCCATCCGTGTTGTTGCAAGTGGCAAGATCTTGCCCTTTCTTATGGCTAATATTCATTTCTTATATGTAACCACGTCATCTTTATACGTTTGCTGTTGATGGATACTGGGTTGCTTCCCTATCTTTTTATTGTAAATAATACTGTAGTGCGCTTAGGGGTGATATCTTTTCAAAATAACATTTTTGTTTTGTTTGGTTAAGTAACCAGTGATGAAATTACTAGGTCATATGTTACATTTATTTTTAATTTTTTGAGCCATCTCCATGCTGTTTTCTATGATGGCTAAACCAGTTTACATTCACACCAGTAGTGTACAAAGGTTCCTTTTTCTCCACGTGATTTTCTCCACATGCTTTTTCTTCACTTGTTGTTCCTTATGTTTTGATTGTAGCCATTCTGGCAGGTATAAATATGGTTTTGATTTGTATTTCCCTGTTGATTTATGGTGATGAACATCTTTTTATGTGTCTGTTGGTTATCTTTATGTCTTCTTTGGAAAAATGTCTCTTCCTGTCTTCTGCCCATTTTTTAACTATATTACATGTTTTGTTTTGTTGGTTTTTTTTTGGTGTTGCCTTAGTTTTTTATATATTTTTGGTATTAAACCCCTTACTGGATGAATTGTTGGTAAATATCTTCTTCTCTTCAGTGGGTTGTCTTGTTTTGTTGATGGTTTCCTTCATTGTGCAAAAGCTTTTTATTTTAGCGTAGTCCCAGTATTTTGTTTTTGCTTTTGTTTTCTTGCCTTAGGAGACATACATAGAAAAATGATGCTAAGACTGCTGTCAGAGGGATTATTGCCTGTGTTTTCTTCTAGGAGTTCATGGTTTCAGGTCTCACATTTAGGTGTCTGTCACATTTGAGTTTATTTCTGTGTGTGGTGTACAAAAGTCATCCAGTTCCATTCTTTTGCATGTAGCTATCTAGTTTTCCCAACACCATTTTTTAAAGAGATTATCTTTTCCCCATTGTATATTCTTGGCTTCCTTTGTCATAGATTAATTGAACATGTAAGTGTGGATTTAGTTCTGGGCTAGTTATTCTGCTTCATTTATCTGTGTATCTGTTTTTGTACCAGCACCATAGTGCTTGGATGACTACAGCTTTGTAGTGTATTTTGGAATCTCTTATTGTGATACCTTCAACTTTGTTCTTTCTCAATATTGCTTTGACTGTTCAGGATCTTTTTATTTATTTTAAAGGTTTATTTATTTGTCAGAGAGTAAGAGACCATGTGAGCATGAGCAGGGGGAAGGGCAGAGGGAAAGAATCCCAAGCAGACTCCCTGCTGAACGTGGAACTTTATGCTGAGCTTGATCCCCAGACTCTGAGATCACAATCTGAGTTGAAATCAAGAGTCAGATGCCCAGCTGACTGAGTCACCCAGGAGCCCCCAGGCTCTTTTTAAATTTTAGTATTGTATTTTGGAAAAGCTCCTTTATTTTTAAGGACCCCAGTTTCCTTATTTGTAACATAAAGAAGTTGGGTTATCTTCCAGACCTAAATTTTTATGAATTGAAATTTTGATTATTGCCAAAGATCATTTTTTAAAAGTAGATTCTCTTAAGCAATAAGGTTAGACAGAATCACTTTGAAATTCTGGGTTACAGCTTACTCTGGATTGTACCTGTCATGCCTTCATGACCTGGCACAGGTTATTTAAACTCTGTTTCCTTATTTTAAGAATTGGCATCTACCTTAAAAAGGTTATTGTAGCAATAATTGAGTACATGTGAAAAGATCACTGGCACATAGTTGGTAATAAATCCTTATTTTGTGACCTCATATCTTTTTTAATGTAGGTTTTGGTTTTTGAGAATTAAGAATTTAAGAATTATTCTTTATTACATGCACAAATGATAGATAGTTTAAAGTCTAGTTTAAAGACAGTGACCTCTGTTTATTCCTTAATTGGTGTTCTTTAGGGCAATGTCTTAGGCCTTTTTGTTTCATACATTCCCTGACTGACCTTATCCACTCAAGAGGCTTTATATGCCATCAGTGTGTTCATGACCCCTAAATCTGTATTCCAATCCTGATTTTTTTTTAATTGAACTCTGGACCCATATGTCTAATTTCCTATTGGACATCTATACTTGGATGTCATGGGCTCAAAATTAACATATGCAAGATTATCTTTTTTCTTAAACTTTCTGGTACTCTCATGAGGTGTTGCTTAGTAATCCTCGACTCCCTTTGTCCCTTTGTCTCCCACAGCAAGTAATTACATAAGTTCATTTGACTGTGCTGCTTGAATTTAAAAATAAGTTGATTTTTCTCTAATCCCACAAACATTATTTTATGCAGGCCTATGCTGTCTCAGATTTTTTTCTAATGTTCTTTTTGTTTTATGGTCTAGCACCCCCCCAACTAAGTCTGCACTGCCCTCATTATCCTTTCAGAAAACAAAGGATCACATTAATCTTGCTCAGCTCCTTCAGTGTATTCTTGTTTACTGTATGATAATTTTATCCTTTTATTGCTTTTCCAAGACTGTGTTGGCTGTTTATGCCTTGTGCTTCTGTCCTGTTGATTTTCCCCATGAAGTGTTGTTTTGAATTTACTTAGCCGTCTCTTTTACTGCAGTGGTATACCAGCTTGCCTGGCATTGTATATTTGCTGCCTAGCATAGTTCCTGGCACTTTATTAAAGATGTTGTAAGTGAATGAAGGTTCCGATTGCAAAAATAAACTATTCTGTTAGGTGTGTAAAATTTAATTTTCATAGTGTTTTATTGCCAGCTGAAACAATAATTGTTTTTGTGCTTTGAATCTTATTAAAGAATAATATATAATTTGATTGATTTGATAACTTATCAGTATTCAGGTACTGACTGGCTTGAATAATTATGGCCTTAAAATTAGGCCAAATGCACATGAAAAGATGCTAAACATCACTAGTCATGAGGAAAATGCAAATTAAAACTACAAAGAGACCACATCATGCCTGTTAGAATGGTCATCATCAAAAAGACAGATAACAAATGCTGGCATGGAACCCTTGATTGCACACTACTGTTGAGTTGAAGACATGCATAGTTAAATAATTCAGAAAAATATAGTGCATGATCTCACATGTGGAATATAAACAGAATACAAAACCAAACTCAGAAAAAGAACTCAGATTTGTGGTTACCAGAGGTGAAGGGTGGGGGCAGGGGAATTAGAGGAAGGTGGTCAACAGACCTTAATTTCCAGTTATAAATAACTACAGTGTTTAAAAATAAATAATATGTAGATACATATTAGGGAAATAATGTATAACATGATGATTACAGCTAACATTGCTGTGTGACTTCTAGGAAATTTGTTGAGAGTCAGTTCTAAGAGTTCTCATCAGAAGGAAAATGTTTGTCTTTTTTTTCTTGCCTTTTCATTGTATCTATACAAGAAGATGGATGTTAGCAGAACCTATTGTGGTGATTATTCCACAGTATATTTAAATCAAACAGTCAAGCTATATGCCTTAAAGTTACACAGTGATGTATGTCAGTTATTTCTCAATAAGACTGGAAAGAAGTCAGGCCAAATATGTAGTTTGTCATGATGGGAAAATTGTAAAAGAGTTTGGTATTAGAGAGTTTTCTTTCTTTCCTTTTTTCTTTTTTTTGAGAGTTTTCTCATGTGGTTTCTTACAGGACTTAGGAAGCAAACTGGTCTAAAAAGGTCAAATTTGGAAATTATATTTTGAATTAAGTTCTTTGATACCCTACTTGAATAAGTAATTAAGCACAGTAGTTATCAATAATATATAAACTGGCAATATTCATTTAGCGAGTGAAAATCTATTGATAGCTCATGATGCAGCTATCATGAAACCCACTGCATTTTTCTGATTTTTCTAAATTCATATCAGTTAGTGGTAATATTTATGGGTAATGCTTATCCATGTAGCTTATTCTTCCATTCTCATTCTGTACCTCACACAGAACTATTTCAGGAGTTGGTTTTTGACACCCGACTACCCAGGATTGAACTGAACTTCACAGTTTAAGGGCATAGTCCTCCACAAGGCTTCTCTTACTTTGGACATCAGTAGCTAGTTTTATTGGAGTCCACAGGCTATCCTCTATTCTGGCTACAAATATGGGGGTTTCTACTACCCTGTCAAATTTTATAAATCACTAGAATGACTTACAGAACTCAGGAAAGTGCTATACTTCATGATTACAGTTCTGTTGTAGCACAGGCCTCAGATTAGAACTAGTCAAAGAGGAGAGATGGATTAGGAGTGGTCCGCATGTGAAGCTTCTGTCAGCCTCAGGATATGTTACCCTCCTCTCTTGCAAATTCATTGATTGCCAGCCAGCATGCCCACCTGAGTTTCAGTGTCCAGAGCTTTTACTGAGATTTCACTGGCCCTTTTACTGAGATTTCCCTCAGCCTCCAGACTCCCTATTTTTACCTGAGGTCTGGCTGATGTTAAATGGTTGAAGGGTCTAACCCTCTAATCACATCTTTCCAGTGTGGTCTTTCTGATGTGACCAGCTCACATCTATGTTATCTCTTCAGCATAAACTATGTAGGAGCTGACCATGAATCTGTATAAACTATTGGGTATGGGTCCCAGGGACCTACCATGAATATTCCAAGCCTCTCATCACTCGGAATATTCCAAGGATTTAGAAATTAACCTTCTAGGAACCAGGACAAAGGATAGTGAAGTTCTTTATTTTATATAGCATGTACATGGTTTAGTCTATGTAAGTCAATGAAATTATGTCGTTAGTAGGAATTTGTTAGAATAATTTAGGTTTAATGAAATATGGGAGTCAGCTGAAAATGACCTGTAGAAGCAAATAATACTTTCTACACCATATCTAGGCACATTAGTGATTTTTTAGTTAAAAGGAATTAGTCGACTTTTACTAACTCCTTATTGTATTTGTAACCATTATTATTATTATTTTTTAAAGATTTTATTTATTTATTTGACAGAGAGAGACCACAAGTAGACAGAGAGGCAGGCAGAGAGAGAGAGAGGAGGAAGCAGGCTCCCCGATGAGCAGAGAGCCCGATGTGGGACTCGATCCCAGGACCCTGAGATCATGACCCGAGCCGAAGGCAGCGGCTTAACCCACTGAGCTACCCAGGCGCCCTGTAACCATTATTAGAAGTGCTTTCTGTAATTTTTTAAGTGTTTAGGTCTATGTACCTCAGTTAAATATCATCTTTTTAAGCTTTTCTCTTTCTTAGAGAAATTGAATATTTTCATTTAGGTTGAGCATTATTACCTTTTTTTTTTTTTTTAAAGAATTTATTTATTTATTTGACAGAGAGAGAGAACACAAGCAGGGGGAGTGGGAGAGGGAGAAGCAGGCTTCCCGCTGAGCAAAGAGCCTGATGTGTGGCTTGATCCCAGGACCCTGAGGTCATGCCCTGAGCTGAAGGCAGACGCTTAATGACTGAGCCACCCAGGCGCCCTGAGAATTATTACTTTGATTCTAATGCTTTATATCCTAGAAGATATTTTAATAATTGACATAATATAGCCAGTACTTTCAACATTTTTTCATATATACCTATTTTTAACCCACCATCCATAGATTGTTTGAAAGGTAGTATTTGGCTCAAATGGTGAAGATAGAAGCATTGCTTTGTTTTGAGTTTTGTCAAAAAATTTTTTCTAGTAAAGAAATAAAATTTGCACATGCAAAATGATAAAGTGTATAGAACAGAGACCCCCTGGTTGGCTCAGTTGGTTGGGCGTCCAACTCTTGATTTCAGCTCAGGTCATGATCTCAGAGTCTTGAGATTGAGCCCTGTGTTGAGTTCTGTGTCCAGCAGGAAGTCTGCTTCTCTCTCTCTCTGTCTCTCCCCTGCCCCTCCCCTTGCTCGTGCTCTCCCTCTTTTTCTAAAATAAATAAATAAATCTTTTTTAAAAGTACATAATAGTTTGAAAATTTGTGACCTTCCCAACCCTACCCTTTAGTCTTCTCTTAAGCAGTATCTTGTATATAATTTCATGGTTAGACTGTGCGTATGTGTATATACCCCTTCTTTTTCTCTATATCTGGTATTATAGATCCTGTTCTGTATTTGAAAATACTAGTTTTGTGATTTACAGTATAGGGACATGACCACAGCCTTTTGAGATTAAAAAGCAGTGGTATGCATCTATTTGACCTGGAGCAGTTCCTGTCTAAGGTTTTCATTATAGATGCAAGAAAAAAGTGTCCTAATTGTGGCAGCCATTATTGAATGGGGGAATACAGAGGAAAACATGTAGAAAGAATTTTTGCAACTCAGATATAACTTGTAAATACTGAAAAGCCAGTTATATTCCAAAAAAGAAACTGAAATTTTAGTTAAAAAAAGGTAACCTAGACCTGGGCATAAAACTGTATTAGCCAGCCTTTATCTCTGTGTATAAAGAAAGTTCATTGTGTACCAAACTGGTACTTGCTGTGGATTATGGAAGATGTCATATAGCACTTACTGTGTTATATTGAAATTCTATGCTTGCTTGTTTATTGTCTAGATGCTGTTCTTTGCTTTTGGGCAAAGACTTATATACTTGTTTATCTCCCCAAGACCAGCAAAGTACCTGGCGTATAGGTGGTGCTCAGTAAATATTAAATGAAGATTTACTGAGTCAGTATGTATCTTGGAGGAGAGGTTAGCTTTTAAATGTGGCAATGTTGAAATTTATTTTGAAAAACTAAATACAGAGTAAGAAGAAATCCATTAAGAAACTTAATATTTTCAGTAACTTATTTAATAAAATTTCATGAATTAAAGGAAATACTAAAGACAATTTTCTTTTTTTAAAGACTTTACTTACTAGAGAGAGAACGAGAGCGCCCAAGCATGAGAACAGGGAGGGTAAGAGGGAGAAGCAAACGCCCCACTGAGCAGGGAGCCCAATGCAGGACTCGATCCTGGGACTCCAGGATCTTGACCTGACCTGAGGGCAGTTGCCTAACAACTGATTCACCCAGTTGCCCTAAAAACAATTTTCTATCAAAAACGGTCTCACTGGGGCGCCTGGGTGGCTCAGTGGGTTAAGCCTCTGCCTTTAGCTCAGGTCATGATCTCAGGGTCCTAGGATTGAGCCCTACACCGGGCTCTCTGCTCAGCAGGGAGCCTGCTTCCCCCTCTCTCTCTGAATGGCTCTCTGCCTACTTGTGATCTCTCTCTGTCAAATAAATATATAAAACCTTAAAAAAAAAATGGTCTCATTAATAAGAAGAAAAAGATGTTAGGTTAACCTTAGATAAATCTTCAAATTCAGCAATTAATATGTCACTGTATTTGTCAGTGTTCTTCAGAGAACCACAAGAATGTGTATGTATAAGTAAATACATATAATACATAAATAAACACCCACACACATATTTAGAGAGAGAGAAATAATTAAGGACTTGGCTTGTGATTATGGAGGCTGGAAAGTCTAATATCTGTAAGGTAAGCTGTGAAGCTGGTGACCCAGGGAAGAGCTGATGTTGCAGTTCTAAGTCTGGAGATTGTTGGCAGAATTCCTTCTTGCTTGGAAAAGGTCAGCCTTCATTAAGGCCTTCCACTGATGGAATGAGGCCCACTCACATTATGGAGGGCAGGTTGCTTTACTCAGAGTCCACCAGTTTAAGTGTTTATCTCATCCAAAAAATGCTCTCACAGAAACATTCATAGTAACATTTGACCAAATATCTGGACACCATGGCCCAGCCAAGTAGGCCCCTAGAATTAACCATCAGAGTCACTAATGGAATCTTTTCTTTTTTTGACTTTCTTTACAAGTGGTATAGAAAAAAATGTTAAAAACTCATTGTAAGTAGGGGGTACCTCGGTGGCTCAGTTGGTTAAGCAACTGCTTTTGGCTCAGGTCATGGTCCTGGAGTCCTGGAATCGAGTCCCACATCCGGCTCCCAGCTCCGCGAGGAGTCTGCTTCTCACTCTGACCTTTTCCCCTCTCATGCTCTCTCTCTTACTCTATCAAATAAATCTTTTTTTTTTTTTTTTTTTAAAGATTTTATTTATTTATTTGGGGCACCTTGGTGGCTCAGTAGGTTAAAGCCTCTGCCTTCGGCTCGGGTCATGATCCCAGGGTCCTGGGATAGAGCCCTGCATCGGGCTCTCAGCTCAGCGGGGAGCCTGCTTCCCTTCCTCTCTCTCTGCCTGCCTCTCTCCCTCCTTGTGATCTCTGTCTGTCAAATAAATAAATAAATAAATAAAATCTAAAAAAAAAAAAAGATTTTATTTATTTATTTGACAGACAGAGATCACAAGGAGGCAGAGAGGCAGGCAGAGGAGGGGAAAGCAGGCTCCTTGCTGAGCAGATAGCTCAATGCGGGGCTTGATCCCAAGACCCTGGAATTATGACCTGAACTGAAGGCAGAGGCTTTAACTCACTGAGCCACCCAGGCACCCTCAAATAAATATTAAAAAAAAAAAAATGGAAGTAGGATTTCACATAATTGTTAGCACCAGTAAATCTTTAGTGTTTGCTGACTTGTTTAATATTGCAGTTGTGTTATGTGGACAAGTTAGACCTCTTAGACAAAATTGATAAATTACTAGAAAGACTCAAATTACTGAAATTAATTGAAGAAGAAATGCAAAATCTAAATAGACATATAACATGTAACGAAATTGAAATCTTCATTACAAGTCTTTCACAAAGAAAAGCCTAGGCCTGGATGGTTTTGTTGTTGAAATCTACCAAATGTTTAAAGGAGCAATAATACCATTCCTTTATAAACTTGAAGCAAAAGAGAAAGGCACACTTCCCAACATATATTGTGAGGCCAGTATTATCCTAATATCAAGGCCAGATGAAATTTTTGTAAGAAAAGTAAATTACAAGGTAGTATGTCTTTTGAATATTGATTCAGAAATCATAAACAAAATATTAACAGATTGAATCTAACAACATATAAAAATGATTATACACTCTGGCCAAGTGAGCTTTATCATAGCAATGCAAGTTTTTAGTCTTAATATTTCAAAATTAATATATACCAGATTAATAGAATTACGGACAGAAAGCACATGGTTTTCTCAATAGTTGCAGAAAAAGCATTTGACCAAATCCAACACCGATTTATAATAAAAACTGTCAACAAACTTGGAATAGAAGAGATCTTTCAATTCTGAAATAGGGCATCTGTGAAAAACCTATAGCCAGCATCACACTTAATAGTTTATGACTACAAAACTTTCCTTCTAAGAGCAGGAAAAAGACAAGATGTGTAAAGTTACCACTTCATTCAGCTTTGTGCTGAGGGTTCTAGCCAGTGTAATGAAATACTACAAGAAATACAAAGCATCAAAGTTAGAAGTAAAACTGTCCTTGTTTGCAGATGGCATGATTCTGTTTGCAGAAATCCTAAGGACTCCACAAAAAAACTATTAGAAATCACGAGCTTATTAGCAAGTTCACAGAATATGAGATCAATTAAAAAAAAGTTGCTTCTTTATATTAGCAATGAACAATATGAAAATATTAAGTAAACTGTTCAGTTCCAGTAAATGGTGTAGTGCAGTAAAAAGAGATCTCCTTGGATTCTTGTGTGTTTTTCATGGTCTTTAGTGCAATATTGTAAACTTTGGGTTACACCCTGGAATCCATACAAAGTGCCGCTAGTGATGCTGGGAGTGCCCCCAAGAAGCAAAGTCCTATTACAATAAAAATTGAATTGGTTGATAGGTTGATTAAGGTCTACTGCTGTGGTTGGCTCAGCATTTCAAGATCATCGAATTCTGTGTTAAGGACCACTGTGAAAAAGAAAAAAAAAAGGAAATTCATGAAGCCATTGCTCTGCTACGCCAGCAGGTGTGAAAACCTTGCACTTTTTGAGAATGCCTTTTCATGTTTTATTGAAAATAGAAACTTTATGTGGGTGCAGGATTGCTATAAGAAAGGCATACCTATATACTGTACTATGATTTGAGGAAAAGCAAAGTTATCATGTGGCAACTTAAAGCAAAAGGAAGATGAAGAATCTAAAGGTAGAGAATTTAATGCCAGCAAGGGATGGTTGGATAATTTTGGAAGGAGGTTTATCTTAATGCCAAGATAGCAGGGGAAGCAGCTCCTGCAAATGAGGAGGCAGCAGACAAATTCCCAGATGCCATTAAGAAAATCATTGAGGAGAAAGAATATCTGATTGAACAAGTTTTAATGCAGATGAAGGTCCCCTATTTCGAAAATAAAAATACCACAAAGGACACATGTTAGTAAGGAAAAGAAGCAGTTGATATTGGACAGTGCCCCTGACTACCCAGAACCCCATGATTTCAACACTGAAGATGTTGAATATTCTACTTGCCCCCAAACACAGCATCTTTTTATTCAGCCTCTAAATCAGGGGGTTATATGGACCTTTGTAGCTCATTACATATGGTACTCCATGGAGAGGATTGTCAGCAGTATGGAAGAGAGAACCCTGGTAGGGAGAGCACCGTGAAAGTCTGGAAGGTTTGAAGAGGTCATCATTTGTATAGGAAAAGCCATGAAAGCCATTAGGGCTGCAGCAGTAAATTCCTGCCGGAGAAAACTGTCTTCAGATGTTGTGCATGACTTCATAGGATTTATAGCAGAGCCAGGCAAGAAACTTATGAAAGAGATTGTGGATATGGCCAAGAAAAAAAAAAAAAAAGATTTCAAGATAAGAATCTTGGAGAAGTTCAAGAGTAAGTAGACGCCATGCCAGAGGAATTAATAGAAGATGACTCAGTGGAGATGAGTACTTCCAAACCATGGCAAATGATGAGAAGAAAGACCTCGAAGAGCAGTGATAGAAAACAAATTGACATCTGACAATCTGGCAGAAGTGTTTGAGTTATTCAAGACTGCTTTGACTTCTTTCACAACAGGGGCTCTTCGGTGTTATGGGCACTGAAATTAGAGGATATGGTGGAGAAAGGATTGATAGGGTATAGAAACGTTTTTAGAGAAATGAAAAAACAACAGTTAAATTACAGTGTATGTTCCTAAAGGGATACCAAGTGTGACAGCCTCTCCTGGCTTTGCTCCCTCTTCTTCCACTTCTTTTGCTTCTAAGACAGCAAGACCAATGCCTCTTTTTCCTCCTCTTCAGCCTACTCATTGTGAAAATGACAGGGATGAAGACCTTTATGATGATCCCTTCCACTTAGTGAATAGTAAGCAGTTATTGTGCTGTACAGTAGTTGCAGTTATCTTTTGTGTCTTAGTGTGAAAGTTTAATAACTCTATGGTAAGAACTGTATATTTTTGTGTTATTATTATTGCCTAAATATTCATTGCATAGAACATTGCATGCAAGACTTCTATGGAAATGGATAGCCTATCCTTGTGTAGGAACAAGGTGAGTGATGTTTACTATAAAATTAATTAGGTTTTCTATGTTTTATATATTTGCTTTCAAAGAATTATATTATCATACAGTATGCCTCTCTTGTAACTGAAGAAACTATCATCCTATCATCATAGATAAGTGGTTTTTAAACTAATGTGACAATGTTTCCTATACTATATTATGAATATGACTGTAATACTGTATGCCATAAAAATTTTGTAACAGTTCATTAGTGTATAGGTTAGGCTACCATGAAACATTTGTATCAATTTTATGAGGCTACCATAAAGTAATCATGTTGCTGCTTCTTTGTTATTAATACATGTCATTATACCTGCAAATATAAATTTATTTTTCACATTGTCTTTTTATTCTTTTTAAGTAAGTTCTGCACACAATGTGGGGCTTGAAAGGGGATCTTCACTCTACTGACTGAACCAGCCAGGCACCCATTATCATTTCATTTTTGATGTTTAGTGTTAGTAATACATATAATTTTGACAATATTTTAGTCAAAAGACAAATAAGATAATATTGATGTAGGTACCAATGTGATTCATCTCGTAGATAGATGATGTACACTTAACAGTATTGATAAATACAGTAAAGTACTATCAATGTATTTTCCTTGTGATTTTTTAGGGGAGGGAGAAAGTCACTTTATTCTAATTAATTCACAAATGAGAATATCACAAAGGGTGATTTAAGGAGACACACAAACATCTGCCCAGCGCCAAGCTCAGAACATTGAGTGAACGTCTACGTAGTAAGAATACCCTTTTTCATTCTAAATCCAAAGATAGCTGTATTTAATTATGAAGGAGAGGTTCACCTGGTGGTTTTATACTTTATATATTCACTATTAATTATATTTTTATGCTAAATTAACTTGGTCATGAAAGATGATTTTCCATATCTTTAATCTGAACTTCTTGATTAGGCTAATTGCATATCTGCACTGTTTCAGTACCTCGCTGAAACCTTCACAAAGCTTAAGGTCACCCTGGTTCTGGGCACATTGCAGAAACTGTTTCACTTCCTAGTGTCATGGGTCAAACTGCTGCTGCTGGTATGCTGGCTGGGTTCCCAGAGGCTTCTGGTAAGTGATGTCAGGCCTTGAAGGCTCAGCATTACTTTCTTCGCAAGCCCCAAGTAATGGCATGACCCATCCTGTGCCCAACAGCAGAGCCCACAACCATGCCATCTGCTGTGGTTGCCATCTGGGCTATGAGACCTGGCTGCCGCAGCAGACGAGCCAACAGCATATGGTGGAGCTGCTGCTGAGGGCTGAGTTGCTGGTGCTGGTCTAGGCACAGCTCTAATCTGAGGTGTCCGGCTGGCTGGAGGGACCATGTGGGAGGTGTGCCTCCAGCTTGCACGGGGCTTGGTTACTTGCAGAGCATCTTAGTATCTAGAAGTTCGAGATTTAGTGGAGATCCCAGCGGCTTCTTCCATACGATCTAAGGAACATTTTCCTTAGCTTGTGTGGGGGTGCTTGGGTGGCTTAGTCGTTAAGCATCTGCCTTCGGCTCAGGTCACGATCCCATGATCATGGGACCAAGCCCCACATCGGGCTCCCTGCTCAGCGAAAAGCCTGCTTCTCCCTCTCCTACTCCCCTTGCTTATGTTCCCTCTTCTGCTGTGTCTCTGTCAAATAAATAAATAAAATCTTAAAAAAAGAAAAAAGAAAGAAAAAGGTATGGGCGCCTGGGTGGCTCAGTTGGTAAGGCGACTGCCTTCAGCTCAGTTCATGATCCTGGAGTCCCAGGATTGAGTCCCACATCAGGATCCCTGCTCAGCAGGGTGTCTGCTTCTCCCCCTGACCCTCTCTCCTCTCATGCTCTCCCTCTCTCTCATTCTATCAAATAAATAAATAAAATCTTAAAAAAAAAAGTATGTATAGATTTTCAGTGGCATGGGGATTGCCACTCCCCCTCCCCCATTGTTCCAGAGTCACCTGTTCTTAAAAGTATATTTAACAAACTGTGCGAGACTTATACACAGAAAACTACAAAATGTGTCAGAGAAATTAAAGAATGTACAAGTGGAAGGAGAGACATTCTATGTGCATGGATTAGAAGTCTCTCAACATGATCAGATTGCCAAGGCATAGCAGAGATGCTTGTGACTATTGTAAGGTATACAACAAGGCAAGCAGTGTTCAAATTAACTCATGAAAAGTTCCCTCCTCCCCAGGAATTAAAAAATATCTTAATTCTCAGTGTTGCTAATGTTTTAAACTTTAGTATAATAAATAATTGTTTCCTTTTTCTTAATTTCCATATATGTTTATAACTGACAGGATTTATTGTTGTTATTGTTGGTAGTGGGGTTTTTTTTTTTTTTTTTTTTTAAGATTTTATTTATTTGACAGAGGCAGAGAGAGCCAAGCAAGGGGAGCAGCACATAGGGGGAAAGAGAGTCAGAGCAGGGAGCCCAACAGAAGACTGGATCCCAGGACCCTGGGATCATGACCTGAGTTGAAGGCAGATGCTTAACCATCTGAGCCACCCAGGTGCGCCCCTGTAGTAGGTTTTTTCTTTTTTTGTTGTTTTGTTTTGTTTTTTACTCTTTTGACAAAAGTTCATAAAAGTCACAGAACAATCATAGTTTTCCCATTGATCTTTAAGATTGCTCCACCATTTCATTTTGTGTGGTGATCAGTGCAGTACCAGCAGGCTTCTCGATAGCTGATTTATAGGGAAATAAAAAGAACTTGGATAGCCATGGCAGTCTTGAAGAAAAAGTTGGAAATAAAGTTGGAAAACTTAGTGTTATTATATATAAAGTCTTGGTATGAAATTATAGTAATTAAGACTATTTAGTTTTGGCATGAGGTTAGACAAATAGACCACAGGGACAGAATAGAGAGGATTTAAACAAATCCATTATATACAGATATCTGTTTTATGACATAGGTGCCTCCGCAATTCAGTGGAGAAAAGAATGGTCTTTCCAGTAAATGGTTAAGTTAGGCATCCATACTAAAGAAGAGAAAAAAAAGAAACCTTAACCTATACCTCAAACTGCATAACGGTATTAATTCAAGAGGAATCACAGAGCTAAAGGTAAAACTTAATAGTATAAAGCTCTTAGAGAAAACATAGGAGAATGTCTTTGAGATGTTGGGGGTAGATGAGAATGTCTTAAATAAACAGGAAAAGAGCTAATCATAAAAGAAAAGTCTGATAAAATGGACTTTATTAAAATTAAGAACTATTCATCACAGGGGTGCCTGGGTGGTTCAGTGGGTTAAGTGTCTGCCTTCAGCTCAGGTCATAATCCCAGAGTCCTGGGATCCAGTCCCATGTTGGGTTCCCTGCTGAGCAGGGAGTCTGTTTGTCCCTCTCGTTCTACCCCTCCCCCCACTTGCATGTGCTTGCTCTCAAATAAAATCTTAAAAAAAATTATTGGTTTCTCTTTTTTATTTTTCTTGCCTGTTTCTCCTCCTCCTACTCCCCCTGCTTGTGTTCTCTCTCTCAAGTAAATAAAATCTTTTTTTTTTTTTAAAGAACTATTCATCATAATACATAGCAGCCATGGGTATATGTATAAAATCTGTGTATTTTATGGTGTAAGGGAATGGTCCAGTTTGATTCTTCTATATATAGCTGTCCAATTTTTCCAGCACCATTTATTGAAGAGACTGTTTTTCTTCCATTGGATATTTTTTCCTCCTTTGTCAAAGATTATTTGACCACGTAGTTGAGGGTCCATATCTGGGCTCTGTGTTCGGTTTCATTGATCTATGTGTCTGTTTTTGTGTCAGTACCATGCTGCCTTGGTGCTCACAGCTTTGTAATATAGCTTGAAATCAGGCAACATGATGACCCCAGCTTTCTTTTTTCCTTTTTCAATATTTCCTTGGCAATTCAGGGTCTTTTCTGGTTCCATACAAATTTTAGGATTGGTTGTTCTAGCATTTTGAAAAATGCCACTGGTATTTTGATCAGGATGGTATTGAAAGTATAGATTGCTCTGGGCAGCGTAGTCATTTTAATGATGTTTATTCTTCCGATCCAAGAGCATGGAATGTTCTTCCATCTTTTTGTGTGTTCTTCAATTTTTTTTTCATGAGTGTTTCATAGTTCTTAGAGTATAGATCCTTTACCTCTTTGGTTAGGTTTATTCCAAGGTATCTTACAGTTTTTTGGTGCTATTTAAGTGGAATTGATTCTCTAATTTCTCTTTTACAGTTTCATTGTTAGTGTGTAAGAAAGCAACTGATTTCTGTGCATTGGTTTTTGTATCTTGCCACATTACTGAATTGTTGTATGAGTTTTAGTAATTTGGGGGTGGAGACTGCTGGGTTTTCCACAAAGTGTCATGTTATCTGTGAAGAGAGAGAGTTTGATTTCTTCTTTGTTAATTTGAATACCTTTTATTTCTTTTGGTTGTGGGATTGCTATTACTAGGACTTCTAGTACTGTGTTGAACAATAGTGGCAAGAGTGGGCATCCTTATGTCCCAGATCTCAGTGAGAAGGCTGTCAGCTTTTCCCCATTGAGAATGATATTCACTGTGGATTTTTCATAGATGGATTTTATGAAGTTGAGGAATGTGTCCTCTATCCCTATACTCTGAAGAGTTTTAATCGGGAAAAGATGCTGTATTTTGTCAATTTTTTTTTTTTTTTTTTTTTTTTTTGCATCAGTCGAGAGGACCATGTGGTTCTTGTCTCTTCTCTTATTTACGTGTTCTATCACATTGATTTGCGAATGTTGAACCACCCCTGCATGCAAGGGATAAGTCCCACCTGGTTATGATGGATAATCCTTTTAATGTACTGTTGGATCCTGTTAGCTAGGATCTTGTTGAGTTTTGGCGTCCGTATTCATCAGGGATATTGGTCTGAAATTCTCCTTTTTGATGGAGTCTTTGGCTGGTTTGGGGATCAAGGTAATGTTGGCCTCCTAGAAAGAGTCTGGAAGTTTTCCTTCTATTTCTATTTTTTGAAATAGCATCAGGAGAGTAGGTATTATTTCTCCTTTGAATGTTTGGTAGAGTTCCCCAGGGAATCCATCAAGCCCTGGACTTTTGTTTTTTGGGGAGGTTTTTGATCACTGCTTCAATTTGTTACTAGTTATTGGTGTATTGAGGTTGTCAGTTTCTTCCTTTTTCAGTCTTGGAAGTTTATAGGTTTCTAGGAATGCATCCATTTCTTCTAGGTTGCTTAACTTATTGGGATATAGCTGTTGATAATAATTTCTGATGATTGTTTCTATTTCCTTGATGTTAGTCATGATCTCCCCGCTTTCATTCTTAGTTTTATTAATTTAGGTCCTTTCTCTTTTCTTCTGAGTAAGTCTGGCCAGTGGTTAGAGATCTTATTAAGTTATTGATCTTATTAACTCTTTCAAAGAATCAGCTTATAGCTTCATTAAAGTGTTCTACTGTATTTCTAGTTTCTAATTCATTGATCTCTGCTCTAATCTTAATTATTTCCCTTCTTGTGCGTGGGTTAGGTTTAATTTGTTGTTGATTCTCCAGATTTTAAGATTTTATTTATTTATTTGACAGACAGAGATCACAAGTAGGCAGAGAGGCAGGCAGAGAGAGATGAGGAAGCAGGCTTCCTGCTGAGCAGAGAGCCCGATGAGAGGCTTGATCCCAGGACCCTGAGATCATGACCTGAGCTGAAGGCAGAGGCTTTAACCCACTGAGCCACCCAGGCGCCTTGATTCTCCAGATTTTTAAGGTGTAAAGACAGTTTGTGTATTTGGGGTTTTTCTGTTTTCTTGAGTGAGGCTTGGATGGCTATATATTTCCCCCTTTAGGACCACATTTGCCATACCCCATAGGTTTTGGATCGATGTGTCTTTGTTGTCATTGGTTTTCATGAATTGATTAAGTTCTTTGATTTCCTGATTGACCTGAACATTCTTGAGCAGGATGGTCTTTAGCTTCCAAGTGTTTGAATTTCTTCCAGATTTTTTCTTGTGATTGAGTTCCAGTTTCATAGCATTGTGGTCTGAGAACATGCAGGGAATAATCTCAGTCTTTTGGTATTAGTTAAGATCTGATTTGTGACCCAGGATGTGATCTGTTCTGGAGAAAGTTCCATGCGTGCTCAGGAAGAGTGAGTATTCTGTTTTAGGGTGGAATGTTCTGTATATATGAGGTCCATCTGGTCCAGTGTGTCATTCAAAGGTCTTGTTTCTTTGTTCATTTTCCGCTTAGTTGATCTGTCTGTTGTTGAGAGTGGAGTGTTAAGGTTTCCTACAATAAATGTATTATCAGTATGTCTATTTTGATTAACAGTTGGCTTATGTAGTTGGCTGCTCCCGTGTCGAAGGCATAGGTATTTACAGTTGTTAGATCTTCTGGTTGGGTAGGCACTTTAAGAATGATATAGTATCCTTCTGTATCTCTGACTACAGTCTTTAACTTAAAATCTAATTTGTCTGATATGAGAATTGCTACCCCATCTTTCTTTTGAGGTCCATTGGCATGAAAAATGGTTCTCCATCCCTTCACTTTCAGTCGGACCGCATCTTTGGGTTCCAAACAAGTCTCTTATAGACAGCATATGGATGGATCATGTCCTTTTATATGGTCTGCAACTCTGTGCCATTTCATGGGAGCATTTAGGCCATTCATGTTGAGAGTGACAATTGAAAGAAAGAATTTTATTGATGTCATGTTGCCTGTGAAGTCTTTGTTTCTAAAGATTGTCTCTGTAAATTGCTGTTCTATATCACTCTTGGGGTCTTTCTCCTTTTATAGAACCCTCCTTTAATATTTCTGGTAGGGCCAGCTTTGTGGTCACATACTTCTTTGAGTTTCTGCCAGTCTTGGAAGCTTCTTGTCTGTCCATTCATTCTGAATGACAGTCTTGCTGGATGCAGTATCCTTATTAAAATGTCTGTGCTGCCAAGAACAATCTATACTTTCAATGCCATCCTAATCAAAATACCCATGGCATTATTCAAAGTGCTGGAACAAGCAATCCTAAAATTTGTATGGCACCAGAAAAGACCCTTAATCACCAAGGGAATGTTGAAAAAGAAAACAAAGCTGAGGCATCACATTGCCTTATTTCAAGCTATATTACAAAACTGTGATCACCAAGGGCAGCATGGTATTGGGACAAAAACAGATACATAGATTGGTGGAAATGAATAGAGAGCCCAGATATGGACCCTCAACTCTATGGTCAACTAATCTTTGACAAATCAGGAAAAAAAAAATCCAGTGGGAAAGAGACAGTCTCTTCAATAAATGGTGCTGGGAAAATTGGATAGCCACATGCAGAAGAATGAAACTAGACCATTCTCTTATACCATTCACAAAGATAAACTCTAAATGGATGAAAAACCTTAATGTGAGACCGGACTCCGTCTAAATCCTAGAGGAGAACATAGGCAGTAACTTCTTCAGCTTCAGCCGCAGCAACTTCTTTCAGGACATGTCTCCGAGACAAGGGAAACAAAAGCGAAAATGAACTTTTGGGACTTAATCAAGATAAAAAATTCTGCACAGCAAAGGAAACCTTCAGCAAAACAAAGACGCAACCACAGAATGGGAGAAGATATTTGCAAATGACACTACAGACAAAAGGCTGATATCCAAGATCTTCTCAAACTCAACACCCAAAAAACAGGTGAGTCAAGAAATGGGCAGAAGACATGAGCAGATACTTCTCCAAAGAAGACATAAAAAAAGCTAACAGACACATGAAAAAGTGTTCATCATCATTAGCCATCAGGGAAATTCAAATCAAAACCACATTGAGATACCACTTACACCAGTTAGAATGGCAAAAATCAACAAGGCAAGAAAAAACAAATGTTGGAGAAGTTGTGGAGAAAGCTCTTACAGTTTTTGGTGGGAATGCAAATTGGTGCAGCCATTTTGGAAAACAGTGTGGAGGTTCCTCAAAAAATTAAATATAGAGCTACCCTGTGACAAAGCTACTGCACTACTGGGTATTTACCCGAAAGATGCAGATGTAGTGAAAAGAAGGGCCATATGCACCCCAAGGTTCATAGCAACAGTGTCCACAATAGCCAAAATGTGGATAGAGCCAAGATGCCCTTCACAGACAAGTGGATAAAGAAGTTGTGGTCCTTATACACAATGGAATATTTCATCACCATATTCTGTTTTGGGACTTACATGCTTCTTGTCCTCCCTGCATCAAGAAGGTTGGGACTGGAAGAGGTTATGCTAAGTGAAATAAGTCAAACAAAGAAAGTCAATTTTTATATGGTTTCAGTTATTTGTGGAACATAAGGAATAGCATGGAGGACATTAGGAGAACGAGAAATTGGAGGGGGAGACGAACCATGAAAGACTGTGGACTCCGTGAAACAAACAGGGTTTTAGAAGGGAGGGGGTTGGGAGGATGGGTGAATCTGATGGGTATCAAGAAGGGCACGGATTGTATGGAGCACTGCGTGTTTTATGTAAACATTGAATCATGGAACACTACATCAAAAACTAATGATGTACTGTAGTGGTGACTAACATTACAATAAAAATTTTTTAAAAAATCTACATATGTTTCTATGTATGTGTATGTGTGTGTATAAAATTTATATATCAGAAGACAACCATTCAATTCTGAAAATGGACAAAAGACTTGGATAGCTGTTTTCAAGAAGGAAATCCAAATGCATTGCAAAGATGCTCAGCATCATTAGTTGTTAGGAAATACAGATTGAAACTACATTGAGACACCATTGCACAGAAGTATAATGTCTAATATTTACAATACCAAGAGTGGGCAAGGCTGTGAATTAACTAGAACTCATTCATAGCTTTTAGGAATGGGTAACGGTGTAGCTTTGAAAAACTGGCAATATCTACTAAACTCTGTGACCTTATCCAGTGACCCAAGAATTCCACTCCTAGGAAAATAGCCAAGAGAAATACACGTGTTCACCAAAGACATGTACAAGAATGTCAGTGGAATTTTGTTCATAATAGTGCTTCCCCCACCCTCCCGAACAGCAGGGAGCAGCTCAAATATCTGTTAACTGTAGGATGGATTAAAAAAAAAATTGTGATGTATTCATACAATGAAAGGAGTCACAAACTTAAAGCCGTGCATATAGCTACATGGCTGAATCCCACAGAAGTAATATATTGACTGAAAGAAGTAAAATGTGAAAGATCACAAACTTAATGATTATTTTTATTTGAGATTCAAGTAGTATTTCAACGCATCCACATTAATAGAAGTCTGAATACTTGTAAGCTCTGGGAAGGAATATTCATAGGGAAGGAGCATAAGTGTCCCTTGTGAGGTGGAAAGAAATCAAGTTGTTACAATAGTGCATACTTTTGTACAAATTCATTGAGGAATATACCTAAGATTGTGCTTTTTGGTACGTATATTCTTCCTCAATTTTTAAAAATTGGGCTTGTGGGACAAAGTTTTCTTTGCTTTCCACAGTAGAAAGTGCTTAAAATCAGTATTTTGGGATTTGTCAGAAAACTTTGATTTATTGATACCCTATACATTTGACAAGAGAAACCATTAAAGATAATTTTTTAAAAAGATTTTATTTGAGAGAGAGCGCACAGGGAGGGGGGAGGAAGGAAGGGCAGAGGAAAAGGGAGAAGCAGATTCCCTGCTGAGCCACAAGCCCAATGCAGGACGCAGTCCCAAGACCCTGGGATCATGAACTGAGCTGAAGGCAGATGCTTAACTGACTGAGCCATGGAGATGCCTCACCAATAAAGATAGTTTAAACCAAGAAGGATCCTGATGCTTGAAAGGTCAATAGAAATTAAAGTCCACTATTCTTTCTGCTATTGCTACTACTACCAGCTAACCTATATTGAGTGCGTTCTGTGTGCCAGATGCTGTGCTATATTTTCTTCCTTCATTTAATCTGGAGTTGGAGTAAAGGCTGTATTCTTTTTTGGGACTTACATGCTTCTTGTCCTCCCTGTAACCTAACACCTTTGAAATTTGCAGGATCAGTCTCTTGTATTCACTTCTTACTGCAGTTATTCACAGATTCAGAGCCATTCCTAATTCCTTAAATATTTAGTGCCTTTCAGTTTCTTGGCTTCTTCATGTTGTGATATTGTTTACCACTCTTCTCAGCCACTCACTTAAATAGTTCTGTCTTCGACCTCTGTTACCAGTGACTGAATTACAGTTCCAAGTATTTTCTTTGATGACCACTTCTCGTTTTTTCAGCTGATTTTCTCTTGTATCCTGCCTCTGACAACTATTCCAAATATTTGACATTACCAGGACTTAACCATCCATTGACTCTACTCCCTTGAAGGACCTACCCTGTCATTATTTCCTTCCTTATGCAGCCTAAATTCCATGGCCTATATTATTGGACTCCCTTGCATACCCTTATCTTTCTTGCCTCTGTTTCCCTTTATCTTATCCTTTTGCTAAATCTCATCTCTTGTTAAATCTGTCTCTGAGTCTGATGTAGTCTTTATGTAGTCTGTCTTTATGTAGCTGCAGTTGGGTGGTGAAAACCTACAACCAGGTACTTGTTTTTACTTTAAAGTACCTACTACTAACCCAAGGTGTGTCCTCACTGCTGTTGGTGGGTTTATTACATTTCCCTAATCCATTGCTATCCTGTTCGACAAGGTAGCTATTTTATTTTTTCTTCTCTCCTCAAACTCCATTCCCCATCCCCTGTCCATGGTTTTACTTTGTATTTCACTGTAAAATAGAAGAATTAGAATTAGGTAAATTAGAATTTACCCTTACCTCTGCCAGCCAGCCCTCATCTGTACTATAGTCTGCCTTGTCTTCTCTTACCATAGATTGTCATTGTTAGACCAACTCCTCTCCTTATATAGCATTCTGTCCCTTTTCACTGAAAATATCATCACTCCATCAGATTTCCTCATCTGAATCATAAATTATTTTTCCTTTCTTTTAGAACATTTCTGTATTGCTATATCTCCTATTTTGTAAAATCCTTTATGTTCCTCCAGTTACTGTCAATTTCTAGGTTCTTCATTGTAGCAAAAGTTAGAGTTGTTTATGTTTATTTATAATCTCCAATTCCTCTCACCTCAGTTTCTTAAAACTTTTCCAGTCAGGGTTACTTCTGTGCTGCTCACCCACAAACATCAAGGTGTATAGTAACCCTTATGTAACTACATATAATGAGCAGTGTACAGATCTTAAATTTTTCAATCTACCTGCTCCATTTAGCATCTTACTGCTTTCTTGGAGTATTTTCTTCGCTTGGCTCCTGGTTGTCTTCCTACCTTACTAGTTCCTCTTTGTGTAGAACACTTGTAACAAAGCAGGCCTGGGAATGATTATCCTTAGAAAGTCCTGTCTGCAAGGTTGGCCCCTGGCTAGTATCTTGAACTTAAGTAGTAAACAGTTTCCTGTACTGTTTTAAAACTTCCTCTAAATGATAAGGTCATTGTGCCTAAATAAAATTGTTTGTGTAAGCCCTATGATCAAGTAGAACACCTGCTTTCCTTTTGGGGAATCTGGAATCTTGGTGTATGCTTGGCAGAGGATGTCTATGTGAACAGCTCTAAATAAAAACCAGGGGCACTGAGTCTCTAATGAGCTTTCTTAGTAGACAACACTTCACATTATGTTGTAACAAGTGTGTCCTATGGGATTCCATTGGGGAAGAGTTCTTGGAAGTTTGTACCTAGTTACCTCTGGACTTTGTTGTGTGAGCCTTTTCCCTTTGCTAATTTTGCTTTGTATTCTTTCATAGTAATAAACTGTAATCATTAATATAATGCATTATGTAAGTCTTTCTAGTGAATCACTCAGCCTGGAGGTTGCTTGGAAGACTTCCAGCAGACTCCTTTTCAATATATTTTTTGGTTCCTTTTCAACTCCCTTACCTCTAAATTTGGGTACTTGAAGAATCCATCTTCCGTGACCATAGTCCCTATGTGTTTTTATCCATTTCTAGGCAATGTCCTTTAATCTTATATTAAAATATTATTGATCTGTATTTTAGGCTCCGAAATTTTCTGGATTTATTTTTCATGCTCTAAAGTAATTATTTTGGAAATCAAGCAAGATGATTATAGATTACTAAAGTAAGATAGAGATTTACTCTTGTTACTAGAAATTTTGTGTGATTTTTAAAAATTCATTTTAAATACAGTTATGCTTATGGAAATTTGTAAAAGAATTATAAAGAAAGCAATTACAGTGTTAAACTTAAAAATTATCAGAAAGGAAACAACAGAATTTTACATTGCAGAGAAGCTCTGAGGTTTAGACTAAACTAGAAAATTACCGTTAATGTAAAGATTTTGGGAAATAGACAACAGGAAATTGATTATTTTTTTTACTAAATTTTAGTTATATTTTAAATTATCATTCTGTTTAGCATTGTAAATTAATTTTTAAAAAGATTGCATACTTTAGTTTTAAATAGTTTATTTACCCCATAACTGCTGTAGAAACTAATACTTGTAATTGATACAGTTCTGAAGCATAATGTTAACTGTCTTAGAGTCACTGATGTATTTGGTAAAGTGACATCACTTCAAATGAAGCTAAGATGACACTGATGCTTTATTTGCCACTAAAACCATTATAAGACAACTGCTCTGAATAAGTAAGTCTGACCATGTTTCTTAATTAAGTCAATTGAGATGCCATAGTTCATGCATAGTTTAAAAGGAACAGAATACTTAAATTGTTCCATATGTTTGTTTTATTTCTCTGGCCTACCTCTAATGCCATAAAATATTGGTATTAGATGACAAAAATAACAGTTAAAAAGTTAGTATTTTCTGTTGACTAAACCTTAGACTTAATAAAATTTAAAGTAGTTCAGAAGGCAATCAGTATGTATTCTTCCTTGTCTCTTAAGACAATTACTACAAATACGGTTTGTGGCAATAGTAAAAGGCAAAAATTCTTGATAAACGAAATTGAACTTAGTATAAATAGTGATTTATAAATGAAAACCACATTTTAATCCTTGCAGCATTGTTATCTTTTCCTCCTTGACACAGTAGAGTATCCATTGTGACTAGAGATAAGTAACTTTGTTTACTAGTTATTATGCTGCTTGTCTATGCAGACTGCCTAAAATCAGAAATGAAATACTAAAAATCGTGTGCTTTTCCCCTTTCTCTCATTCTTTCCTCTTATTTAAGGATTCATTCATGCATTCATTTATACATTTATTCAATAAACATTTCTTGGATATAGGTTGTATACCAGGCATTATAAAATTGAGTAAATTTTGAATAAATGAAGGCCTTACCTTCATTGACCTTATGATTTAGTTCCATGTGTGATACTCCATTCTGAAAGTGTAAATCAAAGGTATTTCTCTCTTTAGGCTTAAATGTTATATCTTTAAAAATAAGGTTTAGATTCCTATGTGATGAAAGAATGCTTTTCTAGAATGATTTAAAATTTTAAGCATACGGGATACTTTAAATTCTTTTGGGAGACAGTTGGGAGCGTGAGTGAGAGGCATCCCTAAGGAGACCTACTCTACTCACTATTATCAGGATTATGTGGGCCAGAAGTGTTTTTCAAGAGAATTCCATGATGTTCAAGGTGGAAAGTGGAATTTAGTATTCCATAAAAATCAACAGACATACATTTATATGTATACCCCTTGGGCCTTCTCCCCCTGAAATATTTCAGTGATGTAATAAAGCAGTTATATGACACTTTTATGAAAAGTCCCATCATTTAGCTGCATTGTGAGGGAGTAAGACACAAAAATGGTGATATCCATATTAGTTTATAAACTATGGTCTATTATTTAGTCTATGTTCTTTGGATTGCTAACTAATTAAGGAAAATATTTAGAAATGATAATTTTTTGAATGCTATGGTATTACATAGTAGGACTAAAAAGGAGAGGAGCTTCAAAAATCTAAATATTCATTTGTTTTCTGTGCTTCTTGAAAGTATATAATTTGATTTTAACTGCTTTATTGAGATACAATTTACATATCATAAAGTTTCCCCACTGAAATTGTACAACTCTCGTTTTTTTTAGTATGTACAAGTTGTACGGCCATCACTATTGTCATCACCCCAAAATGTAATTTGATTTTTGAGCTCTATATATGGAAACAAGAAAATTAAAGTTTTTCTTTCTTTACTTTATTTATTTTTTTAAGATTTTATTTATTTATTTGACAGAGACACAGTGAGAGAGAGAACACAGGCAGGGGGAGGGAGAGAGGAAGAAGCAGGCTTCCCGCTCAGCAGGGAGCCCAATGTGGGCCTTGATCCCAGGACCCTGGGATCATGACCTGAGTCAAGGTAGACTCTTAATGATTGACCCAACCAGGTGCCCATGAAAATTTAAGTTTTTCTTAAAAAATTAACATCCTTCTATGGAGTTTCTGTTTGGGATGATGAAAAAAATCTGGAAATGGCCTTAATTTTGTGTATGTGGTGATGTTTGCACAGCATTGTGAATATATTAATGCTACTTGATTGTATGCTTAAAAGCAGTTAAAATTTAAATTTTACATTATGTATATTTTACCACAATAAAAATTAATATCCATTCATATGAAATCAGAATTAGTGGCTTAACTTTAATAAAAGTTCTTTAAAATTTAAGCCTGAGCCATGCATAGTACATAATTTTTCCTTGAACATGTCATAACAAAAATAGTCTTATAGTAAAAAAAAAATCACATTATTAATTTTCATAGACTGGAAAACAGACCTTAAAATTGTTGTAGGTATTTATCTTTATAGAAATTTCTGTAGAATTAACTGAAATAAAAATGGTAATCAGCTTTTCTTTAATTTTATACTGTGTGAAAAAGCCAGATGCTAAACAATGCAGAATCATTTACCTAAAGGAAGAAGAAGTAAATACACAGGAAACATGCACACACAATAATTTAAAAGTATCCGTTTATAGATGCATGAAGTTTCTGGAAGGAAATACAAGAAATGGTAATATTGGATGTTTTGGGCAGGAGAACTCGGTGACTGGATTTCATGGGTGGGAGGGATATTTCTCATATGTGTGAATTTATGACCTGCCAAAACATTTTATTTATTTATTTATTTATTTTTAAAGATTTTTACTTTTTATTTATTTATTTGACACAGAGAGAGAGATCACAAGTAGGCAGAGAGGCAGACAGAGAGAAGGGGGGGGAAGCAGACTCCCTGCTGAGCAGAGAGCCCAATGCGGGGCTCGATCCCAGGACGCTGAGATCATGACCTGAGCTGAAGGCAGAGGCTTAACCCACTGAGCCACCCAGGTGCCCCAACCTGCCAAAACATTTAAAATAAACAATTCAGGGCGCCTGGGTGGCTCAGTGGGTTAAGCCGCTGCCTTCGGCTCAGGTCATGATCTCAGGGTCCTGGGATCGAGTCCTGCATCGGGCTCCCTGCTTGGCGGGGGGCCTGCTTCCCTTCCTCTCTCTCTGCCAGTCTCTCTGCCTACTTGTGATCTCTCTCTGTCAAATAAATAAATAAAATCCTTAAAAATAAATAAATAAATAAATAAATAAATAAACAATTCATTATCCTGATCCCAGTCTCAGACTCAAACATGACTCTGTTCTTTTCTACTGTGCTTTGGTGACAGCAGATTATGTTTTATTGATATTGGTTTGAAAATGAGCTATATTACCTGTTTTCTTTCTAGGAATTGATTATGGATTAAGTTTACCCCTTGGGGAAGATTATGAACGTAAGAAACATAAACTAAAAGAAGAATTGAGGCAGGATTACAGACGTTATCTTACTCAGGTAATATATTCTTATTAGTTAGCTAGATCTTATGCTTCAGAATTCATTTGCTGAATCTATTTTCCTAAGGTTTTAGTCAAAAGTGTTAATTTTTAGGTTATCTTTGATATCTAATAGTAGGATATTATAGTGACAGTTAAGGGACATATATGACATTGGTAGAAAGTGGTGCTGAGAAGTGGTGCCACGGAATAACATATTCTTAATCTTTGCAGTGGAATAGTTTTAATTTTAAATGAAACTGTAACTTCTGGTTGTTCATGTTCTTTGTAGAATTATCATGGTTTTAAAAAAACCTGATTATGGTTCCCTACTCCTCTACTCCCCACGACCATGTATTAAAATGATACATGGGATTCTAGTTGCCACTTATTTTCCTGTCAGCTAAGCTTTTAAAAACTTCATTTAACATATTTACTTAGCTTCCAAAGTCTTTACTTTATGATTTAATCTGTTTACTTAGTGGAACCCTTGTTTTAAGTATGGTTGGTTAAATTACGTAATTGCTAATGAGTTCTTACAAGTTTTGAAATGCAATTTAATTTTTAGGTTATCACATTATTTTAAACAATTATGATGTTTCTAGTCATCCCAAGATACTCTATAGTTTTTTTAATACTTTATAATGTTTGTTCCAAGTGTATAATTATTTATTCTGATTTGCACATGGAGAGAAAGAACTTTGAATACATTTTATCAATGGTTTGTTTCCTTTGACTTTAGGGTATTACACAAGCAAAAAGAAAGGTAGGGTTGCCTGCAACCTTTATATTTCTTTATTTCTTTTAGATCTAGTAGCTTGCAGTTATTTTCATTTATGAGATTGCTTTGAAGCTAAAAAGAAAAATAACTTTATCTGTGATTTTGAGACTTTTGAATGATAACATTTTGTATCCTTGCTTTTACCAAGATGGCAGTCTGTATGTTGTAATTTTTCATTGATATAATCAAGCATTCTTTTTGATTCCTGCTTTGCATTTATTTTTGTTGCTTTCTTGTGCATCTTTTAGAAAGATTTTATAGCTATTATAAGCCCATTTGTTTTCAGCATGCCAGTTTTTTTTTCTTCAAATTAGGCTCACATTAACGTTAATAAAATAATAGATACTCAGGATATTCTAAGATTTTTTTTTAATTCTGTGTTGTCAAGATTTGGATTACTTAGTATTTTTGCACCCAAACCCATAGATTGTGTTTATAAATTTATATTGGAAAATAAAAATATTATACTTTTATAGAACTTTAAAAAATGAATCTCACACATTCATTCATCATTCAGCCAACACTTTTTAAGCACTTATGAAGAAGAATCTGTCGGGGGGCGCCTGGGTGGCTCAGTGGATTAAAGCCTTTGCCTTCAGCTCAGGTCATGATCCCAGGGTCCTGGGATCGAGTCTCGCATCGGGCTCTCTGCTCAGCGTGAGCCTGCTTCCTGCTTTCTCTCTGCCTGGCTCTCTGCCTACTTGTGATTTCTACCTATCAAATAAATAAATCTTAAAACAAAAAAGAATCTGTCTTCAAGGTGTCTTTGAATCTGGTCATAGACACAACATTCATACAGGTTAGAAACTGTAACTATTAAGAAGGCTATAATGATCAGGAAAAACCTCAAGGTGTTATTTTGTAAGACATTGTAGGATAGGTGGGGTTTGGAAATTCTAGAGGGCAAATCAAGGAGAGGAAGCTTTTCAGATGGAGAATATACAATGAAGGACTTGGATGGTAGACTTTAGCTTTGTATGAATAAGGCACATGTGATTTACCAGTCTGAATAAGTTAGAGTAGATTCTTTTTGAGGGTAGTAAAAAATCATGATGTAGGTAGATAGGATAGAATAGATTAGATTTTTTAAAAAGGAATTTTATTTATTATTTTTATTATGTATTTATTTACTTATTTAATTTTTAAGTAGGCTCCATGCCCAACATGGAGCTTCAACTCATGACCCTGAGATTTAGAGTTGCATGCTCTATAGAATGAGCCAGCCCAGTGCTCCTAGATTAGATTTTTAATTTGATGTGTGTGAAACATTATACCTCTATAAGCAGCCTGTGAAGACCTTGATAACTCTTTCAGGACTGTTAGTACTGCATATTAGAGATTCTTACTGTTTATTTTAAATTACTGCTATAGATTTTTCACTTCTGCTTCCACTAATTTTTAGTTTGTTCTTCATACTACTTTCCAGAATGATCCTGTCCCTTACCAATTTAAATACTTCAGTGTATTTAAGACCTTAAGGATAAAAATGCATACTCCTTAGCATGGCATGTGAAGTCTTTCATGTTACAGCCCACCTCCCTGGCCTTGTACCTCAATATTCTCCCCATCTCCTACTGTTCCTTATTGGGTTGGGTTTTCCTCTGTTACCTTTTTCACTTGTGGATATTATATTTCCTCATAGAAGATCTTAAAAAAGAATGGTGGTAGGAGGCATAGGAAGAGATTGCCTTTATGAAAGAGAAAAAGATCAAGGAAAAGAGATATTTAAATTCAAATGGGTATGAAGGAGTTTTTGGTGTTGGGGTATCCAGAATATGGTTGTGATAGAGGAGCAGTAGTCCCTTAATATGGAAGAGACAAATTTTGGTTGACGTCTGAGAAAGTGGGCATGGAAAGGAAAACATGGAAAAAGGAAAATCCAAATAGGATTTGGGTAGGTGGCTGCAGTGGCTTTCTTGACCCCTTAGGAAGTCCTATTCTTTCTAGATTTTTTCCTGTGGCTTTCTGACTTTTTTGGATTGCATGGATATTTCAATTAAAAAAAAAAAGTCCTTAGATTTTGCCAAGAAGAAACATTAAACAACTGCCATCTTCTTTTGAGTTTTTAAAATAGAAGACACTTGACCATTTAGAAGTGCAGGGAAAACGTATTCTCAGAAGAACAATTTTTAAATTGAATTAGTAAATATATATTTATAGCCCAGAGTTTTCTCTTAAACTTCACACTTTTCCATTTGGCTACCTGTCTTAGAAATCTAATGGATATCTCATGTTGAGCATGTCCAAAAGGGAACTCTAGATTTCTATTTTTCCCACTCCCCCCATCTAACATACCATACTCTTCATTATGTTTATTATTTCTTGTCCGTTTCCTGTGCTTGAATGTAAGCTTCAGGGAGGCAGGGGTCTTTGTTTTCTTCACTGATGAATCTCAGACATATCAAACATTTTGGGGCAGTCGGCAGTCAGTATTTATTGAGTGAATGAGAATATGTCTAAAATTGAGCTTTTAAAATAACTCACTCTGCTGTCCTTATTATTATTATTTTTTTCATTTATTGGACATTCCAAACATCATTCTGGGCCTGTGTTGGGAGTGTGAATTGCCCAGCGAAGGAGTGAGGATGCTGTCTCTCTGTCTTCCCAGGGTTGGAACTCTGAATATGTTTTTTTGTACATGTGTAACTCTACAAAATGGCGGGTTAATGGTGTACTTTTTAATGTAAGAGCTAAACTGACTCAGGGATCTAGTCAGGTATCCTGTTTTTTCCTTTGACAAATAAGTTTAGAGTTCTAAACAACCAGTTTTCAAATAAGCTTTTGTAGCATAACTTATTTGTAAATTCAGATTCAATGAAATCTTATATTTTTATTTTTTAAAAAGATTTATTATTTTAGAGAGAGAGAGAAAGCACTAGTGCAAAGGGCAGAGGAAGAGAGAGAAAGAATCTCCAGCTGACTCCACTGAGCGTAGATTCCAACACAGGGCTTGAGATCACAACACTGAGATCATGACCTATGGGCACTTAACCGACAGTGCCATCCAGACATCCCTCAATGAAACCTTATTAATCATTTAGTTATACTAATCACTCTGCTCCCAAATGTTTTGAATGTAGTTATATTGTATCAGTTGGTACATTATATTGTAGTTATTTGTTTACATGTTTGTTTCCTCAGCTGAACTGTAAATTTCTTACATAGAGGGGATATAGTCTTATTTTTGTCTCCTTACCACTGAAAAAAGTAACTGGAAAGTTTTAGGTAGTCAATAATTCCTTATTTAATGAATAAATAAAAGGCATGGGACTATACAGCTTAACAAGTATCAATTCATTTAATCCTCATAACCTAATGATTTAGATGGCGTTATCCCTTCCTTAAAAAATAAAGCAGTTGAGTCAGAGATGTTAAATAATTTCCAGATTATATGACTACCAAGCAGTACCAAGTTGGGGATCATATATATTTTTTAATCATCCTGTGTTTGCTTTATAGTATTCTAAAATATTTTACATTTTAATCCTCTTTGAACCTTATACCAGCTTTGGTAGGTAGGCAGAGCAGATACCATTCTCATTTTATGTAAGAAGACTGAGTCAGGGAAGTTAAGCAACTTGCTCATTGTTCTAGAACTGAGAAGTGTTGGGACTAGTCCTCGGGCCCAGGTCTTTTGACTCCTAGTCTGATGCTCTATATACTACAGTGCATTATCTAAATCTTTAATGAATAAGGATGGTCATACATATACGGAAACAGTGTTCATAGTTTATATCTTTTGGCATTTGAGTGGATATCCCCTCATAAATTATCACAGGAAAATTAGTAAAAAAACATTATTGCAGCATGTATGCAGATCTTGGTGAGGAAGTTTAAATTTGCCTCAAATTTGCCAAAGACTAGTAGAGCACTGATAATGAAGAATATGTGCTTAGAAAAGAAATATAAATTGGGAAAGAGTTTTCTTTTTCCCTTGCTTTTTAATCATCTGGAATATATATGTTACAAATGAAAATTAAGACCTGATTCTCCTCTTCAGGGACTTTTTGATTGGAAGAAAGTTCTGTGTTCCAATTACTTTTGTACTTTATGTCTTCATCTCCATTTCATTCTTTTACTCTGCATAATGTATAGTTTAGAAAATAGAATGTAAAGACACATTTATGAAACATAAAGGCAATTAGGTAATATATTTTTTTAATGTGTATATATACAGAAAAATTTTCTGTCCACGAGTGAAACAGATCCATCTACCCTGGGAGTTTCTCTTCCTATTGGTGAGAGGCTATCTGCCAAGGTAGGTGGATAGGAGTAGTTATTGTGGGTAATAATTTTGTGAGGTATCAAAATAGTTAACGTACTCCTGACTGAAATGCAAGCAGAAGATTCTATCATTTCCCATTCTTGAATATATGTCTTTTTAAAGAAATCTGTGGAGTCTCTAGTTGTGCTGTTTTTAAAAGAACTTTTGAACATAACATTTATGATGATGTGATATATCTTTAATATGTGAATTAATTGAATATTTAGAATTTATGTTTTTCAGCGTTGGCTTCTGAGCTATAAAGTTCATGCTGTGTGTCACAGTTATCAGTGAGACGAGTGAATGAGAGTATACTGAGCTTTGATGTAGGGTGTGATCTGGAGCTTTTTGAATGTGTTTTCTTTCACTCTACAAATACATGTACTTACTCTTTAGAGGTGGTAGAGATAAAACACTGCATACCCCTTGTAGGGACTGAATTTCCAAGCCAGATCAGTGATCACAACATAGTACATAAGACAGACAGATAATAAGTTTCAAAAGATGACCTAGGTAATCTTTAATTTCTTTTTTTTAGATTGTGCTGTTTCAGTGACAAAGGAAATATGAAGGCTTAAAAACATTTCCTAATATGTGTTTCAACAGAATATTTATATTATAGTGTCTGTGATAATTTTACCTTTTAATGTTTTTATGTAATCAACCTTCCTGATACTTGGGAAAGAAATGAATAACACTAGGTCTTTTGAGAGTGGGGTGGGGGAATAGAGGCAGCAGATGTCTCTGAAAAAGAAAGAAGGTAACCTGGTCAAATCTTGGAAACATGATAATGACAGGTCTCCTGGCAAACACAGTCATGTAGTTACTAGTGGGAAAGATTTATTTATGAATGCTTTTAGTTGAAGCAGCTCCCTTCTGTTAAAGATCTTCTCTATTAACCTGGACCTAAATGCGTAGTAATGCTTATTTTAATGTGGCAAGTAAGCATTGGAGAATTGGGGAATTGCATTGATTGTTTCAGACCTCTTCCTGCCTCTCTTGTGTCTTGCAACTACTTCTATCCTTGAAATTATTAATAAAGCTTGATTCTGGGTAAGATCTCTTATTTTGTATGAGTTTGTTTGAACATAAAGGTACTTTTTTAAAGGTACTTTGAGGAGTTTTAACATTACCTTTTGGTTTTTATTTTAAGGAAAGGTTGAAACTTGAACGCAATAAAGAATACAATCAATTTCTCAGGGGTAAAGAAGAATCTACTGACAAGTTCAGACAGGTAGAAAAGAGTAGTACTGAGGTAGGTTTTGATTTTAAAGTAAATCTTTAACACCGGAGGTTGAACATTTTGTACTTACTTGAAAATATATATATTTTTAAAGATTTTATTTATTTATTTGACAGAGATCACAAGTAGGCAGAGAGGCAGTCAGAGAGGGAGAGAGGAGGAAGCAGGCTAGCCGCTGAGCAGAGAGCCTCATGCGGGGCTCGATCCCAGGACGCTGAGATCATGGCCTGAGTTGAAGGCAGAGGCTTTAACCCACTGAGCCACCCAGGGGCCCCGAAAATATTTTTATATGTTGGAAATTTCACTTGTTTTTTATGTAAATATTTTAAAGATTAAGTCAAATTGAACTAAACACAGGGCATTTTAATATTTTAGTTTTATTAATGGTTTTATTGCTTATTGAAGAACTTACCCTACTTTTTAACTTCATGGGGGTGATTTAATTTTTGAGATTGGCTTTAAGTGATGTTTAGTTTTTACTTTTTATTTAAAAAAATTTTTTTTTTAGAGAGTACCAGCAGGCAGGGGAGGGGGCCAAGGAAGGGGGAGAGGGAGAGTGAGAATCTTAGGCAGACTCCATGCTCAACATGGATGGAGCCTGGCACGGAGTTCTAATGACCCTGAGATCTTGACCTGAATCAAAATCGAGAGTTGGACATTAAGGTACTGAGCCACCCAGGTGCCCCTAATTTTTACCTTTTTTTTTTTTTTTTAAAGATTATGTTTATTTATTTGACAGAGATCACAGGTAGGCAGAGAGGCAGGCAGAGAGAGAGGAGGAAGCAGGCTCCCTGCCGAGCAGAGAGCCTGATGTGGGGCTCCATCCCAGGACCCTGGGATCATGACCTGAGCCGAAGGCAGAGGCTTTAACCCACTGAGCCACCCAGGGGCCCCCCTAATTTTTACTTCTAAGTGATTTTTAAATGCTGACAATTTCTAGTTATATGTTTTTTTCCAAATTTAAGAATGGTTGATATTAATAGGGCCAAAAATTGACCACTTCTGTATTGTTTGTATTAAGAATTTAATTTGAAATATTTTGAAGCAGTATTACCTGCAAAAAAATATGTATCTTTTGGGATAGGAATTTGCATTTAGTTTATCCTTTTTGTAGCCACTTACCCATATCATTGTTGCTTGTTATATTTTATTTATTAGGTTTTAAAGGATAACATTTCCTTGAAGTTTTTTTCTAATGATAGCTATTTCTTTTGGGTGATTAGGCCCTGGAGTTCAGATGAGAAATAGACTAAGCATCATATAAGGATGTAATATAAGAAATAGCATTGCAGGGATGCCTGGGTGGCTCATTTGGTTAAGCCGCTGCCTTCGGCTCAGTTCATGATCCCAGGACCCTGGGATCGAGTGCTGCATCGGGCTCCTTGCTCATCAGGGAGCCTGCTTCTCTCTGCCTCTGCCTGCCACTCTGCCTGCTCATGCATTCTCTCTCTCTCTCTGACAAATAAATAAATAAAATCTTAAAAAAAAAAAAAGAAAAGAAATAGCATTGCATTAATATCTGTTTTTTGTTTTCTTTTTTAATTGACCAGCACAAGAATCAAAGAAATAAAAAACCTATTAGTCAGGTTAAGCCTGATTTACCCTCACAAATACAAACATCTTATGAAAATTCAGAGGGTCCTAGAAGAAATGTCTTATTAACTCCTTCGGAGGCATATGAAGAGCTTCTAAACCAAAGAAGACTAGAGGAGGACAGATACCGACAACTAGATGATGAAATTGAATTAAGGAATAGAAGACTCATTAAAAAAACTAATGAAGACGTGGACATTTCCAATAAAAAACCTCAAAGGTTTGCCAACAAAGGTGACATTCCAGATAGAAGATTTCACAGGTTTAATGAGGATCGTGTTTTTGATAGACAGTATTACAGACCTGATCAAGATCCTGAAGTAAGTGAAGAAATGGACGAGAGGTTTAGATATGAAAGTGATTTTGATAGAAGACTTTTGAGAGTGTATACAAATGACAGGTATTTACAACTTCATTTTTATTTCTTTGCTTAGTATTAATGTTACTTTCTATGATTATGTTATGGAGAAGCAGTTTCATTTATCTGCATAATTGGTTAATTCTAAGATGCTGTCAATTTGAAGTTACAGGATTATTTTCTATGTGCCACTGAAAGAACAAATAGAACCCCCCCCCCCCCAAGGTGGGGGAAAAAGGGACCCTGTAATAAAGCTGGGACACTGAAAGGCTACAACCTTCATGTAAAATTAAATGGGGAATAAATTTTTTCACAGAAGGGGATAGAAAAGAAGCGTCCATGTTTCAACTTTGGCACTGAATGGAGGGATTAAAAAACAAAACAAAACCCCTCTCTGATGTTATGAACTGTAAGTCAGTACTGATTCAGGTTTGCAGTCTGAATTCATGTTGCCAGTATTGTTTGATAAACCTTGAGGCAAGAATTCAGGGTTGTTTCAGATTCCTATTGCCCTATGTGAATGACAGGAGAAACAAGAACTCTTTGTAATAACTTGAAAAACTTTAAAACCAGGTTGATGGCAATCCCAGTTACAGATGTTAAAATGTAGATTAAAAGGACAATTTAAAAGAGATGAAATATAGTTTGTTCCTTTAATGTTCCTGTGCTCTCAGTACTTCTATCAATATTCTTCACTCTTTTTAAGTCACTTATTAAACACTTACTTAAGTGAAATGGTATCAGATTTTTACTATCAGATTTTCAGATGCCTTTCAGTTCTTTGGAATGATTTTTTGGGGGCCACTACTTATAATTTCTTAACCTGCTACAGTAGGATTTTGTTTTATTAAGTCACTTATCTTAATACTTAAAATTTGCTCTATTTTCATAAACTTTTGGAGATAGAAATATGGCAGGGTTCCGTATTTGTCAGTACATGTTAACTTGAAAGGGTGAAATCTAAATTTTAAAGAGTTTATGGGACCTGTTTTCTTAGTCCAAGTAGGTTACCATTTAAATATTTTATTTTATTTTATTTTATTTTATTTTATTTTTTTTAAAGATTTTATTTATTTATTTGACAGAGAGATCACAAGTAGGCAGAGAGGCAGGCAGAGAGAGAGAGAGAGGAGGAAGCAGGCTCCCTGCTGAGCAGAGAGCCCGATGCGGGACTCTGAGACCATGACCTGAGCCGAAGGCAGCGGCTTAACCCACTGAGCCACCCAGGCGCCCCACCATTTAAATATTTTAGAACATTTCTGAGATATAATGTTGTGCATTGAGCATTCTAGTTATTAATAATAATACAGAACCTTTACACTTCGTTGTCTTCTGTTCTTTATTTTGTAGCTATTACGGCCTGGTCACCCAGTCTTTTTAGTAGTAAGTGATGTGAGTGATAGACTATAATTTTGCAATGCTACTTCTCATTTCTATCTGATTTGAATCTAATTGTACTTCAGAAAACAGTCTAAATCCTACAGTGTTTTATATTTGAAAATGTTTATACCCGAAGGTAGTTAAAGCCTGCCTAAACTAAAAGAGCTCTCAATTGAGGAACTGCAGGTAGTCTTGCACTCTTGGTTTTGCCTTCTTTGTACATGAAAACATTTTTTTTCTTTATGGTGTCTGTTTATCTTTAAAATGTAATGTAATGCTATCTTTTAAGTTTGGAATTTCAAGAAACTTATTATGATTGCTTTTAAAATATGTTTAATCTATTATTTTTATAATTCTGCAATAATTTTATACTGGAACAAATGAATTTCAGCCTAATTATCTGAGAACTATCATATATATATATATATATATATATATATATATATATATTCCACAGTCAAAAGGACCTCTTTTTATATAATCTTCTCCAGGTAGTATTTTAAGAATAGATTAAACATGAGAATGAGTGAGAATAATTCCCGTTACATGTTTTACAATGTTTAGAAATATTCTTCAAATTTAAATCATTATTATGTAATACTTCCATTTTGTTAATGCGTAAACTTACACATATATCTCTAAGGTATGAGGTTACAATTGAATTTCTCTATTGCAGATTTGTAGATTACTTAATTCCAGCAAAAAAAAAAAACCCAAATTCACTTCTGTAATTAAGTAGTTTTTATTTAGGAGGCAGAGTAATAGATCGGAAAAATGACTTTACTTATTAGTAAAATTTTTGAAACTACAGAAATGTGTAACTGCATTTGGCCTCTTGCTTTAACCATTTATTCTTTAAAAAATATTTTTAAAGTATAGTTGATATGCAGTGTTATATTAGTTTTAGGTGCACACATAGGGATTCGTCAGTTTTATACGTTATGAGGTGTTCACCACAATATATATAGTTACCATCTCTAACCATACAACATTATTATAATAATACTGTCTGCATTCCCTGTGTTGTAATTTTCATCTCTGTGACTTACTTACTTTTTACTACAGGTTTATATCTCTTAATCCCTGTCACCTATTTAACCCTTTCCATCCATGCCCCTACCCTTTGGCAACAAGAGTGCTGTCTGTACTTATGAGTCTGTTTCTGTTTTTTGTTGTTTGTTTGCTCATTTGTTTTATTTTTTAGATTCACATATGAGTGAAATCATATGATATTTTTCTTTCCCTGACTGACTTATTTTCACTTGGCATAGTACCCTCTAGGTCTATCCATGTTGTTGGTAATGGCAAGATCTCATTCTTTTTTATGGCTAATACTTCACTTTATATCTATACCACATCTACTTTTATCCATTCATTTATGGATGGACACTTGGGTTGCTTGGCTGTTGTAAGTTATGTTGCATTAAACATTGAGGTGCAGGTATCTTTTCAAATTAGGGTTTTCATTTACTTTGATTAAATACCCAGTAGTGGAATTACTGGATCAAATAGTGTATCTATTTTTATTATTTTGAGCCATCTCCATACTGTTTTCTATAGTGGCGGCACCAGTTTACATTCCCACTACATTGTACGGTAATCCCTTTTCTCCACATCCTAACTAGCACTTACTACTACTTGTCTTTTTGATACTAGCCATTCTCAGTGGTGTGATGTGATATCTATCTCATTGTGGTTTTTATTTGCATTTCCTTGATGGTTAGTGATATTGAGCATCTTTTCATGTGTCTTTTGGCCATTTGTATGTCTCTTTCAAAAAACTGACTACTCAGGTCCTCTACTTGTTTCCTAATCAGATTATCTTCTTTTGGGTTTGAATTGTATGAGTTCTTCATATGTTTTGGAAAGTAACCCCTTGTAAGATGAATCATTTGCAGATATTTCCAATAGGTTGCTTTTTATTTTGTTGATACAGGTTTCCTTTTTGTACAAAAGGATTTTATTTTGGTGTGGTCCTGGTAGTTTTTGTTTGTTTGTTTTTGCTTTTGTTTCCCTTACCTTAGGAGACATACCCATAAATTTGTTGCTAACGCTAATGTCCAAGAGACTGCTGTGTTTTCCTCTTAGAAGTTTTATGGTTTCAGGTCTCGTGTATAGGTCTTCAGTCCATTTTGAGTTTATTTTTGTGTATGTTGTAAGAAAGTGGTTCAGTTTTTTTTTTTTTTCCCGGTTTTCCCAGCACCATTTATAGAAGAAATGTTTTTCCCCCATTGTAGATTCTTGCCTTCTTTGTTATAGATTGACCTGAGTTGAAGGCAGATGCTTAACCAGCTGAGCCAACCAGTATATTAATTTTCATTACTGATCTCATTTATTAGTTCTTGTAGTTTTTTTGTAGAATCTTACAACTTATGCATATAGTTTCGTGTCATCTGCAAAGAGTGAAAGTTTTATTTCTTCCTTACCAGTTTGGATACTTTTTACTTCTTTTTCTTGTGTGATTGCTATGATTTGTACTTCCAGTGCAGTGTTGAACAAAAGTACCACGGGTGGACATCCTTCTCTTATTCCTGATCTTAGAGGAAAAGCTCTGTTTTTCCACATGGAGTATGGTGTTAAGTGTATGTTTTTCATATATGGCCTTTATTAGATGAGGTCTGTTCCCTTTGAACCTACTTTAAGAGTTTTATCATAAGTGGATGTTGTATTTTGTGACATGCTTTTTCTGAATCTGTGGAGGTGATCATATGCTCTCATCCTTCATTTTGTTAATGTGTTGTATCACGTTGATTGTTTTGCATCTGTTGAACCATCCTTGCATTCCTAGACTAAATCCCAATTGATTGTAATGAATGATTCTTAATGTATTGTTGAATTTGGTTTTCTAATATTTTGTTGAGAATTTTTGCATCTATGTTCATTAGGTGTTTTGGCCTGTAGGTTTGTGGGTAATTTTTTTTTCTTTTTTCTTTTTTGTAGTATCTTTGTTAGTTTTGATTATCAGGGTAATCCTGGCCTCAATGAGAGAATTTGGAGCTTTTCCTTCCTCTTCTATTTTTTGGGAATAATTTGAGAAGGATGGGTGTTAACTCTTCCTTAAATATTTGCTAGAATTCACTTGGAAAGTTATCTTCTCTGGGACTTTTGTTTGCTGGAAGTTTTTTTTAATTGCAGTTCAATTTCGTTATTAGTAATCAGTCTGTTAAGATTTTCTGTGTCTTTCTGATTCAGTTTTGAAAAATTATATGATTCTTTTTATTTTTTTATTTTTTTAAAGTTTTTATTTATTTATTTGACAGATAGAGACCAAAAGTGGGCAGAGAGGCAGGCAGGGAGAGAGAGGGGGAAGCAGGCTTCTGCGAGCAGATAGCCTGATGTGGAGCTTGATCCCAGGACCCTGAGATCATGACCTGAGCTGAAGGCAAAGGCTTTAACCCACTGAGCCACCCAGGTGCCCTGAAAGATTATATGATTCTGGGAATTTTTTCATTTCTTCTAGGTTTTCCCAATTTGTTGGCCTATAATTTTTCATAGTAGTCTCTTAAAATCCTCTGTGTGTTTTTGGTGTCAGTTGTTACTTCTCTTTCATTTCTGAATTTATGTAAGTCCTTTTTCTTTTTTTCTTGATGAGTCTGGCCAAAGGTTTATTAATTTTGTTTTGTTTATTGATCCTTTCTATTTTTTTTTTTCTCCATTTTATTTATTTCTGTTCTGATCTTATATTTTTCTTTTTACAGACTTTGGGTTTCATTTGTTATTTTTCTAGTTCCTTTAGGTATAAGATTAGTTTGTTGGAGGTTTTTTCTTGTTTCTAGAGGTAGGCCTGTGAAATGCTCTTAGGACTTTCACTGTGTCCCAAAGATTTTGGACTGTTGTGTTCGCCATTTCATATTTCTCCATGTGTTTTAGATTTTCTCTCATTTCTTCATTGACCCCTTGCTTGGTAGAATATTTTTTAGCCTCCACATTTTTTGTGTTTCTTTACTTGCTTTCTCTCTCTGTCTTTTTCTTTTTTCCCCTTATAATTGATTTCTAGTTTCATACTTATGGCTGGAAAAGATGCTTGATAGGATTTTAGGCTTCTTAAATTCATTCTGATTTATTTCGTGGCTTAACATATGATCTATCCTGTGGAATGTTTCATGTGCACTTGAAAAGAATGTGTATTCTGCTGTGTTTGGATGGACTGTTCTTTATACATCTGATGTAATGTGTCATTCAAAGCCACTGTTTTCTTAGTGATTTTCTGTCTGGATGATACCCACTGATGTAAGTGGGGTGTTAAATTCCTCTACTATTATTATATAACTGTCAGTTTCTCACTTTATGTTTCTTAATATTTGCATTATGAACTTAGGTGATCCTATGTTGGCTGCATAGATATTTACAATTGTTAATCTCCTTTCAATGGATTAATCCCTTTATCATTATGTAATGTTCTTCCTTGTTTTTTGTCTAAGCATTTATTCATGATATAATGTAATATTAACCTGAAGTTCTTGACAAAAAATAATTATAACTGGTTATGAGAAGTACAAAATTAATTTTCCTTCATTTTTGTAAGTTTCTCTTTTTCTCTTTTTTTCTTCTAAAAGTCAGCATGTGATAAATTCCAGTTTTAATTTTTTTTTTTAAAGATTTTATTTATTTATTTATTTGACAGAGAGAAATCACAAGTAGATGGAGAGGCAGGCAGAGAGAGAGAGAGGGAAGCAGGCTCTCCGCTGAGCAGAGAGCCCGATGTGGGACTCGATCCCAGGACTCTGAGATCATGACTCGAGCCAAAGGCAGCGGCTTAACCCACTGAGCCACCCAGGCGCCCCTCCAGTTTTAATTTTAAAACAATTTTTGAGTTTTATATTTTTGGTCTCACTTTTTTTTAAATTACCGCATAAATAATTTCAAGTATGATAATGTATTTATTAATGAACTGTTTTACCCACTTTAGATATGGGAAAGCTAAAGCCCAGGAATGATGTTACACTTCTGAACTATCATTAATCATTGGCCAGTGTTTTTAAATAATTAACAAGGTAGTTAGCATTTTGCTTGACACTTGCATTCTTTGTCTATGCGTGTGTGTTTATTTATGTGTTATTTATTTATAAATATTTACAATTTGACTAAAATTTATGTTTGAGGAACTTTAGAAATTGAAGGTAGTGGTGTATTTCGTAGTACTTTGAAGTTTGTGGGCTCTACTTAAATGTGGTCATCCTAGTCTTTATTAGTTTTTAACTTGAACTGGATAAGTTAATATATCACGTTATTGTGTTTACTTTATAACCAATGTTAATGAGTAAAAGAAACTTTTAGCTTTAAAAACATGCTTTTTTAAAGTTTTTATGTGATTAATGCAGTTAGCACTTTCATTATATTTAACTGTTGATATTTGTTAGCTTGTAATCTTAGTAGTTATTTAATAAAATTCTGAAATAACATTCCATCTGAAATTAGAATCTGTATGTTAGTCACATAGATGAGTACGTGCTTACTTACTGTGGGACATTCTAAGAAATGTGCATGCTTAATTGTAAAATGTAAATGAGGAGAAATGGTTCATTAAAACTTGAGTTATTTAATACTTTTTTTCCTAATACATATTAATTTTCACTTGTTTCTGGAAGGGCCTCTAATACTAACTTTTTTCTCCATTTTAAAGATGTCCTTGATATTAGAAAAACACTGTTACTGAATTAAAGCAAATAAAATTTTGAAATAACCGAAAACAGGAAAATGGTAACCCACAGTTAACAGCTCAGTATTTTTCTTTTAACATTTAGGAGAGTACCTATAATAGCAGAATTCATTCACATTAGAGAAGTTCTTGGTATGAAAACAAGATGATGTAGCCATTTTATGAATTAGATGATTTTTTTTAAGTAAGGAGAAATTTGTTTCTTCTTTGCTTTGAGCTGTATGAGTCTAGGACCAATAGATGGTAAATATTTTATTTTTACAGTGTGTTATTCTTGATAGCATAAAACATTGCAAATTTATTCCTAAAGTAGTTTGATTCGGTGGTTTGTTAAGGAAAAAAGTAAGTTATTCATTATCACATAGGAGTTGTTCATTTATATATAAATTAGCTGGAATAAAACTTATGCTGTTAGAGAATTTGCTTTGCTTCTGTAAGAGTAATTATTTTTTGGAAGGTAGACACATGTGTTAATTTTTAGAGTAAACTTGGCCTCTAGCCTATACCTGGTTTCCTTGGGCATTGAGGTTTGAACCTAATTAAAGTTATTGACCCATGTCTTCAGGAAGTAGAGAGAGAGAAAAAGCTTTTTCCATTTAGCATACCTGTTAAACTTTTTCTTTTGATAGGATGATGGAAACCACTTACAATTATTTTATTATTTCAGTTAAATCTGATTTGGTTTGTCAAAGAAAGCAAATTCTTATTTGAGGTTGTCTCTGACAAAATCAGTGGATTGAGGTGCGGTAAACCAATCTATGGATTTAAAGCCATAGAATATTTAGAGACATTGGTTCTGGGTCTCAGGGATAGTTTTAATTAATCTGGTACTGGCTTTAAAGGTATAACTAAACAGAAAGGACTTCTCAGGAACAAATGACCCAAATTGAACTCCTGAACTTTCATTAGAATCAGATTGTTCGTAGACATTTAGTTGAGTTCATTACTATTACCATTCATTGGTTTTTTTTAATGTTGAGAGGATTGAAGAGAAGAGATAGAAATGATGAAAACACTATTGGCTCTCACCAATTCCCGTCTTTCTGGAGAACTTCATTGTCTCAGTAAAGGCTTCTTTTCATTTTTTCTTTGTTTGTTTGTTTGTTTGTTTCTTTCTTTCTGAGAGCAAACAAGTATATGTGGGGTCGGGAGAAGGGCAGAGGGAGAGAGAGAATCTTAAGCAGGCTCTGCACCCAGCACAGAGCCTGTTATGACCTGACCTAGAGATCATGATCTGAGCTGAAATCAAGAGTTGGGCGCTTAACTGACTGAGCTCCCCAGGCACCCCTCAATAGAGGTTTTTAAGATATATTATAAGACCACATAACAGCTGTTAAAGGAGCTGACAGGGGTAGTTAATAGTGATTAGATGTTAGATTTATTAGAAATATAAAAAAAAAAGTTCAGTAAATTAAGGAAATTCCATTATAATTATGAGGGTATTTTAATAGGAAATAAGGTAGCTTACTTGCTATTCTGTAATTTGGCTTTATAGCTTATTGGTTTCCCTTCTGTTTTTGTTTTTGTTTTTAATATAGTAGTAAATTTTAAAAATATTTATAAAATCTCTGTAAATAGTAATTTTTCATTGATTTAAAAAAATAGGCATAGTCATATCATGAGTCATTCCATAAAATTAAATAGGATGCCTTAAGATTTTATTTTATCCTTTTTAGTGAAATGTATGTCTCTACTTTTCTTTGGCCTCTTAAACGTTTCTCTAGTCTTGATTTTATCATGACAAGATTTTGATTTTATTGGTGACAAGACGGGATTTTTATTGTTATGGTAATGATTTTTTTTTTTAAAGCTATATTCCCTATGGGCACTTCATTAGGAAGCCTTATAATTTTACTATAGAATTTAACAATCAGACCTTAACTTTACCCAAAAATAATTTCTTAAATTTCTTTAATTTAGAATGGACTTTGAAAATGACGTTTTGTGTTTATGGTGCTTACCTTATTAAGATAGTTATATATACTGAAGAACCTACAAAACATTTTTTGCTTTGGATACAATGCTTTGGATGCTTTGGATATATCATACTTTGGTATACAGATGCTTTGAATACAGATGCTTTGGATATATCATACTTTGGTACAACTGCATAAAGATAAGCTAGAATTGCAAGTCTCAATGTTGTTTTTAGGAAACCTAACTGAAAATGCAGAAAGTCACAAACTCTTGGATAAATTTTAGTGTATAATAAGTAGCCTTTAATTTTAGCTTTTAAAATCGAGATAGGGTTTTTAAAAATTTTTTTTTAATTTTTTATTTTTATAAACAAATATTTTTATCCCCAGGGGTACAGGTCTGTGACTCGCCAGGTTTACACACTTCACAGCACTCACCAAAGCACATACCCTCCCCAATGTCCATAACCCCACCACCCTTCTCCCAACCCCCTCCCCCCAGCAACCTTCAGTTTGTTTTGTGAGATTAAGAGTCACTTATGGTTTGTCTCCTTCCCAATCCCATCTTGTTTCATTTATTCTTCTCCTACCCACTAAAGCCCCCATGTTGCATCACCACTTCCTCATATCAGGGAGATCATATGATAGTTGTCTTTCTCCGCTTGACTTATTTCACTAAGCATGATACACTCCATGTTGTCGCAAATGGCAAGATTTCATTTCTTTTGATGGCTGCATAGTATTCCATTGTGTATATATACCACATCTTCTTGATCCATTCATCTGTTGATGGACATCTAGGTTCTTTCCATAGTTTGGCGAGATAGGTTTTTAAAAAATTGTAACTTTAAATTTCTCTAATTTGCTGGGAGGCAGCACTGTACCACATCAACACATTTACTTTTGTCTGTTGAGTCATGGGAGTTTACCCCCAGGTTCAGTAATTCATCAGGAGGACTCACAAGACTTCCCTATACAGTTATATTCATGGGTATGATTTATTACAGCAAAAGGATACAAAGTAAAATCAGCAAAGTAAAAAGAGCCTTGGACAAAATCTGAAGGCAAGCAGGCACAAGTTTCCAAGAGTTCTGTCCTAGTGGAGTCACACAGGACGTGCTTAATTCCTCCAGCATTGAAATATGACAACATGGGTGTAATGTTGTCTGCTAGGAAAGATCATTAGAGAGTCAGTGCCCAATGTTTTTATTGGCGGCTGGTCACATAGGCACCAAGGATATATGAAAATTCTGAACTTCTTGAAGGAAAGCACATTTTCAGCAAAAACTATATTGTTTATATAAACAGTTTAGGTACAGTGAGCCACTCTTTATTAGTCCTGAGAATGGTAGGGCTCCCCCCAAAATCTATGTTCCCAGGTGCCAGCCAAGGGCCTGCCCTCCAAATAGGTATTTCTAAGGATAGGCAATTTTAGGCCTGTGCTATTAACTTTTTTCTGCTCATGCATATTGAATATAGGCAAGTATAACTAAATTTGGTTGCTTGGAATTATTAATTACAAATTTGAATTTGAGTTTATATTTATCAATTCTTTAAGTGGTAGAAATAGGGAATGAGAGATGCTAAACTGTTACGTCAGATTAAAACAGATTTGAGCACATAGGTTTTAGATCTAAAACCAGCTCTGTTTTGATAAGTTGAAATAAGTTGACATTCCTTTTTGGAAGGGCTTGTGGAGGGTTCTGTTGCTTTAGATATGGATAAAAAATTGAAGTTATTTGGGGTGCCTGGGTGGCTCAGTGAGGTAAAGCCTCTACCTTTGGCTTAGGTCATGATCCTAGGGTCCTGGGATTGAGCCCCGCATCTGGCTCTCTGCTCAGCAGGGGGCCTGCTTTGCCCTCTCTCTCTGCCAGCCTCTCTGCCTACTTGTGATCTCTGTCTGTCAAATAAATCAAGAAAATCGTAAAAAAAAATTTTTTTAAAGCTATTTATGTGTCATTCCAGGTCAGATACGTTGAAGGTCACAATTCTGGATAATTTTTTCCCCACAGATAATATTGACAGCGGCTTGTGTGATGGACACAAGTGAAGAAAGACTTCTGTGCTAGCTCTGTGGAGAACGAAAAGTTTTTCTCCTAAAAATTGCCATTTTTCTTAATGTGAAAATGAAATTGACTCACAATATTGATAATACTTTAACAGCCATATTTCTCTCTAATAGTCCTTTTGAGAGAAAATATAGTTTGTTAACATCCACGTGAAGAAATATAACTTGTGAAATGCTGATTTTCATGGATGCTGATAAATGTTGGTGTGAAAAGTCATGTTGGTTTCTCTGGTATGAGGAGTTAAGCTGAAGAAGTCAGTGTTTGCCAAGTGGAAAAAAAAAGATTAATTGAAAAAATTTTAAGGATTATTTTCTGAAAATGATTAAAAAAATTCCTTTCTTTCTTTTTTGTTGCTCATGACCTTGTGAGTAAAGTGATAATTTTTTACCAATGTATCAGACTATTTGTTTATAATGTTTTCCCTTCACCTATTGCTAATATTTATTCTTCCATGTGATTTACAGTGTTAGCAAATGTTGTGCCTTGCCACATTTAACTTAATGGTAAGACAGCTGCTACATTTTTAAGATAAAAAGCTTTATATATGCAGTGAGATAATTTCCAGAATCTATGAATTTTGTTTAAAAAAGAGATCTCATTGTGAAATTGTCTGTAATGCTCATGAGGGCAAGGACCATGTTCACATACCCAATGCTTAAAAAAAATAGTACTTGACATGTAATAGGTACTAATTAATTCTTTGAATTAAATGAATGATAAAATGAGTATATGCAGAGTTTTGAAATTAAAATTTTCTAGAAGTTATATTGGAATAATTTATAATAACCTTTGTTTTAAAGACTATTGAATCCAAACTCTGTTTCTCTTATTAACCAGCAAGTCATACTTGAATTAAATCTCCTTCAAATTAATTTTCAAATGTGTTTGCAGTAAAACTTCATTATAACTCTTTGTTCCCTTTAACATTTCCAATATCAAATGTAAAAGCACCAAAGAGATGTAAGAAGGTCCACTGTACGTGGAGCAAGCTCTATAAGCTAATGTGTTTTTAAGGATGTACGGGAACAGACGAGGGGATGTACCTCCCATGGAGCATGGTGGTGATGTCACAGAACAGTCAAACATACGCATTTCATCTGCTGGAAATAAAAGGTATAGTATGTCATATGAATTCTGCCTTTCAGTCTTTACACTGTGAAACGGCAACCACTAAAACTGGTTTACTGGGGACACCTGGGTGGCTCAGTGGGTTAAAGCCTCTGCCTTCGGTTCAGGTCATGTCTCAGGGTCCTGGGATCGAGCCCCGCATTGGGCGCTCTGCTCAGTGCAGAGCCTGCTTCCCCCTCTCTCTCTGCTGGCCTCTGCCTACTTGTGATCTCTGTCTGTCAAATAAATTAAAGAAAACAAAAAACAAAAACCAAAAAAACGGGCTTACTGAATAAGTAGAACGGTATAGTATGTTAACAGCTGTCCTTATTTAATAAGAAAATAATTAAAGGGAAAAATAAAAGAATTAAGTGAATGGTGTTAAATGAGAATTTATAGTACTTTACAGCATTCTTTTGAACAGCAATGTTTGATTATAAGTGTGCCAAGGTGTTCCAAATAAGTCCCTATAATTATAAAGTATATATAAATTTGTTTGAAATAATGTAAGGAGAAATAAGCATGTAGTTTAATGGATTAAAATTCAATAATATACATTGGGAGTTACAGGAGTGATATAACTTGTGTGGAAATAAATTGAAAATGTTCCTGCAATGTGAGTTTTCCTTTGAAAAAAATTTTTTTTAAATTTTCAGCCCATTGAGTAGGTAGGTAACTTTTATGCTTACTTTGTAAAATTCATGCTCATAATAATTCTGTCATGATGAAAAAACAGAAATTATATGTATTTTATATTTATGTTCTCTTTTTGTTGATAGTTTTTATCATTTTGGTGGCTTTCTTATTTTGTACATAAGTATAAACGATTCCCAATCTGTAGTGTATAATGAAGATAGTAATGTCATATGTCAGGAAAGGTGTCTATTTTCTTTGAAAAAAAGTATTATGTACAAGTGCTTGAGTAAAGATAATTTGCTGCTTGGGTCTGATTGGGTTTCAATTGAGGGGTTGTCTTTTTTTTTTCCTCGTTATTTCTATAAGGAAGGGGTTTTTAAGAGATGATCTTTTTCAAGCATGTGAATAAGTATCTCTTTTCTTTTTATTAGGATTTATGTGTATTTATATTCATTTTCCTAACTGGGTTAACTGTTCTTATGAAAAAGGGTTTTATTGGGAATCTATAGAGCCATTGATGCAAGCTGAAGAAAAAGGTTATATATTTATAGAGTGTGAATATCAAGGTCCTACTGTATAAAGAAAGAAAATGCTGTGATTTTACCCTGACTTTAAAATATGTGACTATTATGGTGTCCATAGTACTTTGAAAGCCCCATAACTCATACCTACGGTTTACTTTAAATTTTTGTTACTTGAAAATCATCTGGCCTCTAATTCTTTTTCTTTTTTGTTTTAGTGCTCGAGACAATGAACCATCCAAATCTAACAGAGAGCTCTGTAGTCCTTTTGCAGGAATGCTCTTTGGTATGTACAAAACATCCAGTTGATTAAACTTTTGCAGATTGTTCTAAACAAGGCTTTTTTCTTTCTTTTTCCTTTTTTTTTTTTTTTTGGTATATTTTAAATTTATTAACATATAATGTATTATTTTTTTTAGGGGTACAGGTCTATGAATTGTCAGTCTTACACAATTCACAGCACTCACCATAGCACATACCCTCCCCATTGTCCATCGCCCAGCCACCCTGTCCCTCCTGTCCTGCCTCCAGCAACCCTCAGTTTGTTTCTTGAGGTTGAGTCTCTTATGGTTTGTCTCCCTCTCCAGTGCCATCTTGTTTCATTTTTCCCCCTATCCCCAACCCCCACCCTGCCTTTCAAATTCCTAATATCCAAGAGATCATACAATAATTTTCTTTCTCTGATTGACTTATTTCACTTAGCATAGTACCCTCTAGTTCCATCCACTTCATTGCAAATGGCAAAATTTGGGGGTTTTTTGATGGCTGCATAGTATTCGTTGTATATATATACCACATCTTCTTTATCCATTCATCTGTTGATGGACATCTAGGTTCTTTCCGTAGTTTGGCTATTGTGGACATTGCTGCTATAAACATTTAGGTGCACGTGCCCCTTCAGATCACTAAATTTGTATCTTTAGAGTAAATACCCAATAGTGTGATTGCTGGGTCGTAGGGTAGTTCTATTTTCAACTTTTTGAGGAACCCCCACACTGTTTTCCAGAGTGGTTGCACCAGCTTGCATTCCCACCAACAGTGTAGGAGGGTTCCCTTTCTCCGCATCCTCGCCAGCATCTGTCATTTCCTGACTTGTTCATTTTAGCCATTCTGACTGGTGTGAGGTGATACCTCATTGTGGTTTTGATTTGTATTTCCCTGATGCTGAGTGATGTGGAGCACTTTTTCATGTGTCTGTTGGCTATCTGGATGTCTTCTTTGCAGAAATGTCTGTTCATGTCTTCTGCCCATTTCTTGATTGGATTATTGGTTCCTTGGATGTTGAGTTTGTAAGTTCTTTATAGATTTTGGATACTAGTCCTTTATCTGATATGTCATTTGAAAATATCTTTTCCCATTCTTTCGGTTGTCTTTTGGTTTTATTGACTGTTTCCTTTGCGGTGCAGATGCTTTGATCTTGATGAAGGCCCAATAGTTCATTTTTGCCCTTGCTTCCCTTGCTTTTCGCATGTTTCTAGGAAGAAGTTGCTGTGGCTGACGTCGAAGAGGTTGCTATCTGTTCCCTCAAGGATTTTGATGGATTCTTGTCTCACATTGAGGTCTTTCATCAATTTTGAATCTCTTTTTGTGTGTGGTGTAAGGAATTGGTCCATTTTCATTCTTTTGCATGTGGCTGTCCAGTTTTCCCAACACCATTTGTTGAAGAGACTCTCTTTTTTCCATTGGACAGTCTTTCCTGCCTTGTCAAAGATTAGTTGACCATAGAGTTGAGGGTCCATTTCTGGGCTCTCTCTTCTGGTCCATTGATCTATGTGTCTGTTTTTGTGCCAGTACCATACTGTCTTGATGATTATAGCTTTGTAATAGAGCTTAAGGTCTGGAATTGTGATGCTGCCAACTTTGGTTTTCTTTTTCAACATTCCTCTGGCTATTTGGAGTCTTTTCTGGTTCCGTATAAATTTTAGGATTATTTGTTCCATCTCTTTGAAAAAAGTTGATGGTATTTTGATAGGGATTGCATTAAATGTGTAGATTGCTTTAGGTAGCATAGATATTTTCACAAGTTCTTATCTTCCAACCCATGAGCATGGAACATTTTTCCATTTCTTTTTTTGTTTTTTTCAAGATTTTATTTATTTGACAGAGAGAGATCACAAGTAGGCAGAGAGAGAGGAGGAAGCAGGCTCCTTGCCAAGCAGAGAGCCTGATGTGGGACTCTATTCCAAGACCCTGAGATCCTGACCTGAGCCGAAGGCAGAGGCTTTAACCCACTGAGCCACCCAGGTGCCCCAATATTTTTCCATTTCTTTGTGTCTTCCTCAATTTCTTTTAGGAGTACTTTATAATTTTCTGAGTACAGAGTCTTTGCTCTTTGGTTAGGTTTATTCCTAGGTATCTTACAGTTTTGAATGCAATGTAAATGAGATCGACTCCTTAATTTCTCTTTCTTCTGTTTTATTGTTGGTGTATAGAAATGCAACTGATTTCCATGCATTGATTTTATATCCTGACACTTTATTGAATTCCTATAGGAGTTCTAGCAGTTTTGGAGTGAAGTCTTTCAGGTTTTCTACATAAAGTATCATATCATCTGCAAAGAGTGAGAGTTTGACTTCTTCTTTGCCGATTCGGATGCCTTGAATTTCCTTTTGTTGTCTGATTGCTGAGGCTAGGACTTCTAGTACTATGTTGAATAGCAGTGGTGATAATGGACAGCTCTGCCATGTTCCTGACCTTAGGGGAAAAGCTCCCAGTTCTTCCCTATTGAGAATGATATTTGCTGTGGGTGTTTCATAGATTATTTTTATGATATTGAGGGATGTACACTCTGTCCCTATATTGTGAAGAGTTTTGATCAGGAAAGGATGCTCTACTTTGTCACATGCTTTCTCAGCATCTATTGAAAGTATCATATGGTTCTTGTTCTTTCTTTTATTAATGTATTTTATCACATTGATTGATTTGTAGATATTGAACCAACATTGTAGCCCAGGAATAAATCCCACTTGGTCATGGTGAATAATCCTTTTAATGTACTGTTGGATCCTATTGGCCAGGGTTTTGCTGAGAACTTTTGCATCCATGCTCATCAGGGATATTGATTTGTAATTTTGATGGGGTCTTTGTCTGGTTTTGGGATCAAGGTAATGCTGCCCTCATCAAATGAGTTTGAAAATTTTCTTTCCATTTCTCTTTTTCTGGAACAGTTTCAGGAAAATTTTTCTTTAAATGTTTGGTAGAATTCCCCTGGGAAGGCATCTGGCCTTGGGCTAAAAGGGTAGCAATGACCCCAGAAAAATATATGCTAACCAAATCAGAAGGGACCTGAAATGGAGGGGAGAAAAAAAAGTACATATCTATATACATATACCTATATATACACACATACATATATATGTATATATATATATGCATATATATATATACACACATACGCACACACATATATAATTAGGCTGGTGAATAGGACAGATCCACACATCTGATTTTGGGTGTATTTTGGTCTCTTAGAAAAAAATGCCTCCCACAATTTTAAGGAAGAAAAACATATATATATATATACACACACACACAAAAATAAGGGTAAACATGTTGTAGGGATGAAATATGACTGAACATGAAAATTAAAAAATATTTTAAAAAAGGAATTGATAAGTTGGTTGAAAAAAGAAAGGAAAAAAAAAGGAAAGAATGTGATCAGGCTGGAGACTAGAACCAAGCTATATGCTGGATTTAGGGTATATTTTGATCTGTTAGAAGAAACTGTATCCCAGAATTTTAAATAAAGAGAAACTTATATGTATACAACAAATAAGATTAAATGCAATGAAGGGATAGAATATGACTATAGCAGTGAAAATTAAAAATGATTTTTTAAAAGGTATTGGTAAGATAAAATAGATTAAAATAAGAAAGAGGAAAAGTTAAAAAAATAGAATAAGAATGAAATCTAATGAATTTTGACTTTGAAAGACTGAAGAATCATGGGGAATACAGTCATGAACTCTTTATGCTGCATTCCCCTCATTCTGGAGTTCCTCAGTTCTCATGATTGGTGAACTTGGTCTTGGCTGGATGTTCTTGCTGATCTTCTGGGGAAGGGGCCTATTGTACTGATTCTCAAATGTCTTTGCCAGGCAGAATTCCACTGCCCTTAGAGGGGGCTGGCTAAGTAATCTGCTTGGGTTTGCTCTCTGTAGCTTTTTTTTCCCTGAATGCTTTCTGTTCAGGATGGCAGAAGAGAACGAAAGTGGTGGCCTACTAATATCTGACCCAGCGGAGCTGAGTGCTTGGGGCCCAGCTGCCCAGTGCGCCCTCAGAGAAAAGCAGTCAGTCACTCCTGTCTCCCCAGTCTCTGGCTGTGCTTCATGCTCACCTGGCCTGTTACAGTGCATTTCTGTTTCTGGCACATGGCCCCATTTGGAGTCTCCAAACCCAGCAGATTCCTGTAGTGTGCTCATGCACCGTTCCGCCTGGTGGTGGAAGGGCGGTGATCTCCCTGATTCTGCCGCCTTGTGGGTTCCCTGCTTGAAGAGCAGTGGCCTGACTCTGCCGGGGATCATTTTTTAAGGTAACCCCCAGCTGAGAGACCAGTCCTTGGCTCCATCTCTGTAGATGGCTTCTCTGCTCCAGTACCCGCGGGCTCTGCCGCACACAGGCACCCCTGGTCTTTTTGTGACCCTGAGGGACCTGATACCACACTATTGCAGTGAAGGCTCCCCCACACCCCCACTTAGCCTCTGGAGCAATGTCCCTCAGTGGAGTAGACTTCTAAAAGTTCTGATTTTGTGCTCTGCTGCTCTCTGTTTTGCGGGAGCTGGCCCCTCCTTTCTGGGGTCTGTCTTCCCTATCTTCCGTGTATTGCCTTGGATTCACTTCTCTGCATGTTCTACCTTCCAGAAAATGGTAGAATTGCTGCTATTCTTTTCTTCTATCTCCTATTGAGTTTGTTGGTGTTCAAAATGGTTTGATAACTATCTAGCTGAATTCCTGGGACCCTACAAAATTTCGATCTTCTACTCCTCTACCATCTTGCTCCTTCCTTTCTAGATAGGGTCTTTAGTGAGATGTCAGTGTTGTCATTAAAACTATTTTTATTAATAACAGAAAACTCTTATCTAGTGCTTACTTTATGGTAGACTCTATATGCTAAATAGTTAATGTGTACTGTATAGCTCCTTGTATAACTTTAAAGTGAAATAACTTTATTTAATGATGAGCTTTCCATAGAAGATAAATGAAATATTAATTTCAGTAACTTCATTGTAGTGTAGCTATTTCTTATATTCTGTTTTATATGCAATAGTTTTTTTTCTTAATTCTTCTTCTTTTTCTTCTTTAGCTAGTATAGAACTGCCTTACATTATAAGTTTAGTTTCCCTGAACTAAACCTTTTTATCCCTTGATAAACATCCTTTTCCTATGTTCTTTCCCAGTAGTTTGAGAAGGTGTTTGTTCAAACCATGATCATAATACAGATTTTCTGTTTATTTTATCAGAAATGAAGGTCACTGGTTAATATAAGAATGTTGATTTGCTACTTGTCATAATTTCAGAAACAGTGTGAAGAGAGGCCCTTACTTATTTCCTATGTATAACTTTAAAATAGAAAAGTAGTCTGTTTTCTGTGTAAAAACTATTAGAATAAATGACCTGAAATTTGATTTCAAGGGAAGTATGTGAGGAAATTGGATAAAAGTTTAGATTCATTCAACCTGAAAGTAGCCAGTAATTTAAATCTAGGATTAGAGACATTTTATTGAGATATTCTCAAATTTTTGTTTTCTTGAAATGGCTATTATGAGAAAATAGGGCATAGCAACTAGAGTTTTATTCTTTTTTTTTTAAATTTTTTTATTTTTAAGATCTATTTATTTGAGAGTGAGAGAACACAATCAGATCCTGATGTGGGGTTTGATCCCAGGACCCCATGATCATGACTTGAGCCAAAATTAAAGAGTCAGCTGCTCTACTGAGTCACCCAGGCACCCCTAGAGTTTTATTCTAATGTAGTGTCTTTAAGTGAGAATTTACCAGTGTAACCTATTAGTAGGTGAGAGTAAAGGCTTCATTCTTATGATGTATTTTGTTAAACATGAAAAATTGGAGAAATGGCTTTCTTTGTTCAGAGCCCACTGACAAATAATTTTATCAATAAACGGATTACTCTGCCCTGAAATTTTAACACTGAATGGCATAAATTTACCATTATTGTAATCCTGAAATTTATGCATGAATATTTGGTGAGACAGTAGACTCTAATGCTTAGGACAAACCATTTAAAATCATTTAATCCAGTGATTTATCTCATGAGTTACCCCCCTGCCCAGCCTATATATGTATGGAACCATAGGGAACTCCAGAGGTAGCATAATGAGATTGTTATAAAATTCTCATTTCAATTGAATTGAAATTTGTCTTCCTATAATTTTGCCTCAAGGATCTAATTTGGAGTCTTTTGCTTTATTTTAAAAATTAAAACAATGACTACTTAGAGCAAAAATAACAATATATTATGGGGTTTATAAAAGAATCATGGATTATTTAGAAGTATGCTTTTAAATTTTCAAATATTTGGGGATTTTCCTCCTGTCTTTTTATTATTGACTGCTTGTTTAATTCCCTTACGATCCAAAAAAGTTGGTATAATTTCATTTATTTCAAATTTGAATTTAAAAAATGTTTTTAATGGCTTAGAATATAGTTCATCTTGGTGAAGTTTTAGTTTGTAGTTGAAAGAATGCGCATTATATGGTTGTTGAGTGTAGTGGCTTTTATATGTCAAGTACATCAATTGGTTGATATAGATGTTCATGTCTTGTGCATGTTTAATGATTTTCAACTCTTCTTCTACCATTTGTTTAGAAATGTTTTAAATTCTCTGTCTTAGTGTGGGACCTGGAGTGCTGGAGGAATTTTCTTAGTGTGCCTGCACTTTAATTTTCAGCAGAACCTGCCTGACTCTGACAGAGTGATTTCTGTTGCCTTTTCTTTGGTGGAAGGCTGATTCTTTGCATCTGGTTCTCAGAAGTGAGTCTCTCTCAGTGTTCCTGATGCTTCCCAGAGTGGTAGCCAAACTCTTCCTTTATGTTTGTGGAGGGTCTTGGGTGAGAATTTCCTACCCTTCCCCCTAACAGTAATAGAACCTCATAAGTGCAGAATGCTGGGTCCAGAAGGTTTTCTGCTGTTCAACCAATAGAATACGGCTGTTGCTTTCTGTGAAAGAAGGATTGGGAAAGCATGCAGTGTTATTTGGCCTCAGAATGGTCTCTTTCTTGTGTCTCATGTTGTCCTGTCTCCAGTCTCTCTCAGAAACATCTGGTGGAGGTGGAGAAGTGAGTGCAGATTCCTCTTGTGTCTGGGTTTTCCAGAGAATCTATGTTTTTACTCTAGCCCACAGAAAGCCTTTAAGAATTCATTAACATTTCAGGTTTCATACCTCCTTTTAAGGCAGCTGCCTACTTCTCCACATTCTAGGAAAGGTAAAAAAATTTGTTGGATTATCCCATCTCTCTTTGAATTGGTTTTTACTATACCCTTTGGAATTCACTTCATTTGGTTGCTTATAACCTCAGCTCTCTAATGGGCTTTTTAAAAGTTACAGTTTTATAGATGATGCGCTTTTTCCCCATTGTAGGGTTTGAACAGTGTTCTCTTGTAGCTTTCTGCTAAGTAGAAGCAAAACTCCCCATTTTTTTTTTTAAATAACAACTTCTATTTCTTCCTCATTATGGTCCTATTTAAAAAAAAAAATATATATATATATATATATATATTTTAATGAATCTTAAAAAAAAAAAGAAAAAACAAAGATGGGTGGTACACCTCGGTGGCTCAGTTGGTTAAATGGCCAGCTCTTGCTTTTGGTTCAGGTCATGATCTCAGAGTGCAGGCATCAAGCCCTCTGTCAGACTCCAAGCTCACCTGGGGAGCCTGCTTATAGGTTCTTTCTCTCCCTCAGCCCTTCCCCCTGCACACATTCTCTCTCTCAAGTAAATAAATCTTTAGAAATACATATTTTTAAAGTTTTATTAAACCCAGTTGATTTTTATAAAATATATTTTTTGAAGATTTTATTTATTCAACAGAGAGAGACAAGTAAGAGAGGAGGGAACACAGCAGAGGAGTGAGAGAGGGAGATGCAGGCTTCCCACTTAGCAGGGAGCCCGATGCGGGGCTTGATCCCAGGACCCTGACATCATTACCTGAGCTGAGGGCAGACACTTAACGACTGAGCCACCCAGGTGCCCCTTTTTAAAAAATATTTTTTTAAAGCTTTTATTTATTTATTTGACAGAGACACAGCAAAAGAGGGAACACAGTTTTTGTTGTTGTTGTTGTTTGTTTGTTTGTTTAAGTGAGTTACATGCTCAACGTGAAGCTTGAAATCTGGCCCCAAGATCAAGAATCACAGGCTCTACCTTCTGAACCAGCCAGTTGTCCCTGTGTTCCTATTTTTATTTAATACTTGGGCATAGTTCTGATAGCTAATTTAATATCTTTGTTGTTCCATCGTCTGTTGTTCATGTGTTTTTTTCTATTGACTAACATTTCTAATGGTTAATGGTCATTATATTAATTTTCTATTGCTGATTCAAAGATAAGCACAAATTTTATGGCTCAGAACATCTCACATTACCTTACAGTGTCTGTGGGTCAGGAGTTTAGACAGGTTCTCTGCTCAGGTCTCTGAAGGCTATAATAATCAATGTGTCAGGCTGTTTTCTTCATCTGAATCTTGAATAGGGGAGAATCTACTTCTAAGCACATTCACATTGTTGGCAGAATTCATTTACTAGTGGCTGTATTACTGAGGGCCTTGGTTTCTTACTGGATGTTATTGGAGACTGCCCATAGTTCTTAGAGGGCATCCATAATTTCTTGTCACGTGGGCTTTCTTACCATGGCTGCTCACTTTATTATGCCAGCAAGGAGAATCTCTAAACTCAGGTAGGGCTTTTACCTGATTATATCAGGCTCACCCAAGATAATCTCCCTTTTGATTAATTCAGACTTGAAATTTGATCTGGAATTGGGACCCTAATCACATTGGCAAGGTCCTTTCACCTTGTCATATTCTGTTGGCTAGAAGCAAGTCATAGGTCCTGCCTAGGGGAGAGTTTTATACAGGGAATCAGCACCAGAAGGCAGGGAATATGGGATCTATCAGAATTTTGTCTACCACAGTCACATTTTTCTGATACTGAAGAACTAACCTTTTTGAGGTCTTTTTTAAAAATTTTATTCGGGACATTTTAAAGTAGCCTACTTCATAGGGGCAGTTCGGTCCTATTACTATCAAATCACCTTTCTGGGGGCTCTTCCTTGAATAGGAGACCACTGAGAACTCCTATTCCTAGCTAAAGCTGGAATTTCTACTTTGGGGATGTCCAAGAATTTTTCAGTTTGTGTCCTTCATAATTTTTTGTCCAGCTTATTGGAGTTTTATCCTGTGCATTTATATACGATGCATAGTAAAGTCTGAGGCTTCCCCTCCACAGACTTTTTTTTTTAAAGTAGGCTCCGTTCCCAGAGTAGAGCTGAATGTGGGGCTTGGACTCATAACCCTGAGATCAAGATTCAGATGCTTAATTGACTGAGCCACCTAGGTGCCCCTGAAGCTCTTTTGCTTCTTTTTGAAGATTTGCCCTACACTTCCAGACATTTTATATTTTATTTTATTTTATTTTTAAAAAGATTTTATTTATTTGTTTGACAGAGAGAGACACAGTGAGAGAGGAACACAGGCAGGGCGAGTGGGAGAGGGAGAAGCAGGCTTCCCACTGAGCAAGGAGCCTGATACGGGGCTGTATCCCAGGACCCTGGGACCATGACCTGAGCCTAAGGCAGAAGACGCTTAATGACTGAGCCATCCAGGCGCCCAACTTCTAGACATTTTAGCCTCCTGAATTTTTATCTTTATCTGATTTGCTTAGTTTTCTGGCTTTGTTTGGTTTTCCTTCCCTGTACCCATGGCCTGGAAATTGTATTCAGGCAGAAGTGGCGATGCTTAAAGGGCTCATCTTAATTTTCCTTCACTGTTATTATAGTCTTGTATTACCTATTGTCTAGTGTCTGAAAAATAATTATTTCATATTTTGCCTAGTTTTATTATTTTCTTTTTATGGTAGGAGGTTGTATTCTATGTTTATTACTCCATAATGATCAGAAGCAGAATGGATCAATCTACTTTGATGTAAAACATTATTAAGCTTGCTTAATATAATCATCTTACTCCTATGGGAGCTTCACTGTTGCTAACATCTAGGCTTAATGGGCATACTTAGATGCTCTTTAGTCACTGATGATAGGGAGACTAATAATTAAGGTAGTAGAGAAATTGCTGGTTGAGTTGCATTTTTGATATCCAGTGATTGTGTGGTATTCCAGAAGATGCATATCTAGATTAGGAGTATCATTATGATATGCAGTAATAACATTTATGAAAGAAATTGAGGAGGACACAAACAAATGGAAGGATATTCCATGCTCTTGAATTAAAAATTGGTATTTTTAAAAAAAGATTTATTTATATATATATTTTTAGAGGTGGGGTGTAGAGAGAGAGAGCAGATGCAAGTGTGCAGGCACACAGAGGGGCTGAGGTGAAGGAGAAGAGGAAAAGAATTTCAAGGAGACTCTGCTGAATGTGGGGCTTGATCCCACAACCCAGAGATCATGACCTGAGTTTAAACCAAGAGTTGGATGCTCAGCTGACTGAACCACCCAGTCACCAGTAGAAGAATTAGTATTATTAAAACATCCATACTACCCACAGCAATCTACAGATTCACTACACTTCCAGCAAAATTCCAATGGAATTTTTTTACAAAACCAGAAAAAAATAATACTAAATTTGTATTGAACTACAAAAGACTCAGAAATTTTGAGGGGAAAAAAAACAACAACAACCCTGGAGGTATCACAATTCCAGATTTCAAGATAGTCCCACAAAGCTTCCAGTAATCAAAACAGTATGGCACTGGCATAACACTGGACAGATCAGTTTCCCTCTCTCCCTCCCTCCCTTACCTTTCTTCCTTCTTTCTTTCTTTCTTTCTTTCTTTCTTTCTTTCTTTCTTTCTTTCTTTCTTTCTTTCTTTCTTTCTTCAATCTCTTTAATAAATGGTGCTTGAAAACTGGACAGCTACAATTTAGAAGACTGGAACTGAACAGCTTTCTTATACCATACACAAAGATAAACTTAAATGGATTAAAGACTTAAGTGTGAGACCTGAAACCATAAAAGTCCTAGAGGAGAACACAGTAGTATCTCCAATATTAGATGTAGCAACATCTTTCTAGAAATGTCTCCTTTAAGGGAAACAGAAGCAAAAATAAACTATTAGAACTACACCAAAATAAAAAGCTTTTGCACAGCAAAGGGAAACATAAACAAACTGAAAAGGCATCCTACTAAATAGAAGATATTTGCAAATGATACATCCAATAAGTGATTAATATCCACAATATAAAAGGAACCTATACAACTCAACACCAAAAAAAAAAAAAAAAAAAAGAAAAGAAAAAAATTGGTGCCTGGGTGGCTCAGCTGTTAAGGGTCTGCCTTCAGCTCAGGTAATGATCCCAGGATCCTGGGATTGAGCCCCACATCAGGATCCCTGCTCAGCAGGAAGCCTGCTTCTCCCTCTCCCACTCCCCCTGCTTGTGTTCCCTCTCTTGCTCTCTCTCTCTGAGTCAAATAAGTAAAGAAAATCTTTTAAAAAAATTGATTAAAAATGGTCAGAGCACTTGGCTAGATATTTTTTCTAAAGAAGACCTACAGATGACCAAAGGACACTTGCAAAGATGCCCAATATCACTAGATGCCCAGTATCACTAATCATCAGAGAAATACAAATCAAAACCACAATGAGATATCTTATACTTGTCAGAATGTCTAAAATGAAAAAAGAAAAGAAATAATATGTTAGGGTATAGAGAAAAAGGAACTCTCAAACACTGTTGGTGGGAATGTAAATTGGTACACTGGGGAAAACAGTATGGAGGTTCCTCAAGAAATTAAAAATAGAAATGCAGTACTAGGGGCGCCTGGGTAGCTTAGAGGTTAAGTCTCTGCCTTCAGCTCAGGTCATGATCTCAGGGTCCTGGGAAAGAGCCCTGCATTGGGCTCTCTGCTCAGCAGGGTGCCTACTCCCCGCCCTCTCTCTGCCTGCCTCTCTGCATACTTCTGATCTCTCTGTCAAATAAATAAATAAAATCTTAAAAAAAAAAAGGCAGTATGATCCAGTGATTCCACTTTTGGGTATTTACCCCAAGGAAATGAAAACCCTAATTTAAAAAGATATATGTACCCCTCTGTTTATTGCAGTGTTATTTACAATAGCCAAGATGTGGAAGCAACCTAAGTGTCCATCAGTTGACAAAAGGATAATGAAGTGGAATATGCAGACAGGGGATTATTACACAGCCACAGAAAGGATGAGATTGTGCCACTTGCAAAAACCTTGATAGAGTGAGTTGTTATCATGGCTAAGTGAGATTAGTCAGAGAAAGACAACTATCATATGATTCCATTCATACGTGGGATCTAAAAAAACAAATGAATAAGCAAAAATGTGGAATCAAACCTAATATATAGAGAACAAAGTGATGATTGCCAAAGGGGAGCAGAGTGGGAAGATGAGCAAAATGGATGAAGGAGAGTGTCAGATACAGACTTTCAGGTATGGAATGAATGTCATGGGAATGAAAGACACAGTATAGGGAATATAGTCAATGATATATAAAAACATTATATGGTTACAGATGATAGCTATATTCCCGGTGAGCATAGCATAATGTGAAGACTTGTTGAATCAGTGTCTACACCTGAAACTAATGTAGCATTGTCAACTGTAGTCTAAAAAAATCACAGTAATCACAAAATCATGAGCAGAGAGAGGGCGATTGGGGAGACTAATCAGGTTATTGCTGCAATTCAGGTGAAATGTAGACAGGTACTATCCAGAGTTAAAGGTGGTGAGAATAATAAGAGGATCCACACATGAAGTGAATAAAGAGATGATGAGTATGCAAAGTTACATGAGGTTTAGAGGGTTGATATTATTGTTGTTACCAGAAAAACAAAGAGGAGCAGTTGCTTTTGAGGTGTTCAATTTGGACACACTTACCAAATTTAAGGGGCTTGTAGGAGTTATTAGTGATGATATCATCCCAATTATTAGAAAAATGGGGATGGGGATTATTATTCTTTTTTTAATTTTTAAAAATTTTTTTCAGAGACAGACCAAGTGTGCATGTGAGAGGTGGGGAGGGGCAGAGGGAGAGGGAGCAAAGTGTGGGGCCTCATGCAGGGTGGAATCCCATGACCCTGAGGTCATGAACTGAGGTGAAATCAAGGGTCAGATGCTTAACTGACTGAGCCATGCGGGCTCCCTTAGAGTATTCTTTTTCTCTTCTTTTTTTTAAAAAAAGATTTCATATATTTATTTGACACAGAGAGAGAGAGATCACAAGTAGGCAGAGAAGCAGGCAGAGAGTGGGGGGAAGCAGGCTCCCTGCTGAGCAGAGAGCCCAATGTGGGGCTTCATCCCAGGACCATGAGATCATGACCTGAGCCAAAGGCAGAGGCTTAACCTACTGAGCCACCAAGGTGCCCTGAGTATTCTTTTATTTAAGGTTTTCAACTAAGTTTAGAGGTTTGGGAAAGCGTGATGTGTTTGGTGATTGACATATAAAAGATACTCAGAAATTATGAAATTAATTGAAGAGGTAATTTGCAATTTTGCCTTTTATAGTTTCTGCATGTGCTGTAATTAATTACTCTTTGATGTAATTAAAAATGGAGGCTTTTTAAAATCTAAGTTTCTAGTTGAAGATGTTGCTTAAGAGTTAAAATCTTTTTTTTTTTTTTTCTTACCACTTTCTAGGAAGTGAAGATAGACAACTTATTCAGAAAAGGAAAGAGAAATACAGACTAGAACTGTTGGAACAGATGGCTGAACAACAGAAGAACAAGAGACGGTAATGAAGGTTTGCATTTAAAAAGATGTTTGAACATAAAATGCATTTATGTAGGGTATGTGGGTGGCTTAGTCATTTGGGAATCTGACTCTTAATTTTAGCTCTGGTCCTGATTTTGGGTCACGTGTCAGCCCTGCAGAGGACATTTGAGGTTCTTCTCTCTCCCTCCCCCTGCTCACATGTACTCTTTCTCCTTCTCTCTAAAATAAATAAATAAATAAATAAATAAAATCTTTGAAAAATGCTTTTGTGTAAAATGATATGGTGATGACAATTATATAGTAAAATATGGGAATATTTTTCCCAAGATGATTATGTGTTTGAAAGTCACTTCTATTTCAGCCTCTACATTCTATATCAGCTAAGGTAATAAAACAAATAGTATGTGAACGTTCATTTATGGTGCCATAGGTAACAGATAATAGACTTTTTGTATATTCTATAACAGGCCTTTTATATACCTTTGGTTATTTCTTCAATTTTTTATTTAGAGTAGCATTTAATGTTATCTACATGCCCACAAATATGAAATGGAAGTATTTTGTTTTATAACAATGTGAAATTATAAGCATACCCATAAATGCAATATAAAAAAATAATCACGATAAATCCATATAGATTTATATTGTATACGACTCTCAGTGTTTTTTTGTTTTTTAAAGATTTTATTTATTTATTTGACAGACAGAGATCACAAGTAGGCAGAGAGAGAGGGAGGGGGAAGCAGGCTCCCTGCTGAGCAGAGAGCCCGATGTGGGGCTTGATCCCAGGATCCTGGGATCATGACCTGAGCCGGAGGCATAGGCTTTAACCTACTGCGCCACCTAGGCGCCCCCGACTCTCAGTGTTTGTAATCTTTCTTGTAGAAATAGTTGTGAAATAATAATTATAGTTTACAATTAGGAATAGATATCTTGTTTCCAGCGGCCATATACTATTAACTTTTAGTTTTGCTTTTTTTTCCTCTATGTTAGAACAGGCCATTATCTATTGTTTTATCTTAGTCATTTCTAACATCATTTTTTTTTTTTTTGGTAACATCTTTTTCTTAAAAACTCTGTTTAAATACTTTAAAAGTATGATATTAATTTTTAATTATTTACCCTTTAGTCAACAAAACATACACATTCCCTAAACATTTTTGTTTCGCAAAAAATTACTTCTGTAATTCTGTGCGAATTGCTGAGGCTTTGAAGTACTCCAGGCACTAGTTTTAAGACTTACTTAAGTCAGTTTACATGTGAAATCTAGTTTATTTTGCACCAAATAAAAAATGTAGTTTTCAGAATTATTTAAGATTTTATTGTCAGTTAAAGGAATTACTTGTACTTGAAGATGTTACTGAATGAACTTTGGGTTTAAGTTTGTTTTAGTAATGATTATGATTTTGATAGTGTTTGCTATAACTGTTTAATATACAGAATTTTAATTTTGTTCAGAGAAAAAGATATGGGACTCAGTGTTGCAGCTTCTGGAGTACGAGACCCTGAGAAATCAGTAAGTGTTTCTGGCATCTTTTAATGTTTACTCTTTCATTTAAATAAGCCTCAGTGGTAATGACAGGTAGAGATAGAAGGTATTGGGCAAAATATAATAGTAGACCAGTTTGAATAGTAATGAATTCAGTTCTCATAAAACCTAAGTCCTAACTTTTACTTGTTTATTCCTCTAAGATAATTTTTCCTTTTTCATATGTGCGTTTTTGTTTATGTGTGTGTGTTTTTTTTTTTAGTTTGTTTTAAATTAGTTCTTTCTGCCTTGTTCACAGGCGCTATCCAGGGGAAAGTTATCTCAGTTTAATTTGCAATAAATATTAATATTTTTCTCGAGTTTATCTTACCACTCTTGTTAGATTGAATGATTTCCAAAGAAACAGAAATCTTTGATTCTAGTGTTTAAGCATTTTAGAAATTTTTATTTACTCTAAAACTAGAGACATAATAATCTTGTTTTTACTTTAATTTTGCAATTCTCATCATTTAGTGAAATGAATTACATCATTGCAGTTAAGTAAGGAGGAGGTAATAATTTATTGCTCTTCTCAAAATATGCTTTTTCTGTAGTGGGATATGTTACAGCAAGTTTTTATCTTTGATGACTAAGAAACTTTAATTTCATTAAAAAGTTCATTCTTAGAAAGAATAGAGCAACTTAAAATTATTCAGCTTTAGGCAACTTTTAGGTATATCCTCTGAGTTATCCATTTAAAGAAGTTTAATACTGTGCTAATATTACTCTAATGTGCTTTTTGACTGCTCATAGAATAAAACTTTTAGATTAATCTGAGAAATCATTCCTGAGGAATTAAATATGGTGGGGAAGAAAGGATAATTCTAAAGCTAAATATATTTTCCTCTATCAGTGAATACCTGTGAAATAATTTTCACAATCAAAAACTTTCTTTTAAAATCTTGAACTTTTTAATGTAATATGGTAGTATGCTAAACATTTAATTTATGGATACATTATATATAGTTTATATTAGTATTTGATGGACATTCTTATTTATATTTGAATGAAGCAGCCTTTTAAGTGCCAAGTTGCTTTATGAGAATAACTAAGAACATTAGATACAATAGTTAAACCATTACTTTGGGGTTGACTTTTGATGTCAAATTTTAGGAAAAGATACATAAATGATGTTCTAAAACAGGGGTTAGGAAACTGTAGGCTGTGGCCAAATCTAGTTGCTTCCTGTTTTTGTAAATAAAGTTCTATTGCAGCACACCCTCACTTATTATTTAGACTGTTTTGGGCTACTTTGGTGCTATGATTGAGTTGAGTAGTTCTGAGGAAACTGCATGTTTTGCAAAGCCTGGTATATTTTCTGTCTGGCTTCTATCAGAAAACATTTGCTGACCATTCTAGAGAATACTTGATGTCAGAAAAGGCAGTTGGATAGAGAAATAGCACAGTGTTAGAGTATAATAGAGTTTTATATTTAGAATTAATATCTGGCTCTAGTTCTTGCTTGATTACTTATTAATGGTGAGGCCTTAGGTGATTTATATACTTTCAGTGAGCCTCATTTACCCCATTTATAAAATAAGGATTAGATCTTCAAAGTCTTTTATAGTTATAAAAATTCTTTTATTCTGTTACTAACTAAAGTGCCTGTTTATAATCTGGGATAGAGGGTCTTTTGAGGTTCCTTCCACCTTTAAATTTTTACCTTTAAATTTATGATTATATGTAACAAACAGATTTTTTTTCTTTATTTTAGCCTGATAGACTAAAGCAGTTTAGTGTGGCACCAAGACGTTTTGAAGAGACGATACCACCTGAAAGACCCAGAGTAGCTTTCCAGACACCTCTCCCTCCTTTATCTGCCCCATCTGCCCCACCCATCCCATCAATTCACTCCATCCCATCTCAGAATGAAGATTTGCTCACTGGACCCACCTGCACCCTTGGTGAAATGGTGCCTCCCAGGTGCTTGTTTAAAATGTTTTGTGTTTGGGAATTAGGTAAGGTATCATTATGTTACAGGTTTACAAGGATTTGCTGAAGCAGATTAAGTTGTCCTTCAGAGATATTTCTATGATTAACAGCTTCTGTGAAAGAATTTCTCTTAAAATTTGTGTTGTTAGTTTTTTCTCTTATAAAAACAAGGGAAATCATTAAAACATTCTTTTACTGTTTGAAGATGCTTTAATAGTTTTAGACTGTGTAACTGCATTTAGTATTTAGTTTTAGGTCACATTTTGTTTTTTAAAGATTTTTAACATACAGGAAGCTATACATTTTCTTCAATTTTATAATTTCCACTTGGCAAATACTGATTACTTCTTTCAGTTTAAGCGGAAAAAAATTTCTCATGTGGTTCTTTTGTATATATTGCTTTATTTTGGCTTCTATTTCCTTCAAGTCTCTCTGCAATTACTTACAGGCTAAGCAACTCAAATACCTGAAATAAAAAATGTTGAGATTATAAAACCTATAACTTAGGTATTAGGGTAAGGATTTGATTTTTATAGATAAAAGGCATAATGCTATATGAGACTGTACATAAAGAAAATTTTCTCGTGAACATTAGTATTTTTCTGGACGGCGCTATTTTCCCTTAGTAGGATTTGAGCTTGTTTTTTTGCTTACTATTAATGTATTTATTATAGGAGAGTGTTTAATTAAGTGGTTTTCTTTTTTAACATTGATATTTTCTGTGCTGTATAATTTTGATCCCACCTAGTGTTTTGAGTCAGGAAGTCATTAGATGAAACAAACAAAACATCTAATAAACACAGTACACACAGTGCTACAATTTGTTAATTGTAAATGAAAGACTAAGTTCTACTGAAATTATAGCACACTTTCTTTATAGAAAGAAAGTATAGCACAGAAAATATAGTCTTTTATTTACAACGAACAAATTGTAGCACTGTGTGTACTGTGTTTATTAGATGTTTTGTTTGTTTCATCTAATGACTTCCTGACTCAAAACACTAGGTGGGATCAAAATTACAGAGCATAGTATGATGGTCTCCACAATGCTTTAGGGATTAAAATGGTTGGCTCCACTGTCTGCAATTTTGGGAATACTACACCTTTATAAAACTTCAGTTTTCTCATTTGTACCAGTGAAATAATAGTCTTTTTTTTTCTTACCTACATTTCCAGAGCTGTTGTAAAGATCAGATTCTGTATAAATCTCTATACAAATTTATGATATAATGATGTTGACATTTCCCTTTCATAGCAGTTTCTCTTGACTGCTTTGTTGACGTACCTATGCAGTGAGGTTAGTGAGGTTAGACACATTGAGTGGCCAGTAAGTGTGAAAAATATTAATAACTGGAGAGAACTTGAATGCCTTCTTAGCTCTTCAAAATTGTTTTTGAAATATTCAACAAGGGATAATTTGTTAAGATACACTCAAAAGGGAAGACATTCCAAAAAAAAAAAAAGAAGACATTCCATTCCAGGATTCCCCCTTTTCTCCTTTTCTCTTTCTGGTCATCTAAAGGAATTTGCCTTTTCCATTTTTACTGTTAGAAAATATTGCCTTGGTGCAAATAGAGAGATGTTTCCTAATCAGCAATGAAGTGCAGAAATAGAGGTCTTCACAAGTTTATGAAAGACAAAACATTATGTCCAAACTTCACTGTTAAGTGGCTTCTCTTTCACATTATATATGACTTCCTTTGAAAGAACAATAAATTGGGGCACCTGGGTGGCTCAGTGGGTTAAGCTGCTGCCTTCGGCTCAGGTCATGATCTCAGGGTCCTGGGATTGAGTCTCTGCTCAGCAGGGAGCCTGCTTCCTTCTCTCTCTGCCTGCCTCTCTGCCTACTTGTGATCTCTCTCTCTCTCTGTCAAATAAATAAAATCTTTAGGGGGGGGGGGAAAGAAAGAACAATAAATTATTTTAGAATTAAAAAGTACATTCTTTCCCCCCAGTCATATGGAACTGTTTATAATCCCATTTATATCTATTTGCCATTTCTTCCTGCATTATCCTTCTCTTTGTGACTCTAGCAACATGGCAGAAGCATTGTCTTTTCTAGAAAGCCTTACTTCTTCTTTCCTCCTTTCCCCTATGTGAGTTAAATGTCCCTGTTCCATATTCCTACAGCACTGTGTATCTATATTGTTTAACTTCATGCTGGGCTGTAATTGCCTGTTTATTTCTGTATTACTTTGAGGGACAGGGACCGCGTTTGTTCAATACTGGCATAAAGTGACTAATTAGAAATGAATTGTTATTCAAAGTTTTTGTCTTACATAAATGTTATAACTTAAATACTGAGATGTGGTAGTATATTTTGCTTTTTGAATCCTAATTTTTGATAAGAAATTAAAGCAAGATGATGGTCTTTTCTAAAGCAGCAATAAGGTTTTCAATAAAATTGTGCAAAAGAATTATGTCTTGATTTAAAAAAATTGCAGTGAAATATGAGAAAATTTTTCCAATTTTCTTTTGATACAGGATTGCACCTCTGCCTCCTCCTCCCCTACTGCCACCTATAGCTACTAACTATCGGACTCCTTATGATGATGCATACTATTTTTATGGGGCCAGGAATAATTTGGATCCCAGTCTTGCTTATTGTAAGTTATCTATAGGCTAAATATTTTTTCCTAGTGATTCAGTTAGGAAAATTATTTTTTTTGTAAGCAAAAATAAATAAGTTGAAAAACCACAGCTTTACTTAATTCAGATATTCATATTTATTGACTTAAAAATGCCCTATTTTAAAACTCAGCTTTATTTCATAGTTACTTATTTTTTATTCAACTTTAAGAAATGTCTATTTTGTGGTTTCTTGCAATGTTCTTTACTAACTCCTGAGAAGGAAATATGAAATTTTTCCCTTAGGTAACATTCAGTGTGTGACTTTTTCTTTAGGAATAAAATGTAAATAAATGGGTACTCTGAAATAAATGTGTTTGTTTTCTTTTAAGATGGTTCAGGAATGATGGGAGTACAGCCTACAGCTTATGTTAGTGCTCCTGTCACCCACCAGCCAGCACAGCCTATTATGTAAGTTATTAAAATAATAATTTGTCTTCCATAGAATCTATTGTTTTTCTTTCAGAACAAATCTAACTTAACTGTCAATTATTGCATAACTAGTATATTCAAAGTATTGCTTTTAAGTCAATGTTTCATAGAAAGTACTTTTAAAAAATTAAAAAGTATTTTAAAAAATTAAAAAATGTTTCATAGAAAGTACTTTTAAAATATTGAGAGAAACCTTATTTTCAACATTAGAAAAGTTATGCATACATACTGAGAAATAAGAATAGAAAAAGCATTGGGCGCCTGGGTGGATCAGTGGGTTAAAGCCTCTGCTTTCGGCTCAGGTCATGATCCCAGGATCCTGGGATCGAGCCCCACATCAGGCTTTCTGCTTTCTGCTCCGCAGGAGCCTGCTTCCTCCTCTCTCTCTCTGCCTGCCTCTCTGCCTACTTGTAATCTCTGTCTGTCAAATAAATAAATAAAATCTTAAAAAAAAAAAAGAGAGAAAAAGCATATGAAAAAATTGAAATCACCTATAATCCCCATCCAGTGATAGGTGCATCTAACTGAGCATTCAGGAAGTCTTATTTAGTCACAAAATCATATACACAACATACACCAAAATTATCTTATATTGTTTATATTGTTCTGTAACCTTTTAAAATTAAAAATATATCATAAATATCTTTATACTATATAGCATTATTATTTAAAATTAAACTTTTTATTAGAGATAATTATAGATTCCCATGATGTAATTATAAGAAATAATATAGAGACATCTTGTATTTCCTTTACCCAGTTCGTAATGCTAAGAAGATATCTTGCAGAATTGTGGTACAATGACATAGCCCAAATATATGACATCGGATACATTCAAGATACAGAACATTCATCACAAGGATCCATTATCATGCCCTTTCAGCCACACCTAGTTTCTTCCTGCCCCTACTCCCTCCATAGGCACTAGGAACAACTAATCTGTTCTCCATTTCTTTAATACCATTTAAAAAATGCTATGTAAACATGGAATCATATATGTAACCTTTTGGAGTTTACTCTTTAAAATCAGCATAATTCCCTTGTGATCCATCCAGTTGTTGAATGTATAAATTGTTTATGCTTATTGCTAAGTATCATTTCATTGTATGTTTGTACTACAGTTTAAACATTTCATCGTTGAAGGACATTTAAGTTAGTATGAATAAAGCTGCTGTAAATATTCGTGTACAGGTTTTGAACATAGCCTTTAGTTCTTTAGGATAATTGGTAAGGAGTGTTATTGTGGGTTATATGGTAGTAACAACTTTGTTTTATGAGACACTGCCAAACTTTTCATAGAGACTGTACCATTTCACATTTATATTGGCAGTGTATCCAGAATCTGGTTTCTTTACATCTTTACCAGCATTTGGTGTCATGACTTTTGTTTATGCCACTTTGATAGGTGTGTAATGATACATCATTGGGTTGTTTTTTTTTTTTTAAGATTTTATTTATTTGTTTGAGAGAGAGATAGTGAGAGAGAACATGAGCAAGGAGAAGGTCAGAGGGAGAAGCAGACTTACCATGGAGCTGGGAGCCTGATGTGGGACTCGATCCTGGGACTCCAGGATCATGACCTGAGCCGAAGGCAGTCGTCCAACCAACTGAGCCACCCAGGCGCCCCCATCATTGGGGTTTTAATTTACGTTTCTCTGCTAGTGATGATGCTTACCATCTTTTCATGTATTTATTTGCCATATATTTGATGAAATGTCTCTTGATATTTTTTACACATTTTATTTTACTTATTTATTTTTTTAAGTAGTCTGCATGCCCACGATGGGGCTTGAATTCACAACCCTGAGATCAAGAGTTGCATGCTCTACTGACTGAGACAGCCAGGTGCCTCATTTTTTACACATTTTAAACTGGAGTTGTTTTTTTTTTTTTTGTTTTGTTTTGTTTTTTTGAGTTTTTGAAGCTTCTTGATATATTCTATATACTAGTTCTTTGTCAGATATTTGGTATGCAAGTATTTTCTGTCAGTCTAAAACTTGTCTTTATCCTTTGAGTAGGGTGTTGCATAGAGCAAAACTTTTGAATTTTGATCAAGCCCAATTTATCAGTTTTTCCTTTTATGGATCGTATTTTTAGTGTCAAATCTAGTATTCTTTTTCTAGGCCTAGATCCCAAGGATTTTCTCTGTTTTGTTTCTTTTTTCCCCTTTCCCTAAAAGTTCTATAGTTTTTCATTTATGTCCATGATCCATTTTGAGTTAATTTTTAGGTAAGATGTGAGGTCTAGATTGAAGGGTTTTTTTTTCCTCCCTATGGATGTCTAGTGGTGCCCAGCATTATTTGTTAATAAGATTACTTTTCCTCTATTGGATTACTTTTGCATCTTTGTCAAAATCCACTGCACTAATTTTTGTGATTCTGTTTCTGGGATTCTGTATTTTATTCCATTGATCTGTGTGTTTATCCTTATGCCAAGAGCATTGATTATCATAGTGCTGTAGTAAGTTTTGAAATTGGGGAAGTGTGAGTTCTTCAAATTTGTTTTTCTTTTCCAGGATTGCTTTGGCTGCTGCAGGTCCTTTGCATTTCAATGTGAATTTTAGGATAAGCTTGCCAATTTACACAAAAAGTCAGTTGAGATTTTTGGTAGACATTATATGGAATCTGCAGACCTGCTCAGTATTGCCTTAATTTTTTTTCAATTTCTTTATTGTGGTAAAACACACATAACATAAAATTTACCATTTTGAGCATTTTAAGTGTGTTGTTCAATGGTATTAAGTACATTCATATTGTTGTGCAACCATCACCACCACCTGTTTCTAGAACTCTTTTAATCTTGTAAAACTGACTCTACCTGTTAAACAAACATCTCCTTATTTCCCCCTCCTTCTGCCCCTTTCTGTCTCTGTCATTTCAAATACTTCAGATGCCTCATAGAAGTCAAGTCTCATGTAACTTTTTTTTGTGTGTCTGGCTTATTTTACTTATAATGCTTCAAGGTTAACTAACCCATGTTGTGGCACAAGTCAGAATTTCCTTCCTTTTTAAGGCTGAATAATATTCCTCATATGTAGATACCACATTTTGCTTATACATTCATCCGTCAATAGGCACTTGGGTTGCTTCCATGTTTTGCTGTTGCAAATATGCAGTTGTGAACATGGGTATACAAGTATGTCTTCTGGACTTCACTTTTGGTTCTTTAAAGTATATACCCAGAAGTGGAATTGCTGGATCATATGGTAATTACCTATCAGGTAACCATCATACTGTGTTCCACTGCAGCAGTACTATTTTTCATTCCCATCAACTGTATATGAGGGTTTCAATTTCTCACCTTCTGACCAACACTTGTTATTTTTGTTTTATTTGATAAGAGCCATGCTAATAGATATGAATTGTTATCTCATTGTGATTTTTATTTGCATTTCCTTACAATTACTGTTGTTGACTGAAGTTTTATGTGCTTATTGACCATTTGTCTGTCTGTGGAGAAATGCCTGTTCAAGTCATAGTTCATTTTTTAATTGGGTGTTTTGGTTTTTTGGTTGATGAATCTTGAGTTCTCTTTTTTTGTGGATATTAATTCCTTATCAGATTAATGATTTGCAAATATATTCCCCCATTCTTTGTGTTGCCTTTTTACTTTGTTGACAGTACCTAGCAACACTATCAATGCACACAAAATTTTAATCTTCATGAAGTTTTATTTGCCTTTTTTTTTCTTTTTTGGCTGTGTCTTTGGTGTCCCAGCCAAGAAATTATTGTCAAAACCAAACTATGAAGCTTTTTTTTTTTTTTAAAGATTTTATTTATTTATTTGACAGACAGAGATCACAATTAGGCAGAGAGGCAGGCAGAGAAAGAGGGGAAGAAGCAGGCTCCCCACTGATTGGGGCTTGATCCCAGGACCCTGGGATCACGACCCGAGCCAAAGGCAGAGGCTTAACCCACTGAGCCACCCAGGCGCCCCCAAATTGTGAAGATTTTGCTTTATGTTTCCTTCTAAGAGTTTTTTTTTTTTTTTAAAGATTTTATTTATTTATTTGACAGAGAGAAATTACAAGTACACTGAGAGGCAGGCAGAGAGAGAGAGAGAGAAGGAAGCAGGCTCCCTGCTGAGCAGAGAGCCCGACGCGGAACTCGATCCCAAGACCCTGAGATCATGACCTGAGCCAAAGGCAGCGGCTTAACCCACTGAGCCACCCAGGCGGCCCTCTTCTAAGAGTTTTATAACTTTTGGCCTTACATTGAGGATTTTGATCCATTTGGTAGGAAGCGTTATTAAGGACCCAGCTTCATTTTTCACATGTGACTATCATTTTCTTAGCATCATTTGTTGAAAAGACTGTACTTTTCCTATTGTATGTTCATGGCATCCTTGCAAAAATTATTTTACTTTGCATCCATGCATTTAGTTCTGAGTTCTATTCATTTGTTATATATGTTTCTTTATGTGCCACTACCATGCTGTTTTGATTATTGTAGCTTTGTGGTAAGTTTTAAAATCAGGAAGTATAAGTCCTGTAGCTTGTTCTTTTTTAAAAATTTTTTGGCTATTTGAGGTCCCTTGAGAAAATAAAAGTAAGGGTGTCTCCTCTACAAAAAAAAAAAATTCATTGAGTTTTAGATAAGGCTTGCATTGAATATGTGCATCACTTTGGGTAGTATTGACATCTTAGCAGTATTAACTCTTCTAATCCACGAATGGGGTACATTTCCATTTATTCTCTTTTTAAATTTCTCTCAGCAGTGTTTTAAAGTTTTCAGTGTATGTACGAGTCTTTTACCGCTGTTTTCTTTGATACTATTATATTGCATCAAATATTTTGTTCTCTTTGATGCTATTATAATTGGAATTACTTTTGTAATTTCCTTTTCAGATTATTTATTGTGTATAGACATGCAACTGATTTTTGTGTTAACTTTGTATCCTACCATTGCTGAATTTGTTTTACTAACAGGTATTTTTTCATGTGGAGGATTTAGAGTTCTCTCTGTATAAGATCATGAGTCATCAACTAATAGAAATTTACTTCTTACATTCCAATTTATATGCCTTTTACTTATTTTTCTATCCTAATTGCTCTGGCTAGAACTTCCTATACTACGTTCAATAAAAGTAGAGAAAATGGGTACTTTTGCCTTGTTTCTGAACTTTGAGGAAAAGATTCCCGTCTCTTAAATATGTTATTTATTATGTTAAGGTAGTTTCCTTATCAAGAAAGATTGTTGAATTTTATTATTCTTTTACAGCATCAGTTGAGGTGATCATGTGTTTTTTTTTCTTTCTTTCTGTTAATGTGGTATATAGTATTGATTGATTTTTATATATTAGCCATCCTTGTATTCCAGGAATAAATCCTCCCTTGACCATGGTGTTTAATTCTTTTAATAGGCTTTTAAATTTAGCTTGCTAGTATTTGTTGAGGATTTTTACATCAGTGGACACAAGCAATATTGGTCTGTAATTTTCTTGTAGCATCTTTGTCTGGTTTGGGTAAAGCTGCCTTCTTAGCATGTGTTAGGTTGTCTTCCCTCCTCTTCAAGGTTTTGGAAAAGTTTGAGAAGGATTGAAATTAGTTTTTCTTTAAAGTGTTTGGTAGACTTTACCCATTGAAGCCATCAGGTCTGTGGCTTTACTCTGTCAGGAAATTTTTGATTAATGATTCAATTTCCTTACTAATTATAGGTCTTTCCAGACTTTCTATTTCCTTATGGTTTAGTCTTATATTTTAACAATATTAAGTCTCCAATCCATGAATGTGGAATTTCTTTAAAATTATTTGGGGTTTTTAAATTTCTTTCAACAATGTTTTGTAACTTTTAGACTATTTAACTTCTGTTTATTTATTCCAAAGTATTTAATACTCTTCGGTGTTGTGAATGGAATTGTTCTCTTAATTTCATTTCCATATTATTCATGGTAGTTTATAGAAATACAATTGAATTTTGTGTATTGATCTTGTATCCTGCAACTTTGCTGAACTCTTAAGTTTTTAGTGGATTTCTTAGCATTTTCTGTATGCATGATTATGTCATCAGTAAATGAAGATAATTTTATTTCTTCCTTTCCTTCTTACACCTTTTATTTCTTTTTCTTCATTAATTGTCTTGCTTAGAACCTTCAGTACAATGTTGAATATATCTTATGAGAGTGGGTATCTTCATCTTATTTTGCTCTTAAGTGAAAGACATTTATAACCATTAAGTATGATATTAGTTACAGTTTTTTTGTAATTGCCTTTATCAGATTGACGAAGTTTCCTTTTATTCTTTGTTGATTGTTTTGATCATAAATGGTATTTAGAATTTTAACATATTTCAACATATTTCTAAATTAGAAGTTGAATTTTGCCGGATGGTTTTTCTGCATTTAATGAGATGCTTCAAAGGTTTTTGTTCATTATTCTATTAATATGGTGTATTATATTAATTAGTTTCAGATCTTAAATCAACCTTGAAATCGTGTGATAAATCCCACTTGGTCATGAAGTACTATTCCTTATTATGTGTTGCTGGATTATTCAGTTTGCTAATTTTTGGTTGAGGACTTTTGCCTCTGTATTTATGAGTGATATTATTCTTTGGTTTTGTTTTCATGTCAGATTTTTAAAAAATTTTTTTATTTATTTGAGAGAGAGTGGATGAGTGAGGGGAAGAGAGAAGAAGGAGGGAGGAAGAATCTTAAGCAGACTGTGAGCTGATGGTGGAGTCCAGTGGGGGGCCCAGTCCCACAACTCTGAGATCATGACCCAAGCTGAAACCCAAGACTTGGGTGCTTCACTGACTGAGCCACCCAGGTGCCCGTTCATGTCTGATTTTGGTATCAGGATGGTACTATTACTAGCCTAATAGAGTTAGTTCAAAGTGTGCCTCCATTTTCTGTTTGGGGTTTGTGAAAGATTGTTGTTAATTCTTTCATTGTGGTAGAATTTACCAGGAAATTAATTGGGTCTTGTCTTTCCTTTGTGGGTAGTTTTTTTTGTTTGTTTGTTTTTTGTTTTTTTATTTTACTAATTCAGTGTCTTTACCTGATGTCAGTTTATTTAACTTTTTCTTATATCTGTTTTGGTAGTTTGTATCTTTCTATGAATTTACCTATGTCATCAAGATGATCTAATTTTTTGGGATAGTGTTGTTCATAGTATTCCCTTACATAAGTCTTTCTAATTTTTATAAGGTCAGTAGTGATACTCTTTCTTTTATTCCTGAATTCAGTAATTTTAGTCTTTTTTTTTTGACCAAAAAAAAAAAAAATTCTAGCTGAACTTATGTCAATTTTGTTGATCTTTTTAAAGAATTAACTGTTCATTTATCTGATTTTCTCTCTTGTGCTTCTTTTTTTTTTTTTTTTTTTTTTTTAATATTTTATTTATTTACTTGAGAGAGAGACAGTGAGAGAGAACATGAACGAGGAGAAGGTCAGAGAGAGAAGCAGACTCCCCATGGAGCTGGGAGTCTGATGCGGGACTCGATCCCGGGACTCCAGGATCATGACCTGAGCCGAAGGCAGTCGTCCAACCAACTGAGCCACCCAGGCGTCCCTCTCTTGTGCTTCTAATTTCCATTTCATTTATTTCTTCTCTGATCTTTTTGTTTCACTCATTTTGCTTACTTTGGTTTCAGTTTGCTTTTAAATTTTCTAGTTTTTGAGGGTAGGAGGTTAGGTTATTGATTTGATGTCTTTTTTAGTGTATATAAATATAAATTTTCCTCTGGGTACTATTTTAGCTGCATCGCTGACATTTTGTATGTTGTTTCTTTATTTTCATTCACCTCGAAGTATTTTCCAATTCCTTAAGAAGGGTAGACATGGTATTGACTATCCGGAAATCTAGGAAAAGGAGAAAGGAGATTTTGAAGACTGGAACAAAGGGAAAAATCATGAAGGGAGACATCTTGACCCAGCATTCCAAGAAGAAGATGAAACCCTTACCAATACCAAGCCCAAGAGGAAAAGGGTATTGCCCAAACTCAAGGCCCCCTGTGAGGGAAAGGGATTGATGGTCCCAAGACCGGAAGGACCCAGAAGAGGTGTCCCTCCAATGGTCGATACACTGATTGTTGACTGAGCCCAGTACTGAGGCTTGATTCTGCCATGGTAAATCAGCCAACACTTAGTAATAATTCCTAATACTCAAGATCTCACAGAGTCCTCTTAAAAATGAAAATTTTGACTCACTTAATATTGGTTGACAAGGAGATCTGGTGGAGATGGATCATGGTAAGCAGTGTCCAGTCCTCATATATAGGACCACCAAAATGTTAAGGTGGCCTGGTGATATGGGTGACAAAGAATTGCACAAATAGAGCCATAAGCAGGACAGAGTTAATCCACTTTCTCAGGGGGAGAAGAGGGACCAGATGTTAGGTGAGATGTTGGCCCCAAGTTTCTGTCAGGCTGAGCCCTTTAAGGGTTTTGAAGATGTGAGAGGATTGTCCCTATGTCCAATTTCTCCTCTAAGTTCTTCATTGATCTGTTGGTTACTTTAGAGTGTGTTGTTTAATTTCCACAAAATTGGGGTACCTGGGTGGCTCATTCGTTAAGCGTCTGCCTTTGGCTTGGGTCATGATCCCAGGATCCTGGGAATTGTGAATTTCTCAAATTTTCTTTTCTTACTCACTTGTGGTATAATTCTTTTGCAGTTAGAGAACATACTTTGTATGACTTCAGTCCTTTTAAATTTAATGAGGCTTGTTTTATAACCTACATATGGTCTGTGCTGGAGAATTCTCTATAAACTTGAGAAGAGAGTGTATTGTCCTGTTGTTGAGTGGATCATTCCATCAGTGTGTCTTAGATTTAGTTGGCTTATAGTATTATTTTTTGTATTTCCTTGTTGATCTTCTATGTAGTTGTTCAGTTGTCCTATCTATTATTAGAAGTGAAGTATTGAAGTCTCTATTATTTTTTATTTCTCTGTTCTCTTCTGTTTTTGCTTTTTATATGCTAAATCTCTGTAGTTATGTACATGTATGTTTATTATTTCTTAATGTTAAGTTGACCCTTTAACAGTATAAGAGATTCTTTTTTGTGTCTACTAATGGTTTTTGACCTTAAGTGAATTTTTCTGTTATAAATTTGCTACTCCTGTTGTTGTTGTTGTTTTAGCTTGCATGCTATATAATTTTCCATGTCTTACCCTCAATTTATTTGTGTATTTGCATCTAAAATCTGTCTCTGCAGACAGCATACCTTTGCATCCTGGTTGTTGCCCTCTATCTCCCTTCCCCACGCCTTGTCCCCTGGCCCACCTTTTTCTGCTAGCTTCTGCCTAAATTTATGTATAGTGCAATTCTTATTAAGATAGGATTTTTGTGAGCTATTTTGCTTTTTTAAAAAACAACAACTCTTTGTTTTTCTTTTCCTCTATTAAGGCCTTCTTTTATGTTAAATATTTTTTCAAAGATTTTATTGATTGGTTGGCTGATTGATTTAGAGAGCATGTTCATGCACCTGCCAACCAGGGAAGGGGAGAGGGAAAGGAAGGGAGAGAAGTAGACTCCCCATTGAGCACAGAGCCTGATGCTGATGCAGGACATGTGAAAGAGTTAGATGCTGGGATGCCTGAGTGGCTTACTTGATTGGATGTCTGCCTTCAGCTTGGGTCATGATCCCAGGGTTTTGGGATTGAGTCCCACATCAGGCTCCTTACTCAGCAGGGAGGCTATTTCTGCTTCTCCCTCTGCCTATTGCTCCCCCTGCTTGTGTGCTCTCTCTCTTTCTCTCTAACAAATAAATAAATAAAATCTTAAAAAAAAAAAAAAGATGCTTAATCACCTGAGCCACCCAGGTGCCCTTATATTAAATATATATTTTTTAAAGATTATTTATTTATTTGACACAGAGAGAGATTACAACTAGGGAGAGAGACAGGCAGAGAGAGAGAGAGAGAAGCAGGCTCCCTGCTGAGCAGAGAGTCCAACTTGGGACTCGATCCCAGGACTCTGGGATCATGACCTGAGCGGAAGGCAGAGGCCCAACCCCCTAGCCACCCAGGCGTCCCAAATATTTTATAGCATTCCTTTTTAATTCTCTTTTAGTTATTATTTTTGTGGGCTTTTTTGTTTTTGTTACAGATTGAAATTACTGTGTTAATTTAAAAGAACTGAGTTTAGGTCAATATTAATTTAAAATAGTAAAAAGTTTTTTCTTAAAGTCTTTGTCCAGCAAGTCCAACAGGTTGGTTTCCTCAAGGACTTTGTATTGACTGATTGCTTTTTCCTGTTTATTTTATACCTCCCTGTTCCTTTGCTAGTCTCATATAAATTTTTTAGTTATTGAAAACTGGACATTTAAAAAGAAATGTGGCAACTGTAGAAACCTGATTTTCTCCTTTCCTAAGGCTTATTGTTGCTATTTGTCATTGTGGCTCTTTTTAAAGTAACTATTATGAACTAATTCTATAAAATTTATATTCTTTGTTATATATGGCTACTGATGCCTCTTCTCGTTTAGCTTAATGATTAGTTCATGACTGGACAGAGATTTCCTTAAAGGGCTTAAATTTCCTTAAAAGACTTAAATCTGTAATACTCTTTGTTGAGTGTTTTGTGTTTGTGTTGGGGCATGTTCAGTACAATATTCCAGCAATTTCCATCTCTGCTTTAGCTTTTACTTCTTCTAGCATAGAGCCTCAATACCAGCAGAAGTGAGAGATCAGGGTGTTTTCACAGCTTTTCTGGATATCTGCTAGCTCTGCATATGCATGTGACTTTCTGGAGTCATAGGAATATGTTAGTTTTTTAAGCCCCTGTGGATATGTTTTTCCCTAATTTTTCTTTTGATTTTTATTTATTTATTTATTTATTTATTTATTTTTTTGAGGGATTGGTCAGGCCTTTGCTTGCCCCAGTGGTTTTACTGCCACAGATACTGCAGTGTTGCACAATTGCTGCTGATTTTTTCTTTTCTTTTTTTAAGATTTTATTTATTTATTTGACAGAGAGAGAGATCACAAGTAGGCAGAGAAGCAGGCAGAGAGAGAGGGGGAAGCAGGCTCCCGCTGAGCAGAGAGCCCGATGCGGGACTCGATCCCAGGACCCTGAGATCATGACCTGAGCCGATGGCAGAGGCTTAACCCACTGAGCCACCCAGGCACCCCTGCTGATTGTTTTCTACAAACACTTCATGATAAGAATATTGATACTGAGCAAGCTCTAAGTATGCTTTAATTAAAGGCAGGATTTCCAGGGAGCTGCCAGATAGGTCAAAATAGACATTTTCCTAGAAATTGGCTCTTGGGGGAGCTCCAAACCTGTTCTGCATTTCCAGTGGCAGTGCTGCTGGTTTTTACAGCTGCCATTTGTGGCATGCTGTTGGATTTTAAGGTTTCAGTAGAGCTAGGTGGAAGTTGAATGGGAAGGGACAGATTCACATGCCATAAAGATTGTTGTTCTTAATGAAAATTTTTCTTTTTTTCATTTTTTAAAACTCTTCTTGGATTGTTGCAAGCCTTACATTAATTTTCAAAATTATAAAAAAGTTGATTTTGGCAATTTTTAACAGTGTTTTCAGTACTTAAATGGAGTAACAGATTTTCAGAGGTCCCTACTTTGCCATTGTGGAAGTGTTTCCAGTTTCAGAAAACTCATCTCCACAAGATCCCTCATACCCATTTACTGTTAGTTGTGAGTCCTGTCCCCAGTATAGTCGTTTTTTAAGTTGTCTTTTTTTTTTTCTATTATGTTTTTCTGAATGCCACATTACAAAGTGTAAAATTGTGATATAAAGTAACAGTTAAATAGTGGAATAACCTCCTTAATTTCTTATAAACTGTTTCCTAATGTATTTATTTTTATTTCCAAGCATTTTAGCCTAATTAGAGGTGGAAGGAACCTGCGCTTCTGTTAACTCTTTTGATGTGCACCTGATCTGTCGTCTTTCCAATGTTTTATTTCTTTAACACAGCTGAATTCATAGGTAAAAATGTTATAGGAAAGGGGCTTGTAAGTCTGCCATTCAGTCCCCAAAACTATTCACTGCTGGATGACTTGTCCTTAGAATTTTAATTGTTCAAATTGGATACACATTTACTAAAACATTATCATAATAGCAGCAATTTCAGTTTATAGAGTAGTATATGCTACTGTCATGTCATTATATGCATTATACATTATATGTATCAATATTTGCAGCTGAAGAAATTGTAACTCAGCTATATAAAGTGACTCCCCTAAGTCCTCCCTGAATAAGCAATTAAGGTAGAAATCTAAAAGTAGTTTTTTTTGGCTGCAAAGCCTTAACTCTTTGCCACACTTTAGGCAACTTATCAAAATTACATTGTAATGATTTGTGATAACAGAAGAGGTTATAATTATTTTGTAAACCAACGTTTGCCACTATACAAAGTACTGTCTTTTTGGTGAGCAGGGTTTTATTTAGGACCAAATTAAAGAACTTCATAGCTTAAAAGGATGTTTGTGATTTCTTAACATGAGGTATTTAGGTTTCAGAGGGGCTATATAAATCCATTGAAATATTGTATGCATAATTTATGTGTGTGAATGATATATATATATATATATACATTCATACATATGTTTCTGCAATGAAAGTAGGTTTTAATCAAATTCTCAAATTCTCAAAATGTCACAGATTCCCTTCTCAAAAATTAGGAGATACATTGATGGGCATCTGAGGATATAGTGAAGACCAAATTATTTCCTATAACTTTGACATTGTCATCCACTTCTCCAGTTTGATATTGGCATGGCATTGTCCTTAATAACCTCTTTGTCACATTCTTTTCTTGCATGTCAATAAATTTGACTGTCGTCTCTCTGGTGCACTTCCAGGTCTGGATGATATCTAAGTAGTAAGAGCTCTAAATCACCAGAGAAAGACGGATAAAAAGGAAGAGAGGAAGAGGAGCTTTCATTTGCTCAGGAATCACTGCTCCAACTTTACCCAACACTTAGAATCACCTTTGGCACAATTTCCATCCCAGGTCTCATAAGCCGGGCAGAGTTTTAGAGATTCTACTAGTCTTAAGCCATCAGTATCATCAGTAAAATCTGTAAGGTCTCTTAAAAAAAGAAAAAAAGAATAAAGTATAGCTTTATGTATTTTTTTCTTCTATTTATTTTTAAAATGCTGATAAAATATTAAATTAATAGTTTTACAGCATTGCTGCATACATAATTATTATGTAGAAAGCAGTTCTAGGAAACGGCAGTTTCTTAAGTTAAATATGCTCATCAGACATCACTTGAATTGTCCTCCTAGGTATATGCTTAAGAGAAATGTAAATATCTGTACACACAAAGACTTATATGTGAATGTTTGTAACAGTATTATTCATAATACTTCTAAGTATAAACAGTTCAAATGTCCACAAATGGATAAATAAAATGCATTATATCCATATAAATGAAATACTGTTCAGCCATAAAAAAGAATGAATTATTTAAAAAATTTTTTTTATTTAAATTTGGTTTAGTTAACATGTAGCGTATTACTAGTTTCAGGGGTAGAATTTAGTGATTCATCACTTGCATATAACACCCTAGTGCTCATTACATCAAGTGGCCTCCTGAATACCTGTCACCTGTTATTCCCATTTCCATATCCACATTCCCTCCAGCAACCCTCAGTTTATTTCTTATGGTTAAGAGTCTCTTATGGTTTGCCTTGCTCTCTGTTTTCCTCTTATTTTGTTTTTCCTTCCCTTCTCCTATGTTCATCTGTTTTGTTTCTTAAATTCCACATATGAGTGAGAGCATATGGTATTTGTCTTTCTCTGACTGACTTATTTTGCTTAGCATAATGCTTAGCATAATACCTCTAGTTCCATCCACATTTTTGCAACTGGTAAGATTTCATTCTTTATTATGGCTGATAAAATATTCCATTGTTTGTGTGTGTTTGTGTGTGTGTGTATATATATATACACACGCACACACGTATATGCCACGTTTCCTTCATCTATTCCTCTATCGAAGGACATCTAGGTTCTTTCCATACTTTGGCTGTTGTGGACATTGCTGCTTTAAACATTAGAGTTCAGGTGCCCTTTTGGATCACTGTGTGTGCATCCTTTGTATAAATACCTAGCAATGCAGTTGCTGAGTCCTGGGTCAGTGCTATTTTTAACTTCTTGAGGAAACTTCATACTTTTATCTGGAGTGGCCACACCAGTTTGCATTCCCACCAACAGTGTAAGAGGGTTTCCTTTTCTTTACAATATCAGCAACATCTGATGTTTCCTGACTTGTTAATTTAACCATTCTGACTGGTGTGAGGTGGTATCACCTTGTGGTTTTGATTTCTATTACTGTGCTGCTGAGTGATGTGGAGCATTTTTTCATGAGTCTGTAGGCCATTTGTATATCTTCTTTGGAGAAGTGTCTGTTCATGTCTTCTGCCTGTCTCTTGACTGGATTTTTTGGTTTTTTGGGTATTGAGTTTGGTAAGTTCTTTTAGATTTTGGAATTTGTAGCCAGTTTGTTTTGAGAGATTGGTCTTAAATGACCCCTTTCAACCTTTTTCCATTCACACATGCAGAGCCCCCTTCCTCTTAAAAAGTCTAACAGGGATGCCTGGGTGGCTCAATCAGTTAAGCATCTGCCTTCGGTTAGGTCATAATCCCAGGGTACTGGGATCAAGACCCACATGGGGCATCTTGCTCAGTAGGGATCCTGCTTCTCCTTCTGTCTACTGCTTCCCCTGCTTGTGCGCTCTTTCTTTCCCTCTCTCTCTAACAAGTAAATAAATAAAACCTTTTAAAAAAAGAAAAAGTTAACATCTTTTAGGAATGATTTGCTCTGGCTCCCCTCATCCTTCCTTTTTTTTAAAAAAAATTTTTTTGTGGGGGGAGGGAAGCAGAGAGGAAGAGGGAAAGAATCTTCAGACTCCACAGGTAGCGCTGGGCTGTCTCATGACCCTGAGATCATGACCTGAGCTGAAATTAAGAGTTGGACACTTAATCGACTGAGCCACCCAGCCACCCCATCCTCATCTTTCCTTTTATCCTCTCATGATCCAGTGAGACAGTATACATAAACATATCTGTTTATCCTTATAGAAGATTGTAAATAAATTGGATAAGTTAGATATACAAAAAAAACTCATTATTTGAAATGAGGATATTTTTGGAGATGAAAAGCCTCCTGTAGTCTCTTTAATAATATAGTTTTATTCGGGGTGCCTGGGTGGCTCAGTGGGTTAAAGCCTCTGCCTTCGGCTCAGGTCATGATCCCAGAGTCCTGAGATCGAGCCCCACATCGGGTTCTCTGCTCAGTGGGGAGCCTGCTTCCCCTTCTCTCTCTGTCTGCCTCTCTGCCTACTTGTGATTTCTCTGTCAAATAAATAAATAAAAATCTTTTAAAAAATATATAGTTTTATTATAAATCTAATACTTGAGTTTATCTTTTGTAATTCAGATTTTTAAATGTATTACTTTCTTCAAAGTGGTAGCACTTTTTTGCTTGAGATTTATGTAACCATAATGTATTTTAAACTTTCCTTTTTTGATTTTTTGCAGGTTTTTCAAAAATTTGAATATTATTTGGGACAGACTTTTTACTGTCTGTCCCAAATAATATTCTTGAAACGGCTAAGAAGTTATTACTTTATATTAGAGTACATTTATTAAATAAATTATTAGTTATGATATTGGGAGACTTATATTGTTATTTCTCTACATTCAGAAAAGTGCATAAGTCATATATGTACTGCTTGATGTATTATCAGCAAGTTTTTACCCCCATGTATCTGTCATGTGGGTCAAGAAATAGATCTAATAAATTTGGGAGTTCCATTAACTGTGAAACAGAGATAGTAGAGAGAGCTTAGTAAGGGGACATTTACTTACGGATTTCTCCTTGACCTTCAGGGAAACATTTTTCCATGTTTTTAAACCTGCTTAAACAGTATACTATTTCAAAGGAGAAATGTATTCTTGTTTTGTCATAGATGGATTAAAATTATTGTGTACTTGATATAGGAATGTGGTTGGACAGAATGAACTGAAAATTACAAGTGATCGAGCAATAAATTCAGGATTGTTTTTTGAAGATAAACCAAAGCCTTCAAAACAGTCACTTCAGTCTTACCAAGAAGCTTTGCAGCAACAGGTATTCATTCATTCATTCATTCATTCATTTAATCATTCATTGTATTCGTTCATTCATTTAATGTTGAACATTTTATGTGTTAGCTCAGTGGTCCCTTTGAACTCAGCTTGGCAGAGGAGAAGCAATACCACTCATTTATATTTCACTATGATAAATTTTGGTGCAGCTAGATTAGAATACTTTTGGAAGCACATTTTGAAAGCACAAGATAAGAATAAATGCCTGGCAGTTAGGAGGGCTTCATGTGTTGTTTAAACTTGAACTGCATGTTAAACAATGAATACATTTTAAATTCCTGGCATATTCAGGGAATGGAAATCGATGTGGGAGAGGGGCTGAAGTATTATAGTGTGCTGGATTGTGAAGGATTAACTAATAAGGAATTTTCAGTTTTATCCTGTTACAGAGAGCCTAAGGGAAGAAAGTTTAAGCCAGAGAATGAAAAGAATAGTTGATGTGAATACCTTTAAGTTTTAGAGGGGTAGCTAGTTGTGATGTATATGATTGGGAAAAATGTGGCAGAGAAAACTTTTCTATAGACTATTGAGGCAGTCCAGACAGGAGGTAAGGAGGCCCTTACTAGATAGGGAAGATGGGGGGACATCTAGAAGACAACTCTGGGATTTATTGATAGGACTTAGATAGAGGGAATGATAAAGAACAGGGGGCTTGAAGATGATTCTGAATGTTGTAGTCTATAAGAATAATGAGGCTATGAATATGAACTAAGATAAAAAAGTAGAACATTTTTAGGGACGAGGATAATGGGTTCTGTTGTAGTTTGTAATATTTTAAGAAAGTTTGCTTAAAAGTAATTATATCAAATATATGGGGTTCTTAGGGGAGTATCCATATCTCTGAGAGGATTCTGGAACTCTTAGCGGGTATATGTCCATCTGAAGTACTTCTCTGTGAAATTCCACTTGGATTTTTTTTCTAAAGCTCTTTTTGTTCAGATTTTACTTGGGTAGCCTCCTTGAAAATGGATTTTTTTAAAGGTAGAATTACAGCTTTATTTTTTGGATGGTAGATTTCTACAATAAAAGATTGAATTTATATCTGTTTTCAAATGAGCATATTAATAACACCACTGGCAAAGCTACATTGCCTAACTCTAGAATTTTATTTCATGTATGTGATGACCTCTTAGCCTTGGTGGGGTGGTTGCTTAAATTTTCCATGGATGTGGTTATGATTTCTGTGTGTGTGTGTGTTTGTGGTTGTGATTTTTTTTTTTTAAAGATTTTATTTATTTATTTGACAGAAATAGAGATCACAAGTAGGTATAGAGGGAGGCAGAGGGAGAAGGAGAAGCAGGCTCCCTGCCGAGCAGAGAGCCCGACGTGGGGCTCAATCCCAGGACCCTGAGATCATGACCTGAGTGGAAGGCAGAGGCTTAAACCACTGAACCACCCAGGTTCCCCTGTGGTTGTGATTTTAAGAGTAACTTTCCAAAGCATAGATACTTTTTCATTGCCTTCCATGCCTAGAGACCAGCCTGTGCTTATATTTGATGATGAAAAGACTGTTTTGTATGCTTTCATAAAGTTTTACTTAAAGTAGCCCAGAATTCTTTGAATAGCTTTGAACCTTCAACCTCTTGACTTCTGGGAATGGAGTTTCCAAGGGTAAAATGAGTAGGTCTGGTGAGATGTGGGGAGTAGTTTATGGCTGGTCAGGTCCCATAACAGGGTAGATGAAAAAGGGAAGTAGGGAGATCCTGTTGGTCCTCATGCAACTAGTAAGGTTTAGGAAGGAATGGCTCTGGTAGAGGTTGGTGGGAAGGAAGAATTTGTACAGTTAGAGCTGGCATCAGTGGCTGGAAAGCACTCTGGAAGCAATGATATGAGGGACCAACAGCTGTTTATTTTAGCCAAGGAAGTGTTTTTAAATTGGGTATTCCATAGATTTGTGATTTCAAATTTTATAGGGTGGCAGATTGTGTAAAAAGAAAAAAATCCAGTTTTTTTCTCTAATAAGAAAAATAAAATCTAATATTAAAACTAAACTTTTTGTATCAGAATACTTGTTAATACTAATGTTTCTTAATATTAACAAGATTCGGGAAAGAGAAGAAAGAAGGAAGAAAGAACGTGAAGAAAAAGAAGAATATGAAGCTAAATTAGAAGCTGAAATGAGAAGTTACAACCCCTGGGGAAAAGGTGGAGGTGGTGCTCCTCTGAGAGATGCAAAAGGAAATCTGATAAGTACGTTATTTCCATTGATCTGTTGTTTTTAAAAGAAACTGAAATATTTTTAAATTTTTAAAGGAATGGGGGGGTAGAAGTGAGTATCATAGCCTGTAAGGCAAGGTCTCTTTTTATATAGCTTAATGCAAAAGAGATATTTTATAATACATATAATAACAGGTTAGAAAGTCTTTTTTTTTTTTTTTGAGTATTCATTTAATTTTATTACATGTTTTTTCATCCTCTAATGATAATAATTCAATTGCAGAGAAAAGCTCATGTTAGTTGTCAGGTTTTTACCCAAACCGGTAATTAGATTTTTTTTTTTAAAAAACATCCTGGTAAAAATAACAAAACTCTTATTAAATTTTTTTTTAAACTAGTAAGACATATTTAAAATAAGTGATCTGAAATAGTTGTGGGGTGCAGTATTTCATAAATGCCATATACCTGCACAGTGCAAGGACTCCATGGAAAAATAAAGACCAGATCTCAGAAACTTTCTGGTAGGTTGCAGAAACATATTGATTTGTCTTTAAGTTATTTACTCTCATAAATATTTGATCTAGAGGGGTGCTTGCGTCTTTTAGTCGGTTAAGCGTCTGACTCTTGATTTCAACTCAGGTCAGGATCTTAGGGTTATGAGATCGAGTCCCACCTTGGTCTCTGTGCTGGGTGTGTAGCCTGTTTTAGATTCTTTCTCTCTCTCTCTCTCTCTCCCTCTGCCTGACACCTCCCCCCCAACTTTCACATACTCTCTCTTCCTCTCTTAAATGTTTGAGATAAAAACAACAACAGCCAGCTCTTTGAAAAAAAAAAAAGGTCTTATACAACTTGTTTTGTATATTGGGATGGTCTCTGATTAACTTTTAGATCAGGATAAAAAGAGACAAAGATAGGTTTTTGAAAATTGTTTTATTAGAATAGAGAAATGAATACTAGAAACCCAGTAAATGGTAAAAATGTAGATTTCATTTTGTTCTTCAAGTATTATACATTATTATAGGGATAGTTGAGGGATGTAGTCAGAATACTTTCTGGTTATTGAGTTATTAAGAGTTCTTAAATATTATGCTTTTGCTTTGTTAAAGATGGCTTTTTAAAAAGATGTATTTGAGACCCACTTAAATTGCTAAGATACATCTTTTCTTCCCAAAGGATTTGTTCCTTTCCAATCTTCACCTCATACTTTGTTCATGGTTTGAAGACTGGAACTCTTACTCTTTTATAGATGAGGTGATTTTAGATGATACATAGATAAACATTTCTTATCTTAAAAATTAATTGTTGATTTGAATATATATTAAAAAACTGGTTTTTCATTGGATAATGCTATAATATATCCTTTTAAAATACAGGTGTTAATTAGTTCAGGCATTTAACAAAAAGTGCTTTAACAAACACCCCCTAATTATCAGAAGCTTGTGGCTGAAAGCTTAAGGCTATAAAAGTTACTTCTCACTTATGTCTCATTCGGATGCTCTTTGAGTGGGTCTCCTCCAAGAGGTGACTCAGGATTTCAGGGCTCTTTTCTTGTATCATTCATCCACTTTGACATCCTTCACTTCTAGCAGCCAAACAGGGTTTAGTGGTGGGAGAATTAGTTGAGAGTTTTGGGGGGGGGTTCTGGTCTCGAGGTGGTGGGAATATTGCTTTGTCTCTTTGCTCCAATATTCAGACCTAATTATAAGGAGACCTAATTATAGTGCCTAGGAAGAGGATATGACATTGATAAGCATCTAGTCAAGTCTTTGCTGTAGTGAATTTAAATTGTGAATTTATAGAAACATAGTAGTTACTGGGTAGGAGGTGCTTAAATGCCTGAAACTTTGGTAAACACTGGAATAGAATAATTTCCTAGGACTTTGAAGCTGGCCTCTAAGATTATTTCCAGTTCACGCAATACAGTTATGTTGTTCTGTATGTGTTTAGTTGGTGGTAGGGAGTAGGATAAATGTGGATTATTGAATTATAAAATACTGTTTTAGAATTGTTTGACCTAATAGTAATGAAGCAGACTTTTCTGTGTTTTTCATTTTTAGCAGTAATGTTTACTTTGCTTATTTAATGCAACAGTCATGCCATGTGATAGAAAAGTATATTATTTTATCAAATACAGTGGAACTCTTTTTTAAATGGTATTTTCAAAGCAGGTAAACTCATCCCTTAAGGGCTATCTGTTTGTAACTTGATCTGTTTTAGAGAGGGAGGGAAGGGAAGGAATGTGATTTATCTATTCTATTTGAAACATGTTGTAAAGATCTGTATTCTTGTTTACTTCATATAATGACCAAGATCATATAATTTCTGTACTTTCTGTTGGCCCACTTTAATTTGGCTGCTGGCTTCTCTAGTTACTCCTGTTTTATCTTTGGTCTTTTATTGCAAAGAAATTAAGGAAATTTAATGTTTATCCTTAGCTCTTTGGGGAAGATGTCTATAACGGGAAGTAGTTATTAATAAATATTAAAATCTGTTACCCAGATGACTAGAATAGCACTAACTTTTTTTTTTGCATCAACCCTCCCTTTTAAAGTAAATATTTCTCATTTTTATTATTTGTGTGACACTTAAAAATCTGTTTCTCTTCTTAGCTCCTTTTTCATTAAAGTTCTTTTTTTTTTAAGTTCCAATAAAACAAACTATATTCTAATGACTTTTAATGGGTGAATGAATAAACAAACTGTAGTACATTCGTACCATGGCTTGCTACCTAGCAGTTAAAGGAATGAACTATTGATGCGCATAGTAACTTGAAACTCTTCAAAGAACTTAAGCTAAGTGAAAGAAGCCCCTTTCTAAAGGTTATATACATGTATATTCTTAAAATGATTTTAGGGATAGTGATGTTACATGAATCTATCATATGTTAAAATTCTTAAAAACTACTCCAAAAAATCAATAAAATTTAAAAATACCTAACCAATTTGAAAGACAGCAGAAGTATTTTAGTTCTGATTAATAGTTAGATTAAATGTTTCTTCACATATCTTTGATTCATATTTGTATTTCTTTTATGTATAGTATTTGCCCCAGTTAGATTTATGTTTGTTTTTATGTGATTATTGAGACACAATTTGCATATGACACAATTCATTCTTTTTAAAGTGTATTATTCAATGAGTTTTGACAACTGATTCCAGGACCCACAGTCACAATCAAGATTCAGAACATTTCCAGTTTATCCAACCCTTGCCAACACCCCTGATCTGCATTCTGACAAAATAGTTTTTGCCTTTTGTATCCTTTTCTCCTTAGTTTTAGTGGTTTATCCATGTTGTATGTGTCTGTAGTTTACTTCTTTTTATTACTAAATAGAACTCTACTACGTGGAGGTACCATGATTGTGTATCCTTTTACCAGTTGATGGGTATTTGGCTTGTTCACAGTTCAGGCTGTTATAAATAAAGCTGTTATAAACATTTACCTTCAGCTCTTGTGCACATAAATTTTCGTCTTTCCTGGCTAGATGCATAGGAATGGAATTCCTGGGAATTCCATTAAGTAAGTGTATATTTAACTTTGTAAGAAACTGCTAGATCATTTTCCAAAGTGGTTGTGCCATTTTGCATTCTTACCAGCAAAGCACAAGATTTCTGGTTGCATTACATTCTCATCAGCCCTTGTATTTAGCCTTTCTATTAAGTAGGTAGGACATCTCATTGTGGTTTTAAAAAAAGCAAACAAAAAAAAGTTTTTATTTTGAAATAATTCAAGACTTAGAGAAGAGTTACAAAGATATAGAGTGTACCCTTCACCTAGCTTCCCATAATGCTAACATCTTCAGTAATCTAGCATAGTGTTCTAAATGAGAAATTAAAATTTTAATTTAATGAGCTCTCATTTCCCATGAAATGTTTATCCCTTTAAAACATACAATGCCTGGGTGGCTCAGTAGGCTGAGCATTTTTCTTTGGCCTGGGTCATAATCCTGGGGTCCTAAGATCAAGTCCCACATTGGGCCCCTTGCTTAGAGGGAGCCTGCTTTTCCCTCTGCCTGCTGCTCTCCCTCTCTGACAAATAAATAAATAAAATATTTAAAGAAAATAAAATATACAGTTCAGCAGTTTTTAGTATATTCACAGAGCTGTGCTACAATCACAAAGTCAATTTTAGAACATTTTGTACATTGAATTGCCTTGATGTGCTTGCTGAAAATCAGTTGACCACAAAATTATTTATGGACCCTTTAATGTTCTGTTCCATTGATCTAGATGTCTATCCTTATGCCCATATCATACTCTCTTGATTACTATAGCTTTGTAGTAAGTTTTGAAATTGAGAAGTGTGAGTCTCCCAACTTTGTTCTTCTTTCTCAAGATTGTTTTGTCTACTTGACTTCCCTCCCTTCCATTTTCATTGAAATTTTACTATCAGTTTGCCAACCTCAATAAAAAAGTGTGGTAGGATTTTCATTGAGATTTCATTTACAAAAAGATCAATTTGGGACAGCCAGTATCTTAACTATATTGAGTCTTTTGATCCATGAATGTGGAATATTTATCTGCTTATTGACTCTTAGTTAACATCTTTTAGCAGTATTTTGCAGTTTTCAGGTATTGTAATATATTTTGTTAATTGTATCCATAAGTATTTCATGTATTTTAATGCTATTTTAAATGTTAAATAATACATTTAAAATTATCAGTAGTCATTTTTTCATTGCTCGTATATACAGTTGATTTTTCTGTGTTCTTAATGCATTAGTTTTAGTAGTTTTTTTTTTGTAGGTTTTTTGGGATTTTTTAATGTAGGCAATCATGTTATTTGCAAACAGTTTCACTTCTTCCTTTCCATTGCCTTCCTTTCCGTACCTTTTAATTATTTTGCTTATGTTTTACACTTGTTTGGAACTCCAGTACAATGCTTAGAAATCATGAGAACAGATAGCCTTGTCTTATCTGATTTTAGGTGGAAAGTATTCAGTCTTTTCACCAGTTGGTATAATGTTGGCTATAGGTTTTTTCGTAGATTTTTTTCTTTAATCAGGTCTAGGACATTCTCTTCTATTCCTCCTCATACTTTTCACATGAATATATGTTGAATTTTGTCAAGTGCTTTTCTATATCTTTTGAAGTGATAATTACATCTTTCTTTATTGATACATGGTGAGTTACATTGCTAATTTTTTTAAAGATTTTTTAAAATTTTTTATTTGACAGACAGATAGCACAAGTAGGCAGGGCAGCAGGCCACCGGAGTGGGAGAAGCTCAGACTCTCTGGTGAGCAGGGAGCCTGAAACGGGGCTCGATCCCAGGACTCTGGGATCGTGACCTGAGCCTAAGGCAGATACTTATCCAACTGAGCCACCCAGGTGCCCCACATTGACTAATTTTTTAAATGTTGAGCTGCTCTTTGATCCTGGCATCAACATGAGTAGGGAAAAGTTTCCTGTTTTGTTGCTCGAATTTACCAGTGAAGTCATCTGGGCAGGGAATTTTCTTTTTTCTTCCTTTTTAAAAAAAAAATTTTTAAATAAATAAATAAAAATGTTATAAATTTTTTTTTTGGTATAGCTTTAACTGTAGCACACATTTTGATATGTGGTATTTTCATTTTCATTCAATTAACTTTTCTAATTTTGTGATTTTCCTTTGACCTATTATTTAGACCTGAGTTTTTATTTTTTTATTTTATTTTATTTTATTTTATTTTTTTTTTTAAAGATTTTATTTATTTATTTGACAGAGAGAGATCACAAGTAGACAGAGAGGCAGACAGAGAGAGAGAGAGAGGGAAGCAGGCTCCCCGCTGAGCAGAGAGCCCGATGTGGGCCTCGATCCCAGGACCCTGAGATCATGACCTGAGCCGAAGGCAGCGGCTTAACCCACTGAGCCACCCAGGCGCCCAGGCACAAGACCTGAGTTTTTAAAATTTCCATATATTTGGGTATTTTCCAGGTAACTTTCTTCTGATCACTTCTAGTATATGTTCTCTTTTGTTCAGAGAATATAATTTTTGTTATTTTAATATTTTTAAGTTCATGAGATTTATTTTATAAGTCACCAGTTAGATTTTCATTTGCCTTAGAGACTGTGATCTTAAGTGTGTATATTGTAAGTTAATTTTGAAATACGTGTTATTAGTGAAATTAGGGTTGGAAATTTTCTTTAGCTCTCTGAATTGACTTGTAGAAGAGTTTGTATAATTAGTCATGATTGCTGAATAATCTTGGGTCTATAGAAATATTTTCAGACATTTTCTTAAAATGTTTTGGTATTTTCCATCAACCAACAGCTAACTCACAAAATTAATTTGGTGGGGCGCCTGGGTGGCTAGTCAGTTGATTGTTTGAGTCTTGATTTTGGCTTAGATCATGGTATCAGTATCATGGGATTGAGCACCATCATGGTATCAGGGTCATGGGATCAAACACCCTGGTGGGCTCTGTGCTCAGATAGGAGTCTCCTCCTCTCCTCTCTCTCCCTCTGCTCCTCTCCCGGGTCATGCATGTGCATGCTTGCTGTCTGTCTCTCTAAATAACTAAATCTTAAAAAAATAAAATTTTAATTTCAAAGTATTTAGGCTTATAAAAAAAGATAATTAAATAAGGAGTGAAAAAGTTTCAAATATTGTTTACTGTAGCTATCACATGATTTAGTCCTGGTCTGATAAATTGTTCAAAGAGTAGGACTATTTTCCCATTTGTTAATCTATAATATTTTCTTTTGTTATTCTTTTCTTTGTAGAATTATTCTGCAATGCTAGTAGTTTTATATTAAATGATATGGTATACATTTTAAATAAAGGCCATTTTTCAGTGGCATCTTTGCAGTTGGCAAATTATACTCTTCATCAAAGCCCTTTTTTTAATTTTGATTTTTAGCTGATTTTAAACCTTTCATTATTCAAACCACCTCACGGAAAGACAGACAAGGAGTGACTACTTGATTGATAGTGTTTTCCAATAAGTAGCAATATGGAGTTGTTGTGATTGTTTAATCTGATAGTCTTAACTAATTATACACTCTGCTGACATCACTTTCTTTTTACATAAATAAATTCACAACAGTGAAGTAACACATGTTCATGTGTTTGTTTACTTATAGAACATTTATCTCTTAATTTATGGTTTGTCTAAGTGAATATCAAAATGAGATTGCATTCCCTGAACACTCATTAATTTGGTAACAGAGCTCAGGTTATCATCTTAGAAGGAGCGAGCTTGATATACCATACTCTTCTAATAGAAAATGGAAGAATACTGTATGTATTGTTATTTATAGTGACTTCTCATTTATATGGAGTGCTCTTATGCTGTTCTAGTGAATATTGGATGATGAGATAGTGATCTCCTATTTGAGTTTTTTTTATGTAATTTGGTGACTTTAAGGACCACAGCTGTTAGTTCATGACCTCAATTTTATCATCATCCTTCTGTTTTCATTTACCTTCCATATCCAGGATTTAGTGATGGGATAGATCCCGGGATTTGGTGATGATTGCAGGAGCACCTAGCTACTTTTGCCTTACCAATTCTTGGTAGTTCTTTTGCAATCAGTTTCTCTGTGATTTCAGCTAGTCCCTTATTATCCCAGTTGTTTTGTGGAGAAGAACTATTTTTTATTTTGTTACAGCTTGTTTTTAAGATTGACTTGTTGTTTTACCTGATTCTTTGTGCTCAGATTTTTGTGATCTGTGTGTGGTATCTACTGCTTTGTGACAAATTATGCAATGTGTAATGTTTTAATGTAACAGACATTATCTTGGGGTTCTGTAAGTCAGTTTTTGAATGGGTTAGCTGGGTATTTCTATCTCAGGATCTTTCATGAGTTTGGGGTCCAAAATAGCTCCTAGGGCTATAGTCATATGAAGGCTTGACTGGGACTGGAGAATCTGTTTTCAATATGGCTCCCTCACATGGCTCAGGAAGCCTCTGTTCCTTGTCATAGGGGCCTTTCCATAGGGTTCCATCAGTGCCATTATGATAGAGTAGCTGGCTTTCTTCAGAGTAAGTGATCCAGTAGATCAAGCAAAATGGAAACCATGTCTTTTATGAAGTAGTCTTGGAAGTCATATGCCATCATCCTGCAATATTTTATTCATAAGAAGTGAGTTACTAACTCTGGCTTATGCTTAAAGGGAGGGGAATTGAACTCCATCTTTTAAGGGAAGACCATCAAAAGAGTTTATGGATATACTTTAAAACTCTGTGGTACATGATTATATTTTTTCATTAGAAATACTAATGTGGTTGAAGAAATGTCACTATGACTTGTTTTGAATTGTTGCTGTTCTGTATTAAAGAGATGCCAACTTCTTAAGAAACATAGATATGAATATAGTTTTTATGAGTTGTCAAAGATCTACTGACATTCTTAAGCTCTCTACTGATTTTGAGTTTGTTTTATAAGTTATTTTTTGAAAATCTTAGAAGTTTTAATAATTCTGTTTCTATTTTCAGGGCTCCAAGACACCATTGATTTATTCCAACTCTGTCTTGTTTTCTCTCTGATTCTCTACTTTTAGAAAATGTATTAAGTGTACAAAAGTGTATGTGTTGAAATAAATGGCTTATTTTTCCCTCTCAGCTGATTTGAATAGGATGCACAGACAAAATATAGATGCCTACCATAACCCAGATGCAAGAACATATGAAGATAAAAGGGCTGTTGTATCTCTAGACCAAAATTTAGCCACCTCAAATGCTGAGAACCTAGAAGATTCTACAAATAAAAACTCAGGTTTTTAATCACATTCTATTTTTTTGTTTGTTGACATTTCTAAAGTTGTTCCATAGCATTTCTCTTCTCTTGCCTGACAAAGGTCATATTGTGATTTTGAAAACTTGGTTACACTGAGTCAGGAAGCATTATATGTTATTCATAATACCTTTTCTTAAATATTTTGACAAATGTGAATAGGGAAATATACTTTGCTTCTTAATACTGTGTATTTCTTCTCAGCCTTTAGCTGTTGTTAAAATTTTTATTTTGCTGGTGGGAAGACTTTCTTAAAATCAAATAGTCTCTTCACACATATACAGACAAATAATCTCTCTTGCTTCTTATACCCATAACTATTTGAATTAGTGAAAATGCATCAGATGTGATATGATATATTGTACAAATAAATTGCTTATTTTTATTATTTTTATTTTAGTTGTTAATTTTATTTTTTACTTATTTTGTAATCATTTGCCTCCCCTTGTGAAACCACAAAGGACAAAGAAATGAAGTTTAAGTTTTTTAAAAGTTTAATTCTGTATCTGGTCACATCTCCCTTTCTTAAGCAATATTTTGATTTTTTATGGAACAACATCCTTGAATTAAAGGTTCTATAAATAAGAAATTATTCAGTAGCTTTCTTTATGACTTGACAGGGAAACTTGTCATCTTTCTTTATCAAGTTTATATGAAAATATGTTACATATTTTAAAATCAAAGGAAATTTAAAAGATATATCTATCACCTTGCACTGTATTTTGATGCCTGTAAAAGTAATCATTTATTTACTACAAATTCTATTTTTGTACTTCCACTAAAGTTTTGATTTTAGACTAGTAAAGAGCTTTACATTAGAAAGTCCTAAAATATCCCTGACTGATCATTTAATCTTCAATTTAAAAAAAAATTTTTTTAACCCATGACTGCCTCTCCAAACAGACACATTTAATAGGCAGATATGATTAGAATCACCAGCCTTTCATCTTTGATGGTAGCACTAATCTCTGTGCTCTTTTTGAACATTTTAGGAGATGTGCTACTTGTGGTTTCCATGGACAACTTTTACCACTGTTGGATCTCTAATTATGAGAAAGTGCTTTCTTACTTTAACCCACAATAGATTTTTACCTAGTGGATTGAGTCTTCATTTTTAGAGCACTAAAATTGAATTTTTAAATTTTTATGTAATTATTAATTTGGCTTCCACTCTTTGTATTAATTCATTGTGCAGTAAAAACACCTTTCATTTTATTGAAGGGATTTTTTATTTCTTTGGATACATCATTATTTTTCTCTTTACTTCTTTCTTCTACTAGTCTGTATTGAGATCCCAGTTCTACGTACTCCTTCTCTAGCCTTTCTTCCACACCTGGTGTTTGTAGTTGTGTCTTCACCCAGAACTTTCTCTATCATGTTAATAATGATTTAGGCATCTAGCTCTGCTTATCAAGCAGAAACTTAACTTTGCTTATCAAACAAAAACACTGGACAAAATCAAGTTTCTGTGACCCTTTCCCAAGAAAATACGCAAGCTGAATGATTAAATATCACAGCAGAATTAACTGCCTATTGCCTTTCTGAACAATGCCAGGGTTTTGGTATGTTTACACATACACATACACATGTGCCATTTAATATTTTAAAGGCCTTAGGGAACTTGAATATATCTTAAAATTGAATGTTATAATGTGTGCTTATGTTTTCTCTTCATTAGTCCTGTTTGAGGCCTTTCCTCAAGTTCATTTTTTTCTTTTACTTTATGGTTCTAGGATGCAGAACCATATTTATGAAGCCCATACTAATATGACTTAGTGTTTGCTTATTAAGATGCCTATATACATTGGGTTAGAGCATGTATTTCTCTATGATTTTATTTTAGTCATGTATTTTTTAAAAACTGCTTACTTTTGAAAACTTAATTTTGTTTTGCTAATCCACCTTTTCATTATAACGTTTTAAGTATTGAGTTGACTTTCTGCTGATTTATTCAAGTAAGCATTAGTAAACTTAAGCACAAAGGAAAAATAGGCCTAAATGGCAGCTAAACTGCAAACATGAGTAAGAGAAAGAAATGCTTTAGATTGATGGTATAAAGACTAAGTCAGTAACTAAAAAATAATATAAAAAGTTATGTGAGGCTTCCCTGCATTTGAAGAAAGACTCCTGGGGTATCATTATTTTTCAGGTGTCTTTATGAAATCATTTAATCCTTCCCCAGAGTATTATCCTTTTTATAGGAATATATAGCATATTTTTATTGTTCATGTTATATACCATTACTTTGAAATTTTTAAAAAAATTATTGCAGTGATAAAAGAATCATTCTAGTTTGTAAAAAATGTTTTCAGAGCTGGCATTTTAACTATTGTGAACCATAGATGGAAAGACTTGGAATTACTGATTTGTCTTAGAAGACAAAATTTTAAAATACATGTATATGTACTACATTTTAATATATAATTAAGAATATTCTTAAGAAGAGGGTATTTACATAAGAATTTAAATGTACTTTTTTCTTATACAAATTTACTTTAAAGTCTGTCCTGTAGTTAAAGTTGTTTAGGCTATTATCTTTGTTTCCTTGGTGTCTTTCAGGTATAGACATAGTAGATTTTTCAACTCTATTTTTGTTTCACCCTTTTTCTTTCTCTCATTAGTTTTCAGCTGGTCTTCAGATTCTAATCTCAGCCTTACTCTTCTGATTTTTGACCTCTCGACTTCCGTAGTTAGCACATATATTCACAATATGGAATTAGTAGCAAAGTTTATTTTTTAACCTTTATATTTTCTAACCATTGAGTAATGGTATGTTTTTTGCAAAATTTCTCTTTCAAGGTTATATTCAAACACAGAGCTCTCCTTTTGCTCGGGGAAATATATTTTGTGAGCCTCCAACTGAACTTCAGATTAAACAGCAAGAATTATACAAGAATTTTCTTCGTTTTCAGGTGAAGTGCTTATTTTATCATGGTTTCAAAGTTTTAGCAAAAATTTTTTTTAAGATTTTATTTATTTATTTCATAGATCACAAGTAGGCATAGAGACAGGCAGAGAGAGTGGGGGAAGCAGGCTCCCTGCTGAGCAGAGCGCCCAATGCAGGGCTCCATCCCAGGACCCTGAGATCATGACCTGAGCTGAGGGCAGAGGCTTAACCCAGTGAGCCACCCAGGTGCCACGTTTTGTTAGGATTTAATAAACTAAACTTGCAAAGATTTTATTCACGGGATAAAGAATAAATTCTAAAATATCTCCACAGTTATTTAAGATAATTTAATTTACATCAGATATAGGTAGTATTAAAATGATATTACTTCATTTATATCTGAAAAGGGAATATAGAGACATATTAGGCATGCCAGTTGTCCTACTCCTTTTTAAACTTTATTAAATCATTAATTGTTAAAGAATTCTGACATTTCTAAAACTGAATGAAATAAAATATTCACTTATTAGGCATAGAATGAATATGTCTAGATGCTTAATGGGTTAGTAGAAAATCAGGGTTTTTTTCCCAAATGATTTATTCTTGACTCACTAGAGTTTGTAAATTATTAAAAATCAGAAGTAATCACATTTTGCCATTATTTGCCTCATTTATGTATGTAAGCAAATAGCATTTTAAAAATGGTGGAAATGCCCAAAGGAAGACACTTGAGTATCCAGGGTTTATTAAACAAACAGAATGATTGAATACTCATACTGTGTCTACTTTTGTGCTGAATACTAGGGGTGGAGCCTGAGGTGAAAGAGAAGGACTCCTAATTTTCTTCTCACCTCCATGCCCCTTAACATCCCATTATCAGATTCATCCTATGTCTGGGTGGTCTCCTTTTGATATGATTTCTCATGTTATCTCAAAAACTGGTAGTAACTTTTCTTTTCTACAGAAAATATCCAGATTCCTTAGTCCAATATCAAAGGCTATCCAGTCTAATCCCAACCTCTTAAATTCTCCTTAAAAAGTTCTACTTAAATATGTCAGCTTTCTAATCCTAATTATTGTGGACTCTTCAATAAGGCAGTGATGTAATGGGTATGGGGTGACTGATCTGGCACTAGTGTTTAAAATGTATTTTTGAGGGATTTAAAAAATTGGAAGCAGGGGTATTTTACTAGAGTGGCAACAATGGAAATGGATAGAAAGACCTTTGTAAGGATCAGCAGAATGGATAGAGATATTGAATGCAAGAGAGTGGCGTCAGAAGTCCCTACAGGGGGTGCCTGGGTGGCTCAGGTCACCCCTGGGTGGCTCAGGGGGTGCCTTCAGCTCAGGTCATGATCTTAAGGTCCTAGGATCTAACCCCGCATTGGGCTGAGCAGGAAGCCTGCTTCCCCCTCTCTCTCTGCCTCCTTCTCTGCCTACTTGTGATCTCTCTCTATCAAATAAATAAAAAAAAAATCTTAAAAAAAAAAAAAAAGAAGTCCTACAGTATTGGCCACTCATATAGCTGCTGATTGAGGGTCAGAGAGTCACCTATTGAACTTGAAATGCCCTGTGCTATACTGCCCATAATGACAGCAAGTCAAAATTATGTAACTGCTATTATACTTAACGAGTGTTAGCATGGTTTAGGGTAGAATTAAGGGGGAAAAACAATCTTGGAATTATATAGCCTTTTATTATTTAGAAGGTACGTTTGCATATAATATCTCATTAATCTTCAGGCTCACCGAAGAATGTATTATTATTTCTGGTTTATGACATGCAACTAAAATCCAGGCTAGGATGCTTACCTCTGGTGGCAGAGCCAGCAAATTGTGAGGCCAGTGCTTGAATCCAGGTCTCCTGACTTTAAGTATCATACCTGTATCATACGCACTTAAATTTTTAGAGGGCTCTAAGAGTCTTTCTCTCTGGAGAAAAGTAGTAGTAGGGGAAGGTTTGACTATGTCAGTTTTTTGACTAAGTTTAACCTTCAGTTCTCCCAGCCTATAAATCCTCAGTGCACTTGCGAATGGATTGCTCTTGAATGGTGGCTTACATATTTTTCTTTTGGCAGCCCCTTAAAACTTTCTCTCACGAGCAAAATCTAACACAAAACTCAAAGAAAATTTAAAATATCTAAATGGTATTTATTATTACTATCAACACTGAAGTGTCAGACAGGAAGTATCCCCAAACTTAAATGTCAAAAGAACTGTTATAAAATGTTCAAATCTGTGTACCAAGATGGAAGCCTTAGCTCCGTGTATGCATAAAAAAGTTATAGTGTTAAAGTTAATGCAGCAGAAGTCCTTATGTGGTTAAAATTTGATAAGTAATGTACCATTTTTAATTACAGCTTTAGACATAATTAACTTTAATCTTTTCAGCTGTAGGATAAAATTTGGTAAAATAGATGCAGGACCCTTGATGCACCTTTGTATTATACAGCTTGAAAACAGCTGACCTAGATGATAGATTTCCTCTTTCTGTTGAACTGCTGTGTAGCATTCTTTTTAAAAGAGATTTTATTTATTTATTTGACAGACAGAGATCACAAGTAGGCTGAGAGGTGGGCAGAGAGAGGAGGAGAAGCAGGCTTCCTGCTGAGCACAGAGCCCGATGTGGGGCTTGATCCCAGAACACTGGGATCATGACTTGAGCCGAAGGCAGAAGCTTAACCCACTGAGCCACCCAGGCGCCCCTGCTGTGTAGCATTTTTGTTGGAATGGCATTTCTGTGGATTTCTTGGGTGTGTGATCCATTTATGGGTGTGACCGGTAATGGATAAGTGACTTTGTAATTGTGAGTGTGTGTGTGTGTGTGTGTGTGTGTGTGTAGTAAGAAGAGGGAACTGAGTGTTAAATATGAGGTTTTGTTGTATAGATCATAAAGCACTCCTTGGAGATATAGATCTTAATAACTCTTTTTACCAGATGACAAAGCTGAGTAAGAATGTCTCCTTAAAGTCACTCAGTGAGTTAAGTATTTTGTGGAGCTGGAATTTTACTCATAACTCAACATTACATAATGTAGCCTCCCTAATAAATATAGGAAACTGAAAAATTTAGGAACTTAAAAATAGGGTATGAATGCTGAATTCATAGGATACTACGAAATATTACATGGTATTCTAACTTTCATTAGTTTCCCAAAGTAGTAACTAGGTTTAATTCTTTATTAGATTGAGGAAAAGAAACAAAGAGAGGAAGCAGAGCGAGAGAGACTGAGAATTGCAGAGGAAAAAGAAGAAAAACGGCTTGCAGAACAGAGAGCGCGAATTCAGCAAGAGTACGAAGAGGAACAGGAAAAAAAAAGGGAGAAAGAGGAAGAGGTGCATTTTTTTCCTACATTGTTTTTCTATTTACCCTGACAGTGAAATTTTTATTTTGTCTTGGAAAGGTATTACAGAGAAGAACAATCCTAGAGTACATTTAGAAAATTTCAGATCATTATCCATTTATTGGATACTATTGTATTGAAGTAAAAACTAAGTTAAGAAAAGAGATAAGTGATGATTTTTTTAAGCCAAAAATTAGTTTAGGCTGACCAGGATGTCATAAAAGATGCCTAAAACTTTATTGTTAAATAGACATCTTCTTTTTGTTAAAAAACACTATATCATCTGTATCTTCAATTTTATCTCTTTATTTCAAACAAATAAGGCAACAGGTATTTGAATGGACTACAGGATGTATGTTTGGAGTCTTGTATTTTTTCTCTTTAAAGCAAAGGCTAAAAAATGAAGAGCTTATTCGGTTAGCTGAAGAAAGACGAAAAGAAGCAGAAAGGAAGAAGAAAGAAGAGGAAGAAAAACATAATCTGCAGCTTCAACACTACTATGCAAGAGAAAATATAATCGGGGAAGAAACAAAGGTAAGTTTCAGACAAAAATGTCAATTAAACCTGTAGTTTAAACCACTTTCACTGTGGCCTTAGCAAAAGGGAGAGTGGAGGAGTTGCTTTTTTCCCCTCCCTTCCATCATGCTACTTCATCTCAGTACAGCGCACTGAACTTCCTATATAGGTCATGCCATTGCTTTGCTGCTTTTTGTCCCCCAATGAATATAAGGGGTTTATTTACCTTAGTCAGTCTTGTTCCCATGGTCTATGGAGTAGCACCCAGCCAGCTATTCGTGAGAAGAGTTAGGTGCAGAAATGGAAAGTGTCTGGAAAGTTTTGTAGCAATTTGTCAAAGTAATTTTATGTCTGTTGGATCTCTAAGAAAGTTGGACTTGAATTGTGTAATGTCTTTTTAAAATTTTTTCATGTATTTGGTATTTCATTTTTACTGTTTTACACTTTTATCCTTGATGGATTGGAAATTTAAAAAGAAACTGCTGGGTCACAGTCGACTGGTTTGAAGTCAGTATCTGAGACTGGTTGATATTCACCATTACATGTGTGGTCAAAGTTATCAGAGGTTTTCTCTCTAGGAAGATACTTGGCCCCTATGAAGCTCCAGTTTACACCCTTGGTCATTTTTCAAAGCTGTATTTCAAAAAATTTTATATGCATAAGTATCCCTGGGGATTTGTTAAAAATGTATCTTGAGGTCTTACATACAAAGTGTCCGGTTTTAATAAATCTGAGGGTAGTCCAGGAATCTGCATTTTACAGGCATTCTTGGGGGTTCCGATGTAGTTGGCCTGTGGACCACGTCTTGAAAAACTCTGTATGTGCTGTAGGTTTAGCCCAATTTAATTACAAACTGAGGGTTGCTGGGGGGAGGGGGGTTGGGAGAAGGGGGTGGGATTATGGACATTGGGGAGGGTGTGTGCTTTGGTGAGTGCTGTGAAGTGTGTAAACCTGGTGATTCACAGACCTGTACCCCTGGGGATAAAAATATATGTTTATAAAAAATAAAAAATTAAAAAAAAATAAAAAATAAAATCTTAAAAAAAAAAAAAAAGCTTTAGGGCACCTGGGTAGCTCAGTGGGTTAAAGCCTCTGCCTTTGGCTCAGGTCATAATCCCAGGGTCCTGGGATCGAGCCCCGCATCGGGCTTCTGCTCAGTGGAGAGCCTGCTTCTCCCCACTCTCTGCCTACCTCTCTTCCTACTTGTGATTTCTGTCTGTCAAATGAATGAATAAAATCTTAAAACAAAAAAAAAACTAGCCATTATTATTATTATTATGTTTCATCCAGTAGTGCCTAAAACATGTTGCTGTTTAACAATAAACTGTTTTATTGTTGCTTTTAATAAAGGCCATATCATTGTATATATTAAAAAAAAAAGAAAATGGTTTTCAAAAACTTAGATTTATACGGACATTATTTCTTCTAAGCAGCATTCACAAAAAGACTACTTTTAACCAGTGGGCTCATCTAGTGTACTTATGATGTAGTTTGGTATACTACAGACAACGTGAGCCATTTTTGATGGGTTCAGATACACTAACTGATTTCTCACCTCAGGATTTTATGGTGATAGAAGTAAGTGTTTGCAGTTAGAATCTGCTGAAACATTATTTGAGAGAAAATTTATAAGTAACACCTGTGTTTTTTGTTTGTTTTATTTATTTTCAGTGTTCTAGTAATGTTAGGCAATACCATTTATTCTTAAAGTTGGATATATATTTATTCTACCTTTTAAAACATTATTGAAATATCATGCATTCATTTTTTAAATTAATAGCATTTATATTTTTTAGAACCATGTTAGGCTTATAGCGAAGTTGAATGGAAAACACAGAGAATATTTTCTTGTAAAATTATTTAAAAATAAAAGATAATTGTTAGTTTTCCAGTTATGTTCCTGCCAATTTCTTATTATGTTTAAGAGAAAATGCTTTCCTTAGGAAAATACAGTTTTATGAATGTTCTAGTTCAGTTGTGAAGTACCATAGTTTTAAACCAGTTTTATTCCCTTTAATGTATTTTGCTCTCAGTTATGAAGTTATCATTACTAGCTGTAATTTTTCTTTTATTCATTTATGCCTGATATATTTTTGTCCATTTTCTTAGTTTTTACCTTTGTGTCACCATTTACTTTTTATTTAGCTTGTATATTTTGTTTGTTAAATTTGGTTTTATGTGTTTTTTTTAAATTCAGTTTTTTATCCTAATCAGAGAATTATCTTTTGAGCAGTGATACCTAAATCCATCAATCCATCTGTTTTTATCATACCCAATATATTGATCATATTAATTGAATTTCTGACTTTTTTTGTTCTTTTATGCTTCCTTGATGGTTATTTGTTTTCTCACTATGTGGAGCATGCTTTGTTTGCTTCATCCTCTGTGGTCTTTTAGAAGGTTTTTTTTGTTTTTATAATTGTGCTTGTGGGCATCTAGTGGTCTTAAGAAAAAAGAAAATCTATTTCTAACTTTGTCAAAGTCACCAGTGAAAGTGATATTTGATTTTGTACCATGCAAAATGAACAGTTCAACATCCATACATATAGTCTGGGCTGGGTGTTTTTTGTTTTGTTTTTGTTTTTTAACCAGATAATTATTATTGGATTTTGTTGGGAAGTTTTATGTTCTCTGCATTTTGATTTTATGTGAAGTTGGGAGCTGTTAACTTGATTATGCCGTAAACTGAAACCCTCTTTTATTTCTTATGGAGACATAGAATGCTGTTGTGATCTGGAAAATTCCCTCATTGTGATGCTCTTGGTGACAAGGGATCTAGGTTTTATAGGTTGATTTATATTATTTTCCAGAAAATAGTTTTTGTGTTTTGTATTGTCCTGTTTCTTTTTATTATTAAGACAAGTGTTTTTCTTAGTTCTATTTTTTGTTTTTGTTGTTTTCCTAATACTTGGTATGCTGTTGCTTTACTTATGTTTGTTGAATTTTTTTGTTCTCATCTGAGAGTCCTTTTGTTTTAAAATCTAAATCAATTTATGTTTATCATAGCTGATGTTTTCGATCTTACATAATTGAATTTCTGACTTTGTTTTGGTAAAAAGTATTTTATTAAATAAAAACAATAGCATTCTGAACTCCCTAAATGGTGTTATTAACTATTAGGAGTGTTTGTGTACACAGACACATATATATGTATACATACATGTATGTGTGTATGTGTATATGCATACTTATGTTGGTGTGTGTGTATATATACATATTTGTTTATATATGCGTGTGTGTGTGTATAAATATACACACATATATATGTATATACATACATATACGTATAATTTTTTTCCTCCAGCGCTTGAGACAGCCTTCTCCTGTAGTTCCTGCTCTTCAGAACAAAATTGCAAGCAGACTTCAAAGACCTCCTTCAGTTGACAGCATTATAAGTTCCTTTATTCAGGTATATATTTTTTCTTTTGATTTGTTAATCTTAGCTAAGTTATTTCCGATGATGGGAATTGAATGAGATTTTTTTTTTTATTCATCATATTTAGCTATGTTATAGTTTTTCAATTCTGAAATATAGACAGTGTTTGCATTTATTTGTTGCATCAGCTGTAACTGATAATGCTTGGTGTCATAAAGTTTAAATTCTTTTGACAGAGTATAATTTAGCAAATGGTTTTTGTCCAACCCTCTCAAGGCCTTTTCTTTGGTAATATATTATCTGGCTAGCTGTAGTTATGCTAATGAAGTCCCTTAAACTTTTGACTGAGCTGTGATCAAAAGAAAGCTAGGAGAATGTTCCAGAAGAGTTGATCCTTGAGTTGACTCTTGAAGAATGAGTAGGAAGTTGCCATAATGAGGAGGAATCAAAATCATGGAAGTGTAAACCATATGACACAAATGGAGAAGAATACACCATGGTTTGGGCTGGCCTCAGAAGGCCTGACCAGGGCGTCAACAGAGTTAGACGTCAAGCCATAAGTAGGATGTTGTAGGGAGTTTGGCTTTATTCCCATAAATGAGTGAATACCAAATGGACTAATTACCAGAATAGACAAAGCAAATGTTAGAACATTGTCCTGAATCCCACCCTCTGAGATTCTGATTTAATAGGTGTGTGGTAGATAATGAATGGGGATGCTTTGTAATACTTTAAGTAGGAGAATGACATGTCATAAGTTGGAGAATGGCCATATTTGTTTTATATAACGTTCTCTCAGGCACTGGTGTGAAGATGTATTTTAGAGGTTGGGTAAGACCGTAAACATGGGGAGAAGTTACAGTGGTTTTGCAGGAGTCCAGTTGTGAGACTTTTAGGACTCAAAGCCAGTGACACTAAGAACTGAGATTGGGTGAAAATTTTAAGACATATTTAAGAGACACAAGTACTGGCATTTACAGACTATGTTTATGGGGGTAAGTGTCAGTGACAATTTTCAAGTTTCTTGTTAGATTTATATAGAGTGGGTGGTTGAAGATACAGTTTGTGGCTAAGGAAGGAGCTCTCGACTGGTTTTGTAGATTTGGAAGCCACTAACATATTTCCTTGTCATATTAGTACAGTTGTCTCGGATGAATTTGGGGGAAGTAAAAAGAGCTGAGATTGGAATACCAGGGAATTAAAAATTTAAGAAGCAGAGAAAGGAAATAAAGATAGAGAACGTGACAGAGAATGGCAATATCAGTTGCTACTGGCCAAGTAAAATAAGGGTTTAAAATGCCCATTGAATGTGTTATTTGGGGATCACCTGCTGACTTTGGTAAGAGCTGTGTTAGTGGAGTGATAGGGTAGAAGCAAAGGTAGTAGCTGTGTGGTGAGAAGTGAATGGGCATGAGAAAGTAGACACCGTGTTGCATCTATTCTTGAAAGGATGGCTGTGGAGGGAAGTAGAGAAGGGATAGTAGATGATGATGAAGGAGGAGGTAAGAATCTTTTTTTTTTTTTTTAAGGATTTTTTTTTTTTTTTAAGATTTTATTTATTTGAAAGAGAAAAAGAGAGAGAGAGAGAGAACATAAGAAGTGGAGGGTCAGAGCAGACTCCCTGTGGAACAGGGAGCCTGATGTGGGGCTTAATCCCAGCATTCCAGGATCATGACCTGAGCCAAAGGCAGTCATTTAACCAACTGAGCCACCCAGGCACACAAGAAGGAAGAGATTTTTAAGCATAAGCTGAGAAAATAGAGTGATTGGAGGAGGTCGGAGTCACTTACTAGATACAGAGGACAGGTGACAGGATTGTATTTGGATGAAGCAAGGACACTTCCGTTGTGACGGGAAAGAAAAACACATGTTAGGTAAGTGTATAGGTTGGATAGGGGGAAATCTGGTTCCTTTTACGTATAGTTCCTTCAAAAAATTATTCTTTTCAAGCTTCTGAATAGGGAAGACATACTGAATGTATCTTTGTTATGATTGTTAAACAGGAAAGTTCCATATCCAGGGCACAGTCTCCTCCGGTACCTGCCAGGAGAAACCAGCTCCGTGCAGAAGGTAGAGTTAACTATTAAGTCTGTAACTTGTAATATTTCTCTTTTAAGCTTTTTATTGAAATAATTAAAGACTCACAGAATGTTGCAGAAGAGCATAGTGAAGTCCTGTGTACCTTCCTGCAGCTTCCCTCAGTGGTACTATCTTATATAGAACAGTAACCAGGAACTTGGCTTGGTTGGTATGCTCTGCAGACCTCCATCAGGTCTCACAGTTTTAACACAAAGTAATTGGTGTGTGTTTGTGTTTGTGTGTGGTTCTGTGCGTTTGTATTATGTATAATTTGTATAACTACTGCACAATCAAGGTATAGAACTGTGGCATCAGGGGTGCCTGGTGGCTCAGTGATTAAGTGTCTGCCTTTGACTCAGATCACGATCCTGGGGTCCTGGGATTGAGACCCACATCAGGCTCCCTGCCTCTCCCCTCTTCTTATATTCTCTCTCTCTCTCTCTCTCTAATAAAATCTTTAAAAAAAAACAAACCGAACAAGAAGAACTGCGGCATCACCACAAAGGAACTCTCTTATGTTGTACTGCTTCTTTATAGTTGCTCTCTCCCCAGCCCAAGATATTTCTAAAGTCTGGCAGTTCCTGTATTTTCAGAAATGTGTGTATCTTATGGGTATTCATAAATATGATCTGTATTTATAAAACATTAAAAATGACTTTCATAAAATTTTGTCTCTAAGCATTTTAGTTTTGTGTAAGTGTGGTTATGTTTTAATGTTTAATCTTCTGTGATTATGCCTGTTTTAATTTTTACTTGTTAATGTGAATTTGCAGAGGAGAAAAAAAATGTAATTATGGAGTTATCAGAAATGAGAAAACAGCTTCGTAGTGAAGAACGGCGTCTACAAGGGCGGTTGCTACACATTGACAGTGATGATGAAATTCATATAAGGCAAGTTTCAACTCGAGTTTTTTGTTTCTTCTTGTGTTTTGTTGTTCTTGTCTTCAGGAAAAGGAGTTCCACATAAATCAGAACCTATCCAGTAATTCTACAGTTTTGGACCAGGATTATTTCTTTATTTTAAAATCGCATATATTAGAATGGATAAGTAGCATGCTTAAGAAAAGTTTTTAACAGATTGTTGGTGAAATTGTAATACTGAAATAGCCTTTTCCCTGAAAAGAAATATAGCTAAATAATTATATCCCAGTGGAGGGACTCAGTGCAACCAATCTAAAACAGTATATGATTTATTAAGTCTATTTTTGTTTGTAACATGTGATAGGTTTCCTTTTTCTTTTTTCCTTTTTTGGCAAAGTGGCTTTTTCTTTAACCAATATGCTTTTACTTTTTTTTTCATGTAAATTCAATTAATTATCATATAATGTATTATTAGGTTCAGAAGTAGAGGTCAGTGTTTCATTAGTCTTATGTAATTCCCATGTTCATTACTTCACTTGCCCTCCTTAACGTCCATTGGACACCAGTTTACCCTAACCCCCAACCCCTCTCCCCCCAGCAATGCCCAGTTTGTTTCATATGATTAAGAGTCTCTTAGGGTTTCTGTCTCTCTCTGAAATTTTCTTATTTTATTTTTTACCCTCCTCCCGTAAGATCTTCTGTTTTGTTTTATAAATTCTGCATATGATTGAGATCATATGACAGTTGTCTTTCTCTGATTGATTTATTTCACTTAGCTTAGATTTATTTCACTCCAGTTTGATCCTTGTCATTACAAATGGCAATTTCATGGTTGAGTAGTATTCCATTATATGTTTATATCACATCTTCTTTATCCATTCATCTCTCAGTGGTCATCTGGGCTCTTTCCATAGTTTGGCCATTATAGACATTGCTGCTATGAACATTGGGGTGCAGGTGCCCCTTTGGATCACTACGTTTATATCTTTGGGGTAAATCTCTAGTACTGTAATTGCTGGGTCGTAGGATAGCTCTATTTTTAACTTCTTGAGGAAGCTCCATACTGTTTTCCAGAGTGGCTGCACCAGTTTGCATTCCCACTAACAGTGTAAGAGGGTTCCCCTTTGTCCCACATCCTCAGCAACATCTGTCTTTTCCTGACTTGCTGATTTTAGCTATTCTGACTGATGTGAGGTGGTATCTCATTGTGGTTTGGATTTGGATTTCCCTGATGCCGAGTGATATGGAGCATTTTTTCATGTATCTGTTGGCCATTTGTATGTCTTCTTTGGAAAAATGGCTGTTCATGTCTTCTGCCCATTTCTTGATTAGATTATTTGTTCTTTGGGTGTTCGGTCTGATAAGTTCTTTATAGATTTTGTGATGCAAGCCCTTTATCTGATAAGACATTTGGAAATATCTTCTCCCATTCTGTTGGTTGTCCTTTGGTTTTGTCAGCTGTTTCCTTTGTTGTGCAAAAGCTTTTGATCTTGATCAAGACCCAGTAGTTAATTTTTCCCTTTGTTTCTCTTGCCTTTGGGGAAGTGTCTAGCAAGAAGTTGCTGTGGCTGAGGTTACAGAATTGGCTGCCTGGGTTTAGGATTTTGAAGGATTCCTGTATCACTTTCAGGTCTTTCATCCATTTTGATTCTATTTTTGTGTATGGTGTAAGGATATATGATCCACTGTCAGTCTTTTGCATGTGGCTGTCCAATTTTCACAGCACTCTTCAGTTGTTGAAGAGACTGTCTTTTTTCCACTGGATATTCTTTCCTGCCTTATTCAAGATTAGCTGACCAGAGTGTTGAGGGTCCATTTGTGGGTTCTCTCTACTGTTCCATTGATCTATGTGTCTGTGTTGTGCCAGTATCATACTTTCTTGATAATTAGAATTTTGTAATAGAGCTTGAGGTCCAGGATTGTGATGCCACCAGCTTTGGTTTTCTTTTTCAATATTCCTTTGGCTATTTGGTGTCTTTTCTGGTTCCACACAAATTTGAGGATTATTGTTCCTGCTCTGTGCAAATAGTTGATTGTATATTGGTAGGGATTGCATTGAATGTGTAGATTGCTTGAGGTAGCATAGACATTTTAATAATATATGTTCTCCCAGTCCATGAGCATAGAACATTTTCCCATTTCTTTATGTCTGCCTCAGTTTCCTTCATGAGTGTTCTGTAGTTTCTGTAGTATAGATCCTTTGCTTCTTGGGTTAGACTTATTCCTAGGTATCTTAGGGGTTTTGGTGCAATTGTAAATGGAATCGACTACTTCTTTTTCTTCTATTTTTTGTGTATAGAGATGCAGTTGATTTCTGTGTATGATATTATAGCCTGCCACTTTGCTGAATTCTTGTATGAGTTCTAGCAATTTGGGGATGGAATCTTTTGGGTTTTCCACATAGAGTATCTTCTTTACCAATTTGGATGCCTTTTATTTCTTTTTGTTGTCTGACTGGTGAGGCTAGGACTTCTAGTACTGTGTTAAACAACAGTAGTCACAGTAGACATCCCTGCCGTGTTCCTGACCTTAGAGGAGAAGCTCTCAGTTTTTCCCCACTGAGAATGATATTCACTGTGAGCTTTTCATATATGGCTTTTATGATGTTGAGATATGTTCCCTTTATCCCTGCACTGTGAAGAGTTTAATCAAGGAAGGATGCTGTACTTTGTCAAATGCTTTTTCTGCATCTATCAAGAGGATCATATGGTTCTTGTCCTTTCTTTTATTAATGTAGTGTATCAATCACATTGATTGATTTGCAGAGGTTGAACCACCCTTGCAGCCCAGGAATAAATCCCACTTGGTCGTGGTGTATAATCCTTTTAATATACTGTTGGAGTCTATTGGCTATGGTCTTTCAGTTTTACTTTTGGATCCTACTGGCTAGTATCTTGGTGAGAATTTTGGCATCCATGTTCATCAGGGATCTTCTTGGTCTGTAATTCTCCTTTTTGGTAGGGTCTTTGTCTGCTTTTGGGATCAAGGTAATGCAGGCTTCATAGAAAGGGTTTGGAAGTTTTCCTTCCATTTTTATTTTTTGAAACAGCTTCAGAAGAACAGGTATTAATTCTTATTTAAATATTTGATAGAATTCCCCTGGGAGGTCATCTGACCCTGGGCTCTTGTTTCTTGGGAGATTTTTGATTACTGCTTCAATTTCCTTGCTGGTTATGGGTCTGTTCAGGTTTTTTCTTTCTTCGTGATTGTTTTGGTAGTTTATAAGTCCCTAGGAATGCATTTATTTCTTCCAGATTGCCTCATTTGTTAGCATATAGTTGCTCATAATATGTTCTTAAAACTATTTCTATGGTGTTGGTCATGATTTCTCATCTTTCACTCATGATTTTATTAATTTGATTCCTTTCTCATTTCTTTTTGATAAATCTGGCCAGGGGTTTATCAATCTTATTAATTCTTTCAAAGAACCAGCTCCTAGTTTCGTTGACTTGTACTACTGTTCTTTTGGTTTCTATTTCATTGATTTCTGCTCTGATCTTTTATTAAATTTCTCTTCTCCAGCTGGGGTTAGGCTGTATTTGCTGTCCTTTACCAGCTCCTATAGATATAAGGTCAGGTTGAGTATTTGAAACCTTTCTTATTTCTTGAGAAAGGCTCATACTGCTGTATCCTTCCCTCTTAGGACCCCCTTTGCTGCAGCCCAAAGGTTTTGAACAGCTGTGTTTTCATTTCCATTTGTTTCCATGAATTTTTAAAATTCTTCTTTAATTTCCTGGTTGACTCATTCATTCTTTAGTATGATGCTCTTTAGCCTCCATGTATTTGAGTTCTTTCCAACTTTCCTCTTGTGGTTGAGTTCTAGTTTCAAAACATTGTGGTCTGAAAATATGCAGGGGGTGCGCCTGGGTGGCTCAGTGGGTTAAGCCTTTGCCTTTGGCTCAGGTCTTGATCTCAGGGTCCTGGGATCAAACCCTGCATTGAGCTCTCTGCTCTGCGGGGAGCCTGCTTCCCCCCTCTCTCTCTGCCTTCAGCTCTGCCTACCTGATGCCTCTCTCTCTGTCAAATAAATAAATAAAATCTTAAAAAAAAAAAAAAAAAAGAAAATATACAGGGAATGATCCCCATCTTTTGGTACCAGTTGAGACCTGATTTGAGACCCAGGATGTGATCTCTTCTGGAGATGTTCCATGTGCACTGGAGAAGAATGTGTATTCTGTTGCTTTAGGATGGAGTGCCCTGAAGAAAGGCACTGTGATGGACTGTGAAGTCCATCCGGACTAGTGTGTCATTCAATAGCCCTTGTTTCCCTGTTGATCTTCTGCTTCGATGATCTGTCCAATTCAGTTCCTGGGGTGTTAAAGTCCCCTACTATTATTGATGTGCTTCTTTGATTTAGTTATTAATTGGCTTGTAATTTTGGCTGCTCCCATGTTAGGGGCATAAGTATTTACAACTATTAGATCTTCTTGTTGGATATACACTTTAATTATGATACAGTATCCTTCCTCATCCCGTATTACAGTCTTTGGTTTAAAATCTAATTTGTCTGATACAAGAATTGTTAACCCAGCTTTCTTTTGATGTCCATTAACATGATTAATGGTTTTCCACCTCCTCACTTTCAATCTGGAGGTGTCTTTCAGTCCAAACTGAGTCTCTTGCAGACAGTGTATGGATGGGTCTTGCTTTTTTATTCAATTTGATACCCTGTGTCTTTTGGGGGCATTTGGCCCATTTACATTCAGAGTAACTATTGAAAGATATGAACTTAGTGCCATTATATTACCTGTAAAGTCACTGTTTCTGTATATATTGTCTCAATTCCTTTCTGGTCTATGTTACTTTTGGGCTCTTTCTTTCTTTCTTTTTAATATTTCTTCCAGGGCTGGTTTAGTGATCACAAATTCTTACAGTTTCCATTTGTCCTTGAAGCATTTTTATGCTTTCTTCAGTTTTGAATGAGAGCCTTGCTGGATAAAGTATTTTTGGTTGCATATTTTTCGCATTTAGCACCCAGAATATATCATGCCAGTCCTTTCTGGCCTGCCAGGTCTCTGTGGATAGGTCTCCTGCCAGTCTAATGTTTCTATCCTTGTAGGGACCTCTTGTACTAAGCTGCTTTCAGGAATTTCTCCCTGTGTCTGAGATTAGCAAGTTTCACTATTATATGTCAAGGTGCTGACCTATTTTACCCGATTTTGAGAGGTGTTCTCTGTGCATCCTGGACTTGAATGCCTATTTCCTTTCCCAGATTAGGGAAGTTTTTGCTATAATTTGCTCCAGTACACATTGTGCCCTACTCCCTTTCCTCTACTGGGATCCCATTCTAACATTGTTTTGGTTTATGGTATCACTTACCTCTCGAATTCTCCCCTTTATAGCCAGTTGTTGTTTATGTCTTTTTTTCTCAGCTTCTTTATTCTCCATCATTTTATCTTCTGTATCACTAATTCACTCTTTTGCCTCATTATTGTGACAGAGCCTCCATTTTTTAAAAAAGATTTTATTTATTTATTTAACAGACAGAGATCACTAGTAGGCAGAGAGGCAGGCAGAGAGAGAGAGGAGGAAGCAGGCTCCCTGCTGAGCAGAGAGCTTGATGTGGGGCTCAATCCCAGGACCCTGAGATCATGACCTGAGCCAAAGGCAGAGGCTTTAACCCGCTGAGCCACCCAGGCGCCCTAGAACCTCCATTTTTATTGCATTTCATTAATAGCCTTTTTTTATCTAGTTCTTTTATTTTTTCCAGGATAGGCTTCTGTAATGTCTTCTATACTTTTTACAAGCCTAGCTAGTGCTTTTATAATCATTATTCTGAATTCTAGTTCTGACCTTTTATTCACGTCCATACTAATTAGGTCTCTGGCCTTGATAACTGCCTCTTGTTCTCTTTTTTGAGGTGAGTTTTTTTTTAAATTTTTTATTTTTCATAAACATATATTTTTATCCCCAGGGGTACAGATCTGTGAATCGCCAGGTTTACACACTTCACAGCACTCACCATAGCACATACCCTCCCCAGTGTCCAAAACCCCACCCCCCTCTCCTAACACCCCTCCCGCCAGCAACCCTCAGTTTGTTTTGTAAGATTAAGAGTCACTTATGGTTTTTTTTTTTTTTTATTTTTTTTTTATTTTTTATTATTTTTTTTTTTTTAAAGATTTTATTTATTTATTTGTCAGAGAGAGAGTGAGAGCGAGCACAGGCAGAGTGGAAGGCAGAGTCAGAGGGAGAAGCAGGCTCCCCGTGGAGCAAGGAGCCCGATGTGGGACTCGATCCCAGGACGCTGGGATCATGACCTGAGCCGAAGGCAGCTGCTTAACCAACTGAGCCACCCAGGCGTCCCAAGAGTCACTTATGTTTTGTCTCCCTCCCGATCCCATCTTGTTTCATTTATTCTTTTCCTATGCCCCAAACCTCCCATGTTGCATCACCACTTCCTCATATCAGGGAGATCATATGATAGTTGTCTTTCTCTGATTGACTTATTTTGCTAAGTGTGATACCCTCTAGTTCTATCCACGTCGTCGCAAATGGCAAGATTTCATTTCTTTTGATGGCTGCATAGTATTCCATTGTGTATATATACCACATCTTCTTGATCCATTCATCTGTTGATGGACATCTAGGTTCTTTCCATGGTTTGGCTATTGTAGACATTGCTGCTATAAACATTCGGGTGCATATGCCCCTTCGGATCACTACATTTGTATCTTTAGGGTAAATACCCAGTTGTGCAGTGGCTGGGTCATAAGGTAGCCCAATTTTCAACGTTTTAAGGAACCTCCATGCTATTTTCCAGAGTGGTTGCACCACCTTGTGTTCCCACCAACAGTGTAGGAGGGTTCCCCTTTCTCCACATCCTCGCCAGCATCTGTCATTTCCTGACTTGTTAATTTTAGCCATTCTGACTGGTGTGAGGTGATATCTCATTGTGGTTTTGATTTGTATTTCCCTGATGCCGAGTGATGTGGAGCACTTTTTCATGTATCTGTTGGCCATCTGGATGTCTTCTTTGCAGAAATGTCTGTTCATGTCCTCTGCCCATTTCTTGATTGGATTATTTGTTCTTTGGGTGTTGAGTTTGCTAAGTTCTTTATAGATTTTGGACACTAGCCCTTTATCTGATCTGTCATTTGCAAATATCTTCTCCCATTCTGTCAGTTGTCTTTTGGTTTTGTTAACTGTTTCCTTTGCTGTGCAAAAACTTTTGATCTTGATAAAATCCCAATAGTTCATTTTTGCCCTTGCTTCCCTTGCCTTTGGTGATGTTCCTAGGAAGATGTTGCTGCAGCTGAGGTCGAAGAGGTTGCTGCCTGTGTTCTCCTAAAGGATTTTGATGGAGTCCTTTCTCACACTGAGGTCTTTCATCCATTTTGAGTCTATTTTTGTGTGTGGTATAAAGAAATGGTCCAATTTCATTTTTCTGCATGTGGCTGTCCAATTGTCCCAACACCATTTGTTGAAGAGGCTGTCTTTTTTCCACTGGACATTCTTTCCTGCTTTGTCGAAGATTAGTTGACCATAGAGTTGAGGGTCTATTTCTGGGCTTTCTATTCTGTTCCATTGATCTGTTTTTATGCCAGTACCATGCTGTCTTGGTGATGACAGCTTTGTAAGAGAGCTTGAAGTCTGGAATTGTGATATCACTAACTTTAGCTTTCTTTTTCAATATTCCTTTTGCTATTCAAGGTCTTTTCTGGTTCCATATAAATTTTAGGATTGTTTGTTCCATTTTTTTAAAAAAGATGGATGGTACTTTGATAGGTATTGCATTAAATGTGTAGATTGCTTTAGGTAGCATAGACATTTTCACAATATTTATTCTTCCAATCCAGGAGCGTGGAACATTTTTCCATTTCTTTGTATCTACCTCCATTTCTTTCATGAGTACTTTATAGTTTTCTGAATATAGAGTCTTTGCCTCTTTGGTTAGGTTTATTCCTAGGTATCTTATGGTTTTGGGTGCAATTGTAAATGGGATTGACTCCTTACTTTCTTCTGTCTTGTTGTCAGTATAGAGAAATGTGACTGATTTCTGTGCATTGATTATATATCCTGACACTTGACTGAATTCCTGTACAAGTTCTAGCAGTTTTGGAGTGGAGTCTTTTGGGTTTTCCACATATAGTATCATATGATCTGCGAAGACTGCTAGTTTGACTTCTTCTTTGCTGATTTGGATGGCTTTAATTTCCTTTTGTTGTCTGATTGCTGAGGCTAGGACCTCTAGTACGATGTTGAATAGCAGTGGTGATAATGGACATCCCTGCCGTGTTCCTGACCTTAGCGGGAAAGCTGTCAGTTTTTCTCCATTGAGAATGATATTTGTGGTGGGTTTTTCATAGATTGCTTTGATAATATTGAGGTATGTGCCCTCTATCCCTACACTTTGAAGAGTTTTGATCAGAAAGGGATGTTGTACTTTGTCAAATGCTTTTTTCAGCATCTATGAGAGTATCATATGGTTCTTGTTTTTTCTTTTATTGATATGTTGTATCACATTGATTGATTTGCGGATGTTGAACCAACCTTGCAGCCCTGGAATAAATCCCACTTGGTCGTGGTGAATAATCCTTTTGATGTGCCGTTGAATCCTATTGGCTAGTATTTTAGTGAGAATTTTCGCATCTGTGTTCATCAAGGATATTGGTCTCTAGTTCTCTTTTTTGATTGGATCCTTGTCTGGATTGGGGTCAAAGTGATGCTGGCCTCATAAAATGAGTTTGGAAGTTTTCATTCCATTTCTATTTTTTGGAACAGTTTCAGGAGAATAGGAATTAGTTCTTCTTTAAATGTTTGGTAGAATTCCTCCGGAAAGCCGTCTGGCCCTGGGCTTTTGTTTGCTTGGAGATTTTTGATGACTTTTTTCAATCTCTTTACTGGTTATGGATCTGTTCAGGCTTTCTATTTCTTTCTGGTTCAGTTGTGGTAGTTTACATGTCTCTAGGAATGCATCCATTTCTTCCAGATTGTCAAATTTGTGGCGTACAGTTGCTCATAGTGTGTTCTTATAATTGTCTGTATTTCTTTGGTGTTGGTTGTGATCTCTCCTCTTTCATTCATGATTTTATTTATTTGAGTCCTTTCTCTTTTCTTTTTGATAAGTCTGGCCAGGGGTTTATCAATTTTATTAATTCTTTCAAAGAACCAGCTTCTAGTTTCGTTGATTTGCTCTACTGTTTTTTTGGTTTCTATTTCATTAATTTCTGCTCTGATCTTTATGATTTCTCTTCTCCTGCTGAGCTTAGGGTTTCTTTCTTGTTCTTTCTCCAGCTCCTTTAGGTGTAGGGTTAGGTTGTGTACTTGAGACCTTTCTTGTTTCTTGAGAAAGTCTTGTACCACTATATATTTTCCTCTCAGGACTGCCTTTATTGTGTCCCACAGATTTTGAATCGTTGTGTTTCCATTATCATTTGTTTCCATGAATTTTTTCAATTCTTCTTTAATTTCCTGGTTGACCATTCATTCTTTAGAAGGATGCTGTTTAGTCTCCATGTATTTGGGTTCTTTCCAAATTTGCTCTTGTGATTGAGTTCTAGCTTCAGAGCATTGTGGTCTGAAAATATGCAGGGAATGATCCCAATCTTTTTTTCTTTTTTTTAAAAGATTTTATTTATTTATTTGACAGACAGAGATCACAAGTAGGCAGAGAGGCAGGCAGAGAGAGAGAAAGAGAGATAGGGAAGCAGGCTTCCTGCGGAGCAGGGAGCCTGATGCGGGGCTCAATCCCAGGACCCTGAGATCATGACCCGAGCCGAAGGCAGCAGCCCAAACCACTGAGCCACCCAGGCGCCCCAATCCCAATCTTTTGATACCGGTTGAGACCTGATTTAGGACCGAGGATCTGATCTATTCTGGAGAATGTTCCATGTGCACTAGAGAAGAATGTGTATTCTGTTGCTTTGGGATGAAATGTTCTGAATATATCTGTGATGTCCATCTGGTCCAGTGTGTCATTTAAGGCCTTGATTTCCTTGTTGATCTTTTGCTTGGATGATCTGTCTATTTCAGTAAGGGGAGTTTTAAAGTCCCCTACTATTATTGTATTATTGTTGATGTGTTTCTTTGATTTTGTTATTAATTGGTTTATATAGTTCGCTGCTCCCACGTTGGGTTCATAGATATTTAAAGTTGTTAGATCTTCTTGTTGGACAGATCCCTTGAGTATGATATAGTGTCCTTCCTCATCTCTTATTATATTTTGGCTTAAAATCTAATTGATCTGATATAAGGATTTCCACACCTGCTTTCTTCTGATGTCCATTAGCATGGTAAATTCTTTTCAACCCCCTCACTTTAATTTTTTTAATTTTTTTTTAAAGATTTTATTTATTTGACAGACAGAGATCACAAGTAGGCAGAGAGGCAGGCAGATAGAGAGTGAGAGAAGGAAGGAGGCTCCCTGCTGAGCAGAGAGCCCGATGTGGGACTCGATCCCAGGACCCTGAGATCATGACCTGAGTCGAAGGCAGCGGCTTAACCCACTGAGCCACCCAGGCGCCCTTAACCCCCTCACTTTAAATCTGGAGGTCTTTTCAGGTTTAAAATGAGTTTCTTGGAGGCAACATATAGATAGGATTTGTTTTTTTATCCATTCTGATACCCTGTGCCTTTTGATTGGGGCATTTAGCCCATTAACATTCAGGGTAACTATTGAGAAATATGAATTTAGTGCCATTGTATTGCCTGTCAGGTGACTGTTACTGTATATTGTCTCAGTTCCTTTCTGATCTACCACTTTTAGGCTCTCTCTTTGCTTAGACGACCCCTTTCAATATTTCCTGTAGAGCTGGTTTAGTGTTTGCAAATTCTTTCAGTTTTTGTTTGTCCTGGCAGAGATTAAAATAATCTCTCACTCTAATTTCAATGATAGGCCAGCTGGATATAGTATTCTTGGCTGCATGTTTTTCTCGTTTAGTGCTCTGAATATATCATACCATCTCTTTCTGGCCTGCCAGGTCTCTGTGGATAAGTCTGCTGCCAATCGAATATTTTTACCATTGTATGTTACAGACTTCTTTTCCCGGGCTGCTTTCAGGATTTTCTCTTTGTCACTAAGACTTGTAAATTTTACTATTAGGTGATGGGGTGTGGACCTATTATTGTTGATTTTGAGGGGGGTTCTCTGCACCTCCTGGATTTTGATGTTTGTTCCCTTTGCCATATTATGGAAGTTCTCTTCAATAATTCTCTCCAGTATTCCTTCTGCTCCCCTCTCTCTTTCTTCTTCTTCTGGAATCCCAATTATTCTAGTGTTGTTTCATCTTATGGTGTCACTTATCTCTCGAATTCTGCCCTCGTGGTCCAGTAGCTGTTTGTCCCTCCTTTGCTCAGCTTCTTTATTCTCTGTCATTTGGTCTTCTATATCGCTAATTCTTTCTTCGGCCTCATTTATCCTAGCAGTGAGAGCCCCCATTTTTGATTGCACCTCATTGACAGCTTTTTTTATTTCAACTTGATTAGATTTTATTTCTTTTATTTCTCCAGAAAGGGCTTTTATATCTCCCTAGAGGGTTTCTCTAATATCTTCCATGCCTTTTTCTTTTTTTTTTTTTACAGATTTTATTTATTTATTTCACAGAGAGAGATCACAAGTCGATGGAGAGGCAGGCAGAGAGAGAGAGAGGGAAGCAGGCTCCCTGCCCAGCAGAGAGCCCGATGCGGGACTCGATCCCAGGACCCCAAGATCATGACCTGAGCCGAAGGCAGCGGCTTTAACCCACTGAGCCACCCAGGCGCTCCTCTTCCATGCCTTTTTCGAGCCCAGCTAGAACCTTGAGAATTGTCATTCTGAACTTTAGATCTGACATATTACCAATGTCTGTATTGATTAGGTCCCTAGCCTTCGGTACTGACTATTGTTCCTTTTTTTGTGGTGAATTTTTCAGCCTTTTTATTTTTTCCAGTTAAGAGTATAAGAAGGAGCAAGTAAAATACTAAAAGGGTGGCAAAAACCCCAGGAAAATATGCTTTAACCAAATCAGAAGAGATCCCAAATCTTGAGGGTGGAGAAAGGGGATAAAAAGAGGTTCAGAAAGAAAAAAAAAAAGAAAAGAAAATTAAAAAACGAAAAGGGAAAACAAATAAAGAAAAATATATATATATTAGATAAACTAATTAAAAAACATTAAAAAACAAAAGGGTAAAAGTTAAAAAAATTTAGCAGAAGAAAAAAAAATTGAAAAGGAAAAAAAATTAAATTAACTGCAAGACTAAAGAATCATGGGAGAAAGCTGTGAGTTCTGTGCTTTGCTTTTTCCTCTTCTGGAATTCCGCTGCTCTCCTTGGTATTGAAACTGCACTCCTTGGTAGGTGAACTTGGTCCTGGCTGGATTTCTTGTTGATCTTCTGGGGGAGGGGCCTGTTGTAGTGATTCTCAAGCCTCCTTGTCTGAGGCAAAATTGCACCGCCCTTACCACCAGCCAGGCAGGCTGAGTAATCCGCTTAGGTTTGCTTTTGGGAACTTTTGTTCCCTGACCGCTTTCCGTAGATTTCCGGAGGAGGGGAATAAAAGTGGTGGCCTCCTGGTCTTCTGGGGGGAGTAGCCGAGAGCCCGGGCCCCCACCCCTCAGTGCGCCCTCAGAGAACAGAGCCCACTTACTCCCGTCTCCCTGGCTTCTGGCCATGCTCCGAGCCACCGAGTCTGTGACCGGTTCAAGGTAACCCCGAGCTTGGAGCTTACTCCTCGGCTCTGTCTCTTCCCCGTTCTAATACCTGCAACCTCTGCGACACGCAGACCCCCGATCATTCCGTGACCCCTTGGGGCCTGGGGCCACACTGACCACGTGTGGGCTTCACCCTGGTTTAGCCTCTTGAGCATTGTCCCTCAGCGGAACAGAGCTTTTAAAATTCCTGATTTTGTGTTCCGTTGCTCTGCCGCTTGCCGGGAGACACCCCCCCCCCCGCCCCCCCCGCAGGGTCTATCTTCCCGTCGCTTTCGATTCACTTCTCTGCCAGTTCCACCTTTCAGAAAGTGGTTGATTTTCTGTTTCTAGAATTGCTGTTCTTCTTCTCTTCGATCTCCTGTTGGATTTGTAGGTGTTTGCAATCTTTAGATAAGCTATCTAGCTGTTCTCCTGCTAGCTGAAGTAGTCTCAGCCTGCTACTTCTCCACCATCTTCACTCCTCCCCGAGGTTTTTTTGTCTTGTCATTCTGTCCAGAGAAGAATAGATGAACAAGAGAACAAAATACTAAAGTGGCAACAATGACCCCAGATAATTTTAGAGGAGGACTTATATATATTAATTATAGTTTATAATTATTATAACTTATATGAATTACAACAATCAGATTATATAATATATATTATATAATAATAAATTATAGTTTATAATTATATAAATTATAATTTATATTAATTATAATAATCAGAGGAGACGTGAAACCAGAATAAATAAAAGTTTTAAAAAGGCAGTGAGAGAATATAATCAGACAGGTGAACAGAACAGAGCAATACACTGGACCCTGTGTGTAGTTTTGTCTGTTTATTAGAAAACTAGATTCCAAAATTGTATGGAAAGAAAAACTTAAACATATTCAAAAATAAAACTAAATACAATAAAGTTTAGAATGTTACTGTAAACAAATGAGAATTAAAAGCCAAATAAAGGGAATATCAACAGACAGCTGAACAGAACAGAGCAATACACTACATCCTGAGTATTTTGGTCTGTTTGTTAGAAGAAACTGCATCCTAAAAGTGTAAAGAAAGAAAAACTTTCATATATGTACAAAAATAAATTTAAATACAATGAAAGGCTAGAATGTAAGTGTAAACATGAAAATTTAAAAAGATTTTTAAAAAGTTGATAAAAAATAAGAAATTGGTTGAAAAAGAGCAGAAAAATTAAAATTGAAAGCCTAAGAATTGTGGCAAAAGACCATAAATTCTATATACTGTTTTCCCTTAGTGCTGGAGTTTTGCAGTTCTGTTTAATGGCTAAACTTGGTCTTGGCTGGATGTTCTTGTTGATCTTCTGGGAAAGTGTCTGTTCTGCTGATTCTCAAGTGTCTTTGCTTCAATCAGAACTTCATTGCCCTTGCCAGGGGGCCATGCTAAGTACAGTGGTCCAGTTTGCTCTGTGTGGTTTTGTTCCCTGAAAACTTTCTGCTCTACTTTAGAGGATGAGAATGAAAATGGCAGCCTCCCAATCTCTGGCCCCACACTGAAAGGTCAGGGCCCACTCCTCAGTGCACCCTCACAGATAAGGGGTCAATTACATCTATCTCCCTGGTGTCCATATGTACTTCTATGCTCACTCAGCTTGGACCAAGTGTTTCTATCTTAGGCATACAACTCAGTTGGAGTCTCCAAACCCTGAGCCTCCTTTGGCGCACACTTGTGCCACTGCTTCCCTGGGGAAAAAAGTTGGGTTGGTTCTGCCGCTTGGTGGACCTCTGCTTGGAGTGCAGTTGCCAAGCTGTTTGGTAGTTCATGATTTATGGAAACACTGACAGCCACACCTGGGCTTTCTGATTGCAGCCTGCTTCCCCATTTCAAACCCTAGGAGCTCTGCCACCCTTAGGCATCCCCAGTGTTTCTGTGACCCTGAGGATCCTAAGACCATACTGTCTCACCTAGGTTTCTGCTCTCTTTCAGCACCTGAGTGTGCCTTTCAGGCAGGGCCATCCCTTACTGATTTTTTGCTTGGCTGCTGTATCAGTTTCTGATGTTGGCTTAGGGAGGCTCCCTCCCCCTGAGGTTTACCCTCCCATATATATAGCTTTGGATTCATTTCTCCACACCTCCTACCTTGCAGAAAGTGGTCGCTTTTCTATTTGTAGAGTTGCAGCTATTCTTTCCTTAGATCTTGGGATGAGTTCATAGGTATTCAAAATGATTTGATCACTACTGGTTGAATTCCTGTAGCCAGACAAAATTAAGGTCTGCTGTTTCTCTCCTATCTTGGACTGTCTCCACCAATATTCTCTTAGACTCTTAGACATTCTTGAATTTTATGTAGATTAAGTTGCCTTCATAAAACATTTATCCATACCTGTTGAATCTATTCTCTGCAAAAATATGGGATATTTAATGTATATTTATTTAGCCTAATATAAAACATTTATATTGAGTGTTTTATCTGTCCTTCCGTACTGCCAATAATATATTTATGGTGATGATGATGGTGGTGGTGGTGGTGATGGTGACAGAGATGTTGGGGTCGGGGAGGAAGAAAGTAGTAGTACTTTTTTGAAGGAATACCAGAAATACTAGCCCTAATCATGAAATGTTTGATAGGATTAGACTTAGTAAAGAATGAGTTTTTGGTGGCACACCGTTCTTCCAGGTTTATCTGAGAATGGATTCTTTGTCTCATCACGGAAATCAGTGAGTGAAAATAATTAATTTCAGTCCTTATGTACACAAGGCAAATTGGTGCAGAAGTTGCTTTGTAAGCTACTCTAAGTGGTAGGGAAGTCCACGCTGAGAAAGAGATAGTTGAAACAATACTAGAAAATTATGAGGACATTGTCTTTACTTTCCCTTTTTTAGTCTTCTACAAAATCAGGCACAGAAATTTAGTCTTTGAGGTGGAAAATGATATAGGAACAAAAAACTTCAGAGTTGGAATAATCATAGACAATTACATTTTTTTAAAAATATTTTATTTATTTATTTGACAGACAGAGATCACACGTAGGCAGAGAGGCAGGCAGAGAGAGAGGAGAGGAAGCAGGCTCCCTGCAGAGCAGAGAGCCTGATACGGGACTCGATCCCAGGACTCTGGGATCATGACCTGAGCTGAAGGCAGAGGCTTTAACCCACTGAGCCACCCAGGCGCCCGATAATTACATTTTAAAACTATGTTTTACATTTTCCATTAACAATCTATTTTATAAAATACTGACTTTCTAGAAAATAACTTCTAGATTATTAAACATTTCTGATCATTTTTGCCAAAAGGACTCATAAATTTTTTAAAGTACTATTCTTCAAACTGCAGTTTGCAGTCTTTTGGTAGATTTTAAAATCAATAAAGTGGATAACTACCACACTTATTTTTTAAAAGGTTTTTTTTTTTTAAATAAATGATTTATCTAGGCATCATTTTAAATTAAAGAAAAGTTGTAAACATAGTACAGAGTTTCCATATGACCCTCACTTAGTTTTCCCAATTGTTAACATCTTGTGTTACTAGAGTCTGACTGTCACTAATAGTGGAACATTACTACTAAATTCCAGACTTTTTTGGATTTCTCCTGTTTTTCTATTAATGTTCTCTTTCTGTTCCAGAATCTAATCAATATAGGTACCACATTGTATTTATTTGTCATATCTCCTAGTCTCCCCTGTTCTAGGACAGTTTCTGAGTCTTTTCTTTGTTTTCATGACTGTGACAGTCTGGAGGAGTATTGGCCAGGTAGAATCCTATAAGAATATCTCCCAGTTTGTGTTTATCTAAAATTCACTCATGATTAGACTGGTGTTAAAGGTCTTTGGACAGAAGAGCACAGGTAGATGGTCCTTTCATCACATTATATAACAAAGGTATATGGCATCTACATGACATTCCTGGGGATGGGAACCTTCATCATTTGGTTAAAGTAGAATTTGCCAGGTTTCTCTGTGCAGTTACTATTATTAGGACAAGAATCAACAAATTTGGCACACAGCTTAGGATGTAGAATTAAGCTCCATCTCCTGTAGATGGGGTTAGTTATCTATATATATTATTTAGAGCTTTTTTGTAAGAAATATTTGTCCCTTCTTGGGGAGCTTGGGTGGTTGAGTTGGTTGAGCATCAGACTTGATTTTTGCTCCAGTCATGATCTTGGAGTCATGTAATCAAGCCCCACGCTGGGCTCTGAGCTCAGTGGGGAGTCTCCTTCTCTCTCTTTCTCCTTTTGCCCTTCCCCCTGCTCGTGCTCTTGCGCTCTCCCTCTTTTTCTCTCTTGAATAAATAAATCTTAAAAAAAAAATTGCCTCTTCTCTTCCCTTTATTGATTTATTCAATTTTGTATATATTTATTTTGTACTTTGGGGTATAATCCATTCTCCGTTCTTTCTGAGCACTTCCTCTTTGGTATTATAAGACATACTCCAGGATCCTCTTGTATCTCCCCTGCCCCAGCCCTGAAATCAGCCATTTCTCCAGAAAGCCTTGTTTCCTCATGGAGAATGGTATTTAGAAACCAAGCTCTGGATGTTAGGTATGCTTGCTGGGTGTCTTTGCTTCTGGATCCTATTAGTGGACAGAGCTAGATAATTTAATATATATATGTTTACTAAGTCATAAACATATCTGTCATTATTCCTGGTGTATCATTTTGTATATTTATTAAATTTATAGTGATGTTTAAGACTGTAATCCAGTGGGGCGCCTGGGTGGCTCAGTGGGTTAAGCCGCTGCCTTCGGCTTGGGTCATGATCTCAGGGTCCTGGGATTGAGTCCCGCATTGGGCCCTCTGCTCAGCAGGGAGCCTGCTTCCCTATCTCTCTCTCTCTCTGGCTGCCTCTCCATCTACTTGTGATTTCTCTCTGTCAAATTAATAAAAAAAAAAAAGCTTTAAAAAAAAAAAGACTGTAATCCAGTATGTGATAGGAGTTTAATATAGCAGCTTAACCTCCAAGCTTGGTTGGCTAAGTAAACAGAGTGAGAAAATTTCAAAAATACAGAATGGCTAGATAATGAAATGTTAACACATGCTGGTAGTTTTCAATGGACAATTCGATTTTATTTATCAACTATTTCTAAGTAATTGAGAGGTCAGTATAGTTTTTTTAATTTACTTTGTGATGTTATGAATGTCTTCACTATTGCAGCTTTGCATATTTAAACATGCATGTTTAACTTATTGACACTTATTTTCTTTGTTTCATTCATAAATTGAACACTGTACTGTCTTTTGACAAACTAATACAAGAGAAGCCAGGCAGCTTTTCAGTTTTCTCATTTTTAAGTGGTAACAATAATTTTTACCCCATGAGATTTTAGTGAAGAATAAATAGATGTACGTATTTGAAAGTACCTTGTAAATTCTACATGCTAACTTAAGTTAGAGAATATATGTTAGATTGCCATCATTTAGCAAGAACTGGTTAAATACATTTACTTTGGTTTAATTTTCAATATGTATCACAATGGGAGACATTTGAGTTGATTCTTTATTCCAGTTTTATAAATTATTTCATAAAAAGAATCTCTTATTCATTAATTAAGCTCACATTTTTGAGCTCTTACTTTGTGTTAGGCACAAAACAAATATTAGGCAGCTCATATCCAAGGAAGATCTAATAATCTAATTCCTAACTTAGCAGCCTATTTAACTTATAGCCGTAATGGAAACTAGGCAGTTTAAACAGAGTTTAATGGCCTCCTAGAAGCCTTTTTAATATTTGTTTTGCATTATAATGAATCTGTGTTGCATTTCCTGTCACCCTAGGTGGCTTACTATTTGGAGGTCTTTGTCAGCCTTGGCAGGGTACTTTTGTGACCCACGTGACTCCTTACCCTCACCAGGAAAGGAAACTCCAGGAGAGCCGTGGTATTGCCTTTTGGGATCTGAGCTGTTCCCATCTAGGTGCTTAGGGAAGATTAGTGGAATGAAGAAATGAAGGCAGGAGTTGGGCCAAGCCTCTGACAATTATAGCTTAAATCCTCATTTTCAGAAATAGAAGGGCCTATCAAATGCTGCAGGAAGCACTGGTAGGTCTTTCCTTTCAGGGCTAGAGACACTGTCCCCCATCCCTTTCCTCTTCTTGGTCACTCCCCCAGAACCCTAACAGGAAAACTCACTAAGCCCCCTGCCCATTACGTTAACTTCCTGGGTACCACAGAAGTAGAGTATTAAATGAACTAATTAGATAATTGAATTCCCTGAAAGGCCTTGTAAAATTAGTGTTGGAGATTGTGGATAGTACCCTTTATATTGGGAAGTGTATTAATACCATATTTCTCTGTATAATTTTTATTTTAGGCTGAGGGGAAGATAATATTTATTGATTACCTAATATATGTCATATACAATGCTGGGTACTTTACAGTGTATAACTTCACTTAATTAGAAGGCATAGACATCATCTGCATCATACAGATGATGAAGTCAAGGTCAAACTGCCAGAAAACAGCAAAGCTTGTCTTTGAATCTTGGTTTTGCTGACTTCAAAGACTATGGTCTTTCTACTATGTGAATATTCTAAGATAAAGCTAACTCATTTATTCTCCTAATAAGGGCCTTTACATCAGAATATCTTGAGAGAGTACACTGACCTTTACTATATTTTTTAGTATAGGAGATTGAAATAACAGATACTAAAGTTTTGTAATATCGTGTGATAGAAGATTCCAAATTTTTTGTAGAGGGAGTTAAATGTAAGCTCTGATTCGCCTCACATTAAAACACATTTACCTAAATTTGTGTTCTGTCTATAGGAAAAGAGAAAGGAATCCCATGGATATATTTGACATGGCTAGGCATCGGCTACAAGCTCCTGTCAGAAGACAGTCGCCTAAGGGCTTAGATGTTACTACTTTTCAGAATATTCATGACTTCAATGAGCTGAAAGATAGAGGTGAGTAGAATGCTGCTCTTTGAGATACAGCCTGTGTTCTAACCATATTCAAGTGCTTATTTGTATCCTTTTTCTAAAGTAAAGTTTCATTTAGGATACCTATTTTAAAAAATGATGAATAAAATTTCTATATATTTTAGTTCTTCACTTTACCAATCTAGTAGGTGAAACTTGAGTTTGTCTAACTCTTTTCTTTTGCAGAACATACAGCTTTTAAAGCCTCTCCGGAGTCGATTAGATCAGGTAGACTAAAGAGAAGAGTAGCACTTGTCATTAATGGAACGGCGACAGGGCAAGCTGAGCTTAAGAAAGAGACTGAGAAGGAACAGTCAGAGTGACTGGAGAATGTGGTATCCCGAAATCTAAGGGAAGAGAATATGTCAAGGAGAAGGGATCATTTAAGAGGAATAGTGCAAAGCGTTAGTTGGATCAGAAGTCACTGGTGACCTCGGTTAGATCTTTTTCAGTGGAATTAGGGTACCAGAAGCCCATTAACATGGGAATGAGGATTGACTAGGAGGCAGAGTGTTGGAGGTAGTAAGCATAAGACAGCTCCTGGAGGAGGTAGGCTTGGCTGGGAAGAGCTGGGAGAACAGGGTAGAATGCTAATGTGAAGGGCTGTGACAGGGTAAGAGGTGTGTGTAGGGTATGGGAAAAAGAAGGAATGAGGAGAGCAGGGTCCCTGAGTAACTCAGGCAGGAGCAAATGGAGAGTATTTGAAGGAAGAGAGTTGAGAAGATTTGATTTTGATGTAGCACTTAGAAGGAGCAGAGAAAGCTTAGTAGAGAAATAGGATTACCAGGAGACACAGGTCCTAGGAGACTGAAAATGTATAGAGGAACCAAAATGTGTGTTATATGTGATTTTCCTTTTGGACCATGTAATAGAGCAGGTTTTGGAGTCAAAGTGGCAAATTGTTGGATATGTGGTCATATGATCTACCAGATGAACCAGAACTGAACTTTTCTTCTTTTTGCTTTTTAAATTAGTATCTATTACAGAAAGTTTTGAAAACACAGAAAACTAGAAAGGAAAATCACCTTGCTCAAACCACCTAAATATAAGCACCTAAATATAAGCACCATTCATATTTCTAGTCTTCTTTCTGAGCCTATTTAAAACAAAAACAAACAATAAACAAAAAACAGTAAAACTGTTACTTAATTTTCTCTTTTGTTTTTCATTTAGATTTATAAGTGTCATCAGTTACATTTACTGTTGTCTTTTAATGCTATGATTTATTGATAATTTACTATATGCCAGGCAGTGTATTAAGCCAGTAGGTCTCAGAGTTTGGTCAGGGGACCTGCGTAGTCAGACTGTTTTCATTATAAGCCAAGACATTATTTGTCTTTTTCATGCTTATTCTCACATGGGATATGGTAATGGTGATAACTTTTGATCATAAAGCTTTTTACATATTTAGGATAATTTCTTTAAATTATATTCCAACAGTATAATTAGAGATCAAAGGGAATAATAGTTTCAAGGCTTTTTAGATATATGAACTACATTTTGTTCTCAAGATTTAAAAGTTAAGTTTTATCATTTTCATTCTGCTCACCTCATATTCTTGAACTTGTGGCATAGATGAATTCTTAGATTGTCATTTCCTCCAATAATGACCTCTCTCCTAAAGTTCCAGCCAGTCTGTATTTATCTTGCTTTTTGCATATTTACAAGGGTGAAAATATTAATTGGCTTGATAACATTATGTTTTCATTTTTTTCAGTATATTTTAGGGACTGGCTTCGATTAGTGTCTAATGGCTCCCTGAGTTGTAGCTGTGTGACTGACTGCGTGGCTATACGTGTACATAGTTGCCCAGCTGTGTGCTCTGGAGGGAAATCTTGGGGAGTGGGGAAGTACGGATGGGGAATGCATAATAAGCTACTGCTTGTTCTGGGGTGGTGTGGTGGGGGAGTTCCTTTTAATGTTGCTAAGTTTGTGAAAGGCCATTTACTTACAGAATATTAATTTCGTGTTCTTGAGTTTTATGATAATTTTAATACATTTTGACTTTGGTGATACATTATTATTCCTTGATTTTGAAATTACATTCCTCATATGTTTACTGAAGTTTTATAAAATCTCCTTTGGAAACAAGATTGAACTTACCTATATATTTTTTGTACTAGATTCAGAAACACGGGTTGACCTGAAGTTCATGTACCCAGATCCTCCAAGAGATCACCACAACTTAGAGATCCAGCAGCAAGCCCTGCTAAGAGAGCAGCAGAAGAAACTGAATAGAATGAAGATGCAGGAAGGTGCTGAAGGTAAGAAATCGTCATTCCTGTCTCAAAGAGTAGCACTGGGTTGTTTGTTGTTGTTGTTAGCCTTTTTTCTCTCTGTTGTTGATTGCAGTCCCAGGCAGCTTCCCACTGGTAGCTCCATGCTCACATGGCCCTTTTGGCAGATAGCCCCAGAAAAGGACAGGTCCCCGAGAGGGCTCTGATGGGTGTGGCCGAGGCACGTTGTGGGTGAGAGGGGTCCAGGGAGGATGGAGTACCTCAGCTAGGCCACGTGACATCTGCAGCAGGAAGTAGGAACCAAGGGAAGGAGTGCTGGGCAAACACTCCAGTGCCCTGTGGGGCATTTCTTTGCCATGTGTGTCTGACAGGTTTTGGTAGGGCATAAAATCTGTTCAGGGACACTGGGCTGTAAATGTGTGTTTGTATAATCAGCCAATCAACAGGTGCTTCCTGAGTGCCTGTGGTGAGCACAGGTACTGATGCATATCCAGGGGATGTGGTGATGAATGAAATATGCTGTTGTTGTCAAGGAGCTTATACTTTGTTGGAGGAGTTAGAGGCTAAATAAGCCTAAGCGTACTGAGTGCTGCAAAGGAGAAATCTAGGGTCCCATGGGAGTATGGAACTGGGGGTAGGGAACTGTGGGTACCCACAGCAGAGTGGGGGTAGCTGCCTCACAGAGCACAGCATCTTGTGGGCCCCGTTGGCCTAGAGTCCTGCAGGCCGTTGAGGGTGGCAATGGAAAATAAGTCCTAAAACACAACAGTCCAGTAATAAGAATAAGACATTCTCATTCTCAGGCCTCAGGATCTGAGGAAACTTTTTTGACCATGAGACATAATCACAGGAATAAGTTGCGCACCATTTTAGGCCCAGGTCAAGGCTTTGATAAAGATTGATATAGGAGAAGTCTTTCATCCATCTGATATAGAACTTTTCACAATGGTCTCATCACCCTCTAACAGCATGGTAACCCACATTCTATGGCATGTCATCAGAAAAGAGAAACTAGTACATTTTTAACCTTTATAAGCATTTTGGTGGAATATTTCCTTAGGAGACCCTGCTGATCTGATGTGGTGCAGTCTTGGCATATTCGGCTGGTTAACTGAAAAGTAGTCCCCAGGTGGATAGATGCAGGTGCATTTGGGCACCGAGGGTATCCATCTTCCACAGCAGCCACCGACCAACTTCCAGTGAACTCTATGATGACTGAGTTCATAAGAATGTGGTTTAAATATGGTAAAATAATCACAAGCATGGTATAAAATATTCTAAGAAGGAGTATAGGCTATCATTCATTCATACCCTATTTATCCTAAAGGCAGTCCCTAAAGGACAAAATGCACTATTGGATGCACATAGGAAAACTGGTCAAATCAAAGAGGAGGGGGCTTTGGTTGGGGCACCTGTGTGGCTCAGTAGGTTAAGCCTCTGCCTTTGGCTCAGGTCATGATCTCAGGGTCCTGGGATCGAGCCCCACATTGGGCTCCCTGCTCAGCAGGGAGTCTGCTTCCCCCTCTCTCTCTGCCTGCCTCTCTGCCTACTTGTGATTTCTTTCTGTCAAATAAATCAATAAAATCTTTAAAAAGGGGGGGGGGGCATTTGGTATACTTCCTCCAGAGACTCTGTGTAACCAGGTGCCTGGAGCTGAAAAATTCTATGTGAGGGACCCGTGTTTAAGTCCACTCAGCAACTTTCTGCCCAGATTGTGGAAATATGAGTGAAGCTTGAAGAATCCTGCATTATTTTCTTTTCCTGCAGACTTCACAATGATTTTTACTTTTGTCTATTCAACTAGAATGGATGCTGAACTAGTTATAAATATATTTATATATATAATTATAAATTAATAAGTAATAGCTTAACATTCTAAAATGTGATAGTTGAAAAAATTTACAGTAGAGAGCTAGTCACAAAGGATATTGTAAAAGTTTTTATTTTTAAATGTTTTTTCTCCATTAACTACAGCTGACTTGGATGCCATCCCAAGTGCTAAAGTACGGGACCGCAGAATGGTAAGAAACCAGTTACAATTTTCCAAGCTAGTTTTTGGGGGATAAAAAATTTTTAGGAATAAGGTAAGTGAGTAATCCAATTTTGAATATTGAGTTAAGAAAGAATTTAACTCTTGTCTCATCCCTGTAGTGGGTATTCAGAGATGTATTAGTGGAATATGTAGAGAGAAAGCATATTGTTATACGAAGTATATTGTGGTTACAAGACTTCAGGGCTAGGCTGTTCAGGTTGGTCTGTTTTTAGCCGTGTGACTTCAGGCAAGGTATTTAATCTTAGTTTTAAACATGGTAAGTTTTGAGATGCCTGCTAGACAAACAGTTGGAACTGGCAAGTAACAGACAGGTAAGGGAGTTCAGGGGAAAAGACTGAGGTTGGAAATAAATTTAACCTTCATACACACGAGTAACAGTAACAATATTATTGCATTTTCAGATTATAAAGGTAAGGCTCAGCTCAGCTGTTTTAGTAGCCCAGGGTCACCAGTTGGTAGCTGTTGGTGCTTCATTTGAAGTGATAATGATGTTGCTAATAGCTACCAGTTAGAGAGTGACCACCCTATCTGTGCTAGGTACTTGATGTTTATTTCTCTCAAGTATACAAGATATGCATTCTTTCTGTGACGGAAGAGGAAACGGTGGGCCCATGATCACGCAGTGGTAAGCTGCACAGCCCAGGCTTGAAACCAAGGTGGTCTTGAGAGCTCCTCCTTGTCCCCATGCCATCCCTATTCCTGAAATCTCTGCAGGTTGGTAGGTTTCTCTGAATGTGGCAGCCACATTTCTCAGTGAAAAGATACTGAAATTTAACCAAAATTTTAACCAAAATCCCAGATTAAAATAACAAAATAACACCATATTTTGCTGAGTAGTAACTCAGCAGAAACAGCTTATCATGGCTGTTACCAAGAAGCTAATAAATTTTGGGGTCCTCATCACCCTAGAAACTGGATTGTATAGCAAACACAAATGAAAAGTGGGGCAGGTTGTCATGGAGAAGATAGAGCTTACCTGGACTTGGATCACTTTTCAGATACATGAAGGACTCTGATGAGCAAGAGAGGCTGGGTGGTATGCGGTGCTAGGAACATCTGGTTCAGACCATTTAGTAAATATTAGAAGCTGTTCATGCCAAAAAGCAAAAGTAGAATCAGTAGGTGTTAAATGAAAAAGGAAAGTTAAATGCAACCTATGGAAGAATTCAGTGATAATGCTGTGAATTCTGATAATGCTGTGTATTAGTGGAATGTATTTAGAAATTAATGGTTAGCTCTTCAGTGGAGTGTTCTAGCACATCCTAGAAATCTGCTGGGGAAGTGGTGGTATGTGACTTTAGGCTCCTTCCAACATATAAGGAGACAGTATTCTCTGTGTGTAAATCTGTTAATCTCTTATTTGAGAGCTCATTATAAACACAATCTTAGTGGTATTTTCCCCCCTACTCTTATGTTTCCTCTGTATCTGTGCTCTACCTTTGTGACAACTGCTGTCTCATAGGGCTGTCATTGTCTGAGGACACAGCCCTCTCTCCCCCATGAGATTACGATCCACTCCACAGCAGAAACTCTTACTCATCTTTGTTCTGGCATGGAGGAAATAATAGGAAGTACACTGTACAAATAACTGAAAGAATGAATGAATCTTGGCTGTGGTTTAAAGACTTAATTTTTATTTATTTTTTTAAGATATTACTTATTACTTATTTGTCAGATCAAGAGAGAGAGAAGAGTTGGTGGAGGTGGCAGGGAGAGGGAGATGCAGACTCCCTGCTGAGCAAGGAGCCCCATGTGGGATGTAGTCACAGGACCCTGGGATCATGACCTGAGCCAAAGGCAGATGCTTAATCAACTAAGCCAACCAGGCGTACCAGTTTAAAGACTTTTAATGTTTAATTGGGTTCATTGCTTCATACTGTTTTCATCGCAGTATTGTGACCCTAAATAAAACCGGTCTTTCTTTATTGGGCACTGGAATGTGGTGTAGGAGGCAAGCAGCCAGTCCTACCTTTCTCCATTCATTTTTTGCTAATTTTTGGGACAGTGTAGAGACTTGTGCCTCTTGGTACAAATTTGTTGTTTTTCCATACAGGACTAATAAAAATCATTAATACATGATGTTTCTTTTAGCCTAGAGAGGACTCCGATGATTTCTTGAAAACTTCATTATTGGAATCTGATAGTGCTTTTATTGGTGAGTATATTTCTTTTACCAATCTAGTTACTTAAATATTAAGCATTTATATTTCTTTTAAGTATACTTCTCCATACTTAACAAAATGAGCACTTCACTCTCTGTTTTGCAAGGTGGTAGAAAGGGAATGTTCTATTTTATTAACTTAATAATTATCAAATATGACTTACTCTGATTTTAAAAACTTTGTAGGGACGCCTGGGTGGCTCAGTTGGTTAAGCAGCTGCCTTCGGCTCAGGTCATGATCCCAGGGTCCTGGGATCGAGTCCCACATCGGGCTCCTTGCTCGGCAGGGAGCCTGCTTCTCCCTCTGCCTCTGCCTGCCTCTTTGTCTGCCTGTGCTCGCTTGCTCTCTCTCCCTCTGTCTCTGACAAATGAATAAATAAAATCTTTAAAAAAAAAAAAAAAAAAAAAAAAAAAAACTTTGTAACTAAAATGAACTTTAGTAGTCATAGGAAAGGTTCACACAAAAACCTGTATGAATTTTCGTAACAGCTTTACTATAATAGCCAAAAACTGGAGTCAGCCCAGATATCCTTCAGTAGATGATTGGTTAAAGTATAGTACATCCATTCAGTGGAATACTACTAAGAGATCAGTGCGTCAGGATCAAGGATATTTTATCAGTATTAGTATCCTGGGTGTGAGACTGTTGTTGCTTTCTTTTGCAAAACATTACCACTGGAGGGACCTGGCCAAAGTATGCAAAGGACCTCTTTGATTTCTTAAAACTGCATGTGAATCTTTCAATTTTAAAAGGTCATAAGGATATTCTTAGTTTTAAGGAAAAATAAATCTCACAGTACCTTTACTTATATTCTTAAGTACTGTAATGCACATGTAATTATGTACTCTGATCATAAGCATTTCTGCTGTCTTAGGGCCATCAGGGAATTAAATATCCTACATACTAGTTGTATTTCATGAGATGAAAATTCCAAACTAGCCTATACTTTTTTAGTGAGTGTTTCTTTTCAGGGTGTCCTCCAGGGTGTCATATTGTGGAGAGTGATTACAGATAGAGAAACCAGGAGGAAGGAAATAGGATAGGGAGGTTGTCTATGGAGGCATCAGGGCAATGTGACCTATTCCTGCCAAAAATTAAGACAGTTTGGGGCACTCAAGATTGTGTCTTGGACTATTTCATTATATTAGACCAAAGATATAGCAATCTCTCTTCTTGATATCCCACAAATATCCTATGGTCATGACTGTTACCACTGTTCTAGTGAATGTGGGTAAGGCTTTTTCTCTAGATGAGAAAGTTCTGAGGATCTAAATATGTAGCATGTTGACTACAGTTAACAGTACTGTACTATAAACATGAACGTTGCTGTGAGAGTGGAGTTTTAATGTCCTCACCATAACAAGAACAGCAAAATGGCAATTCTGTGAAGGAGGAAGAGGATGTGTTAACTAGCCTTCTTGTAAAAAAAAACATTTTGCAATATGTAATTGACCCTTGAACAACATGGGTTTGAACTGTGCGGATCCACTTCTCTGTGGATTTTTTCTCTGTAAATACAGTACTGGGGAAAGTGTATTTTCTCAGTAACATTTTCTCTTCTTTTTTTGGAAGAATATATATATATATATATACACACACACACACACTTTTGGACTCCTCAAGTCAATTTACTGTTGACTTGAAGCCTTACTGATAACACAATTAACACATACTTTATATGTATATATACATATATATATATACATATATATGTATATATATATATGTATATATATATATGTATATATATATATAAAGTATGTGTTAATTGTGTTATCAGTAAGGCTTCAAGTCAACAGTAAATTTTTTGAGGAGTCCAAAACTATATGTGGCTTTTCAAACATGCAGGGCCCCTGCATTGTTCAAGGGTCAGCTATATATGTAATATCAGATCATCACATTGTATACCTTAGACTTACAGTGTTCTATGTCTGTAGTAAATTAAGCTGGAAAAAACACAAATTGACTATAAAAAAGAAATTCTATCAATAATAAGTTTCTAAAACAGAAAGCACCAGGTCCAGATAGCTTCATTGGTGGATTCTCCCAAATGTTTAGGGAAGAATTCTATCAGTTCTCTACAACCTCTTCCAGAAAACAGAAGTAGAGGGACACATTCTGAGTGTCCGCATTACCCTAATACCAGACAGAGAAGAGTGCAAGAAAACTACATACCAGTACCTCTCATGAACATAGATGCAAAAATTCTCAGGAAAATATTAGCAAAATGAATTTAACAATGTGTGAAATACCACAACCAAGTAGAATTTATATCAGGTAGGCAAACTTGTTTATATTCAGTTAATATAATTAATCAAAATGTAATCATCCTATTAACAGGCAAAAGAAGAAAAATCACATGATCAGTATCAGTAGATGCAGAAAGGCACTGAACAAAATCCAACACCCAGTCATGATAACTCAGCAAACTAGGGCTATAAGGGAGCATCCTCAGCTTGATAGAGAATATCTACAGAAACCGTACAGCCAACATCATATTTAATGATGAGGAAATAGTAACTTTCCTGTAAAGACCAGGAAACGGCAAAGAGGTCTCTTCTCACTGCTCCTCAACATCATTGTGGAAGTCCTAGCTGATGTGCCAAGACAAGAAAAGGAGGAATACAGATTGGGAGGGAGAAATAATACTGTCTTTGTGCATAGATGATATGATTGTAGGAAATCTGATGAATAAAAGAAATCCTGGTACTAATAAGTAGTTACAGCATGGTTGCAGGATACCAGGTCAAAACACAGAAGTCAGTTGCTTTCCTAGATGTACCAGCAATGAACAAGTGGTCTCAGAAATTTAAAACACAGTATCACTCACATTAGCATCCCCTAAAAAAGAAATGTGTAGATACAGATCTCATACTGATTTTCTTATGAGAAAAACTATAAAACACTTATGAAATAAAACAGGTGATTTCATGTTAATGGATTGGGAGATGCAATATGGTTTAAGATACCAGTTCTTCCCAACTTGACCTATAAATTCAATACAATCCCAGTCAAACTGATTCTCAAGTTTATATGGAGAGGCAAAAGATCCAGAATAGCCAGCTCAGTATGTAAAGAGGACAAAGGTGAAAACTGACACTTCAACTTTATAAGTTAATAGTAATCAAGTGGTTTGGTATTGGCAAAAGGATATACAAATAGATCAGTTGAACAGAATAGAGTCTAGAAATAGAGCCAAACAAGTACATTCCATTGTTTTTTGACAAAAGAGCAAAGGCAGTTCAATGGACAAAAGATGGTCTTTTCAATAAATGGTGCTAGAACAACTGGACATCTACATGCAAGAAAAGGAATCTAGACACAGATCTTACGCCCTTCAACAGAAACAACTAAAAGTGGACCATAAACCCAAATGTAAAATGCAAAATTATACAACTCCTAGAAGATAACAGAGGAGAAAACCTAGAAGAACTTAGGGATGATGATGACATTTTAAATACAATACCAGAGGTGTAATCCATTAGAGAGAGATTGGATAAACCAGACTTCTTTAAAAACTTTTTCTTTAAAAACAGTGTCAAGCGAATGAGAAGAAGAGCCAGAGACTAGGAGAAAATACTTGGCTAAAGACCCATCTGATAAAGGAATGTTACCACAACCAAGTAGAACTCTTAAAACTCAACAATAAGGAACAATTCAATTAAAAGATGGGCAAAAGATCCAAACATATTTCACTAAGGACCTACAGATGGCAAATAAGCATATGAAAATATGTCTTTAGGGAAATGTAAATTCATAACAAGATACCACTGTTAGAATGGCCAAGATCACAGGAACTCTTACTCAGTGCTGATAGGAATGTAAAATGGTACAGCCATCTGGGAGACAGTTTGGAAGTTTCTTAAGAAACCAAAACATACTCTTAACAATCCTGCAGTCACACTACTTGATATGTACACAAAGGAGTTAAAATTTATGTCCATACAAAAATCCACACACAGATATTTACAGCAGTTTTATCAGTAATTTCCAAGAACTAGAAGCAACCAAGATGTCTTTCAGAAGGTGAATGGATAAAAATACTGTGATACAACCAGACAGTGAAATATTATTATTCTGTGCTGAAAAGGAATGAGCTACAAAACCATGGAAAGATACAGAAGATCCTTGAATGCATTTGTATGAAAGAAGCCAATCTGAACAGGCTACATACTATAGGATTCCAACTTTATGACCATCAGGAAAAGACAAAACTATGGAGGCAGCAAAGAGATCAGCAGATACAGAGGAAGGAATGGATAGGTGGTGCACAGGAGAGTTTTAGGGCAGTGAAGCTATCCTGTGGGTATTGTCATACTGGATACATGTCCAAACCCATGCAATGTACACCACCAAGAGTAACCTAATGTAAATTACAGATGTTGGGTGATAATGCGTTAGTGCGGGTTCACTGATTTTAACAAACATACCACTCTGTTGATAGCGAGGTAAGCTATGAGTGTGCGGACGGGGTGTTTTCCACCCTGTTTTCGTCTTTTTTTTTTTTAAAGCAAGTGCATTAATGGTTGGGTATATACAGAAATCACAAAACTTTATTTTTGGAATTTTAAAAAACCACATCTCTTTCAGTAAAATGTAGTTATTGCTGCCTTTAAAAAAGCTGTACGTTTTAAATATCAGAAATTTGAATATCACTTATAGGGCAAATGGTAGTATTGTATCAATATTAAATTTCCTGAATGTGATAAAGGTATAATGTAGGAGACAGTCCTTGTTCTTAGATAGTACATACTTCACTATGTGGAGATGAAGTGTCAACTTACTGGTTCACCATTAACACCATCACCCCCCATATAAAATAAAGTATATGTGGCAAAATAAGAATGGTGATTTTAGGTATTTATTGTATTATAACTTTCCTTTAGGTTTTTCAAAATAGTCTTTTAAAATAAAGAGTTGGAAAAATTCTAAATGTTCTAAATGGATTACCTCCACGATCACTAGAGAGGTTGTGATCAAAAAGATTGATAATACCAAGTGTTGGTGTATGGGTTAACTAGAACCTTCTTATATTGTAAAATGATAGAACCACTTCTGAAAATGGTTTGGTAGTTACTCAAAAGGCTAAACATAGAGTTAAACAGAATACCCAGCAATTTCACTCCTAGGAATATACTCCAAAGAAATGAAAACATATGGCCACAAAGACATGTACACGAATGTTCACAGCAAATTAGTAACTCTCAACTAGAAACAATTCACAGGTCCATCACCTGGTGAATACATAGATAAAATGTGTATTCCACAAAAGTTACTGAGCTATTTGTGTACATTTGTAGTAGCTGAATTTTATTATATGTAAATAATACCTTAAAGCTAGTAAAAAACAAAGTATTGGTTTAGCACGGAGTAAAAAAATTTGAAATGATGGATGTTTAAGGCTTCTCCTTTGTGTGGTCTTCCTAGGTGCTTATGGCGAGACATATCCTGCCATTGAAGATGACATCCTCCCTCCACCGTCCCAGGTGCCCTCTGCAAGGGAGCGCAGGAGGAACAAACAGAAAGGACTGGACTTTGTATGTATGAAGTATCTTTTTCTTTTTTCCCTTTTCAGTTTAGGAGAGGTCCGGGTTCTGACCATTTGGTCCACAAGAGACTCGTTTTAAGCCCAAAGACACCCCCAGATTGAAAGTGAGGGAGTAGAAAACCATTTATCATGCTAATAGACATCAAAAGAAAGCTGGGTTAGCAATTCTTATATCAGACAAGTTAGGTTTGTTTGTTTGTTTGTTTTAAGAGCGAGAATGAGAGAGAGAGTGTGACAGAATACACTAGCAGGAGGAAGGGACAGAGGGAGAAGCAAGCTCCCCGCTCAGCTGAGAGCCCGATGTGGGACTTGAACCCAGAAGACTGGGATCATGACCTGAGCTGAAGGTAGATGCTTAAACGACTGAGCCATCCGCACACCCTGAAACAAATAAGATTTTAAACCAAAGACTGTAATACAGGATGAGGAAGGACACTATATCATAATTAAAGTGTTTATTCAACAAGATCATCTAATAGTTGTAAATATTTATGCCCCTAACATGGGAGCAGCAAAAAATACAAACCAATTAATAACTAAATCAAAGAAACACATCAATAATAGTAGGGGACTTTAACACCCTGGGAACTGAAATGGACAGATCATCGAAGCAGAAGATAAAAGGGAAACAAGGACTTTGAATGACACACTAGACTGGATGGACTTCACAGATATCTTCAGAGCATTCCATCCTAAAGCAACAGAATATACATTCTTCTCCAGTGCACATGGAACATTCTCCAGAAGAGAGCACATCCTGGGTCTCAAATCAGGTCTCAGCCGGTACCAAAAGACTGGGATCATTCCCTATATATTTTCAGACCACAATGTTTTGAAACTAGAACTCAACCACAAGAGGAAAGTTGGAAAGAAGGCAAATACATGGAGGCTAAAGAGCATCATACTCAAGAATGAATGGGTCAACCAAGAAATTAAAGAAGAATTTTAAAAATTCATGGAAACAAATGATGAAAACACAACTGTTCAGAATCTTTGGGCTGCAGCAAAGGAGGTCCTAAGAGGGAAGGACATAGCAATATGAGCCTTTCTCAAGAAATAAGGAAGGTTTCAAATATACAACCTGACCTTATACCTAAAGGAGCTGGTAAAGGACAACAAATACAGCCTAAACCCAGCAGGAGAAGAGAATAAATAAAGGTTAGAGCAGAAATCAACAAAACAGAAACCAAAGGAACAGTAGAATGGACCAAGGAAACTAGGAGCTGGTTCTTTGAAAGAATTATTAGGATCAATAAGCCCCTAGCCAGACTTATCAAAAAGAAAACAGAAAGGACCCAAATAAGTAAAATCATGAATGAAAGAGGAGAGATCATGACCAATACCAAAGAAATAGTTTTAAGAACATATTATGAGCAACTATATGCTAACAAATGAGGCAATCTGGAAGAAATGGATGCATTCCTAGGGACTTATAAACTACCAAAACAATCACGAAGAAAGAGAAAACCTGAAGAGACCCATAACCAGCAAAGAAATTGAAGCAGTAATCAAAAATCTCCCAAGAAACAAGAGCCCAGGGCCAGATGACCTCCCAGGGGAATTCTATCAAATATTTAAATAAGAATTAATACCTGTTCTTCTGAAGCTGTTTCAAAAAAATAGAAATGGAAGGAAAACTTCCAAACCCTTTCTATGAAGCCTGCATTACCTTGATCCCAAAAGCGGACAAAGACCCCACCAAAAAGGAGGATTATAGACCAAGATCCCTGATGAACATGGATGCCAAAATTCTCACCAAGGTACTAGCCAATAGGATCCAAAGGTACAATTTGAAAAACCCTCTGCAGTAGGCGCCAAAAGTACAGTAAAAGGATTATTCACCACGACCAAGTCTATATATATTAATTAATTATATATATAACATATATTTCAGCCATCAAAAAATGAAATCTTGCCATTTGCAGCGATGTGGATGGAACTAGAGGGTATTATGCTAAGTGAAATAGGTCAGAGAAAGACAATTACTCACTCATATGTGGAATTTAAGAAACAAAAGACAGGATCATAGGGGAAAAAAGGGGGTTAAAAAAAAACAAAAATCATAAGCGACTGTCAATCATAGGAAACAGAGTGCTGATGGTTGCTGGAGTGGGGATGGGTGGAGGGACAGGCTAATGGAGATGGACATTAAGGCGGGCATGTGATGATATAATGAGCACAGGGTATTATGTAATACTGATGAATCCTAGGCCTGTACCTCTGAAACCAGTAATATGTTACATATTTATTGAATATAAATTTTTTAAAATGTTTGAAAATAAATAAGTAAAAGTAAAAAATATATTGGGGTGGTCCAGTAATGAGTGAGCACTTGCTGTGGATAGAGGTGACTTTAGGCTCCACCACCAAATAGTTCCCTAACCTTAGTAGGTCATTGAATTCTGGTACCTTGGCTTCTCTGAGGTAGTGTTTTCCTATCTCCTAGTGTGGTTATAAGCCTAGCAGTCCCTGGCACAGAATGTTCATTCCACACCCTAATCTTCCTCCTCCTCTGTTGCAGAATATTTGGATTTCAGAAAGTACAAGAAGCAATTGATAAACGTTTATTGCAAAGTATGCTTTATCCTCTTAGACACTTAAGCCTACTATAAAGTATTTTGTTCAGATAACCTGTCCAAGGTCACATTCTATAGGAAGGCTGATATTCAACCTATATTCTTTTCATAGAATGTGTGCAAATTTTTTTTTTTTTAATTTATTTGACAGGCAGAGATCACAAGTAGGCAGAGAGGCGGGCAGAGAGAGAGAGAGAGAGAGAGAGGAAGGAAAGCAGGCTCCCTGCTGAGCAGAGAGCCCGATACGGGGCTCGATCCCAGGACCCTGGGATCATGACCTGAGCCAAAGGCAGAGGCTTTAACCCACTGAGCCACCCAGGTGTCCCTGTGTAAATGTTTTTATAGTATACCCAGTAAAAAGCCCTTGTGACGTTGTGTACTTTGTTGACTAGATAACTTTGGGCAAATTCTTAAACTGTTGCTGTCCTATATATGTGACATGGAGATACAGTTAGATAATATATATGAACCATTAGCACTGAATCAGGTCCACAAAGGATAAATGCTGTTATTAGCATTATTTTTTTGTTTGTTTGTTATTAGCATTATTACATGTGTAGCTTTAGTAGGTGGAAGTAACTTGTTTCCCCAGCAACCATCAGTCTACTTTCTGTCTCCATAGTATTTCCTTTTCTGGATGGATACACAGAAATGAGATATGGTCAAGCATGTCAGTACTTGCCTCCTTTTTATTGCTGAGTAATAGTCCTTTGAATGGGGATTTCACATTCAGTTTATCCATTCAACACTTGATGGACATTTGGATTGTTTCTACTTTTGTGTACAAGTTTTCTGATGATTTTCATTTCTGTTGCATGCATACCTAGCAATAGAATTGTTGTGTTATAGAAGTAACTATGGTCAACATTTTGAGGAACTGCCAGACTGGTTTTCAAAGTGGCTACACCATTTTATACTTCCACTAGCAATAGATGAAGGTTCCAGTTTCTGTATCATGGCTACACTTGTTACTGTCTCTTTTATTATAGTTATTATAGTCATCCTAGGGAGTGTGAAGTCTCATTGTGGGTTTTTCATTTCCCTTATGATGTTCAGTATCTTCTTTTAAGATGTCTGCAAATCCTTTGCCCATTTTCTAATCAGGCTATTGTTGATTTGTCAGTTATGTATTTGAGATTCAAGTCCCTTATTACATGTATGATTTGCATAGTTTTCTCTCATTTTGTGGGTTGTCTTTTACATTGTTCATGGGAGTCCAACTTACCAATCTTCTGTTTTATCACTTGTGCTTTTGGGGTCTAATAATTAGAAACCATTACCTAACCCAGTTACTTGTGTTTTCTTCTAAGGAGGTCAGAGATCTACTCTGAGTTAATTTTCGCAATTGATGTGAGGTGTGGGGATCCAAATTCATTCTTTCGCATTGTGGACAATCCAGTTGTTCCAGTAACATGTTGTTGAAAAGGCTCTTCTTTCCCCTAGTGAATTTTGTTGGCCTTTTTGTCCATAAATGTAAGGGTTTGTTCCAGGACTCTATTCCATTGATCTGTAGGTCTCGCTTTAAGCCACTACCACCTGAATTGATTACTGTAGCTTAATGGATTCTTAGCCCGTTGTTTCACTTTTTTTTACCTTTTGGGTCCTAAAATTTCCCATCTTCACCCAGCCTGGCAGCATTTACATATTATTATCACAGATGCTGTATCTTTACCTGAGCCTGCATGAATAAACACCAAAACTTAAATGGAAATCTGTAGCATTTATATTCTACTTTATTCCTTACACTATATATTTATCAGGAGCAAGAATATTTTTAGGTTCACTGATTGAGGTCAATGTTTGTTTCAAAAATTCTCTTTTCTAATTACAGGATAACAATCATCCTAATATGCCACCAGATGGTCTCTCTTTAAGATCTGTGTCCAGTATAAATATTGATCAGCTTAGGATGAAAAATGAGGAACGGATGCGAAAACTGAATGAACTTCAGAATAAACTGATTAATACAGGTAAATGGCCAGTCTTAAGGGATCAAACAGTTTACAAGAAGTTTTACAGCCAAACTTGTTGGCTGGGGGACGATGCAGTGAATTTTGCAATCCCTTTGAGTTGTAAGGCCTAAAACCACAGACACTATCCAGGAAAATCTGGACTCCGGATCAATTTTTCATCACATTCTACCAGAGAGGGTATGCTTTTTGAGTGGATTTTTTTTTTCTTTTAAAATTTTATTTATTTGTCAGAGCACAAGCAGGGGGAACAGCAGGCAGAGGGAGCAGCAGACTCCCTGATGGGCAAGGACCTTGATGCAGGACTTGATCCCAGGACCCTGGGACCATGACCTGAGCTGAATGAAGGCAGACGCTTAACCAACTGAGCCACCCAGGTGTCACCTGAGTGGATTCTAAACCGATGAAATTTTTATTACATATATCCAGGCTCTTTGCTTTCATCAGGGAAAATGCTGGTTAGTATCAGCATCTCACTCCCCTTACCGAACTGAGGAATTATTAGAAACTAATTTGACAACTTTGAAGTCTTTAGAGAACACATCTATTATGAGTTTATAGTACTACGAACAAAATTTTTTTTTAACTTTTTTGCTTGGCTTTTAGTGCCATAGACAAAGCAAAGCAGCCCCAGGTTGATGTTTCTTTTTGTTTAGTGTTTTTCTTAGGGCTTCATGGTCTCTCGTTGTTTGGGTGACCAGCAGGATGATTCCTTAGGCAGCTAGTGAACCCCTCAGTACTAGTTTTAGTGAACAATAGAGTGGTCTTTTGGGACAATTCCCTTTAGTCTGTGAGGCTACATACAATAAGCCTAATAGCAATCTTCCTATCTTTAACACTTCATTTAAATTTAAAACTATACTCCTATAATCTCTAGGAGTCAGGGTATCATATGTTCTGGTGGCAGTTCCATATCAAATGCCAGCACATATGGTAAACTGAAGCAGTACTTTTCATATCGTACCTGAAAAAATGTGGACCAGTGGGAAAACAGTTCTTTAAGTCTGCACTGAGGATTGCCTATTCTTAAATTTCTTTTAGAACCAGTAAGGGTGATTAATAATTAACAGGGGTATATTTAAATTGAAAAAAGTAGAGCATTTAAAGAATCTCTTACAGGTTTTCAGCTTCTAAACTTCTTTTTAACATTGTCCTTTCAAACAGGAGCTTTTTGGTATGATGTGGAGTGACTGCTTATTAAATTGACTGCACATATCCCTTTGCTGGGCTAATTCTTCACAGACCGGGAGATGTTTAAAAAAAAAAAAAAAAGACATCACAGGGTAGGAAGGCAGATTTTCCTATTATATCTAATAAGTAAAATACAGAAATAGTTGAGTATATTCAATTAAAGAATGAAACTTAAGGACCTACCTTTTAATGGAGTAGACAACAACCTCTTAGATTAGGTACAAGAATGGACGTAATTTCATCTCCTGTCTACCTGTCTAGTGCTTTCCTAAAAGGATTTCCTCTCCTTAGAGCATCGGTAATAGGTTTGGAGTTTCTAAAACTTCGCTGAACTTAAAAGTTTTGTAAGGTTGCATACACTTCTGCAGTCAGCTTAACGTTTATCGCTCTTTACTTTGCTGTTTTGGAATCCCTGTGGGTGTTGGCACCACAGAGTCACCTATTCACTTGACCGTTTTTTTCCTACCTCTAAATGAGGGACCTGGACAAAAGAGTACTTTGTAGAACGTAATCCTGTGGAGAAATGCAGGGCTGGAATGGCTTAAATTACAGGAAGAGATCTGTGTGCATTTCAACTCCTGGCCACCAGTGTTACCTGAGTCATGTCCCTCTTGCCTCCTTTAGATGATGAGAGTTCACTGGTTGACCCCGATGACATGAAGCATGTGGGGGACGATGGATCAAACTCTGTAGCCACTGAGCCCTGGCTCCGCCCAGGCACCTCAGAAACGCTGAAACGGTTCATGGCTGAGCAGCTGAACCAGGAGCAGCAGCAAGTTCCTGGAAAACCAGGCACTTACAGTTGGCAGGGCCTGTCTACAGCCCATGGTTAAAATAAATCTGTACTGGACCCAGCAGTGCCTTTTAAGGTGAAAGGAATGTCAAATCGGAACCTTTAATAATACGTGTGCTACTTTTGGCCCTGTTACTTACCCAAGTATCATCTGTATATAAGGTGTTTTTCCCCTATGATGATGTATAATAAAGATGTATATATTCTGTACATAAATAAAAGGCAATGATTAATTTATAGAATGTATAATTATACAGAATTATTTTTGCATAATTTTGCCATAAATTGGGGTGGTAATGAACTCTTGGAATCAACTACCATATGTGCATTATTTTAAATTCTGCTTGTCAGTAAGATAAGGTGAATAAAACAAGTGTCTTAACAATACTGTAAAACCTGAATATGCTTGTATGTACATTTGCCATTGGCAATGCTATTCAAAATAATTCATTTAATAAATACATTGGTTGTAGCTGAGTATTTCAGTTGCTAGGTAATGAATCAAATGTGCTAGTTATTTCCATGTCTTTTACAGCTACTCATTCAGTATAAATGATGGGGCAATCATAACTGATTTTATTCCCATAAGCCATACATTAAATACATCTTTTTGCCTGTTTATGCAAATGAAGGCATTACGTTTACTAATTTATATGACTTAACAACTACTCAATAGAAATAAATTATTTTTGGGCGCCTGGGTGGCTCAGTGGGTTGAGCCGCTGCCTTCGGCTCAGGTCATGATCTCAGGGTCCTGGGATCGAGTCCCGCGTCGGGCTCTCTGCTCAGCAGGGAGCCTGCTTCCCTCTCTCTCTCTCTGCCTGCCTCTCTGCCTACTTGTGATTTCTCTCTGTCAAATAAATTAAAAAATAAATGAAATCTTTAAAAAAAAAAAAAAAAAAAAAAAAAAAAAAAAAAAGAAATAAATTATTTTTTATTATCAATGTCAATTTCTTATTTTAACTGGAATTGAGGTTTCGAGACAAGGTGTTTTAGAAGTTGAAGACAGGACCACCCAGGGTCCAAGGACAGAGACTAGAATTGTTGCTGTGCCATCATGGACCCTTGGATAAGTGAGTCAAGTCTTCCTAATCACTCCATAAGTGGTACCTTTAAAAAAGTAGAGATTAAATCAAAATCTGGGAAATAATTCCTTGGTCTTTAGCATTATGATGGCTGAGAACACCCCCAGACACTCCTTCTTGTACATTTCCACTAATGGAACTAATGGCAGACAGTGTAGACAAGTTTACTACAAGTGTGAAGTTTCTCCATTTTGAATTTTAGCTATGCATATTTTATACTCAACTTTGTAACCTAATCATTGTTTCTTTTACGTGAAGATTTTTCCTCTTATATCTTCATTTGAAAGTATCGTGAAAGCCTCTGTCTCCTGTGGGGAGGGTCCTGAAACTATACCACAAAATAACAAACCACCAGGTCATCTGAAACACTTACCCATCAGATAGATTGGAAGGTCATGGTGGTTCCCAGCTATGAAGGTAGGTGACTCCCAGCTCTAGTATCTATCTGGGCTTGCACGGGGCTGTCTTGGGGGTAGTAAATATGTTATACCTATAAATGCATTGTTCAGTAACTCATCTAAGGTATGAGAGCAAAGACTGAAGACTTATATTTTTAAACACAATCATTATCTTAATGTTCCATTTTTTGTTCAATGCCATAGTATCACACAACTCCTAGGACACACAATGACCCCGACAAACTGCCCCAAAAGTGACTTCAGCTCTCTTAGCCTTCACACAGTGTAGCCTTATTTTGGGTTACATAATTTTAATTATGAATAACCTATGGCTGAGAAAACATGATCCTAATGCCAAAAGCTGAAAAATATCAGAACTAAAGAACACTGAATTTGTAGTTCTGGCCAAGAATATTCCTAAATTGTTCAGCTTTTAACAAAGAATCAATGAAACATGGGGCTGTAGATTACACAGGTTTTGATTGCACTGATGAAATAATCCAAAAACTTTATTGACCTATAACCTGATTAGAATATGCCAGATGAGAATCAATATTGTACAGAAAGTTGTACAGAATTTTTTACATAGAAAACTTTACATCTGTACCATATACATTTTATCCATCTGAAAAAATTTTCTACATCCACTGTTAATACGGAATGCTTGACAATCTTGTCTTTTTTTAACCATCAGAGCACAATTCACAGTATGAATACATTTCCAGTAAATCTAACTCCCCCAACCATGCCAGATTTGTTATTTTAACATATTCAACATTAAATTCTGTACATAGAGTAAAATCTACATCAAGCCCCGCCACCCAAAAGAAAAAAGAAAGTGACAGCAACCTAGATTCATTTTGCAGTGATTCAAGTTTCGGTCCATGAAGGATCAACTCTATTTTAATGGCTCATCTTTAGAAGCCCTAAGAGAAGTATATTACAGGTAGTTAGGTCAGTAGGAGTATTTTCTACTTTTTTTGTTGTTGGTCATGACAAGTGTCAGCCACAACAGCTTTCTGGGCATGTTAAACCCTCAAATTTTCCACCCCCCACAAAAAAGGGCAAAACCAAAACCCCCACAAAATAAAAAAGACAAAAAAAGTTCAACCCAAATGTTTAGTGCATTTGACAAAATATTATAGGTATTTAGCAAATGAATAAGAAAATAAAGAAATTAAAATAAAACAGTGCAGGAAGAACTATATAATGTTTAAGATTTTTATATTACAGACCTGCATCTCTGTACATTTTTCACAGAAGGATGATTACCAGTATCTCAGATAGCCTGAGTGTGCAAAAATCTTCAGAATAAGAATACCATAGTTGCTAAATATCTTTTACCATGAACAATAATTTCTTCTTCTCCCTCCCACCCCCCAATTATAAACATTTTATCCTTCAAAATACAGCTCTCCTGAGTTGTACTTCTTGCAGAAGTTCAAATCTTTACATCTATAGTTCTTTGGGTAAAGTTTTACTTCCACACCTGCTGAAAATGTATGGGGCTCTCCCTGCTGCCACGGACAGGGAAGGACACATGAACACAAGCTGACACTGTGGAAACAGGCTTTCTGCTCAACATGAGCCCAACATGACAAACAGAATCCACCAGATTACTAAGTAGGGACTGGAGCACTGCAGTGCTGAGTTACAGTTTTAAGCATCTTTACCAGTAACCCTCAAACACTGCAATTCAGAGAAACCGTTTTTCAGGTAGGAAACCTCAGCTCCAAGGTCCTTTTTAAAGAGCGGAGGGATGTAAACGCCAACAGAAAAATACCGAGGTGCCATCATTGCTTATTTATTCCAAGTTCCTGTTCAGGTGGTTGTGATATCTGAAAAACTACTCCAATTCGCAGAAAAAATCTTCTAAGAACAGCACGAAGTTCAGGAATCAAATCAAATTGCATAATTTCACATAAGAGAGGGTAGTAGAATGAAGCATGAGCTTTAAACTGGGGAGAGAAGGAAAGAAATGGCTCCATTAGCAGTGCTTGCATTCCAAACCACAGTAACTCAAGAACCTTCTGAATCAAACTCCTTCAGGGGCCCGCACTGATCAATGAAGACAGAGGAAAGGCATCTGTGTAAAGCAGGGACGGTACTGATTATGGAACTGAAGAAGGGATATTCAAAAGATTCACTCAAATGTTATTCAATTACCTACCCTTATTTTGAAAACCATTTCCCATTACATTTCCTTGACAAACTTCTGACAAACTTTTAGTATCATTGCTTTTCCTGGGTAATAAGCAAAAGTAAGAAGACAAGCAGGAACCACGGTTGAGGTTTTTTTTTAATAAGCTATGGGTTATTGAAACAATCTTGTTTCTTGAAGAAAATTTTAATTTTTATGGAAAATTCTACCTAACACTGTGATATAAAATTGCAATCTCCAGGCAAAGATCAGACGTTCCACATTTATAGTTTAACTGAGGTACTGTGGTCGTCTTTGCTGGAGTTCCTAAATCCTCCACAGAATACAACTTGCCTGCCTGTTTTCTCTCTGCTGCTCTCCACACCCAACAAGGGACTAGAAAGGAGTATGATCGATGGTGCCACAGAAGCCCATGGTGGAACCAGACAGACTGGGGTCTGGAGGCCTTCCTGGCCACACAGCTGCTGGTGCCTTAGGTCACTTCTCCAAGCTTTATCCAGCCCAGGAGTCAGAGGTAAATGCAGGTAGACTAGAGCACATGACTTGGGATGAACATCTGTTCAACACCGAGTGACACCATCTTGACCCCAATCTCAGGCTACCTCACTAGGCACTTTTAAACCAATTCAGGGATCACAGCAACTGGCTTCCAATTATAAAAAGGAAAATGCATATTTTAAAAAATCTCAATGTATATATTTACTTGCATATGTTGTTGTATATATTTAGTTGTATGTATTTAGTTGCATATTTTTAAATTTCTTCCGCTTTCAAATTCTTAAATGAGTTTATGACCCAATCACTAGGGTCCCTGTGTTACATGGAACCGATAAATATGCCAAAGGAATGGCTGAAGCCTGGAGCACAAGCCTCAGACCCAGAAACAGTGTTGGTGAGGACAGAGTATAGGGCCAGAGGCTGGGCAGGATGGCAGTTTTCAAAATGAAGCAGTAGCGACTTCAGGGGTCAGGATGGGACTTGCAAAGTGTGGGGGACCCAGAAGCTTCTCAGGGTGTCCCAAAGGATTCTGATTCCTTCTTTACTGAATCCCCTACACTGCTTAGACAACAAAGCAGGATGAGGAGGGAGACCCACTTCATGGGAAATACCCATGAGGAAAGGGGCCACCGTGGTCCAGGACAAAGTGGCACCATGGCCTGCGCTTTGCTGGCTCCACCTCTGAGCCTCAAGTCTGCAAGCTGGCACCCCTGCCTCCCGCTTGAGCATGATGCTGGTCAGGCTAGAAATGCTGGGCTGGAGAAGACATCTCATACTTACCCTATTGTCACTTATCTTTAGAACTTTAGTTAGGAACAAAAGCAGTAAGTTAGTCCAGGCTTCTCGATGACTCTCTGACGTTAGAGTAAGGAAGTAACTTAGGGCTTCGCTGCAGACACTGTAACAGAGAAGGCTCACTTGACATGTGTTGCATACCTGCTGCTACAGGCATTCACACAGGAACAACAGCTGGACGAGGTGGGGAGGGACTACTAGGAACTGATTAAGAGTCTATCTGCTAACACTAGCTAGTGTCAACATAAACGTATCCTTTTTAAATGAGAAGAAAACCAGACATTAAAGAAACCACTGCAATGTATCAGGAAACGCATTTTTCTGAAAGTTCCATTGAATTTCAGAGACCCTATGCAGCAGCACACGTACAAGCCTGGTGTTAAGAAACCAGGGCTGAAATCTGGGGCGGCTCTTCCCTACACTCACCGTGAAGGTGAGACACGTCTGGGTCTTGAAAATCTCATCAGTAAAGTGGGAAACAGGGACAAAGTCATCTCTTGGAAGTTCTAAAATGTACTTAATTGGTCTCTGAGAACATCTATTCCCTGAGAATATATGCAGATACAATGAAGAAGACAGCATTCTTTCTGAATGGCATATTTCATTCTTAGCATGAGTTTAAAATTTAAAGAACAGAATCTCAAGCTGTCATGAAGTAAAAAGAGAATGCAAAAAAGGTAACACTAAACAAAACTCCAAATATTTTTTCAAACTAAATGCAGGCAGGTTTTCACTTTCACATATGACCTGTTTGTAAAAATACAGTTATCTGTGGCATGAAAAAGCCCCAAATCTCTAAAGTTTAAAATTTTAAGGGAGAAAACTTTTTTCCTGTCCCATAGCAGTAACAACAGACACGATCTGCTCATGTCATCAACTGTGCAAAAGTGCGTCCATCTATAGGACTCACAATCTAATTTTCACAATCTCTTCCTTAGGCCCCAAGCTATCTGAATGGTCCTGCAGCGGGACTAGGATGTGGACTCTGCCCTGAGTACAAACCTAGTAGCCTTTTCCTACTCTGTACCATGCAGCCACATGGGTCAAAGGCAGAAACTGAACCAAGAGTCTTACTTTAAAAGCCTCTGCTGGACCTCCTCCCAGGCACTAACCCGGCTCTCATCCATGTACATCCGGAAGAGAATGCGCAGCCCACATGCAAGGCTGCTCGTCTCCTGCTTCAGAAGGTTAGGTTTGGATTTGCCCTTGAAGCCTGCAGGAAAGGGAAGTTTCCAGGATTAATTTAGGAAGGCATCTCACAGAAAGACAAAAAGCCTTGTATGAAGGCACATTTTGTGTACATTCAGTTGTAGCATCTGCTGCTTACAAAGCACTGCAGGAATTGCTCAGAGAAGGCACACCTTGAGACTGTGGGGGGAGATCAGTGGACTGGAGGCCCAAGTAGGAGGTAATTTCTAGGTTTAAAATGTTCGTCCTTTCAAGCCGGGGGTTAGGGGAAGGGCGGAATATGATATACAAAACCATGTTGGCCTCGGAAAGCAAAACTCCTCGAATGAAACTACACCTGAAAGCTCCGTACAGCTTATAGGAGGGCTCCTGGATGAACAGGCGCAGACCTCTCAGGAGTGAGAAGGTTTCAAAAGGCCACCAGCATGGTGAAGGGCCCAATGTATATGGAAACAGGGAACCTGGTGACGTTAGCAGGAGTGGTCCTGGTTGAATGGCAGAAACAACTTGGGTTGAATAAAGGGAAAAAAATGAATATAGACTATTCTTCCTGGAAGTTAGGCAATACAGGGAAAAGGAAGAGCAAAGCCATGGGCTTAATTAGGAGTTGAACAATCACTTTAGATTAAGTAAAATATGCAAATATAAAGTATCCAACACTATTTCACAGAGTTTGACGTTCAATAAACATTAGCTCTCTTTTTTTCTTCATATTTTGCTGCCTCTCACTCTTCCAGCACTTTTTTTTAACCTGAGGTGCCAAACAACTATTTCTTAAGTAGAAAACCAGATGTCAGTTCAATTATTATACTTAATTATATACTATATTTATATAATTAAATTATACCCCAAATTTTCCAACTTGTTAAAAAATATGCCTCCCTCCCTCAAAATATCCACTTCCATTCTGAGGTATGGCCATTCCCAGATAAGCACGGAGATGTCATCTGAATACATAGGCAAGGATATCACGTTCAGGACCTTTACACACTTTTTCTCATAAAAGGGCACCTTTTGTATGCTGACGGTATCGACAGGGAGGCCCAGAATGGGTCAACAACATGAAAAAAAAAATGTATAGTCAAATCAAGTAACAGACTGATTACACAAGGGGGAAACAAATTTCTCCTAGCAGTAGCTTATATTACACATTATAGTATATATTATAAACATATTATTATTATATACTATAATAAAAGTTCTGGCTGGTAGACTGCCTTCCTACTATTATTAAGGTAAAAAGTTCATATAGTGTAAAATGCATACACCCGAATTATACAACAATGAATTCTGATAAATGTACACCTCTGGTGCACAAGTGTTAATGGTGAACATTAAAATGTAATACTTGTGCGACTTACCTGCTTTCCACAGAGCAGTCCTCTGTTCGTTGTTGGAATTAAATGCTTTTGCAAATCTATGGGACTCTAATAAGCAGTCCAGTAGCTTAAAAAGTTGTTGTGATGTTAAAAAGCGGTACATTCCTTGATCTTGTGTATCAACTCGAACATCAAAGTCCACAGCATCTCTCTTTGGAAAACAAACCACCACAGCACATGTGTACACACACACACGTTCACAAATTTTAGTAAGTTTAGAGCTCAACATTCCTCAAAGTTCAGTTTTACGATCAAGCCACAGAACTCTATCTCTTTTATCGCAACAGGAAATAGGGAGAGGTCCATCTTTCGTTACTGCATTTCCAGAATCTTCCTTCCATGCATCCTCATCATCAAGGGCCACCTGCTATCTTTCCAATTCCCTCCTCCTATCTTTTGACTCCAGGAGCTCTTCTCTTGTCAGAGCCTACAGCCCTTCCTGTTCCTTCCCCGACTTAGGTCCTCTCTTCTCTTCTTAATCAGTTTAGACTCCATGCGCTCCAGTTATAATTATTCTCTTGCATAATCCCTCGCTCTTTTTAGATTAATTAGCTGGCAAAACCACCTACTCCACATCTACACCCACACAACAAACAGACTGGAGAAAACAGACTGGTTTTTAAAAGTGGGCTCTGGGTGTTGCCCAGCAATCCTGCACTGCCCTAGTCTGCTTTCCCGGATGACTAACTCATGTTTTCTCTTCTCTATGTATCTAGAACTCTCTTCCCAGCCTCATTTGGTGGATAATTTTTCTTCTCATCTCTATCAGAAGAGACATCCCACAAACTCTGTTCTGCAAGTGCCCCTGTCTTTTACATTCAGTTCTCTCTCTTCCCTGGAGCACTCTCATCAGGGAAAATGCTGCAATACTGTCAATCTTAAAGACAATACAAAGCAAACCCTTCTCTTGACCCCTTCCATCCTCCTCAGCAATTATTCTATTTCTCTATACCCCTTTACAGCAAAACTTCCCTTGACAGAATTAACAATATTTGCTGCTTCCAATTTCTCTCTTGTACCCATTTCCGTAATACTTTTGTCCCCAACATTACAATTAAACACAATGTCAAGGTCACTGAAGTCTACCAAATTGCTAGAGGGTGATTCTCAGATGAAATATTACTTGGCCCTCTAAGCATCTGACAGAGAATCACATCCTTCTCAAAACATTTTCTTCATTTGGCTTCCAGGACACCACTGTCTCTTGCTTTCCCCTTGCCTCATAGATTCTTATTCTCAGGCTCTTTACCAGCTGCTTCATCACTAGGAGCTCTAACCACAGAAGCCCCGGGGTCCCGGTCAGCGAAGCTTCTCTCAGCTGTCCACACCTACTGCCTAGGGCATGTCATTCAGTCCCATGGTTTAAAATGACATTTCTGTGATGAAGGCCCCTGAATGAAATCTCTAATGTGACCTAAGCTCTGAAGTCCAGACTGTGAAAGCCAACTTCTCCTCAACTTGTAAAAGCAGCCATTCCCCCCATGTCTGTACCTGTGCGGCGGCTAGGTTTTCGGCATCTTCCTTCTTACTTGTGGCTGGGAAGAACACAATGTTGTCGATAGTCTGGATGAGTTCCAGCTGCACAACACATTTAATCAACAGGGCGGCAAACAATTTTTGTTCTGGAAATTCTGTGAGGAAACCCACCCCAATGCACATGCAAACAAAAATTATTTTGAATCCTTTATAATTTCTATGACATTATAATGCTAAGGAAATATTTGTATGTATGAAGGTTATCTGAACATTTCACACTGAGGACATACTGCTTTTGCACATAAGCACTACTCAATAAAAAAGTAATCAATTTTTAGAAAAGCCTTACAAAATTAATTTTTTAAATAAACAAAAATATTCCCAAGGACTTAGAACAGTAAATAATGTTCAAAAAGATCCCACTACAACTTTCAAAATAAGATTTAGGTTATCCTTTAATAAAATGTAACAAATGGATTAAAAGCTAAGATTTTAGTAGCATTTACTAGAACTCGTTTGACCTTTGAATGTAAGTAATATAAAAACCTATACCAAAAGAAAACAATAGGAACCAGATCTGTGAGAAAGGAAGTGAGGGACAGCCACAAATTCTGACAAATGGGGTAATACTGAGGGTTAACCAGAGCACATATTTCATTTGGATCCAGGTTAAAAACTGTAGCACACTATATTTTTCAAATGTATCCATAAACAAAGAAATCTATAAAAAGCTATGCTAAGTACATGATCACAAAACTAACCAAACTTCAAAGTAACAAAATGCTCTCCATGCTGAGCAGGCAAGATGAAACACAGCTAATTCCTCTAGCCCAAAGGAATCTGCTCAACAAGGTATTTCTGACAATCCCCCAACCCATAAGGACATGTTCATAGAAGAACTTTGTATTTCCCTGACCGTCCCAGTTAAGCAAATGCTGAAGCACAAGGTAGGAAAAGAGGTCTCAACTACTGAGATGCTGCAAGAGCAGTGCTGACATGTGACTCCAAGGGAGGCCCAAGGTCATACCTCAATCCTGGGATGTCAGGGCCAGCTCTTCCAGTGAGCTTTCCAGAGGCAGGTGACTGCCCAACGGGAGCAGGCTGTTTACCACTCTAGGGCAACGACTGGCTCAGCACTGGATGACTTAGAATTCTTCAGTCTACTTTTGCATTTAGTACAAATTCCCTTTTGTGGTACCAATTTGTGGAACTTAAATTCATGTTTTAGGGACAGCAAAACAACTCACATGGATTTATTCTTATTGAGGTCATTCATTAATAAAGGTTCCTTTTCAGGTAGTTTTCAGAAATGCTGTTGTATTTAATACTTACTACTAGATCACATATTAAAAAAACAAAACAAAACAAAACGAAACAAAACAAAACAAAACAAAAAAGGAAGCCACAAGTCCCACAACTGTTCTTCTTCAGTGTCTTTTTCCTAGTCCTTTACCTCAGTCAGAGCTGACACATATCAGTTATTCCTTCACCTCCCCCATTCAAGTCCTAAAACTCAGTTCCTAGAGCAGGAGACTCCTGAAAGCACAGCTGGGAGTCAGCTGACATCTGACAGGATGTGTTCTCATTAGTTCTAACATCAGCTGCTAAGGGTGGGAACAGAAGCAGGGTGAACTGAGAGTACACCTGACGAGGCTCCACTCTGATTAAATGGGCAAAGCTGGACCTCTCTCTGCTTTCTGGTGTCCTTGGAGGATAAGGATCTTAACTTTAGACTCACTAGCAATGACCAGCAGCCTGTTTGGGGACAATATCCGTTTGGACAAATTTTACAACTAGGGCTGGTTGATACTGCCAGAGTTATGGTAGGTGACAGTGTTTACTGGTTCACCCAAGCTAAGCAAAGATTAACTATGTGAGACAGCAGCTACAGAGCCAAGGCTAGATGGGGCAATCATGTTTTCTGCAAGTGTACATCTTACAGGCAGGATGAAGTACTCAGGTCTGTGTTACGATTCTTTGAGTAGGAGAGAGTCAGACAGCAGATGGCTGCCTCCATCAGACAGCAGAGGAGCCATCACCTGTCCATTTAATGAAAGGGCTCACGGGAACATGGTGGCCATTTGTTCTTCTCCCAGCTCCACCTATTCTGAGTCAACAATCCCATGGTGAACTGTTCCCAAAGAACTTCAAGGGGAGAGGGAGAGGAGTGTCTAACAGAAGGAAAGAAGTATGAGTCCTCAGCTCAGGGTGGGCGGGGCGCAGCACTCTGCTCCAGTTAAAGGTACATTCCTAGATTAGCCATGTGATAACTTTCTAATATACGATGAGCACACCCTTCCTTTACAAAGCTAAGTGTACTTAAATTCCATCTTGGGGCTGAGAGAGAAGTCATTCACTATTCTGTCCTCAAGGCATGTTCCAGTGCAGACTAAAGCTGTCATGGATTCCTGCACAAGCCATGCTGTTCTCTAGAAACAGGAATCAAAAATGCAAATAAGCCACTCACCACTACCTATCTCCCTTTTAGAAAGTTTTAGCAGAACACAACGACTGAAGCTAGAAACTCCTTTCAAGTAGGACACCAAACCTATCTTCTCTCACGAAAGAGTATAAAGCACCTAAGATTAATAAAAAATTCTCTGAAAAAAAAAAATTAACTCAAAATGGATCAATGACCTAAATGTAGAGACTAAAAGCATAAAAAATTTTAAAAGGAAAACCTTCATGACCTTAAATCTGGCAATGGATTCTTAGCTATGACACCAAAAGCAAGAGCAAGAAAAAAAAATGGGTTTCATCAGAATGAAAAACTTTGTGTAAAATGTTATCAAAGTAATATAAGACTTATACAACAGAGAATATACATTTCTGCGAATCATATGTGACACAGGTAGAGTATCCAAAGTGTGTAACAAACTTAAAATTCAACACAAAAAGACATAAACCAATTAAAAATGAACAAAGAACATGAATAGGTATTTCTCCAAAGAAGAGACATACATATGGCATAAGCACATGAAAAGATCATTAGGGTGACTGCACAACACTGTGAATGTACCAAAAATTGTTAAGGATTTATTTATTTTAGACATGCACACAGAGGAGGGGCAGAGGGATAGAGGGAATCTCTAGCAGACTCCCTGATAAGCATGGAGCCTGACCCGGGGCACCATCCCAGGACCCAGGGTCACAACCTTAGCAGAAATCAAGAGCTGGCCACCCAGGCACCCCTGAAATGGTTACTTTTCTTATGTGAATTTCACCTCGTTTTAGAAAAGCAATTAGAGTTGTCCTGCTTTCCCTCTAGGGAGGAGGTGGCTTTTCCTTGGTGTTGTAATTTTCCTTCAGTAAACAAAGTTGGATCAATTTTGTAAAACACAGAAGGGATTCCCCTTCTTTGTGAACAGAACTACGAGGGTGAGTGGAGAAGACGTGGTTTGGGGCAGCTGAGTGTAAAGGAGGCTGGCTCCACAGGAAGCTGGGTGCTCCTGCTTAGAAAACACTGTAGAGAAAGGCCCCTCAGGCCCCACTTTTGCAGAAAGGATATGGGGCTAACATGCAGAAGGGAATGGAGAGAGAAGACTCATGTGCTTGAGAAAAGACCTATGTGTCCGACACAAACATGAGTTGAAAGCATCTACGGAAAAAGCTGGTACTACAGGTATTAGTGGAAGTCTAAGTTGGAACACACACGGTAACAGAGTGACTACACCATTAATTACAGTATATATTCTGTTAATATCAAAAGTAAAAGCAAACATTTCATCCTTTACCTATATAAAACAAAACACACTATTAGGAGACATAACTCACTTGTTGTATGTTTAATTTTGCTGACTTCTTCATTCACAGTAGAGACAGCAGCCAGTGGTGCTTGCTGTCTATTATCTGCAGATCTTGGCTGAACAGAATCCTGAATATCGACAGATTTCTGTGATATTGTATCCTAATAAAACAAAAAATTCATTATAAGTACAATGAATAAAACTTAAGGATGAAAACAGTTTCTGGTATGTTGTTTTTGAAAAAAATGATGTGTGTCATTATGAAAAGGACATTTTATGCAGTGTGATACCAGACACAATGAAAAAATTATTTAAAGTTACCGATGCTTGGGGGAAATCGGAGTGGGGGACAAACCATGAGAGTCTGGACTCTGAGAAACAAATTGAGGGTTTTGGAGGGGAGTGGAGTGGTGGGTATTATGGAGGGCACGTACTGCATGGAGCACTGGGTGTAGTGCATAAACAATGAATTTTGGAACACTGAAAAAAAATTTTTTAAATAAAAAAGAAAAAAAATAGTTACCTATGCTGACAGCCTTTAAGAGAAAATCTTCCTTTCTACCCCTCATTTGTTTCGGGCCTGGTACCACCCAAAAACAATAAAAAAAAATGCAAGGCTTCACTGTGTGGAAAAGCTAGTCAGCAATATTGATGAACTGTCATGAAACCTGTTTAAACAGAACACATATGTGGCAGCGGTGGGGGACATTTCTGCAAGCTTTGTGTAGGTGGTGCGCAGGAAAGCTTTGTAGGGATGAGTTTAGGGAAAGACATTCTGTCATCCAAAAGAACTGGTGACCAGAAAGGTCAGTGAGAAGCTGTGAGTGTGGTGTCAGGAAGAAAAGCTCAAGTCCAACAGAACTATACCAGACCTTCGCTCCAGCATTAAGTATAACCTTGGAAAAGCAAAGAACACTCTTTTGAGTTAAGGTTTTCTAACCTGAAAATGGAGAGGACATTTTTCTTGTAAGTTATTAAAGATAAGGTAAGAAATGCAAAGCACTAGCACAGTGTCAGACAATATGTGATAGCTGGCATTACTATTCTAGCTTTATTTTGTTATGGCAATACTACACACTCCAGGTAGAATCCAGAACATGGTTTTCAGAGGGACTGAGAACTCTAACCTAACAGTCTCAGCCAGAAGCGACCTTCACCTGGGTTTCTGCAAAGAAGGCAGAGGCTTACGTTCCCTAGAAAGAGTACTAATCAAAACTGATATTTTAACTTAGATTTAAAATGTCACAGTTTATGATTTTTCATTTGCTGTTTCATATAAAACGGGGGTAATGTACCAAACAGGTTCAAAAAATTGCTGAAAGGATCAAATCTGAAAATATTTTTTAACAGTGAAGTACTACACAAATCTAAAGCCATATTATTATTGTTATAATTGTTCTTACTCATCTTTGTATTTTTCATGTTTAATACACAAGAGGACTTTAGTAATAATTATATAGACCCAGTGGAGTAGTTGGGTAATTTATTTGGCCACACTGGCCTGTAATACATTCAAAAAAATATTTTCTGAAGATTTTACTTATTTAAGAGAGAAGAGAGAGAGACACACACACACACAGAGTCCGCCTGCAAGGTGTGCATGAGCACAGGAGGGAGGGGCAAAAGAGGGAGAAGCAGACTCCTGGGAAAGTTGGGGACTCAATCCCAGGACCCTGAAAACATGACCTGAGGCGAAGGGAGACACTCAAAGGACTGAGCCACCCAGGCCCCTATAATGCACTTTTAGATAAAAACTTAAATGGAAGAATGCATACAACAACACCTAAATTTGTAAGTTCTTTAAGGGAATGTTTATTGTTTAAAATTAACTATAAAAAAACCAACTCTTTTTAACTTGTACATTTTAAGAAGTATATTTTAAGGGGGAAACTAATCAGTTGACAATTAAAAATGTCTTACTGAATATAAGTAAAAACCATTTTTTTTTTAAAGCACTGGTTTTTAAAATTTTTTTGGTCATTGGCTCTTTTGAACATTCTGGTCATTTCTAAGAAGCTTCACCCCAGAAAACTAAATGTGCAAAAAACTAGGTCACAGTATTTGGGATTTAAAAAGTCTCCTTTACATCAGAGGAATTTTTTTTTTTAAGTTAGGCATATTGCTTTCTGATTAACCAATGTAAAAGAGGATGATTTTGAGCGTAATCTTTGCATTTTTTAGAATAGCTTTGTATCATGAATATGCTCACACTTCCCCTTTTAAAAAGGACCCTACAGTGAAAGAGGAGCTCCTATGAAAGAAATCTCTATGTATCAAAGTGCAGATATCTCCTAGCTATTCCAAATATAAAATGCCAGTCTCCAAATAAGATTTCAATTTTTGAAACACTACATATAATTAATATTAACTATATATAGAAATGAATGGGAAAATAGGTGGAAGGATAGACATCACAGTATTAAACACTGGAGTTGTGGCTGAAGGGGCAGTGTAAAAAGGGACTTGTATTTTTTACCCTATTTTCTGTACTATCAAAAAAAAATTTTTTTTTTAAATTAACTGGGTATTTTTCTATTTTTTGTTTTTAAAAAGTAGTTCTTCACCACATCAGTCCTGGACATGCACCTGTGCCGGATTGTCACACATGTCACACTGCTTGCAAGTTTGTGGAGATGAAGGAGAAGACTGACTGTTGTTCCAGGATAAGGTGGAAGACGGCCCAAGTTCTTGAAACCTGGTGATGCCACTGTCATTGATATGGCTGCTGACAAGCCTACTTGTGTCGAGAGCTTCTCTGACCATTCTCCTGTGGGCCATTCTGCTGTTCATGACATGAGACACACAGCTGCTGTGGGTGTCATCCAAGCAGTGAACAAGAAGGCAGCTGAAGCTGCTAAGGTCACCAAGTCTGCCCAGAAAGCTTGGAAGGCTAAATGAATATTATCCTCAATACACGCCACCCCAGTCTTAATCAGTAGTGGAAGAACGGTCTCAGAAATGTTTGTATCAGTTGGCCATGTAAGTTTAATAATAAAAAACTGGTTAATGCTACAATGCATTGTAAAACCTTCAGAAGGAAAGGAGAATGTTTTGTGGACCTTCTGTGTGTATGTGGCAATTTTAAGTTCTTAATTTTTAAGATTAGTACTTTTAAATGGAAACCACTTGATCAAAAATCTATCCCAGAATTTTCAGACCCATTAAAACAAAAGTTTAATGAAAGAAACAAAAAATAAGTTAGGAAGTAGTCCTTTAGTGCATGGCAGGAAATATTCAGCTGAGAATGACAGTGTGGAAAATACTGCAACTTACTGGCAAACTCTAAGTTGTGCAGAGAAGAGAAAGCAAAGGAAAGCAGAGTGAGAGAAGCAGTGGCAGCAGGAGCAGTAGCAGCTCTGAGAAGGCAGCAGCAACTCACAGAGGAGACTGTGAATTGGTCCTGAGGGGCACCGATGGCTCCCTCTATGCAACCCAGCAGCAGCCCAGCCTCTCAGCACTCACGCCACCACATGTGGTTCCAACAACTTTATGTGCACTACCTGACTTAATTCTAATCACAAGACTCACTCTAACATGAGGTCAGGTAACTTGCTGAGGCCACAGAACCAGTCACTGCAGGGCCAGGATTTCATTTTGGTCTCGCATCAAAGCCCACACTGCAAACTACTATACTATATGGCAGAAGCAGCAAAAGAGAAGCCCACAAAGCAAGCAGGGGTGAGCCAAATTTAAGAAAAACAAAAAAGAGAGCAAGCTCATTCCGGGCTTGAAACAGGACTTCGTTAGCGCTGGAATCTGTAATGAACAGACACCTCTTGCAGATCAGGGTCATGGAGCAATGTGGCCCCAATATACCACATGTGACTGTTCTCTAAAGATCAATTCAGAGTAGAACTCTTCTGTGAAATCTAACTTTCAGCCATTGACAATTATTTAGGAAATTTAAAAGTTGTGTGGGGGGGTACAAACTGACCAAAGGACACTAGTATGCTACCTCTGGCCTCTTGGGTTTAAATTTAATAAGGCCAGATTAAGTAATAGTACTGTTTTAATGGTAATTTCCTGATTTTGTTAATTTCCTGACTGTGCTTATGTAAGTACTTTTGTTCTTTTTTTTTTTAAGGAAAAATACTAAAGAATTGAAGGAATAAAGGACATCTTATTTTTAGCTTTCAAAGAATTCTGAAGTTTGTGGGGGTGGGGCGGGACAGTGAGAGCAAAAGGAAGGAAGGAGGGACGAAGTGATAAAGCAAATGTAGTGAAATAACATCTGGAGAAACGTGGTGTCATGTAGTTTTATGTGTCAGCCTGTTTAGGCTATAGGATCCAGTTACTCAGTTCCAACACAAATCCAAGTGTTGCTGTGAAGATATTCTATAGATGTGGTGAACAGCTACAGCCCGCTGACTTTAAGTAAAGGATATTATCCTCAATAATATGGCTGGAGCTTCACGTGATCAAGTGAAAGACCTCATGTCTCCCAAGTAATTCTGCCTGTGGACTGCTGCTGCAGCTCCCGCCCGAGTTTCCAGCCTGCCCGACAGATTTCAAATTATTGCCACCCATAATTACAGAGCCAATTCTGTGAAATTTAAATTAAAAAGAAGACAGATATATGCACATACATATAGTATACATACATGCATGGATAGATACAGATATTTCCCACTGGTTCCATTTCTCCAGTAGAACACTGACTGATACAGATTCTGGTACCGTGAAGTGGGGCACTGCTATAACAAATACGTAAAAATGTGGAAGTGGCTTTGGAATTGGGTACTGGTAGAAGCCAGAGGAGTTTTGAGGCATATGACAGAAAATGCCTAGATTGCCTTGAAGAGACTGTTAGTAGAACATGGACATTAAATTCAATTCTGGTGAGGATGCAGAAGGTGGTGAAATACATGATGGAGAAATCTTCTGTCTTCTGTCACCCTTAAAGAATACACATACAGTCATGGAACAGAATGTGTACAGAAATACGAATGTTAAAAGTGCTTCTGGTGAGGTCTCGAAAGGCAATCGGGAACATGTTATTGGATAATGGAAGAAAGGTGATACTTGTTAAATAAGTAGCAGAAAATCTGGTTTAATTGTGCTGTACTACTTGCGTGGAAAACAGAACTTGTAAGTGATTAACTTTGATATTTAGCTGAGGATATTTCTAAGCAAAAGGTTAAAGATGTGGCCCAGTTTCTTCTTGGTGTTTATAGAAAAATGTGAGGCCAGAGAGATACTCAGGAAGGAACTACTAGGCAAAAAGAACCTAGCACTTGATAATTTGGAGAATCATGGCCTATCCAGATTGTGAAGGATGCTAAAATCAGAAAATTTATTGTTACCAAAACATTTCTTCGGATAGTTAGATAACATTTTGATGAAAGAGATTAGATGTGTATATCCAATGGATCCAATGAAACACCTCAGGAGAAGCTTGGAACAGAGAGAAAGTTATCCAGAAAGGTTCCATAAATAACACTCTTGACATGCATGAGAGACCCACGGGATTTTGAGAATGATATACTAGCAGAACACAGCCAGCCTAGACTCACAGGAACAGACATAGGATAAAAGGAAGATTATCAGATCTCTGGGATTCTACAGGCAGGCTACATGGCTGCAAACACATGCTAATCTTTAAGAAGAAGAGCTGCTGGGGCACAAGAAGGAGCCACGGGCCCAGAAGGCAGAGTATAAAGGTACAGAGAACTATCCTCAGGCCTTGACTTTTTTTTTTTTTTTGAAAGATTATTTATTTGATTGAGAGAGAAGACAGAGAAAGAAGAGAGCATGAGTGGAGGAAGGGGCAGAGGGAGAGGGAGAAGCAGACTCCCCACCAAACAGGGAACCCGACTTGGGGTTCAATCCCAGGAACCTGGGATCATGACCTGAGCTGAAGGCAGATGCTTGACTGACTGAGCCACCCAGAAGCCCCTCAGGCCTTGAAAATTAAAACAATTTGTCTTGTTGGGTTTTGAACTTGTTTAGGACCAGTGACCCTTTTATTCCTTCCAATTTCTCTCTTTTTGAATGAGGATGGTTAGCCTGTGCTTGTCCCACCATTGTATTTTACAAGCAGGTAATCTGTTTTCTAGGTTTACAGGTCCACAGATGGGGACAGAAGATGCCCCCAGAAGAGACCACATACATGATCTAGATGGCTGTGATAATGAGATCTGGGACTTTAGATATGATGTTTAGATCAGATTTGGGACTTACTGATGCTTTAAGGAGTTCAAACTTTTGGGAATACTGAAATGGCATGAATACACATTTTGCCTGAAAGATGAACGAGCATGAATTTTTGGGTGCCAGAGGGTAAAGACTGCAATAGGTTGAACAGTGGCCCCAAAACAGTATATCTAAGTTGGAATCTCAGATACTTATGAAGGTTACTTGGAAAGAGGGTCTCTAAAGATGTAATTAAATTAAAGATTTTGAGATGAGCTGGCTTATATCTTATAGATACTAAAGAGATAGCTAGTGTCCTTAAAAGAGAAAGGAGAGACAGGTATGATACGTAACAGATTTGACTTTTACACAGACATTTAAAAATGGAGGGAGAGACTGGAATGATGAGTGTACAAGTCAAGGAACACTGAGAGTTGCCAAGAGCCACTAGAAGCTGAAAAAGGCAAAGGAAGATTCTCCATTAGCGCCTCTGGAGAAAATGCAGTCCTGCTGATGCCTTAATTTTAGGCCCTTGGCCTCCTAGAATGAGACAATATATCTGTTGTTTTAAGCCACTACCATTTGTTGTGGTAGACCTAGGAAATAAATACATTGGGTGAAGGGTATATTAAAATTCTTTGAACTGTTACTGTAATATTTTTCATAGGTTAAATTATATCCAAATTAAAATTTTAAAATAAATACCCAATAATGTCTTTAGCTTGGCATGGAAATCCTTTTTAATTCTTCTTCTTTTTATAAGTAGGCTCCATGCCCATCATGGAGCCCAACACAAGGTTTGAACTCAGGGCCCTGAGATCAAGATCTGAACTGAAATTAAGAAGAGGATTCTTAACCAACTGCACCATCCAGGTGTCCCTTGGCATGGAAATCCTTACATAATCTCATGCCTGGCTCTTGAAATTCCCGACATCATTTTATTCTGTCTCAAACTGTCTACATTATAAAATAATTTAAAATACTTCCTTCATGGCAGGTACAGAGATAAATTTTAGTCACCCGGGAATTTACCATTATGAAGCTTAACCTAAGAATTCTGGACAAATTTATGCCATCTTTTTAATTTATTTTTATTTTTTTTAAAGATTTTATTTATTTTGACAGGCAGAGATTACAAGTAGGCACAGGCAGGCAGAGAGAGGGGAGGAGGAGCAGGCTCCCTGCTGAGCAGAGAGCACTATGTGGGGCTCAATCCCAGGACCCCGGGATCATGACCTGAGCCAAAGCCCGAGGCTTTAACCCACTGAGCCACCCAGGCACCCCTATGCCATCTATTTTAAAGACCTGGACTCACAGAAAAGAATCTGGCCCATAGTAAAGTTACCTCTCACAAGCAATTTTAAATATGATTTATTTATGAAAACTTACCAGCTGTTTTTCATTCACAGGAGATGGAGGTGGGGGAACAGTTTCTCCAGAAGAGGGACGCCAGGTTAAGAGCCTTTAAAATACCAAAGTCACACCAATCACTGAGTGTGAAACAGGACACATCCAACATGTGTTTTGGAACAGGCATAAAAGTCACAAGAATATGCCCAAAACAATATAATCCTTCTCTGACTACTACTGAAAAAATCTAGTAAAAAGTTTAAAATATGTATTTCCAGAAATCAATCAACTAGCATGGGTCATCAGTTTAAAAAAAAATTCTGAAAGTTTCAAACACTTTAAACTCACTTTTTCTAAGTAGTAATGTCATTAAATATTTCCTAAAGTGAGATTGAGAAAAGTTTGAGACTTTTCAAAAATTCACAGAACTCTTTAGATTCTATTTTTTTTAATGTATAAAAATAAATGAAATAAAATTTGGCCCAAAAGAAGAAACTAACTTGCCATCCCTGACTGGATACTTAGAATAGAAAGATGACTAAGGCCCAAGTTTTTGCTTCTGAGAAGCAGGAGATCCTGGGAAATGGAGGAGACAATGGTAGATAATAGCATTTCAATTCAATATGGAAAGAACTCTGGTACAGTTATTTTCTATTAAAAAATGCTTATTAGATGATCTTTAAGATCACGTATCTTAACCTGCATTTGTAATCCAATAAATTAAAACAGAGGCAGTTCCTAAAACAAATAAAAAAATAAGAATGTTCAGCCTGGCTGGTTTTTGTTAAGACTTCACAGGGACAACAGCTAGGCAAGACTTCATACTGTCTTTTGACATAGGTAAACTGACAAAAATGGATCACTTGTCAAGTACATTACATTGTTCCAATAAAATGTGCACTAAAAAATAAGACAAGTTTGACCGGTATTTGTCCTTTCAGTATAGACCCACCTACAGACTGCTTTCCTAGAGGTATGTCCCTTTTGTTTGACTTCCAGTGTCTTATTTATTAGGATACTGACAAGGGGATCGTATCAGTGTAAACATATTTCACTCATGTCAAGAAAAAGTTTATGATGCTTAAAAATCTGAACTCCTAATTTTCATACATTGCTTTATGTCAGTACATACACATGTATCTACTTAAGATGCTTTAAGTAAGATTTAAAACATCTTATTAAGTAGATTTAAAAATAGTAAATCTCAAGTAAAACTTTCTGTAGGTCAGAGATCCCCAAAGTTGAGCTGGGAAGTAAATTCAAGTACGTCCTATAAATAATCCAGATGCTATTAGTCATTTAGTGAGACTACATCTCAGTTTCTCCATTGATAAAAACTCCTTCACCACAATTCAATTCCAAACTAATTCATTAGAAGAAGACAATTAACTATAAAATATATTTATAAATAAATTTTCCTTATTCAGTCTATAGTAACTGAAATATATGTTAAGTTTTTTTGTTGCTTTTTTAAAATTCAAAACCACTGCTTGCTCTAAGCTGGATAAATAAAACCCTATTAAAAAGGAGAATCACCTCAATACGATCAATGATCATATGACGAATCAGACTGAAGTGTTTTGATTATAAAGAATTTAATTCAAGTATCACCTATGGTTTATAGAACTCTGATTTGAAATAAATACAAATTCATGGAACACAGAGGTTTTTCAAAAGAATTTGTTAAAAAAAAATAACTAAACTTTTTATGTCTATCATTCAATATACAAATATAAAATAAAGTAAAATCCTTACGCATGTGGGATTGTGGTTTTGAAGATATCCAGTGTGCAGTTACAAGTTTTATCCCAGATTTCTAGGGTAAATTTCTCACCATTCAGAATAACGACATTCTCTAAGCAGTTTGTACCAGATCGTGCTAACTGCTCATTGTCTGTAAAGAAAAGAGCAATTCATTTATGTATTGTCAGGGCCACATTTAACACTTTGTGTCACTATTTGCTATAGACATACCTTGCTGCACACACCAGTAGAGCTGGGCAAAAATATCATCCAAAAGTACATCACTGAGTACCTCTAAATACTGAGTGAATACATCACAGATCGCATAAAGTGCATGATTACAAGTTGTAGTCATCCATTCAGCTTTCTAAGGCAAAAAAGTCATTAAAAGAAGGTCAGACCATTTGTCAACAACCAGAATTAAAGAAGAAATATGCTTGCATGTTTAAAAGCTAAGGCTGTCCATCTTCCTTTCAGACCACTTAACTTCACTCTAGAATATTACATTCACCTCAACTCACTGAGATCTATTTTTCTCCATCATTCTGTAACAATTTATGTAAAGTAATTAAATTTTTTGCATTATTTTTGATTTTAAAAATTATCACTGAATTATCTTGCTATTAACATTATAACTCTTCTCAAACAATATACATGAATATCAACATCTGGCCTTGCTCCATGATATGACAGAACATAAAAGAGAAATACAGAGGAAGGAAATAGGAATTTATCTAAGTGGGTTTTGCATAAATTTAAAATAAAACTTTCATGCAGTATGGTTACTTGAAAATACCATAAGTGGTTAATAGGGCCATACAAAATAAGTGTAAATAATTTATTTTTCTCAAATACATAAAGGACTAATCTGGACTAGTGATAATTTTCATGTACAGTTTTGTGCCAGTGCATATACAGATGTCTACATTATCAGATGTTTTCAGTAACAGTCTACCTGTAGATTCAAAAATCACAGATCTAAAGTAAAACTTGCTGCAGGCCACACAGTCCCTAATGTTTCATTTAATACAGCTGTACGGGACAAAAGAAGAAAACCTGAGGCTCTCTCCGTACATTTATTGAGATTCATGCTATAATTGGTTTGTAGTAAAACACTGAAATAAAATAAATAAAAGTTATTACTATGTATTCTTTACTTCAGAATAAGAAGTCACTATGAATATAAAGAAAGCTACTGGTATCTGTAGTTGTGGCAATATTATAATGAGGAAAGAAACTGGAAGTTCAACAAAAACACTGAAAACAACCAATTAATTAACTCAGTTCTATCCCCAAATAGGATTCTTTTTTTTATAAAGACATAATTTTTATTTATTATAATGAACAGCTCTCCAGGAACTTTTTTTCTTTTCTAAGTACTTGATTTGATCTACTAAACTGTATTAGGGAAAATACTCAGAACCTTTTAACTTATCTGTGTTAAGTGAAATTTTTTTCTCTTACCTCTGTCTGCTGTTCTGGCAATTTCATGTTGTCAAAGATTCTGAAAACAATTCTAAATAAATCCTGCCACCAGTGTTTTTCATAAGTGTGGCCATAAGTTTTCATTATCTCGAACATTACTGTTAAACCCCTAAAACAATAAAACACAAGTGAGAAGCTATAACACAGAAAATATTCCATATCAGAATACCCTCTTAAAATAGTTCTTAGAGGTCATAAAGCTACTAAAAAAGTTTAAAACTGGTTTTAAACTAATAAAAGATATTCAGTTTTAAGAAATTTCCACTGTAAAACTGGTTTCTTTGGGATGCATCATGTAGGAGAAAATTCCAAAGGACTTGGCCTTAAAATGTTTTATTTCACTTTTCTCCCACTCCCACCCCATCATTCCAGCATTTTAAGATTGTAAATGAAATTAAAGATTGTGAATAATCATCATAAAATTGGTTTCTGGGAAATTTTTCTCAAAGAGTTATAGGACTTTTAGCATACAGGACTTTTAGCTTACATTTTAACCATTCATAGATTATCCCTGAACTAAAAGATTTATAAAACTGATCCATTAAGACATTCATGTGGCAGTTTGTTTCCTACTATATGCCAGGGATAGAACAATATTTGGCACATAATAAGTATTTATTGAACAAATAAATTGCTTAGTATCACATGCACTGTCTTTTGAATAAGTGTTAAAATTAAAACTCAACACTGCCTTCTTGATTCCTTATTATCTTCCTCTAAATAATAATCCCTTCATGTAATCATTAAAAAACTTGATCTGTTCTTTATATGTTACTTTCTTCTAGCAAAATAGGTATCTTTCCAGTAAGAAAAAAGTCTGTATTTCTAAAAATTCTGATGGTAAGCCAAAACCAAATGTTATCTGAAAGACTCCATAAGGACTGGTTCACAGTTCAGCTCATTTGCTGCTATGCTACCTCTGGGTCTGGCACGTAATAGGCTCTAACTATTTGTTAAATACGCGTGCAAATGGTACTTTGGTCCTATAGCAAGTTCACAGCAGTTTATTTGATCCATAAGTACCTAATGTGTATAATGAAAAGTAAAGGAGCCATAGTAAAGAAATTCCTGTGGAAGTAACATACTCTTCTTTTGGAGAAGCCTGCTGGAATTCATGTTTCCCCCTACAATGAACAAGGCTCCCTCTTCCTCCATCTCCTGAGCTTGAAATCCACCTCCTCCCACTCTAAGTAACCGGATGCTAAATCCCACAGCTAGGCATAAGGGGATGTGGGAATCCTGTTTTTTTCCAGGCCCACAAAGCAAACACAGAGCTACAGAGGTTTCCATGATTTTCACAGTTCAAGAAACCTTTTTGAAACAATACTTAAATTGCTGGTACAGGGAAAAAGAGTATGTGAGACCCTAGGTTAATTAACCAATCCTAAATCTATAAGATTTTAAGGTAATCAGATGAGAACACATGTGAAGGTACTGTGTAATTAACCTGTTACACAAATCATGGTATTACATTTTTTAAATGTAATCTAAAATCAGTCCTTAAAGATCCTGGAATGAAATAAGAAAATGCCATTATTGAACAAAGTTTACTCATGTTTTTCCTCTCCTTTATTAACTAGAATACATATTTTCTCTTCTCCTTAACAACCAGAACTCCTTCATAATCTCAAGATGGGATATGGCAAGAAGGAAAGTGGGTGGTCCCAGACAAGAACAGGCTCAAAAACTAAGGAAGCAGGAAGACCCTTCATCTCCTCATCAAATAAATTTCTACAAAGAAACAAAGGCGGATATGTGCGTGTATGTATGTATGTATGCCAAGTTTATCTGATGTGTCTGTCATGATATATTAGCTGCTCCAATGATATGGCTGGTCAATTCAAAGCTATAAATCTCAGTAATTTAGTTTACATGAATCAGGGGCTATCTTGAATTTTATCAAGTTCCTAACAGGTCCACTGCCAAACAATTTTCAATGTCTAAAATGCTGTATACTGTTCTTGTGATTATGAAATTTTATTACAAATTCCCAAGGTTTGAATCCTATTTTGGACTGCTTACCTAATTTTATAAAAATTTCCATGATAACAAATAAAAATGAAGTTTCTTAGGATATGTATCACATTCCACCTTGGATGGGAATGAGGGTGGTTGTGGTATAAGAGGAGGAAGGAGAGATTCATTCCTTCATTATAGTTCTATCACTGATATCTTACAAGTCTCTATTTACTACCTTTCCAATTAAAAAAAAATCCAATAAAGTTAATTGCCCAAATGATTAATGATTCTCCCTAAAAAGAAGATGGGCTATATAAAAGACAGATTTTATTTAAACATATAATTAAACTCATGTTGCCTCAAGCATTTGTCGACAGGTAACAGGATATACAAATCAGTCATGTCAATTTGGCAGTAAAAAATGTAGGATAAAAATTTTCTATGGGATTAACATGAGCTGTAACTAAATGTGAACTGAATCCTCATCCAGTTACATTATATCCACAGAAGTTTCTTTACAAATAAACTATGTACTCATATAGATCTTTTACTGAGAATATACTTGTGAAAGAGTGTGCTTCTTTTTTAATAGACCTACATTATTCAAAACTCTGTTACTCTGAAGACCAGTCTTCAAAGAGAAATGGTTCTTTATCTAAAGTTCACCAAGGATGTGCAAAGAGAAATTCTTTTAGCATTCATCAGGAAATAATTTTGCTACTACACTTCAATTTTTAATTAGAAACAAATGTATGAAAAGACAGAATGTGTAAACTATTAAATTAACAGAGAAGCCAAAACTCAAAGTAGTATGCTCGACTAAAATCTGAAGAAAAAGTAGTATTTCCATTTTTACTGTTGCTCCACTTAACATATTTTAAAATCTGCCTATCAAATAATGACTATATTTGATAAAACACATGACTTATGGACTTATGGCCTTCAACTACTGAACTTATGTTCACATAAGAAAAGTTAAATGAAGTCAAAATGAGCCTTTCAAAATTGTAGTTACAAACACTGATTGTTACCTGGTTCTTACATCTAATTTGCATCTATTGATGATACAGGATAACTCAAAGAGAATTGGGAACCATCCTCTCACCCAAACCCTGTCTTCCGGTGCCACGTTCATATCATCACTTGTGTACTCCTTGAAAGCCTTCAAGAAGAAAGGTAGATATACTTCAGGTAAAACACAACACCTGTGTATTATTTCTCCCCCCCAATTTTTTAAATGCTCTACAAATCAAAAGTGAGCCAATTTGATAAACAATTTATAGCAAGATAGAGATTGTAACTGTCTATGAAGAGCACTGCACTAAAGTCCTGAAGTTGGTTTCAGCTTCAAATCTTTCATCAGCTTTTCTGTATTATTATATTCGGCAGGTTAAACCAGGCTTCCATTTTTATCCTTTCCCTGGATTTTTATCCATTTTTATCCTTTCCCTGATAAGGCTGCATGTGCCTTATCAGCTACCTTGGGAAGTATGAAGGTCAAATGAGTCGATGCATGTAAAAAGTACTAAGCTCCCCCAGAGGTACACATTAGTATGTAGTAAAAAATCTTACTACCAAATTCTCTTGATGATAGTTAGAGATAGATTCAGATATGCAAGTTAAGGCTGGCGGCCAGGTTGCCAATTCAACTTTTTACTTCAGTGCTTGAGTCCACGCTCATCCACAGACAGCCAACTTCAGTACTGTACAGCACCACATGCAGGAAATAGTATGGGCTAATGGCTAAAGACATGGGATTCAATTCAAACCCTAGGTCTCCTTTACTAGCCCTGCAACCATGGACACATTTTTTAACTTCTTTGTGCCTCAGATTCCTTATCTGTATGGGGCTGTAACACTACCTATATCATAAAGTTAAGAACATTAAACAAGTTAATACATGTAAAGTACTCAGAAAAACACCTGATATCTTTAGTAAATGACAGCTATCATTACACTTGGAAAAACAAACACCTGACACCTTTAATAAATGATAGCTATCACTACTAATCACTTAGGTCTGAAACAAGTTCAGATAATTTGGGGTTTACTGAAAACTAAATGCTTCATATTCCCTCAATTCCCAAATAAACTTTGATCTCAGACTGGAAATAAATACTCAGCAAAATTTTGTTTACTAAATGACGCTATACCTGAGGTCTATCAGACACATATTTTGCACAATGGCGAATAAGTCGAATTGCCTCCATACTTGTGTCTGGGAAAGCTGCATTGCACGCAAATTCAGACAAACACTTCACTGCATCCTGGAAAGAATCAATGGTCGCTGGAAAGTGTTTTTCAAACACAAGAGCTGAAAGGATGGAAAATATATCAAAATAATTTTTTCAATTATTATTAACTGCAACAAAAAAAACCAACCCCAGAAGTTAAAGCATACTTAAAGATGAAGGGTTTTGATGTCTAACAGACATCACTTCATATCTGTCATTACTGCTTACTTGACTGTCTTGAGTAGTGGGGAGAGGTACACAGTGTTTTCTTTATACCATAAACCCAATACACAATACAGTGACAGTACAGCAGGTACTGAATCAGTAGCTGCTGAGATCAATATACAAAATTACGTTCAACCTATCTGTATTGCAGTCTCTTAATCTATTAAAAATGATGAGGGTCATCATTATCATCTTTCAGACAGGCTTAACTTACAACCTCGGTATTTAATTCTCCTTATAGTCAAAGGAGGCTGTATAACGGAGTGGTCAAAAACCTCTCCCTTGCTTTGAATCCCAGTAACTCAATCATGCACCCCATGCAGGTCACTTGACTTCACTGGGTCTGAGTTTCCTGATCTATTTAAAAAGGGATAGTTAAGATACTTAGCTCACAGAGTTGTTGTAAAGACCAAAGGAAACACATTCGATGAGCTTACTGTTCTTGCATTGGTAAACATTCAATAAATGTTAACTATAATAATGTAATAACAATATTACTATCATTACGAACTCTCTACAGGCAAACCTTGTTAAACTGAAAACCCAGAATAGGTCTGTGATCTTATATTTCTATTATTTTCTGAAAACATTAAAGCTTTGCTTTTTTTTAACTTGAATGCAGGCAGAAGAATACTCACTGACAATGTGCCCTGTTGTTTGGAATGCAAGTTCCACTATGCTTTCATCTTGATCAGATGCAGCTAGATGAAACACAGAGAAAATGTTCTTCCATCCAGACCGAATGTTAGCAGCTTGAGAATTAACCATTTGTGCTATACACCGTACAACCATATCTCGAATTGTTGGAGACCTAAAATATTAATATAATTGCTTGGATATGCATATATATAAAACCCATCAGTTTTTTTTTTTCCTTTCTTCTGTTTTCCCCCCTGCTGTGGAAAATAATAAGGTATTTTTCTGATATTAAGCAATTCAACAAATATAATACCTGTTCCTTTTCATTATATGTTCAAAGGGTCTTAAGAAATCCTTCTGGAATCTGAAATTAGCAAGCTCCCCTTTTTCTAAAAACTTCATTGACAATTGCCTCAAGGAATCTACTGCAAAGATAGCTACATCTTCATTAGGATTACAGCCGACCTGTAATGGCAACAGAAATATAGGGTGCTAATGTCAGCAGTGAAAGTCTATTTCTTCACTTTTGTTTTAGAAAAAAATATTATCACTAAGAACACAAATTGGTAAATCCTAAAATTCTCCACAAAGGCACTAAGGTGTACTAACAATATTTTTCAACAAGAAAAACATACTGTATTTTTATTTTTTTAAGATTTATTTATTTATTTATTTGACAGACAGAGATCACAAGTAGATAGAGAGGCAGGCAGAGAGAGAGAGGAGGAAGCAGGCTCCCTGCTGAGCAGAGAGCCCGATGAGGGGCTTGATCCCAGGACCCCCTGGGATCATGACCTGAGCTGAAGGTAGAGGCTTTAACCCACTGAGCCACCCAGGCACCCCAAGAAAAACACATTTTAACTAAATACTTAAAGCCTAGAGCAATCATTTAAAAAAACAAAACAGGATTCAAAAGTTGCCCTACTTTTAATTACAAAAATGTAATTTAAAAAAGGTAGAAAAGGAAAAAAAATCTCAATTAGATTTTAAGGAATTTTAAACAAAAAACATTACAAATGTAAGCAAATCCTACAATTATTCAAATACCTTATTAAAATGATCACCAATAACTTCCCAAATTCGAGACCACTGCAATCTTATTCTTCCCATGTTGTAATATGATATTTCTACTATTTTTTGTAGACTAAACATTCTTGGATGTGTAGTGGAAAGTAATTCATCCATAGACACAGCACAGAGCCAACGGACAAAATCCACTATAATATAAATAAATTTATATTTTGTTAGCTTAACTTTCAAGTCTTTTAGCCAAAAACCAATTTATAAGTGAAATAAATGTATATACTTACCAATAGCGTTTCCATCTAGCCTTGTAGACCCTGTAAATATTCTAAAGAAAAGAAACATAATTCAAAAATTTATAAACTCTTACATCTGTTATATCAATTCAAAAAGTAGCATGAGGTACTTGCTACTTTAAATCTGGTTTAGAAGAACAAAAAATCAGGTAGTCAACTAAATTTTAATATATCATTTCATAACAAGTATAGTTTGGATGTTCCTCCCTCCCTCCTTTGCATTCAGAAATATAATAAAGAATAAATTGTTTTAATTTTATTAGTAAGCTTACACAAACACTAGATCAACATGAGACTCTAAAGTTAAATATCAGTTTGTAAAACTAAGTGACTAACTGGCAGAGTACAAAACAGAAGGTATTTTTTAATTTTTCCTGATTATCTACTAGCATTAAACATGTTCTTAAGATGAAAAGTTCTTTGTTTTTACAAGTAACATACATTTGATTAGAAAACTCATTATGTTAAATTATAAGCAACCTAACAGAAGCTTGCAAATAGTCTCTAATAGTTTAACTAAGAAGTGGCTAAATAACTTGTCCTGGAAAAATCAAATGTTTTTTTTTTTTTTTTTTTTTTTTTTTTAAAGATTTTATTTATTTATTTGACAGACAGAGATCACAAGCAGGCAGAGAGGCAGGCAGAGAGAGAGGAGGAAGCAGGCTTCCTGCTGAGCAGAGAGCCTGATGTGGGGCTCGATCCCAGGACTCTGAGATCATGACCTGAGCCAAAGGCAGCGGCTTAACCCACTGAGCCACCCAGGCGCCCCGGAAAAATCAAATGTTTATAGAGTTAAGCTGTGTTGTCCAGGTTTGCCCAGCTTTCTTCACTGAATTTTTTCTTTGTTTCAAAGTTTCATGTAAGATTTTGGCATAGACCTATTAGTCTTCTTCTAAAGTCTGCATTTTTACTGATGCTCCAGGTTTGTAACCAAGGGTTTGATGCACCTTCCAGAGTGAACTGATATTCCTCAATTTATACTGTGTACCATAGGATTTGCATGGCAAAAAGGAAATGTTAAAGGCAGAAGCAGGTCAAATATTAAGCTTAGAAATAAAAGTAATCTGGGGCATCTGGGGGGCTCTGTTGGTTAAGTGCCTAACTCCTGTTTCAGCTCAAGTTGTGATCTCAGGGTCATGAGACTGAGCCCCCTGTTGGGCTCCATGCTTACTACGGAGTCTACTTGGGATGCTCTCTCCCTCTGCCCCCCTCCCCACCGACCCGCTCACCTCTCTCTCTAAAATAAATAAATCTGAAACCAAAAATAAAAAAAAAAAAGAAAGAAAGAAAGAAAGAAAGAAAGAAAAAATAATCATAGTAACAGTAATAGCTACCAATAATCAAAAAGTGGGTACTATTCTAGGTGTTTTATGATATATCCACTCACTTAATAATCACAAACAGCCTGTGAAGTAGGGACTAGTATACTTCTAATTTCATAAAAATAGAAACTGAGGAACAAATATATTTAATCACCTCCTCAAAGTTACAGAATTAGTAAATGATACAGCCAAGATTCAAACCAGGAAGGGCATACTCCAGGGTCCACCCTCTTAACTACTTTGATATACTGCTTCACACTTACCAGAGCAAAACATAAACACTTAAAATATATCCTGGTTTTTTCCCTACTATGTCCACTATACCCATGTTGTAAGTATATCATGATTTTTTAACCTCAGTGCCCTTGAATGTCTGTCCATGTGTCCTGGCAATGAGTAACGTATTTGACAAAAACTGACAACGTGATGACTCCTGCTAAAGGAATAGTTTAAGATTTCCTCTATTGCTCTTGTCAGTAGAACAAAATAATTCAAAGATCTGGCTGAGAACATCATCTGGGGGAAAAGTAGAATAATAAAGGCCCCATTTAATCCAGTGGTTAGACTGGGTCCAGAGATTAGAAATATACAAAGCCTACAACTTCTCACATGAACAAAAATGAAAATGGTTGGCATACACATTATAAATGTCACTAGGCGATTTCTCAAACTACAGGTATTCTCATAGGTGATGGCTATAAAAAAAATAACCACAATAACAAAACTAAACAGTAAATAGGAGAAACAACAAGAAAAGGAAGAAAAGAAAAAAATTCTTTAGACAGAGAAGGAAGCAAACTACAAAGAGTAAAGGAGTCAAGAACAGAAGCAGAGATGGAGATTATATGCAATTACAGTGGAAAGAAGCAACAAATTCTCTGTAGGCCCTAAAATGATGGAGAACAAAGACAAAGAAATACCAGTAGCAATCAGACAAGTTTATAGAGTCAGCGTGACAAAAGTTAGAGGGAGCATGCATCCTGAAAAAGGACATTCAAATTCCTACTCACTTTGGTAGCCTCTGAAGGGTCACTTTATCTTTAGTAATGCCCCGCTACAGATAAGCCATATGGTAGGAGCTTGGCAGTCTGTGAAGGTATTTCAAGTTCACCTTCATAAACTAAGGCAAGAGAACGTAGCTATGTTTCACAAAATCAGTCTATGAAATGGATTTTACATTCCCTGTATGAAAAGCCAAGGACGATGCACCAGAATCTTGTGTGTTAATATCAAAAGACTGTCCAGGGGGTGGGGGGTTGGATGAGCCTGACGGTGGGTATGAAGGAGGGCACGTATTACAGGGAGCACTGGGTGTGGTGCATAAACAATGAATCTTGGAATGCTATAAATAAATAAATAAATAGATAGATAAATAAATAAAATAACAAACAAACAAATAAATAACATGTCCTAAAAACTATGGGCAGGAAAACAAAATTAGAGATTACTGCTTCAGCCACAAAATGAAAAGCAATGCAGCAATACCAAAAAAAAAAAAAAAAAAAAAAAAAACCAAGAAAAAGAAGAAGAAAGAAAGTTGTCAAAACCTGCAGATTCTGAACCACATAAACTCTAAACTGTATGTAATACAGAGGTAAACTAAATTACTGTAAATGTAAAAAAATTTTACAGTGCAAGTATCAGAGTTAACACTTATTTCTAAGACCTAATCAGAAGATATTATGAGCAAATGTAGTTGGGGATGAGCTACATGTATTTTCTGAAGGGAGACAGAAAGTTCCAAGTGTGGGATGGGTCAGAATAAAGATAGATCTGGTGTGGTTAAAATTAATAAAATCATAAACTATGGTACTGGTTTTTAACTTTTAGTGGTAACTCATTCCTGGACAAAATTGATTCCTGTACAGTTAGAATAGCTTTTAATAAAATCATATATTTTTTCTCTTAATAAACAGGCACTAAAATAATTAAGCAAAAAAATTTACTTTGATTTTAAACATTTACTTCCTATACTTGTCATTATTCAGAACACCAGACCTAAGGACAAGAAAACGACTTGTTACAAGTACAAAACTTTCCAGGATACCTGACAACGTTCACAACACTGACTTGAATACCTCCTAAGTTATCTGACTTAGCTTATGAATTTAGAGTCAGAATATTACATATGAAAATATACTCAGATAGTGAGAAAGAAATTCAGAAGAAATTTAATGAGAAAGTTAAAAGCACCACACAAGAATATAATCTAATAGTAAATTAAAGATGTAACTTTAAATGCTTACATTACGAGTTAAAATTTAAATGTTGAGGTTTTGTGTAAAATCAATGGATTTATGTTTGCAGAAATTATCTGGTGATGACAAGTTTGAGACAACAAAGTACTAACAGAATTTATGTTAAGACTCCTCTAAAATACCTTAAATTCTTAAAATGGAGAGGCGTATCATTTACTCAAACAAGTGGTATGTCTCCTCGCAACAAACAGTGGATGGATGAATAAATTAGAACTGGCTTTGGTCATATAAAATATACTATGGATATAAACAGTAGGTAAAATGTTAACTCTTGCCTGAAGAGATTCTCATAATGATAGTAAAATCATCTGGAAACAAGCTACCCTAAAAACAGAAGGGCATACATTATTACACTGCTCTCCAGTTGTACATGCAGGCAGAGAGGTGGAGAGGATAAGAGCATATGCTCAAGAAGACATGCTGCCTGAATATATGTCTGGCACCACTCCTCAAAATTCTTTGTGGATGAAACAGTTATTTCAACAATAATCAAGATAAGATTAGTTGTGGGGATGAGCAGGTTATTTTGGCACCCCGTCTCAGTTTCCTCACTTACAAATTAAGGACAATAATAATACTCATCTCATGAAGTTGCTCGAAGTATTAAGTGATAAGTAATACCCGGAAAGTACTTTGAAAAGTGCCAAGCACACGGTAAACCTTCAAGTCATACAGGGAGTATTAGAGAATATGCAATCTTTCTTTAGCCTTCACCAGGAAAAGGCAAATGACCTCCTTCCCTTATTTAAAAAAAAAAAAAAAAAAAAAAAAAAAGAGTCTGCAAGTGAAGATTACAAGTTCTTTTCAAAGAAAACGTGGCAGGGTATATTTCCAGGGTCAGTAGCCACTGAATACTCTAGTTCAGTCTGTACTGAAGAGCAAGAAGTTTTATCTGAAGTAAAATTCTGGATTAGCACAAGGCTCCAAGCACCAAGAAAAAATACATACTATACATCTACAAGTTTCAACAGAAGTAATTAAAAAATCTGAATGTCAGTGTTGTAAAATGTTAAGTTTCAAATATTTGGGCATTCATCTAGAAAAAGCTTAGTAAAGCTTAGTAAAACGCTTAGTATGGGGTCACTTTTAGAAAATAAACTAGAAATGAGAAATACTTGGTAATAAGACACACTCTGAAATCCTTTCCAAAGAAGTCTGCAATGAGAATTGCCAGCAAATCCTTCATTTACCCATAATGCAGTCTTACATCAAACAGAACCTGAAAGATTACACACCATTTTCATTAAGGAATAATGATACCAATTAGTCTTCTATAAAGAAAATAAAACATGTGTTTCTTTTTCATCAAGATAACCATTTCCCTAATGCCCATTAATTTCTAATTTATATTAATGTAAATTTTCATACTGTTTATCTCGTTCAGATATTCCACGATCTAAAGAGCAAAATTATAGGTACTTCACCATCAGATCACCGTCTAACACACTATATGGTCTACTACTTAAGGAAAGTTATTTTGGCAATAATTTTTCTTTTTTTAACCATTACAGAGCAAAATGTACTGAAATGTTATAGAATTAAAATAGTATTCATTTGAAAAAGGAAAAAAATAAATACTTTACCTATCTACAGCAACAACAACACTTTGAGAACTGGTTTCTCCGATGGATTCCTGAATACTTGCTATCTGCTTCCAGTCCACATTTCCTCCGACTACCACACATAAAAGAGAGTCATTTCAGTTCGAAAATAATTCAGTGGAAGAATATACTTATAGTTCTAAAACATATTTCTGAAACCAGTTATTTTCTTTTCTTTTTTTTTTTTTTTAAAGATTTTATTTATTCATTTGACAGAGAGAGATCACAAGTAGGCAGAGAGGCAGACAGAGAGAGAGAGGAGGTAGCAGGCTCCCTGCTGAGCAGAGAGCCCGATGCGGGACTCGATCCCAGCACCCTGAGATCATGACCTGAGCCGAAGGCAGCGGCTTAACCCACTGAGCCACCCAGGCGCCCCTGAAACCAGTTATTTTCCTATGAAAGAAACAAAGCTTTGGGTAAACAATTTTTTTGGCATCAGTGACCTATCAAGGCCAAATGCGCTTAATCAGCTATACTAAATGGCATATGGACATGGATTGTTATAAAGACCAATTGTACTTCCAGAGATTAATTAGGGGCACTGAGAATTCAGACCACAAAATTAATGACAGTACGCATAATTTCCCTTAACATTTAAGAAATAGTACTAACTGTAGTTCTAATGTTATCTTCTTAGGATTCCCAATTCCATATAATTAGATCTCTCTTTTCAATCTCTAGTCCTCTACACGCTTTTTGGAAATTTTAACTGTATTTTCCAATATCTTCTTATTTAAAAGAATCATTTCTCGGGGCGCCTGGGTGGCTCAGTGGGTTAAGCCACTGCATTCGGCTCAGGTCATGATCTCAGGGTCCTGGGATCGAGTCCCACATCAGGCTCTCTGCTCAGCAGGGAGCCTGCTTCCTCCTCTCTCTCTGCCTACTTATGATCTCTCTCTGTCAAATAAATAAATAAAATCTTTAAAAAAAAAAAAAAAAAAAGAATCATTTCTCTTTCCCTCCAAAATCAGTTCCATATGTTGGACAGCAAAACAATTTTCCCAGTTTTCAAACTCTTGACCTCAAAATCATCTTTTTTTTTTTTTAAGATTTTATTTATTTTATTTATTTGACAGAGAGAGAGAGATCACAAATAGGCAGAGAGGTAGGCAGAGAGAAAGGAGGAAGCAGGCTCCCCACTGAGCGGAGACCCCGATGTGGGGCTTGATCCCAGGACCCTGAGACCATGACCTGAGCCAAAGGCAGAGGCTTTAACCTACTGAGCCACCCAGGTGCCCCTCAAAATCATCTTTGATATCTTTCCCTTCCTCAACCAATCACTAAATCTTTCTTTTGAACTGTTTCTGGAACCATTCCTTCATTTTCATCCCTACTCAGTTTAGAGCCCTGTAATTCCAGGGCCAGATTATGGATAGTTCCCTGACTGCTTTCCTTGCTGCTAATTTTTCCCCTCTCCAATCTCTCTTTCTAGTCTCCTGTCAGATTAGTTCTTCTATCTCATCATATTCATTCTGCTCACTATGACTTTCAGGATAAAGCATAAACTTTTAAAGCCTAGCATTTAAGGCAGTACCCTTCAACATTCTAGCCATTACAAAATCTATTCAGGCCATCCCTCAACTATCTAAAACCCAAACTGAGTTCGCATTTTTCCTCTGAACGAAGCATTTACTTAAATAAGTAATAGTCAGATCAGGATTTCTTCCATACAGTTTCACATATTCACATAAATTACTATGGTGTGTTAATGCTGCCTTCTCAGCACAATTAAAAGTTCCCTTAGGCAAGAAACCAGGTCAAACACAACATTTTTTTGTTGTTGTTGTTATTTCTCGGCATCACTCCATATTAAGTCCAAAGGAGATACTAAGAAATAGCTGTTCACTCAACTGACCAGATACTCACTAAATGCCTTTATGACTGCAACCATAATAGATGATGATATTATTTAAAGCAGCTGAATTCCAATTCTCCACCAGGAACTGAACAATGTAAAAAAGATGTGATCCTTGACCTCAGAGAGTTTTTAATTTACCAGGAGACACAGACTGAGAGAGACTTATAATCACCTTTAGTAAAATGCAGTAATTCCTTCATCGACAAGATAAACTAATGACTTTTAATACAACGGAACTAATTTTGGTAGGGGAAGGAAAATAGGGGTATTAGCTCATGGAAAACCTTCATATATAATGATATATTAATTCAAATTGGACCCAGAAGGATAATCATGTAGAAAAGGAGCAGTGTATACAAACTAATGGAAGGATGATAGTAAACATCGTTTGTTTTTGTTTTTTTTTAAGATTTTATTTATTTATTTGTCAGAGAGAGAGGAGCGAGAGTGAGCACAGGCAGACAGAGCGGCAGGCAGAGACAGAGGGAGAAGCAGGATCCCTGCCAAGCAAGGAGCCCGATGTGGGACTCGATCCCAGGACGCTAGGATCATGACCTGAGCTGAAGGCAGCCACTTAACCAACTGAGCCACCCAGGTGTCCCTAAACATCATGTTTTAACACACTTGGTTAAAGCCATAATGGAGGATCTATCTGGGGACAAGAGAGATGGAACAGAACAGTAGTAGGAAATGAAGCTAGAAAGAAAGGCTAACCTTAAAATGTGAAGAACTTTGACTGTTATGCTTAGTGTATTGTTTTTGAAAACAGGGAATAATATGGGGCACCTGGGTGGCGCAGCTGGTTAAGCGACTGACTCTTCATTTCAGCTCAAGTCTGGGTCCTGGGATTGACCCTATGTCAGGCTCTCTACTTGGGAGGTAGTCTGCTTCTCTCCCTCTCCTCCTTCTCTGCCTCTCACCCCTGCTCATGCCCATGTGTGCGTACTCTCTCTCAAATAAATAAACCTCAAAAAAAAAAAAAAAAAAGACTGAAAACAAGCAACAATAGACTTTTTAGAAGACTAACATAATGCAACCTGTTTGTTTTTTTTTTAAAGATTTATTTATTTATTTGGCAGAGAAGGAGAGAGAGACACAGTGAGAGAGGAAACACAAGCCGGGGGAGTGGGAGAGGAAGAAGCAAGCTTCACCCCTTAGCAGGAAGCCTGATACGGGGCTCGATCCCAGGACCCCCAGGATCATGACCTGAACCGAAGGAAGACGCTTAACAGCTGAGCCACCCAAGCGCCCCAGTGCAACCTATTTTCTAAAAGATAATTTTGGTACTATCCGTAAAACACAGCAAAATAGAAGATACTAGAGCTAGAAAGACAAAGCGTCTATTTCTATAATACAAGTGAACAAGGGATGAAAACCTGAAATAAGTGACAAGAGAACTGGAGTGGTTAGGAGAATAGTGTCAAGCAACACTTGGAGCACATTAGCACATTACAGGAATTTAATGAAGAAAAATCTGTAAGAAAAAGGTAATGCTCATAACCACTAACTTCTTTCGTGTACCATCTGAATGTCCTTCCTAGAAAGCTTTTATTTTTATATTTAAGAGCTTTTATTTTTATATTTACCATAGTAATCTGTAATCATTATGAAATATATTTAGAGGAATCAAAAAAATTTTGTTTACCAATCCAAAGAACCTATTTCAAAAACACATGGAATCTTCCAAAGATCTGTATAACAGCACACCATGATAGATTAATAGTTCCATCTTTACCAAACAAATTACTCAAAAGCACAAATACTTAGATAAAGAACAAAGAGGTAGGAGTGAATATTCACTTAAGATTTGTATGTCCCGGGGGCACCTGGGTGGCTCAGTGGGTTAAGCCGCTGCCTTCGGCTCAGGTCATGATCTCAGGGTCCTGGGGTCGAGTCCCGCATCGGGCTCTCTGCTCAGCAGGGAGCCTGCTTCCCCTCTCTCTCTCTGTCTGCCTCTCCATCTACTTGTGATTTCTCTCTATCAAATAAATAAATAAAATCTTAAAAAAAAAAAAAAAAAAAAGATTTGTATGTCCCGGGGCACCTGGGTGGCTTGGTGGGTTAAAGCCTCTGCCTTCTGCTCTGGTCATGATCCCTAGGTCCTGGGATGGCACCCTGCATCGGGTTCTCTGCTTGGCAGGGAGCCTGCTTCCCTTCCTCTCTCTCTCTGCATGCCTCTCTGCCTACTTATGATCTCTATCGAATGAATAAATAAAATCATAAAAAAAAAACATTTGTATGTCCAAAGCACTGAATTTTTAAACTCTGACATACACCTTAAAAGCATGGTATGGATATAATTCTAACAATCATATGCTATGTGGGGGTCTGGGTGGTTTAGTTGGTTAAGCATCTGCTGGCTCAGATTATGATCTCAGGGTCCTGGGATCAAGCCCTCTGTCAGGCTCCCGGCTCAGCGGGGAGTCTGCTTCTCCTTCTGCCTCTCACTTGTGCTCTCTTTCTCTTTCCCTCTCAAATAAACAAATAAAATCCTTAAAACAAAACAAAACAAAACAAAACAAAATATGCGGGGCGCCTGGGTGGCTCAGTGGGTTAAGCCGCTGCCTTCGGCTCAGGTCATGATCTCAGGGTCCTGGGATCGAGTCCCGCATCGGGCTCTCTACTCAGCAGGGAGCCTGCTTCCCTCTCTCTCTCTCTGCCTGCCTCTCCGTCTACTTGTGATTTCTCTCTGTCAAATAAATAAATAAAATCTTTAAAAAAAAATGCTGTGTATCCTTAATAATTAAAAGTTTCATGTTTCCAAAAAGTGGAAATACAGACTTGCTATCAGTCAGAAACTCAGATAAACATATAAGTCAGAAAGTCAGATAAACATATACTCAGCCCCATTACTGTAGTTATGTGGAAGACTAGAAGGTGGATGCTATCAATAAAGGAAGATATTAATTTATTTTTTAAAGACCATATATATACAGAATGTCTGGACTACATCCTCCTCTAGCCTAAATTCTGACTATAGCATCCCGCTGAAGAAAACATCTGTTGCCTGAGTAAATGACAGGGCACAGATGGACAGGGATGGACATCTGCCACACTGGGCTAGCTGATAACCAATGAGATGGCCTGAAGGGAAGACTCTGCCCAACAGGGGCCAAGTCAACAGACTGAATCCCTCTAGGATATAGACTCAAAAATGAGAGACCTAATCAATCAGGAATGAGTGGAGAATGGAGAATGCCAAAAAGAGAAGTAGATGGCATAAGATGAAATCTAGATAAAGCCTGAAAGAGAAGTGGAAGAATATGGCTGGTTGCTTGAGTGGCTTGGAAGCCTGAACTTTTAATTTCACTTCCAGATCCAAAAAGTGTTTATTTTTATGTAAATTCCATTTTCCTGAAGTGAGAAGGCAAGTCATCTCATATTCTTACAACTTAAATAGCCCCAAAATAATGATCAAATTAATTTTACTTTCAAGTATATGAGGAAACATTATCAGCAAGTATCATTTCCTTATTTGACTAAAACCTTTAGAAGATAAAATACACCACCAGTATTTTATTTTTAGTGTAACCTACTTCTATTACTTGCCAAAGTTAAGCCCTGGCAATTTGCACCTGTCATTATTTTAGTCTTCTTGTACTCCTAAGGCTGTGTCCAAAAAGAAAAATGAAAAAAGGGGGGAGGGGGTTCAAAAGTTACTGAATCAATCAATGCACATTCATTTCACTTGTTGGTAAGTATTTTTCATCTCTATCTCAGACTTCCAGGTGATACAAGTCACCGTAAATGTGCTCACTGGTTCTAAATCCTGCTGGTAAGTTATTAGGTCTACACCTTCACATCCTAAAACCACCACATCTAAGATCCAACTGGGGTAACAGAATGGCCCTGCTGGCTGCCACGGCTGAACTATCACTAAGAAATAACTGTCCCCAGTCCAGCTTGAAGCCACACATGGTCCTGTGCTGCTTCTTTCCCTATGGATCATTTTTTCAAACTTGGAAGGTTTTTTTGATTTCCTTAAAAATTTTTACTGTGAGCAACAACAGAGAAATCACTAAAAGATAAAAAGATAGAAAATATCCAGAAATATAGTGCTAGAGTAGAAACCTTAAAAGGTAAATATTCCTAGATCTCATCTCTTTCCTGCTCTTTAAGTCATGTCTCTAAATTTCTTGGATGTAAGTGGGGTGGGGAAAATGGCTAGAGAACAATCCACAAACCATTAATATACCAGCCACTGTGTGAAGTCCATTTATACATATTCTTATTTAATCCTAAGACCTCTATAAGTAGATATTACTATTAGTTTGCAGAAGTGGAAACCAAAGCTCAGAGAGTTAAAGTAACTTGCACACAATAAGGAAGATATACGAAAGAATTCAAACCCCAAAGTATGGTATTCAAAGCCAAAGATTGTCTTTTTTTTTTTTTTTTTTAAGATTTTATTTATTTATTTGACAGACAGAGATCACAAGTAGGCAGAGAGGCAGGCAGAGAGAGAGGAGGAAGCAGGCTCCCCGCTGAGCAGAGAGCCCAGGACCCTGGGATCATGACCTGAGCAGAAGGCAGAGGCTTTTTCCTCTGAGCCACCCAGGCGCCCCAAAGCCAAAGACAGTCTTAAATGTTGTTTCTTCCCTGGTGGTACTGTTTCCATTTATGACTCAAAATCTAGTGTCTTTGGGGCTCCTGGATGGCTCAGTCATTGGACGTATGCCTTCAGCTCAGGTCATGATGGTCCTGGGATTCTGGGATCCAGCCCTACATTGGGCTCCCTGCCAGGCGGGAGGTCTGCTTCTCCCTCTCTCACTCCCCCTGCTTGTGTTCCCTCTCTCGCTGTGTCTCTGTCAAATAAATACAATCTTAAAAAACAATGTACTGTCTTTAGATCTTCTGTAGCCATTCTCACCAGTATTTTCCTTTGTTCTACTGGGTTAAATCTGGAAGTTCCTGGCCACACTGAGCAGATAAGGAACCATGGGAAAGTTTCTACACCAGAGTTTTGTTAGGACTGCATAGTGAATGTGAATGCCTTCTCTAGTTGCCCCAACTATTTATCATCTTATACAAGCCTTCACTCATTTAAGTTACCTGCTTAGTGTTGAAAATAGGTCATTTTAAAATGTGCCTTTCTCTTATTCCCAACTATGAGATTTAGACTAAGGGCCACTTAATGTTGCAAACTAGACCAGGCAAAAATGGTCTTCATGGTCTTCTTCCTTTTCCCATAAGGTTAGCCAAAGGGCATTTTATCATCTTCCTCTAATTATATTTCATTAATTAATTATTAATTCATAATTCATTAATAAAGTTATCCATTATTAATTCAAAATTCATCAATAAAGTTATATATATTGAACAAGTTAATAATCTCTGATACTTCATAAAAATAATTTTAAAAATTCTCACCTAGCCCCAGACCCACAAATTCATCAGGAGCCTGATCTTTTGTTCCAGTAAGAGATCCTTCTCTGCCCCGTACTGTTCCAGAAATGTATCGAGGTTTCACTCCAGTTCCTATAAGCTGTGCAAGCTCCAACTGACTGATGCACTTCAGAATCTTCATTATTTAGAAAAAATAATAATTCCAAGTTAAAAATGATTACAGAAATACTTAAACATACAGAGCCAGGATTTAAATATAGGCTACATTATAAATCATTATAAAAAGCTAAATAAACATATCCTGAATACACTAAATTTTTTCCTAAACACTTTAAGCATGTCAGTGAGTAGAATATTAAGCATTAAATCATTTTATAAACCAAACTGCAAAGTTGAAAATGAAGTGCTTATACCTCATGCCATGAATTTCCTAAATAATTTCCATCCGTATGAGCCACAGTGATAAGGGTTTTTATTGTGTCAATGTTCTTCTGTTTCATTTCAGTAATACCAGAACTCACAGTAAGTAAAGTAAATCTTGCTAGTGCCTGGACATATGCATCTCTTTCCAGCTATAAAAAAGACAAAAGTATACTTATATTATTACAAACACAACAGAGTGATCCCTAATTCCCTACTAACAAACTGTTTATTTATTTAGTACGTTTTTAACTCACAAATTACATACTTCAAACTATAGTGTTTTAAGATGATAAAATAAAAAAGGAAGAATTTCTAAAATCTAAACACAATGGAGATGTCAAATTAAGATGAGATTTTAGTGACAACAAATGAATTCATGTAGTAAAAAACATTCCAGGAGAGCTTATGTTTCAAGTACTGTGCAGACTGGCAGAAACATAATTTATAAATGTGCTTGTTTTTTCTCTACAGCGAGGCTGTGCTTTTTAAGCCATAACATTCATAAATAAATGTGAAATGGGTTTTGTTTTTTTTTTTAAAGCAAGCAAGCTTTGGCTAAAATTTATTATCAGACAAAGTATAAAAATTACTAGAAGGGCTTGGCTTCATGAAAATTAAGATACTTGGTTCTTTTCAAGGTAACTTTTCTTAGGTTTAAGTGAAGTTATAAAGTAATATATAAAAGCACGTAAGTATGAAAAAATATGATACAGGAAGTATGAACATGCAACATATTTAAATAAGATATTCAAATAAACATATAGAAATTCAAAGTCTTAGAAACTCTGGCTACAGGTAATATTCTGCAGAGAAAAAAAATGCTAACCAAAGTTGCTATGATGATTCCAGATGCATCAATAGAGAACCACCTCTTCTGTCAGTTTCTTGGGAAATTAAACATTAGATTCACTTATATTCCATCATAAACTTGAAATTAGTTTTTGGTAAGTCAAAAATCAAAAAATAATTTTAATTATAGCCATGACATATGTAATTTATGTTTTCCAGACTGGCTACAAAGCAAAATTCTTTGTTACCTGAATGCTGAAAATGCATGCAATTCTGATTGCACATCTTATACCTTCCAGGCAAAGAGAGGCTACTTCAGTATCATCACAATCTTGCAGACCCACACTAAACGCAGCCAGAAAAGGTGTCCAAGCCAACTAGAAAAATTAAAAATTGAAACTATATCATGATATCATGAATATCAAGTGATAATTAAATTTTATGATAGTAATACATTGATATTTCTCAAAGCTTCAGATAATAAATGATTTGAAAAAGTTCTGGGGAAAAAATGAGTTTTTTGGGGGTAAAAAGTACATAATGTTGCCTGGGCTTAAATAAGTGACAGACAGGAAGACAGTAAGACTACAAATTCAGTAGAGGACCTCAGGCATATTTTAAGAAGAATAATCTATAAATTATTCTCTTCAATAAGAAGTGGAAACTGTCACTATTCACAAATGATATTAGTCTTAACCCTACTTTCAGAATTCATCTCTCCCTGCAAGATTTGTCCCTTGTAGTATTTCACAGATTTTATTTCTAAGAAAATTCTTTTAGTCATTTTTCTACTTGCAATAATTACATTATTCTTTTTTCTTTAAGCCTGCTCCCTGGACATCATTTAGAATTACTTCTTTTATAGTCAAATATTTTACCTTGGAATATCAGTGATATGCTTGGTTCCTTGTTGGACAACACTGAAAAAGTCTAGTTCACTAAAATACTTCTTTGTTACAAACTGTGAAAACCAACAAATACTAACTTTTACCAGTAGGTAATACTGAGTACCTAATGTAAACCAAACAAAAAGGGCTACTCTCGACCACTGAAAATTTGATATCAAAACATATGTGTATACATTGGTGTATGCTTGTGTAACTTTCTACTGTCTAATATGAGCATTTGTTGCTTTTAATAAGTTCTAATGAAACAAAACTATACATCTATGTAAACATAAAGAGATTTATACCAGTGTACTGTAAAAATGACAACTGGAATTTTTTTTTTTTTTTAAAGATTTTATTTATTTACTTGAGAGAGAGACAGCGAGAGAGAGCATGAACGAGGAGAAGGTCAGAGAGAGAAGCAGACTCCCCATAGAGCTGGGAGTCCGATGCGGGACTTGATCCCGGGACTCCGGGATCATGACCTGAGCCGAAGGCAGTTGTCCAACCAACTGAGCCACCCAGGCGTCCCGACAACTGGAATTTTTAAAAAGGTAAAGTTTTCAAGATTATTAAGAAAAACATACCCAAAGGATTACCCAAAGCTTTGTTTGTAACATCAAGAAAGTTCAGAAGTATATAATTCCTAAGCAAAGGAACATAAGCCACAGTACCTTCTTTCTAGTCCTAGCTCTGCCACTTAATCTCTCTGAACTTCACTTTCTTCCTCTTTAATACCTGGACTGCCACTACAGAAAGGTGTTTTGAGAAGCATATGAAGTACAGTACTTTTAAAATATGAAGTACCACATGGAAGTAATAAATTACATGTGCTATTGTAAGAAAGAAACAGCACATCTATTCAGAAACCTGTGCAATATTTATACAAGAGAAGTATAAATGCTTCTTAAGCCAGTGAAAAATATGTTTAACTCCACTAGGAATTAAAGACAATGATTCCTCCTATCAAACTATACCTAATATCCAGGGGTCAGTGAAATTATCCATTCATACTGAATATGCCTTTGGAAAATACAATTTGGCAATATTTAAAAAGATTCTTAATAATATTTAAATCCCCAATATTGTATCACATCTTAGAAATCTCTCAATTTATTCTGCTACTTAGCCAACACTTGTTTACTGAACACTTACTATAAGCTAAGAATGGTGCAAGATATTGGGAAAAGTAAACAGACACAGTCCCTTGCCACATGGAACTTAAAATCTAGTAAAAAGATAGATACTAAATTCTAAAATCAGTAAATACATAAACACAACAGTTGTAAATACAATGAAGGATAAGCATAGCACACTATGAAAAGGGACCAATTCTGGATGGTGGGGGTAGGATAGACCTGTCTGAAAAGGTAACATTTTAAAGCTGAAACCACTTGGGCAAAGAAAGAATGGGCATTCTAGACAAAAGACAGCTTGTAAGAATGCTCAAAGAGAAAATACTTTAGTATGTTCTAGAAACTGAAGGAATGCTAGTGTGACTGCAGCCTCATCACACTAGACAAAAGAAATCTAGCAATGAGGCTGGAAAGGCAGGTGGAACCAGACCACACAGGGTTGCAGATGTGGGTGTGTTAGTTTCATCCTAGTATGCAAAGTTAGTGAAGGGCCTTAAGGAAGAAGGCAACATTTCATTTTGTATTTTAAAATGATCATTCTGGCCTCTGTAAATGGATAAGAGGAGCACAAAAACAGACATAAGGATATCAGTTAGGACACTACAATAATAAGAGAAATGAGGATGTCTGGAGAGGTTAATGGCAGTAGAAATGACAGTAAGAGGGAAGATTCTTAATGCTAGTTTAGAAGATGTTTAAATAAACTAGAACTAATCTAGAGAATAAATAATAAAAGCTATTTATGAAAAATTTTTAATGATACAGGGAAATACTTATTATGTGAGAAATAGCAAGATACAAAATTCTACACATAGTATAATTAAGATTTAAGGGGTGCCTGTTAAGCATCTGCCTTCAGCTCAGGTCATGATCCCAGGGTTCTGGGATCGAGCCCCGCATCGGGCTCCCTGCTCAGCAGGAAGCCTGCTTCTCCCTCTCCCATTCTCCTGTTTGTGTTCCTCTCTTGCTGTCTCTCTCTCTGCCAAATAAATGAATAAAATGATTTTTAAAAATATTTAAAAAGCAGTATTTATATAAAAAAGTAGTATATAAACTATCAACAGAAGCTTTTTGAGTGATAAAATTATGGCTGGTTTCCTCTGCTTTTTTTTTCATTCTCCACCTCCACCAACCAAAAACATTTGAGAATAAAAAACAAGAATATGAGATTATTCAAAACAAAACAAAAAGGTGCTTTATAAAAATGTTTCATAATAAGGAGAAATTGTTTCTTGTATTATTTTCTGTATTATTCCAAAAGATAAGGCTAGTCATACTCCACTATTCCTTCTAACAATGCCTCCCCTAGGTTCCTCTCCCCGATTCCACAATTCTTCACCAACTTTTGGAAATAACATTATCACAAAGAAGTTGAAATAGAGGTAGAACTATAAAATTTTAGAGCTAAAAGAAAGCACAGAAATCTTGTAGTCATCTTTTACTGCCCATACATATGTAAACTTAATATCTGAATGAGAACTCAAATCATAATCTTTAGCCTCCACAAACCATCCTACCACACTGTCCCACAAATTGGAATGTACTTTACCCCTTTTTTCCCTTTTCAACCTCGACTAGACTTTAATTGTAATCCTTATTGATTCACTGCTTGCTTACCCTCGCATTTTAGAGAAAGGATAAAATGAACTGGAAAATGAAGAAGGACTAGGCAATCAAATTTTAAAGAACCAGTAAGTATCATTCTTACTAGATCAACCTATAAACACAAATAACACTTGCTTTTCTTCCTCACTCTACTCTTTGCACTGCAGGTATACTCGGAACCCTCATGTGAGTTCCTGGTCAGAAGTTCAAGATCACTCTGAAATTTAAGGTTACTCCAAAGGTTTAAATAGAGCTCATTTGGAGAAAACCAGGCCAAATAAGAAAGAATGATCATTCTCTGAAAAATTCTCATTCTTCTCATTCTTATTTCTTAAGGTATACACTTATTAATTACTAATAGTGTATACCTTTTCTCATTCTCTTTAAGAAAAAATTTCTATCTCCTATATCCTAAATAACATTGCTTTTGCTTCCGGGTTTACACTAATGGGCTATAATTACTGTTATTTCCTTAATTAAAAACACACTGAACCAAGTTACATATAAATGTAGACTGCAACCAAAAGTTATTAGTACCTCTTACCTTAAACATGGGTCTCACATGCTCCAAATGTGTTGCACTTGTAAAAGGTGCCTGAACATGGCTCACAGCTTCCATGAGTGCTTTTGCTGTCTTGGCCATCTGTTCCATTTCTAAGTTATACAGAAGCCTTCTTTGTTTTTCACTGGCTACATCTGAAATAACAAACACTATTAGCATTTAAGATAAAAAGCATTTTACATGCCTTTTTTACTATGAAATAATAAATACCATCAATTAATATTAATTAGGTATAGTCTTAAAAAGCCATACAAAAAGTTCATATAAGGTGTGATTCCATTTATAGAAGAATATTCAGAGTAGGTAAATCCATAGAAAAAGAAAGCAGACTGCTGGTAGCCAGAGGCTGGTGAGAGGGAGGGAATGTTAAGTTTACTAGGTACAAGGGTTTTATTTTGGGTGATGAAAATGTTTTGGAACTAGACAGAGGTGGTGGTTGCACAACAATGTAAATATACTAAATGCCACTGAACCATTCACTTCAAAATGTTTAATTTTATCCTGCATTAATTATACCTCAAAAATGGGGGGAAAATTCCTGAACTAAGAGTTGGGGTAAGTGGAAGAGGAGTCAAGATGGCGGAGAAGTAGCAGCCTGAGTCTACTTCAGGTAGCAGGAAATCAGTTAGATAGCTTATCTAAAGATTACAAACACCAACAAATCCAACAGGAGATCAAAGAGAAGAACAGCAATTTGAAAAAGAGAAAATCAACCACTTTCTGAAAGGTAGGACTGGCGGAGAAGTGAATCCAAAGCGATGGGAAGATGGACTGCGGGGTGAGGGGCCGGCTCCCGGCAAGCAGCGGAGCAACGGAGCACAAAATCAGGACTTTTAAAAGTCTGTTCCACTGAGGGACATCACTCCAGAGGCTAAATGGCGGTGAAGCCCATGCGGGGTCAGCGTAGCCACAGGTGCTGCAGGGTCACATAAGGATCGGGGGTGTCTGAGTGTCGCAGAGCTTACAGATATTAGAACGGGGAAGCCGGCAACAGAGACAAAACCAAGGAGTGAGCTCTCATCTCGAGGTTACCTTGAACCGGTCGTAGGCTCCGTGAGCTCGGAGCGCGGCTGGAGGGCAGGGAGATGGAGTAATTGGGCGCTATTCTCTGAGGGCGCACTGAGGAGTGGGGCCCCGGACTCTGGGCTCTTCCAGGCTGGAGACCGGGAGGCTGCCATTTTCATTCCCCTCCTCGGAAACTCTACGGAAAGCACTCAGGGAACAAAAGCTCCCGAAAGCAAACCTGAGCAGATTACTCAACCCGCCCGGCCCCTGGTAGGGGCGGTGCAATTTTGCCTGGGACAAAGACACTTAAGAATCACTACAACAGGCCTCTCCTTCAGAAGATCAACAAGAAATCCAGCCAGGACCAAGTTCGCCTACCAAGGAGTACAGTTTCAATACCAAGGAGAGCAGAAGAATTCGGGAGGAGGAGAAAGCAAAGCACGGATCTCATGGCTTTCTCCCTATGATTCTTTAGTCTTGCAGTTAATTTAATTTTTTTTTCTTTTTCAATTTTTTTTTCTTTTCTCCTGCTAAATTTTTTTAAACTTTACCCTTTTGTTTTTTAACTAGCTTACCTAATATATATGTATTTTTTCTTTTTTATATTTTTTCTTTCGTCATTTTCTTTTTTTAATTGTTTCTTTCTTTCTCTCTTTTTAAAAATTCTTTCTGAATCTCTTTTTATTCCCTTTCTCCCCCCTCACGATTTGGGATCTCTTCTGATTTGGTTAAAGCTTATTTTCCTGGGGTTGTTGCCACCCTTTTAGTATTTTACTTGCTCCTTCATATACTCTTATCTGGACAAAATGACAAGACGGAAAAATTCAACACAAAAAAAAGAACAAGAGGCAGTACCGAAGGCTAGGGACCTAATCAATACAGACATCGGTAATATGTCAGATCTAGAGTTCAGAATGACAATTCTCAAGGTTCTAGCCGGGCTCGAAAAAGGCATAGAAGATATTAGAGAAACCCTCTAGGGAGATATAAGATTTCTAGAAAAATAAAAGAACTAAAATCTAACCAAGTTGAAATAAAAAAAGCTATTAATGAGGTGCAATAAAAAATGGAAGCTCTCACTGCTAGGATAAATGAGGCAGAAGAAAGAATTAGTGATATAGAAGACCAAATGACAGAGAATAAAGAAGCTGAGCAAAGGAGGGACAAACAGCTACTGGACCACGAGGGCAGAATTCGAGAGATAAGTGACACCATAAGATGAAACAACACTAGAATAATTGGGATGCCAGAAGAAGAAGAAAGAGAGAGGGGAGCAGAAGGAATACTGGAGAGAATTATTGAAGAGAACTTCCATAATATGGCAAAGGGAACAAACATCAAAATCCAGGAGGTGCAGAGAACCCCCCTCAAAATCAACAATAATAGGTCCACACCCCATCACCTAATAGTAAAATTTACAAGTCTTAGTGACAAAGAGAAAATCCTGAAAGCAGCCCGGGAAAAGAAGTCTGTAACATACAATGGTAAAAATATTCGATTGGCAGCAGACTTATCCACAGAGACCTGGCAGGCCAGAAAGAGCTGGCATGATATATTCAGAGCACTAAACGAGAAAAACATGCAGTCAAGAATACTATATCCAGCTAGCCTATAACTGAAAATAGAAGGAGAGATTAAAAGCTTCCAGGACAAACAAAAACTGAAAGATCTACAGGTAATATTGAAACCAGATCTACAGGTAATATTGAAAGGGGTCCTCTAAGCAAAGAGAGAGCCTAAAAGTAGTAGATCAGAAAGGAACAGAGACAATATACAGTAACAGTCACCTTACAGGAAATACAAAGGCACTAAATTCATATCTCCATAATTACCCTGAATGTTAATGGGCTAAATGCCCAATCAAAAGACACAGGGTATCAGAATGGATAAAAAAACAAAACCCATCAATAAGTTGCCTACAAGAAACTCATTTTAGACCCAAAGACACCTCCAGATTTAAAGTGAGGGGGTGGAAAACAATTTACCATGCTAATGAACATCAGAAAAAAGCAGGAGTAGCAATCCTTATATCAGATCAATTAGATTTTAAGCCAAAGACTATAATAAGAGATGAGGAAGGATACTATATCATACTCAAAGGATCTGTCCAACAAGAAGATCTAACAATTTTAAATATCTATGCCCCTAACAGGGGAGCAGCCAACTATATAAACCAATTAATAACAAAATCAAAGAAACACATCAACAATAATACAATAATAGTAGGGGACTTTAACACTCCCCTCACTGAAATGGACAGATCATCCAAGCAAAAGATCAACAAGGAAACAAAGACCTTAAATGACACACTGGACCAGATGGACATCACAGATATATTCAGAACATTTCATCCCAAAGCAAGAGAATACACATCCTTCTCTAGTGCACATGGAACACTGTCCAGAATAGATCAGATCCTCGGTCCTAAATCAGGTCTCAACTGGTATCAAAAGATTGGGAGCATTCCCTGCATATTTTCAGACCACAATGCTCTAAAGCTAGAACTCAATCACAAGAGCAAATTTGGAAACAGCCCAAATACACGCAAACTAAACAGTATTCTTCTAAAGAATGAATGGGTCAACCAGGAAATTAAAGAATTGAAAAAATTCATGGAAACAAATGATAACGAAAACACAACAATTCAAAATCTGTGAGACACAACAAAGGCAGTCCTGAGAGGAAAATATATAGCGGTACAAGCCTTTCTCAAGAAACAAGAAAGGTCTCAGGTACACAACCTAACCCTACACCTAAAGGAGCTGGAGAAAAAACAAGAAAGAAACCCTAAACCAGGGGCGCCTAGGTGGCTCAGTGGATTAAGCCGCTGCCTTCGGCTCAGGTCAAGATCTCAGGGTCCTGGGATCGAGTCCCGCATCGGGCTCTGCTCAGCAGGGAGCCTGCTTCCCTCTCTCTCTCTCTCTGGCTGCCTCTCTGTCTACTTGTGATTTCTCTCTGTCAAATAAAAAAATAAATAAATCTTAAAAAAAAAAAAAGAAAAAGAAAAAAAGAAACCCTAAACCAGCAGAAGAGAAATCATAAAGATCAGAGCAGAAATCAATGAAATAGAAACCAAAACAAAAACAATAGAACAAATCAACAAAACTTGGAGCTGGTTCTTTGAAAGAATTAATAAGATTGATAAACCCCTTGCCAGAGTTATCAAAAAGAAAAGAGAAAGGACCCAAATAAATAAAATCATGAATGAAAGAGGAGACATCACAACTAACACCAAAGAAATACAGACAATTATAAGAACATACTATGAGCAACACTACGCCAACAAATTTGATAATCTGGAAGAAAAGGATGCATTCCTAGAGACATATAAACTACCACAACTGAACTAGGAAGAAATAGAAAACCTGAATAGACCCATAACCAGTAAGGAGATTGACACAGTCATCAAAAATCTCCAAGCAGGGCGCCTGGGTAGCTCAGTGGGTTAAGCCGCTGCCTTCGGCTCAGGTCATGATCTCAGGGTCCTGGGATCGAGTCCCACATCGGGCTCTCTGCTCAGTGGGAGACTACTTCCTCCTCTCTCTCTCTCTGCCTGCCTCTCTGCTTACTCGTGATCTCTCTTTGTCAAATAAATAAATAAAATCTTAAGAAAAAAAATATCTCCAAACAAACAAAAGCCCAGGGCCAGATGGCTTCCCAGGGGAATTGTACCAAACATTTAAAGAGGAACTAATTCCTATTCTCCGAAAACTGCTCCAAAAAACAGAAATGGAAGGAAAAACTTCCAAACTCATTTTATAAGGCCAGCATCACCTTGATCCCAATACCAGACAAGGATACCATCAAAAAAGAGAACTACAGACCAATATCCTTGATGAACATAGATGCGAAAATTCTCACCAAAATCCTAGCCAATAGGATTCAACAGTACATTAAAAGGATTATTCACCACAACCAAGTGGGATTTAATCCAGGGCTGCAAGGTTGGTTCAACATCCACAAATCAATCAATGTGATACAACACATTAATAAAAGAAAGAGCAAGAACTATATGATACTCTCAATAGATGCTGAAAAAGCATGTGACAAAGTACAACATCCCTTCCTGATCAAAACTCTTCAAAGTGTAGGGATAGAAGGCACATACCTCAATATTATCAAAGCCATCTATGAAAAACCCACCAGAAATATCATTCTCAATGGAGAAAAACTGCTTTTCTACTAAGGTCAGGAACATGGCAGGGATGTCCATTATCACCACTGCTATTCAACATAGTACTAGAAGTCCTAGCCTCAGCAATAAGACAACAAAAAGAAATTAAAGGCATCCAAAACAGCAAAGAAGAAGTCAAACTATCACTCTTTGCAGATGATATGATACTGTATGTGGAAAACCCAAAAGACTCCACTCCAAGTCTGCTAGAACTTGTACAGGAATATAAAACCAATGCACAGAAATCAGTTGCATTTCTCTACACCAACAGCAAGAAAGAAGAAAGAGAAATTAAGGAGTTTATCCCATTTACAATGGCACCCAAAACCATAAGATACCTAGGAATAAACCTAACCAACGAGGCAAAGAATCTAAACTCAGAAAACTATAAAGTACTCATGAAAGAAATTGAGGATGACACAAAGAAATGGAAAAATGTTCCATGCTCCTAGATTGGAAGAACACATATTGTGAAAATGTCTATGCTACCTAAAGCAATCTACACATTTAATGCAATTCCTATCAAAGTACCATCCATCTTTTTCAAAGAAATGGAACAAACAATCCTAAAATTTATATGGAACCAGAAAAGACCTCGAATAGCCAAAGGATTATTGAAAAAGAAAGCCAAAGTTAGTGGCATCACAATTCTGGACTTCAAGCTCTCTTACAAAGCTGTCATCATCAAGACAGCATGGTATTGGCACAAAAACAGAAACATAGATCAGTGGAACAGAATAGAGAACCCAGAAATAGACCCTTAACTCTATGGTCAACTAATCTTCGACAAAGCAGGAAAGAATGTCCAATGGAAATAAGACAGCCTCTTCAATAAATGGTATTGGGAAAATTGGGACAGCTACATGCAGAAAAATGAAATTGGACCATTTCTTTATACCACACACGAAAACAGACTCAAAATGGATGAAGGACCTCAATGTGCGAAAGGAATCCATCAAAATCCTTGAGGAGAACACAGGCAGCAACCTCTTCGACCTCAGCCGCAGCAATGTCTTCCTAGGAACATCGCCAAAGGCAAGGGAAGCAAGGGCAAAAATGAACTATTGGGATTTTATCAAGATCAAAATCTTTTGCAAAGCAAAGGAAACAGTTAACAAAACCAAAAGACAACTGACAGAATGGGAGAAGATATTTGCAAACGACACATCAGACAGATAAAGAGCTAGTGTCCAAAATCTATAACGAACTTAGCAAACTCAACACCCAAAGAACAAATAATCCAATCAAGAAATGGGCAGAGGGCATGAACAGACATTTCTGCAGAGACATCCATATAGCCAATAGACACATGAAAAAGTGCTCCATATCACTCGGCATCAAGGAAATACAAGTCAAAACCACAATGAGATATCACCTCACACCAGTCAGAATAGCTAAAATTAACAAGTCAGGAAATGACAGATGCTGGCGAGGATGTGGAGAAAGGGGAACCCTCCTACACTGTTGGTGGGAACGCAAGGTGGTGCAACCACTCTGGAAAACAGCATGGAGGTTCCTCAAAATGTTGAAAATAGAACTACCCTATTACCCAGCAATTGCACTACTGGGTATTTACCCTAAAGATACAAATGTAGTGATCTGAAGGGGCCCGTGCATCTGAATGTTTATAGCAGCAATGTTCACAGTACACAATAGCCCAACTGTGGACAGAACCTAGATGTCCATCAACAGATGGATGGATAAAGAAGATGTGGTATATATATACAATGGAATACTATACAGCCATCAAAAGAAATGAAATCTTGCCATTTGCGACGACGTGGATGGAACTAGAGCGTATCATGCTTAACAAAATAAGTCAATCGGAGAAAGACAACTATCATATGATCTCCCTGATATGAGGAAGTGGAGATGCAACATGGGGGGTTAAAGGGGTAGGAGAAGAATAAATGAAACAAAATGGGATTGGGAGGGAGACAAACCATAAGTGACTCTTAATCTCACAAAACAGACTGAGGGTTTCTGGGGATAGGGGGGTTGAGAGAAGGGGGTTGGGGTTATGGACTGTGGGGAGGGTATGTGCTATGGTGAGTGCTGTGAAGTGTGTAAACCTGGCGATTTATAGACCTATACCCCTGGGGAAAAATATATATATTTACTTAAAAAAAAAAAAAAAAGAGTTGGGGTAAGTGGAGAACCTATGAGAAGGAAATAGAGTAGGTATAAATCTGGCACAGTGGAAGAACTCAGGAAATAACCAAAATATGGGATGGGAAAATATGAGGAGACAAGTAAAAGGCAAGGGCATCCTTGGACGACACAGGCTTGAATGATGACTCCCGAGTTAACAAGAAACCAGTGGCCCTAGCATTCCGGGATGACATCAGTATTTCAGTATACCTACAGCCTTCCCATATCCTGCTTCTTATTGATATTCTACCACCATGGACAAAATAGGTCAGAGAAAGGAGGGTAAGAAGATGTTTTATTACGGGTCTGAGAAAAAAAACAGCTAAGTCACAGAACTGGCATCTACTTAGGTGTGAAAATGAAGTCTTGAGCAATATATTTGACAACGTTGTAAGCAGAAGAGCTGAAAATAACACAACCAAGCAAACTGCTTATTGGTACTGGACTGCAGAATGAGCCAAAGACATCAGTTCAAAATTTGGCTTTGCCACTTTTTGGGTTTTAGCTGTACAGATTCAATATAAAGTTTTCTACGTTATACTCACCTTACAGATTCTATGATTCTAAGTTTCCTAACCTCTCTGGACTTCAGTTTCCTCATCTATAAAATGAGGGGAGTACAAAAACTCCTTAGAATCATCTACTACAGTATTCCAAAAGATAAGGCCATTTATATTTCCCTATTCCTTCTAACATGTCCCTAGCCCTGACTCTCATAATTCTCTATCAACTTCTGGAAATACATGTATGACAAATGCCCTCAACTTCTGGAAATACACATATCACATAGGCCCTTGCTCCTCTCCTGGCAACAGAACTGTGCTACTGCAATCTGTTCTGTGACATAAAGCTTGAGATTTCACTTCCAGGGAGAGCTCAGAAAGGCAGGAGTCTTCTTTCCATATTACATATTCTTGAGCTGCTATATTCTTGAGCCACTACCCTCATCTTATTTTTATAGTCAGATTTTAGTTCTAATTTAATCACCACTGCCCACATGTATACCATGTCTAGAATGGAGCCAAGCCTACACTTGGCTTCCCATGCTGGTTACATCTAGGACCTCTATAATGATATAATTTGTGGTGCACCTGAAGGAGTGATTTCCAACTCCATGAGCTCCCTCACAATCTTAACCTTCCCAAATCCTTGACTCACTGCTACTTCCAGCTTATGTTTATGTATAGCAATAGATGAAGAGATAGAATTGTGTTGCTTATAGATGACGAGGAGGCAAAAAAGACTGAGAGCTGAAGTCAGACTAGTGGGGCTGCCAAAGTTGTCTTGCTGATGTCCAACTACATGCTGAGATTTACTACTAAATTGACAAGTATCTATTAAATGCACATGAATCCATGCATATTATACACTTCTATTTTTACTCAGAATGTAAAAAAAAAAATTATATCAGCAAACTGTATAATACTTTTCATTAGAATAGTATCTGATTTTCTGTAAACCAATTGAAAAACTCTTGGGAAACCTTATTTATCCTCCTGAACAATCAGACTTTAATTGATTTGGATACTTACTTTGCTTACTTGATTTTGTAGGGATTGTGAGTTCTTTTGTTTCTTTCATTGATATCTTTTTTCCAGCTATTTCATTATAGATAGCTGATAGGTACTCTTCAGGAAGGTCTTTACTGTCATTGATACCTCTATTCATCTTTATATATTGTTCCTTTGTCATTTTATTTTTAACCTAGAAAGGAAAAACCATTATGATTCTTAAAACTTACTTAAAAACTATTCCTATTTTAAGAATATGTGTACTCTTAGGAGAGAATTTAGAAATACTTTGAGGACAGGAAGGGGAAAATATTCAACATGTATTAAAATGAAAAACAGTCCTAGAAAATGAAGGCAATATAGAAAAGACCTAGCCTGGCATATGCTAATACACCTTCTCAGATGGGCACACAAGTAATTTATAGTAAGAAACAGGGAAATCAGATAATGAAACTATTTGTTTTTGCCCAAGGTTTAAGAATTCTAGCTACAGTCTTTAAAAAAGGACCATGACAAATATTAAAAACATATGGTAGTAAAAAGATTCACATCTAGGGGTGCCTGGGTGGCTCAGAGGTTTAAGCCTCTATCTTCGGCTCAGGTCATGGTCTCAGGGTCCTGGAATCGAGCCCCGCATTGGGCGCTCTGCTCAGCGGAGAGCCTGTTTCCCCCTTTCTCTCTGCCTGCCCCTCTGCCTGTTTGTGATCTCTCTGTGTTAAATAAATAAATAAAATCTTAAAAAAAAAAAAAAAAATCAAGGGGCGCCTGGGTGGCTCAGTGGGTTAAGCTGCTGCCTTCGGCTCAAGTCATGATCTCAGGTTCCTGGGGATCGAGCCCCACATCAGGCTCTCTGCTCAGCAGGGAGCCTGCTTCCTCCTCTCTGCCTGCCTCTTTGCCTGCTTGTGTTCTCTCTCTGTCAAATAAATAAATAAAATCTTAAAAAAAAAAAAATTCAAATCTTAGTTTGAGAAAACATAAATATGTTTTAATGACTTAAAAGCTGATTTTATATAACAGTGGATGCAAAGTAACAACTCAATTCATCTAAAATCAGATAACAATCTCCCTGACTCAGCATGGCAAACAAATGTTAGGTGATCCAGGTGAAGTATCTTCTGAACATTCTGTCTTGTTAACAGTACTCTGAACAGGAATGTCCTGCGCCACACCTTGATCAGTCTGTGGAATAATAATTTGTAGTTTATAAGATGTAGCCCTGTCACCAAACTTGAGAACTAGCACAGTCAAAATGTTTGTATCTCCCAAAACTCATCCAGGTCTTAGGACGTCTCTGAAGATACAGGCATATCTGGGAGAAACTGTTTGGGTCCATACTACCACAATAAAGTGAGTCAAATAAATTTTTTGGCTTCCTAGTACATATAAAAGTTATATTACACTGTACGATAGTCTACTAAGTGTGCAATAGCATTATGTCTAAGAAAACAATGTACATACCTTAATGCAAAAATACTTTATTGCTAAAAAATACTAACCATCATCTGAGCTTTCAACGGGTCATAATCACTGATCACAGATCATCATAACAAATGTAATAGTAATGAAAATGTTTGATATATTGCGAAAATCACCAAAATGTGAGAGACATGAAATGAGCAAATGCTGTTGGAAAAATGGCGCTGACAGACTCGCTTGATGCAAGGTTGCCACAGACCTTCAATTTGTAAAAAACACAATTATCTGCAAAGTGTCATAAAGTAAAGCAAAATAAAACGAGGTATGCTGACTATTTATTCAATTATATATATTCCCACCTTCTCCCATTAAAGAATTTAAGGCAACTCTAAAGATAAGACTCCTGTTAATTTATACAGTGCACAGAATAATAAGCAAGCCATAACTTTAAAAACTCATCTTCAGTCAGCACTTTAATAAATAAATAAACAAATAAATAAATAAAAGAAGGTCATTTCTCCTGGATTTCTGACAAATAATAAAAAATAATGACTCAGGGACACTAAAATAAAAGACCATATAAGTGCTGCCAATAAGACACTAAAAGAAGATTAACATCACCTGGAGATCTTGAGCATGGCATATTGTTTTACCATAATGCCAGAGACAAGAAGAAGTCTTGATAAAAATCTGAAGTAGCAGTACAATACACTTGTGGGTCTGGGTTGGGAAGTGGGCATGGGAGCTTTCAGAAGTGGGAGTAGGGAATACATGAATTTCAGATACCTTAAATAAACATATACATCTCAAACAGAACAATTCTGGCACAATGGGATTCTGAAAGTCAGATAAAACATAATCTTACTTTTCTTTTCCTGCTTATCTTTTATGGAACATTCCACTCTTTTGTTTTCATGTGCTTATTTATTTTTTAAAGATTTTATTTATTTGACAGAGAGAGATAGCGAGAGAGCACAAGACTGGGAATAGCAGGCAGATGGAGAGGGAGAAGCAGGCTCCCCACTGAGCAGGGAGCCCAACTCAAGGCTTGATCCCAGGACCCTGGGATCATGACCTGAGTTGAAGGCAGGTGCTTAACTGACTGAGCCACCTACGTGCCCTTTATGCGCTTATATTAAGCTGTGTTTAGTTTTAGTGTTTAAGTCACTTCAAGCCAGTTGTTACTATGATGGAGATTAATACACGCACAAAAATTAAATGTGTTCTAAATATACCTCAAGTTTTTAAAAAAATTCATTGATTCATACAATATATAAAAAATAGTCTAATTATAAATATTCTAGGTGAAAAAGAAACATAAATGATTTGGTTTAAATATTTTAACTCTGAAAACAAATAAGAATGAAAAGTCCTAGTTTTAAGGAATTCCTTTAAAGTTTACCTGTGTTCTTTAAAAATGATGCCATTTGTTATAGTTCATTTAATCTTGTTGTAGTCAAAGCATATGGGGTCATGATTATGGGTTCAGTTCTCTAACTGAACCTTCCTTCATAGCAACTCATAAGCTCTTCGCTAACTGCAGGCTGCATATCAGGACATGATGCCAGCCAGCAGCAGTCTAACAGGGAGTGGGGAGACTACAAGTAGTTACCACTGCTAGACCAGGATACCACGCACATGTTCTATGGACAGAAATAAGTGCCATGAAGACACAGAACTGTTCTCAAGTAGTTGCCTAACTGATCTGTGTTCAGAAACTTTTAACAATCTGGGTACTATTAAAGGACATTAAAGGATGTTTCAATATTTCCTCAAAACAAATTTCACCAGGATGTACATATGTATGGGAAGATATGACATAGATGCATATAATGCTGAAAACTCATTTACAGAACCAAATTCTTTAAAAATGTAACATTTGGGACGCCTGGGTGGCTCAGTCGGTTAAGCTGCTGCCTTCGGTTCAGGTCCTAGGGTCCTAGGGTCCTGGGATCGAGTCCCACATCCGGCTCCTTGCTCAGTGGGGAGCCTGCTTCTCTCTCCGCCTCTGCCTGCCACTCTGCCTACTTGTGCACACTCTCTCTCTGACAAATAAATAACACCTTTTTAAAAAATTAAAAAAAACATATAACATTTTAAAAACAAACGGGTGGTAGTGTATTGATCTGGACCAAAACACCAGACAGAAAACTCGGATATGAAGGTATTCAAGTAAGTTACCATCTGTAGACTGCCTTATAACAGCATAGAAAAAAGTATACTGTGTAATATTAACCTGAAAGGGAGCTGCTTTAACTACACTCCCAGTAATATGCCAAGCGAAATTTTTATTTTTATTTGTTTTTTAAAAGATTCTACTTATTTCTTTGAGAGAGAGAGAAAATGCATGTGACAAAGCACAAGTGAGCATGAGCAGGGGGAGAGGCGGTGGTGGGGAGTGGGAAGAGGGAAAAGCAGATTTCCTTCTAAGAAGAGAACCCTATGTGGGGCTGGGATCATGTGGGCCCTGGGATCATGATCTGAGCAGAAGGTAAGAGCTTATCTGACTGAGCCACCAAGGCACCCTGCCATGGGCAATTTTTAAATGATTAAAATAGTAAATGACTTTTTAAGACATGTCTATATAAAATCAAATAAATCACTGATGAATGCATAGTTGTTGCATGTAATGCAATGCTTAACAGTAATTCTGCATATAATTCCCATCATACATTTGATATATACTTTCCATATCAACCCTGCCTTAAACATCTCAAAACACACACACAAAAATCCCTATATTGCAAAATTTAATCTTAATCTTCAAATAAATTTAAATTTTTCCAAACCTCTAAGATTAGTAATAGTTTATTTCCTAAGAATAACAGATATAATTAGATGTTTATCCCTGAGAAGTATAAAGAAATTCTTGCAAATAAATGAATTTACAAAGGCAATTTACCCCAAAGATATCCAAGTATCGTTCTGAAACAAAGTATAAAATACCCAAAACTTTAAAAATAATTTTTTTTGCTAATGGGTATCAGAAATCAAGTGACAGTTCCTTAATATTTAAGAAGGAGTTATGAATTTTAAGAGGGAAAATAATTATCTCAATATCCCAGATATCTAATATTTTAAAATTACTGTTAATTTTTAGGAGTAATGATATTACGGTTATATTTAAATAGAGTATGTGTCTTTCAGAGATATACACTGAAATAAATACAGATGAAATGATATGACACCTGGGATTTACTTCAAAATGATCTGGGAGACAGAGAGGATATAGAATGAATAAGACCAGCCATAGTTGGTAAATGTGGAAGCTGGGTGATGGGCACAATGAAGGATTCCCATACTAACCACTCTATTGCTTAAGTCTGAAATGTTTAAAAGAAAAAAAAAAGTTTATGTAGTGTTTTTCCATGTTGTAATAAGTATAAGCTAAAGAACTAATATACATATTTTAACATTTACCTTAAGCTTTATACAGCTATTAATCATGAGACAAATATAGACTTACTTTTCAGGTATCTGAAAGTCTAAATAGAATTATTACCAAAAAACTTAAAAAAAAAAATTTATTTATTTAGAGGCACCTGGGTGACTCAGTCAGTTAAGCATCTGCCTTTGGCTCAGGTCATGATCCCAAGGGCCTGGGATTGAGCCCCACATTTTCCATGGGGCTCCCTGCTCAACAGGCAGTTTGCTTCTCACTCTGCCTCTCCTCCCCTCCCTGCTCATGCCCTCATGTTCTCTTGCTCTCCCAAATAAAGCCTTAAAATTTTATTTATTTATTTATTTATTCATTCATTCATTCATTCATTTTGAGGTAGAGAGAGACAGAGAGCATGGGAGCATACCTACATGGGGAAGGGCAGAGGGGGCGACAAAAATCCTAGCAGACTCCCTGCTGAGTGTGGAACCTGACACAAGGCTCCACCTCAGGACCCTGAGGTCAGTACCTGAGCCAAAATCAGTGCCCCCAGAAACCACATTTGTAAAATGAATACTACACCAAATTAAATACCCCAATTTGGTGACTGATTTCACTGAATAAGATTAAAATTTCAACTTGTACTTATTGAATTCAAAAGAACTTATTTAATTTGTACTGTCTATTACACATTGTACGTACCTGTGGACTGTGAAGATCTGTGGTCAGCATGATAATTGAATAAGCCAAAACATAAGCAGTATCTGCACTAGCAAAAAGGGTTTGTCTGGAAAAGTAAGTGTATCATGTTATAAACTTCTTTGTACAGTTGCATTTAAATAAATTATCTCAAACCTCCATAATTTTCTTTTGCAGGATTTATGTTCTAGCTCATATTACAAGTGTTTTTATGGAATTGTCTTATCACTTCTAGATGACAGACAATCTAAATTCTCTGGGTGTAACAGATGATGAATCTTCTGATGCTCCCTATCATAGTGTCTTGGGTATAGCTGGCAACCAATAAATACTTGAATTTGATCTTTCTTACCCTTGGTTGCATTCAAGGTATCTTGCAGCAAATTTTTCCATCAACCGATCGATTTTCTGAGCTTCCCCTGGAAGACGGAATCCTTCCAGAAACATACGGAGGGCTGAAACAAAGTCCTTTCCTGAAAAGTCATGTTGGTCCACAAATGCATACATGACTTCTTTGTTAAATTTATCATTATCTCCCAGGAACTCACCCACTTGAGTCTAAAGAACAAAAGATAAAAATACTGATATCCTAATGAAATGTTACATTTGCCAGAACAACATTTAAAGAATAGAAAAATCTACAAGATTCACAGGTTTTGACTACCTGGTTAACTATTTCAAGCATGAAACTAAAAGTTAAACACGCATGTTTATTATAAAAAGATATTCTTTTGAGTTTAGAAAATTAAAAAGCAAAATTAAGAATACCTAGGTTATTCTTTAATTTTTACTTACAAACTTAGGAGGGCACTTTTAAAGGGGAAACAGTATTATCATTATTAACTTAAAAAGGAGTTTTACAGAGAAGGTTAGAATTTTTTTTAAATGGTATTCTTACAGAGTCTAATCTTTCCTCTTGATGTAAGAATTGGGCAATATCTTCAGGTGTAGTGCCAAGCATTCCTTGTTCTTGGAGGTACTGTATTCCTCTCTTTGGTTTCTTATTAAATCTAGATGATGTTAAAGTTAATAGAAACATTAGAAACAGAAAATCATTTGAAAAGAAGATCTTAAACTACAGTAAATTAATTTTCTAATACCACTTAGAAAATAGGTTACTTTATATAATCAATGCATGAATATGCAAAACATCGCATTATGCGAAGTTTTATTTTTCTTTTCTTAGAAAAGAGTCTGAAGCAAAAAGGCCATCTTTATCAATGATATGAACCATTTTACTATTTGAGATAATGTCATGTTGTAGATAAGCTCTGAGTAAAGATATAAATACTAAATACCTCATGCTTTTAATATTTATACTCTCCTTAATGCTCAGGTAATCTTGGTTCATTCCATATACACCCACTGATTAAGTCTAAGTTTTCTGCTTTTATATTTTTATTTATTTTTAAATTTTATTTGTTTATTTGAGAGAGAAAGAACAAGAGAGCAGGAGCATGAGAAGGAGGAGGGTCAGAGGGAGAAGCAGACTCCCCGGGGAGCAGGGAGCCCAACATGGGACTTGATCCTGGGACTCCAGGATCATGACCTGAGCTGAAGGCAGTTACCCAACCAAGCCACCCAGGCACCCCAGTATTCTGCTTTTAAAGAAATCTGGTGACTGTTTAAACAACAATCTGACAGCATTATTTCCTTTATTAAAATAATCCCTAGATACCTGATGTTTTCAAAGTCAAGTCCAAACTGACTAGATCGATAGACAAAATCTTTCTCAATACAGCTCTAGTTTATCTCATCCCCTCTCATCCATCTATTCCCACATATCCTAAAAGCAGAAAGCATTTCTGCAGTCTATTTCCTCAGTAAGTCCTTTACTTGCTCCATTCACTGTGGATTTCTCCTTCATGCTTAAGGATCCAGTTCAAAGGTCCTCTTCTTGTATCCACATCATTTAGTTTCTACTTTCATTACACCACTAATTACTTTGGTCCCTCATCACCTGTCTCCTGGGTAATGGTACTTAAATGGTTATGCCATCTTCTGTTTTGCTCACATTCTAATCCATCCTTCAGGCAAATGGTGAAAAAATCTGTTGCTGCTCCTCCTCTGACTAAAAGCCTTCAAATACCAGCATGCCAAAGTCAAAAAAACAAGATTAAAAACTTGCTTACATGGAGAATAAGGTCTTCTAGAATCTGGATCCAACTCAATGATCTCATTTCATATCCTGTGACTGCCCCCCGACCCTGCCTCTGCCATACTGATCAATAGTCCTCAAATGTTTCTCTTCTCTGTGCCACTGTACATGTCATTTTCTTTGTCTAAAATGTCCTTACCTGTCCTGTCCTAATGATTCCTGTCAAGTCCTAATTCATACCATAAATCAAACGTCTTACAATGTTTTTAATTTTAATTTTAAAATCAAATATTTTTCACTGAGATAGGCACAATCTCTGCTCTCCAGAAGCTCTCTCCCTAATAAAACAAACATGATTTTTTAAAAATTATAAAATTGAAAATGCAGCAGAGAGAGTCAATTACCATATGGTTTCACTTATTTGTGGAGCATAACAAATAGCATGGAGAACATGGGGAGATAGAGAGGAGAAGGGAGTTCGGGGAAATTGGAAGGGCAGGTGAATCATGAGAGACTATGGACTCTGAAAAACAATCTGAGGGTTTTGAAGGGGCGGGGGGTGGGAGGTCGGGGTACCAGGTGGTGAGTATTAGAGAGGGCACGGATTGCATGGAGCACTGGGTGTGGTGCAAAAATAATGAATACTGTAAGCAGAGAAAGACAACTATCATATGATCTCCCTGATATGAGGAAGTGGTGATGCAACATGGGGGCTTAAGTGGGTAGGAGAAGAATAAATGAAACAAGATGGGATTGGGAGGGAGACAAACCATAAGTGACTCTTAATCTCACAAAACAAACTGAGGGTTGCTGGGGGGAGGGGGTTTGGGAGAAGGGGGTGGGATTATGGACATTGGGGAGGGTATGTGCTTTGGTGAGTGCTGTGAAGTGTGTAAACCTGGTGATTCACAGACCTGTACCCCTGGGGATAAAAATATATGTTTATAAAAAATAAAAAATTAAAAAAAAATGAATACTGTAATGCTGAAAATAAAAAATAAATTTAAAAAAAAATGCAGTAATTAATGTATTGACAAGGTAAGATAGCACAGAAAAGGAAGTAACAAACAGAGATGGTTGTGATACATTTCCTGAGGAAGGTGACTGTGAAACTGAGCTTTGAACAAGAACTATGTATTTCATAAAAAGAAAGAAAAAACATCTCAGAGAGGAAGGGGGTCATTCTAACACATGGAAGCATAAAACAGCACGACATTATAACAAACAGCTCTGCGTTGTTGGAAGGAAGAAGTGAGCTAAAGAAGTGGCAGGTGATGAAGCTTAGACTCCAGCAGACCTATATCATGAAGGGTACTATATATCCTATTATAAGAAGCTGTGACTTTATTCTTTAAAAGCAAAAGAGGGGGGTAGAAACACAGATCTCTCATTCAAGAGAGATCATTCTAATTAAGTGTAAGAAAGACTACAGAATAAATAAGATCAAAGAAAGGTAGGCCAATTAAAAGATTACATGAGTCAAGGCAAGAAATGGTGTTGGTTTGACTTGCGAGAACAACTGTGGGAGATGGAGAGAAGAGATACATAGCACAGATATTTAGGAGGTACATTCAAAAGGATTTACTGACAGATTAAGTACAAGGGGAAAAAAATCTAAGTAACTCCCAGGATTCTAGCTTATAAATTTGGTAGCAAGCTGGGGTTACTAGCCTAAGTAAGAAATACAGAAACAGAAGTGTTATATTTGTCTTGGTTTTTGGTTAAAAGTATTAGAGGTTGATTATGGAGAGAATGGAAACTGATAAATTTTTATGTTATGGACACACTGAGTGTGAGAACCTAAGCAATACCGAATAGAGATGTCCAACGCGCAATTAGAGGCATGCGTCTAGACTTCAGTAGAGGTATTTATGCTTAAAGGAACGCTTGAGAGTGGTGACATGCTAGCACATACACAGTAGCTGAAGCCCTGAAAAAGAACATGATCATCTAGGAGAAATTACAAAGTAAGAAAAGAACTGTGGGACAGAACTCTGGAAATGCTAAGCTGTATGCAGGAGATAAACAGCCCATAAGAAGACTGACTGAGATGGCATGGTCAGAATGGCAGGAAGAACAAGACAGAGTGGTGCTATAGTCAGGAAAGAGTGTAATGAGCATAACAACATGAAAGCATTCTCACTAAAGTATGAAGCAGAGATCAAGTCCAGGGGCAGAAAGGCTGACTAGAGACTAAGAAGACCTCCACTATGAAGTCCTGTGATGACTCCAACATAGTCCCCAAGTACTTCAAATAGAGCTATCATATCTTGGCAGCACTCTGTATATGATTATGGACAATACATGGTATTATTTTGGAAAACGATTTTTGCCCATATTTAGGCTGTAATCTCAAATACAAGAACCAACGCTTTCATTGTTCTTGGCATACAGACCCAAACACCAAATATATGTTTGCTGAGTAACATTTGCTAAGAATTTCAATATGAATATCTGATTACACATACTAGACCTTGAGTCCCTCAGAAGCCATGGCTGTTTCATTCATCAGGTTTCCCTAGGACCCTGCATAATGTCAGGAACCGATGGGACTTTGATAAATATTGACTGAAAAACTGGAATGAATGAACTATTAATGGCTATTTCCTGAGGCAATTTTGTGAAATTTTATAATTTTATGACAATAAACATGTACACATTTTATCTTTTTTTTTTTTACATTAACAATAAAAAAATGGAACCTGAACATTCACCAAAAGGTACAGTTTAAGAATCAGGAAGAAATGCTTTATAGAAGTAGCAAACCAATATACAAGGGAATTTTTAACAGTTTATAGTAGCTAGATCCACAGAGAAATGTCAGCAACTTCATTTTTTCTTCCAGCTTCTCTTTGAAAGACATGGGTTAAGGAGAATTTCAGACCAATATCACTGATGAATATGGATGCTAAGATTCTCAACAAGATCCTAGCAAAAAGGATCCAACAGCACATTAAAAAGATTATCCACCATGATCAGGTGGGATTCATCCCTGGGCTACAAGGATGGTTCAACATTCGCAAATCTATCAATGTGATAAAACAAATTAATATGAGAAGAGAGAAGAACCACATGGTCCTCTTAATTGATGCAGAAAAAGCATCCTTTCCTGATTAAAATGCTTCAAAGTATAGGGATAGAGGGAATATTCCTGAACTTCATCTATCTATGAAAGACCCATAGCAAATATCATCCTCAATGGGAAAAAGCCTGCAGCCTTCCCGTTGAGATCAGGAACAAGACAAGGATGGCCACTCTCACCACTCTTGTTCAACATAGTATTAGAAGTCCTAGCAACAGCAATCAGACAACAAAGAGAAATAAAAGGTATCCAAATTGGCAATGAAGAAGTCAAACTCTTTTTGCAGATGACATGATTCTTTATATGGAAAACCCAAAAGACTCCACCCCCAAACTACTAGAACTCATACAGCAATTCAGCAATGTGGCAGGATACAAAGTCAATGTACAGAAATCAGTGGCTTTCTTAAACACTAACAATGAAAATACAGAAAGGGAAATTAGAGAATCGATTCCATTTACTATAGCACCAAGAACCATAAGATACCTGGGAATAAACCTAACCAAAGAGGTAAAGGATCTGTACTCGAGGAACTACAGAACACTCAAAGAAATTAAAGAAGACACAAAAAGATGGAAGACCATTCCATGCTCTTGGATCGGAAGAATAAACATTGTTAAAATGTCTATACTGCCTAGAGCAATCTATACTTTTAATGCCATTCCGATCAAAATTCCACCGGTATTCTTCAAAGAGCTGGAGCAAATAATCCAAAAATTTGTATGGAAGCAGAAGAGACCCTGAATCACTAAGGAAATGTTGAAAAACAAAAATAAAACTGGGGGCATCATGCTACCTGATTTCAAGCTTTACTACAAAGCTGTAATCACCAAGACAGCATGGCACTGGCATAAGAACAGATACATAGACCAGTGGAACAAGAGTAGAGAGCCCAGATATGGACCCTCAACTCTATGGTCAAATAATCTTCGACAAAACAGGAAAAAATATACAGTGGAAAAAAGACAATCTCTTCAATAAATGGTGCTGGGAAAACTGGACAGCTATATGTAGAAGAATGAAACTTGACCATTAACTTATACCACACACAAAGATAAACTCAAAATGGATAAAAGACCTCAATGTGAGACAGGAATCCATCAGAATCCTAGAGGAGAACATAGGCAGTAACCTCTTCGATATCAGCCACAGCAACTTCTTTCAAGATATGTCTCCAAAGGCAAAGAAAACAAAAGCGAAAATGAACTTTTGGGACTTCATCAAAATCAAAAGCTTCTGCACAGCCAAGGAAACAGTCAACAAAACAAAGAGGCAACACATGGAATGGGAGAAGATATTTGCAAATGACAGTACAGACAAAAGGTTGATATCCAGGATCTATAAAGAACTCCTCAAACTCAACACACACAAAACAGATAATCATATCAAAAAATGGGCAGAAGATATGAACAGACACTTCTCCAACGAAGACATACAAATGGCTATCAGACACATGAAAAAATGTTCATCATCACTAGCCATCAGGGAAATTCAAATAAAACCACACTGAGATACCACCTTACACCAGTTAAGTTAGAATGGCCAAAATTAGCAAGACAGTTAACAACACATCTTGGAGAGGATGTGGAGAAAGGGGAACCCTCTTACGCTGTTGGTGGAATGCAAGTTGGTGCAGCCACTTTGGAGAACAGTGTGGAGATTCCTCAAGAAATTAAAAATAGAGTTTCCCTATGACCCTACAATTATACTTCTGGGTATTTACCCCAAAGATACAGATGTAGTGAAAAGAAGGGTCATCTGTACCCCAATGTTTATAGCAGCAATGGCCACGGTCGCCAAACTGGAAAGAACCAAGATGTCCTTCAACAGACGAATGGATAAGGAAGATGTGGTCCATATACACTATGGACTATTATGCCTCCATCAGAAAGGATGAATACCCAACTTTTGTAGCAACATGGATGGGGCTGGAAGAGATGATGCTGAGTGAAATAAGTCAAGCAGAGAGAGTCAATTATCATATGGTTTCACTTATTTGTGGAACATAACAAATAGCATGCAGGACAAGGGGAGATGGAGAGGAGAAGGGAGTTGAGGGAAACTGGAAGGGGAGATGAACCATGAGAGACTATGGACTCTGAAAAACAACCTCAGGGTTTTGAAGGGGCGGGGGGTGGGAGGTTGGAGGAACCAGCTGGTGGGTATTAGGGAGGGCACATATTGCATGGAGCACCGGGTGTGGTACAAAAAACAATGAATACTGCTACGCTGAAAAGAAATAAAAAAAAAATTTAAAAAAAGAAAAAAAGAAAGACATGGGTTATTAGTGGAATGAAAGCAGCATGGTACTATTTGGATAGAAGACAGTCCAGGAGCAGGCTGATGCCACTTGGCTTTGTGGGAAAACTTTGTAAGATGTGGGTCTGGTAGAGTAGCCAGGTTTGAAAAGGAGGTCATTACCTTACCAACATATAAATTGAAATTGGTGACAATGGATCAATAACAAGAGTAGCACATTTGTAATCCAACAGGAGAAAATATAAAACCTATAAAGAAGCAATGTTAGTTAGCTGGCTATTAGAAATTTCATACTGTAAATTTTTTGACTTCTCATCTGCTTAGGAAATACAATGGGTGATTTTATAACTGAGCTATCAAATGAACAATGCAAAACTACTGAGATAACATTCTCCAACAGCATGTAAGGTATGCTGCAAAATTAATTTAATGTGCATTATAAACGTCTCTTGGGCTAGACTGCAAAAAATGAGGAGAGCTGAATAAGAAGTCACTAGAAGTCCTGGATACAGAGACCTCTGCCCAATTTACTCATTGAAAGGGGGTAATGAGAAGGGAACAGAAATATTCCAAAGATGTAGAGAAACCCAGGGCATGGATGATATAGTACTACCAGAAGAATATTCAGTAACATTTCTTCCTAAAATTGGACACTCACAAATCTATTCCTTGTTCTATTATTTCTTTTTGTTGTTTTAGGACTTCAAATTGTTCTGGATTATCAGTGCCAGACATCTGCGTACTATAGCTGCCTATTCCTGATGATGATGTTGACTCCAGGGAATTCAAACTTCCATATCTGTTTATTGTCTCAGGGTGTTTGATTTCACTTGTCTCTTGCTCTAATGGTTTTTCTTGACCTGTAAGTAGAAAGACTGATACAGTAAATTAATCTCTCAGATATGTAAAAGGTTAAAAAAAAAACTCTCAAGGGAAGATACTTCAATGTTTCTTAGATAACTATGCAATACCTGGAAAATAATAAGTGCTATCACAGATAATATACTCTGATATTAAAACACACTGGAATTAGAATATGTACAATGTGCACTATTAAAAGTTCTTTTTGCAGTTGCAGGGCTAAGTAGCCACTGGCTCTCAGTTCATGCCTCATGAGAAATAATTTTCCCTCAAAAGACTCTTGACTGATGGAATACTAGGGTAGCCCAGTAGCTATGAGCTTTTCTCCTAGTAAGGGTAAATGTCAAACATAGGTGAACAATTCAATCTTAAATATCTTGGCTTGTGTAAATTTTCTTCTATAGTTATCTTTTTACAAAGCTGTATAAATATGCTTCCCTTTAACATATTATTCAAGTATTTCTAGGAAGACTTAGAAGAAAAAAGTTTGGATAACTAAGTTGGAAATTCCTAATTTTAAAGTTAATATTTAACTCCTACAGAATGCTTTCTTTATCAGCTAAATGAAAAAAGAGGTCACAAAACTGGCCTAAAGCCAACTGGAACTATCCTCTTCAAAATATCATTCACTTGAAATGACAAAGAATTAAAACTCAAAATATCACCTTACCAAGAGTTGTCTGAGAGTTGGGATTCACATACTGATCCTTACTCCATTCAACCATACACTTCAAAATTGACACTAAACATTCTAAACCTTTTTTCCTCAGGCTCAATTCCTACAAAATAATTCATAAAAAGAATAAAAACAAAAATTTCTTTTAAAAAAACACATAGCTCTTCCTTGACCAAGTTTGAATTTGAAAATGCTTTTAAAGTTCTTACCTGAACATTACTCATACCAAGTTCTTGACTGCCCCGTCCTTGAGCAATTTTTGATAGATCATTTACTAGTCTTTCAAATATATTCGCTGCATTTAAATCACAGTCATAGTTTACATAAATATCCACTACACTCTGAGCATCTGTAACAATATAATATATTACTTTTTAAAAAAAAGGCATCAAGTAAGTAAGTATATTTTGGCTTTTTTAAATAGTTTTTTTTTTTTTTTAAATTTTATTTATTTGTCCGACAGAGAGAAAGAGAGAATAAGCAGGGGGAACGGCATATGGAGAGGGAGAAGCAGGCTCCCCACTGAGCAGTGAGTCAGGACTGAATCCCAGGACCCTGAGATCATGACCTGAAACTAAGGCAGCCGCTTTACTGGGGAGCCACTCAGGCATCACTTAAATATATCTTAATAAGGAAAGATAAAGATAATTTCAAATACCTGCACAGATCCTTGTCAATGTCTGAATAACCATCCATTTGTGGTCAAATGAGCTGGTAGAAGTTTCCAAAATGTACAGGAAAATTTCTTTAAAGAACACCTGTGATTAGGGAAAAAACGCTGTTTAAAATATTATTTGTAATGCATATATGTGATCACTTTTTAAACATCCCAAAGCTGTACAGCAGAGATTAGGATCCAGGCTCCTCTGGAGTTCAACTCCTTTTGAGTTCCATCTCTGAAACATTAGTACTCAGCTAACTTGGGTGTGTGACTTAAACTAAGCCCTCATAGTAGGAGTACTGAACTTCACATTGTTTTGTTTGCTATCACACAGCCACTACAAAGGAAATCTGCAAAGTCCTCTGGTAAGAATTTCATGAACTTATTTACAAAACAAATGTAATTCATACTTCACTTTTTAAACCCCCAAAGATTATACATTTATTCATCAGTTATGTTTTTCTGAAGTTATAACAGGTGCCTAATTTTCCTAAATTTAAATGTATCTAATGCACTAATCCACACAATTAAAAAACTATTTTTTAAAAGATTTTATTTATTTATTTGACAGAGAGAGACAAAACAAGAGAGGGAACAAAAGCAGGGGGAGTGGGAGAGGGAGAAGCAGGTTTCCCCGAGGAGCAGGGATCCCAGTGTGGGGTTTGATCCCAGGACCCTGGGATCATGACCTGAGCTGAAGGCAGACACTTAACGAATGAGCCACCCAGGTGCCCCCAATAAAAATATCCTCTTATACTATGATATTTTTATAATTACTCACATAGTGGAAATCTCTACTATCCGAAAACAACAAGCTATTTCTTACTATTCTTTACACCAAATGATGTCAAATAAAAAGGAGTTAACCCAATTAAGTAAATTACAACTTAAAAGCTAAGAAAGGGGGTGCCTGGGTTGCTCAGTGGGTTAAAGCCTCTGCCTTCAGCTCAGGTCATGGTCCTGGCGTCCTGGGATCAAGCCCCGCATCGGGGGCTCTCTGCTCAGCAGGGAGCCTGCTTCCCTTCCTCTCTCTCTCTCTGCTTGTGATCTCTGTCTGTCAAATAAATAAATAAAATCTTAAAAAAAAAAAAAAAGCTAAGAAAGAATTTCTACATTCAAATTTATTTTGGAAAAGTGATTGATTTAAGAAGGAATGACTCAAACAGAAAACCAAAAGCCACACATTAAAATTTAGGGAGCTTATATGCTCCAGAAATGCATACTGATAACATGAGGTGACTAATGTCTTTCTCCCTAAATGGGTGAGGTACCCTTGAAATAGGCTTGTCTTTCATAAAATCCAACAAATTTCTATTACTTTCTTAATGTCAGCAGCATTTTCCACAAGAGCATAACTTTTTAAGAAGGTAGGGACCAGGTGTTTCTGGCTAAGCACTGTATCTACAGTGCATAGCATACAGCAGCTGTTCAATAAATATTTACAGTCACATTTCCTAAACACTGCCCCTAGGCACCGCTGCAGCCAACTCAGAGATGCATGACAATATCTGAGGGAAAATGCACAACTGTTGAATACCTCACAAGACTGCTCAGTTTCAACATTAGATCATATTACATTCCTTTCAGTGACATTAGTTTCACAAACCTGAGTTTTAGTGATTGCTAGGATAAGGGGCAGGGATTGCATTAAAGTCAATGAGGACTAAGAAATAACAGCAGCAATATCCAAATGGATTCCAAGGTCTGAGGAGTTGGGCAGTGTCCAACAGACATGTACATTTCAGCCAAGTAACTGTGACTACTTAAGAATGAAATAAAAAACATCATTTAAAAAATTTTATCTGTATTATTTTTCTTCAAATGGAGACTACATTGTTAAGACAAATATTTGTTAAGCTGTTTAGACCTAACCACTTCATAAATGGAACTGTTGGGTACTTCTTTTAGCACAAGTACACGGTGAAAAGGTTAGAAACTGTAAAGGTACCATGAATCAAGAAAGTTTGCCTCCTTGCTGTGAAAGCAAGGGGCAGTGGACATGACACTTGCTGAGGCCAGAGAGCATGGGTGGCTGCAGTGCTCCCCTGCCCCTTGACTGAGGCTGGTGAGCACAAGCGCATGTGGAATTCTCTTGCACCCAACCTAAACTCAGCAAACACAAAGATGAGGCACTCTGCCACAGCACTGCCGAAATCCCCAGGCACTGCCTTTCAGAAGTCTGAAGGCAGCAAGGGTGCCCCTTCCCCCACGTTCTCCAGCTGCCTTACTACAGCCAATGAGTGTGTGCAATCCACAGAGGAAATATCACTTGACTGCCTGGCCCTGGTGGCCAAGAGAGCTGGCATTCAGAGCAACATGGGACTGTAACAATCAGAAAGACTGTTCTTGGCATGCCACCATCCATAGGGTATTGCACAGACAGCAAACTGAGACACAAAAGGTCTTCCTGTAAAAAAGCTCTATTTACTTAGCCTGGAAGCTTCAGCTTGAGAACAGGCTTCATGTCTCCTTCACCTCTAGAGGTGAAAAAGGTGCTCCCAGGGACTGTAAACAGGAAGAAGCCATGTTTTGCACATCCCCTGGCCTTGCTACAATTTGACCAGGCTTCCAACAAAGGAGTTTATGCACTTCCCTGGGGTCAGGATTTTTGTCACTGTCACACAAGGAACATCTTCATATCTCCTAATCTGGAGAATAGGATTGTATATATCTGCATATTTAAAAGTAGCTGCCTGAGGGAGTGGCTTCCAAATAGCCTGAAACTAGGTGCTAAATGAGATTCCTCCCCAGGGATCACTGACAGGTCAAGGCACATCCGCAACAACAGATGCTTATCAAGAATAAATGAGGGGTCTGGATAATCACAAAGGTTCCAGGGATGGACAATAGCCAGGGCAAGTCTGAATGAGAAGGATCATCACCTGCACAAGCCCACTTCCTGAAGACAGAGAGGTACCTGTATTACCCAATACACAGAAACAGAGAGTCAAGCAAAATGAGGAAACAGAAATAGATTTCAAACAAAAAAACAAGGCAGAACCTCAGAAAAATATCTTAATGATATACATATAAGTGATCTACATGATAAAGAATTCAAAGTAATGGTCCTAAGGATGCTCACAGAATGTGGTACAGGAATGGATGAGAACTTTTAAGAAAGACAGAAAATGAAATAGGAAACAAGTCTAAGAGCTAAGGAACACAGTTTAACTGAACTGAAAAATACACTCGTGGGATTCAACAGAAACTGAGCCAAACAGGTAAGGACCAGTGATCTACCAATCAGGGCAGTAGTCCCAAAAGAAGAGTGAGAGAAAGGGGCAGAAGACTTATCTGAAGATTTAATGGCTAGAAATTTCCCTGAGGGAAAGAAACAGACATCTAAGTCCAGGAAGCCCAAAGAGTTACAAATGAGATGAATTCAGAGAGGTCCACACCAAGACACATTAAAATTAAAATGTCAAAAGTTAAAGATAGAGAAAAATCTTAAAGCAGCAAGAGAAAAACAACTAGCTGTGTACAAGGAAAAACCCGTATCAAGAGAAATCTGAGCAGAAACTGTGTAGCCAGAAGGGAGTGACATGAGATATTCAAAGTGGTGAAAGGAAAAAAAAAACTTGAAACCTACTCTAACAAGCAAGGTTATCATCCAGATTTCAAGGAAGGACAGAGTTTTCCAGACAAGTAAAACCAAAGGAGTTCATTATAATTAAACTGTCTTCATAAGTAATAGTAACAAGACTTCTTTCAACTGAAAAGAAATGATACTAATAAACAAGAAAACATACAATAGTAAAAATCTCACTAGAAAAGGCACATTATAGTACAGGTAGTAAATGAATCACTTCTAAAGCTACGAATAAAGTTAAAAAAACAAAAGTTAAGTAAAACTACAATAATTTAGTTAAGGGCTACATAAAATAAAAAGATGTAAAAAGCAACATCAAAAACATAAAATGGGGAGGGAGTAAAAATGCATTTTAGGAGTGTGTTCAAATTTAAGTTGTGATCAACTTAAAATAAACTGATATATACACAAGGGGATAAATCTGAACCTCACCATATCCACAAACCAAAAACTTGTAGTAAATATACAAAACAAAATTAGAAAGGAATCTAACCATAATGCTAAAAAAAAAAAAGTCATCAAACCACAATGCAAGAGAAAAAGAGAAAGGAATAGAACAGTCATGAAAAAAAAATAACAAATTGGCAGTTGAGTATTTATCAATAATTACTGCAAATATAAATGGACTAAATGCCCTAATCAAAAGATATATATATAATGGCTGAATGAAAAAACAAGACACGTCTATATTACTTCCTACATGAGACTCATTTCAGACATAAGAACACATACAGACTTCAAAATGAAAGAATAGAAAAGATACTCCATGCAAAGGGAAGTGAAAAGCAAGCTATACTCATTTCGGACAAAAAAGACTAAAACAAAGACAGTAATAAAAGATAAAGAGGGGCAGTAAATAATGATAAAGGGGTCAGTCCAGTAAGAAGATAGAATACTGATATATGTGCCATACATTAGAAGCACTGAAATATATAAGGCAAATACTAACAGACCTAAAGGGAGAAAATGACAGCAGTACAGAAAGAAATTTCAATCCTCCACTTATATGAACGGATAAATCATCCAGACAGAGTATCAGTAAGGAAACACTGTGTCTTAAATAACCCATTAAACCAGATGGATCTAATAGATGTACAGGTAACCCTTGAAAAACATGGGTTTGAACTAAGCAGTCCAACTTGTATGTGGATTTTTTTTCTTCAAGTTTTTTTTTTTTTCCTAAATTCCAGTTAGTTAACATACAGTGTAAAATTAGTTTCAGGTGAAGAACTTAGCGATCCGTCTCTTACCTACAACACCCAGTGCTGACTGCTACTAGTGATCTCCTTCACCCATCACACATTTAACCCATCCCCCTCCAGTAACCCTCAGTTTGGTCTCTATAGTTTGTTCCTGGTTTGCCTCTCTTTCTCTCTTTTCTTTCCCATATGTTCATCTATTTTGCTTCTTAAATTCCACATATGAGCAAAATCATATGGTATTTGTCTTTCTCTGACTTACTTTGCTTAGTATAATACTCTCTAGCCCCATCTTATGTGGATTTCTTGATAAATACAGTACAGCTCTGTAAAGATATTTTCTCTTATGATTTTCTTAATGTTTTTTCTCTAGCTTACTTTATTGTAACACAGTATATCATACATACAATATACAAAATATATGTTGACTGACTGTTATCAGTAAAGGCTTCCAGTCAATCGTAGGCTATTAGTAGTTAAGTTCTGGAAGAGTCAGATAGTTAACATGAATTTACAACTATGCAGGAGGTCAGTGTCTCGAACCCTGTATCATTCAAGCATTAGCAGCATGCAGAACTCCAAAACAGAATGTACATCCCTTCTCAAATGCACATGGAACACTTTCCAGGACAGATCACTCACATTTTAGACCACAAAACAAGTCTCAATAAATTCAAGAAGACTGAAATCATATTGAACACCTTGTTCAAACACGATGGTTTAAAATTAGAATTTACAAGAAAAACTGAAAAACTACAAATAAGTGGACATTAAACAACACATTACTGAACAACTGAGTCACAGGAGAAATAAAAAAACTACCCTGAAATGAATGAAAACAACTATAACATACCAAAATCTGTAGGATGCAGCAAAAGTGGTCCTAAGAGGGGAACCATTGCAATATAAGTCTACTTCAAGAAACAAGAGAAATCTCAAATGAACAACTTACTTTCCACCTCAAGGAATTGAAAAAAGAATACATGGAACCTAAACTTAGGAAGGAAAAATAAAGATCAGAGTAGAAATAAATGAAAGAGAGACTAAAAATACAACAGAAACGATCAAAAAACAAAGAGCAGATTCTCTGGAAAGACACACACATTGACAAACCCTCAGGCTGCCTCACCAAGAAAGAAAGAGACAGCGCTCAAACAAAATTGGAAATGAAATAGGAGGTTACAGCTGATTTCACAGATATAAAAAGGATGACAAAAGACTACTATGAACAATTATATACCAACAAATGGAACAACCTAGAAGAAATGCATGAATTCCTAGAAACATACAATCTTCCAAGAATGAATCAGGAAGAAAGAGAAAATCTGAAATAGACCAATTACTGGTAAGGAGATTCAATGAGTAATCAGTCTCTTCAATCACTGGTATCGGGCAAACCGGACAGCTATATGTGAAATGAAACTGAACCAATATCTTATACCATATACAAAAATTAATTCAAAATGGATTAAAGAATTGTCTGTAAGACCTTTAACCCTAAAACTCCTAGAAAAAAATATAGGTGGTAAACTTGTTGATATCTTTGTTAGTGATGTCTATTTGGATCTGATTCCAAAGGCAAGGGAAATAAAATCATTTAGTAAACAAATAAGACTACATCAAACTAAACAGCTTCTGCACAGCAAAGGAAACCATTAATGAAATGAAAAGGCAATCTACTAAATACAAGACATCTGCAAATCATATATTTAATAAAGATTAATATCTAAAATATATAAAGAACTTATACAACTCAATAGCAAAACAAAACAAAAAATCGATTAAAAAATAGGCAGAGGATATGAACAGACATTTTTCCAAAGGAGACAAATAGAGATGGCCAACAGGTACATGAAAAGTTGCTCAAAATCACTATTCATCAAGGAAATGCAAATCAAAGCCACAATGAGATATCACCTTACACTTGTCAGGATGGCTATTACCAAAAAGATAAGAAATAACAAGTGCTGATGAGGATGTAGAGAAAAGGGAAATCTTGTGCACCACTGGTGGGGATATAAACTGATACAGCCACTATGAAAAACAGTATGGCCTCAAAAAAATTAAAAATAGAGTTACTATATAATACAGCAATCCCACTAATGGGTATCTATACAATGAAATGAAAACACTAATTTGAAGAGATACATGATGCCTATGTTTACTGCAGCATTATTTACAATAGACAATATATGGAAACAGCCTCAGTGTCTATGAATGGATCAAGAAGATATTATATATATGTACAACAGAACACTACTCAGCCACAGAAAAGAATTCAAATCTTGTCATCTGCAACAACATGGATGAAACTTGCAAGTATTATGCTAAGTGTAAAGGCAGAAAAAGACAAATACTGCCATGATTTCACTTACATTTGGAGTCTTAAAAACAAAAAAGAAACAAAGCTCCGACTCACAGAAAACAGGCTGATGGCTGACAAAGGGGTGAGGATGTGGAAATTCTAAATAGGTACAGGGGATTAAGAGGTATAAACTCCCAGTTATGAAATAAGTCATGGGATGTAATACACAGAATGGGGAATATAGTTAATGATCTTGTATTAACTTTGTGAGATAGCAGATGGTAACTAGATTTATTGCACTGATCATCCTGTAATGTACACAAATGTTGAATCCTTACATTGTACACCTGACACTAATAATACTGTTAATATCAGTTATACTAAACAAATAAAAAAGAAAGTTTAGAACTCTCCAAATTGTGGACTAAATAAAACTCCTAGATTTGGAAAAAGAGGAAAATAAAAATTTTAGCTACTTTGAGTTATCAAATTGTACTAGTAAGCAACAGCCTACAATTGTAATTTAAGACATCATGCCCATCAACAGGGGCTCTTAAAAAACCCCAAACTTTTAAAGATTTATAGAGCACCTAAAATATAATATGTGTAGAATAAGAGTATCAAAGACACTTTGTCTGCAAATATTTTCTTGAAAAGTTGTGCATTAACAATTATCTGATACAGACATGTAAGTTAATGTCTATGGAAAAATAACATTATCGAAACTTTGAACTGAATACTCTTATAAAATGAATACTCATATAATAACAACCTCAAATTTGCTTTGCAAATTTAGATTTTCGTATGTCGGCTTTGCTTTCTACAACTAGAACACAGCTTAACTTGCATTTGAATATGTGTAGTATTTTTCAAAAGCAATCTACACTTGCCTTGTTTGATCCTCATGCTTTCCATAAGGGACAAAGAAGAATGAAATTAAACTTATTTCTTTAAACACACAGAGCAATATTACAACAATTTTATAATGAGAATGCACCATGTGAGGACAAACAAAATTTCTTACCAATATTTCCTTTAAATTTGTGCTTCCAAAAGTTTTATACATCAAATTTAATCTACAAAATAATAATCCCGATTTATTTGACTTCTGTGATATCTGGTTCCCTAAGAATTTATATTTCACAGTCTACTTAAAAGTACTTAAAAAAGTTGAGTCTCAGTGTTCAGAAGTCTCTAACTAAATGAATGTGGTCTTCTAAAAGTATCTAATGGCAATTTAAATGCTTCATCATCTCATGAAAGATTTTTGGGTTAGTAAGGAAGCAAAAGGTCCGAACGTTTTTTAAAAATCTCTTTTAATTGTAATGCCTGAATATAATGAGAAGAATTATCAAAAAATAGCAACTTTTCCTAGTTAAATGTCCCATTATTTTGACAGAGATAAGACAAATTAAAATTTGACAATATATATGTGCCAGAAATTGTTTCCTGTTAAAAATTTGGCCCCATTTATGAACCTTTAACTTAAAATACTAAGGCCTTATTCTTATTCCCATAATATTCCATGTGAATTTTAAAAGATATTGTAGAACATTAGTAATAAAGTATAGTAATATTGTTCCACCCACCTCAAATCTCTGGGAAATGATAATTTATCATTTGCACATTTGGAAAATAATACAAAGCAAAAATTAAAATTTCGAACTCCTAAAATAAAACACTAAAAATGTAATCCTTCTTAATAGCCTCTTTTTAGTGCCCAAAACTTAGGTGGCTTAAGACCATGTAGATAAAGTATATATTTAAAGCTTTCTTTTAAGATAACCAAATTCACTACTATATATAATATAAACAATGGCAAAATTATTGTGAGGGCTGAACTAACACAAGACATCTAGAATCATTCATTCAACCAGTATAAACTCCTTGAAGGCAGGGCTGTGTCTAATCTGATTTTGTATTCTTACTGTTCACCCAGTGCTTAATATTTCATAAGCACATGCTAGTTGAATGAGTAAATGAAAAAGCAGCACAGCTGACCCCTGAACAATGTGAGGGTTTAGTGCATTGATCCTTGTGCAGTTAAAAATCCACATGTAACATTGGTTCTCCAAAAACTTAACTACCACTGTTGACTACAAGCCTACTGATAACATAAACATTCAACTAACACATATTTTGTACATCATATGTATTATATGCTGTATTGTATTATATTCTGTATTCTATTATATGCTGTATTATATTCTGTATTACAATCAAGTAAACTAAAGAAAGAAAAAGAAAATCAGAAGGAAAGGAAAACATACTTACAGTACCGTACCAACACTTATTGAAACAAATCCACATGTAAGTGGGCCCCCCCTCAGTTCAAAGCAGTATATTGGTTCAAGAGTCAGTTGTACATGAAAATTCATAAATATTATTTCACATTCTGAAAAATTTTCTAGGGAATGAATAATCTGATTTAAAACATGAAACTAATGAAATACCCAACAATGTAGAACATACCTCAATTTGCATCTTCAGATGTGTCTTGAAGTTTGACAACAAAGTGAGAAATATGGAAAGAGAAAGCTCAAAAACCTCTGGTACAGATGAGACTCCATTTTTTGAAAGTGCAACACACAGATACTGCTTAATTGCATTAATAAACATCTCATTTGTCCTGAAAACAGGTCCTGCATTCTGCAGAATGGATAGAAGTAACTGCAATGAAAGAATCTTGGATCGTAACTCATGAGACCTAAAACGTAAAAAAGAAGGCACAGTATATGGACATATTTAGCATTATGGTAATAAAAGGGTGTTCCAAAGATATTTCCTGGTACCACAAAATTTCACAAACTTTAAAATGGATAGGAACAGAACACTCTACCACAAAAGCACAGTACATGAATGAGCTTTGACACTAATAATGGTAGTCCCACTTACATTCTCAAGTACCACATAATCTCATAAACTTTTTATAAGGAAAAGCAATCATTTACACATATTTAAAATCAACCTACTGTTCCTTCATACACGAAAAATATTTATTCCTTGTTCTTTTCTTTCACAAGCATATTTCACCTTTTAGAACTCATCATGAGTTTCCTACATTATGTGCCATATTTAGTATATAATAGTTCCACAGTATATAATACTTAATAGTTTAGTATATAATATACTTTTTGCCTAGGTATGCTACTCAAAAACCCTAAACAAAATTCAAAGTTTTGGTTGTATGAAGAAGCTATAGGACTATTTCAAGCTTATTTTTTCAATAACCATTTAAAGTTCTTTTCTTTTTTGAAATACAAAGAGGCTTTTAGAACATTTATATTTCTTAACAGTCTACACATTTATTCTAAATATTTTAATAATGAAAAGCAAAAAACTCCTTTTCAGCTTAAATTTTCACCTTTTTTCTGATCAATATATTATACCATATTCTGATCAATATCTAGCATTATAATTATCAGATTTCACACATATAATTTTTCTTCCATTAAAAGAGGCCTCTTAACACCAACAGACCAAGAACCCATGCAACTTTTTCAAATACAGAACACACTTAACATGTTCTAGCAGCTAATTACTTTATTCTTCCCAAATAGTGTATCATTGGTGTCACATTTGCACCACAGATAACAAACTTAATTGTTCTTGATTTCTCCCTTAAAAATGTTATGTTTTAAGGGTCGAGTATTTCAAGAACCTAAGAAACTCTAAGAAATATTTTAATTTCATGTAAATGGGAATCACAAAAATATTACCATCTTTGAAATAAAACTGAAATCAGTAATATCATTACTTGCTACATATCAACTTTCCAAGATGGCTTTGTGCAGCAAATATAGTATTACCTCCCCTCCACCAAAAAAGCTTAAATCAAGTTAGAAACAGTGCGAGGTTAGATTATGAAGAGCCCACGAAAATATGGTATGGGTTAAAGTATCTCCCCTTCATGTGAAGCCTTCCAGAGCTTTAATATTATGACTACTTCCTAGTCTAGCTAATTTATTATCTTTTCTGCTCAATTCCAGTAGTCTTTAAAACCTGTAGCTTACTATTATCGAACACATAAATTTTTGTTGTGTTTTTTTTTTAATACCTAGATCTAACAAAATGCCTTGTACACAGTATGTGCTCAATCACTCATGGATTTATTCATACACCCAGCTAAACATTTATTAAGGACTACTATCTATAAGGCATTCATTAATGAAGAAATGATCAAATGATTATCTTATGCAAATTATCTTTTATATGCAAAAGCAGCTAGAAATTTCAGGTCTACAGATTTTCACTGGGGGGTTTCAAATTATGATTTAAGCTTAACGAACTATTCCTGGAACATCATCTTAGCAAGATCACAAAACATCAAGAGAAGCAAGGCAAAAAAGAAAATTATATAATTACAAGTCATTAATTTTGGGGAAAAATCATTCAAGATAGGAAACCATAAATTCTCTTCTGGAAAATGAACAGTTTCTAGGGGTAGAAAATTTGATTTCTTCTGTATTCAGTTCTAATGTTTAATGTTCCTGATGACCAAAAAGGTCTTTTTTAAGTTTGAACAAAATTTCTAAATATTTGGTTTAAGTCTACGGAGTAGGAGCATAATTTACATTATTTCTCTTAAGAATCCTTTGTAATATTAAAGACTGCAGCTTTCCAAAACTAGATTACTCTTTATTAGCACTAAGGAATGCTCCCTGCCATAAAGTACTCCTTAAAATCATGTATTTTGTTTTCTTTTTATTTTGGGTACTTTAAAGAATTCTCCTTTTTCTGCTTATTCGTATTTTTCCAAATCACACTTTTTAACAGTTGATATAGAAAAGTAAATATCTGAGACTTTAAAGGTTAATAACATTTTTAAATCATGGCAAAGATGGCAATTAGCAATAACACTAAATTCTTAAGTTACTTCCTCCTCAAAGTCTTCCAACAATTTGGAATGAGATGGTTATTTTTCCTGTTATAGTGAGAATAAGAAATTGAAAAAATTCTGAATATATTCTTATAACATACATAGGGTATAATCAACTTTATACAGCAATCTGAACAACCTTAATGCTTTTTCCATGGAGTTTACATTCTCAAAATAGAAAAATCAATGTAATATTTCTGACTCTCAGGATTTGGGCCTAAAAAGATTTTAGAATTTGGGGTTTTAGGGCTTAGAAGATGTTTCTCACTGATTCAGGACAATATGACAAAATAAAACTGTATACAAAATATAACAAACGTGGTTTACCAAAACTTACAAAGTTTTTCTTTTTCCCCTATTCTAACAGTCTCTAGTCTTTCTTTTTAGGTGACATTTAGAAACCAAAATGCTCTAGAGTTTCTAAAAAAATGAAGTAGTATTGCTTACATTTTCCCCCTATTTCAATATCCTTTTTAAAAAGCTACTCAGGCCAGGCTGACTTTTTCTCCAGAAAGTTCTCCTAAAATTGTCGTGCTGCACCTCATCATGCTGCAACATTAGCGAGGCATGGTTCTTTAATAGTGCCCAAACTCAGTCTCAAGCAAAAATTCGTTATATTTGACTCATGAAATGAAAGATATTTGGTGATTTCTGACAAAAAATGGTACTTTCCTACAGTTTAAACTAATATATTTGACAGGAATCAGCCAAGTGACTCCCATCTCAAAGTACCTCCTGTTTCCCACAGAGAAAGATATCAAATTAGAGCATTTTTCAGACCATAATATGTAGTATCTTTCATTATGAATTTTAAAATTTATTTCTCTTAGGTTTTATTACCTTTCAACTGGTAGCTTTCAGAAACCTAGCACAAGGCTAAATGTAACAGGGCTACATTAACTCCACAGTTACTCATAATACTGAAATAAGAATTCTTTCAATTGTTCAATCAGGAACATTTCTCTAATGCTATTGGTATGCTTTGGGAAACAGTGTAAGATACCTAGTAATTTTCAAACTCACTGTTTTTCAAATACATATTTTAAAAAGCAAAATAGCCCTAAAATGTATTTTTGAGAGTTCTATGGGACAAGAATAACAAAAAACTCCAAAGACTATCTAACAGTAAGTTTCAATCTTAAAAAATTGTATTTGTCAAGGACAATAGCTAATGACTTACTTTGGATCTGGTGGTCCATCTGACAGTGGTTTCATGGACAGTTTACACAATGACCTGAATACTAGAAAGGCATCCTTTTGTAAAATGTGGGAAAACTTAGCACCAGGTGAAGGTCCTGAAGAATTTCCAGATTCCTAAACAAGTTAACATACCATGTAAATAAAGAAATTTGCCAGTGTAAAACCATTTCAGCTTTCTATATATTTTATTCAATTCTGTAATATATGGAGGGGGTTCTGCTAACAGGGAAACCTAATGAGGAATTTGCCACACTGTTTCTCTCTTTAATCTGACATACCACGCTCCTCCCCAGCAGTAAATTAATACCTTAAAAAACAAATTCTTATTTTTTAAATAAAGATTTTTTACTTATTTAACAGAGGGAGAGAGAGAGCGAGCATAAGCAGGGGGATTTGCAAAGGGAGAGGGAGAAGCAGACTCCCCACTAAAGCAGGGCACTGATGCAGGGCTCAGTCCCAGGCCCCCACGATCATGATCTGAGCCAAAGGCAGATGCTCTACTGACTGAGCCACCCAGGCACCTAAAAAAATGAATTCTTTGAAAATACACACTTAGCCACCAAAAAACTCTTGAATTTTATTCAGTTCATACCATTACTAACAAAATCTAGCACATCATGCTCTGACAAGATATCTCCTCCCTGGCCTAAACCATGCTTTCCATTACCTGCCATTGGGTGTTTTATGTTTTTGTTCTATTTGATGTTTTATATCCTCTGCTTAGAGACACATAAAACAACAGAAATTGTCAAAGCAATGTTTCAAAGTTGTTAACCGAGGAAGGTTAATAAAGCCAAGAAAGCTTAATCTTATACACAGGGCAATGATTTACTGTAGGACTTCCTTATCTAAAATAAGAACACACTAAATACAGGGGTAGGGAGGATGAGAAGAACCTATCACTACCACGTATAGATTTCATTGTAGCCCCGAATGAAAGTAAGTAGAAGTTCCTTAAATGTCTTAAAGATCTTTCTCATCCAATGATACTAGAACTGTCCTATGAATATATGATAAAAATGCTCTTTTTAAATGCAATTTCAATAGGGGGGAGCATAGAGAAGATGTGAATAATACCAAACAGCTTAGAGTTGTAAATTTAACTATCAATATATTTAGGGGATAAACTGCTTTGATTTATATCAATAAGAAATACCCAAGTTTTTATTTTCCCAAAATTATAATCAGCCAGCATTATCAACTACATATATTCACCATAAGGTGCTGGTAGCCTATACATCTAAGAGATTAACAGGATACCCCCCTGCCCCCCACTGATACCTGAGTATCATTGGAAGAGACAGACAATCTGTCATCAGGTAAAGACGGTGTATATGCAACAGAAATTGGTGTTCCTGGAATTCCATTTGCTTGAATATTTTCACTGTCGCTACCATCCTCTATAGTTCCAATGTTGCCATCTGCACTTGCATTTATAGTAGTCCTTTCTCCCATATCTAAAACGGTAAGAATAAAAAAACATGCAAATGCATCTGACTTAACTGAAGTGTACTGAAAAGGCATAGAATATTTAAAACTCAACAGTGGCAAAAAAGCAATGTGAAGTAGTATGTATTGGCACCACTTAAAGGTCAGCATACTTAGTAGTAAGTATGCATTTGGAATACATCCAAATACAATCCTTAAGTAGCTCTAGCTAGGAAACACACTCAGCTGATCAAAGGCTAACTGGCATGTGCCAAAACAGGAGCTTACTTTTGGTCTCCATTATCATTTACTAGCTCGGTTCTAATGAATGCTAAAGCCTTAAGATGTTAACAGAGATTCTTCAAAAAAATATTCTATTACCAAGTAGTTAGAGATACGCTGGGAAATAGCTTTCTTCATTATAGTCTTTATAATATGCTCTCTACAGGGAATATATACTATGCAGTGTTTCCAAAACTATTTTACCATGAGCACCTCCTTCCTCTTTTTAGAATACCTATTAATAACTCTAATAATATATCCTTTAGAACATACACATGGAAGAAATGGCTACAACACTGAATATTTTTCAGCATGTCACTCTGAGTAATCATACTTTTAGTTAATATGAATAGAAATAAATGACTGTCAGTAAAACAAAGAGATAATGCAAATAATATCCAGTTATCCATAATTAGTCTAGGTGTAACATGTATTATTATTATTATTAAAGATTTTATTTATTTATTTGACAGAGAACACAAGTAGGCAGAGAGGCAGGCAGAAAGAGAGAGAGAGAGAGAGAGAGAGAAAAGCAGGCTCTGCACTGAGCAGAGAGCCTGATGCGGGGCTCGATCCCAGGACCCTGGGATCATGACCTGGGCTGAAGGCAGAGGCTTTAACCCGCTGAGCCACCCAGGCGCCCCAACATGTATTATTTTTAAAAAGAAACAAATAAGTGTCTGTGGCCATAACTCAGCCATCTGGGAGAAAATTGCTCATTTCATGTTACCAATTAAAAGAGAACTATAAGCAAGGGAAACATACTATACTATAAGGAGCAGATTTTGGAATATGAAAGACCTATGTATCAATCATGTCTCCCAATTTAACTGGATAACTTATTTCATCTTTCTTTTACTCAGTTTCTACATCAGCAACAAAGATAATAATGTTCGTGAGGAATCACCAAAACACAAATAACCTACATACGCACGATTCATAAAGAACACGAGTGATTCTCAATCAGTGGTAGCTATTATTTTGTTGATAACTAATAACATGTGCCCAATTTTTGACTAATTTGTTAATGAAAAAAGTGTATCTGGTATCCCAACTCTGAAGCTCCTTTCTGCTATCCAAATTAGAACACCCTGGATAGATTAAACTGGATGATTTCGAAGCATGTTTTACAATTAACAACTGGTACATGAAAAAGATACTCATTGATAAAACTTACTTGGGAAACTCTGCATTACATAAAACAGTTTTCCTAGTGGCCCTTTCAGAGCTTTAACATGCTTATACTAGACATGCTTAATGCTGTTACACCTTTCAATATATATACGTATGTATTAATGTGCTATGGCTTTAAAAAGACGTATTTGTTATACATACCTTACATATGTAAAAATGTTTACTATGCAAAGGATTCTCTGGAAGAAGTCATAAAAAATTTAATAATGATTATCAGAAATTGACAATTATCCCTCAAAGCACTTGTTCCATTTTCTGACAGCACCCAATTACATCGCCTCCCTCTGCCCCTCCTTCACTTTCCCTTAACAAACAAATTACCTACTTAGCTAAGAAGTAGGTTAAGTTAACATAGGCTACTTCATTCTCCCTCGTCCCACCATAAAGTTCCTTACATCACATCAACAATAATCTTTCTCTTTCCTCTCATTTTAGAGGGAAAAAATACTCCTTTGTACTTCTAAAGTGAACTATCATTCAAACCAATCTCTTCTTGCATTCATTAGTACTTTCCTCCCACTCAAGTTTTTTCTTGCAGCACTGCATTTTCAATCTCATGTATACGACTGAATCTTCTCCAATACTCAATAAACATATTCAAATCTTTTCAATGAAAAAAAAATTCTTTCAATTCTTGCTACACCTCTGCTACTATCCATTTTTCTCATTTTTTCACATTTCTGAGAGGAATAATCAATATTCATTGATGATACTTTCCTTCCTCCCTTCCTAGGAAATTTCTCAGAAGAACTAAAAACATTCTTCACTTTACTGCTTCCTACAAGTTAACTTAAAATCTCTCAATTTCCTCATTGTAAAAGAGGGAATGGTAATAGCACCTAAATATCCCAGTGTTGGGGGAGAATTAAGTGAATAAATATAAGTAAAGCACATTAAATCATTTGGGATACACAGAAAGTACTTTATTTTTTTTTTAAAAGATTTTATTTATTTATTTGACAGAGAGATTACAAGTAGGCAGAGAGGCAGGCAGAGAGAGAGAGGAGGAAGCAGGCTCCCTGCTGAGCAGAGAGCCCGATGTGGGACTCGATCCCAGGACCCTGAGATCATGACCTGAGCCGAAGGCAGCGGCTTAACCCACTGAGCCACCCAGGCGCCTCCAGAAAGTACTTTAAACAGAGTTATATATTATTATTCTCTATGTCTTCTCCTCTAATTCTCCCTCCAATAATCTCCTAAATGTAAGTGCAGAATTCTGTTTTCAAAGTGGTAATTGAGTCCACTAAAAATTAACTTCTCTTTTGATGAATCCCAGTGAAATTACTAGGAAAAATATAAGCAAGAGACAAATGTAATGTTTGTAACATTACTGCTATATTTCACCCGTAAGTTTGATAATTGCTGGTCTGGTATTTTTCACTGGTATGAAAAAATTCAAGATAATCCTGACTTAAAAAAGAAAAGTAAAATTACATCCAGGCACAAACACACTCATATACTTAATTTGATAGAGTATCCTCCAAAAAACAACGGCAATTATCAAACTTATGGGTAAAATACAAAAGTAATGTTAGAAACAAAATGAGGTTCCTTGCCATAATTAACATGATTTTTTTTCTCTTTGAAAGTTTATTATTATTTAAAAAAAAAACCTATACTTTTTACATTTTACATTCACCTCTCAGAACATTTAATGATACCAGTTAACGATGATATATATAAAGCCCACCAGCTGCTTGAAATGGCTGCAAATTTTTACCATGTACTGATATTAAATTGGTTTGAACTCTTTGGAAAAATTGGTGTAACATTAAGTACCAAGATTTCAAATTCCCAGATTAGAAACAAGATTTTTAAGTCAGGAGGAAATTTAGTAAAAATTCAAGGCTCAAAGGAAATGTTAATGAAAAAACAAATATACTATAAAAAATAGGATTCCCCTCCATCCCCAAAATCAGGTTAAAAAAAAAAAAAAAAAAGAAACAACCCGATCCCACCCCACCCCACCCCACCCCACCCCCAATATTTCTCTTAGAAAAGTCGCCCAATCCTGAACACAGGGTCTCACACACAAACACAAGTAAGTAGCTTGATTTGCAGATCAGCCTCTGGGATCTTATACTGGACCCAGTTTGAAGTTGAAAGAAAAAAAATAAGTTAGGTAGTTAGATATCCATAAACACCGGTATCCAAACAAATGAAAACATCCTAGCTTTGGTATGGCTACGGAAATCTGGAAATAGTTCAAGAGGACACTGGCTTTGGAAGAGAGGGAGTTAATGAGAGGGAGTTCAAACCAATGTTTTCTAACAGAAACAAAAGAATAAAAATTAGAATACTGTAAAAGAAGAAACAAAGACAAAATACATTCTTCACCTAAAAAAACTCAAGATAATCAAATAAAAAAGTTTTAGAAACAATACACATTTAGAAGGTGAGTAACTTAGTAGGAGATAAATATGGAAAACTAAGGGTTTTTCTATATTCCAATCAAATTAGGAAGTAGGAGCCTTTTGTGGCCATTGCTGAAGTGCCAGAGACCAAAATAAAGTTCAATCCCTTTGTGACTCCTGACTGGATCAAGAACAGTACAAGCCATTTCAGTGCACCTTCTCACACTTACAGGAAGATTATGTCTTCCTTCCTTTCCAAAAAGCTGAGACAGAAGTACAACGTTCAATCCATGCCCATTCAAAAGGATCATGAAGTACAATTTATGTGAGGACATCACAAAGGTCAGCATATTGGCAAAGCAGTCCAAGTTTACAGGATGAAATACATCATCTACACTGAATGAGTTCTGTGAGAGGAAGTGAATGGTACAACTCTCCATGTGGGCATTCACCCTAGCAATGTGGTTAGCACTAGACAGAGATGACAAAAAGATCCTTGAATGTAAAGCCAAATCTCACCAAGTAGGTAAGGAAAAAGAGCAAATATAGAGCAGAAACAACTGAGAAGATGCAGGAATAAAGTAATCTTACATACAGTTTAAATATAAACTTAGAATTTTTTAAAAAATTAAATTAGAAAAAAAAGTAAATTAGAAAAGGACTCATCCAAAATACTACCAAAACTAAAACAAAAAACACAGAAATAATTTAACAGGAACTGTGCAAGAGGAAAAGGAAGAAAGCAATGAAATTTTACTAAGTGACATAAAAGATCTAACTGAATGAATTTATGCTTCTGGATAAGAAGGTTCAATATTACAAATAAGATACAACTCCCCAATTAACTTATAAACACAATACAAATTCAATCATAAATAAATTTTTTTTAACTTAATGAACTGGCTCTAAAGTCATGTAGAATACATTTACTAGATATTTAAAAAAATTGGCAGGGGTAGGGGGACTTGCACTACAAAGATCAAAGTGTACTATAAAATCAAAATATTTTAAACAATTCAACACCAGATAGCTCACTGTTACTGTAGACAAAACACAAGCAGAATCTATAGGATAAAATTTCAGAATCATGTAAGATAAAATTTCAAATTAACTGATAAAAAATTATTCTAAAGGTTAGCTATGAAATCACCTACTAGACAGAAAAATCAATTTCAGATGAATTACAAATCTATATTCAAAAAGTAAAAACAAAGGTATTAGAAAAATGTAGGGCAGAATATTTCTGTAATCTTAGGGTGGTAAAATCCATTCTAAGCAAGACAAAAAGAGTTCACACACATACAAAAAGACAATATTCATTACATCTTTTATATGTGGTCAAATAGCTGCTCAGAACAGTAACACAGGCAAAGGCTAAACAAAATGAAAACAAAGATTGACTAGAAAAAAAAGTATTTACAATACACTGAGTAAGGGTTAATTTCTTGATGTGAATAAACCTTGAAATAAGAACAAAAAAACCAAAAGGAAAAACAGGCAAAAGTCATGAACATACAATTCAGAAAAGTATTAATAGCCCACAGATACTCAACTGGACCAAGAAACTTCCGACATTTGACCTACAAAAATAATGGCTTCTCCCTGGGTTTTGATCCTACAAGTTATCAGAGAAACACAAATTACAACTGTAAGATATAATCCATCTAGTAAAGTGATATTAAACAACATACATTATATAAAATTTAAATACCCATAACCTTGATCAAAGTATTCCTTTTTTAAAAAAGTATTCCTTTTTAGAAATTTATCCTAAAGTGCTAAAAGATAATCTATGATGAGAATGCTCCTCAGAACAGTGTTTATAAAAAAGCAAAAACTTGAAAATAATCTAAATGTTTGCAACGGCAATGTTATATCCTTCACTTTCAAGATTGGAAATATCCTTCACTTTCAAGACTAGAACTTGGGATTCCAGTAGAACCCTGAACACACCTCTATTCCAGGGCTTATAATATTGACATTATCTATTAATGCAGCTTTTTCCCTCACTAGATTTTAGAATCTTTTTTTTTTTTTAAAGCTTTCTTTTTTTTTTTTTTTAAAAGATTTTATTTATTTATTTGACAGAGAGAGATCACAAGTAGGCAGAGAGGCAGGCAGAGAGAGAGGAGGAAGCAGGCTCCCTGCTGAGCAGAGAGCCCGATGCGGGACTCGATCCCAGAACCCTGAGATCATGACCTGAGCTGAAGGAAGCGGCTTAACCCACTGAGCCACCCAGGCGCCCTAGATTTTAGAATCTTGATAGTCAGAAGATGTCTTATTGTCCTTGAAGCTCTAATACGCAGTCCAACATTAAGTATTTTTAAATAGTAAATCTTGAATCTATGTTATTGAGTTGAATTTACTAGCACAAATTCTCTGATTTGGCCGATATAGCACAGTCAGAGAGAGGTAGGTATGTTACAGAAGTAAAAAGATACGCAACTAGAATTTATTTAAAGAAAGTTAATACAGAGCAGGTTGAGGATTTTGCTGTGGGAGAAGACACTGAGCATGTTTTCAGAATTCAAACTAATTCAGAAAGATTCACAGTTCAAGAAATACAAAGTAGAACTGATAATTAAGAAACACTTAAGTGACAAGAGTTGAGGCACATGCTGTTTGAAGTATCTGCTGCCTCTCACTTGCCTGTTCTACACATGGGGCCACAGCTTTGCAGAAGTTCCTTTCTGACTGAGCAGCAGAAGTGCTGCCCTTACAGGAAGCCCTCACAATAATTTTGCAAACAAAACATCAAATCCCCAAAAATAAGAGGCCGAAGAACCATTCAGTAATCACCAAGAAGAACAGTGGGAGAAATTAAAGATCTTGAAAGGAAGTGCTCATGAAACGGCTTAGTAAAAGTAAGTGTGTGCTTTGGGTTTCAAAGCTTAAGAGAATGTAAATGGTGCAACAGAAAGAAAGGTTAAAATGAAGAGAGAAGGGAAAAAACGAAAATATGAAGGTATTCAATAACCAAAAATTCTAAAGGCCAGTATTTGTTATGAATTACTCATACATCAAAATTGATAAGCATCTAATGAAAATGCTATACAAAAAAAAAAAAAAAAAAACCTAAGGGAAAAAAATCAAGAATAACAGAAAGATTATAGAGGATTCACTAAAAAAAGAAATGTAATGACACTTATATTTGAGAAGATACTTAATTTTCATCCACAGAGAAATGCAAATTATAACCAAATTAAGAAGTGGATAAAGAGAATGTGGTATACATACACAATGGAATATTACTTACCCATGAAAAAGAATAAAATCTTGCCATTTGTAACAACATGAATGGATCTAGAGGGTATTATGCTAAGTGAAATAAGACAGTGAGAGAAAGACAAATACCATATGATTTCACTCACAGGTGGAATTTAGGAAACAAACAAATGAACAAAGAGAAAAAAGAGACAAAAAAAAAAAACCAAACTCTATTTAAATACAGAGAACTGGTGGTTACCAGAGGGGAAGGGGGAATGGGTAAAATAGGTAAAGGGGATTAAGAATACACTTATCATGATGAGCCTTGAGGAATGTATGGAACTGCTGAATCACTATATTGTACACCTGAAACTAATACAACACTAAACGTTAAATATACTAGAATTTAAAAAAATAATAAACTAAGAAACATTTCTCACCTAACAGGTTGGCAAAAATTCAAAACTTTAAATTCCACTAGCAATTATCAAGAAAAAGGCACTCTTATATATTGCTGGTGAGTGCAAAATGGTACCAAAAAAAAAAAAAAAAAGAGTGCATAATGGAACAATACCTATGAAGGGACATTTAGCAATAGCTAATTAATCTTATTAATTTACCACTTGACCCAGTAATCTCAGTTCTATGAATCTTTCCCCAATCTAAACCCCCACAAATATGAAACAATACAGATGTACAGGGTTATTCATGGCAGCATTACTTGTAATAGCAAAACACTGGAAACGATCCAAGTTCCTGTCAATAAGGGACTAGTTGAGTCAACTATGATACATCCACATAACAGATTACTGTGCAGACAGCCAAGAGAAAAAATAAGGAAAATTCCTACAACTGAAAAGAGTATTTACAGCATATATTAAGTGAAAAAAAAGGGGGGGTACCAAAAAAAAAAAAAAGGAGAAGATATAAAATGTTTTGCCAAAAAGAAAGAGAAATAATGTTAAGTACCTGCTTATTAATCTGGGGGAAATACATACACACACAGGATAAACTAAAAGCTAATGAAAGTGGCTACCTATGTCAGGCAGGTCAGCAAGGAATGGATAGAAGAATTCTGAGTATATGTTTTATAAAATTTTTGACTCTCATTCATGCAAGTGATCTTCAAATAAATAAATCAATAAAATAGTTAATACAGTTTACTATTATAAATTATACAACTGTAAATAGTGTAGCTATTATTCATCCTCAGTAGGATGCATTCTAAATACACATATATAAAAAAAATTGAACTTTAGTAAGTTGTTGCTGAGAATTTGGGTTTTTACTGTGGGAAAAGGGAAATACAAATGTGAAATGTAAGAAGATGAAGAAAAATCTAGTGGCACTGGATGTGACCTGGAACTATCAATATGAACTTGTGACGGTAGATCTCCCTGTCTCTGTACATTACAAAGGCTAAGAAGTAACGACACCATGACACCTCAGCAGGAATGAGTATGCCTAGTCGCTAAATATAATTGCCCACTAAAAAGAACAAAAACTCCTTAAAGAAGCAACTGATTCCAGAGCTGGGGCAAGGGAAAGTTGAACATTTAACTTAAAACACCTTGTTTCCAGAAAACAAGGAAATGCTCAAGATAATAGAATCACATCAGAAAGACACAGGAGCTGGATTCCTACTGGCCAGCTCAAGAACAAAGAATAATGGTAAATGATTATAATAAGATGAATAGCAAAGAACTCATGAGCTCACAGTATTATTTTTTTTTTTTAAAGAAGAAGAGCTCTTCTCCATAGAAAAGCGTCAATTAATGTTAGAATTATGAAATCACTATTTTGTAACCAATGCAATATGTAAGTCAAGGATCATTCATGGATGCTAAAACCACTAAATGGAAAGATCCTTCTATGATCTTGAAATAAGATTATTTATTTCATATTTCAGTTGACCTACATGGGGCTTAGGAGGGCCAATCCCTCATGTAGTTGAAAACTGTGTAATTTGACTTCCCCAAAACTTGACTACTAATAGCTAAATGCTGCCCAGAAGCAGCATGTTACTGATAACATAAACAATTGTTCAACATGTATTTTATACTGTATTTTTACAGTCAAGTAAACTAGAAAGAAAAAATCCTAAGGAAATCATTAACAAAAAGAAAATACATTCACAGGACTGTATTTATGGGGCAAAAAAAACTCACATAAAGCAAATCCATGCAGTTCCAATCCATGTCATTTGTTGAAAGGTCAACTATAGTTAAAAGGTAAAAAGTCTCCCTTACAATGAAGAGACCTGTGGTCACCATCTTAACCAAGTGATGAAACATTATCACTAATATGGGTAACTTGTTGTTATGAACCAATTAACTAACATGATGAATAAAAAGTACCAACATTACCTATGCAATATTCTTGCAAATACATTTAATCTAAATTAGGTAACTGTTATATCAACTCAAAATGCGTAACACTCTACAAACAATATCATACTCTTTAAAAAAAGGTAAATGTTATGGAAGATGGGGGAAGAGGCAAGAGGACTTGTTCTAAACTAATGAGACAAAAGAGACAGAATCAAATGGCAGCAACTGTACTCAGATCCTGTACTTAAAAAAGAAAAGGGAAAAAAGTATATAAGAGAGACATTTTGGGAATTTGGGGACATTTTAAAATGTAGTATTTATATTAAATATTCTTAAAATAGTGTTAATTTTCTTAGGTGTGAAAATGAATTATGGTTATGTATGAGAATGCCCTTATTCTTAGAAGATATATGCTAAAGTATTTAGGAATAAAGTATCAAGACATATATAGCCAATTTTTTTAAAGGCTCAAGGAAAGATGAGCAAAACGCACATATTCACATACATGTATGTGTGTGTGTGTGTGTGTGTAGGTCTATTTAAAGACACATAAAACATATGCACCAAAATTCTTAACAAGTAGTGAATCTAGAGAAAGGGCATACAAGTGTTCATCGTACTGGTCTTTGGACTTTTGTCTAGGTATGAAAACATTCTGAGTAAAAAGTTAGAGAAAAATGAGAGAAAAATTTCACTTCGCACTCTGAATTGATATGTATTCGAGACTGGTGAAGTTTTTTTGCAAAGGGCCAGTTAGTAAACATTTTAGGCTTTGCAGGCCATATGGTCTGTTGCAACTACTCAACTCTACTTTTGTAGTGCAAAGATAGCTATTGAAGGCAAAACATAAACAAACGAGCATGTGTTCCAGGAAAACATTATTTACAAAAGTAGGCAATGGGCCAAATTTGGTTCATGGAATATAATTTGCCATCCCCTCATATACATTATTAAACTTTTAAAGACTGCATGGACACACAATGCTCTTTCTTCTCTGATTCTAAGTATACAGGGTTTTAAAATTCATATTCCTCAAGATTATGGCTTCAACTATTAATTTTAACAGAAGGACTCCCACCTATAGCACCTGCCTTGATATCTTACATATTTCTATATTTCTATTATGTATTTCATAAAATTCCCACATGGATGGTGTACCAGAAGCACATTTAGTAGTCAAATATAATTTAGTACATTTTTCCCCAAGCCAACTTCTCTTCCAACATGATTTAATTCCACTAGTTCTAAACCATCCAGCTACCCATTTAGGCTGAGAAACTGGCTGACCACCCATGCATAGAGGAGTTAACACAGTAAGCCTGAGACTCCCTATCCTCAGAAAGGTAGGCTTTTAAGGTTGGCCCTTGCCTGGCCCCCAGGAATTTACATTTTGGGAGGGTTCCCACCATTCCCAGAACTAGTAAGAGTGGCTCACTGTGCCTAAACCACTTGCACAAATAATGTGGTTTATGCTAAAAACCAGCTTTGCTTTAGGAAATCTGAAATTTGGGTACATGCAAGTAAAGGGAGACAACATAACTTTGGGCACTGAGTCTAATGAGCTGCCCTGGTAACCAGCACTCACAATCTGATGTGGAGGAATTAAGAACCTTCTGTGTGACTTCACTAGGACAGTATGCCTGAAGTGTGCATTTGATTTCCTGCAGACATTTCCCCATATGCATTTTCTCTTTGATGATTTTGTACTGTACCTTTACATGATAAAAATTTTAATGGTGAGCATAACTAATGAATTCTGTGATTCCTTCTAGTGAATCACAAAACCCTGGGGTATTCTTGGGGATCTTTGACACACCTTATAATTTCTCTTTCTCACCCAGGTATTTTATCAGTTGCAAAGTCTTCTTGACTTAACATTCATTATCTCACTTCCCATTCACGTTTCCCTCTCCATTTCCACCGTTTCACCTTATTGAGAATTCCATTACTACACTAGTCTCCCACTGTACTTTCTACTTCCCCACTTAATTTCTTGGTACATAATTCTAATTATTCCATCTCTTAGTTTAAAGATCCTTGATGGTAATTTATTTTACGATGGAATGAAGCCTAAAATCTTAAACCTTTAATCAGCAAGTTTGTTCTTTAACCTTAGTTTCTATTATATGATATCACATATTTTATACTTCAGCCAAACCACTAGCTGTCAATTTCCAGGTGGTAGTCTGGCAGAAGTCCTCTCCTCTAGACTTGAGCCAACAGAGCTTCCAATACATCAAATACCACTCCCCATACCTGTGTGAATCCATACAGTCTAAGTTCAAGTGTCATCTCCTACATGAAGCCCTCCTCGATCACTTAAGCTGGAAATAATCACTTTTTTTTCTGAATTTTAATAGGATGTTAGCTGTTTCTTTGTAATAGCACTTATCATTTGGTCTATCTTGGATTAACTTTTGTATCCCCCTACAGTGCCACCCAACTGTATGCACTTCCTTAGTATTTGCTGAATGAAAAGATGAAAAAACGAGAAGGCAATCAGATGGATGCCTGGTTCTAGTGTTTCATTAAAGAAGAAAATATATTCTTAGGAATGATGCTATAAGTGGGAGTTAGATATTGCTGAAACAGTGTTATTCTCATTCAAGAGCCATACTGTACATTTAATTATACTTCTAGAAGTGTATGTAGCAAAGTACTATGCTTACTCCCGTGCAAAAAACCATGGGTAAATAAGCTTCAGTGGACTGGTCTCAAATCTAATCCTCTCTACAAATAGTACTATTTATGGAAAATGTGAGTTAAATTCCTAACAAACTTTACAACATCTTTATAATATAATCCATAAGATAGGAACTGGCCTTATATCAACTATACATTGGTTGTGATAATAAAGGTGTAAGAAAGCATGGATTTTTCCAAAAAAGATACACATATTCAAAACCAAATCAATTTTAGTATTTTCTGGTTTATAGAGTTTCGAACATTTAGGAGTATAAAGCATGTATCTCTGCCACCAAACATAAAAACAAAAAAATGAAATGGCATCAACTTTTCTTTAATGCAGTAGGGAATAATGGGTTTTTATGAAAGATTATAACTGAACCTGGAGGAAAAAAGGGAGTAACTGTTCTATAATTAAAGATACTTAAGTATTTTTCCTATACACACACTCCAATTTGAGAAAGCTTGTATTTTTGCTCCACACATTATATAAATAGCCTCCGTAGTGGGATGAAATATTCAAAGACAGAAAAAACTAACGTTGAGTGAAATACACTACCTCCAACAACGATGTTCACCATTTCTTCTACAATGCTCTGTACAATGTCTTGTGGCTTTTCCTCACAGTCATGGTTTTCTCCATCATATAATATGTCATTTTTAGATAACGCTTTAAAAAAGAAAAATCCAAGAAAATATGAACTTTTTGGAAATTTTACTAAACATTTAAATTTAAAAACCTTCCTTAAAAATTAAGAATAAAAGAAAATATGATAAATGAAACTAGAAGCGATTACAAGTTAAACCTTCAAAATTCGTAACTAACCCAAATTAAAAATATTTATAAATTCAATCAACTTAAAAAATGCTTTACCTGACAAACTATTAAAAATGATGATTCAACTTAAGTAGGTTTTCTAGATTATTCTTTTAGGAGCCAAATACTTTGAAGTATTTTGAATGAAACATTTCTTTCTTTTTTTTTTTTTAATTTATTTCAGAGAGAGAGAGAGAGAAAGAGAGAGAGCGAGAGAGGGAATACAGGGGGAGTGGGAGAGGGAGAAGCAAGTTTCCTGCTGGGCAGGATCCCAATGCAGGCTTGATCCCAGGACCCTGGGATCATGACCTGAGCTGAAGGCAGACACAATGATTGAGCCAGCCAGGTGCCTCTGAATGAAATATTTCTAACACATCTGACCTCTTATAAGTATATATTAAATGTAATTAGAGCCTACATTGATTAATTCAGTTCATCAGTAATAACAAACTCATCATTGTGCCTTAATATTTTTGAGGTTCTTAAAGAAGAGACATAGGGCTACCTGGGTGTCCACCAGTGCTTTCCAGCCCTTCCTTACTCTTTCCCCCAAATAATCCACATATCCAGTATAAAACCAAATTTAACAAGAAAAGAATTTGTTCCCCAATTTAACAATCAAAAGCAAATTTAAAAGCCCATCAGAACTTCTGAACAGCTTAAGAGAAACTGGTAAAACCTGACACTCCAGAGTTAGCTTGCAGATAAAAATAGGATTTCCATTGGGTTTTCTGAAATGACGCAAATATCTCAGGAAGGCTCAATTAGCACTTTGGGATGCTTTGGGATCTGGGACCCTACTCCAAATGGCATCAGACTGCATATTAGTTGATAGGGTTAATACACCCATCCCCACTCATACTACTATAAAGGACCACTACTTATGATTCTGGCTTCCAGAATCTTGTCCTCTCTATTGTTCACCACTACTAATCTATATTTGCTACATTCTATATAATACTGTATGCCACAAGGGGAAATTTGATAAATAAGCACACCAAATCAGTTTTATTTTATAAAAAAATTCAAATACAATAACACTTAAATTTTTAGCAAAGTAAAAATATATAAAATTACCTCTAACAAGGTAATTTTTCCACCAGCCTTAAGCTTTGTACTTTTTTAAGATTTTATTTCTTAAGTAATCTCTACACCCAACATGGGGCTTGAACTCACAACCCAGATACCAAGAGTCACACACTCCAATGACTGAGCCAGCCAGTGCTCCTAAGCTTTGTATTTCTGTGCTCTAGTTGGCTAAAATTATCTAGAATCTGAAAGTTAGTTTCAACAAAACTAAATACACACAGTCACTAAGTCACTAATATGTGTATAAAATAACTAGTGAATCAAGAGTCAATTCTCACACAAATAATCTAACAGAAATAGATTATAGTAACAGTAATATTACACACAGGAAATTATTCGAGAAGTTAACTATTATGTCCAAAGTGATAAAACTAATTAGTGATAGAGAAGTGATTCAAAGAAGATAATCTAACTCCAGAGCACTCTTAACCAATGCTTCTCAGGAAGAATTTTTATTTTTATCAGCGATTGAGAGAAAATACCTCTAGGGCCAAAGTAATCATTACTATAGTACAGTGAGTTATGTTTTATTTATAATTCTGTATCCTATAAGGTGACTCATACACAGTAGATGCTTACATTCCCTGGGTCTCAGCCCATGTTGTTTCTTCTATCAGATAATCTTCTAGCTAGCCAATTCCAACTCCTATATAATAAGATTCAACTAAATCATGATCACTTTCTCTACAAAGATATTGCCTAACTCTTCTAAGCAGAATGACCTTGTGCATGACACTTTCAGGATATTTATCACATTATACATCATTTATACACCCGACCATCCAGGCAGACCATGAGTACCTTAAGAACAATGTTTTTATCTCCATCAGTTTTTTAACCCCAAGTTCCACATAGTGCCCAGAACATAGTATGCTAAATAAATGGTTTACTGAATCCATGAAGAAATGAAGGAATAAATAAAGCCCCAGCTTTATTAGAGATTAGCCCTTTTAATTAGCCCCTTTATAAACTCACAGTAAAAGTAGGTGAAATTCAGGCAAGGGCATACTAGAACAAATTTACTATTAGCTTTACTACTGTCAATGATTGGATTTATCAAAATTACCCCTTTTAAAATAAATAGGAAAGGACTATAAAAAATAGTGAAAAGGCATCTAAACATACCACTGTTGATGTTCATGCCACTATTGTTGTAAAAAAGATGTGGCTAAAAAAAAAAAAAAAAAAATCAAGAGCTGAAAATAAATTACAGAAGTCTTTTCTCAAAGAAAAATCTAGAATTCAGATAAACTCTTACTAAGCCCTAACCATCCTACCTCCACACATATACACAGTGAACAGGCAAGAGAATTTCCATCATTTTTTGACACCAACCTAAGAAGCAACAAAGGGAACAACCAAATTCCCTGGAATAGCAAAAGCTCAAAATAATGTTTGGAGGAAAAAAAAAAAATCACATCATGTGATTATTTTTAGAAAAAAAATTAGTAAAATAAATAAATGTAATTTAATTTTGTTATCTTGTAACCCCTTTTCAAAAAAGATTTTATTTATTTGAGAGAGAAAGAAAGCACAAGCACACAAGAGTGGAAGGAGAAACAGAAGGAGATGGAGGGGGGATCTCAAGCTGACTCTATGCTGGGCACGGAGCCTGGAGCCCAACTTGACTCATGGCTTGATCTCATGAACCTGAGATCATGACCAGAAAGCCAAAACCAAGAATCAGATGCTTAATCAACTGAGCCCCCTAGGGCCTCATCCTTTTCTTATAAATAAATTTACTTAGAAAAATAGTATTGGAGAACGTCTCAATTTTAGTGATTACTACACATCAGGACATAAGAATATTTCTGTATGTTAGGCACTTGGTCTCTCAAAAGATTTCTTTTTATACTAAATTTCAGTACTTTATAGACCATAATATTTTTCCAAACCAATAACATTCTGATGACCTAAAGTCTTCAGTCATATTCCAGAACCTTACTAAATAAATAGGTCTATTGTTGGCTCTGAAACTAATTTTAAGGAAAAAACTCAAGTTCCTATACAACATGCTAACAGACACTTATGACCTCTTTTAGTGACACAGATCTCCTCCCAAACAAATCTGTAAATCATATTACTCATGAGATACCAATGAATGCATAGTATCATTAGTAGCTGTCTTATGTGTGGAAGTCAATTAACTTCACCACTTAGCATAGAAAAATCCACATTACCATAATGTGTCTGATATCCATGAAGGCATACTACCCTCCCCCCATTTCTTTACCAAATATGCGTGCCTACACTCTCCCCTTTAACACACATACACATGCCCCACAAAAACCCTTCTCAAAAAGATTACTTTCAGCTGCAGCTGCCTGATCAGCTTCAGTCTGTTCATTTTCTGCACTGGAAATATCAGATCCATTTTCAGGTTCTGTGTCATCCTGAAGGCTTTTATCCACATCATTTGTATGGGAATCAAGGTCCCCTTCATGTTCCTGGGACATGTGATCAACAGTTTGAGGTGGCAAATATCTAAGTTGAGGTGATTCAGGCTCATGATGGCTTACTGGAGACTGCAACAGATGATGATGCTGCCGATGCCTTTCTTTTTCCATTTGCTTGGCTTCCTGCAACTGGAAAAAAATAAAATAATTTTCCAGTACTGGTAAAATGAGTTGTTTAAAATGTGGAGGGATAATGTTAAGCTGAACTATAAATCCTTTATATATAAGGCAACACTTTATACATCAGAAGCAAAGAACATAAAATATACTAAAACTACACAAAAACAAATAACAGTGGTTACTTCTTAGAGGGATGGAAATTGGTACATAAGAACAGAGATGGAAGTCTTTCAGTATGTATCTTCTCTTCACTACTTTTGGTGTTTGAATCATGTGAATGTATAACCTAAACAAAACAAAATTTAAAAACTGAAATAAATTTTAATAGCCTCAGAATAATAATCGGATTATTGCCAATAGTGGATTTTCCGAAAACCAAATAAAAGTTTCACTAAGGGAGGGAAAAAGCGGATGGGGAAATAAAACACATGCTCATTTTAACTCACACATCAAAATCTAGATACCACAAGGAAGTAGTTAATAGTAATAGTTACCAATAGGGAGTGGAGGTTAAGAAATGACCAAATTAGAAACAAGAGTGGAAGGGAATTTTCAGTGTAACATGTTCTTAATGTCACATTGTTAAACCTCTTCATAATTAAAAAAAAAATAATAAAACTGCATTTAATAAATAAAATAGCAATGAATACTTAAATTAAGTACTTAAAACTCAATCAGTCATCTTAATAGGGATGAAAAACTGTACAACAAATGTTGAATTTTATTTTAGAAGACATGTCATTATTATATATACAATACCACCTATAAAACTGGCTTACTTATGCTAAAAAGGTAATGATCAGAACCACAGGAATTCATTTTTTAGCACTTTATTGCTTTTAGACACATCTCTTCTGGTCCTCATGGCCTAATAAGAATGACTCTCACAGAGTTAATTTCCATAAAGGTAAATACTTTACTGTGCCCGAAATGAACATTTCATATTTCTTAGTAATATTCCAGTTTATGTGGAAATACCAGAGCTAATTATATGAATTTATAAAATAAATATAAATTTAAATTAAAATATTTTAATGCTCAAAAGGTAGGAAGAATCTTGTAATACGCATGGTCCAAATCCCATATTTTACAGATACGGAAACTGATGGGAACAACTAGATGCACAGTTGGAACTAGAACAGAATTTTCAGACCAATACTTTAACCCACTCATGAGAAAGTCAACTTCCAAACTAGCAGTGAAGAACCTACAACTTGCAATGGATTCCTACCCTCAGCCTAAACTTCAACAGATCTGCGCTATGGTTTAGTGGGGCAAGCGCATGCTTTGGATCATAGATAAGCATGGCACTGAATTCTAGTTCTATTTATTCCAGAGTTACAGAAATTCTAGAAATATCCTTTAAAAAAATGTTATTGCATGAAAATAAACCTCTAAACATTTTCTATAGACTTCCATACTTTCTAGACTAGGGTTTCTCAACATCAGTGCTACTAAGATTTTAGATCAGATAATTCTTTGCTGTGGAGAGGGGCTGTCCTGTGTGCTTCAAGATATTTAGCAACATCCCTATCCTTTACTAAATTCAGATTAAGCACAATGTCAGATTCTGGATTCAATCTTGAAACAAAAAAAAGGACATGTGTAGGAAAATTGGTGAAATACAAGTAGGCTCTACAGTTTATTTAAAAGTAATGTACAAGTGTCAATTTCTGATTCTGATTATTATAATATGGTTATATATAAGATGCTGGAAATAAGGAAAGAGAGTAAAGGAGATATCCCTGGAATATCTGAAGTTTAAAATGGGCTCAAAAAAACGTTAAAAGTTGATTTGTAATTATGAAGACCTGAACAATTTAAAAATATGGACAAATGATTCTTCAGTTGATCTCTTACCCTACCAAATGTATTTCCACAATATAGATACATATTTTATTTTTAAAGGATGCAATGACTAAAATATTTTATAGCAGAACAGATCAAATTAGGTAGTTTTATATCTACATTAAATTGATCTATTAAGCTTGACTACAATAAAAAATATCATCAATTCATAAACACGTCCATGAGGATAACAACAATAAATACCTTTCAAATTCTACTTGTGCACCATGAAAAATGTTTTTTCCAAAGTCAGATAAGTCAGCAAAACCTCAAAACAAAGCAAAATAATTCCACAGATCTCCAGTAAGTAGAACTGTAAATGAAAATATTCTTCTCTACAAGCACAAAAGATTTCACTGTAATTTCTCTATAAACTCTTCTCTATATTTGATGCCTGAGGTATTCTTTAAATCTCTCTGTTTTTAATACTTACTGCTTGGTTTTCCATGCGTGCAAAGATAACATTTAGCATCTGAGTAAGAGTAGCTTTGGCTGTTGTCTGATTGATGAGATTTTTGCTTGCTAGATAGATATTGTAACATGTTCTCACAGCTTGCAGTACAGTTCCTTCATGAATTTCTATGTGTTGAGATGTTACTGCAGTAAGTAAAGCCTTTAAAAAGACACACACACAAAATAAATAAATAAATAAATAAATAGAAAGACACAGTTGAAGCAATTTTCTACACCCAGAGTTTCAGCACAAAAATATGAGTATTTTCAGACACCATTACCACTTTCATGTATACACCAACAGAATTCTCAGTGTACACCAAGAGAATTTCTACCAGCCTTGGATACATATCATCAATTGGTAATAATTTCCAAATAATCCAAACCTAGAACACTAGAAAACTATTCATTCATACTATTTCAACCCAAGTTTCATTTTAATAAAAATGTTACTTAGTTTCTTAAAATGCGCAGCATTAACTCTGTCACTAAAGAACAGAGATATGCTTCATATGCTATATCTATCAAATGAGACTGTCAACTTTGGAGGATACACAATGTCCTACTCACTTCCAAATTTTTCTGAGATCTTGCTTATAGACCAGACTCAATAAATGTACTGCTGTTGTTGTTGAAGAGGTTTACAAATAGGATACAGCATTAAAATATCAGATTAAATTAGAATAAAGCATTTAAAATACTCCTAAGTGAATCCTCCAACAAAGTCAACAACTTAAATTTGCATGAAAGTTCATACATTAGGGTACCTGCAATTTCTCAAGAGCAAGGACTCCTCGGTCCTTTTATGCTGTACAATGCTATGCAGTCAGCACTGAGTATAAGCTAAATAAACTATGACTCATATGTAGCTGCAAATGATAGGCCAACTGACAAATGATAAGCCAACTAGCTTTTTTAAAATAAAAATATGACTTGTGAAGTGAATACAGATATGAAACTGAAAGGCTCAGAAAGGGCTACATTCACACATGAAAAACATTTGATACATGTAAATGATTTCAAAAGTACTAAAGGTGTAAGAAAATTTTACTGTATAAATGCATCACCACTACCATTAGTAGTCATATTAAGAATTCAAAATTTATAAGACACTGAAAAAATAATTGAGTGACTTCTCTTTTTTTTTTTTTTTTAAAGATTTTATTTATTTATTTGACACAGAGATCATAAGTAGGCAGAGAGGCAGGCAGAGAGAGGGGGAAGCAGGCTTCCTGCTGAGCAGAGAGCCCCATGCGGGACTCGATCCCAGAACCCTGAGAACATGACCTGAGCTGAAGGCAGAGGCTTAACCCTCTGAGCCACCCAGGCGCCTCCTGAGTGCCTTTTCTTTAAAGGACTTTAATTATCCAGGTATATTATAGCACAAACCCAGCACCAAGTTCGGCTAAGCAGGTTCAGCAGATGAAAAGGTACAAGGAAATCAGGAAAGCTGGTACACAAATAGTTCACATGATGAAGCATGAGACTAGAGGTCAGACTATAAAGAATCCAGAAGTAGAGAAAAAAGTAGAGGGGTCAAAGGAACATCACATGGACCTAAAGCTCGGAAGATGGAATATATACAGTCAACATTACAGAAACTGAAAAACTCTGGGGGCCCAAGCCTAAATCGGAACCTTCAAAATAAAAGACTTGGAAATATAATCTTATTGTTGAACTCATAACATTCAACAAAACCCCTAAATTACCTCTATTACAGTTGGTAAGCACATAAAATGAGATTTCAAAATATTTCCAAGATAATGGTTTCTGATTTTAAAAAATGGGGATTATGAATTACAAATTCACTATATAATCAGTTACCTTTATTATCTGCAACTGAACTCCTTCGTCTGTTTGAGGACCTTGGAAGCAGCCACAAATTGTTTCAATAATTCTATCAATTAATTTTTTGCCTGGTGTTGTACTATCTGGAGCATTGCCAGTCAAGTGCCCATAAGCAATAAGTTTCTGAAATGGGAAAAGAATCCAAGATCCCTGTTAAGCTAATAAATATGCTAATTAAATATACATTAAAATCATATAATTCAGTAATATTAAACTTTTTACACAAAAACATTAAAGTAAAATCAAAGCCAAGGTTTTACCAACTTTTCCTGAAGCAAACTTTATTAGCTATAAACATGTAAAATTACTGATATTCATAATAACCACAAAAACATAATAGCCACAATAAAACCATCAGGCAATATTTTGAGAAAGCCAGGTCTCAGACCTTATCTCTGATGAATCAGAATAGCTTACTGCATTATACCATTATATTGATACTGCTTTTGTGAAAGCTGTATTAACACATTTAAGTGACTCAGAATCTCTTTCCACATCAGATCTGTGAAAATGCAGAAAACTCAATTTCCACACACTGGCTATAAATCACAGATTTGTTCATTCATCATCCATTAAAGCCCTGAAAGCCTTAGATATCATAATTTTAATTTTTAATTTTTCAGGGAAAATAAGGTTATAAATCAAATGAACTTAATCTATCTTTGGAAAAAAATCATATGAATATGGTCTTTTCCTAGCCATTGAAATATCAGTTAAATAGGTATAAGTTCCTGAACAGTAAAAATACCTAAAAAGATAAGACCCCTCTATCTGGGTATTTTACAAGTATCTTAAGTCTTAAAAGAATCCTCTGTGTGTGTGCATGTAAATTAAACAGGACGAAAGATTTCAGGAATTTTTCTGACATAAATGAAAATCAGAGCTTTAGTCTGGCAGTGAATATAAATACTAAACTGTCAATATTAACCTACTGCTTTAAATAAAACAGAAAGCATTTAGTAAAATCATTTGCAAATGATTTAGTAAAATCTGCAAATCATGAAATATGTAAATTCAGCAGCAGGTTAAAAGTCTTACTGTTCTTTCATCTCACTGATGGAAAATGAGACCAAATCGACACTTAGTAAAGATAATGTGTCTCACTAAGCTAACTAATGATTTTTGTTACCCTTAAACTAGGAACATTTTTTTACAACTATTATTTTCTCTCTCTCAAACATAAGCAACCATTTGGTCTCTTATCACAACAAAAATATTCAAGGCTTTCATGGAAAATGTCTGAATCACCAATTATGAGTAATGTTTAGAAACACATTCAATTAGTTTTTAGATAATGACATTTTACACATACCTGTAAACAATCAAGAGATGTACTAACTATACGAGGACATTTAGACTGGCATGCCAATTCAAAGGGTAAGAAGTACTTGTCTGCTTCAATAAAATTTGTCTTTGATTTCACTGGTGGAAGGGTGCTTGATCCACCTTTCGCTTCTCCATGAGGAGGACTTAAAGGAAAAAGAAGAGTCCAAATAGAATATCACATTTTTCATATTGATGATAAACTCATATAAAAATACAAAGTTTCAGTTCTAAAGGGAATTTTACTAAACCAAATTTTATCTTCCCATATTTCATAAGGGTACCCAAACCCTAGGGAAATTTCAATTTGCTACAGGTCAAAAGCTAGTGGCTACTGTAACTAAATGCAAGAAAAATCAAATAAACTAGTTATTTAATTACTTAGAAAGTATTTAAATTACAAAACAAATATTTAGTAATCCTCCTAAATATGAATCAAAGTTTTTAAGCAAAGACTTTAAAACATATCAGATGGTATTTCAGGAATACCCTTATAGACTTATTTATGAGATCTTTTGCTTACACTTCTTATGCCATTTTTTACTAGTTTTATTATAAAGATCATATACAGAAAATCTGCCACATATTGGTGATTACATTACTATTTGGCCAAGATATGTCTGCAAATTATTTTTAATAAAGAAAAGAAACCCCACAAACCTCTGTTTTTCAGTTTCCGCTTTTATTTCCTCTGGGGAGAAAAAAGAGGCATATGTTAGAAAACATGACAAAAGAAAGACCATTAAGTAATTTGATTACAGGCTTTGTAAACTCATTTGTAACTTCTATAAGAAGTTGGGAAGAATGCAAATTGAAAAGAAATTCAGTACTAAAATTCTTTTGCTGCTAAATGTATTAATTTACACAGTTTAATGAAATACAGTTTAATGTATTTCAGTTTAATGAAACTATACAAAGAATATATATTAATAACCATAAGTTAAATACAACTGCGGATTACTAATTCCCAAAGAATTTCTTGTGTCAAAGTAGATTTTTTTTGGTGAAGTAACTATGCTAACCAGAAGCATTAATACTGAGAATGGAATATTATGTATTCAAGTTATAAAATATAGGGTACATGTTCCGTGAGGGGTTAAAAAAAAAAACCTCTACATGTAATCACTCTTGTGATTATCTCAAGGTATCAGATTAGGACTATAACTTCTTGACCACGTACATGTGCTGATATTTAACCAATATTTCTACTTATGACTACATAAAGCACTATAAAATACACATGCCCAGTCCAATGGGAAATTTTCCCTTTTGTTGTTTATAACTTATGAAATGAGGTAAATTAGGTAAATCCTACCTGTAATAAAAGACCCTTAAATTTAACTGATAGGCTGGGGGCGTGGGGGGGAATGTCTGGTTAACTGATTAAACCTGTCTGAAAAAAGTTGGAAAGTAAAACAGTCAAATATAACATTTATAATTACTATTATTGTAACCAATAGTTCTTGAGAACAAACTATGTACCAACATAATTAAGCCTCACAGCTCTATGAGATTTGTACTAACATCTTCATTTTAAAGATCAGGAAAGTGAGGCACAAAGAGGTTAATTTGCTCAAGGGCTGCACGGCTTGGGTGTATGGCTAATCAGGTTTCACAACTAAATAATCTACTTCCAGATCCTGGTTTCTTAACCACTCTATTACATAGATGTATCTTTGAATACTGAATAAACGTGTTAAATTTGGTATCAAAAGAAACTACTAAACTATAATTTAATAATTAGTAAAAGTCATCTGGAGACTATATTAAGCCCTTTATAAAGTGGCTTTGTCAAATTACTTTGTCATACACACACAATTTATTCATTACCTACTCTGTGCCAAGCATTTAATATTTGGTGTTTCAGTCTAGTCCTCTGTGGATTAAAGCTCTTTCCATTTTACCAGTGGTAGAAGTGGAAGGGGGACAATATGAAAACAGTAACTGTAGATATTTAAAATACTACTTTAAAAAAGCTCATAATATCTGATACTAAAAAACTGTACAGTTCACCAATACATGTAATTAAAATTAAGTCACCTTAAAAATACAGTACAAATGAAGGAAAAATCTATTAACTGCCCCCAAATCTTCATTAAAAATTTTAAAACCTTATTTTTCGTTTTTAAAATACTAATTGGCAGTTTTTGTAGAAGGTGAATTTCCATTTATAAAAACAGTAGGAAAGAGCGTATTCTGGTTAATAATACATCAGTTAAGAACATCAGAAGTAGTTTATTTTAAATACCACTATGATTTCACACCACCTATTACTAAATAGCCTTGTGATCTTGGGAAACAACCCTCACTTCAATACTAGATGATAGCAAAAGTCTCTTGTATTCCAAAACATCAGTCAACAACTATGGCTCACATGCCAAACCCACCCACCACTTTTTCCTAAGTTTAGAAATAGTTTTTACAGCTGAACATCTGAACACTGTCGTCAATCAATTTGACAACGGGGTACACTAACCTTCAAACTCAGTGAAGATGTTACTCCACCTAAGAGAATTCTCCTTAGACCAGGATTACAAAATTTATACTCGATTATGATTATTTTGAATCTCGTCAATAAAAACAAAAAATGTGTAAATTTCATTGACTTTCTCCTTCTCTGTATAAATTTGTTTTCTCTTATTATATAAGTACTTACATAATATCCCTGATTTTTCTTCTTGGCCTGAAAAGCCCTTTATAGAAAAGATTGGCTGACCTTTGCTCTAAAACATTAGGGTTCAAAGGATCTTATCAGACTCTATGAGCCATTTTATTCTATGATTCCACTATTTTTATTCATTTAATTTTTTATTTTTTTCTAAACACATAATGTATTATTAGCCCCAGGGGTACAGGTCTGTGAATCACCAGGTTTACACACCTCATAGCACTATCATAGCACATACCCTCCCCAATGTCCATAACCCCACCACCCTGATTCCATTTTTTTTTAAATGTCCATATTTATCTACCTATTTATTTATTTATTTATTTTAGTGGGGGCATAAAGAGAGAATCTCAAGCAGACTCCCCACTGAGCGTGTAGTCTGACATGAATGCAATCCCACAACACTGAGATCATGACCTGAGCCAAAATCAAGAGTTGGACATTCAACCAACTAAGCCATCCAGGCACCCCTAAATGTCCATATGTAAATAGTCTAATAAAACATAACTAACATAAACTACACTGAATGTAATGTTTCTCTAATTCAGATAGTACTATATTTTTTTCTATCTCCATATACAAAGTTAGCAGTATTCAAACTGATCTGGATGTTTTTTTTTTTACAAGGAAATAAAACAATTTAACTCAACATTTCTAATGTTTTAAATTACCTTGTACTAAATAGGAGTTTTACTTTTTCCTTTCCCTATACACTTATAACCACAGTAAAAAAAAGTTTTAAATGTTTTGATAAAATTTTTTTTTTAAAAGATTTTATTTACTTATTTGTCAGAGAGAGAGAAAGAGAGAGCACAAGCAGGCAGAGTGGCAGGCAGAGGCAGAGGGAGAAACAGGCTCCCTGCTGACCAAGGAGTCCGTGTAAGACTTGATCCCAGAACCCTGGGATCATGACCTGAGCTGAAGGCAGCCGCTTAACCTACTGAGTCACCCAGGCGTCCCTGTTTTGATAAAATCTTTAAAGGTCACGGAATAATTACAAGTTTTCCCACTGACAACTATCAACATAGCTTGCATAGTTACCTTTCTGGTCCCACAAAATGCTTTTACTTATAGAATCCCAAGACTGTGTATTCATTTTAACATGTTTCCTTTCCAAGCCCATTTGAGACTACTTAAAGACATTGTCACTAAAAAGTAATCAAGATTAAAAGGACAAGGGGCAATAGGGGGAGGCAGAAAATAAGTACTTCCCAAAATATTTAACATAACAGTATGATAAGCCACAGTATTTTTGGTTTGTTTGTTGTTCAGGCTATAGGTATGTGATTCATCATCAGTCTTCTGTAAGAAGATTCATTACAACACTACCCTCCTCAATGTCCATCACCCAGTTACCCTATCCCACTACCCCTTCCCCTTCAGCAACCCTCAGTTTGTCTCCTGTGATTAAGAGTCTCTAAGGTTTGTCTCCCTCTCTAGTTTCGTCTTGTTTCATTTTTTCCTCTCTTCCCCTATGATCCTCTGCCTTGTTTCTTAAATTCCACATATCAGTGAGATCATATGATAATTGTCTTTCTCTGACTGACTTATTTCGCTTAGCACATTATCCTCTAGCCACAGTATTTTAAAACAAGCTGAAAATTTTAAAGAATATACAATACTACTTTACATTTGTGCAGCAATGTAGAGTTTAAAACATTTTTCCACACATTACCTAATTTTATCCTCAAAGGACAACTCTTCATTTTATGGAGGAGGAAACCATGTAACAGATTTGTTAAATAATAACTTTAAAGTCAGACAGCTGGTAAGTAATGATCCAGAAACTAGTTTCTCTGGTCTTAGTGTATAACACAGGACACACTGTGTTATATTTAAGAAACCTTCTATTAACTAATGGAACTGAGTGGAAAAATTCATTCTACAATTATTAGGATAAACATTATAAAGCAGTGCTTCTCAAAATATGGCCTCAGAACCAGCAGCATCACCACCAACCACCAGGACCCACAGAGACATACTGAATTAGTAAGTATCAAATTAGTACTCTAGTAATGAGTCCTACAGTCTGTGTTTTTACATGGCTTCAAGGGGATTCTGATCTGCAAAAAAGTTTAAGAATCACTGCTATAAAGCAGTTAAAAGAAATGAGTAGAAGATAGTTGAATTTTATTTACCCTGGCTTTGGTTTCACCCACCCATTTATTGTACTTGTAAGAATTCTTGGACGAGTGAGTGCACGCTAAAAAGGAATTCCTTTGACTTTCTTATAATGAATACCCAGTAATACAGAGTTTTGAGGCAATTATTTTAATAAATTAGGGCTTAGAAACAGTTTGCTTCATGTTGGCCTTCAACAGTAGAATCAAGAAGTAAACTAATTCTCAATTATTAAAGAAAACACACTTGGATGAAAAAAATATTAAAGCATCAAATTAAGAAATATTAGTATGCTCAAACTAAAAACCACATAGTGCATAACTGTGAAATACTTTGCCATTAAAGTGAGAATCATGACAAGGATGACCACAAACTGCAAAATATTTTTTTTACACTGCTTTGGAAACACTAGACAACGCAAATAGACAATATTGGATATCGTAAGAAAAGTCATCACTTCTGAGCTGAAATAAGCTAAAAATCAGATGACGAATCTGTTCAGTGATAGTTAGGTTTTTAAACTATGTAGTCCTAGACCTTTAAAACTTTATTACTGAAATTCTTGTGGGAATTACTTTCTCTCTAGCCATTAATTCTCCCTATTCCTTTAGAACTCGTTTTATAAAAATTTTTGAAAACTACAGAATCACAACCACTGCCTTATATATAGAAAGATTAAAACTGGAGGAAATGGGTCATTGGGAATTAGCATAAAAAATACAGATTTGAAGTACTTTGAAAGAAATACCAGTTTATTCCTTCTAGGTACATTAAATAACTGGAACCAAGTGAACACAACTGATAAGGCACAGGACTTACTTAATAAATAGGAAATAAAGATTTACTGAAAAATAACTGATTATAAACAAGTTATGTGCTTGATTCCCAAAGTGTATTAAATATTCCCTCACATAATATTATGCTATCAACCTGCTTAGCAGCTTTTCACCCAATGAAAATACAAATACAGACTTCAAAATAATACCAATACAATTCAACAAATGCCATCATCTATACACTATGAACAATTTAGATCTACCTCTCAAGACATTATTTTGTCTTAAGTATAGTTTGTAGGACAACAGTATTTACTCAATGCAAACTAAACTGGTAATCTAAAGAAAAACCTTATAAGTGAAATAAATAGTTTATTTTATTAAACACATTAGAACTTATACATCCAAACTGCTGTCTCCTTCAAAGCAGCATGTAGGAGGCTATGCATCAATTACCATAATAGTGCCAGTATTCAGAAATATTTGTGAAATTCATTGTTTGCAGTTCTTTCCTGTTTCTTTTAAATGAATAACCCCACAGAAGGAAAAATCTCTAGAAAGGGAATTGGAATCTAACTGCCAATTAGTCACAGTTGGCACACAGCCAAGTATGAAGAATGGTATGCAACCACAAAACAAAACTTCTTAACTTTAGTCCTTCTTTGAACCATTTCAAATTGTAAGTTTATTCTAGAAAAAGAGAACACAGCTCTCATTAGCCTCCAGAAGCCTGCAACCCAAACTAGAAAGATGATATAGGATCAATTAAAAACAGTGATTTGATCAATTATGACTATATGTGTATGTGTGTGTATATGTATATACATATACATATATATATATGGAAGCAACTTTTAAAAAAAACATTTATTAAAAAACAAATGCACCATAAACTAATGATGAATTTTATGGTGACTAACACAATTAAAAAAAAGAAAAAGAATTATAGTGCAACATGAACAGTCATGAACATTATAAAAGGGAAATACAGATTACAGAACAAATATGGCTAACACAATGTCTTATGCATGGTAGCTGCTCAAAAATTATTTGTAGAAAATTTTTTAAAAGCAAAAATGCAGAAATTACTTTGAAAATAACATTCTTTGGATGTATATGTTCTACTCGGTTTACTTTTTCAAAGCCAATTATGTGACTTAAGAACCGCATCTTATACAGCTAAGGAGTAAATAAAAATACAGAAGTTAAATAGAATGCTACAGCAACCTAAAGAGGAGGCAATGGTCTAAAGATGTGATGATAGGGATGGATAAATGTGAATTCCATGAACACCTCAAAAGAAAACCAATGAAACAATCTCACTTATCTAGGGGAGGAGAGACTGTCAGCAAGCGGAGATCTGGCTTGCATAACTGTGTAATAGAGGTACCATTAACTTAGACACAAAATGCAGTTTTCTCACTATGTGAGAGAGTAAGGGTAAAGGAGCAGGGGTGAAGAAAAGGTATGTTTTAGTAGTGTTTTATTTTAAGCCATTGAAATGTTCAAGTGGCACTATTCAGTAGATAATAAGACATAAATTTGACAATGAGGACATCATGTGGCAGACTGTATTAGTCTATACATGGTCAATGGTCACTATATTATCTCCTATCCCACACGGCTTCTGCAAAGTAACCTTGCAGAACTTCCTTCAAGATACAAAATCTAAATTCTCCTCACCTTGAATCAGGGCTAGTTGCAGAGATACATATATAAGCAGCAGAATGCAGTTGGAAGTTAACAGAGGACAACTACCAACATGAGGTCAAAGAAGGGTAAGCAGCTACTTACCCATTACTGCTTCTGTTGTAATGCTAGGTCTCCAGATACCTACTCTTAGAATCCAGCAGCCCTGAGGTGAGAAGCCTAAACCCCAAGGAGACTCTGTCAACAATCCCAGCTGAGCCCAGCTCTCAAGTCATTACAGCCCAGGCACCAGACTTCTAAGTAAAGAAGCCTCCAGAGGATTATCGTACCCAGCCATTCACATATCAGCCAGTCATTTGAATCTCCTCAGCTTAGGCCCCAGACATTGCGGAACAGCAACATGCCCTAATTGAAATCCTGTCACACAGAGAATTATAAGCATTAATAAAATAAAATTCTATTATTATTGATCTCAACTGCTTGAGTATCAGTGGAACTTTGAGAATAAAGGTGAAAAGTGAAGGTTCCACCATAAAACAACAAAAGCCACCTAAGGAATAGCTTACAAATAACTCAAACTTTGAATTTCCAAATTTAACTTTATATCTTTAAATTTTTTAATTACTTATAACAGAAAGGCACTGTATAACTCTAAAACTTTTCAAATTTAGGTCTTCATCTCTGGCCAAAAATAATGTGTAATTTAAGTTCTCTAATGCAATTAATTTTTTTTCCATAATAAACAACTTAAAACTAGGATTTAAAAAAATTCTAACAGACTGAAACTGATTCTTGAATGTCTGGCACATAAACTATACTCTGATCCTTGAGAAATATTTTCTAAGATGATGAAAACTAAAATTAGCCCACCAAAATCACATTAATAGGAACAAATTTAATAAACAAAAAATATCTCATATTTGTGTATTTTACAATTGGCAGAGGAGTTTTACATATATCTTAGAATAGCATTCAGTATTACCAGCATGCCCACTTAACAGATGAAAAAGCCTGAAGTAACTTACACAAGATGACAAGAGGTGTACCAAATGACTTAAGTGTGGTTTTGATAAGAACCAAGCCGAAATCAAATGGCTGAATTTTAACAACTCATTAATGAAAAACAATATTACTCTTACAATGTTATCATAATTATTTTCTAATAAAGAAAACCACTGCACTGCTTATTACTTCAGAAATAGAAGGAATCCTGTTTCAAAAACCAAAACCAGAAATGTGACTTGAGTGATAAATATTCCAAATCAATAATTTTCTTTTCCATTCCAGACTTTATGTATAAAAGATATTAAAAATACAAAATGAAAATCACAATACAATTCAGACCAGTGCCTGCCTAATTCCACTGAAGTATTAAATATAGGTAAAGCAAATATAAGAAAACTCAGTAAGTGAAAATAAGCATTCAAAGAAATCATGAATTATGAAAATGATCCTTTAATGGGACTTAATATTTAGATAGAAAAGAATGCAATGGCTGTTCACTGTCAACAACTTGCAGTGACTACAGTGAAAATCAAAAAGAACAGAGTTATTGTTCCAAGTGCTAACACCCCTAGTGGTAAATAAACAATAAGACATTTCATAGATTCTGCTCAGTATAAGATATAAAGAAGCAGTAGCTATGGGGGTCATGGAAGGAATACTGTATTTTAAGTCAGGGCCCTGGGCTTGGTCAAAGAAGTGGAATACAGCAGAAAGAAATGGGCTGAAAGCCCAAAAAGACAAGAGTCAAATCCCAGGTCTGTCACTGCATAAACTTTTTAATCCTCATTTTATAGATTTTTAAAACAGGGATGATAATATCTAGTTGTTTATCCTGTAAGAATATTGGGTTTATCGAAGAGGTGTGAAAGTGCTTTGTTTGAGCTAGATTTAATCTTTTTTTTTTTTTTTTTTAAAGCAAAGTTTTAAATATGAAAAAGTACAAACAGGGGTGCTGCCTGGCTGGCTTAGTTGGTTAACTATCTGTCTTCAGCTCAGGCCACGATTTCAGGGTCCCGGGATGGAGCCCCATGTTGAGCTCCTAGTGCTACCTGGAGCCTGCTTCTCCCTCTCCCTCTGTTGTTCCCCCTGCTTGTGATCTTTCTATCTCAAATAAAATCTTAAAATAAAAAAGGACAAACAATATAAATGCTGAGTAACCAACCACCCAATTTTATGACAGCATTTTTATAAATGTATAACTCTTCCCAATTTTAAGGAGCCTTTTAGAACAAACAGCTAAAAGTCTGGGTTAGTAAAAGTATTTAAATTTGGGATAGAGGTATGTATAGTCAAAGGCTCCATTTAAAATAGACAATAGAAGAAATTTTTAAAGCAACACATATGCTATATATAAATGCATGAACACTTGCTAAAAGAATCTGCTAGAAATAGGACTAGTGTTTGCCTAAAGGGAAAAAAATTAAGTGACTAAATAATAGGAGAAAACATTTTTCATCTTTTACTTTGTACTTTTTAAACTTCACATTATACATATATTTTAACTATTTTGAGAAATTAAATTAAAAAAATCAAGCAAACAAGACAATAAATATTTTCATAAATATTTTAATGTTTGGCTTAATATTAAAGGCTGATATCTACTTACTCTTAAATCTAGAAATATTAATTTCACATTTCAATGTTCCTTAAAAATATGATTATAAAAATTTTTTTGCATTTTTATTGAGATTTTTAGATCTTAGGGACTACTTTTCCTCATAAAAGCAGCTCTAATCTTAAAGGAAAAATGACTTAACCTCTAAATATTTACACTATACAAAATTTTTCAGGGTGTCTGGGTGGCTCAGTCATTAAGCATCTGCCTTCAGCTCAGGTCATGATCCCAGGGTCCTGGGATTGAGCCCCACACTGGGCTCCCTTCTCTGCGGGGAGCCTGCTTCTCCCTCTCCCACTTCCTGTGCTTGTGTTGTTCCCTCTCACACAGTCTCTCTTTGTCAAATAAATAAAATCTTTAAAAAATTTTTTTCAGCAATGTATCTACTCTACAAATAAGTTATGCTCACTGTAGTCATAATAAGAAACATCTCATGTAATAATACATTTATGATTTTATCAGAGGGTTTACCAGTAGTTAGACATAAATAAAATTATTCTCCAAAAGAAGTCTCAGTAAAATTACCTTAGTATAGAGTAGCAAAATTTTACACATATGTACATTAAAAAGTATAAAAAATAAGAATTAAATAACTGATGCAGCACTGAGTGTTTTGAGTTAAATACCAAATTTTCTTATAGTCCAGCATACAGACCTTGAAGTAAGAGCAATCTACATATACTTTGAAAATGACATGTAAGTCAAAATTTGACCCACCACAAACACATATGAAAACATAAATCTGCATTTCTCATAAGCGTATGGCAGAACTTATTGAACACATACATTCACAATTTTAATCTCCAGAAGCACCACCATCAAGTCCATATCTTGGTTTGTCCTGACACTTAACAAAGTTGCAATACTAAGGTAGAAAATCAAATGCTTCATTCTGCCCTTCCAAAATATATTCCAGACTTTGAAAATGTCTTTTTTGCATCTCTTAACTATGAACAGACTTGTATACTGATACCACACTTTTTTTTTTTTTGATACGACACTTTTAGTAGCACAATTTTCAAAAGCATGATAAAACAAGTTAAGATATACATACGCATATTGTTAGGCTTCTAATACAACTCTGTATTTGAGGAATCATTTCATTGACTCAGTCTTTCCCTTACAGTTTTGATCTATAATTCCCCCATCTCTATCCCCTCAATTAACCATCATTTCCCCTGTGAGGTAACACAGGAGATTTTATTCTCCTTAGTAGTGCTCTTCACTTATCTAATTACTTGCTCTGTGTCTCCCATTCTCACCAGATTGTAAACGCTGCAAAAAAAAGACCCACCCTGTCAGTCTTATGCACCAATTCATCTTTGTTTCTTATCACAAGCTGCACATAGTAACACCTAATGTCTACTGAGCGGCTACCAAGTGTCGGGTACTATGGCAGGTGATTTCAAAGCATCTTATTAGATCGTCCAGCAACTTTGAGATAGATGCTTTTGTTTTTCTGATTTATACAAGGAAAACAGAGATACCTAAGTGACACATCTGGGGCTACACACTTAGTGACAGGGCCAATGTTACTAACACAGTGGACACTCAGTAAATGATTGCTGAATGAGTAAGTGAATGATCATAAAATCTAGTAGAGAATCTAAGTTATACATGAAAACAATTTTTAAAATTCAAGATAACTTCAGGCCACTGAAATTGATAAAGGGTAGTCTGTGGACCTTAAAAAAAAATTCTAAAATTTGTAAATAAGTCTATGGCAAATAATTCGCCTCATAAGGAGAAACCTAGGTAGTAGCTAACCTCAATTACTGGCTAAGTGACTTAACTCCTCAGACCAGGCTTGAAAAGTAATACAAAACTGACTCAAATTCATGCCTCAGAAAAATCATAAATTACTATACCCACATCAGAAACTCAATATTCCAAAGTATAAATTTTAAGTCCACCAATGCCATTCTTTATTCTACTTTTTTAAAATAATTAAGTACTAAATTTCAAGGAACAAGTAATAATTCATCTAAGAGGCCAGGAAAGTCAGAAGTATAAGTAATAGCTAAGCAGGAAAGCCCTCAAAAAGAAAGTGCTACCTGAACTAAACCTCAAGGATAAAAAAGAATTTAGGGAGGTACAAAGTACTGGTAAAAAAAAAAAAAAAAAAAAAAAGGAATGACAAAGAGCAAGAGAGATGAATGTGCATTGTGTATGGGGGTTCAATTGGTAAAGATAGATAATCCTCAATAAATGAGAAGATAATCAACTTAAAAAATGGACCAGAAGATCTGAATAGACATTATACATCATATAAGTGAGATATATTAATGGCTAACAGGTACATGAAAGGATGCTCAATATGATTATTCTAGCGAAATGCAAATCAAATCCATGAGTTGCTATTTCACAGTCCCAGAATGGTTATTTTACATTCTAAAGATATACAATAAACAACTGTTGGAGAGGATAGGGAGAAATGGAAACCCTCATACATTGCTGGAGGTAAATAAAATGCTGTAACCACTTTGAAAAACACTGGCAATTTCTTAAAAAGTTAAACATAATTTGCTATATAACCTAGCAATTGCAACCTTAGGTACCTAACTAAAAGAAATAACATATATCCACACAAAGACTTCCATGTGCAGCTTTATTCATAATTGTCAAAAACTGGTAACAATCTAAGTGTCCACCAATGTGTGAATGCATAACCATATCAACTCAATACAGTGGAATGCTACTCAGCAATAAAAAGGGACTAAATATTGATAACAAGCTAGCACCAGGATAAAACTCAAAAACATTATGCTAAGGAAAAGGTCATATGCAAAAGATTACATACTATATGATTCAATTTACAGGAAATGTCCTCAAGGGGCAAATCTACCAAGACGGAAAGTAGGTAAGCGGGTGCTAAGCATAGGTATGGGATTAATAATTAAGAGATACGAGGTTTTTTATAAAAGTGTTGGAAGTGTTCTAAAATTGACCTTTGATGATGGCTGCACAACTCATTAAATTTACTAAAAACAACAACAGAACACTAAGTTGCACAATAGAAATAGGGGAATTAGAGGATATGTAAAATATACCTCAATAAAGTTGTATTAAGACAAAAAAAGACTTCCATGATTGGATGTAGAGCGCAAATGCCATTTCATGTATATTCTGTAAGTAAACGCAGCCCAGTAAAGGGACTTAGCTAAAATGTAGGAGCCTTAAACCCAGAGAACCAACAAAAAACCTCCAATAATTGTGAAGTGCTATGCAGGCTCCTGCATCAGGGGACAATTTTTTTTTTGTTCTCTAAAAATTATTTCCCTCAGAAAAAGGAAAACCATCTTATACTTGAATCCTTATTAAGTATCCCTTTCACAGTACATACACTCTTTAAACAATTTTTAAAAACTTTTATTATGGAAATTCCAGACACATTCAAAAGTAAAGAATAAATAATATAATGAATCCCATGTTCCATTATCCATCTGGAACAACTACCTTTTCACCTAAACACTGTGAACTACTTCATGCTCTCATTCTTTAATGAATTCAATTAAAGCAAAATCCAGGTATAAATCCATTTACAAATATTTCAGCATTAAGTTACCTTTTAAGTTTCTTTTAAAAAATAATTATAAAAGTAATCCAAGATCACTTTAGAAAATCTGGAAACTACAGAAGTATATAAAGGAGAAAAAAAAAATACCAACCATAATCCCACCATACAGAAAACTCTTATTAACCTTATAATGCATAATGTTACCCCTACACACATTATTTTTAATGTAAACTTACATAAGTATAACATATATTATGGAAGGTGTATGAATTGCAAGTGTTCAGTTTGATAGATTTTCCTTTACCAAGATACCTGTATTAACTGCTACTTTCCTTTGAAAAACTAAATGATTTAAGCAACTGCCTTAATATTGTGTAGATACTTATGGTTTTGTACATAAACTGTCCATATATACATCCTCTTGCCAACCACAACGTAGGGGATAAAAACATTTACTGACTATATACGCTGTGTCATTTAATCCTGTAATAACCTTAAGAACTAGGCATTACAGATGAGAAAGGAGACCCAAAAGACTTGATTACTTTCTCGTCTCAGATCTAACAAATGGCAGAATCAGAAACAGAATTAAAAAACTGTTAGGGCTTTTGTCGATCATATCATGGCATCTATCTAAATGAACAGTATGAAGTAAACAGAAAGAGAATGCTGATTCTTCTCTCTTATTCTAAGACTACTAGCTCTTTTTGCTTTTTGTACAACACTTATAACCACCCTAGACAACCTAAATAATAATATAACTTCTATAAGAGTAGCTTAAGTAAAATGTGCAATATTGCAGAAAGCCTTTGGACGTCACCAAAGTAAAAAAAGAGAATTCTTAATAACCAAACAACTCAAATTTCTTTAGAATTTTGTGTGTTTACTAGCAAATTCTAATATTTTAAGTTTTATCTTTGGCCCTTACCTTATACCATATTGAAACAAAAAACTCAAAATGGATCAAAGACCTAAATATAAGAGCTGAAACTTTAAAACCCTTACAATAAAATATAGAGGAAAAGCTTCATGAAACTAGATTTGGCAATGATTTCTTGGATAGGACACCCAAAGGACAGGAAACAAAAGTAAAATTAGACTACATCAGAAGTAAAAACTATGCATAAAAAGACATAATTAACAGAGCGAAAGTCAACCTAAGGAACGGGAGAAAACATTTGCAAATCATGTATCTCAGAAAGGGTTAATATTCAGAACAGTATTTAAAAAAAAACAAACAAAAAACACCTACTACTACCCAACAATGAAACAAAAAACCTGATTTAAAAATGAGCAAAGAACGTGGAAACACAGTTCTCCAAAGAAGGTAGACAAATGGCCAATAAGAATATAAAAAAGAAGTTCAGCCATCACTAATAATTAGGTAAATATAAATCAAAACTACAATGAGATACCACTTTATCATCATTAGGATGGCTTGCTGTAAAAAAAAAAGAAAGAAAGAAAAAAGAAAGAAAGAAAAGTAAAAAGTGTTGGTGAGGATATGGAGAAACTGAAATACTGCTGGACTATTTATGGGAATGTAAAATGGTACAGCTGCTACTGACTATGGTAGGGAAATCCCTGAAAAAATTAAAATATGATATGATCCAGTAATTCCACTTCTGAGTATACACCCCCAAAAATGAAAAGCAGGGTCATGAAGAGATAGCTGTACATCCATGTTCTTATAGTAGCATTATTCATAATAGCCCAAGATGGAAGCCACCCAAGTCTTCTCGACAGACAAATGAACAAACAATAAATGTCTATATAAATACAATGTATGTATACATTTGGCCTTATAAGGAAAGGAAATTCTGACATATGCTACAACATGAATGAACCTTGAAGACATTATGTTAAGTGAAGTAAACCAATAACAAAAAGACAAATACTGTATAATTCCACTGATATGAATTACTTGTAGTAAACAAATTCATAGAGACAGTAGTTGTCAGGGGTTAGGGGGACGAGGGAGAAGAGATAATTATTTAGTGGGTAATGAGTTTTAGTTCTACAAGACGAAAAGAACTCCAGAGATTAGTTACACAACAATGTGAATGTACTTAACACTACTGAACCGTACACTTAAAAATGGTTAAGACGATAAATTTTATGGTATGTGTATTTCACCACAATTTCAAAAGAAAAAGACATAATTTGTTTTGGCCAAGATGTAGTTAAGCCCCATCCTCACAAGCCCAACCTCTTAGAACTAGGAAATCCTGGAGCATGTAATACAACAAAGGAAGACTGAATGGTAGAGAAGACAAAGGTAAAGAAGGACCTTGAGACTGGAGGAATAACAGAGTGGTGAATTCCCTGGGTTTTCTTTCTGCCTCCTATATATCCTGATAGCATGCTGAAGAAGCCTGTAACTACCTGTAACTACTATAGTTGCCATAACAACCTGTAACTACCAACAGGCACAGACTCCCCCACCCCCCAAAAAAAAGCCTCAAGAAAATTCATCTTCCTCTAGCCAAAGGACAGGTATAAGAACAGCCAATAGAACAGAAAACTCTTTAAATATTATCTGCCCAACTGTTACCAAAGACTAAAGGAAAAACTGCATCTACAGTGTTAATGGGGCTGGACTCATACTCCCATCTGTGGCAATGGGGCAGAACAAGTGACCCTAAGCTTTCCCCATAACAGTAATGTCAGCAAGGCTGAATGGGCAGTTTAATTTCCAATCCTACAAGACCGCAAAGAAGAAGAATAGAGTGGTGCAAGGTGGCGCTAGTGGGCAATACTCTATCTTAAAGAATAGTGTTGGCAGGGTCAACCCCAGCTCAGCAGCAACTAAATAGTTCAAGTAGGCCATTTGCTTTCACCCACCCTGGTATCATTAGTCCCAAGAAGGAGCTGAACATCCCAAACCCACCTGGACATGCATACTATATCTAAACAGGGTGACTATTTGCAAAATGAATATTAAATAACATCCAGAATCTCTCAACGTAACTCAAAATATCCAAGACACAATGGAAAATCACCCATGATACCAAGTACCACAAAAATCTCAACTTCAATGAGCAAAGACAATCAAGAGATGCCAACTCCGGGCAGATAAAGACATTAGAATTATCTAACAAGGATTTTAAAACAGCCATCATAAAGATTCTTCACTAAGCAATTATAAACATATTTGAAACAAATAAAAAAAGTATAAAGTCAGCAAAGAAATGATATAAAAAAGAACAGATGGAAATTTAAAAACTGAAAATACAATACATAAAAGTAAAAACTCACTGAATTGATTCGACAGCTAAATAAATATGATGGAGGAAAAAAATCCGTGAACTTGAAGATAGAACAACAGAAATTAACCAACCTGAATAACAGGCAAAAAATAAAGGTTAAAATAAACAAAGTCTCAGAGATCTAGTAAGAGTAACAAAAACTGTATTATTCATATAACCAAAGTCCCAAAAGGAGAGGAGAAAGTGAATGCAGGGCTAAAAGAGTGTATGAAGGTAACAGCTGAAGACTACCCAAGTTTGGCAGAATACATGAGCCTACAGATTCAAGAAGCTGCGAAAACCCAAACAGAGTAGGATCCAAAGAAACATGAGCCAAGACCCTTAATCAAACTTCAGAAAATTAGGGACAAAGAAAAGAATTTTGAAAGCAAGTAGGAGGTAAAAAAAAGATGTATTACCTATGGAAAAACTAAGATTCAAAGACAGAAGGTTTCTCATCAGAAAATATGGAGGCCAACATTTAGAGGCAATGGTATATTTCCAAGAGCTGAAAGAAAAGAACTGTCATCCAAAGCTCTATATCCAGTGAAAATACTTTGAATGTATGAAGGTAAAATCAAACCCTCTCAGAAAAAGGAAAAGAAAAGGTTTGTTACCACCAGACCAACCCAAAAAGAAGTTCTTCAAACTGAAAGGAAATAGTAAAGAAGAAAATTCAAAACACCAAGAATATGAAGTACAAAAATATGGGAAAATGTAACACTATCATTTCTCCACTTGAATTTTCTAAATGATATTAGACATTTGAAATAAAAATAAAACACTTTCTTATGCGGTTCCTAACATACATAGAGGAACTATTTAAAACAATACTACACAAAGGTAAGAAAATGGGGCCTAAATGGAATAGCTAAGCTTTCTGTACATTACTCAAACTGGTAAAATATTGACATCAGTATACTCTGACAAGTTATATATGGATAATGTAATATCTAACATAACCACAAAAGAACCAAATATTGAGATACACTCAAAACTCTATAGTAAAACCAAAATGGAGTTCTAAGAACTGTTAACTAACCCACAAAAAAGCAGAAAAAGTGACACACAAAATAAGAAAAAGAAAACAAAAGGAAGACGGCAGTATTAATCTCTAACGTATCAGTACTACAATAAATGTAAAAGATCTAAACACAATAATTAAGACAGACTTTACCAGACCAGTTTTTAAAAATATGAACCAACTCTATGTTATCTACATGAAACTGACTTCAAATATAATGATATAGGCTCGAGGTAAATGAATGAAAAAAGATTGACCACATAAACATTAATCAAAAGAAAGAGGGGCCTGGATGGATCAGGCGGTTGGACGTCCAACTTGATATCAGCTCAGGTTATGATCTCAGAGTTGTGAGACTGAGTCCCACACTGGGCTCTGAGCTGAGCCTGCAGCCTGCATGGGATTCTCTCTCTCCCTCTGCCCCCTTCCACCATGCATGCACTCTCTCTAAACTAAGTAAATAGGGTGCCTGGGTGGCTCAGTGGGTTGAGCCGCTGCCTTCGGCTCGGGTCGTGATCTCAGGGTCCTGAGATCGAGTCCCACATCCGGCTCTCTGCTCAGCAGGGAGCCTGCTTCCTCCTCTCTCTGCCTGCCTCTCTGCCTACTTGTGATCTCTCTCTCTGTCAAATAAATAAATAAAATCTTAAAAAAAAATAAAATAAAATAAGTAAATAAATAAAAAATCTTTAAGGAAAAAGAAAACAGGAATAGTTATATTAATGTCAGATGAAGTAGAAAAACAAAACAAAAAAACAGAGACAAAGAACATTACAGAGTAATGATAAAAGGGTCAACACACCAAGAACAGCAATCCTTTATGTGTGTGCAACAAATAAAAGAGCTTCAAAACACATGAAACAGAAACCTCCAATTTTAGTTGAAGACTTCAACACCCCTCTCACAATAATTAATAGAACAGCTAGATAAAATTTGAAGGACTGAATAACACCATCAATCAACAGGACCTAAATTTATAGAATACTCTATTCAACAAAAAATGCACATTCTTATCAAATGCCCATGAACATCAGCAACATGATCCATATCACAGACCACAAATTAAACTTCAACAAATTTAAAAGAACTAAAATCATACAGAGTATATTTTCTGGTGGAATAAAAACAAGGAATCATGGGGAAATAAATAGTATTTCTGAACAATTCCAGGATCAAAAGAAGTCCTGAGTAAAATTTAAAAATACTGGGTACTCAATAATAATAAACCTTCAACAAAAGTTTTATGGAACACAGCTAAACTGTACTAAAAGAGAACTCTATAGCAATAACTGCTTCTATTAGAAAAGATATCAGGTGGGATTTATCCTTGAAATGCAATTAATCAGTATGATACACCACATGAACAAAATAAAGGATAAAAAGCATACAATCAGCTCAACAAATGCAGAAAAAGCATCTGATAAAGGTCATCTTTTCATGATAAAAAAAAGAACTCTCAAAAAATTGGGTACAAAAGGAATGTACACATCAACATAATAAAGACCATATATGACAAGCCCACAGCTAACATCACTCTCAACAGTGAAAAGCTGAACTTTTCCAATAGGATTGAGAGAAAGAGAAGGATGCCCACCCTCACCACTTCCATTCAATAAACTACTGGAAACACTAGCCAGAGGTATTAAACAAGAAATAAAAGAAATCCAAATTGGAAAGAAAGATCTAAAACGTCTATTTACAGATGACATGATTTTATATATAGAAAACCCTAAAGATGCCACCCAAGAACTGTTAAAATGAATAAAGGAGGGCTGGATGGCTCAGTTATTAAGCATCTGCCTTTGGCTGTGGTCATGATCCCAGTGTCCTGGGATAGAGTCCTGCATCTGGCTCCTGCTCAGCGGGAAGCCTGCTTCTCCCTCTCCCACTTCCCCTGCTTGTGTTCTTCTCTTGCTGCATCTGTCAAATAAATAAATAAATTCTTTTAAAATAAAAACTAATAAAGGAATTCAGTAAAGTTGCAGGATACAAAATATTTAAGAATTAGTTTCTATATGCCAACAACAAACTATTAGAAATTTTCTATGTAAACAAAATATTCAGAAACAAATTTAAGCAAGGAGGTGAAAGATCTGTACACTGAAAACTCTAAGACATTAATGAAAACAACACAAATCAAAAAAAAAGATATTTCATGTTCATGGATTGGAAGAATTAATACTGTTAAAATGTCCATGCCATCCAAAGCAACCCACAGATACAAGGTGGTTCAGGTCAAAATGCCAAAGGCATTTTTTTCACAGAAATAGAAAAAAATAAGCAATCCTGATAGTTGTACTGAACTACAAAAGATCCCAAAGACCCAGAGCAACCTTGAAGAAAGAATGAAGCTAAAATCATCATACTTCCTGATTTCAAACTATAAAGCAAAAGAAGTAAAAACCAGTATGGTACAGACATAAAAACAGACACACAGGTCAATGAAACAGAAATGAGTCCAGAAATAAACCCATGCATATACGGTCAACTAATCATCCATGAAGGATCCTAGAATATACAATGGGGAAAGGATAGTCTCTTCAATAAATAATGCAGGAAAACTGGATATTCACATGCAAAAGAATGAAACTGGACCCCTACCTTATACATGCACACACAAAAAATCATTTCAAAATGAATTAAAGATGAACATAGACCTGAAACTGAAAAACTCCTAGAAGAAAATATGGTGGGGGGGCCGCCTGGGTGGTTCAGTGGGTTAAAGCCTTTGCCTTCAGCTCAGGTTATGATCCCAGGGTCCTAGGATCAAGTTCCGCATTGGGCTCTCTGCTCAGCGGGGAATCTGCTTCCCCCCTCTGCCTACTTGTGATCTCTGTCAAATGAATAAATAAAATCTTAAAAAAAAAAAAAAGGAAAATACAGGGGGTCAGCCTCTCAGTGTTGGTTTTGTCAATTATTTTTCGGATTTGACACCAAAAGCAAAGGCAACAAAAGCAATAATAAACAAGTAGCACTATGTCAAACGAAAAAGCTTCTCTACAGCAAAGGAAACCATCAACAAAATGAAAAGGCAATGTACAGAATGGGAGAAATTATTTGCAAACCATGTTTCAAATATAGGATTAACATCCAAAATATATAAGGAACTCATACAACTCAATAGCAAAAAGACAGTTTAACTAATAAATGGGCAAAAGGCTTCAACAGTCATTTTTCCAAAGGCACACAGATGGCCTACAGGTACTTGAAAAGGGAAATGCAAAAAAAAACCCACAATATATCAGGTCATACCTATTAGGATGTCTATTATTAAAAGAGAAAAAAAAGCTGATGATACATACTGATGTGGCAGTAAGGGGATATGAGGACATGAAAGCTTTGCATTAGAGCTCTCCCAAACTTTATGGTTTCTTTGATGGTCCTGATTTGTATTCCTAACAGTACTACTATAATCCCAAGTAGAGCACTTTCCTGAGTTCTGAGAATTGTTCTGGCAATCTGAGGAGGAAGTGGGAACCTCAAATGTGTAGCCAGTTGGTTAAAAGTACAGATGTCCTAGAAACTCTAGAGCTTAGGGCTAGTGTCTTGAGGGAGGATAGTTTTGTGCAGGACTGAGAACTTAACCTGTCAAATATGACCTCACCTTGGGTAGTCAGTATCAGAACTTGCACTGCACAGACATAGACAGCAGCCCAGGAAAAGAAAATACAGAGCCCTACCACTTCTGAATATACAAGTAAATATCCTCAACAAAAATATTGGAAAATAGAATCCAATAACCTAGGGAAAAAATTACATACCATGACCAGCTGGGATTTATTCCAAAGAACTAAGGTTAATTTGATATTCAAAAAAATCAACAAATGTAAAGCATCATGTGAAGAAGCTAAAGAAGAAAAATCATATGGTCATATCAACTGATGCAGAAAAATCATCTGACAAAACTCAACATGATAAAAACTCTCAGCAATCTAGCAACAAAAGAGAGTTTCCTCAACTTTTAAGAATAGCTACAAAAAGAAAAACATAGTGAGTGTGCAGAGAAACTGGATCCCATTTGCATTGCTAGTGGGAATGTAAAATGATACCACCACTCTGGGAAACAAGTTTACAGTTCCTTATAAGCTAGCCATGCAATAACCATATGATCCGGCAAAAAATCTGTACAAGAATGTTCATTCATTCAGCTTTGTTCATAATAACGAAAAACTGTAAACAACCCAAATGTCTTTCAGTGGGTAAATGATTAAACAAACTGTGGTACATCCACTTCATGGAATGCCACTTACCAAAAAAAAAAGGAACAAACTACAGATACAAGCAACAACTTGGATGAATCTCCAGGGAATTACGCTGACTGGGGAAAAAAAAAATCCCCAAAGGTTATATACCATGTGATTCCATTTCTATAACATTTTTTAATGAAAAATTTTATAAATGGAGAGAGATTAATGGTTGCAGAGTTTAGGAATGAGTGGATATGGTTATAAGGGATCCTTGTGATGATGGAACTGTTCTGGGTCTTGACTATGACAGTGGATATAGGAACCCATGTGTGTTAGAAAATCATGTATAGCTAGTCCACACACACAAATGAATGTACGGACAAGGGGTTAAATCTGAATGTGATGGGAGGACTATTGCAATGTTGGTAGCAGGCTGTGACGCTGTCTGTATTTTTACAAGGTGTTATCATGGGGTACACTAGATAATAGATACAGACATGATGTCTGTATTCCTTCTTACAACTGCATGTGAATCCATTATTATTTCAAAGTAAAAAGTTTACCTTAAAAAAATGGAAATAAAAAAAAAGAGTAGCTACAACAGACTTGTGGGGAAGATGGAGGAGTGGGAAGACCCTAAGTTCACCTCATCCCACAGATAACTAGATAATACCCACACCGGTATTTAAAGCAAAAACAAAACAAAACAAAAAATGACCTGAAGACTAGCAAGCCAGCTAAATGTAAAGAGGAGGTAACATCAAAAAGTATATAGGATGGGCAGAGACATGAACTAAAAAGACCACAGGACTGTCTTGAAAGGGAAGGAGACTGTGGGCGTGGAAAGGGGAGAGGCAGACTGACATGAGAGCGACTACATAAAGAAGAAGAAACCAGAGGGGCTGAATTTCCCCAATTCTTACAATCAATGACTCTTAACACATGGAACTTTAAAAATCAGAAGGCCCCTGGGAGAGCAGGGAGGGCAGAGTTCCCTCCCTTCAAAAGACAACACAACACAGAGCCCCCCCAAGACACTACATAGAAGCAGCAGTGTGAAAAACTGCCTGCGGTACACAGAAGGGAAATTTGTTTACAAATCTCAGAGCAAGTGATGGAAGGGGGCAAGGATCTTTGGAGACTTCTCTAGGAATAATGGAACTGGCAGGCACCATTCTCTCCCCTGCCGTCCCCGAGCATACATACATGGAGCACAGACACCTGAAGGAACTAGCGTGGGGCCATCATTCACTATCTAGCTTGCTAACAGTGCACTGGGCCCCAGAGTTATCCTGCGAACACAAGAGGACTGAGGTCCAGATCCCCTCCTATAGCAAACTCACCCTTACCCTGCTGGCATGGAGTGCCTCACCTCCACACCTTTCCTGCAGTTTGGTGATACTCCATCTTTGGCAAATGCATGGTTTGATGTAATTTATACCCAAGGTAGCCACAGACTGGCCCACTAACAACACAGGGAACAAATTCTGCCCACAACAGGCAAAGACAGCCTATTACAGATAAATGGACTAAAGAGAAAAAGGGCTCAGCCACAACAGCATGGCCCATGCAGCAACACATACATGAGATACCCAGAAGTGCCAGGTTCTCGTAAGCAGGAACACTGCACTTACAAGGGACACTACAGGACCTCTTCTTCACAAGACCACTACTTCAAAGAGCAGGAGACATAGCTGACTTGCCTAACACACTGAAACAGAGTTGGACAAAACGAAGAGACAGAGGAATATGTCCCAAATGAAAGAGGACCAAATCATAGCAAGAGAGCTAAATGAAATGGAGGTAAGTAATATGCCTGACAGAGAATTTAAAGTAACGGTCATAAATATAATCACTGGACATGAGAAAAGAGTGGAGAATCTCATTGAGACCCTTAAAAAAGAGAAAACATCAAAAGGTACCAGTGAGAGATGAAGAACTGAAATGAAAAAGACACTAGATGGAACAACAATAGATTAAAGGAAGTAGAAGAATGGACTGGTGACCTGGAGTACAAAATAATGGAAAGCAGTCAAGCTGAACAGGAAAGGGAGAAATAATAATAAAAAATGAAAACAAACTTAGGGAACTCTGACACTATCAAACAATGACATTCACATTATAGGAATCTCAGAAGGAAAAGAGAGAGAAAGGGGGCAGAAAATTTATTTGAAGAAATAACAGCTGAAAAACTGGGTAAGGAAACAGAACCCTGAACAATCCAAGGACATCCTTATGAAGAAACAAAGTAACTAAGATGGTAAAAAATAGTGATAAAGAGGAAATTTTAAAGCAGCATAAGAAAAGAAGACAGTTATATACAAAGAGAAGCCCAAAAGGCTCTTAGCTGATTCTTCAGCAGAAACTTGGGAGGCCAGAAGAGAAAGTCATGATATATTCCAAGTGCTGAAAGGAGAGGAAAACAAACAAACAAACAAACAAACAAAAAACCTGCAGCCAAAAATACTCTATCCAGCAAGGCTATTATTCAGAATAGAAAATACAGTGTCCCAGAAAAACAAAAGCTCAAGGAATTCATAACCACTAAACCAGCCCTCCAAAAAAACTTAAAAGGGGACTCCAAGTGGAAAGGATAGACCATTAGTAGGAGTTAAAAAAAAAAAAAAGTAGAAAACACAAAAGCAGCAAAATTAAGTTTATCTACAAAATCCTGTCAAGGGCTTCACAAAAGAAAAGGATATAAAGTAGCCTGGGTGACTCAATGGGTTAAGAAAAGGATATAAAGTATAACACCATATACCTAAAATGTGAGGGAAGGATAAAAGTAAAAATTTAGTGCTTTTAGAATGGGTTCAAACTTAAGCAGCCATAAAGTTAAAGTAGACTGCTATATGCATAAGATATTATATACAAAACAATGCAACCACAAATCAAAAACCGGTAACAGATAGTATGCAAAAACAAAAACAAAAACAAAACAAAAAAAAGAGTAATCCAAGCATATCACTAAAGAAAGCCCACAAACTGAGAGAGCAAGAGAAGGAACAAAGAACTACAAAAACAAACATAAAGCAAGTAACAAAATAGCAATGAGTACATACCTATTAATAATTACTTTGAATGCAAATGGATTAAATGCTCCAATCAAAAGATAACGGGTGCCACACTGGACAAAAAGGCAGGACTTATGTATATGCTACCTACAAAAGACTCATTTCAGACCTAAAGACACATGCAGACTGGAAGTGAAGGGACGGAAAAGTATTTATTTGCAAATGGGAGTGAAAAAAAGTCAGGGTAGCAATATTTATATCAGACAAAACAGACTTGAAAACAAAAACTGTTAACAAGAAACAAAATAGGACACTATATAATCATAAAGGGAACAATCCAATAAGAAGACATAACAACTTTATTTACATACCCAATAAGGGAGCACCCAAATACATATAAAGAGACTAATAAACATAAAGGAAGTAATCAATAGTATATGGTAATGGGGGGGGGGGGCCTTAATACCTCACTTATATCAACAGCCAGATCATCCAAAAAGAAATTCAACAAGGGAACAGTGGCTTTGAACGACAGGTTGACCAGCTATGTCTAACAGATATACTCAGAACATTCTATCCAAAAACAACAGAATACACATTCTTTTCAAGTGCACATGGAACATTCTCGAACAGATCACAAGTTAGGACACAAAACAAGTCCCAAAAAAATGCCAAATGATTGGAGACATACCATGCATCTTTCTGGACCACAATACTATGAAACTAGAAATCAACCACAAAAATCTGGAAAAAACACAAATAAATGGAGGTTAAATAACATACTACTAAACAATGAATGGGTCAATCAAGAAACAAGAAGAGAAAATAAAAAAATACATGGGAAGAGATTAAAATGAAAACACAATGGTCCAAAATCTTTGGAATGCAGCAAAACTGTTCTAAGAGAGAAGATAAGCAACAGAGACTTAACACAAACAGGAAGAAAAACCTCAAATAAACAACCTAACTTTACCTAAGGAATCTACTAAAAGAACAGGCAAAACCTAAAACCAGTAAATAATAATAAAGATAAGAGTAGAAATAACTGACACTGAAACTAAAACACAGATCAGTGAAACAGGAGGCTGGTTCTTTGAAAAATTTAAAAAACTGATAAACCTTTAGCCAGACTCATAAATAAACAAAGGACTCAGATTAACAAAATCAGAAATGAAGAAGAAATAACAGCTGACATCACAGAAATATAAAGGATTATGAGAGTATTATGAAAAATTACATGCCAACAAATTGGACAACCTGAAAGAAAAGGATAAATTCCTAGAAACATATAGCCCTCCAAACCTGAATCAGGAATAAATGCAAAATTTGGACAGACGAATTACCAGTCACAAAATTTTATCAGTAATCAAAGAACTCCCAACAAATAAAAGTCCAGGACCAGGCTGTTTCACAGGTAAATTCTAACAAACATTTAAAGAATATATGAGTTAGTATCTATTCTTTTCAAACTATTCCAAAAACTGAAGAGGAAGGAAAGCATCCAAATTCATTCTATGAAGCCAATTATTACCCCTGATATCCAAACCAGATAAAGACACTACCAAAAAATAAATAAATAAAAACTATAGACCATCATTGCTGATGAAGACAGATGCAAAAATCGTCAACAAAATATTAGCAAACCAGCATCCAACAACAGTACTTTTAAAAAATCATTCACCATGGATTTATTCCTGGGATGCAAGGATGGTTCAATATTTGCAAATCTATCAATGTAATATATCACATCAACAAGAGAAAGGATAAAAACCGTATGATCCTTTCAATGGATGCAGAGAAAAGATCTGACAAAGTACAACATCCATTCATGATTAAAAGGTTTCTTGAGGGAACAAACTTCAACATAATTAAGACTATATATGAAAAACCCACAGCTAACATCACACTCACTGGTGAAAACTGCTTTTCCCCTAAGGTCAAGAACAAGACAAACTTTTATTCAATATTGTACTGGCAGTCCCAGCCATAGGAATCAGACAAGAGAAAGAAATAAAAGGCATCCAAATTGGTAAGGAAGAAGTATAACTTTCACTATTTGCAGATGACATGGTACTATACATAGAAAACCCAAAAGACACCATCAAAAAACTACTACAACTGCTAAATGAATTCAGTAAGTTTGCAGGGTACAAAAATTAACATACAGAAATACATTACATTTCTGTAGACTAATAATGAAATAGCAGAAAGTAAAATTAAAACAATCCCATTTACAATTGCACCAAAAATAATAAATCCAGGAATAAGCTTAACTGAAGAAGGAAAGACCTGTATTCTGAAAGCTATAAAACACTGAAAAAAGAAACTGAAGAGGACACAAATGGAAAGATATTCCATGCTCATGGATTTGAAGAACACTCACTGTTAAAATGTCCATACTATGCAAAGCTATCTATAGATTAAATGCCATCCCCATCAAAATACCAACAGCATTTTTCAAACAACTAGAACAAATAATCTTAAAATATTTATGGAACCATGAAAGACTTCAAGTAGCCAAAGCAATCTTGAAAAAGAGTACAACTGAAAGTATCACAGTCCCAGATTTTAAGATATAAAGCTGTAGTCATCAAAACAGTATTGTACTGCCACACAGACACATAGATCAAGGAACAGACCAGAACTCAAATAAACCCATGATTATATGGCCAATTAATGTTCGACAAAGGAAGCAAGAATAGCCAATGGCAAAAAGTCTCTTCAAAAACAGAGTTAGGAAAACTGGATAGCTACATGCAAAAGAATGAAACTAGACCACCTTCTTTCCCCATATACAAAAACAAACCCAAAATGGAGACCTGTGAGACCTGAAACCATAAAAATCCTAGAACAAAACACAGGCAGTAATTTTGCTGATGATGGTTATAGCAATATTTTTCTAGATGCCTCCTAAAGCAAGAAAAACAGAAGTAAAAATAAACTATTGGGATACATCAAAGTAAGAATTTTCTCCACAGCAGAGGAAACAACAAAACAAAGACAACCTATGGAATGGGAGAAGATATTTGCAAATGACATATCCAATAAAGGCTTAGAATCCAAAAAATATAAGGAAATTATACAGCTCAACACACCAAAAAACCAAATGATCCATTTAAATGGGCAGAAGACATGAACGGACATTTTACCAAAGAAAACAGATGGTCAACAGATACACAGAAACATGCTCAACATCACAGACCATTAGGGAAATGCAAATCAAAACCACAATAAGATATCCCCTTATACCTATCAAAATGGCTACAATCAAAAACAAAAGAAACAACAAGTGTTGATAAGAATGTGGAGAAAAAGGAACCCTTGTGCACTGCTGGTAGGAATGCAAACTGGTGCAGCCCCTGCAGAATATAATACGGAAGTCTCTCAAAAATTAAAAATAGAATTATATGATCCATTACTCAGTAACTCCACTAATTGGTATTTACCCAAAGAATACAAAAACACTAACTGGAAAAGACATATGCACCCCTATGATTATTGCAACATCATTTACAAGAGCCAAATTATGGAAGCAACCCAAATGTCCACAGACAGATGAATGCATAAGATGATGCACATCAATACAACGGAATATTACTGATCCATAAAAAAGAATGAAATTTTGTCATTTAGAAAACGAAAAGGTAGGCTAGAGAAGTTATTTGCAAGTAACATATCTGACAATGGACTTGTATATGTGCACAAATATGTATTTTTAAATAAATGAAATATATATATATACACAATATATGTGTGTGTGTGTGTATATATATATACACAATATATGTGTGTGTGTACACATCGATAAAGGGTATCGACACATAAAGGGTATGTGTACACACACACATATATTGTGTATATATATATACACACACACACATATATTTTAAACTCAAAAGTAAGAAAAAAAAAATAACCAAATTAAAATATGAGCAAGAGTTAAGACACTTCACCAAAAGGATGTAACATGGCCAATACATGAAAAGATGTTCAGTATCAGGAACCATTAAGAAAATGAAATGAGAACCATAATGATATACTATGACACACCTATTAAAATAGTTTAAAAATAGTTAAAGTATAGATACCAACAAGAGCTAGTGAAGATATGGAGCAACTGGAACTCTCTCCAACAGTGATGATGAAAATGTGGAATGGTATAGCCACTCTGGAAAACACTTCGGAAGCTTCTTTATAAAGTTAAACATATACTTACCACATGACCCAGCAGCCCCACTCCTGGGTACCTATACCCTAGAGAAATGAAAACTTATGTTCAAATAAAAATCTATACATGAATGTTTTATAGCAGCTCTAGACATACTAACAAAAACTGGAAACAACTCAAATACCCTTTATCGATGGGTGAAAGATAACCTGGAGTATATGCATACAATGTACTATCTATCACTCAGCAATAAAAAGGAACAGACTATTAATACATGCAGCAACTTGCTGAATGAAAAAAGCCAAACTAAAAGCTTACATACTATATGATTCGATACATGTGACTTTCTCAAAAAGACAAAATTGTAGTGACACAGAACAGAGCAGTGATTGTCAGGGATTAGAAATGGGTAGAAGTTTTTGACTGCAAGGAAGTAGCAAGAGAATTTTGGGAGGGTGCTAGAACTATTTGGTATCTAAATTATGGTAGAGCTTACATAAATCTTCACGTGTTAAAATTCATGCAACTGTACACAAACACACGAAAGAAACCCAGTTTTACTCATACTAATGTAAAACACAAAATTAAAAAGCAAAATAAGATGCTCAAGCCTATGCCCAGACTTAGTGAAACAGGATCTCCAGTATTGTGATGTAGCTGATTGCATTTTTAAGACACTTCACAGGTGCTCCTGGTGTACAGCCAAGAATGAGATCAGCTGTAATTCCTTGAATCTGATTTCTCCATTCCTCTGTTACATCTTCATGTCAGGCTCTTATCTCTCACAAGACCTACTGATTCCTCATCTCTCTTTTGAGTCTTACTACATTAGTGCCAGAGTGACCTTTGGCATGATAAATTTCAAGCTCTTCAGCACAGAACCCTCCAAGATCTGACCCCATCAACAACTTCCATCTCTCTGCATGCCCTTGTATTCCACACTGCAATATTGAAAGAAAACTCTAAATCCCTGGAAGTGACCTGCTATTTCATGCCTCCAGGCTTTCTGCTCAAAATACACTCTTTGCCTGGAATTCTACCCCCACCACGAATCTGCCTGGCAGGTACCTTTTAAGACTGGTTCAGCTACATGTTTTATGGCACTCCCAACTAAAAATCTTCAGTTTTCTGTCAATGCTCACCATCACCTATAACACTGCTCACAAACCTCATCTCCTACAGTTCCTGCCTCACATTTAAGACTCTTAAAATGCCAATTTTCTGGGTAACTCTCTCCCAAACTTTGTGTTTTCTCAGCTACTCATGCCTTAACTAATGATACTCCTCCTTCCCAAGAACAGTTTTCACCCACCCATTTTTTCCTAACACATATTCATCCTTCTAGAATAAACAGCTGTCATCTCTAAGAAGTCTTCCTCTGAACTTCCAGGCTAACAGAATTACACTTCTTCTCTATCTCCAAAGCATTTCTGGTTTTCATTATCAATATCTACCTTATTATGCTGAAATTATTTCATGTGTTCATCTCCCTCAATTTGCTCCTTAAACAGAAAGGGTCATACTTTAGATCTTTATATTACTCAGGCTTAGCATAAAATCTGGAGCAAACAGGTCTTTAACAAATGCTTCTTGAAGAAAGAAATTAATGAGAACAAATTTACTGGGTATTTTAATATACATCTCCTTTTCTCCAAAGGACATAAATGGCTAACTATATGCTGATAATACCTAAACTTCTATCTAGAGCTAGCTTGCTAGCTTTTTGTGCCCAAAATCACATTAGAAACCTCAATCATCCTAAATGCCTTCCTTTTCCTCATTTCTCACACTCAGTTATGAAGTCCTACTGATTTACTGAGATCTAAGCTTTCCATATGTGCCACAAGTTCATGCCCCTGCTTCTTCAAATCCGGGCTATACCAACAGTTATTAGTATAATGGTCTTCTAAATGGGCAGAAGACATGAACAGACATTTCTCAAAAGACAACATACAAACAGCAAGTAACACATGAAAAAATGCTCAACATCACTCAGCATCAGGAAAATACAAATCAAAACCACAATGAGGTAACACCTTACACTGGTCAGAATGCCTAAAATTAACAAGTTAGAAAAAAAAATTTCGGGAGGATGTAGAGAAAGGGGAACCCTCTCATGCTGCTGGCACACAGCTGGTGCAGCCACTCCAGAAAACGGTATCAAGGTTCCTCAAAAAGGTTAAAATAGAACTACCCTATGAGCCAGCAACTGCACTACTATTTACCCAAAGGATACAAACACAGTGATCCAAAGGGGCACCTGCACCCCAATGTTTATAATAGCAATGTCCACAACAGCCAAACTATGGAAAAAGCCTAGCTGTCCCTCAACAGATGAATGGATACAATGGAATATTGCTCAGCCATCAAAAAATGAAATCCTTACTATTTGCAAAGACATGAATGGAATGAGAGGATATTATGCTAAGCGAAATAGGTCAATCAGAAAAAGACAAATACCATATGATTTCATTCATATGTGGAATTTAAGGGAAAAAAACAGATGATCATAGGGGAAGTGAGAGAAAAATAAAGTAAGATGAAAACAGAGAGGAAAACAAACTATAAGAAACTCTTAAATATATGGAAACAAACAGGGTTGCTGGAGGGAACGTAGGTGGGGGATGGGGTAACTGGGTGATGGGCATTAAGGAGGGAACACGATGTAATGAGCACTGGGTGTTATATGCAACCAATGAATCACAAACTCCAGCTCTGAAACTAATAATGCACTATATGTTAATTGAATTTAAATAAAATTAAATATATATACATATATATACATTTTATATATATAATGGTCTTATTGCCTCCAGTTCCAAACCCTAACAATTTATTTTTCATAATGCCAATAATCTTTCTGAACTGCAACACCCACACTTCACTCCTTTGCTTGGCACTCTACCGTCTATATAAGAAACAGTCTAAGATCTGTAAGATCTTCTTCTGTCCCCTGCTGTCTTCCCCAAACTCCTCTCTCCTTATTCACTCTATCAAACTACACCCTATAGCCACATTGAACTTCCTGCACTTCCCAAAAGGGAGAGCCGTACTAACTCGTACATCTATGCTCAAGCAACTCATTCTATCTGTAATGTTCTTCCATATTACAGTCATCTTGTGATTGCAAGCCTGAGGTCTAAGGTAGATTCCACTATAAAGCTATACCTGATTCATGCTCTCACACAACCACTACTCTTGGAAAGAACTGGTCAGTCCTTCCTTTGGGTTTCCATCAATTTTATGTATGTCTACATTAGCATTAATGGGTTTCCATCAATTTATGTGTAATTCTATGATAGCACATTTTACAATCTATTTCCCCCAAGAACACTAAAAACTGCTTGAAGGCAAGGGTCATACATGATCTCTAGCAATCACAGAATCTAATAAAATTATAAGACACATAGAAGGCATTCAATAAATGTTTATTAATGCAGACTAATAACCCTGGCTTTTAACCATGTGGTAAAATCAATAGTTCACAAATGACAAAATTTAACACATAAAACATTTGATAGTCCCAAACAGCCACATGGAGGCAAAATCCACTAATTTATCTTTTTAACAGAAAATAGCTAATAATTAGCATTATCCCCCAAACACATAAAATGAGCTCTCACCAACAAATTTTAAAAAGTGCTGACATGGGGCACCTGGGTGGCTCAGTGGGTTAAGCCTCTGCTTTCAGCTCAGGTCATGATCTCAGGGTCCTGGGATTGAGCCCCGTATCGGGCTCTCTGCTCAACAGGGAGCCTGCTTCCTCTTCTCTCTCTCTCTCTGCCTGCCTCTCTGCCTACTTGTAATTTCTGTCAAATAAATAAATCAAAATATTCAAAAAAAAAAAAAAAGGGCTGACATATTTTAAATAGTATACAATGCTCTTATGTGTAGCAAAGTAAAGTGTGTTTTTAACACTTTCTCAATTCACCATTCGGCACCTTTCTATCTATTCTGTTACCCACAACCTCATGCTAGCCTTAGGTTATGTAAAGGAGCTTGTTTCAGGGCTGTCCCAGTTCTGTAATGTCCCATGTTCTAAAATTAATCCATTTTCTCTTCCTTTGCAGTCCAATATCTCATTCTCTCAATAGGCAAAACTCAGGTTGATGATGAAGCCAAGAAAGCATTCTCCAGAAATCCAAGGATACCACCAACAAATGAATAACTTGTATGTTTAATATTTCTAAACACTATCTGCATTTTTAAAAAGTTAATTATAAATGCAAATAAATATTGAATTGGTATAATATGAGAGATTTTTGAGTGGGTTAAAAACGGAAAGAATACAGACATTATCAACTCAAGACTAACCAAGTTGTAACTGCATTACAATAGAATGAAAACAAATTTTTGGCCCACTGATTTCAGGCTAGTATTTATCAATATAAGAGAATAACAACATCTACAACTCACAGTATTATTTTGTGACTCAACGGGAATATATAGGAAAATACTTAATAAATGAGAGAGTTTATGTATAGTTGATTCTTGAACAATGGGGGTTTAAATTGTCTAGGCCCACTTCTACTGGTTTTATTCTGCTTTGTTGAGAACTGACAGCAAAAGCCACAGGGCATTTATTTACAACTGCCCACCCCAGTCTCTACAGGACTGAATGGAAAACAGCTGGCACACGAGCCATGCCTTCTCTCCTCTAAGTACTTAAGGGAGGCCTGCTCAGACCATGAGCAACTCCCTCTTCCCCCATGGCCCAGGACCAGGCAGAATTGTGAGCTGCCCTGAACGAGGCGCTAGGTCAAGCACCCGCGGCTGGCAGGCAAAAGGCCATGCTGAAGCAGAAAAACACACCTAGAGGGCAGGGTGGGCGCTGCTCTGGGAGCCCTTCTCCTCCCAGTAGCCTAGCAGGACTGCAGGACAGAATAGGTGAAGCCTTTGGGGCCCCTCCCACACAGGCCAGTCCCACCCCATCCCCCAAGCTCTCTGTGGGCACACTCCCACATGGCTGGCAGCCACCAATGGCCACAGACCAGTGATGGACCTCCCGACAGACTGGACTGTGCTGTGCCTTCAGGTCAGTGTTGCTGCCTAAAGCTAGCCCATCATCTGCCTGTTCTGAGCCAAGTCTACCCAGCCTCTGGTACATTGCCAACTCTGGGCCAGACCCACCTCCATGGCACTGGACCTCTTGCAGGCAGAATTTTTTTTTTTCTAGAAAACATTAAGTATGGTAATTCAATGTATTTTATCTTTTGAATTTCTCAACTTTTTTTTCCCTAGCTTACTTTATTATTAAAAAACGGTATGATACTTTTAACACACAAAATACATGTTAGTCAACTGTTCATGTTACCGGTAAGGCTTCCAGCGTACAGTAAGCTGTTAGTAAAGTTTTGGGGAGCTGACTGTGCAGGGTTATCAGTGTTCCCAATTCCCACCTTGTTCAAAGGTCAGCTGTAATTGAAAAGAACTTGGTATCCAACTCCAGAATAGATGCAGACCCAAGAATTTGCAATACTAAGTAGAAACCAGTTAACACTAATGGGCTTTTTAATAAACATCAAGAAAACTCTATTCTTCAATCAATTTTCATACCTTTACTAAATGGGTTGAAAAAGTACAATGGATACATACATGGAGAGATCTTCTAAAACCTGCAAACTTTTCTTCTTATAAATAGTAATTAATAAATCTTAAGATTTATCTGAGATGAAAATTAAGGATTCCTCCTTTGTGTTTTCAAAGATACAGCAACCAATGAAGTTTTCTAAGACTTTTTAATTCTCAGATGATACTTAGGTAGATAACCAGAGACAGAAATTTTAAGTAGCTCCTAGTGAAAAGTCTGTTTCAGACCAGTTATTCTCTAACCATTTTGAATAATCAAAATGAGAAAGAGCAAAATGGTATTACCTGAAAAAATTTCTTTCTTAGTGTCATAAGCTAATAACTGATAAAGCCTAGAATATGATCAATTTTTATTTGATAATTAGGTCTGTCTAAGCAATACCAAAGACACATTTGAACTGTCCCTGTGTTTAGTACCAGGCTGACATGATGGTTAAATAAATGTGACTACCATTCAATCAGCTAGCTTTGATATCCTCCATCTCCTTTCTCAGTTTTATTTTTTACATCAATATGAAGACGACTACTTATTTTTGTTTTTTTTTTCCTCCTTTCTCTACATTTAAATACCACAGGCCTGGACAGGAAAACAAATAATATATAAAATTAATATATAGAAGTTCTGGGGCCCCTGGGTGGCTCAGTGGGTTAAGCCTCTGCCTTCTGCTCAGGTCATGATCTTGGGGTCCTGGGATCGAGCCCCACATCAGGCTCTCTGCTCAGCAGGGAGCCTGCTTCCGCCTCTCTCTCTGCCTGCCACACTGCCTACTTGTGATCTCGCTCCGTCAAATAAATAAACAAAATCCTTAATAAATAAATAAATAAAAAGAAGTTCTTCAGAGCTATAGATTCTTTAATAACATATACTTCTCTAACAACGTTATAGATATATTGTAATTCTACTGAAAAACAAGACAATGGAACAGGCCTCTCAATATATGTGTCAAAATTTCCTTATACTTGGAACACCTCTATGTATACCTATATACACTTGTTCAAAGATAAACACTAATACATAATTACATAACAGATTATGTAACTTTCATATATTTCCACTCATTTATCTTCCTATATCAATGAATATATTTCCAACATGTCACTCACTATTCAGTGCTTTGTAGTATTCCAAACACCATTATTTATTTAACCCACTCCATACTGTTGACAACCTTACTTTCAACTTTTAGTTGTCATAAAGAGCACAAGCATAGATGAATTTGTACAGACATCTTCACAACATGTCTGATTATTTTCTAACAATTTTTAGATGTTATTTGAGGGGAAGAAAAATATTATTTGAAATAAAAGGGATGAGAGAAAGGAGTGGATAGATGAAGGACACAGGGAAAGAGAAGAAAGAAAGGAACAATGAAAAACAAGACAGAGAAGCCGGATAAGGCACAGATTAAAAAAAAAAAAAAAAAAAAGACATGAAACAGTATATTTCACTTTATTACCAGAGTTGCTGTTGCTGTTCTATCATTTTCAGCAAATTTGTACTACTTAGGTTTAGCTAGGGTAAAACTCTTCTTTGCAATCTTTAACTAAAATTACAATTCCTTCTTTGAAAGCTTATTTTCTCTGCCTAGATATTTATGGGATATAGTTTTTATCCTTAATTTTAAAGAATATCCACAGATTGAAACTTGTAAGAATGTCTTTTGAGCGTTTTTTTCTTCCTAGAATATGGCAGTTAGGATGTAACGGGTTCTTTTTTTAGTGCAGCCATTTCAAAATGTCTCTGATTATTACTTTGTTGCAATTTCAAATTAATCTTCTTTCATTTAGGAAAAAAGAATTATCCCTACGTTAGACATCTTTGTTAGATACTTAGGTTATCGCTCATCCTTTTAGCTTCTTTTCATTCCTTCCAGATCTAGAAACAGATTGCCATTAATCTGGTTTTCTACAATGGAGTGAATTTCCTTCAATTTCCACAATTTAGTGGTCATTTGGGAGGTCACATCAAGAGATATTAACCAGGTACATGGTTACTTTCTGATGATTTTTAAATTGCCTCAATTTCTCTAAAATATGCTTTTCGGAATCAAGAATGTATTAATGTATCAATGCTCACATGATTCTGAGGTTTGAAAAGGAAAAGGAAGAGATAAGGAGGATCAGGTAGGAGATGAACATAAAAGGAGTGGTTCCAAAAAAAGGAACTGAAATACTGTGATAAATTTTTAAGTGAAAATTTCAGGACAGAAGTTTAAAAAATAAACATTAGGGGTGGCGCCTGGGTGGCTGGGTGGGTTGGGCCTCTGCCTTCGACTCAGGTCATGATCTCAGGGTCCTGGGATCAAGCCCCGCACCGGGCTCTCTGCTCAGAAGGAAGCCTGCTTCCTGTCTCTCTCTGCCTGCCTCTCTGCCTAATTGTGATCTCTCTCTGTGTCAAATAAATAAATAAATAAATCTTTAAAAATAAATAAATAAAATAAAAAATAAAGAATAAACATGAAAACCTGAGGAAAAGCAAACATTCTTGACATTTACTTTCCAAACTCAAAGATATTTTTATTTTCTTACACATCTCCTAGAAAGCCAAATTATTAACAGTGACTATCCTTGACAAAATATTTGGGGACATTAAGTTAATGAATCAACAAAAACTTACATTAAGATATTTTAGTCAAGCAAACTAATGAGAGGTCTTAATTACACAGAATAGCATTAGGCATGCATGAGTGGCAATCAAAGCTCCTTATTTGCTATTAGTCAAAGATCACATAACTTCAATAAATGTTAAAGGTAGAAAGCTTTAATGAGCATTTTCAAAAGCATTTTATCACATCTTGTTCCTTCAGTCATTCTCAATTCAAATTAGCACAGTGCATAACATGGTATCTGACTGATGAGTCCTCAGAGCCACTTACTTGTTTATATTTTTTTAAGTGGTATTCAATGAGACCAAGTTGGGAGAAACCATTTAGGAGGTGGTGTTAAAAAAAATTCAAAGGATATTCAATTTAAGATTTAAAACTGCTCAGTAAATTTTCATAAATAAGATTTTAGTTTAGTAATGAAACAGAAAGACTAATCGTTCCCAAAGACATTTTTCTTTCAAACCAAGAAAAACAAACCAAACAAAAATAATTACAATGATGATAATTCGTATGCCTAACTTTTTTACAGGTAAATCAGATTTTGGCATATTAATCATTTAATCAAGTGTGCTTTTTGAAATGTGAAAGAAAATTATAAACTGAAAAAATATTTAACTATTTCAAAAGGAATATAACTCAATGAATATATAATCACATATAGAAGTTTAAGATACCATACTTTGGCATATTCGTTGACTTTTTAAGAGAAAGAAGTGTGTGTGCTACATATTAACCAAAAAAGGTACATTTCCTCTTAATTTGCCATTGAAGAGTCTTCCTCAATAGCCTCAGAAATGCGGTTGGGATGAGAACAAAGAGAATAAAGTAATTTCACTTCATAGATACAAACACAGAGATTCATCACTGCATTTATAACAAATACATTCTGATTAAGATTAATTTCTGTCCATGTATCTTGTAGTAAAACAGTTCTCTAATCATAATAAAATCCCTATTTTGGACACTGATATAAATTTTAATAGCTCAATTATTAAGGCTTAATTGTTAATTTAATTATTAACTGGTATCAAACATACCACACTTTTTTTTTAACACTTTATTTCTATTCACTATTACAAGATTCAAGTGGTTCCATTTTCATTTCTAAAGATACAACAAGCACATTAGAAATTACACATAAGCTTTGGTTTGTCAACACATTAAACACATTCTCAAATCACTAAGTAAGAATTAAAATTTAGGGAATAGGCACGAGAGCCCAACAAAATAGGTGAAATCATCAACTTCTTTCCAGCTATAACACTTTTAATCTTATATATAAAAACAAATGGTAAGACAAGCTAAGCATTATATTAATAAGACACTAAAAGTAAGTATTAAAGTACAAAAAATAAAATACTAGTTTGGGGGGGAGCAACATTATAAAAAATAAGACATGAGGACTAATTAATCCTGTCAGATATCATGTGAGGCACTATGTTAATAAAAATTAATAATCAATAATTTAAGAATAAAATACTTTTTAACTTCATAACTGTTTTTTACCTGTCAATTCAATGGGAGAAAATGAACCTGTTAAATACTTGCTATTATACCCTAATAAATTCAAGAAAATAAGCACCAAAAAACTCAAAATCTATAAAAAACAAAAATATACACATTCTGATTATAAAGGGGAGTTTCAGGTCTTTGTTTTCTTCTTTTAGAACAGAAAAAAAATTGCAAAGAAAAGATGAAAAGGAATGGTTACATAAAAGTAAGTCCAAACCAATAACTCTAAAGAGAATGAAAACTCTTGTCTTCCTCAGCAGATGGCTGTATACTTGCACCCAGCATAGGTAGAGTACATTTATGACATGTCATACCTAAGGAACAAGAGCCATAAATGACCACACTCTACCAACGAATTCAATCTTAGTGTTTACCATACATAATTCTGTATACATAATATTCAATGAATTTTGCAAAGATTAATAAGAAAATATATTAAGAAAACTCTGTGCAGCAGAATTTAAATGGAAATGTCCCCAAACTCAAACAACACTTTGCAATAGGAACAGAAGCACCTAGGTGGTTAAGTGTCAGCCTTCAACAGGAACAGGAGCACCTAGGTGGTTAAGTGTCAGCCTTCAGCTCAGGTTATCATCTCAGGGTCCTGGGATGCAGCCCAGTATCAGGCTCCCTGCTCAGCGGGGAGCCTGCTTCTCTCTCTCCTCCCCACTCTATCTCTGTCCCTCTCTCTCTCAAATAAATAAATAAAAACTTAAAAGAAAAAAAACCACATTATTAAAATAAAATGCTTGGTAGGAAGACAAAATATATATACAGAAAATGCATATGAAATAATGATCAGAGTCTATACAATTGAGAGTTATGACAATTACACAATAATTGTATTTATTTCAATTTTATTTACTTACTTTAGAGAGAAAGGATGTGCATGCCTGAGTCAGGGGAGGGGTGGGGAGGGAAGAATGTCAAGCAGACTCCTGCTGAGCGAAGAGCCGCACAGAGGGCTGGATCTCACAACCCTGAGATCATGACGGGAGCCAAAATCAAGAATTTGGACACTTAAACAAATGAGCCACCAGGCACCCCACAACAATTATATACTTACGAAAGCCACTGAATTTATGGAGACTCATGACTGTTTGAACACATACGTGATATACTCTATAAATGGAAACTCAAATCAAACTGGGTCTGAAAAGTTAGGATAAAGGGAACTTTTATTAGTTTTCTAGGGCTGCGTTCACACATTATCACAAACTTAATGGCTTAAAATAACAGAAACTTGTTCTCACAGTTCTGGAGCCCAGATATCTGAGCTATCTCTAAAGGCTCCAGGAAAGAATCCTTCTTACCTCTTCCTAGATTCTGGTGACTACAGGAGATCCTTGGCTTATTTATGGCAGCATAACTCCATAAACATAAACAATTATTTTTAGGTAACAGAGTCTTACTTCCTATAAGATAACAATTCTAGTAAGAGTTTGTTTTTGTTTCTGAAAGACCCCCCCCCCGTCGTTAACTAGTTTCAATTCTTAAAATAATTTAAAAATATTATAAAATACTAAGATAAAAAATTAGAATATTTTTAAAAGACCAGGAACTCGGGTACCATAAGATCACCAGAATCCCTGGGAATGGCATGGGACAGCTGTATTTTCCAAATGGCTTAAATTATTAAAATCTTACTTTAAAATTTTGTTAAAAATCTTACATACACAGAAACACACATGAATCTGGCTGACTTAAGCAGACCACAAAATATTTTTTTTGTATAACAGATTAAGAGATGCAATTATTAACATATAGTACATAAATACCCCTGAGAATCACTGAAATGTAGAGAGCAGTATTTTTCTATACTGCTGTTAGACAGCTGTTTCTTTGTTCTGTATTTTGCCCTTTCTCTTTCTTAACAGTAACTCTTTTTCCATGGAGGCCCTTCTTTCCCTTTTTGTAATTTGTTAATTATAAACAAAGATTTGTGGATAAGGGCGCAGGTCAGGTCTGCCACATTAGGCCCCAAAGACTTGCTCATATTTTAACTCTACCAAACATAAGCTCTAAACCTCAGTTTCTTCATTTGCAAACGGCAGATAATAACAGCACAAAACATACAGGGTTGTCTAGAGGACAAACTGAGATTAAGACAATAAAATAATTGGCACAGAACTTGGCATACAGTAAACAATAAATGTCAGCTATTTCTTTTTCCTTCTTACTACTGCCTTATAAATTAACTAGCTCAATTTCTGAAGACTACGTCTGTGTGTATTGTATTGTCAGAATAAAGTATGGAAAAAATACCTCAAAAAGTTAATAGTGTCTCAAAGAAATAACACGTCATATCAACTAAGATGGCTAAAATAAAAAAGACAGTAATAATCTTTGGCTGGCAAGGACATATGAGAAACCCTCCTATGTTGCTGATGGAGATATAAAAGGATGTAGCTACTTGGAAAACAACTTCGTTTCTTAAAAAGTTAAACATAGATTTATCATATGACACAGCAATTCTACATCTAGGTAGTAACTATATAAATATTACACACAAATATTCACAGCAGCATTATTCATTCAACCCAAACGTCCATCAAAACTGGTGAATAAGCAAAATGTGGTACATCCACACTCTGGAATACTATTCATTAATAAAAAGAAATAAAATACTGATACATGCTACAACATGAATGAACCTCAAAAATATGCTCAGTGGAAGAAGCCAGACACAAAACACTCTATCTGTATGATGAATACTTACAAGAAATATACAGAAAAGGCTAATCTAGACACAGAAAGCAGATCAGTGGACACCTAGAGCTGTGGGAGGTACCAGGGATTAACTGTAAATAGGCACTATTGTAAATAGGGGTAATTAAAATGGGCAGTTTGGGAGTGCCTGACTGACTCAGAACAACATGCAACTCTTGATCTTGGGGCTGTTTGAGCCCCATGTTAAGTATAGAGATTAATTTTTTTTAATGGGCAGATTTTATACTATGTAAATTATACCTCAACAAAGTTGCTTTTTATAAAATTAGCAATGGCGATCTTCACCTAACAGTGTCATGGGTTATTTTTTTCCCCAGTTTTACTTTTGAAAATGGTTTTAGTAAACTGCCAATTCATTGGACTTATGTATAATTAAAAGTAAACAGAGTAAAGACAATGGGATTCTCCTCTGAATAAAGTACTTGACCTTCATGATACCTTCTTTGTCTGCTTATATTTTTATTATTTCATTCCTTAGCAAGTTTCTAGACAGTTATTAAACAGCTGATTAAGTGAGTCAAAGTTGAGTGAGAAATATTAAATGTCGCACATGAATTTTTCTAAAGATCCTACTAGAGGTAATACTGTGATATGAAATATTTTATAGATTGTTTTTTACAGTCTTTCCTGGATGAGAAGGTAACACAGGCTATATATAGACCTACGTAGTTATATCAAGTCTAATAAGCAAAACAAAAATACTAAAAGAACATAAACTTTTTAAATACTTAGTCCCAGTACCCTTTAAAAAGAACCTTTTCAAGAGACTCACACACACTAAAGCCTCAGAATAACTACTGTCTAGATTTATGAGATAGAAATTAGCCAAAGACTGCATTTGATTGTTTCAACACATACATGGTATATTCTATAAATGGAAACTCAAATCAAACTGGGTCTGAAAAGTTAGGATAAAGGGAACTTTTATTAGTTTTCTAGGGCTGCGTTCACACATTATCACAAACTTGATGGCTTAAAATAACAGAAATTTGTTCTCACAGTTCTGGAGCCCAGATATCTGAGCTATCTCTGAAGGCTCCAGGAAAGCATCCTTCATGCCTCTTCCTTAGATTCTGGTGACTACAGGTGTTCCTCGGCTTATTTATGACAGCATAACTCCAATTTCTACCTCCATTTTCACATAGCCTTCTTCCTTCATAGGTCTTCCTGTCCCTTCCTCCACTTATAAGGACACCAGTCACAGGATTTGGGACCCACCCTGAATCCAAGATGATTTCATCTGGAGATCCTCAACTAATTAAATCTGCAAAGATCCTATCCCAAAAAGGGACTAGGCCAGTTGTTTATTAACTACATCAAAGTTGGCTCTCTTAGGGAAAAAAAGCTCACAAAAAAAAACCCTAATAACTCAAATTTAAAATTATTTTGTATAGTCTCAGTTGGAAATATCCTATCATTTTAATTGATTCCTTTTCCCAGTAGAAAGTATCCTATTATATAATCAGGAAATTCCATCATTAAAAAATTATAAAATATATATAAAGAGTTGGATGAAAATGTTTTACTGTAACAACTTATTTCCCAAAGGTTATCTCTCTCCTGGTGTTCCTTCTCATCACGGCGAATGCCCTAACAACGTGTAGCTCTGGCAACTAGTCTGCTGTCATACAAGCAACCCATCAGCAAATTCAGTGGACTCCTTTAAAATATATTCCAAATGCAAACAATTCTCATACACCCCCCCCCCACCCCTGCCTAATCTAAATCACTACCAGTGAGCCCTTTAACATGTAAATCTGCTATACCACTCTCTTATACAAAACTCTGCACTGGCTTCCATCACAGATACGATAAAATCCAAAGTTGCTCTCCTCTTCCATCCCTCTCCCTCTTACTCTCCCCTCAGTCACCTAAATCTTTCAACCTGGAAAAGCACCAACCACACATTGTCTTACTGTTACCTCTCTTTCATCCACGTACCTAAAAGGCTGAATCTCTCTGTTCTGTCAATTCTCTGCTGAAATGTCTCTTAAGAGAAAGGCCTTTCCTGCCCACCTTATCTAAAATTGCACTCCTGGGCCATTCTCCCTTTACCCTTCTGAACTACTGCTTCAGAAAATAACAATCTGACAATCCATGTTAGTTTGTTTTTTACTGTTAGCCTCAATAAACTAGAAAGTAAGTTCCATGAAAGTATGTTTGGTTCAGTGCCATATGCCCAGCACTGGAATAATACCTGGCATACCGCTAGCACAACTAGTATCTGAATGGAAAACATATCTAACTTTGAATGGCGACAATAATTTTTTCATCCATTTTCCCTTTTCAAATATCCCCTCCTTCACTCTGTAAGGTATATTATGAGAAGTATTTCCTCAAATTATTTCCCATTCACAATACATTTTTATTCTGCTTTGAAAAAACAATTACTAACAGACGTTCCTCTCTACAAGTTAAATATTACCAGGAGAGACAACCAGTTGCTTGCCGTTAGACGGGATGGGAAACAAAGAGCTAGTAAGCAAATAGTCCTGTGATCTGATACCATTCCTCCCAACTGCTCCTTATTTCTGACTCTTCTTCCTTCACTGCCAACAGAACTGCCTTCCCAAAACACAATCACTAATCTGGAGAATGGTCTCATGTTTATGTAGGGCTACTACATCTACTATATTGTATCTATACCTTATCAGTAATTAGGGTCTTTCTTTCCCTTTAATAGTGTCCCCCAAAGTAAATTCCAAGGAACAATGTATCACAGAGGTGTTAAGAGACTCTGAAAGGGGTCAAATAAATTAAGTAAAACTTAAGCAGAACAGAGCAGGTATCTTTCTTAGAAGACTTTCCAGAATCTCAACTATGTTAATGTGCATTCTAAATCTTCACAATGCAAAGAATATACACTGAGACCCAAACTTACTTTTTTCAACTCAAACTTAACAGAATCTTTCATCAATCATTTCATTTCACTACTCTTTTTTCCTAGCTACCTCAAAAATTCCAGCAGTCTGACTTACTGAAAACACCTTTCACCTTAGATATTGAGGAAGGTTTAAAAGGAGATTTGCTAATGGATTTAAATTATAATTAAAATGTTCACTGCAGCATATTATTTGGGCATAAATCACTTTTTTTTTCCACAAAAGGTGCAGAGTAACAAAATTTGGTATTACCAAAAGTAGCATAAAATTGGGGTCAATAGCACTCAAGTAATTCCCCTCCACCCAAATATCTCTTTTTTATAACACTGCTAACCAAAATAAGGGTGGGACTGGAGGTATAGTAGGAAGTTCTGTAAATTTCTGTAAAATGTTATAACTACATTTCTGGGGGTAACTATAATACAGGTAACAGACTCTTGAATAAATTAAATCAGTAGGATCACTTTAGGATACAATAAACAACACAAATTCATACGCTGTCTGATGCAAAAATTACTTCCCTCAAAAATCCTCTTTTTCTCCATTCTCCCATATCTCAAGGGATTCCACCCTTATGAATGCCCCTGCATGCCTCCCTTGCCTCTAAAACCTTCTTGTGGTCACCCTTTCACTCCTATTCTGTGTCAGTGCCAGTTTCCAAACTTGAACTAGTTCATCTTAACATTTGCAGAATATCTTTGTCCATACCTGATGTTAGCAGCCGAAGTTGAACTAGTCATAGCCCTAACATCAAAGAAACTCCTGAAACTTAAGAGGCCTAACTGGAATAGGGCGCAAATGCACCCTCCCCAAGACAAACAATGCTACCTTCAAGTCAGATCCTGCAACAATCCTAAATTCTTTGAACCTAAAAATAGCTCAGCTGTTGTCTCATCTGCCAGCAGATGGCCAGACTATTTTTAATTCAGGATTCTAGAGAGCACGAATGGATCACGCTAAGCTAGGGCAGCCTAGAAGGCCTCTGCAGAGTTGTCTTAGCCGCAGAAAGCTGTAGTGGGGCAGGAACCAAGAGAGGGCAACCTGGAGCTATTCTTCTCCCCTGGGCTTCACACTGATTGTAACAATGTAGATGTGAAGGTTTTTTGTTTGTTTTTTTAAACCATTCTGTACTTCAAAATAAAGTCTGAAATGTAAAATAATTTGATAATTTTAAATAATCTGCACACCCTTTAAAGTTTTCATTATTTTTTCTGTGAAAATAAAATAAAATTTCCTTTATGCAGTATCTTTGAGGATGAATTTTGTTTTTAATAAAGTGAAATCTCTTCTGATCTTGATGAGATGTGCTAAAAGTTTTACTTTAACCAAAAAAATATCATTTTCTTAAGAATATGTGATGAACTGTAATTTCAACAGCATTATTTACAGAAAAACTATAACTGGCCATTGTTAAAAGGTAACGGAATTTTGAATACCAGTGCTCTGAAATCACCTCACATGGCAATAAAATGATTTTAAAACACTAAAGGATTGAAAGTCTGACATACTATATACTTTTCTGTTTATTCTGTCTCCAGTCAGCTCCTTGGTAGGTGCTCAATAAATATTTGGGGGTGGGGAGGACGAAGAATGCAGGCAGGTATATTTAGAAGGGTTATTTAGAAAGTATATTTAGAAGGATTATAGCACTCACTTCTATGCTTCCACCATCCAACTCCTACCCACTCACAACCTAATCTAGATCAGGGATGACCACACCAGTCCTTTCCAGTTTACCATTCCTGCTTGATGGCCACAGTGATTATCAAGAGACCAAAGTGGGTCTGGATTCTCAATAATGAAGAGAAAAAAGAGAAGACTTATAATAGTTTCCAGGGACAATACATATCTGAAGACACCATCTTATTGTAAAACACTGCATTTCCTGTAAAAATGAAAGGGGTTATCCCTACCAATTTGTGATAATGTATGTGAATGACTAGAAGGAAAGAAACAAAGTTCATCCATCAGGGATCCACTATCTTGAGCTCAATGAGATTTTGCAGGAGACTAAATATAACTTTTATAAATTTTGAGAAAAAGCCTTATACAGCTTTAAAAAAGTATTGTGTTGCCTAGTCCTTGCCTGAGCAGTCATATTTCTCATAACAAGCTTCTGCTAACTATATGCAAGAGGCAGGCAAAAAAGTAAAACCAGCAAAATCTGCAAAAGACAATTCCCAGTACACTTAACACACACTACCAAGTAGCTCCTAAACCGCAAGGACCAAGCCCTAAGCCCTCTAAAGATGCCAATCAAGAAGGGCAGGAATACTCAGTGCACAAGTTAACCAAATTGTGTTCACGGTCATGGCACATTAGAGGAAATGAAACTTTACAATAATTAAGTTCAATATCCTGATTTACAAGGAAGGAAACTAAGGCCCAATGACTTGACTGCAATATAACAGAACTGGGAATTAAACCCAGGATCCCCAGTTCTCCTTCCACAGAACTCTCCATCAAAACACGCTCAACTTATTGGCATTTTGGAGCAGAAAAAAAAAATACATATACAAGATACACTCCATTTCATTGGTCTAATACTTATTACTTAGTGTACTAAAAATAAAATTAACATGGAAAATGTGGTCTCAAACTAAAACTTTACTTTGCAACTCTTAAGTCCTTTAACCTGCAAGTTATTTATAAACCTACACATAATTCTTTTAAAAAACTCAAAAGCATTTCTTCCCTCATACCACCTTAATTCAATAATTACTCCTTTCAGTACCTATATAAATTCTATTTTTTTCGCTATACAAGGTTTTCTCATATACCCAGAACCGTATTTCACTAGCTACAAGGATAAAAAGATTAATTTCTGATTCATGAAGGGCCAAAGGACTAAACTTAAACCCACTATACTACAGATTCAAAAAAATTTTAATGAAATTTCTTCAGTAATATTTTTCATAGCATCACACCTTAAAATAGCTTAAAAAGAAAAACAGTATAGCTTTTTGTGCCAATTTTTTAAAAAGTACTCTATTTTAATAATTAAAAGGTCTTTCCTGTCTTCACTCTTTACTTTAACACACATTTAAGTTTTCCAGATTTTTCCTCCTTCAAGAACACTTCTTCCAAAGCCCATTTAACGAGCTTGATTTTCTTGTCAATTTCATGTAATCTATTTCCACTGCTATAAAATAAAAACAGAAGCATTAGAAATTAATCTTTGTGTTAAATGTCCTAGTCTTTCCCTAAACGATTTCATCTTTAATGGATGCAATAGATCAGTGTTCCCCCTTTAACAATTCTTTATCTGCTTGTCCTCACTATAGGTATTGTTTGGATTTACACTGCTATGGGATTCAATACACTAGATCTCCTCCGTCTGAACTATAAATCAGAATTCAAGCTTGAGAGCAGCTGCCACTGTCCAGACATGTGGCTGGTGGGTGTCATTGTCTTTTTCATTTTCCCCATTCCAAGCCCTCCCTTCCTTGTCACTAAAGCCAGCATATTTAAAGGTCCTTCCCTTCCTGGCTTTTATATGGCCACCCCCACCCCTTAACCTCTGGTCTTGTTCTTCCAGGTCAGCCCAGTCACAAACAACATCACTCTGTTTTTCCTGTGGCGGAGGAGGAGAGATGTCAGAATGGGCTACACCTCTTGCCAGACCCCTTCTCAAGACTGTCAACAGGGAACAACTTCGGTCTGTCTTCCAAAGTACCACACCAATAGACAAAGTTATCAAAATTACGATACGGAACCCTTCCCACGCCCAATCTTGACGAATCAGCTCTACCTCAATTTCCAAGCTAATAAACAACAGCTCATCTTCCGCTCATCACAAAGGGTGCTAGCCCGTCCGCATCGCAACAAAATCTCGATACTCTCAAGTCGATTCCAAGCCCTGCCGCGTTCCCGAAGCCTCGCTAACTGCCCTTCCTCCTCCACCCTGCCGCTGCCCCACATCCAGCCGAGTTACTGTCAACTCCAGCCGGGGAGCAAAGAGCTTCGCGAGGGCTCCCTGAGGTCAGTGGCGCCGGCCTAAGGCAGCCCCAGACGACCCCACCTCCCGTGGAGGCTGCCGCGCCGCCCACCCCCCCACCCCGGGGCCTCCTCCCCGCTCACCTAACGCCACCTCGCACGCTTTGCGCAGCTGGGAGTGATGCGCCTTCTTCACTTCCTTGTCGGCCAAAATCTTCTCCAGGGCCCGGGTCAGGAACATGTTCTTCGTCTTCTTCCCCTCATACATGGACGCAGAGAAGGAGGCGGCGGCTCGTCCGACCCGCGGCTCCCAGCGGCTGGAGGGGAGGAGGAGGAGGGGGAGGAAGAGAAGAGAGAAAGAAGAGGGGGTGGAAGTGGGGGAGAGGAGGCGTGGAGGGCAGCGGCAGGATCACGAAGGGACAGGCAGGTGGGAGCAGCCGCGGTGCGGACGAGGGGCGCAGAGATCTTCACCAGCCCTTGAGAGGCCGCCCCTTGAGGGCCGCGCCCGTCGGACCGCCGCTTCTCCCGGCCTGGGGTCGCTTCCCGGCCACCCCCCTCACTCGCCCCTCCGGCCCAGGGGCGGCGAGGGAGCCCAGCCCGGGCGGCCGTCTGCCGGGAGTCAAGGAACAAGGCGGCGGCGGCGGCGTCTCAGAAACCCAGAGAGAATACGGCTGCCCTGGCTACTGTGGGGATTAACACCCGCCGCGGCCGCGGACTGGCCTCCATCACCGCCGACCTGCCCCGGCCGCCATGTTGGGAGGAAACGACGCGTCACGCAGCGGCCGAACGGCTGCAGAGGAGGAAGCGGCGGCGGCGGTGGCGACGGCGGCGCTGCCTGCCCAGAGCTGCCGCGGCGCCGGGAGGCTGGGGGCGGAGGGCGGCGCGGGAGGAGAGGCCCGATCCGCAGCGGTACGGTGGCCCGGCGGGGCCTCGTCGCCACCTGCGTTCGCCTGCAGGGCGGCGTGGGGCGTGGCGGGCGCCCTGCGGCGCCGGGCAGGCACCTCCGGGCGGCTCCGCTGCGGGGCGTTGGACCCCTGGTACCCTTACTCCCACGGGGTGTAAAGGACTCCCAGCTACGGTGCTTGCACTTCTCCGACTTCCTGAAGGTCCCATTAGTGGAAGTGCAGTCCCTTCCGTTCCAGGGGTCACGGAAACACCCGCATCGCTCATTCTCAGCCATAGAGTGTTTCTACCTGCCACGCTCGACTCTAAATAAATTTCCTTACTAGATGTGCAAAACTGCTATCCAGGACCGTGCCCGTACCCTCGGACTACCTCAAGGAGGAGTCTCTCTTAGGAAGAGTAAACTAAAACCAATTTGACATGGATTCAGGCATGTTTCATTTTTTTTTTTTTTTAATCTCTGTAGGATAAATCGGTAAACTGTAGATTTCAGATTCTTTCTGAACTGAGCCTGAAGTTAAGCTAACAAGTAAATATTTCGAGTTGATGAGGTCCATTAGAGCTCCGTGTTTCTGTGCTTTTAATACTAAGATGCAGTGAGGACATAAAAACCAGTTTAAGAATAGAAAAGCTTTAAATACAGATTACCAGAAACATGTGACCATGTGTCTGCTTTGATATCAAAGAATAATTAAAACTTCTACCGTGTTTAATTTAGAGCATACAATTATGAAGAATGCCATAAAATATATGTGAAGAATTGATAAGTGATTTACGTGCGTGCCTACAAGTTCAAATCTACTGATTCCCAAATTGTTAAGAGTGTCTCTCACTTCTGGTCCGTTCTATTGCCTTGAGTAGGGACTTGTCCTAATACAATCATCCAAACCCACGAATGGAGGGGCTATGAAGTGCCAAGATTTGGGACAGGCTAAAAGCCATGAGAAATAAAAATGGAAACCTTGAAGGTGACCCCGAATTAAAGTAAAAACATAGATTAATTTTTAAAACTGTGGTGTTTAATTCTGAGAAACAAATAAATTCACTAATTTCATTTTAAAGACTTTCTAGATCCCTGGGGATTGGAGATTCAATATACTAGATCAGACATAATTCTGATTTCCATGTACACTCAAAGATTTAAAAAAATTTTTAGAACAAGCTGTATTTCTAATTTATATTTGTTTCTTCATTATGCCAGGGTGCCAGGTAATGTTGGAAGTGCTGATCACCAAATCTATTTACTTCTTCTTCCTCAGTACAGAGATTATATTCCCCAGCCTCCCTTGCAATTAGGTGTAACCATCTAGATTTAGCTCATTAAAATAATAATAATAATTCCACAATCAATCTTCCATGCTGTTTCCCTTCTGTGGCCACATGCTAAAGATGGCAGAGCACAAATTAGAAGGAGCCTGAGTCCCAGAATTACCACTTGGAAGAGAGCCATCCACCCATCATGAATATTTGTTTCAGACTTTGCATGAGCAAAGTAAATTCTTCAGTTATGTTTAGCAGCTAGCTTTGTCCTAAACAAAACATTTGGCATTGATACAACAGATCTCAGAGCTTAAAGAGCCCAGAGTCTCCTGCATAATACATATCAACATCTGTAATCATCTTGTCTGCTTATTTGTTTATTGATTGATTATGTTTCCCTCGTAAGAGCAAGGACCTCGTCTGACTATTCACTTCTCTATGCCTAGCATCTAGTATAGTCACTAGCATAGAGAAGATCTTTAGAATGAACTTGAATAGAAACTTGGATGAATGAAAGATACTGAACCTAAGTCAGGAATGATCCTTGTGGAATGATCCTGTGGAGCTTAGCATATATGGTAAAGAAAAAGAATATTAAACAAGTAAATCACTAGTGAATGTATAATTACAAATGTGTTAAGTATGATTACAAAATAGAGTGCTATGAGGAGATCTTTAGATTTTGGATTCAGGGCTGGCTATCATAAAGAAGTAACGTTTAAACTGAAACCTGAAGGAAGAGTAAAAATTAGCCAAGAGAAGATAGGCAGTCTTTTGGGGTAAGGGGAAAGTTTGGCAAGTTTCAGGAACCAAAGCAAGGCAGTGTGGCTGAAAATTATCAAGGCAAAACCATGCCAGTAAAGATAAAAGAGGGAACTAGGCGCCAAACCATACAGAACCTTATAGGCCATGGTAAGGGTTCAGGATTATTTCATTCCAATAGCAGTAGAAACCTATTGAAGGCTTTATTAGGAAGTGAAGTAAAAGTGGGAATTTAAAAGTAGTCCCTCTGTTGTGTGGAGAATGGATTGGAAAGGGACAAGAGTGGATGTAGGCAGAAAGTAAATGTGATTACAACAGAGCATCATGAAGTGGGCTGGGGTCCAGAACCAACATGCAGGATTTTAGAGCTCATGTCCTGCACAAAGATGGCAAATAGGGTTGAAGTCCAGGTCCAACAGCTGCCCAGGGGAAGGGAATCCTTTTTCTAACTTGTATAAACATTAGACCAGTGGTGTCTGAGTGATGGCCATGGAGATAGAGCAAAGTGGACAGATTTGAGGTATATTTTGGTAGCAGAATGGACAGGACTTAGTAATGAACTGGAGTGAAGATAAGTGGAAAAAAGAAGTCACAAATGAATGTCACGTTTCTGACCAGAGCCAGAGAATGAGTAGAAATGCTGTTTATGGAGATGACCTAGACTGGGATAGGAACAAATTCGAGAGCAAGGACACAATTTTTAGTTTTAGAACAATTGACTGCTCTGTGATACAACCTAACCCTCTCAAAAGGAATGGCCTGCATCCTTTCTCTCAGAGGACAATTCATCTTCCTCCTTTGCTGAATTTAGGGCTTCCACCCAAAGCGGGTAGTGATGGGGGCAGGCGGTATGCAGCCTTGGGAGGTAGGCATTCTCACTTAACTGGAAATTCAATACAATAACTCTGACCTGCCTGCAACAAAAACAACAACTAAAGATAAGACTCTAAAAGAAAGATGTCCTTGGAAGAAAAGAGGGACAGGTAATATTTTTAGTCTGTTATTCACAAGGATGGGGGAGATGGGGAAGGGGAAGGGGTACCAGGCTCAGGCAATTTTTACACAAAATGTTAAGTGTATTTCCATGTACAAGTTTCCTTTATTGCTGCTTAATGTTTAGCCTATTTAAATAAATTCAATCTCAGTATTAACTTGCATTTGACCATTGCTATTTTTAAAACATTCAAATTCTTCTGAACTACCTATGATTCTCTAAATTTTAAAATATGGTTTTCTTGCACGATTGTTTCTCCTGAGTCCATTTTTACCCCTCAGTCTACAGTCTCACCTTCTATCACTTAATTGCCCCTCATGGTGGCTGCCTTTTCTCTTTAGATAATATTCCCCCTTTGATTCCAAAGAGTCAAATAATATCAAACAATAAAAGACTTTGACCTGGGTTTTAGCATCTTGGTTGGTGTGCTTTATCATCATCCTTTTATTTATTTCTAATTTTTTATAAAATGATCTATTTATTTATTGGTGGGGCAGGAATGGGGGAGGGGCAAAAGGAGAAGGAGAGTGAGAATCTCAAGCAGACTCCCCACTGAGCCTGATGTGGGTCTTGATTTCATAACCCAAGATCATGACCTGAGCCGAAATCAAGAGTCCAACCCTTGACCAGCTGAGCCACCCAGTCACCCCATCATCTTTTTAAGTATAGATAGAAGTTTGGTGTAGCATGAAAATTAAATAAAATTTAAATATAATTTTAATGAAGTCTTGAGCACATCTGATTGCGGTTAAAAGCCAATATTCGTTAACACCAAAAATAACATTATGTTCAATTGACTAAACGAAAGTAGTCTTTCACATGACCTCTAAATTCTATTAGCTTTCAAAACATTCCATCATCTGACCCTTCCGACTCTGCCAACCAATTTCTCTATAGTAATATTTATATAGAGCTTATTATGAGCCAGGCATAGTAACCCAAATGAAGAAGTTTCCATGATTATCCCTGATTTGTAGATGAAGAAACAGAGTTTAGTCAACTTGTCCAGGCATACAATTTATAAGTGGTGGCGCCAGGATTACAGTTTGGAAAGTTTGGCTCCAGAGCCCTTAAGCTTCTCTGAACAGTCTGTTCTTGTAACCTTCCCTGCCTACTCTCTCCTCTCCTGAAATACACATGTAGGCACAGAAGTTCCAGCCCTTTCTCCCTGCAAATCTTCCTTCCATCCCCACACCATGTACCCACACAAACACAAACAAGCTCTTCTGTACCTGCATACCTTTGTTCATTTTTCAGCACCCACCAGAGCACCCACTACCACTTTCTTTTGTTTGTTCTCCTCACCAGTTTCCCAGCATTCAAAACTTCATTAAAATCCATCACCTTCTAAGTTTTCTATCTCCAACAGCACCAGTCCCTCCCTCCTCTCCTTATAAAGCATCATCTACCTCACACTTTATATCTAATTCTATATCCATAGTAGTGTTTAATGAGACCACATTTTTTAAAGACCAGGGATATAAGGAAAGATTAAAGCAAGCAACTTAATAAAAGTTGGGGAACACTGATTAAATAGAACCTTATCAGTTTTGCTGAGGCCATAACAATGACATGACTACAAGACCATATCCAAAGTAAGCCCAATCTGCTTTCTTGCTTTTCATGTTAACAGGCTTATAAGTTAATGTGATATATTCCTCTTTTATCAGTCAGCTTCTTTTAATCTTGTTTATTAGGGAAGTAAGTGAATAGTGTCTTCAAACTCAGAAGTCCTGCTCATTGTTCTGCAGAAAAACTATCAATACACTGGACAGGGCAGACAAAGGGAGAGCATGGTATATTGAAGAATTTGATTTAGAAAGAAAACAGGAGCAAGCATATTTTTATTAAATAGGAGACTACATTATGGTATTTGATAATCACAGTGAAATTTAAAAAAATAGAATGCTGCAGAGAAAAGTTACAAATCTAGAGCAGGAAGTTGGAAGTAATAGAATTTTTCGTGAATTTTAAATAATCAATTATAATGTTTTACAGAGTAATAAAACTGAAAGCATTAGCACTTAAATTTCTTTAAAAATCTCTAAGTTACATAATTCTGTAGAGGAGTGGAAAGTACTTACTAATAATCCATGATACTATTCTCTCTTTCCTGTATACATAGTTACAAAATTTCCAGTAAAATCTGGATGATATCTGATGATAGCTACTACAAAGTGTTTACTTTATATGAATCCCTTGCCTTAACTCATTTAATCCTTAAAACAACTCAGCCATGTGTGTAGTATTATTCCTCTTTTACAAATGAGGGGGGGAAATATTATGGAAGTTAATTGCCCAGGGTTACAGAACCAAATATATCTGTCACTTGTCAAAGTTCATGCATGCTCTTAAACACTGAGCTATTCTGTGTTTAGTCACATATATATCCATTTGAATTGTATATATCCATTTGAAAATGCTTTTTCACTAATACTGTGCCAAAATTATTTTAAAGTAGGACCATATCTTTTCTTTCCTTTGAAACTATTTTCACCAATTAGTACACTGAAATAAATGGACATTAATTTTCTGGAGGTTTTTTTTTTTTTTTTTTTTTTTTTTTAATTAGAAATGGGAATTTTTAGGGCACCTGGATGGCTCAGCAGGTTAAGCCTCTGCCTTCAGCTCAGGTCATGATCTCAGGGTCCTGAGATCAAGCCTCACATCGGGCTCTCTGCTCCGTAGGAAGCCTGCTTCCACCTGCCTCTCTGCCTACTTGTGGTCTCTGTCTGTCAAATAAATAAAAATAAAAAAACTTAAAAAAAAAAAAAACAACGGGAATTTTTATAAAAAGCCTGCCTTTTAAAGAAATTGAAATGTAGTTTGAAACTTTATAGAGAAAAAAATCTCTAAGCCCAGTTAGTTTTACTTATGAATTCTATAGACATTTAAAGAAGAAAAAACACCAACCTCATCTCTTTCAGAAAATAGAAGATGGAACAATTCTCAATTTATTTTATGAGACTAGCATAACCCTGAAATCCAAACAAAAGAAGAACTACAGACCAATAACCCCTAAGAATATAAATGTAAAAATATAAAATATTGGCAAATCAAATTCAGCAATATATAAAAAAATAATATGCCATAACCAAAGGAGGGAAGGTGGGGGTTCATCTTAGGAATGCAGACCTGTTCAGTATTAGAAAATCAAGTGATGTAACTGACCACACTGGGAAACTAAAAGTAACTATATGATCATATGAATGGATAGGAAAAAACATTTGACAACATTCAACATTTATTCACGGTAAAAGCTCTCAGCAAACATTCTCACCCTGATTAAGGACATTTAAAAAGAAAAAACAAATATAGGCAACATCATACTCAGTCATGACAAAATTCAATGGTGAAACATTGAATGGTAAAATCAGAAACAAGGCAAGGATGTCCATGCTCACTACTCCTATTCAATATCATACTGGAAGTTCTGGCCAATACAATAAAGCAAGGGAAAGAAAAGGCCTGCAGATTGAAATGTGGGAAACAAACTGTTCTCACTGACACTCAACATAATTTTCTATGTAGAAAATCCAAAGGAATCTACCCAAACTCCTAGAACTTATGATAACTAAGTTAAACAAGGTCAGGATATAAAGTCAATGCATAAAAATCTGTTATATTTTTATATATTATCAATATACAATTGGAAACCAAAATTTTAAAAATACCATTTACAACAGAGTCAAAAAATGAAATGTTCGACTATAAATCTAACAAAATATATACAGGATCCTATGCTGAAAACAAGATGGTGATGAAGGAACTCAAAGAAGACCTAAATAAATGAAAAGATAAAAGGTGAAACATAAAAAGTTACAAAAATTTTGTTTTTTTTTTAACTTTTTATTTTAATTCCAGTTAACATACAGTGTTATATTAGTTTCAGGTGTAGAATTTAGTAATTTGACTGTTCCATGCATCACTCAGTGCTCATCACAACAAGTGTGCTCCTTAATCCTCATCACCTATTTAACTCATCCCCCAGCCACCTTCTCTGGTAACCATCAGATTGTTCTCTAATTAAGTTTCTTGCTTGGGCGCCTGGGTGGCTCAGTGGGTTAAGCCGCTGCCTTCGGCTCAGGTCATGATCTCAGGGTCCTGGGATCGAGTCCCGCATCAGGCTCTCTGCTCAGCGGGGAGCCTGCTTCCTCCTCTCTCTCTCTGCCTGCCTCTCTGCCTACTTGTGATTTCTCTCTGTCAAATAAATAAATAAAATCTTTTTAAAAAAAAAAAGTTTCTTGCTTTGTCTCAAAAGAATTTTTTTTTTCCTATGATGAAAACTTTTAAGATTTACTCTGTTGGCAGTTTTCAAATATACACTATAATATTATTGGTTATAGTCACCATGCTGTATATTGCATCTCCATGACCTATTTATGCTAGAACTTTATACCCTTTACCTGTTTTGCCCATACCCTAACCCCCTCTACCCTAGGAACTTCCATTCTATTCTCTGTATCTATGAGGGTTTTGTTGTTGCTGTTGTTGTTTGTTTTGTTTTCTAGATTTCACATATACGTGAGATCAAATAATATTTTGGTTTCTCTTATTTCACTTAGCATAATACCCTCAAGGATCATCCCTGTTGTCAAACATTGCAAGATTTCATTCTTTTGTATGTCTGACTAGTTTTCTACTCTGTGTGTGTGTATGTGTGTATACACATCTTCTTTATCCATTCATCCATCACATAAATAATGTGCAATGAATATAATATAGCATATATCTTTTCAAATTAGTATTTTTGCTTTCTTTGGATAAGTATTGAGAAGTGAATTTATTGATTGTATGGTAATTCTATCCTTTACTACCTTTAATTTTTTGAGAAGCCTCAATTTTTGAGGAGCTACCAGACTCCATACTGTTTTTCCATAGTGCTTCACCAATTTTCATTCCCACCAAGAGTGTACAAGGGTTCCCTTTTTCCACATCCTTGCCAACACCTGTTATTTTCTCTCTCTCTCTCTCTTTTTAATAATATCCATTCTAGTAGGTGAGAAATAGTATCTCTTTGTGGTTTTGATTTGCATTTCCCTGATTTTTAGTGATGTCAAACATCTTTTTATGTGCCTATTAGCCATCTGTAGGTCTTCTCTGGAAAAATATCTATTCAGATCCTCTGCCCATTTTTTTAACCAATTTTTTTGCTATTGAGTTATATAGTTTTTAAAATATATTTTAGATAATAATGTCTTACTGGATGTATAATTTATAATACTCCCTTCCCATTAAGTAGATCACCTTTTCATTTTGTTGATGGTTTTGTTTGCTGTGCAGATGCTTTTTATGTAGTCCCACTTGTTTATTTTTTGCTTTGATTGCCTTTGCTTTTAGAATCAGTTCTATAAAGTCATCACCAAGACAAAGGTCAAGGAGCTTACTGCCTATGCTTTCTTCTGGGAGCTTTATAGGTTTTCAGGTGTTACATTGGTGTCTTTGAGTTAATTTTTGTGTATAGTCTAAAATTGTAGTCTAGTTATATTCCTTTGCATGTCGCTGTCCAGTTTTCCCAAAACCAAATATTAAAGAGAAGGTCCATTCCCTATTGCTTATTCTTGTTCCTTTGTTGTAAATTAATTGGCCAAATATACATAGTTTTATTTCTGGGCTCTCCACTCTTTTCCGTTGATCTGGGTGTCTGTTTTTGTGTTAATACTGTTGGCAATACCATACTGTTTTGATCACTTTAGCTTTGTAATATAGCTTGAAATCAAGGAGCATAATGCTTCCAGTTGTGTTCTTCTTTCTCAAGATGACTTTGGCTATTTGAAGTCTTTTTTGATTCTGTGCAAATTTTAGGATTATTTGTTCCATTTACATGAAAGATGTCGTTGGGATTTTCATGGGGATTGCACTGTAGATTGGGTGATATGGACATTTTCACAAAATTAATTCTTCAAATCCATGAGCAGCTAATATCCTTATACTTGTGTCTTCTTCATTTTCTTTAATCAATGTCTTATATTCTCTGATGTGCTGGTCTTTTGCCTCTTTGGTAGAATTGATTCCTAGGTATTATTTTTGGTTTTGATTTTGGTTTTGGTTTTATTGTGTTATGTTAGTACCATACAGTACATCATTAGTTTTTGATGTAGTGTTCCATGATTCATTGTTTGTGTATAACACCCAGTGCTCTATGCAATCCATGCCCTCCTTAATACCCATCACCAGGCTCACCACCCATCCCCCCAACCCCCTACCTTCTAAAACTCTCCATTTGTTTCTCAGAGTCCATAGTTTCTCATGGTTGTCTCCCTAGGTATTTTTAAATGCAGTTATAAATGGAATTGTATTCTTAATCTCTCTTTCTGGTTCTTCATTGTTAGTGTATAGAAACACAATAGATTATTGCATGTTGATTTTATACCATATAACTTAACTGAATTCATTTGTTAGTTGTTACAGTATTTTGGTGGAATTTTTAGATTTTCTATATGAAAAAGATACTGTCTGCAAATAGTGGCAGTTTTACTTCTTCCTTACCAATTTGGATGCTTTTCATTTCTTTTTCTTGCCTAATTGCTGTGGCTAGAATTTCCAATACTTTGTTGAATAAAGGTGGTGAGAGTGAGCATCCTTGTCTTGTTTCTAATATTACAGGAAAGGTTTTTAGCTTTTCATAGTAGGATATTAGCTGTGTGCTTAATATATATGGCCTTTATTATGTTGAGGTATGTTTTCTCTATGTACCTTGTTGAGAGTTTTTATCACAAACGAATATTGAATTTTGTCAAATATTTTTTCTGCATCTATTGAGATAATGATTTTTAGCCTTCATTTTGTTAATGTGGTCTATAATATTGATTGATATGTGGACGTTGAACTATTCTTGAATCCCAGGAATAATATCCCATTTGTCATGATGTGTGATTCTTAAACATTATTGTCGAATTCAGTTTGATAATATTTTATTGAAGATTTTTTGCACCTATCATCTATATTCACCAGGGATATTGACCTGTACCTACCTTTTTTTTTTTTTTTTTGTAGTGTTCTACTTTGGGCATCATAGTAATGCTGGCCTTGTAAAATGAATTTGGAAGCATTCCGTCCTTTACAATCTTTTGGAATAGTTTGAGAAGGAGTATTAAATATTCTTTAAATGTTTGGTAGAATTAACCTGTGAAACCATCTGGTTCTGGAAATTTATTTGTTTAGGAGGGTTTTGGTTACTGATTCAATTTCATTACTAGTAACCAGTCATTTAATTTTCTATTTTTTCCTGATTCATCTTGTAAGATTTTAGGTTTCTAAGTATTTATCCATTTCTTCTCCAGTTTGTTGGCATGTAGTTGTTCATAATAGTCTCTTATGATCCTGTATATTTCTGTATGAGTTGCAATTCTCTTTCATTGCTGATTTTGTCGATTTGAACCCCCTCTTTTCTTTATTGGTGAGTGTAGGTAAAATTTGTTGATAAAATCCAAAGAACCAACTCTTAAATCCATTGGTCTTTTTGAACTCTATTTCATTTACTTCTGCTCTAACTTCTAACTTTGGCCTTCATTTCTTATTCTTTTTCTACTTACTTACTTTATGTATAAAGTTAGAATGCTTGAGATTTTTCTTGTTTCTTTTTAAGGTTTATTTTTTTGATGGAGAGAAAGAGAGAACAGGCAGGGGGAGTGCCAGGAGAAGCAGACTCCCTGCTGAGCCCCCATGCAAGCCGCAGTCTCCGGAATTATGACTTGAGCCTAAGGCAGATGCTTAACAGACTGAGCCACCCAGGTGCCCCAGTTTTTCTTGTTTCTTGAGGTAGACCTGTATCACTCTGAACTTTCCTCTCAGCTTTTGCTGCATCTCATAGATTTTGTTAAGTGGTACTTCCATTTTCATTTACTTAAGGTATTTTTGAATTTCTCCTTTGACTTCTTCATTGACGCATTGGCTCTTCAATAACATGTGGTTTAATCTCCCCATATGAAGGATTCTTACAGTTTTTGTCTCATAATTGACTTCTAGTTTGACACCATTGTTGTTGGAAAAAAATGCTTATATGATTTCAATCTTCCAAAATTTATTGAGACTTGTTTTATAGCTTAACAGATGATCCATCTGGAGAAATCTTCCATGTGTACTTGAGAAAAATGTTTATTCTGCTGCTTTTTGATAGAATGTTCCATATCTGTTAGATCAGATGTATGTCTAATTATCATTTAAGGCCAGATTTTTCTTATTGGTTTTCTGTCTGGATAACCTATCCATTGATGTAAGTGGGATATTAATGTCCCCTATTATTGTGCACTGTCAATTTTTCCCTTTATGTCTGCTAATATTTGCTTTTTATATTTTGGTGCTTTTATGTTGGGTTCGTAGATATTTACAAATGGTTATGTCCTCTTACTGGATTGGCCCCTTTATATTGTGTAGTAATCTTTTTTTTTTTTTTGTATTTTATAACAGTCTTTGTTTTAAAGCCTATTTTGTCAAAGTACAGCTACCCCAGTTTTCTTTTTGTTTGTTGTTGTTGGTTTTTTTCATCTTTACCATTTGTGTGGAACATTTTTTCCCATACCTTCACTTTCTTTTCTTTTCTTTTTAACATTTTATTTATTTGACAGAGAAAGAGACAGCTAGAGAGGGAACACAGCAGGGCGAGTGGGAGAGGGAGAGGCAGGCTTCCCGCTGAGCAGAGAGCTCCATACAGGGCTGGATCCCAGGACCTTGGGACCATGACCTAAGCCAACGGCAAACGCTTAATGACTGAGCCATCTGGTGCCCCATACCTTCACTTTCAATCTTGTGTATCCTTACATCTGAAGTGTGTTATTTATAGGAAGCATTTAGGTGGTCATTTTGGTTGTTTTTTTTTTTTTTTTAAGCCATTCAGCCACTCAATGTCTTTTGATTAGAAAATAGTCCATTTGCATTTAAAACAATTATTGATAGCTATGTACTTATTTCCTTTTTGTTCATTGTTTTCTGACTGTTTTGCAATTCCTCTTATTTCCATTTTACTTATCTTCCTTTCTTCCCTGTGGTTTGATGACTTTCTTTAGTGATAAGCTGAAATTCTTATTTTTTTTTAAAGATTTTATTTATTTATTTGACAGACGGAGAGAGATCACAAGTAGGCAGTGTAAAGTTTTTTCCGGCGAGATAAACACAACACCAGGCAAAGTGGGTGCAAGGCAAGATTTATTAAAAACGCTCTCCGGCGAAGTTTCAGGGCTCAGGAGAAGGGGAGCCAGGAAAGTTGCGCAGGGAGGAGGTGGGCACCCTCGGGCGAGGTTCCGCCACTCTGGAAAGCAGAGTAGTGGAAGTCGCACCCAAGGCAGGGAGGAGGGGGCTTTTAAGGTGTCTCGGAGGAAGCTCAGGGGTCTTTTGGAAGTTTCCCTTATTTGGATATCCCGCCTGCTCATCGGGATCCCATTGGTCCACAGGAGCCCGGGGCGGGGGTCTCAGATTCCTGCTTGGGCCTTTGTTCTCCTGTCCGAGCTCAGGTCTTGTGGCGGGAACTTTCGCCATCTTTGGTAGCCCCCTTCCTGCCAGCCCAACATTCCGACCTTTTGCTTAATATAATGGTGTCAGGGGCGTCGACTTGGTTCTGGCTACTTCCTGCTGACAGGGGGCGTCGTCGTAGGGGTAGTCGGAAGTGGGCAGGCGAGAGTAGGGCTGGAGGAGGAGTTGATTGACAGATACTCAGGCAAGTTCTTGTAGGCGACCCTGCAAGTACCGGAAAAGACAGGGAGCAACTGAGATTAGGAGGAGGATTATGCTTACAGGTCCCGCCAGAGGGAGCAGCCAGGTTACCCAGTTGTAGGGGTCCAGGCCCCAGGAGGATGTGTCTCGCCACTGTGCTTGGATCCGATCCCTGAGTTCTTTGATCCTGGAGGTAACTATATGATTGGTTAACAAAGTAACAACATTCTTCATTTAATAATAGGCAGGTCCCCCCTTTTTCGGTGGTCAGAAGGTCTAAGGCCCGTCGGTTCTGTAGAGCTAAGGCTGCCAGGCTGGTGACTTGCGTCTGTAGGGCTGTGAGGGAGTCAGCAACCCGTTCCGTGTCATCATTCAGGGCTTGGGAGAGTTTGTAAGAAAAAGTCTATGGAGGTTCCTATCCCCGCTATTCCAGTTGCCACCCCTGTGGCTATTCCTGCCCCTGTTATGAATGGGAGGTGGGCAGCCCTTCCTCCATGGTGTTGGGGAAATAGGATGGACAGCAGCTGGGATTCAGAGTAGATGGTGGTAGGAGATAGTAGAATGAATATACAGCCCAGGGAGTCATTAGTGGTCAGGCAGCGATAGATTCCCTGAGGGCACAAGAGAAATATTCCCGAGGGAGTACAGTACAGGAGGGAGGAATTAGTGATATGGCAGCTGCGGTGGTAAGGGAGGACACATTAATAATATGTATGTTTCCCCCGATGGGGCCCATATGGACCCTATTATTTGTGGCCCTGAAGTTGGGGAGTGGCCAGTCAATAGGGAGGGGTATCCCTAGGGCAAGGAGTGAGGTAAGGTAGATAGGATAAAAGAGGCGGGGAAATGGCTGGAGGGCTGTGATTTCTAAGAAAGGGCCGGACGTATAGTAATTCAAATGGGCTTAAGCCTGAAGACCCGCGGGGCGTAGCCAGGAGTCTGGTGAGAGCCATAGGCAGAAGTGTAGGCCAGGAAAGACGGGTTTCTAGGGTAGATTTGGTGAGTTGGGCTTTGAGCAGCCTGTTGGCCTTTTCTACCTTACCGATGACTGTGGGTGGTATGGGATGTGAAGTTTCCAGGTTATGTTGAGGCTCTCAGCTACCTGTTGGGTTACACTGGAGATGAAGGCAGGTCCGTTGTCCGACTGGAGGGTCTGGGGCAATCCGAACCTCGGGATGATGCGCTCGATGAGTATTGTAGCCACTACGTCTGCTGTTTCCTGGGCGATGAGGTATGCTTCGATCCAGCCTGTGAATGAATTTTATGGCAGGGCATGGGAGTGAAGTCCAGGTGTCAGTCTTCCCCCGGCTGATGACCTCGGAGCTGTTGGTTAGGCCCTGGTCTGCAGATTCCTTCTTGTGAATTCATGGCAGAACAGGTTTTGCAAGCCCTGTGGACAACTTTGATTACCTTAGATAAGGAAGGATGATAGAACAATGGCTGAAGAAATTAGTGGAGAGCCTATGGGCCACTATGGAGGGATTGGTGGAGGTCAGTAATCAAGGTGTGCACCAGATTGCCTGGCAGGGCAATCCTGTCCTGGATCCACCCCTTATCTGGCAAGGGTTTAGGCAGTAAAGTTGCAGGGTTTAAGCGGGGGGAGGTAGAGAGAGAGAGATGCGGGTTCTCTAGGAATAGCAGATGGAATAGCTGGAGACGGAGTCAGATGGGCCAGGGATCGGTGGCTAAGGAGCTCTGTGAGTCAGCAGAAGAGTAGACCGTGATGGGCTGCCCTAAGGTCATGTTGAGGGCCTTAGAGGGGGGTACTTGATATCCCTTGGCCCCCAGAAAGCTAAGTAGGGTGGAGGTGTCGTCTTGCGAGACCGAGAGGGAAGGGCTACAGAGGAGGAGGTCATCCACATATGTAGTAGAGTACTGGCCTTAAGGACGCACTGCTGTTAAGTCTGTAGGCCTGGCCGAAAATGTGAGGGCTGTCCCTGAACCCCTGGGGTAGAACAGTCCAAGTTAATTGTCCAGAAGCATGCGTGTCAGGATCCTCCCAGGTGAAGGCAAAAAGAAAATAGGAATCAGGGTGCAAGGGGACGGTGAAAAAAGCGTCCTTTAGTTCCAGTACAGTAAAGTCATAGGTGTTTGGGGGAACGCGAGACAGTAGGGTTAGGAACGACTGGGTGGAGGGGGACCACGACCTCGTTGATAAGCCTAAGGTCTTGTACCAGTCGATAAGCCCCTGAGGGCCTGCGTACTGGGAGGATGGGGTGTTACAGGGGGAAATGATGGGGATCAGGAGTCCCTGACGTTAAAGCCGTTCTATGATAGTTTCAGGCCCTGGCGGTGGGCTAAGGAAATAGGGAACTGAGCTTGAGGGAAACTTAGAGTTATCCTTAAGCTGTACTTGAACCGGGGTAAGGTGGGAAGCAATGATGGGTTCTGAGGTGTCCCACACCTGAGGGTCTACAGTAGGTAGGTCATCTGGAGCGGGGGTCGAGGGAGTGGAGAGGTGTAGGATGAGACGGGTTGAGGTGGATAGAGGGGAGGAAGGGGAGAGGCAGATAGTTGCCCTTAGTTTCTGGAGAATGTCCCTACCCAGTAGAGGGACCAGGCAGGAAGGAATCATAGGAACGAGTGGGGGAAGGGAAACCCATCCAGGCTACAGGTAAGGGGAAGGGTCACCCTAGGATTGGAGGAGGCCCCATCGATCCCCATAACAGTAATTGGTGAGGTTCGAGTAAGTCCCGAGTAGGAAGGCAGAACAGAGTAGGTAGCCCCCGTGTCCAGCAAAAAAGAGATGGACTTACCCGCTACCTGGAGCATAACCCTGGGCTCGGCCTGGGTGAGAGGGGTGGCTGAGTCTGGGCTTCGTCAGTCATCCTCCAATCCAAGCAGTTGAAAGACCAGACTTACTATCTCGGGGGGTCCCCCACGTTGAGGCGCCGAAGATACCCCGAGGTTAGGGCAGTCGGATTTCCAGTGGCCCATCAAATGGCATTGAGGGCAAGGCCGAGTTGGCGGCTTTGGATTGGGGCACTGGCGAGCCCAATGTCCCTCGGCCCTGCATTTGAAACAGGCCCCCCGACGGGGTGCGATTGGTTTCCCCTCTCTGCTGGCTCCCAGAGCCGGCCGGCCGCAGGGCTGCTACCAAGGCTTGGGTCTGTAACTGAACCTTTTGCTGGAGTCTGGCTTGTCGTTTAAGCTCAGCCGCCTCCTCACGGGAATTAAAGACCTTAAATGCCATTTTCACCAAGTCAGAAATGGGGGTCTGAGGGTCCTCCTCAGCCTTCTTTAACTTTCTCTGTATATCCGGTGCCGATTGAGAGATAAAATGAGTAGCCAGTACCGTGGCCCCCACAGGAGAGGCAGGGTCCAAGCGAATGTACTGGGTTAAAGGTTAGGTCAACTGGTTAAGAAACATGGTGGGGTTGTCATAGGGGCCTGGACAATATCCCTAATCTTGTCGTAATTAACGGCCTTATTAGAGGCTGCCCTCATGCCGGCTATGAGACACTGGACCATGCGGTCGCGGCGCCAGTGGCTATCTTGGCCATCCTGATAATCCCAACCTGGTTCTACAGCTGGGACCGCCTGGGCTCCAGCATCAGTGAGCTGGACCTGATCCGCGTGCTCCTGAGCAGCAGCCTGGATGCGTTCCCTCTCCTCTATGGTGAGGGTGGTGGTCTGGACCACATGTAAATCATGCCAGGTGAGGTCATAGGCTTGGGCCAGATACTGGAATTCTTTAATGTAGTTATCAGAACTGGCCGAAAAGGAGCCCAAACGTTTCTCAATTTGGGAAAGGTCCTGTAGAGAGAAGGGCGCATGAACTCAAACTTCCTCAGCTCCAGCAACCTCCCTTGGGGGTCAGACTAACTCAGCGGGGGGCTTTCGAGCCCTAGTGCGGCTGGAGCCACACAGACACATTCACGCAGTCAGGCACTCTTCAGATTCAAACAGATTGGACACCCTCCCCTTTGGGTATCCCTGGCTAATGGGAGGTGATCAGTCTCCCCTTCCATTCTTTACGAAAGCATCTAGCTCAAACAGTAGCCCTGCGGCTGTTACAACAGAATTCAATTAAGCACAAAAGGTGTTTACCAACAGATTTCAAAAGCGTAAACCTAGTTCTGGCGACCAGCGCTCGGGTATTTTATCCCATTCTGTTAAAGGTTACCAAAGACTTTGAATGCTACCTTAAGAATGACCCATTAAAACTCTGAGACACAAGTAACCAGCAGTTCTAGTCATCTCTTTGCTAGCAGATTTTAACAAATAACAAGAGCCTATTTGACCTTCAGTAAACTTTGATTGGAGTTTCCCGTTTACTGCGGATAAATTTGTCAGGAGTTCGGATAGGAGTGGGGAGGGGGAGAAGGAGGGGTAGACGAGAGCGCTGGTTCAGAAATCCTGAATTTAAGGGACCTTGGGGTGAAGGATCGCGGTAAAGAGGAGGAGGAGGAGGAACCAGAGGCCCTCTTGTCAGTGGATGGGTGAAGCTCTCCGGGGGTTCAGAGAGAGGAGATGGGGAGGAGAGGTCAGAGTCTTTGGGAGCAGTGGGTGGCAGGGTAGGGGGAGGGGAGCGGGCCAAGAGGACCTGTGAGGTGGAGCAGTGAGAGCAGAGGAAGGGGCGAGAGTGCAGAGTCCAGAAAGCTGGACATAAGGGACCTTGGCCCATCTGCCTTGGTGCCTGCCGAGGTTATTTAGGTCCATGAAAGTCTGATAGTTAAACGTGCCTTCCGGAGGCCATTGGGACTGATTGTCTAATCGGTATTGCGGCCAAGCGACAGTACAGTAACGTCGTTTTCGCAGGTCCTGGTCCAGTTCCAGGGTTTTAAGATTGGCCAGCAGGCCTAAAACACCCCCGGGATGTTTTAGGGTCGAATTTGGATTGGGAGGTCCTCACGATTCGTTGCCGGGCAACCCGAGGGCTGGAGGAAGGCGTCCCCTCGTCCACCACTGGGTTGCAGAAAAACTGTGTTGACTGCCGTAGAGGTTAGGACGTCTCCCAGCCTCTCGGAGTCACGGAGGTCACCTGGTGACCGGCGGGGTCCACCCTGACGCGGCCGCGATTAGGGCAGGGCTTTCCGGAAGGAGGCGCGGAATCGGGGAAACTCACCACAGCTTCGGAAGTGGCGTTCGGAAAGGCAGGTCCGGTTCAGCCAGGGAAAGGAGAGAGCCTCCCCACTGTGTGGGGGCTCAATCTCCTTCCCGGGTTTCGGCACCAAATGTAAAGTTTTTTCCGGCGAGATAAACACAACACCAGGCAAAGTGGGTGCAAGGCAAGATTTATTAAAAACGCTCTCCGGCGAAGTTTCAGGGCTCAGGAGAAGGGGAGCCAGGAAAGTTGCGCAGGGAGGAGGTGGGCACCCTCGGGCGAGGTTCCGCCACTCTGGAAAGCAGAGTAGTGGAAGTCGCACCCAAGGCAGGGAGGAGGGGGCTTTTAAGGTGTCTCGGAGGAAGCTCAGGGGTCTTTTGGAAGTTTCCCTTATTTGGATATCCCGCCTGCTCATCGGGATCCCATTGGTCCACAGGAGCCCGGGGCGGGGGTCTCAGATTCCTGCTTGGGCCTTTGTTCTCCTGTCCGAGCTCAGGTCTTGTGGCGGGAACTTTCGCCATCTTTGGTAGCCCCCTTCCTGCCAGCCCAACAGGCAGAGCAGCAGGCAGAGAGAGAGGGAGAAAGCAGGCTCCCCGCTGAGCAGAAAGCCCGATGTGGGTCTCAGTTCTAGATCACGACCTGGGTTGAAGGCACAGGCTTAACCCACTGTGCCACCCAGGTGCCCCTTAAATTCTTTTCTTATTATCTTTTGTGTATCTATTATAGGTTTTTGCTTTGCGGCTACCATAAGGCTCACATATAACAGCCTTTAATGTTTAAGTCTATTTTAAGTTGATAGCAACTTAAATTTGAACACATTCTAAGACTCTACATTTTCACTCTCCTCCTCCCATGTTTTATGCTTGATGTCACATATTACATCTTTTTTTATTTTGTGTCTACTTTAACTGATTGTATTAATTATTTTTACTGCCTTTGTCTTTTATTTATTTATTTATTCATTTATTTAAAAGATTTTACTTATTTATTTGACAGACAGAGATCACAAGTTGGCAGAGAGGCAGGCAGAGAGAGAGAGAGAGAGGGAGAAGCTCTCTGCTGAGCAGGGAGCCCATTGTGGAGCTTGATCCCAGGCCCTGGGATCATGACCTGGCCGAAGGCAGAGGCTTTAACCCACTGAGCCACCCAGGCGCCCCTGTCTTTGTCTTTTAACCTTCACATTAGCTTTATAAGTGATTAACCCATACCTTTACTATATATTTACCTTTATCCCTGACATTTATACTTCCATATCTTTTCTTGTTACTAATTAATGCTATTTCTTTTCAGCTTACACAAGTCCCTTTGACATTTCTGGTAAGTCTAGTTTAGTGGTGATAAATTCCCTTGGCTTTTACATGTGTGGAAAACTTAATTTCTTCTTCTAATCTGAAAGATAATCTTTCTGGGCAGAAGGGTCTTCATTCTAGCACTTTGAATGAATTGTGCCACTCTCTTCTGGTAGGCAAAGTTTCCATTGAAGAATCCACTGGAAATCTTATCAGGGTTCTCTTGTATGTAAAAAGTTGTTTTTCTCTTGCTGCTTTTAAGATTCTCTTTAACTTTCAACTCTTCCATTACGGTATGTTTTGCTGTAAATCTCTTTGGATTCATCTCATCTCATTCAAGGATTCCTGGATGTGGATGTCTTTTTCCTTCCCCAATTCAGGCAAGTTTTCAGGCATTATTTTTTAAGTAAGTTCTCTGGCCTCTTCTGTCTTTTCCTTCTGGGACCTCTATAATGTGAATGTTATTCTACTCTAGGTCCCTTAAGCTGTCTTTACTTTTCATATTCTTTTTTCTCTTTGCTGTTCTCTTTGGGTGAGTTCCACTGCCCTCTCTTCTAGATCGCTGATTCTTTCCTCTGCTTCATCTAGTCTTCTGTTGAAATTCTCTAGTGTATTTTGGTGTTCAATTATTGTCTTCTTCAAGCACTGTGACTTCTTTGTAATGTAAGAAAGTATTCTTACATTTTCTGTCTCTTTGAAGTTCTCATCTATTCTTCTCATGAATTTGGTGAGCATGTTTTTGACCAGGTTTTCTCCCTAATTTTTATCTTGTTCTATATTTGGAACATATTCCTCTCTTTCCTCCTTCTGCTTGCCTCTGTTTCTCTGTATGAAGTGAAACAGCTATGTCTCCCAGTCATAAAGGAGGGGTCTTGTATAGGAGATGGACCTTATCTTTCAACTTTGCCCTAACCTTGGTTTTCTTGCAAATCTTTGTAATTTTCTAAGGTCTGATTTATTCTTGATTGTTCCCAGTTGTTGAGGGTGTGCCAAGATTTGTCAGTGTTCCAAAGGGAAAGATTTCAGTTAGCAGCTAGTTTTAGGCTGTTTGGAAGCTAGTTTTAGGCTGATTGGAAGCATCCAGTAGCTTTTAAACTATGCAAATATATATAATCTTATGGCACTGCAATCAGAAAACCTGCTGGTCTCCAAACCAGACAATCTTTTGGTATCTCCTCGGTGACAGTTGGAAAAATTAGGGCTTCAAATGAGTGTATAAGATCTTTTTTGGGAGAGACAAGCAAGCTGAATTGAGGCCAAGGGAGAATGCAAAGATAGCCTACATTCTTTAAGAGGAGTTCTTTAAGAGGGTGTTTTGGTCTACTATCTATCTAGTGCTTTGGGTTTGGCGGCCTAAGAAATTTGTCTGATTGTAACAGTCATGTTACAATCATACTCAGTAATGCAAGCCCCTTTGGCCTCCAATGCAAGGCAATCTAGGAGCATCCTCTGTGTGTACTGTGTGCGTATGCTGGCTTTTGCATAGCTATGGGAGAGCACAGGGCTGTGGTGTGCCTATGTTGCACCTACTGGCTTTCACAGGGCCATAGGGGAGCATAAGGCAAAGGAATATCTGCTGGCTTTACCAATACGGCAGGAGAGCACAAAGCAGAAGTATGTCTGCCTGCATTATTCAGGTAGAGGGAGAGCATGAAAATAGTATGTAGCCTCCATCTCCAGAGACTCTGAATAGGCGCCTGATGTTTTAAGATAAGCAAATAATATCCTTCATGTACTGTGTAGGCACTTTTCAAACTTCTGCCTTTGTGTTGGTCCTGGGACAAATGAGTCCTATCTCAGTCCTAGCCCCTTGGGTCTTCAGATATGAGCCTTGTTGCTTTCAAAGCTAGACATAATGGGGACTGGCCATTTCATTGCAGGTCACAGGGGTTGGAGTGTCTGATATGAGGCACAAACCTCACATTCTTATGGAAAAGCCCTGGATCTGTGCAATCCCCTCCAGTTGCAGGTCACTGTGCTGGTGCTGGGTTTTTGTTGAGAAGGCATCTCCACTTCTTGTACCCATCCAGATGTTGCTCTTTTACACCCAGATGTTGCTCCTTCACAACAGCTAGTTTTCAGATCTTTTTATGAGGGAGTTATTTCATCTGTACGTGTAGATTTAGGGTGTCTGTGGGAGGAGGGGAGTTCAGGATCTCCCTATACTGTCATATTGGATTGCTCCCCTCCCCCAACAATTTTTTAAAAGAAGAAAAAAATTGGACGAATCATAATACCCACCAGTCTTAATATAAAGTTGTGAAAACTGAGACACTTGTATTAACAAAGGAATAGACATATAGATAACAGGAGAAAATGAAAGTCCAGATGTTGACTCATAAAAATAGATTTTTGACAAAGGTGCAAAGGCAATTCAGTGTAAAAGGATAGTCTTTTCAAGAAATAATGTTGAAACAATTAAACACTCATATGTGGAGAGAAAGCCTTAGTCTAAAAGTCATACTTTGTGCAAAAATGAACTCAAAATATAGTATGGATCTAAATATAAAGTGTAAACTATAAAACTTTCATAGGATAGGATAAAATCCTATAGAATTTTAGAATAAATCTTCATGAGTTGGGGATAGGCCAAAGTTCTTAGACATGACATCAAATCCAAGATTCAGGAGCGCCTGGGTAGCTCAGTGGGCTAAGCCTCTGCCTTCGGATCAGTCATGGTCTCAGGGTCCTGAGATCGAGCCCCACATCAGGCTCTCTGCTCGGTGGGGAGCCTTCTTCCCTCTCCCCCTCTCCCTGCCTCTGCCTACTTGTGTGTATTCTTTCTCTCTCTCTGTCAAACAAAGAAATAAAACCTTCAAAACCATGATTCATAAGAGAAAAAATTTGATAAATTAGATTGCACAGAATTTAAACTTTTGCTCTGTGAAAGACACTTAAGAGAATAAAAAAGTAAGCTACAAAATAAGAAAATATTTGAAATCATATACCTGATAATTTACATTCAGAATACAAATTTTAAAAATTCTTTTTTTTTTTTTTTTAAAGATTTTATTTATTTATTTGACAGAGAAAGATCACAAGTAGGCAGAGAGGCAGGCAGAGAGAGAGAGAGAGGAGGAAGCAGGCTCCCCGCTGAGCAGAGAGCCCGATGTGGGACTCGATCCCAGTACCCTGAGATCATGACCCGAGCCGAAGGCAGCGGCTTAACCCACTGAGCCACCCAGGCGCCCCCAAATTTTAAAAATTCTTAAAACTCATTTAAAAAAAAAAACCATCTAATTTTAAAAGTGATAAAAAACTTGGACATTTCACTAAAGATATACAGTGGCAAGTAAACATGGGAAAAGATGTTTATCTCATTAACCATTAAGGAAATGTGAATTAAAACTAGAATGAGATATTATTATACATATATTAGAGTGACCAAAATAAAAAGCTGATAATATCAAGTGCCAGAGAGAATGCAGAATAATTTAAACCCACACTGCTGGCAGAAATGCAAAATGGTACAGAAATTCCTAGGAAACAGTTTGGTAGTTTCTTACAAAGTTAAACACTTAGCATGTGGCTCAGCAATCCTACTCCCAGATATTTACACTAGGGAAATTAAAAGTTATGTTCACACAAAAACCTGTACACATGTTTATGGAAATTCTATTCATATTCACTGAAAATTGAAAACAACTCCTGGATTTCATTGAATTAATGGATAAACATGGTACATCTATACAATGAAAAAGACCTCTGCAATACAAAAGAACAAATTATTAATACATGCAAGAACTTCGATGGATCTCACAGACATTATGCTAAGTGAAAGAAGGCAGTTTCAAAAAGTTTCATACTGTATTATACATTTCTGTGACATTCTCAAAAAGGCAACATTATAGGGACCAAAAAAAAAAAAAAAAGCAGTGGTTATCAGCTGTTTTATGTAGAGGTAGGAGATGTCTATAAAAAGATAGGGAGAGGGAGAATTTTTAGGGGAAGTGGAAGAAACGTTTTGTATCCTAATTTTGGTTGTGGTTACATGAATCTATACATACATGTGTTTAAATTCATATAATTCTTAAGAAGAAGTCAATTTTTCTTTTCTATAATTTCTAAAACCCTCTACTTCTAACACCACCAAATATGAACTTTACTTTTATGAGGCTGAATTAAGATCCCACTGGATATAAGATAGAGATGACTAATTCTGGAGAATTAGATAAGTAGAATTTAGGTAATGGAAAGAAGCATAGCTTTGCTATATCAAGCAGTAGAAAAATGTAAGTGATATTCGGGAAGGTCTGGCTAATAAAGAGGCTCTATCATATAGATATGCCATGAATGGAATTTTCTGAATCATTACACATGACTCTGCTCACATATAAGCAAGCAAGACTCAAGTGCATAAATAATTCCACTGCAATAAGTTACTTTTTTTGGAATTCTCATGAACACTTACATACTTTCAAATCTTTTTAGTGATTCACTATTGTTTTAACATGAGTTACTGCAATTTCCTAACACTCCACTCATACATAATTCCAAGGGAATCCCTTATATACCTGAAGACATCAACATTGTTTTCTTTTGTAAATATCACCACTGAAATGTAGCTAAGACTTTTAATTTTTGAAATATTTAAGAAAAATATGAATTTATTATAGGCTTGATAACAATTTCTTAATCTTGTGTATAAATACATATCCTCCATGGCTGGAAAACTGGATTATAATTTGTTTTCATTTGCAGTTTTTAGAGTTGTCAGTTCCAATTATATTAATTTAAAGTTATTTTTTGAGACTAGTTAAATAAACTAAGGTACATCCATTTAATGGCATGTTATAGTCATAGTAAAAAATAATGTACTGATATGAAATGATCTACTAGGTATAAAATCTCTATTAAGTATAAAAATAGTGAACTTTAGAATAGTAGGCAGTTTATTTGTGAAAAAATGCAGCAAGGTTTATACACAAACATACACATGTAGGTAGTTAGTCTAAGTAAGTATATTTTTAGAAGAATACAGAAGTGGGAGTTCAAGGTGTTCAGGGTGAGAAGAGGGGACATTATTGGTGACCATTTTATATCTTGAATCCTGTGAATGCATTACCTATTATAAAAATCAATTAAAATAAAAATCATCCCCCTTGCCTTCAAAACAAAGTATCTATGTGTTTAAAAAAAAAAAAAAAAGTAATTTGCCCGGAAAAAAGAAGAAATGATAATTCAGTTTCCTTTTTGGTCCCCCATAGTCTCACTCAGTAGAAATGCATTGAAGAATAAGTTTCTAATTGTACATGTTTGATGCAATTTTTGTTTTCCTCACACAAAAACTCTGAAGTATGTAGGATCCTTGGAATACCCTAATATCTTGCTATTCAAAGTATTGTTTAAGGACCAGTAGCACTGGGAACTGGCTAGAAAAGCAGAATCCTTGTGCACTATTGCCATCCTACCGAATCAGAATCAGGACTTTAACAAAAATTTCCCCAAGGAAACTTATGTGTACCTTCAGATGTAAGAAGTACTGCTCCAGAAGGCAGGTGGAGTTGCATGGAGACAGTGTCAACAGCCCTAGGATAGGTAAATCAGTGGTCTATCAGGGTTATGAGAGAAAGGTCACTGAACAGGCTCTGGTGAAGGTTGTTGATGAACCAAAGAGAAACTTAGAAAGATCCTAGAACTGTGACAAATCACTAAATTCTACTCCAGTAACCCATATGAACTAGAATATAAAAGTTGAAAGAAAGAAAGAGAGGAAGGAAGAGGAAGGGAGGGAGGGAGGGAGGGAGGAAGAAAGAAAGAAAGAAAAAGAAAGGAAGGAGGAAAAAAGAAAGAAAGATCCCAGAACCTAAGGTCAAAAGGGAATCCTAGCTCCTGTGTGTAAATTAAAATGCAATTTATTTCCTATTTCATCTGTTAACAGCCCAACAATGCGGACAAAATCATCAGTGGAAGCCCTCCCTGTCCCCAAGATACATCCATTAGTTGTTTTAAAAGCCAAACCAAAATAAACTAAAACTCCTAGTAAGATTCATCAAGTCTTCCCACTTTTGGCCTTTCCCATTCTTACCACCATTTAGCCAATAGCAACAGGGATTTTTCTTTGGAAATAGAAGTCAATTTTTATCACTCCTACATTCAAACACTTTCCAGTGGCTCTCCTTTTTACTCAGAGCAGGAGTCAGAGTTCCCACACCGCAAGGATCTATGGAATGCACCTACCCCCAGTCACTCAACTAAGCTCTCCTGGGCTTGCTCAGCCCAGCCACACTGACCTCCTTGTTATTTCCTGAACTTGTCAAGTGTTTTCTGCTTCTAGATCTTTACTCTTGTTCCCTCTTCCTAGGATCCTCTTTTTTCAGATAATCTATGGCTCACTTCTGTCAGGTCTCTGCTCAAGAGTCTTCTGGTAAGTGAGGCCTTCCCTGACACATTACATAAAATAGCCACTCCCCACTCCTCTATCTCCCTCACTCTGTTTTATTTTTTCCCATAGCACTGACTGCCATTTCTCATACACTTATTTGTTGTCTTGTTTTTTTTTCCTCTCTAGAATAGAAGCTCCTCAAAGGCTAGAACTTTAACTATTGCTAAATCTCCAGTGCCTAAAAGAGGGATAGTTGTTGATTGAAGAAATGAATGAATGAATAAAATAACCAACAATTCATTCATTCTTACATCTACTTGGGTTGCCATAAAAAAATACTATAGACTGGGTGGCTTAAACAACAGAAATCTATTTCTCAGTTCAAGAAGCTGGAAATCCAAGATCAAGGTGCTGGCCAATTTGGTTTCTGGTGAGAACCCTCTTCCATGCATATGGCTGCCTTCTCCCTGTGTCTTTGCATGACTTTTCCTCAGTGCATGCATGTGAGATCTCTACTCCACACTTCTTATAATCCTAATCTATCAGGTTCTATCCTATCAGATTAGGGTTTGATTAGGATCATATTAGGATCCCATCCTTATGACCTCATTTAACCTTAAAAGTTATATCTGCAAATAGTCATGTTGAAGGTTACGCTTTCAATGTATGAATTTTGGGGGGACATCATTTAGTCCATAGCAGATTTCACAATCAGTTTAGTTCCACCAGAGAAATTGCCCTGTTAGGCTGCATTTTCTTTTTAAATATTACCACATTCAATGCTGCACCTGGTATGTATTTTAACATGAATTCCCCTGAATAGGAATGCTGCAGACAGGGAACACCATTTGATATGATCTTCCCTGGGTGCAGAGGGGTAACTCTGGACAGGGGGATATTAGGACTTACACTAGGTCTCTTATAGCCAATAGTCAGATGTCCCTGAAAGTGTATTTTTAAATATTGAAGAAGAAGAAAAAAAAGCATTCTAAGTGTTCATTGCAGTTACTTCCCAGTCCCTTATCTTCCTTGACTTGGAACTTGAATGAAATGCTTCTTTATGAAACACAAGGTAATTGCAGCTGCTCTGAATTGCTATGTGTCCATACCACAGAGCAGTGCAGAAATCTTTCCTGTTTGCCAATTGCTTCTGCAGTTGTGTATTAGGAACAACTTAGAAATACATTTAAGCAAACTGCCTTTTTGCAAGTATTGTAAATCTCCTTAACTGTAGGATTTTATTTTATTTATTTATTTTTTAAAATCCTTGTCACTAGACTCATCTATGGACAAGCTTTGGCATACAGATGCCAGACTGTTTCTTGACCAAATTCTAAACCAAATTCTACTCAGGCTCCTCTGAGTCTTTGCAACCAGGCCTCAACCTTGGCCTGTAAAACCCACACACCCTCTGTGTAAATTATTTCATCCACTCCCCTGTCTCCTCACCCCACCCTCCACATAAAGAGTCTTCAAGAAACACTGGCATAGTTTCTAACAGCTCAAATCTGCTTCCCTGGGATGGTAACAGCAGCCCCCTTAGACTCCTGCTGGAGAAAGCTCAGTGCTGCCCAGGAGAGTTTACTGTTTATTCTAGCCAAAACCTTGTGTCAGGCAGATAGGGCCTCAAAACACTCTTTGAGAGCAGATGCTTTAGAAAGCTTGCAACTATAAATCTTTTCTCTGTCTACCACCCTGAGTAGTCCTCTCAAGAGTCTTTCTTTGAAACGCAAATATTCAAAAAGCTAACTCTTACCCTATCTCCCCGTCCCAATAGGGGCATAGGGGCCACAGCAAGCTCTAATTTGCTCTACTGCCTCAGCTTTAAAGATGGGATAAGGGGAGAAGTCAGGGGTTTCTGGAGGATTCAGTCCTTAAGTGCCAGTGCCTGGGATGTAGCCCCACTCAGCAGGAAGCATGCTTCTCCTTCTTCTGCTCCCCCTGCTTGTGTTCCCTCTCTCGCTGTGTCTCTGTCAAATAAATAAAATTTTTCAAAAAAAAAAAAAAAAAAAAAAAAGAAAAGTTGGGCACCAACTCGGCTCCATTAGTGGAACATGGGACTCTTCATCTCAGGGTTGTGAGTTTGATCCCCATGTTAGCTGTAGAGATTACCTAAAAGTAAAAATCTTCTTTAAAGAAGATAGAAATTTGTTTCTCCTCAGGATAAGTGCCAGTTACAGACCCAGATGGCCTGTCCCATGGAAGTGTACCACTTCTCAATGCCTTTCCCTTAACATACTTCAACTTCAAAAAGTCTCTTTCTTAACTTTTGCTTTGACAGAGTTGATTTCAGATTATGCTGGACCTTCTTCCATATCTCAATGGTTATACTGAATAAAATCTACCCTTCCTAGGGTAGATTTATTTATCTTGTGTCCAGATTTATTTATCTTGTAAAAGATCAACCCCAGAGATTTTGTCTCAGGAGATCTAGGGTGGGGCCTAGGTATCAGGATTTTATAAAACCTCCAAAGAAGTATCTTTGGACGCACAAACAGAGTTGTGGATAACTGCTATAGGACTATGGTTCTCAAAGTGGGGTCTCTGGACCAATGATACTATCTTCATCTCCTAGGAACTTGTCAGAAAGGCAAAAATGCTTACACCTCACTCCAAACCTCCTGAATCTGAGACCCTGAGTGCAGGGCCCAGCAATCTGTGTTTTAACAAGACCTCATGATGATTTGGATGGACTAAATTTTGAGCACTCCTGGCACAGAGGGTTAACTTTGCTCCATGAAATAGAATTAGGATTTGGTTAGTTAACTGTGACTTGGAGCCCAGTTCTGTCAGTAAACATTAACCTAAAGAATGTGTCTGGAAAATTTCCTATTTATTGCTCTCCTCCCTCCCCCACCATCCTCCTCACCCCCCAGTTTTCTCTAAAATGAGAGCTAAGAGGATGCTGGTCCACCAATGCTCTTAGAAAACTTCACTTTTTTTTTTTTTTTAAGATTTTATTTATTTATTTGACAGAGGAGGGGGGAGAACACAGACTCCCTACTAAGCAAGGAGTCCAATGTGGGACTCGATTCCAGGACCCTGGGATTAGGACCTGAGCCAAAGTCAGATGCTTAACCAACCGAGCCACCCAGGCAACCCTGATCTTTTAAATTATAATACAATCACTAAATGGCCACGACAAAATGGGCCTTTGGAAACGGTGAGTAGAATCCAGAGCTTATGAGTTGGATTCTCATCCCTCTCCCTTTAAAAATTCCCGGGTATGCTAAAACGTGTTCTTTGGCTAACATTTTTATAACTGGGTGTTTCTTTCAGAGAAATACTTGGAAAGAAAAATGATTGTATTTGTATGTGCCTGCCTTTCCTTTCTACTTTGTTAGATGAAGATTAAGTATGTGTGGTTCCAGAATATGCAGCACGAGGCCTTTGTGAGTTTCTTTCTTCTTACCACCAGAAAGCGGGAGGGATGCTGGCAACCATTCCTTCCTGACAGAGAAGGTCACTGAGATGGAGTACAGGAAAAATGATTATATTTTTCTACTTTCTGCTCTCGCCAGTGACAGTCATGGCTCTTTTAATTCATCCCTTCATCTCATTTGCAAATGGAAATATATATTCCACAAAAAGAAGTCTCTGCTCCTGGAAATATTTGTTTCAGAAAAAAAGAAAAAACAAGAAAGGAAAAAAAAAAGGTATGAGTAAGCTTTATTTTGGACAAATATATTGTCTTGTTTTTCCAAGTTAAATACGTATGTAGTTTTGTAAAATAAATGAAAAAGTATTTACTTTTACATACACACAGAATTCTTTCAAAGAGTAGAACATAATCCTTAGCGATGGAAACAAACAGATTTTGACAAAAGAGATATCTCTTTGTATCTTTGTATTCCCATCAACCTGGATGCTCTTTGTATTTTTTACATTAGGGTCTTTATTTTGTAAACATGTACTAGTTTCTAGAGTTTTGCTTCACCCAGGGCAAATTAGCAATATAATTTGGGGAGATGCCATTCCTGGAAGGCATCAGCAGTTTATGTCCTCTGAGAATTATCAGACGTGCTTATTCGTCAAACAACCAAAGTGTTTGTGGGAAATTTACTGAGTTTTCACTTACATCCATACTTCTTTTAAGTGGCTTTGAAACTTTTCAATAACTGCCTGCAAAGAATCTCAAATCCAGCTTGAACTACCATTGCCTCATTCAGCAGAGCATTCCTGCCAACAGGTTAAACCAGTCTCCCAGAATCTGTCTATTCCCTATGCCCCCCTCCCCCGCCATGTTTTAGCAGACAAAAGTGTGCTCAGTTGGGAGCAACACAGGTGGTCTCTGTTCAGCTGAAGAGATGATTATTTCCCTGCATTGCCTCTCCAATGATATTATCCACCAATCCACCTTGAAATCTTAGAGACATTTCTACAAGGTTCATTACTTACTTCATTAAGCAACAGGTCCTGCTTGTTAAACCTTAAAAAAAAAAAAAAAAAAAAAAAAAAAAAAAAAAAAAAAAGCAGCAAGCAGCAGTTTTAGTAGCATTTTCTAATTCCAGGCTGTGACACACACCTGTGTGAACTTTAGACATTAAGACTGCTGGTATGGGGGAAAGAAACTTCTCAACTTTTTGAAACCATTAGACTGTCAATATTCAGGGTAGGAGAAGCTGAAGAAATGCCTGTTCCATAACTTAGTATATGTTTTATTTTATAAAGCTCTCCATGCTACAGGTTATGGATTTACATCTCATAGGAGGATAAGACAATGTACCTGTCTTCAAAAAACTGACGGGGGGGGGGGGCACCTGGGTGGTTCAGTGGGTTAAAGCCTCTGCCTTTGGCTCAGGTCATGATCCTGGAATGGAGCCCCACATCTGGCTCTCTGCTCAGCAGGGAGCCTGCTTTCCTTCCTCTCTCTGCTTGCCTCTCTGCCTACTTGTGATCTGTCTCTGTCAAATAAATAAATAAAATCTTAAAAAAAAAAAAAAAACAAAACCTGACAGCGGGGTCAGAAGGGAGGATGTACAACAGTAACTAATTAACTGTGAAGCAGGGTGAAATAAGTGATAATATAGAGACTTAGGCAGAGAGCTAAGGGAGCAAAGAGCTAGGGGTCACCAAACAAGGGTCCTGACTGAAGGGAGGTCTTAGGCAGCAGCACCAGTGGTACTGTTCAAAGAAACACACCATAAGATGAGAAAGCAAGACTCAAATGGGACCAATTCAATAGTAGATCTGAACGTCCTCGGCACATGTGTTCACCTATTGTTGCAAGAAGCATTTGGCATTTGAGTTGAGCTCTGAAGGAGAAAACCACTTTAAAATGAAGAGAAGGGTATTATTCCAGCTGAGGGAATAGCCTGGAGATAGTGAATTGACAGTTGGAGATTCAAGAGTGAGATGGGGAGTGCAGGGTTGATGGTGTGCTTCCAGCAAACTGCCTGGAGAGAGAAAACGGGAGTGGGAGTTTAGGTTAGACAGAGCACTGGCAGTTTTATGTATCATGCCATGGAATTTGGAAGAAAAAGGAAGAAAAAGGTGGCTGGTTCACCACTCCTTCAGATAGATTGCCTTTTTCTCTGGTCCACCTGACCTGGTCAAAAATTACCAAAGGAGAATAAGAAAATCAGCATGTTGCAACAACAAGGACACTTTGTGGCTCCCTAGTGTTGTAACTAATTGCCAAAGAGTCCCTCACTCCTACCCACCCAGACCCCTCTCTTACCAGTGCCACTACCTCTTCAGTGGGTGGCGACACCGATAATTCTACCTCAGCTTGTCTGACAACCTCCCTCCCAACCAGCTCAGACTGCCACTGTCACCACCACAGCCTCCAAGCACCTTAGGGGAAATGCAAGCAGGGAACAATGCCGGAAAGCGGCTGCACACTGTCCTGTGGAGAAGGCCATGCTCTGCCTGTTAAGGAATTCTGTGGAAAAGATACAAGTCAGCTGATGGATTTATTTAGATGCTGCCTGCTCTTCTGTAGGCCCTCAATAAATACTAAATTGAGGTTTAATTGTTCATAAGCCATTAAAATTGTCATTTTTTATTGTGTGAGTCTTCAGAAGTCAATTTTCTCATGAAGTGATATTAAGAACTTTAAAGAACAGTAAGGGTGTGGTCAGTTTGGAGTCTAAATGCTCAATTTTACCACTGCCTTCATTACTATTTCAGTATGATTTGAAAAATAATAAACATGAGGTTTTCCTAATTATAAAGGTAGTATGTATATAGATACTACATACTACATACATAGATACGGCTCTTTTAAAATCTCCTAATAAATAATAATGAGACTCACTGTATTCATTTCCAACTGCTGCTGTAACTAATTCTACAGATTTAGTGCCTTAAAACAACTGAATTTGTTATTGCATAGTTTTGGACATCAGAAATCTGACCCAAGTCTCAAAGGGCTAAAATTAAGCTGTCAGCAGGGCTGTGTTCATTCTGGAGGTTTTAGGGGAGAATCTATTGCCGTGCCTTGTCCAACTCATTAAGATGGCCCCCTTCTCTGACTTGTGGTCCTCTTCCTCCATCTTCAAAGCCAGCAACTTAGCATCTCTCTGATCATTCATCCACACTCACAGCTCCCTCTGACTCTCTTCGGCCTCTCTCTTCCAATTTTAAGGACCCTGGTGATTATACTGGGCCTACCTGAATAACCCGGGATAATCAAGGATCATCTGTTTACCAATTAGCATCTGCAAGCTTAATTCCTCTTACCATGTCAAGCAACATTCACAATTCTAAGGATTAGGACATGGATATCTTTGGAGGTGAGGGAGTGTTATTCTTCCTTTTTTTTTTTTTTTTTTAAAGATTTTGTTTATTTATTTGAGAGAGAGAGATGGTGAGAGAGATCATGAGAGAGCAGAAGGCCGCAGGGAGAAGCATACTCCCCGTGGAGCTGGGAGCCCGATGCGGGACTCAATTCTGGTACTCCAGGATCATGACCTGAGCCAAAGGCAGTTGTTTAACCAACTGAGCCACCCAGGCACCCGGAGTGTCATTATTTTATCATACTCGTAATCTCTATTCAGAATTAGTGATCATAAACATTTTTGAAAAAGATTTATTTGAGAGGGAGTGAGAGAGCCGGAATGGGGGGAGGGCCAGAAGGACAGAATTTTCAAGCAGACTCCCCAACTGGTGTGGAGCCCAATATGGGGCTCGATCTCACAATCCATGAGATCATGACCTGAGTCAAAACCAAGAGTTGGCTGCCTAACTGAACCACTGAGGTGCCCCAGTAATCATAAACATTATAATTTCCTAATCTTTGTCAAGTTCACATATATGCAAATATGTACTACATGTAATAGACTGTTCCCCCATTTAAAGTGGAGTAATGTCTCTTCTGGGAATGGAGTTTTCTGAATAACTGTAGACCATGGTTTCAGTTTTCTGAATAACTTGTAAGTCATTCTCTACTGGTTTATAATCAATAAAGCTACTTTGAATATAATAAGTGGTTACCAAAGATTCAATAAAGATCCCCCCCACCCTACCCCCTAATTCCCTTTTCTTCATTCAGAAGCCAGCAGAAGTGGAGTTGAATGCATTGAATGCATTAGTATATGCTGACTTAGGAGTTGGTCAAATTTGCCTCAGAAATTTTAAAACTTTCTTCCTGGGAGGAAACCAGAGTTGTTCCAATGAAAACAGGATCAATTGGCAGTAGTGAAACCTGGATGTGTTCACACTTGTAACACAACCTTGTATTACTCATACTCAGCCTACTGAGTTCTGAGAAAAAGAAATTATTTATATATTCTAATAATTTGTGTCCAAATGGCAACTATTTCCTTTCTCCTGCAGTGTTCTAAGATTACATGAATGTAAAGAATAGTATTCTTGATATCAGATATTTTTCTGTCAGCAGGTTACTCATGAGTCATCACCAAAGATTTTTATAGGATTGTCCTCACACACTGTTCTCTAGGTAGGGAGCTGAAAGCAGTACAGTAATTCATTCTTGAAAAATTTCAAATTGGCAATATCTGTTTGAGTCATCAGTAAAACCAAGAAAACCATTTGGAGTTTACTTTGAGTAACTTAATTATAACTACAAAGGATTTGTTATTTATAGATAGGCCACCTTTTGCCCAAAGATTATAAATCACTAAAGTACTATGTTATTGCTTGAAAGACAGGTAAGAAGAGACTTAAAAAAAAAAAAAAGATCTTATTTATTTGTCAGAGAGAGAGAGCACAAGCAGGCAGAGTGGCAGGCAGAGGCAGAGAGAGAAGCAGGCTCTCTGTTGGACAAGGAGCCCGATGCAGGACTCGATCCCAGGACCCTGGGATCATGACCTGAGCCGAAGGCAGTGGCTTAACAGACTGAGCCACCCAGGCATCCCAAGAAGAGACATTCTGGTAAAGTTTATCTTATCTGGTGATAAAAGAGAGGGTCTCTCATTCTAACTTTCCCCCCTCTTCTCATCCCCCAAATTCCAAACTGGTGTAAGGATGAGAGGCAACTAAGGCCAGATATGGGTGACAAATAATAGGAGTCCCTTGATGTTTTTTTTTCCCCCCTTAAGATTTATTTATTTGAGGGGTGGGGTGGGGGAGAGAGAGAGAGAGAGAGAGAGAGAGCATGCGAGCATGGGAGCGAGCTGGTGAAGAAGCACAAGCCGGGCAGGGAGAGAGAGAGAGGGGCGGAGGGAGAGAAGAAATCTCCAGCAAACTATGAGCACGGAGCCAGTACCAGCAGCAAGGCTCTATCTCAGGACTCTGAGATCATGACCTGAACCAAATCAGGAGTCAGATGCTTAACCAACTGAGCCACCAAGGCACTCCTAGGAGTCCCTTGCTGTTTTAATCTAAGTGTGGCCTGGGGTCTCCCTGTCCCCTTATGTCTAGATAAAATGAAATCAGTCCCCCAGTTCCAAGGCTTGTGACTGATTTCTCTAAATTCCTGGGCAGTTTATAGTCTCAAAGTCACCTCTGGCTCCACACTTTTTTCTTAGTTTATGGATTATTTCAGGGTCACACATTTTGCTTCTGATCATTAGCACATTGACTCAGATGTCACATTTAGGTTCTTTCCCAGTTTTCACCCCTACCCCAGTCCCCCCGTACCCCCCCTACCGCCCTCCCTATCTCCCACTCCAATCTCACAAGGTGGTCTGCACGACCAGTGGCTTTACTGAGATGGAGGGAGAGATGGAAGTGGAGACCTTGCCAAGGGAATTTCCACGGCACCACCCTCCTCCTTCACCTGGTGCCCCAGTTTTCTGTCAACACCGACTGGGCTCCTCCTCCCTCTTAGAAGCAAAACAAATTCCTCTCATTCTATCATGCAGAACCCGTCAGTCATTTCTTCTCTTCCTCCAGCACCTTCCAGACCCTGGGTGCTTATCTCCTCCAAATGGGCTCTCAGGTATTTCCCTAGAATTCTATTGCCAAGCTCTTAGGATAAAATACAGAGGGCTGAAATTTTTATCATTTTAAAACTCCAGTGTTTTCAGCCCAGAGAAGACTAATGTTTCTTTTATCAACAAGTAGTTTTTTGTGCGCTTATTTTATGCCAGACCTTATTACCAGAGCTGGGAACCCAGCTGGGAATTGAAAAGTCCTGGCCCTTGCACAGTTTGTTCAAAACCTTCCTCCTCCATAGGACAAGCAGTGATGTGAATAATTAACAACTGTGGTAAATACCACAAAGGAAAATTGCTGAGTATTATCTGGAAGGGCGTGGCTATGGCAGAAAGGGGTGAGAGTTGAGGGAAGTTTTCCTCTCATGACTTTTAATTTGCCCAGAATTAGAAAAGGCTGGTTTACTCCTAGGCCAATGTTCTCTTCTCGGCCAGTGCTGCCTCTGAAGATGCCACTGAGATAGGAACAACAGTATTTGCTACATTTCTGTCCTGAATTAACCGATCAATTCAGCAAACACTTCCTGAGGGACTGGCTGTATCTGGCACTTGTGTTAACAGTATAAGGAACTTACCTATAACCTAGACGGGGTGACAGAAAATATAAAAAACCAAAACAAAACAAAACAAAAAACACAAAGAATGAAATATGTGTTCAGAGAGTAGGAAGTGCAGTAACTGAAAAACAGTGGCAGTGTGGGCAGGTGGTAACAAAAAGCTTTACCAGGTGCAGAAGCCCAAACAGTGAGGAGCTTGCTCAAGAGCGTGTCTAGCTACAGGTGAGCTGTGTTCAAAGTTCCTGAGGGAGAAAAAAACACAATGTTGGCCAGTCTGACTGGAGAGAAAATTACGTGAGGCCAGAACAAATGAGAGGAAGGTTGGAAGGGCCTTGAGTAGAGCCAGGACCCTGCTTAGTTCGGGAGGGTTTGACAGACCCCCGGAAGAGTTTGTTTTTCCCTCAACAGGAGTAAAATGTAGTAATCAGTAGAAGAGTGACTCATCTGATTTGTATTGTAAGAAGTCATTCCAGGTACAGGATAGAGAATAGATTGTTTATCATCTTTTTATAGTAAAACACCCCAGGGGCACTTGGATGGCTTAGTGGATTAAAGCCTCTGCCTTCAGCTCAGGTCATGATCTCAGGGTCCCTGGGATGGAGCCCTGCATTGGGCTCTCTGCTCATTGGGGAGCCTGCTTCCTCCGCTCTCTCTCTCTGCCTGCCTCTCTGTCTATTTGTGACCTCTGTCTGTCAAATAAATAAAATATTTAAAAAGAAAACAACTAAAAACCCAAACTTTTATTTGAGATAGGGAAGCTGGAAGGACCCTATAAAAGACTGCTTTTTTGCTGCCTCTATTCTTGCTGGGACCTCCTTCTCTACCTTACATGTGTCTTACAGAAGAGATAGTGTATATCATCTTTGTAAAGGTCAAGGAGTTCATGATTTCTTTGGAGTCTTTCAGCACAATAGATAACATCTAGGGGCCCCCCAGGTGGCTCAGTTTTTAATTGTCTGCCTTTAGCTCAGGTCATAATCCCAGGGTCCTGGGATCGAGCCCCGAACCGGGCTCCCTGATCAGTGGGAAGCCTGCTTCTCCCTCTCCCACTGTCCCTGCATGTGTTCCCTGTCTCACTGTGTTTCTCTCTCCATCAAATAAATAAATAAATAAATATTAAAAAAAAAAAATTAAAAGATAACATCTAAGAAGTGACCAGACAGGGTCCTCATGAACTGAACATTTTCTAAGACCACTGACTCACAAGAGCCCTGGCTCCTGGCCATATGCGACTTTGAGGGGATGCCTAAACACTTGTTCCTAGATGCCTGAGAAGACATGAGCACTGGACCACAACCCTCAGTAAAAATCCCAGACCCCAAGCAAAGATAAGACTCACTCTCCATTCCTTGTCAAATCTCCCAGACACTATGTATTTGCACTCTTTCTAGGTCTTCAATAAACTCTGCTCTCACTTCCTCTTGGCTCGCATTTGATTTCTGCCCTGGGTAACACCAAGGACCCTCTTGGCTGGTCCTGCAGGAATTCCCTCTGGGTTCTCGGACCCAGCCAACCTGCATCATATCAATGCAGGATTGGTTAAATTATGATATATACTTACAACAGAATACTATGAAGCCCTAAAAAGGGTGACATGTCTAATGTTGACACAGAAAGATGTCCACGTTATAGTAACTGGGGAAAACAATTAGGTTACAGTACAGTGAATACATAGAGCTTTATTAAGTCTGAAAACCAAAAATGTTTATATTACTTATCCCTGGGTGGTGACAATATAAAATTTTTTTTTTTCATTTTTGCTTACCTATATCTTCTAGTTTTTCTACTGGAGTAAAAAAAAAGGGGGGGGCAGATAAAAATCAGTTCATGAGACAGAAGATTAGAATATGACCTGACAGAGAAAACATTTAAATATAGTAATGTGGCTTTTTCATTTACCAAGAATTATATTTATAGCTGACTTCAAAACGTGAAGAGTGTGTAACACATTTCAAATGTTATTCCATAAAATTTATAAGGAAAGACTAAAAGTGTGATCACAGATATTATTTCTTAAAATTAAAGTTCATAGTATTTCTCTTTTTTCCTGTATGTGTCTTTATCTTTGATCATACATTTTCTCAGGCCCAATGTGAAGTTTTTTTCCCACTCGAGTGCCAATTTTATTGTATTTTATTTTTTTTTTAAGATTTTATTTATTTATTTGACAGACAGAGATCATAAGTAGGCAGAGAAGCAGGCAGAGAGAGAGGAGGAAGCAGGCTCCCCGCTAAGCAGAGAGCCCGATGTGGGGCTCGATCTCAGGACCCTGGGATCATGACTGGAGCCAAAGGCAGAGGCTTTAATGCACTGAGCCACCCAGGTGCCCCTCGAATGCCAATTTTAGAGAGCGCTTCTGACAATTGCATGGCTTTATTTTTAAATAGGGGTTAGAAAATATTTCTATCATTGTCCCACTTAAAATTTTCAATAAAAGCTATATAAAAGGGGTTACTACAACTCATTGGAATATATCTGAGCTCCTGTTGCCATTAATGAGTTTTTCCTCTGCAAGTATTGAATAATTCTAGGCTTCTTTTGTTCAATGTTTACACAGTTGGGTGATGTTTGAAATCCCTCAAATATTAGCTATTCAATAATAGGAGCACACCTAAAGGTCCACAGGCCAGTATTTGATTTTCTGACTATAGCAGCGTGGGGTTAAGTTTTCAACAATCTTGGTCTTTCTGAACTCCCTTTGTTAATTTCAAAGAAATCTTCTCAATTTTATATTTCAAATTATGTTTTACAGTAGATTGTTATGAATGTAATCAGGTTTTTGACTTAAATGCTTGTAAAAACTGAAGGTTATTTTTCTTGTTCATTTCTTTTTTCTTTTTTAAAGATTTTATTTACTTATTTGACAGAGAGAGAGAGCAAAAGCAGGGGGAGTGGCAAGAAGAGGGAGAGGAAGCACCAGGCAGAGGGAGAGGGGAAATGCAGGCTTCCTGCTGAGCAGGGAGCCCTATTTGATGCAGGGCTCCATTCCAGGTCTTGGGGATCATGACCTGAGTTGAAGGTAGGTGCTTAACTGACTGAGCCACCCAGGTGCTCCTTAAAAAAAATCTTTTTAACAAAAACTACATTACTAAGCTACCTAGCTACAGAAATGCTATACCCTTGTTTTATCTCAGAGTCTAACCATCACCACTAGCATTTTTATTAAGTTTTATGGTTGCCAAAGCCATTTCACATATATCATAGATACAGTATTACCAAAGATGTCCTTAAACTTTAGATGGTAGGAATGTAAAACAATAATAATAATAATAATAATACACAGCATTTATTATCTCATGAAGCCTAACTTCTCAGCAGCCTGAGCTAGTTTTAAAGACCAGGTGACAGACTTGCTAACCTTGTAATTGTTTATGATCAGAGCAAAACTTTAACAGGTTTTTAGTCCAGTCAGCACCAAATACCTTCTGTTTGTAGGCACCAGCACAGAACTTGAGAAATATGATTTAAGTTACTTGTTGTTTTCAAGAAGCTTCCAATAAAATAATTTTTAATCAACTAATTACAATATGAATTAAAATGACATATTCAAGAGGTACATTTATGGAAATAAAAAATGAACTTTGACAAGAAAGATCGAAGAAACCTTTTCAAAGTGGTGATATTTAATCCAAGTCTTATCAACACACACACACACACACACACATTGCTTAGGATCCTTTTCATTTCTGATGAAATGGTTGGTAATCAAAATATTTTAGGGATCACCTCTAGAAACCCTGTCTGAGTCACAGGATAATCACCTCCTTTTCATTATAGTCACACTTAGTTTTAGTATACTGCCCACTGGTCAGCTCAAGCAGATAAACATTTATTCCTCCCAAGGGAGAAATGTTATCTGGAGCCCAGAATAGGTTGGCCTCTCCCATTTCTTTGTGGTTTGTAGGGAAAGGAAGGATATATCTGGGAATTTACATACCTTTCTCTGACAGAGCTTTGTTCTGTCAGCCATTGAACCTAATGGACATGTGGAAGATCAGAAAGAGTTGCTGGCATGAAAGAGGCAAGCTTATCTTAAGTGGAAATATTTAGTCTTCAACAAGATAAAGATGTTCAGTAACAGGTAAATGGATATTTCAGTCATTTCGTCTAAACTTTGCTGCATGTAAAAGAAGAAAGAGTATCTGGCCTTATTTTGTGTGTAATTTAAACAAGCTAGTCTTCTCTGAGAAATATTTGTTGAAATTAGGAAGCTGAGGACAGAGCGCAAATCACATAATCTTCATGTCAGATGCTGTGCATCTCACTATGCCACCAAGGATGGAAAAACTTTTTTTTTTCTTGTTTGTGGCTACCAATCCTTATAAAACCAAAGGTAAAGGGAATGTCGGAAGTAATTTGGAAGTACACTGCAATTTTGTATGATGTCGAAAAATGCAATAATAAAGGTGGAAGAGAGTAGATTAACCAGTGGGTAAATAAAGAAGGAAGGATGAATTTGGCAATGGAGGAAGAGAGAGGAGAGAGGAAAAACTACAGTAAGTGGAAGAAATAGTCTCATGTTGAGGGTGCTAACATAATATCACTGCTTTTAAACATGCTAACTTACACAGCACTTTGGAGGTCCCTTGTACTGTTGTGAATGGGACTGGAACAGAAACTCACGACAGGGGAAATTTCTTGGGATAACATTTGTTAAACTGGGTTTTGAACCCTATATTCTTGAGGAAGGTGGGTACTTGGATCAAATTTGATGGTTTCTATTTGTTGATAACCTTTTAAAATTTTTTACATATGTACATTATGAATCACTAGATGACTATAACAAACTATTATCTAATAATTTCATGGCAATTTTTACTTTTATATTTACTATTGGGTAGGTGTAAATGGCACTGAGTTACTCTAATTCTCATGGGCCAATGAATGATAAGAGTAGTGGTTAAATTAATAAATAACATATTTGGCCAAGTAAGGGCCAAACGAATTATTCCGTGCTTGTAAGAAGAGTAATGTCTGGCCAGAGAAACGTAGTTAGAGACTATCTGAGGGAAGATACATTTAGATAAGTAGGGGGACAAGAACCCAAGAGAGCCAATCTTAGATGTGGGTATGGACATCTAATTGCAAATGGTAAATTGGTTTCGACAAAAGGGATAATTGATTACATTGTTAATTTGAGTTTTATTCATTTTCCTGGTTTTATTTGAATTTGTCAGTTTATTTTGGATTTAAAATTATATGAAGGCCAGAGAAATTATATGAAGCCCAAAAGTATAAGGTATTTTATATATATATAAATTTATATATATATATGTTTATATATGTTTATATATATATAAGCTTATATATGTTTAAATAATAGCATAGTAAAAACAAAAATTAGGGCAAGTCTGAGTCTGAAGGAGTCTTATTTTAATTTTAAAATTCATTATATTTATTTTTTAAAGTTTTAATTGTAATTCCAACTAGTTAACATGCAGTGTTATATTAGTTTTGGGTATACAATATAGTGATTTAAAAATTCTATACATGTAAAGGGTCTTTTAAAAAAATTTTTAAATTTTTTTATAAACATACAATGTATTATTAGCCCCAGGGGTACAGGTCTGTAAATCGCCCTGTTTATATACTTCACAGCACTCACCATATCACATACCCTCCCCAATGTCCATAACCCCACCACCCTCTCCCTCCCCACCTGCCCCCTGCCACCCTGTTTGTTTTGTGACATTAAGAGTCTCTTATGGTTTGTCTCCCTCCCGATCCCATCTTGTTTCATTTATTCTTTTCCTACCCCTCAAACCCCCCATGTTGCATCTCCACTTCCTCATATCAGGGAGATCATATGATAGTTGTCTTTCTCTGAATGACTTATTTCGCTAAGCATAATACCCTCTAGTTCCATTCACATCGTTGCAAATGGCAAGATTTCATTTCTTTTGATGGCTGCATAGTATTCCATTGTATATATATACCACCTCTTCTTTATCCATTCATCTGTTGATGGACATCAGGTTCTTTCCATAGTTTGGCTATTGTGGACATTTCTGCTATAAACATTTGGGTGCATATGCCCCTTTGGATCACTACATTTGTATCTTTATGGTAAATACCCAGTAGTGCAGTTGCTGGGTCATAAGGTAGCCCTATTTTCAACGTTTTAAGGAACCCCCATGCTGCTTTCCAGAGTGGTTGCACCAGCTTGCATTCCCACCAACAGTGTAGGAGGGTTCCCCTTTCTCTGCATCCTTACCAGCATCTGTCATTTCCTGACTTGTTAATTTTAGCTGTTCTGACTGGTGTAAGGTGGTATCTCATTGTGGTTTTGATTTGTATTTCCCTGTTGCTGAATGATGTGGAGCACTTTTTCATGTGTCTGTTGACCATCTGGATGTCTTCTTTGCAGAAATGTCTGTTCATGTCCTCTGCCATTTCTTGATTGGATTATTTGTTCTTTGGGTGTTGAGTTTGCTAAGTTCTTTATAGATTTTGGACACTAGCCCTTTATCTGATATGTTGTTTGCAAATATCTTCTCCCATTCTGTCAGTTGTCTTTTGGTTTTGTTAACTGTTTCCTTTGCTGTGCAAAAGCTTTTGATCTTGATGAAGTCCCAATAGTTCATTTTTGCCCTTGCTTCCCTTGCCTTTGGCAATGTTCCTAGGAAGAGGTTGCTGCCTGTGTTCTCCTCAAGGATTTTGATGAATTCTTGTCTCACATTGAGGTCCTTCATCCATTTTGAGTCTATTTTTGTGCATGGTGTAAGGAAATGGTCCAATTTCATTTTTCTGCATGTGGCTGTCCAATTTCCCCAACACCATTTGTTGAAGAGGCTGTCTTTTTTCCATTGAACATTCTTTCCTGCTTTGTCGAAGATTAGTTGACCATAGAGTTGAGGGTCTATTTCTGGGCTCTCTATTCTGTTCCATTGATCTATGTGTCTGTTTTTGTGCCAGTACCAGACTATCCTGATGATGACAGCTTTGTAATGGAGCTTGAAGTCTGGAATTATGATGCCACCAACTTTGGCTTTCTTTTTGAATATACTTTTGGCTATTCGAGGTCTTTTCTGGTTCTATATAAATTTTAGGATTATTTGTTCTATTTCTTTGAAAAAAATGGATGGGACTTTGATAGGAATTGCATTAAATGTGTAGATTGCTTTAGGTAGCATAGACATTTTCACAATATGTGTTTTTCCAATCCAGGAGCATGGAACATTTTTTCCATTTCTTTGTGTCATCTTCAATTTCTTTCATGAATACTTTATAGTTTTCTGAGTATAGATTCTTTGCCTCGTTGGTTAGGTTTATTCCTAGGTATCTTATGGTTTTGGGTGCAATTGTAAATAGGATAGACTCCTTAATTTCTCTTTCTTCTGTCTTGTTGTTGGTGTAGAGAATGCAACTGATTTCTGTGCATTGATTTTATATTCCTGTACAAGTTCTAGCAGACTTGGAGTGGAGTCTTTTGGGTTTTCCACATACAGTATCATATCATCTGCAAAGAGTGATAGTTTGACTTCTTCTTTGCTGCTTTGGATGCCTTTAATTTCTTTTTGTTGTCTTATTGCTGAGGTTAGGACTTCTAGTACTATGTTGAATAGCAGTGGTGATAATGGACATCCCTGCCATGTTCCTGACCTTAGTAGAAAAGCAGTTTTTCTCCATTGAGAATGATATTTCTGGTGGGTTTTTCATAGATGGCTTTGATAACATTGAGGTATGTGCCTTCTATCCCTACACTTTGAAGAGTTTTGATCAGGAAGGGATGTTGTACTTTGTCACATGCTTTTTCAGCATCTATTGAGAGTATCATATAGTTCTTGCTCTTTCTTTTATTAATGTGTTGTATCACATTGATTGATTTGTGGATGTTGAACCAACCTTGCAGCCCTGGATTAAATCCCACTTGGTTGTGGTGAATAATCCTTTTAATGTACTGTTGAATCCTATTGGCTAGTATTTTGGTGAGAATTTTCACATCTGTATTCATCAAGGATATTGGTCTCTAGTTCTCTTTTTTGATGGGATCCTTGTCTGGTTTTAGAATCAAGGTGATATTGGCCTCATAAAATGAGTTTGGAAGTTTTCCTTCCATTTCTATTTTTTGGAACAGTTTCAGGAGAATAGGAATTAGTTCTTCTTTAAATGTTTGGTAGAATTCCCCCAGAAAGCCATCTGGCCCTGGGCTTTTGTTTGCTTGGAGATTTTTGATGACCATTTCAATCTCCTTACTGGTTATGGGTCTGTTCAGGCTTTCTATTTCTTCCTGGTTCAGTTGTGGTAGTTTATATGTTTCTAGGAATGCATCCATTTCTTCCAGATTGTCAAATGTGTTGGTGTAGAGTTGCTCATAGTATGTTCTTATAATTGTCTGTATTTCTTTGGTGTTGGCTGTGATGTCTCCTCTTTCATTCATGATTTTATTTATTTGAGTGCTTTCTCTTTTCTTTTTGATAAGTCTGGCCAGGGGTTTATCAATCTTATTAACTCTCAAAGAACCAGCTCCTAGTTTTGTTGATTTGTTCTACTGTTTTTTGGTGTCTATTTCATTGATTTCTGCTCTGATCTTTATGATTTCTCTTCTCCTGCTGCGTTTAGGCTTTCTTTCTTGTTCTTTCTCTAGCTCCTTTAGGTGTAGGGCTCGGTTGCTTATTTGAGACCTATCTTGTTTCTTGAGAAAGGCTTGTACTGCTATATATTTTCCTCTCAGGACTGCCTTTGCTGTGTCCCACAGATTTTGAACTGTTGTGTTTTCATTATCATTTGTTTCCATGAATTTTTTCAATTCTTCTTCAATTTCCTGGTTGACCCCTTCATTGTTTAGGAGGATGCTGTTTAGTCTCTATGTATTTGGGTTCTTTCCAAATTTGCTCTTGTGATTGAGTTCTAGCTTCAGAGCATTGTGTTCTGAAAATATGCAAGGAATGATCCCAATCTTCTGATACCAGTTGAGACCTGATTTAGGACCCAGGATGTGATCTATTCTGGAGAATGTTCCATGTGCACTAGAGAAGAATGTGTATTCTGTTGCTTTGGGATGGAATGTATCTGTGATGTTCATCTGGTCCAGTGTGTCATTTAAGGCCTTTATTTCCTTGTTGATCTTTTGCTTGGATGATCTGTCCATTTCAGTGAGGGGAATGTTAAAGTCCCCTACTATTATTGCATTATTATTGATGTTTGATTTTGTTATTAATTGGTTTATATAGTTGGCTGCTCCCCCATTAGGGGCATAGATATTTAAAGTTGTTAGATCTTCTTGTTGGACAGACCCTTTGAGTATGATATAGTGTCCTTCTTCATCTCTTATTATAGTCTTTGGCTTAAAATCTAATTTATGTGATATAAGGATTGCCACCCCAGCTTTCTTTTGATGTCCATTAGCATGGTATATTGTTTTCCACCCCCTTACTTTAAATCTGGAGGTGTCTTTGGGTCTAAAATGAGTTTCTTGTAGGCAACTTATTGTTGGGTTTTGTTTTTTTATCCATTCTGATACCCTGTGTCTTTTGATTGGGGCATTTAGCCCATTTACATTCAGGGTAACTATTGAGAGATATGAATTTAATGCCATTGTATTGCCTGTAATGTAAGGGTCTTATTTTTAAAAGAGGTCTGTTTATTACTCAAGTTTGAGAAACACAGTTATAAACTGTAATGAAAGGGCAATATTACCCATGACTAAATAATATCAAACTCTGCACCCATAATATTAAGCTAGAAAGTTCTGTGAAAATTGAATCATGGTTCACTATTGGCTTATTACTGTTCATTCACAGGTGTTGTGTATTCATCTTCAATTACTGCTTTCAGAACAATGGGTCTTAGTATCTTAGTTTCTTTCATTTTTTTCTTCTCCTAGTAGATCTGAAAACAATTTGTTAGTGATAAAAAACCTTGACCATTTACTATATGGAATTGTTGAATCTCTATATTGTACACCTGAAACTAATATAACAGTATATGTTAACTACAGTGTAATTAAAATAAGAAAAGCATCAACCATTTAAAATGTCTATTTTTAACATTTAAATACAGTTTAAAGGGCAACTCAACTATAAGTGAACTCACTCTACAGCATCTACCAAATGGTTGGAGGTGCTGGCAAATGCCATTGTGTATGCTCAGACAGGAGTAAGATCTGGGTGCTCTAGCCACCTGCCTTCTCAGGGAGTCTTGGGTGATACCCACAACAAACAAACATTTGGAGACTAAACAAAATGCTGCTTACTAAAAAACTAATGAATCAATGAACAAGTCAGAGGAAATAAAAAAAATACATGGAGATTAATAGAAATGAAGCCACAGTAGTCTAAAATTTTGGGATTGAAAGCATTCATAGGAGGGAAATTAACAGTGATAAAGGCCAAAGTCAAGAAACAAAAACAAAAAGTCAAATAAACAGTTCAAACCTACACTTAAAAGAACTGGAAAAAAACTAAATCCCAAAGTAAGAAAGAAGGAAATGATAAAGATGAGAGTGGAACTAAATGAAATAAAGTTTTTTTTTTTTTTTTTTAAAGATTTTATTTATTTATTTGGCAGACAGAGATCACAAGTAGGCAGAGAGGCAGGCAGAGAGAGAGGAGGAAGCAGGCTCCCTGCAGAGCAGAGAGCCCGATGTGGGGCTCGATCCCAGGACCCTGGGATCATGACCTGAGCCGAAAGCAGAGGCCTTAACCCACTGAGCCACCCAGGTGCCCCTGAAATAAAGTTTAAAAAAAAAAAAAAAAAAGCCAAGGAAACCAAGAGCTGTTTCTTTGAAAAGATAACATTGATAAACCTTTTGCCAGACTAGTAAAAAAGGAGAGAGGACTTAAATACAATCTGAAATGAAAAAGTAGTAACTACTGACAACACAGATATACAAAGGATTAGAAGAGTCTACTCCAAAAATATTGTGTGTTAACAAATTGGACAATCTAGAAGAAAAGGATATGTTTTAGAAACACACAATCATCTAAGACTGAATCAGGAAGAAATAGATGATTGGAACAGACTAATTACTAGTAACAAAATTGAAATGATAAACAAAACAAAACCAAAAAAACGATTGCCCATCTGGTCCAGGACCAGATGATTTCACAGGGGAATGTTACCAAATATTTAAGAGTTAATACCTATTCTTCTCAAACTACCCCGAAAAATAGAGGAAGGGAAACTTTTTAATTTCATCCCATAAGGCCAACACTACATTGGAACTAAAGCTAGACAAAGACCAAAAAAAAAAAAAAAAAAAAAAAAAAATACAGGCCAATAACCTTGATGAACATAGATACAAAAATCCTCAACTAAATATTAGCAAATTGAACTCAACAGTACATTAAAAGGGTCATTCACCACAATCAAGTGGGATTTACTCCAAGGATACAAGGATGGTACAATATATGCAAAATCAACATCCTATACCATATTAACAAAATAAAGGACAAAAATCACATGGTCATCTCAATAGATCCAGAGAAAGCACATGTCAAAATTCAACATCCATTTATAATAAAAACTGTCAATAAGGTGGGTTTAGCAGGCATATACCTCAGCATAATAAAGGCCATACATGACAAACCCACAGATAAACTGATACCCAGTCATAAAAAATGGAGGGCTTTTCCTTTCAGATCAAGAATAAGACAAAGGTATCCACCCTTGCCACTTTTATTCAGTATAGAACTAGAAGTCCTAGCCACAGCAATCAAAGAAGAAATAAAAGGAGTCCAAATTGGTAAGGAAAAAATAGAACTGTCAGTATCTGCAGATGACATGATACAATATAAAGAAAACATTAAAAATTCCACCAAAACTGTAACAGAATAAATGAATTCAGTAAAATCATAGGATGTAAAATTAATATACAGAAGTCTGTTACGCTTCTATATACTAATAACAGAAGCAGAAAGAGAAATTAGTAAAATAATCTCATTTACAATTGCATCAAAAAGATAAAAATACCTAGGAATAAATTAAACTAAGGAGGTAAAAGAGCTATACTCTGAAAATTATAAGACATTAGTGAAAGAAATTGAAGATGGCACCATTAAATACATACCATGCTCATGAATGGAAGAATATTGCTAAATGTCCATATTGCTTCCCCCAATTTACACATTCAATGTAATCCCTACCAAAATACCAGTAGAATCTTTCACAGAATAGAGCAAATAACTCTAAAAATTGATTGCAACCAAAAAGATCTCTAATAGCCAAAGCAATCTTGAGGAAAAAAGCAAAGCTGGAGGTATTATAATCCTGGGTTTTAAACTATACCACAAAGTTATGATAATCAAAACAGTATGGTACTGGCACAGAAATAGACACTTAGATCAATAGAGCAGAATAGAGAGCCCAGAAATAAACCCACACTTACATGGTCAAGTAATCTAAGACAAAAAAGACAAAAAAACACAATGGAGAAAATATAGTTTCTTTCATAAATGATGTTCAGAGAACTGAATGGCTACATGCAGAAGAATGAAACTGAAACCACTTACCCTATAAAGAAAAAAACTCAAAATGGATTAAAGACCTAAATGTGTGACCTAAAACGATGAAACTCCTAAAAAACAAAACAAAAACAAACACAGGCAGTACTCTCTTGTACACTGACCTTAGCAACACTTTTCTGAATGTTTCCTGAGGCAAGGGAGACAAAAGCAAAAATAAACTATTGGTTCCATCAAACTAAAATTCTTTTGCACAGTGAAAGAAGCCACTAACAAAACAAAGAGACAACCTACTGAATGGGAGAAGATGTTTTCAAGTGATATATTTGATTAGGCGTTAAATTCCAGAATATATAAAGAACTCATTCAAGCCAACACCAAAAAAACCAATCTGATTGAAAATGGGTAGAAGACTCAAATAAACACTTTCCTAAAAAAGACATCCAGCTGGCCAGCAGACACATGAATGAATGCTCAACATCACTAATCATTAGTGAAATGCAAATTAAGACCACAATGAGAGATCACCGTACACCTGTCAGAATTGCTAGTATCAAAAAGACTATAAATAACAAGTGTTGGTGAGGATGCAGAGAGAAGGAAACTCTCATACATCTTTGGTTGGAATGTAGATTGGTGCAACAGCTATGGAAAACAGTATGGAGGTCTCTCAAAAAATTAAAAATAGAACTACTGGATATAATCCAGCAATTTCATTCCTGGATATTCACCAAAAGAAAAGAAAAACACTAACTTGAAAGGATGTATGTGCCCCTTTGTTCATTGAAACATTATTTACAGCAGCCAAGGCATGAAAGTAACTTAGAGCTTGAATTGATAAAGATGTGGTCTATATACACAATGCAGTATTACTCAGCCATAAAAAGGAATGAAATTTTGCCATTTGTGACAACCCAATGGACTTAGAGGGTATTATGCTAGTGAAAACAGTCAGGCAGAGAAAGCCAAATACTGTATGATTTCTCTTACATGCAGAATATTAAAAGAAATGAACAAACAAATCTGGAAAGATTCATATTCATATACAGAGAACAGAGTTGTGGTGGCTAGATGGGGGTGGTAGGGTAATGGGCAAAATAGGTGAAGGTGATTAAGAAGCACAAACTTCTAGTTATAAAACAAAGAAGTTTCAGGTATAAAAAGTACAGCATAGGGAATAGAGTCAATAATATTGTAATAACCTGGTATGGTAATAGATGGTAACTACACTTATCATGATAAGCACTGTATAATGTATAAAATTATCAAATCATTATTTCATATACCCAAAACCAATATGACATTGTGTGTCAACTAAACTTTAGTAAAAAAAATTGTCCATTATTTCAATAATATTTATTGAACAGAACATATTGCCAGTCATAATAATTATATAATTTATATGTACTTTATATATATAAATATTTTAAAAATTTAAATATATATAAATATTTAAAATATTTACATAATGTTTATATACAGTTGACTCTTGAACAACATGGGTTTGAGCTGTGGGGGTCCACTTATATGTGGATTTTTTTCAACAAACATTTGTGCAGTACATAACATAATTTTTTTTTAAAGATTTTATTTATTTATTTACAGAGAGAGAGAGTGAGATCAGAAGTAGGCAGAGAGGCAGGCAGAGAGAGAGAGGGGGAAGCAGGCTCCTCACTGAGCAAAGAGCCCTCTGTGGGGCTCGATCCCAGGACCCTGAGATCATGACCTGAGCTGAAGGCAGAGGCTTAACCCACTGAGCCACCCAGGTGCACCCATAACATACTTTTTCTTATGATTTCTTAATATCTTCTTTTCTCTAGCTTACTTCCATATAAGAATACAGTATATAATACCTGTCACACATAAAGTATGTGTTAATCAACTAAATTATTGGTAAGGCTTTTGGTCAATTGTAGGATATTAGTAGTTAATTTTGGGGGGAATCAAAAGTTACATGCAGATTTTCAACTATGTGGGTGTTGATGACCCTAATCCCCATGTTGTTTAAGGTTCAACTATATAAAGTAAATGAAATATATTTATATAGGTAAACTAATTATTATAAGTTGATCAGTAGAGAGATAAGACAAGATTATTAGCCTTGAGAAGCTCAAAATCTAGTGGGGGAGATAAGGATGAAAACATAAAATACAAAGCAATAGAAATAATTACATATGTGTGAATTGAAACAAAGAGTAGGTAGAAACTAATTATGCCTAAAGGAGAATTGGAATTCATTTTTATTAAGACTTATTATTCTCTGTGTTATAAACTAGAATTTTCAGATTCCAGAGTAAGAGGAGAACATCTATGTAGGGTCTCCCCCACCCCATGGTTTGAGATATTATCTAACATATGTAGGATGTAAAATGTGATGATTTCATACACATGTATATTGTATATTGCAAAATGATTACCACAGTAGGATTAGTTAATACCTCCATCCTGGGTAGAGTTTTAAAAATTTATCTCAGTAAGGAAACTGACCCGCAATAGTGTGATACAAGAGTTTGCTACACATGGTAACAATTGCCTAATGTACCAAGGAAATGTTGAAATGGCTCCTTTAATAAACCGTAATTGTATCATAGCCTATGTAAATAGAATATAGTGAATAATATGATGCAGTAGACATATTCATCACTTCTTTCATTCATTCATTTGAAAAACTAACCTTTATGTGCAAGATATTGCATAGGTACTAATGAGAAAACAAAAACTAATAAGGTATCTTGCTTTAGGGAGATTTTTAGAATGTAGTGAGGGAAGTAAAATAGACACAAGTGACTACAGTCCTCACTACTTTGTGCTAAGGGGCTGGAGAACTGTATAACCAAGTATTAAAAAGTTCAGAGAAAATGCTTAATTAGGGGATGAGAGAGGACTTATTGGGAGAACATGGCTGTGAGCTTGGTTATAGGGACAGGTAGATGTTTGGTGGGCGGCTATCATAGAGAGAGAGTGAGTGTCCCAAACAAAAGAATACTTTGAACCACATGAGCACATTTGTAGAGGTGGGAAAGTGTCAGTCCTATTTCAGGAACAGAAAGTAGTCTAACGTGGTTTGAGTATCAATTACATACAGCAGAGTTGTGGGGGATAGTTTCTGAAAGATTAATTAGCAATAAGTCATAAGGGCCTAATCTTGGCCCAAACGGGCAATTCCACAAACATTTACTGAGGGCTTGCGACATCTCAAGCATTGGAATTCAAAGATGAATGAAGTCCTTGCCTTCAGGACCTCAGATACGCTATCCCTGATGACTTGGAGAGGGTGGGGATTAGAAAACTTGAGGGTACAAGCAATGAAGAAAACATGTGTGAAGGACTATGGGAACAATGACCTCTCACTGGGTGAGTCGGGGAAAACACTAGTGAAGAGATAATATTGTAACGAGGTCTTGATAACTGAGTGCAGAAAAAACAAGAACATGATGTTTCTTCTGCATATGAAACCCCACAAGACGTGAAAAAGCTGATTTAGTCAAAGAGCAATATGTGGTCCCATGTGACTCAAGGGGCCAGAATAGAAGTTAAGGCTAGAGAGGTAGGTTGGGGTCAAAATGAAAAGGACCTGGTAGGTTGTGGTAAGAAATCTGGACTTAAGTCTTCAGTGATTTTTGAAACATTTGGTATTGTGACATACCTTCAAATACCAGGATTTTTAGCAGGACACAGAAAGGATCAAGTACCTGGAAATACCAAACAAGCCAGCAGCAATTATAATACAAACAACAGTATAGTGAGTCTCACGGTGTCTGTGAAAGCAGCCATAGTTACCTCACTATTTGCTAGGTTGACCCTCAGCACCTTCACCTTTTTTTTTTTTTTTTTTTGAATAGAGCTGTTTACTCCCAGACATAACAGCCATGAATCTTTGGAGGCAATGTGCTCAACAAGTTCCAACAAGCACAAGGTAGTTCCCTTGACATACGCTTGATGGGACTCTAAGTCTCTTCCCTCTTATTTGTAGCAAGTTGCATTCTACTTAACAGCCATAAGTTGCTCAGATCAGCATTTTGACAGAAATTACTGTTAAAAGTTTTAATCTTGGCAAAATGGAATTTTACCTACTGATCAGAAGGTCGTTGTATGTTTGCAAAAGCATGCAAGGTAGAGGGACAGAGTGTTGGGTCTTACCAGATGCAAGCCATTGGTGCAGGCAGTTGGAAGTCCTGAAAAACCTTCAAAGAGGTGGGTCATCTAACCCAAGTGATGATATGGGCAGGTTAATCAAACTGCCATTTGTAAAACTGGTCAGAGGGAGGAGAGGCTGGGAACTGGGAGAACATTTCAGGCCAGAACTAGGATCAGAAATAGGGCATCAGTAGAAAGGGATATTAGGGGCCATTTTATTAAGAAAATACAGGATTTGGCACTTGATTGGATGGAGAAGGAATGTCCTAAAAAGGAACCAAAGATAGGCCTGACATTTTACGCCTGGTGAACAGAAGAATATTGATGCCATTAACAGAACCAGGAGAGCAGGAATGATAGCTGTGTGGGGATTACATGAGAAATGTGGCTCTGGGTAATTGAGGGTTTTTAAATTCATTCATTCATAAGATTTTTAGAGTGAGAGAGAGTGGGCTCTGGGTAAGCCTGTACCCACGCAAGTGGGGGAGGGGCGGAGGGAGAGACTCCTAAGCAGGCCCCATGCACAATGTAGGGCTCGTCATGGGGTTTGAACTCATGATCAGGGTAATTGAGTTTTAAATGGTAGTTACAAATTAGCCAAGATTAGTGATGTTTTTCAGAATATTCTTATCATTCTACTAAATACCTGGGGAAAGTAAATATTGCCCAATATAGTAATTCAGTCTTTTTTGGCCTTTTAGCATTTCATATGTAACTCCGAGGTTTTGTTATTTCTTTTTAAGATTTTATTATGAAATAATCTCTACACTCAGTGTGGGGCTCTAATTTACCACCCTGAGATCAGAGTTGCATGTTCTATCAACTGAGCCATCTGGGTGCCCCATAACTCTCTTGCCATGCAGTTTTGTTTGTAACAGTGAATTTACCCACAATTTCCTGTAGAACCCATTAATATAAAAATATTCCCAACTTTATATATAGACCTTAAGAAGTATTCTGGAAGGGTGTCTGGGTGGCTCAGTGGGTTAAGCCCCTGCCTTTGGCTCAGATCATGATCCCGGGGTCCTGGGATCGAGTCCCGCATCAGGCTCTCTGCTCAACAGGGAGCCTGCTTCCCTCTCTCTCTGCCTGCCTCTCTGACTACTTGTGATCTCTCTCTGTCAAATAAATAAATAAAATCTTAAAAAAAAAAAAAAAAAAGAAGTATTCTGGAAAGTGGAGATGGTTCTCAACTACTTGTCAGTCTAGGGATTCTAGTAAGTCTCGAATAGGCCTGACACACAGGCCTATTAGGTTGTTTCTGGGGCCCTTGCCCTTCTACCCTCGGGTGGCGATTATGCAAATACCATACAGACCATAGCAGTAGCTGACTTTAGTAGGTAACTTTTAAGCAGAATGGTAACTAGGTGACTCATTTTTGAGCCCTATTCTTTCTTTCTTTTTTTTTTTTTTAAGATTTTATTTATTAGACATAGATCACAAGTAGGCAGAGAGGCAGGCAGAGAGAGGGGGGGGGAAGCAGACTCCCCACTGAACAGAGAGCCCGATGAGGGACTCCATCCCAGGACCCTGGGATCATGACCTGAGCCAAAGGCAGAGGCTTTAACCCACTGAGCCACCCAGGCGCCCCAAAGCCCTGTTATTTCTTTTACTGCAAATAAGGAAGTTTAAAAAAAAAAAGCAAAAACCTTTTCTTTAGTTATTTCCCCAATTTGAAGAGGCAAAAAGGCATATTCCCAGAAATACCCAAACCCACAATTTAGTGGACCCAAGCACAAACCTGAGTGACTCCATTTTAAAAAAGGCTTTTCTTATGATGCATAAACCAGAGTCAGGAGCCCCAGATTTTCTTGGGGTCCCTGTGATGATGGCTTTGTTAGTCGTCCTCATCTTATTACCCAGGTACACAAGAGGGCACAGAGGAGGATTTCATTGGCATTCATACCACTAGACCAGTTTGCAGCACAGAACATATCAAAACACACCCTTGACAATCTGGAGTCCTACCCATATTCCCTGCTGGAGCTGTCAGTAGGAGCCTTCCAGGGTGAGCAGAGTTTGGAGCTTTGGGCAAAGGACCCTGCCCTACAGAACGGGGAAGGTGGAGGGGGAAGGGGAGTGATGAGATAGGTGGTTTTCCCCCTGAGTTGTTTTTGTTTTTCAGTAGCAGCATTTCCTCCCTTTCAGCCATAGCTGAATCCAGAGTTCTCTAATTATTAAAGGCTAATGGTTCAACACAGTTTCATTTCTCCTGGTCCCTGAGCTATTATGAAAGGTGTTGGTGAAATGAGTTATAATTGGTACAAGAAACTTTAAAGTAGAAGGCACCATGCTATTCTAGCTTTGTAGTAAAAAGAGCAGGTAGGTGCCATTGGTTATTTCCACCTAGCCTGCAGTAGCAGAAGCAGCACGGAACCTGTGATAAAGCTCCCGGGGATGAGCGACCCTGCTCCCAGAGCCCCTTGGTCCAGATCAAGCATTCTGGTTTGAGGCACAATAAAGTACCATTTGGCTGACAAAATTAGGAGGATATATATACTATCCTTTTCTTCACATGTTAGGAGACTCAGCTTCCCTCTCTACTCATGTTTCTTTAATGCTGTTTCTATGGGGCTAGTTTCCCACTTTCAAATGTAGAATAAAATTAAGGAAAGTAGATTAAGATTGGATAAAATGTGCAATGTTCTCTCAAGCCATTGCAAATTTAGGAATGTTTTAGCAAAACATCTGGCTTTTGGTTTGGTTTTTTTTTTTTTTTTTTTTTTTTTTTTGGACTTTCCACACAGACAGAGCCCAGGTGCCAGAGTGTGTGGTGAATGGTATTGCTTGGGGGCACAAACCTGTATTGCTGTGACCTCGGTGTGACCTCACAGGGACCAAGGGACTGGATCTGTCTCCTCCCTTTATTTTTTATTATTTTTAAAATTTCTTTTCAGCACAACAGTATTCATTGTTTTTGCACCATACCCAGTGCTCCATGCAATACGTGTCCTCCTTAATACTCACCACCTGACTCCCCCAACCTCCCACCCATCCTGCCCCTTCAAAACCCTAGGAGTGTTTTTCAGAGTCCATAGTCTATCATCGTTCACCTCCCTTTCCAATTTCCCTCAACTCCCTTCTCCTCTCACTCTCCTCCCTTTAACAAGGGTCCTTTTCCAGCAGGAACTCAGCCCTGCCCACAGCGTATCTGAAAGATAGGATGCAAATTTCATCAATCGAAATCTCAAAGATCTTGAAGATTCAAGGCATTGAGTTTTCAGTTCTCGATTTAAATACAAACATTTGACTTGTTTTGAATTGAGTGAAGTGGGTGTTTCTTGTGTAGCTTATTAGTGGGGTAGTTCTGGTTTTCATCTTGTTAAAGCCAACCTGTTGCCTTTGGCTAAAGAGTTGCCTATTGTTTTATAATGCTTCTAGGGCTAACATTACTTCTATTTGCTACTTAGCATATTCTGAATTTCTCTTCGAGATCTCATAACCAAGTAAGATTCTATTTATTCATTTGTTTTCAGCTTATTAATGTACTGCTATGCCTCCTGGCTGCAAAAAATGATAAAATCACGGAGAAAAACATTTGATAATTAATGAAGGCTTATTCCCTCCAGCATACAAAATTCAGATAAAAATCATATTCAAAAATCTTGAAATGTGGACTTAACCTTTAATCCTTATGAACAGAAGATGAATTATCTAGGCAAAAAAATGCTTTAAAAATAGATTTTTTTTTTTTAAGTTTAGGAATTGTTATCAGGATCATGTGGCCAAATTAAATGAAGTGAAGAAAGGCTGGAACAGACTAATATTGTCACTCAGATTCTCCCAGGTCATTAGAGCATTATTTCAAGAATACTTTCTTCTGACAACGAAAATACAGTCTCATTTTGTCTGTTCTATTTAAATGGGTCCAGCTTTGGTTAGGAGAAAATGGAAGTTATCAGAGTAGACACCTTTGCTGAACTGGAAATATTTCGTTTTTTGACAAACATTTTTCTGAACAGGTACATGCTATAACCCATGGCCTCATGTAATAACACATTCTATTTGAGGAAGTATTGCAGGATCATAGATATAAGAGGGCACAAACCCTGTCTGGAGAGATGGGGAACTAGGACTGTGCAAAATCTGGGATTTTACTCTATTTGTAAGCTCACAAGTGAGTCTGGTACTGTTGTGTGGATTCTTTTTTTTTTTTTTTTAAGATTTTATTTATTTATTTGACAGAGAGAGATCAACAAGTAGGGCAGAGAGGCAGGCAGAGAGAGAGAGAGGAGAAAGCAGGCTCCCTGCAGAGCAGAGAGCCCGATGTGGGATTTGATCCCAGGACCCTGGGATCATGACCTGAGCCTAAGGCAGAAACTTTAACCCACTGAGCCACCCAGGTGCCCCTGTTGTGTGGATTCTGATGCAAGACAGGGGACTCCTGGGTCAGAGACAAATGATGTAACACTCATGGCACAGTGAGCAGCACCAGTGTGATATCAGCCCCAGTCCCCATGCTCCCCACCCCCCCGCCCCAATCCATGTTGGACATTCAGGTGGGCCTAGATGAATGTCTGCATATCCTACCAGTTGTGATGCAAGAGAGGAACCCAGAGTTTAAGAAATTTACCATTTTTACAGTGAAGGCAAACAAGAGGCTACTCTAACCTTCAAGACTGCTCTCTGCAAATACAACACTGAGAAATGGCCAGGATAAAGAGTAGACGGGCTTTGCGTTTCTAGCATCCTTGGCAAGGAGGTGGAGGGATGGAGCTCAAGGCCCAAGGTGGATTATTTCTTCCAGTAGAAACTTCACTGAGAAGAGGATGTGTAGGCTGGGATGAATAGATATTTGGTGAGGACAAGAAGGACTCATTCTAGTTAGTGAGAACATTATTTGCCAACGCCATGAGACATGAGAGACGCAGAGATGTTTCAAGAACAATGGAGAGTCTGGCATGATTGTGATGGTGGTGATAAGGCTATATAAGTAGGCTGGTATTCAGACATTGAGGGCTTTGCCATTAAGATTATGGAGCATGGGTTTTCATTTTATTTTAACCTAACAAATTTCAGAGCATTTTAAGCCGAGGTATGACATGATTGAATTTTATTTTCTATTACCTAGTGATAATGTGGAGCATGGACTGAAATTGGAGAAAAGTTACATGCACCTTTTATCAAAAAGCTCTGGAACAACTTATGTCTCTTAGGTCCTTTATTTCACCTTCAGATTCCCCCTCTTTTCCTATAGTTTTGCTACTTTATTCTACCCCATGTCCTATTCTCACCTTTAGGCTCACCTACTCACTGTCATACCTGGCAGTTAGCTCCCTTCAACTCAAATTGAATATGTTCAGAAATTTGCTGTTGGAATATTTCTATTTAATTCACTGAATTTTACAATACTTTCAAAATTGTAAACATGTTATTTCCTGGGAATTCATTCACTGTTTCTCCTTTTTTCATGTCAATATTCTAGTAAGAATTTTTACTTGGCAGAATGTAATTTATAATTCCAAAGCATAAAAAGTAAATTAAAACATTCAATTTGTTAAAATGAAAAAAATCCCCACCGAGTACTCTATTTGAAATAGTATTTGCTTATCCTAAAAAAAGTCATGACAGGTATAAGTATACTGTTTTAATATATTAAAAATATCAACCACATAACATAAAATGAAGATATAAAGTATTTTCTTTTCGTTGTGATTTTTAATACCCTTCCAATGTTATAATGTATTCTGGAGAAGAAGTAATGGTGATTATTTTTTTCACCCCATCTGGGAAAGTGTATTAGCTTCCTGTTAGCACTAACAAATTACTACAAATTTAGTGGTTTAATACAACACAGATTTCTTCGACTACAGCTGTAAAGACCTGAAATCTGCAATAATTTTCACTGGGGTAAAAAGTCAAGATGGCAGCATTACTGGCATGTTGGTTCCTTCTGGAAACTCTGAGGGGGAGGACCGCTGTTGTTACCTTTTTTTGACTCTTCGAGTGGTGCCTATACTCCTTGGCTTGTGGTTCCCCTCTTCATCTTCAAACTGTATTACTTTTACATCTTCTCTCTCTTTTTTTAAACCTTCTTCTTCTTCTTCTTCTTCTTCTTTTTTTTTTAAATAAACATATAAAATATTTTTATCCCCAGGGGTACAGGTCTGTGAATCACCAGGTTTACACACTTCACAGCCCTCACCATAGCACATACCCCAATGTCCATAACCCCACCCCCCTCTCCCAAACCACCTCCCCCCAGCAACCCTCAGTTTGTTTTGTAAGATTAAGAGACACTTATGTTTTGTCTCCCTCCCAATCCCATCTTGTTTCATTTATTCTTTTCCTATACCCCAAACCCCCCTTGTTGCATCACCACTTCCTCATATCAGGGAGATCATATGATAGTTGTCTTTCTCTGATTGACTTATTTTGCTAAGCAAGATACCCTCTAGTTCTATCCACATCATCGCAAATGGCAAGATCTCATTTCTTTTGATGGCTGCATAGTATTCCATTGTGTATATATATAGCACCTCTTCTTTATCCATTCATCTGTTGGTGGACATCTAGGTTCTTTCCATAGTTTGGCTATTGTAGACATTGCTGCTATAAACATTCAGGTGCATATGCCCCTTTGGATCACTACATTTGTATCTTTAGGGTAAAAACCCAGTAGTGCAGTTGCTGGGTCGTAAGGTAGCCCTATTTTCAACGTTTTAAGGAACCTCCATGCTGTTTTCCAGAGTGGTTGCACCACCTTGCATTCTCACCAGCAGTGTAGGAGGGTTCCCCTTTCTCCACATCCTCGCCAACATCTGTCATTTCCTGGCTTGTTAATTTTAGCCATTCTGACTGGTGTGAGGTGATATCTCATTGTGGTTTTGATTTCTATTTCCCTGATGCCAAGTGATGTGGAGCACTTTTTCATGTGTCTATTGGCAATCTGGATGTCTTCTTTGCAGAAATGTCTGTTCATGTCCTCTGCCCATTTCTTGATTGGATTATTTGTTCTTTGAGTGTTGAGTTTGATAAGCTCTTTATAGATTTTGGACATTAGCCCTTTATCTGATATGTCATTTGCAAATATCTTCTCCCATTCTGTTAGTTGTCTTTTGGTTTTGTTAACTGTTTCCTTTGCTGTGCAAAAGCTTTTGATCTTGATGAAGTCCCAATAGTTCATTTTTGCCCTTGCTTCCCTTGCCTTTGGCAATGTTCCTAGGAAGAGGTTGCTGCCTGTATTCTCCTCAAGGATTTTGATGAATTCTTATCTCACATTGAGGTCCTTCATCCATTTTGAGTCTATTTTTGTGCATGGTGTAAGGAAATGGTCCAATTTCATTTTTCTGCATGTGGCTATCCAATTTTCCCAACACCATTTATTGAAGAGGCTGTCTTTTTTCCATTGAACATTCTTTCCTGCTTTGTCGAAGATTAGTTGACTGTAGAGTTGAGGGTCTATTTCTGGGCTCTCTATTCTGTTCCATTGATCTATGTGTCTGTTTTTGTGCCAGTACCATGCTGTCTTGATAATAACAGCTTTCTAATAGAGCTTGAAGTCTGGAATTGTGATGCCACCAACTTTGGCTTTCTTTTTCAATATCCCTTTGGCTATTCAAGGTCTTTTCTGGTTCCATATAAATGTTAGGATTATTTGTTCTATTTCTTTGAAAAAAATGAGTGGGATTTTGATAGGAATTGCATTAAATGTGTTGATTGCTTTAGGTAGCATAGACATTTTCACAATATGTGTTCTTCCAATCTAGGAGCATGGAACATTTTTCCATTTCTTTGTGTCATTTTCAATTTCTTTCATGAGAACTTTATAGTTTGCTGAGTACAGATTCTTAGCCTCTTTAGTTAGGTTCATTCCTAGGTATCTTATGGTTTTGGGTGCAATTGTAAATGGGATTGACTCCTTACTTTCTCTTTCTTCTGTCTTGTTGTTGGTGTAGAGAAATGCAACTGATTGCTGTGCATTGATTTTATATCCTGACACTTTACTGAATTCCTGTACAAGTTCTAACAGTTTTGGAGTAGAGTCTTTTGGGTTTTCCACATATAGTATCATATCATCTGCGAAGAGTGATAGTTTGACTTCTTCTTTGCTGCTTTGGATGCTTTTAATTTCCTTTTGTTGTCTTATTGCTGAGGCTAGGACTTCTAGTACTTTGTTGAATAGCAGTGGTGATAATGGACATCCCTGCCATGTTCCTGACCTTAGCGGAAAGGTTTTTAGTTTTTCTCCAGTGAGAATGATATTTGTGGTGGGGTTTTCATAGATGGCTTTGATAATATTGAGATATGTGCCCTCTATCCCTACACTTTGAAGAGTTTTGATCAGGAAGGGATGTTGTACTTTGTCACATACTTTTTCAGCATCTATTGAGAGTATCATATGGTTCTTGTTCTTTCTTTTATTAATGTGTTGTATCACATTGATTGATTTGTGGATGTTGAACCAACCTTGCAGCCCTGGAATAAATCCCACTTGGTCATGGTGAATAATCCTTTTAATGTACTGTTGAATCCTATTGGCTAGTGTTTTGGTGAGAATTTTCACATCTGTGTTCATTAAGCATATTGGTCTGTGATTCACTTTTTTGATGGGATCCTTGTCTGGTTTTGGGATCAAGATGATGTTGGCCTTATAAAATGTGTTTAGAAGTTTTCCTTCCATTTTTATTTTTTGGAAGAGTTTCAGGAGAATAGGAATTAGTTCTTCTTTAAATGTTTGGTAGAATTCCCCCAGAAAGCCATCTGGCCCTGGGCTTTTGTTTGTTTGGAGATTTTTGATGACCGTTTCAATCTCCTTACTGGTTATGGGTCTGTTCAGGTTTTCTATTTCTTCCTGGTTCAGTTGTGGTAGTTTATATGTCTCTAGAAATGCATCCATTTCTTCCAGATTGTCAAATTTGTTGGCGTACAGTTGCTCATAGTATGTTCTTATAATCGTCTGTATTTCTTTGGTGCTGGCTGTGATGTCTCCTCTTTCATTCATGATTTTATTTATTTGAGTGCTTTCTCTTTTCTTTTTGATAAGTCTGGCCAGGGGTTTATCAATCTTATTAACTCTTTCAAAGAACCAGCTCCTAGTTTTGTTGATTTGTTCTACTGTTTTTTGGTGTCTATTTCATTGATTTCTGCTCTGATCTTTATGATTTCTCTTCTCCTGCTGTGTTTAGGCTTTCTTTCTTGTTCTTTCTCTAGCACCTTTAGGTGTAGGGTTAGGTTGTGTACCTGAGACCTATCTTGTTTCTTGAGAAAGGCTTGTACCGCTATATATTTTCCTCTCAGGACTGCCTTTGCTGTGTCCCACAGATTTTGAACTGTTGTGTTTTCATTATCATTTGTTTCCATGAATTTTTTTCAATTCTTCTTTAATTTCCTGGTTGACCCATTCACTCTTTAGAAGGCTGCTGTTTAGTCTCCATGTATTTGGGTTCTTTCCAAATTTTCTCTTGTGATTGAGTTCTAGCTTCAGAGCATTGTGTTCTGAAAATATGCAAGGAATGATCCCAATCTTCTGATACCAGTTGAGACCTGATTTAAGATCCAGGATGTGATCTATTCTGGAGAATGTTCCATGTGCACTAGAGAAGAATGTGTATTCTGTTGCTTTGGGATGGAATGTTCTGAATGTATCTGTGATGTCCATCTGGTCCAGTGTGTCATTTAAGGCCTTTATTTCCTTGTTGATATTTTGCTTGGATGATCTGTCCATTTCAGTGAGGGGGGTGTTAAAGTTAAAGTAATATTGTTGATGTGTTTCTCTGATTTTGTTATTAATTGGTTTATATTGTTTGCTGCTCCCCCATTAGGGGCATAGATATTTAAAGTTGTTAGATCTTCTTGTTGGACAGACCCTTTGAGTGTGATATAGTGTCCTTCCTCATCTCTTATTGTAGTCTTTGGCTTAAAATCTAATTTATGTGATATAAGGATTGCCACCCCAGCTTTCTTTTGATGTCCATAAGCATGGTATATTGTTTTCCACCCCCTTACTTTAAATCTGGAGGTGACTTTGGGTCTAAAATGAGTTTCTTGTAGGCAACATATTGATGGGTTTTGCTTTTTTATCTATTCTCATACACTGTGTCTTTTGATTGGGGCCTTTAGCCCATTTACATTCAGGGTAACTATTGAGAGATATGAATTTAGTGCCATTGTATTGCCTGTAAGGTGACTGTTACTGTATATTGTCTCTGTTCCTTTCTGATCTACTACTTTTAGGCTCTCTCTTTGCTTAGAGGACCCCTTTCAATATTTCTTGTAGAGCTGGTTTGGTGTTTGCAAATTCTTTCAGTTTTTGTTTGTCTTAGAAGATTTTTTTTTTAAAGATTTTATTTATTTATTTGATAGAGAGAGATCACAAATAGATCGAGAGGCAGGCAGAGAGAGAGAGAGAGAGAAAGAGAGATGGAAGCAGGCTCCCTGCTTAGCAGAGAGCCCGACGTGGGACTCGATCCCAGGACCCTGAGATCATGACCTGAGCCGAAGGCAGCAGCCCAAGCCACTGAGCCACCCAGGTGCCCTGTCCTAGAAGCTTTTTATCTCTCCTTCTATTTTCAATGATAGGCTAGCTGGATATAGTCTTCTTGGCTGCATGTTTTTCTTGTTTAGTGCTCTGATTATATCATGCCAGCTCTTTCTGGCCTGCCAGGTCTCTGTGGATAAGTCTGCTGCCAATCGAATATTTTTACCATTGTATGTTACAGACTTCTTTTCCCAGGCTGCTTTCAGGATTTTCTTTTTGTCACTAAGACTTGTAATTTTTACTATTAGGTGATGGGGTGTGGACATATTCTTGTTGATTTTGAGGGGAGTTCTCTGTACCTCCTGGATTTTGATGATTGTTCCCTTTGCCATATTAGGGAAGTTCTCTCCAATAATTCTCTCCAATATACTTTCTGCTCCCCTCTGTCTTTCTTTATTTTCCTGGACCCCAATTATTCTAATGTTGTTTCATCTTATGGTGTCACTTATCTCTTGAATTCTCTCCTCGTGGTCCAGTAGCTGTTTGTCCCTCTTTTGCTCAGCTTCTTTATTCTCTGTCATTTGGTCTTCTATATCACTAATTCTTTCTTCTGCCTCATTTATCCTAGCAGTGAGAGCTTCCATTTTTGATTGCACCCCATTAATAGCTTTTTAAATTTCAACTTGGTTAGATTTTAGTTCTTTATTTCTCCAGAGAGGGCTTTTATATCTCCTGAGAGGGTTTCTCTAATATCTTCCATGCCTTTTTCGAGCCCGGCTAGAACCGGCTAGAATCGTCATTTTGAACTTTAAATCTGATATATTACCAATGTCTGTATTGATTAGGTCCCTAGTCTTTGTTACTCCTCTTGTTCTTTTTTTTGTGGTGAATTTTTCTGCCTTGTCATTTTGTCCAGATAAGAGTATATGAAGGAGCAAGTAAAATACTAAAAGTGTGGCAACAACCCCAGGAAAATATGCTTTAACCAAATCAGAAGAGACCCCAAATCGTGGGGGGGGGGGGGGGGAAGAAAGGGGATAAAAAGAGGTTCAGAAAAAAGGAGAAACAATTAAAAAAAAGAAAACAAATTAAAAAAATATAAAGAAGAGAAAATATATATCTATATTAGATAAACTAGTTAAAAACGTTATAAAAGAAACGGGTAAAAGTTAAATATAATTTAGTAGAAGAAGAAAAAAAATTGAACAAAATAAATTAACTTGAAGACTAAAGAATCATGGGGTGAAAACCATGAGTTCTGTGCTTTGCTTTCTCCTCCTCTGGAATTCCGCTGCTCTCCTTGGTATTGAACCTGCACTTCTTGGTAGGTGAACTTGTTCTTGGCTGGATTTCTTGTTGATCTCTGGGGAAGGGCCTGTTGTAGTTATTCTCAAGTGTCTTTGCTCCAGGCGGAATTGCACTGCCCTTACCAGGGGCCAGGCTGAGTAAACCACTCGTGTTTGCTTTTAGGAGCTTTTGCTCCTTGAATGCTTTCCGTAGAGTTCCAGAGGACGGAAATGAAAATTGCAGCCTCCCAGTCTCTGGCCCAGAGGAGCCGAGGGCTCGGGGCCCCACTCCTCAGTGCGCCCTCAGAGAATAGCGCCCAATCACTCTGGTCTCCCTGTTCTCTGGCCATGCTCTGAGCTCACCCAGCCTGTTACCGGTTCAAGGTAACCCCGAGCTGAGGGCTCACTCCTCGGCTCTGTCTCTGTAGCCGGCTTCCCCGTTCTAGTACCTGCAAGCTCTGTGACACTCAGACACCCCCAATCCTTCTGTGACCCTGTGGGACCTGGGGCCACACTGACCCCACGTGGGCTTCACCCCGGTTTAGCCTCTGGAGCGATGTCCCTCAGCGGAACAGACTTTTAAAAGTCCTGATTTAGGGGCACCTGGGTGGCTCAGTGGGTTAAGCCATTGCCTTCGGCTCAGGTCATGATCTCAGGGTCCTGGGATTGAGTCCCGCATTGGGCTCTCCGCTCAGCGGGGAGCCTGCTTCCCTCTCTCTCTGCCTACTTGTGATCTTTCTCTGTCAAATAAATAAATAAAATCTTAAAAAAAAAAAAAGTCCTGATTTAGTGCTCTGTTGCTCCGCCACTTGCTGGGAGCCGGCCCCTTTCCCCGCAGTCTATCTTCCCGTTGCTTTGGATTCACTTCTCTGCCAGTTCTACCTTTCAGAAAGTGGTTGATTTTCTGTATCTAGAATTGCTGTTCTTCTCTTTGATCTCCCGTTGGATTTATAGGTGTTCGCAAACTTTAGATAAGCTATCTAGCTGATCTCCTGCTACCTGATGTATTCTCAGCCATCTTGACCTACATCTGCTCTTCTTGTAACATACACCTCCTCCTCCGATTCTGAGCCACCTTCTTCCTTCAAATGAGGACTACGTGATTACATTGGCCCCAGCTGGGTAATTCACCATAATTTCTCCATTTCCAAATCTTGAACCTAATTCCACCTGCAGAGTCCCTTTTGTCTTAAAAGGGAACATTCACAGCGTCTCGGGATTAGAATGTAGACATATTTGGGAGGTCATCATTCAACCTAATCAATCCCACTTTCCACTGAAGGCACTGTTCTTTTCTCCTTCCACAGGTTTAATTGATTAGGGATCACAACTGAGATAATTGGGCTCCCTAAACATGTCATCCATGTCATATATATCAATATGTTATAGAATACGTTTAGAAGAATAAGTTCTTGGTCTTAGAGGCTTCTGTGTGAATCCTTCTCCTCCACAGAATAGTTCATCTCTGAATACATTAGGTGGGTTTGTTAGGTTTACTTCTCTTGAAGTACAGCAGACCTTTCTGGGCTCCACCCACACCTCCTTAACCTCCCCATTTCAGTGCATCATGACTCCAAACTGCAAAGTGCTGGTATCTGCACCACTTTGCCTGAAAATCACCCTAGTCTCGGAGCCTGTTTCATCTGCTCAGGACAGGCTGGAAATTAGCTACCTCTCCGGCTTCCCACTCCCCGCCCAACCCCCATCAGCCCTGACTCATGAAAGAAGCTTGTGTATAAATATCCTGGTTCTCTCAGTTGTTTATTATAATTTGTTTTGTTGAAATATAATTCACATAACATAAAACTTAGTATAAAATTGTTTTTTTTTTTTACATAGTCACAATATTGTATAACCATCACTACCAATTCTGAACATTTCTACCCTTACGCAGAGAAACCCATATTTGTTGATAGTTTCTCCTGATCCTCCCCTCCCCCACCCTCTGGAACCCACCAATCTACTTGCTGTCTCTGTGAATTGGCTTATTATAGACATTTCCTATAAATGGAATCACACAATATGTGGTCACTCACTTTTGGATGGTAACTTCAAGGCACATGTTCAACTCTGGTTCTCCGATTTCCCCAGCAGGATTAAACTCTTGCCCTACAGTGGTAATGAGTAATTAACTGACTGCCTTTCCTTTCCTGTGTCACTTTCTTACATTCCCAGCAGTGTTTCCTAGAATCACTTCCCAAATAATGTGCTTGTTCTTGAATCCTTGCCTTAGGGTTTCCTTCTGGGGGACCCCAAACTGAAATACCAGGTATATCAAATTAATCCACTCATAAAATATGCACTGAAGATTTACTCTGCGCATTAGAACATTGCTTAACACTAAAAATACAGCACAAACAAGTCTGACATGGTCCCTGCTCTCACAGAGGGTGTATAAGCTGGGAATAAAGGCATTACGAGTCCAATGAATATTATGAAGGGGTAGGTGAGAGAAGGCCTCATTAAGGATGAGATCTGAGGAAGGGAAAGGAGTTTGCCAAGTGCAGAGGGTGTGGAAAATGTTCAGGTACAGGGATCCACTGTAAGGTGTGAGCACGGTGCTTTGGGGGAACCTAGAGAAATTCATGTGGCTCTTGCAGACACACTTGGAGAATAGTTGTGCTAGGTACTTACATGTCCCTTCAAGGAAGAACTTGGTGTCCAGCTGTGGAATGCGTGGTCAGAAGACAGTTTGCAATGGTGAGCTCCTACGAGTGTGCCCCAGCTCCTGAGATCCGCCTTGGCCCAGGTCGTGCTCTTCCTGGAGCTGCCTGCCTCTGGTGGCTGGGTGAGACCAGGATATAGAGGCACAGCCATCTGGCATGGCTGGGGACATCCTCCTGGACAGTACTGGCCCCAGAGCTCCAAACTATGTGCATTGTGTCTGGGCTGTGGTTTAGTTGCTTCCACAATCCAGCCCTGCTTCTGTCTCCTTCGTTTCATGGGTGTTGATCCTTAATAAATATCTTGCTCCTCAAACACTGAAATAGAATTGGCTCCTGGAGGACCCAACCTCCAGGCAGACAAACAGGAAGGCATTGGGTTCCAAGTAGTATTGCAAGGCTTTTTCTCAGACACCAAAGTGGTGAGTGTCTTTGAGACCTGATTTGCCCTGATTTTACATATACTGATCAAGAATGACTTTGGAATCTTCACAGAAGGATCTGGCAGGAAGTTTGCCTTTGAAAAATTCTGGAAGTCTGAGAACAGCTCAGGGTAAGTGAAGATTTGTGATGAGCATCAACATTTGGAGTCACATTTAAAATACATTTTATTCTTGGGGCACCTGGGTGGCTCAGTGGGTTAAGCCTCTGCCTTCTGCTCGGGTCATGATCCCAGGGTTCTGGGATCGAGCCCCACATTGGGCTCCTGCTCAGTGGGGAGCCTGTTTCCCCCTCTCTATGCCTGCCTGTCTGTCTACTTGTGATCTCTCTCTCTGTCAAATAAATAAATAAATAAATAATCTTTAAAAATAAAATAAAACACAGTTTATTCTTTGTATGTGTTTTTCTAAATTCATCTCAAATGATAATGTTTGTATATACCTATGTACATGAACCATACTCATAATATGTCTATTTGGATTTACACAGGCTTCATCCCTGGATCCCCCAGGAATGTGAGCAAAAGAGAACATCATAGAGATATTTTTTTCCCATAAAGGATAATATTAGATTACCTATTGCTGGCATTTAAAATTTTATGTCCTGTCTGGTAGTAGACTTTTAAAATGATAATTAGATGCTACTCCAGTGGGTACTTTGAAAAGCACTAAAATATTAAATAACTTGAATATTTAACTTACATTACTGGAACAGGGTTATCTACACTCCTCAGCCCTTACTTCAAGGTGTACCAGTAGAGTCTAGTCTGTCTCCAAAGTATGGAAACAGGAGCTCCTTCCCACCCTAAGGGAGGGTCCTAGGATGCTTCTCTGCAGATATATTGGAACGTATGGACAGTCGCATGACCTGGGTCCCTAAATGACTAGAGGCCTGGTGGTGGGCTTTGCCACGAAGGAAAGGGTAGGCTACCTTATGTGGCATGCTGAGTTGCTAGAGTTGTTTTTTACCTGGCACTCTACCCAGATGCTCTTGAGGTGTCCCTCCCAACCGTCCCTTCCTGAACCCCCTGGCCCAAATCTTCTTGACTTGAAGACCCAGGGTCCATGACCTAAAGCTTTGTTTCATGTCCCTTCTTTTAGTTACTTCCTCAGGTTCTGACAATGCCTCCCTGTAGACCAGATCCACATCCAGTATCCTTGTCCCCCGTTTGAGGGTGGGGGATGGGGTACTATCTTTAGGGCTTTACGGTGATTTCAGAGGAAGTAAATAAAAATATGTGATACTATAGCAAGATGCATTTTGAATATGTGAAAATGAAAACAACTTCATGTACATGAAGTTCTAGAATGATCAAAACTACAGTGACAAAAGTCAGAACAGTAGTTGCCTCTGAAGGGGAAATTGGATAGGGGATAGAGGATGTTTACTAGAGTGAAGGAAATGTTCTAAATCTTGCTGGGGTGGGGTTATTTGTCAAACTCATTGAACTGCTTATTTAAAATCTGTAAATTTTATGTAAATTAAAAATATATAGGATGGCAGCTCAAAAATGGAAAAGAAATGACTGTATAAAACTAATTCAGGGGGTGCCTGGGTGGCTCAGTGGGTTAAGCCTCTGCCTTCAGCTCAGGTCATGATCTCAGCATCCTGGGATCGAGCCAGGACATTGGACTCTCTGTTCAGCGGGGAGCTTGCTTCCTCCTCTCTCTCTGCCTGCCTCTCTGCCTACTTGTGATCGCTCTCTCTGTCAAATAAATAAATTAAAAAAAAATCTTTAAAACTAATTCAGGTAAGATTTACATTTCAAACTTTTTTGGCAAATTTTCTGACCTAGGTAGGGGCAGTTAAAGGAAAGGACTCATCAGTAACATACAAGTCTGTGAAGGCATATACAAACATTTTTATCCATTATTAGTTCTTATTAGCAATTCAGAATCTGGTATGAAACAAAGTTCTTTGAACAGAGAGGAAAATTGTTTTTACATTTCATGAATTCATGTTAGTTAGATGAGATTTGGTACACTTTTCTTTAGCTTTTGTCTTTAGCCAACACCCAATATTTCTACCTACAGGTAGCCACAAATATAGGTGACCCTTTGTCCTGCTTGTTCCCGTCAAGTGAATACCAGTTAGTGTATGCTCTTGACAGACAAGGGCAGCTCACTCAGAGACCAAACACCACATGGCCCCGGAGTGGTGAGAGACAGGTAGGGTGATAATTTCTAAAACTGGGTGAGGTGACATAACCCTGTGGAGTATGCCAAATGCTGGCCAGATCAAAACACTCTTGAGTATGGATGCCAGAAAAACCCAGGGCACAAGATGAAAAATTCAGTTTGGATATCAGACAAGCATCAAATAATCTTTTAGTATAATTATGCATGGGGTACTTATATATATCCCTTTCATAAATGGGGTATATAGACACACACACACAGGACATAACTGCAAAGGACATAATTAGATTAAAAATTTATTTAAATCTGAAATTCAAATTTAACTGGCATCCTATATTTTTATTTGTTAAATCTGGCAACTCTGTGCTTGGGGTATGCTGAAAGGGCAAGTTTTCTTTTTTTTGTCAGTTTGTTTTCAGTGAAAATCTGAGACACACAAAATCTGAGCATGTGTTTCTCAAACTTCAGCTTGTATTTGAATCACCTGCAGAACCTGATGAAACAGACTACTGAGCCCAACTTTCTGATTGACTAGGTCTAAGGTGAGGGCGTGAAACTGGACATTTTTAACCTCCCAGGCATTGCTGATGCCAGGGATCGCATCTGAGAACTGACTGGAGGCAATCCATTATAGATGTATGCGTAAAGATTGCTAAAAATACTATGTGAAGGTATGCTATTCATTGCCTTTCTGTCCAGCACACTAAGCTGTGCTTCACTAACAAGGGGCAACACATCAAACATATCATGTATTGTCATGTAATATCAATAAACCATTTATTATATATAGTTGCTTATGTTGCCAGACTTGATAGCCACTCTATAGGTTAAGTGCCTCTGTTGTGAACAGATTGCCTTTTAATGTGTGTGACATTAAAACTCCATATTAAAATTAGAATAGAATTAAAATTTTGATAAGGTCATTAAATAGGAACATCAGAGAACCTTTGCTAAATTAGATGCCAAATAAATATTCAACAAGGTGAGACCCTCATGAATTTATTTATATTTTATTAAACACCACCACAATTTCCAAATATGAAATTCCAAATAGAATTTCCAATTTCCATTTTTATTCTTTCCTTTTTTGAGAGAGAGAAATACATAGGGAAAAAATGAAAGAAGATTTATCTGGAAAAAACCCAGAAGATTTGTCTGAATCCTTTGACCACTGTTAGGAGATATTGGTCTACCATAAATAGATGTAAAATGTAAGAAATAACTTAACAGAGATATATACTGTTGTATATATAGGTGAAATGATAGGATATCTAAAATTTTCTTTAAAATACTGCCTCAAGAGGGGCGCCGGGGTGGTTCTGTCAGTTAAGCATCTGATTATTGGTTTTGGCTCAGGTCATGATATTAGGGTTGTGGGATAGAGTCCTGTGTTGGGTTCCGTGCTTAATACAGTCTGCTCGAGTTTCTCTCTTTCCCTCTCCCCCTGCCCCTGCGCTTTCTCTCTCTCAAATAAATAAATACATAAATAAATATTTTTAAAAAAGTACTGAACAGGGGTGCCTGGGTGGCTCAATGGGTTAAGCCTCTTCCTTCGGCTCAGGTCATGATCTTAAGGTCCTGGGATCAAGCCCTGCAACAGGCTCTCTGCTCAGCAGGGAGCCTGCCTCCCGCGCTCTCTCTCTGCCTGACTCTGCCTGTTTGTGCTCTCTCTGTCAAATAAAAAGAAAAAAATATTGCAACAGGAAAAAAGAGGAAAGATGAAATAAGTTTGGCAAAATAAGATGTTGATAATTTGTTGAAATTGGTTGTTAGGAGCATGGGGTTTATGCTACTACACTACTTCCCTTTGCAGTATGACTAAAAAATTTCTGAAATAAGTTAAAAAAAATCTCAGGATTTGGCTTATGTTCTCAGCTTTGCAACTAATTAGAGAAGAAATAATATTCAGATCACTTAAATATTCTGTGCCTTAATTTTTTACAAATGATTGGATAGCAATTAGCAAGAAATAATTGGGCTAGGCTTACTGTATAGGTAGCACTCAGATGTTACTATCTAAATTCCCAGGGATGTTGTCAGATTACTGGAAAATATAATGCACTTAAAACAACTAAAATCAGTTTTCAGGTATTATTGTCACAAAGTCTATTTTGGAAATTCTTCGAGTACAAATGCTTGGAGCACAGGTCCGTAGTAAATGAAGGTTCCCAAAGATTTTTCTTTTTCATGTGTATTTAAGAAGAGTTATTTAGGTTAGGTATCTGCTGAGAGAGCAGAGCAGCTCAGACTCCTACACTGGAATAGGACAGACAAAAAAAAAAAAAAAAAAAAAAAGTTGCACATCTTGATTCTTTTGTGTTTCCAAAGAAAAAGCAAATCTTTAAGAATTCTAAATGCCATCTGTATCTACTAACAAGGTAAAATAATTTAATTTGAACACTTTTGTGGTTGATTCCCTAAAAGGCAGGTAAATACAGGAGGAAAACTTAAAGGTCAAGAATATGCAAGCTTTTGTGTCTGGTGCCCTGTGTGCACGAGCATGAGCAGTTGAGAAACTTCGGAATGCAATCCAGGCATGGCTTTGTTCCCCATCTAGAACAGGGGAGATGATGTCCCCCCTTATTTGTGAACTTAAAGCCATGGGTATGGTTCAGGTCCAGAAATGGGCCATGGCCTGAAAGTCTGGGGAGAGGAGTGTGTGACTGTACATCCAGCCATCAATGGGATGGTAAACTGAGCCCTGCCAACTAGCACTGAAGATGGAGGAACAGGTGCAAGCTATGATGAGAATGTGCCTGCACTCAGTGGTGTGGTGTGGACATGCGTGCTATATGAACAGCGCAGGGTGCACTTGGCCTCCTGAATTATTGTTAATTTTTTCCTATAGTTATTAAACAATTAGTCCTTGCCACAAGCAATTACTCTCTGCATTCTGTACAAAGAGGGTCAAAATTCTTTCATAGTGTGTGTTTAACAGTATTTTCTCTGTTATGGACTGAATGTTTGCATCCTCTCCTCATTTATACGTTGAAGCCCTAACCCTCTGTATAGATGGATTTGGAGATGGGGCCTCTGTGGAAGCCATTATGGTTACATGAGACCGTAGTTGTGGGGCTCCATACAGTAGGATTAGTGCCCTATGAGAAGAGACACTAGGGCACTTGTGTTCCCTCTCTCTCTCTGTATCTTTCTTCCCCCTCACTGTATTCTCCCTCCCCACCTTCTACCTCCCCCATGTGGTCAATGATAGGCAAACCAGGAGGTGAAGGCTTATTAAGAACTGAATTGTCTAGAAGCCTGATCTCAGACTTCCAGCCTCCAGAACGGTGAGGACATAAATTTCTGTTGTTTAAGCCACCCAGTCTGTGGTACTTTGTTATGGTGCTTGAGCAGACTAACACACCCTCCCATGGCCAGATGAAAGTACTTCCTATGGAGAGGAATCTGGAGTCTGAGACTTATAGTTGACCCTTGAATAACAACATGGTGTGATTTGGGGCACTGGCCCCTCTCAAAGTCAAAAATCCTCAGATAACTTTTAGCTCCCCTAAAACTTAACTACTAATAACTTACTGTTGACTGGAAGCCTTGCCAATAACAGTCCATTAACACATTTTGTATGTTGTATGTATTATATACTGTATTCTTACAATAAAATAAGCTAGAGGAAAAAATGTTGGGAAAATCATAAGAGAAAGTATTTACAGAACTATACAGTAAAATATAAGGGGACCCACACAGTTTAAACCTAAGTTGTTCAACAATCAACTGTATTTGGAAAGGCAGGCCAGAGATGGGTGCTTCAGTTGAGGAGAGTGATGGTAGTAGTGGGATTTCCTGAGGAGTTAAGAGGCAAAATCAGAATTATCTTTAGCCCTTCAGGGAAGGGGAAGGGAAGAAGACAGTTTTGTACCAAAAATTTGTATCCAGTCATAGGAGGGACACTTTTACTACTATTATTTAGGAACTCCTTGAAATAAGTAACTGGTTTTAACAAAATAGGTAGATTGCTATAAGATTTGTGGTTGAAATGTTGATTGTGATTCAAAGTGTCTTTTTTTCTTTTTTAAAGGTTTTAAAAATTTATTTATTTATTTATTGGAGAGAGATCATGAGGAGGGAGAGAAGTAGAGGGGGAGGGAGAGAGAGAATCTCCAGCAGACTTAGCTGAGTGTAGAGCCTGTCATGGGTCTTAATCCTGCAACTCTGAGATCATGACCTTAGCCAAAACCAAGAGTCAGATGTTTAAGTGACAGAGCCACCCAGGCATCTTAGAAAGTGTCTTCTAAATGAAGGAAGTTAAGCTAAAGATAAAAAATAATAGGGAATAGACTCTCAAGTATTTTAAAGGGAAGATAAAAGCTAGTGTTCATATTTATGAGTCTAAAAAGAATATCTTGATTTCAAGTTCCCAGTACAAAATTAATTTGGGGAGTGTGTGGTAAATTCTACTCAGAGTTATTATTATTGTCACAAATAATTAGTGAATTATTGACCATTCCTGGTTATCTCAGTGCTACCTCTTTAGGACGTCCTTATGCATCTCCCATGATAGTTTGTGACAGGTGCAGTGACACTTGTTTCAAATGTTCATTCTTTAATGAAATTCTGTTGACCCTGGCACAAAGCCATTAAATTGTCTATTCATGTTTGCTGCAACTACCAAATGAAAACCTTATTCAATATTTCAGACCAATATTGCTTGAGATAGACAGCTGGATCTAAACACATCCAGCAACACAATTTCTGCTTAGTAGCTATCAGTCTCCCTTAAAATACTGAATATAGCTTTAAATTACTGAAGAATTCTAGCTAGGGTAGCAGAGATCTGTGCTTCTTCCAACAGTATAACTGTAATAGAAATTCAGTATCTGAACCTAACACCAGTCATTGGTTGTTGCATATTATTTCTTTCAGAGCATGTATGCTGGACTTTTGGCTCACTTCCATGGAAGGGCTGGGTGTTCCCCACTGGGGAGGCATTTACTTTTGAGTCTGTTTGAAACTTAGAACACGCTGTTTCAGTGTTATGTGGGGAGCTATTCTCTTAGTTTAATTCATAGCTAAATTATGAGGCCAATAATACTCCAGAGTCTAGACACTATTATGTCTTGAGTTACCATTTGATATGCTTCCCTCCCTGAGCCCAGGCTGGTGGAACAAGGATGGATACCCTAGGCAGGCACTTCTTTAGGGCATCCCCTGGGGATAGAGGAAGCAGTCCTAGAAGGCATAGCTACAGAAACACACTGGGGGAATTGGCAGCACATTGGAAATGAGGAGTTAGAGTCTGCTTTAGAAGATCTTCATGTTGCTTTTATCTTCATGTGAATTATTCAGATGTCTTAGCAGTTCTCGGTGCAATTTGTTTTGTGAAATATATTAGGCATTCAGTGTGGCTGTTTTCAGGTTTATTATGCAATATTCTGATTCATGAAAATATTCCATTAAATGCAATCGCTCATGTAATTACTTTGCTTAATCTAAAGCATACTTTAATTAACATTGCACAGAATTCTGATTTAATCAATTAGATTTGATCTAGTATAACTTAGTTGTAAATACTTTTTATGATGCAGCAGCTCAAAATAATTATTGAGAGCAAAGGTAATATATGACACTACCTAAAACTAACACATTTCCTGTGTTAAGAAAAGTAAATCATAATTTGAAAAATTAATATAAAGAATAGATTATTATGTTTTCATTAATAGCCTATTAAAATAATCTCATGAGGGAGTGTTAGAGCTTTAAAAAATATGCTTTATAGTTGTATGTATTCCCTAACAATTAGGCTTGAGAACAAAAGATTAATCTCAAGCAAGATTCACCCTTTTTAGCTTTGTAAATAGGCTCATTAACATAAGTATCTCATGATATTTGTCTACTGTTACGGTTGAGTTTTGTTTCCTCCCAAAAAGATATGCTGAAGTTCTAATTGCCTGTACCTCAGAATGTGACCTTATTGGAAACAGGGTCATTTAAGATCTAATTCGTTAAGATGAGGTCATACTGAAGTAGGATGTGCCCCTAATCCAATATGGCTGCTGTCCTTCTGAAAACATGGCCATGTGAGGACAGAAGACACACAGGGAGAAGGCCATGTGAGAGGAAGGCTGAGTTCAAATTATGTAGCTGCAACCCAAAGAACATTAAAGATTGCGGGCAGTCAGAAACTAGGAAGAGGCAAGGAGAGATTTCCTACAGGTTTCGGGAGGGGGGGGGGCATGGCCATGACCTTGGTTTTGGACTTCCCATCTCTAGAACTGAGACAATAAATTTCTATTGTTTTAAGCCACCCAATCTGTGGAAATTTGTTATGGCAGTCCTATGAAACTAATATAGTCACTAAAACTATCTGAGAGCTATAACTCAACATAACCAGAACCTATAAAATTGCTTTTAATAGTAGTGGGGGAGGGTGAGTGTTTTACTAAACTATTTAAAAAAATGCAGGTGCTGTTTTTAGTTTGAAGTTAACGTTTACATTCCTAAGCAAGTATTTATATTTTTAAATAAAACACTTTTGTTCTCAGCACCCCTTCTCACACATAGCACCTAGCAGAGTGCCTTGAACATACATCTAGCAGTACATTTTGTGACTTAGTTTTAAAAGATTAAAAATGAAAGTAGCCTATAAACATTAAAATGCCCACTTACAGAATTTGAGCTGTAAAATATATATAGTGCTACAGAAATGTGAGAGCAATCACTGAAAAGAATTTACATGATGTTCATGAAGGCAAAATTTCATTCTGAATTAATAAGTGGATAATAAAGAAACTATATACCCATTTAGTTTGTGGATATTCATATTGTATATTTTCTGTTGCCCTCATTTTGACTTTGAAAAAATACTCTATCTACACTATGTGAAGGGCGGGGGGAAATAAAATAATAAAATAAAATAATATAAATGTAAGTTCTTGGTATTAATTTGCCAGTTGATCTCATTATATACGTTATGGAAATTAAAAATATAATAAAAGATGAATTTGGGGGGTTATCTGTAAATTCTTTCCCCTCCCTGAATAGGCAAGTGTTGTTTACTGTTTCGTTGTTGCAGGGATGATAATGTTTGACAGAAAGGCATCAACCGACACCAGCAAATGTTGTGGACAGAGACAGCTAAGAGAGCAAGAGTTACATTGTATGCTCTCAGTCAAAGGGAAGAGTTTCCTGGAGTCAGGGGTCCACACAAGTGACAGTGTGCATCTTTGTCAGGTCCTTTGAGAAGCAGCACCTTTCCATCCTTGAGCGTCTTCATAAGCCTCTGGCCCTTCTGGTTATTCTGAACACTTGGGTTTTCGCCTGTTCTAAGGGCAGAAAAAACTAGTATAAAATAATCCCCAAATCCAGGTAATTTCTGAGCATTTACTGGCAGATGGGATGAATTGAAGTTTAAATTCCCAGATGTACTATTTCTTAGCAGGCTTAAGAGCCTCAAATCTGCCTGAGATCCCTTCCTACAAATATGTAACTGAAACTACAAGATAAAAAGATATATTAGATTTGTAAAGCATAGAAAAAATTAGTATTTCCTGATTATCTACTACACTCAAGGCTCTCTGCTAAGCATTCTACATATAATCGCATTTACTATTTCTTTAAATTTATTTAAATTTAATGGGGCACCCGGGTGGCTCAGTGGGTTAAAGCCTCTGCTTTTGGCTCTGGTCGTGATCCCAGGGTGCTGGGATCGAGCCCTATATCAGGCTCTCTGCTCAGCGGGGTGCCTGCTTCCTCCTCCTCTCTCTCTGCCTGCCTCTCTGCCTACTTGTGATCTCTGTCTGTCAAATAAATAAAATCTTTAAAAAAATAATAAATTTAAATTTAATTTTTTAACTGAAAGGTACTTTTTATAAACATCAAAAAGACTTGGTGGTAAATAGTTGGGTGTGCACTTTAAAAAACACTTTCTTTAAAAGGAATACACGTTGTGTTATGTTTTCATAATTAAAAAAAACAAAACCAGTCCAATAATATGACAAGGCTTATATTAAAAACAGCAGTCCTCAGCCCCACCCTTCCTTACTCCCAATTCCCTTTTCTTAGTCCAATAATTTTTAATCTTCTAAATTATTTCTTCTTGAATTCACTTTCTTATGTCTAAATAACATGCATATCCTGATATTACTTGATTTCTTTTTCTTTCAGGTTTAGATGTTTATTGACTTCCTGCTATGGCAGATGAAGATTTAGCTCTGCTATACCCTTCCTCTCACATACATTACTTCTTCCTCCCCTTCAAATACTTTTTTAATCATAGTTTTTGGTTAAATAAATATTTAGGGCTAATATTATTTTAACTATATAAATACTGTTTATAGCTAAGTCATAGAGTATACCATGATTATATTTCTACTCTTCTGTAGCTCAGTGTTTTCACCAAAGTTAACAACTGCATTTTGTTGTTGTTTGCTTGGTTTCTGTGCTTTTATTATATATTTTATATACCAGATTTTCTGATATATATAAGTAAAAATTGCCTCTGAACATATGTTCTGTTTTGTGTTTACCTTGGAGAACTTCATCTGAGTCTTCAGCTCCTTTTTTCTATTCCAAGTTGCTGGTTCTCTAAGCCTGAGAGGTATCTGTTACTGGGACTTTTCCCTTCACCATTATCTTGAGATTTTTTCCCCATCCCTATCTCCTATGTGGGAATTCCTATTTTCTGAGATCCTACATCTTTTTCTTAATTTACTCCCTCGATTTGGTACAGCATATCCTTCCTGAGAAAGGTTAATAATTTAGGAGCTCAATTTTATGAAAATGTTTGTATTCTACCCTCACATTTCATTGATCATTTTCCTGGGTGAAGATTTTTAGGATAAAATTTCCCCTGACAACTCTGAAGGCATTTCTCCATTGTCTTTAAGCTTCACTAGTGCTGTTGAGAAGTTTCATGTTACTCTAGTCCTCATTCCTTCGTGATTGTTTTGTTTTTTTCTTTCCCCTTCTGGAAGTTTTTAGGCTCATCTTTTCATCCTGGTGTTCATGATGTGTCTTGGTCAGATAAATCCTCCAAGGGGATTTGCATTTCCTTCTCCCAAATACTTGAGGGGTATAATCAGTCTGGGATTAGTCTGGATTAAATTCTTGGTTCGATGTTTATCATACCATTTATACAGTCTGAATTTGAGCCACAAACCAGAGAGAGATGACCTGTGATTCAGCTGCATTGTCTCCCCTCTCTACTCTTGCCAAAACTGAAATAGCCAATTTTCCACTGAGGACAGTTTGGAGGTTTATTTGTAATTTACCCTTGCTCTGAGGGTACAGGCCTTGGGAATCCTAGAATTCTGGTGGGAGGAGAATCTGCTAATAGACTTCCCACCCTGGAGGAGCCTTGGGTTCTGTTCTCTGCTCCCATTCTCCAATACGCTGTGAAAATAAAAGTTTGCATTCACTTGGCTTAACAAATGCTCTCAGGATAACAGTGCACAATTTAGCTCTCCAGGTTTCTGCCTTGCTTGAGATTTTCCTACTTTTTTTTGTTTGATGTTTTAAAGATGATTCAAAAAATTACATTTTGTCCAGAAGTTGTAGTTATTTCCAACAGTCCAGATACCTATCTTGTCATATTTCTGGAAATGGAAACCTGTATCACTTTTCTAAGTCTCAATTTCCTCATCTGAAAAAATGAGATTAAGAGGAGTATCTACCTCATAGTATTTGAGCAATACATGAGATTATTAGTGTAAAGCTCTTAATGCTATGTCTGGGACCTCAATTAATGTTCATATCTGTTTTTGTAACTGGTATTCTTAGAGTCTAAACATGAATGCTCTATCTTGGTATATTTTTATAGGTATACGATGCACTAATGCCAGGTTATGAAGATGTGAAGAATCTAATGTCTTGATAAGTTGTGTATTTATTAAGAAATATAGTTGTCTCTGTTTCAAAAGTTTCCACTGCAAATAAAAACAAAGTGATTGAAAAACATTAATAGCCTAAATATTAATTGAGAAAAGGAGATTTATTGCAGTGAAATCCTTAATTTGTACATTTCTTGAGACAATAGAGCTTGAAAATATCCCCTCCTCCCCTTCCTCAAATATGACTCAAAATGATATAAAACGGAGGATTTCTCTTACAGCAAACTAGGCTATGCTCAGATTCTTTTAACCAATTTTTTATTGCCTCAGAAACTTGAATTGCATAAAGTACATCCTTTTAAAGTCCACAGATATGTTCTTTCTAATAAGTTGCCCTTTTTAAAAACAATTTCCCCCCACTGACAAGTAGCTCTTGCAGAGAACCAGCCTTCTGGTGGTTGACCCAACCCTTGGGTCTCAGGGACATTTCTTTAGGAGGTGCATTGTGATATTCTTCACAGCCAGCATGGTCTCTGTACAGGTTGGTTTGATGAGCACCTCTGGAAGTAAAAATCCAAAATGTCCAGTGTCACGAAGTTCAAAAGCAAATGTGTAGGGTATTCCGTTTTTGTAGGCCCAATCCATTGAGCTACCAGAGCTCACATCTAAAAGTTAAAAACAAAAAACAAAAAACAAAAAAACACCTCGCTGAGAAGACTGCATAATTTTCAAAGTTCATCTATAATACATGCTTACTAGGCTATTTGAAATCCTTCTAATTAAACACTGTTTAAGCAAGAATGATTTAACAGTAGTTCCTTGGTGTTAGGCTCATGGAACTTAAGAATCTGACCTGCCACCATCTTGGAGGATCTAGACTAAGTAGTAATGCTTTTCCAGTGTGATGACCTCAAAATTTCTCAGCCTCAATTTCAGTAACATTTACCTCCACCCTCACTTTAGTCATCCATAAACAACCTAATCCATGGCCCAGTTTCTCTGTTTTCACTCTTTGAGAGGGAGCTGGAGAAAGTCTTTGCTGTAAAATCACACTGGTCACTGATGTCCTCTGTTCTCTCAATGCTGCTCCAGTCTCCTTTTTCTAGAACTTCACTTACCAAACATTTCTCAGGCTCTTGTAGGCCTGTTCCTCACTGAACCATATTCCCCATGCCCATAAAAGGTAATCATCCCACGTCCTCCTCTACTGACATCACAGCCCTCCAGCTGCCCTTCTCCTAGCTCAGAGGCAGAGCCCTGCATGGTTTTTTGTTTGTTTGTTTGTTTCTATGAGGGTTGTCTTTTGATTCCATTCATCATTGTCTTCCTTGGTAGTCAGAGGGTTCCTTCTCTGGGACCTAGTTTCATTAATTAAACCACCTTCTCTTGTATCTGCATTGACCAAAATATTCAAGCACCAGTTTCATATGGCACTTCCTTCTCATGCTATATGCCATCCTTTTTTTTAAATTTGTCCTTTGCTTTAGAACATAAAGAGAATCCATACATGTTGCCTCTATATGCTCAACCACTTTCAGTCTGGTTCTTGCCTCTGCCTGTTTATGAAAACTTTGTTCTTGAAGGTCACCAGCGAGAGCGGCCTAATCTCCTTTTTTGCTTTGCTTTCCCCGCCGCAGACCCCACTTTCAACCTCTCAACAACCTTTAGTGTAGCTGGTAATTTATTGGCAATTCTCTATTTCTGACTCCTGTGACCTCACCTGCTCCAGCTTTTCAGCGCACTAGAGGCAGACGAAGGGTTTGGGCTGTATCAGATCCCACCACTTATTGTGACTTGTCTGAGCCTCAATCTTCCCTTTAGAAAAAGGGATGGTAATACCTACCGCAGAGTGTCATTGTGGAAATTAAACAAAATAATGTGCTAGGATACATAAGACCTTATTATTTTGCATCTTTATGCCCCAAAGTACCTTGTATGTAGTTTTTAGCATAACAGGCTCTTAATAATTATAAATAAAATTTTTATGGAAGAATCTTTATAGGGACAACTGGGGGCTCAGTTGGTTAAGCATCTGCCTTCGGCTCAGGGTCCTGGGATCGAGTCCCATGTCAGCTCCCTGCTAAGCAGGGAGTCTGCTTGTCCCTCTCCCTCTGTGCTCTCTCTCTCTCTCTCTTACTCTTGCTCAAGTAAATAAAGAGAATCTTTAAAAAAAAATTAAAAAAGAAGAATATTTACAAACTTTTTTCTTGAAATTAATATGATCCAGACTGACCTAACTCTGTTATTAAAATATTTTCAGAGTATGTTCATCTGCTCAAATAATATCCTTTTTATCCTATTTTTGCCAGGACAAGTTAGAGATAAATTATGTTAAGATAACAATTAAAACACTCTGCTATTTCTTAGTCTCCCTTTGGTTTGGTTAAGGGCAGAAGGTAGGCTGTGGCTTCATTGTCCCTCTGGGTTAGAGTACACTGGAATTACAAATAGTAGTCATAGAAGCCAGAGTCAGAGTCAGCGTGTGCCAACAGTTACATCATCGTGATGTGACAGCCTCATTTCTATGGTAACAGGTTGTTCTTGGTAAATATAATACTATGACTATGGCTTGATATCAAGCTGAAAAGGTAAACTGTAAGACTGTTTAAAAATTAATGTTTAAACCTAATATATTGTTAATAATTAAGAATATGATTTTAGAAATACTGTATTTCTTTTTTCAGGATGACACTACTGAAAAACTTTTTTTTTTAAAGTATGGTTTTGGTTTTTTTTTTAAGATTTTATTTATTTATTTGATAGAGAGAGAGATAGAGAGCACAAATGGGGTAGGGGCAGAGGGAGAAGGAGAGGGAGTAGTCTTCCCCTGAACAGGGAGCCTGATGTGGGGCTCGATCCCAGGACTCTGGGGTTGTGACCTGAGCTGAAGTCAGGCATTTAACTGATTGAGCCACCCAGGTGCCCCTGAAAAACAGTTCTAAAAAGGTCAGCACGAGACCAATGATCATAGACTTTGAAAACAATTCTGATACTTAAGACATTCATTATTAGGATAAACTTATTTGATAAGCAATGTTAATTGGCAAACCAAACTTTTCTGTGAAGGCTGAAGAAAGCGAGTGGTTAAGAATATAATAATTGGTAGGTAGAAATCAAGGAGAAATTTGGTACTTCACTGAAAGCAAAATTAGATGTCAGTAACTATACATATACATACAACCTATGTGTATGCATACATAGACATTCAGATATACATGATTTCTTGCTAGATTTTCCAACTCATATAGTTGAAAAATTTTAGAGTTTGAGAGGCCATGAGAGATGACGTAGTCTAACTGCTCACTTAACAGTTGTGGAAACCAAAGCCCAGGATTAATATCCTGGCCAGGATTATATCCTGATTAGTGCCAAAATCGGGCTAGAATCCCTGTCTTCTGGTCTTTTGTTCAAGTTCTTTCCATATACCTAGTTCCTCTTTATTTCAATAAAATATTAGCAAATCACATTCAGCAGTACATGAAGGGAATTATTCACCATGATCCAGTGGGATTTATTCCTGGGCTGCAGGGGTGGTTCAATACTTGCAAGTCAATCAACACGATACACCATATTAATAAAAAAAAAAAAGGATAAGAACTGTATGATCCTGTCAATAGATGCTGGAAAAGCATTTAACAAAATACAGCATCCTTTTCTGGATCTTATTGGAAGTCTTAGCCTCAGCAATGAGACAACAAAAAGAAATAAAAGACATTCAAATTGACAAGGAAGAAGTGAAAATTTACTCTATGCTGATAACATGATACTCTATGTAGAAAACCCTAAAGACTCCACCGAAAATTGCTACAATTCATACATGAATTCAGCAAAGTCGCAGGATGTAAAATCAATGTGCAGAAATCTGTGGCATTTCTATATACCAATAACAAAGCAGCAGAAAAAGAAATGAAGAAATTGATTTCATTTGCAACTTCACCAAAACCAGTAAGATACCTAAGAATAAGTAAAGAAGTAAAAGGTGTGTACTCTGAAAACTATAGAACACTTATGAAAGCAATTAAAGAGGACACAAAAAAGGAAAAACATTTTCCATGCTCTTGGACTGGAAGAACAAACATTGTCAAAATATCTATACTATTCAAAGCAATCTACACATTTAATGCAATCCCTATCAAAATATCACCAGCAATTTTCACAGAGCTAGAGTGAACCATCCTCAAATTTACATGGAACCGCAGAAGACCCCAAATAGCCAAAGTAATTCTGAAAAAGCAAAACAAAACGGGAGGCATTACAATTCCAGATTTTGAGCTATATAACAAAGCTGTAGTCATCAAGACCACATGGTCCTATAACAAACACAGACACATAAATCAATGGAATAGAATAGAGAACCCAGAAATGGACCCACAACTATATGGTCAACTAATCTTTGGATTTGTTTGCAGGAAAGAATGTCCAATGGAAAAAAAAATAGTCTCTTCACAAATGGTGTTGGGAAAACCACACAGCAGCATGCAGAACAATGAAACTGGATCACTTTCTTACACCATACACAAAAACAAATTAAAAATGGATGAAAGACCTAAATGTGAGGACAGAAACCAACAACATCCTAGAGGAGAACATAGACAGAAACTTCTTTGACCTCAGCTTTAACAATTTTCTTACTAGACATGTCACCACAGGCAAGGAAAACAAAAGCAAAAATGAACTATTGGGACTTCATTAAGATAAGAAGTTTCTGCACAGTGAAGTACACAGTCAACAAAACTATAAGTCAGCTTACAAACTGGGAGAATATATTTGCAAATTACCTATCTGATGAAGGGTTAGTATCCAAAACCTAAAAAGAACTTACCAACTTAACACTCCAAAAAACAAAACAAAAAACAAATAACCCAGTTAAGAAACGGGCAGAAGATAGGAATAGACAATTTTCCAAAGAAGACATCCAGATGGGTTACAGACACATGAAAAGATGCTCAACATCACTCATTACCAGAGAAATACAAATCAGAGCCATGATAAGATACCACTTCACACCTGTTAGAATGGCTAAAATTAACAACACAGGAAACAATACGTTGTGGTGAGGATGCAGAGAAAGGGGAGCCCTCTTGCACTGTTAGTGGGAATGCACACTGGTGCAGCCACTCTGGAGAACAGTGTGAAGGTTTCTCAAAAAGTTAAAAATAGAAGTGTCCCATGAGCCAGCAGTTATACAACCAAGTATTTACCAAAAAGATACAAAAATACAGACATGAAGGAATACATGCACCTTGATGTTTATAGCAGCATTATCAACAATAGCCAAACTATGGAGAGAACTCAACTGTCCATCAACTGGTGAATGGATAAAGAAGTGTTCCACACACACACACAAATGGAATATTAGCCATCAAAAAGAATGAAATCTTGACATTTGCAATGCTGTGGATGGAGCTAGAGTGTATTATGCTAAGTGAAATAAGTCAGTCAGTAAAAGACATGATCTCACTCATATGTGGAATTTAAGAAAGAAAACAGATGAACGTATGGGACAGGAGAAAAAGAAAAAAAGGTGAGAGGGAAAGAAGCTATAAGAGGCTTTTAACAGTAAAGAACAAATGGAGTTGACGGAAGGAGGTGGGTGGCAGATGGGCTAGATGGGTGATGGTTATTATTAAGGAGGGCCCTTGTTGTGTTGAGCACTGGGTGCTGTATATAAGTGATGAATCATTGAATTCTACTCAAGAAACCAATATTGTACTGTATGTTAACTACCTAAAATTCAAATAATAAATTTATTTGAAAAAGAAAAATATTTTTTTAAAATCACCTTTTAAGGGAAAATTCAGCTGAAGCCATTACATAAGAAATACAATTTCATAGCAAGAATAGTGGAGGAAAGGAATAAAAGGAAAGCTTTTTTAGGGCTGAGACATTACTTCATTATATTCTCAAGGCCCATTTCCACCCTTACAGTAGTTACAATTGTTTAAGGAACCCATTTGGGTACTTTCTACTGTCATAAGATCTCATTTCAACTTTGTAGTCATTACTACATGCTTAGAATAGTCTCTGCTTAGAATTTATTTCAGTTGGTACAGTGATTTATGTCAAGCAGCATAAAACTAATCAAATATAAACTCCCTCCATATTCCTTGGCTAATTTGGTTATCAAAAATTTCTCATTAAGGGGGAACACATTTCTGTTGCTTTTTTTTTAAAGGAAGTCATTTTACAGGATCTTGGTTCAAGAAACGATTCTAACACAAAATACACAGGAAACTTACACAACGTGCTGGAGGCAGGTCCGTATCTATACTGTACCCCATATACTGACCGAAGTGCATTCACAGCTTTATAAGCTGCAGATTCCTGTGAGGGGAAAAGGGAGAGCTGATATCACTTTACATTACCGCATTGAAACCCTTAGAAACACTGGCATGTTGTTTGAGCCTTATCAGTCTTCAATTTGGAGAGCAAGGTTGGGCACATTTGGTAATAGGTATATTTAATAATAATGGTAATAATATTCCTTGTCACATGCTGCAGTTTATATTTTAGAACATATTTATGTCCTTTGACTGATCCTCACACCAAGTCAGTGATCAGTAATATTTCCATTTTACAGACAAGAAAGGAAAGACTCAGCAAGGTTCAATGGGGCAGGCTGGGGTTGCATGACAAGGAGTGGTCCAGGTAAGTGGATATCTTATATCTTCTGATATAAGATATCATATCTTCTGATGCTGACTTAGTGTTCTGTCCTCTTCGCTTTCATTCAGAGACACTTGTTTCTATGAATTACAAAATGCTTGACAGGGCAGAGCCCATGCCAGTCTTCTTCATAGCTACATATGCATTATTTAGCAAAGTGCCTGTGTATAACAGAAGCTTAGTCGATATTTCTTGCATGAGTGTTGAATAAACATAGCTCTGCAAGGGTATCAAGATAATCTTATTGATCCTTAAGTACATACTTCAGTGGCTATGTACAAGGTATTTAAAACACACTTGGATCAATTAGAAACCCTTTAGTTCAGGAAGAGTGTCTTCTCTTATGCTCTTCATTTATCCCTGCAGGAATAGGAATAACAACTGTGGAATGCTCCATGACTTCTAGAGTTACATACGCCTCTGACAGAGCTCAGGTACTGCTAAGATGGAGAAATTCTGAGGCGGAACGCTACCTATCAATGCCCCAAATCAGGAAAAATGAACAACACAATAAAAATACTAAAAGGCGAATGTTCTAACATAAACTAAAGTGATACTGACTACACTTCAAAACATTTTCAAATGGTGTAACAGCATTAGTTTCGATAAGGAGTTAGAGAAGTATTGTATGACCAGTGAGAGGAAAAGAAGTATGGTGAAACCTGTATACAGCTCTCCCGTTTCAATTTGCCTATAAATAATTTATTATACTGGTTGAAGTTCTCTGGGCAACACGGCGCTGTGTGTTGGACCCAGCTTCAGCTTGCTGTCCTCATTCACCTCAGGGATGCATAAGGCAGCATTTGTAGCAAATGCCACTCTTGGTGGATATTAAGGGCCCAGTCTCCATAACCTGGCAGACAATTTATTATTCATCTCACTGAGGATGACATCCTCCTCTCAGGAGCCAACAGAAAAGGAATGTAAACACCATAATAAGATACTTTTACAGAGAATGTTCTGAGATTTTAACATCTTCTCCAATGGTTTCAGCAATATTCCATGGCAAAGGCAGATATTTCTACATTTAGAAGATTACTGTGTTCTGCTGGTGAGGAGAAATTTGTTCCTCATTATTTCAGATGACTAAACTACCCCCAAAAATGTCTTAAGAAAAAAAATACAACCACTTGGCTTATTTACATAAAATATATGCACAGTTTTAGCATTTCGAGCTCATGGCACTTCTGTCACTCAGGTGCAGGTGGAGGCTGATAAGATGGTTGGATATGATCAGTCCGCAAATAGTAAAAACTTCATAAAATTCTCTCGGAATTTTTTCTGGGGTGGTGTAGCCAGACACCTATTTAAAAGAGTTTATGCAATTCCTCCTTTATTTATCGCTTCCTCTTTTCAATTGTTCAAAAGGACCCAGGCCTCACTTAGTGAACCTCAACTAAGTCAGGAATATATTTTTTATTCAAATAGTTCCACATTTAAAGCAAGTTAATGAATGATCTAAAAATGTTAGTGAAACACAGGCTCCTACATTGATGGAATTTTTTTTAACTTTTTTTTTTTAAGATTTTTTATTTATATAATTCACAGAGGGAGAGACAGCAAGAGAGGAAACACAAGCAGGGGCAGTGAGAGAGGGAGAAGGAGGCTTCTTGCTGAGCAGGGATCTGAGCCGAAGGCAGAAACTTAATGTTCGAGCTACCCAGGTGCCCTGATTGGATATTTTTGAACAATTTATTGGAATTGAGAGGTCTCTGTTAACATTCAGAGACTACCTAGTTTCTGAGATTTTTAACTGTGGCATTAGCGACTTAGATTATATGTAACCTGGTAACAGGTGGTATTATTGACAGTCTGGACTGAAAAATTCTTTGCTGCAGGAGGCTGTCCTGTACATTGTAGGATGTTTAGCAGCATCCTTGGCCTCTATCCACTAGCTGCCAATAACATTCTCCAGCCTTGTGATAATCAAAATGTCTTCAACATCATTCAGTGTCTCTGGGAGGCAAAGTCATCCTTGATTGTGAATCACTGGTCTACTCTTTATACCATATCCAAGACAAAGACAAAATCTGATCCAAGACAAAATGAAAATAAGCTTAACTCATGTAATAGTTTTAATATATTGCATACTCCATTTAGTTGTTGTGAGAATATAAATAGACACTGTGCCCAACTTAGGGCGGAATATAAACCTAGAGAAGCATTGTGTGATACAGGGTAGTTAAAAATAGGTTAACAGTCAGGTTAAAAACAACAACAACAACAACAACAACAACAAGCCTATTTGACTCACACAGTAGTTGAGGAATTGCACTTTTTTTTTTTTTTAAGATTTTATTTATTTGACAGATGGAGATCACAAGTATGGGTGATCAGAGTTCTTTGGTAAGTAATCAGTTCACTTTAGGGTACAGGTTGAAACAGCGCCTCCTCCTACTTCCCCACCATCTTGTCTCTTCTGGAGATCACAAGTAGGCAGAGAAGCAGAGAGAGAGGAGGAAGCAGGCTCCCTGCTGAGCAGAGAACCCTATCTGAGGCTCTATCCCTGGGATCTGGGATCATGACCTGAGCTGAAGGCAGAGTTTTTAACCCACTGAGCCACCCAGACACCCCACGAATTGTACTCTTAAATAGAACTACCACCTTTACAAAATTTCTCAAAAGAATTTTCTCAGAGTCTTGGTTATGCCAAGAACAAAGTTCCTCTTTGGACAGAATAGAAGCCTTCCCTCAGGCCTTCCTCAGACTTCCTCCTGTTCTCCATTCCTTCCAGGTCCTAGACATCTGGGTCAGGAATTCCTGCCACTCCAACCAATTGGTGAAGGATTTAGAGTTCAAGGTGTAGGAAGAAAGGGGATGCTTCTCTTTTATCAAAGCTTTTATTTCAAGAACAATTATACATACAGAAGAATATACACATTTTCAGTTTATAACTCAATGAATGATCACAAATTACACACACTCATGTAACCATCGCCCAGGCCAAAGGATAGAACATCAACAACAAAACCCAAAAGCTTTCCTTCCTATACGTCCTCCTAGTCACTGTTCCCTTCCTCTCCCTCATTTCTAACACTGTATATTAGTTTGACCTGGTTTTGAATTTTATAGTCCTTTAGATGCTAGAGACTCTGAATCAGACTCACTTTACAAGGCATTTTGCCCTACAGTGGATAGCTTGTTGGGTTTCTGAGATGAGGAAGAAAGAAACTGCTTTTTCACTGCCAAGTAGTCTTATGCCTGAAGGGCTGTTCATTCTCAGCACCAACTTGTCAGATACATGCCCAGAGACTTAGTACCATTAAGCAAATAGTGCTCATAAATTAAATCTTGCTTTTAATTAATGAGAGTCAGACCATAATTTATGAACAATTATTTACTCAATAAAATTAATTATAGTCCTGCATATTTGACCGAAGCTGTAATACTAATCACATCCATCCTGACAACTTTCTGTGTAACTCGTGCTAAGAATGTAAATTGGTTTGAAACGACTGCATTTGAGAAGCAGCGTAGCGCAGTGGTTCAAAGTGACAAGGTCAGAGCTAAACTGGGGGCTGAAGCCTGATCAGGGTACTTAGTAGCTGTGCATTCTGCGTCTAGTTACTTTATTTCCCCAGGTTTCAGTTTCTTCATCTGTAAAATGGGGACAATAATAGTTACCTATCTCATATGCTTATGGAAAATAAATGAGTTGATATGTAAAAGATGCTTATTAGAATAAACACAATATGTGTTTGCTATTACCATTACTACTCAGACCCCTTTTAGCTTTAGAAAAGAAGCGTAAAGCATGACATGCATGTACAAGTGCAAATACTTACCACACAGCTAAAGTTGGGGATTGTTGCGTATTTGTAAGAATAGGGATACAGCAACATCTGAGCATATGCATGAAAGGAGAGATAAGCTTTAATGTGCTTCCTGTGTTTTCGGAGGAAAGTGGCTACAGCTTTCACTTCTGGCTCAGATTCTGGGAAAGGTCCACAGTATGTATCGTCACAAGGGTGCATAGAAGCTCCTTCATCTGCAAGATAGAAGAGAAAATGGGGTGATGGAAAGCATAGGCAAGAAGCAAGAAACATGAATCAGCTTTATTAAACTGATTTTTTCTTTAGTTTCTATAAGCATAAGGTATTATTAAGCAATTCATCTCACTTCTCATTTACAGAAACCAATACTGAAAAATCCAAGGTGGTTCAAACCACCATGCACAATAGGAGGGTGCCCTGAATAGGAAATAGGCACTGATTGTTTAAATGAGCCTGCATAAACCACTTGGAAAAGGATGGTTTTATCAGTGGGAGACCTAATTCTACATGATCCCCCAGATCAGGTAAGGCTCCTATACCCTATGATCCCTCCATTTTTCCTCCATAACATTTAACACACCTGTAATTAGTGCCCAGTATTTACCTGCTTAACATTCAACCAATATTTACTCTGTTCTAGGCGACTGGTATACAAAGCAAGACAACACAGAAAAAACTCCCTGCTCTAGTATAAATATTCAGTCTGGATTCTTTGTTAAACTCTAATGTTCTGTGAAAGCAGGGACTGTGCCTTTCTTGCTGGGCACCTGGCAACTAGAACAATAGTATGCCAAGTGTTCAACAAATATCTGTTAAAAAGTGAATGTCAGCTCAAAAGAAAAGGCTAGACATCTGCACAGGTGTCTAGTAAGATAAAAATACTGATACATCAAGACCATGAAGGCAAGGCAGAAACAATTCCACAAAAGATGCCAAAATAATTTCCATTTTTAGAAAAGCAATATCCAAACTGGTTTTGTAAAACCCAAGAGGCTTCTCTAGTTATCTTGGGGGTCAGTAAGAATTCAGTTAAGAAATCCTCAAAACTAAATTTTAATAATTTTTGAATTAAAAACATTATAACCTATAGGTCTATGAAGGGGAGGAAGGAAAATAACATTCACCATAGCAAACACAAAGTATTAAGGTTCCAAGACATTTTTCCATCAATAAATAATTACATTTTCTACAGTTATTTGCCACTGGCCATTATTAGCCCTCCCAACAGCCGTAGAAAACGGTCTCTTTCCATAAGCAAATGGAAAATGTTTGGTGATTCTGTGATATAGTCCAATTCCACTAATATGAAAAGATAACCAAGTCAAATCAGGCTAAAGCTTGAGGACATTAAATCTAGTTTGTGTTATAGGTGAATTAAAATGTGAAATTTATAGCAATTGTGGTTTTCTTCCTTTGAGTCTAATTCTGGGCATGACTTAGAAGTAAGTGGGATATGGATGGAACTCAGATAGCTGATACTCTGAAAGGAATAGGACAAATAAAGAGACATTTGAAGATCACAGATGGAAAGCACCAGAAAGGAGAGATCACAGACTGAACAACTAATTCCAGGGGGAGCAGAACTAATGAGCCAAAGAAAAAAGGATTTACAATAATCCTGATAAACATTCTCTCTCTCTTTTTTTTCAAAGATTTTATTTATTTAATCTTTAATCTTTTAAAGATTAAAATTTAATCTTTTAAGGCAGAGAGAGAGGGGGGGGAAGCAGGCTTCCTGCTGAGCAGAGAGCCCCATGCAGGACTCGATCCCAGGACCCTGAGATCATGACCTGAGCCGAAGGCAGAGGCTCTAACCCACTGAGCCACTCAGGCGCCCCCTGATAAACATTCTCAAGGGCATATAGTAGGGCATTGAAAACATTAAACAGGGACAAGAAGTTATAAAAAAAGTACCAGTCAGATATAATAGAAATAAAAAACTTAATTCATGGGTTGAAAGAATACAGTTGATGAGTGAATTAATGAGCTAGAATATGTTTTGAAACATTCCCAGAAGGCATCAAGAAGAGACAAAGAACTGGAAAAATGAAAAAAAAAAAAGGCGGTGTGACAAATAGAGTGTCAACATCTGATTAACATAAAGAAATAAAAGTTAAATATTGAAGAACTGCTAATTGAAAATTTTGTACAATTAAGGAAAGATTGAATGGACTTATTGTGTACAAAACAAGAGAGATAAAGGGGAAATCTGTCAATGCTTTGACACTGTAGGGTGAAATTTAAGAAAAGGAAACAATTCCAGAGAGAAAGCAACAGGTCTTCTATAAGGAACAAGGATTAGATTCGCACCATTTTTTTTTTAAAAGATTTTATTTATTTATTTGACAGAGATCACAAGTAGGCAGAGAGGCAGGCAAAGAGAGAGGGGGAAGCAGGCTCCCTTCTGAGCAGAGAGCCCGATGTGGGGCTTGATCCCAGGACCCTGGGATCATGACCTGAGCTGAAAGCAGAGGCTTCAACCCACTAAGCCACTCAGGTGCCCCTAGATTCACACCTTTTTATTAACAACACTAGAGTAGTATTTCCAAAATATATTTATATATATATATGTGTACTTATTTACTATTCTTACATTTTATTTATAGGTTTAAAAATTAATTATTTAAATTATAAATATAATATAAATTATATTAGTGTACAGCATAGTGAATCGACAATTATATACATTATGAAATGTTCATCATGATAAATATAGTTACTATTGATCACCATACAAAATTATTACAATATTACCTACTGTACTTGCTATGCTATAAATTACAACTTGGTGAATTATTTATTTCATAACTGGAAGTTTGTATCTTTTAATTTTCTTCACCTATTTTCCCTATCCTCCACCAACACTTGCTATCTACAGTAAACGTAGGGATGCATATATCTTTCTGAATTAGCATTTCTATTTTCTTTGAGTAAATATCTGGAAGTGGAAATGCTGGGTCATATGGTATTTCTACTTTTAGTTTTGGGGGAACCTCCATACTCTTCTTCCATAGTGTCTATTACCTTAATTGTTCCAGGTGCATTTGAAAAGAATGCATATTCTGCTGTTTTTGGTTGGAATGTTCTGTATGTATTTGTTAAATCCACATGAACTAATGTGTAACTCAAAGTGACTGTTTCTTATTTATTTTCTTTCAGGATGATCTACTGATTGACATAACTGGGGTGTTGAACTCCCCTACTCTTATGCTATTTTTGTCAATTTCTCCCTTTATGTCTCTTAACATTTGCTTTGTATATAATCAGGTTGCTTGTATGTTGGGTGTATAGATATAAATATCATCTTGTTGGAGCGATCCCTTGGATCGTTATGTAATGTCCTTCTTTGTCTTTTGTTACAGCCTTTGTGTTATTTTGTCAATTTTGTCTGATGTAAGTACTGCTACCCCAGATTTTTTTTCTGGGTTTCTTTTGCACGGTATCTTTTTCTACTTTCTAACTTTAAGTCTGCATGTATCTTCAGGTTTGAAGTGTCTCTTGTAGATAGCATATAGATGGGTCTTGTTTTTTTTATTTTTAATCCACTCAGTTACCGTATGTCCTTTGATTAGAGCATTTAGACCATTTACACTTAAAGTAATTATTGATAGACATATATTTATTACCATTTTGTTAATTATTTTCTTGTTTTTGTAGTTCTCTGTTTATTTCCCCTTCTCTTCTACTCTTCCCTTGTGATTAGTCACTTCCTTAGTCTTATGTTTGGATTTTTTTCTCCTTTTTGTGTCTCTATTACAGGTTTTTGGTTTTATGGTCACCATGAGGATCATATATAACATCCCAAGTATATAACAGTCTATATTAAGTTGGTGGTTTTGAGTTCGAACACATTCTAAAAGCACTACATTTTTACTCCTTCCTCTCTATGTTTTATGTATATGACATCATATTTTATATCTTCTATTTCTTGAATCCCTTAACTAATTTATTAGATATAATTGGCTTTACTACTTTTGTCTTTTAACCTGCATATGGCTTTATAAGTGATTGATTTTGTACCTTTACTATATATTATTTTTACTAGTAAATTTTATCTTCTAATAGTTTTCCTACACCTAGTCAAAGTCTTTTCTGCTGTAAGTCCTTTCACATTTCTTATAAGGCCAGCTTAATGCTGATGAAGTCCTTTAACTTTTATCCTGGAAACTATTGCTTCTTTAGTTCTGAATGATAACCTTGTTAGGTAGAGTATTCCTGATTGTAGGTTTCATTCCTCGAGCTCTCTGAATATAACCTGCTACTTTCTTCTGGCCTGCAAAGTTTCTGTTGAGAAATCAGCTGATAGTCTTATAGGGTTTTCCTTGTATATAAGTAGTTGGTTTTCTATTTTGGTCTTAAGATTCTAATTTTAATTTTTGACATTTTAGTTATGTGTCTTGGGGTTAACCTGTTTGGGGTTCTCTGTGTTTTCTGGACCTGGGTGTCTCTTTCCTTCCCCAGGTTAGGGAAGTTTTCAGATACTCTTTCTTTAAATGAGTTTTCGGCCCCCTTTTCTCTCTCTTATCCTTCTGGGATTCCTATATTGCAAATGTAGCAATGCTGGGTGTTGTCCTACAGGTCCTTCAACCTATCCTCATTTTTAAAAATTCTTACTGTTTGCTGTTCAGCTTGAGTGTTTTCCATTACCCCATCTTCCAGATCGCTGATACATTCTTTTGCTTCCTCTTATCTGCTGTTGATTCCCTCTAGCATATTTTTCAGTTCAGTTATTGTATTCCTCAACTCTGGTTTTTATATTTTCTATCTTTTTATTGAAGTTATCACTGAGTTCATCCACTCTTAAGCCTGGGGAACATCTTTATGATCATTATTTTGATCTCCTAATCAGGTAAATTGTTTATCTCCATTTCACTTGGTTCATTCTCTGAAGTTTTGTCTTGTTCTTTTATCTGGAGCATGTTCCACTGTTTCACTTTATTTGACATTCTGTGGTTGTTTGTATGAATTAGGCCAAACAGGCACCTCTCCCAGCCTTGAAGGTGTAGTCTTGTGTGGGAACACCACCTGTGTCACCTGTGTGTGCCTGCTGTTGTAGGCAGGACAGCTGAAGCAGGCTTGTTTTGGGGTGTCCTGGGTGTTCCACATATGTGGGTTTCCACATTGGTTGCCATGTGGGGCTGGTGGGGCCCTGAGTGCTCTGGACCAGGACTGCCCCAGGGGATGGCTATAGCTGGGGTGGGCACAGGCCAGAGTAGCTTTGGTGGAATGGTTGGAACTGGGATGGGTGTGACTATGGGAGAACTTTGGGGGGGTGTCTGGAGGTGGTGTGGACTAGGGCTTGATACAGTGGCAGGCTAGCTAGGGCACCAAGATCTTGCACCAATCTGTACCATCAAGGTGGAGAGGAAATGTAAACAATGGCACTAGCCAACACCTGTGACGTCAGAAAGGATTTAAGCAGTTCCCTTATGGTTTGGCCGATGTCCTAGGGTTAGAAAATGTGTTTCCTTCACTTATGTCTTGTTCCCCTTTAAACTGCTTTTTTTTGCTGTTCCAGTTGAGTGAATCCACAGGTGGGGCCTGTCAGTGATATGCCTCTCTGCTGTCCACAGCATTGGGGCTAGGGTTCTTGCCATTACTATGTCTCTGTCTCTCCTTTGTGGGGCAGGTACTCTTTAGTCAGCCCTCAGTTTTTCTTCAGGTAAATTACTCCTTATGCAGGCAAAAATTCTGTTGATTTATATCTGCTAAGTCTCTCTCTGACCACTTCCACTGACAAAGTTCAGGCTCTTGTAATTATTCCCCTAAATTATGAGAACAGTTCCTTGCCTTCAGTCTGACCTACCTTGAATTCAGCCTTCTCAATGTCCTTATAACATAAATAAGACTGATCTTATTTATTCTAAAAACAGAAATCTGATTTACTGCTTAAAATCCTTCAGTGGTGCCTTCCGGAGAAACTTCCAAAATCTTACTTACAGGCAAAGAGGTAGTGTGATCAAAAGGTTTGAGTTTGGTAGAGGTAGATACTATAGGTTATCTTGTGTGTTATTCCTGTCTTAAAAAGTTGGAGATATCACCTCACACCAGTCAGAATGGCTAAAATCAACAAGTCAGGAAATGACAGATGCTGGCGAGGATGCAGAGAAAGGGGAACCCTCCTACACTGTTGGTGGGAATGCAAGCTGGTGCAGCCACTCTGGAAAACAGCATGGAGGTTCCTCAAATGTTGAAAATAGAACTGCCCTATGACCCAGCAATTGCACTATTGGGTATTTACCCTAAAGATACAAATGTAGTGATCCAAAGGGGCACATGCACCCGAATGTTTATAGCAGCAATGTCCACAATAGCCAAACTATGGAAAGAACCTAGATGTCCATCAACAGATGAATGGATCAAGAAGATGTGGTATATATACACAATGGAATACTATGCAGCCATCAAAAGAAATGAAATCTTGCCATTTGCAACAACATGGATGGAACTAGAGCGTATCATGCTTAGCGAAATAAGTCAAGCAGAGAAAGACAACTATCATATGATCTCCCTGATATGAGGAAGTGGTGATACAACATGGAGGCTTAAGTGGGTAGGAGAAGAATCAATGAAACAAGATGGGATTGGGAGGGAGACAAACCATAAGTGACTCTTAATCTCACAAAACAAACTGAGGGTTGCCGGGGGGAGGGGGTTTGGGAGAAGGGGGTGGGATTATGGACATTGGGGAGGGTATGTGATTTGGTGAGTGCTGTGAAGTGTGTAAACCTGGTGATTCACAGACCTGTACCCCTGGGGATAAAAATATATGTTTATAAAAAATAAAAAATTAAAAAAAAAATAAATAAAAGATTACTAAAATTTAAAAAAAAAAAAAGTTGGTGATTTTTGCCCTATTGCTGTACAGATAGGCCTGTGGTTGGTATTTTGTCACTGACTAGATAATTTCATTTACTTTTTATGGCTTTGTATTGGTTTGAAAGTTACACAGTTCTCTCCTTCCTTGGAATTCCGAGAGTCATGCTCCCTTCCTTACCAAATGCCTATGGACTAAGTTCCTTCCTGATTTATTTCTGGTTGACCGACTTAAAATTTTTACCTTCTATCAGTCTGCCTTAAACCTTCTAGCTTTATTCCTACTAAAATATTGGTCGTTTTCTCAAGGTTTTATATTCCCTTGCCTTTATGACTGTACATGTTTTCTTCTTTTGAAGCTTCTCTTTTCTTCACAGTCTGATTTTATTTGTCCTTCAGAGCTTAACACAGTTACCACCTCCTCTTGGCATCTTCTCCAATGTCCCTGAACTGGGTTAGGTGCCCATAACACCCTTCTTTATCTGCATTTGTCATCAAACTTAATATTGTGTGTTAAAATTTATGCTTACCTATTTCCCTACTGAACTGGCCCTGCACAATGTTTGGCCAATAGTGGGTACAGAAAAAATAAACTTATCATACAGGAGCTAAACTGTATAATAGCAAGAAGGGCTATACCCCACTTTAATGCTGTGTGCCTGAGAAACACATTAGACACTGAAATATTCTATAGCACTTTATGGTTTATTTTATGGATGGACATTCTGCCAATGTTATTTACTACAGACTAAGTATTGATTCAGTAGCAAAATGGAATATCACATTCAAAATTCTTTATGCCAGTGTTTCTGTGTGAATTTTTGCCTTGCTCATCTCTTATACTTACACTATCTTTCAAAAAATAAAACCAGAATCCTGAATAGTGAGGCCTTTAAGATAGAAATAAATTAAGTCAGGTGGAAAGAAAACCACTAAAACAATCTAATTATATTTACAGCCTTTGGGGGGCACTATCCAGGCTTTACTAAAATGCAAAGAAACAGCTCACAAGTATTATTGAACCAGAAATCTCTTTGGGATTTTAAGTAGCTGTGCTGGATATACAATTTGAAAAGTGCTGTCCAGATCTAGATTCAATTACACAGATTCTGATCAAAAGTATCTGATGTACAAAAAAGATCAAGAGAGCAGAAAGCTAAAGTACCAAGACATAGCATTTTAAAGAAACAAGTAAAAAACACCAAAAAATGATTTAATAGCCAGGAAACCATGGAAAACATTACTAGGGGGAAGGAACAAGAAGCATCAAACCCATCACTCTTTAGTTTTTAGAAGCATGGGAATCCAAAGGTTATTAGTTTTCCCTTAGTTTACAGGAGCCAGTATATTTTTTCTGAAGCTGAGACAAAGTTCTCTTTCCCCATCTTCACATGCAGAACAACTGCAGAATATATATAACAGATTTCTGCAGTGCAGAATGAAGAGATTCTAGTCTTGTCCAGTAAAACAACACACAGCTCTGTTCTGAACACTTCAGCAATTTAACTTCCATATCATACATCACCTCTTTAGTTGTTGAGTATTAAGATGCAAAACTCTACAAGAACCTCATAAATCTTGAGAGGAGACAAGATGTGCACATATAAAGAAATTATAGGACAAGACAATGTAGGATATAATACCATCATAAAGTGTGCAGTGCAGACTGTGCACAGGAACACAGAGGAGGGAGGGAGAGCAGGATTAGAAGCCCTGGGGACACTCTAATGGCACAGACTCAGTGGGACTCGAGATGGATGGGACTCAAAAAAATACAATTTTACTTAAAAAAACAAAGGACCAAAAAAAAAAAAAAAAAAGGCTTTGTTGCTTCCATGAACCTTAGTCCTTCTGGATGGTAAAATGAGGTGGAAGATAGTCTAGAGAGGGAATGGAGAAGGAGGGGAAAAATCACAAGACAGGGCTCCAGTTAAAGCTATACTACCAATGAGCTCAGGGGCAGGCATGTCACTGCTGTGGCAGCATTGTCCTGGGTGGTTATTAAGGACCTTACTCCATGGTTCTCATGGGATGTGTAACAATATGTTGCTCTCAGTTGTGGTGGTTATCTCACAGTGGCTAGTTACAAGCTACAAGATTAATGAACTAAAAATACTCTTGTAATGGGGGAGAGAGTGGTAAATTAGGGTGGGTAGGTGTGTTTGGAATCAACCACTGGAGTGTACTGTCACCATCAGCTGGGAGTGTGGTACTGGGGAAAAAGAGGCTGAGATCTGTTAGATTAGGAAGCTTGCTAAGACTCTTCACAGCAGTGCTAGTTTATGGTTCTAGTCCAGATGAAAACAGATCCTAATGTAATTACATAATTACTTTTCCTGAATGTCATTAGATTCTGTTCTAAGAATGTGAGAATAAAACTTAGTACTAAAAGTTGTGTTACTCAGTTTCTTTCTTCTTAGAGGCAGTCTCCAAGAATGGATTGCAATTTAAAACTTTAGTTTGCAAGGAAATTGTTTCACTCTCTGAACAAATTTTTTCTTTGATAAAAATGTCCCTCCCTGTATAAAGGTCCTCCAACCCCCTTCCAAATCTGCTTCCTCTCTTGTATTACAAATCATGATATATGGTATGTGAATGCCCAATTCAGAAATCATTTAATGTGTCCAACAGTCTGCAAACAGCTGTTGATCTCACTGTATTAATTTCTCACCAGTGCATTCAACCCATTTACCATTGTCTTGTCAAAACTGTCCTGGATTATTGGAGGGGTTTGCTGACTTCAGGCTCTTCTTTCATCTACATCCTCAGAAGTCTTGAATTAATTCTACTGAAATAAACATCTTACCATGTAATTCTCATGCTTGAAACTTTCCAGTGGCTCACCACCGCCTACAGGATAAAGGGGCTGGATTAGGGGCCATCCCTCTAAGCACCTTGTGGTAGGCTACATAATGGCCCCCAAAGACTGCCAGGTCCTTGTCCATGGAAACTGTGAATGTTACCTTATATGGAAAAGGGCCTCTGTGGATGTGATCAAGATCCTGAAATGGGGAGATTATCCTGAATTATCCAGGTAGACCTTTAATACAACCATAAACATTATATGAGATGGAAATCTGGTTACAGACAGAAGAGAAGGCTATGTGAGGGAATCAAAGAGAAGCTGAGTCAGAGAGGGAATCTGGAGGAAGAGGTCACAAGATAGGGAAACAGGTGGCTTCTAGAACTACAAGGCAAGGAAATGGATTCTCCCCTCAGGCCTGCTGATGGAGTGTGGTCTTATCACATCTTTAGCCTGGTGAAGTCCATTTTGGATGTCTGGCCTCCAGAACTGTAAGAAAATAAATTTGTGTTGTTTTGAGCCACCAAGTTTTGGTAACTGGTAAAGTGGCAACCAGATATGTGGGGAACAAGGCACTTGTCTGCAACATTGCCACTCTGACACAGCTAGAATTTCTCTTTTCTGGGGCACCTGGGTGGCTCAGTAGGTTAAGCCTCTGCCTTTGGCTCAGGTCATGATCTCAGGGTCCTGGGATTGAGCCCCGTATAGGGCTCTCTGCTCAGCGGGAGCCTGCTTCCCCCTCTCTCTGCCTGCCTCTCTGCCTACTTGTGATCTCTCTCTCTCTCTCTGTCAAATAAATAAATAAAATCTTAAAAAAAAAAAAAGAATTTCTCTTTTCCTTTCTCCTCTGTTAATGTGGCACTCAGGCCCCAAATCACAGCCGGTTGTTGACATGCAGTCTCCCTCACTGGATGCTAGCTCCCACAAAACAAGAACCTAATATTTGCCTGGCACTGTGCTTTGCTCATAGCAGGGGTTCAATAAATGTTCATTGAGTGAATCAACCTGCCCTATAGCAAGGTCCTTCTCAGTCTAGCACATCAAAATTCCATTTGTGTTTTACATTTTAAGGTCAGTTTTATTGGAACTTAAGGTTATAATAAAAGCTAAGAGATTGCACAAGAACCTGACCAACAATGCCGTTCTCTGATTTTCTTAAAATATGTGCAGATATGCACCTGAGCATAACAATTATACCTGAGAATGCAAACAAATGAAAAGGGAATCCATAGGTTTGTATCATATTACTGCTTTGTCTTTGATTGTTGCCAAGGTAACTTCCCAATCTGGGGAGGCAAGTGAGAAGAATGAGTGCCATTTTCTTATTGTGGAACTTGGTGTAAGGCTACTCTGGAACCTCTCTTTCAGAATTACACAGGCTAGAGAGGCATGCCATGACCTCCTTCCACATAAGTGCCAGTATAAGGAAACAGATACTGGTTCTAACGAAATGTCATACTAAAATATTTTTGTCGATGTACACTTTTTATCTCTCTACATAGCAAAACAATTTCCGTAAAATGCACCACTGTAAGACTTGAGGTTTTCTCTCAATTTCACTATCAACTCCTCTAAGAGTGTATCAAGAGAGGGGATGGGGAGACCAGAGGGATAGGGGGCAGTGCATTTGGCGTCTATTAGATTAGGCAATGTGTGATTAAGTGGGAACTCTTGATATTTTCCACCCTACCCCTTTTGGTGGGGTTAGTGACTGAGGCCAGTGAGGAATGGTGGTAGAGAAGTAAGACTTTTTTATAAGCTTATAAACTGTCTCTTTTGGTACCACTCCCTCATGTTTTTACTAAATTATACCTAAGCTAAATAAAAAAGCTAAATAATAGGAAAGGAGGCGAAGTGCTCTGAATGGTGGTAGTGCATTCTGGAGCTTGATTTTCGTTACAATTTTTAGTCTTTTAAGAAAAGAACGTTGACTTATTTTTACTGCTTTTAATTTTTTAGAATGGCCTATGGATGTACACGATAATGCCATGTAAATTTCTCCCTCCATCTGTCTAGCCATCTATTTCTTTTCCCCAGAAGTACTAACTTTTACTACCTCCTTGTATTATTCCAGGGTTGGTCTATGCATTTATAAGCAAAAAAAAAAAAAAAAAAAAAAAGTTTTATTATTATTATTATTTTTTAAGATTTTATTCATTTATTTGACAGACAGAGATCACAAGCAGGCAGAGAGGCAGGCAGAGAGAGAAGAGGAAGCAGGCTCCCTGCTGAGCAGAGAGCCTGATGCAGGGCTCCATCCCAGGACTCTGAGATCATGACCTGAGCCAAAGGCAGCGGCTTAACCCACTGAGCCACCCAGGCGCCCCAGTTTTAATATTTTTTATACAAATAGGATCCTCATATATAATAATCTAAAACCTTGCTTTGTTTAACTCTCTCTCTCTCTCTCTCTGTGTGTGTGTGTGTGTGTGTGTGTAATCCTGTATGTAAAACAGCCATCTGATTTTGGCTATTTCTGTCTATTTCACCGTGTAATTGTAGCCTAATTTACTAGCTGTTTGTTGATGGACATTTGGGATGCTCCTAATCTCTCATTATTATAAAGAGTGTTGCAATGAATATCCCTGTACATATGTTTTATTTCACACATGTGAGTATAAGAATAGGATAAATTCCTAAAAGGAGAAATACTCAGCCTCTTCTCTTTCCAGTCCTTCCAGTCATCCTTCGTTCCAGCCACACAGGGCCACCTGCCATCCTCATGGCACCCTGTTCTGTTTCATGCTGCATGTTTGTCCAGGGACATACTTGTTTCCCCTACCTGGAATGCTGTCTTGACTCTGAATCCTTTGCTCTACTTATTTTCTGTCCCACAGTTTGATCTGTTTGATGACCAATATGTTTTTAATATTCCAATCTTTTGTTATTTCTTCTGTGAAGACTTTTCTGACTTTATCAAGTAGAGCTAGTTCATTCGCCCTTTGTATCTCCACTGAACTATTTATGTCTATCTGTACCATATGTATTTCTATATAGTACTTTTAAATTTTTTTCATTTTTTTTCTTTCCCTTCCTTCCTCCTCCACTCTTTTTTCTTTTCTCCCTTCTCTAACCTCAATGATTTTAAACCTGATGAGGACAGAATCTGTTGGATCTATCTCTGCTTCCCAAGTGCCCATCACAGAGTGGGAAATAGAATCCATATCATACATTCCTTTTTTTTCTTTAAAATGAATTCTGGAAGGAATGGTGATGTTGAAGTGTCTGGTCAAGTTGCTTTTTAATGCCCCCAGAGACACATGCCATCCCAATTTTACCATTTCTTCCAGTTTAGGATATCACATTAAGCATTTGGGGGAATAATTAAACAGATGAAATGTTACCTTGTTTCATTTTAATATTGTTTTTGATTACTAGGAGTTTCCCCATTTTATCATGTTGGTTTAGGAAGCTGGTAGGGACTGTGGTCAGCTAGGGCAAGTAGGTATTGCATGAAGGTACTCCAATTCAGAAGATGGAAAACCATTCTGTCTGCCAGACAAAATATATTCTGAAGGCTGAATGTTCTGTAATCCTTGACCAGATACTTTTGGGCCTGAAATTTACTAAAAAAGTAAATTATAAAAAAATAAATGGCTTGGTTTTATTATGAAGTAATCTTTAGTAAGTAATCTTTAGTAATCTCTAGAATTAAAAGATAAGCATTACAAAGTAATAAAAAAGGGGTACCTGGGAGGCTAAGGTTCTGACTCTTGATTTTGGCTCAGGTCTTGATCTGAGGGTTGTGAGATGGAGCCCAATGTGGGGCTTTATACTCAGCATGAGTCTGCTTGAGATTCTCTTCCTCTGCCCCTCCCCCTGCTTGCACAGGCTCTAAAATAAAGAAATTTTAAAAAAGAAGTAATAAAACAGATATCATGAAGTCTAGTTGTTATAAGTGCCATATATATTTAAAGTAACTCAGTAGTTACTTTTTTTCTAATAAGTGGAATTTTCTGATTAAAGATTTATTTTTATTATTTATTTTTAAATGGCCAATATGGTTATGAGTAGGATTTGTGTGGTCAGCTTCTGTTCTTTCATAAACCTTCAGATAAAAATCATCTTAGCTGTAACCAAAAATTGAAGTCTTTAAAAAATGGCAGATGTTAATTTAAAAACAGCATATACTAATTTAGTTTGCTGTATGATTATGGTCTAATGGAAGTTTCATAAGCTTTCTTTTAAGCTTTCTTTTCTCCTAACTTAGAAAAGTATATGTCAGAGTTTTGGAATATGTCTTTAGCCAAGAATTTTATCAACTTACATATGTTTAATGACTTATATAAAGCAAGAAAAGCAAGAAAGAATGTATGTAACTGTAGTAAGCAATATAGTTTTGCTCATATTATCTGATGTTTGCCAAAAGAAGAATAAAAGATGAAGTAAAAAAAAAACCCCACAATTCCTTATGCAATAGAGATATATTTACATTTAGAATGTATTGTGGTTTATACAATGATTGTCTAAAGATGTGGATAATAATATTCTAAGGTTAGACTTTTTATATTTTGAAAGCAGTCCTTTCAAATGGGAAGGTGTAATTTGAATAGCAATATTTGTCCTCAACAATCCATTTGATAAAAAGTAGCCAGAATAATTATCTTAAAAAGTTAGATCATGTCACCTCTTAAACTCAAAATTCTCCACTGGTTTCTCATCCATTTCAAGCAAAATCCAAATTTCCTCCTAATACTGGACCTGTAACACTTTGCCTTTGACAATTTTTCTGACTTCATCTCCTACACCTCTTTCCTACCTCACTCAGCTCCAGCCATCCAGAACTCCTTATCTTAAATTTCATATTATCAGAATGGTCTTCCTTATGCCTCCTAAAAACACCTAACCCATCCTCACCCCAGCCACTCTCTATTACTTTTGTGGTACTATTTTTTGAAAGCATGTATAACAACCTGAGTTTGTTTTCTTTATTGCAGTTTTTCCCAATAACCAGCTCAGTAAATAGTAATTGGATAAATGAGTGAAAGAATCTAGTCATGCATCTGATAACTTTTGAGATAACTATGTAAGATGTATTTGGTATTTTTTTCTGACATTATAAAAGTCATTTTTTCTTTCAACTTAAAAATAATATCATGATTAGTATCAGTTACTGCTACGCTTTGAATTTTTGTGTCTTCCTCAAATTCGTATGTTGAAATCCTAATGCCCAATGTAATGATATTAGGGAGTGGGGTCTTTTGGAGGTAATTAAGTCACAAGGGTGGAGCCCTCATGAATGGGATTGGTGAATTTAAAAAAGAGATCCCAAAAGACCTCAACGTGAGACAGGAATCCATCAGAATCCTAGAGGAGAACATAGGCAGTAATCTCTTTGATATCAGCCACAGCAACTTCTTTCAAGATCTGTCTCCAAAGGCAAAGGAAACAAAAGCGAAGATGAACTTTTGGGACTTCATCAAAATCAAAAGCTTCTGCACAGCAAAGGAAACAGTCAAGAAAACAAAGAGGCAACCCACGGAATGGGAGAAGATATTTGCAAATGACAGTACAGACAAAAGGTTGATATCCAGGATCTATAAATAACTCCTCAAACTCAACACACACAAAACAGACAATCATATCAAAAAATGGGCAGAAGATATGAACAGACACTTCTCCAATGAAGACATACAAATGGCTACCAGACACATGAAAAAATGTTCATCATCACTAGCCCTCAGGGAGATTCAAATTAAAACACATTGAGATATCACCTTATACCAGTTAGAATGGCCAAAATTGGCAAGACAGGAAACAACATGTGTTGGAGGGGATGTTGAGAAAGGGGAACCCTCTTACACTGTTGGTGGGAATGCAAGTTGGTGCAGCCTCTTTGGAGAACAGTGTGGAGATTCCTCAAGAAATTAAAAATAGAACTTCCCTATGACTGGGCCATTGCACTCCTGGGTATTTACCCCAAAGATACAGATGTAGTGAAAAGAAGGGCCATCTGTACCCCAATGTTTATAGCAGCAATGGGCACGGTCGCCAAACTGTGGAAAGAACCAAGATGCCCTTCAACGGACCAATGGATAAGGATGATGTGGTCCATATACACTATGGAGTATTATGCCTCCATCAGAAAGGATGAATACCCAACTTTTGTAGCAACATGGATGGGGCTGGAAGAGATGATGCTGAGTGAAATAAGTCAAGCAGAGAGTCAATTATCATATGGTTTCACTTATTTGTGGAGCATAACAAATAGCATGGAAGACATGGGGAGTTAGAGAGGAGAAGGGAGTTGGGGGAAATTGGAAGGGGAGGTGAACCATGAGAGACTATGGACTCTGAAAAACAATCTGAGGGTTTTGAAGGAGCGGGGGGTGGGAGGTCGGGGTACCAGGTGGTGGGTATTATAGAGGGCACGGATTTCATGGAGCACTGAGTGTGGTGCAAAAATAATGAATACTGTTATGCTGAAAATAAATTAAAAAAAATAAAAAATAAATAAAAAAGAGATCCCAGAGAGCTCACTAACACCTTCCACTATATGAGAACATGGTGAGAAGATGTTATTTATGAACTAGGAAGCCTCACTAAACACCAAATCTAGCACCATGATCCTAGATTTCCCAGTCTTTGAAACTGTGAGAAATGAATGTTTATATTTTATAAGACACATCGTCTTTAGTGTTTTGTTATCGCAGCTCAAAGAGATGAAGATGGTTATTTTCCAGGCACCTAACAACTTCTCCTGGACTGTTAGGGTTCTGCAGTTCACTAGGATTGTGTGTGGTTTGGGAAATTCTGTTTTGGAAGATAGTATAAAGGCAAGGTGATTACCCATGCATCCCCCGTCACCATTTGGCATAGCATGGTTTTTAAAACAATTACAAAAAATGGTAGATAAAAGGAATATCATTGTTTCTCTATTTCTGCTTGTAAAATAACATTTAAAAGAGATTGTTTAATTTTTTTTTTTTTTTAGAGACAGAGAGTGCATGTGTGTGAGTGGGGGAGGAGCAGAGAAAGAGGGAAAGAGAATCTTAAACAGGCTCCATGCTCAATGTAGAGCCTAGAGCCTTTCGCCAGTATCCATCTCACCACCCTGAGATCATGACTGGAGCCAAAACCAAGAGTCAGGTACTTAACCAACTGAGCCACCCAGGTCCCTTAGAAAAAAAATTTTTTTTTTCTTTAAAGAGATTGTTTTAGTCAGGAAATGACAGGTATTGGTGAGGATGTGGAGAAAGGGAAACCCTCATATGCTGTTGGTGGGAATGCAAGCTGGTACAGCCACTCTGGAAAACAGTATGGAGGTTCCTCAAAAAGTTGAAAATAGAGCTATCCTATGACCTAGCAATTGCACTACTGGGGTATTTACCCAAAGATACAAATGCAGTGATCCAAAGGGGCAACTGCACCCCAATGTTTATAGCAGCAATGCCCACAATAGCCAAACTATGGAAAGAGCCCAGATGTCAATCAACAGATGATTGGATAAAGAAGATGTGGTATATATGTACAATGGAATATTATTGTATTCATCAAAAATGGAAATCTTGCCATTTGCAATGACATGGATGAAACTAGAAGGTATTATGCTAAGCAAAATAAATCAATCAGAGAAAGACAATTATCGAATGATCTCACTGATATATGGAATTTGAGAAATAAGGCAGAGGATCATAGGGGAAGTGAGGAAAAGATGAAACAAGAATAAACCAGATGAGGGGACAAACTGTGAGAAACTCAATCTCAGGAAACAAACTGAGGGTTGCTGGAGTGAAGGAGTGTGGGAGGGGTGGGATGGTTGGGTGATGGACGTTGAGGAGGGTATGGGCTATGGTGAGTGCTGTGTGTTGTGTAAGACTGATGAATCACAGACCTGTACCCCAAAGCAAATAATATATTATATGTTACTTATAAAAAAGTATATAAAAATAGATTGTTTTAATAACAAAATTTACTTGAAAAGGAGTTTGGATTAAAAATAAGCATATGGATTAAAAGGGAATTGGAAATCTGATAATAAGGAAGATACTTAACAACGTTAGTGACCCATAAGGAGCACAATGTTATAATGCTTCTAAGATGTTGAAAACAGTATCAAGGGGGCACCTGAATGGCTCAGTGGGTTGAGCCGCTGCCTTCGGCTCAGGTCATGATCTCAGGGTCTTGAGATCGAGCCCCAAATCGGGCTTTCTGCTCGGCAGGAAGCCTGCTTCCTCCTCTCTCTCTCTTTGCTTGCTTCTCTGCCTACTTGTGATTTCTCTCTGTCAAAAAAATAAATAAAATCTTTTAAAAAAAAAACAACAAACAAAAAACAGTAGCAAGTTCTCAAAAATTCAAAGCAGTTAGATACAAATAAAATTTATAGAAAAAAAATAAAATGACTTGCCAAATGCAAATGTTACAGCTAGAGGAAAATTATCAGAGAGATGTAGTTTGTTTTTGGTGAACTCAGGAATTAAATAATGCTGAAAAGCAACCAGCATAGTAGAAAAATAATTAGTAGATAAAAGCTTTATAAATATTTCTCATATGCCCAAGGCAAGGCTAGAGGCCTCCTAAAGATTGAGCAGCATGGGTGGGTTACCTGCTGAAGCAGATGCAATAAAATTACTGGACTTAAAATCAGTACAAGAGAAAAATCAGTAGCTCAGTGTCCTAGGAGCTGAGGAAATGATTCTGCCACCTCCATTATGCCTCACTTTAAAAATGTCAGTTTTATATGCTACTTACTTCAGTGACTTTCAAGAAAATAAGTTATTTGTAAAATGTTTTAAAATGTTGATTGTAACATCATTTTAAAAACATCAACAAAGATACTTATTCATTATGTTGGAATAGATGTTATAAATAAACTGAGATATTGTCTTTTACATGATAATTCTTAAATACTTATCCATAAGAATGATCAGAAATGAAACAAAATATATAATTTTGTGTATACACACTATTAGTACTAAACATTATTTAATCTGTAGTTATAAGAAGCTCATTTTAAAAAGCATTTGGATATATTTTGTATGAGGAGAGAGAAGGGTAAAATGGGGAGGTACAGTTTTGCATATAAATAGTATCTGGATTAGAGAAAAAAGAATTTAAGTGTAAGTAACAAATGATAAAATCTTTTTAGTGGTGAGTTAACTGGAAAATATATGTTAAATATCAAGAGAGGAAAATAATGGCTTTTTGTATTTTCTTTAAATCTTAGAAGGACATTCAGTTTAGTATTGTGGTCCTCTATCTTAAAAGGAGGAAGTTTGCAAAAACATATTTAAGATTGATGAGTTAAAGGAGTACTGAAAGGAATTGACAGTATATTCTTGAGCTAAGTAATACTAAGGAAATCGAAATTACAGCCTACTAATACATTTATTAGGTACATTATTTTAAGAGACCAAAATAGTATGAATGGTAAATGATTATGACAAGGTGGGATAGTACCAATTAATTATGAAAACAAAGGACAAGGAAAGTGACCTGAATGTCAGAAAAAGCTTATGAAATAATAGACTTCTTGGTCAAGGTAATAGATGTGGACTGGAAAATGAAATGTTTATGAGAGACTGTGCTAGCCAGATTTTCATGAAAGGGCACAGAATCCACTGTGGTTAGTTTAAGCAAAGGGGATTAAAAAAAATAAGTTGTTAAATGATTTTTAGAATCATCAGGAAAGAAACTCTAGCTTGAGATAACCAGGATGACTTCAAGAGTCATGATGCAGGTTACAAGGAGGGCTCCTCCGTTTTCTAAGATGAGGAAGCAGTACATTCAAGAAAGAGTCAAGATGGGGAGGCTGCCTCAGATAAACCACATACCTCCACAATGGCGCAAGACGGCAGGGACAATAGAAACCACAGAAAAATGACCTCTATCTTATTTTTCATATTCTAAGTCTCACACCAAGGCACCAAAAGGGTAGAACTTAAAATACTCTGATCCCTAGCTATAAGTGAGTCTAGGAAATGCAGATGTTATCTTTTTGGCCTCACCAGTGCAGGAAGGCTCTAGAAGGAGATTGGAATGGATGGAGAGTGCCTATCCATGACATGCACTAAAGAAATCATTATAAGAGAAACTTAGGAAACATCTACAGTTACACCAGAGAACTGGGTCAAGATGGTGGAGTAGGAAAAGCTAATCTTTTCCCATGGAAACACAAAAACTACAAGTACATATAAAACAATCCCTCTCTGAGAATGACCTGAGGCCTGGAAGAACATATTTTACACAACTAAGGGTATAAAGGAAAATCAACATTGAGATGGGTAGGAGACAGACAGACAAGTTGGAACCCATACTCCTGACTTAGCAGTTTGTAAATGGGAGGAATATCACAACTGTAGAGGCCCTCACTAAAGAATGGGGGGAGAGGGTGGGGGTGGGTCTGAGCCTCACATTAGGCTTCCTAGCCTGGAGGACCAGCATTGGGAAAATGAGCACCCATAATGTCTTGCTTTGGAAACCAAGGAGCTTTATTTCCAGGAGAGGCAAAGGAGAGTAGGAAATCAGGATTTTTCTCTAAAAGGTCATATGCAAAATCTCATTCCAGGTCCAAGCACAGGGGTGGCAGTTTGAAAATTTCATGATTTACATGTAAAGGGGATTCATTTTCTGTGTCCTGGAGGGGCAGAGATCTGTTGGGACTTTCTTCAGGGATGAATGTGCTGGTGGATGACATTTTTTCCCCACTCCCCTCTACTTAGCTGTCCCGGGCTGGTAGGTACTAACACTCTCCATCTACCATAGTGGCACCACTCACTCCACCCATTTTCAGTGGGACTCACCCTGCCCAACCTGCATCGTTAGTGATCTCTTAGGAGGCTCTCTGCTGTGCCGCACCCAGCAGGCAGCCTTTGTCACTACTGGCACCCCTCCTACATAGCCCCCATCATGGGGACCAGTCCCTATACACTAGAGCACCTGCAACAATTCTGATCATATCTTGCAGCCTCATAGCCAGAGGCTTGTCCCACCCACCAATGCACCTGTAGCTGTGGCAGCCTAGCCTCACAGTCAGCTGCACTGAGGGCCAACCATACATGCCAGTGCACCTGCAACCATTGTAACCAGGCATCACTGACAGCCATGCTGGAGGACAGCTCTACACACCAGCAAATTTGTACCAACTACAGCCCAGCAATAACAGGAGAGTACATGCATCCTAGACAGGGGACACCTTTGAAGTACTTGGCTTAAGTGACTTGGGGGGTTTGCACAACTGGGCCTTATGGGACATCTTCTACCTAGAGCCATTCCTTCATGACTGGGAGCTATAATTGGATATACTTAAAACATAACCAAAAACAGAATTTGGCAAAATAGGGAGATAAAGGAATGTGTTTCAAACAAAAGAACAAGACCAAAATGGAGTAAAACAATCTACCAGAGAAAGAGTTCAAAGTAACCGTTATAAAGATGTCTACCAAACTCAGGAGAAGAATCAAATACAATGGAAATCTCAACAAAGAGATAGAAGACAAAAAACAACCAAAAAAACAACAAATAAGAACTGAAGAAAACAGTAACTGAAATGAAAAATATGAAATATAAAATCAGTAACTGAAATGAAAAATATGAAAAATATGAAATGAAAGGGAATCAACAGCAGATTAGATGATGTAGAATGGATCAGCTATTTGAAAGACAGAGTAGGGGAAGTCATCCAACTGGCACAGCAAAAAGAAAAAATAATTAAAAATGATAATTTAGGGACCTATGGGACAACAGCAAGTATAATAATGTTTGTATTATAAGGATCCCAAAAGAAGAGAGAGAAAGAGGAATAGAAAATCTAGTTGAAGAGACAATAGCTGAAAACTTCACTACCATGGCAAAGAAAGTAGACATACAAATCTAAGAAGTACAGGCAGTCCCACATGAAATGAGCTCAAAGAGACCCACACCAAGATATATTATCATCAAAATGTCTAAATATTAAAGAATTATAGAGGCGCCTTGGTGGCTCAATGGGTTAAAGCCTCTGCATTTGGCTCAGGTCATGATCCCAGGGTCCTGAGATTGAGCTCCACATTGGGCTGTCTACTCAGCAGGGAGCCTGCTTCCTCCTCTCTCTCTGCCTGCCTCTCTGCCTACTTGGAATCTTGTTCTGTCAAATAAATAAATAAAATCTTAAAAAAAAAGAATTATAAAAGCAGCAAAAGAAAAACAACTAGTTATATAGAAGGAAAACCCCACAAGATTATAAGCTGATTTTTCAGCAGAAACTTTGGAGACCAGTAGGAAGTGACACAATATATTCAAAGTGCTGAAAGGAAAAACCTTAAAACTGAGAGACTGCTATACCCAAAAAGATTATCACTCAGAATTGAAGGAGAGATAGTTTCCCAGACAAGCAAAAATTGAAGAGTTGATCATCATTAAAACCAGCCTTATAAGCAATGTTAGAGTGACTTCTCTAAATGGAAACAAACAAACAAACAAACAAACAAAAAACAATCCATAACTAGAAATAAGAAAATTATTAAAGGAAAAATTTCCCTAGAAAATGCAAATAGTAAAGGTAGTAGATCACTTATAAAACCAGTATGGGAGTGCCTGGGTGGCTCCATCAGTTAAGCATCTAACTCTTGAGTACAGCTCAGGTCATGTTCTCAGGATCATGAGATCAAGTCCTACACTGGGTTTTGTGCTGGGTACAGAACCTGTTTAAGATTCTCTCTCTTCTCCCTCTGACCGCCCCTGCTCTTAACTTTCTTTCTTTCTCAAAAAGAAAGAAAGAAAAAAGCTAGTATGAAGGTTAAAAGACAAAATTAGTAAAACCAGTTATATCTAAAATAATCAGTTAAGGGATACGCAAACAGGTATAAAATGTGATGTTATATACATAAAATGTGGAAGCGGAATAAAAATTTTGTGCTTTTAGAATGTGTTCGAATTTAAGTGACCATCAGCTTCAAATAGACTACTAGAGACTAAGGATGTTATATAAGAATCTCATGGTAACCACAAGCCAAAAAACTGTAACATGTACACAAAAAGTAAACAGAAAAGAATCCAAGCATAACGTTAAAGAGAGTCATCAAATTATGAGGAAAGAGAAGAAGAAGAAAAAGAGAGAAACAGAGAAGAACTACAGAAACAACTAGAAAGAAAGCAACAAAATGGCAGTAAGTACACATCTATCAATAATTTACATTTAAATGTACTAAATAGTCCAATCAAAGACATATAGTAATTGTGAACTACTATATAGTATACATATAGTATAGTGAATATATACTATACTATATATAGTATATATAGTATAGTGAATGGATAAATAAGACTCATTTCTGGTCTTTCTACAAGAGACTCACATCAGACCTATAGAAACATAGAGAATAGAATATAGAATCATAGAGAATGAAAGTGAAAGGGTGGAAAAGCAATACTTATATCAGACAAAATAAACTTAAAAACAAAGCCTGTAACAAGTGCCAAACCAGGGCATTACATAATGATAAAAGGATTAATTCAACAAGAGGAGATAACACTTCCAAATATCTATATACCCAACATAGGGGCATGAAGATACATAAAGCAAGCAGTAACAGAAATAGAAGGAGAAAGTGACAGTAATACATAATAGCAGTGAACTTTAATGCTCTATGTACATCAGTGGATAGATCATCCAGACAGAAAATCAATAAGCAAAATTGGTTTTACATGACACATTAGGCTGGATGGGTATATGAATATACACACACACGCATACATACATACACACACGGAGAACATCCTATCCAAAAACAATGAAATACACATTATTCTCAAGTGCACATAGAACACTCTCCAGGATAGTTCACATTAGGCCACAAAACAGGTCTCAGTGAACTTAAGAAGATTAAAGTCATATCAAACATCTTTTCTGATCACAACAGTGTGAAAATAGAAATCATTTACAAGAGGAATACTGGAAAAAACCCACAAAAATGTGGAGGCTAACCAACATGCTACTAAATAACTAATGGGTCAGTAAAGGAATCACAGAGAAAACAGAAAATACAGACAAATTAAAATAGAAACACAGTGTTCCAAAATCTATGGGATACAACAAAAGCAAATCTATGACAGAAATTTATAGTGATACAGGTTTACTTCAAGACATAAGAATAATCTCAAATAAATAATCCAAATTTACACCTAAAAGAACTAAAAAAAAAAAGAAGAAACAAAGCTCAAAGTTAGTAGAGTAGAAATAAATGAAACAGAAACTGAGAAAATAGAAAAAAAATTAATGAAACTAAGAGCTAGTTTTTTTGATAAGATAAACAAAATAGATAAATTTTTACCCTGACATATAAAAAAAGGAAAGAGGGACCAAATAAATAAAATTGAAAATGAAAGAGGAATCAAAAAGGGTCATATAGGTTACTAGAATAATTAATCACCAACAAATGGGACAATCTAGAATTAATATATAAAAACATACAATTCCTAAAAATATACAATGATCCAAGACTGGAGCAGGAAGAAAAAGGAAATGTTAATAAATGGATTACTAGTAATGAAATTGAATCACTAATTAAAAACCTTTCCAACAAACAAAAGTCTAAGACCAGACAGCATCTACCAGATGAATTTTACCAAATTTTAAAGAAAAGTTAAAACCTAGGCTCAAACTATTCCACAAAATTGAAGAGGAAGGGATGGTTCCAAACTCATTCTATGAGGCTGGCTTTACCCTGATACCAAAATCAGACAAATACGGGACAAAAGAGGAAGTTATAGGCCAATAGCCCTGATGAGCACAGATGAAAAAATTCTCAACAAAATATTAGCAAGCCAGACTCAACAATTCATTAAGAGGATCATACACCATGTTCAGGTGGGATTTATTTCAAGGATGAAAGGATGCTTCAGTATCCACAAATCAATTAACATGATACACCACATTAACAAAATGAATAAAAATCATTGTTCTCTCAATAGATGCAGAAAACCCATTTGATAAAATAAAAATGATGATTAAAAAAAAAAAAACATCAGCAAAGTGGGTACAGGGGCAACATACCTCAACACAATAAAATTCATACATGACAAACCCAGAGCTAACATCGTATTTAATGGTTAAAAACTAAAAGCTTTACATCTAAGGTCAGGAACAAGACAAGAATGCCCACTCTCACCACTTTTATTTAGTATAAGAGTGGAAATTCTAGCTACAACAATCTAACAAATAAAAGGAAGAAAACTCATTCAAATTGGAAAAGAAGAAGAAAAACAGTCAGTATATTTGTAGATTCCATAATACTATGTTTAGAAAACCCTAAAATCTTCAAGAAATGATTAGAAAAAATGAATTCAGTAAAGTTGTAATATAAAAAATCTACATAAATATGGCATTTCTATACATTAATAATGAACAATTAGAAAGATAAATTAAGAAATGATCCCATTTACAACTGTATCAAAAAGAGTAAAATACCTAGGAATAAATTTAATCAAGGAAGTAAAAGACCTGCATACTGAAAACTACAAAGACACTAATGAAAGATGTTGAAAACAAAACAAATAAGTGGAAAGATAATCCACGCTCATGGATTGGAAAAATTAACTCAGGTAAAATGTCCACTCCTTTCAAGGCAATGGGATTGCCTTGAATTCCTTCCATTCAATGGAATCCCTATCAATATTCAAAGGACTTTTTTTTTGTAGACCTAGAACAAATAATTTAAAAATTTGTATGGAACCAAGAGGAAGCAAGATGGTGGATTAGTAAAAGATTGAAATATCGTCAGGTCCCAGGAGTTCAGCTAGATAGTTATCAAGCTATTCTGAACACCTGCAAACTCAACAGGAGATAGAAGAGAACAAAAGCAGAAATTCTAGGAACAGAAAATTGACCACTTTCCAGAAGGCAGAATGTGCAGAGAAGTGAATCCAAAGAGATGGGAAGATAGACTGTGGGCAGGAGGTGCTGGCTCATGGCAGGTGAGAGAGCAGTGTAGCACAAAATTGGAACTTTTAGAAGTCTGCTCCACTGAGGGACATGGCTCCAGAAGCTAAGCAAAGGATGGCACCCTCATGGGGACAGTGCAGTTTCAGGACCAATGGAGTCACAGAAAGACCGAGGGAAGGGAGGGGTAAGGGGAGCTAGAGTGTGGCAGAGCTCTCAGATATCTGAGCAGGGAGGCCGACTACAGAGACAGGAGCTGAGGGATGTGCTCTCAGCTCGGGGTTACCTTAAACCATGATCCAAGTTATGAGCGACTGCTCTTAGAGCAGGGACCTCACAAGTGGCAGATCCGGAGAGACCTCCTCCTTCCTCCTTTGGGAGGAGTGGTGTGGGAACATGCTGCAGGGATCTGCTGGGTTTGGAGACTCCAAATGGGGCCATGAGCCAGAGATAGAAACACTTGGTCACAGGCCAGGTGAGCACAGACCCCAGCCAGAGACCAGGGAGATTGGAGGAATTGGATGCTTTTCTCTGAGGGAACACTGAGGAGTGGGGGCCCTGAGCTCTTGACTCCCCCAAGACTGGAGATTTGGAGGCCACCATCCTCATTTTTGTCCTCCAAAGCTGTACAGAAAGCATTCATGGAACAAAAGCTACAGAGAGTCTGACCAGATAACTTAGCCTGGCCCCTGGCAAGGGCAGTGCAATTCCACCTTGGGCAAAGACATTTGAGAATCACTTCAAGAGGCCCTTCCCCGAGAAGATCAGCAAGAACATCCAGCCAAGAAAAAGTTCACTGATCGATGAGAACTGTAGAAGTCCAGAGCTAGGGGAAAACAACACATAGACTTCATGGCTTTTTCCCATGATCCTTTAGACTTTCAAAGTTAACTTTTTAAAATTTTATTCTTTTCTTATTCTATTTTTTTGACTTTTCCTCTTTCCTATTTATCTTATGAATATCTTGTTAAAAATATTTTAAAATTTTCATTCTTATAGTCCTATTCATTCCCTTCATTGTATTTAACCTTGTTTTTTGTATCCATCTAGGTTTTCTTCTTTAGAAATTTAGGATACAATTTCTTCTAATAGATCAAACTATACCCTAAATCTCACTCATGGCTTTGTTCTAGTCTCCAGCCTGATCACATTCTTTCCTCTTTTTTTCTTCCCCCCAACCAACTTCTTATCTTATCAATTCCCTTTTTAGGATCTTTCTTAATTTTCATCTTTACAGTCAGATTCCATCCCTTCATCATGTTTACCCTTATTTTTGTATACATATAAGTTTTTCTTTCTTTAAAATTTTGGGAGGGGGGCACCTGCATGGCTCAGTGGGTTAAGCCTCTGCCTTCAGTTCAGGTCATGGTCTCAGGGTCCTGGGATTGAGCCCTGCATTGTGTTCTCTGCTCAGCAGGGAGCCTGCTTCCCTTCCTCTCTCTCTCTGCCTGCCTCTCTGCCTACTTGTGATCTCTGTCTGTCAAATAAATAAATAAAATCTTAAAAAGAATTTTTGGGAGGGAGCTTCTTCTAAGAGACCAGAGTACACCCAAAATCAAGTGGGTGGCTCTGTTCTATTCAGGAGTCTAATACACACACACACACACACACACATTTTTCTATCCCCCCCCCCCCATTCTTCTCCCCCTGGTTTTGGGTCTCTTCTGATTTGGTTAGCATATATTTTTCTGGGATATTTGCTACCCTTTTAGTATTTTGTTCTCTCATTCATCTATTCTTACCTGGATAAAATGACAAGGTAGAAAAACTCACCACAAAAAAAAGAACAAGAGGCAGTACCAACGGCCTAGGGACATAATCAATATTGACACTAGTAATATGTCAGAACTAGAGTATAGAATGATGATTATCAAGGTGCTAGCTGGGCTTGAAATAAAGCATGGAAGATTTTAGAGAATCCCTTTCTGGAGAAATAAAAGAACTAAAATCTAACCAAGTTGAAATAAAAAAGCTATTAATGAGGTGTAAAAAAAAAATGGAGGCTCTTACTGCTAAGATAAATGAGGCAGAAGAGAGAATTAGTGATATAGAAGGCCAAATGAAAAAGAATAAAGAAGCTGAGCAAAAGGGAGACAAACAATGACTGGACCATGAAGGGAGAATTCAAGAGATAAGTGATACCATAAGACGAAACAATGTTAGAATAATTGGGATCCCAGAAAAAGAAGAAAGGGGGGGGGGCAGAAGGTATATTAGAGCAAATTATAGTAGAGAATTTCCCTAATATGGCAATGGGAACAAGCATCAAAATCCAGGAGGCACGGAGAACTCCCCTCAAAATTAATAAAAATAGGTCCACACCTCATCGTCTAATAGTAAAACTTTTATGTCTTAGTGACAAAGAGAAAATCCTGAAAGCAGCTTGGGGCAAAAGGTCTGTAACATACAATGGTAGAAATATTAGTTTGGCAGCAGATCTATCCACAGAGACCTGGCAGGCCAGAAAGGACTGGCATGATAAAGTCAGAGCAGCCAAGAATACTATATCTAGCTAGGCTGTCATTGAAAATAGAAGGAGTGATAAAAATCTTCCAGGACAAACAAAAACTGAAAGAATTTGTAAACACCAAACCTGTCTACAGGAAATATTGAAAGAGTCCTCTAAGGAAAGAGAGAGCCTAAAAGTAACAGACCAGAAAGGAACAGAAACAATATACATTAATAGTCACCTTACAGACCATACAATGGCACTAAATTCATATCTTTCAATAGTTACCCTTAATGTAAATGGGCTAAATGCCCCAATCAAAAGAAATAGGGTATCAGAATGTATAAAAAAACAAGACCCATTGATATGCCATCTCCAAGAAACTCATTTTAGATCCAAAGACATCTCCAGATTTAAAGTAAGGGGGTGGAAAACAACTTACCATGGTAACGGACCTCAAAATAAAGCTGGGGTGGCAATCCTTATATCAGATAAATTAGATTGTAAGTCAAAGACTACAATAAGAGATGAGGAAGGAGCCTATATCATACTTAAAGTGTCTCTCCAACAAGAAGATCTAACAGGTTTAAATATCTATGCTTCTAACATGGGAACAGCCAACTATATAAGCCAGTTAAAAACAAAAAGAAACACATCAACAATAATACAATAATAGGAGGGGACTTTAAGACCCCCTTACTGAAATGGACAGATCATCTAAGCAAAAGAGTAACAAGAAGATAAAGGCTTTAAATGACACACTGGACTGGATGAGCATCACAGATGTATTCAGTACACTCCATCCCAAAGCAACTGAATATATATTCTTCTCTAGGGCACATGGAACATTCTCCAGAACAGATCACATCCTGGGTCACAAATCTGGTCTCAACTGGTACCAAAAGATTGAGATCATTCCCTGCACATTTAAAAAAAACCACTATTTATTTATTTAAATAAACATATAATGTATTTTTATCCCCAGGGGTACAGGTCTGTAAATCGCCAGGTTTACACACTTCATAGCACTCACCAAAGCACATACCCTCCCCAATGTCCATAACCCCACCCCCTTCTCCCAACACCCCTCCCTCCAGCAACCCTCAGTTTGTTTTGTGAGATTAAGAGTCACTTATGGTTTGTCTCCCTCCCAATCCCATTTTGTTTCATTTATTCTTCTCCTACCCCCTTAAACCCCCCCCCCCATGTTGCATCTCCACTTCCTCATATCAGGGAGATCATATGATAGTTGTCTTTCTCCGCTTGACTTATTTCGCTAAGCATGGTACCCTCTAGTTCCATCCACGTCATCGCAAATGGCAAGATTTCATTTCTTTTGATGGCTGCATAGTATTCCATTGTGTATATATACCACATATTCTTTATCCATTCATCTGTTGATGGACATCTAGGTTCTTCCCTGAATATTTTCAGACCACAATGCTCTGAAACTAGAACTCAATCACAAAAGGAGAGTTGAAAAGAACTCAAATACATGGAGGCTAAAGAGCATCTTACTAAAGAATGAATGGGTCAACCAGGAAATTAAAGAAGAATTGAAAAAACTCATGGAAACAAATAAAAATGAAAACACAACTGTTCAAAACCTTTGGGATACAGCAAAGGCAGTCCTGAGAGGAAAATACATAGCCATATAAGACCAAGAAAGGTCTCAAGTACACAACCTAACCCTATATCTAAAGAAAGAACAGCAAAGAAAGGCTAAACCCAGTAGGAGAAGAGAAATAATAACTATCAGAGCAGAAATCAATGAAATAGAAACAAACATACAAACAAAAAATAGAACAAATAAACAAAACTTGGAGCTGATTCTTTGAAAGAATTAATAAGATTGATAAACCGCTGCCCAGACTTACCAAAAAGAGAAAGGACTCCCATTAATAAAGTCATGAGTGAAAGATGAGAGATCACAACCAATACCAAAGAAATACAAACAATTATAAGAACATATTGGGAGCAACTATACATGAGCAAATTTGACAATCTGGAAGAAATGGATGCATTCCTAGAGACATATAAACTACCAAAACTGAACCAGGAAGAGATAGAAAACCTGAACAGACCCATAACCAGTAACTCCTTGACACAGTCATCAAAAATCTCCAAGCAAACAAAAGCCCAGGGCCAGATGGCTTCCTGGGGGAATAGTACCAAACATTTAAAGAGGAACTAATTCCTATTCTCCTGAAACTGTTCCAAAAAATAGAAATGGGAGGAAAACTCCCAAATTTATTTTATGGGGTTAGAATTACCTTGATCCCAAATTCAGACAAAGACCCCATCAAAAGGAGAATTACAGATCAATATCCTTGATGAACATAGATGCAAAAATTCTCCCCATAATACTAGCCAATATGATCCAACAGTACATTAAAAAGATTATTCACCACAACCAAGTGGGATTTATTCCTGTGCTGCAAGGTTGGTTCAACATCCACAAATCAATTAATGTGATACAATGCTTTAATAAAAGAAAGAACAAGAACCATGTGATACTCTCAATAGATGCTGAAAAAGCATGTGACAAAGTACAGCATCCTTTCTTGATCAAAACTCTTCACAGTGTAGGGATGGAAGGTATGTACCTCAATATCATCAAAGCCATCTATGAAAAACCCACAGAATATCATTCTCAATGGGGGAAAACCTGAGAGCTTTTCTCCTAAGGTCAGGAACATGGTAGGGCTGTTCACTATCACCACTGCTATTCAACATAGTCCTAGCCTCAGCAATCAGACAACAAAAAGAAATTAAAGGCATCCAAACTGGCAAAGAAGAAGTCAAACTCTTATTCTTTGCAAATTATATGATACTTTATGTGGAAAACCCAAAGACTCCACTCCAAAACTTCTAGAACTCATACAGGAATTCAGTAAAGTGTCAGGATATAAAATCAATGCACAGAAATCCATTGAATTTCTATACACCAACAATAAGACAGAAGAAAGAGAAATTAAGGAGTTGATTCCATTTACAGTTGAACCCCAAACCATAAGATACCTAGGAATAAACCTAACCAAAGAGGCAAAGAATCTGTACTCAGGAAACTATAAAATACTCATGAAAGAAATTGAGGAAGATACAAAGAAATGGAAAAACATTCCATGGTCATGGATTGGAAGAACAAATATTGTGAAAATGTCTATTCTACTCATAGCAATCTCCACATTTAATGTAATACCTATCAAAATACCATCAACTGGGGTGCCAGAGTGGCTCAGTCATTAAGTGTCTGCCTTCAGCTCAGGGCATTATCCCTGGGTCTTGGGTTCAAGCCCCACATTGGGCTCCCTGATCAGTAGCTAGCCTGTTTCTCCCTCTCTCACTCCCCCTACTTGTGTTCCCTCTTTCACTGTGTCTCTCTCTGTCAAGTAAATATATAAAATCTTTAAAAAACCTATTAGGTTTTTCATAAATGGAACAAATAATCTTAAAATTTATATAGAACCAGAAAAGAACCTTAATAACCAGAGGAATGTTGAAAAGAAAGCCAAAGTTGGTGACATCACAATTCTAGACTTGATGTTCTATTACAAAGCTGTAATCATCAAGACAGTGTGGTACTGGCACAAAAACAGACACATAAATCAATGGAACAGAATAGAGAGCCCAGAAATAGACCCTCAACTCTATGGTCAAATGGAAAGAATGTCCAATGGAAAACCGACAGTCTCTTCAACAATTGGGTTGGTAAAATTGGGCAGCCACATGCAGAAGAATAAAACTGGACCATTTCCTTACACTACACACAAAAATAGACTCAAAATGGATGAAAGACCAATGTGAGACAGGAATCCCTCAAAATCCTTGAGAAGAACACAGGCAGCAACCTCTTCGACCTCAGCCACAGCAAATTCTTCCTAGAAACATTGGCAAAGGCAAGGGAAGCAAGGGAAAAAATGAACTATAGGGACTTCAACAAGATCAAACTTTTGCACAGCAGTCAACAAAACCAATAGACAACTGACAGAATGGGAGAAGATATTTGCAAATGACATATCAGATAAAGGGCTAGTATCCCAGATCTATAAAGAAGTTATCAAACTTAACACCCAAAGAACAAAGAATCCAATCAAGAAATGGGCAGAAGACATGTATTGCAGCCACCAAAACCCCCCCGAAATCTTGCCATTTGCAATGACATGGATGGAACTAGAGGGTATTATGCTGAGTGAAATAAGTCAATCAGAGAAATACAATTATCATATGATCTCTCTGATTGAGGAATTTGAGAGGCAGGGCAGGGGATTGTGGGGGGTAGGGAAGGAAAAATGAAACAAGATGCAATTGGGAGGGAGACAAACCATAAAAGACTCTAAATCTCATGAAACAAATTGAGAGTTGCTTGGGGGAAGGTAGGGATGGTGTGGCTGGGTTATGGACATTGGGAGCATATGCACTATGGTGAGTGCTATGAAAAGTGTAAGTCTTATGATTCACAGACCTATACCCCAAATAATACATTATATGTTAATTAAAAAAAATTGTATAGAACCATAAAAGACCCTGCATAGCTAAAAGAATCTAGAGGATGAAGAACAAAGCTGGAAGTATTTTGCTCCCTGATTTCAAGCTATACCACATAGCTATGGTAATCAAAACAGTATGGTACTGGCACAAAAATAGATATATAGATTAAATGAACTGAATGGAGAGTTCAGAAAAAAGCCATGCTTATATGATCAATTAATCTTTGACAGAGGAGGCCAAAATGTACAATGGGGGGAAGATAGTTTCTCCAATAAATCCTGTTGGGAAAATTGGACAACAAAACATGCAAAAGAATGAAATTGGACCACTGTTTTACACCATATATAAATATAAACTCAGAATGGATTAAGGGGTGCAGCACTGGTGGGATAGTGGTGAGAACAACTGTCTTCCAAAAGAGATTAAAGACTTAAATGTAAGACTGGTAACCATAAGACTCCTAACAAAAAAAAAAAAAAAAAAAAAAAAAAAAACATAGAAAGTACGGTCTTTGACATTAGTCTCAGAAATATTTTTTGGATTTGTCTCTGTAGGCAAGGGTAAAAAAAGCAAATGTTAGCAAATGGGACTACAGCAAGCTAAAATTCTTTTGCACAGTGAAGGAAGCCATAAACAAAATGAAAAGGCAACCTACTGAATGAGAGAAGATACTTGTAGATATATCTGATAAGGGGTTAATCTCCAAATATCTACAAAGAACTCATACAACTCAATACAAAAAAAATCTGATTGAAAAATGGGCAGAGAACCTGAATAGACATTTTTTTTGAAGAAGAAATATAGATGGAAAACAGGCACATGAAAAGATACTCAACATCACTCATCATCAGGGAAATGGAAATCAAAACCACAATGAGATATGACTTTATACCAGTCAAAATGGCTATTGTCAAAAAGATAGGAAATAACAAGTGTTGGCCAGAATGTATAGAAAAAAATAGAAACCTTGTGCCCTTCTGGTGGGAATGCAAATCAGTATAGCCAATGTGGAAAATGGTATAGAAGTCCTCAAAAAAAATTTAAGGATTTGAATAACCAAATAATAACTGTATTATGCAACAATTCTGATTCTGGGAATTTATCTGAAGAAAATGAAAACAGTAATTTGAAAAGATGTATATGTCCTTATTTTCCCTGCAGCATTATTTACAATATGTAAGATGCAGAAGTAATCTAAGTGTCCATTGATTGAAGAATGGATAAAGATGTGGTATATATATATATATATATATATATATATATATATATATGTATTTATTTATTCAATGGACTATTACTCAACCATAAACAAGAATGAAAATCTTGCCCTTTGTGAGAACATGGAAGGAGCTGGAGAGTATTATGCTAAACGAAATAAGTTAGAGAAAAACAAAAACTAAGAGTGGGATTTCACTTCCATTTGGAATCTGGAAAACAAAACACATGAACAAACAAACAAAGCCGAAATAGATTTGTAATTGCAATCTGGTGCTTGACAGAGGAGTGGGGAGTGAGGGTTGGGAGGGAAATGGGTGAAAGAGGTGAAGAGGTTTAAAAGGTACCAACTTCCAGTTATAAAACAAGTAAGTCACAGGGCTGTCATGTACAGCATAGGGAATATAGCCAAAGTGCTGTAACAATCTTGTATGGTGACAAAATGGTGGCTAGACTTATGGTGATCAAATTTCAGCATTCATTGTCAGCTCTCCCCAGATACCAAAGGAACTACAACAGAAAGATTTAAAAGACAACAGTTGGGAAAAAAAGTACCAATATCTTAAAGCTACATACTTTATTTTGAAGCTTCCATTTTGAAACTGTGATAGTAATGCTCTTGTGGTATTATTTGTAGGAGTCAGCAAATAAGAAGGGATTTGCCTGGAAGTAGTCAGTTTTTATGAGCAGGTACAGGTAGGATTACTGTAGACAGAGTAATGATAGAAGGTCTTAAAAACCATCATCAAGTATTAAACCACTCTCATATTTCTGTTAGGCCAAAAGTGTTTATTATATATTATCATTTTATTTGGTTTATTAATAATTTTAAAAATAATTTATACATTTATATTCACAAAGGAGATTTTCAGATAATTTTCTTGCTCATGTTCTCACTTGGTTTTGCAATCAAGGTTCTATTTAGCTCCATAAAATGTTTTGGGAAGTATTCACTCTTTTCCTGAGTTCTAAAAGAGTTCATATTAGTGTAAAACGATCTTTTGGGAGCCTGCGTGGCTCAGTTGGTTAAGCATCTGACTTTGGCTCAGGGTCCTGGGATTGAGCCCCACCTTGGGCTTGGTGCTTAGTGGGAAGTCTGCTTCTCCCTCTCCCTCTGCCTCTTCCTCTCTTCCTCCCTTTGCTTAGGGTCCCTCCATCTCTCTCTTGAATAAATAAATAAAATATTTAAAAATAAAAAAAATATCATCAAGAATTGAGGCCTGGGACGCCTGGGTGGCTCAGTTGGTTAAGCAGCTGCCTTCGGCTCAGGTCATGATCCCAGCGTCCTGGGATCGAGTCCCACATCGGGCTCCTTGCTTGGCAGGGAGCCTGCTTCTCCCTCTGCCTCTGCCTGCCACTCTGTCTGCCTGTGCTCACTCTTGCTCCTCTGTCTCTGACAAATAAATAAATAAAATCTTAAAAAAAAAAAAAAAGAATTGAGGCCTAAACTAATTCCAATTGTGTTAATGTCTAAAATGATAGTTCGGGTTTTCTGGCAATATGATGGAATTGTACCATCTCTCAGTGATAAAATCTCCTGCTATAAATCTCACTGAATGCTCAATAAAGTGATTTAAATACACATCAGAATTCTCAAAAATGTTCCCAAGGGAACAAACATGAAGAGGGAGTTGGAATGAGAATAGCTGAAGCAAAAGTTGTAGCCATTCTTGGGGTGTTTGCTGGCTCAGTTTTGTTTCAGTGGCTGCATGTGGTGGAGGTAGGGTATCAGGATTTGGATCTTCAATATATAGGAAGGGGGAATAAGACCCAGGCATATATGTGAGACCCTCAAAGAGTGCTACCATAAATGAAAGTTGCAAAAAAAAAAAAAAAAAATCTGCCTCTATGGGAAGATATGAAGTCCTGCTGGGAGGAAAATGTCTCCATGGAGAATTCATAGTCATACCCCTGACATCACATGTAAATTCAAACTACCTGCATTGTATGAAGTGGCCCAATTTCAAAAATAGTACCTGGAGGGGTGCCTGAGTGACTCAGTCAGTTAAGCAACCAACTCTTGATTTTGGCTCAGATCATGATCTCAGGGTTGTGAGATTTAGTCCCTGCATTGGGCTCTGCCTCTGCCTGCCACTCTGTCTGCCTGTGCTCACTCTCGCTCCTCTCTCTCTGACAAATAAATAAATAAAATCTTAAAAAAAAAAAAAAAAAAGAATTGAGGCCTAAACTAATTCCAATCGTGTTAATGTCTAAAATGATAGAGTTCGGGTTTTCTGGCAATATGATGGAATTGTACCATCTCTCAGTGATAAAATCTCCTGCTATAAATCTCACTGAATGCTTAGGGTCCCTCAGTGTGTGGAGCCTGCTTAAGATTCTTTCTCTCTCAGGTGCCTGGGTGGCTCAGTGGGTTAAAACCTCTGCCTTCAGCTTGGGTCAGGATCCCAGGGTCCTGGGATCAAGCCCCACATCAGGCTCTCTGTTCAGCAGGGAGCCTGCTTACCCCCCTCTCTCTCTGCCTGCCTCTTTGCCTACTTGTGATCTCTGTCTGTCAAATAAATAAAAATAAATCTTAAAAAAAAAAAGAAAAAAAGATTCTTTCTCTCTCCCTCTGTCTCTCCTGGCTCACACACTCTCTCTTTCTAAAAACAAACAAAAGTAAAACTCCAAAACACCTCCCCCTAAAAATAGCACCTGGAAACCTTCCTCTCCTCTCTTACCATACATTCCCACCCTCCCTGTTGTCTATGTTTAATAATTTTGAATAAAACACTGCCCATCTTATTATTATTTTGATACCTAAACTACTCCTTTGCAAGCATACATTAACTTTTTAACAAAGTGGAGTGACCATTTGTTGCAAGCTGATCCCTAAAATGTCAGATATAATGGCTTGAAAAAGGGTTGTTGGAGTCAGGCAGACTTGGCTTCTCACTGTGGCTCAGTTTGTGTGTAATCTGAAGCAAGTTTCCTAATTTCTTGGAATTTTAGTTTACCATTTATATAGGGATAATAATAGCATCTACCAATGAAAGAATAATCTTGCATACTTAGCTCATGCTTGACACATAGTGAATCCTTAATAAATATTAGGCATAATAAATATAAATTATAACAATTATATAATAAATATATAAACAACATCAGTGAGAAAACTCCATTTGATCTAAATTTCTAAAACTCCAGAATTCTTTACCCTTTACTTTCTTTATAAAAAGCACAACTAAGCATAATAATTAACTCATTGAATTACCTAATTTTCAAATTTCTCTACCAACTTCCATGGAAGATTTCAGGTGACTAATACATCTTTGTACACTAACTTGGTTTTAAAGATAATAGGGTAAGTCAACAGATTTTCCTTTTATATTTCTTCAGAATCCCAAATAATTCCTTGGGAGTTAGGTAAGGACTCATTAAATCATTCAGGACTTTCTGAGACAATTTACAACACCTCACATTTTATCAGGTGTTCAATATATTTGTTTTGATTTTAAATTGGATTAATATATGTTGGAATCAATATATGATGGGCACCTTAAGAGTCCAGTTTGACTACCCAGTTGATGTTTAATCCCATTTATGCATCATTCTTAGAAGATGTTAGCCAATTCTTGTCTTATAAGTTAGTGTATTCTTGTTATGGGTTCCATAACTCTGAAAATTTGATGTGAATTAATTCTCCCCCTGAGCTTACTTGGAGGATAGACTCAGCACTTCCTCACATTCCCAAATAGCATATCCCATTCCACAAAGCGTTAGTAAGTGAAAGAGAGTGTACTGAATATTACCAGTACTGGTCATGGAATACTGAAGAGAATTTCCATACTTCACAGGAAAATTTAATTAAAATTCTCATTAAACATCTTTGACTTCCAAGAATTCCCTTTCTAGATATTCCAGCAGTGTCATTTATCCCTGTTCTTCCTCTCCTTGTCCCAAATTTTGTCTCTGAAATTCTCTATATGTTTTTATAGCAATTCAGTTCAGGTTTAAAGCAAAAGCCTTTCAGCTAGAAGAACTCATTCTCTTAATTAGCAGGTGAGTGACCATCCATTGCTCTTTCACAGTTATTGGCTGCAAACAGTACATAGTGGCTCCCCTTTCATTTCAGGTGACTTATTGAAACATTTGCCAAATCAAAACAGGTTCCCCTCCCTTTTTTTTGATAGGGTGAGGGGGTATTGGTAGGAGAAGGGCATCTGTAGAGAGAGGCATTTGTGATTACACTGCTAAAAAATGGTTTTCTCTACACTATACCTAATTTATAATATTAGATAATAGAGTGTTCTAAAAGAAGAAGAGTTATATTTCATTAAATGCCCAACATGCTCTTAGTTGGTAATAAAATTTACTTTTTTGAAGTGTACAATTGGATGAATTTTAGTATATTCACAATCATCACTATAATCTAATTCCAACAACATTATCATCCCAAAGAGAAACCCCTTCTTCAGTAGCATCCCCCACTACCCCTCCCTAGCCCTGAGCAACCACTGATCTACTATCTGTCCCTATGGATTTGCCTATTCTGGACATTTCATATAAATGGAATCTACAATATTATTTTATGACTTGCTTATTTCACTTAGGATAATGTTTCATCTATGTTCATCTATGTTGTATCAGTATGTATTCTTTTTATGGCTAAATACTATTCCATTATTTGGATATACCATGCTTATCTATTCCTTGGTTGACAGACATTTGAACAATTTCCAGTTTTTGACTATTATAAATAATGCTGCTATGAACATTTGTGTACATGCATTGTATGGACAAATGTTTTCATTTCTCTTAGATATATATGTAGGAGTAGAATTGCTAGGTCATATGGTAATTCTATGTTTAACTTTTTGAGTGACCATTAGACAGTTTTCCAAAATGATCACATCATTTTACATGCCCACCAGCAAGTATGAGAGTTCCAGCTTCTCCACATCTTTACCAACACTTGTTATTGTCTGTCTTTTTTATTATAGCCATCTTAGTGGGTGTGATGTGGTATCTTGAAGTGCATTTCCTTCATGGCTAATGATGTCGAGCATTTTTTTCCAATGTGCTTAGTACCATTTGTAAATCTTTAATGAAGTGTCTGTTTGAATCATTTGCCCATTTTAAGTTGTTTTTTATTGTTGAGTTGTAAGAGTTATTTTAATATTCTAAATAAAAGCCTCTTATTAGACATGTCATTTGCAAATTCTTCCATTCTGTAGGTTGTCCTAATAATAACTTATTTTTAGGCAACACTTGAGTTATTTAAGTATTAAAATTTAAACATGGATATCATCCAAACTCTTCGCCTCTCTCCTGGATTTGTTCCAGTTTGGAAGAAGCAGTGCTCATGATGTTCTCCAAAAAGAGTACATAGAAGAAGGAAACAAATAAATAAAAAAACATAACAACCCACAGTGCCTAGCAGAGAGTATGTACTTAATTAACTATGGCAAATTAATGAATATAATTAGTATATTTATTCTTGGTTCCCACTATTACTTTGACTTGTTGACTCCCTGTTGGATCCACTTTTGAGCAATGATATTCATTTCATGGCCTGAAGACCTCTAGGGGGAGCTAGGAAGTATGTTCTAGGCTGTCTTGTCTACTCCACATTCTATGCACTGAAGTGTAACACTGTTATGTTGGAATCCACGGATTTTTCATGATAAAAAAGAGTTTCATGTTTTACTCTTTGAGTTTGAGACTCATTTAAGAGAAAGAAATAGCTGTTTTTGTTAGTTCAATGTTGACTCTATAGTGTTTTCTTTTTTTTTTAAAGATTTTATTTATTTATTTGACAGACAGAGATTACAAGTAGGCAGAGAGTCAGTGAGAGAGAGGAGGAAGCAGGCTCCCTGCTGAGCAGAGAGCCCGACGTGGGGCTCGATCCCACGACCCTGGGATCATGACCTGAGCCAAAGGCAGAGGCTCTAACCCACTGAGCCACCCAGGCACCCTAGACTCTATAGTGTTTTCAATGGTCCTGGGCATTCCTGAGCATTTCTATGTCATTTATACTATGGTTGTTTATTTGGAGCCTCACTTAGAGACTACAATTATTTCTGGGCCCTTGATCTCAGAGTGGTTCCCTCAGTGAGGTTCACTGTCCCCTGAACCAAGCCAGTAGCTGTGGGGAGATGATGCTGTGGGGGAGGAAGTCCACATCTGCTTACCTGTCAGATCATCTGCATCCCCTGGGGATACCTTGTGAGGAGAGATGATTCCAGCCAGGCTGCCTGCATTTCCACATTACTTACAACAGTCTACCAAGGTCATTTTCCAACTGACATTTGACATAATCCCCTTGTACATCTTGAGTACAGACTCACAGGAAGAATCTGAATGATTCAGAAATCCGAAGGATCAAAGGAATTCTAGTGAGGACTGCAGATGAAACTAAGAAAACAATGAAGGTCTATGTATGAAGGAAACAAGCCAGGTAAAGGAAAAAGAACAATGGAAAGCAAGACACTTATTTGTAACTGGATATAGACAAGAGTCTAACTTTCTACAGGCAGAGCTGGCTGGCCTGCTAATGTTACTAAGCTTAGCTATCCATTCAGTGCACTCACTTAGATGACTGTGGGCATCATTTGTGTGACATACACATGGATACAGATATCTACCAACTAATGAAATAGGACACACAGTTATGAGCATGCAAAATGGTTGCATCAGAAAGGGGGGGGAAGAATTTAAAAAAAAAAAATTAGTAGTCTTAGGGAGTTAATGTGAACCAGCTTTTTGTCTCAGTCCAGGCTGAAGAAAAAAAAATGTTTTTAGATTTATTTATTTATTTTAGAGAGAAAGGGTGGGAGGCACAGAGGGAGAGGGAGAGGCAATCTTAGGCAGACGTCCTTCTGATTGTGGAACCTGATGCAGGGCTTGATCTCATGACTCTCAAATCATGACCTGAAGTGAAATCAAGTCAGATGCTTAACCAACTGAGCCACGCAGGTCCCCTGAAGAAAAAATTTAAAAATATAAACAGCCATCATTAACAGCACTTTATAGTATCATGTGATGCTTTTCTTCTCTCACAAATGTGAACCCTTTTAAGTTTACCTTAAGGCTTATCATCACAACATTCTCCTGAAGGAAAGAAGTACTTTAACAGTGGACCTGAGGCTCAGAGATCAATTGACTGTTCTGCAGTTTGGGGGAGAAGGGATAGATCACTGACATTTAGATCTATGTTTGGAACTAGGACTGAATTAGGCATTAAACATATGTAAATTCCTTTAATTCCCATAAGAATGCTATGAGATAGGTGTTATTGTTATAAATTGATGGGTAAAAAAAAAAAATCACCCAAATCACTAAGCTAATAATGGTAGAATCAAACCATATCTGTTATATTCTAGAGACATATTCTTATTTGTGAATTCTAACTGATTAAGGGAGGTTGCCCAGAGAGGATGTGTGGAGGGGGTCTAAACCCATGCCCTGTCTGATGTGGGTAGGATGGGAGGAGTGGTGTCTAATGCATCGTAGGATGAGTGATTTGGGAATAGGCCTCATTTCTAAGGGACTAACAGAAGACCTTCTATTACACAATGGTTTATCTTTGGAGGGAGCTAAGGAAGGACTCTGAAAGGGGAGCTCCTTACAACTGCCTTTTGATAATATTTTTTGTACCCTCCTTTCTATTGCCAAGTATGATACTAGTGAAGGAAACCAGAATATGTCACCCCAAAATATGCCTCTTTGATGTGAAAATTATTTTGAGCTGAAGGCAGTTAAGCAGCAGCGAATGCAGGAAAACCTTTGTCTACCTTCTCCTTTTCTGCCTAAAAAGAGGATATAAATTCTTTTACTGGAGACAGACTTTATTATCCTGGAGACAGCACCCCAGGAATCTGCAAACAAACCTGCCTCCATTAGTTGCCTCCCATATATTTATTTTAGTTATTTTATCCTCAAAGTACTTTCCTCTGTTCTGTCATTTCTCTACAATTTCCTTGAAGATGCTATACAAACCAGAGTTCTAAGTTGCCACTCTGAGTTACTTTTCACGAGGTTTCTCCCATGTGACACATGTAAACTCTTTTTCTCTTGCCCATCTGTCTTTTTGAGAGCTTCAGCTAAAAAACCAAGGTGGGTAGAGATCAAGTTTTGCCCCCTGTATACTAGCTATGACTAATTTTTTCCCTTCTCTCCACCTTCCCCTCTCTAGTACCTAGCTGCTTCTTTATTTTGAAAAGAGTTTATAAAAATAACATCCTCTCAAAAAAAAAATGACATACTCTCTTCACTTGAAAGGTATTAATGATGGATGCAATGTAGCAGAAATATACTTGCCATGTAAGTGGTCAGTCAATGCACGAGACAGATAGGTAGATTCTAGACAAGGATTTAGTACTTTTGATTGTCATAGCCAGATGAAAGCAGCATCAGAATTACTCTCACTTTCTTAATGAAAGGATGAAAACATTTAACCAGATTTATACCTCAAACCATAGTTCTGTTTTAGTTTCTGAAAGTCGAATATTCCTCAGTTTTCTGCTTTTACATCTGTGTTTAAATTTTCAATTTTCAAGATTGGGTTGACAGATGTAAATCTTTGATATTTACATATTAAAAATTCCTTTCCTTTTCTTTTACAAATTATAGCTACAATGTACAATGTGGTTTTCTCTTGTTAAGTTTTCACAGGAAAACATCAGTCTTATATTGGAGTCCTAATGGGCTCATCATTTTTGAGAGTGAAAGCTGTGGAAACTCTGGATCCAAATTCCAGTTAGTTTCCAACTTACCACACCATTTCACTTTCCAGTTACGATTGGCATCAACTCCGCGGCAGCGAAACCTTGAGTTCCTTGACCTTGTTTTTCTCCAAAATCGATCCTAAGTGTAATTAAGAAAATAGGTGTAAAAAATATTCAAAAGTTATTCACATGCATTTTAATAGCACAACTAGTGAATGAATCATAGCCCTGCAGTTAGAGTTCCTCCAGGAACAGACAAATCTAAGGAGTACAAAGAGGAATGGATAAGGAACAGAGACCCAGAGATCCCAGAGACTCCAGGGTCATGCTCTAATTTCTGTCACACACTTAACTCTCTCAGCTTCTCTTGGCCTTATTTCTTCTTGGGCAAAATTGAGTAAGTTGGGATAGACTAGTGACTTGTCACAATTTCTTTGGAAGGAGAAATCTTGACTTAATACGGAATCTCATGCAAAGCCAAACATATAAACCAAAGTTTGCTGCTATGATGGGACAGAGAGTGGGAGTCTCTTTTGCAGTTCTAGAATCACTAGGCTGTCTGCCCACCAGGTTTCCTTTCTGCTCTATGACTGTTTTCTATTTATTTAGTCTCTCTTTTCAATTGGATAGGCAAAGTGACTTACACTGGTCCAGCTAAAATGGTATCCATCAACGTTAAACACAGGCATGATATAGAAATACAGATGACTCAACATTTTTCTCATGGTTGGGTCACTCCTATATGTTAGAAGAGCCTAAAAGACAAAGGTGACATTTTTCTTACAAATGGATCCCAAATAAAGGTTTAGAAAAAATACATGAAAACCCTTTCCATCCATGGGAAATACCAGATACATTGTGTTGAAGAGTAACAAGCTAATATGAATAATACTCTTTGACATCAATTTTTTTTAAGGATTTTATTTATTTGACAGAAAGAAATCACAAGCAGGCAGAGAGGCAGGCAAAGAGAGAGAGGAGGAAGCAGGCTCCCCGCCAAGCAGAGAGTGCGATGCGGGACTCAATCCCAGGACCCTGAGATCACGACCTGAGCCTAAGGCAGAGCCTTAACCCACTGAGCCACCCAGGCGCCCCATATTTTTTAAAATAAAAAAATTTTTTTCAACATTTTGAGGAACCTCCATGCTGTTTTCCAGAGTGGCTGCACCAGCTTGCATTCCCACCAACAGTGTAGGAGGGTTCCCCTTTCTCCGCATCCTCGCCAGCATCTGTCATTTCCTGACTTGTTGATTTTAGCCATTCTGACTGGTGTGAGGTGATATCTCATTGTGGTTTTGATTTGTATTTCCCTGATGCCGAGTGATATGGAGCACTTTTTCATGTGTCTGTTCGCCATCTGGATGTCTTCTTTGCAGAAATGTCTGTTCATGTCTTCTGCCCACTTCTTGATTGGATTATTTGTTCTTTGGGTGTTGAGTTTGCTAAGTTCTTTATAGATTCTGGACACTAGTCCTTTATCTGATATGTCGTTTGCAAATATCTTCTCCCATTCTGTCAGGTGAGGGTTGCCGGGGGGAGGGGGTTGGGGAGAAGGGGGTGGGATTATGGACATTGGGGAGGGTATGTGCTTTGGTGAGTGCTGTGAAGTGTGTAAACCTGGTGATTCACAGACCTGGGGATAAAAATATATGTATATAAAAAATATATGTTTATAAAAAATAAAAAATTTAAAAAAAAATTTTTTTAAATATTTTAATTTTTTATTTAAATTCCAGTTAATTAACATACAGTGTAATATTAGTGATTCAACACTTCCATACAATAGCTGGTGCTCATAATAGCAAGTGTATTCCTTAATCCCCATCACCTGTTTAACCCATCCACCCACATAATACATTTGTTCTTGGGATTTTTATGGCAAACTTTTTGTTAGGTATACATTTTAGCAGAGGTACAAAAACATACTAATTGGGTAGCCTCTGACAGTATTTCAGAACTGGCTAAATATTAGATTGCTTAAGAAAGAAATTATTTAGGTACACTTCAGTATAATCAGTTTTTAAAAAAGATTACATTCAATTTTAGACAAAATAATTACACATATAGTTTGGTATCCTTACAGGATAACACAAGCTAGTTACACAGGCCACTTCATTGTTTATGTCTAACTGGTACCAGACTCAAATTTTGGAGCTTACTGCATTGACACTGTTCTCTCCTGATTTTTCTATAAAGAGCTTAATAAACATTAGAACATCTCTGTCACTTTTATCATGGCTGGCTTCAAAATCTTGCTCTAGTGATTGGGTTTTACTTATATTGTGTCTGACCCCAAGCCTGAAGGTTTCTACACTACACATTTGGCCTCAAACAGAGAAGCACTGAATGTGTTAAGAATACAGACATTTTGAAATACTATTCCTATGGAATGGACTATTAAAACAATTCTTTTTGATGCCTATTTGTCCACATATAAGGTATCTTAGAGAAATAGGAAATTGAAAATGGATGCCGCTGGGGAAGGAACTCATGGGACAATATACAGGAAAGAGAGTTACCTTTAGTATAATATCTTTATATCCCTTTGGATTGTCTGAATTTTTACTATATTAAAAAAATTCAAAATAAAGAAAATTCTTAAATCACATATATATTGCTTTGGAAAATTTAATACTTAAAACTTCAGTTTTCTTTTACATATAGTTAAGTAGCATCTCTGAACCCATCATAAACAGCATTGGCATTTACATAATGAGAATGCTGTTCACAGAGAGCAGTCCAATAATATGTTAGAAACTATCACTATATTAGAAATAATGAAAATATAGGGAAATGCTCAAGAACATAAGAGTTAAATACAACTTTACTGAATCTAATTTAAATATATAGGTGATTAGCACAAGTTAATAAATGTTAATACAATTATCTCTTACTTCAAGGCTCAATAATAATTTTTTGGCTACATAGCTTCTGTAGAATTTTCATACTGCTTGAAGGTCTAATGCCGCAAACGAGAGGAAAATTCCTGGTATGTGAGTGAATATATTGTAGAGTTTTGATTTCCTATAATTAATGGAGGTTCCCCAATGCCTGGAGGAAGTCTGCTGGGGATGGTAAAGTTATATGGTTAGCTACATTTCTTCCATAAAGTTAGGCAGATGTGGCTTTCTGTGCCATGCTAGTGAGGGAGAGAGAGGAGATGGAAGGAAACAGAGCTGGGGCAACAGGGCAAGAAAGGGCAGGGAAAAGTCATGGTAATTTCTCTTCCTCCCTCTTACCTGACCACAGCTCATTTATTTCAGTCCAAACTTGGGAAGTCTCACCTTTTCCAAGCATGGATCATGTTAGCACCGGACTATGCTAGAGATCTGCTGGGAAACTTTCTCATCTTATCCTGCCTTTTCCTCCTCCAATGCAAGTGACCACCATGCTTTTGTATTGAAAAGAATATTACTAACTTCTTTTTAAAAATCACAATATATTTGAAGCAAATAGAAGAGCAGACCAATATTACATCTATGTGCCCACCAACTACCTCTTGTCATATTTATTAAACCTTTTACAGAGAAATTGAGACATTACACATAAAACAAAGCTCCCTTTTTTAGTATACCCTGATCTGTTTTCCTCTTCTCTACCAAGGTAATCACTACCCTAACTTTTGCATCATCATTCATTCCCATGCATGATTTTATGTTTTCTTATATGTACATGGATGCAGGAACAATATATAATATTGTGTATGCTTTGAAATTTTATGCAAATGAGATCCCGATATATCAATCAAGTCTGTTCTTCTCCCCAAATTTTTGGCACTTAAGTTGATTTATTAATTTTAATAACACAATTAAATGGTATTCCATTATAATTAAATCCACAATACATTGATTCCCTATTTTGTTGGTGGAGAGTTAGGTTACTTTCATTGTTACAATATTGCAGTGAACATTCTTGCACATTTCTCCTAGACATGTGTGAGAGTTTCTTTGCTACACATCTAGGAAGGGATTTGGTGGGCCATGGATTTATATGCCCTCCACTTTATTAAATGCTGTTTCTCTCTCAATTAGTAAATACTTTCATCTGCAGTGAATGTGAATTCCCATTGTTCTACAACTTTCCCAACCTTTGATATCATTGAGGTTTTAGATAAAAAAAAAAAAAAATCTAATGGATGCTTTTGTTGTTTTACTTTGCATTTCCCTCATTACAAATTATATTGAATAGCTTTTATATAATAGGTGATTCCATAAGTTGCTCACTCATTTTTGCCCATTTAAAAAATTAAACTCTATTTATTCTTTTTACCTTCTGGATAGAAACCCTTTGTTTGTTTCTATGCATCATGGACACCCTCCTTTTTTTAGCTTATTGATTCCTATTTTCATCATATCCTTGTTATACATAAACTTTGATCACAATTGTACATATTAAGTTTTATTTAAGAATTCACCTCTGCCTTAATATCATAAAGACATTATCCTGTATTTTCTCCAAATAGTTGTTCTAAAATTGTTTTCAAATATAAGTCTTAAAACCCCTGGAAATGACTTTTTTTTTTTTTTTTTTACATGATGTGAGGTTGGGATTTATTTATTTTTCTGCTATGGAAGACTAACTATGCCACTATACTGGTTCATCTCTCCAGTGAGTTCACATACCACCTCTGTACAATGTCAAGTTTTCTTGTGTGTATGGAATTGGTTTAAAGCACCCTGGTTTATGTCCATTTACTAAAACCACACTATGGTTTAGATAGCATCTGTTCAGTTTGGTAGGATGTGCCTCTTCATGTTGTTCTCCTTCAAAATTGCTTTGGCTATTTCTGATCAGCCTCCTTTCACACTTTTTTAAAAATTAAGGTTGAGCACACTCAAGATGTCTTTTATTATGCTAGGTTATTTTTGTCATTAATGGATGTTGAATTTTAGCATGTAATCTTTCTTCATACATTAACACAATGTTATATAGTTGTTATACATTGTTAACACAATGTCATATAGTTGTTACAATCAATTTTAATTTGTAATTTTCTATTGTTAAATCATCCTTGTATTCCTTGGATAAGCTCCTTTGGTTATGATATGTATTCTTGTTATATTAGCTGGATTCAGGTCGCTAATATTTACATCTATATTCCTGAGATAGACCTGTAATTTCCTTTCTTATTTTGTCTTTGTCTGGTTTTGGTATCAGAGTTATATTACTCATTATTTGGGGAGCAAACTGCCTAGGCCTGGAGCAAAAATTAAATATAAAATGAAGATACAATAGGAAAGATTATATCTTTACTTTTCTGTTTTGTTGATTTCTGCCCTGTGTTGTTTTTGCTAATTCTCTTTTTTCTGTTCTAATTTGAGTTGAAAGCTTAGCTCATTAATTTGGAGGTCTTAGTCTTTTGCAATATATTTATTTGAAACTACAAATTCTTCTTCAGTACTACCTTAGCTACATTTCATATGTTTTGATATACAATAGTTTTATTTCCACTTCATTGTAAATATTGAACATTTTCCTTCATTTCTTTAAACATGTTATATTTTTAATTTTAAAATGTGAATTTTTTTAAAGCCACATTTTCATAAATACTTTCTAACAACTGCATTACAGTCAGAAAATTTGGTCTATATGATATAGGCTCTTTAGTATTTCTTGAACTTGCTTTGTGGTCTAGTATATAGTCAATTTTTGTAAATGTTTCAGTTGGACTTGAAAAGAATATGCATTCTCTAATTATTGGGTATGGATTCTAAATGTGTTTACTAGATTAAGTTTGTCTATTGCTTATATCAACCGTATTCTTGCTAAATATTTGCCTGTTTTCTTAATCACTGAGAGTTGTGTTAAAAAAACGGCACTTTAGATTTGTTATTTTTTTCTTATAATTTTGTAAAATTTTGTTTTATTTATTTTGTGGTCATTAACATAGACTCATTTTAAAGCTCTTTATAGTCAAATTACGTATTAAATTAGAAAATTGTTTTCTAGTAAACTATTCTGGAGTGGATTTAATTTTTAGGACTTGCTAGAACATGTTCTTTCTCTGAGAAACAGGGTGTCATTGTATTGCATATGCTTTATTTGTGATTTTTATAACTCTTTAAGAATTGTAGCCATTCCCCATCTGGCCAGACAAAGGGAGAATAATCACAATGTATTGACTGTTCAATCCTGAATAGGACAATTGAGAGATCTCGTTGCTTGAATGCTTTAAGTAGTAGGACAGATCATTTCTCTTTTGTAGTTAAAGAAATGTTTCTAGAAAAAAAGATGACCATGGGACTATTTCCTATTATTCTAACATATGATAACCAAGCGGGTGTGCTTTCCTTCTAATGTGTGGGACTCTTTTTAGCAATCAATTTATACCATCCAAACACACAGGAAAGGAGATGCCTACTTATCAAGTTCCATCGGGACTTTATGAGTTTAATTTCTAGACTACTATCTTTCCTTAAGAGGAAGACTAGTAATTGTGATTTGAAAACCAGTCACAAAACAATGCATCCCATGCCTCAGTGTGGCAGCCTTTAGGTACTACACTTACCTCATCAATTTATTTAAAAATACTTTGCCAAAAAAAAAAAAAAAATCAAAGAAGTCCTGAATATTATCTTGTTAGGAAAATATGTTTGGTATTAGGTTAGGGAATTTCTGAAGAGAGACAAAGAATGAATCTATTTGATATTCATCACCTGCTAAGACTATTTTGATTTCTCCTTAAGTATTTATCATATACCCAAATTCACCAAATAAATGTTTGTTAAATTTGAAGGCAAATTTTACAATCACTAAAGTCTTTGTGTAATGTGACAAAGTTAGGCTAAAGAATTTCCCTCCTTTTCACAGTTTTTGGATTTGATTGAAAATTGTTTCTTAGACCCCTACTACAACCTGAAATGTTAGAGATTTTTTTTTCCCTTAGAATTGTTGTTACTGAGTTTAAAATAGACAGCATTTAAATTCTTTGTTTTTGTTTTTGTTCTAGACTCACTATAGAGGATGCAAGAATAATAACCATCTTCAACAAAGGGCACACTGGGAGAAGAAGGCGTGTTACAGCTGAGGCCAAAGGAAGAGCACAATCATCAGTCAAGCTGAAGAATATCCTTACTTGGACTGAAGTAAAACTGTTTAGGTTGGAAAAGAGTTGTAGTACCAAAGGAGGTACATCTCAACACAAAGGAAGTACCTAAAATTTAATACAAGGAAAATTAATTAGAGCAAGATAATTTCTAGAGAAAATTTCAAGAGGGAGTTTGATCTATAAAGATATTTGATGTCTTGCTGTGAGAAGCTCATTATATACAAAATGGTAACTAAATAATAGTTTGAAAGCAACACAAGCAGAAATGTTCTCTGAATGAAGGATGGAGAACTGGAAAATCATATGGTAATCCTTTAAATTCTAGTTACTTTCATATGAACATATACTTAGAACTCCCCAGGGATTGATCTAACAGGAAAAGTGATGACTGAAAAAATATACATTTTCTAATAAAATATAAATATTTGAAATGTTTTGTGTCACTGGCAGGATTACAATATCTGGTGCATGTCCATTTTACTCTTTCATAATACCACATCTCATTTGTAGAATTTTTTTTTTAAAGATTTTATTTATTTATTTGTCAGAGAGAGTGAGCACAGGCAGACAGAGAGGCAGGCAGAGGCAGAGGGAGAAGCAGGCTCCCCGCTGAGCAAGAAGCCTGATGTGGGACTCGATCCCAGGACCCCGGGGTCATGACCCGAGCCAAAGGCAGCTGCCCAACCAACTGAGCCACCCAGGTGTCCCTCGTTTGTAGAACTTTTATGCTGAGATTGTCTAATAACTTTTATGCTGAGGTTGGTGGTATTTACTCAGGAACAAAAGAGTAGAGACCAGGATCAACTTTGTGGCATTAGTAAAATCTTCTATATAATACTCTTATACCTTGTAAGAGAAAGTGCAGGTGTCCTTAGTTTGTGAGGTTCCAGTATACACAAATTTCAGTTATCACAGTTTAGTTAATTAATGTTAGTCCTCCAACAAGTGCAGTTCAAATTTTAGTTTCCAGTGTTAGATCTTTCATTTCCAAATTATTATGTAAATAACAGATGCACATCAACAATTGTGGCTGGCTTTTAAAGTCTGTCAGTGGGTGACTGGTCACTGTGCATCTGGTTTTCAACTCACACACAGACAGCAAGGAGTGTAGCTATGTTGCCCTCTTGTTTCCCTGTATGTGGCATTTTATAAAAATGGAAAATGGTAGGAGGGGATGGGCCAACTGTAGGCGCCTGGTTAGCCAGAGGGAGCCGTTTGGTTGTAAACTTAGGTTGACCCCACCCCTCCCAGAGGAACTTACTTGCAAACCCCAGATATAGGGGCAGGCCAGGCTGATGGAGACATCCAATCAGTGGGGTGCGCATATATTTACTGTGGTAAATTGAAATTCAACTGGTCAACTGTATTGCCGACCTAGCATGACTGTGCAGTTTTCCCTGTGTACTGCAATCTCATTGGCCACCTGTGTGTGGGCTGGGCTCAACCCCCACCTTTATAAAAGTTAGTCTGTGAGGCTGGGAAGCGGTAGTCATTGGGAGCGTCATGGTTGTCGGGAGCATCGTGAGCAGGGTTGTCGGGGAGCAGCCGCAGCCCGCTAGGGGAGTCATCAGGGTCGGTGTTCTGGTCGTCATTGCCTCTTTGTAAGAGATGGCCCCGACTGGTTGGTTTGATTTTTGGTGCTTGGCATGAGATAAAGATTTGCTTGACTTTCGCTTTGTATCAGTCTCGTTCCTTTGATCATGGACCCTAACATCAAGAAAGATTAGAGTGCAGCAGAAGAATGGAAAGTGATAATGTAGAGGTGAAATTTAAATCAAATGTAAATAGAGTTATAGATGAAATAGCTGACAACAGGAATGTTGACACTGCCACCATTCAACTCTAGATATGCAGCCAGAGGAACACAATGAAGACAAACTTGTGGACATAAATGAGAAAAGTGGCTGTGATGAAAAGGGGAAAATGTCCCATAAGAAAAGATGCTGTCAACATTTCACATTAAAGGAACTCTCATAGATATTTTATGATGTTGAAAGTGAAAAGGAAAAAAATATTGGAAGCTAATACGAATCAAGAAAGGAATATGGCCATTTGCCACAGCATAAAAAAAATATGCTAACATCATGTAGTTAAATAATGACAAGGCAAGCACTATCCAGATTACCCACAATAGCTTTTTTTTGGACAAAGAAATAGGAATATTTTTAATGTGTTAAATCATTCTGTAATAAATATTAGTTTTACTATTTCTTTTTTTTTTTTTTAACTTGAGAGAGAGACAGTGAGAGAGAGCATGAGCGAGGAGAAGGTCAGAGAGAGAAGCAGACTCCCCATGGAGCTGAGAGCCCGATGCGGGACTCGATCCCGGGACTCCAGGATCATGACCCGAGCCGAAGGCAGTCGTCCAACCAACTGAGCCACCCAGGTGCCCCTCTCATTGATTTTTAAGATAGCATATGATCTCCCTGATATGAGAAGTTGAGAGGCAACGTGGGGGGTTTGGGGGGTAGGAAAGGAATAAATGAAACAAGATGGGATTGGGAGGGAGATAAACCATAAGAGACTCTTAATCTCAATACTGAGGGTTGCTTGGGGGTAGGGGAGTAGGGAGAGGGTGGTTTGGTTATGGACATTGGGGAAGGTATGTGCTATGGTGAGTGCTGTGAAGTGTGTAAACCTGGCGATTCACAGACCTGTACCTTGGGGCTAAAAATACATCATATGTTAATAAAAAATATTTCTGTGGCTTCAGCATGAATGGCCACTTTTACAGTTCTGTACTACTTGGAAGAAAAACAAGAACTGACTGTAGAAACAGTGCCCAGAACTTCTCAAATCCTGGATAGTGGAGTAAAATGGATGCAATGGATTTAAATGTAATTAAATAGAACAAACATTAACATATTCCCTGCTATGTATGCATTAAGACATTATAAATTGAATATAAGGGTGAGAGAGCTGGGTTGGAAGATGCAGAGAATTAAAGAGAAGATTGGAGAGGATGAGAGGATGGGAGAATATGGTAAGTTAAAGGTACTAAAAGACTGATGGAAAACAAAATATTGTAATTGCCTAGAGTGGTAATAAACAAAGTCAGACGACTTAGAAATGCAGGTCATTTTTAGAAGGTGAACTTTTTTTTATTATGCAATTAAGAGCAAAGACTTGTTTACTCAATTCATTAAATATTTGATCTAGGTGTAGAGAAATGCAACAGATTTCTGCACATTGATTTTATATCCTGTGACTTTGCTGAACTGATGTATGAGTTCTAGCAATTTTCAGTGCAGTCTTTAGGGTTTTCTACATAGAGTATTATGTTGTTTGCATAGAGTAAATTTTCACTTCTTCCTTGCCAACTTGGATGCCTTTTCTTTCTTTTTGTTGTCTCACTGCTGAGGTTAAGACTTCCAGTTTTGTGTTAAATAGTAATAGTAAGAGTGGACATCCCGGTCTTGTTCCTAACCATAGAGAAAAGGCTTTCAATTTTTCTCCATTAAGGATAATATTAACTATGGATCTTTTATATGTGGCCTTTATGATGTTGAAATATGTTCCATCTAACCCTACTTTGTTGAGGGTTTTTGTCAGAAAAGGATACTGTATTTTGTCAAATGCCTTATATGTATCTATTGAGAGGATTATATGGTTCTTACCCTTTCTTTTATTAATATGGTATTGATGATTTGGGAGTATTGAACCACCCTTGCAGCCCAGGAGTAAATCTCACCTGATCATGACAAATAATTCTTTTAACATACTGTTGAATTTGACTTGCTAGTATTTTATTGAGAATTTTTGAATTCATGTTCATCAGTAATATTGGCCTGTAATTCTTTTTAGTGGGTCTTTGGTTTTGGAATCAAGGGAATGCTGGCTTCATAGAATGAGTTTGGAAGATTTTCTTTCATTTCTGTTTTTTGGAACAGTTTGAGAAGAATAGGTATTAAGTCTTCTTTAAATGTCTGGTAGAATTTCTCTGGGAAGCCAGTTGGCCTAGGACTTTTGTTTGTTGTGAGATTTTTGATTATTGATTCAATGTCTTTGCTGCTTATGGGTCTATTCAAATTTTCTTTTTCTTCCCATTTCAGTTTCAGTAGTTGGTTAAGTTTCTAGGACTTTGTCCATTTCTTCTAGGTTGCCCGGTTTGTTGGCATATAATTTTTCATAGTATTCTCTTACAATTGTTTGTATTTCTGTGGTGTTGGTTGTGATCTCTCCTCTATCATTTGTGATTTTATGTATTTGGGTCCTTTCTCTTTTCTTGTTGATAAGTCTGGCTAGGGGTTTATCAGTTTATTAATTCTTTCCAAGAACCAACTCTTAGTTTCATTAATCCATTCTACTGTTTTTTTTTTTTTTAAAGATTTTATTTATTTATTTGACACAGAGAGAGAGAGGGGGAGGGAGAGAGAGCAAACATAGCAGGGAGAGTAGCAGGCAGAGGGAGAGGGAAAAGTGGGCTTGATCCCAGGACCCTGAGATCATGACCTCAGCTGAAGGCAGAGGTTTAACTGAGTGAGCCACCCAGACACTCCTCCATTCTACTGTTTTGTTGTTGTTAATTGTTTCCATATCATTTATTTCTACTTTAATCTTTATTATTTCCCTTCTTCTGCTAGCTTTAGATTTTATTTGCGGTTCCTTTTCTAACTCCTTTTTGTATAAAGTTAAGTTGTTTATTTGAAACTTTTCTTGCTTCTTGAGGTAGATATACACTGCAATACATTTCCCTCTTAAGACTGCTTTTGCGGCATCCCAAGGATTTTGGGTTGTCACACTTTCATTTTCATTTGCTTCATGTATTTTTAAAAATTCTTCTTTAATTTCCTAGTTAACCCATTTATTCTTTGGTAGGATGTTCTTTAATCAATAATGAAGTAGCAGAAAAAGAAATAAAAAAATTGATCCCATTTGCAATAGAACCACAAAACAACAAGATACCTAGAAATAAATCTAACTAAATAAGTAAAAACATCTATACTCTGAAAATTATGGATTCTACTCATGAAAGAAATTGAAGAAGAAGCAAAGAAATGGAAAATCATTTCAAGCTCATGGATTAGAAGAACAAACATGATCAAAATGTCTTTAAGACATTTTGCAATCCCTATCAAAGTATCACCAGCATTTTTCACAAAGCTAGAACAAATAATCCTCAAATTTATATGGAATCACAGTAGGCCCCAAATAGCAAAAGAAATTCTGAAAAAGAAAAACAAAACTAGAGGAGTCATGATTCTGGATTTTAAGCTATATTACAAAGCTGTAGTCATCAAGACAGTATGGTACTATAACAAAAACAGACCCATAGATCAATGGAACAGAATAGAGAATGGAGAAATGGACCCACAACTAAATGGGCAACTAATCTTTGGATTAGTTTGTAGGAAAGGATATCTGATGGAAAGAAGACAGTCTCTTTAACAAATGGTGTTAAGAAAACCAGATAGCAACATGGAGAACAATGAAACAGGACCACGTTCTTACACCACACAAAAACAAATTCAAAATGGATAAAAGAACTAAATGTGAGACAGGAAGGCATCAACATTTCAGAGAAAAACACAGGCAGAAACATCTTTGACATTGACCATGGCTATCAACTTTTTACTAGATACATCTCTAGAGAAAAGGAAAATAAAAGCAAAAATAAACTATTGGGTCTTCATCAAGATAAGCTTCTGAACAGTGAAGGAAATAGCAAAACTAAAAGGCAATTTACAGAATGAGAGAAGATATTTACAAATGACATAACTGATAAATCGTTACTAGTCAAAATCTACCAAGAAGTTATCAAACTTGACACCCAAAAAACAAATAATCCAGTTAAGAAATGGGCAGAAGACATAAATAGACATTTTTCCAAAGAAGACATCCAGATGACTTACAGACACATGAAAAGGTGCTCAACATCACTCATCATCAGGAAAATACAAATCAGAATCATGATGAGGCAGCATCTCACACCTGTCAGAATGACTAAAACTAATATCACAAAAACCCCCCAGGTGTTGGTAAGGATATGGAGAAAGGGGAACCCTCTTGGATTGTTGGTGGGAACACAAAATAGTGCAGCTACTCTGGAGAATAGTATGGAGGTTCTTTAAAAAGCTAAAAAATAGATCCTATAATCCCGGAATTGTACTACTAGGTAATTTACCCAAAAGATACACAAATACAGATTCGAAGGAGTGCATGAACCTTGATGTTTATAGCAGCATTATCAACAATAGCCAAACTATGGAGAGAGCCTAACTGTCCATCAACTGATGAGTGGATAAAAAAGAAGCAGTACACACACACACACACACACACACACGGAACATTACTCAGCCATCAAAAAGAATGAAATCTTACCATTTGCAATGATATGGATGGAGCTAGAGTGTATTAAGTTAAGTGAAATAAGTCAGTCAAGAAAGACAACTGCCAAATTATCTCATTCATATGTAGAATTTAAGAAAGAAAACAGATGAACAAGAGGGAAGGGAGAAAGAAAAAAAGAGAGAGGGAAACAAGCCATAAGAGACTTAACAATAGAGAAAAAATGGGGTTGATGGAGGGAGGTGGGTAGAGGATGGGCTAAATGGGTGATGGGTATTAAGGAGGACATTTGTTATGATGAGCTTTGGGTGCTGCATGTAAGTGATGAGTCACTGACTTCTCCAGAACCAATACTGTACTGAATGTTAGCTACCTAAGTTTTAAATTAAAAAAAAAAATGTGACCTAGGCTTAATAACTGTCTCAATTACTTATTTATTCCATAGTTTTGGACATTTTATACATACAATATAAGTTATCTTTAAAAGGCTTATTTTTAGTGGTTCATTTTTGAACCAAAACTGAGTTTCACACTTACATTAGAGGGAATTTATTTTTACCTTTAGTAACCAGGAAGACATAAAGAGACTGAAAGAGATGCTTATCCAAAGATGTATTCCTTAGAATGCTTTTGGATCCTAGGACAAAGAGCCTTCACATTCTGGAAAGCTTCCTGGTTGGAAGACTTCTTACACAACTACCAAGTCTTCCGTAAAGATCCATCCTATACCCATAACCCACCATACTCTCCAAATAGTGCTATTTACCATGCTCAGAATCATCATCTGTTCTTAGAAATAACCCCCTTCCCTGAAAGTCTCCACTCCTAGTTTTGGCTATTTAGATAATCTATTTAAAACCTCTGAATCACATGTCAGATTTTGGGACCAGAATTAGCCATCACTGGTGCCAAGTATAGATGGGTGGGAATGTGTAATTGAGATGGTTTTCCAGTGTAATGGGCTGGACCTGGAAGGGTGAGTATTCAAATTAGGTAGGAGCAGAGGAATATAGTGACTTACCTATAAATCACTAAGAGGATTTTTCTTTAAAAAGTTTTTTATGTGTACTTCCATCTTTCTCTGACAGAATCAAATTAGATTCACCTATATCATAGTTCTTCAAAGTCTGAAAGAACTTTCCATTTCTGACTATTTTTGTCTCAATTTTCCCTTGGATCATCACAAATTTTCATTTTATCTTTGGTATGCCACTGAGTTAAGTAGAATTCAACCACTAACTCTAAAATACCTGTAGGAATATATGAACTCATAAACAAATTCAAGAATGAAATGCATTCAGTGTTGGATGGGTTAAATTTGTTTTAAACTTCTGCTTAATATAGAAAATTTGGAAAATTCAGAAAAGTATGAAGAAAATAAAAATCCCTCATAATTCTTTTAGTATTTAGCATATTGCTCATATGTATATATTTCTGATACAAATTTTACCATATTGAAATTATAACATCCATGCTGGTCTTTTATTTTTTGATAAATAATAATAAATGATAAGATTATAGTAGATAAAACATGTGATAAGATTATAATAAAAGGGAACTTTCCAGAACGCTCGGTGAGACGCGGAGGAGCGGCGGCTACCCGAGCTGCGCCCAGCAACGCGCTCCTTCCCGCTCCCCCACATCGGCCTCGGCCCTCTCACCGGCTGTAGAAAATGGTGAAAGAAACCACTTATTATGATGTTTTGGGGGTCAAACCCAATGCCACCCAAGAAGAACTGAAAAAGGCCTACAGGAAACTGGCTTTGAAGTACCACCCTGATAAGAATCCAAATGAAGGAGAGAAGTTTAAACAGATTTCTCAAGCTTATGAAGTACTCTCTGATGCAAAGAAAAGGGAATTATATGACAAAGGAGGTGAACAGGCAATTAAAGAAGGTGGAGCTGGTGGTGGTTTTGGCTCCCCTATGGACATCTTTGATATGTTTTTTGGAGGAGGAGGAAGAATGCAGAGAGAAAGGAGAGGTAAAAATGTTGTGCATCAGCTCTCAGTAACCTTAGAAGATTTATATAACGGTGCAACAAGAAAACTAGCTCTGCAAAAGAATGTGATTTGCGATAAATGTGAAGGCCGAGGTGGTAAGAAAGGAGCAGTTGAGTGTTGTCCCAATTGCCGAGGTACTGGAATGCAAATAAGAATTCATCAGATAGGACCTGGAATGGTTCAGCAAATTCAGTCTGTGTGCATGGAGTGCCAGGGCCATGGGGAACGGATCAGTCCTAAAGATAGATGTAAAAGCTGCAATGGAAGGAAGATAGTTCGAGAGAAGAAGATTCTAGAAGTTCATATTGACAAAGGCATGAAAGATGGCCAGAAGATAACATTCCATGGTGAGGGAGACCAAGAACCAGGACTGGAACCAGGAGATATTATCATTGTTTTAGATCAGAAGGATCATGCTGTTTTTACTCGGCGAGGAGAAGACCTTTTCATGTGTATGGACATACAGCTGGTTGAAGCACTGTGCGGTTTTCAAAAGCCAATATCTACTCTTGACAACCGAACCATTGTCATCACCTCTCATCCAGGTCAAATTGTCAAGCATGGAGATATCAAGTGTGTGCTAAATGAAGGCTTGCCAATTTATCGTAGGCCATATGAAAAGGGTCGCCTCATCATCGAATTTAAGGTAAATTTTCCTGAGAATGGCTTTCTGTCTCCTGATAAACTCTCTTTGCTGGAAAAACTCCTCCCTGAGAGGAAGGAAGTTGAAGAGACTGATGAAATGGACCAGGTAGAACTGGTGGACTTTGATCCAAATCAGGAAAGACGGCGCCACTACAATGGGGAAGCATATGAGGATGATGAACATCATCCCAGGGGTGGTGTTCAGTGTCAGACCTCTTAATGGGGCCAGTGAATAACACTGCTGGCATCTTATGTGCAGTAGTGAATGAGTGAAGGACTATAATCATAGCTCACTACTTGCTATTGTTTTTGTTTTAATATTCAACTATAGTAGTGTTTTAAAAGTTAAATGAAGAATAAACTCAAATATAAAAGCTCAAAAAAAAAGATTATAATAAAAGATAAAACATGTCATGGACAGTTTTTCTTATCATTAAATACTCCTCTATAATGTTCTCATTAAGTCAGAGATGTCAATCATTTCCTTTATGACTTTCTCCTTTGTTTTTATGCTTGGGAAAGCCATTCTTACTTGGAAATCAAATATTTCCTCAGTCACTTTCTAAACATTCTACGATAAAAATGCTGGCAAAATTTGCCCCTGCAATGTAGAATTATTGAAGGCATAAATTAAGTGCTATGCATAACTCTGGGCATGTAAGACTAGCCATCGATAGAACTCAGGTACCCCTCACCCGCTCCGACTATTATCAGCTCCTGTTGCCAGGTACTGGTTTGCATTGGAGACTCAGGTACACCTCCCCCACCCCAACTACCCTCAGCTCCTGTTGCCAGGCACTGGTTTGCTTTGGAGACAGAACCCTCCTAGGGGTTCCAAGTAGTTACTAGTGGCCCATAGGACACTCACTGGTGATTGGAGACAAAGCCACCAGGCTCTTTGGAGGCCATCAAAATGTCTACCTACACAGCTCTCTGGAGCCACTGTGGGTTGTCCTGGAGCAGCTGTGGGCTGCTGGCTTGGTGATATATGAACTTTTGCCACATGTGCCACGAGTCTCTGGGTTTTGCTGGGAGATCCTGGTGTGCACTGCCGTGGTGGTGTTCCTAGGAAAGAGTGGACTCAGCTTAAGAAGAAGAAAGGGGCATTGTGCACAGAATGAAGTGTCTGGAAAAGACATAGAGACGACCGAACTGGAGGCACAAGCCTGTGGAGCCATCACATCATCTGAGCAGAAGGCCAGTCCTCTCCAGTTACAGATTCTTTCTCTGGCTGCCCTGAATCAAGATGTCAGGTATTTTTCAGTGGAAAACGCTATGCACCTGGTGAAGGGAGTTCGGGAAAGGCTGTTGAAGAACCTCACCAGCTGACTGATGAAAATCCCATCTCTGGAGCAGCCCAGGAAGATCGAGAACCCCCTGCGAGGAAAATACCAGGAGGCTTCAAGGACAGTCCTGATCTGCAGGGAAGTGCAGAACCACCGGTTCAGGACATTGGCAGCTATGGACAGAGAGTGCAGGAAGAGGCAGGGGAGGCAGGCAGGCCCAAGCTTCCTGATGGAGGAGTGTGGTGGCAGGCCACCGGTGAGGGCCAGAGCCAATGCCACACCCTAAGCTAGATCATACTGAAGGTGATGCATCTGCTAGAGCTGCTTAGATCATCTGGAAGGTGGGGGCTCAAGGAGGCAGGTGGAGACTGGCTCCTCCTCCACTGACCATGTGTCCTCAGGGAGAGCCCTGTGAACAAAGGAAAGCCCTCCAGGGCACGGAAGAAGGCACCTCAGAGGAATGAAGAGCTCCCAAGAAACAAAACAATCCACCAAGCTGAGCAAGTATCTTTTCACCTGTGAAACACCTTCCTGGAAAGTGAGATTCAGAAGTTGCGCCTGAAGCTCGAGGCAGAGCCTCAGCTGTGCGAAGAGCACATCAAACACCTGGAGAGGAAGATGATGGAGGAGAAGGCACGCTGCCTGCAAGTGAAGAATGAACCTTACTGTGAAGGTGCACAGTAAGGCGGATGCTGCCCATTGGAACTTAGGCATCTACAGGTCCATGGCCCAGGACCTACAGGGAATGGCAGAAAATCTCTTCCTTGCATGACTGGGAGTGCCTCCTGTTGGAGAGGAGAAGTGAGGAGAGCCAGAAGGCTGTTCTGTGGGCAGAGAGGGAGTTCCAAAGGCTCCAGGCACAAAACTACTGCCTCAGGCAGAAGCAGGCCAACTCTGGGTCCAAGGTCCAGCCTGTCTCAGGGGGGCCTCCTGCTCCTGCTCTTCGGGGCACAGCCTCCAAATATCCTCAAGGGCCAAAGGCTCCCCTGAAACCCCAGAAGCCCAAGAAGGGAGTGAGGGTGCACTGGCCAGACTCCCAAGTTCTTGGGTCCCCTGCAGGTCTGATCTCCTTTCCCAGCAGTCATCAACACTCACAACCAGAGCACAAAAGTTCCTGTGCTTACCCCTTTAGCCATACCAATTTCTCCTTTTACTTGAGATCCACCCCATTATTGAACTGAAGCTACATATTCCCTATAGCAGTATGAGTGTGAGAGAATATTTTTCAATGTTAAGCATTAAATATATATATATATATATATATATATATATATATATATAAAATTGCTGATACTACTGCTAGTGATAATTGATTTTATTAAGGGATTCTATGCCAAGCAATGAAGGGTTTTAAGTGTCTTTTACTGTCCCAATAACCCAGTGTGTCATATATGACTGTCATATATGACTTTTAATTGTCCCAATAACCCAGTGTGTCATATATGACTGAGGTTCAGAGAGGGGAAACAACTTGTCCCAAGATCACACAGCTAGTGAATTTCAGAGCTCCTGTCCCAAACCAGGGTTGTCTCATTATCAACTGCTGTGCAAATAACTTCTACTACTACTACTACTAGTACTACTACTACTACTTCTTCTTCTTTTGAGAGACAGAAAGGGGGAAGGCACACACACACATGCAAGCGGGTGAGGGGCGGAGGGACAGAGATACCTAGACAGGCTTTCCACTCAAGTGCAGAAGCGGACGTTGGGCTGGATTTCACAGATCATGGGATCACGACCTGAACCGAAATTGAAAGCCAGACTCTGAATTGACGGAACCACACAGGCACCCTTGTGCAAGGAACTTCTAGGCAAGCTGCTGTAAAGATCCCAGAAGGGCTTGATAAAATTTTCTCCTAGTTCACGTCCTAGTAAGGATGCAAAAATTCTAGTAGTAGCTAGCTGAGGTAAAGTCCCATCAAAGCATGGAGGGCAGCCTTTAAGGGTCTCCAACGATTCCTATCTTGGGTCCACATCGTTTTGTGTTCCATACTCTACCTCTTGATTAGAGTCAGGAAGTACTGACTCACTTCTAAAGGACAGAATATGTCAAAAGTGATAGGATGCCACTTCTGAGGTCAGTTTACAAAGAGACTGGTCTCCTTGTGGGCTTGCTCGCCCTCCCTCCCTCCCTCATCTGTTCCCAGGGAAGCTGGCTGCTCCTTGTGGGCTGTATTCTGGAGAGGCCCATGTGGCAAGGATGAATATTTCCTGCTTACAGCAATGGAGGATCTCTGACTGCTAACAGCCACCTGAGTGAGCTCAAAAGCAGATTTTCCCCCAACAAGCCTAGAGATGACTGAAGATCCAGATGACATCGTGACTGCAGCCTTGTGAGAGATCCTGAGCCACAGGTACCTGGCTAGTTGCACCTGGCTGGCTGGCCCATAGAAACCATATCAGGTTATCAATGTTGTTGTAGGCCCTTTGGTTTGGGGAAAACATTCAAGAAGGACAGAAGTGTGAAGCCAAATGTTTGGCTTCTGACCCACCCTCCTCTCCTGGGGTTGAGATTCCAGGGAAATCAAGAGATAGTAGAAACTACTGAGAGATTAGGGTAAACAACGTAAGAAAGAGGACCTCTATTTTTTTCACCATGTATCTCTCTCAGAGGACATCCCCTCACTTGATCCTCCCATGCTGATATGTGGCAAGTGCAGGAGGAGACAACTGGCAGTGTAGACCCAGCCCTGTAGAGCCTCCTAGAATGCAGAGAAAGAGCCCAGAATTTCCCTGGTTCCCCTAGAGAAGGCACAGAAATTAGTGAGTTGAAAGCCTGGGACCTGGTTATTGGACTTCTGGGTTAGAGGGGAGATGGCCTGTGGAAGGGACACTGCCTGGAACCCCTCTTGGGCCAGATGCCTCCTGTCTGCTTTGGGAGACTGAGGATTAATAAGGGAATGAATTAGTGTAGAAGAGATGGTGTTCTAATGCTTGGCAGGTCTAAAGTTATTGACATCATTGACATTCCTTTTCTCCTTGTCCCCAGTACCACCATAAATGGGAAGGGGCCTTCAAAGAAGCAAGATGAGAGCATCTCTTAAAAGCCTGTCAAGTGTCAATATCCAACCACTCCAGTCACTTCCACCCCCTTGGCAGCCGCACTGCTTCCACAAGGTCACAGATACTAGTGACCTCTAAGGCTTCTTTCCCCAATTTCTGGTTGCTGCCCTGACTCAGAGGTGAAATTTAAGTGATTAAGTGGAGGAGCATGTGGGCAGCCTGAAACAGCGAGAGTGATAGGGGTGTGGAAAGAGTAGCAGAGACATGGAAATGGCCAGAGCCATGTGCATGTTTGACGATGGCCTGGTGACAGAAGAATGAGGCCTTTCCCTTCTTGGGTGAAATGGAGCCTAATCTTAATCGATGCTTCTTTTTCTTCCTCTAAAGTCAAAAACCCTTGATTGACAGGCATTATATATGCCTCATCCTTTTTCCATGTTTATACTGTATTATCCTCTTTCTTGGAAACTTAGCTTGGATATTGGGTATCTGGCTGTACAGACTGTGCATTGTCAAAGTCCATGTGGTACCATTTATTTCCTATGAGATGATTGGACAAGTCGTCTCCCAGAAATCTTTCCACATCATTATCACTGGATTCTCATTATTCCCATTCATTAACTAATATTTGAAGATTGGTTAAATAAGTATTTTGTAGGTTCTGAGGATTTAACAATGAACAGGATAGTATCTACCCTTGGCATTGGTACAGGAAGAGACAGACAACTACATGAACCAGAAAAGTAAGTTTAGGTGTTGTAAAGAAGTTGCACATTGTGAGGGTAAGGTAAAATGTTTGGGACATACATTCCTACATCTTTTAACATAAGACCACAGTTTATTAACGACAGATGTTCTATACTTATCCATTTTTCTCCTTTTTCTTTTTGAAACTTAAGAAAACAGGCAATATGTTGTATGTATAACAACAGATATTTAACACAAGGTAGGAGAGTTAATTTCTTAAAGATTTTACTTATTTTAGAAAAAGAGTGCTTGCATGATCAGGAAGAGGGGCAGAAGGGAAGGACAGAAGGAGAGGGACAAACAGACTCCATACAGAGCACAGAGTCTGACACAGTGCTTGATTTCATGACCCTGTGATCAGACCTGAGCTGAAGCCAGGAGTTTCATGCTCAACTGAGCATCACACAGATGCTCCTGGAATTGATTTCTTATTAGATTTTGCATTTGTCCTACCAGGATGAAATTTTATTTTAAGAGAATATGAATTCCTTAATGCACTGAGTGGGAATTATTTAAAAATTTTTGTTATTACATCATATTTATAAAATTGAAAATATGTATGTGGGTATGGTAGTGGCAGGAAGCAGATTTTGCAAATTTAGTACATTTTTGACACTTATGAGGTATATTTTCCCAAGAGTAAGAGTGCTCTCAAAATCACAAACCTCAGCAGGGCACCTAATTTTTCCACAAAACACAGTGAAATAGAACTAAAATATTTAAAGATCTTTTGTGTTCTTAATGGTTCCCTACAAATAGAGGACTAAAGAAATTTGTAGGGTTATTTTATGGCTTTGAAACTTCATATCCTTAGACTTCTTCACTTTCATTACCAGTACTAGTGATTGATTTTAAGAATCTTCAAAACAAACCAAATAAGTTTGAAAATAACCATGGAAATCATTGCATTCTGGATGATGAATAGAAAATATCAAAACACATTAAGATGTTGGTCCATGAAGTTCCCTCCACTGACCCATGCTTGGAATAGGGACCCACTTGATACACTAGCCTCAGAAGACATAATTTAAATGAAACCTCTGATAAGAAATCACAATGAATCTTCAACCATCAGAATTACTGAAAAACAGTAAAACTGAGAATGTAAAATCCATAGACGCAAAGGGGCTTTGGTATTATATCACAGATCTATAGCAGGAAAGCAAAATGCAATTGTTTGCTCATCCCTTTATTGTTATAGCATATATGAGATCATTGTGATAAGTGGTACAGAATTTTCCAAGTTGGATATTGTATGAGAAACTGCTCTGGCGCACCATAAATTAGATGTTTAGCCTTTTACCATAAATAAGCTGCCTGGTTGGTTCCTAATTTATCCACAAACTAATAAATGCTCTGAAACTCTGATCCTTTCTTTTAATGAGGGCTGGTAACTCCAACCTCTGAGGACAGAGGCGAGGATAAACTGAGCCAGAGTAATGAGGGATTTTCAGAACCATGAAAGTAACCCACCAAAATCAAGGTGTTACCATTCAATCAGGTATTGCTGGCTTTAAGTTCCTAGTTTTGCTTCTTGAGCAGAATAAAAACACATGGGAAGCAACAGTTAGTTGAAATGGACATTGTATAAAGGATTTAACTTACTTCTTTTACAAACCACTGGCAAAAAGCAGGACCAATCCATTCTCTTGCATGAATACCACAGTCTATCCAGACAGCTCTTTTGTAAGTTTGTGATCTTCTGCCCAGCTGAAAACAAGAACATTCATAGTAACCAACTCAGGCTTTTATTTTTAAAGTCATTGATCAGCATGATTTAATAAGATTTCAGTGCAGTTCTTCACTATAGTTTGAGTCATTAGATAGCCCACAAAAAAGATACAGAAATTTCCTATCTATTTCTGAAGTCCAGGCCTGTTTATGCAGAAATAATAAATTTATTGCCTTAATTACAAATCTAACAGGAAAATAGACAAAAAAGGGCAATCCCTTAAATAAGTTTTCTTCTCTTTTTAAAAGATTTTATTTATTTATCTATAACAAGAACACGTGTGTGAGCAGGAGGAGGGGCTGAGGGAGAGGGAGAGAGAGAGAATCCCAGGCAGATTCCACACTGAGTGCAAAGCCCAATTTAGGGCTTGATCTCATGACCCCAAGACCATGACCTAAGCTGAAATCAAGAGCCGGATGCTTAACTGGTTGAGCCACCCAGGTGCCCCAAGTTTGCTTCTTCTTCAATATCGGATGTGATTGTTAAGTAAAAAGCTAAATTCCTCTTCCTCCTAACCTCCTCCTCCAAGAGAATCAGAATCACAAAGAGTATTTCTTTTTTTTTTAATATATTTTTTAAATTTTTTATTTTTTATAAACATGTATTTTTATCCCCAGGGGTCACAAAGAGTATTTCTTAAAGCAATAATTATGTTTTAAAAAATGTTTTTAAAGGATTTTATTTATTTGAGAAAGAGAGAGAGAGGGAGAAAGAGTGCAGGAGCAGGAGGAGGGTGACCAGAGCTGAAGGCAGATACTTAACTGACTGAGCCACCACGCACCCCAGCAATAATTAAGTTTTATTGCTGTACAAAGTCAAACTTTATTACAACACAAAATGGGAAAGCAAAGCAAATTGATTTCTAAAATCAAGTGACAGAGTTTTCTTTATAATCTCATTATATCAATATTATTTAAATGTGGTTTTTAACTCAATAACAAATAGGTAGCTATTAACATTATATTCATAGGGGACCTAGTTTTCATTCATTACTTCACTCAAGTAATACTTCAGGAAATCCTTTTTTGATACTGTGCTTGACACTGGAGATTCAAAGATGAAAAGACAAAAAGTTTATATGCTAATAAGGAGGGCAGATATGGGAACAATCAATCATTGTGATGTGGACATGCATAAGTTGCTTAGGGAGCATGGGGTGTAATGTCTAATTTTCCCAGAGAATAAAATAAGGCTTTTCAGGGGAGGAACACTTGAGTAGTTGGGTAGACTTGAAGCTTGCCCAGCAGACAAGTTGGAAGAAGGGATCTCAAGCTTGGAAGAGAATCTGGGCACATCCTCTTTGAAGAACTGTTTTGGGGGTATGAAGAAGAAATGGCAGTGAAAAGGGACACAGAGGCAGAAAATACATGAAATCCCTGGATCTTATGTAAAAGAGATAAGGCTTTATCGTGTATTTCATAGGAGAGGGGTATGTCTGTGAGACAGAGAGACAAAGGCACGGATGAACACAAGGTCATGCTGACAGTAGTGACAGATTAGAGTATGAGAGGGGCGAGGACAGGAACTTGAAAGGAACTCCTTACTGAATGCTTTATTGCAATAGTCCATGGAGAAGAGATCCAGAGATAAGTTAGGGCAAGAGTAGGGAAGACAAGAGAAGGAACTGGAGCAGATCCAAAAGATATTTAGAAGAGAGAATTGTCAGTTCTCAGTGGTATATTTAAAGGAAGTGGTAAAAATGAAGAGGAGGAATTTAGGGTGATGTTCATGCTTTTTGACTGCAGTCACAGAATGGTGCCATTCTGAGTCTGAGGTGTTTTTGTGAAAATTGAGATGAGAATGTCAAGTAGGTAAGGACATACGAATGTAAAGCTCCAGAGAGTGGACCCCAACTAAATAGAAATTTCCAGAATGATTGTTGAAACCATGGGGGTGGAAGTGTCCATCTAGAGAAGTTGGTAGAGGGAGAGTATAGAGTCTGAGCAGAGAGTTCTGGGATGATCAGAACTCATGGGAAGGACATGGGGAGAGGAGCCAGTGAGTGAGACAGGAGGGTATGGTCAAAGACAAAGGAGGAGAACCAACTAGGAGTCATTGTTGGTCTCAGCAAGAGAAATTTTAGAAGAGCCATGGGGGTGAAGACCATTGAGTCAAGGTCTGAATGGAAGGTAAGGAAATAGAAGCAGTGATATAAAGAAAACTTTTCAGACGTTTGGCTGAGAAGAGATAGAGAGCGCTGGGTAAGAAGCTAGGAGAGAATGTAGGGTCAAAGACTGGGAAGGGCATATACTTTCTTATACATATACATTTATGTAGTTTTGCACTGGTTCTCCTTAAGTAACACCAGCTCACAATAATTTTGAATGCCATTATTTTTAAGTGCATCAACAACTCTATGTTAGAAATAGCATTTCCTGGAATACTCAATGGCAAAATTTAAATATGGCCCAACAATCTAAGGGAAATTATCAGATGATATTAAATATGAGATGCTGCAAAAGACCATTTCATTTTTTCCCATAAGTCAAACTTGAAAAAGATGTTTACTAAATAAATAAATGTTTTTATGCTTGCTAAATAAAAAAATTATTTTTACCTTTAAAACATATAGAGACCTTCCCTCATATGATTTTCCAATAGAGAACATGTGAATGAGACCTGAATGAGTTTTATTTAGATGACGCATCCAATTTTGAATCTAAAACAAATAAATGAAAACCATGTCAGACTCTCCCAGTTATGGAGCTTTCAGAGAGCAAAAGGTAACAAAAAGCAGCAATAAGTCTCAGGCTCAAAGAGTATACATGAGTATAAAACTGAACAAAAAGGGCGACCTCAGTGTTTGTGTGGGTGGTAGTATGTGGAAGTGGAGAGTAATATGAGGGCAGGTGGAATTTCTAATTAATAAATGTGGATTCAAAAAAAATCAGTTTTGTATTTTTAATTTTCCTTAAGATACTTAAAATTATATTTTATTTTCTGTCTTTACAAATAGTAGCTTTGTGTCTTTATATTGTCCCCTTTTTAATGCATACTTTCTACTACCATTTATCATTAGTATCTTGATGGCAGAGCTTTGTAGAAAATTAATCCATGTGTTCTGGATTCTTTTTGAAAACAAAAATTATTTCCATTTCCCTCCCAAGTACTTAAGAGGAAAAGAAATCAGGTTCATGAAAACTATGCAAACTACTTGAAAGGGTCTATTAAAGCCCCATATATTATAATTTGCCACTGAAAAGAAGATGCTAAGAAAAAGGCATTGTCTTCTGCATTTAAAGGTTATTCAAGTCACACATCAGAGGGCATACTCTGAATAATTTCCCCAGTAACGGCCATAAATTTGCATTGATCCCGTCACACACACTTATCTGTCATCAGAAGAAGGTATATTTGAGATGGATGAATAAGGCACTTAGAAATATGAATGACATTTCTGACTTAAAAGCTTTACAAGAAGTAAGGAAGTCACACAGAAGTGTCCCTTTAATCCATGGTGTGCAAGACAGTCTCTGCTGAAAAATTTAGATTTTGAGAAGTACCCAAGCTTTCTTTTCTTTCTATTCTTATTTAGTCTAATGAGCATACACATATATATATATGTGTGTATATTTTATATATATATATATCTTATATGTATATATGTATATATATGTATGTACATATCTACAGATATATTTAAAATTTTTTTCTAGTGCATTTTATAACACTTCCATGTGCCAAGCTAGCTAAAACCTTCCCATTGCTTCTAATTTCAAGCTTCTAAAACATATGTTGGAACATGAAATATATGAAAATAATTTTGAAAAAAAAGTCATTATCAAGATAACCAAATATTCTCCTTAGAATATAACAGGATCACATTAATTTTTTTTATGCCTGACATTCCTTTGCTCAATTCAGGGGAAGCTGGAAAATCTATGTACTTCTTCATTTATTTATTCTGTCATCTACTACCTACTTGGAGGTTCCTATTTGCTTGCCACTGGGGATATAGTGGTGAACAAGAAAGAAATAGCCTGCCCTCATTGAACTTGAAGCTTATGAGGAGAGAAAAGCATTAATCAAGTGGTCCTACAATTACATACATAAAAACTATGACAGATATCATATCCATGTGCTGTGGGTGCATGTAATATGCTGGGGTTGGAGGTGAGGAGTTCTAATTCCATATTCGAGAGTAGAAACAACCATCTTTTTGCTTGGGCTGAGATTCAAAGAGTAATTAGGTATTGTCTAGGTGACCAGTAAAGGATATAATGGTAGGAATGAGATTGTTGTAGAATGAATAATAGGAAGAATAAACAATAACATTTTTAAAGGCCCTGAGATTCTGCAAATAAAACTTGGCCTTTGGGAGGTCTCAACTTGTGCAGAAGCTATGTGGCAAGCATCAACGTTCACTCCACCCCCATCCAAATCACTACCCTCAAACTCTGACTAGATCTACCTTCCATGGCTTTTTAGTTAAGGTTTTCAGAACTGCAATTATAGTACCATTACCTCACTTTTCCATTGCCCTTTCCATGTATTTTGGAGGGGTGGTTTGGGTAAAGCAAATGAAATCCAACTTATTTCCCTATTTCTTATAAAGGCTTAATAATGGAGGAGATGATGAACTGAGCTGGCTGGGCCATATAAGAACTTTATATATTCTTCATATGGCCCCTGCCTCTATCTTTATGCTTTTCTCCCAGCCATCAGACCTAAATGATAAAGATGTATTTATTAAAAAAAAAAAAAAACAAACCAAAAACAAAAGCTCCTCTGATTACATACTTCTTCTAAGGAGTGATAAACTTCATAATTATATCCGGACAGGTATCTTCTATTTCTCTGGGTTCGTAAACTGCTTGCGTTTTCCAGTATGTTCTGAAGATCTTCTATGAGGACCCTGGATTTGAAATGATAGACATGATGCAATCTGAATGGCGATCATATAAAATTTGAAAAGGAAATTATGCATTTATGAAAAAAAGGATAGCAAATATTGACATCTCTAAAAATATCAAATGTTGGGAAAATGTTCTCTTTTGGGAAATAGAAACTATTAAATTAGGTAAAGAACATAAAAGGTAAAATTACAGCTAGATATTCTCAAATGATAATAATTACTACCACTGACTGAACAGCTACAAGAACTGAATGATGGGTATGAGCATTTACATTTATTGAGTACCTATTTAGATATCATGTTACGTACTTCAGGTACACGAGCTGAGTTAAACACCCTATAAGGTAGATTTTTGTGTTACTTCCGTTTTACAGACAGGGAAAAATAAGCTCCCAAAAGGTTAAGAACCTGCCAACATCACTCTGCTAGGGAGTACAGAGCCAGAATTTGAACTCGGAACGTGAACCTGAATTCTAGTCTTTAGACTCTGAGTCCAGTGTAATATTATGAACCCCAAAACAAGACAACATACCACAAAAAAGTTTTCAAAAAGTTCAAAAAATGTTTGAATGTTTACAAAATTGAGCCATGGTATATTGTCATTGCATTATTTCTAAAGTGGACAGACCTTCTAAATACAAACAAGTGCAAATTGTTCCCACTCAAGGTAAGAGCAATTCCCCACATTTATCACCAGAAAGTTATGAAGCTCTGATGCTGATATATCTGTTTGTTTGGCAGCTCCTGATAGAACTACCATTGTTCCTATTAGAAAGGCAATGTTTCCCCAGGAGTTTCAGTACAAAGAGCTATGACTCTTAATTGATTAGATTCTTTATCATTTATCATTATCAATTGATAAATGACATGACATATTACCAGTCACATCATGAAATGTCCTTTCAGAGAATTGTCGAAATAATTCTAATGGAGAATTGCTCCTACAACGGATTTATCTTAATATTTTCTAGTCAAGTTTACTAGTGTTTTCACCAAAGTAGGAAAATTATAAAGTTTTTCAGTTTCAAGTTGTATGGGATCGTTCTAGATGGATAATAACTTCTTTGAGGAATAAACTCTTAAGCATTTCAGTTTTCTTTTAAAGTCTCCAAGTGCCCTAAATAGAACTAGTTTTTGTATTCCTTAGTATTTGCCTATCCAATTAGGCTAGTGATTCTTAAGCTGCATTGCTTTAAAGTTACCTGTGAGCTTTAAAAAAATATGCCACACTGGGGCACCTGACTGGCTCAGTTGGAAGAGTGTGTGCCTCAGGATCTTGGAGTTGTGACCTGGGGTACCACTTTGGGTGTAGAGATTACTTAAAAATAAAAAAAAAAACTTTAAAAATATACCACATGGGGCCCTACATAGATAAGAATATTTATGAATAAGTATCAGTCCTTTTTGAAAGCTCACCAAAGTGATTCTAACATACTGCGGGGATAAATTTAGGCTAAAAACTGGAAACCACTAACTCAGGTTCATTAAATCTAGAAAATCACTGGTATCTGTCCTCTCAAGTTTCATATTAAATGCAAATGAAGAGAATAGTAGAATATGGCTGACTCTTGTTTCCTTTTTCCTCTCCTGAGTGTCTGTACTGGACATGGTCAACTGCCTACTCTCCTTATGGATTTCCTGTACCGCAGGAAGTACAGTCTTGATTCTGGGTACAGATTTGTAAACACTGGTAAGATAGGAAGTTAAGAATGAGGCAGAGGCCATCTCCTGCTGGTGCTGTGGCTATGTCAAGGCCACAGAGATGTGACTGTTGAGAGGCAGCCAGCGTTGCTGGACTCAGCACTCCAGTGTCTAGTCACCAGGTTTATAGCATGAGAGGCAGTTATGGTAACAACAGTGGTGGTTGGAGTAGTGCCGTCACAGCTTCTGGACCTTTGGACCATCCCATGAGAGAGAAGTAAATTCTATTTGATTGAAGCTACTGTGTTTGGGGATCTGGTATGGGTTGAATTATGTCCCCATCTCCCCCAGTTCATATGTTGAAGTCCTAAGCCCCAGCACCTCAGAATGTGACCTTATTGGGGGCTAGGATTATTGTAGATGTAATTAAACTTTGGTCACCAGGATGCACTCTCATCCAATATGACATGTTTTTATAGAAAGAGGAAATTCAGTTTGGGAAGATGAGAAAGTTCTAGAGATGCATGTGCTGATGGTTGTATAATGTGAATGTATTTAATGTCACTGAACTGTATATTTAAAATGGTTAAAATGGTACATTTTATGTTGCATATACTGGGGAAATCAGGACACAAAGACACACATAGAGGGAAGATATGAAGAGGCAAAGATGGCTGCCTACAAACCATGGAAAGAAGCCTGGGACAGATCCTTTCCTCAAGGCCCTCAGAAGTAACCAACTCTGCCCTCACCTTGATCTCAGTCTTCTAGCCTCGAGAATCATGAGACAATAAATTTTTGCCTTTTAAACCAGCCAGTCTGTGGTATTTGTTATGACAATCCTAAAAAACTAATACAGTTCTCTGTTCAATAACTGGACAGTATCTTAATACAGGCCCTAAAAGACCAATCTGAAAATTAAAATAATTGTTGTGTGACAGTTCTAGCCCCATTTTTCTTGTTAAGTAGTCAGCACCACAGATTGATGAGGAGCCCAAAATGGCATTTATAAGTGTTGTATTTTCTAGGTCCTTTATGGCTGATGTTATTCCTACCCTAGTTGCATACACTCCTAGGATAGTGACCAGAGCTATTGAGAACTTTTCAAATGATGTCAACACTCAGTATAAAGCCCCTGCCCCAAAGCTTCTAGGGCGGGTCAGGGGGGCTCAAAACTTGAAATTCCACTGCCAATTTTTACAGGTATTTAATTTATAAAATGATTGAATTTTTAATAACAGAATGAGTCATCTCATCTATCATGTCATTGAAAGGGACTGATTACCCAGGGGCCAGACTCATGGGGTCACATTATCTCTGCCTTGAAGATGACTACAGCTATATATTATGTGTAGTTGTACAGAGTTAATGATAATCTTTTGAAAATATCCTAGGCTACAATGATAAAAGTCAATTAAAAATGATCTCTACCTACTGCCCTGTGGAATTTAATCGACTTTTATGTGTTATCTTGAGACCAACAAAATGAATAATTCTAAATGATTGTCCTCCATGAGGAGACAACTGATTTAAAACATTCATTTTTTTTTTTTTAGATTCCATTTTCTGTGACAAAAAGTGTTTTATTTTATTCTATATCAGTTCTACATGACCTATATTTAATGGCAAGAAATAGAGACTTGTTAAAATAACTGGTATATTCCCTTCTACTGAATTATAATTAATGAAGCATGAGAGTTGTTGCTGAGCACCTATAGATATAATTACCAAACTCCTTCCTTCCAGGCATTCAGAGAGTCAAAGCACACCTTCGAAGTTATAGTAATGACTAAAATGTATTCAATATGAACAATAGTTTTATGCACAGCTGTGACTCTACCCTGTTCTAGAAGCACGATAAAATACCTTTCTGTAAAAAGCATATCAATACTTTAGTAAGGGTGTAATTATCTTTCTGGCAGGGAAGTATTTGTGTGGACAAGGTAAGAATGTCACTGCTGCTTTGCACCCTGTGGCTCAGCCTTCCAGAGACTAAGGCTTTTACTATTGACTCACAGAGCCATGAGCCCATCCCAGGCCTTACCAGACATCATCAGTGATCTTCCTGCCAGTTTTTTTTTTTTTTTAAGATTTATTTATTTATTTATTTATTCGACAGAGAGAGATCACAAGTAGGCAGAGAGGCAGGCAGAGAGAGAGAGAGGGAAGCAGGCTCCCTGCTGAGCAGAGAGCCCGATGCAGGACTCCATCCCAGGACCCTGAGATCATGACCTGAGCCAAAGGCAGCGGCTCAACCCACTGAGCCACCCAGGTGCCCCCTTCCTGCCAGTTTTAACAGTACAACAATTTGCTGAAAAGTTGGAGCAATTCAGGTTAGTCACTTAAGCTCATGCCTCTCAGCCCTGAAATCCTAGGTTCCCAAATGAAAGGTATGTCACTCCTTCCCATGTCATTAATTTACATTAATTTACTGCCCTTCTCCCACACATCCTGCATTGACTCTTCATCACTCCTCCACTTCATTCTATGTTGTGCCTGCTGGAAGCCTGCTGGAAGCCTGCTTTCACTGTAAATAGACTTCCTACATTCTTACCTCTTCAGAGAAGTCTCTCCTCTCGTATTCTTTCCCTGACAGAAATTGGACTCTCTCAAGGATAGATTCTTTTGTGGCTTTCTCTTCTGCCAATCCACCTATCATGGGACCAGAAGGGAAGGAGGAGAGCATCCTCCCAAATCCACATTTCTCCTTTCCTATCAACCATATTTTCTAGAAAAAGCTAATTTGGCCTTTGGCATTGTGCCATTCCTTGTTTCTTTCCTCTAACTCCCATGTAATCTCTGAAATTACTGTCCCAGGGGCACATTCTGTCTCTTTATCTCTAATCTTGCCAACACCCAAGGAAATTCAAAACGGCTGTATTGATTCTTTGGTGATTTAGTCCATTCATTCTCAACCACATCAGTCTTGGTGATTTACACTCCACTTCAGCCAAATCTTCCATGACTATGCCCTGAATTTGTCACCAGCCATAAATGTTCTATACCAGGACTCTTAATCCCAGCCTACATTTTGTCAAAATTTTCTTCCTTCCATTTCCTTGTTGCCCTCAGTTATGCTATATCTACATTCCATATAATGATCCTTATACCCTTTCCGATTCTTCCATTTGACTCCACCATTCCTCCTACACTCTTCTCCTTTTCTCTCCAGATTTGACACCATGGATGAATACTTGAGCTAGTATCTCACTAGGAACTCCACTTCCTTGCCATGCTGATCTTTCCATGGTCCTAACCCAACAAAGCCTCAACTCTGCATGAACACTACCATCTCCCTTCTTTTCAACAACCAGTTATTAGTTCTTACCCCAGTTTTTCTCTTGGTAAATTTCTTCAGCCCCCATTTCTTCCCTTTTGGCAGATAATTTTGCTTCCTATTCCATATAGAAAAATTACCCATTAGTTATTATTTAAGTTGTTGACTCTCCTCTTTATAATCCTAACTAGATTTACATTTACCCCTTCAGTCTTACTGGATAAGGTATCCTTCCTAGTGCTCAAACCCATTCTTCCATGGGTGCATTCTATCTTGTACCATCAATGTCTCCTTTCCTAACTCGTTCCTCCATTCAGCCTGCAGACATACCAAAATTGCTCCCTACCCCCTAAAATTCCAAATTTCAAGTGGTCATTGATGCTGCATCTCCTTATAGTCATTCCTTATTCTCTACCTCTCTCCTTATTTTAATTTCTAAGTGCAGTAGTCTGCTCTGCTTCTCCATGTTCCCATATCCTATTCACTTCTGTCTTTCTCTGTCTTCTACTCCTGACAATTTAATCCCACATTCCACCATGAGAGTTACCAACACAACTTACATTGCCAAACCCAGAGGAAACTGGTCAGTCCTTTTCTTGCTGGATATTGCTGCGCACTTGAAACCACTAATGTTTCTCCCTCTCAAAAGTCTCTTGTTTCTTCTTTGACTCCTGTGCCTATCTTCTGTTTGCTTCATTCTTATTATGTAACTATTCCTTAAAAAAAAAAAAAAATGCAAACAACCCAAACCAAATACTTCAAGATAACCTGATCTATTTTAATCTATCTACTCCATTGCCCAAGCTAGAAGATTTGGGGCTGTGCTTGATTTCTTCCTTCCCACATCCAATCAAGTGCAGAGACCAGGGGTTTTTGCCTATTAACTATTTTTTAAATACTCTCCTGATCACACTACTCTGGTCCTGACTCAATGCCTCACAACCTCTTACTTGGACTATTATTGTAGTCCCCTGTTGCCCTTCCACCCCACTTGTATCTGGCTCCCTTACTTCCATCATCCCAGTGTACAGCATCACACACATACATCCTAGCCCTGTACACATCAGACTTCCCACAACCTGTTCTTCCCTCAATATCTCCAGCATCTTTTGTTTCTACTCCCGGTTTGTACACTGATAAGACTCAAACACTTCAGTTCCCTGAATAGGTAGCATATTGCTTCTTCCCTTTGCTTGTACTGTCCCCTCTGCCTGCAAGTCCTGAGGCTCATCCTGTGTTTAGGTGTCATTGCTCCTGCAGAAAGCTTTATCTCCCCCTGCATTCCTACCCAGTTTCTGGGCATTGTTAGACTGCTCTTCTTTCGTCACAAGAGAAGATCTCTGTTTACACTGGCCACCTAGTGTTTTTTTATTTTTAATTTATTTTTATTTTTTATTTCTTTTCAGCATAACGGTATTCATTGTTTTTTGCCCCACACTCAGTGCTCCATGCAATACGTGCCCTCCCTAATACCCACCACCCGGTTTCCCCAACCTCCCAACCCCCACCCCTTCAAAACCCTCAGGTTGTTTTTCAGAGTCCATAGTCTCTCATGGTTCACCTCCCCTTCCAATTTCCCTCAACTCTCTTCTCCTCTCCATCTCCCCATGTCCTCCATGTTATTTGTTATGCTCCACAAATAAGTGAAGCCATATGATAATTGACTCTCTCTGCTTGACTTATTTCACTCAGCATAATCTCTTCCAGTCCCATCCATGTTGCTACAAAAGTTGCCTCCTCTCTGATGGAGGCATAATACTCCATAGTGTATATGGACCACATCTTCCTTCTCCATTCATCCGTTGAAGGGCATCTTGGTTCTTTCCACAGTTTGGCGACCGCTGGCCACCTAGTGTTAAGGGTGAAATGATAGGCCAGTGTGGTTCATCTCCCCTCCTTCATTACAGTAGTAAGCACAACAAAGATGACTATAACTGTGTTACATTTGTGTCTGTTTTTGCAGTGTGAAAAACAGTGCCTGAAACGCTGTTGTAGGCACTCAGTAAATAACCTGAATACACCTCTCATTCAGCTCAATTTAGTACTCATGAATTAAGCAAGTGAAAAAGAATGCTTACTTGTACTGGATGTTGGCTTCCTTTAAGAACGCTAACAGGGCTTGGGAACCATTTTGGGGAACATGGACATCAGTAACTGCTCCTTTTGATACATAGGAGATACTGCTTGGCTGCCACAGGTCCACCTGTAGTGCAGGAACCAACCTATAATTCATATTCCGTGCAGGTGGGGAAAGATCTATGTCACAAGGTGAAACATGTCATCTTGTTTACATTCAGAAATACAAACACATTTTGGATTTAAACTTAATGCTTTTATCAACAGGGTAAAACTTTTACTTGATTTTGATTTAGGTCTCCAAATTATATCATATCCATAATAGAATTTGATCATAATTGACAAGTAACAGTTTAAAGACCAATATACATTAAAGCCACAAGGTAAAAATTAGATAAAGCAGTTTTAAGTAGACTTTGATATGCTTAAAAATTATTACACAAATACTTGAATAAGAGAGAGAAAGATATAAATTACCTTTTATTTTACTATACAACAAACTGTGGTAGCTTGGTAACATTTGGTAACTTTAAATGGACTACTTTCCAGGTATTTTTTCCTTCCCCAATGCATACATTGTACCAGTCCTTACTCAAGCTTCCATGGTGATAGAAGCATCCCTTTCTCAGATAAGACTTTTTAGCTAGGCTCGTCTCTCTGTCAGACTTCTTAGAGCAACTCATGCTTTCATTCCCTAGTTTCATCTCATCAGAATTTAAGCTCCATTTGGTCACCACCCCATTCCAAATGCCCAGAAGAGTGCCTTGTGCACATCAGCAACACACTGTTGCATATGTGGAGACCCCATGTAATATTTACTCTACGTTCACCCCATGTTCAGCGTTTTGCAGGAGCCAGAAGTGTGTTTGTCTTACTGCAGTGTTCCATCTTGTCTGGTGCTTCACATCCGGTAGCTAGTGCTCTGCATTCTTTGAAGGAATTACTGAACTCAGCGGGGAGGGAAGAGGGCCCTATCCTCCCTTCTGGAGTAGCCTCAGGTTACAAGTTTCGATTAGACCCAATTTGTCTTTACAGTCCTGTCTCTGTCTTCTCTGTGTTTGGGACTCTCCTCTTCCTGCATTTCCAGCCTTCATCTGTCACCGGGCCTTGATCTCTGATCTGATAAGGTTTAGTTACTTGATCCTCACTTAAATGTCAGTGTCTGCATTCTGGTAGGGAACCCTAGAAGACCAAAAATGCTTTGTGGCTCAAGGAAATAACACCTCTGGTGGTATAATTTAATCTTAAACAGGGTAGAGAGGCATTTGTTTTGGGGACAAAGAGTCTACCTTTTTTTTTTTTTTTTCTTTTTTTTACGCAGCTGACTCCTCCTCAAATTTGCAAGGGCAAATCTGACTCAGCTCTCATACTAGTCCAACAATCATAGATAAACAGAAGTGTGGGCTGGAAGGGATGCTGAGAGGTCATTTGATCCGTCTGTCAGCCCTTGGGCAAGGATACATGTAGGACTGAACAAACCTGTCCCCAGTAGATGTATCCAGACCACATCTTTTAAGACCCCAAAAGAGGAGGGCTGACAACATCCTAACATAACTCATAGCCACATTTAAGAAGACTGCAGATCTTTCTCCCCATCCCTCACACTGCAGCACAGCTTCATTTTCTCTTGTTCCATTTTTCAATAGGGGATGTCTGGTTTCTTGCCTCCGTTAGATAAAGTACATTGGTGTCTTTCACTTTTCTCTACACATTAGGTTTTCTGATCCTTTAATCATCTTTGAGACCTGCCTCTAAACCCTTTACAGAGACAGTTTTTTTATATTAAGTTTTGCTGCCATCCCTTAATGCCAGTGAAGACGAGGAAATAGTGCTGTATTTGGAGGGTAGAGAGCCATAAGAACCTAAAATAATATGAATAGCCACTCTGGCAAATTCCTTTATGTGTCATTTTCTAGGGTGCATGCTAAAATAAGAATCCTCATCCTGCAGAAGAAAGTAGCTTCCCTGTATGGAGTTCCGTGGAAATGACACGCCCCACAGCATGACCTGGAGAGGGCTTCCTAGGAAACAGGCCATCAGACAAAGCAGTTGGTCTATAGGAAACTAACAAAAGCAATTTGCAAAATCGGGAATTGTATTCTGTTGTGATATTAGGAAAGAAAGTTAAAATGAATTATCAGCTTTTCTCCAGTAAAATTTTGGGGCAAGGATACTTGGATACATAACATGGGTATTTCAATCTGGGTGGCAGGCACATGCCCATATCAAGATACAGGGGAGAGTAATACTCATGTGACATTTGTAAAGTGCCCCTACTTTATAGGTATTTCTGATCTTTTCAATAATGCCTTCAGGTAGGAGTTAATGGTAGAGACATTTAAAGAACGAGGGCACCTGGGTGGCTCAGTGGGTTAAGCAGCTGCCTTCAGCTCAGGTCATGGTCCCAGAGTCCTAGGATCAAGTCCTGCATTGGGCTGGCTGATGGGCAGGGAGTTTGCTTCTCCCTCTCCCACTCCCCTTTCTTGTGATCTCTCTCTCTCTCTCAGGCTCTCTTTATCACAAATAAATAAAATCTAAAAAAGAGAGAGCGAGAGAGAAGACTCAGATTCATAGAAGCAGAGTCAATTTTCCAAGGATGCAGAGCTCCAAAATGGTGACACTGGAAGTGCTTAGCTCCAGTGCCTGTATGGTAAGTGTGTTTAGGGTCTTCTGAGGAAATAGGCAATTTCCAAGTTCTTGACTTAGTGTTTGAGGAGGTTTGGTTTGCAGGTCTCCTACTCTAATCTTTCCTGTCAGGGGTTATTGACCCTATAAATTAATACGCAGGTATTTCAAAGTTGAGATCAGTTTACTCTGGGCAGGTTACCATCATTTCCTTAGGGCCTGACCACATCCAGATAAAGTGATAAACTATCTTTGAATGGCAAAGCTCATGAGGGTTTATGATGATGACAATGAAGGATTAGTTGTCTTGTCAGGATGGCCTCAGGTTGTGTGCTAACTACTGCAGGTCTTTCCTGTAAAGAGCCATCTGATATTCCAAGGAAAGGAGGATCCTTTCCAGAAACTTCTTGCCCTGAAACCTGGTGGTTGTTCCCATGTTTTCCTTTCCTCAAAGGATTGCTAGTCACATATGGTCAGATCTGTTTAAGAGGTGGAAGCAATTTAGGGGCACCAGGATGGCTCAATCAGTTAACCATCTTGAATCTTGATTTCAGCTCAGGTCTTGATCTCAGGGTTGTGAGTTCAAGCCCATGTTGGTCTCCACATTAGCTGTGGAGCTTACTTAAAAAAAAAAAAAAGTGGTGGGTGGGGAGAGAGAAAGAGAGAGGTGGAGGCAATTTAGTGTGTGATCAAGAGTATGAGTATGAAGTTTGGAATCTGAAGGTCCTGAAATGGAATGTGAGCTTTGGTAGTATTGGCTATGTGACTTCAGGGGAGCTTTTAACATTTCTGAGCCTCAAATTCCTCATCTATCTATAAAGATAATAAAAAAACCTACCTACAGTCTTTTCTGTAGGATGAGTTGGAAAAAATAGAAGTAAAACACACAGCAGAGAGTCTGGCATACAGTGAAATCTTAAAAAATATTAGCTATTTTTTTCTTTTTGAAAAGTATATCTAAAAAAAGCTAGAAGTAGTAAAGATAAAGTTTTATTTTGAGTGTTTCTGAGTAAAATGTACAAACATTAAAACCTATGGACAACTTTAAGGAGGAGGGGAAGCAATAAATAAACCAAGAATATGAGCAAGGCTGGAATGTTTCCTAACACAAGGGCAAACAGCTGGATTTGAAGTCATGATAATCTGCTGGTTAATTCCCTGGACTCTAGAGTTTGACTTCCTGTAATTATATTCAAGCTCTCTACAATTAGCATCTGTGTAATGTAGGATGAGTTCCTTCATCTCTTTGGGCCTCACTTTCTTCATCTGTAAAATGAAGATGATAATTGCACTTCTTGGTTGTTACTGTTATGGGATAATAGAGACTATAGTAAATATAATCAATAAGAGCATAAATTTTGAAACTCAAGACAGGATGGGTCTGGATTCCAGTTCTGCTGCTGTGTGACTCTGGGTAAGTTACTTCAGCTCTCTCTGCTTGTCTTCTCATTTATAAAATGAAGCTATAAATACCATATATTTTATAGATTTCTTAGGCTTAAACTAATCAATACTTATAAAATGCTTTATTTTATTATTTTTTTTAGATTTTATTTATTTATTTGAAAGGGAGAGCTCACAAGCAGTGGTGGGGGGTGGGGTGGGTAGAGGCAGAAGCAGGCTCCCTCTCATCAGGGGGTGCGTTGCAGGACTCCCAGGACTGTGGGATCATGATCTGAGCCAAACTGACTGAACCACCCAGGCACCTCTATAAAATGCTTTAAATAGCATCTGGTGAACAGGAGTCATTTGTTATATGGTAAATGATTCAAAATTCAAAAATAATTTATTTGCAATGAAAAACTGTCATATTTTAGTCTGGCACTAATTTCATGGCTCTTCTGGTCCTTGTGCTGTGTTTACTTATTGGCTTGGTCCAGGCTTCATGATCCACCTGTCTTTTAGGCCCATGGCTGATTACATACCTGGCACAGGTATTTGTGGAGGTGCAGTCAGTGTCCCCCAACAGTTTCAGAGTAAGTCTTTCATGTGGGTATGGGAAGACATCTGGTGTTTCTTCAGCTTGGGAACAGATGGTCTGCCTCCCAGGCACTTAAAGTAACGCAGAAGCACAAGAGAGGAGAGTCTTACTCTATATTTACTCTACTTTTTGTTGGTTTGGAAAAGTATTGAGCACTTATGTGTCACATAATAGGTTTCTAAGTATGAAACCTCCATATCAAGTTAGTAGTCTACTAGGGTTTAATTTACATAATCATATTAATTACATATTAACACCCATAAAATCTTAATGCACAGGAAAGTATCCTCTCTTATTTACCCTTGAGATTGTGTTTTTGGTCTGAATCCATTTAACCTTGTGTCTTCTTTTAGGATTTTTGTCTCTGACCTCTTGAGAAGATTTTCTGACACCCAAGGTCAAGTACTGTTGTTACCTGCTTTCATGGAACTTTTAATTACATCTTATTCTTATAGATAATTATATTAGTTTCTAGGGCTGCTATAATAAATTTCAACATCTCAGATGGGTTAAAACAGCAGAGATATAGTCTCACACAGTTCCAGAGGCCAGAAGTCCAAGATCTAGGTATTGACAGGCAATACTCTCTCCGAAGCATCCAGGGGAGGTCCTTCCTTGCATCTTCCAGCTTCTGGTGGTTCCAGGCATTCCTTGGCTTGTGGCCATATCTCCCCAGTATCCATTTCCATCTTTACATGGTCTTCTCATCTGTGTCTATATCTTCTCTTCTAGGATACTTCTAAGGATACTTGTCTTTGGATTCAGGAGATATCTGGGTAATTCTGGATGTTCTTATCTGAGATCCTTAAGTGCGTTTAAAAATTCTTTTTTCAAATTAGGCCATGTTCACAATTTCTAGGGGTTAGGGAATAGGCATACATTTTGGGGATCTATGATTCACCCTATTGCAACTGTCATATCAATATCCATTTTCTTATTAGCTTCATGAGAACAGAAACTGTAAAATTCTCCCCTTCTGCCCATACCTCTAGTGCTTAAAACCATGCATGCCACAGAAGGCACTAAATATTCTGTAGATGGAATAAATGAAATAACCCATTTTTATCTTCCATTTTTTCAGATATGTGCTCTCTCTAAAACTGCTCCATAGTATTTCTGGACTCTAATTCTAGTTCCTCTTACACTTCAATTTTGTCCACTCATCCCACTTCTTGACTCATGAGTGTTTAGTTTTTTTAAAGATTTTATTTACTTATTTGAGAGAGAGAGAGAGAGAGAGAGAGATCACGAGGAGCAGAGGGAGAAGCAGATTCCTTGCTAAGCAGGGAAACCAATGCAGGACTCAATCCCAGGACTTTGAGATTATGACCTGAGGTGAAGGCAGACTTTTAACCGACTGAGCAACCTAGGTACTCCCAACTCACAGGTCTTTAAATTTTAAATTTTCATTAAGTTTAATCTTAGAATATGCTGTTTCTTAGGTCACAGTACTACATACTTTTCTGATGACCAGAGTGGCCATTTTAGCAACATAGTTAAAGAAATGCTTATATTTTATGGTTATTATTGTCTTTGTTCTACTTCTTATGACTTATTAACATTTCAGATATTAGGGGAATGCTGGAAAGAAACTTAGCCAGAGAATATTGTCCCTTACAAACCAAAGGCACTTGGTAGGTTGTTAAAATTCTGGGACTCATTTTACCTAGCTTCATCCTCTCTCTTTTACAAAATGCTAAGTTATTACTTCCCTAAAGCACAGACTCAATAAGTAGAACAAAGTCTATTCTTTTTAGAAACCTTTCTTCACCTCTGTTTTCCTTCCATTCCAACCCAATGATTTCTGTACTTTTCTAGTTTACTCAAATTTGTGGATGGCTTCTCCCCCTTCCCTATTCTACATTAGCCCTATGTTAGCTTTATTTCTCAGAAATGATGAAATGTACATCAGTCCAATAAGATACGAAATAAGTATGCTGAAAAAAGATTTAATTGATTTGCTTGTTTCAAGAAGGGGTAATCCCAGAAAGATGGTGTTAGAAAGAACTAAGGGGATTTGGGCTTGTGTTAGGTGATTTTGGATGGGATTAAGGAACTGAGATTTTTCTTTGGTTGAATATTATCAGAATGAGGGGAAATTCATCACTGGATATCCTGATAATTTTATCTAGAAGGTGAAAGAAACAATTGGGGCTATAAGTGATAAAGAAGCAATAGTCATACCAGAAAAAAAAAAAAAAGCGGGGGAGCGAGGTTTTGTCATTTTTCTGGACAATTTTTTGGACAATTTTTTTTTTTTTTTGGTCTTTGTTTAGATATGGTCAGAGTGGTCTTGTTTTTTTCTTATTTCATGAAGAACACAGAATGGTCTTGACTGGTGTTGGTACTCTGTAAAGTACCAACACCAAGGTCTAACAGGAGAACTTCAAGCTTTCACTGTTACTGCCAGGCTGGGCCTGGCTGCCAGAGCTGCTTTTCCTCATCTCAGGATGACCACTGTTTTACTGAGGTCATGTGATAACTAATGGAATGACAAATGAGGGGTGGGTTCTCCCTGCAATATCTAGCCAGAATGGCTTGAAGGTAATTTGAGTGATAGGGGTGTTGGGGTTATGGAATGACCTTCACAAGGAAGTAGCCTTGTGATGGTCTATCCAGGAGAAATTAGGAACTCAACAACACTTATCCTGGTACCCTGCATCTTTGTAGTACCGCACTTTCTCATGTAAAAGTACCAACTTTCTCATGTAAAAGAGTTGATACTACTTAATTCGTGCCCTGTAAGTGAACACTGAAAACTTATAAGTACTAAAGAAAGATTCCTTAGAAGAATGAAACTGGACCATTCTCTTTTACCATACATGAAGATAAACTCTAAATGGATGAAAGACCTCAATGTGAGACAAGAATCCATTAAGATCCTAGAGGAGAACATGGGCAGCAACCTCTTCAAAATTGGCCACAGCAATTTCTTTTAAGACACATCTCCAGAGGCAAGGGAAACAAAAGCAAAAATGAACTTTTGGGGACTTCATCAAGATAAAAAGCTCTACATAGCAAAGGAAAGAGTCAACAAAACAAACAGGCAACCCACAGAATGGAAGATGTTTGCAAGTGACACTAGAGAAAAAGGGCTAACATCCAAGATCTATAAAGAACTTCCCAACTCAACACCCAAAAGACAGATAATCACGTCAAAAAATGGGCAGAAGACATGAACAGACACTTCTCCAAAGACATACCGATGGCTAACAGACACATGAAAAAATGTTCATCATCATTAGGCATCAAGGAGATTCAAATCAAAACCACACTGAGATACACCACATTACACCAGTTAGAATGGCCAAAATCAACAAGACAGTAAACAAAATGTATTAGAGAGGATGTGGAGAAAGGGGAACCCTATTACACTGCTGGTGGGAATGCAAGTTGGTATAGCCACTATGGAAAAGAATGTGGAGATTCCTTAAGAAATTAAAAATAGAGGTTCCCTATGACCCTGCAATTGCACTACTGGGTATTTACCCCAAACACACTGATGTAGTGAAAAGAAGGACCATCTCTACTTCAATGTTTATAGCAGGAATGGCCACAGTCGCCAAACTGTGGAAAGAACCAAGATGCCCTTCAATGGATGAATGGATAAAGAAGATATGCTCCATATATACAATGGAGTATTATGTCTCCATAGGAAAGGATGAATACTCAACTTCTGTATCTACATGGATGGGACTGGAGGAGATTATGCTGAGTGAAATAAGTCAAGCAGAGAGAGTCAATTATCATATGGTTTCACTTACTTGTGGAGCATAAGGAATAACACAGAGGACATTGGGAGATGGAGCAGAGAAGTGAGTTGGGGGATATTGGAGGAGGAGACAAACCATAAGAGTCTATGGACTCTGAGAAACAAACTGAGGGTTTTAGAGGGGAGGGGAGTGGGGGGTTGGGTGAGCCTGGTAGTGGGTATTATGGAGGGCATGTATTGCATGGAGCTCTGGGTGTGCTGCATAAACAATGAATGTTGGAGCACTGAAAAAAAAAATAAAATAAAATGGAACAAAACAAAACAAACAAAAACCACATTGAGATACCACCTGACACCAGTTAGAATGGCAAAAATTGACAAGGCTAGAAATAAAAGTGTTGGAGAGGTTGTGAAGCAATGGGAACCCTCTTACACTGCTGGTGGGAATGCAAATTGGTACAGCCACTTTGGAAAACAGAGTGAAGCTTCCTCAGAAAATTAAAAATAGCGCTACAATCAATGCACAGAAATCAGTGGCTTTTCTATATACTAACAATGTAGACGTAGAAAGTGAAATTAGAGAATTGGTTCCATTTACAATAGCACCAAAAACCATAAGATACCCAAGAATAAAACTACCAAAGAGGTAAAAGATCTATATTCTAGAAACTACAGAATACTAATGAAATTGAGGAAGAGACAAAAAGATGGAAAAATGTTCCATGCTCCATGGATTGGAAGAATAAACATTGTTAAAATGTCTACACGGCCTAGAGCAATCTACACTTTCATTGTCATCCATATTAAAATACCATTGGCATTTTTCAAAGATCTGGAACAAACAATCCTAAATTTTTTATGGAACCAGAAAAGACTCTGAGTCACCAAGGGAATGTTGAAAAAGAAAAACAAAGCTAGGGGCATCACGTTGCCTGACTTCATGCTATATTACAAAGCTGTGATCACCAAAACAGCATGGTATTGGCAGAAAAACAGACACATAGATCAATGGAACAGAACAGAAAACCCAGAAATGGACCCTCAACTATGTGCTCAACTTATCTTTGACAAATCAGGAAAGACTTATGTATCGAGATAAAACTGATGGTTACTGGAGGGGAGGTGGGTAGGGGGATAGGTTAAATAGGGGATGGGTATTAAGAACATTTGTTGTCATGAGCAGTGGGTGTTGTATGTGAGTGAAGAATCCTACATTCTATACCTGAAACTAATATTGCACTGTATGTTACCTAGAATTTAAATAAGAACTTGAAAAAGAAAAAAAAAAAAAAGAAAAGAAAATGTGACATTAAAACGTACTATGTTGAGGGGAGAAAATTTAGTTTTTGAATGCTTTCAAATTAACTTGCTATCAACTTAAAATAGAATGTTACATATTAGGCTTTTATGTGTGAGCCTCATGACAACCACAAAACAAAAACCTATAGTAGAAACACAAAAGATAAGGATTTAAGCATAACATTTAAGAAAGTCATTAAACCACAAAGGAAGAGAGCAAGAGAAGAAGAAACAAGAGGAACCAAACATCCCAAAAAACAGTTAACAAAAAAGGCAATAAGTACACACCAATTAGTAAAATTGCTTAAATGTAAATGGACTAAATTCTATAATCAAAAAACCTAGAGTGGCTAAAAGGATAAAACAAGGAGACCTATCTATATACTGCATAAAAGAAACCCACTTTAAATGTAATGAAACACAAAGTCTGAAAGTGAAAGAATGGAATAAGATGTTCCACACAAATGTAAACCAAAGGAGAGCTGATAAACTTGCACCAGACAAAATAAAATTTAAAACAAAGACTGTAATAAAAGACAAATAAAAGACATTGCATAATGATAAAGAGGTCAGTTTAACAAAGGATGTAACATTTGTAAATATTTTTGGACCCAGATTTAAAACATCTAAATATGTACATCAAATATTAACAGACCTAAAGGGAGAAATTGACAGCAATACAATAATAATGGGGGACTTTAATACCACATTTACATCAATGGATAGATCACCCAGACAGAAAACTGTAAGGAAACATTGGCTATAAATGACACATTAGGCCAGAATAAATATATCATATATATAACATATGCTATGTCATTTTTATATGTTTATTTAAAACATTCTCCAGGAGATATGTTAGGTCACTAAAAACTGTAAATTTAAGAAGATTGCAATTATATCAAGCATTTTTTCCTGATCACATATTACGAACCTAGAAAGCAACTGAAAAAAGAGAACTGGAAAAATTACAAATATGTAGAGATTAAGAAACCTGGTACCAAACAACCAATGCGTCAATAAAGAAATCAAAGGAGAAATAAAAATCTATCTTGAGATATGAAAATGGAAACACAATTTACCAAAATTGTGGAATGCTGTAGAAGTAGTTCTAAGAAAGAAGTGCATAGCAATACTTTAAGAACCTCTTTAAGAACCAAGAAACATCTCAATCTAACTTTATACCTAGAGGCACTAGAAAAAAGAACAAACAAAGCCTAGTTAGAAGGGAAGGAAATTACAAAGATTAGAGTGGAAATAGAGGATAAAAGGAAAATAGAAAAAAAATCAATGAAGCTAAGACTGGTCCTTGAAAAGACAAAACTGACAAAACTTTAGTTAGACTCACCAGGAATAAAGAAATGAAGGTTCAAATAAGGTCAGGAATGAGAAAGGAAAGATTATAACACATACCATAGAAATACAAAAGATCATGAGACTACTACAAATAATTACACACCAAAAACCTAGAAGAAATATATAAAATTCTAGAAACAGTCTATGTTATTGAATCATGAAGAAAAATAAAATACAAATTGACTTATAACTAGTAGTGATATTGAATCATTTATCAAAAACCTTCCAACAAACCAAAGTCCAGTACCAGACAGCTTCACTGATGAATTCTATGAAACATTTAAAGAAGATTTACTGCATATCTTTCTCCAGAAATTCCAAAAATCTGAAGAGTAGGGAGCACTTCATAACTCACTTTAATTAATTACCAAGATAACAAAATGAGATAAAGACATTGTAAAAAAAAGCACCAGTAAATATTTCTGATATATATAAACATCAAATTTCTCAACAAAATATTAGCAAACTGAATTCAACAATACATTTAAAAAATGACACACCACAATCAAGTGGTATTTATTTCAGGGATGCAAAGATGGTTGAACATCTCCAAATCAATCAATGTAATCAATTACATTAATAAAGAATAAAAACAATATGATCATATCAATAGATGCAGGGAAACATTTGATAAGAACTCTCAAGAACATAGATATAGAGGGAACATACCTCAATATAATAAAGGCCACAAATGACAAACCCACAGCTAAAATGATAGTCAATGAAAAAGGCTAAAAGATTTTCCTGTAAGATCAGGAAAACCCAGTTTTATTTAACCCAGTATTGGAAGTTCTAACCAATTAGACAAGAAAGAGAAATAAATGGCATCCACATTGCAAAGGAAGAAGCAAAACTATCATTATTTGCAGAAGACATGATTTTATATATGGAAAACCCTAAAGACTTAAAAAAAAAAACCTGTTGGAACTAATAAACTCAGGAAAGTTACATAATACAAAATAAACACACAAAAAACTTGTGTTTCTATACAGTAACATCAAACTACCAGAAAGAGAATTTAAGAGAAAATTTTATTGCCAATTGCAAACAATTGAAACAATATTATGAAAACCTAGATGCCAACAAATTGGACGGCTTAGAAGAAATGGAAAAATTCTTGGAAACATATAACTCACCAAAACTAAAGCAGGAAGAAAGAGAAAATTTGAACAGACCAATTACCAACAATGCAATTGAATCAGTAATAATAATAATAATAAAACAACTACCCAAACCAAAGTCCAGGACTAGTTAGCTTCACAGGTGAATTCTATCAAAATTTTAAAGAAAAGTCAATACCTATCTTCTCAAACTATTCCAAAAAATACAAGAGGAAGGCAAACTTCAAATTCATTCTGTGAGGGTGCTATCACTCTGATACCAAAACTGGGATAAAGACTTGAAAAAAAGGAAACTACAGGCCACTATCTCTCAAGAATACAGATACAAAAACTTTCAACAAAATATTAGCAAACCAAGTCCAACAATACATTAAAAAAATTATTCATTACAATAAAGTGGAATTTGTTCCTGGCATGCAAGTGTGGTTCAATATTCACAAAACAATCGACAATATGCATCACATCATAAAATCATATGATCATCTCAGTAGATGCAGACAAGTATTTGACAAAGTATGACATCCACTCAAGATAAAAAACCGTTTGCAAAGTATGTCTATAAAGACCTTATATGAAAAACTCACAGCCAACATCATACTCAATGGTAAAAAGCAGAGCTTTTCCCTTAGGTTAGGAATAAGACAAGGATGTCCATTCTGGCCACTTTATTCAACACAATACTGGAAGTCCTAGGGACAACATAAAGAAACAAAAGGCATCCAAATTGTTAAGGAAGAAGCAAAACTCTCACTATTTGCAGATGACATGATTTATATATAGAAACCCTTAAAGACTCCACCAAAAAAACTCTAGAACTGATAAATGAATGCGGTAAAGTTGTAGGATACAAAATCAACATACAGAAATCTGTTGCATTCCTATACACTAATAATGAAGCAGAAAATGAAATTAAGAAAACAATCCCATTTATATCACACCAAAAACAATAAAATATCTAGGAATAAACTTAACCAAGGAGGTGGAAGACCTGTACTCTGAAAACTATAAAACATTGATGAAATAAATTCAAGATGATGCAAAGAAATGGAAAGACACTTCATGCTTATAGGTTAGAAGAACAAATATTGTCTATACAACCCAAAGCAATCTATAATTTAACACAATTGCTATCAAAATACAAACAGAATTTTTCACAGAACTAGAACAAACAATCCCCAAATTTGTATGGAACCACAAGGACCTTGAATAACCAAAACACTCTTGAAAAAGAAAAACAAAACTGGAAGTAATACAATTCCAGACTTAAGGTTATATTAACAAAGAAGTAACAATTAAAATAGTATAGCACTGGCATAAAAATAGACACATGGATCAATGGAATAGAACAGAAAATCCAGAAATAAACATACAATTAGATGGTCAATTAATCTTTGACAGAGGAGGAATGAATCATACGATCATCTGCCCAATTACAATATGGGCAGATGACCTGAATAGACATTTCTCCAAAGGAAACATCCAGATAGCCAACAGACACAGGAAAAGATGAACATCACTTGTCGTCACAGAGATGCAAATCAAAACTACAGTGAGACATCATCCTCATACAAATGGGAAAAAGACTGTCTTTCCAACAAATCGTGCTGGGAAAACTAGACAACCACATGCAAATGAAACTGGACCACTTTCTTTCACCATACACAAAAATAAACTCAAACTGCTCTGAAAACCTAATGTGAGACCTGAAATAATAAAAACCCTTGAAGAGAACATAGGCAGTAATCTCTCTGACATTGGTTATAGCAACATTTTCTAGATATGTCTCTTGAGGCAAGGGAAACAAAAATGAAAATAAATTATTGGGACTACATTGAAATAAAAAGCACACAGCAAGGAAAACAATTAACAAAACAAAAACAAACTGCTAAACAGGAGAAGATATACGCAAATGACATATCTGATAAAAGTTTAGTATCCAAAATCTATAAAGAACTGATACAACTCAATACCCAAAAGAAAAATAATCCAATTACAATATGGGCAGATGACCTGAATAGACATTTCTCCAAAGGAAACATCCAGATAGCCAACAGACACAGGAAAAGATGAACATCACTTGTCGTCACAGAGATGCAAATCAAAACTACAGTGAGACATCATCCTCATACCTGTCAGAATGGCTAAAATCACAAATACAAGAAACAAATGTTGGTGAGGATGTGGAGAAAAAGGAACATTTGTTCAAAGTTGCTAGGAATGCAAACTTGCGCAGCCACTGAGGAAAACAGGATGGAACTTCATCAAAAAGTTAAAAATGGATCTACCCTATGATCCAGTAATCACACTACCAGGTATTAAACCTCCCCTTCTCCCCCCAAAATACAAAAACATTAATTCAAAGGGATACATGCACTCCTATGTTTATTTCAGGATTATTTACAGTAGCCAAACTATGGAGGCAACCCAAGTTCCCATTGATAGATGAATGGATAAAGAAGATGTGATGTATCAATACAATGGAATATTACAGAGCCCCCCAAAAGAATAAAATCTTGCCATTTGCAACACCAAGGACAGAGCTAGAGAGTATAAACCTCAGCAAATCAGTCAGTCAGAGAAAGATAAATGTGATTCACTCATATGTGGGATTTAAGAAACAAAATAAATGAGCAAAGGAAAAAGAAGACAGACTAAGAAATAGACTCTTAACTGTAGAGAACAAACTGATGGTTACTAGGTGAGGGTGAGGTGGGAGTTTGGGGGAAATAGGGGATGGGGATTAAATAAAAAGATAAAAGAAAGAAATACCTAGAATAAATTTAACCAAGGAAGTGAAATACTTCTACACTGAAAACCATAATACAGTGATAAAAAAAATGGAAGAAGACACAAATAAATGGCAAGATAACCCATGCTCATGGATTGGGGGTACTGCTATTTTAAAATGTTCATACTACCCAAAGATCTGTAGATCCAATGTACTCCCAATCAAAATCCAAATGGTATTTTCCACAGAAATAGAAAAAAAACCCCTAAAATTTGTATGGAACCACAAAACACCCTGAATAGCCAAAGCAGTCTTGAGAAAGAAGAACAAAGCTGGAAGTATCATACTCCCTGAATTCAATCTATATTACAAAGTTATGATAATCAAAGTAGTATGGTATTGGCATAAAAGCAGACACACAGATCAAATGGGATAGAATAGAAAGTCCAGAAATAAACTATGCATATATGGTTAATTAATTTATGATGAAGGAGGCAAGAGTAGACAATAGGGAAAGGACAGTCTTTTTAATAAATGGTTTTGGGAAAGCCAGAGAGCCAGAGGCAAGAAAAAAAACTGGATTATTGTTTTATGGCATATAAAATGGATTAAATTCTAGGATAAAATACAGATGGTAAACACTGATATTGGTCTTGATAATGTTATTTTGGCTCCGATTCCAAGATATTCCAAAAGCAACAAAAACAAAAAGAAACAAATGAACTACATAAAACTAAAAAGCCTCTGCATAGTAAAGGAAACCATCAACAAAACAAAGAGGTAATCTACTAGGTGGAAGAAACTATTTACAGAAAATATATCCAATAAGGGGTTAATATGCAAAATATACTGAGGACTCATACATACTCAGCTGAACAAGAACAAATCAAACAATCCACTTTAAAAATGGGAAGAGGACCTCAGCTGACATTTTTCAGAAGAAGAATACAGATGGCCAACAGGCAGATGAAGGGATGCTAAACCCCACTAATCATCAAGGAAATGCAAATCAAAACCACAATGAGATATCACCTTGTACCAGTTAGAATGGCTATTATCAAAAGACAAAAAACAAGTTTGGGTAAGGATGTGGAGAAAAGGGAACACTTGCATGCTGTTGGTGGGAATGTAAATTGGTGGAGTCACTGTGGAAAACAGTATGGAGGTTTCCCAAAACATTAAAAATAGAACTGCCGTATGATTCAGTATTTCTACTTCTGGGTATTTAACTAAGTAAAACAAAAACATTAACTTAAAGGGATATACACACCTCTATGTTTACTGCAGCATTATTTACAACAGCCAAGATATGGAAACAACCTTAGCACGCATTGATGTGCGAATGGATAAAGATTTGGCATATATACACAATGGAGTACTACTTTACTATTAAAAAAAGAATGAAATCTTGCCATTTGTGACAATGTGGATGCACCTTGATCTAAGTAAAGTAAGTCAGATAAACAAAGACAAATACCATATGATCTCAATTATATGTGGAATCTTAAAAACTAACAAACAACATAACAAAATGCATGGATATAGAGAACAGAGTGGTGGTTGCCAGGAGGAAAAGGAGTTGGGGCTGGGCAAAAGAGAGGATGGGGGAATGGAAAGTACAGACTTCCAGCTGGGAAGTGAATAGCTCATGCGGACTGTGGTGTGTAGCATGGTGTCTGTAGTGAATGGTATTGTAGCATGTATTTGAAGGTTGCCAAGAGAGCAGATCTTGAAAGTTCTCATCATAAGAAAAAAAATTTTTTTTTGTAACTTTTTATGGTGATGGATGGTGAGTAGTTTTATTATGGTAATCATTTCACAACAGTGTGAAGTGCTGAATCATTAGATTTTATACCTGAAATTGATATAATATGGTATGTCACTTAAGTGACAGAGAATATATATAGCAGATATTATTCAGCCATGAGAAAGAAGGAAATCCTGTCGTTTGGGACAATGGATGAGTGTGGAAGATATTATGCTAGGCAAACTAAGACAGAAGAAGAAAAATGTTGTATGATATCACTTACACGTGGAACCTAAAACAGCTAATTTTATAGAAACAGTGAGTAGAGTGGTGGTTATCAGGGATTTGGGGTGGGAGAAATCTAGAGATGTGGTCAAAGGGTATAAATTTCCAGTAATAAGATGAATCAGTTCTGGGGATCTAATGTACAGCATTTTGATTACACTTAACAATACTATATCCTATACTTCAAAGTTGCTAAAACACTAGATCTTAAATGTTTTCATCTCCAGAATGAAATGGTAATTATGTGATGTGATGGAGGTGTTAGTTAATGCTGTAGTGGTAATCATTTTGAAGTAAGTGTATCATATCAACATGTTGTATACCTTAAACTTGTACATGCTTGTATATCAATAATATCTCAATTAAGCTGAAAATAAAAAGAATGGTGGGTATAGTATGATGTCATTTTTGCAAAAATATGTGTATCCTTATGTACATAAACAAACTGGGAGAACACAAAACTAAGTGGGAGGGAAAAGAGCAATAATTTAAGAAAGACCATTTGAATTCTATAAGAGAATGTTGATTACTGGCAGAGAATACTACCTTTTTCATTAACATTTTCATTTGCCACCTCCTTATTCCTCTCAACTCTTGTATATTTTACTATATATTTATATTATTTATTTATATTTATAACTAATATTTCATTTATATTATATAATGATTTTTATTATATTAATATTATTCTGGTTTGAAACATGCCTGTCTCTGGAGGACATCTGGTAACATCATGAGAAGATGGGCTTAGTCTCCTTTGTAATCAATGAAATATACACTAAGTCAAAATAAAATAATAGCACATAGACCTGAGAGTTACAAACATTAAAGAGTCTGACAACACCAAATGGAGTCTGGAGGGTAAAGTGATGTGAAATTTCTTACACTGCTCCTGGAGCACATTGATAGAAAGGTTTTGGAGAGCACCTGACAATTTCTCATAAAAAATAAACATGTATTTTTCAATACATCAATTTTACTCCCAGGTATATATCCCATGCTGTATTTCCTAAACAGCTGGTGCCATGGAGCACTATGGGAGAAATGCCTTGAGAATACCACTATTAAGTTTTTCAGACCTAACTACTTAATAAGCAGAACTGTTAGGCATTTGATTTTTTTTTCACTAGGTAATGTATCAAGGACATTTTTCAAGTAAATACACATAGATCTATTCCACTGTGTGTGGACACTGATCATTTATTGGTGAATTTGGATCCTTAGAAAAATTTTTCAAAAACACAGTTCATGTACTCTCTGTAATATCTGAAGACAGATTTATTTGCAGTATGTTTTTCTTATATCCCTGAAACTCTTCTGAATTTGAAGGGCACAGGCTTGAAGAGATGGTGTATTTCTGGTATTCTGGTTTTTCCACAGTAGGTAGTTGGGTACTGAATTAGACGTCTCTTCTATGCTGCCTTTCTTGTTAAATGACCAAGCTGTTGCTTCTATTCTGTTTTGCATGCAAGGTACTCTGCATTTGAATAAACCATATATATTCCCAGTTTATAATGGGAGGCTTTACAAAGTAGTATGGCCCTAGTTTTGTTTTTTACTTTATTGTTGTTGACATCCTATTCCATCTTTCCCACACTCTGAATAATCTCTAAAGTCCAGGAAAAACCAACAGTGATAAACACACATCAATATTGCCTACCAGCCTTCTAAAGCTGAAATGAATTCCATGTTCTGGTGGCCTAGTCCATAATCAACAGAGGGATACTGGGCTTTGTTGGTTTCAACTGACAAGTCAAAGAACCTTGTGTTAAATACTCTTTGAGCTCACTGGCTTTGGGATTGGGATTGTGTCTCCTTTTCATCCCTTTAAATAAATTTATGCTCCTATCAGCTGGCCTGGCCTCCAGAGGACTGTCATTATGTTCATTATTTATTGTCTGCCTTTCTATTTCTGGTGGTCAAATGGGTACCATGAAATTCTTCTTTTATTCATCTTTTTGTAAATGTCATGACTGAGGAGAGATGGATGTTTATAAGAACAAGGCACAGGGACATTTGGAAGTTTTTGAGACTGAACACACTGGAGTTAATAGATATATTAGATGTGTATTGGTAAATCTAAGTGCTTGCCTTCCTGGGTGCTCTTTCTAGCTAAACGATGACTTATTCTAGGTTTAATAGGAACTGGGCTTCATTCAGGTAAGATTTTCTTTAGATAATAATAGAAATGGTATCTTTCTTACTCTTATTTCTAGTTCAACTGGAGCAAAACACATTTAGTCGTAATTTCATGCATTCTTCATGCGACTGGAGGTATGAATGACTGCTTTCCCTTACAACCTCACTTCCACCCCTCTTAGAGTAAATCATCTACCTGGGACAAGAAAATGGCTGTAGCAGTGAGAAGGCAAAGAACTAGAAAGATTAGTAATACAGATGGCCAACTGTGGTTATTTAAGACTTAGGGAACTACTAAATGAAGAATTAAAAATTTTGAAATGTTCAGCTCATTAAGATTTTTAAACCAACAAGAATATTCATTCCTGAAGTGCTAGTTTCATTTGTATGACTTTAACCCCTGAGCACTATTAAAAAGTTATATTTAGGTAAGAAAACGAAATAAAAGTCATCCAAATCAGAAAAGCAGCAGCATAACTCTCCATTTGCATATGACATGCTATTATGCATGGAAATCCCTGAAGACTTCACCAAAAAACCGTTAAATAAATTCAGTAAAATTTCAGGATATAAAATTAATATGCAAAAAAGTTGTATTTCTATATACTAGTAACTATCAGAAAGAGAAATTAAGAAAATCTTATTTGTACTTGTATCAAAAAGAATAAAATACTTAGAGGTAAATTTAAGTAAAGAGGTTAAAGACTTGCGCAGTGAAAACTATGACAATGATGAAAGAAATTGAAGATGGCATAAATAAATGGAAACACATTCTGTGTTCACAGATTAAGGTACTGTTAAAAGGCCCATACTACACAAAGCCATCTACAGATACAGTGTAATCTTTAACATTCCAATGACATTTTTCACAGAAAAAGAATAATCTTAAAATTTGTCTGGAACCACAAAACTTTTCCATGTTAAGGCAATCTTGAGAAAGAAGAACAAAACTGAAGTATCACACTCCCGGATTTCAAACTGTATCACAGAGCTTTAACAGTATGGTACAGGCATAAAAATAGACCGATAGATCAATGTAACAGGACAGAGAGCTCAGAAATGAACCCATGCATATATGGTCAATTAATTAACATCAAAGGGCCCAAGAATATACAATGCAGAAAAGACAGTCTTCAGGAAATGGTGCTGGAAAACTAGACAGCTAAATACAAAAGAATGAAACTGGACCTCTATCTTACACCATATGTAAAATATCAACTCAAAATGGATTAAAGACTTCAACAGAAGACCTCAGTGCCCTGTCAGGGAATAGATGCACACTGAAAATCAATGTCTCAGGCATAGTATACCCTAACAGTATCAGGTAGCATCTGCCTGTCTCTTTTTCCAATGCTTTTCCTGCCTCAGTGCCTCTCATGAGGTTGTGTCAGATTCTTAGTAGCACAGGCTTTGAAAGATACATTTTTAGACAACTATCCGCACTATGTCCACTTGTATTATGTAGCAGGAAACCATGACATTACTCTTTCCCAAACTTTAAAGAGCAACAGACTTAACTGAATGTTTTGATGAAATAAAGGTTCTTGGGACCTATTGGCAGAAATGCTGATTTCAGGAGTCTTTGGTTGGCACAGGGGAATTTATCTTTTTAAGAAGTTCACTGGGTACTTCTGAAGTAGTTGGTCTGATGACTACACTTTATGAAAGTCCTCTGCATTTAGGGACTGCTCTTTCAAATAGTCACTAATGATAATAACAAATGTAAAGATAGTTTTGAAGATAATGAAATTTTCTCTTACTTTGCACATCAAGAAACCCTTAGCAGTATTTAATCATACTCATTTTCAGTGACTCTTGGAGAAAGTTTTAGAGGAAAACTCATCTGGTTGCAAAAAAGTGTATACAGGTGTTGATGCAGGGATAGGAACCAAGTTCATTCCCAATTTGTCAAATCTGAATCAAACATACACATTATATGAACTTTTAGAAAATATTCAAATGCAGACAACTCTGTTCTGGGATAATGTGCATTTCGATAATTCAACATTGCTTCAGCATGATTGGTAATTGTCTTAATCTGTTAAGGCTGTTATAACAGAATACCATAGACTAGGTGAGAACCTAGAGATAACAAGAGAAATTTGTCACAATTCTGGAAGCTAGGAAGTCCAAGATCAAAGTGCCAGTAGATTAGATGTCTGGTGAGAGCCCTGCTTCCTGCTTTATAATGCTATCTTTTTGTTGTGTCCTCACATCGCAGAAGATGCAGAAGAGCTCTCTAAGGTTTCCTTTATAAGGTCACTAAATCCCATTTATGAGACCTCTACATTCGCACAGCCCTACCTCTTAATACCATTATCTTAAAGATTAAGTTTTAACATATAAATTTTGGAGGGATACAAATATTCAGTCTATAGTGGTCATGCAAGGTAATGTCAAAATAATACTGAATTTGCCTTGGTTTATCCAAGCTTTCCCCAGTGCATTAATCTTTTACGCTGCCAAGCATCAGGAGCTGAACATAAAGTGTAATACTGCAGAGGAGCACAGCAAGGCACAAAGGAACTCAGGAATATTCAAAATCCCATTCATCCCATGTTTTCACTCTTGGCTCTCTTTGGTCACTGGCCTTTGTTGGAAATACCCTTCAGTTTTTGCTGATCCTTTAAAATGTTGCCCTTTTAACTACAAAGCTCAGTGGTCTCAACCCTCCTGTCACCCATTTCCATCAAGCTACTGTTATTTCCTGCAACAAATGCTTATATTAATGACAGTGGTTATTCATTAGGGATTTAACATACCTTTTAAACTATGTATTATTTTTTGTTGTTAGCATTCTGTATACAAAGTTGCATAGGTTTGCGTGGTATGTGTATCCAAAGTTTCTCACAAACCCTGTCACGTGTAGCATAATTTTGTAGAATGCAAAATGTTCTGGAATACATGTATTGCATTAGAGAAAAAACACCTATGTTCTGAAGCAAAACAGAAATAAATGCTCATCTACATGCTCTTTGAAGTCATTTATGTTTTTGTTTTTCTCCATGATGAGGAATACTGAAGAATGGACAGGTACTGGCTTTGGGTTCGAAATCATTAAGTATTGCTTTCCGGCACCAGATCAAGGGGTTTGGTTTATAAATTACCTAACTTGGTACAGTGGCAGATACACAATTCTTTTAACTCAGCTTCAAACAGTATGCCTGTCAGTTGAATATGTTGCTCAATTTCTGTTAGACAAATATACAGTTAAAGACCAAGAACCAAGCCCAGAAATAATACAAAAACAAGTTAGAGGGATCTTGAAGACCTAAGGTGTCCATTAGGGACCTGGAGTTTCTTGTGGCATAATATATAATGAGAATTTTTAAACAACCTTAACCATTTTTAAGTGTATAGTTCAGTAGTGTTAAATATATTCACATTATTGTGAAACAGATCTCCAACACTCGTCTATACTCATTAAACAGTTTTCCTCCCCTGCCTCTACTATCACTGTGTAAAATTCCTGACCATTTGCCATTTAAACATGGGGAGAACTGTGTTAATATCTAAAATCAACTTTAGTTTGCAGAGTCATAAAAAATACAGAGACCAGGGGAATTAACTTCCTTCAGGCATGAGATGAATCCAGGGAAAGAGAGAAATGTTCTCAGTCCTAAGTGTAGAAATGTTGTCAGGATGTACTGTCAGAGTCCCAGGTGTATCAGCTCATAAGTCACAGCAAGGAACTCTGGTAGATATTGGGTTGGCCTGAGAACTGGCAACTTTGGGGCATCCACTGCTTCTTTCTGTTGTGGTTAGCAGTACCATGGCTCAGCAAGCAGAGTTCTCAATGACGGGTGGGGTGCCCTGGCAACGGCTTTCCTATTAAAGGGCAATGAGCAAGTCATGAAGTCTAACAGCACCGCAAAGCTCATGCAACTAAAACAGATGTCCCTTGTCCCTGGGGAGTTTTCTCTTTCTGAACAATCTTGGTGAACAATCCTTTAGGGATATTTAGATGACCTTTTCTTGAGACACCATGCTACTTTATGCTTTCCTAAATGTCTAATCTGTATAATTATATCAAGGCACCAAATCTGGTTAGTGTTCTTTGATGTGGATTGCAGATATAACTCACTGCTTCTGTCATGTTTATCTCTGAAATGGAACTTCAGACTTTCTTCCATGAATCCCAATCCTCCACCTGGACCCAAGCAAGAGTGTACTGTTCCTTCTCCTCCTTACCTATTCTGCTGCCTTCTATTTAATGATACAGCTGGGGAGTCTTCTGACCTTTCCATCCTAGAAGCTATTTGTGGATGTTTGAGGACCATTTTTCTAGCCAAAGATGGTGTTATTTTAGTCTGTTTGGTTCCATATTTTTATCTGCAAGACAGGCTTTTGCCTGTATACTTAAATCCCATTTCATGTTTTTTTTTTTTTTTAGAAAGAAATAGTGATTTAATTAATGACTATAGAATATAATAATTTTTAGAATAATGATATTGTATATTTATAAAGCACTAGGCTGTGTATAAGTAATTTTTCTTTCACTGTGTAGCTTTTTTCAAAAAGCAGTTATTTAAAATGATATATATGTATTTCAGAATGATAGACAAATAACTGTAGAAAAACAACTTACTGAAATGGAGCACATTATTTTCTCCGTAAAACCCACTGCTCCTCCATATATTTTCTGAGCTGAGAGGTTTATTATTCACATTATAATGCATCCAAAATCACCCAAAGTATAAATCTAAGTCACCTTTAATATCTCTTCCTAGTCTATCTTTCAAATGGTCCTGAAGTAGATTCTCTCTCAAGTATCTCCCTCAAATTCACTCCCATTACCTGCACTTATACCTTCAACATTTCCCTCTCGGTCTATTTCATTATGTTCCTGACTGATATCCCTGGCTCTAGACTCTCCCTTCTTCAATCTGTTTGCTTCCTTAGTTTCTACAGTTACCTTTGTTAAATGCAGGTACCCACTGAGAAATCGCTAACATAATTTATTGTGTAGGGGATAAAGTCCAAACCCCTTGGCAGTACATCCAAGGCCTGTGGTAATGCATCTTGTCAGCATCACTTCCCCCTCATTTACCCCTGCTCCAGGCATACTGACAGACTTAACACTCTCTGCCTCCAACCCCTGACATATGTGGTTTCCTTTGCTGGAAGGTCCTGGCTTGCTTCCTTGCTATCTCCTTTGTTCCTCCAAACATAGCAAATGTGATTTTGAAGGTAGGTTTTTTTTGTGTGTGTGTGGGGGGAGGTGCTGTGAGACTTATATTATTTGGGGGGCCCAATGTAAGAAAAAGAGTCAAAATTATGCATTCTCCTAATTTTGTATAATTATAAAGTAGAGATAGGGCACTTAAAGAGTTCTAGACAAGTGAGGAAGCCTGAAGCTTCAGCTTGGTTAGCTTCCTGGTAAATTTGCCTCTGAGTTATTGCTCAATGACTTATTGAACTATTGTTTATTAAACTTTCTCAGTCTGGCAGAGTGACTAGGATAGTATGTACTGCACAAAAATTTGTTTAATTACAGAGTAAAATCCTACTCAGCTCCAAAGGTGGCTCAGATGTTACTTTTCTACAGTTTTCCTGAATTTCCCCAGCTATTTGATGTTTCTTCTTTTTTCTAGAGTATTTTATAGACAGATTTAATATGATACTTTCTACACTACATAGCAGTTGATTGTTTCATGTGAATCAATGTCCTCAAATTTAGCATAGGTCAGAATCAGCTTGAAGAGTTTATTAATCTCACTCCCAGAGTTCCTGACTCAGTAGCCTGGGGGTAGGGTCTAAGGATTTACATTTTTAATGAGTTCCCTGGTGATGCCCATGGCCAAGTTCTACAGCAGCTATACCCCATTCATTCTAAGCACATTCCTGGTTCATGGTAGGTGCCTAAATATGTATATTAAATAGTAAAATAGTTAAGCATATTATAAAATTTTAACTTTCTATACTTTTTGCAAGTAACAAATTATAGTCTTATATACATATCTTTAAAAATTGATTTCCCCATTAATAATTAAGGTAATTAACAATTAAGGTAATTAACAATATTGAGTAATATTGAGTATTGAGTATTGAGTCCTTGTACTCTTCAATTGCATTTTAAAAAGAAAGGAAAAAACCCAGAATTTTGAAGATTCAGACTGTTCCTTAAATTACATATTTTATATAGTACTTAGAGAAATATTTAACACCAAATTTACTAGATTCTTTTTATTCTATTTTTTATTTTTTTATTTTCAGCATAACAGTATTCATTATTTTTTCACCACACCCAGTGCTCCATACAATCTGTGCCCTCTATAATACCCACAACCTGGTACCCCGACCTCCCACCCCCCGCCCCTTCAGAATCCTCAGATTGTTTTTCAGAGTCCATAGTCTCTCATGGTTCACCTCCCCTTCCAATTTCCCCCAACTGCTTTTTCCTCTCCAACTCCCCATGTCCCCCATGCTATTTGTTATGCTCCACAAATAGGTGAAACCATATGATAATTGACTCTCTCTGCTTGACTTATTTTCTTAACCTAGATCAGGGCATATTATTTTTCTTATTGCCAAGATAACAAAAGAATAAAAAAAGAGCCTATAAGATGGTACGTGGTTAAAATTATAGCCATGAGATTTTAATATTAAAACATGTTCTATAGGGGCGCCTGGGTGGCTCAGTGGGTAAAGCCGCTGCCTTCGGCTCAGGTCATGATCTCAGGGTCCTGGGATCAAGTTCCGCATGGGACTCTCTGCTCAGCAGGGAGTCTGCTTCCTTCTCTTTCTCTGCCTGCCTCTCTGCCTACTTGTGATCTCTCTCTGTCAAATAAATAAATAAAATCTAAAAAAAAACCCCACAAAACAAACAAAAAACATGTTCTATATAACCAACAAAAATATTTAATATTAAATTATTTATAAAATATTTATAAAAATATTTATATTTATAAAAATATTTATAAAATATTTATATTATATATTTTATATATAATATATATTATATATATTTATAAAATATTTATAAAAATATTTTAATATTAAATTATTTAAGATGTATACAGTGATACTGAGATTAAATTTGGAAAAGCGAAGAAAAATGAAAGAGGGAAGGCAGAGCGGAGCACAACGTTAAGAAAATTTTATAGGTAACAAAAGAATTTTTCAACAAGAAATTTACTCAACAAGAAAAAGCTTTTAAAAATTTAAAGCAGTACTTGGGGGCACCTGGATGGCTCAGTGGGTTAAGCCCCGCATCAGATTCTCTGCTCAGCAGGGAGCCTGCTTCCCTCCCCCTCTCTCCCTGCCTGCCTCTCTGCCTACTTGTGATCTGTCTCTCTTTGTGTCAAATAAATAAATAAAATCTTAAAAAAAACCAACAACATTTAGAGCAGTACTTGTACCTACAGAAAATAATCAGGAATACACTGCTTTTATTTATCTAAGGATTTAGATGTTTCCTGAGTAAAAGGGAGAAAACAGGAAAGAAGAGGGCAGGAGGGAGGGAAAAGTAAAAAAAGACTCTGAAGAAGCCCAGTAACAATTTTACAGTAACATTTCAAGAAAGAATTACCACTTACTACACCAGGAGTAAATGCTTTCTACTTGCCTAAAGACCCGAGATTACAAGGAATTAACGACCAGGACAATATGCTGTGTATGTCTATGTGTGGAGCTGCAGTAGGTCCTGGAGGATGGGAAATGGGCACCATTGCCCAGTGTCTGGGTGTCTCCTTGGGATAGGACTTGGCATTGGTATTAGAACTGGAAATTTGCAGGTAAGATTTAGAAAGACCATAGACCCTATTTTACTGTTGGCGCCCATGATCTAGAACAGAAGTTTTAAGAAAATTATTCTAAAATTTTAATTTCAACTTTAATAGTAATAGAGAGGTTGGTCACATCTGGTTTGTAAAACAGTATATCCTATGGGTAAGATATTTCTTATTTATGTTGGTTTGGGCAGAGTCTTAGGAGAGTATAGAAGTCAGTGAAAAGAATCAAAGCTTCCCTTCCCTTTCTCTGTTCTGGAGCAGACTCTGGAATGGATCAGTTATAGACTGGGGTTTAATGACATTATTGCTGGGAGAGACTGATAGTAGTAAATGGTAAAGTATTCCTGTGGCAAAGTGAATCTAAAGGACTTGGGATAAGCTCCACAAATTTGACCAAATTAAAATTTCCTTTTCTGAATTATAATTCCCTTATGGCAATCTTAAAATAGAGCCCGAGAATTATCTTACACAATTTTGCATCATGGAAAGGTGGTGACAGTGACCAAAAATATTTATGGATAAGTGAGTTTAGTTGGAGAGGGGGCATGAGGCAGGCAAACTTCCTTGGGAATTCTCAGAAATATCTGCAGAGGGCTACATCTGGGAAATTTATTTTTTATCTTTTGAAAAAGATTTTATTTATTTATTTGTCAGAGAGAGAGAGAGAGCAAGAGAGAGAACATAAGTCGCAGGCAGAGGCAGAAGCAGGCTGCCCACTAAACAAGGAGCCTGGTGTGGAACTCAATCCCAGGACCCTGGGATGGTGACCTGAGCTGAAGGCAGACGCTTAACAAACTGAGCCACCCAGGCATTCCTGGGCAATTTACTTTTAAGGAAAAATGCAATATTATACATTTTCATCTTGTATGACTGAAACTTTATATTGATTAAACAGCAATTCCCTTATTTCTCCTCCCAGCCTCTGGCAACCACCATTCTACTCTGTTCCCATGAAGCTGACCATTTTAAAAGTCTCCTATGTAAGTGGAATCATGCAGTATTATCCTTCTGTGACTAGCCTATTTTACTTAGCATAATGTCTTCCAGAATCATCCATGTTGTTGCAAATGACACGATTTTCTTTTTATGGCTGAATGACATTCCATTGTCATTCATGTCACTAACCACATTTTTAAAATCCATTCATCCATCATTGGACATTTAGGTGGTCTCCACTTCTTGGCTGTTGTAAATAATGCTGTAATGAGCACGGAAGTACAAATATCTCTTCAAGATCTTGATTTCAGGGGCACCTGGGTGGCTCAGTGGATTAAGCCTCTGCCTTCAGCTCAGGTCATGATCTCAGTGTCCTGGAATCGAGCCCCGCATCGGGCTCTTTGTTCAGCGGGGAGACTGCTTCTCTCTCTCTCTGCCTGACTCTCTGCCTACTTGTGATCTCTCTCTCTGTCAATTAAATAAATAAAATCTTAAAAAAAAAAAAAGATCTTGATTTCAATTCCTTTGGATATATACCCAGAACTGGGAAGCTGGATATTAGTTCTAATGTTAGTTTTCTGAGGAAACTTCATACTGTTTTCCATGGTGTTTGCACCAATTACATTCTCACCATTAGTGTACAAGAATTCCAATTTCTCCACATTCTCGCCAAACACTTGCTATATTGTTAGTTTGATAATGGTCATCCTAACATGTGTGAAGTGTTTTTGATTTGTCGTTTTGATTCGTATTTACCTGATGATTAGTGTCATCTTTGGAGAAATGTCTAGTTTCTTACTCGTTTTTTAATTTTTTTTGTTGTTGAGTTATAGGAGTTCCTTATACTTTAGATATTAATCCCTTATCAGACATATAGTTTGCAGACATCTTCTCCCATTGTGTAGGTTGCCTTTTGACTTTGTTGATTCTTTTGCTTTGCAGATTTTTGGTTTGATATGGCTCTACCTGTCTATGCAGATTAACTTTTTGAAGCTTTTATTTTTGAAATAATTATAGATTCACAAGAATTTGGAAACAAAATGGACAGGGAGGTCCTATGTATCCTTTACTTAGTACAATATTATAATCAGGATATTTCACCAGTTTTTAGGTGATGAGTGTGTGTGTGTGTGTGTGTGTGTGTATGTGTAGTTCTATGCAACTTGATCACATATGCAGATCTGTGTAACTCCTATCACAATTAGGATATAGAACTCTTCTTTCACCACAGGGCTTTGTCTTGCTGACCCTTTATAGCCACACCCACCATCTTACCTCCATCATCCCTAACCCTTGGGAATCACAAATCTGTTCTCTGCCTCTATAATTCTGTTATTTAAAGAATATTATATAAATGGGATAATATAGTATGTAACCTTCTGGGATTGGCTTCTTTCACGCAGCACAATTTCCTTGAGATACAACCAAGTAATTACATGTATTAGTAGTTAGTTCTTTTTTTTTAATTTTTATTTTCAGCATAACAGTATTCCTTGTTTTTGCACCACACCCAGTGCTCCATGCAATTCGTGCCCTCTCTAATACCACCACCTGGTTCCCCCAACCTCCCAACCCCCGCTGCTTCAAACCCCTCAGATTGTTTTTCAGAGTCCATAGTCTCTCATGGTTCACTTCCCAGTAGTTAGTTCTTTTTTTATTGCTGTGTATCTCCCCATGGCATGGATGTATTACAATTTGTTTAAGTAGTCACCTACTGAAGACACTGAGCTTTTTCCAGTTTTGGACTATTATAAATAAAGCTTCTATTAACAATTATGTACAGTCTTTTTGTAAAAATAGATTTGAGAAAGAGAGAGAGAGAGTGCGTGCATATATGTGTGTGTGTGTGTGTGTGTGTGTGTGTGTGTGTGTGTGTGTGTATGTGTTGGGGGAGAAGTTAGAGGGAGGGAATCCTCAAGCAGATTCCCTGCAGAGCATGATACTGGCCTGGTCCCAGGACCCTGAGATCATGAACTGAGCCAAATGCTCAAGAGCTAGATGCTCAACCAACAGAGCCTCTCAGGGTGTCCCCCCTTTTTTTGAGAAAGAGAGAGAGAGGTAGAGAGAGAGGGTAAAGATAGTTGTGGAGGAGAGGGAGAGAGAGAATCTAAAGCAGGGGCCATACCCAGCATGGAGTCACACAAGGGGCTTGATCTCATGAGCCTGAGATCATGACCTGAGCCAAAAACAAGAGTCGGGAGCTCAGCCTACTGAGCCACCCAGATACCTCTGTGCAGCCTTTTGTGTAGACATAAATTTTCATTTCCCTAGAATAAGTGTCTAAGAGTGCAATATCAAATACTCATAAAAGACCACTTGACCCTTATCTAAAAATAACTTCCATTCCATATTTGGTATACAGCATGTAATCTTTTTTTTTTTTTTTTTAAAGATTTATTTATTTATTTGAGGGAGAAAGAGAGAGTGCATGAGAGAAAGAGAGGCAGAGAGAGAGGGAGAGAGGGAATCTCAAATAGTGTCCCTGCTGAGCACGGAGCCCAATGCAGGGTTCAATCTCACCACTCTGAGATCATGACCTGAGCAGAAATCAAGATTCTGATGCTTAACCGACAGAGCCACCCAGGTGTCCCTACAATAAACTTTCATTTAAAAAATTGGGAAAGGGCGCCTGGGTGGCTCAGTGGGTTAAAGCCTCTGCCTTCGGCTTAGGTCGGGATCCCAGGGTCCTGGGATCGAGCCCCGCATCAGGCTCTCTGCTCAGCAGGGAGCCTGCTTCCCTTCCTCTCTCTGCCTGCCTCTCTGTCTACCTGTAATCTCTGTCTGTCAAATAAATAAATAAAATCTTTTAAAAAATTGGGAAAGCATAGGTACATTGAAATATTCTTTTTATGTATAAGGAGTTGCCTTTATGCACATCTGCAGACAATTAGGATTATGTGAAATTCTGTCATGCTGCAGATGATGACATGGTCCAGTGAAGAATTTCAGTCGGCATTTCTGATCATCTGTTGTAAGAAGCAGACTGTTGCTTTAAAAATCAGATTTTATTCCTTTCATCTGCATACCTCAATCACAAAATATGAAAACAGTTTTTTAAACAAAAAGCCTCTCTTATTTCCAAATCCTTTCAAATTAAACAGATATGGTCCTGCAGTTTATAAAGAAATCTAATCCCCCCAGCTATTAAAATAATGACGTTTTCAAGTGGCAAATTGGACCAAACAAGGCAGCACAAATATGTAAGTAAATTGAAATTCATAAAGAGAATAGAAGCAAATTATTTACTAAGGCTTGGAAGACTGGAGTTGGTTACAAGGTAAATAACTGTTAATTGCTTAGTAGAGGTTTTGCTTCAGGGTCTCATATGGCACAGGTATAGAAATATCACTCTATCTCTATGGCGTTTAGCAGAATATGTTACTATGTATACTCAGTATATAATTAGGTCAATATAAAAACAATGATTAATGTGAAACATGTCTTAACAATTCTGAGTAAATTACAAAAGAGTGAATTGGATGGACAACAAAATCTGAAGGACTTGTTTCTCAATTATGTGGCAGAATAATGGTAATTAATGTGGCTAAAATGATAAATTCCATTTTTATTTGAACATACAAGTAATAAAAGCTGATAATAAATTGAATTAAACTATATAACTTATGAGGCTATAAAATTGTAAAAGGATATTTAAGGTTATACTCATGATGCTCCTTTATAAAATGTTTGAATCAATACTATAATAAACAACTTGATAAAGGTAATCTTTCAATAATTTATTGGTTGCCCATACTTTGTTAAATCTAATGTGTTGTGAGTTTGGTGCTTTCTTGATTGTACCAGGAGGTATCAGTTGAAGATTTTCAAACCTGGCTGACCATAACTTACACCATTATCAATTGTAAGATGCATCCCCATTTCAGAGATGATAAAATGTGAAAATATGTGCATCTTAAAATTGGTAAAATATGGTAATAAAATAAGTATTCATTGATCATCTACTCTATGTAGGCACTATGAAAACTACTGGGCATACAGAAATGAACAAGATATAGTTCAGGCACTCAATAAGTTTAAAGCCAAGTAGGAGAAAAGTAAACAATTTCACAGGTAAAGAGTAATGATCTTGTAAGTTCTCTAGTTGATTTTATTTGAAACACAAGGAGAAACCTTCTGATAGTATCATTTTATAAGGGATATTGATTATACCATAGCTAACAACTACAACTTGTTTTATGAGCATATAGGGAATAACCTGTAAAAGTCCTTTAATTTATTTCTCAAGACTTGCAACATCAATCCCTCACAGCCACTTTAAAGTTTGCCTATTTTTTGAGATATTAGAGTGGGAAAAAAATCATTTTCCTCTTGAGTATCAAGATTCAGAAGTGACCCAATATTCAACACATTCATTTCTCAAATATTTTATCATCTTGCTGTTGAAGTAAAATGTAGCATTTTAGTCCCTCAGGAGAACTACTAAAAATAAAAATAATGACTTGGTCTTAAAATAACTCCAAATACAGGGCTTGTGCTCAGTTCAGGTCCCTAAAACGTTGCTGAGTGAACAATACAATCATCTGAGCGAGCCAGTCAGTGAGTGAGAGAGAGACCATGGTGATCTGCAAACCTGAATCCTTGATGTTCTGCAGACTATGCTAGGTTCCTGAAGTGGTGTGTGTGTGTGTGTGTGTGTGTGTGTGTGTGTGTGTGCATGCACGCACGCATGCACGTATACTTATTGTGACCTAATGTGACATATTGTGGCAGAGGTATGTGGCTTTTGTCTCTGGCTCCTGCCACAGAGTTCCTAAAACTCTTGGAGTATACTACCTTTTGTGTGCTGATGAGGACTCATGGCTAGAGCTGGGGGCGGGGGTGTAAATAGCTTCAGGATAGGGACTGGTTGCCAGAAAAACCAACCACATGATTGGAGGTTTCAGCCTCACTCCCTGACCTTTACGGAACAGAGAGGAGCTTGGAGATTGAATTCAATCCCTAAGGGCCAATGATTTAATCAATCATACCTATGTAAAGAAATCTCCATAGAAACCCCCAGATGATGGGGTTTGGAGAGTTTCCAAGCTGGTAAACATACTGAGGTGCTGGGAGGGTGGTGTGCTCTGAGACGGCATGGAAGGGCTACATTCCTCATACCCTAATATGTTTGGCTGTTCCCAGTTGCATCTTTTATAATAACCCGATGATTTAAATCAAGAACTTCCCAGAGTTCTGTGGGTCATTCTAGCAAATTGTCAAACCTAGGAAGGGGTCGCAGAACACTTGAATTTGTAGTTGACTGGGCAGAAGTGTGGGCAGCCTGGGAACTCCACCGGTAGCTGAAGTTGGGCCAATGTTGTGGCACTGAGTCCTTAACCTTAAAATCTGTAGTAACTCTGGAAGTGTCAGAATTGAACTCTTGGACACCCAGTTGATGTTGGAGAATTGGTGAACTGATGTAGGAGCATGACATGTAGTTGGTGCCAGGGATAAAACCCCAGACATTTTACATTATGTTCGCCTATTTTCCTGTTCAATTCAGACATTTCTGTTGGAATTGCTTTGGCTAAGGAAGTGGGCAGGGATGTGGTATGAGTCCCTGCTAGGCGGATCCTTAAGAGCAGTGTTTGGCTCCTTCTCTTCCACCTGTCAAGATGACCAGCAATGTTCTAAACAAAGGTTGTCTCCTTCAGCCTGGGTCCCATTATGAAGACAATGCAGGACAGAGCTATGGATGAGCCCTAAGCAAGAAATAAACCTGGTTGTTAAGGTTTAGGTAAAACTTGTCTCCACAGCACAACCTAATTTATTGCATTAAAGTTCAAGTGCTATGGAAAAAGGGATTTATTATGGACGCTAGACCTTATGCAGTTGTGGGAACTGGAGGATAAGTCTACCACAGGCTGTTGCCTCTGACTGCCTGGTGAGCCTGGAGCCACTACAGGTCAGCAGGGTGAGAGGGAGAGGTAAAATGGAATCTGCCTGTCAGCTGCTGTCTCTGACTCCTACTATGTGGGAATCTGCAGAAGGAGCCAACAACCTGGGCTACAGAATTGCAGGTGCACCTGCACGGAACTTGAAGAAGGTGAGGGAGGAGATTAAAGGGACTAGAGAAGCTTCAGGCAGACTGGTGCCCCACGGACCTAGTGAGGGTGAACTGCTGCAGGTGCTGCCCGCCAACTTGGACCTCAGAGCAGGCTGGCTCCTGCTCTGTCTTATCTTCAACAATTTCTTTGGCTAATCCTAACTCAGAACTGGATGGAATTCTGGGAAGTATAGTCCCAGCTTAGTGACACTGACACATACAAAAGTGCCACTGCTATGAATACACTCTAGGAAAAAATAAATTGTGCTCTACTATACGCTGGAGGTCTCTTCTCAGATTCTTACCTGGACTCAGACTTTGGCAAACTGAGAGGGACCATTTTTGAATGTCAAACTCCTCTTGCTTTCTTTAGCACAAGACCCAGATGAAAACAAGGTCAATAGCATGTTGCTTAGGCTCTCTGTTGCAGGACCATATCTGATCCTGGCCCTTGAGATTAGCACTTGGACCATGGAAGGAGAATAAGACCCTTTCCGGCTAAGGCCTGAAGCTGAACTTTACTAAGCAACCTTTCTCCATATGTCCTTCCCCTCGTTCTGCCAGATCCTGCAAGTGTGGGGAAAGACAGGATAATTTAAAGAACTTTTGCTCCTGTGAAGTCCCACTTAGGGTTCCTTATCTGCCCCTTTACATTTGTAACTCTTTGAGGGCTACATTTTATCTTTGACTCATAACAGTATTCTTTGCTTTTGGAGGTAGGGATAAGTGGTGAAACTCGGGTGCACCCAGCAGAGTGTCCTAAAAGAACTTAATTGTACTGCAGTTAATCAGCTGCCAGATTAATGGGCAGTCTCCCTGTTCTCTGGAAAGGAAAGTAGTACCCAAGACGTGTTGGGTGGTAGAAGTCTATAGGTAATCCTTAAATAGTATTGGTGCATCTCTACTCCCACCAGCTGAGTTGCAGCTAACCAAGAATTAGTCATATTTATTCTTTTTTTTTTTAAAGATTTATTTGACAGAGAGATCACAAGTAGGCAGAAGACAGGCAGAGAGGGAGGGGGAAGCAGGCTCTCTGCTGAGCTTGATCCCAGGACCCTGAGATCATGAACTGAGCTGAAGGCAGAGGCTTAACCCACTGAGCAACCCAGGCGCCCCAGTCATATTTATTCTTAAACCTGTTTATACCTGTTAGACCAATAGAATATGAGTGGAAGAGATAGGTGCAGCTTTCATTTCACTCCTTATTAATGGAGCTGCTGCTCCTTAGGTCTGTGACTGAATCAGTAGTTTCTAGTAGCAGCAGTTGGATTCCTTCTGCAGGTTTTCCTACCCTATCAGTACTATTGTGCAACTTCAGAGTGCCCAGCATGATCTGGTAGCAAATCCCTTCATCCTCATAGGTTTGATCTCAGCTCTGTAGGGTGTCTGCTCAAAGTTCTTGGAATACCGGGATCAGCCAAGGAGGGCCCTTTCTCGGAGGTCTGAATTCTGGCTCTGGGAGAGCCTTCCTGCAAGCTTCTAAAGTCTGGTACAGTTGACCCTTGAACGACACAGGTCTGAACTGTGTGGCTTTACTCATATGCAGTTTTTTCTTTTTTCATAAAGACTCTACAGTACTGTGAATGCATTTTCTCTTATGAATTTCTTAACATTTTTTTTGTAGTTTACTTTATTGTAAGAATACAGTATCTAATACATATAACATACAAAATAGGTGCTAATCAGCTTTTCTTTAGATCACATGCCTCTTACAGACGTTTAGTGGCTTCCTACGGTCCTCAGCACAAAACTCCAAACTTTCATCTTTTCCTCAGGGCCTTGTATGAATTTGCCCAGGGTTAGCATCTCTCAGATCTCATATCTTACTGCTCTCCCTTCTATTTACTCTATAATCTAGCCATACTAGCTTTATTCCTGTCCAAACAACTAAGCACAGCTAGGTAAATCTGTTTTTGTCCTTACGGTGATCATTGCCTTGAACTTTTTCTTGAGACCTTTGCATGACAGGGTATAGTCTTATTATCTTTTTGAGATGACCTTTCCTGAACTTTCAAAGAATCCCATTCTATTTAATCATATTTATGTCTTTCACAGTATTTACTATAATCTATAACTTGTTTACTTCTTCATTTGCCTATTTTCTTCTCCACAACTGGAATGCTGAATACCCTACCTCTTTAACTATCTACTAAATAAAAAATAAATTAAGCTTTTTTTTTTTTTTTTTTTTTTTTTTTTTTTTTTTTTTTTTTTTTTTTTTTTTTAAAGATTTTATTTATTAATTTGACAGAGAGAAATCACAAGTAGACAGAGAGGCAGCCAGAGAGAGAGAGAGGGAAGCAGGCTCTCTGCCGAGCAGAGAGCCCGATGCGGGACTCGATCCCAGGACTCTGAGATCATGACCTGAGCCGAAGGCAGCGGCTTAACCCACTGAGCCACCCAGGCGCCCCCTAAATTAAGCTTTTGGTACTAAAATATGTAAACCAATGCAAATTAATTACTTTTATCCTTCAGAGGAACCCAGAAACTCAAAATACCTAAATATAAAATGTTTATTCTTCTATGCTTACTCAGCAAATGGTCAACTATCTTCATAGGATGGACCATTCATGTGCTAAGTCATGACAGTAAGTCATCTTGGAAAAAGATCGGCAGCAAGAAGGTTAAGCATAGTTTTGAAGCAAGACTCTGTCAGACTGAAAAGGAGCTATTGCAAATTGTTCTACCAGTGTGTTTGATCCTAGCAATACATATCACAAGTCTTGAACACTATGGCTGTTCATCCTGAGTGTCACACTTCATCATGAGCCTAAAGGTGTCAGTAAACATGCTTTGCACACTGGCTCAAAAGGAAAAAGGTACAATATTGTCAAGCAAGCAAAACTTTAAGGCAAAGTGTTAGTCAGTGAAATTGATGAAAATTTCTTTCAAATTATAGTGGCCTAAGAAGTTTTACCATATTGCCTAACATGGGCACACCTTTTTAAAATGTATGTGAGGTCCCCTTGCCTCAGAGGCTTGACTACTATAGTGTCATAAAATCAATACTCGGGCCTGATTTAACATGTTACACTTTTGGAGAATTGTATCCCATTAAAGGTCAGCTGAAATTTCTTTTTGCCTCCATGTTGGTATGGTCTTCTTGCACCATAGCTCTACTATCAAAGATACCTGTTTCTAAACCATTTAATGTTTACATACACATGACTTAAGATCAATAAGAAATTTTATCTAATTATCTGGGCAGTGATTTCCCAACTGATAGATTATCCAAGTTTTATATTTCTCCTGCTGAAAGCATTTATTTCCTCTCCCCTCAAGCACACATAGGTAGCTGGGTAGAAGAAATGAACTAGATAAGTCTCATCTGTAAATTCAGTCTCAGGATGATGATACCAGCCTACCCACAAACCCGCACTGCTTCATGACCATAATATCCTACAATTATGCCCTTCTAAGGTAGAGGATTTAGATTTATAAATATTCAGTCTTCAGATTTCTGGTCATGTTTCATCATTATCATTTTATAGGATCAGTAGCACAGACTTTCTCCACCGTCAGTATCCCAAGTCATTCAAATTTTCCATGTGTGGAGATACAAGCAAGCTTATGTATTCTGCTCTGTTTATATTTCTAAGGCCTAGACAAATCTTAGTATAAATCCTGCACAACCACAGACATCATGCTCTGAGTCATTTAGAGGAAGTGACAAAATGGGATATTTGTAGTCTCATAAACACAGGTTTCTACACTAGGGCTTTCTATTGCTGATGATTTGGGCCAAAAAAATATCCTGGTTCCCAGATGTACTTTTGGCAAGGCTCTGGTTCTAAACTACTGCACAGTGAAATGGAGAGAACACTATAAAAGAAATGATGCTTGTTTGACAGTGCTTGCTAGACTCCATCATTTATGACATTTGGTATCATTGACCTGATTTATAGTGCCCTCAGAGGGACAAATCTACATGTTCTCAAACTTGAATTTCTCAGACTTCCTAACCTCTAGTGCAGTATGTGCTAGGAAGCAATACAAAGCTTTCACAAGCTGGAGATGAATTAACAGTACCCTACAAGGCCTCTGATATCTCAAGGGGTACAGAGGAATGGCCCCCTGCAGACAGGGACAGTCTTTGTATAATGCAATAAACTAAATTAGTAATCGGTGGAGAGAAGAGGCTCAAGGGCCAGGGGCCTTAGAGTCACTGCTCATTCATTCTCATTCTCTCTCCTTTCTTCTAGAAGAAGAGGCTCATACAGGGGGAAAAGGGTTGAACTGGAGGAAGGAGAGTTTTGCTAGCTTTTCAGCTGTTTGCATTTTTCACTTGGGTGTTAACATCCTAAGTGACCATCTCACACCAGATCCTTAGACCAAATGGAAATGGATTGCTAGGACACCTCTTATTTTCCTGCTAGATCCCCTTGTCCACCTGTTTTGTGACTTAGTGATTTTATGCTACTCCCTGCTCAGTACCAGTCCCCATGCCCCTGTTCACCCAGACATTACAAACAAAAATATTTCTCCACCCATGTTTAAAACAAATAGTACCACATTATAAACATGCAAATGTGAAAAAAAGAAATTCTGTGCTCGCTTTGGCAGCATATATAACAAACATGCAAAAGTGGAAGATTCTATATAGTTGATCAAATAAACAATTTCTAAATCTCCACTTTCAATTTCTATTCTAATTAATCTTATATGGAACTATCCAATTAATTTTTTAACAACACTTTTGATGTCTCTACCATACCCTCAAATGTATAATTACCACAAATTGCCTACAGAACAAGACTCCCAAATTTTAATCTTGGTGATTTAAAGCTCTCTGTTAATTTAGTGAAAAATACATGCAAAGAAATCCACCAGGCATTGCTGAAGATACAAAATGAGAATAAGATTCCTGCTTTCAAAAAATACAACCTAATTGAGAAAATATATGTACAAAAATAACTACAAGGCAGAAATATTATGCATATCTCCTTTGTGGCACATAACAGCGATTATACTAAGCATTTATTGCATACCAGGTAGTTTACCTCTCTTACCATGAATCCTCACAACAGCCCTGTAACAGACACCTTGATAACTCCGTTACAGATAACAATAGTAAAAGCCAAATTCCTACCAGTGACAGGTGCTTTGTATACATGATCACACTTCATCCCCACAACAACTTTTATCTTATAAATGAGTGTCAGTGATTTGTCAGAGGTTACAGAATTAGTTAGCAGCAGCTATTGTTTGAATGTTTGTGTCCCTGTCCCAAATATACATGTTAGAATCCCAACACCCATGTGATGGTATTTGGCCTGTGGGAAATGATAAGACCAAGGGAGAGAAGCTCTCAGTAATGGGATTTGTACCTTTTTAAAAGAGGACTGAGAAATCTCTTTAGATCCTTTCCACCATGTGAGGATAAGTAAGAGGTGGGCAGTCTGCAACTTGGAAGAGGCGCTTAATGAGAATGTGACCATGATCCTGGACTTCAAGTCTCCAGAACGGTGAGATAACAAACTTCTTCTATTTACAAGCTACCCAGTCTGTGGAATTTGGGGATAGCAGCCTAAATAGCCTGAGAGAGTGGCAGAATCAAATTTCAAACCTAGGTCTAACTAACACCAAAGTCCTCTTTTTTTTTTTTTTTTGGATTATGCCTTCTTAGGAAAAAGAGCTCAGAGAAAGTCAATATCTTGTCAGAGTTCATGAAGCTCTTACACAGCATTAAGGACTGACAGATTTTTTAAAAAAATTTTTTATTTATTTGACAGAGAGACATCACAAGTAGACAGAGAGGCAGGCAGAGAGAGAGAGAGAGGAGGAAGCAAGCTCCCTGCTGAGCAGAGAGCTCGATGCGGGACTCGATTCCAGGACCCTGAGATCATGACCTGAGCCGAAGGCAGCAGCCCAACCCACTGAGCCATCCAGGCGCCCCAAGGACTGACAGATTTATTTTGCTTCAAAGTATATACCTGCTTCCTTTTCCTCTTTCTCTTCTTCTTTTCCCTTCCTGAACTGTTCAGCCCTAAAGTAAAGAAGTTAGGTAGAGTGAGGTAGGAGTCTTTATTTGGGCATGGGGTTGGAAATCCAGAACAAGGACAGGGCCATTGTGGGTGTCCACAAGGAGGGCTTGGCCAGGTGATTGGTATTAGAACCCATGTGCGGTGAGAAGAGTACCATGTGGATGGGTACTCAGAGCTTGTCTTAGGTGTTAGAGCTTGAGCATATTAAGAAGTGTTTCAACATGGGGTCAGAGTGGCTTGGCACAGGGTTTTAGAGCCTACATAGGGCGAGGAGGTCCTTTGATGTGTGTGTGTGTGTGTGTGTGTGTGTGTGTGTGTGTAAAAGCAGGATTTTATGGGAATGATTACCATACTAGAGATTAGTTAAGTAAGAAAATGTATTTCGAATAATGGGAGGCTGGCTTTTCAGTGCCAAAGAAGGGACTTATAAACAAGGAAAAGGACAAAAATAAAACCAAATTAAAATAGGCATTAAGGAGCTTCACACCAGTCAGAATGGCTAAAATCAACAAGTCAGGAAATGACAGATGCTGGCGAGGATGCGGAGAAAGGGGAACCCTCCTACACTGTTGGTGGGAATGCAAGCTGGTGCAACCTCTCTGGAAAACAGCATGGAGGTTCCTCAAAATGTTGAAAATAGAACTGCCCTATGACCCAGCAATTGCACTATTGGGTATTTACCCTAAAGATACAAACGAGGGGCACGTGTACTCGAATGTTTATAGCAGCAATGTCCACAATAGCCAAACTATGGAAAGAACCTAGATGTCCATCAACAGATGAATGGATCAAGAAGATGTGGTATATATACACAATGGAATACTATGCAGCCATCAAAAGAAATGAAATCTTGCCATTTGCGACAACATGGATGGAACTAGAGCGTATCATGCTTAGCGAAATAAGTCAAGCGGAGAAAGACAACTATCATATGATCTCCCTGATATGAGGAAGTGGTGATGCAACATGGGGGCTTAAGTGGGTACGAGAAGAATAAATGAAAGAAGATGGGATTGGGAGGGAGACAAACCATAAGTGACTCTTAATCTCACAAAACAAACTGAGGGTTGCTGGGGGGAGGGGGTTTGGGAGAAGGGGGTGGTATTATGGACATTGGGGAGGGTATGTGTTTTGGTGAGTGCTGTGAAGTGTGTAAACCTGGTGATTCACAGACCTGTACCCCTGGGGATAAAAATATATGTTTATAAAAAATAAAAAATTATATTAAAAAAAATAAAATAAAATAGGCATTAATATAAAACTGTGGTTTTCAATGTAAAAGTAGATACAAAAATATTCATCTAAATATCAGAATGTATACATATATGTATATGCATGCATATATTTCCTAGCTCTGGTACTAGTGAGCTCACCTAGTACCTATACCTTGGCTTTTAAATGCCATTTTTCACTAAGAGGAACCAGGACTTTTTGGGAAAATAGCTAATTCCAGGGCTGGGAAAAGGGAAGTACAAGATGAGTTGGTAAATTCCTTTTGTGACAGAAAGTAGTTCAAAAAAATGAATGGGGGGCGCCTGGGTGGCTCAGTCTGTTAAGCGTCTGTCTTCAGCTCAGTTCATGACCCCAGGGTCCTGGGATCACGTCTCGCATCAGGCTCCCTGCTCCTGGGGGCTCCTGCTTCTCCCTCTACTTCTGTCTCTCTCTCTCTCTCTCTCTCTGTCTCTCATAAATAAATAATTTTTTTTTTAATGAATGGAACATGTCAAAAAGCACAGAAGTCAACTTAAAGGGGCCTCCATTGGCTGAATATAGGACAAAGTTAGCAATAACATAAACATGTAATAATAGTCAATCATCTATTGAATAAAAATGGGAAACCATGAATCTATATTAATATAGATAAGTAGCTAGACAAACAAAAGTTTTTTGAGGAATAGGATATAATCAAATTTCAAAGTGCCTCCCTATAAAGCACTTGAAGAGAAAACAGTGAAGATGCCTGCCTGGCAGGCACGTTGTCAATCAGGTAATTGTAGTGAACATCATCAGCCGCAGGACACATTGAATATTGTGCCCCTTATAAAAAGAAACATTGAGAACTCAGCAGCCTTCTCTGATGCTCCTTCCCCAAGCAGCACACCCAGATTCTAGTCATGAGAAAATATAAGACAAACCCAAACTGAGACCATTTCTACATAATAATGGGTGTAAAATCTCAAAAGTATCAGATCATGGAAGTCAAGGAAAGGCTTATTTCAAACTGAGGAAACTAAAGAGAAATGACAACTTAATCCAGTCATGTGATTCTGTCCCAGATGCTTTTACTATGCCCAGTGTTATTGGGGGAAAGCAAGTTGAATGGGGTCTGAAGAGTCAATGGTGGTATCAACATTAATTTCTGACCAGGAGGGTCCTATTGTGGTTTTTAGGGCAATGCCCCTGTTTAGAGGAAATATACTGTAAAGCTCAGCATAACGGACTTACTTTCAAATGGTTCAGGGAAAAAACCCTTTGTGCTACACTTCCAAGTTTTCTGCAAATTTAAGATTGTTTCAAAATAAAAAAAAGCAATTAGAAAAACATACTCTCCCTTGTACTATTCTGTTTCTCTTCTTGGAGCAGATGTTACCACCATCTGGTTGGGCACAGAGGTATTAAGCATATTTCATGTGTAGAAAAGTCTTCATGGAAGAGATGGAATTTGGGGAGAATTTAGATAGGTAGAGAGGTCTAAAAGCAAAGCTTTTCATGTAAAAAGGAGCAGTAAGTGTTTCCCTATTGTCCTACAAACTAAGTTTTTGATCAGGGAAGTAGGAAGTAGAAAAGTGGCTAAGGTGGGCACTGGAGTTAAACCAGGATTCAAATGCTGGTTTTGTTTTTAACAAGCTATGTGACTTTTTTTTTTTTTTTTAAAGATTTTATTTTATTTATTTGAAGACAGAGATCACAAGTAGGCAAGAGAGGCAGGCAGAGAGAGAAAGGAGGAAGCAGGCTCCCTGCCCAGCAGAGAGCCGATGCGGGGCTTTATCTCAGGACCCTGGGATCATGACCCGAGCCGAAGGCAGAGGCTTTAACCCACTAAGACACCCAGGCATCCCAAGCTATGTGACTTTTGACTATGTGAGTCTCAGTTTCATCATCTATAAAATAAGAATAAAGCAAATGTATATGTGTTTTAAAATTAATGAAATGATGCACGTAAAGGACTCAACATAGTGCGAACACACTGTAGTGCTTGCAAGGATGATGTTGGAGATGTCCTAACAGTGATGATGGGATCTATGCGTTAGAGAAGGTGGTCTGTTTGTGTTGTGTAGAAGGGATTGGGATTGGTTCGGAGTGACCCTGAAAAGAGGTGGATCAGTAAGAAAGCTATTAACAATAGTCCAGATGAAAGTAAAGGGATGGCTGTTGGAAGAGAAGGATGTGGGCAAATGAGAGTTTTTTTAGGGTAAATTCTCCAGGTTTAAAACAATAAATTAGATGCCAGAGTGATCCCTCGAAGGTTAAAGACTGCTCTGAGATGCCTTATCTGACAGAGAGACGGGAACAGTGTCAGTAGATGAGGAAAACTGAAAGTAGCTATGGTTCCATGAAGGAGAGCCATAAGTTCCAGTTCTATCCACCTTGGCCTTTCTAACCTTATCAATAGAAACAAGTAGATAGACTCTGGCTTTTTTTTTTTTGCTTCTTATGGCTTCTTTTCTCCTCTGCACCTCTATTCTTTCTTCTCCATGTCTCTGTCCCTTCCTCTTTGCACATTGTGCTCAAGCTCTTTACTTTGTTCAGGACTTGTTCAAGATTTGTGCCTTTTCAGAGCCTAAAAGAAAGTCTCATCCAAGCACCATTCCAAGTGCCGATGGCTGAGAGTAAAAAGCCTTCTCAATAAGTTGTACTTAGATCAACACTACTTTTCAATGCAGCTCCTTACTCTGTGTGTGTTCTTGAGTTCTACTTGCAGCTGGTATTATGTCTTCTTGTATTTGCTGATGTAATATACTGCAAGTGTTTAACTATCTGTTTCCTCTCTATACATTGTGTTTCACCAACAGTGTTTTTGCCCATCTGGGGCAGATGCTGTTTTCTCAGAGCAATGATCACTGTGATGAACACAGAGTAGTTGCTCAATGAATGTTTATAGAACTGAACTGAGTAAAAAATTAAATGACAACAAACTAAAAACCCAGTGCTGAACAGGGTGTGAAATAATGCTTTCCTTAGTTTAAAACAGGAGCTGTAGAAATAGATGCTTTGGTGTTAGCTAAAGCACTAAGCAACTGTCCCCGTGGAAATTAACCCTGGTGTCTGAAAACATAGGCCTGGGCCCAGCTGCCTGGTTTGCATTTGGATCATAGTTCTGCTGGTTCCTAGCTTTGTAATCCTGGAATTATTAGTCGCATTTGACACCAAACATTTTTGCATTAAATGAGATCATATATGTAAAAAAAAAAGCCCACAAAAAAACAGAGTGCCAGGCAAATAAGAACAACTCAAGGGAGGTTACTATTATGATTAATTTTTCCTAAATATTTTGGGTAGAAAATGGGAATGCATAGCTCTAAAATTCTTTCAGTGAGGTCATTCTCAGTCTTTAAGATGCTTCAGCTGGGGAACCTACTGGACCAGCCCATTCAGGCTTCAGATAAGGAAAAGAAATCATTTTGTATCAGTTCCTTTTCCTGATTACCATTATACAAAGTAGGCTGTGGAGCTCAAAGTGAGTGAGTGGGTACAAAAAGATCTGAGACTCAGCCTTAAAATTTCACTTCTGTCCGATAGGTGTAAAGCCGCTTTTTTCCATCTTCTGTTTCCATACCTTCTCTCTAAAGCTGCAATTCTATGAGTTTAACCCATGTCTGTCAGGACTATCTTTGGTGCTAATTTTAACTGATTTCCACCACATTCTCTGAGGCACAATTAGAATGATTTATCTACTTCCCCTTCCATGAATGAAGCAGTCATCTTGAGGGTGAAAAGCTATTCCATATTTGGGGGTTTGGGGACCTCAATGGTGAGCTTCTCCAATACTCTCAGTATGGCAGTACATTTTATAGTGTTTTACTGGCTCAGATTACTTATGTTGAATGTAAATGAGGAGGTCCCAGGGAAGGGGCAATGCATAAATTGTTCACAGTTGCAACTCCAATACTCAGAAGAGTGCCTGCTACACCTTTTAGGTGCTTAATGTTGAAAAAATGACATGACTGTCCCAGAAGAGTTTATCTGGTTGACAAGACAAAATGTTCATGTAGAAAACAGAAAGAACCATGCAATTGTCTCTGACTCAGGAGTAAAGCTTGTTGAAACCTATAGTGGTTAAAACCAGATTTCTCTATTTTTAGCCTATTAGGCTCCCATTACTCTCCCGAAGATTTTGTTGGGATGCAAGATGAATAGTGGCTATTAAAGCTATTTTTTTGATGCTTTAGAGATAAAGGACTGCATTTGAGGTATTAGTTTATTTATTGAGGCTTCCCATTTATGCCTCAAAAATATATCTTTTTACAAAACTGAATTCTTTTCTTACATGACTGAGTTCTCAACGTCAGAAGACGAGCTCACAGAGCTGGATCAAATGCATAGAAAGTTCTTGTAGTCATCATACCAGTAAAACAATTATACCCATAATCCGTTCGAAGAGATATGTCTGTTTCCAACCACTAGTCTTCCATTAAATGAATTTTCAAATTAAAGGCTTAATTCAGCTCATTTTACACATTAGGTATGATGCCAATGTATTTTAATTGGCAATTAAAATGGCCAATTCTGTTATTTGATGTAAAAAGATCCATAATGTGGCAATATGCCCATCCTAATTAAACAATGATCAAAACCACCACTGCAAACAACAAGGTAATGCTGTCCTTTAAAAGAATTTCATAAGGAATATTTGACTCAATGTCAAAAAACATTTACTGAGAAATGAATTGAGAATCACACTGTAGTCTTCTAAACCGTCTAGTATATAACATTTGAACAGATAAGCCACACTATATGAATTAAAGCTAGAGATGGATATCTAAATCAGCATGACCCTAAAATATATTAAATATATTGGATAATGGAGAGCAGGTGAAAGACGATTAGAAGATCTGGGACAATGCCTTTTCTTTCTTTCTTTCTTTCTTTCTTTCTTTTTTTTTTTTTTTTTAAAGGATCTTGCTCTCTTAGGTATGTTGTAAATTACTGCAAAATCCCACCTCTAAACCCAGATGTAGTGATCATGTGTAAACACTTCAAAAGGGGAAAGACTGGAAGAATAATGGGACACAGAAAAACAAAAATGATGAGGAATGTTCTGTCAGCATGTGATTAAAAAAACCCCATACAGATCTGATGCAGTGTGCTTATTTCTGACAACGACACTCACTTTGAAGTCTGTCTTTTTAGTCAGACCTCTATTAGGCTAAGGGCCTCCCTTACTGCTGACTTGATAGATCAAAGGAAGCACCTTGCACTGCATATGAGGGATACGGCTAGGGTAACACACTAGAAACAGCAACAGAGCAACTAATGGGTAAGAAACCACAGTCCTATATAAAAATATGACTCTTTTTTTGTTTTCAAAGAAGGAACTGATTTGAAAAAGACATTTAGAGCTGCACATTCAATGGTGATTACTTGCCAAATTGCTATCGGTGTTTTCCAGTGGAAAACAGGAGGACCACATCATTCGTGAGTATTGATCAAACTACCTGGGAGTCTACTCTATAAATGTGGTTTGATTTCTAATGCAGGCTTGTCTCAGGCAACTGGACTCTCAGGGAGATATGTCTGAAATATCATCTTCATTTTTGCAGAGTTTTCAGGGAAAATCAGCCTCCTCCTCTGCCAATTTGGAGAATGCCTTCTGCAAATACTTGGATAACAAGGGTCACCATGACAAGTGAACCTTTCCTTTGTTGTTGCCAAGACAAAATTAAATTTTCAGATAGACTTTCACTCATGTATGGTTAAAATTGATTCATGATTTTCATTGCTTTGTCAGACACCCAAATGGATTTTGAAGAGCCTTCCAGGGCAAAAGCAAATTCTCACCTCTGGATTAATAGCTCACATCTCAAGGGAGAGAAGAACCAATCTAGCACAGTTCTCCTGCTTGGCATTCTCCCTACTCCTCACTGTTGCTTCAATACGCCTCTTTAGTTTTCCTGTGGAAGGAGAGCATCTTCCTCCAAAGGTAAGGCTATTTGGATATATCACCATTTGCCCTGATTTACTGTGCCCTGTACTGAACTTGCAGTCACTTTCCCTCATGCGCTGAGATGGGACACCTCTTCTAGTCTGCACTCAACACCTCACCTGCAGGCCACACCATGTCAATGTCCCTATCTGACCACAAAGCCTCTATCTCCTCAAATCTCATGATCCAAGTCTCCACTCATGGCAGACATCCACTTTAAGGATCACACCTTCTAACATCTCCCAAAATATTTTTCTAATTTATTTTTTATTTTTTAATTCTTTTTTCAAGATTTTATTTATTTCACAGAGATCACAAGTAGGCAGAGAGGCAGGCAGAGAGAGAGAGAGAGGGAGGAGTAGGAAGCAGGCTCCCTGCAGAGCAGAGAGCCCGATGTGGGGCTCGATCCCAGGACCTTGGGATCATGACCTGAGCTGAAGGCAGAGGCTTTAACCCATTGATCCACCCAGGCACCCCTAACATCTCCAAAATCTTAAATGTCAATATCTCACTCTTTTTTTTTTTTTTTAAAGATTTTTATTTATTTGACAGACAGACCACAAGTAGGCAGAGAGGCAGGCAGAAAGAGAGAGGAGGAGGCATGCTCCCTGCTGAGCAGAGAGCCCGATGTGAGGCTCCATCCCAGGACCCTGGGATCAAGACCTGAGCCGAAGGCAGAGGCCTTAACCACTGAGCCACCCAGGCGCCCCAATATCTCACTCTTGTACCACAGATTCTTAGCCATACTTTCAACAGTCTGAGTTTTAATTTAATTTAGATATCTAGTCCCTAAATCCCTCTGCTTTCTCCAGACTTCCAGCTCCCTTTCAGCGCTTGTTCTTTCTTTACCCAAACTGGACAGTGTGGTTGTTAGTATTTACAATCATCTCACCATATAACTGCATGCTCTTGCACCCTCACCACCAAACCCTAGCCCTAAACCAATGCTTCAATTTACCTTCTTCATCCTTACACCTAGAGAGCCAGAACTGCTGGAGAAATGCAGGGATTGGATAGATGGGTCCCACTGCATGATCTTGAATCTCAGCAGGACACTTAACATCTGTTTATCAAGCATCTTTCCTACTCATGTCCTAGAGATATTAAGATATCAAAAAATGCTGGGGAGGTACAAGCTCATTCTATACATGAGAATGGCTATTGTTTGGAATAGAAGGGTGGCCATTGCATAAACTACTCAATAACCTATATGGTAGCCTGGCATGAAAAGGTAAGACCTCCTGCACTGGTAATCTGGGTGGCAATAAGGTGGCAATGGGTGGCAATAATTTATCAGTTGGCATCTGAAAGAGACTGAAAGAGGAGCAGACATGTAGAGAGTAAGAATCATAGTAAGAGGAGAGTTTCTCTCCTCCCCACCTCTTTCTTCATACGTATGTGTTATTATTTATTATTTGGACAATAGAGTAGAGAGAGTGGATGAACAAGAGCAACTCCTGTTTCATACTGGGGATCAGGTGGGTGGGCCTGTCTAGGGCAGATCCAGGTCCTGTGGGACCTGAAACTCATACAATTTTGAGGTGTCCTTTTAAAAAAATATAAAATTAACACAGTCACAAAAGCAATTCAAATATACTTAAAAATTGCTGGTGCTTTGTCCCGAGCTACATAAGTGTATAATCAGGTTACTCTTCTACAGCAGACATTGACTTATTGGTGAATACATAGAGTTTTGTCACCGAAACATTGGTTTCTTCATGCAACTTAACTGAGTCTGTGGCAGTTTTGCAAACCATCTTATCTGGGACCACCAGACTGATCAGGCCATAATGTACTAGGTACACACTAAGATTTGATAGAATACCTTGGGATGAATAAAACACATGGCCTCTCACCCATATATGCTTGTAGAAGTGCTACCAGTTTATGTTTTGAAAAACAAACTCTAAAACATAGATGTTTTACTTCACATAATTTCCATTAATTATATATATATAATATCTACTTGCATATGCTTCACGATGAAGCATATTCCTGACAGCAGCAAATGTCTGTTTCGATTAGATGGTGATGAGAAGCAAACTGTTTGCTTATAATTATACAGATTTGATGATATGAAGAATATTTTATAGCGTGGCTTCTGGTTTTATACACTTCAAATCTTGTTCCTTTAATATTACTTCTGGTCTTGGGTTCCATAGGGGGAGTTTATATCATTTTACATTGCCCTTTCTGCAAAGTCATTGTGTTGGCAGAGTGGGTAGAAGAGCTTGTAGTTACATGAATGAAATCCCATGTAACTCAAACTAAATATATTCAAAATTTCACTTCCTTACAGTATTAGATTCCTCAAATATCTATGGCCTCTTCAAAGATGAGAGAAAATGAGTGGTAGAGAGAAAGTCTAAGTGGAATAAGACACACATCTCAAAAGATTATAGTTAAATATCTTACTTTTCTAATACAGTAAGTATGTGAACATATGAAAGGTCCTGTCTGGGACCTAAAGTTCCCAGAAACCTAAAAGGTCCCAGAGGGGCCCTAAAGCTCAAGGTTTGACTAGCATATAATCTGGAGGTTCCTAGTAGGGAGGATTGGCTACTCCCATATGCTAAATGAAGAACAGGCATCTTCCCTATCCTCTTTGAAGACAACAGGATGTATGAGGTATTCGAGATCTGAAGAGTTAGGATTAAAGTGTCTTTTGAGTCAGATGAAATACTAAAATTTTTTGGGGGGGCAAAGGGTAAGAAAGAAATTAGTTGTAACCTGTTGCTAACTCTCCCAAGATAGTAACAACCTTATGTGAAACCAATCCCACTCAGGTAATATGGATGAGGAGTACCTGGGTACCAGCATGACTCTGCGTGTTTGCAGCCCAAGGGGCTGCATCCTTATCTTCGAACTCTGGCCACTAAGTCATCTCAGGCCTCCGGGGATTAAAAAAAATGTGTTGCAGCCATGGATTGTCCACCCAGTATATTAAATCACTGGAGATGATGTTGTTCTGCCGAGAGCATGGGTGGCAAACTTTCTGTGTAAAGGACCAAAGAGTAAATCGTTGGTTTTATGGGCTATATGGTGTCTATTGCAACTACAACTCTGTACTGCTTAGGGCAGAAGTAGACAACATGCCAGTGAGTGGGGATGGCTACATTCCCATACAACTTTATTGTGGATGCTGAGATTTGATTTGTATGTAATTTCATGTATCACAAAATATTATTCTTATTTTGTATTTAACTCTTAAAAATGTGAAAACCATTTTCTTTTTATTTCTTTTTTAAATTTCTTTTATTTATTTATTTATTATTATTCTTTTTTTATTTCTTTTTAAAATTTCATTTTCTTTTTTTTTCTCATTAACTTTTTAAAAGTATAACATACAAATCTTATTCCATTTATAAACCTGTATTTAAACTAAAATTTTTATTATACAAAAAATAAAAATTTAAAATAAAAATTTTATTTATATAAAAACAGGTGGCAGGCCAGGTTTTGCTGCAGACTATAGTTTGCTGGCTTGGTTCTGAATACGCTCAGAAAAGATTTAGGATTTAGCGGATGAAAGGTTTTGATGGACACTACTTTTCTGTTCTACATTTCTGTGCAGAGGGTGTTTCTCAGATTATAGGTAATGCTGTGTATCAGCCATTTGGTAGGCATCATGCTGCAGATCTAAAACACAATTGTAAATTTCCTTCCTCAAAGCACTCAAAGCAATATTGTGTCCCTCTCTACCCATGAATTTTGATTGGCTATTAGTGGTTTGGATTGACTTGGCTATTGCTTTGGATCAGAGTGTGTGTGTTTATACACACACACACACACACAATTTTGATCAAGAGCATTTATCATTAAGACATAGTACCAATGCAGCATCATGGCTACACAGAATGTGGTACAACATCACTGGCAGCCAAAGAGGCAGCACCTTGACTGTCAAGAAGGACTGGCCACTCTGGCTTCTGTACCTACTGTCCCCTTGTCATTGTGCTCCATATGGATTCCTTTTATTATTATGAATGTTGAAGTCCAAAAAAGGCTTTTGCACAGAAAGTCTTAGTGCCAGTTACTTGTATTTTAAAGAAACATCAATTTGGCAATGGTACATAATTTAAAACATCCTTTTTATTAACTTTTCAAAAGTATAACATACAAATCTTATTCCATTTGTAAACCTGTATTTAAAATAAAAATTTTACCATCTATTCTTTGATTAATGCTTGATTAATTTAAATTGAACAGAGTAAATATCCTCAAATAATCAGTTTATCAAATTCACTTCAGCATTTTACATTCCATTTATAAATTTATTCAGTGAATTTTACTTCTAATGCTTGACCAGGCAAATTTACTATATAGACAAGTAAATCCTTTCTACACACCTGAACAACATAAACTTATAAATTATTAAACTTATTATAGAGACTCTCAAGTTCTTCCAAACATTCCATTATTGTTTATAGGGGTAGATACATTTTCTTCCTACTTAAAAATCACATCTATAATAAATTTTACATTGTAATTGGAAACCCCTGATCCATCAGATTATCTCCATGTCATATTTTCTTCAACTTTGCATGCATAATAAATATCAAATACATACAGATTGTCTCAATGACTATAAAACCTATACCTAAGCTTAATTCTCCAAGTGCAGGTAATATGGATCTCATTATCCTCATTAATCCTTACCTTTAAAATTTCCTGGGGTAAGAGAACTTGCCTTTTAAGTCAAGGGTCAGCAAACTCCATACAGCCTAGTACCAAATCTGGTTTGCTTTGATATGGCCTCAAGCCAATAATGTTTTTTACATGTTTAAACAGTTGGAAGAAGAAAACGGACAAATAGAATACTTCAGCATCCATAAATAAAATTTTATAGGAACACTGCTTGCTACCTTCATTCATTTATTGTCTATGGCTGCTTTCAGGTTAGCTATCAGGTTGAATGCTTAAGACTGAGACCATATAGCCCTCAAACATAAAATATTTACTCTCTGGTCCTTTGCAAAAAATTTGCTGGCACCCCTATCCCTGACCGCCCCTCCAGTTTTTTGTTTTGTTTTGTTTTGTTTTTTTCTTAAGAAAATACAAGTCAAGCTGTGCTTGAATAAAGGCTCCAAAATAAAACACCCAAATAAAGAATCATTGTAGCAGAACATTTGCCTAATGGTTATTTGGGAATTAAGAGCAAAAACTTCTTTTATAAGCTCTTATAAGTGAAGAGTTTTTTTCCAAAAAGGTTGTTTATCATCCTCCCTCCTCTATTTACCCAGAGAACAGCAAACAGTAAAAACTGAAGATAGGAAAGAATGGAAGGGAAGGAGCAGAACACATTTTTTTTGGTGTAATGACAGAAATGTGCCCCCTGTCCCATACATCCCCCTAACTACCCACAGCAGATTTCCTTGGCAGCCATAGAGCTGTGGGGCGGTTCTCATAGTTTTCAGGAGGAAGTGCTGTAGTCTTGTTCACCCATCTTCTGTGTATTTTGTCTCTTCTTGCCTTGACAGATGGTTCCAAGTATTTCAGCTAAGTCTGTCTCTGGGCAGCATCTCAACCCCCCAGTTTAAGCTTGAAGTTGTAACATGCCTTTCTTGTTATATCATTACAAACATATAATATTTGGATATATGTTTTAATATGCATCATACATATGTATTTGATTCATAGTTTACAATTTAGACATATAAGCTTTCCTCACACACAATATTGCTGAAGCATTCTGGACCAGAAGTCAAGTCATAACAGAGGGGAGGAGTCAAGATGGCGGAGAAGTAGCAAGCTGAGACTGCTTCAGCTAGCCGGAGATCAGCTAGATAGCTTATCTAAAGATTGCAAACACCTGAAAATCCATCGGCAGATCGAAGAGAAGAAGAACAGCAATTCTGGAAACAGAAAAACAACCACTCTATGAAAGGTAGGACCGGCGGAGAAGTGAATCCAAAGCGACGGGAGGATAGACCCCGGGGGGAGGGGCCGGCTCCCGGCAAGCAGCGGAGCAACCGTGCACAAAATCAGGACTTTTAAAAGTCTGTTCCGCTGAGGGACATCGCTCCAGAGGCTAAACCGGGGCGAAACCCACGCGGGGTCAGCGTGGCCTCAGGTCCCGCAGGGTCACAGAAGGATCGGGGGTGTCTGAGTGTCGCAGAGCTTGCGGGTATTGGAACGGGAAAGCCGGCTACAGAGACAGAGCCGACAGTAAGCTCGCAGCTCGGTGTTACCTTGAACCGGTCGCAGGCTCGGTGAGCTCGGAGCGCGGCCGGAGGTCAGGCAGACGGGAGTAACTGGGCGCTGTTCTCTGAGGGCGCACTGAGGAGTGGGGCCCTGGGCTCTCGGCTCCTCCGGGCCGGAGACCAGGAGGCCGCCATTTGTATTCCCGTCCTCCGGAACTCTACGGAAAGCGCTCAGGTAACAAAAGCTCCTGAAAGCAAACCCGAGCGGATTACTCACCCCGGCCCCGGGTAAGGGCGGTGTAATTCCGCCTGGGGCAAAGACACTTGAGAATCACTACACCAGGCCCCTCCCCCAGAAGATCAACAAGAAATCCAGCCGAGACCAAGTTCACCTACCAAGGAGTGCGGTTTCAATACCAAGGAAAGCAGCAGAATTCCAGAGGAGGAGAAAGCCAAACACGGAACTCATGGCTTTTTTCCTGGGATTTTTTTTAGTCTTGCAGTTAATTTGACTTTTTCTTTTTCATTTTTTTTTTTTTTCTCGCCTTCGGGTAAAATTTTTTTTTAACTGTTACCTTTTTCTTTTTTAATGATTTTTTACTAGTTTATCTAATATATATATTTTTTCTTTTTTACATTTTTCTTAGGTGTTTTCTTTTTTTAAAAATTCTTTTCTTTTCTTTTCTTTTCTTTTTTCTTTTCTTTTTGTTTTTTTTTTTTTTTCTTTCTTCCTTTTTGAACCTCTTTTTATCCCCTTTCTCCCCACTCACGATTTTGGATCTCTTCTAATTTGGTTAAAGCATATTTTCCTGGGGTTGTTGCCACCCTTTTAGTATTTTACTTGCCCCTTCATTTACTCTTATCTGGACAAAATGACAAGACATAAAAATTCAACACAAAAAAAAGAACAAGAGGCAGTACCGAAGGCTAGGGACCTAATCAATACAGACATCGGTAATATGTCAGATCTAGAGTTCAGAATGACAATTCTCAAGGTTCTAGCCGGGCTCGAAAAAGGCATGGAAGATATTAGAGAAACCCTCTCGAGAGATATAAAAGCCCTTTCTGGAGAAATAAAAGAACTAAAATCTAACCAAGGTGAAATCAAAAAAGCTATTAATGAGGTGCAATCAAAAATGGAGGCTCTAACTGCTAGGATAAATGAGGCAGAAGAAAGAATTAGTGATATAGAAGACCAAATGACAGAGAATAAAGAAGCTGAGCAAAAGAGGGACAAACAGCTACTGGACCACGAGGGGAGAATTCGAGAGATAAGTGACACCATAAGACGAAACAACATTAGAATAATTGGGATTCCAGAAGAAGAAGAAAGTGAGAGGGGAGCAGAAGGTATACTGGAGAGAATTATTGGGGAGAATTTCCCCAATATGGCAAAGGGAACGAGCATCAAAATTCAGGAGGTTCAGAGAACGCCCCTCAAAATCAATAAGAATAGGCCCACACCCCGTCACCTAATAGTAAAATTTACAAGTCTCAATGACAAAGAGAAAATCCTGAAAGCAGCCCGGGAAAAGAAGTCTGTAACATACAATGGTAAAAATATTAGATTGGCAGCTGACTTATCCACAGAGACCTGGCAGGCCAGAAAGAGCTGGCATGATATTTTCAGAGCACTAAACGAGAAAAACATGCAGCCAAGAATACTATATCCAGCTAGGCTATCATTGAAAATAGAAGGAGAGATTAAAAGCTTCCAGGACAAACAACAACTGAAAGAATTTGCAAATACCAAACCAGCTCTACAGGAAATCTTGAAAGGGGTCCTCTAAGCAAAGAGAGAGCCTACAAGTGGTAGATCAGAAAGGAACAGAGACCATATACAGTAACAGTCACCTTACAGGCAATACAATGGCACTAAATTCATATCTCTCAATAGTTACCCTGAATGTGAATGGGCTAAATGCCCCTGTCAAAAGACACAGGGTATCAGAATGGATAAAAAAACAAAGCCCATCTATATGTTGCCTCCAAGAAACACATTTTAAGCCCGAAGACACCTCCAGATTTAAAGTGAGGGGGTGGAAAAGAATTTACCATGCTAATGGACATCAGAAGAAAGCAGGAGTGGCAATCCTTATATCAGATCAATTAGATTTTAAGCCAAAGACTATAATAAGAGATGAGGAAGGACACTATATCATACTCAAAGGGTCTGTCCAACAAGAAGATTTAACAATTTTAAATATCTATGCCCCCAATGTGGGAGCAGCCAACTATATAAACCAATTAATAACAAAATCAAAGAAACACATCAACAATAATACAATAATAGTAGGGGACTTTAACACTCCCCTCACTGAAATGGACAGGTCATCCAAGCAAAAGATCAGCAAGGAAATAAAGGCCTTAAACGACACACTGGACCAGATGGACATCACAGATATATTCAGAACATTTCATCCCAAAGCAACAGAATACACATTCTTCTCTAGTGCACATGGAACATTCTCCAGAATAGATCACATCCTCGGTCCTAAATCAGGACTCAACCGGTATCAAAAGATTGGGATCATTCCCTGCATATTTTCAGACCACAATGCTCTAAAGCTAGAACTCAACCACAAAAGGAAGTTTGGAAAGAACCCAAATACATGGAGACTAAACAGTATCCTTCTAAAGAATGAATGGGTCAACCGGGAAATTAAAGAAGAATTGAAAAAAATCATGGAAACAAATGATAATGAAAATACAACGGTTCAAAATCTATGGGACACAACAAAGGCAGTCCTGAGAGGAAAATATATAGCGGTACAAGCCTTTCTCAAGAAACAAGAAAGGTCTCAGGTACACAACCTAACCCTACACCTAAAGGAGCTGGAGAAAGAACAAGAAAGAAACCCTAAGCCCAGCAGGAGAAGAGAAATCATAAAGATCAGAGCAGAAATCAATGAAATAGAAACCAAAAAAACAATAGAACAAATCAACGAAACTAGGAGCTGGTTCTTTGAAAGAATTAATAAAATTGATAAACCCTTGGCCCGACTTATCAAAAAGAAAAGAGAAAGGACCCAAATAAATAAAATCATGAATGAAAGAGGAGAGATCACAACTAACACCAAAGAAATACAAACTATTATAAGAACATACTATGAGCAACTCTACGCCAATAAATTTGACAATCTGGAAGAAATGGATGCATTCCTAGAAACATATAAACTACCAAAAATGAGCCAGGAAGAAATAGAAAGCCTGAACAGACCCATAACCAGTAAAGAGATTGAAACAGTCATTAAAAATCTCCAAACAAACAAAAGCCCAGGGCCAGACGGCTTCCCGGGGGAATTCTACCAAACATTTAAAGAAGAACTAATTCCTATTCTCCTGAAACTGTTCCAAAAAATAGAAATGGAAGGAAAACTTCCAAACTCATTTTATGAGGCCAGCATCACCTTGATCCCAAAACCAGACAAGGATCCCACCAAAAAAGAGAGCTATAGACCGATATCCTTGATGAACACAGATGCGAAAATACTCAACAAAATACTAGCCAATAGGATTCAACAGTACATTAAAAGGATTATTCACCACTACCAAGTGGGATTTATTCCAGGGCTGCAAGGTTGGTTCAACATCCGCAAATCAGTCAATGTGATACAACACATCAATAAAAGAAAGAACAAGAACCATATGATACTCTCAATAGATGCTGAAAAAGCATTTGACAAAGTACAACATCCCTTCCTGATCAAAACTCTTCAATGTGTAGGGATAGAGGGCGCATACCTCAATATCATCAAAGCCATCTATGAAAAACCCACCGCAAATATCATTCTCAATGGAGAAAAACTGAAAGCTTTTCCGCTAAGGTCCGGAACACGGCAGGGATGTCCATTATCACCACTGCTATTCAACATTGTACTAGAGGTCCTAGCCTCAGCAATCAGACAACAAAAGGAAATTAAAGGCATCCAAATCGGCAAAGAAGAAGTCAAATTATCACTCTTCGCAGATGATATGATACTATATGTGGAAAACCCAAAAGACTCCACTCCAAAACTGCTAGAACTTATACAGGAATTCAGTAAAGTGTCAGGATATAAAATCAATGCACAGAAATCAGTTGCATTTCTCTACACCAACAGCAAGACAGAAGAAAGAGATATTAAGGAGTCAATCCCATTTACAATTGCATCCAAAACCATAAGATACCTAGGAATAAACCTAACCAAAGAGACACAGAATCTATACTCAGAAAACTATAAAGTACTCATGAAAGAAATTGAGGAAGACACAAAGAAATGGAACAATGTGCCATGCTCCTGGATTGGAAGAATAAATATTGTGAAAATGTCTATGCTACCTAAAGCAATTTACACATTTAATGCAATTCCTATCAAAGTACCATCCATCTTTTTCAAAGAAATGGAACAAATAATGCTAAAATTTATATGGAACCAGAAAAGACCTCGAATAGCCAAAGGGATATTGAAAAAGAAAGCCAACGTTGGTGGCATCACAATTCCGGACTTCAGGCTCTATTACAAAGCTGTCATCATCAAGACAGCATGGTACTGGCACAAAAACAGACACATAGATCAATGGAACAGAATAGAGAGCCCAGAAATAGACCCTCAAATCTATGGTCAACTAATCTTCGACAAAGCAGGAAAGAATGTCCAATGGAAAAAAGACAGCCTTTTCAATAAATGGTGCTGGGAAAATTGGACAGCCACATGCAGAAAAATGAAATTGGACCATTTCCTTACACCACACACAAAAATAGACTCAAAATGGATGAAGGACCTCAATGTACGAAAGGAATCCATCAAAATCCTTGAGGAGAACACGGGCAGCAACCTCTTCGACCTCTGCCGCAGCAACATCTTCCTAGGAACAACGCAAAAGGCAAGGGAAGCAAGGGAAAAAATGAACTACTGGGATTTCATCAAGATCAAAAGCTTTTGCACAGCAAAGGAAACAGTTAACAAAATCAAAAGACAACTGACAGAATGGGAGAAGATATTTGCAAACGACATATCAGATAAAGGACTAGTGTCCAGAATCTATAAAGAACTTAGCAAACTCAACACCCAAAGAACAAATAATCCAATCAAGAAATGGGCAGAGGACATGAACAGACATTTCTGCAAAGAAGACATCCAGATGGCCAACAGACACATGAAAAAGTGCTCCATATCACTCGGCATCAGGGAAATACAAATCAAAACCACAATGAGATATCACCTCACACCAGTCAGAATGGCTAAAATCAACAAGTCAGGAAATGACAGATGCTGGCGAGGATGCGGAGAAAGGGGAACCCTCCTACACTGTTGGTGGGAATGCAAGCTGGTGCAGCCACTCTGGAAAACAGCATGGAGGTTCCTCAAAATGTTGAAAATAGAACTGCCCTATGACCCAGCAATTGCACTATTGGGTATTTACCCTAAAGATACAAATGTAGTGATCCAAAGGAGCACATGCACCCGAATGTTTATAGCAGCAATGTCCACAATAGCCAAACTATGGAAAGAACCTAGATGTCCATCAACAGATGAATGGATCAAGAAGATGTGGTATATATACACAATGGAATACTATGCAGCCATCAAAAGAAATGAAATCTTGCCATTTGCAACAACATGGATGGAACTAGAGCGTATCATGCTTAGCGAAATAAGTCAAGCAGAGAAAGACAACTATCATATGATCTCCCTGATATGAGGAAGTGGTGATGCAACATGGAGGCTTAAGTGGGTAGAAGAAGAATAAATGAAACAAGATGGGATTGGGAGGGAGACAAACCATAAGTGACTCTTAATCTCACAAAACAAACTGAGGGTTGCCGAGGGGAGGGGGTTTGGGAGAAGGGGTTGGGATTATGGACATTGGGGAGGGTATGTGCTTTGGTGAGTGCTGTGAAGTGTGTAAACCTGGTGATTCACAGACCTGTACCCCTGGGGATAAAAATATATGTTTATAAAAAATAAAAAAAGTATAAAAAAAAAAAAAAAAAAAAAAAAACTAAGACCTAAAAAAAAAAAAAAAAAAAAAAAAAAAAAAGAGTAATTGGTAAGTGCTACAATGGTCAAACCGCGATAGCAAAGAGCTGACGGCATGCAGCTAAAAGTGACTACATCAGCGCATTAACAATGTTCTATAAACTTGGTGCTTTTACCAAGTTTCTGTAAACCTGATGCTTTAACATTTGCTCTGCATGCATATGCTGGATACACCTTATTCTGGACATGTATTAATATGTTTGAGTCACCATGCCTTGATCTTCTGTCTCCTTTGTTGTACCCAACACCCCCACCTCTTCTGGAGAAGTCCTACCCTAATACAAACCAACCAACCTGGAGTCTACACCCCCTACCCATGTCCCTTCCTGGGCTCTCAAATTCTAGACTACTTTACACTTGTCTTTATTACTCCAGACTCAGATACTGGACAACCAGGAACAGACTTTATGCCCAGAGTATGCTGAAATTATCCAAAGAAGCCAACTCTAAATTGGTTTACATCTCTTACCCTTTGTTGCAGAAGTGCAACAAAGGCAGTTGCCAATTTACCTCCCTGCTCTCAGCCATGCTGACCTGGGGGATTCTCTACATATCCCCACCACTCCTTAGCATAACATGTACAGTCTTGGGACCTATGAGTATAATAAACTCACCTTTTCAATTATATTTGTCTGCTGATCTATTGGTTTTAATAATAAAACCTATTTAAATAATTGTGAGCCAATACTGATTTGTCCCTAAATAAAACTGTTCTGAAAAAGTCAAACATTCCAACCGAAGTGAAAAATGTTTTAATGTTTATTTTATTTTAGTAGTAGAACCAGTAATAGATACCATTACCATCTGGATGACTTGCAAACTTGAAAACACCATGATGGCATTTTGGAGGTTCTCATAGTTGAGAAATGTTAGGCTAGAGGGAAGTGCCTTTGCAAAATTCTGCTGGAAAATTATAATTTGTAGTCACATTGTTATATAAAATATTATGTCAAGAGCAAGTATTAATTATAGGTTTAAAAGATTGACTTCAAAGTAGTAGTAGAAACCATGTATCTCTTTTTAATCACACTTTGATCACAATAGTTATCAAACCCTGGCTAAGTGAAATGAATTAGTAATGATACAAAGCAATATTTTTAAGGACACTTCCTTATGAGCATCAAAGAACCATTTTCTCTTAGTTGCCAGTTCAACTGGTGTCCATAGTGTTTGGTGTTATAAGAGTATGAGGGAGAGGGAATGTTTATGCCATATAGACATCTACTAATACTAATTCAGATATGTTTAATCTTTCCAGTTTAATATAATCAAAAAGAATGTTTCCTCAGGAAGCCACATTTTATAAGAACAAAGAATTTCAAGAGAAAATACAAGAAATATTATACTCTTGCTGATATTATGGTATTATTTTTTATATAGAAGAACAAGGTTTAATACTTTAGAATTCTATCGGAACACCACTCTTTAAGAAGAACAGTGAATCTTGGGCATACGTATGTACACGTTTGTAATAAAATCTTGAGAATTTCCTGAATTTTTGTAAATGGGAAGAACTATGACAAGACATCTGTGTCATAATTTATAGTTAAATACAAGTTCTCATTTGGATTATCAGATATCCCAATCACACTTTTGCAAATGCTATATAAATAATGTGTAGTAGACTGGCTTTGCTGGCATATGTAACATACATTTAAACATCTCATTAAAGCGAATTTCTCACTTAGCACAACTTCTCTGTAGTTCAACTGGTAATATTACAAACATCAACCCACACATATTTTTGAAATGCCTACCCCTGCTATGGAAATATATTTACTTTTTTATTTTTAAAATTTTAATTCTAGTATAGTTACTTAATGTACAATATTACATTTGTTTCAGGTGTATAATATAGGGATTTAACATTTCCATACACCACCTGGTGCTCATCACAACAAATACACTCCTTAAGTCCCATCACATATTTCACTCAATCCCCCCCAACAACCACCTCCCCTCCAGTAACCAACAGTTTCTTCTCTATGTTAAGAATCTATTTCTTCACTTGTCTCTATTTTTTTCCTTTGCTAATTTGCTTCTTAAATTCCACCTATTAGTGAAATCATATGGTATTTGTCTTTAACTTATTTTGCTAGAATTACAGTCTCTAACTCTATGTCATTGCAAATGGCAAGATCTCATCCTTTTTTTATGGCCGAATAATATTCCTTTGTACATCTATTCTGCATCTTCTTTATCCACTCATCTATCAATGCACACTTGGCTGCTTCAATAATTTGGTTATTGTAAATAATGTTCCAGTAACCATAATGGGTGTATTTTTCTCTTTTAGTATTTTTATTTTTTTGATAAATACCTAGGAGTGTGATTATAAAACTGTAAGGTAGTTCTATTTTTAACTTTTGAGGACTCTTAATACTGTTTTCTACAGTGGCCGCACAAGTTGGCATTCTCACCAGCAATAAAATAGGGTTATTTTTTTCTCCACATCCTTGCCAATATTTGTTATTTCTTGTGTATTTTTTTTAAATTTTAGCCATTCTGACAAGTATGAGATGGTATCTCATTAGAGTTTTGATTTGCATTTCCCTGATATGATAATGATTTCCCTGATAATGAGTATGTTCAGCATCTTTTCATGTGTCTCTTGGCCATCCAGATACCTTCTTTGGAGAAATGTCCGTTCATATTATCTGTCCATTTTTTAATTGGATGATGATGATGATGATGATGATGATGATGTGTGTGTGTGTGTGTGTGTGTGTTGAGTTGTATTATTTATAAATTTTGTATATTAACCCTTTATTGGCTATGTAATTTTTAGATATGTTCTCCTTTTCTGTAGTTTGCCTTTTAGCTTGTTTCCTTTGCTGTGCAGAAGTTATTTTGATATAGTCCCAACAGCTTATTTTTGCTTTTATTTCCCTGGTCTTAGGAGAGATACTTAGAAAAATGTTGCTACAGCTGATGTTGGAGACATTACTGCCTATGTTCTCTTCTAGGATTATTATGGTTTCAGGTCTTACATTGAGGTTTCTAATCTATATTGAGTTTATTTTTTTAATTATTTTTTATTTTTTTAAAAAGATTTTATTTATTTATTTGACAGAGAGAGATCACAAGTGGGCAGAGAGACAGGCAGAGAGAGAGGAAGGGAAGCAGGCTCTCCGCTGAGCAGAGAGCCCGATGCGGGACTCGATCCCAGGACCCTGAGATCATGACCTGAGCCGAAGGCAGTGGCTTAACCCACTGAGCCACCCAGGCACCCAATATATTGAGTTTATTTTTGTGTACAGTATGAGAAAATCATGCAGTTTCATTCTTTCAAATGTAACTATCTAATTTTCCCAAAATCATTTGTTGAAGAGACTTTTTCCCATGGGTCATTCTTTCCTGTTTTGTCAAACATTAATTGACTGCATAACTTCTGGGTTTTCTATTCTATTCCATTGATCTATGTGTCTATTTTTATGTCAGAACCATACTGCTTTGATGACTACAGTCTTGTAATATAACTTGAATTCTGAATTGTGATACCCTCAGCTTTGTTTTTCAAGATTGCTTTGGCTATTGGGGTCTTTTGTGGTTCTATGTAAATTTTAGGCTTTTCTAGTTCTGAGAAAAATGCTGTTGGTATTGTGATAGGGATTGCATTAAATGTATAGATTGCATTGGATAGTATAGACTTTTTTTAAAAAAAAGATTTTATTTATTTATTTGACAGAGATTGAGATCACAAGAAGGCAGAGCAGTGGGCAGAGAGAGAGAGGGGAAAGCTGGCTCCCTGTTGAGCAGGAAGCCTGACATGGGGCTCGATCCCAAGACCCTGAGACCATGACCCCAGCCAAAGGCAGAGGCTTTACCCACTGAGCCACCCAGATGCCCTAGTATAGACATTTTAATGATATTGGTTCTTCCAATCCATGAGGGTAGAATGTCTTTTCATTTCTTTGTGTTGTCTTCAATTTCTTTCATCAGCATTTTATAGTTTTCAGAGTACAGGTCAAGTCTTCAGTTAGGTTTATTCCTAGGTATCATATTATTTTTGGTGCAGTTGTAAATAGAATTATTTTCTTAATATCTTTTTCTACTACTTCATTGTTAGTGTACAGAGATGAAACATTTCTGCACATTGATTTTGTAACCTGTGATTTTATTGAATTCATTGATCAGTTCTAGTAGTTTTTTGGTGGAGTCTTTTGGATTTTCCGTATATAGTATATCAGCTGCAAACAGTGAAAGTTTTTCTTCTTTACCAATTTATATGCCTTTTCCTTTTCTTGTCTGATTGCTGTGGCTAGGAATTCCAGTACTATGAATAACAGTGGTGAGAGTGGACATCTTTGTCTTGTTCCTGACCTTAGGGGTTTTCCCCCATTGAGTAGGATATGAGTTTTTCATATAAGGCCTTTATTATGTTGAGGTATGTTCCCTCTAAATGTACTTTGTTGAGGGCTTTTATTATGAACAAATGTTGTAACCTGTCAAATGCTTTATGGATATATACTTTAAATACCACATTTAAAATACTATTTTCTACTTTTTACTTTATATTTCCACATTTTCTTGAAAGTGACTAAATCACAGTACAAGAAGGTCCAATATGTTTTTCAGATTCTGTACTGTATTTTTGAAAATTATTATAGTAGATCTTAAAAGTTCTCATTACATGAAAGAAACTGTGTAGTGATGGATGTTAACTATACTTATTGTGTTCATTTTGCAGTATATGCAGATATTGAGTCATACACATCTGGAAGGTAATGTTATAGGTCAGTTATGTATTTTAGAAAACAGTAAGATTACATCAACAAAAATTAAAAAATTCATTAAGTCTCAATGAGTTAAATAGTTTGTACACTATGTTGGCAAGTATGTAGAGAAATAGCAATTCTCATACATTTCTGGTAGAATTGGTAAACTCTTTGGGGGCAATTTGGAAAATATCTGTAAATCAAAGTACATATCCTCTTTGACCCAGGAATTCCATTCTGAGAACTTATCCTACTTGTGCATATATAAAATGACTTTTCAATCAAGTTCTTCACTTCAACAGTAATAGTGTGAGATTGGAAGGAATCTTAATGTTATCAGGAGACTGACTAAATGGAAGTCTATGGAATGGAGTGCAATGGAAGACTATGTAGCTATATAAAGGAATGACAAAATTTTTGTGTTTTGTTCTGGAATAATTGCCAAGATATTTTAAATGAAGAAAGCAAGTAGCTGAACAGAGCGGACAGTTTGTTATAATTAATGAAAAGAGAACATAGAGATTTATCTATATATATCTATATGTTATAAGTTTCTTTCCTTCCTTCCTCCCTCCTTGGATTTGAGGCTAATATTTCTTTAAGAATCTGGTAACATCCTCTGTGGGGGAATGGTGGGGGAATGGCATCCTCTGTTGGGGAATGGTGACTATAGGACAGAAATGGAATGGAGATTTTTTTACTATATATCCTCTAAAGATTTTGAATTTTGAACATTATCAATGGACTGTATTAGGTATTAAAAAATAAACACATCCCACTTTTTTTTAAGTCCATCTGAGCCCTACAGATTTCAAGACAAAAAGGAATTACTCATTAGCAGAATAACCCTGATGTACTGAGACCCAACACCCTAAATATTTATTTCCTTTAAAATGGAAACAAAAGCTACTATCAAGTCAAAGGATTCTCTCATTTTCCTCATCTCATGGAGTTCTATGTGAAGGTATTGATGATGTCAGTTTACAGCCAAACCTTAGAAGATAAAAATTGGAACATAACAGCTTAATAGCTTAACTCAGAGAGAAGTGGAATGAGGTCAGGCCAGCAGCACCTCAGTCAGGTGTTAAATTATAGCTTCGTTTCAGCTTCAAGAGTAACTGTGACTCATTCCTTAGCAGAAAATGAGATAAAGCCCATTGCAAATACCACTTGTCATTTCTTAACCTGCTTCGGAGCTGCGAGAATTACATAAACTAACATTTTATAAAAAGTTTAGAATCCCTTGATAGGAAAGTATTACATAAGAATTTTATAATCCTGGGCTTGCTTTATCTTCCTTAAAAAAAAAAAAGAAAAGAAAAGAAAAGCCAATAGTTTCATTACAAATGAGAAAGGAAGTTGATACAAAACTGATCTTTGGGTGACCATACTGGAATGAGGTAAGTTCCCATTTTTGATGTTTAATCGGGGTTCTGTGCATTATATCCCCAAACAAAATGCTTTTAGATCCAAGGATCATTTTGTTTTTATGGATTATCCTTCTAAACTTTAAGGATTTGCATTGTTGAAGTGTTTACAATTATGAGACTGACATGCTGCCCATTGTGCTAAGATGGTGGCATTTGAAGTGTTTACAAATCAAGTATAGAGGGTCATTTTGAGCTTGCAATTACACAGGTGTACTCTTTACCTCCCAAGTTGAGATGGATGCAGAATTTGTTCCAAACTGTTGTAATTTAAGCAATTCTTCTTAAATTCTTTGAGGAGAAAAATTCAGAAATTCATTCAACTTATTAAATTATGAACGCATTTACTCATGAAAGAGTTCTGTGTTTTATTATACTTCTTTTAGGATTATGGTTTTCCAAGAGGAATGAAGGTTGTTACTAAAAGGAAGAAAGGATCCATAAATTTTAAATGGATAGCAAATGAAAGTGAATCACTAAAGCATGTCCATGCATGGAGTTGGGGGAAATTGGAAGGGGAGGTGAATCATGAGAGACTATGGACTCTGAAAAACAATCTGAGGGGTTTGAAGTGGTGGGGGGGTGGGAGGTGGGGTACCAGGTGGTGGGTATTATAGAGGGCACGGATTGCATGGAGCACTGGGTGTGGTGAAAAAAATAATGAATACTGTTATGTTGAAAATAAATAAATTTAATTAAAAAATCTTAATTGTAGGTTCTTTGAAGAGTAATGGGAACATTCAGATCTTTAGTCAGTGTTTGCTAAGTTCCTCTGTAAGATAACCTGGGGTTGTGGTATATTTTCAGTGATGCAGCCTGAAAAAGATTCCTAGGCAAATCACGTTTTTCTTTCCACCCTCGTTTTGAGAATAACCAAGGTACATAACTGAATCACTAAATGTTAAGTTATCTCTAAAGCTGCTCTTCTAACCCCAGATCAAACTGAATCTAAATCCTGTAATTGTTTGGCTTTGCTTTTCCTTTTCCTTCAAACTATCTCACAGGTCTCTTTCTTTTTGTTTCTACACTGCCCTTCCCCCTTGACTCAGTTAAGTCTATGGGTGTCATTAACACATTTCATCTTTTGGATTAAGGATGTGCCATACATCTTCAAAGAAAATGTATCCTTTATGTATGAAATATGAAAGGTAGAATTTCTATGTGGAAGGGTGTATAAGTGGCATTTTGGCTGAAAAGAGTAAAAAGATGTTGAGAAAATGTCTATTTTTGATATCAGAATGCTGGGCAGTAATGAAGGTAGTGTGGACTGAGAGCATGCTGCAATTTATTAAACATGGGTTATCCTTATCAAATTGGTTTGTGGTTCCCTAAAACTCACAAGTGAATGAGGACATGTGCTTGAATAAGAAAACCAGAATCTGAGAACAGACTGTAGAAGAGAATAACAAAGTTCTTCCAGTGCTCAATAAACACATTGAGTTATAGCAGTTGGTAAAAACTTCTGACAAGCTAACATCTGAGACTGGCCCTTTTGACAGCAAACGTTCTCAAAAGTAGCTTACCCTCACCTCCTTTAAACCTTTGCTCAAATACCATCTTTTCAACGATATCTTCCCTGATCATTTTATTGAAAACTACATTTCACGTCCCTCAACCTCTTCCCTACTTTTACCTCTACAACTTTGACCATTTGATGGGCTGTATTTTTTACTTTTTTTTTTAGCCTATCTCCATTCATTAAAATATAAGTTTCAGGGCACCTGTGTGGCTCAGTGGGTTAAAGCCTCTGCCTTCAGCTCAGGTCATGATCCCAGAGTCCTGGGATTGAGTCCTGCATCGGACTCTCTGCTCAGCGGGAAGCCTGCTTCCCTTCCTCTCTCTCTGCCTGCCTCTCTGCCTACTTGTGATCTCTCTCTGTCAAATAAATAAATAAATAAAATCTTAAAAAAAAAAGGAATACAAGTTTCATGAGGACAGGGATTATTGATTTTTGTTTATTGCTGTAACCCTCAGCATCCAGAGCAATGCCTACCACATGGTAGTCACTTAATATACATTTTGGAATACATTTATACACCTGTATAAACAAGGCTTAGAGACTGAGACATGGGACATATTTGGGGAATAGTGGATAAGGAAGTTTGGCTGTATAAATATGTGTAAGTGATAAATATGGAATAAATTTGTAGAGTTTTCTCCCCACTCTGAATGACCTAATGAATACCTCTGAGCTCCTTAGTCTGAAAGTTCAGTTTCTATTGACTGATGTATCCCCTTAGCCCAGAGTGTGATTCATACATAGGGTCATTTACACATAACAAACTATGCTAGCTTTTTTAGACTGTGATATTCAGTGAGTCCATAGAGTTTATGGTTAGGAGTCCTAGAGATTGGTCAATCTTAGAAGTATTAGCTCTGTTAAAGTAACACCAGCTTTGGCAACAAATAGACCCAGAGTGTGGCCTGGCTCAAATTCAATAGTTTTTTTCTTATTTCAGAGACAGCTGTTCCTTGCTGGTGGGTGGCTTTCTGACATGTGGAGATTTAGGGATGAAGCTGCAATGGAAACATAAAGTAACTCCCTAAATCTAAGTCACTTTGCAAACCTGAGAGAAACTTTTTTTTTTTTTTTTTAAGATTTTATTTATTTTTTTGACAGAGACCACAAGTAGGCAGAGAGGCAGGCAGAGAGAGAGAGAGAGAGAGAGAGAGAGAGGAAGAAGCAGGCTTCACACTGAGCAGAGAGCCGGATGTGGGGCTCATCCCAGCACCCTGAGATCACGACCTGAGCTGAAGGCAGAGGCTTTAACCCACTGAGCCACCCAGGCGCCCCTAAACCTGAGAGAATCTTAATGGACCTTTTTTGTTCACAACGCTTTTTGGTCTTCTTTTCTTTTCTTTTTTTTTTGATCTAGAAGTGGTTTTTTTTTTTTCCCTTACCCTTTTGTACTCCCAATTTCTTTTTACTTCTGCTTCTAAACTGGTCACTTCTTGCCTGAACTTGCGTCTTTCTTGTAATATCTTTCTATAAACAAGAGAAGAACCAACACATGCTAATATTCTGGGTATTTGCAATGAGTCTCTTCAGAGCTATAGAAGAAATAGGTATTTTCTTTGTCTTCCAAGTATAGTTGATAGTTTTACCAAATGTTACCAAATGTTTTGTTATTGCATAATACTGGCCTTTTCTTTCCATACTGTGATATCTATGTTCCTTCTACCTACTTCCCAAATGCTAAGCTAATGCCATATATTTTTGTTTTTGTTAAGGTAGCACTCTGATACACCATCTTCAGTATTAGTTGTGATAATGCTAAAAGGTAGCAGAACACGCCACCCTAAAATATGATTGTAAGAATTTAGAACATGCCACCTCAAAGTACACTGCTTTGGTATAGTGATTTTTTTGAGTTGTAGGCACTTTAAAATAGCAAATAAAGAGAGTGAGTTTTTCTTTACTTCCCTTATCAGTCTAAAAACCATCCTCTAGAAGGATGTGCCATAAATCCCTTCACCAGGAGTTTCATCAACAAGGAATTTATTACAAGAGATACTAGAAGGTGGTACCCCACACAGATAAACCTTGTCACAAACTATCATACCTCCCACCTATCTTTGAAAGGCCCATTCATTGGAGATACCCAGGAAAAAGTAACCTCAGGATAGCTTACAATTTAGACTTAAATGACATTTTAATAGAGAAAGGGAAGAGTGAATATAGGCCTATTACAGGAGAGTAAATCCAGTATACATGTTAATAAACTTCTGGAGTTTTTTGTTAATTTTTTTTTTTTTTAAATTAGAAAAGGTCTCAGCTAAGAACTCAGAAGGGTAAAAAGAAAATTATTTTTTCTCCCTTACAATGCTCAAATATAATATCATGACTCAAATGCAAGAGAAATTTGTTCCTTGGTCATATAACAAATGTGGATATTTGAGGGTAGACAGCTTTTTCCTCTGTCTCAGGGATCCAGAAATTTTCCATGTCATGGCTTCATCCTCTTGGGCCTTATTATTAGTACTATTCAGGCAGAAGAGAAAATGTTTGGAAGGAATACTTCCTTCTGCAGAGTCTTAGCCCACGAAGGCCCATATCACTTTTGTGTATATTCCAATGGATATGCCCAGTTGTATGGACATACTTAACTGAAGGGGCGGTTGGGCATATAGTGCCCTGGGAGAAAAAATGCAATTTTGTTGTATAACAGTCTACCATAGAAAGGTCACTGCAGGAATCTCTGAAAGCCCAGAGTACTTACATCCTAATAGGTACACCAAGTTATAGATGTGCATTTTGAACTCTTTATTTGTGGTAAGGTCACATTTACCTATAATCTCTGATGTTTCCTTTCTGTGTGACTAACAGTCTAAAATTGGCAAGCATTATTCTGCATTTTTCCTTCAGATAACTCTAATTTCTGTATTTCTAAACCTTCTTTTGTATTGCTGACTTTTTAAAAAAATAGAGAGATCTTTAAGAGAATAAACAACAACAACAAAAAACTTTACACAGCAAATATTTCACAAAAATGTAAACATGTTCCTCTACTTCATAATTATGCAAAATAAAATTTTAGGCATAAGATTAAAAAATCATTGAAGAATAAGACAATGAACCCAAGGCAGATAGGACAGAAGCAACAAAAACACATTTCATAATGTTTTAATTGGTCTTATCTTCCAACCTACTGGTTAAGGCCTGAGTTTCAGAAATCCCTCCTTCCTTGCCAAATGGAAACATCCAATTTGGCTGTAACTAATATACATCCACATAACAGACTATTATCTTTCAAAATAATGTAATAAACACACCTCTCACACACACACATACACATGCCCCCATATACACAGCCTACTCAACCAGCTTCTCATAAAGATAGCAAGTAATTTGGAATTTTCAAGTTTTCCCACCACTAACGCACACACATATTAATACCACACACAGGAAAAAAAAAAAAAAAGATTCTGCTATAGAAATAGTTAATGGCTGGCATCATCACAAATTTCTAGTTTATATTTAGTTTCCCCAAATCACATCTTTAGTGTGGCTTGCCATGGCTCCTTGGGTACCTCGGATTTAAGTATTTATACCTTGCCTAATGACCCATGGCATGGTAGACATTGTATGGGGCAAAGAAAAAGCAATTTTAACAATTCAGTTAGAGACTCAAAACCATGAAAATCAGCACGGATCATTTTCAGCTATCTCCAAATTCTTGGAATGTTTTCTCCATATCTACCTTCTGTACTCCACTGGTTGGTTTTCTCTGCTTCCACTCCACCAGGCTATAAACATCTGAATGTGTATTCTTATGGACACCCCAGGGAATAGAGATGAGAATGACTCTCCCTGCTTTTAAGGAGTTAATTCACAACAACTAGAGCTCAAGCAAGAGGAAAGTAAGTATGTCCGCACAGCACTCTAGCAGGCTGAAACAAACAGAAGAAAAGTCCATGAAGATGACATCTCTAGAGCATCAGGATCGGGGGCTTGACAGGGAAGAGGGGAGGGAGAGATTGAGAAGGCACAGAGGCACAAAGAACAAGTCCAGTGAGGCTGGCACAAGGTCACTCAGGAGAGTCTGAACCTTCGGTTTTATTGAAATTACCTACAACTCTGATTATAACCCTCTCAAATCAATGCTCCCTTCTCATCCATTGATGCCATTTTTTGGCTTACTGGACATTCTCTAGGGACCCTTATTCATAGGTTTGATGAAGAAAAAGATGCTAAATATTATTGGTGAGAGATTAACTTAACTTTTATTGCTCATGTCTCTAATATTCCTCACCTGAAATTAAATCCACTAGTGATTGTATGATTCATAACTTATTTATAAAATTTATTAAAGAATAAATTATTCTAGGCAATAGTCTGAGTCTTGTGAAGCTCAACATTCAGTATGTATCATTTATCTTGACCAACCTTGATCAATTGATCTCCTGACCAGTTAGAGCTCTTAGACTCCTGAAAGTAATTAGGCAACCCTAAGATTTAGTTATTCTAAAGTCACTGCTGTGTTTTCTTTATAATTGGTAAAGTGTTTCCCCCAGTATTTAAAAAAAAAACATATGATAGATAGGATCTGTGATATGTAGATCGACCTTAGATTTGTTAAAATAGAAATTTTGTAGTCATTGCCAATAGTTCTCTAATCTCTTAACATCATATCCATTATTCAAATTTTCATATTAGAAAAACTTTTTAAGGTTTGTTCTCAGTTATTTAAATATACTAAGTTAAAACACATTATTAATCAAGAATAATGAGCAGTTTCTTCTAGACCAACTCTAGCCTGCTGGTGTCTAGCAGATTTGTCCACCTATCAAAGATCACCAGTCCCTGTATTGGGGCCATGTGTTTCCCCTGCTAGATTATGTTCCATGCTCTGTACCTTCTCTTTTCTCAAAACCAGAATACTGATTCTTAGATCATAGTCCGTTTTCAAAATGCGACTGAAATGTGAAAGAATAGAATACTAGTGATCAGATAGCCTCAAAGCAAATGCAATTATCAGGAAAAGATCTAAGAAATATATTTGTGGGACCATGAGAATTTTAATCATTTTACGTTTATACAGCTAGAAAAATAAAATGTTAGAAAACAGGAAACTTCTTTAATCAAGCAGTCTTTGTGGCTGTGGCTGATGAATATGCAAAAGCTGCTCTGAATTTTTTTAGGGCAAAGAAAACTGCCGTATAGTCATCTCTAATAGCTGTTTTTAGGTTAAAAGAAAGGAATTGCTTTGTTAATCAAGTGTACCAGAGGCTTAAAAAGATACAGATATTTCTGATTATATAAAAAACCAAAATGACTCCTAAGCAGAATACCTGAGCTCTGATTTTCAAGTTAAAATATTTCTGATAATTAACATTATTGTATTCATTGAATAAGTCAACATCCCAAGGCAAAATCTGAAAGTTATGTGAAGCTCTAACACAAGATGGTGTATCTCAGAGATGGTTCTTTCAAGAAACTTATCGGACACTTACAGAAATCCTACTTTCTTCATAAAACTTTAGTAATTGAAGAGATGGATAATTTCCCCCAACTCACACCCCTACTATTCCTCAAACCCTTAAACCCATTGTTCTACAGAAATTCTTTCTACTTATATTTTCATTTTTTTGATCTTCTGAATATTTATTCAGCCCTATTTATGCTCTTGATTAGACTCCAAGTTAGAGTTGTTTTTCTACATTTAGGGAAGTAGATGGATGAATTAATTTCATTTGTTCATTCATTCAAGATTTGTTGAGTGCCTACTACTGCCAGGTGCCAGGGAAACAAAGAAAAGTCAGAAACAGATCCTATCCAAAGAAGAATGATAAGTAGTATGTTTTAGGGGGTTCTCTATTCTGCAGTTACTTGTTTACATATTGTGTATTTCTTACTGGATTAAGAACTCACCGGATAATGAACTCTTCCTGGATTTCCCCACTTTACAGATTAGAGACTGGAGGCAAAGAAAAATTAAACTAGGTAATTTGCTGACACTCCTACAACTAGTACATGGAAAAGTCTGAATATGAACCCAGCAAGTACATCTCCAGAGTTCATACTCCTGTTAATCACCATGCTAGCTATTTCCCACATTTGACCTGTACAAGGCTCACATAAATATCTAATAAATGCATTCGGATTGTGATAGTCAATTCCCATAGGTCATTGATACTCATTTACATGCTGATGCCCTTCTATCAGTCATCAGGGGAGAACTCAATTCCCTAAAAATGGTGTGGTCCAGGTTTCATTCTCACCAACAATGACCTCTAAAACCCAGTAAGGCAGCAGCAATCATTCCACATTTATGCAGCTAGAAAAAATTATGGTAGAAAATAGGAAACTCCTTTAATCAAGTGCAGCCTTGTTGACTGATGAATATGCAAAGGCTGCTCTAAGTTCATGGGTCCAAGAAATGCCACCAAAGTAAAGTCCATACACTTGATAGAAAACCTGTGTATCACCATGAAACCCCCTCCCTGTCCCTGAAAAAAGAACTTCCTCTATTCCTGTATCTTTGATCATGTGGTAAAGCCCTTTAAAGTGGAAAAGGTGAGAAATTCACATTTGACAAAGCACAAACCATACACTCAAACCTTGTTACTTTTTCCATGTGAAATAATGAGAACAAATGCAAAGGGCGATCTGTAAGGACAGGGAAAAAAAAGGGAAACCCAAGGGGTGGGTCAAGGAGTAATGGTCTAAGTCTCAGTTGGGCTATGTTCCTGGGGACCTGACTGTACACATAATCATTTTAGCACTAGCTGGAGTCACTCTTCTCTTCCATCAATGCCTCTGTATTCACCATACACACACACAATTCAGAGATCCATTAAGTCTCAGATCTGCAAGAAACTCATTTTAGTGGGGATGAAATGGAGGAGAAAAGTACTGTAAGTGTAAAGTGACATAAATGCTAAGATATAACATTCCATAGAATTTGCTGAGGGTCAAAGAATTTAGGGAGAAGTGGATGCTTTAACTTAATCTTTAAAAGGTAGTTGCCAAGTGGACTAAGAAAAGAAGAATATTCCAGAGAAGAGGAATGGCTTGAGAAAAGGCACTTAGGAGAGTTTACACAGTCAGTTTAGTGTGGCTAGGGTAATAAACACTGAGCCAAGAATAGTGATGGAGCTGAGAAATGTTTGAGAGACAGGTTGGGTATGGTTTTGAAGGGCCCCATGGGTCATGGCAAAGAGTTTGAAGTCTATACACCAAGCCAGTGATTTATTTCCCTGGCTACATATGGAATTTCACCTAGAGAGGTTTTAAAAATATACTAATAACCAACTTCACCTGAGGGATCTAGTCAAGCTCTGGCAGTGTGGCCAAGTATAATCTTCCTAGGTGATTTGATGAGCAATCAGGGATGGGAATTACTGTTGTTGACAATGGAGACACTTATAAGGTTTTAAGTAAAGATGTAACATGATCAATTTTTTTTTTTTATTTCAAAAAGATCACCTTGGCTACAGTATGGAGAATAATAGGAGTCATATAAGAGGTGACATAAAAGCAACTTGGGAAACCGGTGTGATTCAAATGGAAGATGATCGGGCCAAGACTGTAGCAGTGAGAAAGCAGAGAAGTGAGTTGTTGCCAGCTTCCACCTTGGAGCTGACAACAGACTAGAATGGATATGTGGGTGAAGAAGGATGGGGTGGACTACAAAAATGACCTCAGGTTCTTCCCATGTTTTCACAACTTGCAATCATCCCATCCATCCCTTAAATCTGGGCTAGCCCGGTGACTCCCTTTGGCTGGTAGAAAGTGGTGGAAGTGTTGTAATTGGAGTTTCAAACTTTGATTCTAGGAACTTTGTCAGTTTTCTCTTAGTCTTGGATCCCTGTGATCCCTGAGTCAATAAACCCAGGCAGTGAGCTAGATAATGAGAGACACACGGTCTAATTGTCCTGTCATCCCAGCTCACTGCCTGCCAGCCACTAGAAATGAGTGAGGCAATGACAGGTGGTGGCAGACTCATGAACAATCCTTGCTACGATAATCTTCTATGGGAGACTATGCTGGATCTGACTTCTTAAATTGTCCAGTCATAAGAACTTCAATTATGGCAGTTCGTATCATCTATTAAGAGTGACTACTTTAAAGTTTAAAAGCTAGTCTCAGTAAACCACAAGTGTTGGAGAGGATGTGGAGAAAGGGGAGCCCTCTTACACTGTTGATGGGAATGCAAGTTGGTACAGCCACTTTGGAAAAGTGTGGAGATTCCTTAAGAAATTAAACATAGAGTTACCTTATGACCCTACAATTGCTCTACTGGGTGATTACCCCAAAGAAACTGATGTAATGAAAATAAGGGCCATCTGTACCCCAATGTTCATCACAGCAATGGCCACAGTCACCAAACTGTGGAAAGAACCAAGATGCCCTTCAACAGATGAATGGATAAAGAAGATATGGTCCATTCTTCTACATATAGCTGTCCAGTTTTCTCAGCACCTTTATTGAAGAGACTGTCTTTTTTCCACTGTATATTTTTCTTGTTTTGTCGTAGATTATTTGACCATAGAGTTGAGGGTCCATATCTGGGCTCTCTACTCTGTTCTACTGGTCTATGTGTCTGTTTTTATGCCAGTACCATGCTGTCTTGGTGATCACAGCTTTGTAATAAAGCTTGAAATCAGGTAACATGATTGCCCCCAGTTTTATTTTTGTGTTTCAACATTTCCTTAGAGATTCGGGGTCTCTTCTGATTCCATACAAATTTTAGGATTATTTGCTCCAGCTCTTTGAAGAATACCGGTGGAATTTTGATCAGAATGGCATTAAAAGTATAGATTGCTCTAGGCTGTATAGACATTTTAACAATGTTTATTCTTCTGATCCAAGAGCATGGAATGGTCTTCCATCTTTTTGTGTCTTCTTCAATTTCTTTCATGAGTGTTCTGTAGTTCCTCGAGTACAGATCCTTTACCTCTTTGGTTAGGTTTATTCCCAGGTATATTATGGTTCTTGGTGCTATAGTAAATGGAATTGATTCTCTAATTTCTCTTTCTGTATTTTCATTGTTAGTGTTTAAGAAAGCCACTGATTTCTGTACATTGACTTTGTATCCTGCCAGGTTGCTGAATTGCTGTATGAGTTCTAGTAGTTTAGGGGTGGAGTCTTTTGGGTTTTTCCATATAAAGAATCATGTCATCTGTGAAGAGAGAGAGTTTGACTTCTTCATTACCAATTTGGATACCTTTTATTTCCCTTTGATGTCTGATTGCTGTTGCTAGGACTTCTAATACTATGTTGAACAAGAGTGGTGAGAGTGGGCGTCCTTGTCGTGTTCCTGATCTCAACGGGAAGGCTGCAAGCTTTTTCCCATTGAGGATGATATTTGCTGTGGGTCTTTCATAGATAGATTTGATGAAATTCAGGAATGTTCCCTCTATCCCTATACTTTGAAGTGTTTTAATCAGGAACGGATGCTGGATTTTGTCAAATGCTTTTTCTGCATTGATTGAGAGGACCATGTGGTTCTTCTCTTATTAATTTGTTCTATCACATTGATTGATTTGCGAATGTTGAACCATCCTTGTATCCCAGGGATGAATCCCACCTGGTCATGGTGGATAATCTTTTTAATGTGCTCTTGGATCCTGTTTGCTAGGATCTTGTTGAGAATCTTAGCATCCATATTCATCAGTGATATTGTTCTGAAATTCTCCTTTTTGGTAGGGTCTTTGCCTGGTTTGGGGATCAGGGTAATGCTAACTTCATAGAAAGAGTCTGGAAATTTTCCTTCTGCTTCAATCTCGACCATTCTCTTACACTGTACACAAAGATAAACTCAAAATGGATAAAAGACCTCAATGTGAGAATCCTAGAGGAGAACATAGGCAGTAACCTCTTTGATATCAGCCACAGCAACTTCTTTCAAGATATATCTCCAAAGGCAAAGGAAACAAAAGTGAAAATGAACTTTTAGGACTTCATCAAAATCAAAAGCTTCTGCACAGCAAAGGAAACAGTCAACAGAACAAAGAGGCAACCCACGGAATGGGAGAAGATATTTGCAAATGACAGTAGAGACAAAAGGTTGATATCCAGGATCTATAAAGAACTCCTCAAACTCAACACACACAAAACAGATAATCATATTAAAAAATGGGCAGAAGTTATGAACAGATACTTCTCCAATGAAGACATACAAATGGCTATCAGACACATGAAAAAATGCTCATCATCACTAGCCATCAGGGAGATTCAAATTAAAACCACATTGATATATCACCTTACACCAGTTAGAATGGCCAAAATTAACAAAACAGGAAACAACATGTGTTGGAGAGGAGGTGGAGAAAGGGGAACCCTCTTATACTGTTGGGGGGAATGCAAGTTGGTGAAGCCACTTGGGAGAACAGTGTGGAGATTCCTCAAGAAATTAAAAATAGAACTTCCCTATGACCCTACCATTGCACTCCTGGGTATTTACCCAAGATGCAGATGTAGTGAAAAGAAGGGCCATCTGCACCCCAATGTTTATGGCAGCACTAGCCACAGTGACCAAACTGTAGAAAGAACCAAGATGCCTTTCAAAGGACGAATGGATAAGGAAGATGTGGTCCATATACACTATGGAGTACTATGCCTCCATCAGAAAGGATGAATACCCAACTTTTGTAGCAACATGGACGGGACAGGAATGGATTATGTTGAGTGAAATAAGCCAAGCAGAGAGAGTCAATTATCATATGGTTTCACTTATTTGTGGAGCATAACAAATAAGATGGAGGACAAGGGAAGTTAGAGAGGAGAAGGGAGTTGGGGGAAATTAGAAGGGGAGGTGAACCACAAGAGACTATGGACTCTGAAAATCAATCTGGGGGGTTTGAAGGGGTGGGGCTGGGAGGTTGGGGGAACCAGGTGGTGGGTATTGGAGAGGGCATGGGTTGCATAGAGTACTGGGTGTGGAGCAAAAACAATGAATACTGTTATGCTGAAAATAAATTAAGAAAAAAAAAAAAAAAGAAGATATGGTCCATATATACAATGGAGTATTATGCCTCAGAAAGGATGGATACCCAACTTTTGTATCAACATGGAAAGGACTGGAAGATATTATGCTGAGTGAAATAAGTCAAGCAGAGAGAGTCAATTATCATTTGGTTTCACTTACTTGTGGAGCATAAGGAATAACACAGAGGACATTGGGAGATGGAGAGGAGAAGTGAGTTGGGAGAAATGAACCATGAGAGACTATGGGCTCTGAGAAACAAATTTAGGGTTTTGGAGGGGAGAGGGAGTGGGAGATTAGATGAGCCTGGTGGTGGGTGTTAAGGAGGGGACATATTGCATGGAACACTGGGTGAGATATATAAATAATTTTGGGACACACACAAAATAAAATTAAATTAATTAAAAAAAATAAAGGCTAGTCTCAAACTAGGTTGTTTAAACAATAAAATTGGAAAGTCATACAAACCAAAGAAACATAGTCCACCCAAAAATACTATGGCATTGGCCCATGGTCATGTTGTTTACCCAGTTGAGTAAATAAATAATCATTAAGGTAATCAATCATCATGATAATGCTATAGGTTTTGTTTGTTTGTTTTTTACTTTTGAAGGAATGTTTTTAATGTATTCCTGTTTTTTCCACATATTGCATTGTTTCTTTTAATGTTTTGTTATTGAGTTTACTAATTACCAATAGTCACACAGAGAAAACTATATGCCACATCTGAAATTTATGTTCCTGAAACTTAATCCAGAACTGCATTTGGACATCTGCCTGGATTATGAGAAACATTTTCTCTCCTTCAAAAATCATGCAAAAAAGAGAAAGAGAAAAGTAATGTTGCTTTATTATTTTACGAAGACTTCAACAAAAAAGGAAATGCTATTTCCTATCCCAAACATACTGACAGATTTAAATTTTGGTTTCTTCACTTTTATCTTTCAATATCATTTATAAGTCTCCTCTGTGTTCAGGTAGCTCACCAACTCACTGGCTGTTGAAGCCTATCTCATTAGATTTTATTGCTTAATTACCAGAAATTTAGCCTCTCTGTTTTATTATTTCACCATTTCCCTAGGAGTGGTTTTTTTTTTTTTATTTTTATTTTTTATAAACATATATTTTTTATATACATATATTTTTATCCCCAGGTCTGTGAATCACCAGGTTTACACACTTCACAGCACTCACCAAATCACATACCCTCCCCAATGTCCATAATCCCACCCCCTTCTCTCCAACCCCCTCCCCCCGGCAACCCTCAGTTTGTTTTGTGAGATTAAGAGTCACTTATGGTTTGTCTCCCTCCCAATCCCATCTTGTTTCATTTATTCTTCTACCCACTTAAGCCTCCATGTTGCATCACCACTTCCTCATATCAGGGAGATCATATGATAGTTGTCTTTCTCTGCTTGACTTATTTCGCTAAGCATGATACGCTCTAGTTCCATCCATGTTGTTGCAAATGGCAAGATTTCATTTCTTTTGATGGCTGCATAGTATTCCATTGTGTATATATACCACATCTTCTTGATCCATTCATCTGTTGATGGACATCTAGGTTCTTTCCATAGTTTGGCTATTGTGGACATTGCTGCTATAAACATTCGGGTGCATGTGTCCCTTTGGATCACTACATTTGTATCTTTAGGGTAAATACCCAATAGTGCAATTGCTGGGTCATAGGGCAGTTCTATTTTCAACATTTTGAGGAACCTCCATGCTGTTTTCCAGAGTGGCTGCACCAGCTTGCATTCCCACCAACAGTGTAGGAGGGTTCCCCTTTCTCCGCATCCTCGCCAGCATCTGTCATTTCCTGACTTGTTGATTTTAGCCATTCTGACTGGTGTGAGGTGATATCTCATTGTGGTTTTGATTTGTATTTCCCTGATGCCAAGTGATATGGAGCACTTTTTCATGTGTCTGTTGGCCATCTGGATGTCTTCTTTGCAGAAATGTCTGTTCATGTCTTCTGCCCATTTCTTGATTGGATTATTTGTTCTTTGGGTGTTGAGTTTGCTAAGTTCTTTATAGATTCTGGACACTAGTCCTTTATCTGATATGTCGTTTGCAAATATCTTCTCCCATTCTGTCAGTTGTCTTTTGATTTTGTTAACTGTTTCCTTTGCTGTGTTTTTTGTTCAGTATGCCAAAGGGCAGAAATCAAGGTGTCAGCTCAGACTGTGGTCTCATTTGGGACTCAGGATCTTTGTACATTCTCCCCAGTGCTGATGAAATTTGTTTCTTTGAGGCTATAGACTGAGGTCTGTCCCTGCTTTCCCTCTAGTCATCTGGGAACAGCTCTCAGCAACGAGAGCCCCCTGCAATTTCTTGCTACATGGCAGTTCTCAGCAGAGATGTTTCATTTCCTCCCAGGGCAGCAAGAGTGCATTTCTCTGATTTCCTCTTTTGCAACCAGCTAGAGAAAACATTATTTCTTTTAGGTCAGGTTAGGTCAGGCCCACCCGGACAATCTCCCTGTTAAAATGTCAAATGAGTTGTGACCTTCCTTACTTCCTTACATCCGCAAAATGCTTTTACAATAGGACCTAGGTTAGTGTTTGACAGGATTCCTGGGAGAAAGGGATCCCTGTGTATATACCAGGGTCAAGAATCCTGAGGGCCATCTCAGAATTCTGTCTACCATAACCATGATTAAGAGATGTAATGGCACCATCAGTTCCTAATGAAGATGGGAACAAATGACTCCAATAGCATGAATCTATCACCCATCTTCTTTCTCACAAGTTTCCCAATCAATAAACTGTCCAGTTGGATGTTAGACCTTTTAAAGGTGCAGGGACCCCAAGCATTTCAAAGCTCCTGTAGATTCAAGTGTATGATCTGTGTGAGTACCAAGGATTAGAGAACAGCCAGCTTCACAGTACTGAGGAGGGAGGGTCACACATGGGAAAGGCAGCTGTGAATATCACATACAAGAGAAAGCGAAGGGATGGTGCAGTTTTTCCCCATGGAATTTCATAATTCTTGACATCCCACTCAGTGGTACTTGACAAACCCAACTAATTTTTGAGGCTGTGTTTTAGTTTGAAAAATGTCAGACTTTTGGATACAGGACATCCCCATATCCTTCCTGATAGCTCTCTGAATGAGAAAACTAGAAACAGAAACATTAATTTTTCTTTTAACAGAATCTGTAAATTCTACATAGAATTTTGTGATCTTACATAAAGCATCTGTATTACTTCAGAGCACAAAAAATTTGTGAAGAAATGAAGGCAGAGTGCGGTGTTCAGACCCTAATTTTACTCACCTGCAAAATGTCTCCCTTCCATCATAACTTTATTTAAATCATGGCTATGCTTTTATTTATTTATTTTTATTTTTTTTTATTTTTTATTTTTTATAAACATATATTTTTATCCCCAGGGGTACAGGTCTGTGAATCACCAGGTTTACACACTTCACAGCACTCACCAAATCACATACCCTCCCCAATGTCCATAATCCCACCCCCTTCTCCCAAACCCCCTCCCCCCAGCAACCCTCAGTTTGTTTTGTGAGATTAAGAGTCACTTATGGTTTGTCTCCCTCCCAATCCCATCTTCTTTCATTTATTCTTCTTCTACCCACTTAAGCCTCCATGTTGCATCACCACTTCCTCATATCAGGGAGATCATATGATAGTTGTCTTTCTCTGCTTGACTTATTTCGCTAAGCATGATACGCTCTAGTTCCATCCATGTTGTTGCAAATGGCAAGATTTCATTTCTTTTGATGGCTGCATAGTATTCCATTGTGTATATATACCACATCTTGATCCATTTATCTGTTGATGGACATCTAGGTTCTTTCCATAGTTTGGCTATTGTGGACATTGCTGCTATAAACATTCGGGTGCATGTGCCCCTTTGGATCACTACATTTGTATCTTTAGGGTAAATACCCAATAGTTTATCTAATATATATGGCTATGCTTTTAATTAACAATTTAATTGGTTGGTGCTTTCTCAATCCATTTCTCTGGAGGCATGGTTTTCTGTTTAACTTTATTGTTTTAATTCTTCAGCAAAACCATAAAATTTAATTAGGAAAGTAACCAGCTTTGTAACAGTGGTTCTAGGTCTAATTATCTATGCTGTGACCATACCGTCTCTGATTTCACTCAACAATGCATAGACATTTTGCATTTGTTCCTGTTTCAGAGAAGACATTGTGAATTTAGAGCCAAAGCACGTATCCCACTCACTTTTCGCTTTTCTGAAGATGCTTAGTTATAGCCAAATAAGTCAGAAAAATTAAAGTATCCGTATATGCTAAGTATCCATATAAACTAAGAGCCATTAAAAGACCAGGATGAAGGGTTGTTACCATGTGTATGATTTTCCTATTGCTTTTCTATTTCTGTCATATTTCTGTTGCTTTTCTATCACTACAGAGAAAATTACCACAAACTGAGCAGACATTTACCATCTCAATGTTCTGATGGGCACAAGTCCAGGCACAGTTGCCTCGATTTTCTCTTCAGGGTCTCACTGAGCTAAAAGCAAGACACCAGCTGGGCTATGATTTCATTTGGACCTCAGGGTCATTTTTCAAGCTCAGATGGTTGTGGCAGAATTCAATTTCTTATAATTGTAGAGCTGACATCCCCATATCCTTGCTGCTTATCAGCTGAGGGTGGCTCTCACCTCCTCAAGCCCAACAGGATGTCTTATCACATGGCTCCTATGGAGAGTTCACAACGTGCAGTTTGATTCTTCTTTGACTGCCAGAAGGAGCACTTCTTTGACTCCTTTCTCTTGTCAACAGCTGGAGGAAATACTTTTTTTTTTTTTTTTTTAAGATTTATTTATTTTAGAGAAAGAGAGAAGGAACGAAGGGAGTGAGAATCCCAAGCAGACTCCCTGATGAGTGTGGAGCCCAGTGCAGGGGTAGATCTCATGATCATGACCTGAGCCAAAATCAAGAGTCAGACGCTTGATGACTAGGCCACTCAGGCAACCCGCAAATGTTCTGTTTTTTAGTTTTGTTTTGTTTTTTGGTTTTTTTAGGACTTTATTTATTTACTTGACAGAGATCACAAGTAGTCAGAGAGGCAGGCAGCAAGAAAGAGGGGGAAGCAGGCTCCCTGCTGAGCAGAGAGCCTGATGTGGGGCTCAATCCCAGGACCCTGAGATCTGACCTGAGTGGAAGGCAGAGGCTTAACCCATTGACCTACCCAGGCAACCCAATGCTCTACTTTTAAATGGTTCATCTGATCAGGTGAGGCCCACCCCAGATTATCTCCCTTCTGTCACATAATATAATCTATCAAGGAAATGACTATTCTATCATATTCATAGGCCCTGACCAGACTCAAAGACAGATTATGCAGGGTGTATACACCAGGGGGCAGAAATTTTGATGCCATCTTAGAATTCTGTCTACCACACTGTGCTTTAGGGAAAGGGCACAACTAAAAGCTCCCTTTCCCTGGCAGGCAGTGCATGGGGTGTGCAAAGGAGCTGTTAACAACAGTGCCTATTCGATCTCATCAGCTCCACAGGGCTTAAGATGATAGACAGTCATCTTCTTTCTTCTCTGCAGGCTGCTTTCTCTGCCTGGCCAGAATCACTGCTTTCAGTGGTACATGTGGATCACTTGATGAAATCATTTGAATTTAAAATGACATCCAGTTAACATGATGCTTTCAGACAGAAATGTATTTAAGCTCAGTGCTTCAAATTTCAACCCAATAACACTATTTCTTTGGTAAAAAGAAATGAAGAAACGTGCAGAAAAATTAACATAGCAGACCTGAAACTCCTGTTCTTAAAAAGCCCTACTTGCAAGTGTGGCCATTAGCTGCCATCTGGAAACTAAGCGTGAGAGGATCCTTCCTGAAATCTGAGAAGGGTGGTTTCACTGCACACCTAAACTGTGCAAACAAGATAGCTCATGCTGAACACCTGCTTTCCCCTGGAGAATCTGGAATTTTAGTATGTGCTTGGTAGAGGGGGCCTACATGATTAGGCCCCAGTAAAAACCCTGGGCACTAAGTCTATAATGAACTTCCCTGGCGTTATCATGACTCCTTGTTCGGACCATCCTGTGGTAATTCCACAGGAAAACAGTACTTGGAAGCCTGTGCCTGGTTTCTCCTGGACTTCATGTCATTGGTTTTTCTCATTGCTGGTTTCGCTTTGTATCTGTTTGCTATTATAAATCAAAACTGTGAGTAGGATTTTCGGCTGAATTGTGAGTCTTGCAAATCTCAAAACCTGGAGGTGGTATTGGTGACTCAAGGAATAAAGTAAATGAGAACATGACAATGTACACATGGCATCTAGGCTCCACTGCCCAGCAAACTTGGCCTTATTCCTCTCCATTGGGAGAATGATCAGAGTAAACAGACTGGAGGCAGAAGGCAGACCTCATGTGCCTTCTGGAGGGTTTGGAGCTGTCTCCAATGGGTGCTCCAATGCCACACTGTGACCCAACTTAAATTCTGTTTCTCGGGCACCTGGGTGGCTCAGTGGGTTGGGCCGCTGCCTTCGGCTCAGGTCATGGTATCAGGGTCCTGGGATTGAGTCCCACATCAGGCTCTCTGCTCAGCAGGGAGCCTGCTTCCTTCTCTCACTCTCTCTCTGCCTGCCTCTCTGCCTACTTGTGATCTCTGTCTGTCAAAAACATAAATAAATAAATCTTTAAAAAAGAAATTCTGTTTCTCCTAATTTCTTCAGCTGTAAAATAGCAATAAGTATACCCACCTCATAGAGTGGTTAAAAGGAACCAATTTATAGGAAGCACTCAGAGTGACTCAGAGTGGTGTGAAACCACTAGAACATTGTCAACATTCTGATACTAACCTCCTTGCTTCCCTTCACTCTTCTCCCCTCTTCCTCATCAGTCCCCTTTCCTTGCTTCTTGTAGTAGTCCTCTAAACTCCTTCACATCCAAACCATTTCCTCCCCTCAGATTACTAACTTTCCTCAAGAACTAAATGAAAATATGCAGGATTTTTAAGTGTATACAGAAGTGTGTACAGAAAAGGGCACAATATAATGTATTCTCCTCAGTGTCCACAGTCCCTTCTATGCTCAATGTCATTTTTGTTCCATCTACTATGATTTAGAAGAGTTTTTAAGTAACCCTCCCAGTCTTTACTGATGAAATTTTATTACTTTTGCTAATGGTGAGTACTTATCACATATAGAACTATGCTGTTTTGTTTTTATGACTTTCTAAGATCTACCATGTAAATATGTTTACAAATGGTATGTGTGTTTTAGGCGGGGGCATTCTTTCACAAACATTTTTTCCCCAATACTTGGTTAAGCATATTTGTTTCCTGAGATACTGGACTTCATGATATAAAGTAGCTATTTTATTTTTTTCCAATGCTGTATCTAAAAATCAATTTTAATAGAGATGGGAGCTTCTACCTGAAAACTGCTTTGTTTCTTTGCAAATGTTGAGTCCCTGATGGGCTGTATAGATAGTTTCAGATATTGTTGCTGAAAAGACTTTGCTGGGGTTAATGATCATAGGAAAGTTCATGTCAGTATCCTGAAGCAGAGATTCCTTTGAGAAGAAGAGGTTTAGGATTGTATCTGGTACCAGATACAATCACGATTTGGGGTGAGGTCCTCCTGCATTTTGACTTTGGGCCCTTGTATAGAGATGCAAGCTTAAATTGGACAATGTGTATGGCATGTGTAAAAGCTAGGAATGAGGAGAAAGAAAGGAAATGAATAAATTCCAAGTTCCATACTTCATTTATAAGTACATTCAATATTTGAAGGAAAGATGTCAAAGAGAAAAATCAAGCCAACAATAATTACAAAAATCTGATAATTACAAATATCTCCAGAAGCCACTGAGACTATCCCTTCTCTCTTTTCCTCCTAACATCTTCTCTAGGTAGGACTGTCCTACAGATATTTAGGACACACATTTTTCTATCTCATTTTGGAGTTTAAGGAGGCCTTCTTGGTAATGTTTTGCTAGCCATTAAAAAGAAGCTAAACCACCCATATTTTATGGCTCTGCCTCTGTCCTTTGTAGGCCTAGAAAAGAGCCCATCACTACACCTTTCATCATAAGTTTCTAACTAAAGCTAACACTCAAGTATATGCAGTATTAGGCAGATAAGAAATTCTCTATCTCTAAATCCCACAAAATTCACCCAAGATTGAATAATCAGAGTCCTTCAACCTCTGCCAACAGAATTTTCTTATCAGACCAACGGAAACATACAAAAATTAATTAACTTGAATTTCTTTTCTTTTCCTCAATTCACTTCTGCTTGAATTTAATTAAAATGGAAGTATAGATGATCATCAGGAAAATTTTAAGAAGGAAAAGTGAACTCTGGAAAATTGTAAATGAAATTCACTCATTCATTAAAAACAGCAAAAAAACATTTACTGAACTTGTAGGATATTCCTGACACTACCATCACAGCAATGAGAGAAGTGTACAAAAAGTTCTCTCATGAAGCTTACATGCTACTAAGGGAGATGAAAAAATAAATGAAGTCATAAATAGATAATGGATAACATATATCATCTTTTGAGTAACTTTAACTTATCCTTTAAAAGCTCTTTCAAGTCATTGCTTAGCATTTTTCCCCCTTGGCTAATTAATTCCACTTATTCAACTCCCATCAGCAAAGCCCTGTAAACACTCTATAGGCTTAAAGGATAAGTGAGTGGAGGCTCCTTACCTTAAGTTGGTGGTATATTTTCTTGAGTGCATTTGCTTCTTCTTCCGTATTGGGAGTAAGTCTAATGACCTTATCACTATAAGATAGGGGGGAAAATGGTGTTATTTACCTTTCAAAAGGAAGGATTTAGTCAGCTTTATATGTTTACCTTTTAAAAAAACTAACTTTGCAGTTAGGAAGAGTAATAGCATAACAATGGGCTGAACCAATACCAGCAATACTTGGACCACCAGGTATTTTAACCAGTTATTTTTATTCTCAGCTCACATTTTTGTTGTTGTTGTATAAGATTCATTTATTTATTTGAGAGAGAGAGAGAAAGGGGGAAGAGAGTAGGGAGAGGGAGAGGATCTCAAGCAGACTTCCTGTTGATCATGGAGCCTGATCTCATGATCCCGGGATCATGACCTGAGCTGAAATCAAGAGTCGGAGGCTTAACTGACTGAGCCACCCAGGAGCCCCATATTGGTCATTTTCCCCCTGCCTTAAGATTATTGGTTTTTCCATCAGTTTTTAAAGATTAAATATTCAAACTTAAGCAGAGAAAGGCCAAAAACACAGGAACAATGGTGACAGGGACAAGGACTTTTATGAAGAGCTGAGAGCAGATACCAAATAAGAAACTTCTGATGATAGGAGTTAACACACTCTTTTTAAAAACTTAATGATGAAGAGGCGCCTGGGTGGCTCATTTGGTTGGGCGACTGCCTTCCGTTCAGGTCATGATCCCAGAGTCCTGGGATTGAGTCCCACATTGGGCTCCCAGGTTCATGGGGAGTCTGCTTCTCCCTCTTATCATCTCCCCTCTCATGTTATCTCTCTCTCTCAAATAAATGAATAAAATCTTAAAAAAAAAATAGTGCTGAAAAGGAATGTGACTTTCAATAAGAGACCATATGAAATCTATATACTATGGAAAAGTGCTGGTTCAGATTCTTCCTACACTGAGAACAGTAAAGATAAGCTCATCTCTATTGGCCATCTTATTTCTGTAGTACAGAGCTCCCCAAGTGCATACGGGGCCAGACTGGAGGGCCACCAACAGTTTCATGTGTCCCACAAGATATCAATGGCTATAAAAATTTTTAAGTGATAAAAATTTAAATTTTTTTACCGCTTAAAATTGTGCCACAGCTGAAATTGTATCTGAACACTCTAAAATTTATTTCAGTAAAGATCTGGGATTGTCTAAGAAGACTGGATGAGTCATGCTATCTGCCAGAGAGTTCTCTATAGTGGTGACTTCCCCCAAAGGTGTGTTAGACAGCAGTTATTATTTGTAGTTATGTCATGATGTGGACAGGTTGGAAAGCAAGCTCTAGTACATACTAAGCAAAACTGGTTCAATGTGTTTTGCATAGAGTATAAGATTAGTATCCTAATATGTTTTGCATAGAGTACAGTTATTAAGTATTTATTAATAGATTGGTATAAAGGAGATCATTGAGGACAATTGGTTTCTAGAGGAAATGTAAGAGTTCCCTGTACTAAATAGAGTGGAACAGGAATATTTTTCATAACTCTCTACAGCATTTTACAATGACTGAAGATAAAATAGATTATTAATACTACACAAAGAAAGACACACACAGAGAGCACCCACAAAAACTCTAGCAGTTCACTCACAACTTATCTCTTCAACCTCAAAGGTATACTGGAGTAAGAATGGAATATGCATACTTTTCCATGGTTTTACTACTTAGATGAATAGCAGTATCCAAGGCTAGATAAGATTAATATGAAAGTCATTGAGTCCCAAGGGAGACTTCCAGATTTGTTGTAAATTATTGGTTAAGGCTATGCATTCATTTCCAATCACTTTAGCTTTGTTATTTCAAATAATGCTGTTTTATCTTCTTTATCTATGCATCTAAAGGCCCTTGGCTTGTTGATAATTTAGTATGCTCCGGGCACTATCCTAACAGGTCATTTTAGTTTCCTCAAAATCACACAAAAGCGCCCTTCAGCATCAATGCCATGAAGTCTATTTTTCCAGAAAGAATAAAAGAAAGTAGTGGCAAGGAACAAAATCATCAAGCCACTGTGAAAGAACTCCAAATATGATCTTCAGAATCTAAGTGTAATTTGCACCTTTTTTCTTTTTCATTTCTGGTACACAGTTCTCTGTCCTTTATTTTTCCTGGATTCATCATATCCTGGCCTCTCCCACCTGACCCAATATAATTCTTGGCAGAGAAAGGCAACTCTGCTGGGTGATACAGTTGTGTCTGAAGGATGGATCACTTGACAGCTTGCTGAAAAAACCTCCATCTGCGACCATATCAGCTCCTCAAGAGTGCAAAGAATGCAATCTGTAGCTGTTTCAGTCATAGGAAGTTCTTTTTTTTTTTAAATGATGGATAATTCAACGTGGTAATTAGTTCCTGTTCTGTGAGTATACGATAAAAGGTGACCATGCCTAGGATAATTTACCTCTGAAAGTGATTACTCAAGCCCATGTTTGTCACTTTTATCACAAAAAGTTCACATCACAACTTGTAGAAATTCTCAGGTGTGACTTGAGAAATGTGTTTATTAATATTTGATTCCTTATCAGAGAAAAGAGAATAGGGAAATTTATTTAGGAAAATCCATGTAATGTATTTTGTAAATCCATAAATTTTATTAGACTAACCAGTAACCAAAACCAACAAGAGTACCCTATTCAGCATGCAAAACCAAATACCCTCCAAATGCCCCATTTGTTCTATCAAACAGAAAACTTGCTCTCCTTAGACCTGATAGCTAGTCTTTTTTTTTTTTTTTTTTTTTTTTTTTGAAGTGGCGAACAGTAATTCAGTACTATGAACAGGAAGGTTTCAGCAAGTACAGTGGCTCCTGGAACTCGGAGATAAACTAGCTATGCACATCAAAGGTGAAGGGAGAGGCGCTCCTAATAAATGGTGCGGTTTTTTTTTCAACCCCTAGGTGGCAACATCAATTTAAGGCCCTTTGGCTACCCTTTGGGATTAAGTTGAGAGAATCAAAGATCTGCATAAGGGTTAAATTTAGGGAGCTAATGGCAAGCAGCTGCTCGTATGTGTATGTTTTTGTAAATCAGATACTTCAATGGGAACCTATGTAACATTTTCATAGGGAGCATAGATCTTTTAAATCACCATTTAAGGATGTTATATAAATGAAGAATATTCCAGATAACTAATCACCCAGTAATTCTATATTCACTCATGATACACCTAAATTTTATCCTCTTGCCTTACAGGACAATTAAGGTTATGTTGCTATAATGCTAGCACCAGGTTGCAAGTTGATTACTGATCCCAGTGCATAGTAGCAACCACATGAATGCCCTATTAAACACGTTTAATCAATTTAAAGAGTATTGTTAAATGCATAAGGAGAACATATGCACCCAGAGAAGAGTATTTGGCAAGAGAGCGCCTTCTCTAACCTTTTACAATCTGTCTGGGCTTCAGTATACTCATCAAAGGAGTGGGCAATAAACTAACTCGCGTTTTAAAGTTCTAAGACTATGCTGCTCAAAGCCAATGCCTGCCATATTTATTGCTATGTTTTGACTGCAACACCTACAGAAGAATGTGTTTTATGGGCAGTTGGAGAGTTGTCAGACTTCTTTGGAAAGACAAAGATCTGAACCTCCAGATTTTGCCCTCTGGGTCTGGCACGAACTTTCACTATTTGATTCCATTATTAAACTCTAAATTTCTTTGCAAATTACAGAACCAGTTTATAAATCTATGCTTGTAAAAATGAAAATATTACTGCAGATACAAAATAAAGTTCCCCTCCCAGTTCTCTTTCACACCAAACCTCCCATTGTCCTCCAGTGGCCATTGCTTATTTTTTGTGACCCATTCCTGACTCTTTTACATTTACACAAGTGCACACTCACATGATGGTTTCACAGCATTTTGTAACACTAATTTGCTTTTATTTTTTTACTTAACATTTATTTTTTACTTAACATTTATTTTTTACTTAACACAACTTTTAAAACACTTTTTAAAATAAATGGCTGGATTTCCATTTGTCAGTACCTTATTTTGGAGTTCATGCCTATATTCATAAGAGAGACATTTTAAAAAATAAACTTTTTATAAACCAAAAATAGTTATTTGAATCACCCTTGTTTGATTTTTGATATCTGCATTAAGCTATCATCATGGAATTTGAAATTTCCCACCTTTGTAATATGCCTCAACAAATTGAATGACACAGAAACTATGTCCCTGATTGTTTTGTAGACTACATCCATAAAATTATTCAAGGTGGGATGAACTCTTCACTTTTTTTTGCAGTTGGGGTTTAGATATCTACCTTCTAAATTACTTTGTGGTCTATTCAGTTTTCTTCCAGGCTTTTGGAGTTAATTTTGGTAATTTACACTTCCTGGAAAACCATCCATTTTCTTATATAAATTATAACAATTAAAATGTCTTATAACTTAAAACATCTTATCTTTATCTGTATATTTGCCCCCCCTTTATGCCCGAATGTTATTTGGGATTTTAAATGTAAATTCTTTATTCAGACTTTTCAATGATTTTTTTTTACTTTTAAAGCTCATTGCTTTAGCAATGGCCATGGTCGCCAAACTGTGGAAAGAACCAAGATACCCTTCAACGGATGAATGAATAAGGAAGATGTGGTCCATATACTCTATGGAGTATTATGCCTCCATCAGAAAGTATGAATAGCACGGGGGACAAGGGGAGATGGAGAGGAGAAGGGAGTTGAGGGAAATTGGAAGGGTAGGTGAGCCATGAGAGACTATGGACTCTGAAAAACAATCTGAGGGGTTTGAAGCGGCGGGTGGGGTGGGGTGTTGGGGGAACCAGCTGGTGGGTATTAGAGAGGGCACTGATTGCATGGAGCACTGGGTGTGGTGCAAAAATAATGAATACTGTTATGCTGAAAATAAATAAAAAAAATATGCAAGTGAAAACTCCTGAGCAGCCAGGGAGATTTAGTATACTACCTAAACTATTATATATATGACTACAATTACATATAATAATCTTTCATTTATAGGACATTATGTAGTATATTAAAATCATCAATTATTAATGTTTTGAGTTCAAAGATCCCTCATGTAATGTTATTAGGACTAATATAATGTGAATTTCCCTTGTAAGACATTAGTCTTAGTATATATTAAAAAAACACATATGTATATAATTGTATATATATATATATATATAGGTTATTGCTTTCAATATATCTATTAAAATAATTTTTAGATGTGTACATATATGACATTAAATCTATTCTAAAAATGAATATTTTGCAATCTTTGTAATAATCAGAAATTTTATATACCCCAATTTTTTAAAACCTTTAAATAAATGATTCATTTTTACCTCCAAAAAAAAAAATAAAGTATGAATACCCAACTTTTGTATCAACATGGACAGGACTGGAAGAGATTAGGCTGAGTAAAATAAGTCAAGCAGAGAGAGTAAATTATCATAGGGTTTCATTTATTTGTGGAGTGTAAGAAATAACACCGAGGACATGGGGAGATGGAGAGAAGGGAGCTGGGGGAAATTGGAAGGGGAGATGAACCATGAGAGACTATGGACTCCGCAAAACAATCTGAGGGTTTTGAAGTGGGGGGTGGAATTTGGGTGAGCCTATTGGTGGGTATTATGGAGGGCATGTATTGCATGGAGCACTGGGTGTGGTGCATAAACAATGAATTCTGGTACACTGAAAAGAAATTAAAAAAATAAAAAATTTTAAAAACATCATTGCTTTTATTGATGTTATATGTGTGTGTATGTGTATATATATCATAATTTCTATCTTTATGAATTCTATCTTTATGAATAAATTCTATCTTTATGTATTATGTACTTCTTTCTTTAGATCTACTTTGTTACTCATGTTTTAATAGGGAATATTTTTATTGATATTCAGATCTAGTGATATGATATCAGGTGATTTCAGGGTTTTGTAATTCAACATACTTAAATTAAAAAAAAGTTACCCATTTCTCCCACACACCATCACTTGTCTCTGATAGCCACCAATCTGTTCTTTTTTTTTTTTTTTTAGGCTTTATATATGAGTAAGATTAAAGTGTTTGTCTTTCTATGACTTATTTCACTTAATACAAAGCCCTCAGACTTCATTCTCATCACAAATAGCAAGATCATCCATTCACTCACTGATGGTTCCTGGGCTGTTTCAATATCTTGGTTATTGCATATAAATAATGCTGCAGTAAACATGGCATGCAGATATCTTTTTGAGTTAGTGTTTCTTCTCTTGATAAACACTCAGAAGTGGAATTGCTGGATCATATATATGGTAGCTATACTTTTTAGAAGAACCTCCATATTATTTCCCATAGCGCTTGTATCAATTTATACTCCCCAAACAGCACGCAAGGGCTTCCTTTTTTTTTTTTTTTAATATAATTTTTTTTTTTTCCACATCCTTGCCAACACTTTTTGATAAAAGTCGTCCTAACAGAAAGGGGGTGAAATTTCATTTTGGTTTTGATTTGCATTACCCTGATGATTAATGATGTTAAGCACTTTTCATGTGCTTGTTGGCTATCTGTATATCTTCTTTGGAAAATGTATCTGGATTTTCTGCCCATTTTTAGTGTTTGGCCACTGAAATGTATGAATTTTTTATGGGTTGCATACTAGCTACTCATGGGACAGGTGGTTTGCAAATATATTTCTCCCACTCAGTAGGTTGACTTTTCATTTTGTTGATGATTTTCTTTACTGTGCAGAAGCTCCATTTGATGTAACCCCCCTTTGTTTTTGCTTTTGGGGTCAGATTTAAAAAATCATCAGCAAGACCTATGTCTTACTGTCTAGGTTTCCTTTCAGGAGTCTTATGATTTCAGGACCTACATTTACATCTTTAATTCATTTGAGTTAATTTTCATGTATAGTGTAAGGTAATGGTCCAATTTTCCCTACATTATTTATGGAAGAGATGGCCCTTTCCTCATTGTATATTCTTGGTTATTTTCTCATTATTGATTGACATATATATGTAGGTTATTTCTGGGTGCTCTATTTTGTCCCTTTGATGTAGGTGTCTGTTTTTATGCCAATACCATGCTGTTTTGATTACTACAGCTTTGTGGTACACTTTGAAATCAGGGAGTCTGATGCCCCCAGCTTTGTTCTTATTTCTTGAAATTACTTTAGCTCTTTGAGGTCTCAGTTCATATAATGTTTAGATTTTTTAAATTCTATTTCTGTGAAAAATGCCATTGGTATTTTGATAGGGATTGCACTGAATCTGTAGCCAGCTTTGGGAAGTATGGACATTTTGACAATATTAAACCTTCCAATCCATCAACATGGAATGTCTTTCCACTTATTTGTGTCTTACTCAAATTCTTTCATTAATGTCTTATAGTTTTCTATATATACCTTTCACCTCCTTGGTTAACTTGATTTATAGGCATTTTGTTATTTTTGACACAATTACAAATGGGATAATTGCCATTTTTAGTTTCTCCATAGTGAAGAGTTATTTTGAGAAATGTTAAATTCTATATATTCCTTTTAGTAGGTTTAATTATGCTATTTAAATCTTCTTTCCTTATTGTCAAATTTGACAATTTTTAATTTTTTTTTATTTTTTAAAGATTTTATTTATTTATTTGACAGAGAGAGAGGTCACAAGTAGGCAGAGAGGCAGGCAGAGACAGAGAGGGGAAGAAGGCTCCCTGCTGAGCAGAGAGACCAATGCAGGGCTTGATCCCATGACCCACATCATGACCTGAGCTTGAAGGCAGAGGCCCTGTGAGTCACCCAGGCGCCCAAATTTGACAATGTTTTATAGAATTTTAATATATATTTTGTGATTTGAGATTTGTCAGTTTAATTTAAAAACTCCTAATTCACATATTTTGATGATTTGTAGATATATATATAAGTTCATCGACTAGTGTATCTTCTAGATGGACTAAAGCTTTTATCCTAAAATGTCTCTAGAAAAATACTTCTATAGCTCATTTAATGCTGTTTAAATTCCTTTTTTGCCAAATGATTGGCTGGGGCAGTTTTGCCTAGGTCTTTGTTATGTTTTTTTTTTTTTTTTTTTTTTTAACAGATGAGTTTCTTAGAGACATCATAAGGCTAGATTAAATTTTTAAAAACTTAATAAGATTTTTCTCACTTTTAACTAGAGAATTTTATTTATTCACATTATTTATATTACCTAATTATGTGTGGTTTTTGTATTTGGTGGTTTTTTTGAGCTAGCACAAGCACGGTGGAGTGGGGGACCCAGAGAGTGGCAGACAGAGAATCTCAAGCAGGCTCCAACATCATCATAGAGCCCCACTCAGGGTTCTCTACACTGAGATCATGACCCAAGCCAAAATCAAAAGTTAGATGCTCAACCAAATGAGTCACCCAGGTGTCCCTCTTTTTTGTAATGTAAACTTAATATGCATAAAAATGTAAGGCACATACATTATCTAGTATTAGAACATGTACACATGTGTGGTTTTTATTTTTTATTTGTTATGGGTTCTTGCCTTCTCTCCTTTCCTTCTTTCTTGGAGTCAGTTCTCTGCCAATTTTTACCTAGTAGTTTGCAAGCTATGCATCTTATGTCTATTTGTTTAGTGAATTCTTACAAGTTTTGCAAACTTATTTTAACGTACTTCATGTCTAGAATTAAGTCTTTGTATTTCCCCCCTGAACAAGATATATTTTTTCAGTCCTCCTCCCATGTTTTTCTTTTTTGCTCCATGTTTTCTTAAAATCACCTAGATTTTTTGTTATGTATTATATCTAAGTGGTTATCTGAGTTGGGTTCTTTCAAAATTCTATGTTGTATATGCCATGGTGAGTGCTGTGAATTGTGTAAGACTGAAGAATCACAGACCTGTACCCCTGAAATAAATAATACATTATATGTTAATTAAAACATCACATGTTGAAGTCCTAAACTTCAGTAACTCTGAATGTGAATCTATTAGGAGATAAGATCTTTAAAGAAGTAATTAAGTTAAAATGAGATCATTGGTTTGACCCCTAATCCTGTTGGACTTGTATTCTTACAAAAGGAGGGAGTTGGGGCACAAAACTGCACAAAGGGAAAACACCGTGAAGATACAAGGAAAAGACGGCTATCTGCAAACTAAGAAGAAAGGCCTCAGAAGAAATCAACTGTGCTGACACCATGCTCTCGGACTTCCAGTGCCAGAACTGTGAGAAAATAAGTTCCTATGGCTTAAATCACCCAGTCTGCAATACTTTGTTACCATAGTCCTAGCAAACTAATAAATACACTGAAGATGATAGCTTAATGGCTATGTCCTTAGTCATTCCTTGATATTTGAATGACTTTAGTCACTTTGTTTCTAAATTCTCCCATCTTTGCATACATCACAACACTCATTGAACTCACTGCAATTTGTTTAGTGACTTCTTTCTTTCTTTTTTTTTTTTTTTTTAAAGATTTTATTTATTTATTTGACAGAGAGAGATCGTAAGTAGACAGAGAGGCAGGCAGAGAGAGAGAGAGAGAGAAGCAGGCTCCCTGCCAAGCAGAGAGCCCAATGTGGGACTCGATCCCAGGACCCTGAGATCATGACCTGAGCTGAAGGCAGTGGCTTAATCCACTGAGCCACCCAGGCGCCCATGTTTAGTGACTTATTTCTTAGTAAGCTCTAAACTCTGTATGAACAAGAACTCAATACATTTTGGTTTATTCTATGGGAGTCATGTGAAAGTGTCTCTATAGGGTGGTATGAAGCTTAGCTTGTCTTGAGGAGTCTATAGATAGGTTTATGTTTTTTTTTTTCTTTTTTTATTAATTATTTTTATTAACATATTATATGTTTATTTATATGTATTATTTGCCCCAGGGGTACAGGTTTGTGAATCGTCAGGCTTTTACACATTGCACAGCACTCACGATAGCACATACCCTCCTCAATGTCCATAACCCAACCACCCTCTCCACATACCCCCTTCCCCCAGCAACCCTCAGTTTGTTTTGTGAGATTAAGAGTCTCTTATGGTTTGTCTCCTTCCCAATCCCATCTTGTTTCATTTTTTTCCTTCCCTATCCTCCAAGCCCCCCACTCTGCCTCTCAAATTCCTCATCTCAAATTCCTCAGGGAGACCATATGATAATTGACTTTCTCTGATTGACTTATTTCGCTCAGCGTAATACCGTGTAGTTGATCCACGTCATCGCAAATGGCAAGATTTCATTTCTTCTGATGCTGCATAGTATTCCATTTTATATATATACATATATATATATATACATATATATATATACACATATATATATGTGTATATATATATATACATACATATATCTCACATGTTCTTTATCAATTCATCTGTTAATGGACCTATCTAGGTTCTTTCCATAGTTTGGGTATAGTGGACATTGCTGCTATAAACATTTGGGTGCATGTGCCCCTTCAGATAACTACATTTGCATCTTTAAGATAAATACCCAGTAGTGAGACTGCTGGGTTGTAGGGTAGCTCTTAATTGCAATTTATCTATCACGCAGAATGTGAATTCGGAGACCACACCCATACATGGTAGAGACCGGGGGTGTCTACTTTCCAGTGATCTCCCATCACCCAAATCTCAAGTGGACTAAAACCGCCCTCCATTTCTCCATCTATAGGGAGTTTTTCACCACACTTTGAAGTTCCCTTTCTTTTTATAAACTTGCTTGTAAGCTCTCCACATCTTCCTGTTATAGGCATTGGAATCCCAGCCTCAGACTTGGTAGTCCCTTTTCATAGTCCTGACCCCAGAAGTACAGAGTATCAGCTTTTTCTTTGCATGTTAGCTGATGCTTTTTGCCTCCAAATGTTTGGCATCTGGAAATTTCCCTCTTTTCCTACAAAGTTCAATTACCTAATAAAACTAATGACAGGGTGGTGAAAGCCCGTACTCTGGAGACAAGATACCGGCACTAGCTGGGAGGACTTCAGGCAATGCTTTTCACCTCTCTGTGCCTCAACCTCTCTATTTATAGACTTGGGTTCCTGGTACTTAGTTCATGGGTTATTGTGAGGATAAAAGGAGGACACATATTCAGTGCTTAGAATAACAACTAATACAGACTAAAGGCTATATAGATGTTTGATCCTATGAGGTTTTTGAATTTTTTATGTATTTTCACTTTATCCAATATTTATATCTTAGGGTTCCTGACTAAAACAACTCCCTCTTCTATGTTCTATTAGACTCTAATACATTGAATAAAACGCGTAAGATTCTTTTAAGAGGAAACTACTTGTAGCAGACATCCTGGATATCTTAAGAATGTCTGACTTGTCACAGTCTTCCTTTGAGGTATCATTTGCCTGGTATCTTGTAACTCCTTCCCCTGTAACCACACTTAGTTTGACATTGAAATTAAAGGCAGCCAGTGGATGATCAGGTGGAATGACAAGTGAGTCCTACCCAGTTGGGCTCACTTCACTTGACGGTGACTAACTGCTGATGTAGTCAGATCTTGGGGAGTTTACACTCGAAACAACAAAAAAAATTATTTTTCAGTATCAGGGGCAAAGGCAATAGACACAGGTAATAGCTCAATTACCACCATTGCAAGGTTCTCAAGCAGGGATCATAGGCACTGGACACACTGTCCTTTGCAAATGATCTTTTAGGATCCAGAGGCAGGTTTGGAAATAGTCTCCATTCTTCCTGTGTTTCCTATAAACTGATATCATCTGATGTATCTGGAGCATGTCTTTTTTTAAAACCTAACAAATGTACTAGTGCTAAGAATATTTAAGCAATAAAAAAAAAATCTGATCTCCAAGTCAATGGATTTATCTTCTCCCATCTAGTTCCTCTTCAGGTAGGGGGAAAAAAAGAGAGTAAGGCTGGATTTTAATCCATGCTCTATCAATTGACCAAATTGCTTAAACATTTAGAGCCAATGATTCCTAATCCTTAAACTGAGGAAACAGCAATATATTGTTGCATAAGGTTTTTGTGAGATTTATTTCATTCAGAGACATTTGTTAAAATTACATCTATGCCTGGTATGGCAGTAGGTGCTAGGGATATAGCAGTTTCTGCCAGTGATGGGCTTATACTCATGGTACCAATGAGATATTATCTGGGAAATGCTTAACTTGTTAGAGACTCTCAATGCATAGTAACTTCTGTTATTATGTCTACAGGAAAAGCATATTCTCCTCCTGTAGAACTTCAAGAGTTGAGAGCTTATGCTTCTCCAGGTATGTTCCACTGTGAACATTAGAAACAATAAAACATTATTTTATTATGGATCTATTTAACCTTTTTTTATTGTTGTTCCTGGTATTTTGTTTCTTGACCTTTCCATGGGTATTTGAATCTAATCATTGATCAGTTTTTTTGTTTTAATTTTTTAAAAGATTTTTATTTATTTATTTGACAGAGAAAGAGAGATCACAAGTAGGCAGAGAGCTAGGCAGAGAGAGAGAGGGGGGAAGCAGGCAACCCGCTGAGCAGAGAGCCCGATGCGGGGCTCGATCGATCCCAGGACCCTGAGATCATGACCTGAACTGAAGGAAGAGGCTTTAACCCACTGAGCCACCCAGGCACCCCCATTGATCAATTTCTTAATTTGGAGCTATTTCCTCTCTTCTCAGGCTGGCACCTGTTTATCACACACATTAGATGGTATTTTTTGTAACAGCTACTAATAAATAGGACTTTATATAAAACAAAAATGGAAATTTCAGAATAAGTTCTGTATAGGCATTCTCTCTATTGGTACAAGTTACACAGTTTCGATACTTTTTTTTTTTTTTTGGGAATGATTCATATGGAATGTTCTTTTTTTTTTTTAATTTTTTTTAAATTTTTTATAAACATGTATTTTTATCCCCAGGGGTACAGGTCTGAATCAGCACTCACCAAAGCACATACCCTCCCCAATGTCCATAACCCCACCCCCCCTTCTCCCAACCCCCCTGCTCCCAGCAACCCTCAGTTTGTTTTGTGAGATTAAGAGTCACTTATGGTTTGTCTCCCTCCCAATCCCATCTTGTTTCATTGATTCTTCTCCTACCCACTTAAGTTTCGATACTTTTAAAGGCACAATTTACCCAGATGTAGAAAAGGATATCTAATGCTTTTCTTCAGTGGTATAAGACTAGATGACCATTGTGGATGCTGTTGACTGCTCTTCCAAATCTATTTTGCTCTTCTTAAGCCCTAGCAGAAGGGGTTTGCTCTGATATTCACTCCATACTTTCATTAAGAATGGGTCTTGATTAGCCAATCAGAGCAATCAGTGCCCAGGAAATTTTGTTAGTGTGGAGATTAACATGTGTTATGAATTGGCCAAATCAAATTTAAGGGAAGGATTATTATTTCATGGTTGGGGGGCAGTCATTTTCCTGTCAAATGTAAACAAGGAAATGAATAACTGTTTGCCACTGGGAGCCTGTAATTAGGAAGGGGATGAGCTGTTGAGTGAAGCAGATTTTGTGGACTGTTGAGTGGGGAGAAAGAAAGAACCTGCATCTTCAGTAGTCTTGTTGAATCAAGCAATTAAGCTAGTCCTACCTCTGGACCTCCTGTTATGTAATATAAAAATTTTACTGTATAGACAAGTTTGAGTCAGTTTGAGTCAGCTGTCCTACTTGTAACCAAAAGGACCCTGCACAATAATAGTGATTTTACTTAGTTATTTTAAAGGAATGAGATAAGGAAACTATGGAATAACTAAATTCACTTTAAATCAGTCTTCACAGGTGGAAGAACACATCCATATTCTTTCTTTCCTCCCTGAACACCTTTCTCTAAAACACCCCTTTGATTTTGATGCCCACTCTGTGTATGCTTTCAGAAGGGAAAACTAGGATAATAATCAGTAGCTAAAACTCATCTCCTATTCACAAGAAAAACAGGACAGTTTAAAATATTTGCTGAATTTTCTGAAAGTCTGTATCCCATGGAAGAGTTAATAATAGGTTCACTTAAAAAAAAATCTCATGCCTGAGCACAAAGAAATCCATTAGATAATCCCACCTAGAGAAATTAATGTTCACATGTAGATTCTATATTATAAAATGCTTGGGTCTCAGGGCTGCATTTTCTTTGTTGAAAGATTATGTTTTGATGCACATGAAAAATTTCATTAAAAAGCAATAAATAAGAGACAAGTTGGCAGAGAATACTTTAGAGAGCTAAATGGATTCTTCCTTTCTTTGGTCATGGTTTATAGTTGCAATATAAAGTACTCAGAACATCAAGAAGCTCCCTGTGGCAGTTTGCTTAGGACATAAAGATTTAAACTTCACTTTTGGATTAAATGGAAGTGATGACTTTCTTCTTCTTTTTTGGTTGCTGCAGTATTTTAACAGCAGAGAAAAGAAACACACCACCTTCCAAAAGCCTTACTGATGTATTCACTTTATAACAGACATTTTTTCAAGAGGTTGAACACCGACCATGATATCTCACCCATAAAGGAGGGTCAATAAATATTTTTTAAATTGAATTAAAATTGACTTTCTGTAAATTGCATCATCTTTTAAATTTCAAAAATGCCTTTTATGGCAAGGCTTGAGAATTTCCTCTTCTCCCATTATTGCAAGTCAGAGAGGAAGAAAGCAATAAATTTAACCCTACCATTAATTTTTGCAGTAAGATATTACCTTTACTGTGTCTCAAGAATTTTCTATGTGTTGTGTCAAATCATTACATGATACTTCAATTTAGTCCTTCTTGTAGTATTTAAGATAGGACTCAATCTGAGAAAACTGTTACCACAATGGAGAACAAAGCATTCACCCAACAGATACTTTTGTAGCAATTATTCCATACAAGTCTCTGGTAGAGGGGAGAAAGAAAAGAAGCTACAAAGCATAAGGAAAGAACTTTCAAAGATGGGTTCATAAGGCATAAACAATACCTCATATTATTATTGTAATATAAGATAGCATATTATCAATATTTTATACATTACATAGGAAATGTATATAAAAAAGGATCAGAGAAGGATTAGAGAAAACCTGATGGAAAAACTCTGATCCTTGAAACTAAATTTGGGCCCTAGTGGACTGAAAGCCACTGACATACATGGTTCAGTGATTTTGAAATTTGAGTATAATATGCATCTGGGAATCTGTCAGCGTAATTTTTTGAGCCAAAAAACCCTGAAATCACCTTTGAGGATAAAACACTTAGCAATACTGGAATATGTATGTTTGCGTGTGCTATATCTTTTAACATGCATGTGCAGGGTGGCAATAGAGTAAGGGAAGGCCTGAGAGGGCAAAAATGCTTGCATAAGCTAATACTGGGACCAGTGGCTACCCTGACTGATGGGCATCTTAATAGTCTCAGATGGCCCAGAGTCTGAGCAAGGTGGGAATTCAGGTCAGAGATGGTTACAGAATGTCTTAAAGAATTGCTCAAAGAAACGAGGCCTAGAAAAATGCCTTGTGAAAGGAGAGTAGGGAAACTTCTCAGTCACAGACTTGGTTGTGGATAGAGGAAGAAATGTAATCACTGGCAATTTGAAACCACAAGCTAGCGGAGTCAGGAAAGATGGCAGAACAGGAGGATCCTAAGCTCACCTTGTCCCCAATACACACCAAGGCAACAATTATATATATGGTAACTAACTGTTGAAATGTTGTGAGACTGGTGGAACAGAACTTCTATAGCTAGTCATAGAGAAGACCACCTCAAAAAAGGTTGGGACACAGGAGCCAAACCCCCAGTGCAACCAACCACAAACAGGAGGGATATCACAAGCACAGAAAAGCGAATCAGACCCCACCCCACCTCCCCATCCATCACACTGGGCACCCATAGCCTTGGGGACCCATACTTGGAAGACAAGTCCCCATAATGTCTGACTTTGAAAATCAGCAGTCTTTAAATCTGAGAGAATTGGTGGGTAATAGAAGACCATGTCCCCACCCTTAAAAAACAGTCCAAGACACAGCACAGAAGCAGCAGTTTGAAAACCCCTGGGATATAAGTGAAGGAGATTTTTCTTTGTTCTTTTTCTTTCTTTCTTTCTTTTTTTTTTTTCTTTTTTTTTTTTACTGATTTTAGGATATGTGCCAGAGAATTAGGGATCTACAGACTTCTCTAGAACAGAGGTGCAGGGGTAGATGGGCCTTTTTTTCTTGCTCTACCCTAGCCTAGATAATTGGATGTTTATGGGAGCCTGTTTTAACACTTTCCTTCTACATTGCTAATACCCCCTGCTCCCCCACATTCCCTCTGGGCCTACTCAACCCAACCTACCAGTTACTCCTTCCAAACTCAACTGGCAGGCAACCCCAGCTAGGACAGGCAATCCTTCAAAGTGATTCCTGCCCTGGAGATGGTGCAGGGAGGATATCCCCAGACACCAGGGCCCTCACATTTCCTGAAGTTGGATCTCTTAGCTGGCTACACAGTGAACAAGCTCTCTGCTTTAGAATGCCCACATCTGTCACAGTGGCTAATAGCAGCCAGGCTGTACCCATCAATGAGCCCAGAAGCTTCAAAGCTCAGGTAACAGCATTACCCAGTGTACTAGCACTAGGTACATTTTTCACAGGGAAAGTGAGTCATTGCAGCCAGCTGGGCTGAGGGTCAGTCCCACCCACCAGTACACCCACAGCATCCATAGCTCAGCCACAATAGGAAGTAACATGCAGTCCATACACGAGACATCCCAAGAGTGTCCAGTTCTGGTGATGAGGGGGTATTGTGCTACAGGGCACCACAGGACATTTGCACAAGGCAACTAATTTCAAAGCCAGGACACATAGTTGACCTAAAACATAGAAACAGAGTTAGACAAAACAAAGAGACAAAGGAATCGGTGGTAAATGAAAAAATAGGCCTATATCACAGGAAAAAAAACTAAATGAAATGGAGGTAAGAAATATGTCTGATACGGACACCTGTGTGCTTCAGTGGATTAAGCCTCTGCCTTTGGCTCAGGTCATGATCTCAGGGTCCTGGGATGGATCCCCACATCAGCTCTGCTCAGCAGGGAGCCTGCTTCCCCCACTCTCTGCCTGCCTCTCTGCCTACCTGTGATCTTTCTGTCAAATGAATAAATAAAATCTTAAAAAAAAAGAAATAGGTGTGATAAATAGTTTAAAGTCATGGTCATAATAATACTCTCCAGACTTGAAGAGTGGATTAATGTACAAAAACTTCAACAAAGAGCTAGATGATGTAAAAAGAATGAGTCAGAGTTGAAAAATATAAAAGCTGAAATAAAAATATGCTATAGGGAATCAATAGCAGATTAGAGGATGAAGAAGAATGGATCAGTGATCGGGAAAGATAGGGTAATGAAGAGTTCTCAACCTGAGTAGCAAAAAGAAAAAAGTAATAAAAAATTATAATAGGTTAAGGGAACACTAAGTTTGTCTTACAGTGGTCTCAGAAGAAGACAGAAGGGGGCAGAAATTTATTTGAAGAAATAATTGCTGAAAAATTCACTTGTCTGGAGAAGGAAACAAATATCTAGGTCCAGGAAGCATAGGGAGTCCCTAACAAGATAAACCAAAAAATATTCACACCAACACACACAATAATTAAAACCTCAAAAATTAAAGACAAAGAGAGAATTTTAAAAAGAACAAGAGAAAAGCAAAGTTATGCACCAAGAAACCCCATAAGGCTAACAGTTGGTTTTTTAGCAGAAATCTTGTGGGCCAGAAGAAAATGAAATGATATATTCAAAGTACTAAGAAGGAAAAAATAGAACGAAGAATATTTTACCCAGAAAGATCATCATTCAGCATAAAAGGAGATATAGAGTTTCCCCCCAAAAGTTTTAGGAAGTTCATCTCCACTAAACCAGCCTTACAAGAATGTTGAAAAGAATTTACTAAGTGAGGAGAAAAGATAACTAGAAGTAAATAATAATAATAAAAGTAACACAAACAAAAGCAAGCATATAGTATATAGATCACTCACTTATAAAGCCAGTATGAAGGTTAGAACACAAAAGTAGGAAATCAAATATATCTACAAAAGATACACAATAAGATATAAATTATGACATTAGAAACACAAAATATGATGGGGTAGTAAAAATGTAGTGCTTTTAGAATGGATTCAAACTTAAGTAAACCAACTTAATTTGGACTGCTACACGCTATAACATATGGTGTTATACATGAATCCCATGATAACTATGAATCAAAAACCTATAATAGATACATTTTAAAAAGATGAAAGAAGCCAATTTAACACTAAATAAAGTCATCAAAATGCAGGGGAAGAAAGCAAGAAAGGAATTAATAGAGAACTACAAAATACCCCTAAAACAATAAGCAAAATAACAAGATGTACAGACCTATCAAAAATTACTTTAAATGTAGACATATACAGACTGAAAGTATGGAATGAAAAAAGACATTTCATGCAAATGGAAAAAAAAAACAAACAAAAAACCCCAAAAATTGAAGTAGCAATAATCAGAACAGCAGAAATAGAACTTAAAGTCTCTAACAAGAAAGAAAGAAGGCATTATATGATAAAGGAATCAGTTCAACAAGATGATATAACATTTGTAAATGTCTCTGCATCCAAAATAGGAGTACCAAAATATATAAAGCAAATATTAATAGAATAAAAGGAAATGTTGACAGATACAATAATAGTAGGGGATTGAACACCCCATTTACAATAATGGATAGATCAGCCAGGCAGGAGTCAATAAGAAAATAGTAGCTTTGAATGACATATTAGACCAGATGGACTTAACAGATATATACAAAACATTCTATCCAAGAACAGACTATGCATTCTTTTCAAGAGCATATGACCATTCTCCAAGATAGATTATATATTAGGCCACAAAACAATTGATGAATATTGAAATTATATCAAGCACTTTTTTCAACCACAATGATATAAAACTAAAAATTAGTTACAAGAAGAAAATTGAAAAAACACAAATATATGAAGGCTAAACATACTATTAAACAACAAATGAGTGAATGACATACAAGCAAAAAATTTAAAAAAATCTATGGAGGCAAAATAAAAATGGAAACAAAATGGTCCAAACTCTGGGACATAGTAAAAGCAGTTCTAACAGTGAAGTTTAAGCAATCTAGGCCTAATTAAGGAACAAGACAATTTGAAATGAACAATTCAGTCTTATAACTAAAGGAACTAGAAGGAATGAAATAATACATATTAGAGTAAAAATGAATGAGATAGTAAATAAGCAAACAAACAAACAAAAAAACAAAAAACAAAAAACAAAACCAAGAGAAAAGATCACTGAAACTAAGTGGTGTTTCTTTGAAAAGATCAAAAATAAATAAATAAATTAGTTAACCTATTGCCAGACTCATGAAGTAGAAAAGAGAGACAACTCAAAATCAGAAATGACAACTGATGAATCATTAAATTCTACCCCTAAAGCTGATAATGCAGTAAATGTTAACTAAATTGAAATTTTTTAAAAAAGATTATTTATTTATTTATTTGACAGAGAGAGATGACAAGCAGGCAGAGAGGCAGGCAGAGAGGGAGAGAAGGAAGCAGGCTCCCTGCTGAGCAGAGAGCCCGATGCGGGGCTCGATCCCAGGACCATGGGATCATGACCTGAGCCGAAGGCAGCGGCTTAACGCACTGAACCACCCAGGCGCCCCACTAAATTGAATTTAAATAGAATGATATGATCCTATATGTGGAAAACCCAAAAGACTCCACTCCAAAACTGCTAGAACTTCTACAGGAATTCAGTAAAGTGTCAGGATATAAAATCAATGCACAGAAATAAGTTGCATTTCTCTACACCAACAGCAAGACAGAAGAAAGGGAAATTAAGGAGTCAATCCCATTTACAATTGCACCCAAAACCATAAGATACCTAGGAATAAACCTAACCAAAGAGACACAGAATCTATACTCAGAAAACTATAAAGTACTCATGAAAGAAATGGAGGAAGACACAAAGAAATGGAAAATGTTCCATGCTCCTGGATTGGAAGAATAAATATTGTGAAAATGTCTATGCTACCTAAAGCAATCTACACATTTAATGCAATTCCTATCAAAGTACCATCCATCTTTTTCAAAGAAATGGAACAAATAATTCTAAAATTTATATGGAACCAGAAAAGACCTCGAATAGCTAAAGGGATATTGAAAAAGAAAGCCAACGTTGGTGGCATCACAATTCCGGACTTCAAGCTCTATTACAAAGCTGTCATCATCAAGACAGCATGGTACTGGCACAAAAACAGACCCATAGATCAATGGAACAGAATAGAGAGCCCAGAAATAGACTCTCAACTCTATGGTCAACTAATCTTCGACAAAGCAGGAAAGAATGTCCAATGGAAAAAAGCCTCTTCAATAAATGGTGCTGGGAAAATTGGACAGCCACATGCAGAAAAATGAAATTGGACCATTTCCTTACACCACACACGAAAATAGACTCAAAATGGATGAAGGACCTCAATGTGTGAAAGGAATCCATCAAAATCCTTGAGGAGAACACAGGCAGCAACCTCTTCGACCTCAGCCGCAGCAACATCTTCCTAGGAACAACGCCAAAGGCAAGGGAAGCAAGGGCAAAAATGAACTATTGGGATTTCATCAAGATCAAAAGCTTTTGCACAGCAAAGGAAACAGTTCACAAAATCAAAAGACAACTGACAGAATGGGAGAAGATATTTGCAAACGACACATCAGATAAAGGACTAGTGTCCAGAATCTATAAAGAACTTAGCAAACTCAACACCCAAAGAACAAATAACCCAATCAAGAAATGGGCAGAGGACATGAACAGACATTTCTGCAAAGAAGACATCCAGATGGCCAACAGACACATGAAAAAGTGCTCCATATCACTCGGCATCAGGGAAATACAAATCAAAACCACAATGCGATATCACCTCACACCAGTCAGAATGGCTAAAATCAACAAGTCAGGAAATGACAGATGCTGGCGAGGATGCGGAGAAAGGGGTACCCTCCTACACTGTTGGTGGGAATGCAAGCTGGTGCAACCTCTCTGGAAAACAGCATGGAGGTTCCTCAAAATGTTGAAAATAGAACTGCCCTATGACCCAGCAATTGCACTATTGGGTATCTACCCTAAAGATACAAACGTAGTGATCCAAAGGGGCACGTGTACTCGAATGTTTATAGCAGCAATGTCCACAATAGCCAAACTATGGAAAGAACCTAGATGTCCATCAACAGATGAATGGATCAAGAAGATGTGGTATATATACACAATGGAATACTATGCAGCCATCAAAAGAAATGAAATCTTGCCATTTGCGACAACATGGATGGAACTAGAGCGTATCATGCTTAGCGAAATAAGTCAGGCGGAGAAAGACAACTATCATATGATCTCCCTGATATGAGGAAGTGGTGTTGCAACATGGGGGCTTAAGTGGGTATGAGAAGAATAAATGAAACAAGATGGGATTGGGAGGGAGACAAACCATAAGTGACTCTTAATCTCACAAAACAAACTGAGGGTTGCTGGGGGGAGGGGGTTTGGGAGATGGGGGTGGGATTATGGACATTGGGGAGGGTATGTGTTTTGGTGAGTGCTGTGAAGTGTGTAAACCTGGTGATTCACAGACCTGTACCCCTGGGGATAAAAATATATGTTTATAAAAAATAAAAAATTATATTAAAAAAAAAAGAAAATAAAATATGAGATTTGATCTTTTGGCAAGTAACTTGCCAAATGCATGGTTTGCCCAACTAAAGAGTAGTGGAAAAAAATAATATCTATATTGCTGGGGTTTTGTGAGGGCCAAGGAAGTAAGAATAAGGGAAGATTAAATGCTAAATAAAAGAAATTCAAAAAAAAATTTTTAAGAGATGTTAATGAAAGATGCATTCTAAAAAAAAAAAAAATCAGAAATGTAAGAGGAATAAGCACCAATACCACAAAAATACAAAGGATTATAAAATACTATGAAAAATAATATGCCAACAAAGTGGAAAACCTAGAAGAAAGGGATAGATTCCTTGAAACATACAATCTTCCAGAACTGAATTGGGAAGAAACAGAAAATCTGAACAGACTGATTAATAGGGGGAAAAAAAAAAAAGAAGGGAATCAATCAGTTATCAAAACACTCAAAACAAATGTCCAAGACCAGATAGCTTCACAGATTAATTCTATCAAACATTTAAAGAAAAATTAATACTTATTCTTCTCAAACTGTCCCAAAACTTGGAAGAGGAAGGAAAACTTCCAAATTCATTCTATGAGGCCAGAATTATCCTGCACCCCAAACTAGGCAAACAGACTAAAAAAAAAAGAAAAGAAAAGAAAAGAAAACTACAGGCCAGTATCTCTGATGAATATAGATGCAAAAACATGCAAGAAGATATTAGAAAACTGAATTCACAATACAAAAGAATCAGTGAGATTTATTCCAGAGATGAATTAATATTTGATATAAAAATGTGATATGTCATTAAGAAGAGGAAATAGAAAAACCATATAATTATCTCAATAAGTTCAGAAAAAGATCTGACTAAATACACCGTCTTTAAATGATAAAAAAAAAATGTGCACAGGGCCACATACTTCAACATTATAAAGGCCATACATGAAAAACCCACAGCTAACATTATACTAAATGGTGAAAAACAGTTTTCCCTTAAGATCAGGAACAAGACAAGGATGTGTTTCAACATTTTTATTCACTATAGTACTAGAAGTTTTAGCTGCAGAAATCAGACAAGATAAACATTTAAATATAAATATGTTTTTAAATTTCTTTTCAGCATAACAGTATTCATTGTTTTTGTACCACACCCAGTGCTCCATGCAATACGTGCCCTCCCCAGTACCCACCACCTGGTTCCCCCAACATCCCACCCCCAACCCCTTCAAAACCCTCAGGTTGTTTTTCAGGGTCCACAGTCTCTCATGGTTAACCTCCCCTTCCAATTTCCCTCAGTTCCCTTCTCCTCTCCATCTCCCCATGCCCTCCATATTATTTGTTATGCTCCACAAATAAGTGAAACCATATGATAATTGACTCTGCTTGACTTTTTTTGGAGTATTATGCCTCTATCAGAAAAGACGAATACCCACCCAACTTTTGTAGCAACATGGATGGGACTGGAAGAGATTATGCGGAGTGAAATAAGATAAACACTTAATGTGCTGTTGGATCCTGTTTGCTAGGATCTTGTTGAGAATCTTAGCATCCATATTCAACAATGATATTGGTCTGAAATTCTCCTTTTTGGTAGGGTCTTTGCCTGGTTTGGGGATCAGGGTAATGCTGGCTTCATAGAAAGAGTCTGGAAGTTTTCCTTCTGCTTCAATTTTTTGAAACAGCTTCAGGAGAACAGGTGTTATTTCTTCTTTGAAAGTTTTGTAGAATTCCCCAGGGAATCCGTCAGGTCCTGGGCTCTTGTTTTTTGGGAGGTTTTTGATCACTGCTTCAATCTCATTACTAGATATTGGTCTATTCAGGTTGTTGATTTCTTCCTGGTTCAATTTTGGGAGTTTATAGAACAAATTAATACGAGAAGAGAGAAGAACCACATAGTCCTCTCAATCTATGCAGAAAAAAATCCAGCATTCGTTCCTGATTAAAATGCTTCAAAGTATAGGGATAGAGGTAACATTCCTGAATTTCATCAAATCTATCTATGAAAGACCCACAGCAAATATCATCCTCAATGGGAAAAAGCTTGCAGCCTTCCCGTTGAGATCAGGAACACGACAAGGATGCCCACTCTCACCACTCTTGTTCAACATAGTATTAGAAGTCCTAGCAACAGCAATCAGACAACAAAGAGAAATAAAAGGTATCCAAATTGGCAATGAAGAAGTCAAACTCTCTCTCTTCACAGATGACATGATTCTTTATATGGAAAACCCAAAAGACTCCACCTGCAAACTACTAGAGCTCATACAGCAATTCAGCAATGTGGCAGGATACAAAGTCAATGTACAGAAATCAGTGGCTTTCTTATACACTAACAATGAAAATACGGAAAGGGAAATTAGAGAATCGATTCCATTTACTATAGCACCAAGAACCATAAGATACCTGGGAATAAACCTAACCAAAGAGGTAAAGGACCTGTACTCAAGGAACTACAGAACACTCATGAAAGAAATTGAAGAAGACACAAAAAGATGGAAGACCATTCCATGCTCTTGGATCAGAAGAATAAACATTGTTAAAATGTCTATACGGCCTAGAGCAATCTATACTTTTAATGCCATTCTGTTCAAAATTCCACCAGTATTCTTCAAAGAGCTGGAGCAAATAATCCTAAAATTTGTATGGAATCAGAAGAGACCCTGAATCTCTAAGGAAATGTTGAAACAAAAAAATAAAACTGGGGGCATCACGTTACCTGATTTCAAGCTTTATTACAAAGCTGTGATCACCAAGACAGCATGGTACTGGCATAAAAACAGACACATAGACCAGTGGAACAGAGTAGAGAGCCCAGATATGGACCCTCAACTCTATGGTCAAATAATCTTCGACAAAACAGGAAAAAATATACAGTGGAAAAAAGACAGTCTCTTCAAGAAATGGTGCTTGGAAAACTGGGCAGCTATATGTAGAAGAATGAAACTCGACCATTCTCTTATGCCGTACACAAAGATAAACTCAAAATGGATAAAAGACCTCAATGTGAGACAGGAATCCATCAGAATCCTAGAGGAAAACATAGGCAGTAATCTCTTCGATATCAGCCACAGCAACTTCTTTCAAGATATGTCTCCAAATGCAAAGGAAACAAAAGCAAAGTTGAACTTTTGGGACTTCATCAAAATCAAAAGCTTCTGCACAGCCAAGGAAAGAGTCAAGAAAACAAAGAGGCAACCCACGGAATGGGAGAAGATATTTGCAAATGACAGGACAGACAAAAGGTTGATATCCAGGATCTATAAATAACTCCTCAAACTCAACACACACAAAACAGGCAATCATATAAAAAAATGGGCAGAAGATACGAACAGAGACTTCTCCAATGAAGATATACAAATGGCTATCAGACACATGAAAAAATGCTCATCATCACTAGCCATCAGGGAGATTCAAATTAAAACCACATTGAGATATCACCTTACACCAGTTAGAATGGCCAAAATTAACAAAACAGGAAACAACATGTGTTGGAGGGGATGTGGAGAAAGGGGAACACTGTTGATGGGAATGCAAGTTGGTGCAGCCTCTTTGGAGAACAGTGTGGAGATCCCTCAAGAAATTAAAAATAGAACTTCCCTATGACCCTGTCATTGCACTCCTGGGTATTTACCTCAAAGATACAGATGTAGTGAAAAGAAGGGCCATCTGTACCCCAATGTTTATAGCAGCAATGGCCATGGCCGCCAACTGTGGAAAGAACCAAGATGCCCTTCAACGGATGAATGGATAAGGAAAATGTGGTCCATATACACTATGGAGTATTATGCCTCCATCAGAAAGGATGAATAGCCAACTTTTGTAGCAACATGGACAGGACTGGAAGAGATTATGCTGAGTGAAATAAGTCAAGCAGAGAGAGTAAATTATCATATGGTTTCACTTATTTGTGGAGCATAGCAAATAGCATGGAGGACAAGGGGAGTTAGAGAGGAGAAGGGAGTTGAGGGAAATTGGAAGGGGAGGTGAACCATGAGAGACTATGGACTCTGAAAAACAATCTTAGGGTTTTGAAGGGCAAGGGGGTGGGAGGTCGGGGAATCAGGTGGTGGGTATAATAATAGAGGGCATGGATTGCATGGAGCACTGGGTGTGGTGAAAAAATAATGAATACTGTTATGCTTAAAATAAATAAAAAAAAACAAAAAAAATAAGACAAACATTTATATTGGTATAGAAGTTAAACCATCACTATTTACAGATGACATGATATTATACATAGAAAACTCCAAAGAATCTTTTAAAAAAATTGTAAGAACTGATAAGTAAATTCAGTAAAGTTGCAGTATACAGAATTATTACCCAGAAATTGTCAGTGTTTTATACACTTATAATGAAGTAACAGAAGGAGAAATTAAGAAAATAATTCCAGGGATGCCTGAGTGGCTTAGTTGTTTGAAGGTATAGCTGTTGATCTCAGGGTTATGAGTTCAAGTCCTTCTTGGGATCCACACTGGGCATGGAGCCTAATTTAAAAAGAAAGGAAAAGGAAAACAATTTCATTACACTTGCACCAAAGATAATAAAAGACTTAGGAATAAACTTAACCATGGAGGTGAAAGACCTATTCTCTGAAAACTACAAAACACTGATGAAAGAAACTGAAGATGATGCAAATGTAAAGCTATTCCATGCTCATGGATTGGAAGAATTGATTTTATTAAAATGTCCATCACTAAATCCAATCTACAGATTCAATCAAAATACCAACAGCACTTTTCATAGAACAAATAATCCTAAAATTTGTGTGGAACAAAAGATCCTGAATAACTAAAGCAATCTTGAGAAAGAATGAAGCTGGAGGTATCAATCCTACATTTTAAGATGTACTACCAGGGGAAAGATTAAGATGGCAGGGGAGTAGAGGACCCTAAGTTTGTCTGGTCCCTGGAATTCAGATAGCTATCAAATCATTATGAACACCTGTGAAAACAAGTGGAGATCTGAGAAAAGAAATGCTGCAATTCTACAAACAGAAAAGTGACTAGTCTTTGGAAGGTAGGTAGTGTGATATATCAGAGGATATGGGAGTGGGGAGGAAGCTGGCTTACTATGGCAAATTACTATAAGCAGCAAAACACAAAATATGAACTTTTAGAAGTTTGCTACAGTGGGGGATATCTCTTGCTTAAAGGTGCTTGGTGGTGAAACAGGGTAGAATCCAGGTGGGACAGCATGGTCTCAGGATACCCGGGGTCATAAGAAGGATGGGTGGGAGGTGCTTGATGCTGTAGAGTTCCCAGGTATCAGATGGGGGAAGTCAGCCACAGACAGAAAGTCTAGGAACCAGCTTTGTGCTTGGGGTTGCCATAAACTGTCAATCACTGCCCAGTCGCAGGACCATTCTCCTAGAAGGTGTCCAGGCAGGCAGAAGCATAGGGATATCCCCCTCCCTTCCTCAGAAAGGACAGCATGGGTCCATTCTGCAAAAGTCTCTAAAATTTGGAGACTTGAAAATCAGTCACATGCCTGAGATAAATGCTTGGTCACAGACTGGGTGAACACAGAGTTGGGATAGAAACCAGGGGACAAAAGTAATTGACTATATTCCAGTGAGGGCTCACTGAAGAGTTGGGGGTGGTGGTGGAAACTTTCAGCTCTGGGGCTAGAGAGCAGCACCATCATTTTTATCCCCCTCATCACTGCAAAAAGCCTTCAGGGAGCAAAAAGCACCACATAGCGGAGTCCAGAGCCACTTACACTGAACCTGGCCCTGACAAGAGAGGGATATTTCCACGTGTGCAAGGGCACCTGCAAACCAGTTAAACAAGCCTCTGTTCCTGAAGTTTGGCAGGAACAACTGGCTTCCACCAGTTCAATTATTGAAAACTATGAAATCTTCAGCTCTTGGGGAAAACAGTATATAGTACTTGCATTTAAAAAAAATTCTTTAGCATTTCAGTTTTATTCTTTTCAGCTATTTTCTTATTTTTTCAATTCTTATATATATAATATAATTATATATATTATATATAATATAATTATATATATTATATATAATATTATTATATATATAATGTTAGTTTGGGTTTTCTTTCATTCTATATTTTATTTTTGTGTATATATGTTTTTCTTTCTTTCTTTCCCATTTTGGGATCTAGTTTTTTTTAACAAGCCAAAATACACCAGGATCTAGTGGTTTTTGTTTGTTTTGTTTTGTTCTGTTTTGCTTATTTGGTTTTCTCTTGTTTTGTTTTCTTCTGAATTCTTGTGGGGTTTTTTCCCCCTATTGTTGTTATTGTTGTCCTTCCTCTCTCTCTCTCTTTGATATAATGAGATGGAGAAATTCACCCCCCCAAAAAATAATAGGAGGTAGTACTCACTACCAGGGATTTAATCAATATGGATATAAGTAAGATATCTGAACTAGAACTTAAAACAGCAATTCTGAAGATACTAGCAGGGCTTGAAAAAAGCATAGAAGATACTAGAGAATCCCTTACTGGAGAAATAAAAGAACTAAAATCTAATCAGACCAAAATTAAAAAATTGCTATTACTGAGATGTAGTCACAAATGGAGAGTTTAATAGTGGGGATAAATGAGGCAGAAGAGATTCAGTGATGCAGAAGACAAAATAATGGAAAATAAGGAAAAAAATATAGAAAGACAACTCTTTGATCATGAAGGGAAACTCTGAGAACTCAGCAATTCCATTAAGCAAAATACTATCTGGATAATAGGGGTTCCAGAAGATAAAGAGAGAGAGATGGGACAGAAGGTTTATCTGAACAAATTATACCTGAGAAATTTCCTAATCTAAGGAAAGAAACAGACATTCAAGTCCAGGAATCACAGAGAATTCCCCTCAAAATTAATAAAAATAGGTCAACACCTTGACATATAATAGTGAAGCTTGAAAATTTCAGAGGTAAAGAGAAAATCCTGAAAGCAGCTTGGAACAGGAGGTCCTTAACCTATAAGGGCAGAAACATAAGTCTGGCAGCAGACAGGCCTACAGAGACCTGGCCAACCAGAAAGGACTGGCATGATATATTCAAGGTGCTAAATGGGGAAAAAAATATGCAGCCAAGAATACTTTATCCAGCAAGGCTGTCATTCAGAATAGGAGAGACAAAAAGTTTCCCGGACAAAGGAATTCACAAACATTAAACCAGCTCTGCAACAACTATTAAAGGGGATCTTTTAAGTAAAGATGAAACCCAAAAGTAACAAATAACAGAAAGGAACAGATAATCTACAGACACTGTGACTTTAAAGTTTAATACAATGGCAATAAATTCATATATTTCATTAATTACTCTGAATGTAAGTGGACTAAATGCTCCAATCAAAAGAAATAGAGTATCAGATAGGTTAAGATACACTATAAAGCTATAGAAATCAAAAGAGTAAGATACTGGCACAAAGATACACACAGAGCAATGGAACAGGATAGAGTGTCCAGGAGTAGACCCATATTTATATGATCAATTAATCTGTGACAAAGGAGGCAAAAATCTATACATTTAATTCTGGGGGGAAAAACAATCTTTAATGAATAGTGCTGGATAAACTGGACAGTTACAGGCAATTAACGCAACTGAACTACTACTATAAACTCAGAATGGATTCAACCTAAATATGAGACCTGAAACAATAAAACTTCTAGAAGAAAACAAAAGCAGTAATCTTTGGACTTTGGCATTTCCAAAATATTGATGGATATTTCTCCACTGATAAGGAAAACAAAAGCCACAATGAACCACTGGGGCTACACAAAAATAAAAAGCTTTTCACAGTGACAGAAAGCATCAGTAAAATGAAAAGGCAAGCTACTGAATAGGAAAAGGTATTTGTAAACGATATATTTTAGATATTAACTCCTTACCACCTGTATGAAGAACTGTACACCCCCTTCCCAAAAACCCAAATAAAATAATCTGATTAAAAATGGTCAGGCAACCTGAACAGACATTTTTCCAAAGAAGATATGACAGCCAACAGACACAAGAAAAAATGGTCACATGTGGTATACCAAAACCCCATCTTTTTTTAAATTTATTTTTTATTTATTTTTGGCATAGCAGTATTCATTATTTTTTCACCACACCCCGTGCTCCATGCAATCTGTGCCCTCTATAATATCTACCACCTGGTACCCCAGCCTTCTACCCCCCCGCCACTTCAAGCCCTTCAGATAGTTTTTCAGAGTCCATAGTCTCTCATGCTTCACCTCCCCTTCCAATTTCCCCCAACTCCCTTCTCCTCTCTAACTCTCCATCTTGACCCTTGTCAAAATGACTAGTATCAACAAGACAAGAAATAACAAGTGTTGGCAATGATATGGAGAAAAGGGAACCTATGTGTACTGTTGGTAGGAAGGTAAATTGGAGCAAGCATTATGGAAAATAGTATGGAAGTTACTAAAAAATTTAAAAATAGAAAAACTGTATGATCCAGTAATTCCACTACTATATAATATCCCCCCAAATGAAAACAACTAATTTTAGAAGATACATACACCCCTATGTTTGCTGTAGCATTATATAAAATAACCATTACATGGAAACAACCTAAGTCCATGGATAGATAATGGACAAAAAAAATTTATTTTACACACACACACACACACACACACACACACACAGAATATTAGTCAACCATAAAAAGAACCATATCTTGCCATTTGCAACAACATGGATAGACCTAGAAAATATTGTGTTGAGTGAAATAAGTCAGAGAAAGACAAATAACATATGATCTCACTTATATGTGGAAAATAAAAAACATAAACAGATTCATAAATACAGAGAACATAATGGTGATTACCGGAGGGGAGAGGGTTGGAGATGGATAAAATAGGTGAAGAGTATTAAGAGGTAGAAACTTCATTATAAAATAAGTCACAGAGATGAAAAATGCAGCACAGAGGATGTAGTATTAAAATAGCACTGTAAGAATATATGGTAATAGATGTTGACTACAGTTATCATGGTAGGAACTGAATAATGAAAAGAATTGTTAACTCACTGTTGTACACATAAAGCAAATATAACCTTGTGTGTCAACTATACTTCAATGATAAAAATTAAAACTGAAAGCTAGCTACTGGAATAGCATTAGCAAGGAAATTCAAACAACCTACGTGATCCAAAAATCTATACATTTAATTCTCCTACCTGTAAAGCATTGTCTACTTGGCTTGCAGCTCAGTCCAACTTAAGAAACTGGCACAGCTGAAGGGAGCTCCACCTAAGATTAAGATTCCTTCCCAGGGGTAGCCCAAATGTACACACTAAATTATGCTGAGGCACAAAGTCTTGTGCCCCTTGCCTTAATTTGAAATGTTGTTGAAGGGCCAGCCCTGCTTTACTGTTCTCTGTGAAGTCTGTTTTAACTGTACAGCAGTTCAAGTTTCCTTCTAATTCTTGCTTCCTTCATTCCCTTATAGCTGTTCATTTGTGAGAGGTGATGAAAGGAGGGAATACAGAAAGTACATCCAAGAAATTATTGAAAACATAAAGAAACAGTTATAAAATATAAAGCAGAGACAACCTATTCTCTTTCTTATCTACACACATCACTCAGCAATAAAATACTCAAAACTTTTTTCTTTGAAATCAAGAATGAGGATAGCTATGGTCATCATTTTTATTCAACAGAATTAGTGCAATATGAACAAGACACAAGGGTAGGGGAATTAAAAAGAAAAATGCCAGTTTTCATAGATGATATGATTAACCACATAGAAAACTTTGGAAAATCTGTAGTTATACAACTAGTGAGAGAATTTAGCATGGTCAACTGCTATATAATTAAAATTCAAAAAGTCCTATGAATTCCTATAAATTATCAACACAAAAAATATTACATAAAAATATATCATCCACAAAAATATAAAGTACTTAGCAACACATATATAACAAAAGATACACAAATTAAAGAGGAAATGATAAAATGTTATGAAAAGGTGACAAACAGAAACACAACATATTTAATTTTAATCAAAATTTTGACTTTTTTGTTAAAATTGGATAATTCGAATCTGAACAATACTGAAACAGCAAATAGTGAGGAAGAGGCAAGTACTCCTACAGAAGTAGAGTGACTTGTCATAACAAATATCAAGATATTATAAATCTATAGTAATTAAGACTGTGGAATTGGCACGAAGACAGACAATTAGGTCAGCAGTAGATTCTTAAAGAGAAAATTGATCATTGACAGATGTAATGTTGCAGGTCAGTAGGGAAAGGATGGACTGTTTAATAAATATAACTGGGACAACTGGTTATTCACATGGGGAGAAAATTAACTTGGGCCTTTACACAATTTAAGTTGGATTAAGAACTGAAAGGTGAAACCTTAGAAGACTTTGTAGACAAAATAACTTCATGGCCTCAGGGTAGGAAGGGATTTGTTAAGCAAGATGCAGAAATAATAGATTTGATTAATTCAGTTCTATTAAATTTAGGAACTTTTCATCAAAATACACTGTAGAAAAAGTCAAAGGTCAAGTCACACATGGAAAGAAGATATGTAAGCATCAATCAGAAGATTAGTATCAACATGAAAACAGAGTGCATATTTATGAAAATGGGCAAAAGATATGAACATGTATTTCAAAAGAAATACATGATAAAAATATGAATAGATGGTCAGTATCATTTGTAAACAGGGAAGTGGAAATTAAAACCAAACTAAGACACCATTTCACAACTACTAATTCTTCAATTTTGACAGTATCAGGAAAATCGTTATTGAAACTTGCCTCTTTGCTCAGTTGAATATAAATTGATATAGCACCTTGAAAGAAAACAGTTTGGTGTTAACTAATAAACTGAAAACACTCATGCACATGTGCACCAGGAGAATCACACAGGAGTGTTCAACATAGATTTATTCCATAATCACAGAACTAGGAAAAATGCAAATTTCCACTAATAGTAGAAATGGTAAGTTGTAGGTCTTCACAAAAATGGAGCTTTAAACATCAGTTAAAATAGATGAATTACAAGGAGAATTCATGATGATGACATAGGAAGAACCTAAACTCACCTCTTCCATGGACACAACAAATCTATAACTATATATTAAGAATTCCTTCTGAAGAAGACCTGAGGACTGTCTGAACAGCTTCTGCACAACAGAGGACAGAGGGACTACATAGAGAGGAGCAGAAAGATGGAGACACTGTAATACAGGAATACCTACCCTTGATGTTAGGAACTGCAGTGGGGAAAGAGGGGACAGAACTGAGGAACCGAGATTTGTCTCCCCTGGGGCAAAGAAAAAAAGTTACCATTTAAAAGTGCAAGTAATAAATAAAGGAACTAGCCCTTCACCAAACTCTGGAACTTTCTTGGTCAAAGGGTGGCCATGCCATGGATTGGATCCCCTTTTCAGCTTCATAATGAGTAGGGTCTAGTTGCCACACCTGGTTTGTCCCTCACCAAATTCCAGACACCAGTTCCAGATCCTAAGATGGCCCCAGCATGGTACATACCAAGAAAGACACACCTAGAAACCACTTGCTGCAGCTCCAGTAATCTCGCAAAGACAACATAGGCACAAAGCACCATATAACACTCTAGGTCTTTATCACTTCAGCTTCAAATGACTCTCCAGGATACCAGTGGCATAGAGCACCCCAGAACCTCCTAGTCTACTCCCACTTTAGCTCCAGTTGTCCCATCAGGACCTCCCTGTGCAGAGCACCCAGGATTGTCTGGTCTACGCTTGTCATGGTCCCAGTCATCCTAGCAGTGTGTCTCCTGAGTAGAGCACTACAGGACCCTCAACACCCACCGCAGATCTCTATACCCCAGAAAAATACACCATTATCCCTGGCTTCCACCTGCTTTGGCTCCAGCCAGACTGTGAGAGTGCTCTTTCACAGACTTACCCAGGATTCCCTGACTTGAACCCACTTCAGCTTCACCTGTCCTTTAAGGACATACCCTGGGTGAAAAACACTGGGACTCCCCGCACCACACACCCAGCCTGTAAATACTTCAGTTCTGGCTTTCCCATCAAAGTGGCCCAGCACAAAGTGGCCTAGACCCTTATCCCCTGCCAGCTACTGTTCTAGCCACCAGCCACCCAGTGACATGAGGCACACACAGTTGACACTGGGGACATCTAAAAACAAGGCCATTTCTTCAAGTTTAGGAGACAGAGCTGTTCTAATTCACAGAAACAGAGAAAGTCAAACAAAATGTGAGGCAGAAGAATATGATCCAAAGGAAAGAATCGGACAAAGCTTCAGAAAAAAAACAAAAACAAAACAAAACAAAAAAACAAAACAAACAAACAAAGAGTTCAGAGATTAATCATCATATTAACAAGAAAAAGGACAAAAACCATATATCATGTCAATAGAAAAAGAATTTGACAAAGTACAACCTCTCATGGTAAAATCATTCATGATAAAGGCTGTCAATGAAGTGGCTTTACAGAGAACATATCTCAACATAATAAAGGCTATTATGAAAAACACACAACTAATATCATACTCAATGGTGAAAACTGAAAGCTTTTCCTCTAAGATCTGGAAGATGACAAGAATACGGACTCTGACCACTTTTATTGAACATAGTGCTGGGTGTCCTAGCTACAGCAATTAGACAAGAAATCAAAAGGCATCCAAATTTGTAAGGACAAGTAAAATTTTCGCCCTTTACTGATGACGTTATACTATATGTAGAAAACCCTAAAGACTACCAGAAAATGACTAGAACAGATTATATATACATACATATATATATTTTTTTTCAGTAAGATCACAGGATTCAAAAACCAATATACAAAAATCCATTGCATTGCTACCCACAAATAACAAAGTAATGGAAAGCAAAATTAACAATCTCATTTATAATTGTGCCAAATATAATAAAATGTCTAGGAATAAACTTAACCATAGAGGTGAAATACCTTTATTCCAAAAACTATAAAACAATGATGAAAGAAACTGAAGACAACACAAATAGAAAGATATCCCATGCTCATGAATTGGGAGAACAGATATTGTTAAAATGTCCATACTATCCAAAGCAATCTACAGATTTAATGCAATCGCTACCAAAATACCAACAGCATTTTTAACAGAAATAGAACAATCCTAAAATTTGTATGGAATCACAAAAGAACCTGGATAGCGTAAGAAATCTTGAAAAAGAAGAAAATTGAAAGTATCACAATCTGAGATTTCAAAATATTCTACAAGCTATAGTAATCAAACCACAACGGTACTGGCATAAAGACAGACATGTTGATCAATGGAATAGAATAAAGAGCCCAGGAATAAACCTACAATTATATGGTCAATTACTCTATAACAATGATGGAAGAATATGCAATGGGAATAAAATGGTCTCTTTAAATGGTGTTAGGAAAACTGGACAACTACATGCAGAGAATAAAACTGGAACACTTTCTTATACCATACCCCCCAAATACACTCAAAATGGATTAGAGACATAACTCTGAGACTTGAAACCATAAAAATCCTAAAAGAGATCAGAAGCAATAATATCATGGACACTGGCTACAGAAATGTTTCTCTGGATATGTCTCTTGCAGCAAAGAACACAAAAGCAAAAATAAGGTATTCAGACTACATCAAAATAAAAGCTTCTGCAAAGCAAAGGAAATAATCAACAAAACAAAAAGACAACTTACTGAATTGGAGAAGGTATTTGCAAATGACATATCTAGTAAGAGGTTAGTATCCAAAATATATAAAGAACTTATAAAGCTCGACATACAAAAAAGAAATAATTCAACTAAAATAGAAGATTTTCTTTTTCAAAATTCCTCAGGCTGTTCAAGGTCTTTCCTGGCTCCATACAAATTTTAGGATTATTTGTTCCAGCTCTGTGAAAAATTTTGAAGGTATTTGGAAAGGGATTGCATTGAATGTGTAGATTGCTCTGGATAGCATGGACATTTTAACAATATTTATTCTTCCAATACATGAGCATGGACTGTTTTTCCATTTCTTTGAGTTTTCCTCAACTTGTTTCATAAGCATTTGGTAGTTTTTGGAGTACAGATCCTTTACCTCTTTGATTAGGTTTATTTCTAGGTATCTTAAGGTTTTGGTGCAATTATAAATGAGATCGATTCCTTAATTTCTCTTCTGCCTCATTGTTAGTGTATAGAAATGCAACTGACTTTTCTGCATTGATTTTATATCCTGCTATGTTTCTGAATTGCTGTATGAGTTCTAGCAATTTTGGGGTGGAGTCTTTTGGGTTTTCCACATAAAGTATCATGTTATCTGTGAAGAGAGAGCTGAACATAAGAAACAGGGCAGCGGACCTTAGGGGAAGGGAGTGAAAACAGAAGCGGACCTTAGGGGAAGGGAGTGAAAACAGAAGGGGAAGTCATTAGAGAGGGAGAAAAACTGTGAGAGACTCTTAATTACAGAAAAAAACCTGAGGGTTGCTAGAGGGGAGATGGGTAGAAGGAGGGGGTAATTGGGTAGTGGGCATTGGGGAGGACACATGATGTGACAAGCACTGGGTGTTATACAAGAACAAAACTAGTAAACTGTTGAACACTACATCTGAAATTAATGATGTACTCTAAGTTGTCTTACTGAATTTAAATAAAAAAAAAATAAAATGGGCAGAAGGCATGAACAGATTTTTCTCCAAAGAAGAACTACAGATGGCCAACAGACACATGAAAAGATGTTAAACATCACTCATTAGCAGAGAAATGCAAATCAAAACCACAACAAGGTATCACCTCATACCTGTCAGAATGGCTAATTGAAAAACACAAGAAACAATAAGTGTTGGCACGGATGTGGAGAAAAAGAAACCCCTGAGCACTGTTGGTGGGAATGCAAACTGGTGGAGTCACTGTGGAAAACAGTATGGAGGTTCCTCAAAATATTAAAAACAGAATTACTATATGATCCAGTAATTCAATTACTGGGTATTTACCCGAAGATTATGAAAATACTAATTCAAAAAAATATATGCATCTCTTTGTTCATTGTACCTTATTTACATTAGCTAAAATATGGAAGCAACCCAACATCCATTGAGAGATGAATGGATAAAGAAAACATGGTGTGTGTGTGTGTGTGTGTGTGTGTGTATGCAAACACACACAATGGACTATTACTTGGCCATAAAAAGAATGAAGTCTTGCCATTTGCAGCAATATGGACAGATCTAGAGTGTATAATGCTAAGTGAAATAAGTCAGAGAAGGACAAATACCCATGATTTCACTCATATGTGGAATTGAAGAAATAAAGCAAATGAGCAAAAAAGAAAAAAGACAAAAACAAGCAACAAAAACCCCCCACCCCTCAAAACCCCAGACTCTTAAATATAGAGAACTGGTGATTATCAGAGAGTGGTAGGTGGGGAGATGGGTGAAATAGGTGAAGAGGATTACCAGTACAGTTATCATATGAGCACTGAGTGATGTATAGAATTGTTGAATCACTATATTGTACATGTGAAACTAATGTAACACTACATGCTACTTACAGTGAAGTTAAAAATAAAATTTAAAAAATATATCTAAGAAAAAACTTACTCAAGTAAGTGAAAGACCTGTCCTCTGAAAACTATAGGACACTGATTTAAAAAATAATTGAAGATGACAAATAAATGGAAAGATACATCATGCTCATGGATTGGAAGAGTATTGTTAAAATGTCCATACTTCCCAAAGCCACCTGTAGATTCAATGTATTCCCTATCAAAATTCCCATGGCATTTTTCAAAGAAGTAGAACAAAAAGTCCTAATGTATGGATGGAACTGCCTAAGTCATTGAATAGCCAAAGCAATGTTATGAAAAAAGAACAAAACTGAAGGAATCATAATCCCAGATTTCAAACTATGCAACAAATCTACAGTAATCAAAACAATATGGTACTGGCACAAAAATAGGCACAAGATCAGTGGAAGAAGAGAGCCCAGAAATAACCCCATGCTTATATGGTCAATTAATCTATGACAAAGAAAGCAACAATATACAATGGGCAAAAGGGTCTCTTCAATAAATGGTGTTGGGAAAACTGGACCACTTTCTTACACCATACACAAAAATAAACTCAAAATGGATTAAAGACCTGAAACCATAAAACTCCTAAAAGAAAACAAGGGCAGTAATCTTGGGCGTTGAGCTCAGCAACTTGTTTTAGATATGTCTCCTAAGCAAGGTAAACATAATCAGAACTCCTGGGACTACAAAACAATAAAGCGCTTTTGTATAGTGAAGGAAACTATCAACAAAATGAAAAGACAACTTCCTGAATTGGCAAAGATATTTGCAAATGATGTATCTGATAAAGGGTTAATATCCAAAGTATATAAAAAACTTATATACCACCACCAAGATATCAACCAATTAAAAATGGATGGAGGGCATGAATAGACATTTTTCCAAAGAAGACAAACAGATGGTCAACAGACACACAATAAGATGCTCAACATCACTAAACATTTGAGAAGTGCAAATCAGAACCATGATGAGAGATTACCTCACATCAGTTGGTTGGCTAGTATTAAAAGACAATAAATAATAAGTGTTGGTGAGGCTGTGGAGAAAAAGGAACCCTCATGCACTGTTGGTGGAAATGTAAATTGAGGCAACCATTGTGGAAGCAGAGTGGAGGTTCCTCAAAAATTAAAAACAGAAATACCAAATGAGCCAATAATTCCACCACAGGTGTTTACCTAAGGAAAATGAAAACACTGATTTGAAAAGATATATGATCCTCTATTTTTCAATAGCCAAGATATGGAAAAAACTTAAGTGTCCATAGAGAGATTATGGATATAGAAGATATGGTATATATTCAATGGAATATTACTCAGCCATGAAAAAGAAAAGAGATCTTGCCATTTTTGACAACATGGATCGACCTAAAGGTATTATAGTAAGTGAGGTAAGTCAGACAAATACATATGATTTAACAGATACATGGAATATGAAAGAAAAAAACAGAAAAACAGAAATAAACCCTTAAATATAGAGACCTGGTGATTGCCACAGTTCATTGTCATGGGAGGGATAGGCAAAATAGATGAAGAGGAGTGAAAAGTACATGATTCCAGTAATGGAATGAATAAGTCCGGGTGACAGAAGGTAAAGCATAGGGAATAATCAATGATACTGTAATAATATTACAGCTACACTTATAGTAAATATAGCATAAGGTATAGAGATGTTGAATTGCTATTGTACACACGAAGTTAATGTAACATTGTCAGGTATGCTTCAGTAAAAAAAAAATAGATGAAATAAAACTGCATATATCAATATGGATGGATCTTACAAATATAATATTGAGTGAGAAATGCAATCCACAGAGGAATACTTAATGTAGAATTTTTAATATATTTTAGAAATGTGACTGTAAAGTTATATTTTAAGAGTACATGTACATGTGTAAAGCAAAGGACTAAAAACTAAGGTTCCTTCTGTAACCTCAGAAGGAGAGGGAGATGGAAAAGGGGTGTTATCAGGGAGAGGTATATGCATGGGAGGATTCAAATGCATTGCCAATGTTTTATATTTTATACCAGGTGGTAGACAAAGGTTTTATAATTATTTTATTTTCTTTTATTATTTTTCAGTGTTTCAAAATTCATTGTTTTTCCCCACACCCAATGCTCCATGCACTACGTGCCCTCCATAATACCCACCACTGGGCTCACACAACCTCCCACCCTGTTCCTCTCCCAAAAGTTCAGTTTGTTTCTCAGAGTCAACAGTCTCTCATGGTTTGTCGTCTCCTGCTCTGATTTCCTGCAACTCACTTCTCCTCTCCATCTCCCAATGTCCTTCATTTATTCCTTATGCTCCACAAGTAAGTGAAACTATATGATAGTTCACTCTTTATTATAACAAATAAAATTATTTGTTTAGCGATCTTTCTCTGTTTATCAATCTTACTCTCTTTTACATGTGATATTTCATCAAAGAGAGATTAACCTGGGGTACTGTTATGAAGTGTAGATTTTTGGGCCCTGTGACCATAAATTTTGGCTCAGCAGGTCTGATGAGCATCCCAGTTGATTCCAACACAAACAAATCTATATACCACACTTACACTGGCTTAGAATAAGGAGGACTTTCTAAACTGAGGGAACTAATACCTATCCTGAAAGAGCAATGAGTTGGTTTAATATTCTGAGTAAAAGTGACATCATACACTCTTCTTATCAAGATGCAGATTGAGAGAAGGGGTGGTATTTTGAGAACAGCATGACTGCTATTGTAAATTCATTCCAAAACAGCCACCTTGATGTTGCAAGCAAACCTGTGGAGAAATAAATGGCAGGTAATGTGCGTGAGCTTGCACAACTCCCAAGAGTTTGCACAGGTAGAGTTCTTATAATCTTGTTTTTGTTGCTAGATATGCCCAAATTCAGGTGTCTGTGCCAGAACTTGAAGAGAGATTATAGACTGCGAGGACATCTAGGTTTCAGGGGTGTTCTTGGTCCAAATCAACTAGTAGTGAACAAGGGACAGAATCTTGTTGTATCACACATGTCAGGGATAATACTGTGTGGCAGTAATGGCAAAATAGCCCAAAAAACAAAAGCCCAAAACAATAGCTCCAAAGATGGCAGCAATAGCCCCAAAATAGCCCCCAAAAACCAATAGCCTAGGACTTCTTGTACATCTACTTTCAATCTGGAGCACTCAAACTCTTAGGGGTATACAAAGACTTTCCAAGGGGAATAAATCAGTTGACATTTTCAAGAGAATGAATTACTAACTCTTTAGTGTTCATATGTATGCTTCCCTAAAACAGATCTGCTTGAGAATGCACCTACTGTGTTGCCATTCTATTTCTCCCTTCATATCCTACCATCTTTCACAGTCACACATCCCTGCTTTCTAGAATAAACACTAAACTTTAGTTCATTTCATGTATTACTATAGTCCACTGCTGTTAAGATTGAAAAATTCTAAGGCCATCAGATAAAACAATTAAACAAGACACCATAAGCCCATGGTAAGATGCCATGCCTTTCCTTGTCATGTCCTATTATCTATCACATCATTACAGTAAGTAGAACATTAAAAATAGATGGCAAAGTCTACATTCAGATATATCATAGATGGAGGAGAAGGGGTAATGAAAATTTACATCGAGCAACCTCACTTCTTCTATCAACTGTTAACAACCAAATGCATTGCTCCTAAAGATGAATGCCCAAGCAGTAAACAAAGAGAGCTCTGGTAAAACACACAAAGGAAAATGAAGGAAAATGAAGGCACATACTTCATCCAGGCAACATACTTTTGGTTGGGCTTTTGTCTTACCTACTCATATATCCTAGAATTCACTTTAACAAGGAAAAGGGTTGTGAAGGGGCTGTGTATACACACGGAAGTATGAACCAAAGATAAAGGCCAACTTTTCTGATAGAAACTAAGTCTGATTTAGCTGAGTGGTTTGGCAATGAAGTTTGCCTTTATCAATTAGGTGATATAGCACATAGTTTTGTAAATGAGTTCTATCTGCAGCTTCAAGGTGTAGAGAAAATTATTGAAATACACACCACCTTTTTGCCAAATACTGTTGTGTTGTATTGACATAGATGTAATGAAGTTAATGGTTCAATTTTTCCAAGTTTTTGAGGATATCAGGTTAAAGAAAAATGAGTCAGGGTACTATTTTACAGGCTTATTTTTTTGGGGGGGCATGAGTCAAGAATTTGGGGGAGGGCTTTCTTAGGTGTCTGGGCTGGTTTTCCATTCACTGAGAAGATGGTAATGCCTGACAGAGCAAGACTCTGTGGAGGTGTTGTGGAGTTGTCAGGAGAAAACCAGGAGAGGGCAAAAACATGTTCTTGCTGAGGGTGAGAGAGGAGCTCTGAGTTTCTATTTAAAACTATTAGTATTTGATCTGTTGGGTGTAGCAAAATATTTGCTCATTCAACTTGCATTTTTCTAGGTGCTAGATAGACAGTAGTGAATATGGTGAGAACCTTTCTGTTATGATCTAGTTTACATTATAGTGGGGAAGGGGACTAAAAGAGTGAATAAATTAATACCATTTCAGATAGTAAAGAAAACTATAAATAAGAGGTAATTTGAGAGTAACTAAAGGGAGAGTGCTATTCCAGATTGTGTGGTCAAAGAGGGGCCTCTGATTCAACTTTTGGAATAAAATGTGCATAATGAGCCAGCAGGGGATAATTCAGTGGAAGAATGCTCTACACACAGAAATCACAGTGCAAAGGCCCGGAGTTGGAACATGCTTGGTCTGTTTGAGGACAGGAAGATGGTCAGTGCTTCTGTAGCAGCTGAAAGAACAAAGGGGCAAGTGGAAGGGGGCCAAGTTGGGGAGGGAGGCAAAGACAGATGGTGTGGTGAAGCCTTTTAGGCACCCTAGGGAGTGTGGTTTTTATACTCAGTACAATGAAAGATCTTAAAGCATTTTAATCAAGAGAATGAAATCTGATAATTATTTTTAAATGCTCACTCTGGCTGCTTTGTAGAGAATGGACCATGGGAGAAAGAAGAGAAAAGTGACCAGTAGGTTGATTGCCATGGTATAGGACAGAAGTGGCTAAAGAAGTGGGAGAGAGGCTAGAATAAGGATATATTTCAAGTAGAGCCCATAAGATCCATTCCTGAATTTACAAAATTGATAGAGGACAGATGACTGCTGCATTTTAACTGTTAACTCAGATTGAGAAGAAGGCTAGAGGCAGGTTTGACAGGAGATTTCAAGCTTTTCTTTCTTTCTGGACATGTTATATTTGAAATGCTAGTGGGCATCAGTATGATAATGTTAAGCAGACAGCTGAACACACAAACTTAGGGCTTATCAGAAAAGTTAGGACCAAAGATATAAACTGAGGGGTCATCCACATATGGTTAGTACTTAACACCATGATACTCATTTGACTTGTATATCCTATGTACTGCATAAACTATAGAGAACAGATGAAAATAAATGGAATTCGGATCTTTGAGAAGTTGCTTGCCAGAGTTTCCCTTTTCTTAAGAATCTAGGATTTTTGTAGCCTTTGCTGGCCAGAAAGTTACCTTAGAAGGGGAATGGATGGTTAATGAGCCAATCCAGTAGATGCCCCACTGTTAAGAAAAATGTGGGTACTGGCTTTTAAAGAGGTTTTAATTCTGTAAAACATTTAAAGAATATTTATTAGAATTTTTATGTGCAGCATTTTTTTCTTCTGGGATGTTAAAGGGAAGAAACAGCTATAGAACCCTATGGAAAACTCCTTGGAAGCTACGATCCAGCTTTCTAAATCAGTCTCTTAATTGTTAAACAAAAATAAGAGTTGGTGAATTGACAGTAAAAACAGATCTGGGAGGGACACCTGGGTGGCTCAGTGGGTTAAGCCTCTGCCTTTGATCAGGTCATGGTCTCACAGTCCTGGGATCAAGCCCTGCATCAGGCTCTCTGCTCAACAGGGAGCCTGCTTCCCCACCCACCCCCCCTGCCTGCCTCTCTGCCTACTTGTGATCTCTCTGTCAAATAAATAAATAAAATCCTAAAAAAAACCAAACAAACAAAAAAAACCCAGAACTGGGGGATATAATTAATGAAACAAACATTCTTGCCAAATGTATTGCTCAGTTTGGAGGTTTTCTTTTTTGATTTTAATTTGCTTGGAGAGAAAAATTTTTTAGTTGGTAAGCATACTTATAGTGGTATGTGAATGGTCTTTACGCCTTCACATATTACTGTGTTTTACACCATATGAAGGATGTACAATTAACAGAATGCAAAATTACAAGTGCAAGCTCCCATGTTCATTGCAGTATTAGTCACAATAGCCAAGACATGGAAACAATTTCATTGTCCATCAACAGATGAATAAAAAAAAGTGATACACACACACACACACACACACACACAGTAATATTATTCAGCCAAAAAAGGAAAATCCTGCCACATTTGACAATATGAATGGAACGTGAGTGCAGCATTCTAAGTGAAATATGTCAGAAAAAGACAAATATGGTGTGATATTACTTGTCACTAGAATCTAAAAAAGCCAAACTCAAGAAATAGTAGAATGATGGTTGCCAGATGTTCAGTGGTGGGAACAATGGGGAAATGTTAGTCAAAGGATATAAACTTCCAATTTTAAGATGAATAAATTCTGATGACCTAATATGCAGCATGATAACTATGGTTAACGATACTCTTTTATATTTGAAAATTTCTATGAAGGTAGAGTTTTAATGTTCTCACCACAACAAGATAGTAATTATTGAGGTGAAGGTTTTACCTAACCTTATTGAGGTAAATATTTCACATTATGTAAGGGTAGAAAATCATCAAATTGTATACCTTAAACTTAGACAATGTTAAATGTCAACTTTATTTCAATAAAGCTAGAAGAAAGGTTCAAAATGGTAATGTAGAAAGACTGAACTCGTCTCCTCCCATGGACACCAAATCTACACCTGCATATAGAGCAATTCCTCCTGAAGAACAATGAAGGGCTGGTTAAACAGCTTCTACATGACAAAAGATAGAGGGATTACATTCAAAATATTGAGACAGAGACACAATCAATAAGAACCCCACAAACAACCTATGAACTATAGTGGGGAGTGATACCACTGAGGTACCTATGTACAGATATACTTACCCTGGGGTACACCAGAAAACCCCAGAAATTTAAAGGGCAACATGACAATACTTGAAAGAAACCCATTTACTAGCCCCAGTGCATCTGCCAAATGGTGGGAAAACTACTGAAACTCTTTTTCAGGCTGGAGGTGCTACAGAGTGCCAGTGTTTTTGTCCCACTTCCATCCTGAGAGCACAGAAGGGAACAAAGCTAGAATGGTCTAGCCAGCCTGTTGCCTAAGAAAGCCCTGGGCCCCCAGTTCCCCACAGCGGCCCCTCCCAACTCTGTACACTGCAGTTCCTGGCATTCTACCAAGGCCGACATGATGTGTTGTACACAGAACACTCCCAGCTTGCACCCGCTATATCTCTACCCATGTTGTTAGGGCAGTCCCAAAACAGTGCACTTGGGGCCCCCATCTCCTGCACCCACTCCAGCTTCATCCACCTTGCCAGGATAGCTCTCAATGCAGAGTGCCCTAGTATCCCAGCCTATGTCTGTTTTAGGTAACCAGCAAAAGCCCTGGGCACACAGGCTACATGAGGATGTTCCTTCAAGACTGGGAGAGGTAGGTATTTTGCCTAATTCTTAGGCAAACACAAAAAATCAAACAAAATGAGGAGGCAAAGGAATATGTTCCACATGAAATAAGAGAAACCTTCACAAAAAAACCTAAATGAAACAGATAAGGAATCTATTTGATAAAGAGTACAAAGCCATGGTCACAAAGATGCTCATAGACTGGAAAGAGTAGATGAACTCAGAACTTCAAGAAAGAAAATATAAAAAAAAAAAAAAACAATTAAAGTTGAGGAATGCTATAACCAAAATGAAGTACTCTAGAGAGTCAGTAGTAGACTAGAGGATGTTGACAAATGGATCAGTGATCTGAAAGACAGGGTAATGGAAAGTAATAAACCTGAACAGTAAAAACAAAAAAACCTTAAAAGATTTGTTAAGGGACCTCTAGAACACAAGCATACTAACATTCACATTATAGGGATCCTGGAAAAAGAAGAGAGACACAAAATGGCAGAAAACTTATTGGAAGAAATAATAGCTGAAAACTTCCCTAACTTGGAAAAGGAAACAGAAATCCAGATGGAGGAAAGAGAGAGCCAGGAACAAGATGAACCCATACAGGCCCATACCAGATACATAATAATTAAAATGTCACAGATTAAAAATTAAAAAAAGTTCTCTTACAGTGATGGCCTAAGAGTTATGCTGTTAGAATTAAAACCCCCTCCACCTCCTTTCCACCATCTGCTCAGCAGCTGCAAAACAGCAACTATGCATGAAAGAGTCTCCATCCATTGTGGCCAGGCTGGTGTCCAGAATGGCAATGCTTGTTGGGAGCTCAATTGCCTGGAATGTGGCATCCAGCTCAATGGTCAGATGCTAAGTGACAAGACCACTGGGGGAGGAGAGGATTCCTTCAACACCACCTCCAGTGAGATGGATGCTGGCAAGCAGGTGCCCAGGGCAGTGTTTGTTTTCTTTTCCAATAGAAAAAGTATTTGACAAAGTACAACCATTTATTAAAAAATCATGTATGATAAGACCTGTCAATGAAATGGGTTTAGAAGGAATATACCTCAATATAATAAGGTCCATATACAACAAACCAACATTTAACATCATACTCATTGGTGAAAGCTGAAATCTTTTCCTCTAATACCAGGAATAAGACAAGGATGTCCACTTTCACCATTTTTAGTCAACATAGGACTGAATGTCCTAGATGTGGCAATCAGACAAAAAAAAAAAAAAAAAACACAAACAAACAAACAAACAAGAAAACCCCAAGAAGTTAAAGGCATCCAAAGGTAAGAAAGAGGTAAAACTGTCACTATTCACAGATAATTATATAGAAAACCCTAAAGAAAAAGTCCATCAAAACATTAGAATAAAGTTAGTATAGTTTCAGAATAAAAAATTAATATACAGAAATGTGTGTGTTTGTATAAAAAAAGTAACAGAAAATGAAATCAAGAGAATAATACTATTTACAATTGCATCAAAAAGAAAGTAAGTAGGAATAAATTTAACCAAGAGGTGAAAAACATATACTCTAAAAATTATATGATACTGATGAAAGAAATGAAGACAACATAAACAAATGGAAAGATATGCTGTGCTCATAGATTAGAAGATTCAAATGCTTATACTACCTAAAGCAATTTACAGATTCAATGCAGTCCCTATGAAAATACCAACAACATTTTTCACAGAACTAGAACAGAATCTCAGAATTTGTATGCAACCAGAAACAATCGCAAATTGCCAAAACGATCCTAGGAAAAAGTTGAAGGTATCATAATCTCAGCTTTTTTTTATTATGTTCAGTAAGCAACTGTATAGTATATGATTAGTTTTTGATGTAGTGTTCCATGATTCTTCAGTTAGGTATAACTTCCAGTGCTCATCACAACACATGCCCACCTTAATAACCATCACTCTGTTATCCCTTCCCCCAGTCCCTCCTCCTCCCTTCTGAAACTTTCAATTTGTTTCTTGGGATGCATGGTCTCTCATGGTTCATCTCCCTCTCTGATTTCTCTCTCTCAGCTTTCAAACTACACTGTAAAGCTATGGTATTGAAACTGCATGACATGGGCACAAAGACAGACACATAGATCAATGCACCAGAATAGAGAGCTCAGATATAAACCCATGCTCACATGGTCATTAATCTATAACAAGGAAGACAAGAATATATAATAGGGGAAAGACATTTTCCTCAAGAAATTCTGTTGTGAAAACTGAACAGCTACATCTAAAAGAATGAAACTGGATGACTTTCTTTTACCCAACACAAAAAATAAACTCAAAATCAGTCAAAGGCCTAACTATAAGACCTGGAACCTTAAAACTACCAATAGTAAATGTAGGCAGTAATCTCTTGGAAATTTGCTTTAGGAATATTTTTCTTGATCTCTTCAAAGGAAACAAAAGAAAAAATAAATTATTAGGACTACAGCAAAAAAAAAAAAAAGCCTTTGTACAGTGAAGGAAACAAAAAGGTACCCTACTGAAGGGGAGAAGATATTTGCAAATCATGTACCTAATTAGGAATTAATATCCAGCATATATATATATGTGTGTGTGTGTGTGTGTGTATTCTTCTATAACTCAGCAATAAAAAATGATCTAATTAGAAAACGCACGGAGGACCTGAATAGGCCCTTTCCAAAGAAGAAATAAATTGTCCAAGAGATACATAAAAAGATGCTCAACATCACTAATCATCAGGGAAATGCAAAACAAAACCATAATGAGGTATCAGCTCATATCTATCAGAATGGTAGTATCAAAAAGATAAGAAATAACAAGTATTTGAAGCAAGGATGTGAAGAAAAAGAGACCCTCATGTATTGTTGATGGGAATGTAAATTGGTGCAGCCACTGTGCAAAACCATGAAGAAAATGAAAACACTAATTTGAAAAGATTATTGCCCCTCTATGTGTACTGCAGCATTATTAACAATAGCCAAGATACAGAAACAACCTAAGTATTCACTGACAGATAAAGAAGATGTGGTACAACATTTAGTGACAATATGGATGGATCTGGAGGGTATATTATGCTAAATTAAATTAGTCAGAAAGAGGTACACCAATGTGATTTCACTTTTATGTGGAATCCAAATGACAAAACAGATGAACAAAAATTGAAATATACTCAAATACAGAGAAGAAAGTCATGGTTGCCAGAAGTCAGTGGGTAGTGTGATGGGTAAAATAGGTGAAGGAGATTAAGATGTACAAACTTTCTGTTATAAAATACATAAATCATGGGAGTGAAAATACAGTATAGAGACTACAGTCAGTTATAACATTAATTTTGTATGGTGACAAATGGTAACTATAATTACTGAGAGGAGTATTTTGTGAAGTATATAACTGTCAAATTACTATGTTATATACCTGAAACTATTTTATGTTAGTTTTACTTCAACAAAAAAAGGCTGAAAATTTTTTTCAGGAAGAGTAAGATAGGTGTATAAAACTAATAGCTATAGGGGTGCCTGGGTGGCTTAGTGGGTTAAAACCTCTGCCTTCGGCTCAGGTCATGATCCTAGGGTCCTGGGATCGAGTCCCGCATCTGGCTCTCTGCTCAGCGGGGAGCCTGCTTCCTCCTCTCTCTCTGCCTTTCTCTCTGCCTCCTTGTGTTTTCTATCTGTCAAATAAATAAATAAATCTTAAAAAGAAACCCAAACTAATAGCTATAAATTCCTGTATTTCCTCTCCCTGAAATTTTTTGGGATGTTGACAAGGATATCTTATTAAAAATAGTATTGGAGACCTCTGAATGCCATGTGAATATCTGGTTTGGTGAAGGATAATTGGTATATAGTAATTGCCCTAAGTGATTAATATGTGACTGTAAAGTTTGATTTATTTACTTAAATCCTAACAATAAATTTAAACCTTACCCAGTAGATTAGATCTGAGTTTATTATTACCAAGCCTTTTTTTAAAAAAAAATATTTTATTTATTGATTTGAGAGAGAAAGAAAACACAAGCAGAGAATGGGGGAGTGGACAGGCCGACTCCCCACTGAGCAGGGAGATGCCACTGGACTCCATCCCAGGACTCTGGGATCATGACTTGAGCCAAAGGCAGATGCTTAAGCACCCAGGCACCCTATTACCAAGCTTTATAAAAGTGCTTTATGTATATTCTTACTTGATCGTCTTGAGTTTTTAGTAACTGGCTAAATTTAAGGTAGAATATTTGATTATTTCTATCTTTTAAGGATTGAAGAAATGGTAGACCAAGGCAATGATTATTGGTATATTCACAGGCATTGAGAATTAGAGTTAAATCTTATCAATCATTATTTGGTATGTTAGTAGTTTGCCAGTAGTTTGTCCAAAATTGTTTATTAGGCCTATAAGTAATGGTTGGCATGAGAATTGAGTAGATATAATCACCTGCAACTTGTTCCTTGAATCCCAAAATTTCTAGAAAACAGGAACCACATTGAAGCTTAAGCTCACTCAATCTGACAAAAATCTTGAATGACAATGGTAGTGAACACTGTAAAAACTCAAGGAAATGGCGAAGCAAAGTGGCAAAACTGCAAACCACCCATTGAGGAAGAAGAGCACCAGCTGAAGTGAAATCAGGACAGTAAGTAGAGAGTGAAGCAGCCAGGTTTTGTCATTTCCCATGTGACTGAAGAACCAACAGAGTCCAGAAGCCCTGAATCTGCTTTTTAAAATTTCCTCTACTAAATGTATATGGCAACCCCCTGTATGAGACTGGTCAGTTTAAGCCTGTGAATTGCTTTCCTGGAGGAAAGAGAGTTTTTTTTTTTCTTTCGTCTTTTCAAAAAAGATTTTATTTATTTATTTGACAGAGATCACAAGTAGGCAGAGAGGCAGGCAAAGAGAGAGAGAGAGGGGAGGAAGCAGACTCCCCAGCGAGCAAAGAGCCGGATGCGGGGCTCCATCCCGGGACCCTGGGATCATGACCCAAGCTGAAGGCAGAGGCTTTAATCCACTGAGCCACACAGGTGCCCTGAGAGTTTTCTTTTTTAGTGGTAGGACTGTCTGTATCCATAAGTTTAACCAATTCTGGAACACTTCTGTCAAGGGTTAAGATATATTATTCTGTAATTACCACATTGGTTAGAAGGTTTGGGGTTCCAAATGAAAAGAAAACCCACTTTTGATTGCACTGAGCCATCATGGGAAATTATTTTCTTGTAAATTAAAAGTCTAGCAATAGGTCAACAAAATTGGGTCAGGGCACCACTTGATTTCTCTACAATTTTCACCACTCAACATTCATCTGTTCACCCTACCAACTTCCATTAGGATTACAGAATGGCTGCAGCAGTCTTACATTCATGTACCACATTGTCAAAAAAAAAAAAAAAAAAAAAAAAAAAAAAGTCAGGATTGGGGAGTAGTTTTTTTTTCCAGCTATTGAAAACAAAGTCCTTAACTTCACTAATGCTGAATCAAACAAGATGCGGAGTCTACCCTTGAACTAATGACAGTGCTGGAAGAATGCTGTGTGCTGATTGGTTCCTGCTATTAAGCCTCAATCCTGCAGCAGGAGAGGTGGTGTTCCTAACAGAGGCTCTCACAACAATCCGCGGCTGCTGCACGATGAGGATAACCTCAATGTTCACACACAGAAACCACGACATGAACCCATGTGCACTTGCTCTCAATACTCTTGTCCAATTTTCTTTTCCAAATTGCACAGAGGTTTGCTGGAATGTCTGCCAGGGGTAATTGGAAGGCTTTAATGTACAGGGCATTTAATGTACAAGGCAACCTGCAGGGATGGGAGTGGAGAATAATCTTGTTGGGTTCCTATAAGTCAAAGCTTTCTGGAAGAATATTCTGACGATGCAGAGTTTTGGCATTAAATAATAATAGCCCGGGATTGAGTTTAATTAAGAATAATCAGGAAGGGGAGGTTATTATTAGCAGTCTAAAATTAACTAAGCAGAAGTGGAAGAGTCAAAGAATTGTCAGCTATGTTCACAGGCAAAAACTAAAATCTATTTCTTTTCTTCCTATCCCCAAATGAATTTACATGAAGCTTAATGGCTTTGTAATTATATAAGGACTTTTACTCTTCAATACCTTCTTCAGGCTGCATTTTTTAGTGTCTTCTTACTAAGTACTTAATTTTCACCATTTGGTGAATAAAATCTAAGTGAATGTAGACTTTTTGATGTATGGGTGCCAGATGCTGGGAAGAAAAACAGATTTAGAATTTTACAAGATTTTAGAAGTCTGGAATACTGGGAGATTTCCAGAATATGAATGGCTTTATTTGTAGTGTGCAACATGGGATGTGAAAAGAAGCTAGGGCTCCTGAGGGAAAGAGCAGAAACCTCAACCCTCCTATTGAGTCCCCTCCTGCTCCTTTTGTTGTAGGAGCTGGATCAGAATTGAGGGCAACTGCTGAAGAGCCTTTTGTAGGTTATAGAGTAGATAGAATGTATGGAGTACCTGTCTGTGCAATCTCTGTGGCAAGGTCCCGTGAGGCTGGAAATAGTTCTGTGTGTATCATGAAATTATTCTGACCCATCTAAAGAGGTCTCTATTTTTTCTACATGACCCCAGGCCTCAAAGGCTAGGAACAATAGGTGGCCAGATCCATCTAAATTTCTGGTTTTGCACTTTGGACTCTAGTCCTGGCTTTCTCTTACTAGCTGTGAGACTTGAGGCCAAAGATTCCACCTTTGTGGTCTCTGTAAGTGATGAATAACAAAGCTCATTCATTACAACACCATCAATAGGATCAAATTAGGGAACACATGGGCATTATAACACGACACAATGGTAGAGAACTATTAATCTCTCAAACACCAAAAGTGGTCTGGAGTGTTGCAGCAGTCTATTCTTTCAACATGCCTGAAACTTCTTTTTAATAGTAATTCTAAGTGCAGAACAATATAATTTGGTCATTCTAGAAAAACAGAGCACAAAGATGCTTCTGCTCTATAAAATTAGATACTGGAAACTAGTATATGCAAGTGTTTTGGCTGTTGCCATCCAGGTAAAATTACAATTCAATCTCTGATAACAGAGATCTGACTTTAACATTAGTGTGGTTTCTGTGATTTTACCTGCTCTAATGAGCTGAAGAAAGAAAATGCCCACTGTGAGATACATAACTATTAAGAGGCAGGAGAAATGGATTTTGATGGAAATATGGAAGGATATATGTCCCTCTTGAGCTTAACTCTAAAACCCCTTTGCAGCTGGCCATGAAAAACATTCAAAGTCTTTACTCCAAACTTCTTTAAAACAACATTGTATTCTGCTTGAATTCTTCTGTTCTGCGTTAATCAAGATCTATGAAGAAAAGAAAGTGAACCTCCTCTCAACCTAATCTTGCAGGAGATCACACAGACTGGCTCTGAGGCCTGTTCAGAGGTTCCTAAAAGAGAAGAGGATGCACTCAGCTGAAAATGACAGGGAGATCCCCCATGTGACTCTGTAATGGCATCATTAAAAAGGAGTGTTGAATCTCTGCAATCCCTGACTTTCAAGCAGCCACTATTGTGTGAATCAGAAGGTGAAAAGACTCAACACTGAGGAGCTCATGGTAGTAAAGATGAAGTATCTGTAAAGGATTTAAAAACAAGACAAAAAAAAAATCACCTCATTACAAAGAATCTTTCTTTTAGTTTATTCTTGGCTCCATTTTCCCTGAGGTTATTTCTTACCCATCCCTTTCTTGGATATAAAATACTTGCCACTCATATTTTCACCAGGCTTATGTAAGTTTCATTGTGTGCTGGAATCTTCCTAGTCTCAGTGGAAGCAGAGAAGCAAACTGGGCAGGCAACTGGAGGAGTTCTTATTACTACTATTTCTTCAGTTTTGCCTGCATTGGTCAGGCTATAAATGGAGTTGGGTGAGAAGAGGAGTCTGGAGGAGAGTGCTGCAGGGATGCCCTTTCCTGGCCCAAGCTGATCAGAGGCATAAAACCCATAACCCTAGACCCTGCTTGTTCGAAGTAGTTTCTGTTTGAGACATTTCTACTCCCAGGACCCCATTCTTTTCCCTCTAAATAGCCCCACAAGGGCCACATAACAAAGAAACATGGATTGGTATAGCAATTACTGGTTAGCCCCAAACACAGGTCATTTATGACTCATCAGTTATGTAGCATACATGACAAAGAATTCAGAGGACTCCTGGTGATGTGCTATCACAGTGTGATGTCCAGTTGTAAACCTGACTTTATGCCACCCATGTTGAGTGGAAGGAGCATTGGAGTTCAGGTTATCGAAATGGGTTTCAAAGCTTGGCTCAATGGTTTAATTTCCCTCATGCCTGGTCCTTACAGAATGGTGAAACCTCACTTGTGTAACAGAGCCTTAGGAGGGTGGAGTGAGAATGGAAATGAAGGTTCTTCATAACACAGTCAAATACCATATACAAGTGAGATTCTGTCTGGGCCTACAGCCATTGGGATTTTAAAGATGGTCTTTACAAGTTTGGTGGAGTTCCCCTATTGGTCCAGAATAGAGAGCCAGAGACTAATGGATATGCCCCTATGTCTAAACCTCTGGGTTTATCCAAAATATTTCTAAGTAGTTTGACATCAAAGACTGATGGAGCTGGGGAAATGGAGCTAATATGATGCTATCTCCTCCTTCCTCTCAAATATAAAACCTAGATGTCCATCAACAGATGAATGGATCAAGAAGATGTGGTATATATACACAATGGAATACTATGCAGCCATCAAAAGAAATGAAATCTTGCCATTTACAACAACATGGATGGAACTAGAGCGTATCATGCTTAGCGAAATAAGTCAAGCAGAGAAAGACAACTATCATATGATCTCCCTGATATGATGAAGTGGCGATGCAACATGGGGGCTTAAGTGGGTAGGAGAAGAATAAATGAAACAAGATGGGATTGGGAGGGAGATAAACCATAAGTGACTCTTAATCTTACAAAACAAACTGAGGGTTGCTGGGAGGAGGGGGGTTGGGAGAAGGGGGTGGTTATGGACATTGGGGAGGGTATGTGCTTTGGTGAGTGCTGATTCACAGACCTGTACCCCTGGGGATAAAAATACATGTTTATAAAAAATAAAAAATTAAAAAAATATATAAAACCAAAAATTGAAAAATACTACCCCATCATCTATACCTACTTCCTATCTCCCCACCTCTTATCATTAGATTTCTTTTGCTTAAATACATGGTGTCTTCATATTCAGAAAAGGAGGAGCTGAAATGCTGGCTAACAAGACCACAATTGCAAATCTGGATTGGCTTGAGGAGGATACAGAGAGGGGAAGGATTTCGAGATAGAGAGAGCCCCAAAATACAAGTCTCTTCATCTATTTCCCTCCAGAAAGAATACTAAAATAAATTGAAAAGGCAAATTTTAAAGACACTTAATGATAGGAAGTCACAGTGGTTAAAAAAAAAAAAATCAAGTTCTTTGTGATAACAGCCTTGTGATTGTGTTGAAATCAACCATCGTGTACCCCTGGAAAATAATTCCATGTTGCTGGAGAATAAATATAACCAGATAATTCTTAAATAGTACAAAGAACAAAAAGCCATCAAACAAAACATCTGCATAATATACCTAGAAATTTAAAAAAATATCCTTTCCTTTCTCTAAAATTGAGAGATTTCAGAAAAGCTGGTTTTCTAAGTCAACAGCAAAGATAACTTCCACTGTTCTTCCTTATGAAGGGTAGGCCTGTCCATATGTGAGGTTTTGCATTCCCTGGAATCTTCAACAACCAGCTCTGCCTCTGGTAGGCATTCAACAAATATTCACTGAATCGGTTTCCTTAAACCTTGGAGGGTCTTAAGTGTGGGTATTTGTGTATTTGTGTGTATGTGTTTGTCTCCCCCCATCTGTGCCTCCCTCTGCCCATCTGTCTGTCTCTCTCCGGCTCTGGTTCTATGTGTGTGTTGCTTTGGTTCTGTGTGTAGGTCTCTTTTTCTGTTTCAGTGTGTGGCTGCATGTGTCTCTCTGGCTCTGGCTCTGCATGCCTCTGTCTCTCTGGCTGTGTGTGTCGCCCTGGCCCATGTCTCTCTGTGTCTGGCAGAATAATGGTAATAGCGCAGCAGCTTTTCCATACACCTGCCTGGTCTCCCTCCAGGTCTAATGACTCAGCTGGTTCTGTTGGAGCCTCCAAGTGGACTTCTGACCTGCCCCTCTCCTCAAGCCAATATATTCTCTGTTGCTACTAGTAGGGTCTCTGTGAAATATAAATCTGATTATGCATTCAGTCACTATTTACTAAAGTCCTGCTCCTGCCAGCCAGTACTGTAGGTTCTGAAGTTTCTCCCTCAGCAACTTTCCATCATGTATGGGATTAGGTGCTAGTCAGCCTCCTCTCCTGCTTCCCTTACCCAACCCACATGCTGGTTTTTCAGCCATACCAGTCACTTTTTATTTCCCGAGAGTGATGTGCTGACTCATCCTTTCTTGTCTTTGTTCTTTCTACAATGAAAACCCTTTTCCCCATCTTGTTCATATGAAATGTTCCCTATATCCTCTAACACGGAGCTAGGTGGCTTTTCCGTAGAGGCTCCTCTGATCTCTTTCTAATCCAGATGGAGGGCTGCATGGTACATTGTATGTCATAGGGCCACAACAGCACTTCTAGCCCTTGCTTGCAGATTACACAAGTGTAATACATAGGTCATAAATACAGCACTGGATGGTAATGCTTTCTTCCCATTGCTATCTTTCTCCCTGCAGGGCAAGCTCCCTGAGCATCTTGGCATGCCCAGCTCCATATAAGGTAATGCACATTTGTAGAGCAACATAGGTGTAACTGTGTGTCTGTCTCCTATACCTCTAATGTTATTTTTTAGGGCCTTTTCTTCTCATTCCATAGATCTTTCTTGACAATCTCAACTCTTACTTTTTTTTTTCTTTTCAGTGTTCCAGAATTTATTGTTTATGCACCACACCCAGTGCTCCATGCAATACATGCCCTCCACAATATCTACCACCATGCTCACCCAACCCCTCACAGCCCCCCTCCCAAACCCTCAGTTTGCTACTCAAAGTCCACAGCCTCTCATGGTTTGTCTCCTTCTCCAATTTCCCCCAACTCACTTCTTCTCTCCATTTCTCAATGCCATCCTCTTACCTGACACATCTATACATTGTTAACTCCCCAAAATTTATCTCTAAAACCTCTCTTCCAAGTTCCTGCTCAGATACCTGACTATATAACTAGTTATGTCTTCCTGAATGTATCCCGAACACATCAAGCATAATATCCAACAATAAAATTATCTTTTCCTCAAATCCACCACTTCTCAGTTTTAAGTGCTACCCCATATCCAGACACCCCCAAGCCAGAAATCAGGGTTGTGTCTTTGAAAGTTCTTTCTTTCTCATTCAAACATCCAGTTCATTGCCAGATCTAGTTCATTTGACCTCTAGTTCTGACCTTGAATCTTTCTTCATCATCAGTGCTTTTCCTGTGCTCTCTATTTTCTCGTCTACTACTGAGCCTCCTAACTGTTCTCTCTGATACCATCCTGCCTCCTTCAATCTGTACTGCACAATGCAGGCAAGCTATCTTTGGGGAAAAAATAATGCAAATAGCATCCTGTCCCTCCTCCTTAAAACTATTCAGTATTTTACATTTATGAAAAGATAAAATTCTTCAAGTTCTTAGCATAACCTGCAAAACTCTATGCCAGTGGGCCCCTGCTTTCCTCTCCAGGCTTTTCTTGCACTTCTCACTTTTTATGCTATAGACATACAACCCAGAATTCTTCCTACCAAATGAAAACAGACACATAACAAAATTTAAATTCAGATTTTATCAGTTATCATGGAATGTAGATATTCCCTGATTAAATTATGGCTGCCAGTCATCATTCAAACGGCCAAAATTGCTAATTAAGAGACAAAGCAATAGTATGTGTAACTGAGCAGTACCTAAGGTGGGAAAGGAATATACCAACTTATTTATTTCAGTTAAAAGTAGCTGGAATCATTTAAGGTATAGTTTATCTTGGGAGAAAAAATAGAATAGATTAAGTGATAATGGCTGTTCTAAGGTAAGTCTTTTCCTCTGATGCTCACTAACATATTGTCACTTTCTTCCAAGTGTCTTTCCAAACACTTTCCCAGCTCTTGATCACTGAAAATATATTATAAATATGAGAGAACTTCAAATCCATACTTTAATAAACTAATTGTATTTGGGAAACTGCCCCAGGGCCCTGTTGTACATTTCAACAATGTACTCAACCAGCTTAATGTTTAAGGACTTCACCTTACTAAAACTGTCCTATTCATGAATTTCATCAAAAACAGTTTTCACACTTATCATAAGTAATGAATTAATCCCAGGTTATCAACATGCAAAACACAGTTTATGATACATTGCCTTTTCTTTTCATTGCATTTCTTTTATTGCTTAGAGATCTTCCCCAGTGATAAGCCAAGATGATTTTCAAAAAAATGAATTGGAAAAGATAGCAACCTTTAAATTATTATTTTTCTTTACTGTGGAAAAGTTTCATCACTGTAGTCAGTGTTTTTAATAATCCAGATAAAAAGTAGTTATAGGTTGGTAATTTCAAATCTAGTTCAGTGTCAGCAAAAACAAACCCCAACTGGTCCGATTTTTATTACTTATGGACGCAGCATAGCATAATATAATAGCTTTGGATTTGGGGTTCAGAAAACCTAAGTTTGAATCACCTGAGAGCATAAATTTGGAAAAATAGCTTTTCTGACCCTGAGTTTTCTCCAGATAATATTACATCAACTAGGAGGTTGGTGAGTTGAAGTGAACTTACCTACCAGTGTAGTGTTTGACATGTGGCAGGGGTTAAGAACTGCAGCTTTCATGAATTGTAATGATGTAAAGTTCTCTATCTTCTCTTGATCTTATTCACAAGGGAGAATGCTACAAGATGCTTTTGGTATTCATATTGCTGAGTTGTTGCAGTTAATATGGTGATTAATTCCACTGATTTCCTAAAGGATGTGGGTTTTCTGGAAAAGATAGGTTTATTTTATCATGGTTCACTTGAGAGTTTAGTGACATTGGCATTACTACTATTGCTAACAATATATAGATTAACATCCTTTAGAGTTATTTAGAGTTCTGGGATTATTGTGGACCTCTACAGCTTCCATTTGTAGTTCCATTCTAAAGGGAAAGACTTTTCTGTTTAGCTCTAGAATTTCTAACCATATTAGGAAGCAAACACTAGTTCATTTTTGTATTTAGTAACTTAAGTATTTGTTGAATATGGACCACACACCATTCTAAGCAAAGAGGAAACAGAAATGATAAAAAAATAAAATCCCTGACATTTGTCAGAGAGAAAATACACGTACATAACACGTAAATAAATCATATATTCTGCAAGATGGTGAGGAGCACCATGGAGACTAGAAGACAGGGAATTCTAATTCTTAATTTTAATTCTTCTAATTTTAAATATGGTGGCCTAAGAGGGTATAATTGAAATGACACTTGCATAAAGACATGAGGGAGATGAATGAGAAAGCCACAAGGGCCTTTGGGGGAGAAACGTTTTAGGCAGAGGGAAGAACAAGAGCAAGGGCCGAGATGCAGGAGTGTTTTGATGACTGAGGAATAATGAAGAGGCAGCGTGGCTGGTGACCAGTGAGCCAGGGAAAGAACAGGGGGAGGCATCAGAAGCAGGGCCTTGAAGGCATTAGGACTCTGGTTTTTACAAAACCAGTGCTCTAACCCCTGAGCTAAGGAGCCAGGACTCTTGTTTTTAATGCAAGGGAGAAGGAAAGTCACCAGAGGTTTTTAAGTGTAGATATGTGTGATCTGAGTGGAATAAAGGAATTTGTTTATCCTTTTCATTCAGCACATAACCTCTTGCTCCTATAGTTTCTGCAGCCCACCTAGAGGTCTGGTCCCACCGCCGGTTCCTTCAAAAGTCAAGCTCCAGGGGGCCCTTTGTGTCCCCGGCAAAATTTGGGTCACTACAGTCCATCCTAATGTAGAAACTGTTCTATCACAGTCTAAGAGATTCTGGGGTAAGAGTCAGTTATGTAGGATGTAGAATATGCTCTAGCAGTGTCTAAGAAATGGAAAATCAGAAAAAGCAAGCAGGGGTGGAGAGAATAAACATCAACTAACCATATATCACTCCCTACAGCCCCTAAAAACTACCATTTTACTTTCTATGACTCTACTTTAGGAATTTTATTTAAAGGGAATCATTTTTCTTTTTCTGTTTATTTCACTTAGTAAAAGGTCTTCAAATTTTACTTAGTTTGTAGCATGTGTCAGAAACTCATTTTTTAAAGGCTGAATAATCATCTATAGTATAGATATACTTAAGCTCTTTTAAAGACTACTGCTTCAGCCCAACATCACCACCTTGAACATTCCTTCATCCATTCAGGCTACCGCAACCTCCTCAGACAATGATTTTGGGAAGGGTACTAGAAGAGGCAGGGAGCTAAAAGTGGAGAAAAGAAAAGTTACACTGAGATAGAAGGAGTCCAGGATGACTGGTACTATATGTCAGTTTAGAGTTAGAGAGTGACGTGAGATTATTAGCTCCTCTTGGCTTCAATTTCTTCTTGTAGTACATGTAGGTAATCTAGAAAGAATTCATGGAGTAGCCAGAAACTCATAGCCTTCTGGTGCAGTCCATTCCAATTCTGTCTCCATTTCAGGTACCAGCACTAACCTTTGAGTTTTGTGGAACAATAACTTGTGATATAGCTCTGAGAGAGAGAGAGAGAGAGAGAGAGAGAGAGGTCCCAGACTACATACTGTTTCTAAGGGAGGAAACATTACTCCTGCCCCTCATAATTCATTGCTTATTTGTTTTTATGATAAAACTATTATTTTAATGTACATGTTAAGGGGACAAAATGCTATGCAGTAAGCCCCTTGGAAAGCTATTTGGTGTCAGTAATATAGAGGTACATCTCTCATCCTCAGGAAAAAGAAGTTTCCTTGACAATCTCAACTAGAGTGGAGTCACACTGAAGGGAGAAGAAACCGAAAAATATGGGAAAAGAAAACAAAGAGCTGATATGTTCGGAAGACTTTCCTCTGAGAAATGGGCTTGTGAGGCTGATGGCCACTGTTGGTGACAGAACCTATCCCTTAACACCTCTTCAGAAGAGGTTGCATCTTCCTGTAGCTGGTCCTTTCTGTGAAGAATTCTCTATTCAGAACCTGAAGAATAAAAATCAAATGTATATACTGCACTGCCTTAGGGGGAAAAAAAAACACACCTCTGGATCTCAAGGCAAATATAAAACAGAGATGAAGGGATAATTGAAAACCAGTAAAGTTCATTTTTCAGTTACAACATGTAGGTGTAGTAGATTTGGTTAAGCCCGTATAACACTTTTAGCCTGTTATTAGCTAGTTAGAAGAGTCTTCCAACAAGACTCTTTGAAGTGACTGATACAGCAAATATAACTTTTATGAAAGATTTTGAAAGCCTCCAACTTTTATGAAAGATTTTGAAAGCCTCCATAATGTCTTAGGTTATTAAACAATGCATTTGTTAATCCTCATGGTCTAGGTGGAAACACAGATTATAGAAAGCAGGTAATGAACACCCATTTGAAAATAAGGTAGCAGGACAGGTACATTATGGGAAGGATACTGTGGTATGCTATAAAAGTTAAGAGAAATGTCAACAACCAAGTCTTGGATAAAACAGGAATCAGGCCATCTCTAAAGTTCTTATTCCAAAAGCTAATAGACTGAAATGGATTGTCCTACACCTGTCGGGACTCAGCTTAGAAGTTTGGATGTTCCTAGTTTAAGTGACCAGAGGAAACCAACACCAATTCCACATTCCAAGGTGAGAAAATATGATTCAATGGTTTTGGGTGAGATGTTATTCCAGACCTATCCCTAACATTTGTGGGACCTGAGTTAAAGTGTAAATAGAAACATTCCAGGAAAGAGATTCTTAATTATAGCAAACAAACTGATGGTTACCAGAGGGGAGGTACTGGGGAGGGGGTGGTAGTATAGGTTATGGGGATTAAGGAGTATGCTTGCTGCCATGAGCACTTGGCATTGTATGGAAATGTTGAATCACCCTATTGTACACCTACTCCAGATATTGCCCCATATGTTAACTAAATGGAATTTAAGCAAAAACTTAAAAAAAAAACCCTAAATGTGTAAATGTTAGAAGTTACAAACCAAGGTAATAAAGATAAAATGTTCTTTCCTTTTACCTTGTCAAGCATACCTAACAGCCTGGAAGTTCAGGTTCAAACTTTGAATTCTTGGATCTAATGGCTACACTGCACTCAAGTGTAGCATAGCAGCAAGATAGTTGGCCCCTAGCCTGTTAACCATTTGCTACATTCTACTCCTGCCTTTGGATACTCTAGTTTGTATATCCAAACTTCAAATATAGCCCAAACATACAGCTTCCCCATCATACCAATTGGGCCTATGACTGCAAGGCTCATGTGGTCCTAGATGTGGGCTTGAGGCTTTCAGGGGTGGATTCCAGGGCCTTGGATTCCCACACAGTCAAAGGATGGCACACTTTGAGTAGAATGGGGCTGCAGGAGGAGGAGGAACAGAGTATGGTGCCCAGGGCATTGATCCCTGTCACTTACGTAGTTGATTGTAATACTAGCTGTAATACTAGGAAAAATGATCATTCTGGTTCTGTTAGTGTATTCAAGGTTCATCCTATTAGTAGTCTAGTTAAGTGCCTTAAAGAATAGAAAAGGAACTTCATACTCACTTAGTTTACTGCACACTAAATCAAAAGAGACAAAAATTTCCTAGGTACTACCTAGGAATGGGGAAAACAGAAAATGGTCACAGTAACACAAACGATATAAGCAATTTATCTTCTTACTTCTTACTTCTGAAGTTGAAACTGCTTATTCTGCCCCCAAAAAAGATCAGCAAAGGTTTCACTTCTACAGGTCAAATAAACTATTGAGGTCAATCTTGTGGCATTGTTATACAAAATTTCTATTTCTTCTCTTAGGACAGATAAAGAAATAAAATACTACAACACCTGAAAATAGTTCAGATTAAAACTGTGCTAAGGTTTTATTCCATTACTTTCCTCTCTTGGGTTCCCTAATAAGCATATCTGTTTGCAACTAAGATCATCAGAACCTTGCATGAGTGATTCTCTACATGAAGTTGTAATTTCCTATTTTCTGACCTAAATTTCCACTGCTGAAATTGAATAGTGTGACACCAAAAGAAAAAAAGGACATGGGAACATATCTCTCAAGAAACAGTGAATATCTCCAACAACAAAGACTGAAAACAGCAGATGGAAAGTAGTTTGTACACAACTATTTTGAAAGTCCTTTAAAAAATATAGATTATCTATTTAGATTAATCACATATACCTGGGATTTTTCATTGCCTAAACCATCAAGTCCAAATTCACTGAAATTTTCCATCTGGTCTTGCTTTTTTCTATCCTCCTGTATACACAACATTATTCTTTCTATGGTTCTGTTCCCCTCCTTGCCCCACCATTCCTCTTATCCTAGGGCTTCCAGTGACATCAAGGATTTGTGACATCAAGGATTCTCAAGGGTGCAAAAAATTTAGTTTGAGTATAAGTTTCAGAATAAAAAAACTCTAGTCTTGAGTTCCAGTTCTGCCACTGACAAATTGCGTGATTCTAGACAAGTTATTTTTGCTAATCTCCAGTTTCCTCATTTGTAAAATGGGATAACAATTATGCTTATTTCATTGGATTGTGATATAGATAGTTGAGTACAGATAAACTCTTAGGACAGTGCTTGGCAAGAGTTAAGCCTTCCATAGGTGATGTTTAACATCACTTGTCAGGGAAATGCAAATCAAAATGCAAATGAGATATCATGTTACATCTGTTAGAATGGCTAAAATTTAAAAATACAAAAAATAACAAGTATTAGGATGTAGAATAAAAAGGAAGGTTTATAAGTTGTTGGTGAGAATTTAAACTGGTATGGCCACTGTGGAAAAGAGTATGGAGTTTCCTCAAAAAATTAAATAAAGCACTATATGATCCAATAATTCCACCATTGGCTATTTACCCAAAGAAAGCACAAACATTAATTTGAAAAGATATATGTAACCCCAAGTTTATTGCAGTATTATTTATGAAAACCAAGGTATGGAAGCAACCTAAGTGTCCACTGATAGACAAATGGATAAGGAAGAGGTGGTATGAATCTTGTGAAGTGAATCAACAACCAAAGGTAAAATCAGACCTCTAAATAGGGAACTATTGGTTGCTGGAGGGGAGAGCAGTAGGGTGTGGAAAATGGGTGAAGGGGAGTGGGAGAGACAGGCTTCCCGACACAGCAGGAGGAATATAGTAATAAAACTTTGATGACCTTTTGTATGGTAACAGATGGTAGCTTCATTTATGGGGAACATAGCATAAGGGATAAAATTGTTAAATCACTATGTTATACACCTGAAACTAATGTAACGTTGTGCATCAACTTTACATGAGAAGTTTATATATATCCCTTCCATGGGTAGTTAAAAATCAACTTATTCTCTTTGGGTTTGTGCTCACCCCCATAGGTTCATCTCTTGCTGTTCTCAGTCTTATAGTTTTCACTTCAGAGCTACTGAACTGCTTAGAGTTTTGTAAACATGTTGTACTATTCTGTGCAGGATGGTTGACTTGTACTTTACTTTAAAGAACCAAAATGAGATATGACCACTTCAAGAGTTCTCCCCCTTTCCCAGACACAAGGCACTGCTACTTCCATCCATTCTTCTCTGCCACACTTCCCCAGTAGAGAATCTAAGACTTTGGTTGGTAAGGAGAGTCACAGAAATGGGCAAGAAGATTTTCAGCAAGTTCTCCAAAGTCAAGTGTTACCCATTTCCTCAGGAAAACCAAGGACACCTCAGATATTGGTGAGAGAAGGTTAAAGAGAATCACTCTTTCCAGTGGAGGTCCCTGGTGGCAGTCAGTGAAGCTGGACAGAAAGGAGACCAGGTCTGTGAACTCAAAGCCCTACCATCTGGACAGAAAGTCCTCCTGGCTTCCTCCTTGTTATTGAGGGTGGGAAGCAGCAAGCATGTAGGGTTAGGGGTCCAATGAAAGGTAGATCTTAGAGGGCTCCTTAGGGAAAGGTTTTTTCTTTTTCTTTCTTTTTTTCTAATTCCAGAACCCAGAGCAACAGCATGGTGAGGCACCTGGTGTTGAAGGCTCTGTGCAGCCCTGGCTGGGGACAGGCACTACATGAGGCTATGACTATGACCAAAGCTTGTGACATAGTGGTCCTGGGTAAACACTGCAGCCTTGTCTGGGAACCACAGGTTTCTCAGAGTAGTTGAAACACCTGATTATTCTTGAGTCCTCCAAACATTTGTTTGGGGCCTTAGGCCTTAGAAAATGTTAGTTTTTGGTCTTTTCAGAATAGCAGAGCCCAAGCGAACACCTGCTATACACAGTATTGTAAGTTACACAGTTTACAAGTCTATATTTCCATTCCTTTTAGACTGTAGGTCCTTTGAACACAGGTACGTGGTTATTACTGTCACTAGTGCCAACAAGAGCATGGCTTACAGAAGATGTTCTATGAATGTGTAGTTATCTGGAATCAAAAAACCTATCTGGCACCTAAACAGGTTCTTAATTCATGTAACGTTCCTATACAAGAGCTATTCTGTAATGACTTTGCCTTGTAATCACCTTTTCACTATTAAAGACCCTATATATGCTTTCCTTTCAAGAAAATCATATTTTGGAAATTGTGGTCTCCTAGACTATAATTATTAGCAATCTGCTTCCTGTTTTTGTTTGGCATATCTTACTGCCAAAAAAATTTTCTTAAAAGCCTGAGGTAGCCATTTACCATGAGATAATCATGATATATGAGCTAATCAATGATTTCACTTCATTGCCAAGAAAAGAATTTGTAACTTTAGTTTATATGGTTTCTGATGAGGCATTTCATTTTTTATTTCTTAAAAAGATTTTATTTATTTACTTGCCAAGAGAGAGAGAAAGAGAGAGAGAGCAAGAGAGACTGAGAGAGCCCAAACAAGGAGAGCAGCAGGCAGAGGGAGAGGCAGGCTCCTCACTGAGCAGGGAGCCCAATGCAGGACTCAATTCCAGGGCCCTAGGATCATTACCTGAATTGAAGGCAGATGCTTAACTGACTGAACCACCCAGGCGTCCAACAGATAAGAGATTTTAAACATGGAAACTTAATGGTGGGTTTCCATTTCCACTCTGATGACCTCTGCAAAAGAAACCATTAGTTCAGTGGGCAAAGGATGGTGCCCAGTATTTCAGATCAAGAGTGAGGTCTTTGTGTTCAATGTCACAGGTGGCTTGGTGACTAAGTTTTGATTCTTAGATCTGGAAAGGACCTCAGAACCCACCCTGCAGCCCCTAAGTCCTCTCAAAAGAGGCCATATAGGCCAGTGTCCCAAAACTATTATTAGGGGTAGAACCAGGACCCAGGTGTCCTAACTCCCAACCTGTGGAGTTAGGATACCTGGGTTCAAATCTTGTTTAAATTTCCCCACAAAAAGTTATAAAGGAATTTTAAACTGTATAAGGCCTTAGCAGACATTGGGCCAACTTTTACATTTCCTCTCATTTTACAGGCTTAAAAAGGGAAGCTCAGCAAGGTTAGGTGACTCATTTGAAGGTGAATCTCAGAGTTAGAAGTGAAGTTGGGATTTTATTTCTTGTACCCTGACTCCCCATCCAATTTCTTTTGCTATGAGAATCTGAAATCTGTTAAAACCCATAGGAAGACAAGATATATTTCAGCTTCAAGTGATGTGACACAGCTTGGAATGAAGTTCATTGCTGTATATCCAGAACCTCCATGGCTAAAGGGGCTGCTCACTCTTAGGAGAACTATGTAGGTATTAGGCACTAGAAATAGAAAGATGGACAAGGGGCCTCCTGGGTGGCTCAGTTGGTAAAGTATCTAACTCTTGATTTTAGCTCAGGTCATGATCTCCACTGAGAGACTGAGCCCTGCCTTGGGCTCCTGTGCTGGGCATGAAGTCTGCTTGAGATTCTCTCTATCCTTCTCCCACTTCCTCTCCCCCATCCCATTTGTGTTCTCCCTTAAAAAAGAAAAGAAAAGAAGAAGATGGACATGGATGGTCCAGACTTTCAGGCTGCTGGGAGGACATGAGCTTCTCAAGTAAGAACATGTCTAGCCAGCAGCCATTGTTGTGACCACAAATCAAAAGAACTGCTCTAATTGAAATGAGTTAACTTCTCTAAGTTATGATAGGATTTTATAAATGCAGAGCTAGCTCTTTTATTCTTATTATCGTAGCTTCTCTCCAGTTACTTATCTCATAATTAATATAGCTCAGTGATTTATAGCATATCCCACAAAAAATATGCTTTACTAGGAAAAATGGATACCTGCTTGAAGATGTGATATCAATTTTTTTAATTCATTCATCTGGAGGTTTATGATAACCAAATCTCCTGATAACTCAAAAAAATATATCTAAATGTCTACTGGTCACCCAGAATTAAACCATGTATTAAGGGAGGGAGGAGGAGCAATGTGGCATAGGAGTAGGAGAACTAATATAATCAGGTCCCAGGAGTTCAGCTAGAGAGTTATCCAACCATTCTGAACACTTACATACTCAACAGGAGAGCAACAAGAAAAAGAGAAGCAATTCTCAGAACAGAAAAGTGACCATTTTCTGGAAGGTAGGCGTGCAGAGAAGTGACTCCAAGGCAATGTACGGGAAGATAGACCGTGGGTGGAGGGGTTGGCTCCCAGCAAGCAGTAGAGCAGTGGAGCACAAAATCAGACTTTTAGAAGTCTGTGCCACTGAGGGACAGCAAACCAGAAGCAAAGTGGCATGGAGCCCTTGCAGGGACAGTGTAGTCTCAGGATCCATGGGGTCACAAAAAGACCAGGGGTGCTGGGGTGTGGCAGAGCTCCCCGGTATCACAACAAGCAAGCTGGTGCAGAAATGGAGTTGAGGAGTGGACTCTAACATCAGGGTTACCTTAAACCAGGATCCAAGGCACTGTGAGGCCATTGTTTTGTGAGCAGGGGCACTACACAGAAGACATCCCTTCCTTCCTCCTCTGGAAGGAGTGGCATGGGAGCATGCTACAGGAGTCTGCTGGGTTTGGAGACTCCAAATGTAGCCGTGTGCCAGAGATAGAAATGCTTGGTCACAAGCTGGTTGAGCATGGAGCCTGGCTGGAGACCAGGGAGACAAGAGGGACTGACTGCTTTTCTCTGAGGCTGCAATGAACAGTGGGACCCCCAGTGCTCAGGTCGTCTGGGGCTGGAAACTGCAAGGCCACCATTTTCATTCCCGTCCTCCTAGACTGTATAGAAAGCATTCAGGGAACAAAAGTTCCCGAGACCAAACCCAAGCAGATTAGTAGCCTGGCCCCTGGCAAAGGCGGTACAATTCCAGCTCAGACAAAGACATTTGAGAATCATGACAACAAGCCCCTCCCCCAGAATATCAACAAGAACATCCAGCCAAGGTCAAGTTCATAGATCAATGAGAACTGCAGAACTCCAGAGCTAGGGGAAAGCTTTTTCCCCCGTGATCCTTTGGTCTTTCGAAGTTAACTTTATAAATTTTATTTTTTTCTTATTCTATTTTTTAACTTTTCCACTTTTATATTTTAACATTTTAACTATTTTATCTTATCAATACCTTTAAAAATTTTTAAAAATTTTTCATTGTTATAGTAATATTCTACCCCTTCATTGTATTTAGCCTTATTTTTTCTATACATATAGGTTCTACTTAGTTTAAAATTTTGGGATACAGTTTCTTCTAACAGATCAAAATACACCCTAAATCTATTGCATGGCTTTGTTCCAGTGTCCAGACTGATCACATTCTTTCCTTTTTTTGTTTTTCTTTTTTTTTTCTCAACCAACTTCGTATCAATTCATTTTTTAGAATCTTTAATTTTCATCTTTATAGTCATATTCCATTTTGTGTGTGTGTGTATGTTTTTATTTCTTTAAAATTTGGGGAGGTAACTTATTCTAACAGACCAAAATACCCTCAAAATCAAGTGTGTGGCTCTGTTCTATTCACCAATCTAATATATATACACAAATAGATATGTCTATGTATGTATTTTTTTATTCCTCTTTTCTTATCCCAGTTTTGGGTCTCCTCCAATTTGGTTAGTGTATATTTTTCTGGGGTTGTTGCTACCCTTTTCGTATTTTGTTCTTTTATTCAAGTATTCTTATATGGATAAAATAATAAGGTGGAAAAACTCACCTCAAGAAAAAGAAAAAGAGACAGTACCATGGCTAGGGACCTAATCAATACAGACATTAGTAAGATGCCAAATCTAGAGTTCAGAACGATGATTATCAAGGTCCTAGCTGGGCTCAAAAAAAGCATGGAAGACATTAGAGAATCCCTTTCTGGAGAAATGAATCCCTTTCTGGAGAAATAAAAGAACTAAAATATAACCAAGTTTAGAGTTAAAAAGGCTATTAATGAGGTGTAATAAAAAATGGAGGCTCTTATTGCTAGGATAAATGAGACAGAAGAGAGAATTAGTGATAAAGACCAAATGATGGGGAATAAAGAAGCTGAGAAAAAGAGATAAACAACTACTAGACCACAAAGGGAGAATTTGAGAGGTAAGTGATATCATAAGACAAAACAATATTAGAATAACTGGGATCCCAGAAGAAGAAGAAAGAGAGAGAGGGGCAGAGGTATATTGGAGCAAATTATAGCAGAGAATTTCCCTATTTGGGGAAGGGGACAAGCATCAAAATCCAAGAGGCACAGATAACCCGCCCCCCCCCCCAAATCAATAAAATAGGTCCACACCCCATCATCTAACAGTAAAGCTTACAAGTCTCAGTGACAAACAGAATATCCTGAAAGCAGCTTGGGATAAGAGGTCTGTAACATACAATGATAGAAATATTAGATTGGCAGCAGACCTATCCACAGAGACCTGGCAGGCCAGAAAGAACTGAAATGATATATTCAAGGCACTAAATGAGAAAAATACACAGCCAAGAATACTATATCCAGCTAGACTGTCATTGACTATAAGAGAGATAAAAAGCTTCCAGGACAAACTGAAATTAAAAGAATTTGCAAACACAAAATCAGCCCTACAGGAAATACTGAAAGGGGTCCTCTAAGCAAAGAGAGAGCCTAAAAGTAACAGACCAGAAAGGAACAGAGACAATATACATTAACAGTCACCTTACAGGCAATACAAAGAAGCACTAAATTCATATCATTCAATAGTTACCCTGAATGTAAATAGGCTAAATGCCCCAATCAAAAGAAACAGGATACCAGAATGGATTAAAAAAAGAAGACCCATTGATGTGCTGTCTTCAAGAAACCCATTTTAGACCCAAAGACACCTCCAGATTTGAAGTGAGGGGGTGAAAAACAAGTTACCATGCTAATGGACATCAAAAGAAAGCTGTGGTGGTAATCCTTATATCAGATAAATTAGATTTTTAACACAAAGACTACAATAAGAGATGAGAAAGGACACTATATCATAAAGGGTCTGTCCCACAAGAAGATAAAACAATTTAAATATCTATGCCCAACATGCGTGCAGTCAATTATATAAACCATTTAGTAACAAAATCAAAGAAACACATCAATAATAATACAATAATAGTAGGGGACTTTAACACACTCCTCACTGAAATTGACAGATCTTCTAAGCAAAAGATCAACAAGGAAATAAAGGCTTGAGATGACACACTGGACCAGATGGACATCACAAATATACATTCCATCCCCAAACAACAGAATATACATTCTTCTCTAGTGCACATGGAACATTCTCCAGAATAGATCACATCCTGGGTCACAAATCAGGTCTCAACCAGTACCAAAAGACTGGGATCATTCCCTGCATATTTTCAGACCACAGTGTGTTGAAACTAGAACTCAACCACAAGAGGGAAGCTGGAAAGAACTCAAATACATGGAGACTAAAGAGCATCCTACTAAAGGATGAATGGGTGAACCAGGAAATTAAAGAAGAATTAAAAAAAAAAAAACTCATGGAAACAAATGATAATGAAAACACAACTGTTGAAAATCTGTGGGAAACAACAAAGGCAGTCCTGAGAGGAAAATATACAGCAATACAAGACTTTCTCAAGAAACAAGAAAGGTCTCAAACACACAACCTAACCCTACACCTTACACCTAAAGGAGCTGTACAAAGAACAGCAAAGAAAGCCTAAACCCCGCAGAAGAAGAGAAATAAGAAACATCAGAGTAGAGATCAATGAAATAGAAACAAACAAACAAACAAAAAAAACACAAAAAACAGTAGAACAAGTCAATGAAATTAGAAGCTGGTTCTTCGAAAGAATAAGATTGATAAACACCTGGCCAGACTTATCAAAAAGAAAAGAGAAAGGACCCCAATTAATAAAGTCATAAATGAAAGAAAAGATATCACAACCAACACCAAAGAAATACAAACAATTATAAGAATGTACTAGGAGCAACTACACACCAGGAAGTTTGACAATCTGGAAGAAATGGATGCATTTTTAGACACATAAAAATTACCAAAACTGAACCAGGAAGAAATAAAGACCTAAACAGACCCATAACCAGTAAGGGGATTGAAGTGGTCATCAAAAATCTCCAAACAAGAGCCGGGGCCAGATGGCTTCCCAGGGGAATTCTACCAAGCATTTAAGGAAGAATTAATTCCTATTCCCCTGAAAATGTTCCAAAAAGGAGAAATGGAAGGAAAACTTCCAAGCTCATTTTATGAGGCCAGCATCACCTTGATCCCCAAACCAGACAAAGACCCCATCAAAAAAGAGAATTACAGACCAATATCCTTGATAAACACGGAAGTGAAAATTCTCACCAAAATACTAGCCAATGAGATCTAACAGTACATTAAAAGCATTACTCACCAGGACCAAGTGGGATTTATTCTACAGCTGCAAGGTTGTTTCAACATCCACAAATCAGTTAATATGATACAATACATTAATAAAAGGAAGAACAAGAATCATATGATACTCTCAATAGATGCTAAAAAAAATTTGACCAAGTACAGCATCCTTTCCTGATCGAAACTCTCCAAAGTGTAGGGATAGAGGGTACATACCTCAATATCATCAAAGCCATCTATGAAAAACCCACATCAAATATCTTCAATGGGAAAAAACTGAAATCTATTCCACTAAGGTCAGGAACACAACAGGGATATCCATTATCACCACTGCTATTCAACATAGTACCAGAAGTCCTAGCCTCAGCAATCATACAACAAAAAGAAATTAAAGACATCTGAATTGACAAAGAAGTCAAACCCTCACTCTTTGCTCATGATATGATACTTTAGGTAGAAAACCCAAAAGATTCCACTCCAAAACTGCTAGAAATCATACAGGAATTCAGTAAGGTGTCAGGATAGAAAATCAATGCACAGAAATCTGTTGCATTTCTTAACACCAACAGCAAGACAGAAGCAAGAGAAATTAAGGAGTTGATCCCATTTATAATTGCACCTAAAACCATAAAATACCTAGGAATAAACCTAACCAAAGAGACAAAGAATCTATACTCAGAAAACTATAAAATACTCATGAAAGAAATTGAGGAAGACACAAAGAAATGGAATAATGTTCCATGGTCATGGATTGGAAGAACAAATATTGTGAAAATGTCTATGATACCTAAAGCAACCTACACATTGAATGAAATCCCTATCAAAATATCACCAATGTTTTCAAGGAAATGGAATAAATAATCCTAAATTTTTTTTTAAAGATTTTATTTATTTGACACAGAGAGATCACAAGTAGGTGGAGATTCAAGCAGAGAGAGAGAGGGGGAAGCAGTCCCCCTGCTGAACAGAGAGCTCAATCAAACCTGATGTGGGGCTTGATCCCAAGACCCTGGAATCATGACATGAGCCGAAGGCAGAGGTGTAACCCACTGAGCCACCCAGGTGCCCCAATAATCCTAAAATTTATATGGAACCAGAAAAGGCCCTGAGTAACCATAGGAATGTTGAAAAAGAAAACCAAAGTTGGTGGCATCACAATTCCAGACTTTAAGCTCTATTACAAATTGTCATCATCAAGACAGTATGGTACTGGCATGAAAATAGACACATAGATCAATGAAACAGAACAGAGAATGAAACAGAACAGAGAATGAAGAAATGGATCCTCAACTTAATGGTCAAGTAATCTTTGTCCTATGGAAAAAAGACCATCTCTTTCAACAAATTATGTTGGGAAAACTGGGGTAGACACATGCAGAAGAATGAAACTGGACCATTTCCTTATAACACAGAAAAATAGACTCCAAATGGATGAAAGACCTCAATGTGAGACAGGAATCCATCAAAATCCTTGAGAACACAGGCAGGAACCTCTTCAACCTCAGTTGCAATAACTTCTTTCTAGAAACATCATCAAAGGCAAGGGAAGCAAGGGCAAAACTGAACTACTGGGACTTCATCAAGATCAAAAGCCTTTGCACAACAAAGGAAACAGTCAACAAAACCAAAAGACAACTGACAGAAGGGGAGAAGATATACACAAATGACATATCAGATAAAGGGCTAGTATCCAAAATCTATAAAGAATTTATCAAACTCAACAGTCAAAGAACAGAGTAATCCAATCAAGAAATGGGCAGAAAACATGAACAGACATTTCTCCAAAGAAGACATTCAAATGGCAAATAGACACATGAAAAAGGGCTCCACATCACTCAACATCAGGAAATACAAATCAAAACCACAATGAGATAGCACCTCACACCAGTCAGAATGGCTACAATTAACATGTCAGAAAACGACAGATGTTGGTGAGGATGCAGGGAAAGGGTAACACTCCTACACTTCTGGTGGGAATGCAAGCTGGTGTATCCATTCTGGAAAACAGCATGGAGGTTCCTCAAAAAGTTGAAAATAGAGCTACCCCATGACCCAGCAATCTCACTACTGGGTATGTGCCCTAAAGATATAAATGTAGTGATACGAAGGGACACATGCACCCCAAGGTTTATAGCAGGAATTCCACAATAATTAAACTATAGAAAGATCCTAAATGCCCATCAACAGATGAATGGATAAAGATGTAAGATGTGTACACACACACACACACACACACACACATACACACACACACGCATGCATACCATGGAATACTATGCAGCCATCAAAAATCCTGAAATCTTGCCATTTGTAATGATGTGGATGGAACTAGAGGGTATTATGCTAGGGAAAATAAGTCAATCAGAGAAAAACAATTATCGTATGATATCTCTGATATGAGGAATTTGAGAGGCAGGGCTGGGAATCATTAGGGGTTGGGGGGGGAATGAAACAAATGGGGCTGGGAAGGGAGACAAATCATAAGAGACTCTTAATCCCAGGAAACAAACTGAGAGTTTCTGGGTGGGGTGGAGGGAAGTGATAGCGGGCTGGGTTATGGACATTGGGGAGGTTATGTGCAATAGTGAGTGCTGTGAATTGTGTAAGACTGATGATTCACAGACATGTACCTGGGGAACAAATAATACATTATATGTTTATTAAAAAACATGTATTAAATATGTAACAATGAAGCATATAATTAAGAGGAAACTGACATGCAAATTTACAATTACATTTGCTAAAATGGAGGTGTTTGGAATACCATGGGAACAAAGGAGAAAATAGCACCCAATTCTTTCTGGGAGGAACATGTGTTAAAAGAGAGTGTTTGAGCTAGAATGATGGGGGCTGGTTGCCTGTAGATAGCTAAAGGAAGGGGACAGCTGTAGGTCAGAGTGGTTATGAAAGATTACTCCAGCATCAGTGAAAGGATGCATTGGTGGCAGGTCCTGAAGAACCAGTATAGTTATCCATCAGCTTTCTTCCCATTAGCCAAAGATCTACTGGCAAAGTCATCTAAAAAATCACTTGAAAAGATACCTTGGGTATCTGATTTATTCCAGTGCTAATTGCAAATCAGCTATTCACATTTTCAGATTACTAACTGAGTACACTTATTTTTAGAAGCTGAAAGTAGTCCCTTACCAATATAACTGTTCTTAAATGTGGACAACACTATTTAACACTATACAGGCAACTGATTGTTTGAAGGTTCTTTATATATGAAGTAAGGAGAATAAGAGCCGAGTGAATTAAAAAAAAAAAGATGTTTCATTTCATGTTATATATCTACATGTTATATATAGACATATAGAATCTTTCTACAACCCATTCCAGGAATAAGATACAAAAATCATTTCCAAGCTGTCAAGGGCAAGATCACAGAATCTATATTGAGGTAATAGAATTCTTCTGGAATTTACTTGCATTTAACTTAGAAGTAATTCTAATAGTTTAGTAGTCTAGTTTCTCCACAAATAACTTCCTTCTGTCCCTTCCTTCTTTCCCCATTGAACAACTATCATTTCCTAACACTGTGCTAGAATAACAAGAGGACAAGCATTCAAAAGGGATTGAAGAGTTAGCTACAGATATTTGGTGCTTCTTGCTTATATTAGTGTAAGGAAAAGCAGAAAGGAAATACAAAGACAGCTCTAAGGAAAAGAAAACAGTATGTGGGACCCATATAACGTGGAAAACATGAAACCTCAGCATTTAGGTGTCTCTAATAACTAGTGATTATAATCATGCTTGGTCATAAAAGATGAAATTTTAGCCTTGTTCAATTAGGACATGTTACATTTTAGAATGACTGCCTACTAAAATAATTAAAATAAAAATGTTGATGTTTATGTTGTTCTCAGCTCCTGGAAAACTAGTCTATTTCTTTGAAGGGTCTAAGAAGTCTCTTCAATTACCCACCTAAGTCACAAAATACATGCTTATTAGCAAAGGAAAATGAAGATTGTCTACAGATTAGATAAGCCATTTATTGCTGGCATAGGCAAACTTCACCCTCCTCATAGCAGTATTTCCTGAGATCAGAGAGCCCAACAGGAACAACCCAAGACAGTAAAAGAAAATGCAAGTTTATAAAAACTACTGAAAAACCAATGAAATTTATATTATCTCCTAATAGTTAGCCCGTGGTATTACTTTGCCTACGAGGAATAGTATGTGTACACACACACACACACATATGAAGTGTGTTTATAGGGAAGCAAATTAAGTATGTCTTTACTACCCACTGTTTTCTTCAGATTATACCTGAACTGCTTTGTGGGTTGAAAGTAATTCAGTAGAGTCCAGTAAGGAATACTGGAAATGAAACATTATACCAATTTAATATATACATGTTATCTACATCACTATCATGAATCTGAGTGTTCTGAGAAAGGAAACACTCATATGTTCATTCACCTATATACACAAAAACTAGCAGGTTTTCCCACCTTTGTCCCTTTTGTAAGGCAAGATGATGACTCAGAAGGTATCTTCAGTTTTATTTGGTAAGAAATTAGTACTTTTCCTATATGTTGATGTGAGTTCTTATTCTGAGTGGGGATTGCAGTTATTGTGAACCCAGAGTTGTTTTAAGTAATTATTGTGTTGTCAGCTTTGAAAACAGTCATCTCCATCTTACTTACAAGCTCACCGTGGTGTCTAGTTCGTGACAGGTGTTTATTAAGCATTTTTTGGGAATCAAAATTTGCCTGCCCCTTTGTCTTTCAGTTGTCTAACTTTATACCTCTTCCCCTCTCCTAGGCCTTGGGTTCCCCAACATCCTTAATCTTCCTTCATCATGTTCCCTATCTCTCCTCACTGCAGCTCTCTTAGCAGGACTGACTTTTCATGAAGGTTCTTCTTAGTGGTATCACATTGCAGTACACCTCTCTCTAAAACTAGCAGGGATGACGTTTTGGCTCCTTAATGTCAACAGGTGATCTGTAGGTTTCATTGGTGAGGCTAATGGAAATGATTAAGAATCAGGTTGTGAAGGGGTGCCTGAGAGGCTCAGTGGGTTAAAGCCTCTGCCTTTGGCTCAGGTCATGATCCCACAGTCTTGGGATCGAGCCCCACATCGGGCTCCCTGCTCGGTAGGAAGCCTGCTTCCTCCTCCTCTCTCTCTCTCTAACTGCCTTTCTGCCTACTTGTGATCTCTGTCAAATAAATAAATAAAATCTTCAAAAAAGAAAAAGAATCAGGTTGTGATATCTGAAGTATAAATATATATGAAACAAAATAAACTGCTGCTATCTCCTTATAGGAGATAAGGCCTTCATTCTGGCCTCCTATATTATACAAATATATGTATTTTATAAATATTTTATATTTATATATTTGTGTTTATATGCCAATTGACTAAAGGACATGATGTCATTGAATCTAAAATCCACCAGTGTGTAGTTTGCTGCAGGAGCAGGAAACTTTCGAAAGAGCTTTTACTTTTCCATTGCTAAGAAAACCACTTGACATTAGAGCTTTCTTTGTGTAGGCTAGAGTATTACCTAGATTCACTTCTGCAGTAACCTTCAATGATTCTTTCTTACCTACACCCTAAAAGAATTTTGAAGCGTTATTTCCTCACACATTTTAAAGTTGGAATCTAATATATTTCACATGGTTTGTTAGCTAGAGTGGATATAGATTTTCAGTGTATTGTAAATATTGGTATTAAAAAATACATCATACTTTTAAATGTACCAAGAGGAACCTAAACACCTTTTAGTAGTGGGAAATTTTACTTTTTTTCCCACTTTTTTCAATTTTTGACTTTTTTCCTCTGTGAACTATTTTCATCCCATTTCTTGTGCCAAATTTTCTCCAACCTGCAAATCTTCTGATTCATCCTTTTATACTTCTGTGCAACCCAAGGCAGTTCATTTTGCATTTTGACCCATTCTCACTAAATGGTATCACTTCTACCCAGAACCTCAAGTGAGTAATGTAGAAATCGTTCTTTTATCTTCCTCACTTACCCCAGTCATCAAGTAATTTTTTTACTCTACCTCCCATATCAAACCAAATCCCTTCATCTCTCCAGCACCCGGAGGAGGTCTAACCAGAATTCTTAAAAGGAAATTTGTCAGGGAGCTGTGGTCCAACAAAAGCATATAGAGGAAAAATCTGAAGCAACTTATATTTTATTTAGAAAATATCATAAATTGCCACTCACACAGGCACCAAACCCAACTGAAGCCCTGCTCAGCACACAACCAAGATACTTTATTCTAAGTTCCATGAACTGAGGTTTGCTTTTAAAATTGATTAAATGCCAAATTAGAGTCTTCTCTAAACAAGTAAGTCCTAATTGCCTCATTTGCTTTAAGTTTACAGGATGCCATAGGCACTACAGAGGAAGGTATTTCACTTAGCTTCAAAAACATAAATTTTTAATGTAACAAAGTGTGTTTCAAAAGCTGTAGATGATAGCAACTTGGAAGCTATAGCAAACTCTGCAGTAAGTAACAATGCAACCAGATGTGATTTGAGGGTATAAGTACACTGGGCAGCTAATCAAATGCAGTCCAGCAAGAAATATAAAAAGATGAACTGTGAAAAGAAAAAAGGAAACACAAAAACTTCTGTTCAATGAAGGAAACAGCTGTCTCATGCTAGGTCTGAATTGTTTGGTCTTGTTTTTCTTCTATCTATTTCCCTGACTTTATTTGGGGTGGATTAAAACCAGATTCTCAAGGGGCAAAATAAAGGATATTCAAATTTTCTGACTAGTGTGTAAAACAGTTTTATTTTTTATTTTTTCCAAAAGTTTTAAATTTGAATTTAAATGCAAAATAAAAATAATACAACTTTTTAACAATCTCAACTGATTTTTGTTTTTTACTCTAAGAACATAACATTTAGTATTTACATGGAATGGAGAAGATTTAATTCAGAAAAATTCATTTAACAAAGACATATTTTTTTAATCTAACACATTTTTATTGTTCTTTTAAAAAATTTTTTTTTGTTCAGCAGAACAGTATTCTTTATTTTTGCACCACACCCAGTGCTCTATGCAATCCGTGCCCTCTATAATACCCACCACCTGGTACCCCGACCTCCCACCCCCCGCCCCTTCAAAACCCTTTGATTGTTTTTCAGAGTCCATAGTCTCTCATGGTTCACCTCCCCTTCCAATTTCCCCCAACTCCCTTCTCTCTAACTCCCCATGTCCTCCATGCTATTGGTTATGCTCCAAAAATAAGTGAAACCATATCATAATTGACTCTCTCTGCTTGACTTATTTCACTCAGCATAATCTCTTCCAGTCCTGTCCATGTTGCTACAAAAGTTGGGTATTTGTCCTTTCTGATGGAGGCATAATACTCCATAGTGTATATGGACCACATCTTCCTTATCCATTTGTCCATTGAAGGGCATCTTGGTTCTTTCCACAGTTTGGCGACCGTGGCCATTGCTGCTATAAACATTGGGGTACAGATGGCCCTTCTTTTCACTACATCCATATCTTTGGGGTAAATACCCAGGAGTGCAATGGCAGGGTCATAGGGAAGTTCTATTTTTAATTTCTTGAGGAAGCTCCACACTGTTCTCCAAAGAGGCTGCACCAACTTACATTCCCACCAACAGTCTAAGAGGGTTCCCCTTTCTCCACATCTTCTCCAACACATATTGTTTCCTGTCTTGTTAATTTTGGCCATTCTAACTGGTGTAAGGTGATATCTCAATGTGGTTTTAATTTGAATCTCCCTGATGGCTAGTGATGATGAACATTTTTTCATGTGTCTGATAGCCATTTGTATGTCTTTATTGGAGAAGTGTCTGTCCATATCTTCTGCCCATTTTTTTTTAAAGATTTTATTTATTTGTCAGAGAGAGCGAGCGTGCGAAAGTGAGCACAGGCAGACAGAGTGGCAGGCAGAGGCAGAGGGAGAAGCAGACTCCCTGCCGAGCAAGGAGCCAGATGTGGGGACTCGATCCCAGGATGCTGGGATCATGACCAGAGCTGAAGGCAGCCGCTCAACCAACCGAGCCACACAGGTGTCCCTTCTGCCCATTTTTTGATATGATTGTCTGTTTTGTGTGTGTTGAGTTTGAGAAGTTCATTATAGATCCTGGATATCAACCTTTTGTCTGTACTGTCATTTGCAAATATCTTCTCACATTCCGTGGGCTGTCTCTTTGTTTTCTTGACTGTTTCCTTGGCTGTGCAGAAGCTTTTGATTTTGATGACGTTCCAAAAGTTCATCTTCGCTTTTGTTTCCTTTGCCTTTGGAGGCATATCTTGGAAGAACTTGCTGTGGCTGATATCAAAGAGATTACTGCCTATGTTCTCCTCTAGGATTCTGATGGATTCCTGTCTCACATTGAGGTCTTTTATCCATTTTGAGTTTATCTTTGTGTACGGTGTAAGAAAATGGTCGAGTTTCATTCTTCTACATATAGCTGCCCAGTTTTCCGAGCACCATTTATTGAAGAGACTGTCTTTTTTCCACTGTATATTTTTTCTTGTTTTGTCGTAGATTATTTGACCATAGAGTTGAGGGTCCATTTCTGGGCTCTCTACTCTGTTCTACTGGTCTAGGTGTCTGTTTTTATGCCAGTACCATGCTGTCTTGGTGATCACAGCTTTGTAGTAAAGCTTGAAATCAGGTAACGTGATGCCCTCTGTTTTATTTTTGCTTTTCAACATTTCCTTAGCGATTCGGGGTCTCTTCTGATTCCATACAAATTTTAGGATTATTTGCTCCAGCTCTTTGAAGAATACCAGTGGAATTTTGATTGGAATAGCATTAAAAGCGTAGATTGCTCTAGGCAGTATAGACATTTTAACCATGTTTATTCTTCTGATCCAAGAGCATGGAATGGTTTTCCATCTCTTTCTGTCTTCTTCAATTTCTTTCACGAGTGTTCTGTAGTTCCTCAAGTACAGATCCTTTACTTCTTTGGTTAGGTTTATCCCCAGGTATCTTATGGTTCTTGGTGCTATAGTAAATGGAATTGATTCTCTAATTTTCCTTTCTGTATTTTCATTGTTAGTGTATAAGAAAGCCACTTATTTCTGTACATTGACTTTGTATCCTGCCAGGTTGCTGAATTGCTGTATGAGTTCTAGTAGTTTTGGGGTGGGGTCTTTTGGGTTTTCCATATAAAGAATCATGTCATCTGTGAAGAGAGAGAGTTTGACGTCTTCATTACCAATTTGGATACCTTTTATTTCCCTTTGATGTCTGATTGCTGTTGCTAGGACTTCTAATACTATGTTGAACAAGAGTGGTGAGAGTGGGCATCCTTGTCGTGTTCCTGATCTCAATGGGAAGGTTGCAAGCCTTTTCCCATTGAGGATGATATTTGCTGTGGGTCTTTCATAGACATATTTGATGAAATTCAGGAATGTTCCCTCTATCCCTATACTTTGAAGCGTTTTAATCAGGAACGGATGCTGGATTTTGTCAAATGCTTTTTCTACATCAATTGAGAGGACCAGGTGGTTCTTCTCTCTTCTTAATTTGTTCCATCACATTGATTGATTTGCGAATGTTAAACCATCCTTGTAGCCCAGGGATGAATCCCACCTGGTCATGGTGGATAATCTTCTTAATGTGCTGTTAGATCCTGTCTGCTAGGATCTTGTTGAGAATCTTAGCATCCATTTTCATCAGTGATATTGGTATGAAATTCTCCTTTTTGGTAGGGTCTTTGCCTGGTTTGGGGATCAGGGTAATGCTGGCTTCATAGAAAGAGTCTGGAAGTTTTCCTTCTGCTTCAATTTTTTGAAACAGTTTCAGGAGAATAGGTGTTATTTATTCTCTGAAAGTTTGGTAGAATTCCCCAGGGAATCCATCAGGTCCTGGGTTCTTGTTTTTTGGGAGGTTTTTGATCACCGCTTCAATCTCGTTACTAGATATTGGTTTATTCAGGTTGTCAATGTCTTCTTGATTCAATATTGGGAGTCTATAGTTTTCCAGGAATGCATCCATTTCATCTAGGTTGCTTAGCTTATTGGCATATTGATAATAACTTCTGATGATTGTTTCTACTTCCTTGGTGTTCATTTTGATCTCTCCCTTTTCATTCATAATTTTTGTATTTGGGCTTTCTCTCTTTTCTTTTGGATTAGTGTTGCCAATGGTTTATCGATTTATTGATTCTTTAAAAAAACCAGTTTCTAGTTTCATTGATACGTTCTACTGTATCTCTGGTTTCTATCTCAGTTCTAATCTTGATGATTTCCCTTCTTATGTGTGGAGTTGGTTTGATTTGCTGTTGATTCTCCAGTTCTTTAAGGTGTAGAGATAGCTGCTGTGTTCTGGATTTTTCAATTTTTTTTAGGGAGGCTTAGATGGCTATGTATTTCCCCCTTAGGACCTCCTTTGCTGTATCCCATAAGTTTTTCATTGAAGTGTCTTCATTAATAAAGACATATTAAGTACCTCTTATGCACCAGGCTTTAGGAGTCTGGTGTTGACCAAAGACACAAATGTCCTTTTCCTTGAGAAATTTTTTTTTTTTAAGATTTATTTTATAGAGTGAGACCAGGAGTGCATGGGGGTGCAGAGTGAAAGGGAGAAGGAGAGAATCTCAACCAGACTTCCTGCATCTCAACAAGATGCTTTGTTGAGCATGGAGCCTGACATGGGCTCGATCTCAAGACCCTGAGAGATCATGACCTGAGCTGAACTCAAGAGTCAGTTGCCTAACTGAGCCATCCAGGCACCCCATTCTTGAGAAGCTTTTAATAAAATTGTTATATATAAAGCTTTCTAGCAAGGGCTGCTTTATGAGGTAGAGGTAGATAAAGGGAGGATATTCAAGTAGACAGTAATAACAGCTAGAATTTATTGAACTTAGTATATGCTATGTTCTATGCTATATAATATGTATGATTTTATTTAATTCTTAGAACAATCCTATGATGTGAGACTATGAATTCTACCATACTGTTGTGAAATATGACCCTCAGAGGGTTTAAACTGTCATAGCCAGTGAGTGGTAGAGCTAGGATTTGAATGGAAATTTATCTGATTTCATGGTTCAGGCTTAGGAAGCAGCCTGTATTACAGAGGCTAATTGAGAATTTTCCACAGTGTGGAGAAGATGCTTCCTTTGGATGCAAAATTATGCTTTAATGCTAAAGCCCCACAGGTAGAATTAAGGGAAATCAGTTATTTGCTTTAGGATTTCAATTAAAAAACTATTCTTGCCCACCATCAATCATATCCATAGCAGGAATCTGACTCTAGTTAAAGTCCTCTGAATACAGATAGAGATAATACAGCTGATACTCTTTGCGGATTTACTGGAAGTTTAAAAGCTTCCAGACCAAGATATATCTAAGGTGGTCCTGGCTTTGGGTACAGTTTTCCCACCAAACATAGCCTGCCCATCACTGATGGGTTGCTTTCCTCACTCCTAATGGGACTTCCCTTACCCCACAACCGAGGAGATGCCTGCTTGCAATTCTGGAAACCTATGCTGCTCCTTGCCCCTCTTTCTACTCATTCTACTACCTCACAGTTTATATGTTAGTCAAGTTCTTCTAATTCAGTTCTTACCACCATGATTCCTTGTCCTTTCACCCCCTCCCTATTCCATCAAAACTGACTAATTGGCCCATAATTCTCTGATTGCCTAATTAACTCTATTTCCATGGGACCCTTCTCTTGGGCATTTGTCTTAGAAGAAGACAATCCTTCAAACCACTTAGATTTTAAATTTTATTTATTTTTTCAGTGACAGTCTAATTTGATGTAAGAGCCCTTTGTAGGACTGGGGTCGGGGGGGGGGGAGGGCTTTGTGCAAGCTCTCAAATCACACCACTAATCCATTGCCTACCTATAACCTTGATGCTACAGGGCAACTTTGCTCTGAAACACATTCGTTCTTTGGCGGAGATCAAGGTATTGTTCATTTTAAGATCAGCAAAATCTTATTTTTCTGCTAAGAGCCACATTCCTATGTTAGAGGGATTTTAGAAATGGGTGAGACACACACTCTCAATTCTATTACAACATTAGTATTTTCTTGGACTTTTGTCTCTTAACAGGGCTGTAAGAGTGTTAGTAGAGGGGATGGGATAACATTATTATTTAGTCTGCATGAATATGGTTCTTTTGGACAGTTCATAAACATAGAGGGGCAGCTGTGTTTTCACTTTTCACCAAGTGACATCCAGAGTCTACCTTTATCAAGTTTAACTTTTGCTCAAATGTTTAAAAGAATCAGATCTCATTTACTAAAACACCAAGCTCAGGCAAGTCTACATCTTTTTTTAAACCTTAGTCTTAGGTCCTTATGGCTGTTTGGACATGTCAAGTATTTTATTTTTTAAGCTGATAACAGTAACTTCAAAAGGTTTGGCTTGTGTCAGACAACTTTGGGAAAAGTGTTACTGCGTTGCCCTTCACCTTGGACACTCAGCTATGTTATAAAACTTTTATAGATTAATTGCACAGAAATAACCAGCACTGGTTATAATAAGTTAACTTGAATTCCTTTCCCTGGACAGACTTCTACATGCTTAGTGGACACTCCTTTACAACACTGAACTTTAGCACTAGAAATAGTAAAAGGAAGAAGTTTGTGTTGCTTGGAAATTCCAGTATAGTGTAAGCTATTTTGTTATAACCTACTGCTGCTTAAAATGTATCTGGTACAAAAGCCTTAGAATGCATAAGTCCTTACTCATAACTGTTAATAAGGATAATACATCAGCAAATTTGACATTCCAATTCTAGCACAATTCCTCCTTGATACCTGGGAAATGTATATGACATATCTATTATTCATATATATCTCTATCCCAACAGGGCCACACCACTGAATTGCACAACTCTAGGGGTACCATTCACTTTGAGGGGTATTAATGTTGACCCATTCCCAGGAGATCTGTAGGATATAATCTTCTGTTTTTACACTGACAGCCTGGAATCTGCCAATACAATTCTTGCCTTAGCATGGGAAGTACTTACTGTTTCTCAATTCAGAATATCTTGAAGAGATTAAGATTTTGTTTCCATGAGTTGTGAGAACTATTATTGTTCAATGGCAGTTATTTTACTTACTCCTTCATATCACTCCTATTGAAGTCCATCTCTTTATTCACGTTCAAAGCACCATTTTATCTTGCTGTGAGTAAAAGGGAAGATGTCCTAGGGTTCAGAAATGGAATATGAATACATTTTTCACTGTACTGGTACAGTAGATACCAAGGAACATTTGATAAACTGTCTTGGAAATCTATCGATAACACAGAATGTATGTAGAAACATTAAAAAAAAGCCAACTCATAAGTGAATGTTTGGAGCACAGTCTGTACCTCAATATATGTATGTCTATGTATCATGTGCATATATATGTATATATGTTATTCCTTGGGGGTTACTGTCCTTGTTCCACTAGGGAGAAATAATCAAATGCCCAAGGTGATGAATATCTAGGCAGAAGTGGATTTCCACATAGAAAAAAATAAATCTTGACTATTTTACAGAATATACAAAAATTCCATGAGGATTGTAGTTCTAAATGAGAAGAAAAGATTTAAAAAAAAAAATAGAATGTCTTCAAATCCTTAGTATAGGCAAAGATTTCTAAAACAAAACAAAACAAAACAAAAAAACACAGAAAAGTGCTAGACAAAAAAATCTGATGAATTAGACTACTTTAAAATGAAGAAATTCTATTTATCAAAAGAATGGGAGAGGATATTTACAATATTTTTCTTTACAAATTGCAATTATGACTGCCATATATTTCCAATAAGATGTCATATCCAAAATACATAAAGGACTCCTACAACTCAAGGATAATCCAGTAGAAATATGAGCAAAGGACTTGAATAAGCACTTTATGAAAAAGACATTGAAAATGGCCAAACACACCAATGGCTCATCAGTAATCATCAGAGTAATGCAAATTAAAACTAGGTGCAGTACCATCACTGGGATGGTGCAAATCAAAGTGAAATAATACCACATACAGTTGACTCTTGAATAGCACAGAGGTGAGGGGCACTGACACCTGTGTATTTGAAAATCCATGTGTACATTTTGACTCCCCCCAAACCTAACTATTGTTGACTGGAAGCCCTACTGATAACACAAAGTCAGTTAACACATTTTGTATGTTACATGTATCATATATTTTATCTTCCAACAAAGCATGCTAAAGAAACTGTTAATAAATCCTTGGAGAAAATGCATTTACAGTACTATAAAAAAATCCAGTATAGAAGTGGACTTGAGCAGTTCAAACCCAAGTTTTTAAGGATCAAATGTATTAGCTAAGTTATGCAACAACTACAATGCTTGGTGATGAAAATGTGCACTGCAACTTTTTTTTAAAAAATATTTTATGTACTTATTTGAGAGAGAGAGACAGTGAGAGAGAGCATGAGCGAGGAGAAGGTCAGAGGGAGAAGCAGACTCCCCATGCAGCTGGGAGCCCGATGTGGGACTTGATCCCGGGACTCCAGAATCATGACCTGAGCCAAAGGCAGTCGTCCAACCAACTGAGCCACCCAGGCTTCCCTGTACACTGTAACTTCTTAGGAGAAATTAATAGTATCTACCCACTAAAGCTACCCAATGTTTCAGTAAGTTCTACCATATACCCAACAGGACTATATATACCCCTATGTTTACCAGAAGACATAAAGGAATATTTATAGTAGTAATACTTGTCATAGTCCCAAACTGAAAACTCAATGTCTATCAACAGAATGGATACATTGAGGTAAGAGAATGGATGAGTTTAAAATTACATGTACAAACATTGACACCTCTTTTGAACACAGTGTTGAGTGAAATAAACCCAGACCTAAAGAATATGATTCCATTTACATAAAATTCAGACACAAGTAAAACTAAGTAGCAGTGTTAAAAGTTACAATGGTGGCTAACCCTGGAGAGAGAAGCAAGGACTGTGAGGAACTCAAGAGAGATTCTAAGTGCTGGTAATTTTCAGTCTTTGGTTATCAAATACATAGGTGTGTTCACTTTCTGGAAAGTCATTCAACTGAACATGTATCGTTTGTACATATTGTTTTGTGTATTATTCTTGTGTATGAGGCCAATAAAAGTTCACATTAAAAAAAACCACCCTATCATGAGTACTTTATAGTTTTCTGAGTATAGATTCTGTGCCTCTTTGGTATTATTCTTAGGTATCTTATGGTTTTGGGTGCAATTGTAAATGGGATTGACTCCTTAATTTCTCTTTCTTCTGTCTTGCTGTTAGTGTAGAGAAATGCAACTGATTTCTGTGCATTGATTTTATATCCTGACACTTTACTGAATTCCTGTATAAGTTCTAGCAGTTTTGGAGTGGAGTCTTTTGGGTTTTCCACATATAGTATCATATCATCTGCAAAGAGTGATAATTTGACTTCTTCTTTGCCGATTTGGATGCCTTTAATTTCCTTTTGTTGTCTGATTGCTGAGGCTAGGACCTCTAGTACTATGTTGAATAGCAGTGGTGATAATGGACATCCCTGCCCTGTTCCTGACCTTATCAGAAAAGCTTTCAGTTTTTCTCCATTGAGAATGATATTTGCGGTGGGTTTTTCATAGATGGCTTTGATGATATTGAGGTATGTGCCCTCTATCCCTACACTTTGAAGAGTTTTGATCAGGAAGGGATGCTGTACTTTGTCAAATGCTTTTTCAGTATCTATTGAGAGTATCATATGGTTCTTGTTCTTTCTTTTATTGATGTGTTGTATCACATTGACTGATTTGCGGATGTTGAACCAACCTTGCAGCCCTGGAATAAATCCCACTTGGTCGTGGTGAATAATCTTTTTAATGTACTGTTGAATCCTATTGGCTAGTATTTTGTTGAGTATTTTCGCATCTGTGTTCATCAAAGATATTGGTCTATAGCTCTCTTTTTTGGTGGGATCCTTGTCTGTTTTTGGGATCAAGGTGATGCTGGCCTCATAAAATGAGTTTGGAAGTTTCCCTTCCATTTCTATTTTTTGGAAAAAAAGAAATTAAAAATACAACTTTCCTATGACCCTGCCATTGCACTCCTGGGTATTTACCCCAAAGATACAGATGTTGTGAGAAGAAGGGCCATCTGTACCCCAATGTTTATAGCAGCAATGGCCACGGTCGCCAAACTATCAAAAGAACCAAGATGCCCTTCAATGGACGAATGGATAAGGAAGATGTGGTCCATATACACAATGGAGTATTATGCCTCCATCAGAAAGGATGAATAGCCAACTTCTGTAGCAACATGGACAGGACTGGAAGAGATTATGCTGAGTGAAATAAGTCAAGCAGAGAGAGTCAATTATGATATGGTTTCACTTATTTGTGGAGCATAACAAAAAGCATGGGGGACATGGGGAGTTATAGAGGAGAAGGGAGTTGGGGGAAATTGGAAGGGGAGGTGAATCATGAGAGACTATGGACTCTGAAAAACAATCTGAGGAGTTTGAAGTGGCGGAGGGGTGGGAGGTCGGGGTACCAGTGGGTGGGTATTATAGAGGGCACGGATTGCATGGAGCACTGGGTGTGGTGAAAAAATAATGAATACTGTTATGCTGAAAATAAATTAATAAAAAAATTAAAAGAAAATTTAAAAAACCACCCTAAACACCCCCCAAAACAAAAGAATTTCATAGGTATTCTATTCATGAAAGCTTATTGATTAAAACACTGCTTAGTGTTATCCTGCTTTTTACAGAAAGGACATTTTTGCTCAAACATATGTCTCTGTGTTAAAAACCTTACTTGATATTTGGAAGAGAAAACACTCTTGAGACAAAATGCTTCCAGGCATCTGTTTTGAATGGATTTTAATGCCTCTAAAAGTCGTTTTATTGATAATGTGCTAAGCTAAACATTTTCTATTTCATATCATTGACTTGAATACTACTATTTTTTTACTACTAAAAGATCAACAAATGCTTATGTTAATCAGCTTGATATTTGGGATGCCAGAATGGAAATTTCTTTGTCTACATAAAGTAGTTGAGCTGAAAAATAGCCAGGGATATCCATAGCGGTCATGCTTTCAATGGATTCAAAGTTACAAGCAAGAACTTCTAGGCCAACACCCTCACCAAATTCAGCAACATGCCACCAAGTTTTATTTGTTCTTGTGCAAATGGCTCTCTTCTAAGAGAACATTTCCTTACATAGTTCAATCTAATATTAGGCTTAAATCCAAGGATGTTAAGAATTATCTCATTTCTTCCATAAGTGATACAGCATGTTACTACTTGGCTATAATTGTTAATGGTGTTCCTAACACAGACTTGGAGGTGAGGTGTGCTAGGGACTGTGTATTGTTTTTGACGGTAGCCATGGAGGATGAGGCATATATATGAAAAATGACTTGCAGGCAGGATTAGACTTAAAGTTATTCATTGATCTTTTCTAAATATTAGTATTAAAATGCATTTTCCCCAGGATTTCTAACTTCATGTCACTCTGAACAGAGGAATAGGTAAGGGTTGAGTAAATGTAATTTAGACATTTGAGTGCTTGCTACTTCCAAGCAATGAAACATAAGCTTTCACATGACTACACACATGAGCATACACAAAACCTACATAGAACACTCTACCATCAAGGAAAAATCATTTAGGTATAGATTACATGGCTCTATTTTTTTAAAATTATATATCTGGACATCATGTGTCTTCCAAGTTCTAGTTCTAGATCTTCATCTGTCTGATAAATATTTCCACTCAGGATGTTCCTTTATTACCTCAAAAGTATCATGTCTAAAATTCACTCCCCTACTTCCAGTTCTAACTAGCTTTCCTATATTAACAATCATGCATACCATAAATATTCCAGTTACTCAAAGTCCAAAGTTTGAAATCACCTTTTACCCTCATTGTAGTTTTAATTCACATTTGCCTAATGGCTAATTACAAACTATTTTTCATATGTGAATTTGGTCTTTTGCACATCATTTTTGGTGATGTGTTCAAATATTTTGTCATTTGCTGGGTTGTTTTCTTGATTATTAAGCATCCTTTATATATTCTAGATACAAGTCCTTTATCAAATATATGCTTTGTAAATATATTCTCTCAGTCTGTGGCTTGTCTTTTTATTCCTTTAACAGTTTTGGTGGTTCACTTATTTTTTTATTAGTATTCTCACTCCCCACTCCTTTTCATACTCCTCCCTATAAGCTTTTGTTGTCTTGAACTCCCAAAAGATCATCTCAATTCATGGGAGAGACTGCTAGACTCTATCAGGATTCTCCCTTTCTTCCTTCCTCTCTCTACTCAGTAAACTGGAGTTTCACAGCCTCTGATCTTGTGTTGACTTTGTTTCCAACCTCTGATCACTGTCCTGTCATCTTTAATGTTGAAGATCTAAAAACCTTGTTTCATATACTTTGTTTTACTTAGTTGTTTCAGGAAGGAGGTTATATCAAATCCTTGCTACTCCATCTTGGTCAAGTGTAGAAGTTGTTATGGCTTTTTAAACTTCTTGTGCCAGTCTTTGTACAATTCACCTAATAGGTCACAGCATATCATCTGGTACATAAACTATTTGACTACTGAAATTTTTCTAACAATGTTCCCTATTCTCAGTCTCTACTACTTGCAATTCATTCACTTTAACTCAGTCACAATAATTTTAATGTACCATGACTTTCTTCAAAACCAGTGAAGTTTCCCTTTGGCTTCAGGATGCAATCCCAATTTCTAATCTAGCATGCAAGATCCTACACAATCTGACCTCCATTTATTTAACTTTCAAAACTTACTTTTCATTATTCCAACCAGGCTGAACTAAACAGGACGTCCCAACGTTGTTTGTGCACATCACTCTCTTTGTCTTGTTAGGATATTCTCCCCACGAAGAACACTCTTCTTTATGCCTATTCAAGTTCTACCCATTTTTCAAGAAAGTGTTTTTAAGTTTCACTTTCTTTTTAGATCCTTTAAGACCCTACTCCATGAAGTTTCTATGTGTATTTTTTTTTTGTCCTTGCTGCCTAAAATTATTGCCTTGCCTACCAAGATGGTAATTTAATAGGTTTTTTTGACAATTTTCATAGTAACTTTTCAGAACAAAGCTTAGAAATTCAGGTTCTTTACGTTCTTAAAAATTAATTTTTGATAGGCAAGTCTGACTTTTCCCTCACTAGATGATATATCTCTTGACATCAGAAGCTTGTCTTATACACCATTACCTTCATGCTTAAGCTCATCACTGTGTCCTCTAGGAGTGTAATATTTCATGGTCAATCTCTGTGCTATTCACATTAATTTGCTAAAAATGTCAATATAAGTTTCTTATCCCTGATAACCTGTCAGCTCTGCAAAGCTTCAAGGTGATAGGCTGTAGGAACTATTCTTTTAAGTTCTTACCTCCTTTACTATTTCCCCTTCAGGAAAAAATTATCAGCTTCATATGTGGAGTGATTCTGCAACAGGGTGAGGAATGCCAACAGAACACCTTAATGCCAATGAAACAATGAGATACCTCAGTCTCTCCACAGCACAAGGCTCTCCTGATGCTTGGTAAATCTGTGTTCTAGTAAAGGTCCCAGTCATCTTTCATCTTAGAGAAGTAGAGGTTTTGTCCACTCTCTCAGGAGCTATGGGTATTCAAAAAGCAGGGTCCTTTTTGTTGGGTATCCAGATATGTCAAACAATTCCCAGTACCCTAAAGAGAATCTTCTCCCTATATTTTGAGATTCCCAGCCACCCTCATAGTGTAGATAGCCCAGTGGCTTTTCCTTTTTTTGTACTCTGGCTCACATTTAAAGAACAGAGTTGCTAACTATCAGGATATAAAGACCATGGTGCCTATAAAAGGTCATTCTCACTGCTACTAACTAGCCTTTTCCTAATTTGTGGTATATGCCACCATTTCCTTGACATAGGAAGTGATCCAAGGGTACTGACTGATCTCTCTTTAACATTTTTCAGCCTGGAATTTTCTTCCACCAGACATAGGCATCGGTCAATTTCACTTTAGTCTTAGCTGTAATCAGTCACCGTTTTATTGGAGGCCACTTCCCCAACCTCACTTTCTATCTTCTTATCTTGTTGGGTTTCATTATAATGCTTACAGCCACTTGATACATTTATTCATTTGTTCTTCTCTTCTTCATCATAATATAGGTGGAGTCTATATGCTTAGAATAATACCTAGCATGTAGTAAATGCTCAACAAAGCATTTGAATGAATGGGTAGAACCCATTTTGCTTTGGTCATGTTCTCATTTAGACTCTAAGGAAAAATTCATGTTCTGGTCAACACCTAATCATTTTGGTGCTGGCAGAGCATTACATGACCTCCCCCTTCCTTGTGTTTCTGACTTCTGTCATCAAGCAGTACCCACACGAGTAGCCAACATGAATGGCTCAGCTCAACTATCTGTGATATATCACCATGACAGAAAATCAAGTCATTAGGATTTTTTTTTGGATCACATTTCCCCCTTAGCCTAGGCTACTACTACCCAACCATTTGTCATTTAATTCCTCAACTCTCATAAAAAAAAAAAAAGAACCAAAGAAAACAAACAAACAAAAAATAACCTGGTCTAACACACTAGTGTTTAAATAAAAAAAATCTTTTAATGTACATATATATGTGTAGCCAAAAAGAAATTGGTGATAATAGGAATTATGAGTTTTGGGGCCTAACCACTCTGCCCTCGCTGACCACAAACCCACTTTATATTGCAAAAGAAAGCTGTCGGAGCTTTTTGCTTTAAGATATAAACTCTCAAAACTCTAATAAAACAAAACAGAAGTTTATTCATGTTTAATGGTTGTATTTCAAGCAAGGTTTTCCCAATCTCAAACCATATGAAGGAACAGTTTATATGCTGATGTTGTTCTTAGGGAATATGTCAGCTAAAGAATAAATTTATAGACACAAGTTAAATACACAAAGGGAAAGGCAGGGAGTGGCTTCTAAGAAATCATAAAATTTAAGTGTTTAGGGAATGGAAAAATACATAGAATTAACTTTTACTTATGTGTGGGAGAGTTCAGAAAAATAGTTTTGAAAAACAATTCAGTTAAACTACATTTTGGTATATAATAGATACCTACATATAGTCTTACTCTACTTTAGGCCTTCAGAGGCCAAAGAATCTCATGGATTACTCAAAGTTACCTCTACCTGTCAGGACTCAAATTCCTCCTTTTCTGTTTCGTTAAAGTTGATATCTTAACTCCAGTGATAAATTAGCTCTTCTAGGAAACAAAATGGATAAAAAAACGGGGATTTCCAACAAGATGCATTAAAGGATACAGGAGTGTCAGGTAATTACAGTGAGCAAGCCATCCTGGTTTGTCCAAGACTTTTCAGTTTTAGACTAAAATTCAACAATCCAGGAAACCTGGGCAAACTGGAATGGCTGTGACCCTTACAAATATCTGTCTATAGGATAACAAGCCCCAAGTTATCAGATCAGACCCAAAACTATTTATTTGGTTTTGTGAAGTCATTGCCTGATGTACCAAGAACAAAACAATGGACTGGGTCTTAGGGTTTATACCAGATAATGAGCTTTTTTATTTTTTATTTTTTATTTTTTATAAACATGTATTTTTATCCCCAGGGGTACAGGTCTTTGAATCGCCCGGTTTACACACTTCACAGCACTCACCAAAGCACATACCCTCCCCAATGTCCATAAAGATAATGAGCTTTTGCATCTGGCAGATATCTTCTTACCCAGATACTATGTTTTGCTGTTTACTAGCCCTGTGAGCTTTTGCAAATCCCTTAACAATTTTGACCTTCTGCTAGTAGGACTGCTTATAACATGAAAATAGTAAGTTACTTAGTGTGGTGCCTAGCGTTAAGTATCTCTATGTATTTATTATTAGTTCATCATTAGTTTTTGATGTGGTGTTCAATGATTCATTAGTTGTGTATATTTTTAATAAGCTGCAGTAGAGGTATCTCATCCTCTTCATCCTCATCATTATCATGGCCCTTAGAATCAAGGGTTCAGGCTCTTTCATTATCTATTATTGTGACCTTGGTCAAGACTTTTCACTGCCCTAGACCTCAGTTTTCCTACCTGTAAAGTGAAGAGAACTATAGAACCCATCCTTATAATGGAAGATTATAAAATCAAATGAGAAAATGTAGGTTAAGAGAAATGTATATTGTAAAGCTGGATTCAAATGCAAATTATTCAAGATCTGCTACTGTGTCGGTGCTGAATGAAGGACTGAACCTCCAGAAATGAAATGGATAACAGTAGTTACACTTATTTAAAAAGTCAGTTGGCATATTGCCAACTGGTGCTAGTTATTAAACCTCAAGAAAGACAAAACAAGCAGGGAGAGTCCAAGATGGCAATGTAGGAAAATCTTGAACTCGACTCCTCTGCAAACAAACCAAATCTATACCTTTTTATAGAGCAATTCCTTCTGAAGAACTGAGGCCTGATCGAACAGCTTCTGCACAATGAAGAATGACAAGAGAGATGGAGATACAGTAATGAAGGAGATCCCCAACCCTGATGTTGCAAACTGTCATAGGGAGAGACAGTACTGAAGGACCAGGAACAGATTTTTCTGCCCTGGGAAACATGGTAGTGGGGAGGGAGAAGCTACCATTTTAAATTCTAGTTTCCCTTTCAAAGGAACTAACCCTGAAGCCATGCCAAATGTCAGGGGAGTGGCTAGAATGCTCCCAGGATCTAAGGTGATGGTAAGCACAATACTTTATGATACCATGATACCCACTCCACTTTGAGAGTACAGATGGGGAGAGGATCTGGGCACATAGTTGGCCTTCTGCTTCAGGGAGAACTGGGGTTCTACTGCACACTATCTCCAGCTGTCCCACTAAGGTAGCCTCAGTACAGTGCATACTGGGATACCCCTTGGCAGTGCTCCCTTAGCTCCAGCCATTTTGCTAAAATGGCACAGACACAAATTACTACACCATTTCAGCACCAGAATTTTAGGAACACCCCCAGTGCAGAGCACCTCAGGACCTCTCAGCCTATAACTGCTTTAGATTCAGACAACTCACAGAACACCCTTAAGCAAAACACACAGGGACCTCCCTCCACACCCACAATTTGGTGCCAGCTTAGCCCCAGCTGCCCAACCCTGACACCCCCTAATGTGGAGTGTTCTAGGATCCTGCAGCCCACATTGCCTCAGCTCCAGCCACCCTGCCAGTGCACCCTCTATACAGAGTGCCCCATGGCACCATGGATGTCATGTACTTCACTTCAGTTGTCCTGAAAAAGCATGTCCTCTACCTAGAAAGCCCTGGGACCTTCCAGCTTGTACCCACTTCAGCTTCAGCAACCCTGCCAAGGTGCTGTCTATAAAGAAATCCCCAGGACCGTATCAGTCTGTGCACACTTTAGCGCCAACAATTCCACCAGGGTGGCCCCAGCAAAGAATGACATAGGACACCCCCACCAGCCACAGCTCTAGTCAGCCACCCAAAGTCACCAAGCGCACAAGTGTACACTGGTAATGGCCACACACAAGACTATTGCTCTAAGTTTAGGAGAAGTAGCTTTTACACCTAATTCATAGAAATATACCCAGAAAATTAAGAGGAATATGCTTTAAAAGAAACAATACCTCAGAAAAAGAACAAAACAGATAAGTAATCTATCTGATAAAGAGTTCAAAGTACTGATCATAAAAGTGCTCACTGGACTGGAGAGAAGTGTGGATGAACTTAAAGAGTACTTCAACAAAGATCTAGAAAATAAATATAAATTACCAGAGTTGAAAAATAACTGAAATCAAAGTTAAGCTTTGGGAAATCAGAGGATACAGAAGAATGGAGAGGTGATCTAGAAAGTACCAAACAAGAAAAAGTCATGAGGTCCACATCAAGACACATAATATTTAAAATGGTAAAGATTAGGGGCATCTGGGTGGCACAGTCAGTTGAATGTCTACCCCTTGGTTTAGGCTCGTCATGATCTGAGAATCTGAGATCCAGCCTCATGTGGGGATCCACACTAAACACAGGGTCTGCTTACAGTTTCTCTCTCTCTCAGGTCCTCCCCCACTGCATGCTCACTCTCTAAAACAAATCTTTTAAAAAATAAAATGGCAAATATTAAACATCAAGACACTTTTAATAGTAACAAGAAACAACTAGTTACATACAAGGGAAACCTCCTAATAACATCAGATGACTTTTGTCAGAAACCGACTATATCATGCCACTCCCTTCTGGCCCACAAAGTGCTGGAAGGTAAAACAAAACAAAACAAAACAAAAACCTACAACTGAGAATACTCTTCAATTCAGAATTGAAGGAGAAAGTTTCTTAGATGAACAAAAGTTAAGAGTTTATCACTACTAACCTGGCCTTATAAAAACTGTTAAACATGCTTTAAGAAGAAAGACCATAATTATAAGAAAATTTTGAAAGAAAAAATTTCACCAGTAATGCAAACATACACTGAAGGAGGTAGAACAACTAATTACAAAGCTAGTATAAAGATTAAGAGACAAAAGTAATAAGATATTACTAGTTGCAGGGACTGGAAAAATAAAGATATAAAATAGAGTATACATAAAAAACATGAAAGTGGGAAGAATGAAAGTTCCTTAGCATGTATTCAAACTTAAGTGAAGATAACTTAATATAGATTGACTTAGGATGTTATATATGAACCTTATGGTAATCCCAAACCAAAAACTTACAACAGATGCACAAAAAGTGAAGAGAAATGAAATCAAGCATAGCACTAAAACTTATCGATAAGAGCAAGAGAATTACAAAAATAATCAGAAAGCAATTAACAAAATGGCAAATACAAATCAATTATTTTAAGTGTAAATGGCCTAAATACTCTAAAAGACATAAGGTGACTGAATCATAAACAATACACCTAATACCCATCTATATGCTGCATACAAGATACTACAGACTTAAAGTCACATACAGACTAACAGCGAAGGATAAAATAAGTTGCTCCATGCAAACTGAAATGAAAAAGAAAAAAGCTGAGTAGCAATACTTAGACACAATAAACTTTAAACAAGGACTATAATAAGAGACAAAGGGCACTGCATAATGATAAAGGGATTAATCCAACAAAAGGATATAACACTTGTAAATATCTATGCACCCAACATTGGAGTACGTAAACACAAAGCAAATATTGACATGAAGGAAGAAAGTGACAGTAATACAGTAACAGTAGGGGACTTTGACACCCCATTTACATCAGTGGATAGGTCATCCAGACAGGGGGTAAAAGCAGTAATAAAACAATGTTTTTGAATAACACATTAAATCAGATACACTTAAATAAACAGAACACCCAAGAGAGAATATACATTTTTTTTTCAAGTGCACAGGGAACATTCCCCAGCATAGATCATATAGTAGACCGCAAAACAAGTTTCAATAAATTTGAAATGGAGATCATATCAAGCATTTTTTTCTGGCCACAATGGTATGAAACTAGAAATCAATTATAAAAGAAAAAAAAAACTGGAAAAAAAGACATGTAGGCTAAACAATGCTACTAAACTACCAATAAGTCAGTGAAAAAAAAGTCAAAGAAAAATAAAATACATGGAGACAAATATGAAGACATAGTGGTCCAAAACCCTTGAGACACAACAATACCATCCTAAGAAAAATTTATAGTGAGAAAAATCTACCTCAAGAAACAATAGAAATCTAAAGTAAACAATTTATCCTTAGATCTAAAGGAACTAGATAAAGAAGAGCAAATAAAACCCAAAGCCAAAATTTAGTACAAAAAAGGATAAAAGATCAGAGCAGAAACAGATGAAATAGGCACTAAAAAATTACCAAAATAGAAAATATCAGTTAAATCAAGAGCTTTCTTTGAAAATACAAACAAAATGATAAACTTTTAACAAGAATCATGAAGAAAAATGAAGAGTACCCAACTGAAATCAGGAAGAGGAGAAATAACACCACGGAAATACAGATTAGAGATTATCAAAAATTATATGCTAACAAATTAGACAATTTAGAAGAAATGGATAAATTTCTAGAAGCATACAATCTTCCAAAAGTAAATAGAAATAGAAAATAATGAACAGATGATTGGTAATAAAATTGAATTGGTCAAGAAACTCAAGAAACAAAAGTCCAAGACTAGATATATTCACAAGTTCTAGAATATTTAAGAGAAGAGATAATATCTCTTCTCAAACTATTTAAAAAAACAGAAGAGGAAGGAAAGCTTCTAAATTCATTCTATGAGGCTAGCATTACCCTGATACCAAAATGAGACAGAAACACTACAAAAAAGAGCAGAAGAAACAATTACAGGACAATATCAGTAAAGAATACAGATGCCAGAATTCTTGAAAAAAGTTGGCAAACCACATTTAACAATACAGTAAAACAATAATTCACCACAATCAAGCGAGACTTAATCTGGGAGTATAAGAATGGTTCAATATTTACAAAATCCATTGATACTACATTAACAAAATGAAGGATAAAAATGGTACCTTACTTGATGTGGAAAAGTCATAGCAAAACTCAACATCTGTTCATGATACAAACTCAAAAGTGGGATTAAATGGAACACATACCTCAAACGTAATAAAGGCCACTTATGGAAAAACCCACAGGTAATAGAACACTTAATGGTTAAAGATAGCTTTTCCTCTAAGAGCAAGAGCAAGACAAGGATTCCACTCTAATCACTTTTATTCAGCATAACCTGAAGTCCTAACCACAGTAATCAAACAAGAAATAAAAGCCATCCAAATTGGTAAAGAAGTAAAACTGTCACTATTTGCAGATGACATGATACCATACATAAAAATCCCTGAAGACTCCACCAAAAAGGTAGCAGAAAACAAAATTTTACAAGACTCCATTTAAAGTTATACAAAAAAGAATAAAATACTTAGGAATAAACTTAAGAAAAAGATGTACCCTGAAAACTGTAAAACACTGATGAAATGGAAAAGTAGATGAACAAAGGGAAGATACTATGTTCACAGATTAGAATACTATTGGTAAAATGTTCACTCCACCCAGAGCAATCTACAGATTCAAACCAATTCCTGTGTAAATACCAACAGCATTTCTCACAACACTGGAATAGTCCTAAAATTTGTATGGAACTACAAAAATCCTGAATAACTAACACAATCTTGAGAAAGAGTAAAGACTGAGGTATCAAAATACCAGGTATTTCAAGATTATATTGCAAAGCTGCAGTAATCAAAAAATTATGGTAATGGCACATAAATCAACACACAGATCAATGGCACAGAGGTAATATGTATCAAAGAGGTAATATGTACCTCTTTCAATAGGAGAGCCCCAAAATAAATTCAAGCTTGTATGATCAATCAATCTATTACAGGGAGGCAAGAATATACAATAGGGAAAAGACAGTTTCTTCAATAAATGGTGCTGGGAAAACTAGACAGCTACATGCAAAAGAATGAAACTGGACCACTTTCTTTTACCACACATAAAATAAACTCAAAATGGATTAGTGAACCTAACCAGACTTGAAACCATAAAACTCCTAGAGGAAAACATAAGTACTAATCTGTTTGAGGGTGGCCACAGCAACATTTTTCTAGATAGGTCTCCTGAGGCAAGGGACACAAAACCAAAAATAAACTATCGGGGCTACACCAAAATAAAAATATTTAGCATAGCAAAGAAAATGATAAACAAAATGAAAAGGCAACCTACTGAATGGGAGAAGATATTTGCGAATGATGTATTTGATAAGGGGTTAATATCCAAAATATTAATTTGGATAATACATAAAGAACTTATACTACTCAACAAACACACAAAAAAATCTGATTAAATGGGCAGGGAACCGAATATACATTTTTCCAAAGATGACCTACACGTGACCAACAGACACATGAAAATGTGCTCTCCATCACTAACCAGGGATATACACATCAAAACCACAATGAGATCTCCTTTTAACTATCAGAATGGCTACTATCAACAAAAAATAACCAGTGTAGGTAAGGCTATGGAGAAAAAAAGAACCCTCATGCATAGATGGGGGTAATATAAATTGGTGCAACCACTATAGTAAACAGTATGGAGTTTCCTCAAAAAATTAAAAATAGAAATACCATTGATTTAGTAATTCTATTGTTGAGTATTCACCCTCAAAATTGAGAACACTAGCTTGAAAAGGTATTTCCATCCCAATGTTTATTGCATTATCATTTAAAATAGCCAAGACATGGAACAACTCAAGAGTCCATTGATCTATGAATAGATGAAAATATGTATACACACACACACGCACGCGTGCACGCAAAATAATACTCATCCATAAATAATGAGCTCTTGCCATTTGCAACAACATGGATGGACCTAAGGAGTATTACGCTCAATGGAGTTAGACAATGAAGGACAAATGTTGTAGGATTTCACCTGTGCATGGAATCTAAAAAAAAATCAGAAGCAGATGCAAGGGCGCTTGGGTGGCTCAGTCAGGTAAGCATCTGCCTTCCTCTCAGGTCATGATCTCAGGGTCCTGGGATCAAGCCCCTTGTTGGGCTCCTGGATCAGCAGGAGGCTGCTTCTCCCTCTCCCCCTGCTCATACTCTCTCTCTCTCTCTCAAATGAATAAATAAATTCCCCATAAATACAGAGAACAAACTTGTGGTTGCTAGGGGGAAGGAGCCTGTGGGATGGGTAAAATGGGTGAAAGGGGAAGTAAGGTGCAGGTTTCTGGTTATGGAAAGAGTCATAGGGATAAAGGGTAGGATATAGAGAATATAGTCAATGATACTGTAATAGAATTGATTGGTGACACATGGTAATTACACTTGTGAGCATAACATAAGGCATAGATATGAATCACCATGATGTACAAATGAAATTAGCATAACTTTATGTGACCAGCTATACATTAGTAAATAAAACAAAAAAATGAGCCTTAAAGTATCCCAAAAATGAAAAAAAAAAGACAAAAACAAAGACTAAACAAATTTGAAAAGGGTTTAGAGGGCAATCCAACAGCCAAGGAGACAGAAAAGATATAGGATAATGAGACAATGACTCAATTATAAGAAATAATGACTTGAGAAAGTTAACACTAATTTTTTTTTTTTTTTTTTGCCGGTTCCCCACAAAGAGAATACTCCATGCTTCTTGAAAGAAAGATTTTAGGGCAAATAAACATTGGTACTCTTTATTCCTTAAGAGCCATCAACTCACATTTTCTTAAGAGAAAATAAAATGCTCACAGGCTCATTAACCCAAGATTTAAAGCCTAGAATTGAACTACCTCATAAAGTTCTAGCTACCTTACTATGAACTTGTTATGCATGTGTTAATTACAGGCTATATCCTTAATTCTGAGGTCTGTGTGGAAGAAAACATTTGTGATATGATCTTTGGAGTATGCCCCATTCTTGAAATTTTTGCCTATCTTTTCTTCTATGATACTATATAGTTTTGGACTACTTTTGGTTTTTGTTTGGATGAATAAAAATAAATGACTCTAACATTCATTTGTTTGACCATCCATTGATCTATATACACATCCACTAATCCATTTTGAACTCTTATGATCCTTGCATTGTGAACATTATAGATATATAAAATATAGTAATTAAGTAAGCCCCTACATGCTACTACAGATTCCACAGATTTAAATATAACATCCCATCATTTGTTGTAATTTGACTCATTTTTTAAAAAGATCTTGCACTTAATATCTTCTGAAACATTCCAAAAATGTCATCCACTAAAAATCACCAAAGACTCAGTAACACTTTTCCATTTGTCCATTTTGGGAAGGTACTCTCATGTCTGGGTCTCTAGTTATAGACACACACATATTCACATAATAGCTCTCATGTCCACTCAGAACTTGAATGCAAGCTTAAGTATAGGAATTATTTTTATTCATTTTCATAGCTCATTGATACTCAATGCTGATTACATTTCCTAACATTTCATTTGGGAAAGATGGGACTGATCTTGGTAGAATATTCTCATGTTCTTAATTGTTAATATATTAGAGGTTTATATATTTAAAGTTTTCAATGGTGACAGATTTAGAGTAACATAATTATTAACAACTACCAAAAATTAGAAGTTTAAAATACTTGTAATTGTGTCAGATAAACTTAAGAAATTCGGTTCTAGTAATCTTCTGGAGGCATTGATCCTTATAGTCATACATCCAAAGAAGCACGTCAGTGCTTATTCAAAGTTATGTTATTTTAAACTAAAAGTGGATGTGAAACAATATTAGTATTGAAAAGTACTTTAGAAGAGGTTAAGAAATGTCTTCTATACTTAGGAGTTAAAAATATAAGTCAGAAAATACCATAGTAGAGCAAAAGATTTTTTTAAAATTTTCTTCAGTATATATTTAACTTTTAGATATGTTGCAGGGAATATGTCAGTTACATATTAGATTTTTAATGTTTTAGCTACAAAAGATATTTCAAGCAATGCCCACAATAGCCAAACTATGGAAAGAACCTAGATGTCCATCAACAGATGAATGGATCAAGAAGATGTGGTATATATACACAATGGAATACTATGCAGCCATCAAAAGAAATGAAATCTTGCCATTTGCGACAACATGGATGGAACTAGAGTGTATCATGCTTAGCGAAATAAGTCAAGCAAAGAAAGACAACTATCATATGATCTCCCTGATATGAGGAAGTGGTGATGCAACATGGGGGCTTAAGTGGGTAGGAGAAGAATAAATGAAACAAGATGGGATTGGGAGGGAGACAAACCATCAGTGACTCTTAATCTCACAAAACAAACTGAGGGTTGCTGGGGGGAGGGGGTTTGGGAGAAGGGGGTGGGATTATGGACATTGGGGAGGGTATGTGCTTTGGTGAGTGCTGTGAAGTGTGTAAACCTGGTGATTCACAGACCTGTACGCCTGGGGATAAAAATATATGTTTATAAAAAATAAAAAATTAAAAAGAAGATATTTCAAGAGAAAATAAAATGCTTATGAATACAAATGAGATGGAAAATATAATTGTATTACATAGTTGGTATAGTACAAGTTTATCTACAATAGGCTTACTATACAAATATTTTAATAAGACACTTAACAGCGAGTGACTCATGTCTAAGCACATGGTATTCCCTGAATGAAACTTTGTACATGAACTTGAAAATTACATTCTGAGACTTATATTTGTCACTTTTCTCTCAATGTAAAAGGGATTTTATAAAAACAAAATGAGGGGAAGTTCACTAATAACCAAGTATTTAAGTTTTTAGAAGTAAGGCTTATTGGCCTCATACATCTGTTGAGAGCTCATGTTATGTATTTATTTAAGTGTATAGCTCTATGCTTGTGATCAAAATTAGTGATGCTCATCAACATCTTTATTTTTATCTTTTTATTTAGCATATCACAGTCTATTTTTTCAACTCTTTTACATCTAGGTGGCCCTGAGGGACTAGTCTGGTCAATGGCATGAGGGAAGAAGTACTATGTACCTCTTTCAAACCTGGCCCCTGAAACTTCACTTGAGATCATCTTTGCCTTCACTTTCCTCGTGTGATGAGGGGTGCAAGAACCCACTGCAAGACTGAGAAGAGATTAAAAGAGCTTGGATCCCTCCATGACTGTGAAATACAGCATCATTAGCCTACCAATTGCATCATGAGCAACAAATCTTTCATGCTTCCTATACTCTTCCGCAACTACGGTTGTGATATTTAATTTCAAGCTTTAAATATCTTGGTTCAATATTTTACCAGATTACCTAACAGACTTATTATTTTTAAATTTATCTAATATTTTACCTACAGAACTTTGAAATGGTAAATAGATATCAGGATATGGTCTTCTAGTGAAAATAACCAAGTATTATAAAGTACAGGATCATTTTAGAAGAAGAATATTAATTGCAGGGACCCAAACATGAACTGATTAAATTAAAACAAAACCTCAGATAAACCTTTGGCACCGACTTCAAAACTTCTCTTGTTGATAGAGAATAATTCCCTTATGAACTATGCTGGAGTTAATTAACACATCTTTCTGTACTAGCAGTTGCTTGTGCAGGGATGAAAAACATTTAAAGAACAAGAGTTAAAGAACAAGAGGTTGTTGCAACCTGAGTGTGATGAAGGCATGTTTCCCTTGTTACAATGTGAACTGTGCACTGGCAGCTGCTTGAAAAATATTTCTGTTATTCTTTATTTAAATTCAATTAGCCAACTTACAGTACATCATTAGTTTCAGATAGTGTTCAACAACTTATCCGTTGCATATAACACCCATTGCTCATCACATCATGAGCCTTTCTTAATGCCCATCACCCAATTACCCCAACCCCCTACCCACATCCCCTCCAGCAACCCTGTCTCCCATAGCTAAGAATCTTTAATAGTTTTTTCTCCCTCTCTGATGACTTCCCATTCTGTTTTCCCTCCCTTCCCTTATGATCCCTCTATGCTGTTTTATTCCACATAAAAGTGAAACCAGATGATAATTGTCCTTCTGATTGACTTATTTCCATCAGTATAATACCCTCCAATTCTATCCATATCAGTGTAAATGGTATTTATCCTTTCTAATAGCTGAGTCATATTGTATATATTACATTGGTATATGTACTACATCTTTATCCATTCATCTATCAATAGACATCTAGACTCTTACCAGTTTTGGTTATTGTGGATATTGCTGCTATGAGCATTGGGGCACAGGTGCCCCTTTGGATCACTACATTTATACCTCTGGGGTAAATACCTAGTAGTGCGATCGCTAGGTTATAGGGTAGCTCTATTTTTAACATCTTGAGGAGCCTCCATACTCTCCATACCATTTTCCAGAGTGGCTGTACCAGCTTGCATTCCCACCCTGAGTGTAAGTGGGTTGCCCTGCCTCCACATCCTTGCCAACATTTGTTGTTTCCTATCTTGTTAATTTTAGCCATTCTGACTGGTATAAGGTGGTATCTCATTGAGGTTTTGATTTGTAAGTCTAATAATACATTTCACCATTGTACTATTTTTAGTGAAACATTTCTATAAAGCATTTTAATGACCAACCTTTAAACTTTTCCCTGGGAAGGTCTTTTTTTTTTTTTTTTTTTTTGGAAGGTCTTTTTTGGTTTTTGTTTTTTTGTTTGTTTTTAACAGTGAAGCTTATTTTTTTTTTCCAGCAGAACAGTATTCATTATTTTTGCACCACACCCAGTGCTCCATGCAATCCATGCCCTCTATAATTCCCACCACCTGGTACCCTGACCTCCCACCTCCCACCCCTTCAAAGCCCTCAGATTGTTTTTCAGAGTCCATAGTCTCTCATGGTTCACCTCCCCTTCCAATTTCCCCCAACTCCCTTCTCCTCTCTACCTCCCCATGTCCTCCATGCTATTTATTATGCTCCACAAATAAGTGAAACCATATGATAATTGACTCTCTGCTTGATGTATTTCACTCAGCATAATCTCTTCCAGTCCCGTCCATGTTACTACAAAAGTTGGGTATTCGTCCTTTCTGATGGAGGCATAATACTCCATAGTGTATATGGACCACATCTTCCTTATCCATTCGTTCATTGAAGGGCATCTTGGTTCTTTCCACAGTTTGGCGACCGTGGCCATTGCTGCTATAAACATTGGGGTACAGATGGCCCTTCTTTTCACTACATCTGTATCCTTGGGGTAAATACCCAGGAGTCCAATGGCAGGGTCATAGAGAAGTTCTATTTTTAATTTCTTGAGGAATCTCCACACTGTTCTCCAAAGAGGCTGCACCAACTTGCATTCCCACCAACAATGTAAGAGGGTTCCCCTTTCTCCACATCCTCTCCAATACATGTTGTTTTCTGTCTTGCTAATTTTGGCCATTCTAACTGGAAGCTTATTTTTCTTGCCATAATTTATTATGTGTAAATCATGTCTTCCTTATCTATATTACTTCAAAAGTGGGCATCATAGGCTATTTTTACTGAAGCTAGTATCACACAGAAATGCTGACAGTTACATAATAGGTTTATTAAATGGCAACAGCAAAACATGATCCATTAGTGGGAAGTTGGTGTACTTTGCCATTAAATCATGGTCTCTATAAAAGTGTTAACTTCTTTAAATCAAATTGGGACACAGATAATCAGTACAAAGTAATACCCAAGGTAGTTCAAATGTAATATTAGTTAATATGCTAGAGTTGTGAAAGTAGATATATATTCACTAAGTTATAACAATTAGCATAAACCCATTAGCCTAGGACACAAAGAACTCTAGTGAGGGTTAGTTCACATAAACAGGAATAGAAACTTGAAAATTACAACAACGACTTAGAGCACCAACATTATTGTCCATCTCTAGCTAGTAAGACTGATGGCTGCAACAGTAACAGTGTGTTGGTGACTGAAAAGACTGGTCCCAAACAAGAAAATAACTGACATGAAGTTCTGCCTATTTCCCATGCAGCGCTGTAAACTGTGTGACCCAAGATCACCATTACCTTATTCTGCAGCACTATCTTAGAAGACAAATGACAGGATACTCAGAGCTATTACTAGAGCAATCTCCTGTCATGTATGCATGCATGCACACACCCAGAGGCCTTTGCCAAGTCAACACATCTAATTAGGACCTTTCAATCCCTTAGGGTAGTGCAGAGAATACCATGGGCCACACTGGAGTCAGGACCTCTGGTTTACTCCTGGAATTAAGAGAAGGTGTGAAAAGGGGCCTGGCACATTGCAAGTCATCAAAATTACTTATTAAATGAATAGTCTTATATGTAAGGGAGTTCCTATTTCAGAGAACTTTGAAAAGTACCTTAAAAGACTTGTTCCCATGAACTTGTTTGGAAGCGATCTAGAACATCCAATAGGGATCCTGTTCGGGGCTTTCCTCTAAGAGTAATGCTTCCTAAGCCTTTCTACATCATGACATACACAGAAAATGATAGTATTTGTATGAAACAGTGGTTAAATGGAGGATTTCGGAATCCTGCATAAAGTGGAAGTGACAGGAAACCTGAGGGCTGATGAGATGGATCCTCTAGCACATAGTTAGGAAGCTATGTTCCAGAAAAGAAGAATAATACTGAGAGTCCATTGAGGGATCTAGCTATTGTTGTTATTATTTAACAGATTCTATCACCCACTGAGTACTTACTATATGCCAGCAACTATACCCAACACTTAATTCACACTATTTCTTTTTATCCTTAAAGTAATCTAGGGACTCTACTTTTAGTAATGACAGTGTGAGGTCAGATGACTGCTCCATAGAAAATGACTATACACTGAACAAAACCATTTATGACAATCATTTCAGGGCACTGGAAAATAACCAAAGGTAGGCAAAAACTCGGGAGACACTAACTCATGTGAAACTGCTACTGCATTGAGTAATAACTGATAACTAACTTTTGGAGGGGAGGTGGGGGTCGGGGAGCATTCCCAAGCTCCACCAACTACCAAACATGAGCAGTGAAAATCCAGCTTTATCAGCTAGAGGTGACAGACTCAGGAGCAGGCAGCAAAGCAGTTAGAAATTTCAGAGGGAGGGGCGCCTGGGTGGCTCAGTGGGTTAAGCCTCTGCCTTTGGCTCAGGTCATGATCTCAGGGTCCTGGGATCGAGTCCCACATCGGGCTCTCTGCTCAGCAGGGAGCCTGCTTCTCTCTCCCTCTCTCTCTCTCTCTCTCTCTGCCAGCTTCTCTACTTACCTGTGATCTCTCTCTGTGAAATAAATAAATAAATATTTTTAAAAAAAGAAATTTCAGAGGGGGATTTTGGATGTTAGAAAACTATAGAGCAGCTGATACAAAAGCTTTCTATATATACCTAGCTAACTGCTAAACCACGCATGCTTATTGGATATGCCAGGGAACCTAACAAAAATTAAAAGAAAGCATGTGAATTTGCCACACATCTGAATGCACAGTGAAATCTATACACAACAGAAGAGGATGAAAGCCTGACTAACTCGAAGTCTTTGAATACAATCTCTGCCCATTACCATTTGGCCTCTGAACTATGCAGGCGCAGAGGGACTCCTTAGAGAACTGGGAAAAAGAAAAAAAAAAATCTGTGGTTGGAGATTTCAGTTTGACTCCAGGCATGTTAAAGTCTAAATCCCTCCAAAGAACAAAACCGATTTCAGATTCACTGTGAGTACAACTACAAATACTTTTTCCTAATTTTTGGCCAAAAAATATGAGATGTGAAAAAGAATAGGAATGACTCATATCTAGGGAAAAGGGCAGCCATTAGAACTCAACATGGAGTGGGCTCAGAGGTTGGATTTAAGACAAAGACTTCAAACAGCTATTATAAATACATTAAAAAATTAAAGGAAATCCCATTCAAGGAATATTCAAATAATGAACAAATAGTAAATACTAAGAGAAGGAAACTAAAAGAATCCAATGGCTATTGTAGAGAAGAAAAGCATATTAATGGAAATGAAAAATATATTGTATATACTCAAACAGATTTGAAATGGTGAAGAAAAAAACCAATGAATGAAAGATTAGTCGATCACAATCTAAAAACAGAACAAAAAAATTAAAAATAAACAAACTTGAAGATCTGTGGGTCAATATCAAGCACTGCAAAATATAGCTCAGCCATGACCTCAAGGTAAATTTTGTTCAAGCTGCACATATACCCTGCCCAGCCATTGCTGCATACTATGCCCCACACCTTGTGCCTCCAACTGCTGGTGCATGGCCCCCAGCCACTATAGCATTTCAAGAGATCTGGCATAGGATTTGCAGCCCAATGGAAATTTTGCTAATACTGCTGCCCACTCCCAAGTTCCCTGGTGGGCATGCTCCCTCAGAGCTGGTGTGTCTGGGTCCCACTAACACTACAGAGAACAAGCACAGCCCACAATAGGCAGAATGTCAGAGAAGACAAGTGCACTGAAAGGAAAAGTGACTCAGACACAACAGCAGAGTATAGGCATCACACATAGGATACTCTTTTGAAATGCCAGATTCTGTGAACAGGAGACACTGTATTGCAGGACACTCCAAGACCTCTTTTTTATAAATTAACTCTTTTCAAGAGCAGAAGACATAGCTGATTTTCTCAACACATGGAAACAGACACAGAAATACAGACAAAATGAGGAGACAGAGAAATTTATCCCAAATATAAGAACAGGACGAGGCCATGCCTAGAGATCTAAGTGAAACAGATATAACCAATATCCCTGATAGAGAATTTAAAGCAATGATCAGGAGAGTACTCACTGGACTTGAGACAAGAGTGGAGGACATGAATGAAACCCTTAACACAGAGATAAGGCAAGACATAGAAGAGAGAAAGGGCTCAATAAACAAAATGAGAAACGTTCTTGATGGAATGAACACCAGCATAGAAGCAGAAAAACTTAGAGACCTAGAAGACAGAATGGGAAGTAAACTAAAGAAAAGAAATAGGAATTACACAAAACAATACATTTAAGTAACTCAGTGACTTCAAACATGACATTTGTATTATAAGAGTTCCAGAAAAAAGGGAATAGGGAGCAGAAAATTTATTTGAAGAAATTATAGGTGAAAACTTCCCTAATCTGGGGAGGGAAACATATCTAGATCCAGGGGGCACAAAAAACTCCCATCAAATCAACAAAAGGAGACCTACACCAGAACATATATTAAACTGGCAAAATATAATGATAAAGACAATATTTTAAAAGCAATAAGACAAAAGAAGTCAATAACTTACAAACAAAAACTCATAAGGCTAGCAGGAGATTTTTCAACAAATTTTGCAAGCCAGAGAAGAGTGGCATGATATATCCAAAATGATGAATGGGAAACATCTGCAGCCAAGAACACTCTATCCAGCAGGACTACATTTGGAATAGAAGGAGGGATAAGGAGTTTCCCCAACAAAAACTAGGAGTTCATGACCACTAAACCAGTCCTGCAAGAAATATTAAAGGGGATTCATTGAGTGGAAAGGAAACCCTAAAAGTGACAATACAGAGGTAAGGAAACACAAAAGTAGTAAAAATGATTCTTTTCTCTTAAAAAAACCAAAACCAAAACAAAACAAAAACCACAGAGTCAACTCACAGAATAAAAGGATATAAAATATAAACATTACACATAAAATGTGGGGAGGTAAGGAGCAAAGAGTGGTCATAAAGTTAAATGACAACCAACTTAATGTAGAAAGAGAAGGATTAGAGAAAAACTTCAAAAAATATAACAAGTAATAAAATGGTAATAAATACAAATCAATAATTATTTTGAATGTAAGTGGACTAAATGCTCCAATCAAAAGACATAGAGGATTGAAAAAAAATAGAATGGATTGGGGAAAAAAGAAAAAAAGACCCATCTATATACTGCTATAGGAGACTCATTTTAGGCCTAGACACCTGCAGATTGAAAGGGTATGGAGAAACATTTATCATGCAAATGGATGTTAAAGGAAGTTGGAGTAGCAATACTTATTTCAGATAAAATAGACCTTAAAGTTTTATTTTAGAGACAGAGCATGTGTGAGAAGGGGTAGGGGTAGAGGGAAAGAATCTCAAGTGGTCTCTCTGCTGAGTGCAGAGCCTGATGTGGGGCTCAATCCCACCACTGCAAGATCATGAGCTGAATTGAAATCAAGATTCAGATGCTCCACCAACTAAGCCAGCCAGATGTCACCAGATAAAAAACCTTAAATCAATGACTATAATAAGAGATAAAGAAGAATACTATATAATCATAAAAGGGACATTCCAACAAGAAGATATAAGTTATAAATATTTATGCACCAAACAGGGGAACACTCAAATATATAAAACAGTAACAAAGGAGCTAATAATAATAGGGGGGTTTAAACAAACCTTTTACAGCAATCGTCAGATCTTATAAATGGAATCAAGGAAACAATGGCTTTGAATGACACACTGGAATAGGATATTTTGAATATATCTGTTAAATAGATCTATCTTAAAAGAAAACACATTCTTTTCAAGTGTACCACACAGAACATATTCCAGAACAGATCACATGCTGGTTCACAAAACAAGCTTCAACAAATTCAGGAAGATCAAAGTCCTACCATGCATCTTTTACTGACCACAATGCCATGAAGCTAGACGTTAACTGCAAGAAAAAAATCTGCAAAGAACACAAATACATGGAGTTTAACATGCTTTACTGAACAATGAATAGGTCAACCAGGAAATAAAAACAGAAATAAAGTACATGGAAACAAATGAAAATGAAAACACAATGGTCCCAAACCTTTGGATGCAGTAAAACAATTCTAAGAGGCAACAATATAGCAATACAGGCTTATATCAAGAAGCAAGAAAAATCTCAAACAACCTCACCTTACATGTATAGAAAAGGGACAACAAACAAATCCTAAAGGCAGCAGAAGGAAAGAAATAAGGAGTAGAGCAGAAATAAAATAGAAATTTTAAAAGTTAAATAGATCAATGAAACCAAGAAATGCTTCTTTGAAAAAAAATTAATAAAATTGATAAACCTGGGCGCCTGGGTGGCTCAGTGGGTTAAGCCGCTGCCTTCGGCTCAGGTCATGATCTCAGGGTCCTGGGATCGAGTCCCACATCGGGCTCTCTGCTCGGCAGGGGGCCTGCTTCCCTTCCTCTCTCTCTGTGATCTCTTCCCTTCCTCTCTCCTACTGTGATCTCTCTGTCAAATAAATAAATAAAATCTTTAAAAAAAATTGATAAACCTCTAGATAGACTTATTAAGAAAAAAGAGAAGGAGCTCAAAATCACAAGTGAGGAGAAACAACAACCAATGCCACAGAAATATAAACAATTCTAAGAGAAAATTATTAAAACCCATATGCCAACAAATTGGGCAACCTTAAAGAAATGGGTAAATTCCTAGAAACATATAAACTACCAAAACAGATATAGGCAGAAATAGAAAATTAGAACAGACTGATAATCAGCAAAGAAATTGAATCAGTAATCAAAAATCTTCCAACAAACAAAAATCCAGGACAAAATGGCTTCACAGATGAATTCTACCAAACATTTAAAGAAGAGATAATACCCCTTCTTCTCAAACCATTCCACGAAATAGAAAAGGAAGGAAAGCTTCCAAATTCTATGAGGCCACCATTACCTTGATACCAAGACCAGATAAAGATATCATCTATAGGTAAACCAATTCCTAATCCCCCCTTATCTTAGGAAAGTTGAGTCCTTTAACAAAGATATCAAGATACATCCAGGAAGAATCAAAACAACCTTCCTCACCCACACTGTGAATTTACAACCACTCTCCCATCTTTTTGTTCCACCAGTATTTCTGTGTTTTTGTGTTTGTCCTGATAGTATATAAATCTTACACTCAGGGCTCTTTTTGACAAGGTTCTTCCTTTATTTGTGTGTGTGTGTATATATATATATATTTCTCTTGTCATATACTTTTATCAGTCTTTTTGTTTGTCTGTGTCTGTTTGTATACTTCATAAATCTTACCTTGGGGCCCATTTGGACTAAACCTTCTCTTTTATCTCACCCTTCTTTCCTGTCTCTCTCCCTCTCTCTTTTTTTCCTTTTCCTTTTCTTTTTCCTCTCATTTGGGTGGGGAACCCTGATTGCTCAGAAGCATTCCAGGGTGCACCTTGACTGCACCACAGTTGATACATCCAGCTACACCTGTTCAGCCATCTGTCACCAAAATGACTAGGAGGAGGAATGCCCAACAGAAGAAAAATACAGAGGATGGACCTTCTGCAACAGAGCTAACGGCTATCAACATAGACAATATATCAGAAAGAGAATTCAGGCTAACAATTATCCAAGCAATAGCTAGGTTGGAGAAAGCCATGGGTTGACCAAACGGAATTGATTAGGGCCGAACTGAAAATGACCAGAGATCATGTTTTCAATATTAGGGAAGAGCTGAAAGCTACCAGGGATGAGCTTCACAATGCTCTCAATGAGTTCCAATTCTCTCAATGCTAGAGTAACTGAGACAGAAGATAGAATTAGTGATCTGGAGGACAAACAGATAGAGAGAAAGGATCAGGAGGAAGCCTGGAACAAACAGCTTAGAAGCCACAAAAACAGAATCAGGAAAATAAATGATGCCATGAAACTTTCCAAAATCAGAATTATTGGAAACCCTGAAGGGGAGGAGAAAGAAAGAAGGCTAGAATATATAGTGGAACAAGTTCTTCATGAAAATTTTCCAAATCTTGTGAATGGAACCAGCGTTTATGTACTAGAGGCCGAAAGGTTTCCCCCCAAGATTACAGATTCTTGAAAGTCCTCAAGACACCTAATAGTAAGAATGAAGAATTATAATTGTAGGCAGAACCTCTTGAAAGCAGCTAGGGCAAAGAAGATCCTTACGTACAGAGGAAAGCGCATCAGAAAACGTTAGACCTGTCCACAGAGACCTGGCAAGCCAGAAAGGGCTGGCATGATATATTCAGGGCACTGAATGAGAAGAACATGCAGCCAAGAATACTTTATCCAGCAAGACTTACATTCAAAATGGATGGAGAGATAAAGAGTTTCCAGGACCAGCAAGGCTTAAAAGACTATGCAACCACCAAGCCAATACTGCAGGAAATATTAAGGGGGATTCTTTAAAGGAAGAAAAAGACCAAGAATAGCATTGAACAGAAATATAGAGACAATCTACAGAAAGAAAGACTTCAAAGGTAACACGGTGTCAATAAAAACATATCTATCAATAATTACCCTCAATGTGAATGGCCTAAATGCGTCCATAAAACGGCACAGGGTTGCAGACTGGATAAAACGACAGGACCTATCCATATGTTGTCTACAAGAGACCCATTTTGAACCTAAAGATACACCCAGACTGAAAGTGAAGGGATGGAGAAGCATCTTTCATGCCAATGGGCCTCAAAAAAAGGCTGGGGTAGCGATTCTCATATCAGACAAATTAAATTTTAAACTAAAGACTGTAGTCAGAGATCCAGAAGGACACTACATCATTCTTAAAGGGACTATCCACCAAGATGATCTAACAATTGTAAATATCTATACCCCCAATATGGGAGCAGCCAATTACATAAGAAAACTGTTAATCAAGATAAAGAGTCATATTGATATGAAACACTAATCGTTGGAGATCTTAATACACCTCTCTCAAAAATAGACAGATCATTGAAGCAGAAAATCAATAAAGAAACAAGAGCATTGAATGACACATTGGACCAGATGGACATCATAGATATATACAGAACATTCCACCCTAAAACAACAGAATACTCCTTCTTCTCAAGTGCACATGGAACCTTCTCCAGAATAGACCACATACTGGGTCACAAATCAGGACTCAACCGATACCAAAAGACTGAGATTATTCCCTACACATTCTCAGATCACAATGCTTTGAAACTGGAGCTCAATCACAAGAAAAGATTCCGAAGGAACTCAAACACCTGGAAGCTAAAGACCACCTTGCTTAAGAATGCCTGGATCAACCAGGAGATCAAGGAAGAACTGAAACAATTCATGGAAACCAATGACAATGAAGACACTTCAATACAAAACCTATGGGATACAGCAAAGGTGGTCCTAAGGGGGAAATACATAGCCACCCAAGCCTCCTTCAAAAAAATTGAAAAATCCAGAACACATCAGCTATCTCTACACCTTAAAGAACTGGAGAATCAACAGCAAATCATACCAACTCCACACATAAGAAGGGAAATCATCAAGATAAGAGCTGAGATCGATGAGGCAGAAACCAGAGATACAGTAGAACGTATCAATAAAACTAGAAGCTGGTTTTTTGAAAGAATCAGTAAGATCAATAAACCACTGGTGACACTAATCCGAAAGAAAAGAGAGAAAGCTCAAATACATAAAATTATGAATGAAAAGGGAGAGATCACAACGAACACCAAGGAAGTAGAAACAATCATCAGAAATTATTATCAACAGTTATATGCCAATAAGCTAAGCAACCTAAGTGAAATGGATGCATTCCTGGAAAACTATAGACTCCCAATATTGAATCAAGAAGACATTGACAACCTGAATAGACCAATATCTAGTAATGAGTTTGAAGCGGTGATTAAAAACCTCCCAAAAAACAAGAGCCCAGGACCTGATGGATTCCTCGGAGAATTTTACCAAACTTTCAAAGAAGAAATAACACCTATTCTCCTGAAGCTGTTTCAAAAAATTGAAGCAGAAGGAAAACTTCCTGACTCTTTCTATGAAGCCAGCATTACCCTGATCCCCAAACCAGGCAAAGACCCTACCAAAAAGGAGAATTTCAGACCAATATCACTGATGAATATGGATGCTAAGATTCTCAACAAGATCCTAGCAGACAGGATCCAAAAGCACATTAAAAAGAGGGGGTTTGGGAGAAGGGGGTGGGATTATGGACATTGGGGAGGGTATGTGCTTTGGTGAGTCCTGTGAAGTGTGTAAACCTGGTGATTCACAGACCTGTACCCCTGGGGATAAAAATATATGTTTATAAAAAATAAAAAATTAAAAAAAAAAAGATTATCCACCATGACCAGGTAGGATTCATCCCTGGGCTATAAGGATGGTTCAACATTCGCAAATCAATCAGTGTGATAGAACAAATTAATAAGAGAAGAGAGAAGAACCACATGGTCCTCTCAATTGATGCAGAAAAAGCATGTGACAAAATCCAGCATCCATTCCTGATTAAAACGTTTTAAAGTATAGGGATAGAGGGAATATTCCTGAACTTCACCAAATCTATCTATGAAAGACTCACAGCAAATATCATCCTCAATGGGAAAAAGCTTGCATCTTTCCCGTTGAGATCAGGAACACAAGGATGCCCACTCTCACCACTCTTGTTCAACATAGTATTAGAAGTCCTAGCAACAGCAATCAGACATCAAAGGGAAATAAAAGGTATCCAAATTGGTAATGAAGAAGCCAAACTCTCTCTCTTTGCAGATGACATGATTCTTTATATGGAAAACCCAAAAGACCCCACCCCAAAACTACTAGAACTCATACAGCAATTCAGCAACCTGGCAGGATACAAAGTCAATGTACAGAAATCAGTGGCTTTCTTAAACACTAACAATGAAAATACAGAAAGGGAAAATAGAGAATCGATTCCATTTACTATAGCACCAAGAACCATAAGATACCTGGGGATAAACCTAACCAAAGAAGTAAAGGATCTGTACTCGAGGAACTACAGAACACTCATGAAAGAAATTGAAGAAGACACAAAAAGATGGAAGACCATTCCACGCTATGGGATCAGAAGAATAAACACTGTTAAAATGTCTATATTGCCTAGAGCAATCTATACTTTTAATGCTATTCTGATCAAAATTCCACCGGTATTCTTCAAAGAGCTGGAGCAAATAATCCTAAAATTGGTATGGAATCAGAAGAGACCCCGAATCTCTAAGGAAATGTTGAAACACAAAAATAAAACTGGGGGCATCACACTACCTGATTTCAAGCTTTATTACAAAGCTGTGATCACCAAGACAGCATGGTACTGGCATAAAAACAGACACATAGACCAGTGGAACAGAGTAGAGAGCCCAGATATGGACCCTCAACTATATGGTCAAATAATCTTCGACAAAACAGGAAAAAATATACAGTGGAAAAAAGACAGTCTCTTCAAGAAATGGTGCTGGTAAAACTGGGCAGCTATATGTAGAAGAATGAAACTCGACCATTTTCTTACACCGTACACAAAGATAAACTCAAAATGGATAAAAGACCTCAATGTGTGACAGGAATCCATCAGAATCCTAGAAGAGAACATAGGCAGTAATCTCTTTGATATCAGCCACAGCAAGTTCTTCCAAGATATGTCTCCAAAGGCAAAGGAAACAAAAGCGAAGATGAACTTTTGGGACTTCATCAAAATCAAAAGCTTCTGCACAGCCAAGGAAAGAGTCAAGAAAACAAAGAGACAACCCACGGAATGGGAGAAGATATTTGCAAATGACAGTACAGACAAAAGGTTGATATCCAGGATCTATAATGAACTCCTTAAACTCAACAGACACAAAACAGACAATCATATCAAAAAATGGGCAGAAGATATGGACAGACACTTCTCCAATAAAAACATACAAATGGCTATCAGACACATGAAAAAATGTTCATCATCACTAGCCATCAGGGAGATTCAAATTAAAACTACATTGAGATATCACCTTACACCAGTTAGAATGGCCAAAAATAGCAAGACAGGATACAACATGTGTTGGAGAGGATGTGGAGAAAGGGGAACACTCTTAGACTGTTGGTGGGAATGCAAGTTGGTGCAGCCTCTTTGGAGAACAGTGTGGAGATTCCTCAAGAAATTAAAAATAGAGTTTCCCTATGACCCTGCAATTGCACTCCTGGGTATTTACCCCAAGGATACAGATGTAGTGAAAAGAAGGGCCATCTGTACCCCAATGTTTATAGCAGCAATGGCCACAGTCACCAAACTGTGGAAAGAACTAAGATGCCCTTCAACGGATGAATGGAAAAGGAAGATGTGGTCCATATACCCTATGGAGTATTATGCCTCCATCAGAAAGGACGAATATCCAACTTTTGTAGCAACATGGATGGGATTGGAAGAGATTATGTTGAGTGAAATAAGTCAAGCAGAGAGAGTCAATTATGATATGGTTTCACTTATCTGTGGAGCATAACAAAAAGCATGGAGGACATGGGGAGTTAGAGAGAAGGGGGTTGGGGTAAATTGGAAGGGGAGGTGAATCATAAGAGACTGTGGACTCTGAAAAACAATCTGTGGGTTTTGAAGTGGCGAGGGGCGTAGGAGGTCAGAGTACCAGGTGGTGGGTATTGTAGAGGGCATGGATTGCATGGAGCACTGGGTGTGGTGAAAAAATAATGGTACTGTTATGCTGAAAATAAATAAATGAAAAAAAAACCCAAAAAAACAAAAACCAAAACAAACAAACAAACAAACAAAAAAAACAAACCCAAAACCAAACAAACAAAAAAACCTACAGGCTACTACAGGCCAAAATGCCTGATGAGCCTAGGTACAAAAATCCTCAATACTAGCAACCAAATTCAACAATATATTTAAAAAAAAAATCATTTACCATGATCAAGTGGGATTTATTCCTGGGTTACAAGGATGGTTCACTATTCACAAACAAGATACAGCACATAAATAAGAGAAGGGTTATGAATCATATGATCATTTCAATAGATGCAGAAAAAGCATTTGACAAAGTACAAAAATCATTTATGATAAAAGCCATCAACAAGGGGCACCTGGGTGGCTCAGAGTGTTAAAGCCTCTGCCTTCTGCTCAGGTCATGATCCCAAGGTCCAGGGATCGAACCCCGCATCAGGCTCTCTGCTCAGTAGGGGGAAGCCTGCTTCTCTCTTTCTCTCTCTCTCTCTTTCTCTGCTTGCCTCTCTACCTACTTGTGATCTCTCTCTGTCAAATAAATAAAGAAATAAAATCTTTAAACAACAAAAAAAGCCATCGACAAAATAGGTTTACAAGGAACATACCTCAACATAATAAAGTCCGCATGTGAAAAATCCACTTCAAGCATCATCCTCATTGAGGAAAAACAGATCTATTCCCCTAAGGTCAGGAACTAAACAAGGATGTCCACTGTCACCACTTTTACTCACCATAGTAGTAAAAGTCTTAGTCATGGCAGTCAGACAACAAAAAATAAAAGGCATCCAAATTCAGTAAGGGAGAAGGAAAACTTTCACTATTTGCTAATGACATGATAGTATATATAGAAAACCCAGAAAACTCCACCAAAAGAGTGCTGGAACTAATTCTCAAATTCAGTAAAATCATAAGATACAAAAACCAATGTATAGAAATCTGTTACATTTCTATATACCAATAATAAAGTAATAGAAAGAGAAATTATCAATCTCATTTACAATTGCACCAAAACAGTAAGATACCTAGGAATAAACCTAATCAAAGAGGGGAAAGACCTGTACTCTGAAAACATAAAACACTGATGAAAGAAACTGATGATAACACAAAGAAATGGAAAGACATTACATGCTCAAGATTATTGTCAAAATGTCTATACTACCCAAGGACATCTACACATTTAATGAAATCCCTCTCAAAATATTAATAGCATTTTTCACAGAACAAGAACAAATGATCCTAAAATTTGTATGGAATCAGAGAAGATGTCAAACAGCCAAAGCAATCTTGGGGAAAAAAAAAAAAAGCATATCTGGAGACATCACAGTTCTAGGCTTTAAGTTATATTAGCTGTAGTAATCAAACACCTATGGTACGGGCACAAAAACAGACACACAAATCAACAGAATTGAACAGAAAACCCAGAAATAAACACACAATTATATGGTCAATCTTCTACACAGCAGTAGAGAATATCTAATGGGAAAGAACAGTCTCTTCAAAAAATGGTGTTGAGAAAACTGGACAGCCACATATAAGAGAATGAAAGTGGACCACTTTCTTATACTATACACCAAAATTTAAAAAAATTGAATACCTATATGTGAGAACTGAAACCATACAAGCCTAGAAGAGAGCGCAGGCAGTAATTTCTCTGACATCAGCAGAGTTGGGACTGCTTCAAAATAAAGAGCTTCTGCCCAGCAAAGGAAACAATCAACAAAGCTATAAGGCAACCTATGGGATGGGAGAAGATATTGGCAGGTGACATATCTGATAAAGTGTTAGTATTCAAAACCTATGAAGAACTTCTAAAACTCAGCATCCCCCCAAAAACAAATAATCCCATTAAAAAATGAGCAGAAGCCATGAACAGATGTTTCCTCTAAGAAGGCCTCTACATATCCAACAAACATGAAAAGTACTTGTCATCACCATCAGGGAAATCCAGCTCAAAGCTACAAGAAGAGGTCAAGATGGTGGAGAAATAGCAGACTGAGACTACATCAGGTAGCAGGAGATGAGCTAGATAGCTTATCAAACCATTGCAAACACCTACAAATCCAAAGGGAGATGGAAGAGAAGAAGAAGAGCAATTCTAGAAACAGAAAATCGACCACTTTCTGAAAAGAGAAGTGAATCCAAAGTGATGGGAAGATAGACCATGGGGGGAGGGGCTGGCTCCCGGCGGAGCAACAGAGCACAAAATCAGGACTTTTAAAAGTCTGTTCCACTGAGGGACAGAACTCCAGAGGCTAAACCAGGGTGAAGCCCATAAGGGGCCAGTGTGGCCCTAGGTCCTGCAGGGTCACAGAAGGATCGGGGGTGTCTAAGTGTCACAGAGCTCACGGCATTAGACCCAAGAAGCTGGCTACAGAGAGCCAAGGAGTGAGCTTTCAGCTCGGGGTTGCCTTGAACCGGTTGCAGGCTGGGTGAGCTCTTAGTGTGGCCAGAGGTCAGGGAGATAAGGGTGATTGGGCTCTTTTCTCTGAGGGTGCACTGAGGAGTGGGGCCCTGAGCTCTCAGCTCCCCCGGGCTGGAGACTGGGAGACCGCCATTATCATTCCCACCCTCTGGAACTCTACGGAAAGCATTCAGGGGACAAAAGCTCCTGAAAGCGAACCTGAGCAGATTACTTAGCCTGGCCCCTTGTGAGGGTGGTGCAATTCTGCCTTGGGCAAAGACACTTGAGAATCACTACAACAGGCCCCTCCCCCAGAAGATCAACAAGAAATCCAGTCAAGACAAAGTTCGCCTACCAAGGAGAGTAGCAGAGTTCCTGTGGAGGAGAAAGCAAAGCACGGAACTCATGGCTTTCTCCGCATGATTCTTTAGTCTTGCAGTTAATTTAAATTCTTTTTAATTTTAATTTTTTTCTTCTGCTAATTTTTTACCCTTTTCTTTTTAAACGTTTTTTAACTAGTTTATCTAACACACACACACACACACACACACACACACACACACACACATATATATATATATATTTCTTTTTTATATTTTTTATTTGTTTTCTTTTTTCAATTCGTTTTTTCTAACTTCTTTTTATCCCCTTTCTCCCTCCCACGATTTGGGGTCTCTTCTGACTTGGTTAAAGTGCATTTTCCTGGGGTCTTTGCCACACTCTCAGTATTTTATTTACTCCTTCATATACTCTTATCGGGACGAAACGACAAAGCAGAAAAACTTACCACAAAAAAATAAATAAATAAATAAGAGGCAGTACCAAAGGCTAGGGACCTAATCAATACAGACATTGGTAATATGTCAGATCTAGTGTTCAGAATGACAATTCTCAAGGTTCTAGCTGGGCTCAAATAAAGCATGGAAGATATTAGAGAAACCCTCTCTGGAGAAATAAAAGCCCTTTCTGGAAAATAAAAGAACTAAAATCTAACCAAGTTGAAATTTTAAAAAGCTATTAATGAGGTGCAATCAAAAATGGAGACTATTACTGCTAGGATAAATTAGGCTGAAGAAAGATTAACAATATAGAAGACCAAATGACAGAGAATAAAGAAGTTGAGTAAAAGAAGGACAAACAGCTACTGGACCATGAGGGGAGAATTCGAGAGATAAGTGACACCATAAGACGAAACAACATTAGAAAAATTGGGATTCCAGAAGAAAGAGAGATGTGAGCAGAAGGTATATTGGAGAGAATTATTATAGAGAACTTCCCCAATATGGCAAAGGGACCATGCATCAAAATACAGGGGATGCAGAGAACCCCCCTCAAAATCAACAAGAATAGGTCCACACCCCATCACCTAATAGTAAAATTTACAAGTCTTAGCAACAAAGAGAAAATCCTGAAAGCAGCCCTGGAAGAGAAGTCTGTAACATACAATGGTAAAAATATTAGATTGGCAGTGGACTTATCCACAGAGACCTGGCAGGCCAGAAAGAACTGGCATGATGTATTCAGAGCACTAAACGAGAAAAACATGCAGCCAAGAATACTATATCCAGCTAGCCTATCATAGAAAATAGAAGGAGAGATAAAAAGCTTCCAGGACAAAAACTGAAAGAATTTGCAAACACCAAACCAGCTCTACAGGAAATATTGAAAGGGGTCCTCTAAGCAAAGAGAGAGCCTATAAGTAGTAGATCAGAAAGGAACAGTATACAGTATACAGTAACAGTCACCTTACAGGCAATACGATGGCACTAAATTCATATCTCTCAATAGTTACCCTGAATGTTAATGGGCTAAATATCCCAATCAAAAGACACAGGGTATCAGGAAAGATAAAAAACAAAACCCATCAATATGTTGCCTACAAGAAACTCATTTTAGACCCGAAGACACCTCCAGATTTAAAGTGAGGGAGTAAAAACAATTTACCATGATAATGGACATCAGAAGAAAGCTAGGGTGGCAATCCTTATATCAGATCAATTAGATTTTAAACCAAAGACTATAATAAGAGATGAGGAAGGATACTATATCATACTCAAAGGATGTGTCCAACAAGAAGATCTAACAATTTTAAATATCTATGCCCCTAACTTGGGAGCAGCCAACTATATAAACCAATTAATAACAAAATCAAAGAAACACATCAACAATAATACAATAATAGTAGAGGACTTTAACACTCTCCTCACTGAAATAGATCATCCATAGATCAACAAGGAATCAAGGCCTTAAATGACACACGGGATCAGAATACAGCAGAATACACATTCTTCTCTAGTGCACATGGAACATTCTCCAGAATAGATCACATTCTGGGACCTAAATCAGGTCTCAACCGGTATCAAAAGATTGGGATCATTCTCTGTATATTTTTAGAACACAATGCTCTGAAGCTAGAACTCAATTACAAGAGGAAATTTGGAAAGAACACAAATATATGGAGACTAAATAGCAGCCTTCTAAAGAATGCATGGGTCAACCAGGAAATTAAAGAAGAATTGAAAAAATTCATGGAAACAAATGATAATGAAAACACAATGGTCCAAATCTGTAGGACACAGCAAAGACGGTCCTGAGAGGAAAATATATAGCGGTACAAGCCTTTCTCAAGAAACAAGAAAGATATCAAATACACAACCTAACCCTACACCTAAAGGAGCTGGAGAAAGAACAAGAAAGCAAGCCTAAACCGAGCAGGAAAAGAGAAATAATAAACATCAGAGAGAAATCAATGAAATAGAAACAACAACAAAAAAAAATAAAACAAATCAATGAAACTAGGAGCTGGTTCTTTGAAAGAATTAATAAAATTGATAAACCACTGGCAAGACTTATCAAAAAGAAAAGAGAAAAGACCCAAATAAATAAAATCATGAATGAAAGAGAAGAGATCACAACCAACACCTAAGAAATACAGACAATTATAAGAACATACTATGAGCAACTCAACGCCAACAAATTTGACAAATTTGTCTGATTGCTGAGGCTAGGACTTCTAGTACTATGTTGAATAGCAGTGGTGATAATGGACATCCTTGCCATGTTCCTGACCTTAGCAGAAAGGCTTTCAGCTTTTCTCTGTTGAAAATGATATTTGCGGTGGGTTTTTCATAGATGGCTTTGATAATATTGAGGTATGTGTCCTCTATCTCTACACTTTGAAGACTTTTGATCAGGAAGGGATGCTTCCTGAAAGAAATGGATGCATTCCTAGAGATATATAAACTACCACAACTGAACCAGGAAGAAATAGAAACCTGAACAGACCCATAACCAGTAAGGAGATTGAAACAGTCAGCAAAAATCTCCAAACAAATAAAAGTCCAGGGCCAGATGGCTTCCCAGGGGGATTCTACCAAACATTTAAAGAAGAACTAATTCCTACTCTCCTGAAAATGTTGCAAAAAAAAATAGAAATGGAAGGAAAACTTCCAGCTCATTTTATGAGGACAGCATCATCTTGATCCCCAAACCAGACAAGGATCCCATCAAAAAAGAGAATTACAGACCAATATGCTTAATGATCACAGATGCGAATATTACACCAAAATGCTAGCCAATAGGATTCAACAGTACATTAAAGGGATTATTCACCACGACTAAGTGGGATTTATTCCAGGGCTGCAAGGTTGGTTCAACATCCACAAATCAATCAATGTGATACAACACCTTAATAAAAGAAAGAACAAGAACCATATGATACTCTCAATAGATAATGAAAAAGCATTTGACAAAGTACAGCATCCCTTCCTGATCAAAACTCTTCAAAGTTTAGAGATAGAGGACACATACCTCAATATAATCAAAGCCATCTATGAAAAACCCACCGCAAATATCATTTTCAATGGAGAAAAACTGAAAGCTTTTCTGCTAAGGTCAGGAACATGGCAAGGATGTCCATTATCATCACTGCTATTCAACATAGTACTAGAAGTCCTAGCCTCAGCAATCAGAAAACAAAAAGAAATTAAAGGCATCCAAATCAGCAAAGAAGTCGTCAAACTATCACTCTTTGCAGATGATATGATACTATATGTGGAAAACCCAAAAGACTCCACTCCAAAACTGCTAGAACTCATACAGGAATTCAGTAAAGTGTCAGGATATAAAATCAATGCACAGGAATCAGTTGCATTTCTCTACACCGACAACAAGACAGAAGAAAGAGAAATTAAGTACCATGCTGTCTTGATGATGACAGCTTTGTAATAGAGCTTGAAGTCCGGAATTGTGATGCCACCAACGTTGGCTTTCTTTTTCAATATCCCTTTGGCTATTCGAGGTCTTTTCTGGTTCCATATAAATTTTAGCATTATTTGTTCCATTTCTTTGAAAAAGATGGATGGTACTTTGATAGGAATTGCATTAAATGTGTAGATTGCTTTAGGTAGCATAGACATTTTCACAATATTTATTCTTCCAATCCAGGAGCATGGAACATTTTTCCATTTCTTTGTGTCTTCCTCAATTTCTTTCATGAGTAATAGACCCTCAAATCTATGGTCAACTAATCTTCGACAAAGCAGGAAAGAATGTCCAATGGAAAAAAGACAGCCTCTTCAATAAATGGTGCTGGGAAAATTGGACAGCCACATGCAGAAAAATGAAATTGGACCATTTCCTTACACCACACACAAAAATAGACTCAAAATGGATGAAGGACCTCAATGTACGAAGGAAATCCATCAAAATCCTTGAGGAGAACACGGGCAGCAACCTCTTCGACCTCTGCCGCAGCAACATCTTCCTAGGAACAACGCAAAAGGCAAGGGAAGCAAGGGAAAAAATGAACTACTGGGATTTCATCAAGATAAAAAGCTTTTGCACAGCAAAGGAAACAGTTAACAAAATCAAAAGACAACTGACAGAATGGGAGAAGATATTTGCAAACGACATATCAGATAAAGGACTAGTGTCCAGAATCTATAAAGAACTTAGCAAACTCAACACCCAAAGAACAAATAATCCAATCAAGAAATGGGCAGAGGACATGAACAGACATTTCTGCAAAGAAGACATCCAGATGGCCAACAGACACATGAAAAAGTGCTCCACGTCACTCATCATCAGGGAAATACAAATCAAAATGACAATGAGTTATTACTTCACACCAGTCAGAATGGCTAAAATCAACAAGTCAGAAAATGACAGATGCTGGCGAGAATATAGAGAAAGGTGAACCCTCCTACACTGTTGGTGGGAATGCAAGCTGGTGCAACCACTCTGGAAAACACCATGGAGGTTCCCCAAAACGTTGAAAATAAAACTACCCTATTACCCAACTATTGCACTACTGGGTATTTACCCTAAAGATACAAATGTAGTGATCCCAAGGGGCATGTGCACCCGAATGTTTATAGCAGCAATTTCTACAATAGCCCAAGTATGGAAAGAACCTAGATGTCCATCAACAGATGAATGGATCAAGAAGATGTGGTATATATACACAATGGAATACTATGCAGCCATCAAAAGAAATGAAATCTTGCCATTTGCAACAACATGGATGGAACTAGAGTGTATCATGCTTAGCGAAATAAGTCAAGCAGAGAAAGACAACTATCATATGATCTCCCTGATATGAGGAAGTGGTGATGCAACATGGAGGCTTAAGTGGGTAGAAGAAGAATAAATGAAAGAAGATGGGATTGGGAGGGAGACAAACCATAAGTGACTCTTAATCTCACAAAACAAACTGAGGGTTGCTGGGGGGAGGGGGTTTGGGAGAAGGGGTTGGGATTATGGACATTGGGGAGGGCATGTGATTTGGTGAGTGCTGTGAAGTGTGTAAACCTGGTGATTCACAGACCTGTACCCCTGGGGATAAAAATATATGTTTATAAAAAATAAAAAAATTAAAAAAAAAACTAATAAAAATGTAAAACAATAAGAAAAAAAAAAGAGAGAAATTAAGGAGTCAATCCCATTTACAATTGCACCCCAAACCATAAGATACCTAGGAATAAACCTAACCAAAGAGGCACAGAATCTATGCTCAGAAAACTATAAAGTACTCATGAAAGAAATTGAGGAAGACACAAAGAAATGGAAAAATGTTCCATGCTCCTGGATTGGAAGAATAAATATTGTGAAAATGTCTATGCTACCTAAAGCAATCTACACATTTAATGCAATTCCTATCAAAGTACCATCCATCTTTTTCAAAGAAATGGAAGAAATAATTCTAAAATTTATATGGAACCAGAAAAGACCTCGAATAGCCAAAGGGATATTGAAAAAGAAAGCCAATGTTGGTGGCATCACAATTCCGGACTTCAAGCGCTATTACAAAGCCGTCATCATCAAGACAGCATGGTACTGGCACAAAAACAGACACATAGATCAATGGAACAGCATAGAGAGCCCAGAAATAGACCCTCAACTCTATAGTCAACTAATCTTCGACAAAGCAGGAAAGAATGTCCAATGGAAAAAAGACAGCCTCTTCAATAAATGGTGCTGGGAAAATTGGACAGCCACATGCAGAAAAATGAAATTGGACCATCTCCTTACACCACACACAAAAATAGACTCAAAATGGATGAGGGACCTGAATGTGAAAAAGGAATCCATCAAAATCCTTGAGGAGAACACAGGCAGCAACCTCTTCAACCTCAGCCACAGCAATGTCTTCCTAGGAACATCGCCAAAGGCAAGGGAAGCTAGGGCAAAAATGAACTATTGGGATTTCATCAAGATCAAAAGCTTTTGCACAGCAAAGGGAACAGTCAACAAAACCCAAAGACAACTGACAGAATGGGAGAAGATATTTGCAAACAACATATCAGATAAAGGGCTAGTATCCAAAATGTATAATGAACTTAGCAAACTCAACACCCAAAGAACAAATAATCCAATCAAGAAATGGGCAGAGGACATGAACAGACATTTCTGCAAAGAAGACATCCAGATGGCCAACAGACACATGAAAAAGTGCTCCACGTCACTCATCATCAGGGAAATACAAATCAAAATGACAATGAGTTATTACTTCACACCAGTCAGAATGGCTAAAATCAACAAGTCAGAAAATGACAGATGCTGGCGAGAATATAGAGAAAGGTGAACCCTCCTACACTGTTGGTGGGAATGCAAGCTGGTGCAACCACTCTGGAAAACACCATGGAGGTTCCCCAAAACGTTGAAAATAAAACTACCCTATTACCCAACTATTGCACTACTGGGTATTTACCCTAAAGATACAAATGTAGTGATCCCAAGGGGCATGTGCACCCGAATGTTTATAGCAGCAATTTCTACAATAGCCCAAGTATGGAAAGAACCTAGATGTCCATCAACAGATGAATGGATCAAGAAGATGTGGTATATATACACAATGGAATACTATGCAGCCATCAAAAGAAATGAAATCTTGCCATTTGCAACAACATGGATGGAACTAGAGTGTATCATGCTTAGCGAAATAAGTCAAGCAGAGAAAGACAACTATCATATGATCTCCCTGATATGAGGAAGTGGGGGTTAGGGGGGTAGGAGAAGAATCAATGAAACAAGATGGGATCGGGAGGGAGACAAACCATAAGTGACTCTTAATCTCACAAAACAAACTGAGGGTTGCTGGTGGGAGAGGGGTCTGGTGAGGGGGATGGGGTTATGGACATTGGGGAGGGTATGTGCTTTGGTGAGTGCTGTGAAGTGTGTAAACCTGGGGATTCACAGACCTGTACCCCTGGGGATAAAAATACATTATATGTTTATAAAAAAATTAAACAAGCTGAACAAAATAATATCAAAGGTTAAAAAAATGCTACAAAAAGATATCACCTCACACCTGTCAGAATGCCTAAAATCAACAACACAAGAAACAGGTGTTGGCAAGGATGTGGAGAAAAAGGAACCTTCTTGCATTGTCAGTGGGAATGCAAACTGGTACAGTCGCTCTAGAAAACAGTAAGGAGGTTCCTCAAAAAGTTAATAGAACTATTCTATGATCCAGCAATTGCATTATTGGGTATTTAAACAAAAAATACAAAAATACAATTCAAAGTGATACATGGACCTGTATGGTTTAACAGCATTATTTACAATAGCCCAGATATGGAAGCAGCCCAAGTGTCCACTGATTGATGAATGGATAAAGATGTGGTATATATATATATACACACACACACACAATGGAATTTTCTCAGCAATAAGAATGAAATCTTGCCATTTGTAATCACATGGACAGAGCTAGGGAGTCTAATGTAAGTGAAATAAGACAAAGACAAATACCATATGATTTCACTCATGTGGAATTTAAGAAGGATGAGGAAAGGGAAGAAAAAGAAATTAAGAAACAGATTTAATTTTAAAGAACTGATGGTTACCTGCAGGGAGGTGAGTGGAGGAATAGTTGAAACAGGTGATGAGGATTAAGGAGTGAACTGGTCATAGGAGCACTTCATGATCTACAGAATTGTTCAATTACTATATTGTACACTTGAAACTAAAATAACACTAAGTTAACTGGGATTAAAATAAAAACTTAAAAATCATTGCAGAATGTTAAGTAATAAAATACCAGGAAAGGAAAAATCAGGGAAAGAAATGGAGGAAAAATGTCTCAAATCTACTCAAACATAATGAAAAACAAACTTACAAACCAGGAAAATCCATTCCAAAGTAGGATAAAACAAAGGAAACAACCTGACTACATGGAAGTGAAATTTTTACAAATCAATGATAAAATCTTGACACCAACAAGAGAAAAATGACTCATCACATTCAGGGGAATAAGGACAGGAGTAATGGCTAGCTTCTCATTAGAAACAATGAAGATCACAGATATTAGAATGGTATATTAAAATATATATATAAAGCATAAAAACTGGAAAGGAAGTAAACCTTCTTTCCTGACCTACAATTGTTCAAATTAAAATCCTAAAGACTATACATAAAACTAACTAGAATAAGTAAATTTCGAAAGGTTTTAAGGGTTGGCTGAGTAATGACTACTAAGGGTACCCAGGTTCTAGAATCTGGAACCTGTGAATTTTACTGTAAGGAAGAAGAGACTTTGCAAGTGTGATTAAATTAAAGATCTTGAAATAGCAAGATTATCCTGGGATATCTGGTAGGTCCTAAGTCACAAATGTTCTTAATAAGAAGAAAGCCTAAAGATATTTGGCAATAGGAGAGAAGGTGATATAATAAAGACAGGTTTTGAAGATGAAGGAAAGGGCCATAAGTTAAGGAAGACAAGTGGCTACCAAAAGCTGAAAAAGGCAAAGAATGGACTTCTCTTCTTCAGAGCCTCCAAAAGAAGCCAACCTTGTCAACACCTTGAACTTATCCCAGTGAAACTGGTTTCTGATCTCCAGGATTGTAAAAGAATAGATTTGTGTTGTGTTCAACCACTAAGCTTATGGCAATTTGTTACAGGGGAGTAGGAAAGTGACACAAAGATCAATACAAAATTTTATTTTTATACACCAATAGTGAAAATTCCAAAAGCAAAACAATTCCATTCATAATAACATCAAAGATTGATTCAGGAATAAATGTAACAAAATATGCATAGGCAAAATTTGCAAGACTAGAATATCACAAAGAGAAATTAAGCAGGACCTAAAAAAAAAGGAAATATATACTGGGTTCATGGAAACTTATTAACTCTCCCCAAATTGAAATGTAGGTTTCAATCAATGCAATTTCAAACAAAATCCTAGTGTGTTTTTATGAGAAATTGGTAAGAATATCTAGAATACTAAACATATTTAAAAAACTTTTTAATTAACATATAATGTATTTTTGCTCCAGGGGTACACGTCTGTGAATCATCAGGCTTATGCACTTCATAGCACTCACCATAGCACATATCCTCCCCAAAGTCCATAACCCAACCACCCTCTTCATATCCCCCTCCCCACAGCAACCCTCAGTTTGTTTTGAGATTAAGAGTCTCTTATGGTTTGTCTCCATCCTGATCCCACCTTGTTTCATTTTTTCCTTCCTCACCCCCAAGTCCCCCACTTTGCCTCTCAAATTCCTCATATTAAGGAGATCATATAATTATCTTTCTCTGATTGACTTATTTCACTCAGCATAATACCGTCTAGTTCCATCCATGTTGCAAATGGCAAGATTTCTTTTGATGACTGCATAATATTCCATTGTATATATATACCACCTCTTCTTTATCCATTTATCAACAGTTGATGGACATCTAGGTTGTTTCTATAGTTTGGCTATTGTGAACATTGCTGTTACAAACATTCAGGTTCACATGCCCCTTGGATCACTACATTTGTATCTTTAGGGTAAATACTCAGTAGTGTGATTGCTGGGTCAACTTTTTGAAGAACCTCTATGTGGTTTTCCAGAGTGGCTACACCAGCTTGCATTCCCACCAAAGGTTTACGAGGGTTCCCCTTTCTTTGCATCCTCACCAGCATCTGTCATTTCCTGACTTGATAATTTTAGCCATTCTGACTGGTGTGAGGTGGTATCTCATTGTGGTTTTGATTTGTATTTCCCTGATACCAAGTAATGTGGAGCACTTTTCCATGTGTCTCTTGGCCATTTGAATGTCTTCTTTGCAGAAATGTCTGTTCATTTCCTCTACCTATTTCTTGATTGGATTATTTGTTCTTCGGGCATTGGGTTTGGTAAGTTCTTTATAGATTTTGGATACTAGCCCTTTATCGGATATGTTTGCAAATATCTTCTCCATTCTGTCAGTTGTCTTTTGTTTTTGTTGACTGTTCCCTTTGTTGTGCGAAAGCTTTTGATCTTGATGAAGTCCCAATAGTTCATTTTTGTTCTTGCTTCCCTTGCCTTTGGCAATGTTTCTAGGAAGAAGTTGCTGTGGCTGAGGTCAAAGAGGTTGCTGCCTATGCTCTCTTCAATATCAAACATTTTTTTAAGGAGAACAGCAAAGTTAGAGGACTTATATACTACCTGATTTCAAAACAATATAAAAATAATCAAATAGTATAGAATTGACATAAGAATAGAAATACAGATCAATGAAAGAGAATGGAGAATTTGGAAATATATTTAAATGGTTAATTGATTTTTTAACAAAGGGGTGAAGTAAACCAATAGTGAAAAGAAAATCTTTTCAATGAATAGTGCTAGGATACTTGGCCATCTACATGCAAAAAATGAAACTTTATTCTTATACCATACACAAAAGTTAACTCAAAACAGATCATAAATCTAAATGAGAATTTATTTAAAAACTAAACATTCTAGGGAAAAAAATCCATGACTTTGGGTTAAGCAAGATTTCTGAGATGTGACACCCAAAGCATCTTCTTTTCTGGCTTATGCTTATTGTGTCATAGAAGAAAAAAATTAGTAAGTCAGCTTTTATTGGAAGTACTTTGGTTTTTGAGGTATATCAGCAAGGAAATGAAAAGTTAAAGACTGAGAAAAAATTTGCAGAAGTATCTAATGAAATATTTGTTTCCAAAAAATATCAAAAGTGCTTAAAGTATACAGTAAGAAAATTTTTTTATGTTATGTTAGTAACCATACAACTTAATTTTAAATTGGGTAAAATATTTGAACACACCTTACACAAAAGATACATAGTTTTCTTTATGAATAAACACTACACAAAAGAAGGTATATAAGTTGAACAGATTCTCCACAGAAGATATACAAATGGTCCACAAGACACAAAGAAGCTCAACATCATTGATTAAGGAAATTAAATTAAGCCCACATTGAGACACCATTCCATGCCCACTGGAATAATTCAGGTTAGAAAGGTAGACAATACCAAGTGTTGTCGAGGATGTGGAGGAACCAAAACACTATGTACTGTAGGTGGGAATGCAGAATGGTAGGCCACTTTGAAAACTTTAACAGCATCTTATAATATTAAGCATATACTTACTTGGCTCAACAATTCTACTTCTAGATATCTACCCAAGACAAAACATATGGCCACAGAAATATTTGTATGATTATGTGTAGCAGCATTGTCCATAGTAACCCCAAATAGATACCACCCAAATATAAATAAGATGTGGTAGGTTATACAATGGAATACTTTTCAGCAATAAAAGGGATGAACTACTGATACAAGGTACAAACAAAATGCATGCACCACAAAACAACATGCTAAGTGAAAAACAGTAAAACGGAAGACTACATACTGTTTTCATTCATGTGATATTCTGGAAAAAGTGAAACTGTTGGAATGGAAAGCAGTCAAATGGTTTCTGGGACCAAAGAAGGGTAGGCATTAGGGATTGAAAAAGGCCCTTTACTTTAGGGGGTGATGCAAAAGTCCTAAAACTAGGTTGTGGTGGCAGTTTCCCAACTAAAGATGCTTACCAAATTCAATGAAATTTATACTTAAATTGATTTTAGAGCATGTAAATGACACCTTACTAAAGCTGTTAAACCCATACAGCTCTGTGAGGTAGACATCACTCCCACTGTGCAACTGAGGGAAGAGTCTCAGAGACTGGGCAACTCACTTAACGCTAAACAGCTTGTCATTATCAAACCCAAGTCCACATTGGTAATCACTGCTCTACTCTGCTTGTTGGAGTGGAGGAGACATGGGGGACCTTGTGATGCTGGTGGAAGTTTCAGAATCAGCAGATCCCACCCAAGCTGAAACCTGTGTAGGCTGCTCCCCTCTACAGAAATGGTCTGCCACCAGGAAGTGAAGGGTTAAAGGCACAATGTTTAGATATCCTGCTGCTCTCAGGAAATGTGCTACAGAAAAACAGCACAGAGAAGAGAGTTAAAACTCTGGTTTTGGCACTTAACAGTCCTTAAGACCTTAAGCAGGCCATGCAACTTCTTACAGCTTTGGTTTCTTAATCCATGAAAAGGATTTAGAGACATACCACCTCCTTTATGGAGTTGTGTTGGATGTTGAAGGGGCAGTAAGTGAAATAAAGGACCTGATTTTTAGTAGAGCCTCAGTAAAAGTAAATTCTTTTTTAAAAAGTAAAATGCTTTTAAATTCCTTTCCTTTTTAGTTCCTAAGAGAAAAACATCCAGTCCCACCATTTAATAAGGATTTAGACATTTTTTAAAAAGTGTTTCTCGATATCACCTCACAACAATCAGAATGGCTAAAATTAACAAGTCAGGAAATGACAGATGCTGGCGAGGATGCGGAGAAAGGGGAACCCTCCTACACTGTTGGTGGGAATGCAAGCTGGTGCAGCCACTCTGGAAAACAGCATGGAGGGTCCTCAAAATGTTGAAAATAGAACTGCCCTATGACCCAGCAATTGCACTATTGGGTATTTACCCTAAAGATACAAACGTAGTGATCCAAAGGGGCACGTGCACCCGAATGTTTATAGCAGCAATGTCCACAATAGCCAAACTATGGAAAGAACCTAGATGTCCATCAACAGATGAATGGATCAAGAAGATGTGGTATATATACACAATGGAATACTATGCAGCCATCAAAAGAAATGAAATCTTGCCATTTGCGACAACATGGATGGAACTAGAGCGTATCATGCTTAGCGAAATAAGTCAAGCAGAGAAAGACAACTATCATATGATCTCCCTGATATGAGGAAGTGGTGATGCAACATGGGCGCTCAAGTGGGTAGGAGAAGAATCAATGAAACAAGATGGGATTGGGAGGGAGACAAACCATAAGTGACTCTTAATCTCACAAAACAAACTGAGGGTTGCTGGGGGGAGGGGGTTTGGGAAAAGGGGGTGGGATTATGGACATTGGGGAGGGTATGTGCTTTGGTGAGTGCTGTGAAGTGTGTAAGCCTGGTAATTCACAGACCTGTACCCCTGGGGATAAAAATATATGTTTATAAAAAATAAAAAATTAAAAATTTTTTCAATTAAAAAAAATAAAAAAATAAAAAGTGTTTCTCACTGAGAAAAATAGGAATTTTTCATCAGAAGCCCTTCTAGGCATCAGACTTAGCGGACTCTCAAATTTTATCTAGGATCTCACAGTCATGAAGAAAAAAAGTGCATGAAACTCCTTTTACTCTGTAATTATTTTCTTCCCTTGCTTTACTTCTATGAAGTTTGACATATAAGGTGATCAGTGCCTCCACATGCTCCCATTAAAAAAAATCAAGAGAAATTATGTAGATGTGTTTGTGACTTCTATGTACACAAACTTGCATTATTTGAATTTTTTGGCAGGAAGTAAATGTTTGAAACTATGTGCTGAAATGGAAATCCAAAAGGACTATTTTAGCAATAGGAGATGTTCATTTCATTAGGTCCAGCAAATGATAGCCTGAAGAGGTCACTATTTACACAAAATCTTTCAAGTTCTCAAGTTTTGAGGTTAGACTCAAAGAGCTCAAAGCATTTTACTGTTGAGCATTATTTGTCTACATGGTATGGACACCTTTCCTCTTCATCACACATGTACATAAGGGGGTTCTCATGCCTGACTGTTCATAAAGGCAAGCAGAGATGGTATTAAAATGTGGAGATCCAAGGCCACCACATCAAAAATTATGATTTCATAGGACAGAGGTAGTGCCCAGTAATGAATTTTTTTTAAACAAATAATTCCTGGTGATTCTGGATCAAACCAAACTCATATCCTGTCTATTTCTCAAGGACTTCCCCCAGCCTCAGGAAAATTTTTCATGATAATTCTAGATAATAGTTCCTTAGTTTGTTTTGGATTTTAATCCATGTTATAAAATAGGATTTAGGCTTGAATAAGCTTGGGAACACACTAATACTCATTATGTTTATGATGATCTAATTGTAGACTTGCTCTTAGCATCCATTATCCCCTATCAATATTTACAATTCCGTATCAATACTGAATAATTCACTATTGTTCTGTGTATAGCCTCTTCTCGCCAATTGGATTTATAAGATCCTGGAGACATATGTCTGTTTCAGACAGAAACTTCATAACTGATACTTAAGAAAGGCAAAGATACTGATATACAGATTTTAGCTGAGTAACACCACCATGGAATTAGCTGGGAAAGGGAAGCTTGATGCTCAGAAGTTTTATTATATTCCAGGTTCAGTTTTCTTCCATTTACTGAATATGACTTCTAAAAAGTTTCCAGAGAAAATCCTACACTTGAACAACCAGAAACTCAGAGCAGGCCATTCCACATAAGGTTAAGGAAGATAAGCTACTGCATAGTGGACAAGAGAAAGGGGAGGGCCTAGATAAACAGCACAGTATCAAATACCACTTTGCTAGAATAACTTTTCTCGCATTTGTATCATTATGGTCTTGGGCACTTAGAGCCACATGAATATAATGAAGAGTTTAAAGAGAAAAATAGGCTAATATGTAGATTTAAATTCGTGTACACCTGTGCCTAAAAATTGAAGTGATATTTATATTCTTAATGTAGATTGATGAACTTCAGATCAGAGAATCTTCTAAAGCTGTATGTAATATTCTGTCCATTTTGGGGTCATCAGCTTCACAAAAGGATCCACAACCAAAAAGGAATTTATCCCTCTCTGGTCTAAATAATCTATTTTGGGTCATACAATCATGAAGCTTACAAAACTAAGATTGGCCTTATATATTCCCCTGAACAACATTTAGGTTTTTTTCAAACACTAATATAGAAGCTTTAATAGAGAGGCACTATTTACAGATCTGAAGCTGTGAGGTCTTTGCTGCTCTCTTGGAACCAGATGTTTATATATTTACTTAAAGTGGCCCACTGAATTATCATGGTTACAAGTTGAACAGCACACATTCTTTCAGTTTTATAAATACCAGGAAGTTTATAAACTCAGTGAAAAACTAGCATTTCTGGTAATTGACCTCAAACTATATTTGCTAAGATAATATAAACCATTGTCCTGAATCAATAAAGCCACTTTCTCCAGCAAACATTGGGTAGCATTTCCTTAGACAAAGAAAGTCTTCTGCATACCCCCTCCTTTTTTTTTAAGGACTGCAAGTAAATGTTATAATTCATACAATATTTCTTTCGGACCAATGAATACTTAGAGCTGGAATTCGAATGTTTAAAGCAATGGGGTATGATCAACAGATGTAAGAGTAAATAGAGCAATTTTGCCTTATGATTTTCATAACACATATCACCCGTGTATTTATCTTTCCTTCCAGTAACTTTGTTTGAGGTTTGCTGTTAAGTACATTTTTACTGCTATAAAACATCAACTAAACATACTGACAAGATTATTTCAATGGAATTACCTTTTATATATTGTTATCTGGGGGAAAAATAGCCCACAATTAGGAGAATTTTGATAGCTCACATATTGTACTGGCATTCAAACAAAATTATGACTGCCCCTTTCCTCAAGCATGGATTTATGGTGATTGGTTTTCTTATGGTGATTTATTTCTATATACTGCAACAACCGCGCACAAAATCAGGACTTTTAAAAGTCTGTTCCGCTGAGGGACATCGCTCCAGAGGCTAAACCGGGGCGAAGCCCACGCGGGGACAGCGTGGCCTCAGGTCCCGCAGGGTCACAGAAGGATCGGGGGTGTCTGAGTGTCGCAGAGCTTGCGGGTATTGGAACGGGAAAGCCGGCTACAGAGACAGAGCCGACAGTAAGCTCGCAGCTCCGTGTTACCTTGAACCGGTCGCAGGCTCGGTGAGCTCGGAGCGCGGCCGGAGGTCAGGCAGACGGGAGTAACTGGGCGCTGTTCTCTGAGGGCGCACTGAGGAGTGGGGCCCTGGGCTCTCGGCTCCTCCGGGCCGGAGACCAGGAGGCCGCCATTTGTATTCCCGTCCTCTGGAACTCTACGGAAAGCGCTCAGGGAACAAAAGCTCCTGAAAGCAAACCCGAGCGGATTACTCACCCCGGCCCCCGGGTAAGGGCGGTGTAATTCCGCCTGGGGCAAAGACACTTGAGAATCACTACAACAGGCCCCTCCCCCAGAAGATCAACAAGAAATCCAGCCGAGACCAAGTTCACCTACCAAGGAGTGCGGTTTCAATACCAAGGAGAGCAGCAGAATTCCAGAGGAGGAGAAAGCCAAGCACGGAACTCATGGCTTTTTTCCTGTGATTTTTTTTAGTCTTGCAGTTAATTTAATTTTTTCTTTTTCATTTTTTTTTTTTCTCGCCTTCGGGTAAAATTTTTTTTAACTGTTACCTTTTTCTTTTTTAACGATTTTTTACTAGTTTATCTAATATATATATATATATTTTTTTACATTTTTCTTAGGTGTTTTCTTTCTTTAAAAATATTCTTTTCTTTTCTTTTTTTTTTTTTCTTCTTTTTTCTTTCTTCCTTTTTGAACCTCTTTTTATCCCCTTTCTCCCCACTCACGATTTTGGATCTCTTCTAATTTGGTTAAAGCATATTTTCCTGGGGTTGTTGCCACCCTTTTAGTATTTTACTTGCCCCTTCATTTACTCTTATCTGGACAAAATGACAAGACGGAAAAATTCAACACAAAAAAAAGAACAAGAGGCAGTACCGAAGGCTAGGGACCTAATCAATACAGACATCGGTAATATGTCAGATCTAGAGTTCAGAATGACAATTCTCAAGGTTCTAGCCGGGCTCGAAAAAGGCATGGAAGATATGAGAGAAACCCTCTCGAGAGATATAAAAGCCCTTTCTGGAGAAATAAAAGAACTAAAATCTAACCAAGGTGAAATCAAAAAAGCTATTAATGAGGTGCAATCAAAAATGGAGGCTCTAACTGCTAGGATAAATGAGGCAGAAGAAAGATTTAGTGATATAGAAGACCAAATGACAGAGAATAAAGAAGCTGAGCAAAAGAGGGACAAACAGCTACTGGACCACGAGGGGAGAATTCGAGAGATAAGTGACACCATAAGACGAAACAACATTAGAATAGTTGGGATTCCAGAAGAAGAAGAAAGTGAGAGGGGAGCAGAAGGTATACTGGAGAGAATTATTGGGGAGAATTTCCCCAATATGGCAAAGGGAACGAGCATCAAAATTCAGGAGGTTCAGAGAATGCCCCTCAAAATCAATAAGAATAGGCCCACACCCCGTCACCTAATAGTAAAATTTACAAGTCTCAATGACAAAGAGAAAATCCTGAAAGCAGCCCGGGAAAAGAAGTGTGTAACATACAATGGTAAAAATATTAGATTGGCAGCTGACTTATCCACAGAGACCTGGCAGGCCAGAAAGAGCTGGCATGATATTTTCAGAGCACTAAACGAGAAAAACATGCAGCCAAGAATACTATATCCAGCTAGGCTATCATTGAAAATAGAAGGAGAGATTAAAAGCTTCCAGGACAAACAACAACTGAAAGAATTTGCAAATACCAAACCAGCTCTACAGGAAATATTGAAAGGGGTCCTCTAAGCAAAGAGAGAGCCTACAAGTGGTAGATCAGAAAGGAACAGAGACCTATACAGTAACAGTCACCTTACAGGCAATACAATGGCACTAAATTCATATCTCTCAATAGTTACCCTGAATGTGAATGGGCTAAATGCCCCTGTCAAAAGACACAGGGTATCAGAATGGATAAAAAAACAAAACCCATCTATATGTTGCCTCCAAGAAACACATTTTAAGCCCGAAGACACCTCCAGATTTAAAGTGAGGGGGTGGAAAAGAATTTACCATGCTAATGGACATCAGAAGAAAGCAGGAGTGGCAATCCTTGTATCAGATCAATTAGATTTTAAGCCAAAGACTATAATAAGAGATGAGGAAGGACACTATATCATACTCAAAGGGTCTGTCCAACAAGAAGATTTAACAATTTTAAATATCTATGCCCCCAATGTGGGAGCAGCCAACTATATAAACCAATTAATAACAAAATCAAAGAAACACATCAACAACAATACAATAATAGTAGGGGACTTTAACACTCCCCTCACTGAAATGCAACTAACCTTCATGCCAACAACACAAAAAGACAAGCCAATGGGTGGAAGTATACATTTATTCTATGACAATAGAATATTTTACTCCTATTAGTGCTGATAAATTTCTTTACTTAGGCACAAAATGTATGCCAGAGTAATCTTAAAGGAAACAATATAGCAGAAAGGAGCATGGACTTCTAAGTGAGAGTCGTTCGTTTATTTCTTGTGTATTTATTATGGACCGATTTTGGGCTGGGGACTGAGAATACAACAGGAAACAGTTACAGTCTCTGCTGCCTAGAATGTTACAGCTTCCACTCCTGGGGTGCTTTGGAGTACTTTTTATCAAGCTATTTGCCAAGCCTCAGTTGCCTTATCTGTAAAGCAGGGGATATCATTCATCTCAGTGTTGCCATGAATACTTATGAAAAGGTATCTGGTTCATTATCTAACAAAGTAGCACTTAGATCTGGATTGTTATTAAATAGCTACTTTGTGGTTTTGAAGTGATAGACAAGCCATGTGGCAGATCAGAGAACACATTTCAAATTCTTGAAAGAGTACAAGAGCCCTATGTGGTTTCAAAGTGTTCTATAGTCTAATGAGGATATTTTATCTTGCTAAACAGTCTAACCCCAGATGTCCAGCACAGTAACAAATGCAAGCCTGCTGAAGTGTTACTTTGAACACAGACCAAAACTACAACTTGGGAATGTGTGAAACTGTGGCTAGAATCAAACTCAGGGGTGGCAAGCAAAAGAAGACTCAGTTATGAAGTTTGTTCTGGGAATAACTAACTCCCTGTTAAGAGCGAGATGTTTCTACCTCTGCATGAGGATCACCGCTGACGCTGAACTCTAACTGAAGACTTGATTGGGTGGCTCCCAGTCTTCTTTGGCACTTTAATATCTCCTTCTACCTCCCTTGTCAATGAACTGCAGCTTTGGAAAGATCACGTCTGCAGTACCGGAAAAGTGCAGACACACAGAAGACACTGCATAAGTGTTTTTTTGTTATTAGTACTGTGTCTGCTTCTGAATTTATTTTCTCCATGATTAAATAAAGATATATATAGTGAACCTCTACCATGAGGACACAGAACATTACCACATCAACTTAATAACATTTTAGCTAAAAATCCAAGAAACTCAAGGGGCTAGTGATCCTGTGCAGCTTTATCCTGGTAAGTAAGTGAAGACTTTCCAGAACACTGAAGCAGCTGAAGAACGTTCAGAATCCTAGCGTGGATCTTTATAGATCCAGGAAACCCAAACTCAGAACTACTGGGTTTACCTTCAACCCTTCTGAGAACATTTTAAGTAAGCTTGTATGAAGAGAGATTAAGGAGATGTAAAAATTTGAGAACATTTTAAGTAAGCTTGTATGAAGAGAGATTAAGGAGATGTAAAAATTTGATCACTATTATTGTCTTAATGTTTAAAAAAAAAATGAATACTTCCTGTAGTGGGTACTTTTTGGAGTCTGGGCCACAGAGAACCCCAGCTCTGTACCTTGACTATAGGGCTTGGCACCAGGTTTTTTGTTTGAGTTACCTAAAATTGTGTCCCTAGCCTTTGTTAGTTGAAACATGGATAGCCACTTCTTTCTCTTCAGAATTCAGGTACTGTGATACTGAGAGACTGTAGGAGGTCTGGTGAGACCAGGGCTTTTGAGAAAGGTCCATGATTTCATCTTCAAGTCCCCAGAGCCCAGTCTGAGTCCTCACAATAAATTCCCCTTTTTAGTCTAAAGTATCTCAAATTGGTTTCTGTTACTTACAAACAATAGACACTTAAATACACAATCGCTGAAATGTTAATTGGTTAGAAAATCCAGATTATGATAGTTTGGAAAATATCAGATTGATCAGGGTTTCTATGGAGAATTTGAAAGAAACTTGTCACAGCTCTCATTTCGAGCATGTAGGAGCAGGGGCTCTGTTTGGGCTGGTGATCAGACTCTGATAAATCCAGTGTGTGGAACTGGGCACCACCTCTCTTAAGTATCTATTTCTATCAACTCTTTGACACAAGCCAGAGAAGGCTTCTAGTTTGGGGTGGAGTGGTATCTGAACCCTGTCCCCAATAGGAGTATGTATGTATGCACGCGCGTGCGCGTGCACGCACACGCACACACACACACACCATAGTTGTCTGAAAGATGGGGGTATGGCATTTCTTACATAAGCCATTTCTCAGTGAGGGTTGTCAGAGACTGGAGAGAGCTCAAGAGAAAGGGAGAGGACATCGGAGTAAGGCAGTGCCGAGTCCTGAATATTAGATGGGAAGGGGTGGTTGAGGAATAAGACGGTCTGGTGGTACTCCACTCAACAGCCCTATAGCATGGTTATCCCATGAAGAGTGGACAGGGTCACAGAGCTGTGTAGTACTTGCACTCCAAGCTGACTTGTACTGGGTGGGGGGGGGGGGGATTCCAAATCTCAATCTCATCTGAGTCTCTTTGGCCTGATGAGTCTACAGCAACCGACTCTGATACCCAGGCTTGGACTAGCACCTGGAGGGGGTGTAAGTGGGTGATAATCCTAGCTCCACCCTTCTGAAGATGGCTCAGCCACAGGAAACCACATCATCCCAGGGCAGAAACAGGGATGCAGTAGGAACCAAGCTCCCCCAGGCTTTGGAGCAGCTTGTAGAGACAAACAGCACGGTTTAACAACTGGGCTGCAGTTTCATGTCCTACAGTGTCTGGCAGCCTCAGAAGAGTGATCAGTTTGATTTAAGAGACATACATTTCTACCCACAGCTGACTGACAGTCCTGTCGCTGTGGTAGCAGGGAGAATTTTGTCAGAGACTAAAATCAGCATGTAAATCAACACAGCTTTCCATGTCGCAAAGCACAGAGAAACACAGAGAATAGATCATCTGATGTGCCAGTGTAGCACAGTATCTTAAATACAAGAAGCAAGATAAAGATCTGTTAAGATCTGTTTTGGGAAACAAACTGGGGAGTACAAATGCTCACAAGGCTATGAACATTTCTTCTAGAAAGCCAGAGAGAGGTTTCAGCCCTTGTGGACACTGAAAAGTTAGGATGTCCAAAGCCTTCTCCCAAAAAGTAAGCTCGTTTTAAAGATTAGTTCCTTCACTAGGCACAATTCACTTTCCAGTAGGATGTTGAGGATTTTAATAGACAAACGTGATCTGAAGTTTGGTTTGGTACGTGAATAAAGTCTGAAGAGAGAAAACTGGTTAAGTAGCCTGTCTACAGAGGACACTTAGCCATATTTTCTTATTTCAAGTATGTATGGATGACCCTAATGAGTCATTTACTCCATGTAATCAGTTCATGACTCTGCTTCAAAAAAAGGCGGGGAGGAGGTGGCCGGGAGCCTCTGCTCTGGCAATTAGGTTTGTGGAACTTGGCAAATAATATATTGTGTGTAACAATATATAGACAGTAAGGACTCTGGGAAGTTTATAGGAAGCTTGAGAAGATTTTATCTACTATTTCTAAGTCACCGGATTTATAATTGCAGTTTCCATCATAAGCATTTGACACAATGAACATTTTGAAAGTGCTTCCTACTCTCCTAATGGCTTCATTCAGTTTTTCTTTATTTCTGAGAGAAGATTGATTTTACAGTATCCTGGCAAGTGGAAGGCTACTTTAGTCTTCTATATTAAATTAAGTCCTATATGCATTTCCAATTTATAGCTGCATTCCATTGCTATTTACTGTCTGCTTCTCTCTCCTAGCACAAAACAAGGCTGAAGTTCAAACACTCTAATAATTGTTAGATGCGACCCACAAATGAATTTTAATCCTGATTTTATACAAGCCCTAAATTAAAGTAACAGATTTCAAAAGTATTTTCAAAATTTCAAAGCTAAAGTTTTTGTCTAGAAATGATTTAGGAAATGGTCATATTCGCAATATCCCTAAGTTTGAATTCTGATCGTAAGTACACCTAATTATCCATAAATGAGATGTGTCATGATAGGTGCTGGGACATACATGTTGTCCATGATCTCTTTACCCACCTCCAACCTCTCGAAGATACACAGGATTATCCCACTGACAAAGTGTTATGTTCACACCAAAACAGAAGGGAAAACGAATGAAAAGGAAGGCTCGCTTTGAATGAGGAGCAATGTCAAGGGCGTTGGCATAGCAATCCTGAAGGGAAGGACAGGGCATTCAGGTGGTGACAGCTTCCCAGAGATCTCAGAGTATTTCTTTGAAATCTAATAGGATTTATCCCTTAACCTAAAACCTGCCTTTAATCCCTGTTCACATTTAAAGCTTAGACCCAGTGTCTTCCTAAGCTCTCTCAATTATTTAATTGGCACAAGGGGCAATTCACTGACAAGGGTTACTGGAAATACCTTATAGAAACAGAAGAGTCTTACTCAATTAGTGACACATATGTTAAATATTTAATATGCATCCAGCACTATCAGGATCCTGTTTCTGCTCTCAATGAGTATGGTAGCATTTGGAAATTTAAAAATACATACATTTTTAAAGCCCAGAGTAAACCAAGCCATTGAAAGAACTAAGCAGCTATTATTGCAGGCTTGGAATATCAGAAAGGCACTCCTCTGGATTAGAGCTTCCTTAATTCATCAAAAAAGGACACTACATTTTGGCCCCTAAAAACAAAAGATGTGGATGTTTTCTTGATTTCAAAAAGACGGTGACCTCGAATCATTTGATGGACTCCTCTCAATCTTGCTGGTCTCTTGGACCAACCCCAGCAGCATCAGCGCCACATGGGCGGGGTGGGGGGGGAGTAGGCAATACCAGAAATGCCTGTTCGAAAATCTCGGGCCCCAGCCCAGCCCCACTAAATTGGAATCTGCATTTTCACAAGATTCCAGGTGGTTTCTACGCACATCAGTTTTGAGAAGCTTGGTTATACACGTTTCTCATGATTCATTTCTAGGAAACCTAGATTTCTTCAACTCTTTAAAAAGTGTATACTTGACTGCTGCCTTTCTTGTCAGTGAAAACTAGCCCCTCTCTGCAAAATCTCAAGTGAGTAAAGGAAAGATAAATTGGCAGCTTTTAAACAGATTTCCCACCACGCCCCCTTTTTCCAGAGTATTCTCACCACATGCCCATAGCAGCTGTGTTTACCTCTGTGATTAGACAGTACAATAAATGCACCTAGTGATAAACTAAGTTGATTTAATTAAATGCCTGATTGCATATACATGTTAGAACAGTCGGTTATTTCACCAAAACAATGGAAAATGTCTTCTGTCATGCAAAAAATGCAAAGTAGGGCCAAGTAGATACAATGCTACAGTGACTAATTCTTTAAGATATCTATAGAAAAGAAAATGGGTTTCCAGATTTGTCCGTTAACGTGATGAAGTCTCGTTTCTAGGGAAAGGACATTGCTGTGTAATTACAAATGCTTAGTTTGCTCAGACCAGTGGACACTTTGATCTTTCTAGGGATTTGTAAAGAAACTGGATGTTAGAGGAGAGTGATGGGGGAAGTTATTAATCACCAATTAGATCTATGTATCTTAAATCTGTGGCACTGGGCTCTGGCAGAAGATTGAAGGGAAATCGGACTTCTTAGGCATTCTCCTACTATCCTTGCCTAAAAGATAGCAAATGCTCCAAGAATCCAAATTGAGGAAGTGGACAAATCATAACTAAGTCAGCAGCTTAGCAAAGAAGCCTTCCACAAAGGGTAGTTTGGGACGTGAAGGGTAAGGCTTGATTTATCCCCACACAGGACTCTGCAGCCTTTGCTGAGGAGAGGAAAACAAACATACACAAAACCAAAGACATCTCAGAGCACAGGTAAAAAAAAAATATATATATATATATATTCCCTATTCCTTCCAATTCTTCTCCTGTCCCCTTTCTTCTGGAAAGTTCTTTCTTTGGTCTTTGAAGGGAGAAATTAAGAGAAACAGCCTGCAACAGAGGGAACAGCAGGGACTTTGAGGCCAAGCAAATCCGAGTTTGGATTTAATTGTCTCAAGTGTGTTTTCATTCCAAGTTGCACAGACGAGTGAAAGAGCAGCTGCACAAGGACGAGGGAGGGGCGTGCTGGAAAGAAGTGCCATGAAATGAAGGAGAAAGATACCCAATTAGGGCATCATTTTGCTTTTATATGGCTGGAATTTTGCACTTTAATCCTTACCATTTTATCCCTCAATACAAACATATCAGTTACATGTTCTTTATAGAAGAGTGAATGGTCTCAAAAGCACAATAATATTAGGGGGAAAAAAAAAAAGCACGTGTGGTAGTGAAAGTGAAAATTCTTGGTCAACCCACTCCTAAGGATAATCATTGTTGACCATATGGTATAGACACTAATATTTTTGCTGTTTTATAGTTTAAAACTAAGTTTTTTATATATGCAGAATAATCATCATCATTCTGGTAGGCTGAATAATGGTTCGCAAAATACATCGATGTTCTAATCCTTAGAATGTGTATTCCCTTGCATAACAAAAAAGAAAATAGAGCATTACAAATTTATTAAGAATATAAAGACAAGAGACTGCACTGGGTTATCTGGAAGAGCCTAAAGATGCAAACACATGTCCTTAAAGAAGCAAGAGATTTGACAAGGCAGTGTGACCATGGAGAAAGTTTGGAATGAGGTAGCCACAGTCACCAGAAGCTAGAGGAAATGGACAGATTCTCCCCTCTAGCTGTCAGAGGAAATGTTGCCCTGTTGACACTTTGATTTCAGCCTCGTTGGTATACTATTAGAAGCAGGCTTTGGGACTGAATCTCTCACACCAGAAGACAAAGAGATGGGTGTGCATCTTTTTTTTTTTTTTTCCCCTTTCCTGAAGACTTACATTTATACCCTCCAAGCTAGCATACTTCGGTTCAGTCCCTGGGTCCATCATTTTCTAGAATATTTAATCTATTCTTAGGATTAGCCAATTCTTCACAGCAAAATATATTAAGACTTAATCAATCCCAGTTAGCATAATTAAGAAAGTAATGTATCTGGGGGTGCCTGGGCGGCTCAGTCAGTTGAGCATCTCTTGGTTTCAGCTCAAGTCATGATCTCGCAGTTGTGGGATCAAGCCCCCACTCAGTGCAGAATCTGCTTCAGATTTTGTCTCGCTCTCTCTCCACCCCTCCCCACTTGTGTGCTCACTTGCTCTAAAATGAGTAAGATCTTAGAAAAATAAATCTATCTGGAAACTCATACCAGGGTTTTATTTATACTATGAATATTTGAAAAAATAAAAATTTGTGGCTGGAAAGAAGAATTGTGTTTTTAGTATTTTTTAAAAGGTAGTTTGGCTAATGAAAATTCATCTAGGTAAAATCATGACTTATTCTTCTAAGGGTCAGAAACACAGAACTTGCAAAATCTTTGGGAAACCATCCAGGTCTATGCTAATTGCCTCTCCCACATAAAGAAGGACCAGTTGCTGGTTATGGTGAGGGACACACATGTATATCAGAAAATCTCCCTAAAGGAATTTTTTCAAACTGGAAGTTAAAGAATTTCCTATGGCAAGAGTCATTCCTCCACATCTCCATCTGGGCTGGTACCTTTCCCCAAGTACAGATTTCCCAGTCTTAGGAGACATGCATTATTTGAACAGAGACAGAGGAGACTGAATTCTATTCACAGAACTTTGTTTGAACCTTGGAGGAGGGGTACTTAGCTTAGCTGCCAGTATTTTCTTTGGGTTCTTTTTTCTTTCATTGTTTTGGGCAAGTTGGATGGAGAATCATAAACAAGGCAATAGGCCAGTTTCTAAATCTAATCAAAATAAATCTTTTGAGCATTTACTATTTATGAAATACTAGGGGAAGCATATGAAGTAGTTGAAGATACAGGCTCTATACTAAAGGTGCCTAGTGCTAACAAAAAAGCTGTTAAAGCTGGTCTCTGTGGGTTTGTTTGGTCACGCTAGAGATGAAACATAAATCTAGAGGTTGAAGGGAAGGGACCTTTCACATGGGAGGACAGAGCACAGGACAGCCTCCTAGGTGCTAAAAATGGAGTGGATGGAGTAGGAGTGAGCTGTGGTCATGTCTGGTGAAATGGCAGACTCCTCGGACCAGAACAGAGGGGAAAGGGGAAGAGTTGCACAGGGTTTTGGATGTCAGACAAATGAGTTTGGATAGCATTCTTGAGAAGTCATGGCCTACTGAAGTGATCTGGATCAGCAGAGCTACGTGACATAAATGTACTTGAGGAGGATTAATTTGGTACTGAGGCAGTGAACTACCAGAGGCAGTGAACTGGAAGTTAGGAGGTTATTATGGCCACATGAGAATGATATAATAAAAGAAGATTGAAAGAAATGAGATGGAGGGAAGACATTGCTGCTGGGAAAAAGGAATGCTAAGATTCAGTGAGTAATGATAGTGGGGAAGAAAAAAATGAGCAGTTTTGACCTTGGGTGGTTAGATTTCTCCAACCTGAATGAGGATAGGAAGAGGACAAGTGTTAAAGGATAAACAGTTTCAAAGAAGTTGGCATCTACATAGAAATGTCCAGCAGCCATCATGAACACATCAGACTGGAAACATGAAGAAGCCAGAGCAGGAAATAAAGGCCTGAAACTCATCAGAACAGAGATAATAGAACTAGTGCCCTGAAAAACAATCAGCATGTTTGGAGCAGAGAATACAGAGCTTGCAGAGAATGTTCTGAGTGATAATGTGAGCAGCAAATGGGGTTGGGATAGGGAGGGGATCCATCAATGGAGACAAAGGAGCAGTGGTCAGACAGGTGTGAGCAACATCGTATTTGGATAATTCCATAGATTTCAAGGAAAGAGAACTTAAAGGACTGGTCATTGGTAATTTTGTAACTATATCTATGCATTGTGTACCCTGAAATTAACCAAGGCTCATTTTAAGATTGTGGAATTAGAGACTTCTGCTGTGGATTTTCAAACTCACCATTTCCTGCCATCCCCATTAGATAATGAAGTCAGTGTTTATGTTGTGTAGCTTATTTCAACTTGAGAGATAACTTCAGCTGACCTTTCCTTTTCCATCCCCACAATTAGAAGGTAGTAGCTAACAGAGCCACCAGATTTTTACTAAGCAACCTACTATGTGAAAGACCCATAATAGAGGCTGGACAGACCCCTTATTCACTAAGATTCTCCCTTTTAATGCAAAAGGTAAGCATTACAAGTGTTTAAGTAAATCAAATGCAGGCTGGAAAAAGTCTTAAGTCTAACATATGGAGTTAATGGTGACAAGTTGCTTGTTTTTGTAAGCACAAGAGCTTTTTAAAGCTAGCACTCTGGCTACGCCCATTAGGTTCCATGGTCCCCTCAGACTTTGTTACATGACATCTGGTACTTTACTGCCTTAGAGCTAAAAAGAAATACCATGCGTGCCATTTGCTTTGTTTCAGTGTTTCTAAATGGTTCCCTTTCCACTTGGTCTTTCTGTTAGTGGTAATATTCTTCAAGGATTTCAGACATTGAAGGTCTGGTGTTAATAGACTTTTTTTTTTTTAATTTTTTTTTATTTTAAGAGGGACTATACAACTACAATTTGACCATTAGCTTTAACAAAGTTTTAAAGAGAGGGCTCCACCCAATGATTGAGTTTTTGCACAAAGTATATGCCCTTTGACTAAAGATTAGGACACAGTCTATCAGGACACAGAGAATCAGTTGCAGATTAAAGTGGTTCAGGGTAATCTTTTATGGCAAGTCTTGTATGTTACTTTAGCAAAAATTCCTTATCAAGGATCCTAGTCTGGGAAAAATGAAACTCCACAAACATGTTTGAATTTCATACATCTTGCTAGCTGTGCAGGAGGGCTTAGCACTAAGAGGTATTTCCTATGTACAAATGTTTGTTGTCTCCCCTGCCTGTTGACAGGCAGCTCGACCTTATACAATAAACTTCATCTGTAGTCCATGAACACTAGTGTACAGAGAAGATGGTTCAGAATCCCTTGGTTGTCATTTTTTAGAAGATTCCTGGGCTTAGTTTCTGGATATTCTGATTCTGTACATTCCAGGGTATGAATAGGGTATATCTGCATTTATTTGATTTGCAGATAATTCTGATGAGCAATCATGTTTAAAGTCTGCTCATTTCTTCCTAGATGTATTGTTCTATGACTGGGAGATTCTATGAAAAGTAGGCTTTGTTCCAGACTGAGTGTACATTTTCCATATGCTACATATGGGCATAAATGCACTGAGCCTTCTCAAGTGAAGACTGATGGACCTTTTTTTTAGGGGGCCAGAGCTGACATACTAATTTATAATCTTCTAAATCTTGGTATATAACTACAGAAAAATGTAAGAAGTGCAGAGGAAACATTATCTTGCATTAACTAGCATTTGATAGTTCCCGATTTCTTCAACAGGTGTTAGAAGAGATTAGGAATCCAATAATATATCCACGGCATGTAAGTCAAAACAGAACCTGGATTCCTTCTTTCCTAGTCCAGTTACTATGAAATACATGATTAGGTGGTCAAATTAAATCTCCCATGTTGGTATCATTTTAGTGGGATAGGAAGAAGACATCTCCTCCCTATCTCCTAAGAATTAACATCCCAGAGAAACAGCCCTACAGTGCAAGAGCTAACTTAAAAAAATCATGCATAGGACTCTAAAGCTTTCTATTTTCATTTAACCTATCATACATATTCCTCTAGGTCAGTATGTGTCCATTACTCATTCATTGTAACAGCTTCATAATATTCCATACTACAGACTTCTCTTGATTTAGATCTTGATTTTTCCAATAGATTTACTGATGGACTTCCAGTTCTCAGGTGTTTTCAATCCCTACATCAATGCTGCAATAAATATTCTAATGCACGCTGTTAGGGTCTGTGATCAAAGGAACGAGACTAATGCAAAGCGAAAATCGAGCAAAGCTTTATTTCGCGCCAAGCATCGAAAATCAAACCAACCAGTCAGGGCTGTCTCTTACAAAGAGGTGACGCCACCCCCACCCCCGACGACGCCGACCCCCCCTTGACGCTGACCACCCCAAAGACTACTACCCCCCACCCCACCGACTAACATTTATAGAGGTGGTTGAGGCTGGCCCACACTCAGGTGGCCAATGAGATTGCAACACACAGGGGTAACTGCACAGTCAAGCATGGTTAGCACTAGGGGTGGCCAATTGAATTCCAATTCACCATAGCAAATATATGGGCACCCCACTGACTGGATGTCTCCATCTGGCCTGGCCCACCCCTATATCCGGGGTTTGCAAGTAATTTCCTCCGGGAGGGGCAGGGGTCAATCCAAGCTTACAACAAAATGGCTCCCTCTGGCTAACCAGGCCCTTACACATGCTAACTTCAGGACAGATGATTTCTATGAATCAGATTGATTTGTGCAAAGGTGCAAGAATCAGAACTCCTACTAGATTCTGCTGGATTATTTTCTGAGGAGTTAGTAGCAATTTCACATTTCCATTAGCACTGTGAGTTGGGTTTTTCCACAGCCTCATCAACATTAGTGAAACTCCAAAAAAACTGAAAAATGTTCAACCTTCTATTTGAAAAATGGTTTTTTGTTGCTTTAATTTGCACGCATGGTATTTCACTGGGAGTGAACTATATTGTGTATGTTGGCTCTTTGTATGCCCTTTTCTGTAAATGGCCCTCCAGGATAAAATAATGTTCTTCCTCACACCATGTACAAAGAAAATTCCATGTAAGGTCCAAAGACAGCAAAGCCAGAAGGGGGAAAAAAAATTGTCTGAGTGGAAGAGCTACTTGACATTTTAAACAAGATAAATCTAAAACTGCAACAAAGGAGAAAGAATTAAGGTAAAGTTGAATTTATAACCATTAAAATTGTTTACATTGTCTTGCCTGACAGAAAAAGTCAAAAGACAAATAAATTATATCATATACATAACAGACTTTAGCAAAAGATTAATATCCCTGAATATGGTTCTCTCAAAAAATGGATACAAAATAGACAAAAGGAAAAAAAAAAAGCAGTGATATTTTTACCACCCAATTTTGAAGATTCTTGTGTTTGAAGCATAGACAAAGTACATGTTTACATCAGATTATTGAATAGAAGGTGTATTTCCTCCTATACAAGATTCTCCCATAGCCATCTGTTCCCTGCCTATAGTCTCTTGGCATTTGGATCTGATTTCCTCAGGTGGGAGTGTTGCCTTTGGTAAGCCTCACATGCTGATCACATCTTGTTTCCTTTTGTCTTCCTTCCAGCCTTCCCTCTGCAGCACTGTAGCAAACTCACAGCAGTTCAACTTCCTTTTAAAGTCAATAGCTAATTTTCAGAAAATTCTGTGTACTAGGCAAAGAGCTCCACTGAGTACCATTCACAATCTCAGGTGTACCCTATAATGGGAGAATCACATCCAGTTCTATAGTTTAGAAACCGAGTTTAGGAAAGGCACCTGTCTTGCTTTATTTACAGTAGAATTTAAAGCACTTCCTTGTAAGTTACTGTAGGTGAGGAACACCTGAGAGAGTTCATGAGAAAGTACTTTGTAAAGTCTCAGGTACTCGATAGTAACCTATCTGGCTAGATTTTCCTTTAAAACTGTGGTTAAAAATAATCTGTGATCAGCAGGAGCATCACATACCCCATGCTCCTTATCCCCTACTTGGAGACAGCACGTTTCTCACCAGCTTCCATTTGCTAGAATAGCTGCTTCGAGGAAATAAGCATCATTCAAAGCCCTGCCTTGAACAACATCCTCAGAAAGACCTCTCTGCCTTAATAGTTTTTCCTGAGTAGGCAGCACTCTGTGCTACTTCTCCTTTGTAACAATTACAGTTCTAATTAATGTCTGCCACCTGGACTTCAGCGCAAACTCACTGAAAGCATGAACCACATTTCTTGTGGGATACTTAGCACTATGCTAGGTGCATAGACAAACGTTTGAAATGAAAGTCACAGCATTTTATATCATACCCACTGTAAGAATCTAATTGTTACTGTCTATTCACTTATACATTATCTATCTCCCTTATGAAAATATGGGCTTCACAAGAATAGGTGCTTTGCCTTCCTTATTTCTAGTCCTTTATATTCTTAACATCTGGAACTTGGGACAGATAGGTGCTCCATGAGAATTTGATAAATGAATATTGGTCTCTGTATAGGTTGTTGTTGGCTGACTTAATGGAAATTTGAGATCGCCATCTTCCAATTTCAAAGTTCCATGATTGACTGCTGTGAGCACTCCTGGTTTCCACATGCAGTAGCCCTCCCCACCACCCGCTCCGCCCTGCTCTGACCCTTCTCCATGATTCCAGTTACCTGCAGTCAACTGGTCTTGAAGCAGATAATCCTCCCACCAAATCATCAGGTAAGTCAGTAATATTCTAATGCTGCCTTCACAATACCCAGGTCATTGACCCCACTTCAAGGTATCACATAGGGATGTCATCTCACATCACAAGAAGAGGGAGTACAGTACACAACATTTTGAGAGACCACACTCACCTAACATGTCATAATATACTATAATTGTTCTTTGTTATTGTTCACCTCTTATTGTGCCTAACATATGTCTAAATTTAATACAGTATGCATATATATATAATGGATTCAGTGCTATCTTTACTTTCAGGCTTCCACTGGGGTGGACTCCAGCTTCCAAAGGTGGACTCCAGCATTTGAGTTATCTACAGTTCTATTTAATATCACTATATTACAAAACATACACAAAAATTAAAGGATGAGAAAATGTTTGAGATCTGTTATACCATTTATTTTTTCCCCTAGGTGACAGTTATGCAGAGTTACAGTACAATCAGCCACAAAGTTAGCTGCAAAGCTAATCTTTTGCAATATTCTTTAAGCAAAAGCCTGTGTTTAAAGGCAGAGCTCTCTATAGTCAAGGTTCTAGAATGTATGAAAGAGGGGCAAAGAAAAATGATTTGCAGGTGATTGAAAAGTGATTATTTTAAATTATATATAATTTAATTATCTGTATTATTTTAATTATATAATTTAATTATAATATATAATTAATTATATATAATTTAAAATTATATATAATTTTATGATTATTCAGATATTCTTTTTTCTAGTTTCCAGGTTGAAGTAACTGGTAAGATAATCAAGCATTCATAGATCAGAGGTGAGGTCTACTCAAAAAGTGAGAAGTTCAAAGTACTGAGAAGTCAAAAATTAGGGATGTGGAATTTTATCAGACAGTGGAGTAGCAGCAGAAAATTTATGCAGACAAACTTTCCTTTCAACCCATGCCCCACAGAAATAACCCTTAATGTTCAACCTGGACTAGGTTCTGATTATCACTATTATGGCAGCTTTAAAAAGAAATTGATGGTGTAGGAAACTGCTAGCAAATATTTTTCTGGAATTTCTTCAAGGCATGATGAGTTAGCTCAGTCTCAGAAAAATATATGTAATAGGGGAGCAGACTAAAAGAATAATGGAGTCTCCCTCTAGTCATTTCAAATGCATGTCCTGACTCATTGTATTAACTCTCAAATGAAAAAAGATCGAAATACAAATTTGTAGTGTGGTATGGCAACCACAGAATTTCTATTTGAAAATCTACTCAAACAACACAACAGCATGATGCTGGTTGTGCCTGGTATTTTTCCAACCTGCAAAGTCATAAACTCTGCTCCTGTGTTTTCTAGTTTCCTTGGTATGTATGGGACACACAGCAAGGCAGCCACTTTGGCCATTTAATGCTTTGTTAGAATACTCAATCTCAAATTTTGCTCAGAACTAAAAAAATGAGCATGTTTTTCTTTTCAGTCATTAGTTTGGTATTGAGTGCTGTATCATTAAATTTACTGGCTTCTGATTCGTATTTGTAATGCTTCTGGAACACTTTTGGCATAACAGAAGCTGAAATCCTTGCAATAGTATTGGCTTTTGGCAAGGGTGGATACCATGAGGTTTACACAGGTTAAAAATTTCTCTGAATACAAAAGTTATTCATCCGTCATGTAAATTAGTAAATAATGTAGGAAGAAAACAGGACCCCCTAATGATGTCTCTTGGTCATAATAATCACTTAATATTTTAGAGCATATCCCCCCCCACCAGGTAGCTAACCCTATCATTTGTAAGGAATCATGAACATAAGCTGTTAACACAGTTTTGTGTCTGGTTTTCTTTTTTTTTAATTTTTTGAAAAGATTTTTAATTTATTTGACAGAAATCACAAGTAGGCAGAGAGGCAGATAAAGAGAGAGGGGGAAGCAGGCTCCCTGCTGAGCAGAGATCCCAATGCAGGGCTCGATCCCAGGACCCTGAGATCATAACCTGAGCTGAAGGCAGAGGCTTTAACCCACTGAGCCACCCAGGCACCCTGTGTCTGGTTTTCTTAACATTTCATATTGTATCTTGAGCACTGATATATTAGGCATTTATAATGGGCACAGATTTCATAATATATAAGTAACCTTTCTTGTTGAACATAGATGTAGTGTTCCACATTTTTATAAAATTGGTAATAAACATCTTTCCATCTACTTTAAGTCTTCGCCCACACTTGAGATGATTCCCTTAGGAACGCTTCTTAGAAATTAAACTGCCGGGGCACCTTAGAAATTTAACCAGTGGGTTAAAGCCTCTGCCTTTGGCTCATGTCATGATCTCAGGGTCCTGGGATCAAGCCCCGCATCGGGCTCTCTGCTCAGCTGAGAGCCTGCTCCCCACCCCCAACCTGCCTCTCTGCCTACTCATGATCTCTGTCAAATAAATAAATAAAATCTTAAAAAAAAAAAAAAGAAATTAAACTGCTGAGAATATTAGTGTTGAAAATGGTTTATGTTGGAGTTCAGGTGTGTGTTCGGGTCTGTCCTCAGCACATTACGTATATGCATTTAGTATTAGTTCAATTTTACGGAGGGGGGGGAAACTGAAGCACAGAGAGATTAACTCTCTAAGGTCATAGGGTAAGTGGAAAAGCTTGGATGCTACCCCAGGCGATTTGAGGCTGGAGCTGGTGCTCCTGACCCTTGCGCTGTATGGACTCTCTAATCACTTAGGTAAACATGACCTTCATTAGACTTGGAAGTTATAGACCACCTACTTGAACCCCTGGACGCCACAGAAAGTAAAGCCTAGAAAGAGTAAGCGACAAAATCAAATCGCTAGTAGCAGATCTAGGTTTTACATCTAGACTCCTCATCCTGCAGTCCAAATACTTGTTACTCCAAGGGTGACCCATGAACCACAGCATCAGCCCCACCTGAGAGCTTGTTAGAAATGCAGAATGTCAGGTCCTACCCCAACCCTCCTGAAGCAGAATCTGCATGTTAACAAGATCCCCTGGTGATTCCTTTGTACATTAAAGCTCCAGAAGCTCTGGCAATACACTGTAAATTTGATAGATCTTGGTACTTCAGTGGAAAATCTGCATGTAAACAGCTAGTATTTCCACAGCATGAAAAAAAAAGTCATTTTTCAGTTAGTTAAAGCTTTTATGAGTTTGAAGCATATGAAACTGCTGTTATTTTAGAGAAAATGTTTACTATTGGCAACTTAGTGTGGCTCAACTTCTGTGGGTGGAAGGATAACAGTAATAAAACAGGTATTAGTTTGGGTAGAGACTGGACTTGAAGTGGAAGAGGTTCTTTTTCCCCGGTGAATATACATGTTAGTCAGGAAGAAATCACAATTAAACAATTACATTGCAAAGTGGTAAGTGCTACAGGAGAACATTCTGAGAGCTTTGGAAGAAGGTAAGTGATGTTTTGGAAAATAAACATGGAAAATCATTTGCTTCTGTTAGTGGCAAAAAAGGCAGGCATACAAACCTTAGTCAAAATATTATATGGGCATCCTCAGAAGCTTCGCAGAATCGGATTTAAACCAATTGGTTAAGTATATAAGGTGCTCCACAAAGTTTGGGAGCTATGACTTTCCACTTGAACTAAGAAAACTAAAGACTATATTGTCCTTTACAGGTCTCACCATTTAGGGTGAACGATTTCCATGGGCCCCACTTTGGCGGTTTCTCTTTTTTTGAGGTTAACAGTTTCAGGTTGGGTGAAGTGAAGAACTGGCTTGCATTACAGTATGAGTGAAGAGAACAATCTTAGGAGTAATATTTAAAGATGCACTTTTTTTTAAATGGAAGCTGTGAATAACCTATAAGCAAGCAGTAATGTAAATACAAAACCTTGGTTAAATATTTTCCATTCTCAAGTCCTTTTAGGTATCTTGCTGTTCTAGAAATGAGATTGCTATACAGATTTTGCATCTGTACGGTAGTTGGTTTAGAAATACTTAATTTGGGGGGAGATGGTTGGATTGGTAATAATTCCACTTTACCATCCATCTTTTTCTTACAGGGTTCCCTTTTTTAGAAAGAACTGACCTACCAGTTGTTGGACCCATAATGAGGTACAATACTGTTCAAAGCAGTCCTAAGAGCCTGAGAAGGAAAGTATCTGAGACCGAAATTGGGCAATCATTGGAGTGATACATGAAATGCATTGAGCAGGGAGAAAGTGACACGAGGGTGGGATAGATCGCACATAGGTACATGCAGGTGGTAGCTTTCAATATTCCCCACAGCCTCCCTGCAGGCCTGAAGGGCAAATGGCTTCTACTTCTCACTACCATCTTTATTTACGAAATCTAGTCTGGCAAAACTGCGTGCAAATGTCAGAAGTTTGATTCCTAATGTATTAGTTTTCTCCCTTGTCTGCCTTCCCCTGCCCTTCCCTCACATCCTTCTAAACTTTTACCAAATCTCCCCAATACTATCTGGGCACTGGGAGAATATAAAAGAAGAGTAAGATCTAGCACCTTACTCTCAACTTGCTTGTAAATCAACTTTCTTCCTGGAAGAGCAAAGATAGGACAGCCACAAAAAGCTATTAATACCCAGCAGTTGGTGGTGATTGTGAAAAAGGACAGAGTACTATGGGATCACAGAGTGGGGAGCAATCACAGCTGTTGGTGGAATCAGGGAACTCCTGCCTGAGGAGTAATGTTTGAACTAGCTCATGAAAGGCAGGCAGGCTCCAGAGAGGGAGAAGGAGGGATTCCCCAGAAATGCATGCCACAGAGACTAAGGCCCAGAGGAGGAGGTGGAGGGGATTTGGGGGATGTTTTGCACTGTAAAGAAAAAGGAAATAAAGAATTTACTTATTTATTTATTGCAGGGGAGAAGCAGAAAAACAGAGTAACTATTCCCTTCAATGGCTCAGCTCCAACCATGTCATGAGAACCACAGGGTTCTCAAACTTTAAGCTCACATTACCTGAAAGGCTTGTTAAAGCCTATATTGCTAGGTCCACCCCTGGAGTTCCTTATGTGGAGGGGTTTGTGGGGAGGAGCATGTGTAGCCTGAGAGTCTGCATTTCTGTGACGTTCCCAGGTGATGCTGGTGCTTCTGCTCTGAGAACCCCTGTCCAGAGATATGGCCAACAAGCTCCCATCCCACTTGCTATTTCTTCTGCCTGGAAATTTCTACCCCCAGATAGTCATAGTCACATGGCTCCTGACCTCGGTTTATTCTTCTCATTTTTTCTCCTGACACTCTTTATTCCTGGTCTATGCCATACCCTCATAACCACTATCATATCTTAACACTATGGTGATGTGTTTTTGTTTTTTTTTTTAATCCCCCATTAAGATATAAATCCCATGAGGGACAGTTTTGTTGCCTAAAGCAGTGCTGTAATTCCTAGCACCTAAATTCCTGTGTTTCCAAACTTTAAAATACCATTGGGCACATAGTAGGCACTCAAATAGTGTTGACTTGCACCAAAGAATAAAATGCCTAGGAATAAGTTTAATTGAGGTGAAAGACCTATACTCTGAAAACTGTAAGACACTGAAGAAACCAAAGACAACATGAACAAATGGAAAGATACTCCATGTTTGTGAACTGGAAAAATACTGTTAAAGTGTCTATATTACCCAAAGCAATCTACAGATTCAGTGCAATCCCTGTCAACATGCCAACAACATTTTTCACAGAACTTGCATACTAAAGTTTGTAGAACCACAAAAGACCCCAAAAAGCCAATGCAATCTTGAACAAGACTAGAGATACTACAATCTCAGTTTTCAAGATATGATACAGAACTATAGTGATCAAAACAGTATGGCAGTGGCATAAAAAAAGACATAAGATGAATGGAACAAAACAGAACACAGAAATAAACCCACACTTATATGGTCAATTAGTCTAGGACAAAGGAGAAAAGCATATGTAATGGGAAAAAGACAATGTCTTCAAACAGTACTGGAAAAACTGGTCCTCTACGTGTAAAAGAATGAAATGGGCCACCTTCTTATACACAGAAATAAACGTAAATGGATTGAAGATCTAAATGTGAGAACTGCAGCCATAAAAATCCAAGAGAAAATATAGGCAGTAATTTCTTTGATATCAGCCTTAGCAATATTTTCCTAGAAAGGTCTCCTAAGGCAAGGGAAACAAAAGCAAAATAAACTCTCAGGACTACACCAAAATAAAGAGTTTAGCACAGCAAAGGAAACACAAAATGAAAAGGCAACCTACTGAATGGGAGGAGAAACTTGTACAGGATAACACCAGTTACATAGTTTAAATAGCCACTAAGAATACGACTTATCAAAACAAACAAACAAACCCCCCCCCCCAAATCCAATGATCTGATTAGAAATAGGCAGAGAACCCGAATATACATTTTCCAAAGATGACAGCAGATGGCCAATAGACAGATGAAAAGATATTCAACATCACTAATCAGGGAAATGCAAATCAAAACCACAGTGAGATACCCCCTAATATGTGTCACATTGTCTAAAATCAAAAGGTAAAACAAGTGTCGGTGAGAATGTGGAGAAAAGGGAACCCTCTTGCACTGTTAGTGGAAATGTAGACTGGTGCAGTCACAATCGAGGTATCTCAAAAAGTTAATAAAAATTCACTTAATTAATTAACCATAAGATCCAGTAATTCTACTAGAGATCTACTCAAAGAAAACAAACACTAATTTGAAAATCTATAGGCATCCCTATGTTATTACAGCATTATTTACAATAGGCAAAATATGGAAACGGTCCAAGTGTCTACCAATAGATGAATAAAGTTGTACACACGTACACATGGATTTTATTCAATTGTAAAAAAGGAAGGAGATCCTGCCATTTACAACAACTTGGATAGACCTAAAGGCTATGATGCTAAGTGAATTAAATTAGAGAAAGACCATATGATTTTATTTATATATGGAATCTAAAAAATAAAACCAACAGAAACAGACTCAAATACAAACAACACACAGATGGTTGCCAGAGCAGAGACGGGTAGGGGAAGGGGTGTAAGGAGTGAAAGGGAGTGGGAGATACGGACTTCCGGTTATGGAATGAGTAAGTCACAGGGATGACAGGAACAGCATAGGGTTACAGTCTAGATATTTTGAGCTTCAGAGCCATCTATCCAGTTGGGTACTTTATAAATCCCTCAAACTACACAGAGCTGATGGAATACTTACCCTCTCTGCAAAGAGCTCAGTTCTATTAATACTAAGAATCATTTTACACTATTTCCTCCTTTGTCTCCTCTTCAGTTACCCAATTGTGAAAATTCTACCTGTTAAGTATTTCTTTAATTGTTTCTGTCCTTTCCCTTTGATTGTTACTGCCAGAAACCAGGCTCTACCATATTATTACCATGATCACTATAATATCCCAGTCTTTTGTCCCCAATTATTAGCCTTCAAGTCTTCCCTTCTCAATGATGGGAAAGGGAATTTTCCTTGGGGGGGGGGGCAGGGAAACAAAGTAATCTAGATTTTTTTTTTTTTTTGTAAACTTCTTGACTAGCATCTAATCACCCTTGGGAGAAACCGGAACTTCATGTTATGGGACATAAAGTAGTTCATGACCTTGAAGGCTTACCTCACCTCTCCTACCAAGAGAAACACCCTTTATTTTGTTCATTCTTAATTGCTCTCATTTTCTAGATTTGACCAAGTTCTCACCTGTAGTTCTTTGCGCAGGCAATATATTCCCTGTGTCTGGAAAGCCTTCACTTAATTTCTGTTTGTTCTTTATGCCTGAGATGAGGACCATGTTCTTGGAGTCCCAAACATTCAGAAGAATGTAAAATACTTTGCATATTTAATAATTCACTCCGATTTCTGCCTTTTAAAGACTCTTCTCACAACGAAAAAGCCTTTTTTGACCTTTCAGAGGTCTAGATTAAGTGATCCATTCTCTTGCACTGACTTGACTCCAAGAGTTTTGTCTGTGGGCACAGTGATCCCAGAGTGGAAATTGTTTACTTACCCAAATTACTCATTACACTATGCACATGGACTGCTCTTTTATCTGTAGCCCCACACTAGCAGAGGGCCAGATATGCTACAAATATTTATAGAAATTAAATCCTCCCTCATTAAACACTTCTCAGCCTTGGCAAGGCTGAGAAGTCATTTTACCTCATCATTTTACTTCATCCCCAATAACCCTAGGGATCATGATTTTACTTCATTTTACTTCATCCCCAATAACCCTAGGGAATAAGAAAGAGTAAGATTTCTGGATTCATCAAACAGTGTTGTTAACTATAAGGACTACTTCAAACTCAGCTGACCTGAGTTTTAGTCCCACTCCACCAGCTCTGCAAACCATTTTTTTTTTTTTTTTTGAGTTCTGCTTCCTCGTGTATTAAAGAAAGGGATTGAGCTCTAATTTTGTGGTCTTTCTTTTCGGATTCTATGACTTAAATACCATTTGCAGAATAAAAATGCACATTTTGAATCTGTGCAGTACACAATTCTAAAAGCCCGTTTGGATGGATTGCTTCTATAGGAGAATGAAATAGAAGGGAAAGTAGATTGGTGATCATTAAATATCACAGTGACCACTGAGAAAAGATGCTAGAGAAAAGATGCTAGTTATTTCCTAGTATGTTTCCCCCAAGCAGTACTCACCATTCCCAGACATTATTTCATAGCCTCCCATGCAGCTAAATCTATCTAACTAACTCTGGCCAATAGGGAGTGATGGTGAAGGATTGTTCTCTTAAAGGAGAGTGACCAACACTTTCCATGGTCCTGCTGGCTGGACCTCAAGAGCTAGAATCATTGAACCACATTTGGGAGTTGATTGTTGAGCAGGGCAGAGACACAGGACAGAGTCCATTTCTCTGGCACTACCAACTATACCTGCTTGTATTTCTACATGAAAAAGAAATTTCTTGTTCAAACCATTGAGATTTGGGGTTGTTATAGAAAAAGAACAAACAAAAACACACCAACAAACCCACAACCCAACAGTATTCTTAGTAAAAAAATACTAATATTTTATTATTTTCAAAGTACACTGGGAAGACGGTAATTTTGCTGAAGCCATTTTAAAGTTTGCTTGAATCTTTAATAATTTATGAAATTTACTATACTACCCAGAACAAGCTACTTGAAAACTTCATATTCTACATTCCACTTTATTATGAAGAAACTAATACCCAGAGGCAGACTGGAAAAGGTATTTGTTTGGCAAAGCAAATTCTAATCCTATGAACCAGTTTTCTACTGAGGGATCGTAGTGAAGACTAGAACAGTTCACAAGACAACTTCATTTTCTGATCAGCAGTTCATTTACACAGACTAAAAGACTTATGCTTTTGTAGCTTTCACAATATAAAATTATGGAATAGTAACATCCTTCACTACTTTTCAGGAAGTGGAAGTGATCATGCTTCACGGTATTACCCAGAATGTATCCTGGCGCCATAAAATAAGTCTTCATTATCAGATTGGGCTCCAAGAAGTGGCCCAGAAGCACATAAAACACTCCTCTTTCTACTAGCTCAGTGGCAGAGGGAATGCTGATCCCTATGCCTGCCTGGGAGTTCAGATCAGAGGACCCACAGCATTGCATGCTTTTACCAAGCAAAGCAGGAGGCCTCAACACACAGAACAGACTGTGGGGAATAAAGCTTTTGGAATAAACACCTGATAATCAGCACTTAGGAGTTGCCCTTTGAGCTAGTGCATAAGGAAAACTTAAGTTATTCTCCCATTAATAAGGGCCAAGAGCTCAAAGGAACTTTCCAGAGAACACTGAAGAACTATTCTATAAACCACACTGACTTGTGAAGAATAGGTTCAAAAACCAAACTTAAAACCTACTGTACATCTTTCATAATTCCCTAATGCCCTTAGAGCTCACACATTCCAATCTATCATTCATGATCTGAGATGGCTCATTCTTGCTTTAGGCCCTTATGATGAATGGGACCTGCGTTCTTTTGTTAAAGATGGATCAAGGCTGAAGTGCTCCCTTTCTCTGAAATACTGAGGAGTCTCAAGGCTGAAGAAGAGTGAAACAGACAGGAGAACCAGAGAGTCTGATTATAGAGGCCTTGAAAGCCAGGCAAAGGATTTTGGATTTGATGTAGTCAGCAACAGGAAGCCAAAGTAGATTTTTGAGCAAGGGAGTAAGACATGCAAAGGCTTATTTTAGTAAGATCATTAGAACGAGAATGGAGTAGAGAGGTAGAGCAGTTAGGAGAAAGCCACGTTACTTTGGGCTAGGATAAGGAAATACTGATATGACTGGTGGATATGGCAAGGGAGAAGAGAGAGGACAAGGAGGAGACTTTTTATAGGAAGATGGTAAGGAACTAAATTTGCAGTCTTGAAATAAGAAGGTAGCTGAAAACTTGAAACAATGCTTATTAAAGAAGGAAACAGTGAATAAGGCTGAATCCATGATTTACCATCTAAATCAGGACTCTGCTCAGACTGAAATGGGGTATTGCCAATTACTGGGCCAGAAGAGCAGGTGAGAACAGGGCCAGTTTCAGGCAAACAGGGATTTCAAGCCACCTTACCTGAAAGGAGTTTTAACTACCGCCATAGAGGACAACTCAGATTCCAATGATCACCCTGTGTTCTTGAACTCTAGCTCTGGGTTTCTAAAAGTTAGACATTAAAAGGAAGCCACCATTGGAGGATGAAAATAAAAAGCTGCTGTTGAGAGACAGAAGAAGAGCCAGAGTGGTAAGCTGGAAAACAAATATGACATCCCTGAAGTTCAAGCTGTTCTGAGTCACTGTATTTCTCATAGTTGTCTGCTTTTCAATAGGTCACATCCTGATTTGGGGTCTCTTTGCTTAAAGGTTTCAAGGACCAAACAGCCTTCTTAAAAAACCCTGTTTCCTTCCATTCCTAATTCTCCATATCCCTTTTCCATGAAGGACTAGTAAACCAAGGTGGAGGTATGGGGTGTTGGAGGCAACAGGGTGAAGGATGGGGGTGTGGATACTGCATGGACACTGACTATTCAGCATGCACCAGTGGTCTAGTGGCCTTACACATACATACCTATGGTCACAGGACAAAGGCAGTCCTTAGAGTTGCTCCCCTGAAAGGAGAAATGACCACACAGTGACAAGAAATGAGTCTTCAGCATGTGCAGGGCTGAGTGAGGAAGGAGTGTTCCAGTCCTCAGTGGGCACATCCAATACCACGGGGCTCAAGTCCAACAAGGAACCCTAGTGTCAGGAAGCATGTTCATGCTCCTCCCCAGCTGAGCTATGGAAGGGCTGAGTGATCAGAACAGGTGAGGCCTGGGATAGATTTCCACTCCTCCCTTCTTGGTTCAGAGCTCACTAATCAATCCTCATGGTCTCTTCATTCTACCCAACATTTACACATTGTCTACTAATGTTATGTGTGGGGTTATTTACTAAACCAAGCTGTCAGAGGGCATGGTCTCTGTTGTTAATGTTCTTGGCACAGAACATTGGCACAGGTTAATGTCCTTGTTGAATGAATGAAGGCACACACCCATGGTCAGTTTCTGTGCTACTTTGTTTTTACCCATCTTCCACTTTCCATCCCTTGTGTTGTCTGCCTGCTTTTCTAATGAGGATTGACCATCAGTGACTCATCACCTAGAGATGAGAACCACAATTAGATTTCCAGTTTTAGCTACATAATCCACTTCTTTGTTACCCTGAAACTATCAGTTCCCCAAACAGGATTAAACCTTCAGTTTTCCTTAAGACCAATTATCTTCTGGATCTTAAATGAATGACAGAATAGGAAGTAGTTTGTCCAGTCAAACAGAGCCAGGTTAGAATCCCAACTGTGCCCTTACAATGACCTTGGGTTAGTTAGCTCTGGGGTTGGGTTACCCAGTTGTACTTCATTTAGCTTAACTGTAAAATGGGGATACCCAAAACTGCATTATATTGTTGATAAAGACCTACAAAATTGTTTTTACCAAAATGCAGGAAATGGGGCTGCTCCATAATTAACAAAGCCTAAACCTATTAAAGGAGAAAAAGTGAGGTGGTTTAGAATTTTAATCTTGAATTGGCAAAAAAGATCACATGAAGTAACTATGCCACCATGTCATACCATCAGGTTCTCATTCACTCAAGAACGAGACATGCAGAAAGTAGTTCCTGAGGGAAGCCAGCAAAGGAATCCCAAACATAAGCAGCATTTCTGTCTTTTGTGATGAGAGAATGGCCTACTTAGTAAGATGAAGTTAAAATCCCCCATTTCTCGTGGGAATGTGCTCAGACACTTCCAGTTTTAAAGAAGCTCTAGGCTTTTACAGTGATGGACAGGTAAGGCGATCTTCAGTTTCTCAAATGTTTCAGCTTTTTTCTCCAATTTTCAGACATCCGGTAATTTATACATTTGGGACTGACTTATTATGTCTCAGCCAAAGGGAAAACAGCAATTAATGCTTTCATAGCAGAACAGAAAAATAGTGCAGCTTCCTCCAGAAAATTTCCAGTTGCAGCAAATTCTAGAAGGAAAAATTTACTGCCATTGGCGGTGTTTCCTCTATGTGGTGCTTAGCTAAGTGCCTGCACCTGCTCTGCTGAAGCAGGTCTGCTAACTTGGTCATCATCAAGCACCACACACTGAAATAATTAAGAACAGGGCTCCAGCTGAGTGGAGCAGTGTGGTCCTAGGTCACACGGGTGTGTCTAAACCTGTGATCTGTGATTATCACATCCTGACACCAGACAGGAGAGTCTGTAAAGTCCACAGTGGGGCCAATTTCAGTCATGAAACATGGCACCCTTGTCCAAACCTCCAAAGGCACGACGAACGACAAGATGTGAAGCCTGAACCCTGTGTGTTTAGGAGACTGAAAAGCAACCCTTCTGATGTTCGCCCCTTTCTCTTTCTCCCTGGAACACAGGAGTGGAAAAAATCAAGATTGTATTACCATCTTTAGCCCTCATCTCCACCAGTGCCTCCTCCCCATCTTATTGTCCCCAAAACTGAGGACAGGTTTTTTGCATTGTTTTGTTTAAGTTTTTTCTGTAAGCACCATATTCAGGAGAAACCATAAAGGCAGGGCCTAGATACTTTATTTTTTTAAATTTTATTTATTGAACAGAGAGAGATCACAAGTAGGCAGAGAGGCAGGCAAAGGGGGTAGGGGAAGCATGACCCTGAGATCATGACCTGAGCCGAAGGCAGAGGCCCAACCCACTGAGCCACCCAGGCACCCCAGCACTAGATTCTTTCAGAGACAAAAGGGAAGTATTTCTCTTTCCAGGGTCATACATATAAGTTCTTCTTTACATTATTTCTAGTAAGAACAACTGTGCCGTAACAAACTGGACACACCTAGGGGAAAGTTTTCCTCAGTTGATTGTTACAGAAAGATAAAGATTTAAGACCCTGGTTTTCCTCCTCTATAAAAAGCAAGTGAATTAGATGAGCTATTAAGGTTCTTCCTGATTTAAAATGCAGTAATGCCATAATTTCCAGATTCAAAGAACGACCCCCTGCAAATCTGAGTAAAACAAATGCTGTAGAGTCCACAGCAAGCCTTTGGGAGAAGAGGTGCAGAGTCGCACACTGCTTCGTACGCAGTCCTGTGCCTCCTTAAGAAAGGCAAACACAAGGTACCCTAAGCTACAGACAGGGGTCAAGGGGGAACTAATTGTTTTTTCCCCTTCTACATTCTTTCCTTCCGAAAAAAACACCCAATTTTACTGTTGGCTCCTTTTATTCGGCTTATTTTAAGCTGGCTCATTTGCATGGCTCAGATTTTTAAATCTTTCTAATAACCACAATGCAGGCTAACACACACACACACACACACACACACACACACTCTGGTCTTAATCACTGATGAATTTCAACCCTTTCTGTCTATAATCCTGAAGGAGAAGCTCTAGTTTTCAGGTCATAATTCACATGGTACAACAGCATCCTTCTTACACGGGTACTGTAAATACTGGCCACGCCAAGGACAGAATCCCATTCAACACTGGCCCACAGTGGATGATGGCACACTATAAATAGTGTGAAATGCTAGACTTGTGACCGCCACATTCTCTCAGCGAGCTCGACCCAAGAGCTGGGAACCGCACACACACTTTACTTTAGGTGAGGGCGAAGTGTACTGATTCACACAAAAATCACAGATGAGAAAAAAAAAATCCGAGGCAGACTCAGGAGCAAAGCAGCCCCCTTATCCAACTAAAAGTCACACAGGAAACGAAAATCACTCTACTCACCCAGCATAGCTGTTGTTATAAAGGTGGCCATGCCCTGCTTGCAGAATCTCCCAAAAAAGCAGGCAAAGAGGCAGAAAAGCAGCTGTCCGAGTCCTGGGCTTCCTGAGGCACTTCATAGTGTTGCAGGGAGAGGAGCTGAAAGTTCTCTTACAGCAGTCACTGGAGGCTGGAGGTGGCTCACAGGGCCCCCTCCACATGCGCAAACCTTCTCTGGGAGGGGGTGGGGACAAAGGCTGGGGAGTGAGTAAAATGTGACACTTCTTTCCAGCCACAGGGGGAAAAAAAAGTTTAAGCAGCCGAAGAAGGGAAGTTGCTATTAAAACTTGGTGTTGGGACGAGAAGCAGCAGCACACACAGCCCAGCCCAGCAGCTGAGCCTAATCCTTAATCAGGCTCCCCTAGAAGGGGCTGGGCCTCCCCTGTGCTGACTCATGGCTGGGGTTCACTGGGTGCTGCTTCCTTTGGATAACTTCTTTCGGGTTTTTTTGTTTGTTTCTTGGTTTACGACTTTAGGCCCCTAACTTTCTTGAACAGCCTTTCTCCTTTTATTACGTTCTATGGCACAGGACCCTATCCTGAACACAAATGATTTGCTTGAGGATGAGCAAAACACTTAGGCATACATAGAACATTCTGGGCTTAATGTTCTGAGCTCCCATAATGAATTTCTACCTGGATTCCACATACTGAGATGCATGGTGAGTAGCCTTCATGAGTATAAGAGCAAGGATAAGGTCAGGCCCCTGAATCTGAAGAGCCAGGCTTGGACCCAGCTCCTACCTGTATGGAGAAGGGGCAACAGGTTCGCTGGATTTCTGGGAGCTCTCCATATCCATTCCATGTCAGCAACACCCAGACCTGCTTCGATTTCAGAGGTTCTTATAGGGAACAAGAGGCTCCCGTGTGCTTTACTACCTTCACTCACATTTGGAATCACTTAGGAAACCAGACCATTTAAATCAGAATTCCTGGGGGTGGGATCGGTGCTTTAAAAGGATATTCAGGTGATTCCAATGTTCAGCCACCATGCTGGTCTAGAGCGGGGCTTCTTAAACTTTAACATGCGTACAAATCTAATCACCTGTGCATCCTGTTAAGCTGCCCCTTCTGATGAAGTCATTTGGGGCTGGGGCCCAAGATTCTGCATTTCTTTTTCTTTCTTTTCTTTTTCTCCCTCCCTCCCTTCCTTCCTTTTTTAGAGATTTTATTTATTTGACAGAGAGAGAGACACCACGAGAGAGGGAACACAAGCAGGGGCAGAGGAAAGAAACAGGCTTCCTGCCGAACAGGGAGCCCGATGTGGTGCTGGATCCCAAAAAACCTTGGAGCAAACCATCTCGTCATTTTCTCCATGTTGGTGATGAAGAAAGTGTTTTTTTCATCTACGTGCTCCTATCCAGATATACCAGAAAACCCATCTGGAAGGACATACTTTGCTAAGAATGGCCTTATCTAGGGTGACTCCCATTTCGCCCCATGCCAAGGCCTGGTCTTATTTTGGAACAGTGTGGGAGCCAGCATCTCTCTATACGATCACACACTTTTCAAATTTCCCAAAGATTCATAGCCAAGGATTCTGTGCCCTCCAATATTACGTCCAGAACACTGGTTAGAAGAGAAAGTACCATATCTTTCCTTATCTTCTCTACTGAAGTCATAAGTTTGGTGTAAGAGAGCTGTAATGATTTTCAGTTAGAATGATTCTCTAAAGCTTTTTTGACTACCCCAAGGTTAGTTTAATCTCTTCTCTGTGTCCCCCTCTCTAATAACCAGTGTGTTGTCTACTGAAGGGCATAGCACATCGAATTTAAGTATTTGTGTGGTTTCCTCCCAAGGCTGCCTTCTCCTTGAGTGCAGTACAGCACCACCTTTCACCTTTATGTCACTTCCTTATATCTACTAGAGGGAACACGTTTGCTGAAGCAATGATCAGCCATGTTTGTTGAATGAATGACAAACCTGAAAAGGGGTTCATTCAACATTTATTCTGTGACTTCTGTATCCAAACAGAGGAAGATGGAGGCCCTAGAGCAATGGATGGTCCCAGGTCTCCTGGTTTTGTTTCTTGTTTGTTTGTATTGTCATTTTTTTCCTTCATGACTTTAAAGCCTGGATCTCCTGTCTTTGAAGGGGTGAGGCTGCTCTGCAAGTCATGGCCATGCATCTTGAGGCCATTTCTGACAAGGCCAAGAGAGCCTATGTAACCATGACTGAACTGTTGAAATAAGAGGTTACTGTGTAAATAAAACAGTTCATCTCTTTGCATTTTATTATGTCAGAATAATGTATAAATCTGTCATATTCTATCACAACATTAAACTAGGAATGTTAAGTCTCTGGCTGGGGATTAAGCTCATCTTCAAATCATTCTGAAGAATGGGATCCGGTGAGCATGTTCAGCAAAGGCTCTCCAGACTCTGAAACAGGGTAATCATTTCCTGGACTATCAAAAACACAAGAGACCCAGGGGGACATCCTATAGCCTCCCTCAATATTTCAGATCAAAGAGAAGTTCTCAAACAATAGAAGTCATTCCTAACAATCTTCCTCTGGTTTTCTAAGGACCGGGTTATCTGATCAAACTTCTCTGGAGTAGATAAGCTCCCATAAAATGAGTGATAAATGGAGTCCATTTAGTAAGTGGGAGGAGAAGAGAATGGCTTTACAGATGGATTTGAAGATAAACTCAAATGCCCATTTTTAAGGCACTGAGAAGGAGTGAATTATTAAACTCGTGGAAGATTTAGAGATGGAAAGATGAGAATTTCTATTTATCGACTATGTCTTTGTCATATTTTAATTGAAGAGTGAACTTTTTAAAAAGAAATTATTATTGCCCTGCAGAGAAACAAAAGGAAACTACAATTGGGAAAGGAAAATGTCATCTTGATTTGGGTCCATTGTTGTCCATGAATAGATAAATTTTTATTAAAGTATAGTTGACATACAATATTGTATTAGTTTCCTATGTATAATCTAGTGATTCAACATTCATATATGTTATGAAATTATCACAATTAGTCTAGTTACCATCTGTCACCATACAAAGCTAATATAGTATTATTGACTACAGTCCTTCTGGACTATAAGGACTATAAAGATATAGTCCTTATGTCCCCATGGCTTATTTATTTTATAACTACAAGATGGTACCTCTTGATCCCCTCCACCTATTTCACTCCACCTCCCTCCACCACCAAGTCCTCCTCTCCTCTGGAAACCATCAGTCTGTTCTGTTATCTGAATCTGGTTTTGTTTGTTTGTTTTGTTTTGTTTTTTAGAATCGACATAGAGCATTTGTCTTTCTCTGTCTGACTTATTTCACTGAGCATAATATCTTCTAGGTCCATTAATGTCACAAATGGCAAGATTTCATCTTTTAAAAAGATTGTATTTATCCATTTGAGAGAGAGAGTGAGAGAAAGCATGAGAAGGGAGGTCAGAGGGAGAAGCAGACTCCCCAGGGAGCTGGGAGCCCAGTGTGGAACTGGATCCTGGGATTCCGGGATCATGACCTGAGCCAAAGGTAGTTGTTTAACCAACTGAGCCACCCAGGTGCCCAGATTTCATTATTTTTTATGCTCAAGTTATTACTGTTGGATATATATCCACATATTCTTTATTCATTTATTTATCAATGGACACCTTGGTTGCTTCCATATCATGGCTATTGTAAATAATGCTACAATGAACATAGGGGTATACATACCTTTTCGACTTAGTGTCTTCATTTTCTTTTCTTATATTGTGTTTTATATTTTAATTCCAGTATAGCTAACATACAGTGTTATGTTAGTTTCAGGTGTACAATATAGTGATTCAGTAATTCTATACAAATTATTCAGTGCTCATCAAAGTACACACTTTTAACCCCATCCCCTACTTCCCCAGTCCACCTCCACTCTGTTTCTTGGTCTGTCTCTCTTTTTCCTTTGCTTGTTTGCTTTGTTTCTTAGATTCCATATATGAATGAGATCATACGGTATACGTCTTTCTCTGACTGATTTATTTCACTTAGCATAATGCTCTCTAGCTCCATCCATGTTGTTGCAAATGGAAAGATTTCATTCCTTTTATGGCTCACATCTTTTTTATCCATTCATCTATTGATGGGCCCTTGGACAGCTTTCATGGTTTGGCTGTTGTAAATAGTGCTGCAATAAACATTAGTGGTGCATGTATCCCTCTGAATTTGTGTTTTTGTATTTGGGGGGTATATACCTACCAGTGCAATTACTGGGTGGTAGAGTAATCCTATTTTTAATTTTTTGAAGAACCTCCATACTCTTTTCCATAGTGGCTGTATCAATTTACGTTCCCACCAACACTATGAGCGTTCCCTTCTTGCCACATGCTTGCCAACAATTGTTATTTCTTGTGTTTTTGATAATAGCCATTCTGACCGGTGTAAGGTGACATCTCATTGTGGTTTGGATGTGCATTTTTCTCGTGGTTAATGATGGTGAGCATCTTTTCATGTGTCTCTTGGTCATCTATATGTCTTCTTTGAAGAAATGTCTATTCAGCTCTTCTGCCCATTTTTAAATTGGATTCTTTGGGTTTTTTCTTATTGAATTGTAGATTAGATATTTTTAATGTACCTTCCATATCTGAAATTATATGATGGTGTAGGGAAAAATTGTGCAAAACCTTTTCTTATGTATGTGAATGAGAGCCATGTAGATTAATTTTTGTAAAGATATCTGGAAGAGAAAGAAGATAAATGGGTACGGCGGGGCTTTGTGATACAGAAAACCCTCCCATTGCAGTTTCATGCTCATTCTTCAATGTCTTATTAACATAGACCTATTGCTTGCCAGGTCTCTTTTATGGCTTTTTGCTATTGTTCCAGCATGTGAGGAATTAGCAAATGTGATGCTAGGTTGTTGCCTTATGCAGTCTTGGCAATTCTGTGAGGAATGTTCTGAAGCTTTCTTTAACAATGCATTGCTAATGATTCCCTCGCAACAGGCTTTTTCAGCACCATCAGCCATCTCTTCTTGACCCTATGTTTTTAATCTTTCTCTTGTTAACTCTCCATATTTCTCCGTTCCTTAAATGCAAGCTGACCCCTTTCTTTTTTCAGGCTTCTCAAAAGCACACTCTTAACCCTGACAATATGTTTTCCATCCCTACCACCCCAATGAAACTGTCTCTTAAAGATCCATGGTTATTTCTAAGTGAGAAGCCCTCTGTTGTCACTACGTATTTGTATGTTTTCTAAGGCTATTTACCACCCCCTGTTTGAAACTCTTCTTTCTGTGACTGGAGACACTGTTTCTCCTATTCCTTTCTTTCCTAGGGTTACTTCCTATTTTTTGACTGCTTACAAAGTTGATGTTTCATGGCAGTGTTGGCCTTCTCCTCTTTTTTTTTTTTTTTAAGATTTTATTTATTTATTCGACAGAGAGAGATCACAAGTAGGCAGAGAGGCAGGCAGAGAGAGAGAGAGGAGGAAGCAGGCTCCCTGCTGAGCAGAGAGCCCAATGCGGGACTCGATCCCAGGACCCTGAGATCATGATCTGAGCCGAAGGCAGCGGCTTAACCCACTGAGCCACCCAGGCGCCCGCCTTCTCCTCTTCTTGATGTACTGTGGACAGAAATGGGCTGGAACAATTTTGTGGATGAGACTGGCTTGAGCTGGGTCTGGAAGGGAAGGAAAGATTTGGCTGGACTGAGATAAGAAGGGGTGGAGAAAGGTGGCCATTATTATCAAGAAAACATTGTAAGCAAATACAGAGGATGTGGACCTTGAGTTTGTGACACTTGGTACTACTGCCAGAGGGGCTGGGCAGATAAGTAAACATAGAGTTGCACTTGATGGTTGAATTAATTATATGAAAACAAGTCAGAGATGCTATGATGGAACATTAAAGGGGAGTAGATTACATGTACAGGGTGTTATGAGGAAGTGAACATTTAAAGCAAATATGAGAAGGAAACAGCTGTAGCAAGAAAATGGTGGTGGTGGGAGTATAGGTAGGAACAAGACCATTGCAACTCAGGCTGTAGCTTAGACAAAGAAGTCCTCTTCAGAAATTACTGTCCTTCTTTATGTCAAGACAGGATAAAGAGAGGGACTTTCACTGTCCTCAGTCTGGCATTCAAGGCCCTTGAGAATGTTTCCACTTTTATCTTCTTCAATATTTCCTTAATATTCTGTATTATCTTTTCCTTCCTCTGGGCTGCTTTAAATGTCTTTTTTTTTTTATTTTTTCAATTTATTTATTTTCAGAAAAACAGTATTCATTATATTTTCACCACACCCAGTGCTCCATGCAATCCGTGCCCTCTATAATACCCACCACCTGGTACCCCAACCTCCCACACCCTGCCACTTCAAACCCCTCAGATTGTTTTTCAGAGTCCATAGTCTCTCGTGATTCATCTCCCCTTCCAATTTATCCCAACTCTCTTCTCCTCTCTAACATCCCTTGTTCTCCATGATATTTGTTATGCTCCACAAATAAGTGAAACCATATGATAATTGACTCTCTCTGCTTGACTTATTTCACTCAGCATAATCTCTTCCAGTCCCGTCCATGTTGCTACAAAAGTTGGGTATTCATCCTTTCTGATGGAGGCATAATACTCCATAGTGTATATGGACCACATATTCCTTATCCATTCGTCTGTTGAAGGGCATCTTGGTTCTTTCCATAGTTTGGTGACCATGGCCATTGCTGCTATAAACATTGGGGTACAGATGGCCCTTCTTTTCACTACATCTGTATCTTTGGGGTAAATACCCAGTAGTGCAATTACAGGGTCATAGGGAAGCTCTATTTTTAATTTCTTGAGGAATCTCCACACTGTTCTCCAAAGAGGCTGCACCAACTTGCATTCCCACCAACAGTCTAAGAGTGTTCCCCTTTCTCCACATCCTCTCCAACACATGTTGTTTCCTGTTTTGTTAATATTGGCCATTCTAACTGGTGTAAGGTGGTATCTCAATGTGGTTTTAATTTGAATCTCCCTGAGGGCTAATGATGATGGACCTTTTGCAACAGAGCTAATGGCTACCAACATAGACAATATGTTGGAAAGAGAATTCAGGCTAACAATTATCCAGGCAATAGCTAGGTTGGAGAAAGCCATGGATGACCAAACAGAATTGATTAGGACCGAAAAGCGACCAGACAGGATGTTCACAATGTTAGGGCGGAGCTTAAAGCTACCAGGGAGGAGGTTCACAATGCTCTCAATGAGTTCCAATCTAATCTAAACTCTCTTAAAGCTAGGGTAAGTGAGACAGAAGATAGAATAGTGATCTGGAAGACAAACAGAGAGAAAGGATCAGAAGGAAGCCTGGAACAAACAGCTTAGAAACCACGAAAACAGAATCAGGGAAATAAATGATGCCATGAAGCGTTCCAACATCAGAATTATTGGAATCCCTGAAGGAGAGGAGAAAGAAAGAAGTCTAGGAGATATAGTGGAACAAGTTCTTCATGAAAATTTTCCCAATCTCGCGAATGGAACCAGCGTTTATGTACTAGAGGCTGAACGGTCTCCACCCAAGATTATACATTCTAAAAAAACATCACGACACCTGATAGTCAAATTGAGGAACTATAATTGTGGGTATAATCTCTTGAAAGCCGCCAGGGCAAAGAGGCTCCTTACTTACAGAGGGAAGCCCATCAGAATAACGTCAGACCTGTCCACAGAGACCTGGAAAGCCAGAAGAGGCTGACAAGATATATTCATGGCACTAAATGAGAAGAACATGCAGCCAAGAATACTTTATCCAGCAAGACTGACATTCGAAATGGATGGAGAAATAAAGAGTTTTCAAGACCGGCAAGGCTTAAAAGACTATACAACCACCAAGGTTTATATTTCTTTGATAATAATGACCACCTTTCTCCAGCCTTCATGTCCTCAATCCAGCCAGTCCTTCTATCCCTTCCAGACACAGTTCAAGTCAGTTTCATTTATGAAACTGTTCTAATCCCATGTCTGTTCATAGTCCTCACCTTCCTGGCACTGATACATTCATTCTTATATACCCTTATGTTCTAGTGTGTATTCACACTAAATTCAGTAGCACCATTTACTATAAACTGCTCAAGAGCAGGAACTCTATTGTGTACATCTTCACAGTCCGTAGTGCCTAGAGTTCTGTTGGGTCCACAATTAACATCCATTAACAACAAAGCTGTTGGCTTGCCTTTTAGCCCAGTACTCACGGGACCTTTCAGCTGTCAGGGGAGTCCTTTTCTAGAACTCCAGACTTCCCCTTGTCCTTGGCTAGGTCTCTTACAAAGAGAATCTTGCTCACTCAGATGAAAGAACAATTTGAGGAGCAAGCTTTATAGATGGACAAACCTATTATTACATTTTTAAACACTTGTAATTATGTCACAAAGATGTTTTACAAAATTTATGGAGCAAAGCCAAAGTATTTTAATGCAGGAAAGTGGGAACAAGGAGTTTGGTCTGCTGAAACAGCAAAAGAGACTTCCCTTCTTTTTCCTTCTCTTTGTCTTTTTGTTCTCTTATGTCCCTCCTTCCCTTCTCTTCTCCCTCCTGGCTCCCCTTCCTTCCTGATACCAGTCTCCAAGGCTCTCCTGAAGAAAGAAGGTAGGGAAAAATAGTAAATAAAAAATACTTTAAATATTATTTCAAATGACAGAGAATGGATGTTTGTGTTATACCATTTGTAACATTAAGTGTTTTAATGAAAATTAAGAGAAATTTGAGACAGATGGAGCATGAAACGAGATTAAGAAAGTTTGATTAGAATAAAATCTAAAGCAATATTTAAGCAAATGATTGAAGAAATACCCTTCCATCCATTTACCTATGGCAGTGGGAGGTGAAAAAAGAAAAAAAACAAGTAAGCATGGAAACAAAGCAATGACAGAAAAGGCTCAGATATAAACGACACTTAAAAAAAAAAGACTACGTAGAGGAGGAGTTTCTGATACAACAAAGATCAGGAAAATAGGGAATGGAATCTGTCCTAAGAAAGAAAAGCTGTGAGGAATGAGGGAAGTCAGGCAGGCAACAATGATTCATTGTCAGACTACTCATAAAGGCAGAAGGAGGAGAATATGCTCCTGATGCTAAAAGACAGAAAGAGTAAATAGAAAAATAAAGGAGCTCTATTCCAATGAACTTATAGAGAGAAATGTGTACTTTGGATATTCCCCAGATTCCAAGAATATACAGAATTTGAATAATACTTCCAATGTGCTATAATTTTTTAAGATGCTCATACAGAAACTAAGAAACATTTTAAGAATCCAAGTTCATATAATTAAGCTAAAATTTTGGCAAATATGACTAGTTGAGTTATTTTGGTATGATAAACAACAGCGATATTTACTTTAATTTACCAATGTTAAATATAATATAAAAGTGCTTTTTAAATTCTATTTGGGTATGCTTTCTGTAAACCTATACAGATTGGTTATAAAAATGTGATTCTATGTATTTAAAATTCATTAACATTCAACACACTATCTTGAAACACCTGGCATACTAGAAAACACCTTATTTCCATAGGAATTGTGTTTTCTAGTATGCCAGCTTGAATTTCTAAGATCTTTAGGGAACTTAACAATAAAAAGACAAATAATGAATTGAAAAATGGGGAAGGGATGTGAATAGACATTTAATAAATATATACAAATGACCAGTAAGTACATGAAAAAGATGCTTAACATCTTTAGTTACTAGGGGATTGCAATTAAAAACCACAATGAAATACCACTTCACAAACATTGAGGTGGCTATAATCAAAGGCAGATAATAATGACCGTTTGTGAGAATGTAGAAAAATAGGAACTCTCAGACATTGCTAATACGAATGCAAAATAATGCAGCTGCTGTGGAAAATAGTTTTGTTTTTCTTCAACAATTAAATGTAGAGTTATCATATGATCTAGAAACTCCAACTCCTACGTTCCATTCCAGAAAATCCAATCATATGTTCATATCAAGACTTGTACACATACATTCATAGCAGTGTTATTAATAGCCCAAAGTAGAAAAAACCCATATATCCATCAACTGATGGAGGTATACATAATGTGATATATTCATAAAATGGAATATTATTTGGCCATAAAAAGGAAGGAAATACTGATATATATGATATATATGGCACCCTGGGTGAACCTTGAAAACATCATGCTGACTGAAAGGAGCCAGAAACAAAAGGTCATATGTTGTAGGATTCCATTTATATGAAATGTACAGGATAGGTAAAACATATAGACATACAATAAGTATATTAGCAATCGCTGAGAGTGGGGGAAAGGGGATGGGGTTTTCTTTGGGAGTGATGAAAATATTCTGAAATTGGTTAATGGTGATGGTTGTACAATCTTGCAAATATACCAAAACCGACTGAATTGTTTTACATGTTAAATGGGGAATTCTATGGTATATAAATTATATCTCAATTATTAAAAAAAAAAAGATCTTGGGAACTTGAGACCTTAGATTAATTAAAATAGCTAATCAGTGCATACCTAAATCATTTCTAAGTAAGAACACAGAAACAGTGATGACTGAGCACACTTTTATGTTTAATATGCTTTTGCTTTTAATATGCTACAGATAGGCTTTATCTTTGGTTAAGTTCTGCCACTTTTAGAATGTGTATTAGGCTGTAGCAAGCATGTGTCTATATAAAGTTGTGTTATGTATATTTATGAGTTCTGCTTGTAGCTAAAATGCTGATTTGTGGCAGACTGTTCTCCATTATCCACAACGAAATTTTCTCTGTGAAATAGAAGTCAGTTACTTAGGTTAAAAGTTATCATTATCGGCCACAGCAACTTCTTTCAAGACATGTCCCCAAAGGCAAAGGAAACAGAAGTGAAAGTGAACTTTGAGACTTCATCAAAATCAAAAGCTTCTGCGCAGCAAAGGAAACAGTCAACAAAATAAAGAGGCAACCCACGGAATGGGAGAAGAGAACCGCAAATGACACTACAGACAAAGGGCTGAGATCCAAGATCTGTAAACAACTCCTCAAACTCAACACACACAAAACAGATAATCACGTCAGAAAATGGGCAGAAGACATGAGCAGACAATTCTCCAAAGAAGACATACAAATGGCTATCAGACACATGAAAAAATGTTCAATATCATTGGCTATCAGGGAGATTCAAATCAAAGCCACATTGAGATATACCACCTTACACAAGTTAGAATGGCCAAAATCAACAAGACAGTAAACAACAAGTGTTGGAGAGGATGTGAAAAAAGGGGAACCCTCTTACACTATTGGTGGGAATGCAACTGCGTGCAGCCCCTTTGAAAAACAGTGTGGAGATTCCTTAAGAAATTAAACATAGAGCTTCCCCATGACCCTGCAATTGCACTACTGGGTATTTGCCCCAAAGATACTGATGTGGTGAAAAGAATGGCCCTCTGTATCCCAATGTTTGTAGCAGCAATGGCCACAGTTGCCAAACTGGAAAGAACCAAGATGCCCTTCAACAGATGAATGGATAAAGAAGTTATGGTCCATAATGCACAATGGGCATTGTGCCTCCATCAGAAAGGATGAATACCCAACTTTTGTAGCAACATGGACGGGACTGGAAGAGATTATGCTGAGTGAAATAAGTCAAGTACCATATAGTTTCACTTACTTGCGGAGCATAAGGAATAACACGGAGGACATTGGGACATGGAGAGGAGAGGTGAGCTGGGGGAAATTGGTGGGGGGAGACAAACCATGAAAGACTGTGGACTCTGAGGGAAAAAACTGAGGGTTTTGGAGGGGAGGGTGTGGGAGGTTGGGTGAGCATGGTGGTGGGTATTATGGAGGGCATGTATTGCATAAAGCACTGGGTGTGGTGCATAGACAATGAGTTTTCAAACACTGAAAAAAAATTAAAGGCTTCTTTTAAAAAAAATCATTAGTTCTTTCCACAGTTTCACAATTGTGGCCATTGCTGCTATGAATATTGGGGTACATATGGCCCTTCTCCTCACTACATCTGTATCTTTGGGGTAAATACCCAATAGTGTAATTTCAGGGTCATAGGATAGCTCTATTTTTAATTTTTTGAGGACTCTTCACACTGTTTTCCAAAGTGGCTGTACCCACTTGCATTCCCACCAACAGTGTAAAATGGTTCCCCTTTCTCCAAAGATGCCCTTCAACAGACAAATGGATAAAGATGATATGGTGCATATATACAATGGAATATTATGCAGCCATCAGAAAGGTTGAATACCCAAGTTTTGTATCAACATGGACGGGACTGGAAAATATGCTGAGTGAAATAAGTCAAGCAGAGAGAGAGAGAGAGTCAATTATCATATGGTTTCACTTACTTGTGGAGCATAAGGAATAACACAGAGGACATTGAGAGATGGAGAGAAGTGAGTTGGGGGAAAACAGAGGGGGAGGCAAACCAAGAGAGACTGCAGACTCTGAGAAACAAACAGGGTTTTGGAGGAGAGAGGGATGGGGGGACAGGTGAGCCTGGTGGTAGGTATTAAGGAGGGCATATATTGCATGGAAGACTGGGTGTGGTGCATAAACAATGAGTGTTGGAACACTGAAAAAAATTATCATCAGTATTGTTGATTGAGACTACTAGGAGCAATAGTAACAGAGAAAATATAACAATATATGTACTTCTATTTTCAAGGGAAATAATATTTTTTTCCCTAACACAGTACTTCTTTGTTACTGTTCCTCTTTTTTTTTTTTTTTTTTTTTTTGGTTCTTCAGACCCATTTACATCCTGACGATTTATCAAGGACACCAAAGAGTTTGTTCATGTGGGTTATGTCTACTGATTTTTAACTGTATTGTCAATTAAAATGGAGAACTTTAAAAAATGCTTATTTATTGGTTCATTTGAAGGTAGTAATGGTGAAAGCCTTGTATTCTGTTTCTTATAAAATTAGTTCTCATGGTCTCGCAAGATTTGTCCTAAAGTCCCAGTATGTTGTAGAATACTAAAAAGCACAATGAAAAACAAAGCTTGGAATGTAAATTTTATTTGCCTTGGTTTATAATAACTGAGTCTGAAAAGCTATGGAATGCCTTAATAGCTTGGCAAAGTTTGCTCAGTGTTGATGGGATTGATTCCTTGGTTTACTGTTTATTGCTTTCATTATGATATGAAGGGTTAATCTTTCTGTGTTATTTGCTTACATAACAAAGATTGTCTTATCAGAGTAACTTTCTGTGCTTTGTGTTGACTTTATTACATCCGGTATTATTTTTAAAAACAATTAAAAAAAGAGAAGAACAAAGAAGCTTCACTTTTGAAAGAGTTAATATTTTTACAATTATGTTACATTCTATGTGCATTTCAAAATTCTTTGGTCACTTCAGTTAAATACGTAGCTAATATTATTCACAGGCACCCATGATCTTATCTTAATCAAGTCCAAATCTCCTCCAATAAAACTTATTTTCGTCATCCCCAAACCAAGCTCTCAGTATCTGGGGGAAAAAAAAAAAAAGAGTAAAATTTACAGGATATCTTTTGCACCTAAAACTTTATTTGTGATTTCCCAGGGGGTTCCCTGCAAAATCACAAAGACTTGTTCATTCACCTTGTAAAAAATACTAGAAATGATTAGGTTTAAAAAGAAATCTGTATTCCTATCAATGTGTTACATGAGAAGAGTTGTTGAATTGAAAGAGATGTTTATTCTCCCTGAGGTAAAATTTTTTATAAACAAAATATTGTTAATATAAATAATTCAGAAACTGCATCCTGTATATGAAGTTCCTAGGGATTTGTCAATGCTCTTGCTATCCATGACATGTTTCTGCTTGGTGCTATTTTGTCTGATGATATTTAGACATGAAATTAAATGTTAAAGTGTTATTACTCAGAGATTTCAGTTATCATTTAAAATTCTTATTGGCTATAAGCATGCTTCATTTGGATCTAATATATTCTTTTTTTGGAGTATGTAAACAAGAGTTTACTAAGGAACAAAATGAACTTATTAGTATAACATTAAAAATATAAACTATTTCTTAAATTTCATAATCCAACAACTTTAAGTGAACAAACCACTTAATATTGTTACTAATTTCATTTCCATTGATCTTCCTTTGACAAAGTACTGCCAAGTCCCAAACATGGGCTATTTTATGATAATGGACTACTAATTTATGTTTTTTATTTGTTTTTCTAAGGCCATAAGTAATATTCTATATGATAAGCCATCCAGCCACATTGGAGAACAGTGTGGAGAGTCCTCAAGAAATTAAAAAAAGAGCTTCCCTATGACCCTATAATTGCACTACTGGGTATTTACCCCAAAGATACAGATGTAGTGAAAAGAAGGGCCATCTGTACCCCAATGTTTATAGCAGCAGTGGCCATGGTCGCCAAACTGTGGAAAGAACCAAGATGCCCTTCAACGGATGAATGGATAAGGAAGATGTGGTCCATATACACTGTGGAGTATTATGCCTCCATCAGAAAGGATGAATACCCAGCTTTTGTAGCAGCATGGATGGGACTGGAAGAGATTATGCTGAGTGAAATAAGTCAAGCAGAGAGAGTAAATTATCATATGGTTTCACTTATTTGTGGAGCATAGCAAATAGCATAGAGGACAAGGGGAGATTGAGAGGAGAAGGGAGTTGAGGGAAATTGGAAGAGGAGGTGAACCATGGGAGGGATCTAATATCTTCTAGGCAAGTGATTCTCAGTTGAGGATGTTCATCAGATTCATGCTTTAAGTTTTATGATGTACTCCAGATTTACTAGATCTCTTTACTCGATAGTCTTAGGATATTCTTAACATACTAGTTGCATACTGTTGGTATGTGTGTTATGTCTCAGGATTATTCTATCTCAAAAGTATTTCTTCCGTATCTTCATTTAATTTTACAAATCAGATACAACATCCACTGACTTCTTTGCAAATAGGCTTATGAGTGGTCCTTATAGACACTTACTGAAGCATCTTGAAAGGACGTTATTATCTTGTTTTTCATGCCATGTATAAGTCAAATTTGTTTGTCAGTTACACCATTCTTGTTATGAACTTTCACCAGACCTTTCACATTTGAAAATGATCAGCAATAAGTCAGCCACAACTGTTTTAATTTCTGTCATCTGCAGATAGTTTTGTTTTACTCTGGTGCTTTTTTGCTGTAGGGATAACAGTTTGAAAAGTCCTCAGCAATGACAGAAAACAGGGAGTTTGACCTTTTTTCCTCCTTCAAAACAGGATATGAGTGGCTTTCTCCCAGCTGCTGGCATAACCACTGTTATGTTCCAGGCACACTCCTTTTTCCTTTTCCTGCCCAAAGTTTGCCATGTTAATTGACCTTCTTATGCCTCTTCTCTCTTGTTTGGGGACTCTCTTTTTTGCCTGTTTCTTTCATTTCTTGTCTTTCCTATCCCTATCATTAGTTCTTTATTCTTTTATCTACCCGTTCTGTCTGATCAGGGATCTCTCTCATTCCTTTTTCCTTTTAAATTGCCACCCCAACTTTTAATCTTTGACTCCCTCGTGTAACTCCCTCGAGCCTCCCTAGAAGGAGGCTCGCATCGATTTCCCTCCAGATTTCTTTCTGTGTGAACTTCTTACTGCATCATAAGCAAACTTTTGTCTTTCCAGAATGCATTTTAACTCTATTTTACCTGCTTGCTAGAGCAGAAAACTTACTCACAAAATTTTATTGAGCTATTTCTGAGTTGCTCTGCAAACATGGGATTCCCAAATTGAAAATCAATCCAGTGCTTCCCTAAGTGCTTTAAGTGCTTTTCTGAATTAAAGGAAAGCATCAAATATCCAACCAGCATTTCAACACAAAAGTTAACAGCTGGTGTATAAAGAATCTCAGATAGTCTCTTGTTATCTGAATTAGGCCCTTCTTTATTGAACTTTATTTGAAATATGCGACTTGGCATAAAACTCACAGCTGCAAGATTTCTAAGAGGGAGAAAAAATAGTTTGGGTAGGGTTACATCAGCTACAGAAGAAATAAAACCTATCTGTGATCTTAATTCTTCAGGCAGTCTGAAGTGGTGGTATAAACTGTTTTCAGAGCTGCTTAGAAAGAGTCAACTACAAATTGTCACTGGGGCTGAAGGTGACTCTTCATTGGCTCTTATTCATTCTGGCTTTGCCCACTATTTGTAGGTATAGTCTCACTCTTACACACATTTTCTTTGCCTTTGTCCAACATTTGCTGAGCAGAGCTAAGTATCTACTTAATTTTGGTATAAGAACCAAAAGTTTTGGTGTGCTGAATGAGGAAAATATGATGTAATTATACTTGCCAAGGTAACCCTTGGATAATGAGCAATAAATTTGCAATTTGTCAATTGCACAAAAATTTCCACTCTCTTTCCCCCACAAACCTTGTCCCTTCCCACCCAAGCTTCCTCAACTTAACCACACCAAAAAATTTTTCTAAATGCTGGCATTGTTCTAAACTAGTGTGTATCCAACTTTGCTGTCCATTAGATTCAGCTGGAGAGCTTACAAAATGCTAATCAGAGTGGTGTGGTTTCTTTTGGGGGGGGGTGTGTGTCTAGGTATCACTATTTTAAATAGATTCTCAAGTGATTGATTCCAAAAATGTTGCAAAGTTTGGAAGCGATTGTTCTAAGTGATTTATCTATATCTGTTCAGAGTCTTGGCCATTACCACTCTGAGTTATCAGATTATCCCAGATCACGTGGGTTGGTCAATCCAGTACTCACTGTTCATCTCACAGGTCACATTTAACAATTCATCATCCTTAAAATACATATTCTTTTACTTGTCTTCCAGGAAACTGCATTTGCACTGTCATTTTCTCTTAGCCCCTCTTTATGGCTTCCCTTCTTCTCATCCTCCTTATGAGGATGTGCTCCAGAATGTATCCTTGATCATTTCTTATTTATCTTACACTTACCCCCTTGGTGATCTGATCTAGTCTTATGGCTGAAAACATTACCTATGAGCTGACAATTCCTATATGCCCATATTGATATTTGTAACTCTGAATTTTCTTCTAATTTCCAGATTCCTAAATACAATTCTCCATTCAATATCTTGACTTAGATGTCTAATAGTCATAATAATACTGACTAAAAAGCAGAATGTGCGGTTCTATTTTAACCATCCCAAAACTAGTCCTTTTACAGAAGTTTCCATTTGAGTTGATGGCAAGTCAAGTTGCTCAGATTGAAATGAAATAATCCTTGGACAACTCTTTCTCTGAGCACATTGAATCCGTCATGTTGGATCTATTCTTCAAAGTTATCTCAAGAATCCAACCACTTCTGACCACTTTCAGTGTTACCAGTCTGGTATGAGCTGCCACCTTTGTCTCCTAGACCACCGCAAGCACCTTCTCACTGTTCTTGCATCATGCGTCCCTGTATCTCTTCTCAATACAGCCACTGCAGTGATCCTCAAAAGACACAAGTTCAGCTGTGTCACTGCTCTGCATAGCTCTTCATTTAATATATGGTAAAACCCAAGATTCTTATGATGGCTTTCAAGGCCCACGTAATTTAGTTCTTAGTCACCTCCAACCTTCCGCACCTTGCTCACTATGCGCAGTTTGGTTCAGCTGACCAATAGTCCTCCAGTGTGTCCATGTCTGGATCTCTGGAAGCTGTGAATGTTCCCATATACATATGTAAAGAGACTCTGTCGATAGGACTAAGTTAGAGATTTTGAGATGAGGAGATCATCCTGGCTTACCTGGGTAGGCCCAATGTAATCACAAGATTCCTGGTAAGAGGAAGTCAGACTGAATAAATGGAGATGTGACAATGGAAGAAATTGTAATGTGACTTGGGAAAATTACTAATTCAGCAAACCTTGGTTTTATCATCTACAACACAACCAATATAATACCTACCTCACAGGGTCATTCTAAAGATAAAGTTAGAAACGCTTTACATATTTGCCTTCTGAATTGGTAGGTAAAATTCTCTATTTATATTTCATGAATTTCACCTTACTTATTTTGAACCCAATTTTTCACCAGTCTTGGAAAAAAGGCACAGATCTATTTGCCTCTATAGAAGTATTTATTCTATAATTTTAAAAAGTCTTTTTATTCTCTAATTCAATGAAATAATCATGCAATTGAGATTTATGTGTTTTCTTGGTGTCCTTTCACCATCATTACAGAAAAGAACTAGACCAGATCAAAACTCCTTAAGCCTCTAAGTAGATTCTCATTCATCTTTAACATTATTCAACCACCTATGAATTCACCTACATTAAGCATGTGAATATGTCCTTGGTTCATGAGGGGTTTTGAGACTCTTTTAAACTGCATTGCTAAAATCCTGGTATTTGGTATCTGTGAAATTCCTTAACTGCTGCTTAGTTGAGCAATTCTTTCCTTTAGTGAACCCATCTGGTCTCTGTCAGTCATTGTGACCACTTTTTTGTGTCCGAAGTATTGGCAAGTCATAGATAATTTTAGGATTTTGTCAGGTATAGATACAAAGTTTATTTGTTGGTAGTTTCTTGGGCTAACCTTTTGGAAAAGGTTTTTTTATAAAAAAAAAAAAAATAGAAAGCTTCATTTCACTTAACTTTTGGGTTTATAAGGTAAGAGTGATTTAGGATTGTTAATATATAACACTGGAACTGAATTAGTTCCTGTATTTTAAGATATTTAGCTTCCTAATATGTGAAAATGTAAAATGTGTACCTGGCACAATTTCCCAAGGGGAAAAACCGAAATGTGTTGATGTTCCCTTTTTCAGCTCCAGAAATAGCTGCTGTGTGCTCCTTTACTCTGTTTGTGAAACATCAGCCCTTCCCCTTCAAGAATCTCTGAGGATGTGAGCTTCATTTATGGAACTAACTTCATTAACTGGACCACTTGGTTTTTACTAAACAAGGAAACTATGAAAATAAGAACAGAAATAGAAAATTATTTTCAATTAGTTCTCTCCAAAGTTAATGTTGAGACATAGTTGGCATATTTTATTTTGTTTTTCCAGTAAACTGAAAGCAATTTCTCAATAACCTATAACTTCCTCCATTTTTTTTGCTTCATAAATAGATATTTGGTCATTAAAAAGACTAATTACATAGGTATCCTTCACTCCATGGGAGGGAAACATCTAGAAAACTAACTCTTTTAAAAAGATAACTGATTTACCTTATAAATATGAAAATGTTACCACTGATCTCCCCATTTCTGTATGTCTCGTTCTTCTGACTGTACTAATGGTTGTAGTGACTAACCTTAATTACCATATATTGGGGACTATGCAAAGAACAGGGGTGTTCTTATTATTAGTTGTCATGGAAGCATCATGTAGCAGGTACTATTATAATTTTCATTTTATAGAAAAAGTAGTAGAGGCTCAGAAAGCTTAACAAAAGCTCAGATAGTTATTAGCTGGTAGAGCAAATTTTAAAGCAAGTATGCTTGACTTAGAGGGCTGCTTTTATCTAGTACACAATGCATTTTTCTGCCTTTAGTCACTGTTAGAGACACCCCTGGAAGTTCATTTCCCCTCAGGTGACTACTATAGTTATTCTGGGAATCTCTAAGCTGTGTCCCATGAGCACTCATTAATAAAATTCTAAAGTTAACCTGAGGAATCTTCCATTTTCCCACTCATAATATTCTCTTGGTGATAAGTACACCATTCCTGAGGTTTACGCTGTCCTCCAAATCTTCTGAAAGACCCTCTCCCTCTCCATTGCTTTGCCTTCTGGAGTGCGACCCAGGAACTTCATAGGGGCTGTCTCCCATTGCCTCCAAAGGCATTATGCTGTCTGCCTTGCCTGATAGGGCTGCTCTTCCCACCTGGGATGGTTGGGATTCTGGGCTCCACCACCATTTATGGGCAAAGGGAATGGGTCCTGTCAAGGGAGGAGTGGGTGTGCTGGAGTAACTTGGGTCCCTTGAGTACCAGGGCCTCTTTGTCCCTTCCTTTGTACCTCTTGTATCCCAGAAAATATTTCAACGACACCTCATGTGTTCTTTTCTACTCAGAATGCCCTTCCTCCCTCCAATTTTCCTTCACGTGGCAAAATCTTCTTTATTGTCTTAAGACCCAACTCAGGAGCCACCATGTCTCAGAACTCCTCCTTGTTTGCCACAACCAATAGGTTGCCCTCCTCTGTGCTTCCCTAATGCCTTTGACTTGTCTCCAATGCTGCCCTGATATGTTGTATTATTAATATTACATATGTATCTGTTTATCTCACTAGACAATTGAGTACATTATGCAGTTGAAGATAGCGATTGTTATTCATCTTTGTGCCCCAGCACAGTGCCTGGCATTTAGTACCAGGTCAATAAATGTTAAATAATAAATAACTCCTATGAGTCTAGCTAGAATAACTGGGGGGATGGATGACTCAGTAAATCTTCCTTATTACATTTCCCCTGACCCTTCCCCAGATCATGCCTTTATCATCTCTTACCTGGACTCCTAAAACAGCTTCTTAACTTTTTTATTGTGGAAAAATATATGTAATATTAAATTTACCACTTCAATCTTTTTTTTTAAGATTATTTATTTATTTATTTGAAAGACAGATCACAAGTAGGCAGAGAGGCAGGCAGAGAGAGAGAGAGAGGAGGAAGCAGGCTCCCTATTCAGCAGAGAGCTTGATCCCAGAACCCCGCGATCATGATCTGAGCCAAAGACAGAGGCTTTAACCCACTGAGCCACCCAAGTGCCCCACTTCAATCATTTTTAAGTGTAGAAACCCTTTAACTCTTAACCCTGACTTCACTAAGTCCTCCTCAATTCCAGCTGTCAGTTGGTTGCTCAAATGAACTAAAACCACATTTACCTGCTGTTTACGATGCTTCACTGATTACTTTATAACTGATGTGTGATGATGCCAGTATTAAAACCCATACCAAGATAGTAAATTCTTAGAGGGCAAGGACTTTGTCTCACTCATCCTCGTATGGCCTGCTCTAACTTCAAACACACCTGCTGCAGAGGTAAACGCTGTGACACTGGGGGATAAGAGTTCAATGATAAACTATGGTGGAAATGCTGATGTGGGAACAGGTGTTTCTGCTCCAAGACAAAAAAGTTGCTCTGGTGTATTCCAAGTTTTGAGACAAGAACATTTTCTGACTTTAAACAACATTTCTAGGAAATGTGTAGTTTCTGGGATTTGGACGTAGATAGCAGAATTTATTTCCTGTGAACTGATGTCAAATAGGAGAGAATTTTCCTCACTCTGAATAAGACAGTGGTGACGACTGTAAAAAGATTGTCATATGGCTATGAGGGCTAATAACAGGGCTTCTCTTATATTTCAGAGAGAGAAAGAAAAAAAATTTTTTTTTTCTTGTGCTCCCTCTTCACTCCTCAAAAGAATTTTGATATGCTAAGCACAGGAAAAAGAGCTGGAGGTCCTTTCTAACATTAGCAGGGTTTAGACTTTAGTGACAAAGTTCTACATAGTTGGTGTGTGTTTGGCAGGTTTAGAGGAAGAAGTTGTCCTGGGTCATTGTGCCTTTCCTTTTACATGTGAGTGTAGCTTGTAACCCATCCATGGCCTGGAGATGAAGTAGGGAGGCAATTTGAAAGGATGACTAGGAAGGAAAACCCTAACACCAGCCCTGTAGAGCAAGTGCAGATAGATTGTTCCAGAAGTTCTGATAAGGAAATCTGTAAAACCAAAAGAGAAGTCTGTAAAAACAAAACAAAACAAAACAAAACACCCAGAAACCTGTTAAAAAAAAAAATCTATCACTGTTATTTACACATGGGGAAATTGAACCCCAGAGGGTTAGGTGATTTGCCCAAAGTTACTTGGGAGATGAAACTGAATTGCAAAACAAGTTTTCTGACTCCAGACTTACAGTAGAGCAGGGAGTGGGTCCTTGTGTAGAATTTGAAACACAGAAAGTGCTTGGTATGTATAAGGCAAGCTACAATTAGGGGATTCCATCTCTAGGCTGTCTCACTATACTGCATTGCTTCTTACCAGTTCTCACCTTTGCATTATTACTCAGGAGGATACTGAGGCTTCCTCATTATCACTCTAAATCTCAAGGACTTGGAGATGGAAGAAATGGTGGATTTTATCAGCTACGTATTGAGCCATGTGCTGACACGACCAGGAAATGGTGTGTGATTGTGCAACACGAGAACAAAAGAGTTGGAAATTTACCAAACTCTAACTAAGGCAATCGAAGCAAAAATTAAGAGGCCAGCAGAAATAGGAATTTACTTTAGCAAGGGGCAATGTAGTCAAATTTATTATACTAGATTTGGAGACAGACTATATGAATTGGTCAGGTTGCAGGGGATCTTAACCTGAGTGGACTGAACTATGTTTCATTATAATGGTTTCATTTATAATCCTATGTGTTGTTGTAGGCATTTAAAATTACTTTTCTAAGAAGGGATTCATGGGCTTTGTCGGACGGCAAAAGGAGTTGGTGGCGAACAAAGTTAATAATTTCAGACCAGTAACATAAAAAAGGGACGTGGAAGGCCAGAACTAGGTGACCATGCTCATCCTAACCCTGTTTAGAAGAGAGTGTGTCCTGTAAGGCCAGTAAAAGACCATATCCAGGAAGAAACCTGCCCATGCTAGAGATGGATGTCGTGAGGTAACACAGCCTGATGCCACGAATTTAAAAATGGACACTTTACCCCTTTTCCTTTGATTTGTTCAAATGAAGAACCCCTTGGAATATGGCCTTTCATGCACCCTGCTTCTTGGGAGACCTCACTCAAGCAGATGTGAATTGCCTGCCACCTGGTGGTGACATTGTTAATGTAAATTATTAGAAGTCAGCATTCTACTCCAGACGTTCATCTATGTGAGTCTGCAAATCTGAGGCCCAACCTTGCCCTGTTGGGGAATTCACCACTGGCTACCATTTTGTGAGTGACTGGTTGACTAGCTGGCCTTCTCCTGGGAAGTGAGAATTGCTTCCATTGCAAACTACAGGGTGTTTCTACCTAGGAATTGGTAGAATTATCTTTTGCTTGTTTTTTGATAATGAGGTATTTGTTAACAATTATAGTCAAACGAGATTACTTTTGGTTAGTTCACTGATTTACAGGTGGGGAACCACACAAAACCATAAATCTAAGACAATGCAGTTCCAAGTGTGCATCTACATAAAGGCCAGACCAGGCACCTTGACAACCTAGACTTAAGAAGTGGTGATCAGTATCACAGAGTCCAATAAGCCTGTAAGGCCCTACATAAGTACAAAGATCACTAATGCATTTCTGGTGCTCAAGGTTGTGTTGATGCAAATATTGTAGTGCTATGCTCAGCAGGAATTAAAATCTATAAGCATTCCTGATTCTTATAAGTTACTTGCAATGATTTTCCCAAATTGTGACCAATTTTGTCTTAGCACAATTCTGACACATGGTCCATATTCAGCTGGTTTGGCAGAGCTGAAATGGAATGCTGCTTTGGTGTTTGAATTTTCTCCAGGCCCTATATCCCTCTGTCATTATCCTATATGTGCAAAAAAACATCCCTGATGGGGATGACCTTCCTTTGTACCAATGCAGTTTCAACACAGAACCCGTGGTTTTTTTTTTGTTTGTTTGTTTGTTTTGTTTTGTTTTGTTTTTTTTAAGTTGCAAGGCACAGAGAGACACACTCAGAGACAGTACCTACTCAGTGATCTCACAAAAACATCATCAGGGATAGGAATTTTTGTAAGGATACATAGGGAAATGACACCTGCAATTTCATAGCCAGGCACCTAAGGAAGTGAAGCGTCACTCCTGGCTGTTTGGACCACTGCAGGAGCTGTACCAACACCAGGCCTCCATCCGCCTCCCCTCCCTACTCTCTATTTTAATTACACCGCTATTCTGGACCCTCAGTTTCTATTGCTCTGCTTTATGCCAAGCTACAGCTTCTCTGTCACCTCCTACTGCCTTCTTCACTGTTCTCTTGCATTCTATATCACAGTTTGTGTCTGCTCCTGGATGCTTCTGCTGCCTGGCTTCTGCTTCCATTGAGACTTCTAGAGAGAATATGTTATTGGACTGCGCTGACACTCTTTTTTAAGTGTACCGTGCCTCTGTGGGGTTCTCAGGCTAAAGTGGACCATTGGCTGTTGATCACGGATGTTGGCTCAGACCCCAGGCCCTTATCCCATTTGCTTGTGGCCAAGATGATGGGTCACACAATACAAGATATGCAACATGTGGGTGAGAAAGTTCTGCTGGCTGCTTGGAGGCTGGTGGGGGGGGTGGTGAGGAAGGCATTTAAAATCCAGGGACTGTTCATTACACTCCCCAAAGCATCAGTGTTTCCTCAGACCAAAGCTTGACCATATCTGACTCCATTCCAAAAGGTAATGTGCAGCTGAGTACATGCACATTTAGGCGTTATTATTGAGAAACTGTGTCCTTAATTATAGACTGCCTGATGATAATTTACCGCACCATATGTTCCAAAGCCAGAACTAAAGCTGCCGGTTTCCACTTTGATTCACATGTGGCTCACAATGAATGTTTCCCATAGGACCTGCTGCCCAGTGCGTAGGTGGTGATGGCTCCCTCCAAACCTTTGGATTGTATGAAGGGTTTCATTTGCTTCTGTAATTACCTATTTCGGGACTGACAGAGGAACTAAAAAGCCGGAAAATACTGTTCAGCTGTAAAGTCCATATGCAATGATTTGTTTGTTCCAGCAAAAATGATAATAATAACACTCAAAATAATATTCCAGTCTTGACATTTCTCATTTAGAAAGTATGAAATCCTTTAGCAAGAGTGTTTCCTGTTCAAAACTATTTTTTTAATTAAAAAAAAATTTTTTAATATTTATTTATTTATTCCTTTTCTTTTTTTCTTTTTTTAAAAAATTTTTTAAATTTATTTTCAGCATAACAGTATTCATTGTTTTTTGCACCACACCCAGGGCTCCATGCAATCCGTGCCCTCTCCAATACCCACCCCTGGTTCCCCCAACCTCCCATCCCCCGCCCCTTCAAAACTCTCATAGTGTTTTTCAGAGTTCATAGTCTCTCATGGTTCACCTCCACTTCCAATTTCTCTCAACTCCCTTCTCCTCTCCATCTCCCCTTGTCCTCCATGCTATTTGTTATGCTCCACAAATAAGTGAAACCATATGATAATTGACTCTCTCTGCTTGACTTATTTCACTCAGCATAATCTCTTCCAGTCCTGTCCATGTTGCTACAAAAGTTGGGTATTCATCCTCTCTGATGGAGGCATAATACTCCACAGTGTATACGGACCACATCTTCCTTCTCCATTCATCCGTTGAAGGGCATCTTGGTTCTTTCCACAGTTTGGTCACCGTGGCCATTGCTGCTATAAACATTGGGGTACAGGTGGCCCTTCTTTTCACTACATCTGTATCTTTGGGGTAAATACCCAGTAGTGCAATTGCAGGATCATAGGGAAGCTCTATTTTTAATTTTTGAGGAATCTCCACACTGTTCTCCAAAGTGGCTGCACCAACTTGCATTCCCACCAACAGTGGAAGAGGGTTCTCCTTTCTCCACATCCCTTCCAACACATGTTGTTTCCTGTCTTGCTAATTTTGGCTATTCTAACTGGTGTAAGGTGGTATCTCAATGTGGTTTTAATTTGAATCTCCCTGATCAAAGCTTTTATAACACCTTCTAGGGATATCTCTTTGGGGGTCAAGTCCTAAAGGAATCCTTTCCTGCCCTGAGGGAAGAGTATGCTCCTCCCAGCTTCTGTATTCAAGGCTCACTTTAAGCCATGCTCAGTATTGAGTTTCCCCTACATGGGGCTATGCAAGTGAGAAATAAGGTCCATTGTCTTCCTCTCTTAGGTGAAGTTAAAACTGTGGCTTAGGGCCTGAGTAAGGCTCTGTATTTCGTACAGCATTGATGGCAAGATGGAACAGTCCATGCTTCAGGCTATTCTAATCTTCTTCAGTCTGTGTCAAACCAATGAGAGCTCTGAGAAATGGAAGGCTGCTAAGAGGCACGTTAGTTCCTGTGTTTGCCTGAAATTGAGGATACACTCAATCTTTCAAAAGTAATCTCCAAAAAAGATTATCTTTATTCTGGATTGTGGCCAACTCTTACATCTCAGGGCAAGATCTTACATGCTGTGACTGGTGGGAAAAGGGGTAGAGTTGCTTACACTTTAGTTCTTGAAGTTTCCCAGTCTTTTTTTTTTTTTTTTTTTTTTTAAGATTTTATTTATCTGGCAGGAAGAGATCAGGTATTTTATTTGACAGCGAGAGATCAGATTATTTGACAGCAGAGAGGCAGACCTGAGGAGGGGGGCGGGAAGCAGACTCCCCACCAAGCAGAGAGCCCGATGCGGGGCCAATCCCATGACCCTGGGATCATGACCTGAGCCAAAGGCAGAAGCCTTAACCCACGGAGACACCCAGGCACCCCCTCTTACCAAAGTATATGCTATTGTCTGGTGTGATGATTATTCTTTGTCTCCCAAGGCCTTGGCCAAGTCTGGTTCTAGGAAAGCCTTCCTTTTCTTCCTCTTCAGGCCTGTGGGTGGTAATCATTTTCAGCTGCTGCCAGTCCTCAAGCATGCTTCAACACCTCCTATTGGTTTCCTTAACCCTGTCTACACCACTGCAAACAATTCCTCACCAAAAATGCTTCCACAAACATACCAACTGATGGTGTTGTCTGTCCAATTCCAGGACCTTGATAGAAACATGTAGTATGTAAACATCTTCATAGTAATATCTTACCATGGGTTTCCAAGTGGGAAATCTCCCATTTCCATTCTGGAGATTTATCAATATGGTAACATCTTATGCTTATCAGCTTAAAATAATTTCTTTAGATTTTTAATCATGTATTTATAAAAAGCCACTATTTTATTTCCAGTTTTTATTCTGGCCCAGATGAAATGAATGCTTTACAGAAGATCATTGTAATTCAATCTCCAAAGGTTTGGTCTCCTTTAGTAATACTTTTTCACTAATAAACATTCCTTAATACAAATTAATTGCCTATTTCATTATTAAACATTGTGTACTTATGTTGCATAGAACAATATAAAAAGAAGATAAAAATCCAAATTTTGCAGAAAACTGTAATAGAGCAAACGATGAGTCAATGATGTTGTAAAATTTCAGGAACTAGTTATTTTAAATTCAGAATTTCTGATCATTATGACAGAGGCTGAACCAACCTCTCCTTTGTAAATCCATTCTTCATTGCATCCAAGTTCTCAGGGCCTCCTTCAGCTTAGGGCTCCTCTCCTTTCCATGTACCTCAGCTGCAACTAGGAGCTCTGCACTTGGTCCTTATAACTGACTCATGCCCTAGTATTAGCTCTTCCTCACTGATTTTTCCTCTTATACTCCATGTCTTCAGTCAGGTTGATCCTAAGTGGTTGCAGTGTCTACTCCAGTATACCTGTATGCTGGTCTCATCCACCATTCCATGAAAAGAACACATCTTTTGTAAGTAAATCACACACTTTGCCCACATGAACTGTAGTGGGCATCTCACTAATCTCTTGGTCAAATGGTGTTTTAGTATCTCTCTCCTTCCTTCCTTCCTTCAACACCACAGGGGTGGATAGAGGGATTTGCATATTCTCCATATCCCACTGCCAATTCCGGACCAATCTTCCAAGTGAATGACTATGTTTTTGTCAACATTCAATCACTCGAGGACAAGAATGAAAAAGAGGCCAAAGGATTTGGAGTTTTTTCCTAAACCATGTTGTTCTAGGCTGGATAATGGCCTCTGAAGATATCCAAGTCTTAATCTCTAGAACCTGTGAGTGTTACCTCTTAAGGCAAAAAAGGATATCACAGATGTGATTAAACTAAGAGTTCTAGGAGAAGATGATCCTGGATTATCCAGGTAGGCCCTAAATGCAATCGCAATTATTCTTACAAGAAGGAGTATAACATCTTATGGAGATTTAACACCCAGAAGGAGGGCAATGTGACCACTGAATCAAGATGCTACACTATTGGCTTTGAAGATGGTAGTGGCCACAAGTCAAAGAATGTGAGAAATGCAGCACTAGAAACTGGGAAAAGCAAGGAAACAGATTCTCCCCTAGGATTTCTAGAGGGAGCATGGCCTTGTTAATACTTTCAGGCCAGTGGAACCCATTTTGGATTTATGGTCTCCAGAACTATAAAAGAATAGATGTATGTTGTTTAAACCAAGTTTTGTACTTTGTTATCACAGCCATAGAAGAGTAATACAAATTCTTGAATAGCTTCTAAGACAATTCGGGGAGGTTCATGGGATTAAAAAGAGATGATATTTTAGCTCTCCCTAAGCACTGCTACTGAATTAATCCCTCTAAAAATATAATACCAATCATATTCCTAACCTTTTTCAAAATCATCTGTAGATGATGATGATGATGATTTTTGGTGGAGGGATGATTTTTAAAAAGCCTAATTATCTTCCTCTACATTCTGGCCACACTTCCTTTTTAGCCGTACTGCTCCTTTTTGTCTTTTTACACCAAACCAGGCACACCTCTGTACTGTGCATCCCACATGCGACCCATCTCCACCTCCAGACCTTTGATCACCTACCTTCTTTAGCTTAGTTGCCCTCACTGTCATCACACCATGCCTCATGTGTCCATTAAGGCTTACCCAAATGCCCACATCCTCATGGACTCCTTCCTGGTTCCAAGCAGAAGTTACTCTCCTCAGAACCCCTGATGTGCTTCCTGCCTTATTTTGTTCGACATTTCCTCATAGTTGCTGTCCATAATAGTTAAGTACACACATTCTGAAGCCATATCTCCCAGAGTTGAATTCTTATTGAATATTCACTAAGTGAGTAACCTTAGGCAAGTTACATAATTTTTCTGTGCTTCAGTTTCTTCACCTGAGAAACAAAACAAAACAAAAGAAAAACCAAGGGTCATAATCATGACCTATTAATGGTTATAAAGATTAAAAGAGTTTATGAAATTAATGCCTAGCACATTGAAAATGTTCAATAAAGACCAATTATTGTTTTTATTATGCATTATTTTGTATTTTAATTATAAGTTCTCTAAGAGAAACCCTACATCTTCATGTATCTTTGTTTTCTCCATAGTACACTTTACCATAGTATTACAATAAGCAGGTGCTCAGTAAACTTTAGTTTTTTTTTTTAATTTTTTATTTTTTATAAACATATATTTTTATCCCCAGGGGTACAGGTCTGTGAATCACCAGGTTTGCACACTTCACAGCACTCACCAAAGCACATACCCTCCCCAATGTCCATAATCCCACCCCCTTCTCCCAAACCCCCTCCCCCCAGCAACCCTCAGTTTGTTTTGTGAGATTAAGAGTCACTTATGGTTTGTCTCCCTCCCAATCCCATCTTGTTTCATTGATTCTTCTCCTACCCACTTAAGCGCCCATGTTGCATCACCACTTCCTCATATCAGGGAGATCATATGATAGTTGTCTTTCTCTGCTTGACTTATTTCGCTAAGCATGATACGCTCCAGTTCCATCCATGTTGTCGCAAATGGCAAGATTTCATTTCTTTTGATGGCTGCATAGTATTCCATTGTGTATATATACCACATCTTCTTGATCCATTCATCTGTTGATGGACATCTAGGTTCTTTCCATAGTTTGGCTATTGTGGACATTGCTGCTATAAACATTCGGGTACACGTGCCCCTTTGGATCACTACGTTTTTATCTTTAGGGTAAATACCCAATAGTGCAATTGCTGGGTCATAGGGCAGTTCTATTTTCAACGTTTTGTGGAACCTCCATGCTGTTTTCCAGAGTGGCTGCACCAGCTTGCATTCCCACCAACAGTGTAGGAGGGTTCCCCTTTCTCCGCATCCTCGCCAGCATGGATTGGAAGAATAAATATTGTGAAAATGTCTATGCTACCTAAAGCAATCTACACATTTAATGCAATTCCTATCAAAGTACCATCCATCTTTTTCAAAGAAATGGAACAAATAATTCTAAAATTTATATGGAACCAGAAAAGACCTCGAATAGCCAAAGGGATATTGAAAAAGAAAGCCAACGTTGGTGGCATCACAATTCCGGACTTCAAGCTCTATTACAAAGCTGTCATCATCAAGACAGCATGATACTGGCACAAAAACACACATAGATCAATGGAACAGAATAGAGAGCCCAGAAATAGACCCTCAACTCTACAGTCAACTAATCTTTGACAAAGCAGGAAAGAATGTCCAATGGAAAAAAGACAGCCTCTTCAATAAATGGTGCTGGGAACATTGGACAGCCACATGCAGTAAACTTTAGTTTTAATGAAACAAGCAAGACACCATTTCCTGGTAACACATGAAAATGTTATCTTCCTATGAAGGAAGAAATATCACTCTCTTTGTTTCATTATGTGCTATATACTCCTCATTTCTCTGTAATGAGGAGTCTCTGCTTCGACTTCGCCTGTGGTACCAGGAGTACCATCACCAATGGCTTCCTAAATGCTGGTTTCGAGGACATATTGTAGGTCTCACCTTACTGCTAGCTATTTCCTTTTTCTGGAATCTCTCTTCTTTCTTTGCTTTGGTTACTCCACACTCTACCCCTGACTTTTCCTATTCTGGTCTCTTTGTGGGTTCTTTTTTCTCTCCATGGCTCTAATACTGTGTGCTCAAAGGTTTAACCTGAGATTCTTATTTCTTTTTATTCTACATAATCTTTCTGGGAATCATTGCCACTCATGATTTTTACAACTCCCTAGCTGCCATATATTGATAACTTCCATATTCATACTTTTAAAGTAGACCTCTCCCTTAAATTTCAGACTCAAAAGTCCAGCTGAATGCTAGATAGCTTATCCTTGATATACCAAAGACATCTCCAATTCCATAACATTTTCCAAAAATAGCACATTACCTTCTTTTCTACTAAACACCGCCTCCTTTTGTATATTTTCATCTCTGTTGGAGACACTACAATTTACTCAGACTCTGGGAGTTAGGCATGGCCCTACCTCTCACTCAAAGGCCATATATTATCAGTCACTAGGTTTTGCTGATTTCATGAGCTAAGTACCTGTTGGATTCATTTTCAAATAGTCATCCTTCCTACCAATGTCTTATGTCATGATCGTTTTTACCTGGGTTTCTGTATGAATATTCTAATATTTCATTTCCCATGCATCTTTTTTCATACTAGCTATAAGAATAGTCCCCAATGAAGCACAAACTTAAACTTTGTCTAGAACTCTACCTAACAGTTTATGAATGGCTCCCACCTGAATCAACTCCCTTTTCTTTTGGCTAACTTTTCCTACAGGACTCAGGCACCATCTCCTGTAGAAAGGCTTAGCTGAGTTGTGGGTGAGCTGAAAAACTTGGGGTATGTTCTAGAATCTGAGAGCACTATGCAAAACTAAGGAAGGCATTGAATGGGACCTGGAAGAGACAACTGTCCCATCTCATCAGCAGTGGCCTGATGCATCCTAGGGCTGTCCTAAAAAATTCCCACAAATGTAGCAGCTAAATGACACAAATAAATTACCTTACAGTTCTGTAGATCAGAAGACCAAAACAGGTTTCACAGAGCTTAACAAAAGGTTTCTTAAGGCTGTGTTCCTTTCTGGAGGCTCTAAGGGAGAATCTATTTCCTTGTTCATTTCAGGTGGTTGGCAGAATTCTGCTCCATGGTCTTTATTTTCTTATAGCTCTCAATTGAGGAGCACTGAGGTTCTGCTGGCCTGTGGTCCTGTCTCTTCTATAAAGCCGGCAATGGTCAGTCCCCTCTCACACTTCTTATCTCCCCTCTGCCTTCCATTTCATGTGTTGGGACCCCCTCCCTCTGCCTCCCTCTTCTGAATTTGAGTTCGTGGGACTAGACTGGTCCACCTAGATAATCCAAAACAGCTCTCCATTTTAATATTTTTAATCTTCATAATCTCTACTGGTCTCTTTACAATGGAAGGTAATATACTCATAGGTTCTGAGAGACAATTTTTTGGCCTACCACACTACGTTTGAGACAAATGATCAGTGAAAGCCTTAGATCACCTGATTTGAGTTCTCTGTCCACAGGACTCATGGTTTGATCATTTTCCTTTGTTTTGTTTTGCTATTTGAATTTCTAACTTTAGCTTTGTGTTTTGAATCCAAGGGATTCAAAGCTTGGAAGGGACCAAGCTCTGTCTGGCTCATTTAGTGGGTGCTTCCAGAAATGTTAGGTGTACAAACATTGCTCTGGGCACTTAGATAGAGGTCTCGTGCAAAAAGGCATTGACAGGTGTGCTAGTAATGGAAGAGCACCCAGAAGGCTGTTCAGAAGATGACTGGAAATCAATGAACAGAGTTCCATCATTTGAAATTTAAGTCATAAACTGAGCATTTAACAAGATTTTTTTCCAAATTTTCTCTATTTTATTAAATTGAACTAGCTGGAAATTAAAATTTTAAATTATTATAAAATAACTGTAGGATTATCCATTAAAAAAAAAAAACAACAACCCAGTCATTTAAAGTAATAAACAATCAATTAATTCATGGAAAGGGCCATTATGAAAAATAATTTTTTTCATTATTAACATTCTAGTTGCAACTAAAATTATTAAGCTAAAACAATTGAGTTTTATTTTAATTAGGTTAAACATTTGCTTATAATTATGTTTGATTATAACAAATATTCTTAATGGGCCTGTTCTTTCATATGAATTAAACTCTTATTGGCTTCAGGCCAAATTTTGAAAAGGATCTGAATTAGCTGATGCTACACCTATGTGTATATATTCTTTTTTAAAATTAAATTAAATTGTGTGTGTGTGTGTTCCAAAATTCATTGTTTATGCACCCCACTCAGTGTTCCATACAATACGTGCCCTCCATAATACTCACCACCAGGCTCACCCAACCCCCACTCCCCTCCCCTCCAAAACCCTCAGTTTGTTTCTCAGAGTCTACAGTCTCTCAGAAGTGACTTGGGGGAAATCGGAGGGGGAGACAAACTGTGAACATTTATCAAGATTAAATAAACTTCCGAGAAAAGAAACACATTAAATATATGAATAGTTACAGCAGAAAGGAAGGATTTTTTTTTTTTACATCAAATGAAAACTATTAAACAGAAGACATACTATGTTCAGTGAAATGTTCATTCTTGAGATTATTATCCAATAGAAATACTTATTTCTTTCCTATAAAAATGATTAAAACAAAAATAATTGAGCTTATTATTTGTTATATTTATTAGTGTTTATGAATTATTTGCTAGGAAAATATGTATTTAGCAGATTATTTTCTCCTTTCAGAAAATCATTAAGATTCCCTAAATATGACATATATCTTTAAAGGAAATAATGTACTTTAATTTCCTGCCCTCTAGTGACAAAAATAACACACTCATGCCTTTACATTGAACAAAGTGCATGCTTTAGTATCAGGAAATAGAATTATATTAGAGAATTTGGGGACAGACAATATGAGAAATTCTGGCTGTCATTAATGTGTTAAACTTTAGTGTAACAAATACCATGTTGGAATTTTATTTTATTCAGAGTTTGGTGCATGACATTAAAAGTATTAAATAAAAGTCGATATGCTGCTGCTAGCTCTCACTTGGCTATCTTTGACCTGTATCTATAATTACAGGCTATGTACTATAGGACCTGGTAACAACCAGGAAATCGGTAATTTAATATCTTTAATCTTAAGTATCAGAAGTGAAGAAAACTTACTATCTCTAAAAGTGACTGCCAATACTAAATTCATTTGAATCTTAAGTCTAGGCAGTAGTAAGCTGGATAACTTGCCTGGGAGTATAAGCCTGAGATAGAAATAATCAAATAGTTGATTGCTATAATAGGACTAAATAAGGTAGAACTTCTAGATTTGATTAAGTACAATGTTAACATTTTTTGGTATTCTAATTACTGACAGCATCATTGCTTCACTGTCTGAACATTTTGGCATTCCTGGGCCCAGGAATGTATGGAGCATTTGTGCCATGAATTTATCACCAACAAATTTACTGAGTGTCTGTGTTAACCCCATCTTTGGTGTCTGGTGACTAAATTCAAAGTGAAAGAGCTCCATCACACCATACTCTCAGGTCTTGTTGGAGCTCTGGGTTCTTGCATCCAGAAGGGGTGGCACTATGTTCTAATGTCATACAAACTGGGTCAATGCTTCACATCTGTAGAGGTTCTTTAAAACCCATTACCCTACTTCATAAGACATATGTTTAGGGTGGCAGACAGGAACTTGTTTTCATGGGGATGGAGGTCTTAGGTGGAAGTGGGTACTGCAGGGCCAGCTATTTCTGAGGCCACCGTCTGAGACCATTACAGCAGTGCTCTACCAAGCATAGCCAGAATGTCCCTTGAAAGAGTATGAGCTCTCCACCAACTTCCATGTTACTGCCCCTGTGTGGAGAACAGGATTGAGTGGGATGGCATTTTATGTGAGGTGTTAGAATATGAGTTTGGGACCAGTACACCCCATGCCGAGCTCTCACTCACTGTACATTACCTATATGATCATGACCGACTCTGCATCAGCATCTCTCTTCCTTACAACAGCCTTGTCAGATGGGTGTTATTCCCCCATGTGCAGAGGCACTAACTGATGGAAAGACTAACTTTTGGATCTCATGTCTATTGAGCTTTGAAACCTGACATCTTTCACTTAATACTGATTTTGTTACTTTTTTAAAAACAGAAAATAGTAATTGTTTCATTTTAGGCCTTAGAGACAGAAATTGCCAATGGTATTATATGCAGTGCATAGAGGAAAACCCAATGCATGACTTAAGAAGAAAGACAAAGAAGAGAATTAACATTCTCCAACTAAAAAAATACTAGAAAAAAGTATTTTCAAAAACACTAGGAAAAAACCCATTTGAAGCAAGATTCATTATATCTATTTAAGAGATAAACCGAGGCTCAGAATAATTTTTTAAAGGGAGATAGTAAAAAGTATGGGCTCAGAATCACTTGTTAAATGGCAAAACCAGGGCCCAACATAGGTTTGGCTGTATCTACATCATTTCTACTATACTACATGTATTTTATTTTAAATAGCAATGCAGGCATAGCTTCCTAATTTCTAGGATATATGAAGAAATGAAATAATTTTTAGTACAATTTTTAAAAAACTAAAAATATTTGTTTTTTGCTTTGTTTTGTTTTAGAAATTTTCAACCTGACTTTCCTGTCTCTGAACAATTTCTATAACTGTATTTCAAAGATGGGGAAATATCTTAGTAGGACATGCCTTCTGGTTGAAAGACTTGTAGAAGTAGTTTTTCTGTTCACCTCTCCAGTTATTTGGGGCTTCCTCTAGAATGTAGTCCTTGTTGGCCACTCCCTCTTTTTAGAAGGTGATGGGGAGAGGAGGATTCTTCATAAGAAACAATTGTTTTTGTTGGAGGTCTTGGTAAATGCAGGGGGCAGAGGATTTTCCAGTAATGGCAGGAACAATAGTTCACAGAAGAGTGGATGTAGCTCTTCTGAGACTGGGCAGGAATTCTTCTGTGTTGCTCTTGGAAAGGATAAAGAGACAGGAAGAATAAGAGTAAGGGCGTGGAGCTGTTAAGACAAAGTCTAGGATGAGCGGAAGGGACTATGACACTCTGCCGTAGTGGATGACCAACCAATGTTTGAAGAGCAGGGAGATCTGGGGTGCCTATTGACTCCATTCATCACTCCTCTAGGAAAGCTGTGGTGTGTCCAGGTTGCTTCTGCATAGTTTGGAGTCTGGAGCCCTTTGGGTCTTCCTGCTCTGTTATGCTCACATTGGAGTCAAAGAGGCACAGAGCAGACACAGCTCAAGCATGTTGGTGTCCAGGCTGTAGACAGCACTACGAGAAAGTGACCACTTGGGTATTTGCATAAATTCAAGGGAATTTGTGCCAGCTATACCTAACCACCTTGAAGAAAATAGACCTTGGCCAACATTGCACTACTTTATGACTTGTTTTTTGATAGATAACAAAAATAGAGAGAAATCTACATTATTTATTCAGTGTTTAGAAATCTTACTTTTGACCTTTAAAAAATTAGGAATTTTTGACTTAACAGATGAAATGTGCATTTAATCTGAATGTGTAACACCACACTCCCATCAAAAAGCTATTTTATAAACTTGATGCAAGACATCGTATAATTAATGTCATGTTAGAAGTGAGGGATTATGTGGAAGAAAGACATATGATCTGCTCCAAGTAATCATTGTGGATTAAAAAAAATTTTTTTTCAATAACAAGGGTTGCCTGGTTCAGTGGGTTAAGCTTCTGTCTTCAACTCAGGTCATGATCTCAGGGTCCTGGGATCAAGCCCCGCATCAGGCTCTTTGCTCAGCAGGGATCCTGCTTCCCCCTCTCTCTCTGCCTGCCTCTCTGCCTACTAGTCATCTCTCTCTCTTTAAATCTTTAAAAAAAATTTTCAATAACAAAAACCTCAATAATTTAAGAGAAAATGTCTAAAGAGGGCCAAGACCAATATTTATTAATTCAGCCAATTAAAAGACTGGCAGACAGTGTTAGTGAAGGGGATAAGAATTCATATTTTGGAATTTTTGTATCTTTACAAATGTTAACTTTATCACAAGGATTCTTTGATGTAGATTTTTATCTCAAGTTTTCAAAAGAAGAAACTAAAAGTAAGTTGCCCAATGCCACATAGCTACCAAATGGAAAAACCAGATATGAATCCAAATCATCCTGAATCCATACTGCTAAGGATTGAGAGTGTAAGTGTGTGGGTTCCCTCACTATCCTCTGGCCAGTACTCTTGCCAGAGTCAACAGTCAACTATGACCCTCTTGCTCTGGAGCTGGGATCTCCCTGGAATCCCTCTCTTTCTGCCAGCCCCCATTGGCCACTTTCCAGGCAACCCTTGTTGATCATTAGAGTTTGCATTGAGCCAAACCTTCCCTGCCATGCCTTTCCTCACCTGCTGCCTCATGATCCAAGTTCACACAGGATGCAAAGACACATGGTCTTGAATAAGGATATTCATGACCAGAATCGGGCAGTGGAAAATGTACCTGTTCCAAAAGACAAAGATCTTCCTTGAAGGAAGCACTGAATGTTTAGAGAAACTATGCTGAAGAAGATTGAAGGAAAGAGAAAAGGAAAGACATAAGCCATAGACAGCTTTTCTTAAATTGATTCAAAACTGGCACAGGAGCAAGAGTTGATGGCAGCAGGGACTTCTGTTATATGGACATTTCCCAAGGCTCTTTTTCTGCCAAGAATAGAACATCTGAGAAGTTATTGATTTTTTTTTTTTCTTAATGACAATTTGAGATCCCAAAAGCCAGAACAAGCAATTAGAGGAACTGCTGCTACTAATGTAGTTCTGGCCAGTGAGGAAGCTTGTAAGTGGCAGATTTCAAGGGTGACAAATGTGTCTTTCTATCACTGTCTCCCATTCTGTTGATCTCTTGACATGAAGACTGTGGGGTAGGGTTGGGGCAGAGGTAGGGAAGATACCTTTGGAGCTTGGAGCATTTCACTAGTTGGGATAGGAGGGCTGAAGTGGTATTAAAGGGGGAGGAGAGAGAATAGCCAAGACACTTTTAACCTATTTAGGGTATAATAACAGTAATGCTGAGTAAAAGAGGGGCAAACCTCACTGTATTGCCTCTCCCCAAAAGATCCTGTTGTCTGGACCCAGAATTTAGGTTGTGTTGTTGGAAATGATGTCTTAGGTATCTCATGGCCTGGCTTGGGTCAGTTCAGGAAATTATTCACCATTTATTTCCACAAGAAGATACATTCTGAGTTCCAATTAGTCAAACTTTCTGATACATTTTTGGAATGCAATCAAGTTTTAAATTGGGAAATGCCTGTAGCTCCTCATTAGCATTCCTCTGTGCCAATGTCTGTAATCCTGCTTAGGATGTAGTATAAGAAATCATTCAGCAGAAATGAGAAATTCATGTATACTAAAGAAAGTAATGATCTTTATCAAATTTTAGAGGTACGGGGAGATGCACTGGTTTGGGCTGGTATTTCTGGATTAAAAGAGGAGACTAATTCCATGCAAAATAATGCTAGAAGGCCAATTATGATTTCAGAACACTGAAAATAGCATGTCTATTTTAGTTAAGAGTTTCTTTATGTAGCTATGGGACTGACTTTAGTTCTGTGCCTTTGGAAAGTCCTGAATTTTTTCTTTGTAAGCTTACCGTACATCAATTTCATGCTCCCTCCTTTCACTCACTGATTCCAATTCCTGTGTTTTTTGGCTTCGACTTTCCCATAGTACATAGCTGTGATTGTCAAAATCATGTGTTGTGGTTTTAAAAATTCACAAGGAGATGGATAATGTTAAATGCTATGTTTTGTCACATTTACATGCTGGTTTTCCAAGCATTATATTAAAGAAACAAAAGACTCGTTGCTGATTTCTAAACCATAGATTTTATCATATACTTTTTATTCCATGCACTTTTACTCTATTTCATCTGACTTCTGTCGATAATCTGTTGTCAATTAAATTTAAGTCATATACTTTCTTTTAGTGCTATCTTTGATGGATTTTGAAGTTTCCAAACAAGTAAGAATATTGTTCTCCTAAACCTTTTCATTTAGATAACATTGTACTTCATTCTATCGGAAGTACAAATGTCTCTCTCTTTTTTTTTTTTTTCCAAAATCTGAGAAGACAGGGCTATACGGACAGGAAGATGTTTTAAAATGATACCTAATACAGTGTCAGGAAAGTGGAGTGTCAAGGCTATGCTAGGCAGTGGTAACTCTGAAAGACTTACAGGATCTAAAGCATATCATCCATGGGGGAGTACCTGAAGCCTTCCATTTACAGGTTGCTTCACTGGGTCAGGCTATATTCAGAAAGTAATTTTCAGATTTTCCCTTACAGTCAGAAAGAAGGCCCTAACTTGTTAGGACAACATGGAATTTTTCATCACTGGCCTTCAGCCATTATTTTTAGCTTCACTTCCAGATGTTCTTGTCCATTCTTGTGCTCAAATCTTTTTTCTGTCCAATGTCTCCATAAGAGTTTTTGCACATTTCTATCATTGTACTTAATGACACTGTGTTTTGTTTTTTTTGTGTGTGTAAATAGTGTTTAGGTAGATACGCTTCCTCCTAGCTAGAATGCAAGCTTCTTAAATGCAGAAAACATATTTTATTTATTTTTGCAGCATGGAGCTGTGTCATAGTAACTACTTAATGTGTAAGTTAAGTGAGAAAAAATAAAAGATGCTACTTTCCAAGAAAGGTAATATTAATGCATTTGTCCAATTAATTGGATTACTATTTTTGTCAGAGAAACAAGAAGATATCAGGTTCTAAGAGATACAAATGAAATATAATGTATACTATTTGATTGCACATGTGAAAAGAGATAACCTTTCTTATCCATATAGCTCGGAAGGTTATTCCTATTACCTGCCCTTCAGGAAGGACAGTCCAGATGGGATCCCCCAGTGGCCACCTTCACCTATTGGCAATAACCTGAGGGCAGAGTGGGTTGGCAGGGTGTTGGTGACCTGGATGGAAGGAGGAAATCCAGGAAATGCAGAACTTCCCACTGAAGTGCAAAGTGGGAAAAGGCAACCAAGGAAGCCTTTATCAGCTTCATAGTTTTATCTTCTCTTGGTTTTGTTTTTACCAAGTTTTGTTTTAGGGTATAGTTGGTCAGAAAGGCATAGAAGATGATGACAGCTGGTGTCTGTGCTTATATGTACTCAAGTAAAGTGACTAAGGTGGCAGGCAAGATGGTAGGACAGATGGCCAGCCCTTGGATGGCTTTGAGGAGGTGGGCTGGGCTGCCCTCCTCCACCTCCTATTTCTCCTGGTGTGAAAAAGGTATGAAAAAATCCATGGAGGATACTTTAATATACATTGAAAGCAGAGATAAAATGATACTACATAAAACTGTCACCTCTGAAGTCCACTTACTTCAAGTATAAGAAGATGCTAAACTTGGGTCATACACCTAATCATAATTATGAGCAACTTATAAAGCATATATTTTTGTGGAGAGTTGTTTAAGCCCAATGTATTAGTTCTTTTTTTCTTTTTAAGATTTTATTTATTTATTTGTTTGTTTATTTATTTATTTGACAGATAGAGATCACAAGTAGGCAAAGATGCAGGCAGAGAGAGAGAGAGGAGGAGGAAGCAGGTCTCCTGCCGAGCAGAGAACCCGAGGCGGGGCTCGATTCCAGGACCCTGGGATCATGACCTGAGCTGAAGGCAAAGACTTTAACCCACTGAGCCACCCAGGCGCCCCCCAATATATTAGTTCTTGGTGCAAAAGCCAGAAAGCGGTCCTGTGCTTCTAGGTTTTTGTAATCTGGAGAGGAAAGCCATATGTTTTGCCACTAGATTGAAATGGAAAATGATTCCCAGGGTGAAGAAGCAGTGTGTACTTTGTTGAGGGCAGAGTGTGTATTATGTCATTCCTTGCAACCTGCCATGGGATTTAACTGGCGATTGCTTTCTAGACAGAATACCATCAGAAGGGAAGCAAATCCCTATGGATAAATTCTTTCTGTGAACCTAATTGCAAACACTGTACGGCATTCACTTAATAAAAGCAGGCTTCAGTACTCCGTTGTATCAGTCTGATGTTAGCTCCTGTGGTAAATGTGTCAACTCTCACTAAGGCTATCACTAAAGTATTAAATGTTGCTCTTCCTATCCCTGAGCAAAGTACCTTAAAGTGTGGCCACGACAACTAAGATGATGGCATACACAAATGTGATAATGGGACGTGTTAGCAAATACCACAACAGTGGGTCAAAAACCCAAGGATTATTTCCCTCTCTGACTTTTAGTTACTAGGTTCTTAAAAATAAAGCACACCTTGGGGTCCTTCATTGTTAGGCGATCACACCTGAGTTTCACTGGCACTAACCAGGTAAAGAAGGGAGAGATCAACACTCAATTATGAGAATGCATTTAATGTACTCTTGGAATGAGGTATAATGAAATAGATGCTGAATTAATTATTATAGGAACTACAACACGGGAATGAGGGGTGAATAGCCAGAACGAACTTTAGGAAGCAAACAGAACATGTTAATGCCAAGTAAGTACTCTATCTCTTAATCAGACACTCAAAACACTCAAAAAGAAGGCATATTTAAAGTCTCAATCTTCAGGTTTCTAGTTCACTCCCTTTCTCTGAGTAAAACAGAAACACACATACACACACACAATAGTGGCAGAATAAATGTCACTGTCTAATTTAATATCTTAAATTATTCAGGTGAGGATAGCCTCTCATAAGCAGAGAAAAGAGAAAAATGAGTAGGGAGACTTTCTTTTTCTTTTTTTTTTCTTTTATCTTTTTTTTTCTTTTGAGTAGGGAGACTTTCAAAGGATGCTCTTGAGATGGTATCCTTGTGAAGGTACCTGTTTTGATTGAGCCAAAGGTGTAGCAAAGAAACAGAATGGAATAGATTGGTAGTTCTCAAATTTTAAGGGCAACAGAATCACATGGAGGGCTTGTGAAAACACATATTCCAGGACCCATCCCAGAATTTATTATCTTAAATTTTTAATTCAGACTTTTCTCTAGAAAGATTTGACTGCTCTGAACTGCCTGGCTTTGCAGATGTTGCTTTCTCTCCCCAGAGCTAGGACATTCCTCTGCCTTCACCACAGGGGGCTGTGGGAGGATGAGTCTGGGGCCTAGGGACCAGATAAAAGAAAAGAGCTAAAAGAGGGAGAGAGATCCATGGAGAAGGGACTGGATGCCTACTCAGGATGCACTTTCTACAGTTGAAGAGGAAACCAATGTTAACTCTATGGTATTTATTTGATTTGTTTGGTATCATTTTCTGAATTTTGAGGTGGTTTTTACAAGATCATGTGGGGTTTTTTTTCTGTATTTTTTTTCTACATGATTTTCCAGACACTGGCAAGATTCAATACATATTTCTAAAACAAATTATTTTCTCTTCTGCTAGATAGGGAAATGCTATAGAGTTTCTGCTGCTGGTTGCTGGAACAGGCTGCGGATTGTTGATGCCATTTTGACTGGACCCATCCGTCCCAGCATTAGGTGCACGTACTGTGGAAGAGCCCCTCCTACCTAAAGCAAGGAAGTCACCGTAGGGCTGCCATACTGCACAACTCCGAGGCATCATCCACATTGTTGCCGTACTGCACATGGAACGTTCTTCACTATTTCCTGAAAATCTAGTTATTGCCTATTCACTCTCACCTATTGTCTTTCAGTGTGAGTAAAAGATCTTCAAATCCACTCTGGCAGCAAACTAAAAATTAAATGACAATGAAAATGTATAGCAAAAATGGAAGAAAAGAGCTCAAAGTGATGAAGAATCATCTCTCACTTGTCTGGTTTCACAGATAAGAAAACAAGTGCCTAGAAACATCCATTAAATACATTTAAGACTTGTCTGTAACATAATTTTAATAGGTGCATAGTGTTAATTGCTTATATAGATATAATAGTTTATTTAATGAATTCTATTTTGTAGGAACTTAATTTATTTTTCAAAAATTCACTGTTATGGGCAATTTTCCATATTACTCTTCATTAGAGAAATGAGACAGTGCAATTTTTATTTGTGATGGACCGAAATGTCAGTATTATATTAGCAATGGTATTTTAGTATGCCACATTTAAGGCATCAATGTCAGTAACATATAAAATGCATAATATTTACTTATACATATTTTATATAAGAACTACCCTTCATTAGGTGTCCAGTCTAAGGCAGGTTCTGTGCTAAGTGATCAGGATGGTATCTCATGTAATCCTTGTACTTGTCCTAGCACATAGATTTGATAATTATTCCCCAGTGGCCAGATAAGGACCCAAAGTTGGTCAACTTTGGCTAGCACAACTGCCCCAGATGCACAGGTAGTAAGAGGCAGTGTCAGGTGCTAACTCAAATCACCTAATATTTGAGCCACTATCATGCTGTCTTTCCTTGCCTTGATAACAAAGCAGAGTCCTTAGCAGGGAAGAAATGGAAAGTGCCTGACAATGAGAACAGGATCAGGTGGAGAAAGATTATGATGTAATTTTTTTCCTTTTTCATATTATTTTCAAGAAAATATGGACATTGTATTAAGAAATTGACAGTCTAGGTGTTTTGAATCCATTTAAATAAACATGAATGTTATTTATTAAAATGCTAATAATGCATTAAGTTATAAACATAAAGAGATTTAAATATCAGCTATGTAAACTTCAGTATTAAACTTCAAATTAAAGGCAAATAATTCCTAGCTGTGGAACTGCGGGGTCAAAGAATGTTGGTTTGTAAATGTGTGAATTTCCCAAATGAAATCTGAAACTGGCCCAGCACATGGAGGGCAAAGAGAGACTGAAGAAACCAGACTGGTAGCTGGCAGTTTCCATAAGCAAGGGAACTTACATATGGGGCTCATCTTGGGTGCCATAAGATAAGTAGATTTCCACACCCACCTGCCAGATCTTAAAACTTTATATAAAGACCTTACCTAGGTTCAGTCATTTATCTTAGTCCAAATGGTCTCAATACCACATTGCTCTCTTGAGTTTGCATCCTTGAATCTCAATACCACATTGCTCTCTTGAGTTTGCATCCTTGCTTGTACAATGGAAACGGTGGGCAGAATGTATACTGCAAGGACATGGGAGATGGTGAGGGGCCTCCAGTTGCTTGGGTCCAGCTTATAGTTCAGTCAGCAGTCATGTTCCTTCAATAAGGAGGTAGGTAAAATTTTGTCAAATTTTCCTTCAAAAATTTCTTAACAATTTGCTTTCCTTCTAATCTTTCTTCTTGACATTCTTATCGCATTGGAAGTACTTTTTTTTTAGTTCCTCAAAGCATGTCTTTTGAAGAAAATTCCTCAGAAGTGCCTTTTTTTTTTTTTTTAATTGTTTTGGGCTGCCTGGGTGGCTCGGTTGGTTAAGTGTTTGTCTTCAGCTCAGGTCATGATCCCTGGATCCTGGGATCCAGCCTCATGTCCTGTCAGTTTTCTTTCTAAGGTTCCTGTGTCTGTTCTTCTCAATGAGGCTCACATTTATTAATTTTCTTAAAATTCTCCAACTCCCTATTGTCCTAGCAGCATCGTTTTGAGGAGCAATGAACAATTGTTACTCTGCTAAAACTTGCTGCCTCAAAGTCATTTTCAGATTAAAAAAAAAAAAAAAAACAGAAGAAGAAGAGAAAGGAATTTAGTTTAACAGGCTGGACCTCTTTTGGTGAAGTTTAGAGACAGACTACATGGCTTTTTTCTGAATGGTGATCTTGCCTGAGAGAAATGATAATGACTGAAGTAAAAGGCCTCTTTTGCATCTCCTGTGTGCCCTCAGCACATTTTAATCCTAATTACAGAAGAAGTCTAAGAGAGCCTTTCACAGAAAGAGCCGTTTATAACCACAGCCCCACATGCAACACATTGAGGGCTACAGTCGCAGCTGTTGAGCATTATAGCGTGAGACACATACTGGAAATGTCTCTTATGAAGCATATGTTGAGAAGTGGTTTATTAAACTCAGCTGTATGGGAGTCCTTTGGTTTTTTTAAAACCAGGGGACAGGTTTTTGTTTTTTGCTTTTGTGTTTTTTTTTTTTTTAAATACTAAGAGGCCCCTCATATTTCTTTAAGCTTTGTTATGCAGTTTTTATGCACTGATACTGCATGAAACCATTTGGGTTGTTTAGAATGCCCTGAATCTATCACTAGCAGAGGGCATAGGACTCAGTTTCAGATTGTTATCTTTGGGCAATGGCTTTGGCTTATTTTTGACTGTAGGGAAATTGGAAAATAGAAATTCAGTGGCTTCTAGGTTGCATATTTCTGGGAGCTGGTGAAGTGCATGATAAGGGCAAGAGGTGAAAGGGCCTTGGGGATGAGCCCAAGCGTCATCGAAGATTTACCCCAGAACAAGATGGTGTGCTAACAGCAGAGAATGGTGGCATTCACAGCAGAGAGATCATGACCAGGGAAGACAAGAGATCTGTTTGTTATTTCCTAACTGAAATAAGGTTTTGGTGTTGTCTTGGTGGCAATATTATGACTATCTTAGTGGTTAAGTTTTTTTCTTTTCTTACTAGTTGTACACAATTTTGCACCAGTAGTAATCAAACAGAGTAAAAACCAAAACCAAAGCAAACAGGAGAGGAAAAGCACACATCACTGGAATTTAAAGATAATCTCACATTCCACTTTAGCTAATATTTCCTATTCTTACCTTCATTCAATTCAACTCTTGTCAGCTGTGCAGTAATAAGTGTTAGTCACAGCTCCAAGGTAAAGACAGGTGTGCAGGAAGAGTGAAATAGCCAATATGCTGAACACCCTGCATTTCCCCTAGCTACTCAGTGTGCTAGTAGATTGAGAGAGGACACCCATACATTAATGGCCAGGACCAGGAGAACGTCCTAGCACAGAGGATATGCATAGGGAAACATTTTATTTTTCTTTAAGGCTTTGGACCTTAAAGCCATTGTAGTCTCTAGGTGAACTTGGCACCTGGGAATGTCATGACGGATTTGCTCAGATGAGGCAGGCATTCAGACGAATGATGCCACTTTCCTATGCTACCTATTCCCCACAAGTCACTCTTAGATAGGAAGGGTCATATGAAAGCTTACCAAGTACAAGGTGATGTCCTAATTATAGGTTGGGACATTTCCAAGGAGTCTTGCAGTGCATTGCTATCTTTAGTTTACAGAGAGTCAAGGCTAGGAAACATCTGAGAATGGCGTGGGGTGGGTATCCAAGATCCCATAACAGTTGTGCCTATGGCCCAGAATATTTTGATGCCACCGATTTTCAAAACATAAGCTCAGCTTATAAGGCAATTCAGAGACCTTACTTTAATCGATGAGAAAATTATAGCGTTTTATTTTGGTGATAGTTATATATGGTAAGGCAGGGAGATAACTTTTTTAAAAGGTATCAAACAGTTAAATTAATAATAGAGATTCTAGTCCAAAAAGTCTTCTGGCTTTGAGGAGGAGGTCATAATGGACTTGGATTATCAGAATGGCTAAAATTAGCAACTCACTAAACAACAGACATTGGTGAGGATGCGGAGAAGGGGAACACTCCTTACACTGTTGGTGGGAATGCAAGCCAGTGCAGGCACTCCAGAAAACAGGATGGAGGCTTCTCAGAAGTTGAAAATAGATCCACCTTACAACAGCAATTGCACTACTAGGTATTTAGTCAAAGGATATAAACATAGTGATTTGAAGGAGCACATGCCCCCTGATGTTTATAGAGGATAGCAATGTCCACAATTGCTAAAATACAGAAAAGAGACCAGATGTCTATCAACAGATGGATGGATAAGGAGGTTGTGGTACACGCACACACATGCACACACACACTGGACTATTACTTAGCCCTCCAAAAGAATGGTATCTTACCATTTGCAATGATGTGGATAGAACTAGAGAGTATGCTAAGTGAAATCAGTCAGTCAGAGAAAGACAAATACCATATGCTCTCACACATATGTGGAATTTAAGAAACAAAACAGATGAACATAGGGGGAAGGAAGGAAAAATAAAATAAGAAGAAAACAAAGAAGGAAGTAAACCATAAGAGCCTTTTAACTATAGGGCAAACTGGGAGCTGCTGGAAGGGAGATAGGTGTGAAGGTGCAGTAACTGAGTGATGGGCATTAAGAAGGGCACTTGAAGTAATGAGCCCTGGCTGTTATATACAACTGATGAATCACTGAATTCAACCTCTGAAACTAATAATACAGCATATGTTAATTAAATTGGATTTAAATTAAAAAAGATAAATATTTCTGCTTTTATGAAGTTAAATTTGTGAGACTAATACATGTAAAAGTAAGTGAATTCTGAAATATGATAGAGGGCAATGAATGTTACAGAAAAAAATAAAGCAAAACAATGGAGTTTGGAATGAAGCGGGAGCAGATCAGGGTGCTAGGGTTGTTGGGTTCTGGTGAGAGTCCTCTTCCTGACTTGCAAACAGCTTTGCCTTTGTATATCCTCACATGGCAGAGAAGAGTAAATTAGCCATATCCATTCTTGTAAGCCATATCCCTTCTCCACCCTCATGACTTCATCCAAACCTAACTACCCCCCAAAAGCTGACCTCCAAATGCCATCACGTTGGGAGTTAAGGTTTCAAAGTGGCATTTTGGGAAGACACAAACGTTTAGGCCATTGAAAGGGGATATGCCTAATTTTGAAGGAAGACATGATTCTTCATTTAAATTGGGAAATAGAATGGGAGTGATTCTAGAAGTAAAGAAGGTAGCCTCTTGAGCAAGTACAGTGATACACCATTTAGGTGACTCATCCCACTGGTAGGCAGTCCTTCATTGTGCACTAGAGGATAGCAATGTCCACAATTGCTAAAATACAGAAAAGAGACCAGATGTCTATCAACAGATGGATAGATAAGGAGGTTGTGGTACACGTACACACATGCACACACACACTGGACTATTACTTAGCCATCCAAAAGAATGGTATCTTACCATTATTGCATGTGAGTGGCTTGAACCACCTACTGGCATAATGAACCCCATGCTGATATTCTTCTCATTATACCATCTGAATATATATTGGGGAACTGTGATTCTAGACCCTATTCTTTGTGTCTCAGCATTACTTGTTTGAGATTAACAAAATAGTGGATACTTTCCTGAGTCTACTAAGCCAGAACATATGAGGGTAAAACCATTTATAAATACTTTAGATGATTCCGATGTACATCCAGGTTTAGGAAACATGAGCTTTTACTTGGTGTGGCCTTGGAGTAAAGATCACTGAAATAATATCTTGAACCATTTCAGAGACTTTTGGAAGCAATGTCAAAGAAATGTTTTCAGGACAAAGAGACCGATTAAATCCATAGCAAGGATTAGAGAAGTGACTGAGAAAGATAAACTTTTAGTAAGTCATTGATCACTAGTATCACTTGTTAATACATAGGAATATTCAGGCAACACTAATTTAAATGTTATCTTTATTCTGTAATTTATTTAATGTTAAAATTTGTTTCTAGGGGTACCTGGGTGGCTCAGTGGGTTAAGCCTCTGCCTTCGGCTCAGGTCATGATCCCAGGGTCCTGGGATCGAGCCCCACATCAGGCTCTCTGCTCTGCAGGGAGCCTGCTTCCTCCTCTCTCTCTGCTTGCCTCTCTGCCTACTTGTGATCTCTGTCAGATAAATTAAAAAAAATCTTTAAAAAAAAAATTTGTTTCTAATTCACCTGTGTTCAGAAACTTAAAAATTGAACTACTGATTAAAAGTATGAGTCTTTTACAAAAAATGAATATTATGTTGGAATAAAAATTAATTATATAGTACTTAGAGAAAAACATATTCTCTATAATTTGGTAACTTAAAACTTTATAAAATGACTGTTTTAAGGGTATCTTTGATATGATTATTGACATTATTTTTCCCCCGTGACATAAAAAACTAGTTAAACATTACATTCAGTTTTAAAAATATATTATTTAGTGAAATGTATTTCTAAAACATCTGATGATATTTTGTTTTCAATTCATTTGAACAAATGTAAGAAAGAAAAATCATTCTGTTAGGGTTCTTTGGAGAAGCAGATCAGAAGTGTGCATTTATTTGTTTGTTTGTTTATTATGATGTGCTGGTTTACACAGCTATGCACGCTGAGAAGTCCAACAAGGTGGCTATCTGCAGGCTGGAGAACCAGGAATGCTTGTGGCATAATTCAGCCAAAGTCCTAAGCACAAAGGCCTGAGGGACTGGAGAGGCAGTGATATAACGTCCAAGGGCAGGAGAGGACAAGATGAGATGCCTTGGCTCAAGCTGTGAGGCAGGGAAAAGGGGTGAATTGTTCCTTTCTCTGACTGTTGTTCTATCTCAGTTTCCAATAGGTTGGGTGATGCACACCTACCTTAGGAAGTGCAATCTGCTTTCCTGACAACTATCATATGATCTCCCTGATATGAGGAAGTGGTGATGCAACATGGGGCCTTAAGGGGGTAGGAGAAGAATAAATAAAACAAGATGGGATTGGGAGGGAGACAAACCATAAGTGACTCTTAATCTCACAAAACAAACTGAGGGTTGCGGGGTGGGGGGGGTTGGGTGAAGGGGGTGGTGTTATGGACATTGGGGAGGGTATGTGCCTTGATGAGTGCTGTGAAGTGTGTAAACCTGGCGATTCACAGACCTGTAACCCTGGGGATAAAAATATATGTTTATAAAAAATAAAAAATTAAAAATAAAGGAAGAACAACAACAACAAGAAAAAGAACATTCTTAGTAATGCCTTCAACTGGGGATCATTTTGTTTAATTTCTAATAGGAAAATAGGAAAGCTTGAATGAAACAAATATTATCATTTTTTATGTCAAGAAAAATTATTCTGATCATGATGTGTTTTTATTCACAAAACCATACACACATATATAGTACCTGAATTAACAACAGATACGATATCTGGGTGATATCCAAGTCACGTATTAGTTCAGAAAATTAAGAATACAAATGGAGCAAGACCTCTAGAATTATTTAGGAATAATAGTGATGCATTGTGTATAAAGAAACAACAAACTGCACCACAAATAATGTTAATAATTAAAATTATGCAGGACAGAAAAAATGTCTTAGTGCTCCATTTGTGTTGTAAATTTCCTATACTAATATGTGATGGGGGTGTCACTCAGATATCGTACCTGTTGCTATTTCAGGTACCATATGTGTGTATACGGTTTTATGAGTTTGGTCAGTTTGTCTCTGCGGGGGAAGCAGCTTCTAGAGATGAAGAATGAGTGAATCTTTCAATGAATGACCTCACATATAAAGAGAGGATGTGTAAATAAATGATATGGATAACAAAAGGGAGTAGAGTCAGATTATGGAGAACTGGTGCAACTGAGAAAAGCTTTATAGCAGCACTTGGGTGTCCAGGTTTTGAAGAATAGGAAGAATCTGCAATCTGAAAGGGCCAAGTAGAGGTATTGGCATAAACCTGAAGATCAGAGGACCAACAGAAGAAAAGGTACAGAACTAATAATGTGCATGATAAATTCCCTATAGCATGGACAATAATACTTTTTTAAAAACATGATCGTATGTGCTCAACCATATATGGGCTTAGAAGTGACTCAGGTGCCAGTTTGCAATCTCTGACTCAGAAGTGGAATGCAGGCTGCAGTTTTGTTTGCTCTTGACACGTATATGTTAACATTTATAAGGCTGAATTTGCACATACATGGGGGAAACCAATAGTCATAATTACTGTATAGAAAATTGTGAAGAGGAATTAGATATTCTTTAAAATTAAATATTTACATTTCTTTGAAGAAGCAAGCATCATAAAGAGAGTTAATTATTTAGCATAAAAACTCCAGATTGCATGGAGCACTGGGTGTGGTGAAAAAATAATGAATACTGTTATGCCAAAAATAAATAAAAAATAAATTTTAAAAAACCCCTCAAGAATATATGAACATAAAGCACTCTGGGTCACTTAATATAATGCTGATTCATTAAGCCATAACAACGTCCTCTTCAAACATGATGTAATGAAATATAATTTCTTTAAAATGTCTGAACTCCCTTAATAGACTGTAAGTTTCTGTAGAGAAGGGCCTGTCTAATTCATATTTGTTTCCTCCAGAACATCAGCACATAGAAGCTATTCAATAAGTATATGTCTGGTGGTGATGAGATTAATAAAAACTTTAAAACTTGATAAATCAGTAAAATATTTGAATTGAGGGGCTGGGAAGGAAGTGCCTCGATTATAAATGATAATGATGGTGAATATTAGACATTGTTGGGAGACAGTATACATGACAACTTTGAGCACCAGTTAGTTTTACTCAAGAAGGTGAGGGATAGATGAAATGACAGACTGGGATGAATTTTAGACAAAGAAAGTTAGAAGGAAAAAAGTCAGCTGGGGTTAAGGAGGAGAAATCAGAGGGTGGTTCTGGAATGTCAGGAATAAAAGTTACTGTTATTGGAAGAAGTAGGATTCCTTGATTAGGTAAAATATGAGTGATAAAATCAGGTTAAACTGATTTTTATTATAATTATGTTTGAAATTTTAGAACTCATCAGTTTAGTTTACATGCACATATACACATACATACACACCTATATAATTTACATTATAGATATACAATTCACATGATATAAATGATATAACTTTTGTTAATACTTAATCCCCAAAAGAATCTATTTGCTTTGGAGAAATCAGAACTCTGTCCCTTTCCCCTTACATAAAGACTGGAAAGTACTTATTGCTTTTTCTTCCTCAGGTTCATTCTGGTCTTATAGAATATACATTTTCAGTTTTATTTCAACAGAACATCTATGGATAGCTTACATTTCTATTTCTTTATCTTTGTCAACATTTTTATTTCCCCAGTGGACATTTCTGCAAAATCCATTTTTACTTCTATGTTATCCCAGGAACTCTCTTGGTCAAATTCAATAATGTCCTTGGTGTAATTTCAGGAAGAAATTGCAGGGAGCATCTCAGGTTTACCACTTTCTTGGAAGGGAAATATTAACACCCTCACCTCTTTCTCCCCATATAAGATTCTGGGTAGGAGTGAGTTACTCATTTTCTGAAGAAGGATTAACTCTTTTAGACCTCTCCAGTCACTTGGTAAATTACCTCTTCTATTGTCCAGAGCAGTGCTCAGAGATTTCAAGGACTAAATGCTTCAACAGTAGAAAAATGCAAAGAAACCCATTATATAAGTAGTTTCCTTCAAATTTTATTTTAAAAAGTGTTTCTTATATAAGGGCATGTACATATATATTTATATATGAGTATATGTATGCATTTGTATTTATACAAAAGGATATTGGGAATTTATTTGTATATTTGTATTATTAGCTAAGCTACAGGTTTTCTGGCTATAATAGAAATCCAACAAAATAATGGCTTACTCTAGATCAGGATTTCTCAACTTTGGCACTGTTGACATTTTAGACTATATAATTCTTGGAAATGGGAGCTTTCTTGTGTATTGTAGGATGTTTAGCCACATCACTGGTTTCTACCCACAGATGCCAGAAATAACCACACTGTCCCAGTTAATGATAACCAAAACTGTCTCCTAAATGTCCCCTGGGGGGCAGGGGGGCCAAGTTGGCCCCTACTGAGAATCACTGAGCTGGATATAAATGTGTGACTCACTCGGAGAGCCTAAGCGGGCACAATGGCTTTGTTCTGCATTAGGACCTCTGACTCCTTGTTTTCTCATCTCTGGGACCTGCCCTCATGATACAGGCCCACAGATCTTACTCAAGTATCCTGATTCTAGGAGAGCAAGGAAAACGGTGCTGGTAAACTTATTCTGTATAAAAAAAAAAAAAAAAAAAGTCCCCAGCGGGGGGACATTGGCTTTGATAGGATTAATGGATTTCCACGTGGTAAACACTTCTCTCATGGCTGCTATTAAACTACCAACAGTTTAATAACTGGCTTGCCAGATTCTTGAATGTTTAACAGTCAACTTTTGTAAGGTGGTTTTGGTGGGAAGAAGCATAGCACAGACAAAAAAAGGGGAAGAGGAAGGAGAAGGTACAGCCTTCTGTTTAATGGTAAAGTGAGGTTTCATTTCTGTTCATGACCATGTTCATCCTAGCTGCAAGGAGGCTGAAATGCCGTGTTTCTTCTGGTCAGCATACAGCTGCCAAAGAATCAGACAATCGATCTCTAAGAGACATAAAGAATATTTATTGGGGGGGGGGGGACTGCCCATTCTATACTATTATAGCAAAAAATCAACCAGAAATCTCAGTGAATTTTATTTAAGAGGATCTTAGAAATCTTAGCAGATGAGATACATCACAGACCTGCCTGCTCCAACAGTCAAAGGTTCCTCACACAGCTAATATCAGAGGTTGCTGGGTGACTGTTCTTGCAATTTCTTAAACTGAAGGGACACGTGTCTCTAAAATTCTATACTTTTAGCTCAGTTTGTTTGAATTTGAAGTTGGCTACCTATGTTCTCCAGGAATAAATATTGGAGGATTTTGGAATTAGAAAAAGCTTAATAATTAAGCTTAATAAGAAGCTTAATAATAATGGTTACCTATGTTCTCTAGGAATAAATATTGGAGGATTTTGGAATTAGAAGAAGCTTAGTAATGATTAATAATAATAATAAAGAAGCTTAATAATTAGAATAAGCTTAAAAATGATAATGATAAGTTTTAATAGATAACCTATATAATACCATGTGTCAGTCACTATCTAAATATTTTACATATTTTTATGTTAATTTAAACTTCACAACAACTCAACTAAGGCTGAAATAAGGTAAGTAGGACAATTCTAAAGCCATAAAAAGCCAGATCTAGCATAAAACTGTGTTAGCAGTTTTAGTGATAGAGTAGAAAGCTGGATTGGGGTCTTAAAGATTTTACAAAATTTATTTATTTTGAGAGAGGTTGAGAGAGAGAGAGAGAGGTGGAGAGAGAGTGCACACGTAGGGGAGGAATAGAGGGAGAGAATCTCAAACAGACTCCCATCTGAGCACAGAGCCAAATGTGGGGCTCAATCCAAGGACATTGATCATGACCTGAGCCAAAACTAAGAATTGGATGCTTAACTGCCTGAGCCACCAGGCACCCCTGGCTTTGAGTTTTAGACTTAGGTTTGCTACTTGCTGGTTCTGGAAACTTGGTAGGTTTTTGTTTTGTTTTGTTTTTACAATTTCCTCATTTGTAAGATGGAGATAATAACCCTTCCTTTTTAGGATTGTTGTGAAGATGGAATGATTTATCAGGGAGTTGCTTTGGTGCTAATGACAGATCCAAAATAACAGTTGATTAAACAAGATGGACATTTGTTTCTCTATAATGCAAAAGTCCCAATACACAGTTCAGGCTTGGGTTGCAGCTGTGTGATCCTCAGAATCCAGGCTCCTACCCTGTTGCTTAACATTTATCAATATTTAGTACTCAGTAGTGCTCTAAGATGCCTAGTCCCACATCCTAGCAGTGGGAACCAGGCGAAAGGGAAGTAATCAGTGTGTCCTTTCCTTTAAGGACAAGACCTGGAAGCTGTGCACATCATTCCACTCATGCCCCCTTGTCTGGCAATTACACATATTTTCACACTTTTGATGCAAGTGTCATCTTTAAATTGCAGCCATCAGTTAGGCAGTTATGGTCTCAACATTTTTAACTCAAAGCTTGGGAAGACGGCAGAGTAGGAGGACCCTGAGCTCCCCTTGTGCCATGTTTATAACTAGGTATCATCAGCATCCAAGTCAATAAACTGGAGCGTGATCCAAAGACTGGCAGAACAAACTCCACAATGAAACAGACAGAAGTTGGATCTGAAAGATTAGGAAGGTCAGAAAGGGAGAGGGAGGCTGCCAGCAGGAATGAAGAAGCTGTGTAGGCAGAGAGGACTGAGTAATGAGCCCTGGCACTGGGGAGCTCACACAGGGAAAACTAATCACGATAGCATTTGGCTTTAAAACCCAGAGGGGTTGATTTACATGCATGTGTACAATCAGTGGGACTTAGATCCTGAAGCTTTAAAAGTCAGCTGACTCAGCGCTTCGTGAGCTGGGAAGGCAAGGGATAGCTGGGGCAGCACCCTCAAATAGACAAAAGCCTGCATGAACAGGCAATAAAAACAGCAGTTTACATAACGCCCGGGGCAAATGGGAGGTAGATCTGTTCATATTGATTTCAGAGCACATTGGGGAACTTCTCTAAAAATAAGGGATCTGGCAGGGGCCATTTTCCTCCCCCATCCCAAAACATAAACACAGAGCTACCTGCAGCAGGCAAGGCTGCACAGACACTTGCTACCTAACCTGCCAGCAATGGACCATACTCACAAGGTGTCCTGAGGCCTTGCCTACTCAAAGCCTCCTAGCCTCCACCCAGAGCTCAGGCTAAACTCTGTTAAAGTTGTGTGCACACCTCACATGGCTATTGGGTGCAGCTGCTGCCACACCCCATGCCTAGCCTTGTGCCCCCTACCACTGTCATTTGCTTCCCCCAGCCTCATGCCTCTGACTGCCCTAACATGCACCCCCCAGCCATCAAGGGCTTTGAGGGATCTGGGGTAGGACTAGTGGCCCAACACAAAGTCAATAAGATAGATGCTCCACTCCCAAGTTCCCCAGAGGGCACAACAGCTCAGAACTGGCCTGTGTCCCACTAACACTGCAGAGAACAAGCACAGCCCACAGCAGGCAGAGAGTCAGGGAAGACAACCCACTGAAAGGACAACTTACTCAGACACAACAGTAGAGTGTAGGCATCACACACAGGGTCCCCTCCTGAAGTGCCAGGCTCTGGGGAACAAGGCCTGGCAGGGCACTCCAGGACCTCCTCTTCATAAAGTCACTACTTGCAAGAGCAGAAGTCATAGCTGACTTTCTTCACACATAGAAACAGACAGAGAGAGGCAGATAAAATGATGAGACAGGAAAAATTTATTCCAAATGAAAGAATAGGACAAGGCCATTGCTAGAGATTGAAGTGTAACAGATATAACTACATACCTGATAGAAAATTTAAAGCAAGGATCATGAGGATATTCACCGGACTTGAGAAAAGAGTAGAACACATAAATGAGACCCTTAACACAAAGATGAGCATGATGTAGCAGAGATAAAGTTCTCTGTAAAGTGAGAAATAAAATGAGAAACATGTGATGGGATGAATAGCATGTTGGAAGAAGAAGAGGAATGAGTTAGTGACCTAGATGGCAGGGTAATGGAAAGTAGTCAAAGTGAACAAAAGAGAGAAAGAAGAATTACACAAAATGAGAATAGACTTAGAGAACTCAGTGGCTTCAAACATAATAGCATTTGTATTATAGGAGTTCCAGAAGAAGAGAGAAAAATGGGCAGGAAATTTGTCTGAAGAAAATATAGCTGAAAACTTGCCCAATCTGGGGAAGGAAACAGATATCCAGATCCAGGAGGTACAGAGAACTCTTATCAAAATCAACAAATACAGGTCCATACCAGAACATAGCATAATTGGGTTGGCAAAATAGAGTGATAAAGAAAATGTTTTAAAAGCATCAAGACAGGGGAGGAGTCAAGATGGCGGAGAAGTAGCAGGCTGAGACTACTTCAGCTAGCCGGAGATCAGCTAGATAGCTTATCTAAAGATTAAAAACACCTGAAAATCCATTGGCAGATCGAAGAGAAGAAGAACAGCAATTCTGGAAACAGAAAAACAACCACTTTCTGAAAGGTAGGACCGGCGGAGAAGTGAATCCAAAGCGACGGGAAGATAGACCCCGGGGGGAGGGTCCGGCTCCCGGCAAGCGGCGGAGCAACGGCGCACAAAATCAGGACTTTTAAAAGTCTGTTCCGCTGAGGGACATCGCTCCAGAGGCTAAACCGGGGCGAAGCCCACCCGGGGTCAGCGTGGCCTCAGGTCCCGCAGGGTCATGGAAGGATCGGGGATGTCTGAGTGTCGCAGAGCTTGCGGGTATTGGAACGGGAAAGCCGGCTACAGAGACAGAGCCGACAGTGAGCTCACAGCTCGGTGTTACCTTGAACCGGTCGCAGGCTCGGTGAGCTCGGAGCGCGGCCGGAGGTCAGGCAGACGGGAGTAACTGGGCGCTCTTCTCTGAGGGCGCACTGAGGGGTGTGGCCCTGGGCTCTCGGCTCCTCTGGGCCGGAGACCAGGAGGCCGCCATTTGTATTCCCGTCCTCCGGAACTCTACGGAAAGCGCTCAGGGAACAAAAGCTCCTGAAAGCAAACCCGAGCGGATTACTCACCCCGGCCCCAGATAAGGGCGGTGCAATTCCGCCTGGGGCAAAGACACTTGAGAATCACTACAAGTGGCCCCTCCCCCAGAAGATCAACAAGAAATCCAGCCGAGACCAAGTTCACGTACCTAGGAGTGCGGTTTCAATACCAAGGAGAGCAGCAGAATTCCAGAGAGAAGAAAGAAAGCACGGAACTCATGGCTTTTTCCCTGTGATTTTTTTTTTAGTCTTGCAGTTAATTTAATTTTTTTCTTTTTCATTTTTTGTTTTTTTTCTCGCCTTCTGGTTAAATTTTTTTTTTTAACTTTTACCTTTTTCTTTTTTAACGTTTTTTAACTAGTTTATCTAATATATATATTTTTTCTTTTTTATATTTTTCTTATTTGTATTCTTTTTTTTAATTTTTTTCTTTTCTTTTTTTTTTCTTTTTTCTTTTTTTTTTCTTTCTTCCTTTTTGAACCTCTTTTTATCCCCTTTCTCCCCTCTCACGATTTGGGATCTCTTCTAATTTGGTTAAAGCATATTTTCCCGGGGTTGTTGCCACCCTTTTAGTATTTTACTTGCTCCTTCATATACTCTTATCTGGACAAAATGAAAAGACGGAAAAATTCAACACAAAAAAAAGAAGGCTAGGGACCTAATCAATACAGACATTGGTAATATGTCAGATCTAGAGTTAAGAATGACAATTCTCAAGGTTCTAGCTGGGCTCGAAAAAGGCATGGAAGATATTAGAGAAACCCTCTCGGGAGATTATAAAAGCCCTTTCTAGAGAAATAAAAGAACTACAATCTAACCACGTTGAAATCAAAAAAGCTATTAATGAGGTGCAATCAAAAATGGAGGCTCTAACTGCTAGGATAAATGAGGCAGAAGAAAGAATTAGTGATATAGAAGACCAAATGACAGAGAATAAAGAAGCTGAGCAAAAGAGGGACAAACAGCTACTGCACCACGAGGGGAGAATTCGAGAGATAAGTGACACCATAAGACGAAACAACATTAGAATAATTGGGATTCCAGAAGAAGAAGAAAGAGAGAGGGGAGCAGAAGGTATACTGGAGAGAATTATTGGGGAGAATTTCCCCAATATGGCAAAGGGAACAAGCATCAAAATTCAGGAGGTTCAGAGAACGCCCCTCAAAATCAATAAGAATAGGCCCACACCCCGTCACCTAATAGTAAAATTTACAAGTCTCAGTGACAAAGAGAAAATCCTGAAAGCAGCCCGGGAAAAGAAGTCTGTAACATACAATGGTAAAAATATTAGATTGGCAGCTGACTTATCCACAGAGACTTGGCAGGCCAGAAAGAGCTGGCATGATATTTTCAGAGCACTAAACGAGAAAAACTTGCAGCCCAGAATACTATATCCAGCTAGGCTATCATTGAAAATAGAAGGAGAGATTAAAAGCTTCCAGGACAAACAAAAACTGAAAGAATTTGCAAACACCAAACCAGCTCTACAGGAAATATTGAAAGGGGTCCTCTAAGCAAAGAGAGAGCCTACAAATGGTAGATCAGAAAGGAACAGAGACCATATACAGTAACAGTCACCTGACAGGCAATACAATGGCACTAAATTCATATCTCTCAGTAGTTACCCTGAATGTGAATGGGCTAAATGCCCCTGTCAAAAGACACAGGCTATCAGAATGGATAAAAAAACAAAACCCATCTATATGTTGCCTCCAAGAAACTCATTTTAAGCCCGAAGACACCTCCAGATTTAAAGTGAGGGGGTGGAAAAGAATTTACCATGCTAATGGACATCAGAAGAAAGCAGGAGTGGCAATCCTTATATCAGATCAATTAGATTTTAAGCCAAAGACTATAATAAGAGATGAGGAAGGACACTATATCATACTCAAAGGGTCTGTCCAACAAGAAGATTTAACCATTTTAAATATCTATGCCCCCAACGTGGGAGCAGCCAACTATATAAACCAATTAATAACAAAGTCAAAGAAACACATCAACAATAATACAATAATAGTAGGGGACTTTAACACTCCCCTCACTGAAATGGACAGATCATCCAAGCAAAAGATCAGCAAGGAAATAAAGGCCTTAAACGACACACTGGACCAGATGGACATCACAGATATATTCAGAACATTTCATCCCAAAGCAACAAAATACACATTCTTCTCTAGTGCACATGGAACATTCTCCTGAATAGATCACATCCTTGGTCCTAAATCAGGACTCAACCGGTATCAAAAGATTGGGATCATTCCCTGCATATTTTCAGACCACAATGCTCTAAAGCTAGAACTGAACCACAAAAGGAAGTTGGAAAGAACCCAAATACATGGAGACTAAACAGCATCCTTCTAAAGAATGAATGGGTCAACCGGGAAATTAAAGAAGAATTGAAAAAAATCATGGAAACAAATGATAATGAAAATATAACGGTTCAAAATCTGTGGGACACAACAAAGGCAGTCCTGAGAGAAAAATATATAGTGGCACAAACCTTTCTCAAGAAACAAGAAAGGGCTCAGGTACACAACCTAACCCTATACCTATAGGAGCTAGAGAAAGAACAAGAAAGAAACCCTAAGCCCAGCAGGAGAAGAGAAATCAAAAAGATCAGAGCAGAAATCAATGAAATAGAAACCAAAAAAAAAAAAAAAAAAACAATAGAACAAACCAACGAAACTAGGAGCTGGTTCTTTGAAAGAATTAATAAAATTGATAAACCCCTGGCCCGACTGATCAAAAAGAAAAAAGAAAGGACCCAAATAAATAAAATCATGAATGAAAGAGGAGAGATCACAACTAACACCAAAGAAATACAAACTATTATAAGAACATACTTGAGCAACTCTACGCCAATAAATTTGACAATCTGGAAGAAATGGATGCATTCCTAGAAACATATAAACTACCACAACTGAACCAGGAAGAAATAGAAAACCTGAACAGACCCATAACCAGTAAGGAGATTGAAACAGTCATTAAAAATCTCCAAACAAACAAAAGCCCAGGGCCAGACGGCTTCCCGGGGGAATTCTACCAAACATTTAAAGAAGAACTAATTCCTATTCTCCTGAAACTGTTCCAAAAAATAGAAATGGAAGGAAAACTTCCAAACTCATTTTATGAGGCCAGCATCACTTTGATCCCAAAACCAGACAAGGATCCCATCAAAAAAGAGAGCTATCGACCAATATCCTTGATGAACACAGATGCAAAAATACTCAACAAAATACTAGCCAATAGGATTCAACAGTACATTAAAAGGATTATTCACCACGACCAAGTGGGATTTATTCCAGGGCTGCAAGGTTGGTTCAACATCCGCAAATCAGTCAATGTGATACAACACATCAATAAAAGAAAGAACAAGAACCATATGATACTCTCAATAGATGCTGAAAAAGCATTTGACAAAGTACAGCATCCCTTCCTGATCAAAACTCTTCAAAGTGTAGGGATAGAGAGCACATACCTCAATATCGTCAAAGCCATCTATGAAAAACCCACCGCAAATATCATTCTCAATGGAGAAAAACTGAAAGCTTTTCCGCTAAGGTCAGGAACACGGCAGGGATGTCCATTATCACCACTGCTATTCAACATAGTACCAGAGGTCCTGGCTTCAGCAATCAGACAACAAAAGGAAATTAAAGGCATCCAAATTGGCAAAGAAGAAGTCAAATTATCACTCTTCGCAGATAAGATACTATACGTGGAAAACCCAAAAGACTCCACTCCAAAACTGCTAGAACTTATACAGGAATTCAGTAAAGTGTCAGGATATAAAATCAATGCACAGAAATCAGTTGCATTTCTCTACACCAACAGCAAGACAGAAGAAAGAGAAATTAAGGAGTCAATCCCATTTACAATTGCACCCCAAACCATAAGATACCTAGGAATAAACCTAACCAAAGAGGCACAGAATCTATACTCAGAAAACTATGAAGTACTCATGAAAGAAATTGAGGAAGATACAAAGAAATGGAAAAAATATTCTACGCTCCTGGATTGGAGAATAAATATTGTGAAAATGTCTATGCTCCCTAAAGCAATCTACACATTTAATGCAATTCCTATCAAAGTACCATCCATCTTTTTCAAAGAAATGGAACAAATAATTCTAAAATTTATATGGAACCAGAAAAGACCTCGAATAGCCAGAGGGATATTGAAAAAGAAAGCTAAAGTTGGTGGCATCACAATTCCCGACTTCAAGCTCTATTACAAAGCCGTCATCATCAAGACAGCATGGTACTGGCACAAAAACAGACACATAGATCAATGGACCAGAATAGAGAGCCCAGAAATAGACCCTCAACTCTACAGTCAACTAATCTTTGACAAAGCAGGAAAGAATGTCTAATGGTAAAAAGACAGCCTCTTCATAAATGGTGCTCGGAAAAATGGACAGCCACATGAAGAAAAATGAAATTGGACCATTTCCTTACACCACACACAAAAATAGACTCAAAATGGGTGAAGGACCTCAATGTGTGAAAGGAATCCATCAAAATCCTTGAGGAGAACACAGGCAGCAACCTCTTCGACCTCAGCCGCAGCAACATCTTGCTAGGAACAACGCCAAAGGCAAGGGAAGCAAGGGCAAAAATGAACTATTGGGATTTCATCAAGATCAAAAGCTTTTGCACAGCAAAGGAAACAGTTAACAAAATCAAAAGACAACTGACAGAATGGGAGAAGATATTTGCAAACGACATATCAGATAAAGGACTAGTGTCCAGAATCTATAAAGAACTTAGCAAACTCAACACCCAAAGAACAAATAATCCAATCAAGAAATGGGCAGAGGACATGAACAGACATTTCTGCAAAGAAGACATTCAGATGGCCAACAGACACATGAAAAAGTGCTCCATATCACTCAGCATCAGGGAAATACAAATCAAAACCACAATGAGATATCACCTCACACCAGTCAGAATGGCTAAAATCAACAAGTCAGGAAATGACAGATGCTGGCGAGGATGCGGAGAAAGGGGAACCCTCCTACACTGTTGGTGGGAATGCAAGCTGGTGCAGCCACTCTCGAAAACAGCATAGAGGTTCCTCAAAATGTTGAAAATAGAACTGCCCTATGACCCAGCAATTGCACTATTGGGCATTTACCCTAAAGATACAAACGTAGTGATCCAAAGGGGAACGTGTACCCGAATGTTTATAGCAGCAATGTCCACAATAGTCAAACTATGGAAAGAACCTAGATGTCCATCAACAGATGAATGGGTCAAGAAGATGTGGTATATATACACAATGGAATACTATGCAGCCATCAAAAGAAATGAAATCTTGCCATTTGCGACAACATGGATGGAACTAGAGCGTATCATGCTTAGCGAAATAAGTCAAGCAGAGAAAGACAACTATCATATGATCTCCCTGATATGAGGAAGTGGTGGTGCAACATGGGCGCTTAAGTGGGTAGGAGAAGAATCAATGAAACAAGATGGGATTGGGAGGGAGACAAACCATAAGTGACTCTTAATCTCACAAAACAAACTGAGTGTTGCTCGGAAGGGGGTTTGGGAGAAGGGGGTGGGATTATGGACATTGGGGAGGGTATGTGCTTTGGTGAGTGCTGTGAAGTGTGTAAACCTGGTGATTCACAGACCTGTACCCCTGGGGATAAAAATATATGTTTATCAAAAATAAAAAATTTAAAAAAAAAAGCATCAAGACAAAATAAGTGAGTAACTTACAAGGGACAATCCAGAAGGTTAGCAGGAGATTTTTCATAGAAACTTTACGAGCCCAAATAGAGTGGTGTGATATATCCAAAATGCTGAATGGGAAGAATGTGCAACTGAAAATACTCTATCCAGCAGGACTACCATTCAAAAAAAGGAGAGATAAAGAGCTTCCCAGACAAACAAAAACTAAGGAGTTTATGACCAGTAAACCAGGCCTGCAAGAGATACTAAAACGGACTCGTTGAATGGGAAGGAGAGACCCAAAGTGACACTAGGGAGCTCAAGAACACAAACACAGAAAAATTAAATATTTCTCTTAAAAATATCATTTAAGAAACTCACCAAAAGAGAGCATAAAATATAATAAAAGTTGCCAAAAGTACAGGGAGGAGAAAAGAACTGGGCTCAAACTTCACTGATCAACGTTTATTGACTGCTATATTCAAAGAGGTTATATACAAACCTAATGATAACCATGTATCCCAAACCACTAAAGAATATGCAAAGAATAAAGAGAAAGAAAGCCAAATACATCACTAAAGGAAACCAAATCAGCAAAACATGGAAGACAAGGAAGGGTCAGAGAAAATATTCAGAAACAACAACAAAACAAGTAATAAAATGGCACTACTGAATATATATCTATCAATCATTACTTTGAATGTCACGAGGAGATGGGGACTAAGGAGGGCACTTGTTATGATGGGCACTAGGTGATGTATGGAAGTGTTGGATCACTAGATTGTACACCTGAAATTAATACGACTGTATGTATGTTAACTAACTGGAATGAAAATAAAAACTTGAAAAATGTTTATCTTTATTACTAATAGTATGTAAGAAAGCTATTGTGGCTGTACGGGATGACTAGAGTCTCTGCCCCAGATGGGATAACATAGGCTAAGCACTTGGTACATGTGCAGTAATAATACACAGTAATATTAACATCCTCTTTTTTATTGACTTTGGGTATTTTATCTCCCAGATAAAAGGCCTTGTAAAGGTAATAGTTTGGAATTTTGCTACCCGAACACTTTAGGAAGTACTATTTGTCTCTGAATCAAGCTTTGAAATAGATCTTGAACCACATGCTAAGAGGAAGTGTTATTGTCCTTATAAAATGATTTTTTGCTCATATATTCCCTTGCAAAGAAATAATAATAATTAATGACGTTTTGGAAACTTATTGGGGTGTTATACACACTTCAAGCTTTATGGCAGTTCCAGGTAGACATATTTGCTTTTGCAGAATACTGAAATGCTCAGTGGGGCTGGTGGCTGTAAGACTGTTTTAATTATTCCTTTCAAACAATGAGTTCTGGAGTTAGCAAAAGACCTGACCAGTAGAACATTGTGAGTTTGGTTGAGTGGCCTGGGAACTTGTCCAAGAAGACCTTTTATATCCCAGAATTCTAACTTTAATAAGTGAGAAGAGAAGAGGGCAATCATGGGCACTGGAATGAAGTGGGCCTTGTGTCACGAGCAAGCTTGCCTTCAACATTTACCCATATTCCTTTTTTTTTTTTTTTTAAGATTTTATTTATTTATTTTACAGACAGAGATCACAAGTAGACAAAGAGGCAGGCAGAGAGAGAGGAGGAAGCAGGCTCCCTGCTGAGAAGAGAGCCCAATGTGGGGCTCCAACCCAGGACCCTGAGATCATGACCTGAGCCGAAGGCAGAGGCTTTAACCCACTGAGCCACCCAGGCGCCCCTGGATTATAATTGTTGATACTGTTATTCTTGATGAGAGCAGAAAGAGGAGTTGCTATTCCTCTCTGAGAGTTTTCTATTTCTGCCTCTGATCATAACACATGGAGATGTTCAAAGTGGTCTGCCTAGAGAAATGACAGAAGTCACAAAAGATATTTAAATACCCTCCTCTGCTTCCTATAGGACTTCTGCTCTCTGTAAGTGAGGTCAGGGTTGATTCCTCTGTCCTCAACACTTGAAGCGATGGCTGGAGAACTAATAGCTGATTGCAGATTCCATTTTTGGGGTAGTTTTGGAATCCCTCAACTGCATCTTAGGCCACCCAACTCATGTTTAATTTTGTGCTTTAAATTCCACATTTTTTATTTAAAAATCTGTTTTAGAAACTAAAAGTGCTGCTGAATATTAAAATACCATAAAATCCTCCATGTTCATCTCATATGTAACTCTCTCTCTCAACCTATTTTTCTTAAAAATCTTATTAACTTATTTTAGAGAAAGTGTGAGAGAGAAACAGCAGTGGGAAGAGCAGAGAGACAAAAAGATAATCTTCAGCAGACTTCATGGCACTGAGAGCAGAGCCCCATGTGGGCCTCAGTACCAGGACCCTGAGATCATGACCTGAGTCAAAACCAAGAGTTGGATACTTAAACCAACTGAGCCAAGCAGGTGCCCCTCTCTACATGTCTTTTTATCCCATCATTTAGCTCTGGAAGCCCAACTATTCATCCAAGGCCAGTAATGATAGAGAAGATGTGTCAATAAAAGATAAGCTCTAGATGTACTGAAGCTGGCAAGTGTGACTATAACAAGAAAAAGAAATCCTCTAACAGTGAAGTCTAGACCTTTCTTACATTAAATGGGCCATCAGATGTGGCTCTGTAACTTATAAGATTTAAAAAGAAGATAGGGTGCCTGGGTGACTCAGTCATTAGGCATCTGCCTTTGGCTCAGACACTGATCCCAGGGTCCTGGGATCAAGGCCCGCATTGGTCTCCCTGCTTGGTAGGAAGCCTGTTTCTCCCCCCCCACCAGTTGTGTTCTCCCTCTCACTGTCTCTGTCAAAAAAAAATAAAATATTTTAAAAAGAAGCTAAAATTAGCAGTCAAAATTTAAAAAGAAACAGAAAAGGGTGAAATTCACATTTGTAGCAAGAGGTCTTAATTAGAACTCAGTTCCTAAAATCAACCAATGACTAAATGAACATAACATTCTGTTGATGGTAGAAGTTACAGCAAATTCTGACTTCAAATGTGCCTGCAAATGATTTCTATCTAGCAAGAAAGAAAAACTTGAATTCAGACTGTGCTTGTGTTTTTATGAACAACAACAGATTATTTACCCAAATATTAATAATTCACTCCATGATTCTTAAGGAAAATTGTAAAGTGATTAAAATGCAGGTGAGTAAGATTAAAAACCTGTATGTTTACTTGGTAATGTGAACTCCTTCCACTTTTAGCCAGGGTGCCATTCTTGTAGATTTTAATTCTTTAGGAAATATTGCTCTTCTCAAAGATTTAGCCTGGGTGTATGGGACCCACACTGTGGAGATTTGTGCGTAAGCAGTCACCTTAGGGAGATGAGGCTGTACACAGGCAGGAAATTCACCTCACACTGGAGGAAATTCACTCATAATCTCCTGGGTAAACATCTTGGGATTATGTTCAGAGAGTCTCCTGCAACAAAAGTTATCTGGCCTAAAAATGTCTATAGTTCCATGACACCCTGTTATAGATGAAGAAATTCTGCCTAGACAGGTTAAGAAGTGTGTCCAAGGACCCACAGCCAGCAGGTGACTGTGTAGCACTTGGCACCTAGAGGGCTCTGAACCAAGAGTCTTGGTCCAGTCTGGAGTAAAGGCTTCAGGGTACCTGACTCATGACGATGCACATAAATTTGCTTTTTCCCCCTTTAAACTAAGCACTCTTAATTTTTCCCTACTAAAATTGCGTTCAGCTGTCATAAAGAGTATAAAGAGCTTTGCTTATTTTTCCCCCAGTATAATTTCATTTAAGCATTGAAGTTGGGCTCATTTTTATTCTATTTTTGGCCCAGGATTGAGGTGCCTTAGGTGATTCTTAGATTAGCTCCGTTTAATTAAGGGTCAGTGCATTGTGTTCTAGACTGTCTTCCATCATTGTGGCACGCCATTTTTGTATCCTAGGTGTCTAGCAGTGTCTCTTGTCATCTTTTCTCTATTAACTCCCTCCCCCCACTGATTTTATTTCAGTGATTTCTAATGGTCCATGAATAATGCTTTCTAAATGCCCAAAATAGGCTAGAAAGGGACAGGATGTATTTGAGAAGGAAAAATTCAGGTCTGATTACATATTGGACAAATAAGTAACAAAATGGTATACAGAATGATACCCAATGAGAAAGAATAAATAAGCAAATATGAATAACACGTTCTGTATTAATAATATGTAGCCATATTTCTAATTAGAAATTTTACTTCTATACATTTTTCACCTGAGAAACGATTTGATATGATTTATAAAACACTCACTTTACAGAATTTGTAAATCTGGAAAATAAATGTTAAGTTTCTTAAGATGTATTTCATTAGATTTATGGTCCTTTTGGCTTTGCATTTCTCAGCATCTCATGTTTGGAATACCCCCAATCCTCTTAACATGTTTGTCTGCTGCTAATGAAACGTCCCTCACATTTTTCCCCCATCAGGGTACACCTTCTAAAATTTAAATTTGATCATATAATTATTCTGCTTAAAATTCTTCAACTGTTTCCATAAACTTTTCAAAGCACCTGTTGAAATATGTGAAGACCTCCACCCACCCAAGAAAATCCCTTCCTTCCAGGCTGCCCTAACGCAGGCCAAATGGAACAGTTTGTAGTTTCTTTACAAGCCAGGCTTTTCGGTGCCTGGCTCCATTTGCATTTCAAGTAGGCTCACTGCAGACTGTGTGCCCAACAAACTCACTTATTTTTTAAAATGCAAATAATCCCCTTCTGTAAAGTGTCCAATAATAAGCCATACATTCCTCTATTACAATATTGAACTACATTGTATTTTAATTAATCTATTTACCCATCTGACTTGTCCACTAAATGTTGAACTCCTCGGCAGGACCTTCCTGATCATGTTTGAACACTCTGCATTTTACATTCTGGTATATAGTAGATGCTCGATGAATATATCAAATTACACTAGAGTCAAATTTAATCAGTCAATTTCAAGAGCTCCTCTTCATCTCTTAATCTTTTTTGTTAAAGCATTCTGTAAAGAGTTTTATCTCAAAGTTTGGTTATAGCATATTTAAAATGTAATTGAGGATATTATTATAGGCTAACCAGATAATTGTCTATACTCCTTAATATGAAGATTGAAGGACTATTTTGATAAGCAAATAGAATATAGAAATACATTCAAAATAAATTCAAATAGCATGACTCGAAGTACTGTGTTATCTCAAAATTTCATTAGACTGCAAACATATTTCCAGTATTCATCAACCTGGTGCTAGAGCAATATTTTTGAATCCCACTTCTAAAGAAGTCTTTTACCAGCTAGAAGGAGGCTAGTTTCTGCTGAATGATTTCATATTTTAATATGTATATTTACAGGACTAAATTGAGCATAGCTTTAGTCATGCTTAAAGAGAAAAAAAAAAAACAATAATTTCCTTCCAGAAAGGTCCTTCTGGTCATTTTCTTTTCCATGTAATTAGTAACCTGTGAGAGTCCTGTTATTTAGTTAGTATTCATCATAATTTCCTGCCCTGAAAAAAAATCTCATACATTAAGTTCCAATTTTGTTTGCTGTATAACATTCACCAAAAAAAAAAAAAATGAGAAAGAAAATTACCTTAGGAGGAACAGCTGTACTATGAGTTTTTTTTTTTTTTTAAGACAACTGAAAATGTTACAGAAATGGAGGCAGTAAGAAAATGGGTTGCCACGAAAAGACAGGTAATATTTCTTCAAACTAAATTCTTTTTTTTTTTTTTTTAGATTTTATTTTCTAATTTGAGAAAGAGAGAGAGTGAGGGAGAGAGCATAAGCAGGGTCGGGGTGGGGAGAGGGGCAAAGGGAGAAGCAGACTCCCTGCTGATCAGTGAGCCCATCACAAAGTTCCATCCTAGGACCCTGGGATCACGATCCAAGCAGAAGGCAAACACTTCAAAACAAATTCTGATGGAACAAGTCAAATCAAGTGTGCTAGAAATCATGTGACTTTCCAGTTATCAGAACTTCACACATTCAGGGGGCACCAGAAATGGGAGCATCTAAGTATTACTCTCCACTTTAGCAGTGATTTGTGACTTTGTTTGTAAAATGAGAAGAAATGGTTGCTTGCCCTGTAGTGTCAAGGCAGTGTTTAAAGGAGCTATGTGAGCTTCTTCTGACAAGTATAAAGCCAACCCTCTTTTGCCCAGAGTGAATTCAGAAGTAGTAGTAGGCTGAGGGACTGCTAAAAACATGGGCCAAAACAGAAATAAACCAATACTAGGGCAAATTCCTAAAGCGGAGTCAAGCACTGGGAGAAATAAATAAGTACTTTACCTTGACATCAGATATTTTTAAAACAAGGTGATTTTAAAAAATTGTTTTGAGGATTCTCATTTAGTATTTTCAAATGCATTTTTAAAGTTTATGTCAAAGATCTAATATCCCATTGAAAAGAAAGCTTATGCATAGGTTATTTGGAATAATGTTCCAAGGAACACTATTCTTACAGGAATCCACTAGAGGGCAGTATAAGCAAGCGTTATGGCTGATTGCATGGAATAGTGATTTGTTTCAGAGACCATAACCTGAATATCATATTACAGCTTAGTTTTTTAAAGTGACATACAGTTCTACTGTCTGTTTTAAAGTTTAAAAAGATTTCCCACATTAGGTGCCTAGATAAGTCTGTGTATTTCCATCTGGTGTGAAGAATGATGGGGCTGATTATATGTTGAAAGCATTTCTGTCTTCCTGACAAATCAAAGTGTGAATTCAAGTTTCTGTACTCAGTTGAGCAGTGATGCATTTCAATCTGGCTAGACTTTAATTTATACTCTCTACCTGAGGAAAGAAACCAGGTTTCCAGAGACAGCTGTCATTAATTGCAGTTAGGTCACACTGCCTCACACACCTTGACCCCAGAACATGGAGTGCAGTGGTCTTGATCCTATCAGCTGCCCGTGTAGCACACGCTTCCTTGAAGAAATGTATTTAATTGGATTTCTGAGAGTAAATGACACATCTGTGAGATAGTTAGAATTCAAATTGCTCATTTAATTGTAAAGAAATATTACAGTTGATGAAAACTAGGCATCTTTTGCTTAAAAAAATACCTGCCTCCTCACCCATAGTTCCTTCCTTCCTCCCAAAGGCCACCCATTCACCATCTTCCATTAACTTACTCAATATTGATTGTTTTAAGCTACTTTGTTGTGGTAATTTGTTATAGAATCAAAAGGAAACTAATACACCCATCAAACTTGGTCAGCTTTGACCATTACAAGGAGAAAAAAAAAAATTCCAGCACACTTTCCACAGCTATCTGTATTCATTTGAGTTTTGTCCTACATTTTTCTCTTATTCTGGGAAGTCATTTTACCATAAGGCAAAAGTACTCTCATCTTCTTAACACGAACACATACCTTATAGCATAGCTTCTCAAAGTAGCAAAAATGAACATGTTAACGGACCGAAATACATACTCTTTCTATATCGTAGACATAAGAGGCAAAATTATAAACAAAACTATGCTTAGTAAATAATGTTTGAGTATTCTGTCTTACTTAGAAATGATCTAGGCATCTAGTAAATATTGATTAATTAACTCAATATAATATCAATACAAGGGTTTAAGTTACCTAAAAATCTTAGAAATTATTTTCAAGTTGACATATTACAAAACAAGGATACTATTTTTTTATAAAATTGATTTATTTATTTTCAGAAAAACAGTATTCATTATTTTTTCACCACACACGGATGCTATTTTTAATTAGGAGTCTGCCTAAGGTGATGTTTGACTACTCTAGGCAAGTTGATAGGAAAGACGAAGTGCGGGAGTCAAGATGGCGGAGAAGTAGCAGACTGAGACTACTTCAGCTAGCAGGAGATCAGTTAGATAGCTTATTTAAAGATTGCAAACACCTGCAAATCCATTGGCAGAAATAAGAGAAGAAGAACAGCAATTCTAGAAACAGAAAAACAACCACTTTCTGAAAGGTAGGACTGGAAGAGAAGTGAATCCAAAGCGACAGGAAGATAGACCCTGGGGGGAGGGGCCGGCTCCCAGCAAGCGACGGAGCAATGGAGCACAAAATCAGGACTTTTAAAAGTCTGTTCCGCTGAGGGAAATTGCTCCAGAAGCTAAACAGGGGTGAAGCCCACATGGGGTCAGCATGGCCTCAGGTCCCCCAGGGTCACAGAAGGATCAGGGGTGTCTGAGTGTCGCAGAGCTTGCAGGTATTGGAACGGGAAAGCTGGCTACAGAGTCAGAGCTGACAGTAAGCTCACAGCTCGGGGTTACCTTGAACCAGTCGCAGGCTCAGTGAGCTTGGAGCGCGGCCGGAGGTCAGGCAGATGGGAGTTACTGGGCACTGTTCTCTGAGGGCGCACTGAGGAGTGGGGCCCTGGGCTCTCTGCTCCTCTGGGCTGGAGACCAGGAGGACACCATTGGTATTCCCGTCCTCCGGAGCTCTACGGAAAGCGCTCAGGGAACAAAAGCTCCTGAAAGCAAAGCCTAGCGGATTACTTAGCCCGGCCCCTTGTAAGGGCAGTGCAGTTCCGCCTGGGGCAAAGACACTTGAGAATCACTACACCAGAAGATCAACAAGAAATCCAGCCAAGACCAAGTTTACCTACCAAGGAGTGTGGTTTCAATACGAAGGAGAGTAGCAGAATTCCAGAGGAGGAGAAAAAAAAAGCACGGAACTCATGGATTTCTCCCTGTGATTTTTTAGTCTTGCAGTTAATTTAATTTTTTTCTTTTTCATTCTTTTTCTCTTCTTCTGCTAAAATTTTTTTAACTTTTACCCTTTTCTTTTTTAACATTTTTTAACTAGTTTAATGTATATATTTTTTCTTTTTTATACTTTTCTTTATTCGTTTTCTTTTTTTAATTCTTTTTTTTTCTTTTTGAACCTCTTTTTATCCCCTTTCTCTCCCCTCACGATTTGGGATCTCTTCTGATTTGGTTAAAGCATATGTTCCTGGGGTTGTTGCCACCCTTTTAGTATTTTACTTGCTCCTTCATATACTCTTATCTGGACAAAATGAAAAGACGGAAAAATTCAACACAAAAAAAAGAACAAGAGGCAGTACCGAAGGCTAGGGACCTAATCAATACAGAAATTGGTAATATGTCAGATCTAGAGTTCAGAATGACAATTCTCAAGGTTCTAGCCAGGCTCGAAAAAGGCATGGAAGATATTAGAGAAACCCTCTCGGGAGATATAAAAGCCCTTTCTGGAGAAATAAAAGAACTAAAATCTAACCAAGTTGAAATCAAAAAAGCTATTAATGAGGTGCTAGGATAAATGAGGCAGAAGAAAGAATTAGCGATATAGAAGACCAAATGACAGAGAATAAAGAAGCTGAGCAAAAGAGGGACAAACAGCTACAGGTCCACGAGGGGAGAATTCGAGAGATAAGTGACACCATACAACGAAACAACATTAGAATAATTGGGATTCCAGAAGAAGAAGAAAGAGAGAGGGGAGCAGAAGGTATACTGGAGAGAATTATTGGGGAGAATTTCCCCAATATGGCAAAGGGAACGAGCATCAAAATTCAGGAGGTTCAGAGAACGCCCCTAAAAATCAATAAGAATAGGCCCTCACCCCGTCACCTAATAGTAAAATTTACAAGTCTTAGTGACAAAGAGAAAATCCTGAAAACAGCCTGGGAAAAGAAGTCTGTAACATATAATGGTAAAAATATTAGATTGGCAGCTGACTTATCCACAGAGACTTGGCAGGCCAGAAAGAGCTGGCATGATATTTTCAGAGCACTAAACGAGAAAAACATGCAGCCAAGAATACTATATCCAGCTAGGCTATCATTGAAAATAGAAGGAGAGATTAAAAGCTTCCAGGACAAACAAAAACTGAAAGAATTTGCAAACACCAAACCAGCTCTACAGGAAATATTGAAAGGGGTCCTCTAAGTAAAGGGAGAGCCTACAAGTGGTAGATCAGAAAGGAACAGAGACCATATACAGTAACAGTCACCTGACAGGCAATACAATGGCACTAAATTCATATCTCTCAGTAGTTACCCTGAATGTGAATGGGCTAAATGCCCCTGTCAAAAGACACAGGCTATCAGAATGGATAAAAAAACAAAACCCATCTATATGTTGCCTCCAAGAAACTCATTTTAAGCCCGAAGACACCTCCAGATTTAAAGTGAGGGGGTGGAAAAGAATTTACCATGCTAATGGACATCAGAAGAAAGCAGGAGTGGCAATCCTTATATCAGATCAATTAGATTTTAAGCCACAAACTATAACAAGAGATGAGTAAGGACACTATATCATACTCAAAGGGTCTGTCCAACAAGAAGATCTAACAATTTTAAATATCTATGCCCCCAACGTGGGAGCAGCCAACTATATAAACCAATTAATAACAAAATCAAAGAAACACATCAACAATAATACAATAATAGAAGGGGACTTTAACACTCCCCTCACTGAAATGGACAGATCATCCAAGCAAAAGATCAGCAAGGAAATAAAGGCCTTAAACGACACACTGGACCAGATGGACATCACAGATATATTCAGAACATTTCATCCCAAAGCAACAGAATACACATTCTTCTCTAGTGCACATGGAACATTCTCCTGAATAGATCACATCCTTGGTCCTAAATCAGGACTCAACTGGTATCAAAAGATTGGGATCATTCCCTGCATATTTTCAGACCACAATGCTCTGAAGCGAGAACTCAAACACAAGAGGAAGTTCGGAAAGAACCCAAATACATGGAGACTAAACAGCATCCTTCTAAAGAATGAATGGGTCAACCGGGAAATTAAAGAAGAATTGAAAAAAATCATGGAAACAAATGATAATGAAAATACAACGGTTCAAAATCTGTGGGACACAACAAAGGCAGTCCTGAGAGGAAAATATATAGTGGTACAAGCCTTTCTCATGAAACACGAAAGGTCTCAGGTACACAACCTAACCCTACACCTAAAGGAGCTGGAGAAAGAACAAGAAAGAAACCCTAAGCCCAGCAGGAGAAGAGAAATCAAAAAGATCAGAGCAGAAATCAATGAAATAGAAACAAACAAACAAACAAAAAAACCAAATCTACAAAACTACGAGCTGCTTCTTTGAAATAATTAATAAAATTGATAAACCCCTGGCCAGACTTATCAAAAAGAAAAGAGAAAGGACCCAAATAAATAAAATCATGAATGAAAGAGGAGAGATCACAACTAACACCAAAGAAATACAAACTATTATAAGAACATACTTGAGCAACTCTACGCCAATAAATTTGACTATCTGGAAGAAATGGATGAATTCCTAGAAACATATAAACTACCACAACTGAACCAGGAAGAAATAGAAAACCTGAACAGACCCATAACCAGTAAGGAGATTGAAACAGTCATCAAAAATCTACAAACAACAAAAGCCCAGGGCCAGACGGCTTCCCGGGGGAATTCTACCAAACATTTAAAGAAGAACTAATTCCTATTCTCCTGAAACTGTTCCAAAAAATAGAAATGGAAGGAAAACTTCCAAACTCATTTTATGAGGCCAGCATCACCTTGATCCCCAAACCAAACAAGGATCCCATCAAAAAAGAGAGCTATGGACCAAAATCCTTGATGAACACAGATGCGAAAATTCTCACAAAAATACTAGCCAGGATTCAACAGTACATTAAAAGGATTATTCACCACGACCAAGTGGGATTTATTCCATGGCTGCAAGGTTGGTTCAACATCCACAAATTAGTCAGTGTGATACAACACATCAATAAAAGAAAGAACAAGAACCATATGATACTCTCAATAGATGCTGAAAAAGCATTTGACAAAGTACAGCATCCCTTTCTGATCAAAACTCGTCAAAGTGTAGGGATAGAGGGCACATACCTCAATATCGTCAAAGCCATCTATGAAAAACCCACTGCAAATATCATTTTCAATGGAGAAAAACTGAAAGCTTTTCCGCTAAGGTCAGGAACACGGCAGGGATGTCCATTATCACCACTGCTATGCAACATAGTACCAGAGGTCCTGGCCTCAGCAATCAGACAACAAAAGGAAATTAAAGGCATCCAAATCGGCAAAGAAGAAGTCAAATTATCACTCTTCACAGATGATATGATACTATACGTGGAAAACCCAAAAGACTCCACTCCAAAACTGCTAGAACTTATACAGGAATTCAGTAAAGTGTCAGGATATAAAATCAATGCACAGAAATCAGTTGCATTTCTCTACACCAACAGCAAGACAGAAGAAAGAGAAATTAAGGAGTCAATCCCATTTACAATTGCACCCAAAACCATAAGATACCTAGGAATAAACCTAACTAAAGAGGCACAGAATCTATACTCAGAAAACTATAAAGTACTCATGAAAGAAATGGAGGAAGACACAAAGAAATGGAAAAATGTTCCATGCTTCTGGATTGGAAGAATAAATATTGTGAAAATGTCTATGCTACCTAAAGCAATCTACACATTTAATGCAATTCCTATCAAAGTACCCTCCAGCAAATAGCCAAAGGGATATTGAAAAAGAAAACCAACGTTGGTGGCATCACAATTCCGGACTTCAAGCTCTATTAGAAAGCTGTCATCATCAAGACAGCATGGTCCTGGCACAAAAACAGACACATAGATCAATGAAACAAAATAGAGAGCCCAGAAATAGACCCTCAACTCTATGGTCAACTCATCTTCGACAAAGCAGGAAAGAATGTCCAATGGAAAAAAGACAGCCTCTTCAATAAATGGTGCTGGGAAAATTGGACAGCCACATGCAGAAAAATGAAATTGAACCATTTCCTTACACCACACACAAAAATAGACTCAAAATGGATGAAGGACCTCAATGTGAGAAAGGAATCCACCAAAATTCTTGAGGAGAACACAGGCAGCAACGTCTTCGACCTCAGCCGCAGCAACATCTTCCTAGGAACATCGCCAAAGGCAAGGGAAGCAAGTGCAAAAATGAACTTGGGATTTCATCAAGATCAAAAGCTTTTTTGCAAAGCAAAGGAAACAGTTAACAAAATCAAAAGACAACTGACAGAATGGGAGAAGATATTTGCAAACGACATATCAGATAAAGGACTAGTGTCCAAAATCTATAAAGAGCATAGCAAACTCAACACCCAAAGAACAAATAATCCAATCAAGAAGTGGGCAGCGGACATGAACAGACATTTCTGCAAAGAAGACATCCAGATGGCCAACCGACACATGAAAAAGTTCTCCATATCACTCAGCATCTGGGAAATACAAATCAAAACCACAATGGAAACAAAACAAACTGAGGGAATGAAGCACAAGAGCTTTGAAGGGGTCTCATTACCTGGTAGGAGTAAACAGGATCTTGAGGCAGGAACAAATACTATCTGAAATAGCACCAAATCCTGAAAGACAAGTGTTCCAGATAGTTATGGAAATAATTTTATTCAAGTCATTGCAACAGAGAGAACATTCATTATGATAAATATCTTAAAAATGGACAAAATTGGAGATTTTAAAAAACACGAGAGTCCTTCAGGAAGAGTCTTAATTCAGAGTATGAAGGGGCATGGTGGTCTTTTGCAGTTAGCTGGCTAGCTGCTTAGCCCTTTTGTCACTTCTCAAAGAATTACAAAGGGATAAGGAGGTTTCTCACCTGTTGCTGCTCTCAGAAGCACAGGGCTCAGATGAAGTTCAACCTTGTTACTTTATCCTAAGTCCTTTGCGTCATCACCTCTTTGACCATGGAACTCTGATAAACTTAGGCAGATGGCATGATCCCTAGGAGGGTTTTGGCCTGTAAAACATCAGATATTATATGGACATTTTGTATCATTCAAAACTATTTTTTTATGTACTACATGATTAGGTATTTGAAGACTTTTAAAAAAGAAAAACACATTTGTTGCTTATAAGAATTTTAGAGTTAGCATGAAGAACAAATTACTAAACAGAACATCATCTTTTAATTTGGTTTTCATTGAATTTGTAGGGTAGGGAATTGAAGTGATTTTAAGAGCAAGTAAACATGTTCTAGATGCATCTACTATGACTGAGGGATAATGCTGCTTAGACTTCCTGGGAATCTACTTAAAATGGGCAATTTTAGCTTTCTCTCAAGTGGAGCTTCATGAAAGGAAGGGCAGAGGAAAACTTTGTTCAGTATCTGTGAGAACATCAGGGACTGAGGGAGATTAGATATTATGCATGACAGTTTGACAAATATTGAACAAGTTGGATTGCACCAGGGTGGCCCCTGGCATTTCAGTCCACAGAGTAGCAGAAACAACTCAGCAAACTGATAGAAACCATAGAATCCTGCAGAGTAGTATTTCTGTGGAAACCTCGTAATTCAAGATGTAGAAGTTTCCAGAAATGTTCCATATGTGAGGAAAATGGGTATTCTCCAATTTTTGTTTAGGGTTCTATGTATGTCCATTAGATCAAGCTGGTTAATCCTGACATTCATGATTATTTTTACCTATTTTAAAAATCTACTTTTTCACTATCATATGATCTCCCTGGTATAAGGAAGTTGAGAAGCAACATGGGGAGCTTGGGGGGTAGGAAAAGAAGAAATGAAACAAGATGGGATGGGGAGGGAGACAAACCATAAAAGACTCAATCTCACAAAACAAATTGAGGGTTGCCTAGGGGTAGGGAGATAGGGAGAGGGTGGCTGGGTTATGGACATTAGGGAGGGTATGTGCTATGGTGAGTGCTGTGAAGTGTGTAAACCTGGTGATTCACAGTCCTGTACCCCTGGAGCTAATAATACATTATATGTTTAAAAAAAAAATTGACTTGTTCTATCCATTATGGGACGTGTGTCAAAAATCTTTTCTGTAATGATTAATTTGCCCATTTTATTTTTTCTCCTAGTCTGTCTTGTTCATTGGCGTCTATTTCCTCCAGAATCCTGACCTTAAGTCAATGACCTTTGATCCAGCTCCCTCCTCTACAAAGGCCCAAGACTTTGTCCTCAGCCACACTTGTGCCCTGAAGCTCCAGCCTTCAAGGTGGAGGTTGCTCCTAAGCATCTCACAGAGTTGGTGCTCATTCTCTTCTCTCATCTCATGTTTCTGCTTTCTCCCTCATCTATATGTTTTTTTCCCCCCACAATACCTCACAGGAATTCCTTGTTTAATATTCCAAAAGAATTTTAAAAATGTATTTCATTAAGTGTTTTTAGAAGTTATATCTAGAAGATAAAATTTCCAGTTATAAAATATATTGGAATAACAAATAAGGGAAGCAATTTCACAAACTTTAAAAAAAAAGTATAGAAATACTATTCAAAAGTTATTTCTTTGTATTTATTAACATTTTACTGCACTTATTATGCACTACTATGCATCACACTCTGCTAAGCACTTTGCATACATTAGCTAATTCAATCCTTGTAACAACTCCATGAAATAGGTATTATTATTACAACTATTATCACCCCATTTTACACCTTAGAAAAATGAAGTTCATAAATATTAAGTAACATACTACAAATCATAACATATAAGTGTCAGAGATGCAGTTGAACCCTGGACTCTCTGACTATAAAATCCATGTTTTTAACCATAGTTCTGTAAAATTTCATACATAATAGATTGGGAGGGAGACAAACCATAAGTGACTCTTAATCTCACAAAACAAACTGAGGGTTGCTGGGGGGAGGGGGTTTGGGAGAAGGGGGTGGGACTATGGACATTGGGGAGGGTATGTGCTTTGGTGAGTGCTGTGAAGTGTGTAAACCTGGTGATTCACAGACCTGTACCCCTGGGGATAAAAATATATGTTTATAAAAAATAAAAAATTAAAAAAAAAAAAGAATGAGTGGGCTCTGCTACATCCAAGTAGTCATAATAATATTACAGAAGGTTATTTGAGTCAGAAGGTTATTTATTACATTTTTAGCAAACTCAACACCCAAAGAACAAATAATCCAATCAAGAAATGGGCAGAGGACATGAACAGACATTTCTGCAAAGAAGACATCCAGATGGCGAACAGACACATGAAAAAGTGCTCCATATCACTCGGCATCAGGGAAATACAAATCAAAACCACAATGAGATATCACCTCACACCAGTCAGAATGGCTAAAATCAACAAGTCAGGAAATGACAGATGCTGGCGAGGATGCGGAGAAAGGGGAACCCTCCTACACTGTTGGTGGGAATGCAAGCTGGTGCAGCCACTCTGGAAAACAGCATGGAGGTTCCTCAAAATCTTGAAAATAGAACTGCCCTATGACCCAGCAATTGCACTATTGGGTATTTACCCTAAAGATACAAATGTAGTGATCCAAAGGGGCACATGCACCCGAATGTTTATAGCAGCAATGTCCACAATAGCCAAACTATGGAAAGAACCTAGATGTCCATCAACAGATGAATGGATCAAGAAGATGTGGTATATATACACAATGGAATACTATGCAGCCATCAAAAGAAATGAAATCTTGCCATTTGCGACAACATGGATGGAACTAGAGCGTATCATGCTTAGCGAAATAAGTCAAGCAGAGAAAGACAACTATCATATGATCTCCCTGATATGAGGAAGTGGTGATACAACATGGAGGCTTAAGTGGGTAGAAGAAGAATAAATGAAACAAGATGGGATTGGGAGGGAGACAAACCATAAGTGACTCTTAATCTCACAAAACAAACTGAGGGTTGCGGGGTGGGGGGGGTTGGGTGAAGGGGGTGGTGTTATGGACATTGGGGAGGGTATGTGCCTTGATGAGTGCTGTGAAGTGTGTAAACCTGGCGATTCACAGACCTGTAACCCTGGGGATAAAAATATATGTTTATAAAAAAATAAAAAATTAGAAGAAAAAAAAAACATTTTTAAATTTCAAATTCTAAGTTCCACTTTTCTCTGAACTCTATTCATAGTGAAGACTTCACTGGAGTCTGGCAAGCTCCCATCAACTTCATATCTGCCTTATCTGTTCTTTGGTCTTTTTGAAACTCCTACCCTTAAAGCATGCTAAGTGACAGGTAAATAGGTAAGAAAAAGAAAAAGAAAGAGATGACAAATTAGACAGAATTTTAGATGACAATTAACAACCCTTGCTTGAGATCCTCTCTTTAGCACACTTTTTTGAAAGTATGATTATGATTTTGACAAATATCTTTCCTATGAATGTGAATACAAGTTAACATATGTCACATTGCAAATCAAAAACAAACAAAAGAAACACAAGGAAACCTCACAAAAGTCATTGAGTAAAGATAATGGAAGTCTGATTCCTTAAAAAATTATTCCTAATTTGAGTTTTAGTTTCCTTGCAGCAAACTTTTTTTTTTTTTTAAAGATTTTATTTATTTATTTGACAGACAGAGATCACAAGTAGGCAGAGAGGCAGGCAGAGAGAGAGAGAGAGGAGGAAGCAGGCTCCCTGCCGAGCAGAGAGCCCGATGCGGGACTCGATCCCAGGACCCTGAGATCATGACCTGAGCCGAAGGCAGCGGCTTAACCCACTGAGCCACCCAGGCGCCCCACTCCTTGCAGCAAACTTTTTATGTGTGATCATTTTTTTCTCATCAACTTCAAATTTTATTTATTTACTTATTTATTTTGTGTTCCAAAATTTATTGTTTATGCATCACACCCAGTGCTCCATGCAATATGTGCCCTCCATAATACCCACCACCACTGTGATCATTAATGAAAAATCTGCAAAGCAGTAGAAAGCAAGGCTTGAGAACAAATGAAAAAATAAAGAAATGAATATTTAGAAACTTCATACAGGATTTTTAAAAAGGAAATATGAAATGGAGGATGGACAATATTGCTGATTAATCACTGCATCAGGCATAAAGAAACATGCAGAGATAAAAATGCTATAGGAGAGCCTGAGCAGAGCTCAAGTCTTTCCAGTTCTTGCTGTACAATGAATGCAGAATCATTCAGCAATTAAATGAGTTTTGGTCATTACCAAATGTTAAAATTCCCTGTCCCTATGCCTATGAAGAAAAATAGCTTTCATTTTCTAGGATCTTTCAGTTTTCACAGCTAATGTTAAAAATTGAAGTGACTCTCATCAAATCCTTAAAGTTTAGTTCAAAAAGTAGAATGCCACTGCCATTAAAGGTCTTTGAGAAATATTCAATCTTCCCCTTAATCTAATAAAGATATTTAAAAATGGAGTATTACTGCTACTGTTATAAAACGACAGTGTGCAGAAGTAATATATAAATAGGAAAAGCAGTTTGGTTTTTCTTGGTAGTTGAATCCTGAAGTTGATTCAGTCCAAGAAACTCTTTTCTGTCTAATATAATCTAGTATGGAAGATCGGTATTGTGGGCATAGCGAGATGAACAGAGTTTTCAGGTTCCTTGATGTATAGAAGTGTTACAAAGTGGGAAGACTAGGAATGAAATTCTGGTACCTACTTGTGATTGTATCACCATATAAAACCTCTTTATTAAATTCTAGGATGATGGAATTGCATGTTGTGATATACAAAGGGATGAGCTTACTGAAAAAGCAAAACATTCCACTAGGAATCTCTGCACCAACCAGGACAACAGACCAAGCACATGTTTTACTCCATTAGCTCTTCTACCTTCAATGACTTACATCTACAGCCTGCAGCAGAACTTACAACAGAGTTCCTATGAGCCACATTTCCTACTCAAGGTACAAACCCTCATGTACACTAACACTTGTGTAAGTAGGATGATCTCACCTTACATCACCCATGCAGAATTCATGGTGCTATTTATGCTCAAGAAAGAAAAGTACACAATCTTATTCAACCAAATATTTACATTGACCTCTGTCCCCTCTATATATTATACTGAAATGACTGACTATAAGGAAATTTAAGTTAGAATTAATTCATGATGGTCCTGAGAGGAGAGGAGAGAACAACCAAAGATCAGAGATTAGCTACACTTAATACGGTGAGCATGGTGCAATGTGTACAAGTATTGATTCACTATGTTGTGCACTGGAACCTAACCTAACATTGTAGGTCAACTATACTTCAATTTTTAATTAAAAAAAAAACACCAAAACAGTTTCTTAAAGATGCAAAACCAAAGCGGTGATTTTGAAAAATTAACTAGAGCAGAAACTAAATTTCAAAAGAATATTAGGTAAATGTCTATGATAGACGTAACAGCTAGTGCCATAGCCATGAAAAAATGATAAAGAAATAAAGAAAGAAAGGAAAAAACTAACTACAGAACAAGAGCTGGTAAGAAGGAAGACAAGAATGGGTAGGTGATTTATTAAAGAGTTATCTAAAGAAGTATTTTGATCTTGGGCTATCACCCCCATCACTTGCCTCATCTCCTCAATATATTCTGATAGTTTCTAAGATAAAATGGTAAGAGTGATCTCTAAAAATGTCAGCTGATCTGTGTGAGGAAGAGCTAGGTACCTGAGCTTAGATATAGGCACTCCAAAGTAAAGTCCTTTTTGTTGCTATTTGTTAGGGATGGGAGTTTGGTGGGGGTATTCTCTCTTGCCAATTGAAAGGACGCATTCATGTACATGGAGACTAGAGTTAACCTTCCCATTCAGGTAAGGGAGTTAGTAGGAAAATTAGAATGTACATATTCAGAACATTCACGTTGTACAGCACATTAAAAACTCAGCTCTTTATCCATGAATGAGAAAACACAATTAACAATCATTCATTTTCATGGACATTAAAGATACAAAAGAAAAAGAGAACTGACCTTAGATAAAACAGACAATTGAGAGATCAGAAGAGAAATTAAAAGAAATGTTGTTAATATGCTCTGAGATATTGGAAAGATAATGATCTATAAAACAAGAGTTAGTCTACATATATTTCAGTAATTTATGAACACAGTGTCTGACCATGTTCACTCATGGTGGTGGAGATGGTGTAAAAAATGACAAGGAAACACAAAATTACTTTTATTAGGATTATTTCTTATAGTAGGGTGGGTGAAGCAATTCTGTAACTATTTTAGCTATATTATAGGATCAAGCAAAAGCTAAATGTGTTGATGTTTCTGGGAGCCAGGAAGAAAGGTCACATGTGTTTGGAAGGAGATAAACTAGAATGGGGATGCTGATGCAAGTTCATGAATTCTAAAATATGTATATGTATGTGTATGTGTGCACATACATATATGTGCATGCACATGTGTGTGTTCAGCTTTATCTGCTGAAAGATCCTACAAACAGAGACATTCCAATAGTAACATTTACCTCTAGTACTCAGATCTTGCTCTGTTATACCATTACCCACTAAAAGTAGTAGGGCTCCTCAGAGAAGCAGTTGATTCCACAGCCAGGGAAAGGAAAGTACAAAATGAATAGAATGTCTTGTTAAGCCAGAAGCAAGAAAATATATTTTTTTAAATGCTGGAGACATGTTAAGAGGACACAAGATTCAACACACATAAAGGTGTTCCAACTGATGAAATGTGGAAAATTTGGTCATTAAACTAATGAAGACTGTAATTAATTCTAGATTAAAAAAACAAGATTCTATATATCGTTTCTACATAGATAAATAAAAACATGCAGAAGGAAAGAGAACTCTTATTTATAGTAGAATGACTTCCAACCAGTAAATGTACAGAAAGTACTGGAACAGGAAAATCATTGTTTGATACCAAAATGGTAAAGATTGATTCAGACAAAAATCATGAATACAGGACTGGAAGAGATTATGCTGAGTGAAATAAGTCAGGCAGAGAAAGTCAATTATTATATGGTTTCACTTATTTGTGGAGCATAACAAATAGCATGGAGGACAAGGGGAGATGGAGAGGAGAAGGTTGTTGAGGAAAATCTGAAGGGAAGGTGAACCATGAGAGACTATGGACTCTGAAAAACAATCTGAGGGTTTTGAAGGGGCGGGGGGGGGGTGGGAGGTTGAGGAATCCAGGTGGCGGGTATTGGAGAGGGCACGGATTGCATGGAGCACTGGGTGTGGTGCAAAAATAATGAATACTGCTACACTGAAAAAATAAAAAATTAATTGAAAAAAATCATGAATAGATGCTAAATCTGAGAAGGAAATATTTTTGAGAGGAAGGATATTTGTGTGGTCTCAATAATCCTACAGATTATTAGTTGCTAGAGAAAAACAGTGACTATAAAGTGAGGAAATGACCACATCTTCACTGGATCTCAAAACTAACATCCCAGTTGAGGGGCAAGTGGATATTGAGTGCTCTATTAGTGGCTAGAAAAAATAACAGAAGCTATGAGGTTTAAACAACAGAAATTTACTGTCTCATAGTTCTGGAGAATAAAAGTCCAAATCAAGGTGTTGGCAAGGTTGGTTTCTTTCTTTGTTTTTTAAGATTTTATTTATTTATTTGACAGAGAGAGAGAGATCACATGTAGGCAGAGAGGCAGGCAGAAGCAGGCTCCCTGCTAAGCAGAGAGCCTGATATAGGGCTCAATCTCAGGACCCTGAGATCATGACCTGAGCTGAAAGCAGAGGCTTAACCCACTGAGCCACCCAGGTGCGCTGGCAAGGTTGGTTTCTTTTGAGTGCTGTAGGAGAAGAATCTGTCCCAGGCCTTTCTCCTTGGTTTATACATACATACATAAACAGAGATACTATGTGTACATACATGGAAATGACTAAGCCAATGGCGCAAAATGTTAGCAACTGTTGAATTTGGGTCAAACACATGTAGGTGTTTATTATACTGCTTTTGCAAATTTTTCTATCAGTTTGAAGTTACTTCTAAAGAGAAAGTTAAGAAAGATACAAATTTTTAAAAAATCAGCAGGAAATCTGTAAGAAAAGATGTAGGGAATCTCAGAATTTAGTGCAAAATGACCAAGAGGTATGAGCCAATACACAAAAGATGAGAAAAGAGGTTAAGTCTAATCCATACAGAGTTGTGTATGTTTGAAAGAATGAGTAGAGAATATTCAAAGAAATTATAGGAAGATGTATTCCCAGAGACAAAGAAAGCCCCATATCATTTTTTTAAAGATTTTTTATTTATTGGGGTGCCTGTGTGGTTCAGTGGGTTAAGTTTCTGTCTTCAGCTCAGGTCATGAACCCAGGGTCCTGAGATTGAGCCCCAATCAGGCTTTCTGCTTAGCAGGGAGCCTGCTTCCCCTCCTCTCTTCCTGCCTTCCTCTCTGCCTACTCGTGATCTCTGCTTGTCAAATAAATAAATAAAAATCTTTTTTAAAAAGATTATTTATTTATTTGAGAGAGAGAGAAAGAGAGAGAGAGAGCATGAGATGGGAGGAGAGCAGATTCTGCATGGAGCTGGGAGCCTGATGTGGGACTGGATCCCGGGACTCCAGGATCATGACCTGAGCTGAAGACAGTCGCTTAACCAACTGCCCCACCCAGGCACACCAGAAAGACCCATATTATTGTTGAAAGGACTCACTGAGCATCAAGAAGAATGAATAATAATTTAAAAAGTATCCACACTCAGTTCTACTCTTGCATAATTCCAGTACCTTAAGGATAATGCTAACTTCTAAAAGGACTAGGGAGCAAAAGGCAGGTTATTTACACTATAATGTGATACAAATGAGCCTCAAATTTGTCATCAGTGTCACTAGATTCTAAAGAAAATGGAGCAGTACCTTCAAAGTGAGATCTGTTGGTGAGAACCAACAATACTAGGACAGTAATGATGTCATACAAGTTCCAAGGAAAAATTACTTTAATACTATATTTTGACCCTAACCACATCGCCAATTAAGAATGAGGGCAGAGTTCAGCTGCAGCAACTTCTTCCTAGGAACATCGCCAAAGGCAAGGGAAGCAAGGGCAAAAATGAACTATTGGGATTTCATCAAGATCAAAAGCTTTTGCACAGCAAAAGGAAACAGTTAACAAAACCAAAAGACAACTGACAGAATGGGAGAAGATATTTGCAAACGACATATCAGATAAAGAGCTAGTATCCAAAATCTATAAAGGGCTTATCAAACACAGCACCTAAATAACAGATAATCCAATCAAGAAATGGACAAAGTCCATGAACAGACATTTCACTAGAGAAGACATCCAGATGGCCAACAGACACATGAAAAAGTGCTCCAAATCACTCGGCATCAGGGAAATACAAGTCAAAACCACAATGAGATACCACCTCACACCAGTCAGAATGACTAAAATTAACAAGTCAGGAAATGACAGATGCTGGTGAGGATGCAGAGAAAAGGGAACCCTCCTACACTGTTGGTGGGAATGCAAGCTGGTGCAACCACTCTGGAAAACAGCATGGAGGTTCCTCAAAAAGTTGAAAATAGAGCTACCCTATAACCCAGCAATCACACTACTGGGTATTTGCCCTAAAGATACAAGTGTAGTGGTATGAAGGGGCACATGCACCTGAATGTTTATAGCAGCAATGTCCACAATAGCTAAACTATGGAAAGAGCCTAGATGTCCATAAACAGATGAATGGATAAAGAAGATGTGCAATGGAATTCTATGCAGCCATCAAAAGAAATGAAATCTTGCCATTTGCGATGATGTGGATGGAACTAGAGGGTATCATGCTTAGCGAAATAAGTCAGTCAGAGGAGGACAACTATCATATGATCTCCCTGATATGAGGAAGTGGAAATGCAACGTGGAGGATTTGGGGGGGTAGGAAAAGAATAAATGAAACAAGATGGGCTTGGGAGGGAGACAAACCATGAGGGACTCTTAATCTCACAAAACAAACTGAGGGTTGCCCGGGGGGGAGGGGTGTGGGGAGAGAGTGGTGAGGTTATGGACATTGCAGAGGGTATGTGCTATGGTGAGTGCTGTGAAGTGTGTAAACCTGGTGATTCACAGACCTGTACACCTGGGGCTAATAATACATTATATGTTTATTAAAAATTATTTTAAAAAAGAAGGAGGGCAGAATGAAAACAGCTTTAGATTTGGAATATCTCATAAATTTGTTACTGACACAACTACTTTAAGAAAAGTATTGGAAAAATGAAAAAACAAGTACATGAAAAAGAAAGACAAGGGACCCAAAATAGTGGGGATAATCCAGAAGTACAAGAAAAGGGAATCTAGAATGATGAATGGATACTATGCAAAAATCTGGAAATTGTTGATTCAAATTCAAATGGAAAAGTTTTTAAGATGTCTTCAAGAAGAGAATTAATTATATTTGACAAAAATTGTATGATTAAAACACTTGATGGTCCTTACGATAAAGAGAAGTCATGTGATACCAATAATACAATAGTAACAGCAACAGCATCATGAATGCAATTCCTTGAGCCTCTTTCTTGAAAGAAGGCCTCTTCCCTTATACTTTTCCCTCCCTGTCCGTGCTTCCTCTCTCTCTCTCCTGCATTCCCTCCCTCCTTCCCTCCTTCCTTCCTATTATAATGTTATAGGGGGAAGAGAAAGGAGATGTTTCTTTTCAATTATTAAGTTATATTCAAATATAACTGAGAAAGTTATATTTTCATCTTAAATTAGACTTTAGACAGTTGTTGCATCTAATTCTTTTCATCATGCCTTTAGAAGTCCCTTTGCATTTTGAACAAGCTACCCCTTGATCTCAATTACTCCTTGAAATACTTCGAGAAAGCACTCTAGTATCTCTTTGCCTTTATATTCCTTCTCTATCCATGGAAAGGACCCCTTGACCACTGGTTCCAGACTCTGTGGCTGATTTGTCCTTTTTTCTTCAATATTCAAATGTTTTAGCATTGATTCGACCCCACTCTGACATTGTGTCTTAATTTTCATAGTTGAGCATTAACCAACTTTCCACTTTTTTTCCTTCTAGCTCCAGTAACTTGGGCCCTGTTCCTCTTGCTAAGACTCCTGTGTCAAATACTTGCCAAGTGTTCTGGTCACCTTGAATAGGTCCTGCCCCATCAGGCTTCACATATGCCTTGTGGAATACTACTTGGATCTCTATATGTGAATGGTTCCCACATTCACCTTTTGGGTTTAATCCTGACAACAATTTTTACTTTCTTCAACCATGCTGATGTCACCTCCCCAACATAGATTTCCATCCATTGGCTGTCATCACATTCTCTGGAATCCAACTATATAAAATTCTGAACCTTTTAGAAAGTGGGCCTGGCCACCAAATGGGTATTTCTATCTCCAGACCTGAAATTTTCTGTTTTGTCCAACCTTCTGAAAGAATGCATTCATGCTCTCTATGTTATTTCCCTTTCCTATAACTGAAACTTGGCTTTCCTGTGGTGATGCCATTGCTTTGTCCCACTTCCATTGTAACTTTTGCCCGACTCAGTGAACAAGGAGTACAGAGTTAAACCTTTGTCTGTACTGATGCATTCATATCAGACTGTTCTTCACCATTATTATTTACACCTACACTTGGAAATGCAAAGTCCTTGTTCTGGCCATCGTCACCTAAAGCCTGACCTATTGGAATATACCCCAACTGTTTTCTCCATCTTTTATTTTTATTCCTGCACACCAATCCATTCTACCACTCTGCCAAGTTATCTTTCTTAAAAAGAAAAACATTTCTACTGAAAACTCTGTCTCATTCCAAGTCCACGATGATTTTTCTATCTTTTGGAAGGAACATAAATAATCATTAATAATTCCTTGTCCTGGAGTCAAGGCCCTCTATTGTTTTGAGATAGCCATTGATGCTGACTTAGACCCTCCATCTCTAAAATGTATATTAAAATGACCTTCTATGTAGTCAAGCCATGAGAGACATGGCATGTAAAAGTTGTTTGGAGGCTTTTAATCATTTTAAATGTCACATAAATATTTTGTACCACCAACAATAAACATAGCCCTGTTCCCAAGGAAACACAGTTGAGAAATGACCTTTCTGCAATACATGGGAGAAACAGATCTTGTTGTTCTTTGATTACAGAGCACACTTCTCATGTTTGTGTCCAGTACATCTCACTGTAGCATCTTGTGAGTATTGTATGACCTGAGGTATAGGATCCCAAAATTCAGTTAAAAGAGGAGATTGTAGTAAAGAGTACTGAGACCTTCTAAGTAATAAATGCAGTTTAGCTATTATGAAATGAAAAAAGAAATCAAATATGAACAGTTGGTGAAATAAAAAAAGAAATCAAATATGAACAGTTAGTGGCATTGGTAGAAACTTTCTTATGCCACATATTTTGTTCTTAATAAATCTGAACCAGATGTTTATTTATTTGCTACATTGTCATGTAAATGTGAACCTGACTTTTCTAACCAACTCTGTTCATGCTATACTTGGTATCAGTTACTGTGTTTCCTGACCAGTATGGTATTATTATATTAAAGTTGTTTTGCCTGAGAAAAATTTCAATATATGGTCATAAATACCATGATAATCAAGATATAAAACATATCCATCATCTTCCCACCTCCAGCTCCAGGCAAGCACTAACCTTGTTTTAGATTTATTTTTTTTTTAATTTCACATAAATGGAAAAATAAAGAATTTTAATTTTGCTCTCTTGTTTCTAGAAATCATTTTTAAGAAGATTTTGTTTATTCATTTGAGAGAGCACAAAGGGAACGTGAGAGATGAAGAAGCAGACTCCTTGCTAAGCAGGGAGCCAGCCTCATGTGGGACTCAATTCTAGGACCCTGAGAACATGATCCGAGCAGAAAGCAGATGCTTAACCAGCTGAGCCACTCAGGCACCCCTAGAAATAAATTTTTAAATGCTTTAATTTCTTACATGCATGTCCATGAGTGTGCACACATATAACAAATTTTAATGGTTATTATCTTTAAGCAGTGGTAGCATAATAGCAGACATTTCCCATTCCCATTCCTTCACCTTCAGTCATGAGCCCCAGTTCTCATTAGAGCGTCAAGCTATCCACTACTGCAGGCCTTGTGCTCTGGAAGAGGGCTTCACCCATGGTTCCCTGAGTTAGTCACTGCTGAACCTGTGAGGGATTCAAATCCAGGCCCATTTGGAGCCAACTCAAATCTGAAGCTTTGGTTTCAGCCTTCAGGATTGCAATTCTTTCTTTTCCCATAGATTTGGAACTTTAGAATAGTTGGAGTGTAACCATGCTGCAGCCTTCAAGAGGTAGCCCACCTGAAAATGAAGTCAGACTCGTGCATGGCAAAGCCAGAGATGGTGAGACAGAAATCTAGTCTTCATAACATCCTTTGACCTCAAGTCAACTGGTAACTGAAGCTAGTTCAATCCCTCCTGTTTTCAGTACTAGGAACCAATAGATCCCCCTTTTATTTAAGCAAATTTAACTGGGTGTTCATGTTACATAGAGTACAGATTCTTAACAGTTATAAATTACAGATTTTTTCTTAGTATCTTTCTGTATTTTCTATTTTTCTATGATATACATAATAGTTATAAATAGAATTCCCCCACCATGACCCATAAGGGTTACAAAATTGTTTTTAATTCTCCAAAATAGTATTACCAAATTCTTCCCCTTATTTTTGGTGCTGAAATTTTAGTTAGTCTTCTAATGTTATATCTGAATCTTATTTTGCAGATAAGGAATATATTTCCTTAAAGAAATACTTATTCCTAAATCTTGTTTAATCTATTTTGGTAACTGACAATACCTAAAATGGTTTCAGAATAATCTTCTTATTTTCTCTGAAGCTAACATATTTAAGAAAACCTTGTTTTCCTTAGCTATGTCAATGTACTATGGGCTACATTTATCATTCCATGCAGATTTCCATCCCAGAATATGACACATATTTTTTTAAATAACTCTTCATAAGTAGTTGTATGAATATTTTCAATATGAAGCACTATATTTAACAAAAACTCTCACAGAATAGTTTTGATTATTGCATATTTGATGATAAACAGTTTGAGATCCTTGATCTTCTCTAGTTAAAATTCGCTGGAATTAGAGAAGTTGAAACACGGGGGTAGGATGGAGGAGAGAACTAGGTGTCATCTTTAAATAAGAGGAGTCAGAACTCTACATGGGAATCTGGAAACAATAAATTATGTATTGTCTTAGTACTTTCAGGCTGCTATAATAAACTGCCATAGACTGGGTGGCTTATAAAAAACAGAATTTACTTCTCATCCTTCTGGAAGCTGGGAAATCCAAGATCAAGGCACTAGCATATCTGGTGAAGATCTGCTTCCTAGTTTGTAGACAGCTGTTTTGTCTCTGTGTTCTCACATGATGGAAGGCCAGAGAGCTCTCTGGAGTCTCTTCTATATGAGTACTAATTCCACTCATGTGGACTCCACTCTCATGACCTAGGCACCTTGCAACACCCTGCCTCCAAATGCCAGCACGTTGGGGATTAGATTTCAACATATGAATTTGTGGGAGAACACACACATTCAGTATATAGTATGTTATGTTTCAGGAATTTGTTTTAGGCACAAAATATATATATGTCTTTCCACTCTCAAGGACCTTAGCTATTTAGTAAGTGTCAACAATTTGCATGATTCTACTTAGCTCATTCATGTGGGAGAACAGTTAAGGCTTTAGGTGAAAAGCAAGAAAAACTGGTTCTGAATGGAAAATTATAACTTTTGGAAGGATCTGGCATGGCTCACCAAATAAAACAGCTGCTGAAGAACTAGCCTGGAAAGTATAGGAAGATGGGATGCTCTGGGCATCCCATAGCAGGGACTAATCTATAACTTTGATAAATCAGCTCCATAATTTATACCTCTCTTTGTCTCTCTCCTAAAAATGTAAAGTCCTAGGAAATAAATAGTCAAGCTAAGAAGGACAAATCATTTTGTCTTGATAAATTCATCAATTCTTCTTTTACCAGAATAATGGTGATAATAGATGCGAGGCAGCAAAAACCATAATATTTACCACCTTCAGTTAGGCTTTAGCAGTGGATATAAAACTTGGCTACTCAAAACCTCTATTCATGAGATGAATAGTTCATGTTTTAGGGTAACTCCTTATTAATATCTCCTATCTTGTGAAATAATTCTGTAAAGTACTCAGCACGATATTGGTCATATATTAAGCCATCAATAAATGATGGCAGTGACTAAAGCTTTTGTCATTCCAAAGTTATGGCTTTTATATTTCCTTAAAATATTTCAGTATTTTGTCCTGGAAAAAGGCCACTCCTTTAGAATACAGTGGCATGACATGAGGATAGTGGCATGACAATCACTGTACTAGTACATTTTGGAATCAGTCTGGACAAGGAGAAAAATTGACTTTTGACCTGGAATGAGACCTGAACAAGAAGTAGAGCAAATGCTGAAGAACTAACCTGGCTGGTCTTTAGGGTTTGGGTCTAGATGTGTATCCTGGTGGTCCAGGAATAGGATTCAGGGTTTAAGGAAGCATACCTGTCCTCATATACCATTTATGGCAAATGATCTTTTGGTTCTGATGTGTAACTCTGTTGTAATAGAGTTAAACATCTATGCAGTTGCCATGGCCTCATTTTTTTGCCCCTTGACTTCAGGTCATGTGACGTTCTCTGACCAACGTAATGTTCAATGTTAAAGAGAGGAGGCTTGAAATATGCTTGTACTTTAAGGCTTCTTATTCTTCTGCCATTCTCATGAGAATAGAATGAATCACATGGCCCCAGAAAAGACACATAGAACAGAGCCACCCATGCTAAATCTCAGATACATTACTGAGAAACAGATGCTTATTGTAAAGTGTCAAAGAATTTTATGGTAGCTGGTAAGCAGAATTATTGTGGCAACAGCTGACAGATAGGTTATTTAAAAAATTCTTTATATATAGTTGGGAGATGAATGATTAGAGGATGTGCAATGACCTCCAGCACAGATCACTAGGAACCCCAAAACTGTCAATGAATCAAAATTTGATGGATATATTTTCAGACATTGTTGTTATAAAATCTCTGTACTTCACTGAAATAGTGTTCATCATTTTATAATGTAGAGTTCTCAAAAAATATTTATGACAATGAGGTTAAAGAGGTTCTCTTTTCAAAATAATGCAGCTCCATCAATTAATGAAAAAAATAAAAATTTTAAGTTGAATTTAATTAGCATTCTTTTAAGTGCCCATGAACATTAGAAAAGGATAATGACATCTGAAAGCTATTTTAAATTTGAAGAAGTTAATTGTTTCATGTCTGAACAGAGAAAGGGACAAAGCAAAAGATCTGCTCAACAGAGTATGTAGAAGGCAAGTTCTATTTTTAATGCTTACGAAATAGAAGAAATGGTCAATTAAGTGAATAACATTAAGCAATAAAAAACAAATTTTTTACTATTATAAGATTGTTATAATATGCCTTCAATATATCCTACTGGTGTATTTCTTTTATTCTTTTGTAAAGATGTCATGCAAACTTTGGTTTTTGTTTTGTTTTGTTTTAAAGATTTTATTGTATTTATTTGACAGACAGAGATCACAAGTAGGCAGAGAGGTAGGCAGAGACAGAGGAGGAAGCAGGCTCCCAGCTGAGCAGACAGCCTGACATGGGATTTGATCCCAGGACCCTGGGATCATGACCTGAGTAGAAGGCAGAGGCTTTAACACATTGAGCCAACCAGGCACCCCGCAAACTTTGCAAATAAGAAGTTATTTTCAAGGAGTGTTTTTTTTTTTTTTCTCTAGACTTTTGTATAGGTGACTTGTAAAAGATCACAGTGTTAGTCAGAGTGTTCCCAGAAGCAGAGTTTTTAAAAGATCAAAATATGTTCAACTCATCCATAAGACAAAGGTAAAGCCTTTGGGTCAAAAGCTATTTATGCCATAGATAAAGTGAAAAAAATCTAAATTTGTTAAGTAACCCAAGTAAACATTAAAGTCCCATCTATTAGGAAAAATATAAAAGTAAAGTTGAGTATGAGTAATGGGAGTGGTTAGTACCTGTTTCAGGTGCCTATTTCTGTAAGCGAGCTACCCCAAAATTAGCGTCCTGCAACAAGAATCATTTATTGTTATGATCTCTCATAGATCTGAGGATAGACTGGACTCAGTTAAGTGTTTTTCACTGAGGATGTCTCCTGTAGTATAGGCAGAGAATGGCTGGACTAGAGACATCCTGATGGCTTCATAGCTCAAATGTCTGATGCATGAGCTGGGCACAGTCAAAAAGCACACCCATAGGCATGGATTTCAACCTCTATTTCCTCCCTTCCTGTCCTGCTCAGTAACATTATAACCAATATTGGCAACGCTTGTTTTGCAAACCTCCAGAGTGGTCATCCTATTTTAAGTCAATGAGTATATACATATATAGGAGACTGGGAAGGTGGTGGAGTAGGAGGAACCTAAGCTGGCCTTGTCCCACAGACACAACCAGGTAACACTCACATCAGGGTAATAACCCAGAAAACTACTCAAATACTGGCATTGAGAGGCCACCTTGAAGAAGGTAGGAAAGGTGGAGAGGTGATTTGAAGCCTAAACAGGCCATGGCTACTTGTGGAGAGGAAGGAGCCAGGGGTGCTAAGAGTGAGAAACAGACTGTCACACAGAGGAAACTGCAAGGGTAAGACAAACCCTGTAACATTTGGCTTTGAAGGTGAGAGGGGACACATTTCACTAGTTCTTAACAACAAGCAGCCTTAAAGCTTGGCCTGGTTAGTACCTGGATAGAATTCTAAATGTCAGTAAGCTCCACTCTAGGAGAGCCCTGAGAATGTTAGGAAGTTGAGTCCCCAGCCTTAAAGAGATAGCATGCCAGGCAACCTTAGCAGATAGAACATAGTACCAGCAATTTGAAAAACCACCAAAGAAAGACTGGAGGGAGAATGATTTACTCATCACAGGGCATGTCCTAGAGATACAAGGATCTCAGAGAGACTCCTCCAGGAACAAAGAAACTGATAGGCACCATTTCCCTCTCCCTCCCCTCCTTCCTGCCCCGAGCTCCTAGCATAAACACACTGCCATCTGCAGAAACCAGATCAGTGCCCACACTCCCTACTTAACTTGTTTGGACAAAGCCCTGCCTTCATCACTTCAGCAGATACACCTTTCCCAGTCACACTTGCCTCAGTCCTGGTGCTGCCAGTTCATGCACCTAAAAGACCAGTGCAAATCTTCACAGCAACACAACCCTTGCCTTTTTTGGGATCCTCTTTCCTGGAAGTGATAGCCCATGCACTCTCGGCACTTCTGCTAGGTCAGCCCAGTCCTGAAGCAGGGGCTCCAGGTCTCACTTAGCAAGTAGATGGGCATGTACCTTGCTAAAACCCACTCTACATCAGCTATGGACCAAACATTGCTCACTACAGGCAAGAAAGCCACTGCAGTCAAAAAGGTGTGAAGGAAAAAGTGTCCAGAACAAAACAGGACACATACAACACGCACAGGAGTCAGTCCTTGAAGTGCCAGGTCCTAGGGAATAGGAGACATGGCACTGAAGGGTATTACAAGACCTTTTCATCATAAGGCCACTACTTGCAAGAGCAAAGGATGTAGCTGATGTTCCTAGTATAAAAAAACAGACACAGGTAGTTAGAAAAAATGAGACAGAAAATATGGCCCAAATGAAAGAATGGGACAAAATCACAGTGAGAAAGCTAAATAAAATAAAGATCCATAATATGCCTGGCAGAACTTTAAGTGATGATCAAAAAGATACTTGACTTAAGAGTGGAGGACCTCAGTGAGACCTTTAATAGATAGAAAACATAAAAAAGAACCAATCAAAGATGAAGAAATCAGTAATGGATATTAAAAATAAACTAGGGGAAATAAATAGTAGACAAAAGAAAGCCGAACAGATCAGCAACATGGAGAATGGAGTAATGGAAAACAATAAAGTGGGGAGACAGAGAGAAAAAAATAACCAAAAAAAAAAAAAAAGAAAGAAAGAAAGAAAAGAAAATAGACTAAGGGAATTTAGTGATACATTCAGCATAATAACATTCACATTTTAGGGATCCCACAGAACAGGGAGAAAAGTGGGCAGAAAAATTATTTGAGGAAATAATAGCTGAAAACTTCCTTGAATCTGGGGTGGGAACAAATATCCAGATCCAGTAAGCACAGAGAAACCCAATGAAATCAACCCAAGGAGGTCTACACCAAGACATATATTAATTAAAATGGCCAAAGGAGAATTTTAAAAGCAGCAAGAGAAAAGAAAACAGTTACATACAAGGAAATCCCATAAGGTTATCAGCTGATTTTTCAACAGAAACTTTGCAGGCCAGATGGGAGTGTCTTGATATAGTAAATGTGCTAACAAAAAACTGTGCCAACAAGAATACTCTTTACATCAGGGTTATCCTTCAGAATAAAAGGGGAAATAAAAAGTTTCACAGACAAAAAAGAAATGAGAGGAATTCATCACCACCAAAGAAATCCTACCAAAAAAAAAAAATGGTACCAGGGAATATGAATGGAAAGGAAAGACCGTAAGAAGGAGTAAGAAAAGTAGAAAGCAGAAAGTGGTAAAATTAAGTATAATTACAAAAATCAGTCAAGGAATTCACAAAATAAAAAGATGTAAAGCAAGACACCATATGCATAAAACTTGGGAAGGAGAGGAGAAAAAATGGGTTCAAACATAAGCAACCCTTTAAGTATGATATACTGTCCTTCTTCATCTTCTATTATCATCTTTGGTTTAAAACCTTGTCTGTCTGATATAAGAACTCCTACTTCAGCTTTCTTTTAACTTCATTAGCATGATAAATGGTTCTCAACCCCTACACATTCAATCTGGTGGTGTTTTAGGTCTAAATTGAGTCTCTTGTACACAGCATATGGATGGTTCTTGCTTTTTTTATTCAATTTGATATCCTCAGTCTTTTGATTGGAGCATTTAGTCTACTTATATTCAGAGTAACTACTGACAGAAATGAATTTAGTGCCATGTATTACCTGTAAAGTCCCTGTATATTATCTCTGTTTCTTTCTGGTCTATGCTACTTTTGGGCTCCCTCTTTACTTACAGGATCCTCTTTAGTCTTTCTTGCAAGGCTGGTTTAGTGATCACAATTGTTTTCGTTTCTCTTTGTCCTGGAAACTCTTTATCTCTCCTTCCATTCTGAATGACAGCCTTGAGAGATGAAGTATTCTTGGCTGCATGTTTTTCTCATTTAGTACTCTGAATATATCATGCTAGCCCTTTCTGGTCAACCAGGTCTCTGTGGATAGGTCTGTTGCCAGTCTAATGTTTCTACTATTGTAGTTTAAGGAGCTCCTGCCTTGAGCTTCTTTCAGGATTTTCTCTTCATCTCTGAAATTTGCAAGCTTCACTATTATATGGCAGGGTGTTGATCTATTTTTATTGATTTTAGGAGACATTCAGTTTACTTCTTGAACTTGAATGCCCATTTCCTTCCCCAGATTAAGGAATTTATCAGCTATGATTTGCTCAAATATACCTTCTGTCTCTCTCTCTCTCTTTCTTCTTCCTCTGGGACCCTAATAATTCTAATATTGTTGCACTTTATGGTATCACTGACTTCTCAGAGCCTCCCCATATGGTCCATTAATTGCTTTTCTCTCTCTTCCTCAGCTGCCTTCCTTTCAACTGTCTTGTATCCTATGTCACTGACTCTCTCTTCTGCCTCATCTATTCTAGCCATTAGAGCAGCCATTTTAGACTGCATCTCAGTTAAAGCATTTTTCAATTTCTGCCTGATTAGATTTTATTTCTGAACTAAGAGATTTTCTAAAGTTTTTTATGTTTTTTTTTTTTCAAGATAGCTAGTAACTTTATAACTGACATCTTTAATATCAGCTCTGACATTTCACTTGTGTCCATATTGATAAGATCTGTGACAGAAAGTATTACCTCTGGTACTTTCTTTTGTTGTAGTTTCTTTCTTCTAGTGATTTTGCCCAGAGAAGAAAGGATTAGTGGGAAAACAAAATAAAAAATTTCAAGTGAAATACACACTAGACAAATCTGAAGAGGTCAGAAAACAAAAAAGAAGAGAGAAAGAGAAAAAGTAGAAAAGAAAGAATATAATCTCACAGGTGAGATGGACACTGGTGGACAAAACAGGGTAATCCACTTGCCCTGTGTGTATTTTGTCCTGTTTGTTAGAAGAAGCTAAATCTCAGAATTGTAAAGAAAGCAAAATTTATATATAACAAAAATAAAAGTGTATACAGTGAAAGGAAGCAAAAAATGAAGTATATATCGATAAAGTGAAAATGGAAAAATGAAATTTAAAAAAGACTTGAAAACAAAGAGTTGATAAAATAAAAAACGAGTTGAAAAAGAAAAAGAGAAATCTTAAACTGAAAGATTAAAGACTCATGCCAAAAACCCCAATTCTATATACTATTGTCCCCTAGCACAAGTGTTTTTCAGTTTTGAGTGATCTATAAATTTGGTATTCCCCTGAGGATCCTGCTGGTCTTGTAGGGGAGAGGACTGTTGCACTGATTCTCGGGTATCTTTGCCTGGGTGGACTTACACCATTCCTTGCTAGGGGCCAGGCTCAGTGTAAACTCATTTGGATTGCTCTATTTGTCTTTTCCTGCTGCTTTACAGAGTGAACAAAAAAAATTAAAAAAAAAATGGTGCCACCCCAATCTCCAGCCCCAGAACTGAAGGATCATGTCCCCCACTCTTCAGTGCACGCTCAGGGAAAGACAATCATACCGTTTCATACACTTCAAATTCCCTAGACTCCTGTTGTGTGTACCATACCAATCCTCCCAGAGGAAAAAGAGGTGCCTCAACAAAGCCTGTTTGGGGAGGATTTGCCTTATCTTTTTTAGATCTGTGTCACTCCTCCTGGGCAAAGGAGCCAGCTCTCATAGCAGTTGTTCTTTTTTGGGTCCCTGCTTGGAGAGTGGTCTCCTGGTTGTGTTGGTGTTCACAGTTTATTGCAACACACAGCTGAGAAGCCACTCTGGAACTCTCTACTTATAGCTGGCTTCTCTGCTCCAAAGCTTAGGCACTCTGCTGCACTCAGGCATCCCCCTTCTTTCTGTGACCCTGGGGATCCTAAGACCATATGGCACCACATAAGAGTCTGCCCTGTTTCACCGCCTGAGCATATTTCAGCCAAGGATGTCCCTCATGGAAGCAATCCTCTAAAAGTTCTGATTTTGTGTACTGCTGCTATATCACTTTCCAGTGGCCTGCTTACAGAGGCTCCCTCCCCACTGTGGTTTATATATATCCCTTAAAATTCATGTCTCTGCATCTTCTTCCTTTGCAAAAAGTGGTCTCTTTTCTATTTGTAGAATTGTAGCAATTCTTTCCTTAGATCTCAGTTTGAATTTACAGATATTTTGATAGATATCTAGGTAAATTCAAGAGACCGGATGAAACACAGTTCCCTACTTTTCCATCATCGACAAGATTCTTCCAGACAAAATAGACTTTGCAAACAAAGACTGTAACAAGTTACAAAGAAGGACACTCTATAACCATAAAGGAAACAATTCAACAAGAAGACATAACAATTATATCCAATTATAACCAATGGAGCCTTCAAATACATAAAGCAACTAATAACAAACATAAAGGAAGTAATCAATACTAATACACAATAATATGGGACTTTAACACCATACTTACATCAATAGATAAATCATTCAAACAGAAAATCAACGAGGAAACAATGGCTTTGAATCAAACATTTGACCAAATGTATCTAATTGGTATATTCAGAACATTCCATCCTAAAATAGCAGAATATACATTCTTTTTAAGTACACACTGAATATTCTCCAGAATAGATCATGTATTAGACCATAAAACAAGTCTCCACAAATTAAAAAGAACTGAAATCATACCATGCATCTTTTCTGACCACAGTGCTATGAACCTAGCAATCAACTAAAAGAAAAACTCCGTAAAGAACACACATACAACTAGGTTAAATAACATGCAACTAACAAAGGAAAGGTCAACTAAGAAATCAAAGAGAAAGTTTAAAAATACATGAATATGAATGAACATGGAATCTTTTGGAAGCAGCAAAAGCTATTCTAAAAGGGAATTTTAAAGCAAGTTTAGAGGCCTACCTCAAGAAGTGAGAAAATTTTCAAATAATTAACCTAACCTTAAACCTAAAGGAGCTGGGAGGGGAAAAAACACAAAACCAGCAGAAGGAAGGATATAAAAAAAGATTGAAAGCAGAGATTGAAAAAATGATTGAAGCAGAGATAAATGAAATGGAAGTTACAAGCAAATGAACAAAATATTGGAAGGGATAAATGAAATCAGTAGCTGGTTCTTGAAGAATATAAAAAAAATTGATAAACTACTAATAAAACCCATTGGAATTAGAGAAAGAGAGAGAGAGAGAGAGAGATAAATAGGACTCAAAATCAGAAATGAAAGAGGAGAAATAACAATCAACACCACAGAAAAACAAAGGCATGACAATATTATGAAAAATTATATGCCAACAAATTGGACAACCTAGAAGAAATGGATAAATTCTTAGAAAAATATTACCTCCCATACTGAATCAAGAAGAAATAAAAAAATTAGCAGACTGATTGTAAACAATGAAATTGAATCAGTAATTAGGAAAATAAAAATTAAAAGAAAAAAAAGACCTCCTTCAAACAAAAGTCTAGGACCAGATGACATCATAGGTGAATTTTACCAAGCACTTAAAGAAGAGTTAAAACCTATTCTTTTCAAACTATTACAAAAAAATAGAAGAGAATGGAAAGTCTCCAAATTCATTCTATGAGACCAGCATTGCCCTGATATAAAAACCAGGTGAAGACACTACAAAAGAAAAGAACTACAGGCCAATATCTCTGATACACATAGATGCAAAAATCCTCAACAAAACACTAGCAAAACAAATCCAACAACTCATTAAAAAAAATCATCCACTATAATCATGTCGGATTTATTCCTGGGATGCAAAAGTTGCCCAATGTAACGGGTGCCTAGGTGGCTCAGTCATTAAGTGTTTGCCTTTGGCTCAGGTCATGATCCCAGGGTCCTGGGAAAATGAAATTGTTTCATTGGACTGAACCCCACACCAGGCTTCCTGCGGGAAGCCTACTTCTTCCTCTCCTAGTCCCCTTGCTTGTGTTCTTGCTCTCACTGTCTCTCTCTCTGTCAAATAAATAAATAAAATCTTAAAAAAAAAGGTTGTCCAATATTTGCAAATCAATCAACATGATACATCACATCAATAAGAGAAGGGTAAGAACCATATAGTCATTTTAACAAATGAGAAAAATGCATTTGACCCAGTACTACATTAATTCATGATAAAAAACCCTCAACAAAGTAGGTTTAGCAGGAACATCCCTCAACATAATAAAAGGTTTATATGAAAAACCCACAACTAACATCATACTCAATGGTGAGAAAAATGAGAGCTTTTCACTTAAGGTCAGGAATAAGACAAGGATATTCACTCTGTGCACTTTTATTCAACATGGTACTGGAAATCCTAGCCATAGCAACCACACAACAAAAAGAAATAAAAGTCATCCAAATTAGTAAGAGAGAAGTAACTTTCATCATTTGCAGATGACATGATAATAAACTGAAAACCATGGAGACCACCAAAAAGCTACTAAAACCAATAAATGGATTCATTAAGGTTGCAGGATACAAAATCAATGTACAGCAATCTGTTGCCTTTCTATTCACTTATAATGAAGTAGCAGAAAAAGAAATTAAGAAAACAATTCCATTTATAATTATACCAAAAATAATAAAACACTAGCAAATAAAATTCCCCAAGAGGTGAAAGACCTGTACTCTGAGAACTATGACACAGCACTGAAAGAAATTAATGATGACACAATGGAAAGATATTCCATGCTCATGGATTGCAAGACAAATTTTGTTAAAATGTCCATACTACCCAAAGCAATCTACACATTTAATGCAATCACTATCAAAATACCAACAGCATTCTTCACAGAACTAGAACAAATCATCTTAAAATTTGTATGGAATCACAAAAGACCCTGAAAAGCCAGAGATGTCTTGAAAGAGAAGTACAAAACTGAAGGAATCATAATTCCAGATATCAAGATACAGTACAAAGATGCAGTTATCAAAACAACATAGTACTGGCACAAAAATAGACACACAGATCTATAGAACATAACAGACACCCCAGAAATAAATCCATGATTATGTGATTAATTAAACTTTGATAAAGGAGACAAGAATACACAATGGAAAAAAGATAGCCTCTTCTATAAATGGTGTTAAAAAAAAATGGGACAGCTAGTTGCAAAAGAATGGAACTGGATTATTCTCTTACATCATTAAAAAAACCCCAAAAACTAAAAATAAATAAATAAATAATCTCAAAATGGAGTGAAGACCTACATCTGAGACCAGAAATCATAAAAATCCTTGAAGAGAGCACAGTCAGGAATTTCCCTGACATTGTCCATAGCAACATTTTCCTAGGTAAGTCTCCTGAGGCAAGAGAAACAAAAGCAAAAATAAACTATTGGCACTATATCAAAATAACATTTTTTTGCATAGCAAAAGAAAGAATCAACAAAACAGAGACAATCTACTGAATGGGAAAAGATATTCACAAATGATATATCCAATAAAGGAATAGTATCCAAAATACATAAAAAAAAACTTATACAACTCAATGCCAAACCCCCAAAACAAAACGAAACAAAAAACCTAATAATCTAATTAAATGGATTAAAAATGGACAGAAGCCATAAGCTTTCTCCAAAGAAGACATAAAAATGGATTACTCATAGGAAGAAGATGGAAGGCACATCAGGTCATCCTGGAATTTTATTTTCTTAAAAATATTTTTACAACTTGTATAGTATATTATTCACATAGAAGGTCATAAATATGTAATTTATATATGGTTATACATGTTGAAACAATTTAAAGGATGGAGTGAATTATTTAAAAAGCAAGGCATGGGGCACCTGGTTAGCTCAGTCAGTTTAGTAGCTGACTCTTGATTTTGGCTCAGGTCATGATCTCATGGTCCTGGGATCCATCCCCACATCATCCTCCATACTCAGCAAGTGCCTTTTCTGCTCTTCCCCTCTACCTCACTAGAGCACATGCTCTCTTTCCAAAATAAATAAATAAAGCTTAAAAATTAAAAAAAAAAAAACCTAAGCAAAAAGCAAGATCCCTATTCCTTTGGTGTCATATAGTAATTTTTTTATGTTTATTTAATTTAATAATCTTAGGGCTGTGCCCAGGGCATATGATATGTTCTGGGCTTATTCATGAATGAATAAAGAAATGAATAATATTTGGTTACTGAATATACCAGAAAACTTGGGTCACCATAACAACACAGTCTTTCCCTGTAAGTAGATATTAATAGGCAAGTCATATTCTAATTAGAATCTTGCATGGGGAGCACATAATTATGACAGGAAAAGGCCATTTTTGGTGTTAATATCCCTAGGGTACAAAAGCCAAATCTAGTAAGTTTCAGAGTGACATACTTGCCACAGGAGAGAGAAAAATTAGGTCTATGGGCTGGTGGACCCAGTCAACCACTGGCTTGACTTCTAGTCCTTTGGCTATTTCATCCCTTCACTATGTGAATTGGACAAATTATAAACTACTGGATTAAGATTTTTGCTTCACAACTTTTATATTCCAGCCAGCCCTGCCTCATTCAGATTTTTTACAGGCTTTCCATTTCTTTTGTTTTTACTTTTTTTTCTTGACCAAATGTTTTCTTTTTCATAATTTCTACTGTCTACTTAGACATTTCTCAATGCAAGAATATTTATTTTCTTACAATGTCTTTAGAATTTCTTTTGTTATTAAGTCTTTCATTTATTGACAATCAATTTTGTATGGTATGAGGAAGGATGTACACTTTTTCCTAAATTGTCTTAAATGAATAATTATTGATTTCTGCTACATATTCTTAATCTTTTGTACATTCAACCATCTCCAGAAAGGATGGAGGGGAAAAAAAGCCTAAGAGATAACTTATTTTTATGAGCTAAGAATAACATTGTATGGAAGTGATTGCATCTATGATTGTGTTATTGAGATGTTGAGAAAGTTGGTTGACACCTCCTCTGGCTCTAATTTGTCTAAATAAAGTACATAATTAACTCTGTATTGCTGACTTTTTTTTTTTACTAATTAATTATTTCTATATCTAACTCATGTTCAATGCAAATATTCAAGGAAATTTAAATGTTTCAATGCCCAGTCAGGTTGCATGAGTAGGAGTTAACTTTCTGTTACTCAGTTTTCTGTGTTAGGTCATATTGTGAAATCCCAAGAATAAAGACTTTATTATAAGGTTTCCTAACTTGAGTTTGGCTGATTAGAAATGACACTGGAAATTGGTCTGTGTGGGAGTATAGAAAAATCTATCACAGAATAAAAATAGCAATGGTGAAGGAACAAAAATCAAACTGCAGACCATCATCAGGTTTTCAACATCATTAGTTTTATAGTCTGGGTTTAGAATGAGATTTTGGTTCAATTTCAGGATATTTTGATACTGAATTCACTTTTATTTGGCTCCTTTTCTGATGTCTTGAGAGGGGATTATCATTCACTATTTCTTTCTTTTTTTAAAATTTATTTATTTTCTGAAAAATGATATTCATTCACTATTTCAATAATAGTTTTGTGCGCTAATGAAAGTTTTCTACTACATTAGAAAGAAAAAAAATTCAATTCTGAATCTAGCAGGTAGAAGCAATTTGGGATTGACTTTTTCTTTTTCCTTGTATTTGTTAAGACTGAACATCAGCAAATAGGGCAAATAAAGACTTTACAGAGTTGCAAAGGTATTTAGATATGTGCTCTTCAAATATTTTGCAGCTGATGATGGGAAGGGAAGTAAATATATTTTTATATATCATAATCTGTTAGCCTATCTCATATAATATGTGGAATAGATTGATTATAATTTATGGGAAATTTAATACTGCGTAAATGTTTACTATTTTTAAAATTTGGAATTTTTGAAAAAGAAAGCCAAAATATGAGGTGTTTATTTTTTTAAATAAGGTAGCAGAATATTCTAAAATATAATTAGGGCACTCATAACTTCACTTTTCTTTCTTCATGTAGCAGACAGCATTACATAGTATTAACAATAGACCATGTGTGCATATAATTTCTCATCAACAATGTTCTCAGTGTATATGGACAATTATGCGTGTATTTTTTATTTTGTATATATGTGTGTGTGTATATACAAAATTAAAAAATACACAAATACAAATATACAAAATTAAAAAATACACAAATACAAATATACAAATACACACACATATATACAAAATAAAAAATACACACACACACACACACACCCCATATATATATATAGTGTAGCCATCACCACCATTATCCCAAGAACTTTTCCATCTTCTCAAAGTGAAACTCTCTAACCATTAAACAGTAACTCCTCATTCAACCCCAGCCCTAGTAACCACTATTCTACTTTCTGTCTCTAAGAATTTGACTATTCTAGGTATTGCACATAAGTAGGATCATATAATATTTGTCCTTTTGTGTCTGGTTTATTTTACATAGCATAATGGCCTCAAGGTTCATCCACATTGTAGCATGTTTCCCCATTGAATGGATTTGGTATCCTGACTGAAGGTCATTTGACCATATATGCATGTGTTTCTCTCTGGGATTTCTTTCTTTTTTCTTTCTTTTTTAAATAACCATATAATGTATTTATATCCCCAGGGGTACAGGTCTGTGAATCACCAGGTTTACACATTTCAAAGCACTCATCATAGCACATACCCACCCCAATGTCCAAATGCCCACCACCCTCTCCTGTCCCCCCTCCCCTCAGAAGCCCTCAGTCTGTGTTTTGAGATTGAGTCTTTTATGGTTTGTCTCCCTCTCAATCCCAACTTCTTTCATTTTTTCTTTTCTTACCCCCCAACCCCCCATATTGCATCTCCACTTCTTCATATCAGGGAGATCATATGATAGTTGTCTTTCTCCGATTGACTTATTTCGCTAAGCATAATACCCTCTAGTTCCATCCATGTCGTCGCAAATGGCAAGATTATAATTCTTTTTGATGGCTGCATAGTATTCCATTGTGTATATATAGCACATCTTCTTTATCCATTCATCTGTTGATAGACAGATAGGTTCTTTCCATAGTTTGGCTATTGTGGACATTGCTGCTATAAACATTCAGGTGCACGTGCCCCTTCGGAGCACCACGTTTGTATCTTTAGGATATATACACAGTAGTGCAATCGCTGGGTCATAGGGTAACTCTATTTTCAGTTTTTTGAGGAACCTCCACACGGTTTTCCAGAGTGGTTGCACCAGCTTGCATTCCCACCAACAGTGTAGGAGGGTTCCCTTTTCTTTGCATCCTCGCCAGCATCTGTCATTTCTTGACTTGTTAATTTTAGCCATTCTGACTGGTGTGAGGTGATATCTCATTGTGGTTTTGATTTGTATTTCCCTGATGCCAAGTGATGTGGAGCACTTTTTCATGTGTCTATTGGCCAACTGGATGCTTTCTTTGCAGAAATGTCTGTTCATGTCCTCTGTCCATTTCTTGATTGGATTATTTGTTCTTTGGGTGTTGAGTTTGCTAAGCTCTTTATAGATTTTGGATACTAGCCCTTTATCTGATATGTCGTTTGCAAATATCTTCTCCCATTCTGTCAGTTGTCTTTTGGTTTTGTTAACTGTTTCCTTTGCTGTGCCATAGCTTTTGGTCTTGATAAAATCCCAATAGTTCATTTTTGCCCTTGCTTCTGTTGTCTTTGGAGATGTTCCTAGGAAGATGTTGCTATGGATGAGGTCGAAGAGGTTGCTGCCTGTGTTATCCTCAAGGATTTTGGTGGATTCCTTTCTCACATTGAGGTCCTTCATCCATTTTGAGTCTATTTTCATGTATGGTATAAGGAAATGTCCAATTTCATTTTTCTGCATGTGGCCATCCAATTTTCCCAACACCATTTATTGAAAAGGCTGTCTTTTTTCCATTGGACATTCCTTTCTGCCTTTTCAAAAATTACTTGACCATAGAGTTGAGAGTCTATTTCTAGGCTCTCTATTCTGTTCCATTGATCTATGTGTCTGTTTTCCAGCACCATGCTGTCTTGATGATGACAGCTTTGTAATAGAGCTTGAATCTCTCTGGGATTTCTATTCCATTGAACTACCATTTGTTTTTAGGTCATTATGATGCTCATTTGATCACTGCAGATTTGTAATAAGTTTGAAATCATGAAGCATGAGACTTCCAACTTTCTTCATTTTTTAAGATTGTTTCAGGTGGTGATATAGAATCCTTTGAAACTTTATATGAATTTAGGATGTATTTTTCTAATTTTGGGGGGATTTTGATAGGGATTTCATTAAACCTGTGAATCACTTTGGGTGATATTAACGTCTTAAAAATGTTAAGCCTTCTAATCCATGAACAAGGCATATCTTTCCAGTTGTTTAGTCTTTTACTTCTTTCAGGAACATTTTATAGACTTCAAAATATAAGTCTTTCAGCTTCTTGGTTATACTTATATTCTGAGTATTTTATTCTTTATGATGCTATTGTAAATGAGACTTCTTTCTTTTTAAGATCTACTTATTTATTTGAGAGAGTGGAAGAAGGGACAGAGGAGAGAATATATGAAGCAGAATTCCCACTGAGTGTGGAGCTGAACATGGGGCAAGCTGAGAGCATGACTTGAGCCAAAAACAAGAGTGAGATGCTCAACTAACTGAGCCACCTAGACACCCTTCCTAAATGAGTTTTCTTAACATCTTTTTTAGATTGTTCATTGTTAATATATAGAAACTCTATTGATATTTGTGTGTTGATTTTGTATCTTACAACTTTGTTGAATTCACTTATTCTAACAGTTACTTTGTGGAATTTCCAAGGTCTTCTATGTGTATAAGGTCATGTCATCTGCAGACAGAAAAATATTTACTTCTTCCTTTACAATTTTTATGCCTTATTATTAATATTATTATTTTCTTATTTAGTTGCTCTGGCTAGGACTTCAAGCACCTATGTTGAACAGAATACCATTTATTTATTTATTTATTTATTTATTTATTTATTTATTTATAAAGGCCTGAGTCAGTGCAGCCAAAGGAATCTGGAGACTACAGAAGAATTTTTAAAGTATCTGACAAGTGTTATACAAGAAAAGTGTTGTGTGTAAGGACAGACTTTCAACACTGATGAGATCAGCTTGTTTCACAAGGATCCTGGCAAACAAACCTATGTAACACATATTGCGTTTCAGTTGATGAAAATGTTTTGATCAGAGACTCACAGAAACTTAACCCTATATTCTGTGACCCACACCACGAAGTAATAGTTCAGTGTTTCCTAATTCAGTGCTCACAAGTTTAAAGCATATAACTACCATGAATAGTGAGAATTGATTATTCTCTCCAATATTATTGCCATATGGTCTCCATTTCCACTGCACTATTTGTGGTTGCCTGTAAACACTTTTCCTGGTGTTCTTGCCCCCTACTCTTTATCTACACACCTAGATTCAACCATTAAACCTTGGCCAACATGTGAAATAATAGAAAATATATATATTGGCCTCTGGCCCTGGTTCCTGGCAAAGTTCCTGAAACCGTTGTAATTTCCCAAGTGATAAGAGCACTAGGAGCATTTGTTCTAATATTTGGTCTTTGACACTGGTTTCTTACACAGAGATCCTAAATCCTTTGGAGTTTTCTGGCTCCTAGATGAGGACTGGTTGCCAGGAAGATGCTCCAAACTTTTAGCCCAAGCCCCAACCCCAAGGAACAGAATAGGGGCTAGAAATTGAGTTAACAATTAATCATACCTATGTGATGAAGTCTCCATAAAAATCCCAAAGGTATAGGATTCAGGGAGCTTCCAGGTTGGTGTACACAACCACACGTTGGAAAAGTACTCAACTCCACAGGGGTAGAAGCTCCTGTGCTTAGGACCCTTCCAGACGTCGTCTTATGGAGCTCTTCATCTGGCTGTTCATCTACATCCTTAATCATATACTGTATTTATAATAAACACAATAAATGCAAGTAAGTGTTTTCTTGAGTTTAGTGAGTTTTTCTAGGAAATAATTGAATTCAAGGGGAGGGAATCATGGGAATCTCTGATTTGTAGCTAAGTTATGGGTAACCTGGGGACCTATTACTTGCAATTGACAAGTTGAAGTTGGGTGCAGTCTTGTGGAACTGAGCCCTTATCTTGTGGAGTCTGCATTAATTCCAACCAGTATTAAAATTGAATTAAACTTTAGGATACCCAAAAGGCATTGCAGAGAATTGCTTGGTTTGGGAAACACATACACACACACACACACACACAAACACACACACACACATCTGGTATCAAAAGTGCTGTCAGTACAGTAGTAGAGTAATGAGAGAGAAACAGCACACAGAAGGAGTGTGCTTTATCCTGCACACTCTGTAATTGCCAGGGAGTCTCTCTCTCTCTCTGGACCCCCAACTCTAGTGTACCTGAGGTATTCTTCTTCGTGTTAACACACCGTGTGTACACCTCTCTCTCATCATTTATCACAACAATCTATTTGTTGATTTGTCTGTTTTCCCCATCCATTTTTAAGCTGTTTACATGCAAGTTCCATATATATATATACACACACACACATATATATGTGTGTGTGTGTATATATATATAACAGATAAAATAGTTTTAACATATTAAAATAAGTTTGTCTCTTTAAATATTTTAATAATTCCTCTACCCCCCTTTCTTTTTAATTTGCTCTATCTATAATAAAATGTTGTGTAACAAAAATAAACTGCAGCGTAGTCCAAATGGAATAATAATTAGAAATTTGGAACAAGCTATCTGAATTAATGTGTTTCTACTGTGCTCAGAATAATTCTAGAATATTAGAGCCAGAAGAAATCCTAACTTATTTACACATGTGCTAATTAGCTCTTCCAGGTTAGCTAAGAAGATAGGAAGGATAAAGATCTGAAACAGCGATCTGGGGCCAGAAAGGAATGTCATGTGAGGAGAGTGCCATGTCCAGCCTCTGACAGCAACTCTGTGATTAAACAACTTCTAGCTGTCTTCTCATGTACAGGCATACACTGCTGCCAGAGCTGGAACTACTGTTATAGAGCCATTTCTCTAGTGGGTACTTATTCCCAGCTTGTCGTGAGCCACTATTTCTATCACTACTCTCTCTGCCTACTTTATGCGCCTGCCTGGAAGTCCAAGTGCTGATGTTCTCTACAAGCCTAAAACTCAAACTAAACCAAAATTCACAGGATCAGGTTTCTTCAGATAGCTACTCTCTTTCCTGCTGCATGGAGATCTTGTGCATGCCTGCCTACTAAGATGCTGGTCACCCTGTAAATTAGTTGCCTTTTGGACAAGCACTTCCTTTATGAGTTATAATGGTGAGAAGGTATGATCCAGCTTCTTAGAGGTCCTAAGAGTGTGGAATGAACTCAAGTTACACCACTGGGAGCTCCTCCTTCATTGAACAGAGGCAGAAAGTGAAACCTAAAAAGTTAGATGATCACTGCAAGAAAGGTTCCATTCAAAGCCTATCCTGAAGCACATCATCTCCTCATAATAAGAAACTGTCTCTTTGTCTCAGTCCTTTTGACCTATCCAAATATTTGGATTAAGCCCGCAAGGGCTGAAATAACAGATACATCAGGTTTATGGAATGTGTAAACATATTGTCAACATATGTCTTATTAGAATTATTTAGGCTTAAAAATTAAGGATGGTTATGGTTTCTGGATTGGTATGTAAGGACATTAGAGAGTCACCACTTTATCTTAACAACAGATACAAAGCTGAACAAACTGAAAAATCAACACTTTGCTTTTTGTATCTTTAAGAGGATTAAGGTCATGGGGCAAACTGTTTCCAACAAAATTGGACAGATAGAGAATTACAATATACTGGAGTAGAGATCTCCCAGGAACAAATAATAGGGTCAGAAAACCTGAGCTGTATTGATAAATTGCTGGAGGCTAGGCCTGTACAAATCTGAGAATTAAAGGCTTTAGGGGAAACCAGTCATAGGGGACTGCCACACTTTTGTGCCCCTACCGTCAGGAGCTTGACTGGTGCTCACAGGAAATATCACAGTAAATTCCCTTTATGTTTCTGGCAGGGAGAGGGAAAAGGAGTCATTTGTAAATATGCCAGAGCATGCTACTCTTCTTAACATGGTCTATCTTTGGGAAAAACTCGTTAACCTGCTAGAAAACTTGCTGGGATTTTCTCTGAGCCTATTTGACCTAAGGAGGAAAATACCCAACTTCAGCCTTTGTGGAGTTAAAAAAAAAAAAAAAAAACAAAAAAAAACAACAACAACAACAAAACAAAAACCAGCAATAATTGTGAAGTTCACAGTCCAGAGGCATAGGCACACTAAAAGACTGAGATCTAACCATAGCACTACAGAATGCTTCCCTTGACCTAGAACTATGACTACATTACCAAAGGCCTAGTTACTGTTGTTCATTTTCCCTAGAGTATCATATCCAGTAATCAAGAGAAAATTACAAAGTATATTAAAAGGCAACACAGTTTGAAGAGAAAGAGTAAGCACCAGAACTGGACATGACAGGGATGTTGGAATTTTCAGAGAGGGAATTTAAAACAGTGAAGATTGGACATCAGGAGAAGACAGCAGAGTAGGAAGTTCCTAACCTCACTCTTCATCCCTTGGATACAACTAGAAAACACCAACATCAGAGTAAATAATCCAGAAAATGACCTGAAGACTAGCAAAAGAGACTCCCCACAGTTAAATGTAGAGACAAGCCCACATTCAAGACAATAGGAAGGACAGAGACAAAGTCCTGGTGTCAAATGAACCTGTGAGACTGTCTGCAGGGAGGGAGGGATGCTGTGGGCTCAGAGAGGGGAGAGGAATGGACCCTACACCAGGCATCCCAGGCATGGGAGATCCAGACTGGGAAAACAAATCAGCATAATATTTGGCTTGAAAACCAGAGTGGGCAAACAATCAGTTCCACCTGGAACTTTAAAAACCAGGAGCTTGGTTCTAGGAGAGCCGGAGATAGCAAAACAAACACCCTTCCTGAGATACAGCACAGAAGTAGCAGTTTGAAAAATGCCTAGAGTACACAGGAACATTGATTAATTGATTGATTGATTGATTTCTTAATCTCAGAGTATGTGCTGGAGGGCAAGGATTTTGGGGAGACTTCACCAAGAACAAAACAGCTGGCATGTACCATTTTGCTCCTCAGCCTAAATACAGGGACACCCGAGGGAACTAGCACAGCATCAATACTCTAGAACTAGCTTGCAAACAGTAAGCCTTGTCCCCACACAATTCTGTGAAACCGTACCTTCCATCCCAACCTGAGAGCCCAGGAGTTTTCCCAGGCAGCTGCAGGTCCTGTCCAGCACCAGGCCAGCTCTAATCTTGCTGGCATCATGTGTCCTGCCCCCACATTCTGCAGACCTGCTCTCACCAATACACCCTTGGGGCAGAGCCCATCAAAAGCAGTGTTTCAGTACAGACAAAATGTTGATATCCAGGATCTATAAAGAACTCCTCAAACTCAACACACACAAAACAGACAATCATATTAAAAAATGGGCAGAAGATATGAACAGAGACTTCTCCAATGAAGATATACAAATGCTATCAGACACATGAAAAAATGTTCATCATCACTAGCCATCAGGGAGATGCAAATTAAAATCACATTGAGATACCGCCTTACACCGGTTAGAATGGCCAAAATTAGCAAAACAGGAAACAACATGTGTTACAGGGGATGTAGAGAAAGGGGAACCCTCTTCCTCTGTTGGTGGGAATGCAAGTTGGTGCAGTCACTTTGGAGAACAGTGTGGAGATTCTTCAAGAAATTAAAAATAGAGTTTCCCTATGACCCTGCAATTGCACTACTGGGTATTTACCCCAAAGATGCAGATGTAGTGAAAAGAAGGGCCATCTGTACCCCAATGTTTATAGCAGCAATGGCCATGGTCGCCAAACTGTGGAAAGAACCAAGATGCCCTTCAATGGACGAATAGATAAGGAAGATGTGATCCATATACACTATGGAGTATTATGCCTCCATCAGAAAGGATGAATACCCAACTTTTGTAGCAACATGAACGGGACTGAAAGAGATTATGCTGAGTGAAATAAGTCAAGCAAAGAGAGTCAATTATCATATGGTTTCACTTATTTGTGGAGCATAGCAAATAGCATGGAGGACAAAGGGAGTTAGAGAGGAGAAGGGAGTTGGGAGAAATTGAAAGGGGAGGTGAACCATGAGAGACTATGGACTCTGAAAAACAATCTGAGGGTTTTGAAGGGGCAGGGGGTGGGAGGTTGGGGGAACCAGGTGGTGGGTATTGGAGATGGCACATATTGCATGGAGCACTGGGTGTGGTTCAAAAACAATGAATACTGTTACACTGAAAATAAATTTAAAAAAATTTTTTTAAAAAGCAGTGTTTCAAGCCTAGCACTGTGCAAGCAGTCTTACAGCAGCCAGTACCACTCCAAAGTGATTCCTTTCTGGGAAGAAGAGAAGATAACCACACACACCTGTTCCACTGTGGACCCAGCAATGAGCTAGGAGCAGACATCTGGTATGACTGAGAACTTCTCAAGGGAAAACACAGGCAAAGACCCTGCAAAACACAGGCAAACCAAAGTTTGGTGTTACTGCATGTTTAGCAAATGCCTGGTCTGACAACATGATTTTAAGGTAGTTCCGCATTAATGCACTAACAACACAGGGACCAAACCCTGCATACAACAGGCAAAGAGAACCATTACAGATGACTGGACTGAAGGCAAACATGGCTCAGCCACATCATAAGGGTATATACAACACACATAGGAGAAAACCCTAAAGTGCCAATTTTTGGTGAACAAGGGATGGGGTACTACAGTATATGACAGGACCTCTTCTTCATAAGGCCACTACTTTCAAGAGCAGATGTAGGTGACTTTTGTAATACATGGAAACAGACACAGTTAGACAAAATAAAGAAACAGGAAAAAAAGAAGTTTTCAAATGAAAGAACATGACAAAATCACAGCAAGAGAGCTAAACAAAGTGGAGATTAGTAATATACCTGATACAGAACTTAAAGTATAAATTATTTAATTTATAAATTAAATAAAAAGAGAAAAGAATGGAGGACCTAAAGGAGGTCCTTGAAAAAGAGATAGAACACATAAAAAAGAACAAGTCAGAGATGAACACCTTAAGTAAAATTAAAAATATGCTAGGGAATAAATAGTAGACTAGAAGAAGTAGAGGAATGGATCAGTGATCTGGAGGGTAGAATAATAGAAAGGAATGAAGCTGAACAGGAGAGAGAAAAAAGAATTATAATAAATGAAAATAGACGAATGAAAATAAGTGACACCACCAAGTGCAATAGCATTAGCATTACAGAGGTCCCAGAAGGAGAAGAGAGAGAAAAGAGAGCAGAAAGTTTATCTGAAGAAATAATAGCTGAAAGCTTCCTGAGTATGAAGAAGGAAATAGATATTCAGATCATGGAGGCATAGAAGGCCACCAACAAAATCAATAAAAGGAGGTCCACACCAAGACACATAGTAATTGAAATAACAAAAAGTAGTGATAAAGAGAGAATTTTTAAAACAGCAAGAGAAAACAGTTGCAGACAAGAAAATCCCATAAGGCTATCAGCTGATTTTTCAGCAGAAATTTTATAGACCAGAAGAAAGTGGTATCATATATTCAAAGTGCTGACAGGGAAAGAACCTGCAATCAAAAATACTTTATCCATCAAGGCTATCATTCAGAATAAAAGTAGAAATAAAGAGTTAAAGGAACTCATCACCACTAAGGCCATGCTATAAGGAATGTTAAAGGGGACGTTTTGAGTAGAAAGGAAAGACCAAAAGTAAGAATAAGAAAAGTAGAAAGCAAAATAAGTAAATAAATAAAATTAAGTGAATCTGTAATTATCAGTGAAGGGATTCATCAATTAAAAGGGTGTAAAATATGACACCATATACCTAAAATTTGGGGGGTGGGAAAAGTAGCAAAGAATGGGTTCAATCTTAAGAGACCATCAACTTAATATAGACTGCTGTATGCATGAAATGTTAGGTACAAACCTAATGGTAACTGAGAATCAAAAATTAGTAATATATATGCAAAAAACAACGTGAAAGGAACCAAATATATCACAAAACAAAGCCAGAAAACTGAGTGAAGAGAGCAAGAGAAAAATGGAAGAGAGAACTGCACAAACAACCACAAAACAAGGAACAAAATGTCAGTAAGTACATACCTATCAATAATTACTTTGAATGTAAATAAACTAAATGATCCAATCAAAAGATATAGGGTGATGGCATGGATAAGAAAGGAAAAAAACATCGATATACTGCCCACAAGAGTCCCATTTCTGAGCACATGCAGATTGACAGTGAGAGAAGGAAAAGTATTTTTCATGCAAATGGAAATGAAATAAAAGCCAGAATAGCAAAACTTACATCAGGTAAAACGGACTTTAAAACAAAGATTGTGGGGCGCCTGGGTGGCTCAGTGGGTTAATCCCCTGCCTTCAGCTCGGGTCATGATCTCAGGGTCCTGGGATCGAGTCCCATATCTGGCTCTCTGCTCAGCAGGGGGCCTGCTTCCCTTCCTCTCTCTGTGATCTCTTCCCTTCCTCTCTCCTACTGTGATCTCTCTCTGTCAAATAAATAAATAAAATCTTAAAAAAAAAAAGAATTTAAAAAAAAAAAAAAGAAAAACTAAACAAACAAGCAAACAACTCACCTTACACCTAAAGGATCTAGAAAAAGTCCAAACAAAACCCAAACCAGTAGAAAGAAGGAAATAATAAAGATTAAAGCAGAAATAAACAAAATAGAAATTACAAGAAACCAATAGAAGAGATAGATGATACCAGTAGATAAACAAATTTGAAATGAACAATGAGAAATAACAGCTAATTCCATGGGAACACAAGGGATTATATGAGGTTACTATGAAAAATCATATGCCAATAAATTGGGCAACCTAAAAGAAAAGGATAAATCTGTGGAAACATATAACCTCCTGAACTGGAAACAGAAGGAAGTGGAAAATTTGAACAGACTGATTTCCAGCAATGAAACTGAATGAAATTGAATAAAGAGAAATTAATAAAAAATCCAATTTATAATTGCCCCCAAACAATAAAATATCTAGGAATAAACTTAAGCAAGGAGGTAAAAGACCTATACTCTGAAAACTATAAACAGTGATGAAAAAAATTGAAAACCTCAAGGAAAAATCATTCCATGTTCATGGATTGGGAGAAATCCAATATTGCTAAAATGTCCACACTCCCCAAAGTAATCTACAGATTAAATACAGTTCCTACCAAAATACCAACAACATTTTTAAAAAAGATTTTATTTATTTGAGAGAGAGAGACAGAGAGAGATCATAAGTGGTAGGGAAGGGCAGAAGGACAAGAAGACTCCCTGTTGAGCAGGGAGCACAATACAGGGATTGAATCCAGGACCCTGGGATTATGACTGAGCCAAAGGCAGACATTTAGCCAACTGAGCCATCCAGGCTCTCCAACAATATTGTTTACAGAACTACGGGGTGCCTGGGTGGCTCAGTGGGTTAAGCCTCTACCTTTGGCTCAGGTCATGATCCCAGGGACCTGGGATCAAGTCCCGCATAGGGCTCTCTGCTCAGCAGGGAGCCTGCTTCTCCTCATCTCTCTCTCTGTCTGTCTCTCTGCCTATTTGTGATCTCTCTCTCTGTCAAATAAATAAATAAAATCTTTTAAAAAATATATTGTTTACAGAACTAGAAAAAAAAATCCTAAAATTTGTTTGGAACCACAACAGAACTGGAACAGCCAAAGAAATTATGAAAAAGTAAAATAAAACTGGAGGTATCATGAGTGCAGATTTCAAGCTATATTACAAAGCTATAGTCATCAAAACAGTATGAAACTGGCACAAAAATAGCCCTATGGAACAGAATAGAAATACTCCAAATAAATACTTGATTATATGCTCAATTAATCTTCAACAAAGGAGGCAAGACATTGCCATGGAGAAAAGTTTCAACAAATGGTTTTGAGAAAATTGGATGGCTACATGCAAAAGAATGAAAGTGGACCCCTTTCTTACACCATATACAAAAATACTTTTTAAATGGTTTAAAGACCTAAATGCAAAACTTGAAACCATAAAAATCCTATAGTAAACATGGGCAGTAACCTTTTCTCCCCCAGGAGATATGTCTCCTGGGGAAAGGGAAACAAAAGCAAAAATAAACTATTGGGATGACATAAAAATAAAAAGCTTCTGCATAGTGACGTAAACAATCAATAAAGCTAAAAGGCAACCTAGTGAATGGCAGCAGGTATTTGGAAATGACCTGTTTGATACAGGGTTCGTATTCAAAATATATAAAGAACTTATAAGACTCAATACCCAAAAAACAAATATTCCAATTTATAAATGGGCATGAACATGAACAGGCACTTCTCCAAAGAAGACACTCAGAAGGCCAACAGACACATGAAAAAATGTACATTATCAGCTACTTTCAAGGAAATGCAAATTAAAACTACAATGAGATATCAACTCATATTTGTCAGAATGGCTAACATTAATAACATAAAAAAATAAGTGTTGGCGTGGATGGGGAGAAAAAGGAAATCTCATGCACCCTTGGTGGGAATGTAAACTGGTACAGTCACTGGGGAAAACAGAATGAAGTTTCCTCAAAAAAATTAAAAATAGAATTATTATATGATCCAGTAATCCCACTCTTGGGTATTTTCCCCAAAGAATATGAAAATACTAATTTGCTACATAGATACATGTACATAGATATATGTACATGATATATGTACACTACATAGATATATGTACCCTATGTTTATGGCAGCATTATTTATTATAGCTAAATTATGGAAGCAATCCAAGTATTCATCAATAGATGAATGGCTAAAGTGGAAGAAATATATATGTGTGTATATATAAAAATATATATACAGGGACGCCTGAGTGGCTCAGTGGGTTAAGCCTCTGCCTTCAGATCAGGTCATGATCTCAGGGTCCTGGGATCGAGTCCCGCATCAGGCTCTCTGCTCGGAAGCAGGGAGCCTGCTTTCCCCTCTGTCTCTCTGCCTGCCTCTCTGCCTGCTTGTCATCCCTCTCTCTTTCTGTCAAATAAATTTAAAAAAAATCTTAAATATATATATATATACATATTTATATATCACATTATATATCTATATATATAAAATATAATACTCAGACATAAAAAGAATGAAATCTTGCCACTTACAACAACAAGAAGGAATTTAAAAAGTAAAATGTTAAGTGAAATAAGTCAGAGAAAGACAAATACATGAATTATTTTGTATGTAGAATTTAAGAAATGAAACAAATGATCAAAGAAAAGGAAACAAACAAACAAAAAAAGACTTTTAATATAGAACAAACTGAAGGTTACCAGAAGGAAGATGGGTGGGGGATGGGTAGAATTTGTGACCAGGACTAAGAGTACAGTTATCACAATGAGCACTGAGTAATGTATAGAATTGTTGAATCATTTTATTGTACACCTGAAACTAATATAACACTGTATGTTAAATATACTGGAATTTTTAAAAATATAATTTAAAAAAACCAACTATGATTAATATGCTAAAAGGCTCCAGTACATAAATTAGACAGCATACAAGAACAGATAGGCAAGGTAGGCAGAGAGATGGATATCCTAAGGAAAAAACCAATGCCAACGATAGTAACAGTGACAGAAACAAAGAGTGACCTTTTGGATTCATTAACAGATTGGACATGGAAAAGATCTTGGAGCTTGAGGTTGTATAAATAAAAACCTCCAAGAGTAAAAAATATGGGAACAAAGAATGAAAAAACTGAACAGAATATCCAAGAAATGGGGGACAACTATAAAAGATGTAACATATGTGCAATGGAAATACCAAAGGATAAGAGAGAAAGGAACAGGAATGAAACTGAAGCAATAATGACTGAGAACTTCTGCAAATTAATGTTACACATCAAACTACATATCCAGGAAGCTCAGAAAACAAGCAGGATAAATACAAACCCAAACCCAAATCAACAACAAAAAAAATAACTCAAACACTACACCTAAGCATATTATTTTCAAACTACAAAAAAGCCAAAGATAAAATCCTGAAAGCAGCCAGAGAAAATGCCTACTGAAGACAAAAAAAAAATAATTATGTCCAACTTCTTTTCAGCAATCACAAAAGTGGGAAGAGGGTGAGGTGAAATATCTAAAGCATTGAGAGAAAACACCACCAACTTGGGATTTGACACATTACAAAATTATACTTCATAAATGAAAAATAAGGCTTTTCCAACAATAATTGAGGAACTTTGTTGCTCATAGACTTACATTTCAAGAAACATTTATTAAAATAAATTCTATAGACAGAGGAAAATTATTGATATCAAAAACTCAGATCTACATAAAGAAGGGAAAGTATTAGAGAAGGAATAGATGAAAATAAAACAAAAATTTTTGTTTTTATTTATTTAAAAAATAAATTTTGACATATTGTGAAATTTAAGGTGTACAGCATGTTACTTTGATATACTTACATATTGTAATATGATTGCCATTGTAATGATATTTATTATATTACTTAATTTGAGTACAATATTGTTGTCTATGTTCATTATATTGTACATTAGATCTCTGTGGCTTATTTATTACTCATTATATAGAGTATATAACAGTTTTTATTTGTTATAGATATTATAGAGTATATAACAGTATTTATTTGTTAATATATAATAGATAGTTCGTTCAAAATACAACAGTGCTTTTGATGATATATACTTGTTTCTGTATCTAACATACAACATACACTTATGTATGCTTATATAAAATAAAGTGAATGAAAGCACTGACAGAAGATGGGAAGGACAAGTGAGGTGTGTTTTATTGTTATAAGTTACTTACACTATCTGTGAAACTGTATGGTGTTCTTTGAAAATGACCTTTCATTAGCTGTAAATGTATATTGCAAATTCTATGGCAACCACTAAAAAAAAGCTAAAACAAAATATAGTTAATATGTTAAGAAAAGAGATAACTTGGAACAAAAGAAAAATGCTTAATTAAAAACAACATGACAGAAAAAGAGTGGAAGACAAAAATAGAAAAATTGGGGTGACAGAAAACAGTAACATGATAAATATTAATCCAATTATGTCAGTAATCACCTTGAATGTCAATCATCTAAATATGACAATAAAAAAAATGATCGTCAGAATGGATTAAAAAAACCCAACCCTACGTAGTCTGTAAGAAAACAACTTTATTTATTTATTTATTTTAAAAAATACTTATGTATTTATTTGACAGAGAGAGACACAGAGAGAGAGGGAACACAAGCAGGGGGAGTGGGAGAGGGAGAAGCAGGTCTCCCACTGAGCAGAGAGTCCTATGCAGGGCTCCATTCCAGGACCCCAAGACCACGACCTGAACCGAAGGCAGATCCCAACCACTGAGCCACCCAGGCACCCCATAAGAAAACAACTTTAAAACTTAAAGACATACGGGGCACCTGGGTGGCTCAGTGGGTTAAAGCCTCTGCCTTCGGCTCAGGTCATGATCCCAGGGTCCTAGGATCAAGCCCCGCATTGGGATCTCTGCTCAGCAGGGAGCCTGTTTCCCCCCCACCCTGCCTACTTGTGATCTCTCTCTCTCTCTCTTTCTCTCTCTCTGCCAAATAAATAAAAAATTTCTTCAAAAAAACTTAAAGACATACAAAAATTAAAAGTAAGTTAATAGAGAAATATATTTAATGCTAATATTGATCAGAAGGAAAAGAAGATTGTAATACTAATATTAGACTGAACAAACTTGGAAGCAAGGGAAATCAATCTCCAAGGAAACATAACAGTTCTTTGTGTGTGTGAACTTAATAAACGATCATCAAAATATATGAGGCCAAAATTTATGAGGCAAAAACTGGTAGAAGTACTAAGAGAAATAGATGAATACATTATTATAGTTGGAGACTTCAGCACCTCTTTATCAGAAATGGATAGATCTAGCAGGCAGAAAATCAGTAAGGACACAAATGAAATCAACATTGCTATTAATTAACTGACTATAATGGACATCCATAGACTATTTCATCAAAGAGCAGATAGACATTCTTCTCAAGCTCATATGGAATATTCATCAAGATATACCACATGCTGGACCAAATACAAATCATGACCAAATGGGATTTATTATAGGTATGCAAGATTGGTTTACCATCTGAACATCAATTAATATAATACTTCATAGCAACAGGCTAAATAAAATCATATGATCATATCAAATCATATCAATAGATGCAAAAAAAATTTGATAAAACTAATCATGATAAAAACTCCCAGTAAACTAGGAATAGAGGGGAATTTCATCAACCTGATAAAGAATATCTATTAAAAAAAACTCTACAGCTAACATTACACTTAATGATGAGAAACCAGAAGCTTTCCCAGTAATATCAGGAATAAGGCAGGGATGTCTCCTCTCACCATTCTTTTTCAATACTGCACTAGAAGTATTAGCTAATGCAGTATAATAATAAAAGGAAATTAAAAGTATATAAACAGGGAAGGAAGAAATAAAAATGTCTTGTTTGGCATTATTATGTAAAAAATCCAAATGAATCCACAAAAATATTCTGGAACTAATAAATGATTATTGTAAGGTTTTAGGATATAATACTGATGTACATAAGTCAATAGCTTTCCTATATACCAGGAGCAATTAACAGGTGAAATTTGAAACTGAAAATATAACATCATTAACATTAGAAACCTCAAAAATGATATATTTAGATATAAATATATGAAAAGTACAAAATCTACATGAAGAAACAAAAAAATATAATGAAAGGAATCAAAGATGAAATAAAATTAATTTCTGGTCTATCTATGAAAGATATTTTTTAAGAATGAAAAAAGAAACTATAGATTTAGAGGAAATATTTATAAAAGATATACCTGATAAAGAGCTATTATTCAAAATATATAAAGAACTCTTTTTTTAAAAAATCTTAAAATCCAAGAGGATAATAAGCAAAAAAAAAAAAAAAAAAGAAAAGAAAAAAAAAGGGCACCTGGGTGGCTCAGTGGGTTAAGCCTCTGCCTTCAACTCAGGTCATGATCTCAGGGTCCTAGGATCGAGTTCCACACTGGCCTCTCTGCTCAGCAGGGAGCCTGCTTCCTCCTCTCTCTCTCTCTCTCTGCCTGCCTTTCTGCCTACTTGTGAGCTCTCTCTGTCAAATAGATAAATAAAATATTTAATTTAAAAAAAAAGGGAGAGAGACTGAAAATAAACCAATGTTTATTAACATTGACCTTAACAGACCCCTAACCAAAGAAAAGATTTAAATGGCAAATAAACATGAAAAAACTGCTGCACATCATATGTCATCAGAAAATGTGAATTATAACAATAAGATACCACTATACACCTATTAGAAAGGCCAAAATCTGGAACACTGACAACAGCAAAGGCTGCCAAGGCTATGGAGCAACAGGAATTCTCATTTATTCTGGTGGGAATACAAAACAGTGGATTCACTTTGAATGACAATTTGGTGTTTTTTTTGTTGTTTTTTTTTTCCAAGCTGAACATACTCTTACCACACAACCTAGTCATTACATTACTTGATATTTACTCAAAGCATTTGGAATCTTATATCCCCACAACCCTGTACTTAAATGTTTATAGCAACATTATTCATAATTACCAAAACTTAGAAGCAACTAAGATGTTCTTCAGGGGGTGAATGGATAAACTATGATACATCTAAACCATGGAATATTGTTCAACACTATAAAGAAATGACCTATCAAGCTATGAAAAGTCACAGAGGAAAGTTAAATCCATATTACTAAGTGAAAAAAGCCAATATGAAAAGACTATACACTGTATGATTGTAAGGATATTCTGGATAAAGCAAAATTATGGACACAGTAAAAACAAAAGATCACTTGTTGCCAGGAGTTGGGGGACAGATGAATAGGTGAATTACCAGGATTTTAGGGTAGTGAAACAATGGTGTATGATACTACAGTGGTAAATACACGTCATTATACATTTGTCCAAGCCTCCAGAACATACACCAAGAATGAACCCTAATGTAAACTGTGGACTTTGGGTGGTAATGATCTGGGGTCCCCAGTAATAACCAATGTACTAATCTGGGTGGGGGGATGTTGATAATGTGGGGAGGACAAGGGTAGAAGGGAAATCTCTGTACCTTTCTCTCATATTTGCTTTAAACCTAAAACTGCTCTAAAAATATGTCTAATACCATCTATGTCTTTAAAAAAATTAAGAATGGCTGATATAATTGAAACACTGACTAAATGGGTCCACAATACATTATTTTTATTTGTCATTTCATTTGTTTTCATTAACTTTAATCTAAATAAATGAGTTGGTGCCTAAAAATAAATGTCACACCACAAGGAAAACTGGTGTGAAACTTACCAGAGCTGCCGTTATGTGAAGCTCTTAGTATTTGGTTTAGAAGTTGGAAGCAAGGTAATATGAAAGGTAGAAATTCATTTAATTGATATTTATTGAGAACTAAGTATGTGTTGGACACTGTACTAAGCTTTGAAATCAGCAGTAAATAAGGAAGATATAGTTCCTGCTCTCATGGATCATAAATAATATATATTCAATAGACCTATTTTCCCTTTTTTTAGAATGAAGAGTAGGGCAAATGATGGAATGAGGGTTTAAAACTAAATCATACAGAGTACTCACTCTACCACAGTTTTTTAATTAAACTGTTAATGAATAACCTTAAGCAACCAAAATAGAAATCTGAACTTTAAAAGTGGTGATTTGACTCCCATTTTTTTTGTTTATTTATTTGTTTGTTTTTATTGTTTTTTTTTCTTTCAATATAATTTTTTATCCAATAATTAATGACTCTGATGCTCATTAGGGTATCTTCCTTTTCCTTATCCCCCTACTATCATTTCCCCTGATTAAAAAGAAAATAAAACAAAACCAAAAATCTCTCAACAAATATTAGTAGTCAACATCTTAATTATTGGCTTGATTTTAAGCTTTCAAAAACTCAGTGATGTATGATTATAAATCTCAGACCCCATAGTCCTGAGCAGTTACCAGTTTGCATCACTAAAGACTCATTATTGCCTCAGCAAGTGTGCATCCAAGTCATTCTGCACCAGGCCAATGGTAAAGAATCTGTCTTAATTCCAGCTCTGATTTCCAGTAGATTCATTACTGCTCACAAAGAAGTTTCCTGTAACCCATTAAAACCCCAGAAGTATAGGCTCATGCATGAATGCTCCTTCCTGTTGTTAAACTCAGTACCAGAAAAGGCATGTTGCCAGCAGTAGAATATCAAGCAGGAGATTTCTGGAGAATAAGTCTAATAGTACTCCATATTTACCACTCTTTCCCTGGAATTGAAAATGTCTGGATTCCTGAGGAAAGACACTGTTACTCAGAACTTTGAAACTCAGGTCAGGGTCAACAGATATGGACCACCTCATTCCCCATACAAAAAGAATATTAAGCCCTAAAGTCAAATCTCATACCATGCTCATATTTAATATCACTTCACTTAAAGTGGAGCACAGATTTACACCTTTGAGCTATCTCCCAACTCCACTTTGTATTCTTATATAGTTTGTACACTCTGCTTCCTCAACCAAAGTCTCTCCCCATGCTTGACCCCCCAACTATTACTCTATGTAATTAGTCGATATACCCATGCCCTCCACTTCCACCTTAAATGCTCCCAATTTAGATGGTATTGCAATCCCAAAGAACAAATGTGAGCACCCTGAGATATTGGGGCACAGAGTAGTTTCACTGGGAGAAGGACGCTTCTGATCCCCTGTACTCCTGGAAAATGAAGCAGCAGTTAGATTCACCTAAAAGCCACACAAGTTCAACTGCCTGCTAGACACTTTAATCTTGAGCACTGACTGACTCACAGGAATACTTAAGTGTCTGGGCAGCTTTATGCCTGTTTTGGTAGAATGATTGTTTGATTCAGTTTCAGGATAACACATTTATTATGAAATAAAATGGAAATCCTGTTATACTAGTAAATTTATAAAAGTAGGATAGATTTTTCTAAAGTCATATTCACTTCTATTACAATAATCTATCCTCATATTTAAAAATAATGTCAATTATTATTAAAATATGATGATTCTATAACTTATTGACACAGAAAAGTAAGCTCTCAGACACCTTAAAGCCCTCATACAGTAGTCATTTCAAGTCAACCAGGTGAGTTGAAGCTTACAGGTTTCTGTGACTCTTGAAACGAATTCATCAAGAAATTTACATTTCATTCTCTGGGTTTCCTTATTGTAATTTTGTGCATAGAAATCAAACAACTTGGTTATCAAAACAAAGGCCACCAAAAGCCCCAGAATATACTGGTCTCAATTTTTTGAGATGATTACCTAAACTAAACATTTAAAAACCTTTTTGAGGGGCACCTGGGTGGCTGAGTGGGTTAAAGCCTCTGCTTTCGGCTCAGGTCATGGTCCCAAGGTCCTGGGATGGAGCCCCGCATTGGGTTCTTTGCTCAGCAGGGAGCCTGCTTCCCTTCCTCTCTCTGCCTGCCTCTCTGCCTACTTGTGATCTATCTGTCAAATAAATAAATAAAATCTTAAAAAAAAAAAAACCTTTTTGAGACTTCTAGACTCATAAAGAATATATGTATAGATCCTTGCAAATTTTGAGAACCTTTCCATAGTTTATTTCTGCACATTCAAGAGCTCCATCTGTCCTTGCCAGGATTGAGAGATTCCCATAACATGCCAGACTGATCCACAATCTTGATTGGATGCATATAGTTACAAATCTTTTGCAATTACCAGCTATAAACTTTACTAAAAGGTCTTTCTTCTGGCAGGATATGCTAATATTTAAAAGATTACTTCCCCTTTTTTCTGATATTTAGCAATCTTACTCTCACCATCTATGTTAATCCATGTTACATTATAATTATAATTAAAATATAATAAAATCCAGTCAAAAATTAACACTAAATAAATCAGAATCCCAGCAAGGTTTTAAAAATGGAAGTTGATAATCTGACTATAAAATATGTATGATATGCAAAAGGCAAAGAAATGACATTCTTAAAGAAGAATTAAATAAGAGAAAGTATTATACAGATACCAAATCTTAATATAAAACTATAAGAAGACAGTAAGAGTGAAACAAGAATAGAAAATAAGCCAATAGAAAAGATGTGTCCAAAAACAGACCCATGCATAAGACTATGACAAAGTAAGTACTAGAGATTAGTGATAAAAATTCATGAATGTGTTAGATCAATTGCACAACCATATGTAAAAGGTAAATCTTGAGCACTGTCTTATACCAACTACAAAAATCTATTCCTGAAAGAATTAGCTTGGAATTGTAAAAAATAAATATTTCATAAGATAAATTATTTTTAAGACCTTGAGGTAGAAGAGGTAGGAAATGATTTCTTCCTTTTTTTTTTTTTTAAGATTTATCTACTTATTTGAAAAAAGGGAGGGGCAGAGGGAGAGAAGCAGACTCCCTATTAAGCATGTGGAAACCACACAGGGCTCAATCCCATGACCCCAAGATCATGACCTGAGCCAAAACCCAGAGTTGGATGCTTTAAAAAAAAAAAAAAAAAGATTTTATTTATTTTGAGAGAGAGAGAGAGAGAGAGAGGCATAAGGTGAGGAGGGGCAGAGGGAGAGAGAGAATCTCAAGCAGATCTAAAGTCTGAGTGCTAAGTGCAGAGTCCAATGCAGGGCTTGATCTCACAACCCTGAGACCATGACCTAAACTGAATTCAAGAGTTGGATACTTAAACAATTTAACGACCCAGGCACACTAGAAATGACTTCTTGAACAGATTATTAAAAGCAATAGCTATAAAGGAGGAGATTGATAGACTAGACTACATTCAAATCAAGTGTTTTTTAATCAAAGACACCATGGTGAAAGTGAAGAGGCAAGTAACAGTGTGAGTAAATATATGCAACACATATACTGACAAAGGTCTCACATTCAGAATATATAAAACCTCCTAAAACTTAATAAGAAAAAGTCAAATGATCCAAGAGAAAAATGAATAGAAGATCTGAAAGGGTAATTTACAAAAGAAAGTATGTAAGTGGTATTTACTTTCATTAATAAATATATCAGAGCAAAAAAATCACAATAATGAGGCACCACCACACATACAACACCAGCTAAAATGGAAAAGACTGACAACCCCTCAGTGTTCACATGGATGCAGAGCAACAACTCATTTGCGACAGGAGGAAGCGCACTGAGTTTGGTGGTGTATACTAGATCTAAAAATTAGCATACCCTGGGATAGCTGGGAAGATGACAAGAGTAGGAGGACCCTAAGCACACCTAAACCCATAGAAAATACTAAATAATGCAACAATGTAAATAGCCCAGAAAATGACTCCAAGACTGGCAAAACAAACCCCAATAAACTAAGTGTAGAAGAGAGGCCACATGAAAGAGCATAGGAAAGACAGAGACATGGCTCCTAAAAAGTCCCTTGGGATTATCTGCAGCTAGAAGGGATGTCATGGGTAAGGAGAGGAGAGAGAAACAGGCCCTCACACTGGGGAACCTGAAAGGACAAGACAAATCACCATAATATTTGGCTTTGAAAACCAGAGGGGCCAAATTTTATAAGTACTTATAATCAGTGGGACTTTAACTTGGGATTTTAAAAAATCAGTTGGCTTGGCTCTGGGAGAGAGGGGGCTCTGGCTCTTAAAGAGACAACACAACAAACAGTCCCATAAGATACACCATAGAAGTAGCAGCTTGAAAAACGTATGAGGCATATGGGTGAGAAAGTTAATGTTTACTCATCTCAGAGCATGTCCTAGAGGGATTAGGTCACTGGCAGAATCCTGCAGGAACAAAGGAAATGGCAGGCACCATTTCAGTCCCCATGTCTCCCAGCATAAACACATAGTCACCTCACTACCTAACTTGATTAACAGTGTTCCCCACTCCCTCCATCCAGGTGGGCCTCTGTCTTAGCATTGCAGATACCCTCTCCAGAAGACAAGTGTGAAGACCTTGCAAATCAGCATGCATCCTGCTTCTCTGCACACTGCAGATCCGTCTCCTCCAATACATCTTGGCCAGAGACCAACCAAAGCAGTTTCACAAAACTGGCAATGTGCAAGCAGCCTTGACAAGAGCCAGCACCACTCCATACTGAGTCCTGCCCAAGGAAGAGTGAAAGATAACTACACACAACAGTAAGACCACCCAACCCAGAAGTGGGCTGGTAGCAAACAGCTGGTCAGCAAATGGCTGGTCTAAATGTAGCCCCACCCACAAGTGAAAGCTTCTCAGGGGAAAACACCCTGCAATCTCATGCTGTTACATCTCTGACAAACCATTGGGCTGACTCAACTTCAGCCCAAGGTGGCCCCAGACTAGCCTATTAACAACACAGGCACTGAAACCTGCCCACAACAAGCAAAGAGAGCCAGAACAGACAACTGGACTAAAGGAAAAATGGCTCAGCCATAACATCAGGGTACATGCAACACACATAGGAAACACGCCTGAAGTGCCAGGTTCTGGTGAACAAGGGACAGGACACTGCAGGGCACCATGGGACTCTTCTTCATAAGGACACTATTTTCAAGAAAAGGAGACATAGCTAACTTTCTTAATACCTAGAAACATACATAGATAGTTAGACAAAATGAGGAGACAGAAAAAATATCAAAGAAGAGGACAAAATCACAGCGAGAGAGCTAAATGAAATAGGGATGAGTAATATGCCTGATAGAGAATTTAAAGTAATGATCATGAAGATACTGGGTTTGAGAAAAGAGTGGAGGACATCAGCAAGACCCTCACCAAACAGATAAAGAAGAACCAATCAGAGATGAAGAGCACAATAAATGGAATTCAAAGTACACTAGATAGGATAAATACCAGATTAGAGGAAGCAGAAGAATGAATTAATGGCCTCAGGACAGAGTGATGGAAAATAAGCAAACTGAGCAGGTAAAAAAAAAAAAAAGAAAAGAAATTAGGCAAAGTGAGAATAGACTTAGGGAATCCAGTGACACCAGGAAGCATAATGACATTGACATTATAGGGATCCCAGAAGGAGAAGAGAGAGAAAAGGGGGCAGAAAATTTATTTGAGGAAATAATAGCTGAAAACTTCCTGAATATGGGGAAGGAAATAGAAATGCAGACTGAGACGGCATAGAGATGGCTCAATAAAATCAACCAAAAGAGGTCCACACCAAGACACAGTAATTAAAACTGCTAAAAGGTAATAGTAAAGAGAGAATTTTTTAAAGTAGCAAGAGAAAACAGTCTCTGGAAACCCTGTTAGGTTGTCAGCCTGATTTTTTGTAAAATGTTTATTTATTTATTTATTTATTTGAGAGAGATACAGATAGTGAGAGGGAGCAGGAGTGGGGAGGAGAGAGAGAAGTGGGCTCTCTGCTGAGCAGGGAACCTGATGCAGTGTTCCATCCCAGGACCCTGGGGTCATGATCTTAGCTGAAGGCAGATGCTTAATGACTGAGCCATCCAGGTGCCACTGTAAGCCTGATTTTTCAGCAGAAAATTTGCAAGCCAGAAATGAGTGGCATGATATATTCAAAATGCTGGGAGGGGGGAAAAAAATCCACCTTGCAACTTAAAATAGTGTATCCAGTAAATCTATCATTCAGAATAGAAGGAGAAATATAAAGAATTTCCCAGATAAAAATTGAATGAGTTCATGATGCTAAAACAATCCAATAAGAAATGTTGAAGGTGACTCTCCTAGTGGGAAGGAAATGTCATAAGTTAAGAAAAGCAGGAAGCACAAAAGCAGTAAAAGTAAGCATATTTGGGGGTGCCTGGGGGGCTCAGTGTGTTGAGTCTCTGCCTTCAGCTCGGGTCATGATCCTGGAGTCCTGGGATCGAGCCCCACATCGGATCTCTGCTCGGCAGGAGCCTGCTTTCTCCTGTCTCTGCCTGCCTCTCTGCCTACTTGTGATCTCTCTCTCTCTTTCAAATAAATAAATAAAATCTTTTAAAAAAGAGTAAGCATATTTGTAAAAATTAATCAAAAGACTAACAAAAGAAAAGGATGTAAAGTATGGCTTTTAAACCTAAAACATGACAGGGAGATGAGGCAAAAATGGGTTCAAACTTAAGCAAACATCAACTTAATATAGACTGCTATATGCAGATATTATATACAAACCTCTTTGTAACACAAAATCAAAGAACAGTAATAGATATACAAAAAGTAAGGAGAGAATAATCCAAGTAAATCACTAAAGAGAGGCAAATTATTGTGAGAGAAGAGAAAAAGGAAGGAAGGAACAAAAAGATCTATAAAAACAACCATAAAACAAGCAACAAAATGGCAGCAAATACATACCTGCAAATAATTATTTTGAATGTAAATAAACTAAATTCATCAATCAAAAGACATAGGGTGATGGAATGGATAACAAAGAAAAAAAAAACCTACATGTTGCTTACAAGAGATTCATTTCATATACCTAAAGATACATACAAATTGAAAGTAAAGGATGGACAAATATTCATCATGCAAATAAGTGTGAAAAGAAAGCCACAGTAGAGACTCAGAATGAAACAGACTTTAAAGCAAAGTTGGTAATAAGAGACAAAATAGGGCACTCCTTGATAATATAGAGGAAAACCCAACAAAATTATAGCAAATGTAAATATTTATGCACTCAACACAAGAATAAACCGATGCATAATATGGTTAATAACAAACATAAAGGTAGTAATCGATAATAAAACAATTATAGTAGAGGGATTTAACACCCCAGTTACATCACTGGAGAGGTCATACAAACAGAAATTCAACATGGAAACAGGGAACTGAATCACACATTGGACCAGTGAATTTAACAGATACACTCAGAACATTTCATGTTAAAACATTCTTTTCAAGTGCACATAGAATATTCTTCAGAATATATCACATATTAGCCCAAAAAATAAGTCTCAACAAATTCAAAAATATCAGTCATACCAATGCATATTTTCTGACCATAATGCTATGAAACTAGAAATCAACCACAAGAAAAAAATCTAGAAAGAGCACAGACATATCAAGGTTAAACAACATGCTATGAAACAATGAATAAATCAACCAAGAAATCAAAGAGGAAATAAAAAATTACATGGAAACAAAGAAATGAAAACACAATGGTCCAAAATCTTTAGGATGCAGCAAAAGATGTTCGGAGAGGGAAGTTTATAACAATACAGGCATACCTCAAAAAGCAAGAAAAATATCAAATAAACAACCTAATCTTACGATCTAGAAAAAGGAGAACAAAATTGAAAACAAGTAGAAGAAAGGAAACTGTCAAGATTAGACCAGAAATAAACAAAATAGAAACTGAAAACAAACAAACAAACAAAACAATAGCACAGATCAATGAAACCAGGAGCTGGTTCTTTGAAAAGTTCAACAAAATTGATAAAACTTTAGCCAGATTCATCACAAAAAAAAAAAAAAAAGAAGGAAAGAAAGAAGGAGAGACAGATAGAGATACAGAGAGATGAGAAAGAGAGAGAGAGAGAGAATCAGAATGAAAGAGAAGAAATAACAAACACCACAGAAATACAAAGGATTAGAAGAGAATATTCTGAAAAATTACATGCCTAGACATTGGACAACCTAGAAGAAGTGGATAAATTTCTATAAACATACAACCTCCCTAAACTGAATCAGGAAGAGATAGAAAATTGGAATAGACCAATTTCCAGCAATGAAAAAATAAGTAATTAAAAAACTCCCAACAAACAAAAGTTCAGAACCAGAGGGATTCATAAGTGAATTCTACCAAAGATTTCAATACTTGCAAATCAAACAACATGATATGTCCCATCAATAAGAGAAAGAACACAAATCATATGATCAAATTAATAGATGCAGAAAAAAACATTTGAAAAAATACATCCAATCATGATAGAAAGCTTGTAGGTTTAGAGGAAACATATCTCAAAAAGGCTTATAAATGAAAAACACATCATACTCATCATACTCAATGGTGAAAAACAGGAACAACAGAAGTGTGTGCATTCTCACCACTCATTCAACATAGTACTGAAATTATACCCAAGCAATCAGACAACAAAAAAAAAGAGGTGTATAATTGGTGAGGAAGAAATAGAACTTCCACCATTTAACAGAGGACATGATACTATATATAGAAAACCCTAAAGATGTCACAAAAAAACTATTGGAACAGATAAATGAATTCAGTAAAGTTGCAGGATAAAAAAATCAATATACAGATATCCATTGCATTTCTATACACTGGTGATGAATCAGAAGAGAAATTAAGAAAACGATCCTATTAACAATTGCCCCAAATTAATAAAATACCTAGGAATAAACTTAACCAAGGAGTTCAAAGACCTGTACTGAGAACTATAAAACACTGATGAAAGAAATTAAAGAAAACAGAAACAAATGGAAGTCATTCCATGCTTATGGATTGGAAGAATAAATATTGTTAAAATGTCCATACCACCCAAAGAAATCTACATATTTAATGCAATTCCTATCACAATGCCAACAGCATTTTTCACAGAACTAGAACAAACAAACCTACAATTTGTTTGGAATTCCTACAGACCCCAAATAATCAAAGCAATCATGAAAAAAATAAATAAAACAAATCTGGAGGTAACACAATTCCAGTTTCAAGTTATATTACAAAGCTGTAGTCATCAAAATAGTATGGCACTGGCACAAAAACAGAGAGGATCAATAGAACAGAATGGAAAACCTAGAAATAAATCTATAATTATATGGTAAATTAATTTATGGCAAAAGATGCAACAATATGCAATGGAAAAAGATAGCTTCTTCAACAAATGGTTTTTGGAAAACTGGACAGCTACATGCAAAAGAATGAAACTGGACCACTTTTTACACCATACACAAAAATAAACTCAAAATGGAGAAAGACCTATTTGTGAGATTGAAACCATAAAAACCCTAGAAGAGAGCACAGGCAATAATTTCTCTGATATTGGCCATTGCAACTTTTTTTTTCTAGATATTGTGACTACATTAAACAACAACAACAACAACAACAACAACTGCTACACAGCAAAGGAAACAATACAACTAAAAGATAACCTACTGAATAGGTAAAGATGTTTTCAAATAACATATCTGATAAAGGCTTAGTATCCAAAATATACAAAGAACTATACAACTCAACACCAAATAATCCAACTTAAAATGAGCAGAAGACAGGAACAGCCATTTCTCCAAAAACGACATCCAAAGGGCTAAGAGATACATGACAAGATGCTCAACATCACTCATCATCAGGGAAATTCAAATCAAAATCACAATTACACCTCACACCTGTCAGAATGGCTAATGTCAAAAAATAAGAAACAGTGTTGGCAAGGATATGGAGAGAAAAGTACCCTCATCTACAGTTAGGAGGAATGTAAACCGGTATAGCCACTGTGGAAGACAGTATGAAGGTTCCTTAAAAAATTAAAAATAGAACTACCTTTGATCCATAATTCCACTTCTGGTATTTATACAAAGAATATGAAAACCCTAACTTGAAAGGATCTACACACCCCTATGTTTATTGGAACATTATTTATAATAGCAAAATTATGGAAGTGTGCTTTGGTAGATGAATGAATAAAGAAGGCATGTATATACATACAATTGGACATTATTCAGGGATAAGAAAGAATAAAATATTGCCATTTGTAACAACATAGATGGATCTAGAGTATATAATGCTAAATAAAATAAGTCAGCCAGAAAAGATAAATACCATATGATTTCACTATTACATGATAATTTAAGAAAAAATATAAATGAACAAAGGGGAAAAAAAAGAGACAAAAAAATACTCTTGGGCACCTGGGTGGCTCAATTGGTTAAATGTCTGCCTTTGACTCAGGTCATGATCCCCACATTGTTCTCCTAGCTTGGCAGGGAGCCTGCTTCTCCCTCTCCCTTCTGCCTCTGCCTGCTGCTTCCCTGTCTTGTGCTCTCTGTCAAATAAACAAAATCTTTAAGAACAAACAAACAAACAAACAAAAACAGACTCAACTATAGAGAATAAATAGATGGTTACCATAGGATAATTGGATGTTGGGATGGGTGAAATAAGTGATGGGGATGAAAAGTACACCTATTTTGATGAGCACTGAGTAATATATGGAATTGTCAAATCACTAATTATACACCTAAAATGAATATAACACTGTGTATTAACTGCACTGGAATTAAAACTTAAAGAAAAGTATTTTATCTTAGCATTCAGTTATTTTACTCTGTTGGTAATGGAAAACCAGGCACAGGTACCTCAAAAGTACACATGTACAAGAATGTGTGTGTTCTTATTTGTCTTAGAGAAAAAATACCTTGAAAACTGAATGAGGCTTCTGTTTTCCAACTTGGAAGTCATCACTTCCAAGAAGAATAAAGCTGAATAAATAGAACACCAATAACTTTTTCTTAGATTCATCCAAGAGTTGTGTCACAAGGTTGACCAATGCCTCCCAAATTGGTGACAGGTGAATATAGAGTATTACAGCTTACTGGGAACAAAAGCCCTGGAGAAGCTGGCTGCTGGAGTCAACCAAGGTAGGAAAAATTAAATTATAATCAACAAATTCCTGGAAGATCAATATGCACAATGATGGAGAGTTAAAAATTAGGACTGGGAATCTTAGGGGCCCCACACTTCCATGAGTTACCTCTATGAATCCTATCAAGAGCTCTGACTGAAGATCAGGGAGCTTCCTTTGGGGAAAGGAGAATTAACCATTCTGAAATGTGCTGAGAGCATTTTTGTACTTCTAACACAAGCCTACCCTCAAAGGAAACTATTTCACTGAACCTAACCACTTTGGGTTTTACCAGAAACTTGACAGTACTAGGGGAAGAGAATTATTGAACTCTAGTTTCCTCTAGTCCTCCACTCTAACCCAAGCAGAGACGGGAAGTGGCTGAGAAGCACTTGTGAAGGTCAAAGCCCCGTGGCATAGGATTGCTAAAAGATTGAGACCTAATCATGAGACTACAAAACACTTCTCACCCCACTCCTTACCACCACCTCAATAACGCTCCTGCACAAAAAATTACAAAGGGAAGACTATAAGCCTAAGTTCTATTTTAAGAAATTTCAAGGAAAACACAAAGACTGTGAGAGATATATATACAAAAAAAAAGTGACACCAATAAAATTTTGGCCTTTAACACTTACAGCTACAGCAAATAGAAAACACAGCTCTATCATATGATCTCCCTGATATGAGGAAGTGGTGATGCAACATGGGGGCTTAAGTGGGTAGGAGAAGAATCAATGAAACAAGATGGGATTGGGAGGAAGACAAACCATAAGTGACTCTTAATCTCACAAAACAAACTGAGTGTTGCTGGGGGGAGGGGGGTTGGGAGAAGAGGGGTGGGGTTATGGACATTGGGGAGGGTATGTGCTTTGGTGAGTGCTGTGAAGTGTGTAAACCTGGCGATTCACAGACCTGTACTCCTGGGGATAAAAATATATGTTTTAAAAAATAAAAAATTAAAAAAAAAAGAAAAAAAAAAGAAAACACAGCTCAACTCCTAGTCAGGTAAACATAAAACCTTCTGCTCATGGCCTATTTACATAGATCCTTTTACTGAGAACATTGTGTCCAGGTTTCAACAAAAATTTAAAAGACATGCCAAAAACAAAAAAACACAGCCTAAACAGATAGAGCCATCAGAACCAGACTCAGATATGGCAGAGATTTTGGAATTATCAAACTGGAAATTTAAAATAGTTATAATTAGGAATGCCTGGGTGGCTCAGGCGGTTAAACGGCTGCCTTCAGCTCAGGTCATGATCCCAGCATCCTGGGATGGAGTCCCAAGTTGGGCTCCTTGCTCGGCAGGGGCTTGCTTCTCCTTCTGCCTCTGCCTGCCTGTGTTCTCTCTCTCTCTCTGACAAATAAATAAATAAAATCTTATATATATATAATAACCATAATTAATAAAATAAGGGCTTCATGGGGAAAAGTGGACAGCATGCAAATATAAGTAAGTAAAGTAAATGGAGAGATAAACACTCTGAAAAAGAATCCAAAGAAAACAGGAGAAATCAGAAACACTGTTACAGAAATGCAGAATAAATTTGAGGGGCTCATAATTGGACTAGACATAGCCAAGAAAAGAATCAGTGAACTCAAAGATACATCAATAGAAATTTCCCAAATTAAAAAGCAAAGAGAAAAAAATAGTGAAAGAAACAGAACAGAGTATTCATGAATTGTGTGACAATTTAAAAATGTAGAACAAATGTGTAATGAGAATACCAAAAAGAGAAGAAGGAAAGGAACAGAAAAAATACTTAAAATAATGGTTGAAAAGTTTCCAAAATAAATGACATACACCAATCCAGGAAATCTCCAGGAAACCTGGAGAACACTAAGTAGGCAAATATTAAAAAATCTACATTTAGGCATATTTTATTCAAACTTCAGAAAATCAAAGACAAAGAGAAAATCTTGAATGAAGCTGGGGGTGAGGAGGAATGCCTACATACAGAGGGACGAGAATAAGAATTACATCAGACTTCTCTTCAGAAACCATGCAAGCAAGCATGAAAAAACAATCATCCTAAAAATCTATTTCCAGCAAAATTATCCTTCAAAAGTAAACAAGAAATAAAAATTTTCTGAGACAAAAATTAAGGGAATTTGTTGCCAATACTTCTGCCAAGCAAGAAATATTAAGAGAAGTTCTTCAGAGAGGAGGAAAATGATATAGGTCAGAAACATTTTTGTGGTAAAGATTTATCTACTTATTTGAGAGAAAGACAGAGAGAGAGCAGCAAGGAGGGACAGAGGGAGAGGGAGAGAGAGTTTTAAGCAGACTCGGTGAAGAACGCAGGACCTGACACTGGGCTCAGTCTCATGACCCTGAGATCAGGACCTGAGCCTGAAACCAAGAGTTGGACACTTAACCAAGCGTACTACCCAGGTTCCCTAAAAACTCCTTTCTACATAAAGGAGAATATTATAGAAGGAATAAATGAAAACCCTTCTCTGTTCCCTCCCTGAGGTAATGGCACCACATCCAGCACCTGGACCCTACAGGTGAATGATATGGACATGGAGCACCATGGATTGTTGACTAAAAGAAAAAATAGAAGACTTATTCCCCTGACTCATGCTGAAGATATTGAAATGAACATGGTGAGTTCTCAGACTCCTAGAAGAATCTACTCTGAAGGAACTGGGTAAAACTGTAAATGAAAAATGAAAATATGATGAAAGTTATTTTACTTTCTGCTTTATAAATGTGAATAATTTTTGTCTTATGCAACAGAACATTTTATTATAGCATTGTAATCTTAGTTTTAAATTAGTTGTAATTGTGGCATTATTTTGAGATCAATCATTAAGAATTTAAAGAAAAGGGAATTGAATATTTATACTGTAGACACTATGAATTCTTTAAAAGCCAAATATTAGTTTTAAACTGGAAATGAAAAGGCCACAGAAGCATCATCCTATAAGTTTTAATTACTAATAGTGTAAATACCAATCATTATAACCCACATAAACAAAAAACCCTTTGGGTCTTCACCACACCTCCCCACTCTTTTAAGAATAAAAGCTTCTTAAAATCCAAAAGTGAGAAAACCACTGTTACTCATCATCAGTTATAATTAACCTTAAAACAGGACTCTAGTGGCCTCCAGGTTTGAGTCGAGGAAAACCATACAGGACTGAGGTTGAGAGAACAATCACACAGCAAAAGCTCAGTCACTCACCAGCTGTGTGATTTGCAATAAGGTCCTCAGCTTCACTAAGCATTTATTTCCCAGTCTGAAAAATGGTAATTTGTGGCTAAAATTAATTAGAATGGTACAGGAGTCTTTAGACAATAGTAAATTGTAATTTATTGATGTTAATGCTATTGTTATAAAACCAGCTCAAGAAAGTGATGGCCATTGTTCCCTAAGACAAATGCAAATGAGAACTAATTCACACTTAAAAACAACTCAGAAAATAAGATAGTAAATGCTTCCCTATTAAAGGCTTTTATTGCGTTTATTTCTATAGAACCATCTCCCCTCTCCCATAAACATGGAAAAGAAAGGAAGAATAGGTGAAGGGAGAAGTACCCTGGAAAAATAGTCCATTATCTGAAGTTTCACCCAACCGGTGGTAAATGACTGACTTGCAGCTAGGAATGGCTGGTGTTTTGTATCCTCAATAGGCTCCTGTCAATTCTTTAAACTTAAGTTTCTTTTAGATACAATGCTTTTGAGTTCCATGGGTTGCTGGATACCGTAATTTGAGCTACATGGAGAGAAAGCAACAATTTGCACACCCCATCCTCTACTGCTCAAATTATGGGAGAGGGGAGATTTCTATAAAAATTAGTGTCTGACGACTTCTATACCATTCCAATTAATTTTAGCCACAAATGACCATTTTTCAGACTGGGAAATAAATGCTTAGTGAAGCTGAGGACCTTATTGCAAATCACACAGCTGGTGAGTGACTGAGCTTATGCTGTGTGATTATTCTCTCAACCTCAGTGCTATATGGTTTTCCTCGACTCAGATCTGGAGGCCTCTAGAGTCCTGTTTTAAGGTTAATTATTATTGTATCTCTCAAATGGACACTTCAAAGTCACATGAGCAATGAAACAATCAAATTGCCTTGTGTAGCAATTTTTAGTGCTCTTTGAGAATTAATTTGCCTGCAGTCCCCTAGGTTGTCCTCTGCACAGGTAGGACATAGTACAAATTCTACTTTGAAAATGTGGGAGAAAAATGCAGCTGTCCAGAGTGCTGGGAATGCTTACAGCATATAGAACCCCACACTGTTTAGCTTTAGAGGCTCTTTGGCACACAGGTTGTCCTTCTTTAATATTATAGTTTTAGCAGAAGCCTAATCCAGATCTAAAGCAGAGGACAGTGGTTAAAAAAATGGTCTCCTTCCTCCTCTCCTACTTCATAGCAAACATTTCTTTTGAACTAATTAGCAAAAATGGAATAATGTCAGGAGGATGAACATTTCATCTTTTCTCAAATTCACTTATTATACTAGAAGATTCACCTTTCCCTATCCCAATCCTTTTCTATTAATATATAAATTAATTTATCCATAAAGTTAATATTTTGACTCTTGTGCAGATGTGAGCAGCTGGATATGTATAGAATACACACAAAAAGTATTTTGAAACTAATATATTTCTTGGATAGCTACTATCTTCTTGCATGGTGCTAGAATAAGAAATATGAGTAAAATATTTCTTGTCCTTCAAGAGCAAATATATTAGTTGGAGATTTATTCCCAAGCATTTGTTGAATTACCTTCAAGTTCTAAGCACCAAGCAAGTAATAATGAAGTATCTATTTACCTTTATTTGCTAAATGCTGGAGATAAGTGTGGATGAGGGACACTTGATCCATCCTGGGGGAGGAGAGAGTTTAGGGCTGGTGGGAAATAGAGAAGGTGAGACATCCTACAGGACCCAAAAGAAGTGATGACTGAATGGTCTTAAAAAATGAGTAGAAGTTAGCTGGCTAAGGAAAGAGGGTAGGGTAGACCTTCAGAGTGCTGGCACTGAGAAAGACAACAGAGTATATATTTCAGGGGTATAATTCAGCACTGAACACTGTGTATATGGTGAAAAGAGCACTCCTTTCATTCGGAAAGGTAGAGCAGGAGAAATAAATTCTAAGCTGTTGGGGCTAATAAATTCAGAAAGTCCACTTTAGAGTTGAGCGTCTATTTCTGGGCTCTCTATTCTGTTCCATTGATCTATGTGTCTGTTTTTGTGCCAATACCATGCTGTCTTGATGATGACAGCTTTGTAATAGAGCTTGAAGTCTGGAATTGTGATGCCACCAACGTTGGCTTTCTTTTTCAATATCCCTTTGGCTATTCGAGGTCTTTTCTGGTTCCATATAAATTTTAGAATTATTTGTTCCATTTCTTTGAAAAAGATGGATGGTACTTTGATAGGAATTGCATTAAATGTGTCAACTAATCTTCGACAAAGCAGGAAAGAATGTCCAATGGAAAAAAGACAGCCTCTTCAATAAATGGTGCTGGGAAAATTGGACAGCCACATGCAGAAAAATGAAATTGGACCATTTCCTTACACCACACACAAAAATAGACTCAAAATGGATGAAGGACCTCAATGTACGAAAGGAATCCATCAAAATCCTTGAGGAGAACACAGGCAGCAACCTCTTCGACCACAGCCGCAGCAACATCTTCCTAGGAACTATGACAAAGGCAAGGGAAGCAAGGGCAAAAATGAACTATTGGGATTTCATCAAGATCAAAAGCTTTTGCACAGCAAAGGAAACAGTTAACAAAATCAAAAGACAACTGACAGAATGGGAGAAAATATTTGCAAAAGACATATCAGATAAAGGACTAGTGTCCAGAATCTATAAAGAACTTAGCAAACTCAACACTCAAAGAACAAATAATCTAATCAAGAAATGGGCAGAGGACATGAACAGACATTTCTGCAAAGACGACATCCAGATGGCCAACAGACACATGAAAAAGGGCTCCATATCACTCGGCATCAGGGAAATACAAATCAAAACCACAATGAGGTATCACCTCACACCAGTTAGAATGGCTAAAATCAACAAGTCAGGAAATGACAGATGCTGGCGAGGATGCGGAGAAAGGGGAACCCTCCTACACTGTTGGTGGGAATGCAAGCTGGTGCAGCCACTCTGGAAAACAGCATGGAGGTTCCTCAAAATGTTGAAAATAGAACTGCCCTATGACCCAGCAATTGCACTATTGGGTATTTACCCTAAAGATACAAACGTAGTGATCCAAAGGGGCACATGCACCGGAACGTTTATAGCAGCAATGTCCACAATAGCCAAACTATGGAAAGAACCTAGATGTCCATCAACAGATGAATGGATCAAGAAGATGTGGTATATATACACAATGGAATACTATGCAGCCATCAAAAGAAATGAAATCTTGCCATTTGCGACAACATGGATGGAACTAGAGCGTATCATGCTTAGTGAACTAAGTCAAGCAGAGAAAGACAACTATCATATGATCTCCCTGATATGAGGAAGTGGTGATGCAACATGGGGGCTTAAGTGGGTAGGAGAAGAATCAATGAAACAAGATGGGATTGGGACGGAGACAAACCATCAGTGACTCTTAATCTCACAAAACAAACTGAGGGTTGCTGGGGGGAGGGGGTTTGGGAGAAGGGGGTGGTATTATGGACATTGGGGAGAGTATGTGCTTTGGTGAGTGCTGTGAAGTGTGTAAACCTGGTGATTCACAGACCTGTACCCCTGGGGATAAAAATATATGTTTATAAAAAATAAAAAATTAAAAATATAATATGACTATAAAAAAAAAAAAGAAAGTCCACTTCATCACTTTGTGGAGTTACCTAAAACATAGATTTTTTTTTTTAAGATTTATTTATTTATTTATTTATTTGACAGAGACAGAGAGAGAGAGAGAGAGATCACAAGTAGGCAGAGAGACAGGCAGAGAGAGAGGAAGGGAAGCAGGCTCCCTGCTGAGCAGAGTCCAATGTGGGACTCGATCCCAGGACCCTGAGATCATGACCTGACCCGAAGGCAGCAGCTTAACTCACTGAGCCACCCAGGCGCCCCAAACATAGATATTAGTAAGAAGATTGCAAATGCATAAATTCAACTCTTTCCAGAAGATGTTCTATATAATATAAGATGCTTGGTATAGTAATAAAAACCACTTGATAAATAGGTCCCAAGGTCAAACCAGTTGGGAAAATGTAAATATTCATTATGAATCTTAAGAAGGGACAAAGTCTACAGTTTTCCAGAAGGTTTGGATAATTTTTCACATGAGCATCTTGAGAAACTTGTTCTCAGAATACACACTGGGAAATGACATGTCAGCACATAGATGCTACCTGGCTAGTGTGATAGACCCCATTCTTCCTGAATACAAACATACTCTCCTGAGATCATTCAAGCTAGAAACAGGTGGGGGGAGGCAGCTATAGATACATTAATGGTGGGAAGACCCCAAAATGAAGAGTGAAAGTTGTCTAGATAACTGGCTTTTGACTTAACTCACTGCTCATCTGCTGTGTCCTGTATATTAGGTCCTTCAGCTCTCTAAAGTGCCAGCTTTCTGCTATGGCCAAGAAGCATTTCCTCTTGTCTTCTCTCACTTCTTTGTATTTTTCTGACCTCTTTAGGCAGTACAGTGACTCACATGGATATTAGAGTTAACACTTGTTTTTATAGCTACCCTATTAGTTGAGAGAATGTAGGAATTCTGGATAGGGATAGGAAAGGTTGATTGGGAAATAATTTGAGCTATTTTGGTCCCTAGACACTTGAGAAAATTGTGCCTCCCCAAAAGTCTAGTTTTCAGAGTCAAAAGAAGGTAGCTAAAATTTCAAATGAAAGCTATGTAAGAGTTATCTCTCATCTATATTGGAGACATCAGGGTAATTGGCAAGGGCTGGTCTCTTAGAGAGGATCTGACCTATTTTTGGACATCAAAGGGGAAAAAAAAATAAATTTGTCCTGATTCCACAGAGCCTTTAGTTTTATATCACTTGCACATAGTAATTGCCCCATTTACTCTCCTGATGTCAGTTTGTATCTCCCAAGTGTTAATTTCAATAGGCTATTCATATTTTTATTATGCTTATAGATGTGTAAAATCCTATCTTTAAAAAGATCTTTACAGATCACAGAGGATAGTGCAGTCAGTTTGAGTTCTTCCATTGTTTGTAGAGGTAGCCTTTACTGTGCATCTATTAGGATGCAGAGGATCTATATATAAAAAGAGGAAATGATATAGATGGAGGCACTTGGGAGTAGTTCTTGTGTTTGCCTTTCTCTCATGATTGACCATGGACTCTAAGCCTTGTGAGACTTGAGGTTAGGACAGTGCAACAGTGATAGGGTGAGAACATTCACACAGGAAAATGTATAGAGAGCAAAATTTTATATTAAGCATGTTATGTCTACTTCACAGCGATTGTGCTAGGTGTCAGCTATGTCTAGCTTATACCGTTAGCATTATTTTTCATCCATATAGAAATTTATCATATAAGTACTTAACTTTTGAAAGTCACATTGTGGGAGAGGAGACAAAGATCATAGAGTAGGGACCCTAATTCAACCAGTCCCCTGAACTGATCTGGATATCTGCCAGCCCACTATGAACAACAACAGAATCAGCCTGAGATGTAAGAAGATACATCCAGATCTCTATAAACAGAATATCTCTAGTGGTTGGTTTTGAGGTATGAAGCAGGGAGCCATGATTATGAGGGCAAATATTGGAAGATAAATGGAAGGGAGAAGGAGCCTCCAGGATCGTGCACCTCTGAAGCATAAAAGCCTCCCCTCCCGGGACCAAGCACAAAGACCCATTATCTAGCAGTGGGGATAGGACTTTAGGGCAGCCCCCAGACTGAAACTTGGAGCCACAGGGGCACACATGTGAACAAGGGGTGGCTGGCAATTTTAGAAGCACAAAGGGCAGAGACTTGTCTGGACTTGGAAGTGAGCGCTGGGAGTGGTACTGTGGGGTGCACAATCCAAGATGTTGCCCCTTTTAGCAGCACAGACAAAAACAAACAGTGTGGCCTAGAGAGCTCACTGGAGAACAGAACACAATTTCTCTGTTTTGAGACAGAAGTTTGGATATAGTCACTTCTGCTCTGACTCTTGGAAAGATGCAGAAAGTTGCCAGGGAAACTGACAGAGAACAAAATCCCCCCAAAACCAGTTTTTACTGAACCTGTTCAACTCTGCCCAAACACGGTAGCCTGAGTAATGGTATTCCCAGTTCCAGTCCCAGAAGAAGAGGCCTATAACCTTAAAGTCCCTATAAAACAGGTGCATGTTGTTTGGGTTGTGATCAATAATTTCAACTCTGTACATTAAGCCTAACCCTGCATGAGAAGGGAAATAATTAAGATTAGAGCAGATATCAATGAATTAGAAACCAGAAACACAACAGAACACATCAATGAAACTAGAAGCTGGTTCTTTGAAAGAATTAATAAGTTCAATAAACTACTGGTTAGACTTATAGCCAAAAGAAAAGAGAAAGGAACCAAATTAATAAAATTATGAATGAAAGGGGAGAGATCATGACTAACACCAAGGAAATAGAAACTATTATCAGAACTTATTATCAATAGCTATATGCCAATAAGTTAAGTGACCTGGAAGAAATGGATGTTTTCCTGGAAACTTGTAAACTACCAAGACTGAAACAGGAAAATATTGACAACCTGATTAGAGCAATAACCAGTAAGGAGATTGAAGTAGTGATCAAAAACCTCCCAAAAATCAAGAGTCCAGGGGCTGATGGATTCCCTAGAAAACTTTACCAAACATTCAAAGAAGAAATAATACCTATTCTCCTGAAGCTGTTTCAAAAATATAGAAACAGAAGGAAAATTTCCAGACTTTTTCTATGAAACAAGCATTACCTTGATCTCCAAACCAGACAAAGATCCCATTAAGGAAGATTTCAGACCAATATCCCTGATGAAAATGGATACTAAAATTCTCAACAATATCCTAAATAATAGGCTCCAACAGTATATTAAAAGTATCATCCACCATTATCAGGTGGGGTTTATCCCTGAGATGCAAGGGTGGTTCAACATTTGCAAATCAGTCAATGTGACAGAACACATTAATAAAAGAAGAGAGAAGAACCACTTGGTCCTCTCCATGCAGAAAAAAAGCATTTGAGAAGATACAGCATCTTTTCCTGATTAAAACTCTTCAGAGTGTAGGGATAGAGGAAACATTCCTCAACTTCATAAAATCTATGTATGAAAATCCCACAGCATATATCATTTTCAATGGGGGAAAAGCTCAGTGGGTTAAACCTCTGCCTTCAGCTCAGGTCATGATCCCAGGGTCCTGGGTCGGAGCCCACATCAAGCTCTCTGCTCAGCGGGGAGCCTGCTTCCTCCTCTCTCTCTGCCTGCCTCTCTGCCTACTTGTGAATCTCTGTCTCTCAAATAAATAAAATCTTCAAAAACAAACAAACAAAAAAATTAATGATGTACTGTATGGTAATTAACATAACATAATAATAAAAAAAAGGAAAGTTACATTGTCTTGAAAACAAAATCTGTATGAATGTTGAAACCTTCAACTACCAACACTTCCTCCCTTGTTCCCTAAAATCTCTCATATATATTGAACTATCCTTGAGAAGTGAAGTAATAATGTCCTGGAATTGGTAGTAAAGATTAATTAGATACTTCCTTGGTTGCTGAGACATGTGTATTAAGACACAAAAAAATAGAGCTACTCATCATTTATTGTGTAAAGAAATGTCTTGCATTATTTTTAAGTAACTTGGTGTTGAAGCACTGCAGTTTTTGGTGTCTCCCAGATGTGAAGTAAAAGATCTGAGACATTCATTAGTTTTAAAGGTGTCATTTATGGGGTAGAACATAGAGACTCTGCACTTAAGAGAGTGATAATTCACACATGTCTTTTTGAATTGTAATTTGAGAGGATGGAAATAATGTTTTTATTTAGGGCATGTATTTCTAAGAATAAGTACAATATGTTAACAAGGCAAGAGAGAATCAGAATACTACTTTCTCTTCTTTTTCTCCAGAATAGGCTAATGACATCATTTAGGGATTTCTCCTTTGCATTATCCCCTCTTTGATAATCAGAGCCCCTCTTTGGTAGAGTAATATAGATGTCACTTGAGTGCACCCACTCCTGAGATGCTGGCTCACATTCCCTATGCAATGTTCAGACACTGCAGTTGACCCCCTGAGCTCTGATGTGTGCCAGGCTTCTGTCCTCTCAGACAGTCCCCAGGTGGAGGGCACAGAGATCTCATTTAGCTTGAGACTTGAGCTTTTTCAAGAGTAGGACTGTTGATGAGGTCACTGAACAGTCTTGGAAGGGTCCTTGGCTGAAAATTTTGTGGTATTCTTTCTTTCTGCATGTGCTCTAGACCAAGGAGCAACCCTTTTGACATGGACTTTCCTCTCAGATATTTTTAACAGAGTGCCTGGCATGTAATAAAGCTCAAGAAATAGTATTTATTCCTCTTTCTCCTGCATGAAACTTATTTAAAAAAAAAAAAAGAAAAACTACAGGGAATTTTCAGAAAAGGGAGAGTCCATGTCTACCTGAGGTGAGGATGAGAAAAGTTTTGTGGATGAGGCTGATTTGAGCCAAGAACTGAAAGAACAGTTTCACTTATTCATTTGACAGATGTGAGAGCCTACTTATTACATTTCTTGTACTGCCGCCAATGAGAATATGATGGTAGCCAAAAACAAACACAAGAGGTATTAGTCTGAGGAAGCAAATAAACATTCATCAAATCAGCACATAGATAAACATAAATTTATATGGCAAGTGACCTAAATGCCCAAATTAATGCTGCAACCTAAATGTCAATCTAAATGGTGAAATAAATTATGTTTGGCTTCATCTATGAAACCATGGAAATTGTTTCAAATAATGTAAAATGATTACAATACACTGAATATTTAAAAATGGGACACCAAGGAGCACCAGGGTGACTCAGTCAGTTAAGCATCTGCCTTTGGCTCAGGTCATGATCCTGGTGTCCTGGGATCAAGCCCCAAGTTGGGCTCCCAGCTCATCAGGAAGTCTGCTTCGCTCTCCCTGCTCTTGTGCTCCTGCTCTCTCTCTCTCACTCACTCTCTCAAATAAAATCTTTAAAAATTAAAAATGGGACATAAAAGTATAGGCTATAATCCCTATTTTATAAAACAAATGCATGTTTGCCCATGCATAGGAAAGTTGATTATATACCACATTGAGATTTTGAAGCATAGAGAATGTTCTCATTAAAGAGTAATGTTTTGGAGTGCTTGGGTGGCTCAGTCAGTTAAGCAGCTACCTTTGGCTCAGGTCTTGATCTCAGAGTCGTGGGATAAAGCCCCACATCAGACACCCTGCTGAGCAGGAGCCTGCTTTTCCCTCTGTTTGTTGCTGCCCCTGCTTGTACTTTCTCTCTGTGTGTGTCAAATGAATAAATTAAATCTTTAAAAAAAAAAAAAGTAAAGAAAGAATAACGTTTTTGCCAAGAGACAAGTAGACTTGTTTTTCCATTGTTTGAATTTGCATTTAGAGCCTTTGCATGCTTCAATGAGGAACTAAAGTTTTAACATGTATTCTTTCTCCTTTGGTTGCTTCTTTTTGGTTTTGATGGGGTAAGGAGTAAGGTGAAGGTCCTTGAGAGAACCAACATTAAAGATATAAATACAAATTCAAAGGGAGTACATGCACCCCAATGTTTATAGCGGCTTTATCAACAATAACCAAATTATGGAAAGAAACCAAATGTCCATCTACTGATGAGTAGATAAAGGAGATGCAACATATATGTTCAATGGAATATTGCTCAGCCATCAAAAAGAATGAAATCTTGCCATTTGCAATGATGTGGATGGAGCTAGAGTGTATTACGCTAAGTGAAATAAGTCAGTCAGAAAAAGACAAATACCACATGATGTCACTCACTTGTGGAATTTAAGAAAGAAAACAGACAAATACATGGGAAGGGGGAGAAGAAAGAGTGGAGCGGGGCACCTGGGTGGCTCAGTCATTTAAGCGTCTGCCTTTCGTTCAGGTCATGATCCCAGGGTCCTGGGACTCAGCTCCGTATCAGGCTCCCTGCTTGGCCAGAGTCTGCTTCTCCCTCTTCTCCCCACTCATGCTCTCTCTCACTATCTCTGTCTGTCTCTCTCTCTCAAATAAATAAATAAAATCTTTTTTAAAAAAAGAAATAAAAAGTGGAGACAGGAAAACAAGCCATAAATGACTCATAAGGACAGAAAACAAACTGAGGGTTGCTGGATGGATGTGGGCAGGAGATGGGATAAATGGGTGATGGGTATTAAAGAGGGCACTTGTTGTGATGAACACTGGGTGTTCTATATAAGTGATGAGTCACTGATTTCTCCTCCAGAAACCAATACTGCACTGCATGTTAACTAACAAAATTTATATTAAAATAAATAAATAAAAAGAATTAATGAACAAATTTAATAAACCTGCAGGATATGAAATCAACATTCAGACAAAAAAATTTTAAAATTTTTAAAAAATGAATTGTAAATAAAACATGCTTTCAGTGGTCTTATTTGAGTAATAATGAATTAATATATTATTACTTGGAATTTTGTCTGAGAAAACCAAGGAATGTCAGATTTTACCTTTGGAAGAAATCCAGCTTCAAGAAAATTCTGTTTTGATGAATTTTTCCTTTGAACCTTGAATGGACATGACAGATACTACAATGTTCTGGTTCCATTCTTCTGGAGCACACTCAGGGGAACTGTTCTTTCCTGACACTTATAGTTAGTTGTGTCCCTGAGCCTAGTTCTGCCCAATGCTGAGGATCCTTTCTGATTCAGATTGTACAAAATGCCAGTAAGAGACCCACACGCTCTGCTCATCCTTGTGAGGCAAATGTAGAAATATGTGCTGACATAAGGCTCCTTCAACTCTGGCCCCTGAGTGACTACTGAGCAGAGACTCTTCAACCCTTCCTACTGCCTCCACCTAACACCACCCCAGGCCCACGTTGGACATGTTAACATACGTGAAAGATACACCTTTGTTGTTTAAGCCACTGAGATTTGGAGCATTCAGGGTTACCACAGTTAGCCCATCCTGAATGACAGGGACAGCAACTTGAGCTCCTTACTGACACCGGCTTGTCCAAAGATCAAAAGAGCCTTCTAAATATCCAAGTTTTCTATTATGACAGATTTCCATGATGTGGCCATTTTCAGTGGACAGTGAAACTTTCTTTTAGAACAGTACACAACATTGTAGTAGGGAAGATTACATGAAAATGCCTGGAGAATGATTTCCTTCTGTGATTTCTAAAGACTGTGTGTATTTAGTGCCAAATGAAAAATTGCCAGACAACAAATGAAAAACTCAATCAAACATCTATGTGTTCTCAAATAGTATCTGGATCCTTCATATCAGATGAAACATCTGGTTGACTGCTGAACTGGAATGTTTTGCAGTGGATATTTAGCATTGTCCATAAATAGGACGAAAGTCAATAATGCAGTCTGAGTTTGAGCATAGAAATCCTCTGTTTGCTGAAGTGAACAAGAAATAGACATAAGCAGAAGCAGAAGCATTAGATGTTATGTTAAATGCTTTGTAGCTCTAGAAGTTGGGAGATTTGTTCTCCTGATAAAAGATATCTCTTAAAAGTCCACTGTCAATAATAGACTAGTTTCTTTTTTAAAAAATAGAAATTTTCTCTCTCTTAAAATGCAAATATGACAGAGGTGGTCACAACAATTTGTTAAATATCCCAGGGTCTGGGATCAAACCCCATTCTGGGCTCTTAGTTCAGCAGGGAGCCTGCTTCTCCCCTCTCCTTCTAACTGCTGCTTCCCCTGCTTGTGCTCTCCTTCCTCCATTCTCTGTGTCAAATAAATAAATAAAATCTTTAAAATACATACATGCAAATCATGGAAGGAAAGTTGTCTGGATGTTTAAGCTAGAATAAGCTGCAAACTAGGAAATGGATAATTAGAGAAAACTATGAAGAAAGAAAAGCAATTTCAGGGAGTAAGCAAGAGCTATTCAAATTAAGTAACACAGAGATTTCTCAAAGTTCTGTTCTTCCTACACGGACAAACACTTAATATTTTTTCTCCTAAAATTAGATTTTCATATAAAACGTTCAAATGGATTCTGGCATTCCTGAGAGAGGCAGACACACACATAGATGCACAAAGACAGAGACAGAGACAAAAAGAGGAGAACTTTTTTTCATAATCAAAGACACAGCATGTATGCTATGAACAAGAAAGCTGATAAAGAGGACTTTTGCGGGGTGGGGGGGAAGCATTGATGTTCACATGTTTATTTGGGCCACTTTTCCACAATTGACTGTGTCTTAGTGCTAGCCAATGATTTTTACTTTTTAATGTACTGTTTTCCATAAACTGATACAGTTTAGAGAGCCAAGGAGTCCTGGTCTGCTTCATGACTGTGAGCCTTGTGTCTGCCTGATGTTAGTTACATTTGTTCTGGGAAATTTGCTGCTTCATTGCTGTTGGCCTCACAACAGGATCACAATATACTTCAAAGTCATGTACAGTGTCCTCTGGAACGAAGTGGAGGAAACCCCATTTCCTGCTAGAATCAGTTGAGCTTCTGGTACAAAAGGTCACTATTGGCTTCAACCTCTTGTGTGGCTCTGGAACTCTGTGAGGGAACTGGTCCAACCAGACATGGGTGTGGAGCAGGAATTGGCCTGTCATTAATTTACTTGGCCTCGTGCTGATGAATAATAATGACTTATATGTCATAGATTTTTATCTGATGGGAGCATAAAAGGTTTTAAATCCCCATACTCCCATCAACTCTTTTGCAACTAACTGAAACTTAAAACACTGGCATTTTTCCTCCCTATTGTTGCTTAAGATAGCTATTTAATAGAAAATACGTAGAAATGTCTGGATGGAGATAACACTTCAACTGACTTGATAATAATCAGATTCCTGCATCCCTTCCTTCAAATCACAAGGACAATTATTCAGATAGCTTTACATTGTATGTCTCAGTGTAGTTAATCCAATCTCATCATCGTTATTAAGTATTAAAACTCCCAAAGACCCATTTCTCCACCTCCTCCTCTTCTCATTTTGTTTTTCCTTGTGAGAAACCCACTGCTGCCTATAGACTTAAGCTGGTAATAAATGTGTTATTATAGCTAGCAATAATTTTTTTCCTTTTTTTTTCTTTTTAATATCCAGTGTCAGTATCAATTCCCCACCTTAGGTCATGAGTGTCCTATTACTTCTGATCTCCAAACTTCAGTGTGCTACAACCTATATTGATCATTTGGCTTTCTGCCTATGAGAGATAGTCTTATTTGAGCTTCTTGAGTTTCTACATGTCTTGCTGGGTGAGCCAAGACTGCAAGTCCCTATTACCCAGGACATTTCTGTTGCTTGTTTATGCAGCTGGGAACTTGTGAGATGAGGTAATATTTGGGCATAGAGCATAGTAGCTTGCTTCGTGCTAAAAAAGAAATGGATTCCTCAAGCTCCACTGATGCTTGCTGTGTTGTGAATAATAAAGTCCTTTGTTTCTGACCCAAGATCTTGTGTCTTCTGCTAAGCACCTGGGAAGCTGTTTTAGGCTAACTTTATAGCCTATATGTGGAATAAAACCAAATCCATATCCACAGTATATACCACCTGGATTGCTTTTATGTATGTGCTTTTGCCCCCAAATAGTAAGCCCTTCAAGATCAAGAGTCCTCTTTGTATTGCCTTTCATAAACTTCAATAAACATTCAGGAAGTGTTCAGTGGCTATGGTGATATCAGCTTATATCATGAGGAGATGGAATTTTGATATCAACACAACAAGGATATCATTGTGGCAACTTGTAATGCCATAAGAGGATGCCACTCCTTGCTTTCCCCTTACTCACCCTAACTCATGGAGTAGATGATACCATGTTGTGGAGAGATTTTTCTGCAGGAAACAGATGTGAGGAACTAGACTGTAATGGAAAGATGCTGGGAATATCACAGACAGGGTTACTCCACCCTTCTGTCCCCACCCTAGCAACAGAAAGCTTCAGCAGAACAGTCATTTTCCATGAAGAAGAAAAGCTCACTTCAGGAAAAAACAAGGCACAAAAAGAAAACAAAAAAGAAGAAGGAGGAGGAGGACAGGGAATGGAGCTGCTTCTTCTCTATATTAGTACAATAGCAAATCTTTGTCTCTCTCTGTACTGTTTACTGAGGAGGAACTGACAGCTTTCTTTGAACTGAAAACCATTATATGGCTTCAAAGGAGTTCAGTAGGTGCAAAGATTCTCTGAGTAACAAGTTACTTTATCTTTTTGAAGTAGGAAAGTACTCATTTCCCTGTCAAGTAAATATATGAACTAATTTCCTTCTCATTTAACCAGACATATATTTTTTTTATTTTTTAAAGATCTTATTTACTCTTTGACAAAGAGAAACAAGGAGAGAGGGAATATAAGCAGGGGGAGTGGGAGAGGGAGAAGCAGGCTTCCCATTGAGCAGGGAGCCCCGTGCAAGGCTTCATCCCAGAACCCTGGGATCACAACTTGAGCCAAAGGCAGACACGTACATAATGACTGAGCCACACAGGTGCCCCTGAACACACATATTTGTAATGCTAAATGATGCACCAGTAAATGTACTGTACTGATTCTATGCCTTGGAAGATGTTCCCAGGAGAGCGGACTCATTGGTGTGACCACCATAAGAATCCGTGTCTTATATCTCCCATGGCAGGAAGCATCACTGACCTAAAACCCAGCCACCTTGCTTTGAAATCCATTTCTCTGTTTGGACAAAGCTCATGCTTCTCAGGCCTTGTTCTTGGACACTGAGTGTGGCAGGAATATTATAGTAGGTCCATTCCTTGGATGTATGCTACTGTTCTGATGGGTGACTTCAGTTCAAGATGTCCCAGCAACTTTGTAGAACTCCCCTTACAAGTGAACTTCTACACGACTGTCTTTCCTTGTTTCTGTTCTTCTCTTGAGGTCAGACTTGCACCACAGTCTAATAGCTCTCTTACCTTCCCCCAACTCCCTCCCTATTTTCTCCTTAGGGGCATTAGCCCTAATAAATTTCTATCATGTTCAACCCTGTCTTGGTATTGGCCTCTTGAAAGATGGACTAACTAATGTGCCTTAGAAATTAACAAGGCTACTTGTTGAAAGCATGGAGATTCTTAGAGCAGTTTGAGATGAGCATTATGTAATCTGAAATTATGAATATTGGGCTCATTTATAACAACAAAACTCTAAGGGTTCCAGGAATTTTGGAGTACATTATAATAAAATGGTATTTATGCTGTGAACTTAGTATTTCAGCAGTTTTAAATTTTTTATTCTAACGTGGGTTATATTTATCAGGATAATGGTCTCCCAAATGCATCCTTGGTTTCTCAAACCATTCTTTTGGTTAGAGAGGTTGTGTGCTCCAAATCCACTTGCTTTCTCTCCCTACAGTCTTCAACCCATATTGTCTTATTCATCCTTTAAGACTGGTTCCAACTGTCTGTGAAGCCTTTGCAGCCTCTTCCCAAGCAGAGTATTTCTCTGTATTTTCCTTGCTTACAAAGGACTTTTATTTAGTATGTTACTGATTATAGTCACTTCTTGTCATATTTGAGATCCTTGTGTTATCTCTCATGGTGGAAGTGTCTTTTGGGTGGGTTGCATTTTATGAATATGTGGGTCCCTCTCTTTTCAAGGAGAAAGATCAGTGCCCACCTCACAGGACACATTCTGTGCACACTTACAGATCTGAGTGTAACTACTTTCTCAGTCATGGCTATTTAATAGGGAAGCACTTGAAAGTTTTGCAAGTTAGATCCCACCACTAAGACTGTTTTCACCTTTTTTGCCTGACTCTTTTTTTTTTTTTTTAAGATTTTTTATTTCTTTATTTAACAGAGAGAGAGATCACAAGTACACAGAGAGGCAGACGGTGGGGGGGGGGGAGCAGGCTCCCCACTGAGCAGAGAGCCCAATGCAGGGCTCGATCCCAGGACCCTGAGATCATGACCTGAGCTGAAGGCAGAGGCTTAACCCACTGAACCACCCAGTCGCCCTTTTGCCTGACTCTTGACTGCTGAAAAATAATGTTAATTATAAACTTACATAATTTTCTGTACTGATACTTTTTTAAAAGACAATAATGATTTAAGACCAGTCAATCGAATCTTTGAATTTGAAATTATAACTACTTTCTACGAACCAGACAGATCTCACCTTTGACTTTTCGCTCTAATTGCTTCCAAAGTAAATGCTCAACTCCATATTCTGTTATCCTCTTCAGTATGTTGCAGCATTTTGCAGGGCACTTGGATGGCTCAGTAAAGTGTCTAACTTAGGTCATGATCTCAGGGTCCTGAAATCAAGCTCTGAGTCCAACTCCCCAGCTCAGTGGGGAGTTTACTTCAGGACTCTCTCTCTCTCTCCCTCTGCCTCTTTCTTTATCTCAAATAAATAAATACATCTTTTTAAAAATGGTACAGGGGCACCTGGGTGGCTCAGTGGGTTAAGCTGCTGCCTTCAGCTCAAGTCATCATCTCAGGGTCCTGGGATCAAGTCCCGCATCAGGCTCCCTGCTCAGCAGGGAGCCTGCTTCTCTCTCTCTCTCTCTCTCTCTCTCTCTCTGCCTGCCTCTCCGTCTACTTGTGATCTCTCTCTGTCAAATAAATAAATAAAATCTTTTAAAAAATTGTACAGCATTTTCTATATTATCTCAATATACTGCCCCTCATACTGGAGTTGTTAGGAGCCATCAGAATGATTTGTGTTTCTGTGGAGAAAATCATCTTTCCTCCCCTGGGATTCTCATCAATTTTCATGAGCCTTCTGCTAAAGGCCTGAGACTGTAAAAGATTTAATATCTGGACCCCTTTGAAGTCAGAACAGAGATCAGGTCCCGACCTTTCATCTGGACATCTATAAAGCTGAGATGTGAAGCGAGAGACTTCTGACTGTTGCCAAATTTTTGTTATTCTTCAGTCTCTTCCCTTTTGCCTACAACTGCCTGTCAAGTTGCACTGGAGATACAGAAGATTAGAGAATTTATTTGCATATAACAGTCTCAAATGACCATTTTGTTTTATGGCTTTGTAAAAACATCACATAAAAATATTGCTGTTCTTTTAAAATATCATGATCTAACCCCCAGTGAGTGCATTCAACTGTATTTGATTGACAACTGTTGTAGAATAGTTCAAATTGGGCTAATCTTCCAAATTAGAGAATGGTGAAATTTGGTAAGAAACTTTCAGCCATAAAGTAAAGCAAAGCAAAAAGAAACTTCACCTGTGTCTTCTCTATTCCCCAAAAATGCAATAGCTCTCTGTTGAATGTATAAAATTTTATTAGACATAATTGAATATGTTTTGAGCTTAAATTTAAATTCATTCATTGTAATAGAAACTCTATATTTTTAGGGTGATTTACAATGTTTCAGTTCAACAGCAACCCAGGCACTGTGTAAGGGAGGCTCAGCGAATATTTCTGAAGTTCTTCTCTGGCCCATAAGTCTGTATATATGATACCCTCTATAGTCATCTACTCTACTATTTTTCAATGTGAGAAAGCATGAAACTTTCAGTGGGTTCTGGCCCATAAGTCTGTATATATGATACCCTCTATAGTCATCTACTCTACTATTTTTCAATGTGAGAAAGCATGAAACTTTCAGTGGGTTCTGTAGTTTCCATGAGTAGAGAGGTAGCAAGCATAATAATCGTCCCTCTGATTTCAGACCCCCAAAATACAGAATTCTATCTCACTCTTGCTAGAAATTAGCCTGCAGGTGAGCATAAATGTCCTTTTTCTGAGACCCTCCCTGATCTAAAATCTTATTAATCTCCTTACTCTATTGAGCTAGAAGCATTTTATCAAGTACGGGGAAATGGTGGGTTATAGATGAAGGGAATGTAAGCTTTACCCAACTGAAACTTGCAATATTTTTTTTCTTCTTCTTCATCTGAAACTATTCTTCTGCACTAAATAGCCAGAATTATTGTTTTCTTCTCTGTTTCCGTTATTGCTCTTCCCAATTTAGAGCAATTATTGGTAATCACTGAGCAGAGATGACTTTGTGTGTCTTGGGGGAGTTCCTATAATAATCCACATGTCACCTTGCCTATGTCAAGATATAATATTCAAAAATAAACAGGTAGCTCATACCATATGCAATTAATTCAAAATGAATCAACAACACAAATATAAGGGCTAAAACCATAAAAGTCTTAGAAGAAAACACAGTGTTAAATCTTCATGATCTTAGATTTTGGCAATGGATTCTTAGATCTGACACCAAAAGCAATAAGAGAACAGTAAGAGGAAAAAAATAGATAAATTGGATTTCACTGAAATTCAAAAAATTGTGCATGAAAAGATATTATCAAAAAAAGTGAAGAGATAACCTACAGAGTGGGAGAAAATATTTACAAATAATTTATCTGGCAAGAGTTTAATATCCAGTGTATATAAAGAATTCCCAAAACTCAAGAGAAAAGACAAAAACCGATTAAAAAATGGGCAAAGACTTGAATAGACACTTCTCCAAAGAATATTTACAAATGGGTCATAAACACATGAACAGATACTCCTCATCATTAATCATTAGGGAAATACAAATCTTTTTTTTTAAAAGATTTTTATTTATTTATTTGACAGATAGAGATCATAAGTAGGCAGAGGGGCCAGCAGAGAGAGGGAGAGGGAAGCTCCCTGCCCAGCAGAGAGCCCGACGCGGGGCTCGATCCCAGGACTCTGGGATCATGACCTGAGCTGAAGGCAGAGGCTTTAACCCACTGAGCCACCCAGGCGCCCCAGGAAATACAAATCTTAATGAGATACCACATCAACTTACTAGGATATACTACCATAACTTCAAGAAAATGGAAAAATAACAACTGTTGGGGAAATTGAAACTCTCCTCCATTGCAGATGACAATGTAAAATAGTGCAGTTTTCTGTGAGAGTCTGATAGCGCCTCCAAAAGCTAGATACAGAATTATAAGACCCAGGAGTTACGCTCCTATGTATATACCTCACATAATTAGAACAGGGGTTCAAACAGATATTTGTATGCCAATGTCCGTTGGAACACTATTCATGATAACTGAGGGGTGGAAACTACCCAAGTGTCTATTAACAGATAAAAAGATAAACAAAATACAGTGTGTACATATGATGAAATACTATTAAGCCATAAAAATAAGTGAAGTTCTGATACATGCTACAGTATGGATGAACCTTAAAAATATTATGCTTTGGAGATGAGAAAGAACAATAAAGAAACCCTAAGCCCAGCAGGAGAAGAGAAATCATAAAGATCAGAGCAGAAATCAATGAAATAGAAACCAAAAAAACAATAGAACAAATCAACGAAACTAGGAGCTGGTTCTTTGAAAGAATTAATAAAACTGATAAACCCCTGGCCAGACTTATCAAAAAGAAAAGAGAAAGGACCCAAATAAATAAAATCATGAATGAAAGAGGAGAGATCACAACTAACACCAAAGAAATACAAACTATTATAAGAACATACTATGAGCAACTCTACGCCAATAAATTTGACAATCAGGAAGAAATGGATGCATTCCTAGAAACATATAAACTACCACAGCTGAACCAGGAAGAAGTAGAAAGCCTGAACAGACCCATAACCAGTAAGGAGATTGAAACAGTCATTAAAAATCTCCAAACAAACAAAAGCCCAGGGCCAGGCGGCTTCCCAGGGGAATTCTTCCAAACATTTAAAGAAGAACTAATTCCTATTCTCCTGAAACTGTTCCAAAAAATAGAAATGGAAGGAAAACTTCCAAACTCATTTTATGAGGCCAGCATCACCTTGATCCCAACCAGACAAGGATCCCATCAAAAAAGAGAGCTATAGACCAATATCCTTGATGAACACAGATGTGAAAATTCTCACGAAGATACTAGCCAGGATTCAACAGTACATTAAAAGGATTATTCACCACGACCAAGTGGGATTTATTCCAGGGCTGCAAGGTTGGTTCAACATCCACAAATCAGTCAGTGTGATACAACACATCAATAAAAGAAAGAACAAGAACCATATGATACTCTCAATAGATGCTGAAAAAGCATTTGACAAAGTACAGCATCCCTTCCTGATCAAAACTCTTCAAAGTGTAGGGATAGAGGGCACATACCTCAATATCATCAAAGCCATCTATGAAAAACCCACCGCAAATATCATTCTCAATGGAGAAAAACTGAAAGCTTTTCCGCTAAGGTCAGGAACACGGCAGGGATGTCCATTATCACCACTGCTATTCAACATAGTACTAGAGGTCCTAGCCTCAGCAATCAGACAACAAAAGGAAATTAAAGGCATCCAAATGGGCAAAGAAGAAGTCAAACTATCACTCTTTGCAGATGATATGATACTATATGTGGAAACCCCAAAAGACTCCACTCCAAAACTGCTAGAACTTATACAGGAATTCAGTAAAGTGTCAGGATATAAAATCAATGCACAGAAATCAGTTGCATTTCTCTACACCAACAGCAAGACAGAAGAAAGGGAAATTAAGGAGTCAATCCCATTTACAATTGCACCCAAAACCATAAGATACCTAGGAATAAACCTAACCAAAGAGACACAGAATCTATACTCAGAAAACTATAAAGTACTCATGAAAGAAATGGAGGAAGACACAAAGAAATGGAAAAATGTTCCATGCTCCTGGATTGGAAGAATAAATATTGTGAAAATGTCTATGCTACCTAAAGCAATCTACACATTTAATGCAATTCCTATCAATGTACCACCCATCTTTTTCAAAGAAATGGAACAAATAATTCTAAAATTTATATGGAACCAGAAAAGACCTCGAATAGCCAAAGGGATATTGAAAAAGAAAGCCAACGTTGGTGGCATCACAATTGCGGACTTCAAGCTCTATTACAAAGCTGTCATCATCAAGACAGCATGGTACTGGCACAAAAACAGACACATAGATCAATGGAACAGAATAGAGAGCCCAGAAATAGACCCTCAACTCTATGGTCAACTCATCTTCGACAAAGCAGGAAAGAATGTCCAATGGAAAAAAGACAGCCTCTTCAATAAATGGTGCTGGGAAAATTGGACAGCCACATGCAGAAAAATGAAATTGGACCATTTCCTTACACCACACACAAAAATAGACTCAAAATGGATGAAGGACCTCAATGTACGAAAGGAATCCATCAAAATCCTTGAGGAGAACACAGGCAGCAACCTCTTCGACCTCAGCCGCAGCAACTTCTTCCTAGGAACAACGCCAAAGGCAAGGGAAGCAAGGGCAAAAATGAACTATTGGGATTTCATCAAGATCAAAAGCTTTTGCACAGCAAAGGAAACAGTTAACAAAATCAAAAGACAACTGACAGAATGGGAGAAGATATTTGCAAACGACATATCAGATAAAGGACTAGTGTCCAGAATCTATAAAGAACTTAGCAAACTCAACACCCTAAGAACAAATAATCCAATCAAGAAATGGGCAGAGGACATGAACAGACATTTCTGCAAAGGAGACATCCAGATGGCCAACAGACACATGAAAAAGTGCTCCATATCACTCAGCATCAGGGAAATACAAATCAAAACCACAATGCGATATCACCTCACACCAGTCAGAATGGCTAAAATCAACAAGTCAGGAAATGACAGATGCTGGCGAGGATGCGGAGAAAGGGGAACCCTCCTACACTGTTGGTGGGAATGCAAGCTGGTGCAGCCACTCTGGAAAACAGCATGGAGGTTCCTCAAAATGTTGAAAATAGAACTGCCCTATGACCCAGCAATTGCACTATTGGGTATTTACCCTAAAGATACAAATGTAGTGATCCAAAGGAACACATGCACCCGAATGTTTATAGCAGCAATGTCCACAATAGCCAAACTATGGAAAGAACCTAGATGTCCATCAACAGATGAATGGATCAAGAAGATGTGGTATATATACACAATGGAATTCTATGCAACCATCAAAAGAAATGAAATCTTGCCATTTGCGACAACATGGATGGAACTAGAGTGTATCATGCTTAGTGAACTAAGTCAAGCAGAGAAAGACAACTATCATATGATCTCCCTGATATGAGGAAGTGGTGATGCAACATGGGGGCTTAAGTGGGTAGGAGAAGAATAAATGAAACAAGATGGGATTGGGAGGGAGACAAACCATCAGTGACTCTTAATCTCACAAAACAAATTGAGGGTTGCTGGTGGGATGGGGTTTGGGAGAAGGGGGTGGGATTATGGACATTGGGGAGGGTATGTGCTTTGGTGAGTGCTGTGAAGTGTGTAAACCTGGTGATTCACAGACCTGTACCCCTGGGGATAAAAATATATGTTTATAAAAAATAAAAAATTAAAAAAAAATTATAATGATAAAGCTATTCCAAATAGGCCAGGTCTGATTACTTTCCATCCCAGCAGATTTACTTTAAGTGCCAATACCATATGGAAAAGTTTGACTCTGATATGCCAGACTTTTTTTTTCTTTTTCTTTTTTGGTAACGTGTAGCTCTTGAACAAAAACAAAACAAAACAAAACAAAAAAACAAAAAAAAATGAGATTTAAATGGAGATTTAAATTAATTTCGGTTTATAGTTTGTGGTTTGTGGTTGTTAACTCTAAAGAATCAGGATATATAAAAAGATTAAAGAATCTTTTCAACTACCAAGCTTAAAATATCTGTGTTTATGAACAAATGCCATGCATTTGGTTTATCCTTGTTCCTTTCATTCTTAGTATATTCTTTTTTTTTTTTTAAAGTTTTTATTTATTTATTTATTTATTTTTAATTTTTTATTTTTTATAAACATATATTTTTATCCCCAGGGGTACAGGTCTGTGAATCACCAGGTTTACACACTTCACAGCACTCACCAAATCACATACCCTCCCCAATGTCCATAATCCCACCCCCTTCTCCCAAACCCCCTCCCCCCGGCAACCCTCAGTTTGTTTTGTGAGATTAAGAGTCACTTATGGTTTGTCTCCCTCCCAATCCCATCTTCTTTCATTTATTCTTCTTCTACCCACTTAAGCCTCCATGTTGCATCACCACTTCCTCATATCAGGGAGATCATATGATAGTTGTCTTTCTCTGCTTGACTTATTTCGCTAAGCATGATATGCTCTAGTTCCATCCATGTTGTTGCAAATGGCAAGATTTCATTTCTTTTGATGGCTGCATAGTATTCCATTGTGTATATATACCACATCTTCTTGATCCATTCATCTGTTGATGGACATCTAGGTTCTTTCCATAGTTTGGCTATTGTGGACATTGCTGCTATAAACATTCGGGTGCACGTGCCCCTTTGGATCACTACGTTTGTATCTTTAGGGTAAATACCCAATAGTGCAATTGCTGGGTCATAGGGCAGTTCTATTTTCAACATTTTGAGGAACCTCCATGCTGTTTTCCAGAGTGGCTGCACCAGCTTGCATTCCCACCAACAGTGTAGGAGGGTTCCCCTTTCTCCGCATCCTCGCCAGCATCTGTCATTTCCTGACTTGTTGATTTTAGCCATTCTGACTGGTGTGAGGTGATATCGCATTGTGGTTTTGATTTGTATTTCCCTGATGCTGAGTGATATGGAGCACTTTTTCATGTGTCTGTTGGCCATCTGGATGTCTTCTTTGCAGAAATGTCTGTTCATGTCCTCTGCCCATTTCTTGATTGGATTATTTGTTCTTTGTGTGTTGAGTTTGCTAAGTTCTTTATAGATTCTGGACACTAGTCCTTTATCTGATATGTCGTTTGCAAATATCTTCTCCCATTCTGTCAGTTGTCTTTTGATTTATTAACTGTTTCCTTTGCTGTGCAAAAGCTTTTGATCTTGATGAAATCCCAGTAGTTCATTTTTTCCCTTGCTTCCCTTGCCTTTTGCGTTGTTCCTAGGAAGATGTTGCTGAGGCAGAGGTCGACGAGGTTGCTGCCCGTGTTCTCCTCAAGGATTTTGATGGATTCCTTTCGTACATTGAGGTCCTTCATCCATTTTGAGTCTATTTTTGTGTGTGGTGTAAGGAAATGGTCCAATTTCATTTTTCTGCATTGGCTGTCCAATTTTCCCAGCACCATTTATTGAAAAGGCTGTCTTTTTTCCATTGGACATTCTTTCCTGCTTTGTCGAAGATTAGTTGACCATAGAGTTGAGGGTCTATTTCTGGGCTCTCTATTCTGTTCCATTGATCTATGTGTCTGTTTTTGTGCCAGTACCATGCTGTCTTTATGATGACAGCTTTGTAATAGAGCTTGAAGTCCAGAATTGTGATGCCACCAACTTTGGCTTTCTTTTTCAAGATCCCTTTGGCTATTTGAGGTCTTTTCTGGTTCCATATAAATTTTAGAATTATTTGTTCCATTTCTTTGAAAAAGATGGGTGGTACTTTGATAGGAATTGCATTAAATGTGTAGATTGCTTTAGGTAGCATAGACATTTTCACAATATTTATTCTTCCAATCCAGGAGCATGGAACATTTTTCCATTTCTTTGTGTCTTCCTCAATTTCTTTCATGAGTACTTTATAGTTTTCTGAGTATAGATTCTGTGCCTCTTTGGTTAGGTTTATTCCTAGGTATCTTATGGTTTTGGATGCAATTGTAAATGGGATTGACTCCTTAATTTCTCTTTCTTCTGTCTTGCTGTTGGTGTAGAGAAATGCAACTGATTTCTGTGCATTGTTTTTATATCCTGACACTTTACTGAATTCCTGTATAAGTTCTAGCAGTTTTGGAGTGGAGTCTTTTGGGTTTTCCACATATAGTATCATATCATCTGCGAAGAGTGATAATTTGACTTCTTCTTTGCCGATTTGAATGCCTTTAATTTCCTTTTGTTGTCTGATTGCTGAGGCTAGGACCTCTAGTACGATGTTGAATAGCAGTGGTGATAATGGACATCCCTGCCGAGTTCCTGACCTTAGCAGAAAAGCTTTCAGTTTTTCTCCATTGAGAATGATATTTGCAGTGGGTTTTTCATAGATGGCTTTGATGATATTGAGGTATGTTCTTTTTAATACCATGATGTCTTTTCCATCTTCCTATTCATGTATTTATTCAGCAAACATTTACTGAGTGTTTTTTGTGAGGTAAACATTATTGTGGGCCTTCCATTTTCAGAGACTTGGATCTTCCCTGGAGGAGATCAAGTGTACTGGGAATACCAGCTATAGACAGATACAATATAATATCAGTAAACCTGAGCAAAGTAGGATCAGAGCAACTCGTTCTGCCTAAGGGAGTCCAGGAAGTTGTTCACAGCAGATAACATTGCAAGTGAGACATGAAGAATGTATAGTAATTTGAGCAAAAAAGTGGAAGGAAAGATCTTCTGTGCAAAGGGAGTAGTGTAATACAGAGGCACAGATATGAGAGAGGTTTGGCATGTTCAAGAAACAATGATTAGTGCCTTTTTCTTAGAGCTTAAAGCACACTGGGATAAAGAAGAGGGGGACAACTCAAGATGAAGAAGGTTACCATTTCCATTGCTAGAAATGAAAAGCACAGCCTTCCCCCAGAATGACCCCCTCCTTTTTATCTTGGAACAGAACAGTAATATGGGAACTGGTAACCCTTTGTACAATTTAATTTTTTTAAATAAAAAGTAGGCTTTTGATCAGCAACAAAAATCGGATTGAGTTTTCTAAAAAAGCATAAAAAGGACAAATGAGAGTAAAACCCCAGCATAGTCTCTTTGGTCATTCCCAAAGTAGAGATGCTACAGATAAGAGGGAAGGAAGCCTCTATTAGAATGCCATTGAGTACTGGACATGGTTTTCTTCATTTCTTCATCTTCCTTCATCAACTTGGGTGAAACTACAGAGGGCAACTGCATGGAATTAGGTAGACACTAATGTGGTTGATAACAAATAGGCAACAGAATGATTATGATAGGGATAGATGTGCTGGCCTGAGAATGAGAAAGTAAAGTTTAAAGGCATAAATCCAAATTTATGCACTTCTACAATTACTGGAAAAGAGATGTTCTGTGTTTTAAATAAGCCCCTAAAAGAAGGGAACAGTATTAGAAGACTGTTAGGAAAGTAAATGTGGTCTTACCAGGAAGGTGTTGGTAAAGACAGGTGACACTGGATGGAGGTGTCACCTCCATCACTGCATTTCAACTTTGTTCTGGAGGCCATATTTTTAGAGATAATTACAGAGAAGAGAATGGCCAGGGAAGGTAACCAGGGTGGTGAACAGTCTGGGAAGAATATTTCAGGCAAAAGAGACAACAGACCTGAAGCTGATCAACCCTCCCATTGAATAAAGGAGACAAGATAGTCTAAAGCAAGAATTGTCTAGAGGGAAGGCAACAACCACTAACTGGAAGTCCGAGGAGTAGATTCAGTTCTGTGCAGAAATTTAGTTCTATGATCTTTCTTATGACTTTCTTTGACAATAGGGAAATAAACAACTTTGGAATAAATACCTCCAAGATAGTGAGCTCTCTGTGTATGAGGTGTATGAGTGTTCAAACTGTGATGGGTGCCAACTTGTCAGTAATGCTGTGATTTGTAGGCATTTTGACTAATGACCTTCAGTGTCATTAGAAGATGTCTGAGAATGTAAAATATGACACTCTTGATATATGTGAACCAGATGGCCTCAGCTGGAATCATTTAGGAGTCCTGATGCCAGCGAGCCCTGGGCATGCGGTAGGGCTGTGTGCGAGTTTTCATTGGAGATCTGACTGGTGGGAAATGACCTAGTTGCTAAATTGAGATGAAATAACAATTATAGCCATTAGGAAATGAATGCCTGCTAGTGCCCAAGTCTCAGCTGGGTACTTTATACACACTATCTGACTAAGTCATCACAACAGACTTGGGTGGTGGAGTTTATTATCAATGAACAAAGAAAGGATTGACTAGATGAGTCCAGCTGCAACATTTGCCAGCTGTGTCACTTTGGAGACTCACATGTCTCCATGCCTCCATCCCCCCCATTGAAAAGTGTGGATAGTATGAGTGCTGCCACATAGATGAGGGTTAAATGTGTTTAGTACATAGTAGATGCTTAGTACAAGTTTGCTATCATACTTTAATTTTTACTATGGCTCCATAGCTCATGCTGTTTTCCCTGAGATGCAGGGGGTTGAGGGAATGTCACAGCTAAAGAAATATGAAAAAATATTAGAATCTTCATTCTTTTTTTTTTAAGATTTTATTTATTTATTTGACAGACAGAGATCACAAGTAGGCAGAGAAGCAGGCAGAGAGAGAGAGAGAGAGAGGAAGGGAAGCAGGCTCCCTGCTGAGCATAGAGCCCCATGTGGGTCTCGATCCCAGGACCCTGAGACCATGACCTGAACCGAAAGCAGAGGCTTAACCCACTGAGCCAAGCACCCCTAGAATCTTTATTCTTTACAGGGGGAAAATATATGTATATATAATATTATTATATTATATTTTATGTATATGTATAATAAAAATATATCATTCCACTTGGGAGTTTGGGAGAGAGCCAGGTAGCAGTTGATGATTACATGAGTAGTCTCATATATTTATGTATAAGAACGGTGTACAGTATTGAGGCTATATACCCTTTTTCAGGTAAACAACCTCTCAACACCAATCCAAAATGCTACTTACTTTATAAAATTTTTCCGATCCTCTAACTGGGATGGGATTATGTTTTCCTTTAACCGCCCACCCCTGCACACACACACCCCCACCCCGAATGTTCTTACTTGCTTATTATTCCCTGATTTATATCACGGTTACTTGCGTACTCTCCAAAGAACCTGAAGCTCAGTTTTGGCCTGGCCTTTAGCATCTCCTCTGTGGTATTTCTTGGAATACCTCAGTTCTGGTATGCAGGTACTCCAGTCTTTATCTGAATTGAGCTGCATTATTAAGTTTTCATTTTTATCCCCCCCCCTTTTTTTTACTGACCCCTTTAGACAATATTGAAAGGCATCCACAGAACATTTACTTTCTGTAGACCATAGAGTTTGTTTTTTTAAAGCGATAGGCCAATTCCTAAAATTTTAAGTTTGTGTACTTCTTTAAAAACAAACATTACTTTAATGAAAACAGATCCTGAATCTGGTATCTGCATACCAATGATTAGGAATCAGTGGGGGAGGAAACAAACTTTGTTTCACTCTGGCCCCAAAGGGCTTTCATGCAAAAAGACTAAATGCTCCCTTTAACTGACTCAGTTGCACAGATGTGTGGATGCGTATGTCCCCCTTCAACAACCAGCCATGCTGGTGCAGTGCTGCTCAAATGTGCACACGCTTTGCAATACTTTCCACCTCTCCATCTTCACTGTCACTTCATTTAAATTCTTATACCGGAGTTACTGTACTAGCTTCCTCATTGAGGTGCCTGCCACCATTCTGGACTCAGGTAAGTCCCCACCCTCCGTGATCATGAACATTCTATGCACAGAACTGACCATGTTCATGGACCTAGAATGCCAAAGGAGTTTCAAGTAGTGAAGCTGGCCTCGGGGTGCTTTTGAGATCCCCCCTCCCCTCAACAGATTTCTAGCAGCAGTCTTTCCTTGTTCTTTCCCTTCTGCCAGATGCCTTGGATTTTATGCTTCAGAAATATAGGTAGTTTTTTGTTGTGTTATTCATTCTTTGATAACCCCTTAAATGTTATTGTAGTTATTAGGGATGTGGGCTCTACATCCAAATTTTATTTCCCTCAACTTTCACAACTGTAAGATGGGGATTATGTTAGTGCCTAAGTCATAGGATTGTTATGAGGATTGAGTTAATATGTGTAAAGTAGTACATTAGTGTACCTCTGTGCTCTGTCGTGCTTTGGGAATGTGTGTCATCATGCCTTTATTCCTGTTCCTGCTGTTCTTCCTATTTTTTTTAAAGATTTTATTAATTTATTTGACAGAAAGAGCATACGGAGGAGGGGCAGAGAGAAGGGGAGAAGCAGGCTTTCAGCTGAGCAGGGAGCACAATGCAGGACTTGATCCCAGGACCCTGAGATCATGGCCTAAGTCAAAGGCAGATGCTTAACCAATTAAGCCACTCAAGCAACCCCTGCTGTTCCCACAATCTTAAGAGTTCTTCTTCTCTACTTGAAGAATTTCTGTCCATTTCTTTAGAACCCTCCTCTAAGACCTCAGTCTCTTAGTAAAGCCTTTCCATGTTACCCTTTACATACTTAGAAAGATCTGATACTCCATCTACTTCTGAACCTTGAAAATAAATTTATATGGAACACACTGTGATGCAAATATTTTTATATGTATCAGTGTGTCTTCTACTGGATCAGCAACTCATGAAATCATTATTGATTTATCATTGGTTCCTCAGAAGCTAGCTCAGTGTCAAGCACATCGTTTTTAATAAATAATCATTGCACAATTTTTTTTTTGACTGAACAGCAAAGCATTTTATGACAGAATGTGGTGGTGGTAGTATTGAATTTCAAGATTTCGTTTGGACTTTGTTCCAGAGCATGGTGTTCTTGTGTGATTCTGATAGGTATAGATACATATCTGTATATGTGTACTTTTATTAGTGTATGCCTGATTAAATACAGTCATTACTGCCAGTTTGCATTAATTTAACTAGTTCTGGTAGTTTATAAGAAATTAATCTTCTGACTTCCCATGTAAAAGTGCTAGCTGGGAGTTGTGGTGATTCCATGCCAAAGATCTGTTGCTGTTCACCTGGAAGACTGACCCATCCTCTGGTTCAAGCTGTGCTTTAATAAACAGGAGCTCAAACACTTTGTGATGGGAGGTACAGCTGAGGACTCTTTCAAGTGCACAAGTGGATCATGCTGAATGCTTTTCTAGGTCATGTTCATTTCATAAAAACAGTCAATTCCCAGCCATCCCAGAAGAGGAAATGCTGAAGGTCCCTTGCTGCACTGCGGGGTTAGGAGGAAACCAAGGGCTGCGAGCGGGAGGGGCCCCACCGCCTGGCCTTTCCTTGGCTAGTAACTGGTGGGCATGGAGCCTAGTCGCACAAATCCCCACACAGCAGCTTTCAGGCTAAACTTGTGCCGCTGCTTCAATGCAGAAGTTTTTTTGTTTTGTTTTGTTTTGTTTTCCCCCTTTCCTTATTTTTTTTTTAATTTTTTAGTTTTTATAAACATATATTTTTATCCCCAGGGGTACAGGTCTGTGAATCACCAGGTTTACCCATCCCCCTTTCCTTTTGCAGCCACCACATAGTTCCAGGGACCAGAGCAACATGACACAGAAGCAGAGAAAACACACTAAGTTCTTGCCAGTTGCTAAGCAGAGAAAATACTTTTGGATATTTAAATTATGCTTCCCATGTTGATTTCCTAATTATGACTTGTTTTCAAAGCCAAACAAAATATCTTCCTGAACACTCATCAGCATTGGTCAGCTTTGCTGCCAAGCTAATTAACAGATTTTTATTTAGAGGGATGAGAATAAAGGCGATGCTTTCGGTAAAGAAGTACCATCGTGGGAAATTTGATTTTTCTCTTCTGTTTAAAGATGGTTATTTCTAATTTTTTGACATTATGTTGTAAATATTAATTCCACTGGCCATGTTTGCTTTAATTTGAACACACACAGTTTTCAGATTATGCTAACCATTGATACTGACACATTTGTGTTGGATATTACCAAGTTATTTTTTTTAAAGATATTATTTATTTATTTGAGAGAGAGAGAGAGAGACAGTGAGCAAGAGCATGAGAGAGGAGAAGGTTAGAGGGAGAAGTAGACTCCTCGTGGAGCTGAGCAACAGATGCTGGACTCAATCCTGGGAATCCGGGATCATGACCTGAGCCAAAGGCAGTTGCTTAACCAATAGAGCCATCCAGGCACCACCCCCAAGTTATCTTTTTAAAAACCTGATGAGTTATTGAGAAGGTACCATTTTGGATCTAAATGCCAAGATCAGAGCAGCTGACAAGTAAGTCTACTTGTGTGCTGACAAAACTTATTTTTCCTTCTTTTCAGGGATAGGAAAACAACTTTTTAGTCTGGAACAGCAGGCCTCTCACTGCTAACCCATGAAGCCTGAGAATCCTGAAACCAGAGGCAGAGAATCCTGGGGAGGGTGCTAAGTGTAGGGGGCTGAAGGGGAATTGGGAAGGAATTTCTCTTCCCTGGCATGACCACACATTTGGAAGGGAGAGGAGCAGCTAGGCCATTGGAGGCAATTTGAGTGCAATGTCCGGACAGGGTATTTGGGCTTGGCTGTGGTCCACAATTTATCTGGGGTGTGGAGCTGCTCCAACCTCGCATACAACCAGTGTTTCCCACCAGAAATATCCAGAATGATATCTCTTTAATTCTGTTATCAGGACCATGAGGTTTCTTGCAGGGAACAGCTCTGCTGGAAGCTTTCAGGAAGCTTGATGAATAGCAAGACTCATGTAGTGGTGGAAAGATCTCAGGCAGCTGTCACTTGGGAGATGGAAGTTCAAGGTTAATTTCACTTGGTTGGCAAATGTGTATTGAGAAAAAAGTTCATTTTCATAATGCTTCTTTTGACTGGAGACAGGAGAAATGCAGGAAAGATTAACATTTTTCTAGGCTCTCTTTTGGGCTAATCAGGTTATACTAATGACAATATTTTAGTGTGCAACACACAGTATTAAGTGCAACATGTGTGTAAATTCTTTTAATTCTCACAGTGATCCTATGAGGTAGGCTCGCTTATTCTGCCTTTTTTATGGTTGGGACATTGAGGCACAGAGAGATTAAGTGATTGCCCTGGAATCACCCAGCTGATCAGTGGCACAGCTGGGATTTGAACCACCTCTTAGAGTTGAGCTTCTGCTCTTTGTCAGGACACTGTACTGCCTGACCAGAGTTTCAGGGAGCATGTAGATACAATAGTTGGATTGGTCTCTGAGCTCTCTGTAACACTTCTTGGAGCATTGATTTATCTCACTGGATTTAAGCCATTGATTTCCAGTTATTTTGCTTCTCTCCTTCTGTAACCTTCCAAAGGCAGGGGTTTGATTTTGCATCCCTGGCACCAGCTTGCGTTCCTGGCACCGTAGGAAATTCTGGAACACGGTGCCAGCAACCTGGGGTCCAAGAAGAACAGCAAAGCTGTGAAATCCAAGTGATCCTGTGGCCTTTCCAGCTCTGGTCAGGGGAATAGAGATAATGTGTCAGAGTTTAGAAGTCACTGAAACCAAAGTTGAAGATGAATAGAATCACTCATTTCTGATGTGTTTATGTTTGCTCTCCTTTTATTATCAATATCTTCATCTTTCCAGAACTATGTAAAGCTGGTCAACATTCCCCGGAAGGTAAGCTAGTGAGACCGTTAGCTAGCAACGCTAAATAGATCAATTCAGAGCCACTATTGACATCATAAAGCCCGATTCTTTTCCTCTGTCCTGGTTGGGCACCTTTAAGATATTTATTATTTCTTTCCAACCTGCTGTACTTCTGCAGGGATTCTGAGGTTATCTCTCTCTGGGGAAAGCTGTGTCCAGAATGAATGTGTCCAGGATGAAGTTGTAGACTGACAGTTCCTCTCCAGGTATATTTCAAGTTCATTTCCTGCCTTGTTCCCCAAGCCCTCATCTCATGCACTGGACTGACTGTTCCCACATAGATCTGGTAGCTGCTGCCCTTGGGTCTGGCCTCAGATCGTTGCCTTTTCAAGATACTCGATACCCCATTTCTTCCTCTTTTTGGAAACCCTTCTTGGTCTGTGATGTTCAAACTCCACCTTTTCTAAGCATCTGTTCAGAGTTTCCCCACCTGCATTTGACTTCTTCCTTTCCTACTCGATCATCCTTCTTTCTAGACTGTTCTTATTAATACAAGCCTCATATTAGGTATTTGAATGTGTCTGTCTTTTTCATTGGGAATTTTGGAGGACCAGAAATTTTTTGTGTGTGTGTGTGTGAGTGTGTGTGTGTGTGTGTGTGTGTGTGTGTATACATGTGGCTATTCCCACGTACATAAATATACCCAATGTCTTTGCTGTCCCATAAGGCAGAATAGCAGGTACTCAAAGATACTTTTTCCATTTGAATGACCACCCTCCATCTTCCTGTTCACCTTTTGCCTCCACACATCATGGATGCCTCATTCTGATACCACAGAAAATATTTGAACACTTCTGCCTTCTAGCCATACAGTTTTTGGATTGTCTCTCTTCCCATTCTTTTTAATTTCTAAAATGCTACAGAGTCCGCAGCCACCTAGCATCTGCCTGGCCTCAGTTCTAGCCAGGGCTCCTTCACTTCCCCCTGCAGTGGGACAAGGACTGGAATCAGAGCAGTAGGACTGATGATGATAGAGGTTTGGTGAAAGTCAATGCACTCCATAGCAGAATTCTCCTGGCAACCCTTCTGTCATTACTCCAGGAATGTTGCCTCCAAGGAGGAAACTGAAGCTCACGGAGATGGTGGAGTACAGCTGGGATTCAAAGCCAGATTTTGCTATCAAATCCAATGTTCTTTCGCCTACTACTCCCTATATCTCCTAAGCCCTGAATGTGCATGACACGGTGCACTCATCACCCTAGTGACTCTTCACTCAGAGAGAAATTGGTAGCCCATTATCCACAGAGGGCAAGCTCCACCCAAGGTCCCATCAATGATAGTGGGAGAGCCCATGATTCAAGCACAGATGTTCCCCCACTCTTTTCTTTCCATTGAACCACACCATCTCCTGACTCCCCAAAATATGTATAGTAGACTTTGTGTGTCTTCTTTGTTTCCCAGGGTTGTTGCCTGCCACTCTTTTTTTTGTCTTCTAGGCCCCTACCTTGGTTGTGGAGTCTTGGGCCTGAGTTTGAGGTCTCTTACTTGATTAGTTTATCCTTTTGTTGGAAACTCAGAAGCTTCCAGAGGTAAAGCAGGCAACGCACACATAACAAGCAGGTGGTGATAACTGGTCAGGTGGAGGGAGTCTGTGCCCCATCCAAAGGGGCAGCGATACTCACGTCCAGTCAACTCTTGCTAAAGACTATGACCCCAATGTTCCAGGAGCTCCTGCTTTTCCAGAATAAGCTGGAATTCAGGATTTTTATCTGAGTTTTCCAAATTTTTTAAATGCAAAAGAAGCAAACCATTCATGTGTATGGACCAGATTTCCAGGCTGCTGTTTTGTGGCCTCTGCCTGGGGACCTGACTGCCTGCCACTACTTTGCTGTTTTGTGTGATTTCCCTACCCTATAGAGATCTGGGTTTGTAACCTTGTTTGGGGGAAAGGAGAAGGAAATTAGTACATGAGATACAGATATGGAAAAAGAAATTCAAAAAGTGTTAATATTTGATTTAAAAGATTTATGCTAAAATAAGTGGGGCACATCTAAATTTACATTTAAATATACGTGGCATCCTAATTTAGTGACTACAAAGAATATTAGATTTCCTCAAAATAGAGTTTTCTCCAAATTAGTTATCTCTCTACCTAAATTTTGCCTAAGAATGATCTTTAAATCTATCTTAAAAACATCTAAATCTTAGATATTTTAATAATTAAAAATTTTCAGATCTAATTAAAGACTGCTAAAGAATAATACTAATATTTTATTTTCTATACATGTAGTTTGATAAGCATTTAAACTGTTTAGCCAAATTAGCATAGAAGTTACACATATATTAGCAACATTTTAATAATGTTGCTCTATATTTCCTGCAAAACTATTGATGATTTTGTTATTTTTAAGTAGAAAGCCATGACTTCATTATAAAAATTTAAAGTTGTCTCACTATTAAGTAAAACTAGCTTTATATGCCAACCTTTAATTACTTAATGTGGTATTGCTAAATTCAGTCACCTTCCGAAAACTCAAAATTTTTTTCCCTCAGTCTGTGGAATGCACATTTGTGTGGGGATACACTTGATGAAATACCACAGTCGCAAACAATGATCTTCCTATTTTTAAAAAATGTAACTCACTTAATCCAAAATGCAGAAATGTTTACAAAATGAATATTTTCTGCCAGATGAATCAGTAATTTCTGGATTTTAATGCTTCCTAAGCTGCTCATTTTTAAAAATGTGAACCCCTGTCTTGGATCTTTTGAGAGTCCTAGACGTGGCTGGGGAGGGCTGGTGCTCTCTGTGCCATGGAACAGTGGTTCTCAAGCCTGTCTGTACATTAGAATCACCTAGGGAGCTTTAAAGGTATATCTAGATCCACTTCAATAGATCTGACTTGCTTGGTTTGGTGTAGGGCTTGGGCATTGTTTTCTTTAGTTTTGAGACTCTCCGCAGGTGACTGTAAAGTATAGCTAGGTATAAGAACGGTCCCGGGACTTCGAGGAGAATGCCAGCCATAACTGATACAATGCACTGAGTTTCAACCTGGGTCCACCTCACTCAAGATCCCCAGCAGCCTATCCAGATTGTGCTACTGGGGCTGTGGCCCATGTTCCCTTGGCCTAAGGCTGAAAGCCTCCGAGGTAGCTCTATACATCTAATGCAGTGGGGCAGAGGGGGTTTAATCTAGCCCCACTTGTGTGTGTCTGTGTGTTTTCCTTAATAATAAGTACAATTTATGGATTCACTGGGCTCTGTACTTGATGTCCATGTTATTTTTAATTTCCCCAATAACTCTATAAAGTAGTGAAAATTATAACTTTTCAAGGAGAAAACAAAAGAGCAAGGAGAGGGAAGAAAGTAATATGCCCAGGGTCATACAACTAGGAAGTGTTGGGATTTAAATCTGGGTAGTCTAATAGCAGAGTTCTCACGCTTAAACCAAAGGGTTCGAATAAAATGCTCATGAGGTAAGGCAGGGAACAAAAATGGCCAAAGCTGATCAGGGGCAAACACTAGGGAATGGTAAGGACTGGGGAGCGCAAGGAGGGCAGCACCCCTCTGCTCCAGCCAATTGCTGCCAGGCAGGTGTGTGGCCCCAAGTATAGTTAGCACATCTGATGTTTTAAGAGGTACTCTAAAAAATCTGGAATTTTAATTTTTAAAATTTATTGATTTATTTAAAGATTTTATGTATTTATCAGATAGAGATCACAAGTATGCAGAGAAGCAGGCAGAGAGAGAGAAGGAAGCAGGCTCCGGGCTGAGTAGAGAGCCCGATGCAGGGCTCAATCCCAGGACCCTGAGATCATGACCTGAGCTGAAGGCAGAGGTTTTAACCCACTGAGCCACCCAGGCACCCCCAAAATCTGGAATTTTTAATATGAATCTTCCTCAACTTTTTAAACTAGCAAACTTTTGTTACAAATTATGCTGTCTTCACTGTTCTTTATTCTCATTAAGGGAAGCTCTAGTCAAGGACAGAGATACTGAAAAGACAATATGAGCAACGCATTAAGCTCTGTGAAAAGAAGGCATGTAGATTCTTTTGGGGAGGGACTTGTCTTTCCACAGACAGGATCTGCATTGATCTATACAAGCTCTTTGTGTAACTCTTCTGAAACTGGTATATACTCTTCTTTGTGACACTAAACTAAGCTGCAGGTGCAGGAATGTCTTATTGATCTGAAGGTCATATCAAGGACATCTCTCCAGTTTCTTTGTCATCTCTGTGGTCTGTGGTTCAGCAGAGATGAGGGTATCATGATATCAAAAACACAGGTCTTAAGATACAACCTGCACCCATCAACTTAATATCCTGGTTTTGCTTAATTTTCATGTATAAATTTCTCATTTTGTACATGTGCATTAATTAGTCTCAGCTGAGAAGTATGATGAACATTTTCTTAGTATTTATTTATTAAACAAACCTACAGGCTGAAAAGTGTTTAAGAACTTGGAAAAAGAGTGTTTAAAAAAATAAAGAGTTTTATAATTTAAGGAACATTGCTTCAAATCTGATTTGGTCAGATATTGACCCTTTCTAAATAATACCTAAGATTAAGGAACATTAATTATAAACAGCTTTTTTTTTTGAAAGATTTTATTTATTTATTTGACAGAGAGAAATCACAAGTAGACAGAGAGGCAGGCAGAGAGAGAGGAGGAAGCAGACTCCCTGCTGAGCAGAGAGCCCGATGTGGGACTCGATCCCAGGACCCTGAGATCATGACCTGAGCCGAAGGCAGCGGCTTAATCCACTGAGCCACCCAGGTGCCCTATAAACAGCTTTTGATAGATTTCTCCCTTAGTGTTCTAATACAGCAAAATAATTTAGACATTCTTAAAAAAGTGCAGTGTTTTGTAAGTAATGTCATTGTTAAAGGCAGTATAACCATGGGACCTGAATGATAGCACTTTGATTTAGAAACAGTCAAAAGATTATTTTTCATAGCCTCTATAGCAACAGTTCGGATTCCATTAGTTTGAGATATTCATCTAAACATAATGGAAAGTGTCTTCTTGTTAGAGGAACGAGAGTTATTTTAGAAGATGTAGGGGATCATAACAACTGGTACCTTAGAAAAACAGGGGCAATGTAATTAGCTATTCTTTTTTTTTTTTTTTTTTTGCTTCAAATTTTTTTAATTTAATTTTTTTATTTTTATAAACATATATTTTTATCCCCAGGGGTACAGGTCTGTGAATCACCAGGTTTACACACTTCACAGCACTCACCAAAGCACATACCCTCCCCAATGTCCATAATCCCACCCCCTTCTCCCAAACCCCCTCCCCCCAGCAACCCTCAATTTTTTTTTTGAGATTAAGAGTCACTGATGGTTTGTCTCCCTCCCAATCCCATCTTGTTTCATTTATTCTTCTCCTACCCACTTAAGCCCGCATGTTGCATCACCACTTCCTCATATCAGGGAGATCATATGATAGTTGTCTTTCTCTGCTTGACTTAGTTCGCTAAGCATGATACGCTCCAGTTCCATCCATGTTGTCGCAAATGACAAGATTTCATTTCTTTTGATGGCTGCATAGTATTCCATTGTGTATATATACCACTTCTTCTTGATCCATTCATCTGTTGATGGACATCTAGGTTCTTTCCATAGTTTGGCTATTGTGGACATTGCTGCTATAAACATTCGGGTGCACGTGCCCTTTTGGATCACTACGTTTGTATCTTTAGGGTAAATACCCAATAGTGCAATTGCTGGGTCATAGGGCAGTTCTATTTTCAACATTTTGAGGAACCTCCATGCTGTTTTCCAGAGTGGCTGCACCAGCTTGCATTCCCACCAACAGTGTAGGAGGGTTCCCCTTTCTCCGCATCCTCGCCAGCATCTGTCATTTCCTGACTTGTTGATTTTAGCCATTCTGACTGGTGTGAGGTGATATCGCATTGTGGTTTTGATTTGTATTTCCCTGATGCCGAGTGATATGGAGCACTTTTTCATGTGTCTGTTGGCCATCTGGATGTCTCCTTTGCAGAAATGTCTGTTCATGTCCTCTGCCCATTTCTTGATTGGATTATTTGTTCTTTGTGTGTTGAGTTTGCTAAGTTCTTTATAGATTCTGGACACTAGTCCTTTATCTGATATGTCGTTTGCAAATATCTTCTCCCATTCTGTCAGTTGTCTTTTGATTTTGTTAACTGTTTCCTTTGCTGTGCAAAAGCTTTTGATCTTGATGAAATCCCAATAGTTCATTTTTGCCCTTGCTTCCCTTGCCTTTGGCATTGTTCCTAGGAAGAAGTTGCTGCGGCTGAGGTCGAAGAGGTTGCTGCCTGTGTTCTCCTCAAGGATTTTGATGGATTCCTTTCGTACATTGAGGTCCTTCATCCATTTTGAGTCTATTTTTGTGTGTGGTGTAAGGAAATGGTCCAATTTCATTTTTCTGCATGTGGCTGTCCAATTTTCCCAGCACCATTTATTGAAGAGGCTGTCTTTTTTCCATTGGACATTCTTTCCTGCTTTGTCGAAGATGAGTTGACCATAGAGTTGAGGGTCTATTTCTGGGCTCTCTATTCTGTTCCATTGATCTATGTGTCTGTTTTTGTGCCAGTACCATGCTGTCTTGATGATGACAGCTTTGTAATAGAGCTTGAAGTCCGCAATTGTGATGCCACCAACGTTGGCTTTCTTTTTCAATATCCCTTTGGCTATTTGAGGTCTTTTCTGGTTCCATATAAATTTTAGAATTATTTGTTCCATTTCTTTGAAAAAGATGGATGGTACTTTGATAGGAATTGCATTAAATGTGTAGATTGCTTTAGGTAGCATAGACATTTTCACAATATTTATTCTTCCAATCCAGGAGCATGGAACATTTTTCCATTTCTTTGTGTCTTCCTCCATTTCTTTCATGAGTACTTTATAGTTTTCTGAGTATAGATTCTGTGTCTCTTTGGTTAGGTTTATTCCTAGGTATCTTATGGTTTTGGGTGCAATTGTAAATGGGATTGACTCCTTAATTTCCCTTTCTTCTGTCTTGCTGTTGGTGTAGAGAAATGCAACTGATTTCTGTGCATTGATTTTATATCCTGACACTTTACTGAATTCCTGTATAAGTTCTAGCAGTTTTGGAGTGGAGTCTTTTGGGGTTTCCACGTATAGTATCATATCATCTGCAAAGAGTGATAGTTTGACTTCTTCTTTGCCCATTTGGATGCCTTTAATTTCCTTTTGTTGTCTGATTGCTGAGGCTAGGACCTCTAGTACTATGTTGAATAGCAGTGGTGATAATGGACATCCCTGCCGTGTTCCTGACCTTAGCGGAAAAGCTTTCAGTTTTTCTCCATTGAGAATGATATTTGCGGTGGGTTTTTCATAGATGGCTTTGATGATATTGAGGTATGTGCCCTCTATCCCTACACTTTGAAGAGTTTTGATCAGGAAGGGATGCTGTACTTTGTCAAATGCTTTTTCAGCATCTATTGAGAGTATCATATGGTTCTTGTTCTTTCTTTTATTGATGTGTTGTATCACACTGACTGATTTGTGGATGTTGAACCAACCTTGCAGCCCTGGAATAAATCCCACTTGGTCGTGGTGAATAATCTTTTTAATGTACTGTTGAATCCTATTAGCTAGTATTTTGTTGAGTATTTTCGCATCTGTGTTCATCAAGGATATTGGTCTATAGCTCTCTTTTTTGATGGGATCCTTGTTTGGTTTGGTGATCAAGGTGATGCTGGCCTCATAAAATGAGTTTGGAAGTTTTCCTTCCATTTCTATTTTTTGGAACAGTTTCAGGAGAATAGGAATTAGTTCTTCTTTAAATGTTTGGAAGAATTCCCCTGGGAAGCCATCTGGCCCTGGGCTTTTGTTTGTTTGAAGATTTTTAATGACTGTTTCAAGCTCCTTACTGGTTATGGGTCTGTTCAGGCTTTCTATTTCTTCCTGGTTCAGTTGTGGTAGTTTATATGTTTCTAGGAATGCATCCATTTCTTCCAGATTGTCAAATTTATTGCCGTAGAGTTGCTCATAGTATGTTCTTATAATAGTTTGTATTTCTTTGGTGTTAGTTGTGATCTCTCCTCTTTCATTCATGATTTTATTTATTTGGGTCCTTTCTCTTTTCTTTTTGATAAGTCGGGCCAAGGGTTTATCAATTTTATTAATTCTTTCAAAGAACCAGCTCCTAGTTTCGTTGGTTTGTTCTATTGTTTTTTTGGTTTCTATTTCATTGATTTCTGCTCTGATCTTTATGATTTCTCTTCTCCTGCTGGGCTTAGGGTTTCTTTCTTGTTCTTTCTCCAGCTCCTTAGGTGTAGGGTTAGATTGTGTACCTGAGACCTTTCTTGTTTCTTGAGAAAGGCTTGTTCCGTTATATATTTTCCTCTCAGGACTGCCTTTGTTGTGTCCCACAGATTTTGAACTGTTGTATTTTCATTATCATTTGTTTCCATGATTTTTTTCAATTCTTCTTTAATGTCCCGGTTGACCCATTCATTCTTTAGAACGATGCTGTTTAGTCTCCATGTATTTGGGTTCTTTCCAAACTTCCTTTTGTGGTTGAGTTCTAGCTTTAGAGCATTGTGGTCTGAAAATATGCAGGGAATGATCCCAATCTTTTGATACCGGTTGAGTCCTGATTTAGGACCGAGGATGTGATCTATTCTGGAGAATGTTCCATGTGCACTAGAGAAGAATGTGTATTCTGTTGCTTTGGGATGAAATGTTCTGAATATATCTGTGATGTCCATCTGGTCCAGTGTGTCGTTTAAGGCCTTTATTTCCTTGCTAATCTTTTGCTTGGATGATCTGTCCATTTCAGTGAGGGGAGTGTTAAAGTCCCCTACTATTATTGTATTATAGTTGATGTGTTTCTTTGATTTTGTTATTAATTGGTTTATATAGTTGGCTGCTCCCACGTTGGGGGCATAGATATTTAAAATGGTTAAATCTTCTTGTTGGACAGACCCTTTGAGTATGATATAGTGTCCTTCCTGATCTCTTATTATAGTCTTTGGCTTAAAATCTAGTTAATCTGATATAAGGATTGCCACTCCTGCTTTCTTCTGATGTCCATTAGCATGGTAAATTCTTTTCCACCCCCTCACTTTAAATCTGGAAGTGTCTTCGGGCTTAAAATGAGTTTCTTGGAGGCAACATATAGATGGGTTTTGTTTTTTTATCCATTCTGATACCCTGTGTCTTTTGACAGGGGCATTTAGCCCATTAACATTCAGGGTAACTATTGAGAGATATGAATTTAGTGCCATTGTATTGCCTGTCAGGTGACTGTTACTGTATATGGTCTCTGTTCCTTTCTGATCTACCACTTGTAGGCTCTCTCTTTGCTTAGAGGACTCCTTTCAAGATTTCCTGTAGAGCTGGTTTGGTGTTTGCAATTTCTTTCAGTTTTTGTTTGTCCTGGAAGCTTTTAATCTCTCCTTCTATTTTCAATGATAGCCTAGCTGGATATAGTATTCTGGGCTGCATGTTTTTCTCATTTAGTGCTCTGAAAATATCATGCCAGCTCTTTCTGGCCTGCCAGGTCTCTGTGGATAATTCAGCTGCCAATCTAATATTTTTACCATTGTATGTTACAGACTTCTTTTCCCGGGCTGCTTTCAGGATTTTCTCTTTGTCACTGAGACTTGTAAATTTTACTATTAGGTGACGGGGTGTGGGCCTATTGTTATTGATTTTGAGGGGCGTTCATGAACCTCCTGAATTTTGATCCTCGTTCCCTTTGCCATATTGGGGAAATTCTCCCCAATAATTCTCTCCAGTATACCTTCTGCTCCCCTCTCTCTTTCTTCTTCTTCTGGAATCCCAATTATTCTAATGTTGTTTCGTCTTATCATGTCACTTATCTCTCTAATTCTCCCCTCGTGGTCCAGTAGCTGTTTGTCCCTCTTTTGCTCAGCTTCTTTATTCTCTGTCATTTGGTCTTCTATATCACTAATTCTTTCTTCTGCCTCATTTATCCTAGCAGTGAGTGCCTCCATTTTTTATTGCACCTGATTAATAGCTTTTTTTATTTCAACTTGGTTAGATTTTAGTTCTTTTATTTCTCCAGAAAGGGCTTTTATATCTCTCGAGAGGGTTTCTCTCATATCTTCCATGCCTTTTTCGAGCCTGGCTAGAACCTTGAGAATTCTCATTCTGAACTCTTGATCTGACATATTACCAATGTCTGTATTGATTAGGTCCCTAGCCTTCAGTACTGCCTCTTGTTCTTTTTTTTGTGTTGAATTTTTCCGTCTTGTCATTTTGTCCAGATAAGAGTATATGAAGGACCAAGTAAAATACTAAAAGGGTGGCAACAACCCCAGGAAAATATGCTTTTACCAAATTAGAAGAGATCCCAAATTGTGAGGGGGGAGAAAGGGGATAAAAAGAGGTTCAAAAAGGAAGAAAGAAAAAAAAAAGAAAAAAGAAAAAAAAAAGAAAAGAATTTCAAAAAAGAAAACACATAAGAAAAATATAAAAAAGAAAAAATATATATATTGGATAAACTATTTAAAAAACGTTAAAAAAGAAAAAGGTAAAAGTTAAAAAAAAAATTTCACCCGAAGGCGAGAAAAAGAAACAAAAAATGAAAAAGAAAAAAATTAAATTAACTGCAAGACTAAAAAAAATCACAGGGAAAAAGCCATGAGTTCTGTGCTTGGCTTTCTCCTCCTCTGGAATTCTGCTGCTCTCCTTGGAATTGAAACCGCACTCCTTGGTAGGTGAACTTGGTCTTGGCTGGATTTCTTGTTGATCTTCTGGGGGAGGGGCCTGTTGTAGTGATTCTCAAGTGTCTTTGCCCCAGGCGGAATTACACCGCCCTTACCAGGGGCCGGGGTGAGTAATCCGCTCGGGTTTGCTTTCAGTAGCTTTTGTTCCCTGAGCGCTTTCCGTAGAGTTCCGGAGGACGGGAATACAAATGGCGGCCTCCTGGTCTCCGGCCTGGAGGAGCCGAGAGCCCAGGGCCACACTCCTCAGTGCGCCCTCAGAGAACAGCGCCCAGTTACTCCCGTCTGCCTGACCTCCGGCCGTGCTCCGAGCTCACCGAGCCTGCGACCGGTTCAAGGTAACCCCGAGCTGTGAGCTTACTGTCGGCTCTGTCTCTGTAGCTGGCTCTCCCGTTCCAATACCCGCAAGCACTGCGACACTCAGACACCCCCGATCCTTCTGTGACCCTGTGGGACCTGAGGCCACGCTGACCCTGTGTGGGCTTCGCCCCGGGTAGCCTCTGGAGCGATGTCCCTCAGTGGAACAGACTTTTAAAAGTCCTGATTTTTTGCACCGTTGCTCCGCCGCTTGCCGGGAGCCGGCCCCTCCCCCCGGGGTCTATCTTCCCGTCCCTTTGGATTCACTTCTCTGCGGGTCCTACCTTTCAGAAAGTGGTTGTTTTTCTATTTCCAGAATTGCTGTTCTTCTTCTCTTCAAAGATGGATTTTCAGATGTTTTCAATCTTTAGATAAGCTATCTAGCTGATCTCGGCTAGCTGAAGTAGTCTCAGCCTGCTACTTCTCCGCCATCTTGACTCCTCCTCCTCTGTAATTAGTTATTCTTAAGGAGAAACTTCAGATGAATACATTTCTCTTGGAAAACATAAGGTTATGAAAAAAATTGCACTGTTTATTTTATATGTGCTGCCGAAGCGAGCACTGCACTGTTTATTTTAAAAAATAAGTTTTGAAGATTATGTAGTTTATTTCAGAACTTGAACTGTTCAAAATTATCCTTGGCTTAAGTTTGTAAGCAGATGTCAAAATATTGTTTTTTTTTTCTTTTAATGATGAGGAAATAATTATTAAAATTTGTTCTAAATTTATAAGTATTTAGAGATAGGTGTTCTATTGTTTAAGAATTCTGTTCCTTTAAAAAGCTCCAAGGTGATTCTGATGCAGTCATGTTCAGAATTCTAAGAATGACTTCCAGTGGCCCTTGTTCTGATGCAATTTCCTCCTGAGTGGAGGTGGAACCCATGAATATGGCGAGCTTGGACTCTAATGGTTATATCACGTTATATGACAAAAGATAGATTATCTGGCAAGTCTAATCTAGCTACAAAGCTCTTTAAAAGCAGGGTTTTCTGTGGCTTGTGGCAAAAGAAGCTGAAGAGATTTCAAATGTGAGAAGTCAAGGCACCATTTTGCTAAGCAGCGGGTGGAGAGGGTCATAGGAGAATGAAAGCAGAGAGCCTTAGGGACTGAGAGCAGTGCCCTGCTGACAGCCAGCAAGGAAACAGGGACCTTGATCCTACAACCACATGGAACTAAAGTCTGCCAACACCCTGAATAAGCCTGGAGGCTGATTCTTCCAGAACCCTCAGATAAGAACCCATCTGGTCTTTGACACCCTGACTTTGGGCTTGTGAGCCCCTAAGTAGAGGACCCAGCCAAGCCTGCTGACTTCTTACCTGCAAAAATATGAGAGGAGAAATGGGTGTTGTTTTAAGCTGGTAAATAGATGGCAATTTGTTATGCAGCAGTGGAAAACCAATGCATCAACATTTAGGTTTGGCAGTAGACCATTAAGGAATGGGATCCTCCCATAGGCTCTGAAGCACAGGTTCATTATTTCCACTTTTTGGATGACCAGGTGGGGTCAGAGGACTGAGGTTCTTTACCCACAGTCTCATACCTAATGTCAGAACTATAGTTTCAGAAAAAAATATATGTACATGAAATATATATATTCACATATATAAATATATGTACATGAAATATGAATCTATCTCTCTCTATATATATGTATGTACATATTTTTTTTTCCAAACTATAGTTTGAAGTTCCCTAATGCTCAAAAACAGAAAGGGAAAAGATCAAACATATAGGAAATAGGGAGACTGGATGAAGCCAAAGAAGAAAGACTTCAGTTCAGTAGACATTGAAAAAAAAAATGAGTCCTATTTCTTTAATGTGCCCGCGAAAATTGCAAACTCCAATCTGTTTGCTTTATAAGACAGTTGAATGGTTCAAACACATAAGGGAGGCTTGGGATATTCTTTCAGGCTTAATGTAGTTGCAACTCAAGGATAGGAGATAACTGTAGAGTCAGATCCTCCTGACAGTGGCTCCAAAGGTTGGCAATGTAATCAATATGTCAGGAGGCCCAGAACAATTGTCCAGGCTTTGTCCTTTAGCAAGGGTCTTACAGCCCCCTGGCTTACTGGAGATACAGAGAACATTTAGGTAAGTCCTCCACAGTGTTTCATCAACTTCCCAGAACATACCTTTGTGCATAGTGATGTCAGCTGGAATATAAAACACGGAGACTTAATGAAGTTCTGTCCTCTGGCTCTTTAAATCAAGAGTAGTCACTCCTGCCAAAGGTATGAAGGGTGATGTGTGTGCCTACTTCGACCCAGTCTTTCCACTGAGGTTCCTTCTCTGCTGTCTCAGACACTGACTAAGGGAAGCCAAGACAAGGGGAAGAGCCACCCATCCATCCATTCATTCATCCCTTCTGCCCACACACATATATTAAGCTCCTGCTGGGGTGCTCAGTGCGATTCCGAAGCAACTGGGCTTCATCAGACCAATTTTAGTACAAAACAAAAAGCATCTTCTCTGTGGAGAGAGTAAAAATAAAAATCTATCCCTAATTCTGATCCTATCTTTTGAAAAGAGTCTTTAACTATATTAAGCTGCTTGCATAGACAAGTTCCAAAAGTGTGTAATAGAAATTCTACAGAAATCCATCCAAGAATAATTTATGTTGCTCTTGCAAAGAGGGCTGTCCTGGCTTCACTCCCCAAATGTTTATTCATGTCAGCCATTCATTGGCTCAAGGAATATACACTGGGTGTCTTCTACGTGCTCCCCAGAGAGGCATAGGTACAAAAGTGAATAAAACAAAGTTTTGCTCTCAAAATCTAGCCCAGACAATCCCCCCCAAAATATTAATAATAACAACACATTTTGCATCCAAATACTCTGATGCAGGGGAATCTACGTGCCCAGCCATAAACTCTTGTTCGTGCAAGAATAACCTGAAAACCAGAGGACTGTACAAGTAGGTTTTTCTGCCAGGCTGAGGGTTTTTTTGTTTGTTTGTTTGTTTGTTTGTGTTTTCCTTATTTAATCTGCTTGTAAAACTCTCACTTTCCATTTCTGCAGCCACTCCATTAGGAATTTTGATGAACTGGAGGACAGAAAGCCTATCTGTGTGTAAAAAAGCTGAGGTATTGCATAGTGTCTTTTGGATTTTTCCTCTGACAAGTGGTTGGCATCTGCTAACAACACTTCTTTTCTTGAGCTTTGTAACATTGCCAGCCTTAGAACTGAGCTTTGAAAAAGGAGATGGGACTGTTAACAAATGCCTTTGTTATCTCCAGAATTGATTATTGTACAGTGGTTCACAGAAAAACTTGATGTGCATCTTGTCTCAATATTTACCTGCTCCTCCCAGGAAATATTGTGCTAAGAGCAATTCCCTGCCTCACAACAAATGTCAACTTGCCTAAGATAGCTGGTGTGCAGCTCACCAATCGACTGTCTTTCTCCCCATTTGGGGAACCAGTATGATAAGACCCCAGGAAGAATTTCTCACTGGAGATCTTGGGTGATCTTTTGGTTGTGATGGCTGCGTGGAGTGTCTCATATATCTCTTTTCTCCCCTTGCTTTCATTTGAAAAATATTTATTGAAACCTTCTACTTGCTAAGCCCTTTTCTGGCCTCTTGGAAAATACTAATGAATGAAAACAAACCTGAGGCAAATGGCCTTCCTGGAGATTACATTGGGCGGAGGAGAGGAGCATTCCTCAGGCAATCCCAGTACATGGTGTTAACACAGGATTGCACAGTACATGTGCTACAAGAAGTAAATATAGTCAAAGATCAAAGACAGCTATTTTGAGAAAGTGATTTTTTTTAACTGAGTTAGAAGGAATCCAGGAATTGGGATGGGGGAGAGTGAGTGAGAGAGAAGCAGTAAAAAACAGGGAGGTGGCATTTTCTAGACGGAGAGGACAATAGTAAAAAGGGGGTTCAAAGGGCATGGCAAATGACCCTGGGCAAACTGCTAAACTTTTCAAGGGCTCAGTTTCCTCATCTCTGAAATGAAGGAATGAAAAATAAATAAAATGGGCAAAATGGTAAAACCCATGTAATAGTGTTGTAAGGATTAACTGGACGGTCCATGGAAATCATTGACACGTATTTCTTGATAAGTCCACATGGACAATAAGCTAGTATTTATTCATTGATTGAGGAACTGCGAAAAATTTGAGATCAGGGTGGCTGGGCTGCCTGTGGTTTTCACCCAATCTTGTATGCCAGACTTTCTTTACAGCTAGAGTATAGCCTGTGTTGTACATCTGAAGCTCTCCAATGTGTAGCAAAAATTTGTTGTTTATATGTCTGTATCTGACTCAAAACTATCATTCTTTGCAGACAAGTGCTATGTCTTATTTATTTCTGTATCCACACACATAATGTAGTGCCTGGCACAAAGTAGTTTCTCAATAAATGTTTCATGGATGAATGAATAAATAGAAGAAGATAGAAGTAATAGAGTAGAGTAGAATAGAATCCTTTAAGATCTTGGTGCTAAGCTAAATGCTACAGGAAATTCAAAGAGTAGCTGTTGAATTTAGTCTCTAATATTTATTTATTTGACAGAGAGGCAGGCAGAGAGAGAGAGAGGAGGAAGCAGACTCACTGCTGAGCAGAGAGCCTGATGTGGGGCTTGATCCCAGGGTACTTGGATCATGACCTGAGCCAAAGGCATAGACTTTAACCCACTGAGCCACCCAGGTGCCCCCCTAAGATACTTTTTAAGGGCTGTTAGAACACTGCTGCCCCAGGAAGACATGAATAGACATTTTTCCAAAGGAGACATCCAGATAGCCAACGGACACTTGAAAAGATATTCAGCATCACATCATCAGGGAAATGAAAATCAAAACCACAATGAGATATCATTTCCTACCAGTCAGAATGGTTAAAATCAACAACACAAGAAACAACACGTATTGGTGAAGATGTGGAGATCTTGCACTGCTGGTGGGAAAGCAAACTGGTGGTAGCCACTGGGGAAAACAGTATGGGAGTTCCTGAAAAAGTAAAAAATAAAACTACCCTATAATGTAGCAATTGCATTAATGGTTATTTACCCAAAGAATATAAAAAATACTAATTCAGACAAGATCGGGTATGTTTAGGATGGTATTGCCATAGACCAAAAATACTAATACAAAGTGTTATGTGCACCCTGATGTTTATAGCAGCATTATTTACAATAACCAAATTATGGAAATAGCCATACACACACACACACACACACACATATGTATATATTGCATATATTATTTATGAATATATTGTGAATATATTATATATATTATATAAAATATATATGATACATTATATATATAATATATATAATATTACCCAGCCCTAAAAAAGAATGAAATCTCATTATTTGCAACAACACGGGTAGAGCTAGAGAGTATTGTGCTAAGTGAAATATGTCGGTCTCACTCATATGTGGAATTTAAGAAACTAAACAAATGAGCATAGGGAGAAAAAGGCAAACCAAGAAACACACTTTTAACCATAGAGAACAAGCTGATGGTGACCAAAAGGGAGGTGGGTGGGGGATAGGTGAAACAGGTGATGGGGATTAAGGAGGGCACTTGTGATGAGCTCGGGGTGATGTTGGAAGAGTTGAATCACTATACGGTACACCTAAAACTAATATTAGATTGTATGTAAACTACACTGCAATTTAAATAAAAATTAAAAAAAAAACTGCTTCCCCAGGCTGCCAGATGTTTGGAACAGCAGAGGAATAAAAAGCTCACTCACACTAGCAACCTTCCTTCTCACCTCAGAGCACAAATTTTGGGCATTGCATTTCTTCCCCATGCCTCCCTTGAGAGAAAACTGTGCAGCTAAACTCTATTGAATGACAGTAAATATCCAAGACCCCTCCCAAATAAAAATCCTTATTATTATTTCAAGAATTATATGTACTCATTTTTTACAATATGGATATTTTTGAAGATATTTAAAATATGTCCAAAGATAGCTACAACCTTGGCACCTTTGCACATTATTATAAACTATATATTGTCTCACATACAATCCACTGTCATTAACTCTGTGCTAAAGATGGGAAGACTGAGGCTCATCGCAGCCAGGGGAGCTATCCAGTGTAGCACAATCAGTAAATGGTGCAACTGGTACTCAGGCCCGAATATGTCCTGGGTATGCAAGGCCAAGAGGGGATGGTACCTCTTCATGATAGAATATGAAGCCCACGCTACCTTTGGACTTGGGAGAGATATCCATTTTAATTTTATATTCCCTCTAACCTAGCTTTAATGATCCTCCCTCACTTTTCCATTCATCTGGACCCCACTCTCATTTGGAGGTTCTGTTAAAGTTTTTCATCCTCCAGCAGCCTTCTTGAATCTGTCAAGCCAATTGATTATAGCTCCCCTGGTCTCTGTTGTTAGGCCCTCCAGCTTTGCATCTCTGGCTTAGGACTTTCAAATACTACATTATATACATAGCTATTTTTTTTAGGTACATGCTAGGCCATTAGTTTAATAATAAAACCACCAAATATTAGACCCGGGAGTCCCCTTCTTCTGAATTCAGATCTTATCTCCATCACTCCTGGGCTTTGTGTCTATCTGCATGTTCTCTGACTTCTCTGTGCTTTAGCTCCTCATTTAAAAATGGGAACGAAGACTCCACTCCAAAACTGCTAGAACTTCTACAGGAATTCAGTAAAGTGTCAGGATATAAAATCAATGCACAGAAATCAGTTGCATTTCTCTACACCAACAGCAAGACAGAAGAAAGGGAAATTAAGGAATCAATCCCATTTACAATTGCACCCAAAACCATAAGATACCTAGGAATAAACCTAACCAAAGAGACACAGAATCTATACTCAGAAAACTATAAAGTACTCATGAAAGAAATGGAGGAAGACACAAAGAAATGGAAAAATGTTCCATGCTCCTGGATTGGAAGAATAAATATTGTGAAAATGTCTATGCTACCTAAAGCAATCTACACATTTAATGCAATTCCTATCAAAGTACCATCCATCTTTTTCAAAGAAATGGAACAAATAATTCTAAAATTTATATGGAACCAGAAAAGACCTCAAATAGCCAAAGGGATATTGAAAAAGAAAGCCAACGTTGGTGGCATCACAATTGCGGACTTCAAGCTCTATTACAAAGCTGTCATCATCAAGACAGCATGGTACTGGCACAAAAACAGACACATAGATCAATGGAACAGAATAGAGAGCCCAGAAATAGACCCTCAACTCTATGGTCAACTCATCTTCGACAAAGCAGGAAAGAATGTCCAATGGAAAAAAGACAGCCTCTTCAATAAATGGTGCTGGGAAAATTGGACGGCCACATGCAGAAAAATGAAATTGGACCATTTCCTTACACCACACACAAAAATAGACTCAAAATGGATGAAGGACCTCAATGTGCGAAAGGAATCCATCAAAATCCTTGAGGAAAACACAGGCAGCAACCTCTTCGACCTCAGCCGCAGCAACATCTTCCTAGGAACAACGCCAAAGGCAAGGGAAGCAAGGGCAAAAATGAACTACTGGGATTTCATCAAGATCAAAAGCTTTTGCACAGCAAAGGAAACAGTTAACAAAATCAAAAGACAACTGACAGAATGGGAGAAGATATTTGCAAACGACATATCAGATAAAGGACTAGTGTCCAGAATCTATAAAGAACTTAGCAAACTCAACACCCAAAGAACAAATAATCCAATCAAGAAATGGGCAGAGGACATGAACAGACATTTCTGCAAAGGAGACATCCAGATGGCCAACAGACACATGAAAAAGTGCTCCATATCACTCGGCATCAGGGAAATACAAATCAAAACCACAATGAGATATCACCTCACACCAGTCAGAATGGCTAAAATCAACAAGTCAGGAAATGACAGATGCTGGCGAGGATGCGGAGAAAGGGGAACCCTCCTACACTGTTGGTGGGAATGCAAGCTGGTGCAGCCACTCCGGAAAACAGCATGGAGGGTCCTCAAAATGTTGAAAATAGAACTGCCCTATGACCCAGCAATTGCACTATTGGGTATTTACCCTAAAGATACAAACGTAGTGATCCAAAGGGGCACGTGCACCCGAATGTTTATAGCAGCAATGTCCACAATAGCCAAACTATGGAAAGAACCTAGATGTCCATCAACAGATGAATGGATCAAGAAGAAGTGGTATATATACACAATGGAATACTATGCAGCCATCAAAAGAAATGAAATCTTGCCATTTGCAACAACATGGATGGAACTAGAGCGTATCATGCTTAGCGAAATAAGTCAAGCGGAGAAAGACAACTATCATATGATCTCCCTGATATGAGGAAGTGGTGATGCAACATGGGGGCTTAAGTGGGTACGAGAAGAATAAATGAAAGAAAATGGGATTGGGAGGAAGACAAACCATAAGTGACTCTTAATCTCACAAAACAAACTGAGGGTTGCTGGGGGGAGGGGGTTTGGGAGAAGAGGGTGGGATTATGGACATTGGGGAGGGTATGTGCTTTGGTGAGTGCTGTGAAGTGTGTAAACCTGGTGATTCACAGACCTGTACCCCTGGGGATAAAAATATATGTTTATAAAAAATAAAAAATTATACTTAAAAAAAATGGGAACGAATACTACCCTCTCATAGGGGGGCAATAAGTTAATACACGTAAAGCATCTGGGAGTTTTGAGTCACTGCTAACTATTTTCCTAGGCCAACCTTTAAAGACCTAGAATCCATTCTTCATATAAAGCTGAATTGAGGAAGGAAGGTACTGACATTTGTTATGTCCATCTCATTTGTGGGCACCCCTCACTCCACCAGAATCCCTGGAGCTCCACAGATCACCCAGCATTTTTTGTGGGCTAAAAAACAAAAGGCCTAGAGAGATGAAGTAACTTGTCTAATCACACATGGCCAGTAGTTGACAAGGAGGTCTGGCCTTGGGCCCGTGTTCTTCTCACTTGCACTAGACATGACCAAGTCTGACTGTCTGTTATCTTTATGTATTCCTTCCTCCGCCCCCCAGCCCAAAGCTTTACATGGCTTTATTCATCCACTGAGGATATAAATAAGTTTAGACCAGTCCCAGCATTTATGGAACTCATACTTTGGTGGGAGGGGAAGGGTAGAGAAACATAATTATAGAAGAGAATTAATTTAATGATAAAGGTATGCAGAAGGAACACAGATGAGGAATAATTAATCCAATGTTGAGCAGAATGTGAGGGATGAGTAAGAGGCAAATCGAGCTGTTGTGGGATTGGGGGCATTCCTGGCAGAGGGCACTGCTGGGACAAACCCACAAGGGCAGGGAAGAGCATGGCATCTGTGAAGAGCTGCAATTTCCTTTCCCTGCTAGAGCGTGGAGCCCAAGACAGGAAGAGGGGGAGAAGCCCGGGAGAGAAAGCCAGGGGTGGCATACTGGGGGAGCATTGGTGAAAGGAGTCCCGGGCGTCATGTTGGAACACCTGGGGATTGATGTCGGTTTCCAGAACTACGTACTTTAAAGTTGAGAGGGTTGTGTTGGCAGAAAAAAAAGAAAAAAGACCCGTGGTTTTGAAAAAGTGTTAAAATCAAGCAATATGAAACATATGCTGGTATCCTCTGAGGTGATGGAAAAGGGAAAATTCACTCCAACATTAGGCCAGCACAAAAGTGCTGAGAGTCAACAAAATAAAGACTTTGACCAATCACTCTCTGTGTTGCTGCAGTACAGATCCTCTTTGATAAATGGAGTTTCAGCCATGAGGAGAGTTACCAAATACTGTTCCAAGCGACCTTAGTTAGCAACACTTGCGTTCCGCTTCTAACTAAGAGCAAGTTTTTCAAATCAGGTAAGATGAAAATCCTGTAGAGCTTGAAAAAAGACAATTAATGGATTCACCAGACTCTGACCAGAGATGGGCACTGACAGCTGGAGATACACCCTCCCCGTGGCCTGCAGGACCTTCCCAGCGAGGCAAGGAGCTGGCTGGGCATGGAAGGGGGAGAGACGGAAAGGACCAGCTCGGCTGAGACAAGGAGTCCTGGCAGCTAAAGTCTATTTATTAGTGTCTCTGCTCCTCCCTTGCTATTATATTAATATAACGAATTGCTCACAGGTGCATCAAATGAGGTTTAGATGATTGCTGGGAGCTTTGTTACCCAAACAGGCCAAATTAGGGAGAGAAGATGCGTCAGGCAAACTAGCTCCTTAGCAGAAGTACAAAGCTTGAATTAATGAAGGTCGGTGTTCACATTTGGCCTTCATGGCTTTCACGGCACTGAGATTCAGCCCCATGTTCAACTCTTGCTTGCCAAGAAGTACTCTCTCTTCACTTCTGTGGGGATAGGATAGATGGGGTGAATATCCCAAGGAAATTATCTTCTCCTTCCAAATAATAATGAGAATAAGAAAAACTGATGGCCACATGTACCGGGCCTTACTGTAAGGGTGTGCAGGTTTTGTCGCTCAGCACAAAGGTTCTAGAACAAAGGAGTGAACGTGTGCTGGCATCATGTTATGTAGTGCTCCACACATCATGTGCCCTGTGTGGACTGCACACCCTGGAGGAAGGAGCACCTTTTTCTAACTGCCCCAAATATACAGTCCACTCAAGGACTTGTGTACTTGAGCCTTGGTACAGCTTTTCAGAGAGAGTGATTTTTCCCTCCTAACCCTCAGCGTGGCACATGAGCTAGTGGTAGCCCCCCACATATTATCTATAACCCCAACAACCACCCTGTATGGTGCACATAGTCTTAGGATCCCCATTTTACAGATTAGAAAACTGAGTGCCAGAAAGATGAAACAACATGGTGAGAGTTTTACGTGGCAGAGCAAGGATTTGATCCAAAGCAATTTCCCATTCCTCTGCTGCCTTAAACCAAAATAAACACATTTTTTTTTCTTCATCTCTCACTCCAGAGAGAGGGATGAGAAAGGAGAAAGAATACTTCAACACAGAGGCATGAGAGGGGCTCTATAGTCAAGAGAGCTAAGTTTGATGTTCAATATGAAGCTCGCTTTGAGTCCTCTGAATTTCTATTTCTTCCTGTAAAATGAGAATTGCCCTAGATGGCTGATCTCCAAGGTTCCCTCTAGTTTAATGTCCAAGAAGTCCAATGGCCTTTTCTTCCATTCATTTTTTTTTTCCTGTAGGAGAGTATTAAGACTACATAAACTCCATGCATCCTGGAGGGTGATCTGAGAATACACACCAAAGCCATAAAAAGAATCATGTGCATAATTTCGTACAATGATTACAATTCTGGAGAACATCCCAAGGAAATTATAAAAAAGAAGAGCTCTGAGTACAAAGCCTTGGCATTTGCTCATTGTGACAAACAGCCAAGACCTAAATGACCCACAATAGGAGAATGGTTTTATAAATTTTAGGGTGTACATGTGATGGGGTGATTGACTATAATAACATACCAACTGTGATACCTCTCCAAGTAGAAACATGCATATGTCTTTAGGAAATAATGCCGAGCAAAAAAATAAAGAATTTAAAATTGTACATAGACTATATTACAGACAGAAAAATGTTTACAGATTGAAAGAGAATATAATATAAAATCATTTATTTTGGTAATGGGTTTATAGTACTTTACAAAAATTAATTTTATCATATTTAAGTCTCACTATCACTTTGGGCAGTTAAAGGTACTTCATCAAAACGTTTTGACTTCTGTATTTCTCTTGGGATTTCAAAATTGATACTCATTACATAAAATTTGGAAATTCAAAAGAGTAAAAAGAAATGGAAAAACATTCAAACTGCACTCATGAGAGGAAACCTAATTTTTTTTTTAAGATTTCTTTATGCATCTTAGAGAGAAAGAGAGAGAACACAAGCTGGGGAGGAGCAGAGGAGAGGAAGGGAATCCCAAGGAGATGCCCCGCTGAGTGTGGAGCCCGATGAGGGTCTCAATCTCACAACCCAGAGTTCATGTCCTGACCCAAAACCAAGTCAGACACTTCACCAACTAGCCACCCAGACATCCCACAGGCAACTTATTATGAGTTTGGTCTTTTTCTAGTTTTTTTAAACATTGATTTTGATTTTCCTTTGCACAGGTAGATCATTCTATCTCTATAAATCTGAATCATGTTTTGCTTTTAATATTATTTAACTTTATTTTGTATTTTCCCATGTTGCTAAAAAGGTTTATAAACACATAATACATCATTTAGTCCCCCAGTTATTTCTAACTCTTGTTACATATTTAGATTATTTCCAATTATTATTGGATTATTATTTTGCTTAATAATCCTGAAATGGTCTTTACAGTTTATAAATCACTGTCCAAATTTTAGATTATTTGCTTATGATAGAATCTCAGAATGGGAAAATAAGAAACTCTTCTTTTATTCTTTTATTTTTTTTAAAGATTTTATTTATTCATTTGACAGACAGAGATCACAAGTAGGCATAGAGGTAGGCAGAGAGAGAGGAGGAATCAGGGTCCGCACGGAGCAGAGAGCCCAATGCGGGGTTCGATCCCAGGACCCTGGGATCATGACCTGAACTGAAGGCAGAGGCTTTAACCCACTGAGCCACCCAGGTGCCCCAGAATTCTTTTAAACCAAAACTTCTCATTCCCAGATCTCATATTCCATGTATTTTGAAGTCAGTAAGGATTGGTAATTCATCTTCAAGGATTTTTTTTTTCCAATTTCTTTTTTTTTTTAATTTTTTATTTTTTATAAACATATATTTTTATCCCCAGGGGTACAGGTCTGTGAATCACCAGGTTTACACACTTCACAGCACTCACCAAATCACATACCCTCCCCAATGTCCATAATCCCACGCCCTTCTCCCAAACCCCCTCCCCCCGGCAACCCTCAGTTTGTTTTGTGAGATTAAGAGTCACTTATGGTTTGTCTCCCTCCCAATCCCATCTTGTTTCATTTATTCTTCTTCTACCCACTTAAGCCTCCATGTTGCATCACCACTTCCTCATATCAGGGAGATCATATGATAGTTGTCTTTCTCTGCTTGACTTATTTCGCTAAGCATGATACGCTCTAGTTCCATCCATGTTGTTGCAAATGGCAAGATTTCATTTCTTTTGATGGCTGCATAGTATTCCATTGTGTATATATACCACTTCTTCTTGATCCATTCATCTGTTGATGGACATCTAGGTTCTTTCCATAGTTTGGCTATTGTGGACATTGCTGCTATAAACATTCGGGTGCACGTGCCCCTTTGGATCACTACGTTTGTATCTTTAGGGTAAATACCCAATAGTGCAATTGCTGGGTCATAGGGCAGTTCTATTTTCAACATTTTGAGGACCCTCCATGCTGTTTTCCGGAGTGGCTGCACCAGCTTGCATTCCCACCAACAGTGTAGGAGGGTTCCCCTTTCTCCGCATCCTCGCCAGCATCTGTCATTTCCTGACTTGTTGATTTTAGCCATTCTGACTGGTGTGAGGTGATATCTCATTGTGGTTTTGATTTGTATTTCCCTGATGCCGAGTGATATGGAGCCCTTTTTCATGTGTCTGTTGGCCATCTGGATGTCTTCTTTGCAGAAATGTCTGTTCATGTCCTCTGCCCATTTCTTGATTGGATTATTTGTTCTTTGGGTGTTGAGTTTGCTAAGTTCTTTATAGATTCTGGACACTAGTCCTTTATCTGATATGTCGTTTGCAAATATCTTCTCCCATTCTGTCAGTTGTCTTTTGATTTTGTTAACTGTTTCCTTTGCTGTGCAAAAGCTTTTGATCTTGATGAAATCCCAGTAGTTCATTTTTTCCCTTGCTTCCCTTGCCTTTTGCGTTGTTCCTAGGAAGATGTTGCTGCGGCAGAGGTCGAAGAGGTTGCTGCCCGTGTTCTCCTCAAGGATTTTGATGGATTCCTTTCGTACATTGAGGTCCTTCATCCATTTTGAGTCTATTTTTGTGTGTGGTGTAAGGAAATGGTCCAATTTCATTTTTCTGCATGTGGCTGTCCAATTTTCCCAGCACCATTTATTGAAAAGGCTGTCTTTTTTCCATTGGACATTCTTTCCTGCTTTGTCGAAGATGAGTTGACCATAGAGTTGAGGGTCTATTTCTGGGCTCTCTATTCTGTTCCATTGATCTATGTGTCTGTTTTTGTGCCAGTACCATGCTGTCTTGATGATGACAGCTTTGTAATAGAGCTTGAAGTCCGCAATTGTGATGCCACCAACGTTGGCTTTCTTTTTCAATATCCCTTTGGCTATTCGAGGTCTTTTCTGGTTCCATATAAATACTCAACAAAATACTAGCCAATAGGATTCAACAGTACATTAAAAAGATTATTCACCACGACCAAGTGGGATTTATTCCAGGGCTGCAAGGTTGGTTCAACATCCGCAAATCAGTCAATGTGATACAACACATCAATAAAAGAAAGAACAAGAACCATATGATACTCTCAATAGATGCTGAAAAAGCATTTGACAAAGTACAGCATCCCTTCCTGATCAAAACTCTTCAAAGTGTAGGGATAGAGGGCACATACCTCAATATCATCAAAGCCATCTATGAAAAACCCACCGCAAATATCATTCTCAATGGAGAAAAACTGAAAGCTTTTCCGCTAAGGTCAGGAACACGGCAGGGATGTCCATTATCACCACTGCTATTCAACATCGTACTAGAGGTCCTAGCCTCAACAATCAGACAACAAAAGGAAATTAAAGGCATCCAAATCGGCAAAGAAGAAGTCAAATTATCACTCTTCGCAGATGATATGATACTATATGTGGAAAACCCAAAAGACTCCACTCCAAAACTGCTAGAACTTATACAGGAATTCAGTAAAGTGTCAGGATATAAAATCAATGCACAGAAATCAGCTGCATTTCTCTACACCAACAGCAAGACAGAAGAAAGAGATATTAAGGAGTCAATCCCATTTACAATTGCATCCAAAACCATAAGATACCTAGGAATAAGCCTAACCAAAGAGGCACAGAATCTATACTCAGAAAACTATAAAGTACTCATGAAAAAAATTGAGGAAGACACAAAGAAATGGAAAAATGTTCCATGCTCCTGGATTGGAAGAATAAATATTGTGAAAATGTCTATGCTACCTAAAGCAATCTACACATTTAATGCAATTCCTATCAAAGTACCATCCATCTTTTTCAAGGATTTTTTTTAAAGGTTTTATTTTTTATTTGAGAGAGAGAGAGAGAGAATGAGAGAGAGAGGTCATCAGGAGAAGCAGACACCCTGCCGAGCAGGGAGCCCAATGTGGGACTTGATTCTAGGACTCCAGGATCATGACCTGAGCCGAAAGCAATTGCTTAACCAACTGAGACACCCATGCACCCAAGGATTTTTTTTTTTTAATCAAGGTACATAGTGGCATATTATTTGAGCTCTTATACATCTTCCTTTTGCCTATGCATGTGAAGATAGCACAGCATAAAAATCTTGGGTTGCAACTTTTTATTCTGAGAACTCTGTGGGTTTTCTTCATTGTCCTCTGACTTGAAGTATTAAAGAGAAGGCTGAGGCTAATCTGCAGGTGGTCATCTTGAAGGAAACTGGAGTTTTCTGCTTGGTCAAGGAATGCTTATGAATTTTAAATTTCCAATTTAAAATTATACTTTGTATCATTTGATCTAGCAATTTAAGTTCGTCAATTGGTCTCATAGGAGTAAACAGAAATGTGGTTGTTTATAGTAAAGTTTCTAATACAGAACCTTTTTTAATATTTCTAATACATAATTCTAATAATTATGTCTATAATCATGAAGGTTTAAACTGATTTAAGTGACCAACAAGAAAGCATTAGTTAAATAACTCAGGATATGATGGACTACTCTAAAAATATTTTATAACACTTAGGGGCATTAGGAAATATTTGTGATACATTGTTAATTTAAAAAGCAAGCTACAAAAATATGTATAGTCTGAATACATATGTGCTACATATAAATGTATGTAAATAGACTTATCTATGAAATACCTCCCTGGAAGAAGAATGCACACACATACACACACAAACACCAAAATATTTACCACAATTTATTAGTGAAACAGTGCAAACCACCATTTTTTCCAGGTTCTACATAGGTGTGATTCTGTGGTTAACTGATTTTGCCTAAAATACAGCAAGCTTTTCTAATTTATGGGCTTAAATCGGATGTCCTTTTGCTTTTTGTTTTACTCTCAGGAAAGTTTTTCTCAGTTATATATTTGATTATTACTTCTGTTTCAATTGTTCTACTTTGCTCCTCAGACCGTCCTATAACATTGGAATTTTCTTTACTGTCTTCCATCTCTACTCTCTTTTAATTATTTTGATCTGGTTTTGTCCCTTTTCTCCTCTGAGAGTTTTCCAAATCTGTCTTCTTCATCACAAATCCCATTTTCTCTCAATATCTTTCTATTCTTCACTACTTCTACAAAAGCTTTAATTTTGTTAACGTTTTTAGTCTACTCCCATCCTTCTTTCTTGTGGCGTTTGGTTCTGGTTTCCTGGAGATCACACCAACTTGCAAGCATTGAGTGATGCCAAATAGATTTCTGAAATTATTTCTTCTGAAGTTCCTGCAGTAGATAATTTTCAGAAGTCTTATGAATACACAATTCCCTTTTCCTTATTCTATAGCATTTTTTGTACAGTCCCCATGGTGATTTTGTTGTTTGCCATCTAATCACCCTTTAACAGAAGAGATCTATTCAGACCTACTGTTTGCCAATAAATGCAGTGTGTGGATTGCCCTTGACCCCAATTTCTGTCCACTGACATGCTGGTCAGATTTCTTTAACAGATCTATGGCAGATGGCGCCTTGATACTTAGAGTTCTTACAATTCTCGTGTCTACCACACATTTGTTTCATGCTGAACTGAAACAGGTTCTTTCCTCTTTGCCCACCTCTCAAAGATCCCTGATGCTCTGATCAAAGTATACATGACAACTGTGTTCAGGATTCACTGCTACAGGATTCCTTGTGTCCTCCGCTATCTTCTTTAGCAATTCATAGCTTTACTTGTGGAAGTCATGCCTCCTCAGATTCACTGCACTCCCATGAACATGATCATCCTGATTTCTTTTTGTTTGTTTGTTTGCCTTTTAAATTCTGGCAATTCCAGTTTACAGTGGTTATAAAAAAAAAAAAAAAGAATGCTAATATGGAAAGTTAGGAAGAGCTCTCTGAGTTCTATTTTTCTCTTTCAAAAGTGGAACCCATTTAGGAAAATGATGTCTGCCCTGTTTTCAAGTTGAAACAGATCTTACTTTTAGAATAGAGATAGCTGGGAAGAGCTAAATCACATTCTTTTTAGGATCAGATGATATAATTGGAACATTGATTGCATTTTCCAACTGTTCAATGCTTGTTGTGAATGAGCAATGCTTGAATAACGTGTCACTATCTTAACAGTGGTTATTGATGGGCTTTTATGAGTTTTTGGATTTTTTGTCTTATTTGGAAGGTTGAGAGAAGATTTCCCCAACTACTTTTTTAAGAGTATTTTTAAACCAGAGGCTTCTGATTTTTAAATTTATATAATAACTTTGTTTTAATATTAGGAATACATGCAAATGTATTGTGGAATTTTTATTTTAAATTTATGATTTGAATTCTAATCCAGCATCCGTTTCTGGTGGTCAGATATCTCAAAGCCACTAACATCTGTAATCTTTCAAATTATAACTGATTTGATTTCTGTGTCAGTCTTGGACTCTGCTAATAGTGAGAGATGCTGTATTTTTTTTTTTCAGTAATGCTTAGGAATTTAGTCATGCAAACTGAGTAGTTATTAGCAGATTTGACTGCCTTATATGAGAAACTGTTGAAGAAACTAAATGTTTATCTTAGGAAAGAAGAAAACTAAGAAACCCTTGAGAGCTTTCAAATCTTTCAGTATTTGAAATGCTACAGTACATAAGAGAACAGCTTACTTTTATAATTCTAGGGAACAGAACAAGTTACCATAGGTGGATATCATAGGGAAACAGGTTTTAATATTAGGTTTTAAGTTCCTCAAGGCCCTGTTTGCTTTTGTTTATTGTATCCACAGCATCAAAAATAATGCCTTGACCACAGTAGGTGCTCAATAAATGTTTACTGAGTAAATGCTGTTAATCATTCTAAAGACATTTTTTGCTAATAACTTCAGGCAAAGAATAGAACATCATTTCACAGTGATGCTTTTTTTTTTTTTTTTTTTTATAAGGAATTCCTAACTGGAGAGGACAGAGGTACCCAATCAATCTAAGCTTTCTTCCAGCTCTGAGTTCTGTGAGTCTGGGCCCCAGCTGCATGTTAGAATAGAGGGTATTTTCTCTTAATGCCATAATATACAGGACTGTGAATTGGGTAAGATGGTAGAGCAAAGTCCAAACCCCACTCTTTAATCCTAGCTGAGCTGGTTATGTCACCTTTGGCCAATTACCTTTCTGCGCTGGAGAAATCATGTCCCTTGTAGTAGTTTCAGTCTTTGTTATATTGCCTTGATGACGAACTCTGGTCTGCTAGGTGGTTTTGCACATACAGATGCCCTTCTTTAATGCATTCTCCACACTAGGGTTTGAAGAACCTTTGTAAAGCCTACTCTTGCCATGCTATTCCTCTCTTTGAAACTCTTCACTATAGCCTAAAGATAAAGCCCAGACTCTCATGTAATGAAGAGACAAGAGTCTAGAATCAGATTCTGTACATTTTGTTGCTGTTAATTCCCAACTATGTGGCTTTGGATAGCCACATGTGTCTCAGTTTCCTTATCTATAAATTTGGGATTATAAATATTACAACCTCAGGCTTATGGGAATTAAATTATATATACACACTAGATAAGAAGGTAGGTAGGTAGATAGACAGACAGGCAACCAGACAGACAGAAGCATCTGATATATATATATATACATAGTAGAATTTGGCTGTTCCACGAACTCATCCATTTATTCCTATCCAGTCTTATCACTGGTACTCCCTAAAACTGCTTGTAGTTTCTTGCACATACCAAACAATTGTCCTAATCTTGGAACATGCTTTTCCCTTGACCTGAAATCTCCTTGAGTTTTCCTCTGGATTATGATTCCCTTTATCTTTCAATACCCAGCTCTGCATCTCTCCTTCTTCCCTAATTGTCCTCCCCTCTCCTAGACAATGCTGTCCTCTCCCTCCTTTGTATCAATTAATGTTCTTTTCACACATCTTTATTAAAGCACTTGCAACAGAATATTGACATAATTTGATTATATTCTGCCTCCTCTACCAAATGACCTCTTTGAAGAAAGAGAATTTTTTATTTACTCATTTTAGAATTCTCAGTGTTCAACTTCATTCTTAGTGCATGATAGGCATACAGTAAAGGTTTGTTAAATGAGTAAAAGAATCAACAGATGGATTCCTGGGTGACTCAGTCAGATAAGTGCCTGACTTTTGATCTCAGGATCATGAGTTCAAGCCCCACGTTGGGAAAAAGAAGAATTAAAAATTAAAAATTAAGAAAAATGAACAGAATATCATATAGTGGAATCTCTAGCTATAGGTGAAGTGAATTTTCCTCCTACCTACATACCTAATTACCATCCTCAGCACACTATCCTCTAGGTTCATGAGAGTTATCTCATTCCCCCTTATAATTGTACCTACCAAGACAGTTGGAAATTAGTCCTGTGGCTATAAAACGGGGAAGAATAGGAGCCACATTTACTATCAGTTTAAGGGTCTAGAAAATATCAGTCAAGACTGGGCATGGTGAGCCTGGCCCATGAGCATTTTACAAGAGGTTTCCAATAAGCATTGTAACTGGTTCGTAGGTGTTCTCTCTTGAGGGCTGCAAGATTCTCCTTCTGTGCAAATCTGGGAGGAGCTGCTTTAGCACCGATTCAAGAACTAGTAGAGTTAAAAAAGATGATCTTTTCCAAAATACACCACTTCCTAAACTAATCAGTAAGAGTTTGTTTTTCTTCTTTAGTGTGTTTAGAGAAATAAGTCATGTCTGCCATAGGCAGCCATAACTGTTTTTTATGAGATAAGCAAAAAATACATACAATAGCACATAATGCACTTACATCTTAGGTTGTAATTAATGCAAATTACACAAGATTAATATACAATGTAATTAGATTTCTCTAGCACATAATTTATGGTTGAATTAACAAGCTGATTAAATGAGAAAATTGATTTCTGTCGCTTGACTTTTTTTTTTTTTTGGTTATTTTTTTTATAAAAACAGGTCTGAAGACTCGAAGAAATTAGATTATAAAGTTGGAGTTCAAGGTATTCATCCTACTCTCTGACCTTCTTCCAGAGTAGCAAGCCTACCAAGGTCCACAAGCCTAGCAAGATCCATGATACTTTCCGACAATATACCGCAGGGCAAGTTTTAGTAAAACAATGTGAGGCTTTACCCTGAAGATACAGTGAAAAAAAGGGCCACCTGTTCCCCAATGTTTATGGCAGCAATGGCCACGGTCGCCAAACTGTGGAAAGAGCCAAGATGCCCTTCAATGGACGAATGGATAAGGAAGATGTGGTCCATATACACTATGGAGTATTATGCCTCCATCAGAAAGGATGAATACCCAATTTTTGTATCAACATGGACGGGACTGAAAGAGATTATGCTGAGTGCAATAAGTCAAGCAGAGAAAGTCAATTATCATATGGTTTCACTTATTTGTGGAGCATAAGAAATAACATGGAGGACAAGGGGAGATGGAGAGGAGAAGGGAGTTGAGGGAAATTGGAAGGGGAGGTGAATCGTGAAAGACTATGGACTCTGAAAAACAATCTGAGGGTTTTGAAGTGGCGGGGGGTAGGAGGTTGGGGGAACCAGGTAGTGGGTATTAGGGAGGGCACGGATTGCGTGGAGCACTGGGTATGGTGCAAAAACAATGAATACTGTTACACTGAAAAGAAATAAAAAATTTAAAAACAAAAAACAAAAGACAAAAAAAAAAAAAAAAACAACCATGAGGCTCTTGTAACTCCAAAATACAAATGTGTGGATGATTCAGTGGTGAAACAGAATAGATTTCTTTTCATGGTTTACTGGCCAGGAGCCATTTCCTTGAGTCCTATTCAAAAGCACTGTGGCAAATTTTTTCAGATACAAATACAGAAAGTTTGTATATGGTTAAACTTTTTCCTTGATTCTAATTCCAGTGATGGAACTGAATTTGAACTCTGGAATAAACAATAATTGGAAACCTTTCCCATTTCTTAGAAGAACACCCCCTGTAAACCAATGATCAATATTCATAGACAGAAATTTCATCTCCCAGACAACAGGACTCTTGATGGCCCAGGTCTGTGTCTTCTTAGCTTCTCTCCCTGCTCTCTAACTCCTTCTCAGGCAATCAAGTCCCAAATTCTACCAGTTTACTTTAACGTCTACAATATTTATTTCCTTCCACTCCTCCTCCATTCCTTCCTTTCTTCCTTGCTTCCTTCCATCCTTCCTTCTATCCCTCTTCCCTCCTGCCCCCCGTTCCATGTTTATTGAATGCCTACTCTGGGCCAGGCCTTGAAAACACACTGATGCATGCAACAGACAAGACATTGATGTCTAGAGGTGCCTGGGTGGATCAGTGGGTTAAAGCCTCTGCCTTCAGCTCAGGTCATGATCCTGGGTCCTGGGATCGAGCCCCGCATTGGGCTCTCTGCTCCATGGGGAGCCTGCTTCCTCCTCTCTCTCTGCCTGCCTCTCTGCCTACTTGTGATCTCTGTCTGTCAAATAAATAAATAAAATCTTTTAAAAAAAAAATAAAGAGCTGCCTTCAGCTCAGGTCATGATTCTGGAGTCCCAGTGTCAAGTCCTGCATTGGGTTCCTTGCTCAGCAGGGAGTCTGTTTCTTCCTCTGACGCTTCTCCCTCATGTTCTTCTCTCTCTCCCATTCTCTTTCTCTCAAATAAATAAGTAAAGTCTTTTAAAGAAAGTCTTTTAAAGAGTAATTGCTGCCTCAGCTACTGGAAAGAGTTATATCCTGGTATACAGAGGGCCTTGTTGGTGCCACCTTGGCTGACAGACTTTACTGTCAGAGGGTCCAAGCTATACCAATGCCTATAAGATCAAAGTAGAAATATACAAAGTTGATTTAAAACAAAAGAATCACGGGGTGCCTGGGTGGCTCAGTCCATTAAGTGTGTGACTCCTCATTTTGGTGTTGTGGAATGGAGCCCCACTCTTGGGCTTCACACTCAGCAGGAGTCTGCTTGAGATTTTCTCCCTCTGCCCCCCTCCCACTCTCTCTCTCTCTCTCAAATAAATAAATCTTTAAAGCAAAAGAATCACCCTCCTACACCACAACAAAGCTGAAATGACACCTTACTAAGCCAAGGGTGGGGATCAATCACAGAAAGACATGAAGAGAGACTAGAGGATAAGATCCATGGTGCTCATCGAAGGATTTCCCAGGAAGGGGACAGGGCATGGCTCAAGGGCCACCAGCCACCCCCTTACCCCAGTGCGGCCTCTGTCCCTAGGATGGAGATGGAGGGTTCAAGTTGTTTTCATTGCTTACCACCTGCTTGGCTGACGGGAAATTAGTTCATGTCTCTGAGCTTCTGCTTTCTCATCTTGAAAATCAAACCACCTTCTGATAATGTCACTATCCCAGAACAAAGTGCCCTACTCATGCCACTGTAACAGTTATCACCCATGGGTAGTTCTGTTTCCCACCATAAAATCTTCAGTGCGAATTCAGTGTCATCCTAGGCCTCTTGTGAGGTTTGTTACTGTGAGTCAGTACTCCCAAGCTGACTCACTTCTTGGGTGAGTCAAATTTATTTTACAACTCAAAGTCTCAGGGTCAAATGTTAGTTTAGGATGTAAAATGTAACCAACATAAATGCTACTTCATGAGGCCTATGGACAGCCAGCCACTTTTTCTTTGGATGATGACACAGAAGAAGGTACTATCTACAGGTGCTTCTGAGAGTCACATGCAATAATGAATGGGAAAAGGGCTTTGTAAACTATCAAGCACTTCATACATATAAATTGGGACACAGTTTTGAAAGAAAGGATATTGCTAGTGCTTCCACTTCAGGATGCAAGATAGCCTGAATATTCTATATACGATAAATGCCAAAGTCAAGGGACAGTTTAGGAAGAATTCCCGTTGACAATTCCACCATTCCCCCCACCCTAAGAATTTGGCCAGAAAGGGGGGGTATAGAAAGAGAAAGAGAGAAACTGTCATTTTTAATATCATATCCTCCCTGCTGATTCTGTGAAGGCCTGGAAACAGCAAGTAACAATGTATAAGTGACTTTGAATTAAGACTGAACTCACTGTGCCCTTCGTTTCTCCCTCAAATGTGGAATGATTTTCTAAGAATTTAATTATCTAAGAACAGAGCATCAATGCTGTTAGACCCTTGTTAGTGTTAATTCAAACTTAATGTGCATGAGATTTAGAGATCTTGGATACTAGGAAAATGATTTCAATTTAAATAGCCTTCTTTGTCCTACACATCACAAAACATCTTTTAACATAGGCTTTTTTTTTTTTTAATAGAATACTATAACCCAGGTCTCTCCCACTAAAAAAGAGTCTCACTGTGGAGAAATCAAATGTTCTGCAAATCAGCAGGATGCAATAGAAAGAATACATATGGGCTTTGGTGCCTTAGAAATGTAAGTTCAGGGGTGCCTGGGTGGCTCAGTGGGTTAAGCCGCTGCCTTCGGCTCAGGTCATGATCTCAGGGTCCTGGGATCGAGTCCCGCATTGGGCTCTCTGCTCAGCAGGGAGCCTGCTTCCTCCTCTCTCTCTCTCTCTCTCTGCCTGCCTCTCTGCCTACTTGTAATCTCTCTCTGTCAAATAGATAAATAAAATCTTTAAAAAAATTTTTAAAAAAAAAGAAATGTAAGTTCAAATCTTAGAGGTTCACCTTTTTCCCTGTGTCTGTGGGCAGAAGCTTAACTTCTTTGAACCTCAGTAAATTAACCTCTCAGCAAGGACTGAGAGCAGACAAGAGGGCTTGTGGGAGAGCCACCAAAATGGGGTGAAGGCAGAGACATGTCTTGAAGCTGGTGGTCCTGGTGGAGTCTGGGGTCTAGAATTATCCGATCCATCCAAGGCAAGGAGGGGACTTGAATGTTGGCCTGAGGACACGATGGGTCCATTGGATTTCATGACCCACAATTAAATCATGGCTAGTAGAAAACAACAAAGCAATACCTCCTTACCAACAAAGCAATACCAAAACATAACTGCTTAAAAAGTGTTATGGTACTGTAAGTGAAATATAGATCTCATATGTTAACTGTGGAACAATTGGACAATAGAAATCAGCCAATCCTACTGGAATATGTTTATTTCAAAAGTGTGAGATAAGCCCTGTGACACAATAATTCCTTTGAAAGGCATAAAGGAATCATTAGTTATTATGAACTGAAACTATGGCTTCAGGTAAATTAAAGTTCATTGTTTTAAAGTCTGAGAGTAGAACTTTATTACTGGACCAACAAAGATGTATGTATGTATAATTACTTTTAAATCAGTGTCCCAGCTTACACTTGTTTCATTCATCTTTTAGATGTAATTTGAGGTTTCCAGTGCAGTATAACAATTTTCCTGCCTTATTAACACCTTACATGTGTATAGCCTATGATCAATATTACTTTCCCCCAAAATTTGTGAGGTGTTGGGACAAACTTTGTTATCCCCTTTTAATAACAATAATTTAAATCTCAGAGAAATTACAGGCCTTTTTCAGAGTCCAAAGTGAAGTGATTGAGCCCAAAGAACAATCTGAACTTAGAATCCTTTTCATCAAATATATACTCAAAGGACTCACCATAAGCGAGATTATTTGGTAGATAATTTCTCCCCACTCATAACACCATGATTCCCCTAATTTAATAACCTATTGTACCTTCCTCTTTACCTTTTCTCCATCAAGAGCTTTATTCAAGAACTAATATCCAGTGTCAGTCATTTCCACTTCAGTATGAATTCAAGCCAATGAGCCATGTGGCCTCCTCCTTTATTTGTTTGCCTTTCAGTCATTATCTTTCAGCTGAATAATCACAAACATGTTTCTCTTATTTTTTTAAGGATTTTTAAAAATGTATTTATTTGACAGAGAGACAGAACACAAGCAGGGGGAGTGGCAGAGGGAGAAGGAGAAGGAGGCTCCCTGCCAAGCAGGGAGTCCAAAGTGGGGCTTGATCCCAGGACCCTGGGATCATGACCTGAAGCGAAGTTAGATGCTTAACAACGGAGCCACCCAGGTGCCCACAAACATGTTTCTCTTACTGAAAGAATTTCAGGAGCATAAGGAGCTCTAACGGTTTCTGTTTAGAGACCTCTACTAGAAGCCCTTAGTGAAACACTGCCTGAGATATATCCGTGAACCTGAATTATTAAATGTGCCTCGCCACAGGATGGTAAGCTTCCTAAAGGAAGGGACCACAACTGTCCAGTTGGCTTTTGTATTCCCAGTGGTTGACTACAAAGCCTGTCATATATTTAACACTAAATAATTCTAGAATCAATAACATCAACCTAACAGATACAGCAAGTCATGTCAAATATATCACATTTTCATAAGCTGAGTAAAAAAAAAAGAGAGAGAGAGAGAAAGACACTAAACAACATATTTGAAAAGAATTTCACAGCCATCAGTCAGATTGAAAAAGAATCTCTTAAGGCATCTAAACAATCCACCCTCTGCCTGGGAACTGCTTACACAATCAGGTCCCAAAGAAACTAAGATGCTAAAGAAGGGCCTGGGACTCCAGCTGACATGGCCGCCATAGGAATCCGGTAGAGTTCGTGCTTACTCATGACTTGAATGTGATACCTGCGTGTTCTTATATTGCCACAGAAAAGTAGAATCCTGCCTTTGGATTCATGGTTGGTCATATTTCTTACATGAACACATTGCTCTTTTGAAATGCAGGGTTATGTTGATGTTAGATGAGGACTGGATATAACCTGGTGGGTCGGGGGGAGAGTTGCCCCTTCCCTCATGAGCCCACCAAAGCCTCCAGACCCCACACCAGAAGGCAAGATGTTTATCCAAGACAAGAGAAGCTGCTGTTGCTTGGGAGGAATCAAACTCCTAGTCAGAGGTTGAGGAAAATAAAAGTTCCTGTATAAATGAGCCTTAAGGACAGAAGTGGGAAAATTAGGACATAAGCAAAATTTTGGAACACAAAGTACATGAAGCTTACTGATTTAGAACTGGGGACAATAACAGTGTGCAGCTAATTCCTAATCAGTGTTTTCAATATAGTGTGTGTGTGTGTACGTGGAGTTGGCTTGATAGCATGAAGGAATAAGACAGGTCAACCTGTGTCCCGTATTGGTTTTTACTTTATGCGACTAAGACCTCAGAATAAATGGAAATACTCTGCTCCTTGAAGGCAGGGATGATATCTAATTTCTTAGACAGCAGTTTGTTTTTGTTGTGTCTAATAGATATTCAATAAATATCTATTGAATTAATTCATTCATCCAAGGAGACAAATCCAGTGATTATTTTTTTAATATAATTGTACAACACTCAAATGTTATTAGCTACAGGTTGGGTTATTTTGAATCTAACTCTTCAAATTGCTGGAGGGTGTTTTTCATATAACTAATTTATTGCCTCATGGAGAAGAGTAGTATGTATCACTTCTTAAACTGGTTTGCATTTTCTGTGCTTTGTATTTTATTTTTTCAGAAGGAGAAAAAAATGATAGCAAACCCCGATTTCAAGGCACCCTTCTTAAGTAGGTGCAGACAAGTATGAAATAACTAAACACTTACAGTGATTCACATTTTCACCCAGGTGCTCCTGTGCACAATGACACAGAGAGGGCTATGTTTACAAACTATTGGCCAATTTAGCATTTGTCGAGAGAATACGTAATGGATTGGCACTGGAGTAACTCAGGAGACTGATAGCAAACCTTTAGATTGACATTTTTACAGAAGTAATAGGAAATACCCTGGAACCCTCTTTGGCATATTTTTTGAAGTACAATATGAATTTTTTTTTGTTGTTGTTACTTATTCTCTTTCCCTGTTTTTTTGCTTCCTAATTGGTGGTCTGTCTCATTCCAGGAAGGTATTAAGGAAGCACGTTGAGGTATACATGGATTTTGCTGCAATAGTTGCTCCATTCAGGGAATGTAGAACAAACTTCCAAAAATGTAGATTAGCTCTTATCACTTCTCCACTGACTCCTTCAATGACTTCTCTGGTCACAGGCCACCTTGCCTGGTGGCCTCTGATGCATGGGGTCCTCTTGATAAGGGATGCCGCAGAGTACACAGGTGCTCACCATGAAGGTCCTGTACGCCAGATTAAAGACCTTGGATTTTCTCCTCCAGGCACTGGAGATGATTTCAAATAAGGGCATAATCAGACCTGGGCTTCACATTATGGAACTGCCGTACAGTATTTTTCTCTGGGAAGCTGGTTCTTTACTGACCTCTCTGAAAAGAAAGCCCACAGGAGGAATAAATCTCCCCCTAAAAAACAGTGAAATATACTGAAGCGGTAACAATCCGAGTGCAAGTGTGGGCACAAATAAAGTTATATCTCATGTGAGCAGTAGCTGCATGGTTGCCCAGAGAGAGAGAGAAACCTTCACAAGGCTTTCTCACTTTGGAACTTCTCTGAGAATCTTAACAGGGTGATCAGTGTCACTGGAAAGGAATTAGTTGGAGAAAATCTCTGAGTAGTGAAAAATCTGGAGGGCTGAGTGGCTAAGGAATGAGATGACCTTTGTCATCCATTTAACGGACTCACAAAGTCTTTCTTTTGAAGCTGCTGATCACTTCCCCACTCTAAATACCTCTCTCTTGGAAGTGGGGAGGCATTTAAAGCACTCAGTCCTTACCTGTATTATGGTACTTAGGGCACTATTTTATTTCATTTATTAATTTTTTAAGTTTATTTATTCAAGTCGTTTCTGCACCCAGTGTAGGGCATGAACTCATGATGCCAAGGTCAACATTACATGCTTCACCAACTGAGACAGGCAGGTGCCCCACTTAGGGCAAGACTTTTTTTTTTAAGATTTTATTTATTTATATGACAGACAGAGATCACAAGTAGGCAGAGAAGCAGGGAGAGAGAGATGGGGAGGCAGACTTCCCGCCAAGCAGAGAGCCCTATGCGGGGCTCAATCCCAGGACACTGAGATCATGACCCGAGCCGAAGGCAGAGGTTAGGGCAAGATTTTAAAAAACTACCTGTTTACTTATCTTTCTGTCCCATTGTTCTGTGAGTTACTTGGGAATGGAACTAGTCTTTCATTTCCTTACCATCGACGCCTAGCACAGCGCACCATTCACAGGGAAAAAATACTTGGTTTTGTTTTGTTTTTAGACAAATGAACATATGAATGAATAAAAATATGAGCTTTATAAATGAAAACAGACATGGTCGTTCAGAAAAATATTTTCCAGAGAAGATGTGGGCTCCAGTTCCAAGGATACTTAAAAGTATAATGGTTAAAACTTACATAGGTGTGTGTAATTAAAAATCAATCTGCAGCTGGACCTTTGGTAAATGACCTTGGGGAGTCCTCCGACTATGACAGGAGTCTCCAAATTTAGTCACATATGGTAAATCCGAAAGAAAGAACACACCAGGTTCTCACAATCATTGTGCGGTTTTCCTGACAGGTATAGACGGATATTCATGGCATGTCAGGGAGGACAGAACAACTGGGGACACAGTGACTAAAAAGAGCATGTGTTTGGGAATTAAATGATGTGGCATTAACAGTAATGGAATTAGAGCCTGAGTAGCTAGATAGCGAATGGTCAGTGAGTGATACGCACAAAGGTCATGTCAGTTGCCCAAGATCATACAATTAGACCAATGAAATAGATCCAGCAATGTTGATTTCCAGAGCTCTATTTCGGGTTCCCACATAGAGGAAGAGGAAGAAAAGAAGTGATTCAAGATACTCTTTTTGTATTAACAGAAATATATGTGATCTTTTCTGTCATGCATACATAAAATATGAGAAAGCATTAAACCGTAATCATTAGAGACTCCTTGAGTGGAGTTACCCCTAAGTCAGAAATTAAGTGGGAAAAACCTTAGTATTCAAGTGCATTGGTTTACTCTATGCATTTTAATATATTTTGGGGTAAATTCTTAAATGAAGAGATAATGCCTGATAAGCCGCTTAAATATTTGAATGCCAATAATGAAATCATAATTAAATCAAGTAAAATGTAATAGTAAATGTCTATCTAATGTTGCTATTCCCTCATGGATTCCTTGGAATTTGAATGGATAAAAATTTTATCTTATAATTCTTGGGATTTAGTTCAACATTTATTTCATTATCAGTGCAGACCTACACATACTAACTAGTTTAAGGACAATGAATGCTGGAGTCTTTGACTAAAGACAGCAGCAACATAGCAAATGATTTTAATTAGAATAATATAATTGTACTTAAGAAAGATAGTCTAGTAGATGTTGGTATAGGAATTATATAAATAAATGCCATTTCCTTCAGCCTGAACCTGCTGTGTGACCTCGTGTAAGTCAGATAATCTTCCTCAATTCTATAGTTTTCATTTATAAAAATGAGAATATTGCCTAGTATATCTTTGTTTCTCTTGCATATTTAAGCTTTAAAAATTTCATACACCTGTATTTCTTATAAAATGAATTCAAATTAAATGAAATTTAATAAATAATTTGAGCACCTAGTGTGCTCTGTTCACTGTGGAAAAATCTGGTATATAATGCTGAACGTGTATAACTTTTGCTCTATGAAAACTCGCTTGTTCATTCTGCATGTACTCACCGATCAGCCCTCAGCAATATATCCAATACAGAATTATCTGTGTCCTAGAAATACAAAAATATTAGTGCCATAGAGCTGCTGTAACAAGTTGCCACAAATTTGGTAACTTAGAACAACAGGTGTTTATCCTCTCCTAGTTCTGGAGCCCAAAGTCTAACATGGAGGTCTCCACACAGCTGGGCTCCCTATGAAGTCTTTAGGGAGGAATCCGTTCCTTGCCTCTTCCAGTTTCTTCTGCTGTTAGCTGTTTCTCAGCTTATTGCCGCATCACTCCCGTCCTTGACCGTCTGGTCACATTGCCTCCTCTCCTCTATGTCTCCATTGTGTGTGTCTTACAAGGATACTTTTAATTTGATTTTTTTTTTTTAAGATTTATTAATTTACGTATTAGGGAGTGAGAAAGAATGATCACAAGCAAGGGACAGGGCAGAGAAAAGGAAAGAAGCAGACTTCCTGCAGAGTGCAGAGTCAAATGGGGCTCCATCTCACAACCCTGAGATCACGACCTGAGCTGAAATTAAGAGCCGGACACTTAACTGACTGAGCCACCCAGGCACCCTTGTCCTGGATTCTCTTCTCATCTCAACATCCTAACTTGAGATACAAAGACAGCAAAGATTTTTTCCAAATAAGGTAACACTCATAGATCTGGGGACTGAGTCACGGACATATATCTTGGGGAGCCACCATCCAACCCACTACAGTGACCAAACACAAAAACAACAAATAAAAGAATCTTTCTACCCTTATGGAGCTTATAGTCTGTGAGGGGAAATAGACATTAAGCCAAAATATTATTATAAAATGTAATTATACTTTCTATATTGTTGTACATTAATAGTTTTACATTGTAATTAGGTCTGTGGAGGGAAATTACAGGTGCCTTGAAAGATTTTAACCAAGGAAACTCATTACGGCTAGGAGTAAGGTCAGACCATTAAACAAGGGACAGTTAAGCTAGCACTGGTGAATATGTAGGAGGTAGGGCCTAGGTAGAAGCTGTTGGCGACATGGGGAGATACCATTCCAAGCAGACAGAACATTACTTGGAAAGGCCTTTATATGGGGGTTTGTAGAAGTGAATGAAGCCCACTGTTGCTGGAGTATAATGAGCAGGGGCAGAGTGGAGTGAGTTGAGGCTAGGTCAGATCATGGAGGGATTTGAAAGCCTTTATCAAGACTTCTGAAAAGTCTTGGCATCATTAATGTGTTTTAAGAAAGAATACCTGAATTATATTTTTAGAATGTTACTGCAGCTAATATTTGTGTTTCAGGGAAGCAAGAGTAAAAACAGGGCAAAGGATGTTCTAGGCCAGAGATGGATGTGGCTGGGTCCAGGGTGATAGCAGGAGAGATGATGGAAGTGAAGGGATTTGAGTTACATGTTGGATGTACATTGACAAGGATGGGGAAAGGGCTGGTTATAGTTCAATGAGGCACAGGGAAGGTACAGTGATGGCTTTTAGTCTGTTGGGGGAACAGGCATTAAACAGATGCCCATAGGAGAGGGATTCTTAATGGGATTCAATAATGGAGATGAGACAAGTGACAGCACCTGGAACCAGACAGGGATGCATGCCTGCCTGTCTTCCTTCCTTCCTTCCTTCCTTCTTTCCTTCCTTCTTCCCTTCCTTCCTCTGTTATCCACTCTCCTGTCTTTTTTTTTTTTTTGTAACTTCCAGTTAGATTGAAGTCTAAGCATTCCTAATTATAAAGACTTTCCATCTCTTCAAAAGGTGCTATTTATATGGTTTTGATTGATGATTGTTCAATGGTGGAATTACAACCACACCAGCTGAATCACCCTTGAAATTTGTGCAGTGACAGGTTTCACATACATCTCTCTCTCTCTCTCTCTCTCTCTCTCTCTCTGCTGTTTATAAGGAGCTTAGCATCTACTCTAAGAGATTATAGTCCTTATGGGGAATCCCATAACACATGGTAGGAATCAGGATTTAAGTAGGAACAATATATAAAGGAAGCAGAAGAGAGAATGATGGGGGAGGCTTCGTTTAGACTAGGTCCTACACATTGGGAAGGATTTCAGTCCGTGGGAATAGGGAGGAGTCATCCAAGAGTAAGAAGCAGCCTGAGTGAGGGAATGGAGGCAAGCATGGAGAAGGTGTGGTCAGGAAGAGACCCATCATCTTTGTGGTTTGATCAGGAATATATAGGAGTGCCCTGCTAGAAGAAGATTATAAAATGAATCTAGATTGAAACGTAGAAAAATGAACTACTTTTGTCTTTAACCCCTGAAGGAAATTTCTGATCTATGGGAAATTCCAGAGCTATGTTTGATGAAAGGTGTTCCTCTTCTCCCAGTCATCATGTCATTGTTGTCATAATCACCATTGCTAAATTTTATGATTGTGTAACCTTTGCAATTTATCATTCACTACCTCATTACATTGATGATGTAGTTTGGGCAGAAGTAACAGAAACTATAAACAATGTTGGCTTAGATAATCAAAAGGACATTGTGGCTCCTGCTATTGTTAATGCAGTGCTGACTTTAGACAGTGACTCCATGATATGACAGGATGAGTTCTTTTTGGTCTCTCTACTTTGAGCTCTTTGGATCCAGCTTAATTATAAGACCCATTCCCTTTAGAAGCATACACTGCTGTGTTCTGGTCTACAGGATTTTTTTTTTTTTTTTTGTCTCAGGTCACATGCTCTTATCCAGAGCTGAGGCTGAAGACAGCTTCTGAGAAATCACACACTTCTCCAAATTGGAACTGGGTTTTCAGGAAGGGAGAAATGGTCTGGGTATGGGTGGGATGAGAGCCAAAGAAGGAACTAAAGAGTATCCTTTAGAGAAACATAGGTACTTTCATTGCCATTTTATAGCTGAGGAATAGAGGTTCACAGTACTGTTGGTTGCACAAAGATGTACTTGTTCCCTTTCTGTAAGAGGATCATGTATGTTGAGACAAAACAAAGTTACCTGTCTATGGGAATTCGTAGATGAAAGTATATTACTATCCCTTCTGAATAGAAAGGACAGACACGTGTCATGGATTGTATGACCCTGAACAAGTTATTTAACTTCTCTTTCTTTTACTTTTGTGTGTGTGTGTGTGTGTGTGTGAGAGAGAGAGAGAGAGAGAGAGAGATATGTGTGTGTGTGAATGTGTATATGTGTGAGTGTGTGTGTGTATGTATGCTGAAAAATAGAGATGAGAGGAGCACCTACTTCACACGGTTGCTGGAAGGATTAAATAAGACATTTACAAATACAGGTGACCAAATGACTTTCCCGTTCATTGTGTGCTTTATCTTAACAATGCCCAAGAAATTAGCTGAGGGCATCCATTCTAAGAGATGAAATTCCTGGGGCCTGGTATGGTTATTAGCCAAAGGAAATGCCAAACCAAAGTCTCGTGATTCCAAGTTCTATCTGCCTCTCTTTCCACTATACTGTGCTGCTGCTTAATGAGATCCCCAGCTCTCTATCTTTTCACCTTGCAGATAACAGGAACCACACTGAAAGAACTACACATGCAAATTATTATTAGCATGAAAACAGGTAATTATTATTTTTTTACATTTGCATCATCACAGATGATCTTTGCATTAGATATCCTTTAGCAATGAATGACTGCACCACAGGGCTTGTGGTTCATCCAGACAGTCATTCATTTTAAATAAGAAATTCATTTACTGTCACTCATGTTGCTTAAACAATGCAAAGCAAAGAACGACTACAGGGCCGTCTTAGATTATAAGGGCTGGGATGGAAGCTGGAAATCACCTAGTCCAGCCTTCTGATTTACATATGAGCAAAATGAGGGTCAGCATGAAGAAGGTGACACAATTAATTAGTGGCAGAGCTGAGACTAAACCCATTTTCTTTATTTCTCTACCCAAGCCTTGCCATTAAAGCATGAATGCTGGTCATCTGACTCCTATTTAGTTAGGAATTCCCTGATTGTTTAAAACACATGGAGGACATAGGATGGAGAGACACTTAACGTGCTAAAGGTTCCAAGGGAAAATATATTAAGAATCTTTCATAAATTCCCTTGTGCTATATTAATTTTATCTCATTTATTTCTACAATGTACTCGTGGGGGGCGGAATAGGTATCTGTCTGTACTGAATGGACTCATTTGAGTCCTGCCAGTGTGAAGGTATGAAAAAAAACATTTTACATTAAAACAGAACAAATTGCTTATGGTAACCATTGCATAATGAAGGACACACTGAAGAATTACAGCTCAAATTACTTATCAGGTCTCTTCCATTTTCTAAGTTTTTAAAGTAGAAGATTGCACAGTATAATTACAGTAAGTTAATTTGCATTCATATTACAATTCAGTGAGCAATTACATTCTTTTTATTTAAAAAATATATTTTATAAAGTGTGATTTCCATAAGTAAGTTTCCAGGAAAGAGTGGTGACTTTTTCCTTGTGAGGTTTTCATACAAATTCAACCACACAGCATAGACCTTCCAGTAGAGAGTTTTATATAGCCTTTATTGTCTTTCTGGGACAGGAGAAAAGAGAACCATTTGAAGTATAACTGTGGTTTCTGAGTTTTTTGAGAACTCTTCAAGGAATCATCAACTGTTGGGGTTTCAAAGGACAACTTAAAAGTCTTATGGCTCAAGATTCCATTCCTCCATTCACTTCCACAATCCGAAGCTTAAATGTGCCTATCCCATTTCTGCTAAACCATCATCCAACCTACTTTGCTTAACTCCTCTGCCAGGAAATCCTTTACCTTTTGGTGACACCCACAGCATTGCTGGACAGTACTTTCATTCTGTGTATGTAGGGGGCAGTGGTGGTGAAGTTACTCTATTTTGGCCTAACCATTCTTTCATTAATGTACTTTAAAGGATACTTAGATGAAACAAGAGAGGGAGACAAACCATAAGAGACTCTTAATCTCAGGAAACAAACTGAGGGTTCCTGGAGGGGATGGGGTGGTTGGTGGATGCACATTGGGGAGGGTAGGTGCTGTGTTGAGTGCTGTGAATTGGGTAAGACTGATGAATCACAGATCTGCGCCCCAAACAAATAATACATTATATGTCCATTTTAAAAAAGGCATACTTAAAACACACACTCTCTCTCTCTCTCTCTCTCTCTCTCTCTCTCATTCATTGCTTTGGTTGTGCCTTACATAACATAGAGCACTCTTTTTGTTGAGGTATAACATTTCATTTAGAACTTGCAACATTATCACAAACATCTGTGTTGGGCCATCATGGAGTGGTCCCCATGAGGACTGTGGGGTCTGATGGGCTGCTCCACTTTCTCTGCACTTGATCTCTTAAATTTTTAAAAGGATGAAATTAACTTATATTGCAATGCATAGATTTTTTTTTTACCTGCAATGCATAGATATTAAGAATAATTTGGCCAATTTTGGCAAATGTATTTGCCTATGTAACCAACACTACATTAAAGAAAGAGTATATTCTATTATTCCAGGAAGTGCCTTGTGCCCCTTTCCAGACAATCCCTCTCCACAGAGGCAGCCAGTGTTCTGATTTTTCTTATCATACATTTAATTTCCCTGTTCTTGATCCTCCTATAGAAGGAACCATAATAATGTTATTGATCTTCTTATAGAAGGAATCATAATAATGTTTTTGATCTTCCTATAGAAGGAATCATAATAATGTCTGGTTTCTTTCATTTAATATTTTTTAAAGATTGGTCCATGTTGCTGTACTCATGAGTAGTCTATTTTGTTTCTTGCATATTAGTATAGTAGTATTCCACTGTATGACTTATCCTCCTGTGGAAAGACATTTGTGTGGTTTCCACTTGGACCTATTAGAAGTATATAACTTTCTAGCATATGTGTTTGTGTGTATGTGTGTGTATTACGTGTGCGTGTATGTACTTATTTTATTTCTCAGAGGTAAATACTTAGGAGTGCAACATCTATAAATGCCCAAAGAGTAGATGTATCTTTAACTTGATAAGTTTTCCAACATGGCCACACCATTGTACACTTCCACTGGAAACATATGAGAGTTCTATGTCCTCACCAAAATTGAATGTTGTCAGGCTTCCAAAATTTTAGAAATTTTAATGGGTGTGAAGTGATATCTCATTATGGTTTATTTGCATATTCTTTATGATCAGAGATGACACACACCTTCTCGTGTGCCTATTGGCTATATTCAATATATCTTTCTTTCTTTTTTATTTTTAGCAAAGTGTCTGTTCGACCATTTTGTCCATTTTGATTAGGTTGCTTATCTTTTTATTATTAATTGATAGGATTTGTTTATATTTTCTGGATTTAAGCCTTTTGTCAGATATGTATTTTGAATATTTTCTCTGGGCTTTTAGTTTACCATTAATTTCCTTAATACTGTCTTATGATCATCACATGTCTTAAATTGTTATAAAGTCTAATTTATTATATTTTCTTTTATGTTCAATGAATTTTTTTTTCTGAGAAATCTGTGCATACCTAAAACCTACGAGGATCCTTTTATAGTTCTTTTCTAAAATCTTTACTATTTTAGTGATTGTATATTGTTCTATACATGGTGGAAGGAAGGGACTGAGGTTAATTTTTTTCCATATCTTTGTCCATTTGTTGCAAAACCATACTTTAAAGACATTTCTTTCCTCAATGCATTGTGATGACAACTTTGTAAAATATATATATATATATATACATATATATATATATATATGTATATATATATATATGTGTGTGTGTGTGTGTGTGTGTATCAATTGGCCACATATATGTTGGCCTATTTCTGTTTCTCTATTCTGTTCCATTGATCGCTTTATCTATCCCTAATGCTAAGACTGTACTGTCTTGATTATTGTAGCTTTGTAGTAATTCTTGAAATAAGGTAGGATAAGCTCTCTAATTTTGCTTTTCTTCCTCAGGATTGTTTTGGCTATTCTAAGTCTCTTTGCATTCTCACATACATTTTAGATGTATCTTGTCAATTTCTTGAAAAAAAAGGGTGGGATTTTTTGGGATTTGTACTAAATGTGTAGTTAAATTTGGGGGAGAATTGACCTTAATGTTGAGTTTTGTAAATCATGAACATGGTACGGTTCTCCATTTATTTGGGTTTTCTTTAATTGTTTTCATCAAAAATTTCTGTTTTGGGCAGAAATCTTGGATGACTTTTGTTCAATTTACTCCTACTTTGAGACATGCTTTTATAAATAACATTTAAATTTTTCATTTTCCAATGGTCTAACTATGTAACTTTGGGAATGATTTAACCTGAGTTTATTTTAACCTATAAAATGTAAATTCATGTATTTCTCAGAACAAGGCTAAGTATAAAAATATACAAATAGCTTTTTGGTATTCTTTAAGTATTAAATTGGATTAAAATATAGAAAGTTCCTAATACAATACATGGTATATTAGAATTCTTTTGGTCAAAAGTGAAAAAAAAAAAAAAAACTAACCCAAACTGACTTAAGTAATAGAGGGGATATTTTGGCTCATATTGAAAAATCTGGATGGGGGGGATGGTAGTTAGCTTTAGGCATGACTAAACCAAACATTCTTCGGGTTTCCTCATACATCTCTATTTTTATCACCTTAGTCTGTTTTCTTCTTTGTTAAGTATTTTCTTTTTCTTTTCTTTTCTTTTTTTATTTTGAATTCTTCATTTAAGTAGTAGTTCAGTACTTCATTTAAGTAGTTCACATACACTGCATCACCAGTTCCCTGCTTAGAATTTAGTGATTCTTTAGTTGCATATAACGCCCAGAGCTCATTCCATCAAGTGCCCTCCTTAATGCCCATTGCCCAGTTACCCCCACCAACCTTCCCTTTAGCAACCCTGTTTGTTTCCTAGATTTCAGAGTCTCTTATGGTTTGCCTTCCTCTATATTTTCACCTTATTTTTCCTTCCTTTGACTATGCTATCTGTTTTGTTTCCTCAGTTCTACGTATGAGTGACTGACTTATCACACTTTGCATAATATCCTCTAGCTCTATCCACACTGTTGCAAATGGCAAGTTTTCATTCTTTTTGATGGCTGAGTAATATTCCTTTGTATTTATATCCCACATTTTCTTTATCTCTTCACCCTTTGATGAACATCTGGGCTCTTTGCATATTTTGGCCCTTATGGACATTGCTGCTATAAATATTGGAGTGCAAGTGCCCTTTTGAATCACTATGTTTGTATCCTTTGGGTAAATACCTAGTAGTGCATTTGCTGGGTCATAGAGTGACCCTATTTTTAAATTTTTAAGGAACCTTCATACTGTTTTCAAGAGTGGCTGCACCGGTTTATGTTCCCACCAACAGTGCAAGAGGGTTCCTCTTTCTCTACATCCTCACCAATACCTGTTTTTTTCCTGACTTGTTCATTTTAGCCATTCTGACTCATGTGAGGTGGTATCTCATTGTGGTTTTGATCTGTGTTTTCCTGATCTCTGAAGGCTTTTCTTATGGAATGGGTTCTTAGAGCTACAGGCTTACCATCTTTCCAGTTTAGAATAGCAGTAAGGAGAAAGCATTTTCCCTAGTTGCTCTAGCAAAAGTACACAGGTCTATTGGACCATCCCTGAATTGTGGCCATTGATTTGTTGCACCTGTTTCTCCCTGGAGTTCAAGGTTGGGTCAACTCTCCCAAAATTAAATGGAAACCAAATCACTGAGTGTAGGAAATGGTTCCCCAACAAAATCTGGGTGGTGTTTACTAATGAAGGGGCAATGGCTGCAGAGAGGCCAAAAAACCAAGCATCTGTCATAACTTGAATATTGTAGCCACAAGCTACATGGCATTGTATCTTTTAGCATTCTGATTCTTCCCTGATCTCATACTCCATAGGCTCCGGAAACTTGGTCTTTCTGATAGCGTCCAGGTTCCTCCTATTTTCAATCACTAACATCCACTTATGCTCCATTTTATGATTGAAAAAAAAATTGGGATTTGTGTTGGAACATAAGAGCCTTTTGATGATTGTTTCAGCTCTGCACTTTGTTTCTACTATGCATTTAGCCAAAAAGAGCAGATTGGTAGCATAAATACAATTGTAGTGCCACTAGTCCCCTCCACAGCCTCCTTGGAGAAATAAAAGGAGGGCTATTTATAGCAACTGTAAACCAGAGTCAAGTTTAGTCATAATACTGCCACACAACGTTTCCCTGGAATCAAGAAAGGCCAGCATCATAAAAGAAAGGAGCTTCTGTTTTGATGAAGACTTACAGAAATTTCTTGTCTTTTTTAACCTTCAGAAGAGAAATAGCAATTGAACATCTTGCTTGAGTCCAGGGTGTGTAAGAAACATATCTGAAATGTGGCTAATGTAAGGATTGCAAAATATTTTTTCTTGCTTTTTAAAAAATCTGAGCCCTTTCACAGTAAATTCCAAAGTCCTTAATATGGCAAACAAGACCCTTTAAAATTTGTTTACATTGCTTCCCTCTATATAGTTAACTATATCTACCCTCTACCCCCATGAGGGTATTTGTCCATTCTCTTTTCTTGTCCTGAAATACCTTTCCCTGCTTCATTTGGTCATCTTTCGAGATGATATCACTTCCTTCCTGAAGTCTTCCTAATGTCCGACTCTGTGTTAAATGCCCCTATCTGATATTCCCCTAGCATGCTGTACTTAACACTACCATAGCATGGATCAGAATGCAGCATAATGATGTATGGCCTTCGTGTGCCTCTGAGTTGTTTGAGAATGAGTTTTGTTTGCTTTTTGTTTTCTTTCTTTGTCAATGCCAAGCATTGTGCCTGGTATGGAGTAAACAATCAGCAAACACTTTTTGAGTAAAGGAATAGAATCTGAGTGTTAACATGAACTTGAATGAAAGGGCCTGTGCAAGGCTCATTTACTTTAGATATTAACCTTCGAAATTTTGTGCATTCTATATACTGGTATACTTTGAACACATGATGTCTCTAATAAGCTGGGTGGAAATGTTCCTACTGAGCATTAGTCAAAATATTATTAATTTGAGAGCTTTATGTATATAGAATATTAGTGTATTCCTGGCATATGCAAGCACTAGAAACCATTTAATAAACAGTGGCTATGTAATAATTTGTGTTTGAAACCCTCAGAGCTTATGGCCCGAATTTATTTATTTATTGGAAAAAATTGCAGGAATAAACTTAGTTTTAAATAATATATACTACACAAAATGAGCTACTTTCCATTTCTTTCACAGGAGGAGTAATTTCTGGTAATTGAATTGATGATTTTTGACATTTGGTTTTACTTTTAATCCTAGGTCAGTTTCAAACAGTAACTCATACAGGCTGCTCCTCTGTGTAGCTCGAGAATCAGGTGCATCAGGATGAATTATGTGAAGTTCAATAAAACTCCTTTGTGTCCATCCACCTGCCCATGCCCTTGCTTTTTTATTCAGTTGACTCACAGCTCCTGAAAGGCAGAGTCCGTTTCTGATTTATCATCATTCCCATTGCATAGCACAGAGTCTGATATATAAAAGGAATGGCATAGATGCTTGTTGATTTAAAATGAACTATTTTGGGGGCACCTGGGTGGCTCAGTGGGTTAAGCCGCTGCCTTCGGCTCAGGTCATGATCTCAGGGTCCTGGGATCGGGTCCCACATCGGGCTCTCTGCTCAGCAGGAGCCTCCTTCCCTCTCTCTCTCTCTGCCTGCCTCTCCGTCTACTTGTGATTTCTCTCTGTCAAATAAATAAATAAAATCTTTAAAAAAAATGAACTATTTTGGCATTATTCTAGGAGGACAACCAATGTTTACTAGGTGATTCCTTTGGTGCTAGCTATGTCTACTGCATTATCTCTCTTAAGACCTGCTGTGATCTCATGAAGCAAGTGTCTCATGAAGCTAATACCATAGCAGAGTAAGGAATGTTGGAGTGCAGAAAGGTGAGTAGCTTGTCGAAGGTGATTCAGGCCCATCAGATTTCAAAGTGGGCAGTCTATCCAGTATATGTTAAAAGCGATACTTCTCTCACTGGGCTGCCATGAAGATTAAATGAGTTAATGTATGGAAAGCATGCAGCACAGTGCCTGGAACATAATACACAATGCATACATCTTTGCTGTTCTTATTACTTTGCGGTTTCTCGGAGTAGATGGTAAAGAAATGTTTATTGATTTTTTTTTCTTTATGCCACACTTAGTAGAAAGGACATTGTTATGTAAAGAGAAGAAAAGAAAAACACCTACTTAGGTATGTTCTTTCTTGATATGTTTACTACAATAACTCAAAATAGTGCTTTAAAGACTTGGTTTGGGGTTTAACCCAGAAGAATATTAGTGTCTTCACCAAGTTCTTGGTGAGCAGCTTGTGTGCACTTACTGTCTTTCTGTTACACTTTCTTCTAGCCTGGACTTGGGAACAGCTGTGGCTTATTGCCCCTGTTGGATGTAATGGGGATTTGCCCAGTTTCTGTAGTTGACCTTATTCAACATTGAATATAGAGTTTTACATGAACCTCTTCCATTTCTATTACTTGGCCAACTCAGCGTCCTGCATTCCCTTCAAACTTCCATTTGTACAGAAGCTGTTATTACGGAATAAGTTTAATGGGTCGTGAATTTTATGCAGAAAGCGAGGGTTTCTCGATGACTTTGTATGTACCAGCAATGGACGTATTGGCTCCACAAGGAGTGCATTAGGCTAAATATTTTTAGCCCATTGACCCTGGGGGTAATAATCCTAAATGCTTCATTAAATTTTCATGGGTGAGTGACAGAAGCTTTGAGGGGAAAAAAAACCCAAAACCCAAATCTGCCACATTAGCTTTATTATACAGCTGGAGGACAGGAGTGTGGCCCCTCAAAAGAATAAAAAAATCAATTTTTTGAGGAACTGTTCCCTGTCTTTTCTTCCTTTCTTGGCCCTGTTCCCATGGGCAGCCCTTGATCAAGTTTTTTTCTCTCTCCCATACCTGGCATTCTGGCGTCTGGAGACAGGTTATACCATACCAGACATTTACTGGAGTTAAACCCAATCTCAGGATACAAGACTTTCAGACCAAAACAGTCTTCTGTGCAACTAGGACCAGAAGGAGGGAGCAACTGTTTACTGGCTGGGGCCTTCTCCCTTGCAGGCCGCGTGTTCGAACTGAATCTGCAGATTGTCTTCTGCCGAGCATTCTAAGAACGCGAGTGGGCGAGCAGACCAGCCCGCATACCTTCAGGGGCTTGAGCCCCTTCCTAGGACTGAGGGCCACGGGAGCGATGCAAGCCTTCTCCCTTCTCCTCGCCCAGTGGAGCCTCAGTGGAGACGCGGGCCTGCCTAACCAGGGTTGGCCGCTGGGAGCTAGCGGCCCCTCCCGGAAGGAGCGAGGGGGCAGCGGGCCCTCGCCGAACCTGCCACTGGCTCGAACCCGCCTCTGGCTCTCACCCTCGGGCGCTCTACCCTTGGGAATGCGTGAGAAGTTTGGAGGCTTGGATAAGAGTAGACCCTAGGGAAAAATGAGGCAGGTCGGGGGAGCGCTGTGGTCGGTGGGGACGGTGGCGGAAAACACTGGCTACTTTGTGAAAGCCGAGGCTGAAAGCTTTGACCCTTTCCCTCCCTCCCCCACTCGGCGCGATGCGGCTGGGGAGGAGACCCCAAGCCCTGGAGGGGACCCCAAGCCCTCGGCTCCGCTCGCCTCCTTCCGCACCGGGATGCGGAGCGAGCGCAGGGGCTCCAGAGGCGCGACCGCGAATCGCGGCGCACCCGCTCGCTTGTTCGCTGCTTCTGCCTCCTCAACCCCGCCGCCGCCATGACTCGGCTAGGCTCGCGGAGCGCGCTCAGGCGGCGCGGAAAGCGTCCGGGCGAGAGCGGGGGCGAGTGCCGGAGCCGCAGCCGGAGCCGCAGCCGGAGCCGGAGAGGCGAGGCCCCGGGCGAGGGCGCGCCGCAGGCGAGCGGCCCGGCGGCCAGGCGGCGGAGAGGCAGCGAGGGGAGCCGGCAGGTGAGCTAGGTTGCCCTGCGCTGGGCGGGGGCGGATGGGGCGGCGGCCGCGGGAGGAGTCGGGGCTGCGCGGGCGGCCGTCTCCTCCCCCGGCGCTGACGCAGGCTGGTGGCTCCTGGGGAGAATGGACCCTGCGCGGCGCTGGCCGGGGCTTTCCCAGGCTGGAGAGCGCGCCTGAGTGTGTCGCCCGCCGTGCATGGGGAGCCGCTTCCAGCGCGGCTGCGACAGCGGAGGAGGATGCTGTCCGGGAGCGGAGGTGAGTCGCGGCGGGGGCCGGCGCAGCTCTGAGTTCAGCGCCAGCAGGTGCCGGGGGGAGAGGGGAACCGGGCGCCGGACGCCACAGCTGGGGCCCCGGGCGCAGAAGAGGGCTCCTGGGCGCCGCCCGTCGTGGGAGTTTGGCTGGGGTGTTGCGGGGATGGCGACAGCAGTTTTCCGCCCGCTCCCTCTTCCTGCTGGGAGAAAAGGAGCGACCTCTCCTCCTTCCTTCTGGCTCTCCCTGACCACCTCTAGTCTCCTTCTGACCGCGCGCGTCTTCTTTGCAGACGTCCTCACCCCAAACACTCGTCTCTCTCCAAGGCCCGCTGCTCCCTCCTCCCTGCCGCGAACCCGGTTCTATCCACCTTTGAGCCCTCCCTTCCACTCCAAAACCTCCCCATTGCTCCGGAGCCCATCTCCCGGCCTCTCGAGCGGCTTCCCGCGGCCGGACCCTCTTCCCCACTCATCTGTAGAGCTACGGCTCTGCCCGCAACCGTCGAACAAGCGGGTTTCTCCTATAACCCCTACCTTTTCGCAAACACCCTCAGAGCTGGACCCCGCGTCTCCCCGGACCCAAGCCGTTCCCGAGTCCTCCGTGGACTCCGTTCTGTGCTGCTCCCCCCTGTCCCATTCCCCAGGCTCCCCGCAGCCCCGATGGCTCTCCTCCCTGGCCCGCCCCCTTGGTTTAGGCTCCAGACTGGATGCTGTGCCTGGGAACCAGAACTCAGGGCTTTTGTTTCTGTTTTTGCTTTCTTTCTTTTTCTTTTTTTCTCCTACTGGGGAAACTTTAAAATCCCCGTGGTTCGGCTCCTAAAAAGCGCTATCGGAGGGCTCAACCGCCGAGAGAATCTGGACGCAGGGAGACAGAGATGGGGGAGATTGTGTCGCTCGTCGGAAGGGAGCCTTGGGATGAGTGTACAAAGTAAATTTCAAAACGGAGGTGGTTGCTGCTGCCGGGACCCTCCTTCCCCGGCTGATTCCGTCCCCGTCCGGCAGAGTATTATTGTGACCCTTGGTGGGAGGGCGCGTCTTTTCTCTGCACTTTTTAAGGCGTCCGTCCCTCCCCGCCCCCCTCCCTTGGTGGTGCTGGTGACCTGACCGGGTGGGGGAAGAGCTAGTCGGCGCAAGGGAAATCTGCTTGGAGAGGCTGATGCCACTTGGCTCCTGCGTTGCTTGCTCCCGGACCCGCCAGATTGTGTATGTTTCACTCTAAACTACTCGCCACCCCCAACTGCACCACACAAGTCCTCATTGTTGGGGGTCTGCCAGAGCACGTCTGCCTGGTAGGGAGGCCGGGGGCGCTCAGCGAACGGGCTTGCCGCGGCGGCTGGAGCGGAGAGCGCCCCAGTGCGGGCATCCGTGAGCTCCGGCAACTGTCGGCGAGCGTAGTTGCGTGCCCGCGTGGGTCGGTGCCTGGCGGGTAAGTTTGGAGACTCAGGCACGCCTGGACTTAGATCCTTTAGGAAGAGCCGCGAGTGGAAAGCTTGCGGAAGCGAGTGCGTCTTTTTCTGTCCGGGCGCTGGGCGGGTAAGAAAAACACTGGCTACTTTGTGAAAGCCAAGGCTGAAAGCTTTGACCCTTTCCCTTTCGCCCGCGGCAACCTAATCAGAACTGTGTAAAAGTCAACTTCTTAACAATCAGAAATTGTCTGCTGATGTCCTTGATTGAAACCCCAGCATTCAAATGGAGTATTGAAGAACTCGCAGACATAGCTTTTGAAGTGCTATTGTTCTTTTCCATACACAGAGGCCCTCTTAAAGGTTTGGGAAGTTCTAAATGCAGTGATTTGAAAGACTGACATTGTAACTATTTGCTGACTCTGAGGGGATTGGCAGGGATGAGAGCAGAGGCCGCGGTGAGAAGTGCAAATGTGTTGCTACAGTTTTCTTGGGAGCAGTGCCACTGTCAAGTAGGAATTCAGTTCTAAGCATCAAGTTGGCAATTAAATTTCCTCCTAAAGCAGATTTAGGGGATGATTTTTACTAGTTTTTTTTTTTCTTTTCTTTTTTCTTTTCTTGATGGTTTGCTTAAGGTCTGAGTAGGCATATCTGAAACATTTAATCATGTTCATTGTATTCAACAATAGAATCTGGATAAAAATTACTTATTGTTGATGAAGCTCATCTCACAAGCTGTTTCACAGTATGTTTCATTTGCAAGACACACCACTGTAGGAGGCTGCAGGGAAGAGATGTCATCACTTACTGTTCTGTTCTCTTCCCCAGGCCAGAGAGGAATCTGCTACTTCACTCCCCTCTGCCCTCCAAAGTCATTTCCCTTAAAGGGATGGGGGTTGGCTCAGTACCTGATAGGACCCTTCCTAAAAATTGCATTTGGTGGATATATGGATGCCTGGAGCCACCCTCCAGGCAGATGAAGAATCTAATTGAAGCAACATTTCATTTTGATAATTCACTCAAGTCAAACATTTTGGTTTTTGCAGGAATTTAATCCCTCTCTCAAACTACTAAAACTAACAAAGCAAGAACATCACAGTTTATATCTTTTAGATGGCACTTTAAAAAATTGCCCACATTGAAGGCTGTTGTCAGGAACTTTCAGAATTATTTAGGGCTTACTGTGAAGAACATGCACTGGGTGATTTAAGTAATTGAGGATAAATCTCTTGACCTCTCAGAACTTCTGTTTTGTTATTTGCAAAGCAAGGACAGTATTATCTACTTTGTATGTTCTTCCAACAATTTGATAGGGAAAACTATCTTTCTGGGCCCTTTGACAGATAACAGGACTTCATGGGAATGGTAGCTTTTGGTCAGAGGATGGAGTCCTGCTAAGGAGAGAGGATATTTGGCGTTGGAAGGCCATGATGGAATCCTGACTATGTGATGTTTGGTAAATCACCTCTTCTATTAATAAAAAATAAAAAATAAAAAGAATAGTTTACCTTTTTGGATCACTTACTAAGAGTCAGATACCCTTTTAAGCACTTTGCATGCATTAGTTTATTTAATCTTTAAATAACCATGAATAATCTTTGAGTAACCATAGGTTGATAGTTGTATTTTTGTTCCCCTTGGATTGATAAAGAGACTGGGGCCCACAGAGGTGGTAACTGGTCCAAGGTCACAAAGCCAATAAGTTATAGAACTAGGGTTTGTTTGTTTGTTTGTTTGTTTATTTAGAGTGCCCATGAGCAGGGAGGGGCAGAGGGCAAGGGAGGAGGACACAATCCTAAGCAGGCTCCATTATCAGCATGGAGCCCCATGTGGGCCTCATCTTCACAATCTGGAGATCATGACCTGAGTCAAGAGTTGATAGGTAACCAACTGAGCCACCCAGGTGCCCCTAGAACTGGGATTTAAATCCAAGCTTTCTGGTTCCTGGGCCTGTGTGGCAGCACACTGCTGCCTCTGTGTGGAGGGGTGATCCCAGCTATCTCGAGGTGGTTGTAAAACTTAACAGGGAACAATGGAATAGACTTCTGGCAGGAGCAAGTTATAGATTTTTCTCAAGGTTCAGATGCTAAAACAAAATGAGTATTGTGTTATCAATAGGGCATTGGGCTGATGATAGACATTTTGAACACTTGGGACTTCATGATAGGTATTGGTCAGTATGTTCACATCTGTCTGTGCTGTCAAAGTATTCTTTAAGTAGGTATTCAGAAATTGCATTACTACGGTTGTCTGTTACCAACTGTGATAAGCAGAGATTCTTAAAATTGAACGGTGGCATAACAGGTAGTTAGAAGTCTGGACTTGGGTGCTAGACTGCCTGAGTTCAGACCCTAGTTCCTCCAGCCCTGCCAGCGGTGTGGACTTGACCAACCTCTCTGACTTCTCCATGCTTTAGTGTCCTTGATAATAAAACAACAGTACCCACCACCTATGACTGTGGAGACCATTATAGGAATTAACACCAAGTGCTTAGAACAGCAGTGAGTACGTAATGTTACTTAGCTATGTGTTACCCTTCAAATGAAAGCCAGATTCTTCCTTTTCATAATACAAAGGTCTCTGTCATTGATATCCCAAGGCCTAAATATCCTAACAGTATCTGTTATTATTTTTATTTTTTTCCTAAACAGAAGATATGGAGAAAGAGATATAGTTCAGGATTTCAGAGAAAGGTTTTATTGTTGTTGGTTTTTATTTTTTTGTCTTTTTAGTTTATTGGAAATATTACCTTGAACATTTACATTCTTTGTGAAGAGAATTGGGAAGTATACATAATGCTAAACTCTCCATGGAATTGCTCTTTTCAGAAACTGTTTTGAGGAAAATAAAATGACTGTTGGATTGATTGGATTCTAGTAGTAGAATAGTCAATTCTCCCCATTTACAGATTGGAAAACAAGTCAGATTGAAGGAAGCATGTAAACATAATGGCTGAGAGACACCATTGGAACCCAGAATTCTTGGGCTCCTCTTCCACTGTTTTTTCCTCTGGGCCAGATTGCCTCCCATACCAGGATAGGGAAGTAGCCTGAAATATAAACAAACCTTGAAGCAAGGGGAATGTTGCCAGACTGGGAGCAGGAGCCAGTCAGATGTTCGGTACTGAAAAATGTGTCCAATAGGAAAAGAAAATGTGTCCAATAGGAAAAGAAAACCCCTCCTCTTATAAGTACACTTATATCCATGAAAACTGGCACTAAACTCAATCTATGAAATGCATATCAGGATATGAACCCATGTTAAACATACACACACACACACACACACAGCAGTTGATGACTTGAACACCTCCCTTAGGTTGGAGAGCAAATGAACAAATGATTGGGTTTCTTTTTCTGTGAGATGCTTTTTGTGTTTTTCTTCCACTTAGTTCTCAGATATGGGAAGGTTTTGGTTCAGGAATAATTAAAACTCCTCCGGCTTCTGTTTCATGAAATATGCAGCATATGCTATTGGAGAGAAATTGCCAGCTTGTTTTTATTATTATTATTTTTATTTTTATTTGAACCCAACATATAACCAATCTACAATGCCAGTGGGGGATTCTCATAAAGAGAAAGGAAAACAGAAATAAAATTTTTGCTGAATAGAGCAACTCACAGCCAAAATGATACAAGTTTTGTGATGGCTAAGATGGGTTGTTTAGTTTAGGGGGTAAAAATGAGAGGAGGGCAGTCCCAGACAGATGAGGCCATTTAAGGTGAACCCCAGTCCCTGTGGACCACCTACAGTGAGCCTTGCAAAATAGTCAACTTGGTATATTGGCTCCAAGATTCAATTTCTGACTCTTGCTGTTGGTCAGTGTCTCTGGTTCTTGACTGGACAACTGTGATCTGTTGGTCCATCAGTTAGTCTTCTTTTCCCCCTCTTTTCCTCTTCTTGTTTTTGTCTCAGAGTTTGTCTCTCTTTCAGTCTTTGAATTGGTTTGTATCTCTTCTTGTTAGTGTCACTTTTGCTAGTAAAGACTGAAAAGTTACAAATATGTCTTTGAGACTATCTGGGAAATGGAGGAAGCTAACTCAGGGAATGCGCATAGACATTACTTCCATGCCCATTTAACACATACTTGCCTGAGCACCTAGTTTGTGTCTGGCTCTGGCTTTGTGCCTGGCATTATGAACAGTACCATGAGCAAGGGTGTCGTCTCTGCCATCTAGGCACTCTGCCTCACGCATAAATTACTGCCACAGTGTGAGATAACGGTACAGGAAATATCTGCATGGCACTAGAAGCTTCCAGAAGAGTAATTTATTATGTATAAAGAAAGGAAAAGGAGGGGGAAGCTTCAAAGAAGAGATTGCCTTTCAGCTGGAAGCTGAAGGTTGACCAAGAATTTCTCAGGTCTTGAAGGGATCCAGACCGGGAGAACTGTGGGCAAAGATAGGTGGGCATGAAGGTTCATCATTGGTTTGGAGACAGGCAAAGTTGGGTGTGGTTGTAGTGTACAATATGTGACTGAAATGGATTATTTTGTACAGCATTTTCCAGATTGTGTTCCAAGGAACACTAGGGTTCCCCAAGATGGTTATGAGTATTTTAAAAGAAAGAACATACAGAAGGAAAATGTTCTGTGCCCCCCAAAGTTTGAAAAGCATTGAAAAACATAACACACTCTTGCTAAGACATGGTATTTACTGACATTAAAACTTCAGTAAGAAGTAAAAGCAAGCAAGCAAGGAAACTCATTGAAATCATTAAGATCTTCTAAACTTACTTGCCAGAGACCCTCTCATTTCAAGGATCCCTTTTTAAAAAGTGTCTTATGAGATAGAGTGGGGAATGTGTTTGTAGGTAAATCAATTAGGATTTTTACAAAAAGGAGTTGATTTTTTAAAAATATTTTATTTATTTATTTGACAGAGATCACAAGTAGACAGAGAGGCAGATTGGGGGGGGTGGTTGGAATCAGGCTCCCCGCCGAGCAGGGAGCCCGATGTGGGGCTGAATCCCAGGACCCTGTGATCATGACCTGAGCTGAAGGCAGAGGCTTTAACCTACTGAGCCACCCGGGCGCCCCAAAAGGAGTTAATCTTATCATAAAAGTAATATGTGTGATTTGAAATGTAGTATAGTATATGTGAGACATACAAAAAAGTATAAAAATAGAGTAAAAGTTTGATTAAAGAAGAAAAAAAAGCAACCCAAAAAAGCTGAGAACACTCAGCTTAAGAAATAGAGCCATGTAAATACAGTTGAAGTCTCCTTTCCCTGATCATATCTCCTTCCCTTCTGCCAGAGGTAACCACTGTCTTATATTTGGTGTTTATGATTCCATATAATTCTTTTGAATATTCTTTTTAGAAGACAAATAATTCCTTTGAATTCTCATTCAGTTTCTAGCTTGTCAGTACAGAGATAATAAAGAAATTGTTGTTCTGTCCAGGAATTGTTGTTCTGTTTCTGGAATAAAATTCATTTATAAGCTCTTCAGAAGAAGGAACTATGGCTTCTCCTTTTAACAGTTTTCAGAATGCAGTAGATGCTTAATAAATTTCTGCTGAATTGAATTGAACTAAATGTGTACACTCTCATGGGGTATATTAAGTTCACGTGGTAACAAAGATTGGGGAAAAGTAATTATTTTTCGTTAACAGTATTGAAATTCTTTGTGATCAGAGATCTTGAAAACTTTTTTTGTTTCATTTTTGTTTTGTTTTGTAATCTGGATCTGTAAGTGAAAAGGCATTTCAGGTCATCAAGCTGAGCGGGAATAGAGATCCAGGTCTTCTGTACCCATGTCGGTATTCTTCCCACCTCCCCACCTTGACTTACCATCCTCAAGTATATTGTGTTGAACATGTGAAAGACTGAAGCATTTTTCTATATGAGGAATCACCATTATGCACAGACATTGTAACATATCTGCAAAAATGGGGACAGCAGGACAGACGTCTACCTATGGCCCAAGGGATGATGATTATTTGTCGATTGCTATCCATCTCTCTCTGTTGCTGTCTCTCTGTGTCTTTCTCCGAAATTCTTTTTTTTTTTTTTTAAATTTCAGATTTTATTCATTTATTTGACAGAGAGAGAGATCACAAGTAGGCAGAGAGGCAGGCAGGTTGGGGGGGCGGAAGCAGGCTTCCCACTGAACAGAGAGCCTGATGTGGGATTCGATCTAGTACCCTGAGACCATGACCTGAGCTGAAGGCAGAGGTTTAACCCACTGAGCCACCCAGGTGTCCCTCGGAATTCTTTATGTTATTAACTCTTTCATAAACTCACTCCCAGTAATATTTTTCCCATTCAAATATTATTTATATTTTAGGAGCTAGAGGAGATACTCGTTTCTCTCCCGGAATATGCCTAGGATATTCGTGTGGATAAAATTTCAAATTTTTCTTCTCTCCTTGCTTATTGGGGTACCTTTCTCCTCTTTCTCACATTATGCCATCATGTTTCATTGTATTTTCTGGGGTGAAGATAATGCAAGTCATACTAATTTAGGTTGATGTAAAAAAAGGGTGTCATTTTAAGGCAAAATTACAGGAAGGAGAAGCTGATCACTTGGTTACCCTAATATCACTCCATATTTTCTCTTTGCTCTCCCTGGGTTCATAGGAGTGAGGTTAGATATCATTTTGTATACATTTGACTGCTCCAAATGTTTCAGTGGAGAGAGAGGTCTTGATTCCAGTAGCCATAAGTTAATGTGGCTGAGAGGAAGGGGGTTGGGAGAATGGATTGACATTGTCCTTTTTTAAAAACAAAAATACATGAGTCATTCAGCATAGGCTCAGCCAAGTTTGATGCCTCCCTGTGCCTGCCTTTCCTAGGCATGTGTATCGTTCTCAGGCTTCTGGAACCTCAGACTCTATTAAACACCGTACTTCATTATGTCCTATGCTGTTCTGCTCCATGTCTGTTTCTCTTGATTCCTCTAAAGATTGAGAGTTTCTCCAGGGCCCTGTCGACTTGTCTTCCATGCCTCAGAGGCTTAGCTTTTCCAGGAAGTTCACCCTAAATTCTTGCTCCTTCTGATTTATAATGCCTACCAAGGTTATTTTGCAGTAGAGAGAAGATTGTCCTCCCTTTCATGAACTATTTTGAACCTTGGAAACAAAATAAGAGCTTTCTCTTATAATTTTCAGTGTTTCCTTTTGGGACCAGTCCTTGGCTTCTTTTATGCCCAAACTGTGCATTTCCTGCCCTGTCCTCTCTCCTTCCCTCCTTTACCTTGCTTCCTTTGTTTGTTTGTTTGTTTTGTTTTGTCCTTCCCCTTTCACCAAATCAAAGAAATTGCATGAAATCAACAACCACAAAAGGGCTCCCAGCTTAAAGTTTTGTAGTGTGATCTTGCACAGTTGCTGAAATATGCTTTATTCCCTCTCTCATGTGTTATTTCTATTTGGGGGAATAGTCAGGAGGTGGACCTTATCAGTTCTTTGCCCAGTTCCCTGGTAATGTAGGTATTTTAGCTGGGTGATTGTTCCCTTCATGGGTTGTCTGCAGTTGGTTTAAAATTACAACTTAAAGATGGAAACTCTGCCAACCATTGTGTTTTGGGGGCAAGAGGAGAGTGTCTCTGGGTGCTGTCCCTGAGCACACCTCAAAACCCAGCCACACCACTGGGACATCCAAGCAGAACGTAACAATGTTAACAGTAGACACTGTGTCAGTGAGCGCTGTGTCAAGAGACACATACCAGGTAGCCTAATAGAAGCAATTTAATACAGGAAACTACAAGGAAAATTTTCATAGAATCACACACGTGTCTGAAGAGCTGAGAGTGGGATGGAACAGCAGTGGGAAGCTCCTTCTGGAGTTAGAGGCACAAAGGGAAGGGGTATTGTTCCCAGAGCCTGGGAATTGGGGCTGCATGGTGGGAGCAGGTCCCACACAGGGCTGGGTGGGATCCATCGAGGAGACTGGGCCGCTGCCCAGGATGCCACCTTGAAGCAGAAAGAGAGGGATAGAGGGAGATAGATACCCTAGTTTCTAACCCCCTCCCTTTCTTCCTGTCTCCTGCCTGCCATTCCCATTGATTGACCCTAACTGGAAGTCAGTTGGCCAGGGAGCCTGGGAATGGGACTTGGGCTCAGCTTCCTGCCATGCAGGAAGGCTGCAGCACAGGGGAAGGAGCCTGAATTGGATCAGAGAGAAACAGGAAAAGGACTAGTTCTGATGCCAGGAAGACTAGTCTCTTACAAAAGTGTTCGCTAATATTGCAGAGCTTGGGAATGGGAAGTAAAGCCCTGCTCCTCCTCTAAGCTGCCCTCCCATGCTGTCCCATCCAACCTCCCTTGCTGAACTGTGAGAGGGACCCCTGGCATTGAATCTCTATCTTGCCAGGGGGAGCTACGTCCATGCCAAGTGCCCTGGTGAGTAGAACAGTGATAGTCCCTATTCTGCAGTTCCCAAATCTAGATGACTCTGAAAAGTCCCAATATTTTTCCTAATTCATTGAATGGCAAGACCTGATCTGATCTGAATGGACATGAGACTACTTATCATATCTGTTGATCCCCCTGAGTGTGAATAGTCATACATATGGCTTGAGAGGTATTGATGAACTTGATTATGGAGGGAGGGACCTAGCTAGGGGTAGTCCAGATACCTAAAAGCTAAGTGTGTGACATGTGACATGTGACATGCGACACGCTGCCTTTCTGAACTGCATATTAAAATCTGCATTCCGAACACATCAGACCCAGGAAATTTGGATTGTGAACCTGTATTTCAACATGACAGAAGAAGGAAGAGTGGAAATGTGGCCTGATTATAGGCAGCTCTAGGCCAGTGCTCCTGGTAAGCAGTACAGCCGTTCCGGGATCACCGAATGCCAGAGCAGGGTTCCTCTGTAGCCTGGCTTAACAGCCTGCTCAGTCTATAGATGGGGAGACTTCATTGAGGTTGGAGAGCTGGTCCATGTGTTGTGGGGTCACCAAGGGCTTCTCAGAGGAGCTGCTACTACTTGAGTTCCCTTTGCAGTCCATGCTGCTTTGGTCTGAAGCTTGGGTGACTTCCAGCCTTGAAGTTTCAGAATGAAGGAAGCCAGCTGGTGAGTAAACATACAGGTAAATCTGCTCTCCAGCTGTGGTCATCTTATCCTTTTGTAGCATTTCACATAGGCACGCACATTTGCACACCCACACACATGTACTCACACTCATGCAAAAACTTTTCAGCTTCTGATCTTATCAGACAGACAGGATGGGTGTCACCATCCCCATTTTCCAGACCGTCAGACCAAGGTTTGAGTAATGAAGTAATTAGGTCCATGGCTGTGGGCAAGTCCCTGAACGCTTGGAGCCTCCACTGGAAAATGAATTCTTACTCATGCTTTTGTTTTAATTGTTTAGCCACAATCAAACCTATAGGGGGAGTGGCAACACAATTAGAACTGTGCCTGGTGCCCATCGACCATCCTTTCTTCCTCACTGCTCCACCTTCAGACAAGTAAAGTAGATTATATGAAGCCACACAGCTATTCCCTTTGAAAGGGCAGGCTACAGTATCATGAAGAGAACTTAGTAGTTGACTGAAGACAGACCTTTTCTCTCTGTGTCTCTGCTTGCTTGCTTGCTTTCCTGGCTTTAAGAGGAGGGGCTTGAAGAAATGCCACCATACTAATTTTCTCTTTCTCTCCTGGGAAACTGGGTCTCAGTTGGCTGTGAACTTTGTGGCCCCTATCGTCTTCACAGATCCAGATACGCACAGGTTGTTATTTTGGTTACTCCAAATCTGACTGGAGAGGAAACAACCAGATCACAAATACAATTTGCTGCAGAGAGCAACTTTATTTCTTGTCAGCACACATGGGACTTTGCTTATCATAATTCATGGTACATGGGCATAATAAAATATTCTCTTTTTCTAAGTATTTTGCAAGATTAGTAAGGCTGCATTCTTAGGGAAAGTTTATTAATCCATAACTTATAGAAAACTCCAGAGGAAGAAGATATGAGATATGTCCTGTAGGTAAAGACGTCAGCGTTCGTTATTCAACTAGCTCTCTGCCAGGTGTAGTGCAGGTTGCTGATAGGATAGCAACTCTCCCTTGGATGTGATCTAAACCAGCAGTTGTCTCCATTTTGTTTTCAAATTGGGAGGGTGTGAAAAAGTAGGCGGCAGCCCACTGAGTAATCACGGTCCTTGGGATGCTGGTCCCTTCCACCCTTTTGGCGGCACTGTAGCAACATTAGACACAGAGGCATGCATCAGACCCTGGCTGCCTTGCCTCAGGCTGTGTGCCCTGGGTCTCTGCTCTCTTAGCAAATGGAGATGGTGTGCTGGTGGCAAGGGCGATAGCAATGATGAGGGTGATGGTGAGGAGGTTAGTTACCTCTGTGTCCATTACAAGGGGTAATGGCTGATGGGGAAGTACTCTGTGCTCTGTCCTGTCATTCATTTACCCAGTGTTCAGTGCACCCTTGCAGGGTATTGGCACAATGGTGGGCTCTGTGGAAATGGCCACAAAAGATAGGCTTCCTTCTCAAGATTGAGGATTGGTGTGTAAAGCACAGATACACAGATGACAACACAGTGGCTAAATACAGCAACAAAAAAAGTAGAATTAGTTGAGGGATGAATTTTGCCAGCGCCCAGCTAATTAATTTGAACTGGGATTTGCTGATGGATCGTTCCTTTTTTTTTTAAAGATTTTATTTATTTATTTGACAAACAGAGATCACAAGTAGGTAGAGAGGCAGGCAGAGAGAGAGGAGGAAGCAGGCTCCCCACTGAGCAGAGAGCCTGATGTGGGCCTCGATCCCAGGACGCTGGGATCATGACCTGAGCCAAAGGCAGAGGCTTTAACCCACTGAGCCACCCAGGCGCCCTGATGGATCATTCTTATTGTAAATATGTTTCAGGTATTGTGTGGGGTGAATGTCACAGCAGCTGTTGTCTACCAGGGAAGGCGCAAATCCACAAATCCACAAATGCATGGAGGAGGTACGTTCTAGGTGAGGGGACCATGGTAAAGGTAGAGATGGGCACCTCCATGTATGGTGAGCCCTGAATGAGCTGGTATGAGCTGGCCAGAGCCGGGGAAAGTGAGGCCGTGAAGGTAGTACCTGGTTGCCATGTTAGCCTTGAGATTGTGGCTGGTGGTGAAACAGGCTTTTCTTTGTGTGCCCTTCTGGGCAGGTCTCACCCTTCTCCTCTTCCCTGAGGTGAACAGGCAGTCTAAGGAGAAATGGGGTTATATTTATTTAGGTGAAACGAGGATAGGTATGTGGCAGGTACGGTGTGTTTTAATGGGGTCTCAGAGGCCTCCTGTGACCATATCTGCAAGCCCAGGTGCCTACAAAGATGGTGTAGTTGACATTGCTGAATGAAACAATCCAGGGGAGGCATTGGGGGGGGCCCTGGGTTAGCTACTATTCAGCTCCAGCCAAGGGTTGCCATAAGAGAGTTCTAGACCAAAGTAGCCAAGTCTTCAGCTTTATTGAGAAAAGTTAGAAATTTTTTAAAGACTTATTTATTGATTGATTTGCCAGAGAGAGAGAGAGAGAGTGAACGAGCATGGGAGCAGGGAGAGTGTCAGGAAGAGGGAGAAGAACTGAGCAGGGAGCCTTGGACAGGACTCAACCCCAGGACCCTGGGGTCATGACTTGAGCCAAAGACAGATACTTAACTGACTGAGCCACCCAGGCATCCCAAGAAATCTGTTTTTTATTGTGAAATCCATCAGTTTAAAAATGTGGCACGAAATTAGTTACAGAATAACGACAATAACAACAGAAAAATAACATTTGTAGGCTAAAGATAACTGGCCCATGGGCTGATTTTGACTCATGAACCCCCTCATTGTGGATTCTGGCCTATTCTTGATAATTATTATGTTATGACTACATAGATCTCTCTCAAATGGAAGTTTGATAAATATACGAAGGGGTAAATCGGGCCATTTTTAGTAAGGAAAAGTTTCTGTAAGACAGTTGGATGGTAGGAATTGGTCCTCATTTATTTCTGTGTGTTTCCTCAATCACCTCTTCTGTTGTTCTTGATTAAATGCTACTGATACAGGGTAAACCTTTGGTAAAACCGGTATCCATGGCAATCCCAGTGTGTTGCTCCCTGTTTGCTGGGCAGCACTGAGGTATATGTGTGTCTGACTCTACAGCTGCCTTGGTGAAGCCTGTTACATCCTGCTGCCCAGGCAAGTGCCCGTAGTAAGTTAGATGAATGGGTGTGGTATCTGTAAATGACAGTGTTCTATGGTGTTCTTGTTTAGGGTTGAGCTTTGACTCCCAGCCTCTGAAATATGCACATTTCAAACCAGAGTGAGAACACAAACAACTTAGTAGTTACTGTGGAATTGAGTGAATGTCATAAATATTTCTTTATCTTTTTCATAGCTCGCATAAAATTGTTAAGATATAAAAAAGTTGTTTACTCTAAAAACAACGAAAATTCATTGGCTATCCATCTCCTAAATGCCTGTGTCTCTTTGGGTTTTCATTAGCGTCTAGCAATATACTTTGAGAAATTAGATTTGAACAGAAGTTTCAGCAGAATATGAAACTCCTGGTGTTCATAATGAACCCATTTTCAGCACTGATCCACTGCGTACAACAGCCTCCTTTTAACCATGTAGTGGCTGTGAGAAGGTTTAATGTATTTTTCTTCCAGAATTTTTTTTTCTTCAGAAATAATCCCTTGTTTATTGAATTTGGAAAACACACAATAAATATGAAAAAAAAAGTCATAATATTTCTACTCAGAAGCAGTCTCTGTAATGTTTTGAATTACAGAGATAAACAGGCTAGAGATTGAGGTCAGATGAATATGGGTTTCTATCCAGGCTTCTTCTTTTATGTATTCTTTTTTTTTTTTTTTTAAAGATTTTATTTATTTATTTGACAGACAGAGATCACAAGTAGGCAGAGAGGCAGGCAAAGAGAGAGGGGGGAAGCAGGCTTCCCGCCGAGCAGAGAGCCCGACGCGTGGCTCTATCCCAGGACCCGGGACCACGACCCGAGCCGAAGGCAGAGGCCCCAACCCACTGAGCCTCTCAGGAACCCCTTTTATGTATTCTTGATAAGTCTTATTTTTCTCACCTATGAAATAGAAATATGGATATTATCTCTTTTATCTGATATTTTCTTGATTCAACCAGATAATGTACATGAAGCACATAGCTCTTAGCTCTTTGATATTTTCTTGATTCAACCAGATAATGTACATGAAGCACGTAGCTCATTGGTTGGTACACAGAATGCATTAAAAAATGAGCAATATGCTTATGTCTCCTATTCCTTTGGCTACAAACATTTTACTTTGTGGAATCCATGTGGTCAATGACCTATTTTCTGTTAAAAAAAAAAAAGGACGACTTCCCTTGTTCCCATATCTCTTTAAGAATCACTCTCCCTAGTATCCTTTTTAATATATTTCTTTACAGACCTGAATCATCCTTAAACTTTTCCCTTGCATGTTTAAGGTGTTTTTCATCCTTCTTTATTATAAATAATTATTTGATGGATATCTCTCTTCATCAATCGTTGGTGGCAACTTGATTTTCTGGTTAATATAGTGACTGCATCTCAATGGGAAATGGGCAGGACTCCTGCCAGCATCCTCCATTGGAACCCATGCCGATGATGGATGGGAATGTTCTGTATCGGCACTGTCCAATATAGTAGCCACTAGCCATGCATGGATGTTGAGCATTCGAAATGCAGCTGGTGTGACTGAGAAACTGATTTTTTTTTTTAAATTTTTAACATTACTTAATTTTAGTTTGAAAAGCCCTGTGAGTTCATGGCTGCCATATCGTACAGCATGGGTTTCTGCTTTTCCAGTTAAAGGAGTAGAGTAGACCTAGGCTGGGGTTTGTTTTTTAGAGAAACCTGTCAGTGAAACATCTAGCTTTATCTTTTGGCCTTTTCCTTTAATTCTCTGGTACAGGTACTTAAGTACTGGATTTTCCCTTTCTTTGTGTACCTTCTTTTTATTTTGGCAGAGTTGATAGAGGACACGTCACGTGCCAGCTGACTTCTTAACTTAGAAGCTGAGTTTTCAGTTTTGCTGATGTGAGGACAGTTCAGGTTGTCAGTGACGAGAACGTAGCTTAGTATGACTTTGGTCTAAAGGGGAATTCCTTGGCCTTTTTAATAGGATACTTTTAATATCTCAGGGAAAGTCTAAGTAGCCTCTTATAATCGGTGTCTAAATATCTAAATATATTACTACAGGGCTTGATTTTGAACACAGGACAAGTAAGAAAACCAAGTTTTTGCCTTGATTTTTGTTGGGTTTTGATTTATTTTGTTTTGGGTTTTTCTTTTTCTTAGAATAATCTCAGTGTGGTTGATGCACAGATTGGTTGATGCACAACCAATCTCAGTGTGTAAATGGCCTATTAAAAGGGCCATTTACAGAAAAGGGTATACAAAGAGCCAACATATACAAAAAGGTATGGTTCATTCCCAGAGAAATGCAAATTAAAGCAACAAAAAAGCCATTTTTCAAATAGAAGATTGAACATTTTTCAATTTTTTGGAGTTTCACTAATGTTGATGAGGCTGTGGAAAAAAACAACTCACAGTGCTGATGGAAATGTGAAATTGCTACTAACTCATCAGAAAATAATCCTGCAGAATCTAGTAAGAGTTCTGATTCTCGCACCTTTGCACAAATGCATTTTACTCATAGAAATTATCTGACCAAAAAGTTAGCATGTGTAAAAGCCTGGTTAGCCAGAGAGAGCCATGTTGTTGTAAGCTTAGATTGACCATGCCCCTACCAGAGGAACTTACTTACAAATCCCGGATATAGGGGTGGGCCAGGCCGGATGGAGACATCCAATCAGTGGGGTGCACATATATTTGCTATGGTGAGCTGGAATTCAATTGGCCACCGGTATGGCTGACCGAGCATGACTGTGCAGTTTTCCCCGTGTGTTGCAATCTCATTGGCCACCTGTGTGTGGGCCGGGCTCAACCACGTCTATAAAGGTTAGTGTGGGAGGTCAGGTGGGGGTAGCATCCTTCGGATGGTCGTTTGAGGTCTCGTGGCTGTCAGAGGAGCGGTCTCGTCCGGGAAGTGGACTCGTCATCCGGGGAGCGACCTCTTCCGGTAGGGTTGTGGTGGGGAAGCGGAGTCCCGGGGTCGGGGAGCAGCGTAGTGGGATAGCGGCCTTGCCCTGGAGCGGCGTGGTCCCTGAGCGGCCTCGTCGGGGGAGCAGCCTCGTCAGGTAGGGTTGTGGTGGGGAAGAGGAGTCCAGGGGTCGGGGAGCGGAGCCCCGGGGTTGGGGAGCAGAGTCCCGGCTTCCAGGAGCTGTGTGGTCCTTGAGTGGCCTCGGCAGGGAGCAGGGGCGTGGTCCGTGAGCAGCCTCATCATCCGGGGAGCAGCCTCGTCGGGGGAGCAGCCTCCTCGTGTAGGGTTGTGGTGGGGAAGAGGAGTCCCGGGGTCGGGGATCTGCCTGGTCCGTGAGCGGCCTTGGCGGGGAGCTGCGTGGTTCTTGAGCGGCCTTGTCAGAGCAGCGGCCTTGTCCGGGGTGCGGCCTCGTTTGGGGAGCGGCCTCCTCGGGTAGGGTTGTGGTGGGGAAGCGGAGTCCCGGGGCCTGGGAGCGGAGTCCTGGGGTCGGGGAGCGGCATGGTCCATGAGCGGCCTCGGCGTGGAGAGGCCTCACCAGGGAGCAGCGTTGCCGTGGGGCTTGTGGTCAGGTAGGGTCGTCCTCAGGTAGTGGAGTTGGGAGCGGCGTTGTCGGGTCGGTGTCCTGGTCCTGTCCTGGTTCGTTGTCGCCCGGACTGGTCGGTTTGATTTTAGGTGCTTGACAAGGAATAAAACTTTGCGTATCTTTCGCATTACATCAGTCTCCTTCCTTTGATCAGGGACCCTAACTGTGCATTAGAATATTTATTGCAGCATTGAGGTGGGGATTAAAAAAACTGATAGCTAGAAGTCCATCAGTAAATCCATTGGAAAAATTAAGATCTAAATCAAGAGAAGTCTATAGTATGGAATATTATGAAGCTGTTACAAAGAATGAGTTATAGACACACACTGACCTAGAGGAATATGTAGGATATGTTAAATGAAAATCGAAAGCTTTAGAGTCATATGCATGATTTTTTTAAGGTAGCCTTTGCACTGTAGGGCTGTCTCTGGGATGTTAATTCTTAGGAGGTAGGGAAGAGGTGGTGGCGTTTTGAGAGAAATTATCTTCTTCTTATCCCACTAAAATGATACCAACATGGGAGATTTAATTTGACCATTTAATTATGTATTTCATAGTAACTGGACTAGGAAAGAAGAAATCCAGGTTCTGTTTTGACTTACATGCCATGGCTTATATTATTGGATTCCTAATCTCTTCTATCACCTGTTGAGGAAATATGAGGAATTATCAAATGCTCCAAGGTCCTCCTAGGACAAGATAATGTTTCCTTTGCACTTCTTACATTTTGCTGTAGTTATATACCAAGATTTAGAAGATCATAAATTAGTATGTCAGCTACGGCCCCCTAAAAAAGGGCCATCAGTCTTCACTTGAGAAGGTTCAGTGCATTTATGCCCATACTTAGCATATGGAAAATGGACACTCAGTCTGGAACACAGCCTACTTTTCATAGAATCTCCCAGTCATAGAACAATACATCTAGGAAGAAATGAGCAGACTTTAAACATGATTGCTCATCAGAATTATCTGCAAATCGAATAAATGCAGATATATCCTATGCATACCCTTGAATGTACAGAGTCAAAATATCTAGAAACTAAGCCCAGGAATCTTTTAAAAAATGAGAACCAAGGGATTCTGAGCCATCTCCTTTGTACACTAGTGTTTGTACACTAGTTTATCCTATAAGGTCGAGCTGCCTGTCAACAGGCAGGGAAGACAACAAACATTTGTAAAGTCCCTACATAGGAAATACCTCTTAGTGCTAAGCCCTCCTGCACAGCTAGCAAGATGTATGAAATTCAAACATGTTTGTAGAGTTTCATTTTTCCCAGACTAGGATCCTTGATAAGGAATTTTTCCTAAAGTAACATACAAGTCTTGCCATAAAGGGTTACCCTGAGCCACTTTAATTTGCAACTGATTCTCTGTGTCCTGATAGGCTGTGTCCTAATCTTTAGTCCAAGGGCATATACTTTATGCAAAAACTCCATCATCGGGTGGAGCCCTCTTTAAAACTTTGTTAAAGTTAATGGTCAAATTGTAGTTGTATAGTCCCTCTTAAAAAAAAAAAAAAAAAAAAAAAGTCTATTAACACCAGACCTTCAATTTCTGAAATGCTTAAAAGAATATTACCACTAACAGAAAGACCAAGTGGAAAGGGAACCATTTAGAAACACTGAAACAAAGCAAATGGCACGCATGGTATTTCTTTTTAGTTCTAAGGCAGTGAAGTACCAGATGTCATGTAACAAAGTCTGAGGGGACCATGGAACCTAATGGGCGTAGCCAGAGTGCTAGCTTTAAAAAGCTCTTGTGCTTATAAAAACAAGCAACTTGTCACCATTAACTCCATATGTTAGACTTAAGACTTTTTCCAGCCTGCATTTGATTTACTTAAACACTTGTAATGCTTACCTTTTGCATTAAAAGGGAGAATATTAGTAAATAAGGGGTTTGTCCAGCCCCTGTTATGGGTCTTTCACATAGTAGGTTGCTTAGTAAATATCTGGTGGCTCTGTTAGCTACTACCTTCTAATTGTGGGGATGGAAAAGGAAAGGTCAGCTGAAGTTATCTCTCAAGTTGAAATAAGCTATACAACATAAGCAGTGACTTCATTATCTTATGGGGATGGCAGGAAATGGTGAGTTTGAAAATCCACAGCAGAAGTCTCTAATTCCACAATCTTAAAATGAGCCTTGGTTAATTTCAGGGTATACAATTCATAGATATAGTTACAAAATTACCAATGACCAGTCCTTCAAGTTCTTTTTCCTAGAAATCTATGGAATTATCCAAATACGATGTTGCTCACACCTGTCTGACCACTGCTCCTTTGTCTCCATTGATGGATCCCCTCCCTATCCCAACCCCATTTGCTGCTCACATTATCACTCAGAACATTCTCTGCAAGCTCTGTATTCTCTGCTCCAAACATGCTGATTGTTTTTCAGGGCACTAGTTCTATTATCTCTGTTCTGATGAGTTTCAGGCCTTATTTCCTGCTCTGGCTTCTTCATGTTTCCAGTCTGATATGTTCATGATGGCTGCTGGACATTTCTATGTAGATGCCAACTTCTTTGAAACTGTTTATCCTTTAACACTTGTCCTCTTCCTATCCTCATTCAGGTTGGAGAAATCTAACCACCCAAAGTCAAAACTGCTCATTTTTTTTCTTCCCCACTATCATTACTCACTGAATCTTAGCATTCCTTTTTCCCAGCAGCAATGTCTTCCCTCCATCTCATTTCTCTCAATCTTCTTTCATTATATCATTCTCATGTGGCCATAATAACCACCTAATCTCCCACTGCCTCCGTCAGTTCTCTGCCTCAGTACCAAATTAATCCTCCTCAAGTACATTTATGTCATGTAGCTCTGCTGATCCAGAACACTTCAGTAGGCCATGACTTCTCAAGAATGCTGTTCAAACTCATTTTTCTGAAGTCCCAAACCCTCTGCAACTCTTTCCCTTTCCCCTCTGTTCTGGTCCGAGGAGTCTGCCATTTCACCAGACATGACCACAGCTCACTCCTACTCCATCCACTCCATTTTTAGCACCTAGGAGGCTGTCCTGTGCTGTGTCCTCCCATGTGAAAGGTCCCTTCCCTTCAACCTCTAGATTTATGTTTCATCTCTAGCGTGACCAAACAAACCCACAGAGACCAGCTTTAACAGCTTTTTTGTTAGCACTAGGCACCTTTAGTATAGAGCCTGTATCTTCAACTACTTCATATGCTTCCCCTAGTATTTCATAAATAGTAAATGCTCAAAAGATTTATTTTGATTAGATTTAGAAACTGGCCTATTGCCTTGTTTATGATTCTCCATCCAACTTGCCCAAAACAATGAAAGAAAAAAGAACCCAAAGAAAATACTGGCAGCTAAGCTAAGTACCCCTCCTCCAAGGTTCAAACAAAGTTCTGTGACTAGAATTCAGTCTCCTCTGTCTCTGTTCAAATAATGCATGTCTCCTAAGACTGGGAAATCTATACTTGGGGAAAGGTACCAGCCCAGATGGAGATGTGGAGGAATGACTCTTGCCATAGGAAATTTTCTAACTTCCAGTTTGAAAAAATTCCTTTAGGGGGATTTTCTGATATACATGTGTGTCCCTCACCATAACCAGCAACTGGTCCTTGTTTATGTGGGAGAGGCAATTAGCATAGACCTGGATGGTTTCCCTAAGATTTTGCAAGTTCTGTGTTTCTGACCCTTAGAAGAATAAGTCATGATTTTACCTAGGTGAATTTTCCTTAGCCAAACTACCTTTTAAAAAATACTAAAAACACAATTCTTCTTCCAGCCCAAATTTTTATTTTTTCAAATATTCATAGTACAAAAGCATAATTCTTAAAACCCTGGTGTGAGTTTCCAGATAGATTTATTTTTCTAAGATCTTACTCATTTTAGAGCAAGTGAGCACACAAGTGGGGAGGGGTGGAGAGAGAGTGAGACAAAATCTGAGGCAGATTCTGCGCTGAGTGGGGGCTTGATCCCACAACTGCGAGATCATGACTTGAGCTGAAACCAAGAGCTGCTCAACTGACTGAGCCACCCAGGCACATTACTTTCTTAATTATGCTAACTGGGATTGATTAAGTCTTAATATATTTTGCTGTGAAGAATTGGCTAATACTAAGAATAGATTAAATATTCTAGAAAATGATGGACCCAGGGACTGAATCAAAGTATGCTAGCTTGGAGGGTATACATATAAGTCTTCAGGAAAGAAAAAAAAAAAAAAAGATGCACACCCTTCTCTTTGTCTTCTAGTGTGAGAGATTGGGTCCCAAAGCCTGCTTCTAATAGTATGCCAATGAGGTTGAAATCAAAGTGTCAACAGGGCAACATTTCCTCTGACAGCTAGAGGGGAGAATCTGTCCATTCCCTTTAGCTTCTGATGACTGTGGCTACCTCATTCCAAACTTTCTCCATGGTCACACTGCCTTGTCAAATCTCTTGCTTCTTTAAGGACATGTGTTTGCATCTTTAGGCTCTTCCAGATAACCCAGTGCAATCTCTTGTCTTGATATTCTTAATAAATTTGTAATGCTCTCTTTTCTTTTTTGTCATACAAGGGAATACACATTCTAGAACATCTATGTATTTTGCGAGCCATTATTCACCCTACTAGAATGATGATGATTATTCTGCATATATAAAAAACTTAAAGTTTTAAACTGTAAAACAGCAAAAATATTAGTGTCTATACCATATGGTCAATAATGATTATTCTTGGGAGTGGGTCGACCAAGAATTTTCACTTGCACTACCACACATGCTTCTTTTTTTCCCCCTAATATTATTGTGCTTTTGAAACCATTCACTCTTCTATAAAGAACATGTAACTGATATGTTTGTATTGAGGGATAAAATGATAAGGATTAAAGTGCAAAATTCCAGTCATATAAAAGCAAAATGATGCCCTAATTGGGTATCATTCTCCTTCATTTCATGACACTTCTTTCCAGCACGCCCCTCCCTCGTCCTTGTGCAGCTGCTCATTCACTCATCTGTGCAACTTGGATTGAAAACACACTTGAGACAATTAAATCCAAACTCGGATTTGCTTGACCTCAAAGTCCCTGCTGTTCCCTCTGTTGCAGGCTGTTTCTCTTAATTTCTCCCTTCAAAGACCAAAGAAAGAACTTTCCAGAAGAAAGGGGACAAGGAGAAGAATTGGAAGGAATAGGGAATATTTCTTTTTTTTTTTTTTTTTTGACTTGTGGTCTGAGTTGTCTTTGGTTTCGTGTATGTTTGTTTTCCTCTCCTCAGCAAAGGCTGCAGAGTCCTGTGTGGGGATAGATCAAGCCTTACTCTTCAGGTCCCAAACTCTACCATTTGTGGAAGGTTTCTTTGCTATGCTGCTGACTTAGTATCATTTGTCCACTTTCTCATTTTGGGTTCTTGGAGCATTTGCTATCTTTTAGGCAAGGATAGTAGGAGAATGCCCTAAGAAATCCAGTTTCCCTTCAATCTGCTGCCAGAGCCCAGTGCCGCAGATTTAAGATACATAGATCTCATTGGTGATTAATAACTTCCCCCATCACTCTCCTCTAACATCCAGTTTCTTTACAAATCCCTAGGAAGATCAAAGTGTCCACTGGTTTGAGCAAACTAAGGATTTGTAATTACACAGAGGTGTCCTTTCCCTAGAAACGAGACTTCAACATGTTGAAGGACAAATCTGGAAACCCATCTTCTTTTCTATAGATATCTTAAAGAATTAGTCACTGTTGCATTGTATCTACTTGGCCATACTTTGCATTTTTTGTAGACAGAAGACATTTTCCATTGTTTTGGTGAAATAACCGACTGTTTTAACATGTATATGCAATCAGGCATTTAATTAAATCAACTTAGTTTATCACTGGGTGCATTTATTGTACTGTCTAATCACGGAGGTAAACACAGCTGCCATGGGCACGTGGTGAGAATACTCTGGAAAAAGGGGGCATGGTGGGAAATCTGTTTAAAAGCTGCCAATTTATCTTTCCTTTACTCACTTGAAATTTTGCAGAGAGGGGCTAGTTTTCACTGACAGCAAAGGCAGCAGTCAAGTATATACTTTTTAAGGAGTTGAAGAAATCTAGATTTTATAGAAATGAATCATGGGAAAAGTGTATAACCAAGCTTCTCAAAAATGATGGGCATAGAAATCACCTAGAATCTTGTGAAAATGCAGATTCCAATTTAGTGGGGCTGGGCTGGGGCCCTGGATTTTCAAACAGGCATTTCTGGTATGTCCCCCCCTCTCCCGCCCCCACTCTGGTGGTGCTGATGCTGCTGGGGTTGGTTCAAGAGACAAGCAAGATTGAGAGGAGTCCGTCAAATGATTCGAGGTTACCATCTTTTTGAAATCAAGAAAATATCCACATCTTTTGTTTTTAGGGGCCAAAATGTAGTGTCCTTTTTTGATGAATTAAAGAAGCTCTAATCCAGAGGAGTGCCTTTCTGATATTCCAAGCCTGCAATAATAGCTGCTTAGTTCTTTCAATGGCTTGGTTTACTCTGGGCATTTAAAATGTATGTGTTTTTAAATTTCCAAATGCTGCCATACTCATTCAGAGTAGAAACAGGATCCTGATAGTGCTGGACGCATATTAAATATTTAACATGTGTCACCAATTGAGTAAGGCTCTTCTGTTTCTATAAGGTATTTCCAGTAACCCTTGTCAGTGAATTGCCCCTTTTGCCAATTAAACAATTGAGAGAGCTTAGGAAGACACTGGGTCTAAGCTTTAAATGTGAACAGGGATTCAAGGCAGGTTTTAGGTTAAGGCTTCCTATTAGATTTCAAAGAAATACTCTGAGATCTCTGGGAAGCTGTCACCACCTGAATGCCCTTTGCTTCCCTTCAGGATTGCTATGCCAACGCCCTTGACATTGCTCCTCATTCAAAGCAAGCCTTCTTTTTCAATCATTTTCCCTTCTGTTTTGGTATGAACTTAACACTTTGTCAGTGGGATAATCCTGTGTATCTTCGAGAGGTTGGAGGTGGGTAAAGAGATCATGGACAACGTTTATGTCCCAGCACCTATCTTGACACATCTCATTTATGTATAATTAGGTGTACTTACGATCAGAATTCAAACTTAGGGATATTGCGAATATGACCATTTCCTAAATCATTTCTAGACAAGAACTTTAGCTTTGAAATTTTGAAAATACTTTTGAAATCTGTTACTTTAATTTAGGGCTTATATAAAATCAGGATTAAAATTCATTTTTGGGTCGCATCTAACAATTATTAGAGCGTTTGAACTTCAGCCTTGTTTCCTGCTAGGAGAGAGAAGCGGACAGTAAATAGCAATGGAATGCAGCTATAAATTGGAGATGCATACAGGAGTTAATTTAATATAGAAGACTAAAGTAGCCTTCCACTTGCCAGGATACTGTAAAATCAATCTTCGCTCAGAAATAAAGAAAAACTGAATGAAGCCATTAGGAGAGTAGGAAGCACTTTCAAAATGTTCATTGTGTCAAATGCTTATGATGGAAACTGCAATTATAAATCTGGGTGACTTAAAAATAGTAGATAAAATATTCTCAAGCTGCCTATAAACTTCCCAGAGCCCTTACTGTCTATGTATTGTTACACACAATATATTATTTGCCAAGTTCCACAAACCTAATAGCCAGAGCAGAGGCTTCCGGCCACCCCCCCCCCTTTTCTGAAGCAGAGTCATGAACTGATTACACGGAATAAATAACTCATTAGGGTCATCCATACATACTTGAAATAAGAAAATATGGCTAAGTGTCCTCTGCAGACAGGCTACTTAACCAATTTTCTCTCTTCAGACTTTATTCACGTACCAAACCAAACTTCAGATCACGTTTGTCTATTAAAATCCTCAACATCCTACTGGAAAGTGAATTGTGCCTAGTGAAAGAACTAATCTTTAAAACGAGGTTACTTTTTTGGGAGAAGGCTTTGGACATCCTAACTTTTCAGTGTCCACAAGGGCTGAAACCTCTCTCTGGCCTTCTAGAAGAAATTTTCATAGCCTTGTGAGGGTTTGTACTCCCCAGTTTGTTTCCCAAAACAGATCTTAACAGATCTTTATCTTGCTTCTTGTATTTAAGATACTGTGCTACACTGGCACATCAGATGATCTATTCTCTGTGTTTCTCTGTGCTTTGTGACATGGAAAGCTGTGTTGATTTACATGCTGATTTTAGTCTCTGACAAAATTCTCCCTGCTACCTCAGTGACAGGACTGTCAGTCAGCTGTGGCTAGAAATGTATGTCTCTTAAATCAAACTGATCACTCTTCTGAGGCTGCCAGACGCTGTAGGACATGAAACTGCAGCCCAGTTGTTAATCCGTGCTGTTTGTCTCTACAAGCTGCTCCAAAGCCTGGGTGGGGGAGCTTGGTTCCTACTGCATCCCTGTTTCTGCCCTGGGATGATGTGGTTTCTTGTGGCTGAGCCATCTTCAGAAGGGCGGAGCTAGGATTATCACCCATTTACACCCCCTCCCGGTGCTAGCCCAAGCCTGGGTATCAGAGTCGGTTGCTGTAGACTCATCAGGCCAAAGGGACTCAGATAAGATTGAGATTTGGAATCCCTCCCAGTACAAGTCAGCTTGGAGTACAAGCACTACACAGCCCTGTGACTCTGTCCACTGTTGCCTCTTCATGGGATAACCATGCTATAGGGCTGTTGAGTGGAGTACCACCAGACTGTCGTATTCCTCAACCGCCCCTTCCCATCTGATATTCGGACTCAGCACTACCTAACTCCGATATCCTCTCCCTTTCTCTTGAGTTCTCTCCAGAGTCTCTGACATCCCTCGCTGAAAAATGGCTTATGTAAGATATGCCATACTCCCATCTTTCAGACAAGTGTGGGGCGTGTGTGTGTGTGTGTGTGTGTGTGTGTGTGTGTATACATGCATACTACTACCGGGGACGGGGTTCAGATACCACTCCACCCTAAACTGGAAGCCTTCTTCGGCTTGTGTCAAAGAGCTGATAGAAATAGATACTTAAGACAGGTGGTACTCAGTTCCACACACTGGATTCATCAGAGTGTGATCACCAGCCCAAACCGAGCCCCTGCTCCTACATCCTGGAGCCCTGGAAATGAGAGCTGTCACAAGTTTCTTTCAAATTCTCCATAGAAACCCTGATCAATCTAATATTTTCCAAACTATCATAATCTGGATTTTTTATCCAATTAGCATTTCACCTGTTGTGTATCTAAGTGTCTATTGTTTGTAAGTAACAAAAACCAATTTGAGATACTTTGACTAAAAAGGGGGATTTATTGCGAGGATTCAGACTGGGCTCTGGGGACGTGAAGGTGAAATCATGGACCTTTCTCAAAAGCCCTGGTCTCACCAGACCTACAGTCTCTCAGTATCACAGTACCTGAATTCTGAAAAGAAAGAAGTGGCTATCCATGTTTCAACTAACAAAGGCCAGGGACCCAATTTTAGGTAACTTAAGTCAAAAACCTGGTGCCAAGCGCTACAGACAAGGTACAGAGCTAGGGAATCTCTGTGGCCCAGGCTACAAATAGTACCCACTACAGGAAGTATTGATTTTTCTTTTTTAAACATTAAGACAATAGTAGTGATCAAATTTTTACAAGTCCTTAATCTGTACTTCATACAAGGCTACTTAAAATGTTCTCAGAAGGGTTGAAGATAAACCCAGTAGTTCTGAGCTTGGTTTTCCTGGACCTATAAAGATCCATGCTAGGATTCTGAAATTTCTTCAGCCGCTCCAGTGTTCTGAGAAGCCTTCACTTAACTTACCAGGATAAAGCTGCAAAGGATCACTAGCCCCTTGAGTTTCTTGGATTTTTAGCTAAAATGTTATTAAGGTGATGTGGTAATGTTCTGTGTTCTCATGATAGAAGTTCATTATATAGATCTTTATTTAATCACGGAGAAATTAAACTCAGAAACAGACACAGTACTAATAGCAAACACTCATGCAATGTCTTCTGTGTGCCTGTGCTCCTCCAGTACTCCAGACATGATCTTTCCAAAGCTGCAGTTCATTGACAAGGGAGGTAGAAGTTGATATTTAAGTGCCAGAGAAGACTGGGAGCCACCCAACCAAGTCTTCAGTTAGAGTTCAGCGTCAGAGGTGATCCTCATGCAGAGATAGAAACATCTTGCTCTTAACAGGGAGTTAGTTATTCCCAGAACAAACTTCATAATTGAGTCTTCTTTTGCTTGCCACCCCTGAGTTTGATTCTAGCCACAGTTTCACACATTCCTAAGTTGTAGTTTTGGTCTGTGTTCAAAGTAACCCTTCAGCGCTCTTGCATTTTTTACTGTGCTGGACATCTGGGGTTAGACTGTTTAGCAAGATAAAATATCCTCATTAGACTATAGAACAATTTGAAACCACATAGGGCTGTTGTACTCTTTCAAGAATTTGAAATGTGTACTCTGATCTGCCACATGGCTTGTCTATCACTTCAAAACCACAAAGTAGCTATTTAATAACAATCCAGATCTAAGTGTTACTTTGTTAGATAATGAACCAGATACCTTTTCATAAATATTCATGGAAACACTCAGAGATGAATGATATCCCCTCCTTTACAGATAAAGCAACTGAGGCTTGGCAAATAGCTTGGCAAATAGCAAATAAAAAGTACTCCAAAGCACCCCAGGAGTGGAAGCTGTAATGTTCTAGGCAGCAGAGACTGTACCTGTTTCCTGTTGTATTCTCAGTCCCCAGCACAAAATGGGTCCATAATAAATACCCAAGTAAGAAATAAACGAACAACTCTTATTTCGAAGTTCATGCTCCTTTCTGCTATATTGTTTCCTTTAAGATTACCTTGGCATACATTTTGTGCCTAAGCGAAGAAATAATTTATCAGCACTAGTAGGAGTAAAATATTCTGTTGTCATAGAATAAATGTATACTTCCACCCATTGGCTTGTCTTTTTGTGTTGTTGGCATGAAGGTTAGTTGCAGTATATAGAAATAAATCACCATAAGAAAAGCAATCACCATAAATCCATGCTTGAGGAAAGGGGCCGTCATCATTTTGTTGGAATGCTGGTACAATATGCGAGCTATCAAATTTCACCTAATTCTGGGATATTTTTTCCTCAGATAACAATATATAAAAGGTAATTCCATTGAACGAATCTTGTCAGTATGTTTAGTTGATGTTTTATAGCAGTAAAAATGTACTTAACTGCAAACCTCAAACCAAGTTACTGGAAGGAAAGATAAATACACGGGTGATCTGTGTTATGAAAATCACAAGGCAAAATTGCTCTAACTTTACTCTTACATCTGTTGATCATACCACATTGCTTTAAACATTCGAATTCCAGTTCTAAGTATTCATTGGCCTGAAAGAAATACTGTATGAATTATAACATTTACTTGCAGTCCTTAAAAAAATAAGGAGGGGGTATGCAGAAGACTTTCTTTGTCTTGGGAAATGCTGCCCAATGTTTGCTGGAGAAAATGGCTATATTGATTCCGGACAATGGTTTATATTATCTTAGCAAATATAGTTTGAGGTCAGTTACCAGAAATGCTAGTTTTTCACTGAGTTTATAAACTTCCTGGTATTTATAAAACTGAAAGAATGTGTGCTGTTCAACTTGTAACCATGATTATTCAGTGGGTCACTTTAAGTAAATATGTAAACATCTGGTTCCAAGAGACCAGCAAAGACCTCACAGCTTCACATCTGTAAATAGTGCCTCTCTATTAAACCTCCTATATTAGTGTTTGGGGGAAAATTTTAAAAAAAGGTCAATCTTAGTTTTGTAAGCTTCATGATTATATGACCCAAAATAGATTATTTAGACCAGAGAGGGATAAATTCCTTTTTGGTTCTGGATCCTTTTGTGAAGCTGATGACCCCAAAATTGGCAGAATATTACATATAGCTTTAGAAGATTCTCTGATCTAAAGTTCATCAATCTACATTAAGAATATAAATATCACTTCAATTTTTAGGCACAGGTGTACATGAATTTAAATCTACATATTAGCCTATTTTTCTCTTTAAACTCTTCATTATATTCATGTGCCTCTAAGTGCCCAAAAGCATAATGCTGCAAATGCGAGAAAAGTTATTCTAGCAAAGTGGTATTTGATACTGTGCTGTTTATCTAGGCCCTCCCCTTTCTCTTGTCCACTATGCAGTAGCTTATATTCCTTAACCTTATGTGGAGAGGCCTGCTCTGAGTTTTTGGTTGTTCAAGTGTAGGATTTTCTCTGGAAATTTTTTAGAAGTCATATTCAGGAAATGGGAGAAAACTGAACCTGGGAACATAATAAAACTTTTGAGCATCATGCTTCCCTTTTCCAGCTAATTCCATGGTGGTGTTACTCAGCTAAAATCTGTATGTCAATATCTTTGCCTTTCTTAAGTATCAGTTACAAAGTTTCTGCCTGAAATAGACATCTGTCTCTAGGATCTTACAAATCCAATTGGAGAGAAGAGGCTATACACGGAACAAGAAAATAGTGAATTATTCAGTATTGTAAATATTGATGGGGGTAATGGATGCTAAGAGCAAGTCTACAATTAAATCATTATAAACATAATGAGTAATAGTGTGTTCCCAAGCTTATCCGAGCCTAAATCCTATTTTATAACACTGATTAACATCCAAAACAAACTAAGGAACTATTATCTAGAATTATCATAAATTTTCCTGAGGCTGAGGGAAGCCCTTGAGAAATAGACAGGATGTGGGTTTGGTTTGGTCCAGTATCACCAGGGATTAATTGTTTAAAAAAAAAATTCATTACTGGGCACTACCTCTGACCTATGAAATCATAATTTTTGATGTGGTGGCATTGGATCTCCACATTTTAATACCATCTCTGCCTTTATGAACAGTCAGGCATGAGAACCCCCTTACAGACATGTGTGATGAAGAGGAAAGGTGTCCATACCATGTAGACAAATAATGTTCAACAGTAAAATTCTTTGAGGACTTTGAGTCTAACCTCAAAACTTGAGAACTTGAAAGATTTTGTAAATAGTGACCTCTTCCAGGCTATCATTTGCTGGACCTAATAAAATGAACATCTCATTGCTAAAATAGTCCTTTTGGATTTCCATTTCAGCACATGGTTTCAAATATTTACTTCCTGCCAAAAAATTCAAATAATGCAAGTTTGTGTACATATAAGTCACAAACACATCTATCTACATAATTTCTTTTGATTTTTTCATGGGAGCATGTGGAGGCACTGATTGCCTTATATGTCAAACTTCATAAAAGTGAAGCAAGGGAAGAAAATAATTACAGACTAAAAGGAGTTTCATGCACTTTTTTTCTTCATGACTGTGAGATCTTGGATAAAATTTGAGGACCTGCTAAGTCTGATGCCCAGAAGGACTTCTGATGAAAAATTCCCATTTTTCCTCAGTGAGAGGAAAATCTAAATCCTGGGGAAGAGCTTTGTTATGGTTGTGGGCTCTCCACCTCTGCGGGATCAGGAAGCTGGGGACGCGCCCTTAGACGCTGCCTCTGGCCCCTAGCTGTAGCCCCACTGCTGCCAGTGATAGATTCCTGTGGCCTTTTAAGTGATTGAATAATGATGGAAATGGATCCAAAATAATAAATGACTACTCTACTAAAGCAGTAGAAGACTCCTCGTATCACCTTCCAGTTCAATTCAGTCTTCAGGAGGAGGCGGAACAAGTGAAATAGAGAAGACTGAAGAGAAGACGACCTCACTTTGGAACTGTTTACTCCTTGACTTCTTTATTTCTACTTGTTTTAATTTTGCTGTGAATTTAAATAGTGAAAACCAAAGAAATAGAAGATACATTTGGGAGCTTTATATAACCCAAGAAATTTGCCCTGAAAGCTGCTATTCTTTGGAGGAAAACATACTAAGTTCCTGTCTGATTAAAAACAAACCAGATTTCCTATGTCCCTTAGATTCTGAAGAATAAAACAGATATAAATACATATCCGCACACTTTTTAGCAGCTCTGTAGGAATAATGAGATTTATAAATTAAGGGCTTTGTTATGTGGATGTTTTGCCGCTGGAATTGACTGCTCAGAAGATCTTTTATTGCTCTCTAATGCTATATTTTTGATCTGTGGCTTTGATGGCATTCGCCCACACATGAGTTTACCTCTTTCCAGTTATGACCTTGTTATGAACAGTGTTTGCACTCAATGTGCAAATGTCCATGTATTATCTATTTAAACAGCATCATAGTGCCATCACTCAAGGAAGTTGAATGAGGTGAACATAGACATAGCTCTTTCCCCTTCCCCCCATTTTTTAAATGTAACAAATACTTTTTATGTTCCCCTTCCCCTTTCCCCTTCCCCTTTTTGGAAACGTGTCAGGAACTAGATAGTTTACGATGAGCAATTGAGGAGACTTGAAAGAGTGATACAGACAGAGCCTGGCTTCCTTGTGCTTTATCACAAGGCGTGCTGCTGGCCAGCCTATTTAAGCACCCTTTTAACAAGAGAACCTCGTAGGAAATCCAGCTGGCAGACTCAAGGAGTTCGGGAAACAGGACCACAGAGGTTACACTCTGGGATCCTGGCCATGAGGTTGGATGCCTCACCTTGCTGAAAAGAGACACTGGACCTAAATGGTGCAGCATGACTTTGTTTCTGCTTGGCTAATTTTCTCAACACCACAGTCAGCTAAGTCACCTACAGCCACCTTCGAAAAACACGGAGAGCACCTACCCCGAAGAGATCGTAGGTTTGGAGTAAGCCATCATCGACATAATTCCTCTGATGGCTTTTTTAACAATGGACCTCTGCGAACTGCAGGAGATTCCTGGCACCAGCCCTCCCTGTTTCGCCACGACTCTGTGGACTCTGGTGTCTCTAAGGGAGCATATGCTGGAATCACAGGGAACCTATTTGGTTGGCATGGCTCTTCCCGAGGTCATGATGGCATGAGCCAGCGTAGTGGGGGTGGCACAGGGAACCATCGCCACTGGAATGGCAGCTTCCATTCCCAGAAAGGCTGTGCCTTTCAAGAAAAGCCACCTACAGAGATTAGGGAAGAAAAGAAAGAAGACAAGGTGGAAAAATTACAATTTGAAGAGGAAGATTTTCCTTCTTTGAATCCAGAAGCTGGCAAACAGAATCAGCCATGCAGACCTATTGGGACCCCTTCTGGAGTGTGGGAAAACCCACCTAGTGCCAAGCAACCCTCCAAAATGCTAGTCATCAAAAAAGTTTCCAAAGAAGATCCTTCTGCTGCCTTCTCTGCTGCACTCACCTCACCAGGATCTCACCATGCAAATGGGAACAAATCATCAACCATGGTTCCAAGTGTCTATAAGAACCTGGTTCCTAAGCCTGCACCACCTCCTTCCAAGCCCAGTGCATGGAAAGCTAACAGAATGGAACACAAATCAGGATCCCTTTCCTCTAGCCGGGAGTCTGCTTTTTCCAGTCGGATCTCTGTTACCAAACCAGTAGTACTGGCTGGGGGCACAGTTTTAAGCTCTCCTAAAGAGAGTCCCTCCAGCACTACTCCTCCGATTGAGATCAGCTCCTCTCACCTGACCAAGCTCACCCGCCGAACTACTGACAGGAAGAATGAGTTCCTGAAGACTCTAAAGGAATGGAGACTTCTCAGAGAACAGAGACTGTGACAAGCTGGAGGATTTGGAGGACAACAGCACACCTGAACCAAAGGAAAATGGAGAGGAAGGCTGTCATCAGAATGGTCTTACTCTCCCTGCAGAGGAGGAAGGGGAGGTTCTCTTACACTCTCTGGAAGCAGAGCATCGATTATTGAAAGCAATGAGATGGCAGGAATATCCTGAAAATGATGAGAATTGCCTCCCCCTCACAGAGGATGAGCTCAGAGAGTTCCACATGAAGACGGAACAGCTGAGAAGAAATGGCTTTGGGAAGAACGGCTTTTTGCAGAGCCGTGGTTCCGGCCTGTTCTCCCCTTGGAGAAGCACTCGTAAAGCAGAGTTTGAGGATTCGGACACGGAAACCAGTAGCAGTGAAACATCAGATGACGATGCCTGGAAGTAGGCATATAAGTCCTCAAAAATCTGACCCAGTAAACTCAGCTTGTGTGTTTAGGGAGTATACAGAAGAAATCATTCTTTTCCTTTTCTTATGTTGTTGAATACTTCATGCACAAGGGAAAATAGTCATATCCCAAAGAGAGAGCAATTGGCTTGTGTAGCTTTTGTTGTTCTTCCCTGTTATCTGCTTAATAGAAGTTTGTGTGATGGGAAAGATTTTTTAAATACACACACACACACACAGACACAGTATCTATGGGGCGACGCACAGGTGGGAGCTGGCAGTGCAGAGAGGAGACGCGGTCTGCAGCAACAGCTTCTACTACCAGCCCTTGGGGCACTCACCCCTGTGCTCAAGCAGTCATTGTCAATGACAAAGTGACTATTGAAGTTATAATTGTATTAAATTAATGCTAATAATTTGGATATTTTATTTTATTTTTTGGCTGCTCAGGTAACGTTAGCCCTTAACCAAGCATACGTGGTTTTCTTTTTTTTTTTTTTTTTCCTTTTTTTGGGTATAGCTGTAAAATATTTGGATATAGGAAATGTGTTATTCTTGCAGCCTTGATATTTAGGGTGGATTGTAAAATATAAATTTTTGTGAGATTTCAAAGATTAAGATTATTTTGATAACAATATTTACAGATTTAAAAGATGTGGTTATCACAAGTCTGTTGAAGGGGAAAACTACTGCATAAAATAACTAACTTGGAATAAATATTTTGCATCAGTTTGGAAAAAAAAAAATCTAAATCCTTATTAAATGGTGGGACTGGATGTTTTTCTCTTAGGAACTAAAAGGGAAGGGAATTTAAAAGTATTTTACTTTTTAAAAAAGAATTTACTTTTCCTGAGGCTCTACTAAGGATCAGGTCCTTTATTTCACTTACTGCCCCTTCAACATCCAACACAACTCCATAAAGGAGGTGGTATGTCTCTAAATCTTTTCATGGATTAAGAAACTGAAGCAGTAAGAAGTTGCATGGCCTCCTTAAGGTCTTAAGGACTGTTAAGTGCCAAAACCAGAGTTTTAACCCTCTTCTCTGTGCTGCGCTTGTTTTTCTGTAGCACATTTCCCGAGAGCAGCAGGATCTCTAAACATTGTACCTCTAGCCCAGGACACCCCTCACTTCCTGGTGGCAGACCATTTCTGTAGAGGGGAACAGCCCACACCAGTTTCAGCTTGGGTGGAATCTGCTGATTGTGGAAACTTCTAGGAGCATCACAAGGTCCCTAGTGTCTCCTCCACTCCAACAAGCAGAGTAGAGCAGTGATTACCAATGTGGACTTAGGTTTGATAATGACTAGCTGTTTAGCGTTAAGTGAGTTACCCAGCCTTTGAGACTCTTCCCTCAGTTGCACAATGGAAGTGAGGTCCACCGCACAGAGCTGTATGGGTTTAACAGCTTTAGTGAGGTGTCATTTACATGCTCTAAAATCAATTTATGTATAAATTTCACTGAATTTGGTAAGCATCTTTAGTTGGGAAATTGCCACCACAACCTAGTTTTAGGACTTTTGCATTTTAGGCCCCTAAAGTAAAGGGCCTTTTTCAATCCCTAATGCCTACCATTCCTTGGTCCCAGAAACCATTTGACTGCTTTCTGTTCCAACAGTTTTGCTTTTTTCCAGAATATCACGTGAATAGAAACTGTGTAGTCTTTTGTTTTAGCGTTTTTCAGTTAGCATGTTGTTTTGTGGTGCATGCATTTTGTTTGTACCTTGTATCAGTAGTTCATCCCTTTTATGGCTGAAAAGTATTCCATTGTATAACCTACCACATCTTATTTATGTTCGGGTAGTATCTATTTGGGGTTACTATGGATAATGCTGCTACACATAATCATATAAATATTTCTGTGGCCATAGGTTTTGTCTTGGGTAGATACCTAGAAGTAGAATTGTTGAGCCAAGTAAGTATATGTTTAATATTATAAGATGCTGTCAAACTGTTCAAAGTGGTTCTACCATTTTACATATCCACCTACAGTACATAGTGTTTCAGTTCCTCCACATCCTCAACAACACTTGGTATTGTCCACCTTTCTAACCTGAATTATTCCAGTGGGAATGGAATGGTGTCTCAATGAGGGCTTAATTTAATTTCAATGATGGTGAGCTTCTTTGTGTCTTGTGGATCATTTGTATATCTTCTGTGGAGTATCTGTTCAACTTCTATACCTTCTTTTGTGTGGTGCTTGTAAAGAAAACTATGTATCTTTTGTGTAAGGTGTGTTCAAATATTTTGCCCAATTTAAAATTAAGTTGTATGGTTACTAACATAAAAATTTTTTCTTACTGTGTATTTTAAGCACTTTTTATACTTTTTGGAAACAAATTTTTCATTAGATATTTCTGTAAATATTTTCTCAGTCTTTAACTTTTCATTTCCTTGCTGGTATATCTCAAAGACCAGAGTACTTCTAATAAAAGCTGACTTACTAATTTTTTTCTTCTATGACACAATAAACATAAGCCAGAAAAGAAGCTTTGGGTGTCACATCTCAGAAATCTTGCTTAACGCAGTGTCATGGATTTTTTTTTCCTAGGTTTTCTTCTAGAATTTTTAGTTTTAAAATAAGTTCTCATTTAGATTTGTGATCTGTTTTAAGTTAACTTTTGTGCATGGTACAAGAATCAAGGTTCATTGTTTGCATGCAGATGGCCAGGTATCCTAGCACTATTTATTGAAAAGATTTTCTTTTCACTAATTGTTTACTTCACCCCTTTGTTAAAAAATCAATTAACCATTTAAACATCTTTCCAAATTCTCCATTCTCTTTCATTGATCTGTATTTCTATTCTTATGCCAATTCTATACTATTTGATTATTTTTATATTGTTTTGAAATCAGGTAGTATATAAGTCCTCTAACTTTGCTGTTCTTCTTTAAAAATGCTTGGTATTGAGGAGAGCCCAGGCAGCAACCTCTTTGACCTCAGCCACAGCAACTTCTTCCTAGAAACATTGCCAAAGGCAATGAACCATTTCAAAGAACCATTTGAATGGTTCAGTGAACCATTTCAAAGAACCATTTCTTGGTTTCATTGATCTATTTAATTTTTAACATTTTTATTTTTATTTCTGCTCTACTCCTTATTTCTTTCCTTCTCCTGCCTTTAGGCTTTGTTTGTTGTCCCTTTTCTATACATGTAAGGTGAGGTTGTTTGAGATTTTTCTTCCTTCTTGAAATAGGCCTGTATTGCTATATAGTTGCCTCTTAGAATTGTTTTTACTGCATCCAAAGATTTTGGACCATTGTGTTTTCATTTTCATGTACTTTATCTCTGTTTTTATTTCCTGGTTGACCTATTCATTGTTTAGTAAAGCATGTTAAACTCCATGTATTTGTGTTCTTTGCAGATTTTTTTCTTGTGGTTAATGTCTAGCTTCATAGCATTGTGGTCAGTAAAAGATGCATGGTAGGACTTCGATCTTCCTGAATTTGCTGAAGCGTGTTTTGTGAACCAGCATGTGATCTTTTCTGGAGAATATTCTGTGATACACTTGAAAAGAACGTGTTTTCTTTTAAGATAGATTTAACAGATATACTCAAAATATCCTAGTCCAGTGTGTCAGTCAAAGCCATTGTTTCCTTGATTTTCCATTTATATTATCTGACCATTGCTATAAATGGTGTTTTTAAAGCCCCCTATTATTATTAGCTCCTTTGTTACTGTTTTATATATTTGAGTGTTCTCCTCTTTGGTGCATAAATATTTATAACTTATATCTTCTTGTTGGAATGTCCCTTTTATGTTTATATAGTATTCTTCTTTATCTCTTATTATAGTCATTGATTTAAGGTTTTTTATCTGGTGGCATCTGGGTGGCTTAGTTGGTGAAGCATCTGAATCTTGAATTCAGTTCAGGTCATGATCTTGCAGTGGTGGGATGAGCTCCACATCAGGCTCTGCACTCAGTGGGGAGACCACTTGAGATTCTCTCCCTTTACCTCTTCCCCTTCTCACACATGCTCTCTCTCTAAAGTAAAACTTTAAGTTCTATTTTATCTGAACTAAGTATTGCTACTCCAACTTCCTTTCACATCCATTTGTATGATAAATGTTTTTCCATACCCTTTCAATTTGCAGGTGTCTAGGCCTAAAACGAGTCTCCTATAGGCAGTATAAATGGGTCTTTTTTCCCCCAATCCATTCTGTTTTTTTTTTTTTTTCCTTCAATCCTCTATGTCTTTTGATTGGAGCATTTAGTCCACTTACATTCTAAATAATTATTGATATGTATTTATTGCCATTTTATTACATGTTATATTTTTTGAAGTATTTCTCTATTCCTTCTCTTTTTCATTATTTTTGACTTTTTTTTTTTTTTAGTGATTTTCTATCCTCTTCTACATATAGCTTTCTCTAGTAAGTTGGTTGTCATTTAACTTTGTGACCATTCTTTGCTCCTTAACTCCCTACATTTTAGGTGTATATTTTAGGTGTATGTTTATATTTTATATCCTTTTATTCTGTGAGTTCTTTGACTCTGTGGTTTTTTTGTTTTGCTTTGTTTTTTTTTTTTTTTAAGAGGAAAGAATCATTTTTACTACTTTTGTGTTTCCTACCTCTATATTGTCACTTTTGGGGTTTCCTTTCCACTCAACGAATCCCCTTTAATATTTCTTGCAGGACTGGTTTAGTGGTCATGAATCCTAGTTTTTGTTGGGGAAACTCTTTATCCCTTCTTCTATTCCTAATGGTAGTCCTGCTGGATAGAGTGTTCTTGGCTGCAGATTTTTCCAACTCAGCATTTTGGATATATCATGCCACTCTACTCTGGCTTGCAAAATTTTTTGAAAAATCTCCTGCTAGCCTTATGAGTTTTCGTTTGTAAGTTACTGACTTCTTCTGTCTTATTGCTTTTAAAATATTGGTTTTACCATTATATTTTGCCAGTTTAATATATGATCTGATGTAGGTCTGCTTTTGGTGATTTGATGGTAGTTTTTTGTGCCCCCTGGATCTGGATATGTTTCCCTCCCGAGATTAGGGAAGTTTTCAGCTATTATTTCTTCAAATAAATTTTCTGCTCCGTACTCCCTTTTTTTCTGGAACTCTTAAAATACAAATGTCATGTTTGAAGTCACTGAGTTCCTTAAATGTATTGTTTTATGTAATTCCTATTTCTTTTCTTCAGTTTACTTCCTATTCTGTCTTCTAGGTCACTAAATTTTTCTGCTTCTTCTATCCTAGTGTTCATTCCATCAAGCACGTTTCTCATTTTGTTTATTGAGCCCTTTCTCTCTTCTGTATCATGCCTTATTTCTGTTAAGGGTTTCATTCATGTCCTCCACTCTTGTCTCAAGTCCAGTGAGTACCCTCCTGATCATTACCTTAAATTCTCTATCAGGTATATTACTTATATCTGTTTCACTTAGATCTCTAGGCATGGCCTTGTCCTGTTCTTGCATTTGGGATAAATTTCTCTGTCTCCTCATTTTTTTCTGCATTTCTGTGTCTATTTCCCTGTGTTGAGAAAATCAGCTATGTCTTCTGCTCTTGAAAAGAGTTACTTTATAAAAAAGAGGTCTTGGAGTGCCCTGCAATAGAGTGTCCCCTGTTCACAGAATCTGGCATTTCAAAAGAGTATTCTGTGTGTGATGCCTATAATCTGCTGTTGTGTCTGAGTCACTTTCCTTTCAGTGCACTTGTCTGCACTGACATTCTGCCTGTTGTGGGCTGTGCCTGTTCTCTGTAGTGTTAGTGGGACACAGGCACGCCAGTTCTGAGGGAGCATGGCCACCAGGGAACTTGGGAGTGGGCAGCAGGATTAGCAAAATTTCCATTAGGCCTCAAATCCTATGCCAGATCTCTTGAAATGCTATAGTGGCTGGGGGGCCATACACCAGCAGTTGGAGGCACAAGGTGTGGGGCATAGTATGCAGCAATGGCTGGGCAGGGTACATGTGCAGCTTTAACAGAATTTACCTTGAGGTCAGGCCTGAGCTATATTTTACAGTGCTTGATATTGACCCACAGATCTTCAAGTTTGTTTATTTTTAACTTTATTGTTCTGTTTTTAGATTGTGATCTACTGATTTTTCATTCATTGTTTTTTTCTTCACCATTTCAAATCTGTTCGAGTATATACAATATATTTTTCATTTCCATTAATATGCTTTTCTTCTCTACAATAGCCATTGGATTCTTTTAGTTTCCTTCTCTTAGTATTTACTATTTGTTCATTATTTGAATATTCCTTGAACAGGATTTCCTTTAATTTTTTAATGTATTTATAATAGCTCTTTGAAGTCTTTGTCTTAAATCCAACCTCTGAGCCTTTTCACATTTCATATATTTTGGTCAAAAATTAGTAAAAAGCGTTTGTAGTTGTACTCACAGTGAATCTGAAATCGGTTTTGTTCTTTGGAGGGATTTAGACTTTAATATGCCTGGAGTCAAACTGAAATCTCCAACCACAGATTTTTTTTCTTTTGCCCAGTTCTCTAAGGAGTTCCTCTGCACCTGCATAGTTCAGAGGCCAAACAGGCAGAGATTGTAGTCAGAGACTCTGAGTTAGTCAGGCTTTCATCCTCCTCTGTTTTGTGTAGATTTCACTGTGCATTCAGATGTGTGGCAAATTCACATGCTTTCTTTCAATTTTTGTTGGGTTCCCTGCTGTATCCAATAAGCACACATAGTTTAGCAGTTAGCCAGGTATATATGGAAAGCTTATTGTATCAGTTGCTCTATAGCTTTCTCACATCCAAAATCTCCCTCTGAAATTTCTAACTGCTTTGTTGCCTGCTCCTGAGTCTGTCACCACCAGCTGATAAAGCTGGATTTTCACTGCCCATGTTTGGTAGTTGGTGGAGCTTGGGAATGCTCTCAGACCCCCACCTCCCCTCCAAAAATTAATTCTTAGTTATTACTCAATGCAGTAGCAGTTTCACATGAATTAGTATTTCACAAGTTGTTGCCTACTTTTGGTTATTTTCCAGTGCCCTGAAATGATTGTCAGAAATGGTTTTGTCCAGTGTATAGTCATTTTCTATGGAGCAGTCATCTGATCATCTCATGCTGTCGTTACCAGAAGTAGAGTCCCTAGATTACTTTAAGGATAAAAAGAAATAGTGTGCATTAAGTGTTGGGTATAGTTGCTGGCATATGGTAAGTACTCAGAAGGTGATAGAATCTGTTAAATAATAACAGGAAAAGCTAGATCCCTCAATGGACTCTCAGTATTATTCATCTTTTCTGGAACATAGCTTCCAAACTATGTGCTGGAGGATCCATCTCATCAGCCCTCAGGTTTTCTGTCACCTCCACCTTATGTAGGATTCCAAAATCCTCCATTTAACTACTGTTTCATGCAAATACTATCTCTTTCTGTGTGTGTCATGATGTAGAAAGGCTTAGGAAGCATTACTCTTAGAGGACAGCCTGGAGCAGGATCCCTATTGGGTCTTCTAGATCTGCTTTCAAATAAGTTCATGGGAACAAGTCTTTTAAGGTACTTTTCAAAGTTCTCTGAAATAGGAACTTGTCGCTCTCGGCCCGCAAGAACGACTCGGAGACTCACGTAGCGGCAAACCTTCTTCTTTAATCGCTTTTTTCTTCTTCTCCTTCTCCCCCCTTTACCCTCTGCGCATGCGTTTTATACAGGCAGTGTTAACCAATCAAAATATAGTGCTCATGCACCTCCCGTGAGAGTGGACCTAAATGAACAGCCAATCATATTCAGTCCCTTATGGCTCTTAGAGTAGGCCTCCTGTACTGGCTCCCGACATCTCCCTTTTTTATTTATTTATAATGGCTGAGATCGTACCTGTCTTAGGTTGCCAATCCTCAGCACACATGCTTACCCGTCATCGGGTACTCTCCCTGGTCGAAGAGCCCCTGTCTTAGGTTGCTATGGTGTGGGATCAGTCTTACCCGTCTTTGACTACCGATCTAGCATACTTAGCCATATCTGGGGGGAGGTACCAGCTTCAAGAGCCATCATGGCTTGAACCATGAGGTGTTATTGTCGTTGATTGCGACGGACACGGCCACACACCCAACGTAACATTAGTACGTTAGCTGTGATTAAGAGAACAGCCATGGCACCAAGTCCGGCCCACTATTTGAGGAATGAAACAGATTGCTGTAACATTTTTTTCCACTCATTAACAGGTGCAATAGTTACTTTGGTAGAATTTATGGATATAATTTGAGCTCGTAATTGCCTAGTTAAATTTGACGGTTCCAGGTACCATTAAGCATATTTCCTAACTGTCTAGAGAGGTTAGCTGCTAAGGATAAGTTGTTATGAGCTGTAGGGGTGATACAAAGTCCGGCCATATTATGTATGCATCCTATCGACACAATTGACTCTAGGATATCAAGTTGTTCCTGTACAAAATCAACCCTTTGATTTACAATAAGGATCCCAGCATGCAAATATCCGTTAATTTGTTCTTGCGTAACCAATGCTTCAGCGACCATTCCTGTGACGTTGTTGAGTGCAGCTGCTGTCTGTACCGAGGTTGTCAACGCTACCACAGCAGCAGTAGCAGCGGCGGCGGGTGCTGTGTTAGCTGCAATAATGGCTGCTGTTATTCCAAAGTCTCGTTTATGTCGAAGCAGCACCGGCAGGTTGTCGGGGTTCACAAGAGAGACTAGATGACATCATCCACAGGATCCATGGGCTCCATGGCCACCAATCTCGTGAGCCTCTCTGGCACCCAGATGGGTGATGGCGCATCCTGTGGGAAAACACAAAGAGATCCTCGGTGCCATCGAAGCACCGGGTCTGGGCCTTTCCATAGGCCCGTAAGTATATCTTTCCATTTTACCATTGCTTGCATATGCTTTTGTTGCCCCCAGTGTCGCTCTGCTGCAGAGAGACCATCTTGATCTAGCGTTAAAAAATTTAAAATAAAATTTACAAGGTTTGTGAGGTCATTAGGTGTTGAGTAGCTCTCCCCTATTCCCCCTTTTTCTATTTTTTGTAGGGTAGTTTTCCATGTTAGGTGTGCTCGTTCTACAATTCCTTGACCTAGGGGATTATATGGTATGCCAGTGCTGTGTTGGATATTATAGCATGCTAGAAAATTTTTAAAGGTATTTGAGGTATAGGCCGGGGCATTATCTGTTTTCAGACTTTTAGGTATTCCCCAGCACGCAAAGCTGCGTAGGCAGTGGCTCATTACATTTTTTACATTTTCACCCCTTAAAGGGGTAGCCATGATGATTCCGGAGCAAGTATCGATGGTAAGGTGTAAGTATTGTTGTTGACCAAACGAGGGCACATGAGTTACATCCATTTGCCAAAGATGGTTGGGCATAAGGCCTTTAGGGTTTACACCCAAGGAAGGCATCGGAAGATGAACACAACAGTTGCCACAGCTTTTTACAATGTCACGGGCCTCTGCTCTTGATATATTGAATCTTGTTTTTAGCGTTAATGAATTCACATGCCATTTCCTGTGATAATCTTTTGCTTCTTCTATTGCTCCACAGAATTCAAACCTTGCATTATTATCAGCTATTTTATTTCCAGATGCTACTGGTCCAGGTAGCTCAGAATGAGCCCTTACATGCCCAATATAAAAGGGGGCTGGCCTTGCCAGCACCGTTTCTTGGAGGTTTTTTAGTAGGGAGGCGATAGGTGATTGGCTTGCTGAAAAAATTGCTGTCTCTATCTGCCTAACGGCTAGTACTGCATACTTACTATCTGAATATATATTGATGTTTTGATTGTGAAACCTTTGTAGAACCAGCATAATGATTAATAGTTCTGTTCGCTGTGCCAATTCACCTGGTACTACCGCTGTTATGACTTTTCCCTCAACCACATAAGCGCCTGTTCCTTTCTTACTGGCATCAGTGAATATAGTGATGGCATTGACCAAGGGCTCTGATTTGCAAATTTTTGGCCAGATAAGATGTGTATCTTTACAGAACTCAATTAATGGATGTGATGGATAATGATTGTCAAACGGTATGGGATAGGATGTCACCAGGATGGACCACTCATCTATAGTGTTCACAAGGGTGGATAGCTGGCTCTTGTCATAGGGGACTATGCATGAGTCAGGTAGCTTCCCGAGAACTCGTATGCCAGTCTTGATAACTTTGCCTGCCGTTATTGCCACAGCAACGGGATAAGGGGTGATGATTCGGGCAAGACTATTATGTAAATACACCCACTGAAGAAGCCCATCTTGCCATAGTACTCCTGTGGGCGAACCTGGGGATGGTACAACAACTGCATAAATTGGTTTGTCTAGATCGCACCTATCTGCTGTAGTCGAAACCAATCTTCCCTCAACCAATTGTAGTGCCTTTATAGCCTCGGGCGTGAACGCCCGTGGAGAGTCTAATTTGGAGTCTCCTGGCAAAATATCAAATAATGGTTTTAATTCTGCATTTGTCAGTTTCAGATAGGGACGAATCCAATTGATATCCCCCAGGAGTTTTTGGAAATCATTTAAGGTCTTTAAATGATCTCTGCGAATTTGAACCTTTTGAGGCTTTACTGTGGAGTCAGTGAGTTGTAGGCCCAGATAGTCCTTTAAGTTTGCTGTTTGTATTTTCTCAGGAGCAACAATTAGCCCCCACATCGCTAACTGTTGCTGCAGAAAGGTGAATGCTGAGGTGAGAACCGATGTATTGCCCTGACAGATTAGAATATCATCCATATAATGGTAGCAGCAAACATCTGAGAACTTATTCCGTACTGGCAAAAGAGCTTTGCCCACATAGAGCTGACACATAGCGGGACTATTAGCCATACCCTGAGGGAGCACTGTCCATTCATAACCGTTGGTCAGGTTCGGAATGATTAACAGCTGGCAAGGTAAAAGCAAACCTCTTCATGTCGTCCGGATGGATCGGGATAGAGAAAAAGCAATCTTTAATATCTATAACAATAGAAGGCCAATCTCTGGGCAGGGCAGTAACAACAGGGAGGCCTAGCTGAACAGGCCCCATTATTTGCATCTGATCATTTATCTGTCTCAGATCATGTAATAATCTCCATTTGCCTGACTTTTTCTTTACCACAAATATAGGGGTGTTCCATGGGGATCTTGATTCACGTAAATCCCTGCCTCAACTTGCTCTCTAACTAATTGTCTAGCAGCCCTCAGTTTTTCTGTAGTTAACGGCCACTGAGGCACCCACCGTGGAGTACTTTCCTTCCAATCTATTTTTATTGCCTCAGTGGCCGCTGGGGAAAACCCTGACCTCCCTTGGGTGTTGGGTTAGGGGTCCCTTGTCCCTTGGGCCCGAGACCTCGGCCTGGAACATACCCCATGGCTTTCATCATGTTTCTTGCATTTTCACTATAATGATTCTCAGTAGTTAATACTATATTCATTTGCTCTAACACATCTCGTCCCCAAAGGGTTACAGGGAGAGAACAAACATATGGCTGAAAGACTCCTTTATGACCCTCATCATCTTCCCAATCTAAAGATGCTGCGCTGACATCTGGGCTGTGAGCAATTCCTAGTCCTCTTAATGTTTGATTGGCCTTGACAAGGGGCCATTGTTTTGGCCAATCAGCTAAATTTATAATACTTTTGTCTGCCCCTGTATCTAACAGCCCCCAGAAGGGTTTTCCTCTTATTTTTAAGACTGTCATGGGCTCATATCCATAGTCAGACACATCAAATCATTTCCTGTTGATCCAAGCCCTCCAACTCGCAACCTTCCTGTAGACTTATATCTGTCATGGTGGCTGGGCAGGATTAGGAGTTGAGCAGTCCTATCCCCAGGGTTGATAATGGTGATGCCTCTTGGAGAGGAAACTAAAATTTTTACTTCCCCTGAAAAATCTGGGTCAATAACCCCTGGGTGGATAACGAGACCTCTAAGAGTGGTGGAACTTCTACCAGAAGTAATCCCACAGTGCCCTCTGGCGGGCCCCCATGGAAATCCGAGGGCACCGCCTGCACACCCATTTCAGGGGTTAAGACCATTCGGGTGGTGGCACGCAGGTCAAGTCCTGCTGAGCCTGTGGTGGCTCTTCTGGGTCCGTAGGGGGAAACATCTGTCTCGCCTTCTGCGGCAGCGCCATGACCGCCCCGTACATTTGGTTCAGGCCCCGGGGGGAAAGGCCCTGCTTCCCGTTTTTTGAACTCCCCAAATTATTTGGTGGCAGCCGATTTCCGTCCATATCAGTGACTGAGCAGCAATCGCTAGCCCAGTGATTCCCCTTTCTACATCTGGGGCATAGCTGTGGTTTCAGTCCTCCATAACCTTTATTTGGATGCGCCTCTTCCACCTTCACAAATTGGACTGGTTGACTCTGTCTTCCTCCTCTTGCCTGGCTGTTGCGCTGTGGGCAGTCCTTTTTCATATGATCTTCTTGCCCACATAAGAAACACCCTTTGGTCCTAGCCCCATTTGCACCTTGCAACGCTTGTGCAAAAGCAGCAGCCATGACCTGGCCCTGAACTAGAGGTCCTGTGATATCCCTGCAGACCTTGATATACGCTGACAAGTCTTTCGCTTTCCAGGGTCAAATGGCTTCTCGGCACCATTTATTGGCATTTTCAAAAGCCAATTGTTTAACTAGGGGCATAGCCTGGTCTACGTCCCCAAACATCCTACCAGCTGTTTGTATCAACCTGTCCACAAAATCTGCATAGGGCTCATTCGGCCCTTGTAGCACTTTGGATAACTGTCCTTGCAAATCTCCAGCACCCCTTAACGTCTTCCATGCCCTCAAAGCTGCGGTTGCTATCTGGTGATATACCCCTGGCGGATAATTATTTTGTGCCTGCGACCCAAAATATTGTCCTGCACCTGTTAACATGTCTAGGTTCCACTGTGGGTTACCTGCTGCTGCATTTCTTCGCGCCGTGTCCTGGCAATTGTCCTGATTCTGAATCTTCCATTCTAAATATTGCCCACCAGATAAAACTGCTCTAGCCAAGTTACTCCAGTCTTCAGGAGTAAGGTAAAGGCTACCTAGCGTTTCAACCAAAGAAACCGTAAAAGCAGCCTGAGGCCCATAGGACATAACTGCTTCCTTCAGCTGCTTTACGAGTTTAAAGTCTAGGGGCTGATGATATCTTTGCTGATGTTGATCTTCCATGACGGGGAAAAACCCTTTTTCTGGCCCTAATACTTCTCTCCAATTCTGTGCGGTGCAGCTCGCACAATAGCAGGCCTTGGTGCAGGAAGGTTTATACGGAGGAGGCCCCTCGTAAGGTGGCGCTGTTGGGGCTGGGCGCGTGGGCATAAGATCTAAGTTATCTACCACTTCCTTTGTTTGTAACTGCACCATGGCTCCTTCTTTCACTTTTAATTTCAGCTGCGCCATAAATTCCCCCTGCATTTTGAGCTGCGCCATAGCCTTTTTTAGTTCCTCCTCCTTTTTTGCAAGCTCTCTTTTCATTTCTTCCACTCTCTGATCATCGGAGGGACCCCCTACAGTCACGTCACTTTTCTCTTATCACCCGGACGGGCGTTTTCCTCGTCCGAGCTTTCTTCTGAGCTTTCACTTTCGGAACTGGAATCTCTCCAGGATCCTTTGCAAGACTCCTCTTTTACCTGTTCTAAGATCTCTCCTCCCTGTAGAACCGCCTTGCATATGGGTTCACGGGACGATAGTAAGCAGACCTTCACTAAGGACCAAACAGCAAGAGTTCCCGGCGTAGCGCTCGGGTCGCGCCTGAGGTCCTCCCCTAGATATTCCCACTGGGGAATATTAAGCAATCCCTCCTCTAAGAACCACGGAGCGGTTTGACCCACTTCTTTTAGAAATAAGCAAGCCTTATTATTTTTCAAAGGGGTCCCATTTGCTTTAAGAACGTCAGTTAGCGGCCCCAACATTTTATATGCAGCCATCTCGTTTCCCATCCCGGAAAGCTTTACTCTCGTCCTTATCCTAGGAACTTTCCCTGTCGCTCACTAGACAGAAATAGGTGCACTCCTTACCTGATTGTCGCCGACTCCGTGCGTCTCTCACGATGAGATTCCCGGGTTTCGGCACCACTTGTCGCTCTCGGCCCGCAAGAACGACTCGGAGACTCACGTAGCGGCGAACCTTCTTCTTTAATTGTTTTTTTCTTCTTCTCCTTCTCCCCCTTTACCCTCGGCACATGCCTTTTATACAGGCAGTGTTAACCAATCAAAATGCAGTGCTCATGCACCTCCCGTGAGAGTGGACCTAAATGAACAGCCAATCATATTCAGTCCCTTACGGCTCTTAGAGTAGGCCTCCTGTACTGGCTCCCGACAGGAACTCCCTTAAATATAAGACTCTCCATTCAATAAGTAATGTTGATGACTTGCAATGTGCCAGGCCCCTTTTCCCACCTTCTCTTAATTCCAGGAGTAAACCAGAGGTCCTGACTCCAGTGTGGCCCATGGTATTCTCTTCACTACCCTAAGGGATTGAAAGGCCCTAATTAGATGTGTTGGCTTGGCAAAGACCTCTGGGTGTGTACATGCATGCATACATGGCAGGAGATAGCTCTAGTAATCGCTCTGAGTATCCTGCCATATGTCTTCTAAGATAGTGCTGTAGAATAAGGTAATGGTGATCTTGGGTCACACAGATTACAGTGCTGCATGGGAAATAGGCAGAACTTCATTTCAGTTATTTTCTTGTTTGGGGCCAGTCTTTTCAGTCACCAACACACTGTTACTGTTGCAGCCATCAGCTTTACTAGCTAGAGATAGACAATAATGTTGGTGCTCTAAGTCGTTGTTGGAATTTTCAAGTTTCTATTCCTGCTTGTGTGAACTAACCCTCACTAGAGTTCTTTGTGCCCTAGGCTTATGGGTTTATGCTAATTGGTATAACTTAGTGAATATATATCTACTTTCACAACTCTAGCATATTAACTAATAAAGATTACATTTGAACTACCTCAAGTATTACTTTGTACTGATTATCTGTGTCCCAGTTTGATTCAAAGAGGTTAACACTTTTATAGAGACCTATGATTTAATGGCAAAGTACACCAACTTCCCACTAATGGATCATGTTTTGATGTTGCCACTTAATAAACCTTTTATGTAACTGTCAGCATTTCTGTGTGATACTAGCTTCAGTAAAAATAGCCTATGATGCCCACTTTTGAAGTAATATAAAGAAGACATGATTTGTACATAATAAATTATGGCAAGAAAAATAAGCTTCACTGTTAAAAAAAAACAAAAAACAAAAAACAAAAAACAAAAAACACATTCCCAGGGAAAGGTTTACTGTTGGTAATTAAAATGCTTTACAGAAATGTTTCACTAAAAATAGTACAATGGTGAATTGTATTATTAGACTTACAAATCAAAACCCCAATGAGATACCACATCACACCAGTCAGAATGGCTAAAATTAACGAGATAGGAAACAACAGATGTTGGCAAGGATGTGGAGGCAGGGAAACCCACTTACACTCTGGGTGGGAATGCAAGCTGGTACATTCTTTACTCTGGAAAGTGGTATAAAGTATGGAGGCTCCTCAAGATGTTAAAAATAGAGCTACCATATGACCTAGCAATTGCACTACTAGGTATTTACCCCAGAGGTATAAATGTAGCGATCCAAAGGGGCACCTGTGCCCCAATGCTCATAGCAGCAATGTCCACAATAGCCAAACTGTGGTAAGAGTCTAGATGTCCATTGACAGATGATTGGATAAAGATGTAGTACATATATTTAATATGACTCAGCCGTTAGAAAGGATAAATACCATTTACACTGATGTGGATAGAATTGGAGGGTATTATGCTGATGGAAATAAGTCAGTCAGAAGGACAATGATCATATGGTCAGAAGGACAATGATCACTTTTATGTGGAATAAAACAGCATAGAGGGATCATAAGGGAAGGGAGGGAAAACAGAATGGGAAGTCATAAGAGAGGGAGAAAAAACTATGAGAGATTCTTAACTATGGGAAACAGGGTTGCTGGAGGGGAGGTGGGTAGGGGGATGGGTAATTGGGTGACGGGAATTAAGAAAGGCTCATGATGTGATGAGCAATGGGTGTTATATGCATCTGATAAGTTACTGAACACTACATCTGAAACTAAAGATGTACTGTATGTTAGCTAATTGAATTTAAATAAAGAATAACATAAATTTTTCAAGCAGCTGCCAGTGCACAGTTCACACTGTAACAAGGGAAACATGGCTTCATCACACTCAAGTTGCAACAACCTCTTGTTCTTTAAATCTGTTTTTCATCCCTGCACAAGCAACTGCTAGTACAGAAAGATGTGTTAATTAACTCCAGCATAGTTCATAAGGGAATTATTCTCTATCAACAAGAGAAGTTTTGAAGTCAGTGCCAAAGGTTTATCTGAGGTTTTGTTTTAATTTAATCAGTTCATGTTTGGGCCCCTGCAATTAATATTCTTCTTCTAAAATGATCCTGAAATCTATTTACCATTTCAAAGTTCTGTAGGTAAAATATCAGATAAATTTAAAAAGAAAAAGTCTGTGAGGTAACTTGGTAAAGTATTGAACCAAGATATTTAAAGCTTGAAATTATATGTCAGAACCATAGTTGTAGAAATATATAGGAAACATGAATGATTTGTTGTTCATGACGCAATCAGTAGGCTAACGATGCTATATTCCACAGTCATGGAGGGATCCAAGCTCTTTTAATCTTTTTTCAGTCTTGCAGTGGGTTTTTGCACCCCTAATCACATGAGGAAAGTGAAGGTGAAGATGATCTCAAGTGAAGTTTCAGGGGCCAGGTTTGAAAGAGGTACATAGTACTTCTTCCCTCATGCCATTGACCAGACTAGTCTCTCAGGGCCGCCTAAATGAGCTGAAGAAATAGACTGTGATAATCTAAATAAAAAGATAAAAATAAAGATATTGATGAGCACTACTAATCTTGATCACAAGCATGGAGCTATACACTTACATAAATACATAACATGAGCTCTGAACAGGTGTATGAGGCCAATAAGCCTTACTTCTAAAAACTTAAATATTTGGTTATTATGTGAACTTCCCCTCATTTTGTTTTTTTATAAAACGATCAAATTGCTGATACTACTGCTACGGAGAATTGATTGTATGAAGGGATTCTATGCCAAGCAACGAAGGGTTTTAAGTGGCCTTTACTGATTACTTGCCCAGAAGCCCAATGACCAGCTCCCAGGCTTTCAACTCATCTACTTTCTGTGCCTTCTCTAGGGACACCAGGGAACTTCTGGGCTCTTTTTCTGCCTTCAAGGAGGCTCTGCGACGCTGGGTCTAGTGCTCTCAGCCGACTTGGACCACACGGCCAGTTGTCTCCTCCTGCATGGGCCACCTATTGGCTCGGGTGGATCAGGTGAGGGCATGTCCTCTCAGAGAGATACATGGAGAAGAAAATAGAGGACCTCTTTCTGGCATTGTTTACCCTAATCTCTCAGTGGTTGCTACCATCGCTTGACTTCCCTGGAATTTCAAGCCCAGGAGAGGGGGGTGGGTCAGCAGCCAGAACTGTGGCTTCACCCTTGTGTCTTTTTTGAATATTTTCCGCAAACCAGAGGTCTTCCAACAACACCAATTGATAACCGCATATGGTTTCCGTGGGCCAGGCATCCAGGTGCATCTAGCCAGGGACCTGTGTCTCAGGATCTCTCACAAGGCTGCAGTCAAGATGTCATGTGGGTCTTCAGTCATCTCCAGGCTTGTTGGCGGGAAATCTGCTTGTGTGCTCACTCGGGTGGCTCCTAGCAGCCAGAGGTCCTCCATTGCGGTGAGCAAGAAATATTCATTCCTTGCCACATGGGCCTCTCCATCATACAGCCCACAAGGAGCAGGCGGCTTCCCTTGAAACCAATGGTGAGGGAGCGAGAGCAAGCCCAAGAGGAGAGCAGTGTCTTTGTCTACGAGCCTCAGAAGTGACTTGCTATCTCTTGGGCCATATTCTGTCCTTTCGAAATGAGGCAGGAGTTCCTGATTCTAATCCAGTGGTAGAGTATGGAACACAAAACGATGTGTACCCAAGAAGGGAATCGTTGGAGACCCTGAAAGGCTGCCCTCCATGCTTTGGTGGGACTTTACCTCAGCTAGCCATCCCCATAATCCTTGCATCCAAACTAGAACGTGACCTAGGAGAAAATTTGGTCAAGCCCTTCTGGAATCCTTACAGCAGCTTGCCTAGAAGTTCATTGCACAAGGGAAGGGTGCCTGTGTGGCTTAGTCAGGTCAACGTCTGACTCTTGATTTCGGCTCAGGGCGTGGTCCCATGGTCTGTGAAATCCAGCCCAGCGTCTGGTTGTGCATTTGAGTGGGAAGGCTGTCTAGGAATCTCCCTCTCCCTGCCCCTCCCCCGCTTGTATGTGTGTGTGTGTGTGTGTGTGTGTGCCCTCGCTCTCTCTCTCTCTCAGAAATGAAGAAGCAGAAGTCATCGTAGTGGTAGGAGTGGTAGTTACTTTCACATCAGTGGGTAATTAGACAACCTTGGCTTGGAATGGGAGCTCTGAAATTCACCAGCTGCGTGATCTTGGGGCAAGTTGTGTCCCCTCTCTGAACCTCAGTAGTATATGACACACTGGGTTATTGGGACAATTAAGTGATCAGTAAAGGCCACTTAAAACCCTTCGTTGCTTGGCATAGAATCCCTTCATACAATCAATTCTCCGTAGCAGTAGTGTCAGCAATTTGATCGTTTTATTTTTTTTTGGTCCTTAACATTGAAAAATGCTCTCTCACATGGCTATAGGGAATAGGTAGCATCAGTTCAATAATGGGGTGGATCTCCAGTAAAAGGAGCAATGGGTGTGGCTGAAGGGGTAAGGTAGCCCAGGAGCTTTTGTGCTCTGGTTGTGAGTGTTGGTGGCTGCTGGGAAAGGGAATCAGACCTGCAGGGGACCCGAGAACTTGGAGTCTGGCCAGTGCACCCTTGCTCCCTTCTTGAGCTTCTGGGCTTTCAGGGGAGCCTGTGGCCCTTGAGGGCATTTGGAGGCTGTGCCCAGAAGAGCAGGAGCTGGAGCAGGAGCAGGAGCAGGAGCAGGAGCAGGAGGCCCCCCGGAGACAGGCTGGACCTTGGGCCCAGAGTTGGCCAGCTTCTGCCTGAGGCAATGGTTTTCTTCCTTGAGCCTTAGGAACTCCCTCTCTGCCCACAGAACAGCCTTCTGGCTCTCCTCACTTCTGTTGTCCACCAGGAGGCGCTCTCGGTCATGCAAGGAGGAGATTGTCTGGCATTCTTGGTGCAGGTCGTCGGCCATCTTCTTGTAGAGGCCTAAGTTCCAGTGGGCCGCATCCACCTAACTGCGCACCTTGGCAAGTTCGTTCTTCACTTGCAGGCAGCGTGCCTTCTCCTCCATCATCTTCCTCTCCAGGTGTTTGAGGTGCTCTTCGCACAGCTTAGGCTCTGCCTCGAGCTTCAGGTGCAGCTTCTGAATCTCCCTTTCCAGGAGGCTGTTTCGCTGGTGAAAAGATACTTGCTCAGCTTGGTGGACGGTTGTGTTTCCTGGGAGCTCTTCATTCCCCTGACGTGCCTTCTTCAGTGCCCTGGATGGCTTTCCTTTATTCAGGGGGCTCCCACGAGGCACGTGATCAGTGGAGGAGGAGCCAGTCTGCACCTGCCTCCTTGAGCCCCCACCTTCCAGATGATCTCTAAGGAGCTCTAGCAGATGCATCACCGTCAGTAGGATATGGCTGAGGGTGTGGTGTTGGCTCTGGCCCTCAGCGGGGGCCTGCCACGGCACACCTCCATCAGGAAGCTCTGGCCTGCATGCCTCCCGTGCCTCTTCCTGCACTCTCAGTCCACAGCTGCCAATGTCCTGAGACAGAGGGTCTGCACTTCCCCGCAGATCAGGGCTGTCCTCGAAGTCTTCTGGCATATTCCTCGCAGGGGGTTCTCCATCGTCCTGGGCTGCTCCACAGATGGGATTTTCATCGGTGAGCTGGTGAGGGCTCTTCTTCAACAGCCTTTGCCGAACTCCCTTCAGCAGTTGCGTAGCGTCTCCCACAGAAAAGGACCCGACATCTTGATTCAGGGCAGCCAGAGCAAGGATCTGTAGCGGGAGAGGACTGGCCTTGTGCTCAGATGATGCGACGGCTCCATGGGCTGGTGCATCCGGGTCGGTCTTCTCCATGTCTTTTCCAGATACTTCATTCTGGGCACAGTGCCCCTTTCTTCCTCTTAAGCGGAGTCCACACTTTACTGTCATGAACACCACCAACACAGTGCACACGAGGATCTCCCAGCCAAACCCAGAGTCTCGTGGCCCATGTGGCCAACGTTCGATTATCACCAACCCAGAAGCCCACAGCTGTTCCCGGAGAGCCCACAGCGGCTCCAGAACTGTGTGTGGGGAGACATTTAATGGCCACCAGCTGGCTCCAGAGAGCCTGGGGGCTTTGTCTCTGATCACCAGTGTCCTCTCGGCCACTAGAAACTGCTTGGAACCCCTACGAGGGTTCCGTCTCCAATGCAAACCAGGGCCTGGCAACAGGAGCTGAAGGGAGTAGGGGTGGGGGAGGGGCACCCGGGACTCTAATGCAAATCAGTGCCTGTCAACAGGAGCTAACAGTCCTTGGGCAGCGGAGCAGAATCTCTATATTGTGTACCTGAAAAAAATGCAACCCTATGTAGCATTGTCTTGGAATTAAACTTTTACACTTATAAAAAAACGTTAAAAATGAAACTAGATATCAAAGGGAGAAAGATAACAAAATCTAAACACGTAGAAAGTAACTTTCTAGATTATCGGAGACAAAAGATAAAATTTCAATGCACTGAACTGAAGGAAAATAAAAATACAACGTATTAAAATTGGTGGGACACAGCTAAATCAACAGAGAGCTAATTTATAGCACTCAATGCTTACATTAGAAAGGAGGAGGAGCATCTGGGTGGCTCAGTCAGTTAGTCCAACTCTTGCTTTTGACTCGGGTCATGGTCATCCTTGGGATAGTGAGGCTGAACCTGCATTGTGCTGGTGCTGGGCATGGTGGCTGCTTAATCATCTCTCTCTCTTTCTGCACCGCTTCCCTTTCTCTGTCTCTGTCTCTGTGTCTCTCTCTCTCTCTCTCTCTCTCTATCTCTCTAAAAAGAAAAGGAGTCCCAAAACTATAATCTCTCTACTTTAGAACCTAGAAAAAGAGGAGAAACTAAAACTAAAGAAGAAAACCAGAAGAATCCTTTTACCCAATTTCAAGATAATCGTCTACAGTAATGAAAAGTGCGTGGTGTTGGTGAAGAGCTAGACCAATGGAATGGAATCAAGATCGATAAGTGGAACAGATTCAAGGACCCAGAAAGAGAACTACACCCATATGTCGAATGGGGCCTTGACAAAGGTAAAAAGCCGTTCAGTGGAGGAGTGACAGCGTTTTGAATAAATGGTGCTAGAGCAAGTGGACATGCATAGGCAAAGAAGAAGGAGAAGCAGAAGAGGGAGCGGGAGAGGGGAGGAGGAGGTGGAGGACGAGGAGGCCGGGGACCACAATCGAAGTATCAAACCCTATACAAAACTTAACTCAGGCTGCCTGGGTGAGTCAGCCTGGGAGGCAGCCAGCTCTTGATTTCGGCTCTTGTCAAGCTCTCAGCGTCCCGGGACAAAGTCAGGCTCCAAGCTCACTGGCGAGGCTGCTTGAGGATGCTCTTTTCCCTTCTCCCTCCAGGCCCCTGCCCGCTCATGCACATGTTCACTCTCCCAGAAAGAAAAAAAAAAAAAAAGTATTTTAAAAAGTAGCTCAAAATTAATCACTGCCTTACATGGAAAATGATAAATCTTATAGGGAAAATGTGGGGAAAAATTTCCAAAATGGAAAGCTAGGTAAAGAATCCTGCAGTCGAACATCAAATTCTTTTCCCTAAGGTAAAGTTGATTAATTGGACTTTATCCAACAATCAGAATTGTAAATCTGTGCCGTGTGAAAGACCTCCTTAAGAAGACCCAAAAGACAAGCTACCAACTTGGAGGAAATAGGTCCAAATCACATAGCTAATAGAGGACTCCTGTCTGAAGCACGGAAACTCAGAATTTGATCCCCAAGTAAGCATGCAATCTAGTTAGCAAAAGGAAATAGAAGGGGGGAAAAAAAAAATTAAGGGCCTGCCAACTTTACCAAAGCGTAGAAAGATGGAAACCACATAAAAAGTTGCCATTGGGGCAATTCAAATGAAAACTCCAGTGAGCTCTCTCACTGCACACCTATCACAGTGATTCAAACCAAATGCGCCAGAGAGGGAGAGAGAGACCCCACCACCAAATGCAAGGCAGGATGTGGAATGACTGGATCACTCCCGCATCACAGTTGGGAATGGAAAATGATAGAGCTGACTCTTGAAAACACTTAACAGTTTCTTTTCCTTTTCCAAGCCGTGAGTTACATTCCCGTTAACATGCAGTAGAATATCAATTTCAGGTGTCCAATATAGTGGCTCAACCCTTCCACACAGATTCTTTGAGAACTAGACTTGCTACCGCCATAGGAGCAGGTCATGGCACTATGGCATTTATCTTAGAGAAATCAAAACTTAACGTTTGCTCCAAAGCCTGTAGGGGAATGTATCTGTGTCCTTATGAAAGCAGTGGGGCTGCCAAGGGGGGTGGAAGGGACTGGAGTGGTTGGATATTGACACTTGACAGGGCTGCTGTAAGTGATAAACTCCTCTTGCTTCTTTGAAGGCCCCTTCCCCTTAATGGTGGTCCTGAGGACGAGGAGAATAGGAATGTCAACGATTTCAATGGCTTTAAACCTGCCAAGCATTAGAACACCATCTCTTCTACACGAGTTCACTCTCGTCTTAATCCTCAGTATCCCAAAGCAGACAGGTGGGGTCTGGTCCAAGAGGGGTTGCAGGCAGTGTCCCTTCCACAGGCCATCTCCCCTCTTGCCCAGAAGCCCAATGACCAGCTCCCAGGCTTTCAACTCATCTACTTTCTGTGCCTTCTCTAGGGACACCAGGGAACTTCTGGGCTCTTTTTCTGCCTTCAAGGAGGCTCTGCGACGCTGGGTCTAGTGCTCTCAGCCGACTTGGACCAAACGGCCAGTTGTCTCCTCCTGCATGGGCCACCTATTGGCTCGAGTGGATCAGGTGAGGGCATGTCCTCTCAGAGAGATACATGGAGAAGAAAATAGAGGACCTCTTTCTGGCATTGTTTACCCTAATCTCTCAGTGGTTGCTACCATCGCTTGACTTCCCTGGAATTTCAAGCCCAGGAGAGGGGGGTGGGTCAGCAGCCAGAACTGTGGCTTCACCCTTGTGTCTTTTTTGAATGTTTTCCACAAACCAGAGGGCTTCCGACAACACCAATTGATAACCGCATATGGTTTCCGTGGGCCAGGCATCCAGGTGCATCTAGCCAGGGACCTGTGTCTCAGGATCTCTCACAAGGCTGCAGTCAAGATGTCATGTGGGTCTTCAGTCATCTCCAGGCTTGTTGGCGGGAAATCTGCTTGTGTGCTCACTCGGGTGGCTCCTAGCAGCCAGAGGTCCTCCATTGCGGTGAGCAAGAAATATTCATTCCTTGCCACATGGGCCTCTCCATCATACAGCCCACAAGGAGCAGGCGGCTTCCCTCGAAACCAATGGTGAGGGAGCGAGAGCAAGCCCAAGAGGAGAGCAGTGTCTTTGTCTACGAGCCTCAGAAGTGACATGCTATCTCTTGGGCCATATTCTGTCCTTTCGAAATGAGGCAGGAGTTCCTGATTCTAATCCAGTGGTAGAGTATGGAACACAAAACGATGTGTACCCAAGAAGGGAATCGTTGGAGACCCTGAAAGGCTGCCCTCCATGCTTTGGTGGGACTTTACCTCAGCTAGCCATCCCCATAATCCTTGCATCCAAACTAGAACGTGACCTAGGAGAAAATTTGGTCAAGCCCTTCTGGGATCCTTACAGCAGCTTGCCTAGAAGTTCCTTGCACAAGGGAAGAGTGCCTGTGTGGCTTAGTCAGGTCAACGTCTGACTCTTGATTTCGGCTCAGGGCGTGGTCCCATGGTCTGTGAAATCCAGCCCAGCGTCTGGTTGTGCATTTGAGTGGGAAGGCTGTCTAGGAATCACCCTCTCCCTGCCCCTCCCCCGCTTGTATGTGTGTGTGTGTGTGTGTGTGTGTGCCCTCGCTCTCTCTCTCTCTCAGAAATGAAGAAGCAGAAGTCATCGTAGTGGTAGGAGTGGTAGTTACTTTCACATCAGTGGGTAATTAGACAACCTTGGCTTGGAATGGGAGCTCTGAAATTCACCAGCTGCGTGATCTTGGGGCAAGTTGTGTCCCCTCTCTGAACCTCAGTAGTATATGACACACTGGGTTATTGGGACAATTAAGTGATCAGTAAAGGCCACTTAAAACCCTTCGTTGCTTGGCATAGAATCCCTTCATACAATCAATTCTCCGTAGCAGTAGTGTCAGCAATTTGATCGTTTTATTTTTTTTGGTCCTTAACATTGAAAAATGCTCTCTCACATGGCTATAGGGAATAGGTAGCATCAGTTCAATAATGGGGTGGATCTCCAGTAAAAGGAGCAATGGGTGTGGCTGAAGGGGTAAGGTAGCCCAGGAGCTTTTGTGCTCTGGTGGTGAGTGTTGGTGGCTGCTGGGAAAGGGAATCAGACCTGCAGGGGGCCCGAGAACTTGGAGTCTGGCCAGTGCACCCTTGCTCCCTTCTTGGGCTTCTGGGCTTTCAGGGGAGCCTGTGGCCCTTGAGGGCATTTGGAGGCTGTGCCCAGAAGAGCAGGAGCTGGAGCAGGAGCAGGAGCAGGAGCAGGAGCAGGAGGCCCCCCGGAGACAGGCTGGACCTTGGGCCCAGAGTTGGCCAGCTTCTGCCTGAGGCAATGGTTTTCTTCCTTGAGCCTTTGGAACTCCCTCTCTGCCCACAGAACAGCCTTCTGGCTCTCCTCACTTCTGTTGTCCACCAGGAGGCGCTCTCGGTCATGCAAGGAGGAGATTGTCTGGCATTCTTGGTGCAGGTCATCGGCCATCTTCTTGTAGAGGCCTAAGTTCCAGTGGGCCGCATCCACCTAACTGCACACCTTGGCAAGTTCGTTCTTCACTTGCAGGCAGCGTGCCTTCTCCTCCATCATCTTCCTCTCCAGGTGTTTGAGGTGCTCTTCGCACAGCTTAGGCTCTGCCTCGAGCTTCAGGTGCAGCTTCTGAATCTCCCTTTCCAGGAGGCTGTTTCGCTGGTGAAAAGATACTTGCTCAGCTTGGTGGACGGTATGTTTCCTGGGAGCTCTTCATTCCCCTGACGTGCCTTCTTCAGTGCCCTGGATGGCTTTCCTTTATTCAGGGGGCTCCCACGGGGCACGTGATCAGTGGAGGAGGAGCCAGTCTGCACCTGCCTCCTTGAGCCCCCACCTTCCAGATGATCTCTAAGGAGCTCTAGCAGATGCATCACCGTCAGTAGGATATGGCTGAGGGTGTGGTGTTGGCTCTGGCCCTCAGCGGGGGCCTGCCACGGCACACCTCCATCAGGAAGCTCTGGCCTGCATGCCTCCCGTGCCTCTTCCTGCACTCTCAGTCCACAGCTGCCAATGTCCTGAGACAGAGGGTCTGCACTTCCCCGCAGATCAGGGCTGTCCTCGAAGTCTTCTGGCATATTCCTCGCAGGGGATTCTCCATCGTCCTGGGCTACTCCACAGATGGGATTTTCATCAGTGAGCTGGTGAGGGCTCTTCTTCAACAGCCTTTGCCGAACTCCCTTCAGCAGTTGCGTAGCGTCTCCCACAGAAAAGGACCCGACATCTTGATTCAGGGCAGCCAGAGCAAGGATCTGTAGCGGGAGAGGACTGGCCTTGTGCTCAGATGATGCGACGGCTCCATGGGCTGGTGCATCCGGGTCGGTCTTCTCCATGTCTTTTCCAGATACTTCATTCTGGGCACAGTGCCCCTTTCTTCCTCTTAAGCGGAGTCCACACTTTACTGTCATGAACACCACCAACACAGTGCACACGAGGATCTCCCAGCGAAACCCAGAGTCTCGTGGCCCATGTGGCCAACGTTCGATTATCACCAACCCAGAAGCCCACAGCTGTTCCCGGAGAGCCCACAGCGGCTCCAGAACTGTGTGTGGGGAGACATTGTAATGGCCACCAGCTGGCTCCAGAGAGCCTGGGGGCTTTGTCTCTGATCACCAGTGTCCTCTCGGCCACTAGAAACTGCTTGGAACCCCTACGAGGGTTCCGTCTCCAATGCAAACCAGGGCCTGGCAACAGGAGCTGAAGGGAGTAGGGGTGGTGGAGGGGCACCCGAGACTCTAACGCAAATCAGTGCCTGTCAACAGGAGCTAACAGTCCTTGGGCAGCGGAGCAGAATCTCTATATTGTGTACCTGAAAAAAATGCAACCCTATGTAGCATTGTCTTGGAATTAAACTTTTACACTTATAAAAAAACGTTAAAAATGAAACTAGATATCAAAGGGAGAAAGATAACAAAATCTAAACACGTAGAAAGTAACTTTCTAGATTATCGGAGACAAAAGATAAAATTTCAGTGCACTGAACCGAAGGAAAATAAAAATACAATAAATAAAATTGTATTTTTACAATTTTGGTGAGACACAGCTAAATCAACAGAGAGCTAAATTTATAGCACTCAATGCATACATTAGAAAGGAGGAGGAGCATCTGGGTGGCTCAGTCAGTTAGTCCAACTCTTGATTTTGACTCGGGTCATGGTCAACCTTGGGATAGTGAGGCTGAACCTGCATTGTGCTGGTGCTGGGCATGGTGGCTGCTTAATCATCTCTCTCTCTTTCTGCACCGCTTCCCTTTCTCTGTCTCTGTCTCTGTCTCTCTCTCTCTCTCTATCTCTCTAAAAAGAAAAGGAGTCTCAAAACTATAATCTCTCTATTTTAGAACCTAGAAAAAGAGGAGAAACTAAAACTAAAGAAGAAAACCAGAAGAATCCTTTTACCCAATTTCAAGATAATCGTCTACAGTAATGAAAAGTGCGTGGTGTTGGTGAAGAACTAGACCAATGGAACGGAATCAAGATCGATAAGTGGAACAGAATCAAGGACCCAGAAAGAGAACTACACCCATATGTCGAATGGGGCCTTGACAAAGGTAAAAAGCCGTTCAGTGGAGGAGTGACAGCGTTTTGAATAAATGGTGCTAGAGCAAGTGGACATGCATAGGCAAAGAAGAAGGAGAAGCAGAAGAGGGAGCGGGAGAGGGGAGGAGGAGGTGGAGGACGAGGAGGCCAGGGACCACAATCGAAGTATCAAACCCTATACAAAACTTAACTCAGGCTGCCTGGGTGAGTCAGCCTGGGAGGCAGCCAGCTCTTGATTTCGGCTCTTGTCAAGCTCTCAGCGTCCCGGGACAAAGTCAGACTCCAAGCTCACTGGCGAGGCTGCTTGAGGATGCTCTTTTCCCTTCTCCCTCCAGGCCCCTGCCCGCTCATGCACATGTTCACTCTCCCAGAAAGAAAAAAAAAAAAAAGAGTATTTTAAAAAGTAGCTCAAAATTAATCACTGCCTTACATGGAAAATGATAAATCTTATAGGGAAAATGTGGGGAAAAATTTCCAAAATGGAAAGCTAGGTAAAGAATCCTGCAGTCGAACATCAAATTCTTTTCCCTAAGGTAAAGTTGATTAATTGGACTTTATCCAACAATCAGAATTGTAAATCTGTGCCGTGTGAAAGACCTCCTTAAGAAGACCCAAAAGACAAGCTACCAACTTGGAGGAAATAGGTCCAAATCACATAGCTAATAGAGGACTCCTGTCTGAAGCATGGAAGCTCAGAATTTGATCCCCAAGTAAGCATGCAATCTAGTTAGCAAAAGGAAATAGAAGGGGGGAAAAAAAAATTAAGGGCCTGCCAACTTTACCAAAGCGTAGAAAGATGGAAACCACATAAAAAGTTGCCATTGGGGCAATTCAAATGAAAACTCCAGTGAGCTCTCTCACTGCACACCTATCACAGTGATTCAAACCAAATGCGCCAGAGAGGGAGAGAGAGACCCCACCACCAAATGCAAGGCAGGATGTGGAATGACTGGATCACTCCCGCATCACAGTTGGGAATGGAAAATGATAGAGCTGACTCTTGAAAACACTTAACAGTTTCTTTTCCTTTTCCAAGCCGTGAGTTACATTCCCGTTAACATGCAGTAGAATATCAATTTCAGGTGTCCAATATAGTGGCTCAACCCTTCCACACAGATTCTTTGAGAACTAGACTTGCTACCGCCATAGGAGCAGGTCATGGCACTATGGCATTTATCTTAGAGAAATCAAAACTTAACGTTTGCTCCAAAGCCTGTAGGGGAATGTATCTGTGTCCTTATGAAAGCAGTGGGGCTGCCAAGGGGGGTGGAAGGGACTGGAGTGGTTGGATATTGACACTTGACAGGGCTGCTGTAAGTGATAAACTCCTCTTGCTTCTTTGAAGGCCCCTTCCCCTTAATGGTGGTCCTGAGGACGAGGAGAATAGGAATGTCAACGATTTCAATGGCTTTAAACCTGCCAAGCATTAGAACACCATCTCTTCTACACGAGTTCACTCTCGTCTTAATCCTCAGTATCCCAAAGCAGACAGGTGGGGTCTGGTCCAAGAGGGGTTGCAGGCAGTGTCCCTTCCACAGGCCATCTCCCCTCTTGCCCAGAAGCCCAATGACCAGCTCCCAGGCTTTCAACTCATCTACTTTCTGTGCCTTCTCTAGGGACACCAGGGAACTTCTGGGCTCTTTTTCTGCCTTCAAGGAGGTTCTGCGACCGTGGGTCTAGTGCTCTCAGCCGACTTGGACCAAACGGCCAGTTGTCTCCTCCTGCATGGGCCACCTATTGGCTCGAGTGGATCAGGTGAGGGCATGTCCTCTCAGAGAGATACATGGAGAACTGAATAGAGGACCTCTTTCTGGCATTGTTTACCCTAATCTCTCAGTGGTTGTTACCATCGCTTGACTTCCCTGGAATTTCACCCCAGGAGAGGGGGGTGGGTCAGCAGCCAGAACTGTGGCTTCACCCTTGTGTCTTTTTTGAATGTTTTCCACAAACCAGAGGGCTTCCAACAACACCAATTGATAACCGCATATGGTTTCCGTGGGCCAGGCATCCAGGTGCATCTAGCCAGGGACCTGTGTCTCAGGATCTCTCACAAGGCAGCAGTCAAGATGTCATGTGGGTCTTCAGTCATCTCCAGGCTTGTTGGCGGGAAATCTGCTTGTGTGCCTACTCGGGTGGCTCCTAGCAGCCAGAAGTCCTCCATTGCGGTGAGCAAGAAATATTCATTCCTTGCCACATGAGCCTCTCCATCATACAGCCCACAAGGAGCAGGCGGCTTCCCTCGAAACCAATGGTGAGGGAGCGAGAGCAAGCCCAAGAGGAGAGCAGTGTCTTTGTCTACGAGCCTCAGAAGTGACATGCTATCTCTTGGGCCATATTCTGTCCTTTCGAAGTGAGGCAGGAGTTCCTGACTCTAATCCAGTGGTAGAGTATGGAACACAAAACGATGTGTACCCAAGAAGGGAATCGTTGGAGACCCTGAAAGGCTGCCCTCCATGCTTTGGTGGGACTTTACCTCAGCTAGCCATCCCCATAATCCTTGCATCCAAACTAGAACGTGACCTAGGAGAAAATTTGGTCAAGCCCTTCTGGGATCCTTACAGCATCTTGCCTAGACGTTCCTTGCACAAGGGAAGGGTGCCTGTGTGGCTTAGTCAGGTCAACGTCTGACTCTTGATTTCGGCTCAGGGCGTGGTCCCATGGTCTGTGAAATCCAGCCCAGCGTCTGGTTGTGCACTTGAGTGGGAAGGCTGTCTAGGAATCTCTCTCTCCCTGCCCTCCCCCGCTTGCATGTGTGTGTGTGTGCCCTCGCTCTTTCTCTCTCTCAGTAATGAAGAATCAGAAGTCATCGTAGTGGTAGGAGTGGTAGTTACTTTCACATCAGTGGGTAATTAGACAACCTTGGCTTGGAATGGGAGCTCTGAAATTCACCAGCTGTGTGATCTTGGGGCAAGTTGTGTCCCCTCTCTGAACCTCAGTAGTATATGACACACTGGGTTATTGGGACAATTAAGTGATCAGTAAAGGACACTTAAAGCCCTCCGTTGCTTGGCATAGAATCCCTTCATAGAATCAATTCTCAGAATTAGTAGTATCAGCAATTTGATCGTTTTATTTTTTTGGTCCTTAACATGGAGAATGCTCTCTCACATGGCTATAGGGAATAGGTAGCATCAGTTCAATATTGGGGTGGATCTCCAGTAAAAGGAGCAATGGGTGTGGCTGAAGGGGTAAGGAAGCCCAGGAGCTTTTGTGCTCTGGTTGTGAGTGTTGGTGGCTGCTGGGAAAGGGAATCAGACCTGCAGGGGACCCGAGAACTTGGAGTCTGGCCAGTGCACCCTTGCTCCCTTCTTGGGCTTCTGGGCTTTCAGGGGAGCCTGTGGCCCTTGAGGGCATTTGGAGGCTGTGCCCAGAAGAGCAGGAGCTGGAGCAGGAGCAGGAGCAGGAACAGGAGCAGGAGGCTCCCCAGAGACAGGATGGACCTTGGGCCCAGAGTTGGCCAGCTTCTGCCTGAGGCAATGGTTTTCTTCCTTGAGCCTTTGGAACTCCCTCTCTGCCCACAGAACAGCCTTCTGGCTCTCCTCACTTCTGTTCTCCACCAGGAGGCACTCTCGGTCATGCAAGGAGGAGATTCTCTGGCATTCTCTGTGCAGGTCTTTGGCCATCTTCTTGTAGAGGCCTAAGTTCCAGTTGGCAGCATCCACCTTCCTGTGCACCTTGGCAAGTTCGTTCTTCACTTGCAGGCAGCGTGCCTTCTCCTCCATCATCTTTCTCTCCAGGTGTTTGAGGTGCTCTTCGCACAGCTTAGGCTCTGCCTCGAGCTTCAGGTGCAGCTTCTGAATCTCCCTTTCCAGGAGTCTGTTTCGCTGGTGAAAAGATACTTGCTCAGCTTGGTGGATTGTTGTGTTTCCTGGGAGCTCTTCATTCCCCTGACGTGCCTTCTTCAGTGCCCTGGATGGCTTTCCTTTATTCAGGGTAGGTCCCACGGGGCACGTGATCAGTAGAGGAGGAGCCAGTCTGCACCTGCCTCCTTGAGCCCCACCTTCCAGATGATCTCTGAGGAGCTCTAGCAGATGCATCACCGTCAGTATGATCTGGCTGAGGGTGTGGTGTTGGCTCTGGCCCTCAGCGGGTGCCTGCCACGGCACACCTCCGTCAGGAAGCTCTGGCCTGCCTGCCTCCCCTGCCTCTTCCTGCTCTCTCAGTCCACAGCTGCCAATGTCCTGAGACAGAGGGTCTGCACTTCCCCGCAGATCAGGGCTGTCCTCGAAGTCTTCTGGCATATTCCTCGCAGGGGGTTCTCCATCGTCCTGGGCTGCTCCACAGATGGGATTTTCATCGGTGAGCTGGTGAGGGTTCTTCCTCAACAGACTTTGCCGATCTCCCTTCAGCAGTTGCGTAGCGTCTCCAACAGAATAGTACCTGATATCTTGATTCAGGGCAGCCAGAGCAAGGATCTGTAGCGGGAGAGGACTGGCCTTGTGCTCAGATGATGCGACGGCTCCATGGGCTGGTGCATCCGGGTCGGTCTTCTCCATGTCTTTTCCAGATACTTCATTCTGGGCACAGTGCCCCTTTCTTCCTCTTAAGCGGAGTCCACACTTTACTGTCATGAACACCACCAACACAGTGCACACGAGGATCTCCCAGCGAAACCCAGAGTCTCGTGGCCCATGTGGAAAACGTTCGATTATCACCAACCCTGAAGCCCAAAGCTGTTTCCAGAGAGCCCACAGCGGCTCCAGAACTGTGTGGGGAGACATTTAAATGGCCACCAGCTGGCTTCAGAGAGCCTGGGATCTTTCTCTCTGATCACCAGTGTCCTCTCGGCCACTAGAAACTGCTTGGAACCCCTACGAGGGTTCCATCTCCAATGCAAACTAGTGCCTGGCAACAGGAGCTGAAGGGAGTAGGGGTGGAGGAGGTGCACCGGAGTCTCCAACGCAAATCACTGCCTGGCAACAGGAGCTAACAGTCGTTGGGGCAGGGGAGGTGAATCTCTATATTGTGTACCTGATAAAAATGCAACCCTATAAATCAGTGTCTTGGAATTTATATTTTATAACTTATAAAAAAAGTTAAAACTGAAACGTGATATCAAATGGCGAAAGATAACAAAATCCAAACACTTAGAAAGTAACTTTCTAGTTTATCAAAGAAAAAAGATAAAATCTCATTGCCCTGAACAAAAGGAAAATGAAAATTCGTCCTATTAAAATTTGTGGGTCACAGCTAAATCAGTAGAGAGCAAAATTTATATCATTCAATGCATACATTAGAATGAAGGAGGAGCATTTGGGTGGAACATTCAGTTAGTCCACCACTTGATTTTGACTCGGGTCATGGTCAACCTCGCGATTGTGAGACTGAACCTGCATTGTGCTGGTGCTGGTCATGGAGGCTGCTTAATCATCTCTCTCTCTGCACTCCTTCCCTGCTTCTGTCTCTCTCTCGGTATCTGTCTGTCTCTCTCTCTCTATCTCTCTAAAAACAAAAGGAGTCTCAAAACTATAAGTTTTCTACTTTAGAACCTAGAAAAAGAGGAGAAAATAAAACTAAAGAATAAATCCAAAAGAATACTTCTATGCAATTTCAATATATACGGCTACAGTAATCAAAAGTGCGTGGTGTTGGTGAAGGGCTTGACCAATAGAACAGAATAAATATCGCTAAGTGGAACAGAATCAAGGACCCAGAAAGAGAACTACACCCATATGTCCAATGGGGTCTTGACAAATGTAAAAAGCAGTTCAGTGGGGAGTGACAGCATTTTGAATAATTGGTGCTACAGCAAGTGGACATGCATAGGCAAAGAAGAAGGAGAAGCAGAGGAGTGAGCAGGAGAGGAGAGGAAGAGGTAGAGGACTCGGAGGCCGGGGACCACAATATAAGTATCAAACCCTATACAAAAACTTAACTCAGGGGGCCTGGGTGAGTCAGCCTGTGAGGCAGCCAGCTCTTTATTTCCGCACTTGTCAAGCTCCTAGGGTCCCGGGACAAGGTCTGGCTCCAAGCTCACTGGCGAGGATGCTTAAGGATGCTCTTTTGCCTTCTCCCTCCACGCCCCTTGCCCTGCATGCACATGTTCACTCTCCCAGAAAGAACAAAAAATATATATATTTCAAAATGCAGCTCAAAATTAATCACTGCCTTACATTGAAAATGATAAATATTATAGGGAAAAGGTGGGGAAAATTTTCCAGAATGGAAAGCTACATAAAGATTCCTCCAAATGAACATCAAATTATTTTCCAAAAAGGTCAGGTTGATTATTGGACATTATCCAACAATCAGAATTGTACATCTGTACCGTGTGAAAGACCTCCTTAAGAAGACCCAAAATACAACCTACCAACTTGGAGAAAATAGGTTCAAATCACATAGCTGATAAAGGACTCCTGTCTGAAGCAGGGAAACTCAGAATTTGACCCCCAAATAAGCATGCAACCTAGTTAGCAAAATAAATAGATGGAAAAAAAAAAAAAAGCAAATGGCCTACACCCTTTACCAAAGAGTATACAGCTGGAAATCACATAAATAGTTGCCATTGGGGCAATTCAAATGAAAATTCCAGTGCGCTCTCTCTGCACACCTCTTGCAGTGAATCAAAGTAAATGGGCCAGAGATGGAGAGAGAGACTCCACTACCAAATGCAAGGCAGGATGTGGAATGACTGGATCACTCCCGCATCACAGTTGGGAATGGAAAATGATAGAGCTGACTCTTGAAAACAGTTAACAGTTTCTTTTCCTTTTCAAAGCATTGAGTTAAATTCCCATTAACCTGCAAAGTAATACAAATTTCAGATTTCTAATATATTGGCTCAACCCTTCCACACAGATTCTTTGAAAACTAGACTTGCTACCGTCATCTGAGCATGTCATGGCACTATGGCATTTATCTTAGAAAAATCAAAACTTACGTTTGCTCCAAAGCCAGTACAGGAATGTATCTGTGTCCTTATGGAAGCAGTGGGGCTGCCAAGGGGGTCGAAGAGACTGGAGTGGTTGGATATTGATACTTGACAGGGCTGTAAGTGATAAAGTCTACTTGCTTCTTTGAAGGCCCCTTCCCCCTTGTGGTGGTCCTGAGGATGAGGAGTAAAGGAATGCCAACAATTTCAATCGCTTTAAACCTGCCAAGCATTAGAAGACCATCTCTTCTACACGAGTTCACTCTCGACTTAATCCTCAATGTCCCAAAGCAAACAGGTGGGTTGTGGTCCAAATGGGGTGGCAGGCAGTGTCCCTTCCACAGGCCATCTCCCCTCTTGCCCAGAAGCCCAATGACCAGGTCCCAGGGTTTCAACTCATCTAATTTCTGTGCCTTCTCTAGGGACACCAGGGAACTTCTGGGCTCTTTCTCTGCCATCAAGGAAGCTCTGCGACGCTGGGTCTAGTGCCCTCAGCGGACTTGGCCACACGGCCAGTTGTCTCCTCCTGCATGGGCCACCTATTGGCTCGGGTGGATCAGGTGGGGGCATGTCCTCTCAGAGAGATACATAGAGAACAAAATAGAGCTCCTCTTTCTTACATTGTTTACCCTAATCTCTCAGTGGTTTCTACCATCGCTTGACTTCCCTGGAATTTCAAGCCCAGGAGAGGGGGGTGGGTCAGCAGCCAGAACTGTGGCTTCACCCTTGTGTCTTTTTTGAATGTTTTCCACAATCCAGAGGGCTTCCAAAACCACGAATTGATAACCGCATATGAATTCTGTCGGCCAGGCATCCAGGTGTATCTAGGCAGGGACCTGTTTCTCAGGATCTCTCACAAGGCTGCAGTCAAGATATCATGTGGGTCTTCAGTCATCTCCAGGCTGGTTGGGGGAAAATCTGCTTCTGAGCTCACTTGGATGGCTCTTAGCAGCCAGCGGTCCTCCATTGTGGTGAGCAAGAAAAATTCATTCCTTGCCACATGGGCCTCTCCATCATAAAGCCCACAAGGATCTGGTGCGCCCCTCGAAACCAATGGTGAGGGAGCGAGAGCTAGCGCAAGAGGAGACCAGTGTCTTTGTATATGAGCCTCAGAAGTGACATCCTGTCTCTTGGGCCATATTCTGTCCTTTCGAAGTGAGGCAGGAGTTCCTGACTCTAATCCAGTGGTAGAGTATGGAACACAAAACTATGTGTACCCATGAAGAGAATCGTTGGAGACCCTGAAAGGCTGCCCTCCATGCTTTGGTGGGACTTTACCTCAGCTAGCCATCACCATATTCTTTGCATCCAAACTAGAACGTGAACTATGAGAAAATTTTGTCAAGCCCTTCTGGGATCCTTACAGCACCTTGCTAGAAGTTCCTTGCACCGGGGTGCCTGTGTGGCTTAGTCATGTCAATGGCTGACTCTTGATTTCAGTTCAGGGCGTGGTCCCATGGTCTGTGAAACCCAACCCAGTGTCTGGATCTGCACTTGAGTGGGAAGGCTGTCTAGGAATCTCTCTCTCTTCCCCTCCCCCATTGCATGTGTGTGTGTCTTCGCCCTTCATCTCTTCAAAAATTAAGAAGCAGAAATAGTAGTAGTGCTAGTAGTGCTATTTATTTTCACATCAGTGGATAATTAGTCAACCTTTGTTTGGAATGGGAGCTCTGATATTCACTAGCTGTGTGATCTTGGGGCAAGTGTGTGTCCCCTCTCTGAACCACAGTAGTATATGACACACTCGGTTATTGAGACATATAAGTGATCAGTAAAAGACACTTAAAACCCTTCATTGCTTGGCATAGAATCCCATCCCTTCATTAAATCAATTCTCAGTAGCAGGAGTATCAGCAATGGGATATTTTTATTTTTGGGGAGCTTAACATTGAAAAATTCTCTCTCACACGGCTATAGGGAATAGGTAGCATCAGCTCAATAATGGGGTGGATCTCCAGTAAAAGGAGCAATGGGTATGCCTTAAGGGGTAAGGAAGCCCAGGAGCTTTTGTGCTCTGGTTCTGAGTGTTGGTGGCTGCTGGAGAAGGGAATCAAACCTGCAGGGGACCCAAGAACTTGGAGTCTGGCCAGTGCACCCTTGCTACCTTCTAGGGTTTCTGGGGTTTCAGGGAGCCTGGGGCCCTTGAGGGTATTTGGAGGCTGTTCCCAGAAGAGCAGGAGCAGGAGCAGGAGCAGGAGGCACCCTGGAGACAGGCTGGACCTTTGGCCCAGAGTTGGCTAGCTTCTGCCTGAGGCAATGGTTTCCTTCCTTGAGCCTTTGGAACTCCCTCTCTGCCCACAGAACAGCCTTCTGGCTCTCCTCACTTCTGTTCTCCACCAGGAGGCGCTCTCGGTCATGCAAGGAGGAGATTCTCTGCCATTCTCAGTGCAGAAAGTTGGCTATCTTCTTGTAGAAGCCTAATTTCCAGTGGGCAGCATCCACCTTCCTGCGCACCTTGGGAAGTTCGTTCTTCACTTGCAGGCAGCGTGCCTTCTCCTCCGTCATCTTCCTCTCCGGGTTTTTGAGGTGCTCTTCGCACAGCTTAGGCTCTGCCTTGAGCTTCAGGTGCAGCTTCTGAATCTCCCTTTCCAGGAGTCTGTTTCGCTGGTGAAAAGATACTTGCTCAGCTTGGTGGATTGTTGTGTTTCCTGGGAGCTCTACATTCCCCTGACGTGCCTTCTTCAGTGCCCTGGATGGCTTTCCTTTATTCAGGGGGCTCTCACCTGGGGGCACATGATCAGTGGAGGAGGAGCCAGTCTGCACCTGCCTCCTTGAGCCCCCACCTTCCAGATGATCTCTAAGGAGCTCTAGCAGATGCATCACCGTCAGTAGGATCTGGCTGAGGGTGTGGTGTTGGCTCTGGCCCTCAGCGGGGGCCTGACACGGCACACGTCCATCAGGAATTTCTGGCCTGCCTGCTTCCCTTGCCTCTTCCTGCACTCTGTGTCCACAGCTGCCAATGTCCTGAGCCAGAGGGTCTGCACTTCCCTGCAGGTCAGGGCTGTCCTTGAAGTCTTCTGGTATATTCCTCGCAGGGGGTTCTCCATCGTCCTGGGCTGCTCCCCAGATGGGATTTTCATCGGTGAGGGCTCTTCTTCAACAGCCTTTGCCGAACTCCCTTCAGCAGTTGCGTAGCGTCTCCCACAGAAAAGTACCCGACATCTTGATTCAGGGCAGCCAGAGCAAGGATCTGTAGTGGGAGAGGACTGGCCTTGTGCTCAGATGATGCGATGGCTCCCCTGGCTGTGGCATCCGGGTGGGCCTTCTCCATGTCTTTTCCAGATACTTCATTCTGGGCACAGTTCCCATTTATTCCTCTTAAGCCGAGTCCACACTTTAATGTAAGGAACACCACCAACACAGTGTACATGAGGATCTCCCAGCCAAACGCAGAGACTCGTGGCCCATGTGGCAAATGTTCATATATCACCAACACAGAAACCCACAGCTGCTCCCGGAGAGCCCACAGCGGCTCCAGAACTGTGTGGGGAGACATTGTAATCGCCACAGGCTGGCTCCTGGGGACTTTGTCTCTGATGACCAGTGTCCTCTCGGCCACTAGAAACTGCTTGGAACCCCTACGAGGGTTCCGTCTCCAATGCAAACCAGTTACTGGCAACAGGAGCTGAAGGGAGTAGGGGTGGGGGAGGTGCACCCGAGTCTCCAACGCAGATCACTGCCTGGCAACAGGAGCTAACAGTCGTTGGGGCAGGGGAGGTGAATCTCTATATTGTGTACCTGATAAAAATGCAACCCTATAAATCAATGTCTTGGAATTTATATTTTATAACTTATAAAAAAAGTTAAAAATGAAACGAGATATCAAATGGCGAAAGATAACAAAATCCAAACACTTAGAAAGTAACTTTCTAGTTTATCAAAGAAAAAAGATAAAATCTCAATGCCCTGAACAAAAGGAAAATGAAAATACGACGTATTAAAATTTGTGGGTCACAGCTAAATCAGCAGAGAGCAAAATTTATATCATTCAATGCATACATTAGAATGAAGGAGGAGCATGTGGATGGCCCATTCAGTTAGTCCACCACTTGATTTTGACTCGGGTCATGGTCAACCTCGCGATTGTGAGACTGAACCTGCATTGTGCTGGTGCTGGGCATGGAGGCTGCTTAATCATCTCTCCCTCTTTCTGCACTCCTTCCCAGTTTCTGTCTCTTTCTCAGTGTCTGTCTGTCTCTCTCTCTCTCTCTATCTCTCTAAAAACAAAAGGAGTCTCAAAACTATAAGTTCTCTACTTTAGAACCTAGAAAAAGAGGAGAAAATAAAACTAAAGTATAAAACCAAAAGAATCCTTCTATGCAATTTCAAGATATACGGCTACAGTAATCAAAAGTGCGTGGTGTTGGTGAAGGGCTAGACCAATAGAGCAGAATAAAGATCAATAAGTGGAACAGAATCAAGGACCCAGAAAGAGAACTACACCCATATGTGCAATGGGGCCTTGACAAAGGAGTTCAGCGGGGAGTGACAGCGTTTTGAATAAATGGTGCTATAGCAAGTGGACATGGATAGGCAAAGAAGAAGAAAGAGAAGCAGAGGAATGAGCGGGCGAGGGGGGAGGAGGTGGAGGACTAGGAGGCTGGAAACCACAATCTAAGCATCAAACCCTATACAAAACTTAACTCAGGGGGCCTGGGTGAGTCAGCCTGTGAGGTAGCCAGCTCTTTATATCAGCTCTTGTCAAGCTCTCAGGGTCTCAGGACAAGGACTGGCTCCAAGCTCACTGGCGAGGCTGCTTAAGGATGCTCTTTTGCCTTCTCCCTCCACGCCCCTTGCCCTGCATGCACATGTTCACTCTCCCAGAAAGAACAAAAAATATATATATTTCAAAATGCAGCTCAAAATTAATCACTGCCTTACATTGAAAATGATAAATCTTATAGGGAAAAAGTGGGGAATCATTTCCAGAATGCAAAGCTAGATAAAGAATCCTCCAAATGAACATCAAATTATTTTCCAAAAAGTCAGGTTGATTATTGGACATTATCGAACAATCAGAATTGTACATCTGTACCATGTGAAAGACCTCCTGAAGACGACCGAAAGGACAAGCTACCAACTTGGAGAAAATAGGTGCAAATTACATAGCTGATAAAGGACTCCTGTCTGAAGCATGGAAACTAAGTATTTGACCCCCAAATAAGCATGTAATCTAGTTAGCAAAAGTAAATATATGAAAAAAAAAAAAAAAAGCAAATGGCCTACACCCTTCACCAGAGAGTATACAGCTGGAAATCGCATAAATAGTTGCCATTGTGCAATTCAAATGAAAACTCCATTGCGCTCTCTCTGCACACCTCTTACAGTGAATCAAAGTAAATGGGCCAGAGATGGAGAGAGAGATTCCACTACCAAATGTAAGGCAGGATGTGGAATGAGTGGATCACTCCCGCATAGCAGTTGGGAATGGAAAATGATAGAGCTGACTCTTGAAAACAGTTAACAGTTTCTTTTCCTTTTCAAAGCATTGAGTTAAATTCCCATTAACCTGCAAAGTAATACAAATTTCAGGTTTCTAATATATTGGCTCAACCCTTCCACACAGATTCTTTGAAAACTAGACTTGCTACCGTCATCTGAGCATGTCATGGCACTATGGCATTTATCTTAGAAAAATCAAAACTTACGTTTGCTCCAAAGCCAGTACAGGAATGTATCTGTGTCCTTATGAAAGCCGTGGGGCTGCCAAGGGGGTAGAAGCGACTGGAGTGTTTGGATATTGACACTTGACAGTGCTGTAAGTGATAAAGTCTTCTTGCTTCTTTGAAGGCCCCTTCCCCCTAATGGTGGTCCTGAGGATGAGGAGAAAAGGAATGCCAACAATTTCAATAACTTTAAACCTACCAAGCATTAGAACACCATCTCTTCTACACTAGTTCACTCTCGTCTTAATCCTCAGTGTCCCAAAGCAGACAGGTGGGTTGTGGTCCAAGTGGGGTGGCAGGCAGTGTCCCTTCCACAGGCCATCTCCCCTCTTGCCCAGAAGCCCAATGACCAGGTCCCAGGCTTTCAACTCATCTAATTTCTGTGCCTTCTCTAGGGACACCAGGGAACTTCTGGGCTCTTTTTCTGCCTTCAAGGAGGCTCTGCGACGCTGGGTCTAGTGCTCTCAGCCGACTTGGCCACAGGGCCATGTCTCCTCCTGCATGGGCCACCTATTGGCTCGGGTGGATCAGGTGGGGGCATGTCCTCTCAGAGAGATACATAGAGAACAAAATAGAGCTCCTCTTTCTTACATTGTTTACCCTAATCTCTCAGTGGTTTCTACCATCGCTTGACTTCCCTGGAATTTCAAGCCCAGGAGAGGGGGGTGGGTTGGCCGCCAAAACTGTGGCTTCACCCTTGTGTCTTTTTTGAATATTTTCCGCAAACCAGAGGTCTTCCAACAACACCAATTGATAACCGCATATGGTTTCTGTGGGCCAGGCATCCAGGTGCATCTAACCAGGTACCTGTGTGTTAGGATCTCTCACAAGGGTGCAGTCAAGATGTCATCTGGGTCTTCAGTCATCTCCAGGCTGGTTGGGGGAAAATCTGCTTCTGAGCTCACTCGGGTAGTTGTTAGCAGCCAGAGGTACTCCATTGCTGGAAGCAGGAAATATTCATTCCTTGCCACATGGGCCTCTCCATAATACAGCGCACAAGGAGCTGCTGGCTTCCCTCGAAACCCATGGTGAGCGAGTGAGAGCTATCACAAGAGGACCAGTGTCTTTGTCTATGAGCCTCAGAAGTGACATTAATTCTTGGGCGGTAATCTGTCCTTTCAAAATGAGGTAGGAGTTCCTGACTCTAATCCAGTGGTAGAGTATGGAACACAAAACAATGTGTATCCAAGAAGGGAATCGTTGGAGACCCTATAGTCTTCCTTCCATGCTTTGGTGGGAATTTACCTCAGATAGCCATCACCATAATCTTTGCATCCAAACTAGAACATGAACTATGAGAAAATTTTGTCAAGCCCTTCTGGGATCCTTACATCACCTTGCCTGGAAGTTCCTTGCACCGGTTGCCTGTGTGGCTTAGTCATTTCAATGTCTGACTCTTGATTTCAGTTCAGGGCGTGGTCCCATGGTCTGTGAAACCCAGCCCAGTGTCTGGTTCTGCACTTGAGTGAGAAAGCTGTCTAGGAATCTCTCTCTCTTCCCCTCCCCCACTTGCATGTGCGTGTGTCTTTGCGCTTCATCTCTTCAAAAATTAAGAAGTAGAAGTAGTAATAGTGCTAGTAGTGCTAATTATTTTCACATCAGTGGATAATTAGACAACCTTTGTTTGGAATAGGAGCTCTGATATTCACTAGCTGTGTGATCTTGGGGCAAGTTGTGTCCCCTCTCTGAACCTCAGTAGTATATGACGCACTCGGGTATTGAGACATATAAGTGATCAATAAAAGATACTTAAAACCCTTCATTGCTTGGCATAGAATCCCTTCATAAAATTAATTCTCAGTGGCAGTAGTATCAGAAATTTGATATTTTTATTTTTTTGGAGTTTAACATTGAAAAATGCTCTCTCACATGGCTATAGGGGATAGTCAGCATCAGTTCAATAATGGTGTGGATCTCCAGTAAAAGGAATAATGAGATGGCTTAAGGTGTAAGTAATTACAGGAGCCTTTATGTCCTGGTTGTGAGTGTTGATGGCTGTTGCGAAAGGGAGACAGACCTGCAGGGGTCCTGAGAACTTTGTGTCTGTCCTGTGCACCCTTCCTCCCTTCTTGGGCTTCTGGGGTTTCAGGGAAGCCTGTGGCCCTTGAGGGTATTTGTAGGCTGTGCCCAGAAGAGCAGGAGCGGGAGCAGGAGGCCACCCAGAGACAGGCTGGTCCTTGGGCCCTGAGTTGGCCAGCTTCTGCCTGAGGCAATGGTTGATTGAGGTGCTCTTCACATACCTTCAGCTCTGTCCCAGGCTTCAGGCACAATTTCTGAATCTCACTATCCAGGAGGGTGATAGAAATAGACTTTTTGGGGAGACAGGGGTTGGAATACTTTTTAACTATTTCACTGAATTTCTTTTGCAGTGAATTTGTGTCATGGCTTTTGGAAATTGGAGACATTACAGGCCTGAGGAAGGTGTACACTTAGGACAAGCATTATGAGAAAATGGAATCATCCACCATGGTAATTATTTTGTTAATTACTAAGTTATTCTCTTTGGCCACCAGTTGGAAGCATCTTGATTCTGTTAATCAATCTGGCTTATAGTAAATGTCTACATTATAGGATGCTTATGTATTTTTTTTAAAGATTTTATTTATTTATTTGTCAGAGAGCGAGTGAGAGCAAGCACAGGCAGACAGAGTGGCAGGTAGAGTCAGAGGGAGAAGCAGGCTCCCTGCGGAACAAGGAGCCTGATGTGGGACTCGATCCCATGACGCTGGGATGATGACCTGAGCTGAAGGCAGCTGCTTAACCAACTGAGCCACCCAGGCGTCCCAGGGTGCTTATGTATTTTTAACATTTCAAGTACCTAATATATAGAACTGCAATTCTGGGAATTTTCTGGAGTATGGGTTTATGGTGATATATTTTCTAATTGTAATGTGAATGGCTACGAAACAGGCAAAAATTAGAAATGCAGGTAAATATTTCCCTGGGATAGTGGAGGAAGACATGGAAAGTTCTAATTGGAGTATTTGGGGCTGCATTATGAGGGAAAGGGCCTCATGTAAGGCATTGTATAATGAGTAGAACTCTGACAGGTAAGAAGGGAAGAAGGATGTCCTTCCCTGAGGCATGAGAGTGGGAGTGAGCTCATGGTGGCCTCTTAGGAACTAGCTAGCACAAACTCTCACAAGGCAAGACAGTCTACTTCACAGATGAATATACTGGATAGGAAGGGTTCGGTGGGAGAGGTAGGCACATCTGATCCCACAGGATCTTAACTCTCTAGCTGTAATATGTTGGGTTTATTCTGAAGGAGATGAGGAGATGATGGACACTTTTAAGCAGAAAAGTGGCCAGAACATGGCTTTCAGAATGCTTAGGTGCAGCAATGTGGAATGTGAGGCGGAGACATTGGAGACACTGTAGGGGAGCCCCATCCATCAGGAAGCTCCCATCTTTCCCTATAGTAGGAGGATGGTGGCTATGTTCTAGGGCGTGATGACAGTGGCCCATCTGGGAGACTTTGGTATAACTGAAGCAGCCTGTTTAAAAACTGTTGGATGTGGGAGATGAGGAGTGAAGAGTAAGATCAGGTTACTGTGAGATTTCTGTCTGGTTGACAGGGATGACTATTCAGGAGAAGGAGCAGGGTGGGAGAGGATAAAGGGTTTTTGTTAGGTTCGTTACAAGACATCCACAGGGGAACACCCAGCAAGAGGTTGAAAATGTATGTGTAAAGCTCAGTGTATTCAATCATGGGAATCATTTCAAGAGAGCACCAGTTTCAAAGCATTCTGTTACTGAGGAGATCAGTAACAAAGAAAGAAGAAAGCAGTGATAATGGGACTGAGAAGTAAAGCTTGAAGAATTTCTAATGCAAAATGTGGGAGAGGAGAAAAAGAGAAAATTATGAATAAACATAGGCATTTGGCTAAGCAACTTCAATGTTCTTTTCTTTTTTTCTTTTTTCTTTCTTTCTTTTCTTCTTCTTCTTCTTTTTTTTTTTTTTAATTAGAGTGGGATGAAACTGAACTGGATTCTCCCAGGTTTTCCTCACCATTCTGGGTGCCCTCTGAATTATTCCACCAAAATAGATCTCTGTCTATTCCAAAATCCCCACCTTCTTCCCAGTTACAACTTCTCTTTCCTTGCTCCTGCTTTTGTCCACCATCCCTATGACACAGCCTCCAGGAAACAGCTGGAGACCTTTTAAAACAAATGTAAGATCAAAGCATTCTCCTGCATATAATCATCTACTGGCATCCCATTACACTCAAAGAAAAGTGTGGAACCTCTTACTTACTGTGATCCAGATCTCTTACCATGGCCCACAAGGCCCCACATAATAGGGCCCCTGACTTCCTCTGTGAGTTGGCAAAACATGTTGTACCCAGCTCATTACACTGTGGCCCCTGTAGTTTTCTGTCTCTTCCTTAAACACTCTGGGATGACTCTGCATTTAGGATCTTTCCCCTACAATTCTCATTCAACTATTATTTATTAATTCATAGTACATACCAGGGCCCTTTCTAAGTGCTGGAGGGATAGCAGTGAATGAAATGACAAGAGTTGCAGTGTTCATGACTCATGTCTTCAGTGGCACTCTTTTAGAATCTCATCCTATTACCATAAACTGTGTTTTTAATTTTTAAAATTTTCTTCATAAACTTAGCACTCTCTAAAATTATCATGCTATTTTATTTGTTTATTATTATTTCTCTCTTTACTTCCCATATTGATTCTGGGCCCCCATCAAAATAGATGTACTATAGGAACAGGATACCTGGAGTGCCCGTCACATGTAGGTGCTCAATAAATATTTGCTCAGTGAATGAATAAATGAGTAATTATATTGTTAGTAAATAGATGATAATAGTGATAAGTTGTAGGTGATTTTGTTCTTGATTCTTTAGCACTGTGAAAACACACCACATAGCATCTAATGTCCTAAAACACATCATCCAAAAACTTATAAGTAAAAATGAAAAAAATGTTGATTTAGATGACTTTCCTATTGCATGCTTCTCTTTCCTTTCTTCTAACCCCAAGCCCAAATGTATATTTGGGTCAAGAAGGGAATATGTTGTGTTTTGTCCTGCAGTCTACTAAAGCTCAAGTAGGTGGACTATAGAGAGGTTCTACATACAATCATAGACCTTCAGAAATCAGGTGATTACTTTCTCATTTAGGCTACATACTTCCAGGAACTATGTCTTACAGTAGAGCAAAGAAGGGAAAATCTATTTATAAACTATCTGTTTATTCCTTTCCTTACTGACTCTTTCCTTCATTCTGTGTGTAAGATATTATGCTACCTAGTGTAAAATTATCATGTTGTGGCCTTTATTTCTTATGGCCTAATAGTTTAAACCTATCTTTGTACCTTATTCATTAAGAAATTCAGCTGTTGACATATTTCTTTTCAGAAAGGTAGAAATCCACCAGGATGAGATAATTAACTTTTTGCTGAGAACATTGAGAAGGAAAATAGTATTGGTTAACATTAGCTGCTCTAACAAATTTAAACCTCAGTACAGTGGCTTCCATTCTAGAAGCTATTTTATCTCTCAGGTAAAACCAGTCACTGGTGGAGGATGTTGAGGCACCACGGTTTTAGTCCGGGGAGAGGCTCACCCTCCTTCAGTGCAGGGCTCTTAAAGGTCATTTTGAAGGAGTGTTGGAGTTTTTGGCTTCTTTGTTTAAATGGGTCTGTACACTCCACGTTGTGCCTTACTTTTGTGTGCATGTCCTTATGCAATTCAGTTCCATGACCACACTATTTCAAGAGAAATTTAGAAATGTAGTGTAGGTTCATGCCAAGGCAAAATAAAAGCTAAACCAATTTGGTAAACAGCGATCCAATGTCTGCCACTGAGGTATATCTCTCAGGTCAATAAAAAAACCTATGGAATTATATTAAAGCTAGGTAATATTATGTAAAAATGTCAATGTTATTTAGTGATATCAGCATATAATAATAATAAAAATGACTTGTCACTCCTCCATTGAACTGCTTTGCTTTGGAGACTCAGGTGCACCTCCCCCACCCCTACTACCTTCAGGTCCTGTTCCCAGGCACTGGTTTGCTTTGGAGACGGAACCCTCGTAGGGGTTCCAAGCAGTTTCAAGTGGCCGAGAGGACACTGATGAATAGAGGCAAAGCCACAAGGCTCTCTGGAGCTAGCTGGTGGCCATTACAATGTCTCCACACACAGTTCTGGTGCGGCTGTGGGCTGTGCTGGAGCAGCTGTGGGCTTCTGGGTTGGTGATATACGAATGTTTGCCATATGGGCCACAAGTCTCTGGGTTTGGCTGGGAGATCTTGGTTTGCACTGCAGTGGTATTGTTCATTACAGTAAAGTGTGGACTCAGATTAAGAGGAACAAAGTGGCATTGTGCCCAGAATGAAGTATCTGGAAAATACATGGAGAACACCGACATGGATGCACAAGCCTGTGGAGCTGACACATCACCTGAGCAGAAGGCCAGTCCTCTCCCCCTACAGATTCTTGCTCTGGCTGCCCCAAATCAAAATGTCAGGTGCGTTTCCATGGAAGATGCTACACAACTGCTGAAGGGAGTTTGGCAAAGGCTTTTGAAAAAGAGCCCTCAACATGTGACTGATGAAAATCCCATCTGTGGAGCACCCCAGAACAATAAGGAACCCCCTGCAAGTAAAATGCCAGAGATTCAAGGACGCCCTGATCTTCAGGGAAGTCCAGACCTGCTGGTTCATGGCACTGGCAACTGTGGACAGAGAGTGCAGGAAGAGGCAGGGGAGGCAGGCAAGCCAGAGCTTACTGAAGGAGGTGTGCCATGGAAGGCCCCCGCTGAGGGCCAGGGCCAACACCATACCCTCAGCCAGATCGTACTGACAGGGATGCATCTGCTAGAGCTCCTTAGAGATCATCTGGAAGGTGGGTGCTCAAGGAGGCAGGTGGAGACTGCCTCTTCATCCACTGATCATGTGCCCTCACGTGGGAGCCCCCTGTAAAAAGGAAAGCCATCCGGGCACTGAAGAAGGCATGACAGGGGAATGAAGAGCCCCCAGTAACACAACAATCCACTAAGCTGAGCAAGTATCTTTTCACCTGTGAAACACCCTCCTGGATAGTCCTGGGATAAGTAACACCTCCAGCTCTCTGCTCGGCAGGGAGTCTGCTTCTCCCTCTCCCTCTGCCCCTCCTGAGGCTTGTGCTCTCTCTCTCTCTCCTCTCAGATAATAAATAAAACATTTAAAAACAAATAAATAAATAAATAAGGTTTTTAATAAATTCACTCTTGTATTTAAATGTCATCTGGGGGTGGGGGTGGAGGGACCTGAGTGGCTTAGTCGCTTAAGCATCTGCCTTTGGCTCAGGTCATGTTCCTGGAGTCTGGGAATTGAGCCTCCCATTGGGTTCCCTGCTCATTGGGACATCAGTTTCTCCCTTTGACCCTCCTACTTGTTGTGCTCTCTCTCTCTCTGATTCTCCCTTTCTCTCAAATAAGTAACTAAAATCTTTAAGAAAGAATAAACTGTCATCCAAAAGGAATATTCCAGCACAAAACCACCCATCAGGACTGCCTACCACATCCTTCTGCTGTGGCTGTGAAAGGCCAGGGAGGATGCACAAACCACATCTTTTACCACTTTGGGGTGGAGAGAGGAGCCCCACAGCACAGATAAGTAGGATGATATTTTATAACACAGGATAGCACCAGCTTGGTACTGTTTTTTTGGCCATGTGGTATCAGTAAGAGAACACTAAATAGAGAAACATTTTAAAATAAAATATTTTATTGTGCTCATGTTATAAAAATATAACATTTGAACTTTTACATAAAGTAATGGATACATTTTAGAATAATTTCAACTTTGCACAGGTCAGAGAACCCAAGCTATAGAAGGTGTCAGGAAATTACTTTTCCATTTATTTCAAAACCAAAAGCAACACCTATGGCTAAAGTCAAATAACCGAGGGGCATGGAATTCTAAAAAGGGATATCTAGTCTATAAAGTACATTTTAAGGCAGAAGAAGTTGTTAAAGCCATCCAAAAGAAAGAAAATTTAAAAAGAAGTAAAGCTTCAGTTTTTTCTTCAATATCACAAAAATAATAATAGCAACTCCAGGGATGCCTGGGTAGCTCAGCTGGTTAAGCATCTGCCTTTGGCTCAGGTCATGATCTCAGGGTCCGGGGATCAAGCACCAAATCAGGCTCTGCACTCAGCATGGAGTCTGCTTGTCCCTTTCCCTCTGCTCCTCTCTCTCTCTCTCTCTCTCTCTCTCTCAAATAAATAAGTAAATTCTTGGGGGGGAAAAAAAAAAAGAGTATCAACTCCACAGTGCTGTCAACAGGATTAAATGAGCTGATGAATGTCAGGAGCTCAGCACAGTGTCTGGCACATTTTGAGCACTTATGAAATGTCAGTGGTTGACAAATGGGTTGAGCTGGTTGGTACATAGCAAAAAGCATCATTCTCTGTTCTGATGTCAGCAGATTCCTAAATATGCCAAATTAAAATGAGGAAAAGAACACACTGTTAGTGTTGCTATTAATTAGGAGCATAGGGGAAGGAAAATGAAGGGGTAAGAAAGGAAGTTATTGGGTGGCTTTATCCTGGGACGTACAGAAATTACAAGATCCCATTAACACTCTATGAAAGGATCCTGATCCAGTCAAAAACAATCTCAAACTTGGTCTATAATTAGTAACTAGTAACTAAGGTAGTGTGATGTTATGGAAAGAGCCACAATGAACACAACTAAAATTTACTGAGTCTCTCTTGTGTATCAGGCACTGTGGACAATGCTCACATACCATTGTAACGAACTAGCACTTTGGCCTGTAAGATCGTGTTAGCTCTTTTTTTATTTATTATTTTTATTAATATATAATGTATTATTTGCCCCAGGAGTACAGGTATGTGAATCATCAGGCTTACACATTTCACAGCACTCATCACAACACAAGCCCTCCCCAATGCCCATCACCAAGCCACCCTCTGCACACTCCACCCCCATGTTAACACTTTAGTTAACAAAACTCCTGCTCCTTTAATTAGGAAAACTTGACCCTGGGTCAGCCTTGGAGCTCTATTTCACAGGAACTTGATTGAGGCAGGGCGTCTGCTGGGTTATCAGGTAACATTGCTCATGACCAAAATGACTCCTGAAGGCTAAATGTAATATGAATACATTCTTGGTGAGAAACTATAGCTTGAAGTGACTCCTATAAACAGGCATGTCCCTCTGAGAACCCTGGAAGTTATGGCCCAGAGGTGGTTCTAAGAAATTGGGTCTTCTTTGCAATATGGGGTTTCTAACCCAAGGTGGGCTCCCCTCCACTCTTTCTCTCCCACAAGAGCCGTCGGCTGGGGCCTACCAAGGACAGCAACAGCAGCTTGCTAGCAGCCGAGTGCTCTGCTGTGTGAGGACCCCAGCCACTGAAGGAGGGACCCCATGCTGCCCTGCAGGCCAGGGTTTCCTGGCTTATATTCTTCTAACTGGGTTGGGAGCCAGTGTGGCCTATGGTTGTTTTATGGTATCTGCATAACTTATCGAGAAGACATTCTGGTAGGCATTACAGGTAAGCACCATAATCATATTCATGTTTAGAGAGGAAAAAGACATTTAAACTTCCCACATCACTCAACCAGCCAGAGGTAGGACCAGATTTGCATGGAGACAGTCTGAGTTCAAAGTGTGGGCTTTGAACTACCACTCCAGTCTCCTACAGAGTTGACATTGGCATTCACTGGTTGTATGAAAGTGGGCATGGTAAACACCGTGACTGCTGGTTTCTGAATCTTTAAAAAATATAAAGATTATAAATGCAAAGTATGCATCTGAGGATTATAAATATATAGAAACAGCCAGCATGGGGCATGGCTTAAGGCAGCCACCTTTCCCTTTGGTCCTGCACATTTCACCCAGCAGGGACTTCCACGTGCAGCTGCCTGCAGACCCCAGAGGACTGACAGTGGGTCTAGGCTCAAAACCCAGGCAACCTCTCCACCTGTTGCTCTGCACCAGGCCCCTTGCAGGACCTTCTTTTTCAGATTCCTCATCGATGGTCCTTCAACCTGAGCCCAGGTGTCAAAGTGCTGATTTGTCTCAGGTTTAGACTCTGTGTCTTACATTCTTTGGTTCTCTGACTTGTAGGCCCTGTACTCACATCCTTGCTAGACTTTGTCCCCCTTCAGTGAACCTGCTGAATGACAGCACCGCCTGACCCCAGTGTCTGCTTTTCCCTCAGAACACCATACATCTGAAATGGTTGACGTCAGGGACGGACAGATAGATGTCTAAAATTTTCCATGATTTTGGGCTCTAGGTCCATTCCTTCACCTCACTATCATCCAGGAAATGTTGACAGTAAAAAGATATTCAAAAATGCCCAGAGGAATTTTTTATTTTTAAAGAAAAACAAATCATTGAAGGAAGGGTAGTTGATACATGACATAGTGAAAATATGAAAGAAATTCATGCACCCAGACTATGGAGCTTACCTTCCAAGGAAGCATTTAGGGAATGTGGTCAGTTTTCTTTTTCTGTCTTTGGTCAGATTCCCTTGTTTGCACATCATCTTGTAGAGTTTCTCGCCCTATTCAGAGATTGTTACCTAGGTGTCTTGCTCCATTCCTAATTTTAAGCCTATCAAAAAGGAAACCAAAGACAGGTAACAGAAAAAGTCTCCCCACTCACTCTTGCCTGCATGAACCCCAAATTTATTGCATATTCAGCATGGGCAGGGGGTGCAGATACAGAGCTCTCTACCACAGGGCACCTTGGTAGCTCGGTTGGGTAAGTGCCTGCCTTGGGCTCAGGTTATGGTATCAGGGTCCTGGGACAGAGCCCTGAATCAAGCTCCCTGCTTAGCAGGGAGACTGCTTCTCTCTCTCCCTCTGCTCCTCCCCATGTGCATTAGTTCTCTCTCTCTCTCTCTCTCTCTCTCTCACACACACACACACACACACACACACACACAAATAAATAAATAAAACCTTTAAAAAATACCTGAATTTGGAGCATAGGGCAAAGAAAGAAAAGGGGTCAAAGGGAAGTTAATGGGTGCCTTTATCATGGGAACTACATAAATCACAAGATTTCTGTGATTTTTAGTTTCAATATTCTAACTACAAAATTTTTTACTAGAATTTTTATTTTTTACAATGGAGGAGGAATTACCATTTGTCAGTAACAGAATGATTTTTATTAAGAATAGAGCCTGTTAACATAAACAAATTAACAGAACATGCTTGTTTGCTTGCTTTGCTTTCCTCCTTTTTCACTTCCTTCTTTCCCTCCTTCCTTTTTCACTTCAGATTTATCTATATGCATAGCTATTCTGAAAAAAAAAAAAAAGGTTCAACTTGAAACATTTATTTTACCTTTGAAATGATTTGCTATGCTATTTGAATTGATTGCTCGATTCAACAAAACTTAAAGAATCAGCTATTCATAATCTTTGTTTTAAACTTTTCTAACAGGCTCTCCATCCCAGATCAATCAAAGGAGTTAAGTATTTGAAATGCTTTGGTAATTCTCAAACAAATGTGTACTATGAATATTTTAATAGAAGTAGAAGCTTTGCATGTTCTTCAAGGGAAATTTTCTGAAGGTGGAAGAAAGGGTTCTTTGTGTCCTGAAATTTCATCAGCAATGAGATATTGTGCTCCTAAATCTCTGGGAAAAATGAATAAAACACTGCTTTTTGTCTTATCAGTTATTTGGTAAAGAAATTAGTAGTAACACAAGGTGAATTGCAGAAATGTGCTTAATTGCAGATAAACTCCACATAATTGAATATTGCTAGATCAAGTATCTTTTGCAAATCTTGCTAAAACATGAAGCAATTTTGAGCCAGTCCTCCTCATATGAACACAGTCCTTATTGGGTTGCATTATATTCAATGGCATTGTAACAATTTTAAAATGTTAATGTATATCCAGAGTGCTTTATTCTATAATTAGGATACTAACATATTTGGTCTAGAAATGTTCAATGTACTTCTAAATATATAACTGTTGAAGGCCCTACGACACTGCACTGTACTACTGAAGTCTGTCTCTTACAGGAAAACTCCATAGTGATGTTTTCAAAATAGCAAGAATAAAGTGCAAAGAAAACTGACATTTTAAAGCAAATGAAATTATTTGTGTAGACTGAATATTTGCATGCCTTCCAGATTCATATGTTGAAACCTAACATTCAACATGATGGTATTAGGAGGTAAGGCATGATTAGGTCATGAGGCTAGAGTCCTCGTGAATGGGATTGGGATTAATGGCCTTATAAACAAGACACAGAGAGATCTCTTGCCCCTCTACCATATAAGGACACAGTGAGAAAATGGCCATTTTTGAACTGGAAAATTGCTGTCACCAGTCACTGAATCTGGGACTCCTGGCCTCCAGAAGAGTGAGCTACAAATTTCTGTTGTTTATAAGCCACCCAGTCTGGGGTATTTGTTATAGTGGCCTCGACAGACTTAAGATACTATTTAAAAGACACTGCTGGCCACAATATATTATTTTACTAAATATTCAACATTTTTCTTTTCTTTTAGTAATAATATTAGAAGTATTCACAATGTATTTTAGGGGTGCTTTGGTGGCTCATTCAGTTAAGCATCTGCCTTTCGCTCTGGTCATAATCCCAGGGTCCTGGGATGGAGTCCTGCATTGGGCTCCCTGCTCAGTGGGAAGCCTGCTTCTCCCTCTGCCTGCTGTTCCTTCTGCTTGTGCTCTCTCTCTCTCTCCTTTGTTGTGTTAAATAGATAAAATCTTTAAGAAAAGTATTTTATCATGAGTCTTAGATCACATGTGAAATCTAAGTGAACATCATATGACTTTTTCCTTTCTTGCAATTTCTGCCTGTTATTGGCTTTCTTGCTAAGTTAGAATCTTCATAAAGTATAATACTGCCCAATTCATACACCCACCCTTTTGCCATTCTCTTTCTTTCAAAATAGCTTCAAACCATCCATGTTTCTACTCGGGTGTTTTTGCCACACACACAAACGATTTATTTTTTGCTGTGTTATGTATCTTCTATCCCCTGACAACAATGTGTCCACTGCTATGGAAGTCAGCTGGAAAATGATGGGTAAAGTTGAAAAACAAATATTATATCAATATAACCATTCAATTCTTAACAGTTCCAGGATCACTGAATTCCTAAAAGTATCTTTGATTTATATGTGGATGCATTCCTGGAAAACTATAAACTCCCAAAATTGAACCAGGAAGAACTTGACAACCTGAATAGACCAATATCTAGTAACGAGATTGAAGCAGCGATCAAAAACCTCCCAAAAAACAAGAGCCCAGGACCTGATGGATTCCCTGGGGAATTCTACCAAACATTCAAAGAAGAAATAACACCTATTCTCCTGAAGCTGTTTAAAAATTGAAGCAGAAGAAAAACTTCCAGACTCTTTCCATGAAGCCAGTGTTACCCTGATCCCCAAACCAGGCAAAGGCCCCACCAAAAAGGAGAATTTCAGACCAATATCACTGATGAATATGGATACTAAGATTCTCAACAAGATCCTAGCAAACAGGATCCAACAGCACATTCAAAAGATTATCCACCATGACCAGGTGGGATTTATCCCTGGGCTACAAGGATGGTTCAACATTTGCAAATCAATTAATGTGATAGAACAAATTAATATGAGAAGAGAGAAGAACCACATGGTCCTCTCAATCAATGCAGAAAAAGCATTTGACAAAATCCAGCATCCATTCCTGATTAAAACGCTTCAAAGTATAGGGATAGAGGGAACATTCCTGAACTTCATCAAATCTATCTATGAAAGACCCACAGCAAATATCATCCTCAATGGGAAAAAGCTTGCAGCCTTCCTGTTGAGATCGGGAACATGACAAGGATGCCGACTCTCACCACTCTTGTTCAACATAGTATTAGAAGTCCTAGCAACAGCTATTAGACAACAAAGAAAAATAAAATGTATCCAAATTGGCAATTAAGAAGTCAAACTCTCTCTCTTCACAGATGACATGATTCTATATATGGAAAACCCAAAAGACTCCACCCCCACACTACTAGAACTCATACAGCAATTCAGCAATGTGACAGGAACTAAAGTCATTGTACAGAAATCAGTAGCTTTCTTATACACTAACAATGAAAATACAGAAAGAGAAATTAGAGAATTGATTCCATTTACAATAGTACCAAGAACCATAAGACACCTGGGAATAAACCTAACCAAAGAGTAAAGGATCTGTATTCGAGGAACTACAGAACACTCATGAAAGAAATTGAAGACACAAAAAGGTGGAAGACCATTCCATGCTCTTGTATCAGAAGCATAAAAATTGTTAAACTGTCTATACTGCCTAGAGCAATCTATACTTTTAATGCCACTCCGATCAAAATTCCACTGGTATTTTTCAAAGAGCTGGAGCAAATAATCCAAAAATTTGTATGGAATCAGAAGAGACCCCAAATCGCTAAGGAAATGTTGAAAAACAAAAATAAAACAGTGGGCATCACGCTGCCTGATTTCAAGCTTTACTACAAAGCTGTGATCACCAAGACAGCATGGTACTGGAATAAAAACAGACACATCGACCAGTGGAACAGAATGGATAGCCCAGATATGGACCCTCAACTCTATGGACAAATAATCTTCGACAAAACAGGAAAAAATATACAGTGGAAAAAAGACCATCTCTTCAATAAATGGTGCTGGGGAAACTGGACAACTATATGTAAAAGAATGAAACTTGACCATTCTCTTACACCATACACAAAGATAAACTCAAAATGGATAAAAGACCTCAACGTGAGACAGGAATCCATCAGAATCCTAGAGGAGAACATAGGCAGTAATCTCTTCGATATCAGCCACAAGAACTTCTTTCAAGATATGTCTCCAAAGGCAAAGGAAACAAAAGCAAAAATAAACTTTTGGGACTTCCTCAAAATCAAAAGCTCCTGCACAGCAAAGAAAACAGTCAAGAAAACAAAGAGGCAACCCACGGAATGGGAGAAGATATTTGCAAATGACAGTACAGACAAAAGGTTGATATCCAGGATCTATAAAGAACTCCTCAAGCTCAACACATACAAAACAGACAATCATATCAAAAAATGGGCAGAAGATATGAACAGACACTTCTCCAATGAAGACATACAAATGGCTATCAGACACATGAAAAAATGTTCATCATCACTAGCCCTCATGGAGATTCAAATTAAAACCACATTGAGATATCACCTTACACCAGTTAGAATGGCCAAAATTAGCAAGACAGGAAACAACATGTGTTGGAGGGGATGTGGAGAAAGGGGTACCCTCTTACACTGTTGGTGGAGATGCAAGTTGGTGCAGCCTCTTTGGAGATCAATGTGCTTTATATGTGTAAATGAAGAACATAAAAACCAAAAAATAAATATGTGTTTATATATTAAATGCAGTCAGTACTCTGGAATGGAACATTCTAACTCATAACATTATTATATTACATGAAATCAAACATCTGAACTAATTAACATTCCTTTCCTCTATGTCCAAAAATGTTAAAGTCCCTAAAGTAATAAAAGAAGGACTTTTAAATGAATTTTCATCTCAATAATCAAATATCCAAAGTGTCACTTTCATTTTGTCTTTTTAATATTCCTTTGAAATATTATTCTAGGTTTCAAAAGCAAACAATACTGCCACAGAATATTTCTCAGCTGTTTAATGAACCCTGCAATAAGAATCAGAACAAATGAAGGGAACATACCAAGAGTACATTGACCTAATATTCAATAAATGGAAAGATACAAATGCCAATCCATTATCATTGCTCACGGTTGAAAAATACACACTCTGTGAAACCACATCATTCCATATAACTGGCACGAATAGAAACAAAAAAAAAAAATTGAGTATGAATTCACATTGTCTTTTACTAGGCCTCACCGGCTACATTGCCATGCTGGATTTGAAAATGTCAACAGGAACTCTTCTATGGCAGTTTTCTGTCTAATAACAACAGGTAGAGAGTAGTGATGTTACTTGTATCCAGCCATTACTGGCATGACAGCCTTCAAAGCAAAGATCCAGAACGAAAAAACATATGACAAAGGCCCGAGTCAGCACCTGCACCAATTTAAAGTGACAATTTTCATTCATCTCCTGGAGAGTCACTAAACAGTAATTGTGGGTAAACAGGAGGTGAGCCACAAAATGGTAAGGGTGGTTTAGAGAAATAATTTTGTCACACTGTGCTATTTTTTGTTTCTTTGGGTTTTCTCAAATGGCCTATTTTATTTGTTGAGTTCTAAGTAGAGGCAGGCATGGTTGGCACTCATTCTCCCAAAATCTTGTCCCCATTATCTTTTCAGCTCCAAATAACCATACAGTATCTTTGATCAGATTAACTATTCCAAAAACAGATTTTCAAATGATTCTGTATAGTTCAGGGACTTTAAAAATTCCAAATTATCTATGAGTCAGAATAGACTTTTATTAGATGTTAGTCTATAATACACATACACACACACACACACATACGTATTCACATATGCCATAATACCATTAATAATAACAATTTATGATAAAAGATGGAATCAAACTATCATATTTCCCCCATCAGGAAATAACTCTGTTTTTAAAATGAATTTTTACCTTTTCTTTCTTACCCTTACATTTTTAATTCATATTCGTATCCTATACAAAGTAGCAGCACCTAGTAATACATGCCAGATAGGTAAAAATGGCTTTAATGCCTTGTTACCTCCTACAAAAAAATCACTAAGTGAGAAATCATGATAAATTGGTGGGGGAAAAAGATCAAACTGTATATGTCTACACACCCTCCTCCACAAATGTGTCACCTTACAGGGCCAGTATCACAAACAAGCATCAGTTTTTCAGACGCGGGATCCCCCCTTCCACAATCAGACTGAGATTAGCTGAGTGAAGCCAGCACTGCTGCTTAAAAGATCCCACAATCCCACTAGTGCTACTCCCCTTTTAATCATACTCCAGGTAAAGAAAATAACAAGAACCACACGCAACCTAATTAGTAATAAAATATTAGATTTACTTTAAAACGAACGTAATGTATTCTTCCCATAGAATAACCGAGGAAAAACAAGTTCATGTGCCAGACTGGTGCTCTTTAGCCTGCATACTGAATGTCCTGGGCCAGTCACCCCTGTAAGCTGGGTCTTCCTTCCTTCCCTTCCTCCCTGGCCTTGTTTGACCCTGGCCTTGCTCTCTCCATACCCTGCTGACTCTTCCTTCAATATTTCTTCAGGCCATTCCTTACTTCAAAAGCCTTTGGTAGCTCACCACTGAACCAAGTGAAAACTTGGAAGCTTGCTTTTGTGCTTCTCCTTAAACTAACCCCATCCTATCAAACAATGCCATTTTCTACTGCATTATTCTGTGGCCCTGCCAACCTTTGTGGATTTCCTCCTTGTCCTGACACGCCCATCAAGCTACCCAGATCTGCTCTCTGCCTCAAGAAACACTTTCTTCCCTTTACAGTGTACCCAGATCCTTCATGAAGCCTTGCCTAACTATTACAACCCATGCATTCAGACTTCCCTTGGAAAATAAATTATTAAACTCAGAACTAGGCAAGTCAGGGCACCTGGGTGGCAGTGAGTTAAGCCACTGCCTTTGGTTCACGTCGTGATCTCAGGGTCCTGGAATCGAGCCCCACATCCAGCTCCCTGCTCTGCAGGGAGCCTGCTTCCCTCTCTCTCTTAGTCTTCCTCTCTGCCTAATTGTGGTCTCTCTCTGTCAAATAAATAAATAACATCTTAAAAAAAAAAGAACTAGACAAGTCAGCATGAGATTGCATGTGGCCATTGCTTCATGGACAGAAAGCGAGACTGTTAACTGACTGTTAACAATCTGCCAAGGCAAGTAACAGGTTAATTTGCTGTACCAATATAATATTTTGAAAGAATAGGTTAGATCACCTAATAATTTAAATTGGAAAGACAGGGAATGCCTGGAGGGCTCAGTTGGTTAAGTGTCTGCCTTTGGCTCAGGTCATGATCCTGGGGTTCTGGGATCCATCCCGACATCAGGCTCCCTGCCCAGCAGGGAGTCTGCTTCTCCTTCTGCCACTTACCTTGCTCATTTTCTCATTTTCTCTCTCTCTCTCGCTTGCCCTCTCAAATAAATAGATAAAATCTTTATAAATAAGTAAATCGAAAGGCTAATGGTTCCTTTTTAAAGTTTATGTGCTAGGCACTTTCTATCACTTATTTTAAAAATCATAAATAATTTAAAACATATGTGTAAACATGAATGTATATATACATACAACAGGCCTCAAAATATATGTTACCAAATTGTATGTTACTAAAATGTATGTTACCAAATTACCACTTATTTCAAAATAAGAATTAGTGATATAAAAATAGCTTCAAAATTTTAATCATAGCACTTTTTTAATAACTTCATTCTAAAAAATAAATTTGAATTCTACTTATCTATTAAGAACAGTAACATACAAAGCATGGAAGGGGTGTGTGTGTGGCTCAATTGGCTAAGCATCTGCCTTCAGCTCAGGTCATGATCCGAGTCCTGGGATCCAGCCCCATTAGCCCACGTCAGGCTCCCTGCTCAGTAGGGAGTCTGTGTGTCTCCCTCTGCCCCTCTCCTCCATGCTCTCTCTCTTCCTCTCTCTTTCTTTAATAAATGAAATCCTAAAACAAACAAACAAACAAAACATGGAAAAGCCCAACAGTACTTTTCCTTAGTAAAAGTTTAAAAATATTTTTTAATGAAAGAATAATTTATTAATGCCATATGCAGGAATTTGCAAACCTCAATGGATCTAAAATATAATTCTACAGGAAGTGTTGAAAAGGAATGGAATTAAAATTGTCATTCATTGAGTGTAGAATATCCAAACTGAACAGTATCCAGGCACTGATGTTTTTTTCCAAAAAGAGAAAAATCCAAGGGGCATCCCTGAACAAATCACTAATTACTTAGAAGCTATACAGTTTGCAAGTTCCTCACTCTTAATTCTGCATAGTTTTCCATAATGAATGAGGTTTTTCTAAAACCGATACTACTATAACTCTCAGTGGAAATACTGGTATCTTTTCAATAGTGTGAGTTTTAATGAGATGGAAGCTAGCCAAGTACTGTATACTCAAGCTAGGAAACAGAAGAAACTGCCAAAAAATATTATTCAATACATCAAGAAACTGATATCTAAACAAAGTATTTAACCTTAATCCTGATGATCAATGGTGTGAATGCATAAATTTCTAAGAGATATTTTAAAAATCACAATTTACTCACATTATGAATAATCAATGCTGAAAAAAATTACTTTTTGGAATAAATCTTTGCTTCTATCAAATAACATAAGAAGACTTCCTGGCATCTAAAATCATTTGACATTACTTATGACAAAAATAATTAAAGATTGTAACAGATTTATCCTTTTAAAACTAGAAGTAACTCCACTGACCTTTTTCCAACTCCTAAGAACACTCCTTTAAATTAATACGATTGAAAATTTAAGTGTATTAGGAAGAAACTAATATATCTTGATAGTCTTTTCAACATTAAAAAGTTATGCTACTTTTTTATTAAGAAAGTATTCAATAGTACTTATACTACATTAGTATGGTTGTTAATGTAATTATGGTTTGTCTATTTTGTTGATGATGAAGTAACAAATATATGTTATGTGGATGATAAGACGTGAAGATAAAGATAGCTACAATTCAAAAAATGATTCTACTTAACTGAAAAGAGGATACAAAACTACAGAGGTTTATGTTTTTAAGGATTTTAAATATCTATGCATAGAAAGAAAATGGAGAAATTTTAAAATTCTCATTTACTTTTTACGTGATGAAATTATCTAGTATTTTCAATTTATTTCTCTGTTATTTCCAAATTTTCCCTAATAAGCAAAATTTAAGAAACTCAATGGGATTAATATCTTTAAATGGCCTAAAATATTTATATTGAAAATGACAGCGGAAATATTTCCTTAAAAAAATCAATTCACACTAGGAGGAGTCAAGATGGTGGAGAAGTAGCAGGCTGAGATTACCTCAGCTGGCAGGAAATCAGCTAGATAGCTTATCTAAAGATTGAAAACACCTACAAATCCAATGGCATATCGAAGAGAAGAAGAACAGCAATTCTAGAAACAGAAAATTAACCACTTTCTGAAAGATAGGACTGGCAGAGAAGTGAATCCAAAGCGACGGGAAGATAGATCCTGGGGTGAGGGGCCGGCTCCTGGCAAGCAGTGGAGCAATGGAGCACAAAATCAGGACTTATAAAAGTCTGTTCTGCTGAGGGACATCACTCCAGAAGCTAAACCGTGGTGAAGCCCACATGGGGTCAGCGTGGCCTCAGATCCTGCTGGGTCACAGAAGGATTGGGGTGTCGCAGAACTTACAGGTATTAGAACGGAAAAGCCAGCTACAGACAGCCGAGAGTGAGCTCTAGGCTCCGGGTTACCACGAACCGGTCGCAGGCTTGGTGAGTTTGGAGTGTGGCTGGAGGACAGGCAGACAGGAGTTATTGGCGCTGTTCTCTAAGGGCGCACTGAGGAGTGGGGCCCCAGGCTCTCGGCTCCTCCAGGCCAGAGACCAGGAGGCTGCCATTTTCATTCCCATTCTCCAGAACTCTACGGAAAGTGCTCAGGGAACAAAAGCTCCCGAAAGCAAACCTGAGCCGATTACTCAGCCCGGCCCTGGGTAAGGGCGGCACAATTCTGCCTGGGGCAAAGACACTTGAGAATCACTACAACAGGCCCCTCCCCCGAAAGATCAACAAGAAATCCAGCCAAGAATAAGTTCACCTACCAAGAAGTGCAGTTTCAATATCAAGGAGAACAACAGTATTCCAGAGGAAGAGAAAGCAAAGCACGGAACTCATGGCTTTCTCCCCATGATTCTTTAGTCTTGCAGTTAATTTAATTTTTTTTTCTTTTTCAATTTTTTTCTCTTCTGCTAATTTTTTTAAACTTTTACCCCTTTCTTTTTTAACGTTTTTTAACTAGTTTATCTAATATATATATATATATATATATTCTTTTTTATACTTTTTATTTGTTTTCTTTTTTTAATTGTTTCTTTCTTTTTTTTTTTTCTTTATGAACCTCTTTTTATCCCCTTTATCCCCCCTCACAATTTGGGATATCTTCTGAATTGGTTAAAGCATATTTTCCTGGGGTTGTTGCCACACTTTTAGTATTTTACTTGCTCCTTCATATACTCTTATTTGGACAAAATGCAAGGAGTATAAATCCACCACAAAAAAAAGAACAAGAAGCAGTACCGAAGGCTAGGGACCTAATCAATACAGACATTGGTAATATGTCAGATCTAGAGTTCAGAATGACAATTCTCAAGGTTCTATCCAGGGTCCCAAAAGGCATGGAAGATATTAGAGAAACCCTTTCAAGAGATATAAAAGCCCTTTCTGGAGAAATAAAAGAACTAAAATCTAACCAAGTTGAAATAAAAAAAAAAGCTATTAATGAGGTGCAATTAAAAAGGGAGGCTCTCACTGCTAGGATAAATGAGGCAGAAGAAAGAATTAGCAAATAGAAGACCAAATGACAGAGAATAAAGAAGCTGATCAAAAGAGGGACAAACAGCTACTGGACCACGAGGGGAGAATTCGAGAGATAAGTGACACCATAAGGTGAAACAACATTAGAATAATTGGGATTCCAGAAGAAGAAGAAGAAAGAGAGAGGGGAGCAGAAGGTATACTGGAGAGAATTATTGGAATTTCCCCAATATGGCAAAGGGAACAAGCATCAAATCCAGGAGGTGCAGAGAATGCCCCTCAAAATCAATAAGAATAGGCCCACACCCTGTCACCTAATAGTAAAATTTACAAGTCTTAGTGACAAAGAGAAAATTCTGAAAGCAGCCCAGGAAAAGAAGTCTGTAACGTACAACGGTAAAAATATTCGATTGGCAGCAGACTTAACCACAGAGACCTGGAAGGACAGAAAGAGCTGGCATGATATTTTCAGAGCACTAAACGAGAAAAACATGCAGCCAAGAATACTATATCCAGCTAGGCTATCATTGAAAATAGAAGGAGAGATAAAAAGCTTCCAGGACAAACAAAAACTGAAAGAATTTGCAAACACCAAACCAGCTCTACAGGAAATACTGAAAGGGGTCCTCTAAGCAAAGAGAGAGCCTACAAGTGGTAGATCAGAAGGGAACAGATACAATAAATAGTAACAGTCACCTTACAGGCAATACAATGGCACTAAATTCATATCTCTCCATAGTTACCCTGATTGTTAATGGGCTAAATGCCCCAATCAAAAGACACAGGGTATCAGAATGGATTAAAAAAAAAACCATCTAAATAATGAATACTGTTATGCTGAAAATAAAAAATAAATTAAATAAATAAATAAATAACACATCTATATGTTCCCTACATGAAACTCATTTTAACCTGAAGACACCTCCAGATTTAAAGTGAGTGGGAGGAAAAGAATTTACCATGCTAATGGACATCAGAAGAAAGTAGGAGTGGCAGTCCTTATATCAGATCAATCAGATTTTAAGCCAAAGACTATAATAAGAGATGAGGAAGGACACTATATCATACTCAAAGGATCTGTCCAACAAGAAGATCTAACAATTTTAAATATCTATGCCCCCAACGTGGGAGCAGCCAACTATATAAACCAATTAATAACAAAATCAAAGAAACACATCAACAATAACACAATAGTAGTAGGGGACTTTAACACTCCCCTCACTGAAATGGACAGATCATCCAAGCAAAAGATCAACAAGGAAATAAAGGCCTTAAATGACACACTGGACCAGATGAACATTACAGATATATTCAGAACATTTCCTCCCAAAGCAACAGAATACATATTCTTCTCTGGTGCACATGGATCATTCTCCAGAATAGATCACATCCTTGGTCCTAAATCAGGTCTCAACCGGGATCAAAAGATTGAGATCATTCCCTGCATATTTTCAGACCACAATGCTCTGAAGCTAGAACTCAACCACAAGAGGAAATTTGGAGAGAACCCAAATACGTGGAGATAAAACAGCATCCTTCTAAAGAATGAATGGATCAACCAGGAAATTAAAGAAGAATTGAAATAATTCATGGACACAAATGATAATGAAAACACACGGTTCAAAATCTGTGGGACACAACAAAGGCAGTCCTGAGAGAAAAATATATAGCAGTACAAGCCTTTCTCAAGAAACAAGAGGGCGCCTGGGTGGCTCAGTGGGTTAAGCCGCTGCCTTCGGCTCAGGTCATGATCTCAGGGTCCTGGGATCGAGTCCCGCATCGGGCTCTCTGCTCAGCAGGGAGCCTGCTTCCCTTCCTCTCTCTCTACCTGCCTCTCCATCTGCTTGTGATTTCTCTCTGTCAAATAAATAAATAAAATCTTAAAAAAAAAAAAAAGAAACAAGAAAGATCTCAGGTACACAACCTAACCCTACACCTAAAGGAGCCGGAGAAAGAACAAGAAAGAAACCCTAAGCCCAGCAGGAGAATAGAAATCATAAAGATCAGAGCAGAAATCAATGAAATAGAAACAGAAAAAACAATAGAACAAATCAACAAAAGTAGGAGCTGGTTCTTTGAAAGAATTAATAAGATTGATAAACCCCTGGCCAGACTTATCAAAAAGAAAATAGAAAGGACCCAAATAAATAAAATCATGAATGAAAGAGGAGAGATCACAACTAACACCAAAAAAATACAGACAATTATAAGGACACACTATGAGCAACACTGTGCCAACAAATTTGACAATCTGGAAGAAATGGTTGCATTCCTAGAGACATATAAACTACCACAACTGAACCAGGAAGAAATAGAAAACCTGAACAGACCCATAACCATTAAGGAGATTGAAACAGCCATCAAACATCTCCAAACAAACAAAAGCCCAGGGCCAGACAGTTTCCCAGGGGAATTCTACCAAACATTTAAAAAAGAACTAATTCCTATTCTCCTGAAACTGTTCCAAAAAATAGAAATGGAAGGAGAACTTCCAAACTCATTTTATGAGGCCAGCATCACCTTGATCCCAAAAGCAGACAAGGATCCCATCAAAAAAGAGAGCTATAGACCAATATCCTTGATGAACACAGATGCAAAAATTCTGACCAAAATACTAGCCAATAGGATCCAACAGTACATTAAGAGGATTATTCACCACGACCAAGTACGATTTATTCCAGGGCTGCAAGGTTGGTTCAATATCCACAAATCAATCAATGTGATACAACACATTAGTAAAAGGAATGATAAGAAACATGATACCCTCAACAGATGCTGAAAAAGCATTTGACAAAGTATAGCATCCCTTCCTGATCAAAACTCTTCAACGTGTAGGGATAGAGGGCACATACCTCAATATCATCAAAGCCATCTATGAAAAACCCACCGCAAATATCATTCTCAATGGAGAAAAACTGAAAGCTTTTTCCGCTAAGGTCAGGAACATGGCAAGCATGTCCATTATCACCCCTGCTGTTCAACATAGTACTAGAAGTCCTAGTCTCAGCAATCAGACAACAAAAGGAAGTTAAAGGCATCCAAATCAGCAAAGAAGAAGTCAAATTATCCCTCTTCGCAGATGATATGATACTCTATATGGAAAACCCAAAAGACTCCACACCAAAACTGCTAAAACTTGTACAGGAACTCAGTAAAGTGTCAGGATATAAAATCAATGCACAGAAATCAGTTGCATTTCTCAACACCAACAACAAGACAGAAGAAAGAGTAATTAAGGATTCAATTCCATTTTCAGTTGCATCCAAAACCATAAGATACCTAGGAATAAACCTAGCCAAAGAGGCAAAGAATCTATACTCAGAAAACTAAAGTACTCATGAAAGAAATTGAGGAAGACACAAAGAAATGGAAAAATGTTCCATGCTCCTGGATTGGAAGAATAAATATTGTGAAAATGTCTTTGCTACCTAAAGCAATCTACACATTTAATGCAATTCCTATCAAAGTACCATCCATCTTCTTCAAAGAAATGGAACAAATAATCCTAAAATTTATATGGAACCAGAAAAGATCTCAAATAGCCAAAGGAATATTGAAAAAGAAAGCCAAAGTTGGTGGCATCACAATCCCGGACTTCAAGCTCTATTACAAAGCTGTTATCATCAAGACAGCATGGTACTGGCACAAAAACAGACACATAGATCAATGGAACAGAATAGAGAGCCCAGAAATACATCCTCAACTCTATGGTCAACTAATATTTGACAAAGCAGGAGAGAATGTCCAATGGAAAGAAGACAGCCTCTTCAATAAATGGTGTTGGGAAAACTGGACAGCCACATGCAGAAAAATGAAATTGGACCATTTCCTTACCCCACACACGAAAATAGACTCAAAATGGATATAGGACCTCAATGTGAGAAAGGAATCCACCAAAATCCTTGAGGAGAACGCAGGCAGAAACCTCTTCGAACTCAGCCGCAGCAACATCTTCCTAGGAACAAAGCCAAAGGCAAGGGAAGCAAGGGCAAAAATGAACTATTGGGATTTCATCAAGATCAAAAGCTTTTTCACAGCAAGGAAACAGTTAACAAAACCAAAAGACAACTGACAGAATGGGAGAAGATATTTGCAAATGACATATCAGATAAAGGACTAGTGTCCAAAATCTATAAAGAACTTATCAAACTCAACACCCAAAGAACAAATAATCCAATCAAGAAATGGGCAGAGGACATGAACAGACATTTCTGCAAAGAAGACATCCAGATGGCCAACAGACATATGAAAAAGTGTTTCCATATCACTCAGCATCAGGGAAATACAAATCAAAACCACAATGAGCTCTCACTTCACACCAGTCAGAATTGCTAAAATTAACAATTCAGGAAATGACAGATGCTGGTGAGGATGTGGAGAAAGGTGAACCCTCCTACACTATTGGTGTGAATGCAAGCTGGTGCAACCACTCTGAAAAACAGCATGGAGGTTCCTCAAAATGTTGAAAATAGAACTACCCTATGACCCAGCAATTGCACTACTGGGTATTTACCCTAAAGATACAAACATAGTGATCCGAAGGGGCATGTGCATCCGAATATTTATAGCAGCAATGTCTACAATAGCCAAATTATGGAAAGAACCTAGCTGTCCATCAACAGATGAATGGATAAAGAAGATGTGGTATATATACACAATGGAGTACAATGCAGGCATCAAAAGAAATGAAATCTTGCCATTTGCGATGATGTGGATAGAACTAGAGGGTATCATGCTTACCGAAATAAGTCAATCGGAGGAAGACAACTATCATATGATCTCCCTGATATGAGGAAGTGGAGATGCAACATGGAGGGTTTGGAGGGTAGGAAAATAATAAAAATAAAAAATAAAATGAAATAAATGAATGAAATAAATGAAACAAGATGGGATCAGGAGGGAGACAAACCATAAGAGACCCTTAATCTCACAAAACAAACTAAGGGTTGCCAGGGGGAGGGGAGGTAGGGAGAGAGTGGTGTGGTTATGGACATTGGGGAGGGTATTTGCTATGGAGCCAACATAAATCTGAAGCTTTGGTTTCAGCCTTCAGGACTGCAATTCTTTCTTTTCCCATAGATTTGGAACTTTAGAATAGTTGGAGTGTAACCATGCTGCAGCCTTCAAGAGGTAGCCCACCTGAGAATGAAGTCAGACTCATGCATGGCAAAGCTAGAGATGGTGAGACAGAAATCTAGTCTTCATAACATCCTTTGACCTCAAGTCAACTGGTAATGGAAGCTAGTTCAATCCCTGCTGTTTTCAGTACTAGGAGCCAATAGATCTCCTTTTTTTTTTAAGCAAATTTAACTGTGTATTCATGTTACATAGAGTACAAAGATTCCTAAATGTTATAAATTATGGATTTTTTTCTTAGTATCTTTCTGTATTTTCCATTTTTCTATGATATACATATTAGTTATAAACAGAATCCCTCAACCATGACCCACAAGGGTTACAAAATTGTTTTTAATTCTCCAAAATAGTATTATATCTGAATCTTATTTTGCAGATAAGGAATATATTTCCTTAAAGAAATACTTATTCTTAAGTCTTGTTCAAGCTATTTTGGTAACAGACAATACCCAAAATGGGTTTAGAATAATCTTCTTATTTTCTCTGAAGCTAACATATTTAAAAAAACTTAGTTTTCCTTAGCTATGTCAATGTGTTGTGGGCTACATTTATCATTCCATGTAGATTTCCATCCCAGACTAAGAGAACTATGACACATATTTTTTCTTTTGAAATAACTCTTTATAAGTAGTTGGTATGCATATTTTTAATATGTGATACTATATTTAACATAAACCTTCACAGAATAATTTTGATTATTGAATATTTGCTGATAAACAGTTTGAGATCCTGATCTTCTCTAGTTAAAATTTGCTGGAATTAGAGAAGTCAAAACACAGGGGTAGGATAGAGGAGAGAGCTGTGTGTCATCTTTAAATAAGAGGAGTCAGAACTCTGCAAGGAAATCTGGAAAAAATAAATTATGTATTGTCCTAGTACTTTCAGGCTACTATAATAAACTTCCATAGACTGGGTGCCTTATAAAAAACAGAATTTACTTCTCATCCTTTTGGAAGCTGGGAAATCCAAGATCAAGGTGCTAGCAGATCTGGTGAGGATCTGCTTCCTAGTTTGTAGACAGCTCTCTTGGCTCTGTGTTCTCACATGATGGAAGGGGCCAGATAGTGAGTACTGATTCCATTTATGTGGACTCCACCCTCATGATCTAAGCACCTCCCAACACCCTGCATTCAAATGCCAGCACATTGGGAATTAGATTTTAACATAGGAATTTGGGGGAGAACACACACATTCAATATATAGTATGTTATGTTTCAGGAATCTGTTTTAGGCACAAAATGTATATAGATGAAAAATGTCTTTCCATACTCAAGGACCTTAGCTATTTAATAAGTGTTGACAATTTGCATGATTCTACTTAGCTCACTTATGTGGGAGAAGAGTTAAGGCTTTTGGTGAAAAGCAAGAAAAACTGTCTCTGAATGGAAAATGATAACTTTTGGAAGGATCTGACATGGTTCACTAAATAAAACAGCTGCTAAAGAACTAGGCTGGAAAGGATAGGAAGATGGTATGCTCTGGGCATCCCATAGCAGGGACTAATCTATAATTTTGATAAACCAGCTCCATAATTTTTCCCTCTCTTTGTCTCTCTCCTAAAAATGTAAAGTCCTAGGAAATAAATAGTCAAGCTAAGAAGGACAAATCATTTTGTCTTGATAAATTAATCAATTCTTCTTTTACCAGAATAATGGTGATAATAGATGCTAGGCAGCAAAAACCATAATATTTACCACCTTCAGTTAGGCTTTGGCAGTGGATATAAAACTTGGCTACTCAAAGCCCCCATTCATGAGATGGATATTTCATGTTTTAGGGTAACTCCTTATGGATATTTCCTATCTTGTGAAATAATTCTGTAAAGTACTCAGCACGAAATTGGTCATATATTAAGCCATAAATAAATGACGGCAGTTACTAAAGCTTAAGTAACTTAAGCTTTAGTAACATTCCAAAATTATGGCTTTTATATTTCCTTAAAATATTTCAGTATGTTGTCCTGGAAAAAGGCCACTCCTTTAGAATACAGTGGCATGACATGAGGATAGTGGCATGACAATCACTCTACTAGTACATTTTGGAATCAGTCTGGAAATCTGGAAATCAGGAAGAAAATTGACTTTTGACCTGGAATGAGACCTGAACAAGAAGTAGAGCAAATGGGCTCTGGTAACAAGATGGCGGGGAAGTAGGAGGAGGCGCCCTTTCAACATGTACCCTAAAGTTCTTTCTTCCAAAGAACTCTGATCACCCACGAAATCAGCCTGAGATCAGAATTATACATGACTGGATCTCTACAGGAGTAGAAGATGCCAGTGGACAGGTAAAGTGGAGTGGGAACGTTGGACTGATATTAGAAGATAAACAAAAGGGGGAGGGAGCCATTAGAAAGTAATATCATAATATGAGAGTTCCCTGCTTCTGGGGACCAGCATTAACTTGGAGTCTGGTAGAAAGCACTCAAAAAGAACAAAGGACCATGCCAGGGGTGGGGGAATTGTAGGAATCGGGGCGGTTAGGTGATGAAGTTCTTGAACCTAGGTGAGGTTCGGTGGGGTGAGGTTTGGAGCCGAAGGCTAAGAAAGAATTCTTAAGACGCCTTTGGTGCAAAAAGGTGGTTTACTAGAGCACGGGGACAGGACCCGTGGGCAGACGGAGATGCTGTGCCGGGCATGTAAGGAGTGGCTGGTTATACACAGGAGTTGGGTAGTTGAGGACAAAGGGGTGTTCAGAAGGGCTATTGAGGTAAAGAAGACTGTCGGGATATTGAAGTCCTGTTTACTATCAAGCCAAGGCCACTTTCCCTCTAATGAGGTACTAACATAAAGACAATTGGGAGTCTCCTGGTGGTATGTCACATTCCTGCTATCAAGCATCCTTGTTAGTGAGATTTAGGTTTAGAAGAAATTTAACTTTATTTACTTTTCCTTCTACCTCAGCCTCCTTCAGTTTTTATGGAGTGGAGGGTGACATTAGGGTTTGAGGAACTGAGTTATGTGCCTTTGTAAATTGGGTTATTTACAAGATAACTTCTTTGTTGTAAATCTCAAGAACATTTGTAAACCAAGGGAGACTCCTGCCTTGCAGGATTGTGATCTCTGCAAGTTAACTATTTATTTTTCTTTTAGGGCAGTCAGGGGTGCTTGAGGAATGCCACACATATTACTGAGGGGAGTGGGTGGAGAGGGGGTGCAAGGTGCCAGCTTTTGCTTTGTCCTCAGCCAGCCTCTTGCTCCCTCATCATAGGGAGAGGGGCTTAAGTCCCCAGACCCAGGACAGCCATCCCTGGCGCAGAGCCAGAGAGAGTGTGGCGGAGAAACCAGGTCTTGGTCCCTGAGCCACCAGCGCGCCTGAGAGCATATGGGGTCCGGCTCCCGTGAGGGGCTGGGAGCCTTGCTGGCCTGATGAAGTTCTAGAACCTAGGTGAGGTTCGGTGGGCTGAGGTCTATAGCCGATGACCAAGAAAGAATTTTTTTTTTTAAGAATTTATTTATTTATTTGACAGAGATCACAAGTAGGCAGAGAGGCAGACAGAGAGGAGGAAGCAGGCTCCCTGCTGAGCAGAGAGCCGAATGCAGGGCTTCATCCCAGGACTCTGGGATTATTACCTGAGCTGAAGGCAGAGGCTTTAACCCACTGAGCCACCCAGGCACCCCAAGAAAGAATTCTTGAGACATCTTTGGTGCAAAATGGTGGTTTATTAAATCACGGGGACAGGACCCGTGGGCAGGAAGAGCTGCTGCCCAGGGTTGTGAGGGATGGCAGGTTATGTACCCTGTGGTTGGGGGAAGGTGAGGGGAAGGAAGGTTTCAATGGAGTTTTCATGTGCTAAAGAGGACCTACAAGGTGTCTGATACCAGAGGCCTTAAGGCTTGATCAATGTTCTTTTGGCAAGCCATTCACATTTCTGCTATCAAGCGTCTTTGTTAGTGAGATTTGGGTTTAGAAGAAATTTAACTTTATTTAGGGCTTGAGGAACTGAGTTATCTGCCTCTGGAAATTTGTGCTATTGATAAGGTAACTTCTTTGTTAGTAGATCTCTAGGACATTTGTAAACCAAGAGAAACTCTGTCTTGCAGGATTGTGATCTCTGCAAGTTAACTATTTGTTTTTTATTGATGAGGGAGAACGAGGCTGGCTGAAGACAAAGCAAAAGCTGGTGCCTTGCACCCCCCCTCTCCATCCGCTCCCCCTCAGTCATATCTGTAGCATTCCTCAGGCAGCCCTGACTGCCATGAACAATAAGCAAATAGTTAACTTGCAGGGATCACAATCCTGCAGGACAGGAGTCTCCCTTGGCTTACAAATGTCCTAAATCTCACTAACAAAGACAATTGATAGCAGGATTGTGACATCCCACCAAAAAGTCTCCCAACTATCTTAATGATAATGGCTGGTCTACAGACAACATTGATCAAGCCACAAGGGCAAGGCCTCTGGTAGGCCTCAGACATCCTGGCACCTCATAGGCCCTCTTTAGCATATGAAAACTCCATTGAAACCTCCCTCCCTCACCTTCCCCCAACCTCAGGGTACATAACTTGCCATCCCTCACAACCCAGGGCAGCAGCTCTTCCTGCCCATGGGTCATGTCCCCGAGCTTTAATAAACCACCATTTTGCACCAAAGATGTCTCAAGAATTCTTTCTTGGTCATTGGCTCCGGACCTCAGCCCACTGAACCTCACCTAGGTTCTAGAACTTCATCACTACCACTATAGGTAAATCAATTTTTAATCCCCCTTTATCTTAGGAAAGTTGAGTCCTTTAACAAAAATCTTAGGATACATCCAGGAAGAATCAAAACAACCTTCCTCGCCCACACTGAGAATTTATAACCACTCTCCCATCTTTTTCTTCCATCAGTGTTTCTGTGTTTTTGTGTTTGTCCTGATAGTATATAAATCTTACACTTGGGGTTCTTTTTGATGAGGTTCTCCATTTACTTGCATATATATATACATTTTTTTCTCTTGTCATATGCTTTTGAAAGACCTGTGGATCCCCTTACCCAAGAATTCAACACTGCCACAGGATGCAAACAGCAAGAGGTTCTTTATTGTTATGCAAGCGCCTGCGGGTGGTCAGCACGCGCCTGCGGGTGGTCAGCAGCTCCTGCTAGCTGAGCACACCTGGCTGGGGTGGTGCAGGATTTTTATAGACAGGTACAAACAAGTCCCAGATGGGACGGGGCCGATTGGCTGACAATTTGAACATTTGAATAAAGGCATACTTGGTGTTAGCGGATTGGCTTTGGAAGACCCCCTCGCGTGAAGAGAAAGGCGGGAAGGGGAAACAAAGAGGGGAAGTTTGACCTTATTACTCAGCAGAAAGACATCCTGCCTACATGACTATGCAGCCCCCTGTCTACGTGACCTACGTGACCATGCAGCCCCCTTGCCTGCGTGACCTTGCCTGGGCTATTAGGAGAAGGTATCTTGTTCAAACAGGAGACAAGTGTCATGCCCTAAAAGCCAAGTGCTTACAGAAAGGCAAAAGAGCAGTTACATTGAATTCAACCCTGGGGGAAGGGTCTTTTCATTGCAAGGGGAGGAGGGGTACTCTTACACAACAAAAGAGCAGTTAATTAGTTAATGACAGGGGGGGGTCTTTCACTTTTATCAGTCTTTTTGTTTGTCTGTTTTTGTTTGTATACTTCAAGAAGTAGAGCAAATGCTGAAGAACTAACCTGGCCGGTCTTTAGAGTTTGGGCCTAGATGTGTATCCTGGTGGTCCAGGTATAGGATTCAGGGTTTAAGGAAGCATACCTGTACTCATCTACCATTTGTGGCAAATGACCTTTTGGTTCTGATGTGTAACTCTGTTGTAATAGAGTTAGACATCTATGCAGTTGCCATGGCCTCATCTTTCTGCCCCTTGACTTCAGGTCATGTGACTTGTTCTGACCAATGTAATGTTCAATGTTAAAGAGAGAAGCCTTGAAAAACGCTTGTACTTTAAGGCTTCTTATTCTTTGGCCATTCTCATGAGAATAGAATGAAACACATGGCCCCAGAAGAGACACATGGAACAGAGCCACCCATGCTGAATCTCAGATACATTACTGAGAAACAGATGCTTATTGTAAAGATGCTTACTGTAAAGTTACAGAATTTTAGGGTAGCTGGTGAGCAGAATTATTGTGGCATCAGCTTGATGAAGTCCCAGAACCTAAGTCAGGTTCGGTGGGGTGAGGAGGTTTGGAGCCAACGACTAAAGAAAGAATTCTTAAGATGTCGTTAGTGCAAAATGGTGGTTTATTAAAGCACGGGGACAGGACCCATGGGCAAGAAGAGCTGCTGCCCCGGGTTGTGAGGGTGGGCATGTTATATACCCCACGGTTGGGGGAGGTGGTGAAGGAATGGGAGGTTTCAACAGAGTTCTCACATGCTAGGGAGGGCCTACAAGGTGCCGGGGGGAGTCTTTGCCCTTATGGCTTGATCAATGTCATCTTTAGATCAGGCATTAACATCAAGATAATTGGGAGATTCTTGGTGGGGCATTATGATCTGGCTATCATTTACATACCTTTCTACCTCAGTCTCCTCCAGTTTATGGTGGGAGGGGGACATTAGGGCTTCAGGAACCAAGAGTTATTTGCCTCTGGAAATTTGTGCTATTGATAAGGTAACCTCCCTGTTTAGGTCTCTAGGACATCTTGTAGAGCAAGGGAGATTCCTGTTCTGCAGGATTGAGATCCCTGCAAGTTAACTATTTATCATTGTATGGCGATCAGGGGTGCCTGAGGAATGCTACACATATGGAGGGGAGCGGGTGAAGAGGGGGTGCAAGGCGCCAGCTTTTGCTTTGTCCTCAGCCAGCCTCCTGCTCCCTCATCATTTCCCCCTGAACAATTTTGACCCTTAAATCTTTAAGGTGGTTGAAGGTGGAAGGTCTCATCTTCTGTAACTTCTTTGTGCTGAATAGGGGCATAGAGCTGTCCCTACCTGCTCGGGTCAATATTGGTCAGGGTAGGAACGTATAAGAGAGTTATGAAAGGTGGAGGCAGCTGAATCCAGTGCTGACAGTGAAGAGGCGTCCTCGCGCGCGACAAGGATCGTCTGCCGTGGTATAGTCATTGTAGCAATGGAGTCTCGGCACCAAGTAGAGAAACATGGAACAAAGCAACATATTAAGATTAATAAGGTGATAAGAATAAGAAGCCCGAAAAGGAGATTCGGCCATAGTCCTCCTTCAAATTAGGAACTTAACCATTTACTGAGAGAGAGAGAAGGATCTTGTAGGGCCTTAATCTGGGTGTTCACATCCTTTATTATTCCTGTGACATTTTTGCGATAGTCTGGGATGTATACGCAACATTCTGTCTTGATAATTGCGCATGTGCCACCCTGGGCTGCTGTCAGGACATCCAAGGCCATCCTATTTTATAGGACTGCCTTGCATATCTGTGACACTTCGGTATTAAGCTGGGAGATGCTATTTAGTGAATCATTGAGTGCCTTTGTAGTATATTTATTAAGCGCTTCTACATGCCACATGACACCCTCTAGTCCCGCAGATGGAACAAAAATGGATGCTAAGTGATCATACCATTTAAAAACAGATCGTGTCCATCTTTGTTTCAAGTTGGGGAGATTAGCTGGAGTTGTAATGGTTTTAGTAATGCGCCCATGGATCCAGGCAAATCCTAAAGTACAGCGACCTACCCATCCTGGAGGAAGCCAGGGCCACAGGTTGGTTCCACATATCCAGTGGGTTCCGTTTGGAGCTGGCCATCTAATGCCAGGTCGCCTTACCCAGTCTGTAGCAAACCAGTCAGTAGTCTGGAGTACTATTATTTCGGAACACATTTCTAATGATAGTTATCCTCGATGTCATGTGTTATTTGCCCAAGTACCATATGTATGATTTCTTTTGTTCCCAGCATAAAACTGCATTTTGAGTGAGCTGTCCAATGGGTGTGGGTATGAAACACAAATATGTATCCTAGATTTGATATATACCATCCTTAGTATAGCGATAAGGAGGGTTTCATAACTTAGGCCCTAGCCGGTGAGTATCATCTTGTGAGCCTGTAAAGCCAGTTAGAATTTTAATAGTTTGAGAATATGAAAAACTTTGATTATGTCCTGGTGAATCCCATGTTTTACTGATCATGGGCCAGGAAGAAACATTTTGATTAGTAATAGATTTATCCCGGAATGTGCTGTCTCCATCTACCATCTCTGAGATATAATTTTGTAGAGAATGCCAATCAGTGCCCTGTAAAGGAGAAACCCACCAGGGTAATCCAGACGTACTTGAAATAGGCAAACTTCCACAGATCCAGCTGATTATGTAGTTCAGCAAAATGCTGTGCCCACTGTAGAAAGGAACTGTCAGCTAAGACAAATGAAAGGAAGACAAAGAGAATATATATAACCTTCATTTTCATTTGAAGGGAAGTTTGAGGTCTTCTAGGGGCTCACCGGAGTAAGAAGTCACGTTGGTTTGTTTGCTCGGTTCCTGTGGAGGAGGTACAGGTTTTATTCTAGATATATGAACCCATGAGGAGTGTCCTTCTAATTTCACCACAGTGGGGGTACATAATATGACCCGATATGGACCTTTCCATCTTGGATGTAAGTTTTCAGTTATATCTGACTTCCAATTTTTTAAGTAAACCATATCTCCGGGATTTACATGGGGTGGGCTTTCAGTTATAGTTAAATCAGGTTCGGGGAGAATACGATTAGTATACTCATTAAGTGACATGAATTAAACCAGCTTCCAGTGAATAGTTTAGTAAGGCATTATAATCTTCATCTAATAACAGATCTACAGAAAGAAATGGTCTCCCATAAACTAACTCAAAAGGGCTAAGTCCTATAGGTTGTTTTGGGGCAGTTCTCATCCTGAGAAGTCCTATTGGTAGGAGAGTAACCCAATTTTCCCTCATTGTTAACAAGCCAGTCTTGTGCATTTTTAGTATAGCCTTGCTCCTGAGCAATATGAACTTCTTGGTCTGAATAGACTGGAGTTATGGACTCTATTGGAGTCAAGACTGGTATAAGGCTTAATATCTGTTTACCCTTTGCTGCCTCTTTGGCTGCATGGTCTGCTAGGTTGTTTCCTTTAGATTCCAAGGTCATATCCTTCTGATGTCCTTTGATGTGTATCACCGCTACCTCCTTAGGCAAGTATACAGCCTCAAGAAGGGCTATGATCTCAGGACCATACTTGATTGGGGAGTTATGGCTTGATAGCAATCCCCTTTCCTTCCAAATAGCTCCATGAACATGTAGTACCAGGAAAGCATATTTGGAGTCAGTATAAATGTTAATTCTTAGGCTTTGGCAATTGCAAAGTGCTAGTGAGCACTATAACATACCTCATCAGAAAATCAACTGTCATTCGTATTTTTAACAGGGGCATCTTAAATCTGGCCATATAGAATAAGCAAGATCAAATAAAATAAAAAGAACATTTTTGCTCTATAGAGAAAGAAGTACAGTGGTCAGGTTCAGGCATATAGTTAACTAGGTTTAAAGTTTGACAAATTTTAAGTATTATTTCTGGCATATCTATAAGTATGGCCCAATATTTAATTAGTTGGCCTCCATCATCCATTGGTGGCCTTTGGCTTCTAAGACAAATCTGGACCTGATGTGAAGTCATTACAGTCAGGGACTGTTCCATAGTGAGCTTTGAGGCTCCTTTTATGAGGGCTGTTCTATGCTTAGCTAAAGCATCTGTTTACAATTGCAACTCAACAGAGCTGGCCTCTAGGATAAATATGACTAAGGGATGGAACCAATAAGAAGACCTTTGAGTGGTCCAGCCTTAACAATATCCTGATTACAGAGGATCACTGGCAAGTGAGAAAACTTGTCAAGAGATAAGGGGAGTTCCCCATGCATCATTCAATGCACTCATAAAGAAAGTGGGGTCATCCATTATCTCCAAAAGTCCATAGTTAATCCTATGGAGTGTGATAGATTGGCTTTTAGGCAATTTCCTTATCCCAGCCACACATTAGGTATTAGTTAAGTTATATAATTGTTGGGGAATCAATCAATTTTCCAGTTGTTTAGTCATGTGCCGTGGGGTCTGCTAATATCCCCACAAAATAATAAGATAGACTAAAGAAGTTATTGTGCAACTTCTCTGAAGTTTACCTCAAATTGTTTAGCTTAGGTAAACAAACATTTAAAGACAATCAAATCTAGAATTCAACATCCATAAAGGCGTGTTACTAAAACATAATTTTTCTCTCTAAAATAACCCCCATTTACAGAGATAGCCAAATCAGGACTAATTCACTTGTGAAACAAGTCCAGTTTTAACAAACTCGGCCCATTATTTACATAAGCTCAGCAAGAACAGTGAGTGTGATCAATAGATCTTTTAGAATCTGCTTTGCTGGAACTTTGTATAAGGAATCTCTAGGTTGAACTTTTAGTAGCCTCTCCAGGCCAGAAGCCAAGCCCTGTACTTGCCATGAGGCATGCCTGCAATACCTTTGGGCGAATTCCTCTTCCCAAGACTGCACCTACCAAGGAGTGACATTCTTTACTCACCTGGTGGGGCTGCTGGGAACTCTGTAAGCAAGGTATCAGGCCAACAGTCCCAAGGGGCTTTATGGCTCCAGGTTTCATAAAGTCAACCTTAGTTCCTTAAAGCTGTCTGGTCATATCTGAGTCTTTTCAAATATGACATCCCAGTCAAAGCCTTGGTAAAATAACCCGTGTTTCCAATTCTTTCCAATAAGAACAGATTCTTATTGAACTTATGCAAATGACTGATTGCCATGGAAGAAAGAATACTTACTAAGACCTTTTGGTTTCAGATGGTTCAGATAGAGAGAAAAGGTGAATGCTTTGAGCACTTTTACAAATGAGCACTTTTACATCTCTATAAGTTACAGATAACTAGGAGGGAGTATCCCTAGTCTGTAAGAGCAAACAGCAGAGAGAACCAGCAATGTTTAAAGTAAGACAAAACATTAAGAGACACAACACTATAATCTTTTAGTTCATTTAGTCCCATGTTACTAATTCTGGTGAATGCGGCTTTAGTCAGTTTTGGAAATTCTTACCCATTTCAGTTTTAGGATTTTCAAGTATATCAAATATCTGTATTTATCCTGAAAGTCCTTTATAAGAATCTCCTTGAAGATAAAACTCATTAAGAATAAGAGAATTAAAACAATTATAAATGACAAAAACTCAGAATGGATATGGTTAGAGCTAAAGAGACACGGGAATTTACAATTTAGCTGCAAGGAAATCAGGTTATTTCTGTGATACATAACATTTCCATAATTACAGTATCAAGCGATGATCTCTCAAAATGTTAAAACTTTAGGAAGTGCGTAGAATCTCTAGAATAGTTATAGTATTTTCCCAAATGTAATCCAAGTTTTATCATTGGTTCAGTAGTACTTCATGAGCAATGTCACATACCAAGGAAAAGCCTGAGTTAAAGAGATTTACAATTTAAATCTTGTCAACATTTGCTAAAATCTTATAAAGTTTTAAAGCACATGCCTAAATAAAATTAGGGATGTTAAACACCTGATAAAACTGAACATAGAAACTGGTTTTTCTGGGCAGGCAAAGAGAAAACCATTTACATTTTCTTAACAGCAGATCAATTTATCTAAGAAAACATTGTCCTTTTGAACAGAGACAATTTCAGTCTTGTACCAATGTACCTTTAAAACCCATTCATTTCAATCTTAATCCATTCTTGACCATAGCTAAAATTCCTTTTCTGAAGATTTCCCTTCACAAACCTTCTACAACTTTCCTTTGCATTCAGGTTTTGTCCCAAGCCATTTCCTTCTAAACAACCATCTCATTTAGGACAAAACTACCTTCCCTTACCTTCAACAAAATGTATTTCCATTCCTTAAGTCTTTCTTACATATCTCCTACTTTCCTACATACAGAGTTTCCCTTTATTTCCATCAGTCTTAGTTACACTAAGCAGAACTTTGTATTCTTAGAAACACCTTTAGTTATTAACCAATTGTGAACTGTTACAACAGAATTCTTCAGGTGGCAATTTATGAATCAGTTAAGTGGAAAACAAGTTTACCAACAGATTTAAATACTCTTAGTTTCTTTGCAGTAAGAAGTCAAAAGCACAAACCTACATCCAGTAATTAACGACTTAGCATTTTATCCTGTTTGGTTAAGACCTAGATGTCCACAATTTAATTCCATTTGTCATCCAAGCAAAACTTTAAAACTTTCAGGTTACCAAAGACTTTGAAAGCTACTTCAGCAATTACCCATTAGAAATTTGAGACAATTAACCACCAGTTTAGTCATTTCTTTGCTAACAAATTTTAACAAGTAACACAAGCTTATTTGAACTTCAGTAAACTTTGATAGAATAAAAGTTTCACATTTACTGCTGTAACTTCAAAGACACGTCTTATCTTAATTAAACCAACAAACTTAACTTAGTTCCAATAGTGATTTATGTTCCACCTGGGCCCACTCCACTTTGAATGTTTACCTGAGACATGCGTGGGAAGATCTGGAGTGGGGAGTGTTAGGTCCAGGGGGTGCTCTTCTTGCTCCTTTACAGTGGAGAGAGAAGGAGCCGTGGTGCATGATCTAGAGGCTAGTCATGCAGGTTGCACGTGCGTTGGTACAGAAACACAATAAGGGGGAAACAGAAGAAACAAAGTGCTGCCAGGAGGCAGGGAAAAGATCCCCGGTTTTAGAGCTCATAAGCCCCAACAGAGGAGCAGACGCCATGCTTTCCCACCAGCAAGGGGGAAGGGGTTAGGCAGTCCAAGTCAGGCCAGAGAACACAGGGAAACTTCCCCAAAACAAAGAGAGTTTCAGCAGCTGCTTGGGAATATTCCTTATGGTCTCTGTCTCGAGTTAGACCAACCCCAGTTGGCTCCAGTTATAGCCATTAACACAGGACGTGAGTGAGGGAGAAGCCCCCACATCTATTAAGAGAAACAGAGAAATAAAGCCAGAGTCCCCTTTGCAAGGGATGGCCCAGCAACCTGGGTTTACTATAAGAAGGCTTATTTACGTAATTACCATCCAATATGTCAGGAGAAAGTTTACTAGATGACTCATTTGGGCAAACACATTCCGCAAAAGCCCCTTAGTCTGGGGTCCTGGTGCAGAGCAATGAAGGCCTAGGTATGAGCAATGCAGGCACCGTAGGTCCATTTGCCCTGTTTCCTGCAGAGATCTAACTGATAGATCCCACTGAGGCCATGCAGTGTTACAGGAGCTCAGTCCTTTCCTAAGTTTTGCAATCCAAATCATTTCCAGTGGGTTAAAAGGCACCCCAAGGTAGAGTCCTTGGGAACTGAAGCAGCCTAATGAGGTCATGCTTCCAGAAAAGTAAAGAACGTCCATTACCAAATACCCCGACTCCTGGGTGGTGTCCCACACAGGGTATGTCAGAGGTTTTAGGTGTCAAAAGCGACCTGAGGCATCCCTCAAGATATGCTATTGATCACCATCATGCCTTCCCCAGAAGGCATTCCTGCCCTAAGAGGCCCTGGAGGGGTACCGGCGTCCCTCCACTTCCCCATCGCATCCTAGGCTACAGATGGGTGCCTGGTGAATGGACTAGGAAATTGTGCCATGCCATTGTCTGTCCTGAAGACTGCATACTGTTTTGCCATATTAACCCATGAAAATACTAGAAAAGTTTGGCAAGGGGAAATTACCCAATTTCATAGCTTTAGGCGGTTTGCAGAAGACACTGACGAGAAACAGTAAAGACTGAAATCCATTATGGTCTATGCGACATTCCAACACATGTGGTCCTTGCAGCCAACTTCCCTAGGAAACGGTCCCGGGTTGCGTTTTAATTCAATCGGGTACTGGTTTCGGCCGGCTTCCAGTGGAGGTCTCGTGGCCAGAAGTGGCTAGACCAGGGATGTGGAGGGGATCACATTAGAGATCACATTAGATCAATCAGGAGGAATCCTCACATGGGAGTCTTAAGATTGGCAGCCATCCTGGTGACTTAGGTGGCTGTCCCGTGCCCAAGAGAGACAACTTTCTATAAGAACAGGAATAGAGTGAGGCCATCCAAGTTTCTGGGTCTTATTGCCATTCCGGCCAGGGTACTAACTTACAGCCAAAAGGCAGACGTTCTCCCCATAGAGTAGCCATGGGCTAGAGGATTACAGCCTGAGCAATTGACATGCAAGTGTTCCAATAAGACCATACTCCTTAAAAAAGCCCTGGAATGAGAGTACAGGAAAAGGAGAGAAAGTACTCACCAATTTTGCACCGAAGCTCAGAGTCCAAATGTAAAGACACATAAAACTCCTGGCTGGCTTGCCAAAAATGATGAAGTCCCAGAACCTAAGTCAGGTTCGGTGGGGTGAGGAGGTTTGGAGCCGACGACTAAAGAAAGAATTCTTAAGACATCGTTGGTGCAAAATGGTGGTTTATTAAAGCACGGGGACAGGACCCATGGGCAAGAAGAGCTGCTGCCCCGGGTTGTGAGGGTGGGCATGTTATATACCCCACAGTTGGGGGAGGTGGTGAAGGAATGGGAGGTTTCAACAGAGTTTTCACATGCTAGAGAGGGCCTACAAGGTGCCGGGGTGAGTCTTTGCCCTTATGGCTTGATCAATGTCATCTTTAGATCAGGCATTAACATCAAGATAATTGGGAGATTCTTGGTGGGGCACTATGATCTGGCTATCATTTACATACCTTTCTACCTCAGTCTCCTCCAGTTTATGGTGGGAGGGGGACATTAGGGCTTCAGGAACCAAGAGTTATTTGCCTCTGGAAATTTGTGCTATTGATAAGGTAACCTCCCTGTTTAGGTCTCTAGGACATCTTGTAGAGCAAGGGAGATTCCTGTTCTGCAGGATTGAGATCCCTGCAAGTTAACTATTTATCATTGTATGGCGATCAGGGGTGCCTGAGGAATGCTACACATATGGAGGGGAGCGGGTGAAGAGGGGGTGCAAGGCGCCAGCTTTTGCTTTGTCCTCCGCCAGCCTCCTGCTCCCTCATCAAGCTGACAGATAGGTTATTTTAAAATTCTTAATACATAGTTGGGAGATGAATGATTAGAGGATGCGCAATGACCTCTAGCAGATCACTAGGAACAGATCACTAGGAACCCCAAAACTGGCAATGAATTGAAATCTGATAGATGTATTTTCAGACATTATTGTTATAAAACCTCTGTACTTCACGGAAATGATGTTCATCATTTTATAATGTAGAGTTCTCAAAAAATATGACAATATTATTAAAGAGGTTCTCTTTGCAAAATAATGCAGCTCCATCAATAAATGAAAAAATATGAAAATTTCAATTTGAACTTAATTAGCATTCTTTTTTTTAAATATTTTATTATTTATTTCAGAGGGAAATCACAAGTAGGCAGAGAGAGAGAGAGAGACAGAGGAGGAAGCAGGCTTCCTGATGAACAGAGAGCCCGACACGGGACTCAATCCCAGGACCCCGAGATCATGACCTGAGCCGAAGGCAGCGGCTAAACCCACTGAGCCACCCAGGTGCCCTTAATTAGCATTCTTCTAAGTGCCCATGAAAATTAGAAAAAGATAATGACATTTGAAAGCTATTTTCAATTTTATGAAGTTAATTGTTTCATGTCTGAACAGAGGAAGGGACAAAGCAAAAGATCTGCTCAACAGAGTATGTAGAAGGCAAGTTGTAGTTTTAATGCTTACTAAACAGAAAAAATGGATTAACAATTAAGTAAATGACATTAAGCAATAAAAATTTTTTTTACTATTATAAGATTGTTATAATATGCCTTCATTTTATCATACTGGTGTATTTCTTTTATTCTTTTGTAAAGATGTCATGCAAACTTTGGTTTTTGTTTTGTTTTAAAGGTTTTATTTATTTATTTTTTTTATTTGACAGAGATCAGAAGTAGGCAGAGAGAGAGGAGGAAGCAGGCTCCCTGCTGAGCAGACAGCCCAGCATGGGATTTGATCCCAGGACCCTGGGATCATGACCTGAACAGAAAGCAAAGGCTTTAACCCATTGAGGCACCCAGGCACCCTGCAAACTTTAGAAATAAAAAGTTATTTTCAAGGAGTGTTTTTTTTTTTTTTTCTCTAGACTTTTGTATAGGTGATTTGTAAAAGATCACAGTGTTAGTCCGAGTGTTCCCGTCCCAGAAGCAGAGTTTTTAGAAGATCAAAGTTTGTTCAACTAATCCATAAGACAAAGGTAAAGCCTTTGGGCCAAAAGCTATTTCTGCTATAGATGAAGTGAAAAAAAACCCTAAATTTGTTAAGTAACCCAAGTAAATATTAAAGTCCCATCTATTAGGAAAAATATAAAAGTAAAGTTGAGTATGAGTAATGGGAGTGGTTACTCCCTTTTTCAGTTGCCTTTTTCTGTAAGTGAACTACCCCAAAATTAGCGTCCTGTAACAAGAATCATTTATTGTTATGATCTCTCATAGATCTGAGGATAGACTGGACTCAGTTAAGCATTTTTCACTGAGGATGTCTCCTGTAGTATAGGCAGAGAATGGCTGGACTAGAGATATCCTGATGGCTTCATAGCTCAATGTCTGATGCATGGGCTGGGCACAGTCAAAAAGCAAACCCATAGGCATGGGTTTCAACCTCTATTTCCTCCATCCCTGTTCTCCCAAGTAAAATTATAACCAATATTGGAAAGTGCTTGTTTTGCAAACCTCCAGAGTGGTCATTCTATTTTAAGTCAATAAGTATATACATATAGAGGAGACTGGGAAGGTGGTGGAGTAGGAGGAACCTAAGCTTGCCTTGTCCAACAGACACAACAAGATAACACATCAGTTTAATAACCCAGAAAACTACCCAAAGACTGGCAAGGAGAGGCCACCATGAAGAAGGTAGGAAAGGTGGAGAGGTGATTTGAAGCCTAAACAGGCCATGGCTACTTGTGGAGAGGAAGTAGCCAGGGGTGCTGAGAAGGGTGAGAAACAGACTGTCACACAGAGGAAACTTCTAGGGTAAGACAAACCCCATAACATTTGGCTTTGAAGGGAGAGGAGACACATTTCACTAGTTCTTAACAACAAGCAACCTAAAAGCTTGGCCTGGTTAGTACCTGGATAGAATTCTAAATGTCATTAAGCTCAGCTCTAGGAGAGCCCTGAGAATGTTAGGAAGTTGAGTCCCCAGCCTTAAAGAGATAGCATATCAAGCAACCTTAGCAGATAGAACATAGAACCAGCAATTTGAAAAATCACCAGGGAAAGAATGGAAGAAAAGTGATTTACTCATCACATGGGATGTCCTAGAGATACAAGAATCTCAGAAAGACTCCTCCAGGAACAAAGGAACTGATAGGCACCATGCTCCTCTCCCTCCCCTCCTCCCTGTCCCCAGCTCCTAGCATAAACACACTTCCATCTGCAGAAACCAGATCAATGCCCCCACTCCCTACTTAACTTGTTTGGACCAAGCTCTGTCTCCATCACTTCAGTAGATACACTGTTCCCAGTCACACTTGTCTCAGTCCTGGTGCTGCCAGTTCACACCCCTAGAAGACCAGTGCAAATCTTTACAGCAACACAAACCCTGCCTTTTGTGGGATCCTCTTTCCTGGAAGTGACAGCCCATGCACTCTCAGCACTTCTGCTAGGTCAGCCCAGTCCTGAAGCAGGGGCTCCAGGTCTCACTTAGCAAGTAAATGGGCATGTACCTTGTTAAAACCCACTCTACATCAGCTATGGACCAAACACTATTCACTATAGGCAAGAAAGCCACTGCAGCCAAAAGGACTGCAGAAAAAAGTGTCCAGAACAAAACAAGACACACACAACACACATAGGAGTCACTCCTTGAAGTGCCAGGTCCTAGGGAACAGGAAACATGGCACTGAAGGGTATTATAAGACTTCTTAGTCATAAGGCCACTACTTGCAAGAGCAAAGGATGTAGCTGATGTTCCTAGTATTAAAAAACAAAACAAAACAAAACAAAAACAAACAAACAAACAAAGAAAAACAGACATAAGTAGTTAGAAAAAATGAGACAGAAAAATATGTCCCAAATGAAAGAACAGGACAAAATCACAGTAAGAAAGCTAAATAAAATAAAGATACATAATATGCCTGAGAGAACTTTAAGTGATGGTCAAAAAGATAATTGACTTAAGAGTGGAGGACCTCAGTGAGACCATTAATAGAAAACATACAAAAGAACCAATCAAAGATGAGGAAATCAGTAATGGATATTAAAAATAAACTAGGGGAAATAAATAGTAGACAAGAGAAAGCAGAACAGATCAGCGACCTGGAGAACAGAGTAATGGAAAACAATGAAGTGGGGTGACAGAGAGAAAAGAATAACCAAAAAAAAAAAAGAAGAAGAAGAAGAAGAAGAAGAAGAAGAAGAAGAAGAAGAAGAAGAAGAAGAAGAAGAAAAAGAAGAAGAAGAAAGAAAGAAAGAAAGAAAGAAAGAAAGAAAGAAAGAAAGAAAGAAAGAAAGAAAAAATAGACTAAGGGAATTTAGTGATACATTCAGCATAATAACATTCATATTATAGGGATCCCAAAAGAACAGAGAGGAAAAGTGGGCAGAAAAATTATTTGAAGACATAATAGCTGAAAACTTCCCTGAGTCTGGGGTGGGAACAAATATCCAGATCCAGGGAGCACAGAGAAACCCACTGAAATAAACCCAAGGAGGTCTACACCAAGACATATATTAATTAAAATGGCAAAAGGAGAATTTTAAAAGCAGCAAGAGAAAAGAAAACAGTTACATACAAGGAAATCCCATAAGGTTATCAGCTGATTTTTCAACAGAAACTTTGCTGGCCAAATGGGACTGTCATGATATATTAAATGTGCTAACAAAAACTCTGCAAACAAGAATACTCTATACATCAGGGCTATCCTTCAGAATAAAAGGGGAGATAAAAAGTTTCACAGACAAAAAAGAAATTAGAGGAATTCATCACCACCAAAGAAATCCTACAAAAAAAAAAAAAAAAAATGGTTTCTGGGACTCTGAATGGAAAGGAAAGGCCATAAGAAGGAGTAAGAAAAGTAAGAAAGCAAAAAGTGTTAAACTTAAGTATAATTACAAAAATCAGTCAAGACATTCACAAAATTAAAAGATGTAAAGTAAGACACCATATACATAAAACTTGGGAAGGAGAGGAGAAAAAATGGGTTCAAACATAAGCAACTGTCTCCTTAATATGGACTGCTATATGCTGATGTTATATACAAATCTAATAATAACCACAAATAAAAAACTGGTAATAGATATGCATAAAATAGGGTAAGGAATTTCAATTGGGGTGGAGTTTTTTGGATTTTTCCACATAAAGTGCCATGACATCTGTGAAGAGTAAGAGTTTTACCTTTTCTTTGACAATTTGAATTATTTTTATTTCCTTTTGTTGTCTGACCGCTGAGGCTAGGACTTCTAGTACTATGTTGAACAACAGTGGTTGAGAGTGGGCATCCACGGTTGTGTCCCTGACCTTACGGGAAAAGCTCTCAGTTTTTCCCCATTGAGAATAATATTTGCTGTGGGCTTTTGGTAGGTACCTTTTATGATATTGAAGTATGTTACCTCTATCCCTACACTGGGGAGAATTTTAATGAAGAAAGAATGGCGTATTTAGTCAAATACTTCTTCTGCATCAATTGAGAGGATCGTATGTTTCTTGTCTTTAGTTTTATTAAAGTTATATGCTATGTTTGATTTGCAAATGTTGAAACAGCCTTGCAGTCCAGGAATAAACTCCACTTGGTCATGGTGAATAATCCTTTTAATGTATCTGTTGGACCTTACTAATATCTTGGTGATAATTTTGGCACCCATGCTCATCAGGGATTTTGGTCTATAATTCTTTTTTTTTTTTTTTTTTTTTTTTTTTTTTTTGGTGAGTTCTTTGGATTTGGGATCAAGGTAATGTTGGCCTCATAGAAAGAGTTTGGAAGTTTTCTTTCTGTTTCTGTTTTTTGGAACAGGTTCAGAAGAGTAGGTATTAGTTTTTCTTTAGATGTTTGGCAAAATATCCCTGGAAAGCCATCCAGACCTGGACTCAGGTGTTGGGAGATTTTTTTATCACTGCTTCAATTTCCTTGCTGGTGAGGGTTTGTTCAGGTTTTCTGTTTCTTCCTCTTAGAGTTCTGGTAGTTTATAAGTCTCCAGGATGTATCCATATCTCCCAGGTTGCTTAATTTGTTGGCATACAGTAACTCAAAATATGTTCTTATAATTGTTTGTATTTCCTTGCTGTTGATCGTGATCTCTCCTCTTTCATTTTTTAATTTATTAAAATTTTCAATTTATTAATTTGGGTCTTTTCTCTTTTCTCTTAAATCTGGTTAGGGGTTTATCAATCCTATTAATTCCTTCAAGGAACCAGCTTCAACTTTTATTTATATGTTCTTCTCTTCTTTCGGTTTCTGTTTCATTGATTTCTGCTCTAATCTTTATTATTTCTCTTCTGCTTGGTTTAAGCTTTATTGTTTTTTTTTTCTCCAGTTTCTTTAGGTATAAGGTTAGATTGTGTATTTGAGACTTATCTAATTTTTTGAGAAAGGCTTGGATGGTTATATATTTCCCCCTTAGGACCACCTTTCCCGTGTCCCAAAGGTTGTGAACAGTTGTGTTTTCATTTTCATTTGTTTTCATAAATTTTTAAAATTCTTCTTTAATTTCCTGGTTGACCCATTCATTCTTTAGTAAGATGCTTTTTACCTTCCAAGTGTTTAAATGTTTTCCAAATTTCCTCTTGTGATTGAGTTCAAGTTCTAAATGATTGTAGTATGAAAATTACTGGGAATAATCGTAATCTTTTGGTACCCATTGAGACCTTATTTGTGACCCAGTATGTGGACTGTTCTGTAAAATGTTCCCTGTGCACTCAAGAAGAATGTGTTTTCTGTTGTTTTAGGATTGAATGCTCTGTATATATCCGTGAAGTCCACCTGGTCCAGTGTGTCATTGTCATTCAATGTTGATCTTCTGCTTAGATGATTGTCCATTGCTGAGTGGGTTGTTGAAGTACCCTATTATTATTATGTAATTATCAATCTGTTGCTTTAATTTACTTATTCATTGGTTTATGTAATTGGCTGTTTCCAAATTAGGAGTATAAATATTTATAATTTTTAGATCTTCTTGTTGGATAGATCCTAAACATGATATACTGTCCTTCCTCATCTTGTTATCATCTTTGGTTTAAAACCTAATCTGTCTGATATAAGGATTCCTATTTCATCTTTCTTTTAATGCTCATTAGCATGATAAATGGTTCTCCACCCCCTCACTTTCAATCTTGTGGTGTTTTTAGGTCTAAAATGAGTCTCTTGTACACAGAATATGGATGGTTCTTGCTTTTTTATTCAATTTGATATCCTCTGTCTTTTTTTTTTTTATTATTATTTCTTTTCAGCGTAACAGAATTCATTGTTTTTGCAACACACCTATTGCTTCATGCAATCCTCTGTCTTTTGATTGGAGCATTTAGCCTACTTATGTTCAGAGTAACTATTGACAGAAATGAATTTAGTGCCATTGTATTACCTGTAAAGTCCCTGTAAATTATCTCTGTTTCTTTCTGGCCTATGCTACTTTTGGGCTCTCTCTTCACTTACAGGATCCTCTTTAATATTTCTTGCAGGGCTGGTTTAGTGATCACAATTGTTTTAGTTTCTCTTTGTCCTGGAAACTCTTTATCTCTCCTTCCATTCTGAATGACAGCCTTGATAGATGAAATATTCTTGGCTGCATGTTTTTCTCATTTAGTACTCTAAATATATCATGATAGCCCTTGCTGTTCTACCAGGTCTCTGTGGATAGGTCTGTTGCCAGTCAAATGTTTCCACTATTGTAGTTTAAGGAGCTCCTGCCTTGAGCTTCTTTTAGGATTTTCTCTTTATCTCTGTAATTTGCAAGCTTCACTATTATATGGCAGGGTGTTCATCTATTTTTATTGATTTCAGGGGACATTCTGTTTACTTCTTGAACTTAAATGTCTATTTCCTTCCCCAGATTAGGGAAGTTCACAGCTATGATTTGCTCAAATATACCTTCTGTCTCTCTCTCTCTTTCTTCTTCCTCTGGGGCCCCAATAATTCTAATATTGTTGCACTTTATGGTATCACTGATTTCTCAAATCCTTCCCTTATGGTACATTAATTGTTTTTCTCTCTCTTCCTCAGCTGCCTTCCTTTCAACTGTTTTGTCTCCTATGTCACTTACTCTCTCTTCTGCCTTATTTATTCTAGCTATTAGAGCAGCCATTTTAGACTGCATCTCAGTTACAGCACTTTTAAATTTTTGCCTGATTAGATTTTATTTCTGCACTAAGAGATTCTCTAAAGTCTTTTTTTAAAGAGAGCTAGTAACTTTATAACCGATATCTTTAATGAGCTCTGACATTTTACTTATGTCCATATTGATAAGATCTGTGGCAGAAAGTATTACCTCTGTTTTCTTTTGTTGTCATTTCTTTCCTATAGTGATTTTGCCCAGAGAAGAAAGGATGAGTGGGAAAACAAAATAAAAAAAATATCAAGTGAAATACATACTAGAAAAATCTGAAGAGGTCAGAAAACAAAACAGAAAATTAAAAAAAAGTAGAAAAGAAAGAACATAATCTCACAAGTGTGGACACAGGTGGACAAAACAGGGTAATCCACTTGCCCTGTGTGTATTTTGTCCTGTTTGTTAGAAGAAGCTAAATCTCAGAATTGTAAAGAAAGCAAAATTTATATATAACAAAATAAAATTGTATACAGTGAAAGGAAGCAAAAAATGAAGTGTATATCTATCAAGTGAAAATGGAAAAAATGGAATTTAAAAAAGACTTAAAAACAAAGAGTTGATAAAATAAAAAACTAGTTGAAAAGGAAAAAGAAAAATCTTAAACTGCAAGATTAAAGACTCATGCCAAAACCCCAATTCTATATACTATTTTCCCCAGCACAAGAGTTTTTCAGTTTTGAGGGATCTATTTATTTGGTATTCCCCTGAGGATCCTTCTGGTCTTCTGGGTAAGAGGGCTGTTGCACTGATCCGCGGGTGTCTTTGCCTAGGTGGAATTGCACCATTCCTTGCCAGGGGCCAGGCTCAATGTAAACTCATATGGATTACTCTATTTGTCTTTTACTGCTGCTTTATAGGGTGAACAAATAACAAAAAAATGGTGCCACCCCAATCTCCAGCCCTAGAGCTGAAGGATCATGTCCCCCACTCTTCAGTGCCCCTTCAGGGAAAGACAGTCAAACCCTTTCATATGCTTCAAACTCCCCAGACTCCTGCTGTGTGTACCAACATCAATCCTCCCAGGGGAAGGAGAGGTGCCTCAAAAAAGCCTGTTTGGGGAGGCTTTGCCTTATTTTTTTCTGATCCATGCTACTCCTCCTGGACAAAGGATCCAGCTCTCATAGCAGTTGTTCTTTTTTTGGGTCCCTGCTTGGAGAGTGGTCTCCTGATTGTGTTGGGGTTCATAGTTTATTGCAACACATAGCTGAGAAGCCACTTTGGAGCTCGCTAATTATAGCTGGCTTCTCTGCTCCAACACTTGGGCACTCTGCTGCATTCAGGCATCCCCCTTCTTTCTGTGACCCTGGGGATCCTGAGACCACACTGCTTAAGAGTCTGCCCTGCTTTACCACCTGAGCATATTTCAGCCAGCGATGTCCCTCATGGAAGCCGACTTCTAAAAGTTCTGATTCTATGTACTACTGCTGTATTACTTTCCAGCGGCCTGCTTACAGAGGATCCCTCCCGACTGTGGTTTATATATCCCCTCAAAATCATGTCTCTTCACCTTCTTCCTTTGCAAATAGTAGTCTTTTTTCTATTTGTAGTATTGTAGCAATTCTTTCCTTAGATCTCAGGTTGAATTTTCAGATCTTCTGAATGATCTGTTAGATATCTAGGTAAATTCAAGAGACCAGATGAAACACAGTTCCCCTTTTACATCATCTACAGGATTCTTCCAGACAAAGTAGACTTTACAAACAAAGACTGTAACAAGTTACAAAGAAGGACACTATATATGGTATATGGTATATAACCATATATACATATATATGGTATATAACCATAAAGGAAACAATTCAACAAGAAGATATAACTATTATAAATATTTATGCACCCACCAATGGAGCCTTCAAATACATAAAGCAACTAATAACATACATAAAGGAAGTAATCAATACTAATACAAAATAACATGGGACTTTAACACCCTACTTACATCAATGGATAGATCATTCAAATAGAAAATCAATGAGGAAACAATGGCTTTGAATCACACATTTGACCAGATGTATCTAATTGGTATATTCAGAATATTCCATCCTAAAATAGTACAATATACATTCTTTTCAAGTACACATCAAATATTCTCCAGAATATATCATGCATTAGACCATAAAACAAGTCTCCACAAATTAAAAAGGACTGAAATCATACCATGCATCTTTTCTGACCACAGCGCTATGAACCTAGAAATCAACTGTAAGAAAAACTCTGGAAAGCACACACATACAGCTTGGTTAAATAACATACAACTAAACAAGGAAAGGTCAACCAAGAAATCAAAGAGAAAGTTTTAAAATACATGAATATGAATGAAAATGAAACACAATAGCCTGGAAACTTTTGGAAGCAGCAAAAGCTATTCTAAAAGGGAATTTCAAATCAAATTTAGAGGCCTACCTAAAGAAGTGAGAAAAATTTCAAATAATTAACCTAACCTTAAATCTAACAGAGCTGGGAGGGGGACCAAAACCAGCAGAAGGAATTATATAAAAAAAGATTGAAAGCAGAGATTGAAAAAAATATTGAAGCAGAGATAAATGAAATGGAACTTCAAAATGAACAAAAAAACATTTAAAGATATAAATGAAATCAGTAGCTGATCCTTGGAGAACATTTAAAAAAACTGATAAACTACTAGTCAAACCCATTGGAATGAGAGAAAGAGAAAGAGAAAGAGAAAGAGAGAAATAGGACTCAAAATCAGAAATGAAAGAGTAGAAATAACAACACCACAGAAAAACAAAGCCATGATAATATTATGAAAAATTATATGCCAACAAATTGGACAAGAAATGAATAAATTCTTAGAAGTGGATAAATTCTAGAAGAAATGGATAAATTCTTAGAAAAATATTACCTCCCATAACTGAATCAAGAAGAAATAAAAAAAAAATTATCAGACTGATTATGAACAATGAAATTGAATCAGTAATTAGGAAAATAAAAATTAAAAAAACGACCTCCCCCAAACAAAAGTCTAGGACCAGATGACATCATAGGTGAGTTTTACCAAACACTTAAAGAAAAGTTAATAACTTTTCTTTTCAAACTTTTACAAAAAAATAGAAGAGAATGGAAAGTCTCCAAATTTGTTCTATGAGGCCAACATTAACCTGATACAAAAACCAGGCGAAGACACTACAAAAGTATAGAACTACAGGCCAATATCTCTGATGAACATAGATGCAAAAATCCTCAACAAAACATTAGCAAAACAAATCCAATAACTTATGAAAAAAAAATCATCCACCATGATCATGTTGGATTTATTCCTGGTATGCAAGAGTTGCCCAATATAAGGGGTGTGCCTGGGTGGCTCAGTTATTAAGTGTTTGCCTTTGGCTCAGGTCATGATCCCAGGGCTCTGGGAATAATGAAATTGTTTCATTGGCTTGAGCCCCAAACCAGGCTCCCTGTAGGAAGCCTGCTTCTTCCTCTTCCAGTCCCCTTGCTTGTGTTCCTGCTTGCACTCTCTCTCTCTCTGTCAAATAAATAAATGAAATCTTAAAAAAAAAAGATTGTCCAATATTTGCAAATCAATTGACATGATACATCACATCAATAAGAGAAGGGTAAGAACCATATAGTCATTTTGACAAATGATAAAAATGCCTTTGACCCAGTACTATACTAATTCATGATAAAAACCCTCAACAAAGTAGGTTTAGAGGGAACATCCCTCAACATAATAAAAGCTTTATATGAAAAACCCACAACTAATGTCATACTCAATGGTGATAAAAATGAGAGCTTTTCCCTTAAGGTCAAGAATAAGACAAAGATATTCACTCTGAGCACTTTTATTCAACATGGTACTGGAAATCCTAGCCATAGCAACCACACAACAAAAAGAATTAAAAGTCATCCAAATTGGGAAGAGAGAAGTAAAACTTTTATCATTTGCAGATGACATGATAATATACTGAAAACCCTGGAGACTGCCAAAAAGCTACTACAACCAATAAATGGATTCATTAAGGTTGCAGGATACAAAATCAGTGTACAGAAATCTGTGGCCTTTCTATTCACTTATAATGAAGTAGCAGAAAAAAAATTAAGAAAACAATTCCATTTACAATTATACTAAAAATAATAAAACACTAACAAATAAACTTCCAGACCTGTAATCTGAAAACTATGAAACATCACTGAAAGAAATTAAAGATGAAACAAACAATGGAAAGATATTCCATGCTTATGGATTGCAAGACAAATTTTGTTAAAATGTCCATACTACCCAAAGCAATCTACACATTTAAAATACCAACAGCATTTTTCACAGAACTAGAACAAATCCTCTTAAAATTTGTATGAAATCACAAAAGATGCTGAAAAGCCAGAGATGTCTTGAAAGAGAAGTACAAAACTAAAGGTATCATAATTCCAGATATCAAGATACAGTACAAAGATGCAGTTATCAAAACAATATAGTACTGGCACAAAAATAGACACACAAATCTATAGAACAGAACAGATGCCTCAGAAATAAATCCATGGTTATGTGGTCAATTAAACTTTGGTAAAGGAGACAAGAATACACAATGGAGAAAAGATAGGTTTTTCTATAAATGGTGTTGAAAAAGGAGGACAGCTAGTTGCAAAAGAATGGAACTGGATTATTCTCTCACATCATACAAAAAACCCAAAAAACTAAAAATAAATAAATAAATAATCTCAAAATGGAGTGAAGACCTAAATCTGAGACCTGAAGCCATAAAAATCCTTGAAGAGAGCACAGTCAGTAATTTCTCTGACATTGTCCATAGCAACATTTTCTTAGGTAAGTCTCCTGAGGCAAGAGAAACAAAAGCAAAAGTACACTATTGGCACTATATAAAAACAAAAATTTTCTGCATAGCAAAAGAAAGAATCAACAAAACAGAGACAATCTACTGAATGGGAAAAGACATTCACAAATGATATATCAATAAAGGAATAGTATCCAAAATACATTAAAAAAAACTTATACAAATCAATGCGAACCCCCCCCAAAACCCTAATGATCTAATTAAATGGATTAAAAATGGGCAGAAGCCATGAGCAGACATTTCTCCAAAGAAGACATACAGATAGATTAGTCATAGGAAGAAGATGGAAGGCACATCATGTCATCCTGGAATTTGATTTTCTGAAAAATATTTTTACAATATGTACAGTATATTATTCACATAGAATATCATAAATATGTAATTTATATATGGTTATGCATGTTGAAACAATTTGAAGGATGGAGTGAATTATTTAAAAAGCAAGGCAGGGGGCACCTGATTGGCTCAGTCAGTTAAGTGGCTGACTCTTGATTTTGGCTCAGGTCATGATCTCATGGTCCTGGGAGCCATATGCACATCAGCCTCCATACTCAGCAAGTGCCTTTTTCTGCCCTTCCCCTCCACCTCACTAGAGTACACTCTCTCTTTTTAAATAAATAAATAAATATTAAGGGAAAAAAAAAACTAAGCAAAAAGCAAGATCCCTATTTCTTTGGTGTCATATAGGAATTCTTTTATGGTTACTTAAATTAATAATCTTAGGGCTATGCCTAGGGCATATGATATATTCTGAGCTTATTAAATGAATGAATAAATAAATGAATAATATTTGGTTACTGAATATACGAGAAAACTTGGGTCGCCATAACAACAGTCTTTCCCTGTAAGTAGATATTTATAGGCAAGTCATATTCTAATTAAGAGCTTGCATGGGGAGCACATAATTATGACAGGAAAAGGCCATTATTGTTGTTACTATCCCTAGGGTACAACGCCAAATTTAATAATTTTCAGAGTGACATACTTGCCACAGGAGAGAGAAAAATTAGGTCTATGGGCTGGTGGACCCAGTCAACCACTGGCTTGACTTCTAGTCCTTTGGCTATTCTATCCCTTCACTATGTGAATTGGACAATTATAAACTACTGGATTAAGACTTTTGCTTCATAACTTTTATATTCCAGCCAGCTCTCCCTCATTCAGATTTTTTACAGGCTTTCCATTTCTTTTATTTTTACTTTTTTTTTCTTGACCCCATGTTTTGTTATTCATAATTTCAACTTTCTACTTAGATAATTCTCAGTGCAAGAATATTTATTTTCTATGTCTTTATAATTTCATTTTGTTATTAAATCTTTCAGTTATAGACAATTAATTTTGTATGGTATGAGAAAGGATGTACACTTTTTCCTAAACTGTCTTAAATGAATAAATATTGATTTCTGCTATATATTCTTAATCTTTTGTACATTCAACCATCTCCAGAAAGGATGGAGGGGGGAAAAAAAAGGCTGAGAGATAACTTATTTTTATGAGCTAAGGATAACATTGTATGGAAGTGATTGCATTATTATTGTGTTATTGAGAAGTTGAAAAAGTTGGTTGACACCTCCTCTGGCTCTAATTTGTCTATGTAAAGTAGCTTAATTAACTCTGTATTGCTGACTTTTTGTTTTTACTAATTAATTATTTCTATATATAATTCATGTTCAATGCAACAAGGAAGTCTAAATGTTTTAGTATATGTGCTGCCGAAGCGAGCACAAGTCTAAATGTTTTAATGCCCAGTCAGGTTGCATGAGTAAGATTTAACTTTCTGTTACTCAGTTTTCTGTCTTAAGGTCATATTTCATATTAGATTTCATATTGTGAAATCCCAAGAATAAAACCCTTATTATAAGTTTTCCTAATTTGAGTTTGGTTGATTAGAAATGAAACTGGAAATTGGTCTGTGTGGGACTATAGAAAAATCTATCACAGAATACAAATAGCAATGGTGAAGGAACAAAACAAACAAACAAACAAACAAACAAAAACACAGACCATCATTTCATTTGATGAAATGTTTTGACCAGAGACTCACAGACTTAACCCTATATTCTGTGACCCATACCACAAAGTAATAGTTCAGTGTTCCATAATTCAGTGCTCACAAGTTTAAAGTATATAACTACCATGAATAGTGAGAATTGATTATGCTCTCCAATATTATTACTATAGGGTCTCCATTTCCATGGCACTATTTGTGGTTGCCTATAAACACTTTTCCTGGTGTTCTTGCCCTCTCCTCTTCATCTAGACACCTAGATTCAACCATTAAACATAGCCAACATGTGAAATAATAGAAAATATATATATTGGCCTCTGGCCCTTGTTCCTGACAGAGAGTTCCTGAAACTGTTGTAATTTCCCAAGTGATAAGGGCACTAGGAGCATTTGTTCTTATATTTGGTCTTTGACACTGGTTCCTTAAACAGAGCTCCTAAATCCTTTGGAATTTTCTGGCTCCTGGATGAGGACTGGTTACCAGGAAGATGCTTGGAACTTTTTTTCCCAAGGAACAGAAGAGGGGCTAGAAATTGAGTTTACAATTAATCATACCTATGTGATGAAGTCTCCATAAAAATCCCAAAGGTATGGGATTCAGGGAGCTTCCAGATTGGTGTACACAACCACATGTTGGGAGATTACTTAACTCCACAGGGATAGAGGCTCTTGTGCTTAGAACCCTTCCAGACCTTGTCTTATGGAGCTCTTCATCTGGCTGCTTATCTACATCCTTAATCATATACTGTATTTATAATAATCACAATAAATGCAAGTAAGAGTTTTCTTGAGTTCAGTGAGTTTTTCTAGGAAATAATTGAACTCAAGGGGGGAGGAGGAATCATGGGAAACTCTGATTTGTAGTTAAGTTATTGGTAACCTGGGGACCTATTACTTGACAAGTTGAAGTTGGGTGCAGTCTTGTGGAAATGAGCCCTTAACTTGTGGGGTCTGCATTAATTCCAACTAGTATTAAAATTGAATTAAACTTTAGGATACCCAACAGGCATTTCAGAGAATTGCTTTATTTGGGAAACACACACACACACCTGTTATCAGAAGTGCTGTCAGTACAGTAGTAGAGTAATGAGAGAGAAGCAGCACACAGAAGGAGTTTTGTTTTATCCTCCACACTCTGTAATTGCCAGGGAGTGAGTCTCTCTCTCTCTGGACCCCCAACCCTAGTGTACCTGAGGTATTATTCTTCTTGTTAACACACCGTGTGTATATCTCTCTCTCAACATTTGTCACAGCAATCTATTTGTTGATTTGTCTGTTTTCCCCATCCATTTTTAAGCTGTTTAGATGGAAGTTCCATATATATATATATATATATATATATATATATATATATATATATTCAGATAAAATAGTTTAACATATTAAATTAAGTTTGTCTCCTTAAATATTTTAATAATTCCTCTACCCCCTTTCTTTTTAGTTTGAGCTATCTATAATAAAATTTTGCTGAACAAAAATAAATTGCAACTTCATCCAAATGGAATAATAATTAGATATTTGGAACAAGCTATCTGAATTAATGTGCTTCTACTGTGTTCAGAATAATTCTAGAATATTAGAACCAGAAGAAATCCTAACTTATTTACACATGTGCTTATTAGGCTCTTCCAGTTTAGCTAAGAAGATAGGAAGGATAAAGATCTGAAACAGCTATCTGGGGCCAGAAAGGAAGGTCATGTGAGGAGAGTGCCATGTCCAGCCTCTGACAGCAGCTCTGTGATTAAACAACTCCTATCTAGTTCTCATGAACAGGCATACACTGCTGCCAGAGCTGGAACTACTGTTATAGAGTCTCTGCTCTAGTGGCTACCTATTCCCAGCTTGTCATGAGCCACTATTTCTATCTTTACTCTCTCTGCCTACTTTATGCTCCTGCCTAGAAGAGTAAATGATGATGTTCTCTACAAGCCTAAAACCTCAAAACCAAACCAAATTTCACAGGAGCAGGTCTCTTCAGATAGCTACTCTCCCTCCTGCTGCATGGAGATCTTGTACATGCCCACCTATTAAAATGCTGGTCACCCTGTAAATTAATTGCCTTTTGGAAAAGCACTTCCTTGATGAGTTATAATGGTGAGAAGATATGCTCTAGCTTCTTAGAGGTCCTAAGAGTGTGGAATGAGTTCAAGTTACACCACTGGGAGCTCCTCTTTCATTGAATAGAGGCAGAAAGTGAAACCTAAAAAGTTAGATGATCACTGCAAGAAGGGTTCCATTCAAAGCCTACCCTGAAGCACACCATCTCCCCATAATAGGAAACTCTCTCTTTGTCTCAGTCCTTTTGACCTATCCAAATGTTTGGAGTAAGCCTGCAAGGGCTGAATTAACAGATACATTACGTTTATGGAATGTGTAAACATACTGCCAATGTAAGTTTTATAAGAATTATTTAGGCTTAAAAATTAAGGGTGGTTATGGTTTCTGGATTGGTATGTAAGGACATTAGAGGGTCACCACTTTATCTTAACAACAGATACAAAGCTAAACAAACTGAAAAATCAATACTTTTGGGGGGGATCTTTAAGAGGATTAAGGTCATGGGGCAAACTATTTTCAACAAAATTGGACCGACAGAGAATTACAGTATACTGGAGTAGAAACCTCCCCAGGAACCAGAAATAGGGTCAGAAAATCTGAGCTGTATTGATAAATTGCTGGATGCTAGGCCTGTACAAATCTGAGAATTAAAGGCTTTAGGGGAAACCAGTCATAGGAGACTGCCACACTTTTGTGACTCTACCGTCAGGAGCTTGACTGGTGCTCACAGGAAATAGCTCAGTAAATTCCCTTCATGTTTTTGGCAGGAAGAGGGGAAAGGAGTCATTTGTAAATATGTCAGAGCACTCTAATCTTCTTAACATGGTCTATCTTTAAGAGAAACTAGTTAACCTGCTAGAAAACCTGCTGGGATTTTCTCTGAGCCTATTTGACCTAAGGAGGAAAATACCCAACTTCAACCTTTGTGGAGTTAAAACAACAACAACAAAAACAAAACAAAAACCAGAAATAGTTGTGAAGTTCACAGTCTAGAGGCATAGGAACACTCAAAGACTGAAACCTAACCATAGCACTATAGAATGCTTCCCTCTCACTAGAACTACGATTACATTACCAAAGGCCTTACTTTTGTTCATTTCCCCTAGAACATCATACCCAGTAATCAAGAGAAAATTACAAAGCATAATGTGCTAGCCTCATAGAATGTGCTAGCCTCATAGAATGAATTTAGAAGCTTTCCTTCCTCTTCTATTTTTTTGAAATAGTTTGAGAATAGATATTATCTCTTCTCTTAAATATTCTAGAACTTGTGATTATGTCTAGTTTTAGACTTCTGTTTCTTGACTTTCTTTACAATTCAATTTTATTACCAATCATCTGTTCATTATTTTCTATTTCTGCTTACTTTTGGAAGATTGTATGCTTCTAGAAGTTTATCCATTTCTTCTAAATTGTCTAATTTGTTAGCATATAATTTTTGATAATCTCTAATCTGTATTTCTGTGGTATTGATTGTTATTTCTCCTCTTCCTGATTTCAGTTGGGTACTCTTTATTTTTCTTCATGAGTCTTGTTAAAAGTTTATCATTTTGTTTATATTTTCAAAGAAAGCTCTTGATTTCACTGATATTTTCTATTTTGGTAATTTTTTAGTGCCTATTTCATCTATTTCTGCTCTGATTGTTATTTCCTTTCTTGTACTAACTTTTGGCTTTGGGTTTTGTTGGTTCTTCTTTATCTAGTTCTTTAGATGAAAGATGAATTGTTTACTTTAGATTTCTATTGTTTCTTGAGGTAGATTTTTCTCGCTATAAATTTCTCTTAGGATGGTATTGTTGTGTCTCAAAGGTTTTGGACCACTATGTCTTCCTATTTATCTCCATGTATTTTATTTTTCTTTGATTCTATTCACTGACTCATTGGTAATTTAGTAGCATTTTGTTTAGCCTACATGTCTTTTTTTTCCAGTTTTTTTTTTCTTTTGTAATTGATTTCTAGTTTCATTCCATTGTGGCCAGAAAAAAAAAAAATGCTTGATATGATCTCCATTTCAAATTTATTGAAACTTGTTTTGCTGTCTACCATATGATCTATGCTGGGGAATGTCCATGTGCACTTGAAAAAAAAGTATATTCTATTTTGGGTGTTCTGTTTATATAAGTGTATCTGATTTAATGTGCTATTCAAAAATATTGTTTTCTTACTGCTTTTTTCTCCCCTGCCTGGATGACCTATCCACTGATGAAAATGGAGTGTCAAAGTCCCCTACTGTTACTGTATTACTGTCACTTTTCTCCTTTGTGACAATATTTGCTTTGTGTTTAGGTACTCCAATGTTGGGTGCATAGATGTTTACAAGTGTTATATCCTTTTGTTGGATTAATCCCTTTATCATTATGCAGTGCCCTTTGTCTCTATTATAGTCCTTGTTTAAACTTTATTGTGTCTAAGTATTGCTATTCAGCTTTTTTCTTTTTCATTTCAATTTGCATGGAGTAACTTTTATCCTTCACTGTTAGTCTGTATGTGTCTTTAAGTCTGTAGTGTCTTGTATGCATCATATAGATGGGTATTAGGTGTTTTGTTTACCATTCAGTCACCCTGTGTCTTTTAGAGTATTTAGGCCATTTACACTTAGTTGATTTGTATTTGCCATTTTGTTAATTGCTTTCTGATTACTTTTGTAATTCTCTTGCTCTCATCGATGAGTTTTAGTGCTATGCTTGATTTCATTTCTCTTCACTTTTTGTGCATCTGTTGTAAATTTTTGGTTTGTGATTACCATAAGGTTCATATATAACATCCTAAATCAATCTATATTAAGTTATCTTCACTTAAGTTTGAATACACGTTAAGGAAGTTTCATTCTTCCTACTTCCATGTTTTTTATGTATACTGTCCTATTTTATATCTTTATTTTTCCAGTCCCTGCAATTAGTAATATCTTATTATTTTTGTCTCTTAATCTTTATAATAGGTTTATAAGTGGTTGTTCTACTACCTTTAGTGTATGTTTGCATTACTGGTGAAATTTTTTCTTCCATAATTTTCTTATAATTATCGTCTTTCTACTTAAAGTATGTTTAACATTTTTTTATAAGGCCAGATTAGTAGTGATAAACTCTTAACTTTTGTTCATCTAAGAAACTTTCTCCTTCAATTCTGAATGATAATCTTGCCAGGTAGAGTATTCTCAGTTGTAGTTTTTTTTTGTTTTTGTTTTTTTTTAACCTTCCAGCACTTTGTAGCCAGAAGGGAGTGGCATGATATAGTCGGTTTCTGACAAAAATCATCTGATGTTGTTATTAGGAGGTTTCCCTTGTATGTAACCAGTTGTTTCTTGCTACTATTATAATTGTCTTGATGGTTAATATTTGCCATCTTATTTTTTTAAAGATTTATTTTAGAGAATGAGCATGCAGTGGGGGAGGGCCTGAGAGAGAGGTAGAGAGAAACTGTAAGCAGACCCTGTGTTTAGTGTGGATCCCCACATGAGGCTGGATATCAGACTCTGAGATCATGACCTGAGCCTAAACCAAGAGGTGGACTGTGCCACCCAAGTGCCCCTAATCTTTACCATTTTAATTATTATGTGTCTTGATGTGGACCTCAGTGGCTTTTTCTTGTTTGGTACTTTCTGTCCTTCCTGAACTCAATGTCTGTTTCTATCCCCAGGTAAGGTAAGTTTTCTGCTATCATTTCTTCAAGTAATTCTCTGCCCCACCTCTCTTCTCCTCCTGGGACTACTATAATACAAATGTTTGATTTATATTATCAAAATATCACTTACCCTAACCTCATTTAATATTTTTTTCTTTTTGCTGTTGAGCTTAGGTACTTTCCATTATCCAGTATTCCAGATCACCTAGCCATTCTTCTATATCCTCTGATTTCCCAAAGCTTAGCTTTGATTTCAGTTATTTTTCAACTCTGGTAATTTATATTTATTATCTAGATCTTTGCTGAAGTACTCATTAAGTTCATCTACTCTTCTCTCCAGTCCAGTGAGCACTTTTATGATCAGTACTTTGAACTCTTTATCAGATATATTACTTATCTGCTTTGTTCTTTTTCTGAGGTTTTGTTTCTTTTAGAGCATATTCCTCTTAATTTTCTGGGTGTATTTCTATGAATTAGATGTAAAATCTACTTCTCCTAAACTTAGAGTAATAGTCTTGTGTGTGGCCATCACCAGTGTACACTTGTGTGCCTGGTGACTTTGGGTGGCTGACTAGAGCTATGGCTGGTGGGGGTGTCCTGTGTCATTCTTTGCTGGGGCTACCCCGGTGGGATTGTTGGAGCCAAAGTATGCACAGACTGGTATGGTCCTGGGGATTTCTTTATCGACAGTACCTTGACAGGGTTGCTGAAGCTGAAGTGGGTACAAGCTGGAAGGTCCCAGGGCTTTCTTTGTAGAGGACATGCTTTTTCAGAACAACTGAAGGCAAAGTAGATGATAGCCATGGTGTCATGGGGCACTCTGTATAGAGGGTGCACTGGCAGGGTGGCTGGAGCTGAGGCAATGTGGGCTGCAGGATCCCAGAACACTCCACATTAGGGGATGTCCTGGTTGGGCAGCTGGGGCTGAGCTGGCACCTAATTTTGGGGTGGGGAGGGAGGTCCCTTGTGTTTTGCTTAGGGGCGTTCTGTGAGTTGTCTGAGTCTAAAGCAGCTATAGGCTGAGAGGTCCTGAGGTGCTCTGCACTGGGGATGTTCCTAAAATTCTGGTGCTGAAGTGGTGCAGTGATTTGTGCCTGTGCCATTTTAGCAAAATGGCTGGAGCTAAGGGAGTACTGCCAAGGGGTATCCCAGTATGCACTGTACTGAGGCTACCTTGGTAGGACAGCTGGAGATAGTGTGCAGCAGAACCCCAGTTCTCCCTGAAGCAGCCGGCCAACTGTAGTGCCCAGTTCCTCCCCCCATCTGTACTCTCAAAGTGGAGGGGTAGCATAAAGTATTGTGCTTACCATCACCTTAGATCCAGGGAGCATTCTAGCCACTCCCCTGACATTTGGCAGGGATTCAGGGCTAGTTCCTTTGAAAGGGCAACTAGAATTTAAAATGGCAGCTTCTCCCTCCCCACCACCATGTTTCCCAGGGCAGAAAAATTTATTCCTGGTCCTTCAGTACTGTCCCTTCCTATGATAGTTTGCAACATCAGGGTTGGGGGTTTCCTTCATTACTGTATCTCCATCTCTCTTGCCATTCTTCATTGTGCAGAAGCTGTTCAATCAGGCCTCCATTCTTCAGAGGGAATTGCTCTATATGAAAGTATAGATTTGGTTTGTTTGTGGAGAAGTTGAGTTCAGGATTTTCCTACATTGCCATCTTGGACTCTCCCTGATTTTGTCTTTCTTGAGGTTTAATAACTAGCACCACAGGCAATACGCCAACTGACTTTTTAAATAAGTGTAACTACTGTTATCCATTTCATTTCTGGAGGTCCAGTCCTTCCTTCAGCATTGACACATTAGCAGATCTTGAATCTTTGCATTTGAATCCAGCTTTACAATATACATTTCTCTTAACCTACATTTTCTCATTTGATTTTATAATAATCTTCCAGTACAAAGATGGGTTCTATAGTTCTCTTCACTTTACAGGTAAGAAAACTGAGGTCTAGGACAGGGAAAAGTCTTGACCAAGGTCACAATAATAGATAATGAAAGAGCCTGAACCTTTGATTCTTAGGGCCATGATAATGATGAGGATGAAGAGGAGGAGATACCATCTACTGCAGCTTATTAAAAATATACACAACTAATGAATCATTGAACACCACATCAAAAACTAATGATGAACTAATAATAAATTACATAGAGATACTTAACTCTAGGCACCATGCTAAGTAACTTCCTATTTCCGTGTTATAAGCAGTCCTACTAGCCGAAGGTCAAAATTGTTAAGGGATTTGCAAAAGCTCACAGGGCTAGTAAACAGCAGAACATAGTATCTAGGCAAGAAGATGTCTGCCAGATGCAAAAGCTCATTATCTGGTATAGACCCTAAGACCCAGTCCATTGTTTTGGTCTTGATACATCAGGCAATGACTTCACAAAACCAAATAAATAGTTTTGGGTCTGATCTGATAACTTGGGCTTGTTATCATTAGAGAGATATCTGTAAGGGTGACAGCCATCCCAGTTTGCCTGGGACTCCATGGTTTCCCTGATTGTTGAATTTTAGTCCTAAAGCTGAAAAGTCTTGGACAAACCAGGATGACTTGCTCACTGTGAGTCCTGTGTCCTTTAATGCATCTTGTAGGAAATTCCTGTTTTTTTTAATCCTAGTTTGCTATCTTGTTTCCTAGAAGAGCTAAATTATCACTGGAGTTAAGATATCAACTTTAACCAAGCGAAAAAGGAGGAATTTGAGCCCTGACAGGTAGAGGTAACTTTGAGTAATCCATGAGGTTCTTTGGCCTCTGAAGGCCTAAAGTAAAGAAAGACTGTATGTAGTTATCTATTATATACCAAAATGTAGTTTAATTGAATTGTTCTTCAAAATTATTTTTGTGAACTCTCCCACACTTAAATAAAAGTCAATTCTATGTATTTTTCCATTCCCTAAATGCTTAAATTTTATGATTTCTTAGAAGCCACTCCCTGCCTTTCCCTTATGTATTTAATTCGTGTCTATAAATTTATTCTTTAGTTGACATGTTCCCGAAGAACAACATCAGCATATAAACTGTTCCTTCATATGGTTTGAGATTGTGAAATCCATGCTTGCAATACAACCATTAAACATGAATAAAGTTCTATTTTGTTTTATTAGAGTTTTGAGAGTTTGTATCTTAAAGCAAAGGCTCTAACAGCTTTCTTTTGCAATATAAAGTGGGTTTGTGGTCAGCCAGGGCAGAGTGGTTAGGCCCAAAAACTCGTAATTCCTGTTATCACCACTTTCTTTTCAGCTACATACATATATGTACATTAAGAGATTTTTTTTTTTAATAACATTAGTGTGTGTTGTACCAGGTTTTTTATGAGAGTTGAGGAATTAAATGACAAATGGTTGGGTAGTAGTAACCTAGGCTAAGGGGGAAATGTGATCCAAAAAAAAGGTCCTAATGACTTGATTTTCTGTCATGGTGATATATCACAGACAGTTGAGCTGAGCTATTCATGTTGGCTACTATGATGGAGAAGAGAAAAATGAATAAATGTATCAAGTGGCTGTAAGCACTATAATGAAACCCAACAAGATAAGAAGATAGAAAGTGAGGTTGGGGAAGTTACCTCCAATAAAATGGTAACTGATTAGAGCTATGACTGAAGTGAAGGTGACCCATGCTTATGTCTGGTGGAAGAAAACTCCAGGCTGAAAAAATGTTAAAGAGAGATCAGTCAGTACCCTTGGATCACTTCCTACGTCAAGGAAATGGTGGCATATACCACAAATTAGGAAGAGGCTAGTTAGTAGCAATGAGAATGACCTTTTACAGGCACCATGGTCTTTATATCCTGGTAGTTAGCAACTCTGTTCTTTAAATGTGAGCCAGAGTACAAAAAACGGAAAAGCCACTGGGCTATCTACACTATGAGGGTGGCTGGGAATCTCAAAATATAAGGAGAAGATTCTCTTTAGGGTACTGGGAATTGTTTGACATATCTGGATACCCAACAAAAAGGACCCTGCTTTTTGAATACCCATAGCTCCTGAGAGAGTGGACAAAACCTCTACTTCTCTAAGATGAAAGATGACTGGGACCTTTACTAGAACACAGATTTACCAAGCATCAGGAGAGCCTTGTGCTATGGAGAGACTGAGGTGTCTCATTGTTTCATTGGCATTAAGGTGTTCTGTTGGCATTCCTCACCCTGTTGCAGAATCACTCCACATATGAAGCTGATAATTTTTTCCTGAAGGGGAAATAGTAGAGGAGGTAAGAACTTAAAGGAAGAGTTCCTACAGCCTATCACCTTGAAGCTTTGCAGAGCTGACAGGTTATCAGGGATAAGAAACTTATATTGACATTTTTAGCAAAAGAATGTGAATAGCACAGAGACTGACCATGAAATATTACACTCCTAGAGGACACAGTGATGAGCTTAAGCATGTAGGTAATGGTGTATAAGACAAGCTTCTGATGTCAAGAGATATATCATCTAGTGAGGGAAAAGTCAGACTTGCCTATCAAAAATTAATTTTTAAGAATGAAAAGAACCTGAACTTCTAAGCTTTGTTCTGAAAAGTTACTAGGAAAATTGTCAAAAAACCTATTAAATTACCATCTTGGTAGGCAAGGCAATAATTTTAAGCAGTAAGGACAAAAAAAAAAAAAAAACACATAGAAGCTTCATGGAGTAGGGTCTTAAAGAATCTAAAAATAAAGTGAAACTTAAACACTTTCTTGAAAAATGGGTAGAACTTGAATAGGCATAAAGAAGAGTGTTCTTCATGGGGAGAATATCCTAACAAGACAAAGAGAGTGATGTGCACAAACAACGTTGGGAAGCCCTGTTTAGTTCAGCCTGGTTGGAATAATGAAAAGTAAGTTTTGAAAGTTAAATAAATGGAGGTCGGATTGTTGAGGATCTTGCATGCTAGACTAGAAATTGGGATTGCATCCTGAAGCCAAAGGGAAACTTCACTGGTTTTGAAGAAAGTCATGGTACATTAAAATTATTGTGACTGAGTTAAAGTGAATGAATTGCAAGTAGTAGAGACTGAGAATAGGGAACATTGTTAGAAAAATTTCAGTAGTCAGATAGTTCACGTACCAGATGATATGCTGTGACCTATTAGGTGAGTTGTACAAAGACTGGCCCAAGAAGTTTAAAAAGCCATAACAACTTCTACACTTGACCAAGATGGAGTAGCAAGGATTTGATATAACCTCCTTCCTGAAACAACTAAGTAAAACAAAGTATATGAAACAAGGTTTTTAGATCTTCAACATTAAAGATGACAGGACAGTGATCAGAGGTTGAAAACAAAGTCAGCACAAGATCAGAGGTTGTGAAACTCCAGTTTACTGAGTAGAGAGATGAAGGAAGCAGGATATAGAGGGAGAATCCTGATGGAGTCTAGCAGTCTCTCCCATGAATTGAGATGATCTTTTGGGAGTTCAAGACAGCAAAAGCTTATAGGGAGGAGTATGAAAAGGAGTGGGGAGAGAGAATACTAATAAAATAAGTGAGAAAGAGAAGCCTGAGAGAATCACCAACAAGATATTAGAGAACAATTCCTATATCTCAAAGTAAAAATAGTTTCTCTTCTTGAAGGCTAGAGTAGAAAACCCCAGTAATTCATAGGATATCAGAAGACTACTCCAGAAAGATCTACCTTCAGTAGTGAAACAAAACTGTCTATGGAATGAAGCCTGCTCTTTTAAAAGAAGTTATAGAAGAATCCAATTGTTTCCAAGTAATTTAACAGTGTCAAAGAATACACTTCAAAAATATTTATAAGAACAAAAAAAAGGATAAATAGTCAAGATGGAAACAACGTTAAGTGTCAGTTGGTGGATGAATGGATAAGGATATGAGACACACATACATGCATATATATACTATACACACACATGCACAGATACTACTCAGCCATAAAAGGAATAAAATCTTGCCATTTGTAACAACATGGAGGACTTCAAGGGTATCCTTCTAAGTAAAATAAGTCAGAGAAAGACAAATACCATATAATACAATTGGCATGTAAAAATCTAAAAAACAAAGATGAACAAACAAAACTCATGAATACAAAGAACACAGGATGGTTACCAGTGGAGAAAGGGCCTGGTGGGCAGGCAAAATGGATGAAAGGGAAGGTACAGATTTCTAGTTGTGAGATGAATAGGAATGTGGTGTGAGCCTGGTGATTATGGTCAATGGTATTGTGCATATTAGAAGGTTCCCAGAAGAGTGGATCTTAAATGTTTGCATTACAAGAACAAAGTTTGTAACCTTTTATGATAATTAATGGTGACTAGACTTACTGTGGATTGAATCATACTGTATGCCTGAAACTAATGTTTCATATCAACTCTTACTCAAAAACAATTATGTCCAGAACCCAACAAGGTAAAATTCCCAGTGTCATCCAATCAAATATACCAGCCATGCAAAAGAGTAGGAAAATAAGTCATGATGAGGAGAAAAATTAATCAATAGAAACAGACCCACAAATGCTGCCAGAGATAGAATATACAGGTAAGAACACTTTTTCTTTCCTTTTATTTTTTAATTTATATTTTAAATTTTTTTAAATTTTTTTTATAAACATATAATGTATTATTAGTCCCAGGAGTACAGGTCTGTGAATCACCAGGTTTACAACTTCATGGCACTCACCATAGCACATACCCTCCTCAATGTCCATAACCCCACCACCCTCTCCCTACCCCCACCCCTGGCCACCCTCAGTTTGTTTTGTGACATTAAGAGTCCCTTATGGTTTGTCTCCTTTCCGAGCCCATCTTGTTTCATATTCTTTTCCTACCTCCCAAACCACCCACATTCCATCTCCACTTCCTCATATCAGGGAGATCATATGAAAGTTGTCTTTCTCTGACTGACTTATTTCACTAAGCATAATACCCTCTAATTCCATCCACGTCATTGCAAATGGCAAGATTTCATTTCTTTTGATGGCTGCATAGTATTCCATTGTGTATATATATACCACTTCTCCTTTATCTATTCATCTATTGATGGACATCTAGGCTCTTTCCATAGTTTGGTTATTGTGGACATTGCTGCTATAAACATTTGGGTGCACATGCCCCTTCGGATCACTATCTTTGTGTCTTTAGGGTAAATACCCAGTAGTGCAATTTCTGGGTGGTAAGGTAGCTCTATTTTCAGCTTTTTGTGGAACCTCCATGCTGTTTTCCAGAGTGGTTGCACCAACTTGCATTCCCACCAACAGCGTAGGAGGGTTCCCCTTTCTTAGCATTCGCACCAGCATCTGTCATTTCCTGACTTGTAAATTTTTAGCCATTCTGACTGGTGTGAGGTGGTATCTCATTGTGGTTTTGATTTGTATTTCCCTGATACTGAGTGATGTGGAGCACTTTTTCATGTGTCTGTTGGCCATCTGGATGTCTTCTCTAGAGAAATGTCTGTTCATGTTTTCTGCCCATTTCTTGATTGGATTATTTGTTCTTTGGGTGTTGAGTTTGCTAAGTTTTTTATAGATTTTGGATACTAGCCCTTTAACTGATATGTCATTTGCAAATATCTTCTCCCATTCTGTCTGTTGTCTTTTGGTTTTGTCAATTGTTTTCCTTTGCTATGCAAAAGCCTTTGATCTTGATGAAGTCCAAATAGTTCATTTTTGCTCCTGCTTCCCTTGCCTTTAGCAATGTTCCTAGTAAGAAGTTGCTGCTGCTGAGGTTGAAGAGGTTGCTGCCTGTGTTCTTCTCAAGGATTTTGATGGGTTCCTTTCTCACATTGAGGTCTTTCATCCATTTTGAGTCTATTTTCGTGTGTTGTATAAGGAAATGGTCCAATTTCACTTTTATGCATGTTCCTGTCCAATTTTCCCTACACCATTTATTGAAGAGGCTGTCTTTTCCATTGGACATTTTTTCCTGCTTTGTTGAAGATTAGTTGACCATAGAGTTGAGGGTCTATTTCTGGGCTCTCTATTCTGTTCCATTGATCTATGTGTCTGTTTTTGTGCCAGTACCATACTGGGCAAGAACATTTTTTAACAGTCATTTCATAATATTCCATATGTACAAGAGGGTAGATAAGATAGAGCATGTAAGTAGAGATAGAAAACATGAAAGATGGGCGCCTGGGTGGCTCAGTGGGTTAAGCCGCTGCCTTCGGCTCAGGTCATGATCTCAGGGTTCTGGGATCGAGTCCCGCATCGGGCTCTCTGCTCAGCGGGGAGCCTGCTTCCTCCTCTCTCTCTCTGCCTACTTGTAATCTCTCTCTCTGTCAAATAAATAAATAAAATCTTAAAAAAAAAAAAAGAAAACATGAAAGACACAAATTAAAATTCTAGAGATAAAACTGTCTAAATATACACTGGATGAGTGAACACATCACCAAAAAAGATGTACAAATGGCCAAATCAACATATGAAAAATAGTTTGTAATTAGCCATTAGGCAAATGTGAATTAAAACTACAATGAGGGTAAAAGGTGACTTCAAACTTTGGACCTTGAGTAACTGGAATATTTATGGTATGCATGACTATTAATATAGGAAAGCTAGTTAGAACTGGAAGTAAGGGATTTAATTTTAGATACGATACGTTTGAAGTAATAGAGGAACACCCTGAGTGGAAATATTTATCGGACAGATGAAGATATAGAACTAGAACTTGGAAGACACGTGATGTCCAGATATATAATTTAAAAAAATAATAGAGCCATGTAAGCTATACCTAAATGCTTTTTCTTGATGGTACAGTGTTCTATGTATGTTTTGTGTATGCTCATGTGTGTAGTCATGTGAAAAGCTTATGTTTCATTGCTTTGAAGTAGCAAGCACTCAGATGTCTAAATTAAATTACATTTGGTTAAATGGGAAACAGCATACTCAACCCTTACCTATTCCTCTTGTTCAGAGTGACACAAAGTTAGAAATCCTGGGAAAAATGCATTTTAATACTAATACTTAGAAAAGATCAATGAATAGCTTTAAGTCTAATCCTGCATGCAATTATTTTTCATAGGTATGCCTCATCATCCATGGCTACCGTCAAAAACAATACACAGTCCCTAGCACACCTCCCCTCCAAGTCTGTGTTAGGAACACCATTAACAATTATAGCCAAATAGTAACATGCTATATCACTTATGGAGGAAATGAGATAATTAAGTCTTAGCATCCTTGGATTTAAGCCTAATATTAGATTGAACTATGTAAGGAAATGTTCTCTTAGAGAGAGCCATTTGCACAAGAACAAATAAAACTTGGTGGCATGTTGCTGAATTTGGTGAGGGTGTTGGCTAAGAAGTTCTTGCTTGCAGCTTCCTATCCATTGAAAGCATGACCGCTATGGATATCCCTGAGTATTTTTCAGCTCGACTACTTTATGTAGACAAAGAAATTTCCATTCTGGCATCCCAAATATCAAGCTGATTAGCATAAGCATTTGTTGATCTTTTAGTAGTAAAAACATAGTAGTACTCAAGTCAATGATATGAAATTGAAAATGTTTAGCTTAGCACATTATCAATAAAATGACTTTTAGAGGCATTGAAATCCATTCAAAACAGATGCCTAGAAGCATTTTGTCTCGAGTGTTTTCTCTTCCAAATATCAAGTAAGGTTTTTAACACAGAGACATATGTTTGAGCAAAAATGTTCTTTCTATAAAAAGCAGGATAACACTAAGCAGTGTTTGTTTGTTTGTTTGTTTTTTAGCAGTGTTTTAATCAATAAGCTTTCGTGAATAGAATACCTATAAAATTCTTTTGTTTTGGGGGGTGTTTAGGGTGTTTTTTTTAATGTGAACTTCTGTTGGCCTCATACACAAGAATAACACACAAAACAATATGCACAAACGATACATGTTCAGTTGAATGACTTTCCAGAAAGTGAACACTCCTATGTATTTGATAACCGAAGACTGAAAATTACCAGCACCTAGAATCTCTCTTGAGTTCTTCACAGTCCTTGCTTCTCTCCTCAGGGTTAACCACCATTGTAACTTTTAACACTGTTACTTAGTTTTACTTGTGTCTGAATTTTATGTAAATGGAATCCTATTCTTCAGGTCTGGGTTTCTTTCACTCAACAATGTGTTCAGGAGAGGTGTCAATGTTTGTGCATGTAATTTTAAACTCATGCATTCTCTTATCTCAATGTATCCATTCTGTTGATAGACATTGAGTTTTCAGTTTGGGACTATGACAAGTATTACTACTATAAATATTCCTTTATGTCTTCTGGTAAACATAGGGGTATAGTCCTGTTGGGTATATGGTAGAACTTACTGAAACATTGGGTAGATACTAATTTCACCTAAGAAGTTGCAGTGTACATTTTCATCACCAGGCATTGTAGTTGTTGCATAACTTAGCTAATAGTTGATCCTTAAAAACTTGGGTATGAGCTGCTCAAGTCCACTTCTATACTGGATTTTTTTTTAAATAGTACTGTAAATGCATTTTCTCCAAGGATTTCTTAACAGTTTCTTCAGCATGCTTTGTTGGAAGAATACAATATATGATACATGTAACATACAAAATGTGTTAACTGACTTTGTGTTATCAGTAGGGCTTCCAGTCAACAATAGTTAGGTTTGGGGGGAGTCAAAATTTACACATGGATTTTCAAATACGCAGGTGTCAGTGCTCCTCACCTCTGTGCTATTCAAGAGTCAACTGTATGTGGTATTATTTGCCTTTAATTTGAGCCATACCAGTGGTGGTACTGCACTGAGTTTTAATTTGCATTACTCTGATGATTACTGATGAGCCATTGGTGTGTTTGGCCATTTTCAATGTCTTTTTTCATAAAGTGCTTATTTAAGTCCTTTGCTCATATTTCTGTTGGATTATCCTTGAGTTGTAGGAGTCCTTTATGTATTTTGGATATGACATCTTATTGGAAATATATGGTAGTCATAATTAAAATTTGTAAAAAAAAATATTGTAAATATCATCTCCCATTCTGTTGTACCTTTTGATAAATAGAATTTCTTCATTTTAAAGTAGTCTAATTCATCAGATTTTTTTGTCTAGAACTTTTCTTTGTTTTTTTTTTATTATTTTTAGAAATTTTTGCCTATCCTGAGGATTTGAAGACATTCTATTTTTTTTTTTCAAAAAAATCTTGTCTTCTCATTTAGAACTATAATCCTCATGGAATTTTTGTATATTATGTAAAATAGTCAAGATTTATTTTTTTCTAAGTGGTTATCCACTTTTGCCTAGATATTCATCACCTTGGGCATTTGATTATTTCTCCCTAGTGGAACAAGGACAGTAACCCCCAAGGAATAACATATATACATATATATGCACATGATACATAGACATACATATATTGAGGTACAGACTGTGCTCCAAACATTCACTTATGAGTTGGCTTTTTTTTTAATGTTTCTGCATACATTCAGTGTTACTGATAGATTTCCAAGACAGCTTATAAAATGTTCCTTGGTACCTACTGTACCAGTATAGTGGAAAATGTATTCATATTCCATGGTAAAATAGCTGCCATTGAACAATAATAATTCTCACAACTCATGGATAACAAAATCTTAATCTCTTCAAGATATTCTAAATTGAGAAACAGTAAGTACTTCCCATGCTAAGGCAAGAATTGTATTGGCAGATTCCAGGCTGTCAGTGTAAAAGCGGAAGATTATATCCTACAGATCTCCTGGGAATGGGTCAACATTAATACCCCTCAAAGTGAATGGTACTCCTAGAGTTGCGCAGTTCAGTACTGTGGTCCTGTTGGGATAGAGATATATATGAATAATAGATATGTCATACACATCTCCCAGGTATCAAGGAGGAATTGTTGCTAGAATTGGAATGTCAAATTTGCTGATGTATTATCCTTATTAATAGTTATGAGTAAGAAGTTATGCATTCTAAGCCTTTTGTACCAGATGCATTTTAAGCAGCAGTAGGCTATAACAAAATATTTTACACTATACTGGAATTTTCAAGCAACATAAACTTCTTCCTTTTACTATTTCTAGTGCTAAAGTTCGTTGTTGTAAAAGAGTGTCCACTAAGCATGTAGAAGCCTGTCCAGGGAAAGGAATTCAAGTTAACTTATTATAACCAGTGCTGATTATTTCTGTGCAGTTAATCTATAAAAGTTTTATAACATAGCTGAGTGTCCAAGTTGAAAGTTGAAAGGCAACACAGTAACACTTTTCCCAAAGTTGTCTGACACAAGCCAAACCTTTTGAAGTTACTGTTATCAGCTTAAAAAATAAAACACTTGACATGTCCAAACAGCCACAGGGAATAACTAAGACTAAGGTTTAAAAAAAGATGTAGACTTTCCTGAGCTTGGTATTTTAGTAGATGAGATCACTTGCATTAGCGTGATCCTTCTCCATGCTGGCCTTTTATCTGCCTTTCTCCAGCCCACTCAGGAAAGGCTCACCCCACTCAGCAACGTGGCTTCGAATCTCTGCTTCAATCCTTCACCAACTTATTTTAAAACTGCTGCTGTCAGGTGAGTGGCAGTGCCTCCTCCGCGGACTAAGAAAAGACAGAGAAACTACATACTTGGATGTGAGCGGGCCGGGCGGGTGCGGGGGAGCTGATTCATAGCTTTGGGAGCTCTCAGAACAAATGCAGGGCTCACTGCCAGCCACCAAAATGGCAGATTGAGTTGGGAGGACAGTAGGGATATAGGTTCACCAACAACGACTCCAAGGTCAATGGTGCTGTAGCAGAAACCGTAAAGGTCGGACAATCCACTGGAAGTATGGATATATTCTACTGTAGGTCCCAGGCCCTGTTGTGGGCACAAACAAGATACAAGAACACCCCTAGCTCAAGAAATTCACAGTCTAGTACAGTCACTCTGTGGGCGTGTACATCAGAAGCATCCATAATACCTTTAGATATACAGTTACTCAAGATCACCCAAGACTTTGAATCATAATCACTGGGATCAGGACATGAGAATCTCCATTTTAGCAAGTTGTGCAGGTAATTCCAATGTGCATTCCTGTCTAAATGCCTGGTCTACGGAGGAAGAGCAGCAGCCCTTGGTGTCTACACTGATCCTGACTCCCACCTCTTCCAGGGCCCTGGGCATGCAATTTAGCCATCGAAGCCTCAGTCTCCCTACCTGTACAATGGGCACAAATAAAACGGAACATTTATTACATGCTTCCTAAATGTCAACAACTGTGCTGAATGCTGTGGGGTTTTTGTTGTTTTTGTTGTTGTTTTCTACTTGGTCCATAAAATAATCTTGTCAGGTAGGTGCTATTAACACATGTAAACTCATATAAAGCCTTTGTATTCTTTTTCTCTTGCTGTGTAACACATCATCGCAAATTCGGCAGCTGAACACACATGCCTGCTGATCAGATCACAGCTTGGTGCCTATGAGTCCCAGTAGGCTCAGTGGGTTTCTCTGCTCAGGGTCTCACCAGACCAAGGTTAAGGTGCCAGCCAGCACCGCTCTCACCCAGGGACTCTGGGGACAGTCCACTTCCTGGTGTATTCAGGTTGTCGGCAAAATTCAGTTTTGTGGTTGCAGTGATTAGTGGGGGCTGCTCACCACCCCTAGAGCTGCTCAGATAGATCCCTTCTATGGGGGCCCTCCATCTTCAAGCCTCAACAGCACCAGGAATCTCCCTTGTGCTTCAAATCCCTCCAACTTCTGCCATCAGACAGAGAACTCTCTCTGCTTTTCAGGGTTTATGTGATTCAACTGAGCCCAATGGCGTAATCTCCCTTCTTAATGTAAACTGTGAGTATAACATAATGTAATCACTGGTGTGGCCCCTCATAATAGTCATAGATTTCAGGGATTAGGGCATAACCTCTTTTGGGGCCCACTTTAGACATTCTGCCTAGCATAGTTATAGCCAACAAAATGAGTACAAAGAGTTTTCAGAGTCTTAAAGGGTGAAACTCCCACTCTGCTATTTATTTCCTGTTTGCCTCTAGGCAAGTTACTTAACCCCTCTGGGCCTCACTAGCATGGTAAGTCAAAGGGAGGACATTATTATCTAGTTTAGTAGGTAGAAAGATTTACAGAAGTTACACCTATAAAACCAACCAGAATAATGTGTGATACGTAGTCTGCTCAGAAATGGATAGTAGGGTCTAGAAACAAAAGACTCTCTTTTGTGGTAAGGATCACATCTACATATTGAGGATGGTGTTGGGGAATAAATAACAAGAATGTAATGGGCCTTGAAGAGATTTTGGTCCATGGAAGGTGCCTGATTTACATTAGCTCCTTTCTTCCCAGAGTTTATGGGTTAAATGGCGGTGAGCCGTCTTGTTTAAATGTCACCGCATCCCGATCAGGTAGGTGAGTTATTATTACGTGTGTTTTACAGGTAACAAAGTTTCAAGGACTTAACACAGTGCCTCTCATTAAATGAGAGCAGAGCCAAAGGTCAACCTACTCTGTCTTAGCCCCTAGTTGGATGGTTTCTATCCCAGACTTTTTTTTTTTTTTTTAATAAACATATAATATATTTTTATCCCCAGGGGTACAGGTCTGTGAATCGCCAGGTTTACACACTTCACAGCACTCACCATAGCACGTACCCTCCCTAATGTCCATAACCCCACCCCCTTCTCCCATCCCCCCTCCCCCCAGCAACCCTCAGTTTGTTTTGTGAAATTAAGAGTCTCTTATGGTTTGTCTCCCTCCCAATCCCATCTTGTTTTAAACAATCATCCTGTCCGTGGCTGAGTCACATCTGTTGCATCCACCATTGTAAGCACAATTTCATGGCTTTCATTTTAATCCCCCTCACACTAAACTCACAGAATAATGTAGAGTCATCACAATGCCAGCGTCCCACCTTGCTGCAGCATGCACAGTCCAGAATTTATAGCCCACTTCATTAGGAGTGCACACAGAGCCTGTTAGCAACATCTGTCTAAGCAGAAGCCAGCAGGCCTCCTTATCTCCTGACCTGCATTCTTCTTAAGATCATTAACTCATGCTTGGGAGCCATGCCCTAGTATCTAGGTTAACATCCTGAGTTCAAAGGTACTTGACTCTGACCTTGAGAGATCACCCAGAATTTTACAGCACAGGAGAGGAGAGAAGTGGACTGGAGATACAAAAGCTTTTTGCTAAGCTCTTTAATTGTCACTTGTCCTGGGGAGTCTAGTTTGTAATTCTTTTTTCTTTCTTTTTTTTTTTTTAAGATTTTATTTATTTATTTATTTGTCAGTGAGAGAGAGAGGGAGAACGCGCACGGAAGCAGGCAGAGTGGCAGGCAGAGGCAGAGAGAGAAGCAGACTCCCTGCCGAGCAAGGAGCCCCATGCAGGACTTGATCCCAGGACCCTGGGATCATGACCCAAGCCAAAGGCAGTGGTTTATCCAACTGAGCCACCCAGGCATCCCAATTTTGTAATTTTTTTCTATCATTCATTCATTTATTCATGCGTGCATTCATTCACCTGTTTGCATAGAAATTTCTGCATTCATGTGGGAATCCATTCTTTCAGTCTGTCACTTTCAATCTCCTTTTTTAAAAATGAGAAGCAGAGGATTCAAAGGCAACTCAGTGAAGTTCTTGCTCTCAAGGACCTTGCCATTGAGCAGGAGAAGAGACATGCCAACAGATCAGTAGGCAGGACACGGGAAGTGACACGGGAAGTGCCAACGGGAGAGCTATAGGAGCATGGGGAAGGAAGGGCCAGCCAGCAGCCATTGACCCTGCACCCCAAAGGATAAGCACACGGAATATGGCCAGGAGGGAATGGCTGCAAAGCGGGCAGTGGGCTACAGGAATAAAACTACAAGGTGTGGCTAAAAAATGGCGAATTCGATATGGCCTCTGCCTTGGTAAGATGAAAATATTGTAATGTGAAAACGCACAGAGTACACCAAACCTTTGTACGTCGCAGCTTCACCTCACCTACCTTCAACATGCTCAGAGCACCTGTGTCAGCCTACACTTGGGTACAATCATCCACCTCGAAAACTTTTTCATAATCAAATGTTGACTATCTCATGCAATTTGCAGAACGATATACTGAGAGTAAAAAACAGACCAGTTGCTTGGGTCCAGAATGGTTTTAAGTGTGTGGGTTGTTTACCCTGGTGATCACACCTCTCTCTAGCCTGGGAAAAGATGGAGACGCAAAATTCAAAGTACAGTTTCTACTGAATGTGCATCACTCTTGGACCACGGCACGAGTATCATAAGTTGAACTGCTATAGACTGGGACCATCTGCAGAGAACAAACACACCTGGGACTTGGGACAGGAGTGGCATGGGAAGAATAAATAACCATGCTCTTTTCATGTCATGCTAGGGTTTATTTATTTTTGCTCCTGGTGGGCACAGGAAGTCCAGGGCTGATTTTCTTTTCTTTTTTTTTCTTTCTTTCTTTCTTTTTTTTTTTTTTAAATCTTTGATTTATTTGAGAGAGAGAAAGTATGAGCATGGGGAGGGGCAGAGAACCAGGCTTCCTACTGATCAGGGAGCCCAATGTGGGACTTGATGCCAAAACCCTGGGATCATGACTTGAGCTGAAGGCAGATGCTTAACAGACTGAGCCACCCAGGTGCCCCAAAGACTGGTTTTTATTTAGAATGGGAAATCCTGATATTTGAATAGAAGAGATCTCTGTGATCCCAGAGTAGGAGGAGTCAAACTACAGGGGCAGAGGGCTGGCAAGAGACTGACTTCAACCTCTCTGCCAGACCCTCAGGTCCTCCTAGGGATCGCACAGGAGCCAGACTCCCAGGGCTACCCCACTGGATGCTCTACGATGGTGAAAGATTCTGTGCTCACAGAGTAGCTACTGGCCACAAGTAACCCTAGAGCACTGGAAATGTGGCTCCTCCAAATGAGGAACTGGATTTTAAATTTAAATTTACATGTAAGCCTGCCACATGTGGCAAATGACAACAGTTCTCAGAGAAGACAGAGTTAAAATTTGCTCAAATAATCCCTCTCTTATCCTCCTCTCCAGTGCTCTAGCTTCCCAATCCTTTGAGAAGAGATAGTCCCAGGGGTGGGGGAAGACATTTCTGGACACTCTATTTACTAAGAGTTCACCTACGATTTGAGTTGTCTGAGGACAGGGACTGTGTCTTTTCTCTGTATACCTGACATACCTGGCTTGGGACCAGATTCAAGGAAGGTCTTTTGAGCTGAAGCAGACATTATCCAGATGAAAGATAACCTTTCCACAAAGAGAGACAATTCATCTTCTCTTGGGGGAAGCTTTACAATTAAACACAAACCATTTCTGACGCTTTCTGAATGACCCGGAAGTATTTGTTTACTTCTTTTCAGTATCAGGGCTCTGTGCAAAGTAGGCAGATTTTCTTCCTATCTAGGAATGCCCCTCTAATTTTCTACTACTAACTAAGCAAGGGCATCAGTTATAAATTTTCTGATATCAAATAAATAATAACTTTTCTATTTCTAATATTACTAACTATAAGAAATACTGTAAGAAAATAATAACTAACATAACTAGTGTTTAATAGTACTTCATGGTTTATGAAATATTTGTTCAAGCACAATGGGCTTGATCCCAACAAGAACCTTGTAAGTTTCAAATCTTCATGCCCATTTTACAGAGGAGGAAGTAGAGGTTCAAAGATTATCCAAAGTGTTCAAACACACATAGGTTCTAAGAGGTGGAATGAGATTTGAAAACCAGATTTATTCTAAAGTCATCACTTACCATGTGTAAGGAAAACACTTTGGGTCAATGTGAAGATGAATTATATATAGATCTTGAAGAACAGATTCGATTTAGACATTAAAAAAAAGGTATAAAGAGAAAGGCATTTCAGGAAAAGTACAAGCGCCACCTGCTCTATTTTCCCTGCCTGGAGTCCCATAACTCTGTTTCTTCTTCTTTCTTTCTATTTATTTACCCAAAAGATTATTTCATTCCTTAACCTGGGATGTTCTGACTGTTGATTCTTTAACCTGGGAAAACTTTCCAGTTGCTCAAATCTGTTTATTCCTCTCTTAGACTGTGTTCTCTGGCAAAATCAGTTCTCCCATCTCTTAGTCCAACTGCATTTTCTGTCCCACACCCTCTAAAAACCTTACACTTTAATCATCCATTTTCATGTCTGATTCCTCGACTAGACAGTGAGCTTGCCATGACAAGGCACCATAGTCTCTGTCTTTGTGTTTCAAACACCCACCACAGTACTGGGCACATAAAATGGGCACAGTAAATATTCGATGTGGTTGAGGAAAAAAAAAAAGGAATGGACCAACCAATGAAGGAAAGATGGATAGATGGGCAAAGAAATGACAGAGTGATGAGTCTTTGGTCCATGCTTTATAGCTGAGTATCACCACGTAAACTTCTATGGGAAGTCATACATCACCAAAAACATGGTAGAGGGAATGTTAGAGCAAGAACGATGATCACTAGCTGAAAACCCTGTCTGGAGAAGTATTTGTTGCATTGTTATTTTTGACCAGTGAGAACACTATTAATTTCCCTGCAAATTGGGGACACGGGGACTGCAAATGTTGTTTACTTTTCATCTATGGCTTCAAATGAGCACTATCAAAAGTTGCTTGCAACACTCTTGAGTCTCCCTTTCTTTTTCTGTAAAGTGAAGATAATGATAATGTAACCCATGAAATTTTGCCTTGAGGGCCAGAATGCTCTAATTCATGGGGAAGCAAACGGCTGACCTCGTAGTCAATAAATCTACCTGATTCTCCTTTCTCTTGTATTGCCATGGAATCTGACTTATTGTTCTCTATAGTAGACTGTGATGGCAGAGACTTGCAGCACCCCCTAACCAGTCTGCAGGGCACAGCCAGACCACATTTCTCATCCTCTGTCACAGGCAGATGCATTCTACCCAAGTGAAGATGATGAGTGCCGCCTTAGAACCTGGCCCAGAAAGACCCCGGTGGATGTTTTTTTCTTCCCTTTGTCTCTTCTAACCATCTGGAATGGAGACCAGCCCCAGGAAGATCCCTTGGACCTACTTGTAGAAAACGGCAGAGCCTCCTTAGGTCTGCATTCCTGAATGACCACACAGAAACAAAATGCTTAGCAAGTGGTTCCTTTGCCCAGGACCATTACATGAGCAGGAAGTTAACTCCAATTTTTCTCGAATGATTACACATTCGAGAGTGGCTGGAATTCCCCTCACACGAATTTACCCTCCTTTAGGGCAGGGTCCACATACTGAGCATGCCACAGAGCAAGGACAGTGCTTGGCAAATAGTGTAGACTCGTTAAACACTTCTAAAAGGAAAGAAAGAAAAAGAAAAAAGAACAAACGCGTGATGGTATCGGCTAACGAGTGCCAGCACTGAAAACGTGTCCTTGAATTTGAATTCATGGACTTTCTCAAAATTGACTCTAAAAATAGTGTTCAAAGTATTATAGTTTCTGGCTTTCCTGCTTGGTAACTCTCAGCACATATTGATTTAGACGCTCAAGTCTTGGCAATTCCCCGATAATGCTTTTCCTCAGAATAATGAAACAGGAAGGTCCCCTACACCCACAGTTGTGCTGGGAGTGGAGAAGCTGTGATTTTCTTTAACCACAGGTTTCTGCGCTTGCTCAGGCCCTCATTATGGCAAATGGATGTTATTTAATCTCCAACGAGTCCCTAACACTTTTCTTCCTCCTTAGGAAACCCAGTTGCATTTTTTTTTTAAAGATTTATTTATTTATTTGAAAGAGAGAGATTACAAGTAGGCAGAGAGGCAGGCAGAGAGAGAGAGGAGGAAGCAGGCTCCCTGCCAAGCAGAAAGCCCGATGCGGGACTCGATCCCAGGACCCTGAGATCATGACCTGAGCCGAAGGCAGCGGCTTAACCCACTGAGTCACCCAGGCGCCCCCCAGTTGCATTTCTTACAGATGCTGTGTTGGCTTCACTATTGTACTTCCCAGGGTAATTCTCAGAATTAACCCACCTGATTTCTGCTGCCCCTCAAACAAGAGAGGTACATCAAGTTCGTGATCCCTAGATATGGGCACTGCCAGGTCAGACCTTCCACAAAGGTTTCAATTAGCACTTCAAGCTTGGATCAATTATTCAATTGTCAGGTGTCTAGAGAAGGCCTTCCAAGAGTTTTGTGCTGGTGAGGAACTGACAGTCTAGCTGGGAAAATTAGACAAATCGTCAAAGGAACAGAGTAACTGAATTCTGATAAGGACCTTGGATATATAGAGAAAAATATATGCCAATTTATTTACTCCATTATTAACTTGTTTACTGAGTACCATGTCTCAGGCCTTATGCTAGGAGATGGGAATATATCCCTGTACAAAACAAATTTCCCCACTCTTGTGAAGCTCTTAACCAAATAGTTATAATTTGATTTGAATGTACCATGCCTTTTCCTTACTTTGCACACATTAACCTTCTACCCAGAATGTCCTTGTGCTCTTTCCACTTCCTCCTCCACCAGCTCACATTCTGCATCTGACAACTTCTGGCTCCATTCAAAATTGTGCCCAGGCATTTCCTCTTCTATTTGCACTGCTCTGATAATCTATGTTTTAATCTAAAACATATCCTACTCTTCCATACCTTGCATTAATTTTCTCTTTTGCATTTGGCAAGTTATAATTAGGAATGTACAGATATTTGCCTTTACTTTATTTGCCTTTAGGTCTTGTGCCCAGAATCAGGACTGGCACACAATAACACAGGAAACTTCTGCTGTCCTGAGCTCAACTGGAAAGGAAGTCAAAATAAAAGTGCTTGCTCAAGACCACAGAACTAGTTGGTAGCACAGTTGAACTAGATCCATGCCCTCGCTCAGATAAAATTCATCGCCTTGGACCATGTGGTTTGCAGGAATTTTGCATGGAGACAAATGTTAGTTCCTCACCTCAACTGGCAGAATATAGTACACCAATCTTTCTATGTTTGTTGGGGTAATTATTTATGCCAATAAACTTTTAATATCTTTTGCATTCAGGCTACAACTATTAAGAAATGAAATTTCTTAAACAAAGGAAGTACTTAATGTATGGAGGTCAGGACCTGGGGGGACCAGTAAATATATTAAAAACTATAATATTTATCTTCTTCCTTTTATCATATTCTAAAATCTTTTAAGGGAAAATTCAGAGAGTTCTTTCTGAGACTTTCCTATTGCACAGGCACAAAAAGCTGGGTTCCAATAAAGTTCACTTAAAACAGACTCATTCCAGCAAATCTTTCTAAGATTTTCTCTTTCCTTACATTCTATTAAGAATCTATAGCTTTTTATAGCTTGTACTTGTTCATCATTATAGAATATTAGGTCCAAAGCTAAGATTCATGCACCAGTCAACAGTTCTTCACTGATTCATTATTTTAGAAAATACATTTATTTAATTTTTTTGTCCCAATAAATTATGACGTGCTTTATATGTATAATTTTATGTTATCCCTTTAAGGAGAATACTTCTATTCCTCATTTTACAGATGAGAAATCTGAAACCCAAAAAGGTGAGGTAACTTGGCTAAAGTCATCCAGGCAGCATTTTTCAGGCCCAGGATTTAAATGTGGGTCTTCCTGGTTTCAAAGTTCACACTCTTTTTACCATAGCAGAGCTCAGAAGTTGTGTGTGTGGTGACGCTGTGTATGTGTGGGGAGCCAAGAGAAGGGATAGCATTAGTTGGTTGGAAAAACAAAATGTGTTATCATTATATTATCATATATGTATCATATATCATATATTATATATATGAAGAAAAAATCATATATTATTTTAAATGAAGACCTTGAGATGTGCAGTTGGCCATAAGTCACTATGGGCCGGCCACCAAAGAAAGCCACCAAATCTTACTGTGAATGACAGTTGCTAGAATATGCTAGCTTAAACAGTCAAATGTTTGTGTAAACTTGAAACATCTTTGGGAGTGAAAGGTCTTGTTGCAAGAAGAAAAAAATGGGTTTGGGGCTGCCAGCTTACATGGTCATTCCTGAGAAGCCAGGCACCATATTGCCTTGATCTCACTATTAATCAAAAGTGTTCTTAGAAGCTATTGGAATAGCAAAATTTATGGATTTATTTTGTGAGGAGATACACAGCTTCATCTTATAACCAGCTGGCTCCTTTAGTACAACATTTAAAAACTATCCAGCCTGCTAGAGCTGAATAACTTTATAAATGAAGAATCTAAAGGTTTAGCATTTTATACAGCAGCCAGTAAGAAGTGTAAACACAAAGAGGAGACAAAAAGATATCATTAGACAACTGCTTATAACCACAGCCCCCTGGATTTCCTCATTTCAGGACTTTGAACAGATCAGTTTCAATAGAAACCAAAGCAAAAGAATTTAAACAAACAAACAAACCCTTCCCTCTTAACTGGGTTATTGAAATAAAAAGGAAATGTTTTTCTTCTGGACCCTGAAACCCTTTTCTTCCCAACAAAACCTGCTGAGAGAAGTTTTCTTTTTTTGTTTGGAGACAATGATTTCAGAAGCAGAAAATGCTGGAATTCTATGTGATCAGAGGATTTGGGAGGGGCAGGCTGATGCAGAGGCCCTAATAGGGAATGACCTTGGTCCTAGGAGCCCTGCAGCCTGCAGGCTCCATGCAAACCTGCCCAGAAAGAGACAGACAGTCAGGAGAGGAGATGAAAGTGAGGCACAACTCAAGCAGTCTTGCTTCCCCTTTAAGTCCTTAAAGATAATCACAGCCATTGTTCCCCAGTATCAGAGAAGGGTTCTCTATCACTTAAAAGAGCAGACTTAATAAAAGGAGAAATTCCATTTATCCCTGTTGTAAAGATACATTCATTGGTCCTTCCCCTTGTACTTAAAAAAACTCCCATTCACTGCTGACTAATTATCTGTGCAAACCTGGCCCATGGCCCACAGTCCCCTCACGTAGCTTACTATGAAGGACCTTAGATGAAGTGAGGGCTCTTATTCTATTTGATTCCGCTGATAATCATAAAAAAACTCACAACTATTTTCCTTTTTCCTTTTTCCTTTAATTTTTGGATATGTAAACTTTATTTTTTCAGTGTTTCAAGATTCATTGTTTATGCACCACACCCAGTGCTTCATGCAATATGTGCCCTCCTTAATACCCACCAGCAGGCTCACCCATCCCCCCACCCCTCTCCCCTCCAAAACCCTCAGTTTGTTTCTCAGAGTCCACAGTCTCTCATGGTTTGTCTCCCCCTCTGATTTATCCCAACTCCCTTCTCCTCTCCATCTCCCAGTGTCTTCCATGTTGTCTTTAGCTCCACAAGTAAGAAAAATCATATGATAACTGACTCTCTGCTTGACTTATTTCACTCAGCATAAAGGGAAATTAGAGAATCAATTCCATTTACTATAGCACCAAGAACCATAAGATACCTTGAAATAAACCTCACCAGAGAGGTAAAGGATCTGTACTAGAGGAACTACAGAACACTCATGAAAGAAGTTGAAGAAGACACAAAAAGATGGAAGAGCATTCCATGCTCATGGATCAGAAAAATAAACATTGTTAAAATGTCTATACTGCCCAGAGCAATCTATACTTTCAATGCCATTCCAATCAAAATTCTACTGACATTTTTCAAAGTGCTGGAACAAACAATCCTGAAATTTGTATGGAAATTTTAGCTAAGACCCAAAATTGCTAAGGAAAAGTTGTAAAAGAAAAACAAAACTGGGGGCATCTCGTTGCCTGATTTCAAGCTTTACTACAAAGCTTTGATCACCAAGATAGCACGGTACTGGCACAAAAACAGACACATAAACCAGTAGAACAGAGAGGCCACATATGGACCTGCAACTCTATGGCCAACTAATCTTTGACAAAGCAGGAAAAAAATATCCAGTGGGAAAAAAAAAACAGTCTCTTTAATAAATGGTGCTAGGAAAATTGGACAGCTATGTATAGAAGAAGGAAACTCAACCATTCTCTTACACCATACACAAAGATAAACTCGAAATGGATAAAAGACCTCAAGGTGAGGCAGGAATCAATCAAAATCCTAGAGGAGAACATAGGCAGTAACCTCTTCGACAGACACGTCTCCAAAGGCAAGGGAGACAAAAGCAAAAATGAACTTTTGGGACTTCATCAAGATCAAAAGCTTTTGCACAGCAAAGGAAACACTCATGACTATTTTAAAGAAATCTTCAAAATGGTGAAAAGTGACATTAAGAAAATGGTGAAAAGGGACGCCTGGGTGGCTCAGTTGGTTAAGCAGCTGCCTTTGGCTCAGGTCATGGTCCCAGCGTCCTGGGATCGAGTCCCACATCGGGCTCCTTGCTCAGCAGGGAGCCTGCTTCTCCCTCTGCCTCTGCCTGCCGTTCTGTCTGCCTGTGCTCGCTCTCTCCCCGCCCCCCTCTGATAAATAAATTAAAAGAAAATGCTGAAAAGTGACATTAAGAAACTTATTTCCATGAAAACAAAAAGACAAAAAACCTAAAAATCATGTTGAGATCCTTCTTTAGATGGACCCAATGGAAGGCTTATTGCTCTATTTTTTCCAAATGTTCATTCACTGACGTAGCCAACCAAAAATCACCAGTACCTACTATATGCCAAATGTGAGGCCTCACATATCTAATTGAAGAGACAGAGAAATACACACACTGAGTGGGGAAATGCTGTGGAGAGTAATACAGATGTTTGGTCTCTGAATTGAAGGGCACCTTAACCAGGAGAATGGGGGTTTGCATTAGAGGCAAAGGATCAGGGCTGAGTGAGAGCAGCCTCTGTTTAAGGAGCCATCAACAATAGTTGACAAGGACTGGGGTGTATCCATGAAATAGGGGAGCAGATTGTAGGCATATCACTAAAGAGCTTAAAACCATGCCAACCTGAAAGACTGGGAAGCAGGGGAGTGGTAGGACAAGTATTGTGCTTTAGGCACATGAAATCAGGCAGCCAAGGGCCAGGCAGATGGACAGACGGATGGAGTCTGAAGGGAGGAGGGTGGCAGCCCATACAAAATGGAGACCCTCATCTCTTTCAAACAATGGGAAGGTGGTATTGTCTCTTTCCTCCATCCCTCCTGCTGCTTCCCTTAAGAAGAGGAGTGAGTTATGGGATCCTGGAGACTGGGTACAGTTGTGAGAACTGGAGCTCAGTCCATGTGGGGTTTTTCCACTTCTGGATCTGCAAGAGGGGTGTGAGCACACTACTGTCCAGCCAACCAGGGCAAGCCCTTTCCTTGTGCGTGTTAGCAGAGGAAACACAGAGAGGATGGAGGGGGCTGCTGTCCTTCTCTCTCTGACGGGTGGGGGGCTGGGTGACTTCAGCTCTACAGACCTCATTTTGACTCAAGTAGGTCTCCAGGTCAAGGAGGGGCTAGTAGAAGGCGGCCTGATTCCAGCCTTCCAGCCAAACCACATGCTCCAGTCCAGCGTGGCCAGCAACATGAGGGTATTTTATCTTTATCTGGTCCCTGTGTCTGGTTTGTATTTGGCTCCAAATGCATGGGGAGAAGGGGTGTGATTAGCCAACCCTCCCAGAGATTCCCCAGTATGAGCCCAAACCCAACAAAGGGCCTTGGGGATGATGAGGGGATGATGAGGAGAGAGACACCAGACACGCTGAAGTTGGGGCTATTCAGCTCTTTAGGTGCAATTCTGATACATTTGCCTTAACGTGCCGTTTATGAAATGTGTATCTTAATTCAGCAGTGAAATGAAACCAACATCATTTATCCTACAAAAATCAGGGAACTGCCACATGTATTATCCTGCCTTGTGCAATGTTATCAGCATGATACCTCCCAGGCTGGATATTACAATCACTTGATATTATCCCTTATTACTTTAAAGGCAATTTTACATTTCTCATCCAAATTAATGGCTAATCTCAAGAGACTTATTATGTTTAATTACTTTTTATTCCTAGAATCCTCCCTTTCTCCCTGCACATTCTTTCCTTAAATGATGGTAAAAAACTTGCCATATAATCATAGAGCACAGGAGTTATTAAATGTTGGATACTGATTACAACAGAGATGGGATCTTGAACAAATCTTTCTAAATTCAAGAGCAAAGAGTTTGTAAGACCTTAAAACAGAATCATATTTGATCAGTTTAAGAATCTGGCAAAGGATAAAGTTTCTAGATCCAGTTCTGTACTTAACATGCCAAGTCTTTAAGCAAGTTGCTCAGTCTTTCTGGTCTGCATTTTTCATATTTATCCATCAGAGCCTCCCTGTGCCATAGTCAGCACCACACTTGTAAACACCAAGTTCATCAGGCTCTGACTCTATCCACAATCTTAGCTAGAGCTTCTTATTTGTACCCATCTTGCACTCAACTTTCTAGATGTCATTGGTCTTTTCAGATACTGAAAAGCACCTTGGAAGCACCTAGGTTCAGCTCAGATTTCTTTGACTTGGTGACCTAATTTCTAAAGCAGCCTTGAGTAATCCCTGACATCCTAGCAGCCACTGTTCCTGGACTAGACCCACTCTGATGGATGCAGAATTTATACCAGTGAATTCAGAATCTTAGGACCTGGTGTTACGATGTCCTTAGAAACTAAGGTTCTGGGCCCAGCAGTCTTCCCTGAGTTTTCTTCACTGGCAATCACACCTGAGACCCAGGATGAAGTCCTTAACCAAAATCCTGTTTTCCTAACCTGAGATATCCCCATCTCTCAGTCATGGTGCTAGCCCTTAGGTTCTGCTGGATTGCCTTTCCTAGAACCCCAACCTTCTCTAGGGCAGGAGCCAGACTTGACACCCTTTTTGGTAGTCATGGTCCTGCCTCCTATAGACACGCTGTCAAGATGTCACCAACACTCCAGCTGCCTCTTTAATACTGAGTATTACCTTCATGCTCCAAAATTGTACCCTGTCAGCTTCTCTGTAATTCTGAGTGCTGATAAATACTGCTTGATTCAAAACCTAAAACTATGCCTAGCTTTTTTTTTTTTTTTCTCTTAAATATATCTGTGGTGGAGAGGGTACATGCATTATCTATTTTGCAACTTCCCAATAATCCATATAAAGGAATATACTATTATTATTCCAGTTTAAAGATGAAAAACAGAAGTCAAGAGAGATGACCCAGGGTTCCACAGAAGGGAAAACCGGAGCCTGGATTCATCCAGATCTCTTCTGTATTGGTCAAATTCCCTTTTCCTACAGTTGTGATAACATATTACTTCAAACTTGGTGTCTTAATACAACCAAAATTTATTCTCTTAGAGTTCTGGAAGCCAGAAGTCTAAATTCAGTTTCACTTGGCCAAAATCCAAGTTATCAGCAAAGCTCTGCTGCCTCCAGAGGCTCTGGAGGGAGGGAATTCTATTCTTGCCTCTTCCAGCTTCTGCTGGCTACTGGAACTCCTTGGCTGGTGGCCACATCACTCCAGTCTCCTTCTTCTAAGTCAAAGAGCCCTCAGTCTTCCTCTTAAAAGGACATTTGTAACAACATTTTGGCCCCACCTTGATAATTCAGGATAATCTCTGCACCTCAGGATGCCTAAATTAATCCCATCTTCCATGTCTCATCTCACAGGCTCTTGGGATCAGTACAAGGATATTTGGGAGAGGGGTCATCATTTGGTCTATCATGCTAGCACACAACCACTTTCCAATTTCCAGTCATTGAAAACACTGGATTTGGGGGAGGGGCATTGTGAACATAGAATTATATTCATAAGAGTGAATTTCATGCGTTTCTAAACAAGTTGCATGCATTTTTCACATCCATGATCTCATAAATTCTTCAGTGCAGCAGGAAAGTATACACCAGTCTGCTCATGTTACAGTAAGGGAAAGTGAGGCTCAGGGAGAAACAGATTCTCACCAAGGGGCAATAGGTAAGACAGGAACAGGAGAAACATGAACCCATAAAGTGACCATGATGGCTTTTCTGCCCAGAAAGCATCATCCTCCCCAGATCCTTCTCTCCATCAATTGTTTCCTTTCTTACTTCAAGAAGACAGGTCCTCTCCTGCATTCCATCCAGCAAGAAGTCACCAGAGTACTCTATTTGATCTGCCTCTGGTACCCAGAGTTGTGCTGTCACACTGAGGTAATGATTTCAATGAGCTTGTCTCCCAAATCTCTTCCCTCACCCATAAACTGCATTGCTTTCTCCTCTTACAATTAGTCTACATTTTTGTACTTTGAACTACATTTGACATCTGCTAGCCCAGTTACGCAAATGATCCAAATCCGTTTGAATCTGGTTAAATTGTTCAACTGGATTTGCTCACTCTCCATTTCTAAAATCATCTGCAAACCTGATTGTGACACATTGAGTCATAAGTAGATGAGAGTGGGAAGGTGGGAGGTGGGGCAGGGGTGGCAGAGACATGTCAGAAGGATGTCAGAAGAGAAGGGGAGGAGGTTCAGGCATGGTGAGGCGGGTATATTCTGTACTGACTCCTTAGGAGCTGGGGAGCGAACTATATCAACCCCCGAACGTGCAGGTTCAGCACCTTTGATGTCTCATTTTCTCATGCTACAAAAAATGAATTCTACTTTCTCACTTCCTTAGAAGGTGTTTGTGAGATTCACAAGATGTTTGTGTGATTCTGGTTCAGCACCTCGGAGAGCGACACCGCACAGATAATGGGCATCTGGAGGATGGTACACATTCAGCTGTTGTGTAACAGAGGCTAGAGTCAAAACTCCCTGTGCCACCTCTCTGTCCTTTGGTCTCTGCCTTCCCTGCTTAGGGTGCTCTTTGCATCCCATCCCTGGTGTGACCTCTTTCAGTTTGTGGACCATTCAGCCAATAAAACATATGAAGCACCGGCTGCAGAGATAATGAACACAGAGCCAGTCCTTGTTCTCAGGAGATTCACAGTTTAGACAACAGGCAAAGCAGTAAAAAGGTGATTAAAGCACAGTGAAATGAGGACTATGGGGAGGGAAGAAGAATACCCTAGGAAAGAAGAGAACAAAGTGACTAATTCAACTGGGGTAAGCCATCAGAACATCTGATTCCAGAATGAGTAGCAGGACTAAGTTGGCCTTGAAAGACGCGGAAAACATTACAGGCTGAGCAAATGACATGTACACAGACCTAAAGGGTGAGAAGCCAGGGGAAAGTTCTAGGAGGTCTGAGGCCCTGCCTGTTCCTGGTGAGCAGAGGCAGAGCACCCATGTGGGAAGGTGCTGTAGTTTGTAATGTACTTGGGTCACAGTGAAATTAGTGTGCAAGAAGTAGTAAAGAAAACTATTAGCCAGTTTTAAGAGAAACTCTTTTCTCTGCTAATTGTTGTCCTGCCAGTGGCTGGCCCTCAGAGTCCTCACAATGTTATGATGAGATCAAGCCACCAGGGCCTGAGAGCAAGGCAGTACAGTACAGAGTCCCCTCACATGACATCATTTTATCTTCATAACAGCCCTGTGGCCAGGGCTCTTTCAGTGCACCCATCTAACAGATGATGAAACTGAAGCTCGAATTGTTCAAGGTAAGCTATTTATTCAAGCCATGTGCCCTGCCCCAGCAAAAGGGAGAGCCACCAATTCAAACTAAGTTGGTCTGCACTCAGGGCTTATGACCTGACAGTCCAGAGCTGACGAGATGGCACAGCCCTCCTAGTTCCGGAGGCTCCATGGCAAAGGGCCTCTAGATGATCCTCTAAGCCAATCCCTTTCCATGGTGCAGATAAGGAAACCAAGGCACAGGGAAGTATAGGCCAAAAGTATGATTCAAGGTATCCAGTGCTCTTGGTTTTTCTCATATCTGAGCTGACTTCACTGCACATCTACCCCCCATCACTTCATGGCCTGTCTGGTCAGTAGGACCCTGGCAGTTCTCAGGCCACACCATGCCAGCTCCTTTCTTTAAAGGGGGCTGGTTTCCACCCTGCAGCATAGTAGCATGGTTAAAAGAGCCAAGAAACAACCACCTTGGGCTTGCTCGGCTATCTTCTGCTGTGTGAACTTGGGCAAGTTATTAGCTTCTCTGTGCCATAGTCTCCCCCTCCATGAAATAGGGCCATGATAAGCACTACCAGAAGGGCTTACTGTGAGGATTCAATGAGTTGCTATGTATAAGGAATTTGGATCAGTGGCTGGTATGTAGTAAGTGCTTAATAACTGTTAGCTGTATTTAAGATTACTGTTCCTACCCTCCTAATCTGTTCACACACACTGGTAAATTCTGGCCCTCTTGTAGTTTGCTGCGGCCTCCACCAGCCCCCTCTAACTCTGCAAGGAACAGTCAGCCTACAGACATAATTCTTCATCTTGAAATCCTTGGGGACCAGGCATACATTTTCTCAAAGTGTGGAGAGGGACACAATCAATGACAAAGTAACTTTCTTTTTCTAGTAAGAGACATTAGAGATGAAGAGTTCTTCCAAAGGTCTCAGAGCCCCTTCCCTCCCCCGCCCCCATATCAGTGATTACCTTCTAAAATTCTCAGTAATTTACTTATTTTAACAAATGTACTATTTCTGTCTGCTCTCTGCTTCCACTACAGAACATCAGCTCCATGAAGGTAGCGGCCCCCATCTACAACTGGGGGTCCCAAGCAGCTGGGAACTGCTCACTGAAGTGTTGGTCCCAGAAGAATGTGGCTACCCTGGGGAAGAAAGGAAGAGAATAAGAAAGGCACCACCTTGGGGCACCTGGGTGGCTCAGTGGGTTAAACCTCTGCTTTGGCTCAGGTCATGATCTCAGGGTCCTGGAATCATGCAGGGAGCCTGCTTCCCCCTCTCTCTCTTCCTGCCTCTCTGCCTACTTGTGATCTCTCTCTCTCTCTCTATCAAAAACATAAAATCTTAAAAAAAAAAAAAAAAAAAAAGGAAAGACCTAGATCACTGGCCACCAGGAAGTGCCCGGTGAATACTTGCTGACTAGTGAATGAAGTGTGAGCCATGCCAGGTACCAGGAGGGTCACCTTGGACAAGCCATGCCGCCCACCTCAGGAAACTGGAACTTCCTCACCTGCAAAGTGGTAAAATTATCACAGATGCTTATGCCAATTACATAACGAGTGGGCATTAAAAATACTTTTCCGAACAGAAGCATGGTACAGAAATGTTATCATGGCCTTTAAGTATGGAATGGCGGGGACACCAACAGTCAACTCATTCATTAGCCATCTCTCACCTATCTAGTTCGTGCACTGAGCAAATGGAAATCAAAGAGGCATCGCCACTACCCTCAAGCGGGTTTACTGGTTGGGGGAGGAAGAGAGAATGATTTGGGGGTGAGGGTTGGTTTTCAGCAGGTAAACAGAGGAAGGAACCATTAAAACAGATGGAATCCAAGAACAACTGTCAGAGAGGGGAGAAAAGGATGTCAACACACAGCTTCTATTCGTTCAATATTCAGGACCACTCTTGTCATGAAGATTATTATTCCCATCACACCAATCAGGAAACTGAGGCCCAGACAGATTAAAATGATCTACCCAAGGTCACACAGCTTTATGTGGCAGAACCACATCTGAAGCAAGCGTGTTGGGTTGGAATCACATCAGATACAACAATTAGGCGAAGCAGTCCCAGAAAAGTTTTGCTTCTCGTCTAGAACTCTTACCAACCCTCTTACAGGTGACTAAGAACCTCTGAGCCCAGGGCCTGTGCTCCTGCCCCAGATGCTTCTCCCCAGAGCTGGCCATGAGGATGAAGACTAAGCACCAAACCCACAGGTTTGCCCACATCAGCAGGTTGGCCACCAAGGAGGGCTGCTATAGCTAATTAGCTGGCAAGTCCCCAAAGGAATTTTTCCTTTTTTTTTTTCCAGTAGTCCCTGCTTTTAGTCACACACATCTTTTCAGCTCTTATCCAGAGCTCTTTGTAGGAAATTCATTTGCATCTCTAAGAGGCTCATTTGCATCTAGTCTGACCACGGGGCAAGGCTTCCCCCATGGTAAGGTATTGAACCCATAATGTAAAATGGGATCAAGAGGACCCAGAGCCTCTTCTGGCTGCAGTGGGCAGGAACCCACCACCCTCACACCTCTGCTCCCAGCCAGAGTGTAAGAGGGGAGGTCCCTGGGATGGCGTGCTCTCTGATCCTAGAAATACAGGTACCACCTCCCAGGGTCTCAACACCACAGACTTGAGCATGGTGCCCTTGTCCAGGCAGTAAGAATTTTGTGAGCTCCACCATGTGCCAGTGTGAGGGCTTCTTTTCCTTCAAGGAGATCACAGACTAGAGAGTGGTTCTCGCTGGCATCCATCGCTCAAAAGCATTGTGACCTGGGAAATGAGTGAACTCACTGAGTCTAAGGTTCATCATCTGTCGAATGAGACATAACACCTTTTTTCCTCAAGTGTTGTGATGATTAAATGAAATGATTAATACAAAATGCTTTGTGCAATGCCTAACTAGTTAAGTGCTCATTAACAAGGGCTGATCGTGGCAGGGACAGGAGGTGGTAATCATAGAAGGGTGCGGGGGCTGCTCCCAGGGGAAGCTGAGGACAGGGAAGGCACAGGAGCGACGGTGGCCATGGTGGGGGTGTTCTAGGAGAAGTAGGGATGGTGGGAACAGCCACAGCAGGAGAAGGAAAAAAGATGCTAGACCTCACTGGTAATATGAGAGAGAAAAAAACTATCTCACAAATGAAATACCTGGAAAAGCTGTATTTCTTTCAGGTTTGGAGAGAAAGGCAAAGGAATGGTGGGTGGACTGGAAGCCATTCAAGAAGAGCCGGCTTTTGTGTCCATGGTACATTTTTTTTTTCTTACTGAATCTTCACAAAGCTTTTCAGGAGAAGGAAGGGGGACTCAGAGTGATTACTTAAGATCACAGCTGTGTGATGGTGGTGGGGTCTGTGTTCAAACTCAAGTGTGCTTCATTCCAATACTATGATTACTGCCCTATACCGCCAGGGGCCAACTGTAGCTACCAGGAACACCAGCTCCCTGAGTGCACCAACCCTGGCTAATCCCCACCTGGGAGAAAACCCTCTTCATACATTATAAAAGAGCTGGGGAGCATACTTCTCTACATATCACTGTGTGCTTAACATTTTACATTAGACCCATCGGTTCCTATGTCTCCCCTCTAAACCCCCAAACAAACTATGAACTTTTTGAAGAAAAGAGTCTTTCCTCGGTACCACAGTACCTGTTCCCATTATAATGCCTAAACCACAACATACCTAACTCACCAAATATCTATTGTTCACTTACTAGGTGATGGGAGCTCTTCTGGACACTGAGGACATTTCAATGATCAGAACAGACCCCAAAATTTCTGCCTACCTGGAACATGCCATCGATGGAAGACAAATAATAAACAAGAAGCATAGGAAGTAAGTAAATTGAAAAGGAATATGGAATAAGGTAAGTGGATGAATGAATGAATAATAGAAGAGAGGATGGGTACCCAGACCTGCCTCTCTGATCCTTTCCAAAGGGATCATGATATTTTCAATCATAAACTTCACGCTGACACCACAATTTCCATACACTTAAATGTGATTTTAGCTGATTTTACATCAGTCCTGTGGGGAAAGTAATTATAGAATCATCTTACCTATTTTGTGGAGAGGGAGACTGAGGATCAGAGATGCCAAGTGCTTGAATAGGGTTCAATCTAGAGAGTGAAGACCCCAAAGCACGGAGCTCAGATCTTGAGAGCAGGTCTTACAATGGATCTACCTCCCGGCCCTGTCCCCACCACCTCCCAGGCTCTTGCTCACCTGGCTGGATTTCCCGCTATCAAAGCCGAGGCCAAGTCCAGCTTTACTCTCAGGCATTTTCTGTGTGCTTCCCTGATGCAGTCTTTTTTTTTTTTTTTTTTTTAAAGATTTTATTTACCCATTTGACAGATCACAAGTAGGCAGAGAGGCAGGCAGAGAGAGAGGGGGAAAGCAGGCTCCCCGCTGAGCAGAGAACCCAATGTGGGGCTCGATCCCAGGATCCTGAAATCATGACCTGGGCCAAAGGCAGAGGCCTAAACCACTCACTGATGCACTCTTAACGTGCTTTCCGATCACCTGCACTGTCTCTTCCTGGTATACATTTGACTATGTCAAGCAACAGATCAACAGCTTACATATGTAAACCTCATCTGCTCCCCCAACCACCCATGCAAGTAGAAACAGCTGAGACGATTGTTACTTATTTCATTTTGCAGATGGGGAAACGGACCCACACTCGGGGAGATGAGGAGACTGGCCAGAGTTCAGGTAGATGCTGCGTGGCAGAGCTGTGATGGAATGCTACGCCCTTCTCCCACCTTGCTGAGTGCTCCCTTCCCTGAGCCCCACATCCAGCCTCCAGGTGCAGTGGATTTACTCCAAACATCTCATTCACTATCACCTCCCAAAGGCTGCTCCCTTCCAGTGAGTCAGCGGCTGCCATCCAGGCTCCTCATCTTTATGTGGCTGAAATGTGTGGGATGTGTTCTTGTGTGGAAGCCTGTAAAATCTACTTATGGACCTAGTGGCCAGTTTTCATGAGTGACAGACATACAGTGCTTTGACTACCCGGCCTAATGCATCTGTATCTGACATTTTAAATAGAACTCTCTCTCTCCCCTCCCTGTTCTTTTAGAAAGTAATTTGAGATAGCAGGTATTTTTAAACTCGTACATCTTTAATTATATCTATACAACTGTCAGAGATTAGTGATTTCCTCAATCTGGCTCTCCTTAAAGGAGAATTTGGAACCTATGTGACACCGAAAAGGGCTCCAAAGGATATGCTATCAGAAACAAAGACATTCGCAGGCAGGGCGCTTGGCTTTAGTCAAGTTTGAGTTCTCACTGCAGATTAAGTTTGTGCGACGTTTCTATGAATTATGAAAAAGCAGCACTCATGTGGACGGCAAACGTAAATAGATGTAATCGTGTAAACCAATAAAAAAGCATGTGACAGATGGAGAGCAGGCTGTGTGTGGAAATACGTCCCTGACCCCAGAGAAATAAGTAACAATAGGTTTCAGGCGGTATCCATGTATTTTGACTCCAGAAGAAAATCTCAGCCTCCCATGAAAGCAAGCTCAGTCTGGAAGCTTGAGGTCAGAGAGGACTTCAGGAAGAATTTTATCCGGCTCTCCTGCTTGATCCAGGATTTCTCCTGTGATAAAACTCAGTTAGCAAAGATTTCCTCGATGCCTGTGGGGCGCCAGGTATAAGGCAGGCCACGGGCACATGCTAGGCACAAGGCAGGCCTCCTAGAAATCAAAGGGCTCCCAATATTGGAGGAATAAGACATAAGCAAAGGAGAACATGCAGACCACGGGAGAAGAACACTGAGGGATATCTACCTGCTGTTCTCTGATACAAGGGAAGGCAGAAAACGGGGCACAAGTCCTCCTTTTAACTAGGTATGTGATGCTAGGCAAGCTAATTTCTCTTCATTTCCCAGTAAAATGGGATTAATACGATTTTCCCCTTTGTGGGTATTAAATAAAAGCTGGCTTCTGGTTCCTACAGCTGTCTCACTTCCACTGCTTCCTTATGAGAACCCTGCAGCTCCAGGACACTAACTTTCTCACCATTCTTCCAAAACACTACGATCTCTTATGCTTGAATATATGGAGCATCTCAGGTGTTGCCTGCATGTCTTCCTCTTGTTTAATAAACTCCTTTCAGGGGCGGCTGGGTGGCTCAGTGGGTTAAAGCCTCTGCCTTTGTCTCAGGTCATGACCCCATGGTCCTGGGATCGAGCCCTGCATCAGGCTCTCTGCTCGGTGGGAAGCCTGCTTCCTCTCTCTCTGCCTGCCTCTCTGCCTATCTGTGATTTCTGTCTGTCAAATAAATAAATAAAATCTATATAAAAAAATAAACTCCTTTCAACTCGTATGATTTAGCTTGCGTGGTACCTCTTCTGTGAAGCTTCCTCTAATCTCCTGGGCACATTTCTGGCTCTTCTAATCTTGGGCAAATATATCCACTGAAGGCCTGGTCACACTGGACTATAGTAGATTCCCCGTTTATCTTCATATCCAGTTCATGTCTCAAGAAATCTATCCATCCATCCATTCATCTATCTATCTAATTAAATCCTCGGGGCCTGCCTAGTGACTGGCCCATTATAGATAGATACTCTAATAAACTGTTGTTCACAGGAATGAATAGTGAATGAAAAATGTTCAAATAAACAATGAGTAATATGTATCAATACCTTGTAAATGTTAATAAAATAAGCTTCTGCGGGCATATGATTTCAATGATCCCCCTAACCACACAAAGTAGACTTGTTCTAAAGTAAACTTAGGGCATGGGTACCAGCCCATGAGAGCTGTTGTCGGTCACATCACCATCAGCCCTTGAGATACTCGAGTGGGCTAAACAGTAGCCCTGAAAAGATACTGTTGTATCCTTATCCGTGGATCCTGTGAGTATGGCCATATTTGGGGCGGAGGGGGGAGATCTTTGAGACATAAATAAGTTAAGGAAAATCTAGTAACAAGCGTCCTTACAAGAGACACACAGAAGAGAATGCTATTTGAAGACAGAAAGACCCACACTCAGGGAGATGAGGAGACTGGCGGAGAGAGGCGTGACCACAGACCAAAAGCACCAACTAGCAACCATGAGAAGCTGGAAGAGGAAAGACAAGGATTCTCCTCTGGAGCTTTCACAGGGGGAGCAGCCCTGCTGACCCACCTAAATTTTGAACTTTCAGAGAGAATGTGAGAACTGTGAGAGAGTGGATTTCTGGGTTTTTTTGTTTTGTTTTGTTTTGTTTTGTTAAGATTTTATTTGTCAGAGACAGAAACAGCACAACCAGAGGGAGCAGCAGGCCAAGAGAGAGAGAGAGAGAGAGAGAGAGGAGTCCCCACTGAGCAAGAAGCCAGACACACGACTCAATCTCAGGACCCTGGGATCATGCCCTGAGCTGAAGGCAGATGTTACTACCTAAGCCACCCAGGCAGCCTTCTGGTTTTGTTTTTGGTCACCAAGTTTGTGGTAATGTGTTATAGCACCCTCAGGAAACTAGTCCATGGAGGCACTCTAATGTCTTCTATAAAAATGAGGACACTGGGGCGCCTGGGTGGCTCAGTGGGTTAAGCCTCTGCCTTGGGCTCATGTCATGATCTCAGGGTCCTGGGATTGAGCCCCACACTGGGCTCTCTGCTTAGCAGGAAGCCTGTTTCCCCCTTCTCTCTATGCCTGCTTCTCTGCCTACTTGTGATCTCTCTGTCAAATAAATAAATAAATCATCTTAAAAAAAAAAAAAAAAAAAAAGATGAGGACACCGAGGTTGAGAACAGAGGAGGCTTTCTCCAGGGCACGTAGCTCTTCATCAGCAGAGAAGAGATTCAGATCAGAACCTATCTTACTGCAAAGCCTTTGTCAAGATTCTCCTATGAGTAGCCTCAGAGATGCTGCCCATGGTTCTTAGCTCAAGCTTCTGAGGCATACAGGTACCAGGCCCTCCCTGCAGAGATGCCCACTGACTGGATCACTGGGAGGGCAATGGCACCTGCATTTCTTGACAATCCCCCCCACCCTGAAGGGGTTGTGCTTCATGGTACAACTGAGAAATACAGCCCCGAAGGGTGGGGTTTTCACCCTCACAGACCTGTAGGAAAGCCTACTTGAACCATATCCTGTAACACAGAAGGGAAAAATGAGGAGAATGAACCAAACCCCAACTTGAAAGCCAAGCTCTCATTCTTTTTCATGGGCACCCCCCACTCTGCCATGCTGCTGTGACATAAGGGAATGGGTGGGGGTTGGGGAAATAAATATATGGGTTGGTTCTGAACCAAAGCCATTCCAACTCCCCATAGGTTTTATTAAATCATTTATAATTTCAAGAAACTGAAGTAAATATTTAATATTTGATTCTTAATCCATAAATATTTACATGCAGAGATTTCCCCATGTTCAACAAGCCCACCAGAGGTTTTACACTTTTAGCAAGTGTGACTAATGAAACCTTCCAACTCCCCTCCCCAAAGGAAGCAGCATCTGGCCACTCCTTCAAGAGTTTTGAGGCAGGCAAATGTCTGTCCACCAGGGGTGCAACCAAGAGCACTGAGAACTATTAAGGGATTAGCTTTCAACTCTTGTGGGGGAAAGAGAAGAAATGGGGACCAAGAAAGAGAGAAAGAGACACTGTGGAAGGGCGGAGGAAACAGGACACAGGACACAACCTGCACTGTTTCAGTTTAGCACCTTCTGAAGGTTCCCAGAGTATTCTCCATTTGTTGACTTTATGGCCATTAGTGCATCAAACGGGCCTCCAAAATGAAACCATTAACAGAATTGCAATAGAAAATCCAAAAAACCCTCTTTGAATCTTTTCTTCGAAGTCCTAGGATAATTGGGATGATAATGGTGGTCTCTTAATTCATCCAACCCCTTCTGTTGAATTCTCTCTCTCTCTCTCTCTCTTTATATATATATATATATATATATATATATATATATACACACATACACACACATACATATATAATATATATGTATGTATATATCTTTATTAAGTTTACTTACTTTATTAAATGTGTGGCATCCTGCTAGGAGTTGAAAATTAAAAGGCCAGCTTCCTTCCTGACAGGGCCTTACTCTCTTCCTCAGTGACTTGGAATAAAAGAGTTACCACTCATTAAACACCTACTATGCGCCAAGCCCTCAGTTAGCTTCTATACACACATAACCTCTAAATCTAAAATCTCTTTCATAGGAGACTGAAGAGGCTCTGCAGGTTAAGAAGCTGGTCCAAAGTTCTAGTTCTCACATAATAGGGGGGCCAGTTTTCAAACAAAGGATCAGTCAAGGACCCATCAGACAAAGTGAGCCCTTGCCAGCTATTCCAAGAGGGAATTTAGTGCAGGGAACCCATATAATGGTGTTGGAAGAGCTGAAAAGCCAGGGGAAAAGGAAGTGATCCAAGGATTAGTGAGTGCAGGAAGCTGCCACCAGCCCTGGGAACAGACCCACAAAAGGAGGAGGTGCAGTCCCCAGAGCAGAGAGACAGGACTGTGGAGAGGTGGCTGGAATGACGCAAGGTTGTCCTGGAGAGGTGCAGCCGTCAAGACAAGAGCCATCCTGCAGGACCTGGATCCCCAGGATGTAGCTACTGCCAGAACCACAACCAGAAGGAGAGGGAGGAAGAGAAGAGTCCCCCACATCCCCCTTTGTCCCACTTTTCCCAAGCCCCCCACAGTGCCTCCCACGGGCTGAGCCCTGCCTGAAGCCCAATGTCAGGAGAGCCTAGAGGAGAATGGGATTGCAAGGCACAGCTCCCTGGGTAACAGAGGACACTCTGCCGTGTCCAGGTAGAGAATGACTCTGACAGCAACAGGCACAGAACCGGACCTGACTGAACGTTTTAGCCCTGCATCTTGCTGAGCGGATCTGCTGGAGGCAGCTAGGGTCTAGTCTTGGAAGAGGCCGTCGCTCACCCTGTGACTACAGGCAAGCCACACAGGTCCTGTTGTTCTGTTCTGGAAGAGCACCCAGGAGTTGTTGTGGCAGTCCCGCCTCCTCAGAGACCTCACTGGAGAGTCATGCCAAATGACATGCAGGGTGACAGGGTGACGAGGCCCAGGTGAACATCTGCTTACCTTGAGCCACAAGAACAGGCTTTCTTTCACTTGACAAAACAGTATGACCACACTCACACCTGTCCTCCCTTCCTCTGGAATGTTTCCTTCAACCTCTTACCCTGAAATGCTTTGTGCCTCTGCCCCAGCTGCCCCAGCTGCCCTGCCTAACTCTTTTCTTTCCAAGCATATTTCCTGGGGTCTGGGGCCCCTAGGAGGATTTCACAGGAGGAAATGATGGCTGGTGGGGGAGGGGAAGGTGAAGGATGGACTGCGGTTGGTCAGTAATCCTCCCTAAATCATGTATGGCAAGATGTAGCAGACAATCATTTCTTGTGACTGAGACAAGGTCAAAAGATTAAGGGGGTTTGGGTAAAGAAGGGTTGGCATTTGGTCATGAGAATTATAAAAGTCAGTCTGCTGAAAAGAACAGCATGCTAGGTGAAAGTCTGATAATATAGTCTAGGATCCCTTTGAAAAGCCTGAGTTTTTTCAAGGTGAAAGGCAAAAGAAGACCAGAGCCCTGTGTGTCTGACCATGCAAATGGAGCTACAGAAGAGCCCCTCTCCAAACCTGTCCCCTTCCTCCTGTGCATGGCTCTGGGAGCTGGGGGGGGGGGGGGGTCACTGCCTGAGCCCATTGAGCCTTCTTCTGATGGGGCTGGCATCACCTCTCATCTATGGAGCCCTGAGCCCAGACCTGGCTGTGCTCTGTTCACAGTATCAAATTATTCCTCATACAAACCCGTACAGCACAGAGAAGCATTTTCATTGTATAAATGAAGGCACTGAGATGTGGGTATGCAGCACTTTATTTAAAGTACTCCGTCAATAATAAAAGAACAATTACTTACTATGTGCCAGACACTGGGCTAAGTAAGCACTTTACATGTAAGCCCAAAACCATGAGAAACACTGGTCCTTCCAATAAGGGTGAAGGACCAGGGTTGGAGAGAGATGGAAGCAAACTGCCCGTGTTCACAGTGTACAGAAGTGCTAGCAACGGGATTCCAATCCAGGTCTCTCTCCCGCTAGAGCTCCTAATCACGACTCATCATTTGTTCATTCATTCATGCAACAGGTATTACTTGGGCACTACCGTGGATGGGCACTGGTAAGGGTGCCGGTCATGCCACCATGGGCACCACGGTGTGCTCATGGAGTAGACACGCTGTGACACAGCCGTGTGCTGGGTGACTGTCCCACCAATACTCACAGAGCTGCTTAGCGCCACGCAGCACACTTGGCCCTATCACACAGCTCCTAAGCAGAAAGGCTGCTTTGGGATGTCACACGGGTGCTGTTTTCCCAATTCACACACGGCCTTGGTATCAGCCCCTCTGCATTATGGGGTGGAATCTGGGGTGGGAGGGGATACGGGTATGGCCTCAAACCAGGCTCCTGAAGATGGTGGCTCCAAAATTCTTGAAGTCAGCCACCCAAAAGTAAAGGAAAAGTTGGAAAACACTAGAGTAAAAATGTCTTTGTCAGCCTTTCCCCAGAAAGGCCAAACCTGACACCATCCAGTTGGTGCGAGCAGCTGAAGAGACGCAGGCTGGAGCACTGAGTGAACAGGTGCCAACTGAGCTCATTAAGTCCACAAAGTTTTGATCTTTCCCAGGCTAGTTGGCATTAATACATGGGATGCCGGATGGCTGTTCCGTGGGGAGCTGCAGCAGGCTCTTCAGGATTCAATACCTAAAGGAGATCAGGATCAAAGACAGAGAGCATGACATGAAAGGCAGTCGCCGGAGCCCTGCTTCTGTCCCGTGGATGTTTACTGCACCTTGGAGGCGGGCATGAGGATGGGGCAGAGAGGACAACTGTTTTTCTGCCAAAGCAGATGCTTCGTGCTGTTACTGGGAAGTACTTCTTCTGCAGTACAATTATTTGTCAGTTTCCCAGATGATACTTAGGTCTCCAAACTATTTACGGAGTACCTGCTTGGTGGCAGGCATTTTGGACACTGGCAGTGTCTGAAAAGACCAAGTAGATCCCATCCCTACCTTCAGGATGCACCACTGGGTTTGAAGACAGATGTGGGGCTAAGGGAAGTAGAGCACAACAGAGGCCAGTGCCCAGAATCAGAACAGCCCAGGAGAGGGCCGATCTATCCTTGTTCAGATGGGTCCAGGAAGACTTCCTGGAGGAAGTAACATCTAATCTTAATCTTCTTGGTGGTTGTGTCTGTTCAGACCACACTTCACTACTTTGCATAGTGATCCCCTCCCACTGCTCATAGCTTGGGCTCTAGCACCTATGTCCGTCATAGGTCTCTAACTCTTGAACAGCCCACTGTCAGGGGGGATGAGCCTACAGATTTGCCCTGCCCAAGATCTGTAATGGGGACCCTGCAACTCAGTCTTCATTGAGATTTTGAATGCAGAAGCCAGTAAAGCTGGCCATGAGCAGCACAGTGACCAAGATGAGCCTGACTGCAGAGAGGGAGAAACAAGAAGCCAGTCTGGAAAAAGCAAAGTAGCTCTGGAGAGATGAGAGGAAGATATGCGAGTGCCTGGCTTTTCAGAGCTCTGCTCAAGGCTCTCAGAATGCCCAGCCTTCCAGATTGCCTCTTTTATGAGTGGGGTCTGCTCCAAGCAACAAATTATTCTGGAGGAAGGCCAATGTGAAGGTTGAGCAGGGAAGCATAAAGTAGCACAGAATGTTTGAGGGCCAACGAGTAACACTGAGTGCTAAGCTGTAACCTTCCAGAAGGCATGAAAGGGGCAGGTGCAGTGCCCCCACTCATCCTCCATCACCTATAGCACAGAGCTAGGCAGGGATGGATGCACGCACACAGGCTCATCCAGCCCACCTCCCATGAGCCTTAAGGTTCCAGGAACCAGCCATAATACATGGACTTTGGTTCTCCCATAGTCAGAAGGGCAGCAAGCTAGTACAGTATGTCTAACACCATCTGGAGCCCTTATACAGATGACTACATCTCGTCTGCATTCTCACCCTTAGAGATCGGTCCCATCACTTCCATTCTACAGGTAAGGAAATGAAGACTTATAGGACTTGAAGTTCCCATGGTAACTGCCATTGATAAATGGTAGAGCTGTGATGAGTCAGTTTGGAATTCTGAAGACAGTGACACAATCACTAGGCTATGCTCCAAAGAATATGGGCCTTACTGGTCATTTTCATGGAATCTACTCAAATAAGACCCTATGCATGCTGGCCATCAGGAAGATGTTCCAGAAATGGCACTTTGGCCTTTCTCACATTGGTGGGGATGCAGCAGCATGAGGGGATGGACATTCCCCTTTTGCCTGTGACACAAAAAGAGGTGTGGGGATATCACCAGGTACAAAGAGGGCTTCCTTCTCAGGCTACCAACCCAACAGCTGCTTTCAATCCCCTCTTTTCAGGCCTCACAGGCTGTGAAAGGACAAAATGTTCTGAGGACTGCTGTATAAACTGGCCAGAGAATCCAGGGCTGTAATCTCAATCAGCACCTCCTTTAAACCAACATGTGTCCAATATGGGGTAACACGGGGGGACGAATCTGAACTGCTCATCACACCACCTAACTGAAGAAGTCAGAAGGGCTGAATGACTTAGGTACCTTGACTATCAGTTTGGTGTGGGGTGTGTGTGTGGGGGGGTGGGGGGTGGAATGAGAATGCATCTGGTAGACTTCTAGCTGCAAAGAAGGGAAAGAGCCCCAACTCCTGCACTCAGAAATCCATTCCATGTCTACGGCAAGACTGTTTCCCACAGGCTGCTCCCAGCCAATGATGGAGCAGGCAGGGATACTCAAGTAGGCCTATTCCCAGGAGGTGGGGCCTCTTCTGATGTGTGACTCTGGCTCAAGTACTCCACAATGACCTTACTGAAGTCTGAGATGTTCCTTCTACTTTTCCTTCTTTCCTTCCTTCTTTCCTTCCTTCCTTCCTTCCTTCCTTCCTTCCTTCCTTCCTTCCTTCCCTCCCTCCCTCCTTCCCTCTTCCACTCAAGACCAAACCTGCACTCTGGTCTGATGGCTCCCCTAGCCTACTCTGGCTCCTTCCCCATGTCTTCTCATAGGCAAGACAAAATCCTTCCATCTCTTCCTATCATCACCTCCTCTGTCTGACTGGAACCCCACCAACCCTGACAACCCTAACTGCTGCTGACTTTGGAGCCTGGTGAGCACAGGCTGAAAGGCAGACCTCCTGGCTCTGTTACAAGAGGAGACACAGGACACAGCGGGGATGTGGGGGGTGGGGAGCATATACTCAATATGGGCCTCCAGATGCAGACTTGACTCTGTTCATTTTCATCACCGAAGTTACTGGGTACCGCAGACATTTTTTGAAATATACCAACCTCTGCAGCAGCTGGTTTCAGAAGGATTTTAGAGATGATTTCCTCCATCAAGATGGATAATCCTTCAGCTCTGAAATGGAAGATCATAATGTTTTGCCAATCTACTCTGATCCCAGGGAAAATGGACCAGTAGAAGAAGATGATTTTAAGGTTTACCGCCCCCTCCCCCACTTCTAACCCAATCTGCTAAAAATTAAAACTCAGTAAAGCATGGTGTGATGACTTTTCAATCTGTCATTCTTACAAAATAGAGATACTAAGCAGGCCCCAAGTTTTCTCACTGAAGATAAAGATAGAAGCTAGTGTGGTGGACAGAGTTCTCCATCAGAAGCTGGAGCTCCACCAGTCAGTCAAGTTTTGGGCCCTGGGAAAGCCGGCTCCCATGCATTTCAGTCTTCTCTTTTAGAAATCAACATCTTATTACCTTAAGTGAGTAACGGCACTGGAAACACATAGAATGGTGCCTGGTACATAGTAAGTGCTCAGTAAATATCAGCTATGACACCATTCTTAATAATAGTGCCATTATCATTGTTTTATCATGCAAATTAATTGAGGTAACAATATTTGGCGTTTTTTCAGGCCTTTGGTGAATGTTTATTTTATTTGAAACTAAACCAGGTGCTTCAATACTTTTTTAAAAAAGTGACTAATGAAAGTTTCCTCTTCAAGAGGGAGGGGTAGGGGGAAGGAGGAAGAGAAGGAGTATCTAAGGAAGGTCTGGGATACAGTGTCTGTCTTCATTTCCTTTCAAGATCTTTATTGCATTTTTATTGGATTGCAAGCAGTTCTGATCCTTCTGATGGATATGTGTGCTGTGCTCTCAAGAAGATAAAAAGAGAGAGAAAGAGAGGAGCATAAAACTATGTACACACAAGCAGTGATGGATGCCAAGGACAGAAAATTTCCAGCATACCTGGTCTATAAATTGTCATTTAAATTTGCAATTTAAAAACGCTGTATGACTTTTTGATTTAGCTGACTGTATATGAGAGACAAATACTGGAATCCTAATAAGCAATGTTTAAATGACAGCTCCAGTCTCCCAGACAGAGAGGGCAGCAGTAGAATTCTAAGAAGAGAAAATAAATCTACCAAGAATAGGAAAGATGACCAGAACTAAATAGTTGCACTAATCACTTGATGACAGATACCAGGAAAATGTATTTTTGGCTGCTTAAAATTCGAATCCTTAACAGACGGAGGATAGGCGATCAGCTGAAAACCGTCTACAGTCGCTGTGAGGGGACAAGATTGAGCTCCATCTTTACATTTCATCACATTAAAACAGATGAGCCAAAAAATCAAGGCACCAGGACAACATATTAAAGTTGATAAAGCTGAGGTTAAAAGATGTGAATTGCAAGAATCACTGGCATCCAGAGGCATCCATTGGCAAATTTGATTTCAAGGCTTTCCTGGAGTGGCAGCCCCTGCTGGGGACACACCCATAGAGGGGAGCCCACTCCCAAGGTCTCCTTTTCTTCTTGCTGTGGGGAAACAAGTTAGCATCATCCCTCAGCTACAAATATTGAAGACAAACATTTGCATCAGTCCAAGGGTGAAAAGAGAAAAATGAATCATCAACCATTGAAATCAATTCTGTGTGCCACAGCTCAAGTGAGATCTGACAAATTTAGGAATGAACCACTGAAAAAAACTCAACAATGACATAAGGGTCTGGAAGGAGGGCTTGTGAGTAAAAGCTCAGGGAAATGAGATCGCCTCCCTTATTATAATTTGATAATTGCACAATTTATAATGACATGAGAACAGCTTAGATGGTAAGGTTTAGTGGAAAAGTAATGCAGAATTAAATATCCAGTAGGATCGTTGTAGTAGAATGCATGTGTTTGCATGTTTGTGTACACACACTCATGTGCATAAAAAACAAAGTAAATAAAAGATTGAAAGAAAATATGCCTGAATGTTAATGGTTCTTGCTCAGAGCCAAGGTATGACTTCAGAAACCCCCACACAGTTCTTCAAGCAGCCATTAAAATCGCAAATGACACAAAAATCTATTTGTAATCTATAACTTTGAGAGCAGGAGGAGAAGCTAGAGTAATCATTACTTTAAAACATCAAAGGAAAACTAATGGAATATAAATTACTGATTCTAGAAAAATGCAGGCCAAAGGCCAAAGAATTACCTATCTAATATAGGCTACTCTATTATTCTACAAATGCTTCATGAACGCATACTATGTGCCTGATCCTACATGTAATAGGAAATGAATAAAATATGTGTACAACTTGAGAGGCCTTTTACTCTAGAAGTCAAGTCAGGGGGAGTCTGAGCTAGCCCAGCAAGATTTCTGATCTGTTGATCTTCCTTTCACTAGAGGACAATGTAGGGTTTATTTTCCACAACTAGGGATTTAAATCTAATGGGTAGACAGTGTCTATAATAATAGAAGACATTTCACAAAGCACCCATTGAACTGAAGAAAGTAATAAATCTGCACTCCAAGAATCTTTATTTAAATGGCACAACCTCCAGGAGGCCCTTGGGTGGTTGCTTATCTCTGCTCTGGGATTTCAACTTACTGTAATGAACTCTAATTGCTTCTTAGTTGTCTGTCTTTGGGAGAGATCTCAAGTTCCCTAAGCCCAGGACTTGTTTATAATCTTCTGTGGCTAACACTCTGCCTGGTTTTGGAAAACACTCAAACACTCAAAAATGGAATGAAGGAAAGAAGGAGGGAAAGAGGGAAGGAGGAAAGGCAGGAAGACTCGCATCTCTTCAACATCTACCCTGTGCCAGGGCCTGCAGTACGCACTTCACATACACATTTGGTTGTTTCTATTTCTATTATTCTGAACTCCAACCAGGAGCTTATTTATTGAAAACTACCATGGTCTGCAAAGCATATAGACTTTGAAATTAAACTGTTCAGCTTCAAATCTGCATTCTGCTGGTTTCTAGCCTTGGGGAGGCTGGTGAATCTCTATGACTCCAGGTTTCCACATAAGCATGTGAAATGTGAAAATAAAGTAAGATTAAATATTTAAAATGCCTGTCTTCTCCTCCTTATGGAAATGGCTTTATTTCCTACAAATGTGTATTGCATACCTCCTACTCTTGAATCATAGCTTTGGGCCTGACCAAAAGCCGCTGGGTACTTGGCTAAGATAGCAGGAACAAGTCCTACAGAGCCTCGCGAAGCAAGGGCTAAAAGCGACCTTAGCGAGTTGCACATTTCCCACCTGCTATCAAGCATCACGCTACCTTTCATAAGTCCAACGTGATCCAGCACTCACGGTTATCCATCACAGCTTCAGCCCAACGTCCAATGTCTTTAGCACATGCTTCCATATCGCTGTTAATAAGGGATACGGGGATGATCATTTTCCCAATGATAGGGGTCCTGATCCTTTTTAGGATCACATAATAAGAACATTTTTCATTGTTGGAGATAATTCCCCTTCCCGTGCACATTTGTCAAAGGCAGTTTCCAACAGTCCCGTACATCATCCTGAAATACATGATAAGATTCAGGTCTGCTATTCATCATCTGCTGGGCTCCTTCCAGTGTAGAGAGTTCCTGTGTGGCTTTTCCTGCCTCTGGTTTAATAATCGGAATGCAAGCTCTCCCTAGAGTGGTATCACCAGTGATGACAGTCCCCAATCCAAGGGAAGTGAATCTACAATGATGATATATAAATTCTTTCTTTGTAAAAAAAAGTAAATTGCAAATCTTCCTGCCACATACCAACAGGACACAGACTCCCAGGAACTGAGCTTTTCACTGAGGTTTTATTTGACAACCACTGCTGGGAAACAGCGAATATGGCATATGGCATAAAGGGCCTGGGCTTTGGATCACTGAGAGCAAAGTTTAAAAATTCATGTGATGGGTGACCTTGGACATATTCTGAACTAAGTTGAGTATGTTTCCTCATCTTGTAAAATGGGAGTTTTACCGACCTCATCAACTCTTGTATTCTGACCGTACTTTCTGTTTGCACTGAGTAGTTGGGCAATTAATGTCATTTCCCATCTTGCACACTGACAGCTCTTCGGTAAATTCTCATCCCAGCTCTGAGAGGGCACAACGATGCCCAAGACAACAGTCCCTCCCATCACGTCTCTACTTAACAACACAATCCAGTAAGGAAGAGAAGTATTTAAGTGCATTTCGGGTTGATGGAAGAAAGACAGAAAGGCTTTCTCTGGGTGAAAAATTTTGTAAAAATCCAACATGCTGAAAATCATAGGAGGAATGAAGGCTTCATGGGGAAAGAGAATGCTGAGAAAGAGCTTCATGGACGTGCTCTCTGAGCTGGGTCTCAGAGGATGAGGCAGGCCTTGGCAGTGAGCTAAGAGATTAGGGTGATCCCTCCTCCCATCCAGGGAGAGAGAAGAAAATGAGCTGGAAAAAACTCATGCATGTGCAGGAAGGGCCAACCAAGTCAATGTGTTCAGAAGGTCCACATGCACAAAAGGCACATGTGATGCCTGTTGGATGCATGAGTGAGGCAAAACTACAGGTCTCTTCAGAGTATAAGGTCAGGAGTAATGCCATGAACTCTGTCCTGCCTCCTTAATTTCCATTTCCTTCTCTGTAAACTTGGGGTTTTAAATAGAGGAGCTCCCTCAAGGTCTTGTTCAGGAGAAAATACATGTAAGCGTTCAAATGCAATGCCTGACACTTTCTAACTGCGGACAGGCAGTAGCTACCTTCCTCACCAGCGTTGTCATGATTATTTCTGACGCAGGGAAGCCCACTGGGAGGTGAAATGGGTTAATGGGACGACTCATCCATTTAGAGGCATTTGCAAAATTGGAGTGCTTGTTCCCAATTATGAGCTAGAATTGCATTCTAATGAATGCACACAAAGTCCCTCAAGTTCACCTAGTCTTTACCTTTTTATATCTGGAAAGCACAGAATAACTGGCATTCTCCTTAGAAAGGGAAATGTTCCTAGTCAATCACCGGGAACCCTTGTGTATGGCAACCTCCCACCTGCCAGAGGAGGGGAGTGAAGACCTTCCTCTGCCTTTCCAACTCCCCTCCTTATTGTATCACATATTCTGCCCTCCTTCCTTCCTCTCGGTATGGCCATGGCAACCTAAGAGTGTTTCTGCTGGACTCTGCTGGATGATGTCTTTCAGTGTAAGCCTTACTCGATATTTGCTAAGAAGACACATTGTTCAGTAGGGAGTAGCTTACTCTAGTGTGAAGCATGTAGACAGGACCTGGGATCAGATCAAACTAGCCACAAATGGGTTTCTTTACCTCCTCGTTGCATGGACTTCAGGCAAGCTGTTCATCTCTCTGAGCCTCAGTCACCTCTCCTCTAACATGGGGACACTTGTCCAAAGATTGTTTTCAAGCTTAAATTAAACAACATTTCACCCCCAGCAAACTTCTCCTCTGTATTTTTTTTTTAACATCTAATGCAAGCTTTATTGGAAGAATTTTCAGGGGCATATTTTTCAAATTGTATAAATAATATGTGATATTTCTTTCCATTCTGTATTTTTAAACTCTGTATCAGGAATATATAATTGTTCTTATAAAATTAATTTATTTATTTTCAGCATAACAGTATTCATTATTTTTTCACCACACCCAGTGCTCCATGCAATCCGTGCCCTCTATAATACCCACCACCTGGTACCCCAACGTCCCACCCCCCACCACTTCAAACCCCTCAGATTGTTTTTCAGAGTCCATAGTCTCTCATGATTCACTTCCACTTCCAATTTATCCCAACTTCCTTCTCCTCTCTAACTCCCCATGTCCTCCATGCTTTTTGTTATGCTCCACAAATAAGTGAAACCATAAGATAATTGACTCTCTCTGCTTGACTTATTTCACTCAGCATAATCTCTTCGAGTCCCATCCATGTTGCTACAAAAGTTGGGTATTCATCCTTTCCTCTGTCTTTTATCTCCATGTACTCTCTTGATGGGTTCTGCAGAATTGTTCAATCTTGCAACATACGCACTCTGACCAACCCAGAGGCTTTGCGGAAATAGGAGGGGGTTGCTGAAATCCTAGCACACCTTGGAACATCGTCTGTTCACTCAGCAAACCGCGCGGATAAGAAAACCCCAAGCTCCAGGGCATGTGCTGATTATCTGCAAAGATGAACAATCTCCAGCTCCACATGTGCCCTTACCTGACTCACGGGACTTGGAGGGATAATGTAAAGGGCTTTGTTCTTCCCAACATCAAAATTCAAGCCCAGCCATGGCCAAGGGCAGCATACTGAGCTTAATGAAGCAGTGGGATGAACTAATATGGCAAATCGTATAGCTTTACTACCAATATGGCTCACATCACACTAAATTATGGCACCAGACGTGACAGGACACACATCACAAAAGGAGAAGTAGTTCACAGAGTGGTAGGAATTTTCAAGGCGACATAATAAGAATCTCAAGAGCCAGCACTTCCGGGATATGCTTGTGTTTTGTCATTTTCTTTCTCCTTGTGCAGATCATCCCCCTAACCCAGCCCTACCACGTGATCACCAATTCAACAAACACTGACTGAGTACTCACCATGTTCTGAGTGCTGTGCTAGGAACTCAGGGCTAATGGTAGAGACAGAAAAATAAGCCAAAACTTATAGGAGAACCATGGCAAGTGTGGTGATTTGAGTACGTGCAGGGTGCTAGGGAACCCTTCACAAATCCAGCTGAAGGAGGCTTATCTCTGTTGTAAATTCATTCATTCACCTGCTTATTCATTCGCCCACATTGCTGCATACCTACATCTCTCAGCACCGTGCTCAGTGGTAGAAGTGACGTGGTTATTAACAAGACAGGCACGGTCCCTGCTGTACAGGGCTCCCAGCCTAATGAGTGACATAGAGGAACAAAAAGACGACTAAAAATATTTAACAGTGAGCAACATGAGACATCTGAGAGCACACAAAAGAGTCATGACCTGCAGCTGGGGGTCAGGGGCGTGGGCTATAATGGGACACCAAAACATTTCTGAGGACAGTAATACTGAACTTGAAACTAAAGGATATGTGGAGTAAGCTCTGAAAAGAAATAAAGGAAAATGTTTTCTTTGGAGAAGAAACAGGACTTGCAAAATCCCTAATAAGAACAATCGTATGGTATGATCAGGGAACTGAAACTAATTCAGTTGTGCCATAGAATGGACTATTACTGCAGAACAGCATGGAGAGATGTGACCAGAGAGATAAGGAGGCATCAGACCAGGTGTGGCCTCTGGGACACCATGAGAAGCAGTGTGGATGTTACCCTGGGGGCACTCGGAGCTGCTCACTGAAGGGTCTGAAGCAGAGGGGAGATGTGATCAGATCTCCAAGTGTCCCGAACAGCTTGGAGATGAAAAAGACTGAAAACCTGAGAATCCCTTAGGAGGGGCGTGAGAACAATCCAGATGGCAGATGAAGGCAGCCTGGACTGTCCTTGGGAGAGGAGCTATGAGGAGAGAGAGCATGGACAGCTTTGGAAGGTATTTGGAAGGTCATAGGGGCTGACAGTCAGCGATTAATCGTGAATCTTATGAAGCCCAAAACGTCAAGGATCGTGGCTCAGAGAAATGGTTGTTGGGTCCTGACCAGGAGTTGGCCAAGTGAATAGACAGGGTGAGAAAGATGACCCAGGTAGAAGTAGCTGTCCAGTCTGCCTGTCCAGACTCCGTGGTACTGGCCACTCACTAGGAGATATTCCTTGCATTATGTATCATGCTGATTTTAGAGTCCTGTAAGACATGAAGACGAGGAGGTTCTAAAAAATCACCTTCATATTCCCATCCCAAATCTTCAACTAAGCCAATGTTCTGAAAGCCTGAATCCTCATTTTAGAATGCTCCTGGTTCTGGATGTTAAAATTAAGAATGAAAAGATATTCAGTAAGATACAATTTTTAATGCATTAAGCATTCAAGAGCACAAGTTTAGTGGAAAGGTTAAATCTGAAGCAAAAATATAACTTGTCAGTTTTCACTGAAAAAGCATTTGAATTCTAGTGCATTATCATGCTCTGCAATCTTTCTTCCCCATGTAGCAGTTCTCCCAAGACCTGCTCTCTGACTGACTTGCTTTCCTTGTATTATTCTTAGACCATGATGCATGAAATACAAGGTTTACTTTAAGTTTTAGCAAATAAAATAGAGTGCTTCCAAAATGTTTGTGTTTCAAATAAACATCCAAAACAACATTTACCATCCTTCCTGAGGTTGTGGCTGTCTGGGAGCTGCCTGTGTTTTACATTTATGTCCCTTGTTTCCTATAGAGTGTCAGACTAATGCCATCACGAAACATGACGGGGCAGGCACAGCAGTGTCTCAAACGAATCACTGCCTATACAAACTACTGAGTGCATCCTGGTTTGCAAGACCATAATGACAGATTTCAAGACCTGAAAGAGAAGTCTGTTAATCCTCCTCCGTGCACCTCAGAAGATGAGGGAGAAAAAGCCAACACACAGCACGAAGTTGCTTATGCCTAATTGCAACCTGGAGAGAAATATCCTGAAAGGCATGGTCATAAAGCCATGGGACCCAATTCTCCAGAAAACATGGAGAGGGTGAGAGTTACCTCATTATCATACTACACATGCCAGTCATCATTAGCAGGTATCTATGTGCCTGCTCGGGGTCAAGCACATTCCAAGTGTTGGAGTTGAGAGGTGAATGAGAGGTCCGGCTCTGCAGGAATGCTTGGTCCAGCAGATAAACAAAAACACGGGAAATTTTGAATAAAATGAGATTCTAACAAAGTGCTCCTGCAGCAAAACAAACAAAAACAACTAACCCAGTACAGGGAGGAAGGAAAGGACTGACCTGAAGATTAAGTGGGAGCCAGCCTAGGAACAAGCGGGGAGTGACAAAGGATTTCGTGCTAGATTAATTGTCCAGTGGTTCCCAAAGTCTGGACTCTAAAACAATGGCACTGGTATGATTGCGGAATTTGTTCCAAATGCGAGTGTGGGCCCTACCCCAGACCTCCTGAAACCAAAAATTCTGGGGATGAGACCCAGCATCTGTGTTTTAACAAGCCTTCCAGGTGTTTCTGGTGCTGCTGGAATTTGAGAACTTTGGAAACCTGCGAAGGTGAACCCCAAGAGACAGAATGCCTGGAGGATAAACAAGGTTGGATAACGGGGGTGAGAGGATTAGGCAGAGACGTTGCTCACTGGAGGGATGGGAGGAAGGCATACCAGCAAGGGTTTTATATGTTATGAAAATAATTTTGGATTTTACCCAAGGCATAATGGAGAGCCATTAAAATATACACTACGAGTACAGAAAACAACAAATAATGCTAGCGCCCATTAAAAAACATATGCCATGGGGCACCTGGTTGGCTTAGTGGGTTAAGCCTCTGCCTTCAGCTCAGGTCATGATCCCAAAGTCCTGGGATCGAGCCTCACATCGGGCTCTCTGCTCAGCGGGAAGCCTGCTTTCCCCTCTCTCCCTGCCTGCCAAATATCTGTCAAATAAATAAATAAAAATCTTAAAAAAAAAGGGGGGGGCACCTGGTGGCTCAGTGGGTTAAGCCTCTGCCTTTGGCTTAGATCATGATCTCAGAGTCCTGGGATCCAGCTCCATATTGGGCTCTCTGCTCAGCAGGGAGCCTGCTTCCTCCTTTCTCTCTGCCTGCCTCTCTGCCTACTTGTGATCACTCCCACTGTCAAATAAATAAATAAAAATCTTAAAAAAAAAAAACCCAAAAAACAAAAAAACAAACAAAAAAAATGCCATCACAAAGACAGTGCTATAAATCATTCCAGAGATAAAACACTGCACAGATAAATAGCCGGTAAGAAAGGAACAAATCAGCCCAACCTTTCTTTCTGGAGTCTTTCTTGGCGCTGATTTTCACAGCTCCTTGAAGTTCTGTCTCAGTTGATATCCTACTAAGTCCTTAGTCCACTTCACACAGATCCCGAGCCTTGACCAGGCTCATGGAGGACTCCTCTTCAAGACAACGACTCCTCCCTTCAGAAACAATGCTCCGAGCTGCACATCTCATTCACTCCTGAGCGCTGCGAATCAAGCCAAGAGAATGTTTAGAATCATCACCCTTGTGAGGTTCAACAGAAATTAGTCGGGGGGTGGCAAAACAGACTGTCAAACACACAAAACCAGGAAAACCTTGGTCTTTGTGTACAAACTGCTCCCTTGATGTCATCAAGCCACTGACAGGGTTTGTAGCAAAGGGAATGACAGGTCTACCTGAAACATGGTCTCTTAACCTAGATACATAACTAGACACCTATCTCTTTAAAACTCTGGATTTCTAAGAAGGACAAAACCCAACTCCTTGTTTTCCACATGTCTTGCTTTCAAGCAGTAGATTCCACCCAGAAAATACAGCAAAGGAGTATTTCCTGAGCAACCCTGTGGAGACATTTCCAACAGGGCACCCATCCATCAGCCAAGCTTGATCAGAGCCATGGTGGCTAAGGCAGATCATAGGGAAGTGACCTGTGGTCTCTCCTTCACTGCCAGGCATCAGCAGGGACATAGAGTTGACATACAATTGGGCTCCAAGGGTCAGGTGACAAATGGGGCTGAGAAACTTTCCAGCCAGCCAATTTTTATGTCAGCTTTTTCCTCAGCTGTAAGAGCAGATAAGCATTTAATGTGGAGAGCAAAAGAGAAGAAGCAGGCAGCCACTCATTCTGTTCTTTCTTTAATAAATACGCATCACACATTACTAGGTACTATTAAGTCCAGACTCTATGCTGGGAAGAGAAGATAATGATAATGATAATACAACCACTTCAATTACCGCTAGTATTTACTATGCATTTACTCTATACTTTGCCCTCAGCTATGGGTTCACATACATTATCTCATTTGATTTCAGTTAAATTGAATGAATGTATCCTCTGTGTCGAGTTAATAATCTTTCCCAGTGACCATCTATCTGAAAGTTACATCGGAGAGTTCAGTTGAAAATAAACATTTCACTAGTTATCCCATTTTTTTAAAAGATTTTTTTTTTAAAAATTTATTTATTTGACAGAGATCACAAGCAGGCAGAAAGGCAGGCAGAGAGAGGAAGGGAAGCAGACTCCCCACTGAGGAGAGAGCCCGAAGAGGGGCTCGATCCCAGGACCCTGAGATCGTGACCTGAGCCAAAGGCACTGGCTTAACCCACTGAGCTACCCATGCGCCCCTAGTTATCCCATTTTTAAAGAAAATGAAGATAAAGCTGCTGGAAATGGTTCTTTAAACTGAGCAAGCCAATTCTGAGCTCATCCCACAGACCCAGAATGGTTGAATACAGAAAGGCAGATTCTTAATGCCAGTTTCTGCTCAAAAAGAACAGTAAACCAAACCTCTTAATCATGACAACTAAGGAGGGCTTAACTAGGTCTAATGTAAAAGCCACATAAAACTATAGGAAGACTTTGTGCATTCTAGCTTCGTCCATGTTGTTACAAATGGTGAGAGATATAATGCTGGGTGAACTATGTCAGAGAAAGACATATGAATTTAAGAAACAAAACAAAGACGAAGAGAGGCAAACAAACACACTTTTATATGCAGAAAACAAACCAGGGGTTACCAGAGGGGAGCTGTTGGGGGGGCATGGGTGAAACAGGTGAAGGGATTAAGAGTACACTTAACTGTGATGAGCCCTGAGAACAGCTGAGTCACTCTACTGTACACCTGAAACTAACAGAACACTGTGTGTTTATACTTAAATAAAAAGACAATAAAATTAGTAAAATTATAGGAAGGCCTGATAATAGGGAAATTCTCACCTTAGCCAAAGATACTTGGTTAATTTATTTGTTAAAAAGCGATTATTATTATTATTTTTTTAAAACAATGCTGGCCCCGAATGATGTCTCAACGATAGGAACCAAAGCTACAACTAAGGAGAATGCAAAACTGTCTTCCTAGAATGGGGTCCATGAAATCAAACACAGAAAATGGGAACCTTCCCTGCCACCCTTGTGCCATCTAGCTGCACCATGCTACTAGCCCTCACCCCCACTTACCAACCTCTCCCCCTGACAGAAGACAACATCCCACAGGAGATGACAGAGTCACAAAGCCCTACATGGACATAATTAATTTTTTTAATACTGATCATCTCATGGCCACAGCCAGTGACGAAGAACTTATGACAGGCCAGGCCCAAATGCCGGCTCATTCACGTCAAGAGTCAGCTACCGTGCAGCCACCCTGGCTAATAGTGCAGACTCTTTATTCCTGTCCTCACAGGTGCTCAGTCTAATGAGGATGTAAGGCAGGTAAGGGACTGCAGGGCACACAACCAGAACACATACATGCAGACACCAGGTATACTGGGACACAAAGGAGCAAGGACTCTCCTTTGCTTCTCAGAGGTGAGACGCCTGGGTGGCTCAGTGGGTTGAGCCTCTGCCTTCAGCTCAGGTCATGATCTCAGGGTACTGGGATCGAGCCCCGCATCTGGCTCTCTGCTCAGCAGGAAGCCTGCTTCTTCCCCCTCTCTCTGCCTGTCTCTCTGCCTACTTGTGATCTCTGTCTGTCAAATAAATAAATCAAATAAATCAAATCTTAAAAAAAAAAAACCCTTCTCAGAGGAGGAGCCCTATACTGTGGGGTCTCAAAGAATGATTCTTATGCTAACTGGATAAGAGAGAAGACCAACAGGCACTCAGTAAGTCCATGTATAATAAATGAATGAACGGTTGTTTCTGGCAGAAGGATCAGCTGTGCAAAGGCACAAAGACTGGCAACAAACAGCCCAACTAAGAAAAGGAAATCTAAGTCTGGTAAGGAGGCGATGTACCTCCTCACATCTCCAGTTGTAACTTGCACTGCTACCTTTCTCTTCAATCTTTCTTCTCGTATCTGCCTTGACATTCTACTGACCCTTCAAGGATTAGTTCAAAGTATTGTATGCAGAAAGGTTTTCTGATCTCTATTCAATGGGATTTCTCCCTACTTATGCTACAATCTGCTTTTTGGCCAGGTGCCTAGCTTCAGCCACCGATATGCAAGGTGATATTGAGGAAGTTACTCAGCCCCTCCTTGCCTCAGTGTCTCCATCTCTGTAATGGCGGTAACAGGGAGCCGTTGTGGAAATGAAGTGTGACCACACATGTCACATGCTTGGAAGAGTACCTGTGCTTAAAAAAGTGCTTAAAAAAGATGAGGTGCCAATCATTTCCTGTGTTAATAGCTCAATGTCACGTGGCAGTGAGTGACCTCCGGTCCGTACTCTTATTCTCCCTTTACAGAAGAGGAAACTAAGGCAGGTTAAGTTTTCCTTGTAAAGACATGGCAGGAAGAGATAGAATCTAAGATATTTCCATCGTGCTGTTTTGCACACAGTAGGTACCTAACATAAATAACAGAATGAGCTGAAATATATAGATTTTACCCAATTTCAAGGCTTCCTAAAAGTTCCCATATGGGGTGCCTGCGTGGCTCAGTGGGTTAAACTTCGGCTCAGGTCATGATCCCAGGGTCCTGGAATCAAGTCCTGCACTGGGCTCTCTGCTTGGCTGCTCGGCAGGGAGCCTACTTCCTCCTCTCTCTCTGCCTCTCTGCCTGCCTCTCTGCCTACTTGTGATCTCTGTCAAATAAATAAATAAAATCTTTTTTTTTTTTTTTTTAAAGAAGTTCCTACATAAAACTGAATGGGAACTGGGCCGTGTTTTCCTCTTCAACTTCATAAAGACCACATAGCACCTCTCCCTATTCCATGGGTATCTCCAACACTGCTTCTTCAACAAACTGGTACTGTGTTCAAGTGTTATAAAGCACTGCTTGTGCATTTCTGAAGAACACCTGGATATCCATAAGGAAAGGAAACCAACATTATTTCAAATAAAAACTTCGATAAGGAAGCTGCAGTAAGGAGAGAAGCTACCACAGCCCGGGTCTTGGCATCCCCTTTAATTTTCCAAAAGCCAGAGGTTGAGAAAATGCTGTGAAGTAACTCCAAATTATTTAGGAAATTTGTTTCTTTGTAATTAAGGAGATTAAAGTCCCCCAAGGGCCAGGAACCATATAACAACTGAAATCATTTTCCCTCAGTAAAAGCTGTGAAACCCTATCAGTTAAATTCAGGCTCACCTAGAATTGTGAAATGCTTCAATAATGTTTCTTTGCTCCACACAGTCTGCAATAATTTAATATTCCTGAAATGTGTCAGGTTTTTTATAATGAGCTCTTCAGATCTAAATGTGAATTATGTAACATTCCACTACAGACATTCTGTCTAGGGCCCTGCTTCTAAATGTAAAATCCTGTGTTCAGTGAGTTTGGGAGGGAGGGGTTGTGAGGGTAGTTTGTTGGGGAGGTGGGCGAAAAAATCACCAAACAACAAAGCAGAGAAAACATGTAGGCGTTAAAAGTGAAGAAGAAGAAGAAGAAGAAGAAGAAGAAGAAGAAGAAGAAGCAGCAGCAGCATAAAGGTCTGAGCATCCGTAACAGAACAAACACATACTAAAAAACCTACTGTAACACAAGCTCGTGCTTTCTCTCCCCCTACTCATCCCCCTCATAAGATCCTACTGTACAACAGCCAGCATTGAGGTGGGCCTGCTATTTGGCAGGTATGTTACTATGATCTTATTTTATTCAATCTTTCAACCACTTGAAAAGTTAGATGTTATTATCAGTTTTCATTTAACAAATAAAGGAAAGCAGAAGTTGGTCAGTAGCTGGTCCATGGTCGCACGGCTCTTAAGTAGCACAGCACAGGTCAGGGTACAGACTACTCTTCTCCCCACCTTCCCGCCCCACCAAGCCTTCCAGATGTCCATCAGCTGGCCAGTGGAGAAACAAAATGTGGTCTGTCTATGCAAGGGAATACTATACAGCCATAAAAAGGAATGGGGTATTGCTACATGCTACGACGTGGATGGCCTGTGATAACAGGAGGGCCAAATGAAAGAAGTTAAACCAAAAAGATCACACAATATATGATTCCATTTATATGAATGATCCAAAACAGATACCTCCTAGAGAGATGGAAAGCAGATCAGTGGTTTCAAGGTACTAAGGGAAGCAAGGAAGAGGGAAGGGGACTGCTTCATGGGTTCAGGTTCTCTTTTGGGGGTGCTCAAAAGGTTTGCGAACTAGATAGAGGCAGTGGTCGCACAACATCATAAACATAATAAATACCCCTGGATTGTACATGCTGCAAATGTTAATTTTATTTTGTGTGCATTTCACCTAAATTAAACAGAAACAAAACAAGAAAACCTCCAAGCCATGTCCCACATCCAGCGTGTCACTTGGTGATATGCTAGGAACACTGCAAATTCCAGTCTGAAAAGATAACCTGGACTTAAAACACAGATGAAAACGCAGTCTTCCCAAAAGGCAAACTTTGGGATTAAAAGCTGCATGCCACAAACTGCGTGTTTGGGGACTTAGGCATTTTAATCGCTTTGTCCAAACTATAGAGCACTCAAAACAGGTTATTAACAAGGCACAAGAGTTTGTAACCATCCAGGCGAAGAGCCTGTTTCGTCATCAGTAAAATGGAAAGACTACCCCCAAGGTTGTAATATTTGGAAGATTAAAGAAAAGAGTCATACATCTGCTTGTCTTTACATAAAGAAACACAGGATAAACAAGGCAGGGCACCAGGATGTCATTTTACTACACAAATAGGGGCATCTGGGTAGGGGAATGACCCAGTGACCAGATGGAAGGATGTGGCAGAGGGTGATACTTCTGAGTCGAGCTTTTTGCATTATTTCCCCCATTTGGAAGCCCACTGTTCTACACACATGAAAAAAGCTAAATTAAATGCACAGGGGTGGGAAGTGAGGGAAACGGCGTCAGAGTTCCTTATGGCTGTCTGGCCCACTAAGTTCTCTCCCTCTTCTTTGAGACATTCATTAATGAACATTCTCCCTACTGCAATAGCCTAGATAAAACATTTCCTTAATTGTCTAGTACATTCTTTCACAAAAGCAAAACACCATCCTTAAATTACCTGTTTTCCAAGCTGATTTTTGCTTCACCTGAAACTCTTGCTCTGAAGGAGAAGTATAGCTTGATCAGCTGTTTAGAGCATGGAGTCTGGAGCAAGTCTCAAATTTTGGCTCTGCCATTCATACTGTATGACCACGGGCAAGGGACTTGATCTTCTTGTGACTTAATGTACCTATCCATAAATGGGGATAAGAAGGGGGATGATCATGGAGGTGATAGTAACTGGAATGTTGATGATGATGATAATGATAGTGATGAGGAGGAGAAGGAGGAGGAAGATGGTCATGGTGACGATAATGATGGAACCTACCTCCCAAAGATATTGTTAAAGGAGCTCAGAACAATTGCCTGGTTCAGATGGCTATACATACATCTGCTATTCTTATTTGAGGAACATCTAAGGCTCACCATGTCCTAATATTCTGAGAAAAGTTTATCCGTTCTAATGAACTGAAATTTCATGCTCACCTTTAACCTCAGGGCTTACATGGCACATACATTGTAAAAGAATAATAAATATTGAGTAAGTTAATGGAAGATGGTGAATGGGTGGATTTTGGGAGGAAGGAAGAAACTATAGGTGAGGAGGCAGGTATTATTATAAGCAAAAGATGCCTAGTTTTCATCAACTGTAGTATTTCCTTACAGTTAAATGAGCAATTTGAATTCTAAACTCTATCTCACAGATGTGTCATTTACTCTCAGAAATCAAATTAAATACATTTCTTCAAGGAAGCGTGTGCTACACGGGCAGCTGATAGGATCAAGACCACTGCACTCCATGTTCTGGGGTCAAGGCGTGTGAGGCAGTGTGACCTAACTGCAATTAATGACAGCTGTCTCTGGAAACCTGGTTTCTTTCCTAAGGTAGAGAGTATAAATTAAAGTCTAGCCAGATTGAAATGCATCACTGCTCAACTGAGTACAGAAATGAATTCTTCACACTTTGATTTGTCAGGAAGACAGAAATGCTTTCAACATATAATCAACCCCATCATTCTTCACAACAAATGGAAATACGTAGACTTATCCCGGCACCTAATGTGGGAAATCTTTTTAAACTTTAAAACAGACAGTAGAACTGTATGTCATTTTGAAAAATTAAGCTGTAATATGATAGTCAGGTTATATTCTCTGAAACAAATCAATATTCCAGGCAATCAGGAATAACGCTTGCTATATACTGTCCTCTAGTGGATTCCTGTAAGAATAGCGTTCCTCAGAACATTATTTCAAATAACCTATGCATAAGCTTTCTTTTCAATGGGATATTAGATCTTTGACATAAAGTTTAAAAATGCATTTGAAAATACTAGATGATAATCCTCAAAACTATTTTTTGAAATCAGCTTGTTTTAAAATTATCTGATGTCAAGGTAAAGTACTTATTTATTTCTCCCAGTGCTTGACTCCGCTTTAGGAATTTGCCCTAGTATTGGTTTATTTCTGTTTTGGCCCATGTTTTTAGCAGTCCCTCAGCCTACTACTACTTCTGAATTCACTCTGGGCAAAAGAGGGTTGGCTTTATACTTGTCAGAAGAAGCTCACATAGTTCCTTTAAGCTGCCTTGATACTACAGGGCAAGCAACCATTTCTTCTCATTTTACAAACAAAGTCACAAATCACTGCTAAAGTGGAGAGTAATACTGAGATGCTCCCATTTCCAGTTCTCATAACTGGAAAGTCACACGACATCCAGCATACTGTAATTTGACTTGTTCCATCAGAATTTGGTTTGAAGTGTCTGCCTTCTGCTTGGGTCGTGATCCCAGGGTCCTAGGATGGAGCTTTGTGATGGTCTCACTGATCAGCAGGGAGTCTGCTTCTCCCTTTGCCCCTCTCCCTACCCCCGACCCTGCTTAGGCTCTCTCCTTCACTCTCTCTCTTTATCAAATTAGAAAAAAAAATTAGTTTGATGAAATATTATCTGTCTTTTCGTGGCTACCCAATTTCTTACTGCCTCCATTTCTGTAACATTTTCTGTTGTCAAAACAAAAAACAAAAAACTCTCACAGTACAGCTGTTCCTCATAAGGTAATTTTCTTCCTCATTTTTTTGGTGAACATTATACAACAAACATTGTGCAAAATTGGGAACTTAATGTATGAGATTTTTTTTCAGGGCAGGAAATTATGATGAATACTAACTAAATAACAGGACTCTCACAGGTTACTAATTACATGGAAAAGATAATGACCAGAAGGACCTTTCTGGAAGAAAATTATTGTTTTTTTTTTCTCTTTAAAGTAAGCATGACTAAAACTAAGCTCAATTTAGTCCTCTAAATATACACATAAAATATGAAATCATTCAGCAGAAACTAGCCTCCTTCTAGCTGATAAAATACTTCTTTAGAAGTGGGATTTGAAAATATTGTTCTAGCAGTAATTCATCACTGGATTTATGAATACTGGAAATATGTTTGCAGTCTAATGAAATTTTGTGATAACACAGCACTTGAAGTCATTCTATTTGACTTTATTTTGAATGCAGTTCTATATTCTATTTGCTTATCAAAATAGTCCTTCAATCTTCGCAGTAATGAGTATGGGCAATTGTCTGGTTAGCCTATAATAATATCCTCAATTACATTTTAAATATGCTATAACCAAACTTTGAGATAAAACTCTTTACAGAATGCTTTAACAAAAAGATTAAGAGATAAAGAAGAGCTCTTGAAATTGACTGATTAAATTTGACTCTAATGTAATTTGATATATTCATCATTTACTTACTCACTCTCTTCCTCTAAAAATATTCATTGAGGATCTACTATATACCAGAATGTAAAATGCAGAGTGTTCAAACATGATCAGGAAGGACTTGCCGAGGAGGAGTTCAACATTTAGTGGACAAGTCAGATGGGTAAATAGATTAATTAAAATACAATATAGTTCAATATTGTAATAGAGGAATGTATGGCTTATTATGGGACATTTTACAGAAGGGGATTATTTGCATTTTAAAAAATGTGAGTTTGTTGGGTGCACAGTCTGCACTGAGCCTACTCAAAATGCAAATGGAGCCAGGCACCGAAAAGCCCGGCTTGTACAAGAAACTACATTTGGCCTGCATTAGGGCAGCCTGGAAGGAAGGGATTTTGTTGGGTGGGTGGAGGTCTTCACACATTTCAACAGGTGCTTAGAATATTTATGGAAACAGTTGAAGAATTTTAAGCAGAATAATGATATGATCAAATTTAAATTTTAGAAGGTGTACCCTGATGGGGGAAAAATGTGAGGGACATTTCATTAGCAGCAGGTAAACATGTTAAGAGGATTGGGGGTATTCCAAACATGAGATGATGATAAATGCAAAGCCAAAAAGATCATAAATCTAATGAAATGCATCCTAAGAAACTCAACATTTATTTTCCAGATTTACAAATTCTGTAAAGTGAGTGTTTTATAAATCATATCAAATCCTTTCTCAGGTGAAAAATGTATAGAAGTAAAATTGCTAATTGGAATATGGCTACATATTATTAATACAAAAGGTGTTATTCATATTTGCTTATTTATTCTTTCTCACTGGGTATCATGCTGTATACCTTTTTGTTACTTATTTGTCCAATATGTAATCAGACCTGAATTTTGCCTTCTCAAATACATCCTGTACCTTTCTAGGCTATTTTGGTCATTTAAAAAGCATTATTTGTGGACCATTACAAATCACTGAAATAAAATCGGGTGGGGGGAGGAGTTAATAGGAGAAAGATGACAAGGGACACTGCTAGACACCTAGGATACAACACTGGCATGCCACAATGATGGAAGACAGTCTAGAACACAATGCACCAACCCTTAATTAGACGGAGCTAATCTAAGAATCACCTAAGGCACCTCAATCCTGGGCCAAAAATAGAATAAAAATGAGCCCAATTTCAATGCTTAAATGAAATTATACTGGGGGAAAAATGAGCAAAGCTCTTTATGCTCTTTATGACAGCTGAACTCAATTTTAGTAGGGAAAAATTAAGAGTGCTTAGTTTAAAGGGGAAAAAAAACAAATTTATGTGCGTTGTCATGAGTCAGGTACCCTGGAGCCTTCACTCCAGACTGAATGCAGAAGGCTCTTGGTTCAGAGCCCTCTAGGTGCCAAGTGATACGCAGTCACCTGCTGGCTGTGGGTCTTTGGACACATTTCTTAGCCTATCTAGGCAGAGTTTCTTCATCTATAACAGGGTGTCATGGCACTATAGACATTTTTAGGCCAGATAATTTTTTGTTTCAGGGAACTCTCTCAAACATAATCCCAAGCTGTTTACCCAGGAGATTATGAGCGAATTTCCTCTAGGGTGAGGTGAATTTCCTGCCTGTGTACGGCCTTGTTTCCCTAAGGTGACTGCTTACACACACATCTCCACATTGTGGGTCCCATACACCCAGGCTAAATCTTTGAGAAGAGCAATATTTCCCAAAGAATTAAAATCTCCAAGAATGGCACCCTAGCTAAAAATGGAAGGAGTTCACATTACCAAGTAAACACGCAGGTTTTTAATCTTACACGTCTGCATTTTAATCACTTTACAATTTTCCTTAAGAATCATGGAGTGAATTATTAATATTTGGGTAAATAATCTGTTGTTCATAAAAACACAAGCACAGTCTGAATTCAAGTTTTTCTTTCTTGGTAGATAGAAATCATTCGCAGGCACATTTGAAGTCAGAATTTGCTGTAACTTCTACCATCAACAGAATGTTATGTTCATTTAGTTCATTGGTTGATTTTAGGAACTGAATTCTAATTAGGACCTCTTGCTACAAATATGAATTTCACCCTTTTCTGTTTCTTTTTAAATTTTGACTGCTAGTTTTAGCTTCTTTTTAAAAGATTTTATTTATTTATTTGACAGAGAGAGACGATGAGAGAGAGAACACAAGCAGGGGGCTGGGAGAGGGAGAAACAGGCTTCCTACCAAGCAGGGAGCCCAATACAGGCCTTGATCCCAGGACCCTGGGATCAGTGCCTGAGCCAAAGGCAGATGTCTAATGACTGAGCCACCCAGGCACCCTGTCTTCTTTTTAAATCTTATAAGTTACAGAGCCACATCTGATGCCCCATTTAATGTAAGAAAGGTCTAGAATTCACTGTTAGAGGATTTCTTTTTCTTCTTATAGTCACACTTGCCAACTTCAAAACATCTTGAGCGTATCTTTTATTGACACATCTTCTCTATTTTACTTGCCCTGGATCAATAGTTGGGCTTCCAAAGCTAAACAATGGGATAAAAAGACATGTAGAGAGGGGCACCTGGATGGCTCAGTTGGTTTAAGTATCCAACTCTTGGTTTTGGCTCAGGTCATAAATCTCAGGGTCCTGGTACTGAGGCCCACATGGGGCTCTGCTCTCAGTGCCTTGGAGTCTGCTGAAGATTATCTTCTTCTCCCTCTGCTCCTCCCACTGCTCTTTCTCTCACCCTTTCTCTAAAATAAATGAATAAGAGCTTTTAGAAAAAAAAACATGTAGAGAGAGAGAGAGTTACATACAAGATAAACATGGAGGATTTTATGGTTTTTTAATATTCAGCAGCTTTTAGTTTCTAAAGCAGATTTTTAAATGAAAAAATGTGGAATTTAAAGCACAAAATTAAACATGAGTTGTGTGGCCTAAGATGCAGCTGAGGGATTCCAAAACTACCCCAAAAATGGAATCTGCAATCAGCTATTAGTTCTCCAGCCATTGCTTCAAGTGTTGAGGACAGAGAAATCACCCCTGACCTCACTTACAGAGAGCAGAAGTCCTATAGGAAGCAGAGGAGGGTATTTAAATATCTTTTGTGACTTCTGTCATTTCTCTAGGCAGGCCACTTTGAACATCTCCATGTGGTATGATCAGAGGCAGAAATAGAAAACTCTCAAAGAGGAATAGCTACTCCTCTTTCTGCTCTTATCAAGAATAACAGTATTAACAATTATAATCCAGGGGCGCCTGGGTGGCTTAGTGGGTTAAAGCCTCTGCCTTCGGCTCACATCATGATCTCAGGGTCCTGGGTTGGAGGCCCACATCGGGTTCTCTGCTCAGCAGGGAGCCTGCTTCCTCCTCTCTCTCTGCCTGCCTCTCCCTCTACTTGTGATTTCTGTCTGTCAAATAAATAAATAAAATCTTTAAAAAAAATATAATCCAGGATCCACTCCAAACTTTATGTAATATTTTGATAGTCTCAGTAAGCAGGCTAAGTGACCCTTGCATAGTTACTTATCTGTATAATAACATGCTAATTTTGCCCCCAAATTAGAAATGCTTAACTTCCAGCAAATCTAACCCGGTGCAACTTCTGTATGTGGGGAGTCGCCGCCAACATGGTGTGAGTTTATGGGTACAAAGAAAATCTTTCCAAATACCTCTGGAACCCTTTACTCAGGCTTTTGGGCTTCGTGTCTTTGAGATAAAAGTTTGCTTCACCTGCAAAGTGAGAGTAATAGTATTCAGCTCTTTTAGCAAGATATTAAAATGAGATACACCTGGCAGGAGCCTAATGGGCTGGGCACTGCCATGGGAGGGAAGAAGGAAACTTAAAAAGGAATGTGGGCAAATGTTGAAGGCAAGCTTGCTTGTGACACAATTTTTCCAAGGCCCACTCCATTTCAGTGCCCATGATTGCCCTCTTCTCTTCTCACTAATTAAAGTTAGAATTGTGGGATATAAAAGGTCTTCTTGGACAAGTTCCCAGGCCCCTCAACCAAACTGACAATGTTCTACTGATCAGGTCTTTTGCTAACTCCAGAACTCACTGTTTGAAAAGAATAATTAAAACAATCTTACAGCCACCAGCCGCACTGAGGATTTCAGTATTCTGCAAAAGCAAATATGTCACCTGGAACTGCCATAAAGCTTGAAGTGTGTATAACACCCCAATAAGTTTCCAAAATGTCATTAATTATTATTATTTCTCTGCAAGGGAATATATGAGCAAAAAAAAAAAAATCATTTTATAAGGACAATAACACTTCCTCTTAGCATTTGGTTCAAGATCTATTTCACAAGCTTGATTCAGAGACAAATAGTACTTCCTAAAGTGTTCGGATAACACAATTCCAAACTATTACCTTTACAACGGAAATCTGAAATAACATTATCTCTGGGAGATAAGAGACCCTAAGTCAATAAAAAAGAGGATGTTAATATTACTGTGTATTATTACTGCACATGTACCAAGCGCTTAGCCTATGTTATCCCATCTGGGGCAGAGACTCTAGTCATCCCGTACAGCCACAATAGCTTTCTTACATACTATTAGTAATAAAGATAAACATTTTTCAAGTTTTTATTTTCATTCCAGTTAGTTAACTTACAGTCTTATTAATTTCAGGTGTACAATCTGGTGATCCAACACTTCCATACATCACCTCGTGTCCATCATAACAAGTGCCCTCCTTAGTCCCCATCCCCTAGTTACATTCAAAGTAATGATTGATAGATGTATATTCAGTAGTGCCATTTTATTACTTGTTCTGTTGTTGTTTCTGAATATTTTCTCTGATCCTTTCTTGTCTTCCATGTTTTGCTGATTTGGTTTCCTTTAGTGATGTATTTGGCTTTCTTTCTCTTTATTCTTTGCATATTCTTTAGTGGTTTGGGATACATGGTTATCATTAGGTTTGTATATAACCTCTTTGAATATAGCAGTCAATAAACGTTGATCAGTGAAGTTTGAGCCCAGTTCTTTTCTCCTCCTTGTACTTTAGGCATCTTTTATTATATTTTATGCCCTCTTTTAGTGAATTTCTTGACTGATATTTTTAAGAGAAGTATTTATTTTTTCTGTGTTTGTGTTCTTGAGTTCTATACCGTCACTTTGGGTCTCTCCTTTCCATTCAATGAGTCCCCTTTAGTATCTCTTGCAGGCCTGGTTTACTGGTCATAAACTCCTTAGTTTTTGTTTGTCTGGAAAGCTCTTTATCTCTCCTTTTTTTGAATGGTAGTCCTGCTGGATAGAGTATTTTCAGCTGCACATTCTCCCCGATTAGCATTTTGGATATATCACACCACTCTATTTTGGCTTGTAAGGTTTCTATGAAAAATCTCCTGCTAACCTTATGGGTTATCCCTTGTTAGTTACTGACTTCTTTTGTCTTGATGCTTTTAAAATGTTTTCTTTATCACTCTATTTTGCCAACTCAATTATGCTATGTTCTGGTACGGACCTGTTTTTGTTGATTTTGATAGGGGTTCTCTGTACCTCCTGGGTCTGGATATCCGTTTCCTTCCCCAGATTGGGGAAGTTTTCAGCTATATTTTCTTCAGATAAATTTCCTGCCCATTTTTCTCTCTTCTTCTGGAACTCCTATAATACAAATGCTATTATGTTTGAAGCCACTGAGTTCTCTCAGTCTATTCTCATTTTGTGTAATTCTTCTTTCTCTCTTTTGTTCACTTTGACTACTTTCCATTACCCTGTCATCTAGGTCACTAACTCATTCCTCTTCTTCTTCCAACCTGCTATTCATCCCATCAAGTGTTTCTCATTTTATTGAGAACTTTATTTCTGCTGCATTATGCTTCATCTCTATGTTAAGGGTCTTACTTATGTGTTCTACTCTTTCTCAAGTCCAGTGAGACATGATCCTTGCTTTAAATTCTATATCAGGTATGTACTTATATCTGTTTTGCTTCAATCTCTAGCCATGGCCTTGTCCTGTTCTTTCATTTGGAATAAATTTTCTCTGTCTTCTCATTTTATCTGCCTCTCTGTGTCTTTTTCTATGTGTGAAGAAAGTCAGCTATGGCTTCTGCTCTTGCAAGTAGTGGCTTTATGAAGAGTAGGTCCTGGAATGCCCTGCAGTGCCCTGTTCCCCAGAGCCTGGCACTTCAGGAGGTGACCCTGTGTGTGATGCTTATACTCTACTGTTGTGTCTGGGTCAGTTGTCCTTTCAGTGGGTTGTCTTCCCTGACTCTCTGCCTGCTGTGGGCTGTGCTTGTTCTCTCTGGTGTTAGTGGGACACAGGCCAGTTCTGAGCTGTTGTGCCTTCTGGGGAACTTGGGAGTGGAGCACCTGTGTTATCAAATTTGTGTTGGGCCACTAGTCCTATGCCAGATCCCCCAAAGCCCTTGATGGCTGGGGGCTGCATGTTAGGGCAGTCAGAGGCATGAGGCTGGGGGCAGCAATGACAGTGGTTAGGGGCACAAGGCTAGGCATGGGGTGTGGCAGCAGTTGCACCCAATAGCTGTGTGAGGTGTGCACACAGCTTTAACACAGTTTACCCTGAGCTCTGGGTGGAGGCTAGGAGGCTTGGAATAGGCAAGGCCTCAGGACACCTTGTGAGTATGGTCCACTGCTTGCAGGTTAGGTAGCAAGTGTCTGTGCAGCCTTGCCTCCTGTAGCTAGCTCTGTGTTTATGTTTTGGGATGAAGGAGGAAAATGGCCCCTGCCAGATCCCTCATTTTTAGAGAAATTCCCCAATGTGCTCTGAAATCAGTATGAACAGATCTATCTCCCATTTGCCCTGGGCTGTGTGTAACTGCTGTTTTTATTGCCTGTTCATGCAGGCTGTTGTCTCTTTGAGTGTGGTGCCCCAGCTATCCCTTGCCTTCCCAGCTCACGAAGCACTGAGTCAGCTGACTTTTAAAGCTTCAGGCTCTAAGTCCCGCTGATTTTACACACACATGTAATTAACCCCTCTGGGTTTTAAAGCCAAATGCTATGGTGATTAGTTTTCCCTGTGTGAGCTCCCCAGTGCCAGGGCTCATTTCTCAGTCCTCTCTGCCTACACAGCTTCTTCATTCCTGCTGGCAGCCTCCCTCTCCCTTTCTGACCTTCCTAATCTTTCAGATCCAACTTCTGTCTGTTTCATTGTGGAGTTTGTTCTGCCAGTCTTTGGATCACGCTCCAGTTTATTGACTTGGATGCTGATGATACCTAGTTATAAACATGGCACAGGGTGAGCTCAGGGTCCTCGTACTCTGCCGTCTTCCCAAGCTTTGAGTTAAAAATGTTTAGACCATAACTGCCTAGCTGATGACTGCAATTTAAAGATGACGCTTGCATCAAAAGTGTGAAAATAGAGTGCAGCTTCCTCCACTCCCCTTTCTGGAGTCGAGGAACCTCGCCTGAGGGGGTCCACCTCCTCCCTGCGCAACTTTCCTGGCTCCCCTTCTCCTGAGCCCTGAAACATCACCAGAGAGTGCTTTTAATAAATCTTGCCTTGCAGCCACCAAAATTTAAAAAAAAAAAAAGTGTGAAAATAAGTCTAATTGCCAGACAAGGGGGCATGAGTGGAATGATGTGCACAGCTTCCAGGTCTTAAAGGAAAGGACACACTGATTACTTCCCTTTCGCCCAGCTCCCAATGCTAGGATGTGGGAATAGGCATCTTAGAGCACTACTGAGTACTAAATATTGATAAATGTTAAGCAACAGGGTAGGAGCCTGGATTCTGAGGATCACACAGCTGCAACCCAAGCCTGAACTGTGTATTGGGACTTTTGCATTATAGAGAAACAAATGTCCATCTTGTTTAATCAACTATTATTTTGGATCTGTCATTAGCACCAAAGCAATTCCCTGATAAATCATTCCATCTTCACAACAATCCTAAAAAGGAAAGGTTATTATCTCCATCTTACAAATGAGGAAATTGTAAAAACAAAACAAAACAAAAACCTACCAAGTTTCCAGAACCAGCAAATAGCAAACCTAAGTCTAAAACTCAAACCCAGGGGTGCCTGGGTAGCTCAGGCAGTTAAGCATCCAATTCTTAGTTTTGGCTCAGGTCATGATCTCAATGTCCTTGGATTCAGCCCCACATTTGGCTCTGTGCTCAGATGGGAGTCTGTTTGAGATTCTCTCCCTCTATTCCTCCCCTACGTGTGCACTCTCTCTCCACCTCTCTCTCTCAACCTCTCTCAAAATAAATAAATTTTTAAAAATCTTTAAGACCCAAATCCAGCTTTGTACTCTATCACTAAAACTGCTAACACAGTTTTATGCTAGATTTGGCTTTTTATGGCCTTGGAATTGTCCTACTTACCCCATTTCAGCCTTAGTTGAGTTGTTGTGAAGATTAAATTAACATAAAAATATGTAAAATATTTAGATAGTGACTGACACATGGTATTATATAGGTTATCTATTAAAACTATTATCATTATCATTATTATGCTTCTTCTAATTCCAAAATCCTCCAATATTTATTCCTGGAGAACATAGGTAACCAACTTCAAACTCAAACAAACTGAGCTAAAGGTATAGAATTTTAGAGACACGTGTACCTTCAGTTTAAGAAATTGCAAGAACATTTACCCAGCAACCTCTGATATTAGCTGTGTGAGGAAACTTTGACTGTTGGAATAGGCAGGTCTGTGATATATCTCATCTGCTGAGATTTCTAATATCCTCTTAAATAAAATTCACTGAGATTCCTGGTTGATTTTTTGCTATAATAGTATAGAAGGGGCAGCCCCCCCCCCAATAAATATTCTCTATGTCTCTTAGAGATCGATTGTCTGATTCTTTGGCAGCTGTATGCTGACCAGAAGAAACACGGCATTTCAGCCTCCTTGCAGCTAGGATGAACATGGTCATGAACAGAAATGAAACCTCACTTTACCATTAAACAGAAGACTGTAACTTCTCCTTCCTCTTCCCCTTTTTTCTGTCTGTGCTATGCTTCTTCCCACCAAAACCACCTTACAAAAGTTGACTATTAAACGTTCAAGAATCTAGCAAGCCAGTTATTAAACTGTTGGTAGTTTAATGTCAGCCATGAGAAAAGTGTTTACCAAATGGAAATCCATTAATCCAATCAGAGCCAATGTCCCCCAGCTGGGGACTTTTTTTTACACACAGAATAAGTTTACCAGCACTGTTTTCCTTGCTTTCCTAGAATCAGGATACTTGAGTAAGATCTGTGGGCCTGTATCATGAGGGCAGGTCCCAGAGATGAGAAAACAAGGGGTCCTAATGCGGAACAAAGCCATTGTGCCCACTTAGGCTCTCCTGGTGAGTCACACATTTATATCCAGCTCAGTGATTCTCAGTAGGGGTCAACTTGGCCCCCCTGACCCTCAGAGGACATTTAGGAGACATTTTTGGTTATCATTAACTGGGACAGTGTGGTTACTTCTGGCATCTGTGGGTAGAACCCAGTGATGTGGCTAAACATCCTACAATACACAAGAAAGCTCTCATTTCCAAGAATTATATATTCTAAAATGTCAACAGTGCCAAAGTTGAGAAATCCTGATCTAGAGTAAGCCACTATTTTGTTGGATTTCTATTATAGCCAGGAAAGCTGTAGCTTAGCTAATAATACAAATATACAACTAAAAGCCCCAATATCCTTTTGTATAAATACAAATGCATACATACACTCATACATAAATATATTTGTACATGCCCTTATATAAGAAACACTTTTTTAAAATAAAATTTGAAGGAAACCACTTATATAATGGGTTTCTTAGCATTTTTCTACTTTCAAAACATTTAGTCCTTGAAATCTCTGAGTCCTTGAAATCTCTGTTCTGGACAAGAAAAGAGGTAATTTACTAAGTGACTGGAGAGGTCTAAAAGAGTTAATCCTTGGGGCGCCTGGGTGGCTCAGTGGGTTAGGCCTCTGCCTTTGGCTCAGGTCATGATCCCAGGGTTCTGGGATCGAGCCCCGCATCGGGCTCTCTGCTCAGCAGGGAGCCTGCTTCCTCCTCTCTCTCTCTGCCTGCCTCTCTGCCTACTTGTGATCTCTCTCTGTCAAATTAAAAAAAAAAAAAAAAAGAGTTAATCCTTCTTCAGAAAATGAGTAACTCACTCCTACCCGGAATCTTATATTGGGAGCAAGAGGTGAGGGTGTTAATATTTCCCTTCCAAGAAAGTGGTAAACCTGAGATGCTCTCTGGAATTTCCTCCTGAAATTACGCCAAGGATGTTTTTGAATTTGACCAGTAGAGTTCCTGGGATCACATAGAAGTAAAAATGGATTCTGCAGAAATGTCCACTGGGGAAATAAAAAAGTTGACAAAGATAAAGAAATAGAAATGTAAGCTATCCATAGATGTTCTGTTGAAATAAAACTGAAAATGTATATTCCATAAGACCAGAATGAACCTGAGGAAGAAAAAGCAGTACTTTCTAGTCTTTATGTAAGGGGGAAAGGGACAGAGTTCTGATTTCTCCAAAGCAAATAGATTCTTTTTGGGATTAAGTATCAACAAAAGTTATATCATTTATATCATGTGAATTGTATATCTATAATGTAAATTATATAAGTGTGTATGTATGTGTATGTGCATGTAAACTAAACTGATTAGTTCTAAAATTTTAAACATAATTATAATAAAAATAAGTTTAACCTGATTTTATCACTCATATTCTACCTAATCAAGGAATCATACTTCTTCTAATAACAGTAACCTTTTTTCCTGTCATTCCAGACCCACCCTCTGATTTCTACTGCTTAACCCCAGCTGACTTTTTTCCTTCTAACTTTCTTTGTCTAAAATTCATCCCAGTCTGTCATTTCATCTATCCCTTACCTTCTTGAGTAAAATTAACTGGTGCTCAAAGTTGTCATGTATACTGTCTCCCAACAATGTCTAATATTCACCATCATTATCATTTATAATCGAGGCACTTCCTTCCCAACCCAATTCAAATCTTTTTTTTTTTAAGATTTTATTTATTTATTTGACAGACAGAGATCACAAGTAGGCAGAGGGGCAGGCAGAGAGAGAGGGGAGGAAGAAGGCTCCCCGCAAAACAGAGAGCCCGATGTGGGACTGGATCTCGGGACCTTGGGATCATGACCTGAGCCAAAGACAGAGGCTTTAACCCACTGAGCCACCCAGGTGCCCCTCAATTCAAATCTTTTACTGATTTATCAAGCTTTAAGGTTTTTATTAATCTCATCACCACCAGACATATACTTATTGAATAGCTTCTATGTGCTGATGTTCTGGAGGAAACAAAAATGAATCAGACAGGTCCTTCTCTACAGAAACTTAGTCTATTAAGGGACTTCAGACATTTTAAAGAAATTATATTTCATTACATCATGTTTGAAGAGGACATTGTTATGGCTTAATGAATCAGCATTATATTACAGTGACCCATAGTGCTTTATGTTCATATATTCTTCAGTTTTTATGCTAAATAATTAACTCTCTTTAGGATGCTTTCTTCTTCAAAGAAAGGTAAATATTTAATTTTAAAGAATCTCTAATTCCTCTTCATAATTTTCTATACAGTAATTATGACTAGTGGTTTCCCCTGTGTATGTGCAAATTCAGCCTTATAAATATTAACATATACATGTAAAGAGCAAACAAAACTGCAGCCTGCATTCCACTTCTGACTCAGAGATTGCAAACTGGCACCCGAGTCACTTCTAAGCCCATATATGGTTGAGCACATACTATCATGTTTTTTAAAAAGTATTTTCCATGCTATAGGCAATTTATCGTGCACATTATTAGTTCTGTACCTTTTCTTCTGTTGGTCCTCTGATCTTCAGGTTTGGGCCATTACCTCTGCTTGGCCCTTTCAGATATGCAGATTCTTCCCATTCTTCAAAACCTGGAGACCCAAGCACTGATATAAAGCTTTTTTCAGTTTCTCAGTTCTCCATGATCTGACTCTACTCCCTTTCTGTTTTCCATATCATTTATTTATACATCTTCTTTTTATATGTGAGGTCATTCATTGAAAAATTCATTCATTCTTCATCTCTAGAAGTTGCTTCTCCTGCAGAGACAAACTGACCAAAGTCATAAAACCATATACACACATATGGTACCTGAAATAGCAGCAGGTACGATATCTGGGTGACACCCCCGTCACATATTAGTATAGGAAATTTACAACACAAACGGAGCACAATTCTGTCATGCATAATTTTAATTATTAGCATTATTTATGGTGTAGTTTGTTGATTCTTTATACACAATGCATCACTATTATTCCTAAATAATTCTAGAGGTCTTGCTCCATTTGTATTCTTAATTTTCTGAACTAATACGTGACTTGAATATCACCCAGATATCGTATCTGTTGTTAATTCAGGTACTATATATGTGTGTATGGTTTTGTGAATAAAAAAACCATAATCAGAGTAATTTTTCTTGACAAAATATGATAATATTTGTTTCATTCAAGCTTTCTTATAAGAAATTAAACTAAATGATCCCTAGTTGAAGGCATTACCAAAAATATTCTTTTAAAAAATTTTTTTTTTAATTTAAGAAAGAGGGGGAGAGAGAGATTGCCCTCAGGTGGGGTAGGAGCAGAGGGAAAGAAAGAGGGGAAGCAGACCCCCACAGAGGGTAAGAAAGAGGGAAGCCTGACATAGGGTTACACCACCAGACCCTGAGATCATGACCTGAGCTGAAATAAGAAGTCTGATGTTTAACCAACTGAGCCACCAAAGCACCCTAATAAAATTCTTCTTTTTTTTTTTAACAAGGATATTTCTTTATTTAAGGTGACAGAAACTTGTCTGAAATTTAATGTCAAACTGTAGCCTAAAAATGCCAAACACTCCCATACAACCAGTAGTTGAAGATTTTGAGCAACATCAATAAAATATATCCTACAGATCACAATATAAATAAAAGTATGAGCCACACACATTATTAATATACACAGCCTAGGGGCACCTGGGTGACTCAGTCCGATAAGCCGCATACTTGTGATTTCAGCTTTTTCTTTTTTAATTTTTTAAAATTCTTTGAACTTTTAAAAATTTTTTTTAATTTTTAAATTTTTTGTTCCTTTTCAGCGTGACAGTATTCATTGTTTTTGCAACACACCCAGTGCTCCATGCAATCCGTGCCCTCTCTAATACCCACCACCTGGTGCCGCCAACCTCCCACCCCCCACCCCTTCAAAACCCTCAGATTGTTTTTCAGAGTCCATAGTCTCTTATGGTTCCCCTCCCCTTCTAATTTCCCTCAGCTCCCTTCTCCTCTCCATCTCCCCTTGTCCTCCATGCTATTTGTTATGCTCCACAAATAAGTGAAACCATATGATAATTGACTCTCTATGCTTGACTTATTTCACTCAGCATAATCTCTTCCAGTCCCATCCATGTTGCTACAACAGTTGGGTATTCATCCTTTCTGATGGAGGCATAATACTCCATAGTGTATATGGACCACATCTTCCTTATCCATTCATCCGTTGAAGGGCATCTTGGTTCTTTCCACAGTTTGGTGACCGTGGCCATTGCTGCTATAAACATTGGGGTACAGATGGCCCTTCTTTTCACTACATCTGTATCTTTGGGGTAAATGCCCAGTAGTGCAATTGCAGGGTTATAGGGAAGCTCTATTTTTAATATCTTGAGGAATCTCCACACTGTTCTCCGAAGTGGCTGCACCAACTTGCATTCCCACCAACAGTAGAAGAGGGTTCCCCTTTCTCCACATCCCCTCCAACACATGTTGTTTCCTGTCTTGCTAATTTTGGCCATTCTAACTGGTGTAAGGTGATATCTCAATGTGGTTTTAATTTGAATCTCCCTGATGGCTAGTGATGATGAACATTTTTTCATGTGTCTGATAGCCATTTGTATGTCTTCATTGGAGAAGTGTCTGTTTATGTCTTCTGCCCATTTTTTGATATGATTGTCTGTTTTGTGTGTGTTGAGTTTGAGGAGTTCTTTACAGATCCTGGATATCAACCTTTTGTCTGTACTGTCATTTGCAAATATCTTCTCCCATTCCGTGGGTTGCCTCTTTGTTTTCTTGACTGTTTCCTTTGCTGTGCAGAAGCTTTAGATCTTGATGAAGTCCCAAAAGCTCATCTTCGTTTTTGTTTCCTTTGCCTTTGGAGACATATTTGAAAGAAGTTGCTGTGGCTGATATCAAAGAGATTACTGCCTATGTTCTCCTCTAGGATTCTCATGGATTCCTCTCTCACATTGAGGTCTTTTATTCATTTCGAGTTTATCTTTGTGTACGGTGTAAGAGAATGGTCGAGTTTCATTCTTCTACATATAGCTGCCCAGTTTTCCCAGCACCATTTATTGAAGAGACTGTCTTTTTTCCACTGTATATTTTTTCCTGTTTTGTCAAAGATTATTTGATCATAGAGTTGAGAGTCCATATCTGGGCTCTCTACTCTGTTCCACTTGTCTATGTGTCTGTTTTTATGCCAGTACCATGCTGTCTTGGTGATCACAGCTTTGTAGTAAAGCTTGAAATGAGGTCTTTTGTCCATTTTGAGTTTATCTTCTAACAAAATTATTCTTAACATTCTTTCACATATCCCTTAGGTGCCCAGATAAAGGAAAAACTTACCTGAATGAAAGAATAAGAATGACCATCCTTATGCTGGGTTTATTTAGGTATGTGGAGAAAAAAACAAACCCATTTAGGTTAGACAAAATAGCAAATGAACTTTCCTGCTCCATACAGGTGATGGAAATCCCACTGATGTATTTAAAATTTCTAAGAGCTCTCAAGACCTAGGGATCACTTTGCCACAATTATAGAACAACCATAGGTATTTCCATAATTCATTGTCTTTTCCCTCAACTATTTTGCAACTAAAAGAGGAAAATGGAAGCAAAATACAATTTCCCTACTTTCATGTCAGTCTCTTGGCATTCTTATTGTGGGAGCTGATTTCAAAAGAGGGATACCTAACCTGTGGCATGTAGGAACCCATTACCAAACTTCTTGTGAATGTAAATATCACATTGCCAGAAGACGTTGAAATTTTCTGTTTTGAAAAATACATGCTAGACTATTACTAATATGCCTATAAATGGCCATGAAACAACACGAATCATTTTCTCAGTCATATGCCCAACACACAGTAAAACTGTAGTAAACTAATTACTCATGCATAATTTTAATTATTATTTATGGTAAAATTTGCTAATTCTTTACATAAAATACATCATTATTATTCCTAAAGAATTCCTTAATATAAATGCAATATTTATAATGGATATATAAATAATATATATTATATATAATATATGGGTATATAATGGATCAATATATATAATATTATATATGTGTATATATATATATATATATATATATATATATAACATTTGGTGTAGAACCAAGAAAAAAAGAATGAAACAACACAACCTTACCTCCCCGAAAGTAAAATGAAACATAATCCCTAGTCACATTTTAGATTAGAATTTTTACTGAAGGATTTTCATTTTGTTTTTATTGTTTTTAATTAAGCTTATTTCTTCCTAAGCAATATATTTGTAAATCTTTCTCAGGAGGGCAATTACTCATATTGACAAAGTGCATTATGCTAACTACAGCATGGAAGGTATGCTTTATGACAAATGCTCTGATTTAACATTGATAAACCAGATAGGTCAAGCAGCAACAGAGAGACCAGATTCCATAGGCATTTAGGCTCTCTTTTTTAAAGTAAAGAGTTGAAGTGGAGAGACAGGTTTGCAGAAGACTCTGTAGATATACACAGAGTAGGTGTGACTTTGCGGTAAGATATTATCCATGAATGTACACCAGTACCAACCGGGCTGGTCCTATACTGCCTGTTCCTTCTCCAGCAGCCAGAGGAAGACTGAAGACCATGTGGGATGTTGGGACCTCAAAATTGGAAGAGCTCCAGTGCCTGAATCATCCCCTGGAAAAAGCTGCTTCCTGACTATGAACACCAACCCTCACTTTTACAGGAGCAAAAACATTCATTTTGCTCAGCCAGTAGATTTTGGTTTTGTTGTTGTTGTTTCGATATAGAAAATATAGCTAACTAAACTGTAGCCCCCCCCCCCCTTTTAGACAGCAACTGGTCAACTATAATAGCAATAATGTTCATACTATTGGATTATGTTATAAAGTCATGACTTTCAGTGAGCCTGGGTGGCTCAGTTGGTTGAGCATCTGACTCTTGGTTTCAGCTCAGGTCATGATCTCATGGGTCATGAGATCAAGTCCTGTCTCAGGCTTCCTGGTGAATGGGGAGTCTGCTTGAAGTTTCTCTTCCTATGTACCTCCCCACAACTTGCTCTCTCTCAAACAAATAACTAAATCTTTAGAAATAAATAAATAAACAAACAAATAAATAAATAAACTCATGACTTTTAATGAACATTACTATTATGTTGATATTGTATCATGATATTGGTCAATTACAACCAAAGTTTTTATTAAAATGGAAGTGATTTACCCTTATGAAAATTCACCATTCTCTAGTTACTTAGTTATTTATAATTTAGATATGCACAAATGAATATTTTAGTATCTCTGATGTGAAGGGTTCTGTTTTCTTCCTATGTCTTCTCATTTGAAATATATTGAGCATATAATTCAAAGAATCAAAATTTTTAAAGATTTTATATCTTAGATTATATATATTTTTATATATATATATAATCTTACACATAAGATTATATATAAATAAAATAAAGATTTTATTTATTTATTTGAGAGAGAGAGAGTGAGAGAGAGCATGAGAGGGGAGAAGGTCAGAGGGAGAAGCAGACTCCTCATGGAGCTGGGAGCCTGATGCGGGACTCAATTCTGGGACTCTGGGATTGTGACCTGACCCGAAGGCAGTGGCTTAACCAACTGAGCCACCCAGGTGCCCAAAGAATAAAATGTTTTAAAGAGGTTTTTCACAAGTATGGCTGTGATGGTTAATTTTATATGTCAACCTGACTGGCCTTGGGGTATCCAGATTAAACATTTCTGGGTCTATCTGTGAGGATATTTCCAGACAAGATTAGCACAATCTCAGGAAAGCAGATCACCCTTCCCAAGGTAGGTGTGCATCACCCAACCTATTGGCAACTGAGATAGAACAACAGTCAGAGGAAGGAACAATTCATTCCTTTTTCCTGATTCACAGCTTGAGCCAAGACATCTCATCTTGTCCTCTCCTGCCCTGGGACTGGGAGTTACATCACTGTCTCCCCAAGGCCTTTGGGCTTAGGGCTTTGGCTGAATTATACCACAAGCTTTCCTGGTTCTCCAGACTGCAGATAGCCACCTTGTGGGACTTCTCAGCTTGCATAGCTGTGTAAACCAGTACGTCATAATCATTAAACCAACAAACAAATAAATGCACACTTCTGATCTTCTCCAAAGACTTGTTAGGCTTCTCCAAAGAACCCTAACAGAATGATTTTTCTTTCTTACATTTGTTCAAATGAATTGAAAACAAAATATCATCAGATGTTTTAGAAATACATTTCACTAAATAATATATTTTTAAAACTGAATGTAATGCTTAACTATTTTTTATGTCACGGGGAAAAATAATGTCAATGATCATATCAAAGATACCCTTAAAACAGTCATTTTATAAAGTTTTAAGTTACCAAATTATAGAGAATATATTTTTCTTTAAGTACTTTGTAATTCTTATTTTTTATTCCAACATAATATTCATTTTTTGTAAAAGACTCATAGTTTTACTCAGTAGTTCAATTTTTAAGTTTCCAAACACAGATGAATTAAGAACAAATTTTAACAGATTAAATAAATTACAGAATAAAGATAACATTTAAATTAGTGTTGTCTGAATATTCCTATGTATTAACAAGTGATACTAGAGATCAATGACGTACTAAAAGTTTATCTTTCTCAGTCACTTCTCTAATCCTTGCTATGGATTTAATCAGTCTCCTTGAGTGTCCTGAAAACATTTCTTCGACATTGCTTCCAGAAGTCTCTGAAATGGTTCAAGATAACTATTTCAGTGATATTTACTCCAAGGCTACACCAAGTAAAAGCTCATGTTTCCTAAACCTGGATATGCATCGGAATCATATAAAGTATTTATAAATGGTTTTATCCCCATATGTTCTGGCTTAGTAGATTTAAGAAAGTATCCACTATTTTGTTAATCTCAAACAAGTAATGCTGAGACACAAAGAAAAAGATCTAGAATCACAGTTCCCCAATATATACTCAGATGGTACAATGAGAAGAATATCAGTGTGGGGTTCATTATGCCAGTAGGTGGTTCAAGCCACTCACATGCAAATAGTGCACAATGAAGGACTGCCTACCAGTGGGATGGGTCATCTAAATGGTGTATCACTGTACTTGCTGAAGAGGCTTCCTTCTTTACTTCTAGAATCACTCCCATTCTATTTCCCAATTTAAATGAGGAATCATGTCTTCATCCCAAATTAGGCATATCCCCTTACAATGGGCTAAGAGTTTGTGTCTTCCCAAAATGCCATGTTGAAACCTTAACTCCCAACGTGATGGCATTTGGAGGTCAGCTTTTGGGGGGTAGTTAGTTTTGGATGAAGTCATGAGGGTGGGGAAGGGATATGGCTTACAAGAATGGATATGGCTAATTTACTCTTCTCTGCCATGTGAGGATATACAAAGGCAAAGCTGTTTGCAAGTCAGGAAGAGGACTCTCACCAGAACCCAACAACCCTAGCACCCTGATCTGCTCCCGCTTCATTCCAAACTCCATTGTTTTGCTTTATTTTTTTCTGTAACATTCATTGCCCTCTATCATATTTCAGAATTCACTTACTTTTACATGTATTAGTCTCACAAATTTAACTTCATAAAAGCAGAAATATTTGTCTCTTTTTAATTTAAGTCCAATTTAATTAACATATGCTGTATTATTAGTTTCAGAGATTGAATTCAGTGATTCATCAGTTGTATATAACAGCCAGGGCTCATTACTTCAAGTGCCCTTCTTAATGCCCATCACTCAGTTACTGCACCTTCACACCTATCTCCCTTCCAGCAGCTCTCAGTTTGTTCCCTGTAGTTAAAAGGCTTATGGCTTACTTACTTCTTTGTTTTTTTTCTTATTTTATTTTTCCTTTCTTTCCTCTATGTTCGTCTGTTTTGTTTCCTAAATTCCACATATGTGTGAGAGCATATGGTATTTGTCTTTCTCTGACTGACTTATTTCACTTAGTATACTCTCTAGTTCTATCCACATCATTGAAAATGGCAAGATTCCATTCTTTTGGAGGGCTGAGTAATATTCCAATGTGTGTGCTCATGTGTGTGCGTGTACCACAACCTCCTTATCCATCCATCTGTTGATAGACATCTGGTCTCTCTTCTGTATTTTAGCAATTGTGGACATTGCTATCCCCTATAAACCTCGTGGGGCATGTGCTCCTTCAAATCACTATGTTTGTATCCTTTGACTACATACCTAGTAGTGCAACTGCTATTGTAGTGTGGATCTGAGGAGCCTCCATCCTGTTTATTGGAGTGCCTGCATTGGCTTGCATTCCCACCAACAGTGTAAAGAGGTTTCCCCTTTCTCTGCATCCTCACCAACGTCTGTTGTTTAGTGAGTTGTTAATTTTAGCCATTCTGACAATCCGAGCCCATTATGGCCTCCTCCTCAAAACCAGAAGACTTTATCATTAATAGAGAGACTCTTTATCATTAACAGAGAAGACTCTATCATTAATTTAACTGTTTGATACCTATTTAAAAATTATCTCCCTGCCTTACCATATATAACTATCACCAAAATAAAACACTATAATTTTCTCATCAATTAAAGTAAGGTCTCTAATATAAGCTCAGCTTTTCATGTTTTGAAAATCGGTGGCATCAAAATATTCTGGGCCATAGGCACAACTGTTATGGGGTCTTGGATGCCCACCCCACGCCATTCTCAGATGTTTCCCAGCCCTGACTCTGTAAACTAAAGATAACAATACATTGCAAGACTCCTTGGAGATGTCCTAACCTATAATTAGGACATCACCTTGTACTTGGGAAGCTTTCATATGACCCTTCCTATCTAAGAGTGACATGTGGGGAATAGGTAGCATAGGAAAGTGGCATCATTCGTACCACTGGGACCTGACTCATCTGAGCAAATCCGTCATGACATTCCCACGTGCCAAATTCACCTAGAGACTTCAATGGCTTTAAAGTCCAAAGCCTCAAAGAAAAATAAAATGTTTCCCTACGCATATCCTCTGTGCTAGGACGTTCTCCTGGTCCTGACCATTAGGGTATGGGTGTCCTCTTTCCCTTTTGAATCTACTAGCACACTGAGTAGCCAGGGGAAATGCAGCGTGTTCAGTATATTGGCTATTTCACTTTACCTCCACACCTCTCTTTACCTTGGAGTTGTGACTAACACTTACTGTACAGCTTACAAGAGTTGAATTGAATGAAGGTGAGAATAGGAAATATTAGTTAAAATGGAATGTGAGATTATCTTTAAATTCCAGTGATATGTGCCTTTTCTCTCCTGATTGCTATGGTTTTGGTTTTTACTCTGTTTGATTACTACTGGTGCAAAATTGTCTACAACTGGTAAGAAGAGAAAAAAACTTAACCACTAAGATACTCATAATATTGCCACCAAGACAACACCAAAACCTTATTTCAGTTTTGAAATAACAAACAGATCTCTTGTCTTCCCTGGTCATGATCTCTCTGCTGTGAATGCCAGTTAGCTTACCATCTTGTTCTGGGGTAAATCTTCAATGATGCATATGCTCATCCCCAAGACCCTTTCACCTCTTGCCCTTATCATGCACTTCACCAGCCCCCAGAAATATGTAACCTAGAAGCCACTGAATTACTATTTTCTAATTTCCCTACAGTCAAAAATAAGCCAAAGCCATTGCCCAAAGATAACGATCTGAAACTGAGTCCTATGCCTTCTGCCAGGGATAGATCCAGGGCATTCTAAACAATCCAAATGGTTTCATGAAATATCAGTGCATAAAAATTGCATAACCAAAGCTTAAAGAAATATGAGGGGCCTCCTGGTATTCAAAAAAAACAACCCAAAAAAACAAAAACCTGTCCCCTGGTATTAAAAACACCAAAGGACTCCCATACAGCTGAGTTTAATAAACCACTTTTCAATGTATGCTTCATAAGAGACATTTCCAGTGTGTGTCTCACACTATAATGCTCAACAGCTGTGACTGTAGCCCTCAATGTGTTCCATATGGGGCTGTGGTTATAATGGGCTCTTTCTGTGAAAGGCTCTCTTGGACTTCTTTTGTAATTAGGATTAAAATGTGCTGAGGGCACACAGGAGATGTGAAAGAGGCCTTTTATTTCAGTCATTAGCATTTCTCTCAGGCAAGATCAGCTTTCAGAAAAAAGCTGTGCAGAGTCTGTCTCTAACCTTCACCAAAAGAGGTCCAGCCTGTAGCCTGTTAAACTAAATTCCTTCCTCTTCATCATCATCATCTTCTTCTTCTTCTTCGTTTTTTAATCTGAAAATGATTTTGAGGCAGCAAGCTTTAGCAGAGTTACAATTGTTCATTGCTCCTCAAGACGATGCTGCTAGGACAATAAGCAGTTGGGGAATTTTGAAAAAATTAATAAATGTGAGCTTCATTGAGAAGAACAGACACAGGAACCTTAGAAAGAAAACTGACAGGACATGAGGCTGGATCCCAGGATCCAGGGATCATGACCTGAGCTGAAGGCAAATGCTTAACTGACCAAGCCACCCAGGGAGCCCAAAACATTTTTTTTTTTAAAGAAGAACTTCTGAGGAATTTTCTTCAAAAGACGTGCTTTGAGGAACTAAGAAAAATAAGTACTTTCAATGCGATAAGAATGTCAGGAAGAAAGATTAGAAGGAAAGCAAATTGTTAAGAAATTTTTAAAGGAAAATTTGACAATATTTTAAAAAGTAAAATTTTACCTACCTCCTTATTGAAGGAATGTGACTGCTGACTGAACTATGAGCTGGACCCAAGCAACTGGAGGCCCCTCACCGTCTCTATGTCCTTGCAGTGTACATTCTCCCCACCGTTTCCATTGTAAGGATGCAAACTCAAAAGAGCAATGTGGTGTTGAAACCATCTGGACTAAGATAAATGACTGAACCTAGGTAAGGTCTTTATATAAAGTTTTAAGATCTGGCAGGTGGGTGTGGAAATCTACTTATCTTATGGCACCCAAGATGAGCCCCATATGTAAGTTCCCTTACTTATGGAAACTGCCAGCTACCAGTCTGGTTTCTTCAGTCTCTCTTTGCCCTCCACGTGCTGGGCCAGTTTTCAGATTTCATTCAGGAAATTCACGCATTTACAAACCAACATTCTTTGACCCCGCAGTTCCACAGCTAGGAATTATTTGCCTTTATTTTGAAGTTTTTTACTGAAATTTACATAGATGATATTTAAATCTTTTTATGTTTATAACTTAATGCATTATTATCATTTTAATAAATAAGATTCATGTTCATTTAAATGGATTCAAAACACCTAGACTGTCAATTTCTTAATACAATGTCCATATTTTTTTGAAAATAATATGAAAATGGAAAAAATTACCTCATAATTTTTCTCCACCTGATCCTGTTCTCATTGTCAGGTACTTTTCATTTCTTCCCTGCTAAAGACTCTGCTTTGTTATCATCAAAGCAAGGAAAGAAAGCGTGATAGTGGCCCAAATATTAGGTGATTTGAGTTAGCACCTGTGCATCTGGGGCAGTTGTGCCAGCCAAAGTTGGCCAACTTTGGTTTCCTTATCTGGCCACTTGGGAATAATAATCAAATCTATGTGCTAAGATAGGTACAAGGACTACATGAGATACCATCCTGACCACTTAGCACAGAACCTGCCTTAGACTGGACACCTAATGAAGGATGGTTCTTATATAAAATATGTATAAGTAAATATTATGCATTTTATATGTTGCTGACATTGATGCCTTAAATGTGGCATACTAAAATACCATTGATAATATAATATTGACATTCCATTCCATCACAAATAAAAATTGCACTGTATCATTTCTCTAATGAATAGTAATATGAAAAATTGCCCATAACAGTGAAATTTGAAAAAAAATTAAGTTCCTACAAAATAGAATTCATTAAATAAACTATTATATCTATATATGCAATCAACACTATGCACCTATTAAAATTATGTTACAGACAAATCTTAAATGTATTTAATGCATATTTCTAGGCACTTGGTTTCTCATCTGTGAAACTAGACAAGTGAGAGATGATTCTTCATCACTTTGAGCTATTTTCTTCCATTTTTGCTATAAATTTTCATTGTCATTTAATTTTTAGTTTGCTACCAGAGTGCATTTGAAGATCTTTTACTCACACTGAAAGACAATAGGTGAGAGTGAATAGGCAAGGCCATAACAATAACTAAATTTTCAGGAAATAGTGAAGAACGTTCCATGTAGAGTACAGCAGCAATGTGGATGACGCCTCAGAGTTGTGCAATATGGCAGCCCTATGGTGACTCCCCTTGCTTTAGGTAGGAGAGGCTCTTCCACAGTATGTGCACCTAATGCTGGGATGGATGGGTCCAGTCAAAATGGCATCAACAATCCGCAGCCTGTTCCAGCAACCAGCAGCAGAAACTCTATAGAATTTCCTTATCTAGCAGAAGAGAAAATAATTTGTTTTAGAAATATGTATCAAATCTTGCCAGTATCTGGAAAATCATATAGAAAAAAAATACAGAAAAAAACAAAACCCACATGATCTTGTAACAACCACCTCAAAATTCAGAAAATGATCAAACAAATCAAATAAATGCCATATAATTAACATTGGTTTCCTCTTCAACTGCAGAAAGTGCATCCTGAGTAGGCATCCAGTCCCTTCTCCCTGGATCTCTCTCCCTCTTTTAACTCTTTTCTTTTATCTGGTCCCTAGGCCCCAGACTCATCCTCCCACAGCCCCCTGTGGTGAAGGCAGAGGAATGTCCTAGCTCTGGGGAGAGAAAGCAACATCTGCAAAGCCAGGCAGTTCAGAGCAGTCAAACTTTTCTAGAAAAAAAGTCTGAGTTAAAAGTTTAAGATAATAAATTCTGGGATGGGTCCTGGAATATGGTTTTCACAAGCCCTCCATGTGATTCTGTTGCCCTTAAAATTTGAGAACTACCGATCTATTCCATTCTGTTTCTTTGCTACATCTCTGGCTCAGTCAAAACAGGTACCTTCACAAGGATGTCATCTCAAGAGAATCCTTTGAAAGTCCCCCTACTCAAAAGAAGAAAAAAAAAAAAAAGAAAAGAAAAAAGAAAGTCTCCCTACTCATTTTTCTCTTTTCTCTGCTTGTGAGAGGCTATCCTCACCTGAGTAATTTAAGATATTAAATTAGACAGTGACATTTATTCTGCCTCTGTTGTGTGTGTGTATGTGTGTTTCTGTTTTACTCAGAGAAGCACAGGGCTGCTTTCTGGCTTTTGCATCAAGAACTATTAGATTGGGGGATGCCTGGGTGGCTCAGTGGGTTAAAGCCTCTGCCTCCTGCTCAGGTCATGATCCCAGGGTCCTGGGATGGAGCCCCGCATCGGGCTCTCTGCTTGTTGGGAGGCCTGCTTCCTCCTCTCTCTCTCTCTCTGCCTACCTCTTTGCCTACTTGTGATCCCTGTCTGTCAATTAAATAAATAAAATCTTAAAAAAAAGAACTAATATTAAACAACTCTCCATGGAAATATATGCTTTATAGGTTGCTCATAATTATGATTAGGAGGCTGAAAAGCCTGACTCAATTTCACAAATGTCTAAGGTGAGGGAGCAGCTTCCAGACCCGCCAACAGGATGGTGGTTCAGCGAATTTCACTGCTACCTGGCATCATTTATCTGTTAAACTAATGTGCCCTGTGGATTAGAATTTAGGGTTTTTGGTCTCTATCTCCATAGTTACCTACTTCCTCTCACCCCAGTTGTCTGCTACCATCTCCCTAAGCCTCAAGGTAGAATTTTACAGATCAGAAGATCAATGGAGAGGGAGCAGAGACACCAGAAGCTTGTTCTCTGCCCCGTTTAAAGACAGCTGGCAATTTTCAATGTGCTCTATCATGCAGCCTTTCCACCCTACCTTTGCCAACCACATAGTCACATAGCAAACACATGGATTTGACCCCAGGACTTCAAACTCACAAAAAATATATGGTAAGAATATCCATGCTGGTGTATGACCCAAGTTTAGCATTTTCTTATACTTGAAGTAAGTGGACTTCAGAGATGACAGTTTTATGAGGTATCATTTTATCTCTGCTTTCAATGTATATTAAAGTACCCTCCATGACTTTTTTCATACCTTTTTTCACACCAGGAGAAATAGGAGGTGGAGGAGGGCAGCCCAGCCCACCTCCTCAAAGCCATCCAAGGGCCGGCCATCTGTCCTACCATCTTGCATGCCACCTTAGTCACTTTATTTGAGTACATACAAGTACAGACACCAGCTGTTGTCATCTTCTATGCCTTTCTGACCAACTATACCGTAAAACAAAATTTGGCAAAAACAAAACCAAGAGAAGATAAAACTGTGAAGCTGATAAAGGCTTCCTTGGTTGCCTTTTCCCACTTTGCATTTCAGTGCGAAATTCTGCATTTCCTGCATTTCCTCCTTCCATCCAGGTCACTGACACCCTGCCAACCCACTCTGCCCTCACGTTATTGCCAATAGCTGAAGGTGGCCACTGGGGGATCCCATCTGGACTGTACTTCCTGAAGGACAGGTAATAGGAATAACCTTCCGAATTATATGGATAAGAAAGGTTATCTCTTCTCACATGTGCAATCAAATAGTATACATTATATTTCATTTGTACCTCTTAGAACCCTGATATCTTCTTGTTTCTCTGACAAAAACAGTAATCCAATTAATTGGACAATCGCATTAATACTACCTTTCTTGGAAAATAGCATCTTTTATTTTTCTCACTTAACTTACACATTAAGTAGTTACTGTGACACAGCTCCATGCTACAAAAAGGAATAAAATGTGTTTTCTGCATTTAAGAAGCTTGCATTCTAGCTAGGAGGAAGGGTACATACCTAAACACTATTCACACACACAAAAACAAAACACAGTGTCATTAAGTACAATAATAGAAATGTGCAAAAACTCTTATGGAGACATTGGACAGAAAAAAGAATTGAGCACAAGAATGGACAAGAACATCTGGAAGTGAAGCTAAAAATAACGGCTGAAGGCCAGGGATGAAAAACTCTGTGTTGTCCTAACAAGTTAGGACCTTCTTTCTGACTGTAAGGGAAAATCTGAAAATTACTTTCTGAATATAACTTGACCCAGTGAAGCAACTGTAAATGGAAGGCTTCAGGTACTCCCCCATGGATGATATGCTTTAGGTCCTATAAGTCTTTCAGAATTACCACTGCCTAGCATAGCCTCAACCCTCCACTGTCCTGACACTGTATGTGGGAAGTAGTCTTTAGGGTATCATTCTAAAACATCTTCCTGTCTATATAACCCTGTCTTCTCAGAAGATTTTGGAAAAATAAAAAAAGACATTTATACTTCTGATAGAATGAAGTACAATGTTATCTAAATGAAGATAAGAACAATATTCTTACTTGTTTGGAAACAGCAAAATCCACCAAAGATAGAACTTAAAGAAAGTATATGATTTAAATTTACTTGACCCAGATTATCGACAGAAGTCAGATGAAATAGAATAAAAGTGCGTGGAATAAAAGGTATATGATAAAATCTATGGTTTAGAAATCAGCAACAAGTCTTTTGTTTCTTTAATATAATGCTTGGAAAACCAGCATGTAAATGTGACAAAACATAGCATTTAACATTATACATCTTCTTGTGAATTTTTAAAACCACAACACATGATTTTGACAACCACAGCTATGTACTATGGGAAAGTCGAAGCCAAAAAACACAGGAATTGGAGCCAGTGAGTTAAAGGAGGGAGCATGAGATTGATGTATGGTAAGCTTACAAAGAAATAAATTCAGGACTTTCCAAAAGCACAGAACTAAAGTCAGTCCCATAGCTACATAAAGAAACCCTTAGCTAAAATAGATATGCTATTCAGTGTTCTGAAATCATAATTGGCCTTCTAGCATTATTTTGCATGGAATTAGTCTCCTCTATTAATCCAGAAATACCAGCCCCAAACAGTGCATCTCCCCGTACCCCTAAAATTTGATAAAGATCATTACTTTCTTTAGTATACATGAATTTATAATTTCTAATGAATGATTTCTTAAACTACATCCTAAACAGGATTACAGGCATTGGCACAGAGGAATGCTAATGAGGAGCTACAGGCATTTCCCAATTTAAAACTTGATTGCATTCCAAAAATATATCGGAAAGTTTGACTAATTGGAGCTCAGAATGTATCTTCTTGTGGAAATAAATGGTGGATAATTTCCTGAACTGACCCAAGCCAGGCCATGAGATACCTAAGCCATCATTTCCAACAGGACAACCTAAATTCTGGGTCCAGACAACAGGATCTTTTGGGGAGAGTATGAGGAAAGGCAATAGTGTGAGGTTTGCCCCCATTTTACTTAGCATTAATAGGTTAAAAGTGTCTTGGCTATTCTCTCTCCTCCCCCTTTAATACCACTTCAATCCTCCTATCCCTGCTAGAGAAATGCTCCAAGCTCCAAAGGTATCTTCCCTACCTCTGCCCCAACCCTACCCCACAGTCTTCATGTCAAGAGTTCAGCAGAATGGGAGACAGTGATAGAAAGACACATTTGTCACCCTTGAGATCTGCCACTTACAAGCTTCCTCACTGGCCAGAATTACATCGGTAACAGCAGTTCCTCTAATTGCTTGTTCTGGCTTTTGGGAGCTCAAATTGTCATTAGAAAAAAAAAATCAATAACTTTTCAGATGTTCTATTCTTGGCAGGAAAAGAGCTTTGGGAAATGTCCATATAGCAGAAGTCCCTGCTGCTATCAATTCTTGCTCCTGTGCCAGTTTTGAATCGATTTAAGAAAAGCTGTCTATGGCTTATGTCTCTCCTTTTCTCTTTCTTTGAATCTTCTTCAGCACAGTTTCTCTAAACATTCAGTGCTCCCTTCAAGGGAGATCTTTGTCTTCTGGAGCAGGTACATTTTCCACTGCCCTATTCTGATCATGAATATCCTTACTCAAGACCACGTGTCTTTGCATCCAGTGTGAACTTGGATCATGAGGCAGCAGGTGAGGAAAGGCATGGCAGGGAAGGTTTGGCTCAATGCAAACTCTAATGATCAATGAGGGCTGCCTGGAAAGTGGCCAATGGGGGCTGGCAGAAAGAGAAGGATTCCAGGGAGATCCCAGCTCCAGAGCAAGAGGGTCATAGTTGACTGTTGACTCTGGCAAGAGTACTGGCTAGAGGACAGTGAGGGAACCCACACACTTACACTCTCAACCCTTGGCAGTAGGGAGTCAGGATGATTTGGATTCATATCTGGTTTTTCCATTTGGTAGCTATGTGGCATTGGGCAATTTACATTTAGTTTCTTCTTTTGAAAACTTAAGATAAAAGTCTACATCAAAGAATCCTTGTGATAAAGTTAACATTTGTAAAGATACAAAAATTCAAAAATATTAATTCTTATCCCCTTCACTAACACTGTCTGCCATTCTTTCAATCAGCTGAATTAATAAATATTGGTCTTGGCCCTCTTTAGACATTTTTCTCTTAAATTATTGAGGTTTTATGTTATTGAATTTTTTAAAAAGATTTATTTATTTATTTATTTATTTATGACCGAGAGACAGAGATCACTAGTAGGCAGAGAGGCAGGCAGAGAGAGAGGGGGGAAACAGGATCCCTGTTGAGCAGAGAGCCCAATGTAGGCTCGATCCCAGAACCCTGAGATCATGACCTGAGCTGAAGACAGAAGCTTAACTCAGGCACCCTTTGTTATTGAAAAAAAATTTTTTTTTTTATCCACAATGATTACTTGGAGCAGATCATATGTCTTTCTTCCACATAATTCCTCACTTCTAACATGGCATTAGTTGTATGATGTCTTGCATCAGGTTTATAAAATAGCTTTTTGATGGGGGTGAGGTGTTACACATTCAGATTGAATGCACATTTCATCTGTTAAGTCAAAAATTCCTAATTTTTTGAAGGTCAAAAGTAAGATTTCTAAACATTGAGTAAATAAGGTAGATTCCTTTCTATTTTGTTATCTATCAAAAACAAGTTATTTAAAGTAGTGCAATGTTGGCCAAGGTCTATTTTCTTCAAGGTGGTTAGGTATAGCTGGCACAAATTCTCTTGCATTTATGCAAATACCCAAGTGGTCACTTTCTCGTAGTGCTGTCTACAACCCAGGCACCAACATGCTTGAGCTGTGTCTTCTCTGTCCCTCTTTGACTCCAATGTGAGCATAACAGGGCAGGAAGACCCAAAGGGCTGCATACCCCAAAACATGCAGAAGCAACCTGGACACGCCACAGCTTTCCTAGGGGAGTCATAAATGGAGACAATAGGCACCCCAGATCTCCCTGCTCTTCAAACATTGGTTGGTCATCCACTACAGCGGAGTTTCATCGTCCCTTCCGCTCATCCTAGACTTTGTCTTAACAGCTCCACACCCTTACTCTTATTCTTCCTGTCTCTTTATCCTTTCCAAGAGCAACACAGAAGAATTCCTGCCCAGTCTCAGAAGAGCTACATCCACTCTTCTGTGAACTATTGTTCCTGCCATTACTGGGAAATCCTCTGCCCCCTGCATTTACCAAGACCTCCAACAAAAACAATTGTTTCTTGTGAAGAATCTTCCTCTTCCCATCACCTTCTAAAAAGAGGGAGTGGCTAACAAGGACTACATTCCAGAGGAAGCCCCAAATAACTGGAGAGGTGAACAGAACTACTACTTCTATAAGTCTTTCAACCAGAAGGCATGTCCTACTAAGATATTTCCCCATCTTTGAAGTACAGTTATGAAAATTGTTCAGAGACAGAGGAAAGTCAGGTCAAAAATTTCTAAAACAAAACAAAACAAAAACCAAACTTATAACTTTTAGTTTTTTAAAAATCGTACTAAAAATTATTTCATTTCTTCATATGTCCTAGAAATTAGGCTATGCCTACATTGCTATTTAAGATAAAATACATGTGGTGTAGTAGAAATGCTGTAGATACAGTCAAACCTATGTTGGGCCCTGCTTTTGCCATTTAACAAGTGATTCTGAGCCTGTACTTTTTACTATCTTCCTTTAAAAAGTTATTCTGAGCCTGTTTCTTTATCTCTTAAATGGATATAATAAATCTTGCTTCAGATGGGTTTTTTTTCTAGTGTTTTTTAAAATACTTTTTTCTAGTATGTTTTTTAGTTGAAGAATATTAATTCTCTTCTTTGTCTTTCTTAAGTTGTGCATTGTGTTTTCCTCTATGCTCTGCATATAATACCATTGGCAATTTCTGTCTCTAAGGCCTAAAATGAAGCAATTACTGTTTTCTGTTTTTAAAAAAGTAACAAAATCGGTATTAAGTGAAAGATGTCATGTTTAGAAGCTCAGTAGACATGAGATCCAAAAGTAACCCCAAAAGTTAGTCTTTCCATCAGTTAGCGCCTCTTCACATGGGGGGATAACACCCATCTGACAAGGCTGTTGTAAGGAAGAGAGAGGCTGATGCAGAGTTGGTCATATAGGTAACATACAGTGAGTGAGAGCTTGGCATGGGGTGTACTGGTCCCAAACTCATATCCTAACACCTCACATAGGATGCCATCCCACTCAACCCTGTTCTCCACACAGGGACAGTCACATGGAAGTTGGTGGAGAGCTCATACCCTTTCAAGGGACATTCTGGCTTTGCCTGGAAAAGCACCACTGTAGTGGTCTCAGACGGTGGCCTCAGAAATAGCTGGCCTTGCAGTACCCACTTCCACCTAAGACCTCCATCCCTGTGAAAATGAGTTCCTGTCTGCAGCTCTAAACATATGTCCTATGAAGTAGGGTAATGGATTTTAAAGAACCTCTACATATGCAAAGCATTGACCCAGTTTGTATAACATCAGAACATAGTGCCACCCCTTCTGGATGCAAGAACCCAGAGCTCCAACAAGACCTGAGAGTATGGTGTGATGACCGAGCTCTTTCACTTTGAATTTAGTTACCAGACACCAAAGATGGGGTTAATACAAACTCAGTAAATTTGTTGGTGATAAATTCCTGGCACAATTGCCACATACATTCCTGGGCCCAGGAATGCCAAAATGTTCAGGCAGTGAAGCAATGATGCAGTCAGTAATTAGAATGCCAAAAAAATGTTAATATCGTACTTAATCAAATCCAGAAGTTCTACCTTATTTAGTCCTATTATAGCAATCAACTATTTGATTATTTCTATCTCAGGCTTAAACTCCCAGGCAAGTTATCCAGCTTACTACTGCCTTAAGATTCAAATGAATTTAGTATTGGCAGTCACTTTTAAGGTTAGATAGTTTTCTTCACTTCTGATACTTAAGATTAAAGATATTAAATTACCGACTTCCTGGTTGTTACCAGGTCTTATAGTACATACCCTGTAATTATAGATACAGGTCAAAGATAGCCAAGTGAGAGCTAGTAGCAGCATATCGACTTTTACTTAATAAGTTTAATGTCATGTACCAAACTCTGAATAAAATGCCAAAATGGTATTTGTTACACTAAAATTTAACACATTAATAACAACCAGAATTTCTCATATTGTCTGTCCCCAAATTCTCTAATATAATTTTATTTCCTGATACTAAAGCATGCACTTTGTTCAATGGAAAGGCATGAGTGTGTTATTTTGGTCACTAGAGGGCAGGAAATTAAAGTACGTTATTTCCAAAACCCTTTAAAGATACATGTCATATTTAGGGAATCTTAATGATTTTCTGAAAGGAGAAAATAATCTGCTAAATACATATTTTCCCAGCAAATAATTCATAAACACTCATAAATATAACAAATAATAAGCTCGATTATTTTTGTTTTAATCATATTTATAGGAAAGAAATAAATATTTCTATTGGATAATAACCTCAAGAATGCACATTTCCCCTCACATGTCTTCTGTTTAATAGGTTTCATTTGATGTTAAAAAAAAAAAAAAGTCCTTCCTTTCTGCTGTGACTATTCATATATTCAATGTGTTTCTTTTCTCAGAAGTTTATTTAATCTTGTTAAATGTTCATGGTTTATCTCCCCCTCCGATTTCCCCCAAGTCACTTCTGAGAGACTGTAGACTCTGAGAAACAAACTGAGGGTTTTGGAGGGGAGGGGAGTGGGGGGTTGGGTGAGCCTGGTGGTGGGTATGATGGAGGGCACGTATTGCATGGAGCACTGGGTGTGGTGCATAAACAATGAATTTTGGAACACACACACACACACACAATTTAATTTAATTTAATTTTAAAAAAGAATATATACGAGGCGCCGCCGGGGCCACCCCCGCCGCCTTGTTCCCCCCGCCCGCGAGCTCGCTCCCCCCGCCCCCTCCCCTCCTTAACTGGACTCCCGCTCCCTCCCTCTCCCCCCGCACCCCCCAACCCGTGAGGTCAGGCGGAGGCTCTGCCGCTGCGGCCGCAGCAGCTCAATCTCCCCTTCCGGGGAAGCCGGGAACCGGAACTTTGGAAAATAAGTGGAGCGGCGGACGGGTTAGGGTCCCTGCTCTCCGCCTGCGCGAGGGCGAAGTGACCAGGACGAGCCAGGGGCCGCGGAGGTGGGGGGCCGGTGTCTCACAAGCGGGAGGGAGCCCCGGCTGCGCCGTGCGACTCGCTCTTTGGCCCTCGGAGTGCGGCAGCGGACTGACGGACGGCGGGACGCGGGGACGCGGCACACAAGGTCATTATCCGAGTGTTAGAGGTGATGGATCATCTTCATAGAGGGGAGTCAGTCGCTGCAATACTCCGTAACCGATCTCTAGTGGAAGAGGAGGACCAGCACATGAAATTGTCCCTTGGAAGCAGCGAAATGGGTCTCTCATCCCATCTGCAGTCTTCCAAGGCAGGGACCACACGCATCTTTACCAGCAATACCCACAGTTCGGTGGTGTTACAGGGCTTTGACCAGCTTCGACTTGAAGGATTGCTTTGCGATGTGACCCTGATGCCTGGTGGCACAGATGACGCCTTCCCTGTGCATAGAGTCATGATGGCCTCTGCTAGTGATTACCTCAAGGCAATGTTCACAGGTGGAATGAAAGAACAAGATTTAATGTGCATTAAGCTTCACGGTGTGAGCAAAGTCGGCTTAAGGAAAATTATTGATTTCATTTATACTGCAAAGCTTTCTCTTAACATGGACAACCTTCAGGACACCCTCGAAGCTGCCAGTTTTCTTCAGATTCTGCCGGTTTTGGACTTCTGCAAAGTATTTCTCATATCTGGGGTCACTTTAGACAATTGTGTCGAAGTTGGTCGGATTGCCAACACCTACAATCTGACAGAAGTGGATAAATATGTCAACAGTTTTGTCTTGAAGAATTTTCCCGCATTGCTGAGCACTGGGGAGTTCTTGAAGCTCCCTTTTGAGCGTCTTGCCTTTGTGCTTTCCAGTAATAGCCTTAAGCACTGCACTGAACTTGAGCTCTTTAAGGCTACCTGTCGCTGGCTACGCCTAGAAGAGCCTCGGATGGACTTTGCTGCCAAATTAATGAAGAACATACGATTTCCACTGATGACACCGCAGGAGCTCATCAATTATGTGCAAACCGTGGATTTCATGAGAACTGACAATACCCGTGTGAATCTCCTTTTGGAAGCCAGCAATTACCAAATGATGCCGTACATGCAGCCAGTGATGCAGTCAGACAGGACTGCCATTCGCTCTGACACCACTCATTTGGTCACACTCAGAGGAGTTCTGAGGCAGCAGCTGGTTGTCAGCAAGGAATTGCGCATGTATGATGAAAAGGCCCATGAATCGAAATCGTTAGCCCCCATGGATGCCCCACGGTACCAGCATGGCATTGCTGTCATTGGAAATTTCCTCTATGTCGTCGGCGGACAGAGCAATTATGACACAAATGTAAAAACAGCAGTCGATACGGTCTTCAGATTTGATCCTCGCTACAATAAATGGATGCAGGTCGCATCTTTAAATGAAAAGCGCACCTTTTTCCACCTAAGTGCCCTCAAAGGATATCTGTACGCAGTCGGTGGGCGAAATGCAGCTGGTGAACTGCCCACAGTGGAGTGTTACCATCCAAGAACAAATGAGTGGACCTATGTTGCCAAAATGAGTGAACCCCACTATGGCCATGCTGGAACTGTGTATGGAGGAGTCATGTATATTTCAGGGGGAATCACTCATGACACTTTCCAAAAGGAGCTCATGTGCTTTGACGCGGACACTGACAAATGGATCCAGAAGGCGCCGATGACCACGGTCAGAGGCCTGCACTGCATGTGTACGGTGGGCGAGAGGCTCTACGTCATTGGCGGCAATCACTTCCGAGGCACAAGTGATTATGATGATGTCCTAAGCTGTGAATACTACTCACCTATCCTTGACCAGTGGACCCCAATTGCTGCCATGTTAAGGGGGCAGAGCGATGTCGGGGTCGCGGTCTTTGAAAATAAGATCTACGTAGGCGGTGGGTATTCCTGGAATAATCGCTGTATGGTGGAGATAGTGCAGAAATATGACCCTGACAAAGATGAGTGGCATAAGGTGTTTGATCTCCCAGAGTCCCTCGGTGGCATCCGAGCTTGTACACTCACGGTGTTCCCGCCCGAAGAAAGCACACCATCACCTTCTAGAGAGTCCCCCCTTTCTGCACCTTAAGATCAACCCCGCCCCGCGACTAAGATGCTGTGTTCCTGTCTTTGCAGCGTGTCATGAATTCTCTTCTTTTGCGCCCCCTTTAGTAGTGTATGTTAGGATTAGCCTCCAGTAATTGATACAGATATTGGGGAAAAAAAAAAAAAAAGACAACATTGATGTTATTTGTGCTGTTTGTTTGGCTTAGAATGTTTATAAAGTTGATAACAAAACCATTCTGGAAATGTATCCCATTGAAGCAGATGTTTAACATATAAAAACAAAATAAAACAAAAAAAAAAACACAAAAAAACCCACACAAAAAAACCCACACACAAAAAACCCAACCCAAGATATTGTCTATAAATTGTTTCTTCAGTACTTTTCCGATGCTGTGTATTGGGTGTAAGGTATTTGTCATCTTACATTAGAAAGCCCAGGGAACCAACTTGAAGGTGGATTGTAGTAAGTGTACAACTGTGCTAACTCGGCTTCAAAGTAAAAAGTTTTCCTTTCATCTTTGACTGTGAGATGTCGAAGGGAGGCAGCTTGCTCCAACAGGAAACAATAGACAAAAGGTTGCCAACTCGCATGAGCTACCTCCCTCTTTTCATAAAGTATTTTTGACATATCTGTCAACCCACCTATCTGCGTGGGCGCATTGAAAACATATGAAGTTTCTTAGACACACAGGAGAAATAATAACTGAAATTCACTAATATTAATAATAATAAAAAGAAACAGCATGACCCCTCTGCTTAGAAACAAGAGTTCAGGGTTTCTAAAGTGTGTATAAATACATACACACACGTACATAGAGCAAATAAACCTGAATGATCTTTTAAAATTTCTACCAAAAAGCAGCTTCCGTTCAAATGGGAATTCAGTAGCACACATGGAGAATCCTACTGAATTTAGGTGGACAAGGGCTAGAAATGTTGAGCAACTAAATTTGTCACTTGACCAAAATTTTCCTTCCGAAACTGTAATCTACGCCTTCTCATTTGCTGTTGAGGTAACTTGCATATTATCTGTGTTCTGTATACTTTCAATTCATAAGGTTATTTAGCACAAAGTGTAGCAGCCTCCCCTGGGGAGCTGCTTTTGCTCAGTGATTTCAACTTCTATATTTTATCTCTTTTTATTCAATAAAAAAGCATTTAATGTCAAAAAATAAAAAAATAAAAATAAAAAAGAATATATACACATAGATATAGCATCAGCTAATTTAGATTCTTTAGAATATTTGGCCTGAAGCCAATAAAAGTTTAATTCATATGAAAGAACAGGCCCATTAAGAATATTTATGTTAGGGGCGCCTGGGTGGCTCAGTGGGTTAAGCCGCTGCCTTCGGCTCAGGTCATGATCTCAGGGTCCTGGGATCGAGCCCCGCATCGGGCTCTCTGCTTGGCTGGGAACCTGCTTCCCTTCCTCTCTCTCTGCCTGCCTCTCTGCCTACTTGTGATCTCTGTCTGTCGGATAAATAAATAAATCTTTAAAAAAAAAAGAATATTTATGTTATAATCAAACATAATTATAAACAAAAATTAAACAAAATTAAAATAAATTATAATAATTATAATAAAAATTAAAAAAATAAAAATTAAAAAATAAATTAAAATGTAAAAATTAAAATAAATTATAAACAAAATTAAAATAAAGCTCAATTGTTTTAGCTTAATAATTTTGTTGGAACTAGAATGTTAATAATGAAAAAAAATTATTTTTCATAATGGCCCTTTCCATGAAATTACTTGATTGTTTATTACTTTAAATGACTGGTGTTTTTTTTTGTAATGGATAATCCTAAGTTCATTTTATAATAATTTAAAATTTTAATTTCCAGCTAGTTCAATTTAATAAAATACAAAAAATTTGGAAAAAAAAATCTTGTTAAATGTTCAGTTTATGACTTAAATTTCAAATGATGGGACTCTGTTCTTTGATTTCCAGTCATCTTCTGAACAGCCTTCTGGGTGCTCGTCCATTACTAGCACACCTGTCAATGACTTTTTGCACGAGACCTCTACCTAAGTGCCCGGAAAGATGTTTATACACCTAACATTTCTGGAATTACCCACTAAATGAGCCAGACAGAGCTCAGTCCCTTCCTATATCCCTTGGATTCAAAACACAAAGCTAAAGTTAGAAATTCAAATAGCAAAATAAAACAAAGAAAAATGATCAAATCATGAGTCCTGTGGACAGAGAACTCAAATCAGGTGATCTAAGGCTTTCACTGATCATTTGTCTCAAACCTAGTGTGGTAGGCTGAAAAATTGTCTCTCAGAACCTATGAGTATATTTCCTTCCACTGTAAAGAGACTAGCAGAGATTATTAAGATTAAAAATCTTAAAATGGAGAGCTGCTTTGGATTATCCAGGTGGACCAGTCTAGTCCCATGAACTCAAATTCAGAAGAGGGAGGCAGAGGGAGGGGTTCCCAAAACATGAAATGGAAGGCAGAGGGGAGATAAGAAGTGTGAGAGGGTACTGACCATTGCTGGCTTTGTAGAAGAGACAGAACCACAGGCCAGCAGAACCTCAGTGCTCCTCAATTGAGAGCTAGAAGAAAATAAAGACCATGGAACAGAATTCTGCCAGTCACCTGAAATGAACAAGGAAATAGATTCTCCCTTAGAGTCTCCAGAAAGGAACACAGCCTTAAGAAACCTTTCGTTTAGCTCTGTGAAACCTGTTTTGGGCTTCTGATCTACAGAACTGTAGGGTAATTTATTTGTGTCATTTAGCTGCTACATTTGTGGGAATTTGTTAGGACAGCCCTAGGATGCATCAGGCCACTGCTGATGGGATAGGAGAGTTGTCTCTTCCAGGTCCCATTCAATGCCTTCCTTAGTTTTGCATGGTGCTCTCAGATTCTAGAACATATCCCAAGTTTTTCAGCTCATCCACAACTCGGCTAAGTCTTTCTGCAGGAGATGGTGCCTGAGTCTTGTAGGAAAAGTTAGCCAAAAGAAAAGGGATTTGATCCAGGTGGGAGCCATTCATAAATTGTTAGGTAGAGTTCTAGACAAAGTTTAAGTTTGTGCTTCACTGGGGTCTATTCTTATAGCTATGAGGAAAAAAGATACATGGTAAATGAAATATTAGAATATTCATACAGAAGCCCAGGTAAGAAATGATCATGACATAAGACATTGTTAAGAAGGATGGCTGTTTGAAAATGAATCCAACAGTTACTTAGCTCATGAAATCAGCAAAAACTTAGTGACTGATTGGATATGGGCTTTGAGTGAGAGGTAGGGCCATGCCTAACTCCCAGAGTCTGAGTAAATGATAGTGTTTCCAACAGAGATGAAAATATACAAAAGGAATGGGTGTTTAGTGGAAAGAAGGTAATGTGCTATTTTTGGAAAATGTTATGGAATTGGAGATGTCTTTGGTATCTCAAGGATAAGCTATCTAGCACTCAGCTGGACGTTTGAGTCCAAAATTCAAGGGAGGTGTCTATTTTAAAAGTATGAATATGGAAATAATCAATATTTGGCAGCTAGGGAGTTGTGAAAATCATGAGTGGCAATGATTCCCAGAAAGATTATGTAGAATGAAAAGAAATAAGAACCTCAGGTTAAACCTTTGAGCACACAGTATTAGAACCATGGAGAGAAAAAAGAACCTACAAAGAGACCAAGAAAGGAAAAGTCAGGGGTAGAGTAACCAAAGCAAAGAGAGAAAAGAGATTCCAGAAAAAGGAAATGGCTAGCAGTAAGGTGAGACCTACGACATGTCCTTGAATCCAGCATTTAGGAAGTCATTGGTGATGGCATTCACCATAGCACAGGCGAAGTTGAAGCAAATTACAGAGAAATGAGGAGCATATAGCACATGATGAAATAAAGAGAGTGATATTTCTTCCTTCATAGGAAGACAACATTTTCATGTCTTACCAGGAAATGGTGTCTTGCCTGTTTCATTAAAACTAAAGTTTACTGAGCACCTGCTTAATGAAATACTGTGGTAAAGGGAACTATGGAGAAGACAAAGATAGGCCAAAGATGAAAATGTAGGGTTTCTATTAGAGAACTTATAATTAAAATACAAAATAATGTATAATAAAAAACAATAATTGGTCTTTATTGAACATGTTCAATGTGCTAGGCATTAATTTCATAAACTCTTATAATCTTTATAACCATTAATGGGTCGTGATTATGATCCTTGGTTTTTGTTTTGTTTTGTTTCGTTTTTCAGGTGAAGAAACTGAAGCACAGAAAAATTATGTAACTTGCCCAAGGTCACTCACTTAGTGAATATTCACATAAGAATTCAACTCTGGGAGATATGGCTTCAGAATGTGTGTACTTAACTCTTATGGACCACAACTAAGAGGAAATGTCGAACAAAATAAGAGTCAGGAAGAGAGGAAGCAGGAAGCCCTTCAGGGGTTCAGAAGAGAATAAATTATGCTTGGAACCAGGAAGAAGTCCAGGAGGATGTGGGCATTTGGGTAAGCCTTAATGGACACATGAGGCATGCTGTGATGACAACGAGGGCAACAAAGCTAAAGAAGGTAGGGGATCAAAGGTCCAGAGGTGGAGATGTGTTGCATGTGGGATGCACAGTACAGAGGTGTGCCTGGTTTGGTGTAAAAAGACAAAAAGGAGCAGTATGGCTAAAAAGGTAGTGTGGCCAGAATGTAGAGGAAGCTAATTAGGCTTTTTAAAAAATCATCCCTCCACCAAAAATCATCATCATTAGATGATTTTGAAAATGGTTAGGAATATGAATGGTATTATATTTTTAGAGGGATTAATTCAGTAGCAGTGCTTAGGGAGAGCTAAAATATCATCTCTTTTTAATCCCATGAACCTCCCCAAATTGTCTTAGAAGCTATTCAAGAATTTGTATTATCCTTCTATGGCTGTGATAACAAAGTATGAAACTTAGTTTAAACAACATACATCCATTCTTTTATAGTTCTGGAGGCCATAAATCCAAAATGGGTTCCACTGGCCTGAAAGTGTTAACAAGGCCATGCTCTCTCTAGAAATCCTAGGGGAGAATCTTTTTCCTTTCTTTTTCCAGTTTCTAGTGCTGCATTTCTCACATTCTGTGACTTGTGGCCACTACCATCTTCAAAGCCAATAGTGTAGCATCTTGCTTCAGTGGTCACATTGCCTTCCTTCTTGGTGTTAAATCTCCCTAAGATGTTATGCCTTCTTCTTGTAAGAATACTTGTGATTACATTTAGGGCCCACCTGGATAATCTAGGATCATCTTCTCCTAGAACACTTAGTTTAATCACATCTGTGATATCCTTTTTTACCTTAAGAGTTAACACCCACAGGTTCTAGAGATTAAGACTTGGATATCTTTGGAGGCCATTATCCAGACTAGAACAACATCGTTTAGAAAAACAATTCCAAATCCTTTGGCCACTTTTTCATTCTTGTCCTTGAGTGATTCAATGGTGACAAAAAACATAATCATTCAATTGGAAGATTGGTCTGGAATTGGCAGTGGGATATGGAGAATATGCCAATCCCTCTATCCACTCCTGTGGTGTTGAAGGAAGAAAGGAAGGAGAGAGATACTAAAACACCATTTGACCAAGAGATTAGTGAGATGCCCACTATAGTTCATGTGGGAAAAGTGTGTGATTTACTTACAAAAGATGTATTCTTTTCATGGAATGGTGGATGAGACCAGCATACAGGTATACTGGAGTAGACACTGCCATCACTTAAGATCAGCGTGGCTGAAGACATGGAGTATGAGACGAAGAGCTAATACTAGGGCATGAGTCAGTTATAAGGACCAAGTGCAGAGCCCCTAGTTACAGCTGAGGTACATGGAAAGGAGAGGAGCCTTAAGCTGAAGGAAGTCCTGAAAACTTGGTTGCAATGAAGAATGGATTTAGAAAGGAGAGGTTGGTTCAGCCTCTGTCATAATGATCAGCAATTCTGAATGTAAAATAACTAGTTCCTGAAATTTTACAACATCATTGGCTCATCTTTTGCTCTATTACAGTTTTCTGCAAAATTTGGATTTTTATCTTCTTTTTATATTGTTCTATGCAACATAAGTACACAATGTATAATAATCAAATAGGCAACTAATTGTATTAAGCAATGATTATTAGTGAAAAAGTATTGCCAAAGGAGATCAAATATTTGGGAATTGAATTACAATGATCTTCCATAAGGCATTCATTTCATCTGGGCCAGAATAAAAACTGGAAATAAAATAATGGCTTTTTATAAATACACAATTAAAAATCTGAAGAAATTATTTTAAGCTGATAAGCATAAGATGTTACCATATTGATAAATCTCCAGAATGGAAATGGGAGTTATCTACTTTAGAAACCCATGGTAAGATATTACTTTGAAGATGTTTGTATACTACATGTTTCCATCAAGGACCTGGGAATTGGACAGACAACACCATCAGCTGGTATGTTTGTGGAAGCCTTTTTGGTGAGGAATTGTTTGCAGTGATGTAGACAGGGTTAAGGAAACCAACAGGAGGTGCTGAAGCATGCTTGAGGACTGCAGCAGCTGAAAACCATTACCACCCACAGACCTGAAGGGGAAGAAGAGGAAGGCTTTCCTAGAACCAGACCTGGCCAAGGCCTTGGGACACAAAGAATAATCATCACACCAGACAATAGCATATACTTTGGTAAGACTGGGAAACTTCAAGAACTAAAGTGTAAGCAGCTCTACCCCTTCTCCCACCAGTCACAGCATGTAAGATCTTGCCCTGAGGTATATTATTCTGGCCACAATCCAGAATAAAGATAATCTTTTTTGGAGATCACTTTTGAAAGATTAAGTGTATCCTCAATTTCAGGCGAACACAGGAACTAAGGTGCCTCTTAGCAGCCTTCTGTTTCTCAGAGCTTTGATTGGTTTGACACAGACTGGAGAAGATTAGAATAGTCTGAAGCATGGACTGTTCCATCTTGCCATCAATGCTGTACGAAATACAGAGCCTTACTCAGGCCCTAAGCCACAGTTTTAACCTCAACTAAGAGAGGAAGAGAATGGACCTTATATTCTCACTTGCATAGCCCCGTGTAAGGGGAAACTCAATACTGAGCCGCTTAAAGTGAACCTTGAATACAGAAGCTTGGAGGAGCATACTCTTCCCTCAGAGCAAGAAATGATTCCTGTAGGACTTGACTCCCAAGGAGATATCCCTAGAAGGTGATATAAAAGTTTTGAACAGGAAACACTCTTGCTAAAGGATACCATACTTTCTAAATAAGAAATGTCAAGACTGGAATATTGAGTGTCATTATTTTCATTTTTGCTGGAACAAACAAATCATCTCATATGGACTTTACTGCTGAACAGTATTTTCCAGCTTTTTAGTTCCTCTGTCAGTCCCAAAATAGGTAATTACAGAAGCAAATGAAACCCTTCATACAATTCAAAGGTTTGGAGGGAGCCATCACCACCTATGCACTGGGCAGCAGGTCCTACGGGAAACATTCTTTGTGAGCGACATGTGAATCAAAGTGGAAACCGACAGCTTTAGTTCCGGCTTTGGAACATATGGTGCCACAAATTATTAGCAGGCATTCTATAACTAAGGACACGTTTTCTCAATAATAACGCCTAAATGTGCATGTACTCAGCTGCACATTACCTTCTGGAATGGAGTCAGATATGGTCAAGCTTTGGTCTGAGGAAACATTGATGCTTTGGGGAGTGTAATGAACTGTCCCTGAATTATAAACGCCTTCCTCACCAACCCGCACCCCCCCCCCCACCCAGCCTCCAAGCAGTCAGCAGATCTTTCTCACCCACATGTTTCATATCTTGTATTGTGTGACCCATCATCTTGGACACAAGCAAATGGGATCAGGGCCTGGGGTCTGAGCCAACACCCGTGATGAGTAGCCAATGGTCCAGTTTAGCCTGAGAGCCCCACAGAGGCACGCTGCACTCAAGAGTGTCAGCGCAGTCCAATAACCTATTCTCTCTAGAAGTCTCAATGGAAGCAGAAGCCAGGCAACAGAAACATCCAGGAGCAGACACAAACTGTGCTATAGAATGCAAGAGAACAGTGAAGAAGGCAGTAGGAGGTGACAGAGAAGCTGTAGCTTGGCATAAAGCAGAGCAATAGAAACTGACGGTCCAGAATAGTGGCGTAATTAAAATAGAGAGTAGGGAGGGGAGGTGGATGGAGGCCTGGTGTTGGTACAGCTCCTGCAGTGGCTGGAACAGCCAGGAGTGACACTTCACTTCCTTAGGTGCCTGGCTATGAAATTGCAGGTGTCATTTCCCTATGTATCCTTACAAAAACTCCTATCCCTGATGATGTTTTTGTGAGATCACTGAGCAGGAGCTGTCTCTGAGTGTGTCTCTGTGCCTTGCAACTTGAAAACAAAACAAAACAAGACAAAACAAAACACAGGTTCTGTGTTGAAACTGCATTTGTACAAAGGAAGGTCATCCCCATCAGGGACGTTGTTTTTGTACATATAAGATAATAACAAAGGAATATAGGGCCTGGAGAAAATTCAAACACCAAAGCAGCATTCCATTTCAGCTCTGCCACACCAGCTGAATACGGACCATGTGTCAGAATTTCCCAATGATTTTGGGGAAATCATTGCAAGTAACTTTTAAGAAACAGGATGCTTATAGATTTTAATTCCTGCTGAGCATAGCACTACAATATTTGCATCAATACAACCTTGAGCACCAGAAATGCATTAGTGATCTTTGTACTTATATTGGGCCTTACAGGCTTATTGGACTCTGTGACGCTGATCACTACTTCTTAAGTCTAGGTTGTCAAGGTGCCTGGTCTGGCCTTTATGTAGATGCACACATGGAACTGCGCTGTCTTAGATTTATGGTTTTGTGTGATTTCCCCACCTGTAAATCAGTGAACTAACCAAAAGTAATCTCTTTTGACTATAATTGTTAACAAATACCTCATTATGAAGAACAAGCAAAAGATAACTCTACCAATTCCTAGGTAGAAACGCCCTGTAGTTTGCAATGGAAGCAATTCTCACTTCCCAGGAGAAGGCCAGCTAGTTGACCAGTCACTCACAAAATGGCAGCCAGTGGTGAATTCCCCAACAGGGCAAGGCTGGACCTCAGATTTGCAGACTTACATAGATGAACTTCTGGAGTAGAATTTACATTAACAATATCAATATCACCACCAGGTGGCAGGCAATTCACATCTGCTTGAGTGAGGTCTCCCAAGAAGTAGGGTGCATGAAAGGCCATATTCCAAGGGGTTCTTCATTTGAACAAATCAAAGGAAAAGGGGTAAAGTGTCCATTTTTAAATTCGTGGCATCAGGCTGTGTTACCTCATGACATCCATCTCTAGCATGGGCAGGTTTCTTCCTGGATATGGTCTTTCACTGGCCTGACTCTCTTCTAAACAGGGTTAGGATGAGCACGGTCACCTAGTTCTGGCCTTCCGCGTCCCTTTTTTACATTACTGGTCTGAAATTATTAACTTTGTTGGCCACCAACTCCTTTTGCCATCCAACAAAGCCCATGAATCCCTTCTTAGAATAGTAATTTTAAATACCTACAACAACACATAGGATTATAGTTGAAACCATTATAATGAAACATAGTTCAGTCCACTCAGGTTAAGATCCTCTGCAACCTGACCAATTCATATAGTCTGTCTCCAAATCTAATATAATAAATTTGACTAGATTCCCCCTTGCTAAAGCAAATTCCTATTTCTGCCTGGCCTCTTAATTATTGCTTCCATTGCCTTAGTTAGAGTTTGGTAAATTTCCAACTCTTTTGTTCTCATGCTGCACAATCACACACCATTTCCTGGTCATGTCAGCACATGACTCAACACATCACTGACAAAATCCACCATTTCTCCCATCTCCAAGTCCTTGAGATTTTAGAGTGATAATGAGGAACCCTCAGTATCCTCCTGAGTAATAATACAAGGGGAGAACTAGTAAGAAGCAATGCAGTATAGCGAGACAGCCTAGAGATGGAATCCCCTAATTGTAGCTTGCCTTATACATACCAAGCACTTACTATGTTTCAAATTCTACACAAAGACCCACTCCCTGCACTACTGTAAGTCTGGAGTCAGAAAACTTGTTTTGCAATTCAGTTTCATCTCACAAGCAACTCTGGGCAAATCACCTAACCCTCTGGTGTTCAATTTCCTAATGAGTAAAATATGTAAAAAAACAGTGATAGATTTTTTTTAACAGGTTTCTGGGTGTTTTTGTTTTGTTTTGTTTTGTTTTTTACAAATTTCCGTTTTGATTTTACAAATTTCTTTATCAGAACTTCTGGAACAATCTATCTGCACTTGCTCTATAGGGCTGATGTTAGGGTTTCCCTTCCTAGTCATCCTTTCAAATTGCCTCACTACTTCATCTCCAGGTCATGGATGGGTTACAAGCTACACTCACATGTAAAAGGAAAGGCACAATGACCCAGGACTTCTTCTTCCTCTAAACCTGCCAAACATATACCAACTATGTAGAACTTTGTCACTGAAGTCTAAACCCTGCTAATAGAAAGGACCTCCAGCTCTTTTTCCTGTGCTCACCATATCAAAATTCTTTTGAGGAGTGAAGAGGGAGCACAAGAAAAATTTTTTTTCTTTTTCTTTCTTTCTCTGAAATACAAGAGAAGCCCTGTTATTAGCCCTCATAGCCATATGACAACCTTTCTACAGTCGTCACCACTGTCTTATTCAGAGTGAGGAAAATTCTCTCCTATTTGACATCAGTTCACAGGAAATAAATTCTGTTAGCTATGTCCGACTCCCAGAAACTACACATTTCCTAGAAATGCTGTTTAAAGTCAGAAAATGTTCTTGTCTCAAAACTTGGAATACACCAGAGCAACTTTTATGTCATGGAGCAGAAACACCTGTTCCCACATCAGCATTTCTACCATAGTTTATCATTGAACTCCTATTCCCCAGTGTCACAGCGTTTACCTCTGCTGCAGGTGTGTTTGAAGTTAGAGCAAGCCATATGAGGATGAGTGAGACAAAGTCCTTGCCCTCTAAGAATTTACTATCTTGGTACAGGTTTTAATACTGGCATCATCACACATCAGTTATAAAGTAATTTCTTACCATCAATGGTACTAAAGAGAGTGAATAATTTCCTTTCTTCTTTATAAATTAGACCACATTTAAAGTCATCCCTATAGTTCTATGTGGATTATTCTGATTTGCTTTCTTGAGTGAGATAGAAATGAGTAGAGTTACAGTGACACTCAGATTTTACACAAGGGACAAGCAAACATCACATTTCACAGAGAGAAAGAGGGCACTGAGAACAGCTGCCCTAGAACATGCAATAATATGTTGACTTTGATAATTACGAGAAAGTTAAGACATGGCTCCTGGCCTTAAGGAGCTAATAATTAGCAGTATCTATCAAATAACCATATGGATAAGATATAATTAAGAGCTAAATTATGGAGTTTAGATAATGGACCTTGGGGAGGAGAGGACCCAGGGAGGAATGACTTCACATCAGTCTTGGAACATTTTGTATAAGTGGGGCAGTTCAGTGTTGAGGAGGTTTTGACAGGTGAAAGTCATAGAGACAAGCATATCAGAGAGAGGAGGCTTCTCCAAAGTGAGACTGACTGATTGCTGCTCCTGGTGTCATCAAGAGTCTTCCCACATCCCTGCAAATGTACTCAGAGCTATAGCTCTCATCAGGAGGAACTTCAAATCCACCCACTTCTCTGCATCCCTACCCACGTCCACCTTAACTCAGAACCTCATCAGGGCTCACCCCTATTTCTGCTACAGCCAGCAAATCGCTGTCCCAGCCTCCACTATTGCCTTTCTTTTTCTTTTTCTTTTTTTTTTTAAAGATTTATTTATTTGACAGAGAGAAATCACAAGTAGACAGAGAGGCAGCCAGAGAGAGAGAGAGAGGGAAGCAAGCTCCCTGCTGAGCAGAGAGCCCGATGCAGGACTCGATCCCAGGACCCTGAGATCATGACCTGAGCCAAAGGCAGCGGCTTAATCCACTGAGCCACCCAGGCGCCCCCACTATTGCCTTTCTTGAATCCGTCCTCCACTGAATGACCCTCTCCATATTAAATTGACCAGATACTAACTCCTCTGCTTAAAATCATTCAGTGACTCACCTACTATCTCCAGGAAGAAGCCCAACCATGGGATACAAGACCTTTTATAGTATAGTTGTCACTTAGTCTTCAGCCTTATCTCTTGCCTTTTCCCCGCTTCCATCCTTCCCCCCAGCTATTAAATTACTTGTCTCAGTTGAGTTAGGTTGCCCCAACAAAATACCATAGGCTGGGTGGCTGAAACAAAAGAAATACACTTCGAGGAACTGGAAATCTGAGATTAAGGTGCTAACAGGATCAGTGTCTGGTGAGAGCTCTCCTTGGGTTGTAGATGGTGGACTTCTTACTATGACTTCACATGGCCTTTCCTTGGCACACATGCATAGAGAGTGAGAAATAGATGAATAAGCGTTCTTATGTCTCTTCTTGTAAGGACAGTAATCCTGTTGCATCTGTGCTCTACCCTTATGACTTAATCTATCCTTAATTACCTCCCAATTACCTCCAATATTGGAGTATCTGGAGATGGGGCCTTATTCAATATGTCAATAAGGGAAGGAACACAACTTTGAATCCATATGGTTGCTATTCCCAGAGCACCCCATATTTTCCCACATAACCCAATGCCTTTGGACCCAAAGCTGTTCCCTCTACCTGGTATGCCCTTCTCTGAGCCACTCCCTAACATCCTCATCTTCTACCCCCTCTACTTCTTATCTTTGTTCTGATAATTGCTTTTTCCTCTTGAGGCTCTGTTCAGGCTGAGCCATATTTTCTAGGGTAGGCTCCAATGGGGGTCTCTGTGCCTCCATTGGAAATGAAATATGGTTAGCTAATGCAGGACTGTGAATTCCTTCAGGGAGAAACTATGTCTTATCCTTATCCATCATCGTATCCCCAATGCTTAGCATAGTGGCTGGCACATGCTTGTTGCATGCAGGCATGTGTGAAAAAATGAATTAATGAATGAATGATGAATGCTAAGTAAGGCAAGGCCATGTTATGTGAAAAAATGAGGCAAAAAATTTAGGCTAGATTAAATAAGTAGTGTGAAGGGCTTATATGCCTTTCATCATAAAAATATGATTCAAGTGGTTTTAGAAGGATGATTGGGAAGGTTTATTCAAGAAGGCTAGAGTATGGGTAAGGAAACCACCTAGGAGAGTATCATAATAATCCTATAGTAGTGTAATGATACTAGAAATAGTAATGGTAACAATTATATCTAACATTTATTCAATCCCATATGCCAGGCCATGGTTTTTTTGTTTTGTTTTGTTTTCAGTTTTTTGGTTTTTTTCATAGAAGGATAGTTGACAGACAATGTTACCTTAAGCTTAAAGTGTACAACATAGTGATTCCACAAGTTCATACATTATGCTATGCTCACAAGTACAGCTACCATCTGTCACCATACACCACTTTGACTATACTCCCTGTGCTGTATCTTTTATCTCCATGACATTTTCATTCCATAACCAAAAGTGCCAGGCACTGTCTTAAGTGTTTCAAATATATTAACTTATTCTCACAAGAACCCCAGACTAAGGGATTAAAAAGGATATATGTAAAACACACTTTATTTTTCTCCCATTTCACACATAAGAAAGCTGAAATCGAGAGAGATTGGGTAACTTATCAAAGGTCATAAAGCTAGGAAGTGACAGAGATTAAAGGAAAACTGTGAGATATTTCAAAGGGAAAAAGAAACACAGCTTGATAAAAGTCAAGATATAATGGGATGGGAGAGGCATAGGCCTTTAGGTTTCTCACCCAGGAAAAGAGAAAACTGAAGAAGTCAGGGTAAGAAGTCAGTTTGTTAAGAGATGTTATGGTTGTTGGGGACAAATAATCCTTGATGTTGTAACTGGACATCTCCATAAATATTCATAGCAATCCTGCATAGACCTACTGAAAGTCTACTATAACCTACTTGTCTAGGTCTAAGGAGTTGCAAACATGGATTTTATAGGACATTTTTAAAGGTATTGGCTTTATATTCTGTTGGCAAAGGGGAGTCAGTGAAGCATCATAAACAGCAGGTAAATGTGATTTTAGTTCATTTGAGCAACCAAGTGAAAGCTGGAATTGAGAAGGACTTAGTGAAATCAGGGACACGAGTTAAGAGTTAAAGGGTTTCTACACTTAAAAGTGACTGAAGTGGTAAATTTAATATTACATATATTTTCCACAATAAAAAAGTTAAGCTGTTTTAGGAGTCCAGGTGAGAGATGATAAAGACGTGATCTGGGGAAGGGTCAGGGAAAATGTAATAAGGAAGATTTACTGAGTCATCCATCCCCCCTTCTCAGTTATTCTAGCTAGACTCATAGGAGTTATTTATTATTTAACATTTATTGACCTGGTTGTAAATGCCAGGCACTGTGCTGGGGCACAAAGATGAATAACAATCGGTATCTTCAACTGCATAATGCACTCAATTGTCTAGTGAGATAAACAGACACATATGCAATGTTAATAGTACAACGTATGAGGGCAGCATTGCAGACAAGTCAAAGGCATTATGGAAGCACAGAGGAGGGCAACCTATTGGTTGTAGCAAACAGGGAGGAGTTCTGAGACATGGTGGCTCCTGAGTTGGGTCTTAAGACCATAAAGAAGATTTTGCCAGGAGAAGAAAAATTGGAGGGAGGAAGGGCATTCTGAGTAGAAAAGAACACATGAGGTGTTGTTGAAATATTTGCTGGGATGCATAGAGGCACAAAGGAAGGAACTGAGAGGCCCTGGAACTCAAGGGACCCATGTTATTCCAGCACACCCACTCTTATCTTGACAGGACCCATTCCTTTTGCCCATAAATGGTGGTGAAGCCCAGAATCCCAACTACCCCAGGTGGGAAGAGCAGCCCTATCAGGCAAGGCAGACAGCCTAATGCCTTTGGAGGCAGTAGGAGACAGCCCTTACGAAGTTCCTGGGTCCCCCTCCAGAAGGCAAAGCAATGGAGAGGGAGAGGGTCTTTCAGAAGATTTGGAGGACAGCGTAAACCTCAGGAATGGTGTAGTTATCACCAAGAGAAGATTATGAGTGGGGAAATGGAAGATTCCTCGGGTTAACTTTAGAATTTTATTAATGAGTGCTCATGGGACACAGCTTAGAGATTCCCAGAATAACTATAGTAGTCACCTGAGGGGAAATGAACTTCCAGGGGTGTCTCTAACAGTGACTAAAGGCAGAAAAATGCATTGTGTACTGGATAAAAGCAGCCCTCTAAGTCAAGCATACTTGCTTTAAAATTTGCTCTACCAGCTAATAACTATCTGAACTTTTGTTAAGCTTTCTGAGCCTCTACTACTTTTTCTATAAAATGAAGATTATAATAGTACCTGTTACATGATGCTTCCATGACAACTAATAATAAGAACACCCCTGTTCTTTGCATAGTCCCTAACACACGGTTAGTCACTACAACCATTAGTACAGTCAGAAGAACGAGACATACAGAAATGGGGAGATCAGTGGTAACATTTTCATATTTATAAGGTAAATCAGTTATCTTTTTAAAAGAGTTAGTTTTCTAGATCTTTCCCTCCCATGGAGTGAAGGCTACCTATGTAATTATTCTGTTTAATGACTAAATATCTATTTTTGAAGCAAAAATTGGGGGAAGTTATAGATTATTGAGAAATTGCTTTCAGTTTACTGGAAATACAAAATAAAATATGTCAACTATGTCTCAACATTAACTTTGGAGTAAACTAATTGACAATAATTTTCTATTTCTGTTCTTATTTTCGTAGTTTCCTCGTTTAGTAAAAACAAAGTGGTCCGGTTAATGAAGTTAGTTCCATAAATGAAGCTGACTTCCTCAGAGATTCTTGCAGGGGAAGGGCAGATGTTTCACAAACAGGGTAAAGGAGCACACAGCAGCTATTTCTGGAGCTGAAAAAGGGAACATCAACACATTTCAGTTTTTCCCCTTGGGAAATAGTGTCAGGTACACATTTTACATTTTCACATATTAGGAAGCTAAATATCTTAAAATATAGGAACTAACTCAGTTCCAGTGCTATATATTAACAATCCTAAATCACTCTTATCCTGTAAACCCAGAAGTTAAGTAAAATGAAGTTTTCTATTTTTTTTTTTATAAAAAGATAAAAAAAACCAAGGAGGGAAATGATGCCTGTCTTCTTCAGAAGTAGAATTCTAAAGAATAAAAATATAATTATAGGGACAAACATAAAATCCATCTATGTGAAACTCAATCTTGTATTCATTTTAGAAAGCAATACTCCCAGTACTGTAATGAAACTGATGCCTTAAAAAAAATTGAGAGTACATGGGGTGGCTCAGTTGGTTGATCGTCCAACTCTGAATCTCAGCTCAGGTCTTGATCTCAGGGTTGTGACTTCAAGTTCTGCATTGGGCTCCATTCCCAGCCTGGAACCTACTTGCAAATTAAATACATACATACATACATTCATACTAGGGGTACGAAATTATCTGACGATGTTAACAATTTCCGCCTTGTCCATTGAGACAAAAGATCTTCAAAGCATGCAAATAAGTCAAATATAATTAAGAAGGAGCTGAATTCCAAGATATGGAGAAGAGTGAACGACCACTGTTTATTGGTCACAATAAATATTACCATGCTTTCAGACCAAGATATATCACAGGATACAAAAGGAATGTGCAGGTGCAGTCAAGGACCCAGATTATTAGTGAGAAATCATATAGAAATAAAGAATCTTAAGACTTGATAAAAAAAGAGCTCTCTCTTCCAAAAAGGTTAGCCCAAGAAACTACTGACAAATAAACTTTGTATCTATACCTAACAAAATCCTAAAATTATCTATGACTTGCCAATACTTTGGACACAAAAAAGTGGTCACAATGACTGACAGAGATCAGATGGGTTCACTAAAGAACTGCTCAACTAAGCAGCAGTTAAGGAATTTCACAGAGACCAAATACCAGAATTTTAACAATGCAGTTTAAAAGCTTCTCAAAAACCCTCATGAACCAAGAACATATTCACATGCTTAATGTAGGTGAATTCATAGGTTGTTGAATAATGTTAAAGATGAATGAGAATCTATTTAGAGGCTTAAGGAGTTTTGATCTGATCTAGTTCTTTTCTGTAATGATGAAAGGACACTAAGAAGGCACATAAATCTCAATTGCATGCTTATTTCATTGAATGGGAATAAAAAGACTTTTTAAAATTATAGAATAAATACTTCTATAGAGGCAAATAGATCTTTGCCTTTTTTCCAAGACTGGTGAAAAATTGGGTCCAAAATAACTAAGGTGAGATTTATGAAATATAAATAGAGAATTTTACTACCAATTCAGAAGGCAAATATGTAAAGTGTTTCTAACCTTATCTTTAGAATGACCCTGTGAGGTAGGTATTATATGGGTCGTGTTATAGATGATAAAACCAAAGTTTGCTGAATTAGTAATTTTCCCAGTCATATTACAATTTCTTCCATTGTAATATCTCCACTTATTCAGTCTGACTTCCTCTTACCAGGAATCTTGTGATTACATTGGGCCTACCCAGGTAAGCCAGGATCATCTCCTCATCTCAAAATCTCTAACTTAATCCTATCTGCAGAGTCTCTTTACATATGTATAAAGGAACATTCACAGCTTCCAGAGATCCAGACATGGACACATTTGAGGACTATTATTCAGCCGAACCAAACTGTGCATAGTGAGCAAGGTGAGGATTGGTTGGAGGTGACTAAGAACTAAATTACATGGGCCTTGAAAGCCGTCATAAGAATCTTGGGTTTGGGGCACCTGGGTGGCTCAGTGGTTTAAGCCTCTGCCTTGAGCTCAGGTCATGGTCTCAGGGTCCTGGGATCGAGCCCTGCATTGGGCTCTCCACTTGGCGCTCGGCGGGGAGCCTGCTTCCCCCCTCTCTCTCTGCCTGCCTCTCTGCCTACTTGTGACCTCTCTCTCTCCCTCTCTCTGCATGTCAAATAAATAAATGATCTTTAAAAAAAAAAGAATCTTGGGGTTTACCATATATTAAATGGAGAGCTATGCAGAGCAGTGACACAGCTGAACTTGTGTCTTTACAGGATCACTGCAGTGGCTGTATTGAGAAGAGATACAGGAACACATGATGCAAGAACAGTGAGAAGGTGCTTGTGGTGGTTTAGGAGACAAAGGTGGCAGCTCATACCAGGCTGGTAACACTGAAAGTGGTCAGAAGTGGTTGGATTCTGGAGATAACTTTGAAGAATAGATCCCACATGACAGATTCAATGTGCTCAGAGAAAGAGTCATCCAAGGATTATTTCATTTCAGTCTGAGCAACTTGAATTGCCATCAACTCAAATGGAAACTTCTGTAAAAGGACTAGTTTTGGAGGGGTAGTTGAAATAGAACCACACATTCTGCTTTTTAGTCAGTATTATTATGACTATTAGACATCTAAGTCGAGATATTAAATGGAGAATTGTATTTAGGAATCTGGAAGTTAGAAGAAAATTCAGAGTTACAAATATCAATATGGGCATATAGGAATTGTCAGCTCATAGATAATGTTTTCAGCCAGAAGACTAGATCAGATCATCAAGGGGGTAAGTGTAAGATAAATAAGAAATGATCAAGGATACATTCTGGAGCACATCCTCATAAGGAGGATGAGAAGAAAGGAAGCCATAAACAGGGGCTAAGAGAAAATTACAGTGCAAATGCAGTTTCCTGGAAGACAAATAAAAGAATATGTATTTTAAGGATGATGAATTATTAAATGTAACCTGTGAGATGAACCGTGAGTACTGGATTGACCAACCCACGTGATCTGGGATAATCTGATAACTCAGAGTGGTAATGGCCAAGACTTTGAACAGATATATAGATAAATCACTTAGAACAATCGCTGCATTTTTGGTATCAATCACTTGAGAATCTATTTAAAATAGTGATACCTAGGCACCCCCCCCCCAAAACAAAAACCCCCACACCACTCTGGTTAGCATTTTGTAAGCTCTCCAGCTAAATCTAATGGGCGGGAAGGTTTGATACACACTAGCTTAGAACAATGCCAGCATCTAGAAAACTTTTTTGGTATGATTAAGTTGAGGAAGCTTGGTGGGAAGGGACAGGGTTTGTGGGGGAAAGAGAGTGGAAATTATTGTGCAATTGACAAATTGTAAATTTATTGCTCATTATCCAAGGGTTACCTTGGCAAGTATAATTACATTATGTTTTCCTCATTCAGCGCACCAAAACTTTCAGTTCTTATACAAAAATTAAGTAGATACTTAGCTCTGCTCAGCAAATGTTGAACAAAGGCAAAGAAAATGTGTCTAAGAGTGCAACTATACCTCCAAATAGTGGGCAAAGCCAGAATGCAAAGACTAAATAAGAGCCAATGAAGAGTCACCTTCAGCCCCAGTGACAATTTGTAGTGACACCTTCTAAGCAGCTCTGAAAACAGTTTATACCACCACTTCAGATTGCCTGAAGAATTAAGATCACAGATAGATTTTATTTCTTCTGAGGCTGATGTAACCCGATCCAAACTATTTTTTCTCCCTCCTAGAGATCTTGCAGCTGTGAGTTTTATGCCAAGTCACAGGTTTCAAATAAAGTTCAATAAAGAAGGCCTAATTCAGATAACAAGAGACTCTCTGAAATTCTTTATACACCAGCTGTTAACTTTTGTGTTGAAATGCTGGTTGGATATTTGATGTTTTCCTTTAATTCAGAAAAGCACTTAAAGCACTTAGGGAAGCACTGGATTGATTTTCAGTTTGGGAATCCCATGTCTACAGGGCAACTCAGAAATAGCTCAATAAAATTTTGTGAGTAAGTTTTCTGCTCTAGCAAGCAAGTAAAATGGAGTTAAAATGCATTCTGGAAAGACAAAAGTTTGCTTATGATGCAATAAGAAGTTCACGCAGAAAGAAACGTGCATGCAATCAGGAGGGAAATCGATGCGAGCCCCCTAGAAGGGGGATTCCAAGTTACTCGGTGGAGTCAAAGATTAAAAGTTGGGGTGGTAATTTAAAAGAAAAAGGAAAAAGGAATGAGAGAGATCCCTGATCAGACAGAATGGGTAGATAGAAGAATAAAGAACTAATGATTAGGAATAGGAGAGACAAGAAATGAAAGAAACAAGCAAAAAAGAGAGTCCCCAAACAAGAGAGAAGAGGCAAAAGAAGGTCAATTAACATGGCAAACTTTGGGGCAGGGAAAGGAAAAGGGAGTGTGCCTGCAACTAAAAGGGACAGTGTTTATGCCAGCAGCTGGGAGAAAGCCACTCATATCCTGTTTTGAAGGAGGAAAGAAGGTCAAACTCCCTATTTTCTGTCATTGCGGAGGACTTTTCAAACTGTTATCCCTACAGCAAAAAAGCACCAGAGTAAAACAAAACTATCTGCAGATGACAGAAATTAAAACAGTTGTGGCTGACTTATTACTGATCATTTTTAAATGTGAAAGGTCTGATGAAAGGTCATAACAAGAGTGGTGTAACTGACAAGCAAATTTGACTTATATGTGGCATGAAAAACAAGATAATAACGTCCTTTCAAGACGCTTCTGTAAATGTCTATAAGGACCACACGTAAACCTATTTGCAAAGAAGTCAGTGGATGTTGTATCTGATTTGTAAAATTAAATGAAGATACGGAAGAAATACTTTTGAGATAGAATAATCCTGAGACATAACACACATACCAACAGTATGCAACTAGTATGTTAAGAATATCCTAAGATTATCGAGTAAAGAGATCTAGAAAGTCTGGAGTACATCATAAAACTTAAAGCATGAATCTGATGTACATCCTCAACTGAGAGTCACTGGCCTAGAAGATATTAGATCCAAGTGAAGCTTGCTTATAGCCAATAAGAATTTTAAATGATAACTGAAATCTATGAGTAATAACACTTTAGCACTTAGTTTCATGTCTAAATATCATCAGACAAAATAGCACCAAGAAGAAACATGTCATGGATAGCAAGAGCATAGGCAAATCCTTAGGAACTTCATATACAGGATGCAATTTCTGAACTATTTATATGAACAATATTTTGTTTATAAAAAATTTTACCTTGGGGAGAATAAACATCTCTTTTGATTCAACAACTCTTCTCATGTAACACATTGATAGGAATACAGATTTTTTTTTTAATTTTTTATTTTTTATAAACATATATTTTTATCCCCAGGGGTACAGGTCTGTGAATCACCAGGTTTACACACTTCACAGCACTCATCATCAAGACAGATTTCTTTTTAAACCTAATCATTTCTAGTATTTTTTACAAGGTGAATGAACAAGTCTTTGTGATTTTGCAGGAACCCCCCTGGGAAATCACAAATAAAGCTTTAGGTGCAAAAGATATACTGTAAGTTTTACTCTTTTTTTTTTTTTTTTTCTGATACTGAGAGTTTGGTTTGGGGAAGACAAAAATAAATATTGGAGGAGATTAGGACTTGATTAAGATAAGATCATGGGTGCCTGTGAATAATACTACCTACCTATTTAACTGAAGTGACAAAAGATATTTGAAATACACATAGAATGTAACATAATTGTAAAAAAATGAACTCTTTCAAAAGCGAAGCTTCTTCGTTCTTCTCTTTTTTAATTGTTTTTAAAAATAATACCGGATGTAAAATGTCAACATAAAGCACAGAAAGTTACTCTGATAATAGAATCTTTGTTATGTAAGCAAATAACACAAAAAGATTAACCCTTCATATCATAATGAAAGCAGTAAATAGGAAACCAAGGAATCAATCCCATCAACACTGAGCAAACTTTGCCAAACTATTAAGGCATTCCATAGCTTTTCAGACTCAGTTATTATAAACCAAGGCAAATAAAATTTACATTCCAAGCTTTGCCTTTCATTGAGCTTTTTAGTATTCTACAACATACTGGGACCTTAGGACAAATCTTGCAGGACGATGAGAACTAATTTTATAAGAAACAGAATACAAGGCTTTCACCACTATTATCCTCAAATGAACCAATAAATAAGCATCTTTAAAAGTTCTCCATTTTAGTTGCCAATACAGTTAAATATCAGTAGACATAACCCTCATAAACAAATTCTTTGGTGTCCTTGATAAATCTTCAGGATATAAATGGGTGAAAAACCAAAAAAAAAAAAAAAAAAGAGGAAAAGGAACAAAGAAGTACTGTGTTAGGGAAAAAATTATTATTCCCCTTGAAAATAGAAGTACATATATTGTTATATTTTCTCTGTTACTGTGCTCCTAGTAGTCTCAATCAACAATACTATTGATAATTTTTTTTCAGTGTTCCAAGATTCATTGTTTATGCACCACACCCAGTCTTCCATGCAATATGTGCCCTCCTTAATACCCACCAACAGGCTCACCTGTCCCCCTATCCCTCTCCCCTCCCAAGCCCTCAGTTTGTTTCTCAGAGTCCACAGTCTCTCATGGTTTGTCTTCCCCTCTGATTTCCCCCAACTCATTTATTTTCTCCATCTCCCAATATCCTCCATGTTATTCCTTATACTCCACAAGTAAGTGAAACCATATGATAATTGACTCTCTCTCTGCTTGTCTTATTCCACACAGCATAATATCTTCCAGTCCCATCCATGTAGACCCAAAGCTTGGGTACTCAACCTTTCTGATGGCTGCATAATATTCCATTGTATATTTGCACCGTATCTTCTTTATTCATTTGTCTGTTGAAGGGCAACTTTGGAGCAAGGGGAACCATCTTACACTGTTGGTGGAAATGCAAGTTGGTACAGCCATTTTGGAAAAACAGTGTGGTGAGTCCTCAAAAAATTAAAAATAAAGCTATCCTATGACCCTGCAATTACACTACTGGGTATTTACCCCAAAGATACAGATGTAGTGAGAAGAAGGGCCTTATGTACCCCAATATTCATAGCAGCAATGGCCACAATTGCCAAACTGTGGAAAGAACTAATGATTTTTTTTCTATATTTTTTAAAGGTTTTATTTATTTATTTGGCAGACAGAGATCAGAAGTAGGCAGAGAGAGAGGAGTTAAGAAGGCCCCCTGCTGAGCAGAGAGCCTGAGGCGGGGCTCGATCCCAGGACCTGGGATCATGACCTGAGCCGAAGGCAGAGGCCTTAATCCACTGAGCCACCTAGGCACCCCATGATATATATATATTTTTTTTAAGAAGCCTTTAATTTAGTTTTTTTTCAGTGTTTGAAAATTCATTGTTTATGCACCATACCCAGTGCTCTATGCAATACATGCCCTCCATAATACCCACCACCAGCTTCACCCAACCTCCCACACTTTTCCCTCCAAAACCCTCAGTTTTTTTTTTCTCAGAGTCCACAGTCTCCCATGGTTTGTCTCCCCCTCCAATTTCCCCCAGCTCAGCTCTCCTCTCCATGTCCCAACATCCTCTGTGTTATTCCTTATGCTCCGCAAGTAAGTGAAACCATATGGTACTTGACTCTCTCTGCTTGACTTATTTCACTCAGCATAATCTCTTCCAGTTCCGTCCATGTTGATACAAAGGTTGGGTAGTCATCTTTTCTGATGGAGGCATAATACCCCATTGTATATATGGACCATAACTTCTTTACCCATTCGTCTGTTGAAGGGCATCTTGGTTCTTTCCAGTTTGGCAACTGTGGCCATTGCTGCTATGAACATTGGGATACAGATGGCCCTTCTTTTCACCACATCAGTATCTTTGGGATAAATACCTAGTAGTGCAATTGCAGGGTCATAGGGAAGCTCTATGTTTAATTTCTTAAGGAATCTCCACACTGTTTTTCAAAGGGGCTGCACCCACTTGCATTCCTACCAACAGTGTAGGAAAGAGGGTTCCTCTTTCTCCACATCCTCTCCAACACTTGTTGTTTACTGTCTTGTTGATTTTGGCCATTCTAACTGGTGTAAGGTGGTGTATCTCAATGTGGTTTTGATTTGAATCTCCCTGATAGCCAATGATGATGAACATTTTTTCATGTGTCTGTTAGCCATTTGTATGTCTTCTTTAGAGAATCGTTTGTTCATATCTTCTGACCATTTTTTGATGCGATTATCTGTTTTGTGTGTGTTGAGTTTGAGGAGTTCTTCACAGATCTTGGATATCAGCCCTTTGTCTCTAGTGTTATTTGCGGTTCTCTTTCTCCCATTCCGTGGGTTGCCTCTTTGTTTTGTTGACTGTTTCCTTTGCTGCGCAGAAGCTTTTGCTTTTGATGAAGTCCTAAAGTTCATTTTTGCTTCTGTTTCCTTTGCCTTTGGGGACATGTCTTGAAAGAAGTTGCTGTGGCCGATAATGATAACTTTTAACCTAAGTAACTGACTTCTATTTCACAGAGAAAATTTCGTTGTGGATAATGGAGAACAGTCTGCCACAAATCAGCATTTTAGCCACAAGCAGAACTCATAAGTATACATAGAACAACTTTCTATAGACACATGCTTGCTACAGCCTAATACACATTCTAAAAGTGGCAGAACTTAACCAAAGATAAAGCCTATCTGTAGCATATTAAAAGCAAAAGCATATTAAACATAAAAGTGTGCTCAGTCATCAGTGTTTCTGTGTTCTTACTTAGAAATGATTTAGGTATCCAGGATTATTCACTGATTAGCTCATTTTAATTAATCTAAAGTTTTAAGTTCCCTTGAACTTTTTTAAGTTCCCAAGATCTTTTTTTTTAATAGTTGAGATATAATTTATATACGATAGAATTCCCCATTTAACATGTACAATTCAGTTGGTTTTGGTGTATTTACAAGATTGTACAACCATCACATTAACCAATTCCAGAATATTTTCATCACTCCCAAAGAAAACCCCATCCCCTTTCCCCCACTCTCAGCGATTGCTAATATACTTATTGTATGTCTATATGTTTTACCTATTCTGTACATTTCATATAAATGGAATCCTACAACATATGACCTTTTGTTTCTGGCTCCTTTCAGTCAGCATGATGTTTTCAAGGTTCATCCAGGGTGCCATATATATCATATATCAGTATTTCCTTCATTTTTATTGCCAAATAATATTCCATTGTATGAATATACCACATTATGTATACCTCCACCAGTTGACAGATATATGATTGTTTTTTTTTTCTACTTTGGGCTATTAATAACACTGCTATGAATGTATGTGTACAAATCTTGATATGAACATATGATTGGATTTTCTGGAATGGAATGTGGGATTTGGAGTTTCTAGATCATATGATAACTCTGCATTTAATTGTTGAAGAAAAACACAAGTATTTTTCACAGCAGCTGCATTATTTTGCATTTGTATTAGCAATTTCTGAGAGTTTCTATTTTTCTATATTTTCACATATGGTCATTATTATCTGCCTTTGATTATAGCCATCTCAGTGTTTGTGAAGTGGCATTTCATTGTGGTTTTTAATTGCAATCCCCTAGTGACTAATGATGTTAAGCATCTTTTTCATGTACTTACTGGTCATTTGTATATATTTATGAAATGTCTATTCACATCCCTTGTCCATTTTTCAATTTATTATTTGTATTTTTATTGTTAAGTTCCCTAAAGATCTTAGAAATTCAAGCTGGCATAGTAGAAAACACAGAAGTCACAGAATATATGTTGAACGAAACCCTTTTCAGGTTCATCATTCACTCAATATGGCTGATCATTGCTTCAGCAAACATTGTGTTCCTTCTAGTAGATATAAGGAAGTGACATAAAGTTGAAAGGGCATGCTGTTCTGTACTCAAGGAGAAGGCAGCCTTGGGAGGGAACCACATGAATACTTAAATTCAATGTGCTATGCCCTTCAGTAGGCAACACACTGGTTATTAGAGAGGGGGACACAGAGAAGAGATTAAACTAAACAGAAAGCTTTAGAGAATCATTCTAACTGAAAATCATTACGGATCTCTTACACCAAACTTATGACTTCAGTAGAGAAGATAAGGAAAGATATGGTACTTTCTCTTCTAACCAGTGTTCTGGACGTAATATTGGAGGACACAGAATCCTCAGCTATGAATCTTTGGGAAATTTGAAAAGTGTGTCAGCATATAGAGAGATGCTGGCTCCCACACTCTTCCAGAATAGGACCAGGCCTTGGCATGGGGCAAAATGGGAGTCACCCTAGATAAGGCCATTCTTATTTATTAGAGCAAAGTATATCCTTCCAGATGGGTTTTCTGGTATATCTGGATAGGAGCACGTAGATGAAAAAAACACCTTCATCACAAACATGGAGAAAACGAGGAGATGATTTGCTCCAAGGTTTTTTACCCACCCCCCTCCAGTTTTGAGAGAAAGGAGAAAAATCAGACCTCATTCTAAAGTAAGGGCTCGCTCTGCAAACTGTGATTGATGCACCTCAGCATAAGCATCACCTGGAAGCTCATTAGAAATGCAGAATCTTGGGACATCTGGGTGGCTCAGTTGTTAAACGTCTGCCTTCATCTCAGGTCATGATCCTAGGGTCCTGGGATCCAGCACTACATCAGGCTCCCTGCTCGGCAGGAAGCCTGCTTCTTCCCTCTGCACCTGCTTGTGTTCCCTCTCTCGCTGTGTCTCTTTCTGTCAAATAAATAAAATCTTTTAAAAAGAAGGTAGGAAGAAAAAGAAAAGAAAGAAAAAGAAATGCAGAATCTTGGGCCCCAGCCCCAAATGACTTCATCAGAAGGGACAACTTAACAGGATGCACAGGTGATTAGATTTGTACGCATGTTAAAGTTTGAGAAGCCCCACTCTAGACCAGCATGGTGGCTGAACATTGGAATCACCTGAATATCCTTTTAAAGCACCGATCCCACCCCAGGAATTCTGATTTAAATGGTCTGTCTGGCTTCCTAAGTGATTCCAAATGTGAGTGAAGGTAGTAAAGCCTCTTGTTCCCTAGGAGAACCTCTGAAATCGCAGCGGGTCTGGGTGTTGCTGACATTGAATGGATACAGAGAGCTCCCAGAAATCTGGCGAACCTGCTGCCCCTTCTCCATACAGGTAGGAGCTGGGTCCAAGCCTGGCTCTTCAGATTCAGGGGCCTGACCTTATCCTTGCTCTTATACTCATGAAGGCTACTCACCATGCATCTCAGTATGTGGAATCCATGTAGAAATTTGTTATGGGAGCTCAGAACCTTAAGCCCAGAATGTTCTATGTATGCCTAAGCGTTTTGCTCATCCTCAAGCAAATCATTTGTGTTTAGGATACGGTCCTGTGCCATAGAACGTAATAAAAGGAGAAAAGTTGTCCAAGAAAGTTAGGGGCCTAAAGTTATAGAGCAAGAAACAAACAAAAAAAACCCAGAAGAAGTTATCCAAAGGAAGCAGCACCCAGTGAACCCCAGCCATGAGTCAGCACAGGGGAGGCCCAGCCCCTTCTAGGGGAGCCTGGTTAAGGATCAGGCTCTGCTGCTGGGCTGGGCTGTGTGTGCTGCTGCTTCTCGCCCCAACACCAAGTTTTAATAGCAATTTCCCTTGTTAGGCTGCTTAAATTCCCCCCCACCCCCCGTGGCTGAAAAGAAGTGTCACATTTTACTAGCTCCCCAGCCTTTGTTCTCACCCCCTTCCAGAGAAGGTTTGTGCATGTGGAGGGGGTCCTGTGAGCCACCTCCAGCCTCAGGTGACTACTGTAAGGGAACTTTCAGCTCCTCTCCCTGCAACACTATGAAGTGCCTCTGGAAGCCCAGGACTTGGACCACTGCTTTTCTGCCTCTGTGCCTGCTTTTTTTGGAGATTCTGCAAGCAGGGCATGGCCATCTTTATAACAACAGCTATGCTGGGTGAGTAGAGCGACTTTCATTTCCTGTGTGACTTTTAGTTGGCTAAGGGGGCTGATTCACTCCTGAGTCTGCCTTGGATTTTTTTTTTTCCTCATCTGTGATTTTTGTGTGAATCTGTACACTTCGCCCTTACCTAAAGTAAAGCGTGTGTGCGGTTCCCAGCTCTTGGGTCAAGCTCACTGAGTGAACGCAGCGGTCACAAGTCTAGCTTTTCACACTTTTTATAGTGTGCCATCCTCCACTGTGGGCCAGTGTTGAATGGGATTCTGTCCTTGCTGTGGCCAGTATTTACAGTATCCACATAAGAAGGATGCTGTACCACGTGAATTATGACCTGAAAACCAGAGCTTCTCCTTCAGGATTGTAGGCAGAAAGGGTTGAAATTCACCAATGATTAAGACCAGAGTGTGGTGTGTGTGCATGTGTGTGTGTGTGTGTGGGTGTGTCTGTGTTAGCCTGCATAGTGGTTATTAGAAAGATTTTTAAATCTGAGCCATGCAAATGAGCCAGCTCAAAATAAGCCAAATAAAAGTAACCAACAGTAAACTTGGGTGTTTTTTTTCAGAAGGGAGGAATGTAGAAGGGGAAAAAATAATTAGTTCCCCCTTGCCCCGTGTCTGTAGCTTAGGGTACCTTGTGTTTGCCTTTCTTAAGGAGGCACAGGACTGCAGAGGAAGCAGTGTGCGACTCTGCACCTCTTCTCCCAAAGGCTTACTGTGGACTCTACAGCATTTGTTTTACTCAGATTTGCAGGGGACATTCTTTGAATCTGCAAATTAGGGCATTACTGCATTTTAAATCAGGAAGAACCTTAAATAGCTCATCTAATTCGATTGCATCTTATAGAGGAGGAAAACCAGGATCTTAAATCTTTATCTTTCTGTAACTATCAATTGAGGAAAGCTTTCCCCTAGGTGTGCCCAGTGTGTTAAGACACAGTTGTTCTTACTAGTAATAATGTAAAGAAGAACTTATTAAGTATGATCCTAGAAAGAGAAATACTTCCCTTTTGTCTCCTAAAGAGTCTAGTGCTAGGGCACCTGGGTGGCTCAGTGCGTTGGGCCTCTGCCTTTGGCTTAGGTCATGATCTCAGGGTCATGCTCCCCCCACCCCCTTTGTCTGCCTCTCTGCCTACTTGTGATTTCTCTCTCTGTCAAATAAATAAAATTTTAAAAAATAATAAATCTAGGCCCTGCCTTTACTGTTTCTCCTGAATATGGTGCTTACAGAGAAAACTTAAAACAATACAAAAAACATGTCCTCAGTTTTGGGGACAATAAGATGGGGAGGAGGCCTTGGTGGAGGTAAGGGCTATAGATGGTAACACAATCTTGATTTTTCCACCCCTGTATTCCAGGGAGAAAGAGAAAGGGGCGGACATCAGAAGGGTTGCTTTTTAGTCTCCTAAACACACAGGGTTCAGGCTTCACATTCTGTCATTCATCATGCCTTTGGAGATCTGGACAAGGGAGCCGTGTTTCATGACTGGCATTGGCCCTACTGTGGACTTTACAGACTCTTCTGTCTGGTGTCAGGCCATGTGATAATCACAGATCACAGGTTTAGACACACCCGTGTGACCTACTCAGCTCCACCCAGCTGGGGCCCTGTTCTTAATTATTTCAGCGTGTGGTGTTTGATGATGACCAAGTTAGCAGACCTGCTTCAGCGGAGCAGGTGCAGGCACTTAACTAAGCACCATGTAGAGGAAACACAGCCAATGGCAGTAAATTTTTCCTTCTAGAATTTGCTGCAACTGGAACTTCTCTGGAGGAAGCTGCACTATTTTTCTGTTCTGCAATGAAAGCATTAATTGCTGTTTTCCCTTTGGCTGAGACATAATAAGTCAGTTCCAAATGTATAAATTACCGGATGTCTGAAAGTTAGAGAATAAAGCTGAGACATTGGAGAAACTGAAGATCACCTTACCTGTCCATCACTGTAGAAATCTAGAGCTTCTTTAAAACTGGAAGTGTCTGAGCACATTCCCACCAGAGTTGGATTTTAACTTCATCTTACTAAATAGGCCATTCTCTCATCACGAAAGACAGAAATGCTGCTTATGTTTGGGATTCCTTTGCTGGCTTCCCTCAGGAACTACTTTCTGCATGTCTCGTTCTTGAGTGAATGAGAACCTGATGGCATGACATGGTGGCATAGTTACTTCGTGTGATCTTTGTTTCCAATTCAACGTTAAAATTCTAAACCACCTCACTTTTTCTCCTTTAATAGGTTTAGGATTTGTTAATTATGGAGCAGCCCCATTTCTTGCATTTTGGTAAAAACAATTTTGTAGATCTTTATCAACAATATAATGCAGTTTTGGATATCCCCATTTTACAGTTAAGCTAAATGAAGTACAACTGGGTAATCTAACCCCAGAGCTAACTAACCCAAGGTCATTGTAAGGGCACAGTTGGGATTCTAACCTGGCTCTGCTTGACTGGACAAACTACTTCCTATTCTGTCACTTGTTTAAGATACAGAAGATAATTGGTCTTAAGGAAAACTGAAGGTTTAATCTTGTTTGGGGAACTGATAGTTTCAGGGTAACAAGGTGGATTATGTAGCTAAAACTGGAAGTCTAATTGTTGTTCCCTTCTCTAGGTGATGAGTTACTGATGGTGAATCCTCATTAGAAAAGCAGGCAGACAACACAAGGGACGGAAAGTGTAAGATGAGTAAAAACAAAGTAGCACAGAATCTGGCCATGGGTGTGTGCCTTCATTCATTCAACAAGTAGTAATACTCTGTGCCAAGAACATTAACCAACAGAGTCCATGCCCTCTGATAGCTTGGTTTAGTAAATAACTCCACACATAACATTAGTAGACAATGTATAAATGTTGGATGGAATGAAGAGACCATGAGGATTGATTAGTGAGCTCTGAACCAAGAAGGGAGGAGTGGAAATCTATCCCAGGCCTCACCTGTTCTGATCACTCAGCCCTGCCATAGCTCAGCTGGGGAGGAGCGTGAACATGCTTCCTGACACTAGGGTTCCTTGTTGGACTTGAGCCCCGTGGTATTGGATGTGCCCACTAAGGACTGGAACACTCCTTCCTCACTCAGCCCTGCACATGCTAAAGACTCCTTTCCTGTCACTGTGTGGTCATTTCTCCTTTCAGGGGAGCAACTCTAAGGACTGCCTTTGTCCCATGACCATAGGTATGTATGTTCAAGGATGGTTATGGCCCACTAGACAGCTGGTGCATGCTGAATAGTCAGTGTCCATGCAGTATCCACACCCCCATCCTTCACCCTGTTGCCCCCAACACCCCATACCTCCACCTTGGTTTACTAGTCCTTCATGGAAAAGGGATATGGAGAATTAGGAATGGAAGGAAACAGGGTTTGTTTTTTAAGAAGGCAGTTTGGTCCTTGAAACCTTTAAGCAAAGAGACCCCAAATCAGGATGTGACCTATTGAAAAGCAGACAACTATGAGAAATACAGTGACTCAGAACAGCTTGAGCTTCAGGGATGTCATATTTGTTTTCCAGCTTACCACTCTGGCTCTTCCTCTGTCTCTCAACAGCAGCTTTTTATTTTCATCCTCCAATGGTGGCTTCCTTTTAATGTCTACTTTTAGAAACCCAGAGCTAGAGTTCAAGAGTACAGGGTGGTCATTGGAATCTGAGTTGTCTTCTATGGTGGTAGTTAAAACTCCTTTCAGGTAAGGTGGCTCGAAATCCCTGTTTGCCTGAGACTGGCCCTAGTAATTGGCAATAGTAATTGGTCTTCTGGCCTAGTAATTGGCAATACCCCATTTCAGTCTGAGCAGAGTCCTTATTTAGATGGTAAATCATGGATTCAGACTTATTCCCTGTGTTTCCTTCTTTAATAAGCATTGTTTCAAGTGTTTAGCTACCTTCTTATTTCAAGACTGCAAATTTAGTTCCTTACTATCTTCCTATAGAAAGTCTCCTCCTTGTCCTCTCTCTTCTCCCTTGCCATAGCCACCAGTCATATCAGTATTTCCTTATCCTAGCCCAAAGTAACGTGGCTTTCTCCTAACTGCTCTACCTCTCTACTCCATTCTCGTTCTAATGATCTTACTAAAATAAGCCTTTGCATGTCTTACTCCCTTGCTCAAAAATCTACTTTGGCTTCCTATTACTGACTACATCAAATCCAGAATCCTTTGTCTGGCTTTCAAGACCTCTATAATCAGACTCTCTGGTTCTCCTATCTCTGTTTCACTCTTCTTCAGCCTTGAGACTCCTCGGTAGTCCAGAGGAGGGAGCGCTTCAGCCTTGATCCATCTTTAACAAAAGAAGGCAGGCCCCATTCATCATAAGGGCCTAAAGCAAAAATGAGCCATCTCAGATCACGAATGATAGATTGGAATGTCTGAGATCTAGGGGCATTAGGGAATTATGAAAGATGTACAGTAGGTTTTAAGTTTGGTTTTTGAACCTATTCTTCACAAGTCAGTGTGGTTTATAGTTCTTCAGTGTTCTCTGGAAAGTTCCTTTGAGCTCTTGGCCCCTATTAATGGGAGAATAACTTAAGTTTTCCTTATGCACTAGCTCAAAGGGCAACTCCTAAGTGCTGATTATCAGGTGTTTATTCCAAAAGCTTTATTCCCCACAATCTGTTCTGTGTGTTGAGGCCTCTCGCTTTGCTTGGTGAAAGCATACAATGCTGTGGGTCTCTATTTCCTCTGACCTGAACTCCCAGGCAGGCATAGGGATCAGCATTCCTTCTGCCATTGAGCTAGTAGAAAGAGGAGTGTTTTATGTGCTTCTGGGCCACTTCTTGGAGCCCAATCTGGTAATGAAGATTTTATTTTATGGCACCAGGATACATTCTGGGTAATACCATGAAGCATGATCACTTCTACTTCCTGGAAAGTAGTGAAGGATGTTACTATTTCATAATTTTATATTGTGAAAGCTACAAAAGCATTAGTCTTTTAGTCTGTGTAAATGGAACTGCTGATCAGAAAATGAAGTTGTCTTGTGAACTGTTCTAGTCTTCACTACGATCCCTCAGTAGAAAACTGGTTCATAGGATTAGAATTTGCTTTGCCAAACAAATACCTTTTCCAGTCTACCTCTGGGTGTTAGTTTATTCATAATAAAGTGGAATGTAGAATATGAAGTTTTCAAGTAGTTTGTTCTGGGTAGTATAGGAAATTTCATAAATTATTTTATAAACATATATTTTTTATATACATATATTTTTATCCCCAGGTCTGTGAATTTCATAAATTATTTTATTAAAGGTTCAAGCAAACTTTAAAATTGCTTCAGCAAAATTACCATCTTCCCAGTGTGCTTTGAAAATAATAAAATATTAGTATTTTTTTACTAAGAATACTGTTGGGTTGTGGGTTTGTTGGTTTGTTTTTGTTTGTTCTTTTTCTATAACAATCCCAAATCTCAATGGTTTGAACAAGAAATTTCTTTCTCATGTAGAAATACAAGCAGGTATAGTTGGTAGTGCCAGAGAAATGGACTCTGTCCTGTGTCTCTGCCATGCTCAACACTCAACTCTCAAATGTGGTTCAGTGAGTCCAACTCTTGAGGTCCAGCCAGCAGGACCATGGAAAATGTTGGTCACTCTCCTTTAAGAGAACAGTCCTTCACCTTCACTGCCTATTGGCTAGAGTTAGTTAGATAGATTTGGCTGCATGGGAGGCTATGAAATAATGGCTGGGAATGGTGAGTATGGCTTGGGGGAAACATACTAGGAAATAACTAGCAGCTTCTCTCAGTGGTCATTCTGATATTTAATGATTAACCAATTTCATTAAATTGGTTCTTCTATTTCATTCTCCTATAGAAGCAATCCATCCAAATGGGCTTTTAGAATTGTGTACTTCACACAGATTCAAATTGTGCATTTTTATTCTGTAAATGGTACTTAAATCATAGAATCAGAAAAGAAAGATCACAAAATTAGAGATCACTCCCTTTCTTTAATAAACGAGGAAGCAAAACTCAAAAAATTTTTTTTTTGCAGAGCTGGTGGAGTGGGACTAAAACCCAGGTCAGCTGAGTTTGAATTAGTCCTTATAGTTAACAACACTGTTTGGCGAATCCAGAAATCTTACTCTTTCTTATTCCTTAGGGTTACTGGGAATGAAGTAAAATGGCTTCTCAGCCTTAGGAGGCTGAGAAGTATTTAATGAGGGAGGATTTAATTTCATTTCTTTAAATATTCATAGCATATCTGGCCCTCTGCTAGTGTGGGGCTACAGATAAAAGAGCAGTCCATGTGCATAGTGTAATGAGTAACTTGGATAAGTAAACAATTTCAACTCTGGGATCACTGTGCCCACAGACAAAACTCTTGGTTTTTGAGTGAGTGCAAGAGAATGGATCACTTAATCTAGACCTCTGAAAGGTCAAAAAAGGCTTTTTTGTTGTGAGAAGAGTCTTTAAAAGACAGAAATCTGAGTGAATTATTAAATATGCAAAGTATTTTACATTTTTCTTCTGAATGCTTGGGACTCCAAGAACAGGGTCCTCATCTCAGGCATAAGGAAATAGAAATTAAGTGAAGGCTTTCCAGACACAGGGAATATATTGCCTGTGCAAAGAACTACAGGTGAGAACTTGGTCAAATCTAGAAAATGAGAGCAATTAAGTATGAACAAAATAAAGGGTGTTTCTCTTGGTAGGAGAGGTGAGGTAAGCCTTCAACGTCATGAACTACTTTATGTCCCATAACATGAAGTTCTGGTTTCTCCCAAGGGTGATTAGATGTTCATCAAGAATTTTACCAAAAAAAAAACAAAAATCTAGATTACTTTCTTTCCCTGTCCCTCAAGGAAAATTCCCTTTCCCATCATTGAGAAGGGAAGACTTGAAGGCTAATAATTGGGGACAAAAGACTGGGATATTATAGTGATCATGGTAATAACGTGGTAGAGCTGGTTTCTGGCAGTAATGATCAAAGGGAAAGGACGGAACCAATTAAAGAAATACTTAACAGGTAACTGAAGAGGAGATGAAGGAGGTAATAGTGTAAAATGATTCTTAGGATTAATAGGACTGAGCTCTTTGCAGAGAGGGTAAGTACTACTTCAGCTCTGTGTAGTTTGAGGGATTTATAAAATACCCAACTGGATAGATCGCTCTGAAGCTCAAGATATCTAGACTGTGGAATAGATTCCAAAAACTGATGTATGCCTTCTTAAAACCATCGCGTGTATGATGGAGCATCTAGGAAGCACTCATTACATTAAAAATAACTCAAACCAAGATAGAACAATGGGGGGAAGGGAGAGCCAGAGAAACTAGTAGAAAGTACTAGAAAGAAACCCAGGAGAGTAAGATCCAAGAAAGGTGAGGCCAGTCACATTAAATATGACAAAGTGATATCCATTGGCTTGGCCATTCAAGATATCAGTTGTATTATCATCAGAGGTGCTTTTAGTGAAATGGTGAGGGAAATCCAGAGCTCGGTCAGTTGAAGAACAAATGGGATGTGAGGACATTAGCGGTGAGTGCTGACCATAATTCAAAGAATCTTATCCATGAAGTCAGAGTGGAGAGTTGATAAATAGTTGAAAGGGTTTTGTTCTTGTTTTTACTACTTAACATAGGGGAGTATGACCATGTTTTATGCCAGGTGGTAGGAATAAGAGTAAGACTATAGGTAAGAAATGGAGTTAGGTGTCTGAAGAGATAGGAAGCTAACTGGCCTCTTTCCTAAAAAACAAAACAAAGCAAAAACAAAAACAGAAAACCTAGCCCTATGAAAACATAGTAGATAGAGGACCTGATAAAATATTATTTTTCAGGGTTTTTTTTTAAGATTTTATTTATTTATTTGACAGAATTCATGAGTAGGCAGAGAGAGAGGAAGGGAAACCGGCTCCCTGCTCAGCAAAGAGCCCAATGCAGGGCTCGATCCCAGGACCTTGGGATCATAACCTGAGCAGAAGGCAGAGGCTTTAACCCACTGAGCCACCCGGCACCCCTCAGTTATGTTTTCTTAAACTTAAATTTTACATTTACTGTACAGAGGATTCCTACACCTTGCTTCCTCTAATGTTAACAAATTTCTTATAAAATTTATAAATTGGAATATAATATAGATGTTAAGTATATTATTATGTCTAATATTAGAATATTTGGAAAGTCTCTCATTTAGATAACCTATTACAAAACTATTACCTTTCATCCTCCTGGGAAATTAAAAGTTCTGTTAAAATGTCTTCATGTTCTCTTAGCCAAATGAATGGGCTTCCCTTTTCCTTCCTCCTGTCAATTCCCTCAGGACTGGAGGTACACCATCCTCTCCATCTTTCCAGTCCCATCTTCCCTCATTGTACCACACTTACCAAGTACCAGCCTTGGCGGTATGCCTTACCACCAATCCTTTGTTCCAGGCAGGGTTAGGAATCCCCAAAGCAGAGAAGAGTCTCTGCTTCTTAAGGGCTTTGATTTGTTTGTTTGTTTTTTTTTTTTTTTTTAATCTTTAAAATTCAATTTAGTTAACATGCTATATTAGTTTCAGGGATAGAATCTTATGATTCATCAATTGCATTTAACACCCAGTGCTCTTTACGTCAAGGGCTCTGTTTAATACCCATCATTCAATTATCCTTTCCCTCCAGCAACCTTGATGGCTTTGATCTTAATCCAGTGATCTAAACTGAGACAGGGGAGAAGGGGGGGAGAATGAAAATGCAACTACATTAGATCAACAATCCTCTTCCTACTCTTGACTTTTAACACACACAGTGTGTATTTGTATAGCATTTCAGTCTTAGATTGAGCGTTGCTAAATGTTACAACTAGGGTATCACATTATATCACCAGATGAGCTTATTTTTGCACTTAGAGAATCTGTGACCACCTATACAGGTGACCTTATTTGCCATATTTTCACGTCCCTCCTCTATCTTTTAGATTTCCCTCTTAATGGGACTAATTTATGAATCCTCTAAAAGTCTAAGTTCCTATTTGAGACTTTTGTGAATATAATGAAGACACAAGTTTTCTAGTAAGAGACTCTAATAGGACTGGCCATATCGATCATGTTTCCATTAGTATCATGTGTGCATGATGTAGTAGCAATACATTTGGCATCAAAATTGGTAAACATATGGAAGGTTAGAGGGATTTGGGACAACCCTGTATAGCAGGCTGTTTGGAGTAAAAACTTGCTGCTGGAAACTGTATTCTATGCCCTTGACTTACAGGGCAGAAAAGGAGGACACAGGAAGAACTGGGTTCCCCCATAGGAGTTTTCAGGCCTCTGTGTGTCAGGAAAAGGGAATGACTGCAAGTGACAAGTAGGAAATTTTCTTAGTATAATACCAGATAGAAAGACTACTTCTGCATCTCAGAGAGAATTACAGTCTGACTGGTTTTTCCTCTGCCCTAAATGAGGGTGTTTATTCCCTTAGAATATAGTTGCCTTCACAGCAGCTATTCTGAAACTCTGCAGTTACCTAAAGCTCTTACTCTACTTCACTCTCCCTCCCTACTTCTCCTGACCCCAAACTTTTTACTAATAAAACTAAAGATGTTTGTCTTTAAGATGGAGTTAATGTGGTGTATGGCCTGAGTTATCTTGTCTTCCATCCTCTCTGACTCAATCTATACGAATCCCAAGCTCACCTCTCATTCCAAGACAGTATCTCCTTTATCAAGTCAACACTAATTTTCCCCCAAAGTATAGCTGATGGTTACATTAGTTTCAGGTGTACAACATAGAGATTTGACAAGTTTATACCTTATGCTAAGTTCATCACAAGTGTAGCTGCCATCTGTCATCATAGAATCTATTACAATATCATTGACTACTACCCTATGCTGTTCCTGTCATCCCTGTGACTTACTCATTCCATAACCGGAAGTCTGTATCTCCCACTCCCTTTCACTCCTTAACACCCCTTCCCCTACCCGTCTCTGCTCTGGCAACCATCCGTGTGTTGTGTGTATTTGAGTCTGTTTCTGTTGGTTTTATTTCTTAGATTCCATATATAAATGAAATCATATGGTCCTTCTCTAATTTAATTGACTTAGCATAATAACGTTTAGATCTATCCAAGTTGTTGTAAATGGCAGGATCTCCTCCCTTTTTTTACTATTGAATAATATCCGTGTACGTGTGTACAAGATCTTTATTCATCTATTGGTAGACACTTGAGTTGTTTCCATATTTTGCCTATTATAAGTAATGCTGTAATAACCTAGGGATGCCTATATATTTTCAAATTAGTGTGTTTGTTTTCTTTGAGTAGATCTCTAGTAGAATTACTGGATCTTATGGTTAATTTAATTTTTATTAGCTTTTTGAGAAACCTCGATAGTGGCTTCACCAGTCTACATTCCCACCAACAGTGCAAGAGGGTTCCCTTTTCTCCACATTCCCACCCACATTTGTTTTACCTTTTTGATTTTTGACAATGTGACACATATTAGGGGGTATCTCACTGTGGTTTTTAATTTGCATTTCCCTGATTAGTGATGTTAAACATCTTTTCATGTGTCTATTGGCCACCAGCTGTCATCTTTGGAAAATGTATATTCGGGTTCTCTGCCTATTTCTAATCAGATCATTGGAGTTTTGGTTTGTTGTTGTTGTTTTGTTTTGATAAGTTGTATTCTTAGTGGGTTACTATTTAAACTATGTAATCGGAGTTATCCTGTACAAATTTCTCCTCCCATTCAGTAGGTTGCCTTTTCATTTTGTGTTTCCTTTGCTGTGCTAAGCTCTTTATTTTGGTCTAGTCCTGATAGTTTATTTGCTTTTGTTTCCCTTGCCTTGGGAGACCTATCTAGAAAAATATTGCTAAGGCTGATATCAAAGAAATTACTGCCTATATTTTCTCCTAAGATTTTTATGGCTGCAGGTCTCACATTTAGGTCTTCAATCCATTTAAGTTTATTTCTGTGTATAAGAAGGTGGCCCATTTCATTCTTTTACATGCAAAGGACCAGTTTTTCCAGTACTGTTTGAAGACATTGTCTTTTTCCCATTGCATATGCTTTTCTCTTTTGTCCTAGACTAATTGACCATGTAAGTGTGGGTTTATTTCTGTGTTCTGTTTTGTTCCATTCATCTTGTGTCTGTTTTTATGCCACTGTCATACTGTTTTGATCACTATAGTTCTGTATCATATCTTGAAAACTGAGATTGTAGTATCTCTAGTTTTGTTCAAGATTACATTGGCTTTTTGGGGTCTTTTGTGGTTCTGCAAACTTTAGTATGCAAGTTCTGTGAAAAATGTTGTTGGCATGTTGACAGGGAGTGCACTGAATCTGTAGATTGCTTTGGGTAATATAGACACTTTAACAGTATTTTTCCAATTCATGAGCATGGAGTATCTTTCCATTTGTTCATGTTGTCTTTGGTTTTTTCAGCGTCTTACAGTTTTCAGAGTATAGGTCTTTCACCTCAATTAAACTTATTCCTAGGCATTTTATACTTTGGTGCAAGTCAACACTATTTGAGTGCCTACTATGTGCCCAATGCTATTTTAATGCCTAAAAATGCTGAAATTTAGGTGCTAGGAATTACAGCACTGCTTTAGGCAACAACTGTCCCTCATGGGGTTTATATCTTAATGGGGGATTAAAAAAAGTCACCATAGTGTTAAGATATGATAGGGGTTATGAAAATACAGCATAGACCAGGAATAAAGAGTGTCAGGATAAAAAAAAAAATGAGAAGAATAAACCGAGGCCAGGAGCCATGTGACTATGACTATCTGGGGGTAGAAATTTCCAGGCAGAAGAAATAGCAAGTGGGATGGGAGCTTGTTGGCCATATCTCTGGACAGGGGTTCTCAGAGCAGAAGCACCAGCATCACCTGGGAACGTCACAGAAATGCAGACTCTCAGGCTACACATGCTCCTCCCCACAAACCCCTCCATAGAAGGAACTCCAGGGGTGGACCTAGCAATATAGGCTTTAACAAGCCTTTCAGGTAATGTGAGCTTAAAGTTTGAGAACCCTGTGGTTCTCATGACATGGCTGGAGCTGAGCCACTGAAGGGAATAGTTACTCTCTTTTTCTGCTTCTCCCCTGCAATAAATAAATAAATAATAAGTAAGCAAATTCTTTATTTCCTTTTTCTTTACAGTGCAAAACATTCCCCAAATCCCCTCCACCTCCTCCTCTGGGCCTTAGTCTCTGTGGCATGCATTTCTGGGGAATCCCTCCTTCTCCCTCTCTGGAGCCTGCCTGCCTTTCATGAGCTAGTTCAAACATTACTCCTCAGGCAGGAGTTCCCTGATTCCACCAACAGCTGTGATTGCTCCCCACTCTGTGATCCCATAGTACTCTATCTGTCCTTTTTTACAATCACCACCAACTGCTGGGTATTACTAGCTTTTTGTGGCTGTCCTATCTTTGCTATTCCAGGAAGAAAGTTGATTTACAAGCAAGTTGAGCGTAAGGTGCTAGATCTTACTCTTCTTTTATATTCTCCCAGTGCCCAGATAGTATTTGGGAGATTTGGTAAAAGTTTAGAAGGATGTGAGGGAAGGGCAGGGGAAGGCAGACAAGGAAGAAAACTAATACATTAGGAATCAAACTTCTGACATTTGCAGGCAGTTTTGCCAGACTAGATTTCATAAAAATAAAGATGGTAGTGAGAAGTAGAAGCCATTTGCCCTTCAGGCCTGCAGGGAGGCTGTGGGGAATATTGAAAGCTACCACCTGCATGTACCTATGTGCGATCTATCCCACCCTCGTGTCACTTTCTCCCTGCTCAATGCATTTCATGTATCACTCCAATGATTGCCCAATTTTGGTCTCAGATACTTTCCTTCTCAGGCTCTTAGGACTGCTTTGAACAGTATTGTACCTCATTATGGGTCCAACAACTGGTAGGTCAGTTCTTTCTAAAAAAGGGAACCTTGTAAGAAAAGGATGGTAAAGTGGAATTATTACCTATTCAACCATCTCCCCCCAAATTAAGTATTTCTAAACCAACTACTGTGAAGGTGCAAAATCTGTATAGCAATCTCATTTCTAGAATAGCAAGATACCTAAAAGGACTTGAGAATGGAAAATATTTAACCAAGGTTTTTATATTTACATATACTGCTTGCATATAGGTTACTCACAGCTTCCAGTAAAAAAAAAAAAAAAAAAAAAAAAAAAAAAAGAGAGAGAGAGAGAGAGAATGAGAGAGAAAAGTGCATCTTTAAATATTACTCCTATGATTGTTCTCTTCATTCATACTGAATGGAAGCCAGTTCTTCAATTCACCCAACCTGAAACTGTTAACTTCAAAAAAAGAGGAACGGCCAAAGTAGGGCCCATGAAAATAGTATACCCTAAATGATGAGACCTGTAAACTCTCATTATCTACTATGACTATTAACGGACAACATAGTTCTTAGTTTTCTCAGTTCAAGTGGCAAGTTATAGCTCCCAAACTTTGTGGAACACCTTATATACTTAACCAACTGGTTTAAATTCGATTCTGCGAAGCTTCTGAGTATGCCCATATAATATTTTGACTAAGGTTTGTATGCCTGCCTTTTTTGCCACTAACAAAAGCAAATGATTTTCCGTGTTTATTTTCCAGAACATCACTTACCTTCTTCCAAAGCTCTCAGAATGCTCTCCTGAAGCACTTACCACTTTGCAATGTAATTGTTTGTGTTTTTTTCCCTGACTAACATGTATATTCACTGGGAATAACCTCTCCCACTTCAAGTCCAGTCTCTACTCAAACTAATACCTGTTTTATTATTGTTATCCTTCCACCCACCCACAGAAGTTGAGCCACACTAAGTTGCCAATATTAAACGTTTTCTCTAAAATAACAGCAGTTTCATATGCTTCAACCTCATAAAAGCTTTAAGTAACTGAAAAATGACTTTTTTTTTTCATGCAGTGGAAATACTAGCTGTTTACATGGAGATTTTCCACTGAAGTACCAAGATCTATCAAGTTTACAGTGTGTTGCCAGAGCTTCTGCAGCTTTAATGTACAAAGGAATCACCAGGGGATCTTGTTAACATGCAGATTCTGCTTCTGGAGGGTTGGGGTAGGACCTGACATTCTGCATTTCTAACAAGCTCCCAGGTGGGGCTGATGCTTTGGTTCATGGGTCACCCTTGGAATAACAAGTGTTTGGACTGCAGGATGAGGAGTCAAGATGTAAAACCTAGATCTGCTACCAGCGATTTGACTTTGTCACTTACTCTTTCTAGGCTTTACTTTCTGTAGAGTCCAGGGGTTCAAGTAGGTGGTCTATTACTTCCAAGTCTAATGTGGATGACCTGTGAAGGTCATGTTTACCTAAGTGATTAGAGAGTCCATACAGCAAAAGGGTCAGGAGCACCAGCTCCAGCCTCAAATCGCCTGGGGTAGCATCTCAGCTTTTCCACTTACCCTATAACCTTAGAGAGTTAATCTCTCTGTGCTTCAGTTTCCCCCCTCTGTAAAATTGAACTAATATTGAATGCATATATGTAAAGTGCTGAGGACAGACCCGAACACACAAAAACTCCAACATAAGCTATTTTCAACACTAATATTCTCAGCAGTTTAATTTCTAAGAAGCGTTACTAAGGGAATTATCTGAAGTGTGGGCAAAGACTTAAAGTAGATGGAAAGATGTTTATCACCAATTTTACAAAAATGTGGAACACTACATCTATGTTCAACAAGAAGGGTTACTTCTATATTATGAAATCTGTGCCCATTATAAATGCCTAATATATTAGTGCTCAAGATACAATATGAAATGTTAAGAAAACCAGACACAAAACTGTATTAACAGCTTATATTCATGCTTCCTTACAAATGATATGGTTAGCTATCTGGTGGGGGATATGCTCTAAAATATTAAGTGATTATTATGACCAAGAGACAGCATTAGGAGGTCCTGTTTTCTTCCTACATTATTTACTAATTCTACATGAGGGATGAACAACTTGTGCATTCAGATAAATTTTTAACCTGTGTAAACCCCATGGTATCCCCCCACTCCAAAAGTCAAAACTATCACAAGGATTTCCGCTTCTGTTATGCCAAAAGTTTTACAGAAGAATTGCAAATACGAATCAGAAGCCAGTAAATTTAATGATACAGCACTCAATATCAAACTAATAACTGAAAAGAAAAAGAAATGCGCTCATTCTTTTAGTTCTGAGCAAAATCTGAGATTGAGTATTCTAACAAAGCATTAAATGGCCAAAGCGGCTGCCTTGCTGTGTGTCCCATACATACCAAGGAAACTAGAAAACACAGGAGCAGGGTTTGTGACTTTGCAGGTTGGAAAAATACCAGGCACAACCAGCATCATGCTCTTGTGTTGTTTAAGTAGATTTTCAAATAGAAATTCTGTGGTTGCCATACCACACCACAGATAAATTTGTATTTCGATCTTTTTTCATTCGAAAGTAATACAATGAGTCAGGACATGCATTTGAAATGACTAGAGGGAGACTCCATTATGCTTTTAGTCTGTTCCTCTATTACATATATTTTTCCAAGACTGAGCTAACCCATCATGTCTTGAAGAAATTCCGGAAAAATATTTGCTAGCAGTTTCCTACACCATCAATTTCTTTTTAAAGCTGCCATTGTAGTGATAATCATAACGTAGTCCAGGTTGAACATTAAGGGTTATTTCGTCTTGTCTCTGTGGGGCATGGGTTGAAAGGAAAGTTTGTCTGCAAAAATTTTCTGCTGCTACTCCACTGTCTGATAAAATTCCACATCCCTAATTTTTTTTTTTTAATAAACATATTTTTATCCCCAGGGGTACAGGTCTGTGAATCTCACATCCCTAATTTTTATTTGATTTCTCAGTACTTTGAACTTATCACCTTTTGAGTAGACCTCTCCTATGATCTATGAATACTTGATTACCTCCCTCACCAGTAACTTCAACTAGAAACTAGAAAAAGAACATCTGAATAAAACCACTTTTCAATCACCTGCAAATCATTTTTCTTTGCCCCTCTCTCATACATTCTAGAACCTTGACTACAGAGAGCTCTGTCTTTAAACACAGGTTTTTGCTTAAAGAATATTGCAAAAGATTAGCTTTGCAGCTAACTTTGTGGCTGATTGTCCTGTAACTCTGGATAACTCTGTCATCCAGGGGAAAAAAAATGGTATAGCAGATCTCAAACATTTTCTCATCCTTTAATTTTTGTGTATGTTTGAAATATAATATAGTGATATTAATTTGAACTGTAGATAACTCAAATGCTGGAGTCCACCTTACCTGTTGGGGTATGTTCCAAGGCCCCCAGTGAGGCCTGAAACTACAGAAAGCACTGAACCCATTATATGTATGCATACTGCAATAAATTTAGATATATGTCAGGCACAATAAGAGGTGAGCAATAACAGAACAATTATTTATAGTATATTATGACAAGTTAGGTGAGTGTGGTCTCTCAAAATGTTGTGTACTGTACTCCCTTTTCTTGTGCTGTGAGAGGACATCCCTATGTGATACCTTGAAGTGGGGTCAATGACCTAGGCATTGTGAAGGCAGCATTAGAATATTACTGACTTATCTGATGATTTGGTGGGAGGATTATCTGCTTCAAGACCATTTGACTGCAGGTAACTGGAATCATGAAGAAGGGTCTGGGCAGGGCGGAGGGGTTTGGGGAGGGCTATTGTATGTAGAAACCAGGAGTGCTCAATCATGGAGCTTTGAAAATGGAAGGTGGTGATCTCAAAGTTCCATTAAGTCAGCCAACAACAGCCTATACAGAGACCAATATTCATTTAACAAATTCTCATTGAGCACCTATATGTTCCAAGTTCCAGATGTTAAGAATATAAAGGACTAGAAATAAGGAAGGCAAAGCGCCTATTCTTGTGAAGCCCATATTTTCATAAGGGAGATAGATAATGGATAAGTGAACAAACGGTAACAATTAGATTCTTACAGAGGGTATGATGTAAAATGCTGTGACTTTCATTTCGAATGTTTATCTATGCACCTAGCATAGTGCTAAGTATCCCACAAGAAATGTGGTTCGTGCTTTTAGTGAGTTTGTGCTGAAGTCCAGGTGGCAGACATTGATTAGAACTGTAATTGTTACAAAGGAGAAGTAGCACAGAGTGCTGCCTACTCAGGAAAAACTATTAAGGCAGAGAGGTCTTTCTGAGGATGTTGTTCAAGGCAGGGCTTTGAATGATGCTGATTTCCTCGAAGCAGCTATTCTAGCAAATGGCAGCTGGTGAGAAATGTGCTGTCTCCAAGTAGGGGATAAGGAGCAAGGGGTATGTGATGTCCCTGCTGATCACAGATTATTTTTAACCACAGTTTTAAAGGAAAATCTAGCTCAATAGGTTACTATTGAGTACCTGAGACTTTACAAAGTACTTTCTCATGAACTCTCTCAGGTGTTCCTCACCTACAGTAACTTACAAGGAAGTGCTTTAAATTCTGCTATAAATAAAGCAAGACAGGTGCCTTTCCTAAACTCGGTTTCTAAACTATAGAACTGGATGTGATTCTCCCATTATAGGGCACACCTGAAATTGTGAATGGTACTCAGTAGAGCTCTTTGCCTAGTACACAGAATTTTCTGAATATTAGCTATTGACTTTAAGAGGTAGTTGAACTGCTGGGAGTTTGCTACAGTGCCGCAGACGGAAGGCTGGAAGGAAGACAAAAGGAAACAAGATGTGATCAGCATGTGAGGCTTACCAAAGGTAACACTCCTACCTGAGGAAATCAGATCCAAATGCCAAGAGACTATAGGCAGGGAACAGATGGCTATGGGAGAAACTTGTATAGGAGGAAATACACCTCCTATTCAATAATCCGATGTAAACATGTACTTTGTTTATGCTTCAAACACAAGAATCTTCAAAACTGGGTGGAAAAAAATGTCACTGCTTTTTTTTTTTTCCCTTTTGTGTATTTTGTATCCATATTTTAAAAGAACCATATTCAGGGATATTAATCTTTTCTTAAAGTCTGTCATGTATTTGATATAATTTATTTGTCTTTTGATGTTTCTGTCAGACAAAAGACAATATAAACAATTTATTGGTTATAAATTCAATTTTACTTTAATTCTTCCTCCTTTGTTACAGTTTTAGATTTATCTTGTTTAATATGTCAAGTAGCTCTTCCACTCAATTAGACAACTTTTTTCTCCCCCCTTCTGGCTTTGGCATCTTTGGACCTTACACAGAATTTTCTTTGTACATGGTGTGAGGAAGAACATTATTTTATCCTAGAGGGCCATTTACAGAAAAGGGTATACAAAGAGCCAACATACACAAAAAGTTATAGTTCATTCCCAGATAAATGCAAATTAAAGCAACAAAAAAGCCATTTTTCAAATAGAAGATTGAACATTTTTCAATTTTTGAGTTTAATGTTGATGAGGCTGTGAAAAAAAAAACTCACAGTGCTGACAGAAATGTGAAATTGCTACTAACTCATCAGAAAAGAATCCTACAGAATCTAGTAAGAGTTCTGATTCTTGTACCTTTGCACAAATGCATCTTATTCATAGAAATCATCTGTCCAAAAGGTTAGCATGTGTAAGAGCCTGGTTAGCCAGAGGTAACCATGTTGTTGTAAGCTTGGATTGACCATGCCCCTCCCAGAGGAACTTACTTACAAATCCCGGATATAGGGGTGGGCCAGGCCGGATGGAGACATCCAATCAGTGGGGTGCACATATATTTGCTATGGTGAGCTGGAATTCAATTGGCCACCGGTATGGCTGAGCGAGCATGACTGTGCAGTTTTCCCTGTGTGTTGCAATCTCATTGGCCACCTGTGTGTGGGCCGGGCTCAACCACCTGTATAAAGGTTAGTGTGGGAGGTCAGGTGGGGGTAGTCGTCCTTGGGGTGGTCGTTGGGAGTCTGCTGGCTGTTGGGAGAGCGGCCTGGTCGGCGGAGCGGCCTGGTCGGCGGAGCGGCCTGGTCGGCGGAGCGGCCTCGTCAGTCAGGTAGGGTTGTGGAGTCCTGGGGTGGGGGAGCGGAGTCCTGGGGTGGGGGAGCGGCCTCGTCCGGATAGCAGCCTCAGCAAGGAGCGGTGTGGTGGGATAGCGGCCTTGGCGGGGAGCGGCCTCACCGGGGAGCGGCAGTCCAGTGGGGCTTTGTGGTCAGGTAGGGTCGTCGTCAGGTAGCGGAGTTGGGAGCGGGGTTGTCGGGGTCGGTGTCCTGGTCGTGTCCTGGTCATTGACGCCTCTTTGTAAGAGATGCCCTGACTGGTCGGTTTGATTTTCGGTGCTTGGCAGGAAATAAAACTTTGCAGGACTTTCGCATTACAGAAGTCTCGTTCCTTTGATTAAGGACCCTAACAGTGTGCATTAGAATATTTATTGCAGCATTGGGGTAGGGATTAAAAGAACTGATAGCTAGAAGTCCAGCAGTAAATCCATTGGAAAAATCAAGATCTAAATCAAGAGAAGTTTATAGTATGGAATATTATGAAGCTGTTACAAAGAATGAGTTATAGACACACACTGACCTAGAGGAATATGTAGGATATGTTAAATGAAAATCAAAAGCTTTAGAGTCATATGCATGATTTTTTTAAGGTAGCCTTTGCACTGTAGGGCTGTCTCTGGGATGTTAATTCTTAGGAGGTAGGGAAGAGGTGGTGGCGTTTTGAGAGAAATTATCTTCTTTTTATCCCACTAAAATAATACCAACATGGGAGATTTAATTTGACCACCTAATTATGTATTTCATAGTAACTGGACTAGGAAAGAAGAAATCCAGGTTCTGTTTTGACTTACATGCCATGGCTTATATTATTGGATTCCTAATCTCTTCTATCACCTGTTGAGGAAATATGAGGAATTATCAAATGCTCCAAGGTCCTCCTAGGACAAGATAATGTTTCCTTTGCACTTCTTACATTTTGCTGTAGTTATATACCAAGATTTAGAAGATCATAAATTAGTATGTCAGCTACGGCCCCCTAAAAAAGGGCCATCAGTCTTCACTTGAGAAGGTTCAGTGCATTTATGCCCATACTTAGCATATGGAAAATGGACACTCAGTCTGGAACACAGCCTACTTTTCATAGAATCTCCCAGTCATAGAACAATATATCTAGGAAGAAATGAGCAGACTTTAAACATGATTGCTCATCAGAATTATCTGCAAATCGAATAAATGCAGATATATCCTATGCATACCCTCGAATGTACAGAATCAAAATATCTAGAAACTAAGCCCAGGAATCTTTTAAAAAATGAGAACCAAGGGATTCTGAGCCATCTCCTTTGTACACTAGTGTTTGTACACTAGTTTATCCTATAAGGTCGAGCTGCCTGTCAACAGGCAGGGAAGACAACAAACATTTGTAAAGTCCCTACATAGGAAATACCTCTTAGTGCTAAGCCCTCCTGCACAGCTAGCAAGATGTATGAAATTCAAACATGTTTGTAGAGTTTCATTTTTCCCAGACTAGGATCCTTGATAAGGAATTTTTCCTAAAGTAACATACAAGTCTTGCCATAAAGGGTTACCCTGAGCCACTTTAATCTGCAACTGATTCTCTGTGTCCTGATAGGCTGTGTCCTAATCTTTAGACCAAGGGCATATACTTTATGCAAAAACTCCATCATTGGGTGGAGCCCTCTCTTTAAAACTTTGTTAAAGCTAATGGTCAAATTGTAGTTGTATAGTCCCTCTTAAAGAAAAAAAAAAGTCTATTAACACCAGACCTTCAGTTTCTGAAATGCTTAAAAGAATAGTACCACTAACAGAAAGACCAAGTGGAAAGGGAACCATTTAGAAACACTGAAACAAAGCAAATGGCACGCATGGTATTTCTTTTTAGCTCTAAGGCAGTGAAGTACCAGATGTCATGTAACAATGTCTGAGGGGACCATGGAACCTAATGGGCGTAGCCAGAGTGCTAGCTTTAAAAAGCTCTTGTGCTTATAAAAACAAGCAACTTGTCACCATTAACTCCATATGTTAGACTTAAGACTTTTTCCAGCCTGCATTTGATTTACTTAAACACTTGTAATGCTTACCTTTTGCATTAAAAGGGAGAATATTAGTGAATAAGGGGTTTGTCCAGCCCCTGTTATGGGTCTTTCACATAGTAGGTTGCTTAGTAAAAATCTGGTGGCTCTGTTAGCTACTACCTTCTAATTGTGCTGATGGAAAAGGAAAGGTCAGCTGAAGTTATCTCTCAACTTGAAATAAGCTACACAACATAAGCAGTGACTTCATTATCTTATGGGGATGGCAGGTAATGGTGAGTTTGAAAATCCACAGCAAAAGTCTCTAATTCCACAATCTTAAAATGAGCCTTGGTTAATTTCAGGGTACACAATGCATAGATATAGTTACAAAATTACCAATGACCAGTCCTTCAAGTTCTTTTTCCTAGAAATCTATGGAATTATCCAAATAGGATGTTGCTCACACCTGTCTGACACTGCTCCTTTGTCTCCATTGATGGATCCCCTCCCTATCCCAACCCCATTAGCTGCTCACATTATCATTCAGAACGTTCTCTGAAAGCTCTGTATTCTCTGCTTCAAACATGCTGATTGTTTTTCAGGGCACTAGTTCTATTATCTCTGTTCTGATGAGTTTCAGGCCTTTATTTCCTGCTCTGGCTTCTTCATGTTTCCAGTCTGATGTGTTCATGATGGCTGCTGGACATTTCTATGTAGATGCCAACTTCTTTGAAACTGTTTATCCTTTAACACTTGTCCTCTTCCTATCCTCATTCAGGTTGGAGAAATCTAACCACCCAAGGTCAAAACTGCTCATTTTTTTCTTCCCCACTATCATTACTCACTGAATCTTAGCATTCCTTTTTCCCAGCAGCAATGTCTTCCCTCCATCTCATTTCTCTCAATCTTCTTTCATTATATCATTCTCATGTGGCCATAATAACCTCCTAATTTCCCACTGCCTCCGTCAGTTCTATGCCTCAGTACCAAATTAATCCTCCTCAAGTACATTTATGTCATGTAGCTCTGCTGATCCAGAACACTTCAGTAGGCCATGACTTCTCAAGAATGCTGTTCAAACTCATTTTTCTGAAGTCCAAAACTCTTTCCCTTTCCCCTCTGTTCTGGTCCAAGGAGTCTGCCATTTCACTAGACATGACCACAGCTCACTCCTACTCCATCCACTCCATTTTTAGCACCTAGGAGGCTGTCCTGTGCTCTTTCCTCCCATGTGAAAGGTCCCTTCCCTTCAACCTCTAGATTTATGTTTCATCTCTAGCGTGACCAAACAAACCCACAGAGACCAGCTTTAACAGCTTTTTTGTTAGCACTAGGCACCTTTAGTATAGAGCCTATATCTTCAACTACTTCATATGCTTCCCCTAGTATTTCATAAATAGTAAATGCTCAAAGATTTATTTTGGTTAAATTTAGAAACTGGCCTATTGCCTTGTTTATGATTTTCCATCCAACTTGCCCAAAACAATGAAAGAAAAAAGAACCCAAAGAAAATACTGGCAGCTAAGCTAAGTACCCCTCCTCCAAGGTTCAAACAAAGTTCTGTGAATAGAATTCAGTCTCTGTCTCTGTTCAAATAATGCATGTCTCCTAAGACTGGGAAATCTGTACTTGGGGAAAAGTACCAGCCCAGATGTAGATGTGGAGGAATGACTCTTGCCATAGGAAATTTTCTAACTTCCAGTTTGAAAAAATTCCTTTAGGGGGATTTTAGGATATACATGTGTGTCCCTCACCATAACCTGCAACTGGTCCTTGTTTATGTGGGAGAGGCAATTTGCATAGACCTGGATGGTTTCCCTAAGATTTTGCAAATTCTGTTTCTGACCCTTAGAAGAATAAGTCATGATTTTACCTAGATGAATTTTCCTTAGCCAAACTACTTTTAAAAAATATTAAAAACACAATTCTTCTTTCCAGCCCAAATTTTTATTTTTTCAAATATTCATAGTACAAAAGCATAATTCTTAAAACCCTGGTATGAGTTTCCAGATAGATTTATTTTTCTAAGATCTTACTCATTTTAGAGCAAGTGAGCACACAAGTGGGGAGGGGTGGAGAGAGAGTGAGACAAAATCTGAGGCAGATTCTGCGCTGAGTGGGGGCTTGATCCCACAACTGCGAGATCATGACTTGAGCTGAAACCAAGAGATGCTCAACTGACTGAGCCACCCAGGCACATTACTTTCTTAATTATGCTAACTGGGATTGATTAAGTCTTAATATATTTTGCTGTGAAGAATTGGCTAATACTAAGAATAGATTAAATATTCTAGAAAATGATGGACCCAGGGACTGAAAGTATGCTAGCTTGGAGGGTATACATATAAGTCTTCAGGAAAGAAAAAAAAAAAAAAAAAGATGCACACCCTTCTCTTTGTCTTCTAGTGTGAGAGATTGGGTCCCAAAGCCTGCTTCTAATAGTATGCCAATGAGGCTGAAATCAAAGTGTCAACAGGGTAACATTTCCTCTGACAGCTAGAGGGGAGAATCTGTCCATTCCCTCTAGCTTCTGATGACTGTGGCTACCTCATTCCAAACTTTCTCCATGGTCACACTGCCTTGTCAAATCTCTTGCTTCTTTAAGGACATGTGTTTGCATCTTTAGGCTCTTCCAGATAACCCAGTGCAGTCTCTTGTCTTTATATTCTTTTCTTTTCTTTTTAAGATTTTATTTATTTATTTATTTGACAGAGATCACAAGTAGGCAGAGAGGCAGGCAGAGAGAGAAGAGGGAGCAGGCTTCCCACTGAGCAGAGAGCCCGATGCGGGGCTCGATCCCAGGACCCTGAGATCATGACCTGAGCCAAAAGCAGAGGCTTTAACCCACTGAGCCACCCAGGTGCCCCTCTTGTCTTGATATTTTAATAAATTTGTAATGCTCTCTTTTCTTTTTTGTCATACAAGGGAATACACATTCTAAGGATTAGAACATCAATGTATTTTGTGAGCCATTATTCAGCCTACCAGAATGATGATGATTATTCTGCATATATAAAAAAACTTAAAGTTTTAAACTGTAAAACAGCAAAAATTTTAATGTCTATACCATATGGTCAACAATGATTATTCTTGGGAGTGGGTCGACCAAGAATTTTCACTTTCACTACCACACATGCTTCTTTTTTTCCCCCTAATATTATTGTGCTTTTGAAACTGTTCAGTCTTCTGTAAAGAACAATGTAACTGATGTTTGTATTGAGGGATAAAATGGTAAGGATTAAAGTGAAAAATTCCAGCAAAATGATGCCCTAATTGGATATCTTTCTCCTTCATCTCATGGCACTTCTTTCCAGCACGCCCCTCCCTCGTCCTTGTGCTGCTGCTCTTTCACTCGTCTGTGCAACTTGGATTGAAAACACACTTGAGACAATTAAATCCAAACTCGGATTTGCTTGGCCTCAAAGTCCCTGCTGTTCCCTCTGTTGCAGGCTGTTTCTCTTAATTTCTCCTTTCAAAGACCAAAGAAAGAACTTTCCAGAAGAAAGGGGACAACGAGAAGGATTGGAAGGAATAGGGAATATATATATATATTTTTGACTTGTGCTCTGAGATGTCTTTGGTTTTGTATATGTTTGTTTTCCTCTCCTCAACAAAGGCTGCAGAGTCCTGTGTGGGGATAGATCAAGCCTTACTCATCACGTCCCAAACTCTACCATTTGTGGAAGGTTTCTTTGCTATGCTGCTGACTTAGTATCATTTGTCCACTTTCTCAATTTGGATTCTTGGAGCATTTGCTATCTTTTAGGCAAGGATAGTAGGAGAATGCCCTAAGAAATCCAGTTTCCCGGGGGAGGAGTCAAGATGGCGGAGAAGTAGCAAGCTGAGACTGCTTCAGCTAGCCGGAGATCAGCTAGATAGCTTATCTAAAGATTGCAAACACCTGAAAATCCATCGGCAGATCGAAGAGAAGAAGAACAGCAATTCTGGAAACAGAAAAACAACCACTTTCTGAAAGCATATTTTCCTGGGGTTGTTGCCACCCTTTTAGTATTTTACTTGCCCCTTCATTTACTCTTATCTGGACAAAATGACAAGACATAAAAATTCAACACAAAAAAAAGAACAAGAGGCAGTACCGAAGGCTAGGGACCTAATCAATACAGACATCGGTAATATGTCAGATCTAGAGTTCAGAATGACAATTCTCAAGGTTCTAGCCGGGCTCGAAAAAGGCATGGAAGATATTAGAGAAACCCTCTCAAGAGATATAAAAGCCCTTTCTGGAGAAATAAAAGAACTAAAATCTAACCAAGGTGAAATCAAAAAAGCTATTAATGAGGTGCAATCAAAAATGGAGGCTCTCACTGCTAGGATAAATGAGGCAGAAGAAAGAATTAGTGATAAAGAAGACCAAATGACAGAGAATAAAGAAGGTGAGCAAAAGAGGGACAAACAGCTACTGGACCACGAGGGGAGAATTCGAGAGATAAGTGACACCATAAGACGAAACAACATTAGAATAATTGGGATTCCAGAAGAAGAAGAAAGTGAGAGGGGAGCAGAAGGTATACTGGAGAGAATTATTGGGGAGAATTTCCCCAATATGGCAAAGGGAACGAGCATCAAAATTCAGGAGGTTCAGAGAACGCCCCTCAAAATCAATAAGAATAGGCCCACACCCCGTCACCTAATAGTAAAATTTACAAGTCTCAATGACAAAGAGAAAATCCTGAAAGCAGCCCAGGAAAAGAAGTCTGTAACATACAATGGTAAAAATATTAGATTGGCAGCTGACTTATCCACAGAGACCTGGCAGGCCAGAAAGAGCTGGCATGATATTTTCAGAGCACTAAACAAGAAAAACATGCAGCCAAGAATACTATATCCAGCTAGGCTATCATTGAAAATAGAAGGAGAGATTAAAAGCTTCCAGGACAAACAACAACTGAAAGAATTTGCAAATACCAAACCAGCTCTACAGGAAATATTGAAAGGGGTCCTCTAAGCAAAGAGAGAGCCTACAAGTGGTAGATCAGAAAGGAACAGAGACCATATACAGTAACAGTCACCTTACAGGCAATACAATGGCACTAAATTCATATCTCTCAATAATTACCCTGAATGTGAATGGGCTAAATTCCCCTGTCAAAAGACACAGGGTATCAGAATAGATAAAAAAACAAAGCCCATCTATATGTTGCCTCCAAGAAACACATTTTAAGCCCGAAGACACCTCCAGATTTAAAGTGAGGGGGTGGAAAAGAATTTACCATGCTAATGGACATCAGAAGAAAGCAGGAGTGGCAATCCTTATATCAGATCAATTAGATTTTAAGCCAAAGACTATAATAAGAGATGAGGAAGGACACTATATCATACTCAAAGGGTTTGTCCAACAAGAAGATTTAACAATTTTAAATATCTATGCCCCCAATGTGGGAGCAGCCAACTATATAAACCAATTAATAACAAAATCAAAGAAACACATCAACAATAATACAATAATAGTAGGGGACTTTAACACTCCCCTCACTGAAATGGACAGGTCATCCAAGCAAAAGATCAGCAAGGAAATAAAGGCCTTAAACGACACACTGGACCAGATGGACATCACAGATATATTCAGAACATTTCATCCCAAAGCAACAGAATACACATTCTTCTCTAGTGCACATGGAACATTCTCCAGAATAGATCACATCCTCGGTCCTAAATCAGGACTCAACCGGTATCAAAAGATTGGGATCATTCCCTGCATATTTTCAGACCACAATGCTCTAAAGCTAGAACTCAACCACAAAAGGAAGTTTTGAAAGAACCCAAATACATGGAGACTAAACAGTATCCTTCTAAAGAATGAATGGGTCAACTGGGAAATTAAAGAAGAATTGAAAAAAATCATGGAAACAAATGATAATGAAAATACAACGGTTCAAAATCTGTGGGACACAACAAAGGCAGTCCTGAGAGGAAAATATATAGCGGTACAAGCCTTTCTCAAGAAACAAGAAAGGTCTCAGGTACACAACCTAACCCTACACCTAAAGGAGCTGGAGAAAGAACAAGAAAGAAACCCTAAGCCCAGCAGGAGAAGAGAAATCATAAAGATCAGAGCAGAAATCAATGAAATAGAAACCAAAAAAACAATAGAACAAATCAACGAAACTAGGAGCTGGTTCTTTGAAAGAATTAATAAAATTGATAAACCCCTGGCCCGACTTATCAAAAAGAAAAGAGAAAGGACCCAAATAAATAAAATCATGAATGAAAGAGGAGAGATCACAACTAACACCAAAGAAATACAAACTATTATAAGAACATACTATGAGCAACTCTACGGCAATAAATTTGACAATCTGGAAGAAATGGATGCATTCCTAGAAACATATAAACTACCACAACTGAACCAGGAAGAAATTTAAAGCCTGAACAGACCCATAACCAGTAAGGAGATTGAAACAGTCATTAAAAATCTCCAAACAAACAAAAGCCCAGGGCCAGACGGCTTCCCGGGGGAATTCTACCAAACATTTAAAGAAGAACTAATTCCTATTCTCCTGAAACTGTTCCAAAAAATAGAAATGGAAGGAAAACTTCCAAACTCATTTTATGAGGCCAGCATCACCTTGATCCCAAAACCAGACAAGGATCCCACCAAAAAAGAGAGCTATAGACCGATATCCTTGATGAACACAGATGCGAAAATACTCAACAAAATACTAGCCAATAGGATTCAACAGTACATTAAAAGGATTATTCACCACGACCAAGTGGGATTTATTCCAGGGCTGCAAGGTTGGTTCAACATCCGCAAATCAGTAAATGTGATACAACACATCAATAAAAGAAAGAACAAGAACCATATGATACTCTCAATAGATGCTGAAAAAGCATTTGACAAAGTACAACATCCCTTCCTGATCAAAACTCTTCAAAGTGTAGGGATAGAGGGCGCATACCTCAATATCATCAAAGCCATCTATGAAAAACCCACCGCAAATATCATTCTCAATGGAGAAAAACTGAAAGCTTTTCCGCTAAGGTCAGGAACACGGCAGGGATGTCCATTATCACCACTGCTATTCAACATCGTACTAGAGGTCCTAGCCTCAGCAATCAGACAACAAAAGGAAATTAAAGGCATCCAAATCGGCAAAGAAGAAGTCATATTATCACTCTTCGCAGATGATATGATACTATATGTGGAAAACCCAAAAGACTCCACTCCAAAACTGCTAGAACTTATACAGGAATTCAGTAAAGTGTCAGGATATAAAATCAATGCACAGAAATCAGTTGCATTTCTCTACACCAACAGCAAGACAGAAGAAATAGATATTAAGGAGTCAATCCCATTTACAATTGCATCCAAAACCATAAGATACCTAGGAATAAACCTAACCAAAGAGACACAGAATCTATACTCAGAAAACTATAAAGTACTCATGAAAGAAATTGAGGAAGACACAAAGAAATGGAAAAATGTTCCATGCTCCTGGATTGGAAGAATAAATATTGTGAAAATGTCTATGCTACCTAAAGCAATCTACACATTTAATGCAATTCCTATCAAAGTACCATCCATCTTTTTCAAAGAAATGGAACAAATAATGCTAAAATTTATATGGAACCAGAAAAGACCTCGAATAGCCAAAGGGATATTGAAAAAGAAAGCCAACGTTGGTGGCATCACAATTCCGGACTTCAGGCTCTATTACAAAGCTGTCATCATCAAGACAGCATGGTACTGGCACAAAAACAGACACATAGATCAATGGAACAGAATAGAGAGCCCAGAAACAGACCCTCAAATCTATGGTCAACTAATCTTCGACAAAGCAGGAAAGAATGTCCAATGGAAAAAAGACAGCCTCTTCAATAAATGGTGCTGGGAAAATTGGACAGCCACATGCAGAAAAATGAAATTGGACCATTCCCTTACACCACACAGAAAAATAGACTCAAAATGGATGGAGGGCCTCAATGTACGAAAGGAATCCATCAAAATCCTTGAGGAGAACACGGGCAGCAACCTCTTCGACCTCTGCCGCAGCAACATCTTCCTAGGAACAACGCAAAAGGCAAGGGAAGCAAGGGAAAAAATGAACTACTGGGATTTCATCAAGATCAAAAGCTTTTGCACAGCAAAGGAAACAGTTAACAAAATCAAAAGACAACTGACAGAATGGGAGAAGATATTTGCTAACGACATATCAGATAAAGGACTAGTGTCCAGAATCTATAAAGAACTTAGCAAACTCAACACCCAAAGAACAAATAATCCAATCAAGAAATGGGCAGAGGACATGAACAGACATTTCTGCAAAGGAGACATCCAGATGGCGAACAGACACATGAAAAAGTGCTCCATATCACTCGGCATCAGGGAAATACAAATCAAAACCACAATGAGATATCACCTCACACCAGTCAGAATGGCTAAAATCAACAAGTCAGGAAATGACAGATGCTGGCGAGGATGCGGAGAAAGGGGAACCCTCCTACACTGTTGGTGGGAATGCAAGCTGGTGCAGCCACTCTGGAAAACAGCATGGAGGTTCCTCAAAATGTTGAAAATAGAACTGCCTTATGACCCAGCAATTGCACTATTGGGTATTTACCCTAAAGATACAAATGTAGTGATCCAAAGGGGCACATGCACCCGAATGTTTATAGCAGCAATGTCCACAATAGCCAAACTATGGAAAGAACCTAGATGTCCATCAACAGATGAATGGATCAAGAAGATGTGGTATATATACACAATGGAATACTATGCAGCCATCAAAAGAAATGAAATCTTGCCATTTGCGACAACATGGATGGAACTAGAGCGTATCATGCTTAGCGAAATAAGTCAAGCAGAGAAAGACAACTATCATATCATCTCCCTGATATGAGGAAGTGGTGATGCAACATGGAGGCTTAAGTGGGTAGAAGAAGAATAAATGAAACAATATGGGATTGGGAGGGAGAGAAACCATAAGTGACTCTTAATCTCACAAAACAAACTGAGGGTTGCCGAGGGGAGGGGGTTTGGGAGAAGGGGTTGGGATTATGGACATTGGGGAGGGCATGTGATTTGGTGAGTGCTGTGAAGTGTGTAAACCTGGTGATTCACAGACCTGTACCCCTGGGGATAAAAATATATGTTTATATAAAATAAAAAAATTATTAAAAAAAAAAAAAAAAGCCAGTTTCCCTTCAATCTGCTACCAGAGCCCAGTGCCACAGATTTAAGATACATAGATCTCATTGGTGATTAATAACTTCCCCCATCACTCTCCTCTAACATCCAGTTTCCTTACACATCCCTCAGAAAGATCAAAGTGTCCACTAGTCTGAGCAAACTAAGGATTTGTAATTACACAGCGATGTCCTTTCCCTAGAAACGAGACTTCATCATGTTGAAGGACAAATCTGGAAACCCATCTTCTTTTCTATAGATATCTTAAAGAATTAGTCACTGTTGCATTGTATCTACTTGGCCATACTTTGCATTTTTTGTAGACAGAAGACATTTTCCATTGTTTTGGTGAAATAACCGACTGTTTTAACATGTATATGCAGTCAGGCATTTTATTAAATCAACTTAGTTTATCACTAGGTGCATTTATTGTACTGTCTAATCACGGAGGTAAACACAGCTGCCATGGGCATGTGGTGAGAATACTCTGGAAAAGGGGGGCATGGTGGGAAATCTGTTTAAAAGCTGCCAATTTATCTTTCATTTACTCACTTGAAATTTTGCAGAGAGGGGCTAGTTTTCACTGACAGCAAAGGCAGCAGTCAAGTATATACTTTTTAAGGAGTTGAAGAAATCTAGATTTTATAGAAATGAATCATGGGAAAAGTGTATAACCAAGCTTCTCAAAAATGATGTGCATAGAAATCACCTGAATCTTGTGAAAATGCAGATTCCAATTTAGTGGGGCTGGGCTGGGGCCAGGGATTTTCAAACAGGCATTTCTGGTATGTCCCCCTTTCCCCGCCCCCACTCTGGTGGTGCTGATGCTGCTGGGGTTGGTTCAAGAGACTAGCAAGATTGAGAGGAGTCTGTCAAATGACTCGAGGTCACCATCTTTTTGAAATCAAGAAAACATCCACATCTTTTGTTTTTAGGGGCCAAAATGTAGTGTCCTTTTTTGATGAATTAAAGAAGCTCTAATCCAGAGGAGTGCCTTTCTGATATTCTAAGCCTGCAATAATAGCTGCTTAGTTCTTTCAATGGTTTGGTTTACTCTGGGCATTTAAAATGTATGTGTTTTTAAATTTCCAAATGCTGCCATACTCATTCAGAGTAGAAACAGGATCCTGATAGTGCTGGACGCATATTAAATATTTAACACGTGTCACCAATTGAGTAAGGCTCTTCTGTTTCTATAAGGTATTTCCAATAACCCTTGTCAGTGAATTGCTCCTTTTGCCAATTAAACAATTGAGAGAGCTTAGGAAGACACTGGGTCTAAGCTTTAAATGTGAACAGGGATTCAAGGCAGGTTTTAGGTTAAGGCTTCCTATTAGATTTCAAAGAAATACTCTGAGATCTCTGGGAAGCTGTCACCACCTGAATGCCCTTTGCTTCCCTTCAGGATTGCTATGCCAACGCCCTTGACATTGCTCCTCATTCAAAGCAAGCCTTCTTTTTCAATCATTTTCCCTTCTGTTTTGGTATGAACTTAACACTTTGTCAGTGGGATAATCCTGTGTATCTTCGAGAGGTTGGAGGTGGGTAAAGAGATCATGGACAACGTTTATGTCCCAGCACCTATCTTGACACATCTCATTTATGTATAATTAGGTGTACTTACGATCAGAATTTAAACTTAGGGATATTGCGAATATGACCATTTCCTAAATCATTTCTAGACAAGAACTTTAGCTTTGAAATTTTGAAAATACTTTTGAAATCTGTTACTTTAATTTAGGGCTTATATAAAATCAGGATTAAAATTCATTTGTGGGTCGCATCTAACAATTATTAGAGCATTTGAACTTCAGCCTTGTTTTGTGCTAGGAGAGAGAAGCGGACAGTAAATAGCAATGGAATGCAGCTATAAATTGGAAATGCATACAGGAGTTAATTTAATATAGAAGACTAAAGTAGCCTTCCACTTGCCAGGATACTGTACAATCAATCTTCTCTCAGAAATAAAGAAAAACTGAATGAAGCCATTAGGAGAGTAGGAAGCACTTTCAAAATGTTCATTGTGTCAAATGCTTATGATGGAAACTGCAATTATAAATCCGGGTGACTTAAAAATAGTAGATAAAATCTTCTCAAGCTGCCTATAAACTTCCCAGAGCCCTTACTGTCTATATATTGTTACACACACTATATTATTTGCCAAGTTCCACAAACCTAATTGCCAGAGCAGAGGCTCCCGGCCACCTCCCCCCTCCCCTTTTCTGAAGCAGAGTCATGAACTGATTAAATGGAATAAATAACTCCTTAGGGTCATCCATACATACTTGAAATAAGAAAATATGGCTAAGTGTCCTCTGCAGACAGGCTACTTAACCAGTTTTCTCTATTCAGACTTTATTCACTTACCAAACCAAACTTCAGATCACGTTTGTCTATTAAAATCCTCAACATCCTACTGGAAAGTGAATTGTGCCTAGTGAAGGAACTAATCTTTAAAACGAGGTTACTCTTTTGGGAGAATGCTTTGGACATCCTAACTTTTCAGTGTCCACAAGGGCTGAAACCTTTCTCTGGCCTTCTAGAAGAAATTTTCATAGCCTTGTGAGGGTTTGTACTCCCCAGTTTGTTTCCCAAAACAGATCTTAACAGATCTTTATCTTGCTTCTTGTATTTAAGATACTGTGCTACACTGGCACATCAGATGATCTATTCTCTGTGTTTCTCTGTGCTTTGTGACATGGAAAGCTGTGTTGATTTACATGCTGATTTTAGTCTCTGACAAAATTCTCCCTGCTACCTCAGTGACAGGACTGTCAGTCAGCTGTGGCTAGAAATGTATGTCTCTTAAATCAAACTGATCACTCTTCTGAGGCTGCCAGACGCTGTAGGACATGAAACTGCAGCCCAGTTGTTAATCCGTGCTGTTTGTCTCTACAAGCTGCTCCAAAGCCTGGGTGGGGGAGCTTGGTTCCTACTGCATCCCTGTTTCTGCCCTGGGATGATGTGGTTTCTTGTGGCTGAGCCATCTTCAGAAGGGCGGAGCTAGGATTATCACCCATTTACACCCCTTCCCGGTGCTAGCCCAAGCCTGGGTATCAGAGTCGGTTGCTGTAGACTCATCAGGCCAAAGGGACTCAGATAAGATTGAGATTTGGAATCCCTCCCAGTACAAGTCAGCTTGGAGTACAAGCACTACACAGCCCTGTGACTCTGTCCACTGTTGCCTCTTCATGGGATAACCATGCTATAGGGCTGTTGAGTGGAGTACCACCAGACCGTCGTATTCCTCAACCGCCCCTTCCCATCTGATATTCGGACTCAGCACTACCTAACTCCGATATCCTCTCCCTTTCTCTTGAGTTCTCTCCAGAGTCTCTGACATCCCTCGCTGAAAAATGGCTTATGTAAGATATGCCATACTCCCATCTTTCAGACAAGTGTGGGGTGTGTGTGTGTGTGTGTGTGTGTGTGTGTGTGTATACATACATACATACTCCTACCGGGGACGGTGTTCAGATACCACTCCACCCTAAACTGGAAGCCTTCTTCGGCTTGTGTCCAAGAGCTGATAGAAATAGATACTTAAGACAGGTGGTACTCAGTTCCACACACTGGATTCATCAGAGTGTGATCACCAGCCCAAACCGAGCCCCTGCTCCTACATCCTGGAGCCCTGGAAATGAGAGCTGTCACAAGTTTCTTTCAAATTCTCCATAGAAACCCTGATCAATCTGATATGTTCCAAACTATCATAATCTGGATTTTCTATCCAATTAGCATTTCACCTGTTGTGTATCTAAGTGTCTATTGTTTGTAAGTAACAAAAACCAATTTGAGATACTTTAGACTAAAAAGGGGGATTTATTGCGAGGATTCAGACTGGGCTCTGGGGACTTGAAGGTGAAATCATGGACCTTTCTCAAAAGCCCTGGTCTCACCAGACCTACAGTCTCTCAGTATCACAGTACCTGAATTCTGAAAAGAAAGAAGTGGCTATCCATGTTTCAACTAACAAAGGCCAGGGACCCAATTTTAGGTAACTTAAGTCAAAAACCTGGTGCCAAGCGCTACAGACAAGGTACAGAGCTAGGGGAATCTCTGTGGCCCAGGCTACAAATAGTACCCACTACAGGAAGTATTGATTTTTCTTTTTTAAACATTAAGACAATAGTAGTGATCAAATTTTTACAAGTCCTTAATCTGTACTTTATACAAGGCTACTTAAAATGTTCTCAGAAGGGTTGAAGATAAACCCAGTAGTTCTGAGCTTGGGTTTCCTGGACCTATAAAGATCCATGCTAGGATTCTGAACGTTCTTCAGCCGCTCCAGTGTTCTGAGAAGCCTTCACTTAACTTACCAGGATAAAGCTGCAAAGGATCACTAGCCCCTTGAGTTTCTTGGATTTTTAGCTAAAATGTTATTAAGTTGATGTGGTAATGTTCTGTGTCCTCATGATAGAAGTTCATTATATAGATCTTTATTTAATCACGGAGAAATTAAACTCAGAAACAGACACAGTACTAATAGCAAACACTCATGCCATGTCTTCTGTGTGCCTGTGCTCCTCCAGTACTCCAGACATGATCTTTCCAAAGCTGCAGTTCATTGACAATGGAGGTAGAAGGAGATATTTAAGTGCCAGAGAAGACTGGGAGCCACCCAACCAAGTCTTCAGTTAGAGTTCAGCGTCAGCGGTGATCCTCATGCAGAGATAGAAACATCTTGCTCTTAACAGGGAGTTAGTTATTCCCAGAACAAACTTCATAACTGAGTCTTCTTTTGCTTGCCACCCCTGAGTTTGATTCTAGCCACAGTTTCACACATTCCTAAGTTGTAGTTTTGGTCTGTGTTCAAAGTAACCCTTCAGCGCTCTTGCATTTTTTACTGTGCTGGACATCTGGGGTTAGACTGTTTAGCAAGATAAAATATCCTCATTAGACTATAGAACAATTTGAAACCACATAGGGCTGTTGTACTCTTTCAAGAATTTGAAATGTGTACTCTGATCTGCCACATGGCTTGTCTATCACTTCAAAACCACAAAGTAGCTATTTAATAACAATCCAGATCTAAGTGTTACTTTGTTAGATAATGAACCAGATACCTTTTCATAAATATTCATGGAAACACTCAGAGATGAATGATATCCCCTCCTTTACAGATAAAGCAACTGAGGCTTGGCAAATAGCTTGGCAAATAGCAAATAAAAAGTACTCCAAAGCACCCCAGGAGTGGAAGCTGTAATGTTCTAGGCAGCAGAGACTGTACCTGTTTCCTGTTGTATTCTCAGTCCCCAGCACAAAATGGGTCCATAATAAATACACAAGTAAGAAATAAACGAACAACTCTTATTTCGAAGTTCATGCTCCTTTCTGCTATATTGTTTCCTTTAAGATTACCCTGGCATACATTTTGTGCCTAAGCGAAGAAATAATTTATCAGCACTAGTAGGAGTAAAATATTCTGTTGTCATAGAATAAATGTATACTTCCACCCATTGGCTTGTCTTTTTGTGTTGTTGGCATGAAGGTTAGTTGCAGTATATAGAAATAAATCACCATAAGAAAAGCAATCACCATAAATCCATGCTTGAGGAAAGGGGCCGTCATCATTTTGTTGGAATGCCGGTACAATATGCGAGCTATCAAAATTCACCTAATTCTGGGATATTTTTTCCCCAGATAACAATATATAAAAGGTAATTCCATTGAACGAATCTTGTCAGTATGTTTAGTTGATGTTTTATAGCAGTAAAAATGTACTTAACTGCAAACCTCAAACCAAGTTACTGGAAGGAAAGATAAATACACGGGTGATCTGTGTTATGAAAATCACAAGGCAAAATTGCTCTAACTTTACTCTTACATCTGTTGATCATACCACATTGCTTTAAACATTCGAATTCCAGTTCTAAGTATTCATTGGCCTGAAAGAAATACTGTATGAATTATAACATTTACTTGCAGTCCTTAAAAAAATAAGGAGGGGGTATGCAGAAGACTTTCTTTGTCTTGGGAAATGCTGCCCAATGTTTGCTGGAGAAAATGGCTATATTGATTCCGGACAATGGTTTATATTATCTTAGCAAATATAGTTTGAGGTCAGTTACCAGAAATGCTAGTTTTTCACTGAGTTTATAAACTTCCTGGTATTTATAAAACTGAAAGAATGTGTGCTGTTCAACTTGTAACCATGATTATTCAGTGGGTCACTTTAAGTAAATATGTAAACATCTGGTTCCAAGAGACCAGCAAAGACCTCACAGCTTCACATCTGTAAATAGTGCCTCTCTATTAAACCTCCTATATTAGTGTTTGGGGGAAAATTTTAAAAAAAGGTCAATCTTAGTTTTGTAAGCTTCATGATTATATGACCCAAAATAGATTATTTAGACCAGAGAGGGATAAATTAATTCCTTTTTGGTTCTGGATCCTTTTGTGAAGCTGATGACCCCAAAATTGGCAGAATATTACATATAGCTTTAGAAGATTCTCTGATCTAAAGTTCATCAATCTACATTAAGAATATAAATATCACTTCAATTTTTAGGCACAGGTGTACATGAATTTAAATCTACATATTAGCCTATTTTTCTCTTTAAACTCTTCATTATATTCATGTGCCTCTAAGTGCCCAAAAGCATAATGCTGCAAATGCGAGAAAAGTTATTCTAGCAAAGTGGTATTTGATACTGTGCTGTTTATCTAGGCCCTCCCCTTTCTCTTGTCCACTATGCAGTAGCTTATATTCCTTAACCTTATGTGGAGAGGCCTGCTCTGAGTTTTTGGTTGTTCAAGTGTAGGATTTTCTCTGGAAATTTTTTAGAAGTCATATTCAGGAAATGGGAGAAAACTGAACCTGGGAACATAATAAAACTTTTGAGCATCATGCTTCCCTTTTCCAGCTAATTCCATGGTGGTGTTACTCAGCTAAAATCTGTATGTCAATATCTTTGCCTTTCTTAAGTATCAGTTACAAAGTTTCTGCCTGAAATAGACATCTGTCTCTAGGATCTTACAAATCCAATTGGAGAGAAGAGGCTATACACGGAACAAGAAAATAGTGAATTATTCAGTATTGTAAATATTGATGGGGGTAATGGATGCTAAGAGCAAGTCTACAATTAAATCATTATAAACATAATGAGTAATAGTGTGTTCCCAAGCTTATCCGAGCCTAAATCCTATTTTATAACACTGATTAACATCCAAAACAAACTAAGGAACTATTATCTAGAATTATCATAAATTTTCCTGAGGCTGAGGGAAGCCCTTGAGAAATAGACAGGATGTGGGTTTGGTTTGGTCCAGTATCACCAGGGATTAATTGTTTAAAAAAAAAATTCATTACTGGGCACTACCTCTGACCTATGAAATCATAATTTTTGATGTGGTGGCATTGGATCTCCACATTTTAATACCATCTCTGCCTTTATGAACAGTCAGGCATGAGAACCCCCTTACAGACATGTGTGATGAAGAGGAAAGGTGTCCATACCATGTAGACAAATAATGTTCAACAGTAAAATTCTTTGAGCACTTTGAGTCTAACCTCAAAACTTGAGAACTTGAAAGATTTTGTAAATAGTGACCTCTTCCAGGCTATCATTTGCTGGACCTAATAAAATGAACATCTCATTGCTAAAATAGTCCTTTTGGATTTCCATTTCAGCACATGGTTTCAAATATTTACTTCCTGCCAAAAAATTCAAATAATGCAAGTTTGTGTACATATAAGTCACAAACACATCTATCTACATAATTTCTTTTGATTTTTTCATGGGAGCATGTGGAGGCACTGATTGCCTTATATGTCAAACTTCATAAAAGTGAAGCAAGGGAAGAAAATAATTACAGAGTAAAAGGAGTTTCATGCACTTTTTTTCTTCATAACTGTGAGATCTTGGATAAAATTTGAGGACCTGCTAAGTCTGATGCCCAGAAGGACTTCTGATGAAAAATTCCCATTTTTCCTCAGTGAGAAACACTTTTTTAAAAAAAAATCTAAATCCTGGGGAAGAGCTTTGTTATGGTTGTGGGCTCTCCACCTCTGCGGGATCAGGAAGCTGGGGACGCGCCCTTAGACGCTGCCTCTGGCCCCTAGCTGTAGCCCCACTGCTGCCGGTGATAGATTCCTGTGGCCTTTTAAGTGATTGAATAATGATGGAAATGGATCCAAAATAATAAATGACTACTCTACTAAAGCAGTAGAAGACTCCTCGTATCACCTTCCAGTTCAATTCAGTCTTCAGGAGGAGGCAGAACAAGTGAAATAGAGAAGACGACCTCACTTTGGAACTGTTTACTCCTTGACTTCTTTATTTCTACTTGTTTTAATTTTGCTGTGAATTTAAATAGTGAAAACCAAAGAAATAGAAGATACATTTGGGAGCTTTATATAACCCAAGAAATTTGCCTTGAAAGCTGCTATTCTTTGGGGGAAAACATACTAAGTTCCTGTCTGATTAAAAACAAACCAGATTTCCTATGTCCCTTAGATTCTGAAGAATAAAACAGATATAAATACATATCCGCACACTTTTTAGCAGCTCTGTAGGAATAATGAGATTTATAAATTAAGGGCTTTGTTATGTGGATGTTTTGCCGCTGGAATTGACTGCTCAGAAGATCTTTTATTGCTCTCTAATGCTATATTTTTGATCTGTGGCTTTGATGGCATTCGCCCACACATGAGTTTACCTCTTTCCAGTTATGACCTTGTTATGAACAGTGTTTGCACTCAATGTGCAAATGTCCATGTATTATCTATTTAAACAGCATCATAGTGCCATCACTCAAGGAAGTTGAATGAGGTGAACATAGACATAGCTCTTTCCCCTTACCCCCATTTTTTAAATGTAACAAATACTTTTTATGTTCCCCTTCCCCTTTCCCCTTCCCCTTTTTGGAAACGTGTCAGGAACTAGATAGTTTACGATGAGCAATTGAGGAGACTTGAAAGAGTGATACAGACAGAGCCTGGCTTCCTTGTGCTTTATCACAAGGCGTGCTGCTGGCCAGCCTATTTAAGCACCCTTTTAACAAGAGAACCTCGTAGGAAATCCAGCTGGCAGACTCAAGGAGTTCGGGAAACAGGACCACAGAGGTTACACTCTGGGATCCTGGCCATGAGGTTGGATGCCTCACCTTGCTGAAAAGAGACACTGGACCTAAATGGCGCAGCATGACTTTGTTCCTGCTTGGCTAAATTTCTCAACACCACAGTCAGCTAAGTCACCTAAAGCCACCTTCGAAAAACACGGAGAGCACCTACCCCGAAGAGATCGTAGGTTTGGAGTAAGCCATCATCGACATAATTCCTCTGATGGCTTTTTTAACAATGGACCTCTGCGAACTGCAGGAGATTCCTGGCACCAGCCCTCCCTGTTTCGCCACGACTCTGTGGACTCTGGTGTCTCTAAGGGAGCATATGCTGGAATCACAGGGAATCTGTCTGGTTGGCATGGCTCTTCCCGAGGTCATGATGGCATGAGCCAGCGTAGTGGGGGTGGCACAGGGAACCATCGCCACTGGAATGGCAGCTTCCATTCCCAGAAAGGCTGTGCCTTTCAAGAAAAGCCACCTACAGAGATTAGGGAAGAAAGGAAAGAAGACAAGGTGGAAAAATTACAATTTGAAGAGGAAGATTTTCCTTCTTTGAATCCAGAAGCTGGCAAACAGAATCAGCCATGCAGACCTATTGGGACCCCTTCTGGAGTGTGGGAAAACCCACCTAGTGCCAAGCAACCCTCCAAAATGCTAGTCATCAAAAAAGTTTCCAAAGAAGATCCTTCTGCTGCCTTCTCTGCTGCATTCACCTCACCAGGATCTCACCATGCAAATGGGAACAAATCATCAACCATGGTTCCAAGTGTCTATAAGAACCTGGTTCCTAAGCCTGCACCACCTCCTTCCAAGCCCAGTGCATGGAAAGCTAACAGAATGGAACACAAATCAGGATCCCTTTCCTCTAGCCGGGAGTCTGCTTTTTCCAGTCGGATCTCTGTTACCAAACCAGTAGTACTGGCTGGGGGCACAGTTTTAAGCTCTCCTAAAGAGAGTCCCTCCAGCACTACTCCTCCGATTGAGATCAGCTCCTCTCACCTGACCAAGCTCACCCGCCGAACTACTGACAGGAAGAATGAGTTCCTGAAGACTCTAAAGGAAGGGAGACTTCTCAGAGAACAGAGACTGTGACAAGCTGGAGGATTTGGAAGACAACAGCACACCTGAACCAAAGGAAAACGGAGAGGAAGGCTGTCATCAGAATGGTCTTACTCTCCCTGCAGAGGAGGAAGGGGAGGTCCTCTCACACTCTCTGGAAGCAGAGCATCGATTATTGAAAGCAATGGGATGGCAGGAATATCCTGAAAATGATGAGAATTGCCGCCCCCTCACAGAGGATGAGCTCAGAGAGTTCCACATGAAGACGGAACAGCTGAGAAGAAATTGCTTTGGGAAGAACGGCTTTTTGCAGAGCCATGGTTCCGGCCTGTTCTCCCCTTGGAGAAGCACTCGTAAAGCAGAGTTTGAGGATTCCGACACGGAAACCAGTAGCAGTTAAACATCAGATGACGATGCCTGGAAGTAGGTATATAAGTCCTCAAAAATCTGACCCAGTAAACTCAGCTTGTGTGTTTAGGGAGTATACAGAAGAAATCATTCTTTTCCTTTTCTTATGTTGTTGAATACTTCATGCACAAGGGAAAATAGTCATATCCCAAAGAGAGAGCAATTGGCTTGTGTAGCTTTTGTTGTTCTTCCCTGTTATCTGCTTAATAGAAGTTTGTGTGATGGGAAAGATTTTTTAAATACACACACACACACAGACACAGTATCTATGGGGCGACGCACAGGTGGGAGCTGGCAGTGCAGAGAGGAGACGCGGTCTGCAGCAACAGCTTCTACTACCAGCCCTTGGGGCACTCACCCCTGTGCTCAAGCAATCATTGTCAATGACAAAGTGACTATTGAAGTTATAATTGTATTAAATTAATGCTAATAATTTGGATATTTTATTTTATTTTTTGGCTGCTCAGGTAACGTTAGCCCTTAACCAAGCATATGTGGTTTTCTTTTTTTCTTTTTTCTTTTTTTTTCCTTTTTTTGGGTACAGCTGTAAAATATTTGGATATAGGAAATGTTGTGTTATTCTTGCAGCCTTGATATTCAGGTTGGATTGTAAAATATAAATTTTTGTGAGATTTCAAAGATTAAGATTATTTTGATAACATTATTTACAGATTTAAAAGATGTGGTTATCACAAGTCTGTTGAAGGGGAAACTACTGCATAAAATAACTAACTTGGAATAAATATTTTGCATCAGTTTGGAAAAAAAAATCTAAATCCTTATTAAATGGTGGGACTGGATGTTTTTCTCTTAGGAACTAAAAGGGAAGGGAATTTAAAAGTATTTTACTTTTTAAAAAAGAATTTACTTTTCCTGAGGCTCTACTAAGGATCAGGTCCTTTATTTCACTTACTGCCCCTTCAACACCCAACACAACTCCATAAAGGAGGTGGTATGTCTCTAAATCCTTTTCATGGATTAAGAAACTGAAGCAGTAAGAATTGCTTGGCCTCCTTAAGGTCTTAAGGACTGTTAAGTGCCAAAACCAGAGTTTTAACCCTCTTCTCTGTGCTGCGCTTGTTTTTCTGTAGCACATTTCCCGAGAGCAGCAGGATCTCTAAACATTGTACCTCTAGCCCAGGACATCCCTCACTTCCTGGTGGCAGACCATTTCTGTAGAGGGGAACAGCCCACACCAGACTCTTCCCTCAGTTGCACAATGGAAGTGAGGTCCACCGCACAGAGCTGTATGGGTTTAACAGCTTTAGTGAGGTGTCATTTACATGCTCTAAAATCAATTTATGTATAAATTTCACTGAATTTGGTAAGCATCTTTAGTTGGGAAATTGCCACCACAACCTAGTTTTAGGACTTTTGCATTTTAGGCCCCTAAAGTAAAGGGCCTTTTTCAATCCCTAATGCCTACCATTCCTTGGTCCCAGAAACCATTTGACTGCTTTCTGTTCCAACAGTTTTGCTTTTTTCCAGAATATCACGTGAATAGAAACTGTGTAGTCTTTTGTTTTAGCGTTTTTCAGTTAGCATGTTGTTTTGTGGTGCATGCATTTTGTTTGTACCTTGTATCAGTAGTTCATCCCTTTTATGGCTGAAAAGTATTCCATTGTATAACCTACCACATCTTATTTATGTTCGGGTAGTATCTATTTGGGGTTACTATGGATAATGCTGCTACACATAATCATATAAATATTTCTGTGGCCATAGGTTTTGTCTTGGGTAGATACCTAGAAGTAGAATTGTTGAACCAAGTAAGTATATGTTTAATATAAGATGCTGTCAAACTGTTCAAAGTGGTTCTACCATTTTGCATATCCACCTACAGTACATAGTGTTTCAGTTCCTCCACATCCTCAACAACACTTGGTATTGTCCACCTTTCTAACCTGAATTATTCCAGTGGGCATGGAATGGCGTCTCAATGAGGGCTTAATTTAATTTCACTGATGGTGAGCTTCTTTGTGTCTTGTGGATCATTTGTATATCTTCTGTGGAGTATCTGTTCAACTTCTATACCTTCTTTTGTGTGGTGCTTGTAAAGAAAACTATGTATCTTTTGTGTAAGGTGTGTTCAAATATTTTGCCCAATTTAAAATTAAGTTGTATGGTTACTAACATAAAAATTTTTTCTTACTGTGTATTTTAAGCACTTTTTATATTTTTTGGAAACAAATTTTTCATTAGATATTTCTGTAAATATTTCCTCAGTCTTTAACTTTTCATTTCCTTGCTGGTATATCTCAAAGACCAGAGTACTTCTAATAAAAGCTGACTTACTAATTTTTTTCTTCTATGACACAATAAACATAAGCCAGAAAAGAAGCTTTGGGTGTCACATCTCAGAAATCTTGCTTAACGCAGTGTCATGGATTTTTTTTTCCTAGGTTTTCTTCTAGAATTTTTAGTTTTAAAATAAGTTCTCATTTAGATTTGTGATCTGTTTTAAGTTAACTTTTGTGCATGGTACAAGAATCAAGGTTCATTGTTTGCATGCAGATGGCCAGGTATCCTAGCACTATTTATTGAAAAGATTTTCTTTTCACTAATTGTTTACTTCACCCCTTTGTTAAAAAATCAATTAACCATTTAAACGTCTTTCCAAATTCTCCATTCTCTTTCATTGATCTGTATTTCTATTCTTATGCCAATACTATACTATTTGATTATTTTTATATTGTTTTGAAATCAGGTAGTATATAAGTCCTCTAACTTTGCTGTTCTTCTTTAAAAATGCTTGGTATTGAGGAGAGCCCAGGCAGCAACCTCTTTGACCTCAGCCACAGCAACTTCTTCCTAGAAACATTGCCAAAGGCAATGAACCATTTCAAAGAACCATTTGAATGGTTCAGTGAACCATTTCAAAGAACCATTTCTTGGTTTCATTGATCTATTTAATTTTTAACATTTTTATTTTTATTTCTGCTCTACTCCTTATTTCATTCCTTCTGCTGCCTTTAGGCTTTGTTTGTTGTCCCTTTTCTATACATGTAAGGTGAGGTTGTTTGAGATTTTTCTTCCTTCTTGAAATAGGCCTGTATTGCTATATAGTTGCCTCTTAGAATTGTTTTTACTGCATCCAAAGATTTTGGACCATTGTGTTTTCATTTTCATGTACTTTATTTCTGTTTTTATTTTCTGGTTGACCTATTCATTGTTCAGTAAAGCATGTTAAACTCCATGTATTTGTGTTCTTTGCAGATTTTTTTCTTGTGGTTAATGTCTAGCTTCATAGCATTGTGGTCAGTAAAAGATGCATGGTAGGACTTCGATCTTCCTGAATTTGCTGAAGCGTGTTTTGTGAACCAGCATGTGATCTTTTCTGGAGAATATTCTGTGATACACTTGAAAAGAACGTGTTTTCTTTTAAGATAGATTTAACAGATATACTCAAAATATCCTAGTCCAGTGTGTCAGTCAAAGCCATTGTTTCCTTGATTTTCCATTTATATTATCTGACCATTGCTATAAATGGTGTTTTTAAAGCCCCCTATTATTATTAGCTCCTTTGTTACTGTTTTATATATTTGAGTGTTCTCCTCTTTGGTGCATAAATATTTATAACTTATATCTTCTTGTTGGAATGTCCCTTTTATGTTTATATAGTATTCTTCTTTATCTCTAATTATAGTCATTGATTTAAGGTTTTTTATCTGGTGGCATCTGGGTGGCTTAGTTGGTGAAGCATCTGAATCTTGAATTCAGTTCAGGTCATGATCTTGCAGTGGTGGGATGAGCTCCACATCAGGCTCTGCACTCAGTGGGGAGACCACTTGAGATTCTCTCCCTTTACCTCTTTCCCTTCTCACACATGCTCTCTCTCTAAAGTAAAACTTTAAGTTCTATTTTATCTGAACTAAGTATTGATACTCCAACTTCCTTTGACATCCATTTGTATGATAAATGTTTTTCCATACCCTTTCAATTTGCAGGTGTCTAGGCCTAAAACGAGTCTCCTATAGGCAGTATAGATGGGTCTTTTTTTCCCCAATCCATTCTGGTTTTTTTTTTTTTTTTTCTTCAATCCTCTATGTCTTTTGATTGGAGCATTTAGTCCACTTACATTCTAAATAATTATTGATATGTATTTATTGCCATTTTATTACATGTTATATTTTTTGAAGTATTTCTCTATTCCTTCTCTTTTTCATTATTTTTGACTTTTTTTTTTTTTTAGTGATATTCTATCCTCTTCTACATATAGCTTTCTATATTAAGTTGGTTGTCATTTAACTTTGTGACCATTCTTTGCTCCTTAACTCCCTACATTTTAGGTGTATATTTTAGGTGTATGTTTATATTTTATATCCTTTTATTCTGTGAGTTCTTTGACTCTGTGGTTTTTTTGTTTTGCTTTGTTTTTTTTTTTTTTTTTAAGAGGAAAGAATCATTTTTACTACTTTTGTGTTTCCTACCTCTATATTGTCACTTTTGGGGTTTCCTTTCCACTCAACGAATCCCCTTTAATATTTCTTGCAGGACTGGTTTAGTGGTCATGAACTCCTAGTTTTTGTTGGGGAAACTCTTTATCCCTTCTTCTATTCCTAATGGTAGTCCTCCTGGATAGAGTGTTCTTGGCTGCAGATTTTTCCAACTCAGCATTTTGGATATATCATGCCACTCTACTCTGGCTTGCAAAATTTTTTGAAAAATCTCCTGCTAGCCTTATGAGTTTTCGTTTGTAAGTTACTGACTTCTTCTGTCTTATTGCTTTTAAAATATTGCTTTTACCATTATATTTTGCCAGTTTAATATATGATCTGATGTAGGTCTGCTTTTGGTGATTTGATGGTAGTTTTTTGTGCCCCCTGGATCTGGATATGTTTCCCTCCCGAGATTAGGGAAGTTTTCAGCTATTATTTCTTCAAATAAATTTTCTGCTCCGTACTCCCTTTTTTTCTGGAACTCTTAAAATACAAATGTCATGTTTGAAGTATTAAATGTATTGTTTTATGTAATTCCTATTTCTTTTCTTCAGTTTACTTCCTATTCTGTCTTCTAGGTCACTAAATTTTTCTGCTTCTTCTATCCTAGTGTTCATTCCATCAAGCATGTTTCTCATTTTGTTTATTGAGCCCTTTCTCTCTTCTGTATCATGCCTTATTTCTGTTAAGGGTTTCATTCATGTCCTCCACTCTTGTCTCAAGTCCAGTGAGTACCATCCTGATCAGGTATATTACTTATATCTGTTTCACTTAGATCTCTAGGCATGGCCTTGTCCTGTTCTTGCATTTGGGATAAATTTCTCTGTCTCCTCATTTTTTTCTGCATTTCTGTGTCTATTTCCCTGTGTTGAGAAAATCAGCTATGTCTTCTGCTCTTGAAAAGAGTTACTTTATAAAAAAGAGGTCTTGGAGTGCCCTGCAATACAGTGTCCCCTGTTCACAGAATCTGACATTTCAAAAGAGTATTCTGTGTGTGATGCCTATAATCTGCTGTTGTGTCTGAGTCACTTTTCCTTTCAGTGCACTTGTCTGCACTGACATTCTGCCTGTTGTGGGCTGTGCCTGTTCTCTGTAGTGTTAGTGGGACACAGGCACACCAGTTCTGAGGGAGCATGGCCACTAAGGAACTTGGGAGTGGGCAGCAGGATTAGCAAAATTTCCATTAGGCCTCAAATCCTATGCCAGATCTCTTGAAATGCTATAGTGGCTGGGGGCCATACACCAGCAGTTGGAGGCACAGGTGTGGGGCATAGTATGCAGCAATGGCTGGGCAGGGTACATGTGTAGCTTTAACAGAATTTACCTTGAGGTCAGGCCTGAGCTATATTTTGCAGTGCTTGATATTGACCCACAGATCTTCAAGTTTGTTTATTTTTAACTTTATTGTTCTGTTTTTAGATTGCGATCTACTGATTTTTCATTCATTGTTTTTTTCTTCACCATTTCAAATCTGTTTGAGTATATACATTTTCCATTTCCATTAATATGCTTTTCTTCTCTACAATAGCCATTGGATTCTTTTAGTTTCCTTCTCTTAGTATTTACTATTTGTTCATTATTTGAATATTCCTTGAACAGGATTTCCTTTAATTTTTTAATGTATTTATAATAGCTCTTTGAAGTCTTTGTCTTAAATCCAACCTCTGAGCCCACTCAGTGTTAAATTCTAATGGCTGCCTTTTTCCCTAGATATGGGTCATTCCTGTTCCTTTTCACATTTCATATATTTTGGTCAAAAATTAGTAAAAAGCGTTTGTAATTGTACTCACAGTGAATCTGAAATTGGTTTTGTTCTTTGGAGGGATTTAGACTTTAACATGTCTTGAGTCAAACTGAAATCTCCAACCACAGATTTTTTTTCTTTTGCCCAGTTCTCTAAGGAGTTCCTCTGCACCTGCATAGTTCAGAGGCCAAACAGGCAGAGATTGTAGTCAGAGACTCTGAGTTAGGCTTTCATCCTCCTCTGTTTTGTGTAGATTTCACTGTGCATTCAGATGTGTGGCAAATTCACATGCTTTCTTTCAATTTTTGTTGGGTTCCTTGCTGTATCCAATAAGCACACATAGTTTAGCAGTTAGTCAGGTATATATGGAATGCTTATTGTATCAGTTGCTCTATAGCTTTCTCACATCCAAAATCTCCCTCTGAAATTTCTAACTGCTTTGTTGCCTGATCCTGAGTCTGTCACCTTGAGCTGATAAAGCTGGATTTTCACTGCCCATGTTTGGTAGTTGGTGGAGCTTGGGAATGCTCTCAGACCCCCACCTCCCCTCCAAAAATTAATTCTTAGTTATTACTCAATGCAGTAGCAGTTTCACATGAATTAGTATTTCCCAAGTTGTTGCCTACCTTTGGTTATTTTCCAGTGCCCTGAAATGATTGTCACAAATGGTTTTGTCCAGTGTATAGTCATTTTCTATGGAGCAGTCATCTGACCATCTCATGCTGTCGTTACCAAAAGTAGAGTCCCTAGATTACTTTAAGGATAAAAAGAAATAGTGTGCATTAAGTGTTGGGTATAGTTGCTGGCATATGGTAAGTACTCAAAAGGTGATAGTATCTGTTAAATAATAACAGGAAAAGCTAGATCCCTCAATGGACTCTCAGTATTATTCATCTTTTCTGGAACATAGCTTCCAAACTATGTGCTGGAGGATCCATCTCATCAGCCCTCAGGTTTCCTGTCACCTCCACCTTATGTAGGATTCCAAAATCCTCCATTTAACTACTGTTTCATGCAAATACTATCTTTTTCTGTGTGTGTCATGATGTAGAAAGGCTTAGGAAGCATTACTCTTAGAGGACAGCCTGGAGCAGGATCCCTATTGGGTCTTCTAGATCTGCTTTCAAATAAGTTCATGGGAACAAGTCTTTTAAGGTACTTTTCAAAGTTCTCTGAAATAGGAACTCCCTTACATATAAGACTCTCCATTCAATAAGTAATGTTGATGACTTGCAATGTGCCAGGCCCCTTTTCCCACCTTCTCTTAATTCCAGGAGTAAACCAGAGGTCCTGACTCCAGTGTGGCCCATGGTATTCTCTTCACTACCCTAAGGGATTGAAAGGCCCTAATTAAATGTGTTGGCTTGGCAAAGACCTCTGGGTGTGTACATGCATGCATACATGGCAGGAGATCGCTCTAGTAATCGCTCTGAGTATCCTGCCATATGTCTTCTAAGATAGTGCTGTAGAATAAGGTAATGGTGATCTTGGGTCACACAGTTTACAGTGCTGCATGGGAAATAGGCAGAACTTCATTTCAGTTATTTTCTTGTTTGGGGCCAGTCTTTTCAGTCACCAACAAACTGTTACTGTTGCAGCCATCAGCCTTACTAGGTAGAGATGGACAATAATGTTGGTGCTCTAAGTCGTTGTTGGAATTTTCAAGTTTCTATTCCTGCTTGTGTGAACTAACCCTCACTAGAGTTCTTTGTGCCCTAGGCTTATGGGTTTATGCTGATTGGTATAACTTAGTGAATATATATCTACTTTCACAACTCTAGCATATTAACTAATAAAGATTACATTTGAACTACCTCGGGTATTACTTTGTACTGATTATCTGTGTCCCAGTTTGATTCAAAGAGGTTAACACTTTTACAGAGACCTATGATTTAATGGCAAAGTACACCAACTTCCCACTAATGGATCATGTTTTGATGTTGCCACTTAATAAACCTTTTATGTAACTGTCAGCATTTCTGTGTGATACTAGCTTCAGTAAAAATAGCCTATGATGCCCACTTTTGAAGTAATATAAAGAAGACATGATTTACGCATAATAAATTATGGCAAGAAAAATAAGCTTCACTGTTAAAAACAAACAAACAAACAAACAAAACAAACAAAAAACAAAAAACACATTCCCAGGGAAAGGTTTACTGTTGGTAATTAAAATGCTTTACAGAAATGTTTCACTAAAAATAGTACAATGGTGAATTGTATTATTAGACTTACAAATCAAAACCCCAATGAGATACCACATCACACCAGTCAGAATGGCTAAAATTAACGAGATAGGAAACAACAGATGTTGGCAAGGATGTGGAGGCAGGGAAACCCACTTACACTCTGGGTGGGAATGCAAGCTGGTACATTCTTTACTCTGGAAAGTGGTATAAAGTATGGAGGCTCCTCAAGATGTTAAAAATAGAGCTACCATATGACCTAGCAATTGCACTACTAGGTAATTACCCCAGAGGTATAAATGTAGCGATCCAAAGGGGGACCTGTGCCCCAATGCTCATAGCAGCAATGTCCACAATAGCCAAACTGTGGTAAGAGTCTAGATGTCCATTGACAGATGATTGGATAAAGATGTAGTACATATATTTAATATGACTCAGCCGTTAGAAAGGATAAATACCATTTACACTGATGTGGATAGAATTGGAGGGTATTATGCTGATGGAAATAAGTCAGTCAGAAGGACAATGATCATATGGTCAGAAGGACAGTGATCACTTTTATGTGGAATAAAACAGCATAGAGGGATCATAAGGGAAGGGAGGGAAAACAGAATGGGAAGTCATAAGAGAGGGAGAAAAAACTATGAGAGTTCTTAACTATGGGAAACAGGGTTGCTGGAGGGGTGGTAGGTAGGGGGATTGGTAATTGGGTGATGGGAATTAAGAAAGGCTCATGATGTGATGAGCAATGGGTGTTATATGCAACTGATAAGTTACTGAACACTACATCTGAAACTAAAGATGTACTGTATGTTAGCTAATTGAATTTAAATAAAGAATAACATAAATTTTTCAAGCAGCTGCCAGTGCACAGTTCACACTGTATCAAGGGAAACATGGCTTCATCACACTCAAGTTGCAACAACCTCTTGTTCTTTAAATCTGTTTTTCATCCCTGCACAAGCAACTGCTAGTACAGAAAGATGTGTTAATTAACTCCAGCATAGTTCATAAGGGAATTATTCTCTATCAACAAGAGAAGTTTTGAAGTCAGTGCCAAAGGTTTATCTGAGGTTTTGTTTTAATTTAATCAGTTCATGTTTGGGCCCCTGCAATTAATATTCTTCTTCTAAAATGATCCTGAAATCTATTTACCATTTCAAAGTTCTGTAGGTAAAATATCAGATAAATTTAAAAAGAAAAAGTCTGTGAGGTAACTTGGTAAAGTATTGAACCAAGATATTTAAAGCTTGAAATTATATGTCAGAACCATAGTTGTAGAAATATATAGGAAACATGAATGATTTGTTGTTCATGACGCAATCAGTAGGCTAACGATGCTATATTCCACAGTCATGGAGGGATCCAAGCTCTTTTAATCTTTTTTCAGTCTTGCAGTGGGTTTTTGCACCCCTAATCACATGAGGAAAGTGAAGGTGAAGATGATCTCAAGTGAAGTTTCAGGGGCCAGGTTTGAAAGAGGTACATAGTACTTCTTCCCTCATGCCATTGACCAGACTAGTCTCTCAGGGCCGCCTAAATGAGCTGAAGAAATAGACTGTGATAATCTAAATAAAAAGATAAAAATAAAGATATTGATGAGCACTACTAATCTTGATCACAAGCATGGAGCTATACACTTACATAAATACATAACATGAGCTCTGAACAGGTGTATGAGGCCAAATAAGCCTTACTTCTAAAAACTTAAATATTTGGTTATTATGTGAACTTCCCCTCATTTTGTTTTTTTATAAGATACCCCTTTTTATTGAGAGAAAATTGACAAATAGAGTTCTCAGAATGTAATTTTCAAGTTCATGTTCAAAGTTTCATTCAGGGAATACCATGTGCTTAGACATTAGTCACTTGCTGTTAACTTTTATTAAAATATTTATACAGTAAGCTTATTGTAGATAAACTTGTACTATACCAACTATGTAATACAATTATATTTTTATCTCATTTGTATTCATAAGCATTTTATTTTCTCGTGAAATATCTTTTGTAGCTAAAACATTAAAAATATAATATGTAACTGACATATTCCCTGCAACATATCTAAAAGTTAAATATATACTGAAGAAAATTAAAAAAAAAAATCTGTTGCTCTACTGTGGTATTTTTTGGCTTACATATTTAACTCCTAAGTATAGAAGGCATTTCTTAACCTCTTCTAAAGTACTTCTTCAATACTAATATTGTTTCACATGCACTTTTAGTTTAAAATAACGTAACTTTGAATAAGCACTGATGTGCTTCTTTGGATGTATGACTATAAGGATCAATGCCTCCTGAAGATTACCTGAACCGAATTTCTTAAGTTTATCTGACACAATTACAAGTATTTTAAACTCCTAATTTTTGGTAGTTGTTAATAATTATGTTACTCTATATCTGTCACCATTGAAAACTTTAAATATATTAACCTCTAATATATTAACAATTAATAACACGAGAATATTCTACCAAGATCAGTCCCATCTTTCCCAAATGAAATGTTAGGAAATGTAATCAGCTTTGAGTATCAATGAACTATGAAGATGAATAAAAATAATTCCTATACTTAAGCTTGCATTCAAGTTCTGAATGGGCACGAGAGCTATTATGTGAATATGTGCGTGTCTATAACTCGAGACCTAGACATGAGAGTATCTTCCCAAAATGGACAGATGGAAAAGTGTCACTGAGTCTTTGGTGATTTTTAGTGGATGACATTTTTGGAATGTTTCAGAAGATATTAAGGACAAGATCTTTAAAAATAAAATGAGTTGGTTTACAACAAATGATGGGACATTATATTTAAATCTGAGGATTCTGTAGTCGCATGTAGGGGCTTACTTAATCACTATATTTTATATATAATGGTCACAGTGCAAGGATCATAAGAGTTCAAAATGGATTAGTGGATGTGTAGAAAGATCAATGGATGGTCAAACAAATGAAAGTTAGAATCATTTATTTTTATTCATCCAAACAAAAACCAAAAGTAGTCCAAAACTATGTAATATCATAGAAGAAAAGATAGGCAAGAATTTCAAGAATGGGTCATACTCCAAAGATCATTTCACAAATGTTTTCTTCCACACAGACCTCAGAGTTAAGGATATAGCCTGTAATTAACACATGCATAACAAGTTCATAGTAAGGTAGCTAGAACTTTATGAGGTAGTTCATTTCTAGGCTTTAAATCTTGGGTTAATGAGCCTGTGAGTGATGGCTCTTAAGGAATAAAGAGTACCAATGTGTATTTGCCCTAAAATCTTTCTTTCAAGAAGCATGGAGTATTCTCTTTGTGGGGAACTGGCAAAAAAAAATCTAGAGTTAACTTTCTCAAATCATTTCTTAGAATTGAGTCATTGTCTGGTTATCCTACATCCTTTCTGTCTTCTTGGCTGTTGGATTGCCCTTCTCTAGACCCTCTTCAAATTTGTCTTTTTGTCTTTTTTATTTCCTTGGTATTTTTGGGATACTTTAAGGCTCATTTTTAAAAATTTATTGAAGTATAGCTGGTCACAAAGTTATGCTGGTTTCATTTGTACAACATAGTGATTCAAATCTATACCTTATGTTATGCTCACAGGTGTAATTACCATGTGTCACCAACCGATCCTATTACAGTATCATTGACTATATTCTCTATATCCTACCTTTTATCCCTATGACTTTCCATAACCAGAATCCTGCACCTCCATTCCCCTTTCACCCATTTTACCCATCCCACGCCACAGCCTCCTGCTCTCTAGCAACCACAAGTTTGTTCTCTGTATTTATGGGGAATTTATGGGGAATTTATTTATTAATTTGCTTTGTAGCAACATTTTAAAGGATCAACAAAAACTGAAGGGTATTTCCAACAAAGGCCAATGGCCAAAAGGAGCCAAGAGTGAAAACATGGGATGAATGGGATTTTGAATATTCCTGAGTTTTTTTGTGCCTTGCTGTGCTCCTCTGCAGTATTACACTTTATGTTCAGCTCCTGATGCTTGGCAGCGTAAAAGATAAATGCTCTGGGGAAGGCTTGGATAAACCAAGGCAAATTTGGTATAATTTTGACATTACCCTGCATCACCACTACAGATTGAATGTTTGTATCCCTCCAAAATTCATATGTTAAAACTTAATCTTTAAGATAATAGTATTAAGAGGTAGGGCTGTGGGAATGTTGGTTAGGTGATGAGGGTAGAGTTCTCATAAATGGGACTTAGTGTCCTTATAAAAGAAACATTAGAGAGCTCTTCTGCATCTTCTGCCATGTGAAGACACAACAAAAAGATGGCATTATAAAGCAGGAAGGAGGGCTCTCACCAGACATCTAATCTACACTGGCACTTTGATCTTGGACTTCCTAGCTTCCAGAATTGTGACAAATTTCTCTTGTTTATAAGCCACCTAGTCTATGGTATTCTGTTATAACAGCCTTAGCAGATTAAGACAATTACCAATCATGCTGAAGCAATGTTGAATTATCGAAATGCACATTATCCCAGAACAGAGTTGTCTGCATTTGAATATTTTCTAAAAGTTCATATAATGTGTATGTTTGATTCAGATTTGACAAATTGGGAATGAACTTGGTTCCTATCCCTGCCTCAACACCTGTATACACTTTTTTGCAACCAGATGAGTTTTCCTCTAAAATTTCCTCCAAGAGTCACTGAAAATGAGTATTTGATTAAATACTGCTAAGGGTTTCTTGATGTGCAAAGTAAGAGAAAATTTCATTATCTTCAAAACTATCTTTACATTTGTTATTATCATTAATGGCTATTTGAAAGAGCAGTCCCTAAATGCAGAGGACTTTCATAAAGCGTAGTCTTCAGACCAACTACTTCAGAAGTACCCAGTGAACTTTTTAAAAAGATAAACTTCCCTGTGCCAACCAAAGACTCCTGAAATCAGCATTTCTGCCAATAGGTCCCAAGAACCTTTATTTCATCAAAACATTCAGTTAAGTCTGATGCTCTTTAAAGTTTGGAAAAGAGTAATATCATGGTTTTCTGCTACATAATACAAGTGGACATAGTGCAGATGTCTAAGAATGTGTCTTTCAAAGCCTGTGCTACTAAGAATCTGACAGAACTTCATGACAGGCACTGAGGCAGGAAAAGCATTGGAAGAAGAGACAGGTAGATGCTACCTGATAGTGTTAGGGTATACTACGCCTGAGACATTGATTTTCAGTGTGCATCTGTCTATTCCCTGACAGGGCACTGAGGTCTTCTGTTGAAGTCTTTAATCCATTTTGAGTTGACATTTTACATATGGTGTAAGATAGAGGTCCAGTTTCATTCTTTTTTATGTAGCTGTCTAGTTTCCCAGCACCGTTTCCTGAAGAGATTGTCTTTTTTGCATTGTATATTCTTGGGCCCTTTGATGTTAATTAATTTACCATATATGCATGGGTTCATTTCTGAGCTCTGTGTCCTGTTACATTCATCTATTTTTATGCCTGTACCATACTGTTACAGCTCTGTGATATAGTTTGAAATGAGGGAGTGTGATATCTTCAGTTTTGTTCTTTCTCAAGATTGCCTTAACTTATAAATGTTTTGTAGTTCCAGACAAATTTTAAGATTGTTCTTTTTCTGTGAAAAATGTCATTGGAATTTGAAATATTACACTGTATCTGTAGATGGCTTTGTGTAGTATTGACCTTTTAACAATACCTTAATCCATGAACAGAGTGTGTTTCCATTTATTTGTGCCATCTTCAATTTCTTTCATCATTGTCATAGTTTTCACTGTGCAAGTCTTTTACCTCTTTGCTTAAATTATTCTCTTATGTATTCTTTTTGATACAAGTGTAAATAAGATTTTCTTAATTTCTCTTTCTGATAGTTACTAGTATATAGAAATACAATTTTTTGCATATAAATTTTATATCCTGAAATTTTACTGAATTTATTTAACAGTATTTTGGTGAAGTCTTGCAGGGATTTCCATGCATAATAGCATGTCATATGCAAATGGAGAGTTATGCTGCTGCTTTTCTGATTTGGATGTCTTTTATTTCGTTTTATACCTAAATATAATCTTTTAATAGTGCTCAGGGGTTAAAGTCATAGAAATGAAAGTAGCACTTCAGGAATGAATATTATTGTTGGTTTAAAAATTTTTTTTTTTTTTTTATAGTTTGGGATTTTGAAAAGCATAATAGCTTTTTTTTTTTTTAATTTTTTATTTTTTATAAACATATATTTTTATCCGCAGGGGTACAGGTCTGTGAATCACCAGGTTTACACACTTCACAGCACTCACCAAATCACATACACTCCCCAATGTCCATAATCCCACCCCCTTCTCCCAAACCCCCTCCCCCCGGCAACCCTCAGTTTGTTTTGTGAGATTAAGAGTCACTTATGGTTTGTCTCCCTCCCAATCCCATCTTGTTTCATTTATTCTTCTTCTACCCACTTAAGCCTCCATGTTGTATCACCACTTCCTCATATCAGGGAGATGATATGATAGTTGTCTTTCTCTGCTTGACTTATTTCGCTAAGCATGATACGCTCTAGTTCCATCCATGTTGTTGCAAATGGCAAGATTTCATTTCTTTTGATGGCTGCATAGTATTCCATTGTGTATATATACCACATCTTCTTGATCCATTCATCTGTTGATGGACATCTAGGTTCTTTCCATAGTTTGGCTATTGTGGACATTGCTGCTATAAACATTCGGGTGCACGTGCCCCTTTGGATCACTACATTTGTATCTTTAGGGTAAATACCCAATAGTGCAATTGCTGGGTCATAGGGCAGTTCTATTTTCAACATTTTGAGGAACCTCCATGCTGTTTTCCAGAGTGGCTGCACCAGCTTGCATTCCCACCAACAGTGTAGGAGGGTTCCCCTTTCTCCGCATCCTCGCCAGCATCTGTCATTTCCTGACTTGTTGATTTTAGCCATTCTGACTGGTGTGAGGTGATATCTCATTGTGGTTTTGATTTGTATTTCCCTGATGCCGAGTGATATGGAGCACTTTTTCATGTGTCTGTTCGCCATCTGGATGTCTCCTTTGCAGAAATGTCTGTTCATGTCCTCTGCCCATTTCTTGATTGGATTATTTGTTCTTTGGGTGTTGAGTTTGCTAAGTTCTTTATAGATTCTGGACACTAGTCCTTTATCTGATATGTCGTTTACAAATATCTTCTCCCATTCTGTCAGTTGTCTTTTGATTTTGTTAACTGTTTCCTTTGCTGTGCAAAAGCTTTTGATCTTGATGAAATCCCAGTAGTTCATTTTTTCCCTTGCTTCCCTTGCCTTTTGCGTTGTTCCTAGGAAGATGTTGCTGCGGCAGAGGTCGAAGAGGTTGCTGCCCGTGTTCTCCTCAAGGATTTTGATGGATTCCTTTCGTACATTGAGGCCCTCCATCCATTTTGAGTCTATTTTTCTGTGTGGTGTAAGGGAATGGTCCAATTTCATTTTTCTGCATGTGGCTGTCCAATTTTCCCAGCACCATTTATTGAAGAGGCTGTCTTTTTTCCATTGGACATTCTTTCCTGCTTTGTCGAAGATTAGTTGACCATAGATTTGAGGGTCTGTTTCTGGGCTCTCTATTCTGTTCCATTGATCTATGTGTCTGTTTTTGTGCCAGTACCATGCTGTCTTGATGATGACAGCTTTGTAATAGAGCCTGAAGTCCGGAATTGTGATGCCACCAACGTTGGCTTTCTTTTTCAATATCCCTTTGGCTATTCGAGGTCTTTTCTGGTTCCATATAAATTTTAGCATTATTTGTTCCATTTCTTTGAAAAAGATGGATGGTACTTTGATAGGAATTGCATTAAATGTGTAGATTGCTTTAGGTAGCATAGACATTTTCACAATATTTATTCTTCCAATCCAGGAGCATGGAACATTTTTCCATTTCTTTGTGTCTTCCTCAATTTCTTTTATGAGTACTTTATAGTTTTCTGAGTATAGATTCTTAGCCTCTTTGGTTAGATTTATTCCTAGGTATCTTATGGTTTTGGATGCAATTGTAAATGGGATTGACTCCTTAATATCTCTTTCTTCTGTCTTGCTGTTGGTGTAGAGAAATGCAACTGATTTCTATGCATTGATTTTATATCCTGACACTTTACTGAATTCCTGTATAAGTTCTAGCAGTTTTGGAGTGGAGTCTTTTGGGTTTTCTACATATAGTATCATATCATCTGCGAAGAGTGATAATTTGACTTCTTCTTTGCCGATTTGGATGCCTTTAATTTCCTTTTGTTGTCTGATTGCTGAGGCTAGGACCTCTAGTACGATGTTGAATAGCAGTGGTGATAATGGACATCCCTGCCGTGTTCCTGACCTTAGCGGAAAAGCTTTCAGTTTTTCTCCATTGAGAATGATATTTGCGGTGGGTTTTTCATAGATGGCTTTGATGATATTGAGGTATGTGCCCTCTATCCCTACACTTTGAAGAGTTTTGATCAGGAAGGGATGTTGTACTTTGTCAAATGCTTTTTCAGCATCTATTGAGAGTATCATATGGTTCTTGTTCTTTCTTTTATTGATGTGTTGTATCACATTGACTGATTTGCGGATGTTGAACCAACCTTGCAGCCCTGGAATAAATCCCACTTGGTCGTGGTGAATAATCCTTTTAATGTACTGTTGAATCCTATTGGCTAGTATTTTGTTGAGTATTTTTGCATCTGTGTTCATCAAGGATATTGGTCTATAGCTCTCTTTTTTGGTGGGATCCTTGTCTGGTTTTGGGATCAAGGTGATGCTGGCCTCATAAAATGAGTTTGGAAGTTTTCCTTCCATTTCTATTTTTTGGAACAGTTTCAGGAGAATAGGAATTAGTTCTTCTTTAAATGTTTGGTAGAATTCCCCCGGGAAGCCGTCTGGCCCTGGGCTTTTGTTTGTTTGGAGATTTTTAATGACTGTTTCAATCTCCTTACTGGTTATGGGTCTGTTCAGGCTTTCTATTTGTTCCTGGTTCAGTTGTGGTAGTTTATATGTTTCTAGGAATGCATCCATTTCTGCCAGATTGTCAAATTTATTGCCGTAGAGTTGCTCATAGTATGTTCTTATAGTAGTTTGTATTTCTTTGGTGTTAGTTGTGATCTCTCCTCTTTCATTCATGATTTTATTTATTTGGGTCCTTTCTCTTTTCTTTTTGATAAGTCGGGCCAGGGGTTTATCAATTTTATTAATTCTTTCAAAGAACCAGCTCCTAGTTTCGTTGATTTGTTCTATTGTTTTTTTGGTTTCTATTTCATTGATTTCTGCTCTGATCTTTATGATTTCTCTTCTCCTGCTGGGCTTAGGGTTTCTTTCTTCTTCTTTCTCCAGCTCCTTTAGGTGTAGGGTTAGGTTGTGTACCTGAGACCTTTCTTGTTTCTTGAGAAAGGCTTGTACCGCTATATATTTTCCTCTCAGGACTGCCTTTGTTGTGTCCCACAGATTTTGAACCGTTGTATTTTCATTATCATTTGTTTCCATGATTTTTTTCAATTCTTCTTTAATTTCCCGGTTGACCCATTCATTCTTTAGAAGGATACTGTTTAGTCTCCATGTATTTGGGTTCTTTCCAAACTTCCTTTTGTGGTTGAGTTCTAGCTTTAGAGCATTGTGGTCTGAAAATATGCAGGGAATGATCCCAATCTTTTGATACCGGTTGAGTCCTGATTTAGGACCGAGGATGTGATCTATTCTGGAGAATGTTCCATGTGCACTAGAGAAGAATGTGGTTTAAAAATTTTAATCAGCTGAACATTTCAAAATTTTTAATTCTTCAATCAATAGTTCCTTAAGTCTGGGTGTGCCTGGGTGGCTCAGTGGGTTAAGCCTCTGCCTTCGGCTCAGGTCATGATCTCAGGGTCCTGGGATCAAGCCCCACATAGGGCTCTGCTCAGCAGTGAGCCTGCTTCCCCCTCTCTCTGCCTGCCTCTCTGACTACTTGTGATATTTCTCTCTCTCTCTCTGTCAAATAAATAAATAAAATCTTAAAAAAAATAGTTCCTTAAGTCTGAAATAACCACAGTTAGCCATCTGTATTACTGATCTTTCTAGTTCTTTACGTTCTCACTGCTACAGCCATTTTCTTGTCCCAGGTAGATGATTTACTCTAAGATGGGTGAAGTGAGGTTGTAAAGGCAAGCAGTCATTCATACCTCCAGTCCCATGAAGAATGCATGAAATTACATGACTAGATGTTTTTGTTCTAGTTGAACTAGAAATAAGAGTAAGAAAGATACCATTTCTATTATTATCTAAAGAAAATCTTACCTGAATGAAGCCCAGTTCCTATTAAACCTAGAATAAGTCATTGTTTAGCTGGAAAGAGCACCCAGAAAGGCAAGCACTTACATTTACCAATACACATCTAAAACATCTGTTAACTCCAGTGTGTTCAGTCTCAAAAACTTCCAAATGTCCCTGTGTCTTGTTCCTATAAACGTCCATCTCTCCTCAGTCATGACACTTACAAAAAGATTAATAAAAGAAGAATTCCATGGTACCCATTTGACCACCAGAAATAGAAAGGCAGACAATAAATAATGAACGTAATGACAATATTCTGGAGGCCAGGCCAGCTGATAGGAGCATACCTTTATTTAAAGGGATGAAAAGGAGACACAATCCCAATCCCAAAGCCAGTGAGCTCAAAGAGTATTTAACACAAGGTTCTTTGACTTGTCAGTTGATACCAACAAAGCCCAGCATCCCTCTGTTAATTATGGACTAGGCCACCAGAACATGGAATTCATTTCAGCTTTAGAAGTTTGGTAGGCAATATTGATGTGTATTCATCACTGTTGGTTTTTCCTGGACTTTAGAGATTATCCAGAGTGTGGGAAAGATGGAGTAGGATGTCAACAACAACAAGGTAAAAAACAGAACCAGGGCCAGACCACTTTGGAAAGCTTCCCATTATACACTGGGAATATATATGGTTTATTCAAATGCAGAGTACCTTGCATGCGAAACAGAATAGAAGCAACAGCTTGGTCATTTAACAAGAAAGGCAGCATAGAAGAGATGTCTAATTCGGTGCCCAACTACCTACTGTGGAAAAACCAGAATACCAGAAATACACCATCTCTTCAAGCCTGTATCCTTCAAATTCGGAAGAGTTTCAGGGATATAAGAAAAACATACTGCAAATAAATTTGTCTTCAGATAGTACAGAGAGTACATGAACTGTGTTTTTGAAAAATTTTTCTAAGGATCCAAATTCATCAATAAATGATCAGTGTCCAACGCAGTGGAATAGATCTATGTGTATTTACTTGAAAAATGTCCTTGATATATTACCTAGTGAAAAAAAAAATCAAATACCTAACAGTTCTGCTTATTAAGTAGTTAGGTCTGAAAAACTTAATAGTGGTATTCTGAAGGCATTTCTCCCATGGTGCCCCATGGCACCAGTTGTTTAGGAAATACAGCATGGGATATATACCTGGGAGTAAAACTGATGTATTGAAAATTACACGTTTATTTTTTATGAGAAATTGCCAGGTGCTCTCCAAAACATTTCTATCAATGTGCTTCAGGAGCAGTGTAAGAAATTTCATATCACTTCACCCTCCAGACTCCATTTGGTGTTGTCAGACTCTTTAATGTTTGTAACTCTCAGGTCTATGTGCTATTATTTTATTTTGACTGTATGTATATTTCACTGATTACAAAGGAGATTAAGACCATCTTCTCATGATGTTACCAGTTGCCTCTCCCTGGAGGGCAGGCACGTTTCAAACCAGAATAAAGTTAATATAATAAAAATCATTATAAAATATAAATAATATATTGAAATAGTTGTAAATATAAATAAATAATATAAATACATAGTAAAATATACAAGAGTTGAGAGGAATAAGGAAGTGGCAAAAACTTTGTTAATGAAAAAGGTAGTATTCTCTGCCAGTAATCAACATTCTCTTATAGAATTCAAATGGTCTTTCTTAAACTATTGCTCTTTTTCCTCCCACTTAGTTTTGTGTTCTCCCAATTTGTTTATGTACATGAGGATACACATACTTTTGTAAAAATGACATCATACTATACCCACCATTCTTTTTATTTTCAGCTTAATTGAGATATTATTGACATTACAGGCGTATACAAGTTTAAGGTATATGACATGTTGATATGATACAGTTACATATTTCAAAATGATTACCACTAGTGTTCGCTAACACCTCCATCACATCACATAATTACCATTTAATTATGGAGATGAAAACTTTAAGATCTAGTGTTTTAGCAACTTTGAAGTGTAGGATACAGTATTGTTAAGTGTAATCAAAATGCTGTACATTAGATCCCCAGAACTCATTCATCTTATAACTGGAAATTTATACCCTTTGACCACATCTCTAAATTTCTCCCACCCCAAATCCCTGATAACCACCACTCTACTCACTGTTTCCATAAAATTAGCTGTTTCAGGATCCATGTGTAAGTGATACCATACATTTTTCTTCTTCTTAGTTTGCCTAGCATAATATCTTCCACACTCATCCATTGTCTCAAATGACAGGATTTCCTTCTTTCTCATGGCTGAATAATATCTGCTATATATATTCTCTGTCACTTAAGTGACATACCATATTATATCAATTTCAGATACAAAATCCAATGATTCAGCACTTCACAGTGTTGTGAAATGATTACCACAATAAAACTACTCACCAGGGGTACCTGGGTGGCTCAGTGGGTTAAGCTCTGCCTTCAGCTCAGGTCATGATCTCAGGGTCCTGAGATCGAGCCCTGCATCAGACTCTCTGCTCGGCGGGGAGACTGCTTCCACCTCTCTCTCTGCCTAGCTCTCTGCCTACTTGTGATCTCTCTCTGTCAAATAAATAGATAAAATCTTAAAAAAAAAAAAAAAAAACTACTTACCATCCATCACCATAAAAAGTTACAAAAAATTTTTCTTTTCTTATGATGAGAACTTTTAAGACCTGCTCTCTTGGCAACCTTCAAATACACGCTACAATACCATTCACTACAGACACCAAGCTACACACCCCCTATGAACTATTCACTTCCCAGCTGGAAGTCTGTACTTTCCATTCGTCCATCCTCTCTTTTGGCCAGCCCCAATTCTTCTTCCTCCTGGCAACCACCACTCTGTTCTCTATATCCATGCATTTTGTTATGTTGTTTGTTAGTTTTTAAGATTCCACATATAACTGAGATCATATGGTATTTGTCTTTGATTACCTGACTGACTTTACTTAGATCAAGGTGCATCCACGTTGTGACAAATGGCAAGATTTCATTCTTTTTTTTAATGGTAAAGTAGTATTCCATTGTGTACATATGCCAAATCTTTATCCATTCACACATCAAGGCATGCTAAGGTTGTTTCCATTTCTTGACTGTTGTATTTTTTTTTTAAGATTTTATTTATTTATTTGACAGAGAGAAATCACAAGTAGATGGAGAGGCAGGCAGAGAGAGAGAGAGAAGCAGGCCCCCCGCCGAGCAGAGAGCCCGATGCGGGACTCGATCCCAAGACCCTGAGATCATGACCTGAGCCGAAGGCAGCGGCTTAACCCACTGAGCCACCCAGGCGCCCTTGACTGTTGTAAATAATGGTACAGTAAACGTAGAGGTGTGTATATCCCTTTAAGTTAGTGTTTTTATTTTTATTTAGTTAAATACCCAGAGGTAGAAATACTGGATCCTTGGCAGTTCTATTTTTAATGCTTTGGGAAACCTCCATACTGTTTTCCACAGTGACTCCACCAATTTACATTCCCACCAACAGCTTGCAAGCGTTCCCTTTTCTCCACATCTTTACCCAAACTTGTTATTTCTTGTCTTTTTGATAATAGCCATTCTAACTGGTACAAGGTGATATCTCATTGTGGTTTTGATTTGCATTTCCTTGATGATTAGTGGGGTTTAGCATCCTTTCATCTGCCTGTTGGCCATCTGTATTCTTCTTCTGAAAAATGTCAGATCCTCTTCCCATTTTTAAAGTGGATTGTTTGATTTGTTCTTGTTCAGCTGAGTATGTATGAGTCCTCAGTATATTTTGTATATTAACTCCTTATTAGATATATTATTTATAAATAGTTTCTTCCACCTAGTAGATTGCCTCTTTGTTTTGTTGATGGTTTCCTTTGCCCTGCAGAGGCTTTTTAGTTTTATGTAGTTTATCTGTTTATTTTTGTTTTTGTTGCTTTTGGAATATCTTGGAATCAGAGCCAAAATAACTTTATCAAGACCAATGTCCGTGTTTACCACCTATATTTTGTCCTAGAATTTAATCCATTTTAAATGCCATAAGACAATCATCCAGTTTTCTTTCTTGCCTCTGGCTCTCTGGCTTTCCCAAAATCATTTATTAAAAAGGCTGTCCTTTCCCTATTGTCTCCTCTTGCCTCCTTCATCATAAATTAATTGACCATATATGCATAGTTTATTTCTGGACTTTATATTCTCTCCCATTTGATCTGTGTGTCTGCTTTTATGCCAATACCATACTACTTTGATTACCATAACTTTGTAATATAGATTGAATTCAGGGTGTATGATACCTCTAGCTTTGTTCTTCTTTCTCAAGACTTCTTTGGTTATTCAGGGTGTTTTGTGGTTCCATACAAATTTTAGGATTTTTTTTTTTATTTCTGTGGAAAATACTATTGGGATTTTGATTGGAAGTGCATTGTATCTATAGATCTTTGGGTATTATGGACATTTAAAAATATCAGTACCCCCAATCCATGAGCATGGGTTGTCTTTCCATTTATTTGTGTCTTCTTCAATTTCTTTTATCACTGTATTATGGTTTTCAGTGTAGAAGTATTTCACTTCCTTGGTTAAATTTATTCTAGGTATTTCTTTCTTTTATCTTTTTATTTAATCCCCATCCCCTATTTCCCCCAATTCCCACCTCACTCTCACCTAGTAACCATCAGTTTGTTCTCTACAGTTAAGAGTCTATTTCTTTGTCTGTCTTCTTTTTCCTTTGCTCATTTATTTTGTTTTTTAAATCCCACATATGAGTGAATCATATTTATCTTTCTCTGACTGACTGATTTGCTGAGGTTTATACTCACTAACTCTGTCCTTCGTGTTGCAAATGGCAAGATTTTATTCTTTTGGGGGGCTCTGTAATATTCCATTGTATTGATATATCACATCTTCTTTACCCATTCATCTGTCAGTGGGCACTTGGGTTGCTTCCATAGTTTGGCTATTGTAAATAATCTTGAAATGAACAAAGGAGTGCATGTATCCCTTTGAATTAGTGTTTTTGTATTTGTGGAGGAGGAGGGGAGGTTCAATACCTGGTAGTGTGATTACTGGATCATAGGGTAGATACATTTTTAACTTTTTGAAGAAGTTCCATACTGTTTTCCTCAGTGGCTACACAAGTTGGCATTCCTACCAACATTGCACAAATGTTCCTTTTTCTCCACGTCCTCACCAACATTTTGTTTCTTGTATTTGTGATTTTAGCCATTCTGACAGGTTTGAGGATGATGTCTCACTGTAGTTTTGATTTGCATCTCTGTGACGCCAAGTGATGTTCATCTTTTCCTGTGTCTGCTGGCTATCTGGATGTTTCCTTTGGAGAAATGTCTACTCGTGTCATCTGCCCATATTTTAATTTAATTGCCCATATTTTAATCTTTTGGGTATTGAGTTTATCAGTTCTTTATAGATTTTGGATACTAACCTTTTATTTATTTATAGATATGTCATTTGCATATATCTTCTCCTGTTTAACAGTTTTTGTTTTGTTGATTGTTTTCCTTGCTGTGTACTTTTTATTTCAATTTAGTCCCAATAATTTATTTTCACTTTTGTTTCCCTTGCCTCAAGAGACGTATCTAGAAAATGTTGCTATAGCCAATGTCAGAGAGATTACTGCGTGTGTTCTCTTTGAGGATTTTTATGATTTCAGGTCTCACATTTAGGTTTTCAGTCCATTTTGTGTTTATTTTTGTGTATGGTGAAAGAAAGTGGTCCAGTTTAATTTGCATGTGGTTGTCTAGTTTTCCCAGCACCATTTGTTGAAAAGATAGTCTTTTTCCATTGTATATTCATTCCTCCTCTGTTAAAGATTAATTGACCATCTAATTTTGTGTTAATTTCTGGGTTTTCTGTTCTATTCCATTGATCCATATGTCTATTTTTATGTCAGTATCATACTATTTTATTTTATTTATTTTTTTTTAAGATTTTATTTATTTACTTGAGAGAGAGACAGTGAGAGAGAGCATGAATGAGGAGAAGGTCAGAGAGAGAAGCAGACTCCCCATGGAGCTGGGAGTCCGATGCGGGACTTGATCCCGGGACTCCAGGATCATGACCTGAGCCGAAGGCAGTCCAACCAACTGAGCCACCCAGGCGTCCCAGTATCATACTATTTTAATTATTACTTCTTTGTTACTATAAACTTAAGTCTTGGATTGTATTACTTCCAGTTTTGTTTTTTCTTTTTCAAGAGTGTTTTGGTTATTCAAGGTCCTTGTGATTCCATACAAATTTTAGGATTGTTTGTTCTAGTTCTGTGAAAAATTCTGTTTGTATTTTGATACCAATTGCGTTAAATTGTAGATTGCTTTAGGTTGTATAGACAGTATTTGTTCTTTTAACCTATAAGCATGAAATGTCTTTCCATTTCTTTGTACCATCTTGAATTTATTTCATCAGTGTTTTATAGTTTTCAGAGTACAGGTCTTCCACCTCCTTGGTTAAATTTATTCCTAGATATTTTATTGTTTCTGGTGTGATATAAATGGGATTGTCTTTTTTATTTCATTTTCTGCTTCATTATTAGTGTATAGGAATGTAACAGATTTCTGTATGTTGATTTTGTATCCTACAACTTTAACGCATTGATTTATCAGTTCTAGTAGCTTTTTTGGTGGAGTCTTTAAGGTTTTCTATCTATAATATCATGTCATCTGCAAAGACTGAGAGTTTTACTTCTTCCTTACCAATTTGGTTGACTTTTGTTTATTTATGTTCTCCCTAGGACTTCCAGTATTGTGTGGAATAAAGTGGCCAGAATGGACATCCTTGTCTTATTCCTAAACTAAGGGAAAAGCTCTGCTTTTCACCATTGAGTATGACGTTGGGTGTGAGTTTTTCATATAAGGCCTTTATAGACATACTTTGCAAAGGGTTTTTTTATCTTGAGTGGATGTCTTTGTCAAATATTTGTCTGCATCTACTAAGATGATCATATGATTTTATGATGTGATGCATATTGTTGATTGTTTTGTGAATATTGAACCACACTTGCATGCCAGGAATAAATCCCACTTTATTGTAGTGAATGATTTTTTTTTAATGTATTGTTGGACTTGGTTTGCTAATATTTTGTTGAAAGTTTTTGCATCTGTATCCATGAAAGATAGTGGCCTGTAGTTTCCTTTTTTTCATGTCTTTATTCCAGTTTTGGTATCAGGATGATACCACCCTCACAGAATGAATTTGAAGTTTTCCTTCCTCTTGTATTTTTTGGAATAGTTTGAGAAGATAGGTATTGACTTTTCTTTAAAATTTTGATAGAATTCACCTGTGAAGCTATCTAACCCTGGACTTTTGTTTGGGCAGTTGTTTTATTATTATTATTATTATTATTATTACTACTGATTCAATTGCATTGTTGGTAATTAGTCTGTTCAAAGTTTCTCTTTCTTCCTGCTTTAGTTTTGGTGAGTTATGGGTTTCCAAGAATTTCTCCATTTCTACTAAGCTGTCCAATTTGTTGGCATCTAGGTTTTCATAATATTGTTTCGATTGTTTGCAATTGGCAATAAAATTGTTATCTTAAATTTTCTGATAGTTTAATGTTATTGTATAGAAACACAAGAGTTTTTTGTGTGTTTATTTTATATTATGTATTTTTCCTGAGTTTATTAGTTCCAACAGGTTTTTTTTTTTAAGTCTTTAGGGTTTTCCATATATAAAATCATGTCTTCTGCAAATAATGGTAGTTTTGCTTCTTCCTTTGCGATGTGGATGCCCTTTATTTCTTTTTCTTGTCTAATTGATTAGAACTTCCAATACTGTGTTAAATAAAAGTGGTGAAAGTGGGCATCCTTATTTTTATTCCTGATCTTATAGGTAAATCTTTTAGGCTTTTTAATTGACTATCATGTTAGCTGTGGGTTTGTCATTTATGGCCTTTATTATATTGAGTTATGTTCCCTCTATACCTATGTTCTTGAGAGTTCTTACCAAATCTTTCCCTGCATCTATGGATGTGATCATATTATTTTTATTCTTTATTAATGTAATTGATTATATTGATTTGAGGATGTTGAACCAACTTTGCATCCCTGACATAAATACCCCTTGATTGTGGTGTGTTATTTTTTAAATGTATTGTTGAATACAGTTTGCTAATATTTTGTTGAGAAATTTGGCATTTATATATATCAGAAATATTGACTGGTAATTTTTTTTTTACAATATCTTTATCTCATTTTGCTATCTTGTAATTAATTAAATTGAGTTAGGAAGTGCTCCTTACTCTTCAGATTTTTGGAATTTCTGGAGAAGGATATGTAGTAAATCTTCTTTAAATGTTTGATAGAATTCATCAGTGAAGCTGTCTGGTCCTGGACTTTGGTTTGTTGGAAGGTTTTTGATAAATGATACAATATCACTACTAATAATAAGTCAATTTGTATTTTATTTTTCCTCATGATTCAATAACATAAACTGTTTCTTGAATTTTATATATTTCTTCTAGGTTTTTGGTGTGTAATTTTTTGTAGTAGTCTCATGATCTTTTGTATCTCTATGGTATGTGTTATAATCTCTCCTTTCTCATTTCTGATTTTATTGGAGCCTTCATTTTTTTTATTCCTGGTGAGTCTAACTAAAGTTTTGTCAATTTTATCTTTTCAAGGACCAGCTCTTAGCTTCATTGATTTTTTTTCTATTTTCCTTTTATTCTCTATTTCCAATCTTCTTTGTTATTTCCTTCTCTTCTAACTTTGGGCTTTGTTTGTTCTTTTTTCTAGTGCCTCTAGGTATAAAGTTAGATTGAGATGTTTCTTGGTTCTTAAGAGGTTCTTTTTTTTTTTTTTTCCATGTTAAAAAAGTGTTTTATTAATGAAAATATATTATGTTCACACATACACTAAGTTATGTTTTTCAAATCCACTCTATTGTCACCATTCAAAATACAAAATATGCATGTGCAAAAGCATTCAAGTGTTGCAAGAAGGATGTGGGAGTACCTATTTCCAAAAATTTCACAACAGAGGTATACTTACTCCTCAGAAATGTGTATGTTCAATAGTATGGCATTGTAGGGAAGAGTTAGCTACCCTCTTTCAGTCATGTCAGGATTTCCTCATTTAAGCACATCAAGTCATACTCTCTAATGATTGCATGTAGGAAGATACATTAGTAGTTTACTGGTTGGCTACCTCTTTTTCCTTAAAGAACAATTAGGAAAACCTCCTATTTCTAATATTGAGGAAGTTCTTTAGTGTCAATACATGCAGAAGTGTGTGCTCTGAACACCTATCGCATGGAATCTTAACACCAGTGTTATCAACCGTAAGCACCATCTCCACTGAGATGTACTTTCTATGTTGTATATCACACGGTCCTCTTCCATGGAAAATTAGGTACGCAGGAGTCCTACTTAATGGAGCAGGACATCTAGTATCTTCAACGTAGCAAGAATCAACAACATGGTCTTACACACCCAAGGGAAAAGAGAAATTTTCTGGAGTGATTTCAGGGGAAAACACATTAATATTCTTAGTCACAAATCTCAAATATGGTCAATGTAAGAAATTTTTAAAAATATTGAAATCCCTCATACATATGTGAAAGTCCATCCGCTAATCCATTCAACAGAATACCACATACATTTTTCTAAGTGTTTGATTTCTTTTTATATGACTATTTTCATACAGACTAATTTCTGAATAGAATGAATAATGTATTCCATTGGCTTGATCTCTGTAACATTTATTGGCATTTGATGTTTAGTTAGTTTTAAAGCATTGCTATTTTTCAATTTACTTTTATAACGCACTGTCTGGTGTTTACTCCAAATGTATACCAAAATGAAGGTCTTTCCACATTCATGATGTTCCAAGGGTTTGAAGCTAATATGCATTTTGAGATACTGAATAAGCATTGAATTCCAGTTACAGGCTTGGCTATGTGCTTTACATTTCACACTTTTACTCCTATAAAAAACTACAATGTTAAGTTGGGAGTCCCAACTGACAGGGCAGACACATTCTTAGTATTTTTTTTTTTTTAAGATTTTTAAAATTTATTTGACAGACAGAGATCACCAATAGGCAGAGAGGCAGGCAGAGAGGGAGAGAGGAGGAAGCAGGCTCACCACAGAGCAGAGAGCCGATGCGGGACTTGATCCCAGGATCCTGAGATCATGTCCTGAGCCGAAGGCAGAGGCTTTAACCCACTGAACCACCCAGGCATCCCCATTCTTAGTATTTGTACACTTACTCTCCTATTCTTAAGAGGTTCTTAAAGTATTGCTATGAACTTCTTTCTTAGAACTGCTTCTACAGCATTCCATCAATTTTGGTAAATTGTGTTTCCATTTTCATATCTCAAGATAGATTTTCATTTATCCTTTGATTTCTTTATTGATACATTTGTTGTTTGGTACCATGTTCTAAATCTCTACATATTTGTAATTTTCCAGTTCTCTTTTTTCAGTTGCTTTCTAGGTTCACACTATGTGACCAGGAAAAATTGCTTGATATAATTGCAATCTTCTTAAATTTACAGTTTTTAGTGATGTAACATATCTCCTGGAGAATGTTATAAATAAACATATAAAAATGACATAACATATGTTATATATATATGATATATTTATTCTGGCCTAATGTGTCATCTATAGCCAATGTTTCTTTACTGGTTTTCTGTCTGTGTGATCTATCCATTGATGTAAATGTGGTATTAAAGCCCCCCATTATTATTGTATTGCTGTCAATTTCTCCCTTTAGGTCTGTTAATATTTGATTTACATATTTAGATGTTTTAAATTTGGGTGCAAAAATACTTACAAATGTTACATCCTTTGTTAAACTGACCTCTTTATCATTATGCGATGTCTTTTATTTGTCTTTTATTACAGTCTTTGTTTTAAATTTTATTTTGTCTGGTGTAAGTTTATCAGCTCTCCTTTGGTTTACATTTGTGTGGAACATCTTATTCTATTCTTTCACTTTAAGGCTTTGTGTTTCATTACATTTAAAGTGGGTTTCTTTTATGCAGTATATAGATGGGTCTCATTGTTTTATCCTTTTAGCCACTCTAGGTTTTTTGATTATAGAATTTAGTCCATTTACACTTAAAGTAATTTTACTAATTGGTGTGTACTTATTGCCTTTTTTGTTAACTGTTTTTTGGGAAGTTTGGTTCCTCTTTGTTTCTTCTCTTGCTCTCTTCCTTTGTGGTTTAATAACTTTCTTAAATGTTATGCTTAAATCATTTCTTATCTTTTGTGTTTCTTCTATAGGTTTTTGTTTTGTGGTTGTCATGAGGCTCACACATAACAGCCTAATATGTAACATTCTATTTTAAGTTGATAGCAAGTTAATTTGAAAGCATTCAAAAACTAAATTTTCTCACCTCAACATAGTACATTTTAATGTCACATTTTCTTTTCTTTTTTTCAAGTTTTTATTTAAATTCTAGGTAACATACAGTGTAATATTAGTTTCAGGTATAGAATGTAGTGATTCTTCACTCACATACAATACTCACTGCTTATGACAACAAATGTTCTTAATACCCGTCCCCTATTTAACCTATCCCCTACCCACCTCCCCTCCAGTAACCATCAGGTTTTTCTCTATACTTAAGTCTTTCCTGATTTGTCAAAGATAAGTTGACCACATAGTTGAGGGTCCATTTCTGGGTTTGCTGTTCTGTTCCATTGATCTGTATGTGTGTTTTGTGCCAATACCATGCTGTCTTGGTGATCACAGCTTTGTAATATAGCATGAAGTCAGGCAGCATGATACCCCTAGCTTTGATTTTCTTTTTCAACATTCCCTTGGCGACTCAGAGTCTTTTCTGGTTCCATACAAAATTTAGGATTGTTTGTTCCAGATCTTTGAAAAATGCCAATCGTATTTTAATATGAATGACAATGAAAGTGTAGATTGCTCTAGGCAGTGTAGACATTTTTTTTTTAAATATTTTATTTATTTATTTGAGACAGAGACAGTGAGAGAGAGCATGAGCGAGGAGAAGGTCAGAGAGAGAAGCAGACTCCCCATGGAGCTGGGAGCCTGATGCGGGACTCGATCCCAGGAATCCAGGATCATGACCTGAGCCGAAGGCAGTCGTCCAACCAACTGAGCCACCCAGGCGTCCCTAGGCAGTGTAGACATTTTAACAATGTTTATTCTTCTAATCCGTGGAGCCTGGAACATTTTTACATCTTTTTGTCTCTTCCTCAATTTCTTTCATAAGTATTCTGTAGTTTCTAGAATATAGATCTTTTACCTCTTTGGTAGTTTTATTCTTGGGTATCTTATGGTTTTTGGTGCTATTGTAAATGGAATTGATTTTCTAATTTCTCTCTATACATCTACATTGTTAGTATATAGAAAAGCAACTGATTATTGTGCATTGATTGTAGCTCTATTGTTAATTTTTTGAGGAAGCTTCACTCTGTTTTCCAAAGTGGCTGTACCAATTTGCATTCCCACCAGCAGTGTAAGAGGGCTCCTATTTCTCCACAACCTCTCCAACACTTGTTGTTTCTTGCCTTGTCAACTTTTGCCATTCTAACTGGTGTCAGGTGGTATCTCAGTGTGTTTTTTGTTTTTTTGTTTTGTTTGTTCCATTTGTTCCATTTTATTTTTTTTATTTTCAGTGTTCCAGCATTCATTGTTTATGTACCATACCCAGAGCTCCATGCGATACATGCCCTCCATAATACCCACTACCAGGCTCACCCACCCCCCCACTCCCCTCCCCTCTAAAACCCTCATTTTGTTTCTCAGAGTCCATACACTCTTATGGTTTGTCTCCCCCTCCAATTTCCCCCACCTCACTTCTCTGCTCCATCTCCCAATGTCCTCTGTGTTATTCCTTATGCTCCACAAGTAAATGAAACCATATGATAACTGACTCTCTCTGCTTGATTTATTTCACTCAGCATAATCTCCTCCAGTCCCATCCATGTTGATACAACAGTTGGGTATTCATCTTTTCCTGTGGACGCATAATACTCCATTGTATATATGGACCATATATTCTTTATCCATTCATCCATCGAAGGGCATCTTGGTTCTTTCCACAGTTTGGCGACTGTGGCCATTCCTGCTATGAATACTAGGGTAGAGATGGCCCTTCTTTTCACTACATCAGTGTCTTTGAGGTAAATACCCAGTAGTGCAATTGCAGGGTCATAGGGAAGCTCTATTTTTAATTTCTTAAGGAATCTCCACATTGTTTTCCAAAGTGGCTGTACAAACTTGCATTCCCACCAACAGTGTAAGAGGGTTCCCCTTTCTCCACATCCTTTCTAATATATTTTGTTTACTGTCTTGTTGATTTTGGCCGTTCTAACTGGTGTAAGGTTGTGTATCTCAGTGTGGATGGATTTGAATCTCCTTGAGGCCTACCGATGAAGGACATATTTTCATGTGTCTGTTAGCTATTTGTTTGTCTTTGGAGAAGTGTCTGTTCATGTCTTCTGCCCATTTTTTGACTTGATTATCTGTCGTTTGGGTGTTGAGTTGGGAAGTTCTTTATAGATCTTGGATGTTAGCCCTTTGTCTGTAGGGTCACTTGCAAACATCTTCCATTCCGTAGATTTCCTGTTTGTTTTGTTGACTGTTTCCTTTGCTATGTAGATCTTTTTATCTTGATGAAGTCCCAAAAGTTCATTTTTGCTTTTGTTTCCTTTGCCTCTGGAGATGTGTCTTAAAAGAAATTGCTATGGCCAATTTTGAAGAGGTTACTGCCCATGTTCTCCTCTAGGATCTTAATGGATTCCTGTCTCACATTGAGGTCTTTCCTCCTTTTAGAGTTTATCTTCGTATATGGTATAAGAGAATGGTCCAGTTTCATTCTTCTAAGGAACCTTTCTTTAGTACTTATAAGTTTTCAAATGTTCAATTAGAGGGCACGAATTAAGTAGTATCAACTCTTTTACATGAGGAAGATGGCACTATGTGGTACTACAAAGATGCAGGATACCAGGATCCATGTTGTTGAGTTCCTAATTTCTCCTGGATAGATCATCACAAGGCTACTTCCTTCATTCCATAACCCCAACACCCCTATCACTCAAATTACCTAAAAGCCATTCTGGCTAGATATTGCAGGGAGCGCCTACCCCTCATTTGTCATCCTATTAGTTATCACGTGACCTCAGTAAAATAGTGGTCATCCCGAGATGAGGAAAAGCAGCTCTGACAGCCAGGGCCAACCTGGCAGTAACAGCGAAGCCTTGATGTTCTCCTGTTAGACCACTTTACAGAGTACCAACACCAGTCAAGACCAGTCTGTGTTCTTCATGAAATAAGATAAAAACAAGAGCACTCTGATTATGTCTAAACAAAGACCCCCCCCAAAAAAAAAAAATCCAAACCAGAAAAATGACAAAACCTCCCTCCCCTGCCTTTTTTTTTTTTTTCTGATATGACTATTGCTTCTTTATCACTGATAGCCCTAATTGTTTCTTTCACCTTCTAGATAAAATTATCAGAATATCCAGTGATGGATATCCCCTCATTCTGATAATATTCAACAAAAGAAAAATCTCATTTCCTTAACCCTATCCAAAATCACCTAACACAGGCCCAAATCCCGTTAGTTCTTTCTAACACCATCTTTCTGAGATTACCCCTTCTTGAAACAAGCAAATAAATTAAATCTTTTTTCAGCATGCTTATTTTGTATTTTACTGGACTGATGTACATTTCATCATTTCTGAGAAATAAAGCTAACATAGGACTGATGTAGAATAGGGAAGGGGGAGAAGCCATCCACAAATTTGAGTAAACTAGAAAAGTACATAAATCATTGGGTGGTAATGGAAGGAAAACAGAGCTGAAGGAAAGTTTCTGAAAAAAAAAAATAGACTTTGTTCTACTTATTGAGTCTGTGCTTTAGGGAAGTAATAACTTAGCATTTTTTAAGAGAGAGAGGATGAAGCTAGGTAAAATTAGTCCCAGAATTTTAACAACCTACCAAGTGCCTTTGGTTTGTAAGGGACCATATTCTCTGGCTAAGTTCCATTCCAGCATTCCCCCGGTATCTGATATGTTATTAAGCCATAAGAAGTAGAACAAAGGCAATAATAGCCATCAAATATAAACATTTCTTTAACTGTGTTGCTAAAATGGCCACTGCAGTCATCAGAAAAGTATGTAGTACTGTGACCTAAGAAGCAGCATATTATAAGACTAAAACTTCATGAAAATTTAAAATTTAAAGACCTGTGAGTTGGGAGTACCTAGGTTGCTCAGTCAGTTAAAAGTCTGCCTTCACCTCAGGTCATAATCTCAGAGTCCTGGGATTGAGTCCTGCATTGGGCTCCCAGTTTAGCAGGGAATATGCTTTTCCCTCTGCTCCTCATGATCTCTCTCTCTCTCTCTCTCTCTCTCAAATAAGTAAATAAAATCTTTAAAAAAAAAACTAAACACGTGTGAGTCAAGAAGTGGGATGAGTGGACAAAATTGAAGTGGACTACCTTATCAATTTTTTGGTAAGCGGAACTAGAATTAGAATCCAGAAATACTATGGAGCAGTTTTAGAGAGAGCACATATCTGAAAAAATGAAAGATAAAAATGGGTTATTTTATTTATTACATCTACAGAATATTTAGTGCCTTCTGTGGCATGCATGGTTTTAAGCACTAGAGGTATGGGTGGAAGGGGAGAATTTTACAGTGTCTGTTCTCATGAAGATAATAGGAAAATGGATATTGATATGACAATTAAATAGGGTGAATAATAGACCCCCAAAATTTATGCCTATTCCCTAACCCCTAGAAATTGTGAACATGGCCTAATTTGAAAAAAAAAAAAAATCCTAAAATGCACTTAAGGATCTCAGATAAGAACATACAGAATTACCCAGGTATCTCCTAAATCCAAAGACAAGTATCCTTAGAAGTTATGGAAGAGAAGATACAGACACATATGAGAAGACCATGTAAAGATGGAAATGGATATTGGGGAGATATGGCCACAAGCCAAGGAATGCCTGGAACCACCAGAAGCTGGAAGATGCAAGGAAGGACCTCCCCTGGATGCTTCAGAGAGACTATTGCCTGTCAATACCTAGATCTTGGACTTCTGGCCTCCAGAAATGTGTGAGACTATATCTCGGCTGTTTAACCCATCTGAGATATTGAAATTCATTATAACAGCCCTAGAAAGCTAATATAATATCTATAAGAATAAGATGTAATTAAAAGTTCCATGAAAGCAGATAACAACAGTACTTGACCTTGGGTGTCAGAAAATCTTCTCAAGAGGTCAGAGACCAAAATCCTCAAAGAAGACGCAAGGTTAAATGGGTTCAGACCGAAAACACAATCTCAAGGGTAAATAAGAGAGGATACTTTCCTGTGCATTAAGATTTTATAGGTGTTAATATATAATTAACATGATTATGTAAATTAAACCCTAGTTGACTACAAACTTGATATGGAGATTTCGTACTTGGAAACCTATTACGTGACACATAAGTGCTCAATACGTTTCCAAACCAACAAAAAGTAGAGTAAATATAGAGTAAGACTCTCCTCTCTTGTGCTTCTGCGTTACTTTAAGTGCCTGGGAGGCAGACCATCTGTTCCCAAGCTGAAGAAACACCAGATGTCTTCCCATACCCACATGAAAGACTTACTCTGAAACTGTTGGGGGACACTGACTGCACCTCCACAAATACCTGTGCCAGGTATGTAATCAGCCATGGGCCTAACAGACAGGTGGATCATGAAGCCTGGACCAAGCCAATAAGTAAACACAGCATAAAGACCAGAAGAGCCACGAAATTAGTGCCAGAATAAAATATGACAGTTTTTCATTGCAAATAAATTATTTTTGAATTTTGAATCATTTACTACTTAACAAATGACCCCTGTTTACCAGGTGCTGTTTAAAGCATTTTATAGGGGTACCTGGGTGGTTCAGTCAGTTTGGCTCAGATCATGATCCCACAGTCCTGAGAGTCCTGCATCACACCCCCTTATGAGAGGGAGCCTGCTTCTGCCTCTACCCACCCCCCCCACCACTGCTTGTGAGCTCTCTCTCCCTTTCAAATAAATAGATAAAATCTTTAAAAAATAATAAAGCATTTTATAAGTATTGATTAGTTTAATCCTAACAAATCTATAAAATATATGGTATTTATAGCTCCATTTTATAAGTGAGGAGACAAGCACAGAGAGCTGAAGTAAGTTGCCCAGAGTAACACAGCAGCAGAACTGGGATCCAGACTCAAACTGAGTCTGGAGTTTCAAAATTTATGCTCTTAATGATTATATTTACTGTAGTCTCTATTATCCCATAACAGTAACAAGCAGGAAGTGGTTATCATCTTCATTTTACAGATGAAGAAAGTGAGGCCCAAAGAGATGAAGGAACTCATCCTACATTACACAAATGCTAATTGTAGAGAGCTTGAATATCATTGTAGGAAGTCAGACTCTAGAGTCCAGGGAATTAACCCTGGTATCATGGCTTCAAATCCAGCTGTTTGCCCTTGTGTTAGGAAGCATTCCAGCCTTGCTCATATTTGTAATTTATTTATTGCTTTCCCTCCTCCTTGAAGTTGTCTTTAGGTTTTCATGTTTGAATAAGGGAATCATCTCCTCATAGTCTTCATTTTACTCAGAAACACTCGAAGTAAAACTATATCTTTACTACTTCTGGCTTTTTTTAGATACACTGTTCAAAAAGAAAAAAAAAAGCGAATTACTTTTTAAGATTTCACTGTATGCCAGACTATCTGCTGTGTGTTTTACTTCTATTTTTTCCAACTAATACTACAGAGAAGACTGTAGGTAGGTTTTCTTTTATTTTTTATTTATTTTAAGCATAACAGTATTCTTTTTTTTCTCACCACGCCCAGTGCTCCATGCAATCCGTGCCCTCTATAAAACCCACCACCTGGTACCCTGACCTCCCACCCCCGTCCCTTCAAAACCCTCAAATTGTTTTTCAGAGTCCATAGTCTCTCATGGTTCACCTCCCCTTCGAATTTCCCCCAACTCCCTTCTCTTCTCTAACTCCCCATGTCCTCCATGCTACTTGTTATGCTCCACAAATAAATGAAACCATATGATAATTGACTCTTTCTGCTTGACTTATTTCACTCAGCATAATATCTTCCGGTTCCATCCATGTTGCTACAAAAGTTGGATATTCATCCTTTCTGATGGAGGCACAATACTCCATAGTGTATATGGACCACATCTTCCTTATCCATTTGTCTGTTGCAGGGCATCTTGGTTCTTTCCACAGTTTGGCGACCGTGGCCATTGCTGCTATAAACATTGGGGTACAAATGGCCCTTCTTTTCATGATATCTGTATCTTTGGGGTAAATACCTAGTGTGCAAATGCAGGGTCATAGGGAAGTTCTATTTTTAATTTCTTGAGGAATCTCCACACTGTTCTCCAAAGAGGCTGCACCAACTTGCATCCCCATCAACAGTGTAAGAGGGTTCCCCTTTCTCCACATCCCCTCCAACACATGTTTTCTGTCTTGTTAATTTTGGCCATTCTAACTGGTGTAAGGTGATATCTCAATGTGGTTTTAATTTGAATCTCCCTGATGGCTAGTGATGATGAACATTTTTTCATGTGTCTGATAGCCATTTATATGTCTTCATTGGAAAAAAAGTCTCTTCAATAAATGGTGCTGGGAAAACTGGGCAGCTATGTGTAGAAGAATGAAACTCCACCATTCTCTTACACCGTACACAATGATAACCTCAAAATAGATAAAAGACCTCAATGTGAGACAGGAATCCATCAGAATCCTAGAGGAGAACATAGGCAGTAAGCTCTTCTATATCAGCCACAGCAACTTCTTTCAAGATATGTCTCCAAAGGCAAAGGAAACAAAAGCAAAAATAAACTTTTGAGGACTTCATCAAAATCAAAAGCTTCTGCACAGCAAAGGAAACCATCAAAAAAACAAAGAGGCAACCCACGGAATGGGAGAAGATATTTGCAAATGACAGTACAGACAAAAGATTGATATCCAGGATCTATAATGAACTCAAACTCAACACACACAAAATAGACAAGCATATCAAAAAATGGGCAGAAGAGGGAGGAGTCAAGATGGCGGAGAAGTAGCAGACTGAGACTACTTCAGCTAGCTGGAGATCAGCTAGATAGCTTATCTAAAGATTGCAAACACCTGAAAATCCATCGGAGATCGAAGAGAAGAAGAACAGCAATTCTGGAAACAGAAAAACAACCACTTTCTGAAAGGTAGGACCGGCGGAGAAGTGAATCCAAAGCGACGGGAAGATAGACCCCGGGGGGAGGGGCTGGCTCCCGGCAAGCGGCGGAGCAACCGCGCACAAAATCAGGACTTTTAAAAGTCTGTTCCGCTGAGGGACATCGCTCCATTGGCTACCCGGGGCAAAGCCCACACGGGGTCAGCATGGCCTCTAGTCCCGCAGGGTCACAGGAGGATCGGGGGTGTCTGAGTGTCACAGAGCTTGCGGGTATTGGAACGGGAAAGCCGGCTACAGAGACAGAGCCGACAGTAAGCTCACAGCTCGCTGTTACCTTGAACCGGTCGCAGGTTCGGTGAGCTCGGAGCGCGGCCGGAGGTCAGGCAGACGGGAGTAACTGGGCGCGGTTCTCTGAGGGCACACTGAGGAGTGGGGCCCTGGGCTCTCGACTCCTCCAGGCCGGAGACCAGGAGGCCGCCATTTGTATTCCCGTCCTCCGGAACTCTATGGAAAGCGCTCAGGGAACAAAAGCTACTGAAAGCAAACCCGAGCGGATTACTCACCCAGGCCCGGGTAAGGGCAGTGCAATTCCGCCTGGGGCAAAGACACTTGAGTATCACTACAACAGGCCCCTACCCCAGAAGATCAACAAGAAATCCAGCCGAGACCAAGTTCCCCTACCAAAGAGTGTGGTTTCAATACCAAGGAGAGCAGCAGAATTCCAGAGGAGGAGAAAGCCAAGCACGGAACTCATGGCTTTTTCCCTGTGATTTTTTTTAGTCTTGCAGTTAATTTAATTTTTTTCTTTTTCAGTTTTTGTTTTTTTTTTCTCGCCTTCGGGTAAAATTTTGTTTTTTCACTGTTACCTTTTTCTTTTTTAACGATTTTTTACTAGTTTATCTAATATATTTATTTTTTCTTTTTTATATTTTTCTTAGGTGTTTTCTTTTTTTTAAATTCATTTTTTTTTCTTTTTTCTTTTTTTTTTTTCTTTCTTCCTTTTTGAACCTCTTTTTATCCCCTTTCTCCCCCCTCACGATTTGGGATCTCTTCTAATTTGGTTAAAGTATATTTTCCTGGGGTTGTTGCCACCCTTTTAGTATTTTACTTGCCCCTCAGGACAAAATGACAAGACGGAAAAATTCAACACAAAAAAAAAAGAACAAGAGGCAGTACCGAAGGCTAGGGACCTAATCAATACAGACATTGGTAATATGTCAGATCTAGAGTTCAGAATGACAATTCTCAAGGTTCTAGCCGGGCTCGAAAAAGGCATGGAAGATATTAGAGAAACCCTCTCGAGAGATATAAAAGCCCTCTCTGGAGAAATAAAAGAACTAAAATCTAACCAAGTTGAAATCAAAAAAGCTATTAATGAGGTGCAATCAAAAATGGAGGCTCTCACTGCTAGGATAAATGAGGCAGAAGAAAGAATTAGTGATATAGAAGACCAAATAACAGAGAATAAAGAAGCTGAGCAAAAGAGGGACAAACAGCTACTGGACCACGAGGGGAGAATTCGAGAGATGAGTGACACCATAAGATGAAACAACATTAGAATAATTGGGATTCCAGAAGAAGAAGAAAGAGAGAGGGGAGCAGAAGGTATACTAGAGAGAATTATTGGGGAGAATTTCCCCAATATGGCAAAGGGAACGAGCATCAAAATTCAGGAGGTTCAGAGAACGCCCCTCAAAATCAATAACAATAGGCCCACACCCCGTCACCTAATAGTAAAATTTACAAGACTCAGTGACAAAGAGAAAATCCTGAAAGCAGCCCGGGAGAAGAAGTCTGTAACATACAATGGTAAAAATATTAGATTGGCAGCTGACTTATCCACAGAGACCTGGCAGGCCAGAAAGAGCTGGGATGATATTTACAGAGCACTAAATGAGAAAAACATGCAGCCCAGAATACTATATCCAGCTAGGCTATGATTGAAAATAGAAGGAGAGATTAAAAGCTTCCAGGACAAACAAAAACTGAAAGAATTTGCAAACACCAAACCAGCTCTACAGGAAATATGGAAAGGGGTCCTCTAAGCAAAGAGAGAGCCTACAAGTGGTAGATCAGAAAGGAACAGAGACCATATACAGTAACAGTCACCTTACAGGCAAAACAATGGCACTAAATTCATATCTCTCAATAGTTACCTTGAATGTTAATGGGCTAAATGCCCCTGTCAAAAGACACAGGGTATCAGAATGGATAAAAAAACAAAATCCATCTATATGGTGCCTCCAAGAAACTCATTTTAAGCCCGAAGACACCTCCAGATTTAAAGTGAGGGGGTGGAAAAGAATTTACCATGCTAATGGACATCAGAAGAAAGCAGGAGTGGCAATCCTTATATCAGATCAATTAGATTTTAAGCCAAAGACTATAATAAGAGATGAGGAAGGACACTATATCATACTCAAAGGGTCTGTCCAACAAGAAGATTTAACAATTTTAAATATCTATGCCCCCAATGTGGGAGCAGCCAACTATATAAACCAATTAATAACAAAATCAAAGAAACACATCAACAATAATACAATAATAGTAGGGGACTTTAACACTCCCCTCACTGAAATGGACAGATCATCCAAGCAAAAGATCAGCAAGGAAATAAAGGCCTTAAACGACACACTGGACCAGATGGACATCACAGATATATTCAGAACATTGCCTCCCAAAGCATCAGAATACACATTCTTCTCTAGTGCACATGGAACATTCTCCAGAATAGATCACATCCTCGGTCCTAAATCAGGACTCAACCGGTATCAAAAGATTGGGATCATTCCCTGCATATTTTCAGACCACAATGCTCTAAAGCTAGAACTCAACCACAAAAGGAAGTTTGAAAAGAACCAAAATACGTGGAGACTAAACAGCATCGTTCTAAAGAATGAATGGGTCAACCGGGAAATTAAAGAAGAATTGAAAAAAATCGTGGAAACAAATGATAATGAAAATACAACGATTCAAAATCTGTGGGACACAACAAAGGCAGTCCTGAGAGGAAAATATATAGCGGTACAAGCCTTTCTCAAGAAACAAGAAATGTCTCAGGTACACAATCTAGCCCTACACCTAAAGGAGCTGGAGAAAGAACAAGAAAGAAACCCTAAGCCTAGCAGGAGAAGAGAAATCATAAAGATCAGAGCAGAAATCAATGAAAGAGAAACCAAAAAAACAATAGAACAAATCAACGAAAGTTGGAGCTGTTTCTTTGAAAGAATTAATAAAATTGATAAACCCCTGGCACGACTTATCAGAAAGAAAAGAGAAAGGGCCCAAATAAATAAAATCATGAATGAAAGAGGAGAGATCACAACTAACACCAAAGAAATAGAAATTATTATAAGAACATACTATGAGCAACTCTACGGCAATAAATTTGACAATCTGGCAGAAATGGATGCATTCCTAGAAACATATAAACTACCACAACTGAACCAGGAAGAAATTTAAAGCCTGAACAGACCCATAACCAGTAAGGAGATTGAAACAGTCATTAAAAATCTCCAAACAAAAGCCCAGGGCCAGACGGCTTCCCGGGGGAATTCTACCAAACATTTAAAGAAGAACTAATTCCTATTCTCCTAAAACTGTTCCAAAAAATAGAAATGGAAGGAAAACTTCCAAACTCATTTTATGAGGCCAGCATCACCTTGATCCCAAAACCAGACAAGGATCCCACCAAAAAAGAGAGCTATAGACCAATATCCTTGATGAACACAGATGCAAAAATACTCAACAAAATACTATCCAATAGGATTTAACAGTACATTAAAAAGATTATTCACCACGACCAAGTGGGATTTATTCCAGGGCTGCAAGGTTGGTTCAACATCCACAAATCAGTCAATGTGATACAACACATCAATAAAAGTAAGAACAAGAACCATATGATACTCTCAATAGATGCTGAAAAAGCATTTGACAAAGTACAGCATCCCTTCCTGATCAAAACTCTTCAAAGTGTAGGGATAGAGGGCACATACCTCAATATCATCACAGCCATCTATGAAAAACCCACCGCAAATATCATTCTCAATGGAGAAAAACTGAAAGCTTTTCTGCTAAGGTCAGGAACACGGCAGGGATGTCCATTATCACCACTGCTATTCAACATAGTACTAGAGGTCCTAGCCTCAGCAATCAGACAACAAAAGGAAATTAAAGGCATCCAAATCGGCAAAGAAGAAGTCAAATTATCACTCTTTGCAGATGATATGATACTATATGTGGAAAACCCAAAAGACTCCACTCCAAAACTGCTAGAACTTATACAGGAATTCAGAAAGGTGTCAGGATATAAAATCAATGCACAGAAATCAGTTGCATTTCTCTACACCAACAGCAAGACAGAAGAAAGAGAAATTAAGGAGTCAATCCCATTTACAATTGCACCCAAAACCATAAGATACCTAGGAATAAACCTAACCAAAGAGACACAGAATCTATACTCAAAAACTATAAAGTACTCATGAAAGAATTTGAGGAAGACACAAAGAAATGGAAAAATGTTCCATGCTCCTGGATTGGAAGAATAAATATTGTGAAAATGTCTAGGCTACCTAAAGCAATCTACACATTTAATGCAATTCCTATCAAAGTACCATCCATCTTTTTCAAAGAAATGGAACAAATAATTCTAAAATTTATATGGAACCAGAAAAGACCTCGAATAGCTAAAGGGATATTGAAAAAGAAAGCCAACGTTGGTGGCATCACAATTCAGGACTTCAAGCTCTATTACAAAGCTGTCATCATCAAGACAGCATGGTACTGGCACAAAAACAGACCCATTGATCAATGGAGCAGAATAGAGAGCCCAGAAATAGACTCTCAACTCTATGGTCAACTTATCTTCGACAAAGCAGGAAAGAATATCCAATGGAAAAAAGACAGCCTCTTCAATAAATGGTGCTGGGAAAATTGGACAGCCACATGCAGAAAAATGAAATTGGACCATTTCCTTACACCACACACGAAAATAGACTCAAAATGGATGAAGGACCTCAATGTGCGAAAGGAATCCATCAAAATCCTTGAGGAGAACACAGGCAGTAACCTCTTCGACCTCAGCCGCAGCAACATCTTCCTAGGAACATTGCCAAAGGCAAGGGAAGTGAGGGCAAAAATGAACTATTGGGATTTCATCAAGATCAAAAGTTTTTGCACAGCAAAGGAAACAGTTAACAAAATCAAAAGACAACTGACAGAATGGGAGAAGATATTTGCAAACGACATATCAGATAAAGAACTAGTGTCCAGAATCTATAAAGAACTTAGCAAACTCAACACCCAAAGAACAAATAATCCAATCAAGAAATGGGCAGAGGACATGAACAGACATTTCTGCAGAGAAGACATCCAGATGGCCAACAGACACATGAAAAAGTGCTCCATATCACTCGGCATCAGGGAAATACAAATCAAAACCACAATGCGATATCACCTCACACCAGTCAGAATGGCTAAAATCAACAAGTCAGGAAATGACAGATGCTGGCGAGGATGCGGAGAAAGGGGAACCCTCCTACACTGTTGGTGGGAATGCAAGCTGGTGCAACCTCTCTGGAAAACAGCGTGGAGGTTCCTCAAAATGTTGAAAATAGAACTGCCCTATGACCTAGCAATTGCACTATTGGGTATTTACCCTAAAGATACAAACGTAGTGATCCAAAGGGGCACGTGTACTCGTATGTTTATAGCAGCAATGTCCACAATAGCCAAACTATGGAAAGAACCTAGATGTCCATCAACAGATGAATGGATCAAGAAGATGTGGTATATATACACAATGGAATACTATGCAGCCATCAAAAGAAATGAAATCTTGCCATTTGCGACTACATGGATGGAACTAGAGTGTATCATGCTTAGCGAAATAAGTCAGGCGGAGAAAGACAACTATCATATGATCTCCCTGATATGAGGAAGGGGTGTTGCAACATGGGGGCTTAAGTGGGTACGAGAAGAATAAATGAAAGAAGATGGGATTGGGAGGGAGACAAACCATAAGTGACTCTTAATCTCACAAAACAAACTGAGGGTTGCTGGGGGGAGGGGATTTGGGGGAAGGGGGTGGTGTTATGGACATTGGGGAGGGTATGTGCTTTGGTGAGTGCTGTGAAGTGTGTAAACCTGGGGATTAAAATATATGTTTATAAAAAATAAAAAATTATATTAAAAAAAATGGGCAGAAGATATGAACAGAGACTTCTCCAATGAAGACATACAAATGGCTATCATACACATGAAAAAATGTTCATCATCACTAGCCACCAGGTAGGTTTTTTTTATTATCTTCATAGTACAGATGAGGAATTTTTGAGGCTCAGAAATGTTAAAAGCTCCCCTGAAGTCACAAGCCAATACTACCAAAGCTCACATTCCATTTTAGGCCCTTCAGATTCCAAAGTCCATACTCCTATTACTAATCACATACTAAATTGTCTCTCTTTCTTTCTCCCCACCCCCACTTTTTTTTAAAAGTATGCTCCATGGCTAATGTGGAGCTAAACATGGGCTTGAACTCACAACCCTGAGCTGAAATCAAGATTCAAGATGGTTAACTCATTGAGTCACCCTGGTTCCCCTAAATTACTGCCACTTCTTAAACAGATCTGACCATATGTGACTAGTAATCCTTTGAGGAAAGGAAAACATGGGAACAACCACCAGGTTTCAGGAGCCTCCTTTCCTTGGAATATCAGATGGCTCTTTACAGCCAAGATGTGCAGTAGTTAGCACACAACCTGAGGCCATCCTGACAAGACTACTAATCCTTTGTTGTCATCATCATAAACCCTCACTGAGCTTTGCCATTCAAAGATAGTTTATCACTTCATCTGGATGTGATCAGGCCCTAAGGAAATGATGGTAACCTGCCCAGAGTAAACTGATCTCAACTTTGAAATACCTGCATATTAATTTGTAGGGTAAATAACCCCTGACAGGAAAGTTTAGAGTAGGAGACCTGCAAACCAAACCTGCTCAAACACTTAGTCAAGAACTTGGAAGTTGCTTATTTCCTCAGCAGACCCTAAACACACTTACCATACTGGCACTGGAGCTAAGCACTTCCCGTGTCACCATTTTGGAGCTCTGCATTCTTGGAAAATAGACATTGCTCCTATGAGTCTGAGTCTTCTCATTCTTTTTGTTTTTCTTTTTTTCTTATTTTTTATTTAGATTTTATTTATTTGTGATAAAGAGAGCTTGAGAAAGAGATCACAAGAAGGGGAAGTCGAGAGGGAGAAGCAAGCTCCCTGCCCACCAGGGAGCCCAATGTGGGACTCAATCCTAGCACTCTGGGACCATGACCTGAGCTGAAGACAGCTGCTTAACCCACTGAGCCACCCAGGTGCTCTCTTTCTTTAAATGTCTACCATTAACTCCTACCTGACGGCATTATTGAAAAGATCAGAAATACCTATAAAGTAGGAGCACTTTACAAATGTCACATGAGTATTACTGTCCCCTGTATCTTGATTTGGGCATGTGCTTGCCACCCAGATTGAAGTACCCATATTATGTATCCAAGTATCCTTTCCCCCAAATTTCACTAGAGAAAAGCTGATAATTCATTTTTTAAAATTTTCTTTTCAGTGTAACAGTATTCATTGTTTTTGCACCACACCCAGTGCTCCATGCAATAGGTGCCCTCATTAATACCCTCCCCCCTGGCTCTCCCAACCTCCCACCCTCGCCCCTTCAAAACCCTCAGGTTGTTTTTCAGAGTCCATAGTCTCTCATGGTTCACCTCCCTTTCCAATTTCCCTCAACTCCTATCTCCTCTCCATCTCCCCATGTCCTCTATGTTATTTATTATGCTCCACAAATAAGTGAAACCATATGATAACTGACTCTCTCTCTCTGCTTGACTTATTTCACTCAGCATAATCTCTTCCAGTCCTCTCCATGTTGCTACAAAAGTTGGGTATTCATCCTTTCTAATGGAGGCATAATACTCCATAGTGTATATGGACCACATCTTACTTATCCATCCGTCCATTGAAGGGCATCTTGGTTCTTTCCACAGTTTGGCAACCATGGCCATTGCTGCTATAAATATTGGGGTACAGATGGCCCTTCTTTTCACTACACATGTATCTTTGGAGTAAATACCCGGGAGTGCAATTGCAGGGTCATAGAGAAGCACGATTTTTAATTTCTTGAGGAATCTCCACACTGTTCTCCAAAGAGGCTGCACCAACTTGCATTCTCACCAACAGTGTAAGAGGGTTCCCCTTTCTCCACATCCTCTCCAACACACGTTGTTTCCCGTCTTGCTAATTTGGCCATTCTAACTGGTGTAAGGTAGTATCTCAAACTACTAGAACTCATACAGCTTTTCAGTAATATGGCAGGATACAAAGTCAATGTACAGAAATCAGTGGCTTTCTTATACACTAACAATGAAAATACAGAAAGGGAAATTAGAGAATTGATTCTATTTACTATTGCACCAAGAACCATAAGATACCTGGGAATAAACCTAACCAAAGAGGTAAAGGATCTGTACTCGAGGAACTATAGAACACTCATGAAAGAAAATGAAGAAGACACAAAAAGATGGAAGACCATTCCATGCTCTTGGATCAAAAAAATAAACATTGTTAAAATGTCTATACTGCCTAGAGCAATCTGTACTTTTAATATCATTCTGATCAAAATTTCACTGGTATTTTTCAAAGAGCTGGAGGAAATAATCCTAAAATTTGTATGGAATCAGAAGAGACCCCGAATTCTAAGGAAATATTGTAAAACAAAAATAAAACTGGCGGCATCACTTTACCAGATTTCAAGCTTTACTACAAAGCTGTGATCACCAAGACAGCATGGTACTGGCATAAAAACAGACACATAGACCAGTGGAACAGAGTAGAGAGCCCAGATATGGACCCTCAACTCTATGGTCAAATAATCTTCGACAAAACAAGAAAAAATATACAGTGGAAAAAAGACCGTCTCTTCAATAAGTGGTGCTGGGAAAATTGGACAGCTATATGTAGAAGAAGGATCTCGACCATTCTCTTACACTGTACACAAAGATAAACTGGAAATGGATTAAAGATCTAAACGTGAGACAGGAATCCATTCAGAATTTTTCATCAAGATCCAAAGGAAACAGCAAAACAAAGAGGTAACCCATGGAATGGGTGAAGATATTTGCAAATGACAATACAGATAAAAGTTTGATATCCAGGATCTATAAAGAACTTCTCAAACTCAACACACACAAAACAGATAATCATATAAAAAATGCACAGAAGATATGAACAGACAATTCATATGACACATGAAAAAATATTCATTATCACTAGCCATCAGGGAGGTTCAAATTAAAACCACATTTATATACCACCTTACACCAGTTAGAATGACCAAAACTTGGAAGACTGATGATCCATTTTAGCATCCTTTCCTAATATCACAACAGAACAAAATTCCCAATTTTGCAAATTGTTTTTCTTAGTTTCCTATAGACCAACTGCTTAGTCTGATAGCCTGTTTCTTAGGAAGCCCTCACCAGGTCAGGCTGTGGGTCGTGTCACTTCCACGGAACTCCCTACAGGGAAGCAACTTTATTTTGCAGGATGAGGATTCTTATTTTAGCATGCATCCTAGAAAATGACACATAAAGGAATTTGCCAGAGTGGCTATTTATATTATTTTAGGTTCTTATGGTTCTCTACCCTCCAAATACAGCACTATTTCCTCTTCTTCACTGACAGCAAAACGTAATATCAAAAAACTGTCTCTGTAATAGGTTTAGAGGCAGCTCTCAAAGATGATTAAAGGATCAGAAAACCTAATGTGTAGAGAAAAGTGAAAGACACCAATATACTTTATCTAACAGAGGCAAGAAACCAGATATCTCCTACTGAAAAATGGAACAAGAGAAAATGAAGCTGTACTGCAGTGTGAGGGATAGGGAGAAAGATGTTTAGTCTTCTTAAATGTGGCTATGAGTTATGTTAGGATGTTGTCAATTCTCTTCTTTTGGAGACTTAAAAGATGTGGTCTGGATACATCTACTGGGGACAGGTTTGTTCAGTCCTATATGTATCCTTGCCCAGGGGCTGACAGATGGATCAAATAATCTCTCAGCAGCCCTTCCAGCCCACACTTCTGTATTTCTATGATTGTTGGACTGCTATGAGAGCTGAATCAGATTTGCCCTTGCAATTTTGAGGAGGATTCAACTGCTTAAAAAAAAAAAAAAAGGTAGACTCTGTGTCCCCAAAACAAATACCTCTCTACCCTGTTTAAGATTAAATTATACCACCAGAGATGTTATTTCCTTGAGCCACAAAGCATTTTTGCTCTTCTAGAGTTCCCCACCAGAATGCAGACACTGACACCGAAGTGAATATCAAGTAACTAATCTTACCAGATCAGAGATCAAGGCCGGGTGACAGATGAAGGCTGGAAATGCAGGAAGAGGAGAGTCCCAAACACAGAGAAGACAGAGACAGGACTGTAAATACAAATTGGGTCTAATCGAAACTTGTAACCTGAGGCTACTCCAGAAGGGAGGATAGGGCCCTCTTCCCTCCCCGCTGAGTTCAGTAATTCCTTCAACGACCAGACAAGGCACTGGGAACACTGCAGTAAGACAAACACTGCTGGCTCCCACTTCCCTACAAAACACTGAACATGGGGTGGATGTAGAGTAAATATTACATGTGGTCTCCACATATGCAACGGTGAGTTGCTGATGTACACAAGGCACTCTTCTGGGCATTTGGAATGGGGTGGTGACCAAATGGAGCTTACATTCTGATAAGATGAAAGTAGGGAATGAAAGAAGCATGAGTTGCTCTAAGAACTCTGGCAGAGAGACGAGCCTAGCTAAAAAGTCCAACCTGAGAAAGGGATGCTTCTATCACCATGGAAGCTTGAATAGGGACTGGTAAAAGGTATGCATTGGGGAAGGAGGAAATACCTGGAGAGTGTTCCATTTAAAGTTACCAAATGTTGCAGGCACCTGGGTGGCTCAGTGGATTAAGGTCTTGGGATCCTGGGATAGAGTCCCACATGGGGCTCTCTGCTCGGCAGGAAGCCTGCTTCCTCCTCTCTCTCTCTGTCTGCCTCTCTGCATACTTGTGATCTCTCTCTGTCAAATAAATAAATAAAAAATCTTGAAAAAAAAAGTTACCAAATGTTGCCAAGCTACCACAGTTTGTTGTATAGTAAAATAAAAGGTTATTTATATCTTTCTCTCTCTTATTCAAGTATTTGTGTAATAATTTTAAGCCTATCAAAGTCATACTTAAAACTGCTTTATCTAATTTTTACCTTGTGGCTTTAATGTATATTGGTCTCCAAATTGTTACTTGTCAATTGTGATCAAATTCTATTACAGATATGATATAATTTGGAGACCTAAATCAAAATCAGATAAGAGTTTTACACTGTTGATGAAAGCATTGAGTTTAAATCCAAAATATGTTTGTATTTCTGAATGTAAACAAGATGGCATGTTTCACCTTGTGACATAGATCTTTCCCCATCTGCACGGAATATGAATTATAGGTTGATTCCTTCACTACAGGTGGACCCGTGGCAGCCGAGCAGTATCTCGGAGCAGCTACTGATGTCCATATTCCCCAAAGCCCTGTTAGCGTTCTTACAGGAAGCCAACATCCAGTACAAGCAAGCATTCTTTTTCACTTGCTTAATTCATGAGTACTAAATTGAACTGAAAGATAGGTGTAGTTAGGTTATTTACTGACTGCTTACAACAGCATTTCAGGCACTGTTTTTCACACTGCAAAAACAGGCACAAATGTAACACAGTTATAGTCACCTTTGATGCGCTTACTAGTGTAATGAAGGAGGGAAGAAGAACACACTGGCCTATCATTTCACCCTTAGCACTAGGTGGCCAGTGTAAACAGAGGTCTTCTCTCTGTGACGAAAGGAGAGCAGCCTAACAATGCCCAGAAACTGGGTAGGAATGCAGGGGGAGATAAAGCTTTCTGCAGGAGCAATGACACCTAAGCACAGGATGAGCCTTAGGACTTGCAGGCAGAGGGGACAGTGCAAGGAAAGGGAAGAAGCAGTATGCTACCTGTTTAGGGAACTGAAGTGTTTGAGTGTTACCAGCATACAAAACGGGAGTAGAAACAAAAGATGCTGGAGATGTTGAGGGAAGACCAGGTTGTGGGAAGTCTGATGTGTACAGGGCTAGGATGTATGTGTGTGATGCTGTACACTGGAATGATGGAAATAAGGGAGTCAGATATAAGTGGGGTGGAAGGGCAACAGGGGACTACAATAATAGACCAAGCAAGAGGTTGTGAGGCATTGAATCAGGACCAGAGTAGTGTGATCAGGAGAGTATTTAAAAAAAAGTAGTTAATAGGCAAAACTTCCTGGTCTCTGCACTTGGTTGGATGTGGGAAGGAAGAAATCAAGGGCTTCCCCAAATCTTCTAGCTTGGGCAATGGAGTAGATAAATTAAAATAGATCAGATTATCTTGAAGTATTTGGTTTGGGTTGTTTGCATTTTTTTTTTTTTTAAGGAATAGTTACACAATAAGAATTAAGCAAACATTAAATAGTCATAGGAGTCAAAGAAGAAACAAGAGACTTTTGAAAGGGAGAAACATTAGTGGTGCCAAGTGTGCAGTAATATCCAGCAAGAAAAGGACTGACCAGTTTCCTCTGGACTTGGCAATGTAAATTGTGTTGGTAACTCTCATGGTGGAATGTGGGATTAAATTGTCAGGAACAGAAGACAGAGAAAGACAGATGTGAATAGGATATGGGAACATGGAGAAGCAGAGCAGACTACTGCTCTTAGAAATTAAAATAAGGAGAGATGTAGAGAATAAGGAATGACTATAAGAAGATGCAGCATCAATGACTGCTTGAAATTTGGAATTTTAGGGGGTAGGGAGCAATTTTTGTATGTCTGCAGGCTGAATGGAGGAACGAGTTAAGGAAGGAGACATTGATGGTACAAGATAGAATGCACCAATGGAAGAATGGATTTGAGCACCAGGAAGGATACCTTATCCAGTAAGACTGAAGGGGTAAATGTAAGTCTAGTTAGGATTATAAAGAGAGTCAAAAAAAAAAAAAAAAAAGAGAGTAAATTTTCTATATGGAATAGGAAGCAAAGTTATCTACCAAAAGGGAAGAAATAGGGGCTGAAGAAATTTACCAATAAAAAAACTTGGGTAAGAACTAATAACTGGTTGTTGAAAAGAAGGGAGATGGTAGTGCTCATGCAGAGTTGAGGTTTTGTTGGGTTAGGACCATGGAAAGATCAGCATGGCAAGGAAGTGGAGTTCCTAGTGAGATACTAGCTCAAGTATTCATCCATGTTGTCAAATCTGGAGAGGAAAGGAGAAGAGTGTAGGAGGAATGGTGGAGTCAAATGGAAGAATCAAGAAGGGTATAAGGATCATTATATGGAATGCAGATATAGCATAACTGAGGGCAACAAGGAAGTGGAAGGAAGAAGATTTTAACAAAATGTAGGCTGATATTAAGAGTCATGGTATAGAACATTTATGGCTGGTGACAAATGTCAGGGCATGGTCATGGAAGATTTGGCTAAAGTGGAGTATAAATCACCAAGACTGATGTGGTTGAGAATGAATGGACTAAATCACCAGAGAATCAATACAGCCATTTTGAATTTCCTTGGGTGTTGGCAAGATTAGAGATAAAGAGACCTAATGTGCCCCTGGGACAGTAATTTCAGAGATTACACAGAGGAAAGAAACAAGAAATGGCACAATGCCAAAGGGCAAATGAGCTTTTTCTAGAAGTGTGATTGATAGGGAAGGAGAAATGCGGATTTGGGAGGATGCTGACCTCCTTCCCTTCTGGTCCCATGATAGGTGGATTAGCAGAAGAGAAAGCCACAAAAGAATCTATCCTTGAGAGAGTCCAATTTCTGTCAGGGCAAGAATACGAGAGGAGTTCTCTGAAGAGGTGAGAATGTTGGAAGTCTATTTACAGTGAAAGCAGGCTTCCAGCAGGCACAACATAAAATGAAGTGATGGAGTGATGAATAGTCAATGCAGGATGTGGGGGAGAAGGGCAGTAGAGTAAATTAATGACATGGGAAGGAGTGACATACCTTTCATTTGGGAACCTAGGATTTCAGAGCTGAGAGGCATGCTCTTAAGTGACTAAACTGAATTGCTCCAACTTTTCAGCAAATTGTTGTACTGTTAAAACTGGCAGGAAGATCAACTGATGATGCCTGGTAAGGCCTGGGATGGGCTCATAGCTCTGTGAGTCAATAGTAAAAGCCTTAGTTTCTGGAAGGCTGATCCACAGGGTGCAAAGTAGCAGTGACATTCCTAACTCATCCACACAAATACTTCCCTGCCAGAAAGATAATTACACCCTTATTAAAGTACTGATACGCTTTTTACAGAAAGGTATTTTATCGTACTTCTAGAATAGCTGTGCATAAAACTATTGTTCATATTGAACACATTTTAGTCATCACTATAACTTTGAAGGCATGCTTTCATTCTCTGAATGCCTGGAAGGAAGGAGCTTGGTAATTATATCTATAGGTGTTCAGCAACAACTCTCATGCTTCATTAATTATAATTCAGTAGAAGGGAATGTACCAGTTATTTTTTTTTTTTTTAAAGATTTTATTTATTTATTTGTCAGGGATAGAGGGAGAGAGAGCGAGCGAGCACAGGCAGACAGAGAGGCAGGCAGAGGGAGAAACAGGCTCCCCGCTGAGCAAGGAGCCCGATGTGGGACTCGATCCCAGGACACTGGGATCATGACCTGAGCTGAAGGCAGCTGCTTAACCAACTGAGCCACCCAGGCGTCCCTGTACCAGTTATTTTAACAAGTCTCTATCTCTTGCCATTAAATATAGGTCATATGGAACTGATACAGCATAAAATATCACACTTTTTGTCACAGAAAATGGAATCTAAAAAAAAAAATGAATGTTTTAAATCAGTTGTCTCCTCATGGAGGACATTCATTTAGAATTATTCATTTTGTTGGTCTCAAGATAATAACGCATAAGAGCCGATTAAATTCCACAGGGCAGTAGGTAGAGATCATTTTTAATTGACTTTTATTATTGTAGCCTAGGGTATTTTCAAAAGATTATCATTACCTCTGTACAGCTGCACATAATATATATCTGTAGTCAATCTTCAAGGCAGAGATAATGTGACCCCATGAGTCTGGCCCTTGGGTAATCAGTCCCTTTCAATGACATTACAGATGAGATGACTCATTCTGTTATAAAAAATTCAAACATTTTATAAATTAAATACCTGTAAACATTGGCAGTGGGATTTCAAGTTATGAGCCCCCGTGAGCCCCCCCTAGAAGCTTTGGGGCGGGGGTTTTATACTGAGTGTTGACATTATTTGAAAAGTTCTCAATAGCTCTGGTCACTATCCTAGGAGCATATGCAACTAGGGTAGGAATAATAATCAGCCATAAAGGACCTAGAAAATACAACACTTATAAATGCTATTTTGGGCTCCTTCTCCTCAATCTGTGGTGTTGACTACTTAACAAGAAAACTGGGGTTAGAACTGTCACACAACAATTATTTTAATTTTCAGATTGGTCTTTTAGGGCCTGTATTAAGATACTGTCTAGTCATTGGGGAGGGTATGTGCTTTGGTGAGTGCTGTGAAGTGTGTAAACCTGGCGATTCACAGACCTGTACCCCTGGGGATAAAAATATATGTTTATAATAAATAAAAAATTAAAAAAAAAGATACTGTCCAGTTATTGAACAGAGAACTATATTAGTTTTCTAGGACTGTCATAACAAATACCACAGACTGGCTGGTTTAAATGCAAAAGTTTATTGTCTCATGATTCTCGAGGCTAGAAGACTGAGATCAAGGTGTGGGCAGAGTTGGTTCCTTCTGAGGGCCTTGAGGGAAGGATCTGTCCCAGGCTTCTTTCCATGGTTTGTAGGCAGCCATCTTTGCCTCTTCATATCTTCCCTCGATGTGTGTCTTTGTGTCCTGATTTTCCCAGTATATGCAACATAAAATGCACCATTTTAACCATTTTAAATATATAATTCAGTGACATTAAGTACTTTCACATTACACAACCTACAGCACATGCATCTTTAGAACTTTCTCATTTTCCCAAACTGAAAATCCTCTTTCTATAAAAACATCTGTCATATGGATGAGAGTGCATCCTGGTGACCACAGTTTAATTACATCTGCAATAATCCTAGTCCCAAATAAGGTCACATTCTGAGGTGCTGGGGGTTAGGACTTCAACATATGAACTGGGGGAGATGGGGACACAATTCAACCCATAACAGATCCCCAAACATAGTAGCTTCAATCAAATAGAATTTACTTCTCCCTCATGAGATGGTCCAAAGGTCCAGAAGCTGTGACTGCACTACTTCAACCACCACTGTTGTTACCATAACTGCCTCTCATGCTATAAACCTGGTGACTAGACACTGGAGTGCTCAGTCCAGCAACACTGGCTACCTCTCAACAGTCACATATCTGTGGCCTTGACATGGCCACAGCAACAGCAGGAGATGGCCTCTGCCTCCTTCTTAACTTCCTATCTTACCAGCATTTACAAATCTGTACCCAGAATCAAGGCTGCAAGAGAGTCAGGAAAAAGTAGGTTTCGGCTTTCCAGCCCCTGCAGTACAGGAAGTCTATAAGGAGAGTAGGCAGTTGACCATGTCCAGTACAGACACTCAGGAGAGGAAAAAGGAAGCCAGAGTCAGCCATATTCTACTATTCTCTTTGTTTGCATTTAATATGGAACTTGAGAGGACTGAGATCAGTGATTTTCTAGATTGAATGAACCTGAATTAGTGGTTTCCAGATTGTTAGCCTAAATTTGATCCCCACAGTATATTAAAATCACTTTGGTGAGGTTTCAAAAAGGACTGATACTTATTCATAAATATTCTTATCTATGTAGGGACCAGTGTGGTATATTTTTTAAGTTTTTTTTTTTTTTTTTTTTTTAAAGTAATCTCCACATGCAGCGTGGTACCCCAGGTCACAACTCCGAGATCCAGAGTCACACACACTTCCAACTGAGCCAGTCAGGTGCCCCCGTGTGGCATAATTTTTTAAAGCTCACAGGTAACTTTAAAGCAATGCAGCTTAAGAATCACTAGCCTAAATGGATAGGCAAATACTAAGGAATCCAAAAACTAGTTCTATTTAGGGCACTTGGAGACTTTAAAAGAAAACTGAAACGCTTAAGAGTTTATTCCTCAAAGAAGTTAATATCCATCTAGAATGATCCCATACAACTTGAAACTGAAAAACTTTTATTATTTTCCTACTTTGGTGAAAGCACTAGTAAACTTGACTAGAAAGCATTAAGATAAATCTGTTGTAGGAGCAATTCTCCATTAGAATTATTTCGACAATTCTTTGAATGGACATTTCATGATGTGACTGGTAATATGTCATGTCATTTATCAATTAATAATGATAAATGATAAAGAATCTAATCAATTAAGTGGCATAGGTTTTTGTACTGAAACTCCTGGGAAAATATTGCCTTTCTAATGGGAACAATGGTAGTTCTACCAGGAGCTGCCAAACAAACAGATATATCAGCATCAGGAACTTCATAACTTTCTGGTGATAAATGTGGGGAATTGCTCTTACCTTAATTGGGAACAATTTGCACTTGTTTGTATTTAGAAGGTCTGTCCACTTTGGAAATAATGCAATCACAATATACCATGGCTCAATTTTGTAAATATTCAAAGATTTTTTGAACTTTTGGAAACTTCTTTTGTGGGTATGTTGTCTTGTTTTGGGGTTCATAATGTCACACTGGACTCAGAGTCCAAAGACTAGAATTCAGGTTCACATTCCGAGTTCAAATTCTGGCTCTGTACTCCTTAGCAGAGTGATGTTGGTTCTTAACCAACAACAGGTTCTTAACCTTTTGGGGCCTCATTTTTCCCTGTCTGTAAAATGGAAGTAACAAAAAATACCTACCTTATAGGATGTTTAACTCAGCTCATGCACATGAAGAACATAGCATGGTATCTAAATAGGTAATAAATGCTCAGTAAATGCTAATACCCATCATTCAGTTCTTGTAGCTGTTCATTCAATGGTAGTAATTATTATTATTTGAGAACATCTACCTATAATTTTACATTTTATGTTCTTTACCCAATTTAATAGTTTCTATTTCCCAAAAATGAACATTTTCCCAACATTTGATATTTTTAGAGATGTCAATATTTGCTATCCTCTTTTTCATAGATGCATAATTTTCTTTTCCAATTTTATGTAATCTCCATTCAGTTTGCATCATGTCTATCATTTCAAATCCAGGGTCCTCATAGAAGATCTTCAGAACACACTTCAAAAGGCAAACAGTTTGTGAACCCAGAGAAATCGAAGATACCTGTCCAGATATAATTATGAAGTTTATCACTCCTTAGAAGAAGTATGTAATCAGAGGAGCTTTTGTTTTTTGGGTGTTTTTTTTTTTTTAATAAATACATCTTTATCATTTAGGTCTGATGGCTGGGAGAAAAGGATAAAGATAGAGGCAGGGGCCATATGAAGAATATATAAACTTCTTATATGGCCCAGCCACCTCAGTTCATCATCTCTTTCATTATTAAGCATTTAAAGGAAATAGTGAAATAAGTTGGATTTCATTTGCTTTACCCAAACCACCCCTCCAAAATACATGGGAAGGGCAATGGAAAAGTGAGGTAATGCTACTATAATTGCAGTTGTGAAAACCTTAACTAAAAAGCCATGGAAGGTAGATCTAGTCAGAGTTTGAGGGCAGTGATTTGGATGGGGGTGGAGTGAAAGTTGATGCTTGCCACATAGCTTCTGCACAAGTTGAGACCTCCCAAAGGCCAAGCCTTATATGCAGAATCTCAGGGCCTTTAAACATGTTATTTATTCTTCCTATTATTCATTCTACAACAACCTCATTCCTACCACTATATCCGTTACTGGTCACCTTGATAATACCTAGTTACTTTTTGAATCTCAGCCCAAGCAAAAAGATGGCTGTTTCTACTCTCGAAGATGGAATTAGAACTCTTCACGTCCAACCCTAGCATATTAAATGCACCCACAACACATGGATATGATATCTGTCATAGTTTTTATGTATGTAATTGTAGGACCACTTGATTAATGCTTTTTTTTCCTCATAAGCTTCAATTTCAATGAGGGCAGGCCATTTCTTTCCTGTTCACCACTATATCCCCAGTGTCAAGCAAATAGGAACCTCCAAGTAGGTAGTAGATGACAGAATAAGTAAATGAAGAAATACATAGATTTTCTAGCTTCCCCTGAATTGAGCAAAGTAATGTCAGGCATAAAATTAACATGATCCAAAAAAAAAAAATAATGTGATCCTGTTATATTCTAAGGAGAATATTTGGTTATCTTGATAATGACTTTTTTTTTCAAAATTATTTTCATATATTTCATGTTCCCACATATGATTTAGAAGCTTGAAATTAAAAGCAATGGGAAGGTTTTAGCTAGCTTGGCACATGGAAGTGTTATAAAATACACTCCAAAAAATTTTAAATATATCTATAGATATGTACCTATACATACATACATATATACACATAAATATATATATAATATGCACACATATATACATATATATATGTATGCTCATTAGACTAAATAAGAATAGAAAAAAAAGAAAGCTTGGGTACTTCTCAAAATCTAAATTTTTCAGCACAGACTGTCTTGCACACCATGGATTAAAGGGACACTTTTGTTTGACTTCCTTACTTGTAAAGCTTTTAAATCAGAAATGTCATTCATATTTCTAAGTGCCTTATTCATCCATCTCAAATATACCTTCTTCTGATGACAGATAAGTGTGTGTGACTAGATCAATGCAAATGTATCACCGTTACTGGGGAAATTATTCAGAGTATGCCCTTTGATGTGTGACTTGAATAAACTTTAAATGCAGAAGACAATGCTTTTCTTTTAGCATCTTTTCAGTGGCAAATTACAAAATATGGGACTTTAATAGACTCTTTAAAGTAGTTTGCATAGTTTTCATGAACCTGATTTCTTATCCTCTTAAGTACTTGGAAGGGAAATGGAAATAATTTTTGTTTTTAAAAAGAACCCAGCAACACATGGATTAATTTTCTACAAAGCTCTGCCATCAAGATACTAATGGTAAATGGTAGTAGAAGGTATGCATTAAAAAGGGGACAATATAAAGACATGAAGCTACTATTTGTAAAGACAGAAAATAAAATATAATTTTAAGTAGCTTAAGGAAAATTAAAAACACAAAACTGATTTTTGTTCAGTTTTATACTTAATGTATGCTCTTTGAGCCTGATTGCTGCCAATTGTTACCTTTTGTTCTCTGAAAGTTCCATAACTAGGGAGAGTCTGACATGGTTTTCATCTATTTGTTTTAGATTCAAAATTGGATGTGTCATCTAAATAAAAGTAATTCAGGTCTCATTCACATGTTCTCTATTGGAAAATCATGAGGGAAGGCCTCTATATGTTTTAAAGGTAAAAATAATTTTTTTTATTTAGTAAGCATAAAAACATTTATTTATTTAGTAAACATTCATCTTTTTCAAGTTTGACTTGTGGGAAAAAATGAAATGGTCTTTTCCAGCATCTCATATTTAATATCATCTGATAATATCCCTTAGATTTTTGGACCATATTTAATTTTTGCCATTGAGTATTCCAGGGAATGCTATTTCTAACATAGAGTTGTTGATGCACTTAAAAATAATGGCATTCAAAATTATTGTGAGCTGGTGCTACTTAAGGCGAACCAGTGCAAAACTACATAAATGTATATGTATAAGAAAGTATATGCCCTTCCCAGTCTTTGATCCTACATTCTCTCCTAGATACTTACCCATCTCTCTCTCTCTCTTCTCAGCAAAATGTCTGAAAAGATTTCTTATATAACTGTTTCTATTTCCTTACCTCCCATTCAGACCTTGACTCAATGGCCTTCACCCCCATGGCTCTTCTAAAATTTCTCTTGCTGGGACCAACAATGGCTCCTTGGTTCTCCTCCTTTGTCTCTGACCATTCCCTCCTGTCTCACTGACTGGCTCCTCTCCTTATGCCCTTCCTGTGGGTTCTGATCATTCCAGAGCTCTCTGCTCAGACTCTATACTCTCCCTCTACCAACCTCTCTAGATGGACACATCTACCTCCGTGGTTTCAACAATCATTCCGGAAATTTCTATTTAGTTGGGGTCCACTCTCTGGAGCTTTACATTCGTATGTCATTACCTACTTGACCTTATCTCAATTTTCACAAAAGCACCTCGGACTCAGAATGGCACCATTCTGTGACTGTGGTCAAGAAGCATGAACATCATCCTAAATTCTTTACTTTTACCACTTCCTTTAAATCTACCACTGAAAACTGACAATTCTCTGTTCTAAATATCTTTTGAATCTTCTCCAGTTCCTTCTCTTGTCTTCCCTTCTCTTGCCCTAACTTATCTTTGGATCTCTTCTCCATGGACTATTGCAATAAAGCATTCAGTGTGGAGTTCTTTTCAAGTTCCTGTCCTCACCCCTCTCATACTCTAATCATTCACTACTGTCAGCATGACCTTGTGTCCATCCGTGCCTTTGTCTCTTTATCTCACAGACATACCCCTCTCCCATGAAATACACAATGAACCCTTTTTTCTTTTACAGAAGATCCAGGGATTTCACGTGTTCTCTGCTTCTGTGTCTCGTTTCATCTGCCATTTCTTCTTCATACCCCAAAAACAGTTCTTCAAAAAAGATGTGCCCAGATTCTCTTCCAAGCTTGAGATCATTTCTTCCAATTTGTCTGCTGGGCAAGCTTCAAATCTTACCCAACTACTCAAGTGTTCCTCCCCTGAAAAACCTTATTTTATTCTTTGGGAAAATTAAGACATTACACCCCATGCTCCCTAAGCAACTTATGCATGTTCACATCACAATGATTGATTGTTCCCATATCTGCCCTCCTTACTAGCATATAAACTCTTTGTCTTTTTATCTTTGAATCTCCAGTATCAAAAGGATCAAAAAAGCACAGTATCAAAAAAGGATTTCCTGAATTATTACTTGAGTGAAGTAATGAATGAAAACTAGGTCCCCTATGAATATAATGTTAATAGCTACCTATTTGTTATTGAGTTAAAAACCACATTTAAGTAATATTGATATAATGAGATTATAAAGAAAACTGTCACTTGATTTTACAAATCAATTTGCTTTGCTTTCCCATTTTGTGTTGTAATAAAATTTGACTTTGTACAGCAATAAAACTTAATTATTGCTGGGGTACCTGATGGCTCAGTCAGTTAAGTGTGCCCACTGGGGAGTCTGATTCTCTCTCTACCCTTCCCCTCACTCCTGCAGTCTTTCTCTCTTTCTCTCTTTCCCAAATAAAATCCTTTAAAAATTTTTTAAAAACATAACTATTGCTTTAAGAAATACTCTTTGTGATTCTGATTCTCTTGGAGGAGGGGGATAGGAGGAAGAGGAATTTACCTTTTTTCTTAACAATTACATATGATATTGAAGGAGAAGATGACTTGAGGCACCTGGGTAGCTCATCCAGTTAAGCATCCAGCTCTTGATTTCAGCTTAGGTCATGGTCATGAGATCAAGCCTTAGATTGGGCTCTGTGCTCAGTGTGGAATCTGCCTGGGATTCTCTCTCTCTCCCTCTCCCTCAGCCCCTCCTCCTACTCACACATGTTCTCTTGCTATAAGTAAATAAGTAAGTACATAAATAAATAAATGAAATCTTTTAAAGAGATTTCCTGTTAGATTTGTAATGAAGGCAATAAATTTGTAATGAAGGCAATAAATTTCTTATTTCTGCATAAACAGGCTTGGACTGCAGAAATAGGAAATTTCTGTATCTTTTTTGTGGGCTATCTAATGACTCAAACTATAGTGAATAACTGCACTGAAGTCTTATTAAATTATGCTGATCAGTGCTTTAAAAATAAAAGCCTGACTATGAATGCTCTTGTTTTCAGCTGGGCAGAAATCACAGAACTTACAAAAGAGCTGTCTGGATAGACTGTGGTATTCATGCAAGAGAATGGATTGGTCCTGCTTTTTGCAAGTGGTTTGTAGAAGAAGTAAGTTAAACTCTTTATTCAATGTCCATTTCAACTAACTATTGCTTCCCATGTGTTTTCATTCTGCTCAAGAAGCAAAACTAGGAACTTAAACCCGGGAATACCTGATTGAATGATAACACCTTGATTTTGGTGGGTTACTTTCATGGTCTGAAGATTCTTCATTACTCTGGCTCAGTTCCCCCTTGCATCTGCCCTCAGAGGGTGGAGTTACCAACCCTCATTGAAAGAAAGGAAAAGAGTTTGAGAGCATTTAAAAATTTGTGGACAAATTAGGAACCAGTCAAGCAGCTGATTTATGACAAAAGGCAAAATATCTAAATTATGGTGCTCCAGAACAGTTTCCAGAGCGTGCCTGGTCATACAAGGAGATTTTCTGTCATTCTCAGTGCAGGTCATCAGCTACCTTATGTAGAGGCCTAAGGTCAAGTGGGCAGCATCCACTTTCCAGCACACGTTGGCAAGTTCGTCCTTCACTTGAAGGCAGTGTGCCTTCTCTGCCATCATCTTCCTCTCTAGGTGTTTGATGTGTTTTTCGCAGAACTTAGGCTCTGCCTCGAGCTTTAGGCAGAACTTCTGAATCTCACTTTCCAGGAGGGTGTTTCACAGGTGAAAAGTAACTTGCTCAGCTTGGTGGATTGTTGTGTTTCCTGGGAGCTCTTCATTCCCCTGACATGCCTTCTTCAGTGCCCTGAACGACTTTCCATCTTTCAGGGGGCTCCCGCCTGAGGGCACATGATCAGTGGAGGAGGAGCCAGTCTCCAACCGCCTCCTTGAGCCCCCTCTTTCCAGATGGTCTCTAAGGAGCACTAGCAGATGCATCACCTCAGTAGGATCTGGCTGAGGGTGTGTGTTGGCACTGGCCCTCACCAGAGGCCTGCCATGGCACAGCTCCCTCAGAAAGCTCTGGCCGGCCCACCTGCCCTGCCCTTTCCTGCACTCTCTGTCCACAGCTGCCAGTGTCCTGAACCAGCGGGTCTGTACTTCCCTGCAGATCAGGGCTGTCCTTGAAGCCTTCTGGCATTTTCCTCGCAGGGGTTCTCCATCATCCTGGCTGCTCAAGAAATGGGATTTTCATCAGTCAGTTGGTGTGGGCTCTTCATCAACAGCCTTTGCCGCCTCCCTTCAGCAGTTGCAAGAAAAAAATTCCAGAATGGAAAGCTAGATAAGAAATCTCCAATAGGACATCAAATCATTTTCCATAAATGTAAAGTTGATTAATTGAATATATCCAACAATCAGAATTGTAAATCTGTTCTGTGTGAAAGACCTTATTAAGAAGACACAAAATAAAAGCTATCAACTGGGAGAAAGTATGTGCAAACCACATACCTGAAAAAGGACACCTGTCTGAAGGACGGAAACTTAGAATTTGACCCCCAAATAAGCATGCATCCAGTTAGCAAAAGGAAAAAAAAATCTCCAACATTTACCAAAGAATATACAGAAGGAAGTCGAATAAAAACTTGCCATTGGAGCAATTCAAATGAAAATTCCAGTGAGCCCTCACTGCGCACCTATCACAGTAGTTCAAACCAAATGCGCCAGAGAGGGGGAGAGAGACCCCACTACCAAATGCAAGGCAGGATGTGGAATGACTGGATCACTCCCGCATTGCAGTTGGGAATGGAAAATGATAGAGCTGACTCTTGAAAACAGTTAACCGTTTCTTTTCATTTCAAAGCCGTGAGTTCAATTCCCGTTAACATGCAATGTAATATCAATTTTAGGTATCCAATATAGTGGCTCAACCCTTCCACACAGAATCTGTGAAAACTAGGATTGCTACCGCCATATGAGCCAGTCATGGCACTATGGCATTTATCTTAGAAAAATCAAAACTTAACGTTTGCTCCAAAGCCTGATCAGGAATGTAGCTGTGTCCTTATGAAAGCAGTGGGGCTGCCAAGGGGATAGAAGTGACTGGAGTGGTTGGATATTGACACTTGACAGGTGTGTAAGTGATAAACTCCTCTTGCTTCTCTGAAAGCCCCTTCCCCTTAATGGTGGTCCTGAGGAAGAGGAGAAAAGGAATGTCAACGATTTCAATCACTTTAAACCTGCCAAGCATTAGAACACCAACTATTCCACACTAATTCACTCTCGTATTAATCCTCAGTGTCCCAAAGCAGACAGGAGGTGTCTGGTCCAAGAGGGGTTGCAGGGAGTGTCCCTTCTACAGGCGATCTTCCCTCCAGCCCAGAAGTCCAAACACCGGGTCCCAGGCTTTCAACTCATCTAATTTCTGTGTCTTCTCTAGGGACACCAGGGAACTTCTAGGCTCTTACTCTGCCTTCTAGGAGGCTCTAAGACACTGGTTCTAGTGCTCTCAGCCAACTTGTACCACAAGGCCAGTTGTCTCCTCCTAAATGTGCCACATATTGGCTTAGGTGGATCAAATTAGGGCATGTCGTCTCAGAGATACATAACGAACAGAATAGAGGTCATCTTTCTTACACTGTTTAACCTAATCTCTCAGTAGTTCCTACCATCGCATGTCTTCCCTGGAATTTCAACCCCAGGAGAGGGGGTTGGGTAAGAAGCCCAAATTGTGGCATCACACTTGTGTCTTCCTTGAATGATTTCCGTAAAGAAAAGGGCTTAAAACAACAAAAAAACTGATAACCTGATATGGTTTCTGTGGGCCAGGCATGTAGTTGCATCTAGCCAGGGACCTGTGTCTCAGGATCTCTTACAAGGCTGCAGTCAAGATGTCATGTGGGTCTTCAGTCATCTCCAGGCTTGTTGGGGGAAAATCTGCTTGTGTGCTCAATTGGGAGGCTCTTAGCAGCCAGAGGTCCTCCACTGCGGTGAGCAAGAAAGATTCATTCCTTGCCACATGGGCCTCTCCATCATACAGCCCACAAGGAGCAGGCGGCTTCCCTCGAAACCAATGGTGAGGGAGCGAGAGCAAGCCCAAAAGGAGACCAGTGTCTTTGTCTATGTGCCTCAGAAGTGACATCCTATCTCTTTTGCAGTATTCTGTCCTTTCGAAGTGAGGCAGTAGTTCCTCACTCTAATCCAGTGGTACAGTATGGAGCACAAAACGATGTATACCCAAGAAGGGAATTGTTGGAGACCCTTAAAAACTGCCCTCCATGCTTTAGTGGGACTTTACCTCAGGTAGCCATCACAATAACCTTTGCATCCAAACTAGAACGTGACCTAGGAGAAAATTTTGTCAAGCCCTTTGGGATCCTTACAGCAGCTTGCCTAGAAGTTCCTTGCACAAGGGAAGGGTGCCTGTGTGGCTTAGTCAGTTCAATGTCTGACTCTTGATTTCGGCTCAGGGCGAGGTCCCATGGTCTGTGAAATCCAGCCCAGCATCTGGTTGTGCACTGGAGTCGGAAGGCTGTATAGGAATCTATCTCTCCCTACCCCTCCCCCGCTTGCATTTGTGTGTGCCTTTCCTCTTTCTCTCTCTCTGAAATGAAGAAGCAGAAGTCATAGTAGTGGTAGGAATGGTAATTTTCATATCAGTGGGTAATTAGACAACCTTGGCTTGGAATGGGAGCTCTGAAATTCACTAGCTGTGTGATCTTGGGGCAAGTTGTGTCCCCTCTCTGAACCTCAGTAGTATATGACACACTGGGTTATTGGGACAATTAAGTGATCAGTAAAAGACACTTAAAACCCTTCGCTGCTTGGCAGAGAATCCCTTCATACAATCAATTCTCAGTAGCAGTAGAATCAGTAATTTGATAGTTTTATTTTTTTTGGTGCTTAACGTTGAAAAATGCTCTCTCACATGTCTGTAGGGAATAGGTAGCACCAGTTCAATAATGGGGTAGACAGGAGCTTTTGTGCTCTGGTTGTGAGTGTTGGTGGCTGCTGGGAAAGGGAATCAGACCTGCAGGGGACCCGAGAACTTGGAGTCTGGCCAGTGCACCATTGCTCCCTTCTTGGGCTTCTGGGGTTTCAGGAGAGCCTGTGGCCCTCGAGGGTATTTGGAGGCTCTGCCTAGAAGAGCAGGAGCAGGAGCAGGAATTCCCGGAGACAGGCTGGACCTTGGGCCCAGAGTTGGCCAGCTTCTACCCAAGGCAATGGTTTTCTTCCTTGAGCCTTTGGAACTCCCTCTCTGCCCCCAGAACAGCTTCCTGGCTCTCCTCACTTCTGTTCTCCACCAGGAGCCACTCTCGGTCACGCAAGGAATAGATTCTCTGCCATTCTTGGTGCAGGTGCCATCTTCTTGTACAGGCCTAAGTTCCAGTGGGCAGCATCCACCTTCCTGCGCACCTTGGCAAGTTCATTCTTCACTTGCAGGCAGCATTCCTTCTCCTCCATCACTTTCCTCTCCAGGTGTTTGAGGTGCTCTTCGCACAGCTTAGGCTCCGCCTCAAGCTTCAGGTGCAACTTCTGAAACTACCTTTCTAGGAGGCTGTTTCGCTGGTGAAAAGATACTTGCTCAGCTTGGTGGATTGTTGTGTTTCCTGGGAGCTCTTCATTCCCCTGACGTGCCTTCTTCAGTGCCCTGGATGGCTTTCCTTTATTCAGGGGGCTCCCACCTGGGGGCACATGATCAGTGGAGGAGGAGCCAGTCTCCACCTGCCTCCTTGAGCCCCCACCTTCCAGATGATCTCTAAGGAGCTCTAGCAGATGCATCACCGTCAGTAGGTTCTGGCTCAGGGTGTGGCATTGGCTCTGGCCCTCATTGGGGGCCTGCCACGGCACACCTCCTTTAGGGAGCTCTGGCCTGCCTGCCTCCCCCGCCTCTTCCTGCACTCTCAGTCCACAGCTGCCCATGTCCTGAGCCAGAGGGTCTGCACTACTCTGCAGATCAGGGCTGTCCTTGAAGTCTTCTGGCTTATTCCTCGCAGGGGGTCCTCCATTGTCCTGGGCTGCTCCACAGATGGGATTTTCATCGGTGAGCTGGTGAGGGCTCTTCTTCAACAGCCTTTGCCGAACTCCCTTCAGCAGTTGCGTAGCGTCTTCCACAGAAAAGTACCCGACATCTTGATTCAGGGAAGCCAGAGCAAGGATCTGTAGCAGAAGAGGACTGGCCTTGTGCTCAGATGATGCGACGGCTCCACTGGCTGGTGCATCCGGGTCGGTCTTCTCCATGTCTTTTGCAGATACTTCATTCTGGGCACAGTGCCCCTTTCTTCCACTTAAGCGGAGTCCACACTTCACTGTAATGAACATCACGAACACAGTGCACACGAGGATCTCCCAGCCAAACCCAGAGTCTCGTGGCCCATGTGGCAAGCGTTCGTATATCACCAAACCAGAAGCCCACAGCTGTTCCCGGCGAGCCCACCGCGGCTCCAGAACTGTGTGGGGAGACATTGTAATGGCCCCCAGCTGGCTCCAGAGAGCCTGGGGGCTTTGTCTCTGATCACCAGTGTCCCCTCCACCACTAGAAACTGCTTGGAACGCCTATGAGGGTTCCGTCTCCAATGCAAACCAGTGCCTGGCAACAGGAGCTGAAGGGAGTAGGGGTGGGGGAGGTGCACCCGAGTATCCAGTGCAAATCATTGCCTGGCATCAGGAGCCTACAGTCCTTGGGCAGTGGAGGTGAATCTCTATATTGTGTACCTGAAAGAAATTGAACCGTATATATCAATGTCTTGGAATTAAACTTTTAAAACTTATTAAAAAAAGTTAAAAATGAAACTAGATATCAAAGGGACACAGATAACAAAATCTAAACACATAGAAAGTAACTTTATTAGATCATCGAAGAAGAAAGAAAAAATCTCAATGCACTGAACTAAGGAAAATGCAAATACAACGTATTAAAATTTGTGCGACACAACTAAATCAACAGAGAGCAAAATTTATAGCATTTAATGCATACATTAGAAAGGAGGAGGATCATCTGGTTGGCTCAGTTAGTTAGTCCAACTCTTTTTTTTTAATTTTTTATTTTTTATAAACATATATTTTTATTCCCAGGGATACAGGTGTGTGAATCTCCAGGTTGACACACTTCACAGCACTCACCAAATCACGTACCCTCCCCAATGTCCATAATCCTACTCCCTTCTCCCAACCCCCCTACCCCCAGCAACCCTTAGTTTGTTTTGTGAGATTAAGAGTCTTTTATGGTTTGTCTCCGTCCCAATTCCATCTTGTTTCATTGATTGTTCTTCTACCCACATAAGCCTCTATGTTGCATCACCACTTCGGCATATCACGGAGATCTTATGATAGTTGTCTTTCTCTGCTTGACTTATTTCGCTAAGCATGATACGCTCTAGTTCCATCCATGTTGTTGCAAATGGCAAGATTTCATTTCTTTTGATGGCTGTATAGTATTCCATTGTGTATATATACCACATCTTCTTGATCAATTCATCTGTTGATAGACATCTAGGTTCTTTCCATAGTTTGGCTATTGTGGACATTGCTGCTATAACCATTCGGGTGCACGTGCCCCTTTGGATCACTACGTTTGTATCTTTAGGGTAAATACCCAGTAGTGCAATTGCTGGGTCATAGGGAAGTTCTATTTTCAACATGTTGAGGAACCTCCATGCTGTTTTCCAGAGTGGCTGCACCACCTTGCATTCCCACCAAGAGTGTAGGAGGGTTCTCTTTTCTATGTATCCTCGCCAGCATCTGTCATTTCCTGACTTGTTTATTTTAGCCATTCTGACTGGTGTGAGGTGATATCTCATTGTGTTTTTGATTTGTATTTCCCTGATGCCGAGTGATATGGAGCACTTTTTCATGTGTCTGTTGGCCATTTGGATGTCTTCTTTGCAGAACTGTCTGTTCATGTCCTCTGCCCATTTCTTGATTGGATTATTTGTTCTTTGGGTGTTGAGTTTGCTAAGTTCTTTATAGATTCTGGACACTAGTTCTTTATCTGATATGTCGTTTGCAAATATCTTCTCCCATTCTGTCAGTTGTCTTTTGATTTTGTTAACTGTTTCCTTTGCTGTGCAAAAACTTTTGATCTTGATGAAATCCCAATAGTTCATTTTTGCCCTCACTTCCCTTGCCTTTGGCAATGTTCCTAGGAAGATGTTGCTGCGGCTGAGGTCGAAGAGGTTACTGCCTGTGTTCTCCTCAAGGATTTTGATGGATTCCTTTCGCACATTGAGGTCCTTCATCCGTTTTGAGTCTATTTTCGTGTGTGGTGTAAGGAAATGGTCCAATTTCATTTTTCTGCATGTGGCTGTCCAATTTTCCCAGCACCATTTATTGAAGAGGCTGTCTTTTTTCCATTGGACATTCTTTCCTGCTTTGTCGAAGATGAGTTGACCATAGAGTTGAGGGTCTATTTCTGGGCTATCTATTCTGTTCCATTGATCTATGTGTCTGTTTTTGTGCCAGTACCATGCTGTCTTGATGATGGCAGCTTTGTAATAGAGCTTGAAGTCCGGAATTGTGATGCCACCAACGTTGGCTTTCTTTTTCAATATCCCTTTGGCTATTCGAGGTCTTTTCTGGTTCTATATAAATTTTAGAATTATTTGTTCCATTTCTTTGAAAAGATGGATGGAACTTTGATAGGAATTGCATTAAATGTGTAGATTGCTTTAGGTAGCATAGACATTTTCACAATATTTATTCTTCCAATCCAGGAGCATGGAACATTTTTCCATTTCTTTGTGTCTTCCTCAAATTCTTTCATGAGTACTTTATAGTTTTCTGAGTATAGATTCTGTGCCTCTTTGGTTAGGTTTCTTCAAACCTATCTTATGGTTTGGGGTGCAATTGTAAATGGGATGGACTCCTTAATTTCTCTTTCTTCTGTCTTGTTGTTGGTGTAGAGAAATGCAACTGATTTCTGTGCATTGATTTTATATCCTGACACTTTACTGAATTTCTGTACAAGTTCTAGCAGTTTTGGAGTGGAGTCTTTTGGGTTTTCCACATATAGTATCATATCATCTGAGAAGAGTGATAATTTGACTTCTTCTTTGCTGATTTGGATGCCTTTAATTTCCTTTTGTTGTCTGATTGCTGAGGCTAGGACCTCTAGTACTATGTTGAATAGCAGTGGTGATAATGGACATCCCTGCCGTGTTCCTGACCTTAGCGGAAAAGCTTTCAGTTTTTCTCCATTGAGAGTGATATTTGCGGTGGGTTTTTCATAGATGGCTTTGACGATATTGAGGTATGTGCCCTCTATCCCTACACTTTGAAGAGTTTTGATCAGGAAGGGATGCTGTACTTTGTCAAATGCTTTTTCAGCATCTATTGAGAGTATCATATGGTTCTTGTTCTTTCTTTTTTTGATGTGTTGTATCACATTGATTTGTAGATGTTGAACCGACCTTTCAGCCCTGGAATAAATCCCACTTGGTCGTGGTGAATAATCCTTTTAATGTACTTTTGAATCCTATTGGCTAGTATTTTGGTGAGAATTTTCGTGTCTGTGTTCATCAAGGATATTGGTCTATAGCTCTCTTTTTTGATGGGTTTCTTGTCTGGTTTTGGGATCAAGGTGATGCTGGCCTCATAAAATGAGTTTGGAAGTTTTCCTTCCATTTCTATTTTTTGGAACAGTTTCAGGAGAATAGGAATTAGTTCTTCTTTAAATGTTTGGTAGAATTCCCCCGGGAAGCCGTCTGGCCCTGGGCTTTTGTTTGTTTGGAGATTTTCAATGACTGTTTCAATCTCCTTACTGGTTATGGGTCTGTTCACGCTTTCTATTTCTTCCTGGTTCAGTTGTGGTAGTTTATATGTTTCTAGGAATGCATCCATTTCTTCCAGATTGTCAAATTTGTTGGCGTAGAGTTGCTCATAGTATGTTCTTATAATAGTTTGTATTTCTTTGGTGTTACTTGTGATCTCTCCTCTTTCATTCATGATTTTATTTATTTGGGTCCTTTCTATTTTCTTTTTGATAAGTCTGGCCAGGGGTTTATCAGTTTTATTAATTCTTTCAAAGAACCAGCTCCTACTTTCATTGATTTGTTCTATTGTTTTTTTGGTTGATATTTCATTGATCTCTGCTCTGATCTTTATGATTTCTCTTCTCCTGCTGGGCTAAGGGTTTCTTTCTTGATCTTTCTCCAGCTCCTTTAGGTGTAGGGTTAGGTTGTGCACCTGAGACCTTTCTTGTTTCTTGAGAAAGGCTTTTACCGCTATATATTTTCCTCTCAGGACTGCCTTTGTTGTGTCCCACAGATTTTGAACTGTTGTATTTTCATTATCATTTGTTTCCACGATTTTTTTCAATTCTTCTTTACTTTCCCGGTTGACCCATTCATTCTTTAGAAGGATGCTGTTTAGTCTCCATGGGTTCTTTCCAAACTTCCTCTTGTGGCTGAGTTCTAGCTTCAGAGCATTGTGGTCTGAAAATATTCAGGGAATGATCCCAATCTTTTGATACCGGTTGAGTCCTGATTTAGGACTGAGGATGTGATCTATTCTGGAGAATGTTCCATGTGCACTAGAGAAGAATGTGTATTCTGATGCTTTGGGAGGCAATGTTCTGAATATATCTGTGATGTCCATCTGGTCCAGTGTGTAGTTTAAGGCCTTTATTTCCTTGCTGATCTTTCGCTTGGTTGATCTGTCCATTTCAGTGAGGGGAGTGTTAAAATCCCCTACTATTATTGTATTATTGTTGATGTGTTTCTTTGATTTTGTTATTAATTGGTTTATATAGTTGGCAGCTCCCACATTGGGGGCATAGATATTTAAAATTGTTAGATCTTCTTGTTGGACAGACCCTTTGAGTATGATATAGTATTCTTCCTCATCCCTTAATATAGTCTTTGGCTTAAAATCTAATTGATCTGATATAAGGATTGCCACTCCTGCTTTCTTCTGATGTCCATTTTTCATGGTAAATTCTTTTCCACCCACTCACTTTAAATCTGGAGGTGTCTTCAGGTTTAAAATGAGTTTTTTGTAGGCACCATATAGATGGGTTTTGTTTTATTATCCATTTTGATACACTTTGTCTTTTGTCAGGGGCATTTAGCCAATTAACATTCTGGGTAAGTATTGAGAAATATGAATTTAGTGCCATCGTATTGCCTGTAAGGTGACTGTTACTGTATATGGTCTCTGTTCCTTTCTGATCTACCACTTGTAGGCTCTCTCTTTGCTTAGAGGACCCCTTTCCATATTTCCTGTAGAGCTGGTTTGGTGTTTGCAAATTCTTTCAGTTTTTGTTTGTCCTGGAAGCTTTTAATCTCTCCTTCTATTTTCAATGATAGCCTAGCTGGATATAGTATTCTTGGCTGCATGTTTTTTCTCTTTTAGTGCTCTGAAAATATGCTGGCAGCTCTTTCTGGCTTGCCAGTTCTCTGTGGATAAGTCAGCTGCCAATCTAATATTTTTACCGTTGTATGTTACACACTTCTTTTCCCAGGGTGCTTTCAGGATTTTCTTTGTCACTGAGACTTGTAAATTTTACTATTAGGTGACGGGGTGTGGGCCTATTCTTATTGATTTTGAGGGGCGTTCTCTGAACCTCCTGAATTTTGATGCTCGTTCCCTTTGCCATATTGGGGTATTCTCCCCAATAATTCTCTCCAGTATACCTTTTGCACCCCCTCTCTTTCTTCTTCTTCTGGAATCCCAATTATTCTAATGTTGTTTCATCTTATGGTGTCACTTATCTCTCGAATTCTCCCCTTGTGGTCCAGTTTGTCCCTCTTTTGCTCAGCTTCTTTATTCTCTGTCATTTGGTCTTCTATATCACTAATTCTTTCTTCTGCCTCATTTATCGTAGCAGTGAGAGCCTCCATTTTTGATTGCACCTCATTAATAGCTTTTTTTATTTCAACTTTGTGAGATTTTAGTTCTTTTATTTCTCCAGAAAGGGCTTTTATATCTCCCGAGTGGGTTTCTCTAATATCTTCCATGCCTTTTTCGAGCCCAGCTTGAATCTTGAGAATGGTCATTTTTAACTTTAGATCTGACATATTACCAATGTCTGTATTGATTAGGTCCATAGCCTTCGGTACTGCCTATTGTTCTTTTTTTTTGTGGTGAATTTTTCCGTCTTGTCATTTTGTCCAGATAAGAGTATATGAAGGAGGAAGTAAAATTCTAAAAGGGTGGCTACAATCCCAGGAAAATATGCTTTAACCAAATCAGAAGAGATCCCAAATCGTGAGGGGGGAGAAGGGGATAAAAAGAGGTTCAAAAAGGAAGAAAGAAAAAAAAAGAAAAAGAAAAGAATTTTAAAAAAAAGACAGCGAATAAAGAAAAATATCAAAAAGAAAAAATATATATATTAAACTAGTTAAAAAACGTTAAAAAAGAAAAGGGTAAATGTTAAAAAAAATTTTACCAGAAGGTGAGAAAAAAAAACAAACAATGAAAAAGAAAAAAATTAAATTAACTGCAAGGCTAAAAAAAATCACAGGGAGAAAGCCATGAGTTCCGTGCTTTGCTTTCTCCTCCTCTGGAATTCTGCTGCTCTCCTTGGTATTGAAACCACACTCCTGGGTACGTGAACTTGGTCTTGGCTGGATTTCTTGTTGACCTTCTGGGGGAGGGGCCTGTTGTAGTGATTCTCAAGTGTCTTTGCCCCAGGCGGAATTGCACTGTCCTTACCAGGAGCCGGGCTGAGGAATCCGCGCAGGTTAGCTTTCAGGAGCTTTTATTCCCTGATTGCTTTCCATAGAGTTCCAGAGGACGGGAATACAATTGGCGGTCTCTGGCCCGGAGGAGTCGAGAGCCCTGGGCCCTACTCCTCAGTGTGCCCTCAGAGAAAAGCGCCCAGTTACTCCCGTCTGCATGACCTCCGGCCGCCCTCCGAGCTCACCGAGCCTGTGGCTGGTTCAAGGTAACACCAAGCTGTGAGGTTACTGTCGGCTCTGTCTCTGTAGTCTACTTTCCCGTTCCAATATCCGCAAGCTCTGCGACACTCAGACACCCCGGATCCTTCTGTGACCCTGTGGGACCTGAGGCCATGTTGAACCCGCTTGGGATTCGCCCTGGTTTAGCCTCTGGAGCGCCACTCAGTGGAACAGATTTTAAAAGTCCTAATGTTGTGCTCTCTTGCTCCGCTGCTTGTCGGGAGCCGGCCCCTTCCCCCGGGGTTTATCTTCCCGTTGCGTTGGATTCACATCTCTGCCAGTCCTACCTTTCAGAAAGTGGTTGTTTTTCTGTTTCCAGAATTGCTGTTCTTCTTCTCTTCGATCTGCTGATGGATTTGCAGGTGTTTGCAATCGTTAGATAAACTAGCTGATCTCCTGCTAGCTGAAGTAGTCTCAGCCTGATATTTCTTCGCCAACTTGACTCCTCCAGTCCAACTCTTGATATTGATTCGGGTCATGGTCAACCTTGGGATAGTGAGAATGAATCTGCATTGTGCTGGTGCTGGGCATGGAAGCTGCTTAATCATCTCGCACTCTTTCAGCACCCCTTCTTTGACACTGTCCCTGTCTCAGAGTCTGTCTCTCTGTCTCTCTCGTTATCTCTAAAAAAACAAAAGGAGTCTCAAAATTATAATCTCTCTACTTTAGAAACTACAAAAAGGAGGAGAAAATAACTAAAGAAAAGAAGAAAAGAAGAAAACCAGAAGAATCCTTCTAACCAATATCAAGATATACGTCTACAATAATCAAAAGTGCGTGGTGTTGGTGAAGAGCTAGACCAATGGAACAGAATAAAGATCGATAAGTGGAACAGAATCAAGGACCCAGAAAGAGAACTACACCCATATGTCCAGTGGGGCCTTGACAAAGGTAAAAAGCAGTTCAGTGGAGGAGTGACATCATTTTGAATAAATGGTGGTAGAGCAAGTGGACATGCATAGGCAAAGAAGAAGAAGGAGAAGCAGAAGAGGGAGCGGGAGAGGGGAGGAGGAGGTGGAGGACGAGGAAGCCGGGGACCACAATCTAAATATCAAACCCTATACAAAACTTAACTCAGGGTGCCTGGGTGCGTCAGCCTGTGAGGCAGCCAGCTCTTGATTTCGGCTCTTGTCAAGCTCTCAGGGTCCTGGGACAAAGTCAGGATCCAAGCTCATTGGCGAGGCTGCTTAAGGATGCTCTTGTCCCTTCTCCCTCCACGCCCCTGCCCGCTCAAGCACATGTTCACTCTCCCAGAAAGAAAGAAAGAAAAAAAAGAATATTTTAAAAAGTAGCTCAAAATTAATCACTGCCTTACATGGAAAATGATAAATCTTATAGGGAAAATGTGGGGAAAAATTTCCAGAATGGAAAGCTAGGTAAAGAATCCTCCAATTGAACATCAAATAATTTTCCATAAGGTGAAGTTGATTAATTGGACATTATCCAACAATCAGAATTGTAAATATGTGCCATGTGAAAGACGTCCTTAAGAAGACCCAAAAGGCAAGCTATCAACGTGGAGGAAGTAGGTCCAAATCACATAGCTAATACAGGACTCCTGTCTGAAGCATGGAAACTCAGAATTTGACTACCAAGTAAGCATGCAATCTAGTTAGCAAAAGGAAATAGAAGGAAAAAATAAACAATGTAAAGGGCCTGCCACCTTTACCAAAGAGTAGACTTATGGAAATCACATTAAAAATTTGCCATTGGGGCTATTCAAATGAATACTCCAGTGAGCTCTCACTGCACACCTATCACAGTGATTCAAACCAAATGCGCCAGCGAGGGAGAAAGAGACCCCACTACCAAATTCAAGTCAGGATGTGGAATGACTGGATCACTTCCACATCGCAGTTGGGAATGGAAAATGATAGAGCTGACTCTTGAAAACAGTTAACAGCTTCTTTTCCTTTTCAAAGCCGTGAGTTACATTCCCGTTAACATGCAGTATAATAGCAATTTCAGGTGTCCAATATAGTGGCTCAACCCTTCCACACAGATTCTTTGAGAACAAGACTTGCTCCCGCCATAGGAGCAGGTCATGGCACTATGGCATTTATCTTAGAGAAATCAAATCTTAACGTTTGCTCCAAAGCCTGATCAGGAATGTATCTGTGTCCTTATGAAAGCAGTGGGGCTGCCAAGGGGGTGGAAGGGACTGGAGTGGTTGGATATTGACACTTGACAGGTGTGTAAGTGATAAACTCCTCTTGCTTCTCTGAAAGCCCCTTCCCCTTAATGGTGGCCCTTAGGACGAGGAGAAAAGGAATGTCAACGATTTCAATCACTTTAAACCTGCCAAGCATTAGAACTCCATCTCTTCTACACTAGCTTACTCTCGTCTTAATCCTCAGTGTCCCAAAGCAGACAGGTGGGGTCTGGTCCAAGAGGGGTTGCAGGCAGTGTCCCTTCCACAGGCCATCTCCCCTCTTGCCCAGAATCCCAAGGACCAGGTCCCAGGCTTTCAACCCATCTAATTTCTGTGCCTTCTCTAGGGACACCAGGGAAATTCTGGGCTCTTTCTCTGCCTTCAAGGAGGCTCTGCGACGCTGGGTCTAGTGCTCTCAGCCGACTTGGACCACACGGCCAGTTGTCTCCTCCTGCATGGGCCACCTATTGGCTCGGGTGGATCAGGTGAGGGCATGTCCTCTCAGAGAGATACATGGAGAACAGAATAGAGGTCCTCTTTCTTGCATTGTTGACCGTAATCTCTCAGTGGTTTCACCATCACTTGACTTCCCTGGAATTTCAAGCCCAGGAGAGGGGGGTGGGTCAGCAGCCAAAACTGTGGCTTCACTCTTGTGTCTTTTTTGAATGTTTTCCGCAAACCAGAGGGCTTCCGACAACACCAATTGATAACCGCATATGGTTTCTGTGGGCCAGGCATGCAGTTGCATCTAGCCAGGGACCTGTGTCTCACGATCTCTCACAAGGCTGCAGTCAAGATGTCATGTGGGTCTTCAGTCATCTCCAGGCTTGTTGGCGGGAAATCTGCTTGTGTGCTCACTCGGGTGGCTCCTAGCAGCCAGAGGTCCTCCATTGCGGTGAGCAAGAAAGATTCATTCCTTGCCACATGGGCCTCTCCATCATACAGCCCACAAGGAGCAGGCGGCTTCCCTCGAAACCAATGGTGAGGGAGCGAGAGCAAGCCCAAGAGGAGACCAGTGTCTTTGTCTACGAGCCTCAGAAGTGACATGCTATCTCTTGGGCCATATTCTGTCCTTTGGAAGTGAGGCAGGAGTTCCTGACTCTAATCCAGTGGTAGAGTATGGAACACAAAACGATGTGTACCCAAGAAGGGAATCGTTGGAGACCCTGAAAGGCTGCCCTCCGTGCTTTGGTGGGACTTTACCTCAGCTAGCCATCCCCATAATCCTTGCATCCAAACTAGAACGTGACCTAGGAGAAAATTTTGTCAAGCCCTTTTGGATCCTTACAGCAGCTTGCCTAGAAGTTCCTTGCACAAGGGAAGGGTGCCTGTGTGGCTTAGTCAGTTCAACGTCTGACTCTTGATTTCGGCTCAGGGCATGGTCCCATGGTCTGTGAAATCCAGCCTAGCGTCTGGTAGTGCACTTGAGTGGGAAGGCTGTCTAGGAATCTCTCTCTCCCTGCCCCTACCCCGCTGGCATGTGTGTGTGCCTTCGCTCTTTCTCTCTCTCAGAAATGAAGAAGCAGAAGTCATCGTAGTGGTAGGAGTGGTCGTTCTTTTCACATCAGTGGGTAATTAGACAACCTTGGCTTGGAATGGGAGCTCTGAAATTCACTAGCTGTGTGATCTTGGGGCAAGTTGTGTCCCCTCTCTGAACCTCAGTAGTATATGACACACTGGGTTATTGGGACAATTAAGTGATCAGTAAAAGACACTTAAAACCCTTCGCTGCTTGGCAGAGAATCCCTTCGTACAATCAATTCTCAGTAGCAGTAGGATCAGCAATTGGATCGTTTTATTTTTTTGGTCCTTAACATTGAAAAATGCTCTCTCACATAGCTATAGGGAATAGGTAGCATCAGTTCAATAATGGGGGTGGATCTTCAGTAAAAGGAGCAATGGGTGTGGCTTAAGGGGTAAGGAAGCCCAGGAGCTTTTGTATTCTGGTTGTGAGTGTTGGTGGCTGCTGGGAAAGGGAATCAGACCTGCAGGGGACCCGAGAACTTGGAGTCTGGCCAGTGCACCCTTGCTCCCTCCTTGGACTTCTGGGGTTTCAGGAGAGCCTGTGGCCCTTGAGGGTATTTGGAGGCTGTGCCCAGAAGAGCAGGAGCAGGAGCCGGAGCTGGAGCCGGAGCCGGAGCCGGAGCCGGAGCCGGAGCAGGAGGCCCCCCGGAGACAGGCTGGACCTTGGGCCCAGAGTTGGCCAGCTTCTGCCTGAGGCAATGATTTTCTTCCTTGAGCCTTTGGAACTCCCTCTCTGCCCACAGAACAGCCTTCTGGCTCTCCTCACTTCTGTTCTCCACCAGGAGGCGCTCTCGGTCATGCAAGGAGGAGATTCTCTGGCATTCTCGGGGCAAGTCGTCGGCCATCTTCTTGTAGAGGCCTAAGTTCCAGTGGGCCGCATCCACCTTCCTGCGCACCTTGGCAAGTTCGTTCTTCACTTGCAAGCAGCGTGCCGTCTCCTCCATCATCTTCCTCTCCAAGTGTTTGAGGTGCTCTTCGCACAGCTTAGGCTCTGCCTCGAGCTTCAGGTGCAGCTTCTGAATCTCCCTTTCCAGGAGGCTGTTTCGCTGGTGAAAAGATACTTGCTCAGCTTGGTGGACGGTTGTGTTTCCTGGGAGCTCTTCATTCCCCTGACGTGCCTTCTTCAGTGCTTTCCTTTATTCAGGGGGCTCCCACGGGGCACGTGATCTGTGGAGGAGGAGCCAGTCTGCACCTGCCTCCTTGAGCCCCCACCTTCCAGATGATCTCTAAGGAGCTCTAGCAGATGCATCACCGTCAGTAGGATCTGGCTGAGGGTGTGGTGTTGGCTCTGGCCCTCAGCGGGGGCCTGCCACAGCACACCTCCGTCAGGAAGCTCTTGCTTGCCTGCCTCCCCTGCCTCTTCCTGCAGTCTCAGTCCACAGCTGCCAATGTCCTGAGACAGAGGGTCTGCACTTCCCCGCAGATCAGGGCTGTCCTCGAAGTCTTCTGGCATATTCCTCGCAGGGGGTTCTCCATCGTCCTGGGCTTCTCCACAGATGGGATTTTCATCGGTGAGCTGGTGAGGGCTCTTCTTCAACAGCCTTTGCCGAACTCCCTTCAGCAGTTGCGTAGCGTCTTCCACAGAAAAGTACCCGACATCTTGATTCAGGGCAGCCAGAGCAAGGATCTGTAGCGGAAGAGTACTGGCCATGTGCTCAGATGATGCGATGGCTCCCCGGGCTGGTGCATCCAGGTCGGTCTTCTCCATGTCTTTTGCAGATACTTCATTCTGGGCACAGTGCCCCTTTCTTCCACTTAAGCATAGTCCACTTTTTACTGTAATGAACACCACCAACACAGTGCACACGAGGATCCCAGCCAAACCTGGAGACTCGTGGCCCATGTGGCAAATGTTCGTATATCACCAACCCAGAAGCCCACAGCTGCTCTCGGAGAGCCCACAGCGGCTCCAGAACTGTGTGGGGAGACATTGTTATGGCCACCAGCTGGCTCCCGAGAGTTTGGGCGCTTTGTCTCTGAACACCAGTGTCCTCTCGGCCACTAGAAACTTCTTGGAACCCCTACGAGGGTTCCGTCTCCAATGCAAACCAGTGCCTGGCAACAGGAGCTGAAGTGAGTAGGGGTTGGGGAGGTGCACCCCGTCTCCAACGCAAATCAGTGCCTGCCAACAGGAGCTAACAGTCATTGGGGCAGGGGAGGTGAATCTCTATATTGTGTACCTGACACAAATGCAACCCTATATATCAATGTCTTGGAATTAAGCTTTTAAATCTCATAAAAAAAAGTTAAAAATGAAGCTAGATATCAAATGTAGAAAGGTAACAAAATCCAAACACTTAGAAAGTATCTTTTTAGATTATCGACGATTAAAGGTAAAATCTCAATGCACTGAACCGATGGAAAATGATTATACAATGTATTAAATTTTTTTGGACACAGCTAAATCAATGGAGTGCAAAATTTATAGCACTCAGTGCATACATTAGATGGGAGGAAGAGCATCTGTGTGTCTCAGCTAGTTAGTCCAACTCTTGCTTTTAACCTGGGTCATGGTCAATCTCAGGATTGTGTGACTGAACCTGCATTGTGCTGGTGCTGGGCATGGAGGCTGCTTAATCATCTCTGTCTCTTTCTGCACCCCTTCTCTGTCTCTGTCTCTCTCTCTCTCTACCTCTCCAAAAACAAATGGAGTCTAAAAACTATAAGCTCTCCACTTTAGAACCTAGAAAAAGAGGAGAAAATAAAACTAAAGAATAAAACCAGAAGAATCCTTCTACCCAATTTCAAAATATACGGCTACAGTAATCAAAAGTACCTGGTATTGGTGAAGGGCTAGACCAATGGAACCGAATAAAGATAGATAAGTGGAACAGAATCAAGGACTCAGAAAGAGAACTACACCCATATGTCCAATCGGGACTTGACAAAGGTAAAAAGCAGTTCAGTGTGAGAGTGACAGCGTTTGGAATAAATGGTGCTAGGACAAGTGGACTTGCATAGGCAAAGAAGAGGAGGAGAAGCAGAAGTGGGAGCGGCAGAAGGGAGGAGGAGGTGGAGGTCTAGAAGGCAGGGGACAACAATCTAAGTTTTATACCACATACAAAACTTAACTCAGGGTGCCTGGGTGAGTCATCCTGTGAGGAAGCCAGCTCTTGATTTAGGCTCTTGTCACACTCTCAGGGTCCCTGGACAAATTCAGGCTCCAAGCTCACTGATGAGGCTACTTAAGGATGCTCTTTTCCCTTCTCCCTCCACGCCACTGCCCACTCATGTGCATGCTCCCTCTCCCAGAAAGAAAAAATATATATATTTTAAGAAGTAGCCCCAAATTAATCCCTACATTACATTGAAAATGATAAATCTTTATTATATGTGCTGCTGAAGCGAGCACAGAAAATGATAAATCTTATAGGGAAAATGTGGGAAAAAATTTCCAGAATGGAAAGCTAGGTAAATAATCCTCCCATTGGACATCAAATCATTTTCCGTACAGGTAAAGTTGATTAATTGGACATTATCCAACAATCAGAATTGTATATCTGTACCATGTGAAAGACCTCCTTAAGAAGACCCAATAGACAAGCTACCAACTTGTAGAAAATAGGTGCAAATCACATACCTGATAAAGGACTCCTGTCTGAATCATGAAAACTCAGAATTTGACCCCCAAAAAAGCATACAGTCGAGTTAGCTAAGGAAATTGAAAAAAAAAAAATAAGCAAAGAACCTGCACCCTTTAGCACAGTGTATACAGATGGAAATCATATAAAATTTGCCATTGGAACAATTCAAATGAAAACGCCAGTGAGCTCTCACTGCACACCTATAACAGTGATTCAAACCAAATGCGCCAGAGAGGGAGAGAGAGACCCCACTACCAAATTCAAGGCAGGATGTGGAATGACTGGATCACTCCTGAATCACAGTTTAATGGAAAATGATAGAGCTGACTCTTGAAAACAGTTAACAGCTTCTTTTCCTTTTCAAAGCCTTGAGTTAAATTCTCATTAACATGCAGTGTAATATCAATTTCAGGTGTCCAATAGAGTGGCTCAACCCTTCCACACAGATTCTTTGAAAACTATACTTGCTGCCACCATAAGAGCAGGTCATGGCACTATGGCATTTATCTTAGAGAAAACAAAAACGTAACGTTTTCTCCAAAGCCTGTACAGGAATGTATCTGTGTCCTTATGAAAGCAGTGGGGCTTCCAATGGGGTGGAAGGGACTGGAGTGGTTGGATATTGACACTTGACAGGGCTGTAAGTGATAAACTCTTCTTGCTTCTTTGAAGGCACCTTCCCCCTAATGGTGGTCCTGAGGATGAGGCGAAAAGGAATGTCAATGATTTCAATCACTTTAAACCTGCCAAGCATTAGAACACCATCTCTTCTACACTAGTTCACTCTCATTTTAATCCTCAGTGTCCCAAAGCAGACAGGTGGGGTCTGGTCCAAGAGGGGTTGCAGGCAGTGTCCCTTCCACAGGCCATCTCCCCTCTTGCCCAGAATCCCAAGGACCAGGTCCCAGGCTTTCAACCCATCTAATTTCTGTGCCTTCTCTAGGGACACCAGGGAACTTCTGGGCTCTTTCTCTGCCTTCAAGGAGGCTCTGCGACGCTGGGTCTAGTGCTCTCAGCCAACTTGGACCACACGGCCAGTTGTCTCCTCCTGCATGGGCCACCTATTGGCTCGGGTGGATCAGGTGAGGGCATGTCCTCTCAGAGAGATACATGGAGAACAGAATAGAGGTCCTCTTTCTTGCATTGTTGACTGTAATCTCTCAGTGGTTTCTACCATCGCTTGACTTCCCTGGAATTTCAAGCCCAGGAGAGGGGGGTGGGTCAGCAGCCAAAACTGTGGCTTCACCCTTGTGTCTTTTTTGAATGTTTTCCGCAAACCAGAGGGCTTCCGACAACACCAATTGATAACCGCATATGGTTTCTGTGGGCCAGGCATCCAGGTGCATCTATCCAGGGACCTGTGTTACAGGATCTCTCACAAGGCTGCAGTCAAGATGTCATGTGGGTCTTCAGTCATCTCCAGACTGCTTGGGGGGAAAATCTGCCGGTGAGCTCACTTGGGTGGCTCTTAGCAGGCAGAGGTCCTCCATTGCAGTGAGCAAGAAATATTCATTCCTTGCCACATAAGCCTTTCCATATTAGAGCCCACAAGGAGCTGGTGGCTTCCCTCGAAACCAATGGTGAGCAAGTGAGAGCTAGCGCAAGTGGAGACCAGTGTCTTTGTCTACGAGCCTCAGAAATGACATCCTATCTCTTGGGCCGTAATCTGTCCTTTCGAAATGAGGCAGGAATTTCTGACTCTAATCCAGTGGTAGAGTATGTGTACCCAAGAAGGGAGACCCTATAGGCTGCCCTCCATGCTTTGGTGGGAACTTAACTCAGCTAGCCATCCCCATAATCTTTGCATCCAAACTAGAACGTGAACTATGAGTAAATTTTGTCAAGCCCTTCTGTGATACTTATAGCACCTTGCCTAGAAGTTCCTTGCACCAGGGTGCCTGTGTGGCTTAGGCATTTCAATGTCTGACTCTTGATTTCAGTTCAGGGCGTGGTCCCATGGTCTTGAAACCCAGCCCAGTGTCTGGATCTGCACTTGAGTGGGAAGGCTGTCTAGAAATCTCTCTCTCTTTCCCTCCCCCACTTGCATGTGCGTGTGTCTTTGAGCTTCATCTCTTCAAATATTAAGAAGCAGAAGTAGTAGTAGTGGTAGAAGTGCTAAGTATTTTCACATCAGTGGATAATTAGACAACCTTTGTTTGGAATGGGAGCTCTGAAATTCACTAGCTGTGTGATCTTGGGGCAATTTATGTCCCCTCTCTGAACCTCAGTAGTATATGACACACTCGGTTATTGAGACATATAAGTGATCAGTAAAAGACACTTAAAACCCTTCATTGCTTGGCATAGAATCTCTTCATAAAATCAATTCTCAGTGGCAGTAGTATCAGCAATTTGATATTTTTATTTTTTGGAGCTTAACATTGAAAAATACTCTCTCACATGGCTATTGGGGATAGGCAGCATCAGTTCAATAATGGTGTGGATCTCCAGTAAAAGGAACAATGGATGGCTTAAGGTATAAGGAATTACAGGAGCTTTTGTGCCCTGGTTGTGAGTGTTGATGGCTGCTGGGAAAGGGAGACAGACCTGCAGGGGACCTTAGACCTTGGTGTCTGTCCTGTGTACCCTTGCTCCCTTCTTGGGCTTCTAGGGTTTCAGGGGAGCCTTGTTCCTTGAGGGTATTTAGAGGCTGTGCCCGGAAGAGCATGAGCGGGTGCAGGAGGGCACCCAGAGACAGGCTGGACCTTGGGCCCAGAGTTGGCCAGCTTCTGCCTGAGGCAATGGTTCTTCCTTGAGACTTTGGAACTCTCTGCCAAAAGAACAGCATTCTGTCTCTCCTCACTTCTATTCTCCATCAGGAGGCACTCTTGGTCATGCAAGGAGGAGATGCTCTGCCAGTCTCTGTGTAGGTCGTCGGCCATCTTCTTGTAGAGGCCTAAATTCCAGTGGGCAGTATCCTCCTTCCTGATTACCTTGGCAAGTTTGTTCTTCACTTACAGGCAGTGTGCCTTCTCCTCCATCATCTTTTCCAGTTGTTTTAGGTGCTCTTTGCATAGTTTCAGCTCTGCCCCAGGCTTTAGGCACAATTTCTGAATCTCACTATCCAGGAGGGTGTTTCACAGGTGAAAAGATACTTGCTCAGCTTAGTGGATTGTTGTGTTTCCTGGGAGCTCTTCATTCCCCTAACGTGCCTTCTTCAGTGCCCTGGATGGCTTTCCTTTTTACAGGGGGCTCCCACATGAGGGCCCAGGATCAGTGGATGAGGAGTCAGTCTCCACCTCCCTCCTTGAGACCCCACCTTCTAGATGATCTCTACGGAGCTCTAGCAGATGCATCATCGTCAGTAGGATCTGGCTGAGGGTGTGATGTTGGCCCTGGCCCTCAGCGGGGGCCTCCCACGGCACACCTCCTTCAGTAAGCTCTGGCTTGCCTGCCTCCCTGCCTCTTCCTGCACTCTCTGTCCACAGTTGCCAGTGTCCTCAACCAGCAGGTCTGAACTTCCCTGCAGATCAGGGCATCCTTGAATCTCTGGCATTTTCCTTGCAGGGGGTTCTTTATTGTCCCTGGGTGCTCCACAGATGGGATTTTCATCAGTCACCTTTTGAGGGCTCTTTTTCAAAATCCTTTGCCAAACTCCCTTCAGCAGTTGTGTAGCGTCTTCCACGGAAACGTACCTGACATTTTGTTTCGGGGCAGCCAGAGCAAGAATCTGTAGGGGGAGAGGACTGGCCTTCTGCTCAGATGATGTGTCAGCTCCACAGGCTTGTGCATCCATGTGGTGTTCTCCATGTATTCTCCAGATACTTCATTCTGGGCACAATGCCCCTTTCTTCCTCTTAATCTGAGTCCACACTTTACTGTAATGAACAATACCACTGCAGTGCAAACCAAGATCTCCCAGCCAAACCCAGAGACTTGTGGCCCATATGGCAAACGTTCGTATATCACCAACCCAGAAGCCCACAGCTGCTCCAGCACAGCCCACATTCGTGCCAGAACTGTGTGTGGAGACATTGTAATGGCCACCAGCTAGCTCCAGAGAGCCTTTAGGCTTTGTCTCTAATCATCAGTGTCCTCTCGGCCACTAGAAACTGCTTGGAACCCCTACGAGGGTTCCGTCTCCAATGCAAACCAGTGCCTGGGAACAGGACCTGAAGGTAGTAGGGTGGGGGAGGTGCACCTGAGTCTCCAAAGCAAAGCAGTTCAATGGAGGAGTGACAAGTCATTTTTATTATTATTATATGCTGATATCACTAAATAACATTGACATTTTTACATAATATTACCTGGCTTTAATATAATTCCATAGGTTTTTTATTGACCTGAGAGATATACCTAAGTGGCAGACATTGGATCGCTGTTTACCAAATTGGTTTAGCTTTTATTTTGCCTGGGCATGAACCTACACTACATTTCTAAATTTCTCTTGAAATAGTGTGGTCATGGAACTGAATTGCATAAGGACATGCACACAAAAGTAAGGCACAACGTGGAGTGTACAGACCCATTTAAAACAAAGAAACCAAAAACTCCAACACTCCTTCAAAATGACCTTTAAGAGCCCTGCACTGAAGGAGGGTGAGCCTCTCCCCGGACTGAAACCGTGGTGCCTCCAACATCCTCCACCAGTGACTGGTTTTACCTGAGAGATAAAATAGCTTCTAGAATGGAATCCACTGTACTGAGGTTTAAATTTGTTAGAGCAGCTAATGTTAACCAATACTATTTTCCTTCTCAATGTTCTCAGCAAAAAGTTAATTATCTCATCCTGGTGGATTTCTACCTTTCTGAAAGGAAATATGTCAACAGCTGAATTTCTTAATGAATAAGGTACAAAGATAGGTTTAAACTATTAGGCTATAAGAAATAAAGGCCACAACATGATAATTTTACACTAGGTAGCATAATATCTTACACACAGAATGAAGGAAAGAGTCAGTAAGGAAAGGAATAAACAGATAGTTCATAAATAGATTTTCCCTTCTTTGCTCTACTGTAAGACATAGTTCCTGGAAGTATGTAGCCTAAATGAGAAAGTAATCACCTGATTTCTGAAGGTCTATGATTGTATGTAGAACCTCTCTATAGTCCACTTACTTGAGCTTTAGTAGACTGAAGGACAAAACACAACATATTCCCTTCTTGACCCAAATATACATTTGGGCTTGGGGTTAGAAGAAAGGAAAGAGAAGCATGCAAGAGGAAAGTCATCTAAATCAACATTTTTTCATTTTTACTTATAAGTTTTTGGATGATGTGTTTTAGGACATTAGATGCTATGTGGTGTGTTTTCACAGTGCTAAAGAATCAAGAACAAAATCACCTACAACTTATCACTATTATCATCTATTTACTAACAATATAATTACTCATTTATTCATTCACTGAGCAAATATTTATTGAGCACCTACATGTGACGGGCACTCCAGGTATCCTGTTCCTATAGTACATCTATTTTGATGGGAGCCCAGAATCAATATGGGAAGTAAAGAGAGAAATAATAATAATAAAATAAAATAGCATGATAATTTTAGAGAGTGCTAAGTTCATGTAGAAAATTTTAAAAATTAAAAACACAGTTTATGGTAATAGGATGAGATTCTAAAAGAGTGTCACTGAAGACATGAGTCATAAACACTGCAACTCTTGTCATTTCATTCACTGCTATCCCTCCAGCACTTAGGGCACTGGTATGTACTATGAATTAATAAATAATAGTTGAATGAGAATTTTAGGGGAAGGATACTAAATGCAGAGTCATCCCAGAGTGTTTAAGGAAGAGACAGAAAACTACAGGGGCCACAGTGTAATGAGCTGGGTACAACATGGTTTGCCAACTCACAGAGGAAGTCAGGGGCCCTATTATGTGGGGCCTTGTGGGCCATGGTAAGAGATCTGGATCACAGTAAGTAAGTAAGAGGTTCCACACTTTTCTTTGAGTGTAATGGGATGCCAGTAGATGATTATAAGCAGGAGAATGCTTTGATCTTACATTTGTTTTAAAAGGTCTCCAGCTGTTTCCTGGAGGCTGTGTCATAGGGATGGTGGACAAAAGCAGGAGCAAGGAAAGAGAAGTTGTAACTGGGAAGAAGGTAGGGATTTTGGAATAGACAGAGATCTATTTTGGTGGAATAATTCAGAGGGCACCCAGAATGGTGAGGAAAACCTGGGAGAATCCAGTTCAGTTTCATCCCACTCTAATTAAAAAAAAAAAAAAAAAAAAAAAAAAAAAAAAAAAAAAAAAGGAAAAAAGAAAAAAGAAAAAAGAAAAAAAGAAAAGAACGTTGAAGTAGCTTAGCCAAATGCCTATGTTTATTCATAATTTTCTCTTTTTCTTCTCTCCCACATTTTGCATTAGAAATTCTTCAATCTTTACTTCTCAGTCCCATTTATCACTGCTTTCTTCTTTCTTTGTTACTGATCTCCTCAGGAAACTGGTGCTCTCTTGAAATGATTCCCATGATTGTATACACTGAGTTTTACACATACATTTTCAACCTCTTGCTGGGTGTTCCCCTGTGGATGTCTTGTAACGAACCTGACAAAACCCCTTTATCCTCTCCCACCCTGCTCCTTCTCCTGAATAGTCATCCCTGTCAACCAGACAGAAATCTCACAGTAACCTAATCTTACTCTTCACTCCTCATCTCCCTCATCCAACAGTTTTCAAACAGGCTGCTTCAGCTATACCAAAGTCTCCCAGATGGGCCACTGTCATCACGCCCTAGAACATAGCCACCATCCTCCTACTACAGGGAAAGATGGGAGCTTCCTGATGGATGGGGCTCCCCTACAGTGTCTCCAATGTCTCCACCTCACATTCCACATTGCTGCACCTAAGCATTCTGAAAGCCATGTTCTGGCCACTTTTCTGCTTAAAAGTGTCCATCATCTCCTCATCTCCTTCAGAATAAACCCAACATATTACAGCTAGAGTGTTAAGATCCTGTGGGATCAGATGTGCCTACCTCTCCCACCGAACCCTTCCTATCCAGTATATTCATCTGTGAAGTAGACTGTCTTGCCTTGTGAGAGTTTGTGCTAGCTAGTTCCTAAGAGGCCACCATGAGCTCACTCCCACTCTCATGCCTCAGGGAAGGACATCCTTCTTCCCTTCTTACCTGTCAGAGTTCTACTCATTCTACAATGCCGTACATGAGGCCCTTTCCCTCATAATGCAGCCCCAAATACTCCAATTAGAACTTGTCATGTCTTCCTCCACTATCCCAGGGAAATACTTACCTGTATTTCTAATTTTTGCCTGTTTCGTAGCCATTCACATTACAATTAGAATATATATCACCATAAACCCATACTCCAAAAAATTCCCAGAACTGCAGTTCTATATATATTAGGTACTTGAAATATTAAAAATACATAAGCATCCTATAATGTAGACATTTACTATAAGCCAGATAGATTAACAGAATCAAGATGCTTCCAATTGGTGGCCAAAGAGAATAACTTAGTAATTAACAAAATAATTACCATGGTGGATGATTCCATTTTCTCATAATGCTTGTCCTAAGTGTACACCTTCCTCAGGCCTGTGAATGTCTCCAATTTCCAAAAGCCATGACACAAATTCACTGCAATAGAAATTCAGTGAAATAGTTAAAGAGTATTCCCACCCCTGCCTCCCCCAAAAGTCTATTTCTACCATGCTTCCATCAGGCAGCCTTGGAAGGAGCCTCAGATGTAAAAAAAATATTTGCAATGCATTTAAGCTTGCATTTTTTCACATATGGAATGCCCCAAATTATTTAAATTTTACTCTATCCTACAAAACCCATGTCCATTCATTCATGCTTACCTAAACCCTATTATATAATACCTATTCAATTTACTGAGACCTCTAATAAACAAAAAGGGAAATTTTTAGAGTAGTTTTACCTGTAAAGAGAATATAGCAAGATCCTAAAGATAGCAAACAGACAAAATAGACAGAATAATAATGACTTAATATAAGAGACAGACTGGAATATGGCTTTCCAGGCATAGAAAACCAGTGTGTTTGAACTCTAAGAATGCAAACCCCAAAAAACTGCACACCCTATATGTTAGATGTAATTCTCAACGTGTTCTCTTACCCCACTATCAAGAATCCCATCCCTTGGTTTTGTAACTCAGTCCTAATCTAGGTAGTGATATGAATGTATTTTGTATACAAAACTAAAATTCCAAGTCAGTTGACCTCAAAGTATGTAAATTATTCAAGCGAGCTTGACCCAGTCAGTTGAGCACTTTGAAGCAGAGTTTTCTCAGGCTGGTGGTAAGAGAAAAATTAAAAGCACAGGAAAGATTCAGTGAGCCACTGCTGCCTTTGAAGATATAGGGGCCATGTACCAAGGAACACAGACAGCTTCTGAGAGTGGTCCTGGCCAACAGCCAGCACAGAAGTAGGACTTATTCTTACAATCACTGGGACTGAATTCTGTCAACAACTGAATGTGCTTGCAAGTGAATTTTTCCTCAGACCCTTAAGATAAGGCCAGCCACAGCTAAGCCCTTAATTTTGGCCTTGATTTTGACCTTGTGAGACCCTAAGCAGACAGCCCAGCATTGCTCACATCAACTTCTTTCTGATGTATAGAATTATAAGCTAATGAATAGGTGTTGTTTCAAGGCACTAGGTGTGTTGTTATTTATTCTGCAGCAATATAAAATTAATACACACCAATAGTTTTACTACACTGTTTTCAAATTTTAAAGTTATTAGTGGGCACATGGGTGGCTCAATTGGTTGTTTTTGGCTCAGGTCATGATCTTGGAGTCCTGGGATCAGTAACACCTCCAGCTCTCTGCTCGGCAGGGAGTCTGCTTCTCCCTCTCCCTCTGCCCCTCCTGAGGCTTGTGCTCTCTCTCTCCTCTCAGATAATAAATAAAACATTTAAAAATAAATAAATAAATAAGGATTTTAATAAATTCATTCTTGTATTTAAATGTCATCTGGGGGTGGGGGTGGAAGGACCTGAGTGGCTTAGTCGCTTAAGCATCTGCCTTTGGCTCAGGTCATGTTCCTGGAGTCTGGGAATTGAGCCCCACATTGGGTTCCCTGCTCATTGGGACATCAGTTTCTCCCTTTGACCCTCCTACTTGTTGTGCTCTCTCTCTCTCTCTGATTCTCCCTTTCTCTCAAATAAGTAACTAAAATCTTTAAGAAAGAATAAACTGTCATCCAAAAGGAATATTCCAGCACAAAACTACCCATCAGAACTGCCTACCACATCCTTCTGCTGTGGCTGTGAAAGGCCAGGGAGGATGCACAAACCACATCTTTTACCACTTCGGGGTGGAGAGAGGAGCCCCACAGCACAGATAAGTAGGATGATATTTTATAACACAGGATAGCACCAGCTTGGTACTGTTTTTTTGGCAATGTGGTATCAGTAAGAGAACACTAAATAGAGAAACATTTTAAAATAAAATATTTTATTGTGCTCATGTTATAAAAATATAACATTTGAACTTTTACATAAAGTAATGGATACATTTTAGAATAATTTCAACTTTGCACAGGTCAGAGAACCCAAGCTATAGAAGGTGTCGGAAATTACTTTTCCATTTATTTCAAAACCAAAAGCAACACCTATGGCTAAAGTCAAATAATCGAGGGGCATGGAATTCTAAAAAGGGATATCTAGTCTATAAAGTACATTTTAAGGCAGAAGAAGTTGTTAAAGCCATCCAAAAGAAAGAAAATTTAAAAAGAAGTAAAGCTTCAGTTTTTTGTTCAATAGCACAAAAATAATAATAGCAACTCCAGGGATGCCTGGGTAGCTCAGTTGGTTAAGCATCTGCCTTTGGCTCAGGTCATGATCTCAGGGTCCGGGGATCAAGCACCAAATCGGGCTCTGCACTCAGCATGGAGTCTGCTTGTCCCTTTCCCTCTGCTCCTCTCTCTCTCTCTCTCTCTCTCAAATAAATAAGTAAATTCTTGGGGAAAAAAAAAAAGAGTATCAACTCCACAGTGCTGTCAACAGGATTAAATGAGCTAATGAATGTCAGGAGCTCAGCACAGTGTCTGGCACATTTTGAGCACTTATGAAACGTCAGTGGTTGACAAATGGGTTGAGCTGGTTGGTACATAGCGAAAGCATCATTTTCTGATGTCAGCAGATTCCTAAATATGCCAAATTAAAATAAGGAAAAGAACACACTGTTAGTATTGCTATTAATTAGGAGCATAGGGGAAGGAAAAAGAAGAGGTAAGAAAGGAAGTTATTGGGTGGCTTTATCCTGGGACCTACAGAAATCACAAGATCCCATTAACACTCTGCAAAAGGATCCTGATCCAATCAAAAACAATCTCAAACTTGGTCTATAGTTAATAACTGGTAACTAAGGTAGTGTGCTGTTATCGAAAAAGCCACAATGAACACAACTAAAATTTACTGAGTCTCTCTTGTGTATCAGGCACTGTGGACAATGCTCACATACCATTGTAACGAACTAGCACTTTGGCCCGTAAGATCGTGTTAGCTCTTTTTTTATTAATTATTTTTATTAACATATAATGTATTATTTGCCCCAGGAGTACAGGTATGTGAATCATCAGGCTTACGCATTTCACAGCACTCATCACAACATAAGCCCTCCCCAATGCCCATCACCCAGCCACCCTCTGCACACTCCACCCCCATGTTAACACTTTAGTTAACAAGACTCCTGGTCCTTTAATTAGGAAAACTTGACCCTGGGTCAGCCTTGGAGCTCTATTTCCCTGGAACTTGATTGAGGCAGGGTGTCTGCTGGGTTACCAGGCAACATTGCTCATGAACAAAATGACTCCTGATGGCTAAATGTAATATGAATACATTCTTGGTGAGAAGCTATAGCTTGAAGTGACTCCTATAAACAGGAATGTCCCTCTGAGAACCCTGGAAGTTATGCCCCGGAGGTGGTTCTAAGAAATTGGGTCTTCTTTGCAATATGGGGTTTCTAAGCCAAGGTGGGCTCCCCTCCATTCTTTCTCTCCCACAAGAGCCGTCGGCTGGGGGCCTACCAAGGACAGCAACAGCAGCTAATGTCATACTCAATGGTGAGAAAAATGAGAGCTTTTCCCTTAAGGTCAAGAATAGGACAAAGATATTCACTCTGAGCACTTTTATTCAACATGGTACTGGAAATCCTAGCCATAGCAACCACACAACAAAAAGAATTAAAAGTCATCCAAATTAGTAAGAGAGAAGTAAATCTTTTATCATTTGCAGATGACATGATAATATACTGAAAACCCTGGAGACTGCCAAAAAGCTACTACAACCAATAAATGGATTCCTTAAGGTTGCAGGATACAAAATCAATGTACAGCAATCTGTTGCCTTTCTCTTCACTTATAATGAAGTAGCAGAAAAAAAATTAAGAAAACAATTCCATTTACAATTATACCAAAAATAATAAAACACTAACAAATAAACTTCCCTAAGAGGTAAAAGACCTGTACTCTGAAAACTATGAAACATCACTGAAAGAAATTAAAGATGAAACAAACAATGGAAAGATATTCCATGCTTATGAATTGCAAGACAAATTTTGTTAAAATGTCCATACTACCCAAAGCAATCTACACATTTAAAATACCAACAGTATTTTTCACAGAACTAGAACAAATCCTCTTAAAATTTGTATGAAATCACAAAAGATGCTGAAAAGCCAGAGATGTCTTGAAAGAGAAGTACAAAACTAAAGGTATCATAATTCCAGATATCAAGATACAGTACAAAGATGCAGTTATCAAAACAATATAGTACTGGCACAAAAATAGACACACAGATCTATAGAACAGAACAGACGCCTCAGAAATAAATCCATGGTTATGTGGTCAATTAAACTTTGGTAAAGGAGACAAGAATACACAATGGAGAAAAGATAGGTTTTTCTATAAATGGTGTTGAAAAAGGAGGACAGCTAGTTGCAAAAGAATGGAACTGGATTATTCTCTCACATCATACAAAAAACCCCCCAAAAACTAAAAATAAATAAATAAATAATCTCAAAATGGAGTGAAGACCTAAATCTGAGACCTGAAGCCATAAAAATCCTTGAAGAAAACACAGTCAGTAATTTCTCTGACATTGTCCATAGCAACATTTTCCTAGGTAAGTCTCCTGAGGCAAGAGAAACAAAAGCAAAAGTAAACTATTGGCACTATATAAAAATAAAAAGTTTCTGCATAGCAAAAGAAAGAATCAACAAAACAGAGACAATCTACTGAATGGGAAAAGACATTCACAAATGATATATCCAATAAAGGAATAGTATCCAAAATACATTAAAAAAACTTATACAACTCAATGCCAACCCCCCCCAAAAAAATCCTAATGATCTAATTAAATGGATTAACAATGGGCAGAAGCCATGAGCAGACATTTCTCCAAAGAAGACATACAGATAGATTAGTCATAAGAAGAAGATGGAAGGCACATCATGTCATCCTGGAATTTGATTTTCTGAAAAATATTTTTACAATATGTACAGTATATTATTCACATAGAAGATCATAAATATGTAATTTATATATGGTTATGCATGTTGAAACAATTTGAAGGATGGAGTGAATTATTTAAAAAGCAAGGCAGGGGGCACCTGATTGGCTCAGTCAGTTAAGTGGCTGACTCTTGATTTTGGCTCATGGTCCTGGGAGCCATATGCACATCAGCCTCCATACTCAGCAAATGCCTTTTTCTGCCCTTCCCCTCCACCTCACTAGACTACACTCTCTCTTTCTAAAGTAAATAAATAAATCTTAAGGGGAAAAAAAAAAAAACTAAGCAAAAAGCAAGATCCCTATTTCTTTGGTGACATATAGGAATTCGTTTATGGTTACTTAAATTAATAATCTTAGGGCTATGCCTAGGGCATATGATATATTCTGAGCTTATTAAATGAATGAATAAATAAATGAATAATATTTGGTTACTGAATATACGAGAAAACTTGGGTCGCCATAACAACACAGTTTTTCCCTGTAAGTAGATATTTATAGGCAAGTCATATTCTAATTAAAAGCTTGCATGGGGAGCACATAATTATGACAGGAAAAGGCCATTATTGTTGTTACTATCCCTAGGGTACAACAGCCAAATTTAATAATTTTCAGAGTGACATACTTGCCACAGGAGAGAGAAAAATTAGGTCTATGGGCTGGTAGACCCAGTCAACCACTGGCTTGACTTCTAGTCCTTTGGCTATTCCATCCCTTCACTATGTGAATTGGACAAATTATAAACTACTGGATTAAGACTTTTGCTTCATAACTTTTATATTCCAGCCAGCTTTCCCTCATTCAGATTTTTTACAGGCTTTCCATTTCTTTTGTTTTTACTTTTTTTTTCTTGACCCCATGTTTTGTTATTCATAATTTCAACTTTCTACTTAGATAATTCTCAGTGCAAGAATATTTATTTTCTATGTCTTTATAATTTCATTTTGTTATTAAATCTTTCAGTTATAGACAATCAATTTTTTATGGTATGAGAAAGGATGTACACGTTTTCCTAAACTGTCTTAAATGAATAAATATTGATTTCTGCTATATATTCTTAGTCTTTTGTATATTCAACCATCTCCAGAAAGGATGGAGGGGGGGAAAAAAGGCTGAGAGATAACTTATTTTTATGAGCTAAGGATAACATTGTATGGAAGTGATTGCATCATTATTGTATTATTGAGAAGTTGAAAAAGTTGGTTGACACCTTCTCTGGCTCTAATATGTCTATGTAAAGTAGCTTAATTAACTCTGTATTGCTGACTTTTTGTTTTTACTAATTAATTATTTCTATATATAATTCATGTTCAATGCAAATATTCAAGGAAGTCTAAATGTTTTAATGCCCAGTCAGGTTGCATGAGTAAGAGTTAAATTTCTGTTACTCAGTTTTCTGTCTTAAGGTCATATTTCATATTAGATTTCATATTGTGAAATCCCAAGAATAAAACCCTTATTATAAATTTTCCTAATTTGAGTTTGGTTGATTAGAAATGACACTGGAAATTGGTCTGTGTGGGACTATAGAAAAATCTATCACAGAATACAAATAGCAATGGTGAAGGAAAAAAAAAAAAACACACAGACCATCATTTCATTTGATGAAATGTTTTGACCAGAGACTCACAGACTTAACCCTATATTCTGTGACCCACACCACAAAGTAATAGTTCAGTGTTCCATAATTCAGTGCTCACAAGTTTAAAGTATATAACTACCATGAATAGTGAGAATTGATTATGCTCTCCAATATTATTACTATAGGGTCTCCATTTCCACGGCACTATTTGTGGTTGCCTATAAACACTTTTCCTGGTGTTCTTGCCCTCTCCTCTTCATCTAGACACCTAGATTCAACCATTAAACATAGCCAACATGTGAAATAATAGAAAATATATATATTGGCCTCTGGCCCTGGTTCCTGACAGAGAGTTCCTGAAACTGTTGTAATTTCCCAAGTGATAAGGGCACTAGGAGCATTTATTCTTATATTTGGTCTTTGACACTGGTTCCTTAAACAGAGCTCCTAAACCCTTTGGAATTTTCTGGCTCCTGGATGAAGACTGGTTACCAGGAAGATGCTTGGAACTTTTTTTCCCAAGGAACAGAAGAGGGGCTAGAAATTGAGTTTACAATTAATCATACCTATGTGATGAAGTCTCCATAAAAATCCCAAAGGTATGGGATTCAGGGAGCTTCCAGATTGGTGTACACAACCACATGTTGGGAGATTACTTAACTCCACAGGGATAGAAGCTCTTGTGCTTAGGACCCTTCCAGACCTTGTCTTATGGAGCTCTTCATCTGGCTGCTTATCTACATCCTTAATCATATACTGTATTTATAATAAACACAATAAATGCAAGTAAGAGTTTTCTTGAGTTCAGTGAGTTTTTCTAGGAAATAATTGAACTCAAGGGGGGAGGGGAAATCATGGGAAACTCTGATTTGTAGTTAAGTTATGGGTAACCTGGGGACCTATTACTTGACAAGTTGAAGTTGGGTGCAGTCTTGTGGAAATGAGCCCTTAACTTGTGGGGTCTGCATTAATTCCAACTAGTATTAAAATTGAATTAAACTTTAGGATACCCAACAGGCATTGCAGAGAATTGCTTTATTTGGGAAACACACACACACACACACACACACACACACACACACACACACACACACCCCTGGTATCAGAAGTGCTGTCAGTACAGTAGTAGAGTAATGAGAGAGAAGCAGCACACAGAAGGAGTTTTGTTTTATCCTGCACACTCTGTAATTGCCAGGGAGTGAGTCTCTCTCTCTCTGGACCCCCAACCCTAGTATACCTGAGGTATTATTCTTCTTGTTAACACACCGTGTGTACACCTCTCTCTCAACATTTATCACAGCAATCTATTTGTTGATTTGTCTGTTTTCCCCATCCATTTTTAAGCTGTTTAGATGGAAGTTCCATATATATATACATATATATGTATATATATATACATATATATATATATATATAATCAGATAAAATAGTTTTAACAGATAAAATAGTTTTAACATGTTAAATTAAGTTTGTCTCCTTAAATATTTTAATAATTCCTCTACCGCCTTTCTTTTTAGTTTGAGCTATCTATAATAAAATTTTGCTGAACAAAAATAAATTGCAACTTCATCCAAACGGAATAATAATTAGAAATTTGGAACAAGCTATCTGAATTAATGTGCTTCTACTGTGTTCAGAATAATTCTAGAATATTAGAACCAGAAGAAATCCTAACTTATTTACACATGTGCTTATTAGGCTCTTCCAGTTTAGCTAAGAAGATAGGAAGGATAAAGATCTGAAACAGCTATCTGGGGCCAGAAAGGAAGGTCATGTGAGGAGAGTGCCATGTCCAGCCTCTGACAGCAGCTCTGTGATTAAACAACTCCTATCTAGTTCTCATGAACAGGCATACACTGCTGCCAGAGCTGGAACTACTGTTATAGAGTCACTGCTCTAGTGGCTACCTATTCCCAGCTTGTCGTGAGCCACTATTTCTATCATTACTCTCTCTGCTTACTTTATGCTCCTGCCTAGAAGAGCAAATGCTGATGTTCTCTACAAGCCTAAAACTCAAACCAAACCAAATTTCACAGGACCAGGTCTCTTCAGATAGCTACTCTCCCTCCTGCTGCATGGAGATCTTGGACATGCCCACCTATTAAAATGCTGGTCACCCTGTAAATTAGTTGCCTTTTTGGACAAGCACTTCCTTGATGTGTTATAATGGTGAGAAGGTATGCTCTAGCTTCTTAGAGGTCCTAAGAGTGTGGAATGAGTTCAAGTTATGCCACTGAGAGCTCCTCTTTCATTGAATAGAGGCAGAAAGTGAAACCTAAAAAGTTAGATGATGACTGCAAGAAGGGTTCCATTCAAAGCCTACCCTGAAGCACACCATCTCCCCATAATAGGAAACTCTCTCTTTGTCTCAGTCCTTTTGACCTATGCAAATGTTTGGAGTAAGCCTGCAAGGGCTGAATTAACAGATACATTACGTTTATGGAATGTGTAAACATACTGCCAATGTAAGTTTTATTAGAATTATTTAGGCTTAAAAATTAAGGGTGGTTATGGTTTCTGGATTGGTATGTAAGGACATTAGAGGCTCACCACTTTATCTTAACAGATACAAAGCTAAACAAACTGAAAAATCAATACTTTTTGGGGGGATCTTTAAGAGGATTAAGGTCATGGGGCAAACTATTTTCAACAAAATTGGACCGATAAGAGAATTACAGTATACTGGAGTAGAAACCTCCCCAGGAACCCGGAATAGGGTCAGAAAATCTGAGCTGTATTGATAAATTGCTGGAGACTAGGCCTGTACAAATCTGAGAATTAAAGGCTTTAGGGGAAACCAGTCATAGGGGACTGCCAAACTTTTGTGACTCTACCGTCAGGAGCTTGACTGGTGGTCACAGGAAATAGCTCAGTAAATTCCCTTCATGTTTCTGGCAGGGAGAGGGGAAAGGAGTCATTTGTAAATATGCCAGAGCACTCTACTCTTCTTAACATGGTCTATCTTCAAGAGAAACTAGTTAACCTGCTAGAAAACCTGCTGGGATTTTCTCTGAGCCTATTTGACCTAAGGAGGAAAATACCCAACTTCAACCTTTGTGGAGTTAAAACAACAACAACAACAACAAAACAAAAACCAGAAATAGTTGTGAAGTTCACAGTCTAGAGGCATAGGAACACTCAAAGACTGAGACCTAACCATAGCACTATAGAATGCTTCCCTCTCACTAGAACTATGATTACATTACCAAAGGCCTACTTACTGTTGTTCATTTCCCCTAGAACATCATACCCAGTAATCAAGAGAAAATTACAAAGCATATTAAAAGGCAATAAACAGAGTTTGAAGAGAAAAAGCAAGAACTGGCCATGACAAGGATGTTGGAATTTTCAGAGAGGGAATTTAAAACAATGAAGATTGGACATCAGGAGAAGACAGCAGAGTAGGAAGTTCCTAACCTCATTCTTCATCCCCAACTAGAAAATACCAACATCAGTGTAAATTATCCAGAAAATGACCTGAAGACTAGCAAAAGAGACTCCCCACAGCTAAATGTAGAGACAAGCCCACATTCAAGACAATAGGAAGGCCAGAGACATAGTCAGGAGCCAAATGGACCTGTGAGACTATCTGCACGAGAGAGGGATGTTGTGGGCTCAGGGAGGGGAGAGTAACAGACCCCCCGCACCAGGCATCCCAGGCATGGGAGATCCAGACTGGGAAAACAAATCAGCATAATATTTGGCTTTGAAACCAGAGTGGGCAAACAATCAGTTCCACCTGGAACTTTAAAAACCAGGAACTTGGTTCTAGGAGAGCTGGAGATAGCACAACCAGCACCATTCCTGTGATACAGCACAGAAGTAGCAGTTTGAAAAATGCCTAGAGCACACAGGAAGATTGATTAATTGATTGATTGATTGATTTCTTAATCTCAGAGTATGTGCTGGAGGGCAAGGATTTTTGGGAGACTTCACCAAGAACAAAACAGCTGGCAGGTACCATTTTGCTCCCCTGCACCCCAGCCTAAATACAGGGACACCTGAGGGAACTAGCACAGCATTAATACTCTAGAACTAGCTTGCAAACGGTATGCCTTGTCCCCACACAGTTCTGTGAAACCGTACCTTCCATCCTAACCTGACTCCCCAGCATTTTTCCCAGGCAGCTTCAGGTCCTGTCCAGCATCAGGCCAGCTCTAATCTTGCTGGCACCATGTGTCCTGCCCCCACATTCTGCAGACCTGCTCCCACCAATAGACCCTTGGAGCAGAGCCCATCAAAAGCAGTGTTTCAAGCCCAGCACTGTGCAAGCAGTCCAACAGCAGCCAGCACCACTCCAGAGTGATTTAGTTCTGGGAAGAGGAGAAGATAACCACACACACCAGTTCCACTGTGCACCCAGCAATGAGCTAGGGGGCAGACATCTGGTATGACCGCAGGCCCCATCCATCAATGAAAACTTCTCAAGAGAAAACACAGGCAAAGCACCGTGCAGTTTGGTTTTACTGCATGTTTAGCAAATGCCTGGTCTGACAACACGATTTTAAGGTGGTTCCACACTAACACACTAACAACACAGGGACCAAACCCTACATACAACATGCAAAGGGAACCATTACAGATGACTGAACTGAAGGTAAACATGGCTCAGCCACATCAAAAGGGTACATACAACACACATAGGAGAAAACCCTAAAGTGCCAATTTTTGGTAAACAAGGGAGGTGGTGCTATAGGACATGACAAGACCTCTTCTTCATAAGACCAGTACTTTCAAGAGCAGGGGATATAGGTGACTTTTGTAATACATAGAAACAGACACAGAGAGTTAGACAAAATGAAGAAACAGGGAAAAAAAAAAAGAAGATTCCAAACGAAAGAACATGATAAAATCACAGCAAGAAAGCTAAACAAAGTGGAGATTAGTAATATACCTGATACAGATTTTAAAGTAATGGTCATAAAAAGAGAAAAGAATGGAGGACCTAAAGGAGGGACTTGAAAAAGAGATAGAACACATAAAAAGAACAAGTCAGATATGAACATCTTAAGTAAAATTAAAAATATGTTAGGGAATAAATAGTAGACTAGAGGAAGTAAAGGAATGGATCAGTGATCTTGAGGGTAGAATAATAGAAAGGAATGAAGCTGAACAGGAGAGAGAAAAAAGAATTATAATAAATGAAAGTAGATGAATGGAAATAAGTGACACCATCAAGTGCAATTGCATTTGCATTACAGAGGTAATGCAAGGAGAAGAGAGAGAAAAGAGAGCAGAAGGTTTATCTGAAGAAATAATAGCTGAAAGCTTCCTGAATATGGGGAAGGAAATAGATATCCAGATCATGGAGGCACAGAGGGACACCAACAAAATCAACAAAAGGAGGTCTACACCAAGACACATAGTAATCGAAATAACAAAAAGTACTGATAAAGAGAGAATTTTTAAAGCAGCAAGAGAAAACAGTTACAGACAAGAAAATCCCATTAGGCTATCAGCTGATTTTTCAGCAGAAATTTTATAGACCAGAAGAAAGTGGCATCATATATTCGAAGTGCTGACAGGGAAAGAACCTGCAATCAAAAATACAGTATCCGGGGCACCTGGGTGGCTCAGTGGGTTAGGCCGCTGCCTTCGGCTCAGGTCATGATCTCAGGGTCCTGGGATCAAGTCCTGCATTGGGCTCTCTGCTCAGCAGGGAGCCTGCTTCCCTCTCTCTCTCTCTCTCTGCCTGCCTCTCTGCCTACTTGTGATCTCTCTATGTCAAATAAATAAATAAAATTAAAAAAAAATACTGTATCCAGCAAGGCTATCATTCAGAATAAAAGTAGAAATAAAGAGTTAAAGGAACTTATTACCACTAAGGCCATAAAACAAGTCTCAACAAATTATAAAAGACTGGAATTTTACCATGCATCTTTTGACCACACCATTACGACACTAGAAATCAAGCACAAGAAAAAATCTGGAAAGAACGCAAATATATAGAGGCTTAAAACATGCTACTAAACAATGAATGGGTCAACCAAGACATCAAGAGGAAATTAAAAAAATACATGGAGACAGATGAAAATGAAAGCACAATGATCCAAATTCTTTGATGTTACAAAAGATGTTCTGAGAGGGAAGATGATAGCAGTCCAAGCATACCTCCAGAAGCAAGAAAAACTAAACAAACAAACAAACAACTCACCTTACACCTAAAGGATCTAGAAAAAGTCCAAACAAAACCCAAACCAGTAGAAAGAAGGAAATAATAAAGATTAAAGCAGAAATAAACAAAATAGAAACTACAAAAAACCAATAGAAGAGATCGATGATACCAGGAGATAAACAAATTTGAAATGAACAAGAAGAAATAAGAGCTAATGCCATGAAAACACAAAGGATTATATGGGATTAACTATGAATAATTATATGCCAATAAATAGGGCAACCTATAAGAAAAGGATACATCTTTGGAAACATACAACCTCCTGAACCGGAAGCAGAGGGAAGTGGAAAATTTGAACAGACTGATTTCCAGCAATGAAATTGAATAAAGAGAAATTAACAAAAATCCAATTTATAATTGCCCCTCAAACAATAAAATATCTAGGAGTAAACTAAAGCAAGGAGGTAAAAGACCTATACTCTGAAAACTATAAACAGTGATGAAAAAAATTGAAAACACCAAGGAAAAATCATTCCATGTTCATGGATTGGGAGAAATCAAATATTGTTAAAATGTCCACACTACCCAAAGTAATCTACAGATTTAATACAGTTCCAACCAAAATACCAACAAGATTTTTTTAAAGATTTTATTTATTTGAGAGAGAGAGAGATAGAGAGAGAGCACAAGTGGTAGGGGAGGGTAGAGGGACAAGAAGACTCCCTGCTGAACAATGGAAGAACAATACAGGATAGATCCCAGGACCCTGGGATCATGACTGAGCAGAAGGCAGACATTTAGCCAACTGAGCCATCCAGGTCCCCCAACAACATTGTTTACAGAACTAGAAAAAACAATCCTAAAATTTGTTTGGAACCATAACAGACCTGGAACAGCCAAAGAAATTATGAAAAAGTAAAATAAAACTGGAGGTATCGTGATTGCAGATTTCAAGCTATATTACAAAGCTATAGTCATCAAAACAGTATGGTACTGGCACAAAAATAGACCTATGGAACAGAATAGAAATCCCCCAAATAAATACTTGGTTATATGCTCAATTAATCTTCAACAAAGGAGGCAAGACATTGCCATGGGGAAAAGTTTCAACAAATGGCTTTGAGAAAACTGGACAGCTACATGCAAAAGAATAAAAGTGGACCCCTTTCTTACACCATATACAAAAATACTTTTTAAATGGATTAAAGACCTAAAGGCAAAACTTGAAACCATAAAAATCCTATAGTAAACATGGGCAGCAACCTTTTCGACATTGGCCATAACAACATTTTTCCAGATATGTCTCCTGGGGAAAGGGAAACAAAAGCAAAAATAAACTATTGGGACTACATAAATATAACAAGCTTCTGCATAGTGAAGTAAACAGTCAATAAAACTGAAAGGCAACCTAGTGAATGGGAGCAGGTATTTGGAAATTATCTATTGGATAAAGGATTAGTATTCAAAATATATGAAGAACTTATAAGACTCAACACCCAAAACCCAAATATTCCAATTTATAAATGGGCAGAAGACATGAACAGGCATTTCTGCAAAGAATACACTCAGAAGGCCAACCGACACATGAAAAAAAAAAAAAAACAACGTTCCTTACCACCTATTCTCAAGTAAATGCAAATTAAAACTACAATGAGATATCAACTCATACTTGTCAGAATGGCTAACATCAAAAACATAAAAAATAAGTGTTGGCAAAGATGGGGAGAAAAAGGAAACCTCATGCACCCTTGGTGGGAATGTAAACTGGTACAGTCACTGGGCAAAACAGAATGAAGTTTCCTCAAAAAAATTAAAAATAGAATTATTATATAATCCAGTAATCCCACTCCTGGGTATTTTCCCCAAAGAATATGAAAATACTAATTTGCTAAGATATATGTACCTTATGTTTATGGCAGCATTATTTATTATAGCTAAATTATGGAAGCAATCCAAGTATTCATCAACAGATGAATAGCTAAAGAAGTGGGAGAAATATATATGTGTGTGTTTATATGTGTTACATTATATATCTATATCTATATATATTACATTATATATCTCTATATATAATATAATACTCAGCCATAAAAAGAATGAAATCTTGCCACTTACAACAACATGAAGGCATCTAAAAAGTAAAATGTTAAGTGAAATAAGTCAAAGAAAGACAAATACATGAATTCATTTGTATGTAGAAATTAAGAAATGAAACAAATGATCAAAGAAAAGGAGACAAACCAAAAAAAAAAAAAAAAGACTTTTAATATAGAACAAACTGAAGGTTACCAGAAGAAAGGTGGGTGGGCAATGGGTGGAATTGGTGACCAGGACTAAGGGTACAGTTATCACGATGAGCACTGAGTGATGTAGAGAATTGTTGAATCATTTTATTGTACACCTGAAACTAATATAACGCTGTACATTATATATACTGAAATTTTTAAAAATGAAATTTTAAAAACCAACTATGATTAATATGCTAAGGGCTCCAGTAGATAAATTAGACAGCATACAAGAACAGATAGGCAGAGATATGGAAATCTTAAGAAAAAAACAATGCCAAAGATAGTGACAGAAACAAAGAGTGACTTTTTGGGTTCATTAACAGACTGGACATGGAAAAGATCTTGGAGTTTGAGGATGTATAAGTAAAAACCTCCAAGAGTAAAAAATATGGGGACAAAGAATGAAAAACCTGAACAGAATATCCAAGAAATGTGGGACAACTATAAAAGATGTAATATATGTGCAATGGGAATACCAAAGGATAAGAGAGAAAGGAACAGAAATGAAACTGAAGCAATAATGACTGAGAACTTCTCCAAATTAATGTCACACATCAAACTGCATATCCAGGAAGCTCAGAAAACAAGCAGGATAAATTCAAACCCAAACCAAAACCAACCAAACAAAAAAACCGCATACACTACACCTAAGCATATTATTTTCAAACTATAAAAAAGTCAAAGATAAAATCCTGAAGGAAGCCACAGATAAAAGTACCTTGCCTACTGAAGACAAAAATAAAATAATTATATCCAACTTCTTTTCAGCCATCACAAAGGTAGGAAGAGAGTGAGGTGAAATATCTAAGGCATTGAAAGAAAACACCACCAACTTAGGATTTGGCACATTAAAAAATTATACTTCATAGGGGCGCCTGGGTGGCTCAGTGGGTTAAGCCGCTGCCTTCGGCTCAGGTCGTGATCTCAGGGTCCTGGGATCGAGTCCCGCATCGGGCTCTCTGCTCAGCAGGGAGCCTGCTTCCTCCTCTCTCTGCCTGCCTCTCTGCTTACTTGTGATTTCTCTCTGTCAAATAAATAAATAAAATCTTAAAAAAAAAAAAAAATTATACTTCATAAATGAAAAATAAAGGCTTTTGCAACAAAAATTGAGGGACTTTGTTGCTCATAGACTTACATTTTAAGAAACATTTATTAAAATAAATTCTATAGAAAGAAGGAAAATTATAGATATCAAAAACTCAGAACTACTTAAAGAAGGGAAAGTAGTAGAGAAGGAATAAATGAAAATAAAACAAAAATTTTGTTTTTCTTTATTAAAAAAATAAATTTTGACATATCATGAAATTTATAAGGTGTACAGCATGTAACTTTGATACACTTACATATTGTAATATGATTGCCATTGTAGTGATATTTATTATATTACTTAAATTGAGTACAATATTGTTGTCTATGTTCATTATATTGTGCATTAGATCTCTGTGGCTTATTTATTACTCATTATGTAGAGTATATGACAGTTTTTATTTGTTATGTATATATTACAGAGTATATAACAGTATCTCTTTGTTAATATATAATTTGTTTGTTCAAAATACAACAATGCATTTGATGATATATACTTGTTTCTGTATCTAACATACAACATACGCTTATGTATGCTTATATAAAATAAAGTGAATGAAAGCACTGACAGAAGATGGGAAGGACAAGTGAGGTGTGTTTCATTATTATAAGTTACTTACACTATCTGTGAAGCTGTATGGTGTTATTTGAAAATGAACTTTGATTAGCTGTAAATGTATATTGCAAATTCTATGGCAACCACTAAAAAAAAAAAACTAAAAGAAAATATAGTTAATATGTTAAGAAAAGAGATAACTTGAAACAAAAGAAAAATGCTTAATTAAAAACAACATGACAGACAATGGAGTCAAGATGGCGGAGAAGTAGCAGGCTGAGACTACTTCAGCTAGCCGGAGATCAGCTAGATAGCTTATCTAAAGATTGCAAACACCTGAAAATCCATCGGCAGATCGAAGAGAAGAACAGCAATTCTGGAAACAGAAAAACAACCACTTACTGAAAGGTAGGACCGGCGGAGAAGTGAATCCAAAGCGACGGGAAGCTAGACCCCGAGGGGAGGGGCCGGCTCCCGGCAAACGGCGGAGCAACAGCGCACAAAATCAGGACTTTTAAAAGTCTGTTCCGCTGAGGGACATCGCTCCAGAAGCTAAACCGGGGTGAAGCCCACCCGGGGTCAGCGTGGCCTCAGGTCCCGCAGGGTCACAGAAGGATCGGGGGTGTCTGAGTGTCGCAGAGCTTGCGGGTATTGGAACGGGAAAGCCGGCTACAGAGACAGAGCCAACAGTAAGCTCGCAGCTCGGGGTTACCTTGAACCGGTCGCAGGCTCCGTGAGCTCGGATCGCGGCCGGAGGTCAGGCAGACGGGAGTAACTGGGCGCTGTTCTCTGAGGGTGCACTGAGGAGTGGGGCCCTGGGCTCTCGGCTCCTCCAGGCTGGAGACCAGGAGGCCGCCATTTGTATTCCCGTCCTCCAGAACTCTACGGAAAGCATTCAGGGAACAAAAGCTCCTGAAAGCAAACCCGAGCGGATTACTCACCCCGGCCCCGGGTAAGGGCGGTGTAATTCTGCCTGGGGCAAAGAGAATCACTACAACAGGCCTGTCCACCAGAAGATCAACAAGAAATCCAGCCCAGACCAAGTTCACCTACCAAGGAGTGCGGTTTCAATACCAAGGAGAGCAGCAGAATTCCAGAGGAGGAGAAAGCCAAGCACAGAACTCATGGCTTTTTCCCTGTGATGTTTTTTAGTCTTGCAGTTAACTTAATTTTTTTCTTTTTCATTTTTTTTTTCTTGCCTTCAGGCAAAATTTTTTTTAACTATAACCTTTTTCTTTTTTAATGATTTTTTACTAGTTTATCTAATATATATATATTTTTTTCTTTTTTACATTTTTCTTAGGTGTTTTCTTTTTTTTAATTCTTTTCTTTTCTTTTTTTTTCTTTCTTCCTTTTTGAACCTCTTTTTATCCCCTTACTCCCCCCTCACGATTTTGGATCTCTTCTAATTTGGTTAAAGCACATTTTCCTGGGGTTGTTGCCACCCTTTTAGTATTTTACTTGCTCCTTCATATACTCTTATCTGGACAAAATGACAAGACGGAAAAATTCAACACAAAAAAAAGAACAAGAGGCAGTACTGAAGGCGAGGGACCTAATCAATACAGACATTGGTAATATGTCAGATCTAGAGTTCAGAATGACAATTCTCAAGGTTCTAGCCGGGCTCGAAAAAGGCATGGAAGATATTAGAGAAACCCTCTCGAGAGATATAAAAGCCCTCTCTGGAGAAATAAAAGAACTAAAATCTAACCAAGTTGAAATCAAAAAAGCTATTAATGAGGTGCAATCAAAAATAGAGGCTCTCACTGCTAGGATAAATGAGGCAGAAGAAAGAATTTGTGATATAGAAGACCAAATGACAGAGAATAAAGAAGCTGAGCAAAAGAGGGACAAACAGCTACTGGACCATGAGGGGAGAATTTGAGAGATAAGTGACACCATAAGACGAAACAACATTAGAATAATTGGGATTCCAGAAGAAGAAGAAAGAGAGAGGGGAGCAGAAGGTATACTGGAGAGAATTATTGGGGAGAATTTCCCCAATATGGCAAAGGGAACGAGCATCAAAATTCAGGAGGTTCAGAGAACGCCCCTCAAAATCAATAAGAATAGGCCCACACCCCATCACCTAATAGTAAAATTCACAAGTCTCAGTGACAAAGAGAAAATCCTGAAAGCAGCCCGGGAAAAGAAGTCTGTAACATACAATGGTAAAAATATTAGATTGGCAGCTGACTTATCCACAGAGACCTGGCAGGCCAGAAAGAGCTGCCAGCATATTTTCAGAGCACTAAACGAGAAAAACATGCAGCCAAGAATACTATATCCAGCTTGGCTATCATTGAAAATAGAAGGAGAGATTAAAAGCTTCCAGGACAAACAAAAACTGAAAGAATTTGCAAATACCAAACCAACTCTACAGGAAAGATTGAAAGGGGTCCTCTAAGCAAAGAGAGAGCCTACAAGTGGTAGATCAGAAAGGAACAGAGACCATATACAGTAACAATCACCTTACAGGCAATACAATGGCACTAAATTCATATCTCTCAATAGTTACCCTGAATGTTAATGGGCTAAATGCCCCTGTCAAAAGACACAGGGTATCAGAATGAATAAAAAAACAAAACCCATCTATATGTTGCCTCCAAGAAACTCATTTTAAGCCCGAAGACACCTCCAGATTTAAAGTGAGGGGGTGGAAAAGAATTTACCATGCTAATGGACATCAGAGGAAAGCAGTAGTGGCAATCCTTATATCAGATCAATTAGATTTTAAGCCAAAGACTATAATAAGAGATGAGGAAGGACACTATATCTTACTCAAAGGGTCTGTCCAACAAGAAGATTTAACAATTTTAAATATCTATGCCCCCAACGTGGGAGCAGCAAACTATATAAACCAATTAATAACAAAATCAAAGAAACACATCAACAATAATACAATAATAGTAGGGGACTTTAACACTCCCCTCACTGAAATGGACAGATCAACCAAGCAAAAGATCAGCAAGGAAATAAAGGCCTTAAATGACACACTGGACCAGATGGACGTCACAGATATATTCAGAATATTTCATCCCAAAGCAACAGAATACACATTCTTCTCTAGTGCACATGGAACATTCTCCAGAATAGATCACATCCTCGGTCCTAAATCAGGACTCAAACGGTATCAAAAGATTGGGATCATTCCCTGCATATTTTCAGACCACAATGCTCTAAAGCTAGAACTCAACCACAAAAGGAAGTTTTGAAAGAACCCAAATATATGGAGACTAAACAGCATCCTTCTAAAGAATGAATGGGTCTACCGGGAAATTAAAGAAGATTGAAAAAAATCATGGAAACAAATGATAATGAAAATACAACGGTTCAAAATCTGTGGGACACAACAAAGGCAGTCCGGAGAGGAAAATATATAGCGGTACAGGCCTTTCTCAAGAAACAAGAAAGGTCTCAGGTACACAACCTAACACTACACCTAAAGGAGCTGGAGAAAGAACCAGAAAGAAACCCTAAGCCCAGCAGGAGAAGAGAAAGCATAAAGATCAGAGAAGAAATCAATGAAATAGAAACCAAAAAAACAATAGAACAAATCAACGAAACTATGAGCTGGTTCTTTGAAAGAATTAATAAAATTGATAAACCCCTTGCCCGACATATCAAAAAGACAGGAAAAAGGACCCAAATAAATAAAATCATGAATGAAAGAGGAGAGATCACAACTAACACCAAGGAAATACAAACTATTATAAGAACATACTATGAGCAACTCTACGCCAATAAATTTGACAATCTGGAAGAAATGGATGCATTCCTAGAAACATATAAACTACCATAACTGAACCAGGAAGAAATAGAAAGCCTGACAGACCCATAACCAGTAAGGAGATTGAAACAGTTATTAAAAATCTCCAAACAAACAAAAGCCCAGGGCCAGACGGCTTCCCGGGGGAATTCTACCAAACATTTAAAGAAGAACTAATTCCTATTCTCCTGAAAATGTTCCAAAAAATAGCAATGGAAGGAAAACTTCCAAACTCATTTTATGAGGCCAGCATCACCTTGATCCCAAAACCAGACAAGGATCCCACCAAAAAAAAGAGCTATAGACCAATATCCTTGATGAACACAGATGCGAAAATACTCAACAAAATACTAGCCAATAGGATTCAACAGTACATTAAAAAGATTATTCACCACGACCAAGTGGGATTTATTCCAGGGCTGCAAGGTTGGTTCAACATCCGCAAATCAGTCAATGTGATACAACACATCAATAAAAGAAAGAACAAGATACTCTCAATAGATGCTGAAAAAGCATTTGACAAAGTACAGCATCCCTTCCTGATCAAAACTCTTCAAAGTGTAGGGATAGAGGGCACATACCTCAATATCATCAAAGCCATCTATGAAAAACCCACCGCAAATATCATTCTCAATGGAGAAAAACTGAAAGATTTCCTCTAAGGTCAGGAACTTGGCAGGGATGTCCATTATCACCACTGCTATTCAACATAGTACTAGAGGTCCTAGCCTCAGCAATCAGACAACAAAAGGAAATTAAAGGCATCCAAATCGGCAAAGAAGAAGTCAAATTATCACTCTTCGCAGATGATATGATACTATATGTGGAAAACCCAAAAGACTCCACTCCAAAACTGCTAGAACTTATACAGGAATTCAGTAAAGTGTCAGGATATAAAATCAATGCACAGAAATCAGTTGCATTTCTCTACACCATCAGCAAGACAGAAGAAAGAGAAATTAAGGAGTCAATCCCATTTACAATTGCATCCAAAACCATAAGATACCTAGGAATAAACCTAACCAAAGAGACACAGAATCTATACTCAGAAAACTATAAAGTACTCATGAAAGAAATTGAGGAAGACACAAAGAAATGGAAAAATGTTCCATGCTCCTGGATTGGAAGAATAAATATTGTGAAAATGTCTATGCTACCTAAAGCAATCTACACATTTAATGCAATTCCTATCAAAGTACCATCCATCTTTTTCAAAGAAATGGAACAAATAATTCTAAAATTTATATGGAACCAGAAAAGACCTCGAATAGCCAAAGGGATATTGAAAAAGAAAGCCAACGTTGGTGGCATCACAATTCAGGACTTCAAGCTCTATTACAAAGCTGTCATCATCAAGACAGCATGGTACTGGCACAAAAACAGACACATAGATCAATGGAACAGAATAGAGAGCCCAGAAATAGACCCTCAACTCTATGGCCAACTAATCTTTGACAAAGCAGGAAAGAATGTCCAATGGAAAAAAGACAGCATTTTCAATAAATGGTGCTGGGAAAATTGGCCAGCCACATGCATAAAAATGAAATTGGACCATTTCCTTACACCACACACGAAAATAGACTCAAAATGGATCAAGGACCTCAATGTGAGAAAGGAATCCATCAAAATCCTTGAGGAGAATGCAGGCAGCAACCTCTTCGACCTCAGCCGCAGCAACATCTTCCTAGGAACAAAGCCAAAGGCAAGGGAAGCAAGGGCAAAAATGAACTATTGGGATTTCATCAAGATCAAAAGCTTTTGCACAGCAAAGGAAACAGTTAACAAAATCAAAAGACAACTGACAGAATGGGAGAAGATATTTGCAAACGACATATCAGATAAAGGACTAGTGTCCAGAATCTATAAAGAACTTAGCAAACTCAACACCCAAAAAACAAATAATCCAATCAAGAAATGGGCAGAGGACATGAACAGACAGTTCTGCAAAGAAGACATCCAGATGGCCAACAGACACATGAAAAAGTGCTCCATATCACTCGGCATCAGGGAAATACAAATCAAAACCACAATGAGATATCACCTCACACCAGTCAGAATGGCTAAAATCAACAAGTCAGGAAATGACAGATGCTGGCGAGGATGCGGAGAAAGGGGAACCCTCCTACACTGTTGGTGGGAATGCAAGCTGGTGCAGCCACTCTGGAAAACAGCATGGAGGTTCCTCAAAATGTTGAAAATAGAACTGCGTTACGACCCAGCAATTGCACTATTGGGTATTTACCCTAAAGATACAAACGTAGTGATCTAAAGGGGCACGTGCACCCGAATGTTTATAGCAGCAATGTCCACAATAGCCAAACTATGGAAAGAACCTAGATGTCCATCAACAGATGAATGGATCCAGAAGATGTGGTATATATACACAATGGAATACTATGCAGCCATCAAAAGAAATGAAATCTTGCCATTTGCGACAACATGGATGGAACTAGAGCGTATCATGCTTAGCGAAATAAGTCAAGCAGAGAAAGACAACTATCATATGATCTCCCTGATATGAGGAAGTGGTGATGCAACATGGGGGCTTAAGTGGGTAGGAGAAGAATCAATGAAACAAGATGGGATTGGTAGGGAGACAAACCATCAGTGACTCTTAATCTCACAAAACAAACTGAGGGTTGCTGGGGGGAGGGGGTTTGGGAGAAGGGGGTGGTATTATGGACATTGGGGAGGGTATGTGCTTTGGTGAGTGCTGTGAACTGTGTTAAACTGGTGATTCACAGACCTGTACCCCTGGGGATAAAAATATATGTTTATAAAAAATAAAAAATTAATAAAAAAAAAAACTACAAAACAGAACAAAACAAAAAAAACAACATGACAGAAAAGAGTGGAAGACAAAAATAGAAAATATTGGGGTGACATATAGAAAATAGTAACATGATAAATATCAATCCGATTATGTCAGTAATCACCTTGAATGTCAATCATCTAAATATGACAATTAAAAAATCGTTGGAATGGATTTAAATACCCAACTCTATGTAGTCTGTAAGAAAACAATTTTATTTATTTGTTTATTTTTTAAAATTTTATGTATTTATTTGACAGAGAGAGACACAGCAAGAGAGGGAACACAAGCCGGGGGAGTGGGAGAGGGAGAAGCATGTCTCCTGCTGAGCAGAGAGCCCTATGCGGGGCTCCATCCCAGGACCTGAGGACCACGACCTGAACTGAAGGCAGATACCCAACCACTGAGCCACCCAGGCGGCCCATAAGAAAACAACTTTAAAACATAAAGACATATGTAAATTAAAAGTAAGTTAATAGAGAAATATATTTAATGCTAATAAAGATTATAATACTAATATTAGACTGAACAAACTTGGAAGCAAGGGAAGTCAGTCTCCAAGGAAACATAACAGTTCTTAGTGTGTGTGAACTTAATAAACGATCATCAAAATATATGAGGCCAAAATTTATGAGGCAAAAACTTGTAGAAGTACTAAGAGAAATAGATGAATACATTATTTATAATTGGAGACTTTAGCACTCCTGTATCAGAAATGGATAGATCTAGCAGGCAGAAAATCAGTAAGGACACAAATGGAGTCAACATTGCTATTAATAACCTGGCTATAATGGACATCCATAGACTATTTCATCTAACAGCAGATGGCCATTCTTCTCAAGCTCACAGGGAACATTAATTGAGATAGACCACATGCTGGATACATACAAACCATGACCAAATACAAACCATGACCAAATGGGATTTATTACAGGTATGCAAGATTGGTTTACCATCTGAAAATCAATTAATGTAATACTTCACAGCAACAGGCTAAATGAAATCACACGATCATATCAAATCACATCAATAAATGCGGAAAAAAAGTATTTGACAAAATCCAATACCCATTCATGATAAAAACTCCCAGTAAACTAGGAATAGAGGGGAATTTCCTCAACCTGATAAAGAATATCTATTAAAAAAACTCTACAGCTAACACTATACTTAATGATGAGAAACCAGAAGCTTTCCCACTAAGATCAGGAATAAGGCGGGGGTGTCTCTTCTCACCATTCTTTTTCAATACTGCACTAGAAGTATTAGCTAATGCAGTATAATAATGAAAGGAAATTAAAAGTATATAGAGAGGGAAGGAAGAAATTAAAAAGTCTTGTTTGGCATTATTATCTATGTAAAAATCCAAATGAATCCATAAAAATATTCTGGAACTAATAAATGATTATTATAAGGTTTTAAGATATAATATTGATGTACATAAGTCAATAGCTTCCCTATATACCAACAGCAATTAATAGGTGAAATTTGAAACTGAAAATGTAACATTTACATTAGAGTCATCAAAAATGAAATATTTAGATATATGAAAAGTACAAAATCTACATGAAGAAACAAAAAAAATCTGATGAAAGGAATGAAAGATGAAATAAAATTAATTTCTGGTCTATCTATGAAAGATATTTTTGAAAGAATGAAAAAAGAAACTATAGATTTAGAGAAAATATTTATAAAAGATATACCTGATAAAGAGCTATTATTCAAAATATATAAAGAACCCTTTGTTAAAACTCAAGAGGATAATAACCAAAAAAAAAGGCATCTGGGTGGCTCAGTAGGTTAAGCCTCTGCCTTTGGATCGGGTCATGATCCCAGGGTCCTGGGATCTCTGCTCAGCAGGAAGCCTGCTTCCTCCTCTCTCTCTCTGCCTGCCTTTCTGCCTACTTATGATCTCTCTCTGTCAAATAAATAAATAAAATCTTTTAAAAAAAGCGGGGAGGGGGAGAGAGACTGAAAAGAAACCAATGACTTTAACAGACACCTCACCAAAGAAAAGATATAAATGGCAAATAAACATGAAAAAAAATGCTGCACATCATATGTCATCAGAAAATGTGAATTATAACAATAAGATACCACTATACACCTATTAGAAAGGCCAAAATCTGGAACATTGACAACAGCAAAGGCTGGTAAGGCTGTGGAGCAACAGGAATTCTCATTTATTCTGGTGGTAATACAAAACAGTGGATTCACTTTGAATGACTATTTGGTGTGTTTGCTTATTTTCCAAGCTGAACATACTTTACCACACAACCTAGTCATTACATTACTTGATATTTACTCAAAGCATTTGGAAACTTATACCCCCACAACCCCATACTTAAATGTTTATAGCAACATTATTCATAATTACCAAAACTTAGAAGCAACTAAGATGTTCTTCAGTGGGTAAATGGATAAACTATGATACATCTAAACCATGGAATATTGTTCAGCACTAAAAAGAAATGATCCATAAAGCTATAAAAAGTCACAGAGGAAAGTTAAATGCATATTACTAAATGAAAAAAGCCAATATGAAAAGACTATACACTGTATGATTGTAAGGATATTCTGGATAAAGCAAAATTATGGAGATGGTAAAAAAAGATCAGTGGTTGCCAGGGGTTGGGGGACCAATTAATAGGTGAATTACCAGGATTTTAGGGTAGTGAAACAATGCTGTATACTACAGTGGTAAATACATATCATTATACATTTGTCCAAACCCCCAGAACATACACCAAGAGTGAACCCTATTATAAACTGTGGACTTTGGGTGGTAATGATCTGGGGTCCTCAGTTATAACCAATGTACTAATCTGGGTGGGGGGATGTTGATAATGTGGGGAGGACAAGGGTAGAAGGGAAATCTCTGTACCTTTCTCTCATATTTGCTTTAAACCTTAAACTGCTCTAAAAATAATCTTTAAAAAAATTAAGAATGGCTGATATAAGTAAAACACTGACTAAATGGGTCCACAACACGTTATTTTCTTTTTTTGTTGTTTTTTTTTTATTTGTTTGTTTTTTGTTTTCCCAAAAAATTTATTGGAGGAAAAATACAAAACATTTACAGTACAATGTTTACAGTCACAATTTGTAGTGAACTGATTCCCCAAAATAGATTACAACTCAAGTTGACTTATCTTATTACATTCAAAAACCTACTTCTGTCAAAACAGTCCCGAGTACATACATACATAGTGCCCCATCTATACCTACATACAAACTAAAGCTACTGCTCATTCATTCGCTGTCCAGGAAAGCATTCCCACCTACCTACACACGCAAAAATAAAAAAATAAAAAATAATAAAAAGTACAAGTTTTGGAATTTTCTGTAGTGAAAACAAGGCACATTCATGTACTACATACCATTCTTAGCACTAAGAGGTGGCCTCTTCACTTTATATCTATATTAGAAAGTGGTAAATATCTTCTCCTTTCATGAAGTTGGCCAAAGGCACTGTGAAACTAACTCTTCCACCCCATTATTGCTACATGTCTTTAAATGCAGAGTATGTCACAGTAGAATTGGTGGGATAAACAAAAAACAAATTTTTTCTTCTTGCTAATTTAAAAAGCTGGAATGACAAAAAACATGCCACATTTAAGCCTGCTTGCAAAGTATGTGGTCAACTTTTTTTTTTTTTTTCTTTAAAGTTGGATGGGCTAAAACCATTATACATTCTAAGAAAACTCATAAGATATTCCTCAAACTACTTCCACAGCATCAGGATAGATTTCTGTAAAGAAATCATGCAATCTTTCCAAATTTATGTAAACAAGGAAAGAAATTAATGAAATAAATATTATATGCAATCTCTTAAATTAAGATTTTTTTACTCATTTACAATAAAATAACCAAGTGAAGTTACAAAAGGCATATATTATTGTGAAAAGAACATACACGCCACATTTTGCCAATTAATAATGACAGTCATAATTTAATATAATAAAAGAATATATATCTATTGCTTTTCATCATATTTGATAAATACAGTATGAACAAAAATTTCAATGTATACTTTTCACAAAATAATAAATAAGTTAAATGTTTTTTTCATATTGAGTTGTGGTGCACTGGTGCAAATCAATTCAAAACAGCTAAAAATTCAGCAGTTATTCTCCCAAGCGTTGTTGCTGGCGCACAAGACCAAAGAGGAAGCCGCGCTTGGGGCGCTGGGCGCTAGCAGATCCTCAGCGCCCCCTGTTGGGTACAGCAGCGCCGCAGCGGCCACAGCCACCGCTGAGGCACAGCATGTCGCAGCGCAGGAGGGCGTGGAGGCTGTGGAGGCAGAGGAGCAGGACCAAGCAGAAGAGGAGCAGGACGAGGCTGAGGAGCAAGAAGGTGGCGGCGGCGGCGTGCGTGACGTGGGGCTGTCGAGCAGCAGCGGCGACTCGCGGCCCCCCCCGGGGGCTGGTGGTGGCCCGATGGGAAGCCTGAGAAACTTAGGCTGTGATGCAGCTTGGGCCGAGGCTTCCGCGGGAAGCCCAGGTGCAGCGCGTCCCACGCGCTTAAGGCGCGCAGGTCCCCAGAGGCGCCCCCAGACTGTGCGGGCCGCCGCTCATCTGCATTGTGGATGAAGTGGCAGCGCGGCCCGTAGGGGCAGACGCTGATGGTGTGGAAGGTGGGCACAGCTCGGTCTTGTACTTGGGGTGCCGGGTCAGGCTGCGTAGCTCGTAGAAGCAATGCGCGAACTGGCACTTCTCGCCATACTTGCACGTGCCGCTTTCCTCGAAGGGCCAGCAGAGCTCAGTCTTGTAGTGCGTGGGAGTTGATCTGGGAGCCTCCGCCCCCCTTCTGCTGCTGCTGCTGCAGGTGCAAGAGGTGCTGGCTGCACTCGCCGTTCTCGCTGAACGATTGGTCCCCAAATTTGTTCTCCTAGTTCTTCAGGGCCGTGCCTCCGCCCCATGATGGCTCCTTGAGTGTGACATAGGAGATCCGGCCGCCCTCCACCCCGCTGCCACAGCTGCTGCTGTTAGCCGCGCCCCGGAACTTGGGGGAGCAGCTGCCCGGGCTAGGCGCGGGGTGGGCGAGCGCGTGCAAGTTGCTGGCCCAGTGCCATTGGAGAAAGCACAGCGTGAAGCCCGAGCTAGGGGCGGTGACCACCTGCGTCCCCACTGCCTTCTTGTCCAGCATGTTCAGATTGAGGTTGGCCAGGGATTTCTCCGTCTTGCACAAGAAGTCGATATCGTAGAAGGCGGACAGAAGTGTGGTTGACATGTTTCTGGATCCTGTAATGGTCCAAATTGCAGGCAGGGAGGTCCGGAGGAGCCCTCAGGGCGGCCACGAAGAATAATGGGTGACCGGTGGGGGAGGGACCGAAAGTTTGCCGGGGGAGGAGACAAGAGGGAAAGGGAAGCAGCGCGACCTGGTTTGAGGGTGCCCGGGAGTGCGTAGTGGGGGGGAAAGAGGACAGAGGAAAAAGAGCTCTCCTCTGCCCCTTGGGGGTGCCCGGCCTGTCCGCCCCCCACCCATTCACCCCCCACCCCCCCGCGTGGAGCCCGCGACAGCTAGCAGACTGCTGGACCACAACACGTAATTTTCATTTGTCATTTCATTTGTTTTCTTTAACTTCAATCTAAATAAGTAAGTTGGTGCCTAAAAATAAATGTCACACCACAAGGAAAACTGGTGTCAAACTTACCAGAGCTGCCGTTATGTGAAGCTCTTAGTATTTGGTTTAGGAAGCAAGGTAATATGGAAGATAGAAATTCATTTAATTGATATTTACTGAGAACTAAGTATGTGTTGGACACTGTACTAAGCTTTGAAATCAGCAATAAATAAGGAAGATATAGTTCTTGTTCTCATGGATCATAAATAATATATATTCAATAGACCCATTTTCCCTTTTTTTTAGAATGAAGAATAGGGCAAATGATCGAATGAGGGTTTAAAACTAAATCATACAGAGTACTCTACCACAGTTTTCTAATTAAAGTGTTAATGAATAACCTTAAGCAACCAAAATAGAAATCTGAACTTTAAAAGTGATGATTTGACTCCAATTTTAACCAAAATTGTAAGTCAGAGTAATCCCATAGGATATTTTCAATAATTAATGACTCTGATGCTCATTAGGGTTTCCTTCTTTTCCTTCTCCCCCTACTATCATTTCCCCTGATTAAAAAGAAAGTAAAACAAAACCAAAAATCTCTCAACAAATATTAGGAGTCAGTATCTTTTAATTATTGGCTTGATTTTAAGCTTTCAAAAACTCAGTGATGTATGATTATAAATCTCAGACCCCTTGGTCCTGAGCAGTTACCAGTTTGCATCACTAAAGACTTATTATTGCCACAGCAAGTATCCATCCAAGTCATTCAGCACCAGGCCAATGGTAAAGAATCTGTCTTAATTCCAGCTCTTATTTCCAGCTGATTCATTACTGCTCACAAAGAAGTTTCCTGAAGCCCATTAAAACCCCAGAAGTATAGGCTCATGCATGGAGTGCTCCTTCCTGCTGTTGATCTCAGTACCAGAAAAGACATGTTGTCAGCAGTGGAATATCAAGCAAGAGATTTCTGGAGAATAAGTCTAATATTACTCCATATTTACCACTACTTCCTATAATTGAAAATGTCTGGATTCCTGGAGGAAGACACTGTTACTCAGAACTTTGAAACTCAGATCAGGGTTAACAGATATGGACCACATCATTCCCCAAACAAAAAGAATATTAAACCCTAAATTCAAATCTCATACAGTGCTCCTATTTAATATCACTTCACTTAAAGTGGAGCACAGATGTACATCTTTGAGCTGTCTCCCAACTCCACTTCGTATTCTTATATAGTTTGTACACTCTTTCCTCAACCAAAGTCTCTCCCCATGCTTGGCCCACCAGCTATTACTCTATGTAATTAGTAGATATACCTTGCCCTCCACTTCCACCTTAAATGCTCCCAGTTTGGATGGTATTGCAATCCCAAAGAGCAAATGTGAGCACCCTGAGATATTGGGCCACGATTAGTTTCACTGAGAGAAGGACACTTCTGAACCCCTGTACTCCTGGAAAATGAAGCAGCAGTTAGATTCACCTAGAAGCCACACAAGTTCAACTGCCAGCTAGACACTTCAATCTTGCACACTGACTGACTCACAGGAATACTTAAGTGTCTGGGCAGCTTTATGCCTGTTTTGATAGAATGTTGGATTCCATTCAGGATAACACATTTATTATGAAATAAAATGGAAATCTTGTCATACTAGTGAATTTATAAAACTAGGATAGATTTTTCTTTTTTTTAAAGATTTTATTTATTTATTTGACAGACAGAGATCACAAGTAGACAGAGAGGCAGGCAGAGAGAGAGGAGGAAGCAAGCTCCCTGCTGAGCAGAGAGCCTGATGCGGGGCTCGATCCCAGGACTCTAGGATCATGACCTGAGCTGAAGGCAGAGGCTTTAACCCACTGAGCCACCCAGGTGCCCTAGGATAGATTTTTCTAAGTCATATTCACTTTTATTATAATAATATATCCTCATATTTAAAAATAATGTCAATCATTATTAAAATATGATGTGATTCTACAGCTTATTGACACAGAAAAGTAAGCCCTCAGACAACTTAAAGCCCTCAGACAATAGCCATTTCAAGTCAACCAGGGGAGTTGAAGCTTCATTAATAAATATATCAGAGCAAACAAAAATCACAATAATGAGGCACCACCACACATACAACGCCAGCTAAAATTGAAAAGACTGACAACCCCTCAGTGTTCACATGGATTCAGAACAACAACTCATTTTCTACAGGAGGAAGCACACTGAGTTTGGTGGCATATACTAGATCTAAAAATTAGCATACCCTGGGATAGCTGGGAAGATAACAAGAGTAGGAGGACCCTAAGCACACCTAAACCCATAGATAATACTAAATAACACTTGCATCAATGTAAATAGCCCAGAAAATGACTCCAAGACTGGCAAAACAAACCCCACTAAACTAAGTGTAGAAGAGCGGCCACATGGAAGAGCATAGGAAGGACAGAAACACAGTTCCTAAACAGTCCCTTGGAATTATCTGCAGCTAGAAGGGATGTCATGGGTAAAGAGAGGAAAGAGAAACATGCCCTCACACTGGGGAACCTGAAAGGACAAGACAAATCACCATAATATATGGCTTTGAAAACCAGAGGGGCGAAATTTTGTAAGTACTTATAATCAGTGGGATTTTAACCTGGGATTTTAAAAAATCAGTGGGCTTGGCTCTGGGAGAGGGGGAGGTCCATAGGGAAGAATCCCTACCCTTAAAGAGACAACAGAACAAATAGTTCCACAAGATATAGCATAGAAGTTGCAGCTTGAAAAACGTGTGAGGCATATGGGTAAGAAAGTTGTTTACTCATCTCAGAGCATGTCGTAGAGGGATTAGGTCACTGGCAAAATCCTGCAGGAACAAAGGAAATGGCAGGCACCATTTCAGTCCCCATGTCTCCCAGCATAAACACACAGCCACCTCACTACCTAACTTGATTAACAGTGTGCCCCACTCCCTCCATCCAGGTGGGCCTCTGTCCCAGCACTGCAGATACCCTCCCCTAGAAGACAAGTGTGAAGACCTTGCAAATCAGCATGCATCCTTCTTCCGTGCACACTGCAGATTTGTCTCCTCCAATACGCTCTTGGCCAGACACCAACCAAAGCAGTTTCACAAAACTGGCAATGTGCAAGCAGCCTTGACAAGAGCCAGCACCACTCCTTACTGAGTCCTGCCCAAGGGAGAGTGAAAGATAACTACACACAACAGTAAGACCACCCAACCCAGAAGTAGGCTGGTAGCAAACAGCTGTTCTGAATGTAGCCCCACTCACCAATGAAAGCTTCTCAAGGGAAAACACTCTGCAATTTTGTGCTATTACTTCTCTGACAAACAACTGGGCTGACTCAACTTCAGCCCAAGGTGGCCCCAGACTAGTCTACTAACACCACAGGGACTGAAACCTGCCCACAACAAGCAAAGAGAGCCATTACAGACAACTGGACTAAAGGAAAAATGGCTCAGCCATAACATCAGGGTACATGCAACACACAGGAAACACGCCTGAAATGCCAGGTTCTGGTGAACAAGGGAAAGGACACTGCAGAGCACCACAGGACCTCTTCTTCATAAGGACACTACTTTCAAGAGAAGGAGACATAGCTAACTTTCTTAATATCTGGAAACATACATAGATAGTTAGACAAAATGAGGAGACAGAAAAAATATCAAAGAAGAGGACAAAATCACAGCGAGAGAGCTAAATGAAATAGGGATGAGTAATAGGCCTGATAGAGAATTTAAAGTAATGATCATGAAGACACTGGGTTTGAGAAAAGAGTGGAGGACGTCAGTGAGACCCTCACAAACAGATAAAGAAGAACCAATCAGAAATGAAGAACACAATAAATGGAGTTCAAAGTACACTAGATAGGATAAATACCAGACTAGAGGAAGCAGAAGAATGGATTAATGGCCTCAGAGCGGTGGAAAATAAGCAAACTGCACAGGTGGAAAAAAAAAAAAAAAAAGAAAGAAAGAAAGAAATTAGGCAAAGTGAGAATAGACTTAGGGAAACCAGTGACACCATAAAGCATAATGACATTGACATTATAGAGATCCCAGAAGAAGAAGAGAGAAAAGGAGGCAGAAAATTTATTTGAGGAAATAATAGCTGAAAACTTCCTGAATATGGGGAAGGAAATAGAAATGCAGACTGAGACGGCATAGAGATGGCTCAATAAAATCAACCAAAAGAGGTCCACACCAAGACACACAGTAATTAAAACTGCTAAAAGGTAGTAGTAAAGGGAGAATATTTTAAAGAAACAAGAGAAAACAGTACCATACAATGAAAACCCTGTTAGGTTGTCAGCCTGATTATTTTTAAAGAGTTTATTTATTTATTTGAGAGAGATACAGATAATGAGAGGGAGCAGGAGTGGGGAGGAGAGAGAGACGCAGGCTCCTTGCTGAGCAGGGAACTGGATGCAGGGTTCTATCCCAGGACTCTCAGATCATGACCTTAGCTGAAGGCATATGCTTAATGACTGAGCCACCCAGGTGCCCCTGCAAGCTTGATTTTTCAGCAGAAAATTTGCAAGCCAGATATGAGTGGCATGATATATTCAAAATGCTGAAAAAAGAAAAAAACACACCTTGCAACTTAAAATAGTGTATCCAGCAGAGCTATCATTCAGAATAGAAGGAGAAATAAAGAATTTCCCATATAAAAATTAAATGAGTTCATGACACTAAGACAATCCAACAAGAAATGTTGAAGATAACTCTTCTAGTGGAAAGGAAAGGTCGTAAGTTAAGAAAAGCAGGATGCACAAAAGCAGTAAAAGTAAGCATATTTGTAAAAATCAATCAAAGGACTCACAAAAGAAAAGGATGTAAAGTATGGCATTAAATACCTAAAACATGACAGGGAGATGAGACAAAAATGGGTTCAAACTTAAGCAAACATCAACTTAATATAGACTGTTGTATGCAGATGTTATATACAAACCTCTTGGTAATGCAAAATCAAAGAACAGTAATATTTATACAAAAAGTAAGGAGAGAACAATCCAAGTAAATCACTAAAGAGAGGTAAATTATTGTGAGAGAAGTGAACAAGGAAGAAAGGAATAAAGAAGATCTATAAAAAGAACCATGAACCAAGCAACAAAATGGCAGTAAGTACATACCTTCAAATAATTATGTTGAATATCAATAAACTAAATGCATCAATCAAAAGACATAGGGTGATGGAATGGATAAAACAAAAATAAAAACCTACATGCTGCCTACAAGAGACTCATTTCATATACCTAAAGATACACACAAATTGAAAGTAAAAGATGGGCAAATACTCATCATACAAATAAGTTTGAAAAGAAAGCTGCAGTAGAGAATCTTATATTGAACGAAACAGACTTTAAAACAAAGATGATGGGGCACCTGGGTGGCTCAGTGGGTTAAAGCCTCTGCCTTCGGCTCAGGTTATGATCCCAGGGTCCTGGGATTGAGCCCTGCATCGAATTCTCTGCTCCACAGGGAGCCTGCTTCCTCCTCTCTCTCTGCCTGCCTCCCTGCCTACTTGTAATCCCTGTCAAGTAAATAAATAAAATCTTTTTAAAAAATTAAAAAAATAAAACAAAGAAGATAATAAGAGACAAAATAGGGCCCTACTTGATAATATAGAAGAAAACCCAACAAGAAGGTATAGCAAATGTAAATATTTATGCACTCAACACAAGAATAAACAAATGCATAATATGATTAATAACAAACATAAAGGTAGTAATTGATAATAAAATGATTATAGAAGAGGGATTTAACACCTCACTTACATCACTGGAGAGGTCATCCAAACAGAAATTCAACATGGAAACAGGGAACTGAATCACACATTGGACCAGTGGATTTTACAGATACACTCAGAACATTTCATGCTAAAACAGCAGAATACACATTCTTTTCAAGTGCACATATAATATTCTCCAGAATATATCACATATTAGTCCACAAAATAAGTCTCAAAAAATTCAAAAATATCAGTTATACCATGCATATTTCCTGACCATAATGCTATGAAACTAGAAATCAACCACAAGAAAAAAAATCTAGAAAGAGCACAGACATATCAAGGTAAAATAACATGCTATGAAGCAATGAATGAATCAACCAAGAAATCAAAGAGGAAATAAAAATTACAGGGAGACAAAGAAAATGAAAACACAGTGGTCCAAAATCTTTAGGATGCAGCAAAAGATGTTCTGAGATGGAAGTTTATAGCAATACAGGCATACCTCAAGAAGCAAGAAAAATCTCAAATAAACAACCCAATCTTACAATCTAGAAAAAGAGGAACAAAATTGAAAACAAGTAGAAGAAAGGAAACTGTCAAGGTTAGACCAGAAATAAACAAAATAGAAACTGAAAACAAACAAAACAATAGCACAGATCAATGAAACCAGGAGATGGTTTTTTGAAAAGTTCAACAAAATTGATAAAACTTTAGCCAGATTCATCACAAAAATAAAGAAAGAAAAAAGAAAGAAAAAAAAGAGGGAGAGACAGAGACACAGAGAGATGAGAAAGAGAGAGAGTGAAGATCAAAATGGAAGAGAAAGAACACAAATCATATGATCGATTGAATAGATGCAGAAAAAAATTTGAAAAAATACATCCAATTATGATAGCAAGCTTGTAGGTTTAGAGGAAACATATCTCAAAAAAGTCTACAAATGAAAAACACATCACTTACCTCATACTCAATGTGCCAGTACCATACTATTTGTGAAAAACAAAAAAAATTCCCTCTAAAGTCAGGAACAACAGAAGTATGTGCATTCTTACCACTCATTCAGCATAGTACTGGAAGTTATACACAAGCAATCAGACAAAAAAAAAAAAAAAAAGAGGTGTATAATTGGTGAGGAAGAAATAGAACTTCTACCGTTTAACAGAGGACATGATACTATATATAGAAACCCTAAAGATGTCACAAAAATCCTACTAGAACAGATAAATAAACTCAGTAAAGTTGCAGGATAAAAAAAAAATCAATATACAGATATCCACTGCATTTCTATACACTGGTGATGAATTGAAAGAGAAACTAAAAAAAGATCCTACTTACAATTGCCCCAAAATAATAAAATACCTAGGAATAAACTTAACCAAGGAGTTCAAAGACCTGTACTGAGAATTATAAAACAACAATGAAAGAAATTAAAGAAAACAGAAACAAATAAAAGTCATTCCATGCTTATGGATTGGAAGAACAAATATTGTTAAAATGTCCATACAACCCAAAGCAATCTAGAGATTTAATGCAATTCCTATCACAATGCCAATGGCATTTTTCACAGAACTAGAACAAACAAACCTAAAATTTGTTTGAAATTCCTACAGACCCAAAATAATCAAAGCAATCATGAAAAAAATAAATAAATAAAACAAAGCTGGAGGTGACACAATTTCAGTTTCAAGCTATATTACAAAGCTGTAGTCATCAAAATAGTATGGTACTGGCACAAAAACAGAGAGGATCAATAGAACAGAATGGAAAGCCTAGAAGTAAACCTATAATTATATGGTAAATTAATTTATGACAAAGGAGGCAACAATATGCAATGGAAAAAGATAGCCTCTTCAACAAATGGTTTTTGGAAAACTGGACAACTACATGCAAAAGAATGAAACTGGACCACTTTCTTACACCATCACAAAAATAAACTCAAAATGGAGTAAAGAACTATTTGTGAGATCTGAAACCATAAAAACCCTAGAAGAGAACAGAGGCAATAATTTCTCTGATATTGGCCATTGTAACTTTTTTTCTAGATATGTCTCCTGAGGCAAGGGAAGCAAAAGCAAAATAAAATATTGGGACTACATCAAAAAAATAAAAAAAAAAAAACTGCTACACAACAAAGGAAACAATACAACTGAAAGATAACCTACTGAATAGGTAAAGATATTTGCAAATGACATATCTGATAAAGGCTTAGTATCCAAAATATACAAAGAACTACACAACTCAACACCAAATAATCCAACTTAAAATGGGCAGAAGACAGGAACAGTCATTTCTCTAAAGATGACATCCAAAGGGCTAACAGTCATGATAAGATGCTCAGCATTATTCATCATCAGGGAAATGCAAATCAAAATCACAATTACACCTCTCACCTGCCAGAATGCCTAATGTCAAAAAATAAGAAATGGTATTGGCAAGAATATTGAGAGAAAAGTACTCTCATCTACTCTTAGGAGGAATGTAAACTCGTATAGCCACTATAGAGGACAGTATGAAGGTTCCTTATAAAATTAAAAATAGAACTACCTTTGATCTATAATTCCATTTCTGGTATTTATCCAAAGAATATGAAAACCCTAACTTGAAAGGATCTATACACACCTATGTTTATTAGAGCATTATTTATAATAGCAAAATTATGGAAGTGTGCCTTGGTAGATGAATGAATAAAGAAGGCATGGTATAACATACAATTGTATATTATTCAGGGATTAAAAAAAAAGAATAAAATATTGCCATTTGTAACAACATAGATGGATCTAGAGTATATAATGCTAAGTAAAATAAGTCAGCCAAAAAGAAATAAATACCATATGATTTCACTGGTACATGATAATTTAAAAAACAATATAAATGAACAAAGGGGGAAAAAGACACACACACACATATACATATATATATATATATATATATATATATATATATATATACATACATACATACATATACACACTCTTGGGCACCTGGGTGGCTCAGTTGGTTAAATGTCTGCCTTTGACTCAGGTCATGATCCCTACATTGTTCTCCTTGCTTGGCAGGGAGCCTGCTTCTCCCTCTCCCTTCTGCCTCTGCCTGCTGCTTCCCTATCTTGTGCTCTCTGTCAAATAAACAAAATCTTTAATCTTTCTTCTATAGAGAATAAATAGATGGTTGCCATAGGATAATTGGCTGTTGGGATGGGTGAAATAAGTGATGGGCATGAAAAGTACACCTATTTTGATGAGCACTGAATAATATATGGAATTGTCAAATCACTAAGTATACACCTAAAATGAATATAACACTGTGTATTAATTGCATTGGAATTAAACTTTAAAGAAAATTTTAATACCTTAGTATTCAGTTATTCTACTCTTTTGGTAATGGAAAACCAGGCATAGGTACTTCAAAAGTACACATATTCAAGAATGTGTGTGTTCTTATTTGTCTTAGAGGAAAAAATACCTTGAAAACTAAATGAGACTTCTGTTTTCCAACTTGAGAGTCATCACTTCCAAGAAGAATAAAGCTGAATAAATAGAACACCAATGACTTTTTCTTAGATTCATCCAAGAGTTGTGTCACAAGGTTGACCAATGCCTCCCAAGTTGGGGACAGGTGAATATAGAGAATCACAGCTTACTGGGAACAAAAGCCCTGGAGAAGCTGGCTGCTGGAGTCAACCAAGGTAGGAAAAATTAAATTATAATCAACAAATTCCTGGAAGATCAATATGCACAATGATGAAGAGTTGAAAATAAGGACTGGGAGTCTTAGGGGCCCAACACTTCCATGAGTTATCTCTATGAATCCCATCAGGAGCTCTGAATGAGGATCAGGGAGCTTCCTTTGGGGAAAGGAGAATTAGCCTTTCTGAAATATTCTGAAATATGCCGAGAGCATTTTGTACTTCTGAACACAAGCCTACCCTCAAAGAAAACTATTTCACCAGAACCCAACCACTTTGGGTTTTACCAGAGACTTGAGAGTATTGGGGGAAGAGAATTATTGAACTCCAGTTTCCTCTAGTCCCCTTGTTTCACCTAAGCAGAGACGGGAAGTGGCTGAGAAGCACTTGCGAAGGTCAAAGCCCAGTGGCATAGGATCACTACAAGATTGAGGCCATGGATGGAACTACAGCGTATTGTGCTTAGAGACCTAATCATGAAACTATAAAACACTTCTCACCCCACTCCTTACCACCATCTCAATAATGCTCCTGCACAAAAGATTACAAAGAGAAGACTATAAGCCTTAGTCCTATTTTAAGAAATTTCAAGGAAAACACAAAGACTGACGGATTTAAAAAAAAAAAAAGTGACACTGATGAAATTTTGACCTTTAACACTTACAGCTAGAGCAAATAGCAAATACAGCTCAACTCCTAGCCAGGTAAACATAAAACCTTCTGCTCACGGCTTATTTACATAGATCCTTTTACTGAGAACATTGTGTCCAGGTTTCAACAAAAATTTAAAAGACATGCTAAAAACAAAACAAAGCAGCCTAAACAGATAGAGCCATTAGAATCAGACTCAGATATGGCAGAGATTTTGGAATTATCAAACTAGAAATTTAAAATAGTTATAATTAATAAAATAAGGGCTTCATGGGGAAAAGTGGACAACATGCAAATATATGTAAGTAAAAGTGGAGAGATAAACACTCTGAAAAAGAATCCAAAGAAAACAGCAGAAATCAGAAACACTGTTACAGAAATGCAGAATAAACTTGAGGGGCTCATAATTGGACTGGACATAGCCAAAGAAAGAATCAGTGAACTCAAAGATACATCAATAGAAATTTCCCAAATTAAAAAGCAAAGTGAAAAAAATAGTGAAAGAAACATAACAGGGTATTCATGAATTGTGGGACAATTTAAAAATGTAGAACAAATGTGTAATGAGAATACCAAAAAGAGAAGAAGGAAAGGAAAGAAAAAAATACTTAAAGTAATGGTTGAGAATTTTCCAAAATAAATGACATACACCAATCCATAGATCCAGGAAACCTGGATAACACTAAATAGGCAAATATTTAAAAAATCTACATTTAGGCATATTTTATTTAAACTTCAGAAAATCAAAGACAAAGAGAAAATCTTGAATGAAGCTGGGGGTGAGGAGGAATGCCTACATACAGAGGGACAAGAATAAGAATTACATCAGACTTCTCTTCAGAAACCATGCAAGCAAGCATGAAAAACCACCAACCTAAAAATCTATTTCCAGCAAAATTATCCTTCTAAAGTATACAAGAAATAAAAATTTTCTGAGACAAACAAAAATTAAGGGAATTTGTTGCCAGTAGTTCTGCCAAGCAAGAAATGTTAAGAGAAGTTCTTCAGAGAGGAGGAAAATGATATAGGTCAGAAACATTTTTTTGGTAAAGATTTATCTACTTATTTGAGAGAAAGAGAGAGAGAGAGACAGAGCAGCGAGGAAGGGCAGAGGGAGAGGGAGAGAGAGTTTTAAGCAGACTCCATGAAGAATGCAGGACCTGACACAGGGCTCAGTCTCATGACCCTGAGATGAGGACCTGAGCCTGAAACCAAGAGTTGGACACTTAACCAGTTGCCCTAAAAACTCCTTTCTACATACAGAAGAATATTAGAGAAGGAATAAATGAAGACCCTTCTCTGTTCCCTCTCTGAGATAATGGCACCAAATCCAGCACCTGGACCACCCTAATATATGCTGAATAATATGGACATGGAGCACCATGGATTGTTGACTAAAAGAAAAAATAGAAGACTTATTCCCCTGACTCATGCTGAAGATATTGAAATGAACATGGTGAGTTCTCAGACTTCTAGAAGAATCTACTCTGAAGGAACTGGGTAAAACTGTAAATGAAAAATGAAAATATGATGAAAGTTATCTTACTTTCTGCTTTATAAATGTGAATAATTTTTGTCTTATGCAACAGAACATTTTGTTATAGCATTGTAATCCTAGTTAAATTGTGGCATTATTTTGAGATCAATCATTAAGAATTTAAAGAAAAGGGAATTGAATATTTATACTGTAGACACTATGAACTCTTTAAAAGTCAAATATTAGTTTTAAACTGGAAAAGAAAAGACCACAGAAGCATCACCCTATAAGTTTTAATTTCTAATAGTGTAAATACCAATCATTATAACCCACATAAACAAAAAACCATTTGGGTCTTCACCCCACCTCCCCACTCTTTTAAGAATAAAAGCTTCTTAAAACTCAAAAGTGAGAAAACCACTGTTACTCATCATCAGTTATAATTAACCTTAAAACAGGACTCTAGCGGCCTCCAGATTTGAGTTGAGGAAAACCATATAGGACTGAGGTTGAGAGATCAATCACACAGCATAAGCTCAGTCACTCACCAGCTGTGTGATTTGCAATAAGGTCCTCAGCTTCACTAAGCATGTATTTCCCAGTCTGAAAAATGGTAATTTGTGGCTAAAATTAATTAGAATGGTATAGAAGTCTTTAGACAATAGTAAATTGTAATTCGTTGATGTTAATACTATTGTTATAAAACAAGCTCAAGGAAGTGATGGCCAGGGGTGCCTGGGTGGCTCAGTGGGTTAAGCTGCTGCCTTCGGCTCAGGTCATGATCCCAGGGTCCTGGGATCAGCCCCACATTGGCTCTCTGCTCAGCAGGGAGCCTGCTTCCTCCCCTCTCTCTGCTTGCCTCTCTGCCTGCTTGTCATCTCTCTCTGTCAAATAAATAAATAAATAATATTTTAAAAAAATTTAAAAAAAAGGGAAGTGATGGCCAGTGTTCTCTAAGACAAATGCAAATGGAACTAATTCAACACTTAAAAGTAACTCAGAAAATAAGCAGTAAATGCTTCCCTATTAAATATTTTTATTGCATTTATTTCTATAGAACCATCTGGCCTGTCCCATAAACATGCAAAAGAAAGGAAGAACAAGTGAAGGGAGAAGTACCCTGGGAAAAATACTCCTTTGTCTGACGTTTCACCCAGCCAGTGGTAAATGATCAACTTGCAGTTAGGGCTAGCTGGTGTTTTGTATCCCCATAGGCTCCTGTCAGTTCTTTAAACTTAAGTTTGGCAGTTCTTTTAGATACAATGGTTCTGAATTCCATAGGTTGCTTGATACCTTAATTTGAGCTCCATGGAGAGAAAGCAACAATTTGCATACCTCCATCCTCTACTGCTCAAATTATGGGAGAGGGGAGATGGTTCTATAATAATAAGTGTCTGAAAACTTCTATGCCATTCCAATTAATTTTAGCCATAAATGACCATTTTTCAGACTGGGAAATAAATGCTTAGTGAAGCTGAGGATCTTATTGCAGATCACACAGCTGATGAGTGACTGAGCTTATGCTGTGTTATTGTTCTCTCAACCTCAGTGCTATATGGTTTTCCTTGACTCAGATCTGGGAGCCCTTAGAGTCCTGTTTTAAGGTTAATTATAATTGTGTTTCTCAAATGGACACTTCAAATTCACATGAGCGATGAAACAATGAAATTGCCATGCGTAGCAAATTTTAGTGCTCTTTGTGAATTAATTTGCCTGCAGTCCCCCAGGTTGTCTTCTGCACAGGCAGGACATAGTACAAATTCTACTTTGAAAATGTGGAAGAAAAGTGCAGCTGTCCAGAGTGCTGGAAATGCTTACAGCACATAGAACCCCACACTGTTTAACTTTAGAGGCTCTTTGGCACACAGGTTGGCCTTCTTGGTTATTATAGTTTTAGCATAAGCCTAATCCAGATCTAAAGCAGAGGACAGTGGCTAGAAAAATGGTCTCCTTCCTCCTCGCCTACTTCATAACAAAAATTTCTTTTGAACTAATTAGCAAAAGTGGAACAGTGTCAGGAGGATGAACATCTCATATTTTGTCTATACTAGAAGACTCACCTTTCCCTATCCCAACCCTTTTCTATTATATATAAATTAATTTATCCAGAAAGTTAATATTTTGACTCTTGTGCAGATGTGAGGAGCTGGATATGAATGGAATATACACAAAAAGTATTTTTGAAGCTAATATATTTATTGGATAGCTACTAACTTCTTGCATGGTGCTAGAATAAGAAATATGAGTAAAATATTACTTGCCCTTCAAGAGCAAGTATATTAGTTGGAAATTTATTCCCAAGCATTTGTTGAATTACCTTCAAGTTCTAAGCACCAAGCAAGTAATAAAGAAGTATTTATTTACCTTTATTTGCTTAATGGTGGAGATAAGTGTGGATAAGGGACACTTGATCAATCCTGGGGGAGGAGAGAGTTTAGGGCTGGTGGGAAGTAGAGAAGTTGAGACATCCTACAGAACCCAAAAGAAGTGATGACTGAATGGTCTTTAAATTTTTTTTTAATTTTTAATTTTTTATAAACATATATTTTTATGCCCAGGGGATAAAGAAGATGTGATATATATACACAATGGAATACTATGCAGCTACCTGGTGACTGAATGGTCTTTAATGATGAGCAGAAGTTAGCTGGCTAAGGAAAGAGGGTAGGGTAGACCTTCAGATTGCTGGCACTGAGAAAGAGAACAGAGTATACATTTCAGGGGTATATTTCAGCAGTGAACACTGTGTATATGGTGAAAACAGCACTTCTTTCATTCAGAAAGGTAGAGCAGAAGAAATGAATTCTAAGCTGTTGGGGCTAATAAATTCAGAAAGTCCACTTCACCACTTTGTGGAGTTACCTAAAACATAGACATTAATAAGAAGATTTCAAATGCATAAACTCAACTCTTTCCAGAAGATGTTCTATAGAATATAAGATGTTTGGTATAGTAATAAAAACTACTTAATAAATAGGTCCCAAGGTCAAACCAGTTAGGAAAATGTAAATATTCATTGTGAATCTTAAGAAGGGACAAATTCTACAGTTTTCCAGAAGGTTTGGATAATTTTTCACCTGAGCATCTTGAGAAACTTGTTCTCAGAATACACACTGGAAAATGACATGTCAGCACATGGATGCTACCTGGCTAGTCTAATAGACCCCATTCTTCCTGAAGACAAGCTTACTCTCCTGTGATCATTCAAGTGAGAAACAGGGTGGGGGGAGGCAGCTATAGATACATTAATGGTGGGAAGACCCCACAATGCAAAGTGAAAGTTGTCTAGATAACTGGCTTTTGACTTAACTCATTGCTCATCTGCTGTGTGCTATATATTAGGTCCTTCAGCTCTCTAAAGTGCCAGCTTTCTGCTATGGCCAAGAAGCATTTCCTCTTCTCTTCTCTCACTTCTTTGTATTTTTCTGACCTCTTTAGGCAGTACAGTGACTCACATGGATATTAGAGTTAACACTTGTTTTTATAGCTAACCTATTAGTTGAGAGAAAGTAGGAATTCTGTGTACTGATAGGAAAGGTTGATTGGGAAATAATTTGATCTATTTTGGTCCCTAGACACTTGAGAAAGTTGTGCCCCCCCCCACCAAAAGCCCAGTTTTCAGAGTCAAAAGCAGGTATCTAAAATTCTAAATGAAAGGCTATGTAAGAGTTATCTCTCATCTATATTGGAGACATCAGGGTAATTGGCAAGGGCTGGTCTCTTAGAGAGGATCTGACCTACTTTTGGACATCAAAGGGGAAAAAATAATAAATTTGTCCTGATTCCACAAAGCCTTTAGTTTTACATCACTTGCATAAAATAATTGCTCCATTTACTCTCCTGATGTCAGTATGTATCTCCCAAGTGTTAATTTCAATAGGCTATTTATATTTTTTAATTATGTTTATGGATGTATAAAATCCTATCTTTAAAAAGATCTTTACAGATCACAGAGGATAGTGCACTCAGTTTGTGTTCTTCATTTTTTGTAGAGGCAGACTTTATTGTGCATCTATTAGGATCCAGAGGATCTACATATAAGAGGAGGAAATGGTAGAGATGGAGGCACTTGGGATATGTTGAGGGGAGTAGTTCTTGTGTTTGCCTTTCTCTCATGATTGACCATGGACTCTGTGCCTTGTGGGACATGAGGTTAGGACAGTGCAGCAGTGATAGGGTGAGAAAATTCACATAGGAAAATGTATAGAGAGCAAAATTTTATATTAAGCATGTTATGTCTACTTCACAACGTTTGTGCTAGGTGTCAGCTATGTCTAGCTTATACTGTTAGCATCATTTTTCATCCATATAGAAATTTATCATATAAATGCTTAACTTTTGAAAGTCACATTGTGGGAGAGGGGACAAAGATTGTAGAGTAGGGGACCCTAATTCAACCAGTCTCCTGAATTGAGCTGGATAGCTGCCAGCCCACTCTGAACATCCACAGAATCAGCCAGAGATGTAAGAAGATATATCCAGATCTCTATAAACAGAATATATCTGGTGGTTGATTTTGAGGTATGAAGCAGGGAGCTATGATTATGAGGGCAAATATTGGAAGATAAATGGAATGGAGAAGGAGCCTCCAGGATCCTGCACCTCTGCAGCACAAAAGCCTCCCCTCCAGGAACCAGGCACAAAGGCCTATTAGCTAGCAGTGGGGATAGGACTTTAGGGCAGCCCCCAGACTGAAACCTGAAGCCGCAGGGGCACACAAGTGAACAGGGGGTGACTGGCAGTTTTAGAAGCACAAAGGACAGAGACTTGTCTGTCACTTGGAAGTGAGCACTGGGAGTGGTACTGTGGGGTGCACAACTCAGGATGTTGCCCTTTAGCAGCACAGACAAAAACAGAAACAGTGTGGCCTAGAGAGCTCACTGGAGAACAGAATGCAATCTCTATTTTGAGACATAAGTTTGGATATGGTCACTTCTTTTTTCTTTTTTTTTTTAATTTATTTTTTTTTCTATTTTCAGCATAACAGTATTCATCATATTGGATATGGTCACTTCTGCTCTGACTCTTGGAAAGATGCAGAAAGTTGCCAGGAAAAGCTGGCAGAGAACAAAAGCCCCCCAAAACCAGTTTTCACTGAGCCTGTTCAACTCTGCCCAAACAGGGTTGCCTGAGTAATGGCATTCCCAGTTCCAGTCCCAGAAGAAAAGGCCTACAACATTAAAGTCCCTATAAAACAGGTGCATGCTGTTTGGGTTGTGGTCAATAATTTCAACTCTGTACATTAAGCCTCACCCATACATGAGAAGGGAAATAATTAAGATTAGAGCAGAAATCAATGAATTAGAAATGAGAAACACAACAGAACACATCAATGAAACTAGAAGCTGGGTCTTTGAAAGAATTAATCAGTTCAATAAACCACTGGTCAGACTTATAGCCAAAAGAAAAGATAAAGGACCTAAATTAATAAAATTATGAATGAAAGGGGAGAGATCATGACTAACACCAAGGAAATCAAAATTATTATCAGAAATTATTATCAATAGCTATATGCCAATAAGTGAAGTGACCTAGAAGAAATGGATGCTTTTCTGGAAACCTATAAACTACCAAGACTGAAACAGGAAGAAATTGACAACCTGATTAGAGCAATAACCAGTAAGGAGATTGAAGTAGTGATCAAAAACCTCCCAAAAAACAAGAGTCCAGGGGCTGATGGATTCCCTAGAAAATTCTACCAAACATTCAAAGAAGATATAATACCTATTCTATGTACCCCTGGGGACAAAAATATATGTTTATAAAAAATTAAAAATTAAAAAAATATATAGAAACAGAAGGAAAACATCCAGACTTTTTCTATGAAACAAACATCACCTTGATCTCCAAACCAGACAAAGATCCCATTAAGGAGGATTTCTGACCTATATTCCTGATGAACATGGATACCAAAATTCTCAACAAGATCCTAAATAATATCAATATGACTCTTTATCTTGATTAACAGCTTTCTTATGTAATTAGCTGCTCCCTTATTGGGGGCATAGATATTTACAATTGTTAGATCATCTTGGTAGATAGTCCCTTTAAGAATTATGTAGTGTCCTTCTGTATCTCTGACTAGTCTTTAGTTTAAAATCAAATTTATCTCATATGAGAATCACTACCCTGACCTTCTTTTGAGAGTCCATTGGCATGAAAGATGCTTCTCCATCCCTTCACTTTCAGTCTGGCTGTATCTTTAGGTTCAAAGTGGGTCTCTTGTAGACAACATATGGATGGGTCCTGTTGTTTTATCCAATCTGCAACCCTGTGCCATTTTATGGGCACATTTAGGCCATTCACATTGACAGTGATTATTGATAGATATGTTTTTATTGACATCGTGTTACCTTTGAAGTCTTTCTTGCTGTAGATTGTCTCTATATTTCTGTTCAATGCTATTCTTAGGATTTTTCCTCTTTTATATTTTTATATCCCCCTTAATATTTCCTGCAGTGTTGGCTTGGTGGTTGCATAGTCTTTTAAGCCTTGCCAGTCTGGGAAACTCTTTATCTCTCCATCCATTTTGAATTTCAATCTTGCTGGATAAAGTATTCTTGGCTGCATGTTCTTCTCATTTAGTGCCCTGAATATATCTTTCCAGCCCTTTCTGGCTTGCAAGGTCTCTGTGGGCAGGTCTGACGTTATTCTGATGGGCTTTCTTCTATAAGTAAGGAGCCTCTTTGACCTAGCGGCATTCAAGAGATTAAAAGTATCATCTACCATTATCAGGTGGGATTTATCCCTGGGATGCAAGGGTGATTCAACATTCACAAATCAATCAATGTGACAGAACACATTAATAAGAGAGAAGAACCACATGATCCTCTCCATGCAGAAAGAGCATTTGAGAAGATACAGCATCTTTTCCTGATTAGAACTCTTCAGAGTGTAGGGATAGAGAGGAAATATTCCTCAACTTCATAAAATCTATGTATGAAAATCCCACAGCAAATATCATTTTCAATGGGGAAAAGCTGAGAGCCTTTCTCTCAGGAACACAACAAGGAAATCGAAATTATTATCAGAAATTATTATCAATAGCTATATGCCAATAAGTTAAGTGACCTAGAAGAAATGGATGCTTTTCTGGAAACCTATAAACTAACAAGACTAAAACAGGAAGAACACTCCTGCCACTGTTGTTCAACATAGTACTGGAAGTCCTAGCAATAGCAATCAGACAACAAAAAGAAATAAAATGTATTCAAACTGGCAAAGAAGAAATCAAAATCTATCTCTTTGGAGATGACATGATACTTTGTGTGAAAAACCGAAAAGACTCCACCCACAAATTGCTAAAATTCATATAGCAATTCAGTGATGTAGCAGGATACAAAATCAATGCACAGAAATAATTTGCTTTCTTATACATAACAATGTAACTGTGGAAAGAGAGAATCGAGGGGCGCCTGGGTGGTTCAGTGGGTTGAGGCCTCTACCTTCGTTCGGCTCAGGTCATGATCCCAGGGTCCTGGGTCAGAGCCCCACATTGGGCTGTCTGCTTGGCGGGGAGCCTGCTTCCTCCTCTCTCTTTGCCTGCCTCTCTGCCTACTTGTGATCTCTCTCTCTGTCAAATAAATAAATAAAATCATAAAAAAAGAAAGAAAAAAAGGAAGAGAATCAAGAATTGATTCCATTTAAATAGCACCAAAACCCATAAGATAACTTGGAACAAACCTAATCAAAGAGGTAAAGGATCTATACTCTAGCAACTACAGAACACTAAAGAAAGAAATCGAAGAAGACACAAAAAGATGGAAAAATATTCTGTGCTCATGGATTGGAAGAATAAATATTATTAAAATATCTATGCTGCACAGAGGAATGTAAAATACCAATTATCAAAATACCAATGGCATTTTTCCAAGTGCTGGATCAAACAATTCTAAAATTTGTATGGAACCAAAAGACCTAAATCGCCAAGGAAATGTTGAAAGAGAAAAACAAAGCTGTGGGTATCATGTTGCCCAATTTCAAACTATATTACAAGGCTATGATCACCAAGACAATGTGCTACTGGCACAAAAACAGACACATAGACCGCTGGAACAGAATACAGAGCCCAGATATAGACCATCAACTCTATGGTCAAATAATCTTTGACAAAGCAGGAAAATATATCCAATTAGAAAAAGTCAGTCTCTTCAATAAGTGGTGCTAAGAAAATTGGACAGCTAAATATGGAAGAGTGAAATTTGAGCATTCTTTATACCATACACAAAGATAAACACAAAATGGATGAAAGACCTCAATATGAGATAGAAATCCATCAAAACCCTAGAGGAGAACATAGGCAGTAATCTCTTTGACATAGGCCACAGCAACTTTATTCAACACATCTCCAAAGGCAAGGGAAACAAAAGTGAAAATGAACTTTTGGGTCTTCATCAAGTTAAAAAAGCTTCTGCACAGCAAAGGAAATAGTCAACAAAACAAAAAGGCAACCTGTGGAATGAGAGAAGATACTTACAAATGACACTACAAAGGGCTGATATCCAAGTTCTATAAAGAACTTCTCAGACTCAACACCCAAAAAACAAAAAATCAAGTTAAAAAATGGGCAGAGGACATGAACAGACATTTCTCCAAAGAAGACATATGGATGGCTAACAGACACATGAAAAAATGTTACTGGCAGTGATCCGGGAAATTCAAATCAAAACCACATTAAGATACCACCTTATAAAATTAGAATGGCAAAAATTAACAAAAGAAGAAACAGCAAATGTTGGCAAGGATGTAGAAAATAGGAAACCCTCTTACACTGTTGGTGGGAATGCAAATTGTTAAAGCCACCTTGGAAAACAGTGTTGAGGTTCTCAAAAAATTACCCTATGGCCCAGTAATTGCACCACTGGTTACCTATCCCAAAGATACAGATATAGTGAAAAGAAGGGTCATATGCACCTCGATGTTCATAGCAGCAATGTCTATAATAACGAAACTGTGGAATGAGCTGAGATGCCCTTCAACAGAAGAATGGATAAAGAAGATGTGGTCCATATATACAATGGGATATTACTCAGCCATCAGAAAGGATGAATACCCAACTTTTACATCAACATGTATGGGGTTGGAGGAGATTATGCTAATTGAATTAAGTCAAGCAGAGAAAGTAGATTATCACATGGTTTCACTTATTTGTGGAACCTAAGGAATAGCATGGAGGACATTAGGAGAAGGAAAGGAAAAATGAAGGGGAGGGGAAATCAGAGGGGGAGAGGAACTATGAGAAACTATGGACTCCAAGAAACAAACTGAGGGTTTTAGAAGGGAAGAGGTGGGGCGTTGGGTTAGCCTGGTGATGGGTATTAAGAAGGGCACATATTTAATGGAGCACTGGGTGTTATATGCAAACGATGAATTGATGAACAATACATCAAAAACTAATGATGGGGGAGCATGGGTGGCTCAGTGGGTTAAACCTCTGCCTTTGGCTCAGGTCATGATCCCCAGGGTCCTGGGTTGGAGCCCCACATCAGTGTCTCTGCTCAGCAGAGAGCCTGTTTCCTCCTCTCTCTCTGCCTGCCTCTCTGCCTACTTGTGATCTCTGTCTCTCAAATAAATAAAATCTTTAAAAACAAACAAAACAACTAATTATGTACTATATGTTAATTAACATAATAATAAAAAAAGTAAAGATACATTGTCTTGAAAACAAAATCTGGATGAATGTTGAAATCTTCAACTACTAACCCTTCCTCCCTTGTCCCCTAAAATCTCTCATATATATTGAACTATCCTTGAGAAGTGAAGTAATATTGTCCTGGAATTGGTAGTACAGATTAATTAGATACTTCCTTGGTTGCTGAATATGCATTAAGACACACACACAAAAAAATAGAGCTACTCATCATTTATTGTGTAAAGAAATGTCTTGCATTATTTTTAAGTGACTTAGTGTTGAAGCGTTGCAGTTTTTGGTGTCTCCCAGATGTGAAGTAAAAGATCTAAGACATTCATTAGTTTTGAAATGTCATTTACAGGGGAAGAACCTAGAGACTCTGTACTTAAGAGAGTGATAATTCACACATGTATTTTTGGATTGTAATTTGAGGGGATGGAAATAATGTTTTTATTTAGGGCATGTATTTCTAAGAATAAGCATAATATGTTAACAAGGCAAGACAGACTCAGAATACTACTTTCTCCCCCTTTTCTCCAGAATAGGCTAATGACATCATTTGGGGTTATCTCTTTGCATTATCCCCTCTTTGATAATCAGAGCCCCTTTTTGGTAGAGTAATATAGATGTCACTTGAGTGCACCCACTCCTGAGATGTTGGCTCACATTCCCTATGCAGGGTTCATACACTGCAATTGACCCCCTGAGCTCTAATGTGTTCCAGGCTTCTGTCCTCTCAGACAGTCCCCAGGTGGAGGGCACAAAGATTTCATTTAGCTTGAGACTTTTGAGCTTTTTCAAGAGTAGGACTGTTGATGAGGTCACTGAACAGTCTTGGAAGGGTCCTTGGCTGAATACTTTGTTGTATGCTTTCTTTCTGCATGTGCTGTAGAACAAGGAGCAACCCTTTTGACATGGACTTTCCTCTCAAATATTTCTAACAGAGTGCCTGGCATGTAATAAAGCTCAAGAAATAGTATTTTTTCCTCTTTTTCCTGCATGAAACTTATTTAAAAAAAAAAAAAAAAGAACTACAGGGAATTTTTAGGAAAATGAAAGTCCATGTCTACCTGAGGTGAGGATGAGAAATGTTTTGTGGATGAGGCTGATTTGAGCCAAGAACTGAAAGAACAGTTTCACTTATTCATTTGACAGACGTGAGAGCCTACTTATTACATTTCAGGTACTGCTGCAAATGAGAATATGATGGCAACCAAAAACAAACACAACAGGTCATAGTCTGAGGAGGAAAATAAACATTCATCAAATCAGCACATAGGTAAACATAATTTTATATGGCAAGTGACCTAAATGCCCAAACTAATGCTGCAATCTAAATGTCAACCTTGAAAAATCCAGAATACAGCAGCTTTCTCTCCACCTTAAAGAACTGGTGAATCAACAACAAATCAAACCAACTCCACACATAAGAATGGAAATCATCAAGATTAGAGCTGAGATCAATGAGGTAGAAACCAAAGATACAGTAGAACGTATCAATGAAACTAGAAATTGGTTTTTTGAAAGAATCAATAAGATTGATAAGCCACTGGCCACACTAATCCAAAAGAAAAGAGAGAAAGCCCAAATTAATAAAATTATGAATGAAAAGGGAGAGATCACAACTAACACCAAGGAAGTAGAAACAATCATCAGAAGTTATTATCAACAGTTATATGCCAATAAGCTTACAACCTAGATGAAATGGATGCATTCCTGGAAAACTATAAACTCCCAAAACTGAACCAGGAAGACATCGACAACCTGAATAGAACGATATCTAGTAACGAGATTGAAGCAGTGATCAAAAACCTCCCAAAAACAAGAGCCCAGGACCTGGCGGATTCCCTGGGGAATTCTACCAAACATTCAAAGAAGAAATAACACCTATTCTCCTGAAGCTGTTTCAAAAAATTGAAGCAGAAGGAAAACTTCCAGACTCTTTCCATGAAGCCAACATTACCCTGATCCCCAAACCAGGCAAAGACCCTACCAAAAAGGAGAATTTCAGACCAATATCACTGATGAATATGGATACTAAGATTCTCAACAAGATCCTAGCAAACAGGATCCAACAGCACATTCAAAAGATTATCCACCATGACCAGGTGGGATTTATCCCTGGGCTACAAGGATGGTTCAACATTCGCAAATCAATTAATGTGATAGAACATATTAATATGAGAAGAGAGAAGAACCACATGGTCCTCTCAATCGATGCAGACAAAGCATTTAACAAAATCCAGCATCCGTTCCTGATTAAAATGCTTCAAAGTATAGGGATAGAGGGAACATTCCTGAACTTCATCAAATCTATCTATGAAAGACCCACAGCAAATATCATCCTCAATGGGAAAAAGCTTGCAGCCTTCCCGTTGAGATCAGGAACAAGACAAGGATGCCCACTTTCACCACTCTTGTTCAACATAGTATTAGAAGTCCTAGAAACAGCAATCACACAACAAAGAGAAATAAAAGGTATCCAAATTGGCAATGAAGAAGTCAAACTCTCTCTCTTTGCAGATGACATGATTCTTTATATGGAAAACCTAAATGGTGAAATAAATTATGTTCGACTTCATCTATGAAACCACAGAAATTGTTTCAAACAATGTAAAATGATTACAATACACTGGATATTTAAAAATGGAAGACAACGGGCACCAGGGTGCCTCATTCAGTTAAGCATCTACCTTTGGCTCAGGTCATAATCCTAGTGTCCTGGGATCAAACCCCGAGTTGGGCTCCCTGCTCATCAGAAAGTCAGCTTCTCTCTCCCTGCTCTTGTACTCTTGCTCTCTCTCTCTCACTCTCTCAAATAAAATCTTTAAAAATTAAAAGTGGGACATAAAAGTATAGGATATAATCCCTATTTTATAAAACAAACGCATGTTTGACCATGCATAGGAAAGTTGATTATATACTACGTGGAGATTTTGAAGCATAGAGGATGTTCTCATTGAAGAGTAATGTTTTGGAGTGCTTGGGTGACTCAGTTAAACAGCTATGTTTGGCTCAGGTCATGATCTCAGGGTCCTGGGATTAAGTCCCACATCAGACTCCCTGCTGAGCAGGAGCCTGATTTTCCCTCTCTTTGCTGCTGCCCCTGCTTGTACTTTCTCTCTCTGTGTGTCAAATGAATAAATTAAATCTTTTTTAAAAAGTAAAGAAAGAATAATGTTTTTGCCAGGAGACAAGTAGACCTGTTTTTCCATTGTTTGAATTTGCATTCAGAGCCTTTGCATGCTTCAATGAGGAACTGTTGGAGGTTACAGCATGGTTAGAATCAAGGATCAAACCAGGCCCTTACTTGTGACTCCTTCAAAGCCCAGACACCTTGACAAGGTTAAGGACGGGAAAGTTGAGTAACACTGAAAAAAGTGTCTGTGCTATGTGTCATGCGCTCGCCTACATGACTTCCCACACACTCCCCCTACAGAAGGAACAATGTGTTCAGGGTCATGAATTCCTAGTTGGTCCTTGTTGTTCTGTAACTCCAATAACCCACACCCTGGTTGATTGTCTAGCTAATGGCTTTACTCGAAACTACCTGGCATCACGAGGTTTGCTTGTAGTTAATGTAAACTTGTTATAGGAACTTGCAGTCATCTGACTAGGTACTGATGTATTACTCCTCCTGTTGTGGTCTGCCTTATAAATGCTTGTAAGATGTGGAGTAAAATTGGCACTGTTGGACATCATCTTCAGTGTCCCTCCTGCCCCCATCTCTTTGTCTCTTAATTTCTTTTCACCATCCTCTTAGCCCTCACATTTTCCTGGTTGATTTGTCGTGCTGGCTGCGACAAAGGAGCCTGCTTTTCCTTCTGTTTGCTGCTGCCCCTGCTTGTACTTTCTCTACGTGTCAAATGAATAAATTAAATCTTTAAAAAGTAAAGAAATAATAATGTTTTGCCAGGAGACAAGTAGACTTGTTTTTCCATTGTTTGAATTTGCATTTAGAGCCTTTGTATGCTTCAATGAGGAACTAAAGTTTTAACATGTATTCTTTCTCTTTTGGTTGCTTCTTTTTGGTTTTGATGGGGTAGGGAGTAAGGTGAAGGTCCTTGAGAAAACAAACATTAAAGTTGTGAATACAAATTCAAAGGGGTATATGCACCCCAATGTGTATAGCAGCATTTTCAACAATAGCCAAGTTATGGAAAGAAACCAAATGTCTATCTACTAAGGAATGGATAAAGGAGATGCAGCATATTTTGTGTGTGTGTATATATATATATATATATATATATATATATATATATATATATATAGACAGACTCCCACCATACACACACACACACACACACACACAATGGAATATTACTCAGCCATCAGAAAGAATGAAATCTTGCCATTTGCAATGATGTGGATGTAGCTGGAGTGTATTATGCTAAGTGAAATAAGTCAGTCAGAAAAAGACAAATACCACATGATCTCACTCACTTGTGGAATTTAAGAAAGAAAACAGATAGATACATGGGAAGGGGAGAAGAAAAAACGGAGAGGGGCACCTGGGTGGCTCAGTCATTTAAGCATCTGCCTTTAGCTCAGGTCGTGATCCCAGGGTCCTGGGATTGAGCTCCCTCCTTGGTGGGAGTCTGCTCTTCCCTCTTCTCCTCACTCATGCTCTCTCTCACTATCTCTCTCTCTTTCTCTCAAATAAATAAATAAAATCTTTTTTTAAAAAAGAAAGAAAAAATGGAGAGAGGAAAACAAGCCATAAATTACTCATAATGACAGAAAACAAACTGAGGGTTGCTGGAGGGATGTGGGCAGGAGATGGGATAAATGGGTGATGGGTATTAAAGAGGGCACTTGTTGTGATGAAACTGGGTGTTCTATATAAGTGATGAGTCACTGAATTCTCCTCCAGAAACCAATATTGCACTGCATGTTAACTAACAAAATTTATACTAAAATAAATAAAAAGAATTAATGAACAAATTTGATAAAGTTGCAAGATACAAAATCAAAATTCAGACAAAAACGTTTTAAAAATTTTAAAAAATGAATTGTAAATAAAACATGCTCTCAGTTGTCTTATTTGTGTAATAATGAATTAATACATTATTACCTGGAATTTTGTCTGAGAAAACCAAAGAATGTCAGATTTTACCCTTGGAAGAAATCCAGCTTCAAGAAAATTTTGTTGTGAATTTTTCCTTTGAACTTCGAATGGATATGACAGATACTACAAAGTTCTAGTTCCAATCTTCTTCTGGAGCACACTTTCCTGACTACTTATAGTTAGGTGTGTCCCTGGGCCTAGTTCTGCCCAATGCTGAGGATCCTTTCTGATTCAGATTGTACAAAATGCCAGTAAGAGACCCACCCGCTCTGCTCATCCTTGTGAGGCAAATGTAGAAATATGTGCTGACATAAGGCTCCTTCAACTCAGGTCCCTGAGTGACTATTGAGCAGAGACTCTTCAACCCCTCCTACTGCCCCCACCTAACACCACCCAAGGACCATGTTGGACATGTTAACATACATGAAAGATACACCTTTGTTGTTTAAGCCACTGAGATTTGGAGTGTTTATGGTTACCACAGTTAGCCCATCCTGAATGACAGGGACAGCAGCTTGAGCTCCTTACTGACACTGGCTCGTCCAAAGATCAAAAGAGCCTTCTAAATATCCAAGTTTTCTATTATGACAGATTTTCATAATGCGGCCATTTTCAGTGGACAGTGGAACTTTCTTTTAGAACAGTACACAACATTGCAGTAGGGAAGATTACATGAAAATGCCTGGAGAATGATTTCCTTCTGTGATTTCTAAAGACTGTGTGTATTTAGTGCCAAATGAAAAATTGCCAGACAACAAATGAAAAACTCAATCAAACATCTATGTGTTCTCAAATAGAATCGGGATCTTTCATGTCAGACAAAACATCTGGTTCACTGCTGAACTGGAACGTTTTGCAGTGGATATATAGCATTGTCCATAAATAGGACTAAAGTCAATAATGAAGGCTGAGTTTGGGCATAGAAATCCTCTGTTTGGTGAAGTGAACAAGAAATAGACATAAGCAGGAGGAGTCAAGATGGCGGAGAAGTAGCAGGCTGAGACTACTTCAGCTAGCCGGAGATCAGCTAGATAGCTTATCTAAAGATTGCAAACACCTGAAAATCCATCGGCAGATCGAAGAGAAGAAGAACAGCAATTCTGGAAACAGAAAAACAACTACTTTCTGAAAGGTAGGACCTGCGGAGAAGTGAATCCAAAGCGACGGGAAGATAGACCCCGGGGGGAGGGGCCGGCTCACAGCAAGCGGCGGAGCAACGGCGCACAAAATCAGGACTTTTAAAAGTCTGTTCCGCTGAGGGACATCGCTCCAGAGGCTAAACCGGGGTGAAGCCCACGCGGGGTCAGACTGGCCTCAGGTCCCACAGGGTCACAGAAGGATCAGGGGTGTCTGAGTGTCGCAGAGCTTGCAGGTATTGGAACGGGAAAGCCGGCTACAGAGACAGAGCCGACAGTAAGCTCACAGCTCGGTGTTACCTTGAACTGGTCGCAGGCTCGGTGAGCTCGGAGAGCGGCCGGAAGTCAGGCAGACAGGAGTAACTGGGCGCTGTTCTCTGAGGGCACACTGAGGAGTGGGGCCCTGGTATCTTGGCTCCTCCGGGCCGGAGACCAGGAGGCCGCTATTTGTAATCCCGTCCTCCAGAACTGTACGGAAAGCACTCAGGGAACAAAAGCTCCTGAAAGCAAACCCAAGCGGATTACTCAGCCCGGCTCCTGGTAAGGGCGGTGCATTTCCGCCTGGGGCAAAGACACTTGAGAATCACTACAACAGGCCCCTCCCCCAGAAGGTCAACAAGAAATCCAGCTAAGACCAAGTTCACTTACCAAGGAGTACGGTTTCAATACAAGGAGAGCAGCAGAATTCCAGAGGAGGAGAAAGCAAAGCACGGAACTCATGGCTTTTTCCCTGTGATTTTTTTTAGTCTTGCAGTTAATTTAATTTTTTTCTTTTTCATTTTTTGTTTTTTTTTCCTCGCCTTCTGGTAAAATTTTTTTTAACTTTTACCTTTTTCTTTTTTAACGTTTTTTAACTAGTTTATCCAATATATATATATATTTTATTTTTTATATTTTTCTTATTTGTTTTCAATTCTTTTCTTTTCTTTCTTTTTCTTTTTTTTTCTTTCTTCCTTTTTGAACCACTTTTTATCCCCTTTCTCCCCCCTCACGATTTGGGATCTCTTCTAATTTGGTTAAAGCGTATTTTCCTGGGGTTGTTGCCACCCTTTTAGTATTTTACTTGCTCCTTCATATACTCTTATCTGAACAAAATGACAAGACGGAAGAATTCAAAACAAAAAAAAAGAACAAGAGGCAGTACCGAAGGCTAGGGACTTAATCAATACAGACATCGGTAATATGTCAGATCTAGAGTTCAGAATGACAATTCTCAAGGTTCAGGCTGGGCTCGAAAAAGGCATGGAAGATATTAGAGAAACCCTCTCGAGAGATATAAAAGCCCTTTCTGGAGAAATAAAATAACTAAAATCTAACCAAGTTGAAATCAAAAAAGCTATTAACGAGGTGCAATCAAAAATGGAGGCTCTCACTGCTAGGATAAATGAGGCAGAAGAAAGAATTAGTGATATAGAAGACCAAATGGCAGAGAATAAAGAAGCTGAGCAAAAGAGGGACAAACAGCTACTGGACCACGAGGGGAGAATTCGAGAGATAAGTGACACCATAAGATGAAACAACATTAGAAAAATTGGGATTCCAGAAGAAGAAGAGAGAGAAGGGAGCAGAAGGTATACTGGAGAGAATTATTGGGGAGAATTTTCCCAATATGGCAAAGGGAACGAGCATCAAATTTCAGGATGTTCAGAGAACGCCCCTCAAAATCAATAAGAATAGGCCCACACCCCGTCACCTAATAGTAAAATTTACAAGTCTCAGTGACAAAGAGAAAATCCTGAAAGCAGCCTGCAACATACAATGGTAAAAATATTAGATTGGCAGCTGACTTATCCACAGAGACCTGGCAGGCCAGAAAGAGCTGGCATGATATTTTCAGAGCACTAAACGAGAAAAACATGCAGCCAAGAATACTATATCCAGCTCAGCTATCATTGAAAAAAGAAGGAGAGATTAAAAGCTTCGAAGACAAACAAATACTGAAAGAATTTGCAAACACCAAACCAGCTCTACAGGAAAGATTGAAAGGGGTCCTCTAAGCAAAGAGAGAGCCTACAAGTGGTAGATCAGAAAGGAACAGAGACCATATACAGTAACAATCACCTTACAGGCAATACAATGGCACTAAATTCATATCTCTCAATAGTTACCCTGAATGTTAATGGGCTAAATGCCCCTGTCAAAAGACACAGGGTATCAGAATGGATAAAAAAAAACAAAACCCATCTATATGTTGCCTCCAAGAAACTCATTTTAAGACCGAATACACCTCCAGATTTAAAGTGAGGGGGTGGAAAAGAATTTACCATGCTAATAGACATCAGAAGAAAGCCGGAGTGGCAATCCTTATATCAGATCAATTAGATTTTAAGCCAAAGACTATAATAAGAGATGAGGAAGGACACTATATCATACTCAAAGGGTCTGTCCAACAAGAAGATTTAACAATTTTAAATATATATGCCCCCAACGTGGGAGCAGCAAACTATATAAACCAATTAATAACAAAATCAAAGAAACATCAACAATAATACAATAATAGTAGGGGACTTTAACACTCCCCTCACTGGAATGGACAGATCATCCAAGCCAAAGATCAGCAAGGAAATAAAGGCCTTAAACGACACACTGGACCAGATGGACATCACAGATATATTCAGAACATTTCATCCCAAAGCAACAGAATACACATTCTTCTCTAGTGCACATGGAACATTCTCCAGAATAGATCACATCCTCGGTCCTAAATCAGGACTCAACCAGTATCAAAAGATTGGGATCATTCCCTGCATATTTTCAGACCACAATGCTCTAAAGCTAGAACTCAACCACAAAAGGAAGTTTGGAAAGAACCCAAATACATGGAGACTAAACAGCATCGTTCTAAAGAATGAATGGGTCAACCGGGAAATTAAAGAAGAATTGAAAAAAATCATGGAAACAAATGATAATGAAAATACAACGGTTCAAAATCTGTGTGACACAACAAAGGCAGTCCTGAGAGGAAAATATATAGCGGTACAAGCCTTTCTCAAGAAAGGTCTCAGGTACACAACCTAACCCTACACCTAAGGGAGCTATAGAAAGAACAAGAAAGAAACCCTAAGCCCAGCAGGAGAAGAGAAATCATAAAGATCAGAGCAGAAATCAATGATATAGAAACCAAAATACAATAGAACAAATCAATGAAAGTAGGAGCTGGTTCTTTGAAAGAATTAATAAAACTGATAAACCCCTGGCCAGACTTATCAAAAAGAAAATAGAAAGGACCCAAATAAATAAAATCATGAATGAAAGAGGAGAGATCACAACTAACACCAAAGAAATACAAACTATTATAAGAACATACTATGAGCAACTCTACGCCAATAAATTTGACAATCTGGAAGAAATGGATGCATTCCTAGAAACATATAAACTACCACAACTGAGCCAGGAAGAAATAGAAAGCCTGAACAGACCCATAACCAGTAAGGAGATTGAAACAGTCATTAAAAATCTCCAAACAAACAAAAGCCCAGGGCCAAACGGCTTCCCGGGGGAATTCTACCAAACATTTAAGAAGAACTAATTCCTATTCTCCTAAAACTGTTCCAAAAAATAGAAATGAAAGGAAAACTTCCAAACTCATTTTATGGGGCCAGCATCACCTTGATCCCAAAACCAGACAAGGATCCCACCAAAAAAGAGAGCTATAGACCAATATCCTTGATGAACTCAGATGCGAAAATACTCAACAAAATACTAGCCAATAGAAGATTCAACAGTACATTAAAAGGATTATTCACCACGACCAAGTGGGATTTATTCCAGGGCTGCAAGGTTGGTTCAACATCCGCAAATCAGTCAATGTGATACAACACATCAATAAAAGAAAGAACAAGAACCATATGTTACTCTCAATAGATGCTGAAAAAGCATTTGACAAAGTACAGCATCCCTTCCTGATCAAAACTCTTCAAAGTGTAGGGATAGAGGGCACATACCTCAATATCATCAAAGCCATCTATGAAAAACCCACCGCAAATATAATTCTCAATCGAGAAAAACTGAAAGCTTTTCTGCTAAGGTCAGGAACACAGCAGGGATGTCCATTATCACCACTGCTATTCAACATAGTACTAGAGGTCCTAGCCTCAGCAATCAGACAACAAAAGGAAATTAAAGGCATCCAAATCGGCAAAGAAGAAGTCAAATTATCACTCTTCGCAGATGATATGATACTATATGTGGAAAACCCAAAAGACTCCACTCCAAAACTGCTAGAACTTGTACAGGAATTCAGTAAAGTGTCAGGATTTAAAATCAATGCACAGAAATCAGTTGCATTTCTCTACACCAACAGCAAGACAGAAGAAAGAGAAATTAAGGAGTCAATCCCATTTACACTTGCACCCCAAACCATAAGATACCTAGGAATAAACCTAACCAAAGAGGCACAGCATCTATACTCAGAAAACTATAAAGTACTCATGAAAGAAATTGAGGAAGACACAAAGAAATGGAAAAATGTTCCATGCTCCTGGATTGGAAGAATAAATATTGTGAAAATGTCTATGCTACCTAAAGCAATCTACACATTTAATGCAATTCCTATCAAAGTACCATGCATCTTTTTCAAAGAAATGGAACAAATAATTCTAAAATTTATATGGAACCAGAAAAGACCTCGAATAGCCAAAGGGATATTGAAAAAGAAAGCCAACGTTGGTGGCATCACAATTCCGGACTTCAAGCTCTATTACAAAGCTGTCATCATCAAGACAGCATGGTACTGGCACAAAAACAGACACATAGATCAATGGAACAGAATAGAGAGCCCAGAAATAGACCCTCAACTCTATGGCCAACTAATCTTCGACAAAGCAGGAAAGAATGTCCAATGGAAAAAAGACAGCATTTTCAATAAATGGTGCTGGGAAAATTGGCCAGCCACATGCATAAAAATGAAATTGGACCATTTCCTTACACCACACATGAAAATAGACTCAAAATGGATCAAGGACCTCAATGTGAGAAAGGAATCCATCAAAATCCTTGAGGAGAATGCAGGCAGCAACCTCTTCGACCTCAGCCGCAGCAACATCTTCCTAGGAACAAAGCCAAAGGCAAGGGAAGCAAGGGCAAAAATGAACTATTGGGATTTCATCAAGATCAAAAGCTTTTGCACAGCAAAGGAAACAGTTAACAAAATCAAAAGACAACTGACAGAATGGGAGAAGATATTTGCAAACGACATATCAGATAAAGGACTAGTGTCCAGAATCTATAAAGAACTTAGCAAACTCAACACCCAAAGAACAAATAATCCAATCAAGAAATGGGCAGAGGACATGAACAGACAGTTCTGCAAAGAAGACATCCAGATGGCCAACAGACACATGAAAAAGTGCTCCATATCACTCGGCATCAGGGAAATACGAATCAAAACCACAATGAGATATCACCTCACACCAGTCAGAATGGCTAAAATCAACAAGTCAGGAAATGACAGATGCTGGCGAGGATGCGGAGAAAGGGGAACCCTCCTCCACTATTGGTGGGAATGCAAGCTGGTGCAGCCACTCTGGAAAACAGCATGGAGGTTCCTCAAAATGTTGAAAATAGAACTGCCCTATGACCCAGCAATTGTACTATTGGGTATTTACTCTAACGATACAAACATAGTGATCCAAAGGGGCACGTGCACCCGAATGTTTATAGCAGCAATGTCCACAATAGCCAAACTATGGAGAGAACCTAGATGTCCATCAACAGATGAATGGATCCAGAAGATGTGGTATATATACACCATGGAATACTATGCAGCCATCAAAAGAAATGAAATTTTGCCATTTGCGACATCATGGATGGAACTAGAGTGTATCATGCTTAGTGAAATAAGTCAAGCAGAGAAGGACAACTATCATATGATCTCCCTGATATGAGGAAGTGGTGATGCAACATGGGGGCTTAAGTGGGTAGGAGAAGAATCAATGAAACAAGATGGGATTGGGAGGGAGACAAACCTAATTATAATTTTTTAAGAGTAAAAATAAATATGAAATATATGACCCAAACTAGTGACTTGAAAATTAAAAAACACACACCTAAATCACTTGGATCAAAGAAGAACTCAAAGTAGAAATTACAAACTGCTAAGGAAACAGGGTAAAGAAGAGAGTTAAAATTATTGAGATGTAAAACAAACAAGCAAACAAAAAAAAAACTGTGCATAGGGAGATATATAGCCTTAAATATCTTCACCATTAAAGAAAAATTATTGATTGTATAGGATCTTAGTAATTATCTTAGGGAATGAGAAAAACAGCAGCAAGACAAATGTGAAGAAAATAAGAAAATAAAATTAATAAAGAGGTAAAAATAATTAAAGAGGAAAATATGTATAAAGACTAGAAATTCCAAAAGCTAGATCGATTTACAGACCATTAAAACAGAAAACCTCCTCAAAAAACTGGTTAAGAAGAAAAGGACAAAAAAAAAATTTATAAACTATTAGAAATAGGAGCACCTGGGTGGCTCATTGGGTTAAAGCCTCTGCCTTAGGCTCAGGTCATGATATCCAGGGTCCTGGGATGGGGCCCCTCATGGGGCTCTCTGCTTGGTGGGGAGATTGCTCCCTACCCCCTCTCTCTCTGCCTGCCTCTCTGCCTACGTGTGACTTCTGTCTGTCAAATAAATAAATAAAATCTTTTAAAAAATAAAAAAAATAAAATAAAATATTAGAAATAAGACACAACACTGATATAGAAGAGATTAAAATACAGCATTTTTGTTTTCAATTATATGGCAACGAAATAAAAAGCTGGGGAGAAATAAATATTATTGTGCAAAATATAAACCCCCAAATTTTTTCACAAGAGAATATAAATAGTTGTTGCATGTTAGGTTAATCACTACTATTTAAATAGGGACTACAATTGGATGGGTTGTCTTATAACTGACTTCCAGCTCACATGTTTAATCCAGACAATTTCAATGTTAATCAAATTAAATTAAATTTCAATTTAAACTATTCCAGACCACAGATTTTTCTAGATGATTTCTCATTTATGGTAAGAATTGAGGTTAACTTTAATAGTAAAACTTGTTAAGGAGAGCACAAAAAAGGAAAACTAGGCATCCAATGCTCTTATGAATATGGATGCACACTCAAAAAGAAAATATGATCAAGTAGAACCCATTAAGTTGGCACCACATTTTAAAAAATAAAATATGACTCAAATGCATACAAATGTGAGAGGACAGAATGTAAGAGCTGAGAGAAATCTGCCTGGGATATGCATATTCCCTTCCAGCTTTTTCTTTTTCCCTCTCCCTTAATCCCACAGACTACACATGTCAATCTGACCTGGGGTGCAGCTGCAGAGCACTTTCAAAGCAGCAGCCAAACATAAGAAGTGGGAATACACAGAACCTCCTAGGGCTTCACAGTTGTCAAAGTGAGAAAAGCCTCTCTGGCAGCCTTTGAGGGAATGTATGAATGAGATCCTGGAGGCAATGAGACACTCTTCAGGGATGGAGATGTTTGACTTCCAAGGCAGGCCCACAGATCATTCTGGGTGGCAGCTGTGGCGAGTGTTCTAGAACACAGAGTACTTCCTAAAATTCCGGCTCCTCCACTGGACATTGACTTTTCTCTCTTTTATAGATGATTTTGCAATCAAAGCTGTTCTTGACACCCCCAAAGCTGCTGTGCTTCTAATGGCAGGGATACATAGCCTTTTCCAGACCATCTGTGAATTCTGTGCCTTTGCAAACAAGGTGGGGCCAGATATTCTCCTCTTCTTCCCCATTTTGTCCTTTATTTCTGCTTCATGTCTTCTGTCTTTCCAACTTTACCTTCTTGGTTAGACCTCTTTACCCTGTTCTCAGTTCAGTTTAGGTTAGAACGCAGTCCAGCACTTTAGCAATAGCTGCAGCTCACGCTGAAAGTCATGATTACTGAAGCTATGGAGTAGTTTCATAATGGTGGCAGCAATGGCTTGAAGTAATGGCAGCAGCGATTAGATAGACTCAAAGGTGACGATTCTAATAGTTGCAAGTTGGGCAAAGGTGCCAGCAGTTTCCATAGTGATAATGTTGGTTTCAAGAGAAGCAACAATGCATAATGGTCATGAACAGAAACTTTTCCAAGGTGAGTTACTAGCCTCCTCCCACCTGTCCTAGACATTGTAATTGCCTCTGTAGCATCCCCTTTACTCCTACTCCACTGGTTTCCATGATATTGACCTAAGCCACTCCTGACAACTTCTTGCTACACTAACTAGTTCAAGGAAAAGCAAAAATTCAGACCTAAGCCAATCAGTATACAGAATTCCTTCAGTCACATTGATTGCTGAAGGAAAGAATCTGTACCATTAAAATGGCCCAGAAAGAGGGTCACCTTGGTGGCTCAGTTGGCGAAGCATTGAACTCTTGATTTTGGCTCAGGTCATGATCTCAGGGTTGTAAGACAGAGCCCCATGTCATGCTGGGCGTGCGCTTGCCTAAGAGTCTTTCTCTCCCTTTCCCTCTGCCCCTCCCCCACCCCTAAAAAAATGTTCAATTAGACACAAAGTTCAGAACTTCTGTTAGAGGTTGTTTTTAAAAATCCATTACTCAAGAAAAAAAAAATACATTCCAAAACTTAGTGACTTAAAACATCAATATTTATTATTTTTCTTAATTTTGTGAGTAGACCACATGAGTGTTTCTTCTTCTGGTCTTGCCTGAGCTCATTCATATGGTTGCAGTCATGTGACAGCTCAGTTGGAACTAGAGTCCCATCTGGTATCACTCTCATATCTGACAACTGATGATGACTGTTGGTTAAGGTACTTTGGCTCTTCTCCACGTGGCTTCCAATCCTACAGAAGGTTACTCTGGGCTTTTGTCTAGATGATGATCTCAGGTTTTCAAGAGGGCAAAAATGGAAGTTACAAGTTTTTCTAGGGCTTAATCTCTGGAACTTACAGATCATCACTTCTATCATATCCTTTTGGAAAAGGCAATTCACGAGGTCAGTTATGACTTAAGGTAGTGGGAAAAAAAGACTCTATCCCTTAGTGGGAGCAACCAAATTGTGAAATTACTAAATGATGTGGATATAGGGAATTCATTAAAGGGCATTATGTACCTATAATGGTTGAATGAGGTCAGTTATGCTGTAAAATACCACATGTTGTGTAACCCACTATCTAGTATTATCTTTAAAAACTTATGAAGGGGGGGCCTGGGTGTCTCAGTGAGTTAAAGCCACTGCCCTTGGCTCAGGTCATGATCTCAGGGTCCTGGGATTGAGCCCTGTTTCAGGCTTTCTGCTCAGCAGGGAATGTGCTTCCCCCTCTCTCTCTGCCTGTCTCTCTGCCTACTTGTGATCTCTCTCTGTGTCAAACAAATAAGCAAAATCTTTAAAAAAAACAGCCATTTACTATTTTAAAAAATTATGTAAATGCTTCCATCTAGTGTATTTCAGTTCCATAACTTTCCTCTTAGAACTGGCTATTTGTTCTACCACATCTTGTGTGTGTACACTTATTTAAGTGTATGTATACATGTCATTAATCAAGATATGAAGTCACCACTAGTTTTCTCTTTTTGGTAATACAGACTTTTTTATTTAAATGTTCCACTGGCAGCAGTGTTACATAGAATTTGAAATTTGTATTTATAGATGTACAAGATAATGGACAGAGGGTGTGTGTTTTTCCTTAATCCCTTCAACCCCCCTACCAACGTTGGGTAAGAGTAAAAGAAAACACCCATTGCCATAAAGGAAATGAAATAGAAACATGAGCAGGGGAGAGATTTCAACACACTTATGAAAGATTAAAAGAGGATGGAAGATTTTCAACAAGAAAAAGAGTGAGGCAGGTGTAGAGCAGAAAACAGGAGAAGGTTGACCTAGAGGAAAGTTGGAGGGTGTAAAGGCAACAAGAGTGAGAAGGGTGGCATATCTGAGAGGGCTATTTGCACAGCAGCCTAATGTTTTCTTCCTGACATGCTCATTTATTTGCTTCCCTTCTCTGTGTTTTCTGATGCTTAGTGTAAAAATCAAGCATCAGTCTCAGACTAAAAACACCTAAAGATTCTTCTCTAATAAGATACAAGTATCAATACAGGCAAAATTGGAACTTTTGGTGCCAGCACCCCATACTAAAGTTCTCCCATTTTGGCAGTTGGAACTTCCACAGCTAAAGACGTATTACTTGCCTGTACCCATTAATAATTCATTCCATTTAGACAAGTCCTAGACACCTACATAAAGGCCTCAGTAAATGTCTATTAATGAGACCAAGTAGAAAGACAAACCAACATAAATATAGGAAACACATCCCTGCTGCAGAGAGAAACAATCCCATTCCCTTTTCTTAATTGGAATGAATATACTGTCAGCATCACAAAAGGACTGGATAAAAGAAAGACAAAGACAAGACCAAAAAAAAAAAAAAAAAAAAGAAAGAAAGAAAGAAAGAAAGAAAAAGAAAAAACCCAAAAACCAACAACAACAGAAAAATTGTTGGTAGAAGAAACAAAGAAATTTCAGAGAAAGAGTTGAGAAGGTAGTAACCCCAAGTACAAGAGCAGAATGCTATAAGAAAGAACAGTCAAGGAACAAATTGGAACAGTTATTATATATTTAATTATATGCCAAATGAAATATTTAAAGAAGGGTTAGAATATAATGTGAGTAGTTCTCGCACAACATAAAGAGAAAAACAAAGAGATTGAATGAGACAGAGGCAACAACAACAAAACAAGGAGATTGAACACTTGAAATAGATAAGATATTCAGAGTATAATTCTAAGAGACCCAAGTCAACTAACAGGATTTCCAGAAAAATGGGCATACATTAACAAAGGTAAATAAATTTTAATTTTAATTTTAAATTAAATTAATTAATTTTAAATTTTAATTAAAATAATTTCTAAGTTCAATGAGCTTGAAATCACAACCCTGAGATCAATATCTGAGTTGAGATTAAGAGTCAGACATTTAACCAACTGAGCCACCCGGTGCCCCACTAAGAGAAAGAAATTTTAAAGAAATACTACAAAAAAACTTTCCCAGAGGTCAGAAAACACTATTCTGTTTGAGTCTATCAAGTTCCAGTAAATTAAGAGAAAATCCACATGTAAATGTATGCCTGAAATCTTTCTGTCAGAACACAAAAGAAAGAGCATTCCAAAAAACTTTCACATAGATAAAACAGGTCATCTGCAAAGGATAGAGAGTCAAAGTGGCACTGGATTTCTAATCACCAACACAACTGGTAAGAGAAAAATGAGCAATGGTATTTACATTTCTAATGGATAATAATTCTGAAGCAAATGCATCATGGCAAAATAACTACATTTTAGAGTTCCCAGGACTCAGAAAATTTTTATGTCATGCACTCTTCTAAAGGAAGTCATCTGAGATATAATCCAGTGAAATGGGTGTAGATATCAAGTGTTGTCAGTTGAATTATATGCCCCCAAAAGATTTTGTCATTCTAGTCCCCAGGACCTATGAATGTGACCTTCTTTGGAACAAAGTTTTTCAGATCAATTTACAATGAGGTCATTAGGAGAGACCATAATCCAATATGACTGTTCTTCTAAAAAAGGGAACACAGACATGCACAGAAGAAAAACAATGTGGAAGACATGGGGAGAACCCATCTACAAGCTAAGGAATATCTAAGGATACCCAGCAATAGGAGAGAGGGATGATCAGATTGTCCCTCATAGACCTTAGAAGAAATCAACCTTTTCAACCTCTTGATCTTATACTTTCATCTTCCAGTACTGTGAGATGTTAAAACTTAGTTATGGAAGCCCAAGAAAATGAATATACCATGAGAAAAGACTCTGAAAAGAGAGATGGTGGAATTCACTGGAATTGGAAAAACAATCCCAGGATGACAGTTTTTGATCAGGTACTTATTCTATCAGTCCAGTGTGCAAATGAAATCAAGGGCTCCAAGAAGAATGAACAGAATAAAAACAAAACAGAGCAACAGATAGTACATAAGTGGCAGGAGAATATTAGTGATTTTCCAAAGAAAGGATAGATTTCTTCTCTTCACAGAAAATTAGAATCTCTACCAAAAATAGAAAATAAAACCAAAACCTAACAGAATGTCTAATAAAGTCTTGGTTCAGATATGAAAGAAACCCAATGTCATGCAGGTCTTTCATCAATTGATGGTGTGTTATGAAACAGAACCCATTTAACCTAGAAGAGGTCCCTGAGTGTCCTGAGTGTTATGAATTTGGACCAAAAGGGAAGGAAGTACAATTATATTGTACAACTTATTTATGCAATGAGCATTATTTAAGTAGTCATATAATATATACACTGTTAATTGATTTTAAACTTTTAAAAAGAAATGTGGATGTCTTAAATGTAGTTACACAATACAAGATAAATATTATCAATCCTGACAGTACAAAACTAAAGCTACTGATTAAAAGGTAAAGGTGGTGATTCACAGACCTGTACCCCTGGGGATAAAAATATATGTTTATAAAAAATAAAAAAAGTATAAAAAAAAAAAAAAAAAAAAAAAAAAAGGTAAAGGTGGAAGGTGGTGAGTCAGAGAAAGAAAGGCAGAATTGTTAATAGTCTCATGTAATACAATGGGTAGTCAGGAGACATTGCATAACTTTTCTGTAACAGGAAGGAGTATTTTAAGTGTGTTGCTTATTTACAGATGTTGCCAATATAAGAATTAAAACAACTATCAAAAATGGGCATACCCTCTCTCAACTTGTTAAAGAACATCCTTGAAAACCTACAGCTAATATCATACTTAATGGTGAGCAACTAGATGGTTTCCCACTAAGATCAAGAATAAGGCAAAGATATGTGCTTTTACCACTTCTATTTTATATTGTATTAAATCCTAGCTAATGCAATAAAATAAGAAAAGGAAATTAAAAGTGTACAGATTAGGAAGGAAGAAATAAAACTATCCTTGCTGTAGGATGACATGACTATGTGGAAGTCCAAAACATTAACAATAAAAACCTCCTGTTACTAGTAAGTGATTAAAACAAGCTAGAAGGATACTAGACTAAAATAAAAAGCTAATTGCTTTCTTCTATACTAGTAATGAATAATTAAAATTTGAAATAAAAAACACAAGACCATTTACTTTGTAAACCTGATGTCCACACAAAAACCTGCACACTAAAGTTTATAGCAGCTTCATTCTTATTTTTAGTACCAAAAATTATACATAGGTATAATGTTAACACAGTATATGTAATATCTATATGAGAAACATAATGAAACTCTGATGAAAGAAAGCAATGTAGATACAAATAAATGAAGAGATATTCTATGTTCATGGGTAGAAATATTCCATATTGTAAGTACGTCAGTTCTTTCTAACTTGATATATAGATTCAACATAATTCCAAACAAAATCTCAGCAAGCTATCTTGTAAATATTGAAAAAACTATTCTAAGTTGATATGGAGGGGCAAAAGACTCTGATATGGCGAAGAACAAAGTCAGAGGAGTAACTTTGAGACAAAGTATAAATCTAGAGTAATCAATACAGTGCAGTACTAGGGAAAGAAGAGACAAATAGATCAAGGAAAGAGAATAAAGAGTCCATAAAAAGACCCACACAAACATAATCAACTGATCTTTGAGAAAGGAGCAAAGGCAATTTAATGGAGAAAGGATAATCTTTTCATCAAGTCATGCAGGAACAACTGAACAATCAATGCAAAAAAACAAACCAAAAAAACCCCACAAATCTAGACAAAGACCTTACACCTCTCAAAAATATTAATTCACAGATCATGGGCCAGGGACGCCTGGGTGGCTCAGTTGGTTAAGCAGCTGCCTTCGGCTCAGGTCATGATCCCAGGGTCCTGGGATCGAGTCCCACATCGGGCTCCTTGCTCAGCAGGGAGCCTGCTTCTCCCTCTGCCTCTGCCTGCCTCTTTGTCTGCCTGTGCTCACGCTCTCTCTCCCTCTGTCTCTGGCAAATAAATAAATAAAGTCTTTAAAAAAAAAAAAAAAAAAAAAACACAGATCATGGGCCTGAATGTAAAATGCAAAGCTAAACATCTGAGAAGACAACCTAAGAGAAAATCTGGGCAACTTTGGGTGTGACAATGATAAATCCAAACATTTTTTGGGTAGAGTGCCAAAAATGTGATCTGTGAAAGAAAAACTTGTTAAGTTGAACTTCATTAAAGTCAAGATCTTCTCTGCCAAAAGACAACGTCAAAAGAATAGAAAGACGGGCCACAGACTGGGAGAAATTATTTGCAAAAGACATATCTGATAAAAGGACTATTGTACAAAATATACAAAGAGCTCCTATAGCTTAATAAGAAAGCAACTTCATTAAAATGGGACCAAAGACCTTAACAGACAGATTATGAGAGAGGATAAACAGATGACAATAAGCATATGAAACGATATTCAGTCTTGTATGGCACTAGGGAATTATAAAATAAAACAACAATAGGATGCAACTACATACCAATTAGAATGGCCAAAATCCCAAATCCTGATACCACCAATGGCTGGTGAGGATGTGGAACAAGAGGAATATTCGTTCACTGCTGATGGGAATAAAAAATGATACAGTCTCTTCAAAACAGTTTGGCTGAAATACACTCTCATCTTGTGATCCAGCAGTCATACTCCTTGGTATTTACTCGAAGGAGTTGAAATGTTCTATCTGTATAAAACCTGCCCAATAATGTTCATAGTATCTTTCTTCCTAATTGCCAAAATGTGGAAACATTCAAGATGTCCTTCAAGAGGTAAGTTGATAAGCTGGTACATCCTGATAATGGAATTTTATTCAGTGATAAAAAGAAATGAGCTATCAAGCCATGAAAAGACATGGAGGAAACTTAAATGCAGATTGCTAAGTGGAAGAAGCTTGTCTGAAAATGTACATAATGTATGATTCCAACTATGTGTCACTCTGTAAAAGACAAAACTACAGAGACAGTAAAAAGATCAGTAATTGCCAGGATGGGGGAATGGAGAGAGGAGTAAATATGTAGAGAGCAGGGCACTTTTAGAAATTGTTTTCTGACCTGTAGTGGTGGAGATATGTCATACATTTTTTAAAAAGATTTACTTATTTATTGAAGAGAAAGAGAGCAAAAGAGCAAGATGGAAGGGGCAGAGAGAGAGAGAGAGGCAGAGAAGCAGACTCCCCTCTTAGCACAGAGCCTGATGCAGGGCTCAATCTCTGGACCCTGAGATCATGACCTGAGCCAAAATCAAGAGTTAGACGCTTAACAGACTAAGCCACTCAGGCGCCCCTATATCATACATCTGTTAAAACACACAGAATGTGCAACACAAGGAGTGGATTCTAATGTAAACTATAGATTTTCATTAATAATAATTTATACATATTGGCTGATTAATTGTAACAAGTGTGCCACACTAATGCAAGATGTTCACAATAAGAAAATCTGTGTTGGGAAGGTGAAATATAAGAGGGTTTATAGGAACTCTCTAGCCTAATATATTATATATCTGTTTTCAGTAAACTTTTTTGCTTTGGTAATGTGATTTCTTTCCTGAATTTATTATCATGTATTTCTTTCAGTTTCCCATGATTGGTTTAGGAATAGTGTATATGGATTTAGTTATGTGATTGCCACATTTCAGGTGAAATGAATGATACTTCTTTGAGAATATAAGAAATGTAATATTTGTAGTTTCTTCTTGTCCTCTAAACAGGATCATGAGTCACAGTGACAGTTATTTACATATACACCCTTTTTCTCTGAGAAAATAAAAGGGTATCTATCTTGCCTTCTCCTGAAGAAATTGTAGAGAAGCAAAAAGCCAAGTCTAAACAAAGACCATTTTTGTTCAGAGATTAAAGAATTCCAGTGCAATTCATTCATTCATTCATTTGATCAACAAATATATATTTAACAAGACTGTATGCCAGATTCTGGAGAAGCTGTGGTGACACTGTCTTTTCCTTCAAGATACTGTGGTCCAGTAAAGAATTCCATCAATTGACCTGGCAATTATAATGAACATAACGGATGATAAGAAAAAGGACTGTGCTATGGATCTTGGCATTTAAGAATTCTGAAAGTACTCCCGCATGGCTGGGGTTCATTTGCCAAGGTGAGAGTGGCATGAAATAAACCCTGAGAGGCTGGGTCATAAATGACATTTGCCTTTACCTGAGGGATTTGAAGCAGATTCAAACCCTTCTTGTATTCCAGGAAAAACTCTCTTGATCTCTTCTTGTTCAAGACTCTTAATTATGCTTTATACAGCTCCAACATACCTATATTTTTTATATGAGTATAATCTAGAATCATCTATCATAGGCTAGAGTAGTAAAGGAAATGCCAGAATCATTTTTACTTGTAAATAAAAAAGTCTGTCTCCTAGAATTCTCTGTTTAACAAGATGGCTGTGCAATGAAGTGATCTTTCTTTCTTGTTTTTAGCCAGTGCTGTAGTCTTTAAATGACTTCCACATCAAATCTGATTTATTACTTCACCTGGGAAAACACTAGTACCGGGATGGCAGGCAAGCTAAAATGATCTCTATCATAAATAGAAGTTGGGAACTCTTTTTTTTTTTTAAGAGACCATCTTGGGTTCTTCTGTCCAGGAGTTGTTCTTCTCTAAGTCTGACCAAAGAAAACCTACTGTGCATTGTACTTTGGCTCTTTGAACCGTATAATAATAGATTTTAACCTGAACAAGTACATGCATATGAAATAAACCTAATGGCTGGGCTAGTTTACCACTTAGCCTTTTCTCACTATCTTCTTTTTTCCCATCCCTTTTTTATTGGATGCTTCAACCTCATTAGTATTTCAGGAAAAAACTGGATCCTGTCCATCATTTTTGTTGTTGCTTTCCTTTTCCTGGCAGACAGAGCTTAAAGTTTCAATAGAGGAAGTGGGGAGGGATACAACACATTCAGAGTTTATGAAAGACCCTATTTGCCATCAAAGTGAAGGTTTCCAGATACTCTGGCCCTGTTTTCTTATGCTCTTAAGTCTTTGATAAGGAATTAAGAACTCCTGCCAGGGCTATAAAAGACACTGAGAGGTGCCTTTCAGAAGGCACTACATGGTGTTCTGAAGCTGTTCATTTATTACAAATGGTGTTGAGGAATACTACACTGAGGAACAGATGAATGGGGAAAAACTGTTAATATCATAATAATTTCTACATGAGCATTTCTGAGAGACAATTGGATGTGCACACTTTAATATTTTTCTGTTAACATCCTTGTACTTATTTTTTTCAAAGCATGCCTTGCAGCTTCCTTTGAACAGAATTACTTATATTTATAACACTCTCCTACTCAATTACAATTCCTTAGAATGGTGGTTCTCAAATATTAGTGAGGCTAAGAATAATATGAAAACCTGTCAAAAGAGTTTAGGGCTTGCATCTCTGAGATTCTCCTTCAATACATCTAGAATAAGGCCCATAAATGTTTAACAAGACCTCCATGTAATGGTCTGTGAAATACCTTCAGAAATATTTGCCTAGAGATCAAGTCTCTGTGGTCCTCAGGCCATAGGTCCATGCAATGCACATAGAGGTACTCAATACACGTTTGTAGATTCAAGGCAAATGGTTTGGGTAGGTAAAACCCCACTGGAGATTTAAGCTCAATATATTACTCTCAGAGATGAGGCTGAAGCTCTAGTGGCTTGAATATAAACTAATTATTTTTGATAGAAGGATAATGGCATAAACAGGCTCAAAATTGGGGGGGGATTGGTTAGAAATATATATATATTTACCTATTAAGAGTGCCTGAATGGAAAGCCTGATTTATTTACTCACGTTTTTCATTTGAGAAGGGTAGATGTAAGAAGGAGGAAAAGCATTCATTCCTAGCTGCTTGTGGTACATTGTGAAAAGGATAAACCATGTTTGATTTTCCCCATTCATTGTTGGATGTGTATTTCCTTGGTCCTCCCCTTGTTACTTTTGTTTATTGTTTACTAGGGGTTATGAGATCTGCTCTTTAAGGCTCCTCCTCCTTTGTTCTTCTGCCACAAGGTGTGAAGCCATTTGCTTATTTGTCCTTTGTTCAGAGCTACCTGTAGATAGGCATGCACAAAACAAAGGAAAATCATATCTTGTCCATCAGCTCCTCACACATTCAAAAGCCGTGCCCTTAATAAAAGAAGAATATTTCACTCCCTCTTTGCTCTTTGAGGGACATAGGGATTCATCATGCTCTGAAAAGATATCTCTAATAATTATTTTAATGTAAGTAATGTGGAAAATATCTTTTATTTTTAGAGATTTGCTAATGCTTTCAACTATTGGGAAAAATTAACATGCTACTTTCATCAAACCCATTCACTCTTCAGTTTATTTAAATGTCATTAGTGTGGAGTGCTTCAAGTTCTAAGTAGGAAAAAAATGACACTGAAAAATCAATGTGGATAATATAAAGACAAAAGTTTATATGGATTACTCTGCGTGGAATTGTTAAATGTTCAGTGATCATTAGCTTCTGATTCTGTTTCCAAGTGAGAAAAGGCAATAAACATACATATTCCAATCAGGACATGCTCTGTGTTTCTCTCCTTTTTCAAATCCTAAGAATATATCTGTATCTATATACCTTTATGTGTATCTACATATCTTTTGATAACCACTCAATAACAGCTTTAGACAAAGCTGCTCATTTAGTGACACTGTGTTAAATCATAGCAGCTCTCAGAAACAAAATATTTTTGCCTGTGATTGAATTTCATATTATCTTGCTATTGGAAAAAAGTCATAGGCATGCAAAGCATCCCTCCAAAACAGCACAGTGCAATGGGGATGCTCATTCTATCTGGAGTCTGTTGTTTGGGCCAGGGCTGTCACTTTCCCATAGTGTCTTCATTTTTTATGCTAATTGACTTTCCAAGCACAGGCAGGAGGGTGTCTGCCCTGTGAATTATTCTCGGTTGGGGGGCTTTTAAAAGCAAACCTATTTTGTGCCCAAACAAAACCAAAAATCAGTGTGTTTCTTTTCAAAGATGGGAGTGTCAATACCATGGTTGTTTTGTTCCCATCCAGTTATGTAACCGTGGGGACTTGTGTCTTTGCTTTCAGGATTTGTACAAAACACATTAAAGCTAAACAATAGGCGGGAATCATAGAAGCAACCCTTGAGCTGTGTCTTGGAGAATGTCCTCCTAGGTTTGGGAATCTCCAATTAGTTCCAACTCAAGTGCTGACTCCGTGTGTGTGTGTGTGTGTGTGTGTGTGTTAGCTGGCATGCAACACACTTCCCCAGGGTGGTTTCATTTTTCCTGAGATTTGGCGAAGGGTAAAGGGTCGGAGTCCCATGGGTACAAAGCATTTGATTAATGTTTAAGTCACCGCTCTCGCTGTCGGAGCTGCCTCCCCGCCAGCCCCTGCCGCGTGAGGCCGGAGCCGCGGGGCTCGGCATGCAGGTCCCGGACCGGGGCCGCCTCTCTTGGGAGTTCTCTGCTCAAGAGCCTCGCGCCTCCCGCGCCCGAGTTTCAGCGAGCGCCCTTTCCTCTCCTAACACCCCAGCCTCTCCCCAGCCTGTAAAGTCGCCGGTACCCCCTCGGGCTTCTCGGAGGCAGCAACTTTCCCCTCTGGCCGGCGCGGGGCCGGGCGCCAGTCGGCTCGCGGAATAGCGCGCAGCACAGCAGCCCTGCGTCCCGCCACCCACCATGACCGACGGGAGCCGCTGGGACGGCCGCGCCCAGAGAGCCAAGGACCTGGAGAAACAGCTTCGCTTGCGCGTGTGCGTGCTCAGCGAGCTCCAGAAGAGCGAGCGGGACTATGTGGGCACGCTGGAGCTCCTGGTGTCGGAGAGTGTGTCTCCCCTCGGCTACGCAGGGTGTAGCAGGCGGCGCAGCGCGCGGATCCCGAAGCGGCAGCGGGCGCCTGGCATTGTCTGCGGGGGGACGGGGCACCGCTCCCGGCGTCGCGGGACCATGAACCCGCGCACGGACACTCTGCTCGCCCGCGCGCGGACCCTGGGCGGGACTGTTTAAAGCCTGGACATCCAATGAGTTTGCCAGGGCCTTGGACACATGCGGGCTTGAAAAGTTAGGTCCAATGGGAGAAGGGTCCTGTCCCGGGAATCCCTGCTTACCCTCTCTTTCCTCACTCTTTACCCCGTCCCTGGCTGCCTTGTGTAATTTTTTTACCCTCTTCTCCTCCCCTGGGTTTTTAAGACTTTGGCTTGGTGATTAAGGTCACTCTACTACATTCAGGTACATTTAGTTAAAAGAAAAAAAAAATCCTTGATTGTTTTGGAGCTTGAGTTCATTATTCAGATTAGATGGCAGCGAAGTCCCTTTAGTTATAATAATCTTTGAAACACAGGATTCTGGCGAGGGGTAGAGAACAAGCAGTGGGGTTATGATCTCTAGCAGCTGTTGGCTGTTAAAGCCACCTGTGGTGCTCACCCTGTTCTAGCCCTGCAGTCTCCTACCCCCCATCCTCCCTCCCGGGTTTAAATTTGCTCCCCGCTCAGCTTCTGGATTCTCTGTTCATACTGAGCCCAGTAGTGCAGTACAATAAAACTAGTGTCAAAAAAAAACTTCAGGGGACGCCTGGGTGGCTCAGTTGATTAAGCAGCTGCCTTCGGCTCAGGTCATGATCCCAGTGTCCTGGGATCGAGTCCCACATCCGGCTCCTTGCTCTGCAGGGAGCCTGCTTCTCCCTCTGACTCTGACTTCCACTCTGTCTGCCTATGCTCGCTCTCGCTCGCTCTCTCTCTGACAAATAAATAAATAAAAAATCTTTAAAAAAAAAAAAAAAAAACTTCAGGATTTCATAGAAAGAACTGGCAGGAACTTTGTTTCAAAGTTTCAGCTTGACGTATTGGAAGCCTGCTCTGGAAACGTTTCATTCATTTTAGAGCCAGAAGGGGCAAAACTGAGTGAAAGAAACTTCTGAGACATCACTCAGAAATTGATTTTTTTTCTATTCATTGTTGCAAAGACAAACTTTGAGCATTGGCTCTTTTGCATCCAGATGCCTGGGAGAGCATAGGACTGAGGAGCTCTTAGCCTTTGCAATCTAACTCACATCTTCAAACCTTCTGCTCCTTCCACCTCCCTGTTGCATGCCCTTGTGGTCCAACGGGAAATGTTTCAAAGGCCAAAACTTCCCGCTCAGTGTTCTGTAAGATGTAAACGTTCTGCTTATAATTATGGTAGAGAAATTCACTTCTTTGCTATGTCTAGAAGGAGAGAACATTGTTTCAACACAGGTTGACTTCTGGTTGACTTCTCAAATTAAAATCAGGATACCTGAGCCTCTGGGACCACATTCTTTGGAAATATTTAGATATTTGAGAATATATGGGTAATTGGTGATAAATTGGATTATTGTACACTTCCATGTAGCAATGTCAAAAAAGCATGTTTTTAAGATTTGACATTTTTTTACAAAGTTATTACAATATTATTGACTATATTTCCCTATGTTGTATGTTTCTAGGACTTATAATCAGAAGTGTGTACCTCTTAATCCTCTTCATCTATTTCACTTATCCCCCACCCTCCTCCCTGCTGGCAACTCCTTGTTTGTTCTCTGTATTGATGAATCTGTTTCTCTTTTTGTTGTTGTTTGCTTGTTTTGTTTTTTAGATTCCACTATAAATGAAGTTATATGGTGTCTTTCTGTCTGACTCACTTCACTTGGCATAATACTGTTAATCTGTGTTGTCACAAATGGCCAGATTTAATGCTTTTTAATGGCTGAGTAATATTCCATAGTGAATTTCATATTCTATTCCATACCACATCTTCTAGATCAATTCATCTATAGATGGACGCTTAAGTTGCTTACATACTGTAAATAATGCTGCAACAAACAGGTATACATATATCTTTTTGAATTGGTGTTTTCATTTCCCTCAGGCAAACGCCCAGAACTGGAGTTATGGATCATATGATACTTCTATTTTTAGTTATTTGAGGAACTTCCCTACTGTTTTCCTTAAGGACCCCAGAAATTTACATTACCGCCAACAGTGCATGAGGGTTTCCTTTCCTCCATGTCTTTGCCAACACTTGTTATTTCTTGTTATTTTGATACTAGCCATTCTGACTGATGTGAGGTGGATATTTGACTTTTAATAGCTTCAGATTTGCCTTTCATGAAACTTCACTGGTGACGAAGTCCTTTGACTTTTGAAAAATCTGAGCCACTTCTTAAACTGTATTAGTTACTTCTTTCTAGAGGTATTTGAAAAAAAGTACTGTGCAGAGTCCTGAATTGTAGAAATAGAGAGCTAATCTAATCTACATCAAAAACTAATTTGTTGATCTTTAATATATGAGTTTTTCCTCTAACCTTAACACTTGATTATTAAAATTGAAAACTTATTGCTAGATAGAGTTGGGTAAGAAATTGTGGGAGGGGACACATGGGTGGCTCAGTTGGTTAAGCATCTATCTGCCTTTAGCTCTGGTCATGATCCCAGGGTCCTGGGATTGAGCCCCACATTGGAGTCTTTGCTCAGCAGGGAGCCTGCTTCTCTCTCTGCCTGCTGCTTCCCCTGCTTGAGATCTCTCACTCTGACAAATAAATAAATAAAACCTTTTTTAAAAAAGGAAAAAAACAAGAAATTGTGGGAGGTATAAAATAAATTATATGTACCTATTTACAAGTAGTTCATTTAATGATTTCATTCTTCTTATTTCATTCAGAAATTATGGACTCTTCCACTTTTATTTTTCTTTGTCCATTATTTTGTGCATGTACATCCAATACTTATGCACAAACATGTTCACACACACACAAACACACTAATTAGCTTGTCATCCTAAACAAAAGTTTATCCTGACTTCTTTTTTTTTTAATTTTTTATTTTTTATAAACTTATATATTTTTTCCTGATATAAAAAAATATTTAATGAGCTGGAAAAATAAACCATAAATGAAAGAAAATGGTATGCCAAGTATTTAATGAAGAGAGTACATATATACACACAAACACATATATACACTTATCTCAGGAAAGGGCAGTTAAATGCCAAAATGCTTTATCCCCAGGGGTACAGGTCTGTGAATCACCAGGTTTACACACTTCACAGCACTCACCAAAGCACATACCCTATCCTGACTTCTTTTTAATCATAATCATCGAAAGCCCCAGATCTACTTATAATATACTTTTAGATTTTCATTTCTGAGTATTTATTTTTTCATTATTATTTATAGTAACACTGAATACACATGTATTATTACTTGGTCACCTTCTGTTGATGTAGTGAATCTAGTTCTAACTTTAGTGTAAGCTAATAATATACCAAGCTTTAAAAATATTCAAACTATTTGGCCTGGCAATTCTATTTCTAGGAGTCCATCTCGAAGGACTGATATGAAATATAGACAAACCATAAAATTGATTTTTTAAAAAAAGTTAGCAGTAGTATTAAATAAGGGGTACATTTGTTGTAAAAAATCTGATAGTGCATTTCTAAGTCAAATATAAATATTTGTTAGATTAGTCATCATTTTAGATTTCTGTCATTGTTTCAGCCATTAACATGCATGAAGGTAACTCTTATCTTTATTATGAAGAGATAGAAAACATATTTTCAGTTTTATCAAGAACATATTTTTTACTTAGAAGCCCATACATAATCAAACAAAATGGTATTTTTTCTCTTGATTAAATGATCATATGACCTGAAGGGGAAAACTTTTCATACTAAGATCTCCTTTTTTTTTTTTTTAAAGATTTTTATTTATTTATTTGATAGAGAGAGATCACAAGTAGGCAGAGAGGCAGGCAGAGAGAGAGGGAGAGAAGCAGACTCCCTGCTGAGCAGGGAGCCCGACGTGGGGCTCGATCCCAGGACCCTGAGATCATGACCTGAGCTGAAGGCAGAGGCTTAAACCACTGAGCCACCCAGGCGCCCCATTCATACTAAGATCTTTTATACTTCTTTTTCTTTTAAAGATTTTTAAAAATTTTATTTGACAGAGAAAGAAAAAGATCACATGATCATGAACCAGGGGAGAGGCAGAGGGAGAAGGAAAAGGAGAAGCAGACTCCCTGCTAAGGGGAGCCTGACTGGGGTTTGATTCTAGGACTCCGAGATTAGGACCTGAGCATTTAAGTCAGATGCTTAACTGACAGAGTCACCCAGGTACCCCTAAGATCTTTTATATTTCTAATTCCTTTTTGTTCTCATTTCCAACCCTTTCATTTTTTAAAGCGAGAACAACTTTCCCCACTCCCACCCCACAGAGAGCTGGTATGTAGAGTGATTCTCTCTTCCCATGGGATCTCTGGCTTCTTTTGTTTCTTGCTAGCCCTTCTATCCTTTTGTATTCTCACTGGGCTTTCAGGGCTCCGTTCCTTCAGGAAACTTCATAATCCTGTCCTCTCTGCTGCCCCCCCTACTCCATCACAGTCTACAGTGCTCACTGCTTTGTAGTTTCTTCTTCCCTGCACCGAAGGAGGCTTATATATGTATGTGTTTACTTTGGTCTCATTCTATTAGAATGTAAGCTTCTTGAGGACAGGCCCATATTTTACTTGTCTGTTTTTCCCCAGAATTTTGTGCAGTGCTTGTGAAATCATAGGCCATTCCAAGATCAGGATGTCTTCCCAGACCCATTTGAGTGAACAGAAGAGCAGAGCAGGGCCAGCTTCATGGGTGTGCATGCTCTGCACTTTGCTCTGGGCTTCATGCTCAGAAGGACCTGGAACTTGGTTCAGAGCTCTGCTACCAATGTCTTGAAATTTGTGCTCGTTTTATCTTTGAACTTGTGTTTTATAAGTGAAGTCCATTGGACAGTAGAGTGTGAGTAGAGCTAATATATGAAAGAAAGAGAAAAGCTTTATATTTCAGTACCACTTTTTTTTTAAAGACTGTATTTATTTGACAGAGAGAGACAATGAGAGAGGGAACATAAGCATGAGGAGAGGGAGAGGGAGAAGCGGGCTTCCTGCTGAGCAGGGAGCCCGATGTGGGGCTCAATTCCCTGACCCTGGGGTCATGACCTGAGCTGAAGACAGAGGCTTAACCAACTAAGCCACCCAGGTGCCCCTATTTCAGTACCTTTAATAAAACATTTCCCCCTGCTTTTTGAGCAAAAGGCCTCACACTTTTATTTTGCACTGGGCCTGGAAAATCTTGTAGACACATTTCACTATGGCATTGTGGCTGGATGGCTCTGAACATTTTTGTCTAAAATGGGACACTTCTGAGGGTGAAAGGGAGTGCTGTTAATAATTACACTGGGAAACAGATGTAACCCTGGAGTGTTCCTGGCAAATCAGAATGTGCTGTTCTTCCACGTTGTCAGCACATGAAGACAAAGACTTTGAGTTACATGTCTTGTCATAAACAAAAGATTTTGAAATTTGTCACCTGTCTAGGCGTTGACCTCGGATAGCCCAGAATCTGAGTACTGTCTCTAATTTACTAGTTAACTTTGGACACATTCCTAAACTTTTCCAGCCCCATTTTCTTCTTCTGTAAAATGGGGAAACAGTAGCATTTCTCAAGGTTGCTATAAGGATGAGATGATGGATGCTTTGGGCTCTGCCCAGTCCCTGACTTACAGGAGTGCCCTATATATGGTTACTGTTATTTCTTCTGATGCTACAATTGCTACACAGAGGTACCCATACTGGTCAGCCTTAATGTCTAATTTTTGCATGTGTGATATTCCTCTTTACACTTTCTATCTCTGAGTCTCTTCTTTACTTCTTCCCCCGGTGTTTCTCCTTCTTTTCATGCAGTCCTTCTTCCCATGATATTCTTATTTTTTTGAAAAGATTTTATTTATTTCTTGTCAGAAAGAGAGAGAGCAAAAGAGCGAGTGCACACATAAGCAGGGAGAGCGGTAGGTAAAGGGAGAAGCAGACTCCCCACCGAGCAGGGAGCCCAGTGCGGGACTTGAACCCTGGAATCATAACCTGAGCCAAAGGCAGACGCTTAACCAATTGAGCCACCCAGGTGTGCCCCGTGATATTCTTATACATACTCAATTGACGTAAGACTGGGAGAACACCTTGTAGTCTACAAAACAACAACCATAGTTAGTATGCTATTTTACAGTTTACAGTAAACAATTGCATATTTATTACCTGATTTGGGTTAATATATGTGCCCCTTACTCTTTCAAATGGTGATCCCTAGGGTTCCAGGGTGCTGTGGTTTGGCTTCAGGGTTCTGTGGTTTGTCCCTCATAGAGGGTGAGCAGGAACTGAATTGGATGGCTTCAGGCTTTCCACTGAACCTCTCCTAGCATAGTCCCACCTTCTTCTGATTTGTGCCTTTGCTAAAGCAGTTAGAAAAGCCTCTTACCTAGATAGTAAACTCCAAGAGAGCAGGAGTGGTGCATTTTTCTCTTAGGTACAATTTTCTTGGCCTAAATATAGTGGTGTGTAAATAGGTGCACAGGAAAACAAACAAATCAAACAAAAGCAAACACACAGTTTGAATGAGTCCAAAAACACCTTCCTTCAGTCATGATCTAACTTTTTCCAGGCAAGGATAAACTAATTCAACACATTACATTTAGGTTTGTGCTATACTGGCTGAATTGTGTGACCGTCAAATTCAGATGCTGCCATCCTAACCCTCAGTATACAAATAATTACAATGCCATCTGGGCGAGTCAATGATAGAGTTATGAGCATAGTTGCATGGAGGCATTAAGAGGCTCCTTCAGTGCAGGGTCAAGGGAAGCTTTAGGAAAGAGGTGAAGGATAGCTTCTGAGGGATGAGGAGAATATGCCAGAATGGGAAGACAGCTAACTATCCATCTGGAAAGAACAGCGTGTTCCGTGTGACCTTCATATGACATTTTAGGGCTGCTGGCATGACATTGTGTAGGCGATGCTGACAGTTCTTTGTTGTTGGAGATTGATAAGTTCTATATGCTCTTTGGATACTTTTGGGTATTGGTAGGATGTGAAGTAAGTTCAGTCTAGTTTGAGAAGGATTGTATGTTTAAGAATTCTTTCTCCCTTTCTTTCTTTCTCTCTATTTTTATTATTTATTTGAGAGAGAGAATGAGAGAGAAAGAGAGAGACAGAGTATGAGGAGGGGAGAAGCAGACTCCCTTTTGAGCAGAAGCCCGATGCTGGACTCAATCCTGGGACTCCATAATCATGACCTGAGCTGAAGACATTCACTTAACAAGCTGAGCCACACAGATGCCCCAAGAATTCTTTTTTTTTTTTTTCAAATATTTTATTAATCTATGTAAAAGAGAGAGTGGGGTAGAGAACATGAGCAGGGGGAGGGACAGAAGTCATCAGGTGGATGAGATGCCCTAAGAGGAAGAATTTGAGGAAAAAAGCCATATAGACAGAGGGTAGGTTGTTGGAAAGCCAGCATTTGAAGGATAGAGGAAGAAATAGACTGTGCTGGTGACTCAGACTGAGCCATCAAGGGTTGGAACAAAGAACCAGGAGAGAGTGATCTCTTGAAATCCAAGGAAGGACCTAGTACCCAGACAAAAGTCTTCCTTAGAACTTTTGAGAAGTAGGTGGTGGGAAGACTGAAAAGGCCCCTGGATTTGCCAATTAAATGCCTGTCATTGGGCTTTAGTTCAGGAGTATGTGTGAGCAGAAAACTGATAGAGAATGAGCTGAGACCCCGTGGAAGCTGAGGGATGAAGACCAGTGGAAAAACTCTCCTGAGACTTTGTCAGTATATGCAAGGGGAGAAGTAGGTTAGTAACAGAAGCAGGTGATTTTGCCCAGGGATGTTTGAGGAACTGCCATGTCACCAGGAGATAAAGATCCTTGGCAAGATTCACTGCCATGAAACACCAACAACAACACATCAGTGAGCTGCAGACTGTAATGCCAAGAGTGAGCCGGCTGTCTTGGATACTTTTACATTTCTGCTGCTTCTCTAGTGTAGCATGTGAGGAACTGCTGGGATGGCCTTTGTCCCTCCTTTTGCACACTCACCAGCGGCCCTGCTGGGACAGTAGGGTGAGGTGCATGGTACAGAGCATGGTTTTAGGGAATCTGATGACCTGGGTTAAAGTTCTGGCACTGAAACTTACCAACCATTTGTAACTTGGGGCAAATTACATAGCCTCTTTATGCTTGGTTTCATATTTGGAAAACACATTCAATAATATCTTACAGGCTGGCCTCAAGTTCAAATCAGGTTGTGTAGGTACAGTCCTGATAGGTAGTAAGGCTTTCCTCTTTTTCTTTTCTCTTCCTGCCTCACAGATAGAGTTTGGTGGTTGTTGAGGCCACCTAGCCTGCTTCTGGGCCCATTCTCTTCCAGACTGGAAGCATATTGGAGGTTTTAATAGAAAGGTCCTAAGGAGGCTGGAAGGCCCTTCAGGAATGCAGGGGAGGTGTGGTCTTAGAGGAGGTGAGGGGGTGGGGGGGGTGGAGGAGGTGGGGGAGTGTTGTGCTGTGGAAGGTGTAGAGTAGTTTGCCTCTGGGAGGAACAAAGGATGCAATGCCCAGAGTTATTTTAGAGGAGAGGGGAGTTGGAGGTTTCGGCCTGATGAACTTTACTTTTCTATGAAATTGAACTATTGTTTTCTTTGTGTTCTGTTTTGTTTGTTTTTGCTGAGAGTAAGGCCTGTGAAGACAGTGATAAAGATTTGAAACATGCACTTTCAAGAACAGTAAGGGGTACTGAATTCAGGTATCTGAGACTAGATGTCTGACTGTCTTTGTGTAATCATTCTTTTATTTATTTTTATTATTATTTTAAAAGATTTTGTTTATTTATTTATTTGAAAGTGGAGGGGAGAGAGAGCATGAGCGGAGAGGGGAGAGATGGAGAGAGAGAAGTAGATTCTTCTGCTAAGCAGGGAGCTCAACGAGGGTAGAGGGGGGAACGACTCAATCTTGGGACCCTAAGATCATGAGATCATGACCTGAGCCAGAGCCAAAGGCAGAAGCTATTTAACTGAATGAACCACCCAAGCGCCCCATACGTATTCTTTTAAATGTGACTTTCTTAATGCAACATATCAATTTAGAAGTCAAAATAGAGAAATGGCTTCACCTCATTTCTTATATTATGACTAGGTTCAAATCTTAGAAATAATGACATAATCATTTTTTTAAACCATGACACAAATTGTGTAGAACTTCCATACTATTACATTTAATGCACACAGCAATTATTGTGCACACTCTTTGAAAAGAAACATTGATTTATCTGACAGCATTTGGATAACATTACATTTTTTCTCAGTACTGTCTTTTAGCATTGTTCTGTTGAGTGTTCTCTTATTATATACCTGGTTTATACTTTAATTCCAAATAAAATTGTTATGTTTGAGTTTTGAGTACAATTAGTTTGACCTAAAAATAGTTGTTTCTATTTACATGAATTCTTTAAAATTATTACCTATAATATTTACTTTTCATAATAGATGAATTTTTATTCTCAGTGTATTGTAATTGCATTAGCTATATTAAAACCAGGATTTCTTTGACTTATTATATTATTGCCTGAAACAATGGTAAATTCAAACTCACCCCTTAATAAATGTTTCTTTGCTTAAAACTATGGTTGGGTCACTTTTCAAATGGTGTTGAGTATATTCATTCAAATCCTGGGACATCTTATAAAAATGTTTTTTCAATTTTTTCCCATTCTCATGAACAAACATTGAATTTTATCCAAGAATTCAATGATTATAATTTTAAGAAAATTGATATGTTAAGTTGTGGTTATGGTTTTTAAACATCTCTAGTTAGTATAGAGGACTTCAGACTTTGATTCCATGCATAAATTTGTAGTATTTTAGCCTTACCATATAGCTAAGCATACTGTACAAAAAAGGACCTGTGTTGTTGGAGAATAGCTAAGCCAAGGACATTATGTTCTGTCTTCAATGTGAAATGCGTATTTTCCATTAAAAGACAACCCCTTCACTTGGAAAGCTTAAATGGTATAATACTTAAGAAATGACGACATCTGGTTAAATTTAGAATACTGACATAAAAATATTCTCTGGGTTAATAGCAAAAACACAGTAATCTAGAATATGAATGAGTAAACATTTTTATTTATTTTAAAACTTTGTTTCTCTGGGAGAGTTGTGGGAGGCCACAGTAAGGCTTGAGATGAGGACCAAACCAGGCCCTGACTTGTGCCTCCTTTAAAGGCTAAATAGCCGAACAAAAGGCTTAGGTAGATATAGTCCAGTAGCACTGAGAAAGGGTCTGTGCTATGTGTTGTGCGCTCACCTATGTGACTTCCCACATGTTTGCTAGTAAGATAAGAGACGATTTGGTCGGGGTCAGAAATTCTTGGCTGGTCCTCGCTGTCCTCGCACAGGCTATAGACTACACCACTGTAAGACTGTGCTGTGCTTACACAAACCATGTCTTGAGTGGCCTTGAAGTCAGTACATCTGGTGCTAGAAGGTCTGCTATTGGTGCTTGGGAAATAGATAATGGTAAAACTTGTATGTATTGTTCTACATTCAGTGGATATTGTATAGTTGGCATTGGTAGAAAGCATTAATGTAACTAAAACACAGAGGAAGTGAACTATAATTCAAATGATTGTTATTCCTGGAAGTACTCTATTTTCCAGGACTACTTTTTTTGATGGGATAGACGGGGGAGAGGAACAGGCATTGTGGTAATCCCCGAATGACCTTTGATAAATAAGCCATGTTATATAGGTGGGGCCATTTTTCTTATTTTCTTATTCTAGCAAGGACAGTTAGCACAGCTGTGTAATCTTACAGTCCAGAAGGGAATCATGCTATGGATCGATGAATATAGCTTTCAAGTAAAATATGAGAAGTTGATGTTTCTCATGTATATTTTGAAATAATAATTCTCACATATAAACTGTACCTTCTCTGTATGGTGAAATATTCCGAGGATAGCAACTATTCTTTGGGCTTTAGGGCTATATTTTTTAAAAATTATTTTATATTTAAAATTGACTTAATTATTAATGAGTTAGATCATCAGAAAATGTGAAAGTTTAGTTGATAACTTCAATAGATTCTTAATTTTAAACATTTGCATTACTATAGTTGAGTATTTCGTTCAGATTAAACTTTAATGGCATCAGAAAAATATACACAAACCTAAATGAGAGGTCCAGGAAGTCAGCCAGGATATTTGAATAAAATCTTAAAAAAGAAAAAGTCTGCTAACTAGATTTAAAGAGAAAATTATAGCTTTACTATATTGTATTATATATTCTTTCTACAAACCATTTCTTTTCCACCTTGTCAGAATTGAAGTTCCAATTATTCTGTGATATTCTAGAATTCTTTCCTAGAATTTAATTTTTGCCAAATGAAATCTGTAGTAATTTTGTAATAAGTAAAGACAGAACTAAGCAATCAGTGAAAAAAAATAACTATGGAATGGAATTGGAGTGATTTTTAAATTTATTTCAAAACCAACTTACAAGTGAAAAACCTTTTTTTATTTTTTAAAGATTTTATTTATTTATTTGACAGAGAGAGATCACAAGTAGATGGAGAGAGAGGCAGGCAGAGAGAGAGAGAGGGAAGCAGGCTCCCTGCTGAGCAGAGAGCCCAATATGGGACTTGATCCCAGGACCCCGAGATCGTGACCTGAGCCGAAGGCAGCGGCTTAAACCACTGAGCCACCCAGGCGCCCAAGTGAAAAACCTTTTAACAGTACAATTTATGTCTCAGGTCAATTAAAAAAATACTTTTATACTAGGTCTTGTGATTTAGTCTCTTCAATAATTGTTTTAAAAACATAAGGTTCAGGTATTTTGATTCTTTTTTTTTTTAAAGATTTTATTTATTTATTTGACAGAGAGAGAGACAGCAAGAGAGGGAAGAGAAGCAGGGGGAGTGGGAGAGAAAGAAGCGGGCTTCCCGCTGAGCAGGGAACCCGATGCGACTCGGGGCTTGATTCCAGGACCCTGGGATCCTAACCTGAGCTGAAGGCAGATGCTTAACAACTGAGCCACCTAGGCACCCCTGATTCCTTTTTTAAAGACTTATTTATTTATTTATTTGAGAGAGGGAAAGAGAGAATCTTAACCAGACTCCCCACTGAGCACAGAGCCTGATTCTAGGATCGGTGGAGACCACCCGTGCCGAACTGAAGAGTCAGATGCCTAAGCGACAGACCCACCCAGCACCCCCAAATATACTTTTTTAAGATTTTATTTATCCATCTGAGAGCGAGAGAAAGTGAGAGAGGGAGAGCGCATGAGTGGGGTGAAGAGCAGAGAGAGAAGCAGATTCCCAGCTGAGCAGGGAGCCCCCTGTGGGGCTTGATCCTGGGGCTCCAGAATCATGACCTGAGCCAAAGGCAGACACTTAGCCAACTGAGCCACACATGTGCACCAGTTTTGATTCTTAATAATATTCATTAAGCACGTATTGCATGCCAATCACTGTGCTAGGCTGGGAGGAGGAGTTAAAAATCCCCTGTTTCATGGAGCTCCCTTTCTAAAACAGTAGCTACCAGGTAAACGAGTGAAATGTTTGGTATATTAGCTAGTTTAAATGGCAATGAGAATGAGTGAAGCAGATGGACAATAAAAATCTGTGTATGTTTTTACATTTTATATAGGTTGGGAAGGCAGAAAGTCACTCCTTTCTGCAAGGCTCTAAAAATACTTAAAAATAACTTTTTAATTTTTATTTTTTTACACTCTTAACTCAGGCAGTACCTAAGAGGAAAGTGCTACTTAGGTCTCTTGTTCAGCTCTTTAGTATAATTATAATTTAATGATGAATTTAAACTCAGATATACATTGCTAATGAATTTAATGGAACAGATTAGCAAAAGCTTAGTGAGTGTAAGATTTAAGGCTTTAAGTAGCTAATTCTTTAGCTGTCATTTCTCAGTACACTGACTTTAATAGTGTAGGCACATGTTTTTTTGGAGGTTCAGCAAACTAACAATATATCTACCTCACCTTGTCACTGTTACATGTTTATGCCATTGTTGTTTTTTGGGTCGGCTGTTCACGCACATGGGCACACATGCACACACCAGGGCCGCTCCTCCTCCCACCACACTAACAGCCACTGTTCTCGATACACTGCGGGGTGGGGGGGCAACACAATTTCTCAATCGAATCTACAGGCACTTGGTTAAACCGAGGGCGTGAGCGCACACGCACGCAGATTCCTCGCCCTACAAAAGGAGAAACTGTACAGACCTCCAGGATGCTCTGCCGCACACAGTCTATTTTTAAAAATCTAATTTGCACAGGACCTTCTCTACTGCTGGGAGGAAGAGGCCGACGGGGAGAACACCAGCTTTTCCTGGACCTTAGACCAGATCAGAGCAAATATTAACATACAGCAGGAACTGCGGGGGCGGGCGGTGAGACTCACGATGAAAGTCCTGTGCCCACGAAGCTGCAGGGCAAGGGAAACCTCCTGTGGATTCCATTGATTCTTGTACTGCTGTGGAAATTCTCTCGCAATGCTTTCAGACTCCTTGACCACACTGTTGTATGTATTTACTGTTGCACTGACTGCTTTCTTGCCCTCTTTGAAGCCTTTCCCAACCTGGCTTCTGACCCTCCTTTTCAGAAGAAAGACTCCTAACCTTTTCCCATGACCATCTTTTAACTATGTATTTTAAGTCTGCCCCAGTAGGATTTCCTTTTGCTTCCCTGTGGCATTTGACATTGCTCATCAGTGTTACTTTTCTGAAATTTCCTCCTTGGGTAGCATCCCTTGGGTTCACTGATGAAAGTCTGTAATATCCTCCTTTGCTTTCAACTCTCGTTCTTGGCTTTTCATTCCCTTTTTTTTAATATAAATTTTATCTGTCTTTTTAATAAACTTATCAACTCATCATGGCCTCTACAATTACCTTTACATAAATAAAACTAAAGTCAAATAATTCCAGTTAAGATGTCGAGTCCCAAAGTCATGTCTTCTATATTCAGGACATTGCACTGTATGTTTCACTTTTGCCTGCAATTCTGTCATTATTTTTCCTCTCTTGGGCCCTACTACCTTCTTTTTTTTTTTTTTTTCTTAAAGATTTTCTTGGCCCTACTACCTTATAATTGGCATTTTCCGATTCCCCTAGACTGGGAAGGCTCAGTGTCTTTTTGTTCTTCTTGTTTTTTATCCCCTATTAAACCAGTCTCAATGCCCTATTGATTCCCTCTTCTGATTGTGTTTAGACCTTTCTAAATGTGTCCAGGATGCTTCTACTTATGTAATGAATTGATCTCCCTTTGTTCAAGGGAGATGTAACAATGACAGAGTGGGCAGACTGATAACCATCCAACAAACATGCCCAGATTAGTTTTCCTAAAATACTATTTTCATACTTATTTATTTATTTATTTATTTATTTTGCCAAAGACAGAACTCACCTCCTTGAGGCTCACACATCCTAATTTCTCCAGCTGACATCCTAGAACCTTCATAAAAATCTCCTTACCGTATCTGTTCACACTTATCATGGCTACCCCTGACAAATCTCTCCTGTAGGGTTAGTTTGTTTCTCAAGTAATCCAATCAGTTATCTTGCTGACTTATCTGATTGTCTCTGCTTATGCTCTTCTTTCTGCTGGGACAAACTCTCCTCTCTTCTTAGATATCCATATTCCACTTGCCTTGTAAGACTTGATTCAAATATCACATTTCTATAAAGATATCCCATACCACTTTTGCCTTTCATCACATCCCAATGTTTTGTTGTTCATATCACAAATTTCATCATTACAATGCTGCTTTTCTTGCATCATCATTTGATGACATCATTTGATGATGTCTTGCATCATCATCATGTGGTTTCTGTAGTAATTATTGGTTTGGACATCACAGTTTATAAATCATTATCGTATTTGTGCCTGATAATAAGGCAAATCAGTCATTTTACATTTGGGATCAATAATACTAGTAAGAATTTCAGAACACACAGATAGTGAGAGTAAAATGTGAAATAGAAGTGCGATATAAGGATTAATGCTAAATGCAGCACTTTTTCCATCACTTTCAAAGTTTGTTCTTCCTTCCTTTCCTTTCTTCTCCTTTCTTTCTTTAAGATTTTATTTATTTATTTGACAGAGAGATACACAGAAAGAGAGGGAAGAAACACAAGCAGGGGGAGTGGGAGAGGGAGAAGCAGGACTCCCACTGAGCAGGGAGACTGATGTGGGGCTCGATCCCAGGACCCTGGGATGAGCTGAGCTGAAAGCAGATGCTTAACTACTGAGCCACCCAGGCGCCCCTCAAAGTGCTTGCACTTATTGTAAAACTTAACTCCTTTTTTTCTTTATGTTTTCCACAGAACATAGCTTATGACTGTTACCTAGTAGATATTAAGTATCTTACTGGCTGATTGTAATATACGCAATAAGTAATCAAGAAAATGTTCTCTGATAGTGATATCATGAAGATGGTGGAGAGGTAGCAGGCTGAGACTACTTCAGCTAGCCGGAGATCAGCTAGATTAGCTTATCTAAAGATTGCAAACACCTGAAAACCCATCGGCAGATCGAAGAGAAGAACAGCAATTCTGGAAACAGAAAAACAACCACTTTCTGAAAGGTAGAACCGGCGGAGAAGTGAATCCAAAGCGACGAGAAGGTAGACCCCGGGGGAGGGGCCGGTTCCCGGCAAGCGGCGGAGCAACCGCGCACAAAATCAGGACTTTTAAAAGTCTGTTCCTCTGAGGGACATCGTTCCAGAGGCTAAACCAGGGCGAAGCCCACGCGGGGTCAGCGTGGCCTCAGGTCAAGCAGGGTCACAGAAGGATCGGGGGTGTCTGAGTGTCGCAGAACTTGCGGGTATTAGAACGGGAAAGCCTGCTACAGAGACAGAGCCGACAGTGAGCTCACAGCTCGGTGTGACCTTGAACCAGTCGCAGGCTTGGTGAGCTCGGAGCGCGGCCGGAGGTCAGGCAGACGGGAGTAACTGGGCGCTCTTCTCTGAGGGCACACTGAGGAGTGGGGCCCTGGGCTCTCGGCTCCTCTGGGCCGGAGACCAGGAGGCCGCCATTTGTATTCCAGTCCTCCAGAACTCTACGGAAAGTGCTCAGGGAACAAAAGCTCCTGAAAGCAAACCCAAGCGGATTACTGACCCTGGCCCCTGGTAAGGGCGGTGCAATTCCACCTGGAGCAAAGACACTTGAGAATCACTACAACAGGCCCCTACCCCAGAAGATCAACAAGAAATCCAGCTGAGACCAAGTTCACCTACCAAGGAGTGCGGTTTCAATACCAAGGAGAGCAGCAGAATTCCAGAGGAGGAGAAAGCAAAGCACGGAACTCATGGCTTTTTCCTTGTGATTTTTTTTAGTCTTGCAGTTAATTTAATTTTTTTCTTTTTCATTTTTTGATTTTTTTTTCTTCGCCTTCTGGTAATTTTTTTTTTTAACTTTTACCTTTTTCTTTTTTAACGCTTTTTAACTAGTTTATCCAATATATATATTGTTTCTTTTTAATATTTTTCGTATTTGTTTTCTTTTTTTTTAAATTCTTTTCTTTTTTTGTCTTTTTACTTTTTTTTTCTTTCTTCCTTTTTGAACTTCTTTCTATCCCCTTTCTCTCCCCTCACGATTTGGGATCTCTTCTAATTTGGTTAAAGCACGTTTTCCTGGGGTTGTTGCCACCCTTTTAGTATTTTACTTCTCCTTCATATACTCTTATCTGGACAAAATGACAAGACGGAAAAATTCAACACAAAAAAAAGAACAAGAGGTAGTACCGAAGGCTAGGGACCTAATCAATACAGACATTGTTAATATGTCAGATCTAGAGTTCAGAATGACAATCCTCAAGGTTCTAACCGGGCTCAAAAAAGGCATGGAAGAAAGAAACCCTCTTGAGAGATATAAAAGCCCTTTCTGGAGAAATAAAAGAACTAAAATCTAACAAAGTTGAAATCAAAAAAGTTATTAATGAGGTCCAATCAAAAATGGAGGCTCTCACTGCTAGGATAAATGAGGCAGAAGAAAGAATTTGTGATATAGAAGACCAAATGACAGAGAATAAAGAAGCTGAGCAAAAGAGGGACAAACAGCTACTGGACCACGAGGGGAGAATTCGAGAGATAAGTGACACCATAAGACGAAACAACATTAGAATAATTGGGATTCGAGAAGAAGAATAAAGAGAGAGGGGAGTAGAAGGTATACTGGAGAGAATTACTGGGGAGAATTTCCCCAATATGGCAATGGGAACGAGCATCAAAATTCAGAAGGTTCAGAGAACGCCCCTCAAAATCAATAAGAATAGGCCCACACACTGTCACCTAATAGTGAAACTTACAAGTCTCAGTGACAAAGAGAAAATCCTGAAAGCAGCCCGGGAAAAGAAGTCAGTAACATACAATGGTAAAAATATGAGATTGGCAGCTGACTTATCCACAGAGACCTGGCAGGCCAGAAAGAGCTGGCATGATATTTACAGAGCACTAAATGAGAAAAACATGCAGCCAAGAATACTATATTCAGCTAGGCTATCATTGAAAATAGAAGGAGAGATTAAAAGCTTCCAGGACAAACAAAAACTGAAAGAATTTGCAAACACCAAGCCAGATCTACAGGAAATCTTGAAAGGGGTCCTCTAAGCAAAGAGAGAGCCTACAAGTGGTAGATCAGAAAGGAACAGAGACCAAATACACCTTACAGGCAATACAATGGCAGTAAATTCATATCTCTCAATAGTTACCCTGAATGTTAATGGGCTAAATGCCCCTGTCAAAAGACACAAGGCATCAGAATGGATAAAAAAACAAAACCCATCTATATGTTGCCTCCAAGAAACTCATTTTAAGCCCGAAGACACCTCCAGATTTAAAGTGAGGGGGTGGAAAAGAATTTACCATGCTAATGGACATCAGAAGAAAGCAGGAGTGGCAATCCTTATATCAGATCAATCAGATTTTAAGCCAAAGACTATAATAAGAGATGAGGAAGGACACTATATCATACTCAAAGGGTCTGTCCAACAAGAAGATTTAACAATTTTAAATATCTATGTCCCCAACGTGGGAGCAGCCAACTATATAAACCAATTAATAACAAAATCAAAGAAACACATCAACAATAATACAATAATAGTAGGGGACTTTAACACTCCCCTCACTGAAATGGACAGATCATCCAAGCAAAAGATCAGCAAGGAAATAAAGGCCTTAAACGACACACTGGACCAGATGGACATCACAGATATATTCAGAACATTTCATCCCAAAGCAACAGAATACACATTCTTCTCTAGTGCACATGGAACATTCTCCAGAATAGATCACATCCTCGGTCCTAAATCAGGACTCAACCGGTATCAAAAGATTGGGATCATTCCCTGCATATTTTCAGACCACAATGCTCTAAAGCTAGAACTCAACCACAAAAGGAAGTTTGGAAAGAAGCCAAATACATGGAGACTAAACAGCATCGTTCTAAAGAATGAATGGGTCAACCGGGACATTAAAGAAGAATTGAAAAAAATCATGGAAACAAATGATAATGAAAATACAACGGTTCAAAATCTGTGTGACACAACAAAGGCAATCCTGAGAGGAAAATATATAGCGGTACAAGCCTTTCTCAAGAAACAAGAAAGGTCTCAGGCACACAACCTAACCCTACACCTAAAGGAGCTGGAGAAAGAACCAGAAAGAAACCCTAAGCCCAGCAGGAGAAGAGAAATCATAAAGATCAGAGCAGAAATCAATGAAATAGAAACCAAAAAAACAATAGAGCAAATCAACGAAACTAAGAGCTGGTTCTTTGAAAGAATTAATAAAATTGATAAACCCCTGGCCCGACTTATCAAAAAGAAAAGAGAAAGGACCCAAATAAATAAAATCATGAATGAAAGAGGAGAGATCACAACTAACACCAAAGAAATACAAACTATTATAAGAACATACTATGAGCAACTCTACGCCAATAAATTTGACAATCTGGAAGAAATGGATGCATTCCTAGAAACATATAAACTACCACAGCTGAACCAGGAAGAAATAGAAAGCCTGAACAGACCCATAACCAGTAAGGAGATTGAAACAGTCATTAAAAATCTCCAAACAAACAGGTGCCCGAAAAAATCTCCAAACAAACAAAAGCCCAGGGCCAGACGGCTTCCCCAACGTTTAAAGAGGAACTAAAGGGAGGCCTAGGTGGCTCAGTTGGTTAAGCAGCTGCCTTCGGCTCAGGTCATGATCCCGGCGTCCTGGGATCGAGTCCCACATCGGGCTCCTTGTTCCACGGGGAGCCTGCTTCTCCCTCTGACTCTGCCTGCCACTCTGTCTCCCTGTGCTCGCTCTCGCTCTCTCTCTCTGACTAAATAAATTTTAAAAAAAAATCTTAAAAAAAAAATTAAAGAGGAACTAAATCCTATCCTCCTGAAACTGTTCCAAAAAATAGAAATGGAAGGAAAACTTCCAAACTCATTTTATGAGGCCAGCATCACCTTGATCCCAAAACCAGACAAGGATCCCATCAAAAAATAGAGCTATAGACCAATATACTTGATGAACACAGATGCGAAAATACTCAACAAAATACTAGCTACTAGGATTCAACAGTACGTTAAAAGGATTATTCACCACGACCAAGTGGGATTTATTCCAGGGCTGCAAGGTTGTTTCAACATCCGCAAATCAGTCAATGTGATAGAACACATCAATAAAAGAAAGAACATGAACCATATGATACTCTCAATAGATGCTGAAAAAGCATTTGACAAAGTACAGCATCCCTTCCTGATCAAAACTCTTCAAAGTGTAGGGATAGAGGGCACATACCTCAATATCATCAAAGCCATCTATGAAAAACCCACCGCAAATATCATTCTCAATGGAGAAAAACTGAAAGCTTTTCCGCTAAGGTTAGGAACACGGTAGGGATGTCCATTATCACCACTGCTATTCAACATAGTACTAGAGGTCCTAGCCTCAGCAATCAGACAACAAAAGGAAATTAAAGGCATCCAAATCGGCAAAGAAGAAGTCAAATTATCACTCTTCGCAGATGATATGATACTATATGTGGAAAACCCAAAAGATTCCACTCCAAAAATGCTAGAACTTATACAGGAATTCAGTAAGGTGTCAGGATATAAAATCAATGCACAGAAATCAGTTGCATTTCTCTACACCAACAGCAAGACAGAAAAAAGAGAAATTAAGGAGTCAATCCCATTTACAATTGCACCCCAAACCATAAGATACCTAGGAATAAACCTAACCAAAGAGGCACAGAATCTATACTCAGGAAACTATAAAGTACTCATGAAAGAAATTGAGGAAGACACAAAGAAATGGAAAAATGTTCCATGCTCCTGGATTGGAAGAATAAATACTGTGAAAATGTCTATGCTACCTAAAGCAATCTACACATTTAATGCAATTCCTATCAAAGTACCATCCATCTTTTTCAAAGAAATGGAACAAATAATTCTAAAATTTATATGGAACCAGAAAAGACCTCGAATAGCCAAAGGGATATTGAAAAAGAAAGCCAACGTTGGTGGCATCACAATTCCGGACTTCAAGCTCTATTACAAAGCTGTCATCATCAAGACAGCATGGTACTGGCACAAAAACAGACACATAGATCAATGAAACAGAATAGAGAGCCCAGAAATAGACCCTCAACTCTACAGTCAACTAATCTTCGACAAAGCAGGAAGGAATGTGCAATGGAAAAAAGACAGCCTCTTCAATAAATGGTGCTGCGAAAATTGGACAGCCACATGCATAAAAATGAAATTGGACCATTTCCTTACACCACACACAAAAATATCTCTAAATGGATGAAGGACCTCAATGTGCAAAAGGAATCCATCAAAATCCTTGAGGAGAACACAGGCAGCAACCTCTTCGACCTCAGCTGCAGCAACATCTTCCTAGGAACAACACCAAAGGCAAGGGAAGCAAGGGCAAAAATGAACTCTTGGGATTTCATCAAGATCAAAACTTTTGCACAGCAAAGGAAACAGTTAACAAAATCAAAAGACAACTGACAAAATGGGAGAAGATATTTGCAAACGACATATCAGATAAAGGACTAGTGTCCAGAATCTATAAAGAACTTAGCAAACTCAACACCCAAAGAACAAATAATCCAATCAAGAAATGGGCAGAGGACATGAACAGACATTTCTGCAAAGAAGACATCCAGATGGCCAACAAACACATTAAAAAGTGCTCCATATCACTCGGCATCAGGGAAATACAAATCAAAACCACAATGAGATATCACCTCACACCAGTCAGAATGGCTAAAATCAACAAGTCAGGAAATGACAGATGCTGGCGAGGATGCGGAGAAAGGGGAACCCTCCTACACTGTTGGTGGGAATGCAAGCTGGTGCAGCTACTCTGGAAAACAGCATGGAGGTTCCTCAAAATGTTGAAAATAGAACTGCGTTACGACCAAGCAATTGCACTATTGGGTATTTACCCTAAAGATACAAACGTAGTGATCTAAAGGGGCACGTGCACCCGAATGTTTATAGCAGCAATGTCCACAATAGCCAAACTATGGAAAGAACCTAGATGTCCATCAACAGATGAATGGATCCAGAAGATGTGGTATATATACACAATGGAATACTATGCAGCCATCAAAAGAAATGAAATCTTGCCATTTGCGACAACATGGATGGAACTAGAGCGTATCACGCTTAGCGAAATAAGTCAAGCAGAGAAAGACAACTATCATATGATCTCCCTGATATGAGGAAGTGGTGATGCAACATGGGGGCTTAAGTGGGTAGGAGAAGAATCAATGAAACAAGATGGGATTGGGAGGGAGACAAACCATAAGTGACTCTTAATCTCACAAAACAAACTGAGGGTTGCTGGGGGGAGGGGTTTTGGGAGAAGGGGGTGGGATTATGGACATTGGGGAGGGTATGTGCTTTGGTGAGTGCTGTGAAGTGTGTAAACCTGGTGATTCACAGACCTGTACTCCTGCGGATAAAAATATATGTTTATAAAAATTAAAAATTAAAAAATGTAAAAAAAAAAAAAAGAAAAATTAAAGGAGAAGGGAGTTGGGGTAAACAGGAAGGGGAGGTGAATCACAAGAGACTATGGACTCTGAAACGATCTGAGGGGTTTGAAGTGGTGGGGGGGTGGGAGTTTGGGTTACCAGGTGGTGGTTTTATAGAGGGCACGGATTGCATGGAGCACTGGGTGTGGTGAAAAAATAATGAATACTGTTTTTCTGAAAATAAATAAATTGAAAAAATAAAAAAAAAAGAAAATGTCCCCTGAGTTCTAAAATCGCACTTAAAAATTTACCTTTATGCATTTAGAGAGAAGGAACAATTGGAGAAAAGGTTAAATATTACTAAAATTTGCTTTGTTGTGTTCTGATAAACATCTTTCTTAAAATAATTCAAATTCTAAAAACCTCGTGTTTGAAAGCTCCTCTCTGAGAGTTGCTTTTGTGATACTACTCTGTGGACTTATACTGTTGAAATAGAATTTTCCTCATGTCTTGGCTAAGAAGAAAAAGCACGATTATTAGGTTGAAAAATTAAAAGGTATGCATTTTGAAGGTATACACTTTTGAGCATTTTTATGTCATGTTCTAAAAATATATTTAATATATCTCTCTATATAAATATATACACTTTATATTTTAATAAATCTATCTTAGAGCATGGCATGGGATCAGTTAGCTTAAATATTACCCAGAAATACTCTATTTTATTAAAGTTTGGAGTTAATTTTCCCAAGTAAAGAATGACAAAAGGATGAATAAAAGGGAATTGATTTTTTAAAATAATGTTTTTGTAGTAGGTTAAAATAGTGTGATTGGTCAACTGTGAGGTTGACAAAATGTTCCCGTTATTAATCATGCAAATTCTGAGAATTTATTTGGGATTGGTTATACAAAACTAATACAAAGAAGTGACTTAGCTTTTACTATAATGAATAGTTATGCCTGCTCTAATCAGAGACAATATAATGATTCCATTTTAAAGATAATTGTTCCAAATCCATTTACTGCTTAGGTCTCTTTCAGCTTTACTCTCCTGTTCATGTGAGGGCATAAACAATTGGATATTAAGTTAGTTGTAGAAACAGGTATAAAAATGGACAGTTTTTGTGTTCAAGCCAGTCTCTGTTGTATCCTAATTGCTGTGTCTCAGAACCAGCTGCTGATTCCTTTGCTCCTGGCTGTTTCTGCTACTCCCTGGTCTCCACATTTGTTCCTCTTTCTGGAGCTCTCTGAACTGGTTTTTGCTTTTATTATCTCTCAATTTTTCCTTGCTAAGAAATAAAATTTCCTAATGAACGTATAGCTTTTACTTTATTCTTTTCTCTCTAAAAAATGTATAATAGCTCAGTGACTTACCGAGAATCAGTCCAAACTCATGGCCTCTTGTGGTTAAAGGCTCCTAGGCTTTTGAACTCTTAACAAATGAACTGGGGTGCCTGGGTGGCTCAGTCGTTAAGCATCTGCTTTCAGCTTAGGTCATGATCCCAGGGTCCTGGGATTGAGCCCCACATCAGGCTCCCTGCTCAGCGGAAAGCCTGCTTCTCCCTCTCCCACTCTCCCTGCTTGTGTTCCCTCTCTCGCTATGTCTCCCTCTGTCAAATAAATAAATAAAATCCTTTAAAAATGGCAACAAAAAATGAACTGATAAATCTGGTCGACGTTACGAGTGCATAGCCTGTGCTTTTCTGTCTCTATGTCCTTTTCATTGTGTTTTCTCTACGTATCTTTTATTTTTAATTTTTTTTTCAAGATTTTATTTATTTATTTGACAGAGGGAGATCACAAGGAGGCAGAGATGCAGACAGAGAGGAGGAAGCAGGTTCCCTGCTGGGCAGATAGCCCGATGCGGGGCTCCATCCCAGGACCCTGGGATCATGACCTGAGCCAAAGGCAGAGGCTTTAACCCACTGAGCCATCCAGGCTCCCCTCTACATATCTTTAAGCAGAAACTGTGCCTTTCTCCTATTTTTATTTTCTATAATTAGTTTATAATGCACTGCCAATCCTATAGTGAAACTAGAGAATGAATGAATGACCAAACAAATAAATGTTACCATACATCTTTTTTTAAAAATCTCTTACATTTCCAAGTACACAATAGTCTGAATAAGCTAAATATAGGAAAAGATGAGGGCGATGGAATTAAACAAAGTGTTGGATGGACATTATTATCAATAAGTAGGGCAAGGAAGTGCTGCCTAAGTAAGTATTATATTTTAGCATGTAATTATATCTTTTCAATCATATATCTTATTCATTTAATGTTCCCAGTATTTATCAGGAATTCAGTAACTGGTTTTTGTGGAAACAAATACATGAATTTTGTCTCATATATTTTTAAGTATTTGATTAAAGAATAATGCACGGCCACAGCTGGTTTCCAAAGTTGTCTCCCCAAGGAACTTTACCTCCCAGTGGTCACACCTTTGTGCATCCTTTCTTTGACTCTGAGCTGGCTCTGTAAGTTGCTGTTGACCAAAGAGTCCTAGGTCTAGGTCATAAGAAGCTGTGCAGCTTGAAGGAGGATTTACTTTTGTGATGCTTCGCCTCGAAGCCAGCCACCATGTAGGAAGTATACCTATTCTGAGACCACTGTGCCATGAGAAGCTTGAGCCATGTTAAGAAAATCACAAGAAAGAGAAAACACAGTGACTGTACTATACTATAAAAATGTACCTGTAAGGACAGCCATGAAGTTAAACTCATGTTAAAGGTCAACTGCTTTGTGTCTCCAATTTTTCGCATACCCCTGTTTGTGCAATTTACCTGTAGTTTTTTAATTGCTATATTGTATCCCATTCTGTGAGTGTATCACAATTTATCCATTCTAGTATTGATGGACATTGGAGTAGTTTCCTCTTGTTGAGTAATATGGATAGTCTTGCTGTTAGCATTCTTATAAATGTCTTTGATAAAAGTACGTACCCCTTTCTGTTGGGTGGTTTTGAATTGTTTTATGGCTATTTTGCATTGCATTAGTTTTGTGTCTACAAGTAGCCTATATGCCGTTTTAGAGTGTAATGTCTAGGGTATATGTGTTTCTCTTTCTCATCATAATGCCTACCAAGCAGAGTTTATAGTTTAACTATTCAAGAAATATACATTGATCGTTCATTTAGAAATTTTATTTTTTTATTTTTTTAAAGATTTTATTTATTTATTTGACAGACAGAGATCACAAGTAGGCAGAGAGGCAGGCGGAGAGTAAGAGGGGGAAAGCAGCATCCCTGCTGAGCAGAGAGCCCCATGTGGGGGCTCCATCCCAGGACCCTGGGATCATGACCTGAACTGAAGGCAGAGGTTTTAACCCACTGAACCACCCAGGCACCTCTGTTCACTTAGAAATTTTAAAGCACATATGCTTGGCTTCTCAAAAAAAGTTCTAAATTAATCATGGAGTTTGTACTCCAGTCTTTAAGTACAAAAAATAGGGAATATCTTTTTAACTAGATATTCCTGTTGAATAAATAGCAGTTTGTTGGAAAATATTTCATCTGCCCAGAGCTATTGTTTATTGTTTTACAAAGAGCATGAGAAAGAAAATCACTTTTCTCATAATGATAAAAGAAAGGATAGTAATAAACAACTGAAGTTTCTGTGTACTATTATCATACCTTAGGGTTATAAGCTTCAGTGAATCACTTGTTAGGATAAAGTTTATAAATTATCAGTGTGTGTAACTTGAGAACAGTGTTAGAGTACATATTTTCTATTTGATGAGCTATGTTTTAGAGCTGCATCATATCATTTACTCTAGTATAAATTAATGGGTACTAAAATTATAATAGTTTTTCCTTCACAGGTAATCAACTTGAGGAATTGTCTTGTTCTTTGCCTCTTTGCTGTAACATTTGGATTATTTATTTTAAAAATTACAATGATAAATCTATTTCAAATAGGCCAGGTCTGATTACTTTCCATCCCAGCAAATTTACTTTAAGTGCCAATACCATATGGAAAAGTTTGGCTATGATATACCAGACTTTTTTTTATTCTTTTTGGTAAAATGTAGCTCTTGAACAACAACAAAAAAAAAATAGTGACATGGAGATTTAAATTAATTTCAGATGGTTTATAGTTTGTGGTTTGTGGTTGTTAACTCTAAAGAATCAGGATATATAAAAAGATTAAAGAATCTTTTCAACCAAGCTTAAAATATGTGTGTTTATGAACAAATGCCATGCATTTTCTATCTTGGTTTATTCTTGTTCCTTTAATTCCTAGTATTTTTGTTGTTGTTGTTGTTGTTGTTTTGAATATCATGATGTCTTTTTCATCTTTCCACTCTTGTATTTATTCAGCAAACATTTACTGAGTGTTTTTTTTTTTTTTTTGAGGTAAATATTACTGTGGGATTTCCATTTTCATAGACCTGGTTCTTCCCTGGAGGAAATCAAGTGTACTGGGAGTACTAGCTATAGACAGATACAATATAATATCAGTAAACCTGAGCAAAGTAGGATCAGAGCAACTCGTTCTGCCTAAGGGAGTCCAGGAAGTTGTACACAGCAGATAACATTGGAAGGGAGACATAAAGGATGTATAGTAATTTGAGCAAAAAAAGTGGAAGGAAAGATCTTCTGTGCAAAAAGAGTAGTGTAATACAGAGGCACAGATAGAGAGGTTTGGCATGTTTTAGAAACAATGATAAGTGCTGTTTTCTTAGAGCTTAAAGCACACTGGGATAAAGAAGAGGGGGAAGACTTGAGATGAAGAAGGTTACCATTTACATTGCCAGCCAGACATGAAAAGCACAGCCTTCCCCCAGAATGACCTCCTCCTTTTTATCTTGGAACCGAACAGTAATATGGGAACTGGTAACCCTTTGTACAATTGGCAGGAATTGAATAAAAAATGGGCTTTTAATCAGCAAAGAAAATAGGATTGAGTTTTCTAAAAAAGTGTAAAAAGGACAAATGAGAGTAAAACCCCAGCATAGTCTCAGAGCAATAAGCAATCAGTGGTCATTCCCAAAGTAGAGATGTTACAGATAAGAAGGAAGGAAACCTCCATTAGAGTGCCTTTCAGCACTGGGTATGGTTTTCTCTATTTTTTCATCTTCCTTTATCAACCTGGGTGAAACCACAGAGGACAACTGGATGGAATTAGGTAGACACTAATGTGGTTGATAACAGAAATAGGCAACAGAATGATTATGATAGGGAGATATGCTGGTCTGAGAGTGAGAAAGTAAAGTTTAAAGGCATAAATCCAAATTTCTGCAATTCTATAATTACTGGGAAAGAGATGTTCTATGTTTTAAACAAGCCCCTAAAAGAAGGGAACAGTATTAGAAGACTGTTAGGAAAGTAAATGTGGTCTTACCAGGAAGGTGTTGGTAAAGACAGGTGACACTGGATAGAGGTGTCACCTCCATCAATGCATTTCCCCTTGTTCTGGAGGCCATGTTTTTAGAGATAATTACAGAGAAGAGAATGGCCAGGGAAGGTAACCAGGGTGGTGAACGGTCTGGGAAGAATATTGCAGGCAAAAGAGACAACAGACCTGAAGCTGATCAACCCTCCCATTGAATAAAGGAGACAAGATAGTCTAAAGCAAGAATTGTCTAGAGGGAAGGCAACAACCACTAACTGGAAGTCTGAGGAGTAGATTTAGTTCTATGAAGAAATTTAGTTCTACGATCTTTCTTACAACTTTCATTGACAATAAGGAAATAAACAACTTTGGGATAAATACCTCTGTGTATTGTTCTCTGTGTATTGTTAATGTTCAAGCTGTGATGGGTGCCAACTTGTCAGTTATGCTGTGATTTGTAGGCATTTTGACTAATGACCTTCAGTGTCATTAGAAGATATCTGAGGATGTAAAATATGACACTCTTGATAGCCTTAAGATGTATGTGAACCAGATGGCCTCAGCTGGATACATTTAGGAGCCGTGATGCCAGCAAGCCCTGGGCATGCGGTAAGGCTGTGTGAGAGCTTTCATTGGAGATATGACTGGTAGGAAATGACCTAGTTGCTAAATTGAGATGAAATAACAATTAAAGCCATTAGGAAATGAATGCCTGCTAGTGCCCAATTCTCAGCTGGGTACACACTATCTGACTTAGTCATCACAACAGACTTGGGTGGTGGAGCTTATTATCTATCCCTTGTTTTATCAATGAACAAAGAAAGGATTGACTAGAGTGAGTCCAGCTGCAACATTTGCCAGCTGTGTCACTTTGGAGACTCACGTGTCTCCATGCCTCCGTCCCCCCATTGAAAAGTGTGGATAGTATGAGTGGCTGCCACATAGATGAGGGTTAAATGTGTTCAGTACATAGTAGATGCTTAGTACAAGTTTGCTATCATACTTTAATTTTTACTATGGCTCCAAACTCATGCTGTTTTCCCTGTGATGCAATGGGTTGGGGGAATGTCACAGCTAAAGAAATATGAAAAAATATTAGAATCTTCATTCTTTTTTCTTTAAGATTTTATTTATTTATTTGACAGACAGAGATCACAAGTAGGCAGAGAGGCAGGCAGAGAGAGAGAAAGAGGAAGGGAAGCAGGCTCCCTGCTGAGCAGAGAGCCCTATATGGGGCTCTATCTCAGGACCCTGAGACCATGACCTGAGCCAAAGGCAGAGCCACCCAGGCACCCCTAGAATCTTCATTCTTTACAGGGGGAAAATATATGTATATATAATATTATTATATTATATATATATACATATGTATATATGTATATATAATATTATTATATTATATATATATACATATATATATATAATAAAAATATATCATTCCACTTGGGAGTGAGCCAGGTAGCAGTTGATGATTATTACATGAGTATTCTCGTATATTTATGTATAAGAACTGTGTACAGTATGGGGCTATATATCCTTCTTCAGGTAAACAACCTCTCAACACCAATCCAAAATGCTACTTACTTTATAAAATTTTTCCGATCCTCTAACTGGGATGGGATTATGTTTTCCTTTAACTGCCCACCCCTGCACACACACACCCCCACCCCGAATGTTCTTATTATTCCCTGATTTATATCACGGTTACTTGCATACTCTCCAAAGAACCTGAAGCTCAGTTTTGGCCTGGCCTTTAGCATCTCCTCTGTGGTATTTCTTGGAATACCTCAGTTCTGGTATGCAGGTACTCCAGTCTTTATTTAAATTGAGCTGCATTATTAAGTTTTCGTTTTTATCCCCCCCCCCCTTTTTGTTTAACTGATCCCTTTAGACAATACTGAAAGGCATCCACAGAACATTTACTTTCTGTAGACTGAAAGACCCGTGGATCCCCTTACCCAAGAATTCAACACTGCCACAGGATGCAAACAGCAAGAGGTTCTTTATTGTAGTGCAGGCGCCTGCGGGTGGTCAGCAGCTCCTGCTAGCTGAGCACACCTGGCTGGGGTGGTGCAGGATTTTTATAGACAGGTATAAACAAGTCCCCGATGGGACAGGGCCGATTGGCTGACAATTTGAACATTTGAAAAAAGGCATACTTGGTGTTAGCGGATTGGCTTTGGAAGACCCCCTCGCATGAAGAGAAAGGCGGGAAGGGGAAACAAAGAGGGGAAGTTTGACCTTATTACTCAGTAGAAAGACATCCTGTCTACGTGACTATGCAGCCCCCTGTCTACGTGACCTACTTGACCATGCAGCCCCCTTGCCTGCATGACCATGCCTCGGCTATTATGAGAAGGTATCTTGTTCAAACAGGAGACAAGTGTCATGCCCTAAAAGCCAAGTGCTTACAGAAAGGCAAAAGAGCAGTTACATTGAATTCAACCCTGGGGGAAGGGTCTTTTCATTGCAAGGGGAGGAGGGGTACTCTTACACAACAAAAGAGCAGTTAATTAGTTAACGACGGGGGGGGGGGGGTTTCATAGACCATAGAGGTTTTTTTTTTTTTTTTAAGATTTTATTTATTTATTTGACAGAGAGAGATGACAAGCAGGCAGAGAGGCAGGCAGAGAGAGAGGAGGAAGCAGGCTCCCTGCTGAGCAGAGAGCCTGATTTAGGGCTCCATCCCAGGACCCTGGGATCATGACCTGAGCAGAAGACAGTGGCTTAACCCACTGAGCCACCCAGGCGTCCCTAGAGTTTGTTTTTTTTAAAGCGATAGGCTAATTCCTAAAATTTTAAGTTTGTGTACTTCTTTAAAAACAAACATTACTTTAATGAAAACAGATCCTGAATTTGGTATCTGCATATCAATGATTAGGAATTGGTGGGGGAGGAAACAAACTTTGTTTCACTCTGGCACCAAAAGGCTTTCATGCAAAAAGACTAAATGCTCCCTTTAACTGACTCAGTTGCACAGATGTGTGGATGCCTATGTCCCCCTTCATCACCCAGCCATGCTGGTGCAGTGATGCTCGAATGTGCACATGCTTTGCAATACCTTCCACCGCTCCATCTTCACTGTCACTTAATTTAAATTCTTATACCTGAGTTATTGTATTAGCTTCCTCATTGAGGTGCCTGCCACCATTCTGGACTCAGGTAAGCCCTCACCCTCCATGATCGTGAACATTCTATGCACAGAGCTGACCATCTTCATGGACCTAGAATGCCACAGGAGTTTCAAGCAGTGAAGCTGGCCTCAGGGTCCTTCCGAGATCCCCCTGTCCCCATAACAGATTTCTAGCAGCAGTCTTTCCCTGTCCTTTCCCTTCTGCCAGACCCCTTGGATTTTATGCTTCAGAAATATAGGTAGTTTTTTGTTGTGTTATTCACTCTTTGATAACCCCTTAAATGTTATTGCAGCTATTAGGGATGTGGGCTCTACACTCAAATTTTATTTCCTTCAACTTTCACAACTGTAAGGTGGGGATTATGTTAGTGCCTAAGTCATAGGATTGTTATGAGGATTGAGTTAATATGTGTAAAGCACATCAGTGTACCTCTGTGCTCTGTTCTGCTTTGGGAATGTGTGTCATCATGCCTTTAGATGTGAGTCACATGCCAGCAGTTCCTGCTCTTCTCCCTATTTTCTTTTAATATTTTATTAATTTATTTGACAGAAAGAGCATACACATGAATGGGGGGAGGAGGGGCAGAGAGAAGGGGAGAAGCAGGCTTTCAGCTGAGCAGGGAGCCCAATCCAGGACTTGATCCCAGGACCCTGAGATCATACCCTGAGCCAAAGGCAGATGCTTAACCAATTGAGCCACTCAAGCACCCCTGCTGTTCCTACTATCTTAAGAATTCTTTACTTGAAGAATTTCTATCTGTTTCTTTAGAACCCTCCTCTAAGATGTCAGTCTCTTAGTAAAGCCTTTCCATGTTACCCTTTACATGCTCAGAAAGATCTGATACTCCATCTACTTCTGAACCTTGAAAATAAATTTATATGGAACACACTGTGATGCAAATATTTTTATATGTATCAGTGTGTCTTCTACTGGATCAGCAACTCATGAAATCATTATTGACTTATCATTGGTTCCTCAGAAGCTAGCTCAGTGTCAAGCACATCGTTTTTAATAAATAATCATTGGACAATTTTTTTTTGACTGAACAGCGAAGCATTTTATGACAGAATGTGGTGGTGGTAGTATTGAATTTCAAGATTTCGTTTGGACTTTATTCCAGAGCATGGTGTTCTTGTGTGATTCTGATAGGTATAGATACATATCTGCATATGTGTACTTTTATTAGTGTATGCCTGATTAAATACAGTCATTACTGCCAGTTTGCATTTATTTAACTAGTTCTGGTAGTTTATAAGAAATTAATCTTCTGACTTCCCATGTAAAAGTGCTAGCCGGGAGTTGTGGTGATTCCATGCCAAAGATCTGTTGCTGTTCACCTGGAAGACTGACCCGTCCTCTGGTTCAAGCTGTGCTTTAATAAACAGGAGCTCAAACACTTTGTGATGGGAAGTACAGCTGAGGACTCTTTCAAGTGCACAAGCGGATCATGCTGAATGCTTTCCTTGGTCATGTTCACTTCATAAAAACAGTCAATTCCCAGCCATCCCAGAAGAGGAAATGCTGAAGGTCCCTTGCTGCACTGCGGAGTGAGGAGGAAGCCAAGTGCTGCAAGCGGGAGGGGCCACACCGCCATACCCTTCCTTGGCTAGTAACTGGTGGGCATGGAGCCCGGTTGCACAGGTCCCCACACAGCAGCTTTCAGGCTAAATTTGTGCCGCTGTTTCAATGCAGAAGTTTTTGTTGTTTGATTTTTTTTTCCCCTTTCCTTTTGCAGCCACCACATAGTTCAAGGGACCAGAGCAACATGACAACATGACACAGAAGCAGAGAAAACACACTAAGTTCTTGCCAGTTGCTAAGCAGAGAAAATGCTTTTGGATGTTTGATGTATGCTTCCCTTGTTGATTTCCTAATCATGACTTGTTTTCAAAGCCAAACACAATAGCATCCTGAACACTCATCAGCATTTGGTCAGTTTTGCCCCCAAGCTAATTAACAGATTTTTATTTAAAGGGATGAGAATGAAGGGGATGCTTTTGGTAAAGAAGTAGCATTGTGGGAAATCTGATTTTTATCTTCTGTTTAAGGATGATTATTTCTAATTTTTGGACATTATGTTGTAAATATTAATTCCACTGGCCATGGTTGCTTTAATTTAAACACACAGTTTTCAGATTTTGCTGACCATTGATATTGACACATTTGTGATGGATATTACCAATTTATCTTTTTTTTAAAAAAAGATATTATTTATTTATTTGAGAGAGAGACAGTGAGTGAGAGCATGAGAGAGGAGAAGGTTAGAGGGAGAAGTAGACTCCCCATGGAGCTGAGAGCCAGATGCTAGACTCAACCCCGGGACTCCAGGATCATGACCTGAGCCAAAGGCAGTTGCTTAACCAACTGAGCCATCCAGGCACCACCCCCAAGTTATCTTTTTAAAAACCTGATGAGTTATTGAGAAGGTACGACTTTGGATCTAAATGCCAAGATCAGAGCAGCTGACAAGTAAGTCTACTTGTGCGGTGACAAAACTTATTTTTCCTTCTTTTCAGAGATGGGAAAACAACTTTTTAGAGGCAGAGAATACTGGGGAGAGTGCTAAGTGTAGGGGGCTGAAGAGGAATCGGGAATGAATCTCTCTTCCCTGACATGACTAAACATTTGGAAGGTAGAGGAGCAGCTAGGCCATTGGAGGCAATTTGAGTGCAATGTCTGGACAGGGCATTTGGGCTTGGCTAAGGTCCACAATTTTTCTGGGGTATGGAGCTGCTCCAATGTCACATACAACCAGTGCTTTCCACCAGAAATATCCAGAATGATGTCTCTTTAGTTCTTTTATCAGGACCATGAGGTTTCTAGCAGGGAACAGCTCTGCTGGAGGCTTTCAGGAAGCTTGATGAATAAGAAGACTCATGTAGTGGTGGAAAGATCTCAGGCAGCTGTCACTTGGGAGATTGAAGTTCAAGGTTAATTTCACTTGGTTGGCAAATGTGTATTGAGAAAAAAGTTCATTTTCATAATGCTTCTTTTGGCTCGAGACAGGAGAAATGCAGGAAAGATTAACATTTTTCTAGGCTCTCTTTTGGGCTAATCAGGTTATACTAATGAAAATATTTTAGTGTGCAATGCACAGTATTAAGTGCACCGTGTGTAATTTTTTTTTAATTCTCACAGTAATCCCATGATGTAGGCACTCTTATTCTGCCTTTTTTACAGTTGGGACATTGAGGCACAGAGAGATTAAGTGATTGCCCCAGAATCACCCAGCTGATCAGGGGCACAGCTGGGATTTAAACCACGTCTTAGAGTTGAGATTCTGCTCTTTGTCAGGACACTGTACTGCCTGAGCATGCAGGGAGCATGTAGATACAATAGTTGGATTGGTCTCTGAACTCTCTGTAACACTCAAGGAGCATTGATTTATCTCACTGGGTTTAAGCCATTGATTTCCATTTATATTACTTCTCTGTTCTGTAACCTTCCAAAGGCAGGTTAAACCAAAGGATTCGAATAAAATGCTCATGAGGTAAGGCAAACACTAGGGAATGGTGAGGAGTGGGGAGTGCAAGGAGGGCATCACCCCTCTGCTCCAGCCAATTGCTGCCAGGCAGATGTGTGGCCCCAAGTATAGTTAGCACATCTGATGTTTTAAGAGGTACTCTATAAATCTGGAACTTTAATTTTTAAAATTTATTGATTTATTTAAAGATTTTATTTATTTATCAGATAGAAAACCCAAGTAGGCAAAGAAGCAGGCAGAGAGAGAGGAGGAAGCAGGCTCCAGGCTGAGTAGAAAGCCCAATGCAAGGCTCAATCCCAGGACCCTGAGATCATGACCTGAGCCAAGGGCAGAGGCTTTAACCCACTGAGCCACCCAGGTGCCCCCAAAATCTGGAATTAAACTAGCAAACCTCTGTTACAAATTATGCTGTCTTCACTGTTCTTCATTCTCATTAAGGGAAGCCCTAGTCAAGGACAGAGATACTGAAAAGACAATATGAGCAACACATTAAGCTCTGTGAAAAGAAGGCATGTAGATTCTTTTGGGGAGGGACTGGTCTTTCCACAGACAGGACCTGCATTCATCTACACAAGCTCTTTGTGTTACTCTTCTGAAACTGTTCTTTGTAACACTAAACTAAGCTGCAGGTGTGGGAATGTCTTATTGATCTGAAGGTCATATCAAGGACATCTCTCATTTCTTTGTCATCTCTGTGTCTGTGGTTCAGCACAGATGAGGATATCTATCATATCATAAACACAAGTGTTAAGATATAACCTGCCCCCATCAACTTAATATCCTGGTTTTGCTTAATTTTCATGTATAAATTTCTCATTTTTGTGCATGTGCATTAATTAGTCTCAGCTGAGAAGTTTGATGAACATTTTCTTAGTATTTATTCATTCAACAAATATACAGGCTGAGAAGTATTTAAGAACTTGGAAAATAAAGTGTTTTATAATTTAAGGAACATTGCTTAAAATCTGATTTGGTCAGATATTGACCCTTTCTAAAGTTCTCAGATTTCTAAGATTAAGGAACATTAACTATGAACAACTTTTGATAGATTTCTCCCTTAGTGTTCTAATACAGCACAATAGTTTAGACATTCTTAAAACAGTGCAGTGTTTTGCAAGAAATGTCATTGTTAATAACATTATAACCATGGGACCTGAATGATAGCACTTTGATTTAGAACCAGCCTCTATAGCCTCTATAGCAATGGTTCAGATTCTATTAGTTTGAGTTATTCATCTGAACTTAATAGGATCTGTCTTCTTGTTAGAGGAACCAAACTGAGTTATTTTAGAAGATGTAGAGGGTCATAACTGGGTACCTTAGAAAAAACAGGGACAATGCAATTAGTTATTCTTAAGGAAAAACTTCAGGTGAATACATTTCTCTTGGAAAACCTAAGTTTATTAAAAAAATTGCACTGTTTATTTTTAAAAATAAGTTTTGAAGATTATGGATTGTTTATTTCAGAACTTGAACTGTTCAAAATTATCCTTGGCTTAAGTTTGTAAGCAGATTTCAAAATATTCTGGTTTTTTTTCTTTTAATGATAAAGAAATAATTATTAAAATTTGTTCTAGATTTATAAGTATTTAGAGATAGGTGTTCTATTGTTTAAGAATTCTGTTTCTTTTAAATACAGGTAGGTCCTCAAATTAATGCCATGCTTCAACTCAACTTTCTAACCATAGAGCACATTTTATTGGACTGTGTTCTTTTTCCAGATAGTTACACCTATATGTAATCATATGATTGAAGATGAAATGTTCAATTTGCATATAAAATTCTAGTTTCTTAGAAAGAATATTATGTCTAACTTTTTTTGAAAATTTAGAATTGCTACTTCAGTTTGGTAGCTACCTATTGAGTATTTTATCTAGTAATTCTATTGGTTATTTAATTAAGAAAAAAAAATATATGGGCCAAAGGATTGGAGGAAATATTCTGGAAGGAAGTGGGCTTTGACCTAGGCCCTGGAGGATGGATTGAAACCTTCCTTCACCACTGCAGTGGTGGCTGCAGTGCTTATCAATGACACTGGTGACTGAAGGGAAATGAATGGAATTAGAGTATGATTTTGAGAGGAGTAATGGCTGAGCGATAATACTTAAAAAGCTAAATGAAGTTCTGTAGGAATGATTTATGTAATTTTAAACTGATTATTGCTCATCTACTATCATCTGGTTCTAGGTGATTCCACTGGTTAAAGCATACATCTAGTGCAAGCCAGATCATGCTTGCTTCTTCTTCTTCTTCTTCTTCTTCTTCTTCTTTTTTTTTTTTTTTTTTTAAGATTTTATTTATTTGACAGAGATCACAAGCAGGCAGAGAGGCAGGCAGAGAGAGAGGGGGAAGCAGGCTCCCCGCTGGGCAGAGAGCCCGATGTGGGGCTCTATCTCAGGACCCCAGGATCAAGACCTGAACTGAAGGCAGAGGCTTTAACCCACTGAGCCATCCAGGTGCCTCTCATGCTTGCTTCTGTCCCAAGGCTATAGGCTACACTTACTATCTCAGAAACCTGCAGGGGGGGTCATCAAGCAGGTAGCTATTGACAGGCAAGAGGAAAAAACCTGCATTAGCCAGCCCAGGAATCTTCTCTTTTGCCTTTGACAATTATTTGACATGGCATAGATATCAGAACAAAAATTCAGCTGGAGTTGCCTTAATATTGTCACTGAATGTATTTTTCTAAGTTTTGTGGTAGAGAAGAGAGAGATTCTTTCACTATTTATAGCCTTTTGATGTCGACTAATTGTTTCTCTTAAATCTTGAATGAAATATCTTCCTGTACTTGAAGAAGATAATACAGATGACTATGATTTATTTACATATAATCGTATATTAAGCAGTTGTTGGAAAATTGGAATTCAAAAAAGAACACTGGAGAAATGAAATCGTTATACCCAATGAATTTAACATTCTTTTGTTTTGCATCTATTATGCGTGAGATTCTGGGCTAGATTCTGTGAGAGAACCAGGGAAATAGATTTAATCCTGGTTTTTAAGAATTTTATCAGTAACTACCATTGCTGACTCAGTATTCGGGAGAACTGCTTCACCATGATGTCCAGATAATGTGTTAACACATGTGTATGGAGCTTGTGCTACGTGTTAGACCATATAAAATCCAGGACACATTAAGAGTAAGAGCTGTGCCTGGAGAGAACACAGGGGTTAGACCCTAGAAGACAGTATATGCAAAGGAGATCTATACAATTTGAATATAATTTGATAGGTGTATAATTCTATCCTAAAACTATTTTTTTTTTAATTTTAAACATTTTGAGGGGAAGAATTGTTTTATCTTTTTTTTTCTTTTCTTCCCTTCTTCCTGCTTCATATTTTTCTCCTCTTCTTTTAGACAGTTTACTTAATACACTCCTTATGTTGATTGCCCTCCATACATAATGATATATATAATAAAGTTTTACAGATAATGGAAGTATAAGGTTTAGAGTTATTGTAAAGTTACTGAATAGAATTACATGGCTTTTCATGCTTAGATTCCTTATAATTAGTATAATGCATAACATTTTCTTAATAAGCCTTTTATTATGGGTTTTAATTTTTTTATTTTCACTGCTTATGTATCAGTGAGTGATATAAATTGCTATGACATGAATTGCTCACCTGGTGATGATTGAGAATTGGCACTTTAACTTAGTTTTAGAGTGTCATTTGTAGTCCTAGATAAAACCACATTCTCCCCAACCCTTGGTATTGCTAGTCTTTATTATTTTAGTTCCTGGTATTAGTGTATCTTATTTTCATTTTGATTTGATTGTTCCTGATAATAGACGATCCACGCTGCTCTTTTAAGTGTTTATCAGCATTTTTGTATCTTCTTTCTGTTCAAATGTTTACCCGTTAAAAAATTGTAAAGTATATCTTTTTTTATTATTGATTTAAATATTTGTATATTCTACATAAGGAAACTTTGTCAGACTTACGTATTACAGATATTTTTCCCCAGTCTGTGGTTTGCCTATTAATTTCCCTAATTAATGGTGCTTCGATCGGGGCAAAACTTAGATTTAATATCATAAAAGAAACAGCTTTCTGGAGAATGAATGCTTAGGATAATTATCATTATTAACTACATTGGTCATCTTCAAAGGAGATTTTATGCTGTTTTGAATTCATTAGTACATTGTTTGGGATGTCTGAAGACTGATTCAGGATTTCAGGGTTTGGCATGTATGCTATGTCCTAAACCCTTATAAACTCCTGTATTTCTCTCTGTAGTAGTAATACAATAATTTTGGATGAAAACAAGGTAAACTCTAAGTATCTAAATTCCTCAAATGGTGAAAGGCCATTTCCTACATTTTGTAGGTGAAACTAGTGGGTAGTATGCTATCCAGGCAGACTTTGGTCTGCCCCTGGTAATTGCTGGAATTCGTTAGCTGAAAGTAGGTACTCAGTTGTATTGTGCTCTTTAATGTGGTCTTAACTTACATGCTATAATTAGGTTAAGAGGACAGGATTTTCAGAGAATTTTCTTCTGTAAGCAATATTCTGTTACAGATATAAGAGCTTACTCAAATTCTGTGCTTTTAATTCATTTCAGGAAAAAGTCCCTACAATCAAATCTAGTAGCCTTAAACAGAAGATTTCTGTGCTCAAAGATATGAGAGAGTGCCATCCTTATCCAAAGCAGGCCTTGGAACTTTGGAAATCAAATTTAGAAACTGAACATAATTTGGTTTCTGTCTCAGCCTCTGCATGAGGTCTCCTGACCTGACTATTTTAGTTTCCCTGTGAGGGAGTGTGGGTCTCATAATCCAGTGAGCTATGGGAGAGTTGGTGCTGAGTCAAGCAAGAATATAATCCAGGCTCCCTCATATCCTGGCTGCTTGACCTTGGAGAAGTTACTTCACTTTTTTGAGACTCAGTTTCTCCATTGTTAAAATTCAGCTAAGACTATATCCAAACTTAGAGGATCATGGAAACATTAATTGAGTTAATTTATATAACTGGTGAAAAAAATGGACACTTTATTTATTAAATAATTAATGAATTAAATGTTATTGCTCTATATGTGATAGAAATAGTAAGTTTGACCAGTAACCTTAATTATTCTGTACCTGCCTTTCTTTTTCTGTTCATGTGGCAATGGCTAATTATTTCATGTCCCTTTATTCATATGTGTTTTTATTAATTAATTCTTTAGTGAATAGGCATCAAAGCAGTTATGTCTGTCTTTACTTAGCCAACTGAGAATTCAGAGTTGTTTATATTTCTTGCCACTGAGAAAAGGGCCTTGCCAATTTATATGAAATACTCTTATTTTATATTTTTTAGTTTAGTATTTAGGCAATTTACTTATTGGCTAAAATAAAGTTCAATATTTTTCTTAAACAGTCACAATCCATATATGAAAATATATATAACATTTCTTATTTCTGAACAAATATTCCAGCGAGTGTGGACTTTTGACCCGGGGAGTTCATCATTCCTTTCTATCACTTTGGAATGAGAAAGAACCCAGTATGGCCACATCTCATTCATTCTTAACTTAATGAAATGATACATAAGAAAGCAATTGTTGACACTATTTATAAGTAATAGGTTTTTTTTTTTTTTTTAAAGATTTTATTTATTTACTTGAGAGAGAGACAGTGAAAGAGAGCATGAACGAGGAGAAGGTCAGAGAGAGAAGCAGACTCCCCATGGAGCTGGGAGTCCAATGCGGAACTCGATCCCGGGACTCCAGGATCATGACCTGAGCCGAAGGCAGTCGTCCAACCAACTGAGCCACCCAGGCGTCCCATAAGTAATAGTTTTTGATGGCTTCTTTAATTCAGTCTATAGAACAGAAGGGAATATTTAATGAAAAAAAAAAAAAAAAACAGAGAACAGAAGAAATAGTCGTGCATCTATTCCTTAACTGGCATTTTAAATGATTTTGAGAAATAAAAAATGGGATTACTTGGATCGGTGTTTATTAATTGAAATGGGGTGTGTGTGTGTTTGTGTGTGCATATGGGTGTGTGAGAAACATTTTAATTATGGAAGTACAAAATTCATTTCACCAAATGAGAGATGCAGTAGCTTCATCACTCATCTTCCTGCTTCTGAGCTTGCATCTCATTTTTTATTATCAGAAAGCGACCAGACTCCATCTAAAACATAGGCCAAGTCCTGTCACTACTCAGTTCGAAACCTTCCCCATTGCACTAGGAGTAAAAGTCAAAGTTCTCATAATGGTCAACAAGGTCCTATACTCTCCCATCTCCTTACCTCTCTGCTCTCATCCTCTACCTCTTTTCCTTCTCTATAAAGTGGTACTATTTTTGGCCCCTGCTTACACATGAAGAAACGAAGACTCAGAGATTTCTTAATCTTGCTTGCATTCAGTCCATTGTTCATTTATGAAACATTGAATTTCTACTCTGTGTACAGCATTGGCCTGTTGTTTGGGTATAAAGGTGGTTAAAATATTGTGTTTATCCCCATCAGCTTCAAGCTAGTCGGGGAGAGGAGTGCATAAATTTAATACAATCAAATAGTACATGCGGTACAATCATGAGAAAGTGCACAGGGCATTCTGGAAACCAAAAGAGCAGAACCAACCCCAACCTAGAGAATTAACGCAAGGCTACCTACAGAAGAGGACCCTGAACCACTGTTAGGAAGGAGTAGAAGCTGACTAAATTTGGAGTGGAGGAGGGCATTCCAGGGAGAGGGCATGGTGAGGACAGAGGCATAGAGTACGAAACAAGGTGATAAATGGACACTGGGAGATGGCGGGTGTTTCAGGACCATAAACTTAACACAAAGCAACAAGCGATAAACAGACTGCATCACCTCTTCCACCCTGGGAAGCAGGATCTGGAATTAGTTTTACTGTCTCAAGTCCAGGGAACTGGACCTAATTCCTCAGTTTCAAGCTGATAACGCACCTCTACAGTGTGACTCGGCACTATAAAGTCACGTGCTACTTCATTTCTGAATTTTATTCCAGTTCTTTATCAGCTCTAGGGTCCAAATCTAAATCCTATTGCATTTGGAAGAGGCCATGACAATAAAAATTATTCCCCGGTAGGTGCCATTTCCCCTTCCTCCCACCTCCTCTTCCCCCCACTCCATGTCAAGGAGCATCTGTATATTCGTATAACTTTCAGACCAATGACAGCGGGACACATGCTCCCATCTCCCTGAATATTATCATTGCTGCCTGAAGTCTTCTTGCTGGGAGCACTTAGGACTTCCAGACAAACCCCCAAATATTGGATGTAGTTCTGATTAGATTTTAGTTTACTGTTTAGTTTGTTCTTTATATTGTTTGCATTTTCAAGCTCTAAGCTCTGCAAATAATTGCCCTAACCCATGTTAGTAATGTGCACTCAGCCTAGGGACAATTTCATTTATATCCCGTTAAGGCTGCTTCTTGAGGATCTAGGATGATTTAAGTGTTCTGAAACAATGAAAGTACTGGTATTAGAGGGTATTTGCTGTTTTGGAGCAGTAAGCAAATCTATTGCATCTTTGTGGATATATAACAAAATTCATAAAGTTTTGAATGAACATTAGCTTTTTCTTTGTTATTTTACATAACCCAGGCCAGAAAAAATGCATAAATTTTTGTTGTTGTTATAATTGTTGTTATAATTTTCCTGTAAGGGCAGTTTTCTCATTTACCTGCATCCAACTTGCTTCATGAATATTCAGCTGTTGATGGAGCTGCAAGCTAATATCCATGGAAATGAACACATTAATAGTATTTTCCTGGCTCCTACTTGGTTCATGAAGTATACAGACCATTTATGATGTTTCCTATTTCATTTTCCTGTTGGCTCTTGAAATATAATGAGATTATTGATAATAATTGTTATCCCAGATTTTCAGTTATTTTTTTCTCATATTTCTTGAGTGCATAAGCAAAATATTTCAGATATTTGCCTTTTTAAAGATTGTTAATGTGTACTTATAAAGCAAATTATGAATAAAAATTATAAATGGATTAAAGACCAAGATATTTTACATATTTATACATATATGATACTAATCCTTTTGTTAATGCATTGATTATCACATGTTGTATAAAAGACTGATTCTTCTTGAAGGTCTTTCAGAGATTAAATGTACTGTCATTTAATGAGAATAACATCTGGCAAGTATATTTGGTGATATAAAATAAAATAGGAAAAAATAGTAGTTATAACTAACAATGATATATTGGTTTTTGATGTAATAGTTGCTTCACAAATATTAATTTATTTAACCTTTGCCTGAAGGCTATAAGAAGAAATACCATATTAATTCTCATTTTACAGATGTTGGGACAGCATCAGGGAAGTAAATTTACTGGTGAGATGTCTTATATCTAGCATTTGGTAGACCTGGGGTTTGAATCCAGGCAGACTGGCTCTAGAATTCAAACTTTAAACCACTTCATGTTCTTTTTTTTTTTCTGTTGACAAAGTCTGCAAACTGAACTGACTGTTGTCTCAACACCTGTGCATTCCTTCCCCACTGATTTAAAGTACTACGTGCTTCACGGGGCATCTGGGTGGGTCAGTTGGTTAAGCCTCAGACTCTTGATTTTGGCTCAGGTCATGATCTCAAGGTTGTAAGATTGGGCTCCACGTGGGGCTGTGGGCCAGCATGGAGTCAAATTGAGGATTCTCTCTCTCATCCTCCCTCTGCCCCTCTCTCCTCTCCCCTATGCATGCTTGCAAGTGCTCTCTTTCTCTATAATGAATAAATTAATTAAAAAAATAAAGTGCCACTGGTTTCAAATACGAAATTTCCTTCTACTCAGTGTTTTCTGGACTCTCTTCTGTTCCACTGATCTGTACTAGCCCCAAACTAACTGTTAACATTACTATACATTAGTTCCTTTTAGAAATAGAGTTCAGATAGAATGAAAATGGAAAGGAAACAGAACTACAGACTGAGAAGCGGATGGTATGGTGAATATCTAGACATGAAGAAAGGAGAGAAGGGGGTATGGCAAGTCAGAAGGGCAAAAGGATGTTGGTAGAAAAGTCATATGTATCTTAAGGATAGGAAGGGACAATTTTAGGAGTTCTGAAGAAAAGTTAAAATAGATACAGAAATTTCTAAATAAAAAAAAGTTCTTTAAATTAGTTCAAGCATACATGTATCATGAAGCAAATTTTAAAAAACCTTTCTTCTCGACCTTGTGGGATTATATAGTGAGCTTGAACAGAGTGTGGGAAAAAAAAAACAAAAAACAAAAAAAAAGGTCTGGATGCCAGGCAGAGACGAATCCTCGTGTTGGGATCCTCAGTCATTTCTCTGGGTTGTTTTCCAGCATTAAATACTTTTCCTTCCCTCGCTGTTACATTTCCTTTTCATGGGAACTGAATTCTCAAATAACAACTTAAACAGGAATAGTGTTCTGCACTTTAAATTGGGGAAATGACCAGTTTCCTGTACCAGAGAAAAAATTGTGCTTGAGAATATTATCTATATAATGTGCTTTGTACTTCCTGCTTAGCCTTTTCTTTCACTGTGCTGTGTTTTTTAAGTTATCTGATATCACTGTGAATTCCTGAGCAGCACAATATGAAGTATTATATTAGAGCCACAGTAGTCTCCTGGCATCTCTGAATAAATATTTGTGCAATATTAAAAATAAGTTAATTGAGCTGGCATTTTATTGAGAAAAAAATTTCACAAATGTGTTCCTATAAGCTTATGAAAGGCCCTTGGAAATTCATTTTATCCCATATCGATCACCAACACCGGAAACATACTTTTATCTTATTAAATGCCACCCAAAATTCTGAGATATTTGAAATACCCTTTTTTGTTATTAATTCAGAATGTAATGAAAGGTTCATTATTTTCATCTGACTTTGAGATCTTTTACAAATATTATGACTTGTAATACTTAAAGGAATAGATTTTAATTTTTGTTTTATAATCTCGCCTAATGCACCATGTTTGTTTAATGGTTCTCTTGGTGCTATAAAGAATTAATAGTATTCAGAAGAGCTAAGGCAACTCCAAGAGTATTAGTCTTCTTTCTGTACCTGACCTTTCTGTAGAACTTTTTTTCAGATTGGCCTGTCATTTTATTTTATTTTAAACTATTAATATTTTTTGATAAAGTGATTTTTTGGCAATAAATTTCTTTTGGCTTATATATTCAAAGTATCATTTGATTCATGATGATCTTGTATTCCTTGTATGGTTTTGAATGATTGAGGTCTTTTTCTAGAATGGTCAGTGAGACACCAAACTTCAGGAAAAATCAACTAAATAAATAAGATTAAGAAGTGCCCAATGTTTATTGTTTGCTGTTTTGAAACCCCTCAGAGCTAATCCTCCTCAACACACCTATAAACAGGATGTCTCGTAAGCAGGGAATGCAGCCAAAGCTCTGAGCCTTGGTTTCCTCACACATTAAATTAGGTTAAAAATATTAGTACTGAAAGACCCGCGGATCCCCTTACCCAAGAATCCAACACTGCCACTGGATGCAATCAGCAAGAGGTTCTTTATTGTTAAGCAGGCGCCTGCGGGTGGTCAGCACGTGCCTGTGGGTGGTCAGCAGCTCCTGCTAGCTGAGCACACCAGGCTGGGGTGGTGCAGGATTTTTATAGACAGGTACAAACAAGTTTTGGATGGGACGGAGCTGATAGGCTGACAATTTGAACATTTAAAAAAAGGCATACTTGGTGTTAGCGGATTGGCTTTGGAAGACCCACATTTTGGCCAGTCACCGTTCAGATAGTGTACAGTAGAGGGTACGTGTTGAATTGCACGTTTCTAACCTTTATCTATATACGTGCTGAACTGCCTGTCTCCGGCCTTGGTACGGGAGAGGATCCCCTTATCAAGTACGCGCTGAACCGCCTGTCTCCGGCCTTAGTGTGGGGGACTTAGGAGTAGGGGGAATTCTTAACAAGGGAAAAGTATAACTTTATTTGATTACACAGCGAGCGAGGGTTTAAGCAATTTTTCATTTCTTAGCAAAGCATTAGAAGCATTATTATACAGAAGCCAAAAACAGCCGGGTTAAACACAGATTTTCGCTATTCGTTATCCTGTTATGCTGCTTGCTGACTCCCTTATCTATCGTCAGCTGGCTACAGTTTCTCAGTTAGCATAAGCTGGTTATAAAAAGAATGTTAAAACTTATAGGCTATAGTATAATTCTGACCTGGGGTCCTTCATTCCCCCCTTTTTCTTTAACATGGATATAATCTTATATCCATCTGTTTTGTTCTTCAACTGAGTCCTTTTGGGACTCTACTTAAGTAGTTGGTATTGCTGAGTCAAGACCATAGTCTGAACAACAGACAGGCGATCTTTAATGAACTGTACTAACCTGTTTTAGACACAAGGACCAAAAGTTAGAATTAATAACAGAATGATGAGAGGGCCTGTTATAGATGACAACAAAGTAGTAAGCCAAGGCGATCTGTTGAACCAGTTTTCGAACCATCCCTGCTGGGACTGAAAATCCCTTTTTCTTTGAGCAAGTCTTTCTCTGAGTATATCCATAGTTTCTCTGACTACTCCAGTTTGATCTGCATAAAAGCAACATTCTTTTTTTAAGGCGGTCAGGGGTGCCTGTGGAATGTCACACATATTATCAAGGGGAGTGGGTGGAGAGGGAGTGCAAGGCATCAGCCCCTTCTCCATCCTCAGCCAGCCTCCTGCTCCCTCATCATTTCCCCCTGAACAATTTTGACTCTTAAATCTTTAAGGTGGTTGAAGGTGGAAGGTCTCATCTTCTGTAACTTCTTCCTGCTGAATAGGGGCGTAGAGCTGTCCCTACCTACTGGGGTCAATATTGATCAGTGGAGGAATGTATAGGGGAGTTACGAAAGGTGGAGGCAGCCGAATCCAGCGCTGACAGTGAAGAGGCATCGTCTCACGCGACAAGGATCGTCTGTCGTGGTGAAGTCATTGCAGCAATGGAGTCTCGGCACCAAGTAGAGAAACACTGAACAAAGCAACATATTAAGGTTAATGAGGCGATAAAAATGAGAAGCCCGAGAAGGAGATTTGGCCATAGTCCTCCTTCAAACCAGGAACTTAACCAATCACTAAAAGAGAGAGAGGGACCTTGTAGAGCCTTAATCTGGGCATTCATATCCTTTATTAGTCCTGTGATATTTTTGTGATAGTCTGGGATGTATATACAACATTCTGTCTTGAAAATTGCACATGTGCCACCCTGGGCTGCTGTCAGGACATCTAAGGCCATCCTTAGTATAGCGATAAGGAGGGTTTTGTAACTTAGGCCCATATTTGATTGGGGAGTTATGGCTTGATAGCAATCCCCTTTCTTCCAAATAGCTCCATGGGCATGTAGTACCAGGAAAGCACATTTTGAGTCAGTATAAATGTTAATTCTTAGGCTTTGGCAATTGCAAAGTGCTAGTGAGCACTATGGCACACCTAGCTTTTCTTCTTATTATTTTTTTTTTCTCTATGAAAACTACTGTCATCAGAAAACCAACTGTCATTCGTATTTTTAACAGGGGAATCTTAAATCTGGACAAATAAAGTAAGCAAGATCAATAACCTTTTTTGCTCTATAGAGAAAGAAGTACAGTGGTCAGGTTCAGGCATACAGGTAACTAGGTTTAAAGTTTGACAAGTTTTATTTCTGGCATATCTGTTAATGTAGCCCAGTATTTAATAAGTTGGCCTCCATCATCCATTGGTGGCTTTTGCCTTCTAAGACAAATCTGGACCTGATGTGACATCATTACAGTCAAGGATTGTCCCATAGTGAGCTTTGAGGCTCTTTTATAGAAGGGCTGTTCCATGCTTAGCTAAAGCATCTATTTGCAATTGCACCTCAACAGAGGTGGCCTCTAGGATAAATATGACTAAGGGATGAAACCAATAAGACGACCTTTGAGTGGTCCAGCCTTAACAATATCCTGATTACAGAGGATCATTGTCAAGAGATAAGGGGAGTCCCCCATACATCATACAATCCACTCATAAAGAAAGTGGGGTCATCCATTATCTCCATAAGTCCATAGTTAATTCTATGGAGTGCAGTATGCTGGCTTTTAGGCAATTTCATTATTCCAGTTGTTTCATCATGTGCTGTGGGGTCTGCTAATATCCCCACAAAACAGTAAGATCAACTAAAGAAGCTATTGTACAACTTCTCTGAAGTTTACCTCAAATTGTTTAGCTTAGGTAAACATTTAAAGACAAATCTAGAATTTAACATCCATAAAGGTGTGTTACTAAAACAATTTTTCTCTCTAAAATAACCCTCATTTATAGAGATAGCCAAATCAGGACTAATTCACTTGTGAAACAAGTCCAGTTTTGACAAACTGGCCCATTATTTACATAAGCTCAGCAAGAACAGTTGAATGTGATCAATAGATCTTTTAGCATCTGCTTTGCTGGAACTTCTTATAAGGAATCTCTAGGTTGAACTTTTAGTAGCCTCTCCGGGCCAGAAGCCAAGCCCTGTACTTGCCATCAGGCATGCCTGCAATACCTGTTGATTTGGGCGAGTTCCTCTTCTGAGTTTCCGCACCTACCAAAGAGTGACATTCTTTACTCACCTGGTGAGGCTGCTGGGAACTCTGTAAGCAAGGTATCAGGCCAACAGTCAGTCCCAAGGGGCTTTATGGCTCCAGATTTCATAAAGTCAACCTTAGTTCCTTTAAACTGTCTGGTCATATCTGAGTCTTTTCAAATATGACATCCCAGTCAAAGCCTTGGTAAAATAACCAGTTCTCAATGGTGTCCTGTTAAAGGAGAACAGATTCTTATTGAACTTATGCAAATGACTGATTGCCATGGAAGAAAGAATACTTACTGAGACCTTTTGGTTTCAGAGGGTTCAGATAGAGAGAAAAGCTTGAATGCTTTGAGCACTTTTACATCTCTGTAAGTTACAGATAACTTAAGAAAAAGTATCCCTAGTCTGGAAGAGCAAACATTAGAGAGAACCGGCAATGTTTAAAATAAGACAAAACATTAAGAGACACAACACTATAATCTTTTAGTTCATTTAGTCCCATGTTACTAAATCTGGTGAATGCGGCTTTAGTCCGTTTTGGAAATTCTTACCTATTTCAGTTTTAGGATTTTCAAGTATATCAAATATCTGTATTTGTCCTGAAAGTCCTTTATAGGAATCTCCTTGAAGATAAAACTCATTTTACAAGAAAATTAAAACAATTATAAATGACAAAAACTCAGAATGGATATGGTTAGAGCTAAAGAGACATGGGAATTTACAATTTAGCTGCAAGGAAATCAGGTTACAATTTCTGTGACACATATAACATTCCCATAATTACAATATCAAGCGATGATCTCTCAAAACATTAAAACTTTAGGAAGTGCGTAGAATCTCTAGAATAGTTATAGTATTTTCCCAAATGTAACCCAAGGTTTATCACTGGTTCAGTAGTACTTCATGAGCAACTTCATGTATCAAGGAAAAGCCTGAGTTAAAGAGATTTACAATTTAAATCTTGTCAACATTTGCTAAAACCTTAGAAAGTTTAAAAACACATGAGTAAATATAATTAGGGATGTTAAACACCTGATAACACAAAACATACGAACTGAATTTTTCAGGCAGGCAAAGAGAAAACCATTTACATTTTTTTTTTTTAACAGATCAATTAGCTAAGAAAACTTTGCCCCTTTTAAACAGAAAGAAAACTAGCTTTTTATACCAGTGTCTTTCCCTTTTTTATTTTATTTCTAAGTGTGCAGTCTTAAGATAGGAGTTTTCTGGGTTTCCCTCCTATCATGAATGATGTCGCAGACAAGGGAGGGGGATCTTTCCCCTGCTGTCCTGTTCCCATCCCTCATGGGAATTTAGGAGCGTCTTAGCTAAGGCCTGTCCGTATAAACCCCGGACCAGGCTACTCCATGGAGTAGATGACCGTTATGCCATATGACGCCCCGCGAGACTCAAGGTGCAGCCCACTCAGACTCCGTAGCCGAAGTGGTGGAGCCATACAGACACATTCACACAGTAAGGCACTCTTCAGATTCAAACAGGTTGGATACCCTCCCCTTCGGGGCATCTCTGGCTAATGGGAGGTGATCAGTCTCCCCTTTCATTCTTTACAGATTAGAGTGAGTTTCTATGGTTACAGGCAATGGAGGATGGTAACAGGGTGTTTTCGCAGTCCCTCAAGGTTGGGCTGCTTCCTTAATCTCTCAAGGCCAAATGGCCCTTATACTTGGAAGTATAATCTGTGTGGAGGCAGGTCAGGAGACTGCTAAATTACCTTGGAGGCTGTTTTTCTTTCTTTTTTTTTAGTCTGTCCTGACCATATCTAAAATTTCTTTTGTGAAGATTTCCGTTCACAAACCTTCTACAACTTTCCTTTGCATTCAGGTTTTGTCCCAAGCCATTTCCTTCCAAACAACCATCTCATTTAGGACAAAATTACCTTCCCTTACCTTCAACAAAATGTATTCCCATTCCTTAAATCTTTCTTACATATCTCCTACTTTCCTACATAAAGTTTCCCTTTATTTCCATCAGTCTTAGTTACACTAAGCAGAACCTTGTATTCTTAGAAACACCTTTAGTTATTAACCAATTGTGAACTGTTACACAACAGAATTCTTCAGGTGGCAAATTTATGAATCAGTTAAGTGGCAAACAAGTTTACCAGCAGATTTAAATACTCTTAGTTTCTTTGCAGTAAGAAGTCAAAAGCACAAACCTACATCCAGTAATTAACGACTTAGCTTTTTATCCTGTCTGGTTAAGACCTAGATGTCCACAATTCAATTCCATTTGTCATCCAAGCAAAACTTTAAAACTTTCAGGTTACCAAAGACTTTGAAAGCTACTTTAGCAATTACCCATTAGAACTTTGAGATAGACAATTAACCATCAGTTTAGTCATTCCTTTGCTAACAAATTTTAACAAGTAACACAAGCTTATTTGACCTTCAGTAAACTTTGATAGATTACTGCTGTAACTTCAAAGACACGTCTTATCTTAATTAAACCAACAATCTTAACTTAGTTCCAATACTGATTTACGTTCCACCTGGACCCACTCCACTTTGAATGTTTACCTGAGACATGCGTGGGAAGATCTGGAGTGGGGAGGTGTTAGGTCCAGGGGGTGTTGTTCTTGCTCCTTGACAGTGGAGAGAGAAGGAGCTGTGGTGCATGATCTAGAGGCCAGTCATGCAGGCTGCACACACGTTGGTACAGAAACACGTAAGGGGGAAACAGAAGAAACAAAGTGCCGCCAGGAGGCAGAGAAAGGATTCCCAGTTTTGGAGCTCCTAAGCCCCAACAGAGGAGCAGACACCATGCTTTCCCACCAGCAAGGGGGGAGGGGTTAAGCAGTCTAAGTCAGGCCAGAGAACACAAGGAAACTTCCCCGAAACAAAGAGAGTTTCGGCAGCTGCTTGGGAATATTCCTTATAGTCTCTGTCTCGAGTGAGACTAACCCCAGTTGGCTCCAGTTATAGACATTAACACGGGAAGTGAATGAGGGAGAAGCTCCATTTTAGAATCAAAGAAAACACCAAGGACAACGAGTAGAATGCACAAAACAATTAACAAAAAGGTCGCTGCACGGTTTCGGTATACTACCGAAAGCAAGGTTTCCACCAGCCCAGAGGAGCCTCGAGATCTCCCTGCGGTGGACAAATTCCATCCAGGGCCGAGGGGTTCCTTTGGAACGGACAAACGGATATAACCCTCGGACAAATGAGGGGCTCCAAAAAATTGGGCCCCTCTAATCCCTGGGGCGTCCCCCAGGGTGGCAGGGGAGAAGTCCGAGCTCGTCAGCTCCTTCTCAAGCTGCCTACAAATACAATCCAACAACGCACGCTGTTGTACAAACACTATACCGCTACCTGCAGTATAGGTCAAACAGAGGCCTCACAAGACTAGAGACAAACAAGAACACGAGACTGGATACAAACGAGAACATGAGACAGGAGACAAGAATGCTGGCCAGCTTACCTCCCGGTGGGAGTCAGTTGGATCCGTGGGCAGGAGTCCAATGATCTCGGTGGAACCTCCAAATGAAAGACCCGCGGATCCCCTTACCCAAGAATCCAACACTGCCACTGGATGCAATCAGCAAGAGGTTCTTTATTGTTAAGCAGGCGCCTGCGGGTGGTCAGCACGTGCCTGCGGGTGGTCAGCAGCTCCTGCTAGCTGAGCACACCAGGCTGGGGTGGTGCAGGATTTTTATAGACAGGTACAAACAAGTTTTGGATGGGACGGAGCTGATAGGCTGACAATTTGAACATTTAAAAAAAGGCATACTTGGTGGTAGCGGATTGGCTTTGGAAGACCCACATTTTGGCCAGTTACCGTTCAGATAGTGTACAGTAGAGGGTACGTGTTGAATTGCACGTTTCTAACCTTTATCTATATACGTGCTGAACTGCCTGTCTCCGGCCTTGGTACGGGAGAGGATCCCCTTATCAAGTACGCGCTGAACCGCCTGTCTCCGGCCTTAGTGTGGGGGACTTAGGAGTAGGGGGAATTCTTAACAAGGGAAAAGTATAACTTTATTTGATTACACAGCGAGCGAGGGTTTAAGCAATTTTTCATTTCTTAGCAAAGCATTAGAAGCATTATTATACAGAAGCCAAAAACAGCCGGGTTAAACACAGATTTTCGCTATTCGTTATCCTGTTATGCTGCTTGCTGACTCCCTTATCTATCGTCAGCTGGCTACAGTTTCTCAGTTAGCATAAGCTGGTTATAAAAAGAATGTTAAAACTTATAGGCTATAGTATAATTCTGACCTGGGGTCCTTCAGTACTTTGGGATGTTTGGGTGGCTTAGTTGGCTGAGTCTCTGGCTTTTTGTTTTTGACTCAGGTCACTATCTCAGGATCCTGGGGTAAGCCCCACATCCAGGTCTGCACTCAGCAAGGAATCTGCTTGATATTCTCTGCCCCCCCCCCCCGCCGGCCCCTACCGCTGCTTATGGGTGCATGCTCTTTGGCTTTCTCTCTGTCTCTCTGTCTCATTCTTGTTCTCTCTTAAATAAATAAATAAATCTTTCAAAAGAATAATAGTACTTACCTCACAGAGAGGTGAAAAGAATTCACAGAGGTAATTTTTGTCGGCACTTTGCACAGTGTCAGTGCATAATCAGAGCCAAATAAATGCTGACTGGTATTTCTGCCACTACTGCTGCAACCACAGCATCTACTGTGGTAGATCTATTACATCTACTGTGGTTTTATTTATTCCTAACACTAGAGAAAAAATAACTAAAGGGTAAACCCCCACCTCCCGTTTTTGCTCCTCTCTTAACAGTAAATCAAGCCAACTAATGCTAACTTCAAGACAATTCCTTGGTTTCAAAACAAATAAGTCAAGGTATTTGTTTGGAGGGGGTGCTATTGTTTGCTAAAATATATGTATATTCCATATTGTCATATAGTATTGGATCTTTTCTGCTCAGAATTCCAGGTTTGCCCTCAAATGTGGTTCATGTCAATCAATCTCTTCAGTCCTATTTTCTAAACATTTCAGAAATTTAAAAACTAACAAATGCAAAGAAGGTAGAAAAACTTAATTCAAGATCAAACTGTAAGGTGTTTATAGAGACTGCAGCCCATCTATAATCCTTGAGAGGACTTAGAGCACAAAGTACTAATATAAGTTGAACAATGTATGTGGAGTAAGGCCACACTATGGCTTTGATTTCAGTGATCTGCTAAATGATCTTGGTATGGACAGAACTCACACAGGTTGATTAAGTTAAATGACAGACCCATCCGAAAAAAAAAAAAAAAATGTAAACTTTGTGTTAGAATTAACATCTAATGTAATTGTTAATGCCTTGGAAAAACCGATGTTAAGTAAATATGCTCCAATTTTCTTCGTGCTATTTCTTTAAGCCTTTTCTCTTCTCATCTGGGGACTTTTTCACTCTAATACTTTAAGAACAAGTGCCATTTTAAAACATTTTAAACTCTCCGGGCTCAGTCAGGGGACCATGCAACTTGATCTCAGGGTGCTGACTTCAAGTCCCACCTTGGGTGTAGAGATTACTAAAAATAAGCAAACTTCGAAAATAAAATCAACTAGAGGTTAGAAGTATGGAATTAAAAGGGCCCCATCCGCCAGAGGGAGCCATTTCCTTGTGGGCTTGGGTTGACCCTGACCCTCCTGGAGTAACTTGCTTGCAGGCCCCAGATCTGGGGGCGGGCCAGGTCGGTTGGAGACATCCAATCAGTGGGGCACGCATATATTTGCTTTGGTAAGTTGGAATTTAATTGGCCACCGGTATTGCTGAGGGAGGGTGACTGCAGTTTTCCCTGTTTGTTGCAGTCTCATTGGCCACGTGTGTGGGCGGGGCTCAACCGCCTCTATAAAGATTAGTCTGCAAGGCAGGCAAGTAGTGATAGTCGTCTGGGTAGTAGTGGTAGCGTTGGGGTCGTTGGGGTTGTTGGGATTGTCAGGGTCATTGGGAGCGTCATGGGCCTCAACAGGGAGCGGCCTCGCCTCGCGGCCTGGCCTCACCAGGTAAGGGGAGTGGTCTGGCCTGGCCTCCCCTCGCCGGGTAAGGGGAGCAGCCTGGCCTGGCCTGGTCTCGCCTCGCCAGATAAGGGGAGCGGCCTGGCCTGGCCTCACCTCAATGGGTAGGGGGTAGCAGCCTGGCCTCCTCTCGCCTCGCCGGGTGAGGGGAACCGCCTCGCGGGGTGAGGGGAACTGCCTTCCCGGGTGAGGGGAACCGCCAGGGTCCGTGTCCTGGTCCTCGTCGCCTCTTTGTAAGAGAGGGCCCCAACTGGTTGGTTTGATTTTCGATGCTTGGTGCGAAGTAAAGCTTTGCTTGACTTTCACTTTGCGTTGGTTTCATTCCTTTGATCACGGACCCCAACAGACTGATTACTATTAAAGAAAGCTTTATAAAAGCCAACAGGGCCTTGGCAAAACCTCAAGATTATGTGCTGAAAATTTAAAGGGCCACAGAGATTTCTAAGTCACAAAAATCAGTAAAATGAATTTTATGTAAATTAGATACTAATATTAGTGTCGAGAATAAAAAACAATTGCCATTTAGTTTTGGTCTGGGGGTAACAGGGAATAGTGATGATTGCAGGGAGGGAAGGGAACTTGTGGTTGCTTTTGCTCCAGGCTATTGCTGCCATTCAGGAATCTGGAACCTGGGTTGATTTTTTTTTTTTTTTTTCTAGTGTTTGAAGAGGGACTGTAATGATTGATTTTTATGTAAATGTTCTTATTAAATGGAAGCCGTTTAAACAATATCTTAACCAGTTGTGTTATGTTCAAAAATACCTCCACTTCTTTCAATCTCCGCTTTAGACTTAACTCATTGCCTTAAGTCAATGGAAGTTAAATATCCAAAAAAGATGGCTATTATTAATCTACTTTTATGGGTTGAGTGGTGAGGATGAGACGGCAGGAACTGAAATCACAGAAACACAAGAGAAAACCAAAAACTTAACAAAGTAACAAAAGTTGACAAAAAACACAATTCAGAAAAGTTTGCTTTTATTTTGGTACGTTATTGAAATCACTTAATAAAATTCTGATTTTTACTCTTCGTTCAATTTTATGCATCTCCGAGATTCCATTGATCATGGTTGTGGTTTTTCCTTCATCTTCTGTCCATTTTCACTAGTGGCTTTCTAGCCACCTCTTAACCACCCTTAAAATCTTGTGCCTTGTGTGTAGTTAGAGTACCGATGACATGCTGATCCTTCATGAATTCTTTCCCCTGAGAAGTCCTGAAGAGCACAGTTCTGTCATGCTGCCTTTTAACACATTGAGGTCAAACAGAAAACACTAAATAATGTTTTAATTATCCTCAAATCCCAGGGAAGTTTCAGCCCAGGAAGTTTAAAAAGTATGGTTGTATGGTGAAAAATTATCTTCGCCTAGATGTTGGTGATGTTAATTTTGGAATAATAGTTGTTTTGAGAAAGAATAAAACATCTTTTGTGGGAAATTAAGTATATATTAATAGGTTCTCAACAAATATGACATTATAAATCCTTTTGATTCTGAATCATGAAAAACACCAACATTCCAAGATTTTTTTGGTCTGGATATTGACATAGTGTTTGGTATCACTGTGATGTTTTTAGGCATCTATCTGAGTAACCCAGGGTGGCATATATTTTCTTTTAATGGTTTGTAGAGAGATAGATGCCCAAGAGGGTCAGTCTTCAGTGCTACTGAACAAGTGACAAGTGATTTATTATTCTCTCAGTTTTTGGAGTTTTATACGGATGGAATGTTGTCATGGCAATCTAGGGACAAACTAATATCTGTTCCAAAAGATGAAAACATGCTGCCCATACATTTTCTGTAGCATCATATAGTCTGATGGAGAACAGACATGCAAACTCAAAGTATTTTATAATTGTTGTTCATTGTGTCTGAGTTGAAACTACACAACAAAGGGAGCTTTAAAAATTCCGCCTTGTTTGAAAGGAACTTTAAACTCTGCCTAATAATTTTATAAAAATGTGGTGGACTTTTTACTTATAATCTAACGAAATCATTGTGGGACATTGCTAAAGCCCAGGAAGCCAGAAAAAATTACTTATTTTTATAATGTAGCCCAGAGATGTTGATAATGCAGATGCTTTTAGTCTCAAATTTGTGAATCTCCTTAACAGTGCTATAGGTATTTTAGGATTGTATATACCAGGGATGCTCAACTGCACCACTGTGGTGGTGCTGAGTCATGGCAATGTGGAGAGACATTTTTGGTTGTTGCAACTGGGATGGTAGTTGCTGTTAGCATCTAGTCAGTGCAGGCCATGAAACTCTTAAACATCCTACATGTAAGGACAAACCCCACAACCAATATTTTTCTGGCGCAAGTGTCCAGAGTGTTAATATTGAGATACCCTGGTATATGATGATGAAAAAGAAAAGCAATTGTATGATATTTTTATACTCTAAGTTGCTGATGATTAGATATATTCTAATATCTGGGAAGATAATACAATAGGGGAATTAATACTACACAGTCTGGTGGTCTTTAGAAACGAAGATCTAGTAAAGAAAATATTTTTTACTTATACCACTAAACTTATTGAGTGCTTACCAAGTGCTAGGCATTGTTGGGAGACACTGGGGAAACCCAAGTGAACAAAACAGATAGACTGCCTTCACAAAGCTCTGGTATGAATGTGGGAGACTAGTAAACTAATACATAAAATGGGACATGGAGGAGCAGGTAGTGCCATAGGGTAGATAAAGTGGAGTAATGGGGTAGGTAGGTAATGATAGAGGGTGGGAAAGGGAACACTTAGACTGGATGGCCATGAGAGACCTGAAGCTTAGGAGTGAGTGACAGCAGGAGGCAGCCTGATGAAGTGGGTTTTAGGCAGAGGAAGAAAGTTGTGAAAAGGTGTCAAGGTGGAAAGTAGGTGTGGCTTGCTGGGGAGGCGCAGAGAGGTGGCTGTGAGTGGGCAGTGGTCCAGAATGGGGAAGCTGGGATGAGACAGAATACAAGAGGAGGGAGGGGCCAGATCATGCTCATTTCTTTTTTAGGTTGAGAATATTCCATTGTCTGGACGCATTTATCCATTTACTTACTGAAGGACATCTTGATTGCTTCCAACTTTTGTCATTTATGAATACAGCTGCTATGAACTTCTAGGTGCAGGTTTTGTTATGGATAAATTTTCAGCTCATTTAGGTAAGTTCTAAGGAACACGATCCTTGAATTGGCATGGTAAGAACATTTATGGGAAGAATATGCCAAACTGTTTCCAAAAGTGGCTGTATCAGTTTGCATTCCCACCAGCAATCAGTGAGAGTTTCTGATTATTCGCCATCCTGCCAGCTTTTGGCACTCTGAGTATTTTGGATTTTGTCCTTTCTGATAGGTGTGTAGTATCTCATTGTTTTAATTTGCAGCTGCCTAATGACACTAGATTTGAACACCTTTTCATATGCTTATCTGCCATGAGTATATCTTCTTTGGTGAGGGGTCTGTTCAGTTCTGCCCATTTTTTAATTTCATTGTTGACTTTCGTATTGTTGAGTTTTACTTTGTACCTTTTGGACAATGTGTTTTTTTTTTTTTTTTTTTTTTTTTTTTAATCACATGTGTCATATAATTCTTAGGGAAATACTTCCTGGTTTGTGGCTTGTCTTCTTCTCTTGTCATTCACAGAGGAAAAGTTTTTAATTTTAATGATGTCTGGATTGTCAATTATTTTTTTCATGAATCATACCTTTGGTGTTACATCTTAAAAAGTCATCACCATCGGTGGTGTCACCTAGAAATTTTCCCCTATGTTAATTCTAGGCACTTTATGGTTTTGTATTTTATATTTGGGTCTGATCCATTTTGAGCTAATTCTTCTGAAGGATGTAAAGTCTGTGTCTAGATGATGATGATTATTATTATTATTATTGTCTTTTTACATGTGGATGTCCAGTTGTTCCCAGCACTGTTAGAAAGACTGTCCTTTCTCCAATGTATAGCATAGCCTTTGCTCCTTTGTCAAAGCTTAGTTGAACTATATTTGTGTGAGTCTGTTTCTGGGCTCTCTGTTGTATTTCATTTATCTATTTGTTCTTTAACCAAATCCATATTGTTTTGATAATGGCTTTATAATAAGCCTTGAAATCAAGTAGTGTCAGTCTTCTGACTTTTTTCTTATTTTTTAGTACTGTTTTGGCAATTCTGAGTCTTTTCATTCTCCATATAAACTTATCATTTTGTTGATACCCACAAAAGAACTTGCTAGAATTTTGATTAAAGTTGTGTTAAACCAGGTTGGGAAGAACTAGCATCTTGACATTACCAAGTCTTCCTATCCATTAATGTGGACTACCTCTCTCCACTTATTTAGTCTTTTTTGGTATATTTTTATCAGAGTTTTGTGGCTTTCCTCCTGTTGTACATATTTTGTTAGATTTATACCTAAGTATTTCATTTTTGGAGGTGCTAATATAAATGGTATTGTGTTTTTAATTTCAGTTCCATTTGTTCATTGCTGGCACAGAGGAAAGTGAGGGAATTTTGTATATTAACCATGTATCCTGCAACTTTGCTATAATTGCTTCTAAGTTCCAGGAGGTTTTTTTGTTGATTCTTTTGCATTTCCCACATAGATAATCATATCATTTGTGAATAAAGACAGTTTTGTTTTTCCTTTCCAACCTATATGCCTTTTACTTCCCTTTTTGTCTTATTATATTAGCTAGGAAATAGAGGACAATGCTGAAAAGGAGTGGTGACAGGAGACATTCTTGCCTTGGTCCTGATTGTAATGGGAAATTTTCTAGTTTCTCACTTTATATATGATGTTAGCTGTAGGGTTTTTTTTTTTAAGATTTTTAAAAATAATGTTGAGGACGTTCCCTTGTATTCTTAGTTTACTGAGTATTTGTAATGAGTGGGTGTTGGAATTGTCAAATGCTTTTTACTTCATCTTTTGATGAGATCATATGATTTTTCTTTTTAGACTGGTAATGTGATGGATTTCATTAACTGATTTTAGAATGTTGAACCAGCTTTGCATACCTATGGTAAATTCCCCTTGGTTGAGGAGTACAATTGTTTTTAGACATTTGTGGCTTTTATTTGTTAATATATTGCTTAGAACTTTTATACTTATAAGAGATATTGGTCTGTTATTTTCTTGTGAAGTCTTTGGTTTTGGTATTAGTGTGATGCTGGCCTCATAAAAAAAGTGAGGAAATATTTCTTCTACTCATGTCTTCTGAAAGAGATTGCAGAGACTTGGTGTAATTTAAATGTTTGGTAACATTTAATAATTATTATTTTTTTCAAATATGTGTAGATATGTTTTTATTATTACAGTAAGATCATTGCTCAGTTTTAGCACCTATGTTTTATATGCCTAAAACAGTGGTTCTCAGTGTGTGCTTTGCAGTTTCTTGGGATTTTGCAAAATCCTTTTGGAGAATATAGAAGGTCAAAGCTATTCTTGTGGTAATACTAAGACTAAGACTTAATTTGCTTTTTTCTGCCCCACTGTGCTGTTGCTCACACTGGTGGGGGAAAATCAGTCATGTGTAAAACTGCTGATGTTTTAGTGTGAATGGAGCAGTGGCACCAAATTCTACTAGGAGCTACTACATACTTCCTGGTCCTCCCTCATGAGGGAGTGACAAGGGGATGCCAATTTCACTTAAAGCTGTAAAAAATATGAGTTTGATTAAGTCCTGACTCTTGAGCATGTGCCTTTTTAATATTCTGCGTGATGAAATGGGAAGTATACCTAGTACTTCTGCTGCATACTCAAAAATATGGTTGTCTCCAGGGACTAGAATTTGTGATTGAGTTGCTATGGAACATTATATTTACTTGAAATAACAACTGTGAGATAAACTATGTTTCAGTTTCAGGGCACTCAGGCATTTGGCAGATACTTTTTTTCAAAAAAAGAATGAAGTAAGCTTTTCACCTCAAGGAAAACAACTAATAGTACTTGTTGATAATGATAAATTCAAGTTTGCAAGTAAACTTCGAGTTTTGGAAAATTTATATCTATGAGCTGGATACTTTCCTAATACCTACAGATTTTTCTAATGAGTTGGATACTGATATTAACTATTGTGATGGTGGGTTTTCTTTGATATAAAATAACAAAATGTGTTAACATCTTGAAGATATATTTAACTCCCAGTGAATCATTGCTAAAAAAAAAAAAAAAAAAAGTACAGCATCAAGCATATGTAATCGATCCCTTCAAACTGCAGATAGATTAGTTGGTTTTAATGCAACAGAGTGTGGAGAGTTCACTGATATCGTTGGTTTCAGATTAAAAGTCATGACTACCCTTTAAGAAATGACCACTTAATGAAGTTTGGTGTTGTATTAAAGAAGAATATCCACAACTATCTGAAAATGTTATAGCAATGAACATGTCTGTGTGACTTTTAAGAGTGATCTACTGTGCGTGCCTGACAGGAAGAGTGGGGAGGACAAAAATGAGTTGAAGGAGATAAATTAGTACATCAGAATTATAAAGTAAACTGGTACATTCTGAGAATGAAATTCATCGTGGAGTTTGTCTTACCCTTTCAACAAGCAGTGGCCCAGATGGGCAGACATGGAGGAAGGGAATTGCTGTTTTCTCTCTCTTTTATCCTCATGAGTTTTTTTCCTTCCTTCTACTCTCTTGGTAGCACATTTGTGACATTTTTAGCTTTCTTAAGCTTTAATTAATATATGGCATTTACCCCGTTTTAACAAATACATGGTAGGAAAAAAACAAAATGGAAGAAACTGAAGAGGAGATGAAGAATTCTGTTCTTGGTGTAGGGAAAGAGAAGCCCCTGACTGCAGTGAATCTAGGAATGTGTTGTGTAATCATTGTTAGCTGAATGCTGGCAAACTGAGTTCATGCTGACACACCCGCAAGCTGGAAGGCACAAGAAAGGGTAACTGTGAGCCTCACCTCTTCCAAATGCAATGTAGTCTGTCTTAGGTCACTGGTCTCTGCATCTCCCTAGCCTTCAGACATATTATGCCCCGTTTATGCAGCCCATATTTGAGGTTCATGGTCCAAACGGTATCCTCTGGTATGATGATCAGGAACACCAAGTGGCAGATCCAGAGGTTATTGTGAAGAGAGGGAGCTGACATAGGGTTTGAAAATAAAGAAGAAATAACTGAACCCATTTTTGCTATTGAGACTCACTTATTTCTTCGCGGTCTGTTTCTTTAGTCTTTGGAAGAATAAACTCACAGGAGTGTTCATCAGATGTGGTCTCTATACCAATTGCATCAGAATCATCTGGGGAACTTACCAACGTGCAGATTTCTGGGTCCTCAACTAGTCTGCTGAGTCAGACCTTCTGGGGATAGGGCAATCTGCAATTAGAAGAAACTCTCCAAATTTCATGCACAATAAAAAGCTTGAGAACCACTGGCATTACAAGCTTTTTCCAGTACTTACTTTCAATGTATTCATATCAAAGTGAAGATGACCTAATTCTGATGAAACTCTGGACCAATAAGAATTAATGAATGCAGAGATAAAACAGTGTATGAAATCTCTCATGTATTTTTGTATTTAGGTATTAATGACTAATTGGAGAAAAATGCTCCAATTACAAAGACTGAAAGGACTTTGTAGATGCTGGTTTTTACAAGAGGATTCTGAAAACATGTTATTTTTCTTTATCTTAGGGAAAGAAGACTTACATGTTTTGTTAAGAATGTCAGTTTTAGTGATTTTGTGCTCTAGGCAAACTATCTGAAATCTGACTGAACGATGTGTATAAAATGAAGCTCTTAGAAAGATAAATGCCTCATCAGAAATGTTAACAATTTCCAGGTTTTCTTTCATATACAGTTAAACAAAAAGTTCCATGTTGTCACAGAGGCTAAGAAGATAAAAAGTCAGGTGAAGATACAGTTTACTTTCTTAGTTTGTATGTGCCTTTCTAACTCATATTTTGATCCATTCGTACTGTCTCCTTACTTTAATTCATGGGCTTCAGAATGTGATTGAGTTTAGCTCCTAAGAAAAGGTTTATAAATGTAGAGGTGAACTTTCGGTTTTGCTTGCATGAGAGGTTACCTGTTTACTGTGTGGTCAACACGAAATGTAAACTAGGCGACTACACCACCATGTTATTTTAAGACTAAGTGGAAAGAACTGATGGAGCCTTTTTGATATGAGTGTACAAAACCAAATCTAAAATTAAAAATGAGACTGATAGTGATTAAAATGGGCAAAGTCAGAAATTTGAAATCTCTTTTCATGAGTAATTTTACTTAACTCTAAATAATAGTTCAAAAATCATATCACAAGTTTCCAATTAAAAAAACAAGGACAAGACATCCATTACTTTCTTATTAAGTTTATTTAATTCAGCCGAATTATTTCATTCTGTTGAGGCTGTTAGTATTGATGTGGCTTCGTAATTATAGACTGAAACATGAACTAATTGAATCAGGAATAGAGATGAGTTTGAAGCTAATGCTAGGAATGAGGTCCTATGGCTCATTTTTTAATAGTTTTGCTTTTCTTTTTACTAATGTTACAGTATGCTCACAGCCAAATATTCTGTGCATAAGGAGGTATACAAAGGTCACTTTAACCACTGTTGCATTTTGATATGTGCTACATATTTTTTCTTAGTATGAATGCACACTGCCATTACACAAGTATATTTATGCCTATATGCTTGTGTGTGTAATATGTATTTGTGTGTACATATAAGTGTGTACCTATCAAGAAAGCTGTTTGATAAATTTGTTCATGAAACAATATTTTATAGACATCTATTTACACATATTTCTATGAAATTTTTGTCACATTCCACTTATGATTATAGTTCTGCATAGTATTTTGTAATATGCATGTACCATTATATAAATGATTCCCTTTTGAATGGGCATTTATGTTGTTTCCAATGTTTTCACTTTTGTAATTAATATTTCATCTTATCTGAAAAGTTTTCTTGAGATAAATTCATGGAGGTAAGAATTTCTGGGTTAAAGGGTATGCCCATTTAAAATTTTGAGATATATGGTCAAGTTATTCCCAGATATGTTGTGCCATTTTATACCCCCCCTTTTTTTAGAGAGGGAAGGGGGAGGGGCGGAGACAGAGGGAGAAAGAGAATCTTAAGTAGGCTTCACACTCAGCCCAGAGCCTGATGTGTGGCTCTGTCTCACAACTCAGAGATCAGGACCTGAGCTGAAATCAAGAGTTGGATGCTTAACCAACTGAGCCATGGAGGCGCCCCTGTGCCATTTCATATTCTTACTCCAGTGTGCTTGAGGGTGATTTGGAACATTATGAGCAATACTGGGCTTTCTTAATCTCTTAAGTCTTTGTAAATATAGCATGTCAAAAATGGGATTCTTACTTTAATCTTCATTTGTTTGATATAGTATCCAGAGGTTCCTTGGAGACTCTGTGTGCCCTGGGGATTGATGGGCTATGTACTCATACCCCAACTTGGCTGGTAGTACTTGAAGTTCTTAAGACAGACAGGGAAACAATGATTTCACCTGGTTACTAGGTGGCTAATGAGCAATGTCTTGAGGACACAAGTGACTGCATGGAAAGTCACTTCTCCTTTTCCTTCCAAACTTTCTCTTTTAAGGCCCAATATAAAAAGCTCTTTCTACTCTTTTCTTCGTTTGCAAAAATAATAGCTTACTTGGTCATGGGTCCAAGTTTAATTAATGACTTATTAAGGAGAGTCCAGATCTTTGAAATACTAAGGAACTTTTCTGTCTACCATAGGGCTTTGGAGAGCCCTGACTTGATCCCAGAAATGCAAAATCTGGCTTTCTAAAACTTGGCAGGGGGTAGTTAGGAAGGGAAGGGAAATTGTTTCATTCCTTCTTGAAGAGTCACTTTCTTTCTCTCTTTCTCTTTCATTCTCTATCTTTGACTCCCTACTTCTTCCCTCAGTCTTTCTCAGTCTATCTTAGTTCCAAAGGATCACCTTGGAATTTCTGACCCCTTCCCTTTTTTAAAAATCAGAAATCCCATTTTTCATTAGATTTTGGTGTTTTGTACTTCACAAGACTTAGAAGTTTAGGAAACATTTGAATCCTGTTTACCACAGAACAATGAGATTGTGATGGATAAATTTAGTTCATGTATATACATGGTCACTTTTGGTCTTGCCCCCAAATTCTGAAGGATATAATTCCCAGGGAAAAACCACTGTGAACCAGGGTTTCACTTTTTACAACAAAACTATTATTCTCAGTAGTTATTGGGTTTTTAAACTCTGGCTTCCTACAAAAAATTTAGTTCTAATCAATACCCTGTTATTTTACTAACCTAATGTTGCCTTCACAAAATCTTTTTTTATTTGTTTGTTTCATGCAGGCATTCTTACAAGAATGAACCAGTGTGCAGCATCAAAAATTGATAAAAATGTAACAAAAGAAACAGTAAAGGTGAGGAGGCATAGTCAGCCCTTAACCCAAGTACACATTCCCTTTTAGTTAAAATTTCTTCTGTGGGATGTTACTCTAGGCTTTTCAGCTTCTCCTCAGTTCCACTATAAGTTCTGCTCCAGTTACTTGTGTGGGCAACCCTGAGATAAAGGGAAAGAGGGTTTGGGAAAAGAAACAGAGACTGATAAGGATGGTGAGAAGACATGGAACAACTTTCTGCCAAGGCCTTAGGACAGTTTGAAAAGACTCCTGACCAAGAACCTCAGTGTCTGTGAGCAGGGGGGAATAGAGCCCTAAGTGGAAGAATTGCCAGATGTGGCTTAGGAAGGCAAGGGTAAATGATTTGAGTGGTTCCGTGGTACGGATAATGTCTGCATAATGTCTTCAACTCAGAAACACATGTATAAGCCCTTCCTTTTAGGCTGCAGGAAAGGAAAATGATGAAGGGTTTTGTAAAGGGGGGAGGAGGTAAATGAAAATTAATTGCACTACATTACTATTCATTTAAGCTGCCTAAATTATTATTGATGTTTATTTTTGGTGCTGATTTGCTGTTTTATTTTACAAAAAATAAAAAATTCCCAAGGATTTTTATAGGCTCTTCTGACTATTTTTTCATAAATTAAAAATGAACTTTCAAATTCTCTTACCATGGGAGCATTTTAGTTTGTGTGCTTTAGGTCTCAAGCAAAAGACACTTATTATTCAAATGACTTGGAGACACTTCAGCTCTCAATTGGGGACTCCAGACAGAAGAGAAGGTTCAGGACCTGTGACTCAGGGAGGTCGATAAGATTGCCAGGTTCTGTCTAGCTCTTCACTTTGCCATTCAGGTTATCCACTTTGCCCCAGGAATGGCTCCTCTCATCCCTGCAAAATGACGTTGTAGCTGTCCAAGCTATCACTTCCAGACAGCACCTTTCCAGAGGGGAAGCTGTCCATTCCAGGATGCCGTTCCAGAACCAAAGAAGCCTTTGCTCTGAAAAGCCTACCAGCAAATCTGCCTGCACTATGTTACCTGCTGCCCATTCTCACTAATGGGTTTGGGACTGTCATGCTTGGATTTAGTCACTCGGGCTTTTCCTGAGAGCCAGGAATGGGTTCCTGATTCCCAGAGCTGTGTAGGAGTAGAAAGGATGTCCAGACAAAATTGGTCCTCTGTCCTCTGGGTGGGTGGAAAGGATAAGCATGCCCTGAAATTTTCAGCTTGGAAAGAGAATACCATCCTCTCATGGACTTTTTTTTTACCTGCTTCATTATTGCACTTATATTTATTTGTAGATGCTGTTCTCAAACATTGAAGATATCCTTGCTGTACATAAGGAATTTTCAAAAGTCGTGGAAGAATGCCTGCATCCAGAACCTAACGCTCAACAAGAAGTGGGAACCTGCTTTCTTCACTTTGTAAGATCAATTTCTGTTTATTTTAGAAGCTCTGCCCCACCCCACCCCCCAGATTTTAAGGTTTAGCTTTTGTCACAGTAGCATGTGAGAACTCAGTGTAGAAGTAAAATGTGACACGGAAAGTTTGGGGTCTTTTAAGGCCAATGAAATCTTCCACTGAGAGCCAGAAAGGGGATGAGGGCCTCACATCATCCATTTTATTCAGTGAAGAACAAACAGCCTTTTCTTTTTCCCAGCAAGTTAGTTCTTCGCATCCTCTGTAGCTTTGAATCCTAATGAATATTCAGGCTGTTCATAATGAATGGATTTTTATGTTTCTCCCAAAGACAGAGCATTTCCCTTTTGAGGCAGAAAATCCTTACTCTTATAATGGCGTGATGAGCCTTTTGTGAGTCAGAATGTTTCCTTGTTAATCGGCTGGTGACAAGCCTGTGGGTGAACAAGGGGTGTCACTCTAGGTACACAGACACCAGAGTCTTGGTGTTTCTCAAGGGTAGTTTCTCAGAAGGTCATACTGAGTGGTGGAGAAGTATAACCAGTCAGTCCTCAGTTGTTTCAAATTATACATCACGCTCATGTAATCATTTCTGTCTCTTTGGACAGGATAGTTGAAATTATTTGTGCAATTGATTTATAAAATCAATAATAAGAAGTCACCTATAAAATGAAAATTATTTTTAGAACTGAAGGGCATTCATAGCAAAAAAAGAAAAAAAAAAGAAAAGTAGTGCTGCTATTTATAGCATTCCACAGACGCTAATTTTCCGAACACCTACCTGAATTCCTTTCTATACCAAAGTGCTATATAATTGATGTTTTATTTTAAAGTGCATAAGAGTATTTTGTCACAGAAGTCAATGTTTGTTTATTTTTATTTCTATTTAGCCTTTAGAAAGGTAATGGTATGTAGTCTCTAAGGCTGTAATTCTGTATGTAGTGGGCAGAGCTGCATATGTCCTTTTTATAATCAGGAAATATTTCATAAAGGTAATTAATATTAAATGGAGAGAGGCTCCTTGGCATAGGAAGATCAAGCCGTACTTTCCTTGGGTATGACTAGAAACCATGCATGTTTGTGTCCACTTAATCCAGATTGTTCCTCTTCATGAAGGAATTCCCATCTTCTGCCAGATCAGCATTTGCTGCCTTAGTCCAGGGTCTCACATGGGAATCTTGCACTCTGACATCCATTTCCTCAGTAACACACTATGAATCTGTCATCCGTGAATTTAGCTAAACAATTTCTGAAGCATATTTCATTCTGGGTCATACCATCTCTTGAAATAAGTAACTCAATATATATATATATATGTATATATACATATATATATATATATATATATATTACTTTATCAAGTTATCAATGATTTTTTTAATACTTTTTATATTTTCAGCATAACAGTATTCATTATTTTTGCAGCATACCCAGTGCTCCATGCAACCCGTGCCCTCTCCAACACCCACCACCTGGATCCCCCGACCTCCCACCCCCCACCCCTTCAAAACCCTCAGATTGTTTTTCAGAATCCATAGTCTCTCATGGTTCACCTCCCCTTCAAATTTCCCTCAACTCCCTTCTCCTCTCCATCTCCCCTTGTCCTCCATGCTATTTGTTATGCTCCACAAATAAGTGAAACCATATGATAATTGACTTTCTCTGCTTGACTTATTTCACTCAGCATCATCTCTTCCAGTCCTGTCCATCTTGCCACAAAAGTTGGGAATTCCTCCTTTCTGATGGAGGCATAATACTCCATAGTGTATATGGACATCTTTCTTATCCATTCGTCCATTGAAGGGCATCTTGGTTCTTTCCACAGTTTGGCGACCGTGGCCATTGCTGCTCTAAACACTGGGGTACAGATGGCCCTTCTTTTCACTACATCTGTATCTTTGGGGTAAATACCCAATAATGCAATGGCAGGGTCATAGGGAAGCTCTATTTATAATTTCTTGAGGAATCTCCACACTGTTCTCCAAAGTGACTGCACCAACTTGCATTCCCACCAACAGTGTAAGAGGGTTCCCCTTTCTCCACATCCTCTCCAACACATGTTGCTTCCTGTCTTTCCACTTTTGGCCATTCTAACTGGTGTAAGGTGGTATCTCAATGTGGTTTTAATATGAATCTCCATGATGGCTAGTGATGATGAACATTTTTTCATGTGTCTGATAGCCATTTGTATGTCTTGATTGGAGAAGTGTCTGTTCATATCTTCTGCCCATTTTTTTGATATGATTGTCTGTTTTGTGTGTGTTGAGTTTCAGGAGTTCTTTATAGATCCTGGATATCAACCTTTTGTCTGTACTGTCATTTGCAAATATCTTCTCCCATTCCGTGGGTTGCCTCTTTGTTTTTTTGACTGTTTCCTTTGCTGTGCAGAAGCCTTTGATTTTGATGAAGTCCCAAAAGTTCATCTTCGCTTTTGTTTCCTTTGCATTTGGAGACATATCTTGAAAGAAGTTGCTGTGGCTGATATCGAACAGGTTACTGCCGGTGTTCTCCTCTACGATTCTGATGGATTCCTGTCTCACATTGAGATCTTTTATCCATTTTGAGTTTATCATCATGTACAGTGTAAGAGAATGGTCGAGTTTCGTTCTTCTGCATATAGCTGTCCAGTTTTCCCAGCACCATTTATTGAAGAGACTGTCTTTTTTCCACTGTATTTAATTTTAGACCAATATCACTGATGAATATGGATGCTAAGATTCTCAAAAAGATCCTAGCAAACAGGATCGAATAGCACATTAAATGACCAGGTGGGATTCATCCCTGGGTTACAAGGATGGTTCAACATTCGCAAATCAATCAATGTGATAGAACAAATCAATAAGAGAAGAGAGAAGAACCACGTGGTCCTTTCAATTGATGTAGAAAAAGCATTGGACAAAATCTAGCATCTGTTCCTGATTAAAACACTTCGAAGTATAGGGATAGAGGGAACATTCCTGAACCTCATCAAATCTATCTATGAAAGACCCACAGCAAATATCATCCTCAATGGGAAAACGCTTGCAGCGTTCCCGTTGAGATCAGGAACAAGACAATGATGCCCACTCTCACCACTCTTGTTCAACATAGTATTAGAAGTCCTAGCAACAGCAATCAGACAACAAGGAGAAATAAAAGGTATCTAAATAGGCAGTGAAGAAGTCAAACTCTCTCTCTTCGCAGATGACATGATTCTTTATATGGAAAACCCAAAAGACTCCACCCCCAAACTACTAGAACTCATACAGCAATTCCGTAACGTGGCAGGATACAAAGTCAATGTACATAAATCAGTGGCTTTCTTATACACTAACAATGAAAATACAGAAACTGGGGGCATCACGTTACCTGATTTCAAGCTTTACTACAAAGTTATGATCACCAAGACAGTATGGTACTGGCATAAAAAACAGAAGTGGCGGGGGGGTGGGAGGTTGGGGTACCAGGTGGTGGGTATTATAGAGGGCATGGGTGGCATGGAGCACTGGGTGTGGTGAAAAAATAATGAATACTGTTTTTTTGAAAATAAATAAATTGAAAAATTAAAAAAAAAAAAAAAAGACACATAGACCATTGGATCAGAGTAGAGAGCCCAGATATGGACCCTTAGCTCTATGGTCAATTCATCTTCCACAGAACAGGAAAAAATATACAGTGGAAAAAAGACAGACTCAATATATTTTTTGCTGGCTATATAAAATAGTATGCATTGTTGCTTTCCAAATGTATGTCATAGAAATTCCAGAGGGTACTTCGGTTCTAATATTTGATCAATACATTTTCTGTGTCTTCCTGGTATTGGAGCTGCTTTGGTAGATACTAATCCAAGCCACTGAGAGAAAATCTAATGATGGAAGGATGCTCAGAGGCCATGATGGTGAAATTACTCCCTTTTTGAAAGTACCCCTTCTGTAGCAAATACGAAGGTTATTTATTTTGTTCCGACTTGATCACTTTTAGTGAGAACTATAAACACTAGAAGACCTTTATGTTAATCCTGAATCTGCCTACCACTGCCCATTGTGGATTGCCCTTGCAATTTCCACCCAGTGGTCTTGGATTTTGTTTTGGAGCTACACGCTGTTGTAAGTCCTATTACAGTATGACAGCTGTCTGAAAGTAGCTACCATTTCCTTACTTTATTATACTAACAAATCATTCTACTTGAAATTACCTCTCATACTTTTTCACAGAGAGTCTCATATTAGAGTCTTCAAAGTCCATCATTATCTTAGTCACTTGTTGCTGACTATTCTCATTTGTTCGTGTCCCTCCTAAACACAGCTGTCCAGATTGGTGCATGTGAACTGCAGGGTACTAGGTCTCTCTATTCTTGCATGATCAGGCACATGCTTTTCCCTGTTCCTAAAATGCTTTCTTCCCTCACCCTGCCTGGGAATGATGGATTCATCTCTCTGAAACTTGCTCAGATACTACTTTTTTTTTTTTTTTTTTTTTTTTTAAGCTGTATCTGAACCCTCTCAGGAAAGCTAAGCACTCTCTTCTCTGTAATTTGCTACCATTTGGCTCATTTACTTAGTATTGTATACATCATATTGGACTCTAGTTAATATAACCTTTTTTCCTAGATTATTATTCTTGAATCAGAGAAAATTGATAAATAAAGTGTGCTTAGATACATACATAGAATAGAGCTCCCAAAATATTGTAAACACTTTGGACACATAAAGTATGTTCACAAACATCATACAGGTTAATCTTTCCAAGTAACTACTGCCATGACTCTCTCTAACTTATCCTTATTCAAATTCACAGAAAGACAAGTTTCGTATATATGATGAATATTGTAGTAACCATGAGAAGGCAGAGAAATTGGTTCTCGAACTTAACAAAATAAGAACAATCTGCACATTTCTTTTGGTAAGTATATATATGAGTGTTACCATACGCTGTGATTTGTTGATAGGCTCTCTAAGGAACCAAGGACTAGCGTCAGTGTGGTGTAAAAAGTACTCATGGGACAATGCTTTAAATGTGTCTAACCTAGGAGACTAGAGTCCCAAAGGACTCTAATCATAAGAAGGGAGAGTTGACAGGAGCTCATGGATGGGCAAACACTGATAATGCCCTCTCCTGGCTGACTATGAATTGTTTGTGAGAACCACAGATTCTTAGTGAGAGAAGACATTTATGCTCATCATCGCTTTTATATCCCTCAGCTCCCTAGGGTTTCATTTGCTTTTCTAAGAGAGCTGTAAGTGGGGCAGTCACAGGAAGGAAGCAGATCCTGGATATGGTAGAAAAGAAATTTAAAGATTGACCTTTCTCCTGCATAAATTCTTTACTCACTTTCCACAGAAAGAAGAAGAATCTATGTTTCATTTCTTCAGGATAGCACAAAGAAATTGGTAGTAATTTGGGCAATTTAATTTGGGCAATTTAATTGCCAGTGAGGACCACATTGTAAGTGTACAATTCAATAATATCTAGCCAGTTGTGGAGTGGAGGAATAATCCCCAATATCCAGTTATAGAGATTTCTAGCACATCCCTCATGCCTGCTCATGGCCCATCTCTACAACCCCTGTAAACTTTAGGCAATCATTGATTTATTTTCAATCTCCGTAGTTTGCCTTTTCTGGATAGTTCTTACAAATGGAATCCTTCAATGTAATATTTTACACCTGGTTTCTTTTACTGAGTAAAATGTTTTGAGGTTCATCCCCACTGTGACATGTATCCATATGCCATTCATTTTTATTGCTGGATAGTATTCGTTGTACGGCTATACCATATTTTATTTATCCATTTGCCGGTATATGGGCTTTGGTCAGCAAGCAGGTATGATTAATGATGGGCCTTGAAGATCTTTTTGGAGAGAGGTATTAGTATAGAAAAAGTCAGGAAATGTCCAGTTTGAACTGTTTTATAAACGATGCTGAGATGAACATTCATGTACAAGTCTTTGTGTGGATATTTTCATTTTCTTGGATGGATGCTAAGAGTGGAATTGCTAGGTCATAGTAAGTGTATATTTAAGAAACTGCCAAAATGACTGTGCCATATACACCAGCAATGTACGTTTGCAGTTTCTTTATATCTTTGCAAACACATGGTATTACCAGTTGCAATTACAGCTGGTTTAGTGGGTGTAGTTTATCTCACATGATTTTTATTTGCATTTCTCTCATGGCCATTGATATCAGGCATGCTTTCAATGATCTCATTAGACATTCATATATCCTATTGGTGAAATGCTTATTCAGAACTTTTGCTCCATTTTTAAATTGAGATGTTTATCTTATATTGAGCTACAAGTGTTCTTTATTTTGGAATACACCTTCTGTATCTGACATATAATTTGTGAATATTTCCACTCAGTGTGGTTTGTTTAAAAATGTTATCTTTTGGAAATCAAAATTCTTACATTTTGTTGAAGTAGGATTTATTAAATTTTTTCCCTATGAACATATTTTCATTTTATTTAAGAAGTCCGTATTCAGGTTTTATACTTACTTGTTAAGTTTTTTCCCAAGTATTTCACTCTTTTTGATGATGTGATTGGAATGATCTTAATATCATTTTTTGGACTGTTTATTGCTACCATATAAACATTTGACTTTTATTTATTTTTGTTTATTGTATATTTTTGTATCATGTGCTTTAAATTCATGTATTAGTTCTAATAGTTTTTTGGTAGATTCTTAGGACACTTTACATATAGAATGAAGTCATCTGAGTGTAAAGACAGTTATATTACTTCCTTTACAATATAGTTGTCTTTTTTTTCTCCCTGGGTTTTACACTGGTTAGAACCAGTTTACTATTGAATAGAAGTGATAAGAACAGACATGCCTGCCTTGTTTCTGATCTTGGGGGAAATCAATCAGTTTTTCATCATGAAGTGTGATGTTAACTGTTGTCACAGATGTCCTCTTACAGTTGTAGAAGTTCCACTATATTCATAGTTTGTCAAGAGTTTTTATTGGAACCTTTTTGCTTTTTCCAACATAGGTGTTTAAAGCTATGAATTTTGCCCTACACACTGCATTAGTTTTATTCCCTAAAATTTTACATATGTTTTGTTATTGAAAAGGTCTAGTTTCCTTTGTAATATCTATAGTCTATTCTTTATTTAGAGTTTGTCTTGGAAGGCAGTTCTGCATGGGACTGTGTCCCTGCACATTTTCTGAGTGGAGGGACTGACTGCTTTTGTTCTGGCTGATCTTTAAAGGATGTTTATAGCACAATATAAGGGATGTTTATATCAGAAAGTAGAGATATTCTCTTCCTCCTAAGCGATGGGCAATCATGCCTGCTGACCTCATGAAAGATGCATGGTTCTTAACCTTAGGTCTCCTTTCCTGGTGTCCCATGTGCATGGGCCACCTGGTCTTCCCTGTGTTGCAATTTGGGAACTGAGCCTTGGCAAACTGGCCCCCAAATAATGATACTCTGGCTACTGCTATTGCTCTAAGGGGAAAAAAGTCCTGTAGCTCTGGCTTAGGAGTTTCATGTGTTCTTCCAGCATCCAGAAATCTATGGCCTATTGACTTTTGAGCTTTTCAGTAGGGTAAAATCTTAGAATCATCAGTTTTAACATTCTGTTATTTTATTTCCCAATGTTGGAATTTTTCAAATTTCTTCCTGTAGTTGACTTTTTAAATTTAATTCCATTTTGGTCAGAGAACATAATTAAATCATTTAAATCTTTTTAAATTCATTAAGACATTTTTATGGCTTAGCATGTGATCTGTCCTGGAGTTTTTTATTTTTTCCCCCTCTCTGTATGCTTCATGTGTGCTTAAAAACTATGCATATTCTGCAGCTGTTGAGTGGAATATTCTATAAATGTTAGGTCAGTTTTGTTCATAGTGTTGTTCTTCTCTTCTTTGTCTTTTCCTCTAGGTGTTCTGTCAGTTATTGAGGGTAGGATATTGAAATCTATAGGTCTAATTGTTAAATTGTCTGTCTTGCCTTTCAATTATGTCAGTTTTGTTTTATATGTATTGGGGCTCTGTTGTTAAATATATACTCATTGAAAGTGCTTGTATTTGTATTTCTATTGATCATAAAATGTTTTTCTTTGTCCCTAGGCATATTTATTTTCTTTTTTATTTATTTATTTGTTTGTTTTTTTAAAGATTTTGTTTATTTATTTGACAGATGGAGATCACAAGTAGGCAGAGAGGCAGGCAGAGAGAGAGGGAAGCAGGCTCCAAGCTGAGCAGAGAGCCTGATGTGGGGCTTGATCCCAGGACCCTGAGATCATGACCTGAGCTGAAGGCAGAGGCTTAACCCACTGAGCCACCCAGGTGCCCTGGGATATTTCTTTTCTTAAAGTCTGTTTTGGCTGATATTATTATAGCCATGACACTTCTTGAACTGTTTGTTTATCTTTTTCTAGTATTTTACTTACAAACTATTTAGGTCTTTGAATCTAAAACATGTCCCTGGGAGACAGTATATAGTTAGATCCTACCTTTAAAAAAAAAAAAAGTGTATTTTATTTAAATTCAATTAGCCAACTATAGTACATCATTATGGATCTTGCTTTTGTATCCAGCCTGATCATCTCTGACTTTTGATTGGAGTGTTCCATTCATTGATCTTTAACTGAATTATTGATATTGTATTGACAGGTATCGTTTTACTATTTTTTCTGTATGTGTTTTTATTGTGGCCCCTCTGTTCCTCCTTTACCTTCCTTAGTGTACTGTTTTATCTCCTCTGTTGCTGTTTTTGAACTATTTTTTTTTAGTGTTTAGTTTTTTTAGTGTTTTTTTTAGTTTTTTTTTTTTTTTTTTTTTTTTTTTTTTTACTGTTTAGTGTTTTTAGTGTTTAGTGTGATTGCTCTAAGAACAATATTCATCTTAATTTATCAAGTCTATTTCCTGAAGTTGGTTTTTGTTTTTTGTTTGTGTTGTTTTGTTTTGTTGTTGTAACTTTCCTGGACTTGATTTAAGAACCTGTGACTCTTGTATGTACAGCTGCTCTCTCTACTCATTTTTTTGTTTGTTTGTTTTATAATTTAGCCTTTCTTTTTAGGGGGTGACTCCAGTAACTGCTTAACTTAGTTCTGTTGGTGGTTTGTCAGAGGTGACTAAACATCATTAATCATCTTGTCTATGGATCTATGTGTTAGTTGGTGGGGGGTGGGGGAGACATTCAAAGGGTAGGCAGTTTTCAAGTCAGATCTAGGTTTTTATTTCCATGGGGATACCCCTTCCCCTTTGGGTCTTTTCTACAGATGCACAGCCTGATATCTGCTCCAAAGAGGGCTGTAATCTCAGGCCAACAGAATTGTGGGCATTCTCCATTTTTCTTATAGAATGTGCTAACTTTATTGACAATGCCCTCAGGAGTAAGATATTTACCCTCTTCAGTAAAGGGTCTACCTGAAAGCAGGTTTTCAGGGTCTATCACTATGTCAGGGCCCCTTTGATGGAGCCACTGCAGGACAGCCACTGTGGAAGCACCATTTTGATAGGGCTACTGTGCAGGGTGAGCTGAGGAGGATGGGGGCATGAGGAGGCAGAGGGAAGGTGGGAGAAGCTCTTGTGAGAATGTTATAGACTTCCACCTTTCTTACCTGAAATTTCCACAGTTTTTCATGAATAAAAAGATCGTTTTTGTTTGTTTGTTTGTTTGTTTGATTTGTTTGTTTGTTTGATTTGTTGATTTCCAGAGCTCTGAAGTTGATATTTTTGACAGTTTGCTGAGGTTACAGTTGTTTTTTTGTTGTTGTTGTTTTGGTTTGGTTTGGTTTGGTTTTTTTGGAAGAGGATTTACTGATCCCTTTTCTCTGCCACAGCCAGAAGAGGTGTCTATGCCACTAAAATTTTAGGGCTTTTTAGGAGGTGTTAGAGCTTCATTGTCTTAGTGAATCCGGTCTTTTCTCAGCACAGTCAACTCTTTGATCCCCTTGGTCTAGTTTATTGACTGAATTGTGTCAAGCCATGCCAGTAAAGTCCGAAGAGTGCTGGTTTTTATATGGTCTTACAGCACAGTCTGGTAGGAAACCTGGCTTTTATAATTCCCGCTCTGGTACTAAGTGACTTCTAATTACTTGAATGACTTTAAGAAATTCATTACATCGCTGGTGTCCTTTTCCATCTCTGTAAAATGGGGGTTAATAACAGTCACCCTTGGGAAGACAGGTGAGAGTTTACAGATTTGGTGATGGATACTTGGATATGCCACCACCGTTTTCATCATCAGGGAGATCTCTGGGAGGTCATTTAGAAGATATTCTTTCTGGACGCATGGAGAGAGAGTTGGCTTTCATAAGCCAGTCTAAAGTGACAACCCACCTCTGCTGTTATGAAGACAGTCCATGATCTGTACAGGCCTATTAGACAAGGAAATAACAGTGTGTTAAGCAGTCATGAAATTCTTAGGGTACTTCAACCCAGGGATGGGGAAAGGGGTGGATGTGTTTATAAGGGGTGCTAACTTATGTAGGGATGCTGAAACATCACTGGAAATACAGTGAGATGTACATGGTTGTGTTTCATATGGTTCCTCTGGGGACAGCACCATGTGGGGTTGGAAAAAATATTTTGGTAAACTGATTGCAATGGGGGATGAAGCCCTCAAAGAGCATGCTTGAGTCAGAACATTTCTTTGCTTCCCTGTCTTCTAAAGTGTCTGGGTGAAGTTAAAGGCATGATGTTAGTTTTGCTGACATGAATACATTTGGCTAAAGCCAAGTTGCTCACGACAGTCGGGGGTGGGGACATATACTGCTACCCCCAGTCTTTTCTTTTTCATCCTTTCCTGTTTAGCTCTTGGTCTCGCTTCTCAATGTATGTCGGACAGTAGTCTCAACCCTTGTAAAATGCTGGTATAAAGGTTGTTAAATTATCAGTATGATATTTGAGGAGCCCTTTTCTCCATTTATTACATATTTATTGACTACTTTCTTTTTGCCAGCCACTCTGAGAGGCATTGTAGGAAAAGGATTTGGCACAAGTTTCTAATCTTTTTCTTTTTTAAATTGATACTTAAACTATGAAATAAAGACAAGATGCTTCAGAGGATATAGGCTTTTTTTTTTTTTTTTTTTAATCAGAGTTGATTCTCTCTTCTATTACATCTTATTCTGATTGCTGCTTTTGAGATTTCTCCATTCATCTTGCCTCTCTGGTGATCATACCTGACCTCCTTCTCAGAGACTGGCTGGCCATTGTCACTGGTAGTGTATTATAACTAAAAGTAATTTAGCAATCACTTGGTTAAAACACGACAGTTTTATAGGCAGGAAAACTAGCATTCTGAAATCAACCCAAAGTGGGAGCTCTCTGCCACTCACGGAGCTCCCAGGGGAGTGAGCCGGTCCGATGGTGGAAGCAAACGGGTCACACACAATAACTGAAAGCGAAAACTGTTTATTAGCGTGTACCACACAATAGCTAATACAAGACAGACAACTCTAGCCACGTGGGCTAGGGAGAGGGCTCGATCCCCTTCTCGGGAGCACACCGTTTGGGTGCATCGCCTGATAAGGTGACCAATCCCCTCCCTAGAGCACACCTTTTGGGTGCATCGACCGGGAGGATGATCTGAGCGAGAGTGTCCCAAGAGCCCTCTGACAAGTAGAGGGCCAGTGTTGCTTATATGCCAGTTCAGTCACTGCGTCAAAGGCGCTTGCGGTTAATCTGCGGTCTGCTGTACGTGCGAGGCTGCTCGTCTGCTCCTGCTGATGTTGCTGTAGCACGTACCCCATGTCCTGGTAGTCTATCTGTGGTCGGTTATAACATCCTCCATAACATCTCCTAGTTCATAACAGTTCTCGGAAGCCCTTTGTCTGCTGGGAAGTTCTGCAACAGTGGGGTTCATGCTCACAGGACTCCCTCACAAAGTTACATCACTAGTCAGTGGTGAGGATGTATAGAACGCAGTTGTCTCCAGCCCTGCTCTTTACAACACAGCACAACACCACAATTCAGCTACAACACAACTCCCTTTATAAGCAGGATTGATCTGTGTATCTTTGTGTCTATTATTTATTTATCCATCAGTCCATTCATCCACCCATCTGTCCATCCATCCATCCATCCATCCACCTACCCATCATTTATTCCTCCATTTCTATACTATTTCTTTTCTTCAGACTTCAGAGGATAGTACATGAAAATTAATTTTAAAGGTATGTATTTAAAACATATTTTGGTTTCTATAACTAACGTGATATGAAAATACTTCTCTTTGTCTTCTGTAAATGTTCTTTGTGATTTCCCAGGCTCATCTCAGAGAAAGAAGGTATAAAGACAGGCTTTCACAAGTTTTTGACAGAAAATTTTATGATAAAAGAAAATTTCATGCCTTCAGCTTTAAAAATTCATGATTATTTTTATCTCCACTGCAGAACTGCATGCTACTTGGAGGACGGAAGAATACAGATGTTCCCCTGGAAGGATATTTAGTAACACCAATACAAAGAATTTGCAAATACCCTCTCATTTTGAAGGTATTTTATGTGTTTATTTTACTGTAGTATCTTTCTTGTGTCTGCATATTTTGCTGCATATTTTGCTTTAATTTTTTTTTCTTTTAAATAATCTGATTTTCTGAAGAAAGAGCAGCTCAGAGTTACTAGGGAAAATAGCTATTTCATCACATATATATGGATTAGGAAACAAATCTTTTAGGAAAGGAGACTTTTAGTGCTCTCTGTATAAAATTTATCCATTTGAGTTTTCTTTAGAGTAAATGCATTAGTTTCAAGATAGATCCCATTAAATATCTTATGACAAGTTTATGTTGCATATTATCTACAGGGTTCATTATCTTAAGTAAATCTATTGTTTTATTTTTTGACTTCCCCATTGATGCTAATGAACTTAAAGTGAAAGTTACATAATTTCACAGTTTGGTTTTTGAATCAGTATTATAGGAAATGTTGTGGGTCACATGGGACAATAAATGGTAGGATGTAGAATGACCGTGCTAAGCAAGTACTGCCTCTGGACACATTAATGGTCGTAGGCCATTGCCTCATTACAATGACTAAAAGTGTTATTGTGAAAATCATATTTTTTTTAAACATTTATTTATTTATTTGACAGAGAGAGATTACAAGTAGGTAGAGAGGCAGGCAGAGAGAAAGAGGAGGAGGCAGGCTCCCTGCTGAGCAGAGAGCCTGATGCGGGACTCGATCCCAGGACCCTGAGATCATGACCTGAACCGAAGGCAGCGGCTTAACCCACTGAGCCACCCAGGCGCCATATTTTAATGTGCTAATGATGCTTGTACTGTAAGAATATGTGAATAGATTGGAATAGCAATTCTGGAAATGGTGCTTCTTGGAACCACAGCAGCCATTTGTGTTTGTGGTTGAGCACGGGAGCTCTGAGTTCAGATCCTAAGTATTCTGCTTACTAGCTGTGTGACTGAATACATATTCTAACTTCTTAAAGCCTTGGGTTTTTATTAATGAAGCAGAAATAATGATGATGAAATTGTAGCATATGTCTGCAAGGATGTGTATAACGGATGTGTATGTCTGTGTATGTGTGTATATACATATATATATATACACACATATGGAAAATGTATTACATAAAAATAGTAATTAAACTGTTATCAAAATCATTTAGCACAGTATGTACTCCGTATGTGTTAGCTATTATTATTCATATATATTTGATTCTGATTTATCTTAATAGTTTAACTACTTCTTTAAATTTTTAAAAATTTAAAATATTTCAATATGTTATGCACATATTAACTGGTGTTCTTATTGATTTACTTTTTGAGAAACAAATATAAGGAATTTGAACTTAAAATACATTTTTTTAACTACAACTTCCATGAGTTGCATAATTGGGTTTTTGTGTAAAATTTCTTTGAAAACAATTTCTCCTTATTTAAAAAAACAAGTTAAAATTGCTTGGCTAAGCCACAGAGGGAAGCTAACATGGGGATCTTCAGTTCTGCATACCTTTAATATGGTCTTCAGTACAGGAAGGTTGGGGCAAACATGACTCCTGTCTTTCTGAGAGTCCTTTCAGACTCTTGACTTGGTGACTCAGATCACATCAGCTATTCCTGGACCTGATTTAGCAATCCCAGGCATCTGTTTGTTTTAAGAGTCAGAAGGGATAGTGATATTAAGAGAAGGATATCATGCTAAGTAGTTGTTCTAAATAACTTCTGGATGGGGATGACCACCAGATAGGGTTGGCTGATCTGACCTCTCAACAAGATAGAATAATGGCCACATCCTTGCTTAGGAAGAAAATGATCAACTCAGCGCTCCTTCAAGAAGTGGAAAGATGCCATCTTTCCCCTTCTTTGGATGATTATCTTCACAAAGAAACTATTTACTTGTGTAGTAGATATGTTGGTGTTGATAATTTTTTTGTTGTTGTACCATTGTGCTGATAATCTCTTTGATTTCGGTTGGTTTTATTTATTCAGAGAAAAACATTAGGGGTTACACTTTGTGTTAAACTATTGGTCATATTTGTGGAACTTGAAATTATTGGTGTGGCCAACCAGTACAGTGTTCATAGAAAGTAACTGACAAAAGATTATTACTAGTTATTTTTCTTGCTACTTCACATTGTCTACATTCATGTCTCAACTTCATGGATACCCACTGGGCACAATTCCATAGGACCTCAAATCACAGTCCACAGACTGACTTGACCACTTCACATAATTTACAAATACTTCTGCACTTTAGAATTTTTAGAGAAGCTAGCATATCTCTTTTATGGATTTGTGATCCAACATAAGTTTTTAAATTTTATGTTGGGAGTGATGCAATGTGTATTCTTCTGGCGATAGCTCTGCAGAATGGAGTTTGAACATACTGAATGCAGGGTCAAAGTTTATGGCAGAAGTTTCAACAGTAACAGCCCTCAAGAGAGTATAACAACTGCATAATTTCCCACTGGATATTAAGAATTGAGAAAATTATTTTAAAGACTTGCCCCAGGATTTCTGTAATTGTGTTAGTTACGTGATGATGGCAACTGTAGTAAAGAAACAAATGACTGATTAAAAAGCAATGTGGTCACAACTGTCTACACAGTGGGTGAAGATGTTTAATTTTGTGCTTCTAAACAACAAACAAAACCTTTTAAATTTAAAATATTAAAGATCACGCTTGCTCTGATATCCTAAATGGGAAAAAAAAAACACATAAAATGCCCCCCAAAACCCCCCAAATCAAAACCACAACAAAAAAAAATAATCTGTGGAGGGGCTTATGGCAATTCATTCATTGCAGAAAGTGAAACCAGGTTTTTGGTGAAAATAGCATAATTGCTCTGTTAGTGATGGAGTATCATGGAACTTGTAAGTTATTTATTTTGCTAGAGTATAAGACATTATTTAAAAATTTTGCTTTACTTATGGCATGTTTTTGTAGTTTCTCAAAGGTGTATTAGGAAATAAGGCATTGAAATTATTTTTGATATTATGAGACATATTTATATAAAGACTTAATGTTCCGCTAAGGCTCTAGGAAGACATACAGAGTTCTATTTCTTTTGGAGCAGAGGTCAATCTTAGAAACAAATTACATGCTGCAGGTGAGATATTTGACAATTCAAAAGGAGAAATCTAATTTAGTTTTTAAAACAAAATAATTTTAAGGCAAAAAAATTAAAGGAGCTGCAAAATGTGTGTCAGGGTAATGTATATTCATTGATTCAACCTTTGTTTTTGATCTGAATTTTAGTGGAGTTTGTGATGTCCCTTCTGAAAGTGGCTCTCACAATCTCTGCAGTTCTCATTTCCTGGCCATTCTGAACATGCTATACCAGAAAGCTGAAGATCAAAGGGCGATTTATTTTTTTGTGTGTATAAACAGGAGTTGCTGAAGCAGAGTCCAAGGAAACACAGTGACTACGCAGCGGTAATGGAAGCCCTCCAAGTCGTGAAAGCTGTCTGTTCCAACATAATCGAGGCCAAGAGGCAGATGGCAGTCTCACATTGAAGGCTGGGAGGTACATTCACTCTACTCAACAATGGAGCTTAAAATAGTTTTGTTATGTCTTGTGCTGCATGTAGAATTGTTGACATTGGATGGAACCATAAATGGTCATTTTAACAGATAATGCCAGAGGGCTATAACCATTTCTGCAAAGTGCTGTCATTATCATTTTTAAATATCTTTAGAGTGGCAAGTTAATTGACTTAACATCAACCTGAAAGCTTTGTCATAGAACCTTCTAATATTGTGTGGGTTATGAGCTTTGGTATTTCAGTATTTGTGCATCTTGATTATCCTGCCCTCCTTTGGTCAGTAAGTACATAGCCTAAAACCTGGAGAGAGTAAGGAAGGGGAGTTATGCCCCATATGTGTTCTATGATACTGTTATTTTCAGATTCTAAATTAGGTGTTTGATGATGAATTTCATTTTAAGGCCACTTAATCTCTTAAATTGCATTTCATTGCAATTATTTCATCATTTCTAAATGAAGAGACTGTCTATGATGTGATTTTTAAGGTCCATTCAAGATGAAAAGTCTTATGGATTTATGACACATTAAAGAAAGATTTTTTTAAATGATAAAAAAAGCAAACGAAGAGTGATATATGTTTTCATCCATGGTAACTTTGAATCCCTATTATTTCATGGGGTTGGAGCCCTATGTTATAACGCATAAACTAAAATTTTGTCTTTAAATTGACTTAATTGAGATGAGATGAGCTTTCAACTGGGATCATTTATTTTTATAAAGTAAAGCAATTAAGACATTTTTTAAAGGTATAGGGAAGATTTAAAATGTTTCCAACCAAATAATGTATCACACAAATTCGATTGGATTGCTTTTTATCTTTAGGACCTTATAATTGACTGATTTGTTTCGTATCTTCAATATGTTGGTTTCCATTTAGATCTAAAATTATATCCATTCAGATTTGCAAAGAAACCTCAAACGTTGACGTCCACGAATTCCCCAGTTTATCCACTCTTCACCATGAAACTTTCAAATCCAGCAGGGATCAAAGCTTTCTCTTTATCTATATTCTTTCATTTCAAGTGTCCAGGGTGACCTCATATTTCAGCATGAATGCTACTTATTTCAGTCAGTTAAAATGGTTGTGTGTTTTACAGTTGATTCACGATGATAATTCCTTTCCTGGGGAGTGGTTGTCCTGCTGGGTTGAGAAAAATGGATTGAAGTTTGCTTTTGTCATTCTGTTGTCACTTGAGCATTGGAAGAAAAACTGAATGTGCTTTACATTTCAGGGTTTTTCATTGATATCTGCCCAGCCTTTTCCCAAAACAAAACCTCACAGATTCTTCTCGGTACTCTAGGGGAATGGAATCTGTCATAATTTTGTTCCTCCTCACTTATTTTCTAAAAAAAAAAAAAAAAATTGTATCTAGTGCAGAATTAAGAGATTCTTTAAAAAGTTGATATTTCTTGCTCTGGGCAAGCCAGTTACTCAAAGGAAGAATGTGTGTGGATCATGTTCCGTTACTATCAGCCCCTAACAGGGGGTCCCTCAATCTCACCAGCTCTCTATGTTTACAACAAACAGTTGAAGTGCAAGAGGAAAATGCAGCACCTGGACAGAGGAAACTGGCTGCAGGAAATCAGATATGACTACAGTTCCAGCAGGCACAGAGGAGATCATATGAGTGTTGGGTCCCAATAAAAGGGCAGCAATGCAGATTCTATTTGAGTAGGATTTGAATATAATTGCATGAGACACAGCCAGGCTACTTTGGGGGGTTTTGGGACATTGAGGGAATGCAGCTTGGAGGAAGGCCCAGCTAACTGGTTGGCAATTTTTGATAAGAACATGATTCCTCATCTCAGTCCACCAGCTTGGAGAGAGGGGGAAAGGTCTTATAATACTCACACCTGGTCTGTTCCTGGAAGCTTTGGAGAAACTGCTGATAGGACTCCAATTTGTCCAGGAGAGAGGGGTAGTCTTAAAGAATAAATGCAGGCCCTGGGTTGGGAAGGAGGATAGATACAGAGCTTTCTCTAAATTGCAAACAGAGATTACTGCTCAGCTTGCAGACAGCTTTGTGTATGTTTAGAGTAGCTCTAGTGGGTTTAGGACATGGCCAAGGGCAGATATCAGGTGGCATGCTGGCTAAGAATGGAGAGTTACTTAAAAAACCTTTGAGGTAAGAAGTCTTGAGCTTATAAGGTTGGGAAAACAACTCCCTGTCTAATTCCTTCCCCAAGCTCCTGCAGACCCTTGAGGACCACCTGAGGGATGACACCTCGCTCCAGTAACTAAAATTTCTTGAATGGGATCTGAATCTGATACACCATGATTTAGCATTATTTTCACCTTAGGTGGATTATTTATTTCAAGTAAGTCACTTCATTATCCAGTCTTATCTTCCCATTAATCAAATAAAGGCTTTTTAGAGTGAAATATATCAGGTATCTTGCCTGTCTAATATTCTGTGCTATAAATTATCGTTACATTCCTTTATGTTGAATTTAGGTAAACAAGTGATTGAAATCTATGGTCCCAAATTAGATGACATAGAGCTGAAGCCTGATTTTCAAGCAGACTTCATCTTTTGTCCGGACTCTAACCCTTACTTTGGGGATGATGTATCAGACCTCTCCCACATACTATGTGGGTTATTATAGGAGCCAAACGAAATAAGTGGAGGTGCCTTGAATAATGTCAAATGCTATGCAAATGAGTAATATTTTAAAGCTCTGGTTCAATGGTAGGATTTTACCCTTGAGAAATTCCTATTTGTCTAATACATGCTCCTGCCTACTGAAGGTGTTATATTACTTCAGTTAAGGTTAGATAGTTCCAAGTCACAGAAACTAAAAGAAAAATTAATTTAAAAAGATATGGGGCAGCTCACAGAATCAGTAGAAAAGCTACACTCTCAAGGGTGTCTAGGCAGCCAATGCTCGTAAGTAGGTTCATCAGTGCCCTGACTAAAATGAATAGACTCTAATAATTTTTTCTATCATTCTATTACATCACTCAGGATTCAAGATCAAAATCTAAGATTCCTGTAGTCTTGCCTAGGGGAAGACAGAGGTCCTTATTGGCCAGTCAGCCACTTTCCTTTTGGGGAAAGACTGATCTTCCATTGTATGCAATCTTGGTGAGCCCTTAACAGTTTGCTGAGGTATTATAATCCCCATTACACAGATTTAAAAAATGAGGGCCATAAAATTTCCCTCAAGTGCTTACAGCTAATGGATGGCAGAGTTTAAACCTATATTCCTTGTCACCATGTAATATTGTATCTACTCAGAAAAAAATTAAGCTAATTCTTTAGATTAATTTGATTGCTTGCCATTTAGAAGTAAATTGAATATAGAAATTAGGTTTTGTCATCATTTACATAGTGACTGCCATTACAGAAGATCTGTAGTTTAATTGCTCATATTTGAAGTTTTGCCTTTTATTAGTATAATTTATCATATCTCATTTTTATGTCTTATCCAACATTCAGAGCATTGCATAGGATATTCTACCAAAGGTAATTGTAGGGCAATGATCAGTGTGCTTGGAAAGGAAGTTCGTTAGTTGTTTAATCAGAGTCACTGATTCATTTCATAGAACAGGACCAGTTGCTGTCTTGGTCTGCTTTTTTGGCTGATTGATAGCGTTGTAATGGTAACTTTAATCTTTGGAATCATAATGAACTCTATCAACAAGGGAGTATCAAAAAGCATTATATTACTTGGTAATTCAGCTTTATATCCATGATATCCCTGTTTGGAATAGATCTCTCAAATCTGAAAACAATCATATTAAAAGATAAGAGGGAGAATTATTAATATATGAAGGTGCTGGAAAAAATAAGATCAAAATAGTCACTGCATTTTACGAAATAGAAACAGAATAGAAATTTGACACCTCTTGGCTTTCTACATGGAGAAATATAATGGCACAGAACCATTTTAACATCCATTTCCTGCTTTACATATGATTAAGTTTGTGTCTGACAGTATATTGACTTCAAGTCATGTTCTCTTACTTTATGAGTGTGAGTCTAACAGAGGTTGTGATCAGAATTTTTTTTCTTTTCTACAAAGTGATTTGGTAGATACAAATTTGTCTATTGCCTTGAGACAGAATTGATTTATAGATGGCCCTTGTTACTTAAGGATAGGTCGTTTTGGAAGAAGGCCATTGAAAGTTAATCTGTGAAGAAAGGGAGCAGAATTTTCTAAGTGGGAGGGGGCGAAGCTTGATTGGGACTTCATTTCGATAAAATGAACATTTATGTTATTAGTTTTATCTAATATATGACAGAATGTAGGTTAAAACATCAGTTAATAAATTGAATCTCAAAAAGAGTGAACCAAATGCTGAATCTTGCTGGGCGGCATACATTTTATGACATTACATGATAAAATGATGTGATATTCTTCATTTCATGTTTAACTTTTCTAGTAGTTTTAAAAGATTTTTTGAAAGAATATTCAAATGCTTCATTCATTTTCTTGAGACACTTCTTTGATATTGAAACCATTCTCTTATGCGACGCCCACCCAGTTGTCATTCTTGTCAATTTTCTTCCACAGTGAGTGGGTCTAACTCTTGTTAGATCTTCATCTGTCTGTGCTTTGTATATGATTGGGGGAAGTTTCAGAGCCTCCTGTCATCCTTCTTCTTTGCCAAGATTATGCCTTTTCTCTGCAGTCTGAGTTTTTCTGGTATTGACATTCAACATTTAGTTGACAAGATGAATGAGGTAGACTCTGGTATTAAGCAGGGAGCCCTGACAGTGGGGTCAGATAGTGACTAGTTTCCTATTATAGTGATTTTTTGCCTCTTCATAGCTGCAAAGAATCAGTAATGAACCCTTACATAACATATTGAGAACTTAATATAAAAAGATTTAACCTTTCAAATAATCCAGACGTGGTTTAGCAATATTATTTTCATTGCATCTTTTTCAGAGGTGGGGCTTTGTTCTATTGTTGCAGTGTTTCATAAACCATTTCATAAATTGTATTTGAAGACACACTGGAAATTAGAAAAGGAGCCATAAAATAAATTCACACACTCCTGACTGTCTTTTCTGGGTGTTGTCATTTTCTGAAAGCATACTTTGGCACCTAACTAGTGTCCAGCTATGGAAATTCATCATATTCCAAATTAAATTAAATACATTAAGTTCTGTAATGGCACTTTGAATTTGCTAGTCTTTCATGTATGCTGACTATATAATTCACACCTGATTATACCTCAAATTGTAGAATCAAAATTTATTCAGCTTCTTAGCAAATTAGATTCAGAATTGTCACCATTTTCTGGCTGGATCTTGACCACGAGACACCCACAGTGAGAAGGGGAGCCATTGGTGAGGAGTGTTGCCAACATGGATTGCCTCTGGGTCCTGGATTTAGTGACTGAAGTCATGGTTTGCTCCATCCATTTCAGACTGATCTTTTCACCCTATGAGAAGGTGATACTGAAATGGTGTACTTTGTAAGTGACAAAGAAAATCCCTAAAGCATCATTGAAATCTGAAACCACGACATGAAATGAACTATATAGTTAATGATAAACAAATAATCATACACACACAGCTATCTCTAATAGTGTTAATTCATGCCAGCTCTCATTTTGTTGATACTCTGCTACTACAGTGATCATGCTGCATTCAATTCTATGCTTTCATATGTATTTCTTCCACTAGTATCGGGAACAGGGGTCATGTCCCAAGACTTTGCACCTGCTGGGACCAAGGTGAAGGAGGAGGGATAACATAGGTTTCCACAGACTGGACTAGAAAGAGAAGCTTTTGGAAGGAGAGGCACTGGATGAGTAGATTCCCACCTATGGTGCAGTTATTAGTGGATGGTTACTTCTCCTCTTGAACTGCCACTCAGCCTTCCTTTCCTGATTTAATAAAAGTGGTCAGGATTAGAACCATCCATGGAACTTCCTTGCTGGGTCTTTGCTGTATTTAGTTCTCTATATATAATTCATCACAGGTGTGATTTCACATGATCAATGTTGCTTCTTAAAGGGAAATGCATGTTAAAAAGGATAAATCATCTAGATGAAAAAAGTCCATTATTTTGGTTATTTATTTATTAAGGGAATGTTGAGACAGCATAACTCTGAATCATATGGGTAAACACATTATTTAAAAATACTTGCTTTGGGGCACCTGGGGGGCTCAGTGGGTTAAAGCCTCTGTCTTCGGCTCAGGTCATGGTCTCAGGGTCCTGGGATCCAGCCCCACATGGGGTTCTGCTCAGCAGGGAGCTTGCTTCCCCTCTCTCTCTCTGCTTGCCTCTCTGCCAGATTGTGATCTCTCTCTGTGTGTCAAATAAATAAGTAAAATCTTTTTAAAAAATCTGTATTTAATTGTGTATATATACCACATCTTCTTTATCCACAATGGAATACTATGCAGCCATCAAAAGAAATGAAATCTTGCCATTTGCAAGAACATGGATGGAACTAGAGCATATCATGCTTAGCGAAATAAGTCAAGCAGAGAAAGGCAACTATCATATGATCTCCCTGCTATGAGGAAGTGGTGATGCAACATGGGGGCTTAAGTGGGTAGGAGAAGAATCAATGAAACAAGATGGGATTGGGAGGGAGACAAACCATAAGTGACTCTTAATCTCACAAAACAAATTGAGGGTTGCTGGGGGGAGGGGCGTTGGGAGAAGGGGGGTGGGGTTATGGACATTGGGGAGGGTATGTGCTTTGGTGAGTGCTGTGAAGTGTGTAAACCTGATAATACATAGACCTGTACTCCTGGGGATAAAAATATATGTTTATAAAAAATAAAAAAAAATTTTAAAAATCTGTATTTAATATGTACATATACATATTACATTATGGGTAATACCTTTAGAATAGTTCAAAATAAATGATTTATACAAGCCCTCTTACTTTTTAAAAATAATCCTTTTATACCTTGCCTCTCAAATGTTGGTTTATGACTCTATGATATATCAGTGTACTTTTAAAATAGCTTATTTTCACGGACAATATTTTTTTCACAAACACATGAAATTCCATCTTTGTAAAAGTATTTCTATAGGTTTGTTTGTTTGTTTTCCCATAGTGAAATAATCTGCTGCCTTCAACATCTACTTGGTGACCCATGAAAAACTGTACAAAACTGGTCTAACCAAACATCTTTCCCTTTCTTTTATCTTCCTTGCACCTGTCCTCCCTCCATCTTTCTTTCTTTCCTTCCTTCCTTCCTCCCTTCCTCCTTTACTCCCTCCCTCCAGTTTCCCTCCCTCCCATCTCCCTCTGTCCCTCTTGCTTCCTAAAACTTTACAAACAGAGAAACCAACCTGCTAGAGATTTATACCAGGAAAAAATGTTTAACACATTGTTTGACATGTTATAAAATGTTAAAATCCTGACTTCAGTATTCATATAGAGAAAAGTGTTTATCATAAATGATTGTTCAATGACTAAATATGGAATTGCCAAAGAACATATTTCTAGATTTAAAAATTAGCATCAATTTTCAAAATGAAGATAAAACACTAACTAGGTTATGTAACATTATTTAGGTGTAAGTGAATACTCACCGGTGATGAAATATACCATAGGTGACCATGGGGTATATTTGCGACCATGGTAACATGATCAGTGCCTATCTGCCCTGGGACTAGGAAGCAGTCAGGACTACCTCAGGCAGAGACCTGTGCTCACCTCTATCTCCCTGTCAGCAGGGTTGCCATCTGATGCACTTGAGCACCTGGATTCAGGTACCCAAAACCTCCAAGGTAATTTTACTTAGAGTGTTCCAGATGCATCAGCATTTACTGAAATGACCTGGGACCTACCACAGCTTTACTCAGTTTCAATCTCCAAAGGTAGGACCAGGGAACCTGAGAATTTCAAGAAGCATATCAGGTGTGTCTCCCAAACACTAAACTTTGAGAACCATGCCCTAGAGGCTTTGTTCTCTTCCGATGATCTGCCTGGCTTGTTTTACTGCTTCCACATTTTTTATATTCTAGATCACTTGCCTGACGTTGTCATTTTGATAGACTTTAGCGCTCCTGACCCTTAACTAGTAATCTGATGTTCATAATCATACTTTATTTCAATTTCTTCTGTGAATTTTATAGCTTGACTTCTTTATTTCTGACCCCAGAAAACTCTCCTGGGATTTCTAGGTAAATGAAAAAAAAAAATGCATGTAATTTCAAAATATCATAAATTTCATTTACTTTAAAGATAAAGTTGTGAGGTTTTTGTTTTGTTTTCTTTTGTTTTAGCTACAGAGAAAGGTAGATTTATCATGTAAGCAAGGAGAAAATAACCACAACATTATTTAAAAAGAGACGCTTATTAAGTGTCTACTTGTACATGGGATGGAATTGAAGTGAGAGGCATATCATGACTATACAGAAGACTGTATATACACTTGGTCAAATTTTTAATATTTCTAACATTGTACGTCTCTGTAGTTAAAAGATTCTTAGTGATTTCTAGTTGCCATTGTCCTATTAATAATGCACAGATTCAAACATGGTAAATCAAAGACACAATGGTTCTTCTTTACCATTTACGGCTTTACACAGGGTATAAAGAGAAATGCTATAGGCCATTCATTTAGAAGGAGTTTTTTAGACAAATGTGTATGTTCAACTCAGATTCCTTTAAGTGAGTAAGCAATCCTCTGGGAATTATTTAATGGACATTTCCTGTGATAATAGTAGATTACTATTATCTAATACTATTACTATTCTACTCTGGTACAAGATGGTAAATGTACCTACTCTACTGATTCTTAAAGCTTGATGTTAAATATGAAAGAAATATCTTTACAGTGATAGAAATGTCTCAGTAGGATTTAGTAAAATATAATGAGTGATGTTATGTTTATATTGTGAGATATACTTTAAAACATAAAAAGATTGTTGGGCTTGATGTCATTACCCGACAAAATTTCATTAATAGATTATTAAACAGATGCTTTGGGCTGTTTTTGAAAAGAAGTGTTTTACCTCACAGGTCAATTAATATTCAGATTTTTTATCAGGAGCTAGGAGCTAATGGGAACTTATGGTAATGACTTAAACATAATTTAGTTTTTAATATTTTTTAAAAATTTTATTTATTTGAAAGAGAGAGAGAGCACAAGTGGAGGGACAGGGAGAGGGAGAGGCAGACTCCCTGCTAGGCAGGGAGCCTGACACAGGGCTCCATTCCAGGACCTTGGGATCATGACCTGAGCTGAAAACAGACAGTTAGCTAACTGAGCCACCAGGTGCCCCCAAATATAATGTATTTGTATATTAGTAGGGGGTTTAGGGTTTGCTATGATACCAATCTAGATTAAATCAAAAGTCGAACTATTTAAGCATACAATAGAGGGAAAATGATCTAGAGGCGTTGTTGACTAATGGAGCACCTTGAATTAGTTGGAAGATGGAATTGCCATAGATGTGTTAATACAATCTTATAGAATCAAGATATATATTGTAGGGGTCTGGAGAAATACTGATATCACTACATGATTTATTCGCCAACTTGCATCTGAGTAGTAGTGCTCACTTCTAGAGATGTTTCATATTGAGGGAGACCCTCACAAACTGGAGAAGGTTCAGAAGAGATCTTCAGGGATCTTGCAAATCTTTCCATAGTTTGGCTATTGTGGACATTACTGCTATAGACATTTGGGTGCATGTACCCCTTCAGATTACTACACTTGTATCGTTAGGGTACATACCCAGTAGTGAGAGTGCTGGGTCATAGGGTAGCTCTATTTTCAACTTTTTGAGGAACCTCTATACTATTTTCCAGAGTGGCTGCACCAGCTTGCATTCCCACCGACAGTGTAGGAGGGTTCCCCTTTCTTCGCATCCTCTCCAACATCTATTGTTTCCTGACTTGTTAATTTTAGCCATTCTCATTGGTATGGGGTGGTATCTTATTGTGGTTTTGATTTGTATGTCCTGATGCTGAGTGATGTTGAGTACTTTTTCATGTGTTTGGTGGCCATTTGGATGTCTTCTTTTCAGAAATGTCTGTTCATGTCTTCTGCCCATTTCTTGATTGGATTATTTGTTCTTTGGGTGTTGAGTTTGGTAAGTTCTTTATAGATTATAGGTACTAGTCCTTTATCAGATATGTCATTTGCAGATATCTTCTCCCATTCTGCCAGTTGTCTTTTGGTTTTGTTGACTGTTTCCCTTGCTGTGCAAAAGCTTTTGATCTTGATGAAATCCCAAGAGTTCATTTTTGCCCTCGCTTGCCTTGCCTTTGATGATGTTTCTAGGAAGAAGTTGTTGCAGCTGAGGTTGAAGAGGTTTTGCTGCCTGTGTTCTTCTCAAGGATTTTGATGGATTTCCGTCTCACATTGAGGTATTCCATCCGTTTTTAGTCTATTTATGTGTGTGGTGTAAAGAAATGGTCCAGCTTCATTCCTCTGCATGTAGCTGTCCAATTTCCCCAACACCATTTGTTGAAGAGACCATCATTTTTCCATTGGACATTCTTTCCTGCCTTATCAAAGATTAGTTGACCATAGAGTTGAGGATCCATTTCTGGGATTTCTGTTCTGTTCCATTGACCTATGTGTCTGTTTTTGAGCCCATCCCATACTGTCTTGATGATTATAGGTTTGTAATAGAGCTTGAAGTCCGGAATTGTGATTCTGCCAACTTTAGTTTTCTTTTCAACATTCTTCTGGCTATTTGGGGTCTTTTCTGGTTCCATATAAATTTTAAGATTACTTATTCAATTTCTTTGAAAAAAATTGATGGTATTTTGATAGAGATTGCATTAAATGTATAGATTGCTTTGGGTAGCATAGACATATTCACAATATTTGTTTTTCCAATCTATGAGCATGAAACACTTTTCCATTTCTTTGTGTCTTCCTCAATGTCTTTCATGAATACATTATAGTTTTCTGAGTACAGATTCCTTGCCTCTTTGGTTAGGTTTATTCCTAGGTGTCTTATGGTTTTGGGTGCAATTGTAAATGGGATTGACTGTTTAATTTCTCTTTCTTCTGTCCTGTTGTTGGTGTATAGAAATGCCGCTGATTTCTGTGCACTGATTTTATATCCTGACACTTTACTGAATTCCTGTATGAGTTCTAGCAGTTTTGGAGTGGAGTCTTTTGGGTTTTCCACATAAAGTATCATATCTGCAAAGAGGGAGAGTTTGACTTCTTCATTGCCAATTTGGATGCCTTTAATTTCTTTTCCTTGTCTGATTATTGAGGCTAATACTTCTGGTATTGTGTTGAATAGCAGTGGTGATAGTGGACATCCCTGCTGTGTTCTTGACCTTAGGGAAAATGTTCTTAGTTTTTCCCCTGTGAGAATGGACATTTGCTGTGAGTTTTTTACAGATGGCTTTGATGACTTTGAGGTATGTACCCTCTATCCCTACACTGTGAAGAGTTTTGATCAAGAGAGGATGCTGTACTTTGTCAAATGCTTTTTGAGCATCTATTAAGAATATCATATGGTTCTTGTTCTTTCTTTTATTAATGTACTGTATCACATTGATTGATTTGCAGATGTTGAACCAACCTTGCAGCCGAAGAATAAATCCCACTTGATCGTGGTGAATAATCTTTTTAATGTACTATTAGATCCTATTGGCTAGTATTTTGGCGAGATTATCTGCATCCATGTTCATCAAGGATATTGGTCATAATTCTTTTTGATACGGTCTCTGTCTGGTTTTGGGAATGCTGGTCTCATAAAATGAGTTTGAAAGTTTTTCTTTCATTTCCAATTTTTGGAACAGTTTCAGGAGAATAGGTGTTAATCCTTTAAATGCTTGGTAGAATTCCCCAGGAAGACATCTGGCCCTGGGCTCTTGTTTGTTGGGAGATTTTTTTTTTTTTTTTTAAAGACTGTTTCAGTCTCCTTACTGGTTATGGGTCTGCTCAAGTTTTCTGTTTCTTCCTGGTTTAATTTTGGTAGTTTATATGTCTCTAGGAATGCATCCATTTCTTCCAGATTGTCAAATTTGCTGGTGTGTAGTTGCTCATAATATGTTATTTATAATTGTTTGTATTTCTTTGGTGTTGGTTGTGATCTCTCCTCTTTCATTCATGTTTTTTATTTATTTGGTTCTTTCTCTTTTCTTTTCGATAAGTGTGGCCAGGAGTTTATCAATCTTATTAGTTCTTTCAAAGAACCAGCTCCCAGTTTTGTTGATTTGTTCTGCTGTTTTTTTTGGTTTCTATTTCATTTATTTCTCCTCTGAGTCTTTATGATTTCTCTTCTGATATTTATGATTTCTCTTCTCCTGCTGGGTTTAGGCTTTCTTTGCTATTCTTTCTCCAGCTCCTTTAGGTGTAGGTTAAGTTGTGTACTTGAGACCTTTCTTTTTTTCTTGAGAAGGTTTATCTTGCTATATACTTTCCTATCAGGACTCTCTTTGTTGTTTCCAAAAATTTAGAATAGTTGTGTTTTCATTGTCATTTTTTTTCCATGAATTTTTTTTAATTCTTTAATTTTCTGGTTGACCCATTCATTCTTTAGCAGTATGCTCTTTAGCCTCTATGTATTTGGGTTTTTTACAACTTTCCTTTTATGGTTGGGTTCTAGTTTCAAAGCATTGCAGCCTGAAAATATGTGGGGAATGATCCCAATCTTTTGGTACCAGTTGAGACTTGATTTGTGATCCAGAATGTGATCTATTCTGGAGAATGTTCCATGTGCACTAGAGGAATATGCGTAATCTGTTATTCTGGGATAGAATGTTCTAAATTTATCTGAGATGTCTATCTGGTCCAATGTGTCATTTAAAGCCTTCATTTCCTTCTTGATTTCTTCCTTAGAGGATCTGTCCATTTCAGTGAGGGGGTTGTTAAAGTTTCCTACTATTATTATTAGTATTATTATTGATGCGCTTCTTTGATTTTGTTATTAATTGGTTTATATAATTAGCTGATACCATGTTAGGGGCATAGATATTTAAAATTGTTAGATCTTGTTGGACAAAGCTTGTAAGCATGGTATAGTTTCCTTTCTCATCTCTTACTATAGTCTTTGGCTTAAAATTTAAATTATCTGATGTAAGGATTGCTACACCAGCTTTCTTTTGATGTTTATTAACGTGGTAACTTGCTTTCCACCCCCTGACTTTAAATCTGGAGTCTTTCGGTCTCAAATGAGTTTCTTGCAGACAGCATATCAATGGGTCTTTTCTTTCTTCTTCTTCTTTTTTTAATCCATCTGACACTCTGTGTCTTTTGACTGGGGCATTTAGCCTACTTACATTCAGAGTTACTATTGAAAGCTATACAGTTAGTGCCCTTCTAGTGCCTGTAAGGTGACGGTTACTGTATATTGTCTTTGTTCCTTTTTGGTCTGTTACTTTTAGGCTTTGTCTTTGATTAGAGGACCACTTTCAATATTTTCTATAGGGCTGGTTTGGTGTTTGCAAATTCTTTTCGTCTTTGTCCTGGAAGTTTTTTATCTCTCCTATTTTCAATGACAGCCAAGCTGGATGTAGTATTCTTGGTTGCATATTTTTCTCATTACAGTGCTCTGATTATATCATGCCAGTACTTTTGGCCTGCCTGATCTCTGTAGACAGGTCTGCTTCCAATCTAATATTTTTACTGTTGTAGGTTACAGACCTCTTGTCCTGGGCTGCTTTCAGGGTTTTCTCTTTGTCACTAGGAATTGTAAGTTTTACTATTCAATGATAGGGTGTGGACCTATTTTTATTGATTTTTAAATTTTTTAAAATTTATTTTTATTTTTTTATAAACATAAAATATATTTTTATCCCCAGGGGTACAGGTCTGTGAATTGCCAGGTTTACACGCTTCACAGCACTCACCATACACATACCCTCCCCAATGTCCATAACCTCCCCCCCATTTTTATTGATTTTGAGGGGGGTTCTCTAAGCCTCCTGGATTTTTATGCTTGTTCCCTTTGCCCAATTGGGGAAATTCTCTGCTATAATTTTTTCCAAAATACCTTCTACCTCTCTCTTTCTTTCTTCTTCTGGGATCCCAATTATCCTAATATTATTTCATCTTATGGTATCATTTATTTATCAAATTCTGCCCTCATGGTTCAGTAGTAGTTTGTCTTTTTCTCAGCTTCTTTTTCTCCATCATTTGGTCTTCTAAATCACTAATTCTTTCTTCTGCCTCATTTATCCTAGAAGTAAGAGCCTCCATTTTTTTTATTACACCTCATCAATACCTTGTTTGATTTCAACTTAGTTAGATTTTCATTCCTGAATTTCTCCAGAAAGGGATTTTATTTCTCCAGAAAGGGATTCTCTAGGGTCTTTCATGCTTTTTTCAAGCCAAGTTAGCACCTTGATAGTCATCATTCTGAACTGTAGTTCTGAGATATTACTGTTGTTTGTATTGGTTAGGTCTCTAGGCATCCGTACTGCCTCTTGTTCTTTTTTTTTTTTTTTTTGTGGTGAGTTTTTCCACCTTGTCATTTTATACAGATAAAAAAGATGAATGATTGAACAAAATACTACAAGGGTGGCAATGATTCCAGAAAATTATATATTAACCAAGTCAGAAGAGACCCCAAACTGGGAGGAAAACAAAGGAGGAAAAAAGGAAAAAAGAAAAAAAATTATCTTAGACTGGAGAATAGAACAGACAAAATAAGGGTAAACATGATGAAGGGATGGAATATGACTGTAAAGCAAAAAATTAAAAAATATTCTAAAAAAGGAAACAATAATTTCTTTGAAAAAGGAGAAAAAAAAAAGGGGGAAAGAATGTGATTAGTCTGGAGACTAGAACAAAGACATGTGCTAGATTTAGGGTATATTCTGGCCTATTAGAAGAATCTGTGTCCCAGAATTTAAAAAAAAAATAAACCTGTATGTATACAAAAAATAAAGTTAAATACAATGAAGGGATAGAATATGACTATCACAATGAAAATTTAAAAAGAATTTAAAAAGGTATTGATAAGATAAAATAGTTTAAAAAAACGTTAAAATAAGATGGAGGAGAAATTTTTACAAATAGAATGAGAAAAAAATGTAAAAAATTAACTTTCAAAGACTAAAGAATCATGGGAAAAAGTAATGAATTCTATGTGTTGCTTTCCCCTAGCTCTGGAGTTCTGCAGTTCTCATTGAGAGGAAACTTGTTCTTGGCTAGATGTTCTTGCTAATATACTGGGGAAGGGGTCTGTTGCAGTGATTCTCAAATGTCTTTGCCTGAGGTGGAACTGAACCACCCTTGCCAGGGGCCAGGCTAAGTAATCTGCTTGTGTTTGCTTTCAGGAACTTTTGTTCCCTGAACACTTTCTGTATAACTTTGGAGGACCAAAATGAAGATGGTGGCTTCTCAATATCTGGCCTTGGAGGAGCTGAGAGCTTGGGGGCCCTACTGCTCAGTGCACCCTCAAAGAAAAGCAGTTAATCCCTCTGTCTCCCAGGTCTCTGGCTGCAATCCAAGCTCACTCATCCTGTGACTGAGTTTTTCTATCTCTGGAGAATGGCCCCATTTGGAGTCTCCAAACCCAGCTGATTCTGGCACTGTGCTCCTGTGGAGCTCCTCTTGGAGAAGGAAGGGCGTTTCTCCCCTGATCTGCCCTTTGTGGGGTTCCTGCTGGGAGAGTAGTGGCCCAACTATGCCTCGGATTATGGTTTAAGGTAATCCTGAGCTTAGTTCTCCCCCCTTGGCTCTGTCTCTGCAGCCAGCTTCCCTGCTCTATACCTGGAAGGCTTGCCACACTCAGACACCCCTGGACTTTTTTTTGACTCCGTGGGTCCTGAGACCATACTATCCCGAAGAGTGATACCCCTTACCCCCTTAGCCTCTACAATGACATCCCACAGTGGAGTAGACTTCTAAAAGTTCCTTTTTGTGCTCAGCTGCTCCCTCTCTCGCTGGAAGCTGGCCCTTCCCCCCAGTTTGTCTTCCCATATGTCACCTTGGATTCACTTCTCTGCACGTTCTACCTTCTGGAAAGTGGTCTATTTTCTCTTCTTAGAATTACTGGTCTTCTTCTCTTTGATCTCCTGTTGAGTTTGTAGGTATTCAGAATGGTTTGATAACTATCTAGCTGAACTCCTGATGATATATTTTTTTAAATGAATTAAAATTATTTATGGTCAGAACACTTGAAGATAAATCTCAGGAATACAAATACAGGAGGAAAAAAATGAGTGTGGAATGCATTCTGTATCATCCAGTAATGTTTGCTACAGTGAGTCCGTTCTCAAGGCACATTCCTAGGGTTTTACTGCTTATGATGGAAACCTTTATGAGTGGATTCTGATTTTGAGAAATGACGCGTGGAATTATGCTGGTTTGTAAAATGAGTGTAATCCAAATCTTCAGCATCTGTCATGATAGGTGGTGGTGGCCGTGCTGGCCTGTCATTCTTAGAACGGTGAGGGTCATCACTCTCTTTTGACTTTGAGTGTGCCGATTTAGTTGTTTTTGGCTTCTAATCAGGGTTGTGCTTCCTTTTGTCCAAAGATGATTTCTCCCGCTCCTTGGCCTTCTTATAAGCTTTCTTTTCTTCAGCCATGAGAAGTCTAGCTATTTCCTCATCCTGGGATACTTGAACTGCTCTCATGTCCACCTGGGTAGCCAAAATTTCTTCTTCTTGCAGTTTTCTGGCAATTTCAGCATCATACCATTCCTAATCTCTGTGGGCCACTCGTGAGGGAGTAGAGAGAGCTTCTTTCATCCCTCTTGGCTTCATTCCTCCATTTTCGTAATAATAACTATCTCCATACACCTCCCCCATCTTGCTCCTCTCTTGTAGGTCCCATTTAATTAGATAACAACTTAGCTTCTTTGTTTTACTTTTTTGGGCTACCATGAGAAATAACCGAAGGTGAAGTATTTTGTATGTTTAGTAAAATTGTTATCAATAAAACCACTTCCATAACATTGTATAGGTCGTTGTGCAAGAATCAATGTGATGTTTCCTTATTTCCATTTTTAATAGTATTCTATTGTAATTTTTTTCTGAGGTAGGGATAGTACTTAAGTAAGAGTCATTGCCACTGAAATTGGGATTTATATTTGAATTTGATGACAGTTTTTACTTCACTATCACATGAGGAAGGATATGTAATTGTATAAATTTTTGATAGATCTCTAGTTATATGTCCACCTTTATGATGAAAGATGAAAAAAGGGAAATGTCTTAAATCTAAAATATTTTGTAATGGATGGTCCCCAGAGGAAAGGTGAGTCGGGGGAAGGGTGAGGGGGATTAAGAATACACTTCTCATGATGAGCACTGAATAAGGCATGGACTTGCTGAGTCACTATATTATACACTTGAAACTAGTATGACACTATATGTTAACTCTCCTGGAATTAAAATTATTTTTTAAATTTAAGTTAAATATAAAAACAAAAAATAAAATATGGGTGTAGGGTTGCCTGGGTGTCTCACTCAATTAAGCACCTGCCTTTGGCTCAGGTCATGACCCCAGGGTCCTGGGATTGAGCCTGCTTCTCCCTCTGCCTGTTGCTCCCCCTGTTTGTGCTCTCTCTGTCTCTCTCTCTCTCTCTGACAAATAAATAAAATCTTTAAAATAATAAAGTTAGTAAAAAGTAAAAAAATAAATAAAATGTGTTTGTAATGCAGATACTCAGCACAATCACATTCTCTTCACTTCCCATTTGGGAAATTTCTTACTGACATGTATGAGTTATCACTTTAATTTAAATTTTTATAATCAGGGAAACTGTATCAGTGATTACTGTGGAAATATGAAATTTACAATTAGTTGTCTGATTTTTAAATATCAAAAACAAAAACAAAAGCATTGAGTTGAAAAAGAATTAGAAATTTATCCCTAGATTTAAAGAGACCAGAATATTGAAAAGAGAGCATGTTATCAGCTATCTACTAAAAATTTTTTTTTCTTTGCTTCTTGTTTTGTCCAACTTAGTGCATTACTTGTGATAGTTTAAGTTGTAGAAACAAATGCACTGCCACTTTTATAATGGCTCAAAGGAGAAACTTTTGATCAGCTCACACAATAATCCAATGGTTGTGCTCTGCTTCATTGGGCAGCTTTCCTCTGTTCATGATTCAGGCTCTTTCCATCTGTGGCTCCTCTCAGTGGTTAGTTTTTGTGTTAAGACTTAGTTTTGTCACTAGTCATCTGACCTTAGTATATACTCAGTGAAGGCTTCTTTAAGGAACAAGTGTGCCTATGCTAAATTTTAACTTGGGTTAAAGCTCTATGGAAGGTTGCTCTCTTTAAATAGCTTATTTTTTTCTTTTGTTTCTTCTTTTTTCTTCTATCCATCCAAGGAGTGGATAAATAGGTTGAGACCTGTTAAAAATTTAGAGAATTTAATGTACTTTGTGATATATCCATGGAACTCTTTTCCCATACCAGGGAAAGAGAGGAGGGGGAGAGGAGTGCTAGACACATGAATTTTACACATCAGTTTGAAATCATCTCTTTGTAAAAGAGCATAGGTAACATGTATCATCCATGCTTATATATGCCTACATGTGTAAGAAAGCTAAAAAAAGACCCAGAGTCTCCTAGCCACAGTTGTATCTGCTGAGACTGATGAGGAGGAGTCTGAGAGGAAAAGAGAACTCCATCCAGTGTTTATTTATGGTGTTTCAATTTTTATCTTGTCCATATATTGTATCTTGATATAAAAACAGACTTTTAATGAGAAAAAGAATTACACAGAAGTTTCTGTTAAGTAATCAGACATTGTCTCTCTCTCTCTCTTTTACTTTTTTTTTTTTTTTTTAACCTAGGGATCCAATATCATCGACACCTGCACTGAGATGCTAATGTGTGGCATCTTGCTGAAAATTTCTTCTGGAAATATTCAAGAACGGGTGTTTTTTCTTTTTGATAATCTTCTGATGTATTGCAAAAGGAAACACAGGTAGGGTGATAAACAGGTACTACTTTAGAAATAATTTATTAACCTTGGAAAATATTTTTTAAGAAAAAATAAATTATCAGTCTCACAGTTTCAACCTTTTCCTCTGTCCTCCTGGGAACTCAGGATCTCCTCAGTAAAATTCACATACTCTTAGCCTGTTTTCTGATTCTTCTCATTACCTTCTTGTAAAACCTGACTGAAATGTGACTATCATTCAATAACACTACCTTCCTAGTGTTGGAGGAAAAAAAATTTCTTCTGTTGCTAACCCACATGCCTCAGGCTCTATAGGAAAGGCGAAAATGTCTTCCATGTTTCCCAGTGCTGTTTCCCAGTAAATTCCTCCCCGTCCTTGGAAATATTTTCCTTGACTGCCCCATCTGGTATAGCTTCCCGGCAATTTTATATCGGTATCTAGAAAATTCTTGCTAATATTTTCTTTATTATTTATTTATTTGTTGCCACCTTTGATGGATTAGACTATAAAGTCCATGAGAATACTGGTCTTGCTATTTATTCTGTGCTATTTCCCCCGAGACTGGACCTTCCGTGTAATAGACACTCAAGAGGTATTTGTTGAATAAGTGAATAAATGAATGAACAAGTGAATGAATGAAACCCAAGCAAGTTCCTGGTATATCTTAGTTATCATTAGTTTAAGTAATTTAATGTAGCAGTGTTACTGATGTATGTTATTTGTTTTAAAGTAGGGAATATAATTTTCTCCTCAGGAGGTACTTAATTTATAGGATGTTTCCTTGAACTCCTGGTGAAACATTTTACAGATTGTTTAAGCAAAATAATAAAGCTGAAATTAATTAGCAAATTTCCTGAGCCTTTATATACTTCCTCCTAACCATATCTAGGATACAATATTTTCAGTGAAAAGGTACTAAAAGCCTTCATGAAATCTAAAGGTAAAACAGATGGGTTGAGGATGCAGGGTTTGCGTGAGTGTTTCTTATAGGTTCAGAAATGAGGACAATGTAACCAAAGATTTTTGGTAACATGAGAATGAGAAACTCAAACACTGATTTCTGAGGCAAGATTAAGGGAACATCATTCTTCATCTCTTGAAATGGAATTTCCTAAGTCAACGTACACAAGATGTCAAGAGCAAGTTCTCTGAGTTGGCAGCTATGTTGATGGCATGGGAGTTCAACCTCTTGGATTATAGTATCAGAATGCCCTAGCAGGAGACATTAGTGCAAACATACAGTGATGCTGAGAAAGCATAGAACTACCCATGTGTCTTGCTGAAAGGGAACAGGTTAGGGTTAAAGTCAAAAGATAGTTATGGATTGCCTGGGTGGTGCAGTTGGTTAAGTGTCTAACTCTTGGTTTTGAATCAGGTTATGAACTCAGGTTTGTGAGATTGAGCCCCATATCAGGCTCTGCAACAAATTGGTGTCAGCTTGAGTTTCTCTCTCTCATTCCTTCTCTCTCACTCTGCCCTTTCCCAATATCACACATGCTCTCTCTCTTTAAAATAAATAAAGAAATAATAAAATTTTCAAAAAAAGATAGTTTTTAATCCCCGCCTTAATGAGCTTAAAAAAAAAAAAAGATGCTTTCTACCACATATGAAAATGAATTGTCTATTTTATTTTACTGTGCTATTCTAAGTTCTTTGTATTTTGCAGCAAGATTGGGACTCACAGAAATAGGTTTCAGGAAGATGTAGAAAAGGCTGTTAATTTTACTTGTATAGCACTCATTAAAAAATTATAATGTGCTTCAAGTTGTTAAGATACAATTGTTTTTATCCAGCTTTATTGAGGACTAGTTGACAAATAACATTGTAATATATTTTAATTGAACAACATGATGATTTGATATACATCATGAAAGGATTTTGCCCATGGAGTCAAATAATACATCCATCTAGGTCCAGTTATTAAAGGCATCCATTTGAGAATTAGAACTTTTTTAAAAATTACAATTGATCTTATACGGATTAATATATATGCCTGCCTTCAAGTGCAAGCTTTTGCAAGGTTAGTCGTGTACAATGATGATATCATTTACAGTCTTATGACTTTCCTTGTTAAGTTGGTAAACAACAGAAAAGATTTTGTAAAATTAAAATCCTGAAGGGTATTTTTGTTTATTTTTAAAAGATTTATTTAATTATTTTGAGAGAGAGAGAGAGCAGCAGGAGGGGCAAAGGGAGAAGGAGAGAAGCAGACTCTTCCTGTTGAAGTGCAGAGCCTGACATGGACTTAGTCCCAGGACCCTAAAATCACATTTTTGGCTTCTCTGCTGGGGTTGAAATTCCAGGGAAATCAAGAGATGGTAGAAACTCCTGAGAGATTAGGGTGAACTATGTAAGAAAGAGGACCTCTGTTCTGTTCACCATGTATCTCTCTGAGAGGAATCCACTCACTTGATCCTCCCATGCCGATATTTGGCAAATGCAGGAGGAGACAACTGGCAGTGTGGTTCAAGTCGGCTGAGAGCACTAGACCCAGCCCCGTAGAGCCTCCTAGAAGGCAGAGAAAGAGCCAGAAGTTCCCTGGTGTTCCTAGAGAAGGCACAGAAATTAGATGAGTTGAAAGCCTAGGACCTGGTCATTGGACTTCTGGGCTAGAGGGGAGATGGCCTGTGGAAGGGATGCTGCCCACAACCCCTCTTGGACCAGATGCCTCCTGTCTGCTTTGGGATACTGAGGATTAATAGGAGAATGAACTAGCATAGAAGAGATGGTGTTCTAATGCTTGGCAGGTTTAAAGTTGTTGAAATCATTGACATTCCTTTTCTCCTCGTCCGCAGGACCACCATTAGTGGGAAGGGGCCTTCAAAGATGCAAGAGGAGTTTATCACTTACAGGCCTGTCAAGTGTCAATATCCAACCACTCCAGTCCCTTCCACCCCCTTGGCAGCCCCACTGCTTTCATAAGGACACAGATACGTTCATGTACAGGCTTTTGAACAAACGTAAGTTTTGATTCCTCTAAGATAAATGCCATAGTGCCATGACTGGGTCATATGGTGGTAGCAAGTCTAGTTTTCAAAGAATCTGTGTGGAAGTGTTGAGTCACTCTAGTGTGCACCCGAAATTGGTATTACATTTCATGTCAACTCGAATTTAACTCAAGGCTTTGAAAAGGAAAAGAAACTGTTAACTGTTTTCAAGATTTAGCTCTATTATCTTCTATTCCCAACAGCGATGCAGGATTGATCCTGTCATTCCACATCCTGCCTTGCATTTGGTAGTGGGGTCTCTCTCTCCCTCTCTGGCGCATTTGGTTTGAATCATTGTATTAGGTGTGCAGTGAGAGCTCATTGTAGTTTTAATTTGAATTGCCCCAATGGCAACTTCCTATGTGATTTCCATCTGTATACTCTTTGGTAAAGTAATTAAGTCTTTTGCCCTTTTTTTTTTTTCCTTTTCCTGACTGGATTGCTTGCTTTCTTATTTGGGGGTCAAATTTTGAGTTTTTATACTTCAGACAGGAGTCCTTTATCAGGTATGTGGTTTACACATATTTTCTCCCAGTTTGTAGCTTGTCTTTTGTGTCTTCTTAATAGGGTCTTTCACACAGTACAGATTTACAATCCGGATTGTTGGATAATGTCCAAGTAATCAACTTTTCCCTTATGGAAAATGGTTTGATGTCCAAATGGAGGATTCTTTACCTAGCTTTACATTCTGGAAATTTTCTCCCATTTTTTCCTTGTAAGATTTATCACTTTAGATGTAAGGCAGTAAATAATTATGAGTTAATTTTTAAAATTTCTTTTTTTTTTTTTTTTTTGAGAGAATGAGCATGCGCATGAGCTGGGGATGGGGTGGAGGGAAAAGGGCAAAGAGCATCCTTAAGCAGACTCGCCAGTAAGCTTAGAGCCTGACTTTGTCCCAGGACCCTGGGAGCATGACAAGAGCTGAAATCAAGAGCTGGCTGCCTCACCGGCTGAGTCATCCAGGCACCCTGAGCTAAGTTTTGTATAGGGTATGCGACTTAGATTGTGGTCCTCATCCTCCACCACCTCCTCATCTCTCCCCCTCCCTCTTCTTCTCCTTCTTCTTCTTTGGCTATGCAAGTCCACTTGTTCTAGCACCATTTATTCAAAACGCTGTCACGCCTCCACTGAACTGCTTTTTACCTTTGTCAAAACCCCATTGCACATATTGGTGTCGGTCTCTTTTTGGGTCCTTGATCCTCTTCCACTTCTCTATCTTTATTCTGTTCCATTTGTCTATCCCTTCACCAACACCCCACACTCTTGATTACTGTAGCTATAGATCTTGAAATTGGGTAGAAGGATTCTTTTGGTTTTATTCTTTAGTTTATTTTCTCTTCTTTTTCTAGGTTCTTAAGCTGAGAGCTTGTTGTTTTGAGACTCTTTTTTTTTTTTTTTTTTTTTTTTTTAGATGGGGGGGAGAGAGAGACAGGGAAGGGGCGCAGAGAGAAAGAGAGAGAGATTATTAAGCAGCCTCCATGCCCAGCACCAGCACAATGCAGGTTCAGTCTCACAACACCGAGAATGATCATGACCTGAGTCAAAATCAAGAATTGGACTAACTGACTGAGCCACCCCTCCTTATGAATGATGCCCCTCCCCCTTTCTAACATATGCATTGAGTGCTATAAATTTGGCTATCCATTGATTTAGCTGTGTCCCACAAATTTTAATATGTTGTATTTTCATTTTCCTTCAGTTCAGCACATTGAGATATTATCTTTAATCTTTGATAATGTAGAATGTTTCCTTCTAAGTGTTTGGATATTTGTTATCTTTCTCCTTTTGATATTTAGTTTTTTTATTTTTTTAATTTTTAAAATTTTAATTCCAATAAATTGATATCTAGTGTTGTATTTGTTTCAGGTATACAATAGAGGGATTCACCCCCCCCCCCACACCCCAACTACTGTCAGCTCCTGTTGCCACGCACTGATTTGCGTTGGAGACCCAGGTGCACCTCCTCCACCCCAACTACCACAGCTCCTGTTGCCAGGCACTGGTTTGCGTTGGAGACGGAACCCTCATAGGGGTTCCAAGCAGTTACTAGTGGCCCAGAAGACCCTGGTGATCAGAGACAAAGCCACAAGGCTTTTTGGATCCAGCTGGTGGCCATCCAAATGTCTCCGCACATAGTGCTGGAGTCGCTGTGGGCTGTCCTGGAGCAGCTGTGGGCTGTTGGGTTGGTGATATATGAATGTTTGCCACATGTGCCACGAGTGTCTGGGCTTGGCTGGGAGTTCCTGGTGTTTACTGCAGTGGTGTTGTTCATTACAGTAAAGTATGGACTCAGCTTAACAAGAAGAAAGGGGCATTGTGCCCAGAATGAAGTATCTTTGAAAAGACATGGTGAATACTGACCCGGATGCACAAGCCTGTGGAGACATTGCATCATCTGAGTAGAAGGCCAGTACTCTCCCATTACAGATTCTTGCTCTGGCTGCCCTGAATCAAAATGTCGGGTACTTTTCCGTGGAAAACACTATGCACCTGCTGAAGGGAGTTCGGGAAAGGCTGTTGAAGAACCCTCACCAGTTGACTGATGAAAATTCCATCTCTGGAGCAGTCCAGGAAGATGGAGAGAACCCCGTGTGAGGAAAATACCAGAAGGCTTCAAGGCTTCAAGGACAGCCCTGATCTGCAGGGAAGTGCAGACCCACCAGTCCAGGACACTGGCAGCTGTGGACAGAGAGTGCAGGAAGAGGCAGGGGAAGCAGGCGGGCCCAAGCTTCCTGATGGAGGAGTGTGGGTGCAGGCCACCGGTGAGGGCCAGAGCCAACACCACACCCTCAGCCAGATCCTACTGAAGTTGATGCATCTGCTGGAGCTGCTTAGAGATCATCTAGAACGTGGTGGCTCAAGGAGGCAGGTGGAGACTGGCTCCTCCTCCACTGAGGATGTGCCCTCAGGCGGGAGCCTCGTGAACAAAGGAAAGCCTTCCAGGGCCCAGAAGAAGGCAAGTCAGAGGAATGAAGAGCTCTCAAGGAACAAAACAAACCACCAGGCTGAGCAGAGATCTTTTCACCTGCCAAACACCCTCCTCCTGAACAGTGAGATTCAGAAGTTGCACCTGAAGCTGGAGGCAGAGCCTAAGCTATGGGAAAAGCACATCAAACACCTGGAGAGGAAGGTGATGGAGGTGAAGGCACGCTGCCTGCAAGTGAATAAGGAACTTGCCAAGGTGCACAAGAAGGCGGCTGCTGCCCACTGGGACTTAGGCCTCTACAGGTCCATGGCCCAGGACCTGCACCGCCAGGGGCGGAAAAATCTCCTCTTTGCATGACCGTGAGCACCTCCTGTGGACAACAGAAGTAAGGAGAGCCAGAAAGCTGTTCTGTGGCCAGAGAGGGAGTTCCAAAGGCTCCAGGCACAAAAGCACTGCCTCAGGCAGAAGCTGGCCAACTCTGGGCCCAGGGTTTAGCCTGTCTCTGGGGGGGCCTCCTGCTCCTGCTCCTGCTCTTCTGGGCACAGCCCACAAGGGCCAAAGGCTCCCCTGAATCCCCAGGAGCCCAAGAAGGGAGCAAGGGTGCACTGGCCAGACTCCCAAGTTCTTGGGTCCCCTGCAGGTCTGATTCCCTTTCCCAGCAGCCACCAACACTCACAACCAGAGCCCAGAAGCTCCTGTGCTTACCCCTTAAGCCATACCCATTGCTCCTTTTACTGGAGATCCACCCCATTATTGTACTAATGCTACATATTCCCTATAGCATGTGAGAGAGTATTTTTCAATGTGAAGCATACAAAAAATAAAAATATCAAATTGCTGATACTACTGCTACTGAGAATTGATTTTATTAAGGGATTCTATGCCTTAATAGAATGAATAGAATGAAGGGTTTGAAGTGTCTTTTACTGTTCACTTAATTGTCCCAATAACCCAGTGTGTCATATATGACTGAGGTTCAGAGAGGGGAAACAATTTGCCCCAAGATCACACAGCTAGTGAATTTCAGAGCTCCCATTCCAAAGCAGGGTTGTCTCATTATCAACTGCTGTGCAAAAAGCTTCTACTCCTACTACTCCTCCTACTCCTACTACTAGACAAAAAGGGAGAGGGCACACACAGACAAGCGGGAGAGGGGCGGAGGGAGAGAGTTACCTAGACAGCCTTTCCACTCAAGTGCAGAAGCGGATGTTGGGCTGGATTTCACAGATCATGGGATTATGACCTGAACCAAAATCAAGAGTCAGACGCTGAACTGACGGAGCCACACAGGCACCCTTGTGCAAGGAACTTCTAGGCAAGCTGCTTGCAGGATCCCAGAAGGGCTTGATAAAATATTCTCCTAGTTCACGTTCTAGTAAGGATGCAAAGATTCTCGTGGTGGCTAGCGAAGGTAAAGTCCCACCAAAGTATGGAGGGCAGCCTTTAAGGGTCTCCAATGATTCCCATCTTTGGTACACATAGTTTTGTGTTGCATACTCTACCTCTTGAATGCAGTTAGGAACGACTGACTCACTTCTAAAGGACAGAATGGGGAAAAGTGATAGGATGTCACTTCTGAGGTTAGTTGACAAAGAGACCAGTCTCCTCTTGAGCTTGCTCTCCCTCCCTCCCTCTCTCTTCTGTTCCTAGGGAAACCTGCTGCTTGTTGTGGGCTAAATTATGGGGAGGCCCATGTGGCAAGGAATGAATATTTCCTGCTTATAGCAATAAAGGACCTCTGGCTGCTAACAGCCACCTGAGTGAGCTCAAAAGAAGATTTTCCCCTGACAAGCCCTGAGATGACTGAAGAGCCAGATGACATCTTGACTGCAGCCTTGTGAGAGATCCCGAGCCACAGGTACCTGGCTAGTTGCACCTGAATGGCTGGCTCACAGAAACCATATCAGATTATCAATGTTGTTCCCTTTGGTTTGGGGATATAAGTAAAACAGAAGCGTGATGCCGAATTTTTGGCTTCTGACCCACCCCCCCTCTCCTGGGGTTGAAATTCCAGGGAAATCAAGAGATGGTAGAAACTACTGAGAGATTAGGGTGAACAATGTAAGAAAGATGACCTCTATCTGTTCACCATGTATCTCTCTGAGAGGACATCCCCTCACTTGATCCTCCCGTGCTGATATTTGGCAAATGCAGGAGGAAACAACTGGCAGTGTGGTACAAGTCAGCTGAGAGCACTAGACCCAGCCCCATAGAGCCTCCTAGAAGGCAGAAAAAGAGCCCAGAAGTTCCCTGGTGTCCCTAGAGAAAGCACAGAAATTAGATGAGTTGAAAGTCTGGGACCTGGCCATTGGACTTCTTGGCTGAAGGGGAGATGGCCTTTGGAAGGGACACTGCCCAGAACCCCTCTTGGGCCAGATGCCTTCTGTCTGCTTTGGGAGACTGAGGATTAATACGAGAATGAATTAGTGTAGAAGAGATGGTGTTCTAATACTTGGTAGGTTTAAACTTCTTGAAATCATTGACATTTCTTTTCTCCTTGTCCCATCCAGTTGCACCTGGATGGCTGGCCCACAGAAACCATATCAGATTATCAATGTTGTTTTAAACCCTTTGGTTTGGGGAAATCATTCAAGTAAAACAGAAGTGTGAAGGACCACCATAAATGGGAAGGGGCCTTCAAAGAAGCAAGATGAGAACACCTCTTACAAGCCTGTAAAGTGTCAATATCAGACCACTGCAGTCACTTCTACCCCCTTGGCAGCCCCACTGCTTCCATAAGGACACAGATACATTTATGTACAGGTTTTGAGTTTTTAGTGGGTTAGTGTGGAAGCTCCTTAAAATCATGTTGTCAGACCAGACATTTCTAAAGATGCGGTAACACCAAAGTGCGGGGTGATTTTCCTGTGTTTTCCCCGAGAAGTTTTCATTGGTGGATGGGGCCTGCAGTCATACCAGATGTCTGACCCTAGCTCATTGCTGGGTCCACAGTGGAACTGGTGTGTGTGGTTATCTTCTCTTCCTAGGGGAGGAATCACTTTAGAGTGGTGCTGGCTGCTGTTGGGCTGCTTGCACACTGCTAGGCTTGTAATACTGCTTTTGATGGTCTCCAGCCAAGAGTGTATTGGTGGGAGCAGGTCTGCAGAATGTAAGGGCAGGATACATGTTTCTATCAAGGTTAGAGCTGGCCTGCTGCAGGACAGGACCTGCAGCTGCTTGGGAAAACTCCTGGGGTGTCAGGTTGGGATGGAAGGTATGGCTTCACAGAACTGTGTGTGGACAAGGCATACTGTTTGCAAGCTAGTTCTAGAGTATTAATGCTGTGCTAGTTCCCTCAGGTGTCCCCTTATTTACGCTGGGGTGCAGGGGAGCAAAATGATACTTGCCAGCTGTTTTGTATTTGGTGAAGTCTCCCCAAAATCCTTGCCTCCAGCACATGCTCTGAGATTAAGAAATCAATCAGCCAATCTTCCTGTGTACTCTAGGCATTTTTCAAACTGCTACTTCTGTGCTGTATCGCAGGAGCGGTATTTGTTGTGCTATCTCTGGCTCTCCTAGAACCAAGCTGCTGATTTTAAAGTCCCAAGTGGAACTGATTCTTTGCCCATTCTGGTTTTCAAAGCCAAATATTATGCTGATTTGTTTTCTCAGTCAGGATCTCCCATGCCTGGGATGCCTGGTGTGGGGTCTGTTCCTCTCCCCTCCCTGAGCCCACAACATCCCTCCCTCTTGCAGACAGTCTCACAGGTCCATTTGACTCCCTACTATGTCTCTTTCCTTCCTATTGTCTTGAATGTGGGCTTGTCTCTACATTTAGCTGTGGGGAGTCTTGTGCTAATCTTCAGGTCATTTTCTGGATTATTTACTCTGATGTTGGTGTTTCCGAGCTGTATCCAGAGGTTGAAGGATTAGTTTAGGAACTTCCTACTCTGTTGTCATCTCCTGATGTCCAATCCTCATTGCTTTAAATTCCCTGTCTGAAAATTCCAACATCCCTGTCATGTCCAGTTCTGGTGCTTGCTCTTTCTCTTCAAACTGTGTTTATTGCCTTTTAATATGCCTTGTAATTTTCTCTTGATTACTGGATGTGATGTGCTAGGGAAAATGAACAACAGTAAGTAGGCCTTTGGTAATGTAGTTGTAGTTCTAGTGAAAGGGAAGCATTCTATAGTGCAATGGTTAGGTCTCAGTCTTTTAGTGTGCCTATGCCTCTGGACTGTGAACATCACAACTTTGTTTGTTTGTTTGTTTGTTTGTTTAACTCCACAAAGACTGAAGTTGGGTATTTTCCTCCTTAGGTAAAATAGGCTCAGAGAAAATCCCAGCAGGTTAGGCTCTGGTTTTTTCAGAAGATATTCAGTTGAGTTTTTCCAGAAGATAGACCATGTTAAGAAGAGTAGAGTGTTCTGGCATGTGTCCAAATGCCTTTCCCCTCTCCCTGCCAGAGACATGAAGGGAATTTACTGTGATATTTCTTGTGAGCACCAGTCAAGCTCCTAACGGTAGGGTCAGAAAAGTGTGGCAGTCACCTATGACTGGTTTCCCCTAAAGCCCTTAATTCCCAGATTTGAACAGGCCTAGCCTCCAGCAATTTACCAATACACTCAGATTTTCTGACCCTATTACTGGTTCCTGGGGAGGTTTCTACTCCAGTATATTGTAATTCTCTGTCTGTCCAATTTTGGTGGAAAGTTTGCCCCACGACCTTAATCCTCTTAAAGATCCAAAAAAAGGTGTTGATTTTTCAGTTTGTTCAGTTTTGTATCTGATGTTAAGATAAAGCAGTGACCCTCTAATGTCCTTACATACCAATCCAGAAATCATAACCATCCTTAATTTTTACGCCTAAATAATTCTAAATAAAACATACATTGGCAATATGTTTACACATTCCATAAACCTGATGTGTCTGTTAATTCAGCCCTTGTGGGCTTAACCCAAACATTTGGAATAGGTCAAAAGGACTGAGACAAAGAGATAGTTTCTTATTATGAGGAGACGATGTGCTTCAGGGTAGGCTTTGAATGGAATCCTTCTTGCAGTGATCATCTAACTATTTAGGTTTCACTTTCTGCCTCTGTAAAGGGAAGGAGGAAGAGTTCCCAGTGGTGTATCTTGAGCTCATTCCACACTCTTAGGACCTCTATGAAGCTGGATCATACCCTCTCACCATTATAACTCATAAAGGAAGTGCTTGTCCAAAAGGCAACTAATTTACAGGGTGGCCAGCATCATAGTAGGTGGGCATGCACAAGATCTCCATGCAGCAGGAAGGAGAGTAGCTATCTTAAGAAACCTGAATCTGTGGAATTTGGTTTGGTTTGAGTTTTAGGCTTGTAGAGAGCATTAGCACTTGGACTTCTAGGCAGGAGCAGGAGCATAAAGTAGGCAGAGAGAGTAGTGATAGAAATAGTGGCTCACGACAAGCTGGGCATAAGTAGCCACTAGAGCAATGGCTCTATAACAGTAGTTCTAGCTCTGGCAGCAGTGTATGCCTGTTCATGAGAAGACAGCTTGGAGCTGTTTAATCACAGAGCTGCTCTCAGAGGCTGGACATGGCACTCTCCTCACATGACCTTCCTTTCTGGCCCTCGATCGCTGTTTCAGATCTTTATCCTTCCTATCTTCTTAGCTAACCTGGAAGAGCTAATTGGCACGTGTGTAAATAAGTTAGGATTTCTCCTGGCTCTAATATTCTAGAATTATTCTGAGCACAGTAGAAACACATTAATTCAGATGGCTTTTTCCAAATTTCTAATTATTCCATTTGGACTAAGCTGCAGTTTATTTTTGTTCAGCAAAATTTTATTATAGATAGCTCAAATTCAAAAGAAAGGGGGGGGGTAAAGGAATTATTAAAATATTTAAGGAGACAAACTGTTAATTTAATACATTGAAACTATTTGATATATATATGGAACTTGCATCTCAACAGCTTAAAAATGGATGGGGAAAACAGAAAAAATCAACAAATTGATTGCTGAGATAAATGCTGAGAGAAAGGTGTACACACGGTGCGTTAACAAGAAGAAGAATACCTCAGGTACACTAGAGTTGGGGGTCCAGAGAGAAAGAGTGTCTCCCTGAGGATTTGAGCATGGAGGATAAAACAACACTCCTTCTGTGTGCTTCTTCTCTCTCATTACTCTACTACCTTTTTGACAGCACTTCTGATACCAGGTGTGTGTGTGTGTGTGTGTGTGTGTTTCCCAAACCAAGCAATTCTCTGCAATGCCTGTTGGGTATCCTACAGTTTAATTCAATTTTAATACTAGTTGGAATTAATGCAGACTCCACAATTTAAGGGTTCAGTTCCAAACAACTGCACCCAACTTCAACTTGTCAATTGCAAAGTAAAAGGTCCCCAGGTTACCCATAACTTAGCTACAAACAGAGGTTCCCATGATTTCCCCTCCCCCCTTGAATTCAATTATTCCCTAGAAAAACTCACTAAACTCAAGAAAACTCTTACTTGCATTTATTGTGTTTATTATAAAAATAGTATATGATTAAGGATGTAGATGAGCAGCCAGATGAAGAGCTCCATAAGACAAGGTCTGGAAGGGTCCTAAGCATAGGAGCTTCTATCCCTATGGAGTTGAGTACTTTTCCAACATGTGGTTGTGTATACCAACCTGAAAGCTCCCTGAATCTCATACCTTTGGGATTTTTATGGGGACTTCATCACATAGGTATGATTAATTGTAAACTCAATTTCTAGCCCCTCTTCTGTTCCTTGGGGTTGGGGCTTGGGCTAAAAGTTCTGAGCATCTTCCTGGCAACCAGTCCTCATCCAGGAGCCAGAAAATTCCAAAGGATTTAGGAGCTCTGTGTAAGGAACCAGTGTCAAAGACCAAATATTAGAACGAATGCTCCTAGTGCTCTTATCACTTGGGAAATTACAACAGTTTCAGGAACTCTCTGTCAGGAACCAGGGCCAGAGTTATATATATATATATATATATATATGTATATATATGTATATATATATATATATTCTATTATTTCACATGTTGGCCGAGGTTTAATGGTTGAATCTAGGTGTCTAGATGAAGAGGAGAGGGCAAGAACACCAAGAAAAGTATTTACAGGCAACCACAAATACTTTAGTGGAAATGGAGACCATATGGCAATAATATTGGAGAGAATAATCAATTCTCATTATTCATGGTAGTTATATACTATAAACTTGTGAGCACTGAATTAGGGAACACTGAACTATTACTTTGTGGTGTGGGTCACAGAATATAGGGTTAAGTTTCTATGAGTCTCTGGTCAAAACATTTTCATCAACTGAAACACAATTTGTGTTACATAGGTTTGTTTTCCAGGATCCTTGTGAAACAAGCTGGTCTCATCAGTGTTGAAAGTCTGTCCTTACACATAACACTTTTCCTGTATAACACTTGTCAGATACTTTTAAAATTCTTCTATAGCTTCCAGATTCCTTTGGCCACACTGACTCAGGTCTTTACAAAAAATAAAAAAATAAAATAAAATAAAAAGAAATGGTATTCTGTTCAACAGAGGTGCTTGAAGTCCTAGCCAGAGCAAACAAATAAGAAAATAATAATTATAATAAGGGCATCAAAATTGTAAAGGAAGAAGAAAATTTTTTTTCTGTCTGAAGACGAGATGACCTTATATACATAGAAAACCTTGTAAATTCACTTCCACAAAGAAACTGTTAGAAAAAGTGAATTCAACAAAGTTGTGAGATATAAAATCAGCACACAAATATCAATAGAGTTTCCGTATATTAACAATGAACAGTATAAAAATGATGTTAAGAAAACTCAGTCAGGAAGGGTGTCTAGGTGGCTCAGTCAGTTGAGCACCTCATTCTTGTTTTTGGCTCAAGTCACGCTCTCAGGGTCCCGGGATTGAGCCCCATGTTCAGCTCCACACTCAGTGGGGAGTCTGCTTGAAAGATTCTCTTCCTCTGCCCCTTCCCCCGACTCTCTCAAATAAATAAATAGATCTTAAAAAGAAAGAAGTCTCATTTACGATAGCATCATAAAGAATAAAATACTCAGAATATAAATATAACCAAGAAGCTGAAAGGCTTTTATTTTGAAGTCTATAAAATGTTGCTGAAAGAATTCAAAGACATAAACAACTGGAAAGACATGCCTATTTTGTGGATTGGAAGGCTTAACATTTTTAAGACATGAATACCACCCAAAGTGATCCACAGGTTTAATGTAATACCTATCAAAATCCCCACCCCCAAAATTAGAAAAATCCATTCTAAATTCATATAGAATCTCAAAGGAATCTGTATCACCAGCTGAAATTGTTAGGGTTTGTAATCAAAGGAGCGAGACTGATACAAAGCGAAGGTCAAGCGAAGCCTTATTTTGCGCCAAGCATCGAGAATCATACTGACAAGTCAGGGCCGTCTCTTGCAAAGAGGCAACCCTTCCCAGCCTCACAGACATACTTTTATAGAGGTAGTTTAGCCGGGCTATACACAGGTGGCCAATTGAGTTTCAATTCACCCTAGTGGATATACACGCGCCCCACTGATTGGATGTCTTCATCCAGCCTGCCCCACCCTTGTATCTAGGCTTTGCAAGCAAATTCCTCTGGGAAGGGCAGGGTCAATACAAGTTTACTGCATCAAAATGGCTCCCTCTGGCCAACCAGGTCCTTACATTCCCCCCCTTTTCTTTGGAGATTAGTCAAATCCTTGACTTTTCAGCTAGTTCTATATTATATTGAGCATGTAAGACTAACATTTTATCGCTCTGATTTTCTTTGGTACAAATGACATTAGTGCACAGTCGGCTCATTTTTCCCAATTCCATTCATCTAATTTCCCACTTATACTTTACCTAAACAGGTAACAATAGGAGAAACAATAAACTCACAGGTTTTTTTTTTTTTTTTTTTTTTTTTGGTCTTAGATTTAGTCCATGGTCAGCGGGGTCTGTTGGCTGCAGCTTCCATCCTGGGGGGTGTCCTTACTCTTGGCTCATTTGACGTGACCCACATAAACCCAGGCCCTAATGCTTTCTACTTTTACTGCCATGGGGGTGGTTAGGACAACACTAAACGGTCCCTTTCAGCGAGGCTCCAAGTTCCCCACTTGATAGTGACATATCCAAACCAAGTCCCTGAGTTGGTAAGGATGTGGTTGTACCACCGTCTCTGTCCCAGTGTGGGCAGTTCGGATCCCTGCGTGGGCTTTTTTAAGACAGACTAATGCCTGCAGTGACTGGAGTACAGACTGATCAGTCATTTCTGCTAGGGCAACCTCCTATAGCCGAGGACAGAGCGGGGAGGGGGGTGTCTCCCAAACATTATTTCAAATGGGGTCACCTTGTTTAAATAGTGTGTACATCATGCCCTGAGGAGGGTGAAAGGAGGGAGACCCACCCATCTACCGCCAGTCTCCAGAATTAGTTTTGTCAAGGTCTCTTTAAGAGTTTGGTTCATTCTTTCTACTTATCCGGAACTCTGGGGCCAATAGGCACGATGTAGTTTCCAGTTTGTGCCCACAGCCTTGGCCAATGCCTGTGAGACTGAACTCACAAATGCAGGGCCACTGTCTGACCCAATGGCGAGAGGCAGCCCAAACCTAGGAATTATTTCTTCTAGTAGCTTTTTGGCCACCAGTCCTGCCACCTCATGTTTGGCGGAAAAAGCCTCCACCCAGCCTGAAAAAGTATCCACAAAAACCAACATATACTTGTGCCCATATTTTCTGGGTTTCATTTCTGTAAAATCTTTTTCCCAATAAATTCCTGGTTCCTTACCTCTTTCTCTTTTCCCTCTTCCCATTTTAGCTCTTTCCATAATAACTGCCTGGCATTGAGCACATCTATCAACTACACCCTGAAACATACGCCCTAATTTAGAAACCTGGAATTGCTTGCCTATAAGGTCTTTGAGTTTGCATATCCCCAAATGAGTACCCTGATGTATTTGGTCTACTAACCTTTTACCTAGTTTTCGAGGAAGAATTATTTTTCCTGTTTTAGTCTTAGCCCAGTCCCCTTCATAGTCCAATTTAACCCATTTCTGTAAATACTTTAAATCTTCTTCTGAATAGTTCAGTTTTTCTGGTAGGGCTGGAGCCGGGAGTATAACCAGTTCTTGCACTGTTTCTCAGGCTGCTTGCTTTGTGGCTTGATCTGCTAATTGGTTTCCTTTTGAAATCAGATCAGTCCCCTTTTGGTGTCCCAAGCAATGCATAACAGCCATCTCTTTTGGGTCCCAAATAGCCTGGAGGAGAGCCAATATTTCTCCTCTGTTTTTAATTCCTTTTCATTATGTTGTTAATAGGCCCCTTTCTTTATAAATAGCCCCATGTATGTGGAGAATAGCAAAGGCATACCTGCTGTCCGTAGAGATGTTGGTGGTTTTACCTTTGGCCATCTGCAGTGCCTTAGTGAGTGAAATCAGTTACACTTTTTGTGCCGAAGTTCCATGTGGCAGGGCTGCTGCCCAGAGTTCCTGCTCAGGAGAAACCACCGCAGCCCCTGCATACCTCTTTCCATCGACTATGTAGCTACTCCCATTTGTGAACAGAGTCTTCTCAGTATCTGGGAGGGGAATGTCTCTGAGATGCGGCCTTATTCCTGTGACTTGGGTTAGGACCTCTGCACAGTCGTGTGGATGGTCAGCCAGCTCCTTTGGCAGCAGTGTGGCTGGATTTAGCACCATTGGGGGCTGGATGGTCACTCTTGGTTCGTTGAGGAGGAGGGCCTGATACCCTGTCACTTGGGTGTTCATCATCCATCAGTCGGGTGGAGTCCAGAGAAGGCCCTCAAAAGTGTGGGTGGTGGTCAAGATGAGATTTTGACCCAAAGTCAATTTACTAGCATCCTTGATCAGGAGGGCTGTGGCAGCATTTATGCAAAGGCAAGGGGGGAACCCAGCTGCTACTGGATCTAGTTTCTTGCTAACATAGGCCACTGGCCTTCACCAAGGCCCCAGAGTCTGAGTTAAAATTCCTTTGGCCACCCCTGATTTTTCATCCACATACAATTGGAAGGGCTTGGTAACATCTGGGATGGCCAATGCTGGGGCAATCAGTAAGGCTGTTTGTAAGGCAGTAAGGCAGAAATGCTCCTTCTGTCTCATCTGTCCACTCTATCATAGTGAGCCCTCCTTTTGTCAGTTCGTAGAGGTAGGGCAATCTCTGCAAACCGCGGTATCCATAGCCTACAGTAGCCCACCGGCCCAAGAAACTCCCTTACTTGTCGGGACATGGTGGGGTGGGGGTATCGGGTGATCACCTGTTTCCTGGACTCAGACAGTGTACGCACTCCCTCGTGGAGATCAAAGCCTAGATAAGTGGCATGGCTCTGACAGAGCTGTGCTTTCTTTGCTGACACTTGATACCCTTTTCCTGCAGAGCCTGTAAGAGAGCTCTCGTCCCCCGCAAACATGACTCATAGTCCTCAGCGGCTACTAGCAAGTCATCAATGTACTGTAACAGAGTGACTCCTGGGTTGGAGGTTCTGTACTCATGCAAATCCTCATGTAGGGCCTCTTCAAAGATAGTGGGTGAATTTTTGAACTCTTGGGGAAGTCTGGTCCAGGGGAGCTGGCCTTGGAATCCTTCCTGTGGGTCAGACCACTCAAAAGAAAAAAGGTGCTGAGAATTCCTTTGCTAAAGACATGCAGAAAAAATGCATCCTTGAGATCTAAGATGGTATACACAGTTCTTCTGGGGCCCAGGAAGGAGAGTAGGGTATAGGGTTTAGGCACCGTCGGGTGGATATCTGCAACCCATTTATTATCTTCCTGCAAGTCCTGGACGGGTCGGTACTCTCCAGTCTTGGCCTTTATGATGGGCAGCAAAGGTGTGTTCCATGGAGATTTGCAAGGAACTAGGATCCCGTCTCCTCAGAGGCGGTTAATATGTTTTCTGTTCCCTTCCTTTGCTTCCTGGGGAAGGGGGTACTGCCAAATGCGAATAGCCGTAGCTGTCGCCTTTAATTGTAACACCACTGGAGGTTGTTCCTTGGCCAAGCCAGGGGGTTTCCCTTCTTCCCAAACCTGGGGAAACTCATCTTGTAGGATTTGGAGAAAGCTCCTCCCTTTTGTTTCCTCTGGTTTCGAGACTGGCTCGTAAAGGAGGTATTCATCTACTGCTGCCATAAGCACTTGTACAGTGGGTTGTCTCAAGGTTACAGCCATCTCTCCTTCTGAGAACTGAATGCCAGCTCTTAACTTGTGGAGGAGATCTCTTCCCATCAAATTACATGGGGCATTAGGGAGGACCAAAAATCGATGTTTAACTACTCCCGAGGCCAAATTTAAAGTCCTTTCTGTTGTCCATTTATGTCTCTCTGTGCCATTTGCTCCTTGTACCCAAACTTCCTCTCCATATAGTTTTCCCATAGGTTTAAGTAATGATGAAAACTGGGCTCCCGTGTCCACCAAAAAATAACTGATTTCCCCCTCCACTTCAATTTTTACCCAAGGTTCGGGGAGGGACTGAACCATGGCCCCTTCAGTCTCTGGTGGCAAGCATTGCTGTCTTCCTTTTGGAGCACTCCCTGGCCCAATGTCCTTTTTCCTTACAGTAAGTGCACTGATCTGAATCTAAGTCTTCCCACCTGCCTTCTCTATGCTTAGGCTTTTCCTTCCATTTACTATCCCCTACCTGTCTCCTCTCCGCCTCATGTAATGCCAAAACCTTAACCAGTTTTTTTTTTTTTTTTTGGTCTGTTTTTTATCCTCCTGTGCATCCCTGTTGTTAAACACCTTTTCTGCTATTCCCACTAACTCAGTCAGATTCTTCCCTTCAAATCCTTCAATTTTCTGAAGTTTCCTATATCTGGGGCTGACTGACTGACAAAACAAGATCGTCTAAATGAGCTATCATGCAACTTCCCTCAAGTTGTCTAGCTTAAGTAAACAAACATTTAAAGACAATCAAATCTAGAATTTAACATCCATAAAGGTGTGTTATTAAAACATATTTTTTCTCTCTAAAATAACACACGTTTTCAGAGATAGCCAAATCAGGACTAATTTATTTGAAAAACAAGTCCAGTTTTAACAAACTTGGCCTAATTATTTACATAAGCTCAGCAAGAACAGTGAGTGATCATATAGATCTTTTAGAGTATGCTTGCTGGAACTTCCTGTAAGGAATCTCTAGATTGAACTTATAATAGCCTCTCCAGGCCAGAAGCCAAGCTACATACTTGCCATCAGACATGCCTGCAATTCCTGTCAATTTGGGTGAATTCTTCTTCCTGAGGCCCCCAAAGAATCCTGAGGTCCTGCACCTGCCAGGAAGTAACATCCTTTACTCACCTGGTGAGGCTGCTGGGAACTCTGTAATCAAGGTATCAGGCCAACAGTTCCAAAGAGCTTTACAGTTCCAGGTTTTATAGAGTCAACCTTAGTTCCTTTAATTTGTCTGGTCATATCTGAGTCTTTTCAAATACCATTCCAGTCAAAGCCATGGTAAAATAACCAGTGTTTCCAATGGTGTCCTGTTACAAGGAGAACAGATTATTATTGAACTTATGCAAATGACTTATAGCCATGGAAGAAAGAATACTTGCTGAGACCTTTTGGTTTCAAAGGGTTCAGATAGAGAGAAAGAGTTGAATACCTTGATTTGTTTACAAATGACTACATTTTTATCTCTGTAAGTTACAGATAACTTAAGAAGAAGTTTCCCTAGTCTGGAAGAGCAAACATTAAAGAGTCATTAATGTTTAAAATAAGACAAAACATCAAGAGATACAACATTACAATATTTCAGTTCATCTAGTTACTTGCTAGAGCAGAAAACTTACTCACAAAATTTTATTGAACTATTTTTGAGTTGCCCTGTAGACATGGAATTCCCAAACTGAAAATCAATCCAGTGCTTCCCTAAGTGCTTTAAATGCTTTTCTGAATTAAAGGAAAGCATCAAATATCCAACCAGCATTTCAACACAAAAGTTAACAGCTGGTGTATAAAGAATCTCAAAGAGTCTCTTGTTATCTGAATTAGGCCTCCTTTATTGAACTTTATTTGAAACATGCAACTTGGCATAAAACTCACAGCTCCAAGATTTCTAGGAGGGAGAAAAAATAGTTGGGTAGGGTTACAACAGCTACAGAAGAAATAAAACCTATCTGTGATCTTAATTCTTCAGGCAGTCTGAAGTGGTGGTATAAACTGTTTTCAGAGCTGCTTAGAAAGTGTCAACTACAAATTGTCACTGGGGCTGAAGGTAACTCTCCATTGGCTCTTATTTAGTCTTTGCATTCTGGCTTTGCCCACTATTTGGAGGTATAGTCGCACTGTTAGACACATTTTCTTTGCCTTTGTTCAACATTTGCTGAGCAGAGCTAAGTATCCACTTAATTTTGGTATAAGAACCAAAAGTTTTGGTGCGCTGAATGAGGAAAATATGATTTAATTATACTTGCCAAGATAACCCTTGGATAATGAGCAATAAATTTACAATTTGTCAATTGCACAGTAATTTCCACTCTCTTTCCCCCACAAACCCTGTCCCTTCCCACCAAGCTTCCTCAACTTAACCACACCAAAAAAAGTTTTCTAGGTAAGTACAAAGATCGCTAATGCATTTCTGGTGCTCAAGGTTGTGTTTATGCAAATATTGTAGTGCTATGCTCAGCAAGAATTAAAATCAATAAACATTCCTGATTCTTAAAAGTTACTTGCAATGATTTTCCCAAATTGTGACCAATTTTGTCTTAGCACAATTCTGACACATGGTCCATATTCAGCTGGTTTGGCAGAGCTGAAATGGAATGCTGCTTTGGTGTTTGAATTTTCTCCAGGCCCTATACCCCTCTGTCATTATCTTACATGTGCAAAAAGAACATCCCTGATGGGGATGACCTTCCTTTGTACCAATGCGGTTTCAACACAGAACCTTTTTGTTTTGTCTTTTTTTTTTTTTTTTTTTTTTAAGTTGCAAGGCACAGAGACACACTCAGAGACAGCACCTGCTCAATGATCTCACAAAAACTTAATCAGGATAAGAGTTTTTGTAGGGATGCATAGGGAAATGACACCTGCAATTTCATAGCCAGGCGCCTAAAGAAGTGAAGTGTCACTCCTGGCTGTTCGGGCCACTGCAGGAGCTGTACCAACACCGGGCCCCCATTGCCCTCCCCTCTCGCTCTCTATTTTAATTACACCTCTATTCTGGACCCTCAGTTTCTATTGCTCTGCTTTATGCCAAGCTACAGCTTCTCTGTCACATCCTACCGCCTTCTTCACTGTTGTCTTGCATTCTATATCACAGTTTGTGTCTGTTCCTGGATGCTTCTGCTGCCTGGCTTCTGCTTTCACTGAGGCTTCTAGAGAGAATATGTTATTGGACTGCGCTGACACTCTTGAGTGCAGCATGCCTCTGTGGGGTTCTCAGGCTAAGCTGGACCATTGGCTACTGATCAGTAGTGTTGGCTCAGACCCCAGGCCCTGATCCCATTTGCTTGTGGCCAAGATGATGGGTCACACAATACAAGATATGAAACATGTGGGTGAGAAAGTTATGCTGGCTGCTTGGAGGCTGGGGGGTTGGGGGGGTTGGTGAGGAAGGCGTTTATAATTCAGAGACTGTTCATTACACTCCCCAAAGCATCAGTATTTCCTCATACCAAAGCTTGACCATATCTGACTCCATTCCAGAAGGTAATGTGCAGCTGAGTACATGGCACATTTAAGCATTATTATTGAGAAACTGTGTCCTTAATTATAGATTGTCTGCTGGTAATTTACCGCACCATATGTTCCAAAGCCAGAACTAAAGCTGTCGGTTTCCACTTTGATTCACATGTGGCTCACAATGAATGTTTCCCATAGGACCTGCTGCCCAGTGCATAGGTGGTGATGGCTCCTCCAAACCTTTGGATTGTATGAAGGGTTTCATTTGCTTCTGTAATTACCTATTTCGGGACTGACAGAGGAACTAAAAAGCCAGAAAATACTGTTCAGCTGTAAAGTCCATATGCAATGATTTGTTTGTTCCAGCAAAAATGATAATAATGACACTCAAAATAATATTCCAGTCTTGACATTTCTCATTTAGAAAGTATGGAATCTTTTAGCAAGAGTGTTTCCTGTTCAAAGCTTTTTTTTTTTTTTTAATTAAAAAAAAAGAAATTTCAATTTATTTATTTATTTATTTGTTCCTTTTCTTTTTTCTTTTTTTAAAAAAATTTTTTTAAATTTATTTTCAACGTAACAGTATTCATTGTTTTTGCACCACACCCAGGGCTCCATGCAATCCGTGCCCTCTCCAATACCCACCCCTGGTTCCCCCAACCTCCCACCCGCCACCCCTTCAAAACCCTCAGATTGTTTTTCAGAGTCCATAGTCTTTCACTGTTCACCTCCCCTTCCAATTTCTCTCAACTCCCTTCTCCTCTCCATCTCCCCTTGTCCTCCATGCTATTTGTTATGCTCCACAAATAAGTGTTACCATGTGATAATTGACTCTCTCTGCTTGGCTTATTTCACTCAGCATAATCTTTTCCAATCCTGTCCATGTTGCTACAAAAGTTGGGTATTCATCCTTTCTGATGGAGGCATAATACTACATAGTGTAAATGGACCACATCTTCCTTCTCCATTCATCCGTTGAAGGGCATCTTGGTCCTTTCCACAGTTTGGTGTCTGTGGCCATTGCTGCTATAAACATTGGGGTAGAGATGCCCTTCTTTTCACAAGGTCTGTATCTTTGGAGTAAATACCCAGGAGTGCAATTGCAGGGTCATAGGGAAGTTCTATTTTTAATTTCTTGAGGAATCTCCACACTGTTCTCCAAAGTGGCTGCACCAACTTGCATTCCCACCAACAGTGTAAGAGGGTTCCCCTTTCTCCACATCCCTTCCAACACATGTTGTTTCCTGTCTTGCTAATTTTGGCTATTCTAACTGGTGTAAGGTTGTATCTCAATGTGGTTTTAATTTGAATCTCCCTGATGTTCAAAGCTTTTATATCAACTTCTAGGGATATCTCTTTGGGGGTCAAGTCCTAAAGGAATCCTTTCCTGCCCTGAGGGAAGAGTATGCTCCTCCCAGCTTCTGTATTTAAGGCTCACTTTAAGTCACGCTCAATATTGAGTTTCCCCCACACGGGGCTATACAAGTGAGAAATAGGTCCATTCTCTTCCTCTCTTAGGTGGAGTTAAAACTGTGGCTTAGGGCCTGAGTAAGGCTCTGTATTTCGTACAGCGTTGATGGCAAGATGGAACAGTCTATGCTTCAGGCTATTCTAATCTTCTCCAGTCTGTGTCAAACCAATCAGAGCTCTGAGAAATGGAAGGCTGCTAAGAGGCACCTTAGTTCCTGTGTTCGCCTGAAATTGAGGATACACTCAATCTTTCAAAAGTGATCTCCAAAAAAGATTATCTTTATTCTGGATTGTGGCCAACTCTTATACCTCAGGGCAAGATCTTACATGCTGTGACTGGTGGGAGAAGGAGTAGAGCTGCTTACACTTTAGTTCTTGAAGTTTCCCAGTCTTACCAAAGTATATGCTATTGTCTGGTGTGATGATTATTCTTTGTGTCCCAAGGCCTTGGCCAGGTCTGGTTCTAGGAAAGCCTTCCTCTTCTTCCCCTTCAGGCCTGTGGGTGGTAATGGTTTTCAGCTGCTGCCAGTCCTCAAGCATGCTTCAGCACCTCCTGTTGGTTTCCTTAACTCTGTCTACACCACTGCAAACAATTCCTCACCAAAAAGGCTTCCACAAACATACGAACTGATGGTGTTGTCTGTCAAATTCCAGGACCTTGATGGAAACATGTAGTATGCAAACATCTTCAAAGTAATATCTTACCATGGGTTACTAAAGTCGATAACTCCCATTTCCATTCTGGAGATTTATCAATATGGTAACATCTTATGCTTATCAGCTTAAAATAATTTCTTCATATTTTTAATTGTGTATTTATAAAAAGCCACTATTTTATTTCCAGTTTTTATTCTGGCCCAGATGAAATGAATGCCTTATGGAAGATCATTGTAATTCAATTCCCAAATGTTTGATCTCCTTTAGCAATACTTTTTCACTAATAATCATTCCTTAATACAATTAATTGCCTATTTGATTATTATACATTGTGTACTTATGTTGCATAGAACAATATAAAAAGAAGATAAAAATCCAGATTTTGCAGAAAACTGTAATAGAGCAAAAGATGAGCCAATGATGTTGTAAAATTTCAGGAACTAGTTATTTTACATTCAGAATTTCTGACAGAGGCTGAACCAACCTCTCTTTTGTAAATCCATTCTTCATTGCATCCAAGTTTTCAGGACTTCCTTCAGCTTAGGGCTCCTCTCCTTTCCACATGAACTGTAGTGGGCATCTCACTAATCTTTTGGTCAAATGGTGTTTTAGTATCTCTCTCCTTCCTTCCTTCCTTCAATGCCACAGGAGTGGATAGAGGGATTGGCATATTCTCCATATCCCACTGCCAATTCCAGACCAATCTTCCAAGTGAATGATTATGTTTTTGTCAACATTCAATCACTCAAGGACAAGAATGAAAAAGAGGCCAAAGGATTTAGAATTTTTTCCTAAACCGTGTTGTTCTAGGCTGGATAATGGCCTCTGAAGATATCCAAGTCTTAATCTCTAGAACCTGTGAGTGTTACCTCTTAAGGCAAAAAAGGATATCACAGATGTGATTAAACTAAGAGTTCTAGGAGAAGATGATCCTGGATTATCCAGGTGGGCCCTAAATGCAATAGCAATTATTCTTACAAGAAGGAGGTATAATATCTTATGGAGATTTAACACTCAGAAGGAGGGCAATGTGACCACTGAATCAAGATGCTACACTATTGGCTTTGAAGATGGTAGCAGCCACAAGTCAAAGAATGTGAGAAATGCAGCACTAGAAACTGGAAAAAGCAAGGAAACAGATTCTCCCTTAGGGTTTCTAGAGGGAGCATGGCCTTGTTAATACTTTCAGGCCAGTGGAACCCATTTTGGATTTATGGCCTCCAGAACTATAAAAGAATAGATGTATGTTGTTTAAACCAAGTTTCGTACTTTGTTATCACAGCCATAGAAGAGTAATACAAATTCTTGAATAGCTTCTAAGACAATTTGGGGAGGTTCATGGGATTAAAAAGAGATGATATTTTAGCTCTCCCTAAGCACTGCTACTGAATTAATCCCTCTAAAAATATAAAACCAATCATATTCCTAACCTTTTACAAAATAATCTGTATATGATGATGATGATGATGATGATGATGATTTTTGGTAGAGGGACGATTTTTAAAAAGCCTAATTAGCTTCCTCTACATTCTGGCCACACTTCCTTTTTATCCGTACTGCTCATTTTTGTCTTTTTCCATCAAAACCGGCACACCTCTGTACTGTGCATCCCACATGCGACCCATCTCCACCTCCAGACCTTTGATCACCTACCTTCTTTAGCTTAGTTGCCCTCATTGTCATCACACCATGCCTCATGTGTCCATTAAGGCTTACCCAAATGCCCACATCCTCATGGACTCCTTCCTGGTTCCAAGCAGAAGTTACTCTCTTCAGAACCCCTGAAGTGCTTCCTGCTTCCTCTCCTCCTGACTCTTATTTTGTTCAACATTTCCTCATAGTTGCTGTCCATAATAGTTAAGTACACACATTCTGAAGACATATCTCCCAGAGTTGAATTCTTATTGAATATTCACTAAGTGAGTGACCTTGGGCAAGTTACATAATTTTTCTGTGCTTCAGTTTCTTCACCTGAGAAACAAAACAAAACAAAAGAAAAACCAAGGGTCATAATCATGACCTATTAATGGTTATAAAGATTAAAAGAGTTTATAAAATTAATGCATATGACATTGAAAATGTTCAATAAAGACCAATTATTGTTTTTATTATGCATTATTTTGTATTTTAATTATAAGTTCTCTAAGAGAAACCCTACATCTTCATGTATCTTTGTCTTCTCCATAGTTCCCTTTACCATAGTATTGCAATAAGCAGATGCTCAGTAAACTTTAGTTTTAATGAAACAGGCAAGACACCATTTCCTGGTAAGACATGAAAATGTTATCTTCGTATGAAGGAAGAAATATCACTCTCTTTGTTTCTTCATGTGCTATATACTCCTCATTTCTCTTTAACTTGCTTCGACTTCACCTGTGGTACCGGGAGTACCATCACCAATGGCTTCCTAAATGCTGGTTTCGAGGACATATTGTAGGTCTCACCTTACTGCTAGCCATTTCCTTTTCTGGAATCTCTCTTCTCTCTTTGCTTTGGTTACTCCACACTCTACCCCTGACTTTTCCTATTCTGGTCTCTTTGTGGGTTCTTTTTTCTCTCCATGGCTCTAATACTGTGTGCTCAAAGGTTTAACCTGAGATTCTTATTTCTTTTTATTCTACATAATCTTTATGGGAATCATTGCCACTCATGATTTTTACAACTCCCTAGCTGCCAAATATTGATAACTTCCATATTCATACTTTTAAAATAGACCTCTCCCTTAAATTTCAGACTCATAAGTCCAGCTGAGTGCTAGATAGCTTATCCTTGATATACCAAAGACATCTCCAATTCCATAACATTTGCCAAAAATAGCACATTACCTTCTTTTCCACTAAACACCCCCTCCTTTTGTATATTTTCCTCTCTGTTGGAGACACTACCATTTACTCAGACTCTGAGTTTCACTCAAAGCCCATATCTAATCAGTCACTAAGTTTTGCTGATTTCATGAGCTAAGTACCTGTTGGATTCATTTTCAAACAGCCGTCCTTGCTACCATTGTCTTATGTCATGATCGTTTCTTACCTGGGTTTCTGTATGAATATTCTAATATTTCATTTCCCATGCATCTTTTTTCCTAATAGCTATAAGAATAGTCCCCAATGAAGCACAAACTTAAACTTTGTATAGAACTCTACCTAACAGTTTATGAATGTCTCCCACCTGGATCAACTCCCTTTTCTTTTGGCTAGCTTTTCTTACAAGACTCAGGCACCATCTCCTGCAGAAAGACTTAGCCGAGTTGTGGGTGAGCTGAAAAACTTGGGGGTATTTTCTAGAATCTGAGAGCACCATGCAAAACTAAGGAAGGCATTGAATGGGACCTGGAAGATACAACACTCCCATCCCATCAGCAGTGGCCTGATGCATCCTAGGGCTGTCCTAACAAATTCCCACAAATGTAGCAGCTAAATGATACAAATAAATTACCTTACAGTTCTGTAGATCAGAAGCCCAAAACAGGTTTCACAGAGCTAAACGAAAGGTTTCTTAAAGCTGTGTTCATTTCTGGAGGCTCTAAGGGAGAATCTATTTCCTTGTTCATTTCAGTTGGTTGACAGAATTCTGTTCCATGGTCTTTATTTTCTTCTAGCTCTCAATTGAGGAGCACTGAGGTTCTGCTGGCCTGTGGTCCTATCTCTTCTAAAAAGCCAGCAATGGTCAGTCCCCTCTCACACTTCTTATCTCCCCTCTGCCTTCCATTTCATGTTTTGAGGCCCCCTCCCTCTGTCTCCCTCTTCTGAATTTGAGTTCTTGGGACTAGACTGATCCACCTAGATAATCCAAAACAGCTCTCCATTTTAAGATTTTTAATCTTTATAATCTCTGCTAGTCTCCTTACAATGGAAGGTAATATACTCATAGGTTCTGAGAGACAATTTTTCAGCCTACCACACTAGGTTTGAGACAAATGATCAGTGAAAGCCTTAGATCACCTGATTTGAGTTCTCTGTCTACAGGACTCATGATTTGATCATTTTCCTTTGGTTTGTTTTGTTATTTGAATTTCTAACTTTAGCTTTGTATTTTGAATCCAAGGGATATAGGAAGGGACCGAGCTCTGTCTGGCTCATTTAGTGGGTACAACAAATCAAACCAACTCCACACATAAGAAGGGAAATCATCAAGATTAGAGCTGAGATCAATGAGGTAGAAAACAGAGATACAGTAGAACGAATCAATGAAACTAGAAGCTGGTTTTTTGAAAGAATCAATAATATAGATAAGCCATTGGCCACACTAAGCCAAAGGAAAAGAGAGAAAGCCAAAATTCATAAAATTATGAATGGAAAGGGAGAGATCACAACTAACACCAAGGAAGTAGAAACAATCATCAGAAGTTATTATCAACAGTTATATGCCAATAAGCTTAGCAGCCTAGATGAAATGGATGCATTCCTGGAAAAATATAAACTACCAAAATTGAACCAGGAAGAAATCAACAACCTGAATAGACTAATATCTAATAACGAGATTGAAGCAGTGATCAAAAGCCTCCCAAAACACAAGAGCCCAGGACCTGACGTATTCCCTGGGGAATTCTACCAAATCTTCAAAGAAGAAATAACACCTATTCTCCTAAAGCTGTTTCAAAAAATTGAAGCAGAAGGAAAACTTCCAGACTCGTTCTATGAAGCCAGCATTACCCTGATCCCCAAATCAGGCAAAGACCCTACCAAAAAGGAGAATTTTAGACCAATATCACTGGTGAATATGGATGCTAAAATTCTCAACAAGATCCTAGCCAACAGGATCCAACAGCACATTAAAAAGATTATCCACCATGACCAGGTGGGATTCATCCCTGGGCTACAAGGATGATTCAACATTCACAGATCAATCAATATGATACAACAAATTAATATGAGAAGAGAGAAGAACCACATAGTCCTCTCAATTGATGCAAAAAAAGCATTTGACAAAATCCAGCATCCGTTCTTGATTAAAACACTTCAAAGTATAGGGATAGAGGGAACATTCCTGAACCTCATCAAATCTATCTATGAAAGACCCACAGCAAATATCATCCTCAATGGGAAAAAGCTTGCAGTGTTCCCGTTGAGATCAGGAACAAGACAATGATGCCCACTTTCACCACTCTTGTTCAACATAGTATTAGAAGTCCTAGCAACAGCAATCAGACAACAAAGAGAAATAAAAGGTATCCAAACTGGTAATGAAGAAGTCAAACTCTCTCTCTTCGCAGATGACATGATTCTTTATATGGAAAACCCCAAAGACTCCACCCCCAAACTACTAGAACTCATACAGCAATTCAGCAACGTGGCAGGATACAAAGTCAATGTGCAGAAACCAGTGGCTTTATTATGCACTAACAATGAAAATACAGAAAGGGAAATTAGAGAATCAATTCCATTTACTATAGCACCAAGAACCATAAGATACCTAGGAATAAACCTAACCAAAGAGGTAAAGGATCTGTACTCGAGGAACTACAGAACACTCATGAAAGAAATTGAAGAAGACACAAAAAGATGGAAGACCATTCCATGCTCTTGGATCAGAAGGATAAACATTGTTAAAATGTCTATAGTGGGTACTTCCAGAAATGTTAGGTGTACAAACATCTCTCCGGGCACTTAGGTAGAGGTCTCATGCAAAAAGGCATTGACAGGTGTGCTAATAATGGAAGAGCACCCAGAATGCTGTTCAGAAGATGACTGGAAATCAATGAACAGAGTTCCATCATTTGAAATTTAAGTCATAAACTGAACATTTAACAAGATTTTCTTTCCAAATTTTCTCTATTTTATTAAATTGAACTAGCTGGAAATTAAAATTTTAAATTATTATAAAATAAACGTAGGATTATCCATTACAAAAAAAACAGTCATTTAAAGTAATAAGCAATCAAATAATTTCATGGAAAGGGCCATTATGAAAAATAATTTTTTTCATTATTAACATTCTAGTTGCAACTAAAATTATTAAGCTAAAACAATTGAGTTTTATTTTAATTAGGTTAAACATTTGTTTACAGTTATGTTTGATTATAACATAAATATCCTTAATGGTCTGTTCTTTCATATGAATAAAACTCTTATTGGCTTCAGGCCAAATTTTCAAAAGAATCTTAATTAGCCGATGCTACATCTATGTGTATATATATATATATTTTAAATTAAATTAAATTTTGTGTGTGTATGTGTGTGTGTGTGTTCCAAAATTCATTGTTTATGCACCCCACCCAGTGCTCCATGCAATACGCGCCCACCATAATACCCACCACCAGGCTCACCCAACTCCCCACTCCCCTCCTCTCCAAACCCTCAGTTTGTTTCTCAGAGTCTACCATCTCTCAGAAGTGAGTTGAGGGAAATCGGAAGGGGAGATAAATCATGAATATTTAACAAGATTACATAAACTTCCGAGAAAAGAAACACATTGAATATATGAATAGTCACAGCAGAAAGGAAGGATATTTTTTTTTTTTACATCAAATGAAAACTATTAAACAGAAGACATATTATATTAGGGGAAATGTTCATTCTTGAGATTATTATCCAATAGAAATACTTATTTCTTTCCTATAAACATGATTATATTTATTAGTGTTTATGAATTATTTGCTAGGAAAATATGTATTTAGCAGATTATTTTCTCCTTTCAGAAAATCATTAAGATTCCCTAAATATGACATGTATCTTTTTTTTTTTTATTGAGGGAATAATCATATTTTATTGATCCATATGCTCACCACCTTACATTAGTAGTGCCTGGCACATAGAAGACTGACATGTATCTTTAAAAGGTTTTGGAAATAATGTACTTTAATTTCCTGCCCTCTAGTGACAAAAATAACACACTCATGCCTTTACATTGAACAAAGTGCATGCTTTAGTATCAGGAAATAAAATTAGAGAATTTGAGAACAGACAATATAAGAAATTCTGGCTGTCATTAATGTGTTAAACTTTAGTGTAACAAATACCATTTTGGCATTTTATTTTATTCAGAATTTGGTGCATGACACTAAAATTATTAAGTAAAAGTCGATATGCTGCTGCTAGCTCTCACTTGGCTATCTTTGACCTGTATCTATAATTACAGGGTATGTACTATAAGACCTGGTAACAACCAGGAAGTCGGTAATTTAATATCTTTAATCTTAAGTATCAGAAGTGAAGAAAACTATCTAACCTTAAAAGTGACTGCCAATACTAAATTCATTTGAATCTTAAGTCTAGGCAGTAGTAAACTGGATAACTTGCCTGGGAGTTTAAGCCTGAGATAGAAATAATCAAATAGTTGATTGCTATAAGGACTAAATAAGGTAGAACTTCTGGATTTGATTAAGTACGATGTTAGCATTGTTTGGTGTTCTAATTACTGACTGCATCATTGCTTCACTGCCTGAACATTTTGGCATTCCTGGGCCCAGGAATGTATGTGGCATTTGTGCCAAGAATTTATCACCAACAAATTTACTGAGTGTCTGTGTTAACCCCATCTTTGGTGTCTGGTGACTAAATTCAAAGTGAAAGAGCTCGGTCATCACATCATACTCTCAGGTCTTGTTGGAGCTCTGGGTTCTTGCATCCAGAAAGGGTGACACTATGTTCTGATGTCATACAAACTGAGTCAATGCTTCACATCTGTAGAGGTTCTTTAAAATCCATCCCCCTACTTCATAGGACATATGTTTAGGGCTGAAGACAGGAACTTGTTTTCGTGGGGATGGAGGTCTTAGGTGGAAGTGGGTACTGCAGGGCCAGCTATTTCTGAGGCCACCGTCTGAGACCACTACAGTGGTGCTCTACCAGGCAAAGCCAGAATGTCCCTTGAAAGGGTATGAGCTCTCCACCAACTTCCATGTGACTGTCCCTGTGTGGAGAACAGGGTTGAGAGGGATGGCATCCTATGTGAGGTGTTAGGATATGAGTTTGGGACCAGTACACCCCATGCTGAGCTCTCACTCACTGTACGTTACCTATATGACCAACTCTGCATCAGCCTCTCTCTTCCTTACAACAGCCTTGTCCGATGGGTGTTATCGCCCCATGTGCAGAGGAGCTAACTGATGGAAAGACTAACTTTTGGGGGTTACTTTTGGATCTCATTTCTATTGAGCTTCTAAACCTGACATCTTTCACTTAATACTGATTTTGTTATTTTTTTAAAAACAGAAAATAGTAATTGCTTCATTTTAGGCCTTAGAGACAGAAATTGCCAATGATACTATATGCAGAGCATAGAGGAAAACACAATGCACGGCTTAAGAAGAAAGACAAAGAGGAGAATTAACATTCTCCAACTAAAAAAAATACTAGAAAAAAGTATTTTAAGAAACACTAGGAAAAAAAATTTTTGAAGCAGGATTTATTATATCCATTTAAAAGATAAAGAAACCGAGGCTCAGAATAATTTTTTAAAGGGAGAGAGTATAAAGTATGGGCTCAGAATCACTTATTAAATGGCAAAACCAGGGCCCAACATAGGTTTGGCTGTATCTACATCATTTCTACTACCCCACATGTATTTTAGCTTAATTAGCAATGTAGGCATAACTTCCTAATTTCTAGTATATATGAAAAAATGAAATAACTTAAAGTATGATGTTTAAAAAACTAAAAATTATAAGTTTGTTTTTTGTTTTGTTTTAGAAATTTTCGACCTGATTTTCCTCTCTCTCTGAACAATTTCCCTAACTGTATTTCAAAGATGGGGAAATATCTTAGTAGGACATGCCTTCTGGTTGAAAGACTTGTAGAAGTAGTTGTTCTGTTCACCTCTCCAGTTATTTGGGGCTTCCTCTAGAAAGTAGTACTTATTAGCCACTCCCACTTTTTAGAAGGTGATGGGGAGAGGAGGATTCTTCTTAAGAAACAATTGTTTTTATTGGAGTTCTTGGTAAATGCAGGAAGCAGAGGATTTCCCAGTAATGGCAGGAACAATAGTTCACAGAAGAGTGGATGTAGCTCTTCTGAGACTGGGCAGGAATTCTTCTGTGTTGCTCTTGGAAAGGATAAAGAGACAGGAAGAATAAGAGTAAGGGCGTGTAGCTGTTAAGACAAAGTCTAGGATGAGCGGAAGGGACGATAAAACTCCGCCATAGTGGATGACCAACCAATGTTTGAAGAGCGGTGAGATCTGGTGTGCCTATTGACTCCATTTATGACTCCTCTAGGAAAGCTGTGGTGTGTCCAGGTTGCTTCTGCATGCTTTGGAGTATGGAGCCCTTTGGGTCTTCCTGCCCTGTTATGCTCACATTGGAGTCAAAGAGGGACAGAGCAGACACAGCTCAAGCATGTTGGTGCCCGGGCTGAAGACATCGCTACAAGAAAGTAACCACTTGAGTATTTGCATAAATTCAAGTAAATTTGTGCCAGCTATACCTAACCACCTTGAAGAAAATAGACCGTGGCCAACACTGCACTACTTTAAATGACTTGTTTTTTGATAGATAACAAAATAGAGAGGAATCTACCTTATTTAATCAATGTTTAGAAATCTTACTTTTGACCTTTAAAAAATTAGGAATTTTTGACTTAAAGGATGAAATGTGCATTTAATCTGAATGTGTAACACCTCACCCCCATCAAAAAGCTATTTTATAAACCTGAAGCAAGATATCGTACAATTAATGTCATATTAGAAGTGAGGGATTATGTGGAAGACAGACATGATCTGCTCCAAGTAATCATTGTGGATAAAAAAAAAAAAAAATCAATAACAAGGGTTGCCTGGTTCAGTGGGTTAAGTTTCTGTCTTCAGCTCAGTTCATGATCTCCGGGTCCTGGGATCAAGCCCGGCATTGGGCTCTCTGCTCAGCAGGGATCCTCCTCCCCCTCTCTTTCCACCTGCCTATCTGCCTACTAGTGATCTCTCTCTCTGTCAAATAAATAAATAAATCTATCTTTAAAAAAATTTTTCAGTAACAAAATACCTCAATAATTTAAGAGAAAATGTCTAAAGAGGGCCAAGACCAATATTTATTATTCAGCCAATTAAAAAACTGGCAGGCAGTGTTAGTGAAGGGGATAAGAATTCATATTTTGGAATTTTTGTATCTTTACAAATGTTAACTTTATCACAAGGATTCTTTGATGTAGATTTTTATCTCAAGTTTTCAAAAGAAGAAATTAAAAGTAAATTGCACAGTGCCACATAGCTACCAAATGGAAAAACCAGCTATGAATCCAAATTATCCTGAATCCATACTGCCAAGGATTGAGAATGTAAGTGTGTGGGTTCCCTCACTGTCCTCTGACCAGTACTCTTGCCAGAGTCAACAGTCAACTATGACCCTCTTGCTCTGGAGCTGGGATCTCCCTGGAATCCTTCTCTTTCTGCCAGCCCCCATTGGCCACTTTCCCGGCAACCCTTGTTGATCATTAGAGTTTGCATTGAGCCAAACCTTCCCTGCTATGCCTTTCCTCACCTGCTGCCTCATGATCCAAGTTCACACAGGATGCAAAGACACGTGGTCTTGAGTAAGGATATTCATGACCAGAATCAGACAGTGGAAAATGTACCTGCTCCAAAAGACAAAGATCTTCCTTGAAGGGAGCACTGAATGTTTAGGGAAACTGTGCTGAAGAAGATTCAAGGAAAGAGAAAAGGAGAGACATAAGCCATAGACAGCATTTCTTTTCTTTCCTTTTTTTTTTCTTTTTTTTAGACAGCATTTCTTAAATTGATTCAAAACTGACACAAGAGCAAGAATTGATGGCAGCAGGGACTTCTGATATATGGACATTTCCCAAGGCTCTTTTCCTGCCAAGAATAGAACATCTGAAAAGTTATTGATTTTTTTTCCCCCTTAATGACAATTTGAGCTCCCAAAAGTCAAAACAAGCAATTAGAGGAACTGCTGCTAACAATGTAATTCTGGCCAGTGAGGAAGCTTGTAAGTGGCAGATCTCAAGGGTGACAAATGTGTCTTTCTATCACTGCCTCCCATTCTGTTGAACTCTTGACATGAAGACTGTGGGGTAGGGTTGGGGCAGAGGTAGGGAAGATACCTTTGGAGCTTGGAGCATTTCACTAGTAGGGATAGGAGTGTTGAAGTGGTATTAAAGGGGGAGGAGAGAGAATAGCCAAGACACTTGGTATAATAACAGGGTATAATAACAGTAATGCTAAGTAGAAGAGGCACAAACCTCACTGTATTGCCTCTCCCCAAAAGATCCTGTTGTCTGGACCCAGAATTTACGTTGTGCTGTTGGAAATGATGGCTTAGGTATCTCATGGCCTGGCTTGGGTCCATTCAGGAAATTATCCACCATGTATTTCCACAAGAAGATACATTCTGAGTTCCAATTAGTCAAACTTTCTGATACATTTTTGGAATGCAATCAAGTTTTAAGTTGGGAAATGCCTGTAGCTCCTCATTAGCATTCCTCTGTGCCAATGTCTGTAATTCTGTTTAGGATGTAGTTTAAGAAATCATTCATTAGAAATGAGAAATTCATGTATACTAAAGAAAGTAATGATCTTTATCAAATTTTAGGGGTATGGGGAGATGCACTGGTTGGGGCTGGTATTTCTGGATTAATAGAGGAGACTAATTCCATGCAAAATAATGCTAGAAGGCCAATTATAATTTCAGAACACTGAATGGCATATCTATCTTAGTTAAGAGTTTCTTTATGTATCTATGGGACTGACTTTAGTTCTGTGCTTTTGAAAAGTCCTGAATTTTTTTCTTTGTAAGCTTACCATACATCAATCTCATGCTCCCTCCTTTCACTCACTGGCTCCAATTCCTGTGTTTTTTGGCTTCAACTTTCCCATAGTACATAGTTGTGGTTGTCAAAATCATGTGTTGTGGTTTTAAATCACAAGGAGATGGATAATGTTAAATGCTGTGTTTTGTCACATTTACATGCTGGTTTTCCAAGCATTATATTAAAGAAACAAAAGACTCATTGCTGATTTCTGAACCATAGATTTTATCATATACTTTTTATTCCATGCACTTTTACTCTATTTCATCTGACTTCTATCGATAATCTGTTGTCAATTAAATTTAAGTCTTAAACTTTCTTTTAGTGCTATCTTTGATGGATTTTGCTGTGTCCAAATAAGTAAGAATATTGTTCTCCTAAACCTTTTCATTTAGATAACATTGTACTTCATTCTATCGGAAGTACAAATGTCTTTTGTTGTTGTTGTTGTTTTTCAAAATCTTCTGAGAAGACAGGGTTATATATACAGGAAGATGTTTTAAAATGATACCTTAAAAACTACTTCCCAAATACAGTGAGTGTCAGGACAGTGGAAGGTCAAGGCTATGCTAGGCAGTGGCAACTCTGAAAGACTTACAGGACCTAAAGCATATCATCCATGGGGGAGTACCTGAAGTTTTCCATTTACAGTTGCTTCACTGGGTCAGGTTATATTCAAAAAGTACTTTTCAGACTTTCCCGTGCAGTCAGAAAGAAGGCACTAACTTGTTAGAAAAACATAGAGTTTTTCATCACTGGCCTTCAGCCATTATTTTTAGCTTCACTTCCAGATGTTCTTGTCCATTCTTGTGCTCAATTCTTTTTCTGTCCAATGTCTCCATAAGAGTTTTGCACATTTCTACCATTGCACTTAATGACACTGTGTTTTGTGTGTAAATAGTGTTTAGGTAGGTACCCTTCCTCCTAGCTAGAATGCAAGCTTCTTAAATGCAGAAAACACATTTTATTCCTTTTTATAGCATGGAGCTGTGTCACAGTAACTACTTAATGTATAAGTTAAGTGAGAAAAATAAAAGATGCTATTTTCCAAGAAAGGTAATATTAATGTATCTGTCCAATTAATTGGATTACTGTTTTTGTCAGAGAAACAAGAAGATATCAGGGTTCTAAGAGATACAAATGAAATATAATGTATACTATTTGATTGCACATGTGAAAAGAGATAACCTTTCTTATCCATATAACTTGGAAGGTTATTCCTATTACTTGTCCTTCAGGAAGTACAGTCCAGATGGGATCCCCCAGTGGCCACCTTCAGCTATTGGCAATAACGTGAGGGCAGAGTGGGTTGGCAGGGTGTCAGTGACCTGGATGGAAGGAGGAAATGCAGGAAATGTAGAATTTCGCACTGAAATGCAAAGTGGGAAAAGGCAACCAAGGAAGCCTTTATCAGCTTCACAGTTTTATCTTCTCTTGGTTTTGTTTTTGCCAAGATTTGTTTTAGGGTATAGTTGGTCAGAAAGGCATAGAAGATGATGACAGCTGGTGTCTGTGATTGTATGTACTCAAATAAAGTAACTAAGGTGGTAGGCAAGAGGGTACGACAGAATATTGTCGTACCATCTTGGATGGTACAAGATGTACCAGCCCTTGAATGGCTTTGAGGAGGTGGGCTGGGCTGCTCTCCTCCACCTCCTATTTCTCTTGGTGTGAAAAAGGTATGAAAAATTCATGGAGGGTACTTTAATATACATTGGAAGCAGAGATAAAATGATACTACATAAAACTGTCACCTCTGAAGTCCACTTACTTCAAGTATAAGAAAATGCTAAACTTGGGTCATACACCAGCATGAATATTCTTACCATATATTTTTTGTGAATTTGAAGTCCTGGGGTCAAATCCATGTGTTTGATATGTGACTATGTGGTTGGCAAATGTAGGGTGGAAAGGCTGCATGATAGAGCACATTGAAAATTGCCAGCTGTCCTTAAACGGCATGACCTGAGCTGAAGGCAGAGGCTTTAACCCACTGAGCCACCCAAGTGCCCCGCAATATATTAGTTCTTGATGCAAAAGCCAGAACGCAGCCCTGTGCTTCTAGGTTTTAGTAATCTGGAGAGGAAAGCCGTTCAGCTTCTAGATTGAAATGGAAAATGATTCCCAAGTTGAAGAAGCAGTGTGTACTTCATTGAGGGCAGTGTGTGTATTTTGTCATTCCTTGCAACCTGCCATGGGACTTAACTGGAGATTGCTTTCTAGACAGAATTCCATCAGAAGGGAAGAAAATCCCTATGGATAAATTCTTTCTGTGAACCTAATTGCAAACACTGTATGGCATTCACTTAATAAAAGCAGGTTTCAGTACTTCGTTATATCAGTCTGATGTTAGCTCCTCTGGTAAAAAAGTATTAAATGTTGCTCTTCCTATCCCTGAGCAAACAAAGTACCTTAAAGTGTGACCAGGACATCTAAGGTGATGGCATACACAAATGTGATAATGGGATGTGTTAGCAAATTCCACAACAGTGGAAGGATTATTTCCCTCTCTGACTTTTAGTTACTAGGTTCCTAAAATTAAAGCGCACCTTGGGAACCTTTATTGTTAGGAGATCACACCTCGAGTTTCACTGGCACTAACGAGGTAAAGAAGGGAGAGATCAACACCGTAATAGGAGAATGCATTTAATGTACTCTTGGAATGAGGTATAGTGAAATAGATGCTGAATTAATTATTGTAGGAGCTACAACACGGGAATGAGGGGTGAACTGCTGGAACAAGCTTTAGGAAGGAAACAGAACATGTTAATGCCAAGTAGGTACTCTCTTAATCAGACACTCAAAACACTCAAAAAGAAGGCTATTTAAAGTCTTAATCTTCAGGTTTTTAGTTTACTCCTTCTGTCTGAGTAAAACGGAAACACACATACAGACACACAGCAGTGGCAGAAGAAATGTCACTGTCTAATTTAATATCTTAAATTATTCAGGTGAGGATAGCCTCTCATAAGCAGAGATAAGAGAGAAAAATGAGTAGGGAGACTTTCTTTTTTCTTTCTTTCTTTTTTTTTTTTTTCTTTTGAGTAGGAGACTTTCAAAGGATGCTCTTGAGATGACATGCTTGTGAAGGTTTTGACTGAGCCAAAGATGTAGCAAAGAAACAGAATGGAATAGATCGGTAGTTCTCAAATTTTTAAGGGCATCAGAATCACATGGAGGGCTTGTGAAAACACATATTCCAGGACCCATCCCAGAACTTATGATCTTAAATTTTTAATTCAGACTTTTCTCTAGAAAGGTTTGACCGCTCTGAACTGCCTGACTTTGCAGATGTTGCTTTCTCTCCCCAGAGCTAGGACATTCCTCTGCCTTCACCACAGGGGGCTGTGGGAGGATGAATCTGGGGCCTAGGGACCAGATAAAAGAAAAGAGTTAAAAGAGGGAGAGAGATCCAGGGAGAAGGGACTGGATGCCTACTCAGGATGCACTTTCTACAGTTGAAGAGGAAACCAATGTTAACTCTATGATATTTATTTGATTTGTTTGGCATCATTTTCTGAATTTTGAGGTGGTTGTTATAAGATCATGTGGGGTTTTTTTCCTGTATTTTTCTTCTACATGATTTTTCAAGACTGGCAAGATTCAATACATATTTCTTTTTCTTTCTTTTTTTTTTTTTTTTTTTAAGATTTTATTTATTTATTTGTCATAGAGAAGCGAGAGAAAGCACAGGCAGACAGAGTGGCAGGCAGAGGCAGAGGGAGAAGCAGGCTCCCCGCCAAGCAAGGAGCCCAATGTGGGACTCGATCCCAGGACGCTGGGATCATGACCTGAGCCGAAGGCAGCCGCTTAACCAACTGAGCCACCCAGGCGTCCCTCAATACATATTTCTAAAACAAATTATTTTGTCTTCAGCTAGATAGGGAAATGCTATAGATTTTCTGCTGCTGGTTGCTGGAACAAGCTGCAGATTGTTGACGCCATTTTGACTGGACTCATCTGTCCCAGCATTCTGCACATACTGTGGAAGAGGCCCTCCTACCTAAAGCAAGGGGAGTCACCATAGGGCTGCCATATGGCACAACTCTGAGGCGTCATCCACATTGTTGCCATACTCCACGTGGAACGTTCTTCACTATTTCCTGAAAATCTAGTTATTGTTATGACCTTGCATATTCACTCTCACCTATTGTCTTTCAGTGTGAGTAAAAGATCTTCAAATCCACTCTGGTAGCAAACTAAAAATTAAATGACAATAAAAATTTATAGCAAAAATGGAAGAAAAGAGCTCAAAGTGATGAATAACCATCTCTCACTTGTCTGGTTTCACAGATGAGAAAACAAGCTCCTAGAAACATCCATTAAATACATTTAAGACATGTCTATAACATAATTTTAATAGGTGCATAGTGTTGATTGCATATATAGATATAATAGTTTATTTAATGAATTCTATCTTGAAGGAACTTAATTTTTTTTTCAAATTTCAATGCTATGGGCAATTTTCCATATTACTATTCATTAGAGAAATGAGACAGTGCAATTTTTATTTGCGATGGACTGGAATGTCAATATTATATTAGCAATGGTATTTTAGTATGCCACATTTAAGGCATCAATGTAAGCAACATATAAAATGCATAATATTTACTTATACATATTTTATATAAGAACTACCCTTCATTAGGTGTCCAGTCTAAGGCAGGTTCTGTGCTAAGAGATCAGGATAGTATCTCGCGTAATCCTGGTACCTGTCCTATCACATAGAATTGATAATTATTCCCTAGTGGCCGGATAAGGAAACCAAAGTTGGTCAACTTTGGCTAGAACAACTGCCTCAGATGCACAGGTAGTAAGAGGCAGTGTCAGGTGCCTCTCAAATTACCTAATATTTGAGCCACTATCATGCTGTCTTTCCTTGCCTTGATGATAACAAAGCAGAGTCCTTAGCAGGGAAAAAATGGAAAGTACCTGACAATGAGAGCAGGATCAGGTGGAGAAAAATTATGAGGTAATTTTTTTCCTTTTTCATATTATTTTCAAGAAAATATGGACATTTTATTAAGAAATTGACAGTCTAGGTGTTTTTAATCCATTTAAATGAACATGAATGTTATTTATTAAAATGCTAATAATACATTAAGTTATAAACATAAAGAGATTTAAATGTCAGCTATGTACATTTCAGTATTAATCTTCAAATTAAAGGCAAATAATTCCTAGCTGTGGAGCTGCTGGGCCAAAGAATATTGGTTTGTAAATGTATGAATTTCCCTAATGAAATCTGAAACTGGCCCAGCACATAGAGGGCAAAGAGAGACTGAAGAAACCAGACTGGTAGCTGGCAGTTTCAATAAGCAAGGGAACTTACATATGGGGCTCATCTTGGGTGCCATAAGATAAGTAGATCTCCATACCCACCTGCCAGATCTTAAAACTTTATATAAAGACCTTACCTAGGTTCAGTCACTTATCTTAGTCCAGATGGTCTCAATACCACATTGCTCTCTTGAGTTTGCATCCTTGAAACTGGCTTGTACAATAGAAACGGTGGGCAGAATGTACACTGCAAGGACATAGGAGACGGTGAGGGGCCTCCAGTTGCTTGGGTCCAGCTCATAGTTCATTCAGTAGTCACGTTCCTTCAATAAGGAGATAGGTAAAATTGTAACTTTTTAAAATATTGTCAAATTTTCCTTCAAAAATTTCTTAACAATTCGCTTTCCTTCTAATCTTTCTTCCTGACATTCTTATTGCATTGGAAGTACTTTTTTTTTAGTTCCTCAAAGTACGTCTTTTGAAGAAAATTCCTCAGAAGTGTTTCTTTAAAAAAAAAAAATTGTTTTGGGCTGCCTGGGTGGCTTGGTCGGTTAAGCGTTTGCCTTCAGCTCAGGTCATGATCCCTGGATCCTGGGATCCAGCCTCATGTCCTGTCAGTTTTCTTTCTAAGGTTCCTGTGTCTGTTCTTCTCAATGAGGCTCACATTTATTAATTTTCTTAAAATTCCCCAACTCCCTATTGCCCTAGCAGCAATGTTTTAAGGAGCAATGAACAATTGTTATTCTGCTAAAGCTTGCTGCCTCAAAGTCATTTTCAGATTTAAAAGAAGAAGAAGAAGGATTAGAAGAAGAAGAAGGAGAAGAAGAAGAAGAAGGAGGAGAAGGAGAAGGAGAAGAGGAGGAGGAGGAAGGATTTAGTTTAACAGGCTGGACCTCTTTTAGTGAAGGTTGGGGACAGACTCTACATGGCTTTTTTCTGAATGGTGATCTTGCCTGAGAGAAATGATAATGACTGAAGTAAAAGGCCTCTTTTGCATCTCCTGTGTGCCCTCAGCACATTTTAATTCTAATTACAGAAGAAGTCCAAGAGAGCCTTTCACAGAAAGAGCCGATTATAACCACAGCCCCACATTGAACACATTGAGGACTACAGTTGCAGCTGTTGAGCATTATAGCATGAGACACACACTGGAAATGTCTCTTATGAAGCATACGTTGAAAAGTGGTTTATTACACTCAGCTGTATGGGAGTCCTTTGCTGTTCTTAATACCAGGGAACAGGTTTTTTTGTTTTTTTTGTTTGTTTGTTTGTTTGTTTGTTTTAACACCAGGAGGCCCCTCATATTTCTTTAAGCTTTGGTCGTGCAATTTTTATGCACTGATATTTCATGAAACCATTTGGATTGTTTAGAATGCCCTGGATCTATACCTAGCAGGGGGCATAGGATTCAGTTTCAGATCGTTATTTTTGGGCAATGGCTTTGGCTTATTTTTGACTGCATGGAAATTAGAAAATAGTAATTCAGTGGCTTCTAGGTTATAAATCCTGGGAGCTGGTGAAGTGCATGATAAGGGCAAGAGGTGAAAGGGCCTTGGGGATGAGCACAAGCATCATTGAAGCTTTACCCCAGAACAAGATGGTATGCTAACTGGCATTCACAGCAGAGAGATCATGATCAAGGAAGATCAGAGACCTCTTTGTTATTTCAAAACTGAAATAAGGTTTTGGTGTTGTCTTGGTGGCCATATTATGAGTATCTTAGTGGTTAAGTTTTTTTTTCTCTTCTTGTACACAATTTTGCACCAGTAGTAATCAAACAGAGTAAAAACCAAAACCAAAGCAAACAGGAGAGGAAAAGCACACATCACTGGAATTTAAAGATAATCTCACATTCCATTTTAGCTAATATTCCCTATTTTCACCTTCATTCAATTCAACTCTTGAAGCTGTGCAGTAATAAGTGTTAGTCACAACTCCAAGGTAAAGACAGGTGTGCAGGAAGAGTGAAATAGCCAATATGCTGAACACCCTGCATTTCCCCTGGCTACTCAGGCAGTGCTAGTAGATTCAAAAGGGAGAGAAGACACCCATACATTAATGGTCAGGACCAAGAGAATGTCCTAGCACAGAGGATAAGCGTAGGGAAATATTTTATTTTTCTTTGAGGCTTTGGACCTTAAAGCCATTGTAGTCTCTAGGTGAATTTGGCACCTGGGAATGTTACGGCGGATTTGCTCAGTGGTATGAATGATGCCACTTTCCTATGCTACCTACTCCCCACAAGTCACTCTTAGATAGGAAGTGTTATATGAAAGCTTCCCAAGTACAAGGTGATGTCCTAATTATAGATTGGGACATTTCCAAGGAGTCTTGCAGTGCATTGCTATCTTTAGTTAAAGAGAGTCAAAACTGGGAAACTTCTGAGAATGGCGTGGGGTGGGCATCTAAGACCCCATAACAGTTGTGCCTATGGCCCAGAATATTTTGATGCCACCGATTTTCAAAACATGAAAAGCTGAGCTTATAAGGCAATTCAGAGACCTTACTTTAATTGATGAGAAAATTATAGTATTTTATTTTGGTGATAGTTATATATGGTAAGGCAGGGAGATAACTTTTTAAACAGGTATCAAACAGTTAAATTCATGATAGAGTTTCTAGTCCAAAAAGTCTTCTGGCTTTGAGGAGGAGGTCATAATGGGCTCGGATTTTCAGAACGGCTAAAATTAACAATTCACTAAACAACAGACATTGGTGAGGATGCGGAGAAAGGGGAACCCTCCTTACACTGTTGGTGGGAATGCAAGCCAGTGCAGGCACTCCAGTAGATAGGATGGAGGCTCCTCAGAAGTTGAAAATAGATTCACATTACAACAGCAGTTGCACTACTAGATATTTAGTCAAAAGATACAAACATAGTGATTTGAAGGAGCACATGCCCCGCGATGTTTATAGGGGATAGCAATGTCCACAATTGCTAAAATACAGAAAAGAGACCAGATGTCTATCAATAAATGGATGGATAAGGAGGTTTTGGTACACACACACACATGAGCACACACATTGGAATATTACTCAGCCATCCAAAAGAATGGAATCCTGCCATTTGCAATGACGTGGATAGAACTAGAGAGTATACTAAGTGAAATCAGTCAGTCAGAGAAAGAGAAATACCATATGCTCTCACACATATGTGGAATTTAAGAAACAAAACAGACGACCATAGGGGAAGGGAAGGAAAAATAAAATAAGAAGAAAACAAAGAAGGGAGTAAACCCTAAGAGCCTTTTAACTATAGGGCAAACTGGAAGCTGCTGGAAGGGAGATAGGTGCGAAGGTGCAGTAACTGGGTGATGGGCATTAAGAAGGGCACTTGAAGTAATGAGCACTGGCTGTTATATACAACTGATGAATCACTGACTTCAACCTCTGAAACTAATAATATAGTATATGTTAATTAAATTGGATTTAAATTAAAAAGAGACAAATATTTCTGCTTTTATGAAGTTAAATTTGTGAGACTAATACATGTAAAAGTAAGTGAATTCTGAAATATGGTAGAGGGCAATGAATGTTACTGAAAAAAATAGAGCAAAATAATGGAGTTTGGAATGTTAGCGGGAGCAGATCAGGGTGCTAGGGTTGTTGGGTTCTGGTGAGAGTCCTCTTCCTGACTTGTAAACAGCTTTGCCTTTGTATATCCTCACATGGCAGAGAAGAGTAAATTAGCCATATCCCCTTCTCCACCCTCATGACTTCATCCAAACCTACCTACCCCCCAAAATCTGACTTCCAAATGCCATCACATTGGGAGTTAAGGTTTCAACGTGGCATTTTGGGAAGACACAAATGTTTCGCCCATTGTAAGGGGATATGCCTAATTTGGGATGAAGACATGATTCCTCATTTAAATTAGGAAATAGAATGGGAGTGATTCTAGAAGTAAAGAAGGAAGCCTCTTCAGCAAATACAGTGATACACCATTTAGATGACTCGTGCCACTGGTAGGCAGTCCTTCATTGTGCACTATTTGCATGCGAGTGGCTTGAACCACCTACTGGCATAATGAACCCCACACGGATATTCTTCTCATTGTACCATCTGAGTATATATTGGGGAACTGTGATTCTAGACCCTATCCTATGTCTCAGCATTACTTGTTTGAGAGGAACAAAATAGTGGATACTTTCCTGAATCTACTAAGCCAGAATATATGAGGATAAAACCATTTATAAATACTTCAGATGATTCCGATGCACATCCAGGTTAAGGAAACATGAGCTTTTACTTGGTGTGGCCTTGGAGTAAATATCACTGAAATAATATCTTGAACCATTTCAGAGACTTCTGGAAGCAATGTCAAAGAAATGTTTTCAGGACACTCAAGGAGACCGATTAAATCCATAGCAAGGATTAGGGAAGTGACTGAGAAAGATGAACTTTTAGTAAGTTATTGATCCCTAGTATCACTTGTTAATACATAGGAATATTCAGACAACACTATTATAAATGTTATCTTTATTCTGTAATTTATTTAATGTTAAAATTTGTTCCTAACTCATCTGTGTTCAGAAACTTAAAAATTGAATTACTGAGTAAAACTATGAGTCTTTTACAAAAAATGAATATTATGTTGGAATAAAAAATAAGAAATTTATAGTACTTAGAGAAAAATATATTCTCTATAATTTGGTAACTTAAAACTTTATAAAATTACTGTTTTAAGGGTATCTTTGATATGATTATTGACATTATTTTTCCCCCATGACATAAAAAACTAGTTAAACATTACATTCAGTTTTTTTTTATAATTTTTTATTTTTTATAAACATATATTTTTTTATCCCCAGGGGTACAGGTCTGTGAATCACCAGGTTTACACACTTCACAGCACTCACCAAAGCACATAACCTCCCCAATGTCCATAATCCCACCCCTTCTCCCAAACCCCCTCCCCCCAGAAACCCTCAGTTTGTTTTGTGAGATTAATAGTCACTATGGTTTGTCTCCCTCCCAATCCCATCTTGTTTCATTTATTCTTCTCCTACCCACTTAAGCCCCCATGTTGCATCACCACTTCCTCATATCAGGGAGATCATATGATAGTTGTCTTTCTCTGCTTGACTTATTTTGCTAAGCATGATACGCTCTAGTTCCATCCATGTTGTCGCAAATGGCAAGATTTCATTTCTTTTGATGGCTGCATAGTATTCCATTGTGTATATATACCACATCTTCTTGATCCATTCATCAGTTGATGGACATCTAGGTTCTTTCCATAGTTTGGCTATTGTGGACATTGCTGCTATAAACATTCGGGTGCACGTGCCCCTTTGGATCACTACGTTTGTATCTTTAGGGTAAATACCCAATAGTGCAATTGCTGGGTCATAGGGCAGTTCTATTTTCAACATTTTGAGGAACCTCCATGCTGTTTTCCAGAGTGGCTGCACCAGCTTGCATTCCCACCAACAGTGTAGGAGGGTTCCCCTTTCTCCGCATCCTCGCCAGCATCTGTCATTTCCTGACTTGTTGATTTTAGCCATTCTGACTGGTGTGAGGTGATATCTCATTGTGGTTTTGATTTGTATTTCCCTGATGCCGAGTGATATGGAGCACTTTTTCATGTGTCTGTTGGCCATCTGGATGTCTTCTTTGCAGAAATGTCTGTTCATGTCCTCTGCCCATTTCTTGATTGGATTATTTGTTCTTTGGGTGTTGAGTTTGCTAAGTTCTTTATAGATTCTGGACACTAGTCCTTTATCTGATATGTCGTTTGCAAATATCTTCTCCCATTCTGTCAGTTGTCTTTTGATTTTGTTAACTGTTTGCTTTGCTGTGCAAAAGCTTTTGATCTTGATGAAATCCCAATAGTTCATTTTTACCCTTGCTTCCCTTGCCTTTGGAGTTGTTCCTAGGAAGATGTTGCTGCAGCTGAGGTTGAAGAGGTTGCTGCCTGTGTTCTCCTCAAGGATTTTGATAGATTCCTTTCTCCCATTGAGGTCCTCCATCCATTTTGAGTCTATTTTTGTGTGTGGTGTAAGGAAATGGTCCAATTTCATTTTTCTGCATGCGGCTGTCCAATTTTCCCAGCACTATTTATTGAAGAGGCTGTCTTTTTTCCATTGGACATTCTTTCCTGCTTTGTCAAAGATTAATTGACTGTAGAGTTGAGGGTCTATTTCTGGGCTCTCTATTCTCTTCCATTGATCTATGTGTCTGTTTTTGTGCCAGTACCATGCTGTCTTGATGATGACAGCTTTGTAATAGAGCTTGAAGTCCGGAATTGTGATGCCACCAACATTGGCTTTCTTTTTCAATATCCCTTTGGCTATTCGAGGTACATTCAGTTTTAAAAATATATTATTTAGTGAAATGTATTTCTAAAACATCTGATGATATTTTGTTTTCAATTCATTTGAACAAATGTAAGAAAGAAAAATCATTCTGTTAGGGTTCTTTGGAGAAACCAATAATAAGTGTTTGTTTGTTTGTTTGTTTGTTGATTATGATGTACTGGTTTACACAGCTATGCACGCTGAGAAGTCCCACAAGGTGGCTATCTGCAGGCTGGAGAACCAGGAAAGCTTGTGGTATAATTCAGCCAAAGCCCTAACCACAAAGGCCTGAGGGACTGGAGAGGCAGTGATGTAACTCCCAGTCCAAGGGCAGGAGAGGACAAGATGAGATGCCTTGGCTCAAGCTGTGAGGCAGGAAAAAGGGGCGAATTGTTCCTTTCTCTGACTGTTTTTCTATCTCAGTTTCCAATAGGTTGGGTGACACACACCTACATTGGGAAGCACAATCTGCTTTCCTGAGATTGTGCTAATCTTGTCTGGAAACATCTTCACAGATAGACCCAGAAATGTTTAATCTGGATACCCCATGGCCAGTCAGGTTGACCTATAAAATTAACCATCACAGCCATACTTGTGAAAAACCTCTTTAAAACATTTTATTCTTTGGGCACCTGGGTGGCTTAGTTGGTTAAGCCACTGCCTTTGGGTCAGGTCACGATCCCAGAGTCCCAGAATCGAGTCCCGCATCAGGTTCCAAGCTCCATGAAGAGTCTGATTCTCCCTCTGACCTTCTCCCCTCTCATGCTCTCTCTCACTCCCTCTCTCTCAAATAAATAAATAAAATCTTTATTTTATTTATATATAATCTTATATGTAAGATTATATATGTATAAATATATAATCTAAGATATAAAATCTTTAAAAAAATTTGATTCTTTGAATTATATGCTCAATATATTTCAAATGAGAAGACATAGGAAGAAAAGAGAACCCTTCACATCAGAGATACTAAAACATTCATTTGTGCATATCTAAATTATAGACTAAATAACTAGAGAATGGTGAGTTTTCACAAGGGTAAATCACTTCCATTTTAATAAAAGCTTCTGTTGTAATTGACCAATATCATGAATAATAGTAATGTTCATTGAAAGCCATGAGTTTATTTATTTATTTCTAAAGATTTAGTTATTTGTTTGAGAGAGAGCAAGTTGTGGGGAGGTACAGAGGGAGAGAAACTTCAAGCAGACTCCCCATTCACCAGGAAGCCTGAGAAAGGTTTTGATTTCACCACCCATGAGAACATGACCTGAGCTGAAACCAAGAGTCAGATGCTCAATCAATTGAGCCACCCAGGCTCACTGAAAGTCATGACTTTATAACACAATCCAATAGTATGAACATTATTGTTATTATAGTTGACCAGTTGCTGTCTAAAAGGGGAGGGTCTACCATTTAGTTAGCTATATTTTCTATATCAAAACAACAACAAAACCAAAGTCTAGTGGCTGAGCAAAATGAATGTTTTTGGTCCTGTAAAAGTGAGGGTTTGTGTTCATAGTCAGGAAGCAGCTTTTTCCAGGTGATGATTCAGGCACTGAAGCTCTTCCAATTTTGAGGTCCCGACATCCCACATGGTCTTCAGTCTTCCTCTGGCTGCTGGAGAAGAAACAGGCAGTATAGAACCACCCCTGGTTGGTACTGGTGTACATCCATGGATAAGATCTTACCATAAAGTCACACCTAATTTGTGTATATTTACAGAGTCTTCTGCACACCTGCCTCTCCACCTCAACTCTTTACTTTAAAAAAGAGAGCCTAAATGCCTATGGAATCTGGTCTCTCTGCTGATGCTTGACCTAGCTGGTTTATCAATGTTAAATCAGAGCATTTGTCATAGAGCATACCTTTCATGCTGTAGTTAGCATAATGCACTTTGTCAATATGAGTGATTGTCCTCCTGAGTAAAATTTACAAATATATTGCTTAGGAATAAATAAACTTAATTAAAAACAAACAAGATGGAATTGGGAGGGAGACAAACCATAAGTGACTCTTAATCTCACAAAACAAACTGAGGGTTGCTGGGGGGAGGGGGGTTGGGAGAAGGGGGTGGGATTATGGACATTGGGGAGGGTATGTGCTTTGGTGAGTGCTGTGAAGTGTGTAAACCTGGTGATTCACAGACCTGTACCCCTGGGGATAAAAATATATGTTTATAAAAAATAAAAAATTAAAAATAAAAACAATAAAAACAAAATGAAAATCCTTCAATGAAAATTCTAATCTAAAATGTGACTAGGGATTAGGTTTTATTTTACTTTCAAAGAGGTGAAGTTGTTTTGTTTCATTCTTTTTTCCTTGGTTCTACACCAAATATTTATATATATAAATATATATATATATAAATATATATATAATATTATATATATAATATATCGATCCATTATATATCCTATATATTGTATATAATAATATATATTATATATATATCCATCATAAATATTGCCTTTATATTAAGGACTTATTTAGGAATAATAATGATGTGTTTTATGTAAATAATTAGCAAATTTCACCATAAATAATGTTAATAATTAAAATTATGCATGCGTAATTAGTTTATTTCAGTTTTCCTCTGTGTTGGGCACACGGACTGAAAAAATGATTCGTGTTGTTTCATAGCCATTTAAGGCATATTAGTAATAGTCTAGCACGTATTTTTCAAAACAGTATATTTCAACGTATTCTGGAAATTTGATATTTACATTCACAAGAAGTTTGATAATGGGCTCCTACATGCCACGGGTTAGGTATCTCTCTTTTGAAATCAGCTCTGATAATAAGAATGCCAAGAGACTGACATGAAAGTAGGGAAATTATATTTTGCTTCCATTTTCCTCTTTTAGTTGCAAAATAGTTGAGGGAAAAGACAATGAATTATGTTAATACCTATGGTTGTTCTATAATTGCGGCAAAGTGATCCCTAGGTCTTGAGAGCTCTTAGAAACTTTAAATACATCAGTGGGATTTCCATCACCTGTATGGAACAGGAAAGTTCATTTGCTATTTTCTCTGACCTAAATGGATTTGGTTTTTCTCCACATACCTAAGTAAACCCAGCAAAGGATGGTCATTCTTATCCTTCAGGTTAAGTTTTTCCTTTATCTGAGCACTGAAAAGATATGTGAAAGAATGTTAAGAATATTTTTGTTAGGGTGCCTGGGTGGCTCAGTTGGTTAAACATCAGACTCCTGATTTTGGCTCAGGTCATGATCTCAGGGTCTGGAGGTGGAACCCTATGTGGGGGTCTGCTTCCCCTCTCTTTCCCTCTGCTCCTACCACACCTGAGGGCAATCTCTCCCTCCTCCTCTTTCTTTTTTTTTAATGTATTTTTTAAAATTTTTATTTATTTGACAGACAGAGATCACAAGTAGACAGAGAGGTAGCCAGAGAGAGAGAGAGAGGAGAAAGCAGGCTCCCCACTGAGCAGAGAGCCTGATGTGGGGCTCGATCCCAGGACCCTGGGATTATGACCTGAGCTGAAGGCAGAGGCTTAACCTCCACCCAGGCACCCCTCTCCCCCTCTTTCTTAAATAAAGAAATAAATCTTTTTAAAAAAGAATATTTTTGGTAATGCCTTCAACTGGGGATCATTTAGATTAATTTCTTATAGGAAAGCTTGAATGAAACAAATATCATTTTTTATGTCAAGAAAAATTATTCTGATCATGGTGTGTTTTTATTCACAAAACCATACACACATATATAGTACCTGAATTAACAATAGCTATGATATCTGGGTGATATCCAAGTCACGTATTAGTTCAGAAAATTAAGAATACAAATGGAGCAAGACCTCTAGAATATTTAGGAATAATAGTGATGCTTTGTGTATAAAGAATCAACAAACTGCACCATAAATAATGCTAATAATTAAAATTATGCATGACAGAAAAAAATGTCTTAGTGCTCCATTTGTGTTGTAAATTTCCTATACTAATACGTGACGGGGGTGTCACTCAGATATCGTACCTGTTGCTATTTCAGGTACCATATGTGTGTATACGGTTTTATGAGTTTGGTCAGTTTGTCTCTGCAGGAGAAGCAACTTCTAGAGATGAAGAATGAATAAATCTTTCAATGAATGACCTCACATATAAAAAGACGATGTATAAATAAATGATATGCATAACAGAAAGGGAGTAGAGTCAGATCATGGAGAACTGGTGCAACTGAGAAAAGCTTTATAGCAGCACTTGGGTGTCCAGGTTTTGAAGAATGGGAAGAATCTGCATATCGAAAGGGCCAAGCAGAGGTAATGGCCCAAACCTGAAGATCAGAGGACCAACAGAAGAAAAGGTACAGAACTAATAATGTGCATGATAAATTCCCTATAGCATGGAAAATAATACTTTTTAAAAAACATGATCGTATGTGCTCAACCATATATGGGCTTAGAAGTGACTCAGGTGCCAATTTGCAATCTCTGACTCAGAAGTGGAATGCAGGCTGCAGTTTTGTTTGCTCTTGACACGTATATATTAACATTTATAGGGCTGAATTTGCACATACATGGGGGAAACCAATAGTCATAATTATTGTATAGAAAATTGTGAAGAGGAATTAGATATTCTTTAAATTAAATATTTACCCTTCTTTGAATAAGCAAGCATCCTAAAGACAGTTAGTTATTTAGCATAAAAACTCCAGATTGCATGGAGCACTGGGTGTGGTGAAAAAATAATGAATACTGTTATGCCGAAAATAAATAAAAAATAAATTTAAAAAAACCCTCAAGAATATATGAAAATAAAGCACTATGGGTCACTTAATATAATGCTGATTCATTAAGCCATAACAACGTCCTCTTCAAACATGATGTAATGAAATATAATTTCTTTACAATGTCTGAACTACCTTAATAGACTGTAAGTTTCTGTAGCGAAGGGCCTGTCTGATTCTTTTTTGTTTCCTCCAGAACATCAGCACAAGGAAGCTATTCAATAAGTATATGTCTGGTGGTGATGAGATTAATAAAAACTTTAAAACTTGATAAGTCAGTAAAAGATTTGAAATGAGGGGCTGGGAAGGAAGTGTCTCGATTATAAATGATAATGATGGTGAATATTAGACATTGTTGGGAGACAGTATACATGACAACTTTGAGCACCAGTTAATTTTACTCAAGAAGGTGAGGGATAGATGAAATGACAGACTGGGATGAATTTTAGACAAAGAAAGTTAGAAGGAAAAAAGTCAGCTGGGGTTAAGCAGTAGAAATCAGAGGGTGGGTGTGGAATGGCAGGAAAAAAGGTTACTGTTATTGGAAGAAGTAGGATTCCTTGATTAGGTAAAATATGAGTGATAAAATCAGGTTAAACTGATTTTTATTATAATTATGTTTGAAATTTTAGAATTCATCAGTTTAGTTTACATGCACATATACATATGCATATATATTTATAATTTACATTATAGATATACAATGCACATGATATAAATGATATAACTTTTGTTAATACTTAATCCCCAAAATAATATATTTGCTTTGGAGAAATCAGAACTCTGTCCCTTTTCCCCTTACATAAAGACTGGAAAGTATTTATTACTTTTTCTTCCTCAGGTTCATTCTGGTCTTATAGAATATACATTTTCAGTTTTATTTCAACAGAACATCTATGGATAGCTTAAATTTCTATTTCTTTATCTTTGTCAATGTTTTTATTTCCCCAGTGGACATTTTTGCAAAATCCATTTTTACTTCTATGTGATTCCAGGAACTCTATTGATCAAATTCGATAACATCCTTGGTATAATTTCAGGAGGAAATTCCAGGGAGCACCTCAGGTTTACCACTTTCTTGGAAGGGAAATATTAACACCATCACCTCTTGCTCCCCATATAAGATTCTGGGTAGGAGTGTGTTACTCATTTTCTGAAGAAGGATTAACTCTTTTAGACCTCTCCAGTCACTTGGTAAATTACCTCTTCTGCTGTCCAGAGCAGTGCTCAGAGATTTCAAGGACTGAATGCTTCAACAGTAGAAGAATGCATTATATAAGTAGTTTCCTTCAAATTTTATTTTAAAAAGTGTTTCTTATATAAGGGCATGTACATATATATTTATATATGAGTATATGTATGCATTTCAATTTATACAAAAGGATATTGGGGATTTTAGTTGTATATTTGTATTATTAGCTAAGATACAGGTTTTCTGGCTATAATAGAAATCCAATAAAATAGTGGCTTACTCTAGATCAGGTTTTATCAATTTTAGCACTGTTGACATTTTAGACTATATAATTCTTGGAAATGGGAGCTTCCTTGTGTATTGTAGGATGTTTAGCCACATCACTGGGTTCTACCCACAGACGCCAGACATAATCACACTGTCCCAGTTAATGATAACCAAAAATGTCTCCTAAACATCCTCTGGGGGTCAGGGAGGCCAAGTTGGCCCCTACTGAGAATCACTGAGCTGGATATAAATGTGTGACTCACTCAGAGAGCCCAAGCAGGTACAATGGCTTTGTTCCACATTAGGACCTCTGAATCCTTGTTTTCTCATCTCTGGGACCTGCCCTCATCATACAGGCCCACAGATCTTACTCAAGTATCCTGATTCTAGGAGAGCAAGGAAAACGGTGCTGGTAAACTTATTCTGTATTAAAAAAAAAAAAAAAAAAAAAAAGTTCCCAGCTGGGGACATTGGCTCTGATAGGATTAATGGATTTCCATGTGGTAAACACTTCTCTCATGGTTGATATTAAACTACCAACAGTTTAAGAACTGGCTTGCTAGATTCTTGAATGTTTAACAGTCAACTTTTGTAAGGTGATTTTGGTGGGAAGAAGCATAGCACAGATAGAAAAAAGGGGAAGAGGAGGGAGAAGGTACAGGCTTCTGTTTAATGGTAAAGTGAGGTTTCATTTCTGTTCATGACCATGTTCATCCTAGCTGCAAGGAGGCTGAAATGCCATGTTTCTTCTGGTCAGCATACAGCTGCCAAAGAATCAGACAATCGATCTCTAAGAGACATAGAGAATATTTATTGGAGGGGGGAAACTGCCCCTTCTATACTATTATAGCAAAAAATCAACCAGAAATCTCAGTGAATTTTATTTAAGAGGATTTAAAAAATCTCAGGAGAAGAGATACATCACAGACCTGCCTGTTCCAACAGTCAAAGATTCCTCACACAGCTAATATCAGAGGTTTCTGGGTGACTGTTCTTACAATTTCTTAAAATGAAGGTACATGTGTCTCTAAAATTCTATACTTTTAGCTCAGTTTGTTTGAATTTGAATTTGAATTTGAAGTTGGTTACCTATGTTCTCCAGGAATAAATATTGGAGGGTTTTGGAATTAGAAGAAGCTTAATAATGATAATGATAACAGTATTAATAGATAACCTATATAATACCATGTGTCAGTCACTATATAAATATTTTACATATTTTTATGTTAATTTAATCTTCACAACAACTCAACTAAGGCTGAAATGGGGGTAAGTAGGACAATTCCAAGGCCATAAAAAGCCAGATCTAGCATAAAACTGTGTTAGCAGTTTTAGTGATAGAGTAGAAAGCTGGATTGGGGTCTTAAAGATTTTTAAAAATTTATTTATTTTGAGAGAGGTTGAGAGAGAGAGGTGGAGAGAGAGTGCACACGTAGGGGAGGAATAGAGGGAGAGAATCTCAAAGATTCCCATCTGAGTACAGAGCCAAATGTGGGGCTCAATCCAAGGACACTGAGATAATGACCTGAGCCAAAACTAAGAATTGGATGCTTAACTGCCTGAGCCACCCAAGCACCCCTGGATTTGAGTTTTAGACTTAGGTTTGCTACTTGCTGGTTCTGGAAACTTGGTAGGTTTTTGTTTTGTTTTGTTTTGTTTTTACAATTTCCTCATTTGTGAAATGGAGATAATAACCCTTCCTTTTTAGGATTGTTGTGAAGATGGAATGATTTATGGAGTTGCTTTGGTGCTAATGACAGATCCAAAATAACAGTTGATTAAACAAGATGGACATTTGTTCCTTTATAATGAAAAAGTCCCTAACACGCAGCCCCCAGCCATCAAGGGCTTTGGGGGATCTGGCGTAGGACTAGTGGCCCAACACAAAATTGATAAGACAGGTGCTCCACTCCCAAGTTCCCCAGAGGGCACGATGGCTCAGAACAGGCCTGTCTGTGTCCCACTAACACCACAGAGAACAAGCACAGCCCACAGCAGGCAGAGAGTCAGGGAAGACAGCCCACTGAAAGGACAGTGACTCAGACACGACAGTAGAGTGTAAACATCACAAACAGGGTCCCCTCCTGAAGTGCCAGGCTCTGGGGAACAGGGCATTGCAGGGCACTTCAGGACCTATTCTTCATAAAGTCACTACTTGCAAGAGCAGAAGCCATAGCTGACTTTCTTCACACATAGAAACAGACACAGAGAGGCAGATAAAATGAGGAGACAGAGAAAATTTATCCCAAATGAAATAACAGGACAAGGCCATGGCTAGAGATTGAAGAGAAACAGATATAAGTACATACCTGATAGAGAATTTAAAGCAAGGATCATGAGGATATTCACTGGACTTGAGAAAAGAGTAGAACACATAAATGAGACCCTTAACATAAAGATAAGCATGATGTAGCAGAGATAAAGTTCTCAGTAAAGTGAGAAATAAAATGAGAAACACTTGATGGAATGAATAGCAGGTTGGAAGAAGAAGAGGAATGAGTTAGTGACCTAGATGGCAGGGTAATGGAAAGTAGTCAAAGTGAACAAAAGAGAGAAAGAAGAATTACACAAAATGAGAATAGACTTAGAGAACTCAGTGGCTTCAAACATAATAGCATTTGTATTATAGGAGTTCCAGAAGAAGAGAGAAAAATGGGCAGGAAATTTATCTGAAGAAAATATAGCTGAAAACTTGCCCAATCTGGGGAAGGAAATAGATATCCAGACCCAGGAGGTACAGAGAACTCCTATCAAAATCAACAAAAACAGGCCCATACCAGAACATAGCATAACTGAGTTGGCAAAATAGAGTGATAAAGAAAACGTTTTAAAAGCAAGAAGACAAAAGAAGTCAGTAACTTACATGGGACGACCCATAAGGTTAGCAGGAGATTTTTTATAGAAACCTTACGAGCCCAAATAGAGTGGTGTGATATATCCAAAATGCTGAATGGGAAGAATGTGCAACTGAAAATACTCTATCCAGCAGGACTACCATTCAAACAAAGGAGAGATAAAGAGCTTCCCAGACAAACAAAAACTAAGGAGTTTATGACCAGTAAACCAGGCCTGCAAGAGATACTAAAGCGGATTCGTTGAATGGGAAGGAGAGACCCAAAGTGACAGTATAGAGCTCAAGAACAAAAACACAGAAAAAATAAATATTTCTCTTAAAAATACCAGTCAAGAAACTCACCAAAAGAGGGCATAAAATATAACAAAAGATGCCTAAAGTACAAGGAGGAGAAAAGAACTGGGCTCAAACTTCACTGATCAACTTTTATTGACTGCTATATTCAAAGAGGTATATACAAACCTAATGATAACCATGTATCCCAAACCACTAAAGAATATGCAAAGAATAAAGAGAAAGAAAGCCAAATACATCACTAAAGGAAACCAAATCAGCAAAACATGGAAGACAAGGAAGGATCAGAGAAAATACTCAGAAACAACAACAAAACAAGTAATAAAATGGCACTACTGAATATATATCTATCAATCATTACTTTGAATGTCACTAGGGGATGGGGACTAAGGAGGGCACTTGTTATGATGGGCACTAGGTGATGTATGGAAGTGTTGGATCACCAGATTGTACACCTGAAATTAATACGACTGTATGTTAACTAACTGGAATGAAAATAAAAACTTGAAAAATGTTTATCTTTATTACTAATAGTATGTAAGAAAGCTATTGTGGCTGTACAGGATGACTAGAATCTCTGCCCCAGATGGGATAACATAGGCTAAGCACTTGGTACATATGCAGTAATAATACACAGTAATATTAACATCCCCTTTTTTATTGACTTAGGGTCTTTTATCTCCCAGAGATAATGTTATTTCAGATTTCCGTTGTAAAGGTAATAGTTTGGAATTGTGTTACCCAAACACTTTAGGAAGTACTATTTGTCTCTGAATCAAGCTTGTGAAATAGATCTTGAACCACATGCTAAGAGGAAGTGTTATTGTCCTTATAAAATGATTTTTTTGCTCATATATTCCCTTGCAGAGAAATAATAATAATTAATGACATTTTGGAAACTTATTGGGGTGTTATACACACTTCAAGCTTAATGGCAGTTCCAGGTGACATATTTGCTTTTGCAGAATACTGAAATCCTCAGTGCGGCTGGTGGCTGTAAGACTGTTTTAATTATTCCTTTCAAACAATGAGTTCTGTAGTTAGCAAAAGACCTGATCAGTAGAACATTGTGAGTTTGGTTGAAGGGCCTGGGAACTTGTCCAAGAAGACCTTTTATATCCCAGAATTCTAACTTTAATAAGTGAGAGGAGAAGAGGGCAATCATGGGCACTGGAATGGTGTGGGCCTTGTGTCACGAGCAAGCTTGCCTTCAACATTTACCCACATTCCTTTTTTTTTTTTTTTAAGATTTTATTTATTTATTTGACAGACAGAGATCACAAGTAGACAAAGAGGCAGGCAGAGAGAGAGGAGGAAGCAGGCTCCCTGCTGAGAAGAGAGCCCGATGTGGGGCTCCAACCCAGGACTCTGTGATTGTGACCTGAGCCGAAGGCAGAGGCTTTAACCCACTGAGCCATCCAGGCGCCCCTGGATTATAATTGTTAATACTGTTATTCTTGATGAGAGCAGAAAGAGGAGTAGCTATTCTTCTCTGGGAGTTTTCTATTTCTGCCTCTGATCATACTACATGGAGATGTTCAAAGTGGTCTGTCTAGAGAAATGACAGAAGTCACAAAAGATATTTAAATACCCTCCTCTGCTTCCTATAGGACTTCTGCTCTCTGTAAGTGAGGTCAGGGGTGATCTCTCTGTCCTCAACACTTGAAGCAATGGCTGGAGAACTAACAGCTGATTGCAGATTCCATTTCTGGGGTAGTTTTGGAGTCCCTCAGCTGCATCTTAGGCCACCCAACTCGTGTTTAATTTTATGCTTTAAATTCCACGTTTTTTATTTAAAATCTGTTTTAGAAACTAAAAGTGCTGCTGAATATTAAAAAACCATAAATCCTCCATGTTTATTTCATATGTAACTCTATTTGTCTATTTTTCTAAAAGATATTATTCACTTATTTTAGAGAAAGGGTGAGAGAGAAAGAGCAGTGGGAAGAGCAGAGAGACAAAAAGATAATCTTCAGCAGACTCCATGGCACTGAGAGCAGAGCCCCATGTAGGCCTCAGTACCAGAACCCTGAGATCATGACATGAGCCAAAACCAAGAGTTGAACACTTAAACCAACTGAGCCATGCAGGTGCCCCTCTATACATGTTTTTTTTTTTTTTTTTTTTTTTTTCCCCCCCATCATTTAGCTCTGTAAGCCCAACTATTCATCCAGGGCAAGTAATGATAGAGAAGATAAGCTCAAGATGTTCTGAAGCTGGCAAGTGTGACTATAACAAGAAAAAGAAATCCTCTAACAGTGAAGTCTAGACCTTTCTTACATTAAATGGGCCATCAGATGTGGCTCTGTAACTTATAAGATTTAAAAAGAAGATAGGGTGCCTGGGTGGCTCAGTCATTAGGCATCTGCCTTTGGCTCGGACACTGATCCCAGGGTCCTGGGATTAAGGCCCGCATTGGGCTCCCTGCTTGGTAGGAAGGCTGTTTCTCCCTCTCCCAGCGCCCCCCCCCCCGGCATGTGTTCTCCCTCTCACTGTCTCTGTCAAATAAATAAATAAAATATTTTAAAAAGAAGCTAAAATTAGCAGTCAACATTTAAAAAGAAACAGAAAAGGGTGAAATTCACATTTGTAGCAAGAGGTCCTAATTAGAACTCAGTTCCTAAAATCAACCAATGAACTAAATGAACATAACATTCTGTTGATGGTAGAAGTTACAGCAAATTCTGACTTCAAATGTGCCTGCAAATGATTTCTATCTAGCAAGAAAGAAAAACTTGAATTCAGACTGTGCTTGTGTTTTTATGAACAACAGATTATTTACCCAAATATTAATAATTCACTCCATGATTCTTAAGGAAAATTGTAAAGTGATTAAAATGCATATGTGTAAGATTAAAAACCTGTATGTTTACTTGGTAATGTGAACTCCTTCCACTTTTAGCCAGGGTGCCATTCTTGTAGATTTTAATTCTTTGGGAAATATTGCTCTTCTCAACGATTTAGCCTGGGTGGGATGCCTGGGTGGCTAGTTGGTTAAGCAGCTGCCTTTGGCTCAGGTCATGATCCCAGTGTCCTGGGATTGAGTCCGGCATCGGGCTCCTTGCTTGGCAGGGAGCCTGCTTCTCCCTCTGCCTCTGCCTGCCATTCTGTCTGCCTGTGCTTGCTCTCTCGCCCTCTCTCTCTGATAAATAAATAAAATCTCAAAAAAAAAAAAAAAAAAAAGACTTTCTCATGTAATTCTTAAAAAAAAAAAAAAAAAAAAAAAAGATTTAGCCTGGGTGTATGGGACCCACAATGTGGAGATGTGTGCGTAAGCAGTCACCTTAGGGAAATGAGGCTGTACACAGGCAGGAAATTCACCTCACACTGGAGGAAATTTACTCATAATCTCCTGGGTAAACAGCTTGGGATTATGTTCAAGAGAGTCCCCTGCAACAAAAAGTTATCTGGCCTAAAAATGTCTATAATGCCATGACACCCTGTTATAGATGAAGAAACTCTGCCTAGACAGGCTAAGAAGTGTGTCCAAGGACCCACAGCCAGCAGGTGACTGTGTAGCACTTGGCACCTAGAGGGCTCTGAACTAAGAGTCTTGGTCCAGTCTGGAGTGAAGGCTCCAGGGTACCTGACTCATGACGATGCACATAAATTTGCGTTTTTTCCCCTTTAAACTAAGCACTCTTAATTTTTCCCTACTAAAATTGAGTTCAGCTGTCATAAAGAGTATAAAGAGCTTTGTTTATTTTTCCCCCAGTATAATTTCATTTAAGCATTGAAGTTGGGCTCATTTTTATTCTATTTTCAGCCCAGGATTGAGGTGCCTTAGGTGATTCTTAGATTAGCTCCATCTAATTAAGTGTTGGTGCATTGTGTTCTAGACTGTCATTGTGGCATGCCAGTGTTGTATCCTAGGTGTCTAGCAGTGTCCCTTGTCGTCTTTTTCCTATTTACTCCTCCCCCCCCCCACTGATTTTATCTCAGTGATTTGTAATGGTCCACGAATAATGCTTTTTAAATGGCCAAAATAGGCTAGAAAGGGACAGGATGTATTTGAGAAGGCAAAATTCAGGTCTGATTACATATTGGACAAATAGGTAACAAAAAGGTATACAGAATGATACCCAATGAGAAAGAATAAATAAGCAAATATGAATAACACCTTTTGTATTAATGATATGTAGCTATATTCCGAATTAGAAATTTTACTTCTAGGGGTGCCTGGGTGGCTCAGTGAGTTAAAGCCTCTGCCTTCGATTCAGGTCATGATTCCAGGGTTCTGGGATCAAGCCCCACATCGGGCTCTCTGCTCACCAGGGAGCCTGGTTCCTTCCCCTCTCTCTACTTCCTGTGATCTCTGTCTATCAAATAAATAAATAAAATCTTTTAAAAAAAGAAATTTTACTTCTATACATTTTTCACCTGAGAAAGGATTTGATATGATTTATAAAACACTCACTTTACAGAATTTGTAAATCTGGAAAATAAATGTTAAGTTTCTTAAGATGTATTTCATTAGATTTATGGTCTTTTTGGCTTTGCATTTCTCAGCATCTCATGTTTGGAATACCCCCAATCCTCTTAACATGTTTGTCTGCTGCTAATGAAACATCCCTCACATTTTTCCCCCATAAGGGTACACCTTGTAAAATTTAAATTTGATCATATTATTATTCTGCTTAAAATTCTTCAACTGTTTCCATAAACTTTTCAAAGCACCTGTTGAAATATGTGAAGACCTCCACCCGCCCAACAAAATCCCTTCCTTCCAGGCTGCCCTAACGCAGGCCAAATGGAACAGTTTGTAGTTTCCTGTACAAGCCAGGCTTTTCGGTGCCTGGCTCCATTTGCATTTCAAGTAGGCTCACTGCAGACTGTGTACCCAACAAACTCACTTATTTTTTGAAATGCAAGTAATCCCCTTCTGTAAAATGTCCCATAATAAGCCATACATTCCTCTATTAAAATATTGAACTATATTGCATTTTAATTAATCTATTTACCCATCTGACTTGTCCACTAAATGTTGAACTCCTCCTTGGCAGTACCTTCCTGATCATGTTTGAACACTCTGCATTTTACATTCTGGTATATAGTAGATGCTCAATGAATATTTTTAGAGGAAGAGAGCGAATAAGTAAATGATGAATATGTCAAATTACACTAGAGTCAAATTTAATCAGTCAATTTCAAGAGCTCCTCTTCATCTCTTAATCTTTTTTGTAAAGCATTCTGTAAAGAGTTTTATCTCAAAGTTTGGTTATAGCATATTTAAAATGTAATTGAGGATATTATTATAGGCTAACCAGACAATTGCCTATACTCATTATTGTGAAGATTGAAGGACTATTTTGATAAGCAAATAGAATATAGAAATGCTTTCAAAATAAACTCAAATAGCATGACTTGAAATGCTGTGTTATCTCAAAATTTCATTAGACTGCAAACATATTTCCAGTATTCATCAATCTGGTGGTGAATTACTGCTAGAACAATGTTTTCAAATCCCACTTCTAAAGAAGTCTATTACCAGCTAGAAGGAGGCTAGTTTCTGCTGAATGATTTCATATTTTATGTGTATATTTAGAGGACTAAATTGAGCTTAGGTTTAGTCATGCTTACTTTAAAGAGAAAAAAAACAAAACAAAACAATAATTTTCTTCCAGAAAGGTCCTTCTGGTCATTTTCTTTTCCACATAATTAGTAACCTTGTGAGAGTCCTGTTATTTAGTTAGTATTTGTCATAATTTCCTGCCCTGAAAAAAAATCTCATACATTAAGTTCCCAATTTTGCACAATGTTTGCTGTATAATGTTCACCAAAAAAATGAGGAAGAAAATTACCTTATGAGGAACAGCTGTACTGTGAGGTGTTTTTTGTTTTGTTTTTTTTTTAGACAACAGAAAATGTTACAGAAATGGATGCAGTAAGAAATTGGGTAGCCATGAAAAGACAGGTAATATTTCATCAAACTAAATTCTTTTTTTTTTTTTTTTTTAGATTTTATTGTCTAATTTGAGAAAGAGAGAGAGTGAGGGAGAGAGCATAAGCAGGGTCGGGGGTAGGGAGAGGGGCAAAGGGAGAAGCAGACTCCCTGCTGATCAGTGAGCCCATCACAAAGTTCCATCCTAGGACCCTGGGATCACGACCCAAGCAGAAGGCAAACACTTCAAACCAAATTCTGATGGAACAAGTCAAATTACAGTATGCTAGAAATCGTGTTCAGAACTTCACACATTCAGGGGGCACCAGACATGGGAGCATCTCAGTATTTCTCTCCATTTTAGCAGTGATTTGTGACTTTTGTTTGTAAAATGAAAAGAAATGGTTGCTTGCCCTGTAGTGTCAAGGCAGTGTTTAAAAAAGCTATGTGAGCTTCTTCTGACAAGAATAAAGCCAACCCTCTTTTGCCCAGAGTGAATTCAGAAGTAGTAGTAGGCTGAGGGACCTCTAAAAACATGGGCCAAAACAGAAATAAACCAATACTAGGGCAAACACCTAAAGGGGAGCCAAGCTCTGGGGGAAATAAATAAGTACTTTAACTTGACATCAGAAAATTTTAAAACAAGGTGATTTTAAAAAATAGTTTTTAGGATTATCATTTAGTGTTTTCAAATGCATTTTTAAAGTTTATGTCAAAGATCTAATATCCCATTGAAAAGAAAGCTTATGCATAGGTTATTTGAAATAATGTTCTGAGGAACACTATTCTCACAAGAATCCACTAGAGGGCAGTATATAGCAAGCGTTATGGCTGAATGCCTGGAATAGTGATTTGTTTCAGAGAACATAACCTGAATATCATATTACAGCTTAGTTTTTTAAAAAGACATACAGTTCTACTGTCTGTTTTAAAGTTTAAAAAGATTTCCCACATTAGGTGCCTAGATAAGTCTGTGTATTTCCATCTGGTGTGAAGAATGATGGGGCTGATTATATGTTGAAGCATTTCTGTCTTCCTGACAAATCAAAACGTGAATTCGTTTCTGTACTTAGTTGAGCAGTGATGCATTTCAATCTGGCTAGACTTTGATTTATACTCTCTACCTGAGGAAAGAAACCAGGTTTCCAGAGACAGCTGTCATTAACTGCAGTTAGGTCACACTGCCTCACACACCTTGACCCCAGAACATAGAGTGCAGTGGTCTTGATCCTATCAGCTGCCTGTGTAGCACACGCTTCCTTGAAGAAATGTATTTAATTTGATTTCTGAGAGTAAATGACACATCTGTGAGACAGGGTTAGAATTCTAATTGCTCATTTAACCATAAAGAAATATTACAGTTGATGAAACTAGGCATCTTTTGCTTATAATAATACCTGCCTCCTCACCCATAGTTCCTTCCTTCCTCCCAAAGGCCACCCATTCACCATCTTCCATTAACTTACTCAATATTGATTGTTTTAAGCTACTTTGTTGTGGTAATTTGTTATAGAAGCAAAAGGAAACTAATACACCCATCAAACTTGGTCAGCTTTGACCATTACAAGAAGGAAAAAAAAAAAATCCAGCACACTTTCCAAAGCTATCTGTATTCATTTGAGTTTTGTCCTACATTTTTCTCTTATTCTGGAAAGTCATTTTACCTTAAGGCAAAACTACGCTCATTTCCTTAACACGAACTGTCGCTCTCGGCCCGCAAGAACGACCCGCAGACGAGGTGAGTGGCAAACTTCTTTTATTACTAATGCTAATGTACTAATGCTAATGGCGGCCGCGCCGCACCAAGCATATACAGCAGTATATATTCACGTGTGTACGCCCCCCTTCCTGCCCAATCAGAATGCCGTGCATACAGTGCCCTCGTGCGCTCTTATGTAACCGAGCAGGATTCTTTTGTTCTCTAGCAGTGATCATGCATATATCTCTTGGCTCCTAGTGCTGTTCACGCGCTGATCACGAGCGCGCCCACATTCTCCTCAACCAATCATCCTCATTTCCTCAATCCACGGGCACATCCATCTACGTGACTCCTTGCATCTGCTGGATGGCTCTCCACACGAACACATCCCATAGTATATAGTATCTCAAAGTAGCAAAAATGAACATGTTAATGGACCCAATTACATACTCTCTCTATATCGTAGACATAAGAGGCAAAATTATAAATAAAACTGTGCTTAGTAATTAATGTTTCAGTATTCTGTCTTACTTAGAAATGATCTAGGCATCTAGTAAATATTGATTGATTAACTCAATTTAATATCAATACAAGGGTTTAAGTTACTTAAAAATCTTAGAAATTATCTTCAAGTTGACATATTATAAAACATAGATACTATTTTTAATTAGGAGTCTGCCTAAGGTGATGTTTGACTACTCTAGGCAAGTTGATAGGAAAGACAAAGTGTTTCCTCCTTTGCTACTGGTGGGAAGTTAAAACCATGCCAAGTCCCTGCAGGCACATAGGAAACTTCACTCCAGCCCCTCCCCCAACCACCATAAAAGACTCATGCCAGTCTCCTTTTTCTCTTTCAGGACACTTTGGATCTGTTTGGCAGGCCTGCCCTGCTCTCTCCAGAAATCCCCCTTATGTGAGTAATATTCCTACCTTCTTGGTGTTCCTGTAGCAACATCAGTCTCCAATCTGAACCACATTTTGGGTGGATGTCCGTCTTTTCTTTGCAAGAGTGTCTAAAACACTGTTGAAATAAAATTTGTCAAAATTACGATCCAATTTTGGTTAAGAATATTCATATTTTTCATAATCTTAAATATTTAGTAGTAGAAGTCATATCTTTTTTTTAATTGTTAATGTGTATATGTTTAGGAAAACCTTATCAGAATAGAAATAAGACACTATGCATATTTACTTAACTTTGATCTAATAGAAAATAGGTAGCTGCTTTTCATTAAATCAAAACAAATCTTATTTGCCAAGGATTTACCTAAATTATGTACACATGAATTCTTAAAACGTTTCTGGGTTCATTTCTATAAGGATACCTCTTTTTTTAACTTTGGAAATCTATGACGTTTAATTTCCTTAGCATCTGGAAATCTTAGAATTATTCAGCTTGCTTAAGTGCTTTTTATCACTAAGTCAATCAGAGTAGGGCTCCTATAAGAGATTTTATGATTTAATTTATTAATACCATGAAGGGTAGGAAAATATTATACACTTACACAATGAGATGTAAAGACCTTTCTGAGTTACAAATATATAAACATACTAACAGACACAAATGGAAAGCTTATAACTTTATTGTAAAAAATTCAGCCATGAGTCAAACATAAACACAGAAACAAAATATCACTGGTCTAAATAGGGTTTTAATAGTAGTGGGTACAAATTCTTAGCTGTTTTTAGCTCAAGACAGGGAAAAAGATAAACAGAAAAGACTAACACCAGATTGGTGGTTGTCTTTCAGCCAAAAAAATAAGATCTCTATAAACCACTGATACATTTACAGGAATCACAAAAATGATCAGACCATGAAACCAGAAGAATCTGGCACTATATATGAAGCAAGTACTCAAAAGATATCAAATCAAATCTTTATCATGCTATGAATGGACAGGAGTCCAGAACACAGGATTAGGAACTGAGCTCGCTTTTGGGTCCCTGGATCATCACACAGGAATGAAGCACAAGAGCTCTGAAGGGGGTCTCATTATCTGGTAGGAGTAAACAGGATCTTGAGGCAGGAACAAATACTATCTGAAATAGCACCAAATCCTGAAAGACAAAATGTTCCAGATAGTTATGGAAATAATTTTATTCAAGCCATTGCAACAGAGAGAACATTCATTATGATAAATATCTTAAAGATGGACAAAATTGGAGATTTTAAAAAACACGAGAGTCCTTCAGGAAGAGTCTTAATTCAGAGTATGAAGGGGCATGGTGGTCTTTTGCAGTTAGCTGGTTAGCTGCTTAACCCTTTTGTCAGTTCTCAAAGAATTACAAAGGGATAGGGAGATTTCTCACCTGTTGCTGCTCTCAGAAGCACAGGGCTCAGATTAAGTTCAACCTTGTTACTTTATCCTAAATCCTTTGCTTCATCACCTCTTTGACCATGGAACTCTGATACACAAAGACAGATGGCATGATGCTTAGGAGGGTTTTGGCTTGTAAAACATCAGATACTATATAGACATTTTGTATCATTCAAAACTATTTATTATGTACTACATGATTAGGTATTTGAAGACTTTTTGAAAAGAAAAACATATTTGTTGCTTATAAAAATTTTAGAGTCAGCATGGAGAGCAAATTACTAAACAGCAAATTATCTTTTAATTTGGTTTTCATTGAATTTGCAGGGTAGAGAATTGAAGAGATTTTAAGAGCAAGTAAACATGTTCTAGATGCATCTACTATGACTGAGGGATAACGCTGCTTAGACTTCCTGGGAATCTACTTAAAATGGGCAATTTTAGCTTTCTCTCAAGAGGAGCTTCATGAATGGAAGGGCAGAGGAAAACTTTGTTCAGTATCTGTGAAAACATCAGGGACTGAGGGAGATTAGATATTATGCATGACAGTTTGAAAAATATTGAACAAGTTGGATTGCACCAGGGTGGCCCCTGGCATTTCAGTCCACAGAGTAGCAGAAACAACTCTGCAAACTGATAGAAACCATAGAATTCTGCAGAGCAGTGTTTCTGCAGAAACCTCATAATTCAAGATGTAGAAGTTTCCAGAAATGTTCCATATGTGAGGAAAATGGGTATTCTTCAATTTTTGTTTAGGGTTCTATGTATGTCCATTAGATCAAGCTGGCTAATCCTGACATTCATGATTATTTTTACCTATTTTAAAAATCTACTTATTCACTATCATATGATCTACCTGATATAAGGAAGTTGAGAAGCAACATGGGGAGCTTGGGGGGTAGGAAAAGAAGAAATGAAACAAGATGGGATGAGGAGTGAGACAAACCATAAAAGACTCTTAATCTCACAAAACAAACTGAGGGTTGCTGGGGGAGGGGGGTAGGGAGAAGGTGGTTGGGTTATGGACATTGTGGAGGGTATGTGCTATGGTGAGTGCTGTGAAGTGTGTAAACCTGGTGATTCACAGACCTGTACCCCTGGAGCTAATAATACATTATATGTTAAAAAAAAAAAAATCTAATTGTTCTATCCATTATGGGATGTGTCTCAAAAATCTTTTCTGTAATGGTTAATTTGCCCATTTTATTTTTTCTCCTAGTTTATCTTGTTCATTGGAGTCTATTTCCTCCAGAATCCTGACCTTAAGTCAATGATCTTTGATCCAGCTCCCTCCTCTACAAAGGCCCAAGACTTTGTCCTCAGCCACACTTGTGCCCTGAAGCTCCAGGCTTCAAGGTGGAGGTTGCTCCTAATCATCTCACAGAGTTGGTGCTCATTCTCTTCCCTCATCTCATGTTTCTGCTTTATCCCTCATCTATGTTTTCTTTCCCCCCACATACCTCACAAAAATTCCTTATTTAATATTCCAAAAGAATTTTAAAAATATATTTTATTAAGTGTTTTTAGAAGTTATATCTAGAAGGTAAAAATTCCAGTTATAAAATATATTGGAATAACAAATAAGAAAAGCAATTTCACAAACTTTTAAAAAATAGTATAGAAATACTATTCAAAAGCTATTTCTTTGTATTTATTAACATTTTACTGCACTTACTATGCACTTACTATGCATCACACTCTGCTAAGCACTTTGCATACATTATCTAATTCAATCCTTGTAACAACTCCATGAAATAGGTATTATTATTACAATTATTATCACCCCATTTTACACCTTAGAAAAATGAAGTTCATAAATATTAAGTAACATACTACAAATCATAACATATAAGCATCAGAGATGAATCTGAACCCTGGACTCTCTGACTATAAAATCCATGTTTTTAACTACATTTTTGTAAAATTTCATACATAATAGAATGAGTGGGCTGTGCTACATCCAAGTAGTCATCATAACATTACAGAAGGTTATTTGAGTCAGAAGGTTATTACATTTTTAAATTTCAAAATTCTAAGTTCTATTTTTCTCTGAACTCTATTCATATCGAAGACTTCACTGGAGTCTGGCAAGCTCCCATCAACTTCATATCTGCCTTATCTGTTCTTTTGGTCTTTTTGAAACTCTTACCCTTAAAGCATGCTAAGTGACAGGTAAATAGGTAAGAAAAAGAAAAAGAAAGAGATGACAAATCAGACAGAATTTTAGATGACAATTAGCAACTCATGCTTGAGATCCTCTCCTTAGCATACTTTTTTGAAAGTATGATTATGATTTTGACAAATATTGTTTCTATGAATGTGAATCCAAGTTAATATATGTCACATTGCAAATCAAAAACAAACATAAGAAACACAAAGGACCTCACAAAAGTCATTGAATAAGGATAAAGGGAGTCAGATTCCTTAAAAAATTATTCCTAATTTGAGTTTTAGTTTCCTTGCAGCAAACTTTTTATGTGTGATCATTTTATTCTCATCAACTTCAAATTTTATTTTATTTTATTTTTTGGGGGTTCCAAAATTCATTGTTTATGCATCACACCCAGTGCTCCATGCAATATGTACCCTCCATAATACCCACCTCCACTGTGATCATTAATGAAAAATCTGCAAAGCAGTAGAAAGCCAGACTTGAGAACAAATGAAAAAATAAAGAAAGGAATATTTAGGAACTTCATACAGGGATTTTAAAAAAGGAAATATGAAATGGAGAATGGGCAATATTGCAGATTAATCACTGCATCAGGCATAAAGAAACATGCAGAGATAAAAATGCTATAGGAGAGCCTGAGCAGAGCTCAAGTCTTTCCAGTTCTTGCTGTACAATGAATGCAGAATCATTCAGCAATTAAATGAGTTTTGGTCATTACCAAATGTTAAAATTCCCTCTCCCTATGCTTATAAAGAAAAATAGCTTTCATTTTCTAGGACTGAAAGGATTTTATGAGAGTCACTTCAATTTTTAACATTTTCACAGCTAATGTTAAAAATCAAAGTGACTCTCATCAAATCCTTAAAGTTTAGTTCAAAAAGTAGAATCCCACTGCCATTAATGGTTTTTGAGAAATATTCAACCTTCCTCTTAATCTAACAAAGATATTTAAAAATGGAGTATTACTGCTACTGTTATAAAATGACAGTGTGCAGAAGTAATATATAAATAGGAAAAGCAGTTTGGTTTTTCTTGGTAGTTGAATTCTGAGGTTGATTCAGTCCAAGAAACTCTTTTTTGTGTCTAGTATAATCTAGTATGGAAGATTGGTATTGTTGGCATAGCGAGATGAACAGAGTTTTCAGGTTCCTTGATGTATAGAAGTGTTACAAAGTGGGAAGACTAGGAATGAAATTCTGTTATCTACTTATGATTGTATCACCATATAAAACCTCTTTATTAAATTCTAGGATGATGGAATTGCATGTTGTGATATACAAAGGGATGAGCTTACTGAAAAAGCAAAACATTCCACTAGGAATCTCTGCACCAACCAGGACAACAAACCAAGCACATGTTTTACTCCATTAGCTCTTCTACATTCAATGACTTATGCCTACAGCCTGCAGCAGAACTTACAACAGGGTTCCTATGAGCCACATTTCCTACTCAAGGTACAAACCCTCATGTACACTAACACTTGTGTAAGTAGGATGATCTCACCTTACATCACCCATGCAGAGTTCATGGTGCTATTTATGCTCAAGAAAGAAAAGTACACAATCTTATTCAACCAAATACTTACATTGACCTCTGTCCCCTCTATGTATTATACTGAAATGACTATAAGGAAATTTAAGTTAGAATTAATTCATGATGGTCCTGAGAGGAGAGGAGAGAACAACCAAAGATCAGAGATCAGCTACACTTAACACGGTGAGCATGGTGCAATGTATGCAAGTATTGATTCACTATGTTGTGCACTGGAACCTAACCTAACATTGTAGGTCAACTGTACTTCAATTTAAAAAAAAATAATAAAACACCAAAACAGTTTCTTAAAGATGCAAAAAACCAAAATGGTGATATTAAAAAATTAACTAGACCAGAAACTAAATCTCAAAAGAATATTAGGTAAATGTCTATGATAGATGTAACAGCTAGTGCCATAGCCATGAAAAAAAATGATAATAAGGAAAGAAAAAAAGAAAGAAAGAAGGAAAGAAAGAAAGAAAGAAAGAAAGAGAACGAACTAATTACAGAACAAGAACTAGTAAGAAGGAAGACAAGAATGGGTAGGTGATTTATGAAAGAGTTATCTAAAGAAGAATTTGGATCTTGGGCTATCACCCCCATCACTCGCCATCATCTCCTCAATATATTCTGATAGTTTCTAAGATAAAATGTAAGAGTGATCTATAAAAATGTCAGCTGATCTGTGTGAGGAAGAACTAGGTACCTGAGCTTAGATATAGGCACTCCAAAGTAAAGTCCTTTTTGATGCTGTTTGGTGGGGATGGGAGTTTGGTGGGGTATTCTCTCCTGCCAATTGAAAGGAAGCATTCATGTACATGGAGACTAGTGTTAACCTTCCCATTCAGGTCAGGAAGTTAGTGTGAAAATAAGAATGTAAATATTCAGAACATCCATGCTGTATAGCACATTAAAACTCAACCCTTTATCCATGAATGAGAATAGACAATTAACAATCATTCATTTTCAAGGACATTAAAGATACAAAAGAAAAAGAGAACTGACCTTAGATAAAACAGACAATTGAGAGATCAGAAGAGAAATTAAAAGAAATATTGTTAATATGCTCTGAGAGATTGGAAAGATAATGATCTATAAAACAAGAGTTAGTCTACATATATTTCAGTAATTTATGAACACAGTGTCTGACCATGTTCCTTCATGGTGGTGGAGATGGTGTGAAAAATGACAAGGAAACACAAAATTACTTTTATTAGGATTATTTCTTATAGTAGGGTGGGTGAAGCAATTCTGAAATTGCTAAACTATAGGATCAAGCAAATAGCTTGATCAAGCAAATAACTAAATGTGTTGATGTTTCTGGGAACCAGGAAGAAAGGACCCATGTGTTTGGAAAGAGAGAAGGCAAGCAAGATTCTTAAGGAGATAAACTAGAATGGGGATGTTGATGCAAGTTCATGAATTCTAAAATATGTATATGTATGTATATGTGTGCATGTACATATATGTTCATGCACATGTGTGTGTGTGTTCAGCTTTATCTGCTGAAAGATCCTAGAAACAAAGACATTCCAATAGTAACAGTTATCTCTAGCACTCAGATCTTGCTCTGTATTACCATTACCCACTAAAAGTACTAGGGCTCCTCAGAGAAGCAGTTGATTCCACAGCCAGGGAAAGGAAAGTACAAAATGAATAGAATATCTTATTAAGCCAGAAACAAGAAAATATATTTTTTTAAATGCTGGAGACATGTTAAGGGGACACAAGATTCAACACACATAAAGGGGCTCTAACTGATGAAATGTGGAAAATTTGGTCATTAAACTAATGAAGACTGTAATGAATTCTAGATTTAAAAAACAAGATTATATGTATCCTTTCTACATAGATAAATAAAAATATGCAGAAGGAAAGAGAACTCTTATTTATAGTAGAATGACTTCCAACCAGTAAATGTAGAGAAAGTACTGGAACAGGAAAATTATTGTTTGATACCAATATGGTAAAGATTGATTCAGACAAAAATCATGAATAGATGCTAAATCTGAGAAGGTAATATTTATGAGAGGAAGGATATTTGTGTGGTTTTAATAATCCTACAGATTATTAGTTGCTAGAGAGAAACAGTGACTATACAGTGAAGAAATGACCACATCTTCACTGGATCATCAAAACTAACATCCCAGTTGAGGGGCAAATGGACATTGAATGCTCTATTAGTTGGCTAGAAAAAATAACAGAAGCTAGGAGGTTTAAACAACAGAAATTTACTGTCTCATAGTTCTGGAAAATAAAAGTCCAAATCAAGGTGTTGGCAAAATTGGTTTCTTTCTTTCTTTCTTTCTTTTTTAAGATTTTATTTATTTATTTGACAGAGAGAGAGAGATCACAAGTAGGCAGAGAGGCAGGCAGAAGCAGGCTCCCTGTTAAGCAGAGAGCCTGATATAGGGCTCAATCTCAGGACCCTGAGATCATGACCTGAGCTGAAAGCAGAGGCTTAACCCACTGAGCCACCCAGGCACCCTGGCATGGTTGGTTTCTTTTGAGTGCAATAGGAGAAGAATCTATCTCAGGCCTTTCTCCTTGGTTTATACATACGTACATACACACATACACAGAGATATTATGTGTACACACATGGAAATGACTAAACCAATGGGGCAAAATGTTAGCAACTGGTGTATTTGGGTCAAACACATGTAGGTGCTTATTATACTGCTTTTGCAAATTTTTCTATAAGTTTGAAGTTACTTCTAAAGAGAAAGTTAAGAAAGATACAAATCGCTGCAATTTTTTAAAAATCAGCAGGAAATCTGTAAGAAATTCTAGAAAATCTCAGAATTTAGTGCAAAATGACCAAGAAGTATGAGTCAATACACAAAAGATGAGAAAAGAGGTTAAGTCTAATCCATACAGAGTTGTGTATGTTTGAAAGAATGAGTAGAGAATATTCAAAGAAATTAGAGGAAGATGTGATCCCAGAGATAAAGAAAACCCCATATCATTTTTTTAAAGATTTTGTATTTATTGGGGGTGCCCGGGTGGTTCAGTGGGTTAAGTTTCTGTCTTCAACCCAGGTCATGAACTGAGGGTCCTGGGATTGAGCCCCAGTCAGGCTTTCTTCTTAGCAGGGAGTCTGCTTCCCCTCCTCTCTCTTCCTTCCTCTCTGCTTACTAGTGATCTCTGCCTGTCAAATAAATAAATAAATATATATTTTTTAAATATTTATTTATTTGAGAGAGAGAGAGAGAGAGAGAGAGCATGAGAAGGGAGGAGGTCAGAGGTGAAGCAGATTCCGCATGGAGCTGGGAGCCTGATGTGGGACTGGATCCCGGGACTCCAGGATCATGACCTGAGCTGAAGGCAATCGCTAAACCAACTGACCAACCCAGGCACCCCAGAAAGATCCATATTATTGTCGAAAGGACTCACTGAGCATCAAGAAGAATGAATAATAATTTAAAAAGGATCCACACTCAGTTCTACTCTTGCGTATTTCCAATACCTTAAGGATAACGCTAACTACTAAAAGGACTAGGGAGCAAAAGGCAGGTTATTTACACTATAATGTGATGCCAATCAGCACCAAATTTGTCATCAGTGTCACTAGATTCTAAAGAAAATGGAGCAATACCTTCAAAGTGAGATCTGTTGATGAGAACCAACAATACTAGGACAGTAATGATGTCATACAAGTTCCAAGGAAAAATTACTTTAATACTATATTTTGACCCTAACCACATTGCCAATTAAGAATGAGGGCAGAGTTCAGCTGCAGCAACTTCTTCCTAGGAACATCGCCAAAGGCAAGGGAAGCAAGGGCAAAAATGAACTATTGGGATTTCACCAAGATCAAAAGCTTTTGCACAGCAAAGCAAACAGTTAACAAAACCAAAAGACAACTGACAGAATGGGAGAAGATATTTGCAAACGACATATCAGATAAAGGACTAGTGTCCAAAATCTATAAAGAGCTTAGCAAACTCAACACCCAAATAACAAATAATCAAATCAAGAAATGGACAAAGGCCATGAACAGACATTTCTGCAAAGAAGCCATCCAGATGGTCAACAGACACATGAAAAAGTGCTCCCGATCACTCGGCATCAGGGAAATACGAGTCAAAACCACAATGAGATACCACCTCACACCAGTCAGAATGACTAAAATTAACAAGTCAGGAAATGACAGATGCTGGTGAGGATGCAGAGAAAAGGGAACCCTCCTACACTGTTGGTGGGAATGCAAGCTGGTGCAACCACTCTGGAAAACAGCATGGAGGTTCCTCAAAAAGTTGAAAATAGAGCTACCCTATAACCCAGCAATCACACTACTGGGTATTTGCCCTAAAGATACAAGTGTAGTGGTATGAAGGGGCACATGCACCTGAATGTTTATAGCAGCAATGTCCACAATAGCTAAACTATGGAAAGAGCCTAGATGTCCATAAACAGATGAATGGATAAAGAAGATGTGCAATGGAATTCTATGCAGCCATCAAAAGAAATGAAATCTTGCCATTTGCGATGATGTGGATGGAACTAGAGGGTATCATGCTTAGCGAAATAAGTCAGTCAGAGGAGGACAACTATCATATGATCTCCCTGATATGAGGAAGTGGAAATGCAACGTGGAGGATTTGGGGGGGTAGGAAAAGAATAAATGAAACAAGATGGGCTTGGGAGGGAGACAAACCATGAGGGACTCTTAATCTCACAAAACAAACTGAGGGTTGCCCGGGGGGGAGGGGTGTGGGGAGAGAGTGGTGAGGTTATGGACATTGCAGAGGGTATGTGCTATGGTGAGTGCTGTGAAGTGTGTAAACCTGGTGATTCACAGACCTGTACACCTGGGGCTAATAATACATTATATGTTTATTAAAAATTATTTTAAAAAAGAAGGAGGGCAGAATGAAAACAGCTTTAGATTTGGAATATCTCATAAATTTGTTACTGACACAACTACTTTAAGAAAAGTATTGGAAAAATGAAAAAACAAGTACATGAAAAAGAAAGACAAGGGACCCAAAATAGTGGGGATAATCCAGAAGTACAAGAAAAGGGAATCTAGAATGATGAATGGATACTATGCAAAAATCTGGAAATTGTTGATTCAAATTCAAATGGAAAAGTTTTTAAGATGTCTTCAAGAAGAGAATTAATTATACTTGACAAAAATTGTATGATTAAAACACTTGATGGTCCTTACGATAAAGAGAAGTCATGTGATACCAATAATACAATAGTAACAGCAACAGCATCATGAATGCAATTCCTTGAGCCTCTTTCTTGAAAGAAGGCCTCTTCCCTTATACTTTTCCCTCCCTGTCCGTGCTTCCTCTCTCTCTCTCCTGCATTCCCTCCCTCCTTCCCTCCTTCCTTCCTATTATAATGTTATAGGGGGAAGAGAAAGGAGATGTTTCTTTTCAATTATTAAGTTATATTCAAATATAACTGAGAAAGTTATATTTTCATCTTAAATTAGACTTTAGACAGTTGTTGCATCTAATTCTTTTCATCATGCCTTTAGAAGTCCCTTTGCATTTTGAACAAGCTACCCCTTGATCTCAATTACTCCTTGAAATACTTCGAGAAAGCACTCTAGTATCTCTTTGCCTTTATATTCCTTCTCTATCCATGGAAAGGACCCCTTGACCACTGGTTCCAGACTCTGTGGCTGATTTGTCCTTTTTTCTTCAATATTCAAATGTTTTAGCATTGATTCGACCCCACTCTGACATTGTGTCTTAATTTTCATAGTTGAGCATTAACCAACTTTCCACTTTTTTTCCTTCTAGCTCCAGTAACTTGGGCCCTGTTCCTCTTGCTAAGACTCCTGTGTCAAATACTTGCCAAGTGTTCTGGTCACCTTGAATAGGTCCTGCCCCATCAGGCTTCACATATGCCTTGTGGAATACTACTTGGATCTCTATATGTGAATGGTTCCCACATTCACCTTTTGGGTTTAATCCTGACAACAATTTTTACTTTCTTCAACCATGCTGATGTCACCTCCCCAACATAGATTTCCATCCATTGGCTGTCATCACATTCTCTGGAATCCAACTATATAAAATTCTGAACCTTTTAGAAAGTGGGCCTGGCCACCAAATGGGTATTTCTATCTCCAGACCTGAAATTTTCTGTTTTGTCCAACCTTCTGAAAGAATGCATTCATGCTCTCTATGTTATTTCCCTTTCCTATAACTGAAACTTGGCTTTCCTGTGGTGATGCCATTGCTTTGTCCCACTTCCATTGTAACTTTTGCCCGACTCAGTGAACAAGGAGTACAGAGTTAAACCTTTGTCTGTACTGATGCATTCATATCAGACTGTTCTTCACCATTATTATTTACACCTACACTTGGAAATGCAAAGTCCTTGTTCTGGCCATCGTCACCTAAAGCCTGACCTATTGGAATATACCCCAACTGTTTTCTCCATCTTTTATTTTTATTCCTGCACACCAATCCATTCTACCACTCTGCCAAGTTATCTTTCTTAAAAAGAAAAACATTTCTACTGAAAACTCTGTCTCATTCCAAGTCCACGATGATTTTTCTATCTTTTGGAAGGAACATAAATAATCATTAATAATTCCTTGTCCTGGAGTCAAGGCCCTCTATTGTTTTGAGATAGCCATTGATGCTGACTTAGACCCTCCATCTCTAAAATGTATATTAAAATGACCTTCTATGTAGTCAAGCCATGAGAGACATGGCATGTAAAAGTTGTTTGGAGGCTTTTAATCATTTTAAATGTCACATAAATATTTTGTACCACCAACAATAAACATAGCCCTGTTCCCAAGGAAACACAGTTGAGAAATGACCTTTCTGCAATACATGGGAGAAACAGATCTTGTTGTTCTTTGATTACAGAGCACACTTCTCATGTTTGTGTCCAGTACATCTCACTGTAGCATCTTGTGAGTATTGTATGACCTGAGGTATAGGATCCCAAAATTCAGTTAAAAGAGGAGATTGTAGTAAAGAGTACTGAGACCTTCTAAGTAATAAATGCAGTTTAGCTATTATGAAATGAAAAAAGAAATCAAATATGAACAGTTGGTGAAATAAAAAAAGAAATCAAATATGAACAGTTAGTGGCATTGGTAGAAACTTTCTTATGCCACATATTTTGTTCTTAATAAATCTGAACCAGATGTTTATTTATTTGCTACATTGTCATGTAAATGTGAACCTGACTTTTCTAACCAACTCTGTTCATGCTATACTTGGTATCAGTTACTGTGTTTCCTGACCAGTATGGTATTATTATATTAAAGTTGTTTTGCCTGAGAAAAATTTCAATATATGGTCATAAATACCATGATAATCAAGATATAAAACATATCCATCATCTTCCCACCTCCAGCTCCAGGCAAGCACTAACCTTGTTTTAGATTTATTTTTTTTTTAATTTCACATAAATGGAAAAATAAAGAATTTTAATTTTGCTCTCTTGTTTCTAGAAATCATTTTTAAGAAGATTTTGTTTATTCATTTGAGAGAGCACAAAGGGAACGTGAGAGATGAAGAAGCAGACTCCTTGCTAAGCAGGGAGCCAGCCTCATGTGGGACTCAATTCTAGGACCCTGAGAACATGATCCGAGCAGAAAGCAGATGCTTAACCAGCTGAGCCACTCAGGCACCCCTAGAAATAAATTTTTAAATGCTTTAATTTCTTACATGCATGTCCATGAGTGTGCACACATATAACAAATTTTAATGGTTATTATCTTTAAGCAGTGGTAGCATAATAGCAGACATTTCCCATTCCCATTCCTTCACCTTCAGTCATGAGCCCCAGTTCTCATTAGAGCGTCAAGCTATCCACTACTGCAGGCCTTGTGCTCTGGAAGAGGGCTTCACCCATGGTTCCCTGAGTTAGTCACTGCTGAACCTGTGAGGGATTCAAATCCAGGCCCATTTGGAGCCAACTCAAATCTGAAGCTTTGGTTTCAGCCTTCAGGATTGCAATTCTTTCTTTTCCCATAGATTTGGAACTTTAGAATAGTTGGAGTGTAACCATGCTGCAGCCTTCAAGAGGTAGCCCACCTGAAAATGAAGTCAGACTCGTGCATGGCAAAGCCAGAGATGGTGAGACAGAAATCTAGTCTTCATAACATCCTTTGACCTCAAGTCAACTGGTAACTGAAGCTAGTTCAATCCCTCCTGTTTTCAGTACTAGGAACCAATAGATCCCCCTTTTATTTAAGCAAATTTAACTGGGTGTTCATGTTACATAGAGTACAGATTCTTAACAGTTATAAATTACAGATTTTTTCTTAGTATCTTTCTGTATTTTCTATTTTTCTATGATATACATAATAGTTATAAATAGAATTCCCCCACCATGACCCATAAGGGTTACAAAATTGTTTTTAATTCTCCAAAATAGTATTACCAAATTCTTCCCCTTATTTTTGGTGCTGAAATTTTAGTTAGTCTTCTAATGTTATATCTGAATCTTATTTTGCAGATAAGGAATATATTTCCTTAAAGAAATACTTATTCCTAAATCTTGTTTAATCTATTTTGGTAACTGACAATACCTAAAATGGTTTCAGAATAATCTTCTTATTTTCTCTGAAGCTAACATATTTAAGAAAACCTTGTTTTCCTTAGCTATGTCAATGTACTATGGGCTACATTTATCATTCCATGCAGATTTCCATCCCAGAATATGACACATATTTTTTTAAATAACTCTTCATAAGTAGTTGTATGAATATTTTCAATATGAAGCACTATATTTAACAAAAACTCTCACAGAATAGTTTTGATTATTGCATATTTGATGATAAACAGTTTGAGATCCTTGATCTTCTCTAGTTAAAATTCGCTGGAATTAGAGAAGTTGAAACACGGGGGTAGGATGGAGGAGAGAACTAGGTGTCATCTTTAAATAAGAGGAGTCAGAACTCTACATGGGAATCTGGAAACAATAAATTATGTATTGTCTTAGTACTTTCAGGCTGCTATAATAAACTGCCATAGACTGGGTGGCTTATAAAAAACAGAATTTACTTCTCATCCTTCTGGAAGCTGGGAAATCCAAGATCAAGGCACTAGCATATCTGGTGAAGATCTGCTTCCTAGTTTGTAGACAGCTGTTTTGTCTCCGTGTTCTCACATGATGGAAGGCCAGAGAGCTCTCTGGAGTCTCTTCTATATGAGTACTAATTCCACTCATGTGGACTCCACTCTCATGACCTAGGCACCTTGCAACACCCTGCCTCCAAATGCCAGCACGTTGGGGATTAGATTTCAACATATGAATTTGTGGGAGAACACACACATTCAGTATATAGTATGTTATGTTTCAGGAATTTGTTTTAGGCACAAAATATATATATGTCTTTCCACTCTCAAGGACCTTAGCTATTTAGTAAGTGTCAACAATTTGCATGATTCTACTTAGCTCATTCATGTGGGAGAACAGTTAAGGCTTTAGGTGAAAAGCAAGAAAAACTGGTTCTGAATGGAAAATTATAACTTTTGGAAGGATCTGGCATGGCTCACCAAATAAAACAGCTGCTGAAGAACTAGCCTGGAAAGTATAGGAAGATGGGATGCTCTGGGCATCCCATAGCAGGGACTAATCTATAACTTTGATAAATCAGCTCCATAATTTATACCTCTCTTTGTCTCTCTCCTAAAAATGTAAAGTCCTAGGAAATAAATAGTCAAGCTAAGAAGGACAAATCATTTTGTCTTGATAAATTCATCAATTCTTCTTTTACCAGAATAATGGTGATAATAGATGCGAGGCAGCAAAAACCATAATATTTACCACCTTCAGTTAGGCTTTAGCAGTGGATATAAAACTTGGCTACTCAAAACCTCTATTCATGAGATGAATAGTTCATGTTTTAGGGTAACTCCTTATTAATATCTCCTATCTTGTGAAATAATTCTGTAAAGTACTCAGCACGATATTGGTCATATATTAAGCCATCAATAAATGATGGCAGTGACTAAAGCTTTTGTCATTCCAAAGTTATGGCTTTTATATTTCCTTAAAATATTTCAGTATTTTGTCCTGGAAAAAGGCCACTCCTTTAGAATACAGTGGCATGACATGAGGATAGTGGCATGACAATCACTGTACTAGTACATTTTGGAATCAGTCTGGACAAGGAGAAAAATTGACTTTTGACCTGGAATGAGACCTGAACAAGAAGTAGAGCAAATGCTGAAGAACTAACCTGGCTGGTCTTTAGGGTTTGGGTCTAGATGTGTATCCTGGTGGTCCAGGAATAGGATTCAGGGTTTAAGGAAGCATACCTGTCCTCATATACCATTTATGGCAAATGATCTTTTGGTTCTGATGTGTAACTCTGTTGTAATAGAGTTAAACATCTATGCAGTTGCCATGGCCTCATTTTTTTGCCCCTTGACTTCAGGTCATGTGACGTTCTCTGACCAACGTAATGTTCAATGTTAAAGAGAGGAGGCTTGAAATATGCTTGTACTTTAAGGCTTCTTATTCTTCTGCCATTCTCATGAGAATAGAATGAATCACATGGCCCCAGAAAAGACACATAGAACAGAGCCACCCATGCTAAATCTCAGATACATTACTGAGAAACAGATGCTTATTGTAAAGTGTCAAAGAATTTTATGGTAGCTGGTAAGCAGAATTATTGTGGCAACAGCTGACAGATAGGTTATTTAAAAAATTCTTTATATATAGTTGGGAGATGAATGATTAGAGGATGTGCAATGACCTCCAGCACAGATCACTAGGAACCCCAAAACTGTCAATGAATCAAAATTTGATGGATATATTTTCAGACATTGTTGTTATAAAATCTCTGTACTTCACTGAAATAGTGTTCATCATTTTATAATGTAGAGTTCTCAAAAAATATTTATGACAATGAGGTTAAAGAGGTTCTCTTTTCAAAATAATGCAGCTCCATCAATTAATGAAAAAAATAAAAATTTTAAGTTGAATTTAATTAGCATTCTTTTAAGTGCCCATGAACATTAGAAAAGGATAATGACATCTGAAAGCTATTTTAAATTTGAAGAAGTTAATTGTTTCATGTCTGAACAGAGAAAGGGACAAAGCAAAAGATCTGCTCAACAGAGTATGTAGAAGGCAAGTTCTATTTTTAATGCTTACGAAATAGAAGAAATGGTCAATTAAGTGAATAACATTAAGCAATAAAAAACAAATTTTTTACTATTATAAGATTGTTATAATATGCCTTCAATATATCCTACTGGTGTATTTCTTTTATTCTTTTGTAAAGATGTCATGCAAACTTTGGTTTTTGTTTTGTTTTGTTTTAAAGATTTTATTGTATTTATTTGACAGACAGAGATCACAAGTAGGCAGAGAGGTAGGCAGAGACAGAGGAGGAAGCAGGCTCCCAGCTGAGCAGACAGCCTGACATGGGATTTGATCCCAGGACCCTGGGATCATGACCTGAGTAGAAGGCAGAGGCTTTAACACATTGAGCCAACCAGGCACCCCGCAAACTTTGCAAATAAGAAGTTATTTTCAAGGAGTGTTTTTTTTTTTTTTTTCTCTAGACTTTTGTATAGGTGACTTGTAAAAGATCACAGTGTTAGTCAGAGTGTTCCCAGAAGCAGAGTTTTTAAAAGATCAAAATATGTTCAACTCATCCATAAGACAAAGGTAAAGCCTTTGGGTCAAAAGATATTTATGCCATAGATAAAGTGAAAAAAATCTAAATTTTTTAAGTAACCTAAGTAAACATTAAAGTCCCATCTATTAGGAAAAATATAAAAGTAAAGTTGAGTATGAGTAATGGGAGTAGTTACTACCTGTTTCAGGTGCCTATTTTTGTAAGCGAGCTACCCCAAAATTAGTGTCCTGCAACAAGAATCATTTATTGTTATGATCTCTCATAGATCCGAGGATAGACTGGACTCAGTTAAGCATTTTTCACTGAGGATGTCTCCTGTAGTATAGGCAGAGAGTGGCTGGACTAGAGACATCCTGATGGCTTCATAGCTCAAATGTCTGATGCATGGGCTGAGCACAGTCAAAAAGCACACCCATAGGCATGGATTTCAACCTCTATTTCCTCCCTCCCTGTCCTGCCAAGTAGCATTATAACCAATATTGACAAGTGCTTGTTTTGCAAACCTCCAGAGTGGTCATCCTATTTTAAGTCAATAAGTATATACATATATAGGAGACTGGGAAGGTAGTGGAGTAGGAGGAACCTAAGCCTGCCTTGTCCCACAGACACAACCAGACAACACTCACATCAGGTTAATAACCCAGAAAACTACCCAAAGACTGGCAAGGAGAGGCCACCTTGAAGAAGGTAGGAAAGGTGGAGAGGTTATTTGAAGCCTAAACAGGCCATGGCTACTTGTGGAGAGGAAGGAGCCAGGGGTGCTGAGAAGGGTGAGAAACGGACTGTCACACAGAGGAAACTGCAAGGGTAAGACAAACCCCCTAACATTTGGCTTTGAAGGTGAGAGGGGACACATTTCCCTAGTTCTTAACAACAAGCAGCCTTAAAGCTTGGCCTGGTTAGTACCTGGATAGAATTCTAAACTTCAGTAAGCTCAGCTCTAGGAGAGCCCTGAGAATGTTAAGAAGTTGAGTCCCCAGCCTTAAAGAGATAGCATGCCAAGCAACCTTAGCAGATAGAACATAGAACCAGCAATTTGAAAAACCATCAGGGAAAGACTGGAGGGAGAGTGATTTACTCATCACAGGGCATGTCCTAGAGTTACAAGGATCTCACAGAGACTCCTCCAGGATCAAAGGAACTGATAGGCACCATTCCCCTCTCCCTCCCCTCCTCCCTGCCTGCAGCTCCTAGCATAAACATACTGCCATCTGCAGAAACCAGATCAGTGCCCACACTCCCTACTTAACTTGTTTGGACCAAGCCCTGCTCCCATCACTTCAGCAGATACACCTTTGAGAGTCATACTTGCCTCAGTCCTGGTGCTGCCAGTTCATGCCCCTAGATGACCAGTGCAAATTTTCACAGCAACACAACCCCTATCTTTTCTAGGATCCCCTTTCCTGGAAGTGACAGCCCATGCACTCTCGGCACTTCTGCTAGGTCAGCCCAGTCCTGAAGCAGGGGCTCCAGGTCTCACTTAGCAAGTAGATGGGCATGTACCTTGTTAAAACCCACTCTACATCAGCTATGGACCAAACACTGCTCACTACAGGCAAGAAAGCCACTGAAGCCAAAAGTACTGAAGGAAAGTGTCCAGAACAAAACAGGACACACACAACACACACAGGAGTCACTCCTTGAAGTGCCAGGTCCTAGGGAACAGGAGACATGGCACTGCAAGGTATTATAAGACCTCTTTGTTATAAGGCCATTACTTGCAGAGCAAAGGATGTAGCTGATGTTCCTAGTATTAAAAAACAGACACAGGTAGTTAGAAAAAATGAGACAGAAAAATATGTCCCAAATGAAAGAACAGGACAATATCACAGTAAGAAAGCTAAATAAAATAAAGGTACATAATATGCACGAGAGAGAACTTTAAGTGTTGGTCAAGAAGATACTGGACTCAGTATAGGACCTCCACTCTTAATAGGTAGAAAACATAAAAAAGAGCCAATCAAAGATGAAGAAATCAATAATGGATATTAAAAATAAACTAGGGGAAATAAAGAATAGACAAGAGAAATCAGATCAGTGACCTGGAGAACAGAGTAAAGAAAATAATGAATTGGGGTGACAGAGAGAAAAAAAATAACCAAAAAAAAAAAAAAAAAAAAACCAAAAAAGAAAAAAGAAAAGAAAATAAACTAAGGCAATTTAGTGATACATTCAGCATAATAACAGTCATAGTATAGGGATCCCAAAAGAACAGAGAGGAAAGTGGGCAGAAAAATTATTTGAAGAAATAATAGCTGAAAACTGCCCTGAATCTGGGATGGGAACAAATATCCAGATCCAGGAAGCACATAGAAACCCAATGAAATCAACCCAAGGAGGTCTACACCAAGACATATATTAATTAAAATGGCCAAAGGAGAATTTTAAAAGCAGCAAGAGAAAAGAAAACAGTTACATACAAGGAAATCCCATAAGGTTATCAGCTGATTTTTTCAACAGAAACTTTGCAGGCCAAATGGGAGTGTCATGATATATTAAATGTGCTAACAAAAAACTGTGCAAACAAGAATACTCTATACATCAGGGTTATCCTTCAGAATAAAGGGGGAAATAAAAAGTTTCACAGACAAAAAAGAAATGAGAGGAATTCATCACCACCAAAGAATTCCTACAAAAAAATGGTACCAGAGACTCTGAATGGAAAGGAAAGACCATAAGGAGTAAGAAAAGTAGAAAGCAGAAAGTGGTAAAATTAAGAATAATTACAAAAAATCAGTCAAGGGATTCACAAAATAAAAAGATGTAAATTATGACACTATATGCATAAAACTTGGGAAGGAGAGGAGAAAAAATGGGTTCAAACATAAGTAGCTATCAACTTAGTATGGACTGGTATATGCAGACATTGTATACAAATATAATAATAACCACAAATAAAAATCTGGTAATAGATATGCAAAAAAAAATGGAGTAAGGAATCTAAGTTTATCACTAAGTCAGCAAACAGTGAGAGAAGAGAGCAAGAGAAGAATGGAAGAGAGAACTACACAAACAACCATAAAACAAGTAACAAAATGGCAGTAAGTACATACCTACAAATAATTCCTTTGAGTATAAATAAACTTAATGCTCCAATCCAAAGACATAAGGTGATGTCATGGATGACAAAGCAAAAACCATCTATATGCTGTCTAGAAGCATCTCATTTCTGAACACCTGCAGACTGACCGTGAAGAAAAGGAAAGCATTTATCCTGAAAATGAAAATGAAATAAAAGCAGAGTAGCAAGACTTATATCAGGCAAAATAAACTTTTTTTAAAATTTAAATTCAATTAGCCAACATATAGTACATCATTAGTTTCAGATGTAGTGTTCAATAATTCATCATATAAAACCCAGTGCTCATCACCACACATGCCCTCCTTAATACCTCCTTAATGCCTGTCACCCAATTACCTCATCCCCTCACCGACCACCCCTCCAGCAACCCTCAGTTTGTTTCCTATAGTTACAAGTCTCTCATGGTTTTCCTCCCTCTCTGATGACTTCTCCTTCAACTTTTCCTCTGTTCCCTTATGATCCTCTGTGATGTTTCTTTTATTCCGCATATGAGTGAAACTATATGATAACTGTCTTTCTCTGATTATAATAACTCCAGTTCCATCCACATCAATATAAATCATTAAGTAATGACAGTTGGGTAATATTCCATTATATATATATATACCACATCTTTTTTTATACATTCATCTGTCAATTGACATCATGCTCTTTTCACAGTTTAGCTATCATGGACACTGCTCCTGTAAACACTGGTGCACGTGCCCCTTTGGATCAATACATTTGCATCCTTGGGGTAAATACCTAGTAGTACAATTTCTGGGTTGTAGCATAGCTCTATTTTCAACTTTGTGAGGAAACTCCATAATATTTCCCAGAGTAGCTGTACCAGTTTGCATTCCCACCAACAGTATAAGAGGGTTCCCCTTTCTTCACAACCTCGCCAACATTTGTTGTTTCCTGTCTTGTTGATTTTAGCCATTCTGACTGGTGTGAGGTGGTATCTCATTGTGCTTTGATTTGTATTTCCCTCATGCCATGTGATGTGGAGCATTTTTTCATAGGTTTGTTGTCCCTTAGTATGTTTTTTTTTTTTTTTTCAGAGAAATGTCTTTTCATGTCTTGTATCCATTTCTGGACTTGATTATTTGTGTTTTGGGTGTTGGGTTTGATAAGTTCTTTAAGATCTTATCAGATCTTTATCTGATAAGACATTAATGAATATTTTCTCCCATTCTGTAGGTTGCCTTTTGGTTTTGTTGACTGTTTCCTTTGCTGTGCAAAAGCTTTTTATCTTGGTGAAGTACCAATAGTTCATTTTTGCTTTTGTTTCTCTTACCTTTGGATACGTGTCTATCAAGAAGCCGCGGTGGCCAAAATTGAAGAGGTTTCTTTCTGTATTCTCCTCTAGGATTTTGATGAATTACTGTCGCACATTTATGTTTTTCATCCATTTTGAGTTATTTTTGTGTATACTCTAAGAAAAAGGTACAGGTTCATTCTTCTACATGTGCCTGTTCAATTTTCCCAACACCATTTGTTGAAGAGACATCCTTTTTTCAGTTGGATATTCTTCCCTGCTTTGTCAAAGATTAGTTGAGGAGTTGAGAGTTGAGGGCTCATTTCTGGGTTCTCTTTTCGGTTCCATTGAAATATGTGTCCTTTTTTTGTGCCAGTACCATAATGTCTAATATTTACAGCTTTTTAATACAGTTTGAAGTCCAGCAAAGTGATGTCACCAGTTTTGGTTTTCTTTTCAACATTCCTTTGGCTATTTGGGGTCTTTTCTGGTTCCATACAAATTTTAGGATTCTTTGTCCCAGAAAAATGTGAAAAATGTCCATGGTTTTCTTTCTTTGTTTTCTTTTTTTTTTTTAAGATTTTATTTATTTATTTGACAGAGATCACAAGTAGGCAGAGAGGCAAGTAGGCAGAGATCACAAGTAGGCAGAGAGAGGAAGGGAAGAAGCCTCTCTGCTGAGCAGAGAAGCCAATGCAGGGCTCGATCCCAGGACCCTGGGATCATGACCTGAGCTGAAGGCAGAGGCTTTAACCCACTGAGCCACCCAGGCACCCTTGTCCGTGGCTTTCTGATAGATATTTCACTGAATGTGTAGATTGCTTTGGGAAGCATAGACATTTTAACAATATTTCTTCTTCCAACCCATTACAATGGAATGCTTTTCCATTTCTTTGTGTATTCCTCAATTTCTTTCATAAGTGTTCTGTAGTTTTTAGAGTACAGATCCTTTGCTTCTTTGGTTAATTTTATTTCTAGGTATCTTATGGGTTTTAGTGTAGTTGTAAATGTGATAAATTCCTCAATTTCTCTTTTTCTATCCCATTGTTAGGGTATAGAGATTCAACTGAATTTTATGCATTGATTTTATATTCTGCTATGGTGCTGATTTTCTGTATGAGTTCTAGCAATTTGGGGTGGAGATTCTTGGATTTTTCTATATAAAGTACCATGTCATCTGTGAAGAGTGAGAGTTTCACCTCTTCCTTGCCAATTTAAATTATTTTTATTTCCATTTGTTGTCTGGCTTCTGAGGGTAGGACTTCTAGTACTATGTTGAATAACAGTGTTTGAGAGTGGGCATCCACTGCTGTGTCCTCAACCTTAAGGGAAAAGCTCTGTTTTTCTCCATTGAGAATAATATTTGCTGTGGGTTTTTCATAGATAGCTTTTATGATTTTTTTTTTCAGTGCTCAGACTTCTATTGGAGACTCTGCCTCCCCTGGGTCCAATTTCTAGCCTACATGCATCTTCTGGATTATACTCATGGTGGAGTGGCTGGGCAGGGCACAGAGGAGGGGTCTGGCATCCTGTTCTGAGAAGGGACCTTGGTGAGCTTTGTGGCAGTGGCAGTGGCTGGGAAAGAGTGGTCATTCCCTGTGTGGGGGTGCATGTGAACTTGGGTCCAACAGGACACAGGGCCCGTCCTGTGGTGAGCAGCCATGAGGCCAAGCTCCTGAGAAGACAGTCCTCTCTTGGGGTGGTGGGAGGTCACAGTGGAACGCCTGCCTCACATTGGCCTTGCACCCCTTGCCTGGCACTGTGCGCTCTCAGCCTGTTCCTCCACGGAGAGCTGGGCCCCTAGCCCCTCAGAGGGAGGATCCCCTGAGAAAATTCTGTGGGGTCATGGGCATGGAGCACAGTGGGTGTGGGGAGCAAGAGAGTGGAACAGGGGCCTGGGGCTGGGGGGCTGGGGTGGCCTAATCGTCCTTGTCCTTGGCCCCATGCTTGAGGATGCGGGTGAACTCCACGTAGTTGAAGTTGCCTTTCTTATCAATGGGTGCCTCTCGGTACATCTCGTCCACTTCTTCATCTGTGAAGCGGTCTCCCATGGTGGTGAGTAGCTCCCGAAGGTGGTCCTCATGGATAAAACCTGAGGCGATTTTAAAGTATGTTACCTCTATCCCTACAGTGTGGAGAGTTTTAATTAAGAAAAAATGTTGTATTTAATCAAATGCTTTTTCTGCATCAATTGAGAGGGTCATATGTTCCTTGTCTTTAGTTTTATTAAAGTGATATATCATGTTGTTTGATTTGCAAATGTTTAAACATTGCAGCCCAGGAATAAATTCCAATTGGTCATGGTGAATAATCCTTTTAATGTATCTGTTGGATCTTAATAATACCATGGTGAGAATTTTGGCACTCATGCTCATCAGGGATATTGGTCTGGGATATTCTTCTTTTTGATTAGTTCTTTGGATTTGGGATCAAGATAATGTTGGTCTCATAGAAAGAGTTTGGAAGTGTTCCTTTTGCTTCTGTTTTTTGGAACAGCTTCAGAAGAGTAGGTTTTAGTTCATTAAATGTTTGGCAAAATATTCCTGGAAAGTCATCCAGACCTGGACTCAGGTGTTGGGAGATGTTTTATCACTGCTTCAATTTCCTTACGGGTGAAGGTTTGTTCAGGTTTCTGTTTCTTCCTCTTAGAGTTCTGATAGTTTATAAGTCTCCAGGAGTGTATCCATTTCTCCCAGGTTGCTTAATTTGTTTGCATATAGTAACTCCAAATATGTTCTTATAATTGTTTGTATTTCCTTGATGTTGATCATGATCTCTCCTCTTCCATTTTTCAATTTATTAGTTTTCAATTTATTAAAACTTGCAATTTATTAATTTGGGCTCTTTCTCTTTTCTTTTAAATAAATCTGTTCAGGGGTTTATTGATCCTATTAATTCTTTCAAGGAATAAGCTTCTAGTTTTATTGATATGTTCTATTCTTCTTTTGGTTCCTGTTTCATTGATTTCTGCTCTAATAATTGTTATTTCTCCTCTGCTTGGTTTAAGCTTTATTTGTTGTTTTTCTCCAGTTTCTTTAGGTATAAAGTTAGATTGTATATTTAAGACTTATCTAATTTTTTGAGAAAGGACTGGATGGCTAATATATTTCCCCCATAGGACTACCTTTCCTATGTCCCAAAGGTTCTGAAGAGTTGTGTTTTCATTTTCATCTGTTTCTATGAATTTTTTAAATTCTTCTTTAATTTCCTGGTTGACCCATTCATTCTTTAGTAAGATGCTCTTTAACCTCCAAGTGTTTAAGTTTCTTCCAAATTTCCTCTTGTGGTTATGTTCAAGTTCTAAAGGATTGTAGTATAAAAATTACTGGGAATAATCCCAATCTTTTGGTACCCATTGAGACCTTATTTTTGACCCAGTATGCAGTCTGTTCTGAAAAATGTCCCATGTGCACTCAAGAAGAATGTGTTTTCTGTTGTTTTAGGATTGAATGCTCTGTATGTATCTGTGAAGTCCACCTTTCCCACTGTGTCATTGTCATTCAAAACCCTTGTTTCCTTGTTGACCTTCTGCTTAAATGATTGTCCATTGCTGTGAGTGGGGTGTTGAGGTTCCCTATTATTATTGTATAATTATCAATTTGTTGCTTTACTTTGGTTATTAATTGATTTATGTAATTGGTTGCTTCCAAATTAGGAGTATAAATATTTGTAATTGTTAGATCTTCTTGTTGGATAGACCCTTTAAGTATGATATACCGTCCTTCCTCATCTTCTATTATTATCTTTGGTTTAAAACCTCATCTGTTTGATATAAGAACTTCTACTTCAGCTTTCTTTTAACATTAATTAGCATGATAAATGATTATCCACCCCCTTTCAATCTGGAGGTGTTTTTAGGTCTAAAATGAGTCTCTTGTACACAGCATATGGATGGTTCTTGCTTTTTTTACTCAATCTGATATCCTCGGTCTTTTGATTAGAGCATTTAGCCTACTTATATTCAGAGTAACTACTGACAGAAATGAATTTAGTGTCATTTTATTACCTGTAAAGTCCCTGTAGATTATCTCTGTTTCTTTCTGGTCTATGCTACTTTTGGATTCTCTCTTCACTTACAGGATCCTCTTTAGTCTTTCTTGCAAGGCTGGTTTAGTGATCACAATTGTTTTCATTTCTCTTTGTCCTGGAAACTCTTTATCTCTCCTTCCATTCTGAATGACAGCCTTGAGAGATTAAGTATTCTTGGCTGCATGTTTTTCTCATTTAGTACTCTGAATATATCATGCTAGCCCTTTCTGGTCGACCAGGTCTCTGTGGATAGGTCTGTTGCCAGTCTAATGTTTCTACTATTGTAGTTTAAGGAGCTCCTGCCTTGAGCTTCTTTCAGGATTTTCTCTTCATCTCTGAAATTTGCAAGCTTCACTATTATATGGCAGGGTGTTGATCTACTTTTATTGATTTTAGGGGACATTCTGTTTACTTCTTGAACCTGAATGTCTCTCTCTCTCTTTCTTCTTCCTCTGGGACCCCACTAATTCTAATATTGTTGCACATTATGGTATCACTGCTTTCTCAAAGCCTCCCCTTATGGTCCATTAATTGTTTTTCTCTCTCTTCCTTGGCTGTCTTCCCTTCAGCTGTCTTGTCTCCTATGTCATGGACTCTCTCTTCTGCCTCATTTACCCTAGCCATTAGAGCAGCCATTTTAGACTGCATCTCAGTTAAAGCATTTTTAAATTTCTGCCTGATTAGATTTTATTTCTGCACTAAGAGATTCTCTAAAGCCTTTTATGTTTCTTTAAGAGAGCTAGTAACTTTATAACTGATATCTTTAATACCAGCTCTGACATTTCACTTATGTCCATATTGATAAGATCTGTGGCAGAAAGTATTACCTCTGGTACTTTTTTTTGTTGTGGTTTATTTCTTCTTGTGATTTTGCCCAGAGAAGAAAGGATGAGTGAGAAAACAAAATTAAAAATATCAAGTGAAATACACACTAAACAAATCTGAAGAGGTCAGAAAATAAAAGAGAAAATAAAAAGGAAAAAAGTAGAAAAGAAAGAAAATAATCTCACAGATGAGGTGGACACAGGTGGATAAAACAAGGTAATCCACTTGCCCTGTCTCTGCACCTTCTTTGTTAGAAGACACTAAATCTCAGAATTGTAAAGAAAGCAAAATTTATATATAACAAAAATAAAATTGTATACAGTAAAAGGAAGCTGAAAATGAAGTATATATCGATAAAGTGAAAATGGAAAAATGGAATTTAACAAAGACTTAAAAACAAAAAGTTGATAAAATAAAAACAACTAGTTGAAAAGGAAAAAAAAAAAAAGTCTTAAACTGAATGACTAAAGACTCATGCCAAAAAACCCAATTCTATATACTATTGTCCCCTAGCACAAGAGTTTTTCAGTTTTGAGTGATCTATAAATTTGGTATTCCCCTGAGGATCCTGCTGATCTTCTGGGGGAGATGACTGTTGCACTGATTCTCGGGTGTCTTTGCCTGGGTGGAATTGCACCATTCCTTGCCAGGGGCCAGGCTCAGTGTAAAATCATTTGGATTTCTCTGTCTTTCCCTGCTGCTTTATAGGGTGAACAAAAAAACTATAAAAGAAAAAAATGGCACCACCCCAATCTCCAGCCCCGGAGCTGAAGGATCATGTCCCCCACTCTTCAGTGCACCCTCTGGGAAAGACAATCAGACCCTTTCATATGCTTCTAACTCCCCAGACTTCTGTTGTGTGTACCCACACCAATCCTCCCAGGGGAAGGAGAGGTGCCTCAACAAAGCCTGTTTGGGGAGGCTTTACCTTATTTTTTTCTGATCCATGCCACTCCTCCTGGGCAAAGTAGCCAGCTCTCAAAGCAGTTGTTCTTTTTTGGGTCCCTGCTTGGAGAGTGGTCTCCTAATTGTGCTGAGGTTCACAGTTTATTGTAACACATAGCTGAGAAGCCACTCTGGAGCTCGCTAATTATAGCTGGCTTCTCTGATCCAATGCTTGGGCACTCTGCTGCACTCAGTCATCCCCCTTCTTTCTGTGACCCTGGGGATCCTGAGACCACATGGTACCACATAAGAGTCTGCCCTGCTTCACCACCTGAGCATATTTCAGCCAAGGATGTCCCTCAAGGAAGCAGACTTCTAAAAGTACTGATTTTGTGTACTACTGCTATATCACTTTCCAGTGGCCTGCTTACAGAGGCTCCCTCCCCACTGTGGTTCATATATCCCCACAAATTCATGTCTCTGCACCTTCTTTCTTTGCAAAAGTGGTCTCTTTTCTATTTGTAGAATTGTAATGATTCTTTCCTTAGATCTCAGGTTGAATATACAGATATTCTGAATGATTAGATATCTAGGTGAATTCAAGAGACCAGATGAAACACAGTTCCCCTAATTTTCCATCATCTACAGGATTCTTCCAGACAAAATAGACTTTGAAAACAAAGTCTGTAACCAGATACAAAGAAGGACACTATAACCATACAGGAAACAATTCAACAAAAAGATATAACAATTATAAATATTTATGCACCCTCCAATGGAGCCTTCAAATACATAAAGCAACTAATAACAAACATAAAGGAAGTAATCAATAGTAATGCAAAATAATATGGGAATTTAACACCCTACTCACATCAATGGATAGATTATTCAAACAGAAAATCAATGAGGAAACAATGGCTTTGAATCACACATTGGACGAGATGTATCTAATTGGTATATTCAGAATATTCCATCCTAAAATAGCAGAATATACATTCTTTTCAAGTACACATCAAATATTCTCCAGAATTGATCACATATTAGACCATAAAACAAGTCTCCACAAATTAAAAAGGACAAAAATCATACCATCCATCTTTCCTGACCACAGTGCTATGAACCTAGAAATAAAGGATAAGAAAAACTCTGGAAAGAACACACATACAACTAGGTTAAATAGCATGCAACTAAACAAGAAATGGTCAACTATGAAATTAAAGAGAAAATTTAAAAATACATGAGTATGAATGAAAATGAAACACAATAGCCTGGAATCTTTTGGAAGCAGCAAAAGCTATTCTGAAAGGGAATTTTAAAGCAATTTTAGAGGCCTACCTCAAGAAGTGAGAAAAATTTCAAATAATTAACCTAATCTTAAACCTAAAGGAGCTAGGGGGGAAAAACCCAAAACCAGCAGAAGGAAGGATGTAAAAAAAGATTGAAAGCAGAGATTGAAAAAAAGATTGAAGCAGAGATAAATGGAATAAAAAAAAAAAAACATTGGAAGAGATAAATGAAATCAGTAGCTGGTCCTGGGATGAAGCCCTGCATTGGGCTCTCTGCTCAGCAGGGAGCCTGCTTCCCTCTCTCTCTCTCTCTCTCTGCCTGCCTCTCTGCCTACTTGTGATTTCTTGTCGGTCAAATAAATAAATAAAATCTTTAAAAAAAAAAAAGGAATAGCATCCAAAATACATAAAAAACTTATACAACTCAATGCCAAACTTCCCCAAAATAAAAAAACCCTAACAATCTAATTAAATGGATTAAAAATGGGCAGAAGCCATGAGCAGACATTTCTCCAAAGACATACAGATGGATTACTCATAGGAAGAAGATGGAAGGTACATCAGGTTATCCTGGAATTTGATTTTCTTAAAAATATTTTACAGTATGTACAGTATATTATTAACATAGAAGGTCACAAATATGTAATTTATATATGGTTATGCATATGAAACAATTTGAAGGATGGAGTGAATTATTTAAAAAGCAAGACTTGGGGCACCTGGTTGGCTCAGTCAGCTAAGTGGCTGACTCCTGATTTTGGCTCAGGTCATGATCTCATGGACCTGGAATACATCCTCACACATCAGCCTCCATACTCAGCACCTTCCCCTTCCCCTCCACCTCACTAGAGCACACTCTCTCTTTCTAAAATAAACAAATAAATCTTAAAAAAAAAAAAAAAAAACTAAGCAAAAAGCATGATCCCTAATCTTTTGGTGTCATATAGGAATTCTTTTATGTTTATTTAAATTAATAATCTTAGGGCTCTGCCCAGGGCATATGATATGTTCTGGGCTTACTAAATGAATGAATGAATAATATTTGGTTACTGAATATGCCAGAACACTGGGGTCACCATAACAACACAGTCTTTCCCTGTAAGTAGATATTTATAGGCAGGTCATATTTTAATTAGAATCTTGCATGGGGAGTACATAATTATGACAGGAAAAGGCCATTATTTTTTGTTAATATCCCTAGGGTACAACAGCCAAATCTAGTAATTTTCAGAGTGACATACTTACCACAAGAGAGAGAAAAATTAAGACTGTGGGCTGGTGAACCCAGTCAACCACTGGCTTGACTTCTAGTCTTTTGGCTATTCCATCCCTTCACTATGTGAATTGGACAAACTATAAACTACTGGATTAAGATTTTTGCTTCCTAATTTATATTCCAGCCATCCCTGCCTCATTCATATTTTTTACAGGCTTTCCATTTCTTTTGTTTTTACTTTTTTTTTTTTCTTGACCCCATGTTTTGTTTTTCACAATTTCTACTTTCAGTACTTAGGTTTTTCTCAATACAAGAATATTTATTTTCTTACAATGTCTTTATAATTTCATTTTGTCATTAATATTTCAGTTATTGACAATCAATTTTGTATTGTATGTGGAAGGATGTACACTTTTTCCTAAATTGTCTTAAATGAGTAATTATTGATTTCTGCTACATATTCTTAATCTTTTGTACATTCAAACATCTCCAGAAAAGATAGAGGGAAAAAAAAGCCTGAGAGATAACTTATTTTTATGAACTAAGGATAACATTTTATGGAAGTGATTGCATCTATTATTGTGTTATTGAGATATTGAGAAAGTTGGTTGATACCTCCTTTGGCTCTAATTTGTCTATAAAGTAGCATAATTAACTCTGTATTGCTGACTTTTTTTTACTAATTAATTATTTCTATATCTAACTCATGTTCAATGCAAATATTCAAGGAAGTATAAATATTTTAATGCCCAGTCAGGATGCATGAATAAGAGTTAACTTTGTTACTCAGTTTTCTGTCTTAGGTCATATTGTGAAATCCCAAGAATAAAGACTTTATTATGAGGTTTCCTAACTTGAGTTTGGTTGATTAGAAATGATACTGGAAATTGGTCTGTGTGGGAGTACAGAAAAATCTATCACAAAATAAAAAGAGCAATGGTGAGGGAACAAAAAAATCAAACCACAAACCATTATCAGGTTTTCAACATCATTAGTTATATAGTCTGGGTTTAGAATGAGATTTGGGTTCAATTTCAGGATATTTTGACACTGAATTCACTTTGAATTGGTTTCTTTTTCTAATGTCTCAAGGAGGGATTATCATTCAATAAACTTTAATAATAGTTTTGTGTGCTAATGAGAGTTTTCTACTATATTAGAAAGAAAAAAATTCAATTCTGAATCTAGCAGGAAGAAGCAAGTTGGGATTGACTTTTCCTTTTTCATTGTATTTGTAAAGACTGGACATCAGCAAATAGGGCAAATAAAGAATTTACAGAGTTGCAAAGGTATTTAGATATATGCCCTTCAAATATTTTGCAGCTGATGATGGGAAGGGAAGTAAATACTTTTTTATATATCTTAATTTGTTAGCCTATCTCATATAATATGTGGAATAGATAGATTATAACTTATGGGAAATTTAATACTGTGTAAATGTTTACTATTTTTAAAATTTGGAATTTTTGAAAAAGAAAGTCTAAGTATGAGATGTTTATTTTTTTTAAACAAGGTAACAGAATATTCTAAAATATAATTTTGGGATTCATAACCTTACTTTTCTTTCTGTATGTAGCAGACAGCATTACATAGTATTAACAATAGACCATGTGTGCATATAAATTCTCATCAACAATATTCTCAGTGTATATGGACAATTGTGTATTTTTTATTTTGTATATGTGTGTGTATTTATTTTGTATATATATATATACATACAAAATAATACATACACATATATATACAAAATAAAAATACACACACAAATATATATGCACACACACAAATATGTATATATATATACATATATATATATATATATATATATATATGTAGTGCAACCATCACCACCATTATCTTAAGAACTTTTCCATCTTTCCAAAGTGAAACTCTCTAACCATTAAACAGTAACTCCTCATTCATCCCCAGCCCTGGTAACCACTATTCCACTTTCTGTCTCTAAGAATTTAACTATTCTTAGGGGTGCCTGGGTGGCTCAATGTGTTAAGCCTCTGCCTTAAGCTCAGGTCATGATCTCAGGGTCCTGGGATGGAGTCCCACATTGGGCTCCGCAGGGAACCTGCTTCTTCCTCTCTCTCTCTCTCTGCCTGCCTCTCTGCCTACTTGTGATCTCTGTCAAATAAATAAAATATTTTAAAAAAAGAATTTGACTATTCTAGGTATTGCACATAAGTAGGATCATATATTTGTCTGTTTGTGTCTGGTTTATTTTACATAGCATAATGGTGTCAAGGTTCATCCACACCATAGCATATTTCCCCACTGAATGGATTTGGTATCCTGACTGAAGATCATTTGACCATATATGCATGGGTTTCTCTCTGAGATTTCTATTCCATTAAATTACCATTTATTTTTAGGTCATTATGATGCTCATTTGATCACTGCAGATTTGTAGTAAGTTTTGAAATCATGAAGCATGAGACCTCCAACTTCATTCATTTTTTAAGATTATTTTGTAAGGGCCAGTTTGGCCAGAGGGAGCCATTTTGTTGCAGTGAACTTGTATTGACCCTGCCGCTACCAGAGGAATTTGCTTGCAAAGCCTAGATACAAGGGCGGGGCAGGCCAGATGAAGACATTCAATCAGTGGGGCGCGCGTATATCCACTAGAGTGAATTGAAACTCAATTGGCCACCTGTGTGTGGGCGGGGCAGGTTGGATAAAGACATCCAATCAGTGAGGCACACGTATATCCACTAGGGTGAATTGAAACTCAATTGGTCACCTGTGTATAGCCCGGCTAAACTACCTCTATAAAAGTATGTCTATGAGGCTGGGAAGGGTTGCCTCTTTGCAAGAGATGGCCTTGACTGGTCAGTATGATTCTCGATGCTTGGCGCAAAATAAAGCTTTGATTGACCTTTGCTTTGTATCAGTCTCGCTCCTTTGATTATGGACCCTAACATTGGAGGGGGCACCTGGATTCAAACGACGAGAACTGAGCCAGCATTGGAATTTTTGGGAAAAGCCTCCGGAGGTAAGAACACGGGATCCTATCTGTCTGTCTGGTTGGAGCTCCAGGGTATGGACCACCGGGGAGAAGCTGGATGCAGCCATGCTCCCCAGGGCTGGAGTGGATGTGGGGACACCCCATCCCTCTGCTGGTAGATCGACGGGAGGTTCAAGTCCCCCTGGGTGGTCAGGGGTCTTCTGGGGGGTTCGAGTCCCCCTGGGTGGTCGGGGGATTAGAGTCCCCTTGGGCGGTTGGGGGGTTCGAGTCCCCCTAGGCGGTTAGGGGATAAAGAAAGCCCCCACCAGTGGCAGGTTCTGGGTAAGAATCATTGGGCCTGCAGTTGTCTTTGCCTGGTCCTTTTGTTATCTGTTGTGTTGTTTGTTATGACTGAAGGAATGGGGCAAGCAGAGAGTAAGGGGACTCTGACTTTCATCTCTCCGTTCTTCATAATAGATGTGAGGCTTCTCGCTCACTCATTTCGTGTGTTAAGGGCTATGACTGGAGCTGACTGGGGTTAGTCTAATACCGGGTTAAGGTGCCCAATGCTGATGCTCATTGGAGCCGGATGTGGAATATGAGTGCCTAGTGGGCCACTTTTGGTAAGCAGAACTGGCACTGCAGGATGAACCGACCTTGAGACAGAGACTTTAAGGAAAATTCCCAAGCAGCTGCTGAAACTCCCTTTGTTTTGGGGAATTCCTTGCCTTCTCTGGCCCAATGTGGACTGCCTAGCCCCTCCCCCTTGCTGGCGGGAAAGCATGGCATCTGAAGTGGAGATGGTTATTTGTCTGTCTCAAGGTTTTAATGGGTAATTGTTAAAGTGGCTTCTGAAGTCTTTGGTAACCTGAAACTGTGAAGGGTTGCTTGAATGACAAATGGAATTAAATTTGTTGGACATCTAGGTCTTAACCAAATGGGATAAAATGTTAGAGCGTTGGCTGCTGGAACTGGGTTTGTGTTTTTGAAATCTGCTTGTGAACACGTTCTGTGCTTAACTGATTGATAAATTTGCCATCTACAGAATTCTGTTGTAACAACTCACAATTGGTTTATATTTAGTCTTCAGTAGAGGTTAAGGTATTTCTAAGAGTACAACATTCTGTTAAGTGTAATTAAGACTGATGGAAATGAGAAAAGCAACTCTGTATGTAAAAAGTAGGAGATATGTAAAAGTTTGAATCTGAAGAGTACCTGACTATGTGAATGTGTCTGTATGGCTCCACGGCTTTGGCTACGGAGTCTGAGCGGGCTGCACCCTGAGCCTCGTGGGGTGTCATATGACATAACGGCCATATACTCCATGGAATAGCCTGATCCGGGGTTTATATGGACAGAACTTAGCTAAGACGCTCCTAAGTTCCTGCAAGGGACGCGAGCAGGACAGCATATGAAAGATCCCCCCTCCCATTGTCTGCAACATCATTCACGATGGGAGGGAAACCTAGTAAACTCATTATCTGCATAATTGAAAACAAAAAAAGACACTAATATAGAAAAGCTGGTTTTCTCTCTCTTTAAAAAGACAGTTTTCTTAAGTTAATTGATCTGTTATGGTTTTCTCTTTGTCTGCCCAGAAAATTCAGTTTCTATGTTTTGTTTTATCAGGTGTTTAACATCCCTAATTATATTTAGGCATGTGTTTTAAAACTTTCTAAGGTTTTAGCAATTGTTGACAAGATTTAAACCAATGATACACCTTGGGTTACATTTGGGAAAATGCTATGCATTCCCTAAAATTTTAATATGTTGATAGATCATCACTTGATATTGTGATTATGGAAAAGTTATGTGTCACAGAAGTAACCTGATTTTCTTGCCAGTTACATTGTAAATTCTCATCTCACCAGCTCTTTACCATATCTATTCTGAGTTTTTGTCATTTGTAATTGTTTTATTTCTCTTGTAAGATAAATTCGTCTCAAAGAAAATTCATATGGGAGACTTTCAGGACAAATACAGGTCTTTGATATGTTAAAATCCTGGAACTGAAATGGGTAAGAATTTATAGAAGTAAAAGCTGCATTCAGACTAAACCAGAATTATTAACATGGGACTAGATGAACTGAAATATTGTAATGTTGTATCTCTTGATGTTTTGTCTTATTTTAAACATTAATGACTCTTTAATGTTTGCTCTTCCAGACTAGGGAAACTTCTTCTTAAGTTATCTGTAACTTACAGAGATAAAAATGTAGTCATTTGTAAACAAATCAAGGTATTCAACTCTTTCTCTCTATCTGAACCCTTTGAAACCAAAAGGTCTCAGCAAGTATTCTTTCTTCCATGGCTATAAGTCATTTGCATAAGTTCAATAATAATCTGTTCTCCTTGTAACAGGACACCATTGGAAACACTGGTTATTTTACCATGGCTTTGACTGGAATGGTATTTGAAAAGACTCAGATATGACCAGACAAATTAAAGGAACTAAGGTTGACTCTATAAAACCTGGAACTGTAAAGCTCTTTGGAACTGTTGGCCTGATACCTTGATTACAGAGTTCCCAGCAGCCTCACCAGGTGAGTAAAGGATGTTACTTCCTGGCAGGTGCAGGACCTCAGGATTCTTTGGGGGCCTCAGGAAGAAGAATTCACCCAAATTGACAGGAATTGCAGGCATGTCTGATGGCAAGTATGTAGCTTGGCTTCTGGCCTGGAGAGGCTATTATAAGTTCAATCTAGAGATTCCTTACAGGAAGTTCCAGCAAGCATACTCTAAAAGATCTATATGATCACTCACTGTTCTTGCTGAGCTTATGTAAATAATTAGGCCAAGTTTGTTAAAACTGGACTTGTTTTTCAAATAAATTAGTCCTGATTTGGCTATCTCTGAAAACGTGTGTTATTTTAGAGAGAAAAAATATGTTTTAATAACACACCTTTATGGATGTTAAATTCTAGATTTGATTGTCTTTAAATGTTTGTTTACTTAAGCTAGACAACTTGAGGGAAGTTGCATGATAGCTCATTTAGACGATCTTGTTTTGTCAGTCAGTCAGCCCCAGATATAGGAAACTTCAGAAAATTGAAGGATTTGAAGGGAAGAATCTGACTGAGTTAGTGGGAATAGCAGAAAAGGTGTTTAACAACAGGGATGCACAGGAGGATAAAAAACAGACCAAAAAAAAAAAAAAAAAACTGGTTAAGGTTTTGGCATTACATGAGGCGGAGAGGAGACAGGTAGGGGATAGTAAATGGAAGGAAAAGCCTAAGCATAGAGAAGGCAGGTGGGAAGACTTAGATTCAGATCAGTGCACTTACTGTAAGGAAAAAGGACATTGGGCCAGGGAGTGCTCCAAAAGGAAGACAGCAATGCTTGCCACCAGAGACTGAAGGGGCCATGGTTCAGTCCCTCCCCGAACCTTGGGTAAAAATTGAAGTGGAGGGGGAAATCAGTTATTTTTTGGTGGACACGGGAGCCCAGTTTTCATCATTACTTAAACCTATGGGAAAACTATATGGAGAGGAAGTTTGGGTACAAGGAGCAAATGGCACAGAGAGACATAAATGGACAACAGAAAGGACTTTAAATTTGGCCTCGGGAGTAGTTAAACATCGATTTTTGGTCCTCCCTAATGCCCCATGTAATTTGATGGGAAGAGATCTCCTCCACAAGTTAAGAGCTGGCATTCAGTTCTCAGAAGGAGAGATGGCTGTAACCTTGAGACAACCCACTGTACAAGTGCTTATGGCAGCAGTAGATGAATACCTCCTTTACGAGCCAGTCTCGAAACCAGAGGAAACAAAAGGGAGGAGCTTTCTCCAAATCCTACAAGATGAGTTTCCCCAGGTTTGGGAAGAAGGGAAACCCCCTGGCTTGGCCAAGGAACAACCTCCAGTGGTGTTACAATTAAAGGCGACAGCTACGGCTATTCGCATTTGGCAGTACCCCCTTCCCCAGGAAGCAAAGGAAGGGAACAGAAAACATATTAACCGCCTCTGAGGAGACGGGATCCTAGTTCCTTGCAAATCTCCATGGAACACACCTTTGCTGCCCATCATAAAGGCCAAGACTGGAGAGTACCGACCCGTCCAGGACTTGCAGGAAGATAATAAATGGGTTGCAGATATCCACCCGACGGTGCCTAAACCCTATACCCTACTCTCCTTCCTGGGCCCCAGAAGAACTGTGTATACCATCTTAGATCTCAAGGATGCATTTTTTCTGCATGTCTTTAGCAAAGGAATTCTCAGCACCTTTTTTCTTTTGAGTGGTCTGACCCACAGGAAGGATTCCAAGGCCAGCTCCCCTGGACCAGACTTCCCCAAGAGTTCAAAAATTCACCCACTATCTTTGAAGAGGCCCTACATGAGGATTTGCATGAGTACAGAACCTCCAACCCAGGAGTCACTCTGTTACAGTACATTGATGACTTGCTAGTAGCCGCTGAGGACTATGAGTCATGTTTGCGGGGGACGAGAGCTCTCTTACAGGCTCTGCAGGAAAAGGGTATCAAGTGTCAGCAAAGAAAGCACAGCTCTGTCAGAGCCATGCCACTTATCTAGGCTTTGATCTCCACGAGGGAGTGCGTACACTGTCTGAGTCCAGGAAACAGGTGATCACCCGATACCCCCACCCCACCATGTCCCGACAAGTAAGGGAGTTTCTTGGGCCGGTGGGCTACTGTAGGCTATGGATACCGCGGTTTGCAGAGATTGCCCTACCTCTACGAACTGACAAAAGGAGGGCTCACTATGATAGAGTGGACAGATGAGACAGAAGGAGCATTTCTGCCTTACTGCCTTACAAACAGCCTTACTGATTGCCCCAGCATTGGCCATCCCAGATGTTACCAAGCCCTTCCAATTGTATGTGGATGAAAAATCAGGGGTGGCCAAAGGAATTTTAACTCAGACTCTGGGGCCTTGGTGAAGGCCAGTGGCCTATGTTAGCAAGAAACTAGATCCAGTAGCAGCTGGGTTCCCCCCTTGCCTTTGCATAAATGCTGCCACAGCCCTCCTGATCAAGGATGCTAGTAAATTGACTTTGGGTCAAAATCTCATCTTGACCACCACCCACACTTTTGAGGGCCTTCTCTGGACTCCACCCGACTGATGGATGATGAACACCCAAGTGACAGGGTATCAGGCCCTCCTCCTCAACGAACCAAGAGTGACCATCCAGCCCCCAATGGTGCTAAATCCAGCCACACTGCTGCCAAAGGAGCTGGCTGACCATCCACACGACTGTGCAGAGGTCCTAACCCAAGTCACAGGAATAAGGCCGCATCTCAGAGACATTCCCCTCCCAGATACTGAGAAGACTCTGTTCACAAATGGGAGTAGCTACATAGTCGATGGAAAGAGGTATGCAGGGGCTGCGGTGGTTTCTCCTGAGCAGGAACTCTGGGCAGCAGCCCTGCCACATGGAACTTCGGCACAAAAAGTGTAACTGATTTCACTCACTAAGGCACTGCAGATGGCCAAAGGTAAAACCACCAACATCTCTACGGACAGCAGGTATGCCTTTGCTATTCTCCACATACATGGGGCTATTTATAAAGAAAGGGGCCTATTAACAACATAATGAAAAGGAATTAAAAACAGAGGAGAAATATTGGCTCTCCTCCAGGCTATTTGGGACCCAAAAGAGATGGCTGTTATGCATTGCTTGGGACACCAAAAGGGGACTGATCTGATTTCAAAAGGAAACCAATTAGCAGATCAAGCCACAAAGCAAGCAGCCTGAGAAACAGTGCAAGAACTGGTTATACTCCCGGCTCCAGCCCTACCAGAAAAACTGAACTATTCAGAAGAAGATTTAAAGTATTTACAGAAATGGGTTAAATTGGACTATGAAGGGGACTGGGCTAAGACTAAAACAGGAAAAATAATTCTTCCTCGAAAACTAGGTAAAAGGTTAGTAGACCAAATACATCAGGGTACTCATTTGGGGATATGCAAACTCAAAGACCTTATAGGCAAGCAATTCCAGGTTTCTAAATTAGGGCGTATGTTTCAGGGTGTAGTTGATAGATGTGCTCAATGCCAGGCAGTTATTATGGAAAGAGCTAAAATGGGAAGAGGGAAAAGAGAAAGAGGTAAGGAACCAGGAATTTATTGGGAAAAAGATTTTACAGAAATGAAACCCAGAAAATATGGGCACAAGTATATGTTGGTTTTTGTGGATACTTTTTCAGGCTGGGTGGAGGCTTTTTCCGCCAAACATGAGGTGGCAGGACTGGTGGCCAAAAAGCTACTAGAAGAAATAATTCCTAGGTTTGGGCTGCCTCTCGCCATTGGGTCAGACAGTGGCCCTGCATTTGTGAGTTCAGTCTCACAGGCATTGGCCAAGGCTGTGGGCACAAACTGGAAACTACATCGTGCCTATTGGCCCCAGAGTTCCGGATAAGTAGAAAGAATGAACCAAACTCTTAAAGAGACCTTGACAAAACTAATTCTGGAGACTGGCGGTAGATGGGTGGGTCTCCCTCCTTTCACCCTCCTCAGGGCATGATGTACACACTATTTAAACAAGGTGACCCCATTTGAAATAATGTTTGGGAGACACCCCCCTCCCCGCTCTGTCCTCGGCTATAGGAGGTTGCCCTAGCAGAAATGACTGATCAGTCTGTACTCCAGTCACTGCAGGCATTAGTCTGTCTTAAAAAAGCCCACGCAGGGATCCGAACTGCCCACACTGGGACAGAGACGGTGGTACAACCACATCCTTACCAACTCAGGGACTTGGTTTGGATATGTCACTATCAAGTGGGGAACTTGGAGCCTCGCTGAAAGGGACCGTTTAGTGTTGTCCTAACCACCCCCATGGCAGTAAAAGTAGAAAGCATTAGGGCCTGGGTTTATGTGGGTCACGTCAAATGAGCCAAGAGTAAGGACACCCCCCAGGATGGAAGCTGCAGCCAACAGACCCCGCTGACCATGGACTAAATCTAAGACCAAAAAAAAAAAAAAAAAAAAAAAACCTGTGAGTTTATTGTTTCTCCTATTGTTACCTGTTTAGGTAAAGTATAAGTGGGAAATTAGATGAATGGAATTGGGAAAAATGAGCCGACTGTGCACTAATGTCATTTGTACCAAAGAAAATCAGAGCGATAAAATGTTAGTCTTACATGCTCAATATAATATAGAACTAGCTGAAAAGTCAAGGATTTGACTAATCTCCAAAGAAAAGGGGGGGAATGTAAGGACCTGGTTGGCCAGAGGGAGCCATTTTGATGCAGTAAACTTGTATTGACCCTGCCCTTCCCAGAGGAATTTGCTTGCAAAGCCTAGATACAAGGGTGGGGCAGGCTGGATGAAGACATCCAATCAGTGGGGCGCGTGTATATCCACTAGGGTGAATTGAAACTCAATTGGCCACCTGTGTATAGCCCGGCTAAACTACCTCTATAAAAGTATGTCTGTGAGGCTGGGAAGGGTTGCCTCTTTGCAAGAGACGGCCCTGACTTGTCAGTATGATTCTCGATGCTTGGCGCAAAATAAGGCTTCGCTTGACCTTCGCTTTGTATCAGTCTCGCTCCTTTGATTACAAACCCTAACAATTTCAGCTGGTGATACAGATTCCTTTGAGATTCTATATGAATTTAGAATGGATTTTTCTAATTTTGGGGGTGGGGATTTTGATAGGTATTACATTAAACCTGTGGATCACTTTGGGTGGTATTCATGTCTTAAAAATGTTAAGCCTTCCAATCCACAAAATAGGCATGTCTTTCCAGTTGTTTATGTCTTTGAATTCTTTCAGCAACATTTTATAGACTTCAAAATAAAAGCCTTTCAGCTTCTTGGTTATATTTATATTCTGAGTATTTTATTCTTTATGATGCTATCGTAAATGAGACTTCTTTCTTTTTAAGATCTATTTATTTATTTGAGAGAGTCGGGGGAAGGGGCAGAGGAAGAGAATCTTTCAAGCAGACTCCCCACTGAGTGTGGAGCTGAACATGGGGCTCAATCCCGGGACCCTGAGAGCGTGACTTGAGCCAAAAACAAGAATGAGGTGCTCAACTGACTGAGCCACCTAGACACCCTTCCTGACTGAGTTTTCTTAACATCATTTTTATACTGTTCATTGTTAATATACGGAAACTCTATTGATATTTGTGTGCTGATTTTATATCTCACAACTTTGTTGAATTCACTTTTTCTAACAGTTTCTTTGTGGAAGTGAATTTACAAGGTTTTCTATGTATATAAGGTCATCTCGTCTTCAGACAGAAAAAAAATTTTCTTCTTCCTTTACAATTTTGATGCCCTTATTATAATTATTATTTTCTTATTTGTTTGCTCTGGCTAGGACTTCAAGCACCTCTGTTGAACAGAATACCATTTCTTTTTATTTTATTTTATTTTTTTATTTTTTGTAAAGACCTGAGTCAGTGTGGCCAAAGGAATCTGGAAGCTATAGAAGAATTTTAAAAGTATCTGACAAGTGTTATACAGGAAAAGTGTTATGTGTAAGGACAGACTTTCAACACTGATGAGACCAGCTTGTTTCACAAGGATCCTGGAAAACAAACCTATGTAACACAAATTGTGTTTCAGTTGATGAAAATGTTTTGACCAGAGACTCATAGAAACTTAACCCTATATTCTGTGACCCACACCACAAAGTAATAGTTCAGTGTTCCCTAATTCAGTGCTCACAAGTTTATAGTATATAACTACCATGAATAATGAGAATTGATTATTCTCTCCAATATTATTGCCATATGGTCTCCATTTCCACTAAAGTATTTGTGGTTGCCTGTAAATACTTTTCTTGGTGTTCTTGCCCTCTCCTCTTCATCTAGACACCTAGATTCAACCATTAAACCTCGGCCAACATGTGAAATAATAGAATATATATATATATATATATATATATATATATATATATATATATGACTCTGGCCCTGGTTCCTGACAGAGAGTTCCTGAAACTGTTGTAATTTCCCAAGTGATAAGAGCACTAGGAGCATTCGTTCTAATATTTGGTCTTTGACACTGGTTCCTTACACAGAGCTCCTAAATCCTTTGGAATTTTCTGGCTCCTGGATGAGGACTGGTTGCCAGGAAGATGCTCAGAACTTTTAGCCCAAGCCCCAACCCCAAGGAACAGAAGAGGGGCTAGAAATTGAGTTTACAATTAATCATACCTATGTGATGAAGTCCCCATAAAAATCCCAAAGGTATGAGATTCAGGGAGCTTTCAGGTTGGTATACACAACCACATGTTGGAAAAGTACTCAACTCCATAGGGATAGAAGCTCCTATGCTTAGGACCCTTCCAGACCTTGTCTTATGGAGCTCTTCATCTGGCTGCTCATCTACATCCTTAATCATATACTATTTTTATAATAAACACAATAAATGCAAGTAAGAGTTTTCTTGAGTTTAGTGAGTTTTTCTAGGGAATAATTGAATTCAAGGGGGGAGGGGAAATCATGGGAACCTCTGTTTGTAGCTAAGTTATGGGTAACCTGGGGACCTTTTACTTTGCAATTGACAAGTTGAAGTTGGGTGCAGTTGTTTGGAACTGAACCCTTAAATTGTGGAGTCTGCATTAATTCCAACTAGTATTAAAATTGAATTAAACTGTAGGATACCCAACAGGCATTGCAGAGAATTGCTTGGTTTGGGAAACACACACACACACACACACACACACCTGGTATCAGAAGTGCTGTCAAAAAGGTAGTAGAGTAATGAGAGAGAAGAAGCACACAGAAGGAGTGTTGTTTTATCCTCCATGCTCAAATCCTCAGGGAGACACTCTTTCTCTCTGGACCCCCAACTCTAGTGTACCTGAGGTATTCTTCTTCTTGTTAACGCACCGTGTGTACACCTTTCTCTCAGCATTTATCTCAGCAATCAATTTGTTGATTTTTTCTGTTTTCCCCATCCATTTTTAAGCTGTTGAGATGCAAGTTCCATATATATATCAAATAGTTTCAATGTATTAAATTAACAGTTTGTCTCCTTAAATATTTTAATAATTCCTTTACCCCCCCCTTTCTTTTGAATTTGAGCTATCTATAATAAAATTTTGCTGAACAAAAATAAACTGCAGCTTAGTCCAAATGGAATAATTAGAAATTTGGAAAAAGCCATCTGAATTAATGTGTTTCTACTGTGCTCAGAATAATTCTAGAATATTAGAGCCAGGAGAAATCCTAACTTATTTACACACGTGCCAATTAGCTCTTCCAGGTTAGCTAAGAAGATAGGAAGGATAAAGATCTGAAACAGCGATCGAGGGCCAGAAAGGAAGGTCATGTGAGGAGAGTGCCATGTCCAGCCTCTGAGAGCAGCTCTGTGATTAAACAGCTCCAAGCTGTCTTCTCATGAACAGGCATACACTGCTGCCAGAGCTAGAACTACTGTTATAGAGCCATTGCTCTAGTGGCTACTTATGCCCAGCTTGTCGTGAGCCACTATTTCTATCACTACTCTCTCTGCCTACTTTATGCTCCTGCTCCTGCCTAGAAGTCCAAGTGCTAATGCTCTCTACAAGCCTAAAACTCAAACCAAACCAAATTCCACAGATTCAGGTTTCTTAAGATAGCTACTCTCCTTCCTGCTGCATGGAGATCTTGTGCATGCCCACCTACTATGATGCTGGCCACCCTGTAAATTAGTTGCCTTTTGGACAAGCACTTCCTTTATGAGTTATAATGGTGAGAGGGTATGATCCAGCTTCATAGAGGTCCTAAGAGTGTGGAATGAGCTCAAGATACACCACTGGGAACTCTTCCTCCTTCCCTTTACAGAGGCAGAAAGTGAAACCTAAATAGTTAGATGATCACTGCAAGAAGGATTCCATTCAAAGCCTACCCTGAAGCACATCGTCTCCTCATAATAAGAAACTATCTCTTTGTCTCAGTCCTTTTGACCTATTCCAAATGTTTGGGTTAAGCCCACAAGGGCTGAATTAACAGACACATCAGGTTTATGGAATGTGTAAACATATTGCCAATGTATGTTTTATTTAGAATTATTTAGGCGTAAAAATTAAGGATGGTTATGATTTCTGGATTGGTATGTAAGGACATTAGAGGGTCACTGCTTTATCTTAACATCAGATACAAAACTGAACAAACTGAAAAATCAACACCTTTTTTTGGATCTTTAAGAGGATTAAGGTCGTGGGGCAAACTTTCCACCAAAATTGGACAGACAGAGAATTACAATATACTGGAGTAGAAACCTCCCCAGGAACCAGTAATAGGGTCAGAAAATCTGAGTGTATTGGTAAATTGCTGGAGGCTAGGCCTGTTCAAATCTGGGAATTAAGGGCTTTAGGGGAAACCAGTCATAGGTGACTGCCACACTTTTCTGACCCTACCGTTAGGAGCTTGACTGGTGCTCACAAGAAATATCACAGTAAATTCCCTTCATGTCTCTGGCAGGGAGAGGGGAAAGGCATTTGGACACATGCCAGAACACTCTACTCTTCTTAACATGGTCTATCTTCTGGAAAAACTCAACTGAATATCTTCTGAAAAAACCAGAGCCTAACCTGCTGGGATTTTCTCTGAGCCTATTTTACCTAAGGAGGAAAATACCCAACTTCAGTCTTTGTGGAGTTAAACAAACAAACAAACAAACAAACAAAGTTGTGATGTTCACAGTCCAGAGGCATAGGCACACTAAAAGACTGAGACCTAACCATTGCACTATAGAATGCTTCCCTTTCACTAGAACTACAACTACATTACCAAAGGCCTACTTACTGTTGTTCATTTTCCCTAGCACATCACATCCAGTAATCAAGAGAAAATTACAAGGCATATTAAAAGGCAATAAACACAGTTTGAAGAGAAAGAGCAAGCACCAGAACTGGACATGACAGGGATGTTGGAATTTTCAGACAGGGAATTTAAAGCAATGAGGATTGGACATCAGGAGATGACAACAGAGTAGGAAGTTCCTAAACTAATCCTTCAACCTCTGGATACAGCTCGGAAACACCAACATCAGAGTAAATAATCCAGAAAATGACCTGAAGATTAGCACAAGACTCCCCACAGCTAAATGTAGAGACAAGCCCACATTCAAGACAATAGGAAGGAAAGAGACATAGTAGGGAGTCAAATGGACCTGTGAGACTGTCTGCAAGAGGGAGGGATGTTGTGGGCTCAGGGAGGGGAGAGGAACAGACCCCACACCAGGCATCCCAGGCATGGGAGATCCTGACTGAGAAAACAAATCAGCATAATATTTGGCTTTGAAAACCAGAATGGGCAAAGAATCAGTTCCACTTGGGACTTTAAAATCAGCAGCTTGGTTCTAGGAGAGCCAGAGATAGCACAACAAATACCGCTCCTGCGATACAGCACAGAAGTAGCAGTTTGAAAAATGCCTAGAGTACACAGGAAGATTGGCTGATTGATTTCTTAATCTCAGAGCATGTGCTGGAGGCAAGGATTTTGGGGAGACTTCACCAAATACAAAACAGCTGGCAAGTATCATTTTGCTCCCCTGCACCCCAGCGTAAATAAGGGGACACCTGAGGGAACTAGCACAGCATTAATACTCTAGAACTAGCTTGCAAACAGTATGCCTTGTCCACACACAGTTCTGTGAAGCCATACCTTCCATCCCAACCTGACACCCCAGGAGTTTTCCCAAGCAGCTGCAGGTCCTGTCCTGCAGCAGGCCAGCTCTAACCTTGATAGAAACATGTATCCTGCCCTTACATTCTGCAGACCTGCTCCCACCAATACACTCTTGGCTGGAGACCATCAAAAGCAGTATTACAAGCCTAGCAGTGTGCAAGCAGCCCAACAGCAGCCAGCACCACTCTAAAGTGATTCCTCCCCTAGGAAGAGAAGATAACCACACACACCAGTTCCACTGTGGACCCAGCAATGAGCTAGGGTCAGACATCTGGTATGACTGCAGGCCCCATCCACCAATGAAAACTTCTCGGGGAAAACACAGGAAAATCACCCCGCACTTTGGTGTTACCGCATCTTTAGAAATGTCTGGTCTGACAACATGATTTTAAGGAGCTTCCACACTAACCCACTAAAAACTCAAAACCTGTACATAAATGTATCTGTGTCCTTATGGAAGCAGTGGGGCTGCCAAGGGGGTAGAAGTGACTGCAGTGGTCTGATATTGACACTTTACAGGCTTGTAAGAGGTGTTCTCATCTTGCTTCTTTGAAGGCCCCTTCCCATTTATGGTGGTCCTTCACACTTCTGTTTTACTTGAATGATTTCCCCAAACCAAAGGGTTTAAAACAACATTGATAATCTGATATGGTTTCTGTGGGCCAGCCATCCAGGTGCAACTGGATGGGACAAGGAGAAAAGAAATGTCAATGATTTCAAGAAGTTTAAACCTACCAAGTATTAGAACACCATCTCTTCTACACTAATTCATTCTCGTATTAATCCTCAGTCTCCCAAAGCAGACAGAAGGCATCTGGCCCAAGAGGGGTTCTGGGCAGTGTCCCTTCCAAAGGCCATCTCCCCTTCAGCCAAGAAGTCCAATGGCCAGGTCCCAGACTTTCAACTCATCTAATTTCTGTGCTTTCTCTAGGGACACCAGGGAACTTCTGGGCTCTTTTTCTGCCTTCTAGGAGGCTCTATGGGGCTGGGTCTAGTGCTCTCAGCTGACTTGTACCACACTGCCAGTTGTTTCCTCCTGCATTTGCCAAATATCAGCACGGGAGGATCAAGTGAGGGGATGTCCTCTCAGAGAGATACATGGTGAACAGATAGAGGTCATCTTTCTTACATTGTTCACCCTAATCTCTCAGTAGTTTCTACCATCTCTTGATTTCCCTGGAATTTCAACCCCAGGAGAGGGGGGGTGGGTCAGAAGCCAAAAATTCGGCATCACGCTTCTGTTTTACTTATATCCCCAAACCAAAGGGAACAACATTGATAATCTGATATGGTTTCTGTGAGCCAGCCATTCAGGTGCAACTAGCCAGGTACCTGTGGCTCGGGATCTCTCACAAGGCTGCAGTCAAGATGTCATCTGGCTCTTCAGTCATCTCAGGGCTTGTCAGGGGAAAATCTTCTTTTGAGCTCACTCAGGTGGCTGTTAGCAGCCAGAGGTCCTTTATTGCTATAAGCAGGAAATATTCATTCCTTGCCACATGGGCCTCCCCATAATTTAGCCCACAACAAGCAGCAGGTTTCCCTAGGAACAGAAGAGAGAGGGAGGGAGGGAGAGCAAGCTCAAGAGGAGACTGGTCTCTTTGTCAACTAACCTCAGAAGTGACATCCTATCACTTTTCCCCATTCTGTCCTTTAGAAGTGAGTCAGTCGTTCCTAACTGCATTCAAGAGGTAGAGTATGCAACACAAAACTATGTGTACCAAAGATGGGAATCATTGGAGACCCTTAAAGGCTGCCCTCCATACTTTGGTGGGACTTTACCTTCGCTAGCCACCACGAGAATCTTTGCATCCTTACTAGAACGTGAACTAGGAGAATATTTTATCAAGCCCTTCTGGGATCCTGCAAGCAGCTTGCCTAGAAGTTCCTTGCACAAGGGTGCCTGTGTGGCTCCGTCAGTTCAGCGTCTGACTCTTGATTTTGGTTCAGGTCATAATCCCATGATCTGTGAAATCCAGCCCAACATCCGCTTCTGCACTTGAGTGGAAAGGCTGTCTAGGTAACTCTCTCCCTCCGCCCCTCTCCCGCTTGTCTGTGTGTGCCCTCTCCCTTTTTGTCTAGTAGTAGGAGTAGGAGGAGTAGTAGGAGTAGAAGCTTTTTGCACAGCAGTTGATAATGAGACAACCCTGCTTTGGAATGGGAGCTCTGAAATTCACTAGCTGTGTGATCTTGGGGCAAATTGTTTCCCCTCTCTGAACCTCAGTCATATATGACACACTGGGTTATTGGGACAATTAAGTGAACAGTAAAAGACACTTCAAACCCTTCATTCTATTCATTCTATTAAGGCATAGAATCCCTTAATAAAATCAATTCTCAGTAGCAGTAGTATCAGCAATTTGATATTTTTATTTTTTGTATGCTTCACATTGAAAAATACTCTCTCACATGCTATAGGGAATATGTAGCATTAGTACAATAATGGGGTGGATCTCCAGTAAAAGGAGCAATGGGTATGGCTTAAGGGGTAAGCACAGGAGCTTCTGGGCTCTGGTTGTGAGTGTTGGTGGCTGCTGGGAAAGGGAATCAGACCTGCAGGGGACCCAAGAACTTGGGAGTCTGGCCAGTGCACCCTTGCTCCCTTCTTGGGCTCCTGGGGATTCAGGGGAGCCTTTGGCCCTTGTGGGCTGTGCCCAGAAGAGCAGGAGCAGGAGCAGGAGGCCCCCCCAGAGACAGGCTAAACCCTGGGCCCAGAGTTGGCCAGCTTCTGCCTGAGGCAGTGCTTTTGTGCCTGGAGCCTTTGGAACTCCCTCTCTGGCCACAGAACAGCTTTCTGGCTCTCCTTACTTCTGTTGTCCACAGGAGGTGCTCACGGTCATGCAAAGAGGAGATTTTTCCGCCCCTGGCGGTGCAGGTCCTGGGCCATGGACCTGTAGAGGCCTAAGTCCCAGTGGGCAGCAGCCGCCTTCTTGTGCACCTTGGCAAGTTCCTTATTCACTTGCAGGCAGCGTGCCTTCACCTCCATCACCTTCCTCTCCAGGTGTTTGATGTGCTTTTCCCATAGCTTAGGCTCTGCCTCCAGCTTCAGGTGCAACTTCTGAATCTCACTGTTCAGGAGGAGGGTGTTTGGCAGGTGAAAAGATCTCTGCTCAGCCTGGTGGTTTGTTTTGTTCCTTGAGAGCTCTTCATTCCTCTGACTTGCCTTCTTCTGGGCCCTGGAAGGCTTTCCTTTGTTCACGAGGCTCCCGCCTGAGGGCACATCCTCAGTGGAGGAGGAGCCAGTCTCCACCTGCCTCCTTGAGCCACCACGTTCTAGATGATCTCTAAGCAGCTCCAGCAGATGCATCAACTTCAGTAGGATCTGGCTGAGGGTGTGGTGTTGGCTCTGGCCCTCACCGGTGGCCTGCACCCACACTCCTCCATCAGGAAGCTTGGGCCCGCCTGCTTCCCCTGCCTCTTCCTGCACTCTCTGTCCACAGCTGCCAGTGTCCTGGACTGGTGGGTCTGCACTTCCCTGCAGATCAGGGCTGTCCTTGAAGCCTTGAAGCCTTCTGGTATTTTCCTCACACGGGGTTCTCTCCATCTTCCTGGACTGCTCCAGAGATGGAATTTTCATCAGTCAACTGGTGAGGGTTCTTCAACAGCCTTTCCCGAACTCCCTTCAGCAGGTGCATAGTGTTTTCCACGGAAAAGTACCCGACATTTTGATTCAGGGCAGCCAGAGCAAGAATCTGTAATGGGAGAGTACTGGCCTTCTACTCAGATGATGCAATGTCTCCACAGGCTTGTGCATCCGGGTCAGTATTCACCATGTCTTTTCAAAGATACTTCATTCTGGGCACAATGCCCCTTTCTTCTTGTTAAGCTGAGTCCATACTTTACTGTAATGAACAACACCACTGCAGTAAACACCAGGAACTCCCAGCCAAGCCCAGACACTCGTGGCACATGTGGCAAACATTCATATATCACCAACCCAACAGCCCACAGCTGCTCCAGGACAGCCCACAGCGACTCCAGCACTATGTGCGGAGACATTTGGATGGCCACCAGCTGGATCCAAAAAGCCTTGTGGCTTTGTCTCTGATCACCAGGGTCTTCTGGGCCACTAGTAACTGCTTGGAACCCCTATGAGGGTTCCGTCTCCAACGCAAACCAGTGCCTGGCAACAGGAGCTGTGGTAGTTGGGGTGGAGGAGGTGCACCTGGGTCTCCAACGCAAATCAGTGCGTGGCAACAGGAGCTGACAGTAGTTGGGGTGTGGGGGGGGGGTGAATCCCTCTATTGTATACCTGAAACAAATACAACACTAGATATCAATTTATTGGAATTAAAATTTTAAAAATTAAAAAAATAAAAAAACTAAATATCAAAAGGAGAAAGATAACAAATATCCAAACACTTAGAAGGAAACATTCTACATTATCAAAGATTAAAGATAATATCTCAATGTGCTGAACTGAAGGAAAATGAAAATACAACATATTAAAATTTGTGGGACACAGCTAAATCAATGGATAGCCAAATTTATAGCACTCAATGCATATGTTAGAAAGGGGGAGGGGCATCATTCATAAGGAGGGGTGGCTCAGTCAGTTAGTCCAATTCTTGATTTTGACTCAGGTCATGATCATTCTCGGTGTTGTGAGACTGAACCTGCATTGTGCTGGTGCTGGGCATGGAGGCTGCTTAATAATCTCTCTCTCTTTCTCTCTGCGCCCCTTCCCTGTCTCTCTCTCCCCCCCATCTAAAAAAAAAAAAAAAAAAAAAAAAAAGAGTCTCAAAACAACAAGCTCTCAGCTTAAGAACCTAGAAAAAGAAGAGAAAATAAACTAAAGAATAAAACCAAAAGAATCCTTCTACCCAATTTCAAGATCTATAGCTACAGTAATCAAGAGTGTGGGGTGTTGGTGAAGGGATAGACAAATGGAACAGAATAAAGATAGAGAAGTGGAAGAGGATCAAGGACCCAAAAAGAGACCGACACCAATATGTGCAATGGGGTTTTGACAAAGGTAAAAAGCAGTTCAGTGGAGGCGTGACAGCGTTTTGAATAAATGGTGCTAGAACAAGTGGACTTGCATAGCCAAAGAAGAAGAAGGAGAAGAAGAGGGAGGGGGAGAGATGAGGAGGTGGTGGAGGATGAGGACCACAATCTAAGTCGCATACCCTATACAAAACTTAGCTCAGGGTGCCTGGATGACTCAGCCGGTGAGGCAGCCAGCTCTTGATTTCAGCTCTTGTCATGCTCCCAGGGTCCTGGGACAAAGTCAGGCTCTAAGCTTACTGGCGAGTCTGCTTAAGGATGCTCTTTGCCCTTTTCCCTCCACCCCATCCCCAGCTCATGCGCATGCTCATTCTCTCAAAAAAAAAAAAAAAAAGAAATTTTAAAAATTAACTCATAATTATTTACTGCCTTACATCTAAAGTGATAAATCTTACAAGGAAAAAATGGGAGAAAATTTCCAGAATGTAAAGCTAGGTAAAGAATCCTCCATTTGGACATCAAACCATTTTCCATAAGGGAAAAGTTGATTACTTGGACATTATCCAACAATCCGGATTGTAAATCTGTACTGTGTGAAAGACCCTATTAAGAAGACACAAAAGACAAGCTACAAACTGGGAGAAAATATGTGTAAACCACATACCTGATAAAGGACTCCTGTCTGAAGTATAAAAACTCAAAATTTGACCCCCAAATAAGAAAGCAAGCAATCCAGTCAGGAAAAGGAAAAAAAAAAAAGGGCAAAAGACTTAATTACTTTACCAAAGAGTATACAGATGGAAATCACATAGGAAGTTGCCATTGGGGCAATTCAAATTAAAACTACAATGAGCTCTCACTGCACACCTAATACAATGATTCAAACCAAATGCGCCAGAGAGGGAGAGAGAGACCCCACTACCAAATGCAAGGCAGGATGTGGAATGACAGGATCAATCCTGCATCGCTGTTGGGAATAGAAGATAATAGAGCTAAATCTTGAAAACAGTTAACAGTTTCTTTTCCTTTTCAAAGCCTTGAGTTAAATTCGAGTTGACATGAAATGTAATACCAATTTCGGGTGCACACTAGAGTGACTCAACACTTCCACACAGATTCTTTGAAAACTAGACTTGCTACCACCATATGACCCAGTCATGGCACTATGGCATTTATCTTAGAGGAATCAAAACTTACGTTTGTTCAAAAGCCTGTACATGAACGTATCTGTGTCCTTATGAAAGCAGTGGGGCTGCCAAGGGGGTGGAAGGGACTGGAGTGGTTGGATATTGACACTTGACAGGCCTGTAAGTGATAAACTCCTCTTGCATCTTTGAAGGCCCCTTCCCACTAATGGTGGTCCTGCGGACGAGGAGAAAAGGAATGTCAATGATTTCAACAACTTTAAACCTGCCAAGCATTAGAACACCATCTCTTCTATGCTAGTTCATTCTCCTATTAATCCTCAGTATCCCAAAGCAGACAGGAGGCATCTGGTCCAAGAGGGGTTGTGGGCAGCATCCCTTCCACAGGCCATCTCCCCTCTAGCCCAGAAGTCCAATGACCAGGTCCTAGGCTTTCAACTCATCTAATTTCTGTGCCTTCTCTAGGAACACCAGGGAACTTCTGGCTCTTTCTCTGCCTTCTAGGAGGCTCTACGGGGCTGGGTCTAGTGCTCTCAGCCGACTTGTACCACACTGCCAGTTGTCTCCTCCTGCATTTGCCAAATATCGGCATGGGAGGATCAAGTGAGTGGATTCCTCTCAGAGAGATACATGGTGAACAGAACAGAGGTCCTCTTTCTTACATAGTTCACCCTAATCTCTCAGGAGTTTCTACCATCTCTTGATTTCCCTGGAATTTCAACCCCAGCAGAGAAGCCAAAAATGTGATTTTAGGGTCCTGGGACTAAGTCCATGTCAGGCTCTGCACTTCAACAGGAAGAGTCTGCTTCTCTCCTTCTCCCTTTGCCCCTCCTGCTGCTCTCTCCCTCTCTCAAAATAATTAAATAAATCTTTTAAAAATAAACAAAAATACCCTTCAGGATTTTAATTTTACAAAATCTTTTCTGTTGTTTACCAACTTAACAAGGAAAGTCATAAGACTGTAAATGATATCATCATTGTACACGACTAACCTTGCAAAAGCTTGCACTTGAAGGCAGGCATATATATTAATCCGTATAAGATCAATTGTAATTTTTAAAAAAGTTCTAATTCTCAAATGGATGCCTTTAATAACTGGACCTAGATGGATGTATTATTTGACTCCATGGGCAAAATCCTTTCATGATGTATATCAAATCATCATGTTGTTCAATTAAAATATATTACAATGTTATTTGTCAACTAGTCCTCAATAAAGCTGGATAAAAACAATTGTATCTTAACAACTTGAAGCACATTATAATTTTTTAATGAGTGCTATACAAGTAAAATTAACAGCCTTTTCTACATCTTCCTGAAACCTATTTCTGTGAGTCCCAATCTTGCTGCAAAATACAAAGAACTTAGAATAGCACAGTAAAATAAAATAGACAATTCATTTTCATATGTGGTAGAAAGCATCTTTTTTTTTTTTAAGCTCATTAAGGCGGGGATTAAAAACTATCTTTTTTTGAAAATTTTATTATTTCTTTATTTATTTTAAAGAGAGAGAGCATGTGTGAGATTGGGAAAGGGCAGAGTGAGAGAGAAGGAATGAGAGAGAGAAACTCAAGCTGACACCAATTTGTTGCAGAGCCTGATATGGGGCTCAATCTCACAAACCTGAGTTCATAACCTGATTCAAAACCAAGAGTTAGACACTTAACCAACTGCACCACCCAGGCAATCCATAACTATCTTTTGACTTTAACCCTAACCTGTTCCCTTTCAGCAAGACACATGGGTAGTTCTATGCTTTCTCAGCATCACTGTATGTTTGCACTAATGTCTCCTGCTAGGGCATTCTGATACTATAATCCAAGAGGTTGAACTCCCATGCCATCAACATAGCTGCCAACTCAGAGAACTTGCTCTTGACATCTTGTGTACGTTGACTTAGGAAATTCCATTTCAAGAGATGAAGAATGATGTTCCCTTAATCTTGCCTCAGAAATCAGTGTTTGAGTTTCTCATTCTCATGTTACCAAAAATCTTTGGTTACATTGTCCTCATTTCTGAACCTATAAGAAACACTCACGCAAACCCTGCATCCTCAACCCATCTGTTTTACCTTTAGATTTCATGAAGGCTTTTAGTACCTTTTCACTGAAAATATTGTATCCTAGATATGGTTAGGAGGAAGTATATAAAGGCTCAGGAAATTTGCTAATTAATTTCAGCTTTATTATTTTGCTTAAACAATCTGTAAAATGTTTCACCAGGAGTTCAAGGAAACATCCTATAAATTAAGTACCTCCTGAGGAGAAAATTATATTCCCTACTTTAAAACAAATAACATACATCAGTAACACTGCTACATTAAATTACTTAAACTAATGATAACTAAGATATACCAGGAACTTGCTTGGGTTTCATTCATTCACTTGTTCATTCATTTATTCACTTATTCAACAAATACCTCTTGAGTGTCTATTACACGGAAGGTCCAGTCTCGGGGGAAATAGCACAGAATAAATAGCAAGACCAGTATTCTCATGGACTTTATAGTCTAATCCATCAAAGGTGGCAACAAATAAATAAATAATAAAGAAAATATTAGCAAGAATTTTCTAGATACCGATATAAAATTGCCGGGAAGCTATACCAGATGGGGCAGTCAAGGAAAATATTTCCAAGGACGGGGAGGAATTTACTGGGAAACAGCACTGGGAAACATGGAAGACATTTTCGCCTTTCCTATAGAGCCTGAGGCATGTGGGTTAGCAACAGAAGAAATTTTTTTTCCTCCAACACTAGGAAGGTAGTGTTATTGAATGATAGTCACATTTCAGTCAGGTTTTACAAGAAGGTAATGAGAAGAATCAGAAAACAGGCTAAGAGTATGTGAATTTTACTGAGGAGATCCTGAGTTCCCAGGAGGACAGAGGAAAAGGTTGAAACTGTGAGACTGATAATTTATTTTTTCTTAAAAAATATTTTCCAAGGTTAATAAATTATTTCTAAAGTAGTACCTGTTTATCACCCTACCTGTGTTTCCTTTTGCAATACATCAGAAGATTATCAAAAAGAAAAAACACCCGTTCTTGAATATTTCCAGAAGAAATTTTCAGCAAGATGCCACACATTAGCATCTCAGTGCAGGTGTCGATGATATTGGATCCCTAGGTTAAAAAAAAAAAAAAAAAAGTAAAAGAGAGAGAGAGAGACAATGTCTGATTACTTAACAGAAACTTCTGTGTAATTCTTTTTCTCATTAAAAGTCTGTTTTTATATCAAGATACAATATATGGACAAGATAAAAATTGAAACACCATAAATAAACACTGGATGGAGTTCTCTTTTCCTCTCAGACTCCTCCTCATCAGTCTCAGCAGATACAACTGTGGCTAGGAGACTCTGGGTCTTTTTTTAGCTTTCTTACACATGTAGGCATATATAAGCATGGATGATACATGTTACCTATGCTCTTTTACAAAGAGATGATTTCAAACTGATGTGTAAAATTCATGTGTCTAGCACTCCTCTCCCCCTCCTCTCTTTCCCTGGTATGGGAAAAGAGTTCCATGGATATATCACAAAGTACATTAAATTCTCTAAATTTTTAACAGGTCTCAACCTATTTATCCACTCCTTGGATGGATAGAAGAAAAAAGAAGAAACAAAAGAAAAAAATAAGCTATTTAAAGAGAGCAACCTTCCATAGAGCTTTAACCCAAGTTAAAATTTAGCATAGGCACACTTGTTCCTTAAAGAAGCCTTCACTGAGTATATACTAAGGTCAGATGACTAGTGACAAAACTAAGTCTTAACACAAAAACTAACCACTGAGAGGAGCCACAGATGGAAAGAGCCTGAATCATGAACAGAGGAAAGCTGCCCAATGAAGCAGAGCACAACCATTGGATTATTGTGTGAGCTGATCAAAAGTTTCTCCTTTGAGCCATTATAAAAGTGGCAGTGCATTTGTTTCTACAACTTAAACTATCACAAGTAATGCACTAAGTTGGACAAAACAAGAAGCAAAGAAAAAAAAATTTTTAGTAGATAGCTGATAACATGCTCTCTTTTCAATATTCTGGTCTCTTTAAATCTAGGGATAAATTTCTAATTCTTTTTCAACTCAATGCTTTTGTTTTTGTTTTTGATATTTAAAAATCAGACAACTAATTGTAAATTTCATATTTCCACAGTAATCACTGATACAGTTTCCCTGATTATAAAAATTTAAATTAAAGTGATAACTCATACATGTCAGTAAGAAATTTCCCAAATGGGAAGTGAAGAGAATGTGATTGTGCTGAGTATCTGCATTACAAACACATTTTATTTATTTTTTTACTTTTTACTAACTTTATTATTTTAAAGATTTTATTTATTTGTCAGAGAGAGAGAGAGAGACAGAGAGAGCACAAACAGGGGGAGCAACAGGCAGAGGGAGAAGCAGGCTCAATCCCAGGACCCTGGGGTCATGACCTGAGCCAAAGGCAGGTGCTTAATTGAGTGAGACACCCAGGCAACCCTACACCCATATTTTATTTTTTGTTTTTATATTTAACTTAAATTTAAAAAATAATTTTAATTCCAGGAGAGTTAACATATAGTGTCATACTAGTTTCAAGTGTATAATATAGTGACTCAGCAAGTCCATGCCTTATTCAGTGCTCATCATGAGAAGTGTATTCTTAATCCCCCTCACCCTTCCCCCGACTCACCTTTCCTCTGGGGACCATCCATTACAAAATATTTTAGATTTAAGACATTTCCCTTTTTTCATCTTTCATCATAAAGGTGGACATATAACTAGAGATCTATCAAAAATTTATACAATTACATATCCTTCCTCATGTGATAGTGAAGTAAAAACTGTCATCAAATTCAAATATAAATCCCAATTTCAGTGGCAATGACTCTTACTTAAGTACTATCCCTACCTCAGAAAAAAATTACAATAGAATACTATTAAAAATGGAAATAAGGAAACATCACATTGATTCTTGCACAACGACCTATACAATGTTATGGAAGTGGTTTTATTGATAACAATTTTACTAAACATACAAAATACTTCACCTTCGGTTATTTCTCATGGTAGCCCAAAAAAGTAAAACAAAGAAGCTAAGTTGTTATCTAATTAAATGGGACCTACAAGAGAGGAGCAAGATGGGGGAGGTGTATGGAGATAGTTATTATTACGAAAATGGAGGAATGAAGCCAAGAGGGATGAAAGAAGCTCTCTCTACTCCCTCACGAGTGGCCCACAGAGATTAGGAATGGTATGATGCTGAAATTGCCAGAAAACTGCAAGAAGAAGAAATTTTGGCTACCCAGGTGGACATGAGAGCAGTTCAAGTATCCCAGGATGAGGAAATAGCTAGACTTCTCATGGCTGAAGAAAAGAAAGCTTATAAGAAGGCCAAGGAGCGGGAGAAATCATCTTTGGACAAAAGGAAGCACAACCCTGATTAGAAGCCAAAAACAACTAAATCGGCACACTCAAAGTCAAAAGAGAGTGATGACCCTCACCGTTCTAAGAATGACAGGCCAGCACGGCCACCACCACCTATCATGACAGATGCTGAAGATTTGGATTACACTCATTTTACAAACCAGCATAATTCCACGCGTCATTTCTCAAAATCAGAATCCACTCATAAAGGTTTCCATCATAAGCAGTAAAACCCTAGGAATGTGCCTTGAGAACGGACTCACTGTAGCAAACATTACTGGATGATACAGAATGCATTCCACACTCATTTTTTTCCTCCTGTATTTGTATTCCTGAGATTTATCTTCAAGTGTTCTGACCATAAATAATTTTAATTCATTTAAAAAAATATATCATCAGGAGTTCAGCTAGATAGTTATCAAACCATTCTGAATACCTACAAACTCAACAGGAGATCAAAGAGAAGAAGACCAGTAATTCTAAGAAGAGAAAATAGACCACTTTCCAGAAGGTAGAACGTGCAGAGAAGTGAATCCAAGGTGACATATGGGAAGACAAACTGGGGGGAAGGGCCAGCTTCCAGCGAGAGAGGGAGCAGCTGAGCACAAAAAGGAACTTTTAGAAGTCTACTCCACTGTGGGATGTCATTGTAGAGGCTAAGGGGGTAAGGGGTATCACTCTTCGGGATAGTATGGTCTCAGGACCCACGGAGTCAAAAAAAAGTCCAGGGGTGTCTGAGTGTGGCAAGCCTTCCAGGTATAGAGCAGGGAAGCTGGCTGCAGAGACAGAGCCAAGGGGGGAGAACTAAGCTCAGGATTACCTTAAACCATAATCCGAGGCATAGTTGGGCCACTACTCTCCCAGCAGGAACCCCACAAAGGGCAGATCAGGGGAGAAACGCCCTTCCTTCTCCAAGAGGAGCTCCACAGGAGCACAGTGCCAGAATCAGCTGGGTTTGGAGACTCCAAATGGGGCCATTCTCCAGAGATAGAAAAACTCAGTCACAGGATGAGTGAGCTTGGATTGCAGCCAGAGACCTGGGAGACAGAGGGATTAACTGCTTTTCTTTGAGGGTGCACTGAGCAGTAGGGCCCCCAAGCTCTCAGCTCCTCCAAGGCCAGATATTGAGAAGCCACCATCTTCATTTTGGTCCTCCAAAGTTATACAGAAAGTGTTCAGGGAACAAAAGTTCCTGAAAGCAAACACAAGCAGATTACTTAGCCTGGCCCCTGGCAAGGGTGGTTCAGTTCCACCTCAGGCAAAGACATTTGAGAATCACTGCAACAGACCCCTTCCCCAGTATATTAGCAAGAACATCTAGCCAAGAACAAGTTTCCTCTCAATGAGAACTGCAGAACTCCAGAGCTAGGGGAAAGCAACACATAGAATTCATTACTTTTTCCCATGATTCTTTAGTCTTTGAAAGTTAATTTTTTACATTTTTTTCTCATTCTATTTGTAAAAATTTCTCCTCCATCTTATTTTAACGTTTTTTTAAACTATTTTATCTTATCAATACCTTTTTAAATTCTTTTTAAATTTTCATTGTGATAGTCATATTCTATCCCTTCATTGTATTTAACTTTATTTTTTGTATACATACAGGTTTATTTTTTTTTTAAATTCTGGGACACAGATTCTTCTAATAGGCCAGAATATACCCTAAATCTAGCACATGTCTTTGTTCTAGTCTCCAGACTAATCACATTCTTTCCCCCTTTTTTTTTTCTCCTTTTTCAAAGAAATTATTGTTTCCTTTTTTAGAATATTTTTTAATTTTTTGCTTTACAGTCATATTCCATCCCTTCATCATGTTTACCCTTATTTTGTCTGTTCTATTCTCCAGTCTAAGATAATTTTTTTTCTTTTTTCCTTTTTTCCTCCTTTGTTTTCCTCCCAGTTTGGGGTCTCTTCTGACTTGGTTAATATATAATTTTCTGGAATCATTGCCACCCTTGTAGTATTTTGTTCAATCATTCATCTTTTTTATCTGTATAAAATGACAAGGTGGAAAAACTCACCACAAAAAAAAAAAAAAAAAGAACAAGAGGCAGTACGGATGCCTAGAGACCTAACCAATACAAACAACAGTAATATCTCAGAACTACAGTTCAGAATGATGACTATCAAGGTGCTAACTTGGCTTGAAAAAAGCATGAAAGACCCTAGAGAATCCCTTTCTGGAGAAATAAAATCCCTTTCTGGAGAAATTCAGGAATGAAAATCTAACTAAGTTGAAATCAAACAAGGTATTGATGAGGTGTAATAAAAAAAATGGAGGCTCTTACTTCTAGGATAAATGAGGCAGAAGAAAGAATTAGTGATTTAGAAGACCAAATGATGGAGAAAAAGAAGCTGAGAAAAAGACAAACTACTACTGAACCATGAGGGCAGAATTTGATAAATAAATGATACCATAAGATGAAATAATATTAGGATAATTGGGATCCCAGAAGAAGAAAGAAAGAGAGAGGTAGAAGGTATTTTGGAAAAAATTATAGCAGAGAATTTCCCCAATTGGGCAAAGGGAACAAGCATAAAAATCCAGGAGGCTTAGAGAACCCCCCTCAAAATCAATAAAAATGGGGGGGAGGTTATGGACATTGGGGAGGGTATGTGTATGGTGAGTGCTGTGAAGCGTGTAAACCTGGCAATTCACAGACCTGTACCCCTGGGGATAAAAATATATTTTATGTTTATAAAAAAATAAAAATAAATTTTAAAAAATTTAAAAATCAATAAAAATAGGTCCACACCCTATCATTGAATAGTAAAACTTACAATTCCTAGTGACAAAGAGAAAACCCTGAAAGCAGCCCAGGACAAGAGGTCTGTAACCTACAACAGTAAAAATATTAGATTGGAAGCAGACCTGTCTACAGAGATCAGGCAGGCCAAAAGTACTGGCATGATATAATCAGAGCACTGTAACGAGAAAAATATGCAACCAAGAATACTACATCCAGCTTGGCTGTCATTGAAAATAGGAGAGATAAAAAACTTCCAGGACAAAGACGAAAAGAATTTGCAAACACCAAACCAGCCCTATAGAAAATATTGAAAGTGGTCCTCTAATCAAAGACAAAGCCTAAAAGTAACAGACCAAAAAGGAACAAAGACAATATACAGTAACCGTCACCTTACAGGCACTAGAAGGGCACTAACTGTATAGCTTTCAATAGTAACTCTGAATGTAAGTAGGCTAAATGCCCCAGTCAAAAGACACAGAGTGTCAGATGGATTAAAAAAAGAAGAAGAAGAAAGAAAAGACCCATTGATATGCTGTCTGCAAGAAACTCATTTGAGACCTAAAGACTCCAGATTTAAAGTCAGGGGGTGGAAAGCAAGTTACCACGTTAATAAACATCAAAAGAAAGCTGGTGTAGCAATCCTTACATCAGATAATTTAAATTTTAAGCCAAAGACTATAGTAAGAGATGAGAAAGGAAACTATACCATGCTTACAAGCTTTGTCCAACAAGATCTAACAATTTTAAATATCTATGCCCCTAACATGGTATCAGCTAATTATATAAACCAATTAATAACAAAATCAAAGAAGCGCATCAATAATAATACTAATAATAATAGTAGGAAACTTTAACAACCCCCTCACTGAAATGGACAGATCCTCTAAGGAAGAAATCAAGAAGGAAATGAAGGCTTTAAATGACACATTGGACCAGATAGACATCTCAGATAAATTTAGAACATTCTATCCCAGAATAACAGATTACGCATATTCCTCTAGTGCACATGGAACATTCTCCAGAATAGATCACATTCTGGATCACAAATCAAGTCTCAACTGGTACCAAAAGATTGGGATCATTCCCCACATATTTTCAGGCTGCAATGCTTTGAAACTAGAACCCAACCATAAAAGGAAAGTTGTAAAAAACCCAAATACATAGAGGCTAAAGAGCATACTGCTAAAGAATGAATGGGTCAACCAGAAAATTAAAGAATTAAAAAAAATTCATGGAAAAAAAATGACAATGAAAACACAACTATTCTAAATTTTTGGAAACAACAAAGAGAGTCCTGATAGGAAAGTATATAGCAAGATAAACCTTCTCAAGAAAAAAAGAAAGGTCTCAAGTACACAACTTAACCTACACCTAAAGGAGCTGGAGAAAGAATAGCAAAGAAAGCCTAAACCCAGCAGGAGAAGAGAAATCATAAATATCAGAAGAGAAATCATAAAGACTCAGAGGAGAAATAAATGAAATAGAAACCAAAAAAAACAGCAGAACAAATCAACAAAACTGGGAGCTGGTTCTTTGAAAGAACTAATAAGATTGATAAACTCCTGGCCACACTTATCGAAAAGAAAAGAGAAAGAACCAAATAAATAAAAAACATGAATGAAAGAGGAGAGATCACAACCAACACCAAAGAAATACAAACAATTATAAATAACATATTATGAGCAACTACACACCAGCAAATTTGACAATCTGGAAGAAATGGATGCATTCCTAGAGACATATAAACTACCAAAATTAAACCAGGAAGAAACAGAAAACTTGAGCAGACCCATAACCAGTAAGGAGACTGAAACAGTCTTTAAAAAAAAAAAAAAAAATCTCCCAACAAACAAGAGCCCAGGGCCAGATGTCTTCCTGGGGAATTCTACCAAGCATTTAAAGGATTAACACCTATTCTCCTGAAACTGTTCCAAAAATTGGAAATGAAAGAAAAACTTTCAAACTCATTTTATGAGACCAGCATTCCCAAAACCAGACAGAGACCGTATCAAAAAGAATTATGACCAATATCCTTGATGAACATGGATGCAGATAATCTCGCCAAAATACTAGCCAATAGGATCTAATAGTACATTAAAAAGATTATTCACCACGATCAAGTGGGATTTATTCTTCGGCTGCAAGGTTGGTTCAACATCTGCAAATCAATCAATGTGATACAGTACATTAATAAAAGAAAGAACAAGAACCATATGATATTCTTAATAGATGCTCAAAAAGCATTTGACAAAGTACAGCATCCTCTCTTGATCAAAACTCTTCACAGTGTAGGGATAGAGGGTACATACCTCAAAGTCATCAAAGCCATCTGTAAAAAACTCACAGCAAATGTCCATTCTCACAGGGGAAAAACTAAGAACATTTTCCCTAAGGTCAAGAACACAGCAGGGATGTCCACTATCACCACTGCTATTCAACACAATACCAGAAGTATTAGCCTCAATAATCAGACAAGGAAAAGAAATTAAAGGCATCCAAATTGGCAATGAAGAAGTCAAACTCTCCCTCTTTGCAGATATGATACTTTATGTGGAAAACCCAAAAGACTCCACTCCAAAACTGCTAGAACTCATACAGGAATTCAGTAAAGTGTCAGGATATAAAATCAGTGCACAGAAATCAGCGGCATTTCTATACACCAACAACAGGACAGAAGAAAGAGAAATTAAACAGTCAATCCCATTTACAATTGCACCCAAAACCATAAGACACCTAGGAATAAACCTAACCAAAGAGGCAAGGAATCTGTACTCAGAAAACTATAATGTATTCATGAAAGACATTGAGGAAGACACAAAGAAATGGAAAAGTGTTTCATGCTCATAGATTGGAAAAACAAATATTGTGAATATGTCTATGCTACCCAAAGCAATCTATACATTTAATGCAATCTCTATCAAAATACCATCAATTTTTTTCAAAGAAATTGAATAAGTAATCTTAAAATTTATATGGAACCAGAAAAGACCCCAAATAGCCAGAAGAATGTTGAAAAGAAAACTAAAGTTGGCAGAATCACAATTCCGGACTTCAAGCTCTATTACAAACCTATAATCATCAAGACAGTATGGGATGGGCTCAAAAACAGACACATAGGTCAATGGAACAGAACAGAAATCCCAGAAATGGATCCTCAACTCTATGGTCAACTAATCTTTGATAAGGCAGGAAAGAATGTCCAATGGAAAAATGATGGTCTCTTCAACAAATGGTGTTGGGGAAATTGGACAGCTACATGCAGAGGAATGAAGCTGGACCATTTCTTTACACCACACACATAAATAGACTAAAAACGGATGGAATACCTCAATGTGAGACGGAAATCCATCAAAATCCTTGAGAAGAACACAGGCAGCAAAACCTCTTCAACCTCAGCTGCAACAACTTCTTCCTAGAAACATCATCAAAGGCAAGGCAAGCGAGGGCAAAAATGAACTCTTGGGATTTCATCAAGATCAAAAGCTTTTGCACAGCAAGGGAAACAGTCAACAAAACCAAAAGACAACTGGCAGAATGGGAGAAGATATCTGCAAATGACATATCTGATAAAGGACTAGTACCTATAATCTATAAAGAACTTACCAAACTCAACACCCAAAGAACAAATAATCCAATCAAGAAATGGGCAGAAGACATGAACAGACATTTCTGAAAAGAAGACATCCAAATGGCCACCAAACACATGAAAAAGTACTCAACATCACTCAGCATCAGGACATACAAATCAAAACCACAATAAGATACCACCCCATACCAATGAGAATGGCTAAAATTAACAAGTCAGGAAACAATAGATGTTGGAGAGGATGCGAAGAAAGGGGAACCCTCCTACACTGTCGGTGGGAATGCAAGCTGGTGCAGCCACTCTGGAAAATAGTATAGAGGTTCCTCAAAAAGTTGAAAATAGAGCTACCCTATGACCCAGCACTCTCACTACTGGGTATGTACCCTAACGATACAAGTGTAGTAATCTGAAGGGGTACATGCACCCAAATGTCTATAGCAGTAATGTCCACAATAGCCAAACTATGGAAAGATTTGCAAGATCCCTGAAGATCTCTTCTGAACCTTCTCCAGTTTGTGAGGGTCTCCCTCAATATGAAACATCTCTAGAAGTGAGCACTACTACTCAGATGCAAGTTGGCGAATAAATCATGTAGTGATATCAGTATTTCTCCAGACCCCTACAATATATATCTTGATTCTATAAGATTGTATTAACACATCTATGGCAATTCCATCTTCCAACTAATTCAAGGTGCTCCATTAGTCAACAACGCCTCTAGATCATTTTCCCTCTATTGTATGCTTAAATAGTTCGACTTTTGATTTAATCTAGATTGGTATCATAGCAAACCCTAAACCCCCTACTAATATACAAATACATTATATTTGGGGGCACCTGGTGGCTCAGTTAGCTAACTGTCTGTTTTCAGCTCAGGTCATGATCCCAAGGTCCTGGAATGGAGCCCTGTGTCAGGCTCCCTGCCTAGCAGGGAGTCTGCCTCTCCCTCTCCCTGTCCCTCCACTTGTGCTCTCTCTCTCTTTCAAATAAATAAAATTTTTAAAAAATATTAAAAACTAAATTATGTTTAAGTCATTACCATAAGTTCCCATTAGCTCCTAGCTCCTGATAAAAAATCTGAATATTAATTGACCTGTGAGGTAAAACACTTCTTTTCAAAAACAGCCCAAAGCATCTGTTTAATAATCTATTAATGAAATTTTGTCGGGTAATGACATCAAGCCCAACAATCTTTTTATGTTTTAAAGTATATCTCACAATATAAACATAACATCACTCATTATATTTTACTAAATCCTACTGAGACATTTCTATCACTGTAAAGATATTTCTTTCATATTTAACATCAAGCTTTAAGAATCAGTAGAGTAGGTACATTTACCATCTTGTACCAGAGTAGAATAGTAATAGTATTAGATAATAGTAATCTACTATTATCACAGGAAATGTCCATTAAATAATTCCCAGAGGATTGCTTACTCACTTAAAGGAATCTGAGTTGAACATACACATTTGTCTAAAAAACTCCTTCTAAATGAATGGCCTATAGCATTTCTCTTTATACCCTGTGTAAAGCCGTAAATGGTAAAGAAGAACCATTGTGTCTTTGATTTACCATGTTTGAATCTGTGCATTATTAATAGGACAATGGCAACTAGAAATCACTAAGAATCTTTTAACTACAGAGACGTACAATGTTAGAAATATTAAAAATTTGACCAAGTGTATATACAGTCTTCTGTATAGTCATGATATGCCTCTCACTTCAATTCCATCCCATGTACAAGTAGACACTTAATAAGCGTCTCTTTTTAAATAATGTTGTGGTTATTTTCTCCTTGCTTACATGATAAATCTACCTTTCTCTGTAGCTAAAACAAAAGAAAACAAAACAAAAACCTCACAACTTTATCTTTAAAGTAAATGAAATTTATGATATTTTGAAATTACATGCATTTTTTTTTTTCATTTACCTAGAAATCCCAGGAGAGTTTTCTGGGGTCAGAAATAAAGAAGTCAAGCTATAAAATTCACAGAAGAAATTGAAATAAAGTATGATTATGAACATCAGATTACTAGTTAAGGGTCAGGAGCGCTAAAGTCTATCAAAATGACAACGTCAGGCAAGTGATCTAGAATATAAAAAATGTGGAAGCAGTAAAACAAGCCAGGCAGATCATCGGAAGAGAACAAAGCCTCTAGGGCATGGTTCTCAAAGTTTAGTGTTTGGGAGACACACCTGATATGCTTCTTGAAATTCTCAGGTTCCCTGGTCCTACCTTTGGAGATTGAAACTGAGTAAAGCTGTGGTAGGTCCCAGGTCATTTCAGTAAATGCTGATGCATCTGGAACACTCTAAGTAAAATTACCTTGGAGGTTTTGGGTACCTGAATCCAGGTGCTCAAGTGCATCAGATGGCAACCCTGCTGACAGGGAGATAGAGGTGAGCACAGGTCTCTGCCTGAGGTAGTCCTGACTGCTTCCTAGTCCCAGGGCAGATAGGCACTGATCATGTTACCATGGTCGCAAATATACCCCATGGTCACCTATGGTATATTTCATCACCGGTGAGTATTCACTTACACCTAAATAATGTTACATAACCTAGTTAGTGTTTTATCTTCATTTTGAAAATTGATGCTAATTTTTAAATCTAGAAATATGTTCTTTGGCAATTCCATATTTAGTCATTGAACAATCATGTATGATAAACACTTTTCTCTATATGAATACTGAAGTCAGGATTTTAACATTTTATAACATGTCAAACAATGTGTTAAACATTTTTTCCTGGTATAAATCTCTAGCAGGTTGGTTTCTCTGTTTGTAAAGTTTTAGGAAGCAAGAGGGACAGAGGGAGATGGGAGGGAGGGAAACTGGAGGGAGGGAGTAAAGGAGGAAGGGAGGAAGGAAGGAAGGAAAGAAAGAAAGATGGAGGGAGGACAGGTGCAAGGAAGATAAAAGAAAGGGAAAGATGTTTGGTTAGACCAGTTTTGTACAGTTTTTCATGGGTCACCAAGTAGATGTTGAAGGCAGCAGATTATTTCACTATGGGAAAACAAACAAACAAACCTATAGAAATACTTTTACAAAGATGGAATTTCATGTGTTTGTGAAAAAAATATTGTCCGTGAAAATAAGCTATTTTAAAAGTACACTGATATATCATAGAGTCATAAACCAACATTTGAGAGGCAAGGTATAAAAGGATTATTTTTAAAAAGTAAGAGGGCTTGTATAAATCATTTATTTTGAACTATTCTAAAGGTATTACCCATAATGTAATATGTATATGTACATATTAAATACAGATTTTTAAAATTTTTTTTTATTTTTTATAAACATATATTTTTATCCCCAGGAGTACAGGTCTATGTATTATCAGGTTTACACACTTCACAGCACTCACCAAAGCACATACCCTCCCCAATGTCCATAACCCCACCCCCCTTCTCCCAACGCCCCTCCCCCCAGCAACCCTCAATTTGTTTTGTGAGATTAAGAGTCACTTATGGTTTGTCTCCCTCCCAATCCCATCTTGTTTCATTGATTCTTCTCCTACCCACTTAAGCCCCCATGTTGCATCACCACTTCCTCATAGCAGGGAGATCATATGATAGTTGCCTTTCTCTGCTTGACTTATTTCGCTAAGCATGATATGCTCTAGTTCCATCCATGTTCTTGCAAATGGCAAGATTTCATTTCTTTTGATGGCTGCATAGTATTCCATTGTGGATAAAGAAGATGTGGTATATATACACAATTAAATACAGATTTTTTAAAAAGATTTTACTTATTTATTTGACACACAGAGAGAGATCACAATCTGGCAGAGAGGCAAGCAGAGAGAGAGAGGGGAAGCAAGCTCCCTGCTGAGCAGAACCCCATGTGGGGCTGGATCCCAGGACCCTGAGACCATGACCTGAGCCGAAGACAGAGGCTTTAACCCACTGAGCCCCCCAGGTGCCCCAAAGCAAGTATTTTTAAATAATGTGTTTACCCATATGATTCAGAGTTATGCTGTCTCAACATTTCCTTAATAAATAAATAACCAAAATAATGGACTTTTTTCATCTAGATGATTTATCCTTTTTAACATGCATTTCCCTTTAAGAAGCAACATTGATCATGTGAAATCACACCTGTGATGAATTATATATAGAGAACTAAATACAGCAAAGACCCAGCAAGGAAGTTCCATGGATGGTTCTAATCCTGACCACTTTTATTAAATCAGGAAAGGAAGGCTGAGTGGCAGTTCAAGAGGAGAAGTAACCATCCACTAATAACTGCACCATAGGTGGGAATCTACTCATCCAGTGCCTCTCCTTCCAAAAGCTTCTCTTTCTAGTCCAGTCTGTGGAAACCTATGTTATCCCTCCTCCTTCACCTTGGTCCCAGCAGGTGCAAAGTCTTGGGACATGACCCCTGTTCCCGATACTAGTGGAAGAAATACATATGAAAGCATAGAATTGAATGCAGCATGATCACTGTAGTAGCAGAGTATCAACAAAATGAGAGCTGGCATGAATTAACACTATTAGAGATAGCTGTGTGTGTATGATTATTTGTTTATCATTAACTATATAGTTCATTTCATGTCGTGGTTTCAGATTTCAATGATGCTTTAGGGATTTTCTTTGTCACTTACAAAGTACACCATTTCAGTATCACCTTCTCATAGGGTGAAAAGATCAGTCTGAAATGGATGGAGCAAACCATGACTTCAGTCACTAAATCCAGGACCCAGAGGCAATCCATGTTGGCAACACTCCTCACCAATGGCTCCCCTTCTCACTGTGGGTGTCTCGTGGTCAAGATCCAGCCAGAAAATGGTGACAATTCTGAATCTAATTTGCTAAGAAGCTGAATAAATTTTGATTCTACAATTTGAGGTATAATCAGGTGTGAATTATATAGTCAGCATACATGAAAGACTAGCAAATTCAAAGTGCCATTACAGAACTTAATGTATTTAATTTAATTTGGAATATGATGAATTTCCATAGCTGGACACTAGTTAGGTGCCAAAGTATGCTTTCAGAAAATGACAACACCCAGAAAAGACAGTCAGGAGTGTGTGAATTTATTTTATGGCTCCTTTTCTAATTTCCAGTGTGTCTTCAAATACAATTTATGAAATGGTTTATGAAACACTGCAACAATAGAACAAAGCCCCACCTCTGAAAAAGATGCAATGAAAATAATATTGCTAAACCACGTCTGGATTATTTGAAAGGTTAAATCTTTTTATATTAAGTTCTCAATATGTTATGTAAGGGTTCATTACTGATTCTTTGCAGCTATGAAGAGGCAAAAAATCACTATAATAGGAAACTAGTCACTATCTGACCCCACTGTCAGGGCTCCCTGCTTAATACCAGAGTCTACCTCATTCATCTTGTCAACTAAATGTTGAATGTCAATACCAGAAAAACTCAGACTGCAGAGAAAAGGCATAATCTTGGCAAAGAAGAAGGATGACAGGAGGCTCTGAAACTTCCCCCAATCATATACAAAGCACAGACAGATGAAGATCTAACAAGAGTTAGACCCACTCACTGTGGAAGAAAATTGACAAGAATGACAACTGGGTGGGCGTCGCATAAGAGAATGGTTTCAATATCAAAGAAGTGTCTCAAGAAAATGAATGAAGCATTTGAATATTCTTTCAAAAAATCTTTTAAAACTACTAGAAAAGTTAAACATGAAATGAAGAATATCACATCATTTTATCATGTAATGTCATAAAATGTATGCCGCCCAGCAAGATTCAGCATTTGGTTCACTCTTTTTGAGATTCAATTTATTAACTGATGTTTTAACCTACATTCTGTCATATATTAGATAAAACTAATAACATAAATGTTCATTTTATCGAAATGAAGTCCCAATCAAGCTTCGCCCCCTCCCACTTAGAAAATTCTGCTCCCTTTCTTCACAGATTAACTTTCAATGGCCTTCTTCCAAAACGACCTATCCTTAAGTAACAAGGGCCATCTATAAATCAATTCTGTCTCAAGGCAATAGACAAATTTGTATCTACCAAATCACTTTGTAGAAAAGAAAAAAAATTCTGATCACAACCTCTGTTAGACTCACACTCATAAAGTAAGAGAACATGACTTGAAGTCAATATACTGTCAGACACAAACTTAATCATATGTAAAGCAGGAAATGGATGTTAAAATGGTTCTGTGCCATTATATTTCTCCATGTAGAAAGCCAAGAGGTGTCAAATTTCTATTCTGTTTCTATTTCGTAAAATGCAGTGACTATTTTGATCTTATTTTTTCCAGCACCTTCATATATTAATAATTCTCCCTCTTATCTTTTAATATGATTGTTTTCAGATTTGAGAGATCTATTCCAAACAGGGATATCATGGATATAAAGCTGAATTACCAAGTAATATAATGCTTTTTGATACTCCCTTGTTGATAGAGTTCATTATGATTCCAAAGATTAAAGTTACCATTACAACGCTATCAATCAGCCAAAAAAGCAGACCAAGACAGCAACTGGTCCTGTTCTATGAAATGAATCAGTGACTCTGATTAAACAACTAACGAACTTCCTTTCCAAGCACACTGATCATTGCCCTACAATTACCTTTGGTAGAATATCCTATGCAATGCTCTGAATGTTGGATAAGACATAAAAATGAGATATGATAAATTATACTAATAAAAGGCAAAACTTCAAATATGAGCAATTAAACTACAGATCTTCTGTAATGGCAGTCACTATGTAAATGATGACAAAACCTAATTTCTATATTCAATTTACTTCTAAATGGCAAGCAATCAAATTAATCTAAAGAATTAGCTTAATTTTTTTCTGAGTAGATACAATATTACATGGTGACAAGGAATATAGGTTTAAACTCTGCCATCCATTAGCTGTAAGCACTTGAGGGAAATTTTATGGCCCTCATTTTTTAAATCTGTGTAATGGGGATTATAATACCTCAGCAAACTGTTAAGGGCTCACCAAGATTGCATACAATGGAAGATCAGTCTTTCCCCAAAAGGAAAGTGGCTGACTGGCCAATAAGGACCTCTGTCTTCCCCTAGGCAAGACTACAGGAATCTTAGATTTTGATCTTGAATCCTGAGTGATGTAATAGAATGATAGAAAAAATTATTAGAGTCTATTCATTTTAGTCAGGGCACTGATGAACCTACTTACGAGCATTGGCTGCCTAGACACCCTTGAGAGTGTAGCTTTTCTACTGATTCTGTGAGCTGCCCCATATCTTTTTAAATTAATTTTTCTTTTAGTTTCTGTGACTTGGAACTATCTAACCTTAACTGAAGTAATATAACACCTTCAGTAGGCAGGAGCATGTATTAGACAAATAGGAATTTCTCAAGGGTAAAATCCTACCATTGAACCAGAGCTTTAAAATATTACTCATTTGCATAGCATTTGACATTATTCAAGGCACCTCCACTTATTTCGTTTGGCTCCTATAATAACCCACATAGTATGTGGGAGAGGTCTGATACATCATCCCCAAAGTAAGGGTTAGAGTCCGGACAAAAGATGAAGTCTGCTTGAAAATCAGGCTTCAGCTCTATGTCATCTAATTTGGGACCATAGATTTCAATCACTTGTTTACCTAAATTCAACATAAAGGAATGTAACGATAATTTATAGCACAGAATATTAGACAGGCAAGATACCTGATATATTTCACTCTAAAAAGCCTTTATTTGATTAATGGGAAGATAAGACTGGATAATGAAGTGACTTACTTGAAATAAATAATCCACCTAAGGTGAAAATAATGCTAAATCATGGTGTATCAGATTCAGATCCCATTCAAGAAATTTTAGTTACTGGAGCGAGGTGTCATCCCTCAGGTGGTCCTCAAGGGTCTGCAGGAGCTTGGGGAAGGAATTAGACAGGGAGTTGTTTTCCCAACCTTATAAGCTCAAGACTTCTTACCTCAAAGGTTTTTTAAGTAACTCTCCATTCTTAGCCAGCATGCCACCTGATATCTGCCCTTGGCCATGTCCTAAACCCACTAGAGCTACTCTAAACATACACAAAGCTGTCTGCAAGCTGAGCAGTAATCTCTGTTTGCAATTTAGAGAAAGCTCTGTATCTATCCTCCTTCCCAACCCAGGGCCTGCATTTATTCTTTAAGACTACCCCTCTCTCCTGGACAAATTGGAGTCCTATCAGCAGTTTCTCCAAAGCTTCCAGGAACAGACCAGGTGTGAGTATTATAAGACCTTTCCCCCTCTCTCCAAGCTGGTGGACTGAGATGAGGAATCATGTTCTTATCAAAAATTGCCAACCAGTTAGCTGGGCCTTCCTCCAAGCTGCATTCCCTCAATGTCCCAAAACCCCCCAAAGTAGCCTGGCTGTGTCTCATGCAATTATATTCAAATCCTACTCAAATAGAATCTGCATTGCTGCCCTTTTATTGGGACCCAACACTCATATGATCTCCTCTGTGCCTGCTGGAACTGTAGTCATATCTGATTTCCTGCAGCCAGTTTCCTCTGTCCAGGTGCTGCATTTTCCTCTTGCACTTCAACTGTTTGTTGTAAACATAGAGAGCTGGTGAGATTGAGGGACCCCCTGTTAGGGGCTGATAGTAACGGAACATGATCCACACACATTCTTCCTTTGAGTAACTGGCTTGCCCAGAGCAAGAAATATCAACTTTTTAAAGAATCTCTTAATTCTGCACTAGATACAATTTTTTTTTTTTTTTTTAGAAAATAAGTGAGGAGGAACAAAATTATGACAGATTCCATTCCCCTAGAGTACCGAGAAGAATCTGTGAGGTTTTGTTTTGGGAAAAGGCTGGGCAGATATCAATGAAAAACCCTGAAATGTAAAGCACATTCAGTTTTTCTTCCAATGCTCAAGTGACAACAGAATGACAAAAGCAAACTTCAATCCATTTTTCTCAACCCAGCAGGACAACCACTCCCCAGGAAAGGAATTATCATCGTGAATCAACTGTAAAACACACAACCATTTTAACTGACTGAAATAAGTAGCATTCATGCTGAAATATGAGGTCACCCTGGACACTTGAAATGAAAGAATATAGATAAAGAGAAAGCTTTGATCCCTGCTGGATTTGAAAGTTTCATGGTGAAGAGTGGATAAACTGGGGAATTCGTGGACGTCAACGTTTGAGGTTTCTTTGCAAATCTGAATGGATATAATTTTAGATCTAAATGGAAACCAACATATTGAAGATACGAAACAAATCAGTCAATTATAAGGTCCTAAAGATAAAAAGCAATCCAATCGAATTTGTGTGATACATTATTTGGTTGGAAACATTTTAAATCTTCCCTATACCTTTAAAAAATGTCTTAATTGCTTTACTTTATAAAAATAAATGATCCCAGTTGAAAGCTCATCTCATCTCAATTAAGTCAATTTAAAGACAAAATTTTAGTTTATGCGTTATAACATAGGGCTCCAACCCCATGAAATAATAGGGATTCAAAGTTACCATGGATGAAAACATATATCACTCTTCGTTTGCTTTTTTTATCATTTAAAAAAATCTTTCTTTAATGTGTCATAAATCCATAAGACTTTTCATCTTGAATGGACCTTAAAAATCACATCATAGACAGTCTCTTCATTTAGAAATGATGAAATAATTGCAATGAAATGCAATTTAAGAGATTAAGTGGCCTTAAAATGAAATTCATCATCAAACACCTAATTTAGAATCTGAAAATAACAGTATCATAGAACACATATGGGGCATAACTCCCCTTCCTTACTCTCTCCAGGTTTTAGGCTATGTACTTACTGACCAAAGGAGGGCAGGATAATCAAGATGCACAAATACTGAAATACCAAAGCTCATAACCCACACAATATTAGAAGGTTCTATGACAAAGCTTTCAGGTTGATGTTAAGTCAATTAACTTGCCACTCTAAAGATATTTAAAAATGATAATGACAGCACTTTGCAGAAATGGTTATAGCCCTCTGGCATTATCTGTTAAAATGACCATTTATGGTTCCATCCAATGTCAACAATTCTACATGCAGCACAAGACATAACAAAACTATTTTAAGCTCCATTGTTGAGTAGAGTGAATGTACCTCCCAGCCTTCAATGTGAGACTGCCATCTGCCTCTTGGCCTCGATTATGTTGGAACAGACAGCTTTCACGACTTGGAGGGCTTCCATTACCGCTGCGTAGTCACTGTGTTTCCTTGGACTCTGCTTCAGCAACTCCTGTTTATACACACAAAAAAATAAATCGCCCTTTGATCTTCAGCTTTCTGGTATAGCATGTTCAGAATGGCCAGGAAATGAGAACTGCAGAGATTGTGAGAGCCACTTTCAGAAGGGACATCACAAACTCCACTAAAATTCAGATCAAAAACAAAGGTTGAATCAATGAATATACATTACCCTGACACACATTTTGCAGCTCCTTTAATTTTTTTGCCTTAAAATTATTTTGTTTTAAAAACTAAATTAGATTTCTCCTTTTGAATTGTCAAATATCTCACCTGCAGCATGTAATTTGTTTCTAAGATTGACCTCTGCTCCAAAAGAAATAGAACTCTGTATGTCTTCCTAGAGCCTTAGCGGAACATTAAGTCTTTATATAAATATGTCTCATAATATCAAAAATAATTTCAATGCCTTATTTCCTAATACACCTTTGAGAAACTACAAAAACATGCCATAAGTAAAGCAAAATTTTTAAATAATGTCTTATACTCTAGCAAAATAAATAACTTACAAGTTCCATGATACTCCATCACTAACAGAGCAATTATGCTATTTTCACCAAAAACCTGGTTTCACTTTCTGCAATGAATGAATTGCCATAAGCCCCTCCACAGATTATTTTTTTTTGTTGTGGTTTTGATTTGGGGGGTTTTGGGGGGCATTTTATGTGTTTTTTTTTTTCCCATTTAGGATATCAGAGCAAGCGTGATCTTTAATATTTTAAATTTAAAAGGTTTTGTTTGTTGTTTAGAAGCACAAAATTAAACATCTTCACCCACTGTGTAGACAGTTGTGACCACATTGCTTTTTAATCAGTCATTTGTTTCTTTACTACAGTTGCCATCATCACGTAACTAACACAATTACAGAAATCCTGGGGCAAGTCTTTAAAATAATTTTCTCAATTCTTAATATCCAGTGGGAAATTATGCAGTTGTTATACTCTCTTGAGGGCTGTTACTGTTGAAACTTCTGCCATAAACTTTGACCCTGCATTCAGTATGTTCAAACTCCATTCTGCAGAGCTATCGCCAGAAGAATACACATTGCATCACTCCCAACATAAAATTTAAAAACTTATGTTGGATCACAAATCCATAAAAGAGATATGCTAGCTTCTCTAAAAATTCTAAAGTGCAGAAGTATTTGTAAATTATGTGAAGTGGTCAAGTCAGTCTGTGGACTGTGATTTGAGGTCCTATGGAATTGTGCCCAGTGGGTATCCATGAAGTTGAGACATGAATGTAGACAATGTGAAGTAGCAAGAAAAATAACTAGTAATAATCTTTTGTCAGTTACTTTCTATGAACACTGTACTGGTTGGCCACACCAATAATTTCAAGTTCCACAAATATGACCAATAGTTTAACACAAAGTGTAACCCCTAATGTTTTTCTCTGAATAAATAAAACCAACCGAAATCAAAGAGATTATCAGCACAATGGTACAACAACAAAAAAATTATCAACACCAACATATCTACTACACAAGTAAATAGTTTCTTTGTGAAGATAATCATCCAAAGAAGGGGAAAGATGGCATCTTTCCACTTCTTGAAGGAGCGCTGAGTTGATCATTTTCTTCCTAAGCAAGGATGTGGCCATTATTCTATCTTGTTGAGAGGTCAGATCAGCCAACCCTATCTGGTGGTCATCCCCATCCAGAAGTTATTTAGAACAACTACTTAGCATGATATCCTTCTCTTAATATCACTATCCCTTCTGACTCTTAAAACAAACAGATGCCTGGGATTGCTAAATCAGGTCCAGGAATAGCTGATGTGATCTGAGTCACCAAGTCAAGAGTCTGAAAGGACTCTCAGAAAGACAGGAGTCATGTTTGCCCCAACCTTCCTGTACTGAAGACCATATTAAAGGTATGCAGAACTGAAGATCCCCATGTTAGCTTCCCTCTGTGGCTTAGCCAAGCAATTTTAACTTGTTTTTTTAAATAAGGAGAAATTGTTTTCAAAGAAATTTTACACAAAAACCCAATTATGCAACTCATGGAAGTTGTAGTTAAAAAAATGTATTTTAAGTTCAAATTCCTTATATTTGTTTCTCAAAAAGTAAATCAATAAGAACACCAGTTAATATGTGCATAACATATTGAAATATTTTAAATTTTTAAAAATTTAAAGAAGTAGTTAAACTATTAAGATAAATCAGAATCAAATATATATGAATAATAATAGCTAACACATACGGAGTACATACTGTGCTAAATGATTTTGATAACAGTTTAATTACTATTTTTATGTAATACATTTTCCATATGTGTGTATATATATATATGTATATACACACATACACAGACATACACATCCGTTATACACATCCTTGCAGACATATGCTACAATTTCATCATCATTATTTCTGCTTCATTAATAAAAACCCAAGGCTTTAAGAAGTTAGAATATGTATTCAGTCACACAGCTAGTAAGCAGAATACTTAGGATCTGAACTCAGAGCTCCCGTGCTCAACCACAAACACAAATGGCTGCTGTGGTTCCAAGAAGCACCATTTCCAGAATTGCTATTCCAATCTATTCACATATTCTTACAGTACAAGCATCATTAGCACATTAAAATATGGCGCCTGGGTGGCTCAGTGGGTTAAGCCGCTGCCTTCGGTTCAGGTCATGATCTCAGGGTCCTGGGATCGAGTCCCGCATCAGGCTCTCTGCTCAGCAGGGAGCCTGCCTCCTCCTCTTTCTCTCTGCCTGCCTCTCTACCTACTTGTAATCTCTCTCTGTCAAATAAATAAATAAATGTTTAAAAAAAATATGATTTTCACAATAACACTTTTAGTCATTGTAATGAGGCAATGGCCTACGACCATTAATGTGTCCAGAGGCAGTACTTGCTTAGCACGGTCATTCTACATCCTACCATTTATTGTCCCATGTGACCCACAACATTTCCTATAATACTGATTCAAAAACCAAACTGTGAAATTATGTAACTTTCACTTTAAGTTCATTAGCATCAATGGGGAAGTCAAAAAATAAAACAATAGATTTACTTAAGATAATGAACCCTGTAGATAATATGCAACATAAACTTGTCATAAGATATTTAATGGGATCTATCTTGAAACTAATGCATTTACTCTAAAGAAAACTCAAATGGATAAATTTTATACAGAGAGCACTAAAAGTCTCCTTTCCTAAAAGATTTGTTTCCTAATCCATATATATGTGATGAAATAGCTATTTTCCCTAGTAACTCTGAGCTGCTCTTTCTTCAGAAAATCAGATTATTTAAAAGAAAAAAAAATTAAAGCAAAATATGCAGCAAAATATGCAGACACAAGAAAGATACTACAGTAAAATAAACACATAAAATACCTTCAAAATGAGAGGGTATTTGCAAATTCTTTGTATTGGTGTTACTAAATATCCTTCCAGGGGAACATCTGTATTCTTCCGTCCTCCAAGTAGCATGCAGTTCTGCAGTGGAGATAAAAATAATCATGAATTTTTAAAGCTGAAGGCATGAAATTTTCTTTTATCATAAAATTTTCTGTCAAAAACTTGTGAAAGCCTGTCTTTATACCTTCTTTCTCTGAGATGAGCCTGGGAAATCACAAAGAACATTTACAGAAGACAAAGAGAAGTATTTTCATATCACGTTAGTTATAGAAACCAAAATATGTTTTAAATACATACCTTTAAAATTAATTTTCATGTACTATCCTCTGAAGTCTGAAGAAAAGAAATAGTATAGAAATGGAGGAATAAATGATGGGTAGGTGGATGGATGGATGGATGGATGGACAGATGGGTGGATGAATGGACTGATGGATAAATAAATAATAGACACAAAGATACACAGATCAATCCTGCTTATAAAGGGAGTTGTGTTGTAGCTGAATTGTGGTGTTGTGCTGTGTTGTAAAGAGCAGGGCTGGAGACAACTGCGTTCTATACATCCTCACCACTGACTAGTGATGTAACTTTGTGAGGGAGTCCTGTGAGCATGAACCCCACTGTTGCAGAACTTCCCAGCAGACAAAGGGCTTCCGAGAACTGTTATGAACTAGGAGATGTTATGGAGGATGTTATAACCGACCACAGATAGACTACCAGGACATGGGGTACGTGCTACAAGCAACATCAGCAGAAGCAGACGAGCAGCCTCGCACGTACAGCAGACCGCAGATTAACCGCAAGCGCCTTTGACGCAGTGACTGAACTGGCATATAAGCAACACTGGCCCTCTACTTGTCAGAGGGCTCTTGGGACACTCTCGCTCAGATCATCCTCCCGGTCGATGCACCCAAAAGGTGTGCTCCAGGGAGGGGATTGGTCACCTTATCAGGCGATGCACCCAAACGGTGTGCTCCCGAGAAGGGGATCGAGCCCTCTCCCTAGCCCACGTGGCTAGAGTTGTCTGTCTTGTATTAGCTATTGTGTGGTACACGCTAATAAACAGTTTTCGCTTTCAGTTATTGTGTGTGACCCGTTTGCTTCCACCATCGGACCGGCTCACTCCCCTGGGAGCTCCGTGAGTGGCAGAGAGCTCCCACTTTGGGTTGATTTCAGAATGCTAGTTTTCCTGCCTATAAAACTGTCGTGTTTTAACCAAGTGATTGCTAAATTACTTTTAGTTATAATACACTACCAGTGACAATGGCCAGCCAGTCTCTGAGAAGGAGGTCAGGTATGATCACCAGAGAGGCAAGATGAATGGAGAAATCTCAAAAGCAGCAATCAGAATAAGATGTAATAGAAGAGAGAATCAACTCTGATTAAAAAAAAAAAAAAAAAAAAGCCTATATCCTCTGAAGCATCTTGTCTTTATTTCATAGTTTAAGTATCAATTTAAAAAAGAAAAAGATTAGAAACTTGTGCCAAATCCTTTTCCTACAATGCCTCTCAGAGTGGCTGGCAAAAAGAAAGTAGTCAATAAATATGTAATAAATGGAGAAAAGGGCTCCTCAAATATCATACTGATAATTTAACAACCTTTATACCAGCATTTTACAAGGGTTGAGACTACTGTCCGACATACATTGAGAAGCGAGACCAAGAGCTAAACAGGAAAGGATGAAAAAGAAAAGACTGGGGGTAGCAGTATATGTCCCCACCCCCGACTGTCGTGAGCAACTTGGCTTTAGCCAAATGTATTCATGTCAGCAAAACTAACATCATGCCTTTAACTTCACCCAGACACTTTAGAAGACAGGGAAGCAAAGAAATGTTCTGACTCAAGCATGCTCTTTGAGGGCTTCATCCCCCATTGCAATCAGTTTACCAAAATATTTTTTCCAACCCCACATGGTGCTGTCCCCAGAGGAACCATATGAAACACAACCATGTACATCTCACTGTATTTCCAGTGATGTTTCAGCATCCCTACATAAGTTAGCACCCCTTATAAACACATCCACCCCTTTCCCCATCCCTGGGTTGAAGTACCCTAAGAATTTCATGACTGCTTAACACACTGTTATTTCCTTGTCTAATAGGCCTGTACAGATCATGGACTGTCTTCATAACAGCAGAGGTGGGTTGTCACTTTAGACTGGCTTATGAAAGCCAACTCTCTCTCCATGCGTCCAGAAAGAATATCTTCTAAATGACCTCCCAGAGATCTCCCTGATGATGAAAACGGTGGTGGCATATCCAAGTATCCATCACCAAATCTGTAAACTCTCACCTGTCTTCCCAAGGGTGACTGTTATTAACCCCCATTTTACAGAGATGGAAAAGGACACCAGCGATGTAATGAATTTCTTAAAGTCATTCAAGTAATTAGAAGTCACTTAGTACCAGAGCGGGAATTATAAAAGCCAGGTTTCCTACCAGACTGTGCTGTAAGACCATATAAAAACCAGCACTCTTCGGACTTTACTGGCATGGCTTGACACAATTCAGTCAATAAACTAGACCAAGGGGATCAAAGAGTTGACTGTGCTGAGAAAAGACCGGATTCACTAAGACAATGAAGCTCTAACACCTCCTAAAAAGCCCTAAAATTTTAGTGGCATAGACACCTCTTCTGGCTGTGGCAGAGAAAAGGGATCAGTAAATCCTCTTCCAAAAAAACCAAACCAAACCAAACCAAAACAACAACAACAAAAAAACAACTGTAACCTCAGCAAACTGTCAAAAATATCAACTTCAGAGCTCTGGAAATCAACAAATCAAACAAACAAACAAATCAAACAAACAAACAAACAAACAAAAACGATCTTTTTATTCATGAAAAACTGTGGAAATTTCAGGTAAGAAAGGTGGAAGTCTATAACATTCTCACAAGAGCTTCTCCCACCTTCCCTCTGCCTCCTCATGCCCCCATCCTCCTCAGCTCACCCTGCACAGTAGCCCTATCAAAATGGTGCTTCCACAGTGGCTGTCCTGCAGTGGCTCCATCAAAGGGGCCCTGACATAGTGATAGACCCTGAAAACCTGCTTTCAGGTAGACCCTTTACTGAAGAGGGTAAATATCTTACTCCTGAGGGCATTGTCAATAAAGTTAGCACATTCTATAAGAAAAATGGAGAATGCCCACAATTCTGTTGGCCTGAGATTACAGCCCTCTTTGGAGCAGATATCAGGCTGTGCATCTGTAGAAAAGACCCAAAGGGGAAGGGGTATCCCCATGGAAATAAAAACCTAGATCTGACTTGAAAACTGCCTACCCTTTGAATGTCTCCCCCACCCCCCACCAACTAACACATAGATCCATAGACAAGATGATTAATGATGTTTAGTCACCTCTGACAAACCACCAACAGAACTAAGTTAAGCAGTTACTGGAGTCACCCCCTAAAAAGAAAGGCTAAATTATAAAACAAACAAACAAAAAAATGAGTAGAGAGAGCAGCTGTACATACAAGAGTCACAGGTTCTTAAATCAAGTCCAGGAAAGTTACAACAACAAAACAAAACAACACAAACAAAAAACAAAAACCAACTTCAGGAAATAGACTTGATAAATTAAGATGAATATTGTTCTTAGAGCAATCACACTAAACACTAAAAACACTAAACAGTAAAAAAAAAAAAAAAAAAACTAAAAAAAACACTAAAAAAACTAAACACTAAAAAAAAATAGTTCAAAAACAGCAACAGAGGAGATAAAACAGTACACTAAGGAAGGTAAAGGAGGAACAGAGGGGCCACAATAAAAACACATACAGAAAAAATAGTAAAACGATACCTGTCAATACAATATCAATAATTCAGTTAAAGATCAATGAATGGAACACTCCAATCAAAAGTCAGAGATGATCAGGCTGGATACAAAAGCAAGATCCATAATGATGTACTATAGTTGGCTAATTGAATTTAAATAAAATACACTTTTTTTTTTTTAAAGGTAGGATCTAACTATATACTGTCTCCCAGGGACATGTTTTAGATTCAAAGACCTAAATAGTTTGTAAGTAAAATACTAGAAAAAGATAAACAAACAGTTCAAGAAGTGTCATGGCTATAATAATATCAGCCAAAACAGACTTTAAGAAAAGAAATATCCCAGGGCACCTGGGTGGCTCAGTGGGTTAAGCCTCTGCCTTCAGCTCAGGTCATGATCTCAGGGTCCTGGGATCAAGCCCCACATCAGGCTCTCTGCTCAGCTTGGAGCCTGCTTCCCTCTCTCTCTGCCTGCCTCTCTGCCTACTTGTGATCTCCATCTGTCAAATAAATAAACAAAATCTTTAAAAAAACAAACAAATAAATAAATAAAAAAGAAAATAAATATGCCTAGGGACAAAGAAAAACATTTTATGATCAATAGAAATACAAATACAAGCACTTTCAATGAGTATATATTTAACAACAGAGCCCCAATACATATAAAACAAAACTGACATAATTGAAAGGCAAGACAGACAATTTAACAATTAGACCTATAGATTTCAATATCCTACCCTCAATAACTGACAGAACACCTAGAGGAAAAGACAAAGAAGAGAAGAACAACACTATGAACAAAACTGACCTAACATTTATAGAATATTCCACTCAACAGCTGCAGAATATGCATAGTTTTTAAGCACACATGAAGCATACAGAGAGGGGGAAAAAACAAAAAACTCCAGGACAGATCACATGCTAAGCCATAAAAATGTCTTAATGAATTTAAAAAGATTTAAATGATTTAATTATGTTCTCTGACCAAAATGGAATTAAATTTAAAAAGTCAACTACAGGAAGAAATTTGAAAAATTCCAACATTGGGAAATAAAATAACAGAATGTTAAAACTGATGATTCTAAGATTTTACCCTACTGAAAAGCTCAAAAGTCAATAGGCCATAGATTTCTGGATGCTGGAAGAACACGTGAAACTCCTAAGCCAGAGCTACAGGACTTTTTTCCCCTTAGAGCAATAGCAGTAGCCAGAGTATCATTATTTGGGGGCCAGTTTGCCAAGGCTCAGTTCCCAAATTGCAACACAGGGAAGACCAGGTGGCCCATGCACATGGGACACCAGGAAAGGAGACCTAAGGTTAAGAACCATGCATCTTTCATGAGGTCAGCAGGCATGATTGCCCATCGCTTAGGAGGAAGAGAATATCTCTACTTTCTGATATAAACATCCCTTATATTGTGCTATAAACATCCTTTAAAGATCAGCCAGAACAAAAGCAGTCAGTCCCTCCACTCAGAAAATGTGCAGGGACACAGTCCCATGCAGAACTGCCTTCCAAGACAAACTCTAAATAAAGAATAGACTATAGATATTACAAAGGAAACTAGACCTTTTCAATAACAAAACATATGTAAAATTTTAGGGAATAAAACTAATGCAGTGTGTAGGGCAAAATTCATAGCTTTAAACACCTATGTTGGAAAAAGCAAAAAGGTTCCAATAAAAACTCTTGACAAACTATGAATATAGTGGAACTTCTACAACTGTAAGAGGACATCTGTGACAACAGTTAACATCACACTTCATGATGAAAAACTGATTGATTTCCCCCAAGATCAGAAACAAGGCAGGCATGTCTGTTCTTATCACTTCTATTCAATAGTAAACTGGTTCTAACCAGTGTAAAACCCAGGGAGAAAAAAAAGACAACTATATTGTAAAGGAAGTAATATAACTGTCTTTACACTCAGATGACTTCATTCTATATGTAAAGTGTCCTAAGAATCTACCAAAAAACTATTAGAACTAATACATGAATTTAAAGCACATGATACAAAAATATACAATAAACAAAAATAAATAAAAGTCAAATGTTTATATGGTAGCAATAAACAGTCCAAAAAATGATATTAAGATCATTCCAATCACATCATCAAAAAGAGTGAAATACTTGGGAAAAAACTTAACAAGTAAGTATAAAACCTGAATACGGACTTCTTAAATAAAATGAAAATATGTTCATAGGGAAAAAATTTAATAAATCCTACTTCAACAAAATGTAAGAATTTTGATTTCCAAAAGATAACATTTTTAAACAAACCACACTGAGTGGAAATATTCACAAATTATATGTCAGATACAGAAGGTGTATTCCAAAATAAAGAACACTTGTAGCTCAATATAAGATAAACATCTCAATTTAAAAATGGAGCAAAAGTTCTGAATAAGCATTTCACCAATAGGATATATGAATGTCTAATGAGATCATTGAAAGCATGCCTGATATCAATGGCCATGAGAGAAATGCAAATAAAAATCATGTGAGATAAACTACACCCACTAAACCAGCTGTAATTGCAACTGGTAATACCATGTGTTTGCAAAGATATAAAGAAACTGCAAACGTACATTGCTGGTGTATATGGCACAGTCATTTTGGCAGTTTCTTAAATATACACTTACTATGACCTAGCAATTCCACTCTTAGCATCCATCCAAGAAAATGAAAATATCCACACAAAGACTTGTACATGAATGTTCATCTCAGCATCGTTTATAAAACAGTTCAAACTGGACATTTCCTGACTTTTTCTATACTAATACCTCTCTCCAAAAAGATCTTCAAGGCCCATCATTAATCATACCTGCTTGCTGACCAAAGCCCATATACCGGCAAATGGATAAATAAAATATGGTATAGCCGTACAACGAATACTATCCAGCAATAAAAATGAATGGCATATGGATACATGTCACAGTGGGGATGAACCTCAAAACATTTTACTCAGTAAAAGAAACCAGGTGTAAAATATTACATTGAAGGATTCCATTTGTAAGAACTATCCAGAAAAGGCAAACTACGGAGATTGAAAATAAATCAATGATTGCCTAAAGTTTACAGGGGTTGTAGAGATGGGCCATGAGCAGGCATGAGGGATGTGCTAGAAATCTCTATAACTGGATATTGGGGATTATTCCTCCACTCCACAACTGGCTAGATATTATTGAATTGTACACTTACAATGTGGTCCTCACTGGCAATTAAATTGCCCAAATTAAATTGCCCAAATTACTACCAATTTCTTTGTGCTATCCTGAAGAAATGAAACATAGATTCTTCTTCTTTCTGTGGAAAGTGAGTAAAGAATTTATGCAGGAGAAAGGTCAATCTTTAAATTTCTTTTCTACCATATCCAGGATCTGCTTCCTTCCTGTGACTGCCCCACTTACAGCTCTCTTAGAAAAGCAAATGAAACCCTAGGGAGCTGAGGGATATAAAAGCGATGATGAGCATAAATGTCTTCTCTCACTAAGAATCTGTGGTTCTCACAAACAATTCATAGTCAGCCAGGAGAGGGCATTATCAGTGTTTGCCCATCCATGAGCTCCTGTCAACTCTCCCTTCTTATGATTAGAGTCCTTTGGGACTCTAGTCTCCTAGGTTAGACACATTTAAAGCATTGTCCCATGAGTACTTTTTACACCACACTGACGCTAGTCCTTGGTTCCTTAGAGAGCCTATCAACAAATCACAGCGTATGGTAACACTCATATATATACTTACCAAAAGAAATGTGCAGATTGTTCTTATTTTGTTAAGTTCGAGAACCAATTTCTCTGCCTTCTCATGGTTACTACAATATTCATCATATATACGAAACTTGTCTTTCTGTGAATTTGAATAAGGATAAGTTAGAGAGAGTCATGGCAGTAGTTACTTGGAAAGATTAACCTGTATGATGTTTGTGAACATACTTTATGTGTCCAAAGTGTTTACAATATTTTGGGAGCTCTATTCTATGTATGTATCTAAGCACACTTTATTTATCAATTTTCTCTGATTCAAGAATAATAATCTAGGAAAAAAGGTTATATTAACTAGAGTCCAATATGATGTATGCAATACTAAGTAAATGAGCCAAATGGTAGCAAATTACAGAGAAGAGAGTGCTTAGCTTTCCTGAGAGGGTTCAGATACAGCTTTAAAAAAAAAAAAAAAAAAAAAAAAAAAAAAAAAAAAAAAGTAGTATCTGAGCAAGTTTCAGAGAGATGAATCCATCATTCCCAGGCAGGGTGAGGGAAGAAAGCATTTTAGGAACAGGGAAAAGCATGTGCCTGATCATGCAAGAATAGAGAGACCTAGTACCCTGCAGTTCACATGCACCAATCTGGACAGCTGTGTTTAGGAGGGACACGAACAAATGAGAATAGTCAGCAACAAGTGACTAAGATAATGATGGACTTTGAAGACTCTAATATGAGACTCTCTGTGAAAAAGTATGAGAGGTAATTTCAAGTAGAATGATTTGTTAGTATAATAAAGTAAGGAAATGGTAGCTACTTTCAGACAGCTGTCATACTGTAATAGGACTTACAACAGCGTGTAGCTCCAAAACAAAATCCAAGACCACTGGGTGGAAATTGCAAGGGCAATCCACAATGGGCAGTGGTAGGCAGATTCAGGATTAACATAAAGGTCTTCTAGTGTTTATAGTTCTCACTAAAAGTGATCAAGTCGGAACAAAATAAATAACCTTCGTATTTGCTACAGAAGGGGTACTTTCAAAAAGGGAGTAATTTCACCATCATGGCCTCTGAGCATCCTTCCATCATTAGATTTTCTCTCAGTGGCTTGGATTAGTATCTACCAAAGCAGCTCCAATACCAGGAAGACACAGAAAATGTATTGATCAAATATTAGAACCGAAGTACCCTCTGGAATTTCTATGACATACATTTGGAAAGCAACAATGCATACTATTTTATATAGCCAGCAAAAAATATATTGAGTCTGTCTTTTTTCCACTGTATATTTTTTCCTGTTCTGTGGAAGATGAATTGACCATAGAGCTAAGGGTCCATATCTGGGCTCTCTACTCTGATCCAATGGTCTATGTGTCTTTTTTTTTTTTTTTTAATTTTTCAATTTATTTATTTTCAAAAAAACAGTATTCATTATTTTTTCACCACACCCAGTGCTCCATGCCACCCATGCCCTCTATAATACCCACCACCTGGTACCCCAACCTCCCACCCCCCCGCCACTTCTGTTTTTTATGCCAGTACCATACTGTCTTGGTGATCATAACTTTGTAGTAAAGCTTGAAATCAGGTAACGTGATGCCCCCAGTTTCTGTATTTTCATTGTTAGTGTATAAGAAAGCCACTGATTTATGTACATTGACTTTGTATCCTGCCACGTTACGGAATTGCTGTATGAGTTCTAGTAGTTTGGGGGTGGAGTCTTTTGGGTTTTCCATATAAAGAATCATGTCATCTGCGAAGAGAGAGAGTTTGACTTCTTCACTGCCTATTTAGATACCTTTTATTTCTCCTTGTTGTCTGATTGCTGTTGCTAGGACTTCTAATACTATGTTGAACAAGAGTGGTGAGAGTGGGCATCATTGTCTTGTTCCTGATCTCAACGGGAACGCTGCAAGCGTTTTCCCATTGAGGATGATATTTGCTGTGGGTCTTTCATAGATAGATTTGATGAGGTTCAGGAATGTTCCCTCTATCCCTATACTTCGAAGTGTTTTAATCAGGAACAGATGCTAGATTTTGTCCAATGCTTTTTCTACATCAATTGAAAGGACCACGTGGTTCTTCTCTCTTCTCTTATTGATTTGTTCTATCACATTGATTGATTTGCGAATGTTGAACCATCCTTGTAACCCAGGGATGAATCCCACCTGGTCATTTAATGTGCTATTCGATCCTGTTTGCTAGGATCTTTTTGAGAATCTTAGCATCCATATTCATCAGTGATATTGGTCTAAAATTAAATACAGTGGAAAAAAGACAGTCTCTTCAATAAATGGTGCTGGGAAAACTGGACAGCTATATGCAGAAGAACGAAACTCGACCATTCTCTTACACTGTACATGATGATAAACTCAAAATGGATAAAAGATCTCAATGTGAGACAGGAATCCATCAGAATCGTAGAGGAGAACACCGGCAGTAACCTGTTCGATATCAGCCACAGCAACTTCTTTCAAGATATGTCTCCAAATGCAAAGGAAACAAAAGCGAAGATGAACTTTTGGGACTTCATCAAAATCAAAGGCTTCTGCACAGCAAAGGAAACAGTCAAAAAAACAAAGAGGCAACCCACGGAATGGGAGAAGATATTTGCAAATGACAGTACAGACAAAAGGTTGATATCCAGGATCTATAAAGAACTCCTGAAACTCAACACACACAAAACAGACAATCATATCAAAAAAATGGGCAGAAGATATGAACAGACACTTCTCCAATCAAGACATACAAATGGCTATCAGACACATGAAAAAATGTTCATCATCACTAGCCATCATGGAGATTCATATTAAAACCACATTGAGATACCACCTTACACCAGTTAGAATGGCCAAAAGTAGAAAGACAGGAAGCAACATGTGTTGGAGAGGATGTGGAGAAAGGGGAACCCTCTTACACTGTTGGTGGGAATGCAAGTTGGTGCAGTCACTTTGGAGAACAGTGTGGAGATTCCTCAAGAAATTATAAATAGAGCTTCCCTATGACCCTGCCATTGCATTATTGGGTATTTACCCCAAAGATACAGATGTAGTGAAAAGAAGGGCCATCTGTACCCCAGTGTTTAGAGCAGCAATGGCCACGGTCGCCAAACTGTGGAAAGAACCAAGATGCCCTTCAATGGACGAATGGATAAGAAAGATGTCCATATACACTATGGAGTATTATGCCTCCATCAGAAAGGAGGAATTCCCAACTTTTGTGGCAAGATGGACAGGACTGGAAGAGATGATGCTGAGTGAAATAAGTCAAGCAGAGAAAGTCAATTATCATATGGTTTCACTTATTTGTGGAGCATAACAAATAGCATGGAGGACAAGGGGAGATGGAGAGGAGAAGGGAGTTGAGGGAAATTTGAAGGGGAGGTGAACCATGAGAGACTATGGATTCTGAAAAACAATCTGAGGGTTTTGAAGGGGTGGGGGGTGGGAGGTCGGGGGATCCAGGTGGTGGGTGTTGGAGAGGGCACGGGTTGCATGGAGCACTGGGTATGCTGCAAAAATAATGAATACTGTTATGCTGAAAATATAAAAAGTATTAAAAAAATCATTGATAACTTGATAAAGTAATATATATATATATATATATATATATGTATATATACATATATATATATATATTGAGTTACTTATTTCAAGAGATGGTATGACCCAGAATGAAATATGCTTCAGAAATTGTTTAGCTAAATTCACGGATGACAGATTCATAGTGTGTTACTGAGGAAATGGATGTCAGAGTGCAAGATTCCCATGTGAGACCCTGGACTAAGGCAGCAAATGCTGATCTGGCAGAAGATGGGAATTCCTTCATGAAGAGGAACAATCTGGATTAAGTGGACACAAACATGCATGGTTTCTAGTCATACCCAAGGAAAGTACGGCTTGATCTTCCTATGCCAAGGAGCCTCTCTCCATTTAATATTAATTACCTTTATGAAATATTTCCTGATTATAAAAAGGACATATGCAGCTCTGCCCACTACATACAGAATTACAGCCTTAGAGACTACATACCATTACCTTTCTAAAGGCTAAATAGAAATAAAAATAAACAAACATTGACTTCTGTGACAAAATACTCTTATGCACTTTAAAATAAAACATCAATTATATAGCACTTTGGTATAGAAAGGAATTCAGGTAGGTGTTCGGAAAATTAGCGTCTGTGGAATGCTATAAATAGCAGCACTACTTTTCTTTTTTTTTTCTTTTTTTGCTATGAATGCCCTTCAGTTCTAAAAATAATTTTCATTTTATAGGTGACTTCTTATTATTGATTTTATAAATCAATTGCACAAATAATTTCAACTATCCTGTCCAAAGAGACAGAAATGATTACATGAGCGTGATGTGTAATTTGAAACAACTGAGGACTGACTGGTTATACTTCTCCACCACTCAGTATGACCTTCTGAGAAACTACCCTTGAGAAACACCAAGACTCTGGTGTCTGTGTACCTAGATTGACACCCCTTGTTCACCCACAGGCTTGTCACCAGCCGATTAACAAGGAAACATTCTGACTCACAAAAGGCTCATCACGCCATTATAAGAGTAAGGATTTTCTGCCTCAAAAGGGAAATGCTCTGTCTTTGGGAGAAACATAAAAATCCATTCATTATGAACAGCCTGAATATTCATTAGGATTCAAAGCTACAGAGGATGTGAAGAACTAACTTGCTGGGAAAAAGAAAAGGCTGTTTGTTCTTCACTGAATAAAATGGATGATGTGAGGCCCTCATCCCCTTTCTGGCTCTCAGTGGAAGATTTCATTGGCCTTAAAAGACCCCAAACTTTCCGTGTCACATTTTACTTCTACACTGAGTTCTCACATGCTACTGTGCCAAAAGCTAAACCTTAAAATCTGGGGGGTGGGGTGGGGCAGAGCTTCTAAAATAAACAGAAATTGATCTTACAAAGTGAAGAAAGCAGGTTCCCACTTCTTGTTGAGCGTTAGGTTCTGGATGCAGGCATTCTTCCACGACTTTTGAAAATTCCTTATGTACAGCAAGGATATCTTCAATGTTTGAGAACAGCATCTACAAATAAATATAAGTGCAATAATGAAGCAGGTAAAAAAAAAAGTCCATGAGAGGATGGTATTCTCTTTCCAAGCTGAAAATTTCAGGGCATGCTTATCCTTTCCACCCACCCAGAGGACAGAGGACCAATTTTGTCTGGACATCCTTTCTACTCCTACACAGCTCTGGGAATCAGGAACCCATTCCTGGCTCTCAGGAAAAGCCCGAGTGACTAAATCCAAGCATGACAGTCCCAAACCCATTAGTGAGAATGGGCAGCAGGTAACATAGTGCAGGCAGATTTGCTGGTAGGCTTTTCAGAGCAAAGGCTTCTTTGGTTCTGGAACGGCATCCTGGAATGGACAGCTTCCCCTCTGGAAAGGTGCTGTCTGGAAGTGATAGCTTGGACAGCTACAACGTCATTTTGCAGGGATGAGAGGAGCCATTCCTGGGGCAAAGTGGATAACCTGAATGGCAAAGTGAAGAGCTAGACAGAACCTGGCAATCTTATCGACCTCCCTGAGTCACAGGTCCTGAACCTTCTCTTCTGTCTGGAGTCCCCAATTGAGAGCTGAAGTGTCTCCAAGTCATTTGAATAATAAGTGTCTTTTGCTTGAGACCTAAAGCACACAAACTAAAATGCTCCCATGGTAAGAGAATTTGAAAGTTCATTTTTAATTTATGAAAAAATAGTCAGAAGAGCCTATAAAAATCCTTGGGAATTTTTTATTTTTTGTAAAATAAAACAGCAAATCAGCACCAAAAATAAACATCAATAATAATTTAGGCAGCTTAAATGAATAGTAATGTAGTGCAATTAATTTTCATTTACCTCCTCCCCCCTTTACAAAACCCTTCATCATTTTCCTTTCCTGCAGCCTAAAAGGAAGGGCTTATACATGTGTTTCTGAGTTGAAGACATTATGCAGACATTATCCGTACCACGGAACCACTCAAATCATTTACCCTTGCCTTCCTAAGCCACATCTGGCAATTCTTCCACTTAGGGCTCTATTCCCCCCTGCTCACAGACACTGAGGTTCTTGGTCAGGAGTCTTTTCAAACTGTCCTAAGGCCTTGGCAGAAAGTTGTTCCATGTCTTCTCACCATCCTTATCAGTCTCTGTTTCTTTTCCCAAACCCTCTTTCCCTTTATCTCAGGGTTGCCCACACAAGTAACTGGAGCAGAACTTATAGTGGAACTGAGGAGAAGCTGAAAAGCCTAGAGTAACATCCCACAGAAGAAATTTTAACTAAAAGGGAATGTGTACTTGGGTTAAGGGCTGACTATGCCTCCTCACCTTTACTGTTTCTTTTGTTACATTTTTATCAATTTTTGATGCTGCACACTGGTTCATTCTTGTAAGAATGCCTGCATGAAACAAACAAATAAAAAAAGATTTTGTGAAGGCAACATTAGGTTAGTAAAATAACAGGGTATTGATTAGAACTAAATTTTTTGTAGGAAGCCAGAGTTTAAAAACCCAATAACTACTGAGAATAATAGTTTTGTTGTAAAAAGTGAAACCCTGGTTCACAGTGGTTTTTCCCTGGGAATTATATCCTTCAGAATTTGGGGGCAAGACCAAAAGTGACCATGTATATACATGAACTAAATTTATCCATCACAATCTCATTGTTCTGTGGTAAACAGGATTCAAATGTTTCCTAAACTTCTAAGTCTTGTGAAGTACAAAACACCAAAATCTAATGAAAAATGGGATTTCTGATTTTTAAAAAAGGGAAGGGGTCAGAAATTCCAAGGTGATCCTTTGGAACTAAGATAGACTGAGAAAGACTGAGGGAAGAAGTAGGGAGTCAAAGATAGAGAATGAAAGAGAAAGAGAGAAAGAAAGTGACTCTTCAAGAAGGAATGAAACAATTTCCCTTCCCTTCCTAACTACCCCCTGCCAAGTTTTAGAAAGCCAGATTTTGCATTTCTGGGATCAAGTCAGGGCTCTCCAAAGCCCTATGGTAGACAGAAAAGTTCCTTAGTATTTCAAAGATCTGGACTCTCCTTAATAAGTCATTAATTAAACTTGGACCCATGACCAAGTAAGCTATTATTTTTGCAAACGAAGAAAAGAGTAGAAAGAGCTTTTTATATTGGGCCTTAAAAGAGAAAGTTTGGAAGGAAAAGGAGAAGTGACTTTCCATGCAGTCACTTGTGTCCTCAAGACATTGCTCATTAGCCACCTAGTAACCAGGTGAAATCATTGTTTCCCTGTCTGTCTTAAGAACTTCAAGTACTACCAGCCAAGTTGGGGTATGAGTACATAGCCCATCAATCCCCAGGGCACACAGAGTCTCCAAGGAACCTCTGGATACTATATCAAACAAATGAAGATTAAAGTAAGAATCCCATTTTTGACATGCTATATTTACAAAGACTTAAGAGATTAAGAAAGCCCAGTATTGCTCATAATGTTCCAAATCACCCTCAAGCACACTGGAGTAAGAATATGAAATGGCACAGGGGCGCCTCCGTGGCTCAGTTGGTTAAGCATCCAACTCTGGATTTCAGCTCAGGTCCTGATCTCTGAGTTGTGAGACAGAGCCACACATCAGGCTCTGGGCTGAGTGTGAAGCCTACTTAAGATTCTCTTTCTCCCTCTGTCTCCGCCCCTCCCCCTTCCCTCTCTAAAAAAAGGGGGGGTATAAAATGGCACAACATATCTGGGAATAACTTGACCATATATCTCAAAATTTTAAATGGGCATACCCTTTAACCCAGAAATTCTTACCTCCATGAATTTATCTCAAGAAAAATTTTCAGATAAGATGAAATATTAATTACAAAAGTGAAAACATTGGAAACAACATAAATGCCCATTCAAAAGGGAATCATTTATATAATGGTACATGCATATTACAAAATACTATGCAGAACTATAATCATAAGTGGAATGTGACAAAAATTTCATAGAAATATGTGTAAATAGATGTCTATAAAATATTGTTTCATGAACAAATTTATCAAACAGCTTTCTTGATAGGTACACACTTATATGTACACACAAATACATATTACACACACAAGCATATAGGCATAAATATACTTGTGTAATGGCAGTGTGCATTCATACTAAGAAAAAATATGTAGCACATATCAAAATGCAACAGTGGTTAAAGTGACCTTTGTATACCTCCTTATGCACAGAATATTTGGCTGTGAGCATACTGTAACATTAGTAAAAAGAAAAGCAAAACTATTAAAAAATGAGCCATAGGACCTCATTCCTAGCATTAGCTTCAAACTCATCTCTATTCCTGATTCAATTAGTTCATGTTTCAGTCTATAATTACGAAGCCACATCAATACTAACAGCCTCAACAGAATGAAATAATTCGGCTGAATTAAATAAACTTAATAAGAAAGTAATGGATGTCTTGTCCTTGTTTTTTTAATTGGAAACTTGTGATATGATTTTTGAACTATTATCTAGAGTTAAGTAAAATTACTCATGAAAAGAGATTTCAAATTTCTGACTTTGCCCATTTTAATCACTATCAGTCTCATTTTTAATTTTAGATTTGGTTTTGTACACTCATATCAAAAAGGCTCCATCAGTTCTTTCCACTTAGTCTTAAAATAACATGGTGGTGTAGTCGCCTAGTTTACATTTCGTGTTGACCACACAGTAAACAGGTAACCTCTCATGCAAGCAAAACCGAAAGTTCACCTCTACATTTATAAACCTTTTCTTAGGAGCTAAACTCAATCACATTCTGAAGCCCATGAATTAAAGTAAGGAGACAGTACGAATGGATCAAAATATGAGTTAGAAAGGCACATACAAACTAAGAAAGTAAACTGTATCTTCACCTGACTTTTTATCTTCTTAGCCTCTGTGACAACATGGAACTTTTTGTTTAACTGTATATGAAAGAAAACCTGGAAATTGTTAACATTTCTGATGAGGCATTTATCTTTCTAAGAGCTTCATTTTATACACATCGTTCAGTCAGATTTCAGATAGTTTGCCTAGAGCACAAAATCACTAAAACTGACATTCTTAACAAAACATGTAAGTCTTCTTTCCCTAAGATAAAGAAAAATAACATGTTTTCAGAATCCTCTTGTAAAAACCAGCATCTACAAAGTCCTTTCAGTCTTTGTAATTGGAGCATTTTTCTCCAATTAGTCATTAATACCTAAATACAAAAATACATGAGAGATTTCATACACTGTTTTATCTCTGCATTCATTAATTCTTATTGGTCCAGAGTTTCATCAGAATTAGGTCATCTTCACTTTGATATGAATACATTGAAAGTAAGTACTGGAAAAAGCTTGTAATGCCAGTGGTTCTCAAGCTTTTTATTGTGCATGAAATTTGGAGAGTTTCTTCTAATTGCAGATTGCCCTATCCCCAGAAGGTCTGACTCAGCAGACTAGTTGAGGACCCAGAAATCTGCACGTTGGTAAGTTCCCCAGATGATTCTGATGCAATTGGTATAGAGACCACATCTGATGAACACTCCTGTGAGTTTATTCTTCCAAAGACTAAAGAAACAGACCGCGAAGAAATAAGTGAGTCTCAATAGCAAAAATGGGTTCAGTTATTTCTTCTTTATTTTCAAACCCTATGTCAGCTCCCTCTCTTCACAATAACCTCTGGATCTGCCACTTGGTGTTCCTGATCATCATACCAGAGGATACCGTTTGGACCATGAACCTCAAATATGGGCTGCATAAACGGGGCATAATATGTCTGAAGGCTAGGGAGATGCAGAGACCAGTGACCTAAGACAGACTACATTGCATTTGGAAGAGGTGAGGCTCACAGTTACCCTTTCTTGTGCCTTCCAGCTTGCGGGTGTGTCAGCATGAACTCAGTTTGCCAGCATTCAGCTAACAATGATTACACAACACATTCCTAGATTCACTGCAGTCAGGGGCTTCTCTTTCCCTACACCAAGAACAGAATTCTTCATCTCCTCTTCAGTTTCTTCCATTTTGTTTTTTTCCTACCATGTATTTGTTAAAACGGGGTAAATGCCATATATTAATTAAAGCTTAAGAAAGCTAAAAATGTCACAAATGTGCTACCAAGAGAGTAGAAGGAAGGAAGAAAACTCATGAGGATAAAAGAGAGAGAAAACAGCAATTCCCTTCCTCCATGTCTGCCCATCTGGGCCACTGCTTGTTGAAAGGGTAAGACAAACTCCACGATGAATTTCATTCTCAGAATGTACCAGTTTACTTTATAATTCTGATGTACTAATTTATCTCCTTCAACTCATTTTTGTCCTCCCCACTCTTCCTGTCAGGCACGCACAGTAGATCACTCTTAAAAGTCACACAGACATGTTCATTGCTATAACATTTTCAGATAGTTGTGGATATTCTTCTTTAATACAACACCAAACTTCATTAAGTGGTCATTTCTTAAAGGGTAGTCATGATTTTTAATCTGAAACCAACGATATCAGTGAACTCTCCACACTCTGTTGCATTAAAACCAACTAATCTATCTGCAGTTTGAAGGGATCGATTACATATGCTTGATGCTGTACTTTTTTTTTTTTTTTTTTTAGCAATGATTCACTGGGAGTTAAATATATCTTCAAGATGTTAACACATTTTGTTATTTTATATCAAAGAAAACCCACCATCACAATAGTTAATATCAGTATCCAACTCATTAGAAAAATCTGTAGGTATTAGGAAAGTATCCAGCTCATAGATATAAATTTTCCAAAACTCGAAGTTTACTTGCAAACTTGAATTTATCATTATCAACAAGTACTATTAGTTGTTTTTCTTGAGGTGAAAAGCTTACTTCATTCTTTTTTTGAAAAAAAGTATCTGCCAAATGCCTGAGTGCCCTGAAACTGAAACATAGTTTATCTCACAGTTGTTATTTCAAGTAAATATAATGTTCCATAGCAACTCAATCACAAATTCTAGTCCCTGGAGACAACCATATTTTTGAGTATGCAGCAGAAGTACTAGGTATACTTCCCATTTCATCACGCAGAATATTAAAAAGGCACATGCTCAAGAGTCAGGACTTAATCAAACTCATATTTTTTACAGCTTTAAGTGAAATTGGCATCCCCTTGTCACTCCCTCATGAGGGAGGACCAGGAAGTATGTAGTAGCTCCTAGTAGAATTTGGTGCCACTGCTCCATTCACACTAAAACATCAGCAGTTTTACACATGACTGATTTTCCCCCACCAGTGTGAGCAACAGCACAGTGGGGCAGAAAAAAGCAAATTAAGTCTTAGTCTTAGTATTACCACAAGAATAGCTTTGACCTTCTATATTCTCCAAAAGGATTTTGCAAAATCCCAAGAAACTGCAAAGCACACACTGAGAACCACTGTTTTAGGCATATAAAACATATCAAATAAACAAAATAGTCAAGAATTTCTGCTCTTATTCTAGTGGGAGGAGGCAGACAATACGCAATAAACATATATTCAGCATACGAGAAGCTAGGTGCTAAAACTGAGCAATGATCTTACTGTAATAATAAAAACATATCTACACATATTTGAAAAAAATAATAATTATTAAATGTTACCAAACATTTAAATTACACCAAGTCTCTGCAATCTCTTTCAGAAGACATGAGTAGAAGAAATATTTCCTCACTTTTTTTATGAGGCCAGCATCACACTAATACCAAAACCAAAGACTTCACAAGAAAATAACAGACCAATATCTCTTATAAGTATAAAAGTTCTAAGCAATATATTAACAAATAAAAGCCACAAATGTCTAAAAACAATTGTACTCCTCAACCAATGGGAATTTACCATAGGTATGCAAAGCTGGTTCAACATTCTAAAATCAGTTAATGAAATCCATCACATTACCAGTCTAAAAAGAAAAATCATATGATCTCATCAAAAGATGAAGTAAAAAGCATTTGACAATTCCAACACCCACTCATTACAAATACTCAGTAAACTAAGAATACAAGGGAACGTCCTCAACATTATTTTTAAAAATCTTAAAAAAAAAAACCCTACAGCTAACATCATATATAAAGTGAGAAACTAGAAAATTTCCCATTACAATCAGGACCAAGGCAAGAATGTCTCCTGTCACCACTCCTTTTCAGCATTGTCCTCTATTTCCTAGCTAATATAATAAGACAAAAAGGGAAGTAAAAGGCATATAGGTTGGAAAGGAAAAACAAAACTGTCTTTATTCACAAATGATATGATTATCTATGTGGGAAATGCAAAAGAATCAACAAAAAAACCTCCTGGAACTTAGAAGCAATTATAGCAAAGTTGCAGGATACATGGTTAATATACAAAATTCCCTCACTTTCCTCTGTGCCAGCAATGAACAAATGGAACTGAAATTAAAAACACAATACCATTTATATTAGCACCTCCAAAAATGAAATACTTAGGTATAAATCTAACAAAATATGTACAACAGGAGGAAAGCCACAAAACTCTGATAAAAATATACCAAAAAAGACTAAATAAGTGGAGAGAGGTAGTCCACATTAATGGATAGGAAGACTTGGTAATGTCAAGATGCTAGTTCTTCCCAACCTGGTTTAACACAACTTTAATCAAAATTCTAGCAAGTTCTTTTGTGGGTATCAACAAAATGATAAGTTTATATGGAGAATGAAAAGACTCAGAATTGCCAAAACAGTACTAAAAAATAAGAAAAAAGTCAGAAGACTGACACTACTTGATTTCAAGGCTTATTATAAAGCCATTATCAAAACAATATGGATTTGGTTAAAGAACAAATAGATAAATGAAATACAACAGAGAGCCCAGAAACAGACTCACACAAATATAGTTCAACTAAGCTTTGACAAAGGAGCAAAGGCTATGCTATACATTGGAGAAAGGACAGTCTTTCTAACAGTGCTGGGAACAACTGGACATCCACATGTAAAAAGACAATAATAATAATAATAATCATCATCATCTAGACACAGACTTTACATCCTTCAGAAGAATTAGCTCAAAATGGATCAGACCCAAATATAAAATACAAAACCATAAAGTGCCTAGAATTAACATAGGGGAAAATTTCTAGGTGACACCACCGATGGTGATGACTTTTTAAGATGTAACACCAAAGGTATGATTCATGAAAAAAATAATTGACAATCCAGACATCATTAAAATTAAAAACTTTTCCTCTGTGAATGACAAGAGAAGAAGACAAGCCACAAACCAGGAAGTATTTCCCTAAGAATTATATGACACATGTGATTAAAAAAAAAAAAAAAAAAAAAAAAAAACACATTGTCCAAAAGGTACAAAGTAAAACTCAACAATACGAAAGTCAACAATGAAATTAAAAAATGGGCAGAACTGAACAGACCCCTCACCAAAGAAGATATACTCATGGCAGATAAGCATATGAAAAGGTGTTCAAATCTAGTGTCATTAGGCAGCTGCAAATTAAAACAATGAGATACTACACACCTATCAGAAAGGACAAAATCCAAAATACTCAGAGTGCCAAAAGCTGGCAGGATGGCGAATAATCAGAAACTCTCACTGATTGCTGGTGGGAATGCAAACTGATACAGCCACTTTTGGAAACAGTTTGGCATATTCTTCCCATAAATGTTCTTACCATGCCAATTCAAGGATCGTGTTCCTTAGAACTTACCTAAATGAGCTGAAAATTTATCCATAACAAAACCTGCACCTAGAAGTTCATAGCAGCTGTATTCATAAATGACAAAAGTTGGAAGCAATCAAGATGTCCTTCAGTAAGTAAATGGATAAATGCGTCCAGACAATGGAATATTCTCAACCTAAAAAAGAAATGAGCATGATCTGGCCCCTCCCTCCTCTTGTATTCTGTCTCATCCCAGCTTCCCCATTCTGGACCACTGCCCACTCACAGCCACCTCTCTGCGCCTCCCCAGCAAGCCACACCTACTTTCCACCTTGACACCTTTTCACAACTTTCTTCCTCTGCCTAAAACCCACTTCATCAGGCTGCCTCCTGCTGTCACTCACTCCTAAGCTTCAGGTCTCTCATGGCCATCCAGTCTAAGTGTTCCCTTTCCCACCCTCTATCATTACCTACCTACCCCATTACTCCACTTTATCTACCCTATGGCACTACCTGCTCCTCCATGTCCCATTTTATGTATTAGTTTACTAGTCTCCCACATTCATACCAGAGCTTTGTGAAGGCAGTCTATCTGTTTTGTTCACTTGGGTTTCCCCAGTGTCTCCCAACAATGCCTAGCACTTGGTAAGCACGCAATAAGTTTAGTGGTATAAGTAAAAAATATTTTCTTTACTAGATCTTCGTTTCTAAAGACCACCAGACTGTGTAGTATTAATTCCCCTATTGTATTATCTTCCCAGATATTAGAATATATCTAATCATCAGCAACTTAGAGTATAAAAATATCATACAATTGCTTTTCTTTTTCATCATCATATACCAGGGTATCTCAATATTAACACTCTGGACACTTGCGCCAGAAAAATATTGGTTGTGGGGTTTGTCCTTACATGTAGGATGTTTAAGAGTTTCATGGCCTGCACTGACTAGATGCTAACAGCAACTACCATCCCAGTTGCAACAACCAAAAATGTCTCTCCACATTGCCATGACTCAGCACCACCACAGTGGTGCAGTTGAGCATCCCTGGTATATACAATCCTAAAATACCTATAGCACTGTTAAGGAGATTCACAAATTTGAGACTAAAAGCATCTGCATTATCAACATCTCTGGGCTACATTATAAAAATAAGTAATTTTTTCTGGCTTCCTGGGCTTTAGCAATGTCCCACAATGATTTCGTTAGATTATAAGTAAAAAGTCCACCACATTTTTATAAAATTATTAGGCAGAGTTTAAAGTTCCTTTCAAACAAGGCGGAATTTTTAAAGCTCCCTTTGTTGTGTAGTTTCAACTCAGACACAATGAACAACAATTATAAAATACTTTGAGTTTGCATGTCTGTTCTCCATCAGACTATATGATGCTACAGAAAATGTATGGGCAGCATGTTTTCATCTTTTGGAACAGATATTAGTTTGTCCCTAGATTGCCATGACAACATTCCATCCGTATAAAACTCCAAAAACTGAGAGAATAATAAATCACTTGTCACTTGTTCAGTAGCACTGAAGACTGACCCTCTTGGGCATCTATCTCTCTACAAACCATTAAAAGAAAATATATGCCACCCTGGGTTACTCAGATAGATGCCTAAAAACATCACAGTGATACCAAACACTATGTCAATATCCAGACCAAAAAAATCTTGGAATGTTGGTGTTTTTCATGATTCAGAATCAAAAGGATTTATAATGTCATATTTGTTGAGAACCTATTAATATATACTTAATTTCCCACAAAAGATGTTTTATTCTTTCTCAAAACAACTATTATTCCAAAATTAACATCACCAACATCTAGGCGAAGATAATTTTTCACCATACAACCATACTTTTTAAACTTCCTGGGCTGAAACTTCCCTGGGATTTGAGGATAATTAAAACATTATTTAGTGTTTTCTGTTTGACCTCAATGTGTTAAAAGGCAGCATGACAGAACTGTGCTCTTCAGGACTTCTCAGGGGAAAGAATTCATGAAGGATCAGCATGTCATCGGTACTCTAACTACACACAAGGCACAAGATTTTAAGGGTGGTTAAGAGGTGGCTAGAAAGCCACTAGTGAAAATGGACAGAAGATGAAGGAAAAACCACAACCATGATCAATGGAATCTCGGAGATGCATAAAATTGAACGAAGAGTAAAAATCAGAATTTTATTAAGTGATTTCAATAACGTACCAAAATAAAAGCAAACTTTTCTGAATTGTGTTTTTTGTCAACTTTTGTTACTTTGTTAAGTTTTTGGTTTTCTCTTGTGTTTCTGTGATTTCAGTTCCTGCCGTCTCATCCTCACCACTCAACCCATAAAAGTAGATTAATAATAGCCATCTTTTTTGGATATTTAACTTCCATTGACTTAAGGCAATGAGTTAAGTCTAAAGCGGAGATTGAAAGAAGTGGAGGTATTTTTGAACATAACACAACTGGTTAAGATATTGTTTAAACGGCTTCCATTTAATAAGAACATTTACATAAAAATCAATCATTACAGTCCCTCTTCAAACACTAGAAAAAAAAAAAAAAAAATCAACCCAGGTTCCAGATTCCTGAATGGCAGCAATAGCCTGGAGCAAAAGCAACCACAAGTTCCCTTCCCTCCCTGCAATCATCACTATTCCCTGTTACCCCCAGACCAAAACTAAATGGCAATTGTTTTTTATTCTCGACACTAATATTAGTATCTAATTTACATAAAATTCATTTTACTGATTTTTGTGACTTAGAAATCTCTGTGGCCCTTTAAATTTTCAGCACATAATCTTGAGGTTTTGCCAAGGCCCTGTTGGCTTTTATAAAGCTTTCTTTAATAGTAATCAGTCTGTTGGGGTCCGTGATCAAAGGAATGAAACCAACGCAAAGTGAAAGTCAAGCAAAGCTTTACTTCGCACCAAGCATCGAAAATCAAACCAACCAGTTGGGGCCCTCTCTTACAAAGAGGCGACGAGGACCAGGACACGGACCCTGGCGGTTCCCCTCACCCGGGAAGGCAGTTCCCCTCACCCCGCGAGGCGGTTCCCCTCACCCGGCGAGGCGAGAGGAGGCCAGGCTGCTACCCCCTACCCATTGAGGTGAGGCCAGGCCAGGCCGCTCCCCTTATCTGGCGAGGCGAGACCAGGCCAGGCCAGGCTGCTCCCCTTACCCGGCGAGGGGAGGCCAGGCCAGACCACTCCCCTTACCTGGTGAGGCCAGGCCGCGAGGCGAGGCCGCTCCCTGTTGAGGCCCATGACGCTCCCAATGACCCTGACAATCCCAACAACCCCAACGACCCCAACGCTACCACTACTACCCAGACGACTATCACTACTTGCCTGCCTTGCAGACTAATCTTTATAGAGGCGGTTGAGCCCCGCCCACACACGTGGCCAATGAGACTGCAACAAACAGGGAAAACTGCAGTCACCCTCCCTCAGCAATACCGGTGGCCAATTAAATTCCAACTTACCAAAGCAAATATATGCGTGCCCCACTGATTGGATGTCTCCAACCGACCTGGCCCGCCCCCAGATCTGGGGCCTGCAAGCAAGTTACTCCAGGAGGGTCAGGGTCAACCCAAGCCCACAAGGAAATGGCTCCCTCTGGCGGATGGGGCCCTTTTAATTCCATACTTCTAACCTCTAGTTGATTTTATTTTCGAAGTTTGCTTATTTTTAGTAATCTCTACACCCAAGGTGGGACTTGAAGTCAGCACCCTGAGATCAAGTTGCATGGTCCCCTGACTGAGCCCGGAGAGTTTAAAATGTTTTAAAATGGCACTTGTTCTTAAAGTATTAGAGTGAAAAAGTCCCCAGATGAGAAGAGAAAAGGCTTAAAGAAATAGCACGAAGAAAATTGGAGCATATTTACTTAACATCGGTTTTTCCAAGGCATTAACAATTACATTAGATGTTAATTCTAACACAAAGTTTACATTTTTTTTTTTTTTTCGGATGGGTCTGTCATTTAACTTAATCAACCTGTGTGAGTTCTGTCCATACCAAGATCATTTAGCAGATCACTGAAATCAAAGCCATAGTGTGGCCTTACTCCACATACATTGTTCAACTTATATTAGTACTTTGTGCTCTAAGTCCTCTCAAGGATTATAGATGGGCTGCAGTCTCTATAAACACCTTACAGTTTGATCTTGAATTAAGTTTTTCTACCTTCTTTGCATTTGTTAGTTTTTAAATTTCTGAAATGTTTAGAAAATAGGACTGAAGAGATTGATTGACATGAACCACATTTGAGGGCAAACCTGGAATTCTGAGCAGAAAAGATCCAATACTATATGACAATATGGAATATACATATATTTTAGCAAACAATAGCACCCCCTCCAAACAAATACCTTGACTTATTTGTTTTGAAACCAAGGAATTGTCTTGAAGTTAGCATTAGTTGGCTTGATTTACTGTTAAGAGAGGAGCAAAAACGGGAGGTGGGGGTTTACCCTTTAGTTATTTTTTCTCTAGTGTTAGGAATAAATAAAACCACAGTAGATGTAATAGATCTACCACAGTAGATGCTGTGGTTGCAGCAGTAGTGGCAGAAATACCAGTCAGCATTTATTTGGCTCTGATTATGCACTGACACTGTGCAAAGTGCCGACAAAAATTACCTCTGTGAATTCTTTTCACCTCTCTGTGAGGTAAGTACTATTATTCTTTTGAAAGATTTATTTATTTATTTAAGAGAGAACAAGAATGAGACAGAGAGACAGAGAGAAAGCCAAAGAGCATGCACCCATAAGCAGCGGTAGGGGCCGGCGGGGGGGGGGGGGGGGCAGAGAATATCAAGCAGATTCCTTGCTGAGTGCAGACCTGGATGTGGGGCTTACCCCAGGATCCTGAGATAGTGACCTGAGTCAAAAACAAAAAGCCAGAGACTCAGCCAACTAAGCCACCCAAACATCCCAAAGTACTGAAGGACCCCAGGTCAGAATTATACTATAGCCTATAAGTTTTAACATTCTTTTTATAACCAGCTTATGCTAACTGAGAAACTGTAGCCAGCTGACGATAGATAAGGGAGTCAGCAAGCAGCATAACAGGATAACGAATAGCGAAAATCTGTGTTTAACCCGGCTGTTTTTGGCTTCTGTATAATAATGCTTCTAATGCTTTGCTAAGAAATGAAAAATTGCTTAAACCCTCGCTCGCTGTGTAATCAAATAAAGTTATACTTTTCCCTTGTTAAGAATTCCCCCTACTCCTAAGTCCCCCACACTAAGGCCGGAGACAGGCGGTTCAGCGCGTACTTGATAAGGGGATCCTCTCCCGTACCAAGGCCGGAGACAGGCAGTTCAGCACGTATATAGATAAAGGTTAGAAACGTGCAATTCAACACGTACCCTCTACTGTACACTATCTGAACGGTAACTGGCCAAAATGTGGGTCTTCCAAAGCCAATCCGCTAACACCAAGTATGCCTTTTTTTAAATGTTCAAATTGTCAGCCTATCAGCTCCGTCCCATCCAAAACTTGTTTGTACCTGTCTATAAAAATCCTGCACCACCCCAGCCTGGTGTGCTCAGCTAGCAGGAGCTGCTGACCACCGCAGGCACGTGCTGACCACCCGCAGGCGCCTGCTTAACAATAAAGAACCTCTTGCTGATTGCATCCAGTGGCAGTGTTGGATTCTTGGGTAAGGGGATCCGCGGGTCTTTCATTTGGAGGTTCCACCGAGATCATTGGACTCCTGCCCACGGATCCAACTGACTCCCACCGGGAGGTAAGCTGGCCAGCATTCTTGTCTCCTGTCTCATGTTCTCGTTTGTATCCAGTCTCGTGTTCTTGTTTGTCTCTAGTCTTGTGAGGCCTCTGTTTGACCTATACTGCAGGTAGCGGTATAGTGTTTGTACAACAGCGTGCGTTGTTGGATTGTATTTGTAGGCAGCTTGAGAAGGAGCTGACGAGCTCGGACTTCTCCCCTGCCACCCTGGGGGACGCCCCAGGGATTAGAGGGGCCCAATTTTTTGGAGCCCCTCATTTGTCCGAGGGTTATATCCGTTTGTCCGTTCCAAAGGAACCCCTCGGCCCTGGATGGAATTTGTCCACCGCAGGGAGATCTCGAGGCTCCTCTGGGCTGGTGGAAACCTTGCTTTCGGTAGTATACCGAAACCGTGCAGCGACCTTTTTGTTAATTGTTTTGTGCATTCTACTCGTTGTCCTTGGTGTTTTCTTTGATTCTAAAATGGAGCTTCTCCCTCATTCACTTCCCGTGTTAATGTCTATAACTGGAGCCAACTGGGGTTAGTCTCACTCGAGACAGAGACTATAAGGAATATTCCCAAGCAGCTGCCGAAACTCTCTTTGTTTCGGGGAAGTTTCCTTGTGTTCTCTGGCCTGACTTAGACTGCTTAACCCCTCCCCCCTTGCTGGTGGGAAAGCATGGTGTCTGCTCCTCTGTTGGGGCTTAGGAGCTCCAAAACTGGGAATCCTTTCTCTGCCTCCTGGCGGCACTTTGTTTCTTCTGTTTCCCCCTTACGTGTTTCTGTACCAACGTGTGTGCAGCCTGCATGACTGGCCTCTAGATCATGCACCACAGCTCCTTCTCTCTCCACTGTCAAGGAGCAAGAACAACACCCCCTGGACCTAACACCTCCCCACTCCAGATCTTCCCACGCATGTCTCAGGTAAACATTCAAAGTGGAGTGGGTCCAGGTGGAACGTAAATCAGTATTGGAACTAAGTTAAGATTGTTGGTTTAATTAAGATAAGACGTGTCTTTGAAGTTACAGCAGTAATCTATCAAAGTTTACTGAAGGTCAAATAAGCTTGTGTTACTTGTTAAAATTTGTTAGCAAAGGAATGACTAAACTGATGGTTAATTGTCTATCTCAAAGTTCTAATGGGTAATTGCTAAAGTAGCTTTCAAAGTCTTTGGTAACCTGAAAGTTTTAAAGTTTTGCTTGGATGACAAATGGAATTGAATTGTGGACATCTAGGTCTTAACCAGACAGGATAAAAAGCTAAGTCGTTAATTACTGGATGTAGGTTTGTGCTTTTGACTTCTTACTGCAAAGAAACTAAGAGTATTTAAATCTGCTGGTAAACTTGTTTGCCACTTAACTGATTCATAAATTTGCCACCTGAAGAATTCTGTTGTGTAACAGTTCACAATTGGTTAATAACTAAAGGTGTTTCTAAGAATACAAGGTTCTGCTTAGTGTAACTAAGACTGATGGAAATAAAGGGAAACTTTATGTAGGAAAGTAGGAGATATGTAAGAAAGATTTAAGGAATGGGAATACATTTTGTTGAAGGTAAGGGAAGGTAATTTTGTCCTAAATGAGATGGTTGTTTGGAAGGAAATGGCTTGGGACAAAACCTGAATGCAAAGGAAAGTTGTAGAAGGTTTGTGAACGGAAATCTTCACAAAAGAAATTTTAGATATGGTCAGGACAGACTAAAAAAAAAGAAAGAAAAACAGCCTCCAAGGTAATTTAGCAGTCTCCTGACCTGCCTCCACACAGATTATACTTCCAAGTATAAGGGCCATTTGGCCTTGAGAGATTAAGGAAGCAGCCCAACCTTGAGGGACTGCGAAAACACCCTGTTACCATCCTCCATTGCCTGTAACCATAGAAACTCACTCTAATCTGTAAAGAATGAAAGGGGAGACTGATCACCTCCCATTAGCCAGAGATGCCCCGAAGGGGAGGGTATCCAACCTGTTTGAATCTGAAGAGTGCCTTACTGTGTGAATGTGTCTGTATGGCTCCACCACTTCGGCTACGGAGTCTGAGTGGGCTGCACCTTGAGTCTCGCGGGGCGTCATATGGCATAACGGTCATCTACTCCATGGAGTAGCCTGGTCCGGGGTTTATACGGACAGGCCTTAGCTAAGACGCTCCTAAATTCCCATGAGGGATGGGAACAGGACAGCAGGGGAAAGATCCCCCTCCCTTGTCTGCGACATCATTCATGATAGGAGGGAAACCCAGAAAACTCCTATCTTAAGACTGCACACTTAGAAATAAAATAAAAAAGGGAAAGACACTGGTATAAAAAGCTAGTTTTCTTTCTGTTTAAAAGGGGCAAAGTTTTCTTAGCTAATTGATCTGTTAAAAAAAAAAAATGTAAATGGTTTTCTCTTTGCCTGCCTGAAAAATTCAGTTCGTATGTTTTGTGTTATCAGGTGTTTAACATCCCTAATTATATTTACTCATGTGTTTTTAAACTTTCTAAGGTTTTAGCAAATGTTGACAAGATTTAAATTGTAAATCTCTTTAACTCAGGCTTTTCCTTGATACATGAAGTTGCTCATGAAGTACTACTGAACCAGTGATAAACCTTGGGTTACATTTGGGAAAATACTATAACTATTCTAGAGATTCTACGCACTTCCTAAAGTTTTAATGTTTTGAGAGATCATCGCTTGATATTGTAATTATGGGAATGTTATATGTGTCACAGAAATTGTAACCTGATTTCCTTGCAGCTAAATTGTAAATTCCCATGTCTCTTTAGCTCTAACCATATCCATTCTGAGTTTTTGTCATTTATAATTGTTTTAATTTTCTTGTAAAATGAGTTTTATCTTCAAGGAGATTCCTATAAAGGACTTTCAGGACAAATACAGATATTTGATATACTTGAAAATCCTAAAACTGAAATAGGTAAGAATTTCCAAAACGGACTAAAGCCGCATTCACCAGATTTAGTAACATGGGACTAAATGAACTAAAAGATTATAGTGTTGTGTCTCTTAATGTTTTGTCTTATTTTAAACATTGCCGGTTCTCTCTAATGTTTGCTCTTCCAGACTAGGGATACTTTTTCTTAAGTTATCTGTAACTTACAGAGATGTAAAAGTGCTCAAAGCATTCAAGCTTTTCTCTCTATCTGAACCCTCTGAAACCAAAAGGTCTCAGTAAGTATTCTTTCTTCCATGGCAATCAGTCATTTGCATAAGTTCAATAAGAATCTGTTCTCCTTTAACAGGACACCATTGAGAACTGGTTATTTTACCAAGGCTTTGACTGGGATGTCATATTTGAAAAGACTCAGATATGACCAGACAGTTTAAAGGAACTAAGGTTGACTTTATGAAATCTGGAGCCATAAAGCCCCTTGGGACTGACTGTTGGCCTGATACCTTGCTTACAGAGTTCCCAGCAGCCTCACCAGGTGAGTAAAGAATGTCACTCTTTGGTAGGTGCGGAAACTCAGAAGAGGAACTCGCCCAAATCAACAGGTATTGCAGGCATGCCTGATGGCAAGTACAGGGCTTGGCTTCTGGCCCGGAGAGGCTACTAAAAGTTCAACCTAGAGATTCCTTATAAGAAGTTCCAGCAAAGCAGATGCTAAAAGATCTATTGATCACATTCAACTGTTCTTGCTGAGCTTATGTAAATAATGGGCCAGTTTGTCAAAACTGGACTTGTTTCACAAGTGAATTAGTCCTGATTTGGCTATCTCTATAAATGAGGGTTATTTTAGAGAGAAAAATTGTTTTAGTAACACACCTTTATGGATGTTAAATTCTAGATTTGTCTTTAAATGTTTACCTAAGCTAAACAATTTGAGGTAAACTTCAGAGAAGTTGTACAATAGCTTCTTTAGTTGATCTTACTGTTTTGTGGGGATATTAGCAGACCCCACAGCACATGATGAAACAACTGGAATAATGAAATTGCCTAAAAGCCAGCATACCGCACTCCATAGAATTAACTATGGACTTATGGAGATAATGGATGACCCCACTTTCTTTATGAGTGGATTGTATGATGTATGGGGGACTCCCCTTATCTCTTGACAAGTTTTCCCACTTGACAATGATCCTCTGTAATCAGGATATTGTTAAGGCTGGACCACTCAAAGGTCGTCTTATTGGTTTCATCCCTTAGTCATATTTATCCTAGAGGCCACCTCTGTTGAGGTGCAATTGCAAATAGATGCTTTAGCTAAGCATGGAACAGCCCTTCTATAAAAGAGCCTCAAAGCTCACTATGGGACAATCCTTGACTGTAATGATGTCACATCAGGTCCAGATTTGTCTTAGAAGGCAAAAGCCACCAATGGATGATGGAGGCCAACTTATTAAATACTGGGCTACATTAACAGATATGCCAGAAATAAAACTTGTCAAACTTTAAACCTAGTTACCTGTATGCCTGAACCTGACCACTGTACTTCTTTCTCTATAGAGCAAAAAAGGTTATTGATCTTGCTTACTTTATTTGTCCAGATTTAAGATTCCCCTGTTAAAAATACGAATGACAGTTGGTTTTCTGATGACAGTAGTTTTCATAGAGAAAAAAAAAATAATAATAAGAAAAGCTAGGTGTGCCATAGTGCTCACTAGCACTTTGCAATTGCCAAAGCCTAAGAATTAACATTTATACTGACTCAAAATGTGCTTTCCTGGTACTACATGCCCATGGAGCTATTTGGAAGAAAGGGGATTGCTATCAAGCCATAACTCCCCAATCAAATATGGGCCTAAGTTACAAAACCCTCCTTATCGCTATACTAAGGATGGCCTTAGATGTCCTGACAGCAGCCCAGGGTGGCACATGTGCAATTTTCAAGACAGAATGTTGTATATACATCCCAGACTATCACAAAAATATCACAGGACTAATAAAGGATATGAATGCCCAGATTAAGGCTCTACAAGGTCCCTCTCTCTCTTTTAGTGATTGGTTAAGTTCCTGGTTTGAAGGAGGACTATGGCCAAATCTCCTTCTCGGGCTTCTCATTTTTATCGCCTCATTAACCTTAATATGTTGCTTTGTTCAGTGTTTCTCTACTTGGTGCCGAGACTCCATTGCTGCAATGACTTCACCACGACAGACGATCCTTGTCGCGTGAGACGATGCCTCTTCACTGTCAGCGCTGGATTCGGCTGCCTCCACCTTTCGTAACTCCCCTATACATTCCTCCACTGATCAATATTGACCCCAGTAGGTAGGGACAGCTCTACGCCCCTATTCAGCAGGAAGAAGTTACAGAAGATGAGACCTTCCACCTTCAACCACCTTAAAGATTTAAGAGTCAAAATTGTTCAGGGGGAAATGATGAGGGAGCAGGAGGCTGGCTGAGGATGGAGAAGGGGCTGATGCCTTGCACTCCCTCTCCACCCACTCCCCTTGATAATATGTGTGACATTCCACAGGCACCCCTGACCGCCTTAAAAAAAGAATGTTGCTTTTATGCAGATCAAACTGGAGTAGTCAGAGAAACTATGGATATACTCAGAGAAAGACTTGCTCAAAGAAAAAGGGATTTTCAGTCCCAGCAGGGATGGTTCGAAAACTGGTTCAACAGATCGCCTTGGCTTACTACTTTGTTGTCATCTATAACAGGCCCTCTCATCATTCTGTTATTAATTCTAACTTTTGGTCCTTGTGTCTAAAACAGGTTAGTACAGTTCATTAAAGATCGCCTGTCTGTTGTTCAGACTATGGTCTTGACTCAGCAATACCAACTACTTAAGTAGAGTCCCAAAAGGACTCAGTTGAAGAACAAAACAGATGGATATAAGATTATATCCATGTTAAAGAAAAAGGGGGGAATGAAGGACCCCAGGTCAGAATTATACTATAGCCTATAAGTTTTAACATTCTTTTTATAACCAGCTTATGCTAACTGAGAAACTGTAGCCAGCTGACGATAGATAAGGGAGTCAGCAAGCAGCATAACAGGATAACGAATAGCGAAAATCTGTGTTTAACCCGGCTGTTTTTGGCTTCTGTATAATAATGCTTCTAATGCTTTGCTAAGAAATGAAAAATTGCTTAAACCCTCGCTCGCTGTGTAATCAAATAAAGTTATACTTTTCCCTTGTTAAGAATTCCCCCTACTCCTAAGTCCCCCACACTAAGGCCGGAGACAGGCGGTTCAGCGCGTACTTGATAAGGGGATCCTCTCCCGTACCAAGGCCGGAGACAGGCAGTTCAGCACGTATATAGATAAAGGTTAGAAACGTGCAATTCAACACGTACCCTCTACTGTACACTATCTGAACGGTGACTGGCCAAAATGTGGGTCTTCCAAAGCCAATCCGCTAACACCAAGTATGCCTTTTTTTAAATGTTCAAATTGTCAGCCTATCAGCTCCGTCCCATCCAAAACTTGTTTGTACCTGTCTATAAAAATCCTGCACCACCCCAGCCTGGTGTGCTCAGCTAGCAGGAGCTGCTGACCACCCACAGGCACGTGCTGACCACCCGCAGGCGCCTGCTTAACAATAAAGAACCTCTTGCTGATTGCATCCAGTGGCAGTGTTGGATTCTTGGGTAAGGGGATCCGCGGGTCTTTCAGTACTAATATTTTTAACCTAATTTAATGTGTGAGGAAACCAAGGCTCAGAGCTTTGGCTGCATTCCCTGCTTACGAGACATCCTGTTTATAGGTGTGTTGAGGAGGATTAGCTCTGAGGGGTTTCAAAACAGCAAACAATAAACATTGGGCACTTCTTAATCTTATTTATTTAGTTGATTTTTCCTGAAGTTTGGTGTCTCACTGACCATTCTAGAAAAAGACCTCAATCATTCAAAACCATACAAGGAATACAAGATCATCATGAATCAAATGATACTTTGAATATATAAGCCAAAAGAAATTTATTGCCAAAAAATCACTTTATCAAAAAATATTAATAGTTTAAAATAAAATAAAATGACAGGCCAATCTGAAAAAAAGTTCTACAGAAAGGTCAGGTACAGAAAGAAGACTAATACTCTTGGAGTTGCCTTAGCTCTTCTGAATACTATTAATTCTTTATAGCACCAAGAGAACCATTAAACAAACATGGTGCATTAGGCGAGATTATAAAACAAAAATTAAAATCTATTCCTTTAAGTATTACAAGTCATAATATTTGTAAAAGATCTCAAAGTCAGATGAAAATAATGAACCTTTCATTACATTCTGAATTAATAACAAAAAAGGGTATTTCAAATATCTCAGAATTTTGGGTGGCATTTAATAAGATAAAAGTATGTTTCCGGTGTTGGTGATCGATATGGGATAAAATGAATTTCCAAGGGCCTTTCATAAGCTTATAGGAACACATTTGTGAAATTTTTTTCTCAATAAAATGCCAGCTCAATTAACTTATTTTTAATATTGCACAAATATTTATTCAGAGATGCCAGGAGACTACTGTGGCTCTAATATAATACTTCATATTGTGCTGCTCAGGAATTCACAGTGATATCAGATAACTTAAAAAACACAGCACAGTGAAAGAAAAGGCTAAGCAGGAAGTACAAAGCACATTATATAGATAATATTCTCAAGCACAATTTTTTCTCTGGTACAGGAAACTGGTCATTTCCCCAATTTAAAGTGCAGAACACTATTCCTGTTTAAGTTGTTATTTGAGAATTCAGTTCCCATGAAAAGGAAATGTAACAGCGAGGGAAGGAAAAGTATTTAATGCTGGAAAACAACCCAGAGAAATGACTGAGGATCCCAACACGAGGATTCGTCTCTGCCTGGCATCCAGACCTTTTTTTTTGTTTTTTGTTTTTTTTTTCCCACACTCTGTTCAAGCTCACTATATAATCCCACAAGGTCGAGAAGAAAGGTTTTTTAAAATTTGCTTCATGATACATGTATGCTTGAACTAATTTAAAGAACTTTTTTTTATTTAGAAATTTCTGTATCTATTTTAACTTTTCTTCAGAACTCCTAAAATTGTCCCTTCCTATCCTTAAGATACATATGACTTTTCTACCAACATCCTTTTGCCCTTCTGACTTGCCATACCCCCTTCTCTCCTTTCTTCATGTCTAGATATTCACCATACCATCCGCTTCTCAGTCTGTAGTTCTGTTTCCTTTCCATTTTCATTCTATCTGAACTCTATTTCTAAAAGGAACTAATGTATAGTAATGTTAACAGTTAGTTTGGGGCTAGTACAGATCAGTGGAACAGAAGAGAGTCCAGAAAACACTGAGTAGAAGGAAATTTCGTATTTGAAACCAGTGGCACTTTATTTTTTTAATTAATTTATTCATTATAGAGAAAGAGAGCACTTGCAAGCATGCATAGGGGAGAGGAGAGAGGGGCAGAGGGAGGATGAGAGAGAGAATCCTCAATTTGACTCCATGCTGGCCCACAGCCCCACGTGGAGCCCAATCTTACAACCTTGAGATCATGACCTGAGCCAAAATCAAGAGTCTGAGGCTTAACCAACTGACCCACCCAGATGCCCCGTGAAGCACGTAGTACTTTAAATCAGTGGGGAAGGAATGCACAGGTGTTGAGACAACAGTCAGTTCAGTTTGCAGACTTTGTCAACAGAAAAAAAAAAAGAACATGAAGTGGTTTAAAGTTTGAATTCTAGAGCCAGTCTGCCTGGATTCAAACCCCAGGTCTACCAAATGCTAGATATAAGACATCTCACCAGTAAATTTACTTCCCTGATGCTGTCCCAACATCTGTAAAATGAGAATTAATATGGTATTTCTTCTTATAGCCTTCAGGCAAAGGTTAAATAAATTAATATTTGTGAAGCAACTATTACATCAAAAACCAATATATCATTGTTAGTTATAACTACTATTTTTTCCTATTTTATTTTATATCACCAAATATACTTGCCAGATGTTATTCTCATTAAATGACAGTACATTTAATCTCTGAAAGACCTTCAAGAAGAATCAGTCTTTTATACAACATGTGATAATCAATGCATTAACAAAAGGATTAGTATCATATATGTATAAATATGTAAAATATCTTGGTCTTTAATCCATTTATAATTTTTATTCATAATTTGCTTTATAAGTACACATTAACAATCTTTAAAAAGGCAAATATCTGAAATATTTTGCTTATGCACTCAAGAAATATGAGAAAAAAATAACTGAAAATCTGGGATAACAATTATTATCAATAATCTCATTATATTTCAAGAGCCAACAGGAAAATGAAATAGGAAACATCATAAATGGTCTGTATACTTCATGAACCAAGTAGGAGCCAGGAAAATACTATTAATGTGTTCATTTCCATGGATATTAGCTTGCAGCTCCATCAACAGCTGAATATTCATGAAGCAAGTTGGATGCAGGTAAATGAGAAAACTGCCCTTACAGGAAAATTATAACAACAATTATAACAACAACAAAAATTTATGCATTTTTTCTGGCCTGGGTTATGTAAAATAACAAAGAAAAAGCTAATGTTCATTCAAAACTTTATGAATTTTGTTATATATCCACAAAGATGCAATAGATTTGCTTACTGCTCCAAAACAGCAAATACCCTCTAATACCAGTACTTTCATTGTTTCAGAACACTTAAATCATCCTAGATCCTCAAGAAGCAGCCTTAACGGGATATAAATGAAATTGTCCCTAGGCTGAGTGCACATTACTAACATGGGTTAGGGCAATTATTTGCAGAGCTTAGAGCTTGAAAATGCAAACAATATAAAGAACAAACTAAACAGTAAACTAAAATCTAATCAGAACTACATCCAATATTTGGGGGTTTGTCTGGAAGTCCTAAGTGCTCCCAGCAAGAAGACTTCAGGCAGCAATGATAATATTCAGGGAGATGGGAGCATGTGTCCCGCTGTCATTGGTCTGAAAGTTATACGAATATACAGATGCTCCTTGACATGGAGTGGGGGGAAGAGGAGGTGGGAGGAAGGGGAAATGGCACCTACCGGGGAATAATTTTTATTGTCATGGCCTCTTCCAAATGCAATAGGATTTAGATTTGGACCCTAGAGCTGATAAAGAACTGGAATAAAATTCAGAAATGAAGTAGCACGTGACTTTATAGTGCCGAGTCACACTGTAGAGGTGCGTTATCAGCTTGAAACTGAGGAATTAGGTCCAGTTCCCTGGACTTGAGACAGTAAAACTAATTCCAGATCCTGCTTCCCAGGGTGGAAGAGGTGATGCAGTCTGTTTATCGCTTGTTGCTTTGTGTTAAGTTTATGGTCCTGAAACACCCGCCATCTCCCAGTGTCCATTTATCACCTTGTTTCGTACTCTATGCCTCTGTCCTCACCATGCCCTCTCCCTGGAATGCCCTCCTCCACTCCAAATTTAGTCAGCTTCTACTCCTTCCTAACAGTGGTTCAGGGTCCTCTTCTGTAGGTAGCCTTGCGTTAATTCTCTAGGTTGGGGTTGGTTCTGCTCTTTTGGTTTCCAGAATGCCCTGTGCACTTTCTCATGATTGTACCGCATGTACTATTTGATTGTATTAAATTTATGCACTCCTCTCCCCGACTAGCTTGAAGCTGATGGGGATAAACACAATATTTTAACCACCTTTATACCCAAACAACAGGCCAATGCTGTACACAGAGTAGAAATTCAATGTTTCATAAATGAACAATGGACTGAATGCAAGCAAGATTAAGAAATCTCTGAGTCTTCGTTTCTTCATGTGTAAGCAGGGGCCAAAAATAGTACCACTTTATAGAGAAGGAAAAGAGGTAGAGGATGAGAGCAGAGAGGTAAGGAGATGGGAGAGTATAGGACCTTGTTGACCATTATGAGAACTTTGACTTTTACTCCTAGTGCAATGGGGAAGGTTTCGAACTGAGTAGTGACAGGACTTGGCCTATGTTTTAGATGGAGTCTGGTCGCTTTCTGATAATAAAAAATGAGATGCAAGCTCAGAAGCAGGAAGATGAGTGATGAAGCTACTGCATCTCTCATTTGGTGAAATGAATTTTGTACTTCCATAATTAAAATGTTTCTCACACACCCATATGCACACACAAACACACACACACCCCATTTCAATTAATAAACACCGATCCAAGTAATCCCATTTTTTATTTCTCAAAATCATTTAAAATGCCAGTTAAGGAATAGATGCACGACTATTTCTTCTGTTCTCTGTTTTTTTTTTTTTTTTTCATTAAATATTCCCTTCTGTTCTATAGACTGAATTAAAGAAGCCATCAAAAACTATTACTTATGGGACGCCTGGGTGGCTCAGTTGGTTGGACGACTGCCTTCGGCTCAGGTCATGATCCTGGAGTCCCGGGATCGAGTTCCGCATTGGACTCCCAGCTCCATGGGGAGTCTGCTTCTCTCTCTGACCTTCTCCTCGTTCATGCTCTCTTTCACTGTCTCTCTCTCAAGTAAATAAATAAAATCTTTAAAAAAAAAAAAAAAACCTATTACTTATAAATAGTGTCAACAATTGCTTTCTTATGTATCATTTCATTAAGTTAAGAATGAATGAGATGTGGCCATACTGGGTTCTTTCTCATTCCAAAGTGATAGAAAGGAATGATGAACTCCCCGGGTCAAAAGTCCACACTCGCTGGAATATTTGTTCAGAAATAAGAAATGTTATATATATTTTCATATATGGATTGTGACTGTTTAAGAAAAATATTGAACTTTATTTTAGCCAATAAGTAAATTGCCTAAATACTAAACTAAAAAATATAAAATAAGAGTATTTCATATAAATTGGCAAGGCCCTTTTCTCAGTGGCAAGAAATATAAACAACTCTGAATTCTCAGTTGGCTAAGTAAAGACAGACATAACTGCTTTGATGCCTATTCACTAAAGAATTAATTAATAAAAACACATATGAATAAAGGGACATGAAATAATTAGCCATTGCCACATGAACAGAAAAAGAAAGGCAGGTACAGAATAATTAAGGTTACTGGTCAAACTTACTATTTCTATCACATATAGAGCAATAACATTTAATTCATTAATTATTTAATAAATAAAGTGTCCATTTTTTTCACCAGTTATATAAATTAACTCAATTAATGTTTCCATGATCCTCTAAGTTTGGATATAGTCTTAGCTGAATTTTAACAATGGAGAAACTGAGTCTCAAAAAAGTGAAGTAACTTCTCCAAGGTCAAGCAGCCAGGATATGAGGGAGCCTGGATTATATTCTTGCTTGACTCAGCACCAACTCTCCCATAGCTCACTGGATTATGAGACCCACACTCCCTCACAGGGAAACTAAAATAGTCAGGTCAGGAGACCTCATGCAGAGGCTGAGACAGAAACCAAATTATGTTCAGTTTCTAAATTTGATTTCCAAAGTTCCAAGGCCTGCTTTGGATAAGGATGGCACTCTCTCATATCTTTGAGCACAGAAATCTTCTGTTTAAGGCTACTAGATTTGATTGTAGGGACTTTTTCCTGAAATGAATTAAAAGCACAGAATTTGAGTAAGCTCTTATATCTGTAACAGAATATTGCTTACAGAAGAAAATTCTCTGAAAATCCTGTCCTCTTAACCTAATTATAGCATGTAAGTTAAGACCACATTAAAGAGCACAATACAACTGAGTACCTACTTTCAGCTAACGAATTCCAGCAATTACCAGGGGCAGACCAAAGTCTGCCTGGATAGCATACTACCCACTAGTTTCACCTACAAAATGTAGGAAATGGCCTTTCACCATTTGAGGAATTTAGATACTTAGAGTTTACCTTGTTTTCATCCAAAATTATTGTATTACTACTACAGAGAGAAATACAGGAGTTTATAAGGGTTTAGGACATAGCATACATGCCAAACCCTGAAATCCTGAATCAGTCTTCAGACATCCCAAACAATGTACTAATGAATTCAAAACAGCATAAAATCTCCTTTGAAGATGACCAATGTAGTTAATAATGATAATTATCCTAAGCATTCATTCTCCAGAAAGCTGTTTCTTTTATGATATTAAATCTAAGTTTTGCCCCGATCGAAGCACCATTAATTAGGGAAATTAATAGGCAAACCACAGACTGGGGAAAAATATCTGTAATACGTAAGTCTGACAAAGTTTCCTTATGTAGAATATACAAATATTTAAATCAATAATAAAAAAAGATATACTTTACAATTTTTTAACGGGTAAACATTTGAACAGAAAGAAGATACAAAAATGCTGATAAACACTTAAAAGAGCAGCGTGGATCGTCTATTATCAGGAACAATCAAATCAAAATGAAAATAAGATACACTAATACCAGGAACTAAAATAATAAAGACTAGCAATACCAAGGGTTGGGGAGAATGTGGTTTTATCTAGGACTACAAATGACACTCTAAAACTAAGTTAAAGTGCCAATTCTCAATCATCACCAGGTGAGCAATTCATGTCATAGCAATTTATATCACTCACTGATACATAAGCAGTGAAAATAAAAAAATTAAAACCCATAATAAAAGGCTTATTAAGAAAATGTTATGCATTATACTAATTATAAGGAATCTAAGCATGAAAAGCCATGTAATTCTATTCAGTAACTTTACAATAACTCTAAACCTTATACTTCCATTATCTGTAAAACTTTATTATATATATCATTATGTATGGAGGGCAATCAACATAAGGAGTGTATTAAGTAAACTGTCTAAAAGAAGAGGAGAAAAATATGAAGCAGGAAGAAGGGAAGAAAAGAAAAAAAAAGATAAAACAATTCTTCCCCTCAAAATGTTTAAAATTAAAAAAAAAATAGTTTTAGGATAGAATTATACACCTATCAAATTATATTCAAATTGTATAGATCTCCTTTGCATATACTGTCTTCTAGGGTCTAACCCCTGTGTTCTCTCCAGGCACAGCTCTTACTCTTAATGTGTCCTGGATTTTATATGGTCTAACACGTAGCACAAGCTCCATACACATGTGTTAACACATTATCTGGACATCATGGTGAAGCAGTTCTCCCGAATACTGAGTCAGCAATGGTAGTTACTGATAAAATTCTTAAAAACCAGGATTAAATCTATTTCCCTGGTTCTCTCACAGAATCTAGCCCAGAATCTCACGCATAATAGATGCAAAACAAAAGAATGTTAAATTCATTGGGTATAACGATTTCATTTCTCCAGTGTTCTTTTTTGAATTCCAATTTTCCAACAACTGCTTAATATACGATTATATGTAAATAAATCATAGTCATCTGTATTATCTTCTTCAAGTACAGGAAGATATTTCATTCAAGATTTAAGAGAAACAATTAGTCGACATCAAAAGGCTATAAATAGTGAAAGAATCTCTCTCTTCTCTACCACAAAACTTAGAAAAATACATTCAGTGACAATATTAAGGCAACTCCAGCTGAATTTTTGTTCTGATATCTATGCCATGTCAAATAATTGTCAAAGGCAAAAGAGAAGATTCCTGGGCTGGCTAATGCAGGTTTTTTCCTCTTGCCTGTCAATAGCTACCTGCTTGATGACCCCCCCTGCAGGTTTCTGAGATAGTAAGTGTAGCCTATAGCCTTGGGACAGAAGCAAGCATGAGAGGCACCTGGATGGCTCAGTGGGTTAAAGCCTCTGCCTTCAGTTCAGGTCTTGATCCTGGGGTCCTGAGATAGAGCCCCACATCGGGCTCTCTGCCCAGCGGGGAGCCTGCTTCCCCCTCTCTCTCTGCCTGCCTCTCTGCCTGCTTGTGATCTCTGTCAAATAAATAAAATCTTAAAAAAAAAAAAAAAAAAAGAAGAAGAAGAAGAAGAAGAAGAAGAAGAAGCAAGCATGATCTGGCTTGCACTAGATGTATGCTTTAACCAGTGGAATCACCTAGAACCAGATGATAGTAGATGAGCAATAATCAGTTTAAAATTACATAAATCATTCCTACAGAACTTCATTTAGCTTTTTAAGTATTATCGCTCAGCCATTACTCCTCTCAAAATCATACTCTAATTCCATTCATTTCCCTTCAGTCACCAGTGTCATTGATAAGCACTGCAGCCACCACTGCAGTGGTGAAGGAAGGTTTCAATCCATCCTCCAGGGCCTAGGTCAAAGCCCACTTCCTTCCAGAATATTTCCTCCAATCCTTTGGCCCATATATTTTTTTTTCTTAATTAAATAACCAATAGAATTACTAGATAAAATACTCAATAGGTAGCTACCAAACTGAAGTAGCAATTCTAAATTTTCAAAAAAAGTTAGACATAATATTCTTTCTAAGAAACTAGAATTTTATATGCAAATTGAACATTTCATCTTCAATCATATGATTACATATAGGTGTAACTATCTGGAAAAAGAACACAGTCCAATAAAATGTGCTCTATGGTTAGAAAGTTGAGTTGAAGCATGGCATTAATTTGAGGACCTACCTGTATTTAAAAGAAACAGAATTCTTAAACAATAGAACACCTATCTCTAAATACTTATAAATCTAGAACAAATTTTAATAATTATTTCTTTATCATTAAAAGAAAAAAAACCAGAATATTTTGAAATCTGCTTACAAACTTAAGCCAAGGATAATTTTGAACAGTTCAAGTTCTGAAATAAACAATCCATAATCTTCAAAACTTATTTTTAAAAATAAACAGTGCAATTTTTTTAATAAACTTAGGTTTTCCAAGAGAAATGTATTCACCTGAAGTTTTTCCTTAAGAATAACTAATTGCATTGTCCCTGTTTTTTCTAAGGTACCCAGTTATGACCCTCTACATCTTCTAAAATAACTCAGTTTGGTTCCTCTAACAAGAAGACAGATCCTATTAAGTTCAGATGAATAACTCAAACTAATAGAATCTGAACCATTGCTATAGAGGCTATAGAGGCTGGTTCTAAATCAAAGTGCTATCATTCAGGTCCCATGGTTATAATGTTATTAACAATGACATTTCTTGCAAAACACTGCACTGTTTTAAGAATGTCTAAACTATTGTGCTGTATTAGAACACTAAGGGAGAAATCTATCAAAAGTTGTTCATAGTTAATGTTCCTTAATCTTAGAAATCTGAGAACTTTAGAAAGGGTCAATATCTGACCAAATCAGATTTTAAGCAATGTTCCTTAAATTATAAAACACTTTATTTTCCAAGTTCTTAAATACTTCTCAGCCTGTATATTTGTTGAATGAATAAATACTAAGAAAATGTTCATCAAACTTCTCAGCTGAGACTAATTAATGCACATGCACAAAAATGAGAAATTTATACATGAAAATTAAGCAAAACCAGGATATTAAGTTGATGGGGGCAGGTTATATCTTAACACTTGTGTTTATGATATGATAGATATCCTCATCTGTGCTGAACCACAGACACAGAGATGACAAAGAAATGAGAGATGTCCTTGATATGACCTTCAGATCAATAAGACATTCCCACACCTGCAGCTTAGTTTAGTGTTACAAAGAACAGTTTCAGAAGAGTAACACAAAGAGCTTGTGTAGATGAATGCAGGTCCTGTCTGTGGAAAGACCAGTCCCTCCCCAAAAGAATCTACATGCCTTCTTTTCACAGAGCTTAATGTGTTGCTCATATTGTCTTTTCAGTATCTCTGTCCTTGACTAGGGCTTCCCTTAATGAGAATGAAGAACAGTGAAGACAGCATAATTTGTAACAGAGGTTTGCTAGTTTAATTCCAGATTTTGGGGGCACCTGGGTGGCTCAGTGGGTTAAAGCCTCTGCCCTTGGCTCAGGTCATGATCTCAGGGTCCTGGGATTGAGCCTTGCATTGGGCTTTCTACTCAGCCTGGAGCCTGCTTCCTCCTCTCTCTCTGCCTGCTTCTTTGCCTACTTGGGTTTTCTATCTGATAAATAAATAAAATCTTTAAATAAATCAATAAATTTTAAAAATTAAAGTTCCAGATTTATAGAGTACCTCTTAAAACATCAGATGTGCTAACTATACTTGGGGCCACACATCTGCCTGGCAGCAATTGGCTGGAGCAGAGGGGTGATGCCCTCCTTGCACTCCCCACTCCTCACCATTCCCTAGTGTTTGCCTTACCTCATGAGCATTTTATTCGAATCCTTTGGTTTAACCTGCCTTTGGAAGGTTACAGAACAGAGAAGTAATATAAATGGAAATCAATGGCTTAAACCCAGTGAGATAAATCAATGCTCCTTGAGTGTTACAGAGAGTTCAGAGACCAATCCAACTATTGTATCTACATGCTCCCTGCATGCTCAGGCAGTACAGTGTCCTGACAAAGAGCAGAATCTCAACTCTAAGACGTGGTTTAAATCCCAGCTGTGCCCCTGATCAGCTGGGTGATTCTGGGGCAATCACTTAATCTCTCTGTGCCTCAATGTCCCAACTGTAAAAAAGGCAGAATAAGAGTGCCTACATCATGGGATTACTGTGAGAATTAAAAAAAAATTACACACGGTGCACTTAATACTGTGCATTGCACACTAAAATATTTTCATTAGTATAACCTGATTAGCCCAAAAGAGAGCCTAGAAAAATGTTAATCTTTCCTGCATTTCTCCTGTCTCGAGCCAAAAGAAGCATTATGAAAATGAACTTTTTTCTCAATACACATTTGCCAACCAAGTGAAATTAACCTTGAACTTCAATCTCCCAAGTGACAGCTGCCTGAGATCTTTCCACCACTACATGAGTCTTCTTATTCATCAAGCTTCCTGAAAGCCTCCAGCAGAGCTGTTCCCTGCTAGAAACCTCATGGTCCTGATAAAAGAACTAAAGAGACATCATTCTGGATATTTCTGGTGGAAAGCACTGGTTGTATGTGACATTGGAGCAGCTCCATACCCCAGAAAAATTGTGGACCTTAGCCAAGCCCAAATGCCCTGTCCAGACATTGCACTCAAATTGCCTCCAATGGCCTAGCTGCTCCTCTACCTTCCAAATGTTTAGTCATGTCAGGGAAGAGAGATTCATTCCCGATTCCTCTTCAGCCCCCTACACTTAGCACTCTCCCCAGTATTCTCTGCCTCTAAAAAGTTGTTTTCCCATCTCTGAAAAGAAGGAAAAATAAGTTTTGTCACCGCACAAGTAGACTTACTTGTCAGCTGCTCTGATCTTGGCATTTAGATCCAAAGTCGTACCTTCTCAATAACTCATCAGGTTTTTAAAAAGATAACTTGGGGGTGGTGCCTGGATGGCTCAGTTGGTTAAGCAACTGCCTTTGGCTCAGGTCATGATCCTGGAGTCCCGGGGTTGAGTCTAGCATCTGGCTCTCAGCTCCATGGGGAGTCTACTTCTCCCTCTAACCTTCTCCTCTCTCATGCTCTCACTCACTGTCTCTCTCTCAAATAAATAAATAATATCTTTTTTTAAAAAAAAGATAAATTGGTAATATCCATCACAAATGTGTCAATATCAATGGTCAGCAAAATCTGAAAACTGTGTGTTTAAATTAAAGCAACCATGGCCAGTGGAATTAATATTTACAACATAATGTCCAAAAATTAGAAATAATCATCCTTAAACAGAAGATAAAAATCAGATTTCCCACAATGCTACTTCTTTACCAAAAGCATCCCCTTCATTCTCATCCCTTTAAATAAAAATCTGTTAATTAGCTTGGGGGCAAAACTGACCAAATGCTGATGAGTGTTCAGGATGCTATTGTGTTTGGCTTTGAAAACAAGTCATGATTAGGAAATCAACAAGGGAAGCATACATCAAACATCCAAAAGCATTTTCTCTGCTTAGCAACTGGCAAGAACTTAGTGTGTTTTCTCTGCTTCTGTGTCATGTTGTCATGTTGCTCTGGTCCCTTGAACTATGTGGTGGCTGCAAAAGGAAAGGGGAAAAAAAAATCAAACAACAAAAACTTCTGCATTGAAACAGCGGCACAAATTTAGCCTGAAAGCTGCTGTGTGGGGACCTGTGCAACCGGGCTCCATGCCCACCAGTTACTAGCCAAGGAAGGGTATGGCGGTGTGGCCCCTCCCGCTTGCAGCACTTGGCTTCCTCCTCACTCCGCAGTGCAGCAAGGGACCTTCAGCATTTCCTCTTCTGGGATGGCTGGGAATTGACTGTTTTTATGAAGTGAACATGACCAAGGAAAGCATTCAGCATGATCCGCTTGTGCACTTGAAAGAGTCCTCAGCTGTACTTCCCATCACAAAGTGTTTGAGCTCCTGTTTATTAAAGCACAGCTTGAACCAGAGGACGGGTCAGTCTTCCAGGTGAACAGCAACAGATCTTTGGCATGGAATCACCACAACTCCCGGCTAGCACTTTTACATGGGAAGTCAGAAGATTAATTTCTTATAAACTACCAGAACTAGTTAAATAAATGCAAACTGGCAGTAATGACTGTATTTAATCAGGCATACACTAATAAAAGTACACATATGCAGATATGTATCTATACCTATCAGAATCACACAAGAACACCATGCTCTGGAATAAAGTCCAAACGAAATCTTGAAATTCAATACTACCACCACCACATTCTGTCATAAAATGCTTCGCTGTTCAGTCAAAAAAAAATTGTCCAATGATTATTTATTAAAAACGATGTGCTTGACACTGAGCTAGCTTCTGAGGAACCAATGATAAGTCAATAATGATTTCATGAGTTGCTGATCCAGTAGAAGACACACTGATACATATAAAAATATTTGCATCACAGTGTGTTCCATATAAATTTATTTTCAAGGTTCAGAAGTAGATGGAGTATCAGATCTTTCTGAGCATGTAAAGGGTAACATGGAAAGGCTTTACTAAGAGACTGACATCTTAGAGGAGGGTTCTAAAGAAACAGATAGAAATTCTTCAAGTAAAGAATTCTTAAGATAGTAGGAACAGCAGGGGTGCTTGAGTGGCTCAATTGGTTAAGCATCTGCCTTTGGCTCAGGGTATGATCTCAGGGTCCTGGGATCAAGTCCTGGATTGGGCTCCCTGCTCAGCTGAAAGCCTGCTTCTCCCCTTCTCTCTGCCCCTCCTCCCCCCATTCATGTGTATGCTCTTTCTGTCAAATAAATTAATAAAATATTAAAAGAAAATAGGGAGAAGAGCAGGAACTGCTGGCATGTGACTCACATCTAAAGGCATGATGACACACATTCCCAAAGCAGAACAGAGCACAGAGGTACACTGATGTGCTTTACACATATTAACTCAATCCTCATAACAATCCTATGACTTAGGCACTAACATAATCCCCACCTTACAGTTGTGAAAGTTGAAGGAAATAAAATTTGAGTGTAGAGCCCACATCCCTAATAGCTGCAATAACATTTAAGGGGTTATCAAAGAGTGAATAACACAACAAAAAACTACCTATATTTCTGAAGCATAAAATCCAAGGGGTCTGGCAGAAGGGAAAGGACAGGGAAAGACTGCTGCTAGAAATCTGTTATGGGGACAGGGGGATCTCGGAAGGACCCTGAGGCCAGCTTCACTGCTTGAAACTCCTGTGGCATTCTAGGTCCATGAAGATGGTCAGCTCTGTGCATAGAATGTTCACGATCATGGAGGGTGAGGGCTTACCTGAGTCCAGAATGGTGGCAGGCACCTCAATGAGGAAGCTAATACAATAACTCAGGTATAAGAATTTAAATTAAGTGACAGTGAAGATGGAGCGGTGGAAGGTATTGCAAAGCATGTGCACATTCGAGCATCACTGCACCAGCATGGCTGGGTGATGAAGGGGGACATAGGCATCCACACATCTGTGCAACTGAGTCAGTTAAAGGGAGCATTTAGTCTTTTTGCATGAAAGCCTTTTGGTGCCAGAGTGAAACAAAGTTTGTTTCCTCCCCCACCAATTCCTAATCATTGATATGCAGATACCAAATTCAGGATCTGTTTTCATTAAAGTAATGTTTGTTTTTAAAGAAGTACACAAACTTAAAATTTTAGGAATTAGCCTATCGCTTTAAAAAAAACAAACTCTAGGGACGCCTGGGTGGCTCAGTGGGTTAAGCCACTGTCTTCTGCTCAGGTCATGATCCCAGGGTCCTGGGATGGAGCCCTAAATCAGGCTCTCTGCTCAGCAGGGAGCCTGCTTCCTCCTCTCTCTCTGCCTGCCTCTCTGCCTGCTTGTCATCTCTCTCTGTCAAATAAATAAATAAAATCTTAAAAAAAAAAAAAAAACCTCTATGGTCTATGAAACACCCCCCCCCCCGTCGTTAACTAATTAACTGCTCTTTTGTTGTGTAAGAGTACCCCTCCTCCCCTTGCAATGAAAAGACCCTTCCCCCAGGGTTGAATTCAATGTAACTGCTCTTTTGCCTTTCTGTAAGCACTTGGCTTTTAGGGCATGACACTTGTCTCCTGTTTGAACAAGATACCTTCTCATAATAGCCGAGGCATGGTCATGCAGGCAAGGGGGCTGCATGGTCAAGTAGGTCACGTAGACAGGGGGCTGCATAGTCACGTAGACAGGATGTCTTTCTACTGAGTAATAAGGTCAAACTTCCCCTCTTTGTTTCCCCTTCCCGCCTTTCTCTTCATGCGAGGGGGTCTTCCAAAGCCAATCCGCTAACACCAAGTATGCCTTTTTTCAAATGTTCAAATTGTCAGCCAATCGGCCCTGTCCCATCGGGGACTTGTTTATACCTGTCTATAAAAATCCTGCACCACCCCAGCCAGGTGTGCTCAGCTAGCAGGAGCTGCTGACCACCCGCAGGCGCCTGCACTACAATAAAGAACCTCTTGCTGTTTGCATCCTGTGGCAGTGTTGAATTCTTGGGTAAGGGGATCCACGGGTCTTTCAGTCTACAGAAAGTAAATGTTCTGTGGATGCCTTTCAGTATTGTCTAAAGGGATCAGTTAAACAAAAAGGGGGGGGGGGGATAAAAACGAAAACTTAATAATGCAGCTCAATTTAAATAAAGACTGGAGTACCTGCATACCAGAACTGAGGTATTCCAAGAAATACCACAGAGGAGATGCTAAAGGCCAGGCCAAAACTGAGCTTCAGGTTCTTTGGAGAGTATGCAAGTAACCGTGATATAAATCAGGGAATAATAAGAACATTCGGGGTGGGGGTGTGTGTGTGCAGGGGTGGGCAGTTAAAGGAAAACATAATCCCATCCCAGTTAGAGGATCGGAAAAATTTTATAAAGTAAGTAGCATTTTGGATTGGTGTTGAGAGGTTGTTTACCTGAAGAAGGATATATAGCCCCATACTGTACACAGTTCTTATACATAAATATACGAGAATACTCATGTAATAATCATCAACTGCTACCTGGCTCACTCCCAAGTGGAATGATATATTTTTATTATATATATATATGTATATATATATAATATAATAATATTATATATACATATATACATATGTATATATATATAATATAATAATATTATATATACATATATTTTCCCCCTGTAAAGAATGAAGATTCTAGGGGTGCCTGGGTGGCTCTGCCTTTGGCTCAGGTCATGGTCTCAGGGTCCTGAGATAGAGCCCCATATAGGGCTCTCTGCTCAGCAGGGAGCCTGCTTCCCTTCCTCTTTCTCTCTCTCTGCCTGCCTCTCTGCCTACTTGTGATCTCTGTCTGTCAAATAAATAAATAAAATCTTAAAGAAAAAAGAATGAAGATTCTAATATTTTTTCATATTTCTTTAGCTGTGACATTCCCCCAACCCATTGCATCACAGGGAAAACAGCATGAGTTTGGAGCCATAGTAAAAATTAAAGTATGATAGCAAACTTGTACTAAGCATCTACTATGTACTGAACACATTTAACCCTCATCTATGTGGCAGCCACTCATACTATCCACACTTTTCAATGGGGGGACGGAGGCATGGAGACACGTGAGTCTCCAAAGTGACACAGCTGGCAAATGTTGCAGCTGGACTCACTCTAGTCAATCCTTTCTTTGTTCATTGATAAAACAAGGGATAGATAATAAGCTCCACCACCCAAGTCTGTTGTGATGACTAAGTCAGATAGTGTGTACCCAGCTGAGAATTGGGCACTAGCAGGCATTCATTTCCTAATGGCTTTAATTGTTATTTCATCTCAATTTAGCAACTAGGTCATTTCCTACCAGTCATATCTCCAATGAAAGCTCTCACACAGCCTTACCGCATGCCCAGGGCTTGCTGGCATCACGGCTCCTAAATGTATCCAGCTGAGGCCATCTGGTTCACATACATCTTAAGGCTATCAAGAGTGTCATATTTTACATCCTCAGATATCTTCTAATGACACTGAAGGTCATTAGTCAAAATGCCTACAAATCACAGCATAACTGACAAGTTGGCACCCATCACAGCTTGAACATTAACAATACACAGAGAACAATACACAGAGGTATTTATCCCAAAGTTGTTTATTTCCTTATTGTCAATGAAAGTTGTAAGAAAGATCGTAGAACTAAATTTCTTCATAGAACTAAATCTACTCCTCAGACTTCCAGTTAGTGGTTGTTGCCTTCCCTCTAGACAATTCTTGCTTTAGACTATCTTGTCTCCTTTATTCAATGGGAGGGTTGATCAGCTTCAGGTCTGTTGTCTCTTTTGCCTGCAATATTCTTCCCAGACCGTTCACCACCCTGGTTACCTTCCCTGGCCATTCTCTTCTCTGTAATTATCTCTAAAAACATGGCCTCCAGAACAAGGGGAAATGCATTGATGGAGGTGACACCTCTATCCAGTGTCACCTGTCTTTACCAACACCTTCCTGGTAAGACCACATTTACTTTCCTAACAGTCTTCTAATACTGTTCCCTTCTTTTAGGGGCTTGTTTAAAACATAGAACATCTCTTTCCCAGTAATTATAGAATTGCAGAAATTTGGATTTATGCCTTTAAACTTTACTTTCTCACTCTCAGACCAGCATATCTCCCTATCATAATCATTCTGTTGCCTATTTCTGTTATCAACCACATTAGTGTCTACCTAATTCCATCCAGTTGTCCTCTGTGGTTTCACCCAGGTTGATAAAGGAAGATGAAAAAATAGAGAAAACCATACCCAGTGCTGAAAGGCACTCTAATGGAGGTTTCCTTCCTTCTTATCTGTAACATCTCTACTTTGGGAATGACCACTGATTGCTTATTGCTCTGAGACTATGCTGGGGTTTTACTCTCATTTGTCCTTTTTACACTTTTTTAGAAAACTCAATCCTATTTTCTTTGCTGATTAAAAGCCCATTTTTTATTCAATTCCTGCCAATTGTACAAAGGGTTACCAGTTCCCATATTACTGTTCGGTTCCAAGATAAAAAGGAGGAGGTCATTCTGGGGGAAGGCTGTGCTTTTCATGTCTGGCTGGCAATGTAAATGGTAACCTTCTTCATCTCAAGTCTTCCCCCTCTTCTTTATCCCAGTGTGCTTTAAGCTCTAAGAAAACAGCACTTATCATTGTTTCTAAAACATGCCAAACCTCTCTATCTGTGCCTCTGTATTACACTACTCTTTTTGCACAGAAGATCTTTCCTTCCACTTTTTTTGCTCAAATTACTATACATCCTTTATGTCTCCCTTCCAATGTTATCTGCTGTGTACAACTTCCTGGACTCCCTTAGGCAGAACGAGTTGCTCTGATCCTACTTTGCTCAGGTTTACTGATATTATATTGTATCTGTCTATAGCTAGTACTCCCAGTACACTTGATTTCCTCCAGGGAAGAACCAGGTCTATGAAAATGGAAATCCCACAGTAATATTTACCTCAAAAAAAAAAAAAAAACACTCAGTAAATGTTTGCTGAATAAATACAAGAGTGGAAAGATGAAAAAGACATCATGATATTCAAAACAACAACAACAACAACAACAAAAATACTAGGAATTAAAGGAACAAGAATAAACCAAGATAGAAAATGCATGGCATTTGTTCATAAACACACATATTTTAAGCTTGGTTGAAAAGATTCTTTAATCTTTTTATATATCCTGATTCTTTAGAGTTAACAACCACAAACCACAAACTATAAACCATCTGAAATTAATTTAAATCTCCATGTCACTATTTTTTTTTTGTTGTTGTTCAAGAGCTACATTTTACCAAAAAGAATAAAAAAAAGTCTGGTATATCATAGCCAAACTTTTCCATATGGTATTGGCACTTAAAGTAAATTTGCTGGGATGGAAAGTAATCAGACCTGGCCTATTTGAAATAGATTTATCATTGTAATTTTTAAAATAAATAATCCAAATGTTACAGCAAAGAGGCAAAGAACAAGACAATTCCTCAAGTTGATTACCTGTGAAGGAAAAACTATTATAATTTTAGTACCCATTAATTTATACTAGAGTAAATGATATGATGCAGCTCTAAAACATAGCTCATCAAATAGAAAATATGTACTCTAACACTGTTCTCAAGTTACACACACTGATAATTTATAAACTTTATCCTAACAAGTGATTCACTGAAGCTTATAACCCTAAGGTATGATAATAGTACACAGAAACTTCAGTTGTTTATTACTATCCTTTCTTTTATCATTATGAGAAAAGTGATTTTCTTTCTCATGCTCTTTGTAAAACAATAAACAATAGCTCTGGGCAGATGAAATATTTTCCAACAAACTGCTATTTATTCAACAGGAATATCTAGTTAAAAAGATATTCCCTATTTTTTGTACTTAAAGACTGGAGTACAAACTCCATGATTAATTTAGAACTTTTTTTGAGAAGCCAAGCATATGTGCTTTAAAATTTCTAAGTGAACAGAGGTGCCTGGGTGGTTCAGTGGGTTAAAACCTCTGCCTTCAGTTCAGGTCATGATCCCAGGGTCCTGGGATGGAGCCCCCACATGGGGCTCTCTGCTCAGCAGGGATGCTGCTTTCCCCCTCTTACTCTCCGCCTGCCTCTCTGCCTACTTGTGATCTCTGTCTGTCAAATAAATAAATAAAATCTTTAAAAAAATAAAAAAATAAAATTTCTAAATGAACGATCAATGTATATTTCTTGAATAGTTAAACTATAAACTCTGCTTGGTAGGCATTATGATGAGAAAGAGAAACACATATACCCTAGTCATTACACTCTAAAACGGCATATAGGCTACTTGTAGACACAAAACTAATGCAATGCAAAATAGCCATAAAACAATTCAAAACCACCCAACAGAAAGGGGTACGTACTTTTATCAAAGACATTTATAAGAATGCTAACAGCAAGACTATCCATATTACTCAACAAGAGGAAACTACTCCAATGTCCATCAATACTAGAATGGATAAATTGTGATACACTCACAGAATGGGATACAATATAGCAATTAAAAAACTACAGGTAAATTGCACAAACAGGGGTATGCGAAAAATTGGAGACACAAAGCAGTTGACCTTTAACATGAGTTTAACTTCATGGCTGTCCTTACAGGTACATTTTTATAGTATAGTACAGTCACTGTGTTTTCTCTTTCTTGTGATTTTCTTAACATGGCTCAAGCTTCTCATGGCACAGTGGTCTCAGAATAGGTATACTTCCTACATGGTGGCTGGCTTCGAGGCGAAGCATCACAAAAGTAAATCCTCCTTCAAGCTGCACAGCTTCTTATGACCTAGACCTAGGACTCTTTGGTCAACAGCAACTTACAGAGCCAGCTCAGAGTCAAAGAAAGGATGCACAAAGGTGTGACCACTGGGAGGTAAAGTTCCTTGGGGAGACAACTTTGGAAACCAGCTGTGGCCGTGCATTATTCTTTAATCAAATACTTAAAAATATATGAGACAAAATTCATGTATTTGTTTCCACAAAAACCAGTTACTGAATTCCTGATAAATACTGGGAACATTAAATGAATAAGATATATGATTGAAAAGATATAATTACATGCTAAAATATAATACTTACTTAGGCAGCACTTCCTTGCCCTACTTATTGATAATAATGTCCATCCAACACTTTGTTTAATTCCATCGCCCTCATCTTTTCCTATATTTAGCTTATTCAGACTATTGTGTACTTGGAAATGTAAGAGATTTTTAAAAAAAGATGTATGGTAACATTTATTTGTTTGGTCATTCATTCATTCTCTAGTTTCACTATAGGATTGGCAGTGCATTATAAACTAATTATAGAAAATAAAAATAGGAGAAAGGCACAGTTTCTGCTTAAAGATATGTAGAGGGGAGCCTGGATGGCTCAGTGGGTTAAAGCCTCTGCCTTTGGCTCAGGTCATGATCCCAGGGTCCTGGGATGGAGCCCCGCATCGGGCTATCTGCCCAGCAGGGAACCTGCTTCCTCCTCTCTGTCTGCATCTCTGCCTCCTTGTGATCTCCCTCTGTCAAATAAATAAATAAAATCTTGAAAAAAAAATTAAAAATAAAAGATACGTAGAGAAAACACAATGAAAAGGACATAGAGACAGAAAAGCACAGGCTATGCACTCGTAACGTCGACCAGATTTATCAGTTCATTTTTTGTTGCCATTTTTAAAGGATTTTATTTATTTATTTGACAGAGGGAGACATAGCGAGAGAGGGAACACAAGCAGGGAGAGTGGGAGAGGGAGAAGCAGGCTTTCCGCTGAGCAGGGAGCCTGATGTGGGGCTCAATCCCAGGACCCTGGGATCATGACCTAAGCTGAAAGCAGATGCTTAACGACTGAGCCACCCAGGCACCCCAGTTCATTTGTTAAGAGTTCAAAAGCCTAGGAGCCTTTAACCACAAGAGGCCATGAGTTTGGACTGATTCTCGGTAAGTCACTGAGCTATTATACATTTTTTAGAGAGAAAAGAATAAAGTAAAAGCTATACGTTCATTAGGAAATTTTATTTCTTAGCAAGGAAAAATTGAGAGATAATAAAAGCAAAAACCAGTTCAGAGAGCTCCAGAAAGAGGAACAAATGTGGAGACCAGGGAGTAGCAGAAACAGCCAGGAGCAAAGGAATCAGCAGCTGGTTCTGAGACACAGCAATTAGGATACAACAGAGACTGGCTTGAACACAAAAACTGTCCATTTTTATACCTGTTTCTACAACTAACTTAATATCCAATTGTTTATGCCCTCACATGAACAGGAGAGTAAAGCTGAAAGAGACCTAAGCAGTAAATGGATTTGGAACAATTATCTTTAAAATGGAATCATTATATTGTCTCTGATTAGAGCAGGCATAACTATTCATTATAGTAAAAGCTAAGTCACTTCTTTGTATTAGTTTTGTATAACCAATCCCAAATAAATTCTCAGAATTTGCATGATTAATAACGGGAACATTTTGTCAACCTCACAGTTGACCAATCACACTATTTTAACCTACTACAAAAACATTATTTTAAAAAATCAATTCCCTTTTATTCATCCTTTTGTCATTCTTTACTTGGGAAAATTAACTCCAAACTTTAATAAAATAGAGTATTTCTGGGTAATATTTAAGCTAACTGATCCCATGCCATGCTCTAAGATAGATTTATTAAAATATAAAGTGTATATATTTATATAGAGAGATATATTAAATATATTTTTAGAACATGACATAAAAATGCTCAAAAGTGTATACCTTCAAAATGCATACCTTTTAATTTTTCAACCTAATAATCGTGCTTTTTCTTCTTAGCCAAGACATGAGGAAAATTCTATTTCAACAGTATAAGTCCACAGAGTAGTATCACAAAAGCAACTCTCAGAGAGGAGCTTTCAAACACGAGGTTTTTAGAATTTGAATTATTTTAAGAAAGATGTTTATCAGAACACAACAAAGCAAATTTTAGTAATATTTAACCTTTTCTCCAATTGTTCCTTCTCTCTAAATGCATAAAGGTAAATTTTTAAGTGCGATTTTAGAACTCAGGGGACATTTTCTTTTTTTTTTATTTTTTCAATTTATTTATTTTCAGAAAAACAGTATTCATTATTTTTTCACCACACCCAGTGCTCCATGCAATCCGTGCCCTCTATAAAACCACCACCTGGTAACCCAAACTCCCACCCCCCCACCACTTCAAACCCCTCAGATCGTTTCAGAGTCCATAGTCTCTTGTGATTCACCTCCCCTTCCTGTTTACCCCAACTCCCTTCTCCTTTAATTTTTCTTTTTTTTTTTTTTACATTTTTTAATTTTTAATTTTTATAAACATATATTTTTATCCGCAGGAGTACAGGTCTGTGAATCACCAGGTTTACACACTTCACAGCACTCACCAAAGCACATACCCTCCCCAATGTCCATAATCCCACCCCCTTCTCCCAAAACCCCTCCCCCCAGCAACCCTCAGTTTGTTTTGTGAGATTAAGAGTCACTTATGGTTTGTCTCCCTCCCAATCCCATCTTGTTTCATTGATTCTTCTCCTACCCACTTAAGCCCCCATGTTGCATCACCACTTCCTCATATCAGGGAGATCATATGATAGTTGTCTTTCTCTGCTTGACTTATTTCGCTAAGCGTGATACGCTCTAGTTCCATCCATGTTGTCGCAAATGGCAAGATTTCATTTCTTTTGATGGCTGCATAGTATTCCATTGTGTATATATACCACATCTTCTGGATCCATTCATCTGTTGATGGACATCTAGGTTCTTTCCATAGTTTGGCTATTGTGGACATTGCTGCTATAAACATTCGGGTGCACGTGCCCCTTTAGATCACTACGTTTGTATCTTTAGGGTAAATACCCAATAGTGCAATTGCTTGGTCGTAACGCAGTTCTATTTTCAACATTTTGAGGAACCTCCATGCTGTTTTCCAGAGTAGCTGCACCAGCTTGCATTCCCACCAACAGTGTAGGAGGGTTCCCCTTTCTCCGCATCCTCGCCAGCATCTGTCATTTCCTGACTTGTTGATTTTAGCCATTCTGACTGGTGTGAGGTGATATCTCATTGTGGTTTTGATTTGTATTTCCCTGATGCCGAGTGATATGGAGCACTTTTTAATGTGTTTGTTGGCCATCTGGATGTCTTCTTTGCAGAAATGTCTGTTCATGTCCTCTGCCCATTTCTTGATTGGATTATTTGTTCTTTGGGTGTTGAGTTTGCTAAGTTCTTTATAGATTCTGGACACTAGTCCTTTATCTGATATGTCGTTTGCAAATATCTTCTCCCATTCTGTCAGTTGTCTTTTGATTTTGTTAACTGTTTCCTTTGCTGTGCAAAAGTTTTGATCTTGATGAAATCCCAAGAGTTCATTTTTGCCCTTGCTTCCCTTGCCTTTGGTGTTGTTCCTAGGAAGATGTTGCTGCAGCTGAGGTCGAAGAGGTTGCTGCCTGTGTTCTCCTCAAGGATTTTGATGGATTCCTTTTGCACATTGAGGTCCTTCATCCATTTAGAGATATTTTTGTGTGTGGTGTAAGGAAATGGTCCAATTTCATTTTTATGCATGTGGCTGTCCAATTTTCGCAGCACCATTTATTGAAGAGGCTGTCTTTTTTCCATTGCACATTCCTTCCTGCTTTGTCGAAGATTAGTTGACTGTAGAGTTGAGGGTCTATTTCTGGGCTCTCTATTCTGTTTCATTGATCTATGTGTCTGTTTTTGTGCCAGTACCATGCTGTCTTGATGATGACAGCTTTGTAATAGAGCTTGAAGTCCGGAATTGTGATGCCACCAACGTTGGCTTTCTTTTTCAATATCCCTTTGGCTATTCGAGGTCTTTTCTGGTTCCATATAAATTTTAGAATTATTTGTTCCATTTCTTTGAAAAAGATGGATGGTACTTTGATAGGAATTGCATTAAATGTGTAGATTGCTTTAGGTAGCATAGACATTTTCACAGTATTTATTCTTCCAATCCAGGAGCATGGAACATTTTTCCATTTCTTTGTGTCTTCCTCAATTTCTTTCATGAGTACTTTATAGTTTCCTGAGTATAGATTCTGTGCCTCTTTGGTTAGGTTTATTCCTAGGTATCTTATGGTTTGGGGTGCAATTGTAAATGGGATTGACTCCTTAATTTCTCTTTTTTCTGTCTTGCTGTTGGTGTAGAGAAATGCAACTGATTTCTGTGCATTGATTTTATATCCTGACACCTTACTGAATTCCTGTATAAGTTCTAGCATTATTGGAGTGGAATCTTTTGGGTTTTCCACATATAGTATCATATCATCTGCGAAGAGTGATAATTTGACTTCTTCTTTGCCGATTTGGATGCCTTTAATTTCCTTTTGTTGTCTGATTGCTGAGGCTAGGACCTCTAGTACTATGTTGAATAGCAGTGGTGATAATGGACATCCCTACCGTGTTCCTAACCTTAGCGGAAAAGCTTTCAGTTTTTCTCCATTGAGAATGATATTTGCGGTGGGTTTTTCATAGATGGCTTTGATGATATTGAGGTATGTGCCCTCTATCCCTACACTTTGAAGAGTTTTGATCAGGAAGGGATGCTGTACTTTGTCAAATGCTTTTTCAGCATCTATTGAGAGTATCATATGGTTCATGTTCTTTCTTTTATTGATGTGTTCTATCACATTGACTGATTTGCGGATGTTGAAACAACCTTGCAGCCCTGGAATAAATCCCACTTGGTCGTGGTGAATAATCCTTTTAATGTACTGTTGAATCCTAGTAGCTAGTATTTTGTTGAGTATTTTCGCATCTGTGTTCATCAAGTATATTGGTCTATAGCTCTATTTTTTGATGGGATCCTTGTCTGGTTTTGGGATCAAGGTGATGCTGGCCTCATAAAATGAGTTTGGAAGTTTTCCTTCCATTTCTATTTTTTGGAACAGTTTCAGGAGGATAGGATTTAGTTCCTCTTTAATTTTTTTTTTAAGATTTTTTTTTAAAATTTATTTAGTCAGAGAGAGAGAGCGAGAGCGAGCACAGGGAGACAGAGTGGCAGGCAGAGTCAGAGGGAGAAGCAGGCTCCCCGTGGAACAAGGAGCCCGATGTGGGACTCGATCCCAGGACGCCGGGATCATGACCTGAGCCGAAGGCAGCTGCTTAACCAACTGAGCCACCTAGGCCTCCCTTTAGTTCCTCTTTAAACGTTGGGGAAGCCGTCTGGCCCTGGGCTTTTGTTTGTTTGGAGATTTTTTCGGGCACCTGTTTGTTTGGAGATTTTTAATGACTGTTTCAATCTCCTTACTGGTTATGGGTCTGTTCAGGCTTTCTATTTCTTCCTGGTTCAGCTGTGGTAGTTTATATGTTTCTAGGAATGCATCCATTTCTTCCAGATTGTCAAATTTATTGGCGTAGAGTTGCTCATAGTATGTTCTTATAATAGTTTGTATTTCTTTGGTGTTAGTTGTGATCTCTCCTCTTTCATTCATGATTTTATTTATTTGGGTCCTTTCTCTTTTCTTTTTGATAAGTCGGGCCAGGGGTTTATCAATTTTATTAATTCTTTCAAAGAACCAGCTCTTAGTTTCGTTGATTTGCTCTATTGTTTTTTTGGTTTCTATTTCATTGATTTCTGCTCTGATCTTTATGATTTCTCTTCTCCTGCTGGGCTTAGGGTTTCTTTCTGGTTCTTTCTCCAGCTCCTTTAGGTGTAGGGTTAGGTTGTGTGCCTGAGACCTTTCTTGTTTCTTGAGAAAGGCTTGTACCGCTATATATTTTCCTCTCAGGATTGCCTTTGTTGTGTCACACAGATTTTGAACCGTTGTATTTTCATTATCATTTGTTTCCATGATTTTTTTCAATTCTTCTTTAATGTCCCGGTTGACCCATTCATTCTTTAGAACGATGCTGTTTAGTCTCCATGTATTTGGCTTCTTTCCAAACTTCCTTTTGTGGTTGAGTTCTAGCTTTAGAGCATTGTGGTCTGAAAATATGCAGGGAATGATCCCAATCTTTTGATACCGGTTGAGTCCTGATTTAGGACCGAGGATGTGATCTATTCTGGAGAATGTTCCATGTGCACTAGAGAAGAATGTGTATTCTGTTGCTTTGGGATGAAATGTTCTGAATATATCTGTGATGTCCATCTGGTCCAGTGTGTCGTTTAAGGCCTTTATTTCCTTGCTGATCTTTTGCTTGGATGATCTGTCCATTTCAGTGAGGGGAGTGTTAAAGTCCCCTACTATTATTGTATTATTGTTGATGTGTTTCTTTGATTTTGTTATTAATTGGTTTATATAGTTGGCTGCTCCCACGTTGGGGACATAGATATTTAAAATTGTTAAATCTTCTTGTTGGACAGACCCTTTGAGTATGATATAGTGTCCTTCCTCATCTCTTATTATAGTCTTTGGCTTAAAATCTGATTGATCTGATATAAGGATTGCCACTCCTGCTTTCTTCTGATGTCCATTAGCATGGTAAATTCTTTTCCACCCCCTCACTTTAAATCTGGAGGTGTCTTCGGGCTTAAAATGAGTTTCTTGGAGGCAACATATAGATGGGTTTTGTTTTTTTATCCATTCTGATACCTTGTGTCTTTTGACAGGGGCATTTAGCCCATTAACATTCAGGGTAACTATTGAGAGATATGAATTTACTGCCATTGTATTGCCTGTAAGGTGTATTTGGTCTCTGTTCCTTTCTGATCTACCACTTGTAGGCTCTCTCTTTGCTTAGAGGACCCCTTTCAAGATTTCCTGTAGATCTGGCTTGGTGTTTGCAAATTCTTTCAGTTTTTGTTTGTCCTGGAAGCTTTTAATCTCTCCTTCTATTTTCAATGATAGCCTAGCTGAATATAGTATTCTTGGCTGCATGTTTTTCTCATTTAGTGCTCTGTAAATATCATGCCAGCTCTTTCTGGCCTGCCAGGTCTCTGTGGATAAGTCAGCTGCCAATCTCATATTTTTACCATTGTATGTTACTGACTTCTTTTCCCGGGCTGCTTTCAGGATTTTCTCTTTGTCACTGAGACTTGTAAGTTTCACTATTAGGTGACAGTGTGTGGGCCTATTCTTATTGATTTTGAGGGGCGTTCTCTGAACCTTCTGAATTTTGATGCTCGTTCCCATTGCCATATTGGGGAAATTCTCCCCAGTAATTCTCTCCAGTATACCTTCTACTCCCCTCTCTCTTTATTCTTCTTCTCGAATCCCAATTATTCTAATGTTGTTTCGTCTTATGGTGTCACTTATCTCTCGAATTCTCCCCTCGTGGTCCAGTAGCTGTTTGTCCCTCTTTTGCTCAGCTTCTTTATTCTCTGTCATTTGGTCTTCTATATCACAAATTCTTTCTTCTGCCTCATTTATCCTAGCAGTGAGAGCCTCCATTTTTGATTGGACCTCATTAATAACTTTTTTGATTTCAACTTTGTTAGATTTTAGTTCTTTTATTTCTCCAGAAAGGGCTTTTATATCTCTCAAGAGGGTTTCTTTCTTCCATGCCTTTTTTGAGCCCGGTTAGAACCTTGAGGATTGTCATTCTGAACTCTAGATCTGACATATTAACAATGTCTGTATTGATTAGGTCCCTAGCCTTCGGTACTACCTCTTGTTCTTTTTTTTGTGTTGAATTTTTCCGTCTTGTCATTTTGTCCAGATAAGAGTATATGAAGGAGAAGTAAAATACTAAAAGGGTGGCAACAACCCCAGGAAAACGTGCTTTAACCAAATTAGAAGAGATCCCAAATCGTGAGGGGAGAGAAAGGGGATAGAAAGAAGTTCAAAAAGGAAGAAAGAAAAAAAAAGTAAAAAGACAAAAAAAGAAAAGAATTTAAAAAAAAAGAAAACAAATACGAAAAATATTAAAAAGAAACAATATATATATTGGATAAACTAGTTAAAAAGCGTTAAAAAAGAAAAAGGTAAAAGTTAAAAAAAAAATTACCAGAAGGCGAAGAAAAAAAAATCAAAAAATGAAAAAGAAAAAAATTAAATTAACTGCAAGACTAAAAAAAATCACAAGGAAAAAGCCATGAGTTCCGTGCTTTGCTTTCTCCTCCTCTGGAATTCTGCTGCTCTCCTTGGTATTGAAACCGCACTCCTTGGTAGGTGAACTTGGTCTCAGCTGGATTTCTTGTTGATCTTCTGGGGTAGGGGCCTGTTGTAGTGATTCTCAAGTGTCTTTGCTCCAGGTGGAATTGCACCGCCCTTACCAGGGGCCAGGGTCAGTAATCCGCTTGGGTTTGCTTTCAGGAGCTTTTGTTCCCTGAGCACTTTCCGTAGAGTTCTGGAGGACTGGAATACAAATGGCGGCCTCCTGGTCTCCGGCCCAGAGGAGCCGAGAGCCCAGGGCCCCACTCCTCAGTGTGCCCTCAGAGAAGAGCGCCCAGTTACTCCCGTCTGCCTGACCTCCGGCCGCGCTCCGAGCTCACCAAGCCTGCGACTGGTTCAAGGTCACACCGAGCTGTGAGCTCACTGTCGGCTCTGTCTCTGTAGCAGGCTTTCCCGTTCTAATACCCGCAAGTTCTGCGACACTCAGACACCCCCGATCCTTCTGTGACCCTGCTTGACCTGAGGCCACGCTGACCCCGCGTGGGCTTCGCCCTGGTTTAGCCTCTGGAACGATGTCCCTCAGAGGAACAGACTTTTAAAAGTCCTGATTTTGTGCGCGGTTGCTCCGCCGCTTGCCGGGAACCGGCCCCTCCCCCGGGGTCTACCTTCTCGTCGCTTTGGATTCACTTCTCCGCCGGTTCTACCTTTCAGAAAGTGGTTGTTTTTCTGTTTCCAGAATTGCTGTTCTTCTCTTCGATCTGCCGATGGGTTTTCAGGTGTTTGCAATCTTTAGATAAGCTAATCTAGCTGATCTCCGGCTAGCTGAAGTAGTCTCAGCCTGCTACCTCTCCACCATCTTCATGATATCACTATCAGAGAACATTTTCTTGATTACTTATTGCGTATATTACAATCAGCCAGTAAGATACTTAATATCTACTAGGTAACAGTCATAAGCTATGTTCTGTGGAAAACATAAAGAAAAAAAGGAGTTAAGTTTTACAATAAGTGCAAGCACTTTGAGGGGCGCCTGGGTGGCTCAGTAGTTAAGCATCTGCTTTCAGCTCAGCTCATCCCAGGGTCCTGGGATCGAGCCCCACATCAGTCTCCCTGCTCAGTGGGAGTCCTGCTTCTCCCTCTCCCACTCCCCCTGCTTGTGTTTCTTCCCTCTCTTTCTGTGTATCTCTCTGTCAAATAAATAAATAAAATCTTAAAGAAAGAAAGGAGAAGAAAGGAAAGGAAGGAAGAACAAACTTTGAAAGTGATGGAAAAAGTGCTGCATTTAGCATTAATCCTTATATCGCACTTCTATTTCACATTTTACTCTCACTATCTGTGTGTTCTGAAATTCTTACTAGTATTATTGATCCCAAATGTAAAATGACTGATTTGCCTTATTATCAGGCACAAATACGATAATGATTTATAAACTGTGATGTCCAAACCAATAATTACTACAGAAACCACATGATGATGATGCAAGACATCATCAAATGATGTCATCAAATGATGATGCAAGAAAAGCAGCATTGTAATGATGAAATTTGTGATATGAACAACAAAACATTGGGATGTGATGAAAGGCAAAAGTGGTATGGGATATCTTTATAGAAATGTGATATTTGAATCAAGTCTTACAAGGCAAGTGGAATATGGATATCTAAGAAGAGAGGAGAGTTTGTCCCAGCAGAAAGAAGAGCATAAGCAGAGACAATCAGATAAGTCAGCAAGATAACTGATTGGATTACTTGAGAAACAAACTAACCCTACAGGAGAGATTTGTCAGGGGTAGCCATGATAAGTGTGAACAGATACGGTAAGGAGATTTTTATGAAGGTTCTAGGATGTCAGCTGGAGAAATTAGGATGTGTGAGCCTCAAGGAGGTGAGTTCTGTCTTTGGCAAAATAAATAAATAAATAAATAAATAAGTATGAAAATAGTATTTTAGGAAAACTAATCTGGGCATGTTTGTTGGATGGTTATCAGTCTGCCCACTCTGTCATTGTTACATCTCCCTTGAACAAAGGGAGATCAATTCATTACATAAGTAGAAGCATCCTGGACACATTTAGAAAGGTCTAAACACAATCAGAAGAGGGAATCAATAGGGCATTGAGACTGGTTTAATAGGGGATAAAAAACAAGAAGAACAAAAAGACACTGAGCCTTCCCAGTCTAGGGGAATCGGAAAATGCCAATTATAAGGTAGTAGGGCCAAGAAAATCTTTAAGAAAAAAAAAAAAAAAAGAAGGTAGTAGGGCCCAAGAGAGGAAAAATAATGACAGAATTGCAGGCAAAAGTGAAACATACAGTGCAATGTCCTGAATATAGAAGACATGACTTTGGGACTCGACATCTTAACTGGAATTATTTGACTTTAGTTTTATTTATGTAAAGGTAATTGTAGAGGCCATGATGAGTTGATAAGTTTATTAAAAAGACAGATAAAATTTATATTAAAAAAAAGGGAATGAAAAGCCAAGAACGAGAGTTGAAAGCAAAGGAGGATATTACAGACTTTCATCAGTGAACCCAAGGGATGCTACCCAAGGAGGAAATTTCAGAAAAGTAACACTGATGAGCAATGTCAAATGCCACAGGGAAGCAAAAGGAAATCCTACTGGGGCAGACTTAAAATACATAGTTAAAAGATGGTCATGGGAAAAGGTTAGGAGTCTTTCTTCTGAAAAGGAGGGTCAGAAGCCAGGTTGGGAAAGGCTTCAAAGAGGGCAAGAAAGCAGTCAGTGCAACAGTAAATACATACAACAGTGTGGTCAAGGAGTCTGAAAGCATTGCGAGAGAATTTCCACAGCAGTACAAGAATCAATGGAATCCACAGGAGGTTTCCCTTGCCCTGCAGCTTCGTGGGCACAGGACTTTCATCGTGAGTCTCACCGCCCGCCCCCGCAGTTCCTGCTGTATGTTAATATTTGCTCTGATCTGGTCTAAGGTCCAGGAAAAGCTGGTGTTCTCCCCGTCGGCCTCTTCCTCCCAGCAGTAGAGAAGGTCCTGTGCAAATTAGATTTTTAAAAATAGACTGTGTGCGGCAGAGCATCCTGGAGGTCTGTACAGTTTCTCCTTTTGTAGGGCGAGGAATCTGCGTGCGTGTGCGCTCACGCCCTCGGTTTAACCAAGTGCCTGTAGATTCGATTGAGAAATTGTGTTGCCCCCCCACCCCGCAGTGTATCGAGAACAGTGGCTGTTAGTGTGGTGGGAGGAGGAGCGGCCCTGGTGTGTGCATGTGTGCCCATGTGCGTGAACAGCCGACCCAAAAAACAACAATGGCATAAACATGTAACAGTGACAAGGTGAGGTAGATATATTGTTAGTTTGCTGAACCTCCAAAAAAACATGTGCCTACACTATTAAAGTCAGTGTACTGAGAAATGACAGCTAAAGAATTAGCTACTTAAAGCCTTAAATCTTACACTCACTAAGCTTTTGCTAATCTGTTCCATTAAATTCATTAGCAATGTATATCTGAGTTTAAATTCATCATTAAATTATAATTATACTAAAGAGCTGAACAAGAGACCTAAGTAGCACTTTCCTCTTAGGTACTGCCTGAGTTAAGAGTGTAAAAAAATAAAAATTAAAAAGTTATTTTTAAGTATTTTTAGAGCCTTGCAGAAAGGAGTGACTTTCTGCCTTCCCAACCTATATAAAATGTAAAAACATACACAGATTTTTATTGTCCATCTGCTTCACTCATTCTCATTGCCATTTAAACTAGCTAATATACCAAACATTTCACTCGTTTACCTGGTAGCTACTGTTTTAGAAAGGGAGCTCCATGAAACAGGGGATTTTTAACTCCTCCTCCCAGCCTAGCACAGTGATTGGCATGCAATACGTGCTTAATGAATATTATTAAGAATCAAAACTGGTGCACATGTGTGGCTCAGTTGGCTAAGTGTCTGCCTTTGGCTCAGGTCATGATTCTGGAGCCCCAGGATCAAGCCCCACAGGGGGCTCCCTGCTCAGCTGGGAATCTGCTTCTCTCTCTGCTCTTCACCCCACTCATGCGCTCTCCCTCTCTCACTTTCTCTCGCTCTCAGATGGATAAATAAAATCTTAAAAAAGTATATTTGGGGGTGCTGGGTGGGTCTGTCGCTTAGGCATCTGACTCTTCAGTTCGGCACGGGTGGTCTCCACCGATCCTAGAATCAGGCTCTGTGCTCAGTGGGGAGTCTGGTTAAGATTCTCTCTTTCCCTCTCTCAAATAAATAAATAAATAAGTCTTTAAAAAAGGAATCAGGGGTGCCTAGGTGGCTCAGTTGTTAAGCATCTGCCTTCAGCTCAGGTTAGGATCCCAGGGTCCTGGAATCAAGCCCCGAGTCGCATCGGGTTCCCTGCTCAGCGGGAAGCCCGCTTCTTTCTCTCCCACTCCCCCTGCTTCTCTTCCCTCTCTTGCTGTCTCTCTCTCTGTCAAATAAATAAATAAAATCTTTAAAAAAAAAAAGAATCAAAATACCTGAACCTTATGTTTTTAAAACAATTATTGAAGAGACTAAATCACAAGACCTAGTATAAAAGTATTTTTTTAATTGACCTGAGACATAAATTGTACTGTTAAAAGGTTTTTCACTTGGGCGCCTGGGTGGCTCAGTGGTTTAAGCCGCTGCCTTCGGCTCAGGTCACGATCTCGGGGTCCTGGGATCAAGTCCCATATTGGGCTCTCTGCTCAGCAGGGAGCCTGCTTCCCTCTCTCTCTCTCTGCCTGCCTCTCTCTCCATCTACTTGTGATCTCTCTCTGTCAAATAAATAAATAAAATCTTTAAAAAATAAAAAAAGGTTTTTCACTTGTAAGTTGGTTTTGAAATAAATTTAAAAATCACTCCAATTCCATTCCATAGTTATTTTTTTTCACTGATTGCTTAGTTCTGTCTTTACTTATTACAAAATTACTACAGATTTCATTTGGCAAAAATTAAATTCTAGGAAAGAATTCTAGAATATCACAGAATAATTGGAACTTCAATTCTGACAAGGTGGAAAAGAAATGGTTTGTAGAAAGAATATATAATACAATATAGTAAAGCTATAATTTTCTCTTTAAATCTAGTTAGCAGACTTTTTCTTTTTTAAGATTTTATTCAAATATCCTGGCTGACTTCCTGGACCTCTCATTTAGGTTTGTGTATATTTTTCTGATGCCATTAAAGTTTAATCTGAACGAAATACTCAACTATAGTAATGCAAATGTTTAAAATTAAGAATCTATTGAAGTTATCAACTAAACTTTCACATTTTCTGATGATCTAACTCATTAATAATTAAGTCAATTTTAAATATAAAATAATTTTTAAAAAATATAGCCCTAAAGCCCAAAGAATAGTTGCTATCCTCGGAATATTTCACCATACAGAGAAGGTACAGTTTATATGTGAGAATTATTATTTCAAAATATACATGAGAAACATCAACTTCTCATATTTTACTTGAAAGCTATATTCATCGATCCATAGCATGATTCCCTTCTGGACTGTAAGATTACACAGCTGTGCTAACTGTCCTTGCTAGAATAAGAAAATAAGAAAAATGGCCCCACCTATATAACATGGCTTATTTATCAAAGGTCATTCGGGGATTACCACAATGCCTGTTCCTCTCCCCCGTCTATCCCATCAAAAAAAGTAGTCCTGGAAAATAGAGTACTTCCAGGAATAACAATCATTTGAATTATAGTTCACTTCCTCTGTGTTTTAGTTACATTAATGCTTTCTACCAATGCCAACTATACAATATCCACTGAATGTAGAACAATACATACAAGTTTTACCATTATCTATTTCCCAAGCACCAATAGCAGACCTTCTAGCACCAGATGTACTGACTTCAAGGCCACTCAAGACATGGTTTGTGTAAGCACAGCACAGTCTTACAGTGGTGTAGTCTATAGCCTGTGCGAGGACAGCGAGGACCAGCCAAGAATTTCTGACCCCGACCAAATCGTCTCTTATCTTACTAGCAAACATGTGGGAAGTCACATAGGTGAGCGCACAACACATAGCACAGACCCTTTCTCAGTGCTACTGGACTATATCTACCTAAGCCTTTTGTTCGGCTATTTAGCCTTTAAAGGAGGCACAAGTCAGGGCCTGGTTTGGTCCTCATCTCAAGCCTTACTGTGGCCTCCCACAACTCTCCCAGAGAAACAAAGTTTTAAAATAAATAAAAATGTTTACTCATTCATATTCTAGATTACTGTGTTTTTGCTATTAACCCAGAGAATATTTTTATGTCAGTATTCTAAATTTAACCAGATGTCGTCATTTCTTAAGTATTATACCATTTAAGCTTTCCAAGTGAAGGGGTTGTCTTTTAATGGAAAATACGCATTTCACATTGAAGACAGAACATAATGTCCTTGGCTTAGCTATTCTCCAACAACACAGGTCCTTTTTTGTACAGTATGCTTAGCTATATGGTAAGGCTAAAATACTACAAATTTATGCATGGAATCAAAGTCTGAAGTCCTCTATACTAACTAGAGATGTTTAAAAACCATAACCACAACTTAACATATCAATTTTCTTAAAATTATAATCATTGAATTCTTGGATAAAATTCAATGTTTGTTCATGAGAATGGGAAAAAATTGAAAAAACATTTTTATAAGATGTCCCAGGATTTGAATGAATATACTCAACACCATTTGAAAAGTGACCCAACCATAGTTTTAAGCAAAGAAACATTTATTAAGGGGTGAGTTTGAATTTACCATTGTTTCAGGCAATAATATAATAAGTCAAAGAAATCCTGGTTTTAATATAGCTAATGCAATTACAATACACTGAGAATAAAAATTCATCTATTATGAAAAGTAAATATTATAGGTAATAATTTTAAAGAATTCATGTAAATAGAAACAACTATTTTTAGGTCAAACTAATTGTACTCAAAACTCAAACATAACAATTTTATTTGGAATTAAAGTATAAACCAGGTATATAATAAGAGAACACTCAACAGAACAATGCTAAAAGACAGTACTGAGAAAAAATGTAATGTTATCCAAATGCTGTCAGATAAATCAATGTTTCTTTTCAAAGAGTGTGCACAATAATTGCTGTGTGCATTAAATGTAATAGTATGGAAGTTCTACACAATTTGTGTCATGGTTTAAAAAAATGATTATGTCATTATTTCTAAGATTTGAACCTAGTCATAATATAAGAAATGAGGTGAAGCCATTTCTCTATTTTGACTTCTAAATTGATATGTTGCATTAAGAAAGTCACATTTAAAAGAATACGTATGGGGCGCTTGGGTGGTTCATTCAGTTAAATAGCTTCTGCCTTTGGCTCTGGCTCAGGTCATGATCTCATGATCTTAGGGTCCCAAGATTGAGTCGTTCCCCCCTCTACCCTCGTTGAGCTCCCTGCTTAGCAGAAGAATCTACTTCTCTCTCTCCATCTCTCCCCTCTCCGCTCATGCTCTCTCTCCCCTCCACTTTCAAATAAATAAATAAACAAAATCTTTTAAAATAATAATAAAAATAAATAAAAGAATGATTACACAAAGACAGTCAGACATCTAGTCTCAGATACCTGAATTCAGTACCCCTTACTGTTCTTGAAAGTGCATGTTTCAAATCTTTATCACTGTCTTCATAGGCCTTACTCTCAGCAAAAACAAACAAAACAGAACACAAAGAAAACAATAGTTCAATTTCATAGAAAAGTAAAGTTCATCAGGCCGAAACCTCCAACTCCCCTCTCCTCTAAAATAACTCTGGGCATTGCATCCTTTGTTCCTCCCAGAGGCAAACTACTCTACACCTTCCACAGCACAACACTCCCCCACCTCCTCCACCCCCCCCACCCCCTCACCTCCTCTAAGACCACACCTCCCCTGCATTCCTGAAGGGCCTTCCAGCCTCCTTAGGACCTTTCTATTAAAACCTCCAATATGCTTCCAGTCTGGAAGAGAATGGGCCCAGAAGCAGGCTAGGTGGCCTCAACAACCACCAAACTCTATCTGTGAGGCAGGAAGAGAAAAGAAAAAGAGGAAAGCCTTACTACCTATCAGGACTGTACCTACACAACCTGATTTGAACTTGAGGCCAGCCTGTAAGATATTATTGAATGTGTTTTCCAAATATGAAACCAAGCATAAAGAGGCTATGTAATTTGCCCCAAGTTACAAATGGTTGGTAAGTTTCAGTGCCAGAACTTTAACCCAGGTCATCAGATTCCCTAAAACCATGCTCTGTACCATGCACCTCACCCTACTGTCCCAGCAGGGCCGCTGGTGAGTGTGCAAAAGGAGGGACAAAGGCCATCCCAGCAGTTCCTCACATGCTACACTAGAGAAGCAGCAGAAATGTAAAAGTATCCAAGACAGCCGGCTCACTCTTGGCATTACAGTCTGCAGCTCACTGATGTGTTGTTGTTGGTGTTTCATGGCAGTGAATCTTGCCAAGGATCTTTATCTCCTGGTGACATGGCAGTTCCTCAAACATCCCTGGGCAAAATCACCTGCTTCTGTTACTAACCTACTTCTCCCCTTGCATATACTGACAAAGTCTCAGGAGAGTTTTTCCACTGGTCTTCATCCCTCAGCTTCCACGGGGTCTCAGCTCATTCTCTATCAGTTTTCTGCTCACACATACTCCTGAACTAAAGCCCAATGACAGGCATTTAATTGGCAAATCCAGGGGCCTTTTCAGTCTTCCCACCACCTACTTCTCAAAAGTTCTAAGGAAGACTTTTGTCTGGGTACTAGGTCCTTCCTTGGATTTCAAGAGATCACTCTCTCCTGGTTCTTTGTTCCAACCCTTGATGGCTCAGTCTGAGTCACCAGCACAGTCTATTTCTTCCTCTATCCTTCAAATGCTGGCTTTCCAACAACCTACCCTCTGTCTATATGGCTTTTTTCCTCAAATTCTTCCTCTTAGGGCATCTCATCCACCTGATGACTTCTGTCCCTCCCCCTGCTCATGTTCTCTACCCCACTCTCTCTTTTACATAGATTAATAAAATATTTGAAAAAAAAAAAAAAGAATTCTTGGGGCATCTGTGTGGCTCAGCTTGTTAAGTGAATGTCTTCAGCTCAGGTCATGATTATGGAGTCCCAGGATTGAGTCCAGCATCGGGCTTCTGCTCAAAAGGGAGTCTGCTTCTCCCCTCCTCATACTCTGTCTCTCTCTTTCTCTCTCATTCTCTCTCTCAAATAAATAATAAAAATAGAGAGAAAGAAAGAAAGGGAGAAAGAATTCTTAAACATACAATCCTTCTCAAACTAGACTGAACTTACTTCACATCCTACCAATACCCAAAAGTATCCAAAGAGCATATAGAACTTATCAATCTCCAACAACAAAGAACTGTCAGCATCGCCTACACAATGTCATGCCAGCAGCCCTAAAATGTCATATGAAGGTCACACGGAACACGCTGTTCTTTCCAGATGGATAGTTAGCTGTCTTCCCATTCTGGCATATTCTCCTCATCCCTCAGAAGCTATCCTTCACCTCTTTCCTAAAGCTTCCCTTGACCCTGCACTGAAGGAGCCTCTTAATGCCTCCATGCAACTATGCTCATAACTCTATCATTGACTCGCCCAGATGGCATTGTAATTATTTGTATACTGAGGGTTAGGATGGCAGCATCTGAATTTGACGGTCACACAATTCAGCCAGTATAGCACAAACCTAAATGTAATGTGTTGAATTAGTTTATCCTTGCCTGGAAAAAGTTAGATCATGACTGAAGGAAGGTGTTTTTGGACTCATTCAAACTGTGTGTTTGCTTTTGTTTGATTTGTTTGTTTTCCTGTGCACCTATTTACACACCACTATATTTAGGCCAAGAAAATTGTACCTAAGAGAAAAATGCACCACTCCTGCTCTCTTGGAGTTTACTATCTAGGTAAGAGGCTTTTCTAACTGCTTTAGCAAAGGCACAAATCAGAAGAAGGTGGGACTATGCTAGGAGAGGTTCAGTGGAAAGCCTGAAGCCATCCAATTCAGTTCCTGCTCACCCTCTATGAGGGACAAACCACAGAACCCTGAAGCCAAACCACAGCACCCTGGAACCCTAGGGATCACCATTTGAAAGAGTAAGGGGCACATATATTAACCCAAATCAGGTAATAAATATGCAATTGTTTACTGTAAACTGTAAAATAGCATACTAACTATGGTTGTTGTTTTGTAGACTACAAGGTGTTCTCCCAGTCTTACGTCAATTGAGTATGTATAAGAATATCACGGGGCACACCTGGGTGGCTCAATTGGTTAAGCGTCTGCCTTTGGCTCAGGTTATGATTCCAGGGTTCAAGTCCCGCACTGGGCTCCCTGCTCGGTGGGGAGTCTGCTTCTCCCTTTACCTACCGCTCTCCCTGCTTATGTGTGCACTCGCTCTTTTGCTCTCTCTCTTTCTGACAAGAAATAAATAAAATCTTTTCAAAAAAATAAGAATATCATGGGAAGAAGGACTGCATGAAAAGAAGGAGAAACACCGGGGGAAGAAGTAAAGAAGAGACTCAGAGATAGAAAGTGTAAAGAGGAATATCACACATGCAAAAATTAGACATTAAGGCTGACCAGTATGGGTACCTCTGTGTAGCAATTGTAGCATCAGAAGAAATAACAGTAACCATATATAGGGCACTCCTGTAAGTCAGGGACTGGGCAGAGCCCAAAGCATCCATCATCTCATCCTTATAGCAACCTTGAGAAATGCTACTGTTTCCCCATTTTACAGAAGAAGAAAATGGGGCTGGAAAAGTTTAGGAATGTGTCCAAAGTTAACTAGTAAATTAGAGACAGTACTCAGATTCTGGGCTATCCGAGGTCAACGCCTAGACAGGTGACAAATTTCAAAATCTTTTGTTTATGACAAGACATGTAACTCAAAGTCTTTGTCTTCATGTGCTGACAACGTGGAAGAACAGCACATTCTGATTTGCCAGGAACACTCCAGGGTTACATCTGTTTCCCAGTGTAATTATTAACAGCACTCCCTTTCACCCTCAGAAGTGTCCCATTTTAGACAAAAATGTTCAGAGCCATCCAGCCACAATGCCATAGTGAAATGTGTCTACAAGATTTTCCAGGCCCAGTGCAAAATAAAAGTGTGAGGCCTTTTGCTCAAAAAGCAGGGGGAAATGTTTTATTAAAGGTACTGAAATAGGGGCACCTGGGTGGCTTAGTTGGTTAAGCCTCTGTCTTCAGCTCAGGTCATGACCCCAGGGTCAGGGAATTGAGCCCCACATCGGGCTCCCTGCTCAGCAGGAAGCCCGCTTCTCCCTCTCCCTCTCCTCATGCTTATGTTCCCTCTCTCATTGTCTCTCTCTGTCAAATAAATACAGTCTTTAAAAAAAAAGTGGTACTGAAATATAAAGCTTTTCTCTTTCTTTCATATATTAGCTCTACTCACACTCTACTGTCCAATGGACTTCACTTATAAAACACAAGTTCAAAGATAAAACGAGCACAAATTTCAAGACATTGGTAGCAGAGCTCTGAACCAAGTTCCAGGTCCTTCTGAGCATGAAGCCCAGAGCAAAGTGCAGAGCATGCACACCCATGAAGCTGGCCCTGCTCTGCTCTTCTGTTCACTCAAATGGGTCTGGGAAGACATCCTGATCTTGGAATGGCCTATGATTTCACAAGCACTGCACAAAATTCTGGGGAAAAACAGACAAGTAAAATATGGGCCTGTCCTCAAGAAGCTTACATTCTAATAGAATGAGACCAAAGTAAACACATACATATATAAGCCTCCTTCGGTGCAGGGAAGAAGAAACTACAAAGCAGTGAGCACTGTAGACTGTGATGGAGTAGGGGGGGCAGCAGAGAGGACAGGATTATGAAGTTTCCTGAAGGAACGGAGCCCTGAAAGCCCAGTGAGAATACAAAAGGATAGAAGGGCTAGCAAGAAACAAAAGAAGCCAGAGATCCCATGGGAAGAGAGAATCACTCTACATACCAGCTCTCTGTGGGGTGGGAGTGGGGAAAGTTGTTCTCGCTTTAAAAAATGAAAGGGTTGGAAATGAGAACAAAAAGGAATTAGAAATATAAAAGATCTTAGGGGTACCTGGGTGACTCTGTCAGTTAAGCATCTGACTTAAATGCTCAGGTCCTAATCTCGGAGTCCTAGAATCAAACCCCAGTCAGGCTCCCCTTAGCAGGGAGTCTGCTTCTCCTTTTCCTTCTCCCTCTGCCTCTCCCCTGGTTCATGATCATGTGATCTTTTTCTTTCTCTGTCAAATAAAATTTTTAAAAATCTTTAAAAGAAAAAGAAGTATAAAAGATCTTAGTATGAATGGGGCGCCTGGGTGGCTCAGTGGTTTAAGCCTCTGCCTTCAGCTCAGGTCATGATCTCAGGGTCCTGGGATCGAGCCCCACGTCGGGCTCCCTGCTCAGCAGGGAGTCTGCTTCTCTCCCTCTCTCTCTGCCTGCCTCTCTGCCTACTTGTGATCTCTCTCTATCAAATAAATAAATAAAAATCTTTAAAAAAAAAAAAAAAGGAGATCTTAGTATGAAAAGTTTTCCCCTTCAGGTCATATGATCATTTAATCAAGAGAAAAAATACCATTTTGTTTGATTATGTATGGGCTTCTAAGTAAAAAATATGTTCTTGATAAAACTGAAAATATGTTTTCTATCTCTTCATAATAAAGATAAGAGTTACCTTCATGCATGTTAATGGCTGAAACAATGACAGAAATCTAAAATGATGACTAATCTAACAAATATTTATATTTGACTTAGAAATGCACTATCAGATTTTTTACAACAAATGTACCCCTTATTTAATACTACTGCTAACTTTTTTTAAAAAATCAATTTTATGGTTTGTCTATATTTCATATCAGTCCTTCGAGATGGACTCCTAGAAATAGAATTGCCAGGCCAAATAGTTTGAATATTTTTAAAGCTTGGTATATTATTAGCTTACACTAAAGTTAGAACTAGATTCACTACATCAACAGAAGGTGACCAAGTAATAATACATGTGTATTCAGTGTTACTATAAATAATAATGAAAAAATAAATACTCAGAAATGAAAATCTAAAAGTATATTATAAGTAGATCTGGGGCTTTCGATGATTATGATTAAAAAGAAGTCAGGATAGGGTATGTGCTTTGGTGAGTGCTGTGAAGTGTGTAAACCTGGTGATTCACAGACCTGTACCCCTGGGGATAAAGCATTTTGGCATTTAACTGCCCTTTCCTGAGATAAGTGTATATATGTGTTTGTGTGTATATATGTACTCTCTTCATTAAATACTTGGCATACCATTTTCTTTCATTTATGGTTTATTTTTCCAGCTCATTAAATATTTTTTTATATCAGGAAAAAATATATAAGTTTATAAAAAATAAAAAATTAAAAAAAAAAGAAGTCAGGATAAACTTTTGTTTAGGATGACAAGCTAATTAGTGTGTTTGTGTGTGTGTGAACATGTTTGTGCATAAGTATTGGATGTACATGCACAAAATAATGGACAAAGAAAAATAAAAGTGGAAGAGTCCATAATTTCTGAATGAAATAAGAAGAATGAAATCATTAAATGAACTACTTGTAAATAGGTACATATAATTTATTTTATACCTCCCACAATTTCTTGTTTTTTTCCTTTTTTAAAAAAGGTTTTATTTATTTATTTGTCAGAGTGAGAGATCTCAAGCAGGGGAAGCAGCAGGCAGAGAGAGAAGCAGGCTCCCTGCTGAGCAAAGACTCCAATGTGGGGCTCAATCCCAGGACCCTGGGATCATGACCAGAGCTAAAGGCAGATAGATGCTTAACCAACTGAGCCACCCATGTGTCCCCTCCCACAATTTCTTACCCAACTCTATCTAGCAATAAGTTTTCAATTTTAATAATCAAGTGTTAAGGTTAGAGGAAAAACTCATATATTAAAGATCAACAAATTAGTTTTTGATGTAGATTAGATTAGCTCTCTATTTCTACAATTCAGGACTCTGCACAGTACTTTTTTTCAAATACCTCTAGAAAGAAGTAACTAATACAGTTTAAGAAGTGGCTCAGATTTTTCAAAAGTCAAAGGACTTCGTCACCAGTGAAGTTTCATGAAAGGCAAATCTGAAGCTATTAAAAGTCAAATATCCACCTCACATCAGTCAGAATGGCTAGTATCAAAATAACAAGAAATAACAAGTGTTGGCAAAGACATGGAGGAAAGGAAACCCTCATGCACTGTTGGCGGTAATGTAAATTTCTGGGGTCCTTAAGGAAAACAGTAGGGAAGTTCCTCAAATAACTAAAAATAGAAGTATCATATGATCCATAACTCCAGTTCTGGGCGTTTGCCTGAGGGAAATGAAAACACCAATTCAAAAAGATATATGTATACCTGTTTGTTGCAGCATTATTTACAGTATGTAAGCAACTTAAGCGTCCATCTATAGATGAATTGATCTAGAAGATGTGGTATGGAATAGAATATGAAATTCACTATGGAATATTACTCAGCCATTAAAAAGCATTAAATCTGGCCATTTGTGACAACACAGATTAACAGTATTATGCCAAGTGAAGTGAGTCAGACAGAAAGACACCATATAACTTCATTTATAGTGGAATCTAAAAAACAAAACAAGCAAACAACAACAAAAAGAGAAACAGATTCATCAATACAGAGAACAAACAAGGAGTTGCCAGCAGGGAGGAGGGTGGGGGATAAGTGAAATAGATGAAGAGGATTAAGAGGTACACACTTCTGATTATAAGTCCTAGAAACATACAACATAGGGAAATATAGTCAATAATATTGTAATAACTTTGTAAAAAAATGTCAAATCTTAAAAACATGCTTTTTTGACATTGCTACATGGAAGTGTACAATAATCCAATTTATCACCAATTACCCATATATTCTCAAATATCTAAATATTTCCAAAGAATGTGGTCCCAGAGGCTCAGGTATCCTGATTTTAATTTGAGAAGTCAACCAGAAGTCAACCTGTGTTGAAACAATGTTCTCTCCTTCTAGACATAGCAAAGAAGTGAATTTCTCTACCATAATTATAAGCAGAACGTTTACATCTTACAGAACACTGAGCGGGAAGTTTTGGCCTTTGAAACATTTCCCGTTGGACCACAAGGGCATGCAACAGGGAGGTGGAAGGAGCAGAAGGTTTGAAGATGTGAGTTAGATTGCAAAGGCTAAGAGCTCCTCAGTCCTATGCTCTCCCAGGCATCTGGATGCAAAAGAGCCAATGCTCAAAGTTTGTCTTTGCAACAATGAATAGAAAAAAAATCAATTTCTGAGTGATGTCTCAGAAGTTTCTTTCACTCAGTTTTGCCCCTTCTGGCTCTAAAATGAATGAAACGTTTCCAGAGCAGGCTTCCAATACGTCAAGCTGAAACTTTGAAACAAAGTTCCTGCCAGTTCTTTCTATGAAATCCTGAAGTTTTTTTTTTTTTTTTTTAAAGATTTTTTATTTATTTATTTGTCAGAGAGAGAGCGAGCGAGAGCGAGCATAGGCAGACAGAGTGGAAGTCAGAGTCAGAGGGAGAAGCAGGCTCCCTGCAGAGCAAGGAGCCGGATGTGGGACTCGATCCCAGGACACTGGGATCATGACCTGAGCCGAAGGCAGCTGCTTAATCAACTGAGCCACCCAGGCGTCCCCTGAAGTTTTTTTTTGACACTAGTTTTATTGTACTGCACTACTGGGCTCAGTATGAACAGAGAATCCAGAAGCTGAGCGGGGAGCAAATTTAAACCCGGGAGGGAGGATGGGGGGTAGGAGACTGCAGGGCTAGAACAGGGTGAGCACCACAGGTGGCTTTAACAGCCAACAGCTGCTAGAGATCATAACCCCACTGCTTGTTCTCTACCCCTCGCCAGAATCCTGTGTTTCAAAGATTATTATAACTAAAGGGACTTCGCTGCCATCTAATCTGAATAATGAACTCAAGCTCCAAAACAATCAAGGATTTTTTTTTTCTTTTAACTAAATGTACCTGAATGTAGTAGAGTGACCTTAATCACCAAGCCAAAGTCTTAAAAACCCAGGGGAGGAGAAGAGGGTAAAAAAATTACACAAGGCAGCCAGGGACGGGGTAAAGAGTGAGGAAAGAGAGGGTAAGCAGGGATTCCCGGGACAGGACCCTTCTCCCATTGGACCTAACTTTTCAAGCCCGCATGTGTCCAAGGCCCTGGCAAACTCATTGGATGTCCAGGCTTTAAACAGTCCCGCCCAGGGTCCGCGCGCGGGCGAGCAGAGTGTCCGTGCGCGGGTTCATGGTCCCGCGACGCCGGGAGCGGTGCCCCGTCCCCCCGCAGACAATGCCAGGCGCCCGCTGCCGCTTCGGGATCCGCGCGCTGCGCCGCCTGCTACACCCTGCGTAGCCGAGGGGAGACACACTCTCCGACACCAGGAGCTCCAGCGTGCCCACATAGTCCCGCTCGCTCTTCTGGAGCTCGCTGAGCACGCACACGCGCAAGCGAAGCTGTTTCTCCAGGTCCTTGGCTCTCTGGGCGCGGCCGTCCCAGCGGCTCCCGTCGGTCATGGTGGGTGGCGGGACGCAGGGCTGCTGTGCTGCGCGCTATTCCGCGAGCCGACTGGCGCCCGGCCCCGCGCCGGCCAGAGGGGAAAGTTGCTGCCTCCGAGAAGCCCGAGGGGGTACCGGCGACTTTACAGGCTGGGGAGAGGCTGGGGTGTTAGGAGAGGAAAGGGCGCTCGCTGAAACTCGGGCGCGGGAGGCGCGAGGCTCTTGAGCAGAGAACTCCCAAGAGAGGCGGCCCCGGTCCGGGACCTGCATGCCGAGCCCCGCGGCTCCGGCCTCACGCGGCAGGGGCTGGCGGGGAGGCAGCTCCGACAGCGAGAGCGGTGACTTAAACATTAATCAAATGCTTTGTACCCATGGGACTCCGACCCTTTACCCTTCGCCAAATCTCAGGAAAAATGAAACCACCCTGGGGAAGTGTGTTGCATGCCAGCTAACACACACACACACACACACACACACGGAGTCAGCACTTGAGTTGGAACTAATTGGAGATTCCCAAACCTAGGAGGACATTCTCCAAGACACAGCTCAAGGGTTGCTTCTATGATTCCCGCCTATTGTTTAGCTTTAATGTGTTTTGTACAAATCCTGAAAGCAAAGACACAAGTCCCCACGGTTACATAACTGGATGGGAACAAAACAACCATGGTATTGACACTCCCATCTTTGAAAAGAAACACACTGATTTTTGGTTTTGTTTGGGCACAAAATAGGTTTGCTTTTAAAAGCCCCCCAACCGAGAATAATTCACAGGGCAGACACCCTCCTGCCTGTGCTTGGAAAGTCAATTAGCATAAAAAATGAAGACACTATGGGAAAGTGACAGCCCTGGCCCAAACAACAGACTCCAGATAGAATGAGCATCCCCATTGCACTGTGCTGTTTTGGAGGGATGCTTTGCATGCCTATGACTTTTTTCCAATAGCAAGATAATATGAAATTCAATCACAGGCAAAAATATTTTGTTTCTGAGAGCTGCTATGATTTAACACAGTGTCACTAAATGAGCAGCTTTGTCTAAAGCTGTTATTGAGTGGTTATCAAAAGATATGTAGATACACATAAAGGTATATAGATACAGATATATTCTTAGGATTTGAAAAAGGAGAGAAACACAGAGCATGTCCTGATTGGAATATGTATGTTTATTGCCTTTTCTCACTTGGAAACAGAATCAGAAGCTAATGATCACTGAACATTTAACAATTCCACGCAGAGTAATCCATATAAACTTTTGTCTTTATATTATCCACATTGATTTTTCAGTGTCATTTTTTTCCTACTTAGAACTTGAAGCACTCCACACTAATGACATTTAAATAAACTGAAGAGTGAATGGGTTTGATGAAAGTAGCATGTTAATTTTTCCCAATAGTTGAAAGCATTAGCAAATCTCTAAAAATAAAAGATATTTTCCACATTACTTACATTAAAATAATTATTAGAGATATCTTTTCAGAGCATGATGAATCCCTATGTCCCTCAAAGAGCAAAGAGGGAGTGAAATATTCTTCTTTTATTAAGGGCACGGCTTTTGAATGTGTGAGGAGCTGATGGACAAGATATGATTTTCCTTTGTTTTGTGCATGCCTATCTACAGGTAGCTCTGAACAAAGGACAAATAAGCAAATGGCTTCACACCTTGTGGCAGAAGAACAAAGGAGGAGGAGCCTTAAAGAGCAGATCTCATAACCCCTAGTAAACAATAAACAAAAGTAACAAGGGGAGGACCAAGGAAATACACATCCAACAATGAATGGGGAAAATCAAACATGGTTTATCCTTTTCACAATGTACCACAAGCAGCTAGGAATGAATGCTTTTCCTCCTTCTTACATCTACCCTTCTCAAATGAAAAACGTGAGTAAATAAATCAGGCTTTCCATTCAGGCACTCTTATAGGTAAATATATATATATATTTCTAACCAATCCCCCCCCAATTTTGAGCCTGTTTATGCCATTATCCTTCTATCAAAAATAATTAGTTTATATTCAAGCCACTAGAGCTTCAGCCTCATCTCTGAGAGTAATATATTGAGCTTAAATCTCCAGTGGGGTTTTACCTACCCAAACCATTTGCCTTGAATCTACAAACGTGTATTGAGTACCTCTATGTGCATTGCATGGACCTATGGCCTGAGGACCACAGAGACTTGATCTCTAGGCAAATATTTCTGAAGGTATTTCACAGACCATTACATGGAGGTCTTGTTAAACATTTATGGGCCTTATTCTAGATGTATTGAAGGAGAATCTCAGAGATGCAAGCCCTAAACTCTTTTGACGGGTTTTCATATTATTCTTAGCCTCACTAATATTTGAGAACCACCATTCTAAGGAATTGTAATTGAGTAGGAGAGTGTTATAAATATAAGTAATTCTGTTCAAAGGAAGCTGCAAGGCATGCTTTGAAAAAAATAAGTACAAGGATGTTAACAGAAAAATATTAAAGTGTGCACATCCAATTGTCTCTCAGAAATGCTCATGTAGAAATTATTATGATATTAACAGTTTTTCCCCATTCATCTGTTCCTCAGTGTAGTATTCCTCAACACCATTTGTAATAAATGAACAGCTTCAGAACACCATGTAGTGCCTTCTGAAAGGCACCTCTCAGTGTCTTTTATAGCCCTGGCAGGAGTTCTTAATTCCTTATCAAAGACTTAAGAGCATAAGAAAACAGGGCCAGAGTATCTGGAAACCTTCACTTTGATGGCAAATAGGGTCTTTCATAAACTCTGAATGTGTTGTATCCCTCCCCACTTCCTCTATTGAAACTTTAAGCTCTGTCTGCCAGGAAAAGGAAAGCAACAACAAAAATGATGGACAGGATCCAGTTTTTTCCTGAAATACTAATGAGGTTGAAGCATCCAATAAAAAAGGGATGGGAAAAAAGAAGATAGTGAGAAAAGGCTAAGTGGTAAACTAGCCCAGCCATTAGGTTTATTTCATATGCATGTACTTGTTCAGGTTAAAATCTATTATTATACGGTTCAAAGAGCCAAAGTACAATGCACAGTAGGTTTTCTTTGGTCAGACTTAGAGAAGAACAACTCCTGGACAGAAGAACCCAAGATGGTCTCTTAAAAAAAAAAAAAAAAAAAAAAAAGAGTTCCCAACTTCTATTTATGATAGAGATCATTTTAGCTTGCCTGCCATCCCGGTACTAGTGTTTTCCCAGGTGAAGTAATAAATCAGATTTGATGTGGAAGTCATTTAAAGACTACAGCACTGGCTAAAAACAAGAAAGAAAGATCACTTCATTGCACAGCCATCTTGTTAAACAGAGAATTCTAGGAGACAGACTTTTTTATTTACAAGTAAAAATGATTCTGGCATTTCCTTTACTACTCTAGCCTATGATAGATGATTCTAGATTATACTCATATAAAAAATATAGGTATGTTGGAGCTGTATAAAGCATAATTAAGAGTCTTGAACAAGAAGAGATCAAGAGAGTTTTTCCTGGAATACAAGAAGGGTTTGAATCTGCTTCAAATCCCTCAGGTAAAGGCAAATGTCATTTATGACCCAGCCTCTCAGGGTTTATTTCATGCCACTCTCACCTTGGCAAATGAACCCCAGCCATGCGGGAGTACTTTCAGAATTCTTAAATGCCAAGATCCATAGCACAGTCCTTTTTCTTATCATCCGTTATGTTCATTATAATTGCCAGGTCAATTGATGGAATTCTTTACTGGACCACAGTATCTTGAAGGAAAAGACAGTGTCACCACAGCTTCTCCAGAATCTGGCATACAGTCTTGTTAAATATATATTTGTTGATCAAATGAATGAATGAATGAATTGCACTGGAATTCTTTAATCTCTGAACAAAAATGGTCTTTGTTTAGACTTGGCTTTTTGCTTCTCTACAATTTCTTCAGGAGAAGGCAAGATAGATACCCTTTTATTTTCTCAGAGAAAAAGGGTGTATATGTAAATAACTGTCACTGTGACTCATGATCCTGTTTAGAGGACAAGAAGAAACTACAAATATTACATTTCTTATATTCTCAAAGAAGTATCATTCATTTCACCTGAAATGTGGCAATCACATAACTAAATCCATATACACTATTCCTAAACCAATCATGGGAAACTGAAAGAAATACATGATAATAAATTCAGGAAAGAAATCACATTACCAAAGCAAAAAAGTTTACTGAAAACAGATATATAATATATTAGGCTAGAGAGTTCCTATAAACCCTCTTATATTTCACCTTCCCAACACAGATTTTCTTATTGTGAACATCTTGCATTAGTGTGGCACACTTGTTACAATTAATCAGCCAATATGTATAAATTATTATTAATGAAAATCTATAGTTTACATTAGAATCCACTCCTTGTGTTGCACATTCTGTGTGTTTTAACAGATGTATGATATAGGGGCGCCTGAGTGGCTTAGTCTGTTAAGCGTCTAACTCTTGATTTTGGCTCAGGTCATGATCTCAGGGTCCAGAGATTGAGCCCTGCATCAGGCTCTGTGCTAAGAGGGGAGTCTGCTTCTCTGCCTCTCTCTCTCTCTCTGCCCCTTCCATCTTGCTCTTTTGCTCTCTTTCTCTTCAATAAATAAGTAAATCTTTTTAAAAAATGTATGACATATCTCCACCACTACAGGTCAGAAAACAATTTCTAAAAGTGCCCTGCTCTCTACATATTTACTCCTCTCTCCATTCCCCCATCCTGGCAATTACTGATCTTTTTACTGTCTCTGTAGTTTTGTCTTTTACAGAGTGACACATAGTTGGAATCATACATTATGTACATTTTCAGACAAGCTTCTTCCACTTAGCAATCTGCATTTAAGTTTCCTCCATGTCTTTTCATGGCTTGATAGCTCATTTCTTTTTATCACTGAATAAAATTCCATTATCAGGATGTACCAGCTTATCAACTTACCTCTTGAAGGACATCTTGAATGTTTCCACATTTTGGCAATTAGGAAGAAAGATACTATGAACATTATTGGGCAGGTTTTATACAGATAGAACATTTCAACTCCTTCGAGTAAATACCAAGGAGTATGACTGCTGGATCACAAGATGAGAGTGTATTTCAGCCAAACTGTTTTGAAGAGACTGTATCATTTTTTATTCCCATCAGCAGTGAACGAATATTCCTCTTGTTCCACATCCTCACCAGCCATTAGTGGTATCAGGATTTGGGATTTTGGCCATTCTAATTGGTATGTAGTTGCATCCTATTGTTGTTTTATTTTATAATTCCCTAGTGCCATACAAGACTGAATATCGTTTCATATGCTTATTGTCATCTGTTTATCCTCTCTCATAATCTGTCTGTTAAGGTCTTTGGTCCCATTTTAATGAAGTTGCTTTCTTATTAAGCTATAGGAGCTCTTTGTATATTTTGTACAATAGTCCTTTTATCAGATATGTCTTTTGCAAATAATTTCTCCCAGTCTGTGGCCCGTCTTTCTATTCTTTTGACGTTGTCTTTTGGCAGAGAAGATCTTGACTTTAATGAAGTTCAACTTAACAAGTTTTTCTTTCACAGATCACATTTTTGGCACTCTACCCAAAAAATGTTTGGATTTATCATTGTCACACCCAAAGTTGCCCAGATTTTCTCTTAGGTTGTCTTCTCAGATGTTTAGCTTTGCATTTTACATTCAGGCCCATGATCTGTGTTTTTTTTTTTTTTTTTTTTTAAAGACTTTATTTATTTATTTGCCAGAGACAGAGGGAGAGAGAGCGTGAGCACAGGCAGACAAAGAGGCAGGCAGAGGCAGAGGGAGAAGCAGGCTCCCTGCTGAGCAAGGAGCCCGATGTGGGACTCGATCCCAGGACCCTGGGATCATGACCTGAGCCGAAGGCAGCTGCTTAACCAACTGAGCCACCCAGGCGTCCCTGGCCCATGATCTGTGAATTAATATTTTTGAGAGGTGTAAGGTCTTTGTCTAGATTTGTGGGGTTTTTTTGGTTTGTTTTTTTGCATTGATTGTTCAGTTGTTCCTGCATGACTTGATGAAAAGATTATCCTTTCTCCATTAAATTGCCTTTGCTCCTTTCTCAAAGATCAGTTGATTATGTTTGTGTGGGTCTTTTTATGGACTCTTTATTCTCTTTCCTTGATCTATTTGTCTCTTCTTTCCCTAGTACTGCACTGTATTGATTACTCTAGATTTATACTTTGTCTCAAAGTTACTCCTCTGACTTTGTTCTTCGCCATATCAGAGTCTTTTGCCCCTCCATATCAACTTAGAATAGTTTTTTCAATATTTACAAGATAGCTTGCTGAGATTTTGTTTGGAATTATGTTGAATCTATATATCAAGTTAGAAAGAACTGACGTACTTACAATATGGAATATTTCTACCCATGAACATAGAATATCTCTTCATTTATTTGTATCTACATTGCTTTCTTTCATCAGAGTTTCATTATGTTTCTCATATAGATATTACATATACTGTGTTAACATTATACCTATGTATAATTTTTGGTACTAAAAATAAGAATGAAGCTGCTATAAACTTTAGTGTGCAGGTTTTTGTGTGGACATCAGGTTTACAAAGTAAATGGTCTTGTGTTTTTTATTTCAAATTTTAATTATTCATTACTAGTATAGAAGAAAGCAATTAGCTTTTTATTTTAGTCTAGTATCCTTCTAGCTTGTTTTAATCACTTACTAGTAACAGGAGGTTTTTATTGTTAATGTTTTGGACTTCCACATAGTCATGTCATCCTACAGCAAGGATAGTTTTATTTCTTCCTTCCTAATCTGTACACTTTTAATTTCCTTTTCTTATTTTATTGCATTAGCTAGGATTTAATACAATATAAAATAGAAGTGGTAAGAGCACATATCTTTGCCTTATTCTTGATCTTAGTGGGAAACCATCTAGTTGCTCACCATTAAGTATGATATTAGCTGTAGGTTTTCAAGGATGTTCTTTAACAAGTTGAGAGAGGGTATGCCCATTTTTGATAGTTGTTTTAATTCTTATATTGGCAACATCTGTAAATAAGCAACACACTTAAAATACTCCTTCCTGTTACAGAAAAGTTATGCAATGTCTCCTGACTACCCATTGTATTACATGAGACTATTAACAATTCTGCCTTTCTTTCTCTGACTCACCACCTTCCACCTTTACCTTTTAATCAGTAGCTTTAGTTTTGTACTGTCAGGATTGATAATATTTATCTTGTATTGTGTAACTACATTTAAGACATCCACATTTCTTTTTAAAAGTTTAAAATCAATTAACAGTGTATATATTATATGACTACTTAAATAATGCTCATTGCATAAATAAGTTGTACAATATAATTGTACTTCCTTCCCTTTTGGTCCAAATTCATAACACTCAGGACACTCAGGGACCTCTTCTAGGTTAAATGGGTTCTGTTTCATAACACACCATCAATTGATGAAAGACCTGCATGACATTGGGTTTCTTTCATATCTGAACCAAGACTTTATTAGACATTCTGTTAGGTTTTGGTTTTATTTTCTATTTTTGGTAGAGATTCTAATTTTCTGTGAAGAGAAGAAATCTATCCTTTCTTTGGAAAATCACTAATATTCTCCTGCCACTTATGTACTATCTGTTGCTCTGTTTTGTTTTTATTCTGTTCATTCTTCTTGGAGCCCTTGATTTCATTTGCACACTGGACTGATAGAATAAGTACCTGATCAAAAACTGTCATCCTGGGATTGTTTTTCCAATTCCAGTGAATTCCACCATCTCTCTTTTCAGAGTCTTTTCTCATGGTATATTCATTTTCTTGGGCTTCCATAACTAAGTTTTAACATCTCACAGTACTGGAAGATGAAAGTATAAGATCAAGAGGTTGAAAAGGTTGATTTCTTCTAAGGTCTATGAGGGACAATCTGATCATCCCTCTCTCCTATTGCTGGGTATCCTTAGATATTCCTTAGCTTGTAGATGGGTTCTCCCCATGTCTTCCACATTGTTTTTCTTCTGTGCATGTCTGTGTTCCCTTTTTTAGAAGAACAGTCATATTGGATTATGGTCTCTCCTAATGACCTCATTGTAAATTGATCTGAAAAACTTTGTTCCAAAGAAGGTCACATTCATAGGTCCTGGGGACTAGAATGACAAAATCTTTTGGGGGCATATAATTCAACTGACAACACTTGATATCTACACCCATTTCACTGGATTATATCTCAGATGACTTCCTTTAGAAGAGTGCATGACATAAAAATTTTCTGAGTCCTGGGAACTCTAAAATGTAGTTATTTTGCCATGATGCATTTGCTTCAGAATTATTATCCATTAGAAATGTAAATACCATTGCTCATTTTTCTCTTACCAGTTGTGTTGGTGATTAGAAATCCAGTGCCACTTTGACTCTCTATCCTTTGCAGATGACCTGTTTTATCTATGTGAAAGTTTTTTGGAATGCTCTTTCTTTTGTGTTCTGACAGAAAGATTTCAGGCATACATTTACATGTGGATTTTCTCTTAATTTACTGGAACTTGATAGACTCAAACAGAATAGTGTTTTCTGACCTCTGGGAAAGTTTTTTTGTAGTATTTCTTTAAAATTTCTTTCTCTTAGTGGGGCACCGGGTGGCTCAGTTGGTTAAATGTCTGACTCTTAATCTCAACTCAGATATTGATCTCAGGGTTGTGATTTCAAGCTCATTGAACTTAGAAATTATTTTAATTAAAATTTAAAATTAATTAATTTAATTTAAAAGTAAAATTAAAATTTATTTACCTTTGTTAATGTATGCCCATTTTTCTGGAAATCCTGTTAGTTGACTTGGGTCTCTTAGAATTATACTCTGAATATCTTATCTATTTCAAGTGTTCAATCTCCTTGTTTTGTTGTTGTTGCCTCTGTCTCATTCAATCTCTTTGTTTTTCTCTTTATGTTGTGCGAGAACTACTCACATTATATTCTAACCCTTCTTTAAATATTTCATTTGGCATATAATTAAATATATAATAACTGTTCCAATTTGTTCCTTGACTGTTCTTTCTTATAGCATTCTGCTCTTGTACTTGGGGTTACTACCTTCTCAACTCTTTCTCTGAAATTTCTTTGTTTCTTCTACCAACAATTTTTCTGTTGTTGTTGGTTTTTGGGTTTTTTCTTTTTCTTTCTTTCTTTCTTTCTTTCTTTTTTTTTTTTTTTTTTTTTGGTCTTGTCTTTGTCTTTCTTTTATCCAGTCCTTTTGTGATGCTGACAGTATATTCATTCCAATTAAGAAAAGGGAATGGGATTGTTTCTCTCTGCAGCAGGGATGTGTTTCCTATATTTATGTTGGTTTGTCTTTCTACTTGGTCTCATTAATAGACATTTACTGAGGCCTTTATGTAGGTGTCTAGGACTTGTCTAAATGGAATGAATTATTAATGGGTACAGGCAAGTAATACGTCTTTAGCTGTGGAAGTTCCAACTGCCAAAATGGGAGAACTTTAGTATGGGGTGCTGGCACCAAAAGTTCCAATTTTGCCTGTATTGATACTTGTATCTTATTAGAGAAGAATCTTTAGGTGTTTTTAGTCTGAGACTGATGCTTGATTTTTACACTAAGCATCAGAAAACACAGAGAAGGGAAGCAAATAAATGAGCATGTCAGGAAGAAAACATTAGGCTGCTGTGCAAATAGCCCTCTCAGATATGCCACCCTTCTCACTCTTGTTGCCTTTACACCCTCCAACTTTCCTCTAGGTCAACCTTCTCCTGTTTTCTGCTCTACACCTGCCTCACTCTTTTTCTTGTTGAAAATCTTCCATCCTCTTTTAATCTTTCATAAGTGTGTTGAAATCTCTCCCCTGCTCATGTTTCTATTTCATTTCCTTTATGGCAATGGGTGTTTTCTTTTACTCTTACCCAACGTTGGTAGGGGGGTTGAAGGGATTAAGGAAAAACACACACCCTCTGTCCATTATCTTGTACATCTATAAATACAAATTTCAAATTCTATGTAACACTGCTGCCAGTGGAACATTTAAATAAAAAAGTCTGTATTACCAAAAAGAGAAAACTAGTGGTGACTTCATATCTTGATTAATGACATGTATACATACACTTAAATAAGTGTACACACACAAGATGTGGTAGAACAAATAGCCAGTTCTAAGAGGAAAGTTATGGAACTGAAATACACTAGATGGAAGCATTTACATAATTTTTTAAAATAGTAAATGGCTGTTTTTTTTAAAGATTTTGCTTATTTGTTTGACACAGAGAGAGATCACAAGTAGGCAGAGAGACAGGCAGAGAGAGAGGGGGAAGCACATTCCCTGCTGAGCAGAAAGCCTGAAACAGGGCTCAATCCCAGGACCCTGAGATCATGACCTGAGCCAAGGGCAGTGGCTTTAACTCACTGAGACACCCAGGCCCCCCCTTCATAAGTTTTTAAAGATAATACTAGATAGTGGGTTACACAACATGTGGTATTTTACAGCATAACTGACCTCATTCAACCATTATAGGTACATAATGCCCTTTAATGAATTCCCTATATCCACATCATTTAGTAATTTCACAATTTGGTTGCTCCCACTAAGGGATAGAGTCTTTTTTTCCCACTACCTTAAGTCATAACTGACCTCGTGAATTGCCTTTTCCAAAAGGATATGATAGAAGTGATGATCTGTAAGTTCCAGAGATTAAGCCCTAGAAAAACTTGTAACTTCCATTTTTGCCCTCTTGAAAACCTGAGATCATCATCTAGACAAAAGCCCAGAGTAACCTTCTGTAGGATTGGAAGCCACGTGGAGAAGAGCCAAAGTACCTTAACCAACAGTCATCATCAGTTGTCAGATATGAGAGTGATACCAGATGGGACTCTAGTTCCAACTGAGCTGTCACATGACTGCAACCATATGAATGAGCTCAGGCAAGACCAGAAGAAGAAACACTCATGTGGTCTACTCACAAAATTAAGAAAAATAATAAATATTGATGTTTTAAGTCACTAAGTTTTGGAATGTATTTTTTTTTTCTTGAGTAATGGATTTTTAAAAACAACCTCTAACAGAAGTTCTGAACTTTGTGTCTAATTGAACATTTTTTTAGGGGTGGGGGAGGGGCAGAGGGAAAGGGAGAGAAAGACTCTTAGGCAAGCGCACGCCCAGCATGACATGGGGCTCTGTCTTACAACCCTGAGATCATGACCTGAGCCAAAATCAAGAGTTCAATGCTTCGCCAACTGAGCCACCAAGGTGACCCTCTTTCTGGGCCATTTTAATGGTACAGATTCTTTCCTTCAGCAATCAATGTGACTGAAGGAATTCTGTATACTGATTGGCTTAGGTCTGAATTTTTGCTTTTCCTTGAACTAGTTAGTGTAGCAAGAAGTTGTCAGGAGTGGCTTAGGTCAATATCATGGAAACCAGTGGAGTAGGAGTAAAGGGGATGCTACAGAGGCAATTACAATGTCTAGGACAGGTGGGAGGAGGCTAGTAACTCACCTTGGAAAAGTTTCTGTTCATGACCATTATGCATTGTTGCTTCTCTTGAAACCAACATTATCACTATGGAAACTGCTGGCACCTTTGCCCAACTTGCAACTATTAGAATCGTCACCTTTGAGTCTATCTAATCGCTGCTGCCATTACTTCAAGCCATTGCTGCCACCATTATGAAACTACTCCATAGCTTCAGTAATCATGACTTTCAGCGTGAGCTGCAGCTATTGCTAAAGTGCTGGACTGCGTTCTAACCTAAACTGAACTGAGAACAGGGTAAAGAGGTCTAACCAAGAAGGTAAAGTTGGAAAGACAGAAGACATGAAGCAGAAATAAAGGACAAAATGGGGAAGAAGAGGAGAATATCTGGCCCCACCTTGTTTGCAAAGGCACAGAATTCACAGATGGTCTGGAAAAGGCTATGTATCCCTGCCATTAGAAGCACAGCAGCTTTGGGGGTGTCAAGAACAGCTTTGATTGCAAAATCATCTATAAAAGAGAGAAAAGTCAATGTCCAGTGGAGGAGCCGGAATTTTAGGAAGTACTCTGTGTTCTAGAACACTCGCCACAGCTGCCACCCAGAATGATCTGTGGGCCTGCCTTGGAAGTCAAACATCTCCATCCCTGAAGAGTGTCTCATTGCCTCCAGGATCTCATTCATACATTCCCTCAAAGGCTGCCAGAGAGGCTTTTCTCACTTTGACAACTGTGAAGCCCTAGGAGGTTCTGTGTATTCCCACTTCTTATGTTTGGCTGCTGCTTTGAAAGTGCTCTGCAGCTGCACCCCAGGTCAGATTGACATGTGTAGTCTGTGGGATTAAGGGAGAGGGAAAAAGAAAAAGCTGGAAGGGAATATGCATATCCCAGGCAGATTTCTCTCAGCTCTTACATTCTGTCCTCTCACATTTGTATGCATTTGAGTCATATTTTATTTTTTAAAATGTGGTGCCAACTTAATGGGTTCTACTTGATCATATTTTCTTTTTGAGTGTGCATCCATATTCATAAGAGCATTGGATGCCTAGTTTTCCTTTTTTGTGCTCTCCTTAACAAGTTTTACTATTAAAGTTAACCTCAATTCTTACCATAAATGAGAAATCATCTAGAAAAATCTGTGGTCTGGAATAGTTTAAATTGAAATTTAATTTAATTTGATTAACATTGAAATTGTCTGGATTAAACATGTGAGCTGGAAGTCAGTTATAAGACAACCCATCCAATTGTAGTCCCTATTTAAATAGTAGTGATTAACCTAACATGCAACAACTATTTATATTCTCTTGTGAAAAAATTTGGGGGTTTATATTTTGCACAATAATATTTATTTCTCCCCAGCTTTTTATTTCGTTGCCATATAATTGAAAACAAAAATGCTGTATTTTAATCTCTTCTATATCAGTGTTGTGTCTTATTTCTAATATTTTATTTTATTTTTTTTATTTTTTAAAAGATTTTATTTATTTATTTGACAGACAGAAGTCACACGTAGGCAGAGAGGCAGGCAGAGAGAGAGGGGGTAGGGAGCAATCTCCCCACCAAGCAGAGAGCCCCATGAGGGGCCCCATCCCAGGACCCTGGATATCATGACCTGAGCCTAAGGCAGAGGCTTTAACCCAATGAGCCACCCAGGTGCTCCTATTTCTAATAGTTTATAAATTTTTTTTTTGTCCTTTTCTTCTTAACCAGTTTTTTGAGGAGGTTTTCTGTTTTAATGGTCTGTAAATCGATCTAGCTTTTGGAATTTCTAGTCTTTATACATATTTTCCTCTTTAATTATTTTTACCTCTTTATTAATTTTATTTTCTTATTTTCTTCACATTTGTCTTGCTGCTGTTTTTCTCATTCCCTAAGATAATTACTAAGATCCTATACAATCAATAATTTTTCTTTAATGGTGAAGATATTTAAGGCTATATATCTCCCTATGCACAGTTTTTTTTTTGTTTGCTTGTTTGTTTTACATCTCAATAATTTTAACTCTCTTCTTTACCCTGTTTCCTTAGCAGTTTGTAATTTCTACTTTGAGTTCTTCTTTGATCCAAGTGATTTAGGTGTGTGTTTTTTAATTTTCAAGTCACTAGTTTGGGTCATATATTTCATATTTATTTTTACTCTTAAAAAATTATAATTAGGTTTGTCTCCCTCCCAATCCCATCTTGTTTCATTGATTCTTCTCCTACCCACTTAAGCCCCCATGTTGCATCACCACTTCCTCATATCAGGGAGATCATATGTTAGTTGTCCTTCTCTGCTTGACTTATTTCACTAAGCATGATACACTCTAGTTCCATCCATGATGTCGCAAATGGCAAAATTTCATTTCTTTTGATGGCTGCATAGTATTCCATGGTGTATATATACCACATCTTCTGGATCCATTCATCTGTTGATGGACATCTAGGTTCTCTCCATAGTTTGGCTATTGTGGACATTGCTGCTATAAACATTCGGGTGCACGTGCCCCTTTGGATCACTATGTTTGTATCGTTAGAGTAAATACCCAATAGTACAATTGCTGGGTCATAGGGCAGTTCTATTTTCAACATTTTGAGGAACCTCCATGCTGTTTTCCAGAGTGGCTGCACCAGCTTGCATTCCCACCAATAGTGGAGGAGGGTTCCCCTTTCTCCGCATCCTCGCCAGCATCTGTCATTTCCTGACTTGTTGATTTTAGCCATTCTGACTGGTGTGAGGTGATATCTCATTGTGGTTTTGATTCGTATTTCCCTGATGCCGAGTGATATGGAGCACTTTTTCATGTGTCTGTTGGCCATCTGGATGTCTTCTTTGCAGAACTGTCTGTTCATGTCCTCTGCCCATTTCTTGATTGGATTATTTGTTCTTTGGGTGTTGAGTTTGCTAAGTTCTTTATAGATTCTGGACACTAGTCCTTTATCTGATATGTCGTTTGCAAATATCTTCTCCCATTCTGTCAGTTGTCTTTTGATTTTGTTAACTGTTTCCTTTGCTGTGCAAAAGCTTTTGATCTTGATGAAATCCCAATAGTTCATTTTTGCCCTTGCTTCCCTTGCCTTTGGCTTTGTTCCTAGGAAGATGTTGCTGCGGCTGAGGTCGAAGAGGTTGCTGCCTGCATTCTCCTCAAGGATTTTGATGGATTCCTTTCTCACATTGAGGTCCTTGATCCATTTTGAGTCTATTTTCATGTGTGGTGTAAGGAAATGGTCCAATTTCATTTTTATGCATGTGGCTGGCCAATTTTCCCAGCACCATTTATTGAAAATGCTGTCTTTTTTCCATTGGACATTCTTTCCTGCTTTGTCGAAGATTAGTTGGCCATAGAGTTGAGGGTCTATTTCTGGGCTCTCTATTCTGTTCCATTGATCTATGTGTCTGTTTTTGTGCCAGTACCATGCTGTCTTGATGATGACAGCTTTGTAATAGAGCTTGAAGTCCGGAATTGTGATGCCACCAACGTTGGCTTTCTTTTTCAATATCCCTTTGGCTATTCGAGGTCTTTTCTGGTTCCATATAAATTTTAGAATTATTTGTTCCATTTCTTTGAAAAAGATGCATGGTACTTTGATAGGAATTGCATTAAATGTGTAGATTGCTTTAGGTAGCATAGACATTTTCACAATATTTATTCTTCCAATCCAGGAGCATGGAACATTTTTCCATTTCTTTGTGTCTTCCTCAATTTCTTTCATGAGTACTTTATAGTTTTCTGAGTATAGATGCTGTGCCTCTTTGGTTAGGTTTATTCCTAGGTATCTTATGGTTTGGGGTGCAAGTGTAAATGGGATTGACTCCTTAATTTCTCTTTCTTCTGTCTTGCTGTTGGTGTAGAGAAATGCAACTGATTTCTGTGCATTGATTTTAAATCCTGACACTTTACTGAATTCCTGTACAAGTTCTAGCAGTTTTGGAGTGGAGTCTTTTGGGTTTTCCACATATAGTATCATATCATCTGCGAAGAGTGATAATTTGACTTCTTCTTTGCCGATTTGGATGCCTTTAATTTCCTTTTGTTGTCTGATTGCTGAGGCTAGGACCTCTAGTACTATGTTGAATAGCAGTGGTGATAATGGACATCCCTGCTGTGTTCCTGACCTTAGCAGAAAAGCTTTCAGTTTTTCTCGATTGAGAATTATATTTGCGGTGGGTTTTTCATAGATGGCTTTGATGATATTGAGGTATGTGCCCTCTATCCCTACACTTTGAAGAGTTTTGATCAGGAAGGGATGCTGTACTTTGTCAAATGCTTTTTCAGCATCTATTGAGAGTAACATATGGTTCTTGTTCTTTCTTTTATTGATGTGTTGTATCACATTGACTGATTTGCGGATGTTGAACCAACCTTGCAGCCCTGGAATAAATCCCACTTGGTCGTGGTGAATAATCCTTTTAATGTACTGTTGAATCTTCTATTGGCTAGTATTTTGTTGAGTATTTTCGCATCTGAGTTCATCAAGGATATTGGTCTATAGCTCTCTTTTTTGGTGGGATCCTTGTCTGGTTTTGGGATCAAGGTGATGCTGGCCCCATAAAATGAGTTTGGAAGTTTTCCTTTCATTTCTATTTTTTGGAACAGTTTTAGGAGAATAGGAATTAGTTCTTCTTAAATGTTTGGTAGAATTCCCCCGGGAAGCCGTTTGGCCCTGGGCTTTTGTTTGTTTGGAGATTTTTAATGACTGTTTCAATCTCCTTACTGGTTATGGGTCTGTTCAGGCTTTCTATTTCTTCCTGGCTCAGTTGTGGTAGTTTATATGTTTCTAGGAATGCATCCATTTCTTCCAGATTGTCAAATTTATTGGCGTAGAGTTGCTCATAGTATGTTCTTATAATAGTTTGTATTTCTTTGGTGTTAGTTGTGATCTCTCCTCTTTCATTCATGATTTTATTTATTTGGGTCCTTTCTATTTTCTTTTTGATAAGTCTGGCCAGGGGTTTATCAGTTTTATTAATTCTTTCAAAGAACCAGCTCCTACTTTCATTGATTTGTTCTATTGTATTTTGGTTTCTATATCATTGATTTCTGCTCTGATCTTTATGATTTCTCTTCTCCTGCTGGGCTTAGGGTTTCTTTCTTGTTCTTTCTATAGCTCCCTTAGGTGTAGGGTTAGGTTGTGTACCTGAGACCTTTCTTGAGAAAGGCTTGTACCGCTATATATTTTCCTCTCAGGACTGCCTTTGTTGTGTCACACAGATTTTGAACCGTTGTATTTTCATTATCATTTGTTTCCATGATTTTTTTCAATTCTTCTTTAATTTCCCGGTTGACCCATTCATTCTTTAGAACGATGCTGTTTAGTCTCCATGTATTTGGGTTCTTTCCAAACTTCCTTTTGTGGTTGAGTTCTAGCTTTAGAGCATTGTGGTCTGAAAATATGCAGGGAATGATCCCAATCTTTTGATACTGGTTGAGTCCTGATTTAGGACCGAGGATGTGATCTATTCTGGAGAATGTTCCATGTGCACTAGAGAAGAATGTGTATTCTGTTGCTTTGGGATGAAATGTTCTGAATATATCTGTGATGTCCATCTGGTCCAGTGTGTCGTTTAAGGCCTTTATTTCCTTGCTGATCTTTGGCTTGGATGATCTGTCCATTCCAGTGAGGGGAGTGTTAAAGTCCCCTACTATTATTGTATTATTGTTGATGTTTCTTTGATTTTGTTATTAATTGGTTTATATAGTTTGCTGCTCCCACGTTGGGGGCATATATATTTAAAATTGTTAAATCTTCTTGTTGGACAGACCCTTTGAGTATGATATAGTGTCCTTCCTCATCTCTTATTATAGTCTTTGGCTTAAAATCTAATTGATCTGATATAAGGATTGCCACTCCGGCTTTCTTCTGATGTCTATTAGCATGGTAAATTCTTTTCCACCCCCTCACTTTAAATCTGGAGGTGTATTCGGTCTTAAAATGAGTTTCTTGGAGGCAACATATAGATGGGTTTTGGTTTTTTTTATCCATTCTGATACCCTGTGTCTTTTGACAGGGGCATTTAGCCCATTAACATTCAGGGTAACTATTGAGAGATATGAATTTAGTGCCATTGTATTGCCTGTAAGGTGATTGTTACTGTATATGGTCTCTGTTCCTTTCTGATCTACCACTTGTAGGCTCTCTCTTTGCTTAGAGGACCCCTTTCAATCTTTCCTGTAGAGCTGGTTTGGTGTTTGCAAATTCTTTCAGTATTTGTTTGTCTTCGAAGCTTTTAATCTCTCCTTCTTTTTTCAATGATAGCTGAGCTGGATATAGTATTCTTGGCTGCATGTTTTTCTCGTTTAGTGCTCTGAAAATATCATGCCAGCTCTTTCTGGCCTGCCAGGTCTCTGTGGATAAGTCAGCTGCCAATCTAATATTTTTACCATTGTATGTTGCAGGCTGCTTTCAGGATTTTCTCTTTGTCACTGAGACTTGTAAATTTTACTATTAGGTGACGGGGTGTGGGCCTATTCTTATTGATTTTGAGGGGCGTTCTCTGAACATCCTGAAATTTGATGCTCGTTCCCTTTGCCATATTGGGAAAATTCTCCCCAATAATTCTCTCCAGTATACCTTCTGCTCCCTTCTCTCTCTTCTTCTTCTGGAATCCCAATTTTTCTAATGTTGTTTCATCTTATGGTGTCACTTATCTCTCGAATTCTCCCCTCGTGGTCCAGTAGCTGTTTGTCCCTCTTTTGCTCAGCTTCTTTATTCTCTGCCATTTGGTCTTCTATATCACTAATTCTTTCTTCTGCCTCATTTATCCTAGCAGTGAGAGCCTCCATTTTTGATTGCACCTCGTTAATAGCTTTTTTGATTTCAACTTGGTTAGATTTTAGTTATTTTATTTCTCCAGAAAGGGCTTTTATATCTCTCGAGAGGGTTTCTCTAATATCTTCCATGCCTTTTTCGAGCCCAGCCTGAACCTTGAGAATTGTCATTCTGAACTCTAGATCTGACATATTACCGATGTCTGTATTGATTAAGTCCCTAGCCTTCGGTACTGCCTCTTGTTCTTTTTTTTTGTTTTGAATTCTTCCGTCTTGTCATTTTGTTCAGATAAGAGTATATGAAGGAGCAAGTAAAATACTAAAAGGGTGGCAACAACCCCAGGAAAATACGCTTTAACCAAATTAGAAGAGATCCCAAATCGTGAGGGGGGAGAAAGGGGATAAAAAGTGGTTCAAAAAGGAAGAAAGAAAAAAAAAGAAAAAGAAAGAAAAGAAAAGAATTGAAAACAAATAAGAAAAATATAAAAAATAAAATATATATATATATTGGATAAACTAGTTAAAAAACGTTAAAAAAGAAAAAGGTAAAAGTTAAAAAAAATTTTACCAGAAGGCGAGGAAAAAAAAACAAAAAATGAAAAAGAAAAAAATTAAATTAACTGCAAGACTAAAAAAAATCACAGGGAAAAAGCCATGAGTTCCGTGCTTTGCTTTCTCCTCCTCTGGAATTCTGCTGCTCTCCTTGTATTGAAACCGTACTCCTTGGTAAGTGAACTTGGTCTTAGCTGGATTTCTTGTTGACCTTCTGGGGGAGGGGCCTGTTGTAGTGATTCTCAAGTGTCTTTGCCCCAGGCGGAAATGCACCGCCCTTACCAGGAGCCGGGCTGAGTAATCCGCTTGGGTTTGCTTTCAGGAGCTTTTGTTCCCTGAGTGCTTTCCGTACAGTTCTGGAGGACGGGATTACAAATAGCGGCCTCCTGGTCTCCGGCCCGGAGGAGCCAAGATACCAGGGCCCCACTCCTCAGTGTGCCCTCAGAGAACAGCGCCCAGTTACTCCTGTCTGCCTGACTTCCGGCCGCTCTCCGAGCTCACCGAGCCTGCGACCAGTTCAAGGTAACACCGAGCTGTGAGCTTACTGTCGGCTCTGTCTCTGTAGCCGGCTTTCCCGTTCCAATACCTGCAAGCTCTGCGACACTCAGACACCCCTGATCCTTCTGTGACCCTGTGGGACCTGAGGCCAGTCTGACCCCGCGTGGGCTTCACCCCGGTTTAGCCTCTGGAGCGATGTCCCTCAGCGGAACAGACTTTTAAAAGTCCTGATTTTGTGCGCCGTTGCTCCGCCGCTTGCTGTGAGCCGGCCCCTCCCCCCGGGGTCTATCTTCCCGTCGCTTTGGATTCACTTCTCCGCAGGTCCTACCTTTCAGAAAGTAGTTGTTTTTCTGTTTCCAGAATTGCTGTTCTTCTTCTCTTCGATCTGCCGATGGATTTTCAGGTGTTTGCAATCTTTAGATAAGCTATCTAGCTGATCTCCGGCTAGCTGAAGTAGTCTCAGCCTGCTACTTCTCCGCCATCTTGACTCCTCCTGCTTATGTCTATTTCTTGTTCACTTCACCAAACAGAGGATTTCTATGCCCAAACTCAGCCTTCATTATTGACTTTAGTCCTATTTATGGACAATGCTATATATCCACTGCAAAACGTTCCAGTTCAGCAGTGAACCAGATGTTTTGTCTGACATGAAAGATCCCGATTCTATTTGAGAACACATAGATGTTTGATTGAGTTTTTCATTTGTTGTCTGGCAATTTTTCATTTGGCACTAAATACACACAGTCTTTAGAAATCACAGAAGGAAATCATTCTCCAGGCATTTTCATGTAATCTTCCCTACTGCAATGTTGTGTACTGTTCTAAAAGAAAGTTCCACTGTCCACTGAAAATGGCCGCATTATGAAAATCTGTCATAATAGAAAACTTGGATATTTAGAAGGCTCTTTTGATCTTTGGACGAGCCAGTGTCAGTAAGGAGCTCAAGCTGCTGTCCCTGTCATTCAGGATGGGCTAACTGTGGTAACCATAAACACTCCAAATCTCAGTGGCTTAAACAACAAAGGTGTATCTTTCATGTATGTTAACATGTCCAACATGGTCCTTGGGTGGTGTTAGGTGGGGGCAGTAGGAGGGGTTGAAGAGTCTCTGCTCAATAGTCACTCAGGGACCTGAGTTGAAGGAGCCTTATGTCAGCACATATTTCTACATTTGCCTCACAAGGATGAGCAGAGCGGGTGGGTCTCTTACTGGCATTTTGTACAATCTGAATCAGAAAGGATCCTCAGCATTGGGCAGAACTAGGCCCAGGGACACACCTAACTATAAGTAGTCAGGAAAGTGTGCTCCAGAAGAAGATTGGAACTAGAACTTTGTAGTATCTGTCATATCCATTCAAAGTTCAAAGGAAAAATTCACAACAAAATTTTCTTGAAGCTGGATTTCTTCCAAGGGTAAAATCTGACATTCTTTGGTTTTCTCAGACAAAATTCCAGGTAATAATGTATTAATTCATTATTACACAAATAAGACAACTGAGAGCATGTTTTATTTACAATTCATTTTTTAAAATTTTTAAAACGTTTTTGTCTGAATTTTGATTTTGTATCTTGCAACTTTATCAAATTTGTTCATTAATTCTTTTTATTTATTTTAGTATAAATTTTGTTAGTTAACATGCAGTGCAATATTGGTTTCTGGAGGAGAATTCAGTGACTCATCACTTATATAGAACACCCAGTTTCATCACAACAAGTGCCCTCTTTAATACCCATCACCCATTTATCCCATCTCCTGCCCACATCCCTCCAGCAACCCTCAGTTTGTTTTCTGTCATTATGAGTAATTTATGGCTTGTTTTCCTCTCTCCATTTTTTCTTTCTTTTTTAAAAAAAGATTTTATTTATTTATTTGAGAGAAAGAGAGAGAGATAGTGAGAGAGAGCATGAGTGAGGAGAAGAGGGAAGAGCAGACTCCCACCAAGGAGGGAGCTCAATCCCAGGACCCTGGGATCACGACCTGAGCTAAAGGCAGATGCTTAAATGACTGAGCCACCCAGGTGCCCCTCTCCGTTTTTTCTTCTCCCCTTCCCATGTATCTATCTGTTTTCTTTCTTAAATTCCACAAGTGAGTGAGATCATGTGGTATTTGTCTTTTTCTGACTGACTTATTTCACTTAGCATAATACACTCCAGCTACATCCACATCATTGCAAATGGCAAGATTTCATTCTTTCTGATGGCTGAGTAATATTCCATTGTGTGTGTGTGTGTGTGTGTGTGTGTATGGTGGGAGTCTGTCTATATATATATATATATATATATATATATATATATATATATATACACACACAAAATATGCTGCATCTCCTTTATCCATTCCTTAGTAGATAGACATTTGGTTTCTTTCCATAACTTGGCTATTGTTGAAAATGCTGCTATACACATTGGGGTGCATATACCCCTTTGAATTTGTATTCACAACTTTAATGTTTGTTTTCTCAAGGACCTTCACCTTACTCCCTACCCCATCAAAACCAAAAAGAAGCAACCAAAAGAGAAAGAATACATGTTAAAACTTTAGTTCCTCATTGAAGCATACAAAGGCTCTAAATGCAAATTCAAACAATGGAAAAACAAGTCTACTTGTCTCCTGGCAAAACATTATTATTTCTTTACTTTTTAAAGATTTAATTTATTCATTTGACACGTAGAGAAAGTACAAGCAGGGGCAGCAGCAAACAGAAGGAAAAGCAGGCTCCTTTGTCGCAGCCAGCACGACAAATCAACCAGGAAAATGTGAGGGCTAAGAGGATGGTGAAAAGAAATTAAGAGACAAAGAGATGGGGGCAGGAGGGACACTGAAGATGATGTCCAACAGTGCCAATTTTACTCCACATCTTACAAGCATTTATAAGGCAGACCACAACAGGAGGAGTAATACATCAGTACCTAGTCAGATGACTGCAAGTTCCTATAACAAGTTTACATTAACTACAAGCAAACCTCGTGATGCCAGGTAGTTTCGAGTAAAGCCATTAGCTAGACAATCAACCAGGGTGTGGGTTATTGGAGTTACAGAACAACAAGGACCAACTAGGAATTCATGACCCTGAACACATTGTTCCTTCTGTAGGGGGAGTGTGTGGGAAGTCATGTAGGCGAGCGCATGACACATAGCACAGACACTTTTTTAGGTGTTACTCAACTTTCCCGTCCTTAACCTTGTCAAGGTGTCTGGGCTTTGAAGGAGTCACAAGTAAGGGCCTGGTTTGATCCTTGATTCTAACCATGCTGTAACCTCCAACAGTTCCTCATTGAAGCATGCAAAGGCTCTGAATGCAAATTCAAACAATGGAAAAACAGGTCTACTTGTCTCCTGGCAAAAACATTATTCTTTCTTTACTTTTTAAAAAAGATTTAATTTATTCATTTGACACACAGAGAGAGAAAGTACAAGCAGGGGCAGCAGCAAAGAGAGGGAAAATCAGGCTCCTGCTCAGCAGGGAGTCTGATGTGGGACTTAATCCCAGGACCCTGAGATCATGACCTGAGCCAAACATAGCTGTTTAACTGAGTCACCCAAGCACTCCAAAACATTACTCTTCAATGAGAACATCCTCTATGCTTCAAAATCTCCACGTAGTATATAATCAACTTTCCTATGCATGGTCAAACATGCGTTTGTTTTATAAAATAGGGATTATATCCTATACTTTTATGTCCCACTTTTAATTTTTAAAGATTTTATTTGAGAGAGTGTGAGAGAGAGAGCAAGAGTACAAGAGCAGGGAGAGAGAAGCTGACTTTCTGATGAGCAGGGAGCCCAACTCGGGGTTTGATCCCAGGACACTAGGATTATGACCTGAGCCAAAGGTAGATGCTTAACTGAATGAGGCACCCTGGTGCCCGTTGTCTTCCATTTTTAAATATCCAGTGTATTGTAATCATTTTACATTGTTTGAAACAATTTCTGTGGTTTCATAGATGAAGTCGAACATAATTTATTTCACCATTTAGGTTTTCCATATAAAGAATCATGTCATCTGCAAAGAGAGAGAGTTTGACTTCTTCATTGCCAATTTGGATACCTTTTATTTCTCTTTGTTGTGTGATTGCTGTTTCTAGGACTTCTAATACTATGTTGAACAAGAGTGGTGAAAGTGGGCATCCTTGTCTTGTTCCTGATCTCAACGGGAAGGCTGCAAGCTTTTTCCCATTGAGGATGATATTTGCTGTGGGTCTTTCATAGATAGATTTGATGAAGTTCAGGAATGTTCCCTCTATCCCTATACTTTGAAGCATTTTAATCAGGAACGGATGCTGGATTTTGTTAAATGCTTTGTCTGCATCGATTGAGAGGACCATGTGGTTCTTCTCTCTTCTCATATTAATATGTTCTATCACATTAATTGATTTGCGAATGTTGAACCATCCTTGTAGCCCAGGGATAAATCCCACCTGGTCATGGTGGATAATCTTTTGAATGTGCTGTTGGATCCTGTTTGCTAGGATCTTGTTGAGAATCTTAGTATCCATATTCATCAGTGATATTGGTCTGAAATTCTCCTTTTTGGTAGGGTCTTTGCCTGGTTTGGGGATCAGGGTAATGTTGGCTTCATGGAAAGAGTCTGGAAGTTTTCCTTCTGCTTCAATTTTTTGAAACAGCTTCAGGAGAATAGGTGTTATTTCTTCTTTGAATGTTTGGTAGAATTCCCCAGGGAATCCGCCAGGTCCTGGGCTCTTGTTTTTGGGAGGTTTTTGATCACTGCTTCAATCTCGTTACTAGATATCGTTCTATTCAGGTTGTCGATGTCTTCCTGGTTCAGTTTTGGGAGTTTATAGTTTTCCAGGAATGCATCCATTTCATCTAGGTTGTAAGCTTATTGGCATATAACTGTTGATAATAACTTCTGATGATTGTTTCTACTTCCTTGGTGTTAGTTGTGATCTCTCCCTTTTCATTCATAATTTTATTAATTTGGGCTTTCTCTCTTTTCTTTTGGATTAGTGTGGCCAGTGGCTTATCAATCTTATTGATTCTTTCAAAAAACCAATTTCTAGTTTCATTGATACGTTCTACTGTATCTTTGGTTTCTACCTCATTGATCTCAGCTCTAATCTTGATGATTTCCATTCTTATGTGTGGAGTTGGTTTGATTTGTTGTTGATTCACCAGTTCTTTAAGGTGGAGAGAAAGCTGCTGTATTCTGGATTTTTCAAGGTTGACATTTAGATTGCAGCATTAGTTTGGGCATTTAGGTCACTTGCCATATAAAATTATGTTTACCTATGTGCTGATTTGATGAATGTTTATTTTCCTCCTCAGACTATGACCTGTTGTGTTTGTTTTTGGTTGCCATCATATTCTCATTTGCAGCAGTACCTGAAATGTAATAAGTAGGCTCTCACGTCTGTCAAATGAATAAGTGAAACTGTTCTTTCAGTTCTTGGCTCAAATCAGCCTCATCCACAAAACATTTCTCATCCTCACCTCAGGTAGACATGGACTTTCATTTTCCTAAAAATTCCCTGTAGTTCTTTTTTTTTTTTTTTTAAATAAGTTTCATGCAGGAAAAAGAGGAAAAAATACTATTTCTTGAGCTTTATTACATGCCAGGCACTCTGTTAGAAATATTTGAGAGGAAAGTCCATGTCAAAAGGGTTGCTCCTTGTTCTACAGCACATGCAGAAAGAAAGCATACAACAAAGTATTCAGCCAAGGACCCTTCCAAGACTGTTCAGTGACCTCATCAACAGTCCTACTCTTGAAAAAGCTCAAAAGTCTCAAGCTAAATGAAATCTTTGTGCCCTCCACCTGGGGACTGTCTGAGAGGACAGAAGCCTGGAACACATTAGAGCTCAGGGGGTCAATTGCAGTGTATGAACCCTGCATAGGGAATGTGAGCCAACATCTCAGGAGTGGGTGCACTCAAGTGACATCTATATTACTCTACCAAAAAGGGGCTCTGATTATCAAAGAGGGGATAATGCAAAGAGATAACCCCAAATGATGTCATTAGCCTATTCTGGAGAAAAGGGGGAGAAAGTAGTATTCTGAGTCTGTCTTGCCTTGTTAACATATTATGCTTATTCTTAGAAATACATGCCCTAAATAAAAACATTATTTCCATCCCCTCAAATTACAATCCAAAAATACATGTGTGAATTATCACTCTCTTAAGTACAGAGTCTCTAGGTTCTTCCCCTGTAAATGACATTTCAAAACTAATGAATGTCTTAGATCTTTTACTTCACATCTGGGAGACACCAAAAACTGCAACGCTTCAACACTAAGTCACTTAAAAATAATGCAAGACATTTCTTTACACAATAAATGATGAGTAGCTCTATTTTTTTGTGTGTGTGTCTTAATGCATATTCAGCAACCAAGGAAGTATCTAATTAATCTGTACTACCAATTCCAGGACAATATTACTTCACTTCTCAAGGATAGTTCAATATATATGAGAGATTTTAGGGGACAAGGGAGGAAGGGTTAGTAGTTGAAGATTTCAACATTCATCCAGATTTTGTTTTCAAGACAATGTATCTTTACTTTTTTTATTATTATGTTAATTAACATATAGTACATAATTAGTTGTTTTGTTTGTTTTTAAAGATTTTATTTATTTGAGAGACAGAGATCACAAGTAGGCAGAGAGGCAGGCAGAGAGAGAGGAGGAAACAGGCTCTCTGCTGAGCAGAGACACTGATGTGGGGCTCCAACCCAGGACCCTGGGGATCATGACCTGAGCCAAAGGCAGAGGTTTAACCCACTGAGCCACCCATGCTCCCCCATCATTAGTTTTTGATGTATTGTTCATCAATTCATCGTTTGCATATAACACCCAGTGCTCCATTAAATATGTGCCCTTCTTAATACCCATCACCAGGCTAACCCAACGCCCCACCTCTTCCCTTCTAAAACCCTCAGTTTGTTTCTTGGAGTCCATAGTTTCTCATAGTTCCTCTCCCCCTCTGATTTCCCCTCCCCTTCATTTTTCCTTTCCTTCTCCTAATGTCCTCCATGCTATTCCTTAGGTTCCACAAATAAGTGAAACCATGTGATAATCTACTTTCTCTGCTTGACTTAATTCAATTAGCATAATCTCCTCCAACCCCATACATGTTGATGTAAAAGTTGGGTATTCATCCTTTCTGATGGCTGAGTAATATCCCATTGTATATATGGACCACATCTTCTTTATCCATTCTTCTGTTGAAGGGCATCTCAGCTCATTCCACAGTTTCGTTATTATAGACATTGCTGCTATGAACATCGAGGTGCATATGACCCTTCTTTTCACTATATCTGTATCTTTGGGATAGGTAACCAGTGGTGCAATTACTGGGCCATAGGGTAATTTTTTGAGAACCTCAACACTGTTTTCCAAGGTGGCTTTAACAATTTGCATTCCCACCAACAGTGTAAGAGGGTTTCCTATTTTCTACATCCTTGCCAACATTTGCTGTTTCTTCTTTTGTTAATTTTTGCCATTCTAATTTTATAAGGTGGTATCTTAATGTGGTTTTGATTTGAATTTCCCGGATCACTGCCAGTAACATTTTTTCATGTGTCTGTTAGCCATCCATATGTCTTCTTTGGAGAAATGTCTGTTCATGTCCTCTGCCCATTTTTTAACTTGATTTTTTGTTTTTTGGGTGTTGAGTCTGAGAAGTTCTTTATAGAACTTGGATATCAGCCCTTTGTAGTGTCATTTGTAAGTATCTTCTCTCATTCCACAGGTTGCCTTTTTGTTTTGTTGACTATTTCCTTTGCTGTGCAGAAGCTTTTTTAACTTGATGAAGACCCAAAAGTTCATTTTCACTTTTGTTTCCCTTGCCTTTGGAGATGTGTTGAATAAAGTTGCTGTGGCCTATGTCAAAGAGATTACTGCCTATGTTCTCCTCTAGGGTTTTGATGGATTTCTATCTCATATTGAGGTCTTTCATCCATTTTGTGTTTATCTTTGTGTATGGTATAAAGAATGCTCAAATTTCACTCTTCCATATTTAGCTGTCCAATTTTCTTAGCACCACTTATTGAAGAGACTGACTTTTTCTAATTGGATATATTTTCCTGCTTTGTCAAAGATTATTTGACCATAGAGTTGATGGTCTATATCTGGGCTCTGTATTCTGTTCCAGCGGTCTATGTGTCTGTTTTTGTGCCAGTAGCACATTGTCTTGGTGATCATAGCCTTGTAATATAGTTTGAAATTGGGCAACATGATACCCACAGCTTTGTTTTTCTCTTTCAACATTTCCTTGGCGATTTAGGTCTTTTGGTTCCATACAAATTTTAGAATTGTTTGATCCAGCACTTGGAAAAATGCCATTGGTATTTTGATAATTGGTATTTTACATTCCTCTGTGCAGCATAGATATTTTAATAATATTTATTCTTCCAATCCATGAGCACAGAATATTTTTCCATCTTTTTGTGTCTTCTTCGATTTCTTTCTTTAGTGTTCTGTAGTTGCTAGAGTATAGATCCTTTACCTCTTTGATTAGGTTTGTTCCAAGTTATCTTATGGGTTTTGGTGCTATTTAAATGGAATCAATTCTTGATTCTCTTCCTTTTTTTCTTTCTTTTTTTATGATTTTATTTATTTATTTGACAGAGAGAGAGATCACAAGTAGGCAGAGAGGCAGGCAAAGAGAGAGGAGGAAGCAGGCTCCCCGCCAAGCAGACAGCCCAATGTGGGGCTCTGACCCAGGACCCTGGGATCATGACCTGAGCCGAACGAAGGTAGAGGCCTCAACCCACTGAACCACCCAGGCGCCCCTCGATTCTCTCTTTCCACAGTTACATTGTTATGTATAAGAAAGCAAATTATTTCTGTGCATTGATTTTGTATCCTGCTACATCACTGAATTGCTATATGAATTTTAGCAATTTGTGGGTGGAGTCTTTTCGGTTTTTCACACAAAGTATCATGTCATCTCCAAAGAGATAGATTTTGATTTCTTCTTTGCCAGTTTGAATACATTTTATTTCTTTTTGTTGTCTGATTGCTATTGCTAGGACTTCCAGTACTATGTTGAACAACAGTGGCAGGAGTGTTCTTCCTGTTTTAGTCTTGTTAGTTTATAGGTTTCCAGAAAAGCATCCATTTCTTCTAGGTCACTTAACTTATTGGCATATAGCTATTGATAATAATTTCTGATAATAATTTCGATTTCCTTGTTGTGTTCCTGAGAGAAAGGCTCTCAGCTTTTCCCCATTGAAAATGATATTTGCTGTGGGATTTTCATACATAGATTTTATGAAGTTGAGGAATATTTCCTCTCTATCCCTACACTCTGAAGAGTTCTAATCAGGAAAAGATGCTGTATCTTCTCAAATGCTCTTTCTGCATGGAGAGGATCATGTGGTTCTTCTCTCTTATTAATGTGTTCTGTCACATTGATTGATTTGTGAATGTTGAATCACCCTTGCATCCCAGGGATAAATCCCACCTGATAATGGTAGATGATACTTTTAATCTCTTGAATGCCGCTAGGTCAAAGAGGCTCCTTACTTATAGAGGAAAGCCCATCAGAATAACGTCAGACCTGCCCACAGAGACCTTGCAAGCCAGAAAGGGCTGGAAAGATATATTCAGGGCACTAAATGAGAAGAACATGCAGCCAAGAATACTTTATCCAGCAAGATTGAAATTCAAAATGGATGGAGAGATAAAGAGTTTCCCAGACTGGCAAGGCTTAAAAGACTATGCAACCACCAAGCCAACACTGCAGGAAATATTAAGGGGGATATAAAAATATAAAAGAGGAAAAATCCTAAGAATAGCATTGAACAGAAATATAGAGACAATCTACAGCAAGAAAGACTTCAAAGGTAACACGATGTCAATAAAAACATATCTATCAATAATCACTGTCAATGTGAATGGCCTAAATGTGCCCATAAAATGGCACAGGGTTGCAGATTGGATAAAACAACAGGACCCATCCATATGTTGTCTACAAGAGACCCACTTTGAACCTAAAGATACAGCCAGACTGAAAGTGAAGGGATGGAGAAGCATCTTTCATGCCAATGGACTCTCAAAAGAAGGTCAGGGTAGTGATTCTCATATGAGATAAATTTGATTTTAAACTAAAGACTAGTCAGAGATACAGAAGGACACTACATAATTCTTAAAGGGACTATCTACCAAGATGATCTAACAATTGTAAATATCTATGCCCCCAATAAGGGAGCAGCTAATTACATAAGAAAGCTGTTAATCAAGATAAAGAGTCATATTGATATTATTTAGGATCTTGTTGAGAATTTTGGTATCCATGTTCATCAGGAATATAGGTCAGAAATCCTCCTTAATGGGATCTTTGTCTGGTTTGGAGATCAAGGTGATGTTTGTTTCATAGAAAAAGTCTGGATGTTTTCCTTCTGTTTCTATATATTTTTTTAATTTTTAATTTTTTATAAACATATATTTTTGTCCCCAGGGGTACATAGAATAGGTATTATATCTTCTTTGAATGTTTGGTAGAATTTTCTAGGGAATCCATCAGCCCCTGGACTCTTGTTTTTTGGGAGGTTTTTGATCACTACTTCAATCTCCTTACTGGTTATTGCTCTAATCAGGTTGTCAATTTCTTCCTGTTTCAGTCTTGGTAGTTTATAGGTTTCCAGAAAAGCATCCATTTCTTCTAGGTCACTTCACTTATTGGCATATAGCTATTGATAATAATTTCTGATAATAATTTTGATTTCCTTGGTGTTAGTCATGATCTCTCCCCTTTCATTCATAATTTTATTAATTTAGGTCCTTTATCTTTTCTTTTGGCTATAAGTCTGACCAGTGGTTTATTGAACTGATTAATTCTTTCAAAGACCCAGCTTCTAGTTTCATTGATGTGTTCTGTTGTGTTTCTCATTTCTAATTCATTGATTTCTGCTCTAATCTTAATTATTTCCCTTCTCATGTATGGGTGAGGCTTAATGTACAGAGTTGAAATTATTGACCACAACCCAAACAGCATGCACCTGTTTTATAGGGACTTTAATGTTGTAGGCCTTTTCTTCTGGGACTGGAACTGGGAATGCCATTACTCAGGCAACCCTGTTTGGGCAGAGTTGAACAGGCTCAGTGAAAACTGGTTTTGGGGGGCTTTTGTTCTCTGCCAGCTTTTCCTGGCAACTTTCTGCATCTTTCCAAGAGTCAGAGCAGAAGTGACCATATCCAATATGATGAATACTGTTATGCTGAAAATAGAAAAAAAAATAAATTAAAAAAAAAAAGAAAAAAGAAGTGACCATATCCAAACTTATGTCTCAAAATAGAGATTGCATTCTGTTCTCCAGTGAGCTCTCTAGGCCACACTGTTTCTGTTTTTGTCTGTGCTGCTAAAGGGCAACATCCTGAGTTGTGCACCCCACAGTACCACTCCCAGTGCTCACTTCCAAGTGACAGACAAGTCTCTGTCCTTTGTGCTTCTAAAACTGCCAGTCACCCCCTGTTCACTTGTGTGCCCCTGCGGCTTCAGGTTTCAGTCTGGGGGCTGCCCTAAAGTCCTATCCCCACTGCTAGCTAATAGGCCTTTGTGCCTGGTTCCTGGAGGGGAGGCTTTTGTGCTGCAGAGGTGCAGGATCCTGGAGGCTCCTTCTCCATTCCATTTATCTTCCAATATTTGCCCTCATAATCATAGCTCCCTGCTTCATACCTCAAAATCAACCACCAGATATATTCTGTTTATAGAGATCTGGATATATCTTCTTACATCTCTGGCTGATTCTGTGGATGTTCAGAGTGGGCTGGCAGCTATCCAGCTCAATTCAGGAGACTGGTTGAATTAGGGTCCCCTACTCTACAATCTTTGTCCCCTCTCCCACAATGTGACTTTCAAAAGTTAAGCATTTATATGATAAATTTCTATATGGATGAAAAATGATGCTAACAGTATAAGCTAGACATAGCTGACACCTAGCACAAACGTTGTGAAGTAGACATAACATGCTTAATATAAAATTTTGCTCTCTATACATTTTCCTATGTGAATTTTCTCACCCTATCACTGCTGCACTGTCCTAACCTCATGTCCCACAAGGCACAGAGTCCATGGTCAATCATGAGAGAAAGGCAAACACAAGAACTACTCCCCTCAACATATCCCAAGTGCCTCCATCTCTACCATTTCCTCCTCTTATATGTAGATCCTCTGGATCCTAATAGATGCACAATAAAGTCTGCCTCTACAAAAAATGAAGAACACAAACTGAGTGCACTATCCTCTGTGATCTGTAAAGATCTTTTTAAAGATAGGATTTTATACATCCATAAACATAATTAAAAAATATAAATAGCCTATTGAAATTAACACTTGGGAGATACATACTGACATCAGGAGAGTAAATGGAGCAATTATTTTATGCAAGTGATGTAAAACTAAAGGCTTTGTGGAATCAGGACAAATTTATTATTTTTTCCCCTTTGATGTCCAAAAGTAGGTCAGATCCTCTCTAAGAGACCAGCCCTTGCCAATTACCCTGATGTCTCCAATATAGATGAGAGATAACTCTTACATAGCCTTTCATTTAGAATTTTAGATACCTGCTTTTGACTCTGAAAACTGGGCTTTTGGTGGGGGGGGGCACAACTTTCTCAAGTGTCTAGGGACCAAAATAGATCAAATTATTTCCCAATCAACCTTTCCTATCAGTACACAGAATTCCTACTTTCTCTCAACTAATAGGTTAGCTATAAAAACAAGTGTTAACTCTAATATCCATGTGAGTCACTGTACTGCCTAAAGAGGTCAGAAAAATACAAAGAAGTGAGAGAAGAGAAGAGGAAATGCTTCTTGGCCATAGCAGAAAGCTGGCACTTTAGAGAGCTGAAGGACCTAATATATAGCACACAGCAGATGAGCAATGAGTTAAGTCAAAAGCCAGTTATCTAGACAACTTTCACTTTGCATTGTGGGGTCTTCCCACCATTAATGTATCTATAGCTGCCTCCCCCCACCCTGTTTCTCACTTGAATGATCACAGGAGAGTAAGCTTGTCTTCAGGAAGAATGGGGTCTATTAGACTAGCCAGGTAGCATCCATGTGCTGACATGTCATTTTCCAGTGTGTATTCTGAGAACAAGTTTCTCAAGATGCTCAGGTGAAAAATTATCCAAACCTTCTGGAAAACTGTAGAATTTGTCCCTTCTTAAGATTCACAATGAATATTTACATTTTCCTAACTGGTTTGACCTTGGGACCTATTTATTAAGTAGTTTTTATTACTATACCAAACATCTTATATTCTATAGAACATCTTCTGGAAAGAGTTGAGTTTATGCATTTGAAATCTTCTTATTAATGTCTATGTTTTAGGTAACTCCACAAAGTGGTGAAGTGGACTTTCTGAATTTATTAGCCCCAACAGCTTAGAATTCATTTCTTCTGCTCTACCTTTCTGAATGAAAGAAGTGCTGTTTTCACCATATACACAGTGTTCACTGCTGAAATATACCCCTGAAATGTATACTCTGTTCTCTTTCTCAGTGCCAGCAATCTGAAGGTCTACCCTACCCTCTTTCCTTAGCCAGCTAACTTCTGCTCATCATTAAAGACCATTCAGTCACCAGGTAGCTGCATAGTATTCCATTGTGTATATATATCACATCTTCTTTATCCCCTGGGCATAAAAATATATGTTTATAAAAAATTAAAAATTAAAAAAAAATTTAAAGACCATTCAGTCATCACTTCTTTTGGGTTCTGTAGGATGTCTCAACTTCTCTACTTCCCACCAGCCCTAAACTCTCTCCTCCCCCAGGATTGATCAAGTGTCCCTTATCCACACTTATCTCCACCATTAAGCAAATAAAGGTAAATAAATACTTCTTTATTACTTGCTTGGTGCTTAGAACTTGAAGGTAATTCAACAAATGCTTGGGAATAAATTTCCAACTAATATACTTGCTCTTGAAGGGCAAGTAATATTTTACTCATATTTCTTATTCTAGCACCATGCAAGAAGTTAGTAGCTATCCAATAAATATATTAGCTTCAAAAATACTTTTTGTGTATATTCCATTCATATCCAGCTCCTCACATCTGCACAAGAGTCAAAATATTAACTTTCTGGATAAATTAATTTATATATAATAGAAAAGGGTTGGGATAGGGAAAGGTGAGTCTTCTAGTATAGACAAAATATGAGATGTTCATCCTCCTGACACTGTTCCACTTTTGCTAATTAGTTCAAAAGAAATTTTTGTTATGAAGTAGGCGAGGAGGAAGGAGACCATTTTTCTAGCCACTGTCCTCTGCTTTAGATCTGGATTAGGCTTATGCTAAAACTATAATAACCAAGAAGGCCAACCTGTGTGCCAAAGAGCCTCTAAAGTTAAACAGTGTGGGGTTCTATGTGCTGTAAGCATTTCCAGCACTCTGGACAGCTGCACTTTTCTTCCACATTTTCAAAGTAGAATTTGTACTATGTCCTGCCTGTGCAGAAGACAACCTGGGGGACTGCAGGCAAATTAATTCACAAAGAGCACTAAAATTTGCTACGCATGGCAATTTCATTGTTTCATCGCTCATGTGAATTTGAAGTGTCCATTTGAGAAACACAATTATAATTAACCTTAAAACAGGACTCTAAGGGCTCCCAGATCTGAGTCAAGGAAAACCATATAGCACTGAGGTTGAGAGAACAATAACACAGCATAAGCTCAGTCACTCATCAGCTGTGTGATCTGCAATAAGATCCTCAGCTTCACTAAGCATTTATTTCCCAGTCTGAAAAATGGTCATTTATGGCTAAAATTAATTGGAATGGCATAGAAGTTTTCAGACACTTATTATTATAGAACCATCTCCCCTCTCCCATAATTTGAGCAGTAGAGGATGGAGGTATGCAAATTGTTGCTTTCTCTCCATGGAGCTCAAATTAAGGTATCAAGCAACCTATGGAATTCAGAACCATTGTATCTAAAAGAACTGCCAAACTTAAGTTTAAAGAACTGACAGGAGCCTATGGGGATACAAAACACCAGCTAGCCCTAACTGCAAGTTGATCATTTACCACTGGCTGGGTGAAACGTCAGACAAAGGAGTATTTTTCCCAGGGTACTTCTCCCTTCACTTGTTCTTCCTTTCTTTTGCATGTTTATGGGACAGGCCAGATGGTTCTATAGAAATAAATGCAATAAAAATATTTAATAGGGAAGCATTTACTGCTTATTTTCTGAGTTACTTTTAAGTGTTGAATTAGTTCCATTTGCATTTGTCTTAGAGAACACTGGCCATCACTTCCCTTTTTTTTAAATTTTTTTAAAATATTATTTATTTATTTATTTGACAGAGAGAGATGACAAGCAGGCAGAGAGGCAAGCAGAGAGAGGGGAGGAAGCAGGCTCCCTGCTGAGCAGAGAGCCAATGTGGGGCTGATCCCAGGACCCTGGGATCATGACCTGAGCCGAAGGCAGCAGCTTAACCCACTGAGCCACCCAGGCACCCCTGGCCATCACTTCCTTGAGCTTGTTTTATAACAATAGTATTAACATCAACGAATTACAATTTACTATTGTCTAAAGACTTCTATACCATTCTAATTAATTTTAGCCACAAATTACCATTTTTCAGACTGGGAAATACATGCTTAGTGAAGCTGAGGACCTTATTGCAAATCACACAGCTGGTGAGTGACTGAGCTTATGCTGTGTGATTGATCTCTCAACCTCAGTCCTATATGGTTTTCCTCAACTCAAATCTGGAGGCCGCTAGAGTCCTGTTTTAAGGTTAATTATAACTGATGATGAGTAACAGTGGTTTTCTCACTTTTGAGTTTTAAGAAGCTTTTATTCTTAAAAGAGTGGGGAGGTGGGGTGAAGACCCAAATGGTTTTTTGTTTATGTGGGTTATAATGATTGGTATTTACACTATTAGAAATTAAAACTTATAGGGTGATGCTTCTGTGGTCTTTTCTTTTCCAGTTTAAAACTAATATTTGACTTTTAAAGAGTTCATAGTGTCTACAGTATAAATATTCAATTCCCTTTTCTTTAAATTCTTAATGATTGATCTCAAAATAATGCCACAATTTAACTAGGATTACAATGCTATAACAAAATGTTCTGTTGCATAAGACAAAAATTATTCACATTTATAAAGCAGAAAGTAAGATAACTTTCATCATATTTTCATTTTTCATTTACAGTTTTACCCAGTTCCTTCAGAGTAGATTCTTCTAGAAGTCTGAGAACTCACCATGTTCATTTCAATATCTTCAGCATGAGTCAGGGGAATAAGTCTTCTATTTTTTCTTTTAGTCAACAATCCATGGTGCTCCATGTCCATATTATTCAGCATATATTAGGGTGGTCCAGGTGCTGGATTTGGTGCCATTATCTCAGAGAGGGAACAGAGAAGGGTCTTCATTTATTCCTTCTCTAATATTCTTCTGTATGTAGAAAGGAGTTTTTAGGGCAACTGGTTAAGTGTCCAACTCTTGGTTTCAGGCTCAGGTCCTCATCTCAGGGTCATGAGACTGAGCCCTGTGTCAGGTCCTGCATTCTTCATGGAGTCTGCTTAAAACTCTCTCTCCCTCTCCCTCTGCCCTTCCTCGCTGCTCTGTCTCTCTCTCTCTCTTTCTCTCAAATAAGTAGATAAATCTTTACCAAAAAAATGTTTCTGACCTATATCATTTTCCTCCTCTCTGAAGAACTTCTCTTAACATTTCTTGCTTGGCAGAACTACTGGCAACAAATTCCCTTAATTTTTGTTTGTCTCAGAAAATTTTTATTTCTTGTATACTTTAGAAGGATAATTTTGCTGGAAATAGATTTTTAGGTTGGTGGTTTTTCATGCTTGCTTGCATGGTTTCTGAAGAGAAGTCTGATGTAATTCTTATTCTTGTCCCTCTGTATGTAGGCATTCCTCCTCACCCCCAGCTTCATTCAAGATTTTCTCTTTGTCTTTGATTTTCTGAAGTTTAAATAAAATATGCCTAAATGTAGATTTTTTAAATATTTGCCTATTTAGTGTTATCCAGGTTTCCTGGATCTATGGATTGGTGTATGTCATTTATTTTGGAAAATTCTCAACCATTACTTTAAGTATTTTTTTCTTTCCTTTCCTTCTTCTCTTTTTGGTATTCTCATTACACATTTGTTCTACATTTTTAAATTGTCCCACAATTCATGAATACCCTGTTATGTTTCTTTCACTATTTTTTTCACTTTGCTTTTTAATTTGGGAAATTTCTATTGATGTATCTTTGAGTTCACTGATTCTTTCTTTGGCTATGTCCAGTCCAATTATGAGCCCCTCAAGTTTATTCTGCATTTCTGTAACAGTGTTTCTGATTTCTGCTGTTTTCTTTGGATTCTTTTTCAGAGTGTTTATCTCTCCACTTTTACTTACATATATTTGCATGTTGTCCACTTTTCCCCATGAAGCCCTTATTTTATTAATTATAACTATTTTAAATTTCTAGTTTGATAATTCCAAAATCTCTGCCATATCTGAGTCTGATTCTAATGGCTCTATCTGTTTAGGCTGCTTTGTTTTGTTTTTAGCATGTCTTTTAAATTTTTGTTGAAACCTGGACACAATGTTCTCAGTAAAAGGATCTATGTAAATAAGCCGTGAGCAGAAGGTTTTATGTTTACCTGGCTAGGAGTTGAGCTGTATTTGCTATTTGCTCTAGCTGTAAGTGTTAAAGGTCAAAATTTCATCAGTGTCACTTTTTTTTTTTTTAAATCCGTCAGTCTTTGTGTTTTCCTTGAAATTTCTTAAAATAGGACTAAGGCTTATAGTCTTCTCTTTGTAATCTTTTGTGCAGGAGCATTATTGAGATGGTGGTAAGGAGTGGGGTGAGAAGTGTTTTATAGTTTCATGATTAGGTCTCTAAGCACAATACGCTGTAGTTCCATCCATGGCCTCAATCTTGTAGTGATCCTATGCCACTGGGCTTTGACCTTCGCAAGTGCTTCTCAGCCACTTCCCGTCTCTGCTTAGGTGAAACAAGGGGACTAGAGGAAACTGGAGTTCAATAATTCTCTTCCCCCAATACTCTCAAGTCTCTGGTAAAACCCAAAGTGGTTGGGTTCTGGTGAAATAGTTTTCTTTGAGGGTAGGCTTGTGTTCAGAAGTACAAAATGCTCTCGGCATATTTCAGAATATTTCAGAAAGGCTAATTCTCCTTTCCCCAAAGGAAGCTCCCTGATCCTCATTCAGAGCTCCTGATGGGATTCATAGAGATAACTCATGGAAGTGTTGGGCCCCTAAGACTCCCAGTCCTTATTTTCAACTCTTCATCATTGTGCATATTGATCTTCCAGGAATTTGTTGATTATAATTTAATTTTTCCTACCTTGGTTGACTCCAGCAGCCAGCTTCTCCAGGGCTTTTGTTCCCAGTAAGCTGTGATTCTCTATATTCACCTGTCCCCAACTTGGGAGGCATTGGTCAACCTTGTGACACAACTCTTGGATGAATCTAAGAAAAAGTCATTGGTGTTCTATTTATTCAGCTTTATTCTTCTTGGAAGTGATGACTCTCAAGTTGGAAAACAGAAGTCTCATTTAGTTTTCAAGGTATTTTTTCCTCTAAGACAAATAAGAACACACACATTCTTGAATATGTGTACTTTTGAAGTACCTATGCCTGGTTTTCCATTACCAAAAGAGTAGAATAACTGAATACTAAGGTATTAAAATTTTCTTTAAAGTTTAATTCCAATGCAATTAATACACAGTGTTATATTCATTTTAGGTGTATACTTAGTGATTTGACAATTCCATATATTATTCAGTGCTCATCAAAATAGGTGTACTTTTCATGCCCATCACTTATTTCACCCATCCCAACAGCCAATTATCCTATGGCAACCATCTATTTATTCTCTATAGAAGAAAGATTAAAGATTTTGTTTATTTGACAGAGAGCACAAGATAGGGAAGCAGCAGGCAGAGGCAGAAGGGAGAGGGAGAAGCAGGCTCCCTGCCAAGCAAGGAGAACAATGTAGGGATCATGACCTGAGTCAAAGGCAGACATTTAACCAACTGAGCCACCCAGGTGCCCAAGAGTGTGTATATGTATGTATGTATGTATATATATATATATATATATATATATATATATATATATGTGTGTGTGTGTCTTTTTCCCCCTTTGTTCATTTATATTGTTTTTTAAATTATCATGTACCAGTGAAATCATATGGTATTTATTTCTTTTTGGCTGACTTATTTTACTTAGCATTATATACTCTAGATCCATCTATGTTGTTACAAATGGCAATATTTTATTCTTTTTTTTTAATCCCTGAATAATATACAATTGTATGTTATACCATGCCTTCTTTATTCATTCATCTACCAAGGCACACTTCCATAATTTTGCTATTATAAATAATGCTCTAATAAACATAGGTGTGTATAGATCCTTTCAAGTTAGGGTTTTCATATTCTTTGGATAAATACCAGAAATGGAATTATAGATCAAAGGTAGTTCTATTTTTAATTTTATAAGGAACCTTCATACTGTCCTCTATAGTGGCTATACGAGTTTACATTCCTCCTAAGAGTAGATGAGAGTACTTTTCTCTCAATATTCTTGCCAATACCATTTCTTATTTTTTGACATTAGGCATTCTGGCAGGTGAGAGGTGTAATTGTGATTTTGATTTGCATTTCCCTGATGATGAATAATGCTGAGCATCTTATCATGACTGTTAGCCCTTTGGATGTCATCTTTAGAGAAATGACTGTTCCTGTCTTCTGCCCATTTTAAGTTGGATTATTTGGTGTTGAGTTGTGTAGTTCTTTGTATATTTTGGATACTAAGCCTTTATCAGATATGTCATTTGCAAATATCTTTACCTATTCAGTAGGTTATCTTTCAGTTGTATTGTTTCCTTTGTTGTGTAGCAGTTTTTTTTTTTTTATTTTTTTGATGTAGTCCCAATATTTTATTTTGCTTTTGCTTCCCTTGCCTCAGGAGACATATCTAGAAAAAAAGTTACAATGGCCAATATCAGAGAAATTATTGCCTCTGTTCTCTTCTAGGGTTTTTATGGTTTCAGATCTCACAAATAGTTCTTTACTCCATTTTGAGTTTATTTTTGTGATGGTGTAAGAAAGTGGTCCAGTTTCATTCTTTTGCATGTAGTTGTCCAGTTTTCCAAAAACCATTTGTTGAAGAGGCTATCTTTTTCCATTGCATATTGTTGCCTCCTTTGTCATAAATTAATTTACCATATAATTATAGGTTTACTTCTAGGCTTTCCATTCTGTTCTATTGATCCTCTCTGTTTTTGTGCCAGTACCATACTATTTTGATGACTACAGCTTTGTAATATAGCTTGAAACTGAAATTGTGTCACCTCCAGCTTTGTTTTATTTATTTATTTTTTTCATGATTGCTTTGATTATTTTGGGTCTGTAGGAATTTCAAACAAATTTTAGGTTTGTTTGTTCTAGTTCTGTGAAAAATGCCATTGGCATTGTGATAGGAATTGCATTAAATCTCTAGATTGCTTTGGGTTGTATGGACATTTTAACAATATTTGTTCTTCCAATCCATAAGCATGGAATGACTTTTATTTGTTTCTGTTTTCTTTAATTTCTTTCATTGTTGTTTTATAATTCTCAGTACAGGTCTTTGAACTCCTTGGTTAAGTTTATTCCTAGGTATTTTATTATTTTGGGGCAATTGTAAGTAGGATCTTTTTTTAGTTTCTCTTTCAATTCATCACCAGTGTATAGAAATGCAGTGGATATCTGTATATTGATTTTTTTTTTATCCTGCAACTTTACTGAGTTTATTTATCTGTTCTAGTAGGATTTTTGTGACATCTTTAGGGTTTCTATATATAGTATCATGTCCTCTGTTAAACGGTAGAAGTTCTATTTCTTCCTCACCAATTATACACCTCTTTTTTTTTTTTTTTTTGTCTGATTGCTTGTGTATAACTTCCAGTACTATGCTGAATGAGTGGTAAGAATGCACATACTTCTGTTGTTCCTGACTTTAGAGGGAATTTTTTTTGTTTTTCACAAATAGTATGGTACTGGCACATTGAGTATGAGGTAAGTGATGTGTTTTTCATTTGTAGACTTTTTTGAGATATGTTTCCTCTAAACCTACAAGCTTGCTATCATAATTGGATGTATTTTTTCAAATTTTTTTCTGCATCTATTCAATCGATCATATGATTTGTGTTCTTTCTCTTCCATTTTGATCTTCACTCTCTCTCTTTCTCATCTCTCTGTGTCTCTGTCTCTCCCTCTTTTTTTTCTTTCTTTTTTCTTTCTTTATTTTTGTGATGAATCTGGCTAAAGTTTTATCAATTTTGTTGAACTTTTCAAAAAACCATCTCCTGGTTTCATTGATCTGTGCTATTGTTTTGTTTGTTTTCAGTTTCTATTTTGTTTATTTCTGGTCTAACCTTGACAGTTTCCTTTCTTCTACTTGTTTTCAATTTTGTTCCTCTTTTTCTAGATTGTAAGATTGGGTTGTTTATTTGAGATTTTTCTTGCTTCTTGAGGTATGCCTGTATTGCTATAAACTTCCATCTCAGAACATCTTTTGCTGCATCCTAAAGATTTTGGACCACTGTGTTTTCATTTTCTTTGTCTCCCTGTAATTTTTATTTCCTCTTTGATTTCTTGGTTGATTCATTCATTGCTTCATAGCATGTTATTTTACCTTGATATGTCTGTGCTCTTTCTAGATTTTTTTTCTTGTGGTTGATTTCTAGTTTCATAGCATTATGGTCAGGAAATATGCATGGTATAACTGATATTTTTGAATTTTTTGAGACTTATTTTGTGGACTAATATGTGATATATTCTGGAGAATATTATATGTGCACTTGAAAAGAATGTGTATTCTGCTGTTTTAGCATGAAATGTTCTGAGTGTATCTGTAAAATCCACTGGTCCAATGTGTGATTCAGTTCCCTGTTTCCATGTTGAATTTCTGTTTGGATGACCTCTCCAGTGATGTAAGTGAGGTGTTAAATCCCTCTTCTATAATCATTTTATTATCAATTACTACCTTTATGTTTGTTATTAATCATATTATGCATTTGTTTATTCTTGTGTTGAGTGCATAAATATTTACATTTGCTATACCTTCTTGTTGGGTTTTCTTCTATATTATCAAGTAGGGCCCTATTTTGTCTCTTATTATCTTCTTTGTTTTATTTTTTTAATTTTTTAAAAAGATTTTATTTATTTACTTGACAGGGATTACAAGTAGGCAGGGAGGCAGGCAGAGAGAGAGGAGGAAGCAGGCTCCCTGTGGAGCAGAGAATTCGATGCAGGGCTCAATCCCAGGACCCTGGGATCATAACCTGAGCCGAAGGCAGAGGCTTTAACCCACTGAGCCACCCAGGTGCCCCATCATCTTTGTTTTAAAGTCTGTTTCGTTCAATATAAGATTCTCTACTGCAGCTTTCTTTTCAAACTTATTTGTATGATGAGTATTTGCCCATCTTTTACTTTCAATTTGTGTGTATCTTTAGGTATATGAAATGAGTCTCTTGTAGGCAGCATGTAGGTTTTTATTTTTGTTTTATCCATTCCATCACCCTATGTCTTTTGATTGATGCATTTAGTTTATTGATATTCAACATAATTATTTGAAGGTATGTACTTACTGCCATTTTGTTGCTTGGTTCATGGTTCTTTTTATAGATCTTCTTTATTCCTTTCTTCCTTGTTCACTTCTCTCACAATAATTTACCTCTCTTTAGTGATTTACTTGGATTGTTCTCTCCTTACTTTTTGTATAAATATTACTGTTCTTTGATTTTGCATTACCAAGAGGTTTGTATATAACATCTGCATACAACAGTCTATATTAAGTTGATGTTTGCTTAAGTTTGAACCCATTTTTGTCTCATCTCCCTGTCATGTTTTAGGTATTTAATGCCATACTTTACATCCTTTTCTTTTGTGAGTCCTTTGATTGATTTTTACAAATATGCTTACTTTTACTGCTTTTGTGCATCCTGCTTTTCTTAACTTACGACCTTTCCTTTCCACTAGAAGAGTTATCTTCAACATTTCTTGTTGGATTGTCTTAGTGTCATGAACTCATTTAATTTTTATATGGGAAATTCTTTATTTCTCCTTCTATTCTGAATGATAGCTCTGCTGGATACACTATTTTAAGTTGCAAGGTGTGTTTTTTTCTTTTTTCAGCATTTTGAATATATCATGCCACTCATATCTGGCTTGCAAATTTTCTGCTGAAAAATCAAGCTTGCAGGGGCACCTGGGTGGCTCAGTCATTAAGCATATGCCTTCAGCTAAGGTCATGATCTGAGAGTCCTGGGATAGAACCCTGCATCCAGTTCCCTGCTCAGCAAGGAGCCTGCGTCTCTCTCTCCTCCCCACTCCTGCTCCCTCTCATTATCTGTATCTCTCTCAAATAAATAAATAAACTCTTTAAAAATAATCAGGCTGACAACCTAACAGGGTTTTCATTGTATGGTACTGTTTTCTCTTGTTTCTTTAAAATATTCTCCCTTTACTACTACCTTTTAGCAGTTTTAATTACTGTGTGTCTTGGTGTGGACCTCTTTTGGTTGATTTTATTGAGCCATCTCTATGCCGTCTCAGTCTGCATTTCTATTTCCTTCCCCATATTCAGGAAGTTTTCAGCTATTATTTCCTCAAATAAATTTTCTGCCTCCTTTTCTCTCTTCTTCTTCTGGGATCTCTATAATGTCAATGTCATTATGCTTTATGGTGTCACTGGTTTCCCTAAGTCTATTCTCACTTTGCCTAATTTCTTTCTTTCTTTTTTTTTTTTTTTTTTTCCACCTGTGCAGTTTGCTTATTTTCCACCGCTCTGAGGCCATTAATCCATTCTTCTGCTTCCTCTAGTCTGGTATTTATCCTATCTAGTGTACTTTGAACTCCATTTATTGTGTTCTTCATTTCTGATTGGTTCTTCTTTATCTGTTTGTGAGGGTCTCACTGACGTCCTCCACTCTTTTCTCAAACCCAGTGTCTTCATGATCATTACTTTAAATTCTCTATCAGGCCTATTACTCATCCCTATTTCATTTAGCTCTCTCGCTGTGATTTTGTCCTCTTCTTTGATATTTTTTCTGTCTCCTCATTTTGTCTAACTATCTATGTATGTTTCCAGATATTAAGAAAGTTAGCTATGTCTCCTTCTCTTGAAAGTAGTGTCCTTATGAAGAAGAGGTCCTGTGGTGCTCTGCAGTGTCCTTTCCCTTGTTCACCAGAACCTGGCATTTCAGGCGTGTTTCCTGTGTGTTGCATGTACCCTGATGTTATGGCTGAGCCATTTTTCCTTTAGTCCAGTTGTCTGTAATGGCTCTCTTTGCTTGTTGTGGGCAGGTTTCAGTCCCTGTGGTGTTAGTAGACTAGTCTGGGGCCACCTTGGGCTGAAGTTGAGTCAGCCCAGTTGTTTGTCAGAGAAGTAATAGCACAAAATTGCAGAGTGTTTTCCCTTGAGAAGCTTTCATTGGTGAGTGGGGCTACATTCAGAACAGCTGTTTGCTACCAGCCTACTTCTGGGTTGGGTGGTCTTACTGTTGTGTGTAGTTATCTTTCACTCTCCCTTGGGCAGGACTCAGTAAGGAGTGGTGCTGGCTCTTGTCAAGGCTGCTTGCACATTGCCAGTTTTGTGAAACTGCTTTGGTTGGTGTCTGGCCAAGAGCGTATTGGAGGAGACAAATCTGCAGTGTGCACGGAAGAAGGATGCATGCTGATTTGCAAGGTCTTCACACTTGTCTTCTAGGGGAGGGTATCTGCAGTGCTGGGACAGAGGCCCACCTGGATGGAGGGAGTGGGGCACACTGTTAATCAAGTTAGGTAGTGAGGTGGCTGTGTGTTTATGCTGGGAGACATGGGGACTGAAATGGTGCCTGCCATTTCCTTTGTTCCTGCAGGATTTTGCCAGTGACCTAATCCCTCTACGACATGCTCTGAGATGAGTAAACAACTTTCTTACCCATATGCCTCACACGTTTTTCAAGCTGCAACTTCTATGCTATATCTTGTGGAACTATTTGTTCTGTTGTCTCTTTAAGGGTAGGGATTCTTCCCTATGGACCTCCCCCTCTCCCAGAGCCAAGCCCACTGATTTTTTAAAATCCCAGGTTAAAATCCCACTGATTATAAGTACTTACAAAATTTCGCCCCTCTGGTTTTCAAAGCCATATATTATGGTGATTTGTCTTGTCCTTTCAGGTTCCCCAGTGTGAGGGCATGTTTCTCTTTCCTCTCTTTACCCATGACATCCCTTCTAGCTGCAGATAATTCCAAGGGACTGTTTAGGAACTGTGTTTCTGTCCTTCCTATGCTCTTCCATGTGGCCGCTCTTCTACACTTAGTTTAGTGGGGTTTGTTTTGCCAGTCTTGGAGTCATTTTCTGGGCTATTTACATTGATGCAAGTGTTATTTAGTATTATCTATGGGTTTAGGTGTGCTTAGGGTCCTCCTACTCTTGTTATCTTCCCAGCTATCCCAGGGTATGCTAATTTTTAGATCTAGTATATGCCACCAAACTCAGTGTGCTTCCTCCTGTAGAAAATGAGTTGTTGTTCTGAATCCATGTGAACACTGAGGGGTTGTCAGTCTTTTCAATTTTAGCTGGCGTTGTATGTGTGGTGGTGCCTCATTATTGTGATTTTTGTTTGCTCTGATATATTTATTAATGAAGCTTCAACTCCCCTGGTTGACTTGAAATGGCTATTGTCTGAGGGCTTTAAGTTGTCTGAGGGCTTACTTTTCTGTGTCAATAAGCTGTAGAATCACATCATATTTTAATAATGATTGACATTATTTTTAAATATGAGGATATATTATTATAATAAAAGTGAATATGACTTAGAAAAATCTATCCTAGGGCACCTGGGTGGCTCAGTGGGTTAAAGCCTCTGCCTTCAGCTCAGGTCATGATCCTAGAGTCCTGGGATCGAGCCCCGCATCAGGCTCTCTGCTCAGCAGGGAGCTTGCTTCCTCCTCTCTCTCTGCCTGCCTCTCTGTCTACTTGTGATCTCTGTCTGTCAAATAAATAAATAAAATCTTTAAAAAAAAGAAAAATCTATCCTAGTTTTATAAATTCACTAGTATGACAAGATTTCCATTTTATTTCATAATAAATGTGTTATCCTGAATGGAATCCAACATTCTATCAAAACAGGCATAAAGCTGCCCAGACACTTAAGTATTCCTGTGAGTCAGTCAGTGTGCAAGATTGAAGTGTCTAGCTGGCAGTTGAACTTGTGTGGCTTCTAGGTGAATCTAACTGCTGCTTCATTTTCCAGGAGTACAGGGGTTCAGAAGTGTCCTTCTCTCAGTGAAACTAATCGTGGCCCAATATCTCAGGGTGCTCACATTTGCTCTTTGGGATTGCAATACCATCCAAACTGGGAGCATTTAAGGTGGAAGTGGAGGGCAAGGTATATCTACTAATTACATAGAGTAATAGCTGGTGGGCCAAGCATGGGGAGAGACTTTGGTTGAGGAAAGAGTGTACAAACTATATAAGAATACGAAGTGGAGTTGGGAGACAGCTCAAAGATGTACATCTGTGCTCCACTTTAAGTGAAGTGATATTAAATAGGAGCACTGTATGAGATTTGAATTTAGGGTTTAATATTCTTTTTGTTTGGGGAATGATGTGGTCCATATCTGTTAACCCTGATCTGAGTTTCAAAGTTCTGAGTAACAGTGTCTTCCTCCAGGAATCCAGACATTTTCAATTATAGGAAGTAGTGGTAAATATGGAGTAATATTAGACTTATTCTCCAGAAATCTCTTGCTTGATATTCCACTGCTGACAACATGTCTTTTCTGGTACTGAGATCAACAGCAGGAAGGAGCACTCCATGCATGAGCCTATACTTCTGGGGTTTTAATGGGCTTCAGGAAACTTCTTTGTGAGCAGTAATGAATCAGCTGGAAATAAGAGCTGGAATTAAGACAGATTCTTTACCATTGGCCTGGTGCTGAATGACTTGGATGGATACTTGCTGTGGCAATAATAAGTCTTTAGTGATGCAAACTGGTAACTGCTCAGGACCAAGGGGTCTGAGATTTATAATCATACATCACTGAGTTTTTGAAAGCTTAAAATCAAGCCAATAATTAAAAGATACTGACTCCTAATATTTGTTGAGAGATTTTTGGTTTTGTTTTACTTTCTTTTTAATCAGGGGAAATGATAGTAGGGGGAGAAGGAAAAGAAGGAAACCCTAATGAGCATCAGAGTCATTAATTATTGAAAATATCCTATGGGATTACTCTGACTTACAATTTTGGTTAAAATTGGAGTCAAATCATCACTTTTAAAGTTCAGATTTCTATTTTGGTTGCTTAAGGTTATTCATTAACACTTTAATTAGAAAACTGTGGTAGAGTACTCTGTATGATTTAGTTTTAAACCCTCATTCGATCATTTGCCCTATTCTTCATTCTAAAAAAAAGGGAAAATGGGTCTATTGAATATATATTATTTATGATCCATGAGAACAAGAACTATATCTTCCTTATTTATTGCTGATTTCAAAGCTTAGTACAGTGTCCAACACATACTTAGTTCTCAGTAAATATCAATTAAATGAATTTCTATCTTCCATATTACCTTGCTTCCTAAACCAAATACTAAGAGCTTCACATAACGGCAGCTCTGGTAAGTTTGACACCAGTTTTCCTTGTGGTGTGACATTTATTTTTAGGCACCAACTTACTTATTTAGATTGAAGTTAAAGAAAACAAATGAAATGACAAATGAAAATTACGTGTTGTGGTCCAGCAGTCTGCTAGCTGTCGCGGGCTCCACGCGGGGGGGTGGGGGGTGAATGGGTGGGGGGCGGACAGGCCGGGCACCCCCAAGGGGCAGAGGAGAGCTCTTTTTCCTCTGTCCTCTTTCCCCCCCACTACGCACTCCCGGGCACCCTCAAACCAGGTCGCGCTGCTTCCCTTTCCCTCTTGTCTCCTCCCCCGGCAAACTTTCGGTCCCTCCCCCACCGGTCACCCATTATTCTTCGTGGCCGCCCTGAGGGCTCCTCCGGACCTCCCTGCCTGCAATTTGGACCATTACAGGATCCAGAAACATGTCAACCACACTTCTGTCCGCCTTCTACGATATCGACTTCTTGTGCAAGACGGAGAAATCCCTGGCCAACCTCAATCTGAACATGCTGGACAAGAAGGCAGTGGGGACGCAGGTGGTCACCGCCCCTAGCTCGGGCTTCACGCTGTGCTTTCTCCAATGGCACTGGGCCAGCAACTTGCACGCGCTCGCCCACCCCGCGCCTAGCCCGGGCAGCTGCTCCCCCAAGTTCCGGGGCGCGGCTAACAGCAGCAGCTGTGGCAGCGGGGTGGAGGGCGGCCGGATCTCCTATGTCACACTCAAGGAGCCATCATGGGGCGGAGGCACGGCCCTGAAGAACTAGGAGAACAAATTTGGGGACCAATCGTTCAGCGAGAACGGCGAGTGCAGCCAGCACCTCTTGCACCTGCAGCAGCAGCAGCAGAAGGGGGGCGGAGGCTCCCAGATCAACTCCCACGCACTACAAGACTGAGCTCTGCTGGCCCTTCGAGGAAAGCGGCACGTGCAAGTATGGCGAGAAGTGCCAGTTCGCGCATTGCTTCTACGAGCTACGCAGCCTGACCCGGCACCCCAAGTACAAGACCGAGCTGTGCCCACCTTCCACACCATCAGCGTCTGCCCCTACGGGCCGCGCTGCCACTTCATCCACAATGCAGATGAGCGGCGGCCCGCACAGTCTGGGGGCGCCTCTGGGGACCTGCGCGCCTTAAGCGCGTGGGACGCGCTGCACCTGGGCTTCCCGCGGAAGCCTCGGCCCAAGCTGCATCACAGCCTAAGTTTCTCAGGCTTCCCATCGGGCCACCACCAGCCCCCGGGGGGGGCCGCGAGTCGCCGCTGCTGCTCGACAGCCCCACGTCACGCACGCCGCCGCCGCCACCTTCTTGCTCCTCAGCCTCGTCCTGCTCCTCTTCTGCTTGGTCCTGCTCCTCTGCCTCCACAGCCTCCACGCCCTCCTGCGCTGCGACATGCTGTGCCTCAGCGGTGGCTGTGGCCGCTGCGGCGCTGCTGTACCCAACAGGGGGCGCTGAGGATCTGCTAGCGCCCAGCGCCCCAAGCGCGGCTTCCTCTTTGGTCTTGTGCGCCAGCAACAACGCTTGGGAGAATAACTGCTGAATTTTTAGCTGTTTTGAATTGATTTGCACCAGTGCACCACAACTCAATATGAAAAAAACATTTAACTTATTTATTATTTTGTGAAAAGTATACATTGAAATTTTTGTTCATACTGTATTTATCAAATATGATGAAAAGCAATAGATATATATTCTTTTATTATATTAAATTATGACTGTCATTATTAATTGGCAAAATGTGGCGTGTATGTTCTTTTCACAATAATATATGCCTTTTGTAACTTCACTTGGTTATTTTATTGTAAATGAGTAAAAAAATCTTAATTTAAGAGATTGCATATAATATTTATTTCATTAATTTCTTTCCTTGTTTACATAAATTTGGAAAGATTGCATGATTTCTTTACAGAAATCTATCCTGATGCTGTGGAAGTAGTTTGAGGAATATCTTATGAGTTTTCTTAGAATGTATAATGGTTTTAGCCCATCCAACTTTAAAGAAAAAAAAAAAAAAAGTTGACCACATACTTTGCAAGCAGGCTTAAATGTGGCATGTTTTTTGTCATTCCAGCTTTTTAAATTAGCAAGAAGAAAAAATTTGTTTTTTGTTTATCCCACCAATTCTACTGTGACATACTCTGCATTTAAAGACATGTAGCAATAATGGGGTGGAAGAGTTAGTTTCACAGTGCCTTTGGCCAACTTCATGAAAGGAGAAGATATTTACCACTTTCTAATATAGATATAAAGTGAAGAGGCCACCTCTTAGTGCTAAGAATGGTATGTAGTACATGAATGTGCCTTGTTTTCACTACAGAAAATTCCAAAACTTGTACTTTTTATTATTTTTTATTTTTTTATTTTTGCGTGTGTAGGTAGGTGGGAATGCTTTCCTGGACAGCGAATGAATGAGCAGTAGCTTTAGTTTGTATGTAGGTATAGATGGGGCACTATGTATGTATGTACTCGGGACTGTTTTGACAGAAGTAGGTTTTTGAATGTAATAAGATAAGTCAACTTGAGTTGTAATCTATTTTGGGGAATCAGTTCACTACAAATTGTGACTGTAAACATTGTACTGTAAATGTTTTGTATTTTTCCTCCAATAAATTTTTTGGGAAAACAAAAAACAAACAAATAAAAAAAAAACAACAAAAAAAGAAAATAACGTGTTGTGGACCCATTTAGTCAGTGTTTTACTTATATCAGCCATTCTTAATTTTTTTAAAGATTATTTTTAGAGCAGTTTAAGGTTTAAAGCAAATATGAGAGAAAGGTACAGAGATTTCCCTTCTACCCTTGTCCTCCCCACATTATCAACATCCCCCCACCCAGATTAGTACATTGGTTATAACTGAGGACCCCAGATCATTACCACCCAAAGTCCACAGTTTATAATAGGGTTCACTCTTGGTGTATGTTCTGGGGGTTTGGACAAATGTATAATGATATGTATTTACCACTGTAGTATACAGCATTGTTTCACTACCCTAAAATCCTGGTAATTCACCTATTAATTGGTCCCCCAACCCCTGGCAACCACTGATCTTTTTTTACCATCTCCATAATTTTGCTTTATCCAGAATATCCTTACAATCATACAGTGTATAGTCTTTTCATATTGGCTTTTTTCATTTAGTAATATGCATTTAACTTTCCTCTGTGACTTTTTATAGCTTTATGGATCATTTCTTTTTAGTGCTGAACAATATTCCATGGTTTAGATGTATCATAGTTTATCCATTTACCCACTGAAGAACATCTTAGTTGCTTCTAAGTTTTGGTAATTATGAATAATGTTGCTATAAACATTTAAGTATGGGGTTGTGGGGGTATAAGTTTCCAAATGCTTTGAGTAAATATCAAGTAATGTAATGACTAGGTTGTGTGGTAAAGTATGTTCAGCTTGGAAAATAAGCAAACACACCAAATAGTCATTCAAAGTGAATCCACTGTTTTGTATTACCACCAGAATAAATGAGAATTCCTGTTGCTCCACAGCCTTACCAGCCTTTGCTGTTGTCAATGTTCCAGATTTTGGCCTTTCTAATAGGTGTATAGTGGTATCTTATTGTTATAATTCACATTTTCTGATGACATATGATGTGCAGCATTTTTTTTCATGTTTATTTGCCATTTATATCTTTTCTTTGGTGAGGTGTCTGTTAAAGTCATTGGTTTCTTTTCAGTCTCTCTCCCCCTCCCCGCTTTTTTTAAAAGATTTTATTTATTTATTTGACAGAGAGAGATCATAAGTAGGCAGAAAGGCAGGCAGAGAGAGAGAGGAGGAAGCAGGCTTCCTGCTGAGCAGAGATCCCAGGACCCTGGGATCATGACCCGATCCAAAGGCAGAGGCTTAACCTACTGAGCCACCCAGATGCCTTTTTTTTTGGTTATTATCCTCTTGAGTTTTAAAAAAGGGTTCTTTATATATTTTGAATAATAGCTCTTTATCAGGTATATCTTTTATAAATATTTTCTCTAAATCTATAGTTTCTTTTTTCATTCTTTCAAAAATATCTTTCATAGATAGACCAGAAATTAATTTTATTTCATCTTTCATTCCTTTCATCAGATTTTTTTTGTTTCTTCATGTAGATTTTGTACTTTTCATATATCTAAATATTTCATTTTTGATGACTCTAATGTAAATGTTACATTTTCAGTTTCAAATTTCACCTATTAATTGCTGTTGGTATATAGGGAAGCTGTTGACTTATGTACATCAATATTATATCTTAAAACCTTATAATAATCATTTATTAGTTCCAGAATATTTTTATGGATTCATTTGGATTTTTACATAGATAATAATGCCAAACAAGACTTTTTAATTTCTTCCTTCCCTCTCTATATACTTTTAATTTCCTTTCATTATTATACTGCATTAGCTAATACTTCTAGTGCAGTATTGAAAAAGAATGGTGAGAAGAGACACCCCCGCCTTATTCCTGATCTTAGTGGGAAAGCTTCTGGTTTCTCATCATTAAGTATAGTGTTAGCTGTAGAGTTTTTTTAATAGATATTCTTTATCAGGTTGAGGAAATTCCCCTCTATTCCTAGTTTACTGGGAGTTTTTATCATGAATGGGTATTGGATTTTGTCAAATACTTTTTTTCCGCATTTATTGATGTGATTTGATATGATCGTGTGATTTCATTTAGCCTGTTGCTGTGAAGTATTACATTAATTGATTTTCAGATGGTAAACCAATCTTGCATACCTGTAATAAATCCCATTTGGTCATGGTTTGTATTTGGTCATGGTTTGTATGTATCCAGCATGTGGTCTATCTCAATTAATGTTCCCTGTGAGCTTGAGAAGAATGGCCATCTGCTGTTAGATGAAATAGTCTATGGATGTCCATTATAGCCAGGTTATTAATAGCAATGTTGACTCCATTTGTGTCCTTACTGATTTTCTGCCTGCTAGATCTATCCATTTCTGATACAGGAGTGCTAAAGTCTCCAATTATAAATAATGTATTCATCTATTTCTCTTAGTACTTCTACAAGTTTTTGCCTCATAAATTTTGGCCTCATATATTTTGATGATCGTTTATTAAGTTCACACACACTAAGAACTGTTATGTTTCCTTGGAGACTGACTTCCCTTGCTTCCAAGTTTGTTCAGTCTAATATTAGTATTATAATCTTTATTAGCATTAAATATATTTCTCTATTAACTTACTTTTAATTTACATATGTCTTTATGTTTTAAAGTTGTTTTCTTATGGGCCGCCTGGGTGGCTCAGTGGTTGGGTATCTGCCTTCAGTTCAGGTCGTGGTCCTCAGGTCCTGGGATGGAGCCCCGCATAGGGCTCTCTGCTCAGCAGGAGACATGCTTCTCCCTCTCCCACTCCCCCGGCTTGTGTTCCCTCTCTTGCTGTGTCTCTCTCTGTCAAATAAATACATAAAATTTTAAAAAATAAACAAATAAATAAAATTGTTTTCTTACAGACTACATAGAGTTGGGTATTTAAATCCATTCCAACGATTTTTTAATTGTCATATTTAGATGATTGACATTCAAGGTGATTACTGACATAATCGGATTGATATTTATCATGTTACTATTTTCTATATGTCACCCCAATATTTTCTATTTTTGTCTTCCACTCTTTTCTGTCATGTTGTTTTTTTTGTTTTGTTCTGTTTTGTAGTTTTTTTTTTTATTAATTTTTTATTTTTTATAAACATATATTTTTATCCCCAGGGGTACAGGTCTGTGAATCACCAGTTTAACACAGTTCACAGCACTCACCAAAGCACATACCCTCCCCAATGTCCATAATACCACCCCCTTCTCCCAAACCCCCTCCCCCCAGCAACCCTCAGTTTGTTTTGTGAGATTAAGAGTCACTGATGGTTTGTCTCCCTACCAATCCCATCTTGTTTCATTGATTCTTCTCCTACCCACTTAAGCCCCCATGTTGCATCACCACTTCCTCATATCAGGGAGATCATATGATAGTTGTCTTTCTCTGCTTGACTTATTTCGCTAAGCATGATACGCTCTAGTTCCATCCATGTTGTCGCAAATGGCAAGATTTCATTTCTTTTGATGGCTGCATAGTATTCCATTGTGTATATATACCACATCTTCTGGATCCATTCATCTGTTGATGGACATCTAGGTTCTTTCCATAGTTTGGCTATTGTGGACATTGCTGCTATAAACATTCGGGTGCACGTGCCCCTTTAGATCACTACGTTTGTATCTTTAGGGTAAATACCCAATAGTGCAATTGCTGGGTCGTAACGCAGTTCTATTTTCAACATTTTGAGGAACCTCCATGCTGTTTTCCAGAGTGGCTGCACCAGCTTGCATTCCCACCAACAGTGTAGGAGGGTTCCCCTTTCTCCGCATCCTCGCCAGCATCTGTCATTTCCTGACTTGTTGATTTTAGCCATTCTGACTGGTGTGAGGTGATATCTCATTGTGGTTTTGATTTGTATTTCCCTGATGCCGAGTGATATGGAGCACTTTTTCATGTGTCTGTTGGCCATCTGGATGTCTTCTTTGCAGAACTGTCTGTTCATGTCCTCTGCCCATTTCTTGATTGGATTATTTGTTTTTTGGGTGTTGAGTTTGCTAAGTTCTTTATAGATTCTGGACACTAATCCTTTATCTGATATGTCGTTTGCAAATATCTTCTCCCATTCTGTCAGTTGTCTTTTGATTTTGTTAACTGTTTCCTTTGCTGTGCAAAAGCTTTTGATCTTGATGAAATCCCAATAGTTCATTTTTGCCCTTGCTTCCCTTGCCTTTGGCTTTGTTCCTAGGAAGATGTTGCTGCGGCTGAGGTCGAAGAGGTTGCTGCCTGCATTCTCCTCAAGGATTTTGATGGATTCCTTTCTCACATTGAGGTCCTTGATCCATTTTGAGTCTATTTTCGTGTGTGGTGTAAGGAAATGGTCCAATTTCATTTTTATGCATGTGGCTGGCCAATTTTCCCAGCACCATTTATTGAAAATGCTGTCTTTTTTCCATTGGACATTCTTTCCTGCTTTGTCAAAGATTAGTTGGCCATAGAGTTGAGGGTCTATTTCTGGGCTCTCTATTCTGTTCCATTGATCTATGTGTCTGTTTTTGTGCCAGTACCATGCTGTCTTGATGATGACAGCTTTGTAATAGAGCTTGAAGTCCTGAATTGTGATGCCACCAACGTTGGCTTTCTTTTTCAATATCCCTTTGGCTATTCGAGGTCTTTTCTGGTTCCATATAAATTTTAGAATTATTTGTTCCATTTCTTTGAAAAAGATGGATGGTACTTTGATAGGAATTGCATTAAATGTGTAGATTGCTTTAGGTAGCATAGACATTTTCACAATATTTATTCTTCCAATCCAGGAGCATGGAACATTTTTCCATTTCTTTGTGTCTTCCTCAATTTCTTTCATGAGTACTTTATAGTTTTCTGAGTATAGATTCTGTGTCTCTTTGGTTAGGTTTATTCCTAGGTATCTTATGGTTTTGGATGCAATTGTAAATGGGATTGACTCCTTAATTTCTCTTTCTTCTGTCTTGCTGATGGTGTAGAGAAATGCAACTGATTTCTGTGCATTGATTTTATATCCTGACACTTTACTGAATTCCTGTATAAGTTCTAGCAGTTTTGGAGTGGAGTCTTTTGGGTTTTCCACATATAGTATCATATCATCTGCGAAGAGTGATAATTTGACTTCTTCTTTGCCGATTTGGATGCCTTTAATTTCCTTTTGTTGTCTGATTGCTGAGGCTAGGACCTCTAGTACTATGTTGAATAGCAGTGGTGATAATGGACATCCCTGCCAAGTTCCTGACCTTAGAGGAAATCTTTCAGTTTTTCTCCATTGAGAATGATATTTGCGGTGGGTTTTTCATAGATGGCTTTGATGATATTGAGGTATGTGCCCTCTATCCCTACACTTTGAAGAGTTTTGATCAGGAAGGGATGCTGTACTTTGTCAAATGCTTTTTCAGCATCTATTGAGAGTATCTTGTTCTTTCTTTTATTGATGTGTTGTATCACATTGACTGATTTGCGGATGTTGAACCAACCTTGCAGCCCTGGAATAAATCCCACTTGGTCGTGGTGAATAATCTTTTTAATGTACTGTTGAATCCTATTGGCTAGTATTTTGTTGAGTATTTTCGCATCTGTGTTCATCAAGGATATTGGTCTATAGCTCTTTTTTTTGGTGGGATCCTTGTCTGGTTTTGGGATCAAGGTGATGCTGGCCTCATAAAATGAGTTTGGAAGTTTTCCTTCCATTGCTATTTTTTGGAACATTTTCAGGAGAATAGGAATTAGTTCTTCTTTAAATGTTTGGTAGAATTCCCCCGGGAAGCCGTCTGGCCCTGGGCTTTTGTTTGTTTGGAGATTTTTAATAACTGTTTCAATCTCCTTACTGGTTATGGGTCTGTCAGGCTTTCTATTTCTTCCTGGTTCAGTTATGGTAGTTTATATGTTTCTAGGAATGCATCCATTTCTTCCAGATTGTCAAATTTATTGGCGTAGAGTTGCTCATAGTATGTTCTTATAATAGTTTGTATTTCCTTGGTGTTAGTTGTGATCTCTCCTCTTTCATTCATGATTTTATTTATTTGGGTCCTTTTTCCTGTCTTTTTGATATGTCGGGCAAGGGGTTTATCAATTTTATTAATTCTTTCAAAGAACCAGCTCATAGTTTCGTTGATTTGTTCTATTGTTTTTTTGGTTTCTATTTCATTGATTTCTTCTCTGATCTTTATGCTTTCTCTTCTCCTGCTGGGCTTAGGGTTTCTTTCTGGTTCTTTCTCCAGCTCCTTTAGGTGTAGTGTTAGGTTGTGTACCTGAGACCTTTCTTGTTTCTTGAGAAAGGCCTGTACCGCTATATATTTTCCTCTCCGGACTGCCTTTGTTGTGTCCCACAGATTTTGAACCGTTGTATTTTCATTATCATTTGTTTCCATGATTTTTTTCAATCTTCTTAAATTTCCCGGTAGACCCATTCATTCTTTAGAAGGATGCTGTTTAGTCTCCATATATTTGGGTTCTTTCAAAACTTCCTTTTGTGGTTGAGTTCTAGCTTTAGAGCATTGTGGTCTGAAAATATGCAGGGAATGATCCCAATCTTTTGATACCGTTTGAGTCCTGATTTAGGACCGAGGATGTGATCTATTCTGGAGAATGTTCCATGTGCACTAGAGAAGAATGTGTATTCTGTTGCTTTGGGATGAAATATTCTGAATATATCTGTGATGTCCATCTGGTCCAGTGTGTCATTTAAGGCCTTTATTTCCTTGCTGATCTTTTGCTTGGTTGATCTGTCCATTTCAGTGAGGGGAGTGTTAAAGTCCCCTACTATTATTGTATTATTGTTGATGTGTTTCTTTGATTTTGTTATTAATTGGTTTATATAGTTTGCTGCTCCCACGTTGGGGGCATAGATATTTAAAATTGTTAAATCTTCTTGTTGGACAGACCCTTTGAGTAAGATATAGTGTCCTTCCTCATCTCTTATTATAGTCTTTGGCTTAAAATCTAATTGATCTGATATAAGGATTGCCACTACTGCTTTCCTCTGATGTCCATTAGCATGGTAAATTCTTTTCCACCCCCTCACTTTAAATCTGGAGGTGTCTTCGGGCTTAAAATGAGTTTCTTGGAGGCAACATATAGATGGGTTTTGTTTTTTTATTCATTCTGATACCCTGTGTCTTTTGACAGGGGCATTTAGCCCATTAACATTCAGGGTAACTATTGAGAGATATGAATTTAGTGCCATTGTATTGCCTGTAAGGTGATTGTTACTGTATATGGTCTCTGTTCCTTTCTGATCTACCACTTGTAGGCTCTCTCTTTGCTTAGAGGACCCCTTTCAATCTTTCCTGTAGAGTTGGTTTGGTATTTGCAAATTCTTTCAGTTTTTGTTTGTCCTGGAAGCTTTTAATCTCTCCTTCTATTTTCAATGATAGCCAAGCTGGATATAGTATTCTTGGCTGCATGTTTTTCTCGTTTAGTGCTCTGAAAATATGCTGGCAGCTCTTTCTGGCCTGCCAGGTCTCTGTGGATAAGTCAGCTGCCAATCTAATATTTTTACCATTGTATGTTACAGACTTCTTTTCCCGGGCTGCTTTCAGGATTTTCTCTTTGTCACTGAGACTTGTGAATTTTACTATTAGGTGATGGGGTGTGGGCCTATTCTTATTGATTTTGAGGGGCGTTCTCTGAACCTCCTGAATTTTGATGCTCGTTCCCTTTGCCATATTGGGGAAATTCTCCCCAATAATTCTCTCCAGTATACCTTCTGCTCCCCTCTCTCTTTCTTCTTCTTCTGGAATCCCAATTATTCTAATGTTGTTTCGTCTTATGGTGTCACTTATCTCTCAAATTCTCCCCTCGTGGTCCAGTAGCTGTTTGTCCCTCTTTTGCTCAGCTTCTTTATTCTCTGTCATTTGGTCTTCTATATCACAAATTCTTTCTTCTGCCTCATTTATCCTAGCAGTGAGAGCCTCTATTTTTGATTGCACCTCATTAATAGCTTTTTTGATTTCAACTTGGTTAGATTTTAGTTCTTTTATTTCTCCAGAGAGGGCTTTTATATCTCTCGAGAGGGTTTCTCTAATATCTTCCATGCCTTTTTCGAGCCCGGCTAGAACCTTGAGAATTGTCATTCTGAACTCTAGATCTGACATATTACCAATGTCTGTATTGATTAGGTCCCTCGCCTTCAGTACTGCCTCTTGTTCTTTTTTTTGTGTTGAATTTTTCCGTCTTGTCATTTTGTCCAGATAAGAGTATATGAAGGAGCAAGTAAAATACTAAAAGGGTGGCAACAACCCCAGGAAAATGTGCTTTAACCAAATTAGAAGAGATCCAAAATCGTGAGGGGGGAGTAAGGGGATAAAAAGAGGTTCAAAAAGGAAGAAAGAAAAAAAAAAGAAAAGAAAAGAATTAAAAAAAAGAAAACACCTAAGAAAAATGTAAAAAAGAAAAAAATATATATATATTAGATAAACTAGTAAAAAATCATTAAAAAAGAAAAAGGTTATAGTTAAAAAAAATTTTGCCTGAAGGCAAGAAAAAAAAAATGAAAAAGAAAAAAATTAAGTTAACTGCAAGACTAAAAAACATCACAGGGAAAAAGCCATGAGTTCTGTGCTTGGCTTTCTCCTCCTCTGGAATTCTGCTGCTCTCCTTGGTATTGAAACCGCACTCCTTGGTAGGTGAACTTGGTCTGGGCTGGATTTCTTGTTGATCTTCTGGTGGACAGGCCTGTTGTAGTGATTCTCTTTGCCCCAGGCAGAATTACACCGCCCTTACCCGGGGCCGGGGTGAGTAATCCGCTCGGGTTTGCTTTCAGGAGCTTTTGTTCCCTGAATGCTTTCCGTAGAGTTCTGGAGGACGGGAATACAAATGGCGGCCTCCTGGTCTCCAGCCTGGAGGAGCCGAGAGCCCAGGGCCCCACTCCTCAGTGCACCCTCAGAGAACAGCGCCCAGTTACTCCCGTCTGCCTGACCTCCGGCCGCGATCCGAGCTCACGGAGCCTGCGACCGGTTCAAGGTAACCCCGAGCTGCGAGCTTACTGTTGGCTCTGTCTCTGTAGCCGGCTTTCCCGTTCCAATACCCGCAAGCTCTGCGACACTCAGACACCCCCGATCCTTCTGTGACCCTGCGGGACCTGAGGCCACGCTGACCCCGGGTGGGCTTCACCCCGGTTTAGCTTCTGGAGCGATGTCCCTCAGCGGAACAGACTTTTAAAAGTCCTGATTTTGTGCGCTGTTGCTCCGCCGTTTGCCGGGAGCCGGCCCCTCCCCTCGGGGTCTAGCTTCCCGTCGCTTTGGATTCACTTCTCCGCCGGTCCTACCTTTCAGTAAGTGGTTGTTTTTCTGTTTCCAGAATTGCTGTTCTTCTCTTCGATCTGCCGATGGATTTTCAGGTGTTTGCAATCTTTAGATAAGCTATCTAGCTGATCTCCGGCTAGCTGAAGTAGTCTCAGCCTGCTACTTCTCCGCCATCTTGACTCCATTGTCTGTCATGTTGTTTTTAATTAAGCATTTTTCTTTTGTTTCAAGTTATCTCTTTTCTTAACATATTAACTATATTTTCTTTTAGTTTTTTTTTTTTTAGTGGTTGCCATAGAATTTGCAATATACATTTACAGCTAATCAAAGTTCATTTTCAAATAACACCATACAGCTTCACAGATAGTGTAAGTAACTTATAATAATGAAACACACCTCACTTGTCCTTCCCATCTTCTGTCAGTGCTTTCATTCACTTTATTTTATATAAGCATACATAAGCGTATGTTGTATGTTAGATACAGAAACAAGTATATATCATCAAATGCATTGTTGTATTTTGAACAAACAAATTATATATTAACAAAGAGATACTGTTATATACTCTGTAATATATACATAACAAATAAAAACTGTCATATACTCTACATAATGAGTAATAAATAAGCCACAGAGATCTAATGCACAATATAATGAACATAGACAACAATATTGTACTCAATTTAAGTAATATAATAAATATCACTACAATGGCAATCATATTACAATATGTAAGTGTATCAAAGTTACATGCTGTACACCTTATAAATTTCATGATATGTCAAAATTTATTTTTTTAATAAAGAAAAACAAAATTTTTGTTTTATTTTCATTTATTCCTTCTCTACTACTTTCCCTTCTTTAAGTAGTTCTGAGTTTTTGATATCTATAATTTTCCTTCTTTCTATAGAATTTATTTTAATAAATGTTTCTTAAAATGTAAGTCTATGAGCAACAAAGTCCCTCAATTTTTGTTGCAAAAGCCTTTATTTTTCATTTATGAAGTATAATTTTTTTTTTTTTAAAGATTTTATTTATTTATTTGACAGAGAGAAATCACAAGTAAGCAGAGAGGCAGGCAGAGAGAGGAGGAAGCAGGCTCCCTGCTGAGCAGAGAGCCCGATGCGGGACTCGATCCCAGGACCCTGAGATCACGACCTGAGCCGAAGGCAGCGGCTTAACCCACTGAGCCACCCAGGCGCCCCTATGAAGTATAATTTTTTAATGTGCCAAATCCTAAGTTGGTGGTGTTTTCTTTCAATGCCTTAGATATTTCACCTCACTCTCTTCCTACCTTTGTGATGGCTGAAAAGAAGTTGGATATAATTATTTTATTTTTGTCTTCAGTAGGCAAGGTACTTTTATCTGTGGCTTCCTTCAGGATTTTATCTTTGACTTTTTTATAGTTTGAAAATAATATGCTTAGGTGTAGTGTATGCGGTTTTTTTGTTTGGTTGGTTTTGGTTTGGGTTTGAATTTATCCTGCTTGTTTTCTGAGCTTCCTGGATATGCAGTTTGATGTGTGACATTAATTTGGAGAAGTTCTCAGTCATTATTGCTTCAGTTTCATTTCTGTTCCTTTCTCTCTTATCCTTTGGTATTCCCATTGCACATATATTACATCTTTTATAGTTGTCCCACATTTCTTGGATATTCTGTTCAGGTTTTTCATTCTTTGTCCCCATATTTTTTACTCTTGGAGGTTTTTACTTATACATCCTCAAACTCCAAGATCTTTTCCATGTCCAGTCTGTTAATGAACCCAAAAAGTCACTCTTTGTTTCTGTCACTATCTTTGGCATTGTTTTTTTCTTAAGATTTCCATATCTCTGCCTATCTGTTCTTGTATGCTGTCTAATTTATCTACTGGAGCCCTTAGCATATTAATCATAGTTGGTTTTTAAAATTTCATTTTTAAAAATTTCAGTATATATAATGTACAGCGTTATATTAGTTTCAGGTGTACAATAAAATGATTCAACAATTCTCTACATCACTCAGTGCTCATCGTGATAACTGTACCCTTAGTCCTGGTCACCAATTCCACCCATTGCCCACCCACCTTTCTTCTGGTAACCTTCAGTTTGTTCTATATTAAAAGTCTTTTTTTTTTTTTTTTTGGTTTGTCTCCTTTTCTTTGATCATTTGTTTCATTTCTTAATTTCTACATACAAATGAATTCATGTATTTGTCTTTCTTTGACTTATTTCACTTAACATTTTACTTTTTAGATGCCTTCATGTTGTTGTAAGTGGCAAGATTTCATTCTTTTTATGGCTGAGTATTATATTATATATAGAGATATATAATGTAATATATATAGATATAGATATATAATGTAACACATATAAACACACACATATATATTTCTCCCACTTCTTTAGCTATTCATCTGTTGATGAATACTTGGATTGCTTCCATAATTTAGCTATAATAAATAATGCTGCCATAAACATAAGGTACATATATCTTAGCAAATTAGTATTTTCATATTCTTTGGGGAAAATACCCAGGAGTGGGATTACTGGATTATATAATAATTCTATTTTTAATTTTTTTGAGGAAACTTCATTCTGTTTTGCCCAGTGACTGTACCAGTTTACATTCCCACCAAGGGTGCATGAGGTTTCCTTTTTCTCCCCATCTTTGCCAACACTTATTTTTTATGTTTTTGATGTTAGCCATTCTGACAAGTATGAGTTGATATCTCATTGTAGTTTTAATTTGCATTTACTTGAGAATAGGTGGTAAGGAACGTTGTTTTTTTTTTTTTTTCATGTGTCGGTTGGCCTTCTGAGTGTATTCTTTGCAGAAATGCCTGTTCATGTCTTCTGCCCATTTATAAATTGGAATATTTGGGTTTTGGGTGTTGAGTCTTATAAGTTCTTCATATATTTTGAATACTAATCCTTTATCCAATAGATAATTTCCAAATACCTGCTCCCATTCACTAGGTTGCCTTTCAGTTTTATTGACTGTTTACTTCACTATGCAGAAGCTTGTTATATTTATGTAGTCCCAATAGTTTATTTTTGCTTTTGTTTCCCTTTCCCCAGGAGACATATCTGGAAAAATGTTGTTATGGCCAATGTCGAAAAGGTTGCTGCCCATGTTTACTATAGGATTTTTATGGTTTCAAGTTTTGCCTTTAGGTCTTTAATCCATTTAAAAAGTATTTTTGTATATGGTGTAAGAAAGGGGTCCACTTTTATTCTTTTGCATGTAGCTGTCCAGTTTTCTCAAAGCCATTTGTTGAAACTTTTCCCCATGGCAATGTCTTGCCTCCTTTGTTGAAGATTAATTGAGCATATAACCAAGTATTTATTTGGGGGATTTCTATTCTGTTCCATAGGTCTATTTTTGTGCCAGTACCATACTGTTTTGATGACTATAGCTTTGTAATATAGCTTGAAATCTGCAATCACGATACCTCCAGTTTTATTTTACTTTTTCATAATTTCTTTGGCTGTTCCAGGTCTGTTATGGTTCCAAACAAATTTTAGGATTGTTTTTTCTAGTTCTGTAAACAATGTTGTTGGGGGACCTGGATGGCTCAGTTGGCTAAATGTCTGCCTTCTGCTCAGTCATGATCCCAGGGTCCTGGGATCTATCCTGTATTGTTCTTCCATTGTTCAGCAGGGAGTCTTCTTGTCCCTCTACCCTCCCCTACCACTTGTGCTCTCTCTCTATCTCTCTCTCTCTCAAATAAATAAAATCTTTAAAAAAATCTTGTTGGTATTTTGGTTGGAACTGTATTAAATCTGTAGATTACTTTGGGTAGTGTGGACATTTTAACAATATTTGATTTCTCCCAATCCATGAACATGGAATGATTTTTCCTTGGTGTTTTCAATTTTTTTCATCACTGTTTATAGTTTTCAGAGTATAGGTCTTTTACCTCCTTGCTTTAGTTTACTCCTAGATATTTTATTGTTTGAGGGGCAATTATAAATTGGATTTTTGTTAATTTCTCTTTATTCAATTTCATTGCTGGAAATCAGTCTGTTCAAATTTTCCACTTCCCTCTGCTTCCGGTTCAGGAGGTTGTATGTTTCCAAAGATGTATCCTTTTCTTATAGGTTGCCCTATTTATTGGCATATAATTATTCATAGTTAATCCCATATAATCCTTTGTGTTTTCATGGCATTAGCTCTTATTTCTTCTTGTTCATTTCAAATTTGTTTATCTCCTGGTATCATCGATCTCTTCTATTGGTTTTTTGTAGTTTCTATTTTGTTTATTTCTGCTTTAATCTTTATTATTTCCTTCTTTCTACTGGTTTGGGTTTTGTTTGGACTTTTTCTAGATCCTTTAGGTGTAAGGTGAGTTGTTTGTTTGTTTGTTTAGTTTTTCTTGCTTCTGGAGGTATGCTTGGACTGCTATCATCTTCCCTCTCAGAACATCTTTTGTAACATCAAAGAATTTGGATCATTGTGCTTTCATTTTCATCTGTCTCCATGTATTTTTTTAATTTCCTCTTGATGTCTTGGTTGACCCATTCATTGTTTAGTAGCATGTTTTAAGCCTCTATATATTTGCGTTCTTTCCAGATTTTTTCTTGTGCTTGATTTCTAGTGTCGTAATGGTGTGGTCAAAAGATGCATGGTAAAATTCCAGTCTTTTATAATTTGTTGAGACTTGTTTTATGGCCTTAGTGGTAATAAGTTCCTTTAACTCTTTATTTCTACTTTTATTCTGAATGATAGCCTTGCTGGATACAGTATTTTTTTTTAATTTTATTTATTTATTTGACATAGAGAGATCACAAGTAGGCAGAGAGGCAGGCAGAGAGAGAGAGAGAGAGAGAAGCAGGCTCCCTGCTGAGCAGAGAGCCCAATGCAGGACTTGATCCCAGGACCCTGAGATCATGACCTGAGCCGAAGGCAGCGGCCTAACCCACTGAGCCACCCAGGTGCCCCGGATACTGTATTTTTGATTGCAGGTTCTTTCCCTGTCAGCACTTCGAATATATGATGCCACTTTCTTCTGGTCTATAAAATTTCTGCTGAAAAATCAGCTGATAGCCTAATGGGATTTTCTTGTCTGTAACTGTTTTCTCTTGCTGCTTTAAAAATTCTCTCTTTATCAGTACTTTTTGTTATTTCGATTACTATGTGTCTTGGTGTAGACCTCCTTTTGTTGATTTTGTTGGTGTCCCTCTGTGCCTCCATGATCTGGATATCTATTTCCTTCCCCATATTCAGGAAGCTTTCAGCTATTATTTCTTCAGATAAACCTTCTGCTCTCTTTTCTCTCTCTTCTCCTTGCATTACCTCTGTAATGCAAATGCAATTGCACTTGATGGTGTCACTTATTTCCATTCATCTACTTTCATTTATTATAATTCTTTTTTCTCTCTCCTGTTCAGCTTCATTCCTTTCTATTATTCTACCCTCAAGATCACTGATCCATTCCTTTACTTCCTCTAGTCTACTATTTATTCCCTAACATATTTTTAATTTTACTTAAGATGTTCATATCTGACTTGTTCTTTTTATGTGTTCTATCTCTTTTTCAAGTCCCTCCTTTAGGTCCTCCATTCTTTTCTCTTTTTATGACCATTACTTTAAAATCTGTATCAGGTATATTACTAATCTCCACTTTGTTTAGCTTTCTTGCTGTGATTTTATCATGTTCTTTCGTTTGGAATCTTCTTTTTTTTTTTCCCTGTTTCTTCATTTTGTCTAACTCTCTGTGTCTGTTTCTATGTATTACAAAAGTCACCTATATCCCCTGCTCTTGAAAGTACTGGTCTTATGAAGAAGAGGTCTTGTCATGTCCTATAGCACCACCTCCCTTGTTTACCAAAAATTGGCACTTTAGGGTTTTCTCCTATGTGTGTTGTATGTACCCTTTTGATGTGGCTGAGCCATGTTTACCTTCAGTTCAGTCATCTGTAATGGTTCCCTTTGCATGTTGTATGTAGGGTTTGGTCCCTGTGTTGTTAGTGTGTTAGTGTGGAACCACCTTAAAATCGTGTTGTCAGACCAGGCATTTGCTAAACATGCAGTAAAACCAAACTGCACGGTGCTTTGCCTGTGTTTTCTCTTGAGAAGTTTTCATTGATGGATGGGGCCTGCGGTCATACCAGATGTCTGCCCCCTAGCTCATTGCTGGGTGCACAGTGGAACTGGTGTGTGTGGTTATCTTCTCCTCTTCCCAGAACTAAATCACTCTGGAGTGGTGCTGGCTGCTGTTGGACTGCTTGCACAGTGCTGGGCTTGAAACACTGCTTTTGATGGGCTCTGCTCCAAGGGTCTATTGGTGGGAGCAGGTCTGCAGAATGTGGGGGCAGGACACATGGTGCCAGCAAGATTAGAGCTGGCCTGATGCTGGACAGGACCTGAAGCTGCCTGGGAAAAATGCTGGGGAGTCAGGTTAGGATGGAAGGTACGGTTTCACAGAACTGTGTGGGGACAAGGCATACCGTTTGCAAGCTAGTTCTAGAGTATTAATGCTGTGCTAGTTCCCTCAGGTGTCCCTGTATTTAGGCTGGGGTGCAGGGGAGCAAAATGGTACCTGCCAGCTGTTTTGTTCTTGGTGAAGTCTCCCAAAAATCCTTGCCCTCCAGCACATACTCTGAGATTAAGAAATCAATCAATCAATCAATTAATCAATCTTCCTGTGTGCTCTAGGCATTTTTCAAACTGCTACTTCTGTGCTGTATCACAGGAATGGTGCTGGTTGTGCTATCTCCAGCTCTCCTAGAACCAAGTTCCTGGTTTTTAAAGTTCCAGGTGGAACTGATTGTTTGCCCACTCTGGTTTCAAAGCCAAATATTATGCTGATTTGTTTTCCCAGTCTGGATCTCCCATGCCTGGGATGCCTGGTGCGGGGGGTCTGTTACTCTCCCCTCCCTGAGCCCACAACATCCCTCTCTCGTGCAGATAGTCTCACAGGTCCATTTGGCTCCTGACTATGTCTCTGGCCTTCCTATTGTCTTGAATGTGGGCTTGTCTCTACATTTAGCTGTGGGGAGTCTCTTTTGCTAGTCTTCAGGTCATTTTCTGGATAATTTACACTGATGTTGGTATTTTCTAGTTGGGGATGAAGAATGAGGTTAGGAACTTCCTACTCTGCTGTCTTCTCCTGATGTCCAATCTTCATTGTTTTAAATTCCCTCTCTGAAAATTCCAACATCCTTGTCATGGCCAGTTCTTGTCATGGCTTTTTCTCTTCAAACTCTGTTTATTGCCTTTTAATATGCTTTGTAATTTTCTCTTGATTACTGGGTATGATGTTCTAGGGGAAATGAACAAAAGTAAGGCCTTTGGTAATGTAATCGTAGTTCTAGTGAGAGGGAAGCATTCTATAGTGCTATGGTTAGGTTTCAGTCTTTGAGTGTTCCTATGCCTCTAGACTGTGAACTTCACAACTATTTCTGGTTTTTGTTTTGTTTTTGTTGTTGTTGTTTTAACTCCACAAAGGTTGAAGTTGGGTATTTTCCTCCTTAGGTCAAATAGGCTCAGAGAAAATCCCAGCAGGTTTTCTAGCAGGTTAACTAGTTTCTCTTAAAGATAGACCATGTTAAGAAGATTAGAGTGCTCTGACATATTTACAAATGACTCCTTTCCCCTCTTCCTGCCAAAAACATGAAGGGAATTTACTGAGCTATTTCCTGTGAGCACCAGTCAAGCTCCTGACGGTAGAGTCACAAAAGTGTGGCAGTCTCCTATGACTGGTTTCCCCTAAAGCCTTTAATTCTCAGATTTGTACAGGCCTAGCATCCAGCAATTTATCAATACAGCTCAGATTTTCTGACCCTATTTCTGGTTCCTGGGGAGGTTTCTACTCCAGTATACTGTAATTCTCTGTCGGTCCAATTTTGTTGAAAATAGTTTGCCCCATGACCTTAATCCTCTTAAAGATCCCCCCCAAAAGTATTGATTTTTCAGTTTGTTTAGCTTTGTATCTGTTGTTAAGATAAAGTGGTGACCCTCTAATGTCCTTACATACCAATCCAGAAACCATAACCACCCTTAATTTTTAAGCCTAAATAATTCTTATAAAACTTACATTGGCAGTATGTTTACACATTCCATAAACGTAATGTATCTGTTAATTCAGCCCTTGCAGGCTTACTCCAAACATTTGGATAGGTCAAAAGGACTGAGACAAAGAGAGAGTTTCCTATTATGGGGAGATGGTGTGCTTCAGGGTAGGCTTTGAATGGAACCCTTCTTGCAGTGATCATCTAACTTTTTAGGTTTCACTTTCTGCCTCTATTCAATGAAAGAGGAGCTCCCAGTGGTGTAACTTGAACTCATTCCACACTCTTAGGACCTCTAAGAAGCTAGAGCATATCTTCTCACCATTATAACTCATCAAGGAAGTGCTTTTCCAAAAGGCAATTAATTTACAGGGTGACCAGCATTTTAATAGGTGGGCATGTACAAGATCTCCATGCAGCAGGAGGGAGAGTAGCTATCTGAAGAGACCTGCTCCTGTGAAATTTGGTTTGGTTTTGAGGTTTTAGGCTTGTAGAGAACATCATCATTTACTCTTCTAGGCAGGAGCATAAAGTAGGCAGAGAGAGTAAAGATAGAAATAGTGGCTCATGACAAGCTGGGAATAGGTAGCCACTAGAGCAGAGACTCTATAACAGTAGTTCCAGCTCTGGCAGCAGTGTATGCCTGTTCATGAGAACTAGATAGGAGTTGTTTAATCACAGAGCTGCTGTCAGAGGCTGGACATGGCACTCTCCTCACATGACCTTCCTTTCTGGCCCCAGATAGCTGTTTCAGATCTTTATCCTTCCTATCTTCTTAGCTAAACTGGAAGAGCCTAATAAGCACATGTGTAAATAAGTTAGGATTTCTTCTGGTTCTAATATTCTAGAATTATTCTGAACACAGTAGAAGCACATTAATTCAGATAGCTTGTTCCAAATATCTAATTATTATTCCATTTGGATGAAGTTGCAATTTATTTTTGTTCAGCAAAATTTTATTATAGATAGCTCAAACTAAAAAGAAAGGGGGTAGAGGAATTATTAAAATATTTAAGGAGACAAACTTAATTTAATATGTTAAACTATTTTATCTGAATATATATATATATATATATATATATATATATATATATGGAACTTCCATCTAAACAGCTTAAAAATGGATGGGGAAAACAGACAAATCAACAAATAGATTGCTGTGACAAATGTTGAGAGAGAGATATACACACGGTGTGTTAACAAGAAGAATAATTCCTCAGGTACACTAGGGTTGGGGGTCCAGAGAGAGAGAGACTCACTCCCTGGCAATTACAGAGTGTGGAGGATAAAACAAAACTCCTTCTGTGTGCTGCTTCTCTCTCATTACTCTACTACTGTACTGACAGCACTTCTGATAACAGGTGTGTGTGTGTGTTTCCCAAATAAAGCAATTCTCTGAAATGCCTGTTGGGTATCCTAAAGTTTAATTCAATTTTAATACTAGTTGGAATTAATGCAGACCCCACAAGTTAAGGGCTCATTTCCACAAGACTGCACCCAACTTCAACTTGTCAAGTAATAGGTCCCCAGGTTACCCATAACTTAACTACAAATCAGAGTTTCCCATGATTCCTCCTCCCCCCTTGAGTTCAATTATTTCCTAGAAAAACTCACTGAACTCAAGAAAACTCTTACTTGCATTTATTGTGATTATTATAAATACAGTATATGATTAAGGATGTAGATAAGCAGCCAGATGAAGAGCTCCATAAGACAAGGTCTGGAAGGGTTCTAAGCACAAGAGCCTCTATCCCTGTGGAGTTAAGTAATCTCCCAACATGTGGTTGTGTACACCAATCTGGAAGCTCCCTGAATCCCATACCTTTGGGATTTTTATGGAGACTTCATCACATAGGTATGATTAATTGTAAACTCAATTTCTAGCCCCTCTTCTGTTCCTTGGGAAAAAAAGTTCCAAGCATCTTCCTGGTAACCAGTCCTCATCCAGGAGCCAGAAAATTCCAAAGGATTTAGGAGCTCTGTTTAAGGAACCAGTGTCAAAGACCAAATATAAGAACAAATGCTCCTAGTGCCCTTATCACTTGGGAAATTACAACAGTTTCAGGAACTCTCTGTCAGGAACAAGGGCCAGAGGCCAATATATATATTTTCTATTATTTCACATGTTGGCTATGTTTAATGGTTGAATCTAGGTGTCTAGATGAAGAGGAGAGGGCAAGAACACCAGGAAAAGTGTTTATAGGCAACCACAAATAGTGCCATGGAAATGGAGACCCTATAGTAATAATATTGGAGAGCATAATCAATTCTCACTATTCATGGTAGTTATATACTTTAAACTTGTGAGCACTGAATTATGGAACACTGAACTATTACTTTGTGGTATGGGTCACAGAATATAGGGTTAAGTCTGTGAGTCTCTGGTCAAAACATTTCATCAAATGAAATGATGGTCTGTGTTTTTGTTTGTTTGTTTGTTTGTTTGTTTTGTTCCTTCACCATTGCTATTTGTATTCTGTGATAGATTTTTCTATAGTCCCACACAGACCAATTTCCAGTTTCATTTCTAATCAACCAAACTCAAATTAGGAAAACTTATAATAAGGGTTTTATTCTTGGGATTTCACAATATGAAATCTAATATGAAATATGACCTTAAGACAGAAAACTGAGTAACAGAAAGTTAAATCTTACTCATGCAACCTGACTGGGCATTAAAACATTTAGACTTGTGCTCGCTTCGGCAGCACATATACTAAAACATTTAGACTTCCTTGTTGCATTGAACATGAATTATATATAGAAATAATTAATTAGTAAAAACAAAAAGTCAGCAATACAGAGTTAATTAAGCTACTTTACATAGACAAATTAGAGCCAGAGGAGGTGTCAACCAACTTTTTCAACTTCTCAATAACACAATAATAATGCAATCACTTCCATACAATGTTATCCTTAGCTCATAAAAATAAGTTATCTCTCAGCCTTTTTTTTCCCCCCTCCATCCTTTCTGGAGATGGTTGAATGTACAAAAGATTAAGAATATATAGCAGAAATCAATATTTATTCATTTAAGACAGTTTAGGAAAAAGTGTACATCCTTTCTCATACCATACAAAATTAATTGTCTATAACTGAAAGATTTAATAACAAAATGAAATTATAAAGACATAGAAAATAAATATTCTTGCACTGAGAATTATCTAAGTAGAAAGTTGAAATTATGAATAACAAAACATGGGGTCAAGAAAAAAAAAGTAAAAATAAAAGAAATGGAAAGCCTGTAAAAAATCTGAATGAGGGAGAGCTGGCTGGAATATAAAAGTTATGAAGCAAAAGTCTTAATCCAGTAGTTTATAATTGTCCAATTCACATAGTGAAGGGATAGAATAGCCAAAGGACTAGAAGTCAAGCCAGTGGTTGACTGGGTCCACCAGCCCATAGACCTAATTTTTCTCTCTCCTGTGGCAAGTATGTCACTCTGAAAATTATTAAATTTGGCGTTGTACCCTAGGGATAGTAACAACAATAATGGCCTTTTCCTGTCATAATTATGTGCTCCCCATGCAAGCTCTTAATTAGAATATGACTTGCCTATAAATATCTACTTACAGGGAAAGACTGTTGTTATGGCGACCCAAGTTTTCTCGTATATTCAGTAACCAAATATTATTCATTTATTTATTCATTCATTTAATAAGCTCAGAATATATCATATGCCCTAGGCATAGCCCTAAGATTATTAATTTAAGTAACCATAAAAGAATTCCTATATGACACCAAAGAAATAGGGATCTTGCTTTTTGCTTAGTTTTTTTTTTCCCTTAATATTTATTTATTTATTTAAAAAGAGAGAGTGTACTCTAGTGAGGTGGAGGGGAAGGGCAGAAAAAGGCACTTGCTGAGTATGGAGGCTGATGTGCATATGGCTCCCAGGACCATGAGATCATGACCTGAGCCAAAATCAAGAGTCAGCCACTTAACTGACTGAGCCAATCAGGTGCCCCCTGCCTTGCTTTTTAAATAATTCACTCCATCCTTCAAATTGTTTCAACATGCATAACCATATATAAATTACATATTTATGATATTCTATGTGAATAATATACTGTACATATTGTAAAAATATTTTTCAGAAAAATTCCAGGATGACATGATGTGCCTTCCATCTTCTTCCTATGACTAATCTATCTGTATGTCTTCTTTGGAGAAATGTCTGCTCATGGCTTCTGCCCATTTTTAATCCATTTAATTAGATCATTAGGGTTTTGGGGGGGTTCGCATTGATTTGTATAAGTTTTTTTTAATGTATTTTGGATACTATTCCTTTATTGATATATCATTTGTGAATGTCTTTTCCCATTCAGTAGATTGTCTCTGTTTTGTTGATTCTTTCTTTTGCTATGCAGAAAATTTTTGTTTTTATATAGTGCCAATAGTGTACTTTTGCTTTTGTTTCTCTTGCCTCAGGAGACTTACCTAAGAAAATGTTGCTATGGACAATGTCAGAGAAATTACTGACTGTGCTCTCTTCAAGGATTTTTATGGCTTCAGGTCTCAGATTTAGGTCTTCACTCCATTTTGAGATTATTTATTTATTTATTTTTAGTTTTTTGGGTTTTTTGTATGATGTGAGAGAATAATCCAGTTCCATTCTTTTGCAACTAGCTGTCCTCCTTTTTCAACACCATTTATAGAAAAACCTATCTTTTCTCCATTGTGTATTCTTGTCTCCTTTACCAAAGTTTAATTGACCACATAACCATGGATTTATTTCTGAGGCATCTGTTCTGTTCTATAGATTTGTGTGTCTATTTTTGTGCCAGTACTATATTGTTTTGATAACTGCATCTTTGTACTGTATCTTGATATCTGGAATTATGATACCTTTAGTTTTGTACTTCTCTTTCAAGACATCTCTGGCTTTTCAGCATCTTTTGTGATTTCATACAAATTTTAAGAGGATTTGTTCTAGTTCTGTGAAAAATGCTGTTGGTATTTTAAATGTGTAGATTGCTTTGGGTAGTATGGACATTTTAACAAAATTTGTCTTGCAATCCATAAGCATGGAATATCTTTCCATTGTTTGTTTCATCTTTAATTTCTTTCAGTGATGTTTCATAGTTTTCAGATTACAGGTCTGGAAGTTTATTTGTTAGTGTTTTATTATTTTTAGTATAATTGTAAATGGAATTGTTTTCTTAATTTTTTTTCTGCTACTTCATTATAAGTGAATAGAAAGGCCACAGATTTCTGTACACTGATTTTGTATCCTGCAACCTTAATGAATCCATTTATTGGTTGTAGTAGCTTTTTGGCAGTCTCCAGGGTTTTCAGTATATTATCATGTCATCTGCAAATGATAAAAGTTTTACTTCTCTCTTCCCAATTTGGATGACTTTTAATTCTTTTTGTTGTGTGGTTGCTATGGCTAGGATTTCCAGTACCATGTTGAATAAAAGTGCTCAGAGTGAATATCTTTGTCTTATTCTTGACCTTAAGGGAAAAGCTCTCATTTTTATCACCATTGAGTATGACATTAGTTGTGGGTTTTTCATATAAAGCTTTTATTATGTTGAGGGATGTTCCCTCTAAACCTACTTTGTTGAGGGTTTTTATCATGAATTAGTATAGTACTGGGTCAAAGGCATTTTTATCATTTGTCAAAATGACTATATGGTTCTTACCCTTCTCTTATTGATGTGATGTATCATGTCAATTGATTTGCAAATATTGGACAATCTTTTTTTTTTAAGATTTCATTTATTTATTTGACAGAGAGAGAGAGAGTGCAAGCAGGAACACAAGCAAGGGGACTGGAAGAGGAAGAAGCAGGCTTCCTACAGGGAGCCTGGTTTGGGGCTCAAGCCAATGAAACAATTTCATTATTCCCAGAGCCCTGGGATCATGACCTGAGCCAAAGGCAAACACTTAATAACTGAGCCACCCAGGCACACCCCTTATATTGGGCAACTCTTGCATACCAGGAATAAATCCAACATGATCATGGTGGATGATTTTTTTTTCATAAGTTATTGGATTTGTTTTGCTAATGTTTTGTTGAGGATTTTTGCATCTATGTTCATCAGAGATATTGGCCTGTAGTTCTATACTTTTGTAGTGTCTTCGCCTGGTTTTTGTATCAGGTTAATGTTGGCCTCATAGAACAAATTTGGAGACTTTCCATTCTCTTCTATTTTTTTGTAAAAGTTTGAAAAGAAAAGTTATTAACTTTTCTTTAAGTGTTTGGTAAAACTCACCTATGATGTCATCTGGTCCTAGACTTTTGTTTGGGGGAGGTCGTTTTTTTAATTTTTATTTTCCTAATTACTGATTCAATTTCATTGTTCATAATCAGTCTGATAATTTTTTTTTTATTTCTTCTTGATTCAGTTATGGGAGGTAATATTTTTCTAAGAATTTATCCATTTCTTCTAGAATTTATCCACTTCTAAGAATTTATTCATTTCTTGTCCAATTTGTTGGCATATAATTTTTCATAATATTATCATGGCTTTGTTTTTCTGTGGTGTTGTTATTTCTACTCTTTCATTTCTGATTTTGAGTCCTATTTCTCTCTTTCTCTTTCTCTCATTCCAATGGGTTTGACTAGTAGTTTATCAGTTTTTTTAAATGTTCTCCAAGGATCAGCTACTGATTTCATTTATATCTTTAAATGTTTTTTTGTTCATTTTGAAGTTCCATTTCATTTATCTCTGCTTCAATATTTTTTTCAATCTCTGCTTTCAATCTTTTTTTATATAATTCCTTCTGCTGGTTTTGGTCCCCCTCCCAGCTCTGTTAGATTTAAGGTTAGGTTAATTATTTGAAATTTTTCTCACTTCTTTAGGTAGGCCTCTAAATTTGATTTGAAATTCCCTTTTAGAATAGCTTTTGCTGCTTCCAAAAGTTTCCAGGCTATTGTGTTTCATTTTCATTCATATTCATGTATTTTAAAACTTTCTCTTTGATTTCTTGGTTGACCTTTCCTTGTTTAGTTGTATGTTATTTAACCAAGCTGTATGTGTGTGCTTTCCAGAGTTTTTCTTACAGTTGATTTCTAGGTTCATAGCGCTGTGGTCAGAAAAGATGCATGGTATGATTTCAGTCCTTTTTAATTTGTGGAGACTTGTTTTATGGTCTAATGCATGATATATTCTGGAGAATATTTGATGTGTACTTGAAAAGAATGTATATTGTACTATTTTAGGATGGAATATTCTGAATATACCAATTAGATACATCTGGTCAAATGTGTGATTCAAAGCCATTGTTTCCTCATTGATTTTCTATTTGAATGATCTATCCATTGATGTAAGTAGGGTGTTAAAGTCCCATGTTATTTTGTATTAGTATTGATTACTTCCTTTATGTATGTTATTAGTTGCTTTATGTATTTGAAGGCTCCATTGGTGGGTGCATAAATATTTATAATAGTTATATCTTCTTGTTGAATTGTTTCCTTTATGGTTATATACCATATATATGTATATATGGTTATATACCATATACCATATATAGTGTCCTTCTTTGTAACTTGTTACAGTCTTTGTTTGTAAAGTCTACTTTGTCTGGAAGAATCCTGTAGATGATGTAAAAGGGGAACTGTGTTTCATCTGGTCTCTTGAATTTACCTAGATATCTAACAGATCATTCAGAAGATCTGAAAATTCAACCTGAGATCTAAGGAAAGAATTGCTACAATACTACAAATAGAAAAAAGACTACTATTTGCAAAGGAAGAAGGTGAAGAGACATGATTTTGAGGGGATATATAAACCACAGTCGGGAGGGATCCTCTGTAAGCAGGCCGCTGGAAAGTAATACAGCAGTAGTACATAGAATCAGAACTTTTAGAAGTCGGCTTCCATGAGGGACATCGCTGGCTGAAATATGCTCAGGTGGTAAAGCAGGGCAGACTCTTAAGCAGTGTGGTCTCAGGATCCCCAGGGTCACAGAAAGAAGGGGGATGCCTGAATGCAGCAGAGTGCCCAAGTGTTGGAGCAGAGAAGCCAGCTATAATTAGCGAGCTCCAAAGTGGCTTCTCAGCTATGTGTTGCAATAAACTATGAACCCCAACACAATCAGGAGACCACTCTCCAAGCAGGGACCCAAAAAAAGAACAACTGCTATGAGAGCTGGATCCTTTGTCCAGGAGGAGTAGCATGGATCAGAAAAAAATAAGGCAAAGCCTCCCCAAACAGGCTTTTTTGAGGCACCTCTCCTTCCCCTGGGAGGATTGATGTTGGTACACACAGCAGGAGTCTGGGGAGTTTGAAGCATATGAAAGGGTTTGACTGTCTTTCCCTGAAGGGGCACTGAAGAGTGGGGGACATGATCCTTCAGCTCTAGGGCTGGAGATTGGGGTGGCACCATTTTTTTGTTGTTTGTTCACCCTATAAAGCAGCAGTAAAAGACAAATAGAGTAATCCATATGAGTTTACATTGAGCCTGGCCCCTGGCAAGGAATGGTGCAATTCCACCTAGGCAAAGACACCCGCGGATCAGTGCAACAGCCCTCTTACCCAGAAGACCAGAAGGATCCTCAGGGGAATACCAAATAAATAGATCCCTCAAAACTGAAAAACTCTTGTGCTGGGGAAAATAGTATATAGAATTGGGGTTTTGGCATGAGTCTTTAATCTTGCAGTTTAAGATTTTTCTTTTTCCTTTTCAACTAGTTTTTTATTTTATCAACTCTTTGTTTTTAAGTCTTTTTTAAATTCCATTTTTTCCATTTTCACTTGATAGATATACACTTCATTTTTTGCTTCCTTTCACTGTATACAATTTTATTTTGTTATATATAAATTTTGCTTTCTTTACAATTCTGAGATTTAGCTTCTTCTAACAAACAGGACAAAATACACACAGGGCAAGTGGATTACCCTGTTTTGTCCACCTGTGTCCACACTTGTGAGATTATGTTCTTTCTTTTCTACTTTTTTTTAATTTTCTGTTTTGTTTTCTGACCTCTTCAGATTTTTCTAGTATGTATTTCACTTGATATTTTTTTTATTTTGTTTTCCCACTCATCCTTTCTTCTCTGGGCAAAATCACTATAGGAAAGAAATGACAACAAAAGAAAACAGAGGTAATACTTTCTGCCACAGATCTTATCAATATGGACATAAGTAAAATGTCAGAGCTCATTAAAGATATCGGTTATAAAGTTACTAGCTCTCTTTAAAAAAAGACTTTAGAGAATCTCTTAGTGCAGAAATAAAATCTAATCAGGCAAAAATTTAAAAGTGCTGTAACTGAGATGCAGTCTAAAATGGCTGCTCTAATAGCTAGAATAAATAAGGCAGAAGAGAGAGTAAGTGACATAGGAGACAAAACAGTTGAAAGGAAGGCAGCTGAGGAAGAGAGAGAAAAACAATTAATGTACCATAAGGGAAGGATTTGAGAAATCAGTGATACCATAAAGTGCAACAATATTAGAATTATTGGGGCCCCAGAGGAAGAAGAAAGAGAGAGAGAGACAGAAGGTATATTTGAGCAAATCATAGCTGTGAACTTCCCTAATCTGGGGAAGGAAATAGACATTTAAGTTCAAGAAGTAAACAGAATGTCCCCTGAAATCAATAAAAATAGATGAACACCCTGCCATATAATAGTGAAGCTTGCAAATTACAGAGATAAAGAGAAAATCCTAAAAGAAGCTCAAGGCAGGAGCTCCTTAAACTACAATAGTGGAAACATTTGACTGGCAACAGACCTATCCACAGAGACCTGGTAGAACAGCAAGGGCTATCATGATATATTTAGAGTACTAAATGAGAAAAACATGCAGCCAAGAATATTTCATCTATCAAGGCTGTCATTCAGAATGGAAGGAGAGATAAAGAGTTTCCAGGACAAAGAGAAACTAAAACAATTGTGATCACTAAACCAGCCCTGCAAGAAATATTAAAGAGGATCCTGTAAGTGAAGAGAGAGCCCAAAAGTAGCATAGGCCAGAAAGAAACAGAGATAATTTACAGGGACTTTACAGGTAATACAATGGCACTAAATTCATTTCTGTCAATAGTTACTCTGAACATAAGTAGGCTAAATGCTCCAATCAAAAGACAGAGGATTGCATGAAGCAATAGGTGTGTTGCAAAAACAATGAATTCTGTTACGCTGAAAAGAAATAATAATAAAAAAAAAAAAGACAGAGGATATCAGATTGAATAAAAAAGCAAGAACCATCCATATTCTGTGTACAAGAGACTCATTTTAGACCTAAAAACACCACAAGATTGAAAGTGAGGGGGTGGAGAACCATTTATCATGCTAATGAGCATTAAAAGAAAGATGAAATAGGAAACCTTATATCAGACAGATTAGGTTTTAAACCAAAGATGATAACAAGATGAGGAAGGACAGTATATCATGTTTAGGATCTATCCAACAAGAAGATCTAAAAATTATAAATATTTATACTCCTAATTTGGAAACAGCCAATTACATAAACCAATGAATAAGTAAATTAAAGCAACAGATTGATAATTACATAATAATAATAGGGTACTTCAACAACCCACTCAGCAATGGACAATCATCTAAGCAGAAGATCAACATTGAATGACAATGACACACTGGACCAGGTGGACTTCACGGATATATACAGAGCATTCAATCCTAAAACAACAGAAAACACATTCTTCTTGAGTGCACAGGGAACATTTTACAGAACAGTCCACATACTGGGTCACAAATAAGGTCTCAATGGGTACCAAAAGATTACGATTATTCCCAGTAATTTTCATACTACAATCATTTAGAACTTGAACTCAATCACAAGAGGAAATTTGGAAAACATTTAAACACTTGGAAGGTAAAAAGCATCTTACTAAAGAATGAATGGGTCAACCAGGAAATTAAAGAAGAATTTTAAAAATTTATGAAAACAAATGAAAATGAAAACACAACTGTTCACAACCTTTGGGACACGGGAAAGGTGGTCCTAAGGGGGAAATATATAACCATCCAAGCCTTTCTCAAAAAATTAGATAAGTCTCAAATACACAATCTAACCTTATACCTAAAGAAACTGGAGAAAAAAAAAACAATAAAGCTTAAACCAAGCAGAAGAGAAATAATAAAGATTAGAGCAGAAATCAATGAAACAGAAACCGAAAGAAGAGAAGAACATATAAATAAAAGTTGAAGCTGGTTCCTTGAAGGAATTAATAGGATTGATAAACCCCTAACCAGATTTAAGAGAAAAGAGAAAAGACCCAAATTAATAAATTGAAAATTTTAATAAATTAAAAAATGAAAGAGGAGAGATCACGATCAACAGCAAGGAAATACAAACAATTATAAGAACATATTTTGAGTTACTGTATGCCAACAAATTAAGCAACCTGGGAGATATGGATACATCCTGGAGACTTATAAACTACCAGAACTCTAAGAGGAAGAAACAGAAAACCTGAACAAACCCTCACCAGCAAGGAAATTGAAGCAGTGATAAAAAAATCTCCCAACACCTGAGTCCAGGTCTGGATGGCTTTCCAGGGATATTTTGCCAAACATCTAAAGAAAAACTAATACCTACTCTTCTGAACCTGTTCCAAAAAACAGAAACAGAAAGAAAACTTCCAAACTCTTTCTATGAGGCCAACATTACCTTGATCCCAAATCCAAAGAACTCACCAAAAAAAAAAAAAAAAAAAAAAAAAAAAAAGAATTATAGACCAAAATCCCTGATGAGCATGGGTGCCAAAATTATCACCAAGATATTAGTAAGGTCCAACAGATACATTAAAAGGATTATTCACCATGACCAAGTGGAGTTTATTCCTGGACTGCAAGGCTGTTTCAACATTTGCAAATCAAACATAGCATATAACTTTAATAAAACTAAAGACAAGAAACATACGATCCTCTCAATTGATGCAGAAGAAGTATTTGACTAAATACGCCATTCTTTCTTCATTAAAATTCTCCCCAGTGTAGGGATAGAGGTAACATACTTCAATATCATAAAAGGTACCTACCAAAAGCCCACAGCAAATATTATTCTCAATGGGGAAAAACTGAGAGCTTTTCCCGTAAGGTCAGGGACACAACCGTGGATGCCCACTCTCAACCACTGTTGTTCAACATAGTACTAGAAGTCCTAGCCTCAGCGGTCAGACAACAAAAGGAAATAAAAATAATTCAAATTGTCAAAGAAAAGGTAAAACTCTTACTCTTCACAGATGTCATGGCACTTTATGTGGAAAAATCCAAAAAACTCCACCCCAATTGAAATTCCTTACCCTATTTTATGCATATCTATTACCAGTTTTTTATTTGTGGTTATTATTAGATTTGTATATAACATCAGCATATAGCAGTCCATATTAAGGAGACAGTTGCTTATGTTTGAACCCATTTTTTCTCCTCTCCTTCCCAAGTTTTATGTATATGGTGTCTTACTTTACATCTTTTAATTTTGTGAATGTCTTGACTGATTTTTGTAATTATACTTAAGTTTAACACTTTTTGCTTTCTTACTTTTCTTACTCCTTCTTATGGCCTTTCCTTTCCATTCAGAGTCCCAGAAACCATTTTTTTTTTTTTTTTGTAGGATTTCTTTGGTGGTGATGAATTCCTCTAATTTCTTTTTTGTCTGTGAAACTTTTTATCTCCCCTTTTATTCTGAAGGATAGCCCTGATGTATAGAGTATTCTTGTTTGCAGAGTTTTTGTTAGCACATTTAATATATCATGACAGTCCCATTTGGCCAGCAAAGTTTCTGTTGAAAAATCAGCTGATAACCTTATGGGATTTCCTTGTATGTAACTGTTTTCTTTTCTCTTGCTGCTTTTAAAATTCTCCTTTTGCCATTTTAATTAATATATGTCTTGGTGTAGACCTCCTTGGGTTTATTTCAGTGGGTTTCTCTGTGCTCCCTGGATCTGGATATTTGTTCCCACCCCAGACTCAGGGAAGTTTTCAGCTATTATGTCTTCAAATAATTTTTCTGCCCACTTTTCCTCTCTGTTCTTTTGGGATCCCTATAATATGAATGTTATTATGCTGAATGTATCACTAAATTCCCTTAGTCTATTTTTTCTTTCTTTCTTTCTTTCTTTCTTTCTTTCTTTCTTTCTTCTTCTTCTTTTTCTTCTTCTTCTTCTTCTTCTTCTTCTTCTTCTTCTTCTTCTTCTTCTTCTTCTTCTTCTTCTTTTTTTTTTTTTTGGTTATTCTTTTCTCTCTGTCACCCCACTTCATTGTTTTCCATTACTCTGTTCTCCAGGTCGCTGATCTGTTCTGCTTTCTCTTGTCTACTATTTATTTCCCCTAGTTTATTTTTAATATCCATTACTGATTTCCTCATCTTTGATTGGTTCTTTTGTATGTTTTCTATTAATGGTCTCACTGAGGTCCTCCACTCTTAAGTCAATTATCTTTTTGACCATCACTTAAAGTTCTCTCAGGCATATTATGTATCTTTATTTTATTTAGCTTTCTTACTGTGATTTTGTCCTGTTCTTTCATTTGGGACATATTTTTCTGTCTCATTTTTTCTAACTACTTATGTCTGTTTTTCTTTGTTTGTTTGTTTGTTTTTGTTTTGTTTTGTTTTTTAATACTAGGAACATCAGCTACATCCTTTGCTCTTGCAAGTAGTGGCCTTATGACTAAGAAGTCTTATAATACCCTTCAGTGCCATGTTTCCTGTTCCCTAGGACCTGGCACTTCAAGGAGTGACTCCTATGTGTGTTGTGTGTGTCTTGTTTTGTTCTGGACACTTTTTTCTGCAGTCCTTTTGGCTGCAGTGGCTTTCTTGCCTATAGTGAATAGTGTTTGGTCCATAGCTGATGTAGAGTGGGTTTTAACAAGGTACATGCCCATTTACTTGCTAAGTGAGACCTGGAGCCCCTGCTTCAGGACTGGGCTGACCTAGCAGAAGTGCTGAGAGTGCATGGGCTGTCACTTCCAGGAAAGAGGATCCCACAAAAGGCAGGGTTTGTGTTGCTGTAAAGATTTGCACTGGTCTTCTAGGGGTGTGAACTGGCAGCACCAGGACTGAGACAAGTGTGACTGGGAACAGTGTATCTACTGAAGTGATGGAGACAGAGCTTGGTCCAAACAAGTTAAGTAGGGAGTGGGGGCATTGATCTGGTTTCTGCAGATGGAAGTGTGTTTATGCTAGGAGCTGGGGACAGGGAGGAGGGGAGGGAGAGGAGCATGGTGCCTATCAGTTCCTTTGTTCCTGGAGGAGTCTTTCTGAGATTCTTGTATCTCTAGGACATCCCATGTGATGAGTAAATCACTTTTCTTCCATTCTTTCCCTGGTGATTTTTCAAATTGCTGGTTCTATGTTCTATCTGCTAAGGTTGCTTGATATGCTATCTCTTTAAGGCTGGGGACTCAACTTCCTAACATTCTCAGGGCTCTCCTAGAGCTGAGCTTAATGACATTTAGAATTCTATCCAGGTACTAACCAGGCCAAGCTTTTAGGTTGCTTGTTGTTAAGAACTAGTGAAATGTGTCTCCTCTCCCTTCAAAGCCAAATGTTATGGGGTTTGTCTTACCCTAGAAGTTTCCTCTGTGTGACAGTCTGTTTCTCACCCTTCTCAGCACCCCTGGCTACTTCCTCTCCACAAGTAGCCATGGCCTGTTTAGGCTTCAAATCACCTCTCCACCTTTCCTACCTTCTTCATGGTGGCCTCTCCTTGCCAGTCTTTGGGTAGTTTTCTGGGTTATTAAACTGATGTGTTATCTTGTTGTGTCTGTTGGACAAGGCAAGCTTAGGTTCCTCCTACTCCACCACCTTCCCAGTCTCCTCTATATGTATATACTTATTGACTTAAAATAGAATGACCACTCTGGAGGTTTGCAAAACAAGCACTTTCCAATATTGGTTATAATTTTACTTGGGAGAACAGGGATGGAGGAAATAGAGGTTGAAACCCATGCCTATGGGTTTGCTTTTTGACTGTGCCCAGCCCATGCATCAGACATTGAGCTATGAAGCCATCAGGATATCTCTAGTCCAGCCATTCTCTGCCTATACTACAGGAGACATCCTCAGTGAAAAATGCTTAACTGAGTCCAGTCTATCCTCAGATCTATGAGAGATCATAACAATAAATGATTCTTGTTACAGGACGCTAATTTTGGGGTAGTTCACTTACAGAAAAAGGCAACTGAAAAAGGGAGTAACCACTCCCATTACTCATACTCAACTTTACTTTTATATTTTTCCTAATAGATGGGACTTTAATATTTACTTGGGTTACTTAACAAATTTAGGGTTTTTTTTCACTTCATCTATAGCAGAAATAGCTTTTGGCCCAAAGGCTTTACCTTTGTCTTATGGATTAGTTGAACAAACTTTGATCTTCTAAAAACTCTGCTTCTGGGACGGGAACACTCGGACTAACACTGTGATCTTTTACAAATCACCTATACAAAAGTCTAGAGAAAAAAAAAAAAAAAACACTCCTTGAAAATAACTTTTTATTTCTAAAGTTTGCAGGGTGCCTGGGTGCCTCAATGGGTTAAAGCCTTTGCTTTCTGTTCAGGTCATGATCCCAGGGTCCTGGGATCAAATCCCATGCTGGGCTGTCTGCTCAGCAGGGAGCCTGCTTCCTCCTCTCTCTCTGCCTACTTCTGATCTCTGTCAAATAAAAAAAATAAATAAATAAAACCTTTAAAACAAAACAAAAACCAAAGTTTGCATGACATCTTTACAAAAGAATAAAAGAAATACACCAGTATGATAAAATGAAGGCATATTATAACAATCTTATAATAGTAAAAAAAATTTTTATTGCTTAATGTCATTTACTTAATTGTTAATCCATTTTTTCTGTTTAGTAAGCATTAAAACTACAACTTGCCTTCTACATACTCTGTTGAGCAGATCTTTTGCTTTGTCCCTTCCTCTGTTCAGACATGAAACAATTAACTTCATAAAATTGAAAATAGCTTTCAAATGTCATTATCTTTTTCTAATTTTCATGGGCACTTAGAAGAATGCTAATTAAGGGCACCTGGGTGGCTCAGTGGGTTTAGCCGCTGCCTTCGGCTCAGGTCATGATCTCGGGGTCCTGGGATTGAGTCCCGTGTCGGGCTCTCTGTTCATCAGGAAGCCTGCTTCCTCCTCTGTCTCTCTCTCTCTCTCTGCCTACTTGTGATTTCCCTCTGAAATAAATAATAAAATATTTAAAAAAAAGAATGCTAATTAAGTTCAAATTGAAATTTTCATATTTTTTCATTTATTGATGGAGCTGCATTATTTTGCAAAGAGAACCTCTTTAATAATATTGTCATATTTTTTGAGAACTCTACATTATAAAATGATGAACATCATTTCCGTGAAGTACAGAGGTTTTATAACAATAATGTCTGAAAATACATCTATCAGATTTCAATTCATTGCCAGTTTTGGGGTTCCTAGTGATCTGTTCCTAGTGATCTGCTAGAGGTCATTGCGCATCCTCTAATCATTCATCTCCCAACTATGTATTAAGAATTTTAAAATAACCTATCTGTCAGCTTGATGAGGGAGCAGGAGGCTGGCGGAGGACAAAGCAAAAGCTGGCGCCTTGCACCCCCTCTTCACCCGCTCCCCTCCATATGTGTAGCATTCCTCAGGCACCCCTGATTGCCATACAACGATAAATAGTTAACTTGCAGGGATCGCAATCCTGCAGAACAGGAATCTCCCTTGCTCTACAAGATGTCCTAGAGACCTAAACAGGGAGGTTACCTTATCAATAGCACAAATTTCCAGAGGCAAATAACTCTTGGTTCCTGAAGCCCTAATGTCCCCCTCCCACCATAAACTGGAGGAGACTGAGGTAGAAAGGTATGTAAATGATAGCCAGATCATAGTGCCCCACCAAGAATCTCCCAATTATCTTGATGTTAATGCCTGATCTAAAGATGACATTGATCAAGCCATAAGGGCAAAGACTCACCCCGGCACCTTGTAGGCCCTCTCTAGCATGTGAAAACTCTGTTGAAACCTCCCATTCCTTCACCACCTCCCCCAACTGTGGGGTATATAACATGCCCACCCTCACAACCCGGGGCAGCAGCTCTTCTTGCCCATGGGTCCTGTCCCCGTGCTTTAATAAACCACCATTTTGCACCAACGATGTCTTAAGAATTCTTTCTTTAGTCGTCGGCTCCAAACCTCCTCACCCCACCGAACCTGACTTAGGTTCTGGGACTTCATCATTTTTGGCAAGCCAGCCAGGAGTTTTATGTGTCTTTACATTTGGACTCTGAGCTTCGGTGCAAAATTGGTGAGTACTTTCTCTCCTTTTCCTGTACTCTCATTCCAGGGCTTTTTTAAGGAGTATGGTCTTATTGGAACACTTGCATGTCAATTGCTCAGGCTGTAATCCTCTAGCCCATGGCTACTCTATGGGGAGAACGTCTGCCTTTTGGCTGTAAGTTAGTACCCTGGCCGGAATGGCAATAAGACCCAGAAACTTGGATGGCCTCACTCTATTCCTGTTCTTATAGAAAGTTGTCTCTCTTGGGCACGGGACAGCCACCTAAGTCACCAGGATGGCTGCCAATCTTAAGACTCCCATGTGAGGATTCCTCCTGATTGATCTAATGTGATCCCCTCCACATCCCTGGTCTAGCCACTTCTGGCCACGAGACCTCCACTGGAAGCCGGCCGAAACCAGTACCCGATTGAATTAAAACGCAACCCGGGACCGTTTCCTAGGGAAGTTGGCTGCAAGGACCACATGTGTTGGAATGTCGCATAGACCATAATGGATTTCAGTCTTTACTGTTTCTCGTCAGTGTCTTCTGCAAACCGCCTAAAGCTATGAAATTGGGTAATTTCCCCTTGCCAAACTTTTCTAGTATTTTCATGGGTTAATATGGCAAAACAGTATGCAGTCTTCAGGACAGACAATGGCATGGCACAATTTCCTAGTCCATTCACCAGGCACCCATCTGTAGCCTAGGATGCGATGGGGAAGTGGAGGGACGCCGGTACCCCTCCAGGGCCTCTTAGGGCAGGAATGCCTTCTGGGGAAGGCATGATGGTGATCAATAGCATATCTTGAGGGATGCCTCAGGTCGCTTTTGACACCTAAAACCTCTGACATACCCTGTGTGGGACACCACCCAGGAGTCGGGGTATTTGGTAATGGACGTTCTTTACTTTTCTGGAAGCATGACCTCATTAGGCTGCTTCAGTTCCCAAGGACTCTACCTTGGGGTGCCTTTTAACCCACTGGAAATGATTTGGATTGCAAAACTTAGGAAAGGACTGAGCTCCTGTAACACTGCATGGCCTCAGTGGGATCTATCAGTTAGATCTCTGCAGGAAACAGGGCAAATGGACCTACGGTGCCTGCATTGCTCATACCTAGGCCTTCATTGCTCTGCACCAGGACCCCAGACTAAGGGGCTTTTGCGGAATGTGTTTGCCCAAATGAGTCATCTAGTAAACTTTCTCCTGACATATTGGATGGTAATTACGTAAATAAGCCTTCTTATAGTAAACCCAGGTTGCTGGGCCATCCCTTGCAAAGGGGACTCTGGCTTTATTTCTCTGTTTCTCTTAATAGATGTGGGGGCTTCTCCCTCACTCACGTCCTGTGTTAATGGCTATAACTGGAGCCAACTGGGGTTGGTCTAACTCGAGACAGAGACCATAAGGAATATTCCCAAGCAGCTGCTGAAACTCTCTTTGTTTTGGGGAAGTTTCCCTGTGTTCTCTGGCCTGACTTGGACTGCCTAACCCCTTCCCCCTTGCTGGTGGGAAAGCATGGCGTCTGCTCCTCTGTTGGGGCTTATGAGCTCTAAAACCGGGGATCTTTTCCCTGCCTCCTGGCAGCACTTTGTTTCTTCTGTTTCCCCCTTATTGTGTTTCTGTACCAACGCACGTGCAACCTGCATGACTAGCCTCTAGATCATGCACCACGGCTCCTTCTCTCTCCACTGTAAAGGAGCAAGAAGAGCACCCCCTGGACCTAACACTCCCCACTCCAGATCTTCCCACGCATGTCTCAGGTAAACATTCAAAGTGGAGTGGGCCCAGGTGGAACATAAATCACTATTGGAACTAAGTTAAGTTTGTTGGTTTAATTAAGATAAGACGTGTCTTTGAAGTTACAGCAGTAAATGTGAAACTTTTATTCTATCAAAGTTTACTGAAGTTCAAATAAGCTTGTGTTACTTGTTAAAATTTGTTAGCAAAGAAATGACTAAACTGGTGGTTAATTGTCTCAAATTTCTAATGGGTAATTGCTGAAGTAGCTTTCAAAGTCTTTGGTAACCTGAAAGTTTTAAAGTTTTGCTTGGATGACAAATGGAATTAAATTGTGGACATCTAGGTCTTAACCAAACAGGATAAAATGCTAAGTCGTTAATTACTGGATGTAGGTTTGTGCTTTTGACTTCTTACTGCAAAGAAACTAAGAGTATTTAAATCTGTTGGTAAACTTGTTTTCCACTTAACTGATTCATAAATTGCCACCTGAAGAATTCTGTTGTAACAGTTCACAATTGGTTAATAACTAAAGGTGTTTCTAAGAATACAAAGTTCTGCTTAGTGTAACTAAGACTGATGGAAATAAAGGGAAACTCTGTATGTAGGAAAGTAGGAGATATGTAAGAAAGACTTAAGGAATGGAAATACATTTTGTTGAAGGTAAGGGAAGGTAGTTTTGTCCTAAATGAGATGGTTGTTTAGAAGGAAATGGCTTGGGACAAAACCTGAATGCAAAGGAAAGTTGTAGAAGGTTTGTGAAGGGAAATCTTCAGAAAAGGAATTTTAGCTATGGTCAAGAATGGATTAAGATTGAAATGAATGGGTTTTAAAGGTACATTGGTACAAGACTGAAATTGTCTCTGTTCAAAAGGACAATGTTTTCTTAGATAAATTGATCTGCTGTTAAGAAAATGTAAATGGTTTTCTCTTTGCCTGCCCAGAAAAACCAGTTTCTATGTTCAGTTTTATCAGGTGTTTAACATCCCTAATTTTATTTAGGCATGTGCTTTAAAACTTTATAAGATTTTAGCAAATGTTGACAAGATTTAAATTGTAAATCTCTTTAACTCAGGCTTTTCCTTGGTATGTGACATTGCTCATGAAGTACTACTGAACCAATGATAAAACTTGGATTACATTTGGGAAAATACTATAACTATTCTAGAGATTCTACGCACTTCCTAAAGTTTTAACATTTTGAGAGATCATCGCTTGATACTGTAATTATGGAAATGTTATGTATCACAGAAATAACCTGATTTCCTTGCAGCTAAATTGTAAATTCCCGTGTCTCTTTAGCTCTAACCATATCCATTCTGAGTTTTTGTCATTTATAATTGTTTTAATTCTCTTATTCTTAATGAGTTTTATCTTCAAGGAGATTCTTATAAAGGACTTTCAGGATAAATACAGATATTTGATATACTTGAAAATCCTAAAACTGAAATGGGTAAGAATTTCCAAAACTGACTAAAGCCGCATTCACCAGAATTAGTAACATGGGACTAAATGAACTAAAAGATTATAGTGTTGTGTCTCTTAATGTTTTGTCTTACTTTAAACATTGCTGGTTCTCTCTGCTGTTTGCTCTTACAGACTAGGGATACTCCCTCCTAGTTATCTGTAACTTATAGAGATGTAAAAGTGCTCATTTGTAAAAGTGCTCAAAGCATTCACCTTTTCTCTCTATCTGAACCATCTGAAACCAAAAGGTCTTAGTAAGTATTCTTTCTTCCATGGCAATCAGTCATTTGCATAAGTTCAATAAGAATCTGTTCTTATTGGAAAGAATTGGAAACACGGGTTATTTTACCAAGGCTTTGACTGGGATGTCATATTTGAAAAGACTCAGATATGACCAGACAGCTTTAAGGAACTAAGGTTGACTTTATGAAACCTGGAGCCATAAAGCCCCTTGGGACTGTTGGCCTGATACCTTGCTTACAGAGTTCCCAGCAGCCCCACCAGGTGAGTAAAGAATGTCACTCCTTGGTAGGTGCAGTCTTGGGAAGAGGAATTCGCCCAAAGGTATTGCAGGCATGCCTCATGGCAAGTACAGGGCTTGGCTTCTGGCCTGGAGAGGCTACTAAAAGTTCAACCTAGAGATTCCTTATACAAAGTTCCAGCAAAGCAGATTCTAAAAGATCTATTGATCACACTCACTGTTCTTGCTGAGCTTATGTAAATAATGGGCCGAGTTTGTTAAAACTGGACTTGTTTCACAAGTGAATTAGTCCTGATTTGGCTATCTCTGTAAATGGGGGTTATTTTAGAGAGAAAAATTATGTTTTAGTAACACGCCTTTATGGATGTTGAATTCTAGATTTGATTGTCTTTAAATGTTTGTTTACCTAAGCTAAACAATTTGAGGTAAACTTCAGAGAAGTTGCACAATAACTTCTTTAGTCTATCTTATTATTTTGTGGGGATATTAGCAGACCCCACGGCACATGACTAAACAACTGGAAAATTGATTGATTCCCCAACAATTATATAACTTAACTAATACCTAATGTGTGGCTGGGATAAGGAAATTGCCTAAAAGCCAATCTATCACACTCCATAGGATTAACTATGGACTTTTGGAGATAATGGATGACCCCACTTTCTTTATGAGTGCATTGAATGATGCATGGGGAACTCCCCTTATCTCTTGACAAGTTTTCTCACTTGCCAGTGATCCTCTGTAATCAGGATATTGTTAAGGCTGGACCACTCAAAGGTCTTCTTATTGGTTCCATCCCTTAGTCATATTTATCCTAGAGGCCAGCTCTGTTGAGTTGCAATTGTAAACAGATGCTTTAGCTAAGCATAGAACAGCCCTCATAAAAGGAGCCTCAAAGCTCACTATGGAACAGTCCCTGACTGTAATGACTTCACATCAGGTCCAGATTTGTCTTAGAAGCCAAAGGCCACCAATGGATGATGGAGGCCAACTAATTAAATATTGGGCCATACTTATAGATATGCCAGAAATAATACTTAAAATTTGTCAAACTTTAAACCTAGTTAACTGTATGCCTGAACCTGACCACTGTACTTCTTTCTCTATAGAGCAAAAATGTTCTTTTTATTTTATTTGATCTTGCTTATTCTATATGGCCAGATTTAAGATGCCCCTGTTAAAAATATGAATGACAGTTGATTTTCTGATGAGGTATGTTATAGTGCTCACTAGCACTTTGCAATTGCCAAAGCCTAAGAATTAACATTTATACTGACTCCAAATATGCTTTCCTGGTACTACATGTTCATGGAGCTATTTGGAAGGAAAGGGGATTGCTATCAAGCCATAACTCCCCAATCAAGTATGGTCCTGAGATCATAGCCCTTCTTGAGGCTGTATACTTGCCTAAGGAGGTAGCGGTGATACACATCAAAGGACATCAGAAGGATATGACCTTGGAATCTAAAGGAAACAACCTAGCAGACCATGCAGCCAAAGAGGCAGCAAAGGGTAAACAGATATTAAGCCTTATACCAGTCTTGACTCCAATAGAGTCCATAACTCCAGTCTATTCAGACCAAGAAGTTCATATTGCTCAGGAGCAAGGCTATACTAAAAATGCACAAGACTGGCTTGTTAACAATGAGGGAAAATTGGGTTACTCTCCTACCAATAGGACTTCTCAGGATGAGAACTGCCCCAAAACAACCTATAGGACTTAGCCCTTTTGAGTTAGTTTATGGGAGACCATTTCTTTCTGTAGATCTGTTATTAGATGAAGATTATAATGCCTTACTAAACTATTCACTGGAAGCTGGTTTAATTCATGTCACTTAATGAGTATACTAATCGTATTCTCCCCGAACCTGATTTAACTATAACTGAAAGCCCACCCCATGTAAATCCCGGAGATATGGTTTACTTAAAAAATTGGAAGTCAGATATAACTGAAAACTTACATCCAAGATGGAAAGGTCCATATCGGGTCATATTATGTACCCCCACTGTGGTGAAATTAGAAGGACACTCCTCATGGGTTCATATATCTAGAATAAAACCTGTACCTCCTCCACAGGAACCGAGCAAACAAACCAACGTGACTTCTTACTCCGGTGAGCCCCTAGAAGACCTCAAACTTCCCTTCAAATGAAAATGAAGGTTATATATATTCTCTTTGTCTTCCTTTCATTTGTCTTAGCTGACAGTTCCTTTCTACAGTGGGCACAGCATTTTGCTGAACTACATAATCAGCTGGATCTGTGGAAGTTTGCCTATTTCAAGTACGTCTGGATTACCCTGGTGGGTTTCTCCTTTACAGGGCACTGATTGGCATTCTCTACAAAATTATATCTCAGAGATGGTAGATGGAGACAGCACATTCCGGGATAAATCTATTACTAATCAAAATGTTTCTTCCTGGCCCATGATCAGTAAAACATGGGATTCACCAGGACATAATCAAAGTTTTTCATATTCTCAAACTATTAAAATTCTAACTGGCTTTACAGGCTCACAAGATGATACTCACCGGCTAGGGCCTAAGTTATGAAACCCTCCTTATCGCTATACTAAGGATGGTATATATCAAATCTAGGATACATATTTGTGTTTCATACCCACACCCATTGGACAGCTCACTCAAAATGCAGTTTTATGCTGGGAACAAAAGAAATCATACATATGGTACTTGGGCAAATAACACATGACATCGAGGATAACTATCATTAGAAATGTGTTCCGAAATAATAGTACTCCAGACTACTGACTGGTTTGCTACAGACTGGGTAAGGCGACCTGGCATTAGATGGCCAGCTCCAAACGGAACCCACTGGATATGTGGAACCAACCTGTGGCCCTGGCTTCCTCCAGGATGGGTAGGTCGCTGTACTTTAGGATTTGCCTGGATCCATGGGCGCATTACTAAAACCATTACAACTCCAGCTAATCTCCCCAACTTGAAACAAAGATGGACACGATCTGTTTTTAAATGGTATGATCACTTAGCATCCATTTTTGTTCCATCTGCGGGACTAGAGGGTGTCATGTGGCATGTAGAAGCGCTTAATAAATATACTACAAAGGCACTCAATGATTCACTAAATAGCATCTCCCAGCTTAATACCGAAGTGTCACAGATATGCAAGGCAGTCCTATAAAATAGGATGGCCTTGGATGTCCTGACAGCAGCCCAGGGTGGCACATGCGCAATTATCAAGACAGAATGTTGCGTATACATCCCAGACTATCGCAAAAATGTCACAGGAATAATAAAGGATGTGAACACCCAGATTAAGGCCCTACAAGATCCTTCTCTCTCTCTCAGTAAATGGTTAAGTTCCTAATTTGAAGGAGGACTATGGCCGAATCTCCTTTTCGGGCTTCTTATTCTTATCACCTTATTAATCTTAATATGTTGCTTTGTTCCATGTTTCTCTACTTGGTGCCGAGACTCCATTGCTACAATGACTATACCACGGCAGACGATCCTTGTCGCGCGCGAGGACGCCTCTTCACTGTCAGCACTGGATTCAGCTGCCTCCACCTTTCATAACTCTCTTATACGTTCCTACCCTGACCAATATTGACCCGAGCAGGTAGGGACAGCTCTATGCCCCTATTCAGCACAAAGAAGTTACAGAAGATGAGACCTTCCACCTTCAACCACCTTAAAGATTTAAGGGTCAAAATTGTTCAGGGGGAAATGATGAGGGAGCAGGAGGCTGGCTGAGGACAAAGCAAAAGCTGGCGCCTTGCACCCCCTCTTCACCCGCTCCCCTCCATATGTGTAGCATTCCTCAGGCACCCCTGATCGCCATACAATGATAAATAGTTAACTTGCAGGGATCTCAATCCTGCAGAACAGGAATCTCCCTTGCTCTACAAGATGTCCTAGAGACCTAAACAGGGAGGTTACCTTATCAATAGCACAAATTTCCAGAGGCAAATAACTCTTGGTTCCTGAAGCCCTAATGTCCCCCTCCCACCATAAACTGGAGGAGACTGAGGTAGAAAGGTATGTAAATGATAGCCAGATCATAATGCCCCACCAAGAATCTCCCAATTATCTTGATGTTAATGCCTGATCTAAAGATGACATTGATCAAGCCATAAGGGCAAAGACTCCCCCCGGCACCTTGTAGGCCCTCCCTAGCATGTGAGAACTCTGTTGAAACCTCCCATTCCTTCACCACCTCCCCCAACCGTGGGGTATATAACATGCCCACCCTCACAACCCGGGGCAGCAGCTCTTCTTGCCCATGGGTCCTGTCCCCGTGCTTTAATAAACCACCATTTTGCACTAACGACATCTTAAGAATTCTTTCTTTAGTCGTTGGCTCCAAACCTCCTCACCCCACCGAACCTGACTTAGGTTCTGGGACTTCATCAAGCTGATGCCACAATAATTCTGCTCACCAGCTACCCTAAAATTCTGTAACTTTACAGTAAGCATCTTTACAATAAGCATCTGTTTCTCAGTAATGTATCTGAGATTCAGCATGGGTGGCTCTGTTCCATGTGTCTCTTCTGGGGCCATGTGTTTCATTCTATTCTCATGAGAATGGCCAAAGAATAAGAAGCCTTAAAGTACAAGCGTTTTTCAAGGCTTCTCTCTTTAACATTGAACATTACATTGGTCAGAACAAGTCACATGACCTGAAGTCAAGGGGCAGAAAGATGAGGCCATGGCAACTGCATAGATGTCTAACTCTATTACAACAGAGTTACACATCAGAACCAAAAGGTCATTTGCCACAAATGGTAGATGAGTACAGGTATGCTTCCTTAAACCCTGAATCCTATACCTGGACCACCAGGATACACATCTAGGCCCAAACTCTAAAGACCGGCCAGGTTAGTTCTTCAGCATTTGCTCTACTTCTTGAAGTATACAAACAAAAACAGACAAACAAAAAGACTGATAAAAGTGAAAGACCCCCCCCTGTCATTAACTAATTAACTGCTCTTTTGTTGTGTAAGAGTACCCCTCCTCCCCTTGCAATGAAAAGACCCTTCCCCCAGGGTTGAATTCAATGTAACTGCTCTTTTGCCTTTCTGTAAGCACTTGGCTTTTAGGGCATGACACTTGTCTCCTGTTTGAACAAGATACCTTCTCCTAATAGCCCAGGCAAGGTCACGCAGGCAAGGGGGCTGCATGGTCACGTAGGTCACGTAGACAGGGGGCTGCATAGTCATGTAGGCAGGATGTCTTTCTGCTGAGTAATAAGGTCAAACTTCCCCTCTTTGTTTCCCCTTCCCGCCTTTCTCTTCACGCGAGGGGGTCTTCCAAAGCCAATCCGCTAACACCAAGTATGCCTTTATTCAAATGTTCAAATTGTCAGCCAATCGGCCCCGTCCCATCTGGGACTTGTTTGTACCTGTCTATAAAAATCCTGCACCACCCCAGCCAGGTGTGCTCAGCTAGCAGGAGCTGCTGACCACCCGCAGGCGCGTGCTGACCACCCGCAGGCGCTTGCATAACAATAAAGAACCTCTTGCTGTTTGCATCCTGTGGCAGTGTTGAATTCTTGGGTAAGGGGATCCACAGGTCTTTCAAAAGCATATGACAAGAGAAAAAAATGTATATATATATGCAAGTAAATGGAGAACCTCATCAAAAAGAACCCCAAGTGTAAGATTTATATACTATCAGGACAAACACAAAAACACAGAAACACTGATGGAAGAAAAAGATGGGAGAGTGGTTATAAATTCTCAGTGTGGGCGAGGAAGGTTGTTTTGATTCTTCCTGGATGTATCCTAAGATTTTTGTTAAAGGACTCAACTTTCCTAAGATAAAGGGGGATTAAAAATTGATTTACCTATAGTGGTAGTGATGAAGTTCTAGAACCTAGGTGAGGTTCAGTGGGCTGAGGTCCGGAGCCAATGACCAAGAAAGAATTCTTGAGACATCTTTGGTGCAAAATGGTGGTTTATTAAAGCTCGGGGACATGACCCATGGGCAGGAAGAGCTGCTGCCCTGGGTTGTGAGGGATGGCAAGTTATGTACCCTGAGGTTGGGGGAAGGTGAGGGAGGGAGGTTTCAATGGAGTTTTCATATGCTAAAGAGGGCCTATGAGGTGCCAGGATGTCTGAGGCCTACCAGAGGCCTTGCCCTTGTGGCTTGATCAATGTTGTCTGTAGACCAGCCATTATCATTAAGATAGTTGGGAGACTTTTTGGTGGGATGTCACAATCCTGCTATCAATTGTCTTTGTTAGTGAGATTTAGGACATTTGTAAGCCAAGGGAGACTCCTGTCCTGCAGGATTGTGATCCCTGCAAGTTAACTATTTGCTTATTGTTCATGGCAGTCAGGGCTGCCTGAGGAATGCTACAGATATGACTGAGGGGGAGCGGATGGAGAGGGGGGGTGCAAGGCACCAGCTTTTGCTTTGTCTTCAGCCAGCCTCGTTCTCCCTCATCAATAAAAAACAAATAGTTAACTTGCAGAGATCACAATCCTGCAAGACAGAGTTTCTCTTGGTTTACAAATGTCCTAGAGATCTACTAACAAAGAAGTTACCTTATCAATAGCACAAATTTCCAGAGGCAGATAACTCAGTTCCTCAAGCCCTAAATAAAGTTAAATTTCTTCTAAACCCAAATCTCACTAACAAAGACGCTTGATAGCAGAAATGTGAATGGCTTGCCAAAAGAACATTGATCAAGCCTTAAGGCCTCTGGTATCAGACACCTTGTAGGTCCTCTTTAGCACATGAAAACTCCATTGAAACCTTCCTTCCCCTCACCTTCCCCCAACCACAGGGTACATAACCTGCCATCCCTCACAACCCTGGGCAGCAGCTCTTCCTGCCCACGGGTCCTGTCCCCGTGATTTAATAAACCACCATTTTGCACCAAAGATGTCTCAAGAATTCTTTCTTGGGGTGCCTGGGTGGCTCAGTGGGTTAAAGCCTCTGCCTTCAGCTCAGGTAATAATCCCAGAGTCCTGGGATGAAGCCCTGCATTCGGCTCTCTGCTCAGCAGGGAGCCTGCTTCCTCCTCTCTGTCTGCCTCTCTGCCTACTTGTGATCTCTGTCAAATAAATAAATAAATTCTTAAAAAAAAAAATTCTTTCTTGGTCATCGGCTATAGACCTCAGCCCACCGAACCTCACCTAGGTTCTAGAACTTCATCAGGCCAGCAAGGCTCCCAGCCCCTCACGGGAGCCGGACCCCATATGCTCTCAGGCGCGCTGGTGGCTCAGGGACCAAGACCTGGTTTCTCCGCCACACTCTCTCTGGCTCTGCGCCAGGGATGGCTGTCCTGGGTCTGGGGACTTAAGCCCCTCTCCCTATGATGAGGGAGCAAGAGGCTGGCTGAGGACAAAGCAAAAGCTGGCACCTTGCACCCCCTCTCCACCCACTCCCCTCAGTAATATGTGTGGCATTCCTCAAGCACCCCTGACTGCCCTAAAAGAAAAATAAATAGTTAACTTGCAGAGATCACAATCCTGCAAGGCAGGAGTCTCCCTTGGTTTACAAATGTTCTTGAGATTTACAACAAAGAAGTTATCTTGTAAATAACCCAATTTACAAAGGCACATAACTCAGTTCCTCAAACCCTAATGTCACCCTCCACTCCATAAAAACTGAAGGAGGCTGAGGTAGAAGGAAAAGTAAATAAAGTTAAATTTCTTCTAAACCTAAATCTCACTAACAAGGATGCTTGATAGCAGGAATGTGACATACCACCAGGAGACTCCCAATTGTCTTTATGTTAGTACCTCATTAGAGGGAAAGTGGCCTTGGCTTGATAGTAAACAGGACTTCAATATCCCGACAGTCTTCTTTACCTCAATAGCCCTTCTGAACACCCCTTTGTCCTCAACTACCCAACTCCTGTGTATAACCAGCCACTCCTTACATGCCCGGCACAGCATCTCCGTCTGCCCACGGGTCCTGTCCCCGTGCTCTAGTAAACCACCTTTTTGCACCAAAGGCGTCTTAAGAATTCTTTCTTAGCCTTCGGCTCCAAACCTCACCCCACCGAACCTCACCTAGGTTCAAGAACTTCATCACCTAACCGCCCCGATTCCTACAATTCCCCCACCCCTGGCATGGTCCTTTGTTCTTTTTGAGTGCTTTCTACCAGACTCCAAGTTAATGCTGGTCCCCAGAAGCAGGGAACTCTCATATTATGATATTACTTTCTAATGGCTCCCTCCCCCTTTTGTTTATCTTCTAATATCAGTCCAACGTTCCCACTCCACTTTACCTGTCCACTGGCATCTTCTACTCCTGTAGAGATCCAGTCATGTATAATTCTGATCTCAGGCTGATTTCGTGGGTGATCAGAGTTCTTTGGAAGAAAGAACTTTAGGGTACATGTTGAAAGGGCGCCTCCTCCTACTTCCCCGCCATCTTGTTACCAGAGCCCATTTGCTCTACTTCTTGTTCAGGTCTCATTCCAGGTCAAAAGTCAATTTTCTTCCTGATTTCCAGATTTCCAGACTGATTCCAAAATGTACTAGTAGAGTGATTGTCATGCCACTATCCTCATGTCATGCCACTGTATTCTAAAGGAGTGGCCTTTTTCCAGGACAACATACTGAAATATTTTAAGGAAATATAAAAGCCATAATTTTGGAATGTTACTAAAGCTTAAGTTACTTAAGCTTTAGTAACTGCCGTCATTTATTTATGGCTTAATATATGACCAATTTCGTGCTGAGTACTTTACAGAATTATTTCACAAGATAGGAAATATCCATAAGGAGTTACCCTAAAACATGAAATATCCATCTCATGAATGGGGGCTTTGAGTAGCCAAGTTTTATATCCACTGCCAAAGCCTAACTGAAGGTGGTAAATATTATGGTTTTTGCTGCCTAGCATCTATTATCACCATTATTCTGGTAAAAGAAGAATTGATTAATTTATCAAGACAAAATGATTTGTCCTTCTTAGCTTGACTATTTATTTCCTAGGACTTTACATTTTTAGGAGAGAGACAAAGAGAGGGAAAAATTATGGAGCTGGTTTATCAAAATTATAGATTAGTCCCTGCTATGGGATGCCCAGAGCATACCATCTTCCTATCCTTTCCAGCCTAGTTCTTTAGCAGCTGTTTTATTTAGTGAACCATGTCAGATCCTTCCAAAAGTTATCATTTTCCATTCAGAGACAGTTTTTCTTGCTTTTCACCAAAAGCCTTAACTCTTCTCCCACATAAGTGAGCTAAGTAGAATCATGCAAATTGTCAACACTTATTAAATAGCTAAGGTCCTTGAGTATGGAAAGACATTTTTCATCTATATACATTTTGTGCCTAAAACAGATTCCTGAAACATAACATACTATATATTGAATGTGTGTGTTCTCCCCCAAATTCCTATGTTAAAATCTAATTCCCAATGTGCTGGCATTTGAATGCAGGGTGTTGGGAGGTGCTTAGATCATGAGGGTGGAGTCCACATAAATGGAATCAGTACTCACTATCTGGCCCCTTCCATCATGTGAGAACACAGAGCCAAGAGAGCTGTCTACAAACTAGGAAGCAGATCCTCACCAGATCTGCTAGCACCTTGATCTTGGATTTCCCAGCTTCCAAAAGGATGAGAAGTAAATTCTGTTTTTTATAAGGCACCCAGTCTATGGAAGTTTATTATAGTAGCCTGAAAGTACTAGGACAATACATAATTTATTTTTTCCAGATTTCCTTGCAGAGTTCTGACTCCTCTTATTTAAAGATGACACACAGCTCTCTCCTCTATCCTACCCCTGTGTTTTGACTTCTCTAATTCCAGCAAATTTTAACTAGAGAAGATCAGGATCTCAAACTGTTTATCAGCAAATATTCAATAATCAAAATTATTCTGTGAAGGTTTATGTTAAATATAGTATCACATATTAAAAATATGCATACCAACTACTTATAAAGAGTTATTTCAAAAGAAAAAATATGTGTCATAGTTCTCTTAGTCTGGGATGGAAATCTACATGGAATGATAAATGTAGCCCACAACACATTGACATAGCTAAGGAAAACTAAGTTTTTTTAAATATGTTAGCTTCAGAGAAAATAAGAAGATTATTCTAAACCCATTTTGGGTATTGTCTGTTACCAAAATAGCTTGAACAAGACTTAAGAATAAGTATTTCTTTAAGGAAATATATTCCTTATCTGCAAAATAAGATTCAGATATAATACTATTTTGGAGAATTAAAAACAATTTTGTAACCCTTGTGGGTCATGGTTGAGGGATTCTGTTTATAACTAATATGTATATCATAGAAAAATGGAAAATACAGAAAGATACTAAGAAAAAAATCCATAATTTATAACATTTAGGAATCTTTGTACTCTATGTAACATGAATACACAGTTAAAGTTGCTTAAAAAAAAAAGGAGATCTATTGGCTCCTAGTACTGAAAACAGCAGGGATTGAACTAGCTTCCATTACCAGTTGACTTGAGGTCAAAGGATGTTATGAAGACTAGATTTCTGTCTCACCATCTCTAGCTTTGCCATGCATGAGTCTGACTTCATTCTCAGGTGGGCTACCTCTTGAAGGCTGCAGCATGGTTACACTCCAACTATTCTAAAGTTCCAAATCTATGGGAAAAGAAAGAATTGCAGTCCTGAAGGCTGAAACCAAAGCTTCAGATTTATGTTGGCTCCATAGCACATACCCTCCCCAATGTCCATAACCACACCACTCTCTCCCTACCTCCCCTCCCCCTGGCAACCCTTAGTTTGTTTTGTGAGATTAAGGGTCTCTTATGGTTTGTCTCCCTCCTGATCCCATCTTGTTTCATTTATTTCATTCATTTATTTCATTTTATTTTTTATTTTTATTATTTTCCTACCCTCCAAACCCTCCATGTTGCATCTCCACTTCCTCATATCAGGGAGATCATATGATAGTTGTCTTCCTCCGATTGACTTATTTCGGTAAGCATGATACCCTCTAGTTCTATCCACATCATCGCAAATGGCAAGATTTCATTTCTTTTGATGCCTGCATTGTACTCCATTGTGTATATATACCACATCTTCTTTATCCATTCATCTGTTGATGGACAGCTAGGTTCTTTCCATAATTTGGCTATTGTAGACATTGCTGCTATAAATATTCGGATGCACATGCCCCTTCGGATCACTATGTTTGTATCTTTAGGGTAAATACCCAGTAGTGCAATTGCTGGGTCATAGGGTAGTTCTATTTTCAACATTTTGAGGAACCTCCATGCTGTTTTTCAGAGTGGTTGCACCAGCTTGCATTCACACCAATAGTGTAGGAGGGTTCACCTTTCTCCACATCCTCACCAGCATCTGTCATTTCCTGAATTGTTAATTTTAGCAATTCTGACTGGTGTGAAGTGAGAGCTCATTGTGGTTTTGATTTGTATTTCCCTGATGCTGAGTGATATGGAAACACTTTTTCATATGTCTGTTGGCCATCTGGATGTCTTCTTTGCAGAAATGTCTGTTCATGTCCTCTGCCCATTTCTTGATTGGATTATTTGTTCTTTGGGTGTTGAGTTTGATAAGTTCTTTATAGATTTTGGACACTAGTCCTTTATCTGATATGTCATTTGCAAATATCTTCTCCCATTCTGTCAGTTGTCTTTTGGTTTTGTTAACTGTTTCCTTGCTGTGAAAAAGCTTTTGATCTTGATGAAATCCCAATAGTTCATTTTTGCCCTTGCTTCCCTTGCCTTTGGCTTTGTTCCTAGGAAGATGTTGCTGCGGCTGAGTTCGAAGAGGTTTCTGCCTGCGTTCTCCTCAAGGATTTTGGTGGATTCCTTTCTCACATTGAGGTCCTATATCCATTTTGAGTCTATTTTCGTGTGTGGGGTAAGGAAATGGTCCAATTTCATTTTTCTGCATGTGGCTGTCCAGTTTTCCCAACACCATTTATTGAAGAGGCTGTCTTCTTTCCATTGGACATTCTCTCCTGCTTTGTCAAATATTAGTTGACCATAGAGTTGAGGATGTATTTCTGGGCTCTCTATTCTGTTCCATTGATCTATGTGTCTGTTTTTGTGCCAGTACCATGCTGTCTTGATGATGACAGCTTTGTAATAGAGCTTGAAGTCCGGGATTGTGATGCCACCAACTTTGGCTTTCTTTTCCAATATTCCTTTGGCTATTTGAGATCTTTTCTGGTTCCATATAAATTTTAGGATTATTTGTTCCATTTCTTTGAAGAAGATGGATGGTACTTTGATAGGAATTGCATTAAATGTGTAGATTGCTTTAGGTAGCAAAGACATTTTCACAATATTTATTCTTCCAATCCAGGAGCATGGAACATTTTTCCATTTCTTTGTGTCTTCCTCAATTTCTTTCATGAGTACTTTAGTTTTCTGAGTATAGATTCTTTGCCTCTTTGGCTAGGTTTATTCCTAGGTATCTTATGGTTTTGGATGCAACTGAAAATGGAATTGAATCCTTAATTTCTCTTTCTTCTGTCTTGTTGTTGGTGTTGAGAAATGCAACTGATCTCTGTGCATTGATTTTATATCCTGACACTTTACTGAGTTCCTGTACAAGTTTTAGCAGTTTTGGTGTGGAGTCTTTTGGGTTTTCCATATAGAGTATCATATCATCTGCGAAGAGGGATAATTTGACTTCTTCTTTGCTGATTTGGATGCCTTTAACTTCCTTTTGTTGTCTGATTGCTGAGACTAGGACTTCTAGTACTATGTTGAACAGCAGGGGTGATAATGGACATGCTTGCCATGTTCCTGACCTTAGCGGAAAAAGCTTTCAGTTTTTCTCCATTGAGAATGATATTTGCGGTGGGTTTTTCATAGATGGCTTTGATGATATTGAGGTATGTGCCCTCTATCCCTACACGTTGAAGAGTTTTGATCAGGAAGGGATGCTATACTTTGTCAAATGCTTTTTCAGCATCTGTTGAGGGTATCATATGTTTCTTATCATTCCTTTTACTAATGTGTTGTATCACATTGATTGATTTGTGGATATTGAACCAACCTTGCAGCCCTGGAATAAATCGTACTTGGTCGTGGTGAATAATCCTCTTAATGTACTGTTGGATCCTATTGGCTAGTATTTTGGTCAGAATTTTTGCATCTGTGTTCATCAAGGATATTGGTCTATAGCTCTCTTTTTTGATGGGATCCTTGTCTGCTTTTGGGATCAAGGTGATGCTGGCCTCATAAAATGAGTTTGGAAGTTCTCCTTCCATTTCTATTTTTTGGAACAGTTTCAGGAGAATAGGAATTAGTTCTTTTTTAAATGTTTGGTAGAATTCCCCTGGGAAACTGTCTGGCCCTGGGCTTTTGTTTGTTTGGAGATGTTTGATGGCTGTTTCAATCTCCTTAATGGTTATGGGTCTGTTCAGGTTTTCTATTTCTTCCTGGTTCAGTTGTGGTAGTTTATATGTCTCTAGGAATGCAACCATTTCTTCCAGATTGTCAAATTTGTTGGCACAGTGTTGCTCATAGTGTGTCCTTATAATTGTCTGTATTTTTTTGGTGTTAGTTGTGATCTCTCCTCTTTCATTCATGATTTTATTTATTTGGGTCCTTTCTATTTTCTTTTTGATAAGTCTGGCCAGGGGTTTATCAATCTTATTAATTCTTTCAAAGAACCAGCTCCTACTTTTGTTGATTTGTTCTATTGTTTTTTCTGTTTCTATTTCATTGATTTCTGCTCTGATCTTTATGATTTCTATTCTCCTGCTGGGCTTAGGGTTTCTTTCTTGTTCTTTCTCCGGCTCCTTTAGGTGTAGGGTTAGGTTGTGTACCTGAGATCTTTCTTGTTTCTTTTTTTTTTTTTTTTTAAGATTTTATTTATTTATTTGACAGAGAGAAATCACAAGCAGATGGAGAGGCAGGTAGAGAGAGAGGAAGGGAAGCAGGCTCCCTGCTGAGCAGAGAGCCCGATGCGGGACTCGATCCCAGGACCCTGAGATCATGACCTGAGCCGAAGGCAGCGGCTTAACCCACTGAGCCACCCAGGCGCCCTCTTGTTTCTTGAGAAAGGCTTGTACTGCTATATATTTTTCTCTCAGGACTGCCTTTGTTGTGTCCCACAGATTTTGAACCGTGTGTTTTCATTATCATTTGTGTCCATGAATTATTTCAATTCTTCTTTAATTTCCTGGTTGATCCATTCATTCTTTAGAAGGATGCTGTTTTATCTCCACGTATTTGGGTTCTCTCCAAATTTCCTCTTGTGGTTGAGTTCTAGCTTCAGAGCATTGTGGTCTGAAAATATGCAGGGAATGATCTCAATCTTTTGATCCCGGTTGAGACCTGATTTAGGACCAAGGATGTGATCTATTCTGGAGAATGATCCATGTGCACCAGAGAAGAATATGTATTCTGTTGCTTTGGGAGGAAATGTTCTGAATATATCTGTAATGTTCATCTGGTCCAGTGTGTCATTTAAGGCCTTTATTTCCTTGTTGATCTTTTGCTTGGATGATCTGTCCATTTCAGTGAGGGGAGTGTTAAAGTCCCCTACTACTATTGTGTTATTGTTGATGTGTTTCTTTGATTTTGTTATTAATTGGTTTATATAGTTGGCTGCTCCCACGTTGGGGGCATAGATATTTAAAATTGTTAGATCTTCTTGTTGGACAGATCCTTTGAGTATGATATAGTGTCCTTCCTCATCTCTTATTATAGTCTTTGGCTTAAAATCTGATTGATCTGATATAAGGACTGCCACTCCTACTTTCTTCTGATGTCCATTAGCATGGTAAATTCTTTTCCTCCCACTCACTTTAAATCTGGAGGTGTCTTCAGGTTAAAATGAGTTTCATGTAGGGAACATATAGATGTGTTATTTATTTATTTATTTAATTTATTTTTTATTTTCAGCATAACAGTATTCATTATTTAGATGGTTTTTTTTTTTAATCCATTCTGATACCCTGTGTCTTTTGATTGGGGCATTTAGCCCATTAACAATCAGGGTAACTATGGAGAGATATGAATTTAGTGCCATTGTATTGCCTGTAAGGTGACTGTTACTATTTATTGTATCTGTTCCCTTCTGATCTACCACTTGTAGGCTCTCTCTTTGCTTAGAGGACCCCTTTCAGTATTTCCTGTAGAGCTGGTTTGGTGTTTGCAAATTCTTTCAGTTTTTGTTTGTCCTGGAAGCTTTTTATCTCTCCTTCTATTTTCAATGATAGCCTAGCTGGATATAGTATTCTTGGCTGCATGTTTTTCTCGTTTAGTGCTCTGAAAATATCATGCCAGCTCTTTCTGTCCTTCCAGGTCTCTGTGGTTAAGTCTGCTGCCAATCGAATATTTTTACCGTTGTACGTTACAGACTTCTTTTCCTGGGCTGCTTTCAGAATTTTCTCTTTGTCACTAAGACTTGTAAATTTTACTATTAGGTGACAGGGTGTGGGCCTATTCTTATTGATTTTGAGGGGCATTCTCTGCACCTCCTGGATTTGATGCTTGTTCCCTTTGCCATATTGGGGAAATTCCAATAATTCTCTCCAGTATACCTTCTGCTCCCCTCTCTCTTTCTTCTTCTTCTTCTGGAATCCCAATTATTCTAATGTTGTTTCACCTTATGGTGTCACTTATCTCTCGAATTCTCCCCTCGTGGTCCAGTAGCTGTTTGTCCCTCTTTTGATCAGCTTCTTTATTCTCTGTCATTTGGTCTTCTATTTGCTAATTCTTTCTTCTGCCTCATTTATCCTAGCAGTGAGAGCCTCCCTTTTTAATTGCACCTCATTAATAGCTTTTTTTTTTATTTCAACTTGGTTAGATTTTAGTTCTTTTATTTCTCCAGAAAGGGCTTTTATATCTCTTGAAAGGGTTTCTCTAATATCTTCCATGCCTTTTGGGACCCTGGATAGAACCTTGAGAATTGTCATTCTGAACTCTAGATCTGACATATTACCAATGTCTGTATTGATTAGGTCCCTAGCCTTCGGTACTGCTTCTTGTTCTTTTTTTTGTGGTGGATTTATACTCCTTGCATTTTGTCCAAATAAGAGTATATGAAGGAGCAAGTAAAATACTAAAAGTGTGGCAACAACCCCAGGAAAATATGCTTTAACCAATTCAGAAGATATCCCAAATTGTGAGGGGGGATAAAGGGGATAAAAAGAGGTTCATAAAGAAAAAAAAAAAAGAAAGAAACAATTAAAAAAAGAAAACAAATAAAAAGTATAAAAAAGAATATATATATATATATATATATATATATATATATATTAGATAAACTAGTTAAAAAACGTTAAAAAAGAAAGGGGTAAAAGTTTAAAAAAATTAGCAGAAGAGAAAAAAATTGAAAAAGAAAAAAAAATTAAATTAACTGCAAGACTAAAGAATCATGGGGAGAAAGCCATGAGTTCCGTGCTTTGCTTTCTCTTCCTCTGGAATACTGTTGTTCTCCTTGATATTGAAACTGCACTTCTTGGTAGGTGAACTTATTCTTGGCTGGATTTCTTGTTGATCTTTCGGGGGAGGGGCCTGTTGTAGTGATTCTCAAGTGTCTTTGCCCCAGGCAGAATTGTGCCGCCCTTACCCAGGGCCGGGCTGAGTAATCGGCTCAGGTTTGCTTTCGGGAGCTTTTGTTCCCTGAGCACTTTCCGTAGAGTTCTGGAGAATGGGAATGAAAATGGCAGCCTCCTGGTCTCTGGCCTGGAGGAGCCGAGAGCCTGGGGCCCCACTCCTCAGTGCGCTCTTAGAGAACAGCGCCAATAACTCCTGTCTGCCTGTCCTCCAGCCACACTCCAAACTCACCAAGCCTGCGACCGGTTCGTGGTAACCCGGAGCCTAGAGCTCACTCTCGGCTGTCTGTAGCTGGCTTTTCCGTTCTAATACCTGTAAGTTCTGCGACACCCCAATCCTTCTGTGACCCAGCAGGATCTGAGGCCACGCTGACCCCATGTGGGCTTCACCACGGTTTAGCTTCTGGAGTGATGTCCCTCAGCAGAACAGACTTTTATAAGTCCTGATTTTGTGCTCCATTGCTCCACTGCTTGCCAGGAGCCGGCCCCTCACCCCAGGATCTATCTTCCCGTCGCTTTGGATTCACTTCTCTGCCAGTCCTATCTTTCAGAAAGTGGTTAATTTTCTGTTTCTAGAATTGCTGTTCTTCTTCTCTTCGATATGCCATTGGATTTGTAGGTGTTTTCAATCTTTAGATAAGCTATCTAGCTGATTTCCTGCCAGCTGAGGTAATCTCAGCCTGCTACTTCTCCACCATCTTGACTCCTCCTAGTGTGAATTGATTTTTTTAAGGAAATATTTCCGCTGTCATTTTCAATATAAATATTTTAGGCCATTTAAAGATATTAATCCCATTGAGTTTCTTAAATTTTGCTTATTAGGGAAAATTTGGAAATAACAGAGAAATAAATTGAAAATACTAGATAATTTCATCACGTAAAAAGTAAATGAGAATTTTAAAATTTCTCCATTTTCTTTCTATGCATAGATATTTAAAATCCTTAAAAACATAAACCTCTGTAGTTTTGTATCCTCTTTTCAGTTAAGTAGAATCATTTTTTGAATTGTAGCTATCTTTATCTTCACGTCTTATCATCCACATAACATATATTTGTTACTTCATCATCAACAAAATAGACAAACCATAATTACATTAACAACCATACTAATGTAGTATAAGTACTATTGAATACTTTCTTAATAAAAAAGTAGCATAACTTTTTAATGTTGAAAAGACTATCAAGATATATTAGTTTCTTCCTAATACACTTAAATTTTCAATCGTATTAATTTAAAGGAGTGTTCTTAGGAGTTGGAAAAAGGTCAGTGGAGTTACTTCTAGTTTTAAAAGGATAAATCTGTTACAATCTTTAATTATTTTTGTCATAAGTAATGTCAAATGATTTTAGATGCCAGGAAGTCTTCTTATGTTATTTGATAGAAGCAAAGATTTATTCCAAAAAGTAATTTTTTTCAGCATTGATTATTCATAATGTGAGTAAATTGTGATTTTTAAAATATCTCTTAGAAATTTATGCATTCACACCATTGATCATCAGGATTAAGGTTAAATACTTTGTTTAGATATCAGTTTCTTGATGTATTGAATAATATTTTTTGGCAGTTTCTTCTGTTTCCTAGCTTGAGTATACAGTACTTGGCTAGCTTCCATCTCATTAAAACTCACACTATTGAAAAGATACCAGTATTTCCACTGAGAGTTATAGTAGTATCGGTTTTAGAAAAACCTCATTCATTATGGAAAACTATGCAGAATTAAGAGTGAGGAACTTGCAAACTGTATAGCTTCTAAGTAATTAGTGATTTGTTCAGGGATGCCCCTTGGATTTTTCTCTTTTTGGAAAAAAACATCAGTGCCTGGATACTGTTCAGTTTGGATATTCTACACTCAATGAATGACAATTTTAATTCCATTCCTTTTCAACACTTCCTGTAGAATTATATTTTAGATCCATTGAGGTTTGCAAATTCCTGCATATGGCATTAATAAATTATTCTTTCATTAAAAAATATTTTTAAACTTTTACTAAGGAAAAGTACTGTTGGGCTTTTCCATGTTTTGTTTGTTTGTTTGTTTTAGGATTTCATTTATTAAAGAAAGAGAGAGGAAGAGAGAGAGCATGGAGGAGAGGGGCAGAGGGAGACACACAGACTCCCTACTGAGCAGGGAGCCTGACGTGGGCTAATGGGGCTGGATCCCAGGACTCGGATCATGACCTGAGCTGAAGGCAGATGCTTAGCCAATTGAGCCACACACACACCCCTTCCATGCTTTGTATGTTACTGTTCTTAATAGATAAGTAGAATTCAAATTTATTTTTTAGAATGAAGTTATTAAAAAAGTGCTATGATTAAAATTTTGAAGCTATTTTTATATCACTAATTCTTATTTTGAAATAAGTGGTAATTTGGTAACATACATTTTAGTAACATACAATTTGGTAACATATATTTTGAGGCCTGTTGTATGTATATATACATTCATGTTTACACATATGTTTTAAATTATTTATGATTTTTAAAATAAGTGATAGAAAGTGCCTAGCACATAAACTTTAAAAAGGAACCATTAGCCTTTCGATTTACTTATTTATAAAGATTTTATCTATTTATTTGAGAGGGCAAGCGAGAGAGAGAGAGAAAATGAGAAAATGAGCAAGGTAAGTGGCAGAAGGAGAAGCAGACTCCCTGCTGGGCAGGGAGCCTGATGTCGGGATGGATCCCAGAACCCCAGGATCATGACCTGAGCCAAAGGCAGACACTTAACCAACTGAGCCCTCCAGGCATTCCCTGTCTTTCCAATTTAAATTATTAGGTGATCTAACCTATTCTTTCAAAATATTATATTGGTACAGCAAATTAACCTGTTACTTGCCTTGGCAGATTGTTAACAGTCAGTTAACAGTCTCGCTTTCTGTCCATGAAGCAATGGCCACATGCAATCTCATGCTGACTTGTCTAGTTCTTTTTTTTTTTAAGATGTTATTTATTTATTTGACAGAGAGAGACCACAATTAGGCAGAGAGGAAGACTAAGAGAGAGAGGGAAGCAGGCTCCCTGCAGAGCAGGGAGCTGGATGTGGGGCTCGATTCCAGGACCCTGAGATCACGACGTGAACCAAAGGCAGTGGCTTAACTCACTGCCACCCAGGTGCCCTGACTTGCCTAGTTCTGAGTTTAATAATTTATTTTCCAAGGGAAGTCTGAATGCATGGGTTGTAATAGTTAGGCAAGGCTTCATGAAGGATCTGGGTACACTGTAAAGGGAAGAAAGTGTTTCTTGAGGCAGAGAGCAGATCTGGGTAGCTTGATGGGCGTGTCAGGACAAGGAGGAAATCCACAAAGGTTGGCAGGGCCACAGAATAATGCAGTAGAAAATGGCATTGTTTGATAGGATGGGGTTAGTTTAAGGAGAAGCACAAAAGCAAGCTTCCAAGTTTTCACTTGGTTCAGTGGTGAGCTACCAAAGGCTTTTGAAGTAAGGAATGGCCTGAAGAAATATTGAAGGAAGAGTCAGCAGGGTATGGAGAGAGCAAGGCCAGGGTCAAACAAGGCCAGGGAGGAAGGGAAGGAAGGAAGACCCAGCTTACAGGGGTGACTGGCCCAGGACATTCAGTATGCAGGCTAAAGAGCACCAGTCTGGCACATGAACTTGTTTTTCCTCGGTTATTCTATGGGAAGAATACATTACGTTCGTTTTAAAGTAAATCTAATATTTTATTACTAATTAGGTTGCGTGTGGTTCTTGTTATTTTCTTTACCTGGAGTATGATTAAAAGGGGAGTAGCACTAGTGGGATTGTGGGATCTTTTAAGCAGCAGTGCTGGCTTCACTCAGCTAATCTCAGTCTGATTGTGGAAGGGGGGATCCCGCGTCTGAAAAACTGATGCTTGTTTGTGATACTGGCCCTGTAAGGTGACACATTTGTGGAGGAGGGTGTGTAGACATATACAGTTTGATCTTTTTCCCCCACCAATTTATCATGATTTCTCACTTAGTGATTTTTTTGTAGGAGGTAACAAGGCATTAAAGCCATTTTTACCTATCTGGCATGTATTACTAGGTGCTGCTACTTTGTATAGGATACGAATATGAATTAAAAATGTAAGGGTAAGAAAGAAAAGGTAAAAATTCATTTTAAAAACAGAGTTATTTCCTGATGGGGGAAATATGATAGTTTGATTCCATCTTTTATCATAAATTGTTATTATTAATGGTATTATGGCATATGTGAATACGTATGTGTGTGTGTGTGTGTGTGTGTGTGTATGTGTATTATAGACTAACATCTAATAAAAGTCTATTCTGACTCATAGATAATTTGGAATTTTTAAAGTCCCTGAACTATACAGAATCATTTGAAAATCTGTTTTTGGAATAGTTAATCTGATCAAAGATACTGTATGGTTATTTGGAGCTGAAAAGATAATGGGGACAAGATTTTGGGAGAATGAGTGCCAACCATGCCTGCCTCTACTTAGAACTCAACAAATAAAATAGGCCATTTGAGAAAACCCAAAGAAACAAAAAATAGCACAGTGTGACAAAATTATTTCTCTAAACCACCCTTACCATTTTGTGGCTCACCTCCTGTTTACCCACAATTACTGTTTAGTGACTCTCCAGGAGATGAATGAAAATTGTCACTTTAAATTGGTGCAGGTGCTGACTCGGGCCTTTGTCATATGTTTTTTCGTTCTGGATCTTTGCTTTGAAGGCTGTCATGCCAGTAATGGCTGGATACAAGTAACATCACTACTCTCTACCTGTTGTTATTAGACAGAAAACTGCCATAGAAGAGTTCCTGTTGACATTTTCAAATCCAGCATGGCAATGTAGCCGGTGAGGCCTAGTAAAAGACAATGTGAATTCATACTCAATTTTTTTTTTTTTTGTTTCTATTCGTGCCAGTTATATGGAATGATGTGGTTTCACAGAGTGTGTATTTTTCAACCGTGAGCAATGATAATGGATTGGCATTTGTATCTTTCCATTTATTGAATATTAGGTCAATGTACTCTTGGTATGTTCCCTTCATTTGTTCTGATTCTTATTGCAGGGTTCATTAAACAGCTGAGAAATATTCTGTGGCAGTATTGTTTGCTTTTGAAACCTAGAATAATATTTCAAAGGAATATTAAAAAGACAAAATGAAAGTGACACTTTGGATATTTGATTATTGAGATGAAAATTCATTTAAAAGTCCTTCTTTTATTACTTTAGGGACTTTAACATTTTTGGACATAGAGGAAAGGAATGTTAATTAGTTCAGATGTTTGATTTCATGTAATATAATAATGTTATGAGTTAGAATGTTCCATTCCAGAGTACTGACTGCATTTAATATATAAACACATATTTATTTTTTGGTTTTTATGTTCTTCATTTACACATATAAAGCACATTGATCTCCAAAGAGGCTGCACCAACTTGCATCTCCACCAACAGTGTAAGAGGGTACCCCTTTCTCCACATCCCCTCCAACACATGTTGTTTCCTGTCTTGCTAATTTTGGCCATTCTAACTGGTGTAAGGTGATATCTCAATGTGATTTTAATTTGAATCTCCATGAGGGCTAGTGATGATGAACATTTTTTCATGTGTCTGATAGCCATTTGTATGTCTTCATTGGAGAAGTGTCTGTTCATATCTTCTGCCCATTTTTTGATATGATTGTCTGTTTTGTATGTGTTGAGCTTGAGGAGTTCTTTATAGATCCTGGATATCAACCTTTTGTCTGTACTGTCATTTGCAAATATCTTCTCCCATTCCGTGGGTTGCCTCTTTGTTTTCTTGACTGTTTTCTTTGCTGTGCAGGAGCTTTTGATTTTGAGGAAGTCCCAAAAGTTTATTTTTGCTTTTGTTTCCTTTGCCTTTGGAGACATATCTTGAAAGAAGTTCTTGTGGCTGATATCGAAGAGATTACTGCCTATGTTCTCCTCTAGGATTCTGATGGATTCCTGTCTCACGTTGAGGTCTTTTATCCATTTTGAGTTTATCTTTGTGTATGGTGTAAGAGAATGGTCAAGTTTCATTCTTTTACATATAGTTGTCCAGTTTCCCCAGCACCATTTATTGAAGAGATGGTCTTTTTTCCACTGTATATTCTTTCCTGTTTTGTCGAAGATTATTTGTCCATAGAGTTGAGGGTCCATATCTGGGCTATCCATTCTGTTCCACTGGTCGATGTGTCTGTTTTTATTCCAGTACCATGCTGTCTTGGTGATCACAGCTTTGTAGTAAAGCTTGAAATCAGGCAGCGTGATGCCCACTGTTTTATTTTTGTTTTTCAACATTTCCTTAGCGATTTGGGGTCTCTTCTGATTCCATACAAATTTTTGGATTATTTGCTCCAGCTCTTTGAAAAATACCAGTGGAATTTTGATCGGAGTGGCATTAAAAGTATAGATTGCTCTAGGCAGTATAGACAGTTTAACAATTTTTATGCTTCTGATACAAGAGCATGGAATGGTCTTCCACCTTTTTGTGTCTTCAATTTCTTTCATGAGTGTTCTGTAGTTCCTCGAATACAGATCCTTTACTCTTTGGTTAGGTTTATTCCCAGGTGTCTTATGGTTCTTGGTACTATTGTAAATGGAATCAATTCTCTAATTTCTCTTTCTGTATTTTCATTGTTAGTGTATAAGAAAGCTACTGATTTCTGTACAATGACTTTAGTTCCTGTCACATTGCTGAATTGCTGTATGAGTTCTAGTAGTGTGGGGGTGGAGTCTTTTGGGTTTTCCATATATAGAATCATGTCATCTGTGAAGAGAGAGAGTTTGACTTCTTAATTGCCAATTTGGATACATTTTATTTTTCTTTGTTGTCTAATAGCTGTTGCTAGGACTTCTAATACTATGTTGAACAAGAGTGGTGAGAGTCGGCATCCTTGTCATGTTCCCGATCTCAACAGGAAGGCTGCAAGCTTTTTCCCATTGAGGATGATATTTGCTGTGGGTCTTTCATAGATAGATTTGATGAAGTTCAGGAATGTTCCCTCTATCCCTATACTTTGAAGCGTTTTAATCAGGAATGGATGCTGGATTTTGTCAAATGCTTTTTCTGCATTGATTGAGAGGACCATGTGGTTCTTCTCTCTTCTCATATTAATTTGTTCTATCACATTAATTGATTTGCAAATGTTGAACCATCCTTGTCGCCCAGGGATAAATCCCACCTGGTCATGGTGGATAATCTTTTGAATGTGCTGTTGGATCCTGTTTGCTAGGATCTTGTTGAGAATCTTAGTATCCATATTCATCAGTGATATTGGTCTGAAATTCTCCTTTTTGGTGGGGCCTTTGCCTGGTTTGGGGATCAGGGTAACACTGGCTTCATGAAAAGAGTCTGGAAGTTTTTCTTCTGCTTCAATTTTTAAACAGCTTCAGGAGAATAGGTGTTATTTCTTCTTTGAATGTTTGGTAGAATTCCCCAGGGAATCCATCAGGTCCTGGGCTCTTGTTTTTTGGGAGGTTTTTGATCGCTGCTTCAATCTCGTTACTAGATATTGGTCTATTCAGGTTGTCAAGTTCTTCCTGGTTCAATTTTGGGAGTTTATAGTTTTCCAGGAATGCATCCACATATAAATCAAAGATACTTTTAGGAATTCAGTGATCCTGGAACTGTTAAGAATTGAATGGTTATATTGATATAATATTTGTTTTTCAACTTTACCCATCATTTTCCAGCTGACTTCCATAGCAGTGGACACATTGTTGTCAGGGGATAGAAGATACATAACACAGCAAAAAATAAATCGTTTGTGTGTGTGGCAAAAACACCCGAGTAGAAACATGGATGGTTTGAAGCTATTTTGAAAGAAAGAGAATGGCAAAAGGGTGGGTGTATGAATTGGGCAGTATTATACTTTATGAAGATTCTAACTTAGCAAGAAAGCCAATAACAGGCAGAAATTGCAAGAAAGGAAAAAGTCATATGATGTTCACTTAGATTTCACATGTGATCTAAGACTCATGATAAAATACTTTTCTTAAAGATTTTATCTATTTAACACAACAAAGGAGAGAGAGAGAGAGCACAAGCAGAAGGAACAGCAGGCAGAGGGAGAAGCAGGCTTCCCACTGAGCAGGGAGCCCAATGCAGGACTCCATCCCAGGACCCTGGGATTATGACCAGAGCGAAAGGCAGATGCTTAACTGAATGAGCCACCAAAGCACCCCTAAAATACATTGTGAATACTTCTAATATTATTACTAAAAGAAAAGAAAAATGTTGAATATTTAGTAAAATAATATATTGTGGCCAGCAGTGTCTTTTAAATAGTATCTTAAGTCTGTCGAGGCCACTATAACAAATACCCCAGACTGGGTGGCTTATAAACAACAGAAATTTGTAGCTCACTCTTCTGGAGGCCAGGAGTCCCAGATTCAGTGACTGGTGACAGCAATTTTCCAGTTCAAAAATGGCCATTTTCTCACTGTGTCCTTATATGGTAGAGGGGCAAGAGATCTCTCTGTGTCTTGTTTATAAGGCCATTAATCCCAATCCCATTCACGAGGACTCTAGCCTCATGACCTAATCATGCCTTACCTCCTAATACCATCATGTTGAATGTTAGGTTTCAACATATGAATCTGGAAGGCATGCAAATATTCAGTCTACACAAATAATTTCATTTGCTTTAAAATGTCAGTTTTCTTTGCACTTTATTCTTGCTATTTTGAAAACATCACTATGGAGTTTTCCTGTAAGAGACAGACTTCAGTAGTACAGTGCAGTGTCGTAGGGCCTTCAACAGTTATATATTTAGCAGTACATTGAACATTTCTAGACCAAATATGTTAGTATCCTAATTATAGAATAAAGCACTCTGGATATACATTAACATTTTAAAATTGTTACAATGCCATTGAATATAATGCAACCCAATAAGGACTGTGTTCATATGAGGAGGACTGGCTCAAAATTGCTTCATGTTTTAGCAAGATTTGCAAAAGATACTTGATCTAGCAATATTCAATTATGTGGAGTTTATCTGCAATTAAGCACATTTCTGCAATTCACCTTGTGTTACTACTAATTTCTTTACCAAATAACTGATAAGACAAAAAGCAGTGTTTTATTCATTTTTCCCAGAGATTTAGGAGCACAATATCTCATTGCTGATGAAATTTCAGGACACAAAGAACCCTTTCTTCCACCTTCAGAAAATTTCCCTTGAAGAACATGCAAAGCTTCTACTTCTATTAAAATATTCATAGTACACATTTGTTTGAGAATTACCAAAGCATTTCAAATACTTAACTCCTTTGATTGATCTGGGATGGAGAGCCTGTTAGAAAAGTTTAAAACAAAGATTATGAATAGCTGATTCTTTAAGTTTTGTTGAATCGAGCAATCAATTCAAATAGCATAGCAAATCATTTCAAAGGTAAAATAAATGTTTCAAGTTGAACCTTTTTTTTTTTTTCAGAATAGCTATGCATATAGATAAATCTGAAGTGAAAAAGGAAGGAGGGAAAGAAGGAAGTGAAAAAGGAGGAAAGCAAAGCAAGCAAACAAGCATGTTCTATTAATTTGTTTATGTTAACAGGCTCTATTCTTAATAAAAATCATTCTGTTACTGACAAATGGTAATTCCTCCTCCATTGTAAAAAATAAAAATTCTAGTAAAAAATTTTGTAGTTAGAATATTGAAACTAAAAATCACAGAAATCTTGTGATTTATGTAGTTCCCATGATAAAGGCACCCATTAACTTCCCTTTGACCCCTTTTCTTTCTTTGCCCTATGCTCCAAATTCAGGTATTTTTTTAAGGTTTTATTTATTTATTTGTGTGTGTGTGTGTGTGTGTGTGTGTGAGAGAGAGAGAGAGAGAGAGAGAACTAATGCACATGGGGAGGAGCAGAGGGAGAGAGAGAAGCAGTCTCCCTGCTAAGCAGGGAGCTTGATTCAGGGCTCCGTCCCAGGACCCTGATACCATAACCTGAGCCCAAGGCAGGCACTTACCCAACCGAGCTACCAAGGTGCCCTGTGGTAGAGAGCTCTGTATCTGCACCCCCCTGCCCATGCTGAATATGCAATAAATTTGGGGTTCATGCAGGCAAGAGTGAGTGGGGAGACTTTTTCTGTTACCTGTCTTTGGTTTCCTTTTTGATAGGCTTAAAATTAGGAATGGAGCAAGACACCTAGGTAACAATCTCTGAATAGGGCGAGAAACTCTACAAGATGATGTGCAAACAAGGGAATCTGACCAAAGACAGAAAAAGAAAACTGACCACATTCCCTAAATGCTTCCTTGGAAGGTAAGCTCCATAGTCTGGGTGCATGAATTTCTTTCATATTTTCACTATGTCATGTATCAACTACCCTTCCTTCAATGATTTGTTTTTCTTTAAAAATAAAAAATTCCTCTGGGCATTTTTGAATATCTTTTTACTGTCAACATTTCCTGGATGATAGTGAGGTGAAGGAATGGACCTAGAGCCCAAAATCATGGAAAATTTTAGACATCTATCTGTCCGTCCCTGACGTCAACCATTTCAGATGTATGGTGTTCTGAGGGAAAAGCAGACACTGGGGTCAGGCGGTGCTGTCATTCAGCAGGTTCACTGAAGGGGGACAAAGTCTAGCAAGGATGTGAGTACAGGGCCTACAAGTCAGAGAACCAAAGAATGTAAGACACAGAGTCTAAACCTGAGACAAATCAGCACTTTGACACCTGGGCTCAGGTTGAAGTACCATCGATGAGGAATCTGAAAAAGAAGGTCCTGCAAGGGGCCTGGTGCAGAGCAACAGGTGGAGAGGTTGCCTGGGTTTTGAGCCTAGACCCACTGTCAGTCCTCTGGGGTCTGCAGGCAGCTGCACGTGGAAGTCCCTGCTGGGTGAAATGTGCAGGACCAAAGGGAAAGGTGGCTGCCTTAAGCCATGCCCCATGCTGGCTGTTTCTATATATTTATAATCCTCAGATGCATACTTTGCATTTATAATCTTTATATTTTTTAAAGATTCAGAAACCAGCAGTCACGGTGTTTACCATGCCCACTTTCATACAACCAGTGAATGCCAATGTCAACTCTGTAGGAGACTGGAGTGGTAGTTCAAAGCCCACACTTTGAACTCAGACTGTCTCCATGCAAATCTGGTCCTACCTCTGGCTGGTTGAGTGATGTGGGAAGTTTAAATGTCTTTTTCCTCTCTAAACATGAATATGATTATGGTGCTTACCTGTAATGCCTACCAGAATGTCTTCTCGATAAGTTATGCAGATACCATAAAACAACCATAGGCCACACTGGCTCCCAACCCAGTTAGAAGAATATAAGCCAGGAAACCCTGGCCTGCAGGGCAGCATGGGGTCCCTCCTTCAGTGGCTGGGGTCCTCACACAGCAGAGCACTCGGCTGCTAGCAAGCTGCTGTTGCTGTCCTTGGTAGGCCCCAGCCGACGGCTCTTGTGGGAGAGAAAGAGTGGAGGGGAGCCCACCTTGGGTTAGAAACCCCATATTGCAAAGAAGACCCAATTTCTTAGAACCACCTCTGGGCCATAACTTCCAGGGTTCTCAGAGGGACATGCCTGTTTATAGGAGTCACTTCAAGCTATAGTTTCTCACCAAGAATGTATTCATATTACATTTAGCCTTCAGGAGTCATTTTGGTCATGAGCAATGTTACCTGATAACCCAGCAGACGCCCTGCCTCAATCAAGTTCCTGTGAAATAGAGCTCCAAGGCTGACCCAGGGTCAAGTTTTCCTAATTAAAGGAGCAGGAGTTTTGTTAACTAAAGTGTTAACATGGGGGTGGAGTGTGCAGAGGGTGGCTTGGTGATGGGCATTGGGGAGGGCTTGTGTTGTGATGAGTGCTGTGAAATGCGTAAGCCTGATGATTCACATACCTGTACTCCTGGGGCAAATAATACATTATATATTAATAAAAATAATAAATAAAAAAAGAGCTAACACGATCTTACAGGCCAAAGTGCTAGTTCGTTACAATGGTATGTGAGCATTGTCCACAGTGCCTGATACACAAGAGAGACTCAGTAAATTTTAGTTGTGTTCATTGTGGCTCTTTCCATAACATCACACTACCTTAGTTACTAGTTACTAATTATAGACCAAGTTTGAGATTGTTTTTGACTGGATCAGGATCCTTTCATAGAGTGTTAATGGGATCTTGTAATTTCTGTACGTCCCAGGATAAAGCCACCCAATAACTTCCTTTCTTACCCCTTCATTTTCCTTCCCCTATGCTCCTAATTAATAGCAACACTAACAGTGTGTTCTTTTCCTCATTTTAATTTGGCATATTTAGGAATCTGCTGACATCAGAACAGAGAATGATGCTTTTTGCTATGTACCAACCAGCTCAACCCATTTGTCAACCACTGACATTTCATAAGTGCTCAAAATGTGCCAGACACTGTGCTGAGCTCCTGACATTCATCAGCTCATTTAATCCTGTTGACAGCACTGTGGAGTTGATACTCTTTTTTTTTTTCCCCCCCAAGAATTTACTTATTTATTTGAGAGAGAGAGAGAGAGAGAGAGAGAGGAGCAGAGGGAAAGGGACAAGCAGACTCCATGCTGAGTGCAGAGCCTGATTTGGTGCTTGATCCCCGGACCCTGAGATCATGACCTGAGCCAAAGGCAGATGCTTAACCAGCTGAGCTACCCAGGCATCCCTGGAGTTGCTATTATTATTTTTGTGATATTGAAGAAAAAACTGAAGCTTTACTTCTTTTTAAATTTTCTTTCTTTTGGATGGCTTTAACAACTTCTTCTGCCTTAAAATGTACTTTATAGACTAGATATCCCTTTTTAGAATTCCATGCCCCTCGGTTATTTGACTTTAGCCATAGGTGTTGCTTTTGGTTTTGAAATAAATGGAAAAGTAATTTCCTGACACCTTCTATAGCTTGGGTTCTCTGACCTGTGCAAAGTTGAAATTATTCTAAAATGTATCCATTACTTTATGTAAAAGTTCAAATGTTGTATTTTTATAACATGAGCACAATAAAATATTTTATTTTAAAATGTTTCTCTATTTAGTGTTCTCTTACTGATACCACATGGCCAAAAAAACAGTACCAAGCTGGTGCTATCCTGTGTTATAAAATATCATCCTACTTATCTGTGCTGTGGGGCTCCTCTCTCCACCCCAAAGTGGTAAAAGATGTGGTTTGTGCATCCTCCCTGGCCTTTCACAGCCACAGCAGAAGGATGTGGTAGGCAGTCCTGATGGGTGGTTTTGTGCTGGAATATTCCTTTTGGATGACAGTTTATTCTTTCTTAAAGATTTTAGTTACTTATTTGAGAGAAAGGGAGAATCAGAGAGAGAGAGAGCACAACAAGTAGGAGGGTCAAAGGGAGAAACTGATGTCCCAATGAGCAGGGAACCCAATGGGAGGCTCAATTCCCAGACTCCAGGAACATGACCTGAGCCAAAGGCAGATGCTTAAGCGACTAAGCCACTCAGGTCCCTCCACCCCCACCCCCAGATGACATTTAAATACAAGAGTGAATTTATTAAAAACCTTATTTATTTATTTATTTGTTTTTAAATGTTTTATTTATTATCTGAGAGGAGAGAGAGAGAGAGCACAAGCCTCAGGAGGGGCAGAGGGAGAGGGAGAAGCAGACTCCCTGCCGAGCAGAGAGCTGGAGGTGTTACTTATCCCAGGACTATCCAGGAGGGTGTTTCACAGGTGAAAAGATACTTGCTCAGCTTAGTGGATTGTTGTGTTACTGGGGGCTCTTCATTCCCCTGTCATGCCTTCTTCAGTGCCCGGATGGCTTTCCTTTTTACAGGGGGCTCCCACGTGAGGGCACATGATCAGTGGATGAAGAGGCAGTCTCCACCTGCCTCCTTGAGCACCCACCTTCCAGATGATCTCTAAGGAGCTCTAGCAGATGCATCCCTGTCAGTACGATCTGGCTGAGGGTATGGTGTTGGCCCTGGCCCTCAGCGGGGGCCTTCCATGGCACACCTCCTTCAGTAAGCTCTGGCTTGCCTGCCTCCCCTGCCTCTTCCTGCACTCTCTGTCCACAGTTGCCAGTGCCATGAACCAGCAGGTCTGGACTTCCCTGAAGATCAGGGTGTCCTTGAATCTCTGGCATTTTACTTGCAGGGGGTTCCTTATTGTTCTGGGGTGCTCCACAGATGGGATTTTCATCAGTCACATGTTGAGGGCTCTTTTTCAAAAGCCTTTGCCAAACTCCCTTCAGCAGTTGTGTAGCATCTTCCATGGAAACGCACCTGACATTTTGATTTGGGGCAGCCAGAGCAAGAATCTGTAGGGGGAGAGGACTGGCCTTCTGCTCAGGTGATGTGTCAGCTCCACAGGCTTGTGCATCCATGTCGGTGTTCTCCATGTATTTTCCAGATACTTCATTCTGGGCACAATGCCACTTTGTTCCTCTTAATCTGAGTCCACACTTTACTGTAATGAACAATACCACTGCAGTGCAAACCAAGATCTCCCAGCCAAACCCAGAGACTTGTGGCCCATATGGCAAACATTCGTATATCACCAACCCAGAAGCCCACAGCTGCTCCAGCACAGCCCACAGCCGCACCAGAACTGTGTGTGGAGACATTGTAATGGCCACCAGCTAGCTCCAGAGAGCCTTGTGGCTTTGCCTCTATTCATCAGTGTCCTCTCGGCCACTTGAAACTGCTTGGAACCCCTACGAGGGTTCCGTCTCCAAAGCAAACCAGTGCCTGGGAACAGGACCTGAAGGTAGTAGGGGTGGGGGAGGTGCACCTGAGTCTCCAAAGCAAAGCAGTTCAATGGAGGAGTGACAAGTCATTTTTATTATTATTATATGCTGATATCACTAAATAACATTGACATTTTTACATAATATTACCTAGCTTTAATATAATTCCATAGGTTTTTTTATTGACCTGAGAGATATACCTCAGTGGCAGACATTGGATCGCTGTTTACCAAATTGGTTTAGCTTTTATTTTGCCTTGGCATGAACCTACACTACATTTCTAAATTTCTCTTGAAATAGTGTGGTCATGGAACTGAATTGCATAAGGACATGCACACAAAAGTAAGGCACAACGTGGAGTGTACAGACCCATTTAAACAAAGAAGCCAAAAACTCCAACACTCCTTCAAAATGACCTTTAAGAGCCCTGCACTGAAGGAGGGTGAGCCTCTCCCCGGACTAAAACCGTGGTGCCTCAACATCCTCCACCAGTGACTGGTTTTACCTGAGAGATAAAATAGCTTCTAGAATGGAAGCCACTGTACTGAGGTTTAAATTTGTTAGAGCAGCTAATGTTAACCAATACTATTTTCCTTCTCAATGTTCTCAGCAAAAAGTTAATTATCTCATCCTGGTGGATTTCTACCTTTCTGAAAAGAAATATGTCAACAGCTGAATTTCTTAATGAATAAGGTACAAAGATAGGTTTAAACTATTAGGCCATAAGAAATAAAGGCCACAACATGATAATTTTACACTAGGTAGCATAATATCTTACACACAGAATGAAGGAAAGAGTCAGTAAGGAAAGGAATAAACAGATAGTTTATAAATAGATTTTCCCTTCTTTGCTCTACTGTAAGACATAGTTCCTGGAAGTATGTAGCCTAAATGAGAAAGTAATCACCTGATTTCTGAAGGTCTATGATTGTATGTAGAACCTCTCTATAGTCCACCTACTTGAGCTTTAGTAGACTGCAGGACAAAACACAACATATTCCCTTCTTGACCCAAATATACATTTGGGCTTGGGGTTAGAAGAAAGGAAAGAGAAGCATGCAATAGGAAAGTCATCTAAATCAACATTTTTTTCATTTTTACTTATAAGTTTTTGGATGATGTGTTTTAAGACATTAGATGCTATGTGGTGTGTTTTCACAGTGCTAAAGAATCAAGAACAAAATCACCTACAACTTATCACTATTATCATCTATTTACTAACAATATAATTACTCATTTATTCATTCACTGAGCAAATATTTATTGAGCACCTACATGTGACGGGCACTCCAGGTATCCTGTTCCTATAGTACATCTATTTTGATGGGGGCCCAGAATCAATATGGGAAGTAAAGAGAGAAATAATAATAAACAAATAAAATAGCATGATAATTTTAGAGAGTGCTAAGTTTATGAAGAAAATTTTAAAAATTAAAAACACAGTTTATGGTAATAGGATGAGATTCTAAAAGAGTGCCACTGAAGACATGAGTCATGAACACTGCAACTCTTGTCATTTCATTCACTGCTATCCCTCCAGCACTTAGAAAGGGCCCTGGTATGTACTATGAATTAATAAATAATAGTTGAATGAGAATTGTAGGGGAAAGATCCTAAATGCAGAGTCATCCCAGAGTGTTTAAGGAAGAGACAGAAAACTACAGGGGCCACAGTGTAATGAGCTGGGTACAACATGTTTTGCCAACTCACAGAGGAAGTCAGGGGCCCTATTATGTGGGGCCTTGTGGGCCATGGTAAGAGATCTGGATCACAGTAAGTAAGAGGTTCCACACTTTTCTTTGAGTGTAATGGGATGCCAGTAGATGATTATATGCAGGAGAATGCTTTGATCTTACATTTGTTTTAAAAGGTCTCCAGCTGTTTCCTGGAGGCTGTGTCATAGGGATGGTGGACAAAAGCAGGAGCAAGGAAAGAGAAGTTGTAACTGGGAAGAAGGTGGGGATTTTGGAATAGACAGAGATCTATTTTGGTGGAATAATTCAGAGGGCACCCAGAATGGTGAGGAAAACCTGGGAGAATCCAGTTCAGTTTCATCCCACTCTAATTAAAAAAAAAAAAAAAAGAAGAAGAAGAAAAGAAAGAAAGAAAAAAGAAAAAAAGAAAAGAACATTGAAGTTGCTTAGCCAAATGCCTATGTTTATTCATAATTTTCTCTTTTTCTCCTCTCCCACATTTTGCATTAGAAATTCTTCAAGCTTTACTTCTCAGTCCCATTATCACTGCTTTCTTCTTTCTTTGTTACTGATCTCCTCAGTAACAGAATGCTTTGAAACTGGTGCTCTCTTGAAATGATTCCCATGATTGAATACACTGAGCTTTACACATACATTTTCAACCTCTTGCTGGGTGTTCCCCTGTGGATGTCTTGTAACGAACCTAACAAAAACCCTTTATCCTCTCCCACCCTGCTCCTTCTCCTGAATAGTCATCCCTGTCAACCAGACAGAAATCTCACAGTAACCTGATCTTACTCTTCACTCCTCATCTCCCACATCCAACAGTTTTTAAACAGGCTGCTTCAGTTATACCAAAGTCTCCCAGATGGGCCACTGTCATCACGCCCTAGAACATAGCCACCATCCTCCTACTATAGGGAAAGATGGGAGCTTCCTGATGGATGGGGCTCCCCTACAGTGTCTCCAATGTCTCCGCCTCACATTCCACATTGCTGCACCTAAGCATTCTGAAAGCCATGTTCTGGCCACTTTTCTGCTTAAAAGTGTCCATCATCTCCTCATCTCCTTCAGAATAAACCCAACATATTACAGCTAGAGAGTTAAGATCCTGTGGGATCAGATGTGCCTACCTCTCCCACCGAACCCTTCCTATCCAGTATATTCATCTGTGAAGTAGACTGTCTTGCCTTGTGAGAGTTTGTGCTAGCTAGTTCCTAAGAGGCCACCATGAGCTCACTCCCACTCTCATGCCTCAGGGAAGGACATCCTTCTTCCCTTCTTACCTGTCAGAGTTCTACTCATTATACAATGCCTTACATGAGGCCCTTTCCCTCATAATGCAGCCCCAAATACTCCAATTAGAACTTTCCATGTCTTCCTCCACTATCCCAGGGAAATATTTACCTGCATTTCTAATTTTTGCCTGTTTCGTAGCCATTCACATTACAATTAGAAAATATATCACCATAAACCCATACTCCAGAAAATTCCCAGAATTGCAGTTCTATATATTAGGTACTTGAAATGTTAAAAATACATAAGCACCCTGGGACGCCTGGGTGGCTCAGTTGGTTAAGCAGCTGCCTTCAGCTCAGGTCATCATCCCAGCGTCATGGGATCGAGTCCCACATCAGGCTCCTTGTTCCGCAGGGAGCCTGCTTCTCCCTCTGACTCTACCTGCCACTCTGTCTGCCTGTGCTTGCTCTCACTCGCTCTCTGACAAATAAATAAATAAAATCTTTAAAAAAAATACATAAGCATCCTATAATGTAGACATTTACTATAAGCCAGATTGATTAACAGAATCAAGATGCTTCCAACTGGTGGCCAAAGAGAATAACTTAGTAATTAACAAAATAATTACCATGGTGGATGATTCCATTTTCTCATAATGCTTGTCCTAAGTGTACACCTTCCTCAGGCCTGTAATGTCTCCAATTTCCAAAAGCCATGACACAAACTCACTGCAAAAGAAATTCAGTGAAATAGTTAAAAAGTATTCCAACCCCTGTCTCCCCAAAAAGTCTATTTCTATCACCCTCCTGGATAGTGAGATTCAGAAATTGTGCCTGAAGCCTGGGACAGAGCTGAAGGTATGTGAAGAGCACCTCAATCAACCATTGCCTCAGGCAGAAGCTGGCCAACTCAGGGCCCAAGGACCAGCCTGTCTCTGGGTGGCCTCCTGCTCCCGCTCCTGCTCTTCTGGGCACAGCCTACAAATACCCTCAAGGGCCACAGGCTTCCCTGAAACCCCAGAAGCCCAAGAAGGGAGGAAGGGTGCACAGGACAGACACAAAGTTCTCAGGACCCCTGCAGGTCTGTCTCCCTTTCGCAACAGCCATCAACACTCACAACCAGGACATAAAGGCTCCTGTAATTACTTACACCTTAAGCCATCTCATTATTCCTTTTACTGGAGATCCACACCATTATTGAACTGATGCTGACTATCCCCTATAGCCATGTGAGAGAGCATTTTTCAATGTTAAACTCCAAAAAAATAAAAATATCAAATTTCTGATACTACTGCCACTGAGAATTAATTTTATGAAGGGATTCTATGCCAAGCAATGAAGGGTTTTAAGTATCTTTTATTGATCACTTATATGTCTCAATACCCGAGTGCGTCATATACTACTGAGGTTCAGAGAGGGGACACAACTTGCCCCAAGATCACACAGCTAGTGAATATCAGAGCTCCTATTCCAAACAAAGGTTGTCTAATTATCCACTGATGTGAAAATAATTAGCACTACTAGCACTATTACTACTTCTACTTCTTAATTTTTGAAGAGATGAAGCGCAAAGACACACGCACATGCAAGTGGGGGAGGGGAAGAGAGAGAGATTCCTAGACAGCTTTCTCACTCAAGTGCAGAACCAGACACTGGGCTGGGTTTCACAGACCATGGGACCACGCCCTGAACTGAAATCAAGAGTCAGACATTGAAATGACTAAGCCACACAGGCAACCGGTGCAAGGAACTTCCAGGCAAGGTGATGTAAGGATCCCAGAAGGGCTTGACAAAATTTTCTCATAGTTCATGTTCTAGTTTGGATGCAAAGATTATGGTGATGGCTATCTGAGGTAAATTCCCACCAAAGCATGGAAGGAAGACTATAGGGTCTCCAACGATTCCCTTCTTGGATACACATTGTTTTGTGTTCCATACTCTACCACTGGATTAGAGTCAGGAACTCCTACCTCATTTTGAAAGGACAGATTACCGCCCAAGAATTAATGTCACTTCTGAGGCTCATAGACAAAGACACTGGTCCTCTTGTGATAGCTCTCACTCGCTCACCATGGGTTTCGAGGGAAGCCAGCAGCTCCTTGTGCGCTGTATTATGGAGAGGCCCATGTGGCAAGGAATGAATATTTCCTGCTTCCAGCAATGGAGTACCTCTGGCTGCTAACAACTACCCGAGTGAGCTCAGAAGCAGATTTTCCCCCAACCAGCCTGGAGATGACTGAAGACCCAGATGACATCTTGACTGCACCCTTGTGAGAGATCCTAACACACAGGTACCTGGTTAGATGCACCTGGATGCCTGGCCCACAGAAACCATATGCGGTTATCAATTGGTGTTGTTGGAAGACCTCTGGTTTGCGGAAAATATTCAAAAAAGACACAAGGGTGAAGCCACAGTTTTGGCGGCCAACCCACCCCCCTCTCCTGGGCTTGAAATTCCAGGGAAGTCAAGCGATGGTAGAAACCACTGAGAGATTAGGGTAAACAATGTAAGAAAGAGGAGCTCTATTTTGTTCTCTATGTATCTCTCTGAGAGGACATGCCCCCACCTGATCCACCCGAGCCAATAGGTGGCCCATGCAGGAGGAGACATGGCCCTGTGGCCAAGTCGGCTGAGAGCACTAGACCCAGCGTCGCAGAGCCTCCTTGAAGGCAGAAAAAGAGCCCAGAAGTTCCCTGGTGTCCCTAGAGAAGGCACAGAAATTAGATGAGTTGAAAGCCTGGGACCTGGTCATTGGGCTTCTGGGCAAGAGGGGAGATGGCCTGTGGAAGGGACACTGCCTGCCACCCCACTTGGACCACAACCCACCTGTCTGCTTTGGGACACTGAGGATTAAGACGAGAGTGAACTAGTGTAGAAGAGATGGTGTTCTAATGCTTGGTAGGTTTAAAGTTATTGAAATTGTTGGCATTCCTTTTCTCCTCATCCTCAGGACCACCATTAGGGGGAAGGGGCCTTCAAAGAAGCAAGAAGACTTTATCACTTACAGCACTGTCAAGTGTCAATATCCAAACACTCCAGTCGCTTCTACCCCCTTGGCAGCCCCACGGCTTTCATAAGGACACAGATACATTCCTGTACTGGCTTTGGAGCAAACGTAAGTTTTGATTTTTCTAAGATAAATGCCATAGTGCCATGACATGCTCAGATGACGGTAGCAAGTCTAGTTTTCAAAGAATCTGTGTGGAAGGGTTGAGCCAATATATTAGAAACCTGAAATTTGTATTACTTTGCAGGTTAATGGGAATTTAACTCAATGCTTTGAAAAGGAAAAGAAACTGTTAACTGTTTTCAAGAGTCAGCTCTATCATTTTCCATTCCCAACTGCTATGCGGGAGTGATCCACTCATTCCACATCCTGCCTTACATTTGGTAGTGGAATCTCTCTCTCCATCTCTGGCCCATTTACTTTGATTCACTGTAAGAGGTGTGCAGAGAGAGCGCAATGGAGTTTTCATTTGAATTGCACAATGGCAACTATTTATGCGATTTCCAGCTGTATACTCTCTGGTGAAGGGTATAGGCCATTTGCTTTTTTTTTTTTTTTTCATATATTTACTTTTGCTAACTAGATTACATGCTTATTTGGGGGTCAAATACTTAGTTTCCATGCTTCAGACAGGAGTCCTTTATCAGCTATGTAATTTGCACCTATTTTCTCCAAGTTGGTAGCTTGTCATTTCGGTCGTCTTCAGGAGGTCTTTCACATGGTACAGATGTACAATTCTGATTGTTCGATAATGTCCAATAATCAACCTGACTTTTTGGAAAATAATTTGATGTTCATTTGGAGGATTCTTTATCTAGCTTTGCATTCTGGAAATGATTCCCCACTTTTTCCCTATAAGATTTATCATTTTCCATGTAAGGCAGTGATTAATTTTGAGCTGCATTTTGAAATATATATATTTTTTGTTCTTTCTGGGAGAGTGAACATGCGCATGCAGGGCAAGGGGCGTGGAGGGAGAAGGCAAAAGAGCATCCTTAAGCAGCCTCGCCAGTGAGCTTGGAGCCAGTCCTTGTCCTGAGACCCTGAGAGCTTGACAAGAGCTGATATAAAGAGCTGGCTACCTCACAGGCTGACTCACCCAGGCCCCCTGAGTTAAGTTTTATATAGGGTTTGATGCTTAGATTGTGGTTTCCAGCCTCCTAGTCCTCCACCTCCTCCCCCCTCGCCCGCTCATTCCTCTGCTTCTCTTTCTTCTTCTTTGCCTATCCATGTCCACTTGCTATAGCACCATTTATTCAAAATGCTGTCACTCCCCGCTGAACTCCTTTGTCAAGGCCCCATTGCACATATGGGTGTAGTTCTCTTTCTGGGTCCTTGATTCTGTTCCACTTATTGATCTTTATTCTGCTCTATTGGTCTAGCCCTTCACCAACACCACGCACTTTTGATTACTGTAGCCGTATATCTTGAAATTGCATAGAAGGATTCTTTTGGTTTTATACTTTAGTTTTATTTTCTCCTCTTTTTCTAGGTTCTAAAGTAGAGAACTTATAGTTTTGAGACTCCTTTTGTTTTTAGAGAGATAGAGAGAGAGAGACAGACAGACAGACAGACACTGAGAAAGAGACAGAAACTGGGAAGGAGTGCAGAAAGAGGGAGAGATGATTAAGCAGCCTCCATGCCCAGCACCAGCACAATGCAGGTTCAGTCTCACAATCGCGAGGTTGACCATGACCCGAGTCAAAATCAAGTGGTGGACTAACTGAATGGGCCATCCACATGCTCCTCCTTCATTCTAATGTATGCATTGAATGATATAAATTTTGCTCTCTGCTGATTTAGCTGTGACCCACAAATTTTAATACGTCGTATTTTCATTTTCCTTTTGTTCAGGGCATTGAGATTTTATCTTTTTTCTTTGATAAACTAGAAAGTTACTTTCTAAGTGTTTGGATTTTGTTATCTTTCGCCATTTGATATCTCGTTTCATTTTTAACTTTTTTTATAAGTTATAAAATATAAATTCCAAGACATTGATTTATAGGGTTGCATTTTTATCAGGTACACAATATAGAGATTCACCTCCCCTGCCCCAACGACTGTTAGCTCCTGTTGCCAGGCAGTGATCTGCGTTGGAGACTCGGGTGCACCTCCCCCACCCCTACTCCCTTCAGCTCCTGTTGCCAGTAACTGGTTTGCATTGGAGACGGAACCCTCGTAGGGGTTCCAAGCAGTTTCTAGTGGCCGAGAGGACACTGGTCATCAGAGACAAAGTCCCCAGGAGCCAGCCTGTGGCGATTACAATGTCTCCCCACACAGTTCTGGAGCCGCTGTGGGCTCTCCGGGAGCAGCTGTGGGTTTCTGTGTTGGTGATATATGAACATTTGCCACATGGGCCACGAGTCTCTGCGTTTGGCTGGGAGATCCTCATGTAAACTGTGTTGGTGGTGTTCCTTACATTAAAGTGTGGACTCGGCTTAAGAGGAATAAATGGGAACTGTGCCCAGAATGAAGTATCTGGAAAAGACATGGAGAAGGCCCACCCGGATGCCACAGCCAGGGGAGCCATCGCATCATCTGAGCACAAGGCCAGTCCTCTCCCACTACAGATCCTTGCTCTGGCTGCCCTGAATCAAGATGTCGGGTACTTTTCTGTGGGAGACGCTATGCAACTGCTGAAGGGAGTTCGGCAAAGGCTGTTGAAGAAGAGCCCTCACCGATGAAAATCCCATCTGGGGAGCAGCCCAGGACGATGGAGAACCCCCTGCGAGGAATATACCAGAAGACTTCAAGGACAGCCCTGACCTGCAGGGAAGTGCAGACCCTCTGGCTCAGGACATTGGCAGCTGTGGACACAGAGTGCAGGAAGAGGCAAGGGAAGCAGGCAGGCCAGAAATTCCTGATGGACGTGTGCCGTGTCAGGCCCCCGCTGAGGGCCAGAGCCAACACCACACCCTCAGCCAGATCCTACTGACGGTGATGCATCTGCTAGAGCTCCTTAGAGATCATCTGGAAGGTGGGGGCTCAAGGAGGCAGGTGCAGACTGGCTCCTCCTCCACTGATCATGTGCCCCCAGGTGAGAGCCCCCTGAATAAAGGAAAGCCATCCAGGGCACTGAAGAAGGCACGTCAGGGGAATGTAGAGCTCCCAGGAAACACAACAATCCACCAAGCTGAGCAAGTATCTTTTCACCAGCGAAACAGACTCCTGGAAAGGGAGATTCAGAAGCTGCACCTGAAGCTCAAGGCAGAGCCTAAGCTGTGCGAAGAGCACCTCAAAAACCTGGAGAGGAAGATGACGGAGGAGAAGGCACGCTGCCTGCAAGTGAAGAACGAACTTCCCAAGGTGCGCAGGAAGGTGGATGCTGCCCACTGGAAATTAGGCTTCTACAAGAAGATAGCCAACTTTCTGCACTGAGAATGGCAGAGAATCTCCTCCTTGCATGACCGAGAGCGCCTCCTGGTGGAGAACAGAAGTGAGGAGAGCCAGAAGGCTGTTCTGTGGGCAGAGAGGGAGTTCCAAAGGCTCAAGGAAGGAAACCATTGCCTCAGGCAGAAGCTAGCCAACTCTGGGCCAAAGGTCCAGCCTGTCTCCAGGGTGCCTCCTGCTCCTGCTCCTGCTCCTGCTCTTCTGGGAACAGCCTCCAAATACCCTCAAGGGCCCCAGGCTCCCTGAAACCCCAGAAACCCTAGAAGGTAGCAAGGGTGCACTGGCCAGACTCCAAGTTCTCGGGTCCCCTGCAGGTTTGATTCCCTTCTCCAGCAGCCACCAACACTCAGAACCAGAGCACAAAAGCTCCTGGGCTTCCTTACCCCTTAAGGCATACCCATTGCTCCTTTTACTGGAGATCCACCCCATTATTGAGCTGATGCTACCTATTCCCTATAGCCGTGTGAGAGAGAATTTTTCAATGTTAAGCTCCCCAAAAATAAAAATATCCCATTGCTGATATTCCTGCTACTGAGAATTGATTTAATGAAGGGATGGGATTCTATGCCAAGCAATGAAGGGTTTTAAGTGTCTTTTACTGATCACTTATATGTCTCAATAACCGAGTGTGTCATATACTACTGTGGTTCAGAGAGGGGACACACACTTGCCCCAAGATCACACAGCTAGTGAATATCAGAGCTCCCATTCCAAACAAAGGTTGACTAATTATCCACTGATGTGAAAATAAATAGCACTACTAGCACTACTACTATTTCTGCTTCTTAATTTTTGAAGAGATGAAGGGCGAAGACACACACACATGCAATGGGGGAGGGGAAGAGAGAGAGATTCCTAGACAGCCTTCCCACTCAAGTGCAGATCCAGACACTGGGTTGGGTTTCACAGACCATGGGACCATGCCCTGAACTGAAATCAAGAGTCAGCCATTGACATGACTAAGCCACACAGGCACCCCGGTGCAAGGAACTTCTAGCATGGTGCTGTAAGGATCCCAGAAGGGCTTGACAAAATTTTCTCATAGTTCACGTTCTAGTTTGGATGCAAAGAATATGGTGATGGCTAGCTGAGGTAAAGTCCCACCAAAGCATGGAAGGCAGCCTTTCAGGGTCTCCAACGATTCTCTTCATGGGTACACATAGTTTTGTGTTCCATACTCTACCACTGGATTAGAGTCAGGAACTCCTGCCTCACTTCGAAAGGACAGAATATGGCCCAAGAGACAGGATGTCACTTCTGAGGCTCATATACAAAGACACTGGTCTCCTCTTGCGCTAGCTCTCGCTCCCTCACCATTGGTTTCGAGGGGCGCACCAGATCCTTGTGGGCTTTATGATGGAGAGGCCCATGTGGCAAGGAATGAATTTTTCTTGCTCACCACAATGGAGGACCGCTGGCTGCTAAGAGCCATCCAAGTGAGCTCAGAAGCAGATTTTCCCCCAACCAGCCTGGAGATGACTGAAGACCCACATGATATCTTGACTGCAGCCTTGTGAGAGATCCTGAGAAACAGGTCCCTGCCTAGATACACCTGGATGCCTGGCCGACAGAATTCATATGCGGTTATCAATTCGTGGTTTTGGAAGCCCTCTGGATTGTGGAAAACATTCAAAAAAGACACAAGGGTGAAGCCACAGTTCTGGCTGCTGACCCACCCCCCTCTCCTGGGCTTGAAATTCCAGGGAAGTCAAGCGATGGTAGAAACCACTGAGAGATTAGGGTAAACAATGTAAGAAAGAGGAGCTCTATTTTGTTCTCTATGTATCTCTCTGAGAGGACATGCCCCCACCTGATCCACCCAAGCCAATAGGTGGCCCATGCAGGAGGAGACAACTGGCCGTGTGGCCAAGTCCACTGAGGGCACTAGACCCAGCGTCGCAGAGCTTCCTTGATGGCAGAGAAAGAGCCCAGAAGTTCCCTGGTGTCCCTAGAGAAGGCACAGAAATTAGATGAGTTGAAAGCCTGGGAGCTGGTCATTGGGCTTCTGGGCAAGAGGGGAGATGGCCTGTGGAAGGGACACTGCCTGCCACCCCATTTGGACTACAACCCACCTGTCTGCTTTGGGACATTGAGGATTAAGTCGAGAGTGAACTCGTGTAGAAGAGATGGTCTTCTAATGCTTGGCAGGTTTAAAGCGATTGAAATTGTTGGCATTCCTTTACTCCTCATCCTCAGGACCACCACAAGGGGGAAGGGGCCTTCAAAGAAGCAAGAAGACTTTATCACTTACAGCCCTGTCAAGTATCAATATCCAACCACTCCAGTCTCTTCGACCCCCTTGGCAGCCCCACTGCTTCCATAAGGACACAGATACATTCCTGTACTGGCTTTGGAGCAAACGTAAGTTTTGATTTTTCTAAGATAAATGCCATAGTGCCATGACATGCTCAGATGACGGTAGCAAGACTAGTTTTCAAAGAATCTGTGTGGAAGGGTTGAGCCAATATATTAGAAATCTGAAATTTGTATTACTTTGCAGGTTAATGGGAATTTAACTCAATGCTTTGAAAAGGAAAAGAAACTGTTAACTGTTTTCAAGAGTCAGCTCTATCATTTTCCATTCCCAACTGTGATGCGGGAGTGATCCAGTCATTCCACATCCTGCCTTGCATTTGGTAGTGGAATCTCTCTCTCCATCTCTGGCCCATTTACTTTGATTCACTGCAAGAGGTGTGCAGAGAGAGCGCACTGGAATTTTCATTTGAATTGCCCCAATGGCAACTATTTATGTGATTTCCAGCTGTATACTCTTTGGTAAAGGGTGTAGGCCATTTGCTTTTTTTTTTTTTTCCATCTATTTATTTTGCTAACTAGGTTGCATGCTTATTTGGGGGTCAAATTCTGAGTTTCCCTGCTTCAGACAGGAGTCCTTTATCAGCTATGTGATTTGAACCTATTTTCTCCAAGTTGGTAGGTTGTCTTTTGGGTCTTCTTAAGGAGGTCTTTCACACGGTACAGATGTACAATTCTGATTGTTGGATAATGTCCAATAATCAACCTGACCTTTTTGGAAAATAATTTGATGTTCATTTGGAGGAATCTTTATGTAGCTTTCCATTCTGGAAAATTTTCCCCACCTTTTCCCTATAATATTTATCATTTTCAATGTAAGTCAGTGATTAATTTTGAGCTGCATTTTGAAATATATATATTTTTTGTTCTTTCTGGGAGAGTGAACATGTGCATGCAGGGCAAGGGGCGTGGAGGGAGAAGGCAAAAGAGCATCCTTAAGCATCCTCGCCAGTGAGCTTGGAGCCAGACCTTGTCCCGGGACCCTAGGAGCTTGACAAGTGCGGAAATAAAGAGCTGGCTGCCTCACAGGCTGACTCACCCAGGCCCCCTGAGTTAAGTTTTTGTATAGGGTTTGATACTTATATTGTGGTCCCAGGCCTCCGAGTCCTCTACCTCTTCCTCTCCTCTCCTGCTCACTCCTCTGCTTCTCCTTCTTCTTTGCCTATGCATGTCCACTTGCTGTAGCACCAATTATTCAAAATGCTGTCACTCCCCACTGAACTGCTTTTTACATCTGTCAAGACCCCATTGGACATATGGGTGTAGTTCTCTTTCTGGGTCCTTGATTCTGTTCCACTTAGCGATATTTATTCTGTTCTATTGGTCAAGCCCTTCACCAACATCAGGCACTTTGGATTACTGTAGCCGTATATATTGAATTTGCATAGAAGTATTCTTTTGGATTTATTCTTTAGTTTTATTTTCTCCTCTTTTTCTAGGTTCTAAAGTAGAAAACTTATAGTTTTGAGACTCCTTTTGTTTTTAGAGAGATAGAGAGAGAGAGACAGACAGATACCGAGAGAGAGACAGAAGCAGGGAAGGAGTGCAGAGAGAGAGATGATTAAGCAGCCTCCATGACCAGCACCAGCACAATGCAGGTTCAGTCTAACAATCGCGAGGTTGACCATGACCCGAGTCAATTTTAGTATATGTGCTGCCGAAGCGAGCACCATGACCCGAGTCAAAATCAAGTGGTGGACTAACTGAATGTTCCACCCAAATGCTCCTCCTTCATTCTAATGTATGCACTGAATGATATAAATTTTGCTCTCTACTGATTTAGCTGTGACCCACAAATTTTAATAGGAAGAATTTTCATTTTCCATTTGTTCAGGGCAATGAGATTTTATCTTTTTTCTTTGATAAACTAGAAAGTTACTTTCTAAGTGTTTGGATTTTGTTATCTTTCGCCATTTGATATCACGTTTCAGTTTTAACTTTTTTTTTAAGTTATAAAATATAAATTCCAAGACACTGATTTATAGGGTTGCATTTTTATCAGGTACACAATATAGAGATTCACCTCCCCTGCCCCAACGACTGTTAGTTCCTGTTGCCAGGCAGTGATTTGCGTTGGAGACTCCGGTGCACCACCTCCACCCCTACTCCCTTCAGCTCCTGTTGCCAGGCACTAGTTTGCATTGGAGATGGAACCCTCGTAGGGGTTCCAAGCAGTTTCTAGTGGCCGAGAGGACACTGGTGATCAGAGAGAAAGATCCCAGGCTCTCTGAAGCCAGCTGGTGGCCATTTAAATGTCTCCCCACACAGTTCTGGAGCCACTGTGGGCTCTCTGGAAACAGCTTTGGGCTTCAGGGTTGGTGATAATCGAACGTTTGCCACATGGGCCACGAGACTCTGGGTTTGGCTGGGATATCCTCGTGTGCACTGTGTTGGTGGTGTTCATGACAGTAAAGTGTGAACACCGCTTAAGAGGAAGAAAGGGGCACTGTGCCCAGAATGAAGTATCTGGAAAAGACATGGAGAAGACCGACCCGGATGCACCAGCCCATGGAGCCGTCGCATCATCTGAGCACAAGGCCAGTCCTCTCCCGCTACAGATCCTTGCTCTGGCTGCCCTGAATCAAGATATCAGGTACTATTCTGTTGGAGACGCTACGCAACTGCTGAAGGGAGTTCGGCAAAGTCTGTTGAGGAAGAACCCTCACCAGCTCACCGATGAAAATCCCATCTGTGGAGCAGCCCAGGACGATGGAGAACCCCCTGCGACGAATATGCCAGAAGACTTCGAGGACAGCCCTGATCTGCGGGGAAGTGCAGACCCTCTGTCTCAGGACATTGGCAGCTGTGGACTGAGAGAGCAGGAAGAGGCAGGGGAGGCCAGAGCTTCCTGACGGAGGTGTGCCGTGGCAGGCCCCCGCTGAGGGCCAGAGCCAAAACCACACCCTCAGCCAGATCATACTGACGGTGATGCATCTGCTAGAGCTCCTCACAGATCATCTGGAAGGTGGGGCTCAAGGAGGCAGGTGCAGACTGGCTCCTCCTCCACTGATCACGTGCCCCGTGGGACCTACCCTGAATAAAGGAAAGTCATCCAGGGCACTGAAGAAGGCACGTCAGGGGAATGAAGAGCTCCCAGGAAACACAACAATCCACCAAGCTGAGCAAGTATCTTTTCACCAGCGAAACAGCCTCCTGGAAAGGGAGATTCAGAAGCTGCACCTGAAGCTCGAGGCAGAGCCTAAGCTGTGCGAAGAGCACCTCAAACACCTGGAGAGAAAGATGATGGAGGAGAAGGCACGCTGCCTGCAAGTGAAGAACGAACTTGCCAAGGTGCACAGGAAGGTGGATGCTGCCAACTGGAACTTAGGCCTCTACAAGAAGATGGCCAAAGACCTGCACAGAGAATGCCAGAGAATCTCCTCCTTGCATGACCGAGAGCGCCTCCTGGTGGAGAACAGAAGTGAGGAGAGCCAGAAGGCTGTTCTGTGGGCAGAGAGGGAGTTCCAAAGGCTCAAGGAAGAAAACCATTGCCTCAGGCAGAAGCTGGCCAACTCTGGGCCCAAGGTCCATCCTGTCTCTGGGGAGCCTCCTGCTCCTGTTCCTGCTCCTGCTCCTGCTCCAGCTCCTGCTCTTCTGGGCACAGCCTCCAAATGCCCTCAAGGGCCACAGGCTCCCCTGAAAGCCCAGAAGCCCAAGAAGGGAGCAAGGGTGCACTGGCCAGACTCCAAGTTCTCGGGTCCCCTGCAGGTCTGATTCCCTTTCCCAGCAGCCACCAACACTCACAACCAGAGCACAAAAGCTCCTGGGCTTCCTTACCCCTTCAGCCACATCCATTGCTCCTTTTACTGGAGATCCACCCCATTATTGAACTGATGCTACCTATTCCCTATAGCCATGTGAGAGAGCATTCTTCAATGTTAAGGACCAAAAAAATAAAACGATCAAATTGCTGATACTACTAATTCTGAGAATTGATTCTATGAAGGGATTCTATGCCAAGCAACGGAGGGCTTTAAGTATCCTTTACTGATCACTTAATTGTCCCAATAACCCAGTGTGTCATATACTACTGAGGTTCAGAGAGGGGACACAACTTGCCCCAAGATCACACAGCTGGTGAATTTCAGAGCTCCCATTCCAAGCCAAGGTTGTCTAATTACCCACTGATGTGAAAGTAACTACCACTCCTACCAATACGATGACTTCTGATTCTTCATTACTGAGAGAGAGAAAGAGCGAGGGCACACACACACACATGCAAGCGGGGGAGGGCAGGGAGAGAGAGATTCCTAGACAGCCTTCCCACTCAAGTGCACAACCAGACGCTGGGCTGGATTTCACAGACCATGGGACCACGCCCTGAGCCGAAATCAAGAGTCAGACGTTGACCTGACTAAGCCACACAGGCACCCTTCCCTTGTGCAAGGAACTTCTAGGCAAGCTGCTGTAAGGATCCCAGAAGGCCTTGACAAAATTTTCTCCTAGGTCACGTTCTAGTTTGGAAGCAAGGATTATCTGGATGGCTAGCTGAGGTAAAGTCCCACCAAAGCATGGAGGGCAGCCTTTCAGGGTCTCCAACGATTCCCTTCTTGGGTACACATCGTTTTGTGTTCCATACTCTACCACTGGATTAGAGTCAGGAACTCCTGCCTCACTTCGAAAGGACAGAATATGGCCCAAGAGATAGCATGTCACTTCTGAGGCTCGTAGACAAAGACACTGCTCTCCTCTTGGGCTTGCTCTCGCTCCCTCACCATTGGTTTCGAGGGAAGCCGCCTGCTCCTTGTGGGCTGTATGATGGAGAGGCCCATGTGGCAAGGAATGAATATTTCTTGCTCACCGCAATGGAGGACCTCTGGCTGCTAGGAGCCACCCGAGTGAGCACACAAGCAGATTTCCCGCCAACAAGCCTGGAGATGACTGAAGACCCACATGACATCTTGACTGCTGCCTTGTGAGAGATCCTGAGACACAGGTCCCTGGCTAGATGCACCTGGACGCCTGGCCCACGGAAACCATATGCGGTTATCAATTGGTGTTGTCGGAAGCCCTCTGGTTTGTGGAAAACATTCAAAAAAGACACAAGGGTGAAGCCACAGTTCTGGCTGCTGACCCACCCCCCTCTCCTGGGGTGAAATTCCAGGGAAGTCAAGCGATGGTAGCAACCACTGAGAGATTAGGGTAAACAATGTAAGAAAGAGGTCCTCTATTCAGTTCTCCCTGTATCTCTCTGAGAGGACATGCCCTCACCTGATCCACTCGAGCCAATAGGTGGCCCATGCAGGAGGAGACAACTGGCCGTGTGGTCCAAGTCGGCTGAGAGCACTAGACCCACGGTCGCAGAACCTCCTTGAAGGCAGAAAAAGAGCCCAGAAGTTCCCTGGTGTCCCAAGAGAAGGCACAGAAAGTAGATGAGTTGAGAGCCTGGGAGCTGGTCATTGGGCTTCTGGGCAAGAGGGGAGATGGCCTGTGGAAGGGACACTGCCTGCAACCCCTCTTGGACCAGACCCTACCTGTATGCTTTGGGATACTGAGGATTAAGACGAGAGTGAACTCGTGTAGAAGAGATGGTGTTCTAATGCTTGGCAGGTTTAAAGCCATTGAAATCGTTGACATTCCTATTCTCCTCGTCCTCAGGACCACCATTAAGGGGAAGGGGCCTTCAAAGAAGCAAGAGGAGTTTATCACTTACAGCAGCCCTGTCAAGTGTCAATATCCAACCACTCCAGTCCCTTCCACCCCCCTTGGCAGCCCCACTGCTTTCATAAGGACACAGATACATTCCCCTACAGGCTTTGGAGCAAACGTTAAGTTTTGATTTCTCTAAGATAAATGCCATAGTGCCATGACCTGCTCCTATGGCGGTAGCAAGTCTAGTTCTCAAAGAATCTGTGTGGAAGGGTTGAGCCACTATATTGGACACCTGAAATTGATATTCTACTGCATGTTAACGGGAATGTTACTCACGGCTTGGAAAAGGAAAAGAAACTGTTAAGTGTTTTCAAGAGTCAGCTCTATCATTTTCCATTCCCAACTGTGATGCGGGAGTGATCCAGTCATTCCACATCCTGCCTTGCATTTGGTGGTGGGGTCTCTCTCTCCCTCTCTGGCGGATTTGGTTTGAATCACTGTGATAGGTGTGCAGTGAGAGAGCTCAGTGGAGTTTTAATTTGAATTGCCCCAATGGCAACTTTTTATGTGGTTTCTATCTTTCTACGCTTTGGTAAAGGTGGCAGGCCCTTAATTTTTTTTCCCCCCTTCTATTTCCTTTTGCTACTAGATTGCATGCTTACTTGGGGATCAAATTCTGAGCTTCCATGCTTCAGACAGGAGTCCTCTATTAGCTATGTGATTTGGACCTATTTCCTCCAAGTTGGTAGCTTGTCTTTTGGGTCTTCTTAAGGAGGTCTTTCACACGGCACAGATTTACAATTCTGATTGTTGGATAAAGTCCAATTAATCAACTTTACCTTAGGGAAAAGAATTTGATGTTCGACTGCAGGATTCTTTACCTAGCTTTCCATTCTGGAAATTTTTCCCCACATTTTCCCTATAAGATTTATCATTTTCCATGTAAGGCAGTGATTAATTTTGAGCTACTTTTTAAAATACTCTTTTTTTTTTTTTTCCTTCTGGGAGAGTGAACATGTGCATGAGCGGGCAGGGGCCTGGAGGGAGAAGGGAAAAGAGCATCCTCAAGCAGCCTAGCCAGTGAGCTTGGAGCCTGACTTTGTCCCGGGACGCTGAGAGCTTGACAAGAGCCGAAATCAAGAGCTGGCTGCCTCCCAGGCTGACTCACCCAGGCAGCCTGAGTTAAGTTTCGTATAGGGTTTGATACTTCGATTGTGGTCCCCGGCCTCCTCGTCCTCCACCTCCTCCTCCCCTCTCCCGCTCCCTCTTCTGCTTCTCCTTCTTCTTTGCCTATGCATGTCCACTTGCTCTAGCACCATTTATTCAAAACGCTGTCACTCCTCCACTGAACGGCTTTTTACCTTTGTCAAGGCCCCATTCGACATATGGGTGTAGTTCTCTTTCTGGGTCCTTGAATCTGTTCCACTTATCGATCTTGATTCCGTTCCATTGGTCTAGCTCTTCACCAACACCACGCACTTTTCATTACTGTAGACGATTAACTTGAAATTGGGTAGAAGGATTCTTCTGGTTTTCTTCTTTAGTTTTAGTTTCTCCTCTTTTTCTAGGTTCTAAAATAGAGAGATTATAGTTTTGAGACTCCTTTTCTTTTTAGAGAGATAGAGAGAGAGAGAGAGAGAGACAGAGACAGAGACAGAGAAAGGGAAGCGGTGCAGAAAGAGAGAGAGATGATTAAGCAGCCACCATGCCCAGCACCAGCACAATGCAGGTTCAGCCTCACTATCCCAAGGTTGACCATGACCCGAGTCAAAAGCAAGAGTTGAACTAACTGACTGAGCCACCCAGATGCTCCTCCTCCTTTCTAATGTATGCATTGAGTGCTATAAATTTAGCTCTCTGTTGATTTAGCTGTGTCTCACCAATTTTAATACGTTGTGTTTTTATTTTCCTTCGGTTCAGTGCACTGAAATTTTATCTTTTGTCTCCGATAATCTAGAAAGTTACTTTCTACGTGTTTAGATTTTGTTATCTTTCTCCCTTTGATATCTAGTTTCATTTTTAACGGTTTTTTATAAGTGTAAAAGTTTAATTCCAAGACAATGCTACATAGGGTTGCATTTTTTTCAGGTACACAATATAGAGATTCTGCTCCGCTGCCCAAGGACTGTTAGCTCCTGTTGACAGGCACTGATTTGCGTTGGAGTCTCGGGTGCCCCTCCCCCACCCCTACTCCCTTCAGCTCCTGTTGCCAGGCACTGGTTTGCATTGGAGACAGAACCCTCGTAGGGGTTCCAAGCAGTTTCTAGTGGCCGAGAGGACACTGGTGATCAGAGACAAAGCCCCCAGGCTCTCTGGAGCCAGCTGGTGGCCATTACAATGTCTCCCCACACAGTTCTGGAGCCACTGTGGGCTCTCCGGGAACAGCTGTGGGCTTCTGGGTTGGTGATAATCGAACGTTGGCCACATGGGCCACGAGACTCTGGGTTTGGCTGGGAGATCCTCGTGTGCACTGTGTTGGTGGTGTTCATGACAGTAAAGTGTGGACTCCGCTTAAGAGGAAGAAAGGGGCACTGTGCCCAGAATGAAGTATCTGGAAAAGACATGGAGAAGACCGACCCGGATGCACCAGCCCATGGAGCCGTCGCATCATCTGAGCACAAGGCCAGTCCTCTCCCGCTACAGATCCTTGCTCTGGCTGCCCTGAATCAAGATGTCGGGTCCTTTTCTGTGGGAGACGCTACGCAACTGCTGAAGGGAGTTCGGCAAAGGCTGTTGAAGAAGAGCCCTCACCAGCTCACCGATGAAAATCCCATCTGTGGAGCAGCCCAGGACGATGGAGAACCCCCTGCGAGGAATATGCCAGAAGACTTCGAGGACAGCCCTGATCTGCGGGGAAGTGCAGACCCTCTGTCTCAGGACATTGGCAGCTGTGGACTGAGAGTGCAGGAAGAGGCAGGGGAGGCAGGCAGGCCAGAGCTTCCTGACGGAGGTGTGCCGTGGCAGGCCCCCGCTGAGGGCCAGAGCCAACACCACACCCTCAGCCGGATCCTACTGACGGTGATGCATCTGCTAGAGCTCCTTAGAGATCATCTGGAAGGTGGGGGCTCAAGGAGGCAGGTGCAGACTGGCTCCTCCTCCACAGATCACGTGCCCCGTGGGAGCCCCCTGAATAAAGGAAAGCACTGAAGAAGGCACGTCAGGGGAATGAAGAGCTCCCAGGAAACACAACCGTCCACCAAGCTGAGCAAGTATCTTTTCACCAGCGAAACAGCCTCCTGGAAAGGGAGATTCAGAAGCTGCACCTGAAGCTCGAGGCAGAGCCTAAGCTGTGCGAAGAGCACCTCAAACACCTGGAGAGGAAGATGATGGAGGAGAAGGCACGCTGCCTGCAAGTGAAGAACGAACTTGCCAAGGTGCGCAGGAAGGTGGATGCGGCCCACTGGAACTTAGGCCTCTACAAGAAGATGGCCGACGACCTGCACCGAGAATGCCAGAGAATCTCCTCCTTGCATGACCGAGAGCGCCTCCTGGTGGAGAACAGAAGTGAGGAGAGCCAGAAGGCTGTTCTGTGGACAGAGAGGGAGTTCCAAAGGCTCAAGGAAGAAAACCATTGCCTCAGGCAGAAGCTGGCCAACTCTGGGCCCAAAGTCCAGCCTGTCTCCGGGGGGCCTCCTGCTCCTGCTCCTGCTCCTGCTCCTGCTGCAGCTCCTGCTCTTCTGGGCACAGCCTACAAATGCCCTCAAGGGCCACAGGCTCCCCTGAAAGCCCAGAAGCCCAAGAAGGGAGCAAGGGTGCACTGGACAGACTCCAAGTTCTCGGGTCCCCTGCAGGTCTGATTCCCTTTCCCAGCAGCCACCAACACTCACAACCAGAGCACAAAAGCTCCTGGGCTTCCTTACCCCTTCAGCCACACCCATTGCTCCTTTTACTGGAGATCCACCCCATTATTGATCTGATGCTACTATTCCCTATAGCCATGTGAGAGAGCATTTTTCAATGTTAAGGACCAAAAAAATAAAACGATCAAATTGCTGACCCTACTGCTACTGAGAATTGATTGTATGAAGGGATTCTATGCCAAGCAATGAAGGGTTTTAAGTGGCCTTTACTGATCTCTTAATTGTCCCAATAACCCAGTGTGTCATATACTACTGAGGTTCAGAGAGGGGACACAACATGCCCCAAGATCACACAGCTGGTGAATTTCAGAGCTCCCATTCCAAGCCAAGGTTGTCTAATTACCCACTGATGTGAAAGTAACTACCACTCCTAACACTCCGATGACTTCTGCTTCTTCATTTCTGAGAGAGAGAAAGAGCGAGGGCACACACACACACATGCAAGCGGGGGAGGGTCAGGGAGAGAGAAATTCCTAGACAGCCTTCCCACTCAAGTGCACAACCAGACGCGGGGCTGGATTTCACAGACCATGGGACCAAGCCCTGAGCCGAAATCAAGAGTCAGACGTTGACCTGACTAAGCCACACAGGCACCCTTCCCTTGTGCAAGGAACTTCTAGGCAAGCTGCTGTAAGGATCCCAGAAGGCCTTGACAAACTTTTCTCCTAGGTCACGTTCTAGTTTGGATGCAAGGATTATGGGGATGGCTAGCTGAGGTAAAGTCCCACCAAAGCATGGAGGGCAGCCTTTCAGGGTCTCCAACGATTCCCTTCTTGGGTACACATCGTTTTGTGTTCCATACTCTACCACTGGATTAGAGTCAGGAACTCCTGCCTCACTTCGAAAGGACAGAATATGGCCCAAGAGATAGCATGTCACTTCTGAGGCTCGTAGACAAAGACACTGCTCTCCTCTTGGGCTTGCTCTCGCTCGCTCACCATTGGTTTCGAGGGAAGCCGCCTGCTCCTTGTGGGCTGTATGATGGAGAGGCCCATGTGGCAAGGAATGAATATTTCTTGCTCACCGCAATGGAGGACCTCTGGCTGCTAGGAGCCACCCGAGTGAGCACACAAGCAGATTTCCCGCCAACAAGCCTGGAGATGACTGAAGACCCACATGACATCTTGACTGCAGCCTTGCGAGAGATCCTGAGACACAGGTCCCTGGCTAGATGCACCTGGATGCCTGGCCCACGGAAACCATATGCGGTTATCAATTGGTGTTGTCGGAAGCCCTCTGGTTTGCGGAAAACATTCAAAAAAGACACAAGGGTGAAGCCACAGTTCTGGCTGCTGACCCACCCCCCTCTCCTGGGCTTGAAATTCCAGGGAAGTCAAGCGATGGTAGCAACCACTGAGAGATTAGGGTAAACAATGCCAGAAAGAGGTCCTCTATTCTCTTCTCCATGTATCTCTCTGAGAGGACATGCACTCACCTGATCCACCCGAGCCAATAGGTGGCCCATGCGGGAGGAGACAACTGGCCGTGTGGTCCAAGTCGGCTGAGAGCAGTAGACCCAGCGTCGCAGAGCCTCCTTGAAGGCAGAAAAAGAGCCCAGAAGTTCCCTGGTGTCTCTAGAGAAGGCACAGAAAGTAGATGAGTTCAAAGCCTGGGACCTGGTCATTGGGCTTCTGGGCAAGAGGGGAGATGGCCTGTGGGAGGGACACTGCCTGCAACCCGTCTTGGACCAGACCCCACCTGTCTGCTTTGGGATACTGAGGATTAAGACGAGAGTGAACTCATGTAGAAGAGATGGTGTTCTAATGCTTGGCAGGTTTAAAGCCATTGAAATCGTTGACATTCCTATTCTCCTCATCCTCAGGACCACCATTAAGGGCAAGGGGCCTTCAAAAAAGCAAGAGGAGTTTATCACTTACAGCAGCCCTGTCAAGTGTCAATATCCAACCACTCCAGTCCCTTCCACCCCCCTTGGCAGCCCCACTGCTTTCATAAGGACACAGATACATTCCCCTACAGGCTTTGGAGCAAACGTTAAGTTTTGATTTCTCTAAGATAAATGCCATAGTGCCATGACCTGCTCCTATGGCGGTAGCAAGTCTAGTTCTCAAAGAATCTGTGTGGAAGGGTTGAGCCACTATATTGGACACCTGAAATTGATATTCTACTGCATGTTAACGGGAATGAAACTCACGGCTTGGAAAAGGAAAAGAAAATGTTAACTGTTTTCAAGAGTCAGCTCTATCATTTTCCATTCCCAACTGTGATGCGGGAGTGATCCAGTCATTCCACATCCTGCCTTGCATTTGGTGGTGGGGTCTCTCTCTCCCTCTCTGGCGCATTTGGTTTGAATCACTGTGATAGGTGTGCAGTGAGAGCTCACTGGAGTTTTCATTTGAATTGCCCCAATGGCAACTTTTTATGTGGTTTCCATCTGTCTACGCTTTGTAAAGGTGGCAGGCCCTATACTTTTTTTTTTTTTTCCCTTCTATTTCCTTTTGCTAACTAGATTGCATGCTTACGTGGGGATCAAATTCTGAGTTTCCATGCTTCAGACAGGAGTCCTCTATGAGCTATGTGATTTGGACCTATTTCCTCCAAGTTGGTTTCTTGTCTTTTGGGTCTTCTTAAGGAGGTCTTTCACACGGCACAGATTTACAATTCTGATTGTTGGATAAAGTCCAATTAATCAACTTTACCTCAGGTAAAATAATTTGATGTTCGACTGGAGGATTCTTTACCTAGCTTTCCATTCTGGAAATTTTTCCCCACATTTTCCCTATAAGATTTATCATTTTCCATGTAAGGCAGTGATTAATTTGGAGCTACTTTTTAAAATACCTTTTTTTTTTTTTTTTTCTTTCTGGGAGAGTGAACATGTGCATGAGCGGACAGGGGCCTGGTGGGAGAAGGGAAAAGAGCATCCTCAAGCAGCCTCGCCAGTGAGCTTGGAGCCTGACTTTGTCCCGGGACGCTGAGAGCTTGACAAGAGCCGAAATCAAGAGCTGGCTGCCTCCCAGGCTGACTCACCCAGGCAGCCTGAGTTAAGTTTCGTATAGGGTTTGATACTTCGATTGTGGTCCCCGGCCTCCTCGTCCTCCACCTCCTCCTCCCCTCTCCCGCTCCCTCTTCTGCTTCTCCTTCTTCTTTGCCTATGCATGTCCACTTGCTCTAGCACCATTTATTCAAAACGCTGTCACTCCTCCACAGAACGGCTTTTAACCTTTGTCAAGGCCCCATTCGACATATGGGTGTAGTTCTCTTTCTGGGTCCTTGATTCTGTTCCACTTATCGATCTTGATTCTGTTCCATTGGTCTAGCTCTTCACCAACACCACGCACTTTTCATTACTCTAGATGAATATCTTGAAATTGGCTAGAAGGATTCTTCTGGTTTTCTTCTTTAGTTATACTTTCTCCTCTTTTTCTAGGTTCTAAAATAGAGAGATTATAGTTTTGAGATTCCTTTTCTTTTGAGAGAGATAGAGAGAGAGAGAGAGAGACAGAGAAAGACACAGAGACAGAGAAAGAGACAGAGAGAGGGAAGCGGTGCAGAAAGAGAGAGAGATGATTAAGCAGCCACCATGCCCAACACCAGCACAATGCAGGTTCAGCCTCACTATCCCAAGGTTGACCATGACCCGAGTCAAAAGCAAGAGTTGGACTAACTGACTGAGCCACCCAGATGCTCCTCCTCCTTTCTAATGTATGCATTGAGTGCCATAAATTTAGCTCTCTGTTGATTTAGCTGCGTCCCACCAATTTTAATACGTTGTATTTTTATTTTCCTTCGGTTCAGTGCACTGAAATTTTATCTTTTGTCTCCGATAATCTAGAAAGTTACTTTCTACGTGTTTAGATTTTGTTATCTTTCTCCCTTTGATATCTAGTTTCATTTTTAACGTTTTTTTGTAAGTGTAAAAGTTTAATTCCAAGACAATGCTACATAGGGTTGCATTTTTTTCAGGTACACAATATAGAGATTCTGCTCCGCTGCCCAAGGACTGTTAGCTCCTGTTGACAGGCACTGATTTGCGTTGGTGTCTCGGCTGCCCCTCCCCCACCCCTACTCCCTTCAGCTCCTGTTGCCAGGCACTGGTTTGCATTGGAGACAGAACCCTCGTAGGGGTTCCAAGCAGTTTCTAGTGGCCGAGAGGACACTGGTGATCAGAGACAAAGCCCCCAGGCTCTCTGGAGCCAGCTGGTGGCCATTACAATGTCTCCCCACACAGTTCTGGAGCCGCTGTGGGCTCTCCGGGAACAGCTGTGGGCTTCTGGGTTGGTGATAATCGAACGTTGGCCACATGGGCCACGAGACTCTGGGTTTGGCTGGGAGATCCTCGTGTGCACTGTGTTGGTGGTGTTCATGACAGTAAAGTGTGGACTCCGCTTAAGAGGAAGAAAGGGGCACTGTGCCCAGAATGAAGTATCTGGAAAAGACATGGAGAAGACCGACCCGGATGCACCAGCCCATGGAGCCGTCGCATCATCTGAGCACAAGGCCAGTCCTCTCCCGCTACAGATCCTTGCTCTGGCTGCCCTGAATCAAGATGTCGGGTCCTTTTCTGTGGGAGACGCTACGCAACTGCTGAAGGGAGTTCGGCAAAGGCTGTGGAAGAAGAGCCCTCACCAGCTCACCGATGAAAATCCCATCTGTGGAGCAGCCCAGGACGATGGAGAACCCCCTGCGAGGAATATGCCAGAAGACTTCGAGGACAGCCCTGATCTGTGGGGAAGTGCAGACCCTCTGTCTCAGGACATTGGCAGCTGTGGACTGAGAGTGCAGGAGGAGGCAGGGGAGGCAGGCAGGCCAGAGCTTCCTGACGGAGGTGTGCCGTGGCAGGCCCCCGCTGAGGGCCAGAGCCAACACCACACCCTCAGCCGGATCCTACTGACGGTGATGCATCTGCTAGAGCTCCTTAGAGATCATCTGGAAGGTGGGGGCTCAAGGAGGCAGGTGCAGACTGGCTCCTCCTCCACTGATCACGTGCCCCGTGGGAGCCCCCTGAATAAAGGAAAGCCATCCAGGGCACTGAAGAAGGCACGTCAGGGGAATGAAGAGCTCCCAGGAAACACAACCGTCGACCAAGCTGAGCAAGTATCTTTTCACCAGCGAAACAGCCTCCTGGAAAGGGAGATTCAGAAGCTGCACCTGAAGCTCGAGGCAGAGCCTAAGCTGTGCAAGAGCACCTCAAACACCTGGAGAGGAAGATGATGGAGGAGAAGGCACGCTGCCTGCAAGTGAAGAACGAACTTGACAAGGTGCGCAGGAAGGTGGATGCGGCCCACTGGAACTTAGGCCTCTACAAGAAGATGGCCGACGACCTGCACCGAGAATGCCAGAGAATCTCCTCCTTGCATGACCGAGAGCGCCTCCTGGTGGAGAACAGAAGTGAGGAGCGCCAGAAGGCTGTTCTGTGGGCAGAGAGGGAGTTCCAAAGGCTCAAGGAAGAAAACCATTGCCTCAGGCAGAAGCTGGCCAACTCTGGGCCCAAGGTCCAGCCTGTCTCCGGGGGGCCTCCTGCTCCTGCTCCTGCTCCTGCTCCTGCTCCAGCTCCTGCTCTTCTGGGCACAGCCTCCAAATGCCCTCAAGGGCCACAGGCTCCCCTGAAAGCCCAGAAGCCCAAGAAGGGAGCAAGGGTGCACTGGCCAGACTCCAAGTTCTCGGGTCCCCTGCAGGTCTGATTCCCTTTCCCAGCAGCCACCAACACTCACAACCAGAGCACAAAAGCTCCTGGGCTTCCTTACCCCTTCAGCCACACCCATTGCTCCTTTTACTGGAGATCCACCCCATTATTGAACTGATGCTACATATTCCCTATAGCCATGTGAGAGAGCATTTTTCAATGTTAAGGACCAAAAAAATAAATGATCAAATTGCTGACCCTACTGCTACTGAGAATTGATTGTATGAAGGGATTCTATGCCAAGCAATGAAGGGTTTTAAGTGGCCTTTACTGATCACTTAATTGTCCCAATAACCCAGTGTGTCATATACTACAGAGGTTCAGAGAGGGGACACAACATGCCCCAAGATCACACAGCTGGTGAATTTCAGAGCTCCCATTCCAAGCCAAGGTTGTCTAATTACCCACTGATGTGAAAGTAACTACCACTCCTACCACTACGATGACTTCTGCTTCTTCATTTCTGACAGAGAGAAAGAGCGAGGGCACACACTCACATGCAAGCGGGGGAGGGGCAGGGAGAGAGAGAATCCTAGACAGCCTTCCCACTCAAGTGCACAACCAGACGCGGGGCTGGATTTCACAGACCATGGGACCAAGCCCTGAGACTAAATCAAAGTCAGACGTTGACCTGACTAAGCCACACAGGCACCCTTCCCTTGTGCAAGGAACTTCTAGGCAAGCTGCTGTAAGGATCCCAGAAGGCCTTGACAAACTTTTCTCCTAGGTCACGTTCTAGTTTGGATGCAAGGATTATGGGGATGGCTAGCTGAGGTAAAGTCCCACCAAAGCATGGAGGGCAGCCTTTCAGGGTCTCCAACGATTCCCTTCTTGGGTACACATCGTTTTGTGTTCCATACTCTACCACTGGATTAGAGTCAGGAACTCCTGCCTCACTTCGAAAGGACAGAATATGGCCCAAGAGATAGCATGTCACTTCTGAGGCTCGTAGACAAAGACACTGCTCTCCTCTTGGGCTTGCTCTCGCTCCCTCACCATTGGTTTCGAGGGAAGCCGCCTGCTCCTTGTGGGCTGTATGATGGAGAGGCCCATGTGGCAAGGAATGAATATTTCTTGCTCACCGCAATGGAGGACCTCTGGCTGCTAGGAGCCACCCGAGTGAGCACACAAGCAGATTTCCCGCCAACAAGCCTGGAGATGACTGAAGACCCACATGACATCTTGACTGCAGCCTTGTGAGAGATCCTGAGACACAGGTCCCTGGCTAGATGCACCTGGATGCCTGGCCCACGGAAACCATATGCGGTTATCAATTGGTGTTGTCGGAAGCCCTCTGGTTTGTGGAAAACATTCAAAAAAGACACAAGGGTGAAGCCACAGTTCTGGCTGCTGACCCACCCCCCTCTCCTGGGCTTGAAATTCCAGGGAAGTCAAGCGATGGTAGCAACCATTGAGAGATTAGGGTAAACAATGCCAGAAAGAGGTCCTCTATTCTCTTCTCCATGTATCTCTCTGAGAGGACATGCCCTCACCTGATGCACCCGAGCCAATAGGTGGCCCATGCGGGAGGAGACAACTGGCCTTGTGGTCCAAGTCAGCTGAGAGCACTAGACCCAGCGTCGCAGAGCCTCCTTGAAGGCAGAAAAAGAGCCCAGAAGTTCCCTGGTGTCCCTAGAGAAGGCAGAGAAAGTAGATGAGTTGAAAGCGTGGGACCTGGTCATTGGGCTTCTGGGCAAGAGGGGAGATGGCCTGTGGGAGGGACACTGCCTGCAACCCTTCTTGGACCAGACCACACCTGTCTGCTTTGGGATACTGAGGATTAAGACGAGAGTGAACTCGTGTAGAAGAGATGGTGTTCTAATGCTTGGCAGGTTTAAAGCCATTGAAATCGTTGACATTCCTATTCTCCTCATCCTCAGGACCACCATTAAGGGGAAGGGGCCTTCAAAGAAGCAAGAGGAGTTTATCACTTACAGCAGCCCTGTCAAGTGTCAATATCCAGCCACTCCAGTCCCTTCCACCCCCCTTGGCAGCCCCACTGCTTTCATAAGGACACAGATACATTCCCCTACAGGCTTTGGAGCAAACGTTAAGTTTTGATTTCTCTAAGATAAATGCCATAGTGCCATGACCTGCTCCTATGGCGGTATCAAGTCTAGTTCTCAAAGAATCTGTGTGGAAGGGTTGAGCCACTATATTGGACACCTGAAATTGATATTCTACTGCATGTTAACGGGAATGAAACTCACCGCTTGGAAAAGGAAAAGAAACTGTTAACTGTTTTCAAGAGTCAGCTCTATCATTTTCCATTCCCAACTGTGATTCGGGAGTGATCCAGTCATTCCACATCCTGCCTTGCATTTGGTGGTGGTGTCTCTCTCTCCCTCTCTGGTGCATTTGGTTTGAATCACTGTGATAGGTGTGCAGTGAGAGCTCACTGGAGTTTTCATTTGAATTGCCCCAATGGCAACTTTTTATGTGGTTTCCATCTGTCTACGCTTTGGGAAAGGTGGCAGGCCCTATACTTTTTTTTTTTTTCCCTTCTATTTCCTTTTGCTAACTAGATTGCATGCTTACTTGGGGATCAAATTCTGAGTTTCCATGCTTCAGACAGGAGTCCTCTATTAGCTATGTGATTTGGACCTATTTCCTCCAAGTTGGTAGCTTGTCTTTTGGGTCTTCTTAAGGAGGTCTTTCACACGGCACAGATTTACAATTCTGATTGTTGGATAAAGTCCAATTAATCAACTTTACCTTAGGGAAAATAATTTGATGTTCGACTGGAGGATTTTTTACCTAGCTTTCCATTCTGGAAATTTTTCCCCACATTTTCCCTATAAGATTTATCATTTTCCATGTAAGGCAGTGATTAATTTTGAGCTACTTTTTAAAATACTCTTTTTTTTTTTTTTCTTTCTGGGAGAGTGAACATGTGCATGAGCGGACAGGGGCCTGGTGGGAGAAGGGAAAAGAGCATCCTCAAGCAGCCTCGCCAGTGAGCTTGGAGCCTGACTTTGTCCCGGGACACTGAGAGCTTGACAAGAGCCGAAATCAAGAGCTGGCTGCCTCCCAGGCTGACTCACCCAGGCAGCCTGAGTTAAGTTTCGTATAGGGTTTGATACTTCGATTGTGGTCCCCGGCCTCCTCGTCCTCCACCTCCTCCTCCCCTCTCCCGCTCCCTCTTCTGCTTCTCCTTCTTCTTTGCCTATGCATGTCCACTTGCTCTAGCACCATTTATTCAAAGCGCTGTCACTCCTCCACTGAACGGCTTTTTACCTTTGTCAAGGCCCCATTCGACATATGGGTGTAGTTCTCTTTCTGGGTCCTTGATTCTGTTCCACTTATCGATCTTGATTCTGTTCCATTGGTCTAGCTCTTCACCAACACCACGCACTTTTCATTACTCTAGATGAATATCTTGAAATTGGGTAGAAGGATTCTTCTGGTTTTCTTCTTTAGTTTTAGTTTCTCCTCTTTTTCTAGGTTCTAAAATAGAGAGATTATAGTTTTGAGACTCCTTTTCTTTTTAGAGAGATAGAGAGAGAGAGAGAGAGACAGAGAAAGACACAGAGACAGAGAGAGGGAAGCGGTGCAGAAAGAGAGAGAGATGATTAAGCAGCCACCATGCCCAGCACCAGCACAATGCAGGTTCAGCCTCACTATCCCAAGGTTGACCATGACCCGAGTCAAAAGCAAGAGTTGGACTGACTGAGCCACCCAGATGCTCCTCCTCCTTTCTAATGTATGCATGGAGTGCTATAAATTTAGCTCTCTGTTGATTTAGCTGTGTCCCACCAATTTTAATACGTTGTATTTTTATTTTCCTTCGGTTCAGTGCACTGAAATTTTATCTTTTGTCTCCGATAATCTAGAAAGTTACTTTCTACGTGTTTAGATTTTGTTATCTTTCTCCCTTTGATATCTAGTTTCATTTTTAACGTTTTTTTATAAGTGTAAAAGTTTAATTCCAAGACAATGCTACATAGGGTTGCATTTTTTTCAGGTACACAATATAGAGATTCTGCTCCGCTGCCCAAGGACTGTTAGCTCCTGTTGACAGGCACTGATTTGCGTTGGAGTCTCGGGTGCCCCTCCCCCACCCCTACTCCCTTCAGCTCCTGTTGCCAGGCACTGGTTTGCATTGGAGACAGAACCCTCGTAGGGGTTCCAAGCAGATTCTAGTGGCCGAGAGGACACTGGTGATCAGAGACAAAGCCCCCAGGCTCTCTGGAGCCAGCTGGTGGCCATTACAATGTCTCCCCACACAGTTCTGGAGCCGCTGTGGGCTCTCCGGGAACAGCTGTGGGCTTCTGGGTTGGTGATAATCGAACGTTGGCCACATGGGCCACGAGACTCTGGGTTTGGCTGGGAGATCCTCGTGTGCACTGTGTTGGTGGTGTTCATGACAGTAAAGTGTGGACTCCGCTTAAGAGGAAGAAAGGGGCACTGTGCCCAGAATGAAGTATCTGGAAAAGACATGGAGAAGACCGACCCGGATGCACCAGCCCATGGAGCCGTCGCATCATCTGAGCACAAGGCCAGTCCTCTCCCGCTACAGATCCTTGCTCTGGCTGCCCTGAATCAAGATGTCGGGTCCTTTTCTGTGGGAGACGCTACGCAACTGCTGAAGGGAGTTCGGCAAAGGCTGTGGAAGAAGAGCCCTCACCAGCTCACCGATGAAAATCCCATCTGTGGAGCAGCCCAGGACGATGGAGAACCCCCTGCGAGGAATATGCCAGAAGACTTCGAGGACTGCCCTGATCTGCGGGGAAGTGCAGACCCTCTGTCTCAGGACATTGGCAGCTGTGGACTGAGAGTGCAGGAAGAGGCAGGGGAGGCAGGCAGGCCAGAGCTTCCTGACGGAGGTATGCCGTGGCAGGCCCCCGCTGAGGGCCAGAGCCAACACCACACCCTCAGCCGGATCCTACTGACGGTGATGCATCTGCTAGAGCTCCTTAGAGATCATCTGGAAGGTGGGGGCTCAAGGAGGCAGGTGCAGACGGGCTCCTCCTCCACAGATCACGAGCCCCGTGGGAGCCCCCTGAATAAAGGAAAGCACTGAAGAAGGCACGTCAGGGGAATGAAGAGCTCCCAGGAAACACAACCGTCGACCAAGCTGAGCAAGTATCTTTTCACCAGCGAAACAGCCTCCTGGAAAGGGAGATTCAGAAGCTGCACCTGAAGCTCGAGGCAGAGCCTAAGCTGTGCGAAGAGCACCTCAAACACCTGGAGAGGAAGATGATGGAGGAGAAGGCACGCTGCCTGCAAGTGAAAAACGAACTTGCCAAGGTGCGCAGGAAGGTGGAAGCGGCCCACTGGAACTTAGGCCTCTACAAGAAGATGGCCGACGACCTGCACCGAGAATGCCAGAGAATCTCCTCCTTGCATGACCGAGAGCGCCTCCTGGTGGAGAACAGAAGTGAGGAGCGCCAGAAGGCTGTTCTGTGGGCAGAGAGGGAGTTCCAAAGGCTCAAGGAAGAAAACCATTGCCTCAGGCAGAAGCTGGCCAACTCTGGGCCCAAGGTCCAGCCTGTCTCCGGGGGGCCTCCTGCTCCTGCTCCTGCTCCTGCTCCTGCTCCTGCTCCAGCTCCTGCTCTTATGGGCACAGCCTCCAAATGCCCTCAAGGGCCACAGGCTCCCCTGAAAGCCCAGAAGCCCAAGAAGGGAGCAAGGGTGCACTGGCCAGACTCCAAGTTCTCGGGTCCCCTGCAGGTCTGATTCCCTTTCCCAGCAGCCACCAACACTCACAACCAGAGCACAAAAGCTCCTGGGCTTCCTTACCCCTTCAGCCACACCCATTGCTCCTTTTACTGGAAATCCACCCCATTATTGAAATGATGCTACCTATTCCCTATAGCCATGTGAGAGAGCATTTTTCAATGTTAAGGACCAAAAAAATAAATGATCAAATTGCTGACCCTACTGAGAATTGATTGTATGAAGGGATTCTATGCCAAGCAACGAAGGGTTTTAAGTGGCCTTTACTGATCACTTAATTGTCCCAATAACCCTGTGTGTCATATACTACTGAGGTTCAGAGAGGGGACACAACATGCCCCAAGATCACACAGCTGGTGAATTTCAGAGCTCCCATTCCAAGCCAAGGTTGTCTAATTACCCACTGATGTGAAAGTAACTACCACTCCTACCACTACGATGACTTCTGCTTCTTCATTTCTGAGAGAGAGAAAGAGCGAGGGCACACACACACACATGCAAGCGGGGGAGGGTCAGGGAGAGAGAAATTCCTAGACAGCCTTCCCACTCAAGTGCACAACCAGACGCGGGGCTGGATTTCACAGACCATGGGACCAAGCCCTGAGCCGAAATCAAGAGTCAGACGTTGACCTGACTAAGCCACACAGGCACCCTTCCCTTGTGCAAGGAACTTCTAGGCAAGCTGCTGTAAGGATCCCAGAAGGCCTTGACAAACTTTTCTCCTAGGTCACGTTCTAGTTTGGATGCAAGGATTACGGGGATGGCTAGCTGAGGTAAAGTCCCACCAAAGCATGGAGGGCAGCCTTTCAGGGTCTCCAACGATTCCCTTCTTGGGTACACATCGTTTTGTGTTCCATACTCTACCACTGGATTAGAGTCAGGAACTCCTGCCTCACTTCGAAAGGACAGAATATGGCCCAAGAGATAGCATGTCACTTCTGAGACTCGTAGACAAAGACACTGCTCTCCTCTTGGGCTTGCTCTCGCTCCCTCACCATTGGTTTCGAGGGAAGCCACCTGCTCCTTGTGGGCTGTATGATGGAGAGGCCCATGTGGCAAGGAATGAATATTTCTTGCTCACCGCAATGGAGGACCTCTGGCTGCTAGGAGCCACCCGAGTGAGCACACAAGCAGATTTCCCGCCAACAAGCCTGGAGATGACTGAAGACCCACATGACATCTTGACTGCAGCCTTGCGAGAGATCCTGAGACACAGGTCCCTGGCTAGATGCACCTGGATGCCTGGCCCACGGAAACCATATGCGGTTATCAATTGGTGTTGTCGGAAGCCCTCTGGTTTGCGGAAAATATTCAAAAAAGACACAAGGGTGAAGCCACAGTTCTGGCTGCTGACCCACCCCCCTCTCCTGGGCTTGAAATTCCAGGGAAGTCAAGCGATGGTAGCAACCACTGAGAGATTAGGGTAAACAATGCCAGAAAGAGGTCCTCTATTCTCTTCTCCATGTATCTCTCTGAGAGGACATGCACTCACCTGATCCACCCGAGCCAATAAGTGGCCCATGCGGGAGGAGACAACTGGCCTTGTGGTCCAAGTCGGCTGAGAGCACTAGACCCAGTGTCGCAGAGCCTCCTTGAAGGCAGAAAAAGAGCCCAGAAGTTCCCTGGTGTCCCTAGAGAAGGCACAGAAAGTAGATGAGTTGAAAGCGTGGGACCTGGTCATTGGGCTTCTGGGCAAGAGGGGAGATGGCCTGTGGGAGGGACACTGCCTGCAACCCGTCTTGGACCAGACCCCACCTGTCTGCTTTGGGATACTGAGGATTAAGACGAGAGTGAACTCGTGTAGAAGAGATGGTGTTCTAATGCTTGGCAGGTTTAAAGCCATTGAAATCTTTGACATTCCTATTCTCCTCATCCTCAGGACCACCTTTAAGGGGAAGGGGCCTTCAAAAAAGCAAGAGGAGTTTATCACTTACAGCAGCCCTGTCAAGTGTCAATATCCAACCACTCCAGTCCCTTCCACCCCCCTTGGCAGCCCCACTGCTTTCATAAGGACACAGATACATTCCCCTACAGGCTTTGGAGCAAACGTTAAGTTTTGATTTCTCTAAGATAAATGCCATAGTGCCATGACCTGCTCCTATGGCGGTAGCAAGTCTAGTTCTCAAAGAAACTGTGTGGAAGGGTTGAGCCACTATATTGGACACCTGAAATTGATATTCTACTGCATGTTAACGGGAATGAAACTCACCGCTTGGAAAAGGAAAAGAAACTGTTAACTGTTTTCAAGAGTCAGCTCTATCCTTTTTCATTCCCAACTGTGATGCGGGAGTGATCCAGTCATTCCACATCCTGCCTTGCATTTGGTGGTGGGGTCTCTCTCTCCCTCTCTGGCGCATTTGGTTTGAATCACTGTGATAGGTGTGCAGTGAGAGCTCACTGGAGTTTTCATTTGAATTGCCCCAATGGCAACTTTTTATGTGGTTTCCATCTGTCTACGCTTTGGGAAAGGTGGCAGGCCCTATACTTTTTTTTTTTTTCCCTTCTATTTCCTTTTGCTAACTAGATTGCATGCTTACTTGGGGATCAAATTCTGAGTTTCCATGCTTCAGACAGGAGTCCTCTATTAGCTATGTGATTTGGACCTATTTCCTCCAAGTTGGTAGCTTGTCTTTTGGGTCTTCTTAAGGAGGTCTTTCACACGGCACAGATTTACAATTCTGATTGTTGGATAAAGTCCAATTAATCAACTTTACCTCAGGGAAAATAATTTGATGTTCGACTGGAGGATTCTTTACCTAGCTTTCCATTCTGGAAATTTTTCCCCACATTTTCCCTATAAGATTTATCATTTTCCATGTAAGGCAGTGATTAATTTTGAGCTACTTTTTAAAATACTCTTTTTTTTTTTTCTCTTTCTGGGAGAGTGAACATGTGCATGAGCGGACATGGGCCTGGTGGGAGAAGGGAAAAGAGCATCCTCAAGCAGCCTCGCCAGTGAGCTTGGAGCCTGACTTTGTCCCGGGACGCTGAGAGCTTTCAAGAGCCGAAATCAAGAGCTGGCTGCCTCCCAGGCTGACTCACCCAGGCAGCCTGAGTTAAGTTTCGTATAGGGTTTGATACTTCGATTGTGGTCCCCGGCCTCCTCGTCCTCCACCTCCTCCTCCCCTCTCCCGCTCCCTCTTCTGCTTCTCCTTCTTCTTTGCCTATGCATGTCCACTTGCTCTAGCACCATTTATTCAAAGCGCTGTCACTCCTCCACTGAACGGCTTTTTACCTTTGTCAAGGCCCCATTCGACATATGGGTGTAGTTCTCTTTCTGGGTCCTTCATTCTGTTCCACTTATCGATCTTGATTCTGTTCCATTGGTCTAGCTCTTCACCAACACCACGCACTTTTCATTACTCTAGATGAATATCTTGAAATTGGGTAGAAGGATTCTTCTGGTTTTCTTCTTTAGTTTTAGTTTCTCCTCTTTTTCTAGGTTCTAAAATAGAGAGATTATAGTTTTGAGACTCCTTTTCTTTTTAGAGAGATAGAGAGAGAGAGAGAGAGACAGAGAAAGACACGGAGACAGAGAGAGGGAAGCGGTGCAGAAAGAGAGAGAGATGATTAAGCAGCCACCATGCCCAGCACCAGCACAATGCAGGTTCAGCCTCACTATCCCAAGGTTGACCATGACCCGAGTCAAAAGCAAGTGTTGGACTGACTGAGCCACCCAGATGCTCCTCCTCCTTTCTAATGTATGCATGGAGTGCTATAAATTTAGCTCTCTGTTGATTTAGCTGTGTCCCACCAATTTTAATACGTTGTATTTTTATTTTCCTTCGGTTCAGTGCACTGAAATTTTATCTTTTGTCTCCGATAATCTAGAAAGTTACTTTCTACGTGTTTAGATTTTGTTATCTTTCTCCCTTTGATATCTAGTTTCAATTTAACGTTTTTTTATAAGTGTAAAAGTTTAATTCCAAGACAATGCTACATAGGGTTGCATTTTTGTCAGGTACACAATATAGAGATTCTGCTCCGCTGCCCAAGGACTGTTAGCTCCTGTTGACAGGCACTGATTTGCGTTGGAGTCTCGGGTGCCCCTCCCCCACCCCTACTCCCTTCAGCTCCTGTTGCCAGGCACTGGTTTGCATTGGAGACAGAACCCTCGTAGGGGTTCCAAGCAGATTCTAGTGGCCGAGAGGACACTGGTGATCAGAGACAAAGCCCCCAGGCTCTCTGGAGCCAGCTGGTGGCCATTACAATGTCTCCCCACACAGTTCTGGAGCCGCTGTGGGCTCTTCGGGAACAGCTGTGGGCTTCTGGGTTGGTGATAATCGAACGTTGGCCACATGGGCCATGAGACTCTGGGATTGGCTGGGAGATCCTCGTGTGCACTGTGTTGGTGGTGTTCATGACAGTAAAGTGTGGACTCCGCTTAAGAGGAAGAAAGGGGCACTGTGCCCAGAATGAAGTATCTGGAAAAGACATGGAGAAGACCGACCCGGATGCACCAGCCCATGGAGCCGTCGCATCATCTGAGCACAAGGCCAGTCCTCTCCCGCTACAGATCCTTGCTCTGGCTGCCCTGAATCAAGATGTCGGGTCCTTTTCTGTGGGAGACGCTACGCAACTGCTGAAGGGAGTTCGGCAAAGGCTGTGGAAGAAGAGCCCTCACCAGCTCACCGATGAAAATCCCATCTGTGGAGCAGCCCAGGACGATGGAGAACCCCCTGCGAGGAATATGCCAGAAGACTTCGAGGACAGCCCTGATCTGCGGGGAAGTGCAGACCCTCTGTCTCAGGACATTGGCAGCTGTGGACTGAGAGTGCAGGAAGAGGCAGGGGAGGCAGGCAGGCCAGAGCTTCCTGACGGAGGTGTGCCGTGGCAGGCCCCCGCTGAGGGCCAGAGCCAACACCACACCCTCAGCCGGATCCTACTGACGGTGATGCATCTGCTAGAGCTCCTTAGAGATCATCTGGAAGGTGGGGGCTCAAGGAGGCAGGTGCAGACTGGCTCCTCCTCCACTGATCACGTGCCCCGTGGGAGCCCCCTGAATAAAGGAAAGCACTGAAGAAGGCACGTCAGGGGAATGAAGAGCTCCCAGGAAACACAACCGTCCACCAAGCTGAGCAAGTATCTTTTCACCAGCGAAACAGCCTCCTGGAAAGGGAGATTCAGAAGCTGCACCTGAAGCTCGAGGCAGAGCCTAAGCTGTGCGAAGAGCACCTCAAACACCTGGAGAGGAAGATGATGGAGGAGAAGGCACGCTGCCTGCAAGTGAAGAACGAACTTGACAAGGTGCGCAGGAAGGTGGATGCGGCCCACTGGAACTTAGGCCTCTACAAGAAGATGGCCGACGACCTGCACCGAGAATGCCAGAGAATCTCCTGCTTGCATGACCGAGAGCGCCTCCTGGTGGAGAACAGAAGTGAGGAGAGCCAGAAGGCTGTTCTGTGGGCAGAGAGGGAGTTCCAAAGGCTCAAGGAAGAAAACCATTGCCTCAGGCAGAAGCTGGCCAACTCTAGGCCCAAGGTCCAGCCTGTCTCCGGGGGGCCTCCTGCTCCTGCTCCTGCTCCTGCTCCTGCTCCAGCTCCTGCTCTTATGGGCACAGCCTCCAAATGCCCTCAAGGGCCACAGGCTCCCCTGAAAGCCCAGAAGCCCAAGAAGGGAGCAAGGGTGCACTGGCCAGACTCCAAGTTCTCGGGTCCGCTGCAGGTCTGATTCCCTTTCCCAGCAGCCACCAACACTCACAACCAGAGCACAAAAGCTCCTGGGCTTCCTTACCCCTTCAGCCACATCCATTGCTCCTTTTACTGGAGATCCACCCCATTATTGAACTGATGCTACCTATTCCCTATAGCCATGTGAGAGAGCATTTTTCAATGTTAAGGACCAAAAAAATAAATGATCAAATTGCTGACCCTACTGAGAATTGATTGTATGAAGGGATTCTATGCCAAGCAACGAAGGGTTTTAAGTGGCCTTTACTGATCACTTAATTGTCCCAATAACCCTGTGTGTCATATACTACTGAGGTTCAGAGAGGGGACACAACATGCCCCAAGATCACACAGCTGGTGAATTTCAGAGCTCCCATTCCAAGCCAAGGTTGTCTAATTACCCACTGATGTGAAAGTAACTACCACTCCTACCACTACGATGACTTCTGCTTCTTCATTTCTGAGAGAGAGAAAGAGCGAGGGCACACACACACACATGCAAGCGGGGGAGGGTCAGGGAGAGAGAAATTCCTAGACAGCCTTCCCACTCAAGTGCACAACCAGACGCGGGGCTGGATTTCACAGACCATGGGACCAAGCCCTGAGCCGAAATCAAGAGTCAGACGTTGACCTGACTAAGCCACACAGGCACCCTTCCCTTGTGCAAGGAACTTCTAGGCAAGCTGCTGTAAGGATCCCAGAAGGCCTTGACAAACTTTTCTCCTAGGTCACGTTCTAGTTTGGATGCAAGGATTATGGGGATGGCTAGCTGAGGTAAAGTCCCACCAAAGCATGGAGGGCAGCCTTTCAGGGTCTCCAACGATTCCCTTCTTGGGTACACATCGTTTTGTGTTCCATACTCTACCACTGGATTAGAGTCAGGAACTCCTGCCTCACTTCGAAAGGACAGAATATGGCCCAAGAGATAGCATGTCACTTCTCAGGCTCGTAGACAAAGACACTGCTCTCCTCGTGGGCTTGCTCTCGCTCCCTCACCATTGGTTTCGAGGGAAGCCACCTGCTCCTTGTGGGCTGTATGATGGAGAGGCCCATGTGGCAAGGAATGAATATTTCTTGCTCACCGCAATGGAGGACCTCTGGCTGCTAGGAGCCACCCGAGTGAGCACACAAGCAGATTTCCCGCCAACAAGCCTGGAGATGACTGAAGACCCACATGACATCTTGACTGCAGCCTTGCGAGAGATCCTGAGACACAGGTCCCTGGCTAGATGCACCTGGATGCCTGGCCCACGGAAACCATATGCGGTTATCAATTGGTGTTGTCGGAAGCCCTCTGGTTTGCGGAAAACATTCAAAAAAGACACAAGGGTGAAGCCACAGTTCTGGCTGCTGACCCACCCCCCTCTCCTGGGCTTGAAATTCCAGGGAAGTCAAGCGATGGTAGCAACCACTGAGAGATTAGGGTAAACAATGCCAGAAAGAGGTCCTCTATTCTCTTCTCCATGTATCTCTCTGAGAGGACATGCACTCACCTGATCCACCCGAGCCAATAGGTGGCCCATGCGGGAGGAGACAACTGGCCGTGTGGTCCAAGTCGGCTGAGAGCACTAGACCCAGCGTCGCAGAGCCTCCTTGAAGGCAGAAAAAGAGCCCAGAAGTTCCCTGGTGTCCCTAGAGAAGGCACAGAAAGTAGATGAGTTGAAAGCGTGGGACCTGGTCATTGGGCTTCTGGGCAAGAGGGGAGATGGCCTGTGGGAGGGACACTGCCTGCAACCCGTCTTGGACCAGACCCCACCTGTCTGCTTTGGGATACTGAGGATTAAGACGAGAGTGAACTCGTGTAGAAGAGATGGTGTTCTAATGCTTGGCAGGTTTAAAGCCATTGAAATCGTTGACATTCCTATTCTCCTCATCCTCAGGACCACCATTAAGGGGAAGGGGCCTTCAAAAAAGCAAGAGGAGTTTATCACTTACAGCAGCCCTGTCAAGTGTCAATATCCAACCACTCCAGTCCCTTCCACCCCCCTTGGCAGCCCCACTGCTTTCATAAGGACACAGATACATTCCCCTACAGGCTTTGGAGCAAACGTTAAGTTTTGATTTCTCTAAGATAAATGCCATAGTGCCATGACCTGCTCCTATGGCGGTAGCAAGTCTAGTTCTCAAAGAATCTGTGTGGAAGGGTTGAGCCACTATATTGGACACCTGAAATTGATATTCTACTGCATGTTAACGGGAATGAAACTCACGGCTTGGAAAAGGAAAAGAAACTGTTAACTGTTTTCAAGAGTCAGCTCTATCATTTTCCATTCCCAACTGTGATGCGGGAGTGATCCAGTCATTCCACATCCTGCCTTGCATTTGGTGGTGGGGTCTCTCTCTCCCTCTCTGGCGCATTTGGTTTGAATCACTGTGATAGGTGTGCAGTGAGAGCTCACTGGAGTTTTCATTTGAATTGCCCCAATGGCAACTTTTTATGTGGTTTCCATCTGTCTACGCTTTGGGAAAGGTGGCAGGCCCTATACTTTTTTTTTTTTTCCCTTCTATTTCCTTTTGCTAACTAGATTGCATGCTTACTTGGGGATCAAATTCTGAGTTTCCATGCTTCAGACAGGAGTCCTCTATTAGCTATGTGATTTGGACCTATTTCCTCCCAGTTGGTAGCTTGTCTTTTGGGTCTTCTTAAGGAGGTCTTTCACACGGCACAGATTTACAATTCTGATTGTTGGATAAAGTCCAATTAATCAACTTTACCTCAGGGAAAATAATTTGATGTTCGACTGGAGGATTCTTTACCTAGCTTTCCATTCTGGAAATTTTTCCCCACATTTTCCCTATAAGATTTATCATTTTCCATGTAAGGCAGTGATTAATTTTGAGCTACTTTTTAAAATACTCTTTTTTTTTTTTTCTTTCTGGGAGAGTGAACATGTGCATGAGCGGACATGGGCCTGGTGGGAGAAGGGAAAAGAGCATCCTCAAGCAGCCTCGCGAGTGAGCTTGGAGCCTGACTTTGTCCCGGGACGCTGAGAGCTTGACAAGAGCCGAAATCAAGAGCTGGCTGCCTCCCAGGCTGACTCACCCAGGCAGCCTGAGTTAAGTTTCGTATAGGGTTTGATACTTCGATTGTGGTCCCCGGCCTCCTCGTCCTCCACCTCCTCCTCCCCTCTCCCGCTCCCTCTTCTGCTTCTCCTTCTTCTTTGCCTATGCATGTCCACTTGCTCTAGCACCATTTATTCAAAACGCTGTCACTCCTCCACTGAACGGCTTTTTACCTTTGTCAAGGCCCCATTCGACATATGGGTGTAGTTCTCTTTCTGGGTCCTTGATTCTGTTCCACTTATCGATCTTGATCTGTTCCATTGGTCTAGCTCTTCACCAACACCACGCACTTTTCATTACTCTAGATGAATATCTTGAAATTGGGTAGAAGGATTCTTCTGGTTTTCTTCTTTAGTTTTAGTTTCTCCTCTTTTTCTAGGTTCTAAAATAGAGAGATTATAGTTTTGAGACTCCTTTTCTTTTTAGAGAGATAGAGAGAGAGAGAGACAGAGAAAGACACAGAGACAGAGAGAGGGAAGCGGTGCAGAAAGAGAGAGAGATGATTAAGCAGCCACCATGCCCAGCACCAGCACAATGCAGGTTCAGCCTCACTATCCCAAGGTTGACCATGACCCGAGTCAAAAGCAAGAGTTGGACTAACTGACTGAGCCACCCAGATGCTCCTCCTCCTTTCTAATGTATGCATGGAGTGCTATAAATTTAGCTCTCTGTTGATTTAGCTGTGTCCCACCAATTTTAATACGTTGTATTTTTATTTTCCTTCGGTTCAGTGCACTGAAATTTTATCTTTTGTCTCCGATAATCTAGAAAGTTACTTTCTACGTGTTTAGATTTTGTTATCTTTCTCCCTTTGATATCTAGTTTCATTTTTAAAGTTTATTTATAAGTGTAAAAGTTTAATTCCAAGACAATGCTACATAGGGTTGCATTTTTTTCAGGTACACAATATAGAGATTCTGCTCCGCTGCCCAAGGACTGTTAGCTCCTGTTGACAGGCACTGATTTGCGTTGGAGTCTCGGGTGCCCCTCCCCCACCCCTACTCCCTTCAGCTCCTGTTGCCAGGCACTGGTTTGCATTGGAGACAGAACCCTCGTAGGGGTTCCAAGCAGATTCTAGTGGCCGAGAGGACACTGGTGATCAGAGACAAAGCCCCCAGGCTCTCTGGAGCCAGCTGGTGGCCATTACAATGTCTCCCCACACAGTTCTGGAGCCGCTGTGGGCTCTTCGGGAACAGCTGTGGGCTTCTGGGTTGGTGATAATCGAACGTTGGCCACATGGGCCACGAGACTCTGGGTTTGGCTGGGAGATCCTCGTGTGCACTGTGTTGGTGGTGTTCATGACAGTAAAGTGTGGACTCCGCTTAAGAGGAAGAAAGGGGCACTGTGCCCAGAATGAAGTATCTGGAAAAGACATGGAGAAGACCGACCCGGATGCACCAGCCCATGGAGCCGTCGCATCATCTGAGCACAAGGCCAGTCCTCTCCCGCTACAGATCCTTGCTCTGGCTGCCCTGAATCAAGATGTCGGGTCCTTTTCTGTGGGAGACGCTACGCAACTGCTGAAGGGAGTTCGGCAAAGGCTGTTGAAGAAGAGCCCTCACCAGCTCACCGATGAAAATCCCATCTGTGGAGCAGCCCAGGACGATGGAGAACCCCCTGCGAGGAATATGCCAGAAGACTTCGAGGACAGCCCTGATCTGCGGGGAAGTGCAGACCCTCTGTCTCAGGACATTGGCAGCTGTGGACTGAGAGTGCAGGAAGAGGCAGGGGAGGCAGGCAGGCCAGAGCTTCCTGACGGAGGTGTGCCGTGGCAGGCCCCCGCTGAGGGCCAGAGCCAACACCACACCCTCAGCCGGATCCTACTGACGGTGATGCATCTGCTAGAGCTCCTTAGAGATCATCTGGAAGGTGGGGGCTCAAGGAGGCAGGTGCAGACGGGCTCCTCCTCCACAGATCACGAGCCCCGTGGGAGCCCCCTGAATAAAGGAAAGCACTGAAGAAGGCACGTCAGGGGAATGAAGAGCTCCCAGGAAACACAACCGTCCACCAAGCTGAGCAAGTATCTTTTCACCAGCGAAACAGCCTCCTGGAAAGGGAGATTCAGAAGCTGCACCTGAAGCTCGAGGCAGAGCCTAAGCTGTGCGAAGAGCACCTCAAACACCTGGAGAGGAAGATGATGGAGGAGAAGGCACGCTGCCTGCAAGTGAAGAACGAACTTGCCAAGGTGCGCAAGAAGGTGGAAGCGGCCCACTGGAACTTAGGCCTCTACAAGAAGATGGCCGACGACCTGCACCGAGAATGCCAGAGAATCTCCTCCTTGCATGACCGAGAGCGCCTCCTGGTGGAGAACAGAAGTGAGGAGCGCCAGAAGGCTGTTCTGTGGGCAGAGAGGGAGTTCCAAAGGCTCAAGGAAGAAAACCATTGCCTCAGGCAGAAGCTGGCCAACTCTGGGCCCAAGGTCCAGCCTGTCTCCGGGGGGCCTCCTGCTCCTGCTCCTGCTCCTGCTCCTGCTCCTGCTCCAGCTCCTGCTCTTATGGGCACAGCCTCCAAATGCCCTCAAGGGCCACAGGCTCCCCTGAAAGCCCAGAAGCCCAAGAAGGGAGCAAGGGTGCACTGGCCAGACTCCAAGTTCTCGGGTCCCCTGCAGGTCTGATTCCCTTTCCCAGCAGCCACCAACACTCACAACCAGAGCACAAAAGCTCCTGGGCTTCCTTACCCCTTCAGCCACACCCATTGCTCCTTTTACTGGAAAACCACCCCATTATTGAAATGATGCTACCTATTCCCTATAGCCATGTGAGAGAGCATTTTTCAATGTTAAGGACCAAAAAAATAAATGATCAAATTGCTGACCCTACTGAGAATTGATTGTATGAAGGGATTCTATGCCAAGCAACGAAGGGTTTTAAGTGGCCTTTACTGATCACTTAATTGTCCCAATAACCCTGTGTGTCATATACTACTGAGGTTCAGAGAGGGGACACAACATGCCCCAAGATCACACAGCTGGTGAATTTCAGAGCTCCCATTCCAAGCCAAGGTTGTCTAATTACCCACTGATGTGAAAGTAACTACCACTCCTACCACTACGATGACTTCTGCTTCTTCATTTCTGAGAGAGAGAAAGAGCGAGGGCACACACACACACATGCAAGCGGGGGAGGGTCAGGGAGAGAGAAATTCCTAGACAGCCTTCCCACTCAAGTGCACAACCAGACGCGGGGCTGGATTTCACAGACCATGGGACCAAGCCCTGAGCCGAAATCAAGAGTCAGACGTTGACCTGACTAAGCCACACAGGCACCCTTCCCTTGTGCAAGGAACTTCTAGGCAAGCTGCTGTAAGGATCCCAGAAGGCCTTGACAAACTTTTCTCCTAGGTCACGTTCTAGTTTGGATGCAAGGATTACGGGGATGGCTAGCTGAGGTAAAGTCCCACCAAAGCATGGAGGGCAGCCTTTCAGGGTCTCCAACGATTCCCTTCTTGGGTACACATCGTTTTGTGTTCCATACTCTACCACTGGATTAGAGTCAGGAACTCCTGCCTCACTTCGAAAGGACAGAATATGGCCCAAGAGATAGCATGTCACTTCTGAGACTCGTAGACAAAGACACTGCTCTCCTCTTGGGCTTGCTCTCGCTCCCTCACCATTGGTTTCGAGGGAAGCCACCTGCTCCTTGTGGGCTGTATGATGGAGAGGCCCATGTGGCAAGGAATGAATATTTCTTGCTCACCGCAATGGAGGACCTCTGGCTGCTAGGAGCCACCCGAGTGAGCACACAAGCAGATTTCCCGCCAACAAGCCTGGAGATGACTGAAGACCCACATGACATCTTGACTGCAGCCTTGCGAGAGATCCTGAGACACAGGTCCCTGGCTAGATGCACCTGGATGCCTGGCCCACGGAAACCATATGCGGTTATCAATTGGTGTTGTCGGAAGCCCTCTGGTTTGCGGAAAATATTCAAAAAAGACACAAGGGTGAAGCCACAGTTCTGGCTGCTGACCCACCCCCCTCTCCTGGGCTTGAAATTCCAGGGAAGTCAAGCGATGGTAGCAACCACTGAGAGATTAGGGTAAACAATGCCAGAAAGAGGTCCTCTATTCTCTTCTCCATGTATCTCTCTGAGAGGACATGCACTCACCTGATCCACCCGAGCCAATAGGTGGCCCATGCGGGAGGAGACAACTGGCCTTGTGGTCCAAGTCGGCTGAGAGCACTAGACCCAGTGTCGCAGAGCCTCCTTGAAGGCAGAAAAAGAGCCCAGAAGTTCCCTGGTGTCCCTAGAGAAGGCACAGAAAGTAGATGAGTTGAAAGCGTGGGACCTGGTCATTGGGCTTCTGGGCAAGAGGGGAGATGGCCTGTGGGAGGGACACTGCCTGCAACCCGTCTTGGACCAGACCCCACCTGTCTGCTTTGGGATACTGAGGATTAAGACGAGAGTGAACTCGTGTAGAAGAGATGGTGTTCTAATGCTTGGCAGGTTTAAAGCCATTGAAATCGTTGACATTCCTATTCTCCTCATCCTCAGGACCACCTTTAAGGGGAAGGGGCCTTCAAAAAAGCAAGAGGAGTTTATCACTTACAGCAGCCCTGTCAAGTGTCAATATCCAACCACTCCAGTCCCTTCCACCCCCCTTGGCAACCCCACTGCTTTCATAAGGACACAGATACATTCCCCTACAGGCTTTGGAGCAAACGTTAAGTTTTGATTTCTCTAAGATAAATGCCATAGTGCCATGACCTGCTCCTATGGCGGTAGCAAGTCTAGTTCTCAAAGAATCTGTGTGGAAGGGTTGAGCCACTATATTGGACACCTGAAATTGATATTCTACTGCATGTTAACGGGAATGAAACTCATCGCTTGGAAAAGGAAAAGAAACTGTTAACTGTTTTCAAGAGTCAGCTCTATCCTTTTTCATTCCCAACTGTGATGCGGGAGTGATCCAGTCATTCCACATCCTGCCTTGCATTTGGTGGTGGGGTCTCTCTCTCCCTCTCTGGCGCATTTGGTTTGAATCACTGTGATAGGTGTGCAGTGAGAGCTCACTGGAGTTTTCATTTGAATTGCCCCAATGGCAACTTTTTATGTGGTTTCCATCTGTCTACGCTTTGGGAAAGGTGGCAGGCCCTATACTTTTTTTTTTTTTTCCCTTCTATTTCCTTTTGCTAACTAGATTGCATGCTTACTTGGGGATCAAATTCTGAGTTTCCATGCTTCAGACAGGAGTCCTCTATTAGCTATGTGATTTGGACCTATTTCCTCCAAGTTGGTAGCTTGTCTTTTGGGTCTTCTTAAGGAGGTCTTTCACACGGCACAGATTTACAATTCTGATTGTTGGATAAAGTCCAATTAATCAACTTTACCTCAGGGAAAATAATTTGATGTTCGACTGGAGGATTCTTTACCTAGCTTTCCATTCTGGAAATTTTTCCCCACATTTTCCCTATAAGATTTATCATTTTCCATGTAAGGCAGTGATTAATTTTGAGCTACTTTTTAAAATACTCTTTTTTTTTTTTTTCTTTCTGGGAGAGTGAACATGTGCATGAGCGGACATGGGCCTGGTGGGAGAAGGGAAAAGAGCATCCTCAAGCAGCCTCGCCAGTGAGCTTGGAGCCTGACTTTGTCCCGGGACGCTGAGAGCTTTCAAGAGCCGAAATCAAGAGCTGGCTGCCTCCCAGGCTGACTCACCCAGGCAGCCTGAGTTAAGTTTCGTATAGGGTTTGATACTTCGATTGTGGTCCCCGGCCTCCTCGTCCTCCACCTCCTCCTCCCCTCTCCCGCTCCCTCTTCTGCTTCTCCTTCTTCTTTGCCTATGCATGTCCACTTGCTCTAGCACCATTTATTCAAAGCGCTGTCACTCCTCCACTGAACGGCTTTTTACCTTTGTCAAGGCCCCATTCGACATATGGGTGTAGTTCTCTTTCTGGGTCCTTCATTCTGTTCCACTTATCGATCTTGATTCTGTTCCATTGGTCTAGCTCTTCACCAACACCACGCACTTTTCATTACTCTAGATGAATATCTTGAAATTGGGTAGAAGGATTCTTCTGGTTTTCTTCTTTAGTTTTAGTTTCTCCTCTTTTTCTAGGTTCTAAAATAGAGAGATTATAGTTTTGAGACTCCTTTTCTTTTTAGAGAGATAGAGAGAGAGAGAGAGAGACAGAGAAAGACACGGAGACAGAGAGAGGGAAGCGGTGCAGAAAGAGAGAGAGATGATTAAGCAGCCACCATGCCCAGCACCAGCACAATGCAGGTTCAGCCTCACTATCCCAAGGTTGACCATGACCCGAGTCAAAAGCAAGTGTTGGACTGACTGAGCCACCCAGATGCTCCTCCTCCTTTCTAATGTATGCATGGAGTGCTATAAATTTAGCTCTCTGTTGATTTAGCTGTGTCCCACCAATTTTAATACGTTGTATTTTTATTTTCCTTAGGTTCAGTGCACTGAAATTTTATCTTTTGTCTCCGATAATCTAGAAAGTTACTTTCTACGTGTTTAGATTTTGTTATCTTTCTCCCTTTGATATCTAGTTTCAATTTAACGTTTTTTTATAAGTGTAAAAGTTTAATTCCAAGACAATGCTACATAGGGTTGCATTTTTGTCAGGTACACAATATAGAGATTCTGCTCCGCTGCCCAAGGACTGTTAGCTCCTGTTGACAGGCACTGATTTGCGTTGGAGTCTCGGGTGCCCCTCCCCCACCCCTACTCCCTTCAGCTCCTGTTGCCAGGCACTGGTTTGCATTGGAGACAGAACCCTCGTAGGGGTTCCAAGCAGATTCTAGTGGCCGAGAGGACACTGGTGATCAGAGACAAAGCCCCCAGGCTCTCTGGAGCCAGCTGGTGGCCATTACAATGTCTCCCCACACAGTTCTGGAGCCGCTGTGGGCTCTTCGGGAACAGCTGTGGGCTTCTGGGTTGTTGATAATCGAACGTTGGCCACATGGGCCATGAGACTCTGGGTTTGGCTGGGAGATCCTCGTGTGCACTGTGTTGGTGGTGTTCATGACAGTAAAGTGTGGACTCCGCTTAAGAGGAAGAAAGGGGCACTGTGCCCAGAATGAAGTATCTGGAAAAGACATGGAGAAGACCGACCCGGATGCACCAGCCCATGGAGCCGTCGCATCATCTGAGCACAAGGCCAGTCCTCTCCCGCTACAGATCCTTGCTCTGGCTGCCCTGAATCAAGATGTCGGGTCCTTTTCTGTGGGAGACGCTACGCAACTGCTGAAGGGAGTTCGGCAAAGGCTGTGGAAGAAGAGCCCTCACCAGCTCACCGATGAAAATCCCATCTGTGGAGCAGCCCAGGACGATGGAGAACCCCCTGCGAGGAATATGCCAGAAGACTTCGAGGACAGCCCTGATCTGCGGGGAAGTGCAGACCCTCTGTCTCAGGACATTGGCAGCTGTGGACTGAGAGTGCAGGAAGAGGCAGGGGAGGCAGGCAGGCCAGAGCTTCCTGACGGAGGTGTGCCGTGGCAGGCCCCCGCTGAGGGCCAGAGCCAACACCACACCCTCAGCCGGATCCTACTGACGGTGATGCATCTGCTAGAGCTCCTTAGAGATCATCTGGAAGGTGGGGGCTCAAGGAGGCAGGTGCAGACTGGCTCCTCCTCCACTGATCACGTGCCCCGTGGGAGCCCCCTGAATAAAGGAAAGCCATCCAGGGCACTGAAGAAGGCACGTCAGGGGAATGAAGAGCTCCCAGGAAACACAACCGTCCACCAAGCTGAGCAAGTATCTTTTCACCAGCGAAACAGCCTCCTGGAAAGGGAGATTCAGAAGCTGCACCTGAAGCTCGAGGCAGAGCCTAAGCTGTGCGAAGAGCACCTCAAACACCTGGAGAGGAAGATGATGGAGGAGAAGGCACGCTGTCTGCAAGTGAAGAACGAACTTGCCAAGGTGCGCAGGAAGGTGGATGCGGCCCACTGGAACTTAGGCCTCTACAAGAAGATGGCCGACGACCTGCACTGAGAATGCCAGAGAATCTCCTCCTTGCATGACCGAGAGCGCCTCCAGGTGGAGAACAGAAGTGAGGAACGCCAGAAGGCTGTTCTGTGGGCAGAGAGGGAGTTCCAAAGGCTCAAGGAAGAAAACCATTGCCTCAGGCAGAAGCTGGCCAACTCTGTGCCCAAGGTACAGCCTGTCTCCGGGGGGCCTCCTGCTCCTGCTCCTGCTCCTGCTCCAGCTCCTGCTCTTCTGGGCACAGCCTCCAAATGCCGTCAAGGGCCACAGGCTCCCCTGAAAGCCCAGAAGCCCAAGAAGGGAGCAAGGGTGCACTGGCCAGACTCCAAGTTCTCGGGTCCCCTGCAGGTCTGATTCCCTTTCCCAGCAGCCACCAACACTCACAACCAGAGCACAAAAGCTCCTGGGCTTCCTTACCCCTTCAGCCACACCCATTGCTCCTTTTACTGGAGATCCACCCCATTATTGAACTGATGCTACCTATTCCCTATAGCCATGTGAGAGAGCATTTTTCAATGTTAAGGACCAAAAAAATAAATGATCAAATTGCTGACCCTACTGCTACTGAGAATTGATTGTATGAAGGGATTCTATGCCAAGCAATGAAGGATTTTAAGTGGCCTTTACTGATCACTTAATTGTCCCAATAACCCAGTGTGTCATATACTACTGTGGTTCAGAGAGGGGACACAACATGCCCCAAGATCACACAGCTGGTGAATTTCAGAGCTCCCATTCCAAGCCAAGGTTGTCTAATTACCCACTGATGTGAAAGTAACTACCACTCCTACCACTCCGATGACTTCTGCTTCTTCATTTCTGAGAGAGAGAAAGAGCGAGGGCACACACACACATGTAAGCGGGGGAGGGGCAGGGAGAGAGAGATTCCTAGACAGCCTTCCCACTCAAGTGCACAACCAGACGCGGGGCTGGATTTCACAGACCATGGGACCACGCCCTGAGCCGAAATCAAGAGTCAGACGTTGACCTGACTAAGCCACACAGGCACCCTTCCCTTGTGCAAGGAACTTCTAGGCAAGCTGCTGTAAGGATCCCATCAGGCCTTGACAAACTTTTCTCCTAGGTCACGTTCTAGTTTGGATGCAAGGATTATGGGGATGGCTAGCTGAGGTAAAGTCCCACCAAAGCATGGAGGGCAGCCTTTCAGGGTCTCCAACGATTCCCTTCTTGGGTACACATCGTTTTGTGTTCCATACTCTACCACTGGATTAGAGTCAGGAACTCCTGCCTCACTTCGAAAGGACAGAATATGGCCCAAGAGATAGCATGTCACTTCTGAGACTCGTAGACAAAGACACTGCTCTCCTTGTGGGCTTGCTCTAGCTCCCTCACCATTGGTTTCGAGGGAAGCCGCCTGCTCCTTGTGGGCTGTATGATGGAGAGGCCCATGTGGCAAGGAATGAATATTTCTTGCTCACCGCAATGGAGGACCTCTGGCTGCTAGGAGCCACCCGAGTGAGCACACAAGCAGATTTCCCGCCAACAAGCCTGGAGATGACTGAAGACCCACATGACATCTTGACTGCAGCCTTGTGAGAGATCCTGAGACACAGGTCCCTGGCTAGATGCACCTGGATGCCTGGCCCACGGAAACCATACGCGGTTATCAATTGGTGTTGTCGGAAGCCCTCTGGTTTGTGGAAAACATTCAAAAAAGACACAAGGGTGAAGCCACAGTTCTGGCTGCTGACCCACCCCCCTCTCCTGGGCTTGAAATTCCAGGGAAGTCAAGCGATGGTAGCAACCACTGAGAGATTAGGGTAAACAATGCCAGAAAGAGGTCCTCTATTCTCTTCTCCATGTATCTCTCTGAGAGGACATGCCCTCACCTGATCCACCCGAGCCAATAGGTGGCCCATGCGGGAGGAGACAACTCGCCGTGTGGTCCAAGTCGGCTGAGAGCACTAGACCCAGCGTCGCAGAGCCTCCTTGAAGGCAGAAAAAGAGCCCAGAAGTTCCCTGGTGTCCCTAGAGAAGGCACAGAAAGTAGATGAGTTGAAAGCGTGGGACCTGGTCATTGGGCTTCTGGGCAAGAGGGGAGATGGCCTGTGGGAGGGACACTGCCTGCAACCCGTCTTGGACCAGACCCCACCTGTCTGCTTTGGGATACTGAGGATTAAGACGAGAGTGAACTCGTGTAGAAGAGATGGTGTTCTAATGCTTGGCAGGTTTAAAGCCATTGAAATCGTTGACATTCCTATTCTCCTCATCCTCAGGACCACCTTTAAGGGGAAGGGGCCTTCAAAAAAGCAAGAGGAGTTTATCACTTACAGCAGCCCTGTCAAGTGTCAATATCCAACCACTCCAGTCCCTTCCACCCCCCTTGGCAGCCCCACTGCTTTCATAAGGACACAGATACATTCCCCTACAGGCTTTGGAGCAAACGTTAAGTTTTGATTTCTCTAAGATAAATGCCATAGTGCCATGACCTGCTCCTATGGCGGTAGCAAGTCTAGTTCTCAAAGAATCTGTGTGGAAGGGTTGAGCCACTATATTGGACACCTGAAATTGATATTCTACTGCATGTTAACGGGAATGAAACTCACGGCTTGGAAAAGGAAAAGAAACTGTTAACTGTTTTCAAGAGTCAGCTCTATCATTTTCCATTCCCAACTGTGATGCGGGAGTGATCCAGTCATTCCACATCCTGCCTTGCATTTGGTGGTGGGGTCTCTCTCTCCCTCTCTGGCGCATTTGGTTTGAATCACTGTGATAGGTGTGCAGTGAGAGCTCACTGGAGTTTTCATTTGAATTGCCCCAATGGCAACTTTTTATGTGGTTTCCATCTGTCTACGCTTTGGTAAAGGTGGCAGGCCCTATACTTTTTTTTTTTTTCCCTTCTATTTCCTTTTGCTAACTAGATTGCATGCTTACTTGGGGATCAAATTCTGAGTTTCCATGCTTCAGACAGGAGTCCTCTATGAGCTATGTGATTTGGACTTATTTCCTCCAAGTTGGTAGCTTGTCTTTTGGGTCTTCTTAAGGAGGTCTTTCACACGGCACAGATTTACAATTCTGATTGTTGGATAAAGTCCAATTAATCAACTTTACCTCAGGGAAAATAATTTGATGTTCGACTGGAGGATTCTTTACCTAGCTTTCCATTCTGGAAATTTTTCCCCACATTTTCCCTATAAGATTTATCATTTTCCATGTAAGGCAGTGATTAATTTGGAGCTACTTTTTAAAATACTCTTTTTTTTTTTCTTCTTTCTGGGAGAGTGAACATGTGCATGAGCGGACAGGGGCCTGGTGGGAGAAGGGAAAAGAGCATCCTCAAGCAGCCTCGCCAGTGAGCTTGGAGCCTGACTTTGTCCCGGGACGCTGAGAGCTTGACAAGAGCCGAAATCAAGAGCTGGCTGCCTCCCAGGCTGACTCACCCAGGCAGCCTGAGTTAAGTTTCGTATAGGGTTTGATACTTCGATTGTGGTCCCCGGCCTCCTCGTCCTCCACCTCCTCCTCCCCTCTCCCGCTCCCTCTTCTGCTTCTCCTTCTTCTTTGCCTATGCATGTCCACTTGCTCTAGCACCATTTATTCAAAACGCTGTCACTCCTCCACTGAACGGCTTTTTACCTTTGTCAAGGCCCCATTCGACATATGGGTGTAGTTCTCTTTCTGGGTCCTTGATTCTGTTCCACTTATCGATCTTGATTCTGTTCCATTGGTCTAGCTCTTCACCAACACCACGCACTTTTCATTACTCTAGATGAATATCTTGAAATTGGCTAGAAGGATTCTTCTGGTTTTCTTCTTTAGTTTTAGTTTCTCCTCTTTTTCTAGGTTCTAAAATAGAGAGATTATAGTTTTGAGATTCCTTTTCTTTTTAGAGAGATAGAGAGAGAGAAAGAGAGACAGAGAAAGACACAGAGACAGAGAAAGACAGAGAGAGGGAAGCGGTGCAGAAAGAGAGAGAGATGATTAAGCAGCCACCATGCCCAGCACCAGCACAATGCAGGTTCAGCCTCACTATCCCAAGGTTGACCATGACCCGAGTCAAAAGCAAGAGTTGGACTAACTGACTGAGCCAACCAGATGCTCCTCCTCCTTTAGTGTATGCATGGAGTGCTATAAATTTAGCTCTCTGTTGATTTAGCTGTGTCCCACCAAATTTAATACGTTGTATTTTTATTTTCCTTCAGTTCAGTGCACTGAAATTTTATCTTTTGTCTCCGATAATCTAGAAAGTTACTTTCTACGTGTTTAGATTTTGTTATCTTTCTCCCTTTGATATCTAGTTTCATTTTTAACGATTTTTTATAAGTGTAAAAGTTTAATTCCAAGACAATGCTACATAGGGTTGCATTTTTTTCAGGTACACAATATAGAGATTCTGCTCCGCTGCCCAAGGACTGTTAGCTCCTGTTGATAGGCACTGATTTGCGTTGGAGTCTCGGGTGCCCCTCCCCCACCCCTACTCCCTTCAGCTCCTGTTGCCAGGCACTGGTTTGCATTGGAGACAGAACCCTCGTAGGGGTTCCAAGCAGTTTCTAGTGGCCGAGAGGACACTGGTGATCAGAGACAAAGCCCCCAGGCTCTCTGGAGCCAGCTGGTGGCCATTACAATGTCTCCCCACACAGTTCTGGAGCCGCTGTGGGCTCTCCGGGAACAGCTGTGGGCTTCTGGGTTGGTGATAATCGAACGTTGGCCACATGGGCCACGAGACTCTGGGTTTGGCTGGGAGATCCTCGTGTGCACTGTGTTGGTGGTGTTCATGACAGTAAAGTGTGGACTCCGCTTAAGAGGAAGACAGGGGCACTGTGCCCAGAATGAAGTATCTGGAAAAGACATGGAGAAGACCGACCCGGATGCACCTGCCCATGGAGCCGTCGCATCATCTGAGCACAAGGCCAGTCCTCTCCCGCTACAGATCCTAGCTCTGGCTGCCCTGAATCAAGATGTCGGGTCCTTTTCTGTGGGAGACGCTACGCAACTGCTGAAGGGAGTTCGGCAAAGGCTGTGGAAGAAGAGCCCTCACCAGCTCACCGATGAAAATCCCATCTGTGGAGCAGCCCAGGACGATGGAGAACCCCCTGCGAGGAATATGCCAGAAGACTTCGAGGACAGCCCTGATCTGCGGGGAAGTGTAGACCCTCTGTCTCAGGACATTGGCAGCTGTGGACTGAGAGTGCAGGAAGAGGCAGGGGAGGCAGGCAGGCCAGAGCTTCCTGACGGAGGTGTGCCGTGGCAGGCCCCCGCTGAGGGCCAGAGCCAACACCACACCCTCAGCCGGATCCTACTGACGGTGATGCATCTGCTAGAGCTCCTTAGAGATCATCTGGAAGGTGGGGGCTCAAGGAGGCAGGTGCAGACTGGCTCCTCCTCCACTGATCACGTGCCCCGTGGGAGCCCCCTGAATAAAGGAAAGCCATCCAGGGCACTGAAGAAGGCACGTCAGGGGAATGAAGAGCTCCCAGGAAACACAACCGTCCACCAAGCTGAGCAAGTATCTTTTCACCAGCGAAACAGCCTCCTGGAAAGGGAGATTCAGAAGCTGCACCTGAAGCTCGAGGCAGAGCCTAAGCTGTGCAAGAGCACCTCAAACACCTGGAGAGGAAGATGATGGAGAAGGCACGCTGCCTGCAAGTGAAGAACGAACTTGCCAAGGTGCGCAGGAAGGTGGATGCGGCCCACTGGAACTTAGGCCTCTACAAGAAGATGGCCGACGACCTGCACCGAGAATGCCAGAGAATCTCCTCCTTGTATGACCGAGAGCGCCTCCTGGTGGAGAACAGAAGTGAGGAGCGCCAGAAGGCTGTTCTGTGGGCAGAGAGGGAGTTCCAAAGGCTCAAGGAAGAAAACCATTGCCTCAGGCAGAAGCTGGCCAACTCTGGGCCCAAGGTCCAGCCTGTCTCCGGGGGGCCTCCTGCTCCTGCTCCTGCTCCTGCTCCTGCTCCAGCTCCTGCTCTTCTGGGCACAGCCTCCAAATGCCGTCAAGGGCCACAGGCTCCCCTGAAAGCCCAGAAGCCCAAGAAGGGAGCAAGGGTGCACTGGCCAGACTCCAAGTTCTGAGGTCCCCTGCAGGTCTGATTCCCTTTCCCAGCAGCCACCAACACTCACAACCAGAGCACAAAAGCTCCTGGGCTTCCTTACCCCTTCAGCCACACTCATTGCTCCTTTTACTGGAGATCCACCCCATTACAGGCCAGAGCTTCCTGACGGAGGTGTGCCGTGGCAGGCCCCCGCTGAGGGCCAGAGCCAACACCACACCCTCAGCCGGATCCGACTGACGGTGATGCATCTGCTAGAGCTCCTTAGAGATCATCTGGAAGGTGGGGGCTCAAGGAGGCAGGTGCAGACTGGCTCCTCCTCCACTGATCACGTGCCCCGTGGGAGCCCCCTGAATAAAGGAAAGCCATCCAGGGCACTGAAGAAGGCACGTCAGGGGAATGAAGAGCTCCCAGGAAACACAACCGTCCACCAAGCTGAGCAAGTATCTTTTCACCAGCGAAAGAGCCTCCTGGAAAGGGAGATTCAGAAGCTGCACCTGAAGCTCGAGGCAGAGCCTAAGCTGTGCGAAGAGCACCTCAAACACCTGGAGAGGAAGATGATGGAGGAGAAGGCACGCTGCCTGCAAGTGAAGAACGAACTTGCCAAGGTGCGCAGGAAGGTGGATGCGGCCCACTGGAACTTAGGCCTCTACAAGAAGATGGCCGACGACCTGCACTGAGAATGCCAGAGAATCTCCTGCTTGCATGACCGAGAGCGCCTCCTGGTGGAGAACAGAAGTGAGGAGAGCCAGAAGGCTGTTCTGTGGGCAGAGAGGGAGTTCCAAAGGCTCAAGGAAGAAAACCATTGCCTCAGGCAGAAGCTGGCCAACTCTGGGCCCAAGGTCCAGCCTGTCTCCGGGGGGCCTCCTGCTCCTGCTGCAGCTCCTGCTCCTGCTCCTGCTGCAGCTCCTGCTCTTCTGGGCACAGCCTCCAAATGCCCTCAAGGGCCACAGGCTCCCCTGAAAGCCCAGAAGCCCAAGAAGGGAGCAAGGGTGCACTGGCCAGACTCCAAGTTCTCGGGTCCCCTGCAGGTCGATTCCCTTTCCCAGCAGCCACCAACACTCACAACCAGAGCACAAAAGCTCCTGGGCTTCCTTACCCCTTCAGCCACATCCATTGCTCCTTTTACTGGAGATCCACCCCATTATTGAACTGATGCTACCTATTCCCTATAGCCATGTGAGAGAGCATTTTTCAATGTTAAGGACCAAAAAAATAAATGATCAAATTGCTGACCCTACTGCTACTGAGAATTGATTGTATGAAGGGATTCTATGCCAAGCAACGAAGGGTTTTAAGTGGCCTTTACTGGTCACTTAATTGTCCCAATAACCCAGTGTGTCATATACTACTGAGGTTCAGAGAGGGGACACAACATGCCCCAAGATCACACAGCTGGTGAATTTCAGAGCTCCCATTCCAAGCCAAGGTTGTCTAATTACCCACTGATGTGAAAGTAACTACCACTCCTACCACTCCGATGACTTCTGCTTCTTCATTTCTGACAGAGAGAAAGAGCGAGGGCACACACACACATGCAAGCGGGGGAGGGGCAGGGAGAGAGAGAGTCCTAGACAGCCTTCCCACTCAAGTGCACAACCAGACGCGGGGCTGGATTTCACAGACCATGGGACCACGCCCTGAGCCGAAATCAAGAGTCAGACGTTGACCTGACTAAGCCACACAGGCACCCTTCCCTTGTGCAAGGAACTTCTAGGCAAGCTGCTGTAAGGATCCCAGAAGGCCTTGACAAACTTTTCTCCTAGGTCACGTTCTAGTTTGGATGCAAGGATTATGGGGATGGCTAGCTGAGGTAAAGTCCCACCAAAGCATGGAGGGCAGCCTTTCAGGGTCTCCAACGATTCCCTTCTTGGGTACACATCGTTTTGTGTTCCATACTCTACCACTGGATTAGAGTCAGGAACTCCTGCCTCACTTCGAAAGGACAGAATATGGCCCAAGAGATAGCATGTCACTTCTGAGGCTCGTAGACAAAGACACTGCTCTCCTCTTGGGCTTGCTCTCGCTCCCTCACCATTGGTTTCGAGGGAAGCCGCCTGCTCCTTGTGGGCTGTATGATGGAGAGGCCCATGTGGCAAGGAATGAATATTTCTTGCTCACCGCAATGGAGGACCTCTGGCTGCTAGGAGCCACCCGAGTGAGCACACAAGCAGATTTCCCGCCAACAAGCCTGGAGATGACTGAAGACCCACATGACATCTTGACTGCAGCCTTGTGAGAGATCCTGAGACACAGGTCCCTGGCTAGATGCACCTGGATGCCTGGCCCACGGAAACCATATGCGGTTATCAATTGGTGTTGTCGGAAGCCCTCTGGTTTGCGGAAAACATTCAAAAAAGACACAAGGGTGAAGCCACAGTTCTGGCTGCTGACCCACCCCCTCTCCTGGGCTTGAAATTCCAGGGAAGTCAAGCGATGGTAGCAACCACTGAGAGATTAGGGTAAACAATGCCAGAAAGAGGTCCTCTATTCTCTTCTCCATGTATCTCTCTGAGAGGACATGCCCTCACCTGATCCACCCGAGCCAATAGGTGGCCCATGCGGGAGGAGACAACTGGCCGTGTGGTCCAAGTCGGCTGAGAGCACTAGACCCAGCGTCGCAGAGCCTCCTTGAAGGCAGAAAAAGAGCCCAGAAGTTCCCTGGTGTCTCTAGAGAAGGCACAGAAAGTAGATGAGTTGAAAGCGTGGGACCTGGTCATTGGGCTTCTGGGCAAGAGGGGAGATGGCCTGTGGAAGGGACACTGCCTGCAACCCGTCTTGGACCAGACCCCACCTGTCTGCTTTGGGATACTGAGGATTAAGACGAGAGTGAACTCGTGTAGAAGAGATGGTGTTCTAATGCTTGGCAGGTTTAAAGCCATTGAAATCGTTGACATTCCTATTCTCCTCATCCTCAGGACCACCATTAAGGGGAAGGGGCCTTCAAAGAAGCAAGAGGAGTTTATCACTTACAGCAGCCCTGTCAAGTGTCAATACCAACCACTCCAGTCCCTTCCACCCCCCCTTGGCAGCCCCACTGCTTTCATAAGGACACAGATACATTCCCCTACAGGCTTTGGAGCAAACGTTAAGTTTTGATTTCTCTAAGATAAATGCCATAGTGCCATGACCTGCTCCTATGGCGGTAACAAGTCTAGTTCTCAAAGAATCTGTGTGGAAGTGTTGAGCCACTATATTGGACACCTGAAATTGATATTCTACTGCATGTTAACGGGAATGAAACTCACGGCTTGGAAAAGGAAAAGAAACTGTTAACTGTTTTCAAGAGTCAGCTCTATCATTTTCCATTCCCAACTGTGATGCGGGAGTGATCCAGTCATTCCACATCCTGCCTTGCATTTGGTGGTGGGGTCTCTCTCTCCCTCTCTGGCGCATTTGGTTTGAATCACTGTGATAGGTGTGCAGTGAGAGCTCACTGGAGTTTTCATTTGAATTGCCCCAATGGCAACTTTTTATGTGGTTTCCATCTGTCTACGCTTTGGTAAAGGTGGCAGGCCCTATACTTTTTTTTTTTTTTCCCCCTTCTATTTCCTTTTGCTAACTAGATTGCATGCTTACTTGGGGATCAAATTCTGATTTTCCATGCTTCAGACAGGAGTCCTCTATTAGCTATGTGATTTGGACCTATTTCCTCCAAGTTGGTAGCTTGTCTTTTGGGTCTTTTAAGGAGGTCTTTCACACGGCACAGATTTACAATTCTGATTGTTGGATAAAGTCCAATTAATCAACTTTACCTCAGGGAAAATAATTTGATGTTCGACTGGAGGATTCTTTACCTAGCTTTCCATTCTGGAAATTTTTCCCCACATTTTCCCTATAAGATTTATCATTTTCCATGTAAGGCAGTGATTAAATTTGAGCTACTTTTTAAAATACTCTTTTTTCTCTTTCTTTCTGGGAGAGTGAACATGTGCATGAGCGGACAGGGGCCTGGTGGGAGAAGGGAAAAGAGCATCCTCAAGCAGCCTCGCCAGTGAGCTTGGAGCCTGACTTTGTCCCGGGACGCTGAGAGCTTGACAAGAGCCGAAATCAAGAGCTGGCTGCCTCCCAGGCTGACTCACCCAGGCAGCCTGAGTTAAGTTTCGTATAGGGTTTGATACTTCGATTGTGGTCCCCGGCCTCCTCGTCCTCCACCTCCTCCTCCCCTCTCCCGCTCCCTCTTCTGCTTCTCCTTCTTCTTTGCCTATGCATGTCCACTTGCTCTAGCACCATTTATTCAAAACGCTGTCACTCCTCCACTGAACGGCTTTTTACCTTTGTCAAGGCCCCATTCGACATATGGGTGTAGTTCTCTTTCTGGGTCCTTGATTCTGTTCCACTTATCGATCTTGATTCTGTTCCATTGGTCTAGCTCTTCACCAACACCACGCACTTTTCATTACTCTAGATGAATATCTTGAAATTGGGTAGAAGGATTCTTCTGGTTTTCTTCTTTAGTTTTAGTTTCTCCTCTTTTTCTAGGTTCTAAAATAGAGAGATTATAGTTTTGAGACTCCTTTTCTTTTTAGAGAGAGAGAGAGAGAGAGACAGAGAAAGACACAGAGACAGAGAAAGAGACAGAGAGAGGGAAGCGGTGCAGAAAGAGAGAGAGATGATTAAGCAGCCACCATGCCCAGCACCAGCACAATGCAGGTTCAGCCTCACTATCCCAAGGTTGACCATGACCCGAGTCAAAAGCAAGAGTTGGACTAACTGACTGAGCCACCCAGATGCTCCTCCTCCTTTCTAATGTATGCATTGAGTGCTATAAATTTAGCTCTCTGTTGATTTAGCTGTGTCCCACCAATTTTAATACGTTGTATTTTTATTTTCCTTCGGTTCAGTGCACTGAAATTTTATCTTTTGTCTCCGATAATCTAGAGAGTTACTTTCTACGTGTTTAGATTTTGTTATCTTTCTCCCTTTGATATCTAGTTTCATTTTTAATGTTTTTTTATAAGTGTAAAAGTTTAATTCCAAGACAATGCTACATAGGGTTGCATTTTTTTCAGGTACACAATATAGAGATTCTGCTCCGCTGCCCAAGGACTGTTAGCTCCTGTTGACAGGCAATGATTTGCGTTGGAGTCTCGGGTGCCCCTCCCCCACCCCTACTCCCTTCAGCTCCTGTTGCCAGGCACTGGTTTGCATTGGAGACAGTACCCTCGTAGGGGTTCCAAGCAGTTTCTAGTGGCCGAGAGGACACTGGTGATCAGAGAAAAAGCCCCCAGGCTCTCTGGAGCCAGCTGGTGGCCATTACAATGTCTCCCCACACAGTTCTGGAGCCGCTGTGGGCTCTCCGGGAACAGCTGTGGGCTTCTGGGTTGGTGATAATCGAACGTTGGCCACATGGGCCACGAGACTCTGGGTTTGGCTGGGAGATCCTCGTGTGCACTGTGTTGGTGGTGTTCATGACAGTAAAGTGTGGACTCCGCTTAAGAGGAAGAAAGGGGCACTGTGCCCAGAATGAAGTATCTGGAAAAGACATGGAGAAGACCGACCCGGATGCACCAGCCCATGGAGCCGTCGCATCATCTGAGCACAAGGCCAGTCCTCTCCCGCTACAGATCCTTGCTCTGGCTGCCCTGAATCAAGATGTCGGTTCCTTTTCTGTGGGAGACGCTACGCAACTGCTGAAGGGAGTTCGGCAAAGGCTGTTGAAGAAGAGCCCTCACCAGCTCACCGATGAAAATCCCATCTGTGGAGCAGCCCAGGACGATGGAGAACCCCCTGCGAGGAATATGCCAGAAGACTTCGAGGACAGCCCTGATCTGCGGGGAAGTGCAGACCCTCTGTCTCAGGACATTGGCAGCTGTGGACTGAGAGTGCAGGAAGAGGCAGGGGAGGCAGGCAGGCCAGAGCTTCCTGACGGAGGTGTGCCGTGGCAGGCCCCCGCTGAGGGCCAGAGCCAACACCACACCCTCAGCCGGATCCTACTGACGGTGATGCATCTGCTAGAGCTCCTTAGAGATCATCTGGAAGGTGGGGGCTCAAGGAGGCAGGTGCAGACTGGCTCCTCCTCCACTGATCACGTGCCCCGTGGGAGCCCCCTGAATAAAGGAAAGCCATCCAGGGCACTGAAGAAGGCACGTCAGGGGAATGAAGAGCTCCCAGGAAACACAACCGTCCACCAAGCTGAGCAAGTATCTTTTCACCAGCGAAAGAGCCTCCTGGAAAGGGAGATTCAGAAGCTGCACCTGAAGCTCGAGGCAGAGCCTAAGCTGTGCGAAGAGCACCTCAAACACCTGGAGAGGAAGATGATGGAGGAGAAGGCACGCTGCCTGCAAGTGAAGAACGAACTTGCCAAGGTGCGCTGGAAGGTGGATGCTGCCAACTGGAACTTAGGCCTCTACAAGAAGATGGCCGACGACCTGCACCGAGAATGCCAGAGAATCTCCTGCTTGCATGACCGAGAGCGCCTCCTGGTGGAGAACAGAAGTGAGGAGAGCCAGAAGGCTGTTCTGTGGGCAGAGAGGGAGTTCCAAAGGCTCAAGGAAGAAAACCATTGCCTCAGGCAGAAGCTGGCCAACTCTGGGCCCAAGGTCCAGCCTGTCTCCGGGGGGCCTCCTGCTCCTGCTGCAGCTCCTGCTCCTGCTCCTGCTGCAGCTCCTGCTCTTCTGGGCACAGCCTCCAAATGCCCTCAAGGGCCACAGGCTCCCCTGAAAGCCCAGAAGCCCAAGAAGGGAGCAAGGGTGCACTGGCCAGACTCCAAGTTCTCGGGTCCCCTGCAGGTCTGATTCCCTTTCCCAGCAGCCACCAACACTCACAACCAGAGCACAAAAGCTCCTGGGCTTCCTTACCCCTTCAGCCACACCCACTGCTCCTTTTACTGGAGATCCACCCCATTATTGAACTGATGCTACCTATTCCCTATAGCCATGTGAGAGAGCATTTTTCAATGTTAAGGACCAAAAAAATAAATGATCAAATTGCTGACCCTACTGCTACTGAGAATTGATTGTATGAAGGGATTCTATGCCAAGCAACGAAGGGTTTTAAGTGGCCTTTACTGGTCACTTAATTGTCCCAATAACCCAGTGTGTCATATACTACTGAGGTTCAGAGAGGGGACACAACATGCCCCAAGATCACACAGCTGGTGAATTTCAGAGCTCCCATTCCAAGCCAAGGTTGTCTAATTACCCACTGATGTGAAAGTAACTACCACTCCTACCACTCCGATGACTTCTGCTTCTTCATTTCTGACAGAGAGAAAGAGCGAGGGCACACACACACATGCAAGCGGGGGAGGGGCAGGGAGAGAGAGAGTCCTAGACAGCCTTCCCACTCAAGTGCACAACCAGACGCGGGGCTGGATTTCACAGACCATGGGACCACGCCCTGAGCCGAAATCAAGAGTCAGACGTTGACCTGACTAAGCCACACAGGCACCCTTCCCTTGTGCAAGGAACTTCTAGGCAAGCTGCTGTAAGGATCGCAGAAGGCCTTGACAAACTTTTCTCCTAGGTCACGTTCTAGTTTGGATGCAAGGATTATGGGGATGGCTAGCTGAGGTAAAGTCCCACCAAAGCATGGAGGGCAGCTTTTCAGGGTCTCCAAAGATTCCCTTCTTGGGTACACATCGTTTTGTGTTCCATACTCTACCACTGGATTAGAGTCAGGAACTCCTGCCTCACTTCGAAAGGACAGAATATGGCCCAAGAGATAGCATGTCACTTCTGAGGCTCGTAGACAAAGACACTGCTCTCCTCTTGGGCTTGCTCTCGCTCCCTCACCATTGGTTTCGAGGGAAGCCGCCTGCTCCTTGTGGGCTGTATGATGGAGAGGCCCATGTGGCAAGGAATGAATATTTCTTGCTCACCGCAATGGAGGACCTCTGGCTGCTAGGAGCCACCCGAGTGAGCACACAAGCAGATTTCCCGCCAACAAGCCTGGAGATGACTGAAGACCCACATGACATCTTGACTGCAGCCTTGTGAGAGATCCTGAGACACAGGTCCCTGGCTAGATGCACCTGGATGCCTGGCCCACGGAAACCATATGCGGTTATCAATTGGTGTTGTCGGAAGCCCTCTGGTTTGCGGAAAACATTCAAAAAAGACACAAGGGTGAAGCCACAGTTCTGGCTGCTGACCCACCCCCCTCTCCTGGGCTTGAAATTCCAGGGAAGTCAAGCGATGGTAGCAACCACTGAGAGATTAGGGTAAACAATGCCAGAAAGAGGTCCTCTATTCTCTTCTCCATGTATCTCTCTGAGAGGACATGCCCTCACCTGATCCACCCGAGCCAATAGGTGGCCCATGCGGGAGGAGACAACTGGCCCTGTGGTCCAAGTCGGCTGAGAGCACTAGACCCAGCGTCGCAGAGCCTCCTTGAAGGCAGAAAAAGAGCCCAGAAGTTCCCTGGTGTCCCTAGAGAAGGCACAGAAAGTAGATGAGTTGAAAGCGTGGGACCTGGTCATTGGGCTTCTGGGCAAGAGGGGAGATGGCCTGTGGAAGGGACACTACCTGCAACCCGTCTTGGACCAGACCCCACCTGTCTGCTTTGGGATACTGAGGATTAAGACGAGAGTGAACTCGTGTAGAAGAGATGGTGTTCTAATGCTTGGCAGGTTTAAAGCCATTGAAATCGTTGACATTCCTATTCTCCTCATCCTCAGGACCACCATTAAGGGGAAGGGGCCTTCAAAGAAGCAAGAGGAGTTTATCACTTACAGCAGCCCTGTCAAGTGTCAATACCAACCACTCCAGTCCCTTCCACCCCCCCTTGGCAGCCCCACTGCTTTCATAAGGACACAGATACATTCCCCTACAGGCTTTGGAGCAAACGTTAAGTTTTGATTTCTCTAAGATAAATGCCATAGTGCCATGACCTGCTCCTATGGCGGTACCAAGTCTAGTTCTCAAAGAATCTGTGTGGAAGGGTTGAGCCACTATATTGGACACCTGAAATTGATATTCTACTGCATGTTAACGGGAATGAAACTCACCGCTTGGAAAAGGAAAAGAAACTGTTAACTGTTTTCAAGAGTCAGCTCTATCATTTTCCATTCCCAACTGTGATGCGGGAGTGATCCAGTCATTCCACATCCTGCCTTGCATTTGGTGGTGGGGTCTCTCTCTCCCTCTCTGGCGCATTTGGTTTGAATCACTGTGATAGGTGTGCAGTGAGAGCTCACTGGAGTTTTCATTTGAATTGCCCCAATGGCAACTTTTTATGTGGTTTCCATCTGTCTACGCTTTGGTAAAGGTGGCAGGCCCTATACTTTTTTTTTTTTTTCCCCTTCTATTTCCTTTTGCTAACTAGATTGCATGCTTACTTGGGGATCAAATTCTGAGTTTCCATGCTTCAGACAGGAGTCCTCTATTAGCTATGTGATTTGGACCTATTTCCTCCAAGTTGGTAGCTTGTCTTTTGGGTCTTTTAAGGAGGTCTTTCACACGGCACAGATTTACAATTCTGATTGTTGGATAAAGTCCAATTAATCAACTTTACCTCAGGGAAAATAATTTGATGTTCGACTGGAGGATTCTTTACCTAGCTTTCCATTCTGGAAATTTTTCCCCACATTTTCCCTATAAGATTTATCATTTTCCATGTAAGGCAGTGATTAATTTTGAGCTACTTTTTAAAATACTCTTTTTTTTTTTTTTTCTTTCTGGGAGAGTGAACATGTGCATGAGCGGACAGGGGCCTGGTGGGAGAAGAGAAAAGAGCATCCTCAAGCAGCCTCGCCAGTGAGCTTGGAGCCTGACTTTGTCCCGGGACGCTGAGAGCTTGACAAGAGCCGAAATCAAGAGCTGGCTGCCTCCCAGGCTGACTCACCCAGGCAGCCTGAGTTAAGTTTCGTATAGGGTTTGATACTTCGATTGTGGTCCCCGGCCTCCTCGTCCTCCACCTCCTCCTCCCCTCTCCCGCTCCCTCTTCTGCTTCTCCTTCTTCTTTGCCTATGCATGTCCACTTGCTCTAGCACCATTTATTCAAAACGCTGTCACTCCTCCACTGAACGGCTTTTTACCTTTGTCAAGGCCCCATTCGACATATGGGTGTAGTTCTCTTTCTGGGTCCTTGATTCTGTTCCACTTATCGATCTTGATTCTCTTCCATTGGTCTAGCTCTTCACCAACACCACGCACTTTTCATTACTCTAGATGAATATCTTGAAATTGGGTAGAAGGATTCTTCTGGTTTTCTTCTTTAGTTTTAGTTTCTCCTCTTTTTCTAGGTTCTAAAATAGAGAGATTATAGTTTTGAGACTCCTTTTCTTTTTAGAGAGAGAGAGAGAGAGAGACAGAGAAAGACACAGAGACAGAGAAAGAGACAGAGAGAGGGAAGCGGTGCAGAAAGAGAGAGAGATGATTAAGCAGCCACCATGCCCAGCACCAGCACAATGCAGGTTCAGCCTCACTATCCCAAGGTTGACCATGACCCGAGTCAAAAGCAAGAGTTGGACTAACTGACTGAGCCACCCAGATGCTCCTCCTCCTTTCTAATGTATGCATTGAGTGCTATAAATTTAGCTCTCTGTTGATTTAGCTGTGTCCCACCAAATTTAATACGTTGTATTTTTATTTTCCTTCAGTTCAGTGCACTGAAATTTTATCTTTTGTCTCCGATAATCTAGAGAGTTACTTTCTACGTGTTTAGATTTTGTTATCTTTCTCCCTTTGATATCTAGTTTCATTTTTAATGTTTTTTTATAAGTGTAAAAGTTTAATTCCAAGACAATGCTACATAGGGTTGCATTTTTTTCAGGTACACAATATAGAGATTCTGCTCCGCTGCCCAAGGACTGTTAGCTCCTGTTGACAGGCACTGATTTGCGTTGGAGTCTCGGGTGCCCCTCCCCCACCCCTACTCCCTTCAGCTCCTGTTGCCAGGCACTGGTTTGCATTGGAGACAGAACCCTCGTAGGGGTTCCAAGCAGTTTCTAGTGGCCGAGAGGACACTGGTGATCAGAGACAAAGCCCCCAGGCTCTCTGGAGCCAGCTGGTGGCCATTACAATGTCTCCCCACACAGTTCTGGAGCCGCTGTGGGCTCTCCGGGAACAGCTGTGGGCTTCTGGGTTGGTGATAATCGAACGTTGGCCACATGGGCCACGAGACTCTGGGTTTGGCTGGGAGATCCTCGTGTGCACTGTGTTGGTGGTGTTCATGACAGTAAAGTGTGGACTCCGCTTAAGAGGAAGAAAGGGGCACTGTGCCCAGAATGAAGTATCTGGAAAAGACATGGAGAAGACCGACCCGGATGCACCAGCCCATGGAGCCGTCGCATCATCTGAGCACAAGGCCAGTCCTCTCCCGCTACAGATCCTTGCTCTGGCTGCCCTGAATCAAGATGTCGGGTCCTTTTCTGTGGGAGACGCTACGCAACTGCTGAAGGGAGTTCGGCAAAGGCTGTTGAAGAAGAGCCCTCACCAGCTCACCGATGAAAATCCCATCTGTGGAGCAGCCCAGGACGATGGAGAACCCCCTGCGAGGAATATGCCAGAAGACTTCGAGGACAGCCCTGATCTGCGGGGAAGTGCAGACCCTCTGTCTCAGGACATTGGCAGCTGTGGACTGAGAGTGCAGGAAGAGGCAGGGGAGGCAGGCAGGCCAGAGCTTCCTGACGGAGGTGTGCCGTGGCAGGCCCCCGCTGAGGGCCAGAGCCAACACCACACCCTCAGCCGGATCCTACTGACGGTGATGCATCTGCTAGAGCTCCTTAGAGATCATCTGGAAGGTGGGGGCTCAAGGAGGCAGGTGCAGACTGGCTCCTCCTCCACTGATCACGTGCCCCGTGGGAGCCCCCTGAATAAAGGAAAGCCATCCAGGGCACTGAAGAAGGCACGTCAGGGGCATGAAGAGCTCCCAGGAAACACAACCGTCCACCAAGCTGAGCAAGTATCTTTTCACCAGCGAAAGAGCCTCCTGGAAAGGGAGATTCAGAAGCTGCACCTGAAGCTCGAGGCAGAGCCTAAGCTGTGCGAAGAGCACCTCAAACACCTGGAGAGGAAGATGATGGAGGAGAAGGCACGCTGCCTGCAAGTGAAGAACGAACTTGCCAAGGTGCGCTGGAAGGTGGATGCTGCCAACTGGAACTTAGGCCTCTACAAGAAGATGGCCGACGACCTGCACCGAGAATGCCAGAGAATCTCCTGCTTGCATGACCGAGAGCGCCTCCTGGTGGAGAACAGAAGTGAGGAGAGCCAGAAGGCTGTTCTGTGGGCAGAGAGGGAGTTCCAAAGGCTCAAGGAAGAAAACCATTGCCTCAGGCAGAAGCTGGCCAACTCTGGGCCCAAGGTCCAGCCTGTCTCCGGGGGGCCTCCTGCTGCAGCTCCTGCTCCTGCTCCTGCTGCAGCTCCTGCTCTTCTGGGCACAGCCTCCAAATGCCCTCAAGGGCCACAGGCTCCCCTGAAAGCCCAGAAGCCCAAGAAGGGAGCAAGGGTGCACTGGCCAGACTCCAAGTTCTCGGGTCCCCTGCAGGTCTGATTCCCTTTCCCAGCAGCCACCAACACTCACAACCAGAGCACAAAAGCTCCTGGGCTTCCTTACCCCTTCAGCCACACCCACTGCTCCTTTTACTGGAGATCCACCCCATTATTGAACTGATGCTACCTATTCCCTATAGCCATGTGAGAGAGCATTTTTCAATGTTAAGGACCAAAAAAATAAAACGATCAAATTGCTGACCCTACTGCTACTGAGAATTGATTGTATGAAGGGATTCTATGCCAAGCAACGAAGGGTTTTAAGTGGCCTTTACTGGTCACTTAATTGTCCCAATAACCCAGTGTGTCATATACTACTGAGGTTCAGAGAGGGGACACAACATGCCCCAAGATCACACAGCTGGTGAATTTCAGAGCTCCCATTCCAAGCCAAGGTTGTCTAATTACCCACTGATGTGAAAGTAACTACCACTCCTACCACTCCGATGACTTCTGCTTCTTCATTTCTGACAGAGAGAAAGAGCGAGGGCACACACACACATGCAAGCGGGGGAGGGGCAGGGAGAGAGAGATTCCTAGACAGCCTTCCCACTCAAGTGCACAACCAGACGCGGGGCTGGATTTCACAGACCATGGGACCACGCCCTGAGCCGAAATCAAGAGTCAGACGTTGACCTGACTAAGCCACACAGGCACCCTTCCCTTGTGCAAGGAACTTCTAGGCAAGCTGCTGTAAGGATCCCAGAAGGCCTTGACAAACTTTTCTCCTAGGTCACGTTCTAGTTTGGATGCAAGGATTATGGGGATGGCTAGCTGAGGTAAAGTCCCACCAAAGCATGGAGGGCAGCTTTTCAGGGTCTCCAAAGATTCCCTTCTTGGGTACACATCGTTTTGTGTTCCATACTCTACCACTGGATTAGAGTCAGGAACTCCTGTCTCACTTCGAAAGGACAGAATATGGCCCAAGAGATAGCATGTCACTTCTGAGGCTCGTAGACAAAGACACTGCTCTCCTCTTGGGCTTGCTCTCGCTCCCTCACCATTGGTTTCGAGGGAAGCCGCCTGCTCCTTGTGGGCTGTATGATGGAGAGGCCCATGTGGCAAGGAATGAATATTTCTTGCTCACCGCAATGGAGGACCTCTGGCTGCTAGGAGCCACCCGAGTGAGCACACAAGCAGATTTCCCGCCAACAAGCCTGGAGATGACTGAAGACCCACATGACATCTTGACTGCAGCCTTGTGAGAGATCCTGAGACACAGGTCCCTGGCTAGATGCACCTGGATGCCTGGCCCACGGAAACCATATGCGGTTATCAATTGGTGTTGTCGGAAGCCCTCTGGTTTGCGGAAAACATTCAAAAAAGACACAAGGGTGAAGCCACAGTTCTGGCTGCTGACCCACCCCCCTCTCCTGGGCTTGAAATTCCAGGGAAGTCAAGCGATGGTAGCAACCACTGAGAGATTAGGGTAAACAATGCCAGAAAGAGGTCCTCTATTCTCTTCTCCATGTATCTCTCTGAGAGGACATGCCCTCACCTGATCCACCCGAGCCAATAGGTGGCCCATGCGGGAGGAGACAACTGGCCCTGTGGTCCAAGCCACACAGGCACCCTTCCCTTGTGCAAGGAACGTAGTTGTTTGATGGTCTAGCTGTTGATCTCAGTTCAAGACTTGAACTCAGGGTTATGAGTGCAAGTCCTGCCTTGGGCTCAACACTGGGCATGGGGCCTAATTTAAAAAGTAAAGAAAAAGGAATACAATTTCATTACAGTTGCACCAAAGATAATAAAAGACTTAGGAATAAACTTAACCATGGAGGTGAAAAACCTTTTCTCTGAAAACTACAAAACACTGATGAAAGAAACTGAAGATGATACAAATGTAAAGATATTTCATGCTCATGGATTGAAAGAATTGATTTTATTAAAATGTCCATCACTAAATCCAATCTACAGATTCAATCAAAATACCAACAGCACTTTTCATAGAACAAATAATCCTTAAATTTGTGTGGAACCACGAAAGATTCTGAATAACCAAAGCAATCTTGAAAAAGAATGAAGCTGAAGGTATCAAAATCCTACATTTTAAGATGTACTACCAGGGGGAAGGATTAAGATGGCAGGGGAGTTGGGGACCCTAAGTTTGTCTGGTCTCTGGAATTCAGCTAGTTATCAAACCATTATGAACACCTGTAAGAACAAGTGGAGATCTGAGAAAAGAAATTTTTGCTGCAATTAAAGTGACTAGTTTTTGGAAGGTAGGTAGTGTGATATATCAGAGGATATGGGAGTGGGGAGGGAGCTGGCTTAAGGAGACTATGGCAAATTACTCTAAGCATCAAAACACAAAATCTGAACTTTTAGAAGTTTGCTGCAGTTGGGGATATCTCTGGCTTAAAGGTGCTTGGTGGTGAAGCAAGGTAGAATCCCAGGTGGGACAGCATGGTCTCAGGATCCCCGGGGTCATAAGAAGGATGGGGGCGGGGGGCTTCCTGATGCTGTAGAGTTCCCAGTTATCAGATGGGGAAGCCAGCCACAGACAGAAAGTCTGGGCATCAGCTTTGTGCTTGGGGTTGCCATAAACTGTGAATCACTGCACAGTCGCAGGACCATTCTCCTAGAAGGTGTCTAGGCAGGCAGAAGTATGGGGATATCCCCCTCCCTTCCTCAGAAGGAACAACATGGGTCTGTTCTGCAAAAGTCTCTAAAATTTGGGAAACTTGAAAATCCGTCGCATGCCTGAGATAAATGCTTGGTAACAGACTGGGTGAACTCAGAGTTGGGACAGAAACCAGGGGACACAAGTAATTGACTACATTCCAGTGAGGGCTCACTGAAGAGGTGGGGGTGTGGGTGGAAACTTTCAGCTCTGGGGCTAGAGAGCAGCACCACCATTTTCATTCCCCTCATCACTGCAGAAAGCCTTCAGTGATCAAAAAGCATCACATAGCAGAGTCCAGAGCCACTTACACTGAACCTGGCCCTGGAAAGAGAGGCATATTTCCACATGTGCAAGGGCACCTGAAAATCAGTTCAACAGGTCTCTGTCCCAAAAGACTAGCAGGAACAGCTGGCTACTGCCAAGTTTACCAATTATTGAAAACTATATAATCTTCAGCTCTTGGGGAAAATAGTATATAGTACTTGCATTTTTTTTTAATTCTTTAGTATTTCAGTTTTATTCTTTTCAGCTATTTTCTTATTTTTTTCAATTCTTTTATATATATAATGTATATATATAAATATATGTTTGGGTTTCCTTTCATTCTATATTTTATTTTTGTGTATATATGTTTTTCTTTCTTTATTTCCTATTTGGGGATCTAGTTTTTTTTAACAAGCCAAAATACACCAGAATCTAGTGTTCTTTGTTTGTTTTGTTTTGTTCTGTTCTGGTTATTTGATTTTCTCTTGTTTTGTTTTCTTCTGAATTCTTGTGGGGTTTTTCCCCCTATTGTTGTTACTGTTTTCCTTCCTCCCTCTCTCCCTCTGATATAATGAGATGGAGAAATTCACCCCAAAAGAAATAATAGGAGGTAGTACTCACTACTAGGGGTTTAATCAATATAGATATAAGTAAGATGTCTGAACTAGAACTTAAAACAGCAATTCTGAAGAACACTTGCTGGGCTTGAAAAAGGCATAGAAGATACTAGAGAATCCCTTACTGGAGAAATAAAAGAACTAAAATCTAATCAGGCCAAAATAAAAAAAAAATTGCTATTACTGAGATGCAGTCATAAATGGAGGGTTTAATAGTGGGGATAAATGACATAGAAGAGATTCAGTGATGCAGAAGACAAAATAATGGAAAATAAGGAAAAGAATAGAGAAAGACAACTATTGGATCATGAAGGGAACCTTTGAGACCTCAGCAATTCCATTAAGCAAAATAATATCTGGATAATAGGAGTTCCAGAAGATAAAGAGTGAGTGATGGGGGCAGAAGGCTTATTTGAACAAATTATACCTGAGAAACTCCCTAATCTAGGGAAAGAAACAGACATTCAAGTCCAGGAGTCACAGAGAATTCCCCCTCAAAATTAATAAAAATAGGTCAACACCTTGACATATAATAGTGAAGCTTGAAAATTTCAGAGATAAATAGAAAATTCTGAAAGCAGCTTGGGACAGGAGGTCCTTAGTATATAAGGGCATAAACATAAGTCTGGCAGCAGACAGGCCCAGAGAGACCTGCCCAACCAGAAAGGACTGGCATGATATATTCAAGGTGCTAAATGGGGAAAAAATATGCAGCCAAGAATACTTTACCCAGCAAGGCTGTCATTCAGAATAGAAGAGACAAAGAGTTTCCCAAAGGAATTCACAAACATTAAACCAGCTCTTCAAGAACTATTAAATTAGGGGATCCTTTAAGTAAAGATAAAACCCAAAAGTAACAAATAACAGAAGGAATAGATAATCTACAGACATTGTGACTTCACAGTTTAATACAATGGCATTAAATTCATATCTTTCATTATTTACTCTAAATGTAGATGGACTAAATACTCCAATCAAAAGACATATGATATCATATTCATTAGGATACACTATAAAGCTATAGAAATCAAAAGAGTAAGATACTGGCACAAAGATACACACAGAGCAATGGAACAGGATAGAGTGTCCAGAAATAGACCCATTTTTATATGATCAATTAATCTGTGATAAAGGAGGCAAAAATATATACATTTAATTCTGGGGGGGGAAACAATCTTTAATGAATAGTGCTGGATAAACTGGACAGTTGCAGGCAGTTAATGCACCTGAACTACTTCTATAAACTCAGAATGGATACAACCTAAATATGAGACCTGAAATAATAAAAATTCAATAAGAAAACAAAAGCAGTAATCTTTGGACTTTGGCATTTCGAAAATATTGATGGATATTTCTCCTCTGATAAGGAAAACAAAAGCCACAATGAACTACTGAGACTACACAAAAATAAAAAGCTTTTCACAGTGATGGAAAGCATCAGTAAAATGAAAAGGCAAGATACTGAACAGGAAAAGGTATTTGTAAATGATATATTTTGGATATTAACTCCTTACCAGCTGAATGAAGAACTGTACACCTCCCACCAAAAAATAAAAATAAAAATAAATAAAATAATTCCATTAAAAATGGGCTGGCAACCTGAACAGACATTTTTCCAAAGAAGATATGACAGCCAACAGACACAAGAAAAAATGGTCAGATGTGAGATATCACCTTGACCCTAGTCAAAATGACTAGTATCAACAAGACAAGAAATAACAAGTGTTGGCAATGATATGGAGAAAAAGGAACCGATGTGTACTGTTGGTAGGAAGGTAAATTGGAGCAACCACTATGGAAAACAGTATCAAAGTTACTAAAAGAAATAAAAATAGAAATACTGTATGATCCAGTAATTCCACTACTATAATATCCCCCCAAAATGAAAACACTAATTTTAGAAGATACATGCACCCCTACGTTTGCTGTAGCATTATATAAAATAACGATAACATGGAAACAACCTAAGTTCATGAACAGATAATGGACAAAAAAGATGTATTTTACACACACACACACACACACACACACACACAGAATATTAGTCAACCATAAAAAAACATATCTTGGGCACCTGGGTGGCTCAGTGGGTTAAGCCGCTGCCTTCGGCTCAGGTCATGATCTCAGGGTCCTGGAATCCAGTCTTGCATTGGGCTCTCTGCTCAGCAGGGAGCCTGCTTCCCTTCCTCTCTCTCTGCTTGCTTCTCTGCCTACTTGTGATCTCTCTCTGTCAAATAAATAAATAAAATCTAAAAAAAAATTCTTGCCATTTGCAACAACATGGATAGACCTAGAAAATATTGTGTTGAGTGAAATAAGTCAGAGAAAGACAAATAACATATGATTTCACCTATACGTGGAAAATAAAAAACAGAAACAGACTCATAAATAAAGAGAACATAATGGTGATTACCAGAGGGGAGAGGGTGGGAAATGGATTAAATAGGTGGAAAAGGATTAAGAGGTATAAGCTTCATTATAAAAAAAGTCACAGAGACGAAAAATGCTGCACATAGGATGTAGTATTTTCTATAGTACTGTAAGAATATATGGTAATAGATGCTGACTACAGTTATCATGGTGGGAACTGAATAATGAAAAGAATTGTTAAATCATTGTCGTATACATAAAGCAAATATAACATTATGTGTCAACTATACTCCAATGATAAAAAATAAACTGAAAGCTAGCTACTGGAATAGCATTAGCAATGAAATTCAGACAATCTATGTGATCCAAAAATCTATACATTTAATTCTCCTACCTGTAAAGCACTGTCTACTTGGCTTGCAGCAGAGTCCAACTTAAGGAACTGGAACAGCTAAAGGGAGCTCCACCTAAGATTAAGATTCCTTCCCAGGGGTAGCCCAAATGTACACACTAAATTATGCTGAGGCACAAAGTCTTGTGTCCCTTGTCTTAACTTGAAATGTTGTTGAAGGGCCAGCCCTGCTTTACTGTTCTCTGTGAAATGTTTTTTTTTTTTTTTTAGTTTATTTTTTATTTATTTTCAGCATAACAGTATTCATTATTTTTGCTCCACACCCAGTGCTCCATGCAATCCGTGCCCTCTGTAATACCCACCACCTGGTACCCCGACCTCCAACCCCCCGCCCCTTCAAAACCCTCAGATTGTTTTTCAGAGTCCATAGTCTCTCATGGTTCACCTCCCCTTCCAATTTCCTCCAACTCCCTTCTCCTCTCTAACTCCTCATGTCCTCCATGCTATTTGTTATGCTCCACAAATAAGTGAAACCATATGATAACTGACTCTCTCTGCTTGACTTATTTCACTCAGCATGTTGCTACAAAAGTTGGGTATTCGTCCTTTCTGATGGAGGCATAATACTCCATAGTGTATATGGACCACATCTTCCTTATCCATTCGCCCATTGAAGGGCATCTTGGTTCTTTCCACAGTTTGGCGACCGTGACCATTGCTGCTATAAACATTGGGGTACAGATGGCCCTTCTTTTCACTACATCTGTATCTTTGGGATAAATACTCAGTAGTGCAATTGCAGGGTCATAGGGAAGTCAAACTCTCTCTCTTCGCAGATGACATGATTCTTTATATTGGAAAGATATAAAGACTCCACCCCCAAACTACTAGAACTCATACAGCAATTCAGCAATGTGGCAGGATATAAAGTCAATGTACAGAAATCAGTGGCTTTCTTATACACTAACAATGAAAATACAGAAAGGGAAATTAGAGAATCGATTCCATTTACTATAGCACCCAGAACCATAAGATACCTGGGAATAAACCTAACCAAAGAGGTAAAGGATCTGTATTTGAGGAACTAGAAAACACTCATGAAAGAAATTGAAGAAGACACAGAAAGATGGAAGACCATTCCATGCTCTTGGATCAGAAGAATAAACATTGTTAAAATGTCTATACTGCCTAGAGCAATCTATACTTTTAATGCCATTCTGATCAAAATTCCACCAGTATTCTTCAAAGAGCTGGAGCAAATAATCCAAAAATTTGTATGGAATCAGCAGAGACCCCAAATCGCTAAGGAAATGTTGAAAAACAAAAATAAAACTGGGGGCATCACATTACGGGATTTCAAGCTTTACTACAAAGCTGTGATCACCAAGACAGCATGGTACTGGCATAAAAACAGACACATAGACCAGTGGAACAGAGTAGAGAGAGCCCAGATATGGACCCTCAACTCTATGGGCAAATAATCTTCGACAAAACAGGAAAAAATATACTGTGAAATCTATTTTAACTGCATAGAAGTTCAAGTTTTCTTCTAATTTGTGCTTCCTTCATTCCCTTATAGCTGTTCATTTGTGAGAGTACTCCTCAGTGAAGTGCTTCCATGAAGATTTTCCACGCAGAGTTCATTCCCTGGGAGTCCTTGGTTTGTGACATGACCTGTCTCTAGGTTCCTAGCAGAAAAAAGGAAATCTTTCAAAGAATTCCCACAGATGAAGTTCCAAAATATGAACTCACTATCAATACTTACTAAGGATACCAGGAAATAAGCCACCATGGGCAAAAGTCAGAAGAAACAACTAAGAGCAGAATTAGACCCGTATAGCTTGCTGATGTTGAAGAGATCAGGGAGAGTAAAGTTTGGAAAAAAGTTTTCCTGCCAAAGACCTAATGGTAAATATTTTAGGCTTGTAGGCCATACAGTCTCTGTTGCAACTATTCAATTCTGACATAGTATGGTTCACAACCCAGATGATATGAAACAAGTAGATATGACTGTGTTTTAGTACAATACTATTGACTAAAACAGGTGGAGAGCTGGATATAGTATAATGTCTGAGATAAAGAATATGATATAAGGCGATGAAAGGAGGGAATACAGAAAATACATTCAAGAAATTATTGAAAACATAAAGAAACAGTTATAAAATATAAAGCAGCTAAGAGTCATGTAACATAGTGTGAGACAACCTATTCTGTTTCTGATCTACACACATCACTCAGCCATAAAGTACTCAAAACTTTTTTCTTTGAATCAAGAATGAAGATGGCTATGGTCATCATTTTTTTTTTAAGATTTTATTTATTTATTTGACAGAGAGAGATTACAAGTAGGCAGAGAGGCAGGCAGAGAGGCAGGCAAAGAGAGAGAGGAGGAAGCAGACTCCCTGATGAGCAGAGAGTCCGATGGGGGGACTCAATCCCAGGACCCTGAGATCATGACCTGAGCCGAAGGCAGCGGCTTAACCCACTGAGCCACTCAGGTGCCCCATCATTTTTATTCAACAGAATTAGTGCAACATGAACAAGACACAAAGGGTAGGGGTATTAAAAAGAAAAATGTCAGCTTTCATAGATGATATGATTAACCACATAGAAAACTTTAGAAAATCTATAGTTATACAACTGGTGAGAGAATTTAGCATGGTCAACTGCTATGTAATTAAAATTCAAAAGTCCTATGAATTTCTATAAATTATCAACACATAAAATATTATGTAAAAATATATCATCCACAAAAATATAAGGTATTTAGCAACACATCTATAACAAAAGATACACAAATTATTTAAAGAGTAAATGATAAAATGTTATGAAAAGAAATTAAAGGTGACAAATAAACAGAAACACAACATATTTAATTTCAATCAAAATTTTGATTTATTTGTTAAAATTGGATAATTCAAATCTGAACAATACTGAAACAGCAAATGGTGAGGAAGAGGCAAGTACTCCTACAGAAGAAGTAGAGTGACTTGTCATAAATATCAAGATATTATAAAGCTATAGTAATTAAGATTGTGGAATTGGCATGAGGACAGACAATTAGGTCAGCAGTAGATTCTTAATGAGAAACTTGATCATTGACAGATGTAGTGTTGCAGGTCAGTAGGGAAAAGATGGACTGTTTAATAAATATAACTGGGACAACTAGTTATTCACATGGGAATAAAATTAACTTGGGCCTTTACACAATTTAAGTTGGATTAAGAACTGAAAGGTGAAACCTTAGAAGACTTTGTAGACAAAATAACTTCAGGGTAGAAATAGCCTCAGGGTAGAAAGGGATTTGTCAAACAAGATGCAGAAATAATAAATTTATGATTAATTCAGTTCTATTAAATTTAGGAGCTTTTCATCAAAATATACTGTAGAAAAAGTCAAAAGTCAAGTCACACATGGAAAGAAGATATGTAAGCATCAATCAGAAGATGAGCATCAACATGAAAACAGAGTGCATATTTATGAAAATGGGCAAAAGATATGAACATGTATTTCAAAAGAAATACATGATAAAAATATGAATAGATGCTCAGTATCATTGTAAACAGGGAAGTGGAAATGAAAACCAAACTATGACACCATTTCACAACTACAGTTCTTCAATTTTGACAGTATCAGGAAAATTGCAATTGAAACTTGCCTCTTTGCTCAGTTGAATATAAATTGGTGTAGCACCTTGAAAGAATACAGTTTGGTGTTAACTAGTAAATTGAAAACACTCGTGCACATGTGCACCAGGAAAATCACACAGGAGTGTTCAACACAGATTTATTTCATAATCACAGAACAAAGAAAAATGTGAATTTCCACCAGTAGTAGAAATGGTAAGTTGTAGGTCTCCACAAAAATGGAGCTTTAAACATCAGTTAAAATAGATGAATTACAAGGAGAATTCATGATGCTAACATAGGAAGACCCTAAACTCACCTCCTCCATGGACACACCAAATCTATACCTATATATCAAGAATTCCTTCTGAAGAAGACCTGAGGACTCTCTGAACAGCTTCTGCACAACAGAGGACAGAGGGACTACATAGAGAGGAGCAGAAAGATGGGAGACACTGTAATACAGGAATACCTACCCTTGATGTTAGGAACTGCAGCTGGGAAAGAGGGGACAGAACTGAGGAACTGAGATTTGTCTCCCCTGGGGCAAAGAAAAAAAGCTACCATTTAAAAGTGCAAGTACTACATAAAAAAACTAGCCCTTCATCAAACTCTGGAACTTTCTGTGTCAAAGGGTGGCCATGCCATGGATTGGATCCCCTTTTCAGCTTCATAATGAGCAGGGTCTAGATGCCACACAGCTGATTTGTCCCTCATCAAGTTCCAGACACCTGTTCCAGATCCTAAGATGGCTCGAGCATGGTACACACCAAGACACACCTCAAAACCACTTGCTGTAGCTCCAGTCATCTCACAGAGACAACATAGGCACAAGGCACCATAGAACACTCCAGGTCTTTATCACTTCAGCTTTAAATGACTCTCCAGGATACCAATGACATAGAGCACTCCAGAACCTCCCAGTCTACTCCCACTTTAGCTCTAGTTGTTCCATCAGAATCTCCCTGTGCAGAGTACCCAGGATTGCCTGGCCTATGCCTGCCATGGTCCCAGTCATCCTAGCAGTGTGTCTCCTGAGTAGAGCACTACAGGACCTTCAACACCCACCTCAGATCTCTATACCCCAGAAAAATACACCACTATCCCTGGCTTCCACTTGCTTTGGCTCCAGCCAGACTGTGAGAGTGCCCTTTCACAGACTTACTCAGGATTCCTTGACTTGAACTCACTTCAGCTTCAGCTGTCCTCTAAGGACACACCCTGGATGAAGAACACTGGAACAGCCCCACCCCCTTGGCCCGTACATACTTCAGTTCTGGCTTTCCCATCAAAGTGGCCTAGCACAAAGTGGCCCAGACCCTTATCCCATGCCAGATACAGTTCTAGCTACCAGCCACCCAGTGACATGAGGTACACACAGTTGACACTGGGGGCATCTAAAAACAAGGCCATTCCTTCAAGTTTAGGAGACATAGCTATTAGGTCTAATTCACAGAAAGAGAGAAAGTCAAACAAAATGTGAGGCAGAGGAGTATGATCCAAAGGAAAGAACAGGAGGGGAAAAAAAAAGAGTGCAGAGATTAATCATCATATTAACAAGAAAAAGGACAAAAACCATATATCATGTCAATAGAAAAAGTATTTGACAAAGTACAACCTCTCATGGTAAAATCTTTCATGATAAAGGCTGCCAGTGAAGTGGCTTTACAGAGAACATATCTCAACATAATAATAAAGGCTATTAGGAAAAATACACAACTAATATCATACTCAATGGTGAAAACTGAAAGCTCTTCCTCTAAGATCTGGAAGATGACAAGAATACGGACTCTCACCACTTTTATTGATGGGCATCCTAGCTGCAGCAATTAGACAAGAAATAAAAAGATATACAAATTGGTAAGGAAAAGTAAAATTTTCACCCTTTGCAGATGACATTATACTATATTTAGAAAACCCTAAAGACGACCAGAAAATGACTAGAACAGATATATAAATTCAGTAAGATCAAAGGATTCAAAAACCAATATACAGAAATCCAATGCAGTGCTACACACAAATAACAAAGTAGTGGAAAGCAAAATTAACAATCTCATTTATATTTGTGCAAAATATAATAAAATGTCCAGGAATAAACTTAACCATAGAGGTGAAATACCTGTATTCCAAAAACTATAAAACAATGATGAAAGAAACTGAAGACAACACAAACAAATAGAAAGATATCCCATGCTCATGAATTGGGAGAACAGTTATTGTTAAAATGTCCATACTATCCAAAGCAATCTACAGATTTAATGCAATCCCTATCAAAATACCAACAGCATTTTTAACAGAAATAGAATGATCTTAAAATTTGTATGGAATCATAAAAGAACCTGAATAGCCCAAGAAATCTTGAAAAAGAAGAAAACTGAAAGTATCACAATCTGAGATTTCAAGATATTCTACAAGCTATAGTAATCAAACCACAATGGTACTGGTATAAAAACAGACAGGTTGATCAATGGAACAGAATAAAGAGTCCAGGAATAAACCTACAATTATATGGTCAATTACTCTATGACAAAGGATGGAACAATATGTAATCAGAAAAAAGACAGTCTCTTCAAATGGCGTTAGGAAAACTGGACAACTACATGCAAAGAATAAAAATGGACCACTTTCTTATACCATACCCAAAAAATAAACTCAAAATGGAGTAGAGACACAAATATGAGACTTGAAACCATAAAAATCCTAAAAGAAATCAGAAGCAATAATATCATGGACACTGGCTACAGCAATGTTTCTCTGGATATGTCTCCTACAGCAAAGACACAAAAGCAAAAATAAGGGGCACCTGGGTGGCTCAGTGGTTAAGCCTCTGCCTTCGGCTGGGTTCATGATCCCAGGGTCCTGGGATAGAGCCCCGCATCTGGCTCTCTGCTCAGCGGGGAGCCTGCTTCCTCTTCTCTCTCTCTCTGCCTGCCTCTCTGCCTACTTGTGGTCTCTGTCTGTCAAATAAATAAATAAAATCTTAAAAAAAAAAAAAGCAAAAATAAGATATTGGGACTACATCAAAATAAAAATCTTCTGCAAAGCAAAGGAAACAATCAACAAAACAAAAAGACAACTTACTGAATGGAAGAAGATATTTGCAAATGACATATCTGGTAAGAGATCAGTATCCAAAAAATATAAAGAACTTAAAAGCTCAACACACAAAAAAGAAATAATTCAACTAAAATAGAAGATTTTCTTTTTCAAAATTCCTCTGGCTGTTCAAGACCTTTCCTGGCTCCATACAAATTTTAGGATTATTTGTTCCAGCTCTGTGAAAAATTTTGAAGATATTTGGAAAGGGATTGCACTGAATGCGTAGATTGCTCTGGGTAGCATGGACATTTTAACCAGAGTTACTCTTTCAATACATGAGCATGGACCGTTTTTCCATTTCTTTGAGTTTTCCTCAATTTCTTTCATAAGCATTCAGTAGTTTTTGGAGTACAAATCCTATACCTCTTTGATCAGGTTTATTTCTATGTATCTTATGGTTTTGGTGCAATTGTAAATGAGATCAATTCCTTAATTTCTCTTCTGTCTCATTGTTAGTGTATAGAAATGCAAATGATTTTTCTGCATTGACATAATGCACCTTATGTACATTAGTACCTTATGTACATTATTGCATGTACATAAAGCATCATGTCATCTGTGAAGAGAGAGCTGAACATAAGGAACAGGGCAGAGGACCTTAAGGGAAGAGAGTGAAAACAGAAGGGGAAGTCATTAGAGAGGGAGAAAAACTGTGAGAGGCTCTTAACTACAGAAAACAAACTGAGGGTTGCTAAAGGGGAGATGGGTAGGAGGAGCGGGTAATTGGGTAATGGGCATTGAGGAGGAAACATGATGTGACAAGCACTGGGTGTTATACAAAAACAAAACTAATCAACTGTTGAACACCACATCTGAAACTAATGATGTACTCTAAGTTGGCTTATTGAATTTAAATTTAAAAAATAATAATAAAATGGGCAGAAGGCATGAACAGATTTTTCTCCAAAGAACTACAGATGGCCAACAGACATATGGAAAGATGTTAAACATCACTCATCAGCAGGGAAATGCAAATCAAAACCACAATGAGGTATCACTTCACACTTATCAGAATGGCTAATTGAAAAACACAAGAAACAGGGGGGGAGGAGTCAAGATGGCGGAGAAGTAGCAGGCCGAGACTACTTCAGCTAGCTGGAGATCAGCTAGATAGCTTATCTAAAGATTGCAAACACCTGAAAATCCATTGGCAGATAGAAGAGAAGAACAGCAATTCTGGAAACAGAAAAACAACCACTTTCTGAAAGGTAGGACTGGCGAAGAAGTGAATCCAAAGCGACTGGAAGATAGACCCCGGGGGGAGGGGCCGGCTCCCAGCAAGCAGCGGAGCAACGGCGCACAAAATCAGGACTTTTAAAAGTCTGTTCCGCTGAGGGAAATCGCTCCAGAGGCTAAACCGGGCGAAGCCCACGCGGGGTCAGCATGGCCTCAGATCCCGCAGGGTCACAGAAGGATCAGGGGTGTCTGAGTGTCGCAGAGCTTGTGGGTATTGGAACGGGAAAGCCGGCTACACAGACAAAGCCGACAGTAAGATCACAGCTCGGTGTTACCTTGAACCAGTCGCAGGCTAGGTGAGCTCAGAGCGCGGCAGGAGGTCAGGCAGATGGGAGTAACTGGGCGCTGCTCTCTGAGGACGCACTGAGGAGTGGGGCCCTGGGCTCTCAGCTCCTCCGGGCCAGAGACCAGGAGGCCGCCATTTGTATTCCCAGTCCTCCAGAACTCTATGGAAAGCGCTCAGGGAACAAAAGTTCCTGAAAGCAAACGCAAGCGGATTACTCAGCCCAGCCCCTGATAAGGGCGGTGCAATTCCGCCTGGGGCAAAGACACTTGAGAATCACTACAACAGGCCCCTCCCCCAGAAGATCAACAAGAAATCCAGCAGAGACCAAGTTCACCTACCAAGGAGTACGGTTTCAATACCAAGGAGAGCAACAGAATTCCAGAGGAGGAGAAAGCAAAGCATGGAACACATGGCTTTTTCCCTGTGATTTTTTTTTTAGGCTTGCAGTTAATTTTTTTCTTTTTCAGTTTTTGTGTTTATTTTTTTCTCGCCTTCTGATTAATTTTTTTTTAACTTTTACCTTTTTCTTTTTTAAAGTTTTTTAACTAGTTTATATAATATACATATTTATGCTTTTTTATATTTTTCTTATTTGTTTTCTTTTTTTTTAATTCTTTTTTTTTTTCTAATTTCTTTTTTTTTTCTTTCTTCCTTTTTGAACCTCTTTTCATCCCCTTTCTCCCACCGCACGATTTGGGAATCTCTTCTAATTTGGTTAAAGCATATTTTCCTGGGGTTGTTGCCACACTTTCAGTATTTTACTTGCTCCTTCCTATACTCTTATCTGGACAAAATGACAAGACGGAAAAATACAACACAAAAAAAAGAACAAGAGGCAGTACTGAAGGCTAGGGACCTAATCAATACAGACATTGGTAACATGTCAGATCTAGAGTTCAGAATGACAATTCACAAGGTTCTAGCCAGGCTCGAAAAAGGCATGGAAGATATTAGAGAAACCTTCTCGAGAGATATAAAAGCCCTTTCTGGAGAAACAAAAGAACTAAAATCTAGCCAAATTGAAATCAAGGTGCAATCAAAAATGGAGGCTCTCACTGCTAGGATAAATGAGGCAGAAGAAAGAATTAGTGATATAAAGACCAAATGACAGAGAATAAAGAAGCTGAGCAAAAGAGGAACAAACAGCTACTGGACCACGAGGGGAGAATTCGAGAGATAAGTGACACAATGACACGAAACAACATTAGAATAATTGGGATTCCAGAAGAAGAAGAAAGAGAGAGGGGAGCAGAAGGTATACTGGAGAGAATTATTGGGGAGAATTTCCCCAATATGGCAAAGGGAACGAGCATCAAAATTCAGGAGGTTCAGAGAACGCCCCTCAAAATCAATAAGAATAGGCCCACACCCCGTCACCTAATAGTAAAATTTACAAGTCTCAGTGACAAAGAGAAAATCCTGAAAGCAGCCCGGAAAAAGAAGTCTGTAACATACAATGGTAAAAATATTAGATTGGCAGCTGACTTATCCACAGAGACCTGGCAGGCCAGAAAGAGCTGGCATGATATTTTCAGAGCACTAAATGAGAAAAACATGCAGCCAAGAATACTATATCCAGCTAGGCTATCATTGAAAATAGAAGGAGAGATTAAAAGCTTCCAGGACAAACAAAAACTGAAAGAATTTGCAAACACCAAACCAGCTCTACAGGAAATATTGAAAGGGGTCCTCTAAGCAAAGAGAGAGCCTACAAGTGGTAGATCAGAAAGGAACAGAGACCATATATAGTAACAGTCACCTTACAGGCAATACAATGGCACTAAATTCATATCTCTCAATAGTTACCCTGAATGTTAATGGGCTAAATGCCCCTGTCAAAAGACACAGGGTATCAGAATGGATAAAAAAACAAAGCCCATCTATATGTTGCCTCCAAGAAACTCATTTTAAGCCCGAAGATACCTCCAGATTTAAAGTGAGGGGGTGGAAAAGAATTTACCATGCTAATGGACATCAGAAGAAAGCAGGAGTGTCAATCCTTCTATCAGATCAATTAGATTTTAAGCCAAAGACTATAATAAGAGATGACAAAGGACACTATATCATACTCAAAGGGTCTGTCCAACAAGAAGATCTAACAATTTTAAATATCTATGCCCCCAATGTAGGAGCAGCCAACTATATAAACCAATTAATAACAAAATCAAAGAAACACATCAACAATAATACAATAATAGTAGGGGACTTTAACACTCCCCTCACTGAAATGGACAGATCATCCAAGCAAAAGATCAGCAAGGAAATAAAGGCCTTAAACGACACACTGGACCAGATGGACATCACAGATATATTCAGAACATTTCATCCCAAAGCAACAAAATACACATTCTTCTCTAGTGCACGTGGAACATTCTCCAGAATAGATCACATCCTCGGTCCTAAATCAGGACTCAACCGGTATCAAAAGATTGGGATCATTCCCTGCATATTTTCAGACTACAATGCTGTAAAGCTAGAACTCAACCAAAAAAGGAAGTTTGGAAAGAACCCAAATACATGGAGACTAAACAGCATCCTTCTAAAGAATGAATGGGTCAACCGGGAAATTAAAGAAGAATTGAAAAAAATCATGGAAACAAATGATAATGAAAATACAACAGTTCAAAATCTGTGGGACACAACAAAGGCAGTCCTGAGAGGAAAATAGAACAAGCCTTTCTCAAGAAACAAGAAAGGTCTCAGGTACACAATCTAACCCTACACCTAAGGAGCTGGAGAAAGAACAAGAAAGAAACCCTAAGCCCAGCAGGAGAAGAGAAATCATAAAGATCAGAGCAGAAATCAATGAAATAGAAACCAAAAAAACAATAGAACAAACCAACGAAACTAGGAGCTGGTTCTTTGAAAGAATTAATAAAATTTATAAAGCCCCAGCCCGACTTATCAAAAAGAAAAGAGAAAGGACCCAAATAAATAAAATCATGAATGAAAGAGGAGAGATCACAACTAACACCAAAGAAATACAAACTATTATAAGAACATACTATGAGCAACTCTACGCCAATAAATTTGACAATCTGGAAGAAATGGATGCATTCCTAGAAACATATAAACTACCACAACTGAACCAGGAAGAAATAGAAAGCCTGAACAGACCCATAACCAGTAAGGAGCTTGAAACAGTCATTAAAAATCTCCAAACAAACAAAAGCCCAGGGCCTGACGGCTTCCCGGGGGAATTCTACCAAACATTTAAAGAAGAACTAATTCCTATTCTCCTGAAACTGTTCCAAAAAATAGAAATGGAAGGAAAACTTCCAACTCATTTTATGAGGCCAGCATCACCTTGATCACCAAACCAAACAAGGATCCCATCAAAAAAGAGAGCTATAGACCAATATCCTTGATGAACACAGATGCGAAAATACTCAACAAAATACTAGCCAATAGGATTCAACAGTACATTAAAAAGATTATTCACCACGACCAAGTGGGATTTATTCCAGGGCTGCAAGGTTGGTTCAACATCCACAAATCAGTCAGTGTGATACAACACATCAATAAAAGAAAGAACAAGAACCATATGATACTCTCAATAGATGCTGAAAAAGCATTTGACAAAGTACAGCATCCCTTCCTGATCAAAACTATTCAAAGTGTAGGGATAGAGGGCACATACCTCAATATCATCAAAGCCATCTATGAAAAACCCACCGCAAATATCATTCTCAATGGAGAAAAACTGAAAGCTTTTCCACTAAGGTCAGGAACACGGCAGGGATGTCCATTATCACCACTGCTATTCAACATAGTACTAGAGGTCCTAGCCTCAGCAATCAGACAACAAAAGGAAATTAAAGGCATCCAAATGGGCAAAGAAGAAGTCAAATTATCACTCTTTGCAGATGATATGATACTATACGTGGAAACCCCAAAAGACTCCACTCCAAAACTGCTAGAACTTACACAGGAATTCAGTAAAGTGTCAGGATATAAAATCAATGCACAGAAATCAGTTGCATTTCTCTACACCAACAGCAAGACAGAAGAAAGGGAAATTAAGGAGTCAATCCCATTTACAATTGCACCCAAAACCATAAGATACCTAGGAATAAACCTAACCAAAGAGACACAGAATCTATACTCAGAAAACTATAAAGTACTCATGAAAGAAATGGAGGAAGACACAAAGAATTGGAAAAATGTTCCATGCTCCCAGATTGGAAGAATAAATATTATGAAAATGTCTATGCTACCTAAAGCAATCTACACATTTAATGCAATTCCTATCAAAGTACCATCCATCTTTTTCAAAGAAATGGAACAAATAATTCTAAAATTTATATGGAACCAGAAAAGACCTCGAATAGCCAAAGGTATATTGAAAAAGAAGGCCAACGTTAGTGGCATCACAATTCCGGACTTCAAGCTCTATTACAAAGCTGTCATCATCAAGACAGCATGGTACTGGCACAAAAACAGACACATAGATCAATGGAACAGAATAGAGAGCCCAGAAATAGACCCTCAACTCTATGGTCAACTAATCTTCGACAAAGCAGGAAAGAATGTCCAATGGAAAAAAGACAGCCTCTTCAATAAATGGTGCTGGAAAAATTGGACAGCCACATGCAGAAAAATGAAGTTGGACCACTTCCTTACACCACACACGAAAATAGACTCAAAATGGATGAAGGACCTCAATGTGCGAAAGGAATCCATCAAAATCCTTGAGGAGAACACAGGCAGCAACCTCTTCGACCTCAGCCGCAGCAACATCTTCCTAGGAACAACACCAAAGGCAAGGGAAGCAAGGGCAAAAATGAACTATTGGGATTTCTTCTTCTGCAAAGAAGACATCCAGATGGCCAACAGACACATGAAAAAGTGCTCCATATCACTCGGCATCAGGGAAATACAAATCAAAACCACAATGAGATATCACCTCACACCAGTCAGAATGGCTAAAATCAACAAGTCAGGAAATGACAGATGCTGGCGAGGATGCGGAGAAAGGGGAACCCTCCTCCACTGTTGGTGGGAATGCAAGCTGGTGCAGCCACTCTGGGAAACAGCATGGAGGTTCCTCAAAATGTTGAAAATAGAACTGCCCTATGACCCAGCAATTGCACTATTGGGTATTTACCCTAAAGATCCAAAGGGGCACGTGCACCCGAATGTTTATAGCAGCAATGTCCACAATAGCCAGACTATGGAAAGAACCGAGATGTCCATCAACAGATGAATGGATCCAGAAAATGTGGTATATATACACAATGGAATACTATGCAGTCATCAAAAGTAATGAAATCTTGCCATTTGCAACAACATGGATGGAACTAGAGCGTATCATGCTTAGCGAAATAAGTCAAGCAGAGAAAGACAACTATCATATGATCTCCCTGATATGAGGAAGTGGTGATGCAACATGGGGGCTTAAGTGGGTACGAGAAGAATAAATGAAACAAGATGGGATTGGGAGGGAGACAAACCATAAGTGACTCTTAATCTCACAAAACAAACTGAGGGTTGCTGGGGGAGGGGGTTTGGGAGAAGGGGGTGGGATTATGGACATTGGGGAAGGTATGTGCTTTGGTGAGTGCTGTGAAGTGTGTAAACCTGGTGATTCACAGACCTGTACACCTGGGGATAAAAATATATGTTTATAAAAAATAAAAAAGTTTAAAAAAAACCCTCTTAATAAAGGAGAAAAGGGAAAAAAAAATAGAATGTCTTCAAATCCTCAGGATAGGCAAAAATTTCTAAAAACAAAGAAAAGTTCTAGACAAAAAAAGCTGATGAATTAGACTACTTTAAAATGAAGAAATTCTATTTATCAAAAGGTAGAACAGAATGGGAGAGGATATTTACAATTTTTTTTTACAAATTTTAATTATGACTACCATATATTTCCAATAAGATGTCATATCCAAAATACATAAAGGACTCCTACAACTCAAGGATAATCCAACAGAAATATGAGCAAAGGACTTAAATAAGCACTTTATGAAAAAAGACATTGAAAATGGCCAAACACACCAATGGCTCATCAGTAATCATCAGAGTAATGCAAATTAAAACTCAGTGCAGTACCACCACTGGTATGGCTCAAATTAAAGGCAAATAATACCACATACAGTTGACTCTTGAATAGCACAGAGGTGAAGGGCACTGACACCTGTGTATTTGAAAATCCATGTGTAAATTTTGACTCCCCCCAAACCTAACTATTGTTGACTGGAAGCCCTACTGATAACACAAAGTCAGTTAACATATTTTGTATGTTACATGTATCATATATTGTATTCTTCCAACAAAGCATGCTGAAGAAAGTGTTAAGAAATCCTTGGAGAAAATGCATTTACAGTACTATTAAAAAAAAAATTCCAGTATAGAAGTGGACTTGAGCAGTTCATACCCAAGTTTTTAAGGATCAAATGTATTAGCTAAGTTATGCAACAACTACAATGCTTGGTGATGAAAATGTACACTGCAACTTCTTAGGTGAAATTAGTAGTATCTACCCAATGTTTCAGTAAGTTCTACCATATACCCAACAGGACTATACCCCTATGTTTACCAAAAGACATAAAGGAACATTTATAGTAGTAATAATTGTCATAGTCCCAAGCTGAAAACTCAATGTCTATCAACAGAATGGATACATTGAGATAAGAGAATGCATAAGAGAACACTGTACCATCATGCATGCACAAACATTGACACCTCTCCTGAACACAATGTTGAGTGAAAGAAACTCAGACCTGAAGAATAGGATTCCATTTACATAAAATTCAGACACAAGTAAAACTAAGTAACAGTGTTAAAAGTTACAATGGTGGTTAACCCTAAGGAGAGAAGCAAGGACTGTGAGGAACTCAAGAGAGATTCTAGGTGCTGGTAATTTTCAGTCTTTGGTTATCAAATACATATGTGTGTTCACTTTCTGGAAAGTCATTCAACTGAACATGTATCATTTGTGCATATTGTTTTGTGTGTTATTCTTGTGTATGAGGCCAACAGAAGTTCACATTTAAAAAAACACCCTACACACCCCCCAAAACAAAAGAGTTTTATAGGTATTCTATTCATGAAAGCTTATTGATTAAAACACTGTTAAAAAACAAAACAAAACAAAAAAAACACTGCTTAGTGTTATCCTGCTTTTACAGAAAGGACATTTTTGCTCAAACATAGGTCTCTGTGTTAAAATCCTTACTTGATATTTGGAAGAGAAAACACTCTTGAGACAAAATGCTTCTAGGCATCAGTTTTGAATAGATTTCAATGCCTCTAAAAGTCGTTTTATTGATAATGTGCTGACCTAAACATTTTCAATTTCATATCATTGACTTGAATACTACTATGTTTTTACTACTAAAAGATCAACAAATGCTTATGCTAATCAGCTTGATATTTGGGATGCCAGAATGGAAATTTCTTTGTCTACATAAAGTAGTCGAGCTGAAAAATACCCAGGGATATCCATAGTGGTCATGCTTTCAATGGATAGGAAGCTGCAAGCAAGAACTTCTTAGCCAATACCCTCACCAAATTCAGCAACATGCCACCAAGTTTTATTTGTTCTTGTGCAAATGGCTCTAAGAGAACATTTCCTTACATAGTTCAATCTAATATTAGGCTTAAATCCAAGGATGCTAAGACTTAATTATTTCATTTCCTCCATAAGTGATATAGCATGTTACTATTTGGCTATAATTGTTAATGGTGTTCCTAACACAGACTTGGAGGGGAGGTGTGCTAGGGACTGTATATTGTTTTTGACGGTAGCCATGAAGGATGAGGCATACCTATGAAAAATGACTTGCATGCAGGATTAGACTTAAAGCTATACATTGATCTTTTCTAAATATTAGTATTAAAATGCATTTTCCCCAGGATTTCTAACTTCGTGTCACTCTGAACAAGAGGAATAGGTAAGGGTTGAGTATGCTGTTTCCCATTTAACCAAATGTAATTTAATTTAGACATTTGAGTGCTTGCTACTTCAAAGCAATGAAACATAAGCTTTTCACATGACTACACACATGAGCATACACAAAACATACATAGAACACTGTAGCATCAAGAAAAAATCATTTAGGTATAGCTTACATGGCTCTATTTTTTTAAATTATATATCTGGACATCACGTGTCTTCCAAGTTCTAGTTCTATATCTTCATCTGTCTGATAAATATTTCCACTCAGGATGTTCCTCTATTACCTCAAACGTATCATATCTAAGATTCAATCCCTTACTTCCAGTTCTAACTAGCTTTCCTATATTAATAATCATGCATACCATAAATATTCCAGTTACTCAAGGTCCAAAGTTTGAAGTCACCTTTTACCCACATTGTAGTTTTAATTCACATTTGCCTAATAGCTAATTACAAACTATTTTTTATATGTTGATTTGGCCATTTGTACATCTTTTTTGGTGATGTATTCACTCGTCCAGTGTTTATTTAGACAGCTTTATCTCTAGAATTTTAATTTGTGTCTTTCATGTTTTCTATCTCTACTTACATGATCTATCTTATCTACCCTCTTGTTCATATGGAATATTATGAAATGACTGTTAAAAAACGTTCTTGCCCAGTATGGTACTGGCACAAAAACAGACACATAGATCAATGGAACAGAATAGAGAGCCCAGAAATAGACCCTCAACTCTATGGTCAACTAATCTTCAACAAAGCGGGAAAGAATGTCCAATGGAAAAAAGACAGTCTCTTCAATAAATGGTGTTGGGAAAATAGGACAGGAACATGCATAAAAGTGAAATTGGACCATTTCTTTATACGACACATGAAAATAGACTCAAAATGGATGAATGACCTCAATGTGAGAAAGGAATCCATCAAAATCCTTGAGAAGAATACAGGCAGCAATCTCTTCAACCTTAGCAGCAGCAACTTCTTACTAGGAACATTGCTAAAGGCAAGGGAAGCAGGAGGAAAAATGAACTATTTGGACTTCATCAAGATCAAAGGCTTTTGCACAGCAAAGGAAAACAGTTGACAAAACCAAAAGACAACACACAGAATGGGAGAAGATATTTGCAAATGACATATCAGATAAAAGGCTAGTATCCAAAATCTATAAAAAAAATTAGCAAACTCAACACCCAAAGAACAAATAATCCAATCAAGAAATGGGCAGAAAACACGAACAGACATTTCTCTAGAGAAGACATCCAGATGGCCAACAGACACATGAAAAAGTGCTCCACATCACTCAGTATCAGGGAAATACAAATCAACCACAATGAGATACCACCTCACACCAGTCAGAATGGCTAAAATTTACAAGTCAGGAAATGACAGATGCTGGTGAGAATGCGAAGAAAGGGGAACCCTCCTACACTGTTGGGAATGCAAGCTGGTGCAACCACTCTGGAAAACAGCATGGAGGTTCCTCAAAAAGCTGAAAATAGAGCTACCTTACCACCCAGCAATTGCACTACTGGGTATTTACCCTAAAGACACAAAGATAGTGATCCGAAGGGGCATGTGCACCCGATTGTTTATAGCAGCAATGTCCACAATAACCAAACTATGGAAAGAGCCTAGCTGTCCATCAACAGATGAATAGATAAAGAAGAAGTGGTGTATATATACACAATGGAATACTATGCAGCCATCAAAAGAAATGAAATCTTGCCATTTGCAATGACGTGGATGGAATTAGAGGGTATTATGCTTAGTGAAATAAGTCAGTCAGAGAAAGACAACTTTCATATGATCTCCCTGATATGAGGAAGTGGAGATGGAATGTGGGTGGTTTGGGAGGTAGGAAAAGAATATGAAACAAGATGGGCTCGGAAAGGAGACAAACCATAAGGGACTCTTAATGTCACAAAACAAACTGAGGGTGGCCAGGGGAGGGGGTAGGGAGAGGGTGGTGGGGTTATGGACATTGGGGAGGGTATGTGCTATGGTGAGTGCCATGAAGTTGTAAACCTGGTGATTCACAGACCTGTACTCCTGAGACTAATAATACATTATATGTTTATAAAAAAAATAAAATAAAATTTTAAATAAAAATTAAAAATAAAATGAAAGAAAAAGTGTTCTTACCTGTATCACTGGCAGCATTTGTGGGTCTGTTTCTATTGATTAATTTTTCTCCTCATCATGACTTATTTTCCTACTCTTTTGCATGGCTGGTATATTTGATTGGATGACACTGGGAATTTTACCTTGTTGGGTTCTGGACATAATTGTTTTTGAGTAAGAGTTGATATGAAACATTAGTTTCAGGCATACAGTATGATTCAATCCTTATACTGTGAAATGATTACCACAGTAAGTCTAGTCACCATTAATTATCATAAAAGGTTACAAACTTTGTTCTTGTAATGCAAATATTTAAGATCCACTCTCCTGGGAACCTTCTAATATGCACAATACCATTGACCATAATCACCAGGCTCACACCACATTCCTATTCATTTCACAACTGGAAATCTGTACCTTCCCTTTCATCCATTTTGCCTGCCCACCAGGCCCTTTCTCCACTGGTAACCATCCCTGTGTTCTTTGTATTCATGAGTTTTGTTTGTTCATCTTTGTTTTTTAGATTTTACATGCCAATTATATCATATGGTATTTGTCTTTCTCTGACTTATTTTACTTAGAAGGATACCCTTGACGTCCTCCATGTTGTTACAAATGGCAAGATTTTATTCCTTTTGTGGCTGAGTAGTATTTGTGCATGTGTGTGTATAGTATATATATGCATGTATGTGTGTCTCATATCCTTATCCATTCATCCACCAATTGACACTTAACGTTGTTTCCATCTTGACTATTTATCTTTTTTTTGTTCTTATAAATATTTTTAAAGTTTATTCTTTGACACTGTTAAATTACTTGGAAACAATTGGATTCTTCTATAACTTCCTTTAAAATGTCAGGATTAGAGCAGGCTTCATTCCATAGACAGTTTTGCTTCACTACTGAAGGTAGATCTTTCTGAGTAGTCTTCTGATATCCTATGAATTACTGGGGTTTTCTACTCTAGCCTTCAAGAAGAGAAACTATTTTTACTTTGAGATATAGGAATTGTTGGTGATTCTCTCAGGCTTTGGTGGTTCACTTATTTTTTTATTAGTATTCTCGCTCCCCACTCCTTTTCATACTCCTCCCTATAAGAAAGTTTCACTTTCTTTTTAGATCCTTTAAGACCCTACTCCATGAAGCTTCTATGTGTATTTTTTTTTTTTGTCCTTACTGCCTAAAATTATTGCCTTGCCTACTAAAGATGGTAGTTTAATAGGTTTTTGACAATTTTCCTAGTAACTTTACAGAACAAAGCTTAGAAGTTCAGGTTCTTTTCATTCGTAAAAATTAATTTTTGATAGGCAAGTCTGATTTTTCCCTCACTAGATGATATATCTCTTGACATCAGAAGCTTGTCTTATACACCATTACCTACATGCTTAAGCTCATCACTGTGTCCTCTAGGAGTGTAATATTTCATGGTCAGTCTCTGTGCTATTCACATTCTTTTACTAAAAATGTCAATATAAGTTTCTTATCCCTGATAACCTGTCAGCTCTGCAAAGCTTCAAGGTGATAGGCTGTAGGAACTCTTCCTTTAAGTTCTTACCTCCTTTACTATTTCCCCTTCAGGAAAAAATTATCAGCTTCATATGTGGAGTGATTCTGCAACAGGGTGAGGAATGCCAACAGAACACCTTATTGCCAATGAAACAATGAGACACCTCAGTCTCTCCACAGCACAAGGCTCTCCTGATGCTTGGTAAATCTGTGTTCTAGTAAAGGTCCCAGTCATCTTTCATCTTAGAGAAGTAGAGGTTTTGTCCACTCTCTCAGGAGCTATGGGTATTCAAAAGGCAGGGTCCTTTTTGTTGGGTATCCAGATATGTCAAACAATTCCCAATACCCTAAAGAGAATCTTCTCCCTATATTTTGAGATTCCCAGCCACCCTCATAGTGTAGATAGCCCAGTGGCTTTTCCTTTTTTTGTACTCTGGCTCACATTTAAAGAACAGAGTTGCTAACTACCAGGATATAAAGACCATGGTGCCTGTAAAAGGTCATTCTCATTGCTACTAACTAGCCTCTTCTTAATTTGCGGTATATGCCACCATTTCCTTGATGTAGGAAGTGATCCAAGGGTACTGACTGATCTCTCTTTCACATTTTTTCAGCCTGGAGTTTTCTTCCACCAAACATAGGCATGGGTCACTTTCACTTCAGTCATAGCTCTAATCAGTCACCATTTTATTGGAGGCAACTTCCCCAACCTCACTTTCTATCTTCTTATCTTGTTGGGTTTCATTATAGTGCTTACAGCCACTTGATACATTTATTCATTATTCTCTTCTCCATCATAGTAGCCAACATGAATAGCTCAGCTCAACTATCTGTGATATATCACCATGACAGAAAATCAAGTCATTAGGATCTTTTTTTTGGATCACATTTCCCCCTTAGCCTAGGCTACTACTACCCAACCATTTGTCATTTAATTCAACTCTCATAAAAAACCTGGTACAACACACACTAGTGTTATAAAAAAAAAAAAAATCTCTTAATGTACATATATGTATGTAGCTGAAAAGAAAGTGGTGATAACAGGAATTATGAGTTTTGGGGCCTAACCACTCTGCCCTGGCTGACCACAAACCCACTTTATATTGCAAAAGAAAGCTGTTAGAGCCTTTGCTTTAAGATACAAACTCTCAAAACTCTAATAAAACAAAATAGAACTTTATTCATGTTTAATGGTTGTATTGCAAGCATGGATTTCACAATCTCAAACCATATGAAGGAATAGTTTATATGCTGATGTTGTTCTTAGGGAACTTATCAACTAAAGAATAAATTTATAGACACGAATTAAATACATAAGGGAAAGGCAGGGAGTGGCTTCTAAGAAATCATAAAATTTAAGCATTTAGGGAATGGAAAAATACATAGAATTGACTTTTATTTAAGTGTGGGAGAGTTCACAAAAATAATTTTGAAGAACAATTCAATTAAACTACATTTTGGTATATAATAGATAACTACATACAGTCTTTCTTTACTTTAGGCCTTCAGAGGCCAAAGAACCTCATGGATTACTCAAAGTTACCTCTACCTGTCAGGGCTCAAATTCCTCCTTTTCTGCTTGGTTAAAGTTGATATCTTAACTCCAGTGATAAATTAGCTCTTCTAGGAAACAAGATAGCAAACTAGGATTAAAAAAACCAGGAATTTCCAACAAGATGCATTAAAGGACAAAGGACCTACAGTGATCAAGTCATCCTGGTTTGTCCAAGACTTTTCAACTTTAGGACTAAAATTCAACAATCAGGGAAACCATGGAGTCCCGGGCAAACTGGGATGGCTGTCACCCTTACAGATATCTCTCTAATGATAACAAGCCCAAGTTATCAGATCAGACCCAAAACTATTTATTTGGTTTTGTGAAGTCATTGCCTGATGTACCAAGACCAAAACAATGGACTGGGTCTTAAGGTCTATACCAGATAATGAGCTTTTGCATCTGGCAGACATCTTGCCTAGATACTATGTTCTGCTGTTTACTAGCCCTGTGAGCTTTTGCAAATCCCTTAACAATTTTGACCTTCAGCTAGGAGGACTGCTTATAACACGGAAATAGGAAGTTACTTAGCATGGTGCCTAGAGTTAAGTATCTCTATGTAATTTATTATTAGTTCATCATTAGTTTTTGATGTGGTGTTCAATGATTCATTAGTTGTGTATATTTTTAATAAGCTGCAGTAGATGGTATCTCCTCCTCTTCATCCTCATCATTATCATGGCCCTAAGAATCAAAGGTTCAGGCTCTTTCATTATCTATTATTGTGACCTTGGTCAAGACTTTTCCCTGTCCTAGACCTCAGTTTTCTTACCTGTAAAGTGAAGAGAACTATAGAACCCATCTTTGTACTGGAAGATTATTATAAAATCAAATGAGAAAATGTAGGTTAAGAGAAATGTATATTGTAAAGCTGGATTCAAATGCAAAGATTCAAGATCTGCTAATGTGTCAATGCTGAAGGAAGGACTGGACCTCCAGAAAGGAAATGGATAACAGTAGTTACACTTATTTAAAAAGTCAGTTGGCGTATTGCCTGTGGTGCTAGTTATTAAACCTCAAGAAAGACAAGACAAAATCAGGGAGACTCTAAGATGGCAATGTAGGAAAATCCTGAACTCAACTTCTCCACAAACAAACCAAATCTATACTTCCATATAGAGCAATTCCCTCTGAAGAATGGAGGCCTGATTGAACAGCTTCTGCACAATGAAGAATGGCAAGAGAGATGGAGATACAGTAATGAAAGAAACCCCCAACCCTGATGTTGCAAACTATCATAGGAAGGGACAGTACTGAAGGACCAGGAACAAATTTTTCTCCCTGGGAAACATGGTGGTGGGGAGGGAGAAGCTGCCATTTTAAATTCTAGTTGCCCTTTCAAAGGAACTAGCCCTGAATCCCTGCCAAATGTCAGGGGAGTGGCTAGAACGCTCCCTGGATCTAAGGTGATGGTAAGCACATTAATTTATGCTACCCCTCCACTTTGAGAGTACAGATGGGGGGAGGAACTGGGCACTATAGTTGGCCTGCTGCTTCAGGGAGAACTGGGGTTCTGCTGCACACTATCTCCAGCTGTCCCACCAAGGTAGCCTCAGTACAGTGCATACTGGGATACCCCTTGGCAGTACTCCCTTAGCTCCAGCCATTTTGATAAAATAGCACAGGCACAAATCACTGCACCACTTCAGCACCAGAATTTTAGGAACATCCCCAGTGCAGAGCACCTCAGGACCTCTCAGCCTATAGCTGCTTTAGACTCAGACAACTCACAGAACACCCTTAAGCAAAACACACAGGGACCTCCCACCCCAGCTCACAATTTGGTGCCAGCTCAGCCCCAGCTGCCCAACCAGGACACCCCCTAATGTGGAGTGTTCTGGGATCCTGCAGCCCACATTGCCTCAGCTCCAGCCACCCTGCCAGTGCACCCTCTATACAGAGTGCCCCATGACACCATGGCTGTCATCTACTTTGCCTTCAGTTGTTCTGAAAAAGCATGTCCTCTACAAAGAAAGCCCTGGGACCTTCCAGCTTGTACCCATTTCAGCTTCAGCAACCCTGCCAAGGTACTGTCAATAAAGAAATCCCCAGGACCATACCAGTCTGTGCATACTTTGGCTCCAACAATCCCACCAGGGTGGCCCCAGAAAAGAATGACACAGGACACCCCCACCAGCCACCGCTCTAGTCAGCCACCCAAAGTCACCAGGCACACAAGTGTACACTGGTGATGGCCACACACAAGACTATTACTCTAAGTTTAGGAGAAGTAGATTTTACACCTAATTCATAGAAATACACCCAGAAAATTAAGAGGAATATGCTCTAAAAGAAACAAAACCTCAGAAAAAGAACAAAGCAGGTAAGTAATCTATCTGATAAAGAGTTCAAAGTACTGATCATAAAAGTGCTCACTGGACTGGAGAGAAGAGTAGATGAACTTAATGAGTACTTCAGCAAAGATCTAGATAATAAATATAAAATTACCAGAGTTGAAAAATAACTGAAATCAAAGCTAAGCTTTGGGAAATCAGAGGATACAGAAGAATGGATAGGTGATCTGGAATACTGGATAATGGAAAGTACCTAAGCTCAACAGCAAAAAGAAAAAAATATTAAATGAGGTTAGGGTAAGTGATATTTTTATAATATAAAACAAACATTTGTATTATAGTAGTTCCAGGAGGAGAAGAGAGGTGGGGCAGAAAATTACTTGAAGAAATGATAACAGAAAACTTACCTAACCTGGGGATAGAAACAGACATTGAGTTCAGGAAGGACAGAAAGTACCAAACAAGAAAAAGCCACTGAGGTCCACATCAAGACACATAATAATTAAAATGGTAAAGATTAGGGGCACCTGGGTGGCACAGTCAGTTGAGTGTCCACCTCTTGGTTTAGGCTCAGGTCATGATCTCAGAGTCTGAGATCCAGCCTCATGTGGGGATCCACACTAAACACAGGGTCTGCTTACAGTTTCTCTCTACCTCTCTCTCAGGCCCTCCCCCACTGCATGCTCACTCTCTAAAATAAATCTTTAAAAAAATAAGATGGCAAATATTAAACATCAAGACAATTTTAATAGTAGCAAGAAACAACTAGTTACATACAAGGGAAACCTCCTAATAACAACATCAGATGACTTTTGTCAGAAACCGACTATATCATGCCACTCCCTTCTGGCTACAAAGTACTGGAAGGTAAAAAAAAAAAAAAAAACCTACAACTGAGAATACTCTACCTGGCAAGATTATCATTCAGAATTGAAGGAGAAAGTTTCTTAGATGAACAAAAGTTAAGAGTTTATCACTACTAACCTGGCCTTATAAAAAATGTTAAACATACTTTAAGTAGAAAGACCATAATTATAAGAAAATTATGGAAGAAAAAATTTCACCAGTAATGCAAACATACACTAAAGGTAGTAGAACCACTTATAAAGCTATTATAAAGATTAAGAGACAAAAATAATAAGATATTACTAGTTGCAGGGACTGGCAAAATAAAGATATAAACTAGGACAGTATACATAAAAAACATGGAAGTAGGAAGAATGAAACTTCCTTAACGTGTATTCAAACTTAAGTGAAGATAACTTAATATAGATTGATTTAGGATGTTATATATGAACCTTATGGTAATCACAAACCAAAAATTTACAACAGATGCACAAAAAGTGAAGAGAAATGAAATGAAGCATAGCACTAAAACTCATCGATAAGAGCAAGAGAACTACAAAAGTAATCAGAAAGCAATTAACAAAATGGCAAATACAAATCAACTAAGTGTAAATGGCCTAAATACTCTAAAAGACACAGGGTGACTGAATGGTAAACAAAACACCTAATACCCATCTATATGATGCATACAAGACACTACAGACTTAAAGACACATACAGACTAACAGTGAAGGATAAAATAATTTACTCCATGCAAATTCAAATGAAAAATAAAAAGCTGAAGAGCAATACTTAGACACAATAAAGTTTAAACAAGGACTATAATAAGAGACAAAGGGCACTGCATAATGATAAAGGGATTAATCCAACAAAAGGATATAACACTTGTAGACATCTATGCACCCAACATTAGAGTACCTAAACACAAAGCAAATATTGACATAAAGGAGGAAAGTAACAGTAATACAGTAACAGTAGGGGACTTTGACACTCCATTTACATCAGTGGATAGGTCATCCAGGCAGAGGAGAAAAAAGCAGTAGAAAACAATGTTTTTGAATAGCACATTAAATCAGATACACTTATATAAACAGAACACCCAAAATAGAATATACTTTTTTTTCAAGTGCACATGGACATTCCCCAACATAGATCATATGGGAGACAGCAAAACAAGTTTCAATAAATTTGAAATGGAGATCATATCAAGCATTTTTTTGTCTGGCCACAATGGAATGAAACTAGAAATCAATTACAAAAGAAAAAAAAATGGAAAAAAAGACATGTAGGCTAAAGAGCATGCTACTAAATTACCAATGAGTCAGTGAAAAGAATCAAAGAAAAATAAAATACATGGAGATAAATAGGAAGACATAGTGGTCCAAAACCTTTGAGACACAACAATACCATCCTAAGAGAAATTTATAGCGAGAAAAATCTACCTCAAGAAGCAATAGAAATCTAAAGTAAACAATTCATCCTTTCATCTAAAGAACTAGATAAAGAACCAAGAAAACCCAAAGCCAAAAGTTAGTACAAGAAAGAAATAACAATCAGAGCAGAAACAGATGAAATAGCACTAAAAAATTACCAAAATAGAAAATATCAGTTAAATCAAGAGCTTTCTTTGAAAATATAAACAAAATGATAAACTTTTAACAAGACTCATGAAGAAAAACAAAGAGTACCCAACTGAAATCAGGAAGAGGAGAAATAACAATACCACAAAAATACAGATTAGAGATTATCAAAAATTATATGCTAACAAATTAGACAATTTAGAAGAAATGGATAAATTTCTAGAAGCATACAATCTTCCAAAAGTAAATAGAAATAGAAAATAATGAACAGATGATTGGTAATAAAATTGAATTGGTAAAGAAAGTCAAGAAACAGAAGTCCAAAACTAGACATTCACAAGTTCTAGAATATTTAAGAGAAGAGATACTATCTATTCTCCAACTATTTCAAAAAATAGAAGAGGAAGGAACGCTTCTAAATTCATTCTATGAGGCTAGCATTACCCTGATACCAAAATGAGACAGATACACTACAAAGAGGAGCAGGAGGAAGAATTACAGGCCAATATCAGTAAAGAATACAGATGCCAGAATTCTTGAAAAAAGTTAGCAAACCACATTTAACAATACGGTAAAACAATCATTCACCACAATCAAGTGAGACTTAATCTGGGAGTGTAAGAATGGTTCAATATTTACAAAATCAATTGATACTACATTAACAAAATGAAGGATAAAAATGGTATCTTAATTGATGTCGAAAAGTCATAATAAAATTCAACAGCTGTTCGTGATACAAACTCATAAGTGGGATTACATGGAACACATACCTCAAACATAAGAAAGACCATTGATGGCAAAACCCACAGGTAATAGAACACAAGGATTCCACTCTCACCACTTTTATTCTGCATAACCTGAAGTCCTAACCACAGCAATCAAACAAGAAATAAAAGCCATCCAAATTGGTAAAGAAGTAAAATTGTCACTATTTGCAGATGACATGACACCATAAATAAAATCCCTTAAGACTCCACCAAAAAAAGTAGCAGAAAACAAAATTTTAAAAGACTCCATTTAAAGTTACACAAAAAAGAATAAAAATACTTAGGAATAAACCCAAGAAAAAGATGTACCCTGAAAACTACAAAACATTGATGAAATGGAAAAGTACATGAACAATGGAAGATACATGTTCATGGATTAGAATACTATTGGTAAAATGTTCACTCCACCCAGAGCGATCTACAGATTCAAACCAATTCCTGTGAAGATACCAACAGTGCTTTTCAAAACATTGGAATAGTCCTAATATTTGTATGGAACTACAAAAATCCTGAATAGCTAACACAATCTTGAGAAAGAGCAATGACTGAGGTATCAAAATACCAGGTATTTCAATATTGTATTGCAAAGCTGCAGTAATCAAAAAATTATGGTAATGGCCCATAAATCAACACACAGATCAATGGCACACAATAGGAGAGCCCAAAAATAAATTCACGTTTGTATGGTCCATCAATCTATTACAGGAAGGCAAGAATATACAATAGGGAAAAGACAGTCTCTTCAATAAATGGTGCTGGGAAAACTAGACAGCTACATGCAAAAGAATGAAACTGGACCACTTTCTTACACCACACATAAAATAAACTCAAAATGGATTAGTGAACCTAAATGTCAGACTTGAAACCATAAAACTCCTAGAGGAAAACATAAGCAATAATCTGTTTGAGGGTGGCCATAACATTTTTCTAGATAGGTCTCCTGAGGCAAGGGACACAAAAGCAAAAATAAACTATTGGGGCTACACCAAAATAAAAATATTTAGCACAGCAAAGGAAATGATAAACAAATGAAAAGGCAACCTACTGAGAAGATATTTGCAAATGATGTATTTGATATGGGGTTAATATCCAAACTATTAATTTGGATAATTAATACATAAAGAACTTACACTACTTAACACACAAAAACATCTGATTAAATGGGCAGGGAACTGAATATACAAATTTTTACAAAGATGACCTACAAGTGACCAACAGACACATGAAAAAGTGCTCTCCATCACTAACCAGGGAAATACACATCAAAACCACAATGAAATCTCCTTTTAACTGTCAGAATGGATACTATCAACAAAAAATAACAAGCGTTGGTAAGGCTATGGAGGGGAAAAAAAAAAAAAAACCTTCATGCATAGGTGGTGGGAATATAAATTGGTGCAACCACTCAGGTAAACAGTATAGAATTTCCTCAAAAAATTAAAAATAGAAATACCATTGATTTGGTAATTCTATTGTTGAGTAGTCACCCTCAAAATTGAGAACACTAATTTGAAAAGATATTTCCATCCCAATGTTCATTGCATTATCATTTATAATAGCCAAGACATGGAACAACTCAAGAGTCCACTGATCTATGAATAGATGAAAATGTTTAGGTGTGTGTATACACACACACAAATAAAATAATACTCATCCATAAATAATGAGGTCTTGCCATTTGCAACAACATGGATGGACCTAAGGAGTATTACGCTCAATGGAGTAAGACGATGAAGGACAAATGTTGTAGGATTTCACCTATGCATGAAATCTAAAAAACAAATCAGAAGCAGATGCAGGGGCACTTGGGTGGCTCATCAGGTAAGCATCTGCCTTCCTCTAGGTCATGATCTCGGGGTCTTGGGATCAAGCCCCATGTTGGGCTCCTGGATCAGCAGGAGGCTGCTTCTCCCTCTCCCTCTGCCTCTCCCCCTACTCATGCTCTCTCTCTGTCTCAAGTTAATAAATAAATTCCCCATAAATACAGAGAACAAACTTGTGGTTGCTAGAGAGCAGGAGGCTGTGGTGTGGGATGGGTAAAATGGGTGAAAGGGGAGGGGAGGTGCAGGATTCTGGTATGGAAAGAGTCATAGGGATAAAAGGTGGGATATAGAGAATATAGTCAATGATACTGAAATAGGATTGGTTGGTGACACATGGTAATTACACCTGTGAGCATAACATAAGGTATAGATTTGAATCACTATGTTGTACAAATGAAACCAGCATAACTTTATGTGACCAGCTATACTTCAATAAATTTTAAAAAATGAGCCTTAAAGTATCCCAAAATTACCAAGGAAATAAAAAAGACAAAAAGACAAATTTGAAGAGGGTCTAGAGAAGGGCAATCCAACAGCCAAGAAGACAGAAAGGATGTAGGATACCAGACAATGACTCAATTCTAAGAAATGATTTGAGAAAGTTAACTCTAGATTTTTTTTTTGCCAGTTCCCCACAAAGAGAATACTCCATGCTTCTTGAAAGAAAGATTTTAGGGCAAATACACATTGGTACTCTTTATTCCTTAAGAGCCATCACTCACAGACTCATAAACCCAAGATTTAAAGCCTAGAAATGAAATACCTCATAAAGTTCTAGCTACCTTACTATGAACTTGTTATGCATGTGTTAATTACAGGCTATATCCTTAACTCTGAGGTCTGTGTGGAAGAAAACATTTGTGAAATGATCTTTGGAGTATGACCCATTCTTGAAATTCTTGCTTATCTTTTCTTCTATGATATTACATAGTTTTGGACTACTTTTGTTTTTGATTGGATGAATAAAAATAAATGATTCTAACTTTCATTTGTTTGACCATCCATTGATCTTTCTACACATCCACTAATCCATTTTGAACTCTTATGATCCTTGCACTGTGAACATTATATATAAAATATAGTGATTAAGTAAGCCCCTACATGCTAATACAGATTCCTCAGATTTAAATATAACGTTCCATCATTTGTTGTAAACCAACTCATTTTATTTTTAAAGATCTTGTCCTTAATATCTTCTGAAACATTCCAAAAATGTCATCCACTAAAAATCACCAAAGACTCAGTGACACTTTTCCATCTGTCCATTTTGGGAAGATACTCTCAGGTCTAGGTCTCTAGTTATAGACACACACATATTCACATAATAGCTCTCATGCCCATTCAGAACTGGAATGCAAGCTTAAGTATAGGAATTATTTTTATTCATCTTCATACCTCATTGATACTCAATGCTGATTACATTTCCTAACATTTCATTTGGGAAAGATGGGACTGATCTTGGTAGAATATTCTCATGTTATTAATTGTTAATATATTAGAGGTTAATATATTTAAAGTTTTCAATGGTGACAGATTTAGAGTAACATAATTATTAACTACTACCAAAAATTAGAAGTTTAAAATACTTGTAATTGTGTCAGATAAACTTAAGAAATTTGGTTCTAGTAATCTTCAGGAGGCATTAATCCTTATAGTCATACATCCAAAGAAGCACATCAGTGCTTATTCAAAGTTATGTTATTTTAAACTAAAAGTGCAATTTTACAGAGAACAATATTAGTATTGAAGAAGTACTTTAGAAGAGGTTAAGAAATGCCTTCTATACTTAGGAGTTAAAAATATAAGTCAGAAAATACCACAGTAGAGCAACAGATTTTTTTTTTAATTTTCTTCAGTATATATTTAACTTTTAGATATGTTGCAGGGAATATGTCAGTTACATATTATATTTTTAATGTTTTAGCTACAAAAGATATTTCAAGAGAAAATAAAATGCTTATAAATACAAATGAGATGAAAAATATAATTGTATTACATAGTTGGTATAGTACAAGTTTATCTACAATAAGCTTACTGTACAAATATTTTAATAAAAGTTAACAGCAAGTGACTAATGTCTAAGCACATGGTATTCCCTGAATGAAACTTTGAACATGAACTTGAAAATTACATTCTGAGAACTCTATTTGTCAATTTTCTCTCAATAAAAAGGGGTATCTTATAAAAAAACAAAATGAGGGGAAGTTCACATAATAACCAAATATTTAAGTTTTTAGAAGTAAGGCTTATTGGCCTCATACACCTGTTCAGAGCTCATGTTATGTATTTATGTAAGTGTATAGCTCCATGCTTGTGATCAAGATTAGTGGTGCTCATCAATATCTTTATTTTTATCTTTTTATTTAGATTATCACAGTCTATTTCTTCAGCTCATTTAGGCGGTCCTGAGAGATTAGTCTGGTCAATGGCATGAGGGAAGAAGTACTATGTACCTCTTTCAAACCTGGCCCCTGAAACTTCACTTGAGATCATCTTCACCTTCACTTTCCTCATGTGATTAGGGGTGCAAGAACCCACTGCAAGACTAAGATTAAAAGAGCTTGGATCCCTCCATGACTGTGGAATATAGCATCGTTAGCCTACCGATTGCATCATGAACAACAAATTATTCATGTTTCCTATATATTTCTGCAACTATGTTTGTGACATTTAATTTCAAGCTTTAAATATCTTGGTTCAATACTTTACCAAGTTACCTCACAGACTTTTTCTTTTTAAATTTATCTGATATTTTACCTACAGAACTTTGAAATGGTAAATAGATTTCAGGATCATTTTAGAAGAAGAATATTAATTGCAGGGGCCCAAACATGAACTGATTAAATTTAAACAAAACCTCAGATAAACCTTTGGCACTGACTTCAAAACTTCTCTTGTTGATAGAGAATAATTCCCTTATGAACTATGCTGGACTTAACACATCTTTCTGTACTAGCAGTTGCTTGTGCAGGGATGAAAAACAGATTTAAAGAACAAGAGGTTGTTGCAACTTGAGTGTGATGAAGCCATGTTTCCCTTGTTACAGTGTGAACTGTGCACTGGCAGCTGCTTGAAAAATTTATGTTATTCTTTATTTAAATTCAATTAGCCAACTTACAGTACATCATTAGTTTCAGATGTAGTGTTCAGTAACTTATCAGTTGCATATAACACCCATTGCACATCACATCATGAGCCTTTCTTAATGCCCATCACTGAATTACCCAACCCCCTACCCACCTCCCCTCCAGCAACCCTGTTTCCCATAGTTAAGAATCTCTCATAGTTTTTTCTCCCTCTCTGATGACTTCCCATTCTGTTTTCCCTCCCTTCCCTTATTATCCCTCTATGCTGTTTTATTCCACATAAAAGTGAAACCATATGATCATTGTCCTTCTGATTGACTTATTTCCATCAGCATAATACCCTCCAATTCTATCCACATCAGTGTAAATGGTATTTATCCTTTCTAATGGCTGAGTCATATTGTATATATTACATTTTATATATGTACTACATCTTTATCCAATCATCTGTCAATGGACATCTAGACTCTTACCACAGTTTGGCTACTGTGGACATTGCTGCTATGAACATTGGGGCACAGGTGCCCCTTTGGATCACTACATTTATACCTCTGGGGTAAATACCTAGTAGTGCAATTGGTAGGTCATAGGGCAGCTCTATTTTTAACATCTTGAGGAGCCTCCATACTTTATACCACTTTCCAGAGTAAAGAATGTACCAGCTTGCCTTCCCATCCAGAGTGTAAGTGGGTTCCCCTGCTTCCACATCCTTGCCAACATTTGTTGTTTCCTATCTCATTAATTTTAGCCATTCTGACTGGTGTGATGTGGTATCTCATTGGGGTTTTGATTTGTAAGTCTAATAATACAATTCACCATTGTACTATTTTCAGTGAAACATTTCTGTAAAGCATTTTAATTACCAACAGTAAACCTTTCCCTAGGAATGTGTTTTTTGTTTGTATTTTTTTTTTAACAGTGAAGCTTATTTTTCTTGCCATAATTTATTATGTGTAAATCATGTCTTCTTTATATTACTTCAAAAGTGGGCATCATAGGCTATTTTTACTGAAGCTAGTATCACACAGAAATGCTGACAGTTACATAAAAGGTTTATTAAGTGGCAACATCAAAACATGATCCATTAGTGGGAAGCTGATGTACTTTGCCATTAAATCATAGGTCTCTATAAAAGTGTTAACCTCTTTGAATCAAATTGGGACACAGATAATCAGTAAAAAGCAATACCCAAGTTAGTTCAAATGTAATATTTATTAGTTAATATGCTAGAGTTGTGAAAGTAGATATATATTCACCAAGTTATACCAATTAGCATAAACCCATAAGCCTAGGGCACAAAGAACTCTAGTTAGTTCACACAAGCAGGAATAGAAACTTGAAAATTCCAACAACGACTTAGAGCACCAACATTATTGTCCATCTCTAGCTAGTAAGGCTGATGGCTGCAACAGTAACCGTGTGTTGGTGACTGAAAAGACTGGCCCCAAGCAAGAAAATAACTGAAATGAAGTTCTGCCTATTTCCCATACAGCACTGTAAACTGTGTGACCCAAGATCACCATTACCTTATTCTGCAGCACTATCCTAGAAGACATATGGCAGGATACTCAGAGCTATTACTAGAGCTATCTCCTGCATGTATGCATGCATGTACACACCCAGAGGTCTTTGCCAAGCCAACACATCTAATTAGGGCCTTTCAATCCCTTAGGGTAGTGAAGCGAATACCATGGGCCACACTGGAGTCAGGACCTCTGGTTTACTCCTGGAATTAAGAGAAGGTGGGAAAAGGGGCCTGGCACATTGCAAGTCATCAAAATTACTTATTGAATGGAGAGTCTTATATGTAAGGGAGTTCCTATTTCAGAGAACTTTGAAAAGTACCTTAAAAGACTTGTTCCCATGAACTTGTTTGAAAGCAGATCTAGAAGACCCAATAGGGATCCTGCTCCAGGCTGTCCTCTAAAAGTAATGCTTCCTAAGCCTTTCTACATCATGACACACACAGAAAAAGATAGTATTTGCATGAAACAGTAGTTAAATGGAGGATTTTGGAATCCTACATAAGGTGGAGGTGACAGAAAACCTGAGGGCTGATGAGATGGATCCTCCAGCACATAGTTTGGAAGCTATGTTCCAGAAGAGATGAATAATACTGAGAGTCCATTGAGGGATCTAGCTTTTCCAGTTATTATTTAACAGATTCTATCACCTGCTGAGTGCTTACCATATGCCAGCAACTATACCCAACACTTAATGCATACTATTTCTTTTTATCCTTAAAGTAATCTAGGGACTCTACTTCTGGTAACAACAGCATGAGATGGTCAGATGACTGCTCCATAGAAAATGACTATACACTGGACAAAACCATTTGTGACAATCATTTCAGGGCACTGGAAAATAACCAAAGGTAGGCAACAACTTGGGAAATACTAATTCATGTGAAACTGCTACTGCATTGAGTAATAACTAAGAATTAACTTTTGGAGGGGAGGTGGGAGTCTGAGAGCATTCCCAAGCTCCACCAACTACCAAACATGGGCAGTGAAAATCCAGCTTTATGAGCTGGAGGTGACAGACTCAGGAGCAGGCAACAAAGCAGTTAGAAATTTCAGAGGGATATTTTGGATGTGAGAAAGCTATAGAGCAACTGATACAATAAGCTTTCCATATATACCTGGCTAACTGCTAAACTATGTGTGCTTATTGGATACAGCAAGGGAACCCAACAAAAATTGAAAGAAAGCATGTGAATTTGCCACACATCTGAATGCACAGTGAAATCTACACAAAACAGAGGAGGATGAAAGCCTGACTAACTCAGAGTCTCTGACTACAATCTCTGCCTGTTTGGCCTCTGAACTATGCAGGTGCAGAGGAACTCCTTAGAGAACTAGGCAAAAGAAAAAACATCTGTGGTTGGAGATTTCAGTTTGACTCCAGGCATGTTAAAGTCTAAATCCCTCCAAAGAACAAAACCGATTTCAGATTCACTGTGAGTACAACTACAAATGCTTTTTACTAATTTTTGACCAAAATATATGAGATGTGAAAAGGAACAGGAATGATCCATATCTAGGGCAAAAGGCAGCCATTAGAATTTGACACTGAGTGGGCTCAGAGGTTGGATTTAAGACAAAGACTTCAAAGAGCTATTATAAATACATTAAAAAAATTAAAGGAAATCCTGTTTCAGGAATATTCAAATAATGAACAAATAGTAAATACTAAGAGAAGGAAACTAAAAGAATCCAATGGCTATTGTAGAGAAGAAAAGCATATTAATGGAAATGAAAAATATATTGTATATACTCAAACAGATTTGAAATGGTGAAGAAAAAAACAATGAATGAAAAATCAGTAGATCACAATCTAAAAACAGAACAATAAAGTTAAAAATAAACAAACTTGAAGATCTGTGGGTCAATATCAAGCACTGCAAAATATAGCTCAGGCCTGACCTCAAGGTAAGTTCTGTTAAAGCTGCACATGTACCCTGCCCAGCCATTGCTGCATACTATGCCCCACACCTTGTGCCTCCAACTGCTGGTGTATGGCCCCCAGCCACTATAGCATTTCAAGAGATCTGGCATAGGATTTGCAGCCTAATGGAAATTTTGCTAATCCTGCTGCCCACTCCCAAGTTCTCTGGTGGCCATGCTCCCTCAGAACTGGTGTGCCTGGGTCCTACTAACACTACAGAGAACAAGCACAGCCCACAACAGGCAGAATGTCAGTGCAGACAAGTGCACTGAAAGGAAAAGTGACTCAGACACAACAGCAGATTATAGGCATTACACACAGAATACTCTTTTGAAATGCCAGATTCTGTGAACAGGGGACACTCTATTGCAGGGCACTCCAAGACCTCTTTTTTATAAAGTAACTCTTTTCAAGAGCAGAAGACATAGCTGATTTTCTCAACACAGGGAAATAGACACAGAAATGCAGAAAAAAAATGAGGAGACAGAGAAATTTATCCCAAATGCAAGAACAGGACAAGGCCATGCCTAGAGATCTAAGTGAAACAGATATAAGTAATATACCTGATAGAGAATTTAAGGTAATGATCAGGAGGGTACTCACTGGACTTGAGACAAGAGTGGAGGACATGAATGAAACCCTTAACAGAAATAAGGCATGATACAGAAGAGAGAAAGGGCTCAATAAACAAAATGAGAAACGTGCTTGATGGAATGAACACTAGGTAGAAGCAGCAGAAAAATTTAGTGACCTAGAAGACAGAATGGGAAGTAAACTGAAGAAAAGAAATAGGAATTATATAAAACAATACATTTAAGGAACTCAGTGACTTCAAACATGACATTTGTATTTTAAGAGTTCCAGAAAAAAAGGGAGTACGGAGCAGAAAATTTATTTGAAGAAATAATAGCTGAAAACTTCCCTAATCTGGGGAGGGAAACATATCTAGATCCAGGGGGCACAAAAACTACCATCAAATCAACAAAAGCAGACCTACACCAGAACATATATTAAACTGGCAAAATATAATGGTAAAAGCAATATTTTAAAAGCAGGAAGACAAAAGAAGTCAGTAACTTACAAATGAAAACTCATAAGGCTAGCAGGAGATTTTTCAAAAAATTTTGCAAGCCAGAGTAGAGTGGCATGATATATCCAAAATGCTGAGTTGGAAAAATCTGCAGCCAAGAACACTCTATCCAGCAGGACTACCATTAGGAATAGAAGAAGGGATAAAGAGTTTCCCCAACAAAAACTAGGAGTTCATGACCACTAAACCAGTCCTGCAAGAAATATTAAAGGGGATTCATTGAGTGGAAAGGAAACCCCAAAAGTGACAATATAGAGGTAGGAAACACAAAAGTAGTAAAAATGATTCTTTATTCTTAAAAAAAAAAAAAAGCAAAACAAAAAAACCACAGAGTCAAAGAACTCACAGAATAAAAGGATATAAAATATAAACATACACCTAAAATGTGGGGAGTTAAGGAACAAAGAATGGTCACAAAGTTAAATGACAACCAACTTAATATAGAAAGCTATATGTAGAAGAGGATAGAATATCACTAAAAAAAAAAAGTCAAAAATCATGAAAAAGAGAAGGATTAGAGAAACACTTCAAAATATATAACAAGTAATAAAATGGCAATAAATACATATCAATAATTATTTAGAATGTAAGTGGACTAAATGCTCCAATCAAAAGACATAGAGGATTGAAGAAAAAAAAAAAAAACAGAATGGATTGAGGGAAAAAAGACCCATCTATACTGCCTATAGGAGACTCGTTTTAGGCCTAGACACCTGCAAATTGAAAGGGTATGGAAAAACATTTATCATACAAATAGATGTCAAAGGAAGTTGGAGTAGCAATACTTAGTTCAGATAAAATAGAACTTAAAGTTTTACTTTAGAGAGAGAGCACGTGTGAGAAGGGGAAGAGGTAAAGGGAGAGAATCTCAAGTGGTCTCCCCACTGAGTGCAGAGCCTGATGTGGAGCTCATCCCACCACTGCAAGATCATGACCTGAACTGAATTCAAGATTCAGATGCTTCACCAACTAAACCACCCAGATGCCCCCAGATAAAAAACCTTAAATCAATGACTATAATAAGAGATAAAGAAGAATACTATATAATCATAAAAGGGACATTCCAACAAGAAAATAGAAGTTATAAATATTTATGCACCAAAGAGGGGAACACTCAAATATATAAAACAGCAACAAAGGAGCTAATAATAATAGGGGGCTTTAAAAACACCATTTATAGCAATGGTCAGATAATATAAATGGAAAATCAAGGAAACAATGGCTTTAACTGACACACTGGAATAGGATATTTTGAGTATATCTGTTAAATCTATCTTAAAAGAAAACACATTCTTTTCAAGTGTATCACAGAATATTCTCCAGAAAAGATCACATGCTGGTTCACAAAACACGCTTCAGCAAATTCAGGAAGATCGAAGTCCTACCATGCGTCTTTTACTGACCACAATGCTATGAAGCTAGACATTAACCACAAGAAAAAAATCTGCAAAGAACACAAATACATGGAGTTTAACATGCTTTACTGAACAATGAATAGGTCAACCAGGTGTAAAGTTTTTTCCGGCGAGATAAACACAACACCAGACAAAGTGGGTGCAAGGCAAGATTTATTAAAAATGCTCTCCGGCGAAGTTTCAGGGCTCAGGAGAAGGGGAGCCAGGAAAGTTGCGCCGGGAGGAGGTGGGCACCCTCGGGCGAGGTTCCGCCACTCTGGAAAGCAGAGTGGCGGAAGTCGCGCCCAAGGCAGGGAGGAGGGGGCTTTTAAGGGGTGTCGGAGGAAGCTCAGGGGTCTTTTGGAAGTTTCCCTTATTTGGATATCCCGCCTGCTCATCGGGATCCCATTGGTCCACGGGAGCCCAGGGTGGGGGTCTCAGATTCCTGCTTGGGCCTTTGTTCTCCTGTCCAAGCTCAGGTCTTGTGGCGAGAACTTTCGCCATCTTTAGTAGCCCTTCCTGCCAGCCCAACACCAGGAAATAAAAACCGAAATAAAGTACATGAAAATGAAAACACAATGGTCCAAAATCTTTGGATGCAGTAAAAACAATTCTAAGAGGCAACTATATAGCAATACAGGCCTATTTCAAGAAGCAAGAAAAATCTCAAACAACCTCACCTTACATGTATAGAAAAGGGACAACAAACAAAGCCTAAAGGCAGCAGAAGGAAAGAAATAAGGAGTAGAGCAGAAATAAAAATAAAAATGTTAAAAATTAAATAGATCAATGAAACCAAGAAATGGTTCTTTGAAATGGTTCACTGAACCATTCAAATGGTTCTTTGAAATGGTTCATTGCCTTTGGCAATGTTTCTAGGAAGAAGTTGCTGTGGCTGAGGTCAAAGAGGTTGCTGCCTGGGCTCTCCTCAATACCAAGCATTTTTAAAGAAGAACAGCAAAGTTAGAGGACTTATATACTACCTGATTTCAAAACAATATAAAAATAATCAAATAGTATAGTATTGGCATAAGAATAGAAACACAGATCAATGAAAGAGAATGGAGAATTTGGAAAGATGTTTAAATGGTTAATTGATTTTTTAACAAAGGGGTGAAGTGAACCAATAGTGAAAAGAAAATCTTTTCAATAAATAGTGCTAGGATACCTGGCCATCTGCATGCAAACAATGAACCTTGATTCTTGTACCATGCACAAAAGTTAACTTAAAACAGATCATAAATCTAAATGAGAACTTATTTTAAAACTAAAAATTCTAGAAGAAAACCTAGGAAAAAAAAATCCATGACACTGTGTTAAGCAAGATTTCTGAGATGTGACACCCAAAGCTTCTTTTCTGGCTTATGTTTATTGTGTCATAGAAGAAAAAAATTAGTAAGTCAGCTTTTATTAGAAGTACTCTGGTCTTTGAGATATACCAGCAAGGAAATGAAAAGTTAAAGACTGAGAAAATATTTACAGAAATATCTAATGAAAAATTTGTTTCCAAAAAATATAAAAAGTGCTTAAAATACACAGTAAGAAAAAATTTTTATGTTAGTAACCATACAATTTAATTTTAAATTGGACAAAATATTTGAACACACCTTACACAAAAGATACATAGTTTTCTTTACAAGCACCACACAAAAGAAGGTATATAAGTTGAACAGATATTCCACAGAAGATATACAAATGATCCACAAGACACAAAGAAGCTCACCATCATTGAAATTAAATTAAGCCCTCATTGAGACGCCATTCCATGCCCACTGGAATAATTCAGGTTAGAAAGGTGGACAATACCAAGTGTTGTTGAGGATGTGGAGGAACTGAAACACTATGAACTGTAGGTGGATATGCAAAATGGTAGAACCACTTTGAAAAGTTTGACAGCATCTTATAATATTAAACATATACTTACTTGGCTCAACAATTCTACTTCTAGGTATCTACCCAAGACAAAACCTATGGCCACAGAAATATTTATATGATTATGTGTAGCAGCATTATCCATAGTAACCCCAAATAGATACTACCCGAACATAAATAAGATGAGGTAGGTTATACAATGGAATACTTTTCAGCCATAAAAGGGATGAACTATTGATACAAGGTACAAACAAAATGCATGCACCACAAAACAACATGCTAACTGAAAAACGCTAAAACAAAAGACTACACAGTTTCCATTCACGTGATATTCTGGAAAAAAGCAAAACTGTTGGAACAGAAAGCAGTCAAATGGTTTCTGGGACCAAGGAAAGGTAGGCATTAGGGATTGAAAAAGGCCCTTTACTTTAGGGGGTGATGCAAAAGTCCTAAAACTAGGTTGTGGTGGCAATTTCCCAACTAAAGATGCTTACCAAATTCAGTGAAATTTATACATAAATTGATTTTAGAGCATGTAAATGACACCTCACTAAAGCTGTTAAACCCATACAGCTCTGTGCGGTAGACCTCACTTCCATTGTGCAACTGAGGGAAGAGTCTCAAAGGCGGGGTAACTTACTTAATGCTAAAACAGCTAGTCATTATCAAACCTAAGTCTGAAAGACCCTTCCCCCAGTTGTTAACTAATTAACTGCTCTTTTGCCTCTCTGTAACCGCTTGGCTTTTAGGGTGTGACACTTGTCTCCTGTTTGAACAAGATACCTTCTGCTAATAGCCGAGGCATAGCCACTTAGGCAGGGGGCCACATGATCACGTAGGCAGGGGGCCCCATAGTCAAGTAGGCAGGATGCTTTTCTGCTGAGTAATAAGGTCAAACTTCCCCTCTTTGTTTCCCCTTCCCGCCTTTCTCTTCGCGCGCGCAGGGGGGGGGGGGATGTCTTCCAAAGCCAATCCACTAACACCAAGTATGCCCTTTTTCAAATGTTCAAATTGTCAGCCAATCGGCCCCGTCCCATCCGGGACTTGTATGTACCTGTCTATAAAAATCCTGCACCACCCCAGCCTGGTGTGCTCAGCTAGCAGGAGCTGCTGACCACCCACAGGCACGCGCTGACCCGTAGGCGCCTGCATAACAATAAAGAACCTCTTGCTGTTTGCATCCTGTGGCAGTGTTGAATTCTTGGGTAAGGGGATCTACAGGTCTTTCAAGTCCACATTGGTAATCACTGCTCTACTCTGCTTGTTGGAGTGGAGACGACACTAGGGACCTTGTGATGCTCCTAGAAGTTTCCACAATCAGCAGATTCCACCCAAGCTGAAACTGGTGTGGGCTGCTCCCCTCTACAGAAATGGTCTGCCACCAGGAAGTGAGGGGTGTCCTGGGCTAGAGGTACAATGTTTAGAGATCCTGCTGCTCTCGGGAAATGTGCTACAGAAAAACAAGCACAGCACAGAGAAGAGGGTTAAAACTCTGGTTTTGGCACTTAACAGTCCTTAAGACCTTAAGGAGGCCATGCAACTTCTTACTGCTTCAGTTTCTTAATCCATGAAAAGGATTTAGAGACATACCACCTCCTTTATGGAGTTGTGTTGAATGTTGAAGGGGCAGTAAGTGAAATAAAGGACCTGATCCTTAGTAAAGCCTCAGGAAAAGTAAATTTTTTAAAAAGTAAAATACTTTTAAATTCCCTTCCCTTTTAGTTCCTAAGAGAAAAACATCCAGTCCCACCATTTAATAAGGATTTAGATTTTTTTTTCCAAACTGATGCAAAATATTTATTCCAAGTTAGTTATTTTATGCAGTAGTTTTCCCCTTCAACAGACTTGTGATAACCACATCTTTTAAATCTGTAAATAATGTTATCAAAATAATCTTAATCTTTAAAATCTCACAAAAATTTATATTTTACAATCCACCCTGAATATCAAGGCTGCAAGAATAACACAACATTTTCTATATCCAAATATTTTACAGCTGTACCCAAAAAAAGGAAAAAAAAAAAAAAAGAAAAGAAAAAAAGAAAACCACGTATGCTTGGTTAAGGGCTAAGGTTACCCGAGCAGCCAAAAATAAAATAAAATATCCAAATTGTTAGCATTAATTTAATACAATTATAACTTCAATAGTCACTTTGTCATTGACAATGATTGCTTGAGCACAGGGGTGAGTGCCCCAAGGGCTGGTAGTAGAAGCTGTTGCTGCAGACCGGTGTCTCCTCTCTGCACTGCCAGCTCCCACCTGTGCGTCGCCCCATAGATACGGTGTCTGTGTGTGTGTGTGTGTGTGTGTGTGTGTGTGTGTATTTAAAAAATCTTTCCCATCACACAAACTTCTATTAAGCAGATAACAGCAAAGAACAACAAAAGCTAAACAAGCCAATGCTCTCTCTTTGGGATATGACTATTTTCCCTTGTGCATGAAGTATTCAACATAAGAAAAGGAAAAGAATGATTTCTTCTGTATACTCCCTAAACACACAAGCTGAGTTTACTGGGTCAGATTTTTGAGGATTTATATGCCTACTTCTAGGCATCGTCATCTGATGTTTCACTGCTACTGGTTTCCGTGTCTGAATCCTCAAACTCTGCTTTACGAGTGCTTCTCCAAGGGGAGAACAGGCCGGAACCACGGCTCTGCAAAAAGCCGTTCTTCCCAAAGCCATTTCTTCTCAGCTGTTCCGTCTTCATGTGGAACTCTCTGAGCTCATCCTCTTTGAGGGGGCGGCAATTCTCATCATTTTCAGGATATTCCTGCCATCCCATTGCTTTCAATAATCGATGCTCTGCTTCCAGAGAGTGTGAGAGGACCTCCCCTTCCTCCTCTGCAGGGAGAGTAAGACCATTCTGATGACAGCCTTCCTCTCCGTTTTCCTTTGGTTCAGGTGTGCTGTTGTCCTCCAAATCCTCCAGCTTGTCACAGTCTCTGTTCTCTGAGAAGTCTCCATTCCGGTCGTCCTTTAGAGTCTTCAGGAACTCACTCTTCCTGTCGGTAGTTCGGCGGGTGAGCTTGGTCAGGCGAGAGGAGCTGATCTCAATCGGAGGAGTAGTGCTGGAGGGACTCTCTTTAGGAGAGCTTAAAACTGTGCCCCCAGCCAGTACTACTGGTTTGGTAACAGAGATCGGACTGGAAAAAGCAGACTCCCAGCTAGAGGAAAGGGATCCTCTAGCTGTGTGTTCCATTCTGTTAGCTTTCCATGCACTGGGCTTGGAAGGAGGTGGTGCAGGCTTAGGAACCAGGTTCTTATAGACACTTGGAACCATGGTTGATTTGTTCCCATTTGCATGGTGAGATCCTGGTGAGGTGAATGAAGCAGAGAAGGCAGCAGAAGGATCTTCTTTGGAAACTTTTTTGATGACTAGCATTTTGGAGGGTTGCTTGGCACTAGGTGGGTTTTCCCACACTCCAGAAGGGGTCCCAATAGGTCTGCATGGCTGATTCTGTTTGCCAGCTTCTGGATTCAAAGAAGGAAAATCTTCCTCTTCAAATTGTAATTTTTCCACCTTGTCTTCTTTCTTTTCTTCCCTAATCTCTGTAGGTGGCTTTTCTTGAAAGGCACAGCCTTTCCGGGAATGGAAGCTGCCATTCCAGTGGTGATGGTTCCCTGTGCCACCCCCACTACGCTGGCTCATGCCATCATGACCTCGGGAAGAGCTATGCCAACCAGATAGGTTCCCTGTGATTCCAGCATATGCTCCCTTAGAGACACCAGAGTCCACAGAGTCGTGGCGAAACAGGGAGGGCTGGTGCCAGGAATCTCCTGCAGTTCGCAGAGGTCCATTGTTAAAAAAGCCATCAGAGGAATTATGTCGACGACGGCTTACTCCAAACCTACGATCTCCTCGGGGTAGGTGCTCTCCGTGTTTTTCGAAGGTGGCTGTAGGTGACTTAGCTGACTGTGGTGTTGAGAAATTTAGCCAAGCAGGAACAAAGTCATGCTGCGCCATTTAGGTCCAGTGTCTCTTTTCAGCAAGGTGAGGCATCCAACCTCATGGCCAGGATCCCAGAGTGTAACCTCTGTGGTCCTGTTTCCCGAACTCCTTGAGTCTGCCAGCTGGATTTCCTACGAGGTTCTCTTGTTAAAAGGGTGCTTAAATAGGCTGGCCAGCAGCACGCCTTGTGATAAAGCACAAGGAAGCCAGGCTCTGTCTGTATCACTTTTTCAAGTCTCCTCAATTGCTCATCTTAAACTATCTAGTTCCTGACACGTTTCCAAAAAGGGGAAGGGGAAAGGGGAAGGGGAACATAAAAAGTATTTGTTACATTTAAAAAATGGGGGGAAGGGGAAAGAGCTATGTCTATGTTCACCTCATTCAACTTCCTTGAGTGATGGCACTATGATGCTGTTTAAATAGATAATACATGGACATTTGCACATTGAGTGCAAACACTGTTCATAACAAGGTCATAACTGGAAAGAGGTAAACTCATGTGTGGGTGAATGCCATCAAAGCCACAGATCAAAAATATAGCATTAGAGAGCAATAAAAGATCTTCTGAGCAGTCAATTCCAGCGGCAAAACATCCACATAACAAAGCCCTTAATTTATAAATCTCATTATTCCTACAGAGCTGCTAAAAAGTGTGCGGATATGTATTTATATCTGTTTTATTCTTCAGAATCTAAGGGACATAGGAAATCTGGTTTGTTTTTAATCAGACAGGAACTTAGTATGTTTTCCTCCAAAGAATAGAGGCTTTCAAGGCAAATTTCTTGGGTTATATAAAGCTCCCAAATGTATCTTCTATTTCTTTGGTTTTCACTATTTAAATTCACAGCAAAATTAAAACAAGTAGAAATAAAGAAGTCAAGGAGTAAACAGTTCCAAAGTGAGGTCATCTTCTCTTCAGTCTTCTCTATTTCACTTGTTCCGCCTCCTCCTGAAGACTGAATTGAACTGGAAGGTGATACGAGGAGTCTTCTACTGCTTTAGTAGAGTAGTCATTTATTATTTTGGATCCATTTCCATCATTATTCAATCACTTAAAAGGCCACAGGAATCTATCACCGGCAGCAGTGGGGCTACAGCTAGGGGCCAGAGGCAGCGTCTAAGGGCGCGTCCCCAGCTTCCTGATCCCACAGAGGTGGAGAGCCCACAACCATAACAAAGCTCTTCCCCAGGATTTAGATTTTTTTTAAAAAAAGTGTTTCTCACTGAGGAAAAATGGGAATTTTTCATCAGAAGTCCTTCTGGGCATCAGACTTAGCAGGTCCTCAAATTTTATCCAAGATCTCACAGTCATGAAGAAAAAAAGTGCATGAAACTCCTTTTAGTCTGTAATTATTTTCTTCCCTTGCTTCACTTTTATGAAGTTTGACATATAAGGCAATCAGTGCCTCCACATGCTCCCATGAAAAAATCAAAAGAAATTATGTAGATAGATGTGTTTGTGACTTATATGTACACAAACTTGCATTATTTGAATTTTTTGGCAGGAAGTAAATATTTGAAACCATGTGCTGAAATGGAAATCCAAAAGGACTATTTTAGCAATGAGATGTTCATTTTATTAGGTCCAGCAAATGATAGCCTGGAAGAGGTCACTATTTACAAAATCTTTCAAGTTCTCAAGTTTTGAGGTTAGACTCAAAGTGCTCAAAGAATTTTACTGTTGAACATTATTTGTCTACATGGTATGGACACCTTTCCTCTTCATCACACATGTCTGTAAGGGGGTTCTCATGCCTGACTGTTCATAAAGGCAGAGATGGTATTAAAATGTGGAGATCCAATGCCACCACATCAAAAATTATGATTTCATAGGACAGAGGTAGTGCTCAGTAATGAATTTTTTTTTAAACAATTAATCCCTGGTGATTCTGGACCAAACCAAACTCACATCCAGTCTATTTCTCAAGGGCTTCCCTCAGCCTCAGGAAAATTTATGATTATTCTATATAATAGTTCCTTAGTTTGTTTTGGATGTTAATCAGTGTTATAAAATAGGATTTAGGCTCGGATAAGCTTGGGAACACACTATTACTCATTATGTTTATAATTATTTAATTGTAGACTTGCTCTTAGCATCCATTACCCCCATCAATATTTACAATTCTGTATCAATACTGAATAATTCACTATTTTCTTGTTCCATGTATAGCCTCTTCTCTCCAATTGGATTTGTAAGATCCTAGAAACAGATGTCTATTTCAGGCAGAAACTTTGTAACTGATACTTAAGAAAGGCAAAAGATATTGACATACAGATTTTAGCTGAGTAACACCACCATGGAATTAGCTGGAAAAGGGAAGCATGATGCTCAAAAGTTTTATTATGTTCCCAGGTTCAGTTTTCTCCCATTTCCTGAATATGACTTCTAAAAAATTTCCAGAGAAAATCCTATTTTTGAACAACCAAAAACTCAGAGCAGGCCTCTCCACATAAGGTTAAGGAATATAAGCTACTGCCTAGTGGACAAGGGAAAGGGGAGGGCCTAGATAAACAGCACAGTATCAAATACCAGTTTGCTAGAATAACTTTTCTCGCATTTGTAGCATTATGGTTTTGGGCACTTAGAGGCACATGAATATAATGAAGAGTTTAAAGAGAAAAATAGGCTAATATGTAGATTTAAATTCGTGTACACCTGTGCCTAAAAATTGAAGTGATATTTATATTCTTAATGTAGATTGATGAACTTCAGATCAGAGAATCTTCTAAAGCTGTATGTAATATTCTGCTAATTTTGGGGTCATCAGCTTCACAAAAGGATCCAGAACCAAAAAGGAATTTATCCCTCTCTGGTCTAAATAATCTATTTTGGGTCATATAATCATGAAGCTTACAAAACTAAGATTGATCTTTCCCCCCCCCCCCCCAAACACTAATATAGGAGGTTTAATAGAGAGGCACTATTTACAGATATGAAGCTGTGAGGTCTTTGCTGGTCTCTTGGAACCAGATGTTTACATATTTACTTAAAGTGACCCACTGAATAATCATGGTTACAAGTTGAACAGCACACATTCTTTCAGTTTTATAAATACCAGGAAGTTTATAAACTCAGTGAAAAACTAGCATTTCTGGTAACTGACCTCAAACTATATTTGCTAAGATAATATAAACCATTGTCCGGAATCAATATAGCCATTTTCTCCAGCAAACATTGGGCAGCATTTCCCAAGACAAAGAAAGTCTTCTGCATACCCCCTCCTTATTTTTTTAAGGACTGCAAGTAAATGTTATAATTCATACAGTATTTCTTTCAGGCCAATGAATACTTAGAACTGGAATTCGAATGTTTAAAGCAATGTGGTATGATCAACAGATGTAAGAGTAAAGTTAGAGCAATTTTGCCTTGTGATTTTCATAACACAGATCACCCGTGTATTTATCTTTCCTTCCAGTAACTTGGTTTGAGGTTTGCAGTTAAGTACATTTTTATTGCTATAAAACATCAACTAAACATACTGACAAGATTAGTTCAATGGAATTACCTTTTATATATTGTTATCTGGGGAAAAAATATCCCAGAATTAGGTGAATTTTGATAGCTCGCATATTGTACCGGCATTCCAACAAAATGATGATGGCCTCTTTCCTCAAGCATGGATTTATGGTGATTGCTTTTCTTATGGGGATTTATTTCTATATACTGCAACTAACCTTCATGTCAACAACACAAAAGACAAGCCAATGGGTGGAAGTATACATTTATTCTATGACAACAGAATATTTTACTCCTACTAGTGCTGATAAATTATTTCTTCGCTTAGGCACAAAATGTATGCCAGGGTAATCTTAAAGGAGACAATATAGCAGAAAGGAGCATGAACTTCGAAATAAGAGTTGGAGTTGTTCGTTTATTTCTTACTTGTGTATTTATTATGGACCCATTTTGTGCTGGGGACTGAGAATACAACAGGAAACAGGTACAGTCTCTGCTGCCTAGAACATTACAGCTTTCACTCCTGGGGTGCTTTGGAGTACTTTTTATTTGCTATTTGCCAAGCTATTTGCCAAGCCTCAGTTGCTTTATCTGTAAAGGAGGGGATATCATCTCTGAGTGTTTCCATGAATATTTATGAAAAGGTATCTGGTTCATTATCTAACAAAGTAACACTTAGATCTGGATTGTTATTAAATAGCTACTTTGTGGTTTTGAAGTGATAGACAAGCCATGTGGCAGATCAGAGTACACATTTCAAATTCTTGAAAGAGTACAACAGCCCTATGTGGTTTCAAATTGTTCTATAGTCTAATGAGGATATTTTATCTTGCTAAACAGTCTAACCCCAGATGTCCAGCACAGTAAAAAATGCAAGCCTGCTGAAGGGTTACTTTGAACACAGACCAAAACTACAACTTAGGAATGTGTGAAACTATGGCTAGAATCAAACTCAGGGGTGGCAAGCAAAAGAAGACTCAGTTATGAAGTTTGTTCTGGGAATAACTAACTCCCTGTTAAGAGCAAGATGTTTCTATCTCTGCATGAGGATCACCGCTGACGCTGAACTCTAAATGAAGACTTGGTTGGGTGGCTCCCAGTCTTCTCTGGCACTTAAAGATCTCCTTCTACCTCCCTTGTCAATGAACTGCAGCTTTGGAAAGATCATGTCTGGAGTACTGGAGGAGCACAGGCACACAGAAGACATGGCATGAGTGTTTGCTATTAGTACTGTGTCTGTTTCTGAGTTTAATTTCTCCGTGATTAAATAAAGATCTATATAATGAACTTCTATCATGAGGACACAGAACATTACCACATCAACTTAATAACATTTTAGCTAAAAATCCAAGAAACTCAAGGGGCTAGTGATCCTTTGCAGCTTTATCCTGGTAAGTTAAGTGAAGGCTTCTCAGAACACTGGAGCGGCTGAAGAACGTTCAGAATCCTAGCATGGATCTTTATAGGTCCAGGAAACCCAAGCTCAGAACTACTGGGTTTATCTTCAACCCTTCTGAGAACATTTTAAGTAGCCTTGTATGAAGTACAGATTAAGGACTTGTAAAAATTTGATCACTACTATTGTCTTAATGTTTAAAAAAGAAAAATCAATACTTCCTGTAGTGGGTACTATTTGTAGCCTGGGCCACAGAGATTCCCTAGCTCTGTACCTTGTCTGTAGCGCTTGGCACCAGGTTTTTGACTTAAGTTACCTAAAATTGGGTCCCTGGCCTTTGTTAGTTGAAACATGGATAGCCACTTCTTTCTTTTCAGAATTCAGGTACTGTGATACTGAGAGACTGTAGGTCTGGTGAGACCAGGGCTTTTGAGAAAGGTCCATGATTTCACCTTCAAGTCCCCAGAGCCCAGTCTGAATCCTCACAATAAATTCCCCTTTTTAGTCTAAAGTATCTCAAATTGGTTTTTGTTACTTACAAACAATAGACACTTAGATACACAACAGGTGAAATGCTAATTGGATAAAAAATCCAGATTATGATAGTTTGGAAAATATCAGATTGATCAGGGTTTCTATGGAGAATTTGAAAGAAACTTGTGACAGCTCTCATTTCCAGGGCTCCAGGATGTAGGAGCAGGGGCTCGGTTTGGGCTGGTGATCACACTCTGATGAATCCAGTGTGTGGAACTGAGTACCACCTGTCTTAAGTATCTATTTCTATCAGCTCTTGGACACAAGCCGAAGAAGGCTTCCAGTTTAGGGTGGAGTGGTATCTGAACCCCGTCCCCGGTAGAGGAGTATGTATGTATGTATACACACACACACACACACACACACCCCACACTTGTCTGAAAGATGGGAGTATGGCATATCTTACATAAGCCATTTCTCAGCGAGGGATGTCAGAGACTCTGGAGAGAACTCAAGAGAAAGGGAGAGGATATCGGAGTTAGGTAGTGCTGAGTCCGAATATCAGATGGGAAGGGGCGGTTGAGGAATACGACGGTCTGGTGGTACTCCACTCAACAGCCCTATAGCATGGTTATCCCATGAAGAGGCAACAGTGGACAGAGTCACAGGGCTGTGTAGTGCTTGTACTCCAAGCTGACTTGTACTGGGAGGGATTCCAAATCTCAATCTTATCTGAGTCCCTTTGGCCTGATGAGTCTACAGCAACCGACTCTGATACCCAGGCTTGGGCTAGCAGCACCAGGAGAGGGTGTAAATGGGTGATAATCCTAGCTCCGCCCTTCTGAAGATGGCTCAGCCACAAGAAACCACATCATCCCAGGGCAGAAACAGGGATGCAGTAGGAACCAAGCTCCCCCACCCAGGCTTTGGAGCAGTTTGTAGAGACAAACAGCACGGATTAACAACTGGGCTGCAGTTTCATGTCCTACAGCGTCTGGCAGCCTCAGAAGAGTGATCAGTTTGATTTAAGAGACATACATTTCTACCCACAGCTGACTGACAGTCCTGTCACTGAGGTAGCAGGGAGAATTTTGTCAGAGACTAAAATCAGCATGTAAATCAACACAGCTTTCCATGTCGCAAAGCACAGAGAAACACAGAGAATAGATCATCTGATGTGCCAGTGTAGCACAGTATCTTAAATACAAGAAGCAAGATAAAGATCTGTTAAGATCTGTTTTGGGAAACAAACTGGGGAGTACAAACCCTCACAAGGCTATGAAAATTTCTTCTAGAAGGCCAGAGAGAGGTTTCAGCCCTTGTGGACACTGAAAAGTTAGGATGTCCAAAGCCTTCTCCCAAAAGAGTAACCTCGTTTTAAAGATAGTTCCTTCACTAGGCACAATTCACTTTCCAGTAGGATGTTGAGGATTTTAATAGACAAACGTGATCTGAAGTTTGGTTTGGTACGTGAATAAAGTCTGAATAGAGAAAACTGGTTAAGTAGCCTGTCTGCAGAGGACACTTAGCCATATTTTCTTATTTCAAGTATGTATGGATGACCCTAATAAGTTATTTATTCCATGTAATCAGTTCATGACTCTGCTTCAGAAAAGGGCGGGGGAGAAGGTGGCTGGGAGCCTCTGCTCTGGCAATTAGGTTTGTGGAACTTGGCAAATAATATATTGTGTGTAACAATATATAGACAGTAAGGGCTCTGGGAAGTTTATAGGCAGCTTGAGAAGATTTTATCTACTATTTTTAAGTCACCCGGATTTATAATTGCAGTTTCCATTATAAGCATTTGACACAATGAACATTTTGAAAGTGCTTCCTACTCTCCTAATGGCTTCATTCAGTTTTTCTTTATTTTTGAGCGAAGATTGATTGTACAGTATCCTGGCAAGTGGAAGGCTACTTTAGTCTTCTATATTAAATTAACTCCTGTATGCATCTCCAATTTATAGCTGCATTCCATTGCTATTTACTGTCCGCTTCTCTCTCCTAGCACAAAACAAGGCTGAAGTTCAAACGCTCTAATAATTGTTAGATGCGACCCACAAATGAATTTTAATCCTGATTTTATATAAGCCCTAAATTAAAGTAACAGATTTCAAAAGTATTTAAAATTTCAAAGCTAAAGTTCTTGTCTAGAAATGATTTAGGAAATGGTCATATTCGCAATATCCCTAAGTTTGAATTCTGATCGTAAGTACACCTAATTATACATAAATGAGATGTGTCAAGATAGGTGCTGGGACATAAATGTTGCCCATGATCTCTTTACCCACCTCCAACCTCTCGAAGATACACAGGATTATCCCACTGACAAAGTGTTAAGTTCATACCAAAACAGAAGGGAAAATGATTGAAAAAGAAGGCTTGCTTTGAATGAGGAGCAATGTCAAGGGCGTTGGCATAGCAATCCTGAAGGGAAGCAAAGGGCATTCAGGTGGTGACAGCTTCCCAGAGATCTCAGAGTATTTCTTTGAAATCTAATAGGAAGCCTTAACCTAAAACCTGCCTTGAATCCCTGTTCACATTTAAAGCTTAGACCCAGTGTCTTCCTAAGCTCTCTCAATTGTTTAATTGGCAAAAGGGGCAATTCACTGACAAGGGTTACTGGAAATACCTTATAGAAACAGAAGAGCCTTACTCAATTGGTGACACATGTTAAATATTTAATATGCGTCCAGCACTATCAGGATCCTGTTTCTACTCTGAATGAGTATGGCAGCATTTGGAAATTTAAAAACACATACATTTTAAATGCCCAGAGTAAACCAAGCCATTGAAAGAACTAAGCAGCTATTATTGCAGGCTTGGAATATCAGAAAGGCACTCCTCTGGATTAGAGCTTCTTTAATTCATCAAAAAAGGACACTACATTTTGGCCCCTAAAAACAAAAGATGTGGATATTTTCTTGATTTCAAAAAGATGGTGACCTCGAATCATTTGACGGACTCCTCTCAATCTTGCTCGTCTCTTGAACCAACCCCAGCAGCATCAGCACCACCGGAGTGGGGGCGGGGAAAGGGGGACATACCAGAAATGCCTGTTTGAAAATCTCGGGCCCCAGCCCAGCCCCACTAAATTGGAATCTGCATTTTCACAAGATTCTAGGTGATTTCTATGCACATCATTTTTGAGAAGCTTGGTTATACACTTTTCCCATGATTCATTTCTATAAAATCTAGATTTCTTCAACTCCTTAAAAAGTATATACTTGACTGCTGCCTTTGCTGTCAGTGAAAACTAGCCCCTCTCTGCAAAATTTCAAGTGAGAAAAGGAAAGATAAATTGGCAGCTTTTAAACAGATTTCCCACCATGCCCCCCTTTTCCAGAGTATTCTCACCACAAGCCCATGGCAGCTGTGTTTACCTCCGTGATTAGACAGTACAATAAATGCACCTAGCGATAAACTAAGTTGATTTAATAAAATGCCTGACTGCATATACATGTTAAAACAGTCGGTTATTTCACCAAAACAATGGAAAATGTCTTCTGTCTACAAAAAATGCAAAGTATGGCCAAGTAGATACAATGCAACAGTGACTAATTCTTTAAGATATCTATAGAAAAGAAGATGGGTTTCCAGATTTGTCCTTCAACATGATGAAGTCTCGTTTCTAGGGAAAGGACATCGCTGTGTAATTACAAATCCTTAGTTTGCTCAGACCAGTGGACACTTTGATCTTTCTGAGGGATGTGGATGTGATCTTTCTGTGGATGTTAGAGGAGAGTGATGGGGGGAGTTATTAATCACCAATGAGATCTATGTATCTTAAATCTGCGGCACTGGGCTCTGGTAGCAGATTGAAGGGAAACTGGATTTCTTAGGGCATTCTCCTACTATCCTTGCCTAAAAGATAGCAAATGCTCCAAGAATCCAAATTGAGAAAGTGGACAAATGATACTAAGTCAGCAGCATAGCAAAGAAACCTTCCACAAATGGTAGAGTTTGGGACGTGAAGAGTAAGGCTTGATCTATCCCCACACAGGACTCTGCAGCCTTTGTTGAGGAGAGGAAAACAAACATATACAAAACCAAAGACATCTCAGAGCACAAGTCAAAAAAATATATATATATTCCCTATTCCTTCCAATCCTTCTCCTTGTCCCCTTTCTTCTGGAAAGTTCTTTCTTTGGTCTTTGAAAGGAGAAATTAAGAGAAACAGCCTGCAACAGAGGGAACAGCAGGGACTTTGAGGCCAAGCAAATCCGAGTTTGGATTTAATTGTCTCAAGTGTGTTTTCAATCCAAGTTGCACAGACGAGTGAAAGAGCAGCAGCACAAGGACGAGGGAGGGGCGTGCTGGAAAGAAGTACCATGAGATGAAGGAGAAAGATACCCAATTAGGGCATCATTTTGCTTTTATATGGCTGGAATTTTGCACTTTAATCCTTACCATTTTATCCCTCAATACAAACATCAGTTACATTGTTCTTTACAGAAGAGTGAATGGTTTCAAAAGCACAATAATATTAGGGGGAAAAAAAGAAGCATGTGTGGTAGTGAAAGTGAAAATTCTTGGTTGACCCACTCCCAAGAATAATCATTGTTGACCATATGGTATAGACATTAATATTTTTGCTGTTTTACAGTTTAAAATTTTAAGTTTTTTTATATATGCAGAATAATCATCATCATTCTGGTAGGCTGAATAATGGCTCGCAAAATACATTGATGTTCTAATCCTTAGAATGTGTATTCCCTTGTATGACAAAAATGAAAAGAGAGCATTACAAATTTATTAAAATATCAAGACAAGAGGGGCACCTGGGTGGCTCAGTGGGTTAAAGCCTCTGCCTTCGGCAAAGGTCATGATCTCAGGGTCCTGGGATCGAGCCCCGCATCGGGCTCTCTGCTCAGCGGGAAGCCTGCTCCCTCTTCTCTCTCTGCCTGCCTCTCTGCCTACTTGTGACCTCTGTCAAATAAATAAATAAATAAATAAATAAAATCTTTAAAAAAAAAGAAAAGAATATAAAGAAAAGAGACTGCACTGGGTTATCTGGAAGAGCCTAAAGATGCAATCACACATGTCCTTAAAGAAGCAAGAGATTTGACAAGGCAGTGTGACCATGGAGAAAGTTTGGAATGAGGTAGCCACAGTCATCAGAAGCTAGAGGGAATGGACAGATTCTCCCCTCTAGCTGTCAGAGGAAATGTTGCCCTGTTGACACTTTGATTTCAGCCTCATTGGCATACTATTAAAAGCAGGCTTTGGGACCAAATCTCTCACACTAGAAGACAAAGAGAAGGGTGTGCATCTTTTTTTTTTTTTTCTTTCCTGAAGACTTACATGTATACGCTCCAAGCTAGCATACTTTGGTTTAGTCCCTGGGTCCATCATTTTCTAGAATATTTAATCTATTCTTAGTATTAGCCAATTCTTCACAGCAAAATATATTAAAACTTAATCAATCCCAGTTAGCATAATTAAGAAAGTAATGTATCTGGGGGTGCCTGGGTGGCTCAGTCAGTTGAGCATCTCTTGGTTTCAGCTCAAGTCATGATCTCGCAGTTGTGGGATCAAGCCCCCACTTAGCGCAGAATCTGCCTCAGATTTTGTCTCACTCTCTCTCTCCACCCCTCCCCACTCGTGTGCTCGCTTGCTCTAAAATGAGTAAGATCTTAGAAAAATAAATCTATCTGGAAACTCATACCAGGGTTTTAAGAATTATGCTTTTGTACTATGAATATTTGAAAAAATAAAAATTTGGGCTGGAAAGAAGAATTGTGTTTTTAGTATTTTTTAAAAGGTAGTTTGGCTAAGGAAAATTCATCTAGGTAAAATCATGACTTATTCTTCTAAGGGTCAGAAACAGAATTTGCAAAATCTTAGGGAAACCATCCAGGTCTATGCAAATTGCCTCTCCCACATAAACAAGGACCAGTTGCAGGTTATGGTGAGGGACACACATGTATATCCTAAAATCCCCCTAAAGGAATTTTTTCAAACTGGAAGTTAGAAAATTTCCTATGGCAAGAGTCATTCCTCCACATCTCCATCTGGGCTGGTACTTTTCCCCAAGTACAGATTTCCCAGTCTTAGGAGACATGCATTATTTGAACAGAGACAGAGACTGAATTCTATTCACAGAACTTTGTTTGAACCTTGGAGGAGGGGTACTTAGCTTAGCTGCCAGTATTTTCTTTGGGTTCTTTTTTCTTTCATTGTTTTGGGCAAGTTGGATGGAGAATCATAAACAAGGCAATAGGCCAGTTTCTAAATCTAACCAAAATAAATCTTTGAGCATTTACTATTTATGAAATACTAGGGGAAGCATATGAAGTAGTTGAAGATACAGGCTCTATACTAAAGGTGCCTAGTGCTAACAAAAAAGCTGTTAAAGCTGGTCTCTGTGGGTTTGTTTGGTCACGCTAGAGATGAAACATAAATCTAGAGGTTGAAGGGACAGGACCTTTCACATGGGAGGACACAGCACAGGACAGCCTCCTAGGTGCTAAAAATGGAGTGGATGGAGTAGGAGTGAGCTGTGGTCATGTCTGGTGAAATGGCAGACTCCTCGGACCAGAAAAGAGGGGAAAGGGAAAGAGTTGCAGAGGGTTTTGGACTTCAGAAAAATGAGTTTGAACAGCATTCTTGAGAAGTCATGGCCTACTGAAGTGTTCTGGATCAGCAGAGCTATATGACATAAATGTACTTGAGGAGGATTAATTTGGTACTGAGGCATAGAACTGATGGAGGCAGTGGGAAATTAGGAGGTTATTATGGCCACATGAGAATGATATAATGAAAGAAGATTGAGAGAAATGAGATGGAGGGAAGACATTGCTGCTGGGAAAAAGGAATGCTAAGATTCAGTGAGTAATGATAGTGGGGAAGAAAAAAATGAGCAGTTTTGACCTTGGGTGGTTAGATTTCTCCAACCTGAATGAGGATAGGAAGAGGACAAGTGTTAAAGGATAAACAGTTTCAAAGAAGTTGGCATCTACATAGAAATGTCCAGCAGCCATCATGAACATATCGGACTGGAAACATGAAGAAGCCAGAGCAGGAAATAAAGGCCTGAAACTCATCAGAACAGAAATAATAGAACTAGTGCCCTGAAAAACAATCAGCATGTTTGGAGCAGAGAATACAGAGCTTGCAGAGAACGTTTTGAATGATAATGTGAGCAGCAAATAGGGTTGGGATAGGGAGGGGATCCATCAATGGAGACAAAGGAGCAGTGGTCAGACAGGTGTGAGCAACATCGTATTTGGATAATTCCATAGATTTCTAGGAAAAAGAACTTGAAGGACTGGTCATTGGTAATTTTGTAACTATATCTATGCATTGTGTACCCTGAAATTAACCAAGGCTCATTTTAAGATTGTGGAATTAGAGACTTCTGCTGTGGATTTTCAAACTCACCATTTCCTGCCATCCCCATTAGATAATGAAGTCAGTGTTTATGTTGTGTAGCTTATTTCAACTTGAGAGATAACTTCAGCTGACCTTTCCTTTTCCATCCCCACAATTAGAAGGTAGTAGTTAACAGAGCCACCAGATTTTTACTAAGCAACCTACTATGTGAAAGACCCATAACAGGGGCTGGACAAACCCCTTATTCACTAATATTCTCCCTTTTAATGCAAAAGGTAAGCATTACAAGTGTTTAAGTAAATCAAATGCAGGCTGGAAAAAGTCTTAAGTCTAACATATGGAGTTAATGGTGACAAGTTGCTTGTTTTTATAAGCACAAGAGCTTTTTAAAGCTAGCACTCTGGCTACACCCATTAGTTTCCATGGTCCCCTCAGACTTTGTTACATGACATCTGGTACTTCACTGCTTTAGAGCTAAAAAGAAATACCATGCGTGCCATTTGCTTTGTTTCAGTGTTTCTAAATGGTTCCCTTTCCACTTGGTCTGTTAGTGGTACTATTCTTTTAAGCATTTCAGAAATTGAAGGTCTGGTGTTAATAGACTTTTTTTTTCTTTAAGAGGGACTATACAACTACAATTTGACCATTAGCTTTAACAAAGTTTTAAAGAGAGGGCTCCACCCAATGATGGAGTTTTTGCATAAAGTATATGCCCTTGGACTAAAGATTAGGACACAGCCTATCAGGACACAGAGAATCAGTTGCAGATTAAAGTGGCTCAGGGTAACCCTTTATGGCAAGACTTGTATATTACTTTAGGAAAAATTCCTTATCAAGGATCCTAGCCTGGGAAAAATGAAACTCTACAAACATGTTTGAATTTCATACATCTTGCTAGCTGTGCAGGAGGGCTTAGCACTAAGAGGTATTTCCTATGTAGGGACTTTACAAATGTTTGTTGTCTTCCCTGCCTGTTGACAGGCAGCTCGACCTTATAGGATAAACTTCATCTGTAGTCCACAAACACTAGTGTACAAAGGAGATGGCTCAGAATCCCTTGGTTGTCATTTTTAAATAGATTCCTGGGCTTAGTTTCTATATATTTTGATTCTGTACATTCGAGGGTATGCATAGGATAGATCTGCATTTATTCGATTTGCAGATAATTCTGATGAGCAATCATGTTTAAAGTCTGCTCATTTCTTCCTAGATGTATTGTTCTATGACTGGGAGATTCTATGAAAAGTAGGCTGTGTTCCAGATTGAGTGTCCATTTTCCATATGCTAAGTATGGGCATAAATGCACTGAACCTTCTCAAGTGAAGACTGATGGCCCTTTTTTAGGGGGCCATAGCTGACATACTAATTTATGATCTTCTAAATCTTGGTATATAACTACAGCAAAATGTAAGAAGTGCAGAGGAAACATTATCTTGTCCTAGGAGGACCTTGGAGCATTTGATAATTCCTTATATTTCCTCAACAGGTGACAGAAGAGATTAGGAATCCAATAATATAATCCATGGCATGTAAGTCAAAACAGAACCTGGATTTCTTCTTTCCTAGTCCAGTTACTATGAAATACATAATTAGGTGGTCAAATTAAATCTCCCATGTTGGTATTATTTTAGTGGGATAAAAAGAAGATAATTTCTCTCAAAACACCATCACCTTTTCCCTACCTCCTAAGAATTAACATCCCAGAGAGACAGCCCTACAGTGCAAAGGCTACCTTAAAAAAATCATGCATATGACTCTAAAGCTTTCGATTTTCATTTAACATATCCTACATATTCCTCTAGGTCAGTGTGTGTCTATAACTCATTCTTTGTAACAGCTTCATAATATTCCATACTATAGACTTCTCTTGATTTAGATCTTGATTTTTCCAATGGATTTACTGATGGACTTCTAGTTATCAGTTTTTTTAATCCCTACCTCAATGCTGCAATAAATATTCTAATGCACACTGTTAGGGTCCCTGATCAAAGGAATGAGACTTCTGTAATGCGAAAGTCCCGCAAAGTTTTATTTCCTGCCAAGCACCAAAAATCAAACCGACCAGTCGGGGCGTCTCTTACAAAGAGGCAACAACGACCAGGACACCGACCCCGACAACGCCGCTCCCAACTCCGCTACCTGACGACGACAACCCTACCTGACCACAAAGCCCCACGGGACTGCCGCTCCCCGGTGAGGCCACTCCCCGCCAAGGCCGCTATCCCACCACGCCGCTCCTCGCTGAGGCTGCTATCCGGGCGAGGCCGCTCCCCCACCCCAGGACTCCGCTCCCCCACCCCAGGACTCCGCTCCCCCACCCCAGGACTCCGCTCCCCCACCCCAGGACTCCGCTCCCCCACCCGAGGACTCCGCTCCCCCACCACAACCCTACCTGACCGACCAGGCCGCTCCGCCGACCAGGCCGCTCCGCCGACCAGGCCGCTCTCCCAACAGCCACGAGACTCCCAACGACCACCCCAAGGACGACTACCCCCACCTGACCTCCCACACAAACCTTTATAGAGGTGGTTGAGCCCGGCCCACACACAGGTGGCCAATGAGATTGCAACACACAGGGAAAACTGCACAGTCATGCTCGCTCAGCCATACCGGTGGCCAATTGAATTCCAGCTCACCATAGCAAATATATGTGCACCCCACTGATTGGATGTCTCCATCCGGCCTGGCCCACCCCTATATCCGGGATTTGTAAGTAAGTTCCTCTGGGAGAGCATGGTCAATCCAAGCTTACAACAAGATGGTTACCTCTGGCTAACCAGGCTCTTACACGTGCTAACCTTTTGGACAGATGATTTCTATGAATAAGATGCATTTGTGCAAAGGTACAAGAATCAGAACTCTTACTAGATTCTGTAGGATTCTTTTCTGATGAGTTAGTAGCAATTTCACATTTCCATCAGCACTGTGAGTTTTTTTTTCACAGCCTCATCAACATTAAACTAAAAAATTGAAAAATGTTCAATCTTCTATTTGAAAAATGGCTTTTTTGTTGCTTTAATTTGCATTTCTCTGGGAATGAACTATAACTTTTTGTGTATGTTGGCTCTTTGTATACCCTTTTCTGTAAATGGCCCTCTAGGATAAAATAATGTTCTTCCTCACACCATGTACAAAGAAAATTCCATGTAAGGTCCAAAGACGCCAAAGCCAGAAGGGGGGAAAAAAAAGTTGTCTAATTGAGTGGAAGAGCTACTTGACATATTAAACAAGATAAATCTAAAACTGTAACAAAGGAGGAAGAATTAAAGTAAAGTTGAATTTATAACCAATAAATTGTTTATATTGTCTTTTGTCTGACAGAAACATCAAAAGACAAATAAATTATATCAAATACATGACAGACTTTAACAAAAAATTAATATCCCTGAATATGGTTCTTTTAAAATATGGATACAAAATACACAAAAGGGGAAAAAAAAAAAAAAGCAGTGACATTTTTTTCCACGTAGTTTTGAAGATTCTTGTGTTTGAAGCGTAAACAAAGTACATGTTTACATCGGATTATTGAATAGGAGGTGCATTTCCTCCTATACAAGTTTCTCCCATAGCCATCTGTTCTCTGCCTATAGTCTCTTGGCATTTGGATCTGATTTCCTCAGGTGGGAGTGTTACCTTTGGTAAGCCTCACATGCTGATCACATCTTGTTTCCTTTTGTCTTCCTTCCAGCCTTCCGTCTGTGGCACTGTAGCAAACTCAAAGCAGTTCAACTACCTCTTAAAGTACTTTGTAAAGTCTCAGGTACTTAATAGTAACTAATATTCAGAAAATTCTGTGTACTAGGCAAAGAGCTCTACTGAGTACCATTCACAATTTCAGGTGTGCCCTATAATGGGAGAATCACATCCAGTTCTATAGTTTAGAAACCGAGTTTAGGAAAGGCACCTGTCTTGCTTTATTTATAGCAGAATTTAAAGCACTTCCTTGTAAGTTACTGTAGGTGAGGAACACCTGAAAGAGTTCATGAGAAAGTACTTTGTAAAGTCTCAGGTACTCAATAGTAACCTATTGGGCTAGATTTTCCTTTAAAACTGTGGTTAAAAATAATCTGTGATCAGCAGGGGCATCACATACCCCTTGCTCCTTATCCCCTACTGGAGACAGCACATTTCTCACCAGCTGCCATTTGCTAGAATAGCTGCTTCAAGGAAATCAGCATCATTCAAAGCCCTGCCTTGAACAACATCCTCAGAAAGACCTCTCTGCCTTAATAGTTTTTCCTGAGTAGGCAGCACTCTGTGCTACTTCTCCTTTATAACAATTACAGTTCTAATCAATGTCTGCCACCTGGACTTCAGCACAAACTCACTAAAAGCACGAACCACATTTCTTGTGGGATACTTAGCACTATGCTAGGTGCATAGATAAACTTTCGAAATGAAAGTCACAGCATTTTACATAATACCCTCTGTAAGAATCTAATTGTTACCGTTTGTTCACTTATCCATGATCTATCTCCCTTATGAAAATATGGGCTTCACAAGAATAGGCGCTTTGCCTTCCTTATTTCTAGTCCTTTATATTCTTAACATCTGGAACTTGGAACATATAGGTGCTCAATGAGAATTTGTTAAATGAATATTGGTCTCTGTATAGGCTGTTGTTGGCTGACTTAATGGAACTTTGAGATCACCACCTTCCATTTTCAAAGCTCCATGATTGACTGTTGTGAGCACTCCTGGTTTCTACATACAATAGCCCTCCCCAAACCCCTCCGCCCTGCCCAGACCCTTCTTCATGATTCCAGTTACCTGCAGTCAAATGGTCTTGAAGCAGATAATCCTCCCACCAAATCATCAGATAAGTCAGTAATATTCTAATGCTGCCTTCACAATGCCTAGGTCATTGACCCCACTTCAAGGTATCACATAGGGATGTCCTCTCACAGCACAAGAAAAGGGAGTACAGTACACAACATTTTGAGAGACCACACTCACCTAACTTGTCATAATATACTATAAATAATTGTTCTGTTATTGCTCACCTCTTATTGTGCCTGACATATATCTAAATTTATTGCAGTATGCATACATATAATGGGTTCAGTGCTTTCTGTAGTTTCAGGCCTCACTGGGGGCCTTGGAACATACCCCAACAGGTAAGGTGGACTCCAGCATTTGAGTTATCTACAGTTCAAATTAATATCACTATATTATATTTCAAAACATACACAAAAATTAAAGGGTGAGAAAATGTTTGAGATCTGTTATACCATTTTTTTTTTCCTGGATGACAGAGTTATCCAGAGTTACAGGACAATCAGCCACAAAGTTAGCTGCAAAGCTAATCTTTTGCAATATTCTTTAAGCAAAAACCTGTGTTTAAAGACAGAGCTCTCTATAGTCAAGGTTCTAGAATGTATGAGAGAGGGGCAAAGAAAAATGATTTGCAGGTGATTGAAAAGTGGTTTTATTCAGATGTTCTTTTTCTAGTTTCTAGTTGAAGTTACTGGTGAGGGAGGTAATCAAGTATTCATAGATCATAGGAGAGGTCTACTCAAAAAGTGAGAAGTTCAAAGTACTGAGAAGTCAAATAAAAATTAGGGATGTGGGATTCACAGACCTGTACCCCTGGGGATAAAAATATGTTTATTAAAAAAAAAAATTAGGGATGTGGAATTTTATCAGACAGTGGAGTAGCAGCAGAAAATTTTTGCAGACAAACTTTCCTTTCAACCCAAGCCCCACAGAGAAAAGACGAAATAACCCTTAATGTTCAACCTGGACTATGTTATGATTATCACTACAATGGCAGCTTTAAAAAGAAATTGATGGTGTAGGAAACTGCTAGCAAATATTTTTCCGGAATTTCTTCAAGACATGATGGGTTAGCTCAGTCTTGGAAAAATATATGTAATAGAGGAACAAACTAAAAGCATAATGGATTCTCCCTCTAGTCATTTCAAATGCATGTCCTGACTCATTGTATTACTTTCGAATGAAAAAAGATCGAAATACAAATTTATCTGTGGTGTGGTATGGCAACCACAGAATTTCTATTTGAAAATCTACTTAAACAACACAAGAGCATGATGCTGGTTGTGCCTGGTATTTTTCCAACCTGCAAAGTCACAAACCCTGCTCCTGTGTTTTCTAGTTTCCTTGGTATGTATGGGACACACAGCAAGGCAGCCGCTTTGGCCATTTAATGCTTTGTTAGAATACTCAATCTCAGATTTTGCTCAGAACTAAAAGAATGAGCGCATTTCTTTTTCTTTTCAGTTATTAGTTTGATATTGAGTGCTGTATCATTAAATTTACTGGCTTCTGATTCGTATTTGCAATTCTTCTGTAAAACTTTTGGCATAACAGAAGCTGAAATCCTTGTAACAGTTTTGACTTTTGGAGTGGGGGGATACCATGGGGTTTACACAGGTTAAAAATTTATCTGAATACACAAGTTGTTCATCCCTCATGTAGAATTAGTAAATAATGTAGGAAGAAAACAGGACCCCCTAATGCTGTCTCTTGGTCATAATAATCACTTAATATTTTAGAGCATATCCCCCACCAGATAGCTAACCATATCATTTGTAAGGAAGCATGAATATAAGCTGTTAATACAGTTTTGTGTCTGGTTTTCTTAACATTTCATATTGTATCTTGAGCACTAATATATTAGGCATTTATAATGGGCACAGATTTCATAATATAGAAGTAACCCTTCTTGTTGAACATAGATGTAGTGTTCCACATTTTTGTAAAATTGGTGATAAACATCTTTCCATCTACTTTAAGTCTTTGCCCACACTTCAGATAATTCCCTTAGTAACGCTTCTTAGAAATTAAACTGCCGAGAATATTAGTGTTGAAAATAGCTTATGTTGGAGTTTTTGTGTGTTCGGGTCTGTCCTCAGCACTTTACGTATATGCATTCAATATTAGTTCAATTTTACAGAGGGGGGAAACTGAAGCACAGAGAGATTAACTCTCTAAGGTCATAGGGTAAGTGGAAAAGCTGAGATGCTACCCCAGGCGATTTGAGGCTGGAGCTGGTGCTCCTGACCCTTGTGCTGTATGGACTCTCTAATCACTTAGGTAAACATGACCTTCGCAGGTCATCCACATTAGACTTGGAAGTAATAGACCACCTACTTGAACCCCTGGACGCTACAGAAAGTAAAGCCTAGAAAGAGTAAGTGACAAAGTCAAATCGCTAGTAGCAGATCTAGGTTTTACATCTTGACTCCTCATCCTGCAGTCCAAACACTTGTTATTCCAAGGGTGACCCATGAACCAAAGCATCAGCCCCACCTGGGAGCTTGTTAGAAATGCAGAATGTCAGGTCCTACCCCAACCCTCCAGAAGCAGAATCTGCATGTTAACAAGATCCCCTGGTGATTCCTTTGTACATTAAAGCTGCAGAAGCTCTGGCAACACACTGTAAACTTGATAGATCTTGGTACTTCAGTGGAAAATCTGCATGTAAACAGCTAGTATTTCCACAGCATGAAAAAAAAAAGTCATTTTTCAGTTACTTAAAGCTTTTATGAGGTTGAAGCATATGAAACTGCTGTTATTTTAGAGAAAACGTTTAATATTGGCAACTTAGTGTGGCTCAACTTCTGTGGGTGGGTGGAAGGATAATAATAAAACAGGTATTAGTTTGAGTAGAGACTGGACTTGAAGTGGAAGAGGTTATTCCCAGTGAATATACATGTTAGTCAGGGAAAAAAACACAAACAATTACATTGCAAAGTGGTAAGTGCTTCAGGAGAGCATTCTGAGAGCTTTGGAAGAAGGTAAGTGATGTTCTGGAAAATAAACATGGAAAATCATTTGCTTCTGTTAGTGGCAAAAAAGGCAGCATACAAACCTTAGTCAAAATATTATATGGGCATACTCAGAAGCTTCGCAGAATCGAATTTAAACCAATTGGTTAAGTATATAAGGTGTTCCACAAAGTTTGGGAGCTATAACTTGCCACTTGAACTGAGAAAACTAAGAACTATGTTGTCCGTTAATAGTCATAGTAGATAATGAGAGTTTACAGGTCTCATCATTTAGGGTGTACTATTTTCATGGGCCCCACTTTGGCCGTTCCTCTTTTTTTGAAGTTAACAGTTTCAGGTTGGGTGAATTGAAGAACTGTCTTCCATACAGTATGAATGAAGAGAACAATCATAGGAGTAATATTTAAAGATGCACTTTTCTCTCATTCTCTCTCTCTTTTTTTTTTTTACCGGAAGCTGTGAGTAACCTATATGCAAGCAGTATGTGTAAATATAAAAACCTTGGTTAAATATTTTCCATTCTCAAGTCCTTTTAGGTATCTTGCTATTCTAGAAATGAGATTGCTATACAGATTTTGCACCTTTACAGTAGTTGGTTTAGAAATACTTAATTTGGGGGGAGATGGTTGAATAGGTAATAATTCCACTTTACCATCCTTTTCTTACAAGGTTCCCTTTTTTAGAAAGAACTGACCTACCAGTTGTTGGACCCATAATGAGGTACAATACTGTTCAAAGCAGTCCTAAGAGCCTGAGAAGGAAAGTATCTGAGACCAAAATTGGGCAATCATTGGAGTGATATGGGCATACTCAGGGAGAAAGTGACACGAGGGTGGGATAGATCGCACATAGGTACATGCAGGTGGTAGCTTTCAATATTCCCCACAGCCTCCCTGCAGGCCTGAAGGGTAAATGGCTTCTACTTCTCACTACCATCTTTATTTTTATGAAATCTAGTCTGGCAAAACTGCCTGCAAATGTCAGAAGTTTGATTCCTAATGTATTAGTTTTCTCCCTTGTCTGCTTTCCCCTGCCCTTCCCTCACATCCTTCTAAACTTTTACCAAATCTACCAAATACTATCTGGGCACTGGGAGAATATAAAAGAAGAGTAAGATCTAGCACCTTACTCTCAACTTGCTTGTAAATCAACTTTCTTCCTGGAATAGCAAAGATAGGACAGCCACAAAAAGCTATTAATACCCAGCGGTTGGTGGTGATTGTAAAAAAGGACAGATAGAGTACTATGGGATCACAGAGTGAGGAGCAATCACAGCTGTTGGTGGAATCAGGGAACTCCTGCCTGAGGAGTAATGTTTGAACTAGCTCATGAAAGGCAGGCAGGCTCCAGAGAGGGAGAAGGAGGGATTCCCCAGAAATGCATGCCACAGAGACTAAGACCCAGAGGAGGAGGTGGAGGGGATTTGGGGAATGTTTTGCACTGTAAAGAAAAAGGAAATAAAGAATTTGCTTACTTATTATTTATTTATTTATTGCAGGGGAGAAGCAGAAAAACAGAGTAACTATTCCCTTCAGTGGCTCAGCTCCAGCCATGTCATGAGAACCACAGGGTTCTCAAACTTTAAGCTCACATTACCTGAAAGGCTTGTTAAAGCCTATATTGCTAGGTCCACCCTGGAGTTCCTTATGTGGAGGGGGTTGTGGGGAGGAGCATGTGTAGCCTGAGAGTCTGCATTTCTGTGACGTTCCCAGGTGATGCTGGTGCTTCTGGTCTGAGAACTCCTGTCCAGAGATATGGCCAACAAGCTCCCATCCCACTTGCTATTTCTTCTGCCTGGAAATTTCTACCCCCAGATAGTCATAGTCACATGGCTCCTGGCCTCGGTTTATTCTTCTCATTTTTTCTCCTGACACTCTTTATTCCTGGTCTATGCTGTATTTTCATAACCCCTATCATATCTTAACACTATGGTGACTTTTTTTTTTATCCCCCATTAAGATATAAACCCCATGAGGGACAGTTGTTGCCTAAAGCAGTGCTGTAATTCCTAGCACCTAAATTTCAGCGTTTTTAGGCATTAAAATAGCATTGGGCACATAGTAGGCACTCAAATAGTGTTGACTTGCACCAAAGTATAAAATGCCTAGGAATAAGTTTAATTGAGGTGAAAGACCTATACTCTGAAAACTGTAAGACGCTGAAGAAACCAAAGACAACATGAACAAATGGAAAGATACTCCATGCTCATGAATTGGAAAAATACTGTTAAAGTGTCTATATTACCCAAAGCAATCTACAGATTCAGTGCAATCCCTGTCAACATGCCAACAACATTTTTCACAGAACTTGCATACTAAAGTTTGTAGAACCACAAAAGACCCCAAAAAGCCAATGTAATCTTGAACAAAACTAGAAATACTACAATCTCAGTTTTCAAGATATGATACAGAACTATAGTGATCAAAACAGTATGACAGTGGCATAAAAACAGACACAAGATGAATGGAACAAAACAGAACACAGAAATAAACCCACACTTACATGGTCAATTAGTCTAGGACAAAAGAGAAAAGCATATGCAATGGGAAAAAGACAATGTCTTCAAACAGTACTGGAAAAACTGGTCCTTTGCATGTAAAAGAATGAAATGGGCCACCCTCTTATACACAGAAATAAACTTAAATGGATTGAAGACCTAAATGTGAGACCTGCAGCCATAAAAATCTTAGGAGAAAATATAGGCGTAATTTCTTTGATATCAGCCTTAGCAATATTTTTCTAGATAGGTCTCCTAAGGCAAGGGAAACAAAAGCAAATAAACTATCAGGACTAGACCAAAATAAAGAGCTTAGCACAGCAAAGGAAACACAAAATGAAAAGGCAACCTACTGAATGGGAGGAGAAATTTGTACAGGATAACTCCGATTACATAGTTTAAATAGTAACCCACTAAGAATACAACTTATCAAAACAAAACAACAACAACAACAACAACAACAAAAACCAAAACTCCAATGATCTGATTAGAAATAGGCAGAGAACCTGAATATACATTTTCCAAAGATGACAGCAGGTGGCCAATAGACACATGAAAAGATGTTTAACATCACTAATCAGGGAAATGCAAATTAAAACCACAGTGAGATACCCCCTAATAGGTGTCACATTGTCAAAAATTAAAAAGGTAAAACATGGGAATGTAGACTGGTGAAGCCACAATCGAGGTTTCTCAAAAAGTTAATAAAAATTAACTTAATTAACCATAAGATCCAGTAATTCTACTAGAGATCTACTCAAAGAAAACAAACACACTAATTTGAAAATATATAGGCATCCCTATGTTATTACAGCATTACTTATAATAGGCAAAATATGGAAACAACTCAAGTGTCTACCAATAGATGAATAAAGATCTTGTACACACGTACACGGATATTATTCAATAATAAAAAAAGGGAGGAGATCCTGCCATTTACAACAACTTGGATAGATCTAAACGTTATTATGCTAAGTCAATTAAATTAGAGAAAGACCATATGATTTCATTTATATATGGAATCTAAAAAATAAAACCAACAGAAACAGACTCAAATACACACAACACACAGATGGTTGCCAGAGCAGAGACGGGTAGGGGAAGGGGTGTAAGGAGTGAAAGGGAGTGGGAGATATGGACTTCCGGTTATGGAATGAGTAAGTCAAAGGGATGACAGGAACAGCATAGGGTAGTAGTCAATGATATTGTAATAGATTCTATGATGATAGATGGCAGCTACACTTGTGATGAACTTAGCATAAGGTATAAACTTGTCAAATCTCTATGTTGTACACCTGAAACTAATGTAACCATCAGCTATACTTTGGGGAAAAATTAGTGTTGACTTGATAAAGGAGATACTGTCTTGGAATGAGAGGTGAGCTTGGGATTCGTATAGATTGAGTCAGAGAGGATGGAAGACAAGATAACTCAGGCCATACACCACATTGACTCCATCTTCCCATCCAAGTACTAACCAGGCCCGACCCTGCTTAGCTTCCAAGATCAGACGAGATCGGGCGCATTCAGGGTGGTATGGCCGTAGACCACATTGACTCCATCTTAAAGACACACGTCTTTAGTTTTATTAGTAAAAAGTTTGGGGTCAGGGGTAGTAGGGAGGGAGAGTGAAGTAGAGTAAGAGCTTTAAGTAACTGCAGAGTTTCAGAATAGCTGCTGTGAAGGCCAACTATATTCTAAGGGAATAAACACCCTCATTTAGGGCAGAGGAAAAACCAGTCAGACTGTAATTCTTTCTGAAATGCAAAAGTAGTCTTTCTGAAATGCAGAAGTAGTCTTTCTATCTCAATCTAAGAGGATTTCCTACTTGTCACTTGCAGTCATTCCCTTTTCCTGACACACAGAGGCCTGAAAACTCCTATGGGGGAGCCCAGTTCTTCCTGTGTCCTCCTTTTCTGCCCTGTAAGTCAAGGGCATAGAATACAGTTTCCAGCAGCAAGTTTTTACTCCAAACAGCCTGCTATACAGGGTTCTCCCAAATCCCTCTAACCTTCCATATGTTTATCAATTTTGAAGCCAAATGTATTGCTACTACATCATGCACACATGATATACCTTCCATGGAAACATGATCGATATGGCCAGTCCTATTAGAGTCTCTTACTAGAAAACTTGTGTCTTCATTATATTCACAAAAGTCTCAAATAGGAACTTAGACTTTTAGAGGATTCATAAATTAGTCCCATTAAGAGGGAAATCTAAAAGATAGAGGAGGGACGTGAAAATATGGCAAATAAGGTCACCTGTATAGGTGGTCACAGATTCTTTAAGTGCAAAAATAAGCTCATCTGGTGATATAATGTGATACCCTAGTTGTAACATTTAGCAACGCTCAATCTAAGACTGAAATGCTATACAAATACACATTGTGTGTGTTAAAAGTCAAGAGTAGGAAGAGGATTGTTGATCTAATGTAGTTGCATTTTCATTCTCCCCCCATTCTCCCCTGTCTCAGTTTAGATCACTGGATTAAGATCAAAGCCATCAAGGTTGCTGGAGGGAAAGGATAATTGAATGATGGGTATTAAACAGAGCCCTTGACGTAAAGAGCACTGGGTGTTAAATGCAACTGATGAATCATAAGATTCTATCCCTGAAACTAATATAGTATGTTAACTAAATTGAATTTTAAAGATTAAAAAAAAAAAAAAACCCAAAGCCCTTAAGAAGCAGAGACTCTTCTCTCTGCTTTGGGGATTCCTAACCCTGCCTGGAACAAAGGATTGGTGGTAAGGCATACCGCCAAGGCTGGTACTTGGTAAGTGTGGTACGATGAGGGAAGACAGGCCTGGAAAGATGGAGAGGATGGTGTACCTCCAGTCCTGATGGAATTGACAGGAGGAAGGAAAAGGGAAGCCCATTCATTTGGCTAAGAGAACATGAAGACATTTTAACAGAACTTTTAATTTCCCAGGAAGATGAAAGGTAATAGTTTTGTAATAGGTTATCTAAATGAGAGACTTTCCAAATATTCTAATATTAGACATAATAATATACTTAACATCTATATTATATTCCAATTTATAAATTTTGTAAGAAATTTGTTAACATTAGAGGAAGCAAGGTGTAGGAATCCTCTGTACAGTAAATGTAAAATTTAAGTTTAAGGGATGCCTGGGTAGCTCAGTTGGTTAAGCAGCTGCCTTCGGCTCAGGTCATGATCCCAGCGTCCTCGGATCGAGTCCCACATCAGGCTCCTTGCTCCGCAGGGAGCCTGCTTCTCCCTCTGACTCTGCCTGCCTCTCTGCCTGTGCCCGCTCTTGCTCTCTCTCTCTGACAAAAAAATAAATAAAATCTTAAAAAAAAAAAATTTAAGTTTAAGAAAACAAAACTGAGGGGTGCCTGGGTGGCTCAATGGGTTAAAGCCTCTGCCTTCTGCTCAGGTCATGATCCCAAGGTCCTGGGATCGAGCCCTGCATCGGGCTCTTTGCTGAGCAGGGAGCCTGTTTCTCTTCCTCTCTCTCTGCCTACTCATGAATTCTGTCAAATAAATAAATAAAATCTTAAAAAAAAACCCTGAAAAATCATATTTTATCAGGTCCTCTATCTACTATGTTTTCATAGGGCTAGGTTTTCTGTTTTTGTTTTTGTTTTGTTTTGTTTTTTAGGAAAGAGGCCAGTTAGCTTCCTATCTCTTCAGACACCTAACTCCATTTCTTACCTATAGTCTTACTCTTATTCCTACCACCTGGCATAAAACTTGGTCATACTCCCCTATGTTAAGTAGTAAAAACAAGAACAAAACCCTTTCAACTATTTATCAACTCTCCACTCCGACTTCATGGATAAGCTTCTTTAAATTATGGTCAGCACTCACCGCTAATGTCCTCACATCCCATTTGTTCTTCAACTGACCGAGCTCTGGATTTCCCTCACCATTTCACTAAAAGCACCTCTGATGATAATACAACTGAGATCTTGAATGGCCAAACCAATGGATATCACTTTGTCATATTTAATGTGACCGGCCTCACCTTTCTTGGATCTTACTCTCTTGGGTTTCTTTCTAGTACTTTCTACTAGTTTCTCTGGCTCTCCTTTCCCCCCATTGTTCTATCTTGGTTTGAGTTATTTTTAATGTAATGAGTGCTTCCTAGATGCCCCATCGTACACGCGATGGTTTTAAGACGGCATACATCAGTTCCTGGAATCTATTTCACAGTCTAGATATCTTGAGCTTCAGAGCGATCTATCCAGTTGGGTACTTTATAAACCCCTCAAACTACACAGAGCTGTAGTACTTACCCTCTCTGCAAAAAGCTCAGTTCTATTAATCCTAAGAATCATTTTACACTATTACCTCCTTCATCTCCTCTTCAGTTACCCAATTGTGAAAATTCTACCTGTTAAGTATTTCTTTAATTGGTTCCGTCCTTTCCCTTTGATCGTTACTGCCAGAAACCAGGCTCTACCATGTTATTACCATGATCACTATAATATCCCAGTCTTTTGTCCTCAATTATTAGCCTTCAAGTCTTCCCTTCTCAATAATGGGAAAGGGAATTTTCCTTGAGGGGCAGGTAAAGAAAGTAATCTAGATTTTTTTTTTTTTTTTTTGTAAAATTCTTGATGAACATCTAATCACCCTTGGGAGAAACTAGAACTTCATGTTATGGGACATAAAGTAGTTCATGACGTTGAAGGCTTACCTCACCTCTCCTACCAAGAGAAACACCCTTTATTTTGTTCATACTTAATTGCTCTCACTTTCTAGATTTGACCAAGTTCTCACTTGTAGTTCTTTGCACAGGCAATATATTCCCTGTGTCTGGAAAGCCTTCACTTAATTTCTATTTCCTTATGCCTGAGATGAGGACCCTGTTCTTGGAGTCCCAAGCATTCAGAAGAAAAAATGTAAAATACTTTGCATATTTAATAATTCACTCAGATTTCTGTCTTTTAAAGACTCTTCTCACAACAAAAAAGCCTTTTTTGACCTTTCAGAGGTCTAGATTAAGTGATCCATTCTCTTGCACTCACTCAACACCAAGAGTTTTGTCTGTGATCACAGTGATCCCAGAGTTGAAATTGTTTACTTATCCAAGTTACTCATTACACTATGCACATGGACTGCTCTTTTATCTGTAGCCCCACACTAGCAGAGGGCCAGATATGCTATGAATATTTAAAGAAATGAAATTAAATCCTCCCCCATTAAATACTTCTCAGCCTCCTAAGGCTGAGAAGCCATTTTACTTCATTCCCAGTAACCCTAAGGAATAAGAAAGAGTAAGATTTCTGGATTCGCCAAACAGTGTTGTTAACTATAAGGACTACTTCAAACTCAGCTGACCTGGGTTTTAGTCCCACTCCACCAGCTCTGCAAAAAAATTTGTTTTTGAGTTTTGCTTCCTCGTTTATTAAAGAAAGGGACTGATCTCTAATTTTGTGATCTTTCTTTTCTGATTCTATGATTTAAGTACCATTTACAGAATAAAAATGCACATTTTGAATCTGTGTGAAGTACACAATTCTAAAAGCCCATTTGGATGGATTGCTTCTATAGGAGAATGAAATAGAAGAACCAATTTAATGAAATTGGTTAATCATTAAATATCAGAATGACCACTGAGAGAGGCTGCTACTTATTTCCTAGTATGTTTCCCCCAAGCCATACTCACCATTCCCAGCCATTATTTCATAGCCTCCCATGCAGCCAAATCTATCTAACTAACTCTCGCCAATAGGCAGTGAAGGTGAAGGACTGTTTTCTTAAAGGAGAGTGACCAACATTTTCCATGGTCCTGCTGGCTGGACCTCACGAGCTAGACTCACTGAACCACATTTGAGAGTTGAGTGTTGAGCATGGCAGAGACACAGGACAGAGTCCATTTCTCTGGCACTACCAACTATACCCGCTTGTATTTCTACATGAGAAAGAAATTTCTTGTTCAAAACATTGAGATTTGGGATTGTTATAGAAAAAGAACAAACAAAAACAAACCAACAAACCCACAACCCAACAGTATTCTTAGTAAAAAATACTAATATTTTATTATTTTCAAAGCACACTGGGAAGATGGTAATTTTGCTGAAGCAATTTTAAAGTTTGCTTGAACCTTTAATAAAATAATTTATGAAATTTCCTATACTACCCAGAACAAGCTACTTGAAAACTTCATATTCTACATTCCACTTTATTATGAAGAAACTAACACCCAGAGGTAGACTGGAAAAGGTATTTGTTTGGCAAAGCAAATTCTAATCCTATGAACCAGTTTTCTACTGAGGGATCATAGTGAAGACTAGAACAGTTCACAAGACAACTTCATTTTCTGATCAGCAGTTCCATTTACACAGACTAAAAGACTAACGCTTTTGTAGCTTTGACAATATAAAATTATGGAATAGTAACATCCTTCACTACTTTTCAGGAAGTGGAAGTGATCATGCTTCATGGTATTACCCAGAATGTATCCTGGTGCCATAAAATAAAATCTTCATTACCAGATTGGGCTCCAAGAAGTGGTCCAGAAGCACATAAAACACTCCTCTTTCTACTAGCTCAATGGCAGAGGGAATGCTGATCCCTATGCCTGCCTGGGAGTTCAGGTCAGAGGAAATAGAGACCCACAGCATTGTATGCTTTTACCAAGCAAAGCGAGAGGCCTCAACACACAGAACAGATTGTGGGGAATAAAGCTTTTGGAATAAACACCTGATAATCAGCACTTAGGAGTTGCCCTTTGAGCTAGTGCATAAGGAAAACTTAAGTTATTCTCCCATTAATAAGGGCCAACAGCTCAAAGGAACTTTCCAGAGAACACTGAAGAACTATAAACCACACTGACTTGTGAACAATAGGTTCAAAAACCAAACTTAAAACCTACTGTACATCTTTCATAATTCCCTAATGCCCCTAGAGCTCAGACATTCCAATCTATCATTCGTGATCTGAGATGGCTCATTTTTGCTTTAGGCCCTTATGATGAATGGGGCCTGCCTTCTTTTGTTAAAGATGGATCAAGGCTGAAGCGCTCCCTCCTCTGGACTACCGAAGGAGTCTCAAGGCTGAAGAAGAGTGAAAGAGAGACAGGAGAACCAGAGAGTCTGATTATAGAGGTCTTGAAAGCCAGGCAAAGGATTCTGGATTTGATGTAATCAGTATTAGGAAGCCAAAGTAGATTTTTGAGCAAGGGAGTAAGACATGCAAAGGCTTATTTTAGTAAGATCATTAGAACGAGAATGGAGTAGAGAGGTAGAGCAGTTAGGAGAAAGCTATATTACTTTGGGCTAGGATAAGGAAATACTGATATGACTGGTGGCTATGGCAAGGGAGAAGAGAGAGGACAAGGAGGAGACTTTCTATAGGAAGATGGTAAGGAACTAAATTTGCAGTCTTGAAATAAGAAGATAGCTAAACACTTGAAACAATGCTTATTAAAGAAGGAAACACAGGGAATAAGTCTGAATCCATGATTTACCATCTAAATCAGGACTCTGCTCAGACTGAAATGGGGTATTGCCAATTACTAGGCCAGAAGACCAATTACTATTGCCAATTACTAGGGCCAGTCTCAGGCAAACAGGGATTTCGAGCCACCTTACCTGAAAGGAGTTTTAACTACCACCATAGAAGACAACACAGATTCCAATGACCACCCGGTACTCTTGAACTCTAGCTCTGGGTTTCTAAAAGTAGACATTAAAAGGAAGCCACCATTGGAGGATGAAAATAAAAAGCTGCTGTTGAGAGACAGAGGAAGAGCCAGAGTGGTAAGCTGGAAAACAAATAGGACATCCCTGAAGTTCAAGCTGTTCTGAGTCACTGTATTTCTCATAGTTGTCTGCTTTTCAATAGGTCACATCACATCCTGATTTGGGGTCTCTTTGCTTAAAGGTTTCAAGGACCAAACTGCCTTCTTAAAAAACAAACCCTGTTTCCTTCCATTCCTAATTCTCCATATCCCTTTTCCATGAAGGACTAGTAAACCAAGGTGGAGGTATGGGGTGTTGGGGGCAACAGGGTGAAGGATGGGGGTGTGGATACTGCATGGACACTGACTATTCAGCATGCACCGGCTGTCTAGTGGGCCATATCCATCCTTGCACATACATACCTATGGTCATGGGACAAAGGCAGTCCTTAGAGTTGCTCCCCTGAAAGGAGAAATGACCACACAGTGACAGGAAAGGAGTCTTTAGCATGTGCAGGGCTGAGTGAGGAAGGAGTGTTCCAGTCCTTAGCGGGCACATCCAATACCACGGGGCTCAAGTCCAACAAGGAACCCTAGTGTCAGGAAGCATGTTCACACTCCTCCCCAGCTGAGCTATGGAAGGGCTGAGTGATCAGAACAGGTGAGGCCTGGGATAGATTTCCACTCCTCCCTTCTTGGTTCAGAGCTCACTAATCAATCCTCATGGTCTCTTCATTCCATCCAACATTTATACATTGTCTACTAATGTTATGTGTGGAGTTATTTACTAAACCAAGCTATCAGAGGGCATGGACTCTGTTGGTTAATGTTCTTGGCACAGAGTATTATTACTTGTTGAATGAATGAAGGCACACACCCATGGCCAGATTCTGTGCTACTTTGTTTTTACTCATCTTACACTTTCCATCCCTTGTGTTGTCTGCCTGCTTTTCTAATGAGGATTCACCATCAGTAACTCATCACCTAGAGAAGGGAACAACAATTAGACTTCCAGTTTTAGCTACATAATCCACTTTGTTACCCTGAAACTATCAGTTCCCCAAACAAGATTAAACCTTCAGTTTTCCTTAAGACCAATTATCTTCTGTATCTTAAACAAGTGACAGAATAGGAAGTAGTTTGTCCAGTCAAGCAGAGCCAGGTTAGAATCCCAACTGTGCCCTTACAATGACCTTGGGTTAGTTAGCTCTGGGGTTAGATTACCCAGTTGTATTTCATTTAGCTTAACTGTAAAATGGGGATATCCAAAACTGCATTATATTGTTGATAAAGACCTACAAAATTGTTTTTACCAAAATGCAAGAAATGGGGCTGCTCCATAATTAACAAATCCTAAACCTATTAAAGGAGAAAAAGTGAGGTGGTTTAGAATTTTAACGTTGAATTGGAAACAAAGATCACACGAAGTAACTATGCCACCATGTCATGCCATCAGATTCTCATTCACTCAAGAACGAGACATGCAGAAAGTAGTTCCTGAGGGAAGCCATGTCTTTCGTGATGAGAGAATGGCCTATTTAGTAAGATGAAGTTAAAATCCATCTCTGGTGGGAATGTGCTCAGACACTTCCAGTTTTAAAGAAGCTCTAGATTTCTACAGTGATGGACAGGTAAGGTGATCTTCAGTTTCTCCAATGTCTCAGCTTTATTCTCCAACTTTCAGACATCCGGTAATTTATACATTTGGAACTGACTTATTATGTCTCAGCCAAAGGGAAAACAGCAATTAATGCTTTCATTGCAGAACAGAAAAATAGTGCAGCTTCCTCCAGAGAAGTTCCAGTTGCAGCAAATTCTAGAAGGAAAAATTTACTGCCATTGGCTGTGTTTCCTCTACATGGTGCTTAGTTAAGTGCCTGCACCTGCTCCGCTGAAGCAGGTCTGCTAACTTGGTCATCATCAAACACCACACGCTGAAATAATTAAGAACAGGGCCCCAGCTGGGTGGAGCTGAGTAGGTCACACGGGTGTGTCTAAACCTGTGATCTGTGATTATCACATGGCCTGACACCAGACAGAAGAGTCTGTAAAGTCCACAGTAGGGCCAATACCAGTCATGAAACATGGCTCCCTTGTCCAGATCTCCAAAGGCATGATGAATGACAGAATGTGAAGCCTGAACCCTGTGTGTTTAGGAGACTAAAAAGCAACCCTTCTGATGTCCGCCCCTTTCTCTTTCTCCCTGGAACACAGGGGTGGAAAAATCAGGATTGTGTTACCATCTATAACCCTTACCTCCACCAAGGCCTCCTCCCCATCTTATTGTCCCCCAAACTGAGGACATGTTTTTTGTATTGTTTTAAGTTTTCTCTGTAAGCACCATATTCAGGAGAAACAGTAAAGGCAGGGCCTAGATTTATTATTTTTTAAAATTTTATTTATTTGACAGAGAGAGAAATCACAAGTAGGCAGAGAGGCAGGCAAAGGGGGTGGGGGGAGCATGACCCTGAGATCATGACCTAAACCGAAGGCAGAGGCCCAACCCACTGAGCCACCCAGGTGCCCTAGCACTAGACTCTTTAGGAGACAAAAGGGAAGTATTTCTCTTTCTAGGATCATACTTAATAAGTTCTTCTTTACATTATTACTAGTAAGAACAACTGTGTCTTAACACACTGGGCACACCTAGTGGAAAGTTTTCCTCAATTGATAGTTACATAAAGATAAAGATTTAAGATCCTGGTTTTCCTCCTCTACCAGATGCAATTGAATTAGATGAGCTATTTAAGGTTCTTCCTGATTTAAAATGCAGTAATGCCCTAATTTGCAGATTCAAAGAATGTCCCCTGCAAATCTGAGTAAAACAAATGCTGTAGAGTCCTCAGTAAGCCTTTGGGAGAAGAGGTGCAGAGTCACACACTGCTTCCTCTGCAGTCCTGTGCCTCCTTAAGAAAGGCAAATACAAGGTACCCTAAGCTACAGACATGGGGTGAGGGGGAACTAATTGTTTTTTCCCCTTCTACATTCTTCCCTTCTGAAAAAAAACACCCAATTTTACTGTTGGTTACTTTTATTCGGCTTATTTTGAGCTGGCTCATTTGCATGGCTCAGATTTAAAAATCTTTCTACTAACCACTATGCAGGCTAACACACACACACACACACACCCATGCACACACACCACACTCTGGTCTTAATCACTGGTGAATTTCAACCCTTTCTGCCTACAATCCTGAAGGAGAAGCTCTGGTTTTCAGGTCATAATTCACATGGTACAACAGCATCCTTCTTATGTGGATACTGTAAATACTGGCCACACCAAGGACAGAATCCCATTCAACACTGGCCCACAGTGGAGGATGGCACACTATAAAAAGTGTGAAAAGCTAGACTTATGACCGCCGTGTTCTTTCAGTGAGCTTGACCCAAGAGCTGGGAACCGCACACACGCTTTACTTTAGGTAAGGGCGAAGTGTACAGATTCACACAAAAAGCACAGATGAGGAAAAAAAAAAAAATCCAAGGCAGACTCAGGAGTGAATCAGCCCCCTTATACAACTAAAAGTCACACAGGAAATGAAAGTTGCTCTACTCACCCAGCATAGCTGTTGTTATAAAGGTGGCCGTGCCCTGCTTGCAGAATCTCCAAAAAAAGCAGGCAAAGAGGCAGAAAAGCAGTGGTCCAAGTCCTGGGCTTCCCGAGGCACTTCATAGTGTTGCAGGGAGAGGAGCTGAAAGTTCCCTTACAGTAGTCACCTGAGGCTGGAGGTGGCTCACAGGACCCCCTCCACATGCGCAAACCTTCTCTGGAAGGGGTGGGAACAAAGGCTGGGGAGCTAGTAAAATGTGACACTTCTTTTCAGCCACGGGGCGGGGAATTTAAGCAGCCTAAGAAGGGAAATTGCTATTAAAACTTGGTGTTGGGATGAGAAGCAGCAGCACACACAGCCCAGCCCAGCAGCTGAGCCTGATCCTTAACCAGGCTCCCCTAGAAGGGGCTGGGCCTCCCCTGTGCTGACTCATGGCTGGGGTTCACTGGGTGCTGCTTCCTTTGGATAACTTCTTCTGGGTTTTTTTTTTTTTTTTTTTAAGATTTTTTTTATTTATTTATTTATTTATTTATTTGACAGAGAGAGAAATCACAAGTAGGCGGAGAGTCAGGCAGAGAGAGAGAGAGAGAGAAGCAGGCTCCCGCTGAGCAAAGAGCCCGATGCGGGGCTCGATCCCAGGACACTGAGATCATGACCTGAGCCGAAGGCAGCGGCTTAATCCACTGAGCCACCCAGGCGCCCCTCTTCTGGGTTTTTTTGTTTGTTTCTTGCTCTATAACTTTAGGCCCCTAACTTTCTTGGACAACCTTTCTCCTTTTATTACGTTCTATGGCACAGGACCGTATCCTAAACACAAATGATTTGCTTGAGGATGAGCAAAACACTTAGGCATACATAGAACATTCTGGGCTTAAGGTTCTGAGCTCCCATAGCAAATTTCTACATGGATTCCACATACTGAGATGCATGGTGAGTAGCCTTCATGAGTATAAGAGCAAGGATAAGGTCAGGCCCGTGAATCTGAAGAGCCAGGCTTGGACCCAGCTCCTACCTGTATGGAGAAGGGGCAGCAGGTTCGCCGGATTTCTGGGAGCTCTCCATATCCATTCCATGTCAGCAACACCCAGACCTGCTGCGATTTCAGAAGTTCTCATAGGGATCAAGAGGCTTTACTACCTTCACTCACATTTGGAATCACTTAGGAAGCCAGACAGACCATTTAAATCAGAATTCCTGTGGTGGGATTGGTGCTTTAAAAGGATATTCAGGTGATTCCAATGTTCAGCCACCATGCTGGTCTAGAGTGGGGCTTCTCAAACTTTAACATGCGTACAAATCTAATCACCTGTGCATCCTGTTAAACTGTCCCTTCTGATGAAGTCATTTGGGGCTGGGGCCCAAAATTATGCATTTCTTTTTCTTTCTTTTCTTTTTCTTCCTTCCTTCCTTCTTTCCTTCCTTCTTTTTAAAATATTTTATTTATTTGACAGAAAAAGACACAGCGAGAGAGGGAACACAAGCAGGTACAGAAGGAAGAAGCAGGCTTCCTGCCGAGCAGGGAGCCCGATGTAGTGCTGGATCCCAGGACCCTAGGATCATGACCTGAGATGAAGGCAGACGTTTAACAACTGAGCCACCTAGATGTCCCAAGATTCTGCATTTCTAACGAGCTTCCAGGTGATGCTTATGCTGCTGGTGCATCAATCACAGTTTGCAGAGTGAGGCCTTACTTTAGAATGAGGTCTGATTTTTCTCCTTTCTCTCAAAACTGGAGGGGGGTGGATAAAAAAACCTTGGAGCAAATCATCTCCTCATTTTATCCATGTTTGTGATGAAGGTGTTTTTTTCATCTACGTGCTCCTATCCAGATATACCAGAAAACCCATCTGGAAGGATATACTTTGCTCTAATAAATAAGAATGGCCTTATCTAGGGTGACTCCCATTTTGCCCCATGCCAAGGCCTGGTCCTATTCTGGAAGAGTGTGGGAGCCAGCATCTCTCTATATGCTCACACACTTTTCAAATTTCCCAAAGATTCTGGGAAATTTGAGGATTCTGTGTCCTCCAATATTATGTCCAGAACACTGGTTAGAAGAGAAAGTACTATATCTTTCCTTATCTTCTCTACTGAAGTCATAAGTTTGGTGTAAGAGATCCATAATGATTTTCAGTTAGAATGATTCTCTAAAGCTTTCTTGACTACCCAAAGGTTAGTTTAATCTCTTCTCTGTGTCCCCCTCTCTAATAACCAGTGTGTTGCCTACTGAAGAGCATAGCACATTGAATTTAAGTATTCATGTGGTTCCCTCCCAAGACTTCCTTCTCCTTGAGTACAGAACAGCACGCCCTTTCACCTTTATGTCACTTCCTTATATCTACTAGAGGGAACACAATGTTTGCTGAAGCAATGATCAGCCATGCTGAGTGAATGATGAACCTGAAAAGGGTTTCGTTCAACATATATTCTGTGACTTCTGTATCCAAACAGAGGAAGATGGAGGCCCTAGAGTAGTGGACAGTCCCAGGTCTCCTGGTTTTGTTTCTTGTTTGTTTGTGTTGTTGTTTTTTCCTTCGTGACTTTATGGCCTGGATCTCCTGTCCTTGAAGGGGTGAGGCTGCTCTGCAAGGTATGGCCATGCATCCTGAGGCCATTTTGACAAGGCCAAGAAAGCCTATGTAATCATGACTGAACTGTTGAAATAGGAGGTTACTGTGTAAATAAAACACTTCATCTCTTTGAATTTTATTATGTCAGAATAATGTATAAATCTGTCATATTCTATCACAACATTAAACTAGGAATGTTCAGTCTCTGGCTGAGGATTAAGCTCATCCTCAAATCATTCTGAAGAATGGGATCCGGTGAGCATGTTCAGCAAAGGCTCTCCAGACTCTGAGACCAGGGTGATCATTTCCTGGACTATCAAAACACAAGAGACCCAGGGGACATCCTATAGCCTCCCTTAATATTTCAGATCAAAGAGAAGTTCTCAAACAATTGAAGTCATTCCTAACAATCTTCCTCTGGTTTTCTAAGGATGAAGTTGTCTAATCAAACTTCTCCTGGAGTAGATAAGCTCCCATAAAATGAGTGATAAATGGAGTCCATTTAGTAAGTGGGAGGAGAAGAGAATGGCTTTACAGACGGATTCGAAGATAAAAGTTCCATTTTTAAGGCACTGAGAAGGAGTGAATTATTAAACCAGTGGAAGATTTAGAGATGGAAAGATGAGAATTTCTATTTATCGACTCTGCCTTTGTCATATTTTAGTTGAAGAGTGAACTTTTTAAAAAGAAATTATTATTACCCTGCAGAGAAACAAAAGGAAACAATAATTGGGAAAGGAAAATGTCATCTTGATTTGGGTCCATTGTTGTCCATGAATAGATAAATTTTTATTAAAGTATAGTTGACACACAATATTGTGTTAGTTTCCTATGTATAATACAGTGATTCAACATTCATATAGGTTATGAAATGATCACCACAATTAATCTAGTTACCATCTGTCACCATACAAAGCTAATATGGTATTATTGACTATATTCCTGCTGTTGTACCTTATATCCCCATGGCTTATTTATTTTATAACTACAAGATGGTACCTCTTGATCCCCTTCACCTATTTCACTCCCCCTCCCTCCACCACCAAATCCTCCTCTCCTCTGGAAACCATCAGTCTGTTCTGCTTATCTGAGTCTGGTTTTGTTTGTTTTGTTTTGTTTTTTAGAATTGACATATAAATGAAGTCATACAGCATTTGTCTTTCTCTGTCTGACTTATTTCACTGAGCATAATACCCTCTAGGTTCATTAATGTCACAAATGGCAAGATTTCATCTTTTAAAAAGATTGTATTTATCCATTTGAGAGAGAGAGTGAGAGAAAGCATGAGAGGGGAGAAGGTCAGAGGGAAAAGCAGACTCCCCAGGGAGCTGGGAGCCTGATGTGGGACTGGATCCTGGGATTCCGGGATCATGACCTGAGCCAAAGGCTGTTGTTTAACCAACTGAGCCACCCAGGTACCCAGATTTTATTATTTTTTATGCTCAAGTTTTTACTGTTGGATATATATCCACATATTCTTTATTCATTCATCTATCAATGGACACATTGGTTGCTTCTATATCACAGCTATTGTAAATAATGCTACAATGAACATAGGGTTATACATCCCTTTTCAACTTAGTGTTTTCATTTTCTTTTCTTATATCATGTTTTTTATTTTAATTCCAGATAGCTAACTTACAGTATTATGTTAGTTTCAGGTGTACAATATAGTGATTCAATAATTCTATACAAATTATTTAGTGCTCATCAAAGTACACACTTTAATCCCCATCCCCTACTTCCCTTGTCCCCCAGTCTACCTCCCCTCTGTTTTTTGGTCTGTCTCTCTTTTTCCTTTGCTTGTTTGTTTTGTTTCTTAGATTCCATATATGAATGAGATCATACAGTATACATTTTTCTCTGACTGACTTATTTCACTTAGCATAATGCTCTCTAGCTCCATCCACGTTGTTGCAAATGGCAAGATTTCATTCATTTTATGGCTCACATCTTCTTTATCCATTCATCTATTGATGGGCCCTTGGACAGCTTCCATGGTTTGGTGGTTGTAAATAATCTGCAATAAACATTAGTGGTGCATGTATCCCTCTGAATTTGTGCTTTTGTATTTGGGGGGTATATACCTAGCAGTGCAATTACTGGGTCATAGAGTAGTTCTATTTTTAATTTTTTGAAGAACCTCCATACTCTTTTCCATAGTGGTTGTGTCAATTTACATTCTCACCAACACTATGAGTGTTTCCTTTTTGCCACATGCTTGCCAACACTTGTTATTTCTTGTGTTTTCGATAATAACCATGCTGACTGGTGTAAGGTGACATCTTATTGTGGTTTGAATGTTCATTTTCCTCGTGGTTAATGATGGTGAGCATCTTTTCATGTGTTTGTTGGTCATCTATATGTCTTCTTTGAAGAAATGTCTATTCAGATCTTCTGCCCATTTTTAAATTGGATTCTTCGGGGGTTTTGTTATTGAATTGTAGATTATATATTTTTAATGTACCTTCCATATCTGAAATTATATGATGTTGTAGGGAAAGATTGTGCACAACCTTTTCTTATGTATGTGAATGAGAGCCATGTAGATTTATTTTTGTAAAGATATCTGGAGGAGAAGATAAATGGGTATGGCTGGGCTTTGTGATACAGAAAACCCTCCCATTGCAGTTTCATGCTCATTCTTCAATGTCTTATTAACATAGACCTATTGCTTGTCAGGTCTCTTTTATGGCCTTTTGCTATTGTTCCAACATGTGAGAAATTAGCAAATGTGATGTTAGGTTGCTGCCTTATGCAGTCTTGGCAATTCTGTAAGGAACGTTCTGAAGCTTCCTTTAACAATGATTCCCTCGCAACTGTCTTTTTTCAGCACCATCAGCCATCTCTTCTTGCCTTATGTTTTTAATCTTTCTCTTGTTAACTCTCCATGTTTCTCCCTTCCTTAAATGCAAGCTGACTCCTTTCTTTTTTCAGGCTTCTCAAAAGCACACTCTTAACTTTGACAATTATGTTTTCCATCCCTACCACCCCAATGAAACTGTCTCTTAAAGATCCATGGTTATTTCTAAGTGAGAAGCCCTCTGTTGTCACTCTGTATTTGTATATTTTCTAAGACTATTCATCACCCCCTGTTTGAAACTCTTCTTTCTGTGATTGGGGACATTGTTTCTCTATTCCTTTCTTTCCTAGAGTTATTTCCTATTTTTTGACTGCTTACAAAGTTGATGTTTCATGGCAGTGTTGGCCTTCTCCTCTTCTTGATGTGCTGTGGACAGAAATGGGTTGAAACAATTTTGTGGGATGAGACTGCCTTAAGCTGGGTCTGGAAGGGAAGGAAAGATTGGCTGACTAAAATAAGAAGGGGTGGAGAAAGATGGTCATTATTATCAAGAAAACATTGTAAGCAAATACAGAGGATGTGGACCTTGAGTGTGATACTTGGTACTACTGCCAGAGGGGCTGGGCAGACAAGTAAACATAGAATTGCACTTGGTGGTTGAATTAATTATATGCAAACACGTCAGAGATGCAATGATAGAATATTAGAGGGGAGTAGATTACATATATAGGCTGTTATGAGGAAGTGGACATTTAAAGCAAATATGAGAAGGAAACAGCTGTAGCAAGAAAAGGGTGGTTGGGGGAGTATGGGTAGGAACAAGACCATTGCAGCTCAGGCTGTAGCTTAGACAAAGAAGTCCTGTTCATAAATTACTGTCCTTCTTTATGTCAAGACAGGAGAAAGAGAGGGACATTTGGCATCTTCAGTCTGGCATTCAAGGCACTTGAGAACATTTCCACTTTTATCCTCTTCAATATTTCCTTAATACTCTGTATTATCTTTTCCTTCCTCTGGGTTGGTTTATATTTCTTTGATAACAATGACCACCTCTCTCCAGCCTTCATGTCCTCAATCCAGCCACTCCTTCCATCCCTTCCAGACACAGTTCAAGTCAGTTTCATTTATGAAACTGTTCCAATCCCACTTCTGTCCACCGTCCTCACCTTCCCAGCACTGATACATCCATTCTTGTATACCTTTATGTTCTAGTGTGTATTGACACTTAATTCAGTAGCACCATTTACTATAAACTGCTCAAGGGCAGGCACTCTATTGTGTACATCTTCATGGTCCATAGTGCCTAGAATTCTGTTGGGTCCCCAATTAACATCCATTAACAACAAAGCTGTTGGCTTGCCTTTCAGCCCAGTACTCATGGGACCATTCAGCTGTCAGGGGAGCCCTTTTCTAGAACTCCAGACATCACCCGTGTCCTTGGCTAGGTCTCTCACAAAGAGAATCTTGCTCACTCAGATGAAAGAACAATTTGAAGAGCAAGCTTTATTGATGGACAAACCTATTATTACATTTTTAGACTCTTGTAATTATGTCACAATGATGTTTTACAAAATTTATGGAGCAAAGCCAAAGTATTTTTTTTTAAAGATTTTATTTATTTACTTGAGAGAGAGACAGTGAGAGAGAGCATGAACGAGGAGAAGGTCAGAGAGAGAAGCAGACTCCCCATGGAGCTGGGAGTCTGATGCGGGACTCCATCCCGGGACTCCAGGATCATGACCTGAGCCGAAGGCAGTCGTCCAACCAACTGAGCCACCCAGGCGTCCCGAAAAGCCAAAGTATTTTAATGCAGGAAGGTGGTAACAAGGAGTTTGGTCTGCTGATTCCAAACAGCAGAAAAAACTTCCCTTCTTTTTCCTTCTCTTTGTCTTTTTGTTCTTTTCTCTCCCTCCTTCCCTTCTCTTCTCCCTCCTGGCTCCCCTTCCTTCCTGATACCAGTCTCCAAGGCTCTCATGAAGAAAAAAGGTAGGGAAAAATAGTAAATAAAAAATACTTTAAATATTATTTCAAATGACAGAGAATGGATGTTTGTATTATACCAGTTGTAACATTAAGTGTTTTAATGAAAATTAAGAGAAATTTGAGACAGATGGAGCATGAAAGTGAGATTAAGAAAGCTTGATTAGAATAAAGTCTAAAGCAATATTTAAGCAAATGATTGAAGAACTACCCTTCTATCCATTTGCCTATGGCAGTGGGAGGTGATAAAAGACAAAAACAAGTAAGCGTGGGAAAAAAGTAATGACAGAAAAGGCTCAGGTATAAGCAACACTTAAAAAAAAAAAAGACTAGGTAGAGAGGGAGTTTCTGATACAACAAAGATCAGCAAAATAGGGGATGGAACCTTTCTTAAGAAAGAAAAGCTGTGAGGAATGAGGGAAGTCAGGCAGGCAACAATGTTTCATGGTCAGACTACTCATAAAGGCAGAAGGAGGAGAATGTGTTCCTGATGCTAAAAGACAGAGAGAAAGAGTAAATAGAAAAATAAAGGACCTCTATTCAAATGAAATTATAGAGAGAAATGTGTACTTTGGTTATCCCCCAAATTCCAAGAATATACAGAAGTTGACTAATACTTCCAATGTGCTATTATTTTTTAAGATACTGATGCTGATACAGAAACTAAGAAACATTCTAAGAATCTAAGTTCATATAATAAAGGTAAAATTTTGGCAAATATGACTGGTTAAGTAATTTTGGTATGATAAACAACAGCGATATTTACTTTAATTTACCCATGTTAAATATAATATAAAAGTGCTTTTTAAATTCTATTTGGGTATGCTTTCTGTAAACCTATACAGATTGGTTATAAAAATGTGATTCTGTGTATTTAAAATTCATTAACATTCAACACACTATCTTGAAACACCTGGCATACTAGAAAACACCTTATTTCCATAGGAATTGTGTTTTCTTGTTTGTGCCAGCTTGAATTTCTAAGATCTTTAGGGAACTTAACAATAAAAATACAAATAATGAATTGAAAAATGGACAAGGGATGTGAATAGACATTTCATAAATATATACAAATGACCAGTAAGTACATGAAAAAGATGCTTAACATCATTAGTCACTAGGGGATTGCAATTAAAAACCACAATGAAATGCCACTTCACAAACACTGAGATGGCTATAATCAAAGGCAGATAATAATGACCATATGTGAAAATATAGAAAAATAGGAACTCTCAGAAATTGCTAATACAAATGCAAAATAATGCAGCTGCTGTGAAAAATACTTGTGTTTTTCTTCAACAATTAAATGCAGAGTTATCATATGATCTAGAAACTCCAACTCCCACATTTCATTCCAGAAAATCCAATCATATGTTCATATCAAGATCTGTACACATACATTCATAGTAGTGTTATTAATAGCCCAAAGTAGAAAAAAAAGCATATATCTGTCAACTGATGGAGGTATACATAATGTGGTATATTCATACAATGGAATATTATTTGGCAATAAAAATGAAGGAAATACTGATATATGATATATATGGCACCCTGGATGAACCTTGAAAACATCATGCTGACTGAAAGGAGCCAGAAACAAAAGGTCATATGTTGTAGGATTCCATTTATATGAAATGTACAGAATAGGTAAAACATATAGACATACAATAAGTATATTAGCAATCGCTGAGAGTGGGGGAAAGGGGATGGGGTTTTCTTTGGGAGTGATGAAAATATTCTGGAATTGGTTAATGTGATGGTTGTACAATCTTGTAAATATACCAAAACCAACTGAATTGTACATGTTAAATGGGGAATTCTATGGTATATAAATTATATCTCAACTATTACAAAAAAGATCTTGGGAACTTAAAAAAGTTCAAGGGAACTTGAAACTTTAGATTAATTAAAATGAACTAATCAGTGAATGATCCTGGATACCTAAATCATTTCTAAGTAAGAACACAGAAACACTGATGACTGAGCACACTTTTATGTTTATATGCTTTTGCTTTTAATATGCTACAGATAGGCTTTATCTTTGGTTAAGTTCTGCCACTTTTAGAATGTGTATTAGGCTGTAGCAAGCATGTGTCTATAGAAAGTTGTTCTATGTATACTTATGAGTTCTGCTTGTGGCTAAAATGCTGATTTGTGGCAGACTGTTCTCCATTATCCACAATGAAATTTTCCCTGTGAAACAGAAGTCAGTTACTTAGGTTAAAAGTTATCATTACCGGCCACAGCAACTTCTTTCAAGACATGTCCCCAAAGGCAAAGGAAACAGAAGCAAAAATGAACTTTAGGACTTCATCAAAAGCAAAAGCTTCTGCGCAGCAAAGGAAACAGTCAACAAAACAAAGAGGCAACCCATGGAATGGGAGAAGAGAACCGCAAATAACACTACAGACAAAGGGCTGATATCCAAGATCTGTGAAGAACTCCTAAAACTCAACACACACAAAACAGATAATCACATCAAAAAATGATCAGAAGATGTGAACAAACGATTCTCTAAAGAAGACACACAAATGGCTAACAGACACATAAAAAATGTTCATCATCATTGGCTATCAGGGAGATTCAAATCAAAACCACATTGAGATACACCACCTTACACCAGTTAAAATGGCCAAAATCAACAAGACAGTAAATAACAAGTGTTGGAGAGGATGTGGAGAAAGGGGAACCCTCTTACACTGTTGGTAGGAATGCAAGTGGGTGCAGCCCCTTTGAAAAACAGTGTGGAGATTCCTTAAGAAATTAAACATAGAGCTTCCCTATGACCCTGCAATTGCACTACTAGGTATTTATCCCAAAGATACTGATGTGGTGAAAAGAAGGGCCATCTGTATCCCAATGTTCATAGCAGCAATGGCCACAGTTGCCAAACTGGAAAGAACCAAGATGCCCTTCAACAGACGAATGGGTAAAGTTATGGTCCATATATACAATGGGGTATTATGCCTCCATCAGAAAAGATGACTACCCAACTTTTGTATCAACATGGATGGAACCGGAAGAGATTATGCTGAGTGAAATAAGTCAAGCAGAGAGAGTCAAGTACCATATGGTTTCACTTACTTGCGGAGCATAAGGAATAACACAGAGGATGTTGGGACATGGAGAGGAGAGGAGAGCTGAGCTGGGGGAAATTGGAGGGGGAGACAAACCATGAGAGGCTGTGGACTCTGAGAAAAAAAAACTGAGGGTTTTGGAGGGGAAGGTGTGGGAGGTTGGGTGAAGCTGGTGGTGGGTATTATGGAGGGCATGTATTGCATAGAGCACTGGGTGTGGTGCATAAACAATGAATTTTCAAACATTGAAAAAAATTAAATTAAAGGCTTCTTTTTTAAAAAAAAAATATCATGGGGTGCCTAGGTGGCTCAGTGGATTAAGGCCTCTGCCTTCAGCTCAGGTCATGATCCCAGGTCCTGGGATCAAGCCCCGCATCAGGCTCTCTGCTCAGCAGGGGGCCTTCTTAACTCCTCTCTCCCTGCCTACTTCTGATCTCTGTCAAATAAATAAAACCTTTAAAAAATATAGAAAAAAAATCATTAGTTCTTTCCACAGTTTGGCAATTGTGGCCATTGCTGCTATGAATATTGGGGTACATAAGGCCCTTCTTCTTACTACATCTGTATCTTCGGGGTAAATACCCAGTAGTGTAATTGCAGGGTCATAGGATAGCTTTATTTTTAATTTTTTGAGGACTCACCACACTGTTTTTCCAAAATGGCTGTACCAACTTGCATTTCCACCAACAGTGTAAGATGGTTCCCCTTGCTCCAAAGTTGCCCTTCAACAGACAAATGAATAAAGAAGATATGGTGCAAATATACAATGGAATATTATGCAGCCCTCAGAAAGGTTGAGTACCCAAGTTTTGGGTCAACATGGACGGGACTGGAAGATATTATGCTGAGTGGAATAAGACAAGCAGAGAGAGAGAGTCAATTATCATATGGTTTCACTTACTTGTGGAGTATAAGGAATAACATGGAGGACATTGGGAGATGGAGAGAATAAATGAGTTGGGGTAAATCAGAGGGGAAGACAAACCATGAGAGACTGTGGACTCTGAGAAACAAACTGAGGGTTTTGGAGGGGAGAGGGATAGGGGGACAGGTGAGCCTGTTGGTGGGTATTAAGGAGGGCATATATTGCATGGAAGACTAGGTGTGGTGCATAAACAATGAATCTTGGAACACTGAAAAAAAATTATCAATAGTATTGTTGATTGAGACTACTAGGAGCAACAGTAACAGAGAAAATATAACAATATATGTACTTCTATTTTCAAGGGGAATAATAATTTTTTCCCTAACACAGTACTTCTTTGTTCCTTTTCCTTTTTTTTTTTTTTTTTTTTTTTGGTTCTTCACCCATTTATACCCTGAAGATTTATCAAGGGCACCAAAGAGTTTGTTCATGAGGGTTATGTCTACTGATATTTAACTGTATTGGCAACTAAAATGGAGAACTTTTATTTTTTTTTATTTTTTATTTTTTATTTTTTATTTTTAATAAACATATATTTTTATCCCCAGGGGTACAGGTCTGTGAATCACCAGGTTTACACACTTCACAGCACTCACCAAATCACATACCCTCCCCAATGTCCATAATCCCACCCCCTTCTCCCAAACCCCCTCCCCCTGGCAACCCTCAGTTTGTTTTGTGAGATTAAGAGTCACTTATGGTTTGTCTCCCTCCCAATCCCATCTTGTTTCATTTATTCTTCTTCTACCCACTTAAGCCTCCATGTTGCATCACCACTTCCTCATATCAGGGAGATCATATGATAGTTGTCTTTCTCTGCTTGACTTATTTCGCTAAGCATGATACGCTCTAGTTCCATCCATGTTGTTGCAAATGGCAAGATTTCATTTCTTTTGATGGCTGCATAGTATTCCATGGTGTATATATACCACATCTTCTTGATCCATTCATCTGTTGATGGACATCTAGGTTCTTTCCATAGTTTGGCTATTGTGGACATTGCTGCTATAAACATTCGGGTGCATGTGCCCTTTTGGATCACTACATTTGTATCTTTAGGGTAAATACCCAATAGTGCAATTGCTGGGTCATAGGGCAGTTCTATTTTCAACATTTTGAGGAACCTCCATGCTGTTTTCCAGAGTGGCTGCAGCAGCTTGCATTCCCACCAACAGTGTAGGAGGGTTCCCCTTTCTCCGCATCCTCGCCAGCATCTGTCATTTCCTGACTTGTTTATTTTAGCCATTCTGACTGGTGTGAGGTGATATCTCATTGTGGTTTTGATTTGTATTTCCCTGATGCCGAGTGATATGGAGCACTTTTTCATGTGTCTGTTCGCCATCCGGATGTCTTCTTTGCAGAAATGTCTGTTCATGTCCTCTGCCCATTTCTTGATTGGAACTTTTAAAGATGCTTATTTATTGGTTCATTTGAGGGTAATAATGGTGAAAGCCTTGTATTCTGTTTCTTATAAAATTAGTTCTCATCGTCTTGCAAGATTTGTCCTAAGGTCCCAGGATGTTGTAGAATACTAAAAAGCTCAATGAAAGGCAAAGCTTGGAATGTAAATTTTATTTGCCTTGGTTTATAATAACTGAGTCTGAAAAGCTATGGAATGCCTTAATAGTTTGGCAAAGTTTGCTCAGTGTTGATAGGATTGATTCCTTGGTTTCCTATTTATTGCTTTCATTATGATATGAAGGGTTAATCTTTTTGTGTTATTTGCTTACATAACAAAGATTCTCTTATCAGAGTAACTTTCTGTGCTTTATGTTGACTTTATTACATCCAGTATTATTTTTAAAAACAATTAAAAAAAGAGAAGAACAAAGAAGCTTCGCTTTTGAAAGAGTTCATATTTTTACAATTATGTTACATTCTATGTGTATTTCAAATATCTTTTGTCACTTCAGTTAAATAGGTAGGTAGTATTATTCACAGGCACCCATGATCTTATCTTAATCAAGTCCTAATCTCCTCCAATATTTATTTTTGTCTTCCCCAAACCAAACTCTCAGTATCAGAAAAAAAAAAAAAAAGAGTAAAACTTACAGTATATCTTTTGCACCTAAAGCTTTATTTGTGATTTCCCAGGGGGGTCCCTGCAAAAATCACAAAGACTTGTTCATTCACCTTATAAAAAATACTAGAAATGATTAGGTTTAAAAAGAAATCTGTCTTGATGATGAGTGCTGTGAAATGTGTAAACCTGGTGATTCACAGACCTGTACCCCTGGGGATAAAAATATATGTTTATAAAAAATTAAAAATTAAAAAATAAAAATAAATAAATAAAAAAGAAAAAGAAATCTGTATTCCTATCAATGTGTTACATGAGAAGAGTTGTTGAATCAAAAGAGATGTTTATTCTCCCCAAGGTAAAATTTTTTATAAACAAAATATTGTTCATATAAGTAGTTCAGAAATTGCATCCTGTATATGAAGTTCCTAAGGGTTTGCCTATGCTCTTGCTATCCATGACATGTTTCTTCTTGGTGCTATTTTGTCTGATGATATTTAGACATGAAACTAAGTGCTAAAGTGTTATTACTCATAGATTTCAGTTATCATTTAAAATTCTTATTGGCTATAAGCAAGCTTCACTTGGATCTAATATCTTCTAGGCCAGTGACTCTCAGTTGAGGATGTACATCAGATTCATGCTTTAAGTTTTATGATGTACTCCAGACTTTCTAGATCTCTTTACTCGATAATCTTAGGATATTCTTTTTTTTTTTTTTTTAAAGATTTTTTTTTTTTTTTGACAGAGAGAGATCACAGTAGGAGAGAGGAAGGGAAGAGATCACAGAGAGAGAGGAAGGGAAGCAGGCCCCCTGCTGAGCAGAGAGCCGGATGTGGGACTCGATCCCAGGACCCTGAGATCATGACCTGAGCCGAAGGCAGCGGCTTAACCCACTGAGCCACCCAGGCGCCCAATCTTAGGATATTCTTAACATACTAGTTGCATACTGTTGGTATGTGTGTTATGTCTCAGGATTATTCTATCTCAAAAGTATTTCTTCCGTATCTTCATTTAATTTTACAAATCAGATACAACATCCACTGACTTCTTTGCAAATAGGTTTACGTGTGGTCCTTATAGACATTTACAGAAGCATCTTGAAAGGACGTTATTATCTTGTTTTTCATGCCATATATAAGTCAAATTTGCTTGTCAGTTACACCACTCTTGTTATGACCTTTCATCAGACCTTTCACATTTAAAAATGACCAGTAATAAGTCAGCCACAACTGTTTTAATTTCTGTCATCTGCAGATAGTTTTGTTTTACTCTGGTGCTTTTTTGCTGTAGGGATAACAGTTTGAAAAGTCATCAGCAATGACAGAAAATAGGGAGTTTGACCTTCTTTCCTCCTTCAAAACAGGATATGAGTGGCTTTCTCCCAGCTGCTGGCATAAACACTGTCCCTTTTAGTTGCAGGCACACTCCCTTTTCCTTTCCCTGCCCCAAAGTTTGCCATGTTAATTGACCTTCTTATGCCTCTTCTCTCTTGTTTGGGGACTCTCTTTTTTGCTTGTTTCTTTCATTTCTTGTCTCTCCTATTCCTAATCATTAGTTCTTTATTCTTCTATCTACCCATTCTGTCTGATCAGGGATCTCTCTCATTCCTTTTTCCTTTTTCTTTTAAATTGCCACCCCAACTTTTAATCTTTGACTCCACCGAGTAACTTGGAATCCCCCTTCTAGGGGGCTCGCATCGATTTCCCTCCTGATTGCATGCACGTTTCTTTCTGTGTGAACTTCTTATTGCATCATAAGCAAACTTTTGTCTTTCCAGAATGCATTTTAACTCCATTTTACTTGCTTGCTAGAGCAGAAAACTTACTCACAAAATTTTATTGAGCTATTTCTGAGTTGCTCTGCAGACATGGGATTCCCAAACTGAAAAACAATCCAGTGCTTCCCTAAGTGCTTTAAGTGCTTTTCTGAATTAAAGGAAAACATCAAATATCCAACCAGCATTTCAACACAAAAGTTAACAGCTGGTGTATAAAGAATTTCAGAGAGTCTCTTGTTATCTGAATTAGGCCTTCTTTATTGAACTTTATTTGAAACATGTGACTTGGCATAAAAGTCACAGCTGCAAGATTTCTAGGAGGGAGAAAAAATGGTTTGGATCGGGTTACATCAGCCTCAGAAGAAATAAAATCTATCTGTGATCTTAATTCTTCAGACAGTCTGAAGTGGTGGTATAAACTGTTTTCAGAGCTGCTTAGAAGGTGTCACTACAAATTGTCACTGGGGCTGAAGGTGACTCTTCATTGGCTCTTATTTAGTCTTTGCATTCTGGCTTTGCCCACTATTTGGAGGTATAGTCGCACTCTTAGACACATTTTCTTTGCCTTTGTCCAACATTTGCTGAGCAGAGCTAAGTATCTACTTAATTTTTGTATAAGAACTGAAAGTTTTGGTACGCTGAATGAGGAAAACATAATGTAATTATACTTGCCAAAGTAACCCTTGGATAATGAGCAATAAATTTACAATTTGTCAATTGCACAATAATTTCCACTCTCTTTCCCCCACAAACCCTGTCCCTTCCCACCAAGCTTCCTCAACTTAATCATACCAAAAAAGTTTTCTAGATGCTGGCATTGTTCTAAGCTAGTGTGTATCAAACCTTCCTGCCCATTAGATTTCGCTGGAGAGCTTACAAAATGCTAACCAGAGTGGTGAGGGGGTTTTTTTGGGGGGGTGCCTAGGTATCACTATTTTAAATAGATTCTCAAGTGATTGATACCAAAAATGCAGCGATTGTTCTAAGTGATTTATCTACATATCTGTTCAAAGTCTTGGCCATTACCACTCTGAGTTATCAGATTATCCCAGATCACGTGGGTTGGTCAATCCAGTACTCACGGTTCATCTCACAGGTTACATTTAATAATTCATCATCCTTAAAATACATATTCTTTTATTTGTCTTCCAGGAAACTACATTTGCACTGTAATTTTCTCTTAGCCCCTGTTTATGGCTTCCTTTCTTCTTATCCTCCTTATGAGGATGTGCTCCAGAATGTATCCTTGATCATTATTTATCTTACACTTACCCCCTTGATGATCTGATCTAGTCTTCTGGCTGAAAACATTATCTATGAGCTGACAATTCCTATATGCCCATATTGATATTTTTAACTCTGAATTTTCTTTTAACTTCCAGATTCCTAAATACAATTCTCCATTTAATATCTCGACTTAGATGTCTAATAGTCATAATAATACTGACTAAAAAGCAGAATGTGTGGTTCTATTTCAACTACCCCTCCAAAACTAGTCCTTTTACAGAAGTTTCCATTTGAGTTGATGGCAATTCAAGTTGCTCAGACTGAAATGAAATAATCCTTGGATGACTCTTTCTCTGAGCACATTGAATCTGTCATGTGGGATCTATTCTTTAAAATTATCTCCAAAATCCAACCACTTCTGACCACTTTCAGTGTTACCAGCCTGGTATGAGCTGCCACCTTTGTCTCCTAAACCACCACAAGCACCTTCTCACTGTTCTTGCATCATGTGTTCCTGTATCTCTTCTCAATACAGCCACTGCAGTGATCCTGTAAAGACACAAGTTCAGCTGTGTCACTGCTCTGCATAGCTCTCCATTTAATATATGGTAAACCCCAAGATTCTTTTTTTTTTTAAAGATCATTTATTTATTTGACATGCAGAGAGAGAGAGGTCACAAGTAGGCAGAGAGGCAGGCAGAGAGAGAGGGGGGAAGCAGGCTCCCTGCCGAGTGCCAAGTGGAGAGCCCAATGCAGGGCTCGATCCCAGGACCCTGAGACCATGACCTGAGCTCAAGGCAGAGGCTTAAACCACTGAGCCACCCAGGTGCCCCAAACCCAAGATTCTTATGACGGCTTTCAAGGCCCATGTAATTTAGTTCTTAGTCACCTCCAACCACTCCTCACCTTGTTCACTATGCACAGTTTGGTTCGGCTGAATAATAGTCCTCAAATGTGTCCATGTCTGGATCTCTGGAAGCTGTGAATGTTCCTTTATACATATGTAAAGAGACTCTGCAGATAGGATTAAGTTAGGGATTTTGAGATGAGGAGATGATCCTGGCTTACCTGGGTAGGCCCAATGTAATCACAAGATTCCTGGTAAGAGGAAGTCAGACTGAATAAATGGAGATATTACAATGGAAGAAATTGTAATATGACTGGGAAAATTACTAATTCAGCAAACTTTGGTTTTATCATCTATAACACGACCCATATAATACCTACCTCACAGGGTCATTCTAAAGATAAGGTTAGAAACACTACATATTTGCCTTCTGAATTGGTAGTAAAATTCTCTATTTATATTTCATAAATCTCACCTTAGTTATTTTGGACCCAATTTTTCACCAGTCTTGGAAAAAAGGCAAAGATCTATTTGCCTCTATAGAAGTATTTATTCTATAATTTTAAAAAGTCTTTTTATTCCCATTCAATGAAATAATCATGCAGTTGAGATTTATGTGCCTTCTTAGTGTCCTTTCACCATCATTACAGAAAAGAACTAGATCAGATCAAAACTCCTTAAGCCTCTAAGTAGATTCTCATTCATCTTTAACATCATTCAACAACCTATGAATTCACCTACATTAAGCATGTGAATATGTCCTTGGTTCATGAGGGTTTTTGAGAAGCTTTTAAACTGCATTGTTAAAATCCTGGTATTTGGTATCTGTGAAATTCCTTAACTGCTGCTTAGTTGAGCAGTTCTTTCCTTTAGTGAACCCATCTGGTCTCTGTCAGTCATTGTGACCACTTTTTTGTGTCCAAAGTATTGGCAAGTCATAGATAATTTTAGGATTTTGTTAGGTATAGATACAAAGTTTATTTGTCAGTAGTTTCTTGGGCTAACCTTTTTGGAAGAGAGAGCTCTTTTTTTTTTTTTTTTCCAAGTCTTAAGATTCTTTATTTCTATATGATTTCTCACTAATAATCTATCTGGGTCCTTGACTGCACCTGCACATTCCTTTTTTTTTTTTTTTAAGATTTTATTTATTTATTTGACAGAGAGAAATCACAAGTAGGCAGAGAGGTAGGCAGAGAGAGAAAGGGATGCACATTCCTTTTGTATCCTGTGATATATCTTGGTCTGAAAGTATGGTAATATTTATTGTGACCAATAAACAGTGGTCATTCACTCTTCTCCATATCTTGGAATTCAGCTCCTTCTTAATTACATTTGACTTATTTGCATGCTTTGAAGATCTTTTGTCTCAATGGACAAGGCGGAAATTGTTAACATTGTCAGATAATTTCGTACCCCCAGTATGAATGTATGTATGTATGTATTTAATTTTCAAGTAGGTTCCAGGCTGGGAATGGAGCCCAATGCAGAACTTGAAGTCACAACCCTGAAATCAAGACCTGAGCTGAGATTCAGAGTTGGACGATCAACCAACTAAGCCACCCCATGTACTCTCAATATTTTTTAAGGCATCAGTTTCATTACAGTACTGGGAGTATTGCTTTCTAAAATGAATACAAGATTGAGTTTCACATAGATGGATTTTATGTTTGTCCCTATAAATTATATTTTTATTCTTTAGAATTCTACTTCTGAAGAAGGCAGGCATCATTTCCCTCCTTGGTTTTTTTATCTTTTTATTAAAAAAAAAAAATAGAAAGCTTCATTTCACTTAGCTTTTGGGTTTACAGGATAAGAGTGATTTAGGATTGTTAATATATAGCACTGGAACTGAGTTAGTTCCTATATTTTAAGATATTTAGCTTCCTAATATGTGAAAATGTGTACCTGACACTATTTCCCAAGGGGAAAAACTGAAATGTGTTGATGTTCCCTTTTTCAGCTCCAGAAATAGCTGCTGTGTGCTCCTTTACTCTGTTTGTGAAACATCAGCCCTTCCCCTGCAAGAATCTCTGAGGAAGTCAGCTTCATTTATGGAATGAACTTCATTAACCAGACCACTTGGTTTTTACTAAACGAGGAAACTACGAAAATAAGAACAGAAATAGAAAATTATTGTCAATTAGTTCACTCCAAAGTTAATGTTGAGACATAGTTGACATATTTTATTTTGTATTTCCAGTAAACTGAAAGCAATTTCTCAATAACCTATAACTTCCCCCATTTTTTGCTTCATAAATAGATATTTAGTCATTAAAAAGAATAATTACATAGGTAGCCTTCACTCCATGGGAGGGAAACATCTAGAAAACTAACTCTTAAAAAGATAACTGATTTACCTTATAAATATGAAAATGTTACCACTGATCTCCCCATTTCTGTATGTCTCGTTCTTCTGACTGTACTAATGGTTGTAGTGACTAACCTTACTTACCGTGTGTTAGGGACTATGCAAAGAACAGGGGTGTTCTTATTATTAGTTGTCATGGAAGCATCATGTAGCAGGTACTATTATAATCTTCATTTTATAGAAAAAGTAGTAGAGGCTCAGAAAGCTTAACAAAAGTTCAGATAGTTATTAGCTGGTAGAGCAAATTTTAAAGCAAGTATGCTTGACTTAGAGGGCTGCTTTTATCCAGTACACAATGCATTTTTCTGCCTTTAGTCACTGTTAGAGACACCCCTGGAAGTTCGTTTCCCCTCAGGTGACTACTATAGTTATTCTGGGAATCTCTAAGCTGTGTCCCATGAGCACTCATTAATAAAATTCTAAAGTTAACCCGAGGAATCTTCCATTTCCCCACTCATAATCTTCTCTTGGTGATAACTACACCATTCCTGAGGTTTACGCTGTCCTCCAAATCTTCTGAAAGACCCTCTCCCCTGCTTTGCCTTCTGGAGTGGGACCCAGGAACTTCGTAAGGGCTGTCTTCCACTGCCTCCAAAGGCATTAGGCTGTCTGCCTTGCCTGATAGGGCTGCTCTTCCCACCTGGGGTAGTTGGGATTCTGGGCTTCACCGCCATTTATGGGCAAAAGGAATGGATCCTGTCAAGATAAGAGTGGGTGTGCTGGAATAACATGGGTCCCTTGAGTGCCAGGGCCTCTCAGTTCCTTCCTTTGTGCCTCTATGCATCCCAGCAAATATTTCAACAACACCTCATGTGTTCTTTTCTACTCAGAATGCCCTTCCTCCCTCCAATTTTTCTTCTCCTGGCAAAATCTTCTTTATTGTCTTAAGACCCAACTCAGGAGCCACCATGTCTCAGAACTCCTCCCTGTTTGCTACAACCAATAGGTTGCCCTCCTCTGTGCTTCCATAATGCCTTTGACTTGTCTCCAATGCTGCCCTGATATGTTGTATTATTAACATTGCATATGTGTCTGTTTATCTCGCTCGACAATTGAGTGCATTATGCAGTTGAAGATACCGATTGTTATTCATCTTTGTGCCCCAGCACAGTGCCTGGCATTTAGAACCAGGTCAATAAATGTTAAATAATAAATAACTCCTATGAGTCTAGCTAGAATAACTGAGAAGGGGGGATGGATGACTCAGTAAATCTTCCTTATTACATTTTCCCTGACCCTTCCCCAGATCACGTCTTTATCATCTCTCACCTGGACTCCTAAAACAGCTTAACTTTTTTATTGTGGAAAAATATATGTAATATTAAATTTACCACTTCAGTCACTTTAAAGTGTAGAAACCCTTTAACTCTTAACTCGTGTCCCTGATTTCACTAAGTCCTTCTCAATTCCAGCTTTCACTTGGTTGCTCAAATGAACTAAAATCACATTTACCTGCTGTTTATGATGCTTCACTGACTCCCCTTTGCCAACAGAATATAAAGCCAATACCTTTAAAAATGTCCTATAAAATCCATGTTTGCAACTCCTTAGACCTAGACAAGTAGGTTATAGTAGACTTTCAGTAGGTCTATGCAGGATTGCTATGAATATTTATGGAGATGTCCAGTTACAACATCAAGGATTATTTGTCCCCAACAATCATAACATCTCTTAGCAAACTGACTTCTTACCCTGACTTCTTCAGTTTTCTCTTTTCCTGGGTGAGAAACCTAAAGGCCTATGCCTCTCCCATCCCATTATATCTTGACTTTTATCAAGCTGTGTTTCTTTTTCCCTTTGAAATATCTCACAGTTTTCCTTTAATCTCTGTCACTTCCTAGCTTTATGACCTTGGATAAGTTACCCAATCTCTCTCTATTTCAGCTTCCTTATGTGTGAAATGGGATAAAAAATAAAGTGTGTTTTACATATATCCTTTTTAATCCCTTAGTCTGGGATTCTTGTGAGAATAAGGTAATATATTTGAAACACTTAAGACAGTGCCTGGCACTTTTGGTTATGGAATGAAAATGTCATGGAGATAAAAGATACAGCACAGGGAGTATAGTCAAAGTGGTGTATGGTGACAGATGGTAGCTGTACTTGTGAGCATAGCATAATGTATGAACTTGTGGAATCACTATGTTGTACACTTTGAGCTTCAGGTAACATTGTGTGTCAACTATCCTTCTATGAAAAAAACCAAAAGACTGAAAACAAAACAAAACAAAAAAAACATGGCCTGGCAAATGGGATTGAATAAATGTTAGATATAATTGTTACCATTACTATTTCTAGTATCATTACACTACTATAGGATTATTATGATACTCTCCTAGGTGGTTCCCTTACCCATACTCTAGCCTTCTTGAATACACCTTCCCAATCATCCTTCTAAAACCACTTTGGGCACAGAGACCCCCATTGGAGCCTACCCTAGAAAACATGGCTCAGCCTGAACAGAGCCTCAAGAGGAAAAAGCAATTATCAGAACAAAGGTAAGAGGTAGAGGGGGTAGAAGATGAGGATCTTAGGGAGTGGCTCAGAGAAGGGCATACCAGGTAGAGGGAACAGCTTTGGGTCCAAAGGCATTGGGTTATGTGGGAAAATATGGGGTGCTCTGGGAATAGCAACCATATGGATTCAAAGTTGTGTTCCTTCCCTTATTGACATATTGAATAAGGCCCCATCTCCAGATACTCCAATATTGGAGGTAATTGGGAGGTAATTAAGGATAGATTAAGTCATAAGGGTAGAGCCCAGATGCAATAGGATTACTGTCCTTACAAGAAGAGACATAAGAAAGCTTACTCATCTATTTCTCACTCTCTGTGCATGTGTGCCAAGGAAAGGCCATGTGAAGTCATAGTAAGCAGTCCACCATCTACAACCCAAGGAGAGCTCTCACCAGACACTGATCCTGTTAGCACCTTGATCTCAGATTTCCAGTCCCTTGAAGTGTTATTTCTTTTGTTTCAGCCACCCAGCCTATGGTATTTTGTTGGGACAACCTGACTCAACTGAGACAAGTAATTTAATAGCTGGGGAGAAGGATGGAAGCGGGGAAAAGGCAAGAGATAAGGCTGAAGACTAAGTGACAACTATACTATAAAAGGTCTTGTATCCCACGGTTGGGCTTCTTCCTGGAGATAGTAGGTGAGTCACTGAATGATTTTAAGCAGAGGAGTTAGTATCTGGTCAATTTAATATGGAGAGGGTCATTCAGTGGAGGACGGATTCAAGAAAGGCAATAGTGGAGGCTGGGAGAGTGATTTGCTGGCTGTAGCAAGGGGTGAGCCCTGATGAGGTTCTGAGTTAAGGTGGACGTGGGTAGGGATGCAGAGAAGTGGGTGGATTTGAAGTTCCTCCTGATGAGAGCTATAGCTCTGAGTACATTTGCAGGGATGTGGGAAGACTCTTGAAGACACCAGGAGCATCAATCAGTCAGTCTCACTTTGGAGAAGCCTCCTCTCTCTGATATGCTTGTCTCTATGACTTTCACCTGTCAAAACCTCCTCAACACTGAACTGCCCCACTTATACAAAATGTTCCAAGACTGATGTGAAGTCATTCCTCCCTGGGTCCTCTTCTCCCCAAGGTCCATTATCTAAACTCCATAATTTAGCTCTTAATTATATCTTATCCATATGGTTATTTGATAGATACTGCTAATTATAAGCTCCTTAAGGCCAGGAGCCATGTCTTAACTTTCTTGTAATTATCAAAGTCAACATATCTTTGCATGTTCTAGGGCAGCTGTTCTCAGTGCCCTCTTTCTCTCTGTGCAATGTGATGTTTGCGTGTCCCTTGTGTAAAATCTGAGTGTCACTGTAACTCTACTCATTTCTATCTCACTCAAGAAAGCAAATCAGAATAATCCACATACAACTATAGGGATGACTTTAAATGTGGTCTAATTTATAAAGAAGAAAGGAAATTATTCACTCTCTTTAGTACCATTGATGGTAAGAAATTACTTTATAACTGATGTGTGATGATGCCAGTATGAAAACCTGTACCAAGATAGTAAATTCTTAGAGGGCAAGGACTTTGTCTCACTCATCCTCATATGGCTTGCTCTAACTTCAAACACACCTGCAGTAGAGGTAAACGCTGTGACACTGGGGAATAGGAGTTCAATGATAAACTATGGTGGAAATGCTGATGTGGGAACAGGTGTTTCTGCTCCATGACATAAAAGTTGCTCTGGTGTATTCCACGTTTTGAGACAAGAACATTTTCTGACTTTAAACAGCATTTCTAGGAAATGTGTAGTTTCTGGGAGTTGGACATAGCTAGCAGAATTTATTTCCTGTGAACTGATGTCAAATAGGAGAGAATTTTCCTCACTCAGAATCAGACAGTGGTGACGACTGTAGAAAGGTTGTCATATGGCTATGAGGGCTAATAACAGGGCTTTTCTTGTATTTCAGAGAAAGAAAGAAAAAGGAAAAAAAATTTTCTTGTGCTCCCTCTTCACTCCTCGAAAGAATTTTGATGTGAGCACAGGAAAAAGAGCTGGAGGTCTTTTCTATTAGCAGGGTTTAGACTTCAGTGACAAAGTTCTACATAGTTGGTATGTGTTTGGCAGGTTTAGAGGAAGAAGAAGTCCTGGGTCATTGTGCCTTTCCTTTTACATGTGAGTGTAGCTTGTAACCCATCCATGACCTGGAGATGAAGTAGGGAGGCAATTTGAAAGGATGACTAGGAAGGGAAACCCTAACATCAGCCCTATAGAGCAAGTGCAGATAGATTGTTCCAGAAGTTCTGATAAGGAAATCTGTAAAATCAAAACAGAAATTTGTAAAAAACAACAACAACAACAAAAAAAAAAAAAACCACCCAGAAACCTGTTTAAAAAAAAAAAGTCTATGTTGAATAGCAGTGGTGATAATGGACATCCCTGCCGTGTTCCTGACCTTAGTGGAAAAGCTTTCAGTTTTTCTCCATTGAGAATGATATTTGCGGTGGGTTTTTCATAGATGGCTTTGATGATATTGAGGTATGTGCCCTCTATCCCTACACTTTGAAGAGTTTTGATCAGGAAGGGATGCTGTACTTTGTCAAATGCTTTTTCAGCATCTATTGAGAGTATCATATGGTTCTTGTTCTTACTTTTATTGATGTGTTGTATCACATTGACTGATTTGCGGATGTTGAACCAACCTTGCAGCCCTGGAATAAATCCCACTTGGTCGTGGTGAATAATCTTTTTAATGTACTGTTGAATCCTATTGGCTAGTATTTTGTTGAGTATTTTCGCATCTGTGTTCATCAAGGATATTGGTCTATAGCTCTCTTTTTTGGTGGGATCCTTGTCTGGTTTGGGGATCAAGGTGATGCTGGCCTCATAAAATGAGTTTGGAAGTTTTCCTTCCATTTCTATTTTTTGGAACAGTTTTAGGAGAATAGGAATTAGTTCTTCTTTAAATGTTTGGTAGAATTCCCCCGGGAAGCTGTCTGGCCCTGGGCTTTTGTTTGTTTGGAGATTTTTAATGACATAGTACTAGAGGTCCTAGCCTCAGCAATCAGACAACAAAAGGAAATTAAAGGCATCCAAATCGGCAAAGAAGAAGTCAAATTATCACTCTTCGCAGATGATATGATACTATATGTGGAAACCCCAAAAGACTCCACTCCAAAACTGCTAGAACTTATACAGGAATTCAGTAAAGTGTCAGGATATAAAATCAATGCACAGAAATCAGTTGCATTTCTCTACACCAACAGCAAGACAGAAGAAAGGGAAATTAAGGAGTCAATCCCATTTACAATTGCACCCAAAACCATAAGATACCTAGGAATAAACCTAACCAAAGAGACACAGAATCTATACTCAGCAAACTATAAAGTACTCATGAAAGAAATTGAGGAAGAGACAAAGAAATGGAAAAATGTTCCATGCTCCTGGATTGGAAGAATAAATATTGTGAAAATGTCTATGCTACCTAAAGCAATCTACACATTTAATGCAATTCCTATCAAAGTACCATCCATCTTTTTCAAAGAAATGGAACAAATAATTCTAAAATTTATATGGAACCAGAAAAGACCTCGAATAGCTAAAGGGATATTGAAAAAGAAAGCCAACGTTGGTGGCATCACAATCCCAGACTTCAAGCTCTATTACAAAGCTGTCACCATCAAAACAGCATGGTACTGGCACAAAAAACAGACCCATAGATCAATGGAACAGAATAGAGAGCCCAGAAATAGACTCTCAACTCTATGGTCAACTAATCTTCGACAAAGCAGGAAAGAATGTCCAATGGAAAAAAGACAGCCTCTTCAATAAATGGTGCTGGGAAAATTGGACAGCCACATGCAGAAAAATGAAATTGGACCATTTCCTTACACCACACACAAAAATAGACTCAAAATGGATGAAGGACCTCAATGTGCGAAAGGAATCCATCAAAATCCTTGAGGAGAACACAGGCAGCAACCTCTTTGACCTCAGCCGCAGCAACATCTTCCTAGGAACAACGCCAAAGGCAAGGGAAGCAAGGGCAAAAATGAACTATTGGGATTTCATCAAGATCAAAAGCTTTTGCACAGCAAAGGAAACAGTTCACAAAATCAAAAGACAACTGACAGAATGGGAGAAGATATTTGCAAACGACATATCAGATAAAGGACTAGTGTCCAGAATCTATAAAGAACTTAGCAAACTCAACACCCAAAGAACAAATAACCCAATAAAGAAATGGGCAGAGGACATGAGCAGACATTTCTGCAAAGAAGACATCCAGATGGCCAACAGACACATGAAAAAGTGCTCCATATCACTCGGCATCAGGGAAATACAAATCAAAACCACAATGCGATATCACCTCACACCAGTCAGAATGGCTAAAATCAACAAGTCAGGAAATGACAGATGCTGGCGAGGATGCGGAGAAAGGGGAACCCTCCTACACTGTTGGTGGGAATGCAAGCTGGTGCAACCTCTCTGGAAAACAGCATGGAGGTTCCTCAAAATGTTGAAAATAGAACTGCCCTATGACCCAGCAATTGCACTATTGGGCATTTACCCTAAAGATACAAACGTAGTGATCCAAAGGGGCACGTGTACTCGAATGTTTATAGCAGCAATGTCCACAATAGCCAAACTATGGAAAGAACCTAGATGTCCATCAACAGATGAATGGATCAAGAAGATGTGGTATATATACACAATGGAATACTATGCAGCCATCAAAAGAAATGAAATCTTGCCATTTGCGACAACATGGATGGAACTAGAGCGTATCATGCTTAGCGAAATAAGTCAAGCAGAGAAAGACAACTATCATATGATCTCCCTGATATGAGGAAGTGGTGATGCAACATGGGGGCTTAAGTGGGTACGAGAAGAATAAATGAAAGAAGATGGGATTGGGAGGGAGACAAACCATAAGTGACTCTTAATCTCACAAAACAAACTGAGGGTTGTTGGGGGGAGGGGGTTTGGGAGAAGGGGGTGGTATTATGGACATTGGGGAGGGTATGTGTTTTGGTGAGTGCTGTGAAGTGTGTAAACCTGGTGATTCACAGACCTGTACCCCTGGGGATAAAAATATATGTTTATAAAAAATAAAAAATTATATTAAAATTTCAAAAAAAAAAAAAGTCTATCACTGTTTTTTAAGTCTATCACTGTTTTTTAACATATTTTACTCATGAGGAAATTGAACACCAGAGGGTTAGGTGATTTGTCCAGAGTTGCTTGGGAGATGAAACTGAATTGCAAAACAAGTTTTCTGACTCCAGACTTAACAGTAGAGCAGGGAGTGGGTCTTTGTGTAGAATTTGAAACATAGTAAGTGCTTGGTATGTATAAGGCAAGCTACAATTAGAGGATTCCATCTCTAGGCTGTCTCACTATACTGCATTGCTTCTTACTAGTTCTCACCTTTGTATTATTACTCAGGAGGATACTGAGGGTTCCTCATTGTCACTCTAAAATCTCAAGGACTTGGAGATGGGAGAAATCGTGGATTTTGTCAGCGATGTGTTGAGTCATGTGCTGACACGACCAGGAAATGGTGTGTGATTGTGCAGCATGAGAACAAAAGAGTTGGAAATTTACCAAACTCTAAGGCAATTGAAGCAATAATTAAGAGGCCAGGCAGAAATAGGAATTTATTTTAGCAAGGGGAAATCTAGTCAAATTTATTATATTAGATTTGGAGACAGACTATATGAATTGGTCAGGTTGCAGAGGATCTTAACCTGAGTGGACTGAACTATGTTTCATTATAATGGTTTCAATTATAATCCTATGTGTTGTTGTAAGTATTTAAAATTACTATTCTAAGAAGGGATTCATGGGCTTTGTTGGACGGCAAAAGGAGTTGGTGGCCAACAAAGTTAATAATTTCAGACCAGTAACATAAAAAAGGGACGCGGAAGGCCAGAACTAGGTGATGGTGCTTATCCTAACCCTGTTTAGAAGAGAGCGTGTCCTGTCAGGCCAGTGAAAGACCATATCCAGGAAGAAACCTGCCCATGCTAGAGATGGATGTCGTGAGGTAACACAGCCTGATGCCACGAATTTAAAAATGGACACTTTACCCCTTTTCCTTTGATCTGTTCAAATGAAGAACCCCTTGGAATATGGCCTTTGATGCACCCTGCTTCTTGGGAGACCTCACTCAAGCAGATGTGAATTGCCTGCCACCTGGTGGTGATATTGTTAATGTAAATTATTAGAAGCCAGCATTCTACTCCAGAAGTTCATCTATGTGAGTCTACAAATCTGAGGTCCAGCCTTGCCCTGTTGGGGAATTCACCACTGGCTGCCATTTTGTGAGTGACTGGTCGACTAGCTGGCCTTCTCCTGGGAAGTGAGAATTGCTTCCATTGCAAACTACAGGGCGTTTCTTTTTTTTTTTTTTTTTTAAAGATTTTATTTATTTATTTGACAGAGAGAGATCACAAGCAGGCAGAGAGGCAGGCAGAGAGAGAGGAGGAAGCAGGCTCCCTGCTGAGCAGAGAGCCCAATGCGGGGCTCGATCACAGGACCCTGAGATCATGACCTGAGCCGAAGGCAGCGGCTTAACCACTGAGCCACCCAGGCGCCCCTACAGGGCGTTTCTACCTAGGAATTGGTAGTTATCTTTTGCTTGTTCTTCATAATGAGGTATTTGTTAACAATTATAGTCAAAAGAGATTACTTTTGGTTAGTTTACTGATTTACAGGTGGGGAAATCACACAAAACCATAAATCTACGACAGTGCAGTTCCACGTGTGCATCTACATAAAGGCCAGACCAGGCACCTTGACAACCTAGACTTAAGAAGTAGTGATCAGCGTCACAGAGTCCAATAAGCCTGTAAGGCCCTATATAAGTACAAAGATCACTAATGCATTTCTGGTGCTCAAGGTTGTATTGATGCAAATATTGTAGTGCTATGCTCAGCAGGAATTAAAATCTATAAGCATCCTGTTTCTTAAAAGTTACTTGCAATGATTTTCCCAAATTGTGACCAATTTTGTCTTAGCATAATTCTGACACATGGTCCGTATTCAGCTGTGTGGCAGAGCTGAAATGGAATGCTGATTTGGTGTTTGAATTTTCTCCAGGCCCTATATTCCTTTGTCATTATCTTATATGTACAAAAAGAACGTCCCTAATGGGGATGACCTTCCTTTGTACAAATGCAGTTTCAACACAGAACCTGTGTTTTGTTTTGTTTTCAAGTTGCAAGGCACAGAGACACACTCAGAGACAGCACCTGCTCAGTGATCTCACAAAAACATCATCAGGGATAGGAGTTTTTGTAGGGATACATAGGGAAATGACACCTGCAATTTCATAGCCAGGCACCTAAGGAAGTGAAGTGTCACTCCTGGCTGTTTGGGCCACTGCAGGAGCTGTACCAACACCAGGCCCCCATCTCCCTCCCCTCCCGCTCTCTATTTTAATTACACCACTATTCTGGACCCTCAGTTTCTGTTGCTCTGCTTTATGCCAAGCTACAGCTTCTCTGTCACCTCCTACTGCCTTCTTCACTGTTCTCTTGCATTCTATAGCACAGTTTGTGTCTGCTCCTGGATGTTTCTGCTGCCTGGCTTCTGCTTCCATTGAGACTTCTAGAGAGAATAGGTTATTGGACTGCGCTGACACTCTTGAGTGCAGTGTGCCTCTGTGGGGTTCTCAGGCTAAACTGGACCATTGGCTACTGATCACGGGTCTTGGCTCAGACCCCAGACCCTGATCCCATTTGCTTGTGTCCAAGATGATGGGTCACACAATACAAGATATGAAACATGTGGGTGAGAAAGATCTGCTGACTGCTTGGAGGCTGGGGGGGGGGGTGCGGGTTGGTGAGGAAGGCGTTTATAATTCAGGGACAGTTCATTATACTCCCCAAAGCATCAGTGTTTCCTCAGACCAAAGCTTGACCATATCTGACTCCATTCCAGAAGGTAATGTGCAGCGGAGTACATGCACATTTAGGCGTTATTATTGAGAAACCGTGTCCTTAGTTATAGACTGCCTGCTAATAATTTATGGCACCATATGTTCCAAAGCCGGAACTAAAGCTGTCGGTTTCCACTTTGATTCACATGTGGCTCACAAAGAATGTTTCCCGTAGGACCTGCTGCCCAGTGCATAGGTGGTGATGGCTCCCTCCAAACCTTTGAATTGTATGAAGGGTTTCATTTGCTTCTATAATTACCTATTTTGGGACTGACAGAGGAACTAAAAAGCTGGAAAATACTGTTCAGCTGTAAAGTCCATATGAGATGATTTGTTTGTTCCAGCAAAAATGAAAATAATGACACTCAAAATAATATTCCAGTCTTGACATTTCTTATTTAGAAAGTATGGTACCCTTTAGCAAGAGTGTTTCCTGTTCAAAACTTTTATATCACCTTCTAGGGATATCTCCTTGGGAGTCAAGTCCTACAGGAATCATTTCCTGCCCTGAGGGAAGAGTATGCTCCTCCCAGCTTCTGTATTCAAGGCTCACTTTAAGTGGCTCAGTATTGAGTTTCCCCTTACACGGGGCTATGCAAGTGAGAAATAAGGTCCATTCTCTTCCTCTCTCCCTTAGGTGAAGTTAAAACTGTGGCTTAGGGCCTGAGTAAGGCTCTGTATTTTGTACAGCGTTGATGGCAAGATGGAACAGTCCATGCTTCAGGCTATTCTAATCTTCTTCAGTTTGTGTCAAACCAATCAAAGCTCTGAGAAACGGAAGGCTGCTAAGAGGCACCTTAGTTCCTGTGTTCGCCTGAAATTGAGGATACACTCAATCTTTCAAAAGTGATCTCCACAGCACCCCCTTCTCCCAAACCCCCTCCCCCCAACAACCCTCAGTTTGTTTTGTGAGATTAAGAGTCACTTATGGTTTGTCTCCCTCCCAACCCCATCTTGTTTCATTTATTCTTCTCCTACCCACTTAAGCCCCCATGTTGCATCACCACTTCCTCATATCAGGGAGATCATATGATAGTTGTCTTTCTCTGCTTGACTTATTTCACTATGCTGTGAAGTGTGTAAACCTGGTGATTCACAGACCTGTACCCCTGGGGATAAAAATATATGTTTATAAAAAATAAAAAATTAATAAAAAATTAATAAAAAATTACATTAGAATAAATAAAACAAACAACAAAAAAGTGATCTCCAAAAAAGATTATCTTTATTCTGGATTGTGGCCAACTCTTACACCTCAGGGCAAGATCTTACATGCTGTGACTGGTGGGAGAAGGGGTAGAGTTGCTTACACTTTAGTTCTTGAAGTTTTCCAGTCTTACCAAAGTATATGCTATTGTCTGGTGTGATAATTATTCTTTGTGTCCCAAGGCCTTGGCCAGGTCTGGTTCTAGGAAAGCCTTCCTCTTCTTCCAGGCCTGTGGGTGGTAATGGTTTTCAGCTGCTGCCAGTCCTCAAGCATGCTTTAGCACCTCCTGTTGGTTTCCTTAACCCTGTCTACACCACTGCAAACAATTCCTCACCAAAAAGGCTTTCACAAACATACCAACTGATGGTGTTGTCTGTCCAATTCCAGGACCTTGATGGAAACATGTAGTATGCAAACATCTTCAAAGTAATATCTTACCATGGGTTTCCAAAGTAGATAACTCCCATTTCCATTCTGGAGATTTATCAATATGGTAACATCTTATGCTTATCAGCTTAAAATAATTTCTTCAGATTTTTAATCATGTATTTATAAAAAGCCACTATTTTATTTCCAGTTTTTATTCTGGCCCAGATAAATGAATGCCTTATGGAAGATCATTGTAATTCAATTCCCAAATGTTTGATCTCCTTTAGCAGTACTTTTTCACTAATAATCATTCCTTAATACAATTAATTGCCTATTTGATTATTATACATTGTGTACTTATGTTGCATAGAACAATATAAAAAGAAGATAAAAATCCAAATTTTGCAGAAAACTATAATAGAGCAAAAGATGAGCCAATGATGTTGTAAAATTTCAGGAACTAGTTATTTTACATTCAGAATTGCTGATCATTATGACAGAGGCTGAACCAACCTCTCCTTTGTAAATCCATTCTTCATTGCATCCAAGTTTTCAGGACTTCCTTCAGCTTAGGGCTCCTCTCCTTTCCATGTACCTCAGCTGTAACTAGGGGCTCTGCACTTGGTCCTTATAACTGACTCATGCCCTAGTATTAGCTCTTCCTCACTGATTTTTCCATTCATACTCCATGTTTTCAGCCAGGTTGATCCTAAGTGATGGCAGTGTCTACTCCAATATACCTGTATGCTGGTCTCATCCTCCATTCCATGAAAAGAATACATCTTTTGTAAGTAAATCACATACTTTTCCCACATGAACTGTAGTGGGCATCTCACTAATCTCTTGGTCAAATGGTGTTTTAGTATCTCTCTCCTTCTTTCCTTCCTTCAACACCACAGGGGTGGATAGAGGGATTGGCATATTCTCCATATCCCACTGCCAATTCCAGACCAATCTTCCAATTGAATGATTATGTTTTTTGTCACCATTCAATCACTCGAGGACAAGAATGAAAAAGTGGCCAAAGGATTTGGAATTGTTTTTCTAAAGGATGTTGTTCTAGTCTGGATAATGGCCTCCAAAGATATCCAAGTCTTAATCTCTAGAACCTGTGAGTGTTACCTCTTAAGGCAAAAAAGAACGTCACAGACGTGATTAAACTAAGTGTTCTAGGAGAAGATGATCCTGGATTATCCAGGTGGGCCCTAAATGTAATCACAAGTATTCTTACAAGAAGAAGGCATAACATCTTAGGGAGATTTAACACCAAGAAGGAAGGCAATGTGACCACTGAAGCAAGATGCTACACTATTGGCTTTAAAGATGGTAGTGGCCACAAGTCACAGAATGTGAGAAATGCAGCACTAGAAACTGGAAAAAGAAAGGAAACAGATTCTCCCCTAGGATTTCTAGAGGGAGCATGGCCTTGTTAACACTTTCAGGCCAGTGGAACCCATTTTGGATTTATGGCCTCCAGAACGATAAAAGAATAGATGTATGTTGTTTAAACTAAGTTTCATACTTTGTTATCACAGCCATAGAAGGATAACACAAATTCTTGAATAGCTTCTAAGACAATTTGGGGATTAAAAAGAGATGATATTTTAGCTCTCCCTAAGCACTGCTACTGAATTAATCCCTCTAAAACCTCTAAAAATATAATACCATTCATATTCCTAACCATTTTCAAAATCCTCTGAAGATGATGATGATTTTTGGTGGAGGGATGATTTTTAAAAAGCCTAATTAGCTTCCTCTGCATTCTGGCCACACTACCTTTTTAGCCATACTGCTCCTTTTTGTCTTTTTACACCAAACCAGGCACACCTCTGTACTGTGCATCCCACATGCAACACATCTCCACCTCTGGACCTTTGATCCCCTACCTTCTTTAGCTTTGTTGCCCTCGTTGTCATCACAGCATGCCTCATGTGTCCATTAAGGCTTACCCAAATGCCCACATCCTCCTGGACTTCTTCCGGGTTCCAAGCATAAGTTACTCTTTTCTGAACCCCTGAAGGGCTTCCTGCTTCCTCTCTTCCTGACTCTTATTTTGTTCGACATTTCCTCTTAGTTGTGGTCCATAAGAGTTAAGTACACACATTCTGAAGCCATATCGCCCAGAGTTGAATTCTTATGTGAATATTCACTAAGTGAGTGACCTTGGGCAAGTTACATAATTTTTCTGTGCTTCAGTTTCTTCACCTGAAAAACAAAACAAAACAAAACAAAAACCAAGGATCATAATCACGACCCATTAATGGTTATAAAGATTATAAGAGTTTATGAAATTAATGCCTAGCACATTGAACATGTTCAATAAAGACCAATTATTGTTTTTAATTATACATTATTTTGTATTTTAATTATAATTTCTCTAATAGAAACCCTACATTTTCATCTTTGGCCTATCTTTGTCTTCTCCATAGTTCCCTTTACCACAGTATTTCATTAAGCAGGTGCTCAGTAAACTTTTGTTTTAATGAAACAGGCAAGACACCATTTCCTGGTAAGACATGAAAATGTTGTTTTCCTATGAAGGAAGAAATATCACTCTCTTTATTTCATCATGTGCTATATGCTCCTCATTTCTCTGTAATTTGCTTCAACTTCGCCTGTGCTATGGTGAGTGCCATCACCAATGGCTTCCTAAATGCTGGATTCAAGGACATGTCATAGGTTTCACCTTACTGCTAGCCATTTCCTTTTTCTGGAATCTCTTTTCTCTCTTTTCTTTGGTTACTCTACCCCTGACTTTTCCTTTCTTGGTCTCTTTGTAGGTTCTTTTTTCTCTCCATGGTTCTAATACTGTGTGCTCAAAGGTTTAACCTGAGGTTCTTATTTCTTTTTATTCTACATAATCTTTCTGGGAATCATTGCCACTCATGATTTTCACAACTCCCTAGCTGCCATATATTGATTATTTCCATATTCATACTTTTAAAGTAGACATCTCCCTTGAATTTTGGACTCAAATGTCCAGCTGAGTGCTAGATAGCTTATCCTTGAGATACCAAAGACATCTCCAATTCCATAACATTTGCCAAAAATAGCACATTACCTTCTTTCCACTAAACACCCATTCCTTTTGTATATTTTCATCTCTGTTGTAAACACTATCATTTACTCAGTCTCTGGGAGTTAGGCATGGCCCTACCTCTCACTCAAAGCCCATATCTAATCAGTCACTAAGTTTTGCTGATTTCATGAGCTAAGTAACTGTTGGATTCATTTTCAAACAGCCATCCTTCCTACCAATGTCTTATGTCATGATCGTTTCTTACCTGGGCTTCTGTATGAATATTCTAATATTTCATTTACCGTGTATCTTTTTTCCTAATAGCTATAAGAATAGACCCCAGTGAAGCACAAACTTAAACTTTGTCTAGAACTCTACCTAACAATTTATGAATGGCTCCCACCTGGATCAAATCCCTTTTCTTTTAGCTAACTTTTCCTACAAGACTCAGGCACCATCTCCTGCAGAAAGACTTAGCCGAGTTGTGGGTGAGCTGAAAAACTTGGGATATGTTCTAGAATCTGAGAGCACCATGCAAAACTAAGGAAGGCATTGAATGGGACCTGGAAGAGACAACTCTCCTATCCCATCAGCAGTGGCCTGATGCATCTTAGGGCTGTCCTAACAAATTCCCACAAATGTAGCAGCTAAATGATACAAATAAATTACCTTACAGTTCTGTAGATCAGAAGCCCAAAACAGGTTTCACAGAGATAAATGAAAAGTTTCTTAAGGCTGTGTTCCTTGCTGGAGACTCTAAGGGAGAATCTATTTCCTTGTTCATTTCAGGTGATTGGCAGAATTCTGTTCCATGGTCTTTATTTTCTTCTAGCTCTCAATTGAGGAGCACTGAGGTTCTGCTGGCCTGTGGTCCTGTCTCTTCTACAAAGCCAGCAATGGTCAGTCCCCTCTCACACTTCTTATCTCCCCTCTGCCTTCCATTTCATGTTTTGGGACCCCCTCCTTCTGCCTCCCTCTTCTGAATTTGAGTTCGTGGGACTAGACTGGTCCACCTGGATAATCCAAAGCAGCTCTCCATTTTAAGATTTTTAATCTTAATAATCTCTGCTAGTCTGTTTACAGTGGAAGGAAATATACTCATAGGTTCTGAGAGACAATTTTTCAGCCTACCACACTAGGTTTGAGACAAATGATCAGTGAAAGCCTTAGATCACCTGATTTGAGTTCTCTGTCCACAGGACTCCTGATTTGATCATTTTTCTTTGTTTTGTTTAGCTATTTCAATTTCTACCTTTAGCTTTGTGTTTTGAATCCAAGGGATATAGGAAGGGACTGAGCTCTGTCTGGCTCATTTAGTGGGTAATTCCAGAAATGTTAGGTGTATAAACATCTTTCCGGGCACTTAGGTAGAGGTCTCGTGCAAAAAGGCATTGACAGGTGTGCTAGTAATGGACGAGCACCCAGAAGGCTGTTCAGAAGATGACTGGAAATCAATGAACAGAGTTCCATCATTTGAAATTTAAGTCATAAACTGAACATTTAACAAGATTTTTTTCCACATTTTTTGTATTTTATTAAATTGAACTAGCTGGAAATTAAAATTTTAAATTATTATAAAATGAACTTAGGATTATCCATTACAAAAAAAAACAGTCATTTAAAGTAATAATCAAGTAATTTCATGGAAAGGGCCATTATGAAAAATAATTTTTTTTCATTATTAAAATTCTAGTTCCAACTAAAATTATAAAGCTAAAACAATTGAGCTTTATTTTAATTTTGTTTATAATTTATTTTAATTTTTACATTTTATTTATTTATTATTTAATTTTTATTATAATTATTATAATTTATTTTAATTTTGTTTAATTTTTATTTATAATTATGTTTGATTATAACATAAATATTCTTAATGGGCCTGTTCTTTCATATGAATTAAACTCTTATTGGCTTCAGGCCAAATATTCTAAAGAATCTGAATTAGCTGATGCTATATCTATGTGTATATATTCTTTTATTTTTTTTATTTTTTATTTTTTTGACATTAAATGCTTTTTTATTGAACAAAAAGAGATAAAACATGGAAGTTGAAATCACTGAGCAAAAGCAGCTCCCCAGGGGAGGCTGCTACACTTTGTACTAAATAACCTTATGAATTGAGAGTATACAGAACACAAATAATATGCAAGTTACCTTAACAGCAAATGAAAAGGCGTAGATTACAGTTTCGGAAGGAAAAATTTGGTCAAGTGACAAATTTAGCTGCTCATTTCTAGCCCTTGTCCACCTAAATTCAGTAGGATTCTCCATGTGTGCTACTGAATTCCCATTTTAACGGAAGCTGCTTTTTGGTAGAAATTTTAAAAGATCATTCAGGCTTATTTGATGTGACATTCCATTTTTAAAATTTTGTGTCTGCTCAATGTACGTGTGTGTATGTATTTATACACACTTTAGAAACCCCAAACTCTTGTTTCTAAGCAGAGGGGTCATGCTGTTTCTTTTTATTATTATTAATATTGGTGAATTTCAGTTATTATTTCTCCTGTGTGTCTAAGAAACTTCCTATGTTTTCAATGCACCCACGCAGGTAGGTGGGTTGACAGATATGTCAAAAATACTTTATGAAAAGAGGGAGGTAGCTCATGCGAGTTGGCAACCTTTTGTCTATTGTTTCCTGTTGGAGCAAGCTGCCTCCCTTCGACATCTCACAGTCAAAGAGGAAAGGAAAACTTTTTACTTTGAAGCCGAGTTAGCACAGTTGTACACTTACTACAATCCACCTTCGAGTTGGTTCGCTGGGCTTTCTAATGTAAGATGACAAATACCTTACACCCAATACACAGCATCGAAAAAGTACTGAAGAAACATTTTATAGACAATATCTTGGGTTGGTTTTTTTTTGTGGGTTTTTTTTTTGTGTGTGTGTGTGTGTGTTTGTGTTTTTTTGTTTTGTTTTGTTTTTATATGTTAAACATCAGCTTCAATGGGATACATTTCCAGAATGGTTTTGTTACCAACTTTATAAACACCCTAAGCCAAAGAAACAGCACAAATAACATCAATGTTGTCTTTTTTTTTTTTTTTTCCAATATCTGTAACAATTACTGGAGGCTAATCCTAACATACACTACTAAAGGGGGCGCAAAAGAAGAGAATTCATGACACGCTGCAAAGATAGGAACACAGCATCTTAGTCGCGGGGCGGAGTTGATCTTAAGGTGCAGAAAGGGGGGAGTCTCTAGAAGGTGATGGTGTGGTTTCTTCGGGCGGGAACACCGTGAGTGTACAAGCTCGGATGCCACCAAGGGACTCTGGGAGATCAAACACCTTATGCCACTCATCTTTGTCAGGGTCATATTTCTGCACTATCTCCACCATACAGCGATTATTCCAGGAATACCCACCGACCACGACCACGTAGATCTTATTTTCAAAGACCACGACCCCGACATCGCTCTGCCCCCTTAACATGGCAGCAATTGGGGTCCACTGGTCAAGGAGAGGTGAGTAGTATTCACAGCTTAGGACATCATCATAATCACTTGTGCCTCGGAAGTGATTGCCGCCAATGACGTAGAGCCTCTCGCCCACCATACACTCTGACCATGGTCATCAGCGCCTTCTGGATCCATTTGTCGGTGTCTGGGTCAAAGCACATGAGCTCCTTTTGGAAAGTGTCATGAGTGATTCCCCCTGAAATATACATGACTCCTCCATACACAGTTCCAGCATGGCCCTAGTGGGGTTCACTCATTTTGGCAACATAGGTCCATTCATTTGTTCTTGGATGGTAACACTCCACTGTGGGCAGTTCACCAGCTGCATTTCGCCCACCGACTGCGTACAGATATCCTTTGAGGGCACTTAGGTGGAAAAAGGTGAGCTTTTCATTTAAAGATGCGACCTGCATCCATTTATTGTAGCGAGGATCAAATCTGAAGACCATATCGACTGCTGTTTTTCCTTTTGTCATAATTGCTCTGTCCGCCAATGACATAGAGGAAATTCCAATGACAGCAATGCCATGCTTGTACCGTGGGGCATTCATGGGGGCTAACGATTTCGATTCATGGGCCTTTTGATCATACATGCACAATTCCTTGCTGACAACCAGCTGCTGCCTCAGAACTCCTCCGAGTGTGACCAAATGAGTGGTGTCAGAGGGAATGGCAGTCCTGTCTGACTGCATCACTGGCTGCATGTATGGCATCATTTGGTAATTGCTGGCTTCCAAAAGGAGATTCACACAGGTATTATCAGTTCTCATGAAATCCACGGTTTGCACATAATTGATGAGCTCCTGCGGTGTCATCAGTGGAAATCGTATTTTCTTCATTAATTTGGCAGCAAAGTCCATCCAAGGCTCTTCTAGGCGTAGCCAGCGACAGGTAGCCTTAAAGAGCTCAAGTTCAGTGCAGTGCTTAAGGCTATTACTGGAAAGCACAAAGGCAAGATGCTCAAAAGGGAGCTTCAAGAACTCCCCAGTGCTCAGCAATGCGGGAAAATTCTTCAAGACAAAACTGTTGACATATTTATCCACTTCTGTCAGATTGTAGGTGTTGGCAATCCGACCAACTTCGACACAATTGTCTAAAGTGACCCCAGATATGAGAAATACTTTGCAGAAGTCCCAAACCGGCAGAATCTGAAGAAAACTGGCAGCTTCGAGGGTGTCCTGAAGGTTGTCCATGTTAAGAGAAAGCTTTGCAGTATAAATGAAATCAATAATTTTCCTTAAGCCGACTTTGCTCACACCGTGAAGCTTAATGCACATTAAATCTTGTTCTTTCATTCCACCTGTGAACATTGCCTTGAGGTAATCACTAGCAGAGGCCATCATGACTCTATGCACAGGGACGGTGTCATCTGTGTCACGAGGCATCAGGGTCACATCGCAAGTCGGAGCTGTTCAAAGCCCTGTAACACCACCGAACTGTGGGTATTGCTGGTAAAGATGCGTGTGGTCCCTGCCTTGGAAGACTGCAGATGGGATGAGAGACCCATTTCGCTGCTTCCAAGGGACAATTTCATGTGCTGGTCCTCCTCTTCCACTAGAGATCGGTTACGGAGTATTGCAGCGACTGACTCCCCTCTATGAAGATGATCCATCACCTCTAACACTCGGATAATGACCTTGTTTGCCGCGTCCCCGCGTCCCGCTGTCCGTCAGACCGCTGCCGCACTCCGAGGGCCAAAGAGCGAGTCGCACGGCGCAGCCGGGGCTCCCTCCTCCGCAGCCCCTGGCTCGTCCTGGTCGCTTCGCCCTCGCGCAGGCGGAGAGCAGGGACCCTAACCCGTCCGCCGCTCCACTTATTTTCCAAAGTCCCCGTTCCCGGCTTCCCCGGAAGGGGAGATTGAGCTGCTGCGGCCACAGCGGCAGAGCCTCCGCCTGACCTCACGGGTTGGGGGGTGCGGGGGGAGAGGGAGGGGGCGGGAGTCCAGTTAAGGAGGGGAGGGGGCGGGGGGAGCGAGCTCGCGGGCGGGGGGAACATGGCGGCGGGGGTGGCCCCGGCGGCGCCTCGTATATATTCTTTTTTAAAATTAAGTTAAATTAAATTGTGTGTGTGTATGTGTGTGTGTTCCAAAATTCATTGTTTATGCACCACACCCAGTGCTCCATGCAATACGTGCCCTCCATCATACCCACCACCAGGCTCACCCAACCCCCCACTCCCCTCCCCTCCAAAACCCTCAGTTTGTTTCTCAGAGTTGACAGTCTCTCAGAATTGACTTGGGGGAAATCGGAGGGGGAGATAAACCATGAACATTTAACAAGATTAAACTTCTGAGAAAAGAAACACATTGAATATATGAATAGTCACAGCAGAAAGGAAGGACTTTTTTTTTTTTTAACATCAAATGAAAACTATTAAACAGAAGACATTATGTTAGGGGAAATGTGCATTCTTGAGATTATTATCCAATAGAAATATTTATTTCTTTCCTATAAAAATGATTAAAACAAAAATAATCGAGCTTATTATTTGTTATATTTATGAGTGTTTATGAATTATTTGCTGGGAAAATATGTATTTAGCAGATTATTTTCTCCTTTCAGAAAATCATTAAGATTCCCTAAATATGACATGTATCTTTAAAGGGTTTTGGAAATAATGTACTTTAATTTCCTGCCCTCTAGTGACAAAAATAACACACTCATGCCTTTCCATTGAACAAAGTGCATGCTTTAGTATCAGGAAATAAAATTATATTAGAGAATTTGGGGACAGACAATATGAGAAATTCTCGTTGTCATTAATGTGTTAAACTTTAGTGTAACAAATACCATTTTGGCATTTTATTTTATTCAGAGTTTGGTACATGACATTAAAATTATTAAGAAAAGTCGATATGCTGCTACTAGCTCTCACTTGGCTATCTTTGACGTGTGTCTATAATTACAGGCTATGTACTATAAGACCTGGTAACAACCAGGAAGTCGGTAATTTAATATCTTTTTTTTTAAGATTTTATTTATTTATCAGAGAGAGAGAGAGGGAGAAAGCGAGCACAGACAGACAGAATGGCAGGCAGAGGCAGAGGGAGAAGCAGGCTCCCTACCCAGCAAGGAGCCCGATGTGGGACTCGATCCCAGGACGCTGGGATCATGACCTGAGCCGAGGGCAGCTGCCCAACCAACTGAGCCACCCAGGCGTCCCAGTAATTTAATATCTTTAATCTTAAGTATCAGAAGTGAAGAAAACTATTTAACCTTAAAAGTGACTGCCAATACTAAATTCATTTGAATCTTAAGTCTAGGCAGTAGTAAGCTGGATAACTTGCCTGGGAGTTTAAGCCTGAGATAGAAATAATCAAATAGTTGATTGCTATAATAGGACTAAATAAGGTAGAACTTCTGGATTTGATTAAGTACGATGTTAGCATTGTTTGGTATCCTAATTACTGACTGCATCATTGCTTTACTGCCTGAACATTTTGGCATTCCTGGGCCCAGGAATGTATGTGGCATTTGTGCCAGGAATTTATCACCAACAAATTTACTGAGTTTGTATTAACCCCATCTTTGGTGTCTGGTAACTAAATTCAAAGTGAAAGAGCTTGGTCATCACACCATACTCTCAGGTCTTGTTGGAGCTCTGAGTTCTTGCATCCAGAGGGGTGGCACTATGTTCTGATGTCATACAAACTGGATCAATGCTTTGCATATGTAGAGGTTCTTTAAAATCCATTACCCTACTTCATAGGACATATGTTTAGGGCTGCAGACAGGAACTCATTTTCACAGGGATGGAGGTCTTAGGTGGAAGTGGGTACTGCAGGGCCAGCTATTTCTGAGGCCACCGTCTGAGACCACTACAGTGGTGCTTTTCCAAGCAAAGCAAGAATGTCCCCTGAAAGGGTATGAGCTCTCCACCAACTTCCATGTGACTGTCCCTGTGTGGAGAACAGGGTTGAGTGGGATGGCATCCTATGTGAGGTGTTAGGATATGAGTTTGGGACCAGTACACCCCATGCCAAGCTCTCACTCACTGTACGTTACCTATATGACCAACTCTGCATCAGCCTCTCTCTTCCTTACAACAGCCTTGTCAGATGGGTGTTATCCCCCCATGTGAAGAGGCGCTAACTGATGGAAAGACTAACTTTTGGGGTTACTTTTGGATCTCATATCTACTGAGCTTCTAAACATGACATCTTTCACTTAATACCGATTCTGTTACTTTTTCAAAAACAGAAAATAGTAATTGCTTCATTTTAGGCCTTAGAGACAGAAATTGCCAATGGTATTATATGCAGAGCATAGAGGAAAACACAATGCACAACTTAAGAAGAAAGACGAAGAAGAGAATTAATATTCTCCAACTAAAAAACATACTAGAAAAAAGTATTTTAAAAAACACTAGAAAAAAAACCCATCTGAAGCAAGATTTATTATATCCATTTAAGAGATAAACTGAGGCTCAGAACAACTTTTTAAAGGGAGATAGTAAAAAGTACAGGCTCAGAATCACTTGTTCAATGGCAAAAGCAGGGCCCAACATAGGTTTGGCTGTATCTACAGCATTTCTACTACACCACATGTATTTTATCTTAAATAGCAATGTAGGCATAGCCTAATTTCTAGGACATATGAAGAAATGAAATAATTTTTAGTACGATTTAAAAAAAACTAAAAATTATAAGTTTGGTTTTTGTTTTGTTTTATTTTAGAAATTTTCGACCTGACTTTCCTCTGTCTCTGAACAATTTTCATAACTGTACTTCAAAGATGGGGAAATATCTTAGTAGGACATGCCTTCTGGTTGAAAGATTTATAGAAATAGTTGTTCTGTTCACCTCTCCAGTTATTTGGGGCTTCCTCTGGAATGTAGTCCTTGTTAGCCACTCCCTCTTTTTAGAAGGTGATGGGAAGAGGAAGATTCTTCACAAGAAAAAATTGTTTTTGTTGGAGTTCTTGGTAAATGCAGGGGGCAGAGGATTTCCCAGTAATGGCAGGAACAATAGTTCACAGAAGAGTGGATGTAGCTCTTCTGAGACTGGGCAGGAATTCTTCTGTGTTGCTCTTGGAAAGGATAAAGAGACAGGAAGAATAAGAGTAAGGGTGTGGAGCTGTTAAGACAAAGTCTAGGATGAGCGGAAGGGACGATGAAACTCCGCTGTAGTGGATGACCAACCAATGTTTGAAGAGCGGTGAGATCTGGGGTGCCTATTGACTCCATTTATGACTCCCCTAGGAAAGCTGTGGCGTGTCCAGGTTGCTTCTGCATGTTTTGGGGTATGCAGCCCTTTGGGTCTTCCTGCCCTGTTATGCTCACATTGGAGTCAAAGAGGGACAGAGAAGACACAGCTCAAGCATGTTGGTGCCTGGGTTGTATACAGCACTACGAGAAAGTGACCACTTGGGTATTTGCATAAATGCAAGAGAATTTGTGCCAGCTATACCTAACCACCTTGAAGAAAATAGACCTTGGCGAACATTGCACTACTTTAAATAACTTGTTTTTGATAGATAACAAAATAGAAAGGAATCTACCTTATTTACTCAATGTTTAGAAATCTTACTTTTGACCTTCAAAAAATTAGGAATTTTTGACTTAACAGATGAAATGTGCATTTAATCTGAATGTGTAACACCTCACCCCCATCAAAAAGCTATTTTATAAACCCGATGCAAGACATCATACAACTAATGCCATGTTAGAAGTGAGGAATTATGTGGAAGAAAGACATATGATCTGCTCCAAGTAATCATTGTGGATAAAAAAAAAAAAATTTTTTTTTCAATAACAAAGGGGGCCTGAGTTAAGCTTCTGTCTTCAGCTCAGGTCATGATCTCAGGGTTCTGGGATTGAGCCTACATTGGGCTCTCTGCTCAGCAGGGATCCTGTTTCCCCCCACCCGCCTCTGCCTACCTCTCTGCCTACTAGTGATCTCTGTCTCTCTGTGACAAATAAATAAATAAATAAATAAATCTATCTTTTAAAAAAAATTCAATAACAAAAAACCTCAATAATTTAAGAGAAAAATGTCTAAAGAGGGCCAAGACCAATATTTATTAATTCAGCTGATTGAAAGAATGGCAGACAGTGTTAGTGAAGGGGATAAGAATTAATATTTTTGAATTTTTGTATCTTTACAAATGTTAACTTTATCACAAGGATTCTTTGATGTAGATTTTTATCTTAAGTTTTCAAAAGAAGAAACTAAATGTAAATTGCCCAGTGCCACATAGCTACCAAATGGAAAAACCAGATATGAATCCAAATCATCCTGACTCCCTACTGCCAAGGGTTGAGAGTATAAGTGTGTGGGTTCCCTCACTGTCCTCTAGCCAGTATTCTTGCCAGAGTCAACAGTTAACTATGACCCACTTGCTCTGGAGCTGGGATCTCCCTGGAATCCTTCTCTTTCTGCCAGCCCCCATTCGCCACTTTCCAGGCAGCCCTAATTGATCATTAGAGTTTGCATTGAGCCAAACCTTCCCTGCCATGCCTTTCCTCACCTGCTGCCTCATGATCCAAGTTCACACTGGATGCAAAGACACGTGGTCTTGAGTAAGGATATTCATGTTCAGAATAGGGCAGTGGAAAATGTACCTGCTCCAGAAGACAAAGATCTCCCTTGAAGGGAGCACTGAATGTTTAGAGAAACTGTGCTGAAGAAGATTCAAAGAAAGAGAAAAGGAGAGACATAAGCCATAGACAGCTTTTCTTAAATCGATTCAAAACTGGCACAGGAGCAAGAATTGATGGCAGCAGGGACTTCTGCTATATAGACATTTCCCAAGGCTCTTTTCCTGCCAAGAATAGAACATCTGAAAAGTTATTGATTTTTTTTTTTTTTCTAATGACAATTTGAGCTCCCAAAAGCCAGAACAAGCAATTAGAGGAACTGCTGTTACCAAGGTAATTCTGGCCAGTGCGGAAGCTTCTAAGTGGCAGATCTCAAGGGTGACAAATGTGTCTTTCTATCACTGCCTCCCATTCTGCCGAACTCTTGACATGAAGACTGTGGGGTAGGGTTGGGGCAGAGGTAGGGAAGATACCTTTGGAGCTTGGAGCATTTCTCTAGCAGGGATAGGAGGATTGAAGTGGTATTAAAGGGGGAGGAGAGAGAATAGCCAAGACACTTTTAACCTATTAATGCTAAGTAAAATAGGGGCAAACCTCACTGTATTGCCTTTCCTCCTACTCTCCCCAAAAGATCCTGTTGTCTGGACCCAGAATTTAGGTTGTGCTTTTGGAAATGATGGCTTAGGTATCTCATGGCCTGGCTTGGGTCAGTTCAGGAAATTATCCACCATTTATTTCCACAAGAAGATACATTCTGAGCTCCAATTAGTCAAACTTTCTGATATATTTTTGGAATGCAATCAAGTTTTAAATTGGGAAATGCCTGTAGCTCCTCATTAGCATTCCTCTGTGCCAATGCCTGTAATCCTGTTTAGGATGTAGTTTAAGAAATCATTCAGCAGAAATGAGAAATTCATGTATACTAAAGAAAGTAATGATCTTTATCAAATTTTAGGGGGACGGGGAGAAGCACTGGTTTGGGCTGGTATTTCTGGATTAATAGAGGAAACTAATTCCATGCAAAATAATGCTAGAAGGCCAATTATAATTTCAGAACACTGAATAGCATATCTATCTTAGTTAAGGGTTTCTTTATGTAGCTATGGGACTGACTTTAGTTCTGTGCTTTTGGAAAGTCCTGAATTTATTTCTGTGTAAGCTTACCATACATCAATCTCATGCTCCCTCCTTTTACTCACTGGCTCCAATTCCTGTGTTTTTTGGCTTCGACTTTCCCATAGTACATAGCTGTGGTTGTCAAAATCATGTGTTGTGGTTTTAAAAATTCACAAGGAGATGGATAATGTTAAATGCTATGTTTTGTCACATTTACATGCTGGTTTTCCAAGCATTATATTAAAGAAACAAAAGACTTGTTGCTGATTTCTAAACCATAGATTTTATCATATACCTTTTATTCCATGCACTTTTATTCTATTTCATCTGACTTCTGTCAATAATCTGGGTCAATTAAATTTAAATCATATACTTTCTTTTAGTGCTATCTTTGGTGGATTTTGCTGTTTCCAAACAAGTAAGAATATTGTTCTCCTAAACCTTTTCATTTAGGTAACATTGTACTTCATTCTATCAGAAGTATAAATGTCTTTTTTATATTTTTCCAAAATCTTCTGAGAAGACAGGGTTATATAGACAGGAAGATGTTTTAGAATGATACCCTAAAGACAAGACTACTTCCCACATGCAGTGTCAGGACAGTGGAGGGTTGAGGCTATGCTAGGCAGTGGTAATTCTGAAAGACTTATAGGACCTAAAGCATATCATCCATGGGGGAGTACTTGAAGCCTTCCATTTACAGTTGCTTCACTGGGTCAGGTTATATTCAGAAAGTAATTTTCAGATTTTCCCTTACAGTCAGAAAGGGAACTTGTTAGGACAACACAGAGTTTTTCATCACTGGCCTTCAGCCGTTATTTTTAGCTTCACTTCCAGATGTTCTTGTCCATTCTTGTGCTCAATTCTTTTTTTCTGTCCAATGTCTCCATAAGAGTTTTTGCACATTTCTATTATTGTACTTAATGACACTGTGTTTTGTTTTTGTGTGTGTGAATAGTGTTTAGGTATGTACCCTTCCTCCTAGCTAGAATGCAAGCTTCTTAAATGAAGAAAACACATTTTATTCCTTTTGTAGCATGGAGCTGTGTCACAGTAACTACTTAATGTGCAAGTTAAGTGAGAAAAATAAAAGATGCTATTTTCCAAGAAAGGTAGTATTAATGCGTTTGTCCAATTAATTGGATTACTGTTTTTGTCAGAGAAACAAGAAGATATCAGGGTTCTAAGAGATACAAATGAAATATAATGTATACTATTTGATTGCACATGTGAGAAGAGATAACCTTTCTTATCCATATAACTCAGAAGATTATTCCTATTACCTCTCCTTCAGGAAGTACAGTCCAGATGGGATCCCCCAGTGGCCACCTTCAGCTATTGGCAATAACGTGAGGGCAGAGTGGGTTGGCAGGGTGTCGGTGACCTGGATGGAAGGAGGAAATGCAGGAAATGCAGAATTTCCCACTGAAATGCAAAGTGGGAAAAGGCAACCAAGGAAGCCTTTATCAGCTTCACAGTTTTATCTTCTCTTGGTTTTGTTTTTGCCAAATTTTGTTTTAGGGTATAGTAGGTCAGAAAGGCATAGAAGATGACAACAGCTGGTGTCTGTGCTTGTATGTACTCAAATAAAGTGACTAAGGTGGCAGGCAAGATGGTAGGACAGATGGCCGGCCCTTGGATGGCTTTGAGGAGGTGGGCTGGGCTGCCCTCCTCCACCTCCTATTTCTCCTGGTGTGAAAAAGGTATGAAAAAAGTCATGGAGGGTACTTTAATATACATTGAAAGCAGAGATAAAATGATACCTCATAAAACTGTCACCTCTGAAGTCCACTTACTTCAAGTATAAGAAAATGCTAAACTTGGGTCATACACCAACATGGATATTCTTACCATATATTTTTTGTGAATTTGAAGTCCTGGGGTCAAATCCATGTGTTTGCTATGTGACTATGTGGTTGGCAAAGGTAGGGTGGAAAGGCTGCATGATAGAGCACATTGAAAATTGCCAGCTGTCTTTAAACGGGGCAGAGAACAAGCTTCTGGTGTCTCTGCTCCCTCTCCATTGATCTTCTGATCTGTGAAATTCTACCTTGAGGCTTAGGGAGATGGTTGCAGAAAACTGGGGTGAGGGGAAGTAGGTGACTCTGGAGATAGAGACCAAAATCCCTAAATTCTAATCCACAGGGCACATTAGTTTAACAGATAAATGATGCCAGGTAGCAGTGAAATTCGCTGAACCACCATCCTGTTGGCGGGCCTGGAAGCTGCTCCCTCACCTTAGACATTTGTGAAATTGAGTCAGGCTTTTCAGCCTCCTAATCATAATTATGAGCAACCTATAAAGCATATATTTCCATGGAGAGTTGTTTAAGCCCAATATATTAGTTCTTTTTTTTTTTAAGATTTTATTTATTTACTTGACAGACAGAGATCACAAGTAGGCAAAGAGGTAGGCAGAGAGAGAGAGAGAGAGGAGGAAGTAGGCCTCCCACCAAGCAGAGAGCCCGATGCGGGGCTCCATCCCAGGACCCTGGGATCATGACCTGAGCAGGAGGCAGAGGCTTTAACCCACTGAGCCACCCAGGCATCCCTCAATCTAATAGTTCTTGACACAAAAGCCAGAAAGCAGCCCTGTGCTTCTAGGTTTTAGTGATCTGGAGAGGAAAACAAGCAGAGTCATATGTTTTGCTCCTAGACTGAAATGGAAAATGATTCCCGGGGTGAAGAAGCAGTGTGTACTTCGTTGAGGGCAGAGTGTGTATTATGTCATTCCTTGCAACTTGCCATGGGACTTAACTGGAGATTGCTTTCTAGACAGAATGCCATTAGAAGGGAAGCAAATCCCTATGGATAAATTCTTTCTGTGAACCTAATTGCAAACACTGTATGGCATTCACTTAATAAAAGCAGGCTTCAGTACTCCGTTGTATCAGTCTGATGTTAGCTTCTGTGGTAAATGTGTCAACTCTCACTAAGCCTATCACTAAAATATTAAATGTTACTCTTCCTATCCCTGAGCAAACAAAGTACCTTAAAGCGTGACCACGACATCTATGATGATGGCATACACAAATGTGATAATGGGTTGTGTTAGAAAAATGCCACAACAGTGGGTCAAAAGCCAAGGATTATTTCCCTCTCTGACTTTTAGTTACTAGGTTCTTAAAAATAAAGCACACCTTGGGGTCCTTCTTTGTTAGGAGATCACACCTCGAGTTTCACTGGCACTAACCAGGTAAAGAAGGGAGAGATCAACACCATAATATGAAAATGCATTTAATGTACTCTTGGAATGAGGTATAATGAAATAGATGCTGAATTAATTATTGAAGGAACTACAATATGGGAATGAGGGGTGACCTGCTGGAACAAGCTTTAGGAAGGAAACAGAACATGTTAATGCCAAGTAAGTACTCTATCTCTTTATCAGACACTCAAAACACTCAAAAAGAAGGCATATTTAAAGTCTCAATCTTCAGGTTTTTAGTTCACTCCCTCTGTCTGGGTAAAACAGAAACACACATACACACACACAACAGTGGCAGAATAAATGTCACTGTCTAATTTAATATCTTAAATTATTCAGGTGAGGATAGCCTCTCATAAGCAGAGAAAAGAGAAAAATGAGTAGGGAGACTTTCTTTTTTCTTTTCTTTTTTCTTTTTTTTTTTTTTTTCTTCTTTTGAGTAGGGAGACTTTCAAAGGATGCTCTTGAGATGACATCCTTGTGAAGGTACCTGTTTTGACTGAGCCAGAGATGTAGCAAAGAAACAGAATGGAATAGATCGGTAGTTCTCAAATTTTAAGGGCAACAGAATCACATGGAGGGCTTGCGAAAACCATATTCCAGGACCCATCCCAGAATTTATTATCTTAAACTTTTAATTCAGACTTTTTTCTAGAAAAGTTTGACTGCTCTGAACTGCCTGGCTTTGCAGATGTTGCTTTCTCTCCCCAGAGCTAGGACATTCCTCTGCCTTCACCACAGGGGGCTGTGGGAGGATGAGTCTGGGGCCTAGGGACCAGATAAAAGAAAAGAGCTAAAAGAGGGAGAGAGATCCAGGGAGAAGGGACTGGATGCCTACTCAGGATGCAATTTCTGCAGTTGAAGAGGAAACCAATGTTAATTATATGGCATTTATTTGATTTGTTTGATCATTTTCTGAATTTTGAGGTGGTTGTTACAAGATCATGTGGGGTTTTTTTCTGTATTTTTTTTTCTATATGATTTTCCAGATACTGGCAAGATTCGATACATATTTCTAAAACAAATTATTTTCTCTTCTGCTAGATAAGGAAATGCTATAGAGTTTCTGCTGCTGGTTGCTGGAACAGGCTGCAGATTGTTGATGCCATTTTGACTGGACCCATCCGTCCCAGCATTAGGTGCACGTACTGTGGAAGAGCCTCTCCTACCTAAAGCAAGGGGAGTCACCATAGGGCTGCCATATTGCACAACTCCGAGGCGTCATCCACATTGCTGCTGTACTCTACATGGAATGTTCTTCACTATTTCCTGAAAATCTAGTTATTGTTATGACCTTGCCTATTCACTCTCACCTATTGTCTTTCAGTGTGAGTAAAAGCTCTTCAAATCCACTCTGGTAGCAAACTAAAAATTAAATGACAATGAAAATTTATAGCAAAAATGGAAGAAAATAGCTCAAAGTGATGAAGAATCATCTCTCACTTGTCTAGTTTTACAGATGAGAAACCAAGTGCCTAGAAACATGCATTAAATACATTTAAGATTTGTCTGTAACATAATTTTAATAGGTGCATAGTATTGATTGCATATATAGATATAAGAGTTTATTTAATGAATTCTATCTTGTAGGAACTTAATATTTTTTTTTTCAAAATTTCACTGTTATGGGCAATTTTCCATATTACTATTCATTAGAGAAATGATACAGTGCAATTTTTATTTGTGATGGACTGGAATGTCAGTATTATATTAGCAATGGTATTTTAGTATGCCACATTTAAGGCATCAATGTCAGCAACATATAAAATGCATAATATTTACTTATACATATTTTATATAAGAACCATCCTTCATCAGGTGTCCAGTCTAAGGCAGGTTCTGTGCTAAGTGATCAGGATGGTATCTCATGTAGTCCTTGTACCTGTCTTAGCACATAGATTTGATTATTATTCCCAAGTGGCCAGATAAGGAAACCAAAGTTGGCCAACTTTGGCTGGCACAACTGCCCCAGATGCACAGGTGCTAACTCAAATCACCTAATATTTTGGCCACTATCACGCTTTCTTTCCTTGCTTTGATGATAACAAAGCAGAGTCTTTAGCAGGGAAGAAATGGAAAGTACCTGACAATGAGAACAGGATCAGGTGGAGAAAGATTATGAGGTAATTTTTTCCATTTTCATATTATTTTCAAAAAAATATGGACATTGTATTAAGAAATTGACAGTCTAGGTGTTTTGAATCCATTTAAATGAACATGAATCTTATTTGTTAAAATGCTAATAATGCATTAAGTTATAAACATAAAAAGATTTAAATATCAGCTATGTAAATTTCAGTATTAAACTTCAAATTAAAGGCAAATAATTCCTAGCTGTGGAATTGCTGGGTCAAAGAATGAACAGAGCAATGAACAATTGTTACTCTACTAAAGCTTGCTGCCTCAAAATCATTTTCAGATTAAAAAAGAAGAAGAAGGAGGAGGAGGAGGAGGAGGAAGAGGAGGGGGAGGGGGAGGGGGAGGAGGAGGAGGAATTTAGTTTAACAGGCTACAGGCTGGACCTCTTTTGGTGAAGGTTAGAGACAGACTCTGCACAGCTTTTTTCTGAAAGGTGATCTTGCCTGAGAGAAATGCTAATGACTGAAATAAAAGGTCTCTTTCGCATCTCTTGTGTGCCCTCAGCACATTTTAATCCTAATTACAGAAGAAGTCCAAGAGAGCCTTTCACAGAAAGAGCCGATTATAACCACAGCCCCATATGGAACACATTGAGGACTATAGTCGCAGCTGTTGAGCATTATAGCATGAGACACACACTGGAAATGTCTCTTATGAAACATATGTTGAAAAGTGGTTTATTAAACTTAGCTGTATGGGAGTCCTTTGGTGTTTTTAATACCAGGGGACAGGTTTTTGTTTTTTGGGTTTTTTTTTTTTTTTTTTGAATACCAGGAGGCCCCTCATATTTCTTTAAGCTTTGGTTATGCAATTTTTATGCATATATTGCATGAAACCATTTGGATTGTTTAAAATGCCCTGGATCTATCCCTAACAGAAGGCATAGGACTCAGTTTCAGATTGTTATCTTCGGGCACTGGCTTTGGCTTATTTTTGACTGTAGGGAAATTAGAAAATAGTAATTCAGTGGCTTCTAGGTTACATATTTCTGGGGGCTGGTGAAGTGCATGATAAGGGCAAGAGGTGAAAGGGTCTTGGGGATGAGCCTATGCATCATTGAAGCTTTACCCCAGAACAAGATGGTGTGCTAACTGGCATTCACAGCAGAGAGATCATGACCAGGGAAGACAAGAGATCTGTTTGTTATTTCAAAACTGAAATAAGGTTTTGGTGTTGTCTTGGTGGCAATATTATGAGTATCTTAGTGGTTAAGTTTTTTTCTCTTCTTACCAGTTGTACACAATTTTGCACCAGTAGTAATCAAACAGAGTAAAAACCAAAACCATAGCAAACAGGAGAGAAAAAGCACATATCACTGGAATTTAAAGATAATCTCACATTCCATTTTAGCTAATATTTCCTATTCTCACCTTCATTCAACTCAACTCTTGTAAGCTGTACAGTAATAAGTGTTAGTCACAACTCCAAGGTAAAGACAGGTGTGCAGGTAAAGTGAAATAGCCAATATGCTGAACATGCTGCATTTCCCCTGGCTACTCAGTGTAATAGTAGATTCAAAAGGGAGAAAGGACACCCATACATTAATGGTCAGGACCAGGAGAACGTCCTAGCACAGAGGATATGCGTAGGGAAACATTTTATTTTTCTTTGAGGCTTTGGACCTTAAAGCCATTGTAGTCTCTAGGTGAATTTGGCAGCTGGGAATGTCATGACAGATTTGCTCAGACGAGGCAAGTCCTAGTGATACGAATGATGCCACTTTCCTACGCTACCTATTCCCCACATGTCACTCTTTGATAGGAAGGGTCATATGAAAGCTTCCCAAGTACAAGGTGATGTCCTAATTATAGGTTAGGACATCTCCAAGGAGTCTTGCAGTGTATTGTTATCTTTAGTTTACAGAGTCAAGGCTGGGAAACATCTGAGAATGGCGTGGGGTGGGCATCCAAGACCCCATAACAGTTGTGCCTATGGCCCAGAATATTTTGATGCCACCGATTTTCAAAACATGAAAAGCTGAGCTTATATGGCAATTCAGAGACCTTACTTTAATTGATGAGAAAATTATAGTGTTTTATTTTGGTGATAGTTATATATGGTAAGGCAGGGGGATAATTTTTAAACAGGTATCAAACAGTTAAATTAATGATAGAGATTCTAGTCCAAAAAGTCTTCTGGCTTTGAGGAGGAGGTCATAATGGGCTTGGATTGTCAGAATGGCTAAAATTAACAACTCACTAAACAACAGACGTTGGTGAGGATGCAGAGAAAAGGGAAACCTCCTTACACTGTTGGTGGGAATGCAAGCCAATGCAGGCACTCCAATAAACAGGATGGAGGCTCCTCAGATCCACACTACAATAGCACTTGCACTACTAGGTATTTAGTCAAAGGATACAAACATAGTGATTTGAAGGAGCACATGCCTCACGAGGTTTATAGGGGATAGCAATGTCCACAATTGCTAAAATACAGAAGAGAGACCAGATGTCTATCCACAGATGGATGGATAAGGAGGTTGTGGTACACGCACACACATGAGCACACACATTGGAATATTACTCAGCCCTCCAAAAGAATGGAATCTTGCCATTTTCAATGATGTGGATAGAACTAGAGAGTATACTAAGTGAAATAAGTCAGTCAGAGAAAGACAAATACCATATGTTCTCACACATATGTGGAATTTAAGAAACAAAACAGACGAACATAGAGGAAAGAAAGGAAAAATAAAATAAGAAAAAAAGAAGGAAGTAAGCCATAAGAGCCTTTTAACTACAGGGAACAAACTGAGAGCTGCTGGAAGGGAGATAGGTGTGAAGGTGCAGTGACTGAGTGATGGGCATTAAGAAGGGCACTTGAAGTAATGAGCCCTGGCTGTTATATACAACTGATGAATCACTGAATTCAATCTCTGAAACTAATAATACAGCATATGTTAATTAAATTGGACTTAAATTTAAAAAAGACAAACATTTGTGCTTTTATGAAGTTAAATTTGTGAGACTAATACATGTAAAAGTAAGTGAATTCTGAAATGTGATAGAGGGCAACGAATGCTACAGAAACAAATAAAGCAAAACAATGGAGTTTGGAATGAAGCGGGAGCAGATCAGGGTGCTAGGGTTGTTGGGTTCTGGTGAGAGTCCTCTTCCTGACTTGCAAACAGCTTTGCCTTTGTATATCCTCACATGGCAGAGAAGAGTAAATTAGCCATATTCATTCTTGTAAGCCATATCCCTTCCCCACCCTCATGACTTCATCCAAAACTAACTACCCCCCAAAAGCTGACCTCCAAATGCCATCACGTTGGGAGTTAAGGTTTCAACATGGCATTTTGGGAAGACACAAATGCTTAGCCCATTGTAAGGGGATATGCCTAATTTGGGATGAAGACATGATTCCTCATTTAAATTGGGAAATAGAATGGGAGTGATTCTAGAAGTAAAGAAGGAAGCCTCTTCAGCAAGTACAGTGATACACCATTTAGATGACTCATCCCACTGGTAGGCAGTCCTTCATTGTGCACTATTTGCATGCGAGTGGCTTGAACCACCTACTGGCATAATGAACCCCACACTGATATTCTTCTCATTGTACCATCTGAGTGTATATTGGGGAACTGTGATTCTAGATCTTTTTCTTTGTGTCTCAGCATTACTTGTTTGAGATTAACAAAATAGTGGATACTTTCTTAAATCTACTAAGCCAGAACATATGAGATAAAACCATCTATAAATACTTTATATGATTCCGATGCATATCCAGGTTTAGGAAACATGAGCTTTTACTTGGTGTAGCCTTGGAGTAAATATCACTGAAATAGTTATCTTGAACCATTTCAGAGACTTCTGGAAGCAATGTCGAAGAAATGTTTTCAGGACACTCAAGGAGACCGATTAAATCCATAGCAAGGATTAGAGAAGTGACTGAGAAAGATAAACTTTTAGTATGTCATTGATCTCTAGTATCACTTGTTAATACATAGGAATATTCAGACAACACTAAATTAAATGTTATCTTTATTCTGTAATTTATTTAATCTGTTAAAATTTGTTCTTAATTCATCTGTGTTTGGAAACTTTAAAAATTGAAGTACTGAGTAAAACTATGAGTCTTTTATGAAAAATGAATATTATGTTGGAATAAAAAATAAGAATTACAAAGTACTTAAAGAAAAATATATTCTCTATAATTTGGTAATTTAAAACTTTATAAAATGACTGTTTTAAGGGTATCTTTGATATGATCATTGACATTATTTTTCCCCCGTAACATAAAAAACTAGTTAAGCATTACATTCAGTTTTAAAAATATATTATTTAGTGAAATGTATTTCTAAAACATCTGATATTTTGTTTTCAATTCATTTGAACAAATGTAAGAAAGAAAAATCATTCTGTTAGGGTTCTTTGGAGAAGCCTAACAAGCCTAACAAGTCTTTGGAGAAGATAAATGTGTGCATTTATTTGTTTGTTGGTTTATTGATTATGACATACTGGTTTACACAGCTATGCAAGCTGAGAAGTCCCACAAGGTGGCTATCTGCAGTCTGGAGAACCAGGAAAGCTTGTGGTATAATTCAGCCAAAGGCCTAAGCCCAAAGGCCTGAGGGACTCGGGAGGCAGTGATGTAACTCCCAGTCCCAGGGCAGGAGAGGACAAGATGAGATGTCTTGGCTCAAGCTGTGAGTCAGGAAAAAGGGATGAATTGTTCCTTCCTCTGACTGTTGTTCTATCTCAGTTGCCAATAGGTTGGGTGATGCACACCTACCTTGGGAAGGGTGATCTGCTTTCCTGAGATTGTGCTAATCTTGTCTGGAAATATCCTCACAGATAGACCCAGAAATGTTTAATCTGAATACCCCAAGGCCAGTCAGGTTGACATATAAAATTAACCATCACAGCCATACTTGTGAAAAACCTCTTTAAAACATTTTATTCTTTGGGCACCTGGGTGGCTCAGTTGGTTAAGCACTGCCTTCGGGTCAGGTCACAATCCCAGAGTCTCAGAATTGAGTCCCACATCAGGCTCCCAGCTCCATGAGGAGTCTGCTTCTCCTTCTGACCTTCTCCCCTCTCATGCTCTCTCTCACTCTCTCTCTCAAATAAATAAATAAAATCTTTATTTTATTTATATATATAATCTTATATGTAAGATTATATATATATATATAAATACATAATCTAAGATATAAAATCTTTAAAAATTTTGATTCTTTGAATTATATGCTCAATATATTTCAAATGAGAAGACATAGGAAGAAAACAGAACCCTTCACATCAGAGATACTAAAATATTCATTTGTGCATATCTAAGTTATAAATAACTAAATAACTAGAGAATGGTGAATTTTCATAAGGATAAATCACTTCCATTTTAATAAAAACTTCAGTTGTAATTGACCAATATCATGATACAATATCAACATAATAGTAATGTTCATTGAAAGTCATGAGTTTATTTATTTGTTTGTTTATTTATTTATTTATTTATTTATTTTTAATTTTTTTTAAATTTTTTATAAACATATATTTTTATCCCCAGGGGTACAGGTCTGTGAATCACCAGGTTTACACACTTCACAGCACTCACCAAATCACATACCCTCCCCAATGTCCATAATCCCAACCCCTTCTCCCAAACCCCCTCCCCCCGGCAACCCTCAGTTTGTTTTGTGAGATTAAGAGTCACTTATGGTTTGTCTCCCTCCCAATCCCATCTTGTTTCATTTATTCTTCTTCTACCCACTTAAGCCTCCATGTTGTATCACCACTAAATATTTCTAAATATTTAGTTATTTGTTTGAGAGAAAGCAAGTTGTGGGGAGGTACATAGGGAGAGAAACTTCAAGCAGACTCCCCATTCACCAGGAAGCCTGAGACAGGACTTGATCTCACGACCCATGAGATCATGACCTGAGCTGAAACCAAGAGTCAGATGCTCAACCAACTGAGCCACCCAGGCTCACTGAAAGTCATGACTTTATAACACAATCCAATAGTATAAACATTATTGCTATTATAGTTGACCAGTTGCTGTCTAAAAGGGGGGGCTACAGTTTAGTTAACTATATTTTCTATATTGAAACAACAACAACAAAACCAAAATCTACTGGCTGAGCAAAATGAATGTTTTTGCTCCTGTAAAAGTGAGGGTTGGTGTTCATAGTCAGGAAGCAGCTTTTTCCAGGTGATGATTCAGGCACTGGAGCTCTTCCAATTTTGAGGTCCCAACATCCCACACGGTCTTCAGTCTTCCTCTGGCTGCTGGAGAAGGAACAGGCAGTATAGGACCACCCCGGTTGGTACTGGTGTATATTCATGGATAATATCTTACCACAAAGTCACACCTACTCTGTGTATATCTACAGAGTCTTCTGCAAACCTGTCTCTCCACTTCAACTCTTTACTTTAAAAAAGAGAGTCTAAATGCCTATGGAATCTGGTCTCTCTGTTGCTGCTTGACCTATCTGGTTCATCAATGTTAAATCAGAACATTTGTCATAAAGCATACCTTTCATGCTGTAGTTAGCATAATGCACTTTGTCAATATGAGTAATTGCCCTCCTGAGAAAGATTTACAAATATATTGCTTAGGAAGACATAAGCTTAATTAAAAACAATAAAAACAAAATGAAAATCCTTCAATAAAAATTCTAATCTAAAATGTGACTAGGGATTATGTTTCATTTTACTTTCGGGGAGGTAAGGTTGTTTTGTTTCATTCTTTTTTTCTTGGTTCTACACCAAATGTTTATATATACACACACACACACATATGTATATAATATTACATATATATTGATCCATTATATACCCATATATTATATATATTATAATATATATTATTTTATATATCCATTATAAATATTGCATTTATATTAAGGAATTCTTTAGGAATAATAATGATGTATTTTATGTAAAGAATTAGCAAATTTTACCATAAATAATAATTAAAATTATGCATGAGTAATTAGTTTACTACAGTTTTACTGTGTGTTGGGCATATGACTGAGAAAATGATTCGTGTTGTTTCATGGCCATTTATAGGCATATTAGTAATAGTCTAGCAAGTATTTTTCAAAACAGAAACTTTCAACATCTTCTGGCAATGTGATATTTACATTCACAAGAAGTTTGGTAATGGGTTCCTACATGCCACAGGTTAGGTATCCCTCTTTTGAAATCAGTTCCCACAATAAGAATGCCAAGAGACTGACATGAAAGTAGGGAAATTATATTTTGCTTCCATTTTCCTCTTTTAGTTGCAAAATAGTTAAGGGAAAAGGCAATGAATTATGGGAATACCTATGGTTGTTCTATAATTGTGGCAAAGTGATCCCTAGGTCTTGAGAGCTCTTAGAAATTTTAAATACATCAGTGGGATTTCCATCACCTGTATGGAGCAGGAAAGTTCATTTGCTATTTTGTCTAACCTAAATGGGTTTGTTTTTTCTCCACATACCTAAATAAACCCAGCATAAAGATGGTCATTCTTATTCTTTCATTCAGGTAAGCTTTTCCTTTATCTGGGCACCAAAGGGATATGTGAAAGAATGTTAAGAATAATTTTGTTAGAAGATAAACTCAAAATGGACAAAAGACCTCATTTCAAGCTTTACTACAAAGCTATGATCACCAAGACAGCATGGTACTGGCATAAAAACAGACAGTGGAACAGACAGTGGAACAGAGTAAAGAGCCCAGATATGGACTCTCAAATCTATGGTCAAATAATCTTTGACAAAACAGGAAAAAATATACAGTGGAAAAAAGACAGTTTCTTCAATAAATGGTGTTGGGAAAACTGGGCAGCTATATGTAGAAAAATGAAACTCGACCATTCTCTTATACTGTACACAAAGATAAACTCAAAATGGATAAAAGACCTCAAGATGACAGGAATCCATCAGAATCCTAAAGGAGAACATAGACAGTAATCTTTTCGATATCAGCCACAGCAACTTCTTTCAAATATGTCTCCAAAGGCAAAGGAAACAAAAATGAAGATAAACTTTTGGGACTTCATCAAGATCAAAAGCTTCTGCACAGCAAAGGAAACAGTCAAGAAAACAAAGAGGCAACCCACGGAATGGGAGAAGATATTTGCAAATGACAGTACACACAAAAGGTTGATATCCAGGATCTATATTGAACTCCTCAAACTCAACACACACAAAACGGACAATCATATCAAAAATGGGCAGAAGATATGAACAGACACTTCTCCAATGAAGACATACAAATGGCTATCAGACACATGAAAAAATGTTCATCATCACAGGCCATCAGGGAGACTCAAATTAAAACCACATAGAGATATCACCTTACACCAGTTAGAATGGCCAAAATTAGCAAGACAGGAAATAACATGTGTTGGAGGGGATGTGGAGAAAGGGGAACCCTCTTCCACTGTTGGTGGGAATGCAAGTTGGTGCAGCCACTTTGAAGAACAGTGTGGAGATTCCTCAATAAATTAAAAATAGAACTTCCCTATGACCCTGCAATTGCACTACTGGGCATTTACCCAAAAGATACAGATGTAATGAAAAGAAGGGCCATCTGTACCCCAATGTTTATAGCAGCAGTGGCCACGGTCGCCAAACTGCGGAAAGAACCAAGATGCCCTTCAACGGGCGAATGGATAAGGAAGATGTGGTCCATATACACTATGGAGTATTATGCCTCCATAAGAAAGTATGAATACCCAACTTTTGTAGCAACATGGATGGGAGTGGAAGAGATTATGCTGAGTGAAATAAGTCAAGCAAAGAGAGTCAATTATCATATGGTTTCACTTATTTGTGGAGCATAACAAATAGCATGGAGGACATGGGGAGATAGGAGAAGGGAGTTGGGGGAAATTGGAAGGGGAGGTGAACCATAAGAGACTATGGACTCTGAAAAACAATCTGAGGGGTTTGAAGGGGCGGGGGGTGGGAAGTTGGGGCACCAGGTGGTGGGTATTTATAGAGGGCATGGATTGCATGGAGCACTGGGTGTGGTGCAAAAATAATGAATAGTGTTATGCTGAAAATAAATTAAAAAAAATTTTAAAAAACCACATTGAGATACCACCTTACACCAGTTAGAATGGCCAAAATTAGCAAGACAGGAAATAACATGTGTTGGAGAGGATGTGGAGAAAGGGGAACCCTCTTCTACTGTTGGTGGGAATGCAAGTTGGTGCAGCCACTTTGGAGAACAGTGTGGAGATTCCTCAAGATATTAAAAATAGAGCTTCCCCATGACCCTGAAATTGCACTACTAGGTATTTACCCCAAAGATACAGATGTCGTGAAAAGAAGGGCCATCTGTACCCCAATATTTATAGCAGCAATGGCCACGGTCACCAAACTGTGGAAAGAACCAAGATGCCCTTCAACGGATGAATGGATAAGGAAGATGTGGTCCATATACACTATGGAGTATTATGCCTCCATCAGAAAGGATGAATACCCAACTTTTGTAGCGACATGGATGGGACTGGAAGAGATTATGCTGAGTGAAATAAGTCAAGCATAGAGAGTCAATAATGGTTTCACTTATTTGTGGAGCATAACAAATAGCATGGTGGACAAGGGGAGATGGAGAGGAGAAGGGAGTTGAGGGAAATTAGAAGGGGAGGGGAACCATAAGAGACTATGAACTCGGAAAAACAATCTGAGGGTTTTGAAGGGGTGGGGGGTTGGAGGTTGGCGGCACCAGGTGGTGGGTATTAGAGAGGGTAAGGATTGGATGGAGCACAGTTTGGGGGCACTAGGTGGTGGGTATTAGAGAGGGCACGGATTGCATGGAGCACTAGGTGTGTTGCAAAAACAATGAGTACTGTTATGCTGAAAAGGAACAAAAAATTTAAAAATTAAAAAAAATTTTAAAAATTTCAAAGAATTTAAAAAAAAAAAAAAAAAGCTGGGGAAGAGTCAAGATGGTGGAGAAGTCGCAGGCTGAGACTACTTCAGCTAGCCGGAGATCAGCTAGATAGCTTATCTAAAGATTGCAAACACATGCAAATCCATCGGCAGATTGAACAGAAGAAGAACAGCAATTCTGGAAACAGAAAAACAACCACTTTCTGAAATTTAGGATTGGTGGAGACGTGAATCCAAAGTGATGGGAAGATAGACCCCGGGGGAGGGGCCGGCTCCCGGCAAGCGGTGGAGCAACGGAGCACAAAATCAGGACTTTTAAAAGTCTGTTCCACTGAGGGACATCGCTCCAGAGGCTAAACCAGGGCGAAGCCCACACGGGGTCAGCGTGGCCTCAAGTCCTGCAGGGTCACAGAAGGATCGGGGGTGTCTGAGTGTCGCAGAGCCTGCGGGCATTGGAACAGGAAAGCCGGCTACAGAGACAGAGTGGACAGTAAGCTCACAGCTCTGTGTTACCTTGAACCGGTCGCAGGCTCGGTGAGCTCGGAGTGCGGCCAGAGGTCAGGCGGACGGGAGTAACTGGGCGCTGTTCTCTGAGAGTGCACTGAGGAGTGGGGCCCCAGGCTCTCAGCTCCTATGGGCCGGAGACCAGGAGGCCGCCATTTGTACTCCTGGGAAGCTCTCAGGGAACAAAAGCTCCTGAAAGCAAACCTGAGGGGATTACCCAGCAAGGCCCCTGGTAAGGGCGGTGCAATTCCGCCTGGAGCAAAGACACTTGAGAATCACTACACCAGGCTCCTCCCTCAGAAGATCAACAAGAAATCCCGCTGAGACAAAGTTGTCCTGCCAAGGAGTGCAGTTTTAATACCAAGGAGAGCAGCAGAATTCCAGAGGAGGAGAAAGCAAAGCACGGAACTCATGGCTTTCTCCCTGTGATTTTTTTTTAGTCTTGCAGTTAATTTAATTTTTTTCTATTTCATTTTTTGGTTTTTTTCTCGCCTTCTGGTGAAAATTTTTTTTTCCTTTTACCCTTTTCTTTTTTAACGTTTTTTAACTACTTTATCTTATACAATATTTTTTCTTTTTGATATTTTTCTTTTTCATTTTCTTTTTTCTTAATTCTTTTCTTTTCTTTCTTTTTTTCTTTCTTTTCTTTTCTTTTCTTTCTTCCTTTTTGAACCTCTTTTTATCCCCTTTCTCCCACCTCACGATATGGGATCTCTTCTGATTTGGTTAAAGCATATTTTCCTGGGGTTGTTGGCACCCTTTTAGTATTTTACTTGCTCCTTCATATACTCCTATCTGGACAAAATGACAAGATGGAAAAATTCACCGCAAAAAAAAGAACAAGAGGCAGTACCGAAGGCTAGGGACCTAATCAATACAGACATTGGTAATATGTCAGATCTAGAGTTCAGAATGACAATTCTCAAGGTTCTAGCCGGGCTCAAAAAAGGCATGGAAGATATTAGAGAAACCCTCTCGGGAGATATAAAAGCCCTTTCTGGAGATATAAAAGAACTAAAATCTAACCAAGTTGAAATCAAAAAAGCTATTAATGAGGTGCAATCAAAAATGGAGGCTCTCACTGCTAGGGTAAATGAGGCAGAAGAAATAAATAGTGATATAGAAGACCAAATGACAGAGAATAAAGAAGCTGAGCAAAAGAGGGACAAACAGCTACTGGACCACGAGGGGAGAATTCAAGAGATAAGTGACACCATAAGATGAAACAACATTAGAATAATTGGGATTCCAGAAGAAGAAGAAAGAGAGAGGGGAGCAGAAGGTATACAGAGAATTATTGGGGAAAATTTCCCCAATATGGCAAAGGGAATGAGCATCAAAATTCAGGAGGTTCAGAGGACGCCCCTCAAAATCAATAAGAATAGGCCGACACCCCGTCACCTAATAGTAAAATTTACAATTCTCAGTGACAAAGAGAAAATCCTGAAAGCAGCCTGGGAAAAGAAGTCTGTAACATACAATGGTAAAAATATTAGATTGGCAGCTGACTTATCCACAGAGACCTGGCAGGCCAGAAAGAGCTGGCATGATATTTTCAGAGCACTAAACGAGAAAAACATGCAGCCAAGAATACTATATCCAGCTAGGCTATCATTGAAAATAGAAGGAGAGATTAAAAGCTTCCAGGACAAACAAAAACTGAAAGAATTTGCAAACACCAAACCAGCTCTACAGGAAATACTGAAAGGGATCCTCTAAGCAAAGAGAGAGCCTATAAGTGGTAGATCAGAGGAACAGAGACCATATATAGTAACAGTCACCTTACAGGCAATACAATGGCACTAAATTCATATCTCTCAATAGTTACCCTGAATGTTAATGGGCTAAATGCCCCTGTCAAAAGACACAGGGTATCAGAATGGATAAAAAAACAAAACCCATCTATATGTTGCCTCCAAGAAACTCATTTTAAGCCCGAAGACACCTCCAGATTTAAAGTGAGGGGGTGGAAAAGAATTTACCATGCTAATGGACATCAGAAGAAAGCAGGAGTGGCAATCCTTATATCAGATCAATTAGATTTTAAGCCAAAGACCATAATAAGAGAAGACGAAGGACACTATATCATACTTAAAGGGTCTGTCCAACAAGAAGATTTAACAATTTTAAATATCTATGCCCCCAACTATATAAACCAATTAATAACAAAATCAAAGAAACACATCAACAATAATACAATAATAGTAGGGAACTTAACATTCCCCTCACTGAAATGGACAGATCATCCAAGCAAAAGATCAGCAAGGAAATAAAGGCCTTAAACGACACACTGGACCAGATGGACATCACAGATATATTCAGAACATTTCATCCCAAAGCAACAGAATACACATTCTTCTCTAGTGCACATGGAACATTCTCCAGAATAGATCACATCCTCGATCCTAAATCAGGACTCAACCGGTATCCAAAAGATTGGGATCATTCCCTGCATATTTTCAGACCACAATGCTGTAAAGCTAGAACTCAAACACAAAAGGAAGTGTGGAAAGAACACAAATACATGGAGACTAAACAGCATCCTTCTAAAGAATGAATGGGTCAACCGGGAAATTAAAGAAGAATTGAAAAAAATCATGGAAACAAATGATAATGAAAATACAACGGTTCAAAATCTGTGGGACACAACAAAGGCAGTCCTGAGAGGAAAATATATACCGGTACAAGCCTTTCTCAAGAAACAAGAAAGGTCTCAGGTGCACAACCTAACCCTACACCTAAAGGAGCTGGAGAAAGAACAAGAAAGAAACCCTAAGCCCAGCAGGAGAATAGAAATCATAAGGATCAGAGCAGAAATCAATGAAATAGAAACCAAAAAAAAACAATAGAACAAATCAATGAAACTAGGAGCTGGTTCTTTGAAAGAATTAATAAAATTGATAAACCCCCAGCCCGACTTATCAAAAAGAAAAGAGAAAGGACCCAAATAAATAAAATCATGAATGAAAGAGGAGAGATCACAACTAACACCAAAGAAATACAAACTATTATAAGAACATACTATGAGCAACTCTACGTCAATAAATTTGACAATCTGGAAGAAATGGATGCATTCCTAGAAACATATAAACTAGCACAACTGAACCAGGAAGAAGTAGAAAGCCTGAACAGACCCATAACCAGTAAGGAGATTGAAACAGTCATTAAAAATCTCCAAACAAACAAAAGCCCAGGGCCAGACAGCTTCCCGGGGGAATTCTACCAAACATTTAAAGAAGAACTAATTCCTATTCTCCTGAAACTGTTCCAAAAAATAGAAATGGAAGGAAAACTTCCAAACTCATTTTATGAGGCCAGCATCACCTTGATCCCCAAACCAGACAAGGATCCCATCAAAAAAGAGAGCTATAGACCAATATCCTTGATGAACACAGATGCGAAAATTCTCAACAAAATACTAGCCAATAGGATTCAACAGTACATTAAAAGGATTATTCACCACGTCCAAGTGGGATTTATTCCAGGGCTGCAAGGTTGGTTCAACATCCACAAATCAGTCAATGTGATACAACACATCAATAAAAGAAAGAACAAGAACCATATGATACTCTCAATAGATGCTGAAAAAGCATTTGACAAAGTACAGCATCCCTTCCTGATCAAAACTCTTCAAAGTGTAGGGATAGAGGGCACATACCTCAATATCATCAAAGCCATCTATGAAAAACCCACCGCAAATATCATTCTCAATGGAGAAAAACTGAAAGCTTTTCCGCTAAGGTCAGGAACACGGCAGGGATGTCCATTATCACCACTGCTATTCAACATAGTACTAGAGGTCCTAGCCTCAGCAATCAGACAACAAAAGGAAATTAAAGGCATCCAAATCGGCAAAGAAGAAGTCAAATTATCACTCTTCGCAGATGATATAATACTATATGTGAAAAACCCAAAAGACTTCACTCCAAAACTGCTAGAACTTGTACACGAATTCAGTAAAGTGTCAGGATATAAAATCAATGCACAGAAATCAGTTGCATTTCTTTACACCAACAACAAGACAGAAGAAAGAGAAATTAAGGAGTCAATCCCATTTACAATTGCACCCAAAACCATAAGATACCTAGGAATAAACCTAACCAAAGAGGCACAGAATCTATACTCAGAAAACTATAAAGTACTCATGAAAGAAATTGAGGAAGACACAAAGAAATGGAAAAAATGTTCCATGCTCCTGAATTGGAAGAATAAACATTGTGAAAATGTCTATGCTACCTAAAGCAATCTACACATTTAGTGCAATTCCTATCAAAGTACCATCCATCTTTTTCAAAGAAATGGAACAAATAATTCTAAAATTTATATGGAACCAGAAAAGACCTCGAATAGCCAAAGAGATATTGAAAAAGAAAGCCAAAGTTGGTGGCATCACAATTCTGGACTTCAAGCTCTATTACAAAGCTGTCATCATCATGGTACTGCCACAAAAACAGACACATAGATCAATGGAACAGAATAGAGAGCCCAGAAATAGACCCTCAGCTCTATGGTCAACTAATCTTCGACAAAGCAGGAAAGAATGTCCAATGGAAAAAAGACAGCCTCTTCAATAAATGGTGCTGGGAAACTTGGACAGCCATATGCAGAAAAATGAAATTAGACCATTTTCTTACACCACACACAAAAATAGACTCAAAATGGATGAAGGACCTCAATGTGAGAAAGGAATCCATCAAAATCCTTGAGGAGAACACAGGCAGCAACCTCTTCGACCTCAGCCGCAGCAACATCTTCCTAGGAACAACGCCAAAGGCAAGGGAAGCAAGGGTAAAAATGAACTATTGGGATTTCATCAAGATCAAAAGCTTTTGCACAGCAAAGGAAACAGTTAACAAAATCAAAAGACAACTGACAGAATGGGAGAAGATTTTTGCAAACGACATATCAGATAAAGGACTAGTGTCCAGAATCTATAAAGAACTTAGCAAACTCAACACCCAAAGAACAAATAATCCAATAAAGAAATGGGCAGAGGACATGAACAGACATTTCTGCAAAGAAGACATCCAGATGGCCAACAGACACATGAAAAAATGCTCCATATCACTCGGCATCAGGGAAATACAAATCAAAACCACAATGAGGTATCACCTCACACCAGTCAGAATGGCTAAAATCAACAAGTCAGGAAATGACAGATGCTGGCGAGGATGTGGAGAAAGGGGAACCCTCCTACACTGTTGGTGGGAATGCAAGCTGCTGCAGTCACTCTGGAAAACAGCATGGAGGTTCCTCAAAATGTTGAAAATAGAACTGCCCTATGACCCAGCAATTGCACTATTGGGTATTTACCCTAAAGATACAAACGTAGTGATCCAAAGGAGAACGTGCACCCGAATGTTTATAGCAGCAATGTCCACAATAGCTAAACTATGGAAAGAACCTAGATGTCCATCAACAGATGAATGGATCAAGAAGATGTGGTATATATACACAATGGAATACTATGCAGCCATCAAAAGAAATGAAATCTTGCCATTTGCGACAACATGGATGGAACTAGAGCGTATCATGCTTAGCGAAATAAGTCAAGCAGAGAAAGACAACTATCATATGATCTCCCTGATATGAGGAAGTGGTGATGCAACATGGGGGCTTAAGTGGGTAGAAGAAGAATCAATGAAACAAGATGGAATTGGGAGGGAGACAAACCATAAGTGACTCTTAATCTCACAAAAAAAACTGAGGGTTGCTGGGGGGAGGGGGTTTGGGAGAAGGGGGTGGGATTATGGACATTGGGGAGGGTATGTGCTTTGGTGAGTGCTGTGAAGTGTGTAAACCTGGCGATTCACAGACCTGTACCCCTGGGGATAAAAATATATGTTTATAACAAATTAAAAATTTAAAAAATAAAAAGCTGAAATCACAAGTATGAGGCTTATCGGACTGAGTCACCCAGGTGCCCCTAGGCTGTGTATATTAATAATGTGTGTGGCCCATACTTTTATTTATATTGTGATCTGTAGGATATATTTTATTGATGTTGCTCAAAATCTTCAACTACTGGTTGTATGGGAGTGTTTGGCATTTTTAGGCTACAGTTTGACATAAATTCAGACAAGTTTCTGTCACCTTAAATAAAGAAATATCCTTGTTAAAAAAAAAAAAAGAAGAATTTTATTAGGGTTCCTTGGTGGCTCAGTTGGTTAAACATCAGACTTCTTATTTCAGCTCAGGTCATGATCTCAGGGTCTGGTGGTGAAACCCTATGTCAGGCTTCCCTCTTTCTTACCCTCTGTGGGGGTCTGCTTCCCCTCTTTCTTTCCCTCTGCTCCTACCCCACCTGAGGGCAATCTCCCTCTTCCCCTCTTTCTTAAATTAAAAAAAAAATTTTTTTTAAAGACTATTTTTGTTAATGCCTTCAACTAGGGATCATTTAGTTTAATTTCTTATAAGAAAGCTTGAATGAAACAAATATTATCATATTTTGTCAAGAAAAATTACTCTGATCATGATTTTTTTAATCACAAAACTATACACACATATATAGTACCTGAATTAACAACAGATACGATATCTGGGTGATATTCAAGTCACGTATTAGTTCAGAAAATTAAGAATACAAATGGAGCAAGATCTCTAGAATTATTTAGGAATAATAGTGATGCATTGTGTATAAAGAATCAACAAACTACACCATAAATAATGCTAATAATTAAAATTATGCATGACAGAATTGTGCTCCGTTTGTGTTGTAAATTTCCTATACTAATACATGACGGGGGTGTCACTCAGATATCGTACCTGTTGCTATTTCAGGTACCATATGTGTGTATACGGTTTTATGAGTTTGGTCAGTTTGTCTCTTCAGGAGAAGCAACTTCTAGAGATGAAGAATGAATGAATCTTTCAATGAATGACCTCACATATATAAAGAGGATGTATAAATAAATGATGTGGATAACAGAAAGGGAATAGAATCAGATCATGGAGAACTGAGAAACTTAGAAAAGCTTTATACCAGTGCTTGGGTCTCCAGGTTTTGAAGAATGGGAAGAATCTGCATATCTGAAAGGGCCAAGCAGAGGTAATGGCCCAAACCTGAAGATCAGAGGACCAACAGAAGAAAAGGTACAGAACTAATAATGTGCATGATAAATTGCCTATAGCATGGAAAATACTTTTTAAAAAACATGATAGTATGTGCTCAACCATATATGGGCTTAGAAGTGACTCGGGTGCCAGTTTGCAATCTCTGAGTCAGAAGTGGAATGCAGGCTGCAGTTTTGTTTGCTCTTTACATGTATATGTTAATATTTATAAGGCTGAATTTGCACATGCACGGGGGAAACCAATAGTCATAATTACTGTATAGAAAATTATGAAGAGGCATTAGAGATTCTTTAAAATTAAATATTTACCTTTCTTTGAAGAAGCAAGCATCCTAAAGAGAGTTAATTATTTAGCATAAAAACTCAAGAATATATGAACATAAAGCACTATGGGTCACTGTAATATAATGCTGATTCATTAAGCCATAACAATGTCCTCTTCAAACATGATGTAATGAAATATAATTTCTTTAAAATGTCTGAAGTCCCTTAATACACTAAGTTTCTGAAGAGAAGGGCCTGTCTGATTCATTTTTGTTTCCTCCAGAACATCAGCACATAGAAGCTATTCAATAAGTATATGTCTGGTGGTGACGAGATTAGTAAGAACCTTAAAACTTGATAAATCAGTAAAATATTTGAATTGAGGGGCATCTGGGTGACTCAGTGGGTTAAAGCCTCTGTCTTTGGCTCAGGTCATGATCCCAAGGTCCCGAGATCCAGCCTCACATCGGGCTCTCTATTCTGCGGGGAGCCTTCTTCCTCCCCTCTCTCTGCCTGCCCCTCTGCCTACTTGTGATCTCTGTCTGTCAAATAAATAAATAAAATCTTTAAAAAAAAAATATTTGAATTGCATTGGGAAGGAAGTGTCTCGATTATAAATGATAATGATGGTGAATATTAGACATTGTTGGGAGACAGTATACATGACAACTTTGAGCACCAGTTAATTTTACTCAAGAAGGTAAGGGATAGATGAAATGACAGACTGGGATGAATTTTAGACAAAGAAAGTTAGAAGGAAAAAAGTCAGCTGGGGTTAAGCAGTAGAAATCAGAGGGTGGGTCTGGAATGACAGGAAAAAAAGGTTACTGTTATTGGAAGAAGTATGATTCCTTGATTAGGTAGAATATGAGTGATAAAATAAGATTAAACTGATTTTTATTATAATCATGTTTAAAATTTAGAACTCATCAGTTTAGTTTATATGCACATACACATACATACACACTTATATAATTTAAATTATAGATATACAATTCACATGATATAAATGATACAACTTTTGTTGATACTTACTCCCAAAAAGAATCTATTTGCTTTGGAGAAATCAGAACTCTGTCCCTTTCCCCCTTACATAAAGACTAGAAAGTACTTACTGCTTTTTCTTCCTCAGGTTCATTCTGGTCTTATGGAATATACATTTTCAGTTTTATTTCAACAGAACATCTATGGATAGCTTACATTTCTATTTCTTTATCTTTGTCAACTTTTTTATTTCCCCAGTGGACATTTCTGCAGAATCCATTTTTACTTCTATGTGATCCCAGGAACTCTCTTGGTCAAATTCAATAACGTCCTTGGTGTAATTTCAGGAGGAAATTCCAGAGAGCACCTCAGGTTTACCACTTTCTTGGAAGGGAAATATTAACACCCTCACCTCTTGCTCCCCATATAAGATTCTGGGTAGGAGTGAGTTACTCATTTTCTGAAGAAGGATTAACTCTTTTAGACCTCTCCAGTCACTTAGTAAATTACCTCTTTTCTTGTCCAGAACAGAGATTTCAAGGACTCATAGATTTCAAGGACTAAATGCTTCAAAAGTAGAAAAATGCTAAGAAATCCATTATATAAGTGGTTTCCTTCAAATTTTATTTTAAAAAAGTGTTTCTTATATAAGGACATGTACATATAGATTTATGTATGAGTGTATATATGCATTTGTATTTATACAAAAGGATATTGGGGCTTTTAGTTGTATATTTGTATTATTAGCTAAGCTACAGGTTTTCTGGCTATAATAGAAATCCAACAAAATAGTGGCTTACTCTAGATCAGGATTTCTCAACTTTGGCACTGTTGATATTTTAGACTATATAATTCTTGGAAATGAGAGCTTTCTTGTGTATTGTAGGATGTTTAACCACATCACTGAGTTCTACCCACAGATGCCAGAAGTAACCACACTGTCCCAGTTAATGATAACCAAAAATGTCTCCTAAATGTCCTCTGGGGGTCAGGGGGGCCATGTTGGCCCCTACTGAGAATCACTGAGCTGGATATAAATGTGTGACTCACCTGGAGAGCCTAAGTGGGCACAATGGCTTTGTTCCACATTAGGACCCCTTGTTTTCTCATCTCTGGGACCTGCCCTCATGATACAGGCCCACAGATCTTACTCAAGTATCCTGATTCTAGGAAAGCAAGGAAAACAGTGCTGGTAAACTTATTCTGTGTATAAAAAAAAGTCCCCAGCTGGGGGACATTGGCTCTGATTGGATTAATGGATTTCCATGTGGTAAACACTTTTCTCATGGCTGATATTAAACTACCAACAGTTTAATAACTGGCTTGCTAGAGTCTTGAATGTTTAACAGTCAACTTTTGTAAGGTGGTTTTGGTAGGAAGAAGCATACCACAGACAGAAAAAAGGGGAAGAGGAAGGAGAAGTTACAGCCTTCTGTTTAATGGTAAAGTGAGGTTTCATTTCTGTTCATGACCATGTTCATCCTAGCTGCAAGGAGGCTGAAATGCCGTGTTTCTTCTGGTCAGCATACAGCTGCCAAAGAATCAGACAATCAATCTCTAAGAGACATAGAGAATATTTATGGGGGGGGGGGGACTGCCCCTTCTATACTATTATAGCAAAAAATCAACCAGGAATCTCAGTGAATTTTATTTAAGAGGATATTAGAAATCTCAGCAGATGAGATACATCACAGACCTGCCTGCTCCAACAGTCAAAGTTTCCTCACACAGCTAATATCAGAGGTTGCTGGGTAAATGTTCTTGCAATTTCTTAAACTGAAGGTACACGTGTCTCTAAAATTCTAAACTTTTAGCTCAGTTTGTTTGAGTTTGAAGTTGGTTACCTATGTTCTCCAGGAATAAATATTGGAGGATTTTGGAATTAGAAGAAGCTTAATAATGATAATGATAGCAGTTTTAATAGATAACCTATATAATACCATGTGTCAGTCACTATCTAAATATTTTACATATTTTTATGTTAATTTAATCTTCACAACAACTCAACTAAGGCTGAAATGGGGTAAGTAGGACAATTCCAAGGCCATAAAAAGCCAGATCTAGCATAAAACTGTGTTAGCAGTTTTAGTGATAGAGTAGAAAGCTGGATTTGGGTCTTAAATATTTTTAAAAATTTATTTATTTTGAGAGAGGTGGAGAGAGAGAGAGAGGTGGAGAGAGAGTGCACACGTAGGGGAGGAATAGAGGGAGAGAATCTCAAACAGACTCCCACCTGAGCACAGAGCCAAATGTGGGGCTCAATCCAAGGACACTGAGATAATGACCTGAGCCAAAACTAAGAATTGGATGCTTAACTGCCTGAGCCACCCAGGCACCACTGGGTTTGAGTTTTAGACTTAGGTTTGCTACTTGCTGGTTCTGGAAACTTGGTAGGTTTTTGTTTTGTTTTGTTTTTACAATTTCCTCATTTGTAAGATGGAGATAATAACCCTTCCTTTTTAGGATTGTTGTGAAGATGGAATGATTTATCAGGGAGTTGCTTTGGTGCTAATGACAGATCCAAAATAATAGTTGATTAAACAAGATGGACATTTGTTTCTCTATAATGCAAAAGTCCCAATACACAGTTCAGGCTTGGGTTGCAGCTCTCTGATCTTCAGAATCCAGGCTCCTACCCTGTTGCTTAACATTTATCAATATTTAGTACTCAGTAGTGCTCTAAGATGCCTATTCCCACATCCTAGCAGTGAGAGCTGGGCGAAAGGGAAGTAATCAGTGTGTCCTTCCTTTAAGGACAAGACCTGGAAGCTGTGCACATCATTCCACTCATGCCCCCTTGTCTGGCAATTAGACTTATTTTCATACTTTTTTTTTGGTGGGTGCAAGGCAAGATTTATTAAAGGCACTCTCTGGTGATGTTTCAGGGCTCAGGAGAAGGGGAGCCAGGAAAGTTGCGCAGGGAGGAGGTGGACCCCCTCAGGCGAGGTTCCTCGACTCCGGAAAGGGGAGTGGAGGAAGCTGCACTCTATTTTCACAATTTTGATGCAAGCGTCATCTTTAAATTGCAGCCATCAGCTAGGCAGTTATGGTCTAAACATTTTTAACTCAAAGCTTGGGAAGACGGCAGAGTAGGAGGACCCTGAGCTCACCCTGTGCTATGTTTATAACTAGGTATCATTAGCATCCAAATCAATAAACTGGAGCGTGATCCAAAGACTGGCAGAACAAACTCCACAATGAAACAGACAGAAGTTGGATCTGAAAGATTAGGAAAGTCAGAAAGGGAGAGAGAGGCTGTCGGCAGGAACGAAGAAGCTGTGTAGGCAGAGAGGACTGAGAAATGAGCCCTGGCACTGGGGAGCTCACACAGGGAAAACTAATCACCATAGCATTTGGCTTTAAAACCTAGAGGGGTTGATTACATGTGTGTGTAAAATCAGTGGGACTTAGAGCCTGAAGCTTTAAAAGTCAGCTGACTCAGCGCTTCGTGAGCTGGGAAGGCAAAGGATAGCTGGGGCAGCACCCTCAAATAGACAACAGCCTGCATGAACAGGCAATAAAAACAGCAGTTACACACGGCCCAGGGCAAATGGGAGATAGATCTGTTCATACTGATTTCAGAGCACATTGGGGAACTTCTCTAAAAATGAGGGATCTGGCAGGGGCCATTTTCCTCCTTCATCCCAAAACATAAACACAGAGCTAGCTACAGGAGGCAAGGCTGCACAGACACTTGCTACCTAACCTGCAAGCAGTGGACCATACTCACAAGGTGTCCTGAGGCCTTGCCTACTCAAAGCCTCCTAGCCTCCACCCAGAGCTCAGGCTAAACTCTGTTAAAGTTGTGTGTACACCTCACATGGCTATTGGGTGCACCTGCTGCCACACTCCATGCCTAGCCTTGTGCCCCCAAACACTGTCATTTGCTTCCCCCAGCCTCATGCCTCTGACTGCCCTAACATGCAGCCTCCAGCCATCAAGGGCTTTGGGGGATCTGGCATAGGACTAGTGGCCCAACACAAATTTGATAACACAGGTGCTCCACTCCCAAGTTCCCCAGAAGACACAACGGCTCAGAACTGGCCTGTGTCCCACTAACACCACAGAGAACAAGCACAGCCCACAGCAGGCAGAGTGAGGAAAGACAACCCACTGAAAGGACAACTGACCCAGACACAACAGTAGAGTGTAAGCATCACACACAGGGTCCCCTCCTGAAGTGCCAGGCTCTGGGGAACAGGGCACCACAGGGCACTCCAGGACCTACTCTTCATAAAGCCACTACTTGCAAGAGCAGAAGCCATAGCTGACTTTCTTCACACATAGAAACAGACACAGAGAGGCAGATAAAATGAGAAGACAGAGAAAATTTATTCCAAATGAAAGAACAGGACAAGGCCATGGCTAGAGGTTGAAGCAAAACAGACATAAGTACATACCTGATAGAGAATTTAAAGCAAGGATCATGAGGATATTCACTGGACTTGAGAAAGAGTAGAACACAAAAGTGAGACCCTTAACACAGACATGAAGGATAATGCAGCAGAAATAAAGTTCTCAATAAAATGAGAAACACTTGATGGGATGAATAGCAGGTTGGAAGAAGAAGAGGAATGAGTTAGTGACCTAGATGATAGGGTAATGGAAAGTAGTCAAAGTGAACAAAAGAGAGAAAGAAGAATTACAAAGAGTGAAAATAGACTTGCAGAACTCAGTGGCTTCAAACATAATAGCATTTGTATTATAGGATTTCCAGAAGAAGAGAGAAAAATGGGCAGGAAATTTATCTGAAGAAAATATAGCTGAAAACTTCCCCAATCTGGGGAAGGAAATGGATATCCAGACCCAGGAGGTACAGAGAACTCCTATCAAAATCAACAAAAACAGGTCCATACCAGAACATAGCATAATTGAGTTGGCAAAATAGAGTGATAAAGAAAACATTTTAAAAGCATCAAGACAAAAGAAGTCAGTAACTAACAAGGGATAACCCATAAGGTTAGCAGGAGATTTTTCATAGAAACCTTACAAGCCAAAATAGAGTGGTGTGATATATCCAAAATGCTAATCGGGAAGAATGTGCAGCTGAAAATACTCTATCCAGCAGGACTACCATTCAAAAAAAGGAGAGATAAAGAGCTTTCCAGACAAACAAAAACTAAGGAGTTTATGACCAGTAAACCAGGCCTGCAAGAGATACTAAAGGGGACTCGTTGAATGGAAAGGAGAGACCCAAAGTGACGGTATAGAACTCAAGAACACAAACACAGAAAAAATAAATACTTCTCTTAAAAATATCAGTCAAGAAACTCACTAAAAGAGGGCATAAAATATAATAAAAGATGCCTAAAGTACAAGGAGGAGAAAAGAAATGGGCTCAAACTTCACTGATCTTTTATTAACTGCTATATTCAAAGAGATTATATACAAACCTAATGATAACCATGTATCCCAAACCACTAAAGAATATGCAAAAAATAAAAAGAAAGCCAAATACATCACTAAAGGAAACCAAATCAGCAAAACATGGAAGACAAGAAAGGATCAGAGAAAATATTCAGAAACAACAACAAAACAAGTAATAAAATGGCACTACTGAATATACATCTATCAATCATTACTTTGAATGTCACTAGGGGATGGAGACTAAGGAGGGCACTTGTTATGATGGACACGAGGTGATGTATGGAAGTGTTGGATCACCAGATTGTACACCTGAAATTAATAAGACTGTAAGTTAACTAACTGGAATGAAAATAAAAACTTGAAAAATGTTTATCTTTATTACTAATAGTATGTAAGAAAGCTATTGTGGCTGTATGGAATGACTAGAGTCTCTGCCCCAGATGGGATAACATAGGCTAAGCACTTGGTACATGTGCAGTAATAATACACAATAATATTAACATCCTCTTTTTTATTGACTTAGGGTCTTTTATCTCCCAGAGATAATGTTATTTCAGATTTCCGTTGTAAAGGTAATAGTTTGGAATTGTGTTATCTGAACACTTTAGGAAGTACTATTTGTCTCTGAATCAAGCTTGTGAAGTAGATCTTGAACCAAATGCTAAGAGGAAGTGTTATTGTCCTTATAAAATGATTTTTTTTGCTCATATATTCCCTTGCAGAGAAATAATAATAATTAATGACATTTTGGAAACTTATTGGGGTGTTATACACACTTCAAGCTTTATGGCAGTTCCAGGTGACATATTTGCTTTTGCAGAATACTGAAATCCTCAGTGCGGCTGGTGGCTATAAGATTGTTTTAATTATTCCTTTCAAACAGTGAGTTCTGGAGTTAGCAAAAGACCTGATCAGTAGAACATTGTCAGTTTGGTTGAGGGGCCTGGGAACTTATCCAAGAAGACCTTTTATATCCCACAATTCTAACTTTAATTAGTGAGAAGAGAAGAGGGTAATCATGGGCACTGAAATGGAGTGGGCCTTGGAAAAATTGTGTCACAAGCAAGCTTGCCTTCAACATTTGCCCACATTCCTTTTTAAGTTTCCTTCTTCCCTCCCATGGCAGTGCCCAGCCCATTAGGCTCCTGCCAGGTGTATCTCATTTTACTATCTTGTTAAAAGAACTGAATACTGACTATTACTCTCACTTTGCAGGTGAAGCAAACTTTTATCTCAAAGACACGAAGCCCAAAAGCCTGAGTAAAGGGTTCCAGAGGTATTTGGAAAGATTTTCTTTGTACCCATAAACTCACACCATGTTGGCGGCGACTCCCCACATACAGAAGTCGCACTGGGTTAGATTTGTTGGAAGTTAAGCATTTCTAATTTGGGGGCAAAATTAGCATGTTATTATACAGATAAGTAACTATGCAAGGGTCATTTAGACTGCTTACTGAGACTATCAAAATATTACATAAAGTTTGGAGTGGATCCTGGATTATAATTTTTTTTTAAAGATTTTATTTATTTGACAGACAGAAATCACAAGTAGAGGGAGAGGTAGGCAGAGAGAGAGGAGGGAGCAGGCTCCCTGCTGAGCAGAGAACCCGATGTGGGCCTCCAACCCAGGACCCTGAGATCATGACCTGAGCCGAAGGCAGAGGCTTTAACCCACTAAGCCACCCAGGCGCCCCTGGATTATAATTGTTAATACTGTTTTTCTTGATAAGAGCAGAAAGAGGAGTAGCTATTCCTCTTTGAGAGTTTTCTATTTCTGCCTCTGATCATACCACATGGAGATGTTCAAAGTGGCCTGCCTAGAGAAATGACAGAAGTCACAAAAGATATTAAGTACCCTCCTCTGCTTCCTATAGGACTTCTGCTCTCTGTAAGTGAGATCAGGGGTGATCTCTCTGTCCTCAACACTTGAAGCAATGGCTGGAGAACTAACAGCTGATTGCAGATTCCATTTTTGGGGTAGTTTTGGAATCCCTCAGCTGCATCTTAGGCCACACAACTCATGTTTAATTTTGTGCTTTAAATTCCACGTTTTTTATTTAAAAATCTGCTTTAGAAACTAAAAGTGCTGCTGAATATTAAAAAAACCATAAAATCCTCCATGTTTATCTTGTATGTAACTCTCTCTCTCTCTACATGTCTTTTTTTCTAAAAGGTCTTATTCATTTATTTTAGAGAAACGGTGAGAGAAAGAGCAGTGGGAGGAGCAGAGGGAGAAGAAGATAATCTTCAGCAGACTCCATGGCACTGAGAGCAGAGCCCCATGTGGGCCTCAGTACCAGGACCCTGAGATCATGACCTGAGCCAAAACCAAGAGTTGCATACTTAAACCAACTGAGCCATCCAGGTGCCCCTCTCTACATGTCTTTTTATCCCACTGTTTAGCTTTGGAAGCCCAACTATTGATCCAGGGCAAGTAATAATAGAGAAGATGTGTCAATAAAAGATACACTCAAGATGTTTTGAAGTTGGCAAGTATGACTATAAGAAGAAAAAGAAATCCTCTAACAGTGAATTCTAGACCTTTGTTACATTAAATGGGCCAGCAGATGTGGCTCTGTAACTTATAAGATTTAAAAAGAAGACAGGGTGCCTGGGTGGCTCGGTCATTAGGCATCTGCCTTTGGCTCAGGCACTGATCCCAGAGTCCTGGGATCAAGGCCCGCATTGGGCTCCCTGCTTGGTAGGAAGCCTGTTTCTCCCTCTCCCAGCCCCCTCCTTGTGTTCTCTCTCTCATCGTCTCTCTCTGTCAAATAAATAAATAAAATCTTTTAAAAAGAAGCTAAAATTAGCAGTCAAAATTTAAAAAGAAACAGAAAAGGGTGAAATTCATTATTTGTAGCAAGAGGTCCTAATTAGAATTCAGTTCCTAAAATCAACCAATGAACTAAATGAACATAACATTCTGTTGATGGTAGAAGTTACAGCAAATTCTGACTTCAAATGTGCCTGCAAATGATTTCTATCTACCAAGAAAGAAAAACTTGAATTCAGACTGTGCTTGTGTTTTTATGAACAACAGATTATTTACTCAAATATTAATGATTCTTAAGGAAAATTGTAAAGTGATTAAAATGCAGACGTGTAAGATTAAAAACCTGCATGTTTACTTGGTAATGTGAACTCCTTCCATTTTTAGCTAGGGTGCCATTCTTGTAGATTTTAATTCTTTGGGAAATATTGCTTTTCTCAAAGATTTAGCCTGGGTGTATGGGACCCACAATGTAGAGATGTGTGTGTAAGCAGTCACCTTAGGGAAACGAGGCTGTACACAGGCAGGAAATTCACCTCACACTGGAGGAAATTCGCTCATAATCTCCTGGGTAAACAGCTTGGGATTATGTTTGAGAGAGTTCCCTGCAACAAAAAATTATCTGGCCTAAAAATGTCTATAGTGCCATGACACCCTGTTATAGATGAAGAAATTCTGCCTAGACAGGCTAAGAAATGTGTCCAAGGACCCACAGCCAGCAGGTGACTGCATAGCACTTGGCACCTAGAGGGCTCTGAACCAAGAGCCTTCTGCATTCAGTCTGGAGTGAAGGCTCCAGGGTACCTGACTCATGACAACGCACATAAATTTGCTTTTTTCCCCCTTTAAACTAAGCACTCTTAATTTTTCCCTACTAAAATTGAGTTCAGCTGTCATAAAGAGTATAAAGAGCTTTGCTTATTTTTCCCCCAGTATAATTTCATTTAAGCATTGAAATTGGGCTCATTTTTATTCTATTTTTGGCCCAGGATTGAGGTGCCTTAGGTGATTCTTAGATTAGCTCCGTCTAATTAAGGGTCGGTGCATTGTGTTCTAGACTGTCTTCCATCATTGTGGCATGCCAGTGTTGTGTCCTAGGTGTCTAGCAGTGTCCCTTGTCATCTTTCTCCTATTAACTCCTCCCCCCACCCGATTTTATTTCAGTGATTTGTAATGGTCCACAAATAATGCTTTTTAAATGACAAAAATAGCCTAGAAAGGTACAGGATGTATTTGAGAAGGCAAAATTCAGGTCTGATTACATATTGGACAAATAAGTAACAAAAAGGTATACAGCATGATACCCAGTGAGAAAGAATAAATAAGCAAATATGAATAACACCTTTTGTATTAATAATATGTAGCCATATTCCAATTAGCAATTTTACTTCTATACATTTTTCACCTGAGAAAGGATTTGATATGATTTATAAAACACTCACTTTACAGAATTTTTAAATCTGGAAAATAAATGTTAAGTTTCTTAAGATGTATTTCATTAGATTTATGATCTTTTTGGCTTTGCATTTCTCAGCATCTCATGTTTGGAATACCCCCAATCCTCTTAACATGTTTACCTGCTGCTAATGAAACGTCCCTCACATTTTTCCCCCATCAGGGTACACCTTCTAAAATTTAAATTTGATCATATCATTATTCTGCTTAAAATTCTTCAACTGTTGCCATAAACTTTCTAAGCACCTGTTGAAATATGTGAAGACCTCCACCCACCCAACAAAATCCCTTCCTTCCAGGCTGCCCTAATGCAGGCCAAATATAGTTTCTTGTACAAGCCAGGCTATTCAGTGCCTGGCTCCATTTGCATTTCGAGTAGGCTCACTGCAGACTGTGCACCCAACAAACTCACTTATTTTTTAAAATGCAAATAATCCCCTTCTGTAAAATGTCCCATAATAAGCCATACATTCCTCTATTACAATATTGAACTATATTGTATTTTAATTAATCTGTTTACCCATCTGACTTGTCCACTAAATGTTGAACTCCTCCTCGGCAAGTCCTTCCTGATCATGTTTGAACACTCTGCATTTTACATTCTGGTATATAGTAGATCCTCAATGAATATTTTTAGAGGAAGAGAGTGAGTAAGTAAATGATGAATATATCAAATTACACTAGAGTCAAATTTAATCAGTCAATTTCAAGAGCTCTTCTTTATCTCTTAATCTTTTTTGTTAAAGCATTCTGTAAAGAGTTTTATCTCAAAGTTTGGTTATAGCATATTTAAAATGTAATTGAGGATATTATTATAGGCTAACCAGACAATTGCCCATACTCATTATTGCGAAGATTGAAGGACTATTTTGATAAGCAAATAGAATATAGAACTGCATTCAAAATAAACTCAAATAGCATGACTTGAAGTGCTGTGTTATCGCAAAATTTCATTAGACTGCAAACATATTTCCAGTATTCATAAATCCAGTGATGAATTACTGCTAGAGCAATATTTTCAAATCCCACTTCTAAAGAAGTATTTTATCAGCTAGAAGGAGGCTAGTTTCTGCTGAATGATTTCATATTTTATGTGTATATTTAGAGGACTAAATTGAGCTGAGCTTTAGTCATGCTTACTTTAAAGAGGAAAAAAAAAACAATAATTTTCTTCCAGAAAGGTCCTTCTGGTCATTATCTTTTCCATGTAATTAGTAACCTGTGAGAGTCCTGTTATTTAGTTAGTATTCATCATAATTTCCTGCCCTGAAAAAAAAACTCATACATTAAGTTCCCAATTTTGCACAATGTTTGCTGTATAATGTTCACCAAAAAAATGAGGAAGAAAATTACCTTATGAGGAACAGCTGTACTGTGAGGGTTTTTTGTTTTGACAACAGAAAATGTTACAGAAGTGGAGGCAGTAAGAAATTGGGTAGCCACAAGAAGACAGATAATATTTCATCAAACTAATTTTTTTTTTCTAATTTGAGAAAGAGAGAGAGTGAGGGAGAGAGCCTAAGCAGGGTCGGGGGTGGGGAGAGGGGCAAAGGGAGAAGCAGACTCCCCGCTGATCAGTGAGCCCATCACAAAGCTCCATCCTAGGACCCTGGGATCACGACCCAAGCAGAAGGCAGACACTTCAAACCAAATTCTGATGGAACAAGTCAAATTACAGTATGCTGGATATTGTGTGACTTTCCAGTTATCAGAACTTCACACATTCAGGGGGCACCAGAAATGGGAGCATCTCAGTATTACTCTACACTTTAGCAGTGATTTGTGACTTTGTTTGTAAAATGAGAAGAAATGGTTGCTTGCCCTGTAGTGTCAAGGCAGCTTAAAGGAACTATGTAAGCTTCTTCTGACAAGTATAAAGCCAACCCTCTTTTACCCAGAGTGAATTCAGAAGTAGTAGTAGGCTGAGGAACCGCTAAAAACATGGGCCAAAACAGAAATAAACCAATACTATGGCAAACTCCTAAGGGGGAGCCAAGCTCTGTGGGAAATAAATAAGTACTTTACCTTGACATCAGATGATTTTAAAACAAGCTGATTTCAAAACATAGTTTTGAGGATTATCATCTAGTATTGTCAAATGCATTTTTAAACTTTATGTCAAAGATCTAATATCCCATTGAAAAGAAAGCTTATGCATAGGTTATTTGAAATAATGTTCTGAGGAACGCTATTCTTACATGAATCCACTAGAGGGCAGTATATAGCAAGCGTTATTCCTGATTGCCTGGAATATTGATTTGTTTCAGAGAATATAACCTGAATATCATATTACAGCTTAATTTTTTAAAATGACATACAGTTCTACTGTCTGTTTTAAAGTTTAAAAAGATTTCCCACATTAGGTGCCGGGATAAGTCTGCGTATTTCCATTTGTTGTGAAGAATGATGGGGCTGATTAGATGTTGAAAGCATTTCTGTCTTCCTGACAAATCAAAGTGTGAAGAATTCGTTTCTGTACTTAGTTGAGCAGTGATGTATTTCAATCTGGCTAGACTTTAATTTATACTCTCTACCTTAGGAAAGAAACCAGGTTTCCAGAGACAGCTGTCATTAATTGCAGTTAGGTCACACTGCCTCACACGCCTTGACCCCAGAACATGGAGTACAGTGGTCTTGATCCTATCAGCTGCCTGTGTAGCACACGCTTCCTTGAAGAAATGTATTTAATTTGATTTCTGAGAGTAAATGACACATCTGTGAGATAGAGTTTAGAATTCAAATTGCTCATTTAACTGTAAGAAAATACTACAGTTGATGAAAACTAGGCATCTTTTGCTTATAATAATACCTGCCTCCTCACCTATAGTTTCTTCCTTCCTCCCAAAATCCACCCATTCACCATCTTCCATTAACTTACTCAATATTTATTATTCTTTTACAATGTATGTGCCATGTAAGCCCTGAGGTTAAAGGTGAGCATGAAATTTCAGTTCATTAGAATGGATAAACTTTTCTCAGAATATTAGGACATGATGAGCCTTAGATGTTCCTCAAATAAGAATAGCAGATGTATGTATAGCCATCTGAACCAGGCAATTGTTCTGAGCTCCTTTCATAATATCTTTGGGAGGTAGGTTCCATCATTATCGTCACCATGACCATCTTCCTCCTCCTTCTCCTCCTCATCACTATCATTATCATCATCATCAACATTCCAGTTACTATCACCACCATGATCATCCCCCTTCTCATCCCCATTTATGGATAGGTACATTGAGGCACAGGAAGATCAAGTCCCTTGCCCGTGGTCATACAGTATGAATGGCAGAGCCTAAATTTGAGACTTGCTCCAGACTCCATGCTCTAAACAGCTGATCAAGCTATACTTCTCCTTCAGAGCAAGAGTTTCAGGTGAAGCAAAAATCAGCTTGGAAAACAGGTAATTTAAGGATGGTGTTTTGCTTTTGTGAAAGAATGTACTAGACAATTAAAGAAATGTTTTATCTAGGCTATTGCAGTAGGGAGAATGTTCATTAATGAATGTCTCAAAGAAGAGGGAGAGAACTTAGTGGGCCAGACAGCCATAAGGAACTCTGACGCATGTCTGCTGTGACCCATGACCCAGGTCTGCTGTGGTGTTGAGTGCTTTGAGGTTAATATGAAGTCCTCGGGCTGCAGCTCACAGGGCTTCTTCATAATTTGAGGGAAAGGGCCAGCTGCCAGACAACCTAGAATACTAGTAGGGATTTGGGAAGTAATCTAGACAGATTACATAACATCAGAATAATCTTTTACAACCACTTCTTAGAGCGGGCCAATAATCCAAGAAAAATTTTCCATATTAACAAAAAAGACCAAATTCTGTCTTTGTACCAATACAACATTTATCAGAATTTTTTTTTTAAGATTTATTCACTTATCATTTGAGAGAAAGAGTGAGAGTGCATGGAGGGAGAGGGAAAGGGAGAAAGAGAATCTCAAGCAGAATCCCCACTGAGCATGGAGCCCAGCACGGGGTTCCATCTCATCATCCTGAGATGATGACCTGAGCCAAAATCAGAAGTTAGATGCTTAACTGACTGAACCACTCAGGTTCAAAAAGTTTCATAACAGGTGTCCCTGTTATGAAACTTTTTGAAAAGTTTATAATTAATTCATTGTGGTAGGTGGGGAAATGGCCCCTCAAAGATGCCCACTTCCTAATTCCTAAAAACTGAATATGTTATGTTACAGGACAAGAGGGAATTAATTCCATTGCAGAAGACATTAAGATTACCAATCATCTGACCTTAAAGTAACAGGATTATCCCGAATTATCTGGTAGACCCCACATAATCACAATGGCTGTTTAATTAATGTAGAAGAGGGAGACAGAGGAGTCAGTGTTAGAATGATATAATGTGAGAAAGACCAACTGGTTATTGCTTGCTTTGAAGATGGAAGTGGTCTGTGAATCAAGGATTCTAGGAAACCTCCACAAGGGTGAAAAGGAAAGAAAATAGATTCCCTCCTAGACCTTCCAGGAGGAATGAAGCCTGCTGTCTTGACTTTAGCCCAGTGAGACCCATTTTGGACTTTTCTGAACTGTTTTAAGCTACTTCATTGTGGTAATTTGTTATAGAAGCAAAAGGTAACTAACATACCCCTCAAACTTAGTCAGCTTTGACCATTACAAAAAGAAAAAAAAAAATAATTCCAGCACACTTTCCACAGCTATCTGTATTCATTTGGGTTTTATCCTATATTTTCCTCTTATTCTGGAAAGTCATTTTACCTTAAGGCAAAACTGCTCTCCTCTCCTTAATATGAACACATCCCTTATAGTATAGCTTCTCAAAGTAGCAAAAATGAACATGTTAACGGACCCAAATACATACTCTCTCTATACCGTAGAAATAAGAGGCAAAATTATAAGCAAAATTATGCTTAGTAATTAATGTTTCAGTATTCTGTCTTACTTAGAAATGATCTAGGCATTTAGTAAATATTGATTGATTAACTCAATTTAATATCAATACAAGGGTTTAAGTTACCTAAAAATCTTAGAAATTGTCTTCAAGTTCACATATTACAAAACACTGACACTGTTTTTAATTAGGAGTCTGCCTAAGTTGATGTTTGACTGCTCTAGGCAAGTTGATAGGAAAGACCAAGTGCTTCCTCCTTTGCTACTGGTGGGAAGTTCAAACCATGCCAAGTCCCTGCCAGCACGTAGGAAACTTCACTCCAGCCCCTTCCCCACACCGCCATAAAAGACCCATGCCAGTCTTCTTATTCTCTGTCAGGACCCTTTGGACCTGTTTGGCAGGCCTGCCCTGCTCTCTCCAGAAAGCCCCCTTATGTGAGTAATATTCCTACCTTCTTGGTGTTCCTGTAGCAACATCAGTCTCCAGTCTGAACCACATTTTGGGTGGATGTCCATCTTTTCTTTGCAAGGGTGTCTAAAACACTGTTGAAATAAAATTTGTCAAAATTATTATTCAATTTTGGTTAAGCATATTCATATTTTTCATAATCTTAAAGATTTAGTAGAAGTCATATCTTTTTTTTTTAATTGTTAATATGTATATGTTTGGAAATCCTTACCAAAATAGAAAAAAGACTCTATGCATATTATACTTAACTTTGATCTAATAGAAAATTGGTAGCTGCTTTTAATTAAATCAAAACATCTTATTTGCCAAGGATTTACCTAAATTATGTGCACTTGAATTCTTAAAACATTTCTGGGTTCATTTCTATAAGGATACCTCTGTTTTTGACTTAGAAAATATTTGAGGTTTAATTTCCTTAGTATCTGGAAATTTTAGAAATACTCAGCTTACTTAAATGATTTTTATCACTAAGTCAATCAGAGTACAGCTCCTATAAGAGATTTTATGATCTAATTTATTAATACCATGAAGGGTAGGAAAATATTATACACTTGCACAATGAGATGTAAAGACCTTTCTGAGTTACAAATATATAAACATACAGACACAAATGGAGAGCTTATAACTTTATTGTAAAATATTCAGCCATGAGTGAAGCATAAACACAGAAACAAAATATCACTGGTCTGAATAGGGTTTTATTAGTAGTGGGTACAATTCTTAGCTGTTTTTAGCTCAAGACAGGGAAAAAGATAAACAGAAAAGACTAACACCAGATTGGTGATTGTCTTTCAGCCAAAAAAACAAGATCTCTATAAACCACTGATACATTTACAGAAATCACAAAAATGATCAGACCATGAAACCAGAAGAATCTGGCACCATATATAAAGCAAGTACTCAAAAGGTATCAAATCAAATCTTTATCATGCTATGAATGGACAGGAGTCCAGAACACAGGATTAGGAACTGAGCTCACTTTTGGGTCCCTGGATCATCACACAGGAATGAAGCACAAAAGCTCTGAAGGGGTCTCATTACCTGGTAGGAGTAAACAGGATCCTGAGGCAGGGACAAATACTACCTGGGTCGTAGCACCAAATCCTGAAAGACAAAATGTTCCAGATAGTTATGGAAATAATTTTATTCAAGCCATTGCAACAGAGAGAACATTCATTATGATAAATATCTTAAAGAAGATGGACAAAATTGGAGATTTTTTAAAACATGAGAGTCCTTCAGGAAGAGTCTTAATTCAGAGTATGAAGGGGCATGGTGGTCTTTTGAAGTTAGCTGGTTAGCTGCTTGGCCATTTTGTCACTTCTCAAACAAAGAATTACAAAGGGATAGGGAGGTTTCTCACCTGTCGCTGCTCTCAGAAGCACAGGGCTCAGAAGAAGTTCAACCTTGTTACTTTATCGTAAGTCCTTTGCTTCATCACCTCTTTGACCATGGAACTCTGATACACAAAGACAGATGGCATGATGCTTAGGAGGGTTTTGGCTTGTAAAACATCAGATACTATATAGATATTTTGTATCATTCAAAACTATTTTTTTATGTACTACATGATTAGGTATTTGAAAATTTTTTAAAAAGAAAAACACATTTGTTGCTTATAAAAATTTTAGAGTCAGCATGAAGAGCAAATTACTAAACAGAAAATCATCTTTTAATTTGGTTTTCATTGAATTTGCAGGGTGAGGAATTGAAGTGCTTTAAGAGCAAGTAAACATGTTCTAGATGCATCTACTATGACTGAGGGATAACGCTGCTTTAACTTCCTGGGAATCTACTTAAAATGGGCATCTTAGCTTTCTTTCAAGAGGAGCTTTATGAACGGAAGGGCAGAGGAAACTTTGTTCAGTATCTGTGAGAACATCAGGGACTGAGGGAGATTAGATATCATGCATGACAGTTTAAAAAATATTGAACAAGTTTGATTGCACCACGGTGGCCCCTGGCATTTCAGTCCACAGAGTAGCAGAAACAACTCAGCAAACTGATAGAAACTATAGAATCCTGCAGAGCAGTGTTCCTGTGGAAACCTCATAATTCAGGATGTAGAAGTTTCCAGAAATGTTCCATATGTGAGGAAAATGGGTATTCTCCAATTTTTGTTTAGGGTTCTATGTATGTCCATTAGATCAAGCTGGTTAATCCTGACATTCATGATTATTTTTACCTATTTTAAAAATCTACTTGTTCACTATCATATGATCTCCCTGATACGAGGAAGTTGAGAAGCAACATGGGGGGCTTGGGGGAAGGAAAAGAATCAATGAAACAAGATGGGATCAGGAGGGAGACAAACCATAAGAGACTCTTAATCTCACAAAACAAACTGAGGTTTGCCGGGGCTGGGGGGATAGGGAGAGGGTCGTTGGGTTATGGATATTGGGGAGGTTCTGTGCAACAGTGAGTCCTGTAAAGTGTGTAAACCTGGCAATTCACAGACCTGTACCCCTGGAGCTAATAATACATTATATATGTTAAAAAAAAAAATCTACTTGTTCTATCCATCATGGGAGATGTGTCAAAAATCTTTTTCTGTAATGGTGAATTTGCCCATTTTATTTTTCCTCCTAGTTTGTCTTATTCATTGGAGTCTATTTCTTCCAGAATCCTGACCTTAAGTCAGTGACCTTTGATCCAGCTCCCTCCTCTACAAAGGCACAAGACTTTGTCCCCAGCTACACTTGTGCCCTGAAGCTCCAGGCTTCAAGGCGGAGGTTGCTCCTAAGCATCTCACAGAGTTGGTGCTCATTCTCTTCCCTCATCTCATGCTCCCTTGTCTATATGGTTTTTTCCCTCCACATTTCTTTAGAGGCTCATTTAATATTCCCAAAGAATTTTTTTTAATTTTTTAAAGGTTTTATTTATTTATTTGACAGAGAGATCAGAAGTAGGCAGAGAAGCAGGCAGAGAGAGAGGAGGAAGGAGGCTCCCTGACAAGCAGAGAGCCCGATGTGGGGTTCGATCCCAGGACCCTGAGATCATGACCTGAGCCAAAGGCAGAGGCTTAACCCACTGAGCCACCCAGGTGCCCCTTTATAGGGTGTCAGAATAGATTTTTTTTTAGATTTTATTTATTTATTTGACAGACAGAGATCACAAGTAGGCAGAGAGGCAGGCAAAGAGAGAGGCTCTCTGCTGAACAGAGAGCCTGATGCCAGGCTTGATTCTGGGACCCTGGGACCATGACCAGAGCCAAAGACAGAGGCTTTAACCCACTAAGCTGCCCGAGAATTTGAAAAATATATTTTATTAAGTATTTTTAGAAGTTATATTTAGAAGGTAAAAATTCAAGTTATAAAATATATTGAAATAACAAATAAGGGAAGCAATTACACAAACTTTTAAAAAATAGCATAGAAATACTATTCAAAATCTATTTCATTGTATTTATTAACATTTTACTGCACTTACTATGCACTTACTATGCATCACACTCTGCTAAGCACTTTGCATACATTATCTAATTCAATCCTTGTAACAACTCCATGAAATAGGTATTATTATTACTACTATTATCACCCCATTTAACACCTTGGAAAAATGAAGCTCATAAATATTAAGTAACATATTACAAATCATAACATATAAGTGTTAGAGATGCATTTGAACCCTGGATTCTCTGACTATAAAATCCATGTTTTTAACCATATTTCTGTAAAATTTCGTACATAATAGAATGAGTGGGCTGTGCTACATCCAAGTAGTCATCATAAAACATTACAGAAGGTTATTTGAGTCAGAAGGTTATTTATTACATTTTTAAATTTCAAAATTCTAAATTCCACTTTTCTCTGAACTCTATTCATATCAAAGACTTCACTGGAGTCCGGCAAGCTCCCATCAACTTCGTATCTGCCTTATCTGTTCTTTTGGTCTTTTTTAAACCCTTACCCTTAAAACATGCTAAGTGTCAGGTAAATAGGTAAGAAAAATAAAAAGAAAGAGATGACAAATCAAACAGAATTTTAGATGACAATTAGCAACTCGTGCTTGAGATCCCTCTCCTTAGCATAATTTTTTGAAAGTATGATTATGATTGTGACAAATCTTTTTTCTATGAATGTGAATTCAACTTAATATATGTCACATTGCAAATCAAAAACAAACAAAAGAAACACAAAGAAACTTCACAAAAGACATTAAATAAGGATAATGGGAATCAGATTCTTTTAAAAAATTATTCCTAATTTGAGTTTTAGTTTCCTTGCAGCAAACTTTTTATGTGTGATCAGTTTTTTTTTTTTTCTCATCAACTTAAAATTTTATTTTATTTTATTTTTTTGGTGTTCCAAAATTTATATTGCATGGAGCACCACACCCAGTGCTCCATGCAATATGTGCCCTCCATAATACCCACCATCACTGTGATCATTAATGAAAAATCTGCAAAGCAGTAGAAAGCCAGGCTCAAGAACAAATGAAAAAATAAAGAAATGAATATTTAGAAACTTCATACAGGGTTTTTAAAAAAAGAAATATGAAATGGAGATTGGACAATATTGTTGATTAATCGCTGCAGCAGGCATAAAGAAACATGCAGAGATAAAAATGCTATAGGAGAACCTGAGCAGAGCTTAAGTCTATCCAGTTCTTGCTGTACAATGAATGCAGAATCATTCAGCAATTAAATGAGTTTTGGTCATTACCAAATGTTAAAATTCCCTCTCCCTATGCCTATGAAGAAAAACAGCTTTCATTTTCTAGGATCTTTCAGTTTTCACAGCTAATGTTAAAGATTGAAGTGATTCTCATAAAATCCTTAAAGTTTAGTTCAAGAAGTAGAATGCCATTACCATGAATGGTCTTTGAGAAATATTAAACGTTCTACTTAATCTAACAAAGATATTTAAAAATGGAGTATTACTGTACTGTTAGAAAATGACAGTGTGCAGAAGTAATATATAAATAAGAAAAGCAGTTTGGCTTTTCTTGGTAGTTGAATCCTGAGGCTGATTCAGTCCAAGAAACTCTCTTTTGTATCTAATATTATCTAGTACGCAAGATGAACAGTTTTCAGGTTACCTGATATAACCTGTGTTAGAAAGAGGGACGACAAGGAATGAAATTCTGGTATCTACTTATGATTGTATCACCATATAAAACCCCTTTATTAAGTTTTAGGATGATGGAATTGCATGTTGTGATATACAAAGGGATGAGCTTACTGAAAAAGCAAAACATTCCACTAGGAATCTCTGCACCGACCAGGACAACAAACCAAACACATCTTTTACTCCATTAGCTCTTCTACCTTCAGTGACTTGTGCCTACAGTCTGCAGCAGAATTTACAAGGTTCCTATGAGCCACATTTCCTGCTCAAGGTACAAACCCTCATGTACACTAACACTTGTGTAAGTAGGAAGATCTCACTCTACATCACCCATGCAGAGTTCATGGTGCTATTTATGCTCAAGAAAGAAAATTACACAATCTTATTCACCCAAATATTTACATTGACCTCTGTCCCCTCTATATATTATACTGAAATGAGTATAAGGAAAAAATTTTTTTTAAGATTTTATTTATTTATTTGACAGAGATCACAGGTAGGCAGAGAGACAGGCAGAGAGAGAGGAGGAAGCAGGCTCCCTGCTGAGCAGAGAGCCCAATGCTAGGCTCGATTCAGGACCCTGAGATCATGACCTGAGCCGAAGGCAGAGGCTTTAACCCACTGAGCCACCCAGGCACCCCGAGTATAAGGAAATTTAAGTTAGAATTAATTCATGATGGTCCTGAGAGGAGAGGAAAGAACAACCAAGATCAGAGATCAGCTACACTTAACACGGTGAGCACGGTGCAATGTGTACAAGTATTGATTCACTATGTTGTGCACTGGAACCTAACCTAATATTGTAGATCAACTATACTTCAATTTTAATAAAAAGCACCAAAAAAGTTTCTTAAAGATGTAAACCAAAGCAGTGATATTGAAAAATTAACTAGAGCAGAAACTAAATTTCAAAAGAATATTAAATAAATGTCTATGATAGAAGTAACAGCTAGTGCCATAGCCATGGAAAAATGATAGAGAAAGAAAGAAAAAGAAAGAAACAAAGAAAGAAAGAAAGAAAGAAAGAAAGAAAGAAGGAATTAAGGAAGGAAGGAAGGAAGAAACTAACTACAGACCAAGAGCTGGTAAGAAGGAAGACAAGAATGGGTAAGTGATTTATTAAAGAGTTATCGAAAGAAGTATTTTGATCTTGGGCTATCACCCCCATCACTTGCCATCATCTCCTCAATATATTCTGATAGTTTCTAAGATAAAATGGTAACAGTGATCTCTAAAAATGTCAGCTGATCTGTGTGAGGAAGAGCTAGGTACCCGAGCTTAGATAGAGGCACTCCAAAATAAAGTCCTTTTTGTTGCTGTTTGGTGGGGATGGGAGTTTGGTGGGGTATTCTCTCTTGCCAGTTGAAAGGAAGTATTCATGTACATGGAGACTAGAGTTAACCTTCCCATTCAGGTGAGGGAGTTAGTAGGAAAATTAGAATGTACATATTCAGAACATCCATGCTGTATAGCACATTAACAACTCAGCCCTTTATCCATGAATGAGAATAGACAATTAACAATCATTCATTTTCAAGGACATTAAAGATACAAAAGAAAAAGAGAACTGACCTTAGATAAAACAGACAATTGAGATATCAGAAGAGAAATCAAAAGAAATGTTGTTAATATGCTCTAAGATATTGGAAAGATAATGATCTATAAAACAAGAGTTAGTCTACATATATTTCAGTAATTTATGAACACAGTGTCTATGTCCCCTCATGGTGGTGGAGATGATGTGAAAAATGACAAGGAACCACAAAATTACTTTTATTAGGATTATTTTTTATAGTAGGGTGGGTGAAGCAAGTCTGTAACTATTTTAGCTAAATTATAGGATCAAGCAAATAACTAAATTTATTGATGTTTCTGGAAGCCAGGAAGAAAGATCACATGTGTTTGGAAAGAGAGAAGGCAAGGAAGATCCATAAGGAGATAAACTTGAATGGGGATGTTGATGCAAGTTCATGAATTTTAAAATATGTTTATGTATGTGTATATGTGCATGTACATATATGTGCATGCACGTGTGTGTGTGTTCAGTTTTATCTGCTGAAAGATGCTAGAAATAGAGACATTCTAATAGTAACAGTTACCTCTAGTACTCAGATCTTGCTCTGTAATACCATTACCCACTAAAAGTACTGGGGCTCCTCAGAGAAGCAGTTGATTCCACAGCCACGGAAAGGAGAGTACAAAATGAATAGAATGTCTTGTTAAGCCAGAGGCAAGAAAATATATTTTTTTTAAATGCTGGAGACATGGTAAGAGGACACAAGATTCAACACACATAAAGGTGCTCCAACTGATTAAATGTGGAAAATTTGGTCATTAAACTAATGAAGACTGTAATGAATTCTAGATTTAAAAAATGAGATTCTATGTATCCTTTCTATGTAGATAAATAAAAACATGCAGAAGGAAAAATAACTCTTATTTATAGTAGAAAGACTTCCAAACAGTAAATGTAGAGAAAGTACTGGAACAGGAAAATTATTGTTTGGGACCAAAATGGTAAAGATTGATTCAGACAATAATCATGAAAAGATGCTAAATCTGAGAAGGTAATATTTTTGAGAGGAAGGATACTTATGTGGTCTTAATAATCCTACGGATTATTAGTTGCTAGAGAGAAACAGTGACTATACAGTAAAGAAATGACAACATCTTTACTGGGTCATCAAAACTAACATCCCAGGTGAGGGGCAAATGGACATTGAGTGTTCTATTAGTTGGCTAGACAAAATAACAGAAGCTAGGAGGTTTAAACAACAGAAATTTACTGTCTCATAGTTCTGGAGGCTAAAAGTCCAAATAAAGGTGTTGGCAAGGTTTCTTTCTTTCTTTCTTTTTTAAGATTTTATTTATTTATTTGACACAGAAAGAGATCACAAGTAGGCAGAGAGGCAGGCAGAGATCACAAGTAGCAGAGAGCCTGATGGAGGGCTCAATCTCAGGACCCTGAGATCATGACCTGAGCTGAAGGCAGAGGCTTAACCCACTGAGCCACCCAGGCGCCCTGGCAAGGTTGGTTTCTTTAGAGTGCTATAGGAGAAGAATCTGTCCCAGGCCTTTCTCCTTGGTTTATACATACATACATACACAGAGATACTATGTGTACATACATGGAAATGACTAAGCCAATGGGGCAAAAAGTTAGCAACTGGTTAATTTGGGTAAAGGACATGTAAGTGTTTATTATACTGTTTTTGCAAATTTTTCTATAAGTTTGAAGTTACTTCTAAAGAGAAAGTTAAGAAAGATACAAATTGCTGCAATTTTTAAAAATCAGCAGGAAATTTGTAAGAAAAGATCTAGGGAATCTCAGAATTTAGTGCAAAATGACTAAGAAGTATGAGCCAATACACAAAAGATGAGAAAAGAGGTTAAGTCTAATCCATACAGAGTTGTGTATGTATGAAAAAATGAGTAGAGAAGATTCAAAGAAATTATAGGAAAATGTGTTCCCAGAAATAAAAAAAAAGCCCCATATTATTTTTTAAAGATTTTTTATTTATTGGAGTGCTGGGTGGTTCAGTGGGTTAAGCTTCTGTCTTCAGCTCAGGTCATGATTTCAGGGTCCTGGGATTGAGCCCCAGTCAGGCTTTCTGCTCAGCAGGGAGCCTGCTTCCCCTCCTCTCTCTCTGCCTTCCTCTCTGCCTACTAGTGATCTCTGTCCATCAAATAAGGAGAGAGTGAGAGAGACTGAGAGAGAAAGCATGAAGTAGACTCCGCATGGAGCTGGGAGCCTGATGTGGGACTGGATCCTGGGACTCCAGGATCATAACATGAGCTGAAGGCAATCGCTTAACCAACTGAGCCACCCAGGCACCCCAGAAAGACCCCATATTATTGTTGAAAGGACTCACTGAGCATCAGGAAGAATGAATAATAATTTTAAAAGGATCCACACTCAGTCCCACTCTTGGGAAATCCCAGTACCTTAAGGATAACGCTAACATCTAAAAGGATGAGGGAGTAAAAGGCAGGTTATTTACACTATAATCTGATGCCAATCAACATCAAATTTGTCATCAGTATCACTAGATTCTAACGAAAATGGAGCAGTACCTTCAAAGTGAGATCTGCTGGTGAGAACCAACAATACTAGGACAGTAATGATGTCATACAAGTTCCAAGGAAAAATTACTTTAATACTATATTTTGACCCTAATCACATGGCCAATTAAGAATGAAGGCAGAGTTCAGCCACAGCAACTTCTTCCTAGGAACATTGCCAAAGGCAAGAGAAGCAAGGGCATAAATGAACTATTGAGACTTCACCAAGATCAAAAGCTTTTGCACAGCAAAGGAAACAGTTAACAAAATCAAAGGACAACTGACAGAATGGGAGAAGATATTTGCAAATGACATATCAGATAAAGGGCTAGTATCCAAAATCTATAAAGATCTTAGCAAACTCAACACCCAAAGAACAAATAATCCAATCAAGAAATGGACAGAGGACATGAACAGACATTTCTCTAGAGAAGACCTGCAGATGGCCAACAGACACATGAAAAAGTACTCCAAATCACTCAGCATCAGGGAAATATAAGTTAAAACCACAATGAGATACCACCTCACACCAGTCAGAATGACTAAAATTAACAAGTCAGGAAATGGAAGATGCTGATGAGGATGCAGAAAAAAGGGAACCCTCCTACACTGTTGGTGGGAATGCAAGCTGGTGCAACCACTCTGGAAAACAGCATGGAGGTTCCTCAAAAAGTTGAAAATAGAGCTACCCTACAACCCAGCAATTGCACTACTGGGTATTTGCCCTAAAGATACAAGTGTAGTGATATGAAGGGGCACATGCACCTGAATGTTTATAGCAGCAATGTCCACAATAGCCAAACTATGGAAAGAGCCTACATATCCATCAACAGATGAATGGATCAAGAAGATGTGCAATAGAATACTATGCAGCCATCAAAAGAAATGAAATCTTGCCATTTGTGATGATGTGGATGGAACTAGAGGGTATTATGCTTAGTGAAATAAGTCAGTCAGAGAAAGACAACTATCATATGATCTCCTTGATATGAGGAAGTGGAGATGCAACATGGGTGGTTTGGGGGTAGGAAAAGAATAAATGAAACAAGATGGGATCAGGAGGGAGACAAACCATAAGAAACTCTTAATCTCCCAAAACAAACTGAGGGTTGCTGGGGGAAGTGTGGTAAGGAGAAAGTGGTGGGGTTATGGACATTGGGGAGGGTATGTGCTATGGTGAGTGCTGTGAAGTGTGTAAACCTGGCGATTCACAGACCTGTACTCCTGGGGGTAATAATACATTATATGTTTATTAAAAAATTATTTAAAAAAAAGAATGAGGGCAGAGTGAAAACAGTTTTAGATTTGGAATATTTCATAAATTTGTTACTGACACAACTACTTTAAGAAAAGTACCACAAAAATGAAAACAAGTATACATGAAAAAGAAAGACAAGGGACCCAAAATAGTGGGGATAATCCAGAAGTATAACAAAAGGGAATCTAGAATGATGAATGGATACTATGCAGAAGTCTTCAAATTGTTGATTCAAATTCAAATGGAAAAGTTTTCAAGATGTCTTCAAGAAGAGAATTAATTATACTTGACAAAAATTGTATGATTAAAACACTGGGTGGTCTTTATGATAAAGATAAGTCATGTGATACCAATAATACAATAGTAACAGCAATAGCATCATGAATGCAATTCCTTGAGCCTCTGTCTTGAAAGAAGGCCTCTTCCCTTATACTTTTCCCTCCCTGTCCGTGCTTCCTCTCTCTCTCTCCTGCATTCCCTCCCTCCTTCCCTCCTTCCTTCCTATTATAATGTTATGGGGTGAAGAGAAAGGAGATGTTTCTTTTAAATTATTAAGTTATATTCAAATACAACTGAGAAAGTTGTATTTTCATCTTAAATTAGACTTTAGACAGTTGTTGCATCTGATTCTTTTCATCATGCCTTTAGAAGCCCTGTTCCTTTTTGAACAAAATACCCCTTGATCTCAATTATTCCTTGAAATACTTCAGAAAGCACTCTAGTATCCCTTTGCCTTTATATTCCTTCTCTATCCATGGAAAGGACCACTTGACCATTGGCTCCAGATTCTGTGGCTGATTTGTCCTTTTTTCCTCAATATTCAAATGTTTTAGCATTGACTCAACCCCACTTTGACTTTGTGTCTAAATTTTCATAGTTGGGCATTAACCAACTTTCCACTTTTTTTCCTTCTAGTTCCAGTAACTTGGGCCCTATTCCTCTTGCTGAAACTCCTGTGTCAAATACTTGCCAAGTGTGCTGGTCATCTAGAATAGGTCCTGCCCCATCAGGCTTCACATCTGCCTCATGGACTGCTATTTGGATCTCCACAAGTGACTGGCTCCCACATTCACCTTTTGGGTTTAATCCTGACAACAATTTTTACTTTCTTAAACCATGCTGATGTCACCTCCCCAACTTAGATTTCCATGCATTGGCTGTCTTCACATTCTCTGGAATCCAACTTGCATTCCTAAAGTTCTGAACCTTTTAGAGAGTGCGTCTGGCCACCAAATGGGTATTTCTAGCTCCAGACCTGAAATTTTCTGTTTTGTCCAACCTTCTGAAAGAATGCATTCATGCTCTCTACCTTCTTCCCCTTTCCTATAACTGAAACTTGGCTTTCCCATGGTGATGCCATTGCTTTGTCCCACTTCAGCTGTAACTTTTGCCCGACTCAGTGAACAAGGAGTACAGAGTAAAACCTTTTTCTGTACTGATGCATTCAGATCAGACTGTTCTTCACCATTATTATTTACACCTACACTTGGAAATGCTGTCCTTGTTCTGGTGCTTGTCACCTCAAGGCTGACCTACTGAAATATACCCCAACTGTTTTCTTTTATTTTTTTCCCTGCACACTAATCCATCCTGCCACTCTATCCAAGTTATCTTTCTTTTCTTTTTTTATCCCCAGAAGGTCTTTATTAAAAAATTAAATAATAAAATAACCACAATACCACCATTGTACCAAAAAATATTGATATTACTTCCTTAGTAAAACCAAATCCAGACTGTTTACATTTTCCTTCTTGTCTGATATAACCTCATACTCCTTATAATCCACATATTGCATTTAAACGATCTGCCTCTTAAATCTCCTTTCATCTAAGATTCCCCTGTCTTTTCACTCCTTGCATTTCTCTTGAAGAAACTGGATCATTTGTCTTGTCCCTGGTCTCATTTTATAATGGGGAGGGGGGTGGCACCTGGGTGGCTCAGTTGGTTGAGCACCTGACTCTTAATTTCAGGGTCATGGGATTGAGCTCCAAGTCAGGCTCACCACTCAGTAGGGAGTCTGCTAGAGATTCCATCTCTTCCTGGCTCTCTGCCCCACCTTCTGCTCGTGCATGTGCACACGCACACACACTCTCTCTCACAAATAACTAAATAAAAATCTTTAAGAAATGAAATAGAGAAAGGGCTAAAATTATAGTCAAGAGGTTTTAAAGTAAAGAACAAGTGTGGAGTTGTCTGTTGTGAGCATATTTATGGGAGGTGACCTCTTCTCCTTCCCACCGTCTCAGAGCAGCTTGTTGCACTGTCCGTTTTCCTGTAAAATAGCAAGACATCCTTATTGTCAGTCTATCTGTGTATATGGAGTTTGGTTGGACTTGAACACAGGTTCTTTGTTTTGTGTGAATTCCTTGTACCGACTCCTCAGTGTAATAAACTGTTGCTGACTACTGGGGTATTTTGTGTGTAAAAAACTTACAGATACTGACACAGCAGCATCTCTGACTTGGCAGCTCTGGTCACCTAAGGGACAGCTCAGCCTCACGGTGTTGAGAAGTTGCTTCCAGTTAGCAGGAGGCTCCAGCCTCTGCCACTGCCTGAGAGCAGGTTGCTTCCTGCCTGTGGCTTTCTGCTCAGTCTGGTGACACTTGTCTCATCTGCAGAGGACATGGTGCTTTCCTTTACTATGTAAAGTTTGGAAAGCTATCAGTTGGAGCCACCTGAGTTGAAAGCAAAGACACTGAGCTGTGTGTCAGCGGTAAGGCATGAAGGCAGATAATGATGCTAAGTGCCACAGAAAAGCACAGACGCAGATGGAATCATCAACCAGCCATGCATGTCACGGTGCTTTAAACCTGATGTGCAGCTTGAGGTGGTACAAAGATTTTCGAGTTGCCAGACACCCACCTTCAGATTCCTGTTGCTCCATTTACTTGGAACACTGGGCACATTCTTTGATCCATTTACTCTTTGGTGAGATGGAGCCAGAGGTGAGGAGTGAAGGTTGTTTACTTACATTTCTGACCTTGCAGGATTTCTGGGAGAATGGAACCAAATCCTGTATGTAGAGCAGCTCCTATAGCTTCTGTAGTTCACATGGCCACTATGATGGAAGGGGGAGGGTGTGCAGAATTGTTTGAGAACTTGACATTTGAACTGGACTTTCAACAGAGGGTTAGATTTTATTGTGAGGAGGTTAGTAGAACAGGCATTTTGGGTAGAGCCCAACACAGAATTCTTCACTATCTCTCCTTCAGATCTCACATATTTTTTCCCTAGTAAACAGGAGTGCAAGTACGATCTGGAGCGGCTACATCATCCATCTATGGGACCCAGGCCCATGCCGAAGCTTCACTCCCATGTGCCTCCGCGAAGACGCGGGCGGGTGCCCAAAGTTATCTTTCTTAAAGAGAAAAACATTTCTACTGAAAACACTGTCTCTTTCCAAGTCCACGATTATTTTTCTATCTTTTGGAAGGAATCATGAATAATCATTAATAATTCCTTGTTCTGGAGTCAAGGCCCTCCATTGTTTTGAGATAGCCATTGATGCTTAGACCCTCCATCTCTAAAGTGTATATTAAAATGACCCTCTATGTAGCCAAGCCATTGAGAGACATGGCATGTAAAAGTTGTTTGGAGGCTTTGATCATTTTAAATGTCACATAAATATTTTGTACCACCAACAATAAACATAGCTCTGTTCCCAAGGAAACACAGTTGAGAAATGACCTTTATTGCAATACATGGAAGAGACAGATCTTGTTGTTCATTGATCACAGAGCACACTTCTCATATTTATGTCCAGTACATCTCACTGTAGTATCTTGTATTATATGCCCTGAGGTATAGGATCACAAAATTCAGTTAAAAGAGGGGATTGTAGTAGACTACTGAGACCTTCTAAGTAATAAATGCAGTTTAGTTATTATGAAATGAAAAAAGAAATCAAATATGAACAGTTAGTGGCATTGGTAGAAACTTTCTCTTATGCCACATATTTTGTTCTTAATAAATCTGAACCAGATGTATACTTATTTGTTACATTGTCATGTAAATGTGAAACTGACTTTTCTAACCAACTCTGTTGGTGCTATACTTGGTATCAGTTACTGTGGTCCCTGACCAGTATGGTATTATTATATTAAAGTTGTTTTGGCTGAGAAAAATTTCAATGTATGGTCATAAATAACACGATAATCAAGACATAAAACATATCCATCATCTTCCCACCTCCAGAGCCAGGCACCTGCTAACCTTGTTTAGATTTTTTTTTTTAATTTCATATAAATGGAAAAATACACAATTTTAATTTTGCTCTCTGGTTTCTAGAAATCATTTTTAAGAAGATTTTGTTTATTCATTTGAGAGAGAGCACAGAGAGAGTGAGAGAGGAAGGAGCAGACTCCTTGCGAAGCAGGGAACCAGCCTGATGTGGGACTCGATTCTAGGACCCTGAGAGCATGATCTGAGCAGAAAGCAGATGCTTAACCAGTTGAGCCACTCAGGCACCCCTAGAAATCAATTTTTAAATGCTTTAATTTCTTATATGCATGTGCATGAGTGTGCACACATGTAACAAGTTTTTTTTTTAATTTATTTTTTATTTTCAGCATAACACTATTCATTATTTTTGCACCACACACAGTGATCCATGCAATCCGTGGCCTCTATAATACCGACCACCTGGTACCCCGACCTCCCACCCCCCACCCCTTCAAAACCCTCAGATTGTTTTTCAGAGTCCATAGTCTCTTATGGCTCACCTCCCCTTCCAATTTCCCCCAACTCTCTTCTCCTCTCTATCTCCCCATGTCCTCCATGCTATTTGTTATGCTCCACAAATAAGTGAAATCATATGACAATTGACTCTCTCTCCTTAATTTATTTCACTCAGCATAATCTCTTCCAGTCCTGTCCATGTTGCTACAAAAGTTGGGTATTCATCCTTTCTGATGGAGGCATAATACTCCATAGTGTATATGGACCACATCTTCCTTATCCATTCATCCATTGAAGGGCATCTTGGTTCTTTCCACAGTTTGGCGACTGTGGCCATTGCTGCTATAAACATTGGGGTACAGATGGCCCTTCTTTTCACTACATCTGTATCTTTGGGGTAAATACCCAGGAGTGCAATGGCAGGGTCATAGAGAAGCTCTATTTTTAATTTCTTGAGGAATCTCCACACTGTTCTCCAAAGTAGCTGCATCAACTTGCATTCCCACCAACAGTGGAAGAGGGTTCCCCTTTCTCCACATCCTCTCCAACACATGTTGTTTCCTGTCTTGCTAATTTTGGCCATTCTAACTGATGTAAGGTGATATATCAATGTGGTTTTAATTTGAATCTCCCTGATGGCTGAGAAAAAATGATGAACATTTTTTCATGTGTCTGATAGCCATTTGTATGTCTTCATTGGAGAAGTGTCTGTTCATATCTTCTGCCCATTTTTTGATATGATTGTCTGTTTTGTGTGTGTTGAGTTTGAGAAGTTCATTATAGATCCTGGATATCAACCTTTTGTGTGTACTGTCATTTGCAAATATCTTCTCCCATTCTGTGGGTTGCCTCTTTGTTTTCTTGACTGTTTCCTTTGCTGTGCAGAAGGTTTTGATCTTGATGAAGTCCCAAAAGTTCATTTTCGCTTTTGCTTCCTTTGTCTTTGGAGACATATCTTGAAAGAAGTTCCTGTGGCTGATATCGAAGAGATTACTGCCTATGTTCTCCTCTAGGATTCTGATGGATTCCTGTCTCACGTTGAGGTCTTTTATCCATTTTGAGTTTATCTTTGTGTACGGTGTAAGAAAATGGTCGAGTTTCATTCTTCTACATATAGCTGCCCAGTTTTCCCAGCATCATTTATTGAAGAGACTGTCTTTTTTCCACATTTTTACAAAACATTTAACAAATTTTAATGATTATTATCTTTAAGTGATGATAGCATAATAGCAGACATTTCCCATTCCCATTCTTTCACCTTCAATCATGATCCCCAGTTCTCATTACAGTGTCAAGCTCTCCACTACTGCAGGCCTTGTGCTCTGGGAGAGGACTTCACCTATGATTCCCTGAGTTAGTCACTGCTGAACCTGTGAGGGATTCAAAGCCGGGCCCATTTGGAGCCAACTCAAATCTGAAGCTTTGGTTTCAGCCTTTAGAATTGCAATTTTTTCTTTTCTCATAGATTTGGAACTTTAGAATAGTTGCAGTGTAACCATGCAACAGCCTTCAAGAGGTAGCCCATCTGAGAATGAAGTCAGCCTCATGCACGGCAAAGCCAGAGATGGTGAGACAGAAATCTAGTCTTCATAACATCATTTGACCTCAAGTCAAGTGGTAACTGAAGCTAGTTCAATCCCTGCTGTTTTCAGTACTAGGAACCAATAGATCCCCTTTTTGTTTAAGCAAATTTAACTGGGTGTTCATGTTATAGAGAGTACAAAGATTCCTAACAGTTATAAATTATGGATTTTTTATCTTAGTATCTTTCTGTATTTTCCATTTTTCTATGATATACATAATAGTTATAAATAGAATCCCCCCACCATGACCCACAAGGGTTACAAAATTATTTTTAATTCTCCAAAATAGTATTACCAAATTCTTTCTCTTATTTTTAGTGTTGAAATTTTAGTCTTTTAATCTTATATCTGAATCTTATTTTGCATATAAGGAATATATTTCCTTAAAGAAATATTTATTCCTAAATCTTGTTCAAGCTATTTTGGTAACTGACAATACCCAAAATGGTTTCAGAATAATCTTCTTACTTTCTCTGAAGCTAACATATTTAAGAAAACCTTGTTTTTCTTAGCAATGTCAATGTATTGTGGGCTACATTTATCATTCCATGCAGATTTCCATCCCAGACTAAGAGAACTATGACACACATTTTTCTTTTGAAATAACTCTTCATAAGTAGTTGTATGCATATTTATAATATGAGGCACTATATTTAACACAAACACTCACAGAATAGTTTTGATTATTGAATATTTGCTGATAAACAGTTTGAAATCCTTGTTCTTCTCTAGTTAAAACTTGCTGGAATTAGAGAAGTTGAAACACGGGGGTAGGATGGAGGAGAGAGCTAGGTGTCATCTTTAAATAAGAGGAGTCAGAACTCTGCATGGAAATCTGGAAACAATAAATTATGTATTGTCTTAGTACTTTCAGGCTGCTATAATAAACTGCCATAGACTGGGTGGATTATAAAAAAAACAGAATTTACTTCTCATCCTTCTGGAAGCTGGGAAATCCAAGATCAAAGTGCTAGCAGATCTGGTGAGGATCTGCTTTTTAGTTTGTAGACAGCTGTCATTTCTCTGTGTTCTCACACGATGGAAGGGGCCAGAGAGCTCTCTGGAATCTCTTCTATAGGAGTACTAATTCCATTCATGTGGACTCCACCCTCATGATCTAGGCACCTCGCAACACCCTGCCTCCAAATGCCAGCACATTGGGGATTAGATTTCAACATATGAATTTGTGGGAGAACACACAAATTCAGTATATAGTAGGTTATGTTTCAGGAATTTGTTTTAGGCACAAAATATATCTAGATAAAAAATGTCTTTCCATACTCAAGGACCTTAGCTATTTAGTAAGTGTCTACAATTTGCTTGATTCTACTTAGCTCACTCATGTGGGAGAACCGTTAAGGCTTTTGGTGAAAAGCAAGAAAAACTGGCTCTGAATGGAAAATGATAACTTTTGGAAGGACCTGATATGGCTCACCAAAGAGCTGCTGAAGAACTAGGATGGAAAGGATAGGAAGATGGTATGCTCTGGGCATCCCATAGCAGGGACTAATCTATAACTTCGATAAATCAGCTCCATAATTTTTCCCTCTCTTTGTTTCTCTCCTAAAAATGTAAAGTCCTAGGAAATAAGTAGTCAGGCTAAGAAGGGCAAATCATTTTGTCTTGATAAATTCATCAATTCTTCTTTTACCAGAATAACGGTGATAATAGATGCTAGGCATCAAAAACCATAATATTTACCACCTTCAGTTAGGTTTTGGCAGTGGATATAAAACTTGGCTACTCAAAGCTCCCATTCATGAGATGGATAGTTCATGTTTTAGAGTAACTCCTTATGGATATCTCCTATTTTGTGAAATAATTCTGTAAAGTACTCAGCACGATACTGGTCATATATTAAGCCATCAATAAATGACGGCAGTTACTAAAGCTTTTATCATTCCAAAATTATGGCTTTTATATTTCCTTAAAATATTTCAGTATGTTTTCCTGGAAAACATTCATATTAGGCCACTCCTTTAGAATACAGTGACATGACATGAGGATAGTGGCATGACAATCACTCTACTAGTACATTTTGGAATCAGTCTGGACAAGGAGGAAAATTGACTTTTGACCTGGAATGAAAACTGAACAAGAAGTAGAGCAAATGCTGAAGAACTAACCTGGCTGGTCGTTAGGGTTTAGGCTTAGATGTGTATCCTGGTGGTCCAGGAATAGGATTCAGGGTTTAAGGAAGCATACCTGTCCTCATCTACCATTTATGGCAAATGACCTTTTGGTTCTGATGTGTAACTCTGTTGTGATAGAGTTAGACATCTCTGCAGTTGCCATGGCCTCATCTTTCTGCCCCTTGACTTCAGGTCATATGACTTGCTCTGACCAATGTAATGTTCAATGTTAAAGAGATGAGGCTTTAAATATGCTTGTACTTTAAGGCTTCTTATTTCTGCCATTCTCATGAGAATAGAATGAAACACATGGCCCCAGAAGAGACACATGGAACAGAGCCACCCATGCTGAATCTCAGATATATTACTGAGAAACAGATACTTATTGTAAAGTGCCACAGAATTATAGGGTAGCTGGTGAGCAGAATTATTGTGTCAACGGCTGACAGATAGGTTATTTTAAAAATTCTTTATATATAGTTGGGAGATGAATGATTAGAGGATGTGCAATGACCTCTAGCACAGATCACTAGGAACCCCAAAACCAGCAATGAATCAAAATTTGATGGATTCAGACATTATTCAGACATTATTGTTATAAAACCTCTGCACTTCACTGAAATAGTGTTGATCATTTTATAGTGGAGAGTTCTCAAAAAATATTTAAAGAGGTTCTCTTTTCAAAATAATGCAGCTCCATTAATTAATGAAAAAATATGAAAATTTTAAGTTGAACTTAATTAACATTCTTTTAAGTGCCCATGAAAATTAGAAAAGGATAATGACATTTGAAAGCCATTTTCAATTTTAAGAAGTTAAATGTTTCATGTCTGAACAGAGGAAGGGACAAAGCAAAAGATCTGCTCAACAGAGTATGTGGAAGGCAAGTTCTATTTTTAATGCTTACTAAACAGAAGAAACGGTCAATTAAATGAATAACATTAAGCAATAAAAAAAACAAAATTTTTACCATTATAAGATTGTTATAATATGCCTTCATTTTATCCTAATGGTGTATTTCTTTTATTCTTTTGCAAAGATGTCATGCAGACTTTGGTTTTTGTTTTGTATTGTTTTAAAGATTTTTTTTTTTATTTATTTGACAGAGATCACAAGTAGGCACAGAGATAGGCAGAGAGAGAGAGAGAGGAGGAAGCAGGCTCCCTGCTGAACTGAGAGCCTGACATGGGATTTGATCCCAGGACCCTGGGATCATGACCTGAACAGAAGGCAAAGCTTTAACCCACTGAGCCACCCAGGCACCCCGTAAACTTTGGAAATAAAAAGTTATTTTCAAGAAGTGTTTTTTTCTCTAGACTTTTGTATAGGTGACTTGTAAAAGATCACAGTGTTAGTCAGAGTGTTCCCAGAAGCAGAGTTTTTAAAAGATCAAAATATGTTCAACTAATCCATAAAACAAAGGTAAAGCCTTTGGGTCAAAAGCTATTTCTGCCATAGATGAAGTGAAAAAAAATCTAAATTAGTTAAGTAACCCAAGGAAATAGTAAAGTCCCATCTATTGGGAAAAATATAAAAGTAAAGTTGAGATGAGTGATGGTAGTGGTTACTACCCGTTTCAGTTGCCTATTTCTGTAAGCAAACTACCCCAAAATTAGCGTCCTGCAACAAGAATCATTTATTGTTATGATCTCTCATAGATCTGAGGATAGACTGGACTCAGTTAAGCATTTTTCACTGAGGATATCTCCTGTAGTATAGGCAGAGAATGGCTGGACTAGAGACATCCTAATGGATTCATAACTCAAATGTCTGATGCATGGGCTGAGCAGTCAAAAAGCACACCCATAGGCATGGGATTCAACCTCTATTTCCTCCCTCCCTGTCCTGCCAAGTAACATTATAACCAATATTGGCAAGTGCTTGTTTTGCCAACCTCCAGAGTGGTCATCCTATTTTAAGTCAGTAAGTATATACATATATAGGAGACTGGGAAGGTGGTGGAGTAGGAGGAACCTAAGCTTGCCTTGTCCTACAGACACAACCAGATAATACTCACATCAGGTTAATAACCCAGAAAACTACCAAAGACTGGCAAGGAGAGTCCATCTTGAATAAGGTAGGAAAGGTGGAGAGGTGATTTGAAGCCTAAACAGGCCATGGCTACTTGTGGAGAGGAAGGAGCCAGGGGTGTTGAGAAGGGTGAGAAACAGACTGTCACAACACAGAGGAAACTGCAAGGATAATACAAACCCTGTAACATTTGGCTTTGAAGGTGAGAGGGGACACATTTTACTAGTTCTTAACAACAAGCAGCCTTAAAGCTTGGCCTGGTTAGTACCTGGATAGAATTCTAAATGTCAGTAAGCTCAGCTCTAGGAGAGCCCTGAATGTTAGGAAGTTAAGTCCCCAGCCTGAAAGAGATAGCATGCCAAGCAACCTTAGCAGATAGAACATAGAACCAGAAATTTGAAAAACCACCAGGGAAAGACTGGAGGGAGAGTGATTTGCTCATCACAGGGCATGTCCTAGAGATACAAGGATCTCAGAGAGACTCCTCCAGGAACAAAGGAACTGATAGGCACCATTCTCCTCTCGCTCCTTTCCTCCCTGCCCTCAGCTCCTAGCATAAACACACTGCCATCTGCAGAAAACAGATCAGTGTCCCCACTCCCTACTTAACTTGTTTGGACCAAGCCCTGTCCCCATCACTTCAGTAGATACACTTTTCCCAGTCACACTTGTCTCAGTCCTGGTGCTGCCAGTTCACGCCCCTAGAAGACCAGTGCAAATCTTCACAGCAACACAAACCCTGCCTTTTTTGGGATCCTCTTTCCTGGAAGTGACAGCCCATGCACTCTTGGCACTTCTGCTAGGTCAGCCCCTGAAGCAAGGGCTCCAGGTCTCACTTAACAAGTAAATGGGCATGTACCTTGTTAAAACCCACTCTGCATCAGCTATGCTCACTACAGGCAAGAAACACTGCTCACTACAGGAAAGAAAGCCACTGCAGCCAAAAGGACTGAAGGAAAAAGTGTCCAGAACAAAACATGACACACACAACAAACACAGGAGTCAGTCCTTGAAGCGCCAGCTCCTAGGGAATAGGAGACATGGCACTGAAAGGTATTACAAGACCACTTAGTCATAAGGCCACTAATTGCAAGAGCAAAGGATGTAGCTGATGTTCCTAGTATAAAAAAAAAAAAAAAACAAACCCAGACACAGGTAGTTAGAAAAATGAGACAGAAAAATATGTCCCAAATGAAAGAACAGGACAAAATGACAGTAAGAAAGCTAAATAAAATAAAGATACATAATATGCCTCAGAGAGAACTTTAGGTGATGGCCAAATAGATACTTGACTTAAGAGTGGAGGACCTCAGTGAGACCTTTAATAGATAGAAAACATAAAAAAGAACCAATCAAAGATGAAGAAGTCAGTAATGGATGTTAAAAATAAACTAGGGGAAATAAATAGTAAGCAAGAGAAAGCAGAACAGATCAGTGATCTGGAGAACAGAGTAATGGAAAACAATGAAGTGGGGGGACAGAGAGAAAAAAATAACAACAACAACAAAAAGAATATAGACTAAGGGAATTTAGTGATACATTTATAATAATATTCACACTATAGGGATCCCAAAAGATGAGAGAGGAAAGTGGGCAGAAAAATTATTAGAAGAAATAATAGCTGAAAACTTCCCTGAATCTGGGGTGGGAACAAATATCCAGATCCAGGAAGCACAGAGAAACCCAAGGAAATCAACCCAAGGAGGTCTACACCAAGACATATATTAATTAAAATGGCAAAAGGAGAATTTTAAAAGCAGCAAGAGAAAAGAAAACAGTTACATACAAGGAAATCCCATAAGGTTAACAGCTGATTTTTTAAGAGAAACTTTGCAGGCCAAATGGGAGTGTCATGATATATTAAATGTGCAAAAAACAAACGAACGAACAAACAAACAAACAAACAAACAAAAACCTCTGCACAAAAGAATACTCTATACATCAGGACTATCCTTCAGAATAAAAGGGGAGATAAAAAGTTTCACAGACAAAAAAGAAATTAGAGAAATTCATCAATTCATCACGACCAAAGAAATCCTAAAAAAAAAAAAAAAAAATGGTACCAGGGACTCTGAATGGAAAGGAAAGACCATAAGAAGGAATAAGAAAAGTAGAAAGCAGAAAGTGGTAAAATTAAGTATAATTACAAAAATCAGTCAAGGAATTCACAAAATTAAAAGATGTAAAGTAAAACACCATATGCATAAATCTTGGAAATGAGAGGAGAAAAAATAGGTTCAAACATAAGCAATTATCGACTTAGTAGGGACTGTTATATGCAGATGCTATATACAAATCTAACAATAGCCACAAATTAAAAAAAAAAAAACTGGTGATAGATATGCAAAAAATAGAGTAAGGAATTTCAATTGAGGTGGAGTTTTTTGGACTTTTCCACATAAAGTATCATGTCATCAGTGAAGATTGAGAGTTTCACCTCTTCCTTGACAATTTGAATTATTTTTATTTCCTTTTGTTGTCTGACTGCTGAGACTAGGACTTCTAGTACTATGTTGAACAATAGTGGTTGAGAGTGGACATCCATGGTTGTGTCCCTGACCTTAAGGGAAAAGCTCTCAGTTTTTCCCCATTGAGAATAATATTTGCTGTGGGCTTTTTGTAGATAGCTTTTATGATATTGAAGTATGTTACCTCTATCTCGACAGTGTGGAGAGTTTTAATTAAGAAAGAATGGTGTATTTAGTCAAATGCTTTTTCTGCATCAATTGAGAGGATCCTGTTTCTTGTCTTTAGTTTTATTAAATTGATATGTCATATTTGATTTGCAAATGTTGAAACACCCTTGCAGCCCAGGAATAAACTCCACTTGGTCATGGTGAATAATCCTTTTAATGTATCTGTTGGACTTTACTATTATCTTGGTGAGAATTTTGGCACCCATGCTCATCAGGGATGTTGGTCTGTAATTCTTTTTGGTGAGTTCTTTGGATTTGGGATCAAGGTAATGTTGGCCTCATAGAAAGAGTTTGGAAGTTTTCTTTTTGTTTCTATTTTTTGGAACATGTTCTGAAGAGTAGGTATTAGTTCTTCTTTAAATGTTTGGCAAAATATCCCTGGAAGGCCATCCAGACCTGGACTCAGGTGTTGGGAGATTTGGTTTTTTATCACTGCTTCAATCTCCTTGCTGGCGAGGGTTTGTTCAGATTTTCTGTTTCTTTCTCTTAGAGTTCTGGTAGTTTATAAGTCTCTAGGAATGTATCCATTTCTCCCAGGTTGCTTAATTTGTTGGCATATAGTAACTCAAAATATGTTCTTATAATTGTTTGTATTTCCTTGATGTTTATCATGATCTCTCCTCTTTTGTTTTTCAATTTACTAATTTTCAATTTATTTGGGTCCATTATATTTTCTTTTAAATAAATCTGGTTAGGGGTTTAATGATCCTATTAATTCTCTCAAGGAATCAGCTTCTAGTTTTATTGATATGTTCTACTTCTTTTGGTTTCTGTTTCATTGATTTCTGCTCTAATCTTTATTATTTCTCTTCTGCTTAGTTTAAGCTTTATTTGTTGCTTTTTTTCTCCAGTTTCTTTAGGTATAAGTTTAGATTGTGTATTTGAGACTTATCTAATTTTTTGAGAAAGGCTTGGATGGTTATATATTTTCCACATAGGAACACCTTTCCTGTGTCCTGAAGGTTTTGAACAGTTGTGTTTTCATTTTCATTTGTTTCCGTTAATTTTTTAAAATTTTCTTTAATTTCCTGGTTGACCCATTCATTCTTTTGTAAGACGTTCTTTAACCTCCAAGTGTTTACATTTCTTCCAAATTTCCTCTTGTGATTGAGTTCAAGTTCTAAAGGATTACTGGGAATAAAGGTTCTAAAGGATTACTGGGAATAATTTCAATCTTTTGGTACACATTAAGACCTTATTTGTGACCCAGTATGTGATCTGTTCTGAAAAATGTTCCATGTGGACTCAAGAAGAATGCGTTTTCTGTTTACGATTGAATGTTCTGTATATATCCGTGAAGTCCACCTGGTCCATTGTGTCATTATCATTCAAAGCCCTTGTTTCCTTGTTGATCTTCTGCTTAGATGATTGTCCATTGCTGTGAGTTGGGTGTTGAAGTTCCCTATTATTATTGTATAATTATCAACCTGTTGCTTTAATTTGGTTAATGTAATTGGCTGTTTCCAAATTAGGAGTATAAATATTTAAAATTGTTAGATCTTCTTGTTGGATAGACCCTTTAAGTATGATATACTGTCCTGCTTCATCTTCTATTATCATCTTTGGTTTAAAACCTAATCTATCTGTATCAGCCACAGCAACTTCGTTCAAGATATGTCTCCAAAGGCAAAGGAAACAAAAACGAAGATGAACTGTTGGGACTTCATCAAGATCAAAACCTTCTGCACAGCAAAGGAAACAGTCAAGAAAACAAAGAGGCAACCCACAGAATGGGAGAAGATATTTGCAAATGACAGTACACACAAAAGGTTGATACCCAGGATCTATAATGAACTCCTCAAACTCAACACACACAAAACAGATAATCATATCAAAAAATAGGCAAAAGATATAAACAGACACTTCTCCAATGAAGACATACAAATGGCTATCAGACACATGAAAAAATGTTCATCATTTTTTCTCAGCCATCAGGGAGATTCAAATTAAAACCACATTGATATATCACCTTACACCAGTTAGAATGGCCAAAATTAGCAAGACAGGAAACAACATGTGTTGGAGAGGATGTGGAGAAAGGGGAACCCTCTTCCACTGTTGGTGGGAATGCAAGTTGGTGCAGCCACTTTGGAGAACAGTGTGGAGATTCCTCAAGAAATTAAAAATAGAGCTTCTCTATGACCCTGCCATTGCACTCCTGGGTATTTACCCCAAAGATACAGATGTAGTGAAAAGAAGGGCCATCTGTACCCCAATGTTTATAGCAGCAATGGCCACAGTCGCCAAACTGTGGAAAGAACCAAGATGCCCTTCAATGGATGAATGGATAAGGAAGATGTGGTCCATATACACTATGGAGTATTATGCCTCCATCAGAAAGGATGAATACCCAACTTTTGTAGCAACATGGACAGGACTGGAAGAGATTATGCTGAGTGAAATAAGTCAAGCAGAGAGAGTCAATTATGGTTTCACTTATTTGTGGAGCATAACAAATAACATGGAGGACATGGGGAGATGGAAAGGAGAAAGGAGTTGAGGGAAATTGGAAGGGGAGGTGAATCATGAGACACTATGGACTCTGAAAAACAACCTGAGGGTCTTGAAGAGGCAGGTGGTGGGAGGTTGGGGGAACCAGATGGTGGGTATTAGAGAGGACACGGATTGCATGGAGCATTGGGTGTGGTGCAAAAACAATGAATACTTCAGCTGAAAAGAAATAAAAAGCAACACACGCACATACACACACACACAGACTCTAATCTGTCTGATATAAGTATTCCTACTTCAGCTTTCTTTTAACATTCATTAGCATGATAAATGGTTCTCTGCCCCCTCACTTTCAATCTTGTGGTGTTTTAGGTCTAAAATGAGTCTCTTGTACACAGCATATGGATGGTTCCTGCTTTTTTAATCAATCTGATATCTTCTGTATTTTGATTGGAACATTTAGCCTACTTATATTCAGAGTAACTACTGACAGAAATGAATTTAGTGCCATTGTATTACCTGTAAAGTCCCTGTAGATTATCTCTGTTTCTTTCTGGTCTATGCTACTTTTGGGCTCTCTCTTCACTTACAGGATCCTTTTTAATCTTTCTTGCAGGGCTGGTTTAGTGATCACAATTGTTTTAGTTTCTCTTTGTCCTGGAAACTCTTTATCTCTCCTTCCAGTCAGAATGACAGTCTTGATAGATGAAGTATTCTTGGCTGCATGTTTTTCTCATTTAGTACTCTGAATATATCATGCTAGCCCTTTCTGGTCGACCAGGTCTCTGTAGATAGGTCTGTTGCCAGTCTAATGTTTCTACTATTGTAGTTTAAGGAGCTCCTGCCTTGAGCTTCTTTCAGGATTTTCTCTTTATCTCTGAAATTTGCAAGCTTCACTATTATATGGCAGGGTGTTAATCTATTTTTATTGATTTTAGGGGAAATTCCATTTACTTCTTGAACTTGAATGCCCTTTTTCTTCCCATATTAGGGAAGTTCTCAGCTATGATTTGCTCAAATATACCTTCTGTCTCTCTCTCTCTCTTTCTTCTTCCTCTGGGACCCCAATAGTTCTAATATTGTTGCACTTTATGGTATCACTGATTTCTCAAAACCTCCCCTTATGGTCCATTAATTGTTTTTTTCTCTCTTTCTCAGCTGCCTTCCTTTCAACTGTCTTATCTCCTATGTCATTGACTCTCTCTTCTGCCTTATTTACCCTAGCTATTAGAGCAGTGATTTTAGACTGCATCACAGTTAGAGCATTTTTAAATTTCTGCCTGATTAGATTTTATTTCTGCACTAAGAGATTCTCTAAAGTCTTTTTTTTTTTCAAGAGAGCTAGTAACTTTATAAGCAATATTTTAATGCCAGCTCTGACATTTCACTTATGTCCATATTGATAAGATCTGTGGCAGAAAGTATTACCTCTGGTTCTTTCTTTAATTGTGGTTTCTTTCTTCTAGTGATTTTTCCCAGAGAAGGAAGGATGAGTGGGAAAACAAAATAAAAAATATCAAGTGAAATACACACTAGACAAATCAGAAGACGGAAGAAAACAAAAAAGAAAAGAAAAAGAAAAAAAGTAGAAAGAAAGAATATAATCTCACAGGTGAGGTGGACACAGGTAAACAAAACAGGGTAATACAATTGCCCTGTGTGTATTGTGTCCTGTTTGTTAGAAGATGCTAAATCTCAAAATTGTAAAGAAAGCAAAATTTATATATAATAAAAATAAAATTGTATACAGAGAAAGGAAGCCAAAAATGAAGTATAGATCCATAAAGTGAAAATGGAAAAATGGAATTTAAAAAAGACTTAAAAACAAAGATAAAGTAAAAAAAAAACTAGTTGAAAAGGAAAAAGAAAAATCTTAAACTGAAAGATTAAAGACTCATCCCCAAACCCCAATTCTATATACTATTTTCCCCTAGCACAAGAGTTTTTCAGTTTTGAGTGATCTATTAATTTGGTATTCCCCTGAGGATCCTCCTGGCCTTCTGGGGAAGAGGGCTGTTGCACTGATTCTTGGGTGTCTTTGCCTGGGTGGAATTGCACCATTCCTTGCCAGGGGCCAGTCTCAGTGTAAACTCATTTGGATTGCTCTATCTGTCTTTTCCTGCTGCTTTATAGGGTGAACAAAGAAACTAAAAAACAAGGTGCCACCCCAATCTCCAGCCCCAGAGCTGATGGATCATGTCCCCCACTCTCCAGTGCACCTTCAGGGAAAGACAATCAGACCCTTTCATATGCTTCAAACTCCCCAGACTCCTGTTGTGTGTACTCACACCAATCCTCCCAGGGGAACGAGAGGTGCCTGTTTGGGGAGGCTTTGCCTTATCTTTTTTTAATCCATGCCACTCCTCCTGGGAAAAGGAGCCAGCTCTCATAGCAGTTGTTCTTTTTTGGGTCCCTGCTTGGAGAGTGGTCTCCTGATTGTGTTGGGGTTCAGGGTTTATTGCAACACATAGCTGAGAAGCCACTCTGGAGCTCGCTAACTATAGCTGGCTTCTCTGCTCCAACACTTGGCTACTCTGCTGCACTCAGGCATCCCCCTTCTTTCTGTGACCCTGTGGATCCTGAGACCACACTGCTTAAGAATCTCGCCTGCTTCACTGCCTGAGCATATTTCAGCTAGCGATGTCCCTGATGGAAGCAGACTTCTAAAACTTCCGATTTTGTGTACTGCTTCTATATAACTTTCCAGTGGCCTGCTTACAGAGGCTCCCTCCCCACTGTGGTTTATATATTCCCTCAAATTCATGTCTCTGCACCTTCTTCCTTTGCAAAAAGTGGTCTCTTTTCTATTTGTAGAATTGTAGCAATTCTTTCCTTAGATCTCAGGTTGAATTTACAGACATTCTGAATGATCTTTTAGATATCTAGGTAAATTCAAGAGACCAGATGAAACACAGTTTCCCGACTTTTCCATCATCTACAGAATTCTTCCAGACAAAATTGACTTTGAAAACAAAGACTATAACAAGTTACAAAGAAGAATACTATATAACCATAAAGGAAACAATTCAACAAGAAGATATAACAATTATAAATATTTATGCACCTTCCAATGGAGCCTTCAAATACATAAAGCAACTAATAACAAACAAAAAGGAAGTAAAAAATAATAAAAAATAATATGGGACTTTAATATCCTACTTACATCAATGGGTAAATTATTCAAACAGAAAATCAATGAGAAAACAATGGCATTGAATCACACATTTGACCAGATGTATCTAATTGGTATATTCAGAATATGCCATCCTAAAATAGCAGAATATACATTCTTTTCAAGTACACATTGAATATGCTCCAGATAGATAATGTATTAGACCATAAAACAAGTCTCCACAAATTAAAAAGGACTGATATCATACCATGCATCTTTTCTGACCACAAAGCTATGAACCTAGAAATCAACTATAAGAAAAACTCTGGAAAGCACATACATACAACTAGGTTAAATAACATGCAACTAAACAAGGAAACGCCAACCAAGAAATCAATGAGAAAGTTTAAAAATACATGAACATGAATGAAAATGAAACACAATAGCTTGGAATCTTTTGGAGCAGCAAAAGCTATTCTAAAAGGGAATTTTAAAGCAAGTTTAGGGACCTACCTCAAAAAGTGAGAAAAATTTCAAATAATTAACCTAATCTAAAACCTAAAGGAGCTGGGATGGGGGGCCCAAAACCAACAGAAGGAAGGATATAAAAAAAGATTGAAAGCAGAGAATGAAAAAAAGATTGAAGCAGAGATAAATGAAATTGAATTTAAAAATGAACAAACAAAACATTGGAAGAGATAAATGAAATTAGTAGCTCGTTCTTGGAGAACATAAAAAAAAAACTGATAAACTACTAGTCAAACCCATTGGAATGAGAGAAAGAGAGAGAGAGAGAGAAATAGGACTCAAAATCAGAAATAAAAGAGGAGAAATAACAATCAACACCACAGAAAAACAAAGGCATGACAATATTATGAAAAATTATATGCCAACAAATTGGACAAACTAGAAGAAATGGATAAATTCTTAGGAAAATATTACCTCCCATAACTGAATCAAGAAGAAATTAAAAAATTTAGCAGACTGATTATGAACAATGAAATTGAATCAGTAATTGGGAAAATAAAAATTTAAAAAAAGACCTCCCCCAAACAAAAGTCTAGGACCAGATGACATCATAGGTGAATTTTACCAAATACTTAAAGAAAAGTTAATACCTATTATTTTTAAACTATTACCAAAAAAAAAAAAAAAAAAAAGGATGGAAAGTCTCCAAATTCATTCTATGAGGTCAGTATTACAAAAACCAGGTGAAGACACTACAAAAGAAAAGAATTACAGGCCAATAGCTCTGATGAACATAGATGCAAAAATCCTCAACAAAACACTAGCAAACCAAATGCAACAACTCGTTAAAAAAAAATCATTCACTATGATCATGTCAGACTTATTCCTGGGATGCAAGAGTTGCCCAATATAAGGGGTGCCTGGGTGGCTCATTTGTTAAGTGTTTGCCCTCGGCTCAGGTCATGATCCCAGGGCCCTGGGAACAATCAAATTGTTTCATTGGCTTGAGCCCCACACCAGGCTCCCTGGGGGAAGCTTGCTACTTCCTCTCCCAGTCCCCCTGCTTGAGTTCCTGCTCTCACTGTCTCTCTCTCTGTCAAATAAATAAATAAAATCTTGGAAAAAAAAAGGTTGTCCAATATTTGCAAATCAATCAACATGATACATCACATCAATAAGAGAAGGGTAAGTGCCATATAGTCATTTTGACAAATGATAAACGTGCTTTTGACCCAGTACTACACTAATTCATGATAAAAACCCTCAACAAAGTAGGTTTAGAGGGAACATCCCTCAACATAATAAAAGCTTTATATGAAAAACCCACAACTAATGTCATACTCAGTGGTGAGAAAAATGAAAACTTTTCCCTTAAGGTCAAGAATAAGACAAAGATATTCACTCTGAGCACTTTTATTCAACATGGTACTGGAAATCCTAGCCATAGCAAACACACAACAAAAAGAAATAAAAGTCATCCAAATTGGTAAGAGAGAAGTAAAGCTTTCATCATTTGCAGATGACATAATAATATACTGAAAACCCTAGAGGCCACCAAAAAGCTACTACAACCAATAAATGGATTCATTAAGGTTGTAGGATACAAAATAAATGTACAGAAATCTGTTGCCTTTCTATTCACTTATAATGAAGTAGCAGAAAAAGAAATTAAGAAAACAATTCCATTTACAGTTATACCAAGAATAATAAAATACTAACAAATAAACTTCCCCAAGAGATGAAAGTCCTGTACTCTGAAAACTCTGAAATATCACTGAAAGAAATTAAAGATGACACAATCAATGGAAAGATATTCCATGCTCATGGATTGCAAGACAAATTTTGTTAAAATGTCCATACTATCTAAAGCAATCTACACATTTAATGCAATCATTATCAAAATACCAACAGTATTTTTCACAGAACTAGAACAAATCATCTTAAAATTTGTATGGAATCACAAAAGACCCTGAAAAGCCAGAGATGTCTTGAAAGAGAAGTACAAAACTGAAGGTATCATAATTCTAGATATCAAGATACAATACAAAGATGTGGTTATCAAAACAATATAGTACTGGCACAAAAATAGACACACAGATCTATAGAACAGAACAGATGCCCCAGAAATAAACCCATGATTATGTGGTCAATTAAACTTTGGTAAAGGAGACAAGAATACACAATGGAGAAAAGATAGCCTCTTCTATAAATGGTGTTTAAAAAATGGGACAGCTAGTTGCAAAAGAATGGAACTGGATTATTCTCCCACATCATAAAAAAAAAAAAAAAAAAAAAAAACCTAAAAATAAATAAATAAATAAATAATCTCAAAATGGAGTGAAGACTTAAATCTGCGAACTGAAACCATAAAAATCCTTGAAGAGAGCACAGTCACTAATTTCCCTGACATTGTCCATAGCAACATTTTCCTAGGTAAGTCTCCTGAGGCAATAGAAACAAAGCAAAAATATACTATTGGCACTATATCAAAATAAAAAGTTTCTGCATAGCAAAATAAGAATTAACAAAACAGAGACAATCTACTGAATGGGAAAAGATAATCGCAAGTGATAAAAGATTAGTACCCAAAATACATAAAAATCTTATACAACTCAATCCCAAAACCCCCGAAACAAAACAAAACCTAATAATCTAATTAAATGGATTAAAAATGGGCAGAAGCCATGAGCAGACATTTCTCCAAAGAAGACATACAGATGGATTACTCATAGGAAGAAGATGGAAGGCACATCAGGTCATCTGGAATTTGATTTTCTTAAAAATATTTTTACAATATGTACAGTAGATTTATTCACATAGAAGGTCACAAATATGTAATTTATATATGTTTATGCATGTTGAAACAATTTGAAGGATGTAGTGAATTATTTAAAAAGCAAGGCATGGGGCACCTGGTTGGCTCTTGATTTTGGCTCACATCATGATCTCATGGTCCTGGGATCCATCCCCACATCAGCCTCCATACTCAGCAGGTGCCTTTTTCTGCCCTTCCCCTCTACCTCTCTAGAGCACACTCTCTCTTTCCAAAATAAATAAATAAATCTTAAAAAAAAAAACAACAACTAAGCAAAAAGCAAGATCCCTATTCCTTTGGTGTAGGAATTCTTTTATGTTTATTTAAATTAATAATCTTCAGGATGTGCCCAGGGCATATGATATGTTCTGGGCTTATTAAATGAATATATAAATAAATGAATAATATTTGGTTACTAAATATGCCATAAAACCTGGGTCACCATAACAACACAGTCTTTCCCTGTAAGTAGATATTTATAGGCAAGTCATATTCTAATTAGAAGCTTGCAAGGGGAGCACATAATTATGACAGGTAAAGGCCATTGTTGGTGTTAATATCCCTAGGGTACAATAGCCAAATCTAGTAATTTTCAGAGGGACATACTTGCCACAGGAGAGAGAAAAATTAGGTCTAAGGGCTGGTGGACCCAGTCAACCATTGGCTTGACTTCTAGTCCTTTGGCTATTCCATCCCTTCACTATGTGAATTGGACAAATTATAAACTACTGGATTAAGATTTTTTTAAAAAAAGATTTTTTCTTTATTTATCTGACAGAGATCACAAGTAGGCAGAGAGGCAGGCAGAGAGAGAGGAGGAAGCAGGCTACCTGCAGAGCAGAAAGCCCGATGTGGGACTCGATCCCAGGACCCTGGGATCATGACCTGAGCCGAAGACAGAGGCTTAACCCACTGAGCCACCCAGGTGCCCCTGGATTAAGATTTTGCTTCACAACTTTTATATTCCAGCCAGCCCTGCCTTATTCAGATTTTTTTCAGGCTTTCCATTTCTTCTGTTTTTACTTTTTTTTTCCTTGACCCCATGGTTTTTTTTTTTTTTTTTCATAATTTCAACTTTCTACTTAGACATTTCTCAATGCAAGAATATTGATTTTCTTACAATGTCTTTATAATTTCATTTTGTTTTTAAATCTTTCAGTTATTGATAATCAATTTTGTATGGTATGAGGAAGGATGTACACTTTTTCCTAAATTGTCTTAAATGAATAATTATTGATTTCTGTTACATATTCTTAATCTTTTGTACATTCAACCATCTCCAGAAAGAATGGAGGGGAAAAAAATGCTGAGAGATAACTTATTTTTATGAGCTGAGGATAACATTGTACGGAAGTGATTGCATCTATTATTGTGTTATTGAGATGTTGAGAAAGTTGGTTGATACCACCTCTGGCTCTAATTTGTCTATATAAAGTAGCATAATTAACTCTGTATTGCTGACTTTTTTTTTTTTTACTAATTAATTATTTCTATAACTAACTCATGCTCAATGCAAATATTCAAGGAAGTCTAAATGCTTTAATGCCCAGTCAGGTTGCACTAGTAAGAGTTAACTTTCTGTTACCCAGTTTTCTGTCTTAGGTCATATTGTGAAATCCCAAGAATAAAGACCTTATTATAAGGTTTCCTAACTTGAGTTTGGTTGATTAGAAATGACACTGGAAATTGATCTGTGTGGGAGTATAGAAAAATCTATCACAGAATAAAAATAGTAATGGTGAAGGAACAAAAAAATCAAACCACAGACCATCATCAGGTTTTCAACATCATTAGTTATATAGTCTGGGTTTAGAATGAGATTTTGGTTCAATTTCAGGATATTTTGATACTGAATTCACTTTGAATTTGGCTTCTTTTTCTGATATCTTAAGAGGGGATTATCATTCAATATTTCAATAATAGTTTTGTGTGCTAATGAGAGTTTTATACTATATTAGAAAGAAAAAGATTCAATTCTGAATCTAGCAGGAATAAGCAAGTTGGGATTGACTTTTCCTTTTTCAGGGTATTTGTGAAGACTGAACATCAGCAAATAGGGCAAATAAAGACTTTACAGAGTTGAAAGGTATTCAGATATATGCTCTTCAAATATTTTGCAGCTGATGATGGGAAGGGAAGTAAATATCTTTTTTATATATCTTAATCTGTGATCCTATTTCATATAATATGTGGAATCGATTGATTATAATTTATGGGAAATTTAATACTGTGTAAATGTTTACTATTTTTAAAATTTGGAATTTTTGAAAAAGAAAGTCAAAATATGAGATGTTAATTTTTTTAAACAAGGTAACAGAATATTCTAGAATATAATTTTGGGATTCATAACTTTACTTTTCTTTCTTCATGTAGCGAACAGCATTAGATAGTATTAACAATAGACCATGTGTGCATGTAAATCCTCATCAACAATGTTCTCATGGACAATTGTGTGTGTATTTTTTATTTTGTATATGTGTGTATATACAAAATAAAATATACACAAATATATATACACACACATATATATACAAAATAAAAAATATACATATATATATTGCAACCATCACCATCATTATCTCAAGAATTTTCCATCTTCTCAAAGTGCAACTCTCTAATCATTAAACAGTAACTCCTCATTCATCCCCAGCCCTGGTAACCATTATTCTACTTTCTGTCTCCAATAATTTGACTATTCCAGGCATTGCACATAAGTAGGATCATATAATATTTGTCCTTTTGTGTCTGGTTTATTTTATATAGCATGATGGCCTCAAGGCTCATCCACATTGTAGCATGTTTCCCAATTGAATGGATTTGGTATCCTGACTGAAGATCATTTGACCATATATGCATGGGTTTCTCTCTGGGATTTAAATTCCATTGAACTACCATTTGTTTTTAGGGCATTATGATTCCCATCTGATCACTGCAGATTTGTAGTAAGTTTGAAATCATGAAGCATGAGACTTCCAACTTGTTCATTTTTTAAGATTGTTTAAGCTAGTGATATAGAATCCTTTGAGATTCTGTATGAATTTAGGCTAGATTTTTCTAATTTGGGGGGGGGGATTTTGATAGGGATTACATTAAACCTGTGGATCACTTTGGGTGGTATTGATGTCTTTAAAATTTTCAGCCTTCCAATCCATGAACAAGGCATGTCTTTCTAGTTGTTTATGTCCTTGACTTCTTTCAGCAACATTTTATAGACTTCAAAATATAAGCCTTTCATCTTCTTAGTTATATTTATATTCTGAGTATTTTATTCTTTATGATGCTATTATAAATAAGACTTCTTTCTTTTTAAGATCTACTTACTTATTTGAGAGAATGGGGAAGGGGCAGAGGGAGAGAATCTTTCAAGCAGACTTCCCACTGAATGTGGAGCTGAACATGGGGCTCAATCTCAGGACCCTGAGAACATGACTTGAGCCAAAAACAAGAGTAAGATGCTCAACTGACTGAGCCATCTAGGCACCATTCATAAATAAGTTTTCTTAACATCTTTTTTAGATTATTTATTGTTAATATATAGAAACTCTACTGATATTTGTGTGCTGATTTTGTATCTTACAACTTTGTTGAATTCACTTATTCTAACAGTTTCTTTGTGGAATTTCCAAGGTTTTCTATGTGTATAAGGTCATGTGATCTGCAGACAGAACAAAAATTTACCTCTTCCTTTACAATTTTGATACCCTCATTATTATTATTATTTTCTTATTTAGTGCTCTGGCTAGGACTCCAAGCACCTATGTTGAACAGAATACCATTTCTTTTCTTTTCTTTTCTTCTTCTTCTTCTTCTTCTTCTTTTTTTTTTTTTTTTATAAAGGCCTGAGTCAGTGTGGCCAAAGGAACTGGAGGCTACAGTAGAATTTTAAAAGTACCTGACAAGTGTTATACAAGAAAAGTGTTACATATAAGGACAGATTTTCAACACTGATGAGACCAGCTTGTTTCACAAGGACCTTGGCAAACAAACCTATGTAACACATATTGTGTTTCAGTTGATGAAAATGTTTTGACCAGAGACTCACAGAAACTTAACCCTATATTCTGTGACCCACACCACAAAGTAATAGCTCAGTGTTCCCTAATTCAGTGCTCACAAGTTTAAAGTATATAACTACCATGAATAGTGAGAATTTATTATGCTCTCCAATATTATTGCCTTAGGGTCTCCATTTCCACTGCACTATTTGCGGTTGCCTGTAAATGCTTTTCCTGGTGTTCTTGCCCTCTCCTCTTCATCTAAACACCTAGATTCAACCATTAAACCTAGGCAACATATGAAATAATAGAAAATATATATATTGGCCTCTGGCCCTGGTTACTGGCAGAGAGTTCCTGAAACCGTTATAATTTCCCAAGAGATAGGAGCTTTATCTAGGAGCATTTGTTCTAATATCTGGTCTTTGACACTGGTTCCTTACACAGAGCTCCTAAATCCTTTGGAATTTTCTAGCTCCTGGATGACAACTGGTTGCCAGGAATATGCTTGGAACTTTTAGCCCAAGCCCCAACCCCAAGGAACAGAAGAGGGGCTAGAAATTGAGTTAACAATTAATCATACCTATGTGATGAAGTCTCGATAAAAATCCCAAAGGTATGGGATTCAGGGAGCTTCCAGGTTGGTGTACACAACCACATGTTGGGAGAGTACTCAACTCCACAGGGATAGAAGCTCCTGTGCTTAGGACCATGCCAGACCTTGTCTTATGGAGCTCTTCATCTGGTTCCTCATCTACATCCTTAATCATATACTGTATTTATAATAAACACAATAAATGCAAGTAAGAGTTTTCTTGAGTTTAGTGAGTTTTTCTAGGAAATAATTGAATTCAGGGGGGGAGGGGAAATCATGGGAACCTCTGATTTGTAGCTAAGTTATGGGTAACCTGGGGACCTATTACTTGCAATTGACAAGTTGAAGTTGGGTGCAGTCTTGTGGAACTGAGCTCTTAACTTGTGGGGTCTGCATTAATTCCAACTAGTATTAAAATTGAACTAAGCTTTAGAATACCCAACAGGCATTGCAGAGAATTGCTTGGTTTGGGAAACACACACACACACACACACACACACATACTCACACACATCTGGTATCAGAAGTGCTGTTAGTACATTAGTAGAGTAATGAGAGAGAAGCAGCACACAGAAGGAGTGTTGTTTTATTCTCCACACTCTGTAATGGCCAGGGAGTCTCTCTCTCTGGACACCCAACCCTAGTGTACCTGAGGTATTCTTCTTCTTGTTAACACACCGTGTGTACACCTCTCTCTCAGCATTTATCACAGCAATCTATTTGTTGATTTGTCTGTTTTCCCCATCCATTTTTAAGCTGTTAGATGCAAGTTCCATATATATGTCTCTCTATATATCAGATAAAATAGTTTTATCTGATATATTTATTTATTTATAAAATAGTTTCTGATATATATATATAAGGTAAAATAGGTTTAACATATTAAATTAAGTATTTCTCCTTAAATATTTTAATAATTCCTCTACCCCTCTTTCTTTTTAATTTGAGCTATCTATAATAAAATTTTGCTGAACATAAATAAACTGCAGCTTAATCCAAATGGAATAATTAGAAATTTGGAACAAGCTATCTGAAATAATGTGTTTCTACTGTTCTCAGAATAATTCTAGAATATTAGAGCCAGAAGGAATCCTAACTTAGTTACACACTTGCTAATTAGCTCTTCCAGGTTATCTAAGAAGATAGGAAGGATAAAGATCTGAAACAGCTATCTGGGGCCGGAAAGGAAGGTCATGTGAGGAGAGTGCCATGTCCAGCCTCTGACAGTAGCTCTGTGATTAAACAACTCCTAGCTGTCTTCTCATGAACAGGCATACACTGCTGCCAGAGCTGGAACTACTGTTATAGAGCCACTGCTCTAGGGGCTACCTATTCCCAGCTTGTCGTAAGTCATTATTTCTATCACTACTCTCTCTGCCTACTTTATGCTCCTGTCTAGAAGTGCAAGTGTTGATGTTCTCTACAAGCCTAAAACTCAAACCAAACAAAATTTCACAGGATCAGGTTTCTTTAGATAGCTACTCTCCTTCCTGCTGCATGGAGATCTTGTGCATGCCCACCTACTAAGATGCTGGTCACCCTATAAATTAGTTGCCTTTTGGACAAGCACTTCCTTGATGAGTTATAATGATGAGAAGGTATGATCCAGCTTCTTAGAAATCCTAAGAGTGTGAAATGACCACAAGTTACACCACTGGGAGCTCCTCCTCCTTCATTGAACAGAGGCAGAAAGTGAAACCTAAAAAGGTAGTGGATCAGTGCAAGAAGGGTTCCATTCAAAGCCTTCCCTGAAGTACATCATCTCCTCATAATAAGAAACTGTCTCTTTGGCTCAGTCATTTTGACCTATTCCAAATGTTTGGGTTAAGCCCACAAGGGCTGAATTAACAGACACATCAGGTTTATGGAATGTGTAAACATATTGTCAATGTATGTTTTATTAGAATTATTTAGGCTTAAAAATTAAGGGTGTTTATGGTTTCTGGATTGGTATGTAAGGACATTAGAGGGTCACCACTTTATCTTAACAACAGATACAAAACTGAACAAACTGAAAAATCAACAGTTTTTTGGTTTTTGGTTTTTCTGTTTTGTTTTGTTCTTTTTTTTTTTTTTTTTTTTTTCCTTTAAGAGGATTAAGGTCTTAGGGCAAACTGTTTCCAACAAAATTGGACAGATAGAGAATTACAATATATTGGAGTAGAAACCTCCCCAGGAACCAGTTATAGGGTCAGAAAATCTGAGTGTATTGGTAAATTGCTGGAGGCTAGGCCTGTACAAATCTGAGAATTAAAGGCTTTAGGGGAAACGAGTCATAGGGGACGACCACACTTTTGTGACCTTACTGTCAGGAGCTTGACTGGTGCTCACAGGAAATATCACAGTGAATTCCCTTCATGTTTCTGGCAGGGAGAGGGAAAAGGAGTCATTTGGAAATATGCCAGAACACTCTACTCTTCTTAACATGGTCTATCTTTGGGAAAAACTAGTTAATCAGAGCCTAACCTGCTGGGATTTTCTCTGAGCCTATCTGGCCTAAGGAGGAAAATACCCAATTTCAGCCTTTGTGGAGTTAAAAAATAAAATAAAAAATAAAAAACAGAATCAGTTGTGAAGCTCACAGTCCAGAGGCACAAGCACACTAAAAGACTGAGACCTAACCACTGCACTAGAGAATGCTTCCCTCTCACTAGAACTACAACTACATTACCAAAGGCCTACTTACTATTGTTCATTTCCCCTAACACATCATATCCAGTAATCAAGAGAAAATTACAAGGCATATTAAAGGCAATAAACACAGTTTGAAGAGAAAGAGCAAGCACCAGAACTGGACACGACAGGGATGTTGGAATTTTCAGACAGGGAACTTAAAACAACGAGGATTGGACATCAGGAAAGAGAGCAGAGTAGGAAGTTCTTAACCTAACCCTTCATCCCCTGGACACAACTAGAAAACACCAACATCAGTGTAAATAATCCATAAAATGACCTGAAGACTAGCAAAAGCTAGTCCCCACAGCTAAATGTAGAGATGAGCCCACATTCAAGACAATAGGAAGGCCAGAGACATAGTTGGAAGCCAAATGGAACTGTGAGACTGTCTGCAGGAGGGAGGGATGTTGTGGGCTCAGTGGGGGAGAGGAACAGACCCCACACCAGGCATCCCAGGCATGGGAGATCCAGACTGGGCAAACAAATCAGCAGAATATTTGGCTTTGAAAACCAGAGTGGGCAAACAATCAGTTCGACCTGGAACTTTAAAAATCAGCAGCTTGGTTCTAGGAGAGCCATAGATAGCACAACAAACACTGCTCCTGAGACACAGCACAGAAGTAGCAGTTTGAAAAATGCCTAGAGTACACAGGAAGATTGATTGATTGGCTGATTTCTTAATCTCAGAGTATGTGCTGGAGGGCAAGGATTTTTGGGAGACTTCACCAAGAAAAAAAAACTGGCAGGTACCATTTTGCTCCCCTGCACCCCAGCCTAAATACAGGGACACCTGAGGGAACTAGCACAGCATTAATACTCTAAACCTAGCTTGCAAACAGTATGACTTGTCCACACACAATTCTGTGAAACCATACCTTCCATCCCAACCTGACTCCCCAGTTTTCCCAGGAAGCTGCAGGTCCTGTCCCGCAGCAAGCCAGCTCTAACCTTGCTGGCACCATGTGTCCTGCCCCCACATTCTGCAGACATGCTTCTACCAATACACCCTTGGCTGGAGACCATCAAAAGCAGTGTTACAAGCCGAGCTGTGTGCAAGGAGCCCAACAAGCAGCCAGCACCTCTCTAAAGTGATTCCTCCCCTGGGAAGAGGAGAAGATAACCACACACACCAGTTACACTCTGGACCCAGCAATGAGGTAAGGGCAGACATCTGGTATGACTGCAGGCCCCATCCACCAATGAAAACTTCTCAGGGAAAAACACAGGCAAAGCACCCTGCAGTTTGGTGTTACTGCATCTTTAGCAAATGCCTGGTCTGAAAACATGATTTTAAGGTGATTCCCCACTAGCCCACTAACAGAGGGACCACTCACTGCACACAACAGGCAAAGAGAACCATTACAAAAAACTGGACTGAAGGCAAACATGGCTCAGCCACATCAAAAGGGTACATACAACACACATAGGAGAAAATCCTAAAGTGCTAGTTTTTGGTGAATAAGGAACAGAGCACTACAGGACATGACAGGACCTCTTCTTCATAAGGCCACTACTTTCAAGAGCAAGAGATGTAGCTGACTTTTGTAATACCTGGAAACAGACACAGAGAGTTAGACAAAATGAAGAAACAGGAAAAAAAATGTTCCAAATGAAAAAACATGACAAAATCACAGAAAGAGAGCTAAACAAAGTGGAGATTAGTAATACACCTGATACAGAATTTAAAGTAATGGTCATAAAAAGAGAAAAGAATGGAGGACCTCAAGGAGGTCCTTGAAAAAGAAATAGAATGCATAAAAAAGAAGAAGTAAGAGATGAGCATCTTAAGTAAAGTTAAAAATATGCTAGGGAATAAATAGTACACTAGAGGAAGTAGAAGAATGGATCAGTGATCTAGAGGGCAAAATAATAGAAAGGAATGAAGCTGAAAAGGAGAGAGAAAAAAGAATTATAATAAATGAAAATAGACGAAGGGAAATAAGTGACACCATCAAGTGTAATAGCATTAGCATTACAGAAGTTCCGGAAGGAGAAGAGAGAGAAAAGAGAGCAGAAAGTTTATCTGAAGAAATAATAGCTCAAAGCTTCCTGAATATGGGGAAGGAAATAGATATCCAGATCATGGAGGCACAGAGGGCCACCAACATAATCAACCCAAGGAGGTCTACACCAAGACACATAGTAATTGAAATAATAAAAAGTAGTAACAAAGAGAGAATTTTTAAAGCAGTGAGAGAAAAGAGTTATGGACAAGAAAATCCCATAAGACTATCAGCTGATTGTTCAGCAGAAATTTTATAGACCAGAAGAAAGTGGCATCATATATTCAAAGTGCTGATGGGGAAAAAACCTGCAATCAAAAATACTTTATCCAGAAGATGGCGGAGAAGAAGCAGGCTGAGACTACTTCAACTAGCCGGAGATCAGCTAGATAGCTTATCTAAAGATTGCAAACACCTGAAAATCCATCGGCAGATCAAAGAGAAGAAGAACAGCAATTCTGGAAACAGAAAAACAACCACTTTCTGAAAGGTAGGACCGGCAGAGAAGTGAATCCAAAGCCATGGGAAGATAGACCCCGGGGGGAGGGGCCGGCTCCCGGCAAGCAGCGGAGCAAAAGAGCACAAAATGAGGACTTTTAAAAGTCTGTTCCGCTAAGGGACATCGCTCCAGAGGCTACCCGGGGCGAAGCCCACGCGGGGTCAGCGTGGCCTCAGATCCCGCAGGGTCACAGAAGGATCGGGGGTGTCTGAGTGTTGCAGAGCTTGCGGGTATTGGAACGGGAAAGACGGCTACAGAGACAGAGCCAACAGTAAGCTCACAGCTCGGATTTACCTTGAACCGGTCCCAGGCTCGGTGAGCTCGGAGCGCGGCTGGAGGTCAGGCAGACGGGAGTAACTGGGCGCTGTTCTCTGAGGGCGCACTGAGGAGTGGGGCCCTGGGCTCTCGGCTCCTCCGGGCAGGAGACCAGGAGGCCGCCATTTGTATTCCGGTCCTCCGGAACTCTACGGAAAGCACTCAGGGAACAAAAGCTCCTGAAAGCAAACCGGAGCAGATTACTCACGCCGGCCCCTGGTAAGGGCGGTGCAATTCCGCCTGGGGCAAAGACACTTGAGAATCACTACACCAGGCCCCTCCCCCATAAGATCAACAAGAAATCCAGCCGAGACCAAGTTCACCTACCAAGGAGAGCAGCAGAATTCCAGAGGAGGAGAAAGCAACGCACGGAACTCATGGCTTTTCCCTGTGATTTTTTTCAGTCTTGCAGTTAACTTAATTTTTTTCTTTTTCATTTTTTGTTTTTTTTCTCGCCTTCTGGTAAATTTTTTTTTAACTTTTACCTTTTTCTTTTTTAACGTTTTTTAACTAGTTTATCCAATATATATTTTTTTCCTTTTTATATTTTTCTTATTTCTTTTCTTTTTCTTAATTCTTTTCTTTTCTTTTTGTTCTTTCTTTCTTCCTTTTTGAACCTCTTTTTATCCCCTTTCTCACACCTCACGATTTGGGATCTCTTCTAATTTGGTTAAAGCATATTTTCCTGGGGTTGTTGCCACCTTTTAGTTTTTTACTTGCTCCTTCATATACTCTTATCTGGACAAAATGACAAGACAGAAAAATTCAACACACAAAAAAAGAACAAGAGGCAGTACCGAAGGCTAGGGAACTAATCAATACAGACATTGGTAATATGTCAGATCTAGGGTTCAGAATGACAATTCTCAAGGTTCTAGCTAGGCTCGAAAAAGGCATGGAAGATATTAGAGAAACCCTCTCGGGAGATATAAAAGCCCTTTCTGGAGAAATAAAAGAACTAAAATCTAACCAAGTTGAAATCAAAAAAGCTATTAATGAGGTGCAATCAAAAATGGAGGCTCTCACTGCTAGGGTAAATGAGGCAGAAGAAAGAATTAGTGATATACAAGACCAAATGACAGAGAATAAAGAAGCTGAGCAAAAGAGGGACAAACAGCTAGTGGACCATGAGGGGAGAATTTGAGAGATAAGTGACACCATAAGACAAAACATTAGAATAATTGGGATTCCAGAAGAAGAAGAAAGAGAGAGGGGAGCAGAAGGTATACTGGAGAGAATTATTGGGGAGAATTTCCCCAATATGGCAAAGGGAACGAGCATCAAAATTCAGGAGGTTCAGAGGACGCCCCTCAAAATCAATAAGAATAGGCCCACACCAGGTCACCTAATAGTAAAATTTACAATTCTCAGTGACAAAGAGAAAATCCTGAAAGCAGCCCAGGAAAAGAAGTCTGTAACATACAATGGTAAAAATATTAGATTGGCAGCTGACTTATCCACAGAGACCTAGCAAGCCAGAAAGAGCTGGCATGATATTTTCAGAGCACTAAATGAAAAAAACATGCAGCCAAGAATACTATATCCAGCTAGGCTATCATTGAAAATAGATGGAGAGATTAAAAGTTTCCAGGACAAACAAAAACTGAAAGAATTTGCAAACACCAAACGAGCTCTATAGGAAATATTGAAAGGGGTCCTCTAAGCAAAGAGAGAGCCTACAAGTGGTAGATCAGAAAGGAACAGAGACCATATATAGTAACAGTCACCTTACAGGCAATACAATGGCACTAAATTCATATCACTCAATAGTTACCCTGAATGTGAATGGGCTAAATGCCCCTGTCAAAAGACACAGGGTATCAGAATGGATAAAAAAACAAAACCCATCTATATGTTGCCTCCAAGAAACTCATTTTAAGCCCGAAGACACCTCCAGATTTAAAGTGAGGGGATGGAAAAGAATTTACCATGCTAATGGACATCAGAAGAAAGCAGGAGTGGCAATCCTTATATCAGATCAATTAGATTTTAAGCCAAAGACCATAATAAGAGATGACGAAGGACACTATATCATACTCAAAGGGTCTGTCCAACAAGAAGATTTAACAATTTTAAATATCAATGCCCCCAACGTGGGAGCAGCCAACTATATAAAACAATTAATAACAAAATCAAAGAAACACATCAACAATAATACAATAATAGTAGGGGACTTTAACACTCCCCTCACTGAAATGGACAGATCATCCAAGCAAAAGATCAGCAAGGAAATAAAGGCCTTAAACGACACACTGGACCAGATGGACATCACAGATATATTCAGAACATTTCATCCCAAAGCAACAGAATACACATTCTTCTCTAGTGCACATGGAACATTCTCCAGAATAGATCACATCCTCGGTCCTAAATCAGGACTCAACCGGTATCCAAAAGATTGGGATCATTCCCTGCATATTTTCAGACCACAATGCTGTAAAGCTAGAACTCAACCAAAAAAGGAAGTTTGAAAAGAACCCAAATACATGGAGACTAAACAGCATCCTTCTAAAGAATGAATGGGTCAACCGGGAAATTAAAGAAGAATTGAAAAAAATCATGGAAACAAATGATAATGAAAATACAACGGTTCAAAATCTGTGGGACACAACAAAGGCAGTCCTGAGAGGAAAATATATAGCGGTACAAGCCTTTCTCAAGAAACAAGAAAGGTCTCAGGTACACAACCTAACCCTACACCTAAAGGAGCTGGAGAAAGAACAAGAAAGAAACCCTTAGCCCAGCAGGAGAAGAGAAATCATAAGGATCAGAGCAGAAATCAATGAAATAGAAACAGAAAAAACAATAGAACAAATCAATGAAACTAGGAGCTGGTTCTTTGAAAGAATTAATAAAATTGATAACCCCTGGCCCAACTTATCAAAAAGAAAGGGAAAGGACCCAAATAAATAAAATCATGAATGAAAGAGGAGAGATCACAAGTAACACCAAAGAAATACAAACTATTAAAAGAACATACTATGAGCGACTCTATGCCAACAAATTTGACAATCTGGAAGAAATGGATGCATTCCTAGAAACATATAAACTACCACAACTGAACCAGGAAGAAACAGAAAGCCGGAACAGACCCATAACCAGTAAGGAGATTGAAACAGTCATTAAAAATCTCCAAACAAACAAAAGCCCAGGGCCAGACAGCTTCCCGGGGGAATTCTACCAAACATTTAAAGAAGAACTAATTCCTATTCTCCTGAAACTGTTCCAAAAAATAGAAAAGGAAGGAAAACTTCCAAACTCATTTTATGAGGCCAGCATCACCTTGATCCCAAAACCAGACAAGGATCCCATCAAAAAAGAGAGCTATAGACCAATAACCTTGATGAACACAGATGCAAAAATTCTCAACAAAATACTAGCCAATAGGATTCAACAGTACATTGAAAGGATTATTCACCACGACCAAGTGGGATTTATTCCAGGGCTGCAAGGTTGGTTCAACATCCGCAAATCAGTCAATGTGATACAACACATCAATAAAAGAAAGAACAAGAACCATATGATACCTCAATAGATGCTGAAAAAGCATTTGACAAAGTACAGCATCCCTTCCTGATCAAAACTCTTCAAAGTGTAGGGATAGAGGGCACATACCTCAATATCATCAAAGCCATCTATGAAAAACCCACCGCAAATATCATTCTCAATGGAGAAAAACTGAAAGCTTTTCCGCTAAGGTCAGGAACACGGCAGGGATGTCCATTATCACCACTGCTATTCAACATAGTACTAGAGGTCCTAGCCTCAGCAATCAGACAACAAAAGGAAATTAAAGGCATCCAAATCGGCAAAGAAGAAGTCAAATTATCACTCTTCGCAGATGATATGATACTATATGTGGAAAACCCAAAAGACTCCACTCAAAAACTGCTAGAACTTATACAGGAATTCAGGAAAGTGTCAGGATATAAAATCAATGCACAGAAATCAGTTGCATTTCTCTACACCAACAGCAAGACAGAAGAAAGAGAAATTAAGGAGTTAATCCCGTTTACAATTGCACCCCAAAACATAAGATATCTAGGAATAGATATCTATATCTATACTCAGAAACCTATAAAGTACTCATGAAAGAAATTGAGGAAGACACAAAGAAATGGAAAGATGTTCCATGCTCCTGGATTGGAAGAATAAATATTGTTAAAATGTCTATGCTACCTAAAGTAATCTACACATATAATGCAATTCCTATCAAAGTACCATTCATCTTTTTCAAAGAAATGGAACAAATAATCCTAAAATTTATATGGAACCAGAAAAGACCTCGAATAGCCAAAGGGATATTGAAAAAGCAAGCCAAAGTTGGTGGCATCACAATTCCAGACTTCAAGCTTTATTACAAAGCTGTCATCATCAAGACAGCATGGTACTGGCACAAAAACAGACACATAGATCAATGGAACAGAATAGAGAGCTCAGAAATAGACCTTCAACTCTATGGTCAACTAATCTTCGACAAAGCAGGAAAGAAAGTCCAATGGAAAAAAGACAGCCTCTTCAACAAATGGTGTTGGGAAAATTGGACAGCCACATGCAGAAAACTGAAATTGGACCATTTCCTTACACCACACATGAAAATAGACTCAAAATGGATGAAGGACCTCAATGTGCGAAAGGGATCCATCAAAATCCTTGAGAACACAGGCAGCAGCCTCTTTGACCTCAGCCGCAGAACATCTTCCTAGGTCATCGCCAAAGGCAAGGGAAGCAAGGGCAAAAATGAACTATTGGGATTTCATCAAGATCAAAAGCTTTTGCACAGCAAAGGAAATAGTTAACAAAACAAAGGACAACTAACAGAATGGGAGAAGATATTTGCAAACGACATATCAGATAAAGGACTAGTGTCCAAAATCTATAAAGAACTTAGCAAACTCAACACCCAAAGAACAAATAATCCAATCAAGAAATGGGCAGAGGACATGAACAGACATTTCTGCAAAGAAGACATCCAGATGGCCAACAGATACATGAAAAAGTGCTCCGTATCACTCGGCATCAGGGAAATACAAATCAAAACCACAATGAGATATCACCTCACACCAGTCAGAATGGCTAAAATCAACAAGTCAGGAAATGACAGATGCTGGCGAGGATGTGGAGAAAGGGGAACCCTCCTACACTGTTGGTGGGAATGCAAGCTGGTGCGACCTCTCTGGAAAACAGCATGGAGGTTCCTCAAAATGTTGAAAATGGAAAAATAGTATATAAGGCCAAAATTTATGAGGCAAAAACTGGTAGAAGTGCTAAGAGATATAGATGAATACATTATTATATTTGGAGACTTCAGCACCTCTTTATCAGAAATGGATAGATCTAGCAGGCAGAAAATCAGTAATGACCCAAATGAAATCAACATAGCTATTGATCACTTGGCTGTAATGGATATCCATGGACTATTTCATCTAACAGCAGATAAACATTCTTCTCAAGTTCATATGGAACATTAATCCATATAGACCACATGCTGGACCAAATACAAACTATGACCAAATGGGATTTATCACAGGTATGCAAGGTTGGTTTACCATCTGAAAATCAATTAATGTAATAGTTCACAGCAACAGGCTAAATAAAATCACATGATCATATCAAATCATATCAATAGATGCAAAAAAAAAGTATTTGACAAAATCCAATACCCATTCATGAATACCCATTCATGATAATCTAACTCCCTGTAAACTAGGAATAGAGGGGAATTTCCTTAACCTGATAAAGAATATCTATTAAAAAAAACTCTATAGTTAACATTATACTTAATGATGAGAAACTAGATGCTTTCCCACTAGGATTAGGAATAAGGCAGGGATATCCCCTCTCACCATTCTTTTTCAATACTGCACTAGAAGTATTAGCTAATGCAGTATAATAATGAAAGGAAATTAAAAGTATATAGACAGGGAAGGAAGAAATAAAAATGTCTTGTTTGGCATTATTATGTAAAAAATCCAAATGAATCTGTAAAAATATTCTGGAATTAATAAATGATTATTGTAAGGTTTTAAGATATAATATTGATGTACACAAGTCAATAGCTTTCCTATATATCAGCAGCAATCAACAGGTGAAATTTGAAACTGAAAATACAACATCATTTACATTACAAACCTCAAAAATGAAATATTTAGATATAAGTATATAAAAAGTACAAAATCTACATGAAGAAACAAAAAAATTCTGATGAAAGGAATCAAAGATGAAATAAAATTAATTTCTGGTCTATCTATGGAAGAGATTTTTGAGAGAATAAAAAAAGAAACTATACATTAAGAGAAAATATTTATAAAAGATAAACCTGATAAAGAGCTATTATTCAAAATATATAAAGAACTCTTTTTTAAAAAGTCTTAAAAATGAAGAGAATAATAAGTAAAAAAAAAAAAAAAAAAAAAAGGCACCGGGTGGCTCAGTGGGTTAAGCCTCTGCCTTCGGCTCAGGTCATGATCTCAGGGTCTTGTAATCAAGTCCCACATCAGGCCCTCTGCGTAGCAGGGAGCCTGCTTCCTCCTCTCTCTCTCTGCTTGCCTCTTGGCCTACTTGTGATCTCTCTCTGTAAAATGAATAAATAAAATCTTTAAAAAAAAAAAAAAAAGAGAGAGAGAGACTGAAAATAGACCAATGACCCCAGACACCTCACCAAAGAAAAGATATAAATGGCAAATAAACATGAAAAAAATGTTGCACATAATATGTCATCATAAAATGTGTATTATAACAATAAGATACCACTATACACCTATTAGAAAGGTCAAAATTTGGACCATTGACAACAGCAAAGGCTGGCAAGGCTGTGGAGCAACAGGAATTCTTTATTCTGGTGGGAATACAAAACAGTGGATTCACTTTGAATGACTATTGGTGTTTGTTTTTTGTTTTTTTTTTCAACTGAACATACTCTTACCACACAACCTAGTCATTACATTACTTGATATTTACTCAAAGCATTTGGAAACTTATACTCCCACAACCCTGTACTTAAATGTTTATAGCAACATTATTCATAATTACCAAAACTTAGAAGCAATCGAAATGTTCTTCAGTGGGTGAATGGATAAACTATGACACATCCTAACCATGGAATATTGTTCAGCACTAAAAAGAAATGAGCTATCAAGCTATGAAAGTCACAGAGGAAATTTAAACGCATATTACTAAGTGAAAAAAGCCAATATGAAAAAACTATACACTGTATGATTGTAAAGATATTCTGGATAAAGCAAAATTATGGAGACAGTAAAAAAGATCAGTGGTTGCCAGGAGTTGGGGGACAGATGAATACGTGAATTACCAGGATTTTAGGGTAGTGAAACAATGGTGTATGATACTACAGTGGTAAATACATGTCATTATACATTTGTCCAAACCCCCAGAATATACACCATGAGTGAACCCTGATGTAAACTGTGGACTTTGAGTGGTAATGATCTGGGGTCCTCAGTCCTCAGTTGTAACGAATGTACTAATCTGGGTGGGGGTATGTTGATAATGTGGGGAGGGCAAGGGGTAGAAGGGAAATCTCTGTACCTTTCTCTCATATTTGCTTTAAACCTAAAACTGCTCTAAAAATGGTCTTAAAGAAAATAAGAATGGCTGATATAATTGAAACACTGACTAAATGGGTCTATAACACATTATTTTCATTTGTCATTTCATTTGTTTTCATTAACTTTAATCTAAATAAATGAATTGGTGCCTAAAAATAAATGTCACACCACAAGGAAAACTGGTGTGAAACTTACCAGAACTGCCGTTATGTAAAGCTCTTAGTATTTCATTTAGAAGTTGGAAGCAAGGTAATATGGAAGGTAGAAATTCATTTAATTGATATTTATTGAGAACTAAGTATGTGTTGGACACTGTACTAAGCTTTGAAATCAGCAGTGAATAAGGAAGATACAGTCCCTGCTCTCATGTATCATAAATAATATATATTCAATAGACCCATTTTCCCTTTTTTTAGAATGAGGAATAGGGCAAATGATGGAATGAGGGTTTAAAACTAAGTCATACAGAGTACTCTAACACAATTTTCTAATTAAAGTATAAATGAATAACCTTAAGCAACCAAAATAGAAATCTGAACATTAAAAGTGACAATTTGTCTCCAATTTTAACCAAAATTGTGAGTCAGAATAATCCCATAGTTTGTTTTCAAAATTAATGACTCTGATGCTCATTAGGGTTTCTTCCTTTTCCTTCTCACTCTACTATCATTTCCCCTGATTAAAAAGAAAGTAAAACAAAACCAAAAATCTCTCAACAAATATTAGTAGTCAACATCTTAATTATTGGCTTGATTTTAAGCTTTCAAAACCTAGTGATGTAGAATTATAAATCTCAGACCTGGTAGCCTTGAGCAGTTACCAGTTTGCATCACTAAAGACTCATTATTTCCTCAGCGAGTGTCCATCCAAGTCATTCAGCACCAGGCCAATGGTAAAGAAGCTGTCTTAATTCCAGCTCTGATTTCCAGGAGATTCATTACTGCTCACAAAGAAGTTTCCTGAAACCCATTAAAACCCCAGAAGTATAGGCTCATGCATGGAGTGCTCCTTCCTGCTGTTAATCTCAGTACCAGAAAAGCCATGTTGCCAGCAGTGGAATATCAAGCAGAAGATTTCTGGAGAATAAGTCCAATATTCCTCCATGTTTACTCCTTCCCTGGAATTGAAAATGTCTGGATTCCTGGGGGAAGACACTGTTACTCAGAACTGTGAAACTCAGGTCAGGGTCAACAGATATGGACTACATCATTCCCCAAACAAAAGAATATTAGGCCCTAAAATCAAATCTCATACTGTGCTCATATTTAATATCACTTCACTTAAATTGGAGCACAAATATACATCTTTGAGCTGTCTCCCAACTCCATTTCGTATTCTTATATAGTTTGAATACTCTGCTTCCTCAACCAAAGACTCTCCCCATGCTTGGCCCCCCAACTATTACTCTATGTAATTAGTAGATATACCCTTGCCCTCCACTTCCACCTTAAATGCTCCCAATTTAGATGGTATTGCAATCCCAAAGAGCAAATGTGAGCACCCTGAGATATTGGGCCACAGAGTAGTTTCACTGGGAGAAGGACACTTCTGATCCCCTGTACTCCTGGAAAATGAAGCAGCAGTTAGATTCACCTGGAAGACACACAAGCTCAACTGCCTGCTAGACACTTCAATCTTGCACACTGACCGACTCACAGGAATACTTAAGTGTCTGGGCAGATTATGCCTGTTTCGGTAGAATGATTGTTGGATTCAGTTTCAGGATAACACATTTATTATGAAATGAAATGGAAATCTTGTCATATTAGTGAATTTATAAAACTAGGATAGATTTTTCTAAGGTCATATTCACTTTTATTATAATAATCTATCCTCATATTTAAAAATAATGTCAATTATTATTAAAATATGATGTGCTTCCATAGCTTATTGGTGCAGAAAAGTAAGCCCTCAGACAACTTAAAGCCCTCAGACAATAGTCATTTCAAGTCAACCAGGTGAGCTGAAGCTTACAGGTTTCTGTGACTCTTGAAATTAATTCATCAAGAAATTTGTTTCATTCTCTGGGTTTCCTTATGGTAATTTTGTGCATATAGATAAAACAATTTGGTTATCAAAACAAAGGCCATCTAGAAGGTCCAGAATATGCTGATCTCAATTTTTTGAGATGATTATCTAAACAAAACATTTAAAAACCTTTTTGAGACTTCTGGACTCATTGAAAATATAAGTATAGATCCTTGCAAATTTTGAGAATCTTTCCATAGTTTATTTCTGCACAAAAAATCAAGAGCTCCATCTGTCCTTGCCAGGATTGAGAGATTCCCATAAGATGTTGGAATGATCCACAATCTTGATTGGATGCATATGCTTACAAATCTTGCAATTACCAGCTATAAACTTTACAGAAACGTCTTTCTTCTGGCAGAATATGCTAATATTTAAAATATTACATAAAATACGGCCCCCTCTTTCTGATATTTAGCAATCCTACTCCCACCATCTATGTTAATCTATGTTACATTATAATTATAATTAAAATATAATAAAATCCAGTCATAAATTAACACTAAATAAATCAAAATCCCAGCAAGGTTTTCAAAAGGGAAGTTGATAATCTGACTATAAAATTTGTATGATATGCAAAAGGCCAAGAAATGACATTCTTAAAGAAGAATTAAATAAAAGAAAGAAGTATTATACAGATACCAAAACTTAATGTAAAGCTTTAAGAAGACAGTAAGAGTGAAACAAGAATAGAAAATAAACCAATAGAAAAGATGTGTCCAAAAACAGACCCATGCTTAAGAGGACACATCATCTATGACAAAAGAAGTACTAAAGATTAGTGATAAAAATTAGTGATGGTGCTAGGTCAATTGCACAACCATATGTAAAGGTAAATCTTGAGATCTGTCTTATACCACCTACAAAAATCTATTCCTGAAAGAATTAGCTTGGAATTGTAAAAAGTAAATGTTTCATAAGATAAATTATTTTTATGACCTTGAGGTAGGAGAGGTAGGAAATGATTTCTCCTTTTTTTTTTCTTTTTTAAGATTTATCTACTTATTTGAAAAAAGGGAGGGGCAGAGGGTGAGTAGACTTCCTATTAAGCATGTGGAACCCACACAGGGCTCAATCCCATGACCCCGAGATCATGACCTGAGCCAAAACCCAGCGTTGGATGCTTTTTTAAAAAAGATTTTATTTATTTTGAGAGAGAGAGAGAGAAAGAGAGGCATGAGGTGAGGAGGGGCAGAAGGAGAGAGAGAATTTCAAGCAGATCTAAAGTCTGAGTGCTGAGTGCAGAGTCCAATGCAGGGCTTGATCTTACAACCCTGAGACCATGACATAAACTGAATTCACGAGTTGGATACTTAAATAATTTAACCATCCAAGCACCCTACAAATGACTTCGTGAACAGATTATAAAAAGCAATAACTATAAAAGAGGAGATTGATAGATTAAACTACATTCAAATCAAGGATATTTTAATCAAAAAGACCATGGTGAGAGTGATGAGGCAAGTAACAGTGTGAGTAAATATATGCAACACATATACTGACAAAGGTCTCACATTCAGAATATGTAAAAACCTCCTAAAACTTAATAAGAAAAAGTCAAATGATCTAAGAGAAAAATGAATAGAACTGAGAGGGTAACTTACAAAAGAAAGTATGTAAGTGGAATTTACTTTCATTAATAAATATATCAGAGCAAATGAAAATTACCATAATGAGGCACCACCACAAATACGGCACTAGCTAAAATTGAAGAGATTGACAGGGAGACAAACCATAAGTGACTCTTAATCTCACAAAACAAACTAAGGGTTGCTGGGGGGAGGGGGTTTGGGAGAAGGGGGTGGGATTATGGACATTGGGGAGGGTATGTGCTTTGGTGAGTGCTGTGAAGTGTGTAAACCTGGTGATTCACAGACCTGTACCCCTGAGGATAAAAATATATGTTTATAAAAAATAAAAATTAAAAAAAATTGAAGAAATTGACAACCCCTCAGTATTTACATGGATGCAGAGCAACAACTCATTTGTGACAGGAGGAAGTGCACTGAGTTTGGTGGTGTATACTAGATCTAAAAATTAGCATACCCTGGGATAGCTGGGAAGATGACAAGTGTAGGAGGACCCTAAGCACACCTAAACCCATAGAAAATACTAAATAACAATGTAAATAGCCCAGAAAATGACTCTAAGACTGGCAAAACAAACCCCACTAAACTAAGTGTAGAAAAGAGGCCACGGGGTAGAGCATAGGAAGGGCAGAGACATAGTTCCTAAACAGTCCCTTGGGATTATCCACAGCTAAAAAGGATGTCACGGGTAAAGAGAGGAGAGAGAAACATGCCCTCACACTGGGGAACCTGAAAGGGCAAGACAAATCACCATAATATTTGGCTTTGAAAACCAGAGGGGCCAAATTTTATAAGTACTTATAATCAGTGGGACTTTAACATGGGATTTTAAAAAATCAGTGGGCTTGGCTCTGGGAGAGGTGGGAGGTCCATAGTAAAGAATCCCTACCCTTAAAGAGACAACACAACAAATAGTCCCACAAGATACAGTATAGAAATAGCAGCGTGAAAAACGTGTGAGGCATATGGGTGAGAGAGTTGTTTAGTCATCTTGGAGCATGTCCTAGAGGGATTAGGTCACTGGCAGAATCCTGCAGGAACAAAGGAAATGGCAGGCACCATTTCAGTCCCCATGTCTCCCAGCATAAACACACAGTCACCTCACTACCTAACTTGATTAACAATGTGTCCCACTCCCTCCATCCAGGTGGCCCTCTGTGCCAGCACTGCAGATACCCTCCCCTAGAAGACAAGTGTGAAGGCCTTGCAAATCAGCATGCATCCTGCTTCTGTGCACACTGCAGATCCATCTCCTCCAAAACGCTCTTGACTACAGACGAACCAAAGCAGTATCACAAAACTGGCAATGTGCAAGCAGCCTTGACAAGAGCCAGCACCACTCCATACTGAGTCTTGCCCAAGGGAGAGTGAAAGATAACTACACACAACAGTAAGACCACCCAACCCAGAAGTGGGCTGATAGCAAACAGCTGGTCTGAATGTAGCCCCACCCACCAGTGAAAGCTTCTCAGGGGAAAACACTCTGCAATTTCATGCTATTACTTCTCTGACAAACAACTGGGCTGACTCAACTTCAGCCCAAGGTGGTCCCAGACTAGCCTACTAACACCACAGGGACTGAAACCTGCCCACAACAAGCAAAGAGAGCTATTACAGATAACTGGACTAAAGGAAAAATGGACCAGCCATAACATCAAGGTACATGCAACACACATAGGAAACAAGACTGAAGTGCCAGGTTCTGGTGAACAAGGGACGGGACACTGCAGAGCATCATAGGGCCTCTTTTTCATAAGGACACTACTTTCAAGAGAAAGAGACATAGCTAACTTTCTTTCTTTCTTTCTTTCTTTCTTTCTTTCTTATGAACATATATTTTTATCCCCAGGGGTACAGGTCTGTGAATCGCCAGGTTTACACACTTCACAGCACTCACCAAAGCACATACCCTCCGCAATGTCCATAATCCCACCCCCTTCCCCAATCCCCCTCCCCCCAGCAACCCTCAGTTTGTTTGTGAGATTAAGAGTCACTTATGGTTTGTCTCCTTCCCAATCCCATCTTGTTTCATTTATTCTTCTCCTACCCACTTAAGCCCCCATGTTGCATCACCACTTCCTCATATCAGGGAGATCATATAATAGTTGTCTTTCACTGCTTCACTTATTTTGCTAAGCATGATACGCTCTAGTTCCATCCACATTGTCGCAAATGGCAAGATTTCATTTCTTTTGATGGCTGCATAGTATTCCATTGTGTATATATACCACTTCTTCTTGATCCATTCATCTGTTGATGGACATCTAGGTTCTTTCCATAGTTTGGCTATTGTGGACATTGTTGAATAAACATTCGGGTGCACGTGCCCCTTTGGATAACTACATTTGTATCTTTAGAGTAAATACCCAATAGTGTAATTGCTGGGTCATAAGGCAGTTCTATTTTCAACATTTTGAGGAACCTCCATGCTGTTTTCCAGAGTGGCTGCACCAGCTTGCATTCCCACCAACAGTGTAGGAGGGTGCCCCTTTCTCCACATCCTCGCCAGCATCCGTCATTTCCTGACTTGTTGATTTTAGTCATTCTGACTGATGTGAGGTGATATCTCATTGTGTTTTTGATTTGTATTTCCCTGATGCCGAGTGATATGGAGCATTTTTTCATGTGTCTGTTGGCCATCTGGATGTCTTCTTTGCAGAAATGTCTGTTCATGTCCTCTGCCCATTTCTTTATTGGATTATTTGTTCTTTGGGTGTTGAGTTTGCTAAGTTCTTTATAGACACTAGTCCTTTATCTGATATGTCGTTTGCAAAAATATTCTCCCATTCTGTCAGTTGTCTTTTGATTTTTGTGAACTGTTTCCTTTGCTGTGCAAAAGCTTTTGATCTTGATGAAATCCCAATAGTTCATTTTTGCCCTTGCTTCCCTTGCCTTTGGCGTTGTTCCTAGGAAGATGTTGCTGCGGCTGAGGTCGAAGAGGTTGCTGCCTGTGTTCTCCTCAAGGATTTTGATGGATTCCTTTCTCACATTGAGGTCCTTCATCCATTTTGAGTCTATTTTCATGTGTGGTGTAAGGAAATGGTCCAATTTCATTTTTCTGCATGTGGCTGTCGAATTTTCCCAGCACCATTTATTGAAGAGGCTGTCTTTTTTCCATTGGACATTCTTTACTGCTTGGTCGAAGATTAGTTGACCATAGAGTTGAGGGTCTATTTCTGAGCTCTCTATTCTGTTCCATTGATCTATGTGTCTGTTTTTGTGCCAGTACCATGCTGTCTTGATGATGACAGCTTTGTAATAGAGCTTGAAGTCCGGAATTGTGATGCCACTAACGTTGGCCTTCTTTTTCAATATACCTTTGGCTATTCGAGGTCTTTTCTGGTTCCATATAAATTTTAGAATTATTTGTTCCATTTCTTTGAAAAAGATGGATGGTACTTTGATAGGAATTGCATTAAATGTGTAGATTACTTTAGGTAGCATAGACATTTTCACAATATTTATTCTTCCAATCCAGGAGCATGGAACATTTTTCCATTTCTTTGTGTCTTCCTCAATTTCTTTCATGAGTACTTTATAGGTTTCTGAGTATAGATTCTGTGCCTCTTTGGTTAGGTTTATTCCTAGGTATCTCATGGTTTTGGGTGCAATTGTAAACGGGATGGACTCCTTAATTTCTCTTTCTTCTGTCTTGCTGTTGGTGTAGAGAAATGCAACTGATTTCTGTGCATTGATTTTATATCCTGACACTTTCCTGAATTCCTGTATAAGTTCTAGCAGTTTTTGAGTGGAGTCTTTTGGGTTTTCCACATATAGTATCATATCATCTGCGAAGAGTGATAATTTGACTTCTTCTTTGCCGATTTGGATGCCTTTAATTTCCTTTTGTTGTCTGATTGCTGAGGCTAGGACCTCTAGTACTATGTTGAATAGCAGTGGTGATAATGGACATCCCTGCCGTGTTCCTGACCTTAGCGGAAAAGCTTTCAGTTTTTCTCCATTGAGAATGATATTTGCGGTGGGTTTTTCATAGATGGCTTTGATGATATTGAGGTATGTGCCCTCTATCCCTACACTTTGAAGAGTTTTGATCAGGAAGAGATGCTGTACTTTGTCAAATGCTTTTTCAGCATCTATTGAGGTATCATATGGTTCTTGTTCTTTCTTTTATTGATGTGTTGTATCACATTGACTGATTTGCGGATGTTGAACCAACCTTGCAGCCCTGGAATAAATCCCACTTGGTCGTGGTGAATAATCCTTTCAATGTACTGTTGAATCCTATTGGCTAGTATTTTGTTGAGAATTTTTGCATCTGTGTTCATCAAGGTTATTGGTCTATAGCTCTCTTTTTTGATGGGATCCTTGTCTGGTTTTGGGATCAAGGTGATGCTGGCCTCATAAAATGAGTTTGGAAGTTTTCCTTCCTTTTCTATTTTTTGGAACAGTTTCAGGAGAATAGGAATTAGTTCTTCTTTAAATGTTTGGTAGAATTCCCCCGGGAAGCTGTCTGGCCCTGGGCTTTTGTTTGTTTGGAGATTTTTAATGACTGTTTCAATCTCCTTACTGGTTATGGGTCTGTTCCGGCTTTCTGTTTCTTCCTGGTTCAGTTGTGGTAGTTTATATGTTTCTAGGAATGCATCCATTTCTTCCAGATTGTCAAATTTGTTGGCATAGAGTCGCTCATAGTATGTTCTTTTAATAGTTTGTATTTCTTTGGTGTTACTTGTGATCTCTCCTCTTTCATTCATGATTTTATTTATTTGGGTCCTTTCCCTTTCTTTTTGATAAGTTGGGCCAGGGGTTATCAATTTTATTAATTCTTTCAAAGAACCAGCTCCTAGTTTCATTGATTTGTTCTATTGTTTTTTCTGTTTCTATTTCATTGATTTCTGCTCTGATCCTTATGATTTCTCTTCTCCTGCTGGGCTAAGGGTTTCTTTCTTGTTCTTTCTCCAGCTCCTTTAGGTGTAGGGTTAGGTTGTGTACCTGAGACCTTTCTTGTTTCTTGAGAAAGGCTTGTACCGCTATATATTTTCCTCTCAGGACTGCCTTTGTTGTGTCCCACAGATTTTGAACCGTTGTATTTTCATTATCATTTGTTTCCATGATTTTTTTCAATTCTTCTTTAATTTCCCGGTTGACCCATTCATTCTTTAGAAGGATGCTGTTTAGTCTCCATGTATTTGGGTTCTTTTCAAACTTCCTTTTTTGGTTGAGTTCTAGCTTTACAGCATTGTGGTCTGAAAATATGCAGGGAATGATCCCAATCTTTTGGATACCGGTTGAGTCCTGATTTAGGACCGAGGATGTGATCTATTCTGGAGAATGTTCCATGTGCACTAGAGAAGAATGTGTATTCTGTTGCTTTGGGATGAAATGTTCTGAATATATCTGTGATGTCCATCTGGTCCAGTGTGTCGTTTAAGGCCTTTATTTCCTTGCTGATCTTTTGCTTGGATGATCTGTCCATTTCAGTGAGGGGAGTGTTAAAGTCCCCTACTATTATTGTATTATTGTTGATGTGTTTCTTTGATTTTGTTATTAATTGTTTTATATAGTTGGCTGCTCCCACGTTGGGGGCATTGATATTTAAAATTGTTAAATCTTCTTGTTGGACAGACCCTTTGAGTATGATATAGTGTCCTTCGTCATCTCTTATTATGGTCTTTGGCTTAAAATCTAATTGATCTGATATAAGGATTGCCACTCCTGCTTTCTTCTGATGTCCATTAGCATGGTAAATTCTTTTCCATCCCCTCACTTTAAATCTGGAGGTGTCTTCGGGCTTAAAATGAGTTTCTTGGAGGCAACATATAGATGGGTTTTGTTTTTTTATCCATTCTGATACCCTGTGTCTTTTGACAGGGGCATTTAGCCCATTCACATTCAGGGTAACTATTGAGTGATATGAATTTAGTGCCATTGTATTGCCTGTAAGGTGACTGTTACTATATATGGTCTCTGTTCCTTTCTGATCTACCACTTGTAGGCTCTCTCTTTGCTTAGAGGACCCCTTTCAATATTTCCTATAGAGCTCGTTTGGTGTTTGCAAATTCTTTCAGTTTTTGTTTGTCCTGGAAACTTTTAATCTCTCCATCTATTTTCAATGATAGCCTAGCTGGATATAGTATTCTTGGCTGCATGTTTTTTTCATTTAGTGCTCTGAAAATATCATGCCAGCTCTTTCTGGCTTGCTAGGTCTCTGTGGATAAGTCAGCTGCCAATCTAATATTTTTACCATTGTATGTTACAGACTTCTTTTCCTGGGCTGCTTTCAGGATTTTCTCTTTGTCACTGAGAATTGTAAATTTTACTATTAGGTGACCTGGTGTGGGCCTATTCTTATTGATTTTGAGGGGCGTCCTCTGAACCTCCTGAATTTTGATGCTCGTTCCCTTTGCCATATTGGGGAAATTCTCCCCAATAATTCTCTCCAGTATACCTTCTGCTCCCCTCTCTCTTTCTTCTTCTTCTGGAATCCCAATTATTCTAATGTTGTTTCATCTTATGGTGTCACTTATCTCTCAAATTCTCCCCTGGTGGTTCAGTAGCTGTTTGTCCCTCTTTTGCTCAGCTTCTTTATTCTCTGTCATTTGGTCTTGTATATCACTAATTCTTTCTTCTGCCTCATTTACCCTAGCAGTGAGAGCCTCCATTTTTGATTGCACCTCATTAATAGCTTTTTTGATTTCAACTTGGTTAGATTTTAGTTCTTTTATTTCTCCAGAAAGGGCTTTTATATCTCCCAGGAGTGTCTCTCTAATATCTTCCATGCCTTTTTCGAGCCCGGCTAGAACCTTGAGAATTGTCATTCTGAACTCTAGATCTGACATATTACCAATGTCTGTATTGATTAGGTCCCTAGCCTTCGGTACTGCCTCTTGTTCTTTTTTTTTTTTGTGGTGAATTTTTCCGTCTTGTCATTTTGTTCAGATAGGAGTATATGAAGGAGCAAGTAAAATACTAAAAGGGTGGCAACAACCCCAGGAAAATATGCTTTAACTAAATCAAAAGAGATTCCAATCATGAGGGGAAGAAAGGGGATAAAAAGAGGTTCAAAAAGAAAGAAAGAAAAAAATTAAAAAAAAAAGAAAAGAATTTTAAAAAGGAAAACAAATAAAGAAATATATAAAAAAGAAAAATATATATATTAGATAAACTAGTTAAAAAACGTTAAAAAAGAAAAGAGTAAAAGTTAAAAAAAATTTTAGACGAAGAAGAGAAAAAAAATGAAAAAAAAATTTAAATTAAATGCAAGACTAAAAAAATTACAGGGAGAAAGCCATGAGTTCCGTGCTTTGCTTTCTTCTCCTCTGGAATTCTTTTGCTCTCCTTGGTATTGAAACCGCACTCCTTTGTAGTTGAACTTAGTCGTGGCTTGATTTCTTGTTGATCTTCTGGGGGAGGGGCCTGGTGTAGTGATTCTCAAGTGTTTTTGCCCCAGGCGGAATTGCACCGCCCTTACCAGGGGCTGAGTAATCTGCTCTGGTTTGCTTTCAGGGGCTTTTGTTCCCTGAGTGCTTTCTGTAGAGTTCCGGAGGACCGGAATACAAATGGCGGCCTCCTGGTCTCCGGCCCAGAGTAGCCTAGAACTCGGTGCCCCACTCCTCAGTGTGTCCTTAGAGAACAGTGCCCAGTTACTCCCATCTGCCTGACCTCCAGCCACGCTCTGAACTCACTGATCCTGCAACCGGTTCAAGGTAACCCCGAGCTGTGATCTTACTGTTGGCTCTGTCTCTGTAGCCGGTTTTCCTGTTCCAATACCTGCAAGCTCTGCGACACTTAGACACCCCCGATCCTTCTGTGACCCTGCGGGACCTGAGGCCACGCTGACCCAGGGTGGGCTTCACCCTGGTTTAGCCTCTGGAGCGATGTCCCTCAGCGGAACAGACTTTTAAAAATCCTGATTTTGTGCTCTGTTGCTCCGCTGCTTGCCGGGAGCCGGCCCCTCCCCCCGGGGTCTATCTTCCCATGGCTTTGGATTCACTTCTCTGCCAGCTCTACCTTTCAGAAAGTGGTTGTTTTTCTGTTTCCAGAATTGCTGTTCTTCTTCTCTTTGATCTGCCGATGGATTTGCAGGTGTTTGCAGTCTTTTGATAAGCTATCTAGCTGATCTCCGGCTAGCTGAATTAGTCTCAGCCTGCTACTTCTCCGCCATCTTGACTCCTCCCATAGCTAACTTTCTTAATACCTAGAAACATACAAAGAGAGTTAGACAAAATGTGGAGACAGAAAAAATACCAAGAAGAGGACAAAATCACAGCAAGAAAGCTAAAAACACCAAGAAGAGGACAAAATCACAGCAAGAGAGCTAAATGAAATAGGGATGAGTAATATGCCTGATAGAGAATTTAAAGTATTGATCGTGAAGATACTGGGTTTGAGAAAAGAGTGGAGGACATCAGTGAGACCCTCACCAAACAGATAAAGAAGAACCAATCAGAGATGAAGAGTACAATAAATGGAGTTCAAAGTACACTAGACAGGATAAATACCAGACTAGAGGAAGCAGAAGAATGAATTAATGGCCTCAGGACAGAGTGAGGAAAATAAGCAAACTGAGCAGGTGAAGAAAAAAAAAAAAAAAGAAATTAGGCAAAGTGAGAATAGAATTAGGGAATCCAGTGACACCTTGAAGCATAATGACATTGACATTATAGAGATCCCAAAAGGAGAAGAAAAAGAAAAAGGAGCAGAAGATTTATTTGAGGAAATAATAGCTGAAAACTTCCTGAATATGGGGAAGGAAATAGAAATCCAGACTGAGAAGGCACAGAGATGGCTCAATAAAATCAACCAAAAGAGGTCCACACCAAGACACACAGTAATTAAAACTGCTAAAAGGTGGTAGTAAAGAGAATTTTTTAAAGCAATGAGAGGAAACAGTCCCATACAATGGAAACCCTGTTATGTTGTCAGCCTGATTATTTTTAAAGAATTTATTTATTTATTTGAGAGAGATACATATAGTGAGAGGGAGTAGGAGTGGGGAGGGGAGAGAGAGAGAGAGAGATGTGGGCTCCCTGCTGAGCACGGAAACCAATGCAGGATTCCATCCCAGGACCCTGGGATCATGAACTTAGCTGAAGGCAGATGCTTAATGAATGACCCACCCAGGTGACCCTGTAAGCCTGATTTTTCAGCAGAAAATTTGCAAGCCAGAAATGAGTGGCATGATATATTCAAAATGCTGAAAAAAAAAAAAAAGCCACCTTGCAATTTAAAATAGTGTATCCAGCAAAGCTTTCATTCAGAATAAAAGGAGAAATAAAGAATTTCCCAGATAAAAATTGAATGAATTTATGACACTGAAACAATCCAACAAGAAATGTTGAAGGCGACTCTTCTAGTGGGAAGGAAAGGTCATAAGTTAAGAAAAGCAGGAAGCACAAAAGCAGTAAAAGTAAGCATATTTGTAAAAATTAATCAAAGGACTCACACACACACACAAAAAGGATGTAAAGTATGGCATTAAATACTTAAAACATGACAGGAAGATGAGGCAAAAATGAGTTCAAACTTATGCAAACATCAACTTAATATAGACTGCTATATGAAGATGTTATATACAAACCTCTTGGTAATGCAAAATCAAAGAACAGTAATAGATATACAAAAAGTAAGAAGAGAAAAATCCAAGTAAATCACTAAAGAGAGGCAAATTATTGTGATAGAAGAGAACAAGGAAGAAAGGAACAAAGATCTATAAAACCAACCATAAAACAAGCAACAAAATGGCAGTAATTACATACCTGCAAATAATTATTTTGAATGTAAATAAACTAAATGCATCAATCAAAAGACATAGAATGATGGAATGGATAACAAAGAAAAAAACACCTACATGCTGCCTACAAGAGACTCATTTCATATACCTAAAGATACACACCTATTGAAAGTAAAGGATGGACAAATATTCATCATGCAAATAAGTGTGAAAAGAAAGCAACAGTAGAGAATCTTACATTGAATGAAACAGACTTTAAAACAAAGATGATGGGGCGCCTGGGTGGCTCAGTGGGTTAAAGCCTCTGCCTTCGGCTCAGGTCATGATCCCAGAGTCCTGGGATCGAGCCCCGCATGGAGCTCTCTGCTCGGCAGGGAGCCTGCTTCCTCCTCTCTTTCTGCCTGCCTCTCTACCTATTTGTGATCTCTGTCTGTCAAATAAATAAATAAAATCTTTTTAAAAAATTAAAAAATAAAACAATGATGATAATAAAAGACAAAATAGGGCACTACTTGATAATATAGATGAAAACCCAATAAGAAGGTATAGCAGGGCGCCTGGGTGGCTCAGTGGGTTAAGCCCCTGCCTTCGGCTCAGGTCATGATCTCAGGGTCCTAGGATCGAGTCCCGCATCGGGCTCTCTGCTCGACAGGGAGCCTGCTTCCTTCCCTTCCTCTCTCTCTGCCTGCCTCTCTGCCTACTTGTGATCTCTCACTGTCAAATAAATAAAATCTTTAAAAAAAAAAGAAGGTATAGCAAATGAAAATATTTATGCACTCAACACAAGAATAAACAAATGCATAATATGATTAATAACAAACATAAAGGTAGTAATCAATAATAAAACGATTACAGTAGAGGGATTTAACACCCCACTTACATCACTGGAGAGGCCATCCAAACAGAAATTCAACATGGAAACAGGGAACTGAATCCCACATTGGACTGGTGGATTTAACAGATACACTCAGAACATTTCATGCTAAAACAGCAGAATATACATTCTTTTCAAGTGCACATAGAATATTCTCCAGAATATATCACATATTAGCCCACAAAATAAGTCTCAACAAATTCAAAAATATCCGTCATACCATGCATATTTCCTGACCATAATGCTATGAAACTAGAAATCAACCATTAGAAAAAAATCTAGAAAAAGCACAGACATATCAAGGTTAAATAACATGCTATGAAACAATGAATGAATCAACCAAGAAATCAAAGAGGAAATAAAAAATTACATGGAGACAAAGAAAATAAAAACACAGTGGTCCAAAATCTTTAGGATGCAGCAAAAGATGTTCTGAGAAGGAAGTTTATAGCAATACAAGCATACTTCAAGAAGCAAGAAAAATCTCAAATAAACAACCTAATTTTACAATCTAGAAAAAGAAGAACAAAATTGAAAACAAGTAGAAGAAAGGAAACTGTCAAGATTAGAACAGAAATCAACAAAATAGAACCTGAAAACAAACAAAACAATAGCAGAGATAAATGAAACCAGGAGCTGGTTCTTTGAAAAGTTCAACAAAATTGATAAAACTTTAGCCAGATTCATCACAAAAAAAAAAAAAAAAAAGAAAAAAGAAAGAAAGAAAGAGGGAGAGACAGAGACACAGAGAGATGAGAAAGAGAGAGAGTGAAAATCAGAATGAAAGAGAAGAAATAACAACCAACACAACAGAAATACAAAGGATTATAAGAGAATATTATGAAAAATTACATGCCTGGACATTGGACAACCTAGAAGAAGTGGGTAAATTTCTAGAAACATACAACCTCCTTAAACTGAATCAGGAAGAGATAGAAAATTGGAATAGATCAATTTCCAGCAATGAAAGAATAAGTAATTTAAAAACTTCCAACAAACAAAAGTTCAGAAGGGATTCATAAGTGAATTCATAAGTGAATTCAAATTTTTCAATACTTGCAAATCAAACAACATGATACATCACATCAATAAGAGAAAGAACACAAATCATATGATCAATTTAATAGATGCAGAAAAAAATTTGAAAAAATACATCCAATTATGATAGAAAGCTTGTAGGTTTAGAGGAAACATAATTAGAATGGTATAAAAGTCTTTAGGCAATAGTAAATTGTAATTTGTTGATGTTAATACTATTGCTATAAAAGCAGCTCAAGAAAATGATGGCCAGTGTTCTGTAAGACAAATGCAAATGAGAACTAATTCAAAACTTAAAAGCAACTCAGAAAATAAGATAGCAAATGCTTCCCTATTAAATACTTTTATTGCATTTATTTCTATAGAACCATCTCCCCTTTCCCATAAACATGGAAGAGAAAGGAAGAATAGGTGAAGGGAGAAGTACCTTGGGAAAAATAGTCCATTGTCTGAAGTTTCACCCAGCCTGTGGTAAATGACTGACTTGCAGCTAGGAATGGCTGGTGTTTTGTATCCCAATAGGCTCCTGTCAATTCTTTAAACTTAAGTTGAGCAGTTCTTTTAGATACAATGCTTTTGAATTCCATGAGTTGCTGGATACCTTAATTTGAGCTCCATGGAGAGAAGGCAACAATTTGCACACCTCCATCCTCTACTGCTCAAATTATGGGAGAGGGGAGATGGTTCTACAGAAATAAGTGTTTGAAGACTTCTATACCATTCCAATTAATTTTAGCCACAAATGACCATTTTTCAGACTGGGAAATAAATGCTTAGGGAAACTGAGGACCTTTTTGCAAATCACACAGCTGGCGAGTGACTGAGCTTATTCTGTGTAATTGTTCTCTCAACCTCAGTGCTATATGGTTTTCCTCGACTCAGTTCTGGAGGCCTCTAGAGTTCTGTTTTAAGGTTAATTATTATTGTGTCTCTCAAATGGACATTTCAAAGTCACATGAGAGATGAAACAATCAAATTGCCGTGTGTAGCAATTTTTAGTGTTCTTTGTGAATTAATTTGCCTGCAGTCCCCTAGGTTGTCCTCTGCACAGGCCAGACACAGTACAAATTCTACTTTGAAAATGTGGAAGAAAAATGCAGCTGTCCAGAGTGCTGGAAATGCTTACAGCATATAGAACTCCACACGGTTTAGCTTTAGAGTCCCTTTGGCACACAGGTTGGCCTTCTTGGTATTATAGCTTTAGCAGAAGCCTAATCCAGAACTAAAGCAGAGGACAGTGGCTAGAAAAATGGTCTCCTTCCTCCTCTCCTACTTCATAACAAAAATTTCTGTTGAACTAATTATCAAAAGTGGAATAATGTCAGGAGGATGAACATTTCATATTTTCTCAAATTCACTTATTATACTGGAAGATTCACCTTTCCCTATCCCAATTCTTTTCTATTAATATATAAATTAATTTATCCAGAAAATTAATATTTTGACTCTTGTGCAGATTTGAGGAGCTGGATATGTATAGAATATACACAAAAAGTATTTTTGTAAGTAATATATTTATTGGATAGCTACTATCTTCTTGCATGGTGTTAGAATAAGAAATATGAGTAAAATATTACTTGTCCTTCAAGAGCAAATATATTAGTTGGAGATTTATTCCCAAGCATTTGTTGAATTACCTTCAACTTCTAAGCACCAAGCAATAATAAAGAAGTATCTATTTACCTTTATTTGCTGAATGGTGGAGATAAGTGTGGATGAGGGACACTTGATCCATCCTGGGGGAGGAGAGAGTTTAGGGCTGGTGGGAAGTAGAGAAGGTGAGACATCCTACAGGACCCAAAAGAAGTGATGACTGAATGGTCTTCAAAGATGAGTGGAAGTTAGCTGGCTAAGGAAAGAGGGTAAGGCAGACCTTCAGAGTGCTGGCACTGAGAAAGACAACAGAGTATACATTTCAGGGGTATATTTCAGCAGTGAACACTGTGTATATGGTAAAAACAGCACTCCTTTCATTCAGAAAGGTAGAGCAGAAGAAATAAATTCTAAGCCATTGGAGCTTATAAATTCAGAAAGTCTACCTCACCACTTTGTGGGGTTACCTAAAACATAGACATTAATAAGAAGATTTCAAATGCATAAACTAAACTCTTTCCAGAAGATGTTCTGTAGAATATAAGATGTTTGGTATAGTAATAAAAACCACTTAATAAATAGGTCCCAAGGTCAAACCAGTTGGGAAAATGTAAATATTCATTGTGAATCTTAAGAAGGGACAAAGTGTACAGTTTTCCAGAAAGTTTGGATAATTTTTCACCTGAGCATATTGAGAAATTTGTTCTCACAATACACACTGAGAAATGACATGCCAGCACATGGATGCTACATGTGCTAGACCTAACTAGTCTAATAGATCCCGTTTGTCCTGAAGACAAGCTGACTCTCTGAGATCATTCAAGCTAGAAACAGGGTGGAGGGAGGCAGCTATAGATACAGTAATTATAGGAAGACCCCAAAATGCAGAGTGAAAGTTGTCTAGATAACTGGCTTTTTAATTTTTTAAGTGTATATTTATTTATTTATTTTAATTTATTTTCAGATTCAGTGTTTTTTGCACCACCCCAAGTGCTCTATGCAATCCGTGTCCTCTCCAATACCCACCACCTGGTTCCCCCAACCTCCCACCTCCCCCATCCCTTCAAAACCCTCAGACTGTTTTTCAAAGTCTATAGTCTCTCATGGTTCACCTCCCCTTCCAATTTCCCTCAAATCCCTTCTCCTCTCCATCTCCCCATGTCCTCCATGCTATTTGTTATGCTCTACAAATAAGTGAAACCATAGATAACTGGCTTTTGACTTAACTCACTGCTCCTCTGCTGTGTGCTATATATTAGGTCCTTCAGCTCTCCAAAGTGCCAGCTTTCTGGTATGGCCAAGAAACATTTCCTCTTGTCTTCTCTCACTTCTTTGTATTTTTCTGACCTCTTTAGGCGGTACAGTGACTCACATGGATATTAGAGTTAACACTTGTTTTTATAGCTAACCTATTAGTTGAGAGAAAGTAGGAATTCTAGGTAAGGATAGGAAAGGTTGATTGGGAAATAATTTGATCTATTTTGGTCCCTAGACACTTGAGAAAATTGTGCCCCCCCAAAAGTCCAGTTTTCAGAGTCAAAAGAAGGTAGCTAAAATTCTAAATGAAAGCTATGTAAGAGTTAGCACTCATCTATATTGGAGACATCAGGGTAATTGGCAAGGGCTGGTCACTTAGAGAGGATCTGACCTACTTTTGGACATCAAAGGGGAAAAAATAATAAATTTGTTCTGATTCCACAGAGCCTTTAGTTTTATATCACTTGCATAAAATAATTGCTCCATTTACTCTCCTGATGTCAGTATCTCCCAAGATACTCCCAAGTGTTAATTTCAATAGGCTATTCATATTTTTATTATGTTTATATATGTGTAAAATCCTATCTTTAAAAAGATCTTTACAGGTCACAGAGGATAGTGCACTCAGTTTGTATTCTTCTATTTCTTGTAGAGGCAGACTTTATTGTGCATCTATTAGGATGCAGAGGATCTACATATAAGAGGAGGAAATGGTAGAGATGGAGGCACTTGGGATATATTGAGGGGAGTAGTTCTTGTGTTTGCCTTTCTCTCATGATTGAACATGAACTCTGTGCCTTGTGGGACATGAGGTTAGGACAGTGCAGCAGTGATAGAGTGAGAACATTCACACAGGAAAATGTATAGAGAGCAAAATTTTATGTTAATTATGTTATGTCTACTTCACAACATTTGTGCTAGATGTCAGCTATGTCTAGCTTATACCGTTAGCATCATTTTTCATCCATATAGAAATTTATCATATAAATGCTTAACTTTTGAAAGTTCCATTGTGGGAGAGGAGACAAAGATCACAGAGTAGGGGACCCTAATTCAACCTGTCCCCTGAATTGAGCTGGATATCTGCCAGCCCACTCTGAAAACCCATAGAATCAGCCTGAGATGTAAGAAGATATATCCAGATCTCTATAAACAGAATACCTCTGGTGGTTGGTTTTGAGGTATAAAGCAGGGAGCCATGATTATGAGCTCAAATATTGTAAGATAAATGGAAGGGATAAGGAACCTCCAGGATCCAGCACCTCTGGAGCACGAAAGCCTCCCCTCCGGGGACCAGGCAGAAAGACCCATTAGCTAGTGGTGGGGAAAGGACTTTAGGGCAGCCCCCAGACTGAAACCTGGAGCTGTGGGGGCACACGTGCAAACAGGGGATGGCTGGCAGTTTTAGAAGCACAAAGGGCAGAGACTTGTCTGGACTTGGAAGTGAGCACTGGGAGTTGTGATATGGAGTGCACAACCCAGGATGTTGCCCCTTCTAGCAGCACAGACAAAAACAGAAACAGTGTGGCCTGGAGAGCTCACTGGAGAATAGAATGCAATTTCTCTGTTTTGAGACAGAAGTTTGGATATGGTCACTTCTGCTCTGACTCTTGGAAACATGCAGAAATTTGCCAGGGAAAACTGGCAGAGAAAAAAAGCCCTCCCAAGCCAGTATTCACTGAGCCTGTTCAACTCTGCCCAAACAGGGTTGCCTGAGTAATGGATTTCCTAGTTTCAGTCCCAGAAGAAGAGGCCTACAACCATAAAGTCCTTATAAAACAGGTGCATGTTGTTCAGGTTGTGGTCAATAATTTCAACTCTGTACATTAAACCTAACCCATGCATGAGAAGGGAAATAATTAAGATTAGAGCATAAATCAGTGAATTAGAAACCAGAAACACAGCAGAACACATCAATGAAACCAGAAACTGGTTCTTTGAAAGAATTAATAAGTTCAATAAACTACTGGTCAGACTTATATCCAAAAGAAAAGAGAAAGGACCCAAATTAATAAAATTATGAATGAAAGGGGAGAGATCATGACTAACACCAAAGAAATAGAAACTATTATCAAGAGGAAGAGTCAAGATGGCAGAGAAGTAGCAGGCTAAGACTACATCAGATAGCAGGAGATCAGCTAGATAGTTTATCAATCCATTGCGAACACGTACAAATCCAACAGGAGACTGAAGAAAAGAAGAGCAACAATTCTAGAAACAGAAATTTGACAACTTTCTGAAAGGTAGGACAGCGGAGAAGTGAATCCAAAGTGACAGTAAGGTAGACCACGAGGAGTAGGGGCCAGCTCCCAGAAAGAGGCAGAGCAACGGAGCACAAAATCAGGACTTTTAAAAGACTGTTCCATGGAGGGACATTGCTCCAGAGGCTAAACTGGGGTGAAGCCCTCATGGGGTCAACATGGCCCCAGGTACCATGGGGTCACAGAAGGATCGGGGGTGTCTGAATGCTGCAGAGCTTGCAGGTATTAGAGCGGAGAAGCCAGCTACAGAGTCAGAGCTGAGGAGTGAGCTCTCAGCTTGGGGTTACCTTGAACTGTTAGGCTGGGTGAGCTCAGAGTGCAGCCAGAGGCCAGGGAGATGGGAGTGATTGAGCACCTTTCTCTGAGGGTGCACTGAGGAGTGGGGCCCCGAACTCTTGGCTCCTCTGTGCTGGAGATTGGGAGGCCACCATTTTCATTCCCATCCTATGTAACTCTATGGAAAGCATTCAGGGAACAAAAGCTCTCAAAGGTGAACCCTAGCAGATTACTTAGCCCGGCCCCTGGTAAGGGTGGTGCAATTCCACCTCGGGCAAAGACATTTGAGAATCACTACAACAGGCCCCTCCCCCAGAAGATCAGCAAGAAATTCAGCCAAGAAAGACCAAGTTCACTTGCCAAGGAGAACAGTGGAAATCCAGAGGAGGGGAAAGCAAAGCATGGAATTCATGGCTTTCTCCCCATGATTGTTTCCTCTTGCAGTTAATTCATTTTTTAAATTTTTTTCCTTCTAAATTTTTTTTAACTTTTACCCTTTCTTCTTTTAACACTTTTAAACTAGTTTATCTTAAAAATACCTTTTCATTACAAAAAATAATATTTTTTGAACCTTTGTTATTATAGTCATATTTTATCCTTCATTCTATCTAACTTTATTTTTTGTGAAAATTTTATTTTTTGTATACACATGGGTTTTTTCCTTCTAAAAAGTTTGGGGTACAAGTTCTTCTAATAGATCAAAATATACCCTAAATCTAGCTCCAGGCTTGTTCTAGTCTCCAGCCCGAGCAAAATCTCTCCACTTCCTTTTTCCTTATTCTTCCAACTAATGTACTTTATCAACTCCTTTTGTAGAAATTAAAAAAAATTTTTTTCATCTTTATAGCCATGTTCCATCCCTTCATTGTGTTTACCCTTATATATGTTTTTCATTCTTTAAAATTTTGGGAGGTAGTTTCTTCTAAGAGACCAAAATACTCCCAAAATTAAGAGGGTTACCCTCTTCTAGTCACCTGTCTAATATATATATATATATTTTTTTTTCTTTTTATATTTTTAAAATTTGCTTTCTTTTTTTTTTTTAAATGTTTTTCCTGAACTTCTTTTTATCCCGTTCCTCTACACCCCATGATTTGGGGTCTCTTCTGACTTGGTTAAAGCACATTTTCCTAGGGTCTTTGCCACACTTTTAGTATTTTATTTACTCCTTCATATATTCTTATCTGAACAAAATGACAAGGCAGAAAAATTCACCCCAATAAAAAAGAACAAGAGGCAATAACAAAAGCTAGGGACCTAATCAATACAGACATTGGTAATATATCAGATCTAGAGTTCAGAATGACAATTCTCAAGGTTCTAGCCAGGCTCGAAAAAGGAGTGGAAGATATTAGAGAAACCCTCTCTGGAAAGATAAAAGCCCTTTCTGGAGAAATAAAAGAACTAAAATCTAACCAAGTTGAAATTTAAAAAGCTATTAATGAGGTGCAGTAAAAAATGGAGGCTCTTACTGTTAGGATAAATGAGGCAGAAGAAAGAATTAGTGATATAGAAGACCAAATGATAGAGAATAAAGAAGCTGGGCAACAGAGAGACAAACAAATACTGGATTACGAGGGGAGAATTCAAGAGATAAGTGACACCATAAGATGAAACATAAGAATAATTGGGATTCCAGAAGAAGAAGAAAGAGAGGGGGAGTAGAAGGTATATTGGAGAGAATTACTGTAGAGAATTTCCCTAATATGGCAAAGGGAATAAGCATCAAAATCCATGGAGTGCAGAGAACCCCCCTCAAAATCAATAAGAATAGGTTCACACCCCATCACCTATGAGTAAAATTTACAAGTCATAGCGACAAAGAGAAAATCCTGAAAGCAGTCCGGGAAAAGAAGTGTGTAACATACAAAGGCAAAAATACTAGTTTGGCAGCAGACTTATCCACAGAGACCTGGCAGGCCAGAAAGAACTGGCCTGATATATTCAGACCACTAAATGAGAAAAACATGCAGCCAAGAATACTATATCCAGCTAGGCAATCATTGAAAATAGAAGGAGAGATAAAAAGCTTCCAGGATAAACAAAAACTGAAAAAGAATTTGCAAATACCAAACCAGCTCTACAGGAAATATTGAAAGGGGACCTCTATGCAAAGAGGGACCCTAAAAGTAGTAGATCAGAAAGGAACAGAGACAATATACAGTAACACTCACCTTACAGGCCATACAATGGCACTAAATTCATATCTCTCAATAGTTACCCTGAATGTTAATGGGCTAAATGCCCCAATCAAAAGACACAGGGGATCAGAATGGATTAAAAAACAAAACCCATCTATATGTTGCCTCCAAGAAACTCATTTTAAGCCCGAAGACACCTCCAGATTTAAAGTGAGGGGGTGGAAAAGAATTTACCATGCTAATGGACATCAGAAGAAAGCAGGAGTGGCAATCCTTATATTAGATCAATTAAATTTTAAGCCAAAGACTATAATAAGAGATGAGAAAGGACACTATATCATACTCAAAGGGTCTGTCCAACAGAAAGATCTAACAATTTTAAATATCTATGCCCCCAATGTGGAAGTAGCCAACTATATAAACCAATTAATAACAAAATCAAAGAAACACATTGACAATAATACAATAATTGTAGGGGAATTTAATACTCTCCTCACTGAAATGGACAGATCATCCAAGCAAAAGATCAACAAGGAAATAAAGGCCTTAAATGAGACACTGGACCAGATGGACATCACAGATATATTCAGAACATTTCAACTCAAAGCAACAGAATACACATTCTTCTCTAGTGCACATCGAACATTCTCCAGAATAGATCACATCCTCGGTCATAAATCAGGTCTCAACTGATATCAAAAGATTGGGATCATTCCCTACATATTTTCAGACCACAATGCTCTGAAGCTGGAACTCAATTGCAAGAGGAAATTTGGAAAGAACCCAAATACATGGAGACTGAACAGCATCCTCCTAAAGAATGAATGGGTCAAAAAGAAATTAAAGAAGAATTGAAAAACTTCATGGAAACAAATGATAAACAAACACAACAGTTCAAAATCTGTGGGACATAGCAAAGGCAGTCCTCAGAGGAAAATATATAGCTATACAAACCTTTCTCAAGAAACAAGAAAGGTCTCAAATACACAACCTAACCCTACACCTAAAGGAGCTAGAAAAAGAACAAAGAAAACCTAAACCCAGCAGGAGAAGAGAAATCTTAAAGATCAGAGCAGAAATCAATGAAATAGAAACAAACAAAACAACAACAACAACAACAACAACAAAACCAAAAACAAACAACAATTAAAAAAATAGAACAATCAGTGAAACTAGGAGGTGGTTCTTTGAAAGAATTAATAAGATTGACAAACCCTGGCCAGACTTATCAAAAAGAAAAGAGAAAGGACCCAAATAAATAAAATCATGAATGAAAGAGGAGAGATCACAACCAATACCAAAGAAATACCAAACAATTATAAGAACATATTATGCCAACAAATTTGACAATCTGGAAGAAATGGATGCATTCCTAGAGACATATAAACTACAATAACTAAAACAGGAAGAAATAGAAAACCTGAACAGACCTATAACAAGTATGGAGATTGAAACAGTCATCAAAATTCTCCAAACAAACAAAAGACCAGGGTCAAATGGCTCCCCAGGGGAATTCTACCAAACATTTAAAGAAGAATTAATGCCTATTCTCCTGACACTGTTCCAAAAAGTAGAAATGGAAGGAAAACTTCAAAACTCGTTTTATGAAGTCAGCATCACCTTGATCCCAAAACCAGACAAGGCTCCCGTCGAAAAAGAGAATTAGAGACCAATATCCTTGAAGAACACAGATGCGAAAATTCTCACCAAAATACTAGCCAATAGGATCTAATATTACATTAAAAGGATTATTCACCACGACCACGTGGGATTTATTCCAGGGCTGCAAGATTGGTTCAACATCCACAAATCAATCAATGTGATACAACACATTAATAAAAAAAAGAAAAAGAACCATATGATACTCTCAACAGATGCTGAAAAAGCATTTGACAAAGTACAGCATCCCTTCCTGATCAAAACGATTCAAAGTGTAGAGATAGAGGGAACATACCTCAATACCATCAAAGCCATCTATGAAAAACCCACCGCAAATATTGAAAGACCCTTGATCCGCACCCAAGAAGCAGACACCAAGCCTCCACTGGATGCAAGTTGCAAGAGGTTTATTGGTTACACCGGCGCCTGCGGACGCATCAGCCCTTGTGGGCTGAGCGCGCCGGACTAAGTTGGGGAGCAGATTATATAGGGCAAGGTTGGGGTGGCGGGAAGCGAGCTTACAGAAGCAGATGCTTGGTTACAGGGATCTGATTGGTTAACTTAAATCAAGCATTGTCAGGCGCTGGGTTTAAGGCAAGGACACAATGGTTTGTTCTGGTGGGCCTTGGCTCAGCACTCTGGAAAGTCCCAGCTACACTCTATTCCTCATTTGTCTTTTCTCTTGACAGACTGGGTGATCACAGACAATAGACATCATGGTATGTGTTGCCATCGGCTATGGGAACAATCAAGCCTTCAGCAAGGGGATAGGGGGTGCTTTGGGGACATCAGGTTACTTAAACAAGCCTTTAGCAAGGGGAGAGGGGTCTTTCAATATCATTCTCAATAGAGAAAAACTGAGAGCTTTTCTGCTAAGGTCAGGAACATGGCAGGCATGTCCATTATCACGACTGCTATTCAACATAGTACTAGAAGTCCTAGCCTCAGCAATCAGACAACAAAAGGAAATTAAAGGCATCCAAATCAGCAAAGAAGTCAAATGATGACTCTTTGTAGATGATATGATGCTATATGTGGAAAACCCAAAAGGATCCACCCCAAAACTGCTAGAACTTGTACACGAATTCAGTAAAGTGTCAGGATATAAAATCAATGCACAGAAATCAGTTGCATTTCTTTACACCAACAACAAGACAGAAGAAAGAGAAATTAAGGAGTCAATCCCATTTACAATTGCACCCAAAACCATAAGATACCTAGGAATAAACCTAACCAAAGAGGCACAGAATCTATACTCAGAAAACTATAAAGAACTCATGAAAGAAATTGAGGAAGACACAAAGAAGTGGAAAAATGTTCCATGCTCCTGGATTGGAAGAATAAATATTGTGAAAATGTCTATGCTACCTAAAGCAATCTACACATTTAATGCAATTCCTATCAGAATACCAACCATTTTTTTCAAAGAAATGGAACAAATAATCCTAAAATTTATATGGAACCAGAAAAGACCTCGAATAGCCAAAGGGATATTGAAAAAGAAAGCCAAAGTTGGTGGCATCACAATTCTGGACTTTAAGCTCTATTACAAACCTGTCATCATCAAGACAGTATGGTACTGGCACAAAAACGGACACATAAATCAATGGAACAGAAGAGAGAGCCCAGAAATAGACCCTCAATTCTATGGTCAACTAATCTTCGACAAAGCAGGAGAGAATGTCCAATGGAAAAAAGACAGCCTCTTCAACAATTGGTGTTGGGAAAATTGGACAGCCACATGCAGAAAACTGAAATTGGACCATTTCCTTACACCACACATGAAAATAGACTCAAAATGGATGAAGGACCTCAATGTGAGAAAGGAATCCATCAAAATCCTTGAAGAGAACACAGGCAGCAACCTCTTCGACTTCAGCCGCAGCAACTTTTTCCTGGGAACATCGCCAAAGGCAAGGGAAGCAAGGGCAAAAATGAACTATTGGGATTTCATCAAGATCAAAAGCTTTTGCACAGCAAAGCAAACAGTTAACAAAATCAAAAGACAACTGACAGAATGGGAGAAGATATTTGCCAACGACATATCAGATAAAGGACTAGTGTCCAGAATCTATAAAGAACTTAGCAAACTCAACACCCAAAGAACAAAGAATCCAATCAAGAAATGGGCAGAGGACATGAACAGACATTTCTGCAAAGAAGACATCCAGATGGCCAACAGACACATGAAAAAGTGCTCCATATCACTCGGCATCAGGGAAATACAAATCAAAACCACAATGAGATATCACCTCACACTAGTCAGAATGGCTAAAATCAACAAGTCAGGAAATGACAGATGCTGGCGAGGATGCGGAGAAAGGGGAACACTCCTACACTGTTGGTGGGAATGCAAGCTGGTGCAACCTCTCTGGAAAACAGCATGGAGGTTCCTCAAAATGTTGAAAATAGAACTGCCCTATGACCCAGCAATTACACTATTGGGTATTTACCCTAAAGATACAAACGTAGTGATCCAAAGGGGCACGTGTACTCGAATGTTTATAGCAGCAATGTCCACAATAGCCAAACTATGGAAAGAACCTAGATGTCCATCAACAGATGAATGGATCAAGAAGATGTGGTATATATACACAATGGAATACTATGCAGCCATCAAAAGAAATGAAATCTTGCCATTTGCGACAACATGGATGGAACTAGAGCGTATCATGCTTAGCAAAATAAGTCAAGCGGAGAAAGACAACTATCATATGATCTCCCTGATATGAGGAAGTGGTGATGCAACATGGGGGCTTAAGTGGGTACGAGAAGAATCAATGAAACAAGATGGGATTGGGAGGGAGACAAACCATAAGTGACTCTTAATCTCACAAAACAAACTGAGGGTTGCTGGGGGGAGGGTGTTTGAGAGAAGGGGGTGGTATTATGGACATTGGGGAGGGTATGTGTTTTGGTGAGTGCTATGAAGTGTGTAAATCTGGTGATTCACAGACCTTTACCCCTGGGGATAAAAATATATGTTTATAAAAAATAAAAAATTACATTAAAAAAAAAAAAAGGACGACAAGAGAACAACAACAACAACAAAAAAAAAAACCCTACAGGAGAACATAAGCAGTAATCTCTTTGACATAGGCCACAGCATCTTTATTCGACACATCTCCAAAGGCAAGGGAAACAAAAGTGAAAATGAACTTTTGGGTCTTCATCAAGTTAAAAAAGCTTCTGCACAGCAAAGGAAACAGTCAACAAAACAAAATGCAACCTGTGGAATGAGAGAATATATTTACAAATGACACTACAAAGGACTGATATCCAAGTTCTATAAAGAACTTCTCAGACTCAACACCCAAAAAACAAATAATCAAGTTAGAAAATGAGCAGAAGACATGAACAGACACTTCTCCAAAGAAGACATATGGATAGCTAACAGACACATGAAAAAATGTTATTGGCAGAGATCTGGGAAATTCAAATCAAAACCGCATTAAGATACCACCTTACAGCAGTTAGAATGGCAAAAATTAACAAAAGAAGAAACAATAAATGTTGGCAAGGATGTGGAGAATGGGGAACCCCTTCCACTGTTGGTGGGAATGTAAGTTGTTAAAGCCACCTTGGAAAACAGTGTGGAAGTTCCTGAAAATATTACCCTATGGCCCAGTAATTGCACCAATGGTTATTTATCCCAAAGATATAGATGTAGTGAAAAGAAGGGCCATGTGCACCTCAATGTTCATAGCAGCAATGTCCACAATAACCAGACTGTAGAAAGAGATGAGATGCCCTTCAATAGAAGAATGGATAAAGAAGATGTGGTCCATATATACAATGGAATTTTACTCAGCCATCAGAAAGGATGAAGACCCAACTTTTGCATCAACATGTATGGGACTGGAGGAGACTATGCTAAGTGAAATAAGTCAAGCAGAGAAAGTAAATTATCATATGGTTTCACTTATTTGTGGAACCTAAGGAATAGCATGGAGGACATTAGGAGAAGGAAAGGAAAAATGAAGGGAAATCAGAGGGGGAGAAAAACCATGATAAATTATGGACTCCAGGAAACAAACTGCGGGTTTTGGAGGGGAAGAGGTGGGGGGATGGGTTAGCCTGGTGATGGGTATTAAGGCGGGCACATATTGCATGGACACTGGGTGTTATATGCAAATGATGAATTGTTGAACACTACATCAAAAACAAATGATGGGGGTGCCTGGGTGGCTCAGTGGGTTAAACCTCTGCCTTTGGCTCAGGTCATGATCCCAGGGTCCTGGGTTGGAGCCCCACATCAGGCTCTCTGCTCAGCAGGGAGCCTGCTTCCTCCTCTCTCTCTGCCTGCCTCTCTGCCTACTTGTGATCTCTGTCTCTCAAATAAATAAAATCTTTTAAAACAAACAAACAAAAAAGGAAAGATGTACTGTATGGTAATCAACATAACAAAATAATTAAAAAATGAAATTTACATTGTCTTGAAAACGAAATCTGGATGAATGTTGAAACCTTCAACTACCAACCCTTCCTCCCTTATCCCCTAAAATCTCTCATATATATTGAACTATCCTTGCGAATTGAAGTAATATTGTCCTGGAATTGGTAGTAAAGATTAATTAGATACTTCCTTGGTTGCGGAGATATGTGTATTAAGACACAAAAAAATAGAGCTACTCATCATTTATTGTGTAAAGAAATGTCTTGCATTACTTTTAAGTAACTTAGTGTTGAAGCATTGCAGTTTTTGGTGTCTCCCAGATGTGAAATAAAAGATCTGAAATATTCATTAGTTTTAATTGTGTCATTTACAGGGGAAGAACGTAGAGACTGCACTTAAGAGCGTGATAATTTACACATGTATTTCTGGCTTGTAATTTGAGGGGATGGAAATAATGTTTTTATTTAGGGCATGTATTTCTAAGAATAAGTACAATATGTTAACAAGGCAAGACAATCAGAATACTACGTTTTCCCTTTTCTCCAGAATAGGCTAATGACATCATTTAGGGCTACCTCCTTTGCATTATCCCCTCTTTGATAATCAGAGCCCCTCTTTGGTAGAGTAATAAAGATGTCACTTGAGTGCATCCACTCCTGAGATGCTGGCTCACATTCCCCATACAGGGTTCAGACACTGCAGTCGACCCCCTGAGCTCTGGTGTGTGCCAGGCTTCTGTCCTCTCAGATAGTCCCAGGTGGAGGGCACAGAGATTTCATTTAGCTTGAGACTTTTGAGCTTTTTCAAAAGTAGGACTGTTGATGAGGTCACTGAATAGTCTTGGAAGGGTCCTTGGCTGAAAATTTTGTGGTATGCTTTCTTTCTGCATGTGCTCTAGAACAAGGTGCAACCCTTTTGACATGGACTTTCCTCTCAAATATTTCTAATAGAGTGCCTGACATGTAATAAAGCTCAAGAAATAGTATTTTTTCCTCTTTTCCCTGCACAAAACTTATTAAAAAAAAAAAAAAAAAGAACTACAGAGAATTTTTAGGAAAGGGAGAGTCCGTGTCTACCTGAGGTGGGGATGAGAAATGTTTTGTGGATGAGGCTGATTTGAGCCAAGAACTGAAGAACAGGTTCACTTATTCATTTGACAGACATGAGAGCCTACTTATTACATTTCAAATGAGAATATGATGGTAACCAAAAACAAACACAAGAGATCAAAGTCTGAGGAGGGAAATAAACATTCATCAACTCAGCATATAGATAAACATGAATTTATATGGCAAGTGACCTAAATGCCCAAACTAATGCTGCAATCTAAATGTCAACCTAAATGGTGAAATAAATTATGTTCGACTTCATCTATGAAACCACGAAATTGTTTCAAATAATGTAAAATGATTACAATACACTGGATATTTAAAAATGGGACATAACTGGTACCAGGGTGACTCAGTCAGTTAAGCATCTGTCTTTGGCTCAGGTCATGATCCTGGTGTCCTGGGATCAAGCCCCGAGTTGGGCTCCCCGCTCATCAGGAAGTCTGCTTCTCTCTCCCTGCTCTTGTGCTCTTGCTATCTCTCTCGCCCACTCGCTCTCTCAAATCAAATCTTTAAAAATTTAAAGTGGGACATAAAAGTATAGAATACAATCCCTATTTTATAAAACAAATGCATGTTTGCCCATGCATAGGAAAGTTGATTTATACCACATGGAGATTTTGAAGCACAGAAGATGTTCTCATTGAAGAGTAATGTTTTGGAGCGCCTGGGTGGCTCAGACAGTTAAGCAGCTACCTTTGGCTCAGGTCATGATCTCGGGGTCCTGGGATTAAGCCCCACATCAGACTCCCTGCTGAGTGGAAGCCTGCTTTTCCCTCTGTTTGCTGCTGCCCCTGCTTGTACTTTCTTTCTCTCTGTGTCAAATGAATAAATTAAATATTTAAAAAACAAATAAAGAAAGAATAATGTTTTTTGCCAGGAGACAAGTAGACTTGGTTTTCCATTGTTTGAATTTGCATTTAGAGCCTTTGCATGCTTCAATGAGGAACTAAAGTTTTAACATATATTCTTTCTCTTTTGGTTGCTTCTTTTTGGTTTTGATGGGGTAGGGAGTAAGGTGAAGGTCCTTGAGAGAACAAACATTAAAGTTGTAAGTACAAATTCAAAGGAGTACATGCACCCCAATGTTTATAGCGGCATTATCAACAATATCCAGAAAGACGGGCAGATGCTCCCTAAGGAAGCCCAGTCCCTCAGTTGGTCATTTCCGAGCCTAAAACACAAGACATTGAGTGGGTCTGGAGATTGGGATTGTAGGTTTAAAAAAAAAAAAAAAAAAGGCTTCCAGGTTCTCAAATTTTGATAAAGAAGCAGCTAGTTTGTTGGTGTAACGTAGCTGACATTTGCCTTTTCCAGAGGGCTTGGGGGCCTTTTTCTCTGGTTGCCTCGTTCAGTTGGCTCATCGACTGGCACGTGGAAATGTAAGAATATCAAGGAGAGGGCAGGAAAAACCATGGATTAACAGAGCCATAGCCCAGAGCTCTTAAAAATGTTCCCTTTAGCTCTGACTTTCCAAACGCCCTCACAACACCTGGGGTCACTAAGTCCGCGTCCCTCCCACCCTGCTTGCTGCCTGGGGCCCCCAGATTCGCTGGCTGCTCCTGAATGTGTTACTTCAAGAGGTTTCTGCTTTTATCTTTGCCAAACTTCTGAGCCCCCGAGGGACTAGGAACTTCAACAGCTTTGCCCTGAACCAAACAAAACCAGGAAAAAACTCACGTCTGAGCCACATGACAGGCGTGTTCTAAGGAGTCTGGGCATGATTTTGGATCCATCCTCACTCTGGCGGGGTCAGTCTCCACGTGAGCACCTGAGCTACTTGAAGACACCACCCCCTTGGCCGTGGTCCCTAGAACAACAGCACAACCCTGAGTCATGGTCAGAAGGGGCAGGACAGTGCCAGGACTCGGGATCTCTGTGCTGTGTGACACAAGGCGATAAGTGACAATCTTCCAGTCCTGACCTCCACAACCTTAGAAAGTGTAGTGGTAATTTGTGTGCAAAGATTTGACATTTTAAAATTACCAAGTTCCTGAAATTCAATAAAATATGTTTACTAATTTAAAAAAATAGCCAATTTGTGGAAAGAAACCAAATGTCCATCTACTGATGGACAAGTCAATAAAAGGAGATGCAGCATATATATATATATATATATATATGTATATATATATATATATATATATATATGGAATATTACTCAGCCATCAAAAAGAATGAAATCTTGACATTTGTAATGATGTGGATGGAGCTAGAGTGTATTACACTAAGTGGAATATGTCAGTCAGAAGAAGATAAATACCACATGATCTCACTCACTTGTGGAATTTAAGAAAGAAAACAGATGAATACATGGGAAGGGGGAAAAGAAAAAATAGACAGGGACACCTGGGTGGATCAGTCAGTTAAGCATTTGCCTTTGGCTCAGATCATGATCCCAGGATCCTGGGATTGAGCTCTGCATTAGGCTCCCTGATTGGCAGGAGTCTGCTTCTCCCTTTTCTCCCCTCTCATGCTCTCTCTCACTATCTCTGTTTGTCTCTCTCTCTCTCAAATAAATAAATAAAATCTTTTTTTAAAAAAAAGAAAGAAATAAAAAATGGAGAGAGGAAAACAAGCCATAAATGACTCATAAGGACAGAAAACAAACTGAGGGTTGCTGGAGGGATGTGGGCAGGAGATGGGATAAATGGGTGATGGGTACTAAAGAGGGCACTTATTGTGAGGAGCACTTGGTGTTCTATATAAGTGATGAATCACTGAATTCTCCTCCAGAAACCAATATTTCACAGCATGTTAACTAACAAAATTTATATTAAAATAAATAAATAAAAAGAATTAATTAACAAATTTAATAAACTTGCAGGATACGAAATCAAGATTCAGACAAAAAAATCCTAAAAAATTTAAAAAATGAATTGTAAATAAAACATGCTTTCAGTGGTCTTATTTGTGTACTAATGAATTAATACATTATTACCTGGAATTTTGTCTGAGAAAACCAAGGAATGTCAGATTTTATCTTTGGAAGAAATCCAGCTTCAAGGAAATTCTATTGTGGTGAATTTTTCCTTGAACCTTGAATGGATATGACAGATACTACAAAGTTCTGGTTCCATTCTTCTTCTGGAGCACACTCAGGGGAACTGTTCTTTCCTGACTGCTTATAGTTAGGTGTGCCCCTGGGCCTAGTTCTGCCCAATGCTGAGGATCCTTTCTGATTAAGATTGTACAAAATGCCAGTAGGAAGCCCACCCACTCTGCTCATCCTTGTGAGGCAAATGTAGAAATATGTGCTGACATAAGGTTCCTTCGAGTGACTACTGAGCAGAGACTCTTCAACCCCTTCTACTGCCCCCACCTAACACCACCCCAGGACCATGTTGGACATTTTAACATAAGTGAAAAATACACCTTTGTTGTTTAAGCCACTGAGATTTGGAGCGTTCAGGGTTACCACAGTTAGCCTATCCTGAATGACAGGGACAGCAACTTGAACTCCTTACTGACACTGGCTTACCCAAAGATCAAAAGAGCCTTCTAAATATCCAAGTTTTCTATTATGACAGATTTCCATGATGTGGCCATTTTCAGTGGCTAGTGGAACTTTCTTTTAGAACAGTACACAATATTGTAGTAGAGAAGATTACATGAAAATGCCTGGAGAATGATTTCCTTCTGTGATTTCTAAAGAGCGTGTGTATTTAGTGCCAAATGCAAAATTGCCAGACAACAAATGAAAAACTCAATCAAACATCTATGTGTTCTCAAATAGTATCTGGATCCTTCATATCAGACAAAACATCTGGTTGACTGCTGAACTGGAACATTTTGCAGTGGATATTTAGCATTGTCCATAAATAGGACTAAAGTCAATAATGCAGTCCGAGTTTGGGCATAGAAATCCTCTGTTTGGTGAAGTGAACAAGAAATAGACATAAGCACAAGCATTAGATGTTTTGTTAAATGCTTTGTAGCTCTAGAAGTTGGGAGATTTGTTCTCCTGATAAAAGATATCTTTTAAAAAGTCCACTGTCAATAATAGACTAGTTTCTTTTTTTTTAAATAGATATTTTCTCTCTCTTAAAATGCAAATATGACAGAGGTGGTCACAACAATTTGTCAAATATACATGCAAAGGGGCGCCTGGGAGGCTCAGTGGGTTAAAGCCCCTGCGCTCGGCTCAGGTCAAGATCCCAGGGTCCTGGGATCAAACCCCACACTGGGCTCTCAGCTCAGCAGGGAGCCTGCTTCTCCCTCTCCCTCTAGCTGCTGCTTCCCCTGCTTGTGCTCTCTCTCCTCCATTCTCTGTGTCAAATAAATAAATAAAATTTTTAAAATACATACATGCAAATCATGGAAGGAAAATTGTCTGGATGTTTAGGCTAGAGTAAGCTGTAAACTAGGAAATGGGTAATTAGAGAAAAATATGAATAGGGAAAGCAATTTCAGGAAGTAAGCAAGAGCTCTTCAAATTAAGTGACACAGAAATTTCTCAAAGTTCTGTTTTTCCTACACAGACAAACACTTAATCTTTTTTCTCCTAAAATGAGATTTTCATATAAAATGTGCAAATGGATTCTGGAATTCCTGAGAGAGGCAGACACACACATAGATGCACGAAGACAGAGACAGAGACAAAGAGAGGAGAATTTTTTTCATAATTAAAGACACAGCATGTATGCTATGAACAAGAAAGTTGATAAACAGTACTTTTGGGGGGGAAAAAAAGCATTGATTTTCATATGTTTATTTGGGCCACTTTTCTACAATTAACTGTGTCTTAGTGCTAGCCAATGATTTCTACCTTTTAATGTACTGTTTTCCATAAATTGATACAGTTTAGAGAGGCAAGGAGTCCTGTTCTGCTTCATGACTGTGAGCCTTGTGTCTGCCTGATGTCAGTTACATTTGTTCTGGGAAATTTGCTGCTTCATTGCTGTTGGCCTCACAACAGGATCACAAAATACTTCAAGGTCATGTACAGTGTCCTCTGGAATGAAGTGGAGGAAACCCTATTTCCTGCTAGAATCAGTTGAGCTTCTGGTACAAAAGGTCACTATTGGCTACAACCTCTTGTGTGGCTCTGGAACTCTCTGAGGGAACTGGTCCAACCAGACATGGGTGTGGAGCAGGAATTGGCCTGTCGTTAATTTACTTGGCCTCATGCTGATGAATAATAATGACTTATATGTCATAGATTTTTATCTGATGGGAGCATAAAAGGTTTTAAATCCCCATACTCCCATCAACTCTTTTGCAACTAACTGAAACTTAAAACACTGGCATTTTTCCTCCCTATTGTTGCTTAAGATAGCTATTTAATAGAAAATACGTAGAAATGTCTGGATGGAGATAACACTTCAACTGACTTGATAATAATCAGATTCCTGCATCCCTTCCTTCAAATCACTGAGGACAATTGTTCAGATTGATAGTTTTACATTGTATGTCTCCGTGTAGTTAACCCAATCTCATCATTGTTATTAAGTATAAAAACTCCCCAAGACCCATTTCTCCACCTCCTCCTCTTCTCGCTTTGTTTTTCCTTGTGAGAAACCCACTGCTGCCTATAGACTTAATCGGGTAATAAATGTGTTGTTATAGCCAATAATCTTTTTTTTTTTTTTAAATATCCAGTGTCAGTATCAATTCCCCACCTTAGGTCATGAGTGTCCTATTACTTCTGACCTCCAAACTTCAGTGTGTTATCACCTATATTGATCATTTGGTTTTTTGCCTATGGGAGATAGTCTTATTTGAGTTTCTACATGTCTTAATGGTGAGCCAAGACTGCAAGTCTCTATTACCCAGGCCATCTCTGATGTTTGTTTATGCAGCTGGGAAGCTGCGAGATGAGGTAATATTTGGGCATAGAGCATAGTAGCTTGCTTCTTGCTAAAAAAGAAATGGATTCCTCAAGCTCCACTGATGCTTGCTGTGTTGCAAATAACAAAGTCATTTGTTTCTGACCGAAGATCTTGTGTCTTCTGCTAAGCACCTGGAAAACTGCTATAGGCTAAATTTATAGCCTATACATGGAATAAAACCAAATCCATATCCGCAGTCTATACCACCTTGATTGCTTTTATGTATGTGCTTTTGCCCCCAAATAGTAAGCCCTTCAAGATCAAGAGTCTGAGTCCTCTTTGCACTGCCTTTCATAAACTTCAATAAACATTCAGGAAGTGTTCAGTGGCTATGGTGATATCAACTTATATCATGAGGGGATGGAATTTTGATATCAACACAACAAGGATATCATTGTGGCAACTTGTAATGCCATAAGAGGATGCCACTCCTTGCTTTCCCCTTACTCACCCTAACTCATGGAGTAGATGATACCATATTGTGGAGAGATTTTTCTGCAGGAAACAGATGTGAGGAACTAGACTGTAATGGAAAGATGCTGGGAATATCACAGACAGGGTTACTCCACCCTTCTGTCCCCACCCTAGTAACAGAAAGCTTCAGCAGAACAGTCATTTGCCATGAAGAAGAAAAGCTCACTTCAGGAAAAAAACAAGACACAAAAAGAAAACAAAAAAGAAGAAGGAGGAGGAGGACAGGGAATGGAGCTGCTTCTTCTCTATATTAGTACAATAGCAAATCTTTGTCTCTCTCTGTACTGTTTACTGAGGAGGAACTGACAGCTTTCCTTGAACTGAAAACCATCATATGGCTTCCAAAGGAGTCCAGTAGGTGCGAAGATTCTCTGAGTAATAAGTTCCTTTATCTTTTTGAGGTGCAAAGTACTCATTTCCCTGTCAAGTAAATATATAAATTTCCTTCTCATTTAACCAGACATACTTGTTTATCTTTTTATTTTTTAAAGATTTTATTTACTTCTTTGACAAAGAGAAATAAGGAGAGAGGGAATATAAGCAGGGGGAGTGGGAGAGGGAGAATCAGGCTTCCCATTGAGCAGGGAGCCCCATGCAAAGCTTCATCCCAGAACCTTGGAATCACAACCTGAGCCAAAGGCAGACACGTAATGACTGAGTCACTCAGGTCCCCTGAACAGACATATTTGTAATGCTAAATGATGCACCGGTAAATGTGCTGTACTGATTCTATGCCTTGGAAGGTGTTCCCAGGAGAGTGGACTCTTTGGTGTGACCACCATAAGAATCCGTGTCTCATAACTCCCATGGCAGGAAGCATCACTGACCTAAAGCCCAGCCACCTTGCTTTGAAATCCATTTCTCCGTTTGTACAAAGCTCATGCTTCTCAGGCCTTGTTCTTGGACACTGAGTGTGGCAGGAATATTATAGCAGGCCCATTCCTTGGATGTGTGCTACTATTCTGATGGGTGACTTCTGTTCAAGATGTCCCAGCAACCTTGTGGAACTCCCCTTACAAGTGAACTTCTACATGACAGTCTTTCCTTGTTTCTGTTCTCTTGAGGTCAGACTTGCACCACAGTCTAATACCTCTCCTACCTTCCCCCAGCTCCCTCCATATTTTCTCCTTAGGGGCATTAGCCCTAATAAATTTCTAGCATGTTCAATCCTGTCTTGGTATTGGCCTCTCAAAAGATGGACTAACTAATGTGCCTTAGAAATTAACAATGCTATTTGTTGAAAGCATGGAGATTCTTACAGCGGTTTGAGATGAACATAATGTAATCTGAAATTATGAATATTGGGCTCATTTATAACAATAAAACTCTGAGAGTTCCAGGAATTTTGGAGGAAATTATAATAAAATACTATTTATGCTGTGTACTTAGTATTTCAGCAGTTATAAATTTTTTATTCTAACGTGGGTTATATTTATCAGGATAATGGTCTCTCAAATGCATCCTTGGTTTCTCAGACCATTCCTTTGGCTACAGAGGTTGTGTGCCCCAAATCCACTTGCTTTCTCTCCCTACAGTCTTCAACCCTTATTGTCTTATTTATCCTTTAAAATTGGTTCCGACTGTCTGTGAAGCCTTTGCAGCCTCTTCCCAAGCAGAGTGTTTCTCTGTGTTTTCCTTGCTTACAAAGGACTTTTATTTAGTATGTTATTGATTATAGTCACTACCTGTCATATTTGTTACATTACCATGAGATCCTTATGTTATCTCTCATGGTGGAAGTGTCTTTTGAGTGGGTTGCATTTTATGAATATGTGGGTCCCTCTCCTTTCAAGGGGAAAGATCAGGACACATTCTGTGCACACTTACAGATCTGAGTGTAACTACTATCTCAGTCATGGCTATTTAATAGGGAAGCACTTGAAAGTTTTGCAATTTAGATCCCACCACTGGGGACTGCTTTCATCTTTTTTGCCTGACTCTTGACTGCTGAAAAATAATGTTAATTATAAAGTTACATAATGTTCTGTACTGATAATTTTTAAAAAGACAATAATGATTTAAGACCAGTCCATCGAATCTTTTAATTTGAAATTATAACTACTTTCTACGAGCCGGCCAGATCTCACTTTTGACTTTTCTCTCTAATTGCTTCCAAAATGAATGCTCAACTCCATATTCTGTTATCCTCTTCAATATGTTGCAGCATTTTGGGGGGCACCTGGGTGGCTTAGTAAAGTGTCTAACTTAGGTCATGATCTCAGGGTCCTGAAATCAAGCTCTGAGTCCGACTCCCCAGCTCAGTGGGGAGTTTGTTTCAGTACTCTTTTTCTCTCTTCCTCTGTCTCTTTCTCTATCTCAAATAAATACATCTTTTTGAAAAATGGTACAGCAGGGGCGCCTGGGTGGCTCAGTGGGTTAAAGCCTCTGCCTTCAGCTCAGGTCATGATCCCAGGGTCCTGGGATCAAGCCCGGCATTGGGCTCTCTGCTCAGCAGGGATCCTGCTTCCTCCTCTCTCTTCCAGCTTCTCTGCCTACTTGTGATCTCTGTCTGTCAAATAAATAAATAAAATCTTTTTTAAAAAATGGTATAGCACTTTCTATATTATCTCAATATATTGCCCCTCATACTGGAGTTGTTAGGAGCCATCAGAATGATTTGTGTTTCTGTGGAGAAAATCACCTTCCTCCCCTGGGATTCTCATCAGTTTTCATGAGCCTTCTGCTAAAGGCCTGAGACTGTTAAAGATTTAACATCTGGATCCCTTTGAAGTCAGAACAGAGATCAGGTCCCATCCTTTCATCTGGACATCTATAAAGCTGGGATGTGAAGAGAGAGACTTCTGACTGTTGCCAAATTTTTGTTACTCTCCAGTCTCTTCCCTCTTTCCTACATCTGCCTGTAAAATTGCACTGGATACAGAAGATTAGAGAATTTATTTGCATATAACAGTCTCAAATGACCATTTTGTTTTATGGCTTTGTAAAAACATCACATGAAAATATTGGTGTTCTTTTAAAATATAATGATTTAACCCCCAGAGAGTGCATTCAATGGTATTTGGTTGGCAGCTATTGTAAAATAATTCAAATTGGGCTAATCTTCCAAATTAGAGAATGGTGAAATTTGGGAAGAAACTTTCAGCCATAAAGTGAAGCAAAGCAAAAAGAAACTTCACCTGTGTCTTCTCTATTCCCCAAAAATGCAATAGCTCTCTGTTGAATGTATAGAATTTTATTAGACATAATTGAATATGTTTTGAGCTTGATTTTTAAAATTCATTCATTGTAATAGAAACTCTATATTTTTAGGGTGATTTACAATGTTTCATGTAAGTAATTCAGCAGTAACCCAGGCACTGTGTAAGGGAGGTTCAGCAAATATTTCTGAAGTTCTCTGGCCCATATGTCTGTATATATATATGATAACCTATATAGTCATCTACTCTACTATTTTTCAGCATGAGAATGCATGAAACTTTCAGTGGATTCTGTAGTTATCATGAGTAGAAAGGGAGCAAGCATAATACTCATCCCTCTTATTTCAGACCCCCAAAATATAGAATTCTATCTCAATCTTGTTAGAAATTAGCCTGGAGGTGAGCATAGATTTCCTTTTTCTGAGACCCTTCATGATCTAAAATCTCATTAATCTCCCTACTCTATTGAGCTAGAAGCATTTTATCAAGTACAGGGAAATGGTGTACTATAGATGACAGGGAATGTAAGCTTTACCCAACTGAAACTTGCAATATTTTTTTCTTCTTTTTCATCTGAAACTAGTCTTCTGCACTACATAGTCAGAATTATTGCTTTCTTCCCTGTTTCCTTTATTACTCTTCCCAATTTAGAGCAATTATTAGTAGTCACTGAGCAGAGATGACTATGTGTCTTGGGGGAGTTCCTATAATAATCCACATGTCACCTTGCCTATGTTAAGATATAATCTTCAAAAATAAACAGGTAACTCATACCATGTGCAATTAATTCAAAACGAATCAACAACATAAATATAAGGGCTAAAACCATGAAAGTCTTAGAAGAAAATACAGTGTTAAATCTTCATGACCTTAGATTTTGACAATGGATTCTTAGATCTGATACCAAAAGCAATAAGAGAACAGTAAAAGGAAAAAATATGTAAATTGGATTTCATTGAAATTTTAAAAATTGTGCATGAAAATATATTATCAAAAAAGTGAAAAGATAACCTACAGAATGGGAGAAAATATTTACAAATAATTTATCTGGTAAGAGTTTAATATCCAGTGTATATAAAGAATTCCCAAAACTCAAGAGAAAAGAAAAAAATGATTAAAAATTGGCAAAGACTTGAATAGACATTTCTCCAAAGAATATTTACAAATGGGTAATAAACACATGAACAGATACTCAACATCACTAATCATTAGGGAAATACAAATCTTAATGAGATACCACACCACCTTACTAGGATATACTACCATAACTTCAAGAAAATGGAAAAAGAACAAGTGTTGGGGAAATTGTTGTTGATGATAATGTAAAATAGTGCAGCTTTCTGTGAAAAAGTCTAATACCTCCTCCAAAAGCTAGATACAGAATTATAAGACCCAGGAGTTATGCTCCTATGTATATACCTCACAATATTAAAACAGGGGCTCAAACAGATATTTGTATGCCAATGTCCATTGGAACATTATTCATGATAACTGAGTGGTAGAAACTATTCAAGTGTCCTATTAACAGATGAAAGGATAAACAAAATACAGTACATACCTATGATGAAATACTATTAAGCCATAAAAATGAATGAAGTTCTGATATATGCTACAGCATGGATGAACCTTAAAAATATTATGCTTAGTGACAAAAAGCAGATGGAGAAGGACAACTATTATATGACTCCACTTAACATGAAATATTGAGAATAAGCAAATTCATATACAGAAATTGGTCTAGGGTTTACCAGGATGTAGAAGGACAGGACACAGGGGAGTTATAACCTGATTATATAATCTCTATTTGGGGTGATGAAAAGGTTTTGGAAATAGACGATGGTGATAGTTGTGTAATATTGTGAATGTAACTAACACTGCTACATCATACACTTAAAAATGACTAAAATGGCAGCAAATAAATAAATACATGGCTTTGTTACCCTATACCAAGTAGACAAGCCAAATTTGGAAGATGAGTTTAAATATTAGTTTAAGGCTACTGAAAATTGATATTTATTCCCAGAAAGATAATTTAGAGTAGAAACAGCAGTGTTTCATAAGAACCATGAGAAAAAATAAGTATTTCACCCTTTGTTCAGAAGGTTTTCTGTTTGTGGAAGAGAATTCTCTGAAAGAGGGACAGAAGTTTCCTTAAACCTTGTTGTCATTGACATTTGATTAAGACAACCCACATTAGAGGCTATTTGGTTGGTGGAGTTTTCCATTAACTTCGTGTGAGTTTTAAATAATATTTTAAATAATAATTTTAAATAATATTTTTCCTTTAAAATTCTTATATATGCTTGTCTTAGTTACTAAATCTTGTAGTCTGTTACTATCAACAAAACATAAGAGCTCTCACTAAGGCAAGTCTTTAGTCAACTTGTCTTTCTTCTTATTTTTTTCCTGTATGAAATTAGTAATAGGATTTACTAATACTTTTAAATAATTACTTTATTTCTGCTTGGATGACCACCTGGATTAGGACTAAAACTTTCTAACTGCATAACACCTTTCTTCAGGGAAATCTTAAATCCTTGGACTTATTTCCATTCTAATTTGTTTTGTAACCTTAACCTTTTTGGAGGGTAAGAAAGATGGCAAGAAGTGAAGAGAAATAGTAAGAAGCAGCCAATACCTAACTTTTTATCCTCTTACATGGCAACTAACAACACATTAAAAAAAATTCCAAAATTGTGCTTCTTGATGCCAACATACCCTTAGTTTGGATTTGCAAAAAAATTTTTGCTGGAAGTCAAAAATTATTTGTAAGCTCAAGTTTGGGTAATCACATAAAAATATAATATAAATATAATATAAAGTGGTATCTAGAGATAAAAACACACATACAGAAACAAATATAGACACATCACAATCCCAGATTTTCTGGGATATGATAAGTCCCTGAGGGAAAGAGAGGGAGGGGGATATATTTTTAAACATAAAGAATACTTAACTAACTTAAGGATAAAGGATTTATGATGTCAGAAACTGGGTAGGATAAGTAGAATTCAGTGACATAAGGGGATATGATAAGGGCCTGAGGGGAAGAAAGGGAGGGGGAGATATATGTTAAACATGAAGGATACTTAAGTAACTTAAGGATAAAGTATTTATGATGTCAGAAATTGGGTAGGATAAACAGGGTTCAGTGACTTTGATTAATCCTAGAAAGAAAACAGCTATAGTGAGCAGAAAAGAAGGACGGATAAAGAAAGATGAGTCCAAAAAAAAAATGGGATTCTTGAAAGAAGTACATAAAATAAGTGGGAGTGGGGACACTGGTGACTTTCTCATTCACTTTCAAGGATGTTGCAGTGTTAGATTACCTGGGTCTTTTGCTTTTCAAGACTGTTTCTTCACTTTGTTACCCCCACATATTCGGGGGGTATAGGTGTTCATGTTTGTGTCCCTCTAGTTTCTGCTGTAAAATTGTTGAAAACCAGAATGAGGACTATATTCTAAGTGAAAAATTCCTCAGATACCTGGGGATACATAGCGTCTGTAGCAACTTAAACATTTCAGAAAAGATTTTAACTGTTACAATCAAAACAACTTCTCCATCAGAAGCAAATGACCAATTTGACCATTGCTTTATATGATCTTCTAATAAGACTGTTATGGGAATAGTGTTTTGTCATTGACTCATTCCTTGATTGATGCTACCATGCTGCTATACCTCACCTTATGAGTGCTTAACTAGTGCCTTTTTTTTTTTTTTTAAGTAGGCTCCACATTGAGTATGGAGTTCAATATGGGGCCCAAAGTCACAACCCTAAGATCAAAACCCAAGCTGAGATCAAGAGTCAGATGCTTGACTGACTGAGCCACCCAAGCATACCTAGTTAGTGACTTTTTGACATATCTTGGAAAGTTATACTACTTTTCAAACAAGGACCTTTTCCCCCCAGAATAGCACAATTTTCACCATGAAGCACACTGGATAAACATGCTCTTAAGAAGTGGTATTTGGGGGCACCTGGGTGGCTCAGTGGGTTAAAACCTCTGCCTTCGGCTCAGGTCATGATCCCAAGTCCTGGGATCAAGTTCCGCATTGGGTACTTTGCTTGACAGGGAGCCTGCTTCCCCCTCTCTCTCTCTCTGCCTGCCTCTCTGCCTACTTGAGATCTCTGTCTGTCAAATAAATAAAATCTTTAAAAAAAAAAGTGGTATTTTAACGTTGTGATTTCAGACAAAGACATGCTTATCAATTCATTCAAAACAAGTTTTTAGACAGAGTACAACATGTGGAACAAATTTAAATTGCACACTGTGAACGATGCACCCAAAATATTTTCCTCTGTGTACACAAGACAAGTGAAAGAGATGAGAACACAGCATCTTCAGCTAGTTACTCACATGGGTTATTTTGAAGTGTTCTGAAGTATTCTCATGGTTATTTAGTTTTTATTTTGCCCTAAAGGTATATTTCTGGGCTATAACTTTGAGTGTAGATTTGTGTGCTAGACAATGATGTACCTAAGAATGATTAAAAAATTGGCAAAGTGAATGATGAAGAACAGACCCTCCAAAGAATATGTTTCCTATACCCCTCCTCTAAAACCCACCACCCACTATGGTCTTTTATTACATTTTAAGTATAAACTATATTTACTTTAAGCTAGTTATTAATTACAATAAATTATTTTCTTATAATTCAATTCATATATTTTTCTAAGAAGATTGTTTGGGTATTTTTCCTTTGGTATTGATAAAGAACATCATAAATTTCCTTGTTAAATTTAATGTATTTTTATTGAATGGTCAAGTTGCTTCACTTCTCTGAGCCTTCCTTTCTTCATCAAAAAGAGGGTTAATACAGCCGCAGCAACATCTTCCTAGGAACATTGCCAAAGGCAAGGGAAGCAAGGAAAAAAATGAACTATTGGGATTTTATCAAGATCAAAAGCTTTTGCACAGCAAAGGAAATAGTTAACAAAACAAAAGACAACTGACAGAATGGGAGAAGATATTTGCAAATGACATATCAGATAAAGGACTAGTGTCCAAAATCTATAAAGAACTTAGCAAACTCAACACCCAAAGAACAAATAATCCAATCAAGAAATGGGCAGAGGACATGAACAGACATTTCTGCAAAGAAGACATCCAGATGGCCAACAGACACATGAAAAAATGCTCCATATCACTCGGCATCAGGGAAATACAAATCAAAACCACAATGCGATATCACCTAACACCAGTCAGAATGGCTAAAATTAACAAGTCAGGAAATGACAGATGCTGGCGAGGATGTGGAGAAAGGGGAACCCTCCTACACTGTTGGTGGGAATGCAAGCTGGTGCAACCACTCTTGAAAACAGCATGGAGGTTCCTCAAAATGTTGAAAATAGAACTGCCCTATGACCCAGCAATTGCACTACTGGGTATTTACCCTAAAGATACAGACGTAGTGATCTGAAGGGGCACGTGCACCCGAATGTTTATAGCAAAAATGTCCACAATAGCCAAACTATGGAAAGAACCTAGATGTCCATCAACAGATGAATGGATCAAGAAGAAGTGGTATATATACACAATGGAATACTATGCAGCCATCAAAAGAAATGAAATCTTGCCATTTGCGACAATGTGGATGGAACTAGAGCGTATCATGCTTAATGAAATAAGTCAAGTGGAGAGAGACAACTATCATATGATCTCCCTGATATGAGGAAGTGGTGATGCAACATGGGGGCTTAAGTGGGTAGGAGAAGAATCAATGAAACAAGATGGGATTGGGAGGGAGACAAACCATAAGTGACTCTTAATCTCACATAACAAACTGAGGGTTGCTTGCTGGAGGGGGGTTGGGAGAAGGGGGTGGGGTTATGGACATTGGGGAGGGTATGTGCTTTGGTGAGTGCTGTGAAGTGTGTAAACCTGGTGATTCACAGACCTGTACCCCTGGGGATAAAAATATATTATATGTTTATAAAAAATAAAAAATAAAAAAAAAAGACGGTTAATAAAACTGGTGCTAAGAGTGCTGTTGGGTTTTAAAATAAATAATTAATTAATTGGTTTTTTGAAATGTCATGAATAAATAGTTTCAAGCACTTTTGCAGCATTTATTTATTTACTGGTAAATGTTGTGCTACTAATAAATCACTCCTGGGGCATCTGGATGGCTCAGTCAGTTAGGCATCTGACTCTTGGTTTCAGCTCAGGTCATAATCTCATGGGTCATGGGATCGAGCTCCACATGGGGCTCTGTGACCAGTGGGGAGTCTGCTTGAGGATACTCTCCCTCTGCCCCTCCCCCTTAAAATAAATACATAAATCTTAAATAATAACAATAATAATAAATCACACTTATTTACACATTAAAATGTTATTAAGTACATGAGATATTCAAACTACATTCTTTGAAAATTAAAAAAGAAAAATTTAATGGATTTCTTTTTCATTTAATGGTTCTTCACATGGTGGCAGCATTTCACAAATGAAGTAAAATCATTAAGCAAGGGAATACACTGATGGAATAAAAGAGCTGAGTAAGTTATAGCCTCAGCCTTGAAGGAACTTGCACGTTTTTAGAGAAGATGAATAGATCTGTACTTAAGAATGTGCAAAATATAAAAGTTTATGTAAGTTATAAAGAAATAGGACCACATTTTTAAAAACAAATAAGCATATCTGAGTTTATACACCAAAACTACAGTTATCTCCTTTAAAAAGTTCCCCTGGAAAGTATACACTGTCATTTTTCTAAAACTTATTTGATTGAAAGATAAGTTATGATGATAAAGTAATGGGAATGGCATCACAGAGAAGCATTAGGATATAAAATGCCCAGAACATAGATAAGTGATTTTTCTAAAGGGGTGACTATTCTTAAGGATCTTTCCATGATCTATTCTCCTTTCAACATTTTCTTTTTTTTTTTTTTTTTTAAATACCACTGGCATTTTTCTTTTTTTTTAAGATTTTATTTATTTATTTGGCAGAGGGAAATCACAAGTAGATGGAGAGGCAGGCAGAGAGAGAGAGAGAGAAGCAGGCTCTCTGCCGAGCAGAGAGCCCGATGCGGGACCCGATCCCAGGACCCTGAGATCATGACCTGAGCCGAAGGCAGCGGCTTAAACCACTGAGCCACCCAGGCGCCCCAACATTTTCTTTATCTATCTATCTATCTATCTATCTATCTATCTATCTATCTATATTCTTAATATATATTATTTTTATATATATATATATATTTCTTAATTTTTTTTTAAGTAGACTCCATGCCCAACATGGGGCTTGAACTCATGACCCTGAGATCAAGAGTCACATGCTCTGCTGACTAAGCCAGCCAGGTGCCCCTCAACATTTTCTACATAAGACCATAACAAGGTTCAGAAGTGCTGATCGAAAGGAACATTCAATTGTTAAATTCCCATTCAGGAAAGTAGGTCAAGCTCGGATCCAACAGTGTGGACATTTTTGCAATGGGAGACAACCAACCACAAAAGGAACTGACTTTGAATACCAAGTGAATAGACTCATTCTAGAAGATACTCTTTTCCCTACTTAAAACTGTTGTCAGGAGGCAATGGTGGGAGTAAGTCGTAGTCTCATACCTTCCTATACAGCAGAAACAAGCATTTTCAGAGGATATTCGTGGACATACAAAAATATTCTAAAGGAGTTTATATGGCAAGAGAAATAAGGCTAGGGGCCCCTGGCAGGCTCAGTCAGTTAAGTCGCTGTCTTAGCTCAGGTCATGATCTCAGGATCCTGAGATCAAGCCCTAGGTCAGACTCCCTGCTCAGTGGGAAGTCTGCTTCTCACTCTCCCTCTGCTGCTCCCCCTGCTTATGTTCTCTCACTCTCATTCTCTCTCTCTCTGTCAAACAAATAAATAAAATCTTAAGGAAAAATAAGAGAGAAGTAAGGTTAATGAACTTTGTGTGTCTGAGAGGGGTCTGCAATATCAAACATAAGCATTGGTACATGTCAATGGGTACCCCATATGAAACAGGTCAAGATTCTAATTAAGTGAGATCAAGAATATCACTGAATCAGGACACAAAGGAGTTCCTGAAAGTCATTTTAAAAGCTTCTGACCAGGCTCTTCAGTGTGCCCTATGATAATGCTTCGGTAATAGCGTCATTGCCATCAAACCCACTTGTATATTTTGGTATGTTTATTCCATAATGTGGGTTCATTTGTGTTCAACCAATTCTTTTTTATCCCAAGTTTAAAAAAAAAAAAAAAGGTTTTATTAAGGGGGATTCTGAAACTGAAAGGACATTGTGTTTCTGATCCAAATGGACACTGTATACTCTTTACACCCTGATTTGCTCACAAGTAGATAGAGTAACAGTCCCATTATATAGTAAGCAGGGCCATTTGGTAAACATCCTTACATTAACCAAGGATTGTATGTGGTTAGTGTTTAAATTTGTTTCCCTCAAAATAGACATACAGAGGTTTCTTTAGTACTATACTGACATATACCTCTATGTCAACATTATCATCATTCCTAAATGGGTCACAGTGGAAGAACTCAGACTTTGTAAGGTCCCCACTGAGGCTGGTTATTCTGTGTGTGAGCCTCTTGTGATGAAGTTTTTGCTCTTCCCCATCCTGCTCCATGCCCCAAGAAGCTAACCTGGAAGTCTGCACTGTCCAGACTCATCTGCCCTCTGTCATTTAGTTAAGTTTGACAAATGCAATGCAGGAGATTAGAGAGGAAGAGGAGGAAGAGGTCAGGGATTTATTCCTGCTGCTCTCTGCCTGGTTCAGGAGCACCTGTGTTCCTTTACAGATGGCTTCAGTGCTCGTTGGGTGGCTTTCCTCCAAGGATTACAGCCCTTACCATGCTCCAGTAGTGCTCTCTTTTGGGACTTCCTGCTGTCTCCTCAACATCCTCTGTTCGTTCCTTGACAATCAGTCCCTACATCAAACCCTCTTTGATTTCCCCATTGGAATGGCTTCCTGCCTGAAACATATATCTTCCATGTATTATTTTCTTGTATATTATTTTTTCTCATTAACACAAATATTTATTAACACTATTTATACACCAAAAATAGGTTGAGTGTGAAGTTTGGATAACTTGAAGTCACCATTTGCTTTGCACAAAGGCATTTTCTTATTTATTGATGAACATTTTTCTTTGCCATCCTTAGTTTTTGTCCAGATATTGGCATCTGTCAAATATTTTAAAATTAGCTTAGTTTCTATTAAACAAAACTAAAAGTGATTCTGTGACAGTGACTATATGGTAACCAAATACAGCTGATGTCAAATATCATTTAAAATGTTTCTTGGGGGGGCGCCTGGGTGGCTCAGTGGGTTAAGCCGCTGCCTTCGGCTCAGGTCATGATCTCAGGGTCCTGGGATCGAGTCCCACATCGGGCTCTCTGCTCAGCGGGGAGCCTGCTTCCTCCTCTCTCTCTCTCTGCCTGCCTCTCTGCCTGCTTGTGATTTCTCTCTGTCAAATAAATAAATAAAATCTTTAAAAAAAAAATGTTTCTTGGGATGCCTGGATATCTCAGTCTGTTAAGCATCTGCCTTTGACCCATGCCATGATCTCAGGGTCTTGGGATCCAGTTCTGCATCAGGCTCCCTGGAGCCTGCTTCTCCCTCTGCCTGCCACTCCCCCTGCTTGTGCTTTCTTTTTCTGACAGATAAATAAATAAAATCTAAAAAAACACACACTCAAAAAGAAAACAAACAAAACAAAAAAACCAACTTAAAAAAACCCCACCAAAATTTAATAAACAAAAGATAAACCAACAGAAATGGAAAAAAAAACCCTGTTTCTTGATCATCTCTGTCAGTTTGTGCTACTTATGACAGAGAGGGATGGAATTTTATAAATTCCAAGCCTTATCTGAACAGTGTGCATATAAAAGTTGTCTTTTAGTTTAGTGAAGGGGTATCCATGAAGCTGTGGACCTCTGCATTTTTGCCCCTACTCGTCAATAACAGCCATCCTTCCAATTGTCCTCTTTCAGGCGACCACAGGTTGTAGGATCTGGCAAGGGTCCATGAATAGGTTGTGCAAGTTTACTGTGAGGCACTGGTAAACCCCCAGGAGAAGGGGAAGTGGGTATCTTCAAGCCACTTCTCACTGCGGTTGTTCCTGCAGATCTGGTTGAAGTAGGGCTATTGATATTGTTGGGAAGATTTGCTGGGACTGTGTACTCTGAGCCATGGGAGGGCCCGGCTGGGTAGGTGATTGGTATGAGGTGTTGTTTCTTTGGTACCTGGAGAACGAGAGCCATGGTTTCTTTTGGTACCTGGAGAACTAGAGCCATGGTTGCTAAGTGCTTTTACTGGTTGCTGGAAAGCCAAAGGGGAAGATACTGCAGGGAAGCAGAATTTGCCTGGAGAGGTATGACTGAAGCCTGAGGTTGCATATGAGGTATTTCTCCATTTGACACGTGAGAATTTAAGTCACTTCTGCTGCTTTTCACTGAGTCAACTTGCATGTTCGATGTTTAGGACTCTCATTCATTACTTAATATAATTTCCACAATGCCCCTGTTAGAAGTATCACTCTGAAGACCACCAAAACAGAATCACACTTACCACAAAGTTGTAACTTAGAAGTAAATCTACATTTGGCCAACTCTGAGCCTTTCTCCCTCCACTTCATACAGTTTCCTTCTAGAAGGTTTGCTAATACTTACTTAGCAAATCATCCGTAAATATGCTATTATTATTCCCATTTTGCAAATGGAAACTAAGAATCAAAACCATCTACTCATTCCACCTCACAAACATACTTGACTATTCACATTATCGTGATTTTACTTTGCCACTCTCTTTATCACAATGTCTTAACTATTGCAGGAAATTTTTGTCCAGAGAGATAAAAGTTAAAAATAACTTCAATGTTCCTTTCAGGAACTTCCTGAAAAAATCCATTTTTAATGAACATAAGATTGTTTGGCTTTTCAATAGATAGCATCAAATAATTCTTTGCTTTCTGATTTTTCCATACCTTTAGCTCAAAGCCCTCATTTTGCTGTACCCACAAATCCTAAAGCATTCTGCTGTGATCTTTACCCCATCCTAATTAAAAGCCATCCCTTGCCTTGAAAGACTTGCCTTAAACCAAATACCGAAACTTCATATTACAACTTTGCTCTCTTCCTTCCAAGATGCTACTAATTCATGGTCAAAGCAGTGTTCTCCCTTACTGAGGTAAGCAATAAATTCAGATGTATCTTTTCAACAGGTTATTTTGATGGAATTTTTGAGGATCCAGCATTTGGCAACACTAACACTTTAGGGACTTAAATAATCACCCAAGTTCAGCTAGATAGGAAGACATGGAGCTGAGATTCAAACTGAGGCCTTATGACCCTGGAGCCCTCCCATAAATAGCACACATTTTTGCCTCTAATAAGTTATATTATTAAAAGAAAATGTGACAAATCACTTAGCATAAATGTTACTAATTGGTCACTAGAATGTTTAACACAGTCCCTGATGGCTTTGTATAAGAGCACTATCTTTTCAGGTATTCAGAAAAATTTATTAAAAATTGGTCTTTTTTTTTATCATCTCCCAAAGCTTAACTTTTTAAGAATTTTGTTACTTAGGGGCGCCTGGGTGGCTCAGTGGATTAAGAATTTTGTTACTTAGATTCACAAATATATCAAGGTAATTAGCAAAAGTAATAGTATTTCTTTATATATCAACTTGTCATATGAAAATGTTGAGCTGTGTTTTATCACTACTTAAAAGTAAAAATGGGACTTGCCTTTACATGGCATTATGCATCAAAGTACTGATTTCTGAATTGTCTTCACTGTACAGCACTGATTATTTTATCATCTGAATGAAATAGAGCAGAATTTTACTTGTTCTAAAAAAGTAGTTATTACAATAAAAGTAGGCATTTCAATAAAACAGCATATAATTTTATTCTTGAGATACCAAAGGCAATAACTCAGAGAGACTTGAGTAAGAATTATCATTTTTAGATTACATATTTGAAAGCAATTATGAAAATAGGAACCAATGAATAAACCAAAGGAGTCAAGAAAATTCCTAGAAAATTCTGGAAATAGATTATCTCCCTCTTGTTTATTTTATTTTTCTGGTGACCTATGTCCTTTAGGAACTCTCAAGTAAATCTGATGCAAACAGAAGTTAATGTTTAATGTCATTTTAGTCTGATGATATGGGGAGCGACTCACTAAGGCTTCCACTGAGGGGACTCTCAGGATTAACAGACTCTCTACCCTCTCTCTGTGAATTATACTGGCTGATTCCCACAGCAAACTGACCCTCAGCACTGCCATACTAGCCCCCATTCTATCCTTGTACCTGTGCTCCCATCAGCTGAGTTGTATGCTTCCCTAGACTCAATTGTGTTTGATTTGAAACCTTGTCATTGTAATACTATAACAACTACATGTTAATACTTGACAACTACATACTACCCAAGATGACAGGTTGTAAAAGAAAAATGTTGCTGCTGTGAAAACTAAATTAAATACTTCAGAAAGCAAATTGCTTTTAAAAATGAGATTAAATCAAATAATTATAAAGAATTAGGGGAAAAAAAACTTTTAAGGCCTAGAAAAATTTTGCTTTTAGCTTTAAGATCTTGAAACACACTAGGAAATGTAGATGAATTATGTAGATGTATATGAAAATGTAGATGAATTATGAGTATAGTTTTGTGAAAAAGACTATCTGGAACACCAGTTACCAGATACATTAATTTAAAAAAAAAAAAAAAAAAAGCTTTGGGTCTACTATAAAAGGAAGGTAGGTAAGTAATATGTATTTATATGTTTGATGTAAAATTCAAAGTTCCAGTTTAATATGTATCTATTTTATGACTGTCTAATATGACTGACATTTCTTGATTAACCAATTGTGATGGTTAATTTTACATGTCAATTTGACTAGGCAATGATGTGCTCAGATATCTGGTCAAACACTATTCTGACTTTGTGAGGGTGTTTTTCGATGAGATTAATATCTGATTAGGTAAACTGCGTAAAGAGACTGCCCTTCCTAATGTGGGTGGACCTTATCAAGTTAGTTGAAGGCCTAAAGAGAACAAAATTCTGACTCTCCCATTAGTAAGAGGAAATTCCTCCTGCCTACTTGAGCTGGAATATCAGTTTTTTCCAAGCTTCGCACTCAAACTAAAACATCAAACTTCATTGTGTCTCAAGACTACCAGCTTTCAGACTAGAACTTACACCATCAGCTTTCCTGGACTCACATTGGAACTGTACCATAGACTCTTCTGGGTCTCCATCTTGTTTACTACAGATCTAGTGACTTGTACTTGAACATTTAAAGGTGATGGCAAAAAGAGGAAGAGCAAACGAGGAAGACTGAGGACCAGGTAAGGAAGTAAAAGGAAACCAGGAGAATGTGGGATCATTCAGCCCCTAAAAGAATTTCAAGGAGTAACCAGTTGTATTAAAGGCCAAAATATCAAGGAATATGAGGTCAAGGCAATCCCCAATGTATATAGCAATATAGTACAGTTTGTTGTGACCTTTATGGAAGAAATTTCACTGAAATGATAGGAATGAAGTCAGATTATAAGGACTGCAGAGAAAATTATAACTTTAGTTAATGAGGTCTATCAGACACAAGTGGTTACTTCTGTCCATTTTATAACACCATTGAAAAGATAGCAAAAGAAGTTTTTTCTAAAGAGTGATAAACCCAGAAAAATAATGATGAAATTCCAACAAGCTTTTGAAAGATGAGAAATGGACAGACTGTGGTTATGATGTAGCAATCTAGAAAAGGTAAATTGAAAGGATGAGGGGCAAGCAGACAAGGAACAAGATGATTCATGTCTCAGAACCCTGGAAGAACTTGGTAACTTTAAGTCTTAGGGATCTCTGAAAATCAGTTGGCAATTTGTTTATGAAACAGCTTTTCACATCTTCACCAGTCTTTAGCCAATTGGTACCCTGTCCTCATACTACAGAAGACTGGAACTTCCCTATCTATGAATATTGAAATCTTTCCCCAAACAATATGAAAATTCTCCCAGCTTCACTTGTACATAACCAGGTGGGAGAATAGAGAATCACTGTCAGGGAAAAATCTGCCAGTGGTGAAGAAAAAAAAAAAAACAAAAAACAAAAAACAGAGAAATGCTGATATTTGTGTGCCCTTCAATGAAAAATTCAGCTTATTGTTAAGTGATGTTCACCAGTGACTGATTCTGTTCATGCAAATAGAACTCTGAACATGAAATATAACAAGAAAAAAAATGCAAACAAACTATTTTTTTAAAAAATAGAAAATGTAGGGGCACGTGGGTGGATCAGTTGCATCTGTCTTCAGCTCAGGTCATGATCCCAGGGTCCTGGGATCAAGAGCCTTCTGCTGCTTCCCCTGCTTGTGCTCTCTGTCAAATAAATAAATAAAATCTTTAAAATAAAATAAATAAAATAGAAAACACAAGGAGGATCAAGAAACTTCAAAAGATATTTTAATAGGATCTTCACAGAAGTACAAGATGATATTGCATCCACAAACAAAAATAGAATGTTATTAAAAGGAATTACTAAGCCTAAGAATGGGCTTTGGACACCAAAAATATATGAGAACTAGAAGAATCAATAGGAGGTGTGAAAGGTTAAGTCAGGAAAATGTTTCTGAAAATGGATAAAAAGGAAATGGACAATAGATGAAAATTAAAACAAATTTAAAGATCTGTGCAGGAGGTCCAATATTTGAATGATATGAGTTCCAGAAAGAAATACAGAGGAAAGTATGAAAATGCCTTAAATCAGAAAAATTTCTAGAACTGAGGGACACAGTTTTCCAGATTAAAATGACTCACTAGGGGTGCCTAGGTGACTCAGTCAGTTACACATCTGACTCTTGATTTCTGCTCAAGTCATAATCTCAGGGTTGTGAGACTGAGCCCACATTAGGCTCTGCACTGGCCATCAAGTCTGCTTGAAATTCTCTCTCTTCCTGTCCCTCTGGCCCTCCCTTCCTCTCTCCACCACCCCCTCCCCCAAAAAAGAAAAGGAACAGTTAAAAGACCCGTTGAATTTGCAGCCATATGAATAAAGAAAGGCAAATAAGAACAAAAAAGAATCTTAAAAATATGAGAAAGAAAAAAAAAATCAAGTCCTATACAAAAGATAGATTCTGAATGTCATTCATAGGAATTCTGAGCAGCATCGAGAAGCCTTGTGATTTAAGGAAGAGCACATCCAATATAGAATTTCTAGATGACAGGGAAATCCCTTCATGGAGGCCATATAATAAGGAAAGAAAGGATGTGAAATGTGTCAGGAGTGTGTGTGTGTGTGTGTGTGTGTGTGTGTGTGTGTGAGGAGTCTTGATTGCTGTGAAACCTGAGGTATGCAGGATTAAAAGGCATGAAGAACTCATGACCGGCAATAGAATGGGCAATCAGCCTGGTCCTGATATAGCCCTTTGTATGGCGGGGCCTTGGCCAGCTGTTGTTTGTTCCTGTATCTCTACTGAGGCAGACAGAGGGGGACTCTGTGCTAATGAAAGTGCAAGCTCCAGCTATCCAGTGGAAATTATCCCCACCGGGAAATACAATCCTCTCTCGAGTCTTATTTTTGAAAGCTTTCTAATATGTGATTGCCAATGCCACCAAGAATTTCTTAAGGTGGAAAAATTCCCTCATAGGAACTATCTATTCCACAACTGCCTTTAGTCTCCATAATTACAGGTTACATGGATATTATACCTTATATGACATGGGATTTTCAAGCAATTGGTTATTTTCCTTTGTGACAAAGGCACACTTTTGAAGTCCTAGTGGAATTTATGTATTGGGCTTATTTTCTTAACAATTGGCACCAGTATGCCATTTGGGGAGGAAACTACCTTTGAGGAAATGACTTGATTAGCCACTGGGTATAAGGCGGGACCCTGTGGTGTGTGGTGTTCAGCAAAATGAAAGCCACAAAAGAGTCTGGTCAAATTGCTCTTAGGAGAATTATAGAGGAATTTCTTTTGTTTCTGAGAGGGAGAGGTGGGGAAGATAGGGAAGCAAAGAAGGGAGGGAGGAGAGCAGAGAGTAGAAAGAGGAAATTGTGATATGTGCTGCAGAATAGGAAGTAAAACAGCCAGTGGAAAAATTAAAGTGCCTGAAGGATTTTCTATGAAGACATATATTGAAGACTCAACATAAACTATCTGCATTTCTACACTAAAGACATTCCTTGGCTTGCCCATGCCACACTGTCTTAAGGCAAACACTCACAAATGGACTGACCAATTGGCTTGACGATAGAGATGATTTTTTTTCTTTTTTTAATAATTTTTTATTTTTTATAAACATATATTTTTATCCCCAGGGGTACAGGTCTGTGAATCACCAGGTTTACACACTTCACAGCACTCACCAAAGCACATACCCTCCCCAATGTCCATAATCCCACCACCTTCTCCCAAACCCCCTCCCCCCAGCAACCCTCAGTTTGTTTTGTGAGATTAAGAGTCACTTATGGTTTGTCTCCCTCCCAGTCCCATCTTGTGATAGAGATGATTTTTATGCCTCAGTCAACCTGATGTTAGAGACAGCAGATCCAGAAACAGATTTGACCTCCAGGAATGGGAAAACTTTGGATTTCCACACTGTGCAAAATGAGAGTTCAAGTCTAGACCTCTTTAGCTCCTAAGAGTAGAAGACTCCCGCTGATACGTAGATTATGTTCCTAGTAATGCCTCACTAACATGACAAAGTCTTAAATGTGACTTTCTTCTCTATAATGGCTGATTTCCTCTCATGTTATTTTGACCTAATGCATATTCAGTGCAAGCCACAGCTCGGTTTTCATTTAGTTACTTTCAGAAAACCCTGCGTGAAGTTAATTACATCTCATGAACGGTATGGGTGTGTGTGTGTGTGTGTGTGTGTGTCCTATGCTTTAAAAAAGGAGGCCAGGGGCGCCTGGGTGGCTCAGTGGGTTGAGCCGCTGCCTTCGGCTCGGGTCATGATCTCGGGGTCCTGGGGTCGAGTCCCGCGTCGGGCTCTCTGCTCAGCGGGGAGCCTGCTTCCTCCTCTCTCTCTCTCTGCCTGCCTCTCTGCCTGCTTGTGATCTCTCTCTGTCAAATAAATAAAATCTTTAAAAAAAAAAAAAAAAGGAGGCCAGTTTCTTATTAAATAAGGTTTTTGTGAAAAATCATTTCATTATTCACAGTTGTCCATTGTTTCCCTTATTTTGTGATGCTTAGTATTACTTTAAAAACCCTGTTACTATATTGCACTGATTTGTTCCACTGTCTGTCCCTTTCCCCCTCTCTGCATAGATGGATAGATAGAATTTTTTCCCCCTTTACCTGTGCATTATCCAGTTTCTCATCTTTGTAGCTAGGAATTTTGCCTCTTGGCATCTTGCCCTCATTAACAGAAGCGAAAGAAGAGCTTAACAGATCTTCCATTTCCTTTTCCTACTTGCTGTTCACTGTCATTTTTTTCTAACCAGATTAATTTTCTTTTTGCTGACCCTCACAAATTAATTTAAAAGGCTCCTCTGTGTTAGTTCAAAGATTTTTCATAGTTAACATTGCTCCCCTGTGCTTCTTATTAAATTGGTCTCCGTAATGAAACTCATCTCTGTTATAATTAGCTGATTTTTAAAGCTACCAGAGGTATTGTTTTATTTTCCTTTATCTCCAATATCAGGACACGTTCTTTTAACAAGTTGATACTTACTGCACTTACCAGAACATGCCTCTGATAAAAGACCTCATTTCTTCTAACCCACAATTTATTTGGAAGATACTTTTTTGAAAGCTAAACACACTGAATCCATTCCTAGAGTGTGATGTCAAGCATAATTTATAACCTGCTATTTCAAGGTTTAGTTCATTTGTAAATCAGGACACAAAAATCCTATCAGACCATCACCAGATTGTGTTGTTAAATAGTTAATTATTAGAATATGTGCATCATGGGGGTAATCGATGAGAAAGGATCAGGAAAAAGAATACTGCTACTTTTCTAGTTCTTGCATTGTCAACAATACCCATACTCTCTGTTTTCCTTTAAAAAATTGGAGCCACCAAAAGAAATACCCTCATTTTCCGACATGACCAGGCCTCTTCACTTGTCCTCTTCTCCTTGTTCCCAGATGCATTTCTTTCTTCAAGGTGTTTCCAGGTGTACCTGATATTCCATCCTGTCTCACTTTCTAAAAAAAATCTACTCTACTAGTTAGTTCCTCATCCTACGTTTTCTGGTTTGACCTATCTCATCAGCATTTAAATATGTCCTAACCTTTCCTATCTTAAAAAAAAAAAAATACAATTCTGCACTCTATTCCCACAACCATTTTAGCAGGTTTTTTCTCCTTTTTACAGCCAAACTTATCAAAAACGTTCTCTATGTTCACTGCCTCTGCTTTATCACATCCCCTTTGTCCCTCCACACTTTCCATCTGGCTTCCATTCCCCATGAGTCCAACCAAAATGACTCTAAAATCTCCAGAGACATTTTCTATTAAGATAAACTCACGGTCTGCTGCTTTCCTTCCACCTGGCTTCTTATTTGACACAGATTACCATGTTTTCTTCTGTATAACATGACACCTGGGGATTCCATCACTACCCACTCCTCTGATTTTCTACTTCTCTGGCCATTACTTCTCAACCTCCTTCTCTGGGTTTTTTTTTTTTTTTTTTCCTTCTCTTTCTTCTTCTTCTTCTTCTTCTTTTTTTTTTTTAAAATTTAAACTAGTCATGGCAGCTGCCCAGGGCTTGGTCCAATTACTTCCTCTCTTTTTAAAAATTTTTAAAAAGATCTTTATTTATTTATTTGAGAGAGAAAGAGAATACACACAAGTGGGAGGAGGGGCAGGGAGGGACAGAGGAGCAGGCTCTCTACTAAGCAGGGAGCCCGATGTGGGGCTCAATCCCAGGAGCCTGAGATCATGACCTGAGCTGAAGTCTAACACTCAACCCATTAAGCCACCCAGGCGCCCCACTTCTTCCTCTCCTAATCCTACACTCTTCCTCATGCATTCATATATTGGCAAAGGTTTTGCTTCCCATCTTTTCTCAAAAGATTAATTTAAATGCCAGTGAATAAAAGTAAGATTCTGGTGATTGCTATTTCTGGAAAGCCTTTCTCTTTCAAGTCAGGGAAACATTCACAGGAATGGGTATGTGCAGTAGCTGACATTTTGCAATCCCCACATTGACAAATAATCAACATAGGGATTTCTTCAACAGATCATGGGCTCTTTGGAGAATTTTGATAGATCCATCATTTTGTTTTTCCTCAGGTCTCAGTGTGATCACTCAGAGGATCACACTCAGAGGATCTTCGTTTTTAAAGTTCTTATTTTAGCTTCAAAAGACTATTTCTTACATTGGATCATTGCTAATTTCCACCCAAGGAGAGCACATTTTCCTAGGCTTTTGATAAAATGACCTATTTTTATTATCAGGATACTTGATAATCATCTTAGTTTTCTCAGACATAATCAAGGTTAGCTCTCTGTTGGAAGAACTATTTAAAACATTTACTGTAGAAAAATACCTTAAAACTTTTTTAGTGCAATGTAATATTTTGTAGCTGAATGGACTAAGTGGCATGGTTACTTCAATTAATTCAGAAAACTTTACCTAACTGGAAACTTTGTTTAAAATCCTGTGTATTTGAGTATTGAGAAATGCCAGCACAGTGAAAGAGTCCTTCTCTGTGGGAAATATTTGTTGCTGAATCTATCAGACTGAAAGTCCTAGTTTTATGATATGCTAACTATATATCTCATTTGATCCTTGGTGGGCAATTTCTTCAAGGAATATTGACTTCTTCAATTAACCAGTTTAAAATCTTTCATTATAACCAGCAATTATGTAGAATAGCAGAAAGGTGTGTACATTGGCACTAAGGCAGCCTAGGTTCAAATGCTGACTCAGCCACACATTACCTATAATATTTACTAGGAGATGATTTAACTTTCCTGATTCTCATTTTATTATCTATAAATTAGTTTAAGAACAGTTTTCAGAACTGTTTTACATTTACAACAAAACAAGGGAAGGTATGGAGATTTCCCATAAACAGTTTTTTCAGAACAGTTTTACATTTTTTTCAGAACAGTTTTACATTTACAACAAAACAAAGGAAGGTATGGAGATTTCCCATAAACAGTTTTTTCAGAACAGTTTTACATTTTTTTCAGAACAGTTTTACATTTACAACAAAACAAGGGAAGGTATGGAGATTTCCCATAAACCTCCTCCCCCTACACAAGCCTAGTGTCCCCCATTATTAACACCATTCATCAGAATGGTACATTTTGCCAAGGATGAACCTACATTGACACACCATAATAACCCAAAGCTCATAGTTTACTTTAAGGTTTCTTCCTGGTGTTATACATTCTGTGAATTTGGTCAAGTATATTACATATATAATATGATTACATATATCCATCATTACAATATCATATAGAGTATTTTTTTGCCCTAACAACCCTCTGTGCTTTGCCTATTCATTCTCTGTCTCTCTTCTGCCTCTACTCCTGGCAACCATTGATCCTTTTATTATCTCTATTGTTTTGTTTTTTCTAGAACATCATGTAGTTGAAATCAAAGAGTATGCATGAAACCTGTTCAGACTGGCTTCTTTCACTTAGTAATATGCATTTAAAGTTCTTCCATGTTTTTTCATGGCTTGATACCTATTTCTTTTTAGTGCTGAATAATATTTCACTGTTAATATTTCACAGATATATTACTATTTATCCATTCACCTACTGAAGATCAGCTGGGTTGTTTCCCAGTTTTGCCAACTATGAACAAAGCTGCTAGAATCAGCCATTGTACATTTGTATGTGTGTTTTCAATTCCTTTGGATAAATACCAAGGAATGTGATCACTGATCACACAGTAAGAATATGTTTAGTGTTGTGAGATGTTGCCAAACTCTCTAAAAAGTGCCATTCTGCACTCCCAGCAGCAATGTAAGAGAGCTCCTGTTACACCACCCCTTTGTCAGCCTTTGGTGTTGTCAGTGTTCTGGATTTTGGCCACTTTAATAAGTATAGAGTGATATCTCATTGTTGTTTTAATTTGCATTTCCCTGATGACATATGATGTGGAGCATCTTTTCATAAACTTATTTGCCATTTGTATATCATCTTTGGTGAAGTGTCTTTTAAGGACTTTGGCCCATTTTTAAATTAGGTAGTTTGTTCTTTTCCTCTTGAATTTTAAGGGTTCTTTCCCTACTTTATATAACAATCCTTTATCATATGTGTCTTTTGCAAAAATTTCCTTGCAGTAGGTAACTGTCTTCTAATTCTCTGAAAATTGTCTTTCATAGAGTAGAAGCTTTTGATTTTAATAAAGTCCAGCTTATCAATTATTTCTTTCATGGATTATGTCTTTGCTGCTATATCTAAAAACACATTAAAGTCATCTAGGTTTTCTCCTATGTTGTCTTCTAGAAACTTCATAATTTTTAATTTTATGGTTAGGTCTATGATTTATTTTGAGATAATGTTTGTGAAGGGTATAAAGGTTTGTGTCTAAGTAAATTTCTTTGTATGTAGATGTTCAGTTGTTCCAGCTTCATTTGTTAAAGAAACTTTCTCCATTGTATTGCCTTTGCTCCTTTGTCAAAGACAAGCTGATTTTATATTGGTGTATTTCTGGGATCTCTATTCTCTTCCATTGATGTATTTGCTTATTGTTTCACTAATACCAGATTGTCTTGATTATCAAAGCTTTAGAGTACCTATTGAAGTTGGGTAGCATCAGTCCTCCAAATATATTTTTATTTCCTTCAGTATTTGTGTTGGCTATTCTTGATCTTTTGCCTCTCCTTATAAACTTTAGATCATCAGTTTGTTGATGTCCATAAAGTAACTTGATAGGATTTTGAATGAGATTGCATTGAATCTGCAGATCAAGTTGGGTAGAACAAGCATTTTGTCAATGTTGAGTGTCTCCATTTATGAACATGAAATATCTCTGCATTTATTTAGCTTTTCTTTGATTGCTTTAATCAGAGTTTTATCATTTCCCTATACAGACATTGTACCTATTTAGTTAGTTTGGTACTAAAGTATTTCATTTTCTCAATAGTCAATATACATGGTGTTTTTAATTTCAAATTCTACTTGTTCATTTTTGGTATATAAGAATTCAGTTGAGCTTTGTATATTAACCTGGTATCCTACATCATGGCTTTAATAGTTTATTAGTTCCAGGAAAGTTTCATCAATTCTTTCAGATTTTCAACATATGACAATCATGTCATTTGTGGGCAACAATAGTTTTATGTCTTCCTTCCCAATCTATGTATGTTTTATTTCCTTTTCCTGCCTTATTATTTTAGTAAGAATTTTCAGTCTGAAGTTGAAAAGCAGTGATAAGAAGGGACATCCTTGCTTTGTAGCTGATATTAATTGGAAATCTAACTTCTCACCATTAAGTATAATGTTAGGTTTTGTGTAGATAGTCTTTGACAAGTTGAGAAAGTTCCTCTTTATTCCTAATTTACTGCGAGATTTTCAGGGTTTTTGTTGTTGTTTTTCTTTTTTATTTTTTTTCAGTCACTTAAGCATCTGACTCTTTTTTCTTTAAATTTTATCTTATTTTATTTTATTTTCAGTGTTCCAAAATTCATTGTTCATGCACCACACGCAGTGCTCCATGCAATATGTGCCTTCCATAATACCCATCACCAGGCTCACCCAACTCCTCAAACCCCTCCCCTCCAAAACCCTCAGTTTGTTTTTCAGAGTCCACAGTCTCTCATGGTTTATCTCACCCCCTGATTTCCCCCAAATCACATCTCCCCCATATTCTCCATGTTATTCCTTATGGTCCACAAGGAAGTAAAACCATACGACACTTGACTCTCTCTGCTTGACTTATTTCACTCAGCATAATCTCTTCTAGTCCCACCCATGTTGATATAAAAGTTGGGTCTTCATCATTTCTGATGGAGGCATAATATTCCATTGTATATATGGACCATATCTTCTTTATCCACTCGCTGGTTGAAGGGCTTCTTGGTTCTTTCCAGTTTGGCCACTATGGCCATTGCTGCTATGAACACAGGGGGTAGAGATGCCTCTTCTTTTCACTACATCTGTATCTTTGGGGTAAATACACAGTAGTGCAATTGCAGGGTCATAGGGTAGCTCTATGTTTAATTTCCTAAGGAATCTCCACACTGTTTTCCAAAGTGGCTATACCAACATGCATTCTCACCAACAGTGTAAGAGCACGCCCCTTGCTCCACAACCTCTCCAACACCTGTTGTTTACTGTCTTGTTAGTTTTGACCACTCTAACTGGAGTAAGGTGGTGTATCTTAATGTGGTTTTGATTTGAATCTCCCTGATGGCTAATGATAATGAACATTTTTTCATGTGTCTGTTAGCCATTTGTATGTCTTATTTGGAGAAGTGTCTGTTCATGTCTTCTGCCCAATTTTTTATATGATTATCTGTTTTGTGTGTGTTGAGTTTGAGGAGTTCTTTATAGATCTTGGATATCAGCCCTTTGTCTGTAGTGTCATTTGCGAATATCTTCTCACATTCTGTGGGTTGCTTCTTTGTTTTGCTGACTGATTCCTTTGCTCTGCAGGAGTTTTTGATCTTGATGAAGTCCCAAAAGTTCATTTTCACTTTTGTTTCCTTTGCCTTTGGAGACATGTCTTGAAAGAAGTTGCTGTGGCCAATGTCGAATATACATAGGCCAATACTGCCTATGTTCTCCTCTAGGATTCTGAGAGATTCCTGCCTCACATTGAGGTCCTTTATCCATTTTAAGTTTATCTTTATGTGTGGTATAAGAGAATGGTTGAGTTTCATTCTTCTACACACAGCTGTCCAATTTTCCCAACAACATTTATTGAAGAGACTGTCTTTTTTTCACTGTATATTTTTTCCTGCTTTGTTGAAGATTATTTGACCATATAGTTGAGAGTCCATATCTGGGCTCTCTACTCTATTCCACTGATCTATGTGTCTGCTTTTGTGCCAATACCATGCTGTCTTGGTGATCACAGATTTGTAGTCAAGCTTGAAATCAGGCAACATAATACTCCCAGTTTTTTTTTTTTTTTTTTTTCCTTTTTCAACATTTCCTTAGCAATTTGGGTCTCTTCTGGTTCCATACAAATTTTAGGACTGTTTGTTCCAGCTCTTTGAAAAATGCCAGTGGAATTTTGATCAGGATTGGCATTGAAAGTATAGATGGCTCTCGGCAGTATAGACATTTGAACAGTATTTATTCTTCTGATCCATGAGCATGGAATGTTCTTCCATCTTTTTTTGTCTTCTTCAGTTCCTTTCAAGAGTGTTCTGTAGTTCTTCCTGGTGAATATGGATGCCAAGATTCTCAAAAAGATCCTAGCTAATAGGATCCATCACTATTAAAAAGATTATCCACCATGACCAGATGGGATTTATCCATGAGATTCAAGGTTGGTTCAACACTTGCAAATCAATCAATGTGATAGAACAAATCAATAAGAACAGAGAGAAGAACAACATGTTCCTCTCAATTGAAGCAGAAAAAGCATTCGACAAGGCACAGCATCTGTTCCTGATTAAAATGATTAAAAGTATAGGGACAGAGGGAACATAACTCAATTTCATAAAATCTATCTATGAAAAACCCACAGTGAATATCATCCTCAATGGGGAAAAGCTGATAGCCTTCCCTTTGAGATCAGGAACATGACAAGGATGTCCACTCTCGCCACTGTTATTCAACATAGTACTAGAAGTCCTAGCAACAGCAGACAACAAAAAGAAATAAAAGGTATTCAGATTGGCAGAGAAGAAGTCAAACTCTCTCTCTTCACAGATGACATGATACTTTATATGGAGAACACAAAAGACTCCACCCCCAAACTACCAGAACTCATACAGTAATTCAGTAATGTGGCAGGATACAAAATCAGTGTACAGAAATCAGTTGCTTTTTTATACACTAAGAATGAAAATACAAATAGGGAAATGACAGAATTGATTCCATTTACTATAGCACCAAGAACCATAAGATACCTGGGAATAAACCTACCCCAAGAGGTAAAGGATCTGTACTCAAAGAACAACAGAAAACTCATTTTAATTGTTTTTAAAAATCATGAATGGGTACTGGGTTTTGTTAAATGCTTTTTCTGCATCTATTGATATGATCATGTGATTTTTCTTATTTAGTCCACTGATGTGGATTGCATTAATTGATTTTCAAATATTCAACCAGCCTTCCATATCTAGGATAAATTCCACTTTGTCATGGTATATAATTGTTTTCACATTTTTTTAGATTTCATTTGTTAATTTTTTTTAGGGATTTGTATATATGTTTACGAGAGCTTAGATCTGTAGTTTTCTATTGTACAATTTTGGTATTAAGGTAAGAGGCTGGGGGCGCCTAGGTGGCTCAGTGGGTTAAAGCCTCTGCCTTTGGTTCAGGTCATGATCCCAGGGTCCTGGGATTGACCCCTGCATCGGGCTCCTGCTTGGCAGGGAGCACGCTTACCCTCGCAACACCCACATGCCTCTATGCCTGCTTGTGATCTCTGTCAAATAAATAAATAAAATCTTAAAAAAAAAAAAGGTAAGAGGCTGGCTTCATAGCACGAGTCAGGAAAAATTCCCTCTGCCTCTACCTTCTGAAAGAGATTGTAGAGAATTGGTAAAATTTTTTCTTAACTGTTTAGTATATAATCCATTAGTGAAACTGTCTGGTCCTGATGGTTTCTGTTTTGGATAAATTGGCTTCAATTATGTTTATGCCATAGGGTTATTGTAACCATTAGATGAAATGATGTATGGAAAATAACTGGCAGTAATAATAATTATACTCCTAATAATTAAGTCCCCAGTCAGGATCGAAAGTTTCCTCTAGATATCTATGTGTTCCTGAAATGGACATATTTCCAGTTAGACATAATAATAATTAAAAGATGGACAAGATTTTGTGACTTTGTACATATATTATATAGTTTTATTCCTTAAAATAACCACCTGTTTGATGGACTTATCCCTATTTTGGATGAGGAGGTAGATTGTGGGAATTGCTAGATACTTTCTTCATAATTCTCTTCTTAGGTTAGTGCCAGAGGCAGGTGGTAAAATCATAGTCTCTCATTACCTTACAGTGTATTGACAGGGCTAGACTTCTGTAGACTGAAGTTAATTAATCTTAGAGAAAGTGTAATAATATTCAGCATGATGTGTTACACATAGTAAATGATTGTCAAATGAGTCCACCTAGAAATACTACAATGTGAGGCAGAAACCTAATACTTCTTTTACTTTTTTATTTATGATAGTCAAAATAATTAAATATTAAGCCTATTTGCAATACAAACTGAAGGAAAGCTGGAAGATAGAGTGTTAAATTATTTTTTTTAGAGTTGGTAATAAGTTATTTTAAGATAACCAAGAGTTTTATATTATGTCCCATGTGATGACTGTTTCAACCTAACTTTGCCTTTCTGACAACTCAGATGGAGGGTTTTAGAATTTTAATCATTGCAATATGCCAATTTCACATCCTACTCCTATGTTCTTACGTTAGTGTTTTTATTATTATTTTTTTTACTATTTTATTTATTTACTTGAGAGGAAGAGAGAGAGAGAGAGAGAGAGAGAGAGAGGAGGAATGGGGGAGAGACAGAGAGATTGGAAGAAGCAGACTCTCCCACTGAGCAGGAAGCCCCATGAAGGGCTCGATGCCAGGACCTGGGATCATGACTTGAGCCAAAGGAAGACACTTAACCACCTGAGCCAGCCAGGCACCCCCCTATTTTAGTGTTTTTAATACCAAGTGTGTAATCAATTTCTTAATTTTTACCCCCAGCAGGTGCACATATACACACACACACACACACAGACTTTAATTTCTCATTAACTACTTAGTGGAGCTTTAAACTTTTTGTTTAGTGCATAGTAAATGAGAACATAACTGAAATTAAAAGCTTTTTTTCACAAATTAATTACACTATTTTTAACTACTATTATAGTGTGATGAAAATAACACAAGTAGGAAAATTATTGGGTTCAGTTACTGTAATTTGGAATCACAGTTGTATAGTTGTGTTACAGAATATTTTTTTAAAGTGAAATCATGCTTTTCATAGAAATATAAAATGATTATAGGCCAAAGATTTTCTTATTAATTAAATGAGGAAAAAAAAAGATGTTACAACTAGTTTAAACATCAAAAAGCAGAGACAGTTAGGGATCAGGAATACTGAGTAACTGCAAATGGATGCAACACAGCCTTCCTCCCACTGCCCCCCACCCCACCCCACCCCTGCCCCTCTCTCATCTGGGAGTGGGGGTATGAGGGTGGGCCTTCCCTCCACTGGACAGAATTTCTTCCTATATTAATCACCACACTCTTATTAGTGTTTTATAATACAAAGTTGTAAAGTACCCTAAAGACAATGAAGGCCAAAGAGTGTCTATGGCCTCAGTCAGTTAACCCTGAAGATTGTGCTCTGAAGCCTTAAACTGTGCATAGTTTTCTGTTGAAGCATATGTTTTCCCTATTCTTAGAAAATGGTGATAGGACTTCCCACCTTATGAAACACTGCAGTCAGGTTTGAATAGTCTCTGTTTTAGTGTAGCTTACCTTGGGACAGAAATACTTGTTTACTTCTTAGAGCAAACCTGAGCATCAAAAGAATTCATGAGATTTCATATCAGCATGAGAGAATGGGCACAGGGTAACTTCTATGCTTCTGTTTTGACAAAGCCTCTGAAGAGTTAAATAAGCCATTTAGACCTTTGGACAACTTTTATGGTCTCTTCCAAATCTGTAATTCTAAGAATTTGTAGCAAAGAAATAATTTATTTGCCCCTCAACCCAGCCCAAATATACTGAATCAGTTTTTGCAAGATTAGTGAGAAGTTTCTAGAATTGGGCATTTTTCCAGCCCTCAAAGAGGAAGTGAGGTCCTAAAAAGTGTGTTCTAATTTGCACATTGCTCCCCGTTGTTCATAAATTTGATACAGAATCTCATCTTGAAACTCAGCAAGAGAACATGGCTTTGATTTTTAACAAGCTTAAGTGATTGGACCTGGTAATGCAGTGACCAGAGGTGTTCCAACATCAGGAACTGCTCACTGTTGGTGTAAAAATCCTCCTTAGCAGCCTTGTTTGCAACTGTGAGCCAGGGGGAAGGAAAACAAACATAAAAGGGAGAAGAAAAGGAAAATGGAGATTTGCTACTTTTTGGAATGTCTGTTATTTGAGGAATGTTGGTTCTTCATTTTTGAGAGCTTTCAAAATTGTTGAGTTTCTCACTGTGATCAATGTGCTTGAATAACGTAGTTTACACCATTTGATGGAGTTTGTATTTTTCTTTTAATGAGAATGAAGTTCTCCTTAGCATTAATGACAATTTCACATTGTTCTTGTGCCAATTTGCCAACTACCTTATTTCTTTTGGAAAATGGATATTTTCTTTCCATCACTCCTAAAACTTCTCTAGCCTTAAATATTTAGGCAGGTCTATTTATTTATTTATTTATTTATAACGGTTTTATTTATTTATTTATTTATTTGAGAGCGAGAGCATGAGATGGGGGAGGCGTGGTCAGAGGCAGGGTCAGAGGGAGAAACAGACTCCCTGCTAAGCAGGGAACCAGATGGGGGACTCAGTCCTGGGACTCCAGGATCATGGCTAGCCAAAGATAGTAGTAGCTTAACCCAATGAGCCACCCAGGCACCCTAATATTTAGGTGGATTTAAAGTGTGTTTCAAAGCCCATTCTTCTATAACTTCCAAATATTTGCAAGTTACATCTTCATGCAACTTAGTGAGCATATCATGGTAAATAAGTGATGGAAAGAAGTATTAAAATAAAAGTTTAATTTCTTTAGTGGGATGTTTAACACATTCTTCATTAAGAAAGAAATACACAGGGGTGCCTGAGTGGCTCAGTGGGTTGAACCTCTCCCTTCAGCTTGGGTCATGATCTCAGGGTCCTGGGATCAAGCCCTACATCCGGCTCTCTGCTCAGCAGGGAGTCTGCTTCCCCTCTCTCTGTCTCTGCCTGCCTCTCTGCCTACTTGTGATCTTTGTCTGTCAAATAAATAAATAAAATCTTTAAAAAAAAAAAGAAAGAAATACACATTTGCAACAAACTCCGTTTGTGTGTGTCTCTGTGTGTGCGCGCACATTTGTTTTCCTGCATCTGTTGTAGACTCCCAAGATTATTTTAGTATAAACTGTAATTGTCCATTTTTGGAAATCAATACAGTGTAATGAGGCATATTTCCTCTAGATAATAGTAATTCTTTAAATGGAAAGTACCTTTGGCCATTGTTTCATTTTTTAGAGGCTCAGATTATTTTAGTATGATTAATGAGAGCAGCGGTTCCCTGACATTCTTCATAACTGTATCCTGTTAGTTTAAGACCTCACTTTGCCCAATTTATGATTAAATGCTCCAATTATACTTGTAACACAAACAGTTCTTGTGTTTGACTATGGCAGAATTTGGAAACTATAGCTTTGATCAAACCAGTATCCTCATGGATATTAGAGAATATAAATAATTACTGTGGTCACCTTATTATCTTGCTGGTGCTTCAGCTTTATTGACTAATATGGAGTAATTTTCCAGTTTAGTTGAAACTCAAAGCCTACCATATAAATCAGTAATTGATGGAATCTCAAAATGTCCTAATAATACTGATTTCCTTAAAGACAATACCTCCCAAGGTCTTACTCCTGTGATCCTTGGTATTCTGAACATGGCAAACCCTTCTGAGGAGGAATAAAAAGAACCTGTTTGGTTCATAGCCAGGACCTTTGTGCTCTCTGTCCTTACTTGTCTCTGTGATTCTTATATTTGTGGAACCTTAGTTTGGTGATGCATTTAGAGTCACCTCTCTGGCCTTCTGGACTCAGCTTTGATTGTAGTTCTTCCCAAATTTCAAATAAGAAATTCTCTGTATTCCTGCAATGACATACATCTTGCCCCTGAATTATTGTGAAGACCAAAAGTAATCTTCAGTCTTGCAGTTCTCCATTATTTTCAATGAATCCAGAATAATCTTTCTTAAAACTCAAATTGCAGCCTATCATTCTCTGCCTTAGAGTCTTTAGTGATACTTCTTTCCCCTCAGCTCCTTTGGGAAGGAAAAGAAGCCAAATTTATGGCTCCAGTCATTGCTCATGCCTTGACTCACCACACACATTATGTTCTAGTCAAGGTATTTTTAGAATGGGATGCTCTGGCCAGTAGCACAGCACTACCTGGGAACTTGTCAGATAAGCAGATTCCTCAGGTTTCTACCCCACACCCACAGAATCAGAAACACTGGGATGGAGCCCAGTGATTAGTGTGTTAATTAAGCCCTCTAGGGGATTCTGAAGCAGGCTCAAGTTTGAGAACTACTGTTTTCATCCCAAACACTTGCAATTTTAAAGCACGATTTCTCTTTCACCTTTCCAGAATTAATTATCTGCCTCCCAACCCCCAAACTCAGTTCCCACTGCTCTACCCACCTCATCATTCATTCACTCTTCTATTTGTTCTTCAGTACAAGACAAAAACTGATCTGAGTGCTCTGTATCTTCCATACTAGGTCCCACATCCCTTCTTTGTGTCCCCATGCAAACTCTGCGCTATCTTTATGCAAGTCCTTGTCAGCTAATAGCCTGATATTTTGCCATCATGCTCCCTTCTCCTCTCAAGATCATAATTACTACAAAAGTAGGGCAGTAAGCTGATGGTTCATGAAATTTCTTTTTTCTCAGGTGAGTATAATGCCTGAAGCAAAATAGATCAGTAAGTATGAAACAAATGTTTACTGGATGAATATGTTAAAGCTCTTTGCTTTATATTAGCTTCTAATTGTCATTTAAAACGACTGATACCATGTCATACATATATATGAAATGTGTATGTTTCCTTAGTTTGATTTTAAGATTGAAAAAAATCCGCAAGTGTACAGGTCACTCTTTTGGTATGTCCTCCTTTTCTTTCATCAATACTAAAGCAATACCATCTGTACATGGAATTTTATTTCAAAGCATTACCTAAAATGGCATACCAGTAAATGCTTAAAATCACTGACTCTTGTCAGGAGGAGGATGAATGTGTAGCCAGGAAGATGTCTGTACCAGGACTAATTTTGAATGAGTCCTCATTATTCTTTTTTGTTCATGCATGTTCATGTATGTTGATTCACAGTATGGCAAAGTCTTCCGGAGTTTTCTTGGAATACTAGACTTATATATCTGGATTTTGAAAGTATGTTCTCCTATTGCCAAGCCTATAGTTTTTCATATAAATAATAACATTTATTCCAGAAAAAAGGCTGACAGATAATCAAGAGATAGTGAATTCCCTAAAATCACTGAATGACTTCTGCCGAGAAGTTCTATCTCAACTAGTACTTCCATGGGTAAGTAAAGGAGTAAACAGAGATATCGCTAAGGTATATCCTAATAATTTCCAGGTTCATCCTTAATAAAATCAGTGGATGAGTTGAGTCAGGGTCCCATCTTATGGAATAGCTTCTGAAATTCTACTCTACAAATGGTTAGTGAAGATAATTTAAAAAGTAATTCAAATATGGAATTGCTTGTAATGCCAACGCTGTCAAATATCACTAATCACTTAACTTGTATCTTAAAACAAATGAGAACTGAATATTGAATCATATTTCCTTATGTGATCCAGTGTCAGTCCCTGGAATACGGTGTTCAATGTATGAGAATAAACTTCTAAGAATATGGGTATTTTATTTTATTTTATTTTTTTTAAAGATTTTATTTATTTATTTGACAGAGAGAGATCACAAGCAGGCAGAGAGGCAGGCAGAGAGAGAGGAGGAAGCAGGCTCCCTGCTGAGCATAGAGCCCGATGTGGGACTCGATCCCAGCACCCTGAGATCATGACCTGAGCCGAAGGCAGCGGCTTAACCCACTGAGCCACCCAGGCGCCCAAGAATATGGGTATTTTAAAAGGATTAAAGGGTTTTACTCTCTTCTTTCTGGAAAGAATTATCTCCTTGCTAACATTTATAAACTACTTTTGAAGTTCATATGGTGTAAGATAAAGCTAACTTATTAAGATACTTCCTGGGAAGACACGTGCCCTGACTATTTCTAATTGGAAATATAGACTTTGTTGTATGGGTCAGATAATTAGCTATTCATTTTTAAGAATGGATTGTTTCTAAGTTTTTGTTCTTTTTTTTTAAAGATTATATTTATTTATTTGTAAAAGATATGGTGGGAGAGAGAGAGAGAGAGGAGAGGGAGGAGGATCAGAGGGAGAAGCAGTCTCTGGTCAGCAGGTCTCTATCCTAGGACTCTGAGATTATGATCTGAGTGAAAGGCAGAGGCTTAACTGACTGAGACACCCAGGAGCCCCTAAATTTTGTATAGATTCAGAAAGTCCCAAAGATGAGATGACTAAACCTCAGGATCATGAAATTGAACCATGGTCCTTCATACTTAAAATGAGAGTGTAGGACATCATGATCTCTAAGGATCCTTGATAGTTTTCTAAACAGGAGGATTGTCTAGTTAGAAAAGAGAGGCTTTGTGGTCAGGCAACCCTAAAGCTACCATCTGCTGGCTGTGATCCTAAAAAGTTTTTCGGTCTCTATGAGTCCCACTTTGTAGACCTGCAAACTGAGAACAATATGCCTATATCACAGAATTAAAGCACAATTTCATTCATGGTTAGTGAACCCAAAGTACACAGGACTGCACCTGGCATGGTGAAGATGCTCCTTCAGGAGACGTTATTAAGCAGGTATGCTTCCACCACAGTTAGCAATTATGTGTGTAACTTTAGGAAAGCCACTTAAACTCAAATTGCCACCATCAGCCAAACCTGGACTCTGAGGTCTAATAGGAACTGCAGTTGTGAGTCTCTCACATCTACAAAGAATCCTTGGGTGAGAATATCAACCATTTTCAGGCTGACCTATTCTCATGGGAAAAATATCCCATGGTTATTATTATTTTTGGGTGATTTACTGTTTAAAAATAGATTGCCTTGGGGTGGTGGGAGAAGTGGTGAAAGGATGCATTTTCACAAAATTTGAAAAACAGTTTCATGGCTCTACACACACCCCCTAAAGCAGTTTCTAAAAATGGTGCTTGGTGTTGTATTCCTTGGCACAGAACCTCTCATTCACTATGGGCACACTGAAAATAATACAGGAAATACTTTATTCGAGAGAAGTTAATTTATCCTTTCTTCAGACAGCCTCATCTGTGCCAGATCTAAACCACTCTTAAAGGTCTACATATGAAGCTGTACTGGTTGTGTTTTAAGTGAAAAGGAATATATTCCTTTGTTGCTGGGTTCTAAGATGCAAATGTATGCAGTTGAGTCAACAGTGCAACTAAAGTCCAAGCATGCCATCCCACTACTCAAAACCACCCAACAGCCTCCCAAACACGCAAATCCTCACTCTAGTGGACATAACCCAGCACAACTGGCCCTCTTTTCCCTGGGACCTCACCTACTGCCATTCTCTGCAATCACCAGCTCCAGCCACATCAGCCTTCCCCGATTTTCCTGCCTCAGGGCCTTGACACTTACTCCATCTCTGCTCAGAAGGCTTTTTGCCCAGATACTTACCTACCTTCCTTCTTTTCCCTCACACTTTCTTAAGGCTTTTACTGATGCTGTCATCCTCTCACTGTGGACTTCTCTGGCTACCCTGTTATTGCAACCCTATCATTTATGTATTTCTCCTTAGTAACTCTAAGTAATATTCTATACACTGTATTTATTTATCTTGCTAATTGCTTTCTCCACTACCTATGGGTTATAGTAAATTATAATGAGTTATGAGTTATAATAAGAGAACAGTTTTTTCCCCTCTATTCACTACTTATAAAGTATTTAAAATAGGACCTGGCCCAGGTTCCTAATACATTCTTATTGAATGAATGAGTAAATGAATGTTGGTAGCCTCACTGAGGAGAGATCATTCATCAGGACAAACCATCAGAGATCTTATGGCATAAACTCTCAAAGGAAAAAACTAAGTTTTGCTAATTGTCTGCTTCCTGAGAGCTTTGCGAAGCTCAGGCGTATGGTGAGAATACAATAAGTATTTATTTATGAATTAATTAACTTATTAATTAATGATGTAAGCCTAATTATCATCACAGAGTATTCTGAAATAAAACATCATGCTATGAGTAACTGGTTTCATATCATAATTTGGCTATCAATTTTGTTTTAGAAACAAGTAGATTCCTAATATTTTTGAGACTCAAAGTTCATATTTTTGGGAACAGTATCAATTTTTAGTGGAAGTATCTAAGAATTAGAATAGCTAGACTCTATACAATGTCTTATAGATAGTTATAAACACTATATATTATTTTTCTTTTAAAAAAATCACTGTAGCTCAAAGGTGATTCCTATGATACAATTTACATTTACATTGCTCTCTTTGAGAAAGAATTTAATATCTCAGCAACAACACAATCAACTGTAATAATAAAACAAATTGTAGATTCATATTCTCTTAAGTTCCTCCCTAAATTTCAAGTTACACCTGTACAGGAAGTATTATAGCACATAAACAAAGTCTTATTCATTGATTACCATAAAAAAAGCGGCGGCGGGGGGGGGGGGGGGGGGGGGGAAGGATCTACATCCACAGGAAATTCCAAGCACAAATTCTCACAGCTGCCTCTGTTCACTTGTTGTTACTGCTTTGACCATTGTTTTAACTAAGGCTCAAAAAGAGTGGTACTTTTACTGCTTAAAATAAAATACTATTATTACTCTCCAGCCTTGATGGTTGTAATACCTGCACTTATCAGCCAGCTGAATTAAGCTAGGCAAACTAGGAAGTGAAAGATTAAATTCTGGAAGTTAAATTTAGAGTGTAAAAATTTTTTATTCCATGTGCCATAAAGTGTGTATATAGTTCCTTCAATTGTAGCCCCAGAAATCAGTCTCTGTTGGAAGGCACACTTTATTAGCTTTCAGCTTCATAGGACTGGGGCTGACAAGAACATCATCTTATAAAATTAATAGTATTATGGTTATAATTTTCTTCTTATCATCAGGAGTAGAAAATTTATAAGAATAATTGTTTTAAGGGAAACTTGATAAGGGAACTAATATTATACTGCAGAGAGATTTCTAAATTTATCCCAATTGTGAACTTGCCCTATTTATCTAAATTCCTGGAATTTATTTTTGTTTTGTGCTGACCAGTCTTTGACTCATTCATCTCATTAGTCCTTCTTTGTTAAACTTTAAGCTCAAAGAGAGGCTATGGTTAGAAAACAGCACTGATTGCATGTGGTATAATTTATTGTCTGAGTTGGAAAAATTATCGGTTTTGACAATTTTGGGTCATTTTCTGACTTTTCAGAGTGGTTAAAACTTTAAACAAATATTTTTAAAAGTAAATCAGGCAAGTTAACAATTGGAATAAGTGTGGAAATTTTTTAGATATTATACATTTTGGGGGTAATTTGCTTGGAATATTAATAATATCTTAATATGATCTATAAAGATTGGCTTTGAAAGATTCTTAAATTCAAAGAGAAAGGCTCTCAGTTCCACCCAAATTAATTTTGAACTTAATGTTGGCTACTTTATATTGATTGCATGCTTTGGTCAAGACAATACATGGATTCTCCATCTCTATACAGATTATTATTTTTTTTTAAGATTTTATTTTTTTATTTGACAGACAGAGATCACAAGTAGGCAGAGAGAAAGAGGAGGAAGCAGGCTTCCCCACTGAGCAGAGAGCCCTATGCGGGGCTCGATCCCAGGACTCTGGGATCATGACCTGAGCCGAAGGCAGAGGCTTTAACCCACTAAGCCACCCAGGTGCCCCTCTATACAGATTCTTGATCCTCTTTTAGATGCAGTAGCGAAAACAACAGTTTTCACTCACTAGATTCTCTGGGTTGATTTTTTTTCCCCTCTGAATAGTCCTCTGGCTAACCAATGCTTTTAGAAGGAGGAAGATGTGATATTTAGAGGCTTATGGTTGAGGTAACATGTCTAATATTTTCATTTTTTTATACTACAAATATTTACTGAACATGGCTTTATTACCTATTGCTAAATAACAAACCACTTCAAAATAACAATAGCTCAAAAGAACAATCTCATTATTTTGTAATGATTATGTGTATTGGCTAGTGCTCAGCTAAGTAGTTATTTTGCTGATCTTGCTTGGGGTCTCACACATAAGCTTGCAGGGGTTGTATTACCAAGATGGATTCTTCACTCACTGGTTGGGAACCTTGGTGTTCTAACATGTGGCCTTTCTCTCCAGTGGGGCTGGCTAGATTTCTTACACAATGGCTCATGATTTTAAGAGGTAGTTAGTGGAAGCTTTCACACTCCTATAACCTGATCTCAAAGTCCAAGGATGTTACTTCCACTATGTTCTATTGGTCAATGCCAATCACAAGATAAAGCCATTTTCAAATGACTTTTAAAGGAGGGAAATGAGTCCTTCAGCTCAGATTAGAAAGCTGATAAAACATCTCTCCAAATTCCATGATAGGAAGAAAGGACAAACTACATACTACTGAAATTTTGTGAGCCCTTCTAAGAATTAAGGTCACTGGACGAAAACTACTTAAAATCTAGAGAGAGAGGCATGTGCAGGGTGAAATAAAATTTGGGCATTTGCTTACCTTGGACAGACCCCACCAAACACCATGTAAGCTGGTCTGAATATTCAGCTAGCAATGAATTGCTAAAGACCAAGTATGAACTTGAAGGAGAAAATGAAGCCCCTGGAGGCTACAGACATGCAGCAGGTGTTGGGAGGGGTGAGTGTTTCATCCTCTTGCAGCTTTTCCTTGCAAGAGCTCTTTCAGGTACTGACAGGGAAGACCAAAGATAATCCTCAGAAAACTTCCCTAAAGTACTGGTTTGGGCAGAGAGTAGCAGCCACAGCCACAGCTTTGTCCAGATTTATCTCCCTTATCTCCTTTATGGAACAAAAGTCTTAATCCATTAGGAAAAGGGCAACAAAAACTATAGCTCGAGGGTAGTGGTAGTAGCCCACTGTAGCTGGGAGAGGCAAATAAGAAAACAAAACAAAACAAAACACTTTTACCCCTGGTGGAGGGAAGGAATATGTGCTAGGTCCAACTTTACATATAAAGAAGATGCAGGAACATTGTGAAGGGCATATTCTCCTGCACTTGCATTCCATTGAGGCTTATTCAGAACACCAGAAAACAAGCCCTTTTCCCCACCATCACATTAACAACTGTTGAATACAATTAAAAGTGGAAGGTACAATGGGAAACCAATACAAAGGAAAGACCTTAGGCCAACCAGGGAGAAGGTTTTGAGAAACCCACTGGCAAATTAACCCTTACCCTAAACATAAGATATCATTAGAAGAATTTGGATCATTAGTGCACTGAGGGTAATCACAGCAACAACAAACTTAAAATCCTGCCTATCTCTGGCGATATTAACATAAAACTCCAGTTTATAAGCCTTACAGAAAAAAGAGGCATGCTTAACATTAAACTTAAAAAAAACTTACTTACTTCATTATCTAGTATTTTGTACAACATGACCAGATTCCAACAATAAAAAGTATGAGGTTTGCAAAAAGGCAAAGAAAACAAAGTCTGAAAAAATAAAGCAGTTCTCAGAACCAGACTCAGAATATGACAAAGATAATGGAATTATCAGATGGAGAAATTAGAATAACTATGATTAATTTGTTAAAGGCTCTAATAGAAAAGAAATATGCAAAATAAGACAGGCAATTGCAGCAGAGTGGGAAATTATAAGATAGAATCAAATGGAAATGCCAGAGGTAAAAAACATAGTAGCAGATATAAAGAGTGACTCTGATAAAGTGATTTTGACTTCATTGGTGGCCTTGACATAGCCTAGAAAAGAATCAGTGAACTGGAAGATAGGTCAATAGAAATTACTCAAGTTGAAAAACAAAAAGGAAAAACTAAAAAAAAAAAAAAAAATCAAAGATTACCCAATAGCTTGTGGAATAATATCAAATGGTATAACACATGCATAATTGGAATCTCAGAAGGAGAAGGAAAAGAGAATGGTACAAAAGAGGAATATTTTCAAAATATTGGAATATTTTCAAAATTAGTGTCAGACATCAAACCATAGATCTCAGAACCTCAGAAAACACAAAGAAGGGGCACCTGGGTGGCTCAGTGAGTTAAGCCTCTGTCTTTGGCTCAGGTCATGATCTTAGGGTCCTGGGATTGAGCCCCACATTGGGCTTTCTACTCAGCGGGGAGCCTGCCTCTCTCCCTACTTGTGATCTCTCTCTGTCAAGTAATTAAATAAAATCTTAAAAAAAAAAAAAAAACAAGAAGTAAAAACAAGCCTAGGTGCACATCCTATTCAAACTACTGGAAACTGAAAACCAAAAGAAAATTATAAGATCAGTCTTAAGAATACTCAGTGGGTTAAACCTTTGCCTTCGACCCAGGTCATGATCCTGGGGACCTTTGATTGATCCCCACATTGGGCAAATTGTTGGTGGAGAGCCTGCTTCCCCCTCTCTCTCTGCCTGCCTCTCTGTCTACTTGTGATCTCTCTCCCTCTGTCAAATATATAAATAAAATAAGTTAAAAAAAAAAGAATACTTACTTACAAAGGAACAGTAATAAGAGTTAACAAATTTCTTGTCAGAAACAATGTAAGAAAGATGAAAGTTGAGGACATCATTCAAATGTTAAAGGAAAATTCTATATCCAGTGAAAGCAGTCTTCAAAAGTGAAAGAAAAATAATGTCTTCCTTAAACAAAGGGAGAGGAGATAATTTCCACTCTTGATATAAAAAGCATCCTGTGCATATTAGGGAGAGAAGAAATTGGAGGATACCTTTGGAGATTAGCTATAGGCATCTACTGCATGCAAGTTAAGTTTATGCTTTTGGGCAAAGTCCATGTTAACTCATTAGAATTAGTTTTTCCTATCTATAAATTGCTGGTATTGATCTCTATGATTTCCATGATTTTTAAAAATTTTACTATTTATTTTTTCATGGTAGTTGTACATTGTTTTTCATTCTTTTATCGGTCTGGACATAGGCATTTTTGTGTGTAATATATAAAAATAGTCTATTTCAAAATTCATTAACATATCTAAAAAATTGTAGAATGATTGGCTACATATAGTAGCTATGACTGATTATAATCAATGTTTAGAAACAACTCTCTATACATAAGCTGAAGTCTACATGCTAATGATAATAACTGTATCAATCAGGAGTCAAATTGATTAACAATGGTCAGCAAAGATAATTTCAATTTTAGAATTATTTTTTATTAACATTATCTTTGACATTTCTCTTTTATCTTACGTTAATAAAGAAAGGCCCTGGATATTATAATTCAGTTTTGACAAATACAGATAGAGTCAATCTCTTCACTTTTTAAAAAAGATTTATCTACTTGTTTTAGAGAGAGAGTGTGTCAACATGAGCAGAAAGGACATAGGAAGAGGGAGAAAAATCTCAAAGAGACCCGGCATTGAGAGCAGAGCCTAATTCGGAGCTCAATCTCAGGACCCTGAAATCATGACCCGAGTCAAGACCAAGAATTGGATGCCCAAGTGACTGCACCACTCAGGTGCCCCAATCTCTTCACATTTAAAATACTAATAAAATTATTGGAATCAGTTATAGATTTGATACTCTTAAAATTATTTTACTGCCACTTAAAAGGATATTTGTGACATGATGTAAACTATGACTTAACACTACAACTTCCAGATAGTCTAAAGCTTAATACATTTGTGTATATTTGTTAATAAAAATATAATTAATGAGGCTTTTTAAGATAGTGAGGTAGACTTTATTCAGGACATTGTGATAGGTGTAGAGACCACTATAATGGGATTGCACAAGGTGGGAGAAAGAAGAGGCTCAATTCCAAATACAGCATGGGCATATGAGAATTTATAGCCAAAGAGCAGGGGGGTGGATCAGTGGATGGAAAATCACTAAGAGGAAACACCAGAAGTAAGGGGGTGGGGGTTGGGTAAATGAACCTAACAGGACTCTTGTTAAAGAGAGGCCAGAGTGATCAAACATCAACTGAGGGATGGAGAAAGAGGAGGAATCTGATCCTATATTGAAGATGATGGAGATATCAAAGATATAGGGTGTGGGTTAAGCCATTTGGCAGGGTTCTTACTAAAACTGGATTTTATATGGAAGTGCACAGATGAACCTAGGAGAAGTTTCAAGAACCTCACTAAAGTTTAGCCAAGCAAAGAATATTTGTCATAATATAACAATCATTATATGATAATATATATTAAAAGGTAGCACTGAATAAAGCAGTGATTCTCAAGTTTGAACAGGCATCAGAAGTACCAGGAAGGCTGGCTTAAAAAACAAAAACAAAAACAAAAAACAAAAAACAGATCGCTGAGCCCTATCTTTATAGCTGAATCAGTAGACCCTGAATAGGGCCTGGGAATCTGCATTTATAACAAGATTCTGGATAATGCTATTGTCTTTGATCAGAGAAGCACCCTTTGAAAACTCCTTGCATAGATGAACAAATTTATTTTCAGATCAGACACACTGGAATAAAACCAAGATTTGCTACCAATTCACTCTGAGAACTTGGGCACAACCTTAATGTTTTAATCTATAAAATGTAATACTGGGGTGCTTTAGTGGGTCAGTTGGTTAAGTGTCCAGCTCTGGATTTCAGCTCAGGTGATGATCTCAGGGTTGTGAGATCAAGCCCCATGCTGGGCTCCATGCTCAGCATGTGTCTGATCCTCTCCCTCTGCTCTTCTTCCCACTTGCTCTATCTCTGAAACAAACAAGCAAGTAGATAAAATGGAGTATTAATAGCTACTGTGTGTTTATTTCTAGAATCCCATGAAGTGTTTGCCACAGTGTCTAAATCACAGGATAAATCTAATACATTGAAGCTGTGAAACTATTTTGAGTGTTTGATAATGAAGGCATCATTGAAAGAGTATTATTGGCAATGAAGAAGTCAAACTCTCTCTCTTTGCAGATGACATAATACTTTATATGGAAAATCCAAAGACTCCACCCCCAAACTACTAGAACTCATATAGCAATTCAGTAATGTGGCAGGATACAAAATCAATGTACAGAAACCAGTTGCTTTCTTATACAATAACAATAAAAATATATAAAGGGAAATTAGTGAATCGATTCCATTTACTATAGCAGCAAGAACCATAAGATACCCTGGAATAAACCTAACCAAAGAGGTAAAGGATCTGTACTCGAGGAACTCTAGAACCCTCATGAAAGAAATTGAAGAAGACATAAAAGGACGGAAGAGCATTCCATGCTCATGGATCAGAAGAATAAACATTGTTAAAATGTCTATACTGCCAAGAGCTATCTATACTTTCAGTGTTAATCCTGATCAAAATTCCACTGGCATTTTTCAAAGAGCTGGAACAAACAATTTTAAAATTTGTATGGAACCAGAAGAGACCCGAAATTGCTAAGGAAATATTGAAAAAGAAAAACAAAACTGGGGGGAATCCCGTTGCCTGGTTTCAAGCTTGACTACAAAGCTGTGATCACTAAGACAGCATAGTACTGGCATAAAAACATATATATAGACCGATGGAACAGAGTAAAGAGTCCAGATATGCAACCTCAAGTCCATGGTCAAAAAGTCTTCAACAAAGCAGGAAAAAACATACAGTACAAAAAAGACAGACTCTTCAATAAATAGTGCTGGGCAAATTGGTCAGCTATGTGTAGAAGAATGAAACTTGACCATTCTCTTACACCATACACAAAGATAAACTCGAAATGGATCAAAGACTTCAACATGAGGCAGGAATCCATCAGAATCATAGAGGAGAACATAGGCAGTCATCTTCGACATTGACCACAGCAATGTCTTTTAAGACATGTCTCCAAAGGCAAAGGAAACAAAAATGAAAATGAACTTTTGGGACTTCATCAAGATCAAAAGCTTCTGCACAAGCAAAGGAAACAGTGAACAAAACAAAGAGACAACCCACAGAATGGGAGAAGATATTTGCAAATGACACCACAGACAAAGGATTGATATCCACGATCTGTAAAGAACTCCTTAAACTTAACACACAAACAATGGATAATCACATCAGAAAATGGGCAGAAGACATGAACAGACAATTCTCCAAAGAAGACACAGAAATGGCTAACAGACACATGAAAAAATGTTCATCAAAATTAGCCATCAGGGAGATTCAACTCAAAACCACATTGAGATACCACCTTACACCAGTTAGAATGGCCAAATTTAACAAGACAGTAAACAACAAACATGTGTTGGAGAGGGTGTGGAGAAAGGGGAGCGCTCTTACACTGTTGGTGGGAATGCAAGTTGGTACGGCCACTTTGGGAAACAGTGTGGAAATTCCTCAAAAAATAAAAAATAGAGCTACCTATGACCTGCAATAGCACTACTGCATATTTACCCCAAAGATATAGATGTAGTGGAAAGAAGAGCCATCTCTACCCCAACGTTCATAGCAGCAATGACCATTGTGGCCAAACCTTGGAAAGAACAAAGATGTCCTTCAACCAGTAAATGGATACTGAAGATATGGTCCATATATACAATGGAGTATGATGCCACCATAGGAGGCATAAAAGATAGGATGAAGACCTATATTTTATATCAACATGGATGGGACTAGAAGAGATTATGCTGAGTGAAATAAGTCAAGCAGAGAGAGTCAAGTATCATATGGTTTCACTTATATGTGGAGCATAAGAAATTACACAGAGGACACTGGGAAATGGAGAGGAAAAGTGAAATGCAGGAAATTGGAGGGGGAGACAAACCATGAGAGACTGTGGACACTGAGAAACAAACTGAGGGTCTTGGAGGGGAGGGGTTAGGGGGTTGGGTGAGCCTATAGGTGGGTATTATGAAAGGCACATATTGCATGGAGCACTGGGTGTGATGCATAAACAATTCATTTTGAAACACTGAAAAGAAATAAAATAAAATAAAATGGAAAAAAAAAGAGTGTTATGCTTTTCTCAATACATATATTTAATTCATATAGCAGAAACATTGAGCAAATTAAGTAAATAGATTGAATATTTTGATCCTGATAACATTAATAGGAAAACTACCTTTTGAATTAGAGGTGACTATTTCAATGCCATTTCTCAAGAGAGATTCCTGTTTTGCAAAAAAAAATTGATCAGTCAACCAATAATTACTGAGGACCTTTGTTCTCAGACAAAATACACTCTTTCACAGACATACTCATATATGCATATAAATTTTAAAGTGAATACAAATTGACTATTTTATTTTTCTTCTCTTCTCTTATGATATTGTCTATGGAATTGGTGCCTCTGTTTGTTGGTGGCATTCCTTTGCTTTGTGCCACCTCCCCCAAGCTTCAACAGACACATCTTGCATCAATTGAGTACCTACAGCAAAAGTGGCAAACAGATGTGTGGGCTCTGTTGTATTTGAGTATTGTAATTTCCTATTACTGGAAAAAAAAAAAATGAGAAGTGTCACCAAGGAATCCAGGGGCATTTCCTGACTAGCAATGCCTTTGAAGTTGAAGAATATTTTACAAGAGAGGGTTTAATTGTAAAGAATCTTAATCATGTAGAAAAAATATGCCTTTGAAATATTTTCCTTTGAACAGCACATTTACCAGTTCAGGAAGCTCATTTCTATGAAATGATATTTTAATTTTAATACACTTACTTTCCTTACATTGCATGTATCCATAAACCCACAATTTTATTCTTAGTCTTATTTACTACATTACAATGAAAATTAGGCTACTTGCCTTTAGCTATTCTGTATAAAAATTTTTATTCCCCAAACCCATTATTTTGGAGATGTAATTTTACCTTTAATTGAAGAAAACAGTATAAAGTGGCACAACTGAGATTTTCTGGGTTTATATCCCTGCCATTTCTGCAGGGGACTATTCTCCACTTGAAAAGTCTAAGCATTCCTACTAATGTTAATTCTGGTTATAAACTCATCAATGTGAAAGAAAAGAGATTTTATTTCTGATCCAACTTCCCTAACAAAGGTAATTTGCTTGAAATTTGACTAGACTAGACTTACCTTGACATAGAGATTTGATCATGCAAAAGCTGACACAAGGGGAATGAAAAGCTTATCATTTGTTTAAGATAGGAGATTGACTCTGTTCAGTTTATGTCAAAAACACATATTACCATAAATATTTCATTATTTCTTCCAATTAGAAGGTAAGATTATTTGCTTGTATTCCTATGTAGCATATATATCATGTAGTATATATATCATGATCAGGAACATATTTCATGTCTTGTCATAATAACACACACACACACACACACACCCAGGACCATTGAAATCCAAATGAGATGTCATTCATTAGGAAACCACACTGTTCTGAATTAACTGCGCTTCTGAAATGAAATAAATATTTTCAGTTCCTTTACTTAAAACACAGTCACTAATTACAAATGGATGTATTTATATCATCAACCTAGTCTGAATAAAATATCTACCATATTTGTAAATATACTAATAATTAGTATGTATGTATGTATATTAATATATCTTTTGCCCCAGTATCTCTCAAGATTTGGGTTGCAAATTTGATTTCTAGGTTGCTTGTTTTGTCTAGTTTTTGTCTTTAGTGGCGTCAGTATTGCCATTAATAAACTTGATTTTGACTTGAGGGAAGACCTACTATTATCTTCTTTTATCTTTTCCACAAATACTTATCAAGTTAAAACCTGTGGCTAACCAATAATATTTTCTCATAACAGAGGAAATGTAAGGCAAGGAAGACTATGCCAGGTAATGCAAGTCAGGTGAGGTCTCTTCAGAAGACCCTAGCAGCAGCCTTAAATTTGTGTAAAGGAAAGCTTATAGAAGATGAATCGAATAGGGAGTGAAAAGCTTGGGGAACCACCTAGAAGCTGAAATTAGACTGCACGTTTCACAAAGCTGAGGAAAAGTCAATGGAAAGTCACAAAGAATGGGGGTGGGGAACAGAACGTGTGGGGTAAGGTGGGGCTGGTGATAGGATGATGGAGATTATAGTTACAGTAAAGGTAATATAGAAAGAGGGTAAGAGGTATAAAAAGATTGGCAAATTTAAGTGTCAAGAACATTATTTTCTTCTTAACTAGGAGACTTCTGTGCTGAGCTAGTCAGTTTTTGAAAAATAAGAATTGTCTGGACTTCCCAAATATGCTTTCATCTCTGCTTTAGTGAGAAACCCAGAAAAAGACCTAAAGCAGTTTCATAAGACATCATTTTTGGCTAAAAACAAACAAGTACATTTTTAAAATCCCACATTCATCCATCTAAAAGTTTTCTTAGAGTCTAATAAAAATAGTGTTTCTTCTAAAATGAGCATTTAAAAAACCTTTCCTTCCCACAACATGAGCAATAACTCCTGGGAATACTGGTATACTGGAAATTTCTGATCAAAATCAAGGGCAAATTTTCCAGGGCATTTAATTTGACTACATTTTCCCTAAATTTTTTCTTAAAAAAGAAAAGCTTGCATTAGCTATTCTTCAAACATCTCAAAAGAAATTATCAGATATATTCTCCAATGCCTTTAAATTTTCAAAGACCATGTCAATCATAACAAAAATAGTGCTTTCTGTTTTAGCAGGTTATTTTGAATTCTAGAAAAGAAATATAAAGTGAAAAATACTTTGCTCTGTTCATAAAGATTAGGGATTAAGGTCAACATTAATAAGTAAATATCTTTCCTGTGGCAACAGTTAAGGCATAGTTTTAATTTAAAACACTATAAAAACATTTTACTTATAAATAGGCCAAATTTTGATCTTAAGATCTGAGGGAGGCCTGTGAGCATGAGCCCCACTGCTGCAGACCTTCTCAGCAGACAAAAGGGCTTCCAAGAACTGTTATGAACTAGAAGGTGTTATGCAGGATGTTATAGCTGACCGCAGATAGACCACCGGGACATGGGGTACATGCTACAAGCAACATCAACAGCAGCAGACGAGCAGCCTCACACGTACAGCAGACTGCAGATTAACCGCAAGCGCCCTTGACGCAGTGACTGAACTGGCATATAAGCAACACTGGCCCTCTGCTTGTCAGAGTGTGCTCTTGGGACACTCTCGCTCAGATCATCCTCCCGGTCGATGCATCCAAAAGGTGTGCTCCAGGGAGGGCATCGGTCACCTTCTCCGTCGATGCACCCAAACGGTGTGCTCCAGAGAAGGGGATCGGGCGGGAGTACCCTGGGTCCTCTCCCTAGCCCATGCGGCTAGAGTTGTCTGTCTTGTATTAGCTATTGTGTGGTATGCGCTAATAAACAGCTTTCGCTTTCAGTTATTGTGTGTGACCCGTTTGCTCCCACCATCGAACCGGCTCACTCCCCTGGGAGCTCCGTGAGCGGCAGAGAGCTCCCAAGATCTATGGTTGCAGACATAAGGTCTATGATTCTGACACCAATTCCAGTGTACATGTCTTTTCCCTCATCACCAAGTAAGTCTTGGGTACCAGCTCAATGTCCTACAATTCAACTCATTCTGATACTATCTAATTGAAGACAGTGTCTGGTCCCAGAGGTTAATTGCTCAGTCTTACAAGAACCCCCCAACCCCCACCTCAAGTCTAATCACAAGTCTAGGTTGTCTCCTGTGATTCTGACCTACAATAAATCGGAGCTTCCAAGGCCCTTCCTTCTCCTTGGGTTTCATTACTTTGCTAGAGCAGCTCACAGAACTCAGAGAAAGTTTTAGTGACTATATTATTCGTTTATTATAAAAGGATATAACTCAGAACAGCCAGATGGAAGTAATATACAGTGTAAGGTCCAGAGAAGGGGCACAACTTCTATGCTATCTCCAAGCATGCCACTCTCCCAGCGCTTCCAAGTGTTCAGCAACCCAGAAGCTGTCTGAACCCCACCTTTTGGGTTTTTATGGAGGCTTCATTATATAAGCACGTTTGATTTAATCATTAGCCATTGGCAAGACATTCAACTTCTAGACACTTTACCCTTCCAGGAAGGTCAGGAGGGTGGGATTGAAAGTTCTAGCCCTCCAATCACATGGCTGGTTCCCCTGGCAACCAGTCCTTTTTCTCAGGAGCTTTTCAAAAGTCACCTCATAAATATAAACTCAGGTGTGGTTGAAAAGGGTTCATTATGAATATCAAGACACCTTCATTGCACTTATCAATTAGGGAAACCATAAGATAGATTTAATGGAGCTCTCAAGTTTGCTTATCATTCTTTTTTTTTTTTTAAGATTTTATTTATTTATTGACAGAGAGAGACAGTGAGAGAGGGAACACAAGTAGGAGGAATGGGAGAGGGAGAAGCACGTTTCCCACAGAGCAGGGAGCCTGATGTGTGGCTCGATCCCAGGACCCTGGGATCATGACCTGAGCCAAAGGTAGACACTTAACAACTGAGCCACCCAGGCACCCTTTTGCTTATCATTCTTAATAAAAATCAAATCCCTGGAAATACCATAGAATTTTCAGATTCTCAACAAATCTTAAGTGTAGGGTAGCCATTTTTATTCATAACTGTTTCAGAGTCCAAACCATCTAGATTTATCCAATTTCAAGTACTCTATTTGTTGTGCCCTTATTTGTCTCAGAATTTCTGATTTTCTAATACAAAAAACAAAATTTCTTTATCTACTGACCTGAATGCTTTCTGATTCTGCTTCTCAGAAAATTTAAAATAAGAGTAGAAATAAGCCTCAGCTTATAAGGTCAATTAATCTACAGCAAAAAAGGCAAGAATATACAATCAGGAAAAGACAGTCTGTTCAATAAATGGTGCTTGGAAAACTGGACAGCTACATGCAAAAGAATGAAACTGGACCACCATACACAAAAATAAACTCAAAATAGACTATAGACCTAAATGAGACATGAAACCATAAAACTCCTAAAAGGAAATAGAGGCAGTAATCTCTTGGATATCAGCCTTAGCAATATTTTTCTGTAACTGTCTCCTCAGGCAAGGGAAATAAAAGCAAAAATAGAGCTTTTGCACAACAAAGGAAGTGGGTCCTCACCAGAATCTAACCATCCTGAACTTCCAGGCTCCAGAACAGTGTGAAAGAAGTTAAATCCAGTCCCTATTATTCCATAATGGCCAGAAGCAGACCCTAATTTTCCTATTACATTCTTTTTCAATTCACAAGTTTTTATTTAAATTCCAGTTTGAATACTGCCTATGTCAGATATTGAATTTCTACATATATTATATCTATTGACTATTCTCTGTTAAAGTAGCCTATTCATGTGCTAATATCATTCTTTTGATTATGGTGGCTTTATGTTAAGTTGTAATATTTGCAAGGCAAATCTCTCCCCTACTTTTCATACATCTTTTATTTACTGCTCCCAGATATTTTTTAATGATAGAAAGACTTTCCCTTTTTAGACTTTGTTATATGACCTCAAATAACTTCTAATTATATTCAACTAATTGGCACTTTATCCTTACTGTTAGAAATAAATCGAAGGTTTTTAACCACATTATAAATGGAACATATTTCATATTTCTGTTTATTGTTTATTATTCCCAATACAGAATATAGCTACTAATTGTTGCATGTTTATCTTTTAAAAAGGAATCAAACCTTCCTGTTAATAATACCATAAATCATTTAGCAAAAAGATAATCTCTTCTTTCAATATTTACCAATACAGACTTTACCATATTTAAGCCATTTATTTCAATGCTTTCTTAGAGTTTTTATTACAATTTTGGCTGCCTTTTATCAAGTGCTATTTCAGAATGTATTGAAATGATGAAAACAGTTTCTTCTTTAATGTGTTAATTAGGGAATTATGTTAATTGGGATATTCTGATGTTGAATTCCCTTCCATTCCTAAAATAAATCCTACTTGATAATTTTGATACAGTTATTATTATTAAAATTCTAAATATTATTAAATTCTATTATTAAATAGAATTCTATTATTAAAAGTCAGACACTATTAGATTGGATTGAAGAAAAGCCTAGAAATAGGTTGATTTCAAGAATTATTCTTAAAGCCAATAATAAAAAATACTGCATAGTGCAAAAGGGTGCAAGAACATAAAAATATAATTAATTATAGTGGGAATTTTGATATAGCTCTTTCAGAATCTGATAAAATGAGAAAACAAAAATTAATTAAAGATATCATGCAATTAAATAATCCATAAAATCTTAATTTTATGTATATATAATATAACACTCTATATTGAGAATAAGCTTTTTTTCCCACATGATCAGTGCACGACTTTTATAAAAAGTTTTATCACAAATAAGTTTGCCATAAATAAATACTGAGTGTAGGGACACCTTGGTGGCTCAGTTGGTTAAGCTGCTGCCTTTGGCTCAGGTCATGATCCCAGGGTCCTGGGATCAAGTATCCCATTGGGCTCCTTGCTCTGCAGGGAGCCTGCTTCTCTCCCTACCTCTGCCTGCTGTGTGTACTATTTCTCTCTCTGGCAAATAAATAAAATCAAGAAAAAAAATACTGAAGGTATTTTTTAAAGATTTATTTTTATTTATTTATTTTTTATCTGACAGAGATCACAAGTCGGCAGAGAGGCAGGCAGAAAGAGAGAGGAGGAAACAGGCTCCCTGCTGAGCAGAGAACCCCAATGTAGGGCATGATCCCAGGACCCTGGGATCTGAGCCTAAGGCAGAGGCTTTAACCCACTGAGCCACCCAGGCACCCTGAATGTATTTTTCAAAAGCAGAGATCACTAATTATCATTTTTTAAGAGTTAAAAATAAAGGGGCACCTGGGTGGCTCAGTGGGTTAAAGCCTTTGCCTTAGACTCAGGTCATGATCCCAGGGTCCTGGGATGGAGCCCCACATCTGACTCTCTGCTCAGCAGGGAGTCTGCTTCCTCCTCTCTCTCTGCCTGCCTCTCTGCCTACTTGTGATCTCTGTCTGTCAAATAAATAAATAAAATCTTAAAAAAAATATAAAATATATGATCCAAACTAGTGACTTGAAAATTAAAAAACACACTCCTAAATCACTTGGATCAAAGAAGAACTCAAAATAGAAATTACAAACTGCTAAGGAAGCAAGGTAAAGAAGAGGGTTAAAATTACTGAGATGTCAAAATCAAAACAAAACAAAACAAACAAACAAAAAAACTGTGCATAGGAAGATGTATAGCCTTAAATAGCTTCACCATTAAAGAAAAATTATCGATTGTATAGGATCTTAGTAATTATCTTAGGGAATGAGAAAAACAGCAGCAAGACAAATGTGAAGAAAATAAGAAAATAAAATTAATAAAGAGGTAAAAATAATTAAAGAGGAAAAAAATGTATAAAGAGTAGAAATTCCAAAAGCTAGATCAATTTACAGACCAGTAAAACAGAAAACCTCCTCACAAACCTGGTTAAGAAGAAAAGGACACAAAACAAATATATAAACTATTAGAAATAGGGGCACCTGGGTGGCTCAGTGGGTTAAAGCCTCTGCCTTAGGCTCAGGTCATGATCTCAAGGGTCCTGGGATGGAGCCCCACATGGGGCTCTCTGCTTAGTGGGGAGCCTGCTCCCCACCCCCTCTCTCTCTGCCTGCCTCTCTGCCTACTTGTGACCTCTGTCTGTCAAATAAATAAAATCTTTTAAAAATAAATAAATAAAATAAAATATAAGGAATAAAAAAGACACAACATTGATATAGAAGAGATTAAAATATGGCATTTTTGTATTCAATTATATGGCAATGAAATGAAAAGCTGGGGAGTAATAAAGATTATTGTGCAATGGGTCACCTGGGTGGCTCAGTGGGTTAAAGCCTCTGCCTTCAACTCAGGTCATGGTCCTGGGGTCTTGGGATAGAGCCCCGCATCGGGCTTTCTGCTCAGCAGGGAACCTGTTTCCTCTTTTCTCTCTGCCTGCCTCTTGCCTATTTGTGATCTCTGTCTGTCAAATAAATAAATAAAATCTTAAAAAAAAAAAGATTATTGTGCAAAATGTAAACTACCAAATTTTTTCACAAGAGACTATAAATAAATGTTGCAAGTTAGGTTAATCACTACTATTTAAATAGGGACTATAATTAGATGGGTTGACTTCCAGGCTCACATGTTTAATCCAGATAATTTCGATGTTATTTAAACTATTCCAGACCACAGATTTTTCTAGATGATTTCTCATTTATGGTAAGAATTCAGGTTAACTTTAATAATAAAACTTGTTAAGGAGAGCACAAAAAAAGAAAACTAGGCATCCAATGCTTTTATGAATATGGATGCACATATTGATGATCAAGTAGAACCCATTAAGTTGGCACCACATTTTAAAAAATAAAATATGATTCAAATGCATACAAATGTGAGAGGACAGAATGTAAGAGTTGAGAGAAATCTGCCTGGGATATGCATATTCCTTTCCAGCTTTTTCTTTTTCACTCTCCCCTCATTCCACAGACTACACATGTCAACCTGACCTCGGGTGCAGCTGCAGAGCACTTTCAAAGCAGCAGCCAAACATAAGAAGTGGGAATACACAGAACCTCCTAGGGCTTCGCAGTTGTTAAAGTGAGAAAATCCTCTCTGGCAGCTGTTGAGGGAATGTATGAATGAGATCCTGGAGCAATGAGACACTCTTCAGGGATCCAGATGTTTGACTTCCAAGAGAGGCCCACAGATCATTCTGGGTGGCAGCTGTGGCGAGTGTCCTAGAACTCAGAGTACTTCCTAAAATTCTGGCTCCTCCACTGGACATTGACTTTTCTCTCTTTTATAGATGATTTTGCAGTTGAAGCTGTTCTTGTCACCTCAAAGCTACTGTGCTTCTAATGGCAGGGATACATAGCCTTTTCCAGACCATCTGTGAATTCTGTGCCTTTGCAATCAAGGTGGGGCCAGATACTCTCCTCTTCTTCCCCATTTGTCCTTTATTTCTGCCTCATGTCTTCTGTCTTTCCAACTTTACCTTCTTGGTAAGACTTTCTCTATACCCTGTTCTCAGCTCAGTTTAGGTTGGAACGCAGTCCAGCACTTTGACAGTAGCTGCAGCTCACGCTGAAAGTCATGATTACTGAAGCTATGAAGTAGTTTCATAATGTTAGCAGCAATGGCTTGAAGTAATGGCAGCAGTGATTAGGTAGACTCAAAGGTGACGATTCTAATAGTTGCAAGTTGGGCAAAGGTGCCAGCAGTTTCCATAGTGATAATGTTGGTTTCAAGAGAAGCAACAATGAGTAATGGTCATGAACAGAAACTTTTCCAAGGTGAGTTACTAGCCTCCTCCCACCTGTCCTAAACATTGTAATTGCCTCTGTAGCATCCCCTTTACTCCTACTCCATTGGTTTTCATGAGATTGAACTCACCCTCAGTGCTAGGGATGACCTGGTTTGACCTAAGCCACTCATGACAACTTCTTGCTACACTAACTAGTTCAAGGAAAAGCAAAAATTCAGACCTAAGCCAATCAGTATACAGAATTCCTTCAGTCACATTAATTGCTGAAGAAATGAATCTGTACCATTAAAATGGCCCAATAAGAGGGTCACTTTGGTGGCTCAATTGGTGAAACATTGAACTCTTGATTTTGGCTCAGGTCATGATCTCAGGGTTGTAAGACAGAGCCCCATGTCATGTTGGGTGTGAGCCTGCTTAAGATTCTTTCTCTCCCTTTCCCTCTGCCCCTCCCCCACCCCTAAAAAATGTTCAATTAGACACAAAGTTCAGAACTTCTGTTAGAGGTTGTTTTTAAAAATCCATTGCTCAAGAAAAAAAAATACATTCCAAAACTTAGTGAATTAAAACATCAATATTTATTATTTTTCTTAATTTTGTGAGTAGACCACGTGAGTGTTTCTTCTTTTGGTCTTGCCTGAGCTCATTCATATGGTTGCAGTCATGTGACAGCTCACTTGCAACTAGAGTCCCAGATGGTATCACTCTCATGTCTTACAACTGATGATGACTGTTGGTTAAGGTACTTTGGCTCTTCTCCACGTGGCTTCCAATCCTATAGTAGGTTAATCTGGGCTTTTGTCTAGATGATGATCTCAGGTTTTCAAGATGGCAAAAATGGAAGTTACAAGTTCTTCCAAAGGCTTAATCTCTGGAACTTATAGATCATCACTTCTATCACATTCTTTTGGAAAAGGCAATTCACGACGTCAGTTAAGATTTAAGGTAGTGGGAAAAAAAGACTCTATCCCTTATGGGAGCAACCAAATTGTGAAATTACTAAATGATGTGGATATAGGGAATTCATTAAGGGGCATTAGGTACCTACAATGGTTGAATGAGGTCAGTTATGCTGTAAAATACCACATGTTGTGTAACCCACTATCTAGTATTATCTTTAAAAACTTATGTAGGGGTGCCTGGGTGTCTCAGTGAGTTAAAGCCACTGCCCTTGGCTCAGGTCATGATCTCAGGGTCCTGGGTTTGAGCCCTGCGTCAGGCTTTCTGCTACTTCCCCCTCTCTCTCTGCTTGCCTCTCTGCCTACTTGTGATCTCTCACTCTGTCAAACAAATAAACGAGATCTTAAAACAAAGAGCCACTTACTATTTTTAAAAAATTATATAAGCTCTTCCATCTAGTGTATTTCAGTTCCATAACTTTCCTCTTAGAACTGGTTATTTGTTCTACCACATCTTGTGTGTGTACACTTATTTAAGTGTATGTATACATGTCGTTAATCAAGATATGAAGTCACCACTAGTTTTCTCTTTTTGGTAATACAGACTTTTTTATTTAAATGTTCCACTGGTAGCAGTGTTACATAGAATTTGAAATTTGTATTTATAGATGGTACAAGATAATGGACAGAGGGTGTGTGTTTTTCCTTAATCCCTTCAACCCCCCTACCAACGTTCAGTAAGAGTAAAAGAAAACACCCATTGCCGCAAAGGGAATAAAATAGAAACATGAGCAGGAGAGAGATTTCAACACATTTATGAAAGGTAAAAAGAGGATGGAAGATTTTCAACAAAGAAAAAGAGAGTGAGGCAGGTGTAGAGCAGAAAATAGGAGAAGGTTGACCTAGAGGAAAGTTGGAGTGGGTAAAGGTGACAAGAGTGAGAAGGGTGGCATATCTGAGAAGGCTATTTGCACAGCAGCTTCATGTTTTCTCCCTGACATGCTCATTTCTTTGCTTCCCTTCTCTGTGTAAAAATCAAGCATCAGTCTCAGACTAAAAACACCTAAGGATTCTTCTCTAATAAGATGCAAGCATCGATATAGGCAGAATTGGAACTTTTGGTGCCAGCACCCCAGAATAAAGTTCTCCCATTTTGGCAGTTGGGACCTCCACAGCTAAAGACCTGTTACCTGCCTGTACCCATTAAATAATTCATCTCATTTAGACAAGTCCTAGACACCTACATAAAGGTCTCAGTAAATGTCTATTAATGAGAGAAACCAAGTAGAAAAACAAACCCACATAAATAGAGGAAACACATCCCTGCTACAGAGAGAAACAACCCCATTCCCTTTTCTTAATTGGAATGAATATACTGTCAACATCACAAAAGGACTGGATAAAAGAAAGACAAGACAAAAAAAAAAAAAAAAAAAAAAGAAAAAGAAAAAGAAAAAACCCCAAAAAGCAACAACAGAAAAATTGTTGCTAGAAGAAACAAAGAAATTTCAGAGAAAGATTTGAGAAGGTAGTACCCCCAAGTACAAGAGCAGAATGCTACAAGAAAGAACAGTCAAGGAACAAATTGGAACATTCATTATATATTTAATTATATGCCAAATGAAATATTTAAAGAAGGGTTAGAATATAATGTGAGTAGTTCTCGCACAACATAAAGAGAAAAACAAAGAGATTGAATGAGACAGAGGCAAAAACAACAAAACAAGGAGATTGAACACTTGAAATAGATAAGATATTCAGAGTATAATTCTAAGAGATCCAACTCAACTAACAGAATTTCCAGAAAAATGGGCATACATTAACAAAGGTAAAGAAATTTTAATTTTAATTTTAAATTTTAATTTTAAAAATTTCTATGCCTAGCATGGAGCTCAATGGGTTTGAACTCACAACCCTGAGATCAAGATCTGAGTTGAGATTAAGAGTCAGACATTTAACCAACTGAGCCACCCAGGTGCCCCACTAAGAGAAAGAAATTTTAAAGAAATACTACAAAAAAACTTTCCCAGAGGTCAGAAAACACTATTCTGTTTGAGCCTATCAAGTTTCTTGTAAATTAAGAGAAAATCCACATGTAAACGTATGCCTGAAATCTTTCTGTCAGAACACAAAAGAAAGAGAATTCCAAAAAACTTTCACATAGATAAAATAGGTCATCTACAAAGAATAGAGAGTCAAAGTCACACTGGACTTCTAATCACCAACACAACTGGTAAGAGAAAAATGAGCAATGGTATTTACAGTTCTAATGGATAATAATTCTGAAGCAAATGCATCATGGCAAAATAACTACATTTTAGATATCCTAGGACTCAGAAAATTTATATCTCATGTACTCTTCTAAAGGAAGTCATTTGAGATATAATCCAGTAAAATGGATGTAGATATCAAGTGTTGTCAGTTGAATTGTATGCCCCCAAAAGATTTTGTCATTCTAGTCCCCAGTACCTATGAATGTGACCTTCTTTGGAACAAAGTTTTTCAGATCAATTTAAGATGAGGTCATTAGGAGAGACCACAATCCAATATGACTGTGTCCTTCTAAAAAGGGAATAAAGACATGCACAGAAGAAAAACAGTGTGAGGACATGGAGAGAACACACCTACAAGCTAAGGAGTATCTAAGAATACCCAACAATAGGAGAGAGGGATGACCAGATTCTCCCTCACGGACCTTAGAAGAAATCAACCTTTTTAACCTCTTGATCTTATACTTTCAGCTTCCAGTACTGTGAGATGTTAAAACTTAGTTATGGTAGCCATAGAAAATGAATATACTAAGAGAAAAGACTCTGAAAAGAGAGATTGTGGAATTCACCTGAAGGCCTTGGAAGACCAATCCCAGGATGACTGTTTTTGATCAGGTACTTAATCAATCAGTCCAGTGTGGGAATGAAATCAAGGACTCCAAGAAGAATGAACAGAATAAAAACAAAACAGAGCAACAGATAGTACCTAAGGGGCTGGAGAATATTAATGATATAAAGGATATACTTCTTCTTTTCACAGAAAATTAGAATCTCTACCAAAAATAGAAAATAAAACCCAAACCTAACAGACTGTGTAATAAAGTCATGGTTCAGATATGAAAGAAACCGAATGTCATGTAGGTCTTTCAGCAATCGATAGTGTGTTATGAAACAGAATCCATTTAACCTAGAAGAGGTCCCTGAGTGTTATGAATTTGGACCTAAAGAGAAGGAAGTACAATTTTATTGTACTACTTATTTATGCAATGAGCATTATTTAAGTAGTCATATAATATATACACTGTTAATTGATTTTAAACTTTTAAAAAGAAACGTGGGTGTCTTAAATGTAGTTACAGAATACAAGATAAATATTATCAATCCTGACAGTACAAAACTAAAGATACTGATTAAAAGGTAAAGGTGGTAGGTGGTGAGTCAAAGAAAGAAAGGCAGAATTGTTAATAGTCTCATGTAATACAGTGGGTAGTCAGGAGACATTGCATAACTTTTCTGTAATAGGAAGGAGTATTTTAAGTGTGCTGCTTATTTACAGATGTTGCCAATATAAGAATTAAAACAACTATCAAAAATGGGCATACCCTCTCTCAACTTGATAAAGAACATCCTTGAAAACCTACAACTAATATCATACTTAATGATGAGCAACTAGATGCTTTCCCACTAAGATCAAGAATACGGCAAGGATACGTGCTCTCACCCTTCTATTTTATATTGTATTAAATCATAGCTAATGCAATAAAATAAGAAAAGAAAATTAAAAGTATACAGATTAGGAAGGAAGAAATAAAACTGTCCTTGCTGTAGGATGACATGACTGTCTATGTGGAAATCCAAAACAATAACAATACAAACCTCCTGTTACTAGTAAGTGATTAAAACAAGCTAGAAGGATACTAGGCTAAAATAAAAATCTAATTGCTTTCTTCTATACTAACAATGAATAATTAAAATTTGAAATAAAAAACACAAGACCATTTACTGGTAAACCTCATGTCCACACAAAAACCTGCACACTAAAGTTTATAGCAGCTTTGTTCTTATTTTTAGTACCAAAAATTATACTTAGGTATAATGTTAACAAAGTATATGTAATATCTATATAAGAAACATAATGAAACTCTGATGAAAGAAATCAATGAAGATCCAAATAAATGAAGAGATATTCTATGTTCATGGGTAGAAATATTCCATATTGTAAGTATGTCAGTTCTTTCTAACTTGATATATAGATTCAACATAATTCCAAACAAAATCTCAGCAAGCTAACTTGTGAATATTGAAAAAACTATTCTAAAGTTGATATGGAAAGGCAAAAGACCCAGAATAGTCAATTCGATATGACAAAGAACAAAGTCAGAGGAGTAACTTTAAGCCATAGTATAAATCTAGAGTAATCAATACAGTGTGGTACTGGGGAAAGAATAGACAAATAGATCAAGGAAAGAGAATAAAGAGTCCAGAAAAAGACCCACACAAACATTATCAATTGATCTTTGATAAAGGAGCAAAGGCAATTTAATAGAGAAAGGATAATCTTTTTATCAAATCATGCAGGAACAACTGGACAACCAATGCAAAAAAACAAACCAAAAAACCCCCACAAATCTAGACAAAGACCTTACACCCCTCAAAAATATTAACTCATGGATCATGGGTCTGAATGTAAAATGCAAAGCTAAACATCTGAGAAGACAACCTAAGAGAAAATCTGAGCGACTTTGGGTGTGACAATGATAAATCCAAACATATTTCGGATAGAGTGCCAAAAATGTGATCTATGAAAGAAAAACTTGATAAGTTGGACTTCATTAAAATCAAGATCTTCTCTGCCAAAAGACAACGTCAAAAGAATAAAAAGACGAGCCACAAACTGGGAGACATTATTTGCAAAAGACACATCTGATAAAAGGACTATTGTACAAGATATACAAATAGCTCTTATAGCTCAATAAAAAGAAAACAACCTAATTAAAAATGGACCAAAGACCTTAACAGACAGATTATGAAAGAGAATATACAGAAGACAAGTAAGCATATGAAAAGATATTCAGTCTTGTATGGCACTAGGGAATAAAACAACAATAGGATGCAACTACATACCAATTAGAATGGCCAAAATCCAAAATCCTGATACCGCCAAAGGGTGGTGAGGATGTGGAACAACAGGAATATTCGTTCACAGCTGATGGGAATAAAAAATGATACAGTCTCTTCAGAACAGTTTGGCAGAAATACACTTTCATCTTGTGATCCAGCAGTCATACTCCTTGGTATTTACTTGAAGGAGTTGAAATGTTCTATCTGTATAAAACCTGCCCAATAATGTTCATAGTAGCTTTCTTCCTAATTGCCAAAACTTGGAAACATTCAAGATGTCCTTCTACAGGTAAGTTGATAAGCTAGTACATCCTGATAATGGAATTTTATTCAGTGATAAAAAGAAATGAGCTATCAAGCCATGAAGAGAGATGGAGGAAACTTAAATGCAGATTGCTAAGTGGAAGAAGCTTGTCTGAAAATGTACATAATGTATGATTCCAACTATATGTCACTCTGTAAGAGACAAAACTACAGAGACAGTAAAAAGATCAGTAATTGCCAGGATGGGGGAACAGAGAGAGAAGCAAATACGTAGAGAGCAGGGCACTTTTAGAAATTATTTTCTGACCTGTAATGGTGGATATATGTCATCCATTTTTTTAAAAAAAGATTTGCTTATTTATTGAAGAGAAAGAGAGCAAAAGAGCATGGTGGAAGAGGCAGAGAGAGAGAGAGGCAGAGAAGCAGACTCCCCTCTTAGCACAGAGCCTGATGCAGGGCTCAATCTCTGGATCCTGAGATCATGACCTGAGCCAAAATCAAGTTAGACGCTTAACAGACTAAGCCACCCAGGCGCCCCTATATCATACATCTGTTAAAACACACAGAATGTGCAACACAAGGAGTGTATTCTAATGTAAACTATAGATTTTCATTAATAATAATTTATACATATTGTCTGATTAATTGTAGCAAGCGTGCCACACTAATGCAAGATGTTCACAATAAGAAAATCTGTGTTGGGAAGGTGGAATATAAGGGGGTTTACAGGAATTCTCTAGCCTAATACATTATATATCTGTTTTCAGTAAACTTGCTTTTCTGCTTTGGTAATGTGATTTCTTTCCTGAATTTATTATCATGTATTTCTTTCAGTTTTCCATGTTTGGTTTAGGAATAGTGTTTATTGATTTTAATTATGTGATTGCCACATTTCAGGGGAAATGAATGATACTTCTTTGAGAATATAAGAAATTTAATATTTGTAGTTTCTTCTTGTTCCTTAAACAGGCTCATAATTCACAGTGACAGTTATTTACATATACACCATTTTTCTCTGAGAAAATAAAAGGGTATCTATCTTGCCTTCTCCTGAAGAATGTTAGAGGAGAAGCAAAAAGCCAAGTCTAAACAAAGACCATTTATGTTTAGAGAGAATGATTAAAGAGTTCCAGTGCAATTCATTCATTCATTCATTTGACCAACAAATATATATTTAACAAGACTGTATGCCAGATTCTGGAGAAGCTGTGGTGACACTGTCTTTTCCTTGAAGATATTGTGGTCCGCTAAAGAATTCCATCAAGTGATCTGGCAATTATAATGAACGTAATGGATGCTATGATAAGGAAAAAGGACTGTGCTATGGATCTTGGCATTTAAGAATTCTGAAAGTACTCCTTCATGGCTGGGGTTCCTTTGCCAAGGTGGGAGTGGCATGAAATAAACCCTGAAAGGCTGGGTCATAAATGACATTTGCCTTTATCTTGAGGTATTTGAAGCAGATTCAAACCCTTCTTGTATTCCAGGAAAAACTCTCTTGACCTCTTCTCTTATTCTTGATGACCATGGATGCAGTTCCTCAAATGCTCTCACCAACTTCATACAGGAAGAATCTAAGAGTGCCTCACTCTTCTTGCTTCCTGACTCCAGTCTTATCTGTGCAAACCTCTAAGCATTCACGCAAGGGCACCATGCAAGTATAAAGTCCTATGAATGCCTTATGAGCAATCCTTGACCACCTGGGAATAGGAAATAATGAATAAATTCTTCCCTCTTTCTTCCCCCAGGATAGTTCTGAGATTATTTCATAAGACTACTCAGAAGGTCCTGTAGAAGAGAGCATCTAGTTTCCCACTGGAATGGTCAACTCTATTTTGTATTCTTGTATTGGTTTTCCCTTTTTCTCTGTTTCACTCTTTCTTCCCTAGAATCACATTACCATATATATTATCTTCATGTTAGCTATTGTCTCCTCTCTGCTTTCTAAGAAAACCAGGATAAGACACACAGGCAATGACATGAAAGACATATATTTTTTATAAATTACATATATATATTGATAATAATAAAATATTACATATATTATATACTTCATGTACATTTATATATATTAGAATGAAAACCTTGGAGGACACAGGAGAGGGTGTTAATAGAGGCAACAAGACAACCGGGTAGAAGTTTTTATGGGGAGGAGGGAAATAACGTATAGCTTGCAGTTTATGAGGTTGGAGAGGATTTTTAAAGGGAGCTAAGCAGGCAGATGGTACAATGTAAGAACGGTATTCTTCTGAGATTAACCATAGACAAAAACTGGCTGTTTATTTTGCAGGCATGGTTGTATAAGGACCTATTTAGCCAGAGTGGCTCCACCTTGGTAGAACAGCCATTTTGTTTTTTATGCAGTAAACTTAAACAGACCCAACCCCCACCCCCCTCAAGGGGAACTTACTTAAAAGGAAGTCCTGGGAACCAGTAAAATATGGTCAACCAGTTCCTGATAACAGAGCCCAAATACAAGGGCGGGTCAGGTCAGGTGGAGATAACAGAGCTTGAATGCAGGCATGAGTCGGGTCAAGTGGAGACATCCAATCAGTGGAGTACGTATGTTGTCTCCTAGCTACCAAGGAGTGTGGGCCCCACCTTTTGGGTGCCTTTTGGGTGCCGATTCTGACCAAGGAGATAGACTAGTTCAAATAGCTACTATGGGGTGAATTGTAATACAATTGGCCACCTGTGTGTGACCTAGCATGACTGTGCAGCTTTCTCTGTGTGTTGCAATCTCATTGGCCACCTGTGTGTGGCCACACTCAACCACATAGCCTTTGCTCTATAAAAGTTAGTCTGTGAGGCTGGGGGAGGCCGCCCTCTCTTTAAGAGGTGGCCCTGAACGATCGGTTTGATTCTCGATGCTTGGCGCGAAAAAAAGCTTTGTATGACTTTCTCTTTGTATCAGTCATGCTCCTTTGATTATGAACCTAACAGTTGTTTAAGTTTCCATAATGAGGAAAGTGATTATCCATTACATGTTAGATTATGGCTGTGAGGATGATTTAGGGTTGATCAAGCTAGTGTAGAAAGGACCACACTTTTAAGAACTTGAGAGTCTTGGGGGTCCTGGGTGGCTCAGTGGGTTGAGGCCTCTGCCTTCGGCTCGGGTCATGATCCCAGGGTCCTGGGATCGAGCCCCGCATAGGGCTCTCTGCTCAGCGGGGAGCCTGCTTCTTCCTCCCTCTTTCTTCTGCCTCTCTGCCTACTTGTGGTCTCTCTGTCAAATAAATGGATAAAATCTTAAAAAAAAAAAAAAAAAGAACTTGAGAATCTTCCTAAAGAAATTATATTCAAACATTTATTTAGTTTGCTATGCCATGAACATTGTATCTAAAATTAAAATATGGCTGTGAAACTATATTTGTTCTTTTAGGTAATACACATTCTAAAATCCTAAAGTAATAAGTATTTTTAGAATTATTTCTTGTCCAAGACTCTTCATTATGCTTTATACAGCTCCAACATACCTTTATTTTTGTACGAGTATAGTCTAGAATCATCTATCATAGGCTGGAGTAGTAAGGGAAATGCCAGAATCAATTTTACTTGTAAATAAAAAAGTCTAACTCCTAGAATTCTCTGTTTAGCAAGATGGCCGTGCAAAGAAGTGATCTTTCTTTCTTTTTTTTAGCCAGTGCTATTGTCTTTTAATGACTTCCACATCAATCTGATTTATTACTTCACCTGGGCAAACACTAGTACCAGAATGGCAGGCAAGCTAAAATGATCTCTATCATAAATAGAAGTTGGGAACTTTTTTTTTTTTTTTTTTAAAGAGACCATCTTGTATTCTTCTGTCCAGGAGTTGTTCTTCTCTAAGTCTGACCAAAGAAAACCTACTGTGCATTGTACTTTGGCTCTTTGAACCTCATAATAATAGATTCTAAACCAAACAGTACATGCATATGAAATAAACCTAATGGCTGGGCTAGTTTACCACTTAGCCTTTTCTCACTATCTTCTTTTTCCCCATCCCTTTTTTATTGGATGCTTCAACCTCATTAGTATTTCAGGAAAAAACTGGATCCTGTCCATCATTTTTGTTGTTGCTTTCCTTTTCCTGGCAGACAGAGCTTAAAGTTTCAATAAAGGAAGTGGGGAGGGATACAACACATTCAGAGTTTATGAAAGACTTTATTTACCATCAAAGTGAAGGTTTCCAGATACTCTGACCCTGTTTTCTTATGCTCTTAAGTCTTTGATAAGGAATTAAGAACTCCTGCCAGGGCTACAGAAGACACTGAGAGGTGCCTGGCAGAAGGCACTAACTACATGGTGTTCTGAAGCTATTCATTAATTATAAATGGTGTTGAGGAATAATACACCAAGGAACAGAAGAATGGGGAGAAACTGTTAATATCATAATAATTTCTACATGGGCACTTCTGAGAGACAATTGGATGTCTTCGATATTTTTCTGTTAACGTCCTTGCACTTTTTTTTTTTTCAAAGCATGCCTTGCAGCTTCTTTTTAACAGAATTACTTATATTTATAGCACTTTCCTACTCAATTACAATTCCTTAGGATGGTGGCTCTTAAATAGTAGTGGGGCTAAGAAAAATATGAAAACCCGTCAAAAGAGTTTAGGGTTTGCATCTCTGAGATTCTCATTCAATACATTTAGGATGAGGCCCAGAAATGTTTAACAAGACCTCCGTGTAATGGTCTGTGAAATACCTTCAGAAATATTTGCCTAGACATCAAGTCGCTGTGGTCCTCAGGCCATAGGTCTATGCAATGCACATAGAAGTACTCAATACATGTTTGTAGATTCAAGGCAAATGGTTTGGATAGGTAAAACCCCACTGGAGATTTAAGCTCAATATATTACTCTCAGAGATGAGGCTGAAGCTCTAGTGGGTTGTATATAAACTATTTTTGATAGAAGGATAATGGCATAAACAGCTCTCAAACTTGGGGGGAGTAATTGGTTAGAAATATATATATGTATTTATCTGTAAGAGTGCCTGAATGGAAAACGTGATTTGTTTAATTAATTTTTACATTGGAGAAGGGTAGATGTAAGAAGGAGGAAAAGCATTCATTCCTAGCTGCTTGTGGTACATTGTGAAAAAGCTAAACCATGTTTGATTTTCCCATTCATTGTTGGATGTGTATTTCCTTTGTCCTCCCCTTGTTTCTTTTGTTTATTGTTTACTAGGGGTTATGAGATCTGCTCTTTAAGGTTCCTCCTTTTTTGTGCTTCTGTCACAAGGTGTGAAGCCATTTGCTTATTTGTCCTTTGCTCAGAGCTACCTGTAGATAGGCATGCACAAAACAAAGGAAAATCATATCTTGTCCATCAGCTCCTCACACATTCAAAAGCTGTGCCCTTAATAAAAGAAGAATATTTCACTCCCTCTTTGCTCTTTGAGGGACGTAGGGATTCATCATGCTCTGAAAAGATATCTCTGATAATTATTTTAATGTAAGCAATGTGGAAAATATCTTTTATTTTTAGAGTTTTGCTAATGCTTTCCACTATTGGAAAAAATTAACATGCTACTTTCTTTCATCAAAACCATTCACTCTTCAATTTATTTAAATGTCATTAGTGTGGAGTGCTTCAAGTTCTAAGTAGGAAAAAAATGACACTGAAAAATCAATGTGGATAACATAAAGACAAAAGTATATATGGATTATTCTGCTTGGAATTGTAAATGTTCAGTGCTCATTAGCTTCTGATTCTGTATCCAAGTGAGAAAAGGCAATAAATATACACATTCCAATCAGGACATGCTCTGTGTTTCTCTCCTTTTTCAAATCCTAAGAATATATCTGTATTTATATACCTTTATGTGTATCTACATATCTTTTGATAACCACTCAATAAGAGCTTTAGACAAAGCTGCTCATTTAGTGACACTGTTAAATCATAGCAACTCTTAGAAACGAAATTGGCACAAGTATTTTTGCCTGTGATTGAATTTCATATTATCTTGCTATTGGAAAAAAGTCATAGGCATGCAAAGCATCCCTCCAAAACAGCACAGTGCAATGGGGATGCTCATTCTATCTGGAGTCTGTTGTTTGGGCCAGGGCTGTCACTTTCCCATAGTGTCTTCATTTATTATGCTAATTGACTTTCCAAGCGCAGGCGGGAGGGTATCTGCCTGGTGAATTATTCTCGGTTGGGGGTCTTTTAAAAGCAAACCTATTTTGTGCCCAAACAAAACCAAAAATCAATGTGTTTCGTTTCAAAGATGGGAGGGTCAATACCATGGTTGTTTTGTTCCCATCCAGTTATGTAATCGTGGGGACTTGTGTCTTTGCTTTCAGGATTTGTACAAAACACATTAAAGTTAAACAATAGGCGGGAGTCATAGAAGCAACCCTCGAGCTGTGTCTTGGAGTACGTCCTCCTAGGTTTGGGAATCTCCAATTAGTTCCAACTCAAGTGCTGACTCCGTGTGTGTGTGTGTGTGTGTGTGTTTAGTTAGCTGGCATGCAACACACTTCCCCAGGGTTGTTTCCTTTTTCCTGAGATTTGGCGAAGGGTAAAGGGTCGGAGTCACATGGATACAAAGCATTTGATTAATGTCCAAGTCACCGCTGTGGCTGTCGGAGCTGCCTCCCCGCCAGCCCCGGCCGCGTGAGGCCGCAGCCGCGGGGCTCGGCGTGCAGATCCCGGACCGGGGCCGCCTCTCCCGGGAGTTGTCTGCCCAGAGCCTCGCGCCTCCCGCGCCGGAGTTCCAGCGAGCGCCCTCTCCTCTCCCACCAACCCAGCCTCTCCCCAGCATGTAAAGTCGCCCGTACCTCCTCGGGCTTCTCGGAGGCAACAACTTTCCCCTCTGGCCAGCGCGGGGCCGGACACCGGTTGGCGCGCGGGATAGCGCGCAGCACAGCAGCCCTGCGTCCCGCCGCCCACCATGACCGACGAGAGCCGCGGGGACTGCAGAGCCGAGAGCGCCAAGGACCTGGAGAAACAGCTTCGCCTGCGCGTGTGCGTGCTCAGCGAGCTCCAGAAGACCGAGCGGGACTATGTGGGCACGCTGGAGTTCCTGGTGTCGGTGAGTGTGTCCCCGCGCGGCGACGCAGGGTGTGGCGGGCGGCGCGGGGCGCGGATCCCCGAGCGGCCGCGGGCGCGTGGCATTGTCTGCGGGGGGACGGGGCACCGCTCGGGGCACCGCTCCCGGCATCGCGGGACCATGAACCCGCGCACGGACACTCTGCTCGCCCGCGCGTGGACCCCGGGCGGGACTGTTTCACGCCTGGACACGGAATAAGTTTGCCAGGGCCTTGGACACATGCGGGCTTGAAAAGTTAGGTCCAATGGGAGAAGACTCTTGTCCCGGGAATCCCTGCGTACCGTACCCACCTTTCCTCACTCTTTCCCCCGTCCCCGGCTGCCTTGTGTAATTTTTTTTACCCTGTTCTCCTCTTCCCCTGGGATTTTAAGACTTTGGCTTGGTGATTAAACTCAGTCTACTACATTCAGGTACATTTAGTTAAAAGAAAAAAAAATCCTTGATTGTTTTGGAGCTTGAGTTCATTATTCAGATTAGATGGCAGCGAAGTCCCTTTAGTTATAATAATCTTTAAAACACAGGATTCTGGCGGCGGGTAGAGAACGAGCAGTGGGGTTATGATCTCTAGCAGCTGTTGGATATTAAAGCCACCTGTGGTGCTCACCCTGTTCTAGCCCTGCAGTCTCCTACCCCCCATCCTCCATCCCTGGTTTAAATTTGCCCCCCGCTCAGCTTCTGGATTCTCTGTTCACACTGAGCCCAGGAGAGCAGTATAATAAAACTAGTGTCAAAAAAACTTCAAGATTTCATAGAAAGAACTGGCAGGAACTTTGTTTCAAAGTTTCAGCTTGACGTATTGGAAGCCTGCTCTGGAAACGTTTCATTCATTTTAGAGCCAGAAGGGGCAAAGCTGAGTGAAAGAAACTTCTGAGACATCACTCAGAAATTGAATTTTTTTTCTATTCATTGTTGCAAAGACAAAAGAGTTTGAGCATTGGCTGCTTTCCACCCAGATGCCTGGGAGAGCATAGGACTGAGGAGCTCTTAGCCTTTGCAATCTAACTCACATCTTCAAACCTTCTGCTCCTTCCACCTCCGTGTTGCATGCCCTCCTGGTCCAAAGGGAAATGTTTCAAAGGCCAAAACTTCCAGCTCAGTGTTCTGTAAGATGTAAACTTTCTGCTTATAATTATGGTAGAGGAATTCACTTCCTCGCTGTGTCAAGAAGGAGAGAACAATGTTTCAACACAGACTGACTTCTGGTTGACTTCTCAAATTAAAATCAGTATACTCAGGTATACTGAGTGTACCTGGGGCCACATTCTTTGGAAATATTTAGATATTTGAGAATATATGGGTAATTGATGATAAATTGGATTGTTGTACACTTCCATGCAGCAATGTCAAAAAAGCATGGTTTTAAGATTTGACTTTTTTTTTTTTTACAAAGTTATTACAGTGTTATAGACTATATTCCCTATGTTGTATGTTTCTATGACTTATTTTATAATCAGAAGTGTGTACCTCTTAATCCTCTTCATCTGTTTCACTTATCCCCCCACCACCCTCCCTGCTGGCAACTACTTGTTTGTTCTCTGTATTTATGAATCTGTTTCTTTTTTTGTTATATGTTTGCTTGTTTTGTTTTTTAGATTCCACTGTAAATGAAATTATATGGTGTCTTTCTGTCTGACTTACTTCACTTGGCATAATACTGTCAATCTGTGTTGTCACAAATGGTCAGATTTAATGCTTTTTAATGGCTGAGTAATATTCCATTGTGAATTTCATATTCTATTCCATACTACATCTTCTAGATCAATTGATCTATAGATGGACGCTTAAGTTGCTTACATACTGTAAATAATGCTGCAACAAACATAGGTGTACATATATCTTTTTGAATTGGTGTTTTCATTTTCCTCAGACAAACGCCCAGAACTGGAGTTACGGATCATATGACACTTCTATTTTTAGTTATTTGAGGAACTTCCGTACTATTTTCCATAAGGGCCCCACAAATTTGCATTACCACCAACAGTGCATGAGGGTTTCCTTTCCTCCATGTCTTTATCAACACTTGTTATTTTTTGTTTTTATTTTTGGTTTTTTTTTGATACTAGCCATTCTGACTGATGTGAGGTGGAGATTTGACTTTTAATAGCTTCAGATTTGCCTTTCATGAAACTTCATTGGTAACAAAGTCCTTTGACTTTTGAAAAATCTGAGCCACTACTTAAACTGTATTAGTTACTTCTTTCTAGAGGTATTTGAAAAAAGTACTGTGCAGAGTCCTGAATTGTAGAAATAGCTAACCTAATCTACATCAAAAACCAATTTGTTGATCTTTATTTAATATATGAGTTGATTATTAAAATTTATTTAATATATGACTTGATTATTAAAGTTGAAAACTTATTGATAGAGTTGGGTAAAAAATTGTGGGAGGGGACACATGAGTGGCTCAGTTGGTTAAGCATCTGTCTTTGGTTCTGGTCATGATCCCAGGGTCCTGGGATTGTGCCCCACATTGGAGTCTTTGCTGAGCAGGGAGCCTGCTTCTCTCTCTGCCTGCTGCTTCTCCTGCTTGTGATCTTTCTCTCTGACAAATAAACAAATAAAATCTTAAAAAAAAAGAAAAAAAAAGAAATTGTGGGAGGTTAAAATAAATTATATGTACCTATTTACAAGTAGTTCATTTAATGATTTCATTCTTCTTATTTCATTCAGAAATTATGGACTCTTCCACTTTTATTTTTCTTTGCCCATTATTTTGTGCACATACGTCCCATACTTATGCACAAACTGTTCACACACACACAAACACACTAATTGGCCTGTCATCCTAAACAAAAGTTTACCCTGACTTCTTTTTATTTATTTATTTATTTATTTTTTAAATATTTTATTTATTTATTTGAGAGAGAGAGACAGTGAGAGAGAGCATGAGCGAGGAGAAGGTCCGAGGGAGAAGCAGACTCCCCATGCAGCTGGGAGCCCGATGCGGGACTCGATCCCAGGACTCCGGGATCATGACCTGAGCAGAAGGCAGTCGTCCAACCAACTGAGCCACCCAGGCGTCCCACCCTGACTTCTTTTTAATCATAATCATTGAAAGCCTCAGATCTACTTGTAATACACGTTTAGATTTTCTTTTCTGAGTATTTATTTTTTCATTATTATTTATAGTAACACTGAATACGCATGTATTATTACTTGGTCACCTTCTGTTGATGTAGTCAATCTAGTCCTAACTCTAGCATAAGCTAATAATATACCAAGCTTTAAAAATATTCAAACTCTTTGGCCTGGCAGTTCTTTTTCTAGGAGTCCCATCTTGAAGGACTGATAAGAAATGTAGACAAACCATAAAAGTGATTTTTAAAAAAAGTTAACACAAGTATTAAATAAGGGGCACATTTGTTGTAAAAAATCTGATAGTGCATTTCTAAGTCAAATATAAATATTTGTTAGATTAATCATTGTTTTAGAGTTCTGTCATTGTTTCAGCCATTAACACACATGAAGGGTAACTCTTATCTTTATTATGAAGAGATATAAAATGTATTTTTAGTTTTATCAAGAACATATTTTTTACTTCAAGCCCATAAATAATCAAACAAAATGGTATTTTTTCTCTTGATTAAATGATCATATGACCTGAAGGGAAAAACTTTTCATACTAAGATCTTTTATACTTCTTTTTCTTTTAAAGATTTTTAAAAATTTTATTTGAGAGAGAAAGAAAAAGATCACATGATCATGAACCAGGGGAGAGACAGAGGGAGGAGGAAAAGGAGAAGCAGACTCCCTGCTAGGGGGAGCCTGACTGGGGTTCGATTTTAGGACTCTGAGACTAAGACCTGAGCATTTAAGTCAGATGCTTAACTGACAGAGTCACCCAGGTACCCCTAAGATCTTTTCTACTTCTAATTCCTTTTTGTTCTCATTTCCAACCCTTTCATTTTTTAAAGCGAGAACAACTTTCCCCACTCCCACCCCACGGAGAGCTGGTATATAGAGTGATTCTCTCTTCCCATGGGATCTCTGGCTTCTTTTGTTTCTTGCTAGCCCTTCTATCCTTTTGTATTCTCACTGGGCTTTCAGGGCTCCGTTCCTTCAGGAAACTTCATAATCCTGTCCTCTCTGCTGCCCCCCCACCCCATCACAGTCAACAGTGCTCACTGCTTTGTAGTTTCTTCTTCCCTGCACCAAAGGAGGCTTATACATGTATGTGTTTACTTTGGTCTCATTCTATTAGAATGTAAGCTTCTTCAAGACAGGCCCATATTTTACTTGTCTGTTTTTCCCCAGAATTTTGTGCAGTGCTTGTGAAATCATAAGCCATACCAAGATCAGGATGTCTTCCCAGACCCATCTGAGTGAACAGAAGAAAAGCAGAGCAGGGCCAGCTTCATGGGTGTGCATGCTCTGCACTTTGCTCTGGGCTTCATGCTCAGAAGGACCTGGGACTTGGTTTAGAGCTCTGCTAGCACTGTCTTGAAATTTGTGCTCGTTTTATCTTTGAACTTGTGTTTTTACAAGTGAAGTCCATTAGGACAGTAGAGTGTGAGTAGAGCTAATATATGAAAGAAAGAGAAAAGCTTTATATTTCAGTACCTCTTTTATTTTTTTAAAGATTTTATTTATTTGACAGAGAGAGACAACGAGAGAGGGAACACAAGCATGAGGAGAGGGAGAGGGAGAAGCGGGCTTCCTGCTGAGCAGGGAGCCTGATGCGGGGCTCAATTCCCTGACCCTGGGATCATGATGTGAGCTGAAGGCAGAGGCTTAACCAACTGAGTCACCCAGGTGCCCCTATTTCGGTACCTTTAATAACACATTTCCCCCTGGTTTTTGAGCAAAAGGCCTCACACTTTTATTTTGCACTAGGCCTGGAAAATCTTGTAGACACATTTCACTATGGCATTGTGGCTGGATGGCTCTGAACATTTTTGTCTAAAATGGGACACTTCTGAGAGTGAAAGGGAGTGCTGTTAATAATTACACTGGAAAACAGATGTAACCCTGGGGTGTTCCTGGCAAATCAGAATGTGCTGTTCCTCCATGTTGCGGGCACATGAAGACAAAGACTTTGAGTTACATGTCTTGTCATAAACAAAAGATGTTGAAATTTGTTACCTGTCTAGGCATTGACCTCAGATAGCCCAGAATCTGAGTGCTGTTTCTAATATACTAGTTAACTTTGGACACATTCCTAAACTTTTCCAGCCCCATTTTCTTCATCTGTAAAATGGGGAAACAATAGCATTTCTCAAGGTTGCTATAAGGATGAGATGATGGATGCTTTGGGCTCTGCCCAGTCCCTGACTTACAGGAGTGCCCTATATATGGTTACTATTATTTCTTCTGATACTACCGTTGCTACACAGAGGTACCCATACTGGTCAGCCTTAGTGTCTAATTTTTGCACGTGTGATATTCCTCTTTACACTTTCTATCTCTGAGTCTCTTCTTTACTTCTTCCCCCGGTTTTTCCCTTTCTTTTCATGCAGTCCTTCTTCCCAAGATATTCTTATTTTTTAAAAGATTTTATTTATTTACTTGTCAGAGAGAGAGAGAGAGCGCGCAAATACACACACGAGCAGGGGGAACGGTAGGCAGAGGGAGAAGCAGACTCCCCGTGGAGCAGGGAACCCAGTGTGGGACTTGAACCCTGGAATCATGACCTGAGCCAAAGGCAGACGCTTAACCAATTGAGCCACCCAGGTGTGCCCTGTGATATTCTTATACATGCTCAGTTGACTTAAGACTGCGAGAACACTTTGCAGTCTACAAAACAACAACAATAGTTAGTATGCTATTTTACAGTTTACAGTAAACAATTGCATATTTATTATCTGATTTGGGTTAATATATGTGCCCCTTACTCTTTCAAATGGTGCTCTCTAGGGTTCCAGGGTTCTGTGGTTTGGCTTCAGGGTTCTGTGGTTTGTCCCTCATAGAGGGTGAGCAGGAACTGAATTGGATGGCTTCAGGCTTTCCACTGAACCTCTCCTAGCATAGCCCCACCTTCTTCTGATTTGTGCCTTTGCTAAAGCAGTTAGAAAAGCCTCTTACCTAGATAATAAACTCCAAGAGAACAGGAGTGGTGCATTTTTCTCTTAGGTACAATTTTCTTGGCCTAAATATAGTGGTGTGTAAATAGGTGCACAGGGAAACAAACAAATCAAACAAAAGCAAACACACAGTTTGAATGATTCCAAAAACAACTTCCTTCAGTCACGATCTAACTTTTTCCAGGCAAGGATAAACTAATTCAACACATTATGTTTAGGTTTGTGCGATTCTGGCTGAACTGTGTGACCGTCAAATTCATATACTGCCATCCTAACCCTCAATGCCATGTGGGCGAGGCAATGATAGAGTAATAAACAAAGTTGCATGGAGACATTAAGCGTCCCCTTCAGTGCGGGGTCAAGGGAAGCTTTGGGAAAAGCTTCCCTTTGGGAGGACTGGGAAGACAGCTAACTATCCACCCGGAAAGAGCAGTGTGTTCCGTGTGACCTTTATATGACATTTTGGGGCTGCTGGCATCACGTTGTGTAGGCGATGTTGACAATTCTCTGTTGATGGGAATTGATAGGTTCTATATCCTCTTTGGATACTTTTGGGTATTGGTAAGAGATGAAGTAAGTTCAGTCTAGTTTGAGAAGGATTGTATGTTTAAGAATTCTTTCTCCCTTTCTTTCTTTCTCTCTATTTTTATTATTCATTTGAGAGAGAGAATGAGAGGAGGAGAGAGAGAATGAGGAGGGGAGAAGCAGACTCCCTGCTGAGCAGAAGCCCGATGCTGGACTCAATCCTGGGACTCCATAATCATGACCTGAGCTGAAGACAGTTACTTAACAAGCTGAGCCACCCAGATGCCCCAAGAATTCTTTTTTTTTTTTTAATTTTTTTTTATTTTTAAAGATTTTTTTAATCTATGTAAAAGAGAGAGTGGGGGAGAGAACATGAGCAGGGGGAGGGACAGAGGGAGAAACAGACTCTCCACTGAGCATGACCTGAGCCAAAGGCAGACACTTAACTGAGTCACCCAGGCATCCCTATTTGAAGAATCCTGACTTGTGAGGGGACACCTACTGTCCTGTTAGTAATAAACAAATTTGAGACCGCCAAAGTTGGCACTAGAAAGGGATGTCTTGTGGGATAAAGTTACTAGGCCAACATTTCCTGAATCACTGTCTCTGAATTTCACCTGATTCCTTCTCTTCATTCCCTATGTCTACGACCTCTCTGGTCATCAGCAATCCACATAAGCATATGGAGAAGACCTTTCCTTGCTTCTCTTAATCTGGGACATGTTATAATCTTCAAAACATTATTCTTGAGTAGGGAAGAACAGAGGCCGGTAATCCTAGAAACAGCATGAAACACAAACATAATCCAACTTGTATAATACAGATTCCTGCTCCGAACAAAGTGATCTTTTAGGTCCCAGAGACTCAGACCTATTTTTATCCTAAGCCCCAAGGTAGTTACTCCTGGGCTGACTTGGGGGAGTGCTTTGTTTTCTAAACATTAACTTGAACATGTATGTATGAGGATGGCCTCAGGACTCTGCCCTTAGGATGTCTTGAGTCTCATAGTGAATACACCTTAGTTCATTCATAATTCAGATATTTGGAATATTAATCATTATGGCCAGAGCCTACTCCCTATACAGAGGAATGTATCTTTTGTCTTATGGTCTCATCTGCATAGCTGTACCTTATTATAATGCCATTAATATAAGAATAGTATCTACTGAGATAAGCTTTGTTTCTCAGCAAGAGAGTTCTGTCAGTAGGATTGAGGAATGAAGACTGGAGTCTGGTTACCCATTGGGAGCTTCTGCCATTGCATTGGTCCAGGTAAGAAATGTGGAATGTCTGATTTAAGACAGAAGCAATGAAGAAGATAAACAAATCAAAACAGAATAAAAACCAAACCAAACCACAAACAGGCAAACAAACACCCACCAACTAGGAGACATCCTTGGGTGGAACTTTTGGTATGTGTGTTCCTTCAGAAGTGGAAGTTTCTATAGAAGGGAGAACATTGTGTGGAACTTGAGCCTGTAGTTTGAAAACAAGACGGATACAAGGGGCAGAAGAGCATTGGGAGGAGGAAAAAGGTGAATTTGGTTTTGGACCTGCTGGGCTGCAAATTCTGCTGCTTTTTGAAGATATGTATATGAAAGTTAAGAAAGAATTTGGGGCAAAAATTAGAGTTATAGAAATTAACTTATATTTTTTGAAGTCATTAGGTGGATGAGATGCCCTAAGGGGAAGAACTTGAGGAAAAAAGCCATATAGACAGAGGGTAGGTTGTTGGAAAGCCAGCATTTGAAGGATAGAGAAAGAAATAGACTGCGCTGGTGACTCAGACTGAGCCATCAAGGGTTGAAACAAAGAACCAGGAGAGAGTGATCTCTTGAAATCCAAGGAAGGACCTACTACCCAGAAGAGAGTCTTCCTTAGAACTTTTGAGAAGTAGGTGTTGGGAAGACTGGAAAGGCCCCTGGATTTGTCAATTAAATGCCTGTCATTGGGCTTTAGTTCAGGAGTATGTGTGAGCAGAAGACTGACAGAGAATGAGCTGAGACCCCGTGGAAGCTGAGGGATGAAGACCAGTGGAAAAACTCTCCTGAGTCTTTGTCAGTAAATGCAAGGGGAGAAGTAGGTTAGTAACAGAAGCAGGTGATTTTTGTCCAGGGATGTTTGAGGAACTGCCATGTCACCAGGAGATAAAGAAGATCCTTGGCAAGATTCAATGCCACGAAACACCCACAACAACACATCGTTGCAGACTGTAACGCCAAGAGTGAGCCGGCTATCTTGGATACTTTTAAATTTCTGCTGCTTCTTTAGTGTAGCATGTGAGGAACTGCTGGGATGGCCCTTGTGCCTCCTTTTGCACACTCACCAGCGGCCCTGCTGGGACAGTAGGGTGCGGTGCATGGTACAGAGCATGGGTTTAGGGAATCTGAGGACCTGGGTTAAAGTTCTGGCACTGATACTTACAAACTGTGTGTAACTTGGGGCAAATTACATAGCCTCTTTATTCTTGGTTTCATATTTGGAAAACACATTTAATAATATCTCACAGGCTGGCGTCAAGTTCAAATCAGCTTCTGTAGGTAGGTACAGTCCTGATAGTAGTAAGGCTTTCCTCTTTTTCCTTTCTCTTCCTGCCTCACAGATAGAGTCTGGTGGTTGTTGAGGCCACCTAGCCTGCTTCTGTGCCCTTTCTCTTCCAGCCTGGAAGCATACTGGAGGTTTTAATAGATAAGTTTTAATAGAAAGGTCCTGAGGAGGCTGGAGGGGCCTTCAGGAATGCAGGGGAGGTGTGGTCTTAGAGGAGGAGAGGGAGTGGTAAGGGTGTGGGAGATGTGGTTGGGGGTATGTGTGCTGTGGAAGGTGCAGAGTAGTTTGCCTCTGGGAGGAACAAAGGATGCAATGCCCAGAGTTATTTTAGAGGAGAGGGGGATGGAGGTTTCTGCCCGATGACCTTTACTTTTCTATGAAATTGAACTATTGTTTTCTTTGTGTTCTGTTTTGTTTGTTTTTGCTGAGAGTAAGGCCTATGAAGACAATGATAAAGATTTGAAACATATACTTTCAAGAACAGTAAGGGGAACTGAACTCAGGTATCTGATGTTGGATGTCTGTCTTTGTGTAATCATTCTTTTATTTATTTTTATTATTATTTTAAAAGATTTTATTTATTTATTTATTTGAAAGCGTGGGGGAGAGAGAGCATGAGCAGAGTGGGGAGAGATAGATGGAGAGGGAGAAGTAGATTCTTCTACTAAGCAGGGAACTCAACGAGGTACAGGGGGGAATGACTCAATCCTAGGACCCTAGGATCATGGGATCATGACCTGAGCCAGAGCCGAAGGCAGAAGCTTTTAACTGAATGAACCACCCAAGCGCCCCATACGTATTCTTTTAAATGTGACTTTCTTAATGCAACATATCAATTTAGAAATCAAAATAGAGAAATGCCTTCACCTGATTTCTTATATTATGACTAGGTTCAAATCTTGGAAATAATGACATAATCATTTTTTTAAACCATGACACAAATTGTGTAGAACATCTATACTATTACATTTAAGGCACACAGCAATTACTGTGCATACTCTTTGAAAAGAAACATTGATTTATCTGACAACATTTTGATAACATTACATTTTTTCTCAGTACTGTCTTTTAGCATTGTTCTGTTGAGTGTTCTCTTATTATATTCCTGGTTTATCCTTTAATTCCAAATAAAATTGTTATGTTTGAGTTTTGAGTAAAATTAGTTTGACCTAAAAATAGTTGTTTCTGTTTACATGAATTCTTTAAAATTCTTATCTATAATACTTACTTTTCATAATAGATGAATTTTTATTCTCAGTGTATTATAATTGCATTAGCTATATTAAAACCAAGATTTCTTTGACTTATTATATTATTGCCTCAAACAATAACAAATTCAAAATCACCCCTTAATAAGTGTTTCTTTGCTTAAAACTATGGTTGGGTCACTTTTCAAATGGTGTTGAGATATTCATTCAAATCCTGAGACATCTTATAAAAACTTTTTTTCAATTTTTCCCATTCTCATGAATAATCATTGAATTTTATTCACAACCATTGAATTCAATGATTGTAATTTTAAGAAAATTGATATGTTAAGTTGAGGTTATGGTTTTTAAACATCTCTAGTTAGTATAGATGACTTCAGACTTTGATTCCATGCATAAATTTGTAGTAGTTTAGCCTTACCATATAGCTAAGCATACTGTATGGAAAAGGACCTGTGTTTTTAGAGAATAGCTAAGCCAAGGACATTATGTTCTGTCATCAATGTGAAATGAGTATTTTCCATTAAAAGACAACCCCTTCATTTGGAAAGGTTAAATGGTGTAATACTTAGAAATGACGGCATCTGGTTAAATTTAGAATACTGACATAAAAATATTCTCTGGGTTAATAGCAAAAATGCAGTAATATAGAATATGAATGAGTAAACATTTTTATTTATTAAAAAAATTTTTTTTAAATTTATTTGACAGAGATCACAAGTAGGCAGAGAGGCAGGAAAGCAGGCTCCCTGCTGAGCAGAGAGCCTGATGTGGGGCTCGTTCCCAGGACCCTGGGATCATGACCTGAGCCGAAAGCAGAGGCTTTAACCCACTGAGCCACCCAGGTGCCCCCATTTTTATTTATTTTAAAACTTTGTTTCTTTGAGAGAGTCGCCTAAGAGTTGATATCTGTGTTTGACTTTGCTTTGCTACTTTTGTTCTTTTAATTATCTATTTAAGTTGTCTTCTTGACAGTAGAAGAGGTTTTATAGAAGGTGACACATTTTCAGTGATTGTGCAAGAAATGCGGATGTTTTCCTTTGATGCCTTGTAATGGTTCACCTTGCCTCGTTCTCATGTTCCTTTGGTTTCTAGTTTTTTTCTTGTTTGAGACTATTGCCCCAAAGAAAGAAATCTTAGGATTCCAGAAATAACATCTCCCATTCCAAAGTTTTTTTTTCTGTTAGTAACACTTGGAGGAGAGCTATGGAAAGACATTTTATCACCTAGATGTTAGTCCCATACTTGCAGATTCCAAGATTGCTTTAATAATTCATTATTTCCCCAGAACTAAAATTATGGAAGCAAAGGGAATTTTCATTTTCTACACTGTGTATCTGTGTGTTGGATTTTGTGTGACTTTAATATATTTTTCTATGTTATTTAGGAATATTTTTGTATTCATATATTTATTCTCCTAAAAATTTTTGCATATTCTAAACACTCTATGCCAGGTTTTCTAGTATCTCTTGAATAATGAGATGTCTGGCAGAGATTTCTAATTGCTCCCAATGTCCAATATTCTTTTCTTCCATAGTGATAAAAGTTTTAGCTCAGGACACGATTATCTAACTTAAGATTGCATGTCTCAGCCTCCCTTGCAGTTAAGTGTGGGCCTATGAATATGGTCTGGGCAGTGGGTTGTGAGCAGAAGTGGCATGGGTAACTTCCAAGGTGTACCTTGATAATGGAGGAGTATGCACTCTCTCCCTTCTCCCTGGGTGGTGTGAGGGTGTGATGGTAGGAAATGAAGCAGCCATTTTGGACAATGATTTCATTGACATGGAGTCACATGTTGAGGATAATAGAACAACAAAATAGAAAGAGTCCATTTCTTTATTAAAACAGTCTAACTGGTATCCTGTCAAAAATGAGCCTGTAAAAATAAGTCAGTATTTACTTAACTCTGTCTTAACATCATCTTTTTTGACATTTTTACATTGTGCTTCCAATTTTTCACTGATTTATGCAAATTATTAATGAATTGGCAAACTTTAATATATTTTTCTGCCTTTGTCTTAACTGAGTAATCCTAACGTGTTAAATTTATCTCTAGCTTTTCTTTAATGAAAAGCTCACCAGCGATTTCCCTGGATTACACTAAAACTACACTCTCTTTTGCTCTTGGTAAACTTTCTTTTTTTTTTTTTTTAAAGATTTTATTTATTAATTTAACAGAGAGAAATCACAAGTAGATGGAGAGGCAGCCAGAGAGAGAGAGAGAGGGAAGCAGGCTCTCTGCTGAGCAGAGAGCCCGATGCGGGACTCGATCCCAGAACTCTGAGATCATGACCTGAGCCGAAGGCAGCGGCTTAACCCACTGAGCCACCCAGGCGCCCGGTAAACTTTCTTTTTTTGTTGTTAGAAAAAAAACAGTATTATTTTTAACCTATGCTTCTATATTTTTTTTCCTGAAGACCAGAATTTGTGTGTTCGTTATGTATATTTATAAGAACATTTGTTCAGCTGCTTTCACTGAGGTTAAACAACAGTAGTTTAAACAACACGGATTGTTTGTGACTCTGAAAGCCGTATGTAATCAACATGGCTTTTTTTGTGTGTGTTCTGTCTTGGAGCTCTGGTTATTTAATTTTTCAGTTCGATTGCCTAACAGTATTTCAGAGGAGTAAGCCGCTCGGCTCTATCAGGTCATTGAGTATCCTGTTCCTTCTATCTTATTGCTCCACCATCCCCTAGGACCCATTAAATCAAAATCTATAGGAGAGAGAGCCAGGCATCAGTATTTTATATAGTTTCTCCATGTGGTTCCAATGTGCAGAAGGTTGGAGAACCAATACACGAGGGTCTTCTTGTCCAGATGGTCGAAGCTGGCTTACAGACCCCTTTCTCATTTCAGCTCTAAGGGGACAGAGGCAAATTCCACACATCACTTTCACTCTCATCCCCTTGGCCAGAACGTCATTACATGGCTGAACCAGCTGTAAGGGAGACTGGAAATGTGCTATCTAGTTGGGTAGCCATGTGTACGCCTGAAATTTGGGGAGTTCTGCACTAATATAAAGAAGTAGAAAATAAATATTGAGGAGCAAGGTGTAATTTCTGCCACACTTTAGGCTCCAGTGAAACCTTAGGATTGGTTCTTTTTTTTTTTTTTGAAGACTTTATTTTTTTATTTGACAGAGACCCAGCAAGAGAGGGAGCACAAGCAGGAGGGACAGGACAGGGAGAAGCAGGCTTCCAGCTGAGCAGGGAACCTGATGTGGGGCTCAATCTTAGGACCCTGGGATCATGACCTGAGCCGAAGGCAGATGCTTAATGACTGAGCTACCCAGGTGCCCCTAGACTTGGATCTCAGAAAATCTTTTATATTAATTCTTGGGTTCCTTAACTATAAGAATCAGTTCTACTTAACATATAATTTGGATTATTTCCCCCTAAACTAATATATTCTTGTCCATATAGAAATCTATCTAATATTTATCTATCTTTTCACACATGTTTGTAAGAGCAACGTAAAGGGATTTTGTGTTTTTGTTTTTGTTTTTTGTTTGTTTTTGTTTGGTTTTTGTGTTTTTTATGCCCCCATTGGTTTTCACTACAGGAAGAATGAAAAGAGGGTTTGGAAATTTTGTGTAATTAAACTTTTTTTTTTTTTTCTGAAGTCTCAAACAAATGATAAAACTGTCCCAGGAAAATACGGACATCATTTAATATGTCTTTGTTCTATGTCAGGCACTGGATATTCATGTATAACTCACAACTCCTTTCAAGGCTTGTATCATTGTAACAAATACCTAAGTATACTCTGGTTAGTTCCTCAATGAGAGAGGGGGGATTCTGAGCTGATCCATTGTGCAGCTATTCCAAGAGGTTCTGCTGGTGATTTACTGGCCCAGGCATTTCTAGATTGTGGGAGCACTGTTATTAATCAGGACTCGGAAAACCAAGGCAGATGTTGGGATCAGGGCGCAGAACTTGTTGACTCCGGAAGTACACAGAAGCTAGAAGTCAGGAAGGAACAGTAGTTCATTTCAGGCAAAGGAACAAGAGCAAAGGAGCAACAAGAATCTCATGGTCAATCCAAGACAGGGGTCAGAGCCAGGCAAGCACTCAGGAGCCAACAATTACCCAGAAGTCAAGAGTTTCCAGGACAGAAATGAGGAAATGCAATGAATCATTTAAAAATAGACAACCTTAGTTCTACTGTTAGATATCTGTTAGTGTAGATCATTGCTAAGGGTGATTTCAATGTGGATACTTTTGGATCTCTATGTGCTTAATTACTTTCTACTTACTCTTGGTTTTATGTGTTGAAAGTGGCTCATGTGTGTCCTCTATATGATTAAATCATATGCTATTTGAAGCAGGGATTAAATACACACATGCACACGCACATACACACACATCCTCACTCTTCAAAATGTATGTATTGTTCTGCATTCAGTGGATATTGTATAATTGGCATTGGTAGAAAGCATTAATGTAATTAAAACACAGAGGAAGTGAACTATAATTCAAATGATTGTTATTCCTGGAAGTACTCTATTTGCCAGGACTACTTCTTTTGATAGGATAGACAAGGGAGAGGAACAGGCATTGTAGTAATCCCAGAATGACGTTTGATAAATAAGCCATGTTATATAGGTGGGGCCATTTTTCTTATTTTCTTATTCTAGCAAGGACAGTTAGCACAGCTGTGTAATCTTAGAGTCCAGAAGGGAATCATGCTATTGATAGATGAATATAGCTTTCAAGTAAAATATGAGAAGTTGATGTTTCTCATGTATATTTTGAAATAATAATTCTCACATATAAATTGTACCTTCTCTGTATGGTGAAATTTTCTGAGGATAGCAAATATTCTTTGGGCTTTAGGGCTGTTTTAAAAAAAATTATTTTACATTTAAAATTGACTTAATTATAAGGAATTTAATGAGTTAGGTTATCAGAAAATTTGAAAGTTTAGTTGACAACTTCATTTTAAACATTCACATTTCTATAGTTGAGTATTTGGTTCAGATTCAACTTTAATGGCATCAGAAAAATATACACAAACCTAAATGAGAGGTCCAGGAAGTCAGCCAGGATATTTGAATAAAATCTTAAAAATGAAAAAGTCTGCTAACTAGATTTATTTATTTTTTTATTTTATTTTTTTTTAAAGATTTTATTTATTTATTTGACAGAGAGAGTTCACAGTAGACAGATAGGCAGGCAGAGAGAGAGAGAGGGAAGCAGGCTCCCTGCTGAGCAGAGATCCCGATGCGGGACTCGATCCCAGGATCCTGAGATCATGACCTGAGCCAAAGGCAGCGGCTTAACCCACTGAGCCACCCAGGTGCCCCTGCTAACTAGATTTAAAGAGAAAATTATAGCTTTACTATATTGTATTATATATTCTTTCTACAAACCATTTCTTTTCCAGCTTGTCAGTATTAAAGTTCCAATTATTCTGTGATATTCTAGAATTTTCTTTTCTAGAATTTAATTTTTGCCAAGTGAAATCTGTAGTAATTTTGTAATAAGTAAAGACAGAACTAAGCAATCAGTTAAAACAAACAAACAAACAAACAAACAAAAATTACTACGGAATGGAATTGGAGTGATTTTTAAATTTATTTCAAAACCAACTTACATTTGAAAAACCTTTTAACAGTGCAATTTATGTCTCAGGTCAATTAAAAAAATACCTCTTTTTTATACTAAGCCTTATGATTTAGTCTCTTCAATAATTGTTTTGAAAGCACAAGATTCAGGTATTTTGATTCTTTTTTTTTTTTTTTAAAGATTTTATTTATTTATTTGACAGAGAGAAACACAGCAAAAGAAGGAAGAGAAGCAGGGGGAGTGGGAGAGGAAGAAGCAGGCTTCCCGCTGAGCAGGGAACCCCATGCGTCTCAGGGCAGATGCTTAAGGACTGAGCCACCTAGGCACTCCTGATTCCTTTTTTAAAGACTTATTTATTTATTTGAGAGAGAGAAAGAGAGAATCTTAAGCAGACTCCCCATTGAGCACGGAGCCTGATTCCAGGATCAGTGGAGACCACCCCTGCCGAAATGAAGAGTCAGATGCCTAAGCGACAGAGCCACCCAGGCACCCCCAGATATATTTTTTTAAGATTTTATTTATCCATCTGAGAGCGAGAAAAAGTGAGAGGGAGAGAGCATGAGCGGGGTGAGGAGCAAAGAGAGAAGCAGATTCCCAGCTGAGCAGGGAGCCCCCTGTGGGGCTTGATCCTGGGGCTCCAGAATCATGACCTGAGCTAAAGGCAGACACTTAGCCAACTGAGCCACACAGTTGCACCAGTTTTGATTCTTAATAATATTCATTAAGCACATATTGCATGCCAATCACTGTGCTAGGCTGGGAGGAGGAGTTAAAAATCCCCTGTTTCATGGAGCTCCCTTTCTAAAACAGTAGCTACCAGGTAAACGAGTGAAATGTTTGGTATATTAGCTAGTTTAAATGGCAATGAGAATGAGTGAAGCAGATGGAGAATAAAAATCTGTATATGTTTTTACATTTTATATAGGTTGGAAAGGCAGAAAGTCTCTCCTTTCTGCAAGGCTCTAAGAATATTTAAAAATAACTTTTTTTTTTTTTTTTTTTTTTAAAGATTTTATTTATTTATTTTACAGAGAGAGATCACAGTAGGAGAGAGGAAGGGAAGCAGGCCCCCTGCTGAGCAGAGTGCCCGATGTGGGACTCGATCCCAGGACCCTGAGATCATGACCTGAGCCGAAGGCAGCGGCTTAACCCACTGAGCCACCCAGGCGCCCCAAAAATAACTTTTTTATTTTTATTTTTTTACACTCTAACTCAGGCAGTACCTAAGAGGAAAGTGCTACTCAGGTTTCTTGTTCAGCTCTTTAGTATAATTATAATTTAATGATGAAATTAAACCCAGATATACATTGCTAATGAATTTAATGGAACAGATTAGCAATAGCTTAGTGAGTGTAAGACTTAAGGCTTTAACTTGAGGGTTGCCGGGGGGAGGGGGTTGGGGAGAAGGGGGTGGGATTATGGACATTGGGGAGGGTATGTGATTTGGTGAGTGCTGTGAAGTGTGTAAACCTGGTGATTCACAGACCTGGGGATAAAAATATATGTATATAAAAAATATATGTTTATAAAAAATTAAAAAAAAAAAAAAAAAAAAAAAGACTTAAGGCTTTAACTAGTTAATTCTTTAGCTGTCATTTCTCAGTACCCTGACTTTAATAGAGTAGGCATATGTTTTTTTGGAGGTTCAGCAAACTAACAATATACCTACCTCACCCTGTCACTGTTACATGTTTATGCCTTTGAGAAGCTTATTTTGTAGAGTGTCAATACGGTTTCACATCCTGGCAGCTTTGTGTCTAGTGGGAATTGCAGCCAGGGTTAGAATCCATCACTGGTGGGAACCAGCCAGCTGAGCAGTGCACCACCTCGGGGAGGCTTCTGCTGGAAATGAAGTGTCCTTCAGCTGCGAGTGAACTAAAGCATTAAGCAACGAGGGTGGGGGTGACAGGTTGAGGATCCTGAAGGTGCAGCAGGATCTCAAACCAGTTTTATAACTGTTACCTTAGATAATCCCAGATGAGTTAAAAGGTAAGGTATGGAATGCTTTCTTCCATTTTATCCATTAAGGTCTTCCCCTGAGAGGAAAAAGGAAGGGTAACGAGTGTACCTTGCAACCCCTCCCCATTCCTTGTTCTGATAGAATTAGCTCCCTTATGGCCTTGTAGAAGTGACTCCCTGGAGAAGTGTGGACAGCTGGAGGGTCCCTCTGTGGCCTATAAAGTGTCATTGGGAGCCACAGCCAGAGACTGTGGTGGAGGGAAAGGGTCACTTCAGGACTGTGGAAAACACTCCCTTTTCTCTCAGCATCCTGAGGCCTTGTTTCTTGCGTTATTGTTAATAGAGTCTGGGAGCTTAGATTCTGGTGCTGAAAATTTTTTCCGGGTTAGTTCTATAAATGATATTTTTAAAGCAACCTTTTGTGGAGTTTCATTCTTTAGTTCACTGAATTTGTAGCACAAAGGAATGGAAAGAGATTTATTGCTATCGTCATTACCAACTTCAGAATAGAAATTGGTGAGTAATTATACTTATATTAGACTTTAAAAAAGTATAACTGAGGGAAAGGGACTCAGCTGGCTGTATTTTTTGATAAGGTTCTGTGCTTTCCTCTTCCGTTTCTCTTTAGAGACCATTCTATGGCTAATACATCATAAACATGAAAAGGAAGTGCAAAAACAATTACCACAGAAAGTCGAAATCTCTTCCATTCACTTCTTTATGCTGTTTGTGACTTGTCTGCCTGATTGTTTCAAAGTAAGAAAAAGCTTGGGATTCTTATCTATCATTATCAGTGGTACTGGTTTTGAGTGTGTGGTATGGTTCTGACAAAACTGGGACAAAATCAACCTTCATGCTAGCAGCCATTGTACCAAACTAATCACAAGAATGTGTACAGAATACACACAGTGAGCTTTAAAGGCAAGTACATTTGTCTAATGAGATAATGCAAGATACAATGCAAGGAGGGAGATCAGATACAGAATGAACATTCCGTTAACTCTGTAGCAGAATGTTCAGTGCCATCGGTAGCTCTTCCATGAGGGCTTTGAGATTTTCTGCTCCACTCTGCTCAGTTTCTTAGTCCTCATCCAATCCTGAAGCCCCCAGAGGAGGAGCTGAGGGCTGATGGGGCTCCTTAATCAAGAATAGAGTGAATGTGGGTGAGGTGATCCCTGGGAAACAAGGCTGGGTTTAGAATTTGGTCTAAGATAACATCTGGACATTTCAGAGGTCCCAAAAGGATCTGGGGTCAAGGGTTAACACAGCTGAGGTCTGCAGTCTGTGACACAGAGGCAAGGAGCAGCTCCGGGGGATTTCCACCATCTTTTACACTTGAGAAATGTAGCTTCTACTCCTTAGCCCTTCCTGTGCCCTCTGGTCTAGTCATTCCCTCTCCCCATTCACTTTCAGGTTCCTCTAGCAGTTTTCCTAGACTGACCAGGTAGCTTTGAGTATGGGCTTTAGGCTTATGGTAACTTCTGAGGGATAGATAATCCCATAATGATAAAGATTAGGATCAATATTTGTAATCCAAGATGAGGTCGATTTTGACTGCTTCATTAAACTTATTTCATTAGATGATTAGAATAATCATTTAAACCATTTGGTTCATAGTTACTCCCTTAATGCATTTTTTTTTTTCACCTAGAAAGCTTTACTAATGTTTTATGATTCTTGTATAATTTTGAAGAATATTTATCAGACTTGAAGAACTTCCCTGATAGCTCGAGTCTGGTCTTAGCAACAAACTGTGTCATTTGGAAAAGCTTGAAAACTTTCCTGACCACTTGTTTGAGGTTTGCTGTTTATTTTGATCAACAGGTTCACTTGGCTACTCCTGTGGAAATGTTAGAAGGGTCTTCTTTCAGTTCATTTTTGGTCTCAGGTAGACACAGATGAAGTGAGTTGCTCCAAACAAAAGCAACAGAGTTAGAGAATCTTCCGCCTATCATCTGAGCCAGCCTTGTCTTAACATCTTACAATTCAAGTTTCTATGGCTTGATTTGTTCTAATTCCCAGGACCTGGAATATTTCTTCTCCTTTTTATTTATACCATTGCTATAATTTGTTTAGAAATTCAGGAAGTATGGAAGAAAAATTAAGAGAGAAATCAGTTATCTCCATTTTGGGAAACCAAAGAGCAAAGTGGTTTTGTTTATTAACTTGATGTTGTATGTTTGAGTAACAGTTGTTGAGAGGTTAAGGTCTTTTTCACAGAGTCATAATCTCTGAATTTCACATAAGACAGTATAAGGTCCAGATACAACTTAGTTTTCAAACTGCCACCCCAAACTGAAAACAAAAATGAGTAAAAAAAAACAAAACAAAAAAACCCCAAACCCCAAAACCTCAAATGAGAGCTATTCCTGTTCACATGAAGAAATACTGTAATGATCATCAGCCTTTCAACAACATGGGATTAATTATCCCAGTAAAAAGAACAATACCCCTAATCTGTTTTCACGCTTCTATGTCTCTGATGGAACCAATTTACAAATAAAGGCTGACATTTTACTTTGTAGTTCTCAGCCTTGCCAATCCCTCATGGCCATTGCGCTGGCCTGCCAGTTTGGGAAAATACACTAAAAATAACTCGGAGTTAAGAGTTCTCACACTAGTAGCTATAAACTCATGTTTTCTCGATCAGGAGGTAATCCTCTTTTGATTTCAGAGTAAGAAATGTGAAATGCATCAAGAGAAGACCATTCTCCTCTTCTAAGATTGTGATGCAATTGATGCAAGGATCCTCAGAACCTGCTAGACTAGAGCCTGGAGGGTCAGGACAGAGACCAATGGTTCAGGGTTCCCTTCCTCCACCTGTTGACTTAGTAGAGTTTCCACTGTCTGAAGGATTTATCAGTTATGTTCTTATACTAATTTACCTAATGCAAACAGATTCTCCTTCCTCTATCATGCTAGTGCCAAATAGGAAAGGCCTATGGTTTTTGATTAGATTATACTTTTGATGGAAGTTCCTGGAAAGACTGTCTTATTTTATGGTTTTGTTTTTGTAGAACAGTTATTAAAGTGGTCTGACCAAAGGATTGGTGTAAGGGAGTCGTGGGTGGTCAAGGTAGCCTAGGGTCAGATGGTTGAGTGGCCTTGAATGCCAGATTCATTTAGAGCTATTGGTAGACAGTGGAGAGGTAGGGAGTTTTTTGAGCAGAAGTCACAGAATTGGGCCTTGATTCAAGAAGGGTCATCTGGCAGAAAGTCTTTTAGCAATAGGTTGTAGGAATGGCTTCATTGGGCATAGGTAAGACTGGAAGAGACCAACCGATGAAGCCCAACAAACGTCAAAAGATTAAATGAGTGGAGAATATGCTGAGGCCCCCACTCCAGACCACCTTAATTAGAATCTTGGGATGGGGAGAGAGAGTGGAGAGTCAAGAATTAGTATTTTTAAAAGGCTTCATAGCTGATTTGAATGTGTAGGTAAGGTAGAAAAATAAAAGGAAATGAATAAAATAACATTAACAATATATAACAATCAGGGATTGAGATGAATAATTTATTTTCCAATATGCTGCTAAAAAGTTGATAAGTGTGGTTTAAGTTGTGGGAATGCTTTCTTGAAAAGAGAGAGAGCTCTGAGATGACAGAGGAAAGATGTTGAGTTGAGGACTGGTATGCATTATGGAGTAGTTTAAAAACCATCACCAGAAAGACATTATTGCGTTAGCCAAAATGATCAGAAATGGGGCAGAATGATCATAATCATGACCCAGAACAAGCTTTTTCTGCAGTTGAATTTGTTTAAGAATTTTGTTTCTCCCTTTTCATGCTTTGATCTATTTCTCCAGATACATGAATCTCGGGGGGGGGGGGGTAGTTTTTTGTTTGTTTGTTTTAAGTTTAAAGTACTGTGCAGTGGGATAGTTAAGTGAAATCTGACTTCTGGCCCTTCTGCTACTTATTAGGAAAAGGGAGAAAGTAATTGATGTGTGCCAAATAATTCCCATACAGTGGGAATTTATATACATTATCATTAACCTGCCCAATAGTCCTGTGATGTAGGGATTAACCTCCTAGTTTTACAGGAAATAAAAGGAGGCTCTAGCTTTCAAGAGAGCACACACCTGCTCTTGCTCCCAAGCCTGTGCTATTTCTTATTATCTGTACTGTCTCAGCAGACATGAGAAACAGTGGAGATAAACCATGAGTGCAAAGGTTAGTATTATTATTGTCATTTTCAGGTATTATAGAGATAACCCAGATGGATGGCTCATTCAAGGCTATGTGAAAGTAAATGACAAAGGAGAAGGTGTACGGAGGAAAGCAGAGTTCATGAGCATACCCAAAGAACAGAAGGAAGGTTTAGGCTGAAGAGGCAAGTAAATTCACTTCACTCTCCTCACATTTTCTTTTGAACCCAACCCTATGGGCTTTTATTTCATCACTCCACCAAATATATATTTATCCAAGTCACCAGTGCTATCCACGTTGCTAAATCCAGTGGCCATTGGCCAGTTTCTCAATCCTCTTTTTGCTTGACCTAACGGAATGTTGATCTTCTAATTGAAACACTTCCTTCCAGGACAGACTTTGTTTCTGACTCTGTGCTCCACAATCTCAGTGTCCTTTGCTGGTTGCTCATCTTCTCCATGATATGTAGCTGTTGGAGCCACATGGTATCTATCCTAGAGACACAGGATTCATTGTTCTGACCATTTTTCTTCTCCATGTACATTTATTCCTTTGGTGGTCACCCTGAACTTCAGTCTTGAATGTCTGTGTCTTCCATGAATGTCTAATATGTGTCTTAAACTTAACATGGCCAAAATCAAACTGCTTAACACCTCCCCTCACCTCATTCTACCTTCTCCCAGCCAAACCTCATCTTTCTGAGATCTTACTCTTGTCAGTAAACAACTTAATCTTTTCTCATTGATCACATTTAATAGTGGCAAATCCTTTTAGCTCTATTAAAAAAAAAAAAAGAAAATCCAGACTTTACATATGTTCATGATAAAAACCCTCAACAAAGTAGGCTTAGAGGGAACATACCTCAACATATGTGAAAAACCCACAGTTACCATCATTCTTAATGGGGAAAAACTGAGAGCTTTTCCACTAAGGTCAGGAACAAGACAAGGATGTTCACTTTCACCACTTTTATTCAACACGGTATTGGAAGTCCTAGCCACAGCAATCAGACAACAAAAAGAAATAAAAGACATCCAAATTGGTAAGGAAGAAGTATAACTTTCACTATTTGCAGATGGCACGATATTATATATAGAAAGCCCTCACGACTCCAACAAAAAACTGCTAGAATGAATAAGTGAATTCCATAAAGTTGCAGGATATAAATCAAAGTACAGAAATCTGTTGCATTTCTATAGTGAAGCAACTGAAAGAGAAAGCAAGACAACAATTCCATTTACAACTTCACCAAAAATTATAAGGTATCTAGTAATAAACCTATACTCTAAATACTGTAAAACACTGATGAAAGAAATTGAAGATGACCCAAAGATAGGGAAAGACAGTGCATCCTCATGGATTAGAACAAATACATTAAAATGTCTATGCTACCCAAAGCAATCTACACATTTAATGTAATCCCTATCAAAATACTAACAACATTTTTCAATGTAGAACAAACAATTCTAAAATTTTTATGGAACCACAAGACTTTGAATAGCCCTAGCAATCATGAAAATGTGAAACAATGCTGGAGGTATCATAATTCCAGATTTCAACCTATTTAAAAAGCTTATGTCATCAAAACAGTATGCTACTGGCACAAAAAATGGACACATAGATCAATGAAACAGGATGGAAAGCCCAAAAATTGGTCTATGAAAAAGGAGGCAACAATATGCAATAGGAAAAAGTCTCTACAACAAATGGTATTAGGAAAACTAGACAGCTACATGCAAAGAATAAAATTGGACCACTTTTTTTTTTTTAAGATTTTATTTATTTATTTAACAGAGAGAAACAGAGATCACAGGTAGGCGGAGAGGCAGGCAGAGAGGGAGGGGGAAGCATGTTTCCTGCTGAGCAGAGATCCAGACATGGGGCTTGATCCCAGGACCCTGAGATCATTACCTGAGCTGAAGGGAGAGGCTTAACCCGCTGAGCCACCCAGGTGCCTCTGGACCACTTTTTTATACCATACCCAAAAATCAACTAAAAGTTGAGGAAAGACTTTATTTGTGAGATACAAAACCATAAAAATCCTAGAAGAGAAGACAGGCAATAATTTCTCTGACATTGGCCATAGCAGCTTTTTTCTAGGTATGTCTCCTGAGGTAAGGGAAACAGAAGGAAAAATAAATTAGTGGGACTTACTCAAAATAAAATGCATCTAATTAAAGAGGGCACATATTGCATGGAACACTGGGTGTGGTACATAAACAATGAATCTTGGAACACTGAAAAAAAATAAAAAAGTAAAATCCAAGTACAGAAAAATAAAGGTCCATCACTGCTGTGGGTAATTTTTCAAAATGCAATGGAGAATATAAATGTAACTCCAAAGTAAAAATGATCGAACAATGTGTTAAACTACTATAAAAATCACAAAAATAAGTGTGAAAAGAATAATATTCTTTAAAAGCTTTTAAAAAATAAAATGTATCTGCACAACAAAGAAACCATAAAACTAAAAGACAACATCCTGGATGGAAAGAGATATTTGCAAATGACATATCTGATAAAGTCTTAGTATCCAAAATGTATTAAGAACTATACAACTCAATCCTAAAAACCAAATAATCTGATCAGAAATGGGCAGAAGACAGGAACAGACATTTCTCTAAAGAAGTTATCCACATTACCAACAGACATGAAAAAACGTTCAACATCACTCATCATCAGGGAAGTGCAAATTAAAATCAGAGTGGGATATCACCTCAGACCTTTCAGAATGGCTAAGATCAAAAACAGAAGAAACAGCAGGTGTTGGTGAGGATGTGGACAAAAAGGAAACTTCTTGCACTGTTGCTAGGGATGTAAGTGCTGCAGAGACTGTGGAAAACTGTACAGTGGTTCCTTAGAAAGTTAAAAATAAAACTACCCTATGATTCAGCAATCACACTACTGAGTATTTACCCAAAGAATAGAAAAACACTAATTCAAAAGGGATACACGTACCCCTATGTTTATAGCAGCATTGTTTACCAATGCCAGGATATGGAAGCAGCCCAAGTGTCTATTGGTTGATGAATGGATAAAGAAAAAGTGGTATATGCACACACACACACACACACAACACTGGAATATTAAAAAAAATTAAGTCTTGCCATTTGCAAGGACATGTATGGAGCAGAGAGTATTAATGCTAAACAAAATAAGTCAGGGAAAGGCAAATATTGTATGATTTCACTCACATGTGAAATTTAAGAAACAAATGAGCAAAAGGGCCTAAAAAAGAGAAAGAGAGACAAACCAAGAAATAGACATAACTATGGAGAACAAACTGTTGGTTACCAGAGGGGAAGTGGGGGGGCATCAGTGAAACAGGTGATGGGGATTAAGGAGTACAATTGCTATGATGAGCACTGGGCAGTGTAAGGAAGAGTTTATTTTTTAAAGATTTTATTTATTTATATGACAGAGAGAGCATAAGCAGGGGCAGTGACAGAGGGAGAGAGGGAGAAGTAGCCCCCCACCCCTACCCCACAGAGCAGAGAGCCCAATGCAGGGCTCAATCCCAAGACCCTGGGGTCATGGCCTGAATTGAAAGCAGATGCTTAACCAACTGAGTCACCCAGGCACCCTGACATATGGAAGTGTTGAATCACTTTAGTGGACACCTGAAACTAATATGACACTGTATGTTAACTAACTGGCATTAAAATAAGGACTTTAAAAAATTCACACTTTAACCATTTTTCACTACCTCTGTCCACTGCTGTTATCCTGACACAGCAGCTTCCTGCTTGGTTTCCCTGGATCCCTACAACCAGGGTAGCTGGGTAATTCTTTATGAGCATGTCAAATGATTTCACTCTTTTGGTTTAGGCCCTCCAAATACTTTTCATCTCCTTCAGAGTAAAAGCCATGTCCCTCTAATGGCCTGTGAGACCTTGTGATCTGCAGTCTTCTCTGTTACATCTCAATCTCATTTCCTGCTATTTTTCCAACTTGCCTTCCTCTGATCACAGTCACCCCTTTGCTGATCCTCAATAATGCTGGGCATGCTCCTGCGTCAGGAACTTTGCAGTATTGTTCTCTTGGCTTGGAATGCTCTTCCCCCAGGTACTCTCATGCCCACCCTGACCACTGTGTACCAAGTTGTATCTCTTCCCTTTTCAACCCAACATTCCTCACCCACCTTTACTGCTTTAATTTCTCTAAAGCACCTGCTGACCTACTAAATACCTCGGTTATCTTGTTTGTTCTTTTCCCACTAGGAAGAGAGTTCATTAGGAAAGGAAGGAGATCCATGAGTGCTTGTTTATGGCTATTCGCACAACCTCTAAAACAATGCTTAGCACATAGTAGGTGTTCATAAATGTTTTTTGAATCGATTGGTGTGACTCATACTCAATATCATATAAGACATATATATGTGTATATGTGTATGTGTGTGTATTTAAACCCTTTGTTAAGAAAACTTAAAACATACACAATGCATTGGAAAGGTATTAGAAATCTAGTAAAGGGTTACAAATTTGAGTCTGATCTATAAATTCTAAGAGTTTAACAAAGTAGATATTGATAATAAAATGGATGATGAGAAAGGATATGCTGACAAAATTAACTCATAAAACTAAGAGGCAAGTAAACATTGAAGAAGATGCTAAAGAGAAATGAAATTAGCTAAGGGGCTGCATTTATAAGGAGATGTCATTCAGTGATTACCCAATAATACTTTTTAAAATTACTGAGAAATACTGTAGTGGAGGAGATATTGTTAAACTTTCGATTTGTCTTAGAAAGCAGTCAACTGGGCGCCTGGGTGGCTCAGTGGGTTAAGCCGCTGCCTTCGGCTCAGGTCATGATCTCAGGGTCCTGGGATCGAGTCCCACATCGGGCTCTCTGCTCAGCAGGGAGCCTGCTTCCCTCTCGCTCTCTGCCTACCTCTCTGTGTACTTGTGATCTCTCTCTGTCAAATAAATAAATAAAATCTTTAAAAAAAAAAAAAAAAGAAAGCAGTCAACTAATTATTTTCCATGTCTCTGATCAGTGTAATAAGACAACAGTGATTAGTGGAAAGTACTTTTGGTGTGGGAAAGGAAGTATACTACTTTGGGAAATAAGGATGTTGTAGAAATTAATATTTTAAAGTCTTAAGAGGATTCCCATAGGAGGCTGATGTATTTTCCAAAGTCCTTTGTTGTGATGAAAAATGGAAGGTTATTTTCTAAGTGCCAATTTGTGAACATAAGCATATGTATGCCAAGGGAGATTTGAAATTCAAGAAACTGATTTATATGAAACCACTTGTTTGATGTGATGTCCTTAATGATTTGGTTTTATTTTCATCCAATCCCTATGTCTAAACACACAATTAAAGTTCACCATTGTGAGAGGCTCAGATGTCCTTTCTTTTGGCTGTAATAGTAGAAGTTTGATTTCCAGTTCTAGTAATTCTTATAAATGAAGTCTACTGGTGATCTCCACAGAATGTAGGCTATTACTATATATGAAGAGGCAGAAAAAGTGTAATTTTAGTTTATATCTTTCTATGGAAATACCTTACACTATCAGATTAGGTAGGTCTTTTGTGTTGAAAAATATGAGTGAAACCTCCTGTGGATTCCATTGCTTCTTGCAGCTGCTGTGGAAATTCTCTCGCAATGCTTTCAGACTCCTTTCAGACCACACTGTTGTACGTATTTACTGTTGCACTGACTGCTTTCTTGCCCTGTTTGAGGCCTTTCCCAACCTGGCTTTTTTTTTTTTTTTTAAATTTCACAGACAGAGATCACAAGTAGGCAGAGAGAGAGGAAGGAAAGCAGGCTCCCTGCTTAGTAGAGAGCCCGATGCGGGGCTTGATCCCAGGACCCTGTGACCATGACCCAAGCCAAAAGCAGAGGCTTAAACCCATTGAGCCACCCAGACGCCCCCCAACCTGGCTTCTTGACCCTTCTTTGCAGAAGAAAGACTCCTAACCTTTTCCCCATGACCATCTTTTAACCATATATTTTAACTCTGCCCTAGTAGGATCTCCTTTTGCTTCCCTGTGGCATTTGACATTGCTCATCAGTGTTGCTTTTTTGAAATTTCCTCCTTGGGTAGCATCCCTTGGGTTCACTGATGAAAGTCTATAATATCCCCCTTTGCTTTCAACTCTCGTTCTTGGCTTTTCCTTCCCTTTTTTATATAAATTTTATGTCTTTTTAATAAACTTATCAACTCATCATGGCCTCTACAATTACCTTTACATAAATAAAACTAAAGTCAAATATATCATTCCAGTTAAGATGTTGAGTCCTAAAGTCATGTCTTCTATATATGGGACATTGCACCATATGTTTCACTTTTGCCTCCAATTCTGTCATTATTTTTCCTCTCTTGGGCCCTACTACTTTCTTATAATTGGCATTTTCCAATTTCCTTAGACTGGAAGGCTCAGTGTCTTTTGGTCTTCTTGTTTTTTATCCCCTATTAAACCAGTCCCAATGCCCTATTGATTCCCTCTTCTGATTGTGTTTAGACATTTCTAAATGTGTCCAGGATGCTGCTACTTACATAATGAATTGATCTCCCTTTGTTCAGGGGAGATGTAACAATGACAGAGCGGGCAGAGTGATAACCATCCAACAAACATGCCCAGATTAGTTTTCCTAAAACACTATTTTCATCCATTTATTTATTCATTCATTCATTCATTCATTTATTTATTTAGCCAAAGACAGACCTCACCTCCTTGAGGCTCACACGTCCTAATTTCTCCAGTTGACATTCTAGAACCTTCACAAAAATCTCCTTACTGTATCTGTTCACACTTACCATGGCTACCCCTAACAAATCTCTCCTGTAGGGTTAGTTTGTTTCTTAAGTAATCTAATCAGTTATCTTGCTGACTTATCTGATTGTCTCTGCTCATGCTCTTCTTTCTGTTGGGATAAACTCTTCTCTCTTCTTGGATGTCCATATTCCACTTGCCTTGTAAGACTTGATTCAAATATCACATTTCTATAAAGATATCCCATACCAATCTTGCCTTTCAGCACCTCCCAATGTTTTGTTGTTCATATCACAAATTTCATCATTTCAATGCTGCTTTTCTTGCATCATCATTTGATGACATCATTTGATGATGTCTTGCATCATCATCATCATGTGGCTTCTGTAGTAATTATTTGTTTGGACATCACAGTTTACAAGTCATTATTGTATTTGTGCCTGATAATAAGGCAAATCAGTCATTTTACATTTGGGATCAATAATACTAGTAAGAATTTCAGAGCACACAGATAGTGAGAGTAAAATGTGAAATAGAAGTGCGATGTAAGGATTAATGCTAAATGCAGCACTTTTTCCATCGCTTTCAAAGTTTGTTCTTCCTTCCTTTCCTTTCTTCTCCTTTCTTTCTTCTCTTCTTTCTTTCTTTAAGATTTTATTTACTTATTTGACAGAAAGATACACAGAAAAGGAGGGAAAAAACACAAGCAGGGGAAGTGGGAGAGGAAGAAGCAGGCCTCCCACTGAGCAGAGAGAATGATGTGGGGCTCAATCCCAGGACCCTGGAATGATCTAAGTTCAAAGCAGATGCTTAACTACTGAGCCACCCAGGCGCCCCTCAAAGTGCTTGCACTTATTGTAAAACTTAACCCATTTTTTTCTTTATGCTTTCCACAGAACCTAGCTTATGCTGTTACCTAGTAGATGTTAAGTATCTTACTGGCTGATTGTAATATATGCAATAAGTAATCAAGAAAATGTTTTCTGAGTTCTAAAATTGCACTTAAAAATTTAGCTTTCTGCATTTAGGGAGAAGGAACAATTGGAGAAAAGGTCAAATATTACTAAAATTTGCTTTGCTGTGTTCTGATAAACAGCTTTCTTAAAATAATTCAAATTCTAAGAACCTCGTGTTTGAAAGCTCCTCTCTGAGAGTTGCTTTTGTAATACTACTCTGGACTTACATTGTTGAAATAGAATTTTCCTCATGTCTTGGTTAAGAAGAAAAAGCACGATTATTAGGTTGAAAAAGTAAAAGGTATACATTTTGAAGGTATAAATTTATGAGCATTTTTATGTTATGTTCTAAAAATATATTTAATATATCTCTCTATATAAATATATACACTTTATATTTTAATAAATGTATCTTAGAACATGGCATGAGACCAGTTAGCTTAAATATTACCCAGAAATATTCTATTTTATTAAGGTTTGGAGTTAATTTTCCCAAATAAGGAATAACAAAAGGATGAATGAAAGGGAGTTGATTTTTTAAATAATGTTTTTGTAGTAGGTTAAAATAGTGTGATTGGTCAACTGTGAGGTTGGCAAAATGTTCCCATTATTAATCATGCAAATTCTGAGAATTTGTTTGGGACTGGTTGTACAAAACTAATACAAAGAAGTGACTTAGCTTTACTACAGTGGGTAGTTATGCCTGTTCTAATCAGAGACAATATAATGATGCCATTTTAAAGATAATTGTTTCAAATCCATTTACTGCTTAGGTCTCTTTCAGTTTTACTCCCTGTTCATGTGAGGGTATAAACAATTGGATATTAATTTAGTTGTAGAAACAGGTACAAAAATGGACAGTTTTTGTGTTCAAGCCAGTCTCTATTGTATCCTAATTGCTATGTCTCAGAACCAGCACCTGATTTCTTTGTTCCTGGCTGTTTCTGCCACTCCCTGGTTTCCACGTTTGTTCCTCTTTCTGGAGCTCTCTGAACTGGTTTTTGCTTTTATTATCTCTCAATTTTTCCTTGCTAAGAAATTAAATTTCCTAATGAATGTACGGCTTTTACTTTATTCTTTTCTCTCTAAAAAATGTAAAAGAGCTCAGTGACTTACTGAGAACCAGTCCAAATTCATGGCCTCTTGTGGTTAGAGCCTCCTAGTCTTTTGAACAAATGAACTGGAGCACCTAGGTGGCTCAGTCGTTAAGCATCTGCTTTCAGCTTAGGTCATGATCCCAGGGTCCTGGGATTGAGCCCCACATCAGGCTCCCTGCTCAGCAGGAAGCCTGCTTCTCCCTCTTCCACTCTCCCTGCTTGTGTTCCCTCTCTCGCTATGTTTCCCTCTATCAAATAAATAAATAAAATCTTTAAAAAATAGCAACAACAAATGAACTGATAGATCTGGTCAACGTTATGAGTGCATAGCCTGTGCTTTTCTGTCTCTATGTCCTTTTCATTGTGTTTTCTCTATGTATCTTTAAGCAGAAACTGTGCCTTTCTCCTATTTTTATTTTCTATAATTAGTTCATAATGCACTGCCAATCCTATAGTGAACCTAGAGAATGAATGAATGACCAAATGCATTTAAAGTGAAACAAATAAATGTTAGTATACATCTTTTTAAAAAAATCTCTTACATTTCCAAGTACATGATAGTCTGAATAAACTAAATATAGGAAAAGATGAGGGCAATGGTGTTGAACAAAGTGTTCGATGGAGATTATCATCAATAAGTAGGGCAAGGAAGTAGTGCCTAAGTAAGTATTATATTTTAGCATGTAATTATCTTTTCAACCATATCTTATTCATTTAATGTTCCCAGTATTTATCAGGAATTCAGTAACTGGTTTTTGTGAAATGAATACATGAATTATGTCTCATATATTTTTAAGTATTTGCTTAAATAATAATGCATGGCCGCAGCTGATTTCCAAAGTTGTCTCCCCAAGGAACTTTACCTCCCAGTGGTCACACCTTCGTGGTATCCTTTCTTTGACTCTGAGTTGACCCTGTAAGTTGCTGTTGACCAAAGACTCCTAGATCTAGGTCTTAAGAAGCTGTGCAGCTTGAAGGAAGATTTGCTTTTGTGATGCTTCACCTCAAAGCCAGCCACCATGTAGAAGTATACCTATTCTGAGACTACTGTGCCATGAGAAGCTTGAGCCATGTTAAAATCACACAAAAGAGAAAACACAGTCAGTGTACTATACTGTAAAAATGTACCTGTAAGGAGAACCATGCAGTTAAACTCATGTTAAAGGTAAACTGTTTTGTGTCTCCTATTTTTCACATACTACTGTTAGTGTAATTTACCTGTAGTTTTTTAATTGCTACATTGTATCCCATTCTGTGAGTGTATCACAATTTATCCATTCTATTCTTGATGGACATTGGAGTAGTTTCCTCTTGTTGACTAATATGGATAGTTTTGCTGTTAGCATTCTTATAAATGTCTTTTATAAAAGTAGGTACCCCTTTCTGTTGGGTGGTTTTGAATTGTTTTATGGCTACTTTGCATTGCATTAGTTTTGTGTCTGCAAGTAGCCTATATGCCATTTTAGAGTGTAATGACTAGGGTGTATGTGTTTCTCTTTCTCATCATAATGCCTACCAAGCAGAGTTTATAGTTTAATTATTCAAGAAATATACATTGATTGTTCATTTAGAAATTTTAAAGCACATATGCTTGGCTTTTCAAAAAACGTTCTAAATTAATCATAGAGTTTGTACTCCAGTCTTTAAGGACAAAAAATAGGGAATATCTTTTTAATTAGACATTCCTGTTGAATAAATACAGTTTGTTGGAAAATATTTCATCTGCCCAGAGCTATTGTTTATTGTTTTACAAATAGCATGAGAAAGAAAATCACTTTTCTCATAATGATAAACAAAAGGATAGTAATAAACAACTGAAGTTTCTGTATACTATTATCATACCTTAGGGTTCTAAGCTTCAGTGAATCACTTGTTAGGATAGAGCTTATCAATTATCCATGTGTGTAACTTGAGAACAGTGTTAGAGTACATATTTTCTATTTGATGAGCTATGTTTTAGAGCTGCCTTAAATCATTTACTGTAATATAAATTAATGGGTACTAAAATTACAATATTTTTTCCTTCACAGCTAATCAACTTGAGGAATTTCCTTGTTCTTTGCCTCTTTGCCGTAACATTTGGATTATTTATTTTAAAAACTACAATGATAAAGCTATTCCAAATAGGCCAGGTCTGATTACTTTCCATCCCCAGCAAATTTACTTTAAGTGCCAATACCATATGGAAAAGTTTGACTTTGATATACCAGACTTTTTTTTTTTCTTTTTTGGTAAAGTGTAGCTCTTGAACAACAAAAAAGTGAGTGACATGGAGATTTAAATTAATTTCAGATGGTTCATAGTTTGTGCTTTGTGGTTGTTAACTCTAAAGAATCAGGATATATAAAAAGATTAAAGAATCTTTTCAACTACCAAGCTTAAAATATCCGTGTTTATGAACAAATGCCATGCATTTTCTATCTTAGTTTATCCTTGTTCCTTTCATTCCTATTTTTTTTTTTTTTTGAATACCATGATGTCTTTTGCATCTTCCTATTCATGTATTTATTCAGCAAACATTTACTGAGTGTTTTTCGTGAGGTAAACATTATTGTGGGCCTTCCATTTTCAGAGACTTGGCTCTTCCCTGGAGGAGATCAAGTGTACTGGGAATACCAGCTTTGACAGATACAATATAATATCAGTAAACCTGGGCAAAGTAGTATCAGAGCAACTCGTTCTGCCTAAGGGAGTCCAGGAAGTTGTTCACAGCAGATAACATTGGAAGGGAGATATGAAGAATGTATAGTAATTTGGGCAAAAAAGTGGAAGGAAAGATCTTCTGTGCAGAGAATAGTGTAATACAGAGGCACAGATATGAGAGAGGTTTGGCATGTTCAAGAAACAATAAGTGCCATTTTCTTAGAGCTTAAAGCACACTGGGATAAAGAAGAGGGGGAAGACTTGAGATGAAGAAGGTTACCATTTCCACTGCCAGACATGAAAAGCACAGCCTTCCCCCCAAATGACCCCCTCCTTTTTCTCTTGGAACAGAACAGTAATATGGGAACTGGTAACCCTTTGTACAATTGGCAGGAATTGAATAAAAGTAGGCTTTTGATCAGCAAAGAAAATAGGATTGAGTTTTCTAAAAAAAAGTGTAAAAAGGACAAATGAGAGTAAAACCCCAGCATAGTCTCAGAGCAATAAGTAATCAGTGGTCATTCCCAAAGTAGAGATGCTACAGATAAGAGGGAAGGAAGCCTCCGTTAGAGTGTCATAGAGCACTGTCATAGAGTACTTTATTTCTTCGTCTTCCTTCATCAACCTGGGTGAACCACAGAGGGCAACTGGATGGAATTAGGTAGACAGTAATGTGGTTGATAACAGAAATAGGCAACAGAATGATTATGATAGGGAGATGTGCTGGCCTGAGAGTGAGAAAGTAAAGTTTAAAGGCATAAATCCAAATTTCTGCAATTCTATAATTAGTGGGAAAGAGATGTTCTGTGTTTTAAACAAGCCCCTAAAAGAAGGGAACAGTATTAGAAGACTGTTAGGAAAGTAAATGTGGTCTTACCAGGAAGGTGTTGGTAAAGACAGGTGACACTGGATGGAGGTGTCACCTCCATCAGTGCATTTCCCTTTGTTCTGGAGGCCATATTTTTAGAGATAATTACAGAGAAGAGAATGGCCAGGGGAGGTAAACAGGGTAGCAAATGGTCTGGGAAGAATATTGCAGGCAAAAGAGACAACGGAACTGAAGCTGATCAACCCTCCCATTGAATAAAGGAGACAAGATAGTCAAAAGCAAGAATTGTCTAGAGGGAAGGCAACAACCACTAACTGGAAGTCCGAGGAGTAGATTTAGTTCTATGAAGAAATTTAGTTCTATGATCTTTCTTACGACTTTCATTGACAATAGGGAAATAAACAACTTTGGAATAAATACCTTCAAGATAATGAGTTCTCTGTGTATTGGGGGTGTTCAAGCTGTGATGGGTGCCAACTTGTCAGTAATGTTGTGATTTGTAGGCATTTTGACTAATGACCTTCAGTGTCATTAGAAGATGTCTGAGAATGTAAAATATGACACTCTTGATAGCCGTAAGATGTATGTGAACCAAATGGCCTCAGCTGGATGCATTTAGGAGCCCTGATGCCAGCGAGCCCTGGGCATGCGGTAGGGCTACATGTGAGCTTTCATTGGAGATATGACTGGTGGGAAATGACCTAGTTGCTAAATTGAGATGAAATAACAATTATAGCCATTAGGAAATGAATGCCTGCTAATGCCCAATTCTCAGCTGGGTACTTTATACACACTATCTGACTTAGTCATCACAACAAACTTGGGTGGTGGAGTTTATTATCTATACCTTCTTTTATCAATGAACAAAGAAAGGATTGACTAGAGTGAGTCCAGCTGCAACATTTGTCAGCTGTGTCACTTTGGAGATTTACGTGTCTCCATGCCTCCGTCCCCCCATTGAAAAGTGTGGATAGTAAGAGTGGCTGCCACATAGATGAGGGTTAAATGTGTTCAGTACATAGTAGATGCTTAGTACAGCTTTGCTATCATACTTTAATTTTTACTATGGCTCTAAAGCTCATGCTGTTTTCCCAGAGATGCAGTTGGTTGGGGGAATGTCACAGCTAAAGAAATTTGAAAAAATATTAGAATCTTCATTCTTTACAGGGGGGAAATATATATATATATATATATATCATTCTACTTGGGAGTTTGGGAGAGAGCCAGGTAGCAGTTGATGATTATTACATGAGTAGTCTCGTATATTTATGTATAAGAACGGTGTACAGTATGGGGCTATATATCCTTCTTCAGGTAAACAACCTCTCAACACCAATCCAAAATGCTACTTACGTTATAAAATTTTCCGATCCTCTAACTGGGATGGGATTATGTTTTCCTTTAACCGCCCACCCCTGCACACACACACACACCCACCCCGAATGTTCTTACTTGCTTATTATTCCCTGATTTATATCACGTACTCTCCAAAGAACCTGAAGCTCAGCTTTGGCCTGGCCTTTAGCATCTCCTCTGTGGTATTTCTTGGAATACCTCAGTTCTGGTATGCAGGTACTCCAGTCTTTATTTGAATTGAACCACATTATTAAGTTTTCATTTTTATCTTTTTTTTTTTTTTTTTTTTTACTGACCCCTTTAGACAATACTGAAAGGCATCCACAGAACATTTACTTTCTCTAGACCATAGAGTTTGTTTTTTTAAAGCAGATAGGCTAATTCCTAAAATTTTAAGTTTGTGTACTTTAAAAACAAACATTACTTTAATGAAAACAGATCCTGAATCTGGTATTTGCATACCAATGATTAGGAATCAGTGGGGGAGGAAAGAAACTGTTTCACTCTGGCCCCAAAGGGCTTTCATGCAAAAAGACTAAATGCTCCCTTTAACTGACTCAGTTGCACAGATGTGTGGATGCCTATGTCCCCCTTCAACACCCAGCCATGCTGGTGCAGTGCTGCTCAAATGTGCACACGCTTTGCAATACTTTCCACCTCTCCATCTTCACTGTCACTTCATTTAAATTCTTATACCTGAGTTATTGTACTAGCCTCCTCATTGAGGTGCTTGCCACCATTCTGGACTCAGGTAAGTCCCCACCCTCCATGATCGTGAACATTCTATGCACAGAGCTGACCATGCTCATGGACCTAGAATGCCACAGGAGTTTGAAGCAGTGAAGCTGGCCTCAGGGTCCTTCTGAGATCCCCCTCTCCCCACAACAGATTTCTAGCAGCAGTCTTTCCCTGTCCGTTTCCTTCTGCCAGACCCCTTGGATTTTATGCTTCAGAAATATAGGTAGTTTTTTGTTGTGTTATTCACTCTTTGATAACCCCTTAAATGTTATTGTAGTTATTAGGGATGTGGGCTCTACATTCAAATTTTATTTCCTTCAACTTTCATAACTGTAAGATAGGGATTATGTTAGTGCCTATTGTTATGAGGATTGAGTTAATATGTGTAAAGTAGTACATTAGTGTACCTCTGTGCTCTGTCCTGCTTTGGGAATGTGTGTCATCACGTCTTTATTTCTGTTCCTGCTGTTCTCTCTATTTTTTTTTTTTTTTAAGATTTTATTTACTTATTTGACAGAAAGAGCATACACATGAATGGGGGGGAGGAGGGGCAGAGAGAAGGGGAGAATCAGGCTTTCAACTGAGCAGGGAGCCCAATGCAGGACTTGATCCCAGGACCCTGAGATCATGGCCTGAGCGGAAGGCAGATGCTTAACCAATTTAGCCACTCAAGCACCCCTGCTGTTCCCACTATCTTAAGAGTTCTTCTCTATCTGAAGAATTTCTATCCATTTCTTTAGAACCCTCCTTTAAGACATCAGTCTCTTAGCCTTTTCATGTTACCCTTTATATGCTCAGAAAGATCTGATACTCCATCTACTTCTGAACCTTGAAAATAAATTTGCATGGAACATACTGTAATGCAAATATTTTTATATGTATCAGTTTTCTCTACTGGACCATCAACTCAACTCATGAAATCATTGTTGACTTATCATTGGTTCCTCAGAAGCTAGCTCAGTGTCAAACACATCATTTTTAATAAATAATCTTTGGACTTTTTTTTTTTTTTTTGACTGAACAGAGAAGCATTTTACGACAGAACGTAGTATTGAATTTCAAGATTTTGTTTGGACTTTGGTCCAGAGCATGGTGTTCTTGTGTGATTCTGATAGGTATAGATACATATCTGCATATGTGTACTTTTATTAGTGTATGCCTGATTAAATACAATCATTCCTTCCAGTTTGCATTTATTTAACTACTTCTGGTAGCTTATAAGAAATTAATCTTCTGACTTCCCATGTAAAAATGCAAGCCGGGAGTTGTGGTGATTCCGTGCCAAAGATCTGTTGCTGTTCACCTGGAAGACTGACGCGTCCTCTGGTTCAAGCTGTGCTTTAATAAACAGGAGCTCAAACACTTTGTGATGGGAAGTACAGCTGAGGACTCTTTCAAGTGCACAAGCGGATCATGCTGAATGCTTTTCTAGGTCATGTTCATTTCATAAAAACAGTCAATTCCCAGCCATCCCAGAAGAGGAAATGCTGAAGGTCCCTTGCTGCACTTCGGGGTTAGGAGGAAACCAAGGGCTGCGAGCGGGAGGGGCCCCACCGCCTGGCCTTTCCTTGGCTAGTAACTGGTGGGCATGGAGCCCGGTTGCACAGGTCCCCACACAGCAGCTTTCAGGCTAAATTTGTGCCGCTGTTTCAATGCAGAAGTTTTTTTGTTTGGTTTTGGCCCCCCCCCCCTTTCCTTTTGCAGCCACCACATAGTTCCAGGGACCAGAGCAACATGACACAGAAGCAGAGAAAACACACTAAGTTCTTGCCAGTTGCTAAGCAGAGAAAATGCTTTTGGATGTTTGAAGTATGCTTCCCATGTTGATTTCCTAATCATGACTTGTTTTCAAAGCCAAACACAATAGCATCCTGAATACTCATCAGCATTTGGCCAGCTTTGCCCACAAGCTAATTAACAGATTTTTATTTAGAGGGATGAGAATAAAGGCGATGCTTTTGTTAAAGAAGTACCATCGTGGGAAATTTGATTTTTCTCTTCTGTTCAAGGATTGTTATTTCTAATTTTTGGATATTATGTTGTAAATATTAATTCCACTGGCCATGTTTGCTTTAATTTGAATATACACAGTTTTCAGATTATACTGACCATTGATACTGACACATTTGTGTTGGATATTACCAAGTTATCTTTTTTAAAAGATATTATTTATTCATTTGAGAGAGAAACAGTGAGCAAGAGCATGAGAGAGGAGAAGGTTAGAGGGAGAAGTAGACTCCCTGTGGAGCTGAGAGCCAGATGCTGGACTTGATCCTGGGACTCCAGGATCATGACCTGAGCCAAAGGCAGTTGCTTAACCACTGAGCCATCCAGGCACCACCAAGTTATCTTTTTAAAAACTTGATGAGTTATTGAGAAGGTACCACTTTGGATCTAAATGCCAAGATCAGAGCAGCTGACAAGTAAGTCTACTTGTGTGCTGACAAAACTTATTTTTCCTTATTTTCAGGGATTAGAAAACAACGTTTTAGTCTGGAACAGCAGGCTTCTCACTGCTAAGCCGTGAAGCCCGAGAATCCCAAAACCAGAGGCAGAGAATCCTGTGGAGGGTGCTAAGTGTAGGGGGCTGAAGGGGAATCGGGAAGGAATCTCTCTTCTGTGGCATGACCACACATTTGGAAGGGAGAGGAGCAGCTAGGTCATTGGAGGCAATTTGAGTGCAATGTCCGGACAGGGCATTTGGGCTTGGCTAAGGTCCACAATTTATCTGGGGTGTGGAGCTACTCCAACCTCATACAACCAGTGCTTCCCACCAAAAATATCCAGAATGATGTCTCTTTAATTCTGTTATCAGGACCATGAGGTTTCTTGTAGGGAACAGCTCTGCTGGAGGCTTTCAGGAAGCTTGATGAATAAGAAGACTCATGTAGTGGTGGAAAGATCTCAGGCAGCTGTCACTTGGGAGATGGAAGTTCAAGGTTAATTTCACTTGGTTGGCAAACGTGTATTGAGAAAAAAGTTCATTTTCATAATGCTTCTTTTGGCTGGAGACAGGAGAAATGCAGGAAAGATTAACATTTTTTTGGCTCTCTTTTGGGCTAATCAGGTTATACTAATGACAATATTTTAGTGTGCAATACACAGTGTTAAGTGCAACATGTGTGTAAATTCTTTTAATTCTCACAGTAATCCCATGAGGTAGGTGCTCTTATTCTGCCTTTTTTACAGTTGGGACATTGAGGCACAGAGAGATTAAGTGATTGGCCCGGAATCACCCAGCTGATCAGTGGCACAGCTGGGATTTGAACCATGTCTTAGAGTTGAGCTTCTGCTCTTTGTCAGGACACTGTACTGCCTGAGCATGCAGGGAGCATATAGATACAATAGTTGGATTGGTCTCCGAGCTCTCTGTAACACTTCATGGAGCATTGATTTATCTCACTGGGTTTAAGCCATTGATTTCCATTTATATTACTTCTCTCCTTCCAAAGGCAGGGGTTTGACTTTGCAACCCTGGCACCAGCTTGTGTTCCTGGCACCTTAGGAAGTTTTGGAACATGATGCCAGCAACCTGGGGTCCAAGAAGAACAGCAAGGCTGGGAAATTCAAGTGACCCTATTAGAGATAATGTGTCAGAGTTTAGAAGTCACTGAAACCAAAGTTAAAGATGAATAGAATCACTGATTTGTGATGGGTTTATGTTTGCTCTCCTTTTATTATCAGTATCTTCATCTTTCCAGAACTATGTAAAGCTGGTCAGTGTTCCCCGGAAGGTAAGCTAGTGAGACCGTTAGCTAGCAATGCTAAATAGATCAATTCAGAGCCACTATTGACATTATAAAGCCCGATTCTTTTTCTCTGTCCTGGCTGGGCAACTTTAAGATATTTATTATTTCTTTCCAACCTGCTGTACTTCTGCAGGGATTCTGAGGTTATCTCTGGGGCAAGCTGTGTGCATTGGGAACAAAGATTCAGTTACTGAATGTGTCCAGAATTAAGTCGCAGACTGACAGTTCCTCTCCAGGTTTATTTCAAGTTCATCCGCCGCCTTGTTCCCCCAAGTCTCCATCTCGTGCACTGGACTGACTATTCCCACATAGATCTGGTAGCTGCTGCCCTTGGGTCTGGCCTCAGATTGTTGCCTTTTTGAGATACCCGATACCCCCATTTCTTCCTCTTTTTGGAAACCCTTCTTGGTCTATGATGTTCAAACTCCACTTTTTCTAAGCATCTGTCCAGAATCTCCCCACCTGCATTTGACTTCTTCCTTCCCTATTCTGATCATCCTTCTTTCTAGACTGTTCTTACTAAGACAAGCCTCATATTAGGTATTTGAATGTGTCTGTCTTTTTCATTAGGAATTTTGGAGGTCCAGAAATTGTGTGTGTGTGTGTGTGTGTGTGTGTGTGTGTGTGTGTGTGTACATGTGGTTACTCCCACGCACATAAATATACCCAATGTATTTGCTGTCCCATAAGGCAGAATAGCAGGTACTCAAAGATACTCTTTCCATTTGAATGACCACCCTCCATCTTCCTGTTTACCTTTTGCCTTCACACATCCTGGATGCCTCATTCTGATACCACAGAAAATATTTGAACACTTCTGTTTTCTAGTCATACAGTTTTTGGATTGTTTCTCTTCCCATTCTTTTAATTTCTAAAATGCTACAGAGTCCGCAGCCACCTAGCATCTGCCTGGCCTCAGTTCTAGCCAGGGCTCCTTCACTTCCCCCTGCAGTGGGACAAGGACTGGAATCAGAGCAGTAGGACTGATGATGATAGAGGTTTGGTGAAAGTCAATGCACTCCATAGCAGAATTCTCCTGGCAACCCTTCTGTCATTACTCCAGGAATGTTGCCTCCAAGGAGGAAACTGAAGCTCACGGAGATGGTGGAGTACAGCTGGGATTCAAAGCCAGATTTTGCTACCAAATCCAATGTTCTTTCGCCTACTACTCCCTATATCTCCTAAGCCCTGAATGTGCATGACACGGTGCACTCATCACCCTAGTGACTCTTCACTCAGAGAGAAATTGGTAGCCCATTATCCACAGAGGGCAAGCTCCACCCAAGGTCCCATCAATGATAGTGGGAGAGCCCATGATTCAAGCACAGATGTTCCCCACTCTTCTCTTTCCATTGAACCACACCATCTCCTGACACCCCAAAATATATATAGGAAACTTTGTGTGTCTTCTTTATTTCCGAGGCTTGTTGCCTGTCACTTGTTTTTTTGTCTTCCAGGCCCCTACCTTAGTTGTGGAGTCTTGTTCCTGAGTTAGGGGTCTCTTACTTGATTAGTTTATCCTTTTGTTGGAAACTCAGAAGCTTCCAGAGGTAAAGCAGTCAACGCACACATAACAAGCAGGTGGTGATAACTGGGTAGGTGGAGGGAGCCTGTGCCCCATCCAAAGGGGCAGCGATACTCACGTCCAGTCAACTGTTGCTAAAAACTGTGACCCCAATGTTCCAGGAGCCCCTTCTTTTCCAGAATAAGATGGAATTCTGGATTTTTATCTGAGTTTTCCAAATTTTTAAAATGCAGAAGAAGCAAACCAATCATGTGTATGGACCAGATTTCCAGGTTGCTGTTTTGTGGCCTCTGCCTGGGGACCTGACTGCCCGCCACTACTTTGCTGTTTTGTGTGATTTCCCTACCCTGTAGAGATCTGGGTTTGTGATCTTGTTTGGGGGAAAGGAGAAGGAAATTAGTACATGAGATACAGATATGGAAAAAAATTCAAAAAGTGTTAATATTTGATTTAAAAGATTCATGCTTAAATAAGAAGGGCACATTTAAATTTACATTTAAATACACATGGCATCCTAATTTAGTGACTACAAAGAATATTACATTTCCTCAAAATAGAGTTTTCCCCAAATTAGTTATCCCTCTACTTAAATTTTGCCTAAGAATGATCTTTAAATGTATCTTAAAAACATCTAAATCTTAGATATTTTAATAATTAAAATTTCCAGATCTAATTAAAGACTGCTAAAGAATAATACTAATATTTTATTTTCTATACATGTAGTTTGATAAGCATTTAAACTGTTTAGCCAAATTAGCATAGAACTTACATATATATTAGCAACATTTTAATAATGTTGCTCTATATTTCCTGCAAAACTATTGATGATTTTGTTCTTTTTAAGTAGAAAGCTATGACTTCTTTATAAAAATTTAAAGTTGTCTCACTATTAATTACAACTAGCTTTATATGTCAACCTTTAATTACTTAATGTGGTATTGCTAAATTCAGTCATTTTCTGAAGACTCAAAATTATTGTCCCTCAATCTGTGGAATGCACTTAAAACAGGCATTTAAAATCACTTGTGTGGGGATACTTGAAGAAATACCACATTTGTAAACAATGATCTTCCTATTTTTAAAAAATGTAACTCATTTAATCCAAAATGCAGACATGTTTACAAAATGAATATTTTCTGTCAAATGAATCAGTAATTTCTAGATTTTAATGCTTCCTAAGCTGCTCATTTTTTAAAATGTGAACCCCTGTCTTGTATCTTTCGAGAGTCCTAGACATGGCTGGAGAGGGCTGGTGCTCTCTCTGCCATGGAACAGTGGTTCTCAAGCCTGTCTGTACATTAGAATCACCTAGATCTGACTTGCTTGTTTTGGTGTAGGACTTGGGCATTGTTTTCTTTAGTTTTGAGACTCTCCGCAGGTGACTGTAAAGTATAGCTAGGTATAAGAATGGTCCCGGGACTTCGAGGAGAATGCCAGCCATAACTGATACAATGCACTGAGTTTCAACCTGGGTCCACCTCACTCAAGATCCCCAGCAGCCTACCCAGATTGTGCTACCGGGGCTGTGGCCGGTGTTCCCTTGGCCTAAGGCTAACAGCCTCCGAGGTTATAGCTCTATACACCTAATGCAGTGGGGCAAAGGGGGTTTAATCTAGCCCCACTCGTGTGTGTCTGTGTGTTTTCCTTAATAATAAGTACATTTATGGATTCACTGGGCTCTGTACTTGATGTCCAATTGTTATTTTTAATTTCCCCAACAACTTTATAAAGTAGTGAAAATTATTATAACTTTTCAAGGAGAAAACAAAAGATCAGGGAGAGGGAAAAAAGTAATACGCCCAGGGTCATACAACTAGGAAGTGTTGGGATTTAAATCCAGGTAGTCTAACTGCAGAGTTCACACACTTAAACCAAAGGGTTCGAATAAAATGCTCATGAGGTAAGGCAGGGAACAAAAATGGCCAAAGCTGATCAGGGGCAAACACTAGGGAGTGGTGAGGACTGGGGAGCGCAAGGAGGGCAGCACCCCTCTGCTCCAGCCAATTGCTGCCAGGCAGATGTGTGGCCCCAAGTATAGTTAGCACATCTGATGTTTTAAGAGGTACTCTAAAAAATCTAAAATTTTAATTTTTAAATTTTATTTATTTATTTAAAGATTTTATTTATTTATCAGAGAGAGATCACAAGTAGGCAGAGAAGCAGGCAGAGAGAGAGGAAGGGAAGCAGGCTCCCTGCTGAGCAGAGATCCTGATGCAGGGCTCAATCCCAGGACCCTGAGATCATGACGTGAGCCGAGGGCAGAGGCTTTAACCCACTGAGCCACCCAGGCGTCCCCCAAATCTGGAATTTTTAATATGAATCTTCCTCAACTTTTAAACTAGCAAACCTCTGTTATAAATTATGCTGTCTTCACTGTTCTTCATTCTCATTAAGGGACGCCCTAGTCACAGACAGAAATACTGAAAAGACAATATGAGCAATGCATTAAGCTCTGTGAAAAGAAGGCATGTACATTCTTTTGGGGGAGGGACTGGTCTTTCCACATACAGGACCTGCATTGATCTACATAAGCTCTTTGTGTTACTCTTCTGAAACTGGTATATACTGTTCTTTGTGACATTAAACTAAGCTGCAGGTACGGGAATGTCTTATTGATCTGAAGGTCATATCAAGGACATCTCTCCAGTTTCTTTGTCATCTCTGTGCTCTGTGGTTGAGCACAAGTGAGGGTATCATGATATCATAAACACAGGTGTTAAGATATAACCTGCCCCCATCAACTTAATATCCTAATTTTGCTTAATTTTCATGTATAAATTTCTCATTTTTGTGTATGTGCATTAATTAGACTCAGCTGAGAAGTATGATGAACATTTTCTTAGTATTTATTCATTCAACAAACATATAGGCTGAGAAGTATTTATGAACTTGGAAAAATAAAATGTTTTATAATTTAAGGAACATTGCTTTAAATCGGATTTGGTCAGATATTGAGCCTTTCTAAATAATACCTAAGATTAAGGAACATTAATTATAAGCAACTTTTGAGACATAGATTTCTCCTTAGTGTTCTAATATAGCACAGTAGTTCAGACATTCTTAAAACAGTGCAGAGTTTTGCAAGAAATGTTTTGCTAATGGCAGTATAACCATGGGACCAGAATGATAGCACTTTGATTTAGAAACAGTCAAAAGCTTATTTTTCATAGCCTCTATAGCAACGGTTTGGATTCCATTAGTTTGAGTTATTCATCTGAACATAATAGGAACTGTCTTCTTGTTAGAGGAACCAAACTGAGTTCTTTTAGAAGATGTAGGGGGTCATAACTGGTACCTTAGAAAAACAGGGGCAATGCAATTCGTTATTCTTAAGGAAAAACTTCAGATGAATTCATTTCTCTTGGAAAACCTAAGGTTATGAAAAAAATAGCACTGTTTATTTTAAAAAATAAGTTTTGAAGATTATGGATTGTTTATTTCAGAACTTGAACTGCTTAAAATTATCCTTGGCTTAAGTTTGTAAACAGATTTCAAAATATTCTGTTTATTTTTCTTTTAATGATGAGGAAATAATTATTAAAATTTGTTCTAGATTTATAAGTATTTAGAGATATGTGTTCTATTGTTTAAGAATTATGTTTCTTTTAAATTCAGGTAGATCCTCAAATTAATGCCATGCTTCAACTTGACTTTCTAACCATACAGCACATTTTATTGGACTGTGTTCTTTTTCCAGTAACATCCAGTAACATCCATTTGTAATCATATGATTGAAGATGAAATGTTCAATTTGTACATAAAATTCTAGTTTCTTAGAAAGAATACTATGTCTAACTTTTTGAAAATTTAGAATTACTACTTCAGTTTGGTAGCTACTTATTAAGTATTTTATCTAGTAATTCCATGGGTTATCTAATTAAGAAAAATAATATATGGGCCAAAGGATTGGAGGAAATCTTCTGGAAGGAAGTGGGCTTTGATCTAGGCCCTGGAGGATGGATTGAAACCTTCTTTCACCACTGCAATAGTGGCTGCAGTTCCTATCAATGACACTGGTGATTGAAGGGAAATGATTGGAATTAGAGTATGACTTTGAGACGAGGAAAGGCTGAGCAATAATATTTAAAAAGCTAAATGAAGTTCTGTACGAACGATTCATATAATTTTAAACTGATTATTGCTCATCTACTATCATCTGGTCCTGGGTGATTCCACTGGTAAAAGCATATATCTAGTGCAAGCCAGATCATGCTTGCAGCTTTTTCTTCTTCTTCTTCTTCTTTTTTTTTTTAAAGACTTCAGTTATTTGACAGACAGAGATCAGAAGGAGGCAGAGAGGCAGGCTGAGGGGGGATGGGGGGGCAGGCTCCCCGCTGAGCAGAGAGCCCAACGTGGGGCTCCATCCCAGCACCCTGGGATCAAACCTGAACTGAAGGGAGATGCTTTAACCCACTGAGCCACCCAAGTGCCCCTCGTGCTTGCTTCTGTTCCAAGGCTATAGACTACACTTATTATCTCAGAAACCTGCAGCTTGGGTCTTTAAGAAGGTGGCTATTGACAGACAACAGGAAAAAAAAACCTGCATTAGCCAGCCCAGGAATCTTCTCTTTGCCTTTGACAATTATTTGACATGGCATAGATACCAGAACAAAAATTCAGTTGGAGTTGCCTTAATATTGTCACTGAATGCATTATTCTAAGTTTTCTGGTAGAGAAGAGAGCAGATTCTTTCACTGTTTACAGCCCTTTGATGCTAATTGTTTCTCTTAAATCTTGAATGAAATATCTTCCTGTACTTGAAGAAGATAATACAGATAATTATGAGTTATTTACATATAATCATATATTAAGCAGCTGTTGGAAAATTGGAATTCAAAGAAGAACACTAGAGAAATGAAATCGCTATACCCGATGAATTTAACATGTTTTCGTTACTCATCTGTTATGAGTGAGATTCTGGGCTAGATTCTGCGAGAGAATCAGGGAAACAGATTTAATCCTGTCTTTAAGAATTTTATCAGTTACTACCATTGCTAACTCAGTATTCAGGAGCTGCTTCACCATGAAGTCCAGATAATGTGTTAACACATGTGTATGGAGCTTGTGCTACGTGTCAGTCAGTATAAAATCCAGGACACATTAAAAGTAAGAGCTATGCCTGGAGAGGACACAGGGCTTAGACCTTAGAAGACAGTTTATGCAAAGGAGATCTATACAATTTGAATATAATTCGATAGGTGTATAATTCTATCCTAAAACTAAATTTTTAAACATTTTGAGGGGAAGAATTATTTCATCTTTTCTCTTTTCTTTCCTTCTTCCTGTTCCATAGTTTTCTCCCTTCTTTTAGACAGTTTACTTAGTACACTCTTTATGTTGATTGCCCTCCATACATAATGATATATAATAAAGCTTTACAGATAGTGGAAGTATAAGTTTTAGAGTTATTGTAAATCTACCAAATAGAATACCATTCTCATGCTTAGATTCCTTATAATTAGTATAATGCATAACATTTTCTTATTTAGCCTTTTATTATGGTTTTTAATTTTTTTATTTTCACTGCTTATATATTACAGACAGGCTATGATATAAATTGCTCTCCTGAAGATGATTGAGAATTGGCACTTTAACTTATTTTTAGAGTGTCATTTGTAGTCCTAGATAAAACCACATTCTCCCCAACACTTGGTATTGTTAGTCTTTATAATTTTAGTTCCTGGTATTAGTGTATCTTATTTTCATTTTAACTTGATTGTTCCTGATATTGGATTGGATGATCCAAGCTGCTCTTTTAAGTGTTTATCAGCATTTTTGTATCTTCTTTCTGTTCAAATGTTTACCTGTTAAAAGATTGTAAAGTATTTCTTTTTTTATTATTGATTTTAAGTTTTTGTATATTCTACATAAGGAGCCTTTGTCAGGCATACATATTACAGATATTTTCCCCCAGTCTGTGGTTTGCCTATTAATTTCCCTAATTAATGGTGTTTCAATAGGGGCAAAACTTTGATTTAACATCATAAAAGGAACAGTTAGCTTTCTGGAGAATGAGTGCTTAGGATAATTATCATCATTATTAACTCCATTGGTCATCTTCAAAGGAGATTTTATGCTGTTTTGAATTCATTAGTACATTGTTTTGGATGTCTGAAGACTGATTCAGGGTTTCAGGGTTTGGGATGTATCCTATGTCCTAAACCCTTATAAGCTCCTGTATTTCTCTGTGTAGTAGTAATACAATAATTTTGGATGAAAACAATAAGTCTAAGTATCTAAATTCCTCAAATGGTGAAAGGCCATTTCCATTTGTAGGTGAAACTAGTGGGTAGTATGCTAACCAGGCAGACTTTGGTCTGCCCCTGGTAATTGCTGGAATTCGTTAGCTGAAAATAGGTACTCAAATGTATTGTGCTCTTTAATGTGGTCTTAACTTACATGCTATAATTAGGTTAAGAGGACAGGATTTTCAGAGAATTTTCTTCTGTAAGCAATATTCTGTTACAGATATAAGAGCTTACTCAAATTCTGTGCTTTTTATTCATTTCAGGAAAACGTCCCTACAATCAGATCAAGTAGCCTTCAACAGAAGCTTTCTGTGCTCAAAGATATGAGGGAGTGCCATCCTTTTCCAAAGCAGGGCTAGGAATTTTGGAAATCAAATTTAGAAACTGAACACAATTTGGTTTCTGTCTTAGCCTCTGCATGAGGTCTCCTGACTTAACTATTTTAATTTCCCTGTGGGGGAGTGTGGGTCTCATAATTCAGTGAACTATGGGAGAGTTGGTGCTGAGTCAAGCATGAATATAATCCAGGCTCCCTCATATCCTGGCTGCTTGACCTTGGAGAAGTTACTTCACTTCTTTGGGACTTAGTTTCTCCATTGTTAAAATTCAGCTAAGATTATATTCAAATTTACAGGATTATGGAAACATTAGTTGAGTTAATTTATATAACTGGTGAAAAAAAATGGACACTTTATTTATTAAATAATTAATAAATTAAATATTATTGCTCTATATGTGATAGAAATAGTAAGTTTGACCAGTAACCTTAATTATTCTGTACCTGCCTTTCTTTTTCTGTTCATGCGGCCATGGTTAATTATTTTATGTCCCTTTATTCATGTGTGTTTTTATTAATTAATTCTTTAGTGAATAGGCATCAAAGCAGTTATGTCTGTCTTTACTTAGCTAACTGAGAATTCAGAGTTGTTTATATTTCTTGCCACTGAGAAAAGGGCCATGTCAATTTATATGAAATACTCTTATTTTAGATTTTTTAGTTTAGTATTTAGGCAATTTACTTGTTGATTAAAATAATGTTTAATATTTTTCTTAAACAGTCACAATCCATATATGAAAATGTATATAACATTTCTCATTTCTGAACAAATATTTCAGCAAGTGTGGACTTTTGACCCGGGGAGTTCATCATTCATTTTTATCACTTTGGAATGAGAAAAGAACCCAGTATGGCCACATCCCATTTATTCTTAACTTAATGAAGTGATACATAAGAAAGCAATTGTTGACACTATAAGTAATATTTTTTGATGGCTTCCTTATTTCAGTCTACAGAACAGAAGGGAATATTTAAATGAAAAAGAGAAACAGAGAACAGAAGAAACAGCCATGCATCTATTCCTTAACTGGCATTTTAAATGATTTTGAGAAATAAAAAATGGAATTACTTGGCTCAGTGTTTATTAATGGAAATTGTGTATGTGTGTGTGTGCACGTGTGCATGTGTGTGAAAAACATTTGTAATTATGGAGGTACGAACAAAATTCATTTTAGTGAATGAGAGATGCAATAGCTTCATCACTCATCTTCCTGCTTCTGAGCTTGCATCTCATTTTTTATTATCAGAAAGCTACCAGACTCCATCTAAAACATAGGCCAAGTCCTGTCACTACTCAGTTCGAAACCTTCCCCATTGCACTTTGAGTAAAAGTCGAAGTTCTCATAATGGTCAACAAGGTCCTATACTCTCCCCTCTCCTTACCTCTCTGCTCTCATGCTCTACCTCTTTTCTTTCTCTATAAGGTGATACTATTTTTGGCCCCTGCTTACACGTGAAGAAACGGAGACCCAGAGATTTCTTAATCTAGCTTGCATTCAGTCCATTGTTCATTTCTGAAACATTGAATTTCTACTATGTGCAAAACAATGGCCTGCTATTTTGGGTATAAAGGCGGTTAAAATACTGTGTTAATCCCCATAAGCTTCAAGCTAGAGGGGGAGAGGGGTACATAAATTTAATGCAATCAAATAGTGCACAAGGTACAATCATGAGAAAGTGCACAGGGCATTCTGGAAGCCAGAAGAGCAGAACCAACTCCAACCTAGAGAATTAACGCAAGGCTACCTACAGAAGAGGACCCTGAACCACTGTTAGGGAGGAGTAGAAGCTGACTAAATTTGGAGTGGAGGAGGGCATTCCAGGGAGAGGGCATGGTGAGGACACAGGCACAGAGTACGAAACAAGGTGATAAATGGACACTGGGAGATGGCGGGTGTTTCAGGACCATAAACTTAACACAAAGCAACAAGCGATAAACAGACTGCATCACCTCTTCCACCCTGGGAAGCAGGATCTGGAATTAGTTTTACTGTCTCAGGTCCAGGGAACTGGACCTAATCCCTCAGTTTCAAGCTGATAACCCACCTCTACAGTGTGACTCGGCACTATAAAGTCACATGCTACTTCATTTCTGAATTTTATTCCAGTTCTTTATCAGCTTTAGGGTCCAAATCTAAATCCTATTGCATTTGGAAGAGGCCATGACAATAAAAATTATTCCCCGGTAGGTGCCATTTTCCCTTCCTCCCACCTCCTCTTCTCCCCACTCCACGTCAAGGAGCATCTGTATATTCGTATAACTTTCAGACCAATGACAGCGGGACACATGCTCCCATCTCCCTGAATATTATCATTGCTGCCTGAAGTCTTCTTGCTGGGGGCACTTAGGACTTCTAGACAAACCCCCAAATATTGGGTGTAGTTCTGATTAGATTTTAGTTTACTGTTTAGTTTGTTCTTTTTTTTTTTTTTTTTTTTTTTAAAGATTTTATTTATTTATTTGACAGAGAGAAATCACAAGTAGATGGAGAGGCAGGCAGAGAGAGAGGGAAGCAGGCTCCCGGCTGAGCAGAGAGCCCGATGCGGGACTCGATCCCAGGACCCTGAGATCATGACCTGAGCCGAAGGCAGCGGCTTAACCCACTGAGCCACCCAGGCACCCTAGTTTGTTCTTTATATTGTTTGCATTTCCAAGCTCTAAGCTCTGCAAATAATTGCCCTAACCCGTGTTAGTAATGTGCACTCAGCCTAGGGACAATTTCATCTACATCCTATTAAGGCTGCTTCTTGAGGATCTAGGATGATTTAAGTGTTCTGAAATAAAGAAAGTACTGGTATTAGAGGGTATTTGCTATTTTGGAGCTGTAAGCAAATCTGTTGCATCTTTGTGGTTATATAACAAAATTCATAAAGTTTTGAACGGACATTAGCTTTTTCTTTGTTATTTTACATAACCCAGGTCAGGAAAAAATACATAAATTTTTGTTGTTGTTATAATTGCTGTTTTTCCTGTAAGGGCAGTTTTCTCATTTACCTGCATCCAACTTGCTTCATGAATATTCAGCTGTTGATGGAGCTGCAAGCTAATATCTATGGAAATGAACACATTAATAGTATTTTCCTGGCTCCTACTTGGTTCATGAAGTATACAGACTATTTATGATACTCTCTATTTCATTTTCCTCTTGGCTTTTGAAACATAGTGGGATTGTTGATAATAATTGTTATCCCAGATTTTAAGTTACTTTTTCTCATATTTCTTGAGTGCATAAGCAAAATCTTTCAGATATTTGCCTTTTTAAAGATTGTTAATGTATTTTTACAAAGCAAATTATGAATAAAAATTATAAATGGCTTAAAGACAAAATAAAGATATTTTAGATATTTATACATATATGATGCTAATCCTGTTGTTAATGCATTGATTATCACATGTTGTATAAAAGACTGATTCTTCTTGAAGGTCTTCAGAGATTAAATGTACTGTCATTTAATGAGAATAACATCTGGCAAGTATATTTGGTGATATAAAATAAAATAGGAAAAAATAGTAGTTATAGCTAACAGTGATATAGTGGTTTTTGATGTAATTTTTGCTTCACAAATATTAATTTATTTAACCTTTGCCTGAAGGCTATAAGAAGAAATATCATATTATTCTCATTTTACAGATGTTGGGACTGCATCAGGGAGGTAAATTTACTGCTGAGATGTCTTCTATCTAGCATTTGGTAGACCTGGGGTTTGAATCCAGGCAGACTGGCTCCAGAATTCAAACTTTAAACCACTTCATGTTCTTTTCTTTTATGTTGACAAAGTCTGCAAACTGGACTGTTGTTTCAACACCTGTGCATTCCTTCCCCACTGATTTAAAGTACCACGTGCTTCACGGGGCATCTGGGTGGGTCAGTTGGTTAAGCCTCAGACTCTTGATTTTGGCTCAGGTCATGATCTCAAGGTTGTAAGATTGGGCTCCACGTGGGGCTGTGGGCCAGCATGGAGTCAACTTGAGGATTCTCGCTCTCCTCCTCCCTCTGCCCCTCTCTCCTCTCCCCTATGCATGCTTGCAAGTGCTCTCTTTCTCTATAATAAATAAATTAATTAAAAAAATAAAGTGCCACTGGTTTCAAATACGAAATTTCCTTCTACTCAGTGTTTTCTGGACTCTCTTCTGTTCCACTGATCTGTATTAGCCCCAAACTAACTGTTAACATTACTATACATTAGTTCCTTTTAGAAATAGAGTTCAGATAGAATGAAAATGGAAAGGAAACAGAACTACAGACTGCGAAGTGGATGGTATCGTGAATATCTAGACAGGAAGAAAGGAGAGAAGGGGGTATGGTAAGTCAGAAGGGCAAAAGGATGTTGGTAGAAAAGTCATATGTATCTTAAGGATAGGAATGGACAATTTTAGGAGTTCTGAAGAAAAGGTAAAATAGATACAGAAATTTCTAAATAAAAAAAAAGTTCTTTAAATTAGTTCAAGCATACATGTATCATGAAGCAAATTTAAAAAACCTTTCTTCTCTACCTTGTGGGATTCTGTGAGCTAGAACAGAGTGTGGAAAAAAAAAATAAAAAAAAAAAGAGATCTGCATGCCAGGCAGAGACAAATCCTCCTGTTGGGATCCTCAGTCATTTCTCTGGGTTGTTTTCCAGCATTAAATACTTTTCCTTCCCTCGCTGCTACATTTCCTTTTCATGGGAACTGAATTCTCAAATAACGACTTAAACAGGAATAGTGTTCTGCACTTTAAATTGGGGAAATGACCAGTTTCCTGTGCCAGAGAAAAATTTGTGCTTGAGAATATTATCTATATAGTGTGCTTTGTACTTCCTGCTTAGCCTTTTCTTTCATTGTGCTGTTTTTTAAGTTATCTGATATCACTGTGAATTCCTGAGCAGCACAATATGAAGTATTATATTAGAGCCACAATAGTCTCCTGGCATCTCTGAATAAATATTTGTGCAATATTAAAAATAAGTTAATTGAGCTGGCATTTTATTGAGAAAAAATTTTCACAAGTATGTTCGTATAAACTTATGAACGGCCCTTGGAAATTCATTTTATCCCATATCGATCACCAACACCAGAAACATACTTTTATCTTATTAAATGCCACCCAAAATTCTGAGATATTTGAAATGCCCCTTTTTGTTATTAATTCAGAATGTAATGAAATGTTCATTATTTCATCTGACTTTGAGCTCTTTTACAAATATTATGACTTGTAATACATAAAGGAATAGATTTTAATTTTTATTTTATAATCTCACCTAATGCACCATGTTTGTTTAATGCTTCTCTTGGTGCTATAAAGAGTTGATAGTATTCAGAAGAGCTAAGGCAACTCCAAGAATATTAGTCTTCTTTTCTGTACCTGACTTTTCTCTAGAACTTTTTTCAGATTGGCCTGTCATTTTACTTTATTTTAAACTATTAAATATTTTCTTAATAAAGTGACTTTTTGGCAATAAATTTTTCTTGGCTTATATATTCCAAGTATCATTTGATTCATGATGATCTTGTGTTCCTTGTATTGTTTTGGGTGATTGATGTCTTTTTCCAGAATGGTCAGTGAGACACCAAACTTCAGGAAAAAACCAACTAAATAAATAAGATTAAGAAGTGCCCAATGTGTATAGTCTGCTTTTGTAACCCCTCAGAGCTAATCCTCCTCAACACACCTATAAACACCTACCACACACCTACACAGATACAGGATGTGTCATAGGCCGGGAATGCAGCCAAAGCTCTGAGCCTTGGTTTCCTCACACATTAAATTAGGTTAAAAATATTAGTACTTTTTGATGTTTGGGTGGCTTAGTTGGCTGAGTCTCCGGCTTTTTCTTTTTTTTTTTTTTTATTTTTTTTTTATTTTTTTATTTTTTATTTTTTATAAACATATATTTTTTATATACATATATTTTTATCCCCAGGTCTGTGAATCACCAGGTTTACACACTTCTGGCTTTTTCTTTTGACTCGAGTCACTATCTCAGGATCCTGGGGTAAGCCCCACATCCAGCTCTGCACTCAGCAAGGAATCTGTTTGATATTCTCTCTCTCTCTCTCTGCCCCTACCCCTGCTTATGGGTGCATGCTCTTTGGCTTTCTCTCTTTCTCTGTCTCGTTCTTGCTCTCTCTCAAATAAATAAATCTTTTTAAAAGAGTAATAGTACCTACCTCACAGAGAGGTGAAAAGAATTCACAGAGTAATTTTTGTCGACACTTTGCACAGTGTCAGTGCATAATCAGGGCCAAATAAATGCTAACTGGTATTTCTGCCACTACTGCTGCAAGCACAGCATCTACTGTGGTAGATCTATTACATCTACTGTGGTTTTATTTATTCCTAACACTAGAGAAAAAAAAAAATCAAAGAGTAAACCCCCACCTCCCATTTTTGCTCCTCTCTTAATAGTAAATCAAGCCAACTAATGCTAACTTCAAGACAATTCCTTGGTTTCGAAACAAATAACTCAAGGTATTTGTGGGGGGGGTTGCTATTGTTTGTTAAAATATATGTATATTCCATATTGTCATATAATATTGGATCTTTTCTGCTCAGAATTCCAGGTTTGCCCTCAAATGTGGTTTATGTCAATCAATCTCTTCAGTCGTATTTTCTACACATTTCAGAAATTTAAAAACTAACAAATGCAAAGAATGTAGAAAAAATTAATTCAAGATCAAACTCTAAGATGTTTATAGAGACTGCAGCCCATCTATAATCCTTGAGAGGACTTAGAGCACAAAGTACTAATAAAAGTTGAACAGTGTATGTGGAGTAAGGCCACACTATGGCTTTGATTTCAGTGATCTGCTACATGATCTTGGTATGAACAGAACTCACACAGGATGATAAAGTAAAATGACATGCCCATCTGAAAAAAAAATGTAAACTTTATGTTAGAATTAACATCTAATGTAATTGTTAATGCCTTGAAAAAACAGATGTTGAGTAAATAGGCTTTAATTTTCTTCGTGCTTTTTCTTCAAGCTTTTTCTCTTCTCATCTGGGGACTTTTTCACTCTAATACTTTAAGACCAAGTGCCATTTTAAAACTTAGAACTCTGGGAGCTCAGTCAGGGAACCATGCAACTTGATCTCAGGGTGCTGAGTTCAAGCCCCACGTTGGGTGTAGAGATTACTAAAAGTAAGCAAACTTTGAAAATAAAATCACATAGAAGTTAGAAGTGTGATATGATTACTATTAAAGAAAGCTTTATAAAAGCCAACAAGGCCTTGGCAAAACCTCAAGATTATGTGCTGAAAATTTAAAGAGCCACAGAGATTTCTAAGTCACAAAAATCAGTAAAATGAATTTTATGTAAATTACATACCCATTTTTTTTTTAAAAGATTTTATTTATTTATTTGACAGAGAGAAATTACAAGTACACTGAGAGGCAGGCAGAGAGAGAGAGAGAGAGAGAGAAGGAAGCAGGCTCCCTGCTGAGCAGAGAGCCCGATGCGGGACTCGATCCCAGGACCCTGAGACCATGACCCGAGCCGAAGGCAGCGGCTTAACCCACTAGTGTTGAAAATAAAAAAAACAATTGCCATTTAGTTTTGGTCTGGGGGTAACAGGGAATAGTGATGACTGCAGGGAGTGAAGGGAACTTGTGGTTGCTTTTGCTCCAGGCTATTGCTACCATTCAGGAATGTGGAACCTGGGTTGATTTTTTCTCCTAGTGTTTGAAGAGGGACTGTAATGATTGATTTTATATAAATGTTCTTATTTCCTTAAATGGTAGCAGTTGAAATAATATTTTAAACAATTGTGTTATGTTCAAAAATACCTCTATTGCTTTCAATCCACTTTAGACTTAACTCATTGCCCTAAGTCAATGGAAGTTAAATATCCAAGAAAGATGGCTATTAACAGATTATTAACAGATTAATATCTGTTTTTATGGGCTGAGTGGTGAGGATGAGATGGTAGGAATTGAAATCGCAAAAACATACAAGAGAAAAACAAAAACAACAAAATAACAAAAATTGACAAAAAACATACTTCAGAAAAGTTTGTTTTTATTTTGGTATGTTATTGAAATCACTTAATAAATTTTCTGATTTTTACTCTTTTCAATTTTATGCATCTCCGAGATTCCATTGATCATGGTTTTGGTTTTTCCTTCATCTTCTGTCCATTTTCACTAGTGGCTTTCTAGCCACCTTTTAACCACCCTTAAAATCTTGTGCCTTGTATGTAGTTATAGTACCGATGACATGCTGATCCTTCATGAATTCTTTCCCCTGAGAAGTCCTGAAGAGCACAGTTCTGTCATGCTGCCTTTTAACACATTGAGGTCAAACAGAAGACACTAAATAATGTTTTAATTATCCTCAAGTCCTGGGGAAGTTTCAGCCAAGGAAGTTTAAAAAGTATAGTTGTATGGTGAAAAATTATCTTCGCCTAGATGTTGGTGATGTTAATTTTGAAATAATAGTTGTTTTGAGAAATAATAAAACATCTTTTGCTGGGAAATTGAGTACATATTAACAGGCTCTCAACAAATATGACATAATAAATCCTTTGGGTTCTGAATCATGAAAAAAACACCAACATTCCAAGGTTTTTTTCTCTGGATATTGACATACTGTTTGGTATCACTGTGATCTTTTTAGGCATCTATTTGAGTAACCCAGGGTGGCATATATTTTCCTTTAATGGTTTGTAGAGAGATAGATGTCCAAGAGGGTTAGTCTTCAGTGCTACTGAACGAGTGACAAGTGATTCATTATTCTCTCAGTTTTTGCAGTTTTGTATGGATGGAATATTTTCATGGCAGTCTAGGGACAAACTAATATCTGTTCCAAAAGATGAAAACATGCTGTCCATACATTTTCTATAGCATCATATAGTCTGATGGAGAATAGACATGAAAACTCAAAGTATTTTATAATTGTTGTTCATTGTGTCTGAGTTGAAACTACACAACAAAGGGAGCTTTAAAAAAATCTGCTTTGTTTGAAAGGAACTTTAAATATAAACTCTGCCTGATAATTTTATAAAAATGTGGTGGACTTTTTATTTACAATCTAAGAAAATCATTGAAATAAGAAGATATATGGAGAAATATAGGACATTACTAAAGCCCAGGAAGACAGAAAAAATTACTTATTTTTATAATGTAGCCCAGAGATGTTGATAAAGCAGAAGCTTTTAGTCTCAAATTTGTGAATTTCTTTAACAGTGCTATAGGTATTTTGGGATTGTATATACCAGGGATGCTCAACTGCACCACTGTGGTGGTGCTGAGTCATGGCAACGTGGAGAGACATTTTTGGTTGTTGCAACTGGGATGGTAGTGCAGGCCATGAAACTCTTAAACATCCTACATGTACAGGACAAACCCCACAACCAACATTTTTCTGGCACAAGTGTCCAGAGTGTTAATATTGAGATACCCTCATAGATGATGATGAAAAAGAAAAGGGATTGTATGATATTCTTATATTCTAAGTTGCTGATGATTAGCCGTATTCTAATATCTGGGAAGATAATACAATAGGGGAATTAATACTACACAGTAAGGTGGTCTTTAGAAACAAAGACCCTCTAGTGAAGAAAATATTTTTTACTTATACCACTAAACTTATTGAGTGCTTACCAAGTGCCAGGCATTGTTGGGAGACACTGGGGAAACCCGAGTGAACAAAACAGATAGACTGCCTTCACAGAGCTCTGGTATGAATGTGGGAGACTAGTAAACTAATACATAAAATGGGACATGGAGGAGCAGGTAGTGCCATAGGGTAGATAAAGTAGAGTAATGGGGTAAGTAGGTAATGATGGGGGGTGGGAAAGGGATCACTTAGACTGGATGTCCATGAGAGACCTGAAGCTTAGGAGTGAGTGACAGCAGGAGGCAGCCTGATGAAGTGGGTTTTAGGCAGAGGAAGAAAGTTGTGAAAAGGTCTCAAGGTGGAAAGTAGGTGTGGCTTGCTGGGGAGGCGCAGAGAGGTGGCTGTGAGTGGGCAGTGGTCCAGAATGGGGAAGCTGGGATGAGACAGAATACAAGAGGAGGGAGGGGCCAGATCATGCTCATTTCTTTTTTAGGTTGAGAATATTCCATTGTCTGGATGTATTTATCCATTCACTTACTGAAGGACATCTTGATTGCTTTCAACTTTTGTCAATTATGAATACAGCTGCTATGAACTTCTAGGTGCAGGTTTTGTTATGGATAAATTTTCAGCTCCTTTAGGTAACTTCTAAGGAACACGATTGCTGAATTGGCATGGTAAGAACATTTATGGTAAGAATATAACAAATTGTTTCCCAAAGTGGTTGTATCAGTTTGCATTCCCACCAGCAATGATTGAGAGTTTCTGATTAGTACCCATCCTGCCAGCCTTTGGCACTCTGAGTATTTTGGATTTTGTCCTTTCTGATAGGTGTGTAGTATCTCATTGTTGTTTTAATTTGCAGCTGCCTAATGACAGAAGATTTGAACACCTTTTCATATGCTTATTTGCCATGAGTATATCTCTTCTTTGGTGAGGGGTCTGTTCAGTTCTGCCCATTCTTTAATTTCATTGTTGACTTTCTTATTGTTGAGTTTTACTTTGTACCTTTTGGACAGTGGTTCTTTATCACATGTGTCATATAATTCTTAGGGAAATACTTTCTGGTTTGTGGCTTGTCTTCTCCTCTTATCATTCAGAGGGAAAGTTTTTAATTTTAATGATGTCTGGATTGTGAATTATTTTTTCATGGATAATGCCTTTGGTGTTATATCTAAAAAAGTCATCACCATATGTGGGGTCACCTAGAAATTTCCCCCTATGTTAATTCTAGGCACTTTATGGTTTTGTATTTTTATTTGGGTCTGATCTCTTTTGAGCTTGTTCTTCTGAAGGATGTAATGTCTGTGTCTAGATTATTATTATTATTATTTGTCTTTTTTCATGTGGATGTCCAGTTGTTCCCAGCACTGTTTGTTATAAAGACTGTCTTTTCTCCATTGTATAGCATAGCCTTTGCTCCTTTGTCAAAGCTTAGTTGACTATATTTGTGTGTTTGTTTCTGGGCTCTCTGTTGTATTTCATTTATCTATTTGTTCTTTAACCAAATCCATACTGTTTTGATCATGCTTTATAATAAGCCTTGAAATCAGGTAGTGTCAGTCTTCTTTTTTCTTATTTTTTAGTACTGTTTTGGCTATTCTGAGTCTTTCATTCTCCATATAAACTTATAAATCATTTTGTTGATATCCACAAAAGAACTTGCTAGAATTTTGATTAAAGTTGTGTTAAATCAGGTTGGGAAGAGCTAGCATCTTGACATTACCGAGTCTTCCTATCCATTAATGTGGACTATTTTTCTCCATTTATTTAGTCTTTTTTGGTATATTTTTATCAGAGTTTTGTGGCTTTCCTTCTGTTGTACATATTTTGTTAGATTTATACCTAAGTATTTCATTTTTGGAGGTGCTAATGTAAATGGTATTGTGTTTTTAATTTCAATTCCATTTGTTCACTGCTGGCACAGAGGAAAGTGAGTGAATTTTATATATTAACCACGTATCCTGCAACTTTGCTATAATTGCTTCTAAGTTCCAGGAGGTTTTTTTGTCGATTCTTTTGCATTTCCCACATAGACAATCATATCATTTGGGAACAAAAACAGTTTTATTTTTCCTTTCCAACCTATATGCCTTTTACTTCCCTTTTTGTCTTATTGTATTAGCTAGGAAATAGAGGACAATGCTGAAAAGGATTGGTGACAGGAGACATTCTTGCCTTGGTCCTGATTGTAATGGGAAATTTTCTAGTTTCTCACCATTATATATAATGTTAGCTGTAGGGTTTTTTTAAAAGATTTTTTTTTTTAATAATGTTGAGGACATTCCCTTGTATTCTTAGTTTACTGAGTATTTGTCATGAGTGGGTGTTGGAATTGTCAAATGCTTTTTTCTTCATCTTTTGATCAGATCATAGGATTTTTCTTTTTAGACTGGTAATGTGATGGATTTCATTAGCTGATTATAGAATGTTGAACCAGCTTTGCATACCTATGGTAAATTCCCCTTGGTTGTGGAGTACAATTGTTTTTAGACATTTATGGCTTTTATTTGTGAATATTTTGCTTAGAACTTTTATACTTATATGAGATATTAGTCTGTTATTTTTTTGTGAAGTTTTTGGTTTTGGTATTAGGGTCATGCTGACCTCATAAAACAAGTTAGGAAATGTTTCTTCTACTCCTGTCTTCTGAAAGAGATTGTAGAGACTTGGTATAATTTAAATGTTTGGTAACATTTAATAATTATTATTTTTTTCAATGTGTGTAGATATGTTTTTTTTATTACAGTAAGTTCATTGCTCAGTTTTAGCACCTAGCTTCTATGTTTATTATGTTTATTGCATATTGTCTGCCTCCTCCCGCTAGAATAAGAGCAGAAATTCTTGACTATTTTGTTTATTGATATGTTTTATATGCCTAACACAGTGGTTCTCAATGTGTGCTTTGCAGTTTTTTGGGATTTTGCAAAATCCTTTTGGAGAATATATAAGGTCAAAGCTATTCTCGTGGTAATACTAAGACTTTATTTGCTTTCTTCCCCCCCCCCCCCCCCACTGTGCTGTTGCTTACACTGGTGGGGGAAAATCAGTCATGTGTAAAACTGCTGATGTTTTAGTGTGACTTGAGCAGTGGCACCAAACTCTACTAGTAGCCACTACATACTTCCTGGTCCTCACTCATGAGGGAGTGACAAGGGGATACCAATTTCACTTAAAGCTGTAAAAATTATGAGTTTTATTAAGTCCTGACTCTTGAGCATGTGCCTTTTTAATATTCTGTGTGATGAAATGGGAAGTGTACCTAGTACTTCTGCTGCATACTCAAAAATATGGTTGTCTCCAGGGACTAGAATTTGTGATTGAGTTGCTGTGGAACATTATATTTACTTGAAATAACAACTGTAAGATAAACTATGTTTCAGTTTCAGGGCATTCGGGCATTTGGCAGATAGTTTTTTTTTTTTTTTTTTTTTTTTTTTTTTTTTTTTCAAAAAAAGAATGAAGTAAGCTTGTCACCTCAAGGAAAACAACTGATAGTATTTGTTGATGATGATAAATTCAAGTTTGCAAGTGAATTTCGAGTTTTAGAAAATTTACATCTATGAGCTGGATACTTTCCTTAGTTACAGATTTTCCTAATGAGTTGGATACTGATATTAACTCTTGTGATGGTGGGTTTTCTTTGATATTAAATAACAAAATTTGTTAATATCTTGAAGATATGTTTAACTCCCAGTGAATCATTGCTAAAAAAACTTACAGCATCAAGCATATATAATAGATGCCTTCAAACTGCAGATAGATCAGTTGGTTTTAATGCTACAGAGTGTGGAGAGTTCACTGATATGGTTGGTTTCAGATTAAAAATCATGACTACCTTTTAATAAATGACCACTTACCGAGGTTTGGTGCTGTATTAAAGAAGAATATGCACAACTATCTGAAAATGTTATAGCAATGAACATGTCTGTTTGACTTTTAAGAGTGATCTACTGTGCGTGCCTGAGGGAAAGAGTGGGGAAGAAAAAAAATGAGTTGAAGGAGATAAATTAGTACATCAGAATTATAAAGTAAACTGGTACATTCTGAGAATGAAATTCATCGTGGAGTTTGTCTTACCCTTTCAGCAAACAGTGGCCCAGATGGGCAGACATGGAGGAAGGGAATTGCTGTCTTCTCTCTCCTATGTCCTTAAGAGTTTTCTTCCTTCTTTTACTTTCTTGGTAGCAAATTTGTGACATTTTTAGCTTTCTTAAGCTTTAATTAATAAATGGCATTTACCCCATTTTACCAAATATATAGTAGTAAAAAAACAATATGGAAGAAAATGAAGAGGAGATGAAGAATTCTGTTCTTGGTGTAGGGAAAGAGAAGCCCCTGACTGCAGCGCATCTAGGAATGTGTTGTGTAATCATTGTTAGGGGAATGCTGGCAAACTGAGTTCATGCTGACACACCTGCAAGCTGGAAGGTACAAGAAGGGGCAACTGTGAGCCTCACCCCTTCCAAATGCAACGTAGTCTGTCTTAGCTCACTGGTCTCTGCATCTCCCTAGGATTCAGACATTATTATGCCCCATTTATGCAGCCCATATTTGAGGTTCATGGTTCAAAGGGTATCTTGTGGTGTGATGATCAGGAACATCAAGTGGCAGATCCAGAGGTTATTGTGCATAGAGGGAGCTGACATAGGGTTTGAAAATGAAGAAGTAACTGAACCCATTTTTGCTATTGAGACTCACTTATGTCTTCACAGTCAGTTTCTTTAGTCTTTGGAAGAATAAACTCACAGGAGTGTTCATCACTCCATGATGATGACTCCATGATAGAGACTCCATGTGGTCTCTAGACCAACTACATCAGAATCATCTGGGGAACTTACCCAAAGTGCAAATTTCTGGGTCCTCAACTAGTCTGCTGAGTCAGACCTTCTGGGGTTAGGGCAAACTGCAATTAGAAGAAACTCTCCAAATTTCATGCACAATGAAAAGCTTGAGAACCATTGGCATTACAAGCTTTTCCCAGTACTTATTTTCAACATATTCATATCAAAGTGAAGATGACCTAATTCTGATGAAACTCTGGACCAAAGGGAATTAATGAATGCAGAGATAAAACAGCGTATGAAATCCCTCATGTATTTTTGTATTTAGAGTATTAATGCTTCTGTGACTGATTGGAGAAAAATTAAATGCTCCAATTACAAAGTCTGAAAGGACTTTGTAGATGCTGGTTGTTACAAGAGGATTCTCAAAGCACATTATTTTTCTTTATCTTAAGGAAGGAAGGCTTACATGTTTTGTCAAGAATGTCGGTTTTTGTGATTTTGTGCTCTAGGCAAACTATTTGAAATCTGACTAAACGGTGTGTATAAAATGAAGCTCTTAGGAAGATAAATGCCTCATGAGAAATGTTAACAATTTCCAGGTTTTCTTTCATATACAGTTAAACAAAAAGTTCCATGTTGTCAGAGTCTTAAGAAGATAAAAAGTCAGGTGAAGATACAGTTTACTTTCTTAGTTTGTATGTGCCTTTCTAACTCAATTTTGATTCATTCATACTGTCTCCTTCTTTAATTTATGTAGAGGTGAACTTTCGGTTTTGCTTGCATGAGAGGTTACCTGTTTACTGTGTGGTCAACATGAAATGTAAACTAGGCGACTACACCACCACATTATTTTAAGACTAAGTGGAAAGAACTGATGGAGCCTTTTTGATATGAGCATACAAAACCAAATCTAAAAGTAAAAATGAGACTGATAGTGATTAAAATGGGCAAAGTCAGAAAATTTGGAATTTCTTTTCATGGGCAATTTTACTCAACTGTAGATAATAGTTCAAAAATCATATTACATGTTTCCAAATAAAAAAACAAGGTGACATCCATTACTTTCTTATTAAGTTTATTTAATTCAGCCAAATTATTTCATTCTGTTGAGGCCATTAGTATTGATGTGGCTTTGTAGTTATAGACTGAAACATGAACTAATTGAATCAGGAATAGAGATGAGTTTGAAGCTAATGCTAGGAATGAGGTCCTATGGCTCATTTGTTTTGTTTCTTTTAGTTTTGCTTTTCTTTTTACAGTATGCTCACAGCCAAATATTCTGTGCATAAGGAGGTATACAAAGGTCACTTTAACCACTGTTGCATTTTGATATGTGCTACATATTTTTTCTTAGTATGAATGCACACTGCCATTACACAAGTATATTTATGCCTATAAGCTTGTATGTAATATGTATATGTGTGTACTTATAAGTGTGTACCTATCAGGAAAGCTGTTTGATAAATTTGTTCATGAAACAATATTTTATAGACATCTATCTACACATATTTCTATGAAATTTTTGTCATATTCCATTTATGATTATAGTTCTGCATAGTATTTTGTAATTTGCATGTACCATAATATAAATGATTTCCTTATTAATGGGCATTTAAGTTGTTTCCAATGTTTTCACTTTTGTAATTAATATTTCATCCTGTCTGAAAGTTTTCTTGGGATAAATTCATGGAGGTAAGAATTTCTGGGTTAAAGGGTATGCCCATTTAAAAATTTGAGATATATGGTCAAGTTGTTCCCAGAAATGTTGTGCCATTTTATATCCCCCCTTTATTTAGAGAGGGAGGGGCAGAGGCAGAGGCAGAGGGAGAAAGAGAATCTTAAGTAGGCTTCCCACTCAGCCCAGAGCCTGATGGGGGGCTCTGTCTCACAACTCAGAGATCAGGACCTGAGCTGAAATCAAGAGTTGGATGCTTAACCAACTGAGCCACCGAGGCGCCCCTGTGCCATTTCATATTCTTACTCCAGTGTGCTTGAGGGTGATAACTTTGGAACATTATGAGTAATACTGGGTTTTCTTAATCTCTTAAGTCTTTGTAAATATAGCATGTCAAAAATGGGATTCCTACTTTAATCTTCATTTGTTTGATATAGTATCCAGAGGTTCCCTGGAGACTCTGTGTGCCCTGGGGATTGATGGGCTGTAGTCATACCCCAACTTGGCTGGTAGTGCTTGAATTTCTTAAGACAGACAAGGGAAACAATGATTTCACCTGGTTACTAGGTGGCTAATAAGCAATGTCTTGAAGACACAAGCCAGATTTGCTGGATGGAAAGTCACTTCTCCATTTCCTTCCAAACTTTCTCTTTTAAGACCCAATATAAATAGCTCTTTCTACTCTTTTCTTCCTTTGCAAAAATAATAGCTTACTTGGTCATGGGTCCAAGCTTAATTAATGACTTATTAAGGGGAGTCCAGATCTTTGAAATACTAAGAAACTTTTTTGCCTACCATAGGGCTTTGGAGAGCCCTGACCTGATCCCAGAAATTCAAAATCTGGCTTTCTAAAACTTGGGAGCGGGTAGTTAGGAAGGGAAGGGAAATCGTTTCCTTCCTTCTTGAAGAGTCACTTTCTTTCTCTCTTTCTTTCTCATTCTCTCTTTGACTCCCTACTTCCTTCCTTCAGTCTGTCTCAGTTCCAAAGGATCACCTTGGAATTTCTGACCCCTCCCCTTTTTAAAAATCAGAAATCCCATTTTTCATTAGATTTCGGTGTGCTGTACTTCACAAGACTTTGAAGTTTAGGAAACATTTGACTCCTAAATGTTTACCACAGAACATTGAGATCGTGGTGGATAAATTTAATTCATATATACATGATCACTTTTGGTCTTGCCCCCAAATTCTGAAGGATATAATTCCCAGGGAGAAACCACCGTGAACCAGGGTTTCACCTTTTACAACAAAACTATTATTCTTAGTAGTTATTGGGTTTTTAAACTCTGGTTTCCTATAAAAAATTTAGTTCTAATCAACACCCCATTATTTTATTAACCTAATGTTGCCTTCACAATATCTTTTTTTTTGTTTGTTTCATGCAGGCATTCTTACACCGAATGAACCAGTGTGCTGCATCAAAAATTGATAAAAATGTAACAGAAGAAACAGTGAAGGTGAGGAGGCACAGTTGGCCCTCAACCCTAGAACACATTCCCTTTTAGTTAAAATTTCTTCTGTGGGATGTTACTCTAGGCTTTTCAGCTTCTCCTCAGCTCCACTATAAGTTCTGCACCAGTCACTTGTGTGGGCAACCCTGAGATAAAGGGATAGAGGGTTTGGGAAAAGAAACAGAGAGTGATGAGGATGGTGTAGAAGACATGGAACGATTTTTTGCTGAGGCCTTTAGACAGTTTGAAAACAAACCCACGACCAAGAACCTCAGTGTCTGTGAGCAGTGGGGAGCAGAGCCCTAAGTGGGAGCATTGCCAGAGTTGACTTAGGAAGGCAAGATGTGGACAAATGTGACTTCCAATCTTTGATCACCAAAGAGTAAATGATTTGAGTGGTTTCGTGGTGCAGAAAATGTCTGCATAATGTCCCCAACTCAGAAACACCTGTATAAGCCTTTCCTTTTAGGCATTAGGAAAGGAAAATGATGAAGAGTTTTATAAAGGGGGAGGTAAATGAAAATTAATTGCACTACTGTTATTATTCATTTAAGCTGCCTAAATTATTATTGATGTTTATTTTTGGTGCTGATTTGCTGTTTTATTTTACCAAAAAAAAAAAAAAAAGTTCCCAAGGATTTTTATAGGTTCTTCTGACTATTTTTTCATAAACTAAAAACGAACTTTCAAATTCTCTTACCATGGGAGCATTTTAGGTTGTGTGCTTTAGGTCGCAAGCAAAAGACACTTATTATTCCAATGACTTGAAGATACTTCAGCTCTCGTTTGGGGATTCCAGACAGAAGAGAAGGTTTAGGACCTGTGACTCAGGGAGGTCGATAAGATTGCCAGGTTCTGTCTAGCTCTTCACTTTGCCATCCAGGTTATCCACTTTGCCCCAGGCCTGGCTCCTCTCATCCCTGCAAAATGACCTTGTAGCTGTCCAAGCTATCACTTCCAGACACAGCACCTTCCCAGAGGGGAAGCTGTCCATTCCAGGATGCCGTTCCAGAGACCAAAGAAGCATTTGCTCCCAAAAGCCTGCCAGCAAATCTGCCTGCACTATGTTACCTGCTGCCCATTCTCACTAATGGGTTGGGGACTGGCTTGGATTTAGTCACTTGGGCTTTTCCTGAGAGCCAGGAATGGGTTCCTGGTTCCCAGAGCTGTGTAGGAGTAGAAAGGATGTCCAGACAAAATTGGTCCTCTGTCCTCTGGGTGGGTGGAAAGGATAAGCATGCCCTGAAGTTTTCAGCTTGGAAAGAGAATACCATCCTCTCATGGACTTTCTTTTGACCTGCTTCACTATTATATTTATTTGTAGATGCTGTTCTCAAACATTGAAGATATCCTTGCTGTACATAAGGAATTTTTAAAAGTCGTGGAAGAATGCCTGCATCCAGAACCTAACGCTCAACAAGAAGTGGGAACCTGTTTTCTTCACTTTGTAAGATCAATTTCTGTTTATTTTAGAAGCTCTGCCCCACCCCACCCCCCAGATTTTAAGGGTTAGCTTTTGGCACAGTAGCATGTGAGAACTCTGTGTAGAAGTAAAATGTGACACGGAAAGTTTGGGGTCTTTTAAGGCCAATGAAATCTTCCACTGAGAGCCAGAAAAGGGGTGAGGGCCTCACATCATCCATTTTATTCAGTGAAGAATAAACAGCCTTTTCTTTTTCCCAACAAGTTAGTTCTTCGCATCCTCTGTAGCTTTGAATCCTAATGAATATTCAGGCTGTTCATAATGAATGGATTTTTATGTTTCTCCCAAACATAGAGCATTTCCCTTTTGAGACAGAAAATCCTTACTCTTATAATGGCGTGATGAGCCTTTTGTGAGTCAGAATGTTCCCTTGTTAATCGGCTGGTGACAAGCCTGCAGGTGAACGAGCTGTGTCACTCTAGGTACACAGACGCCGGAGTCTCGGTGTTTCTCAAGGGTAGTTTCTCAGAAGGCTGTACTGAGTGGTGGAGAAGTATAACCAGTCAGTCCTCAGTTGTTTCAAATTACACATCATACTCGTGTAATTATTTCTGTCTCTTCGGACAGGATAGTTGAAATTATTTGTGCAATTGATTTATAAAGTAAAAAGTCACCTATAAAATGAAAATTATTTTCAGAACTGAAGGGCATTCATGGCAAAAAAAAAAAAAATAGTGCTACTATTTATAGCATTCCACTGATGCTAATTTTCAGAACATCCACCTGAATTCCTTTCTGTACCAAAATGCTATATAATTGATGTTTCATTTAAAAATGCATAAGAGTCACAGAAGTCAATTTTTGTTTATTTTTATTTCTATTTAGCCTTTAGAAAGGTAATGGTATATAGTCTCTAGATCTGTAATTCTGTATGGAGTGGGCAGAGCTGCTTATGTTCTTTTTATAATCAGGAAATACTTCATAAAGGTAATTAATATTAAACGGAGAGAGGCTCCTCAGCGTAGGAAGATCAAGCCGTTCTTTCCTTGGGTATGACTAGAAACCATGCATGTTTGTGTCCACTTAATCCAGATTGTTCTTTTTCATGAAGGAATTCACATCTTCTGCCAGCTGGAGCATTTGCTGCCTTAGTCCAGGGCCTCACATGGAAATCTTGCACTCTGACATCCATTTCCTCAGTAACACACTATGAATCTGTCATCCATGAATTTAGCTAAACTATTTCTGAAGCATATTTCATTCTGGGTCATACCATCTCTTGAAATAAGTAACTCAATATATTTTTTGCTGGCTATATAAAATAGCACTCAGTGTTGCTTTCCAAATGTATGTCATGGAAATTCCAGAGGGTGTACTTTGGTTCTAATATTTGATCAATTCATTTTCTGTGTCTTCCTCTTATTGGAGCTGCTTTGGTAGATACTAATCCTAGCCACTGAGAGAAAAATCTAATGACGGAAGGATGCTTAGAGGTCATGATGGTGAAATTACTCCCTTTGTAAAAGCACACCTTCTGTGGCAAATACGAAGGCTATTTATTTTGTTCCTACTTGATCACTTTGAGTGAGAGCTATAAACACTAGAAGATCTTTATGTTAATCCTGAATCTGCCTACCACTTCCCATTATGGATTGCCCTTGTAATTTCCACCCAGTGGTCTTAGTTTTGTGTTTTGGAGCTACACAGTGTTGTAAGTCCCATTACACTGTGACAGCTGTCTGAAAGTAGCTACCATTTCCTTACTTTATTATACTAACAAATCATTCTACTTGAAATGACCTCTCATACGTTGTCACAGAGAGTCTCATATTAGAGTAGAGTCTCCAAAGTCCATCATTACCTTAGTCACTTGTTGCTGACTATTCTCTTGTTTGTCCGTGTCCCTCCTAAACACAGCTGTCCAGATTGGTGCATGTGAACTGCAGGGTACTAGGTCTCTCTATTCCTGCATGATCAGGCACATGCTTTTCCCTGTTCCTAAAATGCTTTCTTCCCTCCCCCTGCCTGGGAATGATGGATTCATCTCTCTGAACCTTCTCAGATACTACTTTTTTTTTTTTTTTTAAGCTGTATCTGAACCCTCTCAGGAAAACTAAGTACTCTCTTCTCTGTAATTTGCTACTATTTGGCTCATTTACTTAGTATTACATATATCATATTGGATTCTAGTTAATATAAACTTTTTTCCTAGATTATTCTTCTTGAATCAGAGAAAATTGATAAAGTGTGCTTAGATACATACATAGAGTAGAGCTCCCAACATATAGTAAACACATTGGACACATAAAGTATGTTCACAAACATCACACAGGTTAATCTTTCCAAATAGCTACTACCATGACTCTCTCTAACTTATCCTTATTCAAATTCACAGAAAGACAAGTTTCGTATATATGATGAATATTGTAGTAACCATGAGAAGGCACAGAAATTGCTTCTCGAACTTAACAAAATAAGAACAATCCGCACATTTCTTTTGGTAAGTATATATATGAGTGTTACCATATGCTGTGATTTGTTGCTAGGCTCTCTAAGGAACCAAGGACTAGCATCAGTGTGGTGTAAAAATTACTCATGGGACAATGCTTTAAATGTGTCCAGGCTTGGAGACTAGAGTCCCAAAAGACTCTAATCTTAAGAAGGGAGAGTTGGCAGAAGCTCATGGATGGGAAAACACTGATAATGCCCTCTCCTGGCTGACTGTGAATTGTTTGTGAGAACCACAGATTCTTAGTAAGAGAAGACATTTATGCCAGAGTTCATCATCGCTTTTATATCCCTCAGCTCCCTAGGGTTTCATTTACTTTTGCTAAGAGAGCTGTAAGTGGGGCAGTCACAGGAAGGAAGCAGATCCTGGGTATGGTAGAAAAGAAATTTAAAGATTGACCTTTCTCCTGCATAAATTCTTTACTAACTTTCCATAGAAAGAATAAGAATCTATGTTTCATTTCTTCAGGATAGCAGGATAGCAGAAATGCATATTTTGGTAGTAATTTGGACAACTTAATTGCCAGTGAGGACCACATTGTAAGTGTACAATTCAATAATATTTAGCCAATTGTGGAGTGGAGGAACCATCCCCACTACCCAGTTATAGAGATTTCTAGCACCCTGAAAAGTCCCTCATGCCTGCTTTTGGCGCATCTCTACAACCCCTGTAAACTTTAGGCAATCATTGATTTATTTTCAATCTCTGTAGTTTGCCTTTTCTGGATAGTTCTTACAAATGGAATCCTTCAATGTAATATTTTACACCTGGTTTCTTTTACTGAGTAAAATGTTTTGAGGTTCATCCCCATTGTGACATGTATCCATATGCCATTCATTTTTATTGCTGGATAGTATTCGTTGTACGGCTATACCATATTTTATTTATCCATTTGCCGATGTATGGACTTTGGTCAGCAAGCAGGTATGATTAATGATGGGCCTTGAAGATCTTTTCAGAGAGAGGTGTTAGTATAGAGAAAGTCAGGAAATGTCCAGTTTGAACTGTTTTATAAACGATGCTGCGATGAACATTCATGTACAAGTCTTTGTGTGGATACTTACATTCTCTTGGATGGATGCTAAGAGTGGAATTGCTAGGTCATAGTAAATGTATATTTAAGTAACTGCCAAAATGACTATGCCATACACACCAGCAATGTACGTTTGCAGTTTCTTTATATCTTTGCAAACACATGGTATTACCAGTTGCAATTATAGCTGGGTTAGTGGATGTGTAGTTTTATCTCAAGATGATTTTTATTTGCATTTCTCTCATGACCATTGATATCAGGCTTGCTTTCAATGATCTTATCAGACATTCATATATCCTGTTGGTGAAATGCTTATTCAAATCTTTTGTTCCATTTTTAAATTGAGATGTTTATCTTATATTGAGCGATAAGTGTTCTTTATTTTTGACACAGCTTCTGTATCTGACATATAATTTGTGAATATTTCCACTTGGTGTGGTTTGTTTAAAAATGTTATCTTTTGGAAATCAAAATTCTTACATTTTGTTGAAGTAGGATTTATTAAATTTTTTCTCTATGAACATATTTTCATTTTATTTAAGAAGTCTGTATTCAGGTTTTATACTGACTTTGTTAATTTTTTTCCCAAATATTTTACTCGTTTTGATGCTGTTGTAATCGGAATGATCTTAATATTATTTTTTGGACTGTTCATTGTTACATATAAACATTTGACTTTTATTTATTTTTGTTTATTGTATATTTTTGTATTGTGTGCTTTAAATTCATGTACTAGTTCTAGCAGTTTTTTGGTAGATTCTTTAGGACACTTTACATATAGAATGAAGTCATCTGCGAGTAAAGACAGTTATATTACTTCCTTTTCAATATAGATGTCTTTTTTTTCCTCCTGGGTTTTGCACTGGTTAGAACCAGTTTACTATTGAATAGAAGTGATAAGAACAGACATGCCTGCCTTGTTCCTGATCTTGGGGGAAATCAATCAGTTTTTCATCATGAAGTGTGATGTTAACTGTAGTCACAGATGTCCTCTTCCAGTTGAAGAAGTTCCACTATATTCATAGTTTGTCAAGAGTTTTAATTGGAGTTTAATTTTTTGCTTTTTCTGACGTGGGTGTTTAAAGCTATGAATTTTGTCCTACACACTGCATTAGTTTTATTCCATAAAATTTTACATGTGTTTTCAGTTTCATTCAGTTATTGAAAAGGTCTAATTTCCTTCATAATATCTATAGTCTATTCTTTAGGGTTTGTCTTGGAAAGCAGTTCTGCATGGGACTGTGTCCCTGCACATTTTCTGAGCGGAGGAACTGACTGCTTTTGTTCTGGCTGATCTTTAAAGGATGTTTATATCATGATATAAAGGATGTTTATATCAGAAGGTAGAGATATTCTCTTCCTCCTAAGCAGTGGGCAGTCACGCCTGCTGCCCTCATGAAAGATGCATGTTTCTTAGCCTCAGGTCTCCTCTCCTGGTGTCCATGTGCATGGGCCACCTGGTCTTCCTTGTGTTGCGATTTGGGAACTGAGTCTTGGCAAACTGGCCCCCAAATAATGATACTCTGGCTACTGCTATTGCTCTCAGGGAAAAAAAGTCCTGTAGCTCTGGCCTAGGAGTTTCACGTGTTCTTCCAGCATCCAGAAATCTCTGGCCAGTTGACTTTTGAGCTTGTCGGTAGGGTAAAATCTTAGAATCATCAGTTTTAACATTCCGTTATTTTATTCCCCAATGTTGGAATTTTCCAGATTTCATCCTGAAGTTGACTCTTTAAATTTAATTCCATTTTGGTCAAAGAACATAATTAAATCATTTAAATCTTTTTAAATTCATTAGGACATTTTTATGGTTTAGCATATGGTCTGTTCTGGAGGGTTTTTTTTGTTTTTGTTTTTTGTTTTTTTGTTTTTTCCCCCTCTCTGTATGCTTCATGTGTGCTTTAAAACTATGCATATTCTGTAGCTGTTGGGTGGAATGTTCTATAAATGTTAGGTCAGTTTTGTTCATAGTGTTGTTCTTCTCTTGTCTTTTCCTCTAGGTGTTCTGTCAGTTATTGAGGATAGGATATTGAAATCTATAGGTATAATTGTTAAATTGTCTGTCTTGCCTTTCAATTATGTCAGTTTTGTTTTATATGTATTGGGGCTCTGTTGTTAAATATATACCTATTGAAAGTGCTTGTATTTGTATTTCTATTGATCATAAAATGTTTTTCTTTGTCCCTAGGGATATTTCTTTTCTTAAAGTCTGTTTTGGCTGATATTATAGCTATGACACTTCTTGTACTGTTTGTTTATCTTTTTCCAGTATTTTACTTACAAACTATTTAGGTCTTTGAATCTAAAACATGTCCCTGGGAGACAGTATATAGTTGGATCTTGCCTTTTTAAAAATATTTTTATTTAAATTCAATTAGCCAACTATAATACATCATTATGGATCTTGCTTTTTTATCCAGCCTGATCATCTCTGACTTTTGATTTTGAATTACTGATATTGTTGTATTGACAGATACCATTTTACTGTTTTTTATATATGTGTTTTTGTTGTTGTCCCTCTGTTCCTCCTTTACCTTCCCTAGTGTACTGTTTTATTTCCTCTGTTGATGTCTTTGAACTATTTTTTTGGGGGGGGGTGATTGCTCTAAGAACAATATTCATCTTAATTTATCAAGTCTATTTCCTGAAGGTGATTGTTGGATTTTGTTTGTGGGTGTTTTGTTTTGTTTTGTTTTTGTAACTTTCCTGGACTTGATTTAAGAACCTGTGGCTCTTGTATGTACAGCTGCTATCTCTACTCAATTTTTTGTTTTATAATTTAGCCCCTCTTTTTAGGGGGTCACTCCAGTAACTGCTTAACTAGTTCTGTTGGCGATTTGTCAGAGGTGACCAAACATTGTTAATCATCTTGTCTATGAATCTATGTGTTACTTTGGGGGGAGTTGGGGAGACATTCAAAGGGTAGGCAGTTTTCAAGTCAGATCTAGGTTTTTCTTTCCATGGGGACACCCTTTCCCCCTTGGGTCTTTTCTGCAGATGCACAGCCTGATATCTGCTTCAAAAAGGGCTGTAATCTCAGGCTAACAGAATTGTGGGCATTCTCCATTTTTCTTTTTCTTTTCTTTTCTTTTTTTTTTTTTTAAAGATTATTTATTTATTTATTTGACAGACAGAGATTAGAAGTAGACAGAGAGGCAGGCAGAGAGAGAGGAGTAAGCAGGCCCCCTGCTGAGCAGAGAGCCGTATGCGGGGCTCTATTCCAGGAGCCTGGGATCATGACCTGAGCCGAAGGCAGAGGCTTTAACCCACTGAGCCACCCAGGCGCCCCTCTCTGTTTTTCTTATAGAGTGTGCTAACTTTATGGACAAGGCCCTCAGGAATGAGACATTTACCCTCTGCAGTCCCACATGAAAGCAGGTTTTCAGGGTCTATCACTATGTCAGGGCCCCTATGTTGGGGCTATTGCAGCAGAGCCACTGTAGAAGAACCATTTTGATAGGGCCACTGTGCAGGGTGAGCTGAGGAGGGTTGGGGCACGAGGAGGCAGGAGGAAGGTGGGAGAAGCTCTTGTAAGAATGCTATAGACTCCCACCTTTCTTACCTGAAATTTCAGCAGTTTTTCATGAATAAACACTTCTCGTTTTTTGTTTGTTTGTTTGTTTAACTTTAGTTGATTTCCAGAGCCCTGAAGTTGATATTTTTGACAATTTTGCTGAGGTTACAGTTGTTTTTTTTTTTTTTTTAGGAAAAGGATTTACTGATCCCTTTTCTCTGCCACAGCCAGAAGAGGCTTCTATGCCACTAAAATTTTAGGGCTTTTTAGGAGGTGTTAGAGCTTCATTGTCTCAGTGAATCCGGTCTGTTCTCAGCACAGTTGACTCTTTGATCCCCTTGATCTAGTTTATTGACTGAATTGTGTCAAGCCATGCCAGTAAAGTCCGACGAGTGCTGGTTTTTAGATGATCCTGCAGCATAGTCCAGTAGGAAACCTGGCTTTTATAATTCCTGCTCTGGTACTAAGTGACCTCTAATTACCTGAATGACTTTAAGAAATTCATTATATCGCTGGTGTCATTTTCCATCTCCATAAAATGATGGATAATAACAGTCACCCTTGGGAAGACAGGTAAGAGTTTACAAATTTGGTGATGGTATTATTTGGGTACTTGGATATGCTGCCACCAATTTCATCATCAGGGAGCTCTCTGGGAGCTCATTTAGAAGATATTCTTTCTGGACGCATGGAGAGAGAGTTGGCTTTCATAAGCCAGTCTAAAGTGACAACCCACCTCTGCTATTATGAAGACAGTTCATGATCTGTACAGTTCTATTAGACAAGGAAATTACAGTGTTTTAAGCAGTCATGAATTTCTTAGGGTACTTCAACCCAGGGCTAGGGAAAGCGGTGACTGTGTTTATAAGGAGTGCTAATGTATGTAGGGATGCTGAAACATCACTGGAAATACAGTGAGATGTACATAGTTGTGTTTCATACAGTTCCTCTGGGGACAATACCGTACAGGGTTGGAAAAAATATTTTGAAAAACTGATTGCAATGGGGGATGAAGCCCTCAAAGAGCATGCTTGAGTCAGAACACTTCTTTGCTCCCCTGTCTTCTAAAATGTCTGGGTGAAGTTAAAGGCATGAGGTTAGTTTTGCTGACTCGAATACACTAAGTATATTCGAATAGTGAATACACTTAGTGACTCGAATACACTTGGCTAAAGCCAAGTTGCTCACGACAGTCGGGGGTGGGGGGCATATACTGTTACCCCCAGTCTTTTCTTTTTCATCCTTTCCTGCTCAGCTCTTGGTCTCGCTTCTCAATGTATGTAGGACAGTAGTCTCAACCCTTGTAAAATGCTGGTATAAAGGTTGCTAAATTATCAGTATGATATTTGAGGAGCCCTTTTCTCCGTTTATTACATATTTATCGACTACTTTCTTTTTGCCAGCCACTCTGATAGGCATTGTAGGAAAAGGATTTGGCACAAGTTTCTAATCTTTTTCTTTTTTAAATTGATGCTTAAACTATAAAATAAAGACCAGACGCTTCAGAGGCTATAGGCTTTTTTTTTTTTTTTTTTTTTAAATCAGAGCTGATTCTCTCTTCTATTTCATCTTATTCTGATCGCTGCTTTTGAGATTTCTCCATTCATCTTGCTTCTCTGATGAACATACCTGACCTCCTTCTCAGAGACTGGCTGGCCATTGTCACTGGTGGGGTATTACAGCTAAAAGTGACTTAGCAATCACTTGATTAAAACATGACAGTTTCACAGGCAGGAAAACTAGCATTCTGAAATCAACCCAAAGTTACATCACTAGTTACATCACTAGTCAGTGGTGAGGATGTATAGAACCCAGTTGTCTCCAGACCCTGCTCTTTACAACACAGCACAGCACCACAAATCAGCTACAATACAACTCCCTTTATAAGCAGGATTGATCTGTGTATCTTTGTGTCTATTATTTATTTATTCAACAGTCCATTCATCCACCCATCTGTCCATCCATCCATCCATCCATCCACCTACCCATCATTTATTCCTCCATCTCTATCCTATTTCTTTTTCCTCAGATTTCTGAGGATAGTACATAAAAATTAATTTTAAAGGTATGTGTTTAAAACATATTTTGATTTCTATAACTAACATGATATGAAAATACTTCTCTTTGTCATCTGTAAATATTCTTTGTGATTTCACAGGCTCATCTGAGAGAAAGAAGGTATAAAGACAGGCTTTCACAAGTTTTTAGCAGAAAATGTTATTATAGAAGAAAATTTCATGGCTTCAGCTTTAAAATATTGTGATTAATTATTTTTATTTCCACTGCAGAACTGCATGCTACTTGGAGGACGGAAGAATACAGATGTTCCCCTGGAAGGATATTTAGTAACACCAATACAAAGAATTTGCAAATACCCTCTCCTTTTGAAGGTATTTTATGTGTTTATTTCACTGCAGTATCTTCCTTGTATCTGCATATTTTGTGCATATTTTGCTTTAAAAATTTTTTCTTTTAAATAATCTGATTTTCTGGGACGCCTGGGTGGCTCAGTTGGTTGGACGACTGCCTTCGGCTCAGGTCATGATCCTGGAGTCCCGGGATCGAGTCCCGCATCAGACTCCCAGCTCCATGGGGAGTCTGCTTCTCTCTCTGACCTTCTCCTCGTTCATGTTCTCTCTCACTGTCTCTCTCTCAAGTAAATAAATAAAATATTAAAAAAATAAATAAATAAATAAATAATCTGATTTTCTGAAGAAAGAGCAGATCATAGTTACTAGGGAAAATAGCTATTTCATCACATCTATATGGATTAGGAAACAAATCTTTTAGGAAAAGAGGCTTTTAGTGCTCTTTGTAGAAAACTTATCAATTTGAGTTTTATTTTGAGTAAATTCATTAGTTTTAAGATAGATCCCATTAAATACCTTATGACAAGTTTATATTGCATATTATTTACAGGGTTCATTATCTTAAGTAAATCTACTATTGTTATATTTTTTGACTTCCCCTTACACTGGTGTCTTCTTGATGCTAATGAACTTAAAGTGAAAGTTACATAATTTCACAGTTTGGTATTTGAATCAGTATTACAAGGAATGTTGTGGGTCACATGGGACAATAAATGGTAGGATGTAGAACGACCATGCTAAGCAAGTACTGCCTCTGGACACATTAATGGTCTTAGGCCATTGCCTCATTACAATGACTAAAAGTGTCATTGTGAAAAACGTATTTTAATGTGCTAATTATGCTTGTACTGTAAGAATATGTGAATAGATTAGAATAGCAATTCTGGAAATGGTGCTTCTTGGAACTACAACAGCAGTTTGGGTTGGTGGTTGAGCACGGGAGCTCTGAGTTCAGATCCTAAGTATTCTGCTTACTAGCTATGTGACTGAACACATAATCTAACTTCTTAAAGCGTTGGGTTTTTATTAATAAAGCAGAAATAATGATGATGAAATTGTAGCATATGTCTGCAAGGATGTGTATAATGGATGTGTATGTCTGTGTATGTGTGTATATACATACATATATATATACACATAAGGAAAATGTATTACATAAAAATAGTAATTAAACTGTTATGCAAATCATTTAGCACAGTATGTACTCCATATATGTTAGCTATTATTATTCATATATATTTGATTCTGATTTATCTTAATAGTTTAACTACTTCTTTAAATTTTTAAAAATTTAAAATATTTCAATATGTTATGCACATATTAACTGATGTTCTTATTGATTTACTTTTTGAGAAACAAATGTAAGGAATTTGAACTTAAAATACAAATTTTTTAACTACAACTTCCATGAGTTGCATAACTGGGTTTTATGTAAAATTTCTTTGAAAACAATTTCTCCTTATTAAAAAACAAGTTAAAATTGCTTGCTTAAGCCACAGAGGGAAGCTAACATGGTCAGTTCTGCAGACCTTTAATAGGGTCTTTAGTACAGGAAGGTTGGGGCAAACATGACTCTTGTCTTTCTGAGAGTCCTTTCAGACTCTTGACTTGGTGACTCAGATCACATCAGCTATTCCTGGACCTGATTTAGGAATCCCAGGCATTTGTTTGTTTTAAGAGTCAGAAGGGATAGTGATATTAAGAGAAGGATATCACGCTAAGTAGTTGTTCTAAATCACTTCTGGATGGGGATGACCACCAGATAGGGTTGGCTGATCTGACCTCTCAAAAGATAGAATAATGGACACCCCCTTGCTTAGGAAGAAAACGATCAACTCAGAGCTCCTTCGAGAAAGGGAAAGATGCCATCTTTCCCCTTCTTTGGATGATTATCTTCACAAAGAAAGATGAAGAAACTATTTACTTGTGTAGTAGATATGTTGGTGTTGATAATTTTTTTGTTGTTGTACCATTGTGCTGATAGTCTCTGATTTTGGTCGATTTTATTTATTCAGAGAAAAACATTAGGGGTTAGGCTGTGTGTTAAACAATCTATTGCTCATATTTGTGGGACTTGAAATTATTGGTGTGGCCACCCAGTACAGCGTTCATAGAAAGTAACTGACAAAAGATTATTACTAGTTATTTTTCTTGCTATTTCACATTGTCTACATTCATGTCTCAATTTCATGGATACCCACTGGGCACAATTCCATAGGACCTCAAATCACAGTCTGCAGACTGACTTGACCACTTCACATAATTTACAAATACTTCTGCACTTTAGAATTTTTAGAGAAGCCAGCATATCTCTTTTATGGATTTGTGATCCAACATGAGTTTTTAAATCTTGTCTTGGGAGTGATGTAATGTGTATTCTTCTGGTGCTAGCTCTGCCGAATGGAGTGTGAACATACTGAATGCAGGGTCAAAGTTTATGGCAGAAGTTTCAACAGTAACAGACCTCAAGAGAGTATAACAACTGCATAGTTTCCCACTGGATGTTAAGAATTAAGAAAATTATTTTAAAGACTTGCCACAGGATTTCTGTAATTGTGTTAGTTACGTGATGATGGCAACTGTAGTAAAGAAACAAATGACTAATTAAAAAGCAATGCGGTCACAACTGTCTAGACAGTGGGTGAAGATGTTTAATTTTGTGCTTTTAAACAACAAACAAAACCTTTTAATATATTTAAAAGATTAAAGATCATGCTTGCTCTGATATCCTGAATGGAAAAAACATAAAATGCCAAAAAAAAAAAACCCAAATCAAAACAACAACAACAAAAAAAACTATTGAGGGGCATATGGCAATTCATTCATTGAAGAAAGTGAAGCTGAGCTATTGGTGAAAATAGCATAAATTGTTCTGTTAGTGACGGAGTATCATGGAACTTGTAAATTATTTATTTTTCTAGAGTATAAAACGTTATTTAAAATTTTTGCTTTATTTATGGCATGTTTTTGTAGTTTCTCAAAAGTGTGTTAGGAAATAAGGCATTGAAATTATTTTTGAAATTATGGGACATATTTATTTAAAGACTTACTGTTCTACTAAGAGTTAAGACATACAGAGTTCTATTTCTGTTGGAGCAAAGGTCAATCTTAGAAACAAATTACATGCTGCAGGTGAGATATTTGACAATTCAAAAGGAGAAATCTAATTTAGTTTTTAAAACAAAATAATTTAAGGCAAAAAAAAATTAAAGGAGCTGCAAAATGTGTGTCAGGGTAACGTATATTCATTGATTCAATGTTTCATTTTTTGATCTGAATTTTAGTGGAGTTTGTGATGTCCCTTCTGAAAGTGGCTCTCACAATCTCTGCAGTTCTCATTTCCTGGACATTCTGAACCTGCTGTACCAGAAAGCTGAAGATCAAAGGGCGATTTGTTTTTTTGTGTATAAACAGGAGTTACTGAAGCGGACTCCAAGGAAACACAGTGACTACGCAGCAGTAATGGAAGCCCTCCAAGCCATGAAAGCTGTCTGTTCCAACATAAACGAGGCCAAGAGGCAGATGGAGAAGTTAGAAGTTTTAGAGGAATGGCAGTCTCACATTGAAGGCTGGGAGGTACATTCACTCTACTCAACAATGGAGCTTAAAATAGTTTTGTTATGTCTTATGCTACGTGTAGAATTGTTGACATTGGATGGAGCCATAAATGGTCATTTTCCCAGTTAATGCCAGAGGGCTGTAACCATTTCTGCAAAGTGCTGTCATTATTATTTTAAAATATCTTTAGAGTGACAGTTAATCGACTTAATATCAACCTGAAAGCTTTGTCATAGAGCCATCTAATATTGTGTGGGTTATGAGCTTTGGTATTTTAGTATTTGTGCATCTTGATTATCCTTTTCCCTGCCCTCCTTTGGTCAGTAAGTACATAGCCTAAAACCTGGAGAGAGTAAGGAAGGGGAGTAACGTTCTGTATGTGTTCTATGTTACTGTTATTTTCAGATTTTAAATTAGGTGTTTGATGATGAATTTCATTTTAAGGCCACTTAATCTCTTAAATTGTATTTCATTGCAATTATTTCATCATTTCTAAATGAAGAAACGTCTGTGATGTGGTTTTTAAGGTCCATTCAAGATGAAAAGTCTTATGGATTTATGACTCATTAGAGAAAGAATTTTTTTAATGATTAAAAAAAGCAAACAAAGAGTGATATCAGACTCTATGTTTTCATCCATGGTAACTTTGAATCCCTATTAGTTCATGGGGTTGGAGCCCTATGTTATTTTAGTGCTATATAAAGCATAAACTAAAATTTTGTCTTTAAACTGACTTAACTGAGATGAGATGAGCTTTCAACTGGGATCATTTATTTTTATAAAGTAAAGCAATTAAGACATTTTTTAAAGGTATTGAGAAGATTTAAAATGTTTCCAACCAAATAATGTATCACACAAATTCAAGTGGATTGCTTTTTATCTTTAGGACCTTATAATTAACTGATTTGTTTCGTATCTTCAATATGTTGGTTTCCATTTAGATCTAAAATTATATCCACTCAGATTTGCAAAGAAACCTCAAATGTTGACCTCTGGGAATTCCCCAGTTTATCCACTCTTCACCATGAAACTTTTCAAATCCAACTGGGATCGAAGTTTTCTCTTCGTCTATATTCTTTCATTTCAAGTGTCCAGGGTGACCTTGCATTTCAGCATGAATGCTACTTATTTTAGTCAGTTAAAATGGTTGTGTGTTTTACAGTTGATTCATGATGATAATTCCTTTCCTGGGGAGCGGTTGTCCTGCTGGGTTGAGAAAAATGGACTGAAGTTTGTTTTTGTCGTTCTGTTGTCACTCGAGCATTGGAAGAAAAACTGGACGTGCTTTAAATTGCAGGGTTTCTCATTGATATCTGCCAGGCCTTTTCCCAAAACAAAACCTCACAGATTCTACTCAGTACTCTAGGGGAATGGAATCTGTCATAATTTTGTTCCTCCTCATGTATATTCTAAAAAAATTGTATCTACTGCAGAATTAAGAGATTCTTTAAAAAGTTGATATTTCTTGCTCTGGGCATGCCAATTACTCAAAGGAAGAATGTGTGTGGATCATGTTCCATTACTTACAGCCCCTAACAGGGGGTGCCTCAATCTCACCAGCTCTCTGTGTTTACAACAAACAGTTGAAGTGCAAGAGGAAAATGCAGCCTCAGGACAGAGGAAACTGTCTGCAGGAAATCAGATATGACTACAGTTCCAACAGGCACAGAGGAGATCACTAGTGTCAGGTCCTAAAAAGGGGCAGCAATGTAGATTCTATCTGAGTAGGATTTGAATATAATTGCATAAGACACAGCCAGGCTGCTTTGGGGGGTTTTGGGACGTTGAGGGAACGCAGCTTGGAGGAAGGCCCAGCTAACTGCTTGGCAACTTTTGATAAGAACAGGATTCCTCATCTCAGTCCACCAGCTTGGAGAGAGGGGGAAAGCTCTTATAATACTCACACCTGATCTGTTCCTGGAAGCTTTGGAGAAACTGCTGATAGGACTCCGATTTGTCCAGGAGAAAGGGTAGACTTATAGGATGAATGCAGGCCCTGGGAGGGAAGGGGGATAGTTACAGAGCTTTCTTCGAATTGCAAACAAAGATTACTGCTCAGCTTGCAGACAGCTTTGTTCTGTGTTTAGAGTAGCTCTAGTGGGTTTAGGACATGGCCAAGGGCAGATGTCGGGTGGCATGCGGGCCAAGATCGGAGAGTTCCCTAAAAAGCCTTTAAGGTGAGAAGTCTTGAGCTAAGAAGGCTGGGAAACAACTCCATGTCTAGTTCTTTCCCCAAGCTCCTGCAGACCCTTGAGGACCACCTGAGGGATGACACACCTGTTCCAGTAATTAAAATTTCTTGAATGGGATCTGAATCTGATATACCATGAATTAGCATTATTTTCACCTTAGGTGGATTATTTATTTCAAGTAAGTCACTTAATTATCCAGTCTTATTTTCCCATAAATGAAATAAAGGCTTTTTATAGTGAAATTTGTCCGGTATCTTGCCTGTCTAATATTCTGTGCTATAAATTATCATTACATTCCTTTATGTTGAATTTAGGTAAACAAGTGATTGAAATCTATGGTCCCAAATTAGATGACAGAGAGCTGAAGCCTGATTTTCAAGCCGACTTCATCTCTAGTCTGGACTCTAACCCTTACTATGGGGATGATGCATCAGACCTCTCCCACATACTATGTGGGTTATTACAGGAGTGAAACGAAATAAGTGGAAGTGCTTTGAATACTGTAAAATCCTATGCAAATGAGTAGTATTTTAAAGTTCTGGTTCAATGGTAGGATTTTGCCCTTGAGAAATTCCTATTTGTCTAATACATTCTCCTGACTACTGAAGGTGTTATATCACTTCAGTTCAGGTTAGATAGTTCCAAGTCACAGAAACTAAAAGAAAAATTAATTTAAAAAGATATGGGTAGCTCACAGAATCAGTAGAAAAGCTACTAGGGTATCTAGGCAGCCAGCACTGGTCAAGTAGGTTCATCAGTGCCCTGACTAAAATGAAAAGACTCTAATAATTTTTTTTTTTACCATTCTATTACATCACTCAAGATTCAAGATCAAAATCTAAGATTCCTGTAGTCTTGCCTAGGGGAGGACAGAGGTCCTTGTTGGCAGTTAGCCACTTTCCTTTTGAGGAAAGGCTGATCTTCCATTGTATGCAATCTTGGTGAACCCTTAACAGTTTGCTGAGGTATTATAATCCCCATTACACAGATTTAAAAAATGAAGGCCACATGATTTACCCCAAGTGCTTACAGCTAATGGATGGCAGAGTCTAAACCTATATTCCTTGTCACCATGTAATATTGTATCTTCTCAGAAAAAAATTAAGCTAATTCTTTAGATTAAGTTGATTGCTTGCCATTTAGAAGTAAATTGACTTTGGAAATTAGGTTTTTGTCATCATTTACATAGTGACTGCCATTACAGAAGATCTGTAGTTTAATTGCTTATATTTGAAGTTCTGCCTTTTATTAGTATAATTTATATTTCAGTTTTATGTCTTATCCAACATTCAGAGCATTGCACAGGATATTGTGCCAAAGGTAATTGGAGGGCAATGATCAGTGTGCTTGGAAAGGTAGTTCATTAGTTGTTTAATCAGAATCACTGATTCATTTCATAGAACAGGACCAGTCGCCACCTTGGTCTGCTTTTTGGCTGATTGATAGCGTTGTAATGGTAACTCTAATCTTTGGAATCATAATGAACTCTATCAACAAGGGAGTATCAAAAAGCATTATATCACTTGGTAATTCAGCTTTATACCCATATTAGCATTGTTTGGAATAGATCTCTCAAATCTGAAAAAAATCATATTAAAAGATAAGAGGGAGAATTATTAATATATGAAGGTGCTGGAAAAAATAAGATCAAAATAGTTACTGCATTTTACGAAATAGAAAGAAACAGAATAGAAATTTGACACCTCTTGGCTTTCTACATGGAGAAATATAATGGCACAAAACAATTTTAACATCCATTTCCTGCTTTACATATGATTAAGTTTGTGTCTGACAATATATTGACTTCAAGTCATGTTCTCTTACTTTATGGGTGTGAGTCTAACAGAGGTTGTGATGAGAATTTTTTTTTTCTTTTCTACAAGGTGATTTGGTGGATACAAATTTGTCTACTGCCTTGAGACAGAATTGATTTATAGATGGCCCTTGTTACTTCAGGATAGGTGGTTTGGGAAGAAGGCCATTGAAAGTCAATCTGTGTAGAAAGGGAGCAGAATTTCCTAAGTGAGAGGAGGCGAAGCTTGATTGGGACTTCATTTCAGTAAAACGAACATTAATGTTGTTAGTTTTTATCTAATATATGACAGAATCTAGGTTAAACATCAGTTAATAAATTGAATCTCAAAAAGAGTGAACCAAATGCTGAATCTTGCTGGGCGGCATACATTTTATGACATTATATGATAAAATGACGTGATATTCTTCATTTCATGTTTAACTTTTCTAGTAGTTTTAAAAGATTTTTTGAAAAATATTCAAATGCTTCATTCATTTTCTCGAGACACTCCTTTGATATTGAAACCATTCTCTTATGAGACGCCCACCTAGTTGTCATTCTTGTCAATTTTCTTTTCTTCCACAGTGAGTGTGTCTAGCTCTTGTTAGATCGTCATCTGTCAGTGCTTTGTATATGATTGGGGGAAGTTTCAGAGCCTCCTGTCATCCTTCTTCTTTGCCAAGATTATGCCTTCTCTCTGCAGTCTGCGTTTTTCTGGTATTGACATTCAACATTTAGTTGACAAGATGAATGGGGTAGACTCTGGTGTTAAGCAAGGAGTGCTGACAATGGGGTCAGATAATTAGTGACTAGTTTCCTATTATAGTGATTTTTTGCCTCCTCATAGCTACAAAGAATCATAATGAACCCTTACATAACATAGTAAGAGAACTTAACATAAAAAGATTTAATCTTTCAAATAATCCAGATGTGGTTTAGCAATATTATTTTCTTTGGGTCTTTTTCAGAGGTGGGGCTTTGTTCTATTGTTGCAGTGTTTCATAAATCATTTTAATGATTGAAGACACACTGGAAATTAGAAAAGGAGCCATAAAATAAATACACATGCTCCTGACTGTCTTTTCTGGGTGTTGTCATTTTCTGAAAGCATACTTTGGCATCTAACTAGTATTCATCTATAGAAATTCATTATATTCCGCATTAAATTAAATTAAATTACATTAAATTCTGTAATGATGCTTTGAATTTACTAGTCTTTCATGTATGCTTACTGTGTAATTTATACCTGATTATACCTCAAATTATAGAATCAAAATTATTCAGCTTCTTAACAAATTAGATTCTGAATTGTCACCATTTTCTGACTGGATCTTGACCATGAGACACCCACAGTGGGAAGGGGAGACATTGGCGAGGAGTGTTGCCAACATGGACTGCCTCTGGGTCCTGGCTTTAGTGACTGAAGTCATGGTTTGCTCCATCCATTTCAGACTGATCTTTTCACCCTATAGGAAGGTGATACTGAAATGGTGTACTTTGTACGTCTGACAAAGAAAATCCCTAAAGAATGATTGAAACCTGAAATCACGGCATGGAATAAACTATATAGTTAATGATAAACAAATAATCATACACCCACAGCTATCTCTAATAGTGTTAATTCATGCCAGCTCTCATTTTGTTGATACTCTGCTACTACAGTGATCATGCTGCATTTAATTCTATGCTTTCATATGTATTTCTTCCACTAGTATCGGTAACAGGGGGCATGTCCTAAGCCTTTGCACCTGCTGGGACCAAGGTGAAGGAGGAGGGATGACATAGGTTTCCACAGACTGGACTAGAAAGAGAAGCTTTTGGAAGGAGAGGCACTGGATGAATAGATTCTCACCTATGGTGCAGTTATTAGTGGATGGTTACTTCTCCTCTTGAACTGCCACTCAGCCTACCTTTCCTGATTTAATAAAAGTGGTCAGGATTAGAACCATCCATGGAACTTCCTTGCTGGGGCTTTGCTGTATTTAGTTCTATATATATAATTCATCACAGGTGTGATTTTACATGATGAATGTTGCTTCTTAAAGGGAAATGCATGTTAAAAAGGATAAATCATCTAGATAAAAAAAGTACATTATTTTGGTCATTTATTTTTTAAGAGACTGTTGAGACAACAAAACTCTGAATCATATGGGTAAACACATTATTTAAAAATATCTGTTTTGGGGCACCTGGGTGGCTCATTGGATTAAAGCCTCTGCCTTCGGCTCAGGTCATGGTCTCAGGGTCCTGGGATTGAGGAGCCCCACATCAGGCTCTGCTCAGCAGGGAGCCTGCTTCCCCTCTCTCTCTCTGCTTGCCTCTCTGCCTGCTTGTGATATCTCTCTCTCTCTCTCTCTCTCTGTGTCAAATAAATAAATAAAATCTTAAAAAGAAAATCTGTATTGAATATGTACATATACATATTATATTATGGGTAATAGCTTTAGGATAGTTCAAAATTAATGATTTATACAAGCCCTTTTACTTTTTAAAAGTAATTGTTTTATACCTTGCCTCTTAAATGTTGGTTTATGACTCTGATCTATCACTGTACTGTTAAAATAGCTTATTTTCATGGACAATTTTTTTTCACAAACACATGAAATTCCATCTTTGTAAAAGTATTTCTATAGGTTTGATTTTTTCCCATAGTGAAATAATCTGCCGCCTTCAACATCTACTTGGTGACCCATGAAAGACTGTACAAAACTGATCTAACCAAACATCTTTCCCTTTCTTTTATCTTCCTTCCTCCTGTCCTCTCTCCATCTTTCTTTCCTTCTTCCTTCCTTTCTTCCTTCCTCCCCCCTCCCTTCTTTTCTCCCTCCCTCCCATCTCCCTCTGTCTCTCTGTCCCTCTCTCCCTCTTGCTTCCTAAAACTTTACAAACAGAGAAGCCAAATTGTTAGAGATTTATAACAGGAAAAAATGTTTAACACATTGTCTGGCATGTTATAAAATGTTAAAACCCTGACTTTGGTATTCATCTAGAGAAAAGTGTTTATCATACATGATTGTTCAGTGACTAAATATGGAATTGCCAAAGAACAGATTTCTAGATTTAAAAATTAGCATCAATTTTCAAAATGAAGATAAAACACTAACTAGGTTATGTAATATTATTATTACATATATATTATATATTATTATTATGTAATATTATTTAGTAAGTGAATATTCACCAGTGATGAAATGTACCAGAGGTGACCATGTGGTATATTTGCGACCATGGTAACACGATCAACGCGTATCTGCCCTGGGGCTAGGAAGCAGTCAAGACTACCTCAGGCAGAGACCTGTGCTCACCTCTCTCTCCCTGTCAGCAGGGTTGCCATACAATGCACTTGAGCACCTGGATTCAGGTACCCAAAGCCTCCAAGGCAATTTTACTTAGAGTGTTCCACATGCATCAGCATTTACTGGAATGACCTGGGGAATCTTCCCTTAAGGTCCTACCTTACCTCCTACAGAGGTAGGACCTTAAGGGAACCTGGGAATTTCAAGAAGCGTATCAGGTGTGTCTCCCAAACTCTAAACTTTGAGAACCATTACCCTACAGGCTTTGCTCTCTTCTGATGATCTGCCTGGCTTGTTTTACTGCTTCCACATTTTTAATATTCTAGTTCACTTGCCTGATGTTGTCATTTTGATAGACTTTAGTGCTCCTGACTCTTACCTAGAAATCTGATGTTCATAGCCATACTTTATTTCAATTTCTTCTGTAAATTGTGTACCTTGACTTCTTTATTCCTAACGCCAGGGGATTTCTAGGTAAATGAAAAAAAATGCATGTAATTTCAAAATATCATAAATTTCATCTACTTTAAAGATAAAGTTGTGAGGTTTTTGCTTTGTTTTCTTTTGTTTTAGCTACAGAGAAAGGTAGATTTATCATGTAAGCAAGGGGGAAATAACCACAACATTATTTAAAAAGTGACACTTATTAAGTGTCTACTTGTACATGGGATGGATTTGAAGTGAGAGGCATATCATGACTATACAGAAGACTGTATATATACTTGGTCAAATTTTTAATATTTGTAACATTGTACAAGATTCTTAATGATTTCTACTTGCCATTGTCTTAGTAATAATGCGCAGATTCAGTCATGGTAAATCAAGAGCACAATGGTTCTTCTTTACCACTTACAGCTTATACACATGGTATAAAGAAAAATGCTATAGGCCATTCATATAGAAGGAGTTTTTTAGACAAATGTGTATGTTCAACACAGATTCCTTTAAGTGTATAAGCAATTCTCTGGGAATTATTTAATGGAGATTTCATATGATAATAGTAGATTACTATTATCTATTACTATATTACTATTCTACTATGGTAGAAGATGGTAAAGGTACCTACTGTTCTGATTCTTTTTTTTTTTTTTTAAGATTTTATTTATTTATCAGAGAGAGAGAGGGGAGAGAGTGAGCACAGGCAGACAGAATGGCAGGCAGAGGCAGAGGGAGAAGCAGGCTCCCCGCCGAGCAAGGAGCCCCATGTGGGACTCTATCCCAGGACGCTGGGATCATGACCTGAGCCAAAGGCAGCTGCTTAACCAACTGAGCCACCCAGGCGTCCCTACTGTTCTAATTCTTAAAGCTTGCTGTTAAATATTAAAGACATATCACTTCAGTGATAGAAATGTCTCAGTAGGATTTAGTAAAATATAATATGAGTGATGTTATGTTTATAGTGTGAGATATACTTTAAAACATAACAAGATTGTTGGGCTTGATGTCATTACCCCACAAAGTTTCATTAATAGATTATTAAACAGATGCTTTGGGCTGTTTTTGAAAAGAAGTGTTTTACCTCACAGAGTTCAATTAATATTATTCTGATTTTTGATCAGGAGCTAGGAGCTAATGGGAACTTATGGTAATGACTTAAACATAATGTAGCTTTAAAGATTTAAAAAAAAATTTATTTATTTGACAGAAAGAGAGAGCACAAGTGGGGGGCAGGGAGAGGGAGAGGCAGGCTACCTGCTGAGCAGGGAGACTGACACAGGGCTCCATTCGAGGACCTTGGGATCATGACCTGAGCTGAAAACAGACAGTTAACCAACAAAGCCACCCAGGTGCCCCCAAACATAATGTATTTGTATATTAGTACGGGGTTTGAGAGTTTGCTATGATACCAATCTAGATTAAATCAAAAGTTGAACTATCTAGGGGCACCTGGGTGGCTCAGTGGGTTAAAGCCTCTGCCTTCTGCTCGGTCGTGATCCTAGGGTCCTGGGATCGAGCCCCGCTTCGGGCTTTCTGCTCAGCAGGGAACCTGCTTCCCCTACTATCTCTCTGCCTACTGTGATCCCTGTCTGTCAAATGAATAAATAAAATCTTGAAAAAAAAAAGTTAAACTATTTAAGCATACAATAGAGGAAAATCATCTAGAGGCATTGTTGACTAATGGAGCATTTTGAATTAGTTGTCAGATGGGATTGCCATAGATGTGTTAATACAATCTTATAGAATCAAGATATATATTGTAGGGGACTGAAGAAATACTGATATCACTACATGATTTATTCTCCAGCTTGCATCTGAGTGGTAGTGTTCACTTCTAGAGATGTTCCATATTAAGGGAGACCCTCACAAACTGGAGAAGGTTCAGAAGAGATCTTCAGGGATCTTGCAGACCTTTTCATAGTCCATACTGTGGACATTACTGCTATAAATATTTGGGTGCATGTACCCCTTCAGGTCACTACATTTGTATTGTTAGGGTAAATACCCAGTAGTGAGAGTGCTGGGTCATAGGGTAGCTCTATTTTAAACTTTTTGAGGAACCTCTATACTGTTTTCCAGAGTGGCTGCACTAGCTTGCATTCCTACCAGCAGTGTAGGAGGGTTTCCCTTTCTCTGCATCCTCTCCAACATCTGTTGTTTCTTGACTTGTTAATTTTAGCCATTCTCATTGGTATGGGGTGGTATCTTACTGTGGTTTTGATTTGTATGTCCCTGATACCAAGAGATGTTGAACACTTTTTCATGTGTCTGATGGCCATTTGGATGTCTTATTTGCAGAAATGTCTGTTCATGTCTCCTGCCCATTTCTTGATTGGATTATTTGTTCTTTGGGTGTTGAGTTTGATAAGTTCTTTATAGATTATGGGTACTAGTCCTTTATCAGATATGTCATTTGCAGATATCTTCTCCCATTCTGTCAGTTGTCTTCTGGTTTTGTTGACTGTTTCCTTTGCTGTGCAAAAGGTTTTGATCTTGATGAAATCCCAAGAGTTCTTTTTTGCCCTCGCTTGCCTTGCCTTTGGTGATGTTTCTAGGAAGAAGTTGCTGCAGCTGAGGTTGAAGAGGTTTTGCTGCCTGTGTTCTTCTCAAGGATTTTGATGGATTTCTGTCTCACATTGAGGTATTCCATCCATTTTGAGTCAATTTTTTTGGTGTGGTGTAAGGAAATGGTCCAGTTTCATTCTTCTGCATGTGGCTGTCCAATTTTCCCAACACCATTTGTTGAAGAGACTGTCTTTTTTCCACTGGACATTCTTTCCTGCTTTGTCAAAGATTAGTTGACCATAGAGTTGAGAATCAATTTCTGGGCTCTCTATTCTGTTCCATTGGCCTATGTGTCTATTTTTGTGCCAGTCCCATACTGTCTTGATGATTATAGCTTTGTAATAGAGCTTCAAGTCCGGAATTGTGATTCTGTGAACTGTGGTTTTCTTTTCAACATTCCTCTGCCTATTTGGGGGATTTTCTGGTTCCATATAAATTTTAGGATTATTTCTTCCATTTCTTTGGAAAAAAAGGATAGTATTTTAATAGAGATTGCATTAAATGTGTAGATTGCTTTAGGTAGCATAGACATATTCACAAAATTTGTTTTTCCAATCCATGAGCATGGAACACTTTTCCATTTCTTTGTGTCTTCTTCAATTTCTTTCATGAACACATTATAGTTTTCTGAGTACAGATTCCTTGCCTCTTTGGTTAGGTTTATTCCTAGGTGTCTTATGGTTTTAGGTACAATAGTAAATGGGATTGACTCTTTAATTTCTCTTTCTTCTGTTCTGTTGTTGGTGTATAGAAATGTAACTGATTTCTGTGCACTGATTTTATATCCTGACATTTCACTGAATTCCTGTATGAGTTCTAGCAGTTTTGGAGTGGAGCTTCTTGGGTTTTCCACATAAAGTATCATATCTGCAAAGAGTGATAGTTTGACTTCTTCTTTGCTGATTTGGATGCCTTTAATTTCTTTTTCTTCTCTGATTATTGAGGTTAGTACTTCTGGTATTATGTTTAATAGCAATGATAATAGTGGACATCCCTGCTGTGTTCTTGATCTTAGAGAAAAAGTTCTCAGTTTTTTCCTAAGAACAGATATTGAGAATGGATATTTGATGGGAGTTTTTCATAGATGGCTTTGATGATATTGAGGTATGTGCCCTCTATCCCTAACACTGTGAAGAGTTTTGATCAAGAAAGGATGCTGTAATTTGTCAAATGCTTTTTCATCATCTATTAAGAGTATCATATGGTTCATGTTCTTTCTTTTATTAATGTATCACATTAATTGATTTGCAGATATTGAACCAACCTTGCAGCCGAAGAATAAATCCCACTTGGTTATGGTGAATAATCCTTTTAATGTACTATTGGATCCTATTGGCTAGTATTTTGGTTAGATTTTTTGCATCCATGTTCATCAAGGATATCGGTCTGTAATTCTTTTAGATGGGGTCTCTGTCTGGTTTTGGGATCAAGGTAATGCTGGCCTCATAAAATGAGTTTGGAAGTTTTCCTTCCATTTCTATTTTTTGGAACAGTTTCAGGAGAATAGGTGTTAATTCTTCTTTAAATGCTTGGTAGACATCCTTAGAAGCCATCTGGCCCTGGGCTCTTGTTTGTTGGGAGATTTTTTTTTTGTAATGACTGCTTCAATCTCCTTACCAATTATGGGTCTGTTCAGGTTTTCTGTTTCTTTCTGCTTTAGTTGTGGTAGTTTATATGTCTTTAGGAATATATCCATTTCTTCCAGATTGTCAAATTTTCTGGTGTATAGTTTCTCAAAATATGTTCTTATAACTGTTTGTATTTCTTTGGTGTAGGTTGCGATCTCTCCTCTTTCATTCATGTTTGTATTTATTCGGGTCCTTTCTCTTTTCTTTTGATAAGTCTGGCCAGGAGTTTATCAATATTATTAGTTCTTTCAAAGAAACAGCTCCTAGTTTCATTGATTTGTTCTACCTTTTTTTTTTTTTTTTTTTGGTTTCCATTTCATTGATTTCTGCTTTGATCTTTATGATTTCTCTTTTCCTGCTGGGTTTAGGCTTTCTTTACTGTTCTTTCTCCAGCTTCTTTTAGGTTGTGTCCTTGAGACCTTTCTTGTTTCTTGAGACGGGTTGTATTGCTATATACTCTCCTATCAGACTCCCTTTGCTGTTCCCCAAAGATTTTGAACAGTTGTGTTTTCATTTTCATTTGTTTCCATGAATTTTTTTTTTAATTCTTTAATTTCCTGGTTGACCCATTCATTCTTTAGTAGTATGCTCTTTAGCCTCTATGTATTTTAGTTTTTTCCAACTTTCCTCTTGTAGTTGAATTCTTGTTTCAAAGCATTGTGGCCTGAAAATATGTCGGGAATGATCCCAAACTTTTGGTACCAGTTGAGACCTGATTTGTGACCCAGGATGTGATGTATTCTGGAGAACGTTCCATGTGCACTAAGGAAGTATGTGTAATCTGTTATTCTGGGATGGAATGTTCTAAATATATCTGTGATGTCCATCTAGTCCAATGTGTCATTTAAAGCTTCATTTCCTTGTTGATCTTTTCCTTAGATAATTTGTCCATTTCAGTGAGGGGGTTGTTAAAGTCCCCTACTATTATTGTATTATTATCAATATGTTTCTATGATTTTGTTATTAATTGGTTTATATAATTGGCTGCTCCCATGCTAGGGGCATAGATATTTAAAATTGTTAGATCTTCTTGTTGGACAGACCTTGTAAGTATGATATAGTGTCCTTCCTCATCTCTTACTATAGCCTTTGGCTTACAATCTAATATTTTTGATATAGGGATTGCTATGCCAGCTTTCTTTTGATGTCCATTAGCATGGTAACTTGTTTTACACCCCCTGACTTTAAATCTCGAGGTATCTTTAGGTCTTAAATGAGTTTCTTGCAGTCAGCATATCGATGGGTTTTTTCTTTCTTCTTTTTTTTAAAAATCCATTTTGATACCCTGTGTCTTTTGATTGGGGCATTTAGCCTACTTACATTCAGAGTAACTATTGAAAGCTATGCATTTAGTGTCCTTGTATTGCCTGTAAGGTGACTGTTACTGTATATTGTCTTTGTTCCTTTCTGGTCTGTTACTTTTAGGTTCTGTCTTTGATTAGAGGACCCCTTTCAATACTTCCTGTAGGAAATTTGGTGTTTGCAAATTCTTTTAGTCTTTGTCCTGGAAGCTTTTTATCTTTTCTCCTATTTTTAATGACAGCCTAGCTGGATATAGTATTCTTGGTTGCATATTTTTCTCATTTAATGCTCTGATTATATCATGCCAGTCCTTTTGGCCTGGCAGATCTCTGTAGATAGGTCTGCTGCCAGTCTAATATTTTTACTGTTATAGTTTACAGACCTCTTGTCCTGGGATGCTTTCAGGATTTTCTGTTTGTCACTGGGACTTGTAAGTTTTACTATTCGATGACAGGATGTGAACCTATTTTTCTTGATTTTGAGTGGGGTTCTCTGTGCTTCCTGGATTTTGATGCTTGTTCCCTTTGCCCAATTAGGGAAATTCTCTGCTATAATTTGTTCCAATATACCTTCTGCTTCTCTCTTTCTTTCTTCTTCTGGGATCCCAACTATCCTAATATTATTTCATCTTATGGTATCGTTTATCTCTCAAATTCTGCCCTCGTGGTTCAGTAGTTGTTTATCTTTTTCTCAGCTTCTTTATTCTCCATCATTTGGTCTTCTATATCAACAACTCTCTCTTCTGCCTCATTTATCCTAGAAGTAAGAGTCTCCATTTTTTTTATTTCACCACATTAATAGCTTTTTTGATTTCAGCTTCGTTCTTTTATTCCTCCAGAAAGGCATTTTATTTCTCCAGAAAGGGATTCTCTTGGATCCTCCATGCTTTTTTCAAGCCAAGCTAGCACCTTGATAATCATCATTCTGACCTGTAGTTCTGAGGTATTACTAATGTCTGCATTGATTAGGTCCCTAGGCACCGGTACTGCCTCTTGTTTTTTGTTTTGTTTTGTTTGTTTTATTTTATTTTTGTTGTTGTTGTTGTTTTTTGTGGTTAGTTTTTCCACCTTGTCATTTTATCCAGATAAAAAAGATGAATGAGAGAACAAAATACTACAAGGGTGGCAATGACCCCAGAAAATTATATACTAACAAAGTCTGGAGAGACCTGAAACTGGGAGGAAAATAAAGCAGGAAAAAAGAAAAATATATACATATTAGACTGGTGAATAGAACAGACAAAATAAGAGTAAACATCATGAAGGGATGGAATATGACTGTGAAGATGAAAATTAAAAAAGATTCTAAAAAAGGAATTGATAAGATAAGAAGTTCTTTGAAAAAGGAGAGAAAAAAAGAGGAAAGAATGAGATCAGGCTGGAAACTAGAACAAAGACATGTGCTAGATTTAGGGTATATTTTGATCTATTAGAAGAATCTGTGTTCCAAAATTTTAAAGAAAATCTGTATGTATGCAAAAAATAAAGTTAAATACAATGAAGGGATAGAATATGACTATAACAATGAAAATTCAAGAAGATTTTTAAAAAGGTATTGATAAGATAAAATAGTTAAAATGATAAAATAAGAGAGAGGGCAATTTTTTAAAAAATAGAATAAGAAAAAATAAAATTAAAAAAAAAAAATCTAACTTTCCAAGACTAAAGAATCAGTCTTTTTAGTCATGAATTCTATGTGTTGCTTTCCCCTAGCTCTGGAGTTCTGCAGTTCTCATTGAATAGTAAACTTGTTTTTGGCTAGATGTTCTTGCTAATCTCCTGGGGGAGGGGCCTATTGCAGTAATTCTCAAATGTCTTTGACTGAGATGGAATTGCACCACCCTTGCCAGGGCCCAGGCTAAGTCATCTGCTCATGTTTGCTTTCGGGAGCTTTTGTTCCATGAACACTTTCTGTATAGCTTTGGAGGACCAGAATGAAGATGGTGGCCTCTCAATCTCTGGCCCAGGAGGAACTGAGAGCTTGGGGGCTCTACTGCTCAGTGCACCATCAGAGAAAAGCAGTTAATCCCTCTGTCTCCCTGGTCTCTGGTTGCACTCCAACCTCACCCATCCTGTCACTCCCATTTGGAGTCTCCAAACCCAGCTGACTCCAGCTCTGTGCTCCTACACAGCTCCTCTTGGAAGAGGAAGTGGGGGTTCTCCCCTGATCTGCTCCTTTTGGGGTTCCTGCTGGGAGAGTAGTGGCCCACCCATGCCTCGGATCATGGTGCAAGGTAAACCTGAGCTTAGTTCTCCCTCCTTGGCTCTGTCTCTGCAGCTGGCTTCCCTGCTCTGTACCTGGGAGCTTTGCCACAGTCAGACACCCTTGGTCTTTTTTTGACCCTGTGGGTCCTGAAACCATACTATCCCCATGAGTGATTACCACCCCCCCCGCCCCGCTTGCCTCTAAAGTGACATCCCTCAGTGGAGTAGATGTCTTAAAGTTCCTTTTTTTGTCCTCTGCTGCTCTCTCTCTTGCTGGGAGCTGGCCCTTGCCCCACAGTCTGTCTTCCCATATGTCGCCTTGGATTCACTTCTCTGCACGTTCTACCTTCTGGAAAGTGGTCTATTTTCTCTTCTTAGAATTACTGGTCTTTTTCTCTTTGATCTCCTGTTGAGTTTGTAGGCGTTCAGAATGGTTTAATAACTATCTAGCTGAACTCCTGGGACCCGATGATATTTAAGTCTTTTACTCCTCCCCCATCTTGCTCCGCCCTTGCAGCTACCGTTTAATTAGATAACAACTTAGCTTCTTTGCTTTACGTTTTTGGGCTACCATGAGAAATAATCTAAGGTGAAGTATTTTGTACCTTTTGTAAAATTGTTATCAATAAAACCACTTTCATAACTTTGTATATGTCCTTGTGCAAGAATCAATGTGATGTTTCCTTATTTCCATTTTTAATAGTATTCTATCATAGTTTTTTTCTGAGGTAAGGATAGTTCTTAAGTAAGAAATCATTGCCACTGAAATTGGGATTTATATTCATATTTGATGACAGTTTTCACTTAATTATTACATGAGGAAGGATATGAAATTATATAAATTTTTGATAGATCTCTAGTTATATGTCCACCTTTATGATGAAAGACAAAGAAAAGGGAAATGTCTTAAATCTAAAATATTTTGTAACAGATGGTTACCAGAGGGGAGTTGAGTCGGGGGAAGGGTGAAAGAGGTGAGGGGGATTAAGAATACACTTCTTGTGATGAGCACTAAATAAAGTATGAACTTGCTGAGTCACTATATTATACACCTGAAACTAGTATAACACTGTTTGTTAACTCTCCTGGAAATAAAATAAAAAAAAATTAAGTTAAACATAAAAACAAAAAATAAAATATGTGTGGAGGGATGCCTGGGTGCCTCAGTCAGTTAAGCACCTGCCCTTGGCTCAGATCATGATTCTGGGGTCTTGGGACTGAGCCTCCTTCTTTCTCTGCCTGTTTGTGCTCTCTCTGTTTCTCTCTCTCTGACAAATAAATAAATAAAATCTTTAAAAAAATAAAGTTAGTAAAAAATAAATAAATAAAATGTGTTTGTAATGCAGATGCTCAATACAACCACATTCTCCTAACTTCCTAATTGGGGCGTTTCTTACTGACATGTATGAGTTATCACTGTAATTTAAATTTTTATAATCAGAGAAACTGTACCAATTATTTCTGTGGAAATATGAAATTTACAATTCATGATCTGATTTTTAAATATCAAAAACAAAAATAAAAGCATTGAGTTGAAAAAGAATCAGAAATTTATCCCTAGATTTAAAGAGACCAGACATATTGAGAACAGAGCATGCTTATCAGCTATCTACTGAAAACTTTTTTTTGTTGTTTTTTTGTTTTGTATCACTCAGTGCATTAGTTTTGATAGTTTAGGATGTAGAAACAAATACACTGCCACATTTATAATGGCTCAAAGGACAGACTTTTGATCAGCTCACACAACAATCTAATGCTTGTGCTCTGCTTCATTGGGCAGCTTTCCTCTGTTCATGATTCAGGCTCTTTTCATCTGTGGCTCCTCTCAGTGGTTAGTTCTTATGTTAAGACTTAGTTTTGTCACTAGTCATCTGACCTTAGCATGCACTCAGTGAACGCTTATTTAAGGAATGAGTGTGCCTATGCTAACTTTTGACTACTGTTAAAGCTCTATGGAAGGTTGCCCTCTTTAAATAGTTTTTTTTTTTCTTTAATTTCTTCTTTTTGCTTCCCTCCATCCAAGGAGTGGATAAATGAGTTGAAACCCATTGAAAAGTTAGAGAATTTCATGTACTTTGTGATATATCCATGGAACTCTTTTCCCATACCAAGGGAAGAAAGGAGGGGGAGAGAAGTGCTAGACACATGAATTTTATGCATCAGTTTGAAATCATCTCCTTGTAAAAGAGCATAGGTAATGTGGTGTATCATCCATGCTTATATATGCCTACATGTGTAAGAAAGCTAAAAGAAGACCCAGAGTCTCCTAACCACAGTTGTAACTGCTGAGACTGATGAGGAGGAATCTGGGAGGAAAAGAGACCTCCATCCAGTGTATAAATATTTATGGTGTATCAACTTTTATCCTGTCCATATATTGTATCTTGAAATAAAAACAGACTTTTAATGAGAAAAAGAATTACACACAAAAGTTTCTGTTAAGTAATCAGACATTGTCTCTCTCTCTCTTTTTCTTTTTTTTAACCTAGGGATCCAATATCACCGACACCTGCACTGAGATGCTAATGTGTGGCGTCTTGCTGAAAATTTCTTCTGGAAATATTCAAGAACGGGTGTTTTTTCTTTTTGATAATCTTCTGGTGTATTGCAAAAGGAAACACAGGTAAGGTGATAAAAAGGTACTACTTCAGAAATAACTTATTAACCTTGGAAAATATTTTTTAAGAAAAAAGAAATTATTTATCAATCTCACAGTTTCAGCCTTTTCCTCTGTCCTCCTGGGAACTCAGGATCTCCTCAGTAATTCACATACTCTTAGCCTATTTTCTGATTCTTCTCATTACCTTCTTGTAAAACCTGACTGAAATGTGACTATTATTCAATAACACTACCTTCCCAGGAAGCTTTTGGAGGAAAAATAAATATTTCTGTTGCTAATCCACATGCCTCAGGCTCTGTAGTAAAGGTGAATATGTCTTCCGTGTTTCCCAGTGCTGTTTCCCAGTAATCTCCTCCCCGTCCTTGGAAATATTTTCCTTAACTGCCCCATCTAGTATAGCCTCCCGGCAATTTTATATAAATAGCTAGAAAATTCTCGCCAATATTTTCTTCATTCTTTATTTATTTGTTGCCGCCTTTGCTGGATTAGACTGTAAAGTCCATGAGAATATTGGTCTTGCTGCTTATTCTGTGCTATTCCCCAGAGACTGGATCTGCCATGTAATAGACACTCAAGAGGTATTTGTTGAATAAGTGAATAAATGAATGAATAAGTGAATGAATGAAACCCAAGCAAGTTCCTGGTATAGCTTAGTTTTCATTAGTTTAAGTAATTTAATGTAGCAGTGTTATTGATGTATGTAATTTTTTTAAAGTAGGGATATAATTTTTTCTTTAGGAGGTACTTAGAGGATGTTTCCTTGAACTCCTGGTGAAACGTTGTACAGATTGTTTAAACAAAATAATAAAGCTGAATTTAATTGGGAAATTTCCTTTGCCTTTATATACTTCTTCCTAACCATATCCAGGATACATTATTTTCAGTGAAAAGGTACTAAAAGGTTTCATGAAATTTAAAGGTAAAAGAGATGGGTTGAGGATGCAGGGTTTGTACGAGTGTTTATTCTAGAAATGAGGTTCAGTAATGAGGACAATGTAACCAAAGATTTTTAGTAGCATGAGAATGAGAAACTCAAAAACTGACTGATTTCTGAGGCAAGATTAAGGGAACATCATTCTTCACCTCTTGAAATGGGATTTCCTAAGTCAATAAACAAGATGTCAAGAGCAAGTTCTCTGATTTGGCAGCTATGTTGATGACATGGGAGTTCTGCCTCTTAGATTATAGTATCAGAATGCCCTAGCAGGAGACATTAGTGCAAAAATACAGTGATGCTGAGAAAGCATAGAACTACCCATGTGTCTTGCTGAAAGGGAACAGGTTAGGGTTAAAGTCAAATGATAGTTATGGGGTGCCTGGGTGGTGCAGTTGGTTAAGTGTCTAATTCTTGGTTTTGACTCAGGTTATGATCTCAGGTTTGTGAGATTGAGCCCCATATCAGCCTCTGCACTCAAATTGAGTTTCTCTCTCTCTCACTTTGCCCTTTCCCAATCTCACACATGCTCTCTCTCTTTAAATAAAGAAAGAAATAATAAATCTTTCAGAAAAAGATAGTTGTTAATCCCTGCCTTAATGAGATTTATTTTTTTTTAAAAAAAGATGTTTTACCACATATGAAAATGAATTCTTTTTTTTTTTTTTTTTTTTTACTATGCTCTTCTAAACTCTCTGTGTTTTGCAGCAAGATTGGGATTCATAGAAATAGGTTTTAATGCTTTGGTGAGTGCTGTGAAGTGTGTAAACCTGGTGATTCACAGACCTGTACCCCTGGGGATAAAAATATATGTTTATAAAAAATAAAAAATCAAAAAAAATAAAAAAATAATTTTAAGCTGAAAAAAAAAAGAAATAGGTTTTAAGAAGATGTAGAAAAGGCTGTTAATTTTACTTGAATATAACTCATTAAAAAATTATAATGTGCTTCAAGTTGTTTAGGTACAATTTTTTTTCCAGCTTTATTGAGGACTAGTTGACAAATAACATAGTAATATATTTTAATTGTACAACATGATGATTTGATATACATCATGAAAGGATTTTGCCCATGAAGTCAATTAACACATCCACCTAGGTGCAGTTATTAAAGGCATCCATTTGAGAATGAGATCTTTTTTTTTAAATTACAACTGATCTCATACTTATTTATATATATATGCCTGCCTTCTAGTGCAAAGCTTTTGCAAAATTAGCCATGTACAATGATGATATGATTTATGGTCTTACGATTTTCCTTGTTAAATTGGTAAACAACAGAAAAGATTTTGTAAAATTAAAATCCTGAAGGGTTCTTTTTTTTTTTTAAGACTTATTTATTAGGCGCCTGGGTGGCTCAGTGGGTTAAGCCGCTACCTTCGGCTCAGGTCATGATCTCAGGGTCCTGGGATCGAGGCCCGCATCGGGCTCTCTGCTCAGCAGGGAGCCTGCTTCCCTCTCTCTCTCTCTGCCTGCCTCTCCATCTACTTGTGATTTCTCTCTGTCAAATAAATAAATAAAATCTTAAAAAAAAAAAAAAAGACTTATTTATTTATTTTGAGAGAGAGGGAGAGTGAGCAGCAGGAGGGGGAAAGGGAGAAGGAGAGAAGCAGACTCCCTGTTGAAGTGCAGAGCCTGACATGGGGCTTAGTCCCAGGACCCTGAGATCATGACCTGAGCCAACATCAAGAGTTGGACGCCACCTGACTGAACCATCCAGGTGCCCCTACAATCCTAGTTTTTGAACAAATATCCTTAATGGGTATATAATGTGGACAAAATACATAGTGACTAGAAATATAAATACTGCATAAATGTTATTATCCTTCCCTTCCTGAATTGAAATAGGAAGAATATACCATCAAGTCCCTTCATTTTAGTTTACTTCATCCTCTTAACCAAGTCCCTTCATTTTAGTTTACTTCATCCCCTTAACCAAGTACTATTGAAGCTCTAAAGATTGTTTAGTGAGTGTGAGTAAACTGAACCTTTTCCAGATTTCCAAAGTATTTTAATTGCAAAATCTGGGGACTTGATGAATTGAATCCTAGAGTTACATTCACAAAAGCCAAGAGTGCTGATTAGGAATCTCAGCTCTGGAATTTACTAATGCTATTAATCTCAGGAGAAACTAGTATTTAAAAAAATAATATGTTGTATAGTAGTTAATACATAAAGCATAATATGGCTTAGTTTGGTTTGTTAATGAGCTCTTTAAATATTATAATGTATTTTGTTTTCTGCACTTTATATTTTGTATACAATATAGTTTGTAGATTATTTATCCATATGTATAGGAATAGTTTATTCATTTAACTCTTGCTTAATAGTCCATTGGTTGAATATTATCACAATTAAATTGATAACAACTTAATTATTCACTCTCCTATCAGTGGACTTTAGGTTTTTGTTTATTAGTTTGTTTTAATTTTTCTGCCGTTATGAAGATTCCTGCAACATGTATCTGATGACCACTAAAATAATTAATTAGGAGGGAAATCAGGAAATTGGGGTAAAAATTATTCTACATTAAAACATAGAGCAAAATTATTTTCAAAGCAGAAGCTTTTCAGTTGATATACTTTAATAGAACCACCTTTTTTTTATATATAATTTTTTATTTTTTATAAACATATATTTTTATCCCCAGGGGTACAGGTCTGTGAATCACCAGGTTTACACACTTCACAGCACTCACCCAAGCACATACCCTCCCCAATGTCCATAATCCCACCCCCTTCTCCCAAACCCCCTCCCCCCAGCAACCCTCAGTTTGTTTTGTGAGATTAAGAGTCACTTATGGTTTGTCTCCCTCCCAATCCCATCTTGTTTCATTGATTCTTCTCCTACCCACTTAAGCCCCCATGTTGCATCACCACTTCCTCATATCAGGGAGATCATATGATAGTTGTCTTTCTCTGCTTGACTTATTTCGCTAAGCATGATATGCTCTAGTTCCATCCATGTTGTCGCAAATGGCAAGATTTCATTTCTTTTGATGGCTGCATAGTATTCCATTGTGTATATATACCACATCCTCTTTATCCATTCATCTGTTGATGGACATCTAGGTTCTTTCCATAGTTTGGCTATTGTGGACATTGCTGCTATAAACATTCGGGTGCACATGCCCCTTTGGATCACTACGTTTGTATTTTTAGGGTAAATACCCAGTAGTGCAATTGCTGAGTCATAGGGCAGTTCTATTTTCAACATTTTGAGGAACCTCCATGCTGTTTTCCAGAGTGGCTGCACCAGCTTGCATTCCCACCAACAGTGTAGGAGGGTTCCCCTTTCTCCGCATCCTCGCCAGCATCTGTCATTTCCTGACTTGTTGATTTTAGCCATTCTGACTGGTGTGAGGTGATATCGCATTGTGGTTTTGATTTGTATTTCCCTGATGCCGAGTGATATGGAGCACTTTTTCATGTGTCTGTTGGCCATCTGGATGTCTTCTTTGCAGAAATGTCTGTTCATGTCCTCTGCCCATTTCTTGATTGGATTATTTGTTCTTTGGGTGTTGAGTTTACTAAGTTCTTTATAGATTCTGGACACTAGTCCTTTATCTGATATGTCATTTGCAAATATCTTCTCCCATTCTGTCAGTTGTCTTTTGATTTTGTTAACTGTTTCCTTTGTTGTGCAAAAGCTTTTGATCTTGATGAAATCCCAATAGTTCATTTTTGCCCTTGCTTCCCTTGCCTTTGGTGATGTGTCTAGGAAGATGTTGCTGCGGCTGAGGTCGAAGAGGTTGCTGCCTGTGTTCTCCTCAAGGATTTTGATGGATTCCTTTCTCACATTGAGGTCCTTCATCCATTTTGAGTCTATTTTTGTGTGTGGTGTAAGGAAATGGTCCAATTTCATTTTTCTGCATGTGGCTGTCGAATTTTCCCAGCACCATTTATTGAAGAGGCTGTCTTTTTTCCATTGGACATTCTTTCCTGCTTTGTTGAAGATTAGTTGACTGTAGAGTTGAGGGTCTATTTCTGGGCTCTCTATTCTGTTCCATTGATCTATATGTCTGTTTTTGTGCCAGTACCATGCTGTCTTGATGATGACAGCTTTGTATTAGAGCTTGAAGTCCGGAATTGTGATGTCACCAACATTGGCTTTCTTTTTCAATATCCCTTTGGCTATTCGAGGTCTTTTCTGGTTCCATATAAATTTTAGAATTATTTGTTCCATTTCTTTGAAAAAGATGGATGGTACTTTGATAGGAATTGCATTAAATGTGTAGATTGCTTTAGGTAGCATAGACATTTTCACAATATTTATTCTTCCAATCCAGAAGCATGGAACATTTTTCCATTTCTTTGTGTCTTCCTCAATTTCTTTCATGAGTACTTTATAGTTTTCTGAGTATAGATTCTGTGCCTCTTTGGTTAGGTTTATTCCTAGGTATCTTATGGTTTTGGGTGCAATTGTAAATGGGATTAACTCCTTAATTTCTCTTTCTTCTGTCTTGCTGTTGGTGTAGAGAAATGCAACTGATTTCTGTGTATTGATTTTATATCCTGACACTTTCCTGAATTCCTGTATAAGTTCTAGCAGTTTTGGAGTGGAGTCTTTTGGGTTTTCCACATATAGTATCATATCATCTGCGAAGAGTGATAATTTGACTTCTTCTTTGCCGATTTGGATGCCTTTAATTTCCTTTTGTTGTCTGATTGCTGAGGCTAGGACCTCTAGTACTATGCTGAATAGCAGAATAGAACCACCTTCTGAAGGGACTGAAGATCTCTCTTTTTAAGCCAAGTGTTAACAATATTGATCAGACACTTAGTGGAATTTAATACTGATTGTTACCATCTACAGGTCAAGAGAAATTTAAAAGCCTATACAGAACTCACAAGATCACAAAGTAAATTAATGCTTTGGAAGACAGGACCCAGTGATAGATTCCACACCATGATCTTTGCCTGTGAATAAAACTGTTACCATGATGCTTTTCCTGTAAATAAAACTGTTATCTTTGCCTGTGAATAAAACTTTAAAAAAATGATTGAAGTATGATGTATCAACCTACAAGAAACTCTGTTTTGCAAGAGACCACAATAATATGTCCTACCTGGGAGAATATGCAGTTACCTACATACTAAACTTCTTGGCATTCTTTCTATCCTGGCTTTCTATGATGCCAACTTGCTTACTGTATGGCCTGAATCCCTAATTGGTAGCATTTATTTAGGGTTATTAGCAAAGGAGATTTAGAGGTGACTTTCATAATGAACATAGGAGTGCAAGATGGTGAAGGCCTGGGGCTGACAAACCCTAATCAGGTTAACTAATCTATTTAATTAGTTTCTTTTAGTAGGGATGAAGGACTCCTAATTTCTGATGAGGCTTTAGACAGATAAGCTAGGAATATATGTTCTCCTTCAAGGACGGAACTCAGAGTGGGACAGCACCTTGTGACCCCTCCCTGCACCTACTCTTCCTGCTTCAGGGCTGATATCTAACTGCAGGGGTGGGGAAGAGAGGGACACTGAAGTTGGTGAATATTTATGCCTTCACTTTTGCCAGATGTGTCTGTACAACAAATGTAACAAATGAATAATTATTTCAGTATATTAAATTATTCGGTAGACTTTTGTCAATGAGTCAAACGGAATAGTTCAAGTTAATTGAAATCTTTTGAGTGACTAGGTATTCTTGAATCCTTCTGAATCATTTCTTAGAATCTTTCCTTTTTAATTAAAAAAACCTGTTTTTAAAATAATCTCTTTTGAATATTCAGTGATTCAACTACAAACACATTTAGCCACATAATTCATTATTATAAATGTTCATCTATAAACCTGGATATTTTAAGTTTGTGTTACAAACATTTTAAGATTAAAGACCAATATTAGACACACTATACCAAAGTTCTGGATTGTTTTAGACTATTTTAAAAAATAAATAAGACCCTTATAAAGCATTATACATGTATTAAGAGACTTATTCAACAAGTATAGAGGTCTCACATCATAGAAATAATATAGGAGAATTATTTTCAGCTGTGTAACACTGAACTTAAGAATTTCCAGCACAGTTTCTTTGCAGAGGGATCATAAGTACTAACTGAATTTTACCCAAATTTGAATAAGTGGAAATTACCAGTTAGTAACTGAAAAATGAGAAATGAAAGTGAAAGAAATAAAAGGACATTTAAAAATAACCAACTTTTGGGGCGCCTGGGTGGCTCAGTGGTTAAGCCGCTGCCTTCGGCTCAGGTCATGATCTCAGGGTCCTGGGATCGAGTCCCACATCGGGCTCTCTGCTCAGCAGGGAGCCTGCTTCCCTCTCTCTCTCTCTCTGCCTCTCTGACTACTTGTGATCTCTCTCTGTCAAAATAAATAAATAAAATTTAAAAAAAAAAAAAAAGATTTATAAAAAAAAAAAAAAAAATAACCAACTTTTAATGTGTAACAGACTTTGATTTGGTACATTTAATATTTTAAACTGAGCAAAAGCTCCTATTTACCCACCCGACTGTATGTTGTTCTTAGTCTGAAGCTTCCATTTGTTTACAAAAGCTAGGACATAAGCCTACCTTTGTGTGGCCACAAGTAAAAAACACCAAGAGCCTCACAGTTGATATCATTGATGGCATTGGTGTCCTTCCCGGTTTTTTTCTATGGCTAGTTTACATCATATTACTTCAATGCTGTTTTTTATTAAGTTTAGTAACAATGTTTTTGTGATTTCATTGCAAGACGGTTGAAGAATAGTAAGGCATCTACAGATGGACATCGGTACATTTTTCGTGGCCGGATCAATACGGAGGTGATGGAAGTGGAGAATGTGGATGATGGCACAGGTAGGTAATTTGTTTTTTAGAAGGAAAGACCAACAGTAAACTCCTTCATAAGGTAAACTTTTCACCTGAATAATTCATCTGTGGTGCACTAGAGCTTAGAAGTATTTTGTTGGGTAGAACAGTTGGGGGAGAAAGGTAAGATAAAGGAGAAGAAGACTATTGGCAAAGTAGAAAATTATATTTGGCTGAAACACAGTAGCATTCAACACAGAGATACAAAGAAATAGCTGAGTAGGAGTGATGTACACACTCAGTTTCTGGCATTGCCAGCATGAGTGCAGAAAATAAGGGATTCATTTATTTTCTTCAAGTTATACTATGTTTTATATGTATATATGTGATATTTTTCATATAATATGCTCACTGTAGAATATAGAAAACTCTAAATTTGTTTTCGCTATAAAGCCACTATGCATATATACATTTCGATTTGCTTGTAGAAGAAGGGTATTTTGTGTATTTTAAGTGTACATTTTAAGTGCTTTATTACTTAAAGATAGTGCATTTTCACACTGCAGATTTGAAGGTACAGACTTTGAAAAGTAAACTTACCAAATCATGGTTAGTCACAAACATTAAATAAAATGAGGTTAAATAACTTATTTTCTATTTGCAAAAATAAATGGGTCATATTGAGTAATATGATAATATACTAATCTATAATATGAATGGTTAGTAAATTGGATCACATTTTCTCCCCAATGATTTTAATTAGAATTTCAAAGAAATTCTAGAAGAAAAGACAAGATGAAATAAAATATATTAGTTGTTGCTAAGTGACTTTAATTTCCATATGGAGAAATGCCTTAATAATACCCCATTTAAACATGGGATGAGGCACAGGTCAGCTCCCCACTACCACATACCTTTGTTGCCATCTCTCAGTCCCAGAGGGGAGAAAAATGTTTATCATCTGTAGGCGCACAAATTTTCAGATTATCACCTGTGTGCTGTCTCTCTATCCCATTGTTAGCACCCTAAAACATGGTCTAGAACATAAATAGTGAAACATGATTGCTGCAGGTAAGGGGAAAAGAGGTGCAATGAGCAGAACTTCGGTGTACTCTCTTGGGAAGCAAGTCATCTTGTGGCGAGGTTCTTCATGGGCTAAGGGAGGGATGGAGGTGTGGAAATATCTGACCACCTGCACAGCTGAAAATCCCTTTCTGTGCTACAGGCATCAATACAGTTGCAAATACTCACAGGCTAGCATGTGGGACCTAGTAGGCTACCTTTCCATGTTGGGATGCGCATGGTATTTTTTTAGAAGGTGACATTTTAATTCATTTTAATGCTCTGAGAGGACACTAGTGACATTTAGCAGTGTTGTCTGTCTACATGTGGACAGCTGTCTTGCTTCAGTAACCTGACTCCTCAAGAGAATATCCAAAAGCCCCTGTTGTTCTTGAGGTGGGGGGAAGTAAGGCAGAGGAAGGCATACTCAGACCTCCACTCTGTTCCTTCTTGGCCCTATCTCCCCCTGGTGGAACCACCTGTCCCCTGTTGCTTTAGCCTTCTCTTTGTTTTCTCCCCTTTTTATACCTTTCCGTGAACACACAGCTCCTGGGTCTTACTTCCTTCCCTACCCCCATATGGTGTGATCATGCCCATTTGTACCATTTGCACTGGTCATCTAAGTGAATTTTGGTAAATTTTGATGAATTTGACAATGATTCCTATGTTTTGGGAAACGGGGGCACTAAATTAATCTAAGAGGCTAGGGCCTTTGGAGGCATTTGTATAGAATACCGTTTTCAGCATATCTGTGTCTGATGTAGGGGAGTGAGAGCCTATGTGGGGTGATGGAGTCTTAACGCAAATGGACTTTGGATTCAATCCCATGAAAATGTTCTTTTAGTGCTGTTAGGATTGTGTACCTTCAGGACTTTGGTTCCTGGGGGATAGGGATGTTAGGGAAACAAGCCTTCAGACCCTGGTAGATAGGAATTAGTGGGAAAGACAGGACATTTTGGAATATTTAGTTATAAATTATCTGATGACACCTCTTGGCACAAACTTCCAAGGCTCATGTTTCGTTGAAATATGATGAAGAATTTAATTACACTTTGTAGCACACAGTTAAGGCCTTAATTTGCCCTTAAACGTATATACACAGCATGAATCTGACTACAGATAGTTGTTACAAGTTAAAGAAATTTTAGGCTGCAGCTGGATACCTCCCATTTGCTTCCTGCAAAGAAAATTTTGTTTTCTTGTAAGTGTGACCACTAGGTCCTTAGGATAAGTATATATCCTCAGCCAGGACTTGAATTTCAAAAATAGAATTTCTGAAGATGAATAGGATCTTGAATATCAGATGATGGAAATGAAGCCACATTGAAGTCATGTCCAAATTTACCCAGCTCTTTATTATGAAGCTGGGACTGGAGTGAGGTTTCCTTGGTGACCATAGCATGCCTTGAGAAATATGGAGCAGAGGTTCCATATAGATTTTAAATCTATGGGGACCAACTGGAGAGCGGTGAAGAAATAAGGCATCAGTATATAGAGATGAACTTTTGTTGTTTGTTTCTTCTAAGAAATGATCTGTGTGCTATGCCAGCTTTTTCCTTTTTTGTTTTCTTGGTCACTTCCATCACAAAATCTCCATTTCTTTTGATGAGCTCAGGTTTTAAGTGTTCTTACTTTAAACTCTATGAATGGGAGCTCTGATGAGCTAACCAATGTCCATATGCCAAGTCCCTTCCACCCTTGGACCCTGGATAAGTTACATGAAGGATGGCAAACACTCTCAGGCTCATCTGCTCATTGCCAAAACCCAAAACAAACAATGAGTATACCATGTTCTGCTGTAAATAATACAAATTGATTAATCAAGGTATATTTTTAAGCATGCTCAAAACTTTTGATGAAAAGTTTAAATGTTCCCCCATCTATTTGAATATATTATAAAAATACTAGGTATTTTTGCATACTCTAGGTATAAGGAAAATACTTCTCTAAGTAAAGGACTCTAACAGACACTGATTGCATTGATTTAGCTCAAAACTTGCAGAAGAAATAATTGCATTTGGAATGAGACTAAGCTTTTAGCCAGTGTATAACTATTTAAATCTTTTGAAATATAAACTTGATTATACTTTCACTTATAATGTTTTATGAATTGAATTACATCAGTTATATCTCAGAATACAACGGATTAATGCAATAATGATATGACATGTAGAAATGTGAAAATTTGTTTGTTTTCATATATCCATGTTATCCATTACTGCTTATGTTGAAGGAAGATGGTAGCCATAAACTTGAGTTTGTCTCCAAATTTCTGTTCCATCATTCTCTAGACCAAATTCTCATTTTGGTTAATTCTAATGTAATTATTCTTTGAAGATTCTTTCTGAGATATTAGTTTGAACATGATGCATAAAAATATCCAACTTAAGACCTAAGTAGGAAAGCTGTTGAACTTTCTGCAATTAACTTCCTTGGTAATTTTCGTAGTATATGCTTAGAAATTCATTCAGGAAAGTAACAACAGGTCATGTATATTCTCTTTAAGAACTAGTTTATTTGTGTAGTTGGATAGAGGGCAAAATGGTGACCTTTAGAAAATGTGATCTGTAGTAGCAAACCACAAATTTCAATACAATGGTCAAATTTGAATTGATTTGATGGAATTGAATTGAATAAGATGGAAATTTTTTATTCTTTAAGGTCTTCTTTAGTGTGAATTGATTTTTTTAGGGAAATATTTCAGATGTCATTTTCAATATAAATATTTTAGACCATTTAAAGATATTAAACACATTGAGTTTTTTAAATTAAATTTTGCTTATTAGAGAAAATTTGGAAATAACAGAGAAATAAATTGAAAATATTAGATAATTTCATCACCTAAAAAGAAGTAAATGAGAATTTTAAAATATTTCCATTTTCTTTTCATGCTTAGATTTTTAAAATGCTTAAAAACATGAACTCTGTAGTTTTGTATCCTCTTTTCAGTTAAGTAGAATCATTTTTTGAATTGTAGTCATCTTTATCTTCATGTCTTATCATCCATATAACATAAATTTATTGTTACTTAATCAACAAAATAGACAAACCATAATTACCTTAACAACCATACTACTGTAGTATAAGCGCTATTGAATACTTTCCTAATAAAAAAGTAACATAACTTTACAGTGTTGAAAAGACTACCAAGATATATTAGTTCCTTCCTAATACACTTAAATTTTCAATGTTATTAATTTAAAGGAGTGTTCTTGGGAATTGTAAAAAAGGTCAGTGGAGTTACTTCTAGTTTTAAAAGGAAAAATCTGTTACAACCTTTAAAAAAATTTTTTTTTGCCATAAATAATGTCAAATGATTTTGGATGCCAGAAAATCTTCTTATGTTATTTGATAGAATTGAAGATTTATTCCAAAAGTAATTTTTTTCAGCATTAATTATTCATAATGTGAGTAAATTGTGATTTTTAAAATTTCTCTTAGAAATTTATGCATTTACACCATTGATCATTAGGATAAGAGTTAAATACAATGTTTAGATATCAGTTTCTTGATGTTTTGAATAATATTTTTTGGCAGTTTCTTATGTTTCCTAGCTTGAGTATACAGTACTTGGCTAGCTTCCATCTCATTAAAACTCACAATATTGAAAAGATACCAGTATTTCCACTGAGAGTTATAGTAGTATCAGTTTTAGAAAAACCTCATCTCATTATGTAAAACTATGCTGAATTAAAAGTGAGGAATTTGCAAACTGTATAGCTTCAAAGTAATTAGTGAGTTGTTCAGGAATGCCCCTTGGATTTTTCTCTTTTTGGAAAAAACATTGGTGCCTGGAGACTGTTCGGTTTGGATATTCTACACTTAATGAATGACAATTTTAATTCCATTCCTTTTCAACACCTCCTGTAGAATTATATTTTAGATCCATTGAAGTTTGCAAATTCCTGCATTTCGCATTAATAAATTATTCTTTCATTAAAAAATATTTTTAAATTTCTACTAAGGAAAAGCATTGTTGGGCTTTTCCATGTTTTGTTTGTTTGTTTGTTTTAGGATTTCATTTATTAAAGAAAGGGAGAGGGAGAGAGAGAGCATGGAGGAGAGGGTCAGAGGGAGACACAGACTCCCTACTGAGCAGGGAACCTGACGTGGGCTAATGGGGCTGGATCCCAGGACTCGGATCATGACCTGAGCTGAAGGCAGATGCTTAACCGATTGAGCCACCCACACACCCCTTACATGCTCTGTATGTTACTGTTCTTAATAAATAAGTTGAATTCAAATTTATTTTTTAGAATGAAGTTATTAAAGAATGTGCTGTGATTCAAATTATGAAGCAATTTTTATATCACTAATTCTTATTTTGAAATAAGTGGTAATTTGGAAATGGATATCATTGTGATATACATTTTGAGGCCTGTTGTATGTATATATACATTCATGTTTACACATATGTTTAAAATTATTTATGATTTTTAAAATTAGTGAAAGTGGCTAGCACATAAACTTTAAAAAGGAACATTATCCTTTCAATCTATTTATTTATTTATTTATAAAGATTTTATCTATTTGAGAGAGCAAGCGAGAGAGAGAGAGAGAGAGGGAGAGGGAGAGAGAGAAAATGAGCAGGGTGAGTGGCAGAAGGAGAAGCAGACTCCCCTCTGGGCAGGGAGCCTGATGTGGGCTGGATACCAGAACCCCGGGATCATGACGTGAGCTGAAGGCAGACACCTAACCAACTGAGCCCCCCAGGCATCTCCTGTCTTTCCAATTTAAATTATTAGGTGATATAATCTATTCTTTCAAAATATTACATTGGTGCAACAATTAACCTATTACTTGCCTTGGCAGATTGTTAACAGACAGTTAACAGTCTCGCTTTCTGTTCATGAAGCAATGGCCACATGCAATCTCATGCTGAGTTGTCTAATTCTTTTTTTTTTTTTTTTAAGATTTTATTTATTTATTTGACACAGAGAGATCACAAGTAGGCAGAGAGGCAGGCAAAGAGAGAGAGAGGGAAGTGGGCTCCCTGCAGAGCAGAGAGCCTGATGCGGGGCTTGAACCCAGGAACCTGAGATCATGACCTGAGCTGAAGGCAGCGGTTTAACCCACTGCCACCCAGGCAACCTGACTTGTCTAGTTCTGAGTTTAATCATTTATTTTCCAAGGGAAGTCTGAATGCATGGGTTGTAATGGTTAGGCAAGGCTTCATGAAGGATCTGGGTACACTATAAAGGGAAGAAAGAGTTGCTTGAGGCAGAGAGCAGTTGCTGGGTAGCTTGATGGGCGTGTCAGCCTGCAGAACAGGTAAGTATTCACAGGACAAGGAAGAAAGCCACAAAGGGTGGCAGGGCCACAGAATAACGCAGTGAAAAATGGCATTGTTCGATAGGGTGGGGTTAGTTTAAGGAGAAGCACAAAAGCAAGCTTCCATGTTTTCACTTGGTTCAGTGGTGAGCTACCAAAGGCTTTTGAAGTAAGGAATAGCCTGATGAAATATTGAAGGAAGAGTCAGCAGGGTGTGGAGAGAGCAAGGCCAGGATCAATTGTCCAGGGAGGAAGGGAAAGATGGAAGACCCAGCTTACAGGGGTGACTGGCCCAGGACATTCGATATGCAGGGTCAAGAGCATCAGCCTGGCACATGAACTTGTGTTTCCTCAATTATTCTATGGGAAGAATACATTATGTTCATTTTAAAGTAAGTCCAATATTTTATCACTGCACGTTGTGTGTGGTTCTTGTGATTTTCTTTACCTGGAGTAAGATTAAAAGTGGAGTAGCACTAGGGCACCTGGGTGGCTCAGTGGGTTAAGCCACTACCTTCAGCTCAGGTCATGATTTCAGTCAGGGTCCTGGGATCGAGCCCCACATCGGGCTCTCATCTCAGCAGGGAACCTGCTTCCCTTTCTCTCTCTGCCTGCCTCTCTGTCTACTTGTGATCTCTCTCTGTCAAATAAATAAATAAAATCTTAAAAAAAAAAAAAGTGGAGTAGCACTAGTGGGACTGTGGGATCTTTTCAGAAGCAGTGCTAGCTTCACTCAACTAATCTCGGTCTGATTGTGGAAGGGGGATCCCGCGTCTGAAAAACTGATGCTTGTTTGTGATACTAGTCCTGTAAGGTGACACATTTGTGGAGGAGGGTGTGTAGACATGTATAATTTGATCTTTTTTCCCCACCAATTTATCATGATTTCTCACTTAGTGATTTTTTTTGTAGGAGGTAACAAGGCATTAAAGCCATTGATACCTATCTGACATGTATTACTAGGTGCTGCTACTTTGTATAGGATACGAATATGAATTAAATATGTAAGGGTAAGAAGGAAAAGGTAAAAATTCCTTTTAAAAACAGACTGTTAAGACTATACTTTCAGGGATCATTTCTATAGTTTGTTAAAAACAGACTGTTATTTCCTGATGGGGGAAATTTTCTGATAGTTTGATTCCCTATTTTATCAGAAATTGTTATTATTAATGGGATTATGGTGTATGTGTATACATATGTGTGTGCGTGTGTGTGTGTGTATAATAGACTAACATCTAATATCAGTCTATTTTGACTCAGATAATTTGGAATTTTTAAAGACCCCGAACTATACAGAATCATTTGAAAATGTGTTTTTGGAATAGTTAATCTGATCAACGATACTGTATGGTGATTTGGGAGCTAAAAAGATAATGGGGACAAGATTTTGGGAGAATGAGTGCCAACCATGCCTGCCTCTACTTAGAACTCACCAAATAAAATGGGCCATTTGAGAAAACCTAAAGAAACAAAAAATAGCACAGTGCGACCACGTTATTTCTCTAAACCACTCTTACCATTTTGTGGCTCACCTCCTGTCTACCCACCATTACTGTTTAGTGACTCTCCAGGAGATGAATGAAAATTGTCACTTTAAATTGGTACAGGTGCTGACTCGGGTCTTTGTCATATGTTTTTTTCATTCTGGATCTTTGCTTTGCAGGCTGTCAATGCCAGTAAAGGCTGGATACAAGTAACATCACTATTCTCTACCTGTTGTTATTAGATAGAAAACTGCCATAGAGGGGTTCCTGTTGACACTTTCAAATCTAGCATGACAGTATAGCCAAAATTATGGTGAGAACTAGAAAAATACAATGTGAATTCATACTCAAAAAATTTTTTTTTGTTTCTATTCGTGCCAGTTATATGGAATGATGTGGTTTTACAGAGTGTGTATTTTTCAACCATGAGCAATGATAATGGATTGGCATTTGTATCTTTCCCATTTATTGAAGATTAGGTAAATGTACTCTTGGTATGTTCCCTTCATTTGTTCTGATTCTTATTGCAGGGTTCATTAAACAGCTGAGAATTGTTCTGTGGCAGTATTGTTTGCTTTTGAAACCTAAAATAATATTTCAAAGGAATATTAAAAAGACAAAATGAACGTGACACTTTGGATATTTGATTATTGAGATGAAAATTCTTTTAAAAGTTCTTCTTTTATTACTTTAGGGACTTTAACAACATTTTTGGACATAGAGGAAAGGAATGTTAATTAGTTCAGATGTTCGATTTCATGTAATATAATAATGTTATGAGTTAGAATGTTCCATTCCTGAGTACTGATTGCATTTAACATATAAACACATAATTTTTTTGGTTTTTATGTTCTTCATTTACACATATAAAACAAAGATACTTTTAAGAATTCAGTGATCCTGGAACTGTTATGAATTGAATGGTTATATTGATATAATATTATATTTGTTGTTCAACTTTACCCATTAATTTCCAGCTGACTTCCATAGCAGTGGACACATTGTTGTCAATGGATGGAAGATACATAACACAGCAAAAAATAAATGGTTTGTGTGTATGGCAAAAACACCCGAGGAGAAACATGAATGGTTTGAAGCTATTTTGAAAGAAAGAGAACGGCGAAAAGGTGGGTGTATGAATTGGGCACTATTATACTTTATGAAGATTCTAACTTAGCAAGAAAGAAGATAATGGGCAGAAGTTACGAGAAAGGAAAAAAGCATATGATGTTCATTTAGATTTCCCATGTAATGTAAGGCTCATGATAAAATACTTTTTTAAAAGATTTTTATTTATTTAACACAGCAAAAAAGAGAGAAAGCACAAGCAGCAGGAACAGCAGGCAGAGGGAGAGGGAGAAGCAGGCTTTCCACTGAGCAGGGAGCCTGATGCAGGACTCGATCCCAGGACCCTGGGATCATGACCTGAGCCAAAGGCAGATGCTTAACTGACTGAGCCACCCAAGCACCCCTAAAATACATTTTGAATACTTCTTCTTTTTTTTTTTTTTTAAGATTTTATTTATTTATTTGACAGACAGTGATCACAAGTAGGCAGAAAGGCAGGTAGAGAGAGAGGAGGAAGCAGGCTCCCTGCTGAGCAGAGAGCCTGATGCGGGGCTCGATCCCAGGATGCTAAGATCATGACCTGAGCCGAAGGCAGAGGCTTTAACCCACTGAGCCACCCAAGCGCCCCCATTTTGAATACTTCTAATATTATTACTAAAAGAAAATAAAAATGTTGAATAGTTAGTAAAATAATATATTGTGGCCAGCAGTGTCTTTTAAATAGGATCTTAGTCTGTCGAGGCCACTATAACAAATACCCCAGACCAGGTGACTTACAAACAACAGAAATTTGTAGCTCACTCTTCTGGAGGCCAGGAGTCCCAGATTCAGTGTCTCGTGACAGCAATTTCCCAGTTCATAGATGGCCATTTTCTCACTGTGTCCTCATATGGTAGAGGGGCAAGAGATCTCTCTGTGTCTTATTTATAGGGCCTTTAATCCCAATCCCATTCATGAGGACTCTAGCCTCATGACCTAATCACGTCCCACACGCCTTACCTCCTAATACCATCACGTTGAGTGTTAGGTTTCACCATATGAATCTGGGAGGCATGCAAACGTTCAGTCTACACAAATAATTTCATTTGCTTGAAAATTTGTTCAGTTTTCTTTGCACTTTATTCTTGCTATTTCAAAAACATCATTATGTAGTTTTACTGTAAGAGACAGACTTCAGTAGTACAATGCAGTGCTGTAGGGCCTTCAACAGTTATATCTTTAACAGTACATTGAACATTTCTAGACCAAATACGTTAGTATCCTAATTCTAGAATAAAGCACTCTGGATATACATTAACATTTTAAAATTGTTATAATGTCATTGAATATAATGCAGCCCAATAAGGAGTGTGTTCATATGAGGAGGACTGGCTCAAAATTGCTTCACATTTTTAGCAAGATTTGCAAAAGGTACTTGATCTGTCAATATTCAGTTATGTGAAGTTTATCTGCAATTAAGCACATTTCTGCAATTCAGCTAGGAAACAGAAATGCTTTTGTTATTACTAATTTCTTTACCAAATAACTGATAAGACAAAAAGCAGTGTTTATCCCTTTTTCCTAGAGATTTAGGAGCAAAATATCTCATTGCTGATGAAATTTCAGGACACAAAGAACCCTTTCTTCCACCTTCAGAAATTTTCTCTTGAAGAACATGCAAAGCTTCTACTTTTATTAAAATATTCATAGTACACATTTGTTTGAGAATTTCCAAAGCATTTCAAATACTTAACTCCTTTGATTGATCTGGGATGGAGAGCCTGTTAGAAAAGTTTAAAACAAAGATTATGAATACATAGCTGATTCTTTAAGTTTTGTTGAATTGAGCAATCAGTTCAAATAGCATAGCAAATCATTTCAAAGGTAAAATAAATGTTTCATCAAGTTGAACCTTTATTATTTTTCCAGAATAGCTATGCATATAGATAAATCTGAAGTGAAAAAGGAAGGAGGGAAAGAAGGAAGTGAAAAAGGAGGAAAGCAAAGCAAGCAAACAAGCATGTTCTATTAATTTGTTTATGTTAACAGGCTCTATTCTTAATAAATATTATTCTGTTACTGACAAATGGTAATTCCTCCTCCATTGTAAAAAATAAAAATGCTAGTAAAAAATTTTGTAGTTAGAAGACTGAAAATAAAAATCACAGAAATCTTGTGATTTATGTAGGTCTCATGATAAAGGCACCCATTAACTTCCCTTTGACCCCTTCTCCTTCTTTCCCCTATGCTCCAAATTCAGGTTTGTTTTTTTTTTTTTTAAGGTTTCATTTATTTATTTATGTGAGAAAGAGAGAGAGAGAGAACACTAATGCACATGGGGAGGGGCAGAGGGAGAGAGAGAAGCAGACTCCCTGCTAAGCAGGGAGCTTGATTCAGGACTCCATCCCAGGACCCTGAGACCATGACCTGAGCCGAAGGCAGGCACTTAACCGACTGAGCAACCCAGGTGCCCTGTAGTAGAGAGCTCTGTATCTGCAACCCCCTGCCCATGCTTGATGTGCAATAAATTTTGGTTTCATGCAGGCAAGAGTGAGTGAGGAGACTTTTTCAGTTACCTGTCCTTGGTTTCCTTTTTGATAGGTTTAAAATTAGGAATGGAGCAAGACACCTGGGTAATGATCTCCGAACAGGGTGAGAAACTCTACAAGATGATGTGCAAACAAGGGAATCTGATCAAAGACAGAAAAAGAAAACTGACCACATTCCCTAAATGCTTCCTTGGAAGGTAAGGTCCATAGTCTGGTTGCATGGATTTCTTTCATATTTTCACTATGTCATGTATCAACTACCCTTCCTTCAATGATTTGTTTTTCTTAAAAAAAAATTCCTCTGGGCATTTTTGAATATCTTTTTACTGTCAACATTTCCTGGATGATAGTGAGGTGAAGGAATGGACCTAGAGTCCGATATCATGGAAAACTTTAGACATCTATCTGTCCGTCCCTGACGTCAACAATTTCAGATGTATGGTGTTCTGAGAATGAAGCAGACACCGGGTTCAGGCGGGGATGGCAGGCGGCAGGTTCACTGAAGGGGGATGACGTCTAGCAAGGATGTGGTTAAAGGGCCTACAAGTCAGAGAACCAAAGAATGTAACACACAGAGTCTAAATCTGAGACAAATCAGCACTTTGACACCTGGGCTCAGGTTGAAGGACCATCGATGAGGAATCTGAAAAAGAGTGTCCTGCAAGGTCACTGGCGCAGAGCAACAGGCAGAGAGGTTGCCTGGGTTTTGAGCCTAGACCCGCTGTCAGTCCTCTGGGGTCTGCTGGCAGCTGCACGTGGAAATCCCTGCTGGGTGAAGTGTGCAGGACCAAAGGGAAGGGCAGCTGCCTTAAGGCATGCCCTGTGCTGGCTGTTTCCATATATTTCTAATCCTCAGATGCATACTTTGCATTTATAATCTTTATATTTTTTAAGGATTCAGAAACCAGCAGTCAGGGAGTTTACCATGCCCACCTTCCTACAGCCAGTGTCAACTCTGTAGGAGACTGGAGTGGTAGTTCAAAGCCCACACTTCACAGTCAGACTGTCTCCATGCAAATCTGATCCTGCCTCTGGCTAGTTGAGCGATGTGGGATGTTTAAATGTCTTTTTCCTCTCTAAACATGAAGATGATTATAGTGCTTACCTGTAATGCCTACCAGAATGTCTTCTTGATAAGTTATGCAAATACCATAAAACAGCCATAGGCCACACCAGCTCCTAACCCAGTTAGAAGAATATAAGTCAGGAAACCCTGGCCTGCAGGGCAGCATGGGGTCCCTTCTTCAGGGTCTGGGGTCCTCACAGCAGAGCACTCGGCTGCCAGCAAGCTGCTGTTGCTGTTCTTGGTAGGCCCCCAGCCGACGGCTCTTGTGGGAGAGAAAGAGTGGAGGGGAGCCCACCTTGGCTTAGAAACCCCATGTTGCAAAGAAGATCCAATTTTTTGAACCATCTCTGGGGCATAACTTCCAGGGTTCTGAGAGGGACATGGCTGTTTATAGGAGTCACTTCAAGCTATAGCTTCTCACCAAGAATGTATTCATATTCCATTTAGCCATCAGGAGTCATTTTGGCCATGAGCAATGCTGCCTGGTAACCCAGCAGACGCCCTGCCTCCATCAGGTTCCAGGGACACAGAGCTCCAAGGCTGACCCAGGGTCAAGTTTTCCTAATTAAAGGAACAGGAGTCTTGTTAACTAAAGAGTTAACACAGTGGTTGGAGTGTGGAGAGGGTGGCTGGGTGATGGGCACTGGGGAGGGCTTGTGCTGTGATGAGTGCTGTGAAATGTGTAAGCCTGATGATTCACAGATCTGTACCCCTGGGGCAAATAATACATTATATGTTAATAAAAATAATAAATAAAAAAAGAGTTAACACGATCTTACACGGCCAAGTTAGTTAGTTAGTTACAATGATATGTGAGCGTTCTCCACAGTGCCTGATACACAGGAGAGACTTGGTAAATTTTAGTTGTGTACATTGTGGCTTTTTCCATAACAGCACACTAGCTTAGTTACTAGTTACTAATTATAGTTTGAGATTGTTTTTGACTGGATCAGGATCCTGTCACAGAGTGTTAATGGGATCTTGTGATTTCTGTAGGTCCCAGGATAAAGCCACCCAATAACTTCCTTTCTTAATCCTCTCTTTCCTTCCCCTATGCTCCTATTTAATAGCAATACTTACAGTGTGTTCTTTTCCTCATTTTAATTTGGCATATTCAGGAATCTGCTGACATCAGAGTAGAGAATGATGCTTTCGCTATGTACCAACCAGCTCAACCCATTTGTCAACCACTGACGTTTCATAAGTGCTCAAAATGTGCCAGACACTGTGCTGAGCTCCTGACATTCATCAGCTCATTTAATCCTGTGACAGCACTGTGGAGTTGATACACTTTTTTTCCCCCAAGATTTTACTTATTTATTTGAGAGAGAGAGAGAGTGGGGAGCAGAGGGAAAGGGACAAGCAGACTTTTTGCTGAATGCAGAGCCCAATTTGGTGCTTGATCTCAGGACCCTGAGATCATGACCTGAGCCAAAGGCAGATGCTTAACCGACTGAACTATCCAGGCATCCCTGGAGTTGGTGTTATTATTTTTGTGCTATTGAAGAAAAAACTGAAGTTTTACTTCTTTTTTAATTTTCTTTCTTTTGAATAGCTTTAACAACTTCTTCTGCCTTAAAATGTACTTTTTAGACTGGATATCCATTTTTAGAATTTCATGCCCCTCGGTTATTTGATTTTAGCCATAGGTGTTGCTTTTGGTTTTGAAATAAATGGAAAGGTAATTTCCTGACACCTTCTATAGCTTGGCTTCTCTGAGCTCTGCACAATGTTGAAATCGTTCTAAAATGTATCCATTACTTTATGTAAAATTTCAAATGTTATATTTTTATAATATGAGCACAATAAAATATTTTATTGTAAAATGTTTCTCTATTTAGTGTTCTTTTAATGATACCACGTGGCCAGAAAAGCAGTACCAAGCTTGTGCTCTCCTGTGTTATAAAATATCATCCTACTTATCTGTGCTGTGGGGCTCCTCTCCCCACCCCAAAATGGTAAAAGATGTGGTTTGTGCATCCTCCCTGGCCTTTCACAGCCACAGCAGAAGGATGTGGTAGGCAGTTCTGATGGGTGGTTTTGTGCTGGAATATTCCTTTTGGATGACAGTTTATTCTTTCCTAAAGATTTTATTTACTTATTTGAGAGAGAGGGAGAATCAGAGAGAGAGAGCACAACAGGCGGGAGGGACAAAGGTAGAAACAGATGTCCCAATGAGCAGGGAACCCAATGTGAGGCTCGATTCCCAGACTCCAGGAACATGACCTGAGCCAAAGGCAGATGCTTAAGCAACTAAGCCACCCAGGTCCTCCCGCCCCCACCCCTCATTTAAATACAAGAATGGATTTATTAAAAACCTTATTTATTTATTTATAAAGGTTTTATGTATTATCTGAGAGGAGAGAGAGAGAGAGAGCACAAGCATCGGGAAGGGCAGAGGGAGAGGGAGAAGCAGACTCCCTGCCGAGCAGAGAGCTGGAGGTGTGACTGATCCCAGGACCCCGAGATCATGACCTGAGCCAAAACAACCAACTGAGCCAGCCATGTGCCCCACTAAATAACTTCAAAATTTGAAAACACTATAGTAAAACTATTGGTGTGTACTAATTTTATATTGCTGCAGAATAACTAACAACACACCTAGTGCCTTGAAACAACACCTATTCATTAGCTCATAATTCTATACGTCAGAAAGAAGTTGAGGTGAGCAATGCTCGGCTGTCTGCTTAGGGTCTCACAAGGTCAAATTCAAGGCCTAAATCAAGGGCTGAGCTGTGGCTGGCCTTATCTTAAGGGTCTGAGGAAAAATTCACTTGCAAGCACATTCAGGTAGTTGACAGAATTCAGTCCCCCATGATTGTAAGAATAAGTCCTACTTCTGTGCTGGCTGTTGGCCGGGACCACTCAGAATCTGCCTGTGTTCCTTGGTACGTGGCCCCTCTATCTTCAAAGGCAGCAGTGGCTCACTGAATCTTTCTTGTGCTTTTAATTTTTCTCTTACTTTTATGCCACCAGCCTGAGAAAACTCTTTGCTTCAAAGTGTTCAATTGACTGGGTCAAGCTCACTTGAATAATTTACATATTTTGAGGTCAACTGACTTGAATTTTAGTTTCGTATACAAAATCCATTCATACCACTACCTAGATTAGGATTTGGTTACAAAACCAAGGGATGGGATTCTTGATAGTGGGGTAAGAGAACACGTTTAGAATTCCATCTACCATATGGGATGTGCAGATTTTTTGGTTTGCCTTCTTAGAGTTCAAACACACTGTTTTCTTTGCCTGGAAAGCCATATTCCAGACAGTCTATCTCTTATATTAAGTCATTATTATTCTGTCTATTTTGTCTGTTTGCTATCTTTAGGATCTTGCTATATTCTCTTTACAGTTAAAACTACTCTATAATTTTCCCTTTGTGTTTATTAGAGGTCTCAGTAAGCTGAATAGGTATTATATATGGTTTAGGTAAAAATGAATGGGTATGGGTTTTCTAGAATAGGGTAAAGTTTAAATAATTTGGGGCTTTGCATATGTGAAAAAATGCAATCTGAAACTCACTGCAAGTAATTCTTTATATCTGAGACTCCTTCCAAGGCTGCTTGATGAAAGCAAGGTAGAAATAGTCTTCTTGGGGAGGCAGGGGTGGGAAAACCCTTTAACTGTTTCACTGGATTTCTATTGCAGTGAATTTGTGTCATGGCTCTTGGAAATTGGAGAGATTCACAGGCCTGAGGAAGGTGTACACTTGGGACAAGCATTATTAGAAAATGGAATCATCCACCATGGTAATTATTTTATTAATTACTAAGTTATTCTCTTTGGCCACCAGTTGGAAGCATCTTGATTCCGTTAACCAATCTGGCTTATAGTAAATGTCTACATTATAGGATGCTTATGTATTTTTAACATTTCAAATACCTAATATATATAGAACTGCAGTTCTGGGAATTTTGTAGAGTATGGGTTTATGGTGATATATTTGCTAATTTTAATGTGAATGGCTATGAAACAGGCAAAAATTAAAAATACAGGTAGGTATTTACCTGGAATAGTGGAGGAAGACATGGCAAGTTCTAACTGGAGTATTTGGGGCTGCATTATGAGGGAAAGGGCCTCATGTAAGGCATTTAAAATGAGTAGAACTCTGACAGAGCAGAAGGGAAGAAGGACGTCCTTCCCTGAGGCATGGGAGTGGGGTAGCTCATGGCGGCCTCTTAGGAACCAGCACAAACTCTCACGAGGCAAGACAGTCTACTTCATAGATGAATATACTGGAGAGGAAGGGTTTGGTGGGAGAGGTAGGCACATCTGATCCCATAAGATCTTAATTCCCTGGCTGTAATATGTTGGGTTTATTCTGAAGGAGATGAGGAGATGACGGACACTTTTAAGCAAAAAAGTGGCCAGAACATGGCTTTCAGAATGCTTAGGTGCAGCAATGTGGAATGTGGAGTAGAGATGTTGGAGACACTGTGGGTGAGCCCCATCCATCATGCAGCCCCCGTCTTTCCCTGCAGTAGGAGGATGATGGCTATGTACTAGGGCGTGATGACAGTGGCCCATCTGGGAGACTTTGGTGAAGCTGAAGCAGCCTGTTTGAAAACTGTTGGATGTGGGAGATGAGGAGTGAAGAGCAAGATCAGGTTACTGTGAGATTTCTGTCTGGTTGACAGGGATGACTATTCAGGAGAAGGAGCAGGGTGGGAGAGGATAAAGGGGTTTTGTCAGGTTCGTTATAAGACATCCACAGGGGAACACCCAGCAAGAGGTTGAAAATGTATGTGTAAAGCTCAGTGTATACAATCATGGGAATCATTTCAAGAGAGCACCAGTTTCCTGAGGAGATCTGTAAAAAAGAAGGAAGAAAGCAGTGATAATGGGACTGAGAAGTAAAGTGTGAAGAATTTCTAATGCAGAATGTGGGAGAGGAGAAAAAGAGGGAATTATGAATAAACATAGGTATTTGGCTAAGCTACTTCAATGTTCTTTTCTTTTTTTTTTTTCAATTAGAGTGGGATGAAACTGAACTAGATTCTCCCAGTTTTTCCTCACCGTCCTGGGTTCCCTGTGAATTCTTCCATCAAAATAGATCGCTAATCAGACCACTTATGTCACTTCCAGATCCCACCTTCTTCCCAGTTACAACTTCTCCTTCCTTGCTCCTGCTTTTGTCCACCATCCCTATGACACAGCCTCCAGGAAACAGCTGGAGACATTTTAAAACAAATGTAAGATCAAAGCATTCCCCTGCTTATAATCACCTACTGGCATCCCATTACACTTAAAGAAAAGTGTGGAACCTCTTACTTACTATGGTCCAGATCTCTTACCATGGCCCACAAGGCCCCACATAATAGGGCTCCTGACTTCCTCTGTGAGTTGGCAAATAATGTTGTACCCAGCTCATTATTTTGTGGCCCTTGTGGTTTTCTGTCTCTTCCTTAACTCTGGGATAACTCTGCATTTAGGATCTTTGCTCTTGCAATTCTCATTCAACTATTATTTATTAATTCCTAGTATATACCAGGGACCTTTCTATGTGCTGGAGGGACGGCAGTGAATGAAATGACAAGAGTCGCAGTGTTCATGACTCATGTCTTCAGTGACACTCTTTTAGAATCTCATCCTATTACCATAAACTGTGTTTTTAATTTTTGAAATTTTCTTCATGAACTTAGCACTCTCTAAAATTATCATGCTATTTTATTTGTTTATTTATTATTTCTCTCTTTACCTCCCATATTGATTCTGGCGCCCCATCAAAATAGAAGTACTATAGGAACAGGATACTGGAGTGCCCATCACATGTAGGTGCTCAATAAATATTTGCTCAGTGAATGAATAAAGGAGTAATTATATTGTTAGTAAATAAATGATAGTAGTGATAAATTGTAGGTGATTTTGTTCTTGATTCTTTAGCACTGCGAAAACACACCACATAGCATCTAGTGTGTTAAAACACATCATCCAAAAACTCATAAGTAAAAATGAAAAGATGTTGAGTTAGATGACTTTCCACTTGGCTGCTTCTCGTTCCTTTCTTCTAACCCCAAGCCCAGATGAATATTTGGGTCAAGAAGGGAATATGTTGTGTTTTGTCCTGCAGTCTACTGAAGCTCAAGTAGGTGGACTATTGAGAGGTTTTACATACAATCATAGACCTTCAGAAATCAGGTGATTCCTTTCTCATTTAGGCTACATACTTCCAGGAACTGTCTTACCAGTAGAGCAAAGAAGGGAAAATCTATTTATGAACTATTTGTTTATTCCTTTCCTTACTGACTCTCTCCTCCATTCTGTGTGTAAGATATTATGCTACCTAGTGTAAAATTATCATGTTATGGCCTTTATTTCTTATGGCCTAATAGTTTAAACCTATCTTTTTACCTTATTCATCAAACAATCCTGGTGTGGACATACTTCCTTTCAGAAAGGTAGAAATCCACCAGGATGGGATAATTACCTTTTTGTTGGGAACACTGAGAAGGAAAACTGTATTGGTTAACAATAGCTGCTCTAACAGATTTAAACCTCAGTACCGTGGCTTCCATTCTAGAAGCTATTTTTTCACTCAGGTAAAATTCAGTCACTGGTGGAGGACGTTGGAGGCACCAGGCTTTTAGTCCTGGGAGAGGCTCACCTACCTTCAATGCAGGGCTCTTAATGGTCATTTTGAAAGAGTGGTGGTGTTTTTGGTTTGTTTGTTTTAAATGGGCCTGTACACTCCATGTTTTGCCTTACTTTTGTGTGCATGTCGTTAGATGCAACTCAGTTCCGTGGCCACTCCTTATTGCAAGAAAAACTTAGAAATGTAGTGTAGGTTCATGCTCAGGGAAAATAAAAGCTAAACCAATTTGGTAAACAACAATCCAATGTCTGCTACTGAGGTATAGCTCTCAGGTCAATATAAAATCTAGGGAATTATATTAAAGCCAGAGTAATCATTATATAAACTTGTCGATGTTTTATAGTGATATCAGCATATAATAGTCATAAAACTGACTTTTTAAAAAATTTTTTCAATTTATTTATTTTCAGAAAAACAGTATTCATTATTTTTTCACCACACCCAGTGCTCCATGCAATCCGTGTCCTCTATAATACCCACCACCTGGTACCCCAATCTCCCACACCCCCGCCACTTCAAACATAAAACTGACTTTTAACATTTCAGTAGAGGTTTTCCTAACTTCTATTGTTAATTTGAGTGATTTCAAACTATTATGAGTTAGAAATAAAAAAGATTTTAAAGCTGTGAACAATTGATTCTGTTATTTAAATTATTTAAAAGAGTATTTTAAAAATGTGACTTTTGGTACTTGTATGGGATTGCTTACTGTATTTAGAAAGACCTACACGCTAAGTTTGTTATGATATTTTCCTTTTTGATATGAGGTACCTTGTAATAGATAAAAGTTAATTACAAAAATTGTATTTCCAGAGCTGAGAAGAGTCAGGGCGTGGGGAAGGGGATGTCCTTTGAAGGGGATATTAGGTTCTTTTCAAGCCCCACTTCTACTCTTGCTTTTATATTTCATAACAGGTGACCTAAAAATTATATGAGAACTAGTCACTTATTTGCATAGTGCATTGGGATCTGAAAACCAAAAACATAACTATTATGGGTGACATTACACTGACTTACAATGTCAAAACTGTTATGACTTTCCCTGAAATCATGAGTAGCTAGCCAAACATTTACAAGTCAATTGTAAGTTAGTACAAAGCAGAGTTTAAATAATATTTGTTAAGTATCTTCATGAATAGTCTTTTGGTCTGACCTGTTCTTCAGTTTATAACTGCTAAAAGCTTTTGAAGGAATCAGAGAGTTACATGGAGAGAGAACCACCCTTATTTATTGTTAAGATGTTTCTCACTGTATTTTTTAATTGCCTTCCTTTATTTATTATTTTTTAAAAGATCATATTTATTTATTTGACAAAGAGAGAGACAGTGAGAGGGAACACAAACAGGGGCAGTGGGAGAGGGAGAAACAGGCTTCCTGCTTGGGGCTTGATCCAATGAGGGGCTTGATCCCAGGACGCTGAGATCATGACCTGAGCCAAAGACAGATGCTTAACGACTGAGCCACACAGTCACCCCAGTTGTCTTCCTTTAAAAAGAAAAAAAAAAAAAAAAATAAGATTTTTTCGGTAAGGGATATCAGAATGGGAGAGTTTCAGTCCTAATCAACTTATCCTCCAACTTCAGATATCCCTTTTCTCCAATACAATTTTGAAAAGGAAGTAAAGAGATAAATTCTGGATCAAAATTTATTTTGAGGGATGCCTGGGTGGCTCAGTGGGTTAAAGCCTCTGCCTTCGGCTCAGGTCATGATCCCAGGGTCCTGGGATCGAGTCCCTCATCGGGCACTCTGCTCAGCAGGGAGCCTGCTTCCTCCTCTCTCTCTGCCTGCCTCTTTGCCTACTTGTGATCTCTGTCTGTCAAATAAATAAATAAAAATCTTTAAAAAAAATTATTTTGAAATTTCAAATGCAAAAACTTTTTTGATTACTTAACTTATAAGAACTTAAATCTTTTTGAACAATGATATTTATAACCCAATTAACTCCTTTTCTGATAAAGCACTAACTACTCTCTATTAGTATCATTCTATTTGTCAGTTTGATTTTAGTGTCCTGTAGTTTTATTGTTTCAGGATTTGATCAGTTGTAATGTCAGATTTGGGATACAGAATTTTTGTTGCTAAAAGTAATCGCTTCTTTAAGTGCCCAAAATTAACTAGTACAGATTCCCCTGAACTAGGAGTAGGAGAACATATTATGCAATTTCACATTAATAATTTTATTTGAATGTAGAAATATGAGCCAAACATGCTAGTGTTATTGGTATGTGGCTTCAGTTGCATTTAGTGAAAATAGAGTTCCTAAAATAAAGTTGGATGAACCATCTGTTTTAAAGAGAGAAAACTTGAAGAGTTGACTGTTACTGCTGCCATTATTCACATTGCAAATATTGCTGAGAACTTCATAAAAGCAAAGCCTTGCTATACCAGGAATTACTGGGTTGAAACAGCATATGTTTTCGGTATGATATGCTGATACATTTTCTTGTCTGGGTCTACTATTTACATTATAAAGGCTTATGCAATTCAGAGACCTCATTTATTATATCCAGTAGTGTGCTGAAGTTGGCTTATACAAACTTGAGAGAGCTGGTAATTAAATTTCTTATAAATTTGCAAGCTAGTTGTAAGACACAGCTATTATTAAAAAATTATATGAAGAGATAGTACATAAATTATACTATAAGCAAAGTTCATATATTATTAAAACTCATTACTTTCTAATTATTTTACTATATTTTATTGTTCTCCAGGTCCTTAGTGTTAATGTATCACTGCTTGTCTAACTCGGTGTTCAGTGATTTTATTTTGGTAGCTTGAAATTGGCTGGTGTGGGAATATTTAATACCATAGAAATTGGTGAATACTATAGGTCAGCAATCCTACCCCACCATGTAGAAAGCCAGCTGTATCCCTAGTAATATCTCAATATTGCATAGTTGTTTAGAAGACAGCGTTAAGCAACCTTTCTTACATGACCTGTACTCTCAAGAGTTAATAAACCTATTTTTCACATTCAGGAAGTTGCGGCAGTGCATTTGAGTGCAGAGCTATTCACCATTTTTTTCAAGGCAATAGCTAAGAGCTCCAGATTAACCCAAGATGAATTATCAAAGTCTTGTAAGAGTTTGCCCTATAACTAAGCACTCCAATTTAAATGTTGGAGGCCACGGCACGGCTGGAGTCGAGGACCAAACCAGGCCCTGACTTGTGTCTCCTTCAAAGTCTGGACACCTTGACAAGGTTAAGGACCGGAAAGTTGAGTGCACTGAGAAAGGGTCTGTGCTATGTGTCGTGCACTCGCCTATGTGACTTCCCACACACTCTCCCTGCAGTAGGGAACAATGTGGCCAGAGTCCTGAGTTCTTAGTTAATCCTTGTTGTTCTGTACCTCCCATAACCCACTCCCTGGTTGATTGTCTTGCTAATGGATTTAGCCAAAACTACCTGGGCTCATGAGTTTTGCTTGTACTTAATGTAAACTTGTTATAGGAACTTGCGGTCATCTGACTAGGTACTGATGTAATGCCTTATAAATTCTATTCTGGTTTGCCTTATAAATGCTTGTAAGACGTGGAATAAATTTGGCACTGAGGGACATCATCTTCAGTGTCCCTCCTGCCCCCCATCTCTTTGTCTCTTAACTTGTTTTCATCATCCTCTTATCCCCCACGGTTACCCTGGTCGATTCATGCTGGCCACGACATTTGAATAGGGATTTTAAACCACCAATCATTTTATTGTGGCAAGAGACATTTGGGGCCAATGTTTCCTTGAATTTTGAAATATCAAGACAATCATTTATTTCAATGACTCCTAGGGGATAAAAATTAGAATAGGTAGATTGTAGAGAAGAAATAAGTAACTGGTCTCGAAACATGCCATAGGATTGCAAAATATTTCTTGCCATGTTATTTTTCTTTCACACGTGTTTTTTTTCTTTTTGGCTTGATCTGGAAAAAAGGAGATGGCAAAAGGCTGTGTTTTCTATCTTTCTTTGGCAGCCATCCTGTGTCGATCTGATGGCTGCAAGCCATGCATGTGGTTTGAGTAGGTTGGGGTAAAATAGCTGAAACTTCCAATCTGTGTGTGTATGTGTGATAAGTCTTTTGGCTTTCTTCTGGATTCAACAAATGTAGGGTTTTTTTTTTTTTTTTTTTTAAGGTTTTGTCTATTTATGAGAGAGAAAGAGCACACGAGTGAGAGAGTGAGAGAGCACGAGCAGGGGGAAGGGCGTCAGGAGAAGCAGCCTCCCCACTGAGCAGGGAGCCCCATTTGGGGCTCCCTCCCAGGATCATGTATCCATGACTTGAGCTGAAGGTAGACACTCAATGTACTGAGCCTCCTGGACACCCCTCATCAAATGGAGATCATGAAAATTAATTCTGACAACTTTTTCTCCCCCTTCAACATTTTAAATAAAAAGTAAAGGTCAAAGTCTTCTAGTTAATCATGAAAACAGAGCCCATTGCAACAAATTATCTCTTCTGCGAATGTTGCATTTCCTCTAAAGAAAATATTTAAATATAAACTCTTAACGGTTTAATTTGTGGGTTTTTTTCCCCTCCACAAACATCATTTTTTGGTTAAAAGTGTCTGTAACATACTTTTCCTGGAAATCAAAAGAAAATGAGAGGAATTTAAATAGGAGTCTTTATGAATATGAAACTCTTGTCTCAAGGACGAAAGCAAAGGATGACCATTCTCATTTCTACTAAGGGCAAAAAATATTAAGTGACATGTGAGAAAGGCATTTCTCAGTTTCAGAAAGCTGTTGAAATTTTGGAATAAGTTGCATATTGATATTATATAGTCTACTCCAGAGATGTAAACACAGAATAAATGGTCAAGATTGGTGTATGGGTGGTCTTGGCCTGATTTCAGTGGGATAAAACAGATAAATACTAAAATTCACTTCTAGGACTGAGAATTAAATTATAACTCATTAGTTAGATTATCTGCTCTTTGAAGGACACGTTTTGCTCAACTTTGTGGCACTGTGAAGAAATAGAAAACACAACTTTATGTATTTATATAAATAAAATAATACACTGTACATACCCTTGTACTATGCTAACCCAATATTACAATCTCAACTTATTTCTTTAATCATTATATGGAAATCATAAAAGTATTATATAACAAAATCCTAACATGAATCCTATCAGAATACTGAATTAGTATTACTGTGTTAGGGAAGCAAAAGTTTTTTATGTTTATGTATGTATATATATGTATGTGTATATATATATATAACATGTAGTTTTAGCATTTGGGAATATGTATTTTATAAATTTATTTGTTTTTGTTTGCCAACTTTTAGATTGTTGATATTTTAGCATATTGTTTCTGTGTTCTTAGTTACTGATAAACATCAATTCAAGCCAGAGCAGATGTTATATAGATTCCGCTATGATGATGGAACATTTTATCCAAGAAATGAAATGCAGGACGTGATTTCGAAGGTAACAGCCTCTCCCAGAACCTTTTATCAATAGCAGAATTCATGTTGTCATACTGCACCAAGACGAAATGCTGTTGAGAGACTTAAAAAAAAATTCTAGTATAGAAAATGGCATTCATAAGCAAGCCTCTCAGTCTTTTCTTGCTATTTAAAGAATTCTAGGGTTAGATCATTTTTTTCATTCTCTTGTGTAGCTCTCAATGGAACTAATGAAATTGCATCCTCAGATTATATGCACTGAAAAGTATGTCACATGTGGCAACAAGTGGCCATTATACGTGAATACATTTTTAAAAAAGGTATATAAAATGTATGTAACATCAGTTTTCTTTGCACACTTGATGAGATTTATACTGACATAAAATGAACACATAGTATGAAGTGTTGCTGCATAGATTTATTTTCTGCTAATAGTTTGGAATTCTACATTTTAAGAAAAATAATTTTAACTCTTTATATATGTATATGTCATATGTATATGACAAATTCATAGTACAATTTAATCCTGTTTTTAATTATTTAAGTTATTTATTTATTTAGTTAGTTATTTAAGTTATTATTTAAGTTTTTCTAATGTAATGCAGTAGTTGAATAACTTAAATTGGTAGAGATTATATAATGATTCCAGAATGTTGACAGTGGATTTGTCTCAAAATTTCATTGGTCTGAACTTTGAATGATCCTCCTTGTTTTTGACATATCTTTATTTTATAATAGGGAGTGAGATTATATTGCCGTCTTCATAGTCTGTTTACTCCAGTGATAAGGTGAGTCTGGTTTCTAAGTTCTGGGCAACTTACATGGCAATATTTGTATTGCATATTAGGTATTTATTATTCAGCTGAAACCTCTTGGTTTATTTTATTATTTTATTTTATTATTTCACTTATTTTATAAGTGGAAATTTTACTTTTAAAGATTATTTTAAGTAATAATTAACCTGAAAATATTTCTAAATTTTCTGAGACTCTAATTATGCATTTTCCCACTTTTTTATTTTGATTTCTAAAGTTATTAGTCATTAATTCAACTAAATTATAGAGTTGATAATGAAATAATCCACATTTAGTTAATATTTAGTAAATAATAGTTCACTGGGAGAGAATTTGAAAATATTATTTACTATAAATACTACTCTGATTACTGTATGATTTCCTTTCTCAGTAAATTGTGTAATCAATTCTTGGATATGTATTTTTATAATATGTGTAATACTCTTTTATCCAAAGGAAAGATTTTATACTTGAAAATTCAGAATTACTTTGGAGTTAATAAGTAAAACAGTATAATTGTATTCTCTACCAATTTTTCCTTTTGAAAAGATATGCCCTTTTTTTTGAAGTGGAATCATAATTAATTTTCAGTTTACCTCTCTGGAAAGACAGCAGAAAACTGAGTTTTGTGTTATGATAACTAATTGAAGTAATGTATTTTTATAAAATTTATACTGATATACACTGATAGAATGTAGTATGATGTTACACTAATTTCAGATGGCCAGCTATCATTCAGAGTTTATTGACTGAAACTTAATATTCAGGACAAAAAAAAAAATGGATGTACTGTTTCCAAAAGGAATAAAAACCTTTTTTTCATTCATGGCTATAGAATCCAAATGTTTGATGTGCTGTGTTTCTACTTTTCATTCCGGTTTCCAATTTCAAGGAAACTCAGAACTTAGGGGGGAAAAAAAATCCCAAAGTGGCTGTTTAAGTGTATTGGAATGCTCACTAATGTTTTATAGAGAACACAGTGCAGATCCTGGAGGAAGAAAGAAAATTTACCCATCATTCCTGAAATTGCCCTGTCCGCTTTCACAAACAGACTTCCTAAAGTAAAAAGAAGTGCAAATGAAGCTATATTTATAGATTCCCTACTAGATTTCTAGCATAGCCTCCCTGAAAATATTTTGGATAATCTAACACTAAAAGATGGTTACTTCACTCAATAGTAAGTTGGTACTTAAATCTGTTTTTTCTGCTAAACTCATAAAAACGATCATGGTTACAGTTTTCATGTTACCTGTGTATATGTAGATTTCGTATGTGAGAAAATGTGCTCTGAAAATATATTTTAGCTATATGGGATTTCTTATCAAGAACATTACATTCCATAAGAGCTGATAAGAAGGGATTATTCTTTGGCTAGAAATGACAATTGTTTATGAGTTGTTAAGGAAAAATTTATGGGAAAAAAACATAAAACAGATGGAATGTATGATAGTCATGCTTTTAATATGTGTGAACTCAGCTTACAAAATGAAAAATTACTTGGGTGAAGAATTCACTAACCCTCGTGTGTTTTATAATATACTGACTATCCTTTTCCTTCTTATTGGTGCTTATGGAAACCAAGATAATTAACTAATAGTTAATTAATTAATTTTTAAAAATCAATAAAAAAAGAATCTGCTATTGATTACTGGCTAACCTGGTGTATTTATTACTAAAATCTCTTTTAGTAATACCAACTATTTTTCAGGGACTTTTTTTTATGAAGGTGGATAAAAATGATGTCAGTATTAATTGTCAGTTGCTGACAGGGGCTAAAGAACTGTGAGCAGAGCTAGTAATTATTTATCACTTCAAGTTGCTTGCAGTTCCGATCTTTTGACATTTTGAAAAGACTGTCATTTTCTCTTTGATGTAGGCCTGCAAAATGAATGAATTATAGATTTCTGCCCTGGGGGCCCCATTCTGATCAGGAACACTTGTTGGTATCTAACTTAACTTTGAATGATTTCCCAGATCTGGGAAGTCTACTGAAAGGAGAGGCTAATGTAGAGTCAGCTGGTTCCTTTGGTTCCCTGGGGATGAGGTGTCACTTGTCCATGCTCTGATCAGACAAGATGAATGACAGCGTTCTCAGCATGTTTATCTTAGGATGGACCTGCTGTATGCCACTGCAGCTGAGCCAAACAAATAATCCTCCAGTGCTAATCCAGCCTTCCTGGAGAATTCAGGAATAAAAGGGGTTGCTTTATTCTCCACATTTTGAGGAGTTGTTTTTGTTGTTGGTTTTTGTTTTTGTTTTTTAGGCTCTTTCTTGATTTTAAGGGAAGAAATTCTATTTTTATTATTCTTTTATAATGAGATACTGTATTTTTAGCTAAATCATTGTCAGATAATATAGAAGCAATAATTTATTTGTGTATACGAACATGTCAAAGGTGAACTATCCTGTTTTGGTATCATTGTGGCTCTCTTCCAATATAAGCTGATGAAGGAATTTTCTTGTGTTATATATATCTTGTAAACCTCTCTTATTTGCACATAATGTGGATAATAGATTCAGATTATATTTAGTAGACTTTTCTGTTGCACACCGATATTAAATGAAACATTTTCCTGCTCTTACTTATCCTCTCACCGGTTTTGGTTTCTTTTTCCTTATAGAGATAAAGATTACCATCTACGAACCTACAAGTCTGTAGTCATGGCCAACAAGCTGATAGACTGGTTAATTGCACAGGTAAATAGAAAAAGAACTTGCTGAGTTACATTTGCTGCTGCTTTAAGCTTTGAGGTGATTTAGGTACCTTCTTTGGTCACCATGTGCAGAGGAGACACAGGGAAATAGCTTGACTAAGTTCATAAGGTAATACAGAGTTAGGATTTGAATCTGACTTTATGGTATTCAAACTTAATTTTTATGCTATATGGTCTTTTAAGAGCAAGATGTTCCTATTTTTAAAATATCAGCTGAGGGGCACCTGGGTGGCTCAGTGGGTTGGGGCATCTGCCTTTGGCTCAGGTCATGATCTCAGGGTCCTGGGATCGAGCCCATGTCGGGCTCTATGCTCAGCGGGGAGCCTGCTTCCTCCTCTCTCTCTGCCTGCCTCTCTGACTACTTGTACTCTCTAACAAGTAAATAATTAAAATCTTTAAAAAAAATATCAACTGAGATCCAGTGAAAAACTAAGTGTAGGGGCACCTGGGTGGCTCAGTCAGTTAAGCGTCTGACTCTTGATCTCTCCTCACATCTCAATCTCAGGGTCATGAGTTCAAGACCTACATGGGCTTCTGTGCTGGGCATGGTGCCAACTTAAAAAAGAAAAGAAAAGAAAAGAAAACAAAAAAAAACACAAACAAACCCTAAGTGTAATTTGAATATATCACTGAAGAATACATACTCACAGACACTGAAATTTCTGGCATGTTTTGTTCATAATTTGTTTAAAGATATCTGTTTATTAGTCCTAGCAAGTTACTCTAATCTCCCTATGTCTTTCTGTTAGATAGTAATTGTGCTTTGACAATATAAGCTTTACTATTTATCTACATACATTTTAAATAGGAAAGTATGAAATTTATTGTTATTGTTGCTCTGTTTCTCAGAACATGGGAGCTGACAGCAGGTACTGAGAAAACGTTATTTGCAAATTAGGGCATTTACCCCCAATATACTAGAATTCAAATATAAATTTAAATGTTTTATCATTCTAGGTCACCTAATATATAAACAGTGTTTAATACTGGTTACAAAACACTTTGACAGAACTTACTGTTTTGTTAAGGGATATTGCTTGGTTGAAATGTTGTTATGCTTAGGTATTTGAGTCAATTTCATAAAGAGTTTTTACTTTTTTGTAATTAAATAAAGTGGCCTACATTTGATAATCCTAGAATGTTCTTTGCTTCAAATATCAATATTTGAAGCAATTCAATATATGTTTAATTCATATTCAACTCATCTGTGCACATAAATTTTGAGATTTTTATTATTTAATTTTAATTTCTAGACTATCCAAGACTTCCTGCTTTTGTATTTATAGCACTTAAATGTATTCTATTTAGAAGTTAGGATTTTAGATTAAACCAAGCAATTATTTTTAGATAAAAACTAATTCAGGGACGCCTGGGTGGCTCAGTGGGTTAAAGCCTCTGCCTTCGGCTCAGGTCATGATCCCCAAGCCCCACATTGGGCTCTCTGCTCAGCAGGGAGCCTGCTTCCCCTCCTCTCTCTGCCTGCCCCTCTGCCTGCTTGTGATCTCTGTCTGTCAGATAAATAAATAAATAAATCTTAAAAACAAAACCAAAAACTAATTCATACATGCAATGGGTTTACTTGAGTCAGACTTTTATAACATTATGGTCAAATATGTGTCATTGGAATTGGTTCTGTACTTAATATCAGAGTTGGCATTTCACATAGCAATTAAAATCTTACTGAATTCACACTCTCTTATACTATATATTGACCATGTGGGAAAACTGAAGAAAGGTTTTTTGAAGTGAAAGTTGGTGCCTAATAAATATTTAAAGTCCTGACTCAGGAAAGCAGTGAGCACCTTTTTTTTTTTTTTTCCCCTTTTTTGGCATTGTTTTACTTTTCAAATATGAGCATCAAAAAACAGAATAAAAACTGAACCATGTTGCAGTTATTTTTTTCTTCAGATTTTCTTAGTGGTCTGTTACAACAAGGTCTTAGAAATTATATCTTGTAGAAATTAGGGTGATGGAACGGGACTCAGGTAACCTACCATCTCATGATGGTTCTTCTGATAAATAGTTATGCAAAATTGGACAAGTCCCTTCATCTTGACAGATTTTTTTTTCACAACTGTCTACTTCTTACTAGAATTATGATCAAACAGAGAAAACAGCACAGGGACATTAGAATAACTTGCTAGGACTAACAACAGATACTTTAAAACAAGTGGGTGGATAAAACATGTAAAACATGCATTGTAGGTATGAATAATCGATTTTGAGTGAAAGCAAGGACAAAAATAAGCACAGAGTCCAGAGTTCAGGGGAACAACCCGACTAGGAAGAATTAAAATGAGAAAGTACTTCTAAACCATTAAATCTACAACTCTAAGTTTAAACACACCTATGTACATATGCTTGTTCCTTTATATGAGTCCTTAGATGAATAAAATAGAAGTTTCCTGGATAAAAACCTAACAGAAGGTTGCATTGGGCTTTCATATTTGCTTCAGTTATATGATATGATTATTTTTTCTGCAAGAGAGTGAAAGAGAAGCTTGTATTTACAGGCTCAGCTGAACAATTTACTTTTAGAGTCTTATAAATCACCCTGTATTGAGTCTCTTTAGGGGTCCTTAAAGAGCAAGACCATTGGTAGAAGGAATGTGATAGTAGAGATTATGCATAATGATTTTTCATTAACTTTAGTGTGTTTTCAATACATAGGATATTTTCTTGCTGCACAATTGGGATACAAGATTGAAAAAATAAGAGAAAGGGATCACTTGTGGTAGCAATAAATTTTAGTTATTTATAAATTTTCATGTTTAATACAGTATGGTTTTACTCAAGAAATAGATCTTTGTTTTTTCCCTTAATGTCAAAAAAAGATGTTTTAATTGAATGTTTTATAGCAATTAGGTACATCATGAGCTTATGAAAGCAGTGTGTGCCCTAATAAAAGAATGTTTCTGTCAGTGTGGTGCTGGGAATGTCAAATGCAGTGAAGACACAACAAAGCCTTCAGTTGCCTATAAAGTTGTGCCATGTTTTTGTGGTTAACAGGGGGATTGTCGCACCAGAGAAGAGGCAATGATATTTGGTGTCGGACTCTGTGACAATGGATTCATGCACCATGGTAGGTATTTTTAATCCTGAAGCTTACAGATGTATTTTTCTGTTTTGTTTTTGTTAGGGCACTGGGACTATCTCATTGTTTTAGTGAATTCATTTAGAGATGAATCAATAAAACTGTATGGGTCTTGCCATGTGCCCAGACCAGATCATATCTGCATTTTATTTCACCACTGGTGCCATTCCTATGTCATTGCTGTTATCTACCACTTGCCATAACTTCTATTTTCTTTTTCTAGACTGACTCCAGAGGAGCAAAAACTTGAACTAGACGTTTTTTTTAAGTAGCTTTGAAAAAAAACCCTTTGAAATTACTTTCGATCACACTTATGGTTTTTTGAATGCCAGTATGTTAAAATGATTAAGTGAGAGCATATTATGGTTGGATAATCATTGTTCTTTTTAGAAAATAGAAAAATGATTTTAAAATTTCACCAGAGATAAAATTATAAATCTCTGGAAAAAATGTTTCATTTTGGCTACTAATTAAAGATTTTCTTTCTTGTTTGATGAACTTCATTTCACCTAAATTTTAAAAATAATGAGATTTAGTCTTCCCTCTCTATTCATAGCATCTTATAGATTCCACAAACTCATATTTTTCACTGTTTACATATATATAACATATATATGCTTATAAACACATATTGATAACACTTCTACCTATTTGTCAATTACTTTTAGAAGGTTATTACTTAAAAAAAAAGATTTGTATATTTTATAAAGAGAGAGAATGGGGGAGAGTCAAAGAGAGAGGGAGAGAGAGAATCTAGAGCAAACTCCCTTATGAGCGTTGACCCAGCCTGGGCTCAATCCCAAAACCCTGAGAATGACCTAAGCTGAAACCAAGAGTCAATTGCTCAAATGGCTGAGCCACTCAGGTGCCCCAATGTTATCTATCACCGTTCTCTGAAGAAGGCAAAACCTTCAAAAACAAAAACAAAATCAAAACCTTCAGTTGTGTTGAGAGCATCTTTAGTTAGCATACATTCATTTGAGATTCCATTACATCCCACTATCTCTAGAGCACTGTGTGAGATGTGATAGAGAAATATCAGTCCCTGATGAATAAACTATTGAATGGGAGAAACAATATTATTATAAGCAATTAAAACTACAATATCAGGCTGAAAACCTTCAAATATTTTGTTGGTGTTTTTTTTTCTTTTTAAAGTATCAACAAGTAGTCATTTTATCTAAATATTTATGTTAAAATACTGATTTGGGGTGCCTGGAAGGCTTAGTCATTTAAGCAGCCAACTCTTGATTTTGTTTCAAGTCATGATCTCAGGATCATGAAATCAAACCTACATTAGGCTCTTGCTCAATGTGGAGCCTGCTTGAGAGTCTTTCTCTCTGTCTGCCCCTCTTATGCTTGTAGTCATATGCACATGCTCTCTCTCTCTCTCAAAAATATGAATAAATAAATAAAATAACAAAAAATTAAGTATTGAGTTAAAAATATTGAGTTAACAACAAAAGTTTTCACTACAAAAGTGTAAGTCAGAAAAAGTCTAAGCACATCCAATTTGGCCCCTCCCTGGCCATATTGATGTCCTTTCTCACTCTGGTCAAGCAGACTATTTTTTGGAGGAAAATAGCAATAGCAAAACACCATACAAGTTTGGGGGAAGTGCTTGGGTCTTGTAGGTAAGACCTAACTTGATCTCAAATATATTCTCATTTCTATTGTCAGCTGTAACACTTTACTTTTTAATTTGTGCTTGATAGTTTCATTTGTTAACCCAAGTTGCTGGCCAGTCTTCCTTGCAAAGATCATCAATACATGTATCATCCGGTCAACAGTTATTATTTGGAACTCTGTAAAAATAATGAAATAAACTAGTTTTGTATTAGTTTTTATATGCCAAATTAATCACATTTATTACCTCACTTTTAGTTCTGTATGTTATGAAGAAGATTTTATTGCCCCCATTTTCTGATGAGGAAACTACAGTTCAAAGAGTTTAAGTAACTTTCCCAAAGTCACACCCAGCATCAACCCCACACCTGGAGGTCTGTCTCGTCATAAAGCCAGACCTCGTACAGTGCCATGGGACAAGCATCTTCCCTTTGGCTACCCTGCTCAGTGAATTACCCTGTTCCAACAAGTATGCTTCAACCTACCAAGCATACATAAATAGGAATAAGAGAATATTTCTCTTTTAAAATATTTTGACTGATGTCAGGATCTCACTGAATATAAATTCTATCAGTATTTAGCTTTATTTTTAAAAAGGTTAATCTTTGGGACTTTGGGCAAAAATATTAATATTCAGATAAAAGGGGAAAATGACCTTTATTGAAATAAGATTATTTGAGAATAATGTTTTTTTAAAAAAAAACCAACCCAAAGAATTAGTGGAAACTAAAATCACATTTCACCCAGATGATATATTTCTGGTTTGAAGTGTTAGAACACAAGTAGCCACCATGGGAATTGCTCACACACATAAGAGCAACACTTACCCATTTGAATTTTCCCATCATTGTTCAGGATATTAAAAACACACTTCAAATGTTTACTACAAATTCAAAACAATGTAGGCTTCTATGTTTTGGATTACATACATTTTTTGACTCAGTATAATCTTTTATTAAATTTGGGTGAGTACAAAAAAGTCAACATTGAAAAAATACGGCAATAAATTTGACAATCTGGAAGAAATGGATGCATTTCTAGAAACATATAAACTACCACAACTGAACCAGGAAGAAATAGAAAGCCTGAACAGACCCATAACCAGTAAGGAGTTTGAAACAGTCATTAAAAATCTCCAAACAAACAAAGCTCAGGGCCAGACGGCTTCCCGGGGGAATTCTACCAAACATTTAAAGAAGAACTAATTCCTATTCTCCTGAAACTGTTCCAAAAAATAGAAATGGAAGGAAAACTTCCAAACTCATTTTATGAGGCCAGCATCACCTTGATCCCAAAACCAGACAAGAATCCCACCAAAAAAGAGAGCTATAGACCAATATCCTTGATGAACACAGATGCGAAAATACTCAACAAAATACTAGCCAATAGGATTCAACAGTACATTAAAAGGATTATTCACCACGACCAAGTGGGATTTATTCCAGGGCTGCAAGGTTGGTTCAACATCCGCAAATCAGTCAATGTGATACAACACATCAATAAAAGTAAGAACAAGAACCATATGATACTCTCAATAGATGCTGAAAAAGCATTTGACAAAGTACAGCATCCCTTCCTGATCAAAACTCTTCAAAGTGTAGGGATAGAGGGCACATACCTCAGTATCATCAAAGCCATCTATGAAAAACCCACTGCAAATATCATTCTCAATGGAGAAAAACTGAAAGCTTTTCCGCTAAGGTCAGGAATACGGCAGGGATGTCCATTATCACGACTGCTATTCAACATAGTACTAGAGGTCCTAGCCTCAGCAATCAGACAACAAAAGGAAATTAAAGGCATCCAAATCGGCAAAGAAGAAGTCAAATTATCACTCTTCACAGATGATATGATACTATATGTGGAAAACCCAAAAGAATCCACTCCAAAACTGCTAGAACTTATACAGGAATTCAGTAAAGTGTCAGGATATAAAATCAATGCACAGAAATCAGTTGCATTTCTTTACACCAACAACAAGACAGAAGAAAGAGAAATTAAGGAGTCCATCCCATTTACAATTGCACCCAAAACCATAAGATACCTAGGAATAAACCTAACCAAAGAGACACAGAATCTATACTCAGAAAACTATAAAGTACTCATGAAAGAAATTGAGGAAGACACAACGAAATGGAAAAATGTTCCATGCTCCTGGATTGGAAGAATAAATATTGTGAAAATGTCTATGCTACCTAAAGCAATCTACACATTTAATGCAATTCCTATCAAAGTACCATCCATCTTTTTCAAAGAAATGGAACAAATAATGCTAAAATTTATATGGAACCAGAAAAGACCTCGAATAGCCAAAGGGATATTGAAAAAGAAAGCCAACGTTGGTGGCATCACAATTCTGGACTTCAAGCTCTATTACAAAGCTGTCATCATCAAGACAGCATGGTACTGGCACAAAAACAGACACATAGATCAATGGAAAAGAATAGAGAGGCCAGAGGGCGCCTGGGTGGCTCAGTGGGTTAAGCTGCTGCCTTCAGCTCAGGTCATGATCTCAGGGTCCTGGGATCAAGTCCCGCATCGGGCTCTCTGCTCAGCAGGGAGCCTGCTTCACCCTCTCTCTCTCTCTCTGCCTGCCTCTCCATCTACTTGTGATTTCTCTCTGTCAAACAAATAAATAAATAAAATCTTTAAAAAAAAAAAAAAAAAGAATAGAGAGGCCAGAAATAGACCCTCAACTCTACAGTCAACTAATCTTCGACAAAGCAGGAAAGAATGTCCAATGGAAAAAAGACAGCCTCTTCAATAAATGGTGCTGGGAAAATTGGACAGCCACATGCAGAAAAATGAAATTGGACCATTTCCTTACACCACACACAAAAATAGACTGAAAATGGATGAAGGACCTCAATGTGAGAAAGGAATCCATCAAAATCCTTGAGGAGAACACAGGCAGCAACCTCTTCGACCTCTGCCGCAGCAACATCTTCCTTGGAACAACGCAAAAGGCAAGGGAAGCAAGGGCAAAAATGAACTATTTGGATTTCATCAAGATCAAAAGCTTTTGCACAGCAAAGGAAACAGTTAACAAAATCAAAAGACAACTGACAGAATGGGAGAAGATTTTTGCAAACGACATATCAGATAAAGGACTAGTGTCCAGAATCTATAAAGAACTTAGCAAACTCAACACCCAAAGAACAAATAATCCAATCAAGAAATGGGCAGAGGACATGAACAGACATTTCTAAAGCAAAGAAGACATCCAGATGGCCAACAGACACATGAAAAAGTGCTCCATATCACTCGGCATCAGGGAAATACAAATCAAAACCACAATGAGATATCACCTCACACCAGTCAGAATGGCTAAAATCAACAAGTCAGGAAATGACAGATGCTGGCGAGGATGCGGAGAAAGGGGAACCCTCCTACACTGTTGGTGGGAATGCAAGCTGGTGCAGCCACTCTGGAAAACAGCATGGAGGTTCCTCAAAATGTTGAAAATAGAACTGCCCTATGACCCAGCAATTGCACTATTGGGTATTTACCCTAAAGATACAAACGTAGTGATCCAAAGGGGCACGTGCACCCGAATGTTTATAGCAGCAATGTCCACAATAGCCAAACTATGGAAAGAACCTAGATGTCCATCAACAGATGAATGGATCAAGAAGATGTGGTATATATACACAATGGAATACTGTGCAGCCATTAAAAGAAATGAAATCTTGCCATTTGCGACAACATGGATGGAACTAGAGCGTATCATGCTTAGCGAAATAAGTCAAGCAGAGAAAGACAACTATCATATGATCTCCCTGATATGAGGAAGTGGTGATGCAACATGGGGGCTTAAGTGGGTAGGAGAAGAATCAATGAAACAAGATGGGATTGGGAGGGAGACAAACCATAAGTGACTCTTAATCTCACAAAACAAACTGAGGGTTGCTGGGGGGAGGGGGTTTGGGAGAAGGGGGTGGGATTATGGACATTGGGGAGGGTATGTGCTTGGGTGAGTGCTGTGAAGTGTGTAAACCTGGTGATTCACAGACCTGTACCCCTGGGGATAAAAATATATGTTTATAAAAAATAAAAAATTAATAAAAAAAAATTCAAAATTCTTTACTTAATAGTAATTTAGAGGAAATATCAGCTTGAAGCTGTTGAAAGAAATAGAATAATATCATAGGGATATTTGTGAATGAAACTTCTTCTAAGAGTATGACATTGAGGTTATAGGACAGATATTAGTTTATTTAATGTCTATTATTATGGAAAATGGTTTCAGTTTTTGGATTAATTGGAACAATTTGGATCTCTGTTTTTGTAGTCCTTGAAAAAAGTGAATTCAAAGATGAACCCCTGCTTTTCCGCTTTTTTGCGGATGAGGAAATGGAAGGATCAAATATGAAGCATCGACTTATGAAACATGATTTAAAAGTTGTGGAAAATGTTATAGCCAAATCACTATTGGTAAGATCATCAATATGTTATATAAGTTTTCTTCATTTATTCTGTTTGATTTGTACCTTTTTTCATAGTTTCTTTATTAGTAACATTAATATTTTGCATTTCAGATTAAATCCAATGAAGGCAGCTATGGTTTTGGGTTAGAAGACAAAAATAAAGTTCCAATAATAAAGTTGGTAGAAAAGGGGTCTAATGCTGAGGTAATGTAAATCACCATTTTATTTAAATTTGTTGTCCATAACATACAAATATAAGAGTTCTAAACAAATTGAAATCAGCTTTTAAGTATCTCTGTTGAAAATAGTGTTTCTGAATAATCTTATTCTGAGTTGCTACACCACTATTGGAATTTGTGACAGAGTTCATGTACTCAAAGATACATGAACTTGGAGGGAGGTAGTACAAAGATCTATAGTTGTGAACTTCTTGACCTCCTGGGAGGTCACATGGCTCATTCCATGTCCCTGAGACTTCCCTGTTCATTATCGTTCTAGTCTAGAACCCTGTGGAGACTGTGTATAGTGGGACTACATTTTCTATGTCAGATAACTGTTCGTTAAATCAAAGTCTATGTCTTTTATTTTCCTATCACTTCTGACTGTCTTATAAAGATATAATTTTTTTCTATTTCATTTATTTATCTTTTATATAATCAGTAATGTGCATGCTTTGACTTATTTTTTCATTAGGTTAATGTCGTTTGATGTTCTCTCACCTCAGCAGTTTTTTAAACAAAGGAATATCCTGGTTATTCATTCAGAATTATTTATTTAGTACCTATTATATGCCAGGCAGTTTCTAGATTCTGGGAATACAGCAATAAACAAAAGAGACAAAGTCTCCTGCTCTCATGGAGCCTACTGGGAGTGTTATATCCCAAATATGTAAGATTTAAAGTATTCTCACCTTGGTACCTGGCTTGTAAACATGCCTTAATCCTCAAGCAAGCTTCTAAATATGGAAATCTTAAATGAAGACTGTGAGAATAAGTAAAGTATGACTTTTTGCTTTTAACCTATTTAAAGTTAGTAGCAAACTTCTATCCACCCTCCTATCTGCTAATACCCAAGGTCTCCATCTTTTACCAAAACACAAACTCATGCAAGACAGTGTTTTCGGTATAGCACATTAATTTCAAATGAAATAACTCTGGTTAGCTCATACTTTGTTAGTGGGCTGGGCCAACTAATGACTAGTTTTAGTAATTTTCTGCAAGAAGGAAATGTTTCTCCTAGACATTTTCTGTGGGTGTTCTTAGAGCATAGCTTCATCTGATTATGTCACTGATTAAGTGCCCTCTCCCAGGTTTTCATCATTTCTCTGGTAACCAAAACAGCATGTAGTTCAGAGGCAGTGGGATTGGTTAAGAATGGTGGCCTGGGGGCGCCTGGGTGGCTCAGTGGTTTAAGCCTCTGCCTTCGGCTCGGGTCATGATCTCAGGGTCCTGGGATCGAGCCCCACATCGGGCTCTCTGCTCAGCGGGGAGCCTGCTTCCCCCTCTCTCTCTGCCTGCCTCTCTGTCTACTTGTGATCTCTGTCTGTCTATCATATAAATAAATAAAAATCTTTAAAAAAAAAAAAAAAAAAAAAAAAAAAAAAAAAAAAAAAAGAATGGTGGCCTGGTTGTAATGCAGAGATATTGTCTTCTTTGCAATCTTTTCAGCTCCTGACAATCTGTGCTTTTTTGGAGCTCTTTTCCAGGCCATTACTCTCTCCTGCCCTGGAGATGTTTATGCTGTGTCATGTTAGCAATGCATATTCAGTTGTCATTGTTGGCTATAGAGAGGTTGAATCTCTCTGAATTAATTGGATATAAATGGAAAAGAGTAAAAAAAAAATTAATTAATTAATTAATTAATTAAAGGATAAAATAAGAAAAAGAACTATAAGATTCAACCGAAAAGAGGGCTACAGGAGGAGTACAAAATTAAGTCATAAAAGAAGGGGCAGGGAAATTCAGTGCAAATGGGTGATCAAATTTAAAACTAGGTCAAAGAGAATAACTGTGTTATCTCCCCCACAGTTCTGTTGTGTGAAATTATATAAAAAACATTGCAGATGTTTTGAAATGTCAAAAATCTGTAAGTTCTAGGTCTTTTCATTCTTCTAATTCTGTGAAAAAAAAAAAGATTCCTTATTAAAATATAATTTGATTTTTTTTCCCTATTTCTCTCTTAGATGGCTGGCATGGAAGTTGGGAAAAAGATTTTTGCTATTAATGGTGACCTAGTTTTTATGAGACCTTTCAATGAAGTGGATTGCTTCCTGAAATCATGCTTAAACAGCAGAAAGCCTCTAAGAGTTCTTGTGAGCACAAAGCCAAGGGAGTAAGTTGTATTTTATGTGGGATTTTAAAAATTAAACATAGGTGAATAAAATAGAAAAGTTAACTAAGTGCATGTCTAGAATTAAATATCACATTGCTTGGGACATTTAGACCTTACCAAAATCACTAATACTGGTCTTTAATGATGGGAAAAAACTACATTGCTCATGCTGCTAATGCTTGCTCCTTAAATCAGATAGTTTCAGCAGAAATAATACTTCCTACTTGCTGCCCAAATTTTCCTGTTCTGGGTTAGGTTGAGTCTGATTAAAAGTGAAGAAAACTGGTAGAACACTTGATAATAAGGAACGTATTCCCCATGTTCAGCTCTAAGAATTTCAGGTCTATGATTGGGTCAGATATTAGGTTTATAATTAAATGCTTTTAAGAAATGGGAGCACAATTATGTGAAATACACTTGCATGCTTGCTGGTACTTAGTGATATGTCAATACTTTTTAAAAAAATGCCTAGTTATCTACCTACCTATGATTAAGGAAAAAACCTCATGTTTATTATAGCCAATTCAGAGAGTATAGGTTTTCTAAATGAAGATGTGTTTCTTATAATCATATCATCCATAAATAGCCATTACTTTTCTGAAATTCAGTGATAGTTCATTTTTTGAAGTGCTGTACAGATTTACAGAACCATGTATTTATAAAATCATGCATTATAATCTGTTTTTTTAATTATAAGAGATTTTGGATATACTTGGTAGACATTGGCTTTTCTTCTGCAAATCATTGATGGTCTAGTGTTTCTGTGTCACATTTCCATGATTTGTTTAACCAATAAGTTAATTCGTGTAATTTATGTGAAGTACTTCATGTAATGTTTTAATGTACTATGATTATATCAAAATTGCTGTTTAAAATTTAATTTTATCGTTTCTTACTTGTAATAAGCAACTTTATTCACTTTAAGGTAAATGAAGATTACCACTTAAAAACAAAAGGTTTATTTTAACTACTTAGGAAAATATTCTCAGTATATATAGCATAGTATTCTTCCCTGCCTTAATATATATATTCAGCAATAACTAGGTGTACTCTTTAACTTAGTAGTTGAAATGCAGTGTAATAAGCTAGAATATATGTGCTGCCAAAGCAAGCATGCAATGTAATGAGCTAGATTCTATGGCATTAAGTCATCAAGGTCGATGTTAAAATGTACCAGGAAAAGAGTGAGTGTGACTCATTAAAATTACTCATTTAGGAAGACTTTGGTCTAGAGGGCAGAGAGTAGCCATAACAGTGTCTTCTCTCTAAACCTATTGTTCATCTATTACTCCCTATTAACCCAACTCTAAGTAGGGTAAGGCTCACCTAGATGCCTACCTCTGGTCACTTTGAGGACACTTAAAAGGAAAAGGACAGACTGGAAAGGAATAAGGGGGTCATAGCCCAAATCAATCATCAGTCAACAAAACGTCCTCCCCTTGCCTCCAGTGCCCCTGATTTAACCCTGTAACTACTGATTCACTGATCATAGACATTTCAACAGTTGGATCATTCTGAAGTCCTCAACTTTAAGACTAAATAGATAGGGGCAAATCTTCAGTCCAGGAATTAACTACTAGATGAGCAGCATTAGAACCTGTGTCTCCTGACTCTTCCTGCAGTGTTTGTCACACAGTATCTGGAACCCCCTATTTCCTGTTCAGGTTCAAGCTTCTGTTCCACTGCTTGCTTGCTAATTGTGTTGCTTCAACATCTTCATCCATAAAAAAATGGCGATGATGAGTGTCTGTGTTGTGGAGCTGCTAAGAACATTAAATAAATTTAGGTTTTTAAAGAACTTAGTGACTTGTTCAGCACATAGTGTGTGCTCTAGTGATTTTTTCTGTGATGCTTGTCTATTCTCTTATTTCAAGTTTTCATTGCTCCTTTACTATATCAGAAACATTTTATATTGTATTTCAAAACAGTTTTGAGGATAGAGTACTCATTTTTCATCTCTTACTTTTATTTATTTTTTTAAATATATTTTTAAAAGATTTTATTTATTTGATAGAGATCAGAAGTAGGCAAAGAGGCAGGCAGGGAGAGAGGAGGAAGCAGGGTCCCCACTGAGCAGAGAGCCCGATGTGGGGCTCGAACCCAGGACCCTGAGACCATGACCTGAGCCGAAGGCAGAGGTTATAACCCACTGAGCCACCCAGGTGACCCCTCATCTTTTACTTTTAATTTGCTTGAAATCTATAGCCTTTCCTTTATGTCCTTATTCTAATGTATGATTCCTATAAATCATTCTTTCATATTTTCTTACAATACCCACTTATACTTGATGTATTGTCTTGTCTGGGGTTAAGGAGGAAAGCAGAGATATGAGAAGTTAATCCAATAGAAGTTTTCTTTTGAATCTAGCTGTATTTTACACTTGATAGCATCAAAGAATTTTTCAAAAGGCTTTGTAACAGATTATTTAGTGCACTTACATTCTATGAGAATGTTCCTTTTGTATAATTTTAATTCTTCGTTTAATTGATAATATAGTGGTCCCAGCAGGGAAACATGTTTTCCAAAGATCATTTGATGAAGAGGGCCCCAGTATTATTACCAAAATGCACCTCATAGTGTTTGTACAAAATTTATAAATCTATAATAATTTTCTTGAAGATTAGAGTAAGGTCAGCCTTCACTAGCAATATTAGAAGGACAGAAGACCTTGCTCAGAAAGAACCAAGAAGGCTGCTATGAATTCCTCACAATCCACAAAAGCAACAATGGCTCACCATGGCCTGAAAGCTTGAAGTTATTTCAACAAAAGTGAACTCTCATTTGTAATACATAGAAGCATGAGCTACTTCTACTTTTTTGGTTCATGCTCAGAAAATGCATTTATTATTCCCTTTTTCTTTCCCTTAGTTATCTTCCATTTTCAGGTATCTTTTTTTTTTTTTTTTTTTGACAGATAGTAATAACAAGGTGCTATTCAAAGGAAACAAATACAGCCTTATACACCAAAAAGTATGTAATTAAGGATAAAAGATAAATTTGTCCTGTAACCTCTACTCCACCAATATGTAGATCACTTCATAGTGTATAGTCTATAGTGTGTAACCTAATTCATAATATGGCTTTCAAGTTTCCCTAAAACAGATAATTTGTATTTCAATCAAGAAATGCTGGACTCTGATATAAGGATTGCCACTCCTGCTTTCTTCTGATGTCCATTAGCATGGTAAATTCTTTTCCACCCCCTCACTTTAAATCTGGAGGTGTCTTCGGGCTTAAAATGAGTTTCTTGGAGGCAACATATAGATGGGTTTTGTTTTTTTATCCATTCTGATAGCCTGTGTCTTTTGATAGGGGCATTGATGGGATTGGGAGGGAGACAAACCATAAGTGACTCTTAATCTCACAAAACAAACTGAGGGTTGCTGGGGGGAGGGGGTTTGGGAGAAGGGGGTGGGATTATGGACATTGGGGAGGGTATGTGCTTTGGTGAGTGCTGTGAAGTGTGTAAAAACCTGGTGATTCACAGACCTGTACCCCTGGGGATAAAAATATATGTTTATAAAAAATAAAAAATTAAAAAAAAAAGATAATTTAGAAAGATGCTTCCAGAGTTAAAAAAAAAAAAAAAAAGAAATGCTGGACTGCCTGCCTCATGTATATTCCAGATCACAGGACCAGCCGTCTGCCGCCAGACACTAACGCTGTATAGGGCTTTCTCAGGGGTTCTAGGCACAGCGTTGCTCAAATTGCTCTAGCAGCTTTTTTAATATACTCTAAGTAAGTGCTGCTGCACCTAACTTCAAACTCTGTCTAATGTGCCCTTGAAGTGCCGCTGACATATACTTCATGATTAATTCATCATCTTTTGGAGAACACATTTGTTTCTTGGGCATCTAGGGCTATCCATCAAAATTTACTGCATTGTATTCGTTTGTCTTTGTTCTGTACTGCAATTTATGATACTCATTTTTATAGTTGTGATGTTCCGCCTTATCTCATCTTCTCTGCTTTTCATTGTTGCTCTCTGATCTCCGGCTTCCTTCTGTGGAGTGGCTCACTTATTAGTGCCAAACTGGACATCCCTCATGGGTCTGTCATAGCAGCAGCTTACACAGGCTCTCCTTTCCTTCAGCTTCTTTTCCACATGGCTTCATTGAAAATATTTCTTTTCTTATTTAGGTTTTCCCTTTTGATGTAGTATTATTTAAAAAAAAAATTTTTTTTTTTAATTAATTAATTTATTTATTTGACAGAGAGAGATACAGCAAGAGAGGGAACACAAGCAGGGGGACTGAAAGGGAGAAGCAGGATTCCTGCTGAGCGGGGAGCCCGACAAAGGACTCCATTCCAGGACCTTAGGATCATGACCTGAGCCGAAGGCAGATGTTTAACGACTGAGCCACCCAGGCGCCCCTTGATGTATTATTCTTTCCAAGTTTCACTGAATAAATACTGAAGTTAATCACATTCTTAAATTATTTTGGTGTAGTGTTTGGCAGATCTGTTCTTTATTACTAGCTTTTTGTTGTTGTTTTTTGATGAAGTTCCCAACAGCTAGGATGTATTAACTCTATGTTTCTTTTATTAGTTTTCACAAAGAAATTCCACAGTGCACTGTCTTCTTTGCAACAGTAAATTAAGGAGTTGGGTGCCTGAGTGTCTCAGTCTTTTAAGTGGTCAGCTCTTGATTTTGGCTTAGGTCATAAACTCAGGTTGTGAGATGGAGCGCTGAGTCTGAGTCTGGTTCCAAGCTCAACAGGGAATCTGCTTGAGGGTTCTCTCCTTCTCCCTCCCTGCTCATGCACTCACACTTTTTCTCTCTCTCTTTAACATAAATAAATTAATTTTAAAAAATCAACTAAGGAGAGAAGCTTCCATTTTATTGAAGTGCTTACATAATTCATAGCATGATGTAGGGCAGTTGACCAAAGATTCCTTTTTTAATCTCCACTGACACCCTGCAAAGTAAGTTTTAACTTTCTATGGAAAGTCAAGCTCAGAGAAGTTAAGGAGTTCATGGAAGTTATTCAACTATCAAGTGAGTAAATGAGGACTCAAAGCTAGTTTTTCCTGATCCTGGAGCCTGTTCCTTATTCAGCATATACCGTGCACTAGCCGTGCTCCATTGAGGAAGTCTGTCATGCAGGTCTACTGGGTACCTGTGTGAGGGCATGCACCCTATTTGTTTCCTGTTTCTAATTCAGTCAGTGTCTTTTATACAGTAGACTCTCAACACATTTATTTAAAGAATGAATAAAAGTAGACATATTGTATTAACCAACTGTGGCATTTTAACATCATCTTACCCTATTTTCTGACTGATTTTAGGACAGTGAAAATCCCAGATTCAGCTGAGGGACTTGGATTCCAGATACGAGGATATGGCCCATCAGTTGTCCACGCAGTAGGAAGAGGTGAGGAATTCATCCTGCATGGCAGACAGCTTTTCAGCATATTTGGATATTGCCTACTGAATAAGAATATGTTCAAAACGTGCATGGTCATGTTGTCATGTATTTTCTCAAAAGTATTTTTACTTTATTGGCTCAATGGCAGTACATTCCTAAAAATAATCATGGGACGCCAGGTGGCTCAGTTGATTAAGCAGCTACCTTTGGCTCAGATCATGATCCTGGAGTCCCAGAATCGAGTCCTGCATTGGGCTCCCTGCTTAAGCAGGGGAGTCTGCTTCTCCCTCTGACCTCTCCACCCCCCCCCAACTCATTCTCTCAAATAAATAAATAAAATATTTAAAAAAATAAAAACTTTTAAAAATTGTAAGGCATATTTATCACTGTTAGAAACTGATGACATGAATGGAACCAGAGCGTATTATGCTAAGCAAAATAAGTCAGTCAGGGAATGATAAATACCATATAATTTCACTCATATGTGGAATTTAAGAAACAAAACAGATGAACATAGGAGAAGGGAAGGAAAAATAGAATAGGATGAAAACAGGAAGACAAACCATAAGAGACTCTTAACTCTAAAGAAAAAAAATCAAGGGTTGCTGGTGAGTGGAGAAATGGGGTAAGTGGGTAATGGGCATTAAGGAGGGCACATGATGTAATGAGAAATGGACATTATATGCAACTGATGAGTTACTAACTTCTACCTCTGAAACAAATAATATACTATATGTTAATTAAGTTGAATTTAAATAAGAAATTTTAAAAAACTGATGAGAGTATAAGAATGCAACTGATTTCTGTACATTGATTTTGTATCCTGCCACATTACTGAATTGCTGTATGAGTTCTAGTAGTTTGGGGGTGGAGTCTTTTGGGTTCTCCATAGAAAGTATCATGTCATCTGCGAAGAGAGAGAGTTTGACTTCTTCTTTGCCAATTTGAATACCTTTTATTTCTTTTGTTGTCTGCTGTTGCTAGGACTTCTAGTACTATGTTGAACAGCAGTGGCGAGAGTGGACATCCTTATCGTGTTCCTGATCTCAAAGGGAAGGCTGTCAGCTTTTCCCCATTGAGGATGATATTCACTGTGGGTTTTTCATAGATAGATTTTATGAAGTTGAGGAATGTTCCCTCTGTCCCTATACTTTGTATAATTTTAATCAGGAACAGATGCTGTATCTTGTCACAGGCTTTTTCTGCATCAATTATGAGGACCATGTAATTCTTCTCTCTTCTCTTATTGATTATTCTATCACATTGATTGATTTACAAAAGTTGAACCACTCTTGCATCCCATGAAAATATAGAAAGGGAAATTAGAGAATTGATTCCATTTACTATAGCACCAAGACCCATAAGATACCTGGGAATAAACCTAACCAAAGAGGTAAAGGATCTGTACTCGAGGAACTACAGAACATTCATGAAAGAAATTGAAGAAGACACAAAAAGATGGAAGAGCATTCCGTGCTGATGGATTGGAAGAATAAACATTGTTAAAATGTCTATACTGCCTAGAGCCATCTATACTTTCATTGCCAATCCTGATCAAAATTCCACTTTTCAAAGAGCTGCAACAAACAGTCCTAAAATTTGTATGGAACCAGAAGAGACCTGAATTGCTAAGGAAATGTTGAAAAAGAAAAACAAAACTGGGGGCATCATGTTGCCTGATTTCAAGCTTGACTACAAAGCTGTGATCACCAAGACAGTATGGTACTGGCACAAAAACAGACACATAGACCAGTGGAACAGAATAGAGAGCCCAGATATGGACCCTCAAGTCTTGGTCAAATAATCTTCAACAAAGCAGGAAAAAAATATACAGTGGAAAAAAAAGGCAGTCTCTTCAATAAATTGTGCTGGGAAAATTGGACAGCTGTGTGCAAAAGAATAAAATTCGACCATTCTTTTATACCATACACAAAGATAAGCTCAAAATGGGTGAAAGACCTCAACATGAGGCTGGAATCTCTCAAAATCCTGGAGGATAACATAGGCAGTAACCTCTTTGACATTGGCCACAGCAACTTCTTTCAAGATATGTCTCCAAAGGCAAAGGAAACAAAAGTGAAAATGAACTTTTGGGACTTCATTAAGGTCAAAAGCTTCTGCACAGCAGAGGAAACAGTCAACAAAACAAAGAAGCAACCCACAGAATGGGAGAAGATACTTGCAAATGATACTACAGACAAAGGGCTGATATCCAAGATTTATAAAGAACTCCTCACACTCAAGACATGCAAAACAGATAATCATGTCAAAAAATGGGCAGAAGACATGAACAGACACTTCTCCAAAGAAGACATACAAATGGCTAACAGACATTTGAAAAAATGTTCATCATCATTGGCCATTAGGGAGATTCAAATCAAAACCACATTGACACCTTATACCAGTTAGAATGGCCAAAATCAACAGGACAGTAAACAACATATGTTGCAGAGGATGTGGAGAAAGGGGAACCCTCTTACACTGTTGGTGGGAATGCAAGTTGGTGCAGCCACTTTGGAAAACAGTGTGGAGATTCCTCAAAAAATGAAACATAGAGTTACCCTATGACCCTGCAATTGCACTACTGGGTATTTCCCCCAAGATACAGATGTAGTGAAAAGAAGGGCCATCTCTACCTCAATGTTCATAGCAGCAATGACCACAGTTGCCATACTGTGGAAAGAACAAAGATGCCCTTCAAAGGACAAATGGATAAAGAAAATATGGTCCATATATACAGTGGAGTATTATGCCTCCATCAGAAAGCATGAAGACCCAACTTTTGTACCAATATGGATGGGACTGGAAGAAATTATGCTGAGTGAAATAAGTCAAGTAGAGAGAGTTAATTATCATATGGTTTCGCTTGCTTGTGGAGTATAAAGAATAACACAGAGGACATTGGGGAATGGAGAGGAGAAGTGAGTTGGGGGAAATCGGAGGGGGAGACAAACCATGAGAGACTGTGGACTCTGAGGAACAAACTGAGGGTTTTGGAGGGGAGGAGGTTGGGGGGTTGGGTGAGCCTGGTGGTGAGTATTATGAAAGGCATGTATTGCATGGAGCACCGGATGTGGTGCATAAACAATGAATTTTGGAACACTGAAAAAAGTGAAATAAAATAAAACTTAAAAAAAAACAACAACAACAATAACTGATGAAGGAATGATGCCTGCCAATCTCATTTTTCTGCATGTTTCACTTTAGCCAAAGGGTATAACAATTTTAAGGTTGTCTATTTGTATTTTTCTCTGGCGGCAAATAGCTATATTTTTGTCAATAACTCAAAGATGTAAGTTTTCAGGTTTAAGAATGATCTGTGTGCTTTATAACCTGTTGCTCTAAGATTACTTCAGGTGTTTCTATAAATAACATTTATTAAACCATAAAATGCATTTTATATTAAATAATAATGTGTTTATATTTTATTCTTTTTTATTTGATAGGTAAGTAAACCATTGATATCTCTTTTTCTATGTATTTTAAATTTTATAGTATACTAACTAGTAATAGTTAGTATACTATATAAAGTATAGTAACTAGTAATGATTTAAGGGAATGACTTTTAGAGCCCACATAGTGTATAACTTGCTGCTATAGAAAGAAATGTCATTATAAGCAAAGAAGCTATGTGTTCATCTTAACCAGAGACATACATGCTTTTCATTACCAAGAAACATAAAATGTAAAGTATCTTCATGTGATCACCCAAATATTAGTCTGGAAAATTTGGAGAGGGGCATTGCTATCAGAATCAAATTGATCAAGAACATATGAGCTAGACCTTTATTACATTATAAAATTGCCTTTGTTAGTGTATATATGACATAAATGAATCTTATTTCAAAAACTTGTCTTTTCACTCAGGTGTTTAAAACATATAGACTAATAGATATTTAAAACATTTCCAACAACTTATTCTTATTATATAACTGAAATGGGATATATTTAATACTCAAAGGGGATAGTCGATACTTCCAAGATCTTCATTTTCACTGAAGACAAAAGAGTAAGTCACATTATCAGTACTATAAAATAACTGAAAACCTGATTGAATGACGGTGTGCTTCTGTCCTTACTACGGTGTCATTTAAAGAGCCGGATTCTTTCTTTGGAAAGTAGTTGTAGGGTAGGCCCAAATCTGGTTCCTATGCTCTTTGCTTCTGAAGAGTAAAAGAAATGCTTATGTGCTTTTCCTTTCAGATGCATATTAAAGGGAAAGATACTATTCAGTGGTTTCTTTTTGCACAGTAATTTTGCTATAAGAAGGAAAAACTTATTTCCCTTTTTCTTCTTTGGTGCCTTCCCATCTCCACATACTAGAGTATATCTATAACTGAGATTTTACCTTTGGAATCTAAAATTCCAATATGCCAATTTCTTATTGCAATCTCATCACTTTGGTATTCTCAGCTTGTTTTTTATTTTATTTTGTTTTGTTTTGTTTTGAATTCATTTGGGACTTCCAGGCTCTGGATCCTTCTTTTTCCCCTGAAGCCTCCCTTCTTTAGCAGCCTTATCCCATGGCAGGTCACCTCACTTATTCTTGCTAGCATCACCAGGGTCCTCTTGTCCTTATTCTTCAGGTGCACTAAATCACCTCTTTAGCCTTGGATGAACTTAATCATCCTATTTGCTTTTCCTCCTGAGTGGGGAAAAAAACTATCATGGGTGTGGAATTAGCATTATCCCAGTTTGCCGTCTTTTGCTGGGCCTGTCTTACTATTCAGCAACCTCTTCATGTCTCTCATCACTTCCCTCTTTCTCTCCTGTCTCCCAAAATGAACTTCCTTTTTCACCCCACAGACAAATTCAGGGTCCTAAGTATAAAGCCCTCAGAGCCCCACACCTTTTTCTGTACACCCACACCTTTTGCTGGTTCTACCACCATCACCAGCTTCCTCCCACCCTAGAGGAAGAGGTGGTTTTTTTTTTTTTTTTTTTTCTTTTTAGAGTTCAAGGTGAATTTCTCAATAAGTGTTCTAGATCTTATGCCTTCTCTGGAGCGCCATGCTGTCCGGTATTCCCTTCCAAAATTTCAGCCTTTTTTTCTTGGATTATTCTAGTACAGGCTGTGAGCATGCTCAATTCTTTCCCACTAAACTAAACAAACAAAATGATCTTAAACTAGAACAGCAAACACAGAACTTGTCCCTTTTCCTTCTTTTCCCATTTAGATCCACAAGGAATTGGCGTTGCCTGGGACCAGTTAGAAATGCAGAATCTTAGGATCCACCCAGGACATACTGAGCAGAATCTACATTTTAATGAGATCCTCAGATGATCTGTATGCACATCCAAGATTGTTAAGCTCAGCTCTAGAATAGTGCTCTAATAACTTTTTTTTGTCATGACCAAACTTCCTGAAATGCTGTTTGTATTTTCAGCTGCCCTTTTTCTCTTCCTATTTGAGTTTTAGGACAGTGCTATAGACATCCGTCCCCATCTCTCCCCACCCATGTCTCCAGAGCCTGTCTTACAAGAGTTATCATAGTCTTGACTGAAAAATACTACGGACATTGATAACATCTGTATTAATTTGAGCTTTCTGTGGCATTTGATTAAACCGACTACTCCTGTTTGCAGAAAACGTTCATCTCTTGATTTTGAGATGATGCTTTTCAGATATTTCTCCTATCTGTCCTCCGGCCGGTCCCTTCATCTATTGTTGGCTCCCTTTTTTCTTCTCTGCCTTCTTGTTTTCTGTAAGAAATCTTATTGATGCTCTTGCTGGAGATGTTTAAATCTCTGTCTCCACCTCAGACCTCAGCATCTCTCTAAGTGAACTTCCCATCCATTCTCTGAACTTGCTTTGCCTTTTGTATTCTCTTTATTTGAATGACTATCTACTCAGCCACCGAGTCCAAAGGTAGAGGTGTCATCCAGGGGACCATAGCCTCTTCACAAACTCTGTCATCAAATATCAAATACTCGATCTTGATTGCTGTAGATGCCTGTTATGATTTTGATTTTTTACTTAAACTCAGATGATTCATTCCCTGTTTGGGGTGGGGGGAGGGTCATCTCACTGTGCTTAAAATTCTTCAATGCTTTTCCTCATGCATATATAGTAAGGTTAAGGTCTTAGGACTTCACATGGAGTAGGCAAGGACTTTACAATCTGGCTCTGCTTGGCTTTCCAGGGTCTTCACCCACCACTCCCATTTTAAGCTCTCACCAACTGCTCACGTGCTCCCAAATGTCCAGGTTATTTCTTGACTCAGTGCTTTTTTTCAGACTATTCTTTCTATGAGGAATGTCCCATTTCCCTCCAAGACCTACTTCAATCCAGAAAAACCACTTGGAATTTCTGGGCGTGAATTTTAGTGAGAAAAAACATATATATATATATATATGTATATATATATATATAGTCTTCTTGAATGTAAATTATGTTCTCTAAGATATTTCATAATTCTTTCATGAGAGAAATTGCTTACAAAATAAGGCTCTTCTAATATAAGTTTTATAATCACTTATATTAATTATATTCATTGTATCTATTAATGGTGCTATATAAATGTTGACTTGCTCAGAATATCAAATAATAATGACTTGAAAGTTTCTGAAGATCTTAACTCACTGGATATTTCACTTGCTTATTTAAGTCTATATCTGTGCAAATGAATGATAGACAGTTGCTGTCATCTGATTCATTTTATTCTCCACCAATTCTGTGGTTTCTGACCCTTTGAGGATATCCTGAATGCTTATTTTACTTAGCAAATCCAATCTATTTGTGGTTGCTAATTGATTTGATTTTTTTTTCTTAAGAATTTCTTCTGTTTGCATTTTAAAAAATGAAAGTGATTATAGAATTGATGAATCATTATATTGTATACATGAAACTAATATAATGCTGTACATTAATTATACTTTAATTCAAAAAATAAGAAGTAAGACTGAAATTTACAAGCTATTGTAAATTTCAAAAATGTTGCAATAACAGTTACTAAGAAAAACCAATGAAAGTAAATACTAGTTTAATATTTAGATATTTCATAGACTAAAGAAAGATAAGTAAGGCATACATTTCTGGCTTTCCATTTTGCCATTATGTATGCATATGTAGAAAATTAAAACTGACTAGATATACAGACATACAGAGAGTCAGGATGAAGCAGTGATCTATTGGCTGAAAATCTGATGACATGTGACGATGTGAAAGTATAATCTTGAGTTGAGATGGAGTTTCTAAGTAACATGCTACCAGCAAGTTCAACACTGCTATTTTAATGTTTTTGTTCAGTTGATATTTTTAATTTCAAGTTTTATAGTGATAACTGTAAATGATTTGGCTGCTGAATTCTGTTATAATTTTTATTATTTTGTACATTGTATCGTACACATCATTACAAATTAATATGAAAGGGAATGTTACATATCAAAATTTGTGACTTTGAATTCTAATATGTTTAGTCTTCTTGCAGAAATGTTTATTTTTATATTATCTGTGATTTTAATATAGTTTAACTAGATTTCCTTGTGATTAAGTTTCATTGAATGGGGAGTATGGAAACAGTGTTACTTGACATTTTGAGCCTTCTCAGGTTTATCTAAATCAATGGTAGCTTAACAAATTCCAGACCTATTGTACGTAATTGTGTTTTTAATAAAAGGAATGTATATTTCCTTTAAGTTTGCATGCAGGAGAGTGTACAATATCGTGTGCTTGTGTGTGTGTCTAAGCCTGCAGTCAACTTACTATCTGCTATTTATAATACAGCTTTGATATGATCATCAGAATTGTACATACAATAGATAATTAAAACCAAAAATGTCTCAATAAAACTATGAAATGTGAAAAAAAAAGTTGAGAGGGAAAATAACTGATTAGTATTATAAAGGTCACTTTACAATATCCCTTCACATTCATTCTCAGAGAGATGGGAGAATATTCTGTTAATCACAGCTTGAATGGCTAGATGAAAAGTAGAAAAATGTTGAGAGGGCATTGCTATCAGAACCAAATTTATCAAGAACTTACTAGCTAGATCTCTATTATATTTTAAAATTGCTTTCCTTGTTGCCTATGTGATAAAAAGGAATCTCATTCCTCAAATTTTTGGCAATTTTCTCATTTGTATTTGAAGGAACTGTCGCTGCAGCAGCTGGTCTTCACCCTGGACAGTGTATTATCAAAGTAAATGGAATCAATGTCAGCAAAGAGACCCATGCCAGTGTTATTGCACATGTTACAGCCTGCAGGAAATACAGAAGACCAATGAAGGTAAATTGCCCTGCAGTATACCCGGATCTCATTGCAAACTTGGGTAGAAAGCCGAGAGGTCAACACAAGATAGTGCCAGAGATGTCTGTGTTTTCTACCTTTAGGTTCACATTTAAGCACAGCGTTGTAAATCTCTTGATGATTGCTTTATCTGCATAATTATTTATAATCAATTATGCTTAAATGATTGTGTCTTATTGTTAACAGTATTAATCATTGTTTAAAAAGTGCTCTGGGGTATTTTCATTTGCATTGTGATAGGAGTTTCCAAAGACCTAACTGTTGATCAAATTGAAATCCAAAGGTTTGAATTGTTTTCTTGACCCTTGTGAATGCTTTAGGATATATAATGGTCACTGTACATCTTTGTGGGTTTTATAGGGTCTATGATTGAGTTTTGGATATATTTATTTAACTGGATTTAGCTCTTAAAAGAAAATACCAAAATGTACTTATCATTACTTAAAATTCTAAGCATTGTCCTCTGATTAAATTTCAAGAGCTGTAGAAAAATAAAATTAGAATGCTAATTTATAAGCAAAGCTTATCCCATGAGGTACAATTGCATATTGGGCTATAAGAGAAAATTCTCTCAAATTAATCAACTAAATGTAAAAGGAACTTTAGAGGAGAGGCTTTGTATTTTTTTCCTTCATGCATAGCCAGGTACTCTTTTGGACTTGAGAATATGATTTTATGTCCAAACCAGAGAGAGGAGTGGAGTGGTTATTTTCTCATAGGCCAGGACTGACATCCTATAAAATACTGAACCTACAAGAAAATAGCTCATCAATTTTGCTTATTAATAAGGTCAAAAGAGCAAAGCAAATTGGAATTCATGCATAGACTCATAGTTATTCTGGTTGATAATGGTAAAAGGCGAAAGATTTATACAATCTGAAGAGAAAACAGAGTATGATTGGTAATGGTTTAATAAATATTTATTGGACTGTATTATTGAATGCATTTTTTTAAAAAGACACTTTTGAAATTATCAAAACTTTCCCCTTCAATTGGAATTTTGATAAGTGACCAAAGTGATTTGAGTTTGGTTCCTTTTCACTTTCCTTGACTGCCTTCTTAGAGAGGGGGTGGTTAGTGAAATGATTAAGAAAAGCAGTAAATAAGGGTTCCTGGTGGTTCGGTCGGTCACAATTGGCTTTGGCTCAGGTCATAATTGCAGAGTCTTGAGATTGAGTCCTGATCAGCGGGAAGTCTGCTTCTCCTTCTGCCTCCCTCACCCCCAGTCCTGCCACCGTCTGTTCTCTCTCTCTCTCTGCCTCTCTCTCAAATGAATAAATAAAATCTTAAGAACACTTATGAAGATTTTTATTTGGGTGTTATAGGCAACTGATAAATTACTCCCCAAATTTAAAAAAAAAAACAACCTTTTTTTTTTTTAAGAAAAGCAATAATTAGAAAAATTCACTAGGCAAGTCACCTGCTCCATCATGTATCCATTGCCACAAAACAGACTGTCCCAAAACTTACTAGCCTTAAAACAAAAATGATTGATTATTTCCCTTGATTCTGCATCTGCAGATAGATTGAGTGTTGATTCCTATGAAGGTGCTGATGGGCAGAGTTTTGCTGGGAATGTCTGGGCTCTGCATCTCCCCCCTTGAGTTCTCTCACTCCAGAGCTCCTCCCTATGACCTCCCTTTCCAGTCTAGGGAGTTGTCCTATCTGCATGGTGTCTGCCTTTGAAGAGGGCATAAAGCGATCAACTCTATTTAAACCATGCTTGCTAATATCCCTTTGGAAAAATCAGATCCCATGACTAAGCCTTGGCTCAGTGTGAGAAGGAGCTACACAGAGGTGTGGATACCAGAGCATGTGGTTCCTTAGGGGTCACAACAAGTTACCAAGGGGTATTTGAATGATCGATATTAACTAGCCTTTTAATGATGGTTGGCAATATAGTAATGAAACACAACTGTGAAGTTAATATAAGAGAAAAATGGATGATGTAAATGATATCACAGTTATGTAGTGCAATTCAGTTTCATCATCTGACCTAGGAAAGGTATAAACTTTAAAGTAAATAATGCAGACCTGAAAGAATTTGCTTGGTGGCCATTTCCTCTTTCTCATTTATTTAGATGAGCATGCAATTGCTATTTTAATTAAAATATAGGATGATTAATGATATGGAAGGATTAAAAAAGTTACATCACTTGGGAACCCAATGAAATGAAAGATGTTCTTCCAATTTTCTTATTGGTTTGCTTCAAAAAAGCATTAACTGTATTAAATATATGTGTCATGAGAGCATTTAAGTGGTTTGTATAGTGATACATGATTGATTCTTCAGAAAACTGTCCATCTGGCATTTATTTATTTAAAAATGTAATTTATAATTTAAGATATACTTGAGGCATTTAAGTAAGACACTTGGGAAATGCAGCCTATTTAGAAACATCTTTGGAAGATAAAATTTCAAGCCTAAAAAAAAAAATCAATTTGCTAAATAATATACTTGCTGTTGACATTTTATTAGTTTCTGATGTTGATTTTCTTTCTCTTTCAAATTTTATTATCTTTAAATAAACTAGAAGAATAAATAAGATTATCAACTCTCCTAAAGTGGGTTTGTGAAATGGATATACATTTTTAGAAGCACTAATACTCTGAGGTTTCTTTCCCCCTCCTCATTCCAGCAAGATTCCATACAATGGGTGTATAATAGCATTGAGAGCGCTCAAGAAGACCTTCAAAAGTCTAACTCCAAACCTCCTGGAGATGAAGTAGGGGATGCTTTTGACTGCAAAGTAGAAGGTGGGTTCCTTGTTTTTCTCCTAATTTGTCATAGTAGTATTCTTTTTCAGTGTGCCTGTGTCTCATCCCAAGTATTGAATATCTTCTATGTTCAAGCAACTTTCTTAAATCATTATCACCAAATAGATGTTACGTCAAATACATATGTAATAATAGCTAGTCACTAACATGCCATTGTTGTAAAAACTCATCAAAAAAGAAAATCTCTCCATAGTGTTATTGTCATCATCCTTATTTTATGGAAGAAGAAATTAAAGCTTATTAGCTTAAGGGATTTGCCTAAGTCAGTAAATGGTAGAATGAGGATTCAAACCCCAGTTATAACGTGCTTCCTTGTTTTGAGCTTAAATGCTGTGTGGACTTTCCTAATCCAATGTGGTTCACAGACCAGCAGCTGCAGTATCCCCTGGAGAGATGCAGAATCTCAGCCCCTGCCCAGACCTATTGAAACAGAATCTCCATTTTAAGAAGAGCTGATCTGTATGTGCACTAAAATTTGAAGCCTGAGTTTAGAAAGAAAGTCTATAGTCCCTTTGAAAATACTTTCTTGATTCAAGTAACTTTTACTGTATTCTAACATTAATTGTAATGCAAGAGACAATGTAAAAGTGAGAAGAGAGAGATCTTTTGATAAGGACTCATACCATTTCTGTTTCCTCTGTGAAGCAACCAGCAGATTACTGTATTAGTGGCCTCTTCCTCAAGAGTAAAGGGAGAGAGGCAATTAAAGTTATATTTTTGCATTGGACAAATACCTTGAATTATTGTTTCAACATTTTTCCACAGAAGTCCTTGAACCTTCGCTTACCTTTTCCTGGTATCTTTCCGTTCACATTACTAGTAGATAACTCTGGACATCTTTATTGTACTACTAGGTTCTTCCAGACCAGCAGTTACACAATCTCCTACACACACTGATCATAAGGGCGGCACACTCTGCCAAAAGCTGTGTTCCCTCTACTCCTACAAGGCCACTGGGTAGGAGCCACTAAGATCATGGGTGATATTAGAAATATTTCAACCATACTGGAGCTCCAAGGTTGTTATGACATACCAACTTTCTTAATTATTTAAACTAGAACAAATCTCAGGACCTTGTCTTGAGGCCTTTATTCCTCATTTAGAGTTAGCTGTTTTTGCTTATCATCATTAGTGCCACAGTGAAAAGGTTGATGAGTTGCTCTGATAATTTATTTCTAGCTATTCTGGGACTCAATTATTCTAAGATAAACCATTATTCTGCTTTTTCCTATGTTATTTTTGCTGTGCCTGCCATTCTGGGACTTAATTGTTTTTAGTTAACTAATATTCTATTTTTGCTAATTTAATATTTGCTGTTAGGTTTCTCAGGGGTTTTTCTTGCTTCAGCTTTTAGGTGTTTTTATGCCACTAGACTGACCATTGGCCAAAAACCAATAGGAAGATAGTCCAGATGAAAACGTTATTATAGCAAACAATGACATTTTCTCAGTGAGCTATCTACAGAAGATATGCTGTCTGGGGGAAATTCATGCATCCTGTCTGCTGAAAAAAAATTATTATTGGATCTCCTTTCCACTTCTTCAGAATGGCTTTATAATTTTTTCTGCATTGAACAAATATTCATTCAATGTTTGAGGCAATTTTAGGAGCCCTACTTTAAGTCATGCATGGTTCTAATAAAAAAAAATAAAATTGTTTGTGTAACGTTTATAATGGTATAAATAGGCATACATATGGTCCATAGATCAAAATAAATGTGCAAAGACTAGTCATGTTAGAGTGGTGAAATTCGGATCACTCAAACATATGTTTTTTTTTTTTTTTTTAAAGTGTTCTTGTTTTTAAAAAATGGTAACGAGACATCAGATATAGCCATCCTTTAAAGAAATCTTTAAAAATTATTCGGAGAGACTCAAATTTTTTGAAGAGACTAGAAAACCCTTCCTGAATTTGTTGAATTCATAGTGTCTTTGTTCCAGAGGTAATTGACAAGTTTAACACCATGGCCATCATCGATGGGAAGAAGGAGCACGTGAGTCTGACAGTGGATAATGTGCACCTGGAATATGGGGTCGTGTATGAGTACGACAGCACAGCTGGGATAAAGTGCAACGTGGTAGAGAAGATGATTGAGCCCAAAGGTTTCTTCAGCCTCACCGCCAAGGTATGAGTGATCCCGGGAAAACAAGGGATTTTGTTCTAAATAAAGTCCCTGACACCACCCCCACCTCCACTTTAAAATGTGTAAATAGCTGTATGTGCTTCAGCTGTCAGCTCATTCAACTTTCTCTTCTTTTTTTCCCCCATTACTCCATATGCGTACAACCTTCCTTTTTATTGATCTCTTTTGGAGTACAGTGTGATGTTAGATGGGACTCTTGCCCAGGCAAATGTTAGTTGATTTGGCAAAGGCTTCTCTGCATTTAGTTGAGTTTGCTACATCTGTTGATTCAGTATCATGATTACCTTTCAGATGGTTTTTGTGACAGGTGGTGCTTTTTTAAATGTAGATAATCCTCTGAAAAGTATTTGAAGTCTTGAAATGTATTATAAGAAACTTCAAATTCTGCAAGTCTCACGTTTATTCCATAAAATTTCACAAGGCGTAGAGATCCATTTATGAATAGACCCTCAGACATTTATGTAATTCTTAGCTGGGAAGGATATCATCCTTAGTCTTCAGACTAAACCAAGATAGAGCGGGAGGAAGGGAGTTTTCATCAAATGGATGAAATATTTTAAGTGAGAGGTGACCCTGTGCTTGCTTTTCATGACCCCTCCACTAAGTAAATAAGTAAAGCTCCTAGTAGACCTTCCCCAGGCCTAAGCTCTAGTATTTCATTTGCTTTTCTATCACTTGGTAAGGATTCAGGTATTATATATAGCTTCCCTACTTTTATTTTTTCATGTTAACTCTTGTTTCATATATGAGTAGTTGAGATAGACTATGCACTATTTCAAAAATTCTTTTATGTTTTTGTTTTATATTCTAAAAGTCAACCTCAAAAATATTCCATTATTCTGATGCTGTCCTACCACTATATATCTTTTGATATAGAATCTGTGTTTTCAAAATGCAACCACTTACTATTACATTACTAAGGCAATCCATGTAAAAGTTTGGCACCAGGTTATTAGCATTATTTTATCTCCTTTTTCTAGTTATTTCAGATTTTCAAAGTTACATGGGTTATTTTATGTATGAGAACTGTATAAGTCTTGCAGATATTTCTATTTTACACATGAAGAAAAGAAAATAAAAGAAATTAGAAATTTAACCAAGATCACATGGCTAATGATAAAGCGAACTCTATTATTTAGAGAAGCGACTAAACAAAAAGCTTACACTTTATATTCTGTAAGTCAGAGAAGTAGAGGTGGTGAGGGAGCTCAAGTAAACATAGCATCTATATATTGTATCCCTCATCCAATATTATAAAAACGTCAGGTAAGGGTGTAACTGATCCTTGCAATCTTTGAACAGTCATCAGTATGACACGTAATTAACTCAACTCGTTGGAAATTCTCAGCGATCAGTAGTATGCACACACAAATACACACAAGTGCTGTCTTACAATTGATTCAAATAGCCAAAGGGACTTATTAATTGAATATATCATAGGGATGCTTTTATCAGATGGAGCTCAGACCCTGCAACTATCATTGATTTTACTTTAGCCGAACAATTTCTTATTCATTTCATCAGCAAACATTCGTTATATGCATTCTCTGTACTGGCCTCTCAGTAGAAAGTAAGGATGCCATTCTGTTGGTTTTCCTTCATGTTTGTTGTTCTGCTACCAAACTGAGAAAAAAAAAAAAAAAAGTTCTGAGTAACTCCAACTAAAATACAGGCAGTGTGCTACCACATCAGAGCATACTGACTTATCCAGCAGGGAGTCTTTGAAGTCCACTCACTTTCCTCAGGCAACCTTTAACAGCTGGCAGAAGGCAAAGCATGAGGGGCCAAACACACAAGCCCATCACTTCACTGGGATGGTTTTACTGAACACAGAAATCCCAAGCAGCTCAGGGAAGTGTGCCGGGTAGGAAGGGTCACCCTGCATTCTAGACTTGTGAAAATTTTATTTGGCTAATTTTGAAGGTTTTCTTTTCTTGTTCCATGTGCGTGTGTGTTACTCCAGATTCTTGAAGCCCTGGCTAAAAGTGATGATCATTTTGTACAAAACTGTACCAGCCTTAACTCTCTAAATGAAGTGATTCCTACTGACCTTCAGAGTAAATTCAGTGCGATTTGTAGTGAAAAAATAGAGCACATATGTCAGAGAATATCCAGTTATAAAAAGGTAAGAGGTTTATGTATATACTTTGCATGGAATTATTGTTTAAATTATTTAAATGTCCAATTTAGTTCAATTCTTGATATTTTCATTACTTATGTACCAGTTTATTGAAATAGTAACATTTATATAACATTTTAGAGTTTTTAATAGGCCTTTACATCCATTAGTCTTACTTGATCATTATAAATCTGAAAGCTATCATTATTCCACATTTTTCAACTATAATAACTGAAGTCTAAAGAATTAAATTACTAGCAAAAGATAGAGTTGGGATGTAAAGCCAGGCCACTTAATTATGAGTCAGTAGTTCTTTTCCTTTTCTCTTAACAGAGGGACTCAAACTCTCAATCAGAAAGTACATGGAACACCGTCTCCTTGAAATTTATTTGACATATTTATTGAGCACATTTTGTATACCAACCACTATTCTTGGTGCTTAGAATATAGCAGCAAAGGAGAGAAGATCTTCCCTCTCAGGGTACTTACATTTGAGTGGGAAAAGCAAAGAATTAAATAAATCTTTACAAGGGCCCCAAAGCAAAAAGAACAACAACAGCAACAAAAACGGGGTGGTGGGGGAGGGGACCTCAGGGGGGTACAGGTAGTCAGAAGGATGGAGGCTTAGGCAGGGACCAGTGTGAAGAGCTTGGAAACTTTTTACCTTTAGGAACTTTAGAGGGAGTTTGGATTTTCTTCTCACATCAAAGAGAAGCGATCAGAAGCTTATATTTTATTTTATTTTATTTTATTTATTTATTTATTTTATTTTTTATTTTTTATAAACATATATTTTTATCCCCAGGGGTACAGGTCTGTGAATCACCAGGTTTACACACTTCACAGCACTCACCAAAGCACATACCCTCCGCAGTGTCCATAATCCCACCCCCTTCTCCCAAACCGCCTCCCCCCCAGCAACCCTCAGTTTGTTTTGTGAGATTAAGAGTCACTTATGGTTTGTCTCCCTCCCAATCCCATCTTGTTTCATTGATTCTTCTCCTACCCACTTAAGCCCCCATGTTGCATCACCACTTCCTCATATCAGGGAGATCATATGATAGTTGTCTTTCTCTGCTTGACTTATTTCGCTAAGCATGATACGCTCTAGTTCCATCCATGTTGTCGCAAATGGCAAGATTTCATTTCTTTTGATGGCTGCATAGTATTCCATTGTGTATATATACCACATCTTCTTGATCCATTCATCTGTTGATGGACATCTAAGTTCTTTCCATAGTTTGGCTATTGTGGACATTGCTGCTATAAACATTCGGGTGCACGTGCCCCTTTGGATCACTACGTTTGTATCTTTAGGGTAAATACCCAATAGTGCAATTGCTGGGTCATAGGGCAGTTCTATTTTCAACATTTTGAGGAACCTCCATGCTGTTTTCCAGAGTGGCTGCACCAACTTGCATTCCCACCAACAGTGTAGGAGAGCTCCCCTTTCTCCGCATCCTCGCCAGCATCTATCATTTCCTGACTTGTTTATTTTAGCCATTCTGACTGGTGTGAGGTGATATCGCATTGTGGTTTTGATTTGTATTTCCCTGATGCCGAGTGATACGGAGCACTTTTTCATGTGTCTGTTGGCCATCTGGATGTCTTCTTTGCAGAAATGTCTGTTCATGTCCTCTGCCCATTTCTTGATTGGATTATTTGTTCTTTGGGTGTTGAGTTTGCTAAGTTCTTTATAGATTCTGGACACTAGTCCTTTATCTGATATGTCGTTTGCAAAAATCTTCTCCCATTCTGTCAGTTGTCTTTTGATTTTGTTAACTGTTTGCTTTGCTGTGCAAAAGCTTTTGATCTTGATGAAATCCAAATAGTTCATTTTTGCCCTTGCTTCCCTTGCCTTTGGCGTTGTTCCTAGGAAGATGTTGCTGCGGCTGTGGTCGAAGAGGTTGCTGCCTGTGTTCTCCTCAAGGATTTTGATGGATTCCTTTCTCACATTGAGGTCCTTCATCCATTTTGAGGCTATTTTTGTGTGTGGTGTAAGGAAATGGTCCAATTTCATTTTTCTGCATGTGGCTGTCCAATTTTCCCAGCACCATTTATTGAAGAGGCTGTCTTTTTTCCATTGGACATTCTTTCCTGCTTTGTCGAAGATTAGTTAACTGTAGAGTTGAGGGTCTATTTCTGGGCTCTCTATTCTGTTCCATTGATCTATGTGTCTGTTTTTGTGCCAGTACCATGCTGTCTTGATGATGACAGCTTTGTAATAGAGCTTGAAGTCCGGAATTGTGATGCCACCAACGTTGGCTTTCTTTTTCAATATCCCTTTGGCTATTCGAGGTCTTTTCTGGTTCCATATAAATTTTAGCATTATTTGTTCCATTTCTTTGAAAAAGATGGATGGTACTTTGATAGGAATTGCATTAAATGTGTAGATTGCTTTAGGTAGCATAGACATTTTCACAATATTTATTCTTCCAATCCAGGAGCATGGAACATTTTTCCATTTCTTTGTGTCTTCCTCAATTTCTTTCATGAGTACTTTATAGTTTGCTGAGTATAGATTCTGTGTCTCTTTGGTTAGGTTTATTCCTAGGTATCTTATGGTTTTGGGTGCAATTGTAAATGGGATTGACTCCTTAATTTCTTTTTCTTCTGTCTTGCTGTTGGTGTAGAGAAATGCAACTGATTTCTGTGCATTGATTTTATATCCTGACACTTTACTGAATTCCTGTATAAGTTCTAGCAGTTTTGGAGTGGAGTCTTTTGGGTTTTCCACATATAGTATCATATCGTCTGCGAAGAGTGATAGTTTGACTTCTTCTTTGCTGATTTGGATGCCTTTAATTTCCTTTTGTTGTCTGATTGCTGAGGCTAGGACCTCTAGTACGATGTTGAATAGCAGTGGTGATAATGGACATCCCTGCCGTGTTCCTGACCTTAGCGGAAAAGCTTTCAGTTTTTCTCCATTGAGAATGATATTTGCGGTGGGTTTTTCATAGATGGCTTTGATGATATTGAGGTATGTGCCCTCTATCCCTACACTTTGAAGAGTTTTGATCAGGAAGGGATGCTGTACTTTGTCAAATGCTTTTTCAGCATCTATGGAGAGTATCATATGGTTCTTGTTCTTTCTTTTATTGATGTGTTGTATCACATTGACTGATTTGCAGATGTTGAACCAACCTTGCAGCCCTGGAATAAATCCCACTTGGTCGTGGTGAATAATCTTTTTAATGTACTGTTGAATCCTATTGGCTAGTATTTTGTTGAGTATTTTTGCATCTGTGTTCATCAAGGATATTGGTCTATAGCTCTCTTTTTTGGTGGGATCCTTGTCTGGTTTTGGGATCAAGGTGATGCTGGCCTCATAAAATGAGTTTGGAAGTTTTCCTTCCATTTCTATTTTTTGGAACAGTTTCAGGAGAATAGGAATTAGTTCTTCTTTAAATGTTTGGTAGAATTTCCCCGGGAAGCCATCTGGCCCTGGGCTTTTGTTTGTTTGGAGATTTTTAATGACTGTTTCAATCTCCTTACTGGTTATGGGTCTGTTCAGGCTTTCTATTTCTTCCTGGTTCAGTTGTGGTAGTTTATATGTTTCTAGGAATGCATCCATTTCTTCCAGATTGTCAAATTTGTTGGCGTAGAGTTGCTCATAGTATGTTCTTATAATAGTTTGTATTTCTTTGGTGTTAGTTGTGATCTCTCCTCTTTCATTCATGATTTTATTTATTTCGGTCCTTTCTCTTTTCTTTTTGATAAGTCGAGCCAGGGGTTTATCAATTTTATTAATTCTTTCAAAGAACCAGCTCCTACTTTCGTTGATTTGTTCTATTGTTTTTTTGGTTTCTATTTCATTGATTTCTGCTCTGATCTTTATGATTTCTCTTCTCCTGCTGGGCTTAGGGTTTCTTTCTTGTTCTTTCTCCAGCTCCTTTAGGTGTGGGGTTAGGTTGTGTACCTGAGACCTTTCTTGTTTCTTGAGAAAGGCTTGTACCGCTATATATTTTCCTCTCAGGATTGCCTTTGTTGTGTCCCACAGATTTTGAACCGTTGTATTTTCATTATCATTTGTTTCCATGATTTTTTTCAATTCTTCTTTAATTTCCCGGTTGACCCATTCATTTTTAGAAGGATGCTGTTTAGTCTCCATGTATTTGTGTTCTTTTCAAACTTCCTTTTGTGGTTGAGTTCTAGCTTTAGAGCATTGTGGTCTGAAAATATGCAGGGAATGATCCCAATCTTTTGATACCGGTTGAGTCCTGATCAGAAGCTTTTAAACAGGGGAGTGACTTCATCTGATTAAGGTTTTAAGAAGGTGGTGCTGTGTCTTCTGTAGGAATGGATTGCAAGAGGCAAGGATAGAGACATAGAGATGAGGAGAAATTGTTGCAATAGTCCCAGTGAGTGGTGATGATAGCTTGGCCTATGGTGAAGGTGGGGGAGATAAAAAAAAAAGTAGAAGACATAATTTAGAGGTAGAATTAGTATAAATTGATCTCCAAAATATATCCTCTATTAAGTTTTGTTTTTTTTTTCTATTTGTGTCAATAGGAGATTGGCTAATTAAATTATTTCCCCCAAAATGAGTTTTGTTTTTTTTAAAATTTGGTACGGCCATAATAGGAAATATTATTTACCATAGTTTTTATGAATGTGAGTTAAGTGTGTATGTTTTATGCTCCTGGTAAATTAAGTGAGAGATAAGCCCATATGTGTCCAAATATGGCTGTGGGAGAATAGGGAAGTGCAAGAATTAATATTTCAGCATTGGTTGCCTCAGGTGAGATGTGGACAAGGGTAAGAAGAATCACCATGTTTTTCCTTAAGACTTCCTAAAATCTTTAGCTTGGGAGGTTGAATATGTATTGTTGTTTTATTTTTTTATAAGTCCATTTGCATGAAGAAAAATGATTCTCAAGATAACTGCTTAACTCTCTCATCTGTTAATCCTATTTCTGTGATCGCTGAGGTCAGGTCACCTATTTGAGTTTGGGAAAGATGCCATGAATACGCCTTGTTGAAGCTGAAGGACAGAAAATTCTCTTTAGTTCTCCCTTCGGTGTAAGATAGGACAGTGCTTGTACGTAAAATTTAAAAGGTCTAAACAAATGCAAATTAACATTTCCCTTTAAGCACATTTTGAAAAGAGAATCATTCTATTTCAGAAATGGATTTGTGTGAAGTATGACAGGGGTTGGGGCCAATTTTGGTTGTCAAACTTGTCAGTGTGTGTCTCATTTCTTTTTCTTTTTCCATTCATACAAACAACAAAAGCAGTAGAAATAGCTTAAAGAAATACACATGAACAAAAGTAAACTATGTAAGTAAAAACAAAACAGTAGGATGAGGGTATATTATGTAGGGTATTGATTCAGCTGCTGTGAGAGGGACCAAGATAACACAGGCTTAAAACTGAAAGCTTATTTTTCACTCATATGGAAGTTCAACTGGAGTCCAGTGGGGTGCGGATTGATGATATTCTAGGGATCCTTCTCTATTTTTGTTCTCTCCCCTAAGACATCGCCCTTTCCACAAAGTCAAAGTCAGCTCATCAGCACCATGTCTAAGCTATAGTCCCTCAGAAGAGAAAAGATGAAGTAGAAAATAAAGAGCTCCTGTTGAGGGCATGACCAGGAAGCCACTCTCCTATTCACATCTGATTAGTCATTTAGTAGAAGCAAGCTGAGAAATGTCCCCAACAAGGCATTCATGTGCCCAACTAAAACTCACAGAATTGGGTGCCTGGGTGGCTCAGTGGGTTAAGCCTCTGTTTTCGGTTCAGGTCATGATCTCAGGGTCCTGGGATTGAGTCCCGCATTGGGCTTTCTGCTCTACAGGGAGCCTGCTTCCTCCTCGCTCTCTTTCTGCCTGCCTGTCTGCCTACTTGTGATCTCTGTCTGTCAAATAAATAAATAAAATCTTTTAAAATATAAATAAAAAAATTAAAAAAAAACTCACAGAATTTTATTAATAAAAGGAAAAAAGAGAGAATGGATATTAGGGAAAAATTAGCAGGTACATTTATAGGTAAAGTTATAGTACACTGATGATGTATAGACCCATCAGGGGAAAAGGGTGATGAGATCAGCAAGTCCTAAGACTCTAGTTAGTTGCTAATGTGGGATATGATATCTGAACTTCAGTTTCCTGATAACCAAAATAAAAGAAGAAACACAGTCTACTACATATTTATCAGCAATCTTGTGATTTATACATATTTCTCAAGAGAAGCAAATTTTTTCTTAGACTGAGTTCCAAAAGAAATCTCTCACACTGAATTTCAAAGAGATGGCACCAGGAAATGTCAGGGCAGTCCCCGTAAACATGTCCCTGAAAAAGAAATAGCAATTTGTTTTATGTGACAGACATTTTTAATATACTCTTTAATGAAAGCCAGTGGCACAAGTCAAAAACTCAACTTCTCAGAAGCAAATTTGCTGCAGGATGGGGCAGGAAGAAGAGGAAAATATTTACTGAATGTGTATCTATTAGGTTGTCCATAATTACTTGAGGGTAGCTGCCCTACCCCCATGTTTACCATTTGCATCATAAGAAAGGTCAAAATACATGAAGTAAGTAATAATAATACTGACTACTTAACCTACTAGGAGGTCCCACCATAACAAGTGGAATGTGCTCCTTGGAGTTCTGTTGCACACAACAGTTTATAGCAGTCCCCTACAGGGTCTGGCACTGCATTGAGATTTTACATAAGTTTATCAGCACAATCACATGAAACATCATCTATTTTATTGACGAAGTGACCGAAGCTCAGAGAGGTCCAGTAACTTCCCCAAAGGCACGCAGCTGTGGATTTTGAAACTTTTTCCCCTTTATCATAAGTTTGGTTTTTCTTTGCTTATCTGCATTTGACACTACGCTACATAGCATATGTATTGTTCCAATTCCACAGCTAAATCCCACTACACAGCTAAACACTATGGGTCCAACTACGAGGACAATAGCATTTCAATAAAGGAGAAATTATTGTGGATGGAGTAGTCAGCAGTTGCTAGCTGCTGCAAGTTGAAAGATTTGTCAGCGAGAAGAGAAATAGAGAAAGGACTCCAGGAAAGAGAGATCTCGTAAGTGAAGGCAAAGATGTAGAAACGAGGGGCACCTGGGTGGCTCAGTGGGTTAAAGCCTCTGCCTTCGGCTCAGGTCATGATCCCAGGGTCCCATCCTCTGCTAGGCGGAGAGCCTGCTTCTTCCCCTCTCTCTCTGCCTGCCTCTCTGCCTACTTGTAATCTCTGCCTGTCAAATAAATTTAAAAAAAATCTTTAAAAAAAAAAAAAGAAAAGAAAAAGATGTAGAAACGAGACTGATTTTACTGATAAAGAACTGGCATATTGCCTAGACTCGAAAGGAGGGTTCGAGTTGGATACCATTAAGAAGAAAACTGACAAAATCTGTTTTTTCGGGTGATATTTTAGAATGGCATAATAATCAGATTTGTTTGTAAAAGAGTACAAGTCTATGGTGACTTGGTCTCATGTAGAAGCATTAGGGATGGAGAGAAAAGAATCAATTCAAGTGGAGCATAGGAGGTAGGATGCATCTGGTTCTATGATGGATGGGTCATGGTGGATGGAAAATGGTGTTATAGCTTGGTTTCCAACCAAAATCTGGTTTGTGATAAACTGGAGAGTATGTTGGGGGTAGGATTAGAAGCAGAAGGGGCAAGGTTTTTGCCCAAATGTTGGGAATTCTCAAAAACATCATCCTGGGGAGTAAAAAGTATCTTCCATTTTCTCGGAAGTAACTAAGAGCCTAGAAAGCTTTTAAAGCAGAGATGGACAGGTTAATGGGCAGTGATTTTAGATGATAAAAATAATATCACTGAATGTGGAAGGCTCGTGGATGTACATTATTGTTTGAGCCTCGAAACAGCCATATGTACTGAATACTCATACCATCTGCTCTTTTCGCAGGGAGATTAAGAATTTGCTTAAGGTCACTTAGCTGGCAAATAGCATAGCAGACTAGGTATCCATCCTATGGAATGCTGTCTCACTTGTTTTTATTTTTAATTTTAGAAATAAGGAGAATCTTGCAGTCAGCTAGGACGTAAACACTTTGTAAGGTGTTCTTTCGTCATCCCTTATTGACTATGCATATTTAGAATAATTGACTGTCTTTCTCACTAGATAGAGAAACAAGATTAAAAGGAAAATATTTCAGGGATTTTTTTATTCAAACAAAATTCAAACAGCGAAGACAATAATAGCCATACTAGGTTATGTAAGGTTAGCTCCGTTTGTGTAGCAAAGGCATGTCCACAGAAACTATAGCATTTGTGAATATATATTTTTAATTTCCACAAACTTACTTTTAAACTATTATTAGTAACATGTATTTTTTTTCTTCCAGATGAAGGCTTCAAATACCTCTCTTTTTGTAAAACTAAATGTATCCATAGAAACTAAAATCTCACGAAGGCTGGTTTTCCTTTATTTTGACTCTAAAAGTTTTAGGTTTTAAAAATAGGAACAAATTGATTTCTGCCATTTCTATAGCCAGGATGCTGCAATCATAATTGATTTTCTGGCCAGCTGTACAGGGCCACAGATGTTTTTTAACACGTGTATGAGAGAAGTTCAGACCTTATACTGGAAACTTGAATGAATCCTAAGCAAGCTTTTCATCTTCTCTGGGCAGGATGTGTGGGTGATCCAGACATAAAACTATGCACTGTTTGGAGAAACATTCTTACCCTGTGTTGTCCTTAGATCCCTTTTAAATTCTAGATTCATTCCCTGTTGGAGAATAATTCCATAATTGGGTTTATTTTGTGTATTAGGGATACTTCTTCCATATAAATATTTAATGAGCTTTCAAGAGGTACTTCCTCTTTACCCAAAACTATTACAGGTAGGAATCCACAGTCTTACTTGAAATATTCCAAGTACCTTTAATTACCAATGCCATATAATACTCAAGTTAGCCTGTGGATTAGGAAAATTGGAGCCAAAATTTTTCTCCATGTCCCTGTCCCTCAATACAGAATTTTTGTAACTCCATGCCAATGGGGTTTAACACTTAATTGGAATGGGAGACTATCTGTAAAATAGTAGCTTACCTCTGTCTTAGTTTTTATTTTTAGTCAAGTGACTGCAACTGGATATTAATGTGTTGTCATGGTTAATGATTTATGAATTAACTACCAATGCAGTAGAAACCCATAGCTCCATTTCTGAGAATTATTTATTTGTATCAACATACAAATAGGCTTTAATATCACCTAGAGTACAAAATCAGTTATTTCTCTTGAGTCTCATACTTTTCTCTACCTCTTGTTTCATTTCTTGAACTCTGTTCTGAAAAGAGCTCCCTATACTTGCTGTCTAGACTTGCTGTCTCACTCACTTTTCATTCTTAACACACTCAAGATGGGCTCAGGTCCCCTCCATGTAACTGGGGTGGCTCTTTTTAAGATCACTGAAGACCTGCATTTTGCCGAAATTCATTCACCGTCCTCATCCTATTCCTTGTTTTAGTGGCATCTGTGCAGTCAGCCTTGTACTTCTCTTGAGCCTTTTCCCTACCTCTGCCTGGTTTTGTCTTTTCTGGGTGGCTCAGTCACAGTGAGTGTTCTATGCTTTTTCCTTCTTTTTTCTCTGACCTCTTCCTGCTGCAGAGCTCAGCATTTGCTCCCTCCCCTTTTCTCGCTCCATTCTCCATCCCCTGGTGATCACATTCAATCCCTGGGCCATCTGACCTCTCCGTTGGAGTCTAATAGTTATCTCAGACTTCATGTGTCCAAAATAAAGTCCTGTCCCCGCCCCTGCACCGTTTGTCATAGCTGCTGTTTTCTCTACCTGAGAATGACACCCACCCCCCACATAGCTCAGTCTAGAAACCTTGCATGCACTCTTTACTCCTGGCTCTCACATACCATTCTCTGGGTCCCACCTTCACCTTGTGCAGCCTTTTCTCACTGCTTCGATTACTGACTGCCTAGGGTGAGCCGATGTTGTCTCTCCCACAAGTAGTCTTGCTTCCTCCCTTGCTCACAGGCAGTCTGTTCTGAGGGGCTGTGAGTCTCAATCATAGTAAGAGCTAAATCCTTCCAAAGGCCTCTGAGCTCCTAGATGATCTGTGCCTTCCCTCCACCCACGATCTCCCCACTCCTATCTCCTCTTCCTACCCCCTCTCTGTCTGCTCTAGTCACACTGGTCTTCTTGATGTTCATAGAAGCATACCATCCTTGGAACTTTCGCACTGGATGCTCACTCTGCTGGGAAGGCTTCTGTTCCTGTGCCCACATTCCCAGCTCTCCCTTCCTTCAAGATTTTACTTAAATGCCAGCTTCTCAGTGAGGATTGCAATTGGCAATGCGTTCTTCACCTTACCTCTGAAACTCCCAGCCCTCTTTTCCTGTTGATTTTGTTTTCAGCTGCACTTATCATCTTCTAGCCTGATGAAACTGACTTATGTATATTGTTGGCTTCTCCCCTCACTAGAATGTAACCTCCCAGAAGCAGAAATCGGTTTCATTCACTGATGTTTCCCAAGATGCCTAGAACAGGGCATGGTTTAGAGAGCCCTGGATGTGTGATTGTTGGGTAGAGCAATAAAGGTGGAGTAAGTCTGGACTGTGCTATCCAAAATAGCTTTAAAGTGTAGTGTTTCAGCTCACCTTCCCCTATACCCTGTACGTTTCTTTATCACAAAATTGTGATTTTCCTTTACGGGAAAGAGTTGTTTTTTTTGTTTGTTTGGTTGTTTTTTTTTGTTTTGTTTTTTGTTTTGGCTTTTTTTTTTTTTTTTTTTTTTTTTGGTCTTTCCTTGCAAGCTTCTCCAAAGCAGATCAATGAACTCTGTGTTTCATTTGATGTTTCTAAGAAAGACGCCATGTACTACTGGATGGCCTGACCAGAGTATGTTCTCATGCACGTACTACAACTGATACAAGAACTGTACCTACTTCATTTTAGGTTTGCATTACAGAAAGGTGGCATAATTACATATTAGGGCATGCTGTCTAGGAGTAAATTTTTTTTAAAGATTTTATTTATTTATTTATACAAGCAGGGGAGGGGCAGAGGGAGAAGCCCACTGTTGCAGAGCAGGGAGCCCAACTTGGTGCTCAATCTCAGAACCCAGGGATTATGACCTGAGTAGAAGGCAGATACTTAACCACCTGAGCCACCTAAGTGCCCCTAAGAGTACACTTTTGATCCTCAAAATGTATTCAGTAAATTTCCAGGACCCATGACTTTAAGATCCTTCCTTTGTCTCCCCCTTTCCTAGGGACAGCCTAGGATGGAAGAGAGCACTGTTTTCATAAGCCTCTTTCTTCTGCAAGAGAGACTCTTAGCAGAGAAGTTTCCTCTCTGACACTCTTTGAAAGAGTTCACGCACATTTAAGCCTGGTTACACACCCCGTCTGGGTGTATGGGGAGAGGGAACATACATTTGTATTGAGATACATGTTGGAAAGCTATAGGAAAGTGATCACACTCGGAAGGGAATCTTCTCCCTTACCTGATCACTCTGGTAACACCCCATCCCTCTGTTCATTTCCTTCTTAGCACTTACCAAATTACTAATTATCTGGCTGTTATATTTATTATATAATTGTTATATATGCACATAGCTGGTCATATATTTATATACAGACATTACATATACTTGTAATAATATAATTGTTAGATTTAAGAATATTATATTGTTTTTACCTGTGTCCTACTAGACCATGAATTCTGTGAGGGCAAGGGCTGTATCTCGAGCATTTAGTGCAGAGTCTGGAATAGATGCTTCTTTTTATGTTTGAATAAACAGGTAAAAATTTATAATGGCAGAAGGCAGAGTGCCTGGGTGGCTCAATTGGTTAAGCATCTGCCTTCACATTAGGTTGTGACCTCAGGGTCCTGGGATCAAGCCCCAAGTTGGGCTCCCTGCTCAGCAGAGAGTCTGCTTCTCTCCCTCCCTGTGCCCCTGCCCCTGCTCATGCTCTCTCTTACATTTTCTCTCAAATAAATACATAAAGATCTTTAAAGAAAGAAAGAAAGAAAGAAAGAAAGAAAGAAAGAAAGAAAGAAAGAAAAGAAAGTTTGAAAGAAAGCAAAAGAGGCAAACTACCTATTATGGCCAATGCTGTGCCACAACAAAATTAATTTCTGTGCCTTTGCGTGTGCCACGAAGTTTTATCTGAGATTTTTGTCCTGCAACCACAATGAAAAGATCATCTGACTGCAGGTTGAATCTGGCTTTAAATGCTGGGTCTTTCCCAGATAAGTCTTCAAGTCAGTTTCTTTATTAGGTGAAAGCATAGACTAGGAATTCTCTAAATTACTCCCACTCTTTTAGTGTTTTGGATATTTTCCTTATATATTATTATCAAATTTGTTAGTAATTTTGTTGACAATTTCCTGCATTTCAACCCAATCTCATTTTATTTCCTCCTATGTGCTTGACTTTACTGAGATATGTAGCTTCAGACATGTGATTTGAAGGCACAATTTCTTATACAGATAAAATATTTCATATTCTAATGGTGAGCTTACATTTATAACATGTGAGTTTTTTGATATCACATCGTTATTTTTTAATTTAACCTAGAAAACTTACATAGTAACCAATGTTAGTCTGAATTTTTAATCTCTTAGTGCCCAAATTACTTCCCTGCTAGTAAAAACTGTAAGGGTCTGCTTATAGTTTTCAAATAAAAAGAGAACACAGAGATCATTCCATCCATATTCCTTGTTTTACTAAGAATGGTAGAAAGACATGACCTACCCGGAATCACATCAGTTATAACTAAATTAAACACAACTAAAACAAATGTACCTGGTTGCTCTCAGTCTTTTGCTTCTGAAACTATAATCCAGTTCAATTCTATGAGATGGCTGTTTATGGTGCACAAGATAGACATGGGTATTACTGTCATGGAATTTACCATCCACTGAGATAGAGATAAGAAAATCATTCATAATTATAATGAGGGTTACAATGTGCTGCATAGCCAAGGAAATTGGACCTAGATGAAGGCTCACGATACGAATGGTGATGATTTCATAGAAGTTGAAAATGCAAAGGAGTAAATGTGACGATGAGGGAAGAAGAACATTCTAGGCACACCAATAGGCCATGCAAAGACTTAGAATGAGTAGATCGTATGTGACAGGACCTGAGAGAAGGAGAGAAGAAACCCAAGGGGCAAGGAGAGGGGAGCTTAAGATAATAACCTAGGTGCAGATCAGACTTTGGGCAGCCATCTAGACCATGACAAGGATTAGATGGATTTTGATCATAAGGTTCAAAGTAGTAGAGTGGTCATTCTTGAAAGTTGTGCAGACGCCTTGAGTATCAGTTTATTTCCAGTGACATAAAAGCAGAGTCCACACCAGTCTACAGGCTGATCCTGATCCAGATGCTGAGCAGTGATTCATAGGAGGCATGGAAGGTACAGTTGGTTCTGCTTGTTGTCCTGCCCTTCTGGGTCAGCACCACCATGCCATTGCTGCCCAAACTGTTCATAGACTCAGGTTTGGGCTGGCTTTCTGACAGTGTTTGGAATAGTCCCCTCTTTATCTGACAGCTACCCACTTCTGCCACTTGGCCTCACTTGAAATGTTGTGTTCCTATCTCAGTATCTGAGGATGCTAATTGGACTTCTCTGTCAGACTCTCAACTCCTAGCAGCCTGTGGATTTGGGTCTTAGTAATGGTACTGGTCACTTAAATTTATGTCTTTCAGCATCTAACTTGTAATCAGAGTTTCAAAAGAATCCTATGCATTTGCTGCCTTTATTGCTTTTCTTTACTTAGAAAGTGTGGGTTTAAAAATAATGACTTAATTTCCAACAACTTATCATTTATTTCACTTGTGCCAACTGACATAATTAAATTTTTTAATATTTCGTTATGGGTGATGAGAGTGATGAACGCTGTGTGTACAACTGCTCTTTGTTTCTCCTTTAATTTATAGTTTTCACGTGTACTGAAGAATAGAGCCTGGCCCACCTTCAAACAGGCCAAATCTAAAATCTCCCCATTACACAGCAGCGATTTCTGCCCCACCAACTGCCATGTCAACATAATGGAAGTTTCCTATCCCAAAACATCAACCTCCCTTGGGAGTGCATTTGGTGTTCAGCTGGATAGCAGGAAACATAATTCTCATGATAAGGAAAATAAATCTGAGCAAGGTATGTTAGCTTTTGAAACTTCCTCAAATCACGAAACGTAATTTAGGCAATTGTTAACTATTCTAGCATCCCTGAAGTAAGATAGATTTCTGATGTCTGAACAAGTCTGAATTTTATAAAGACAGGATTCCTCTCTATAATCATTTGGATAATTCTACATAAAAGTTTATAGAATAAAAATAGAGTTATGCATTTTTATTATCTTTCCTCTAAGAAGAACAATTGTTCTTGCCTTCCTTACATGTATGACAGGCACAGCTTATCCTGTTGTGAGGGCCGTTAGTCTGAAATGGCCCTGTAACAATGAGAAAAATATAGGAGGAGCAGCTTCAGGGATGGACAGTGCCATTCCATACCATCACAGTAAAGCATGAGATGGAAGGATATTTTAATCACAATTCCCATAAGCTTTAATTCCTGAATTATATTCAGCACTGGATTGGCATTTTATTTAATATAAGCCTGGGTGTCTAGAATGAATTGCACTGGACCATTACTGTGTGTTAAAGGTCATAAATATCATTCTGGAATGATCTTACCTCCTCAGGGAAACTGAGCCCTATGGTGTACATTCAGCACACAATCACGACCATGGCGGCCCCTTCAGGTTTGTCTCTGGGACAGCAGGATGGGCGTGGGCTCCGGTACTTGTTAAAAGAAGAAGACCTGGAAACTCAAGATATTTATCAGAAACTGCTGGGCAAACTTCAGACTGCACTGAAGGAGGTGGAGATGTGTGTTTGTCAAATCGATGAGTAAGTATTTTATTTATTGTAGTTTTCAATGTGCCTAACAAAATAGCTATAGAAAATGTGACTTTTGAACATCCATCATTCTCTCTTTCATTTTTAGAAATGTAAGATTTCACGAGTATGAACCATACAGATCCTCTTCCTTCTAACACCTTAAAAGGGATATAACATGGCAAATATATACATTTATATTTTAAGGAAGCATTTAATGCCAGGGAAGAGAGTGGCAAAATTCTTTCTTATAGAAAACACTAAGAAAGTCTCAATGTGAAACTATTAAACTCAAAAATATGATGGATAGAGTACCAACTAGGTATGCAGATTTCCTGGTATCCTTTATAGAGCAGAACACACCTACACTCAGTAGATATGTATAAAAAATATAAAACAGCAGATCTTTAACATACTTGTTAAATGAGTAAATGCAAAATTATGTATCACTAAGACCAAAGACAATTGAATGAACTTTTTTTTCCCCCCGATGGAATTTATGGTTTACTAAGCAATAACCCAAATAGCTGTGGCAGTCACTTGGAAATTTTTATCAAGAATGGAGAAGAGGAGGAAGTTAATTAAAATTTTTCCAAAGAGGTGGACTCTGATTCTTATTTAAAAAATTGATGGTTGGCCAATTGCCTCTACTCTGTGGCATGCTTTGCCACATCATGGTTGTGATTGTGTGTCACAGACAGTCAAGGCAACTCTGTATAGTCACAAAAACATGGGCTTTGGGGGAGCTTGGTCTCTCACCTATTAAACAGGATGAAGAATAATAGCAAATTACAAGTTTGTGGTGAAAATTATAAAAATCAGTACAAAAAATAGTGCAGTGTCTAACATTATACTTACTTCTCATTCAAGGGATTGAAATTGGTAGATAGAACTGAAGTTGGTAGAATCTGAAAATAGTATAGACACCATTTTCCCTTTTTTGTCATGCTCTCTTTATGAAGTTACACATTTAGATTGCAGTTGGTTCTATATTGTTTAATTCCTGCCCCACACACATCATCCCATACTTCCCTGGAAAATTCAGTTTTGACATAAAATATTTAGGACCTATTTTGGGACTCCTGGGTGGCTCAGTTGGTTAAGCGGCTGCCTTCAGCTCAGGGTATGATCCCAGCGTCCTGGGACCAAGTCCCACATTGGGCTCCTTGCTTGGCAGGGAGCCTTCTTCTCCCTCTGCCTCTGCCTACCGCTCGGTCTGCCTGAGCTCGCTCACTCTCTCACTCTCTCTAACAAATAAATAAAATCTTAAAAAAAAAAAAAAAAAGAACTTATTCTGAGCCTTTTTGGTAATTAGACATTATACAAATAAAATCTTAACTGACAGGATTTCGCTTTTTAAAACTGTGTTTCTTTCTTTCTTTCCTTTTTTTTTTTTTTTAAAAAAACTTATTTATTTATTTATTTATTTGAGAGAGAGACCACGAGGACAAGTGGCACAGAGGGGCAGAGGGGCAGAGGGAGAAGCAAGCTCCCTGCTCAGTAGGGACCCCCAATGTGGGACTTGCTTTCAGATCATGACCTGAGCTGAAGGCAGACCCTTAACTGACTGAGCCACCTAGGCACCCCGACGTGATCTCTTATTTTACATGTCTTTGAAATTTAGTGCTCAAAATCACCATATTAGATGTGCCATATTTCTAAGGTTATCTTTAGATAGTTACTATTTACTATGTTAATTTGTTCTGACATTTTTATCAGTTAATTTGAACTTGAAATTCTGTTTTTATGGGTTCTAATACATTAGTTTAAAAAAAAATGTTTATATTATATCGGTTTACTATATTCTGACTGCCCCATTTACAGATGAATTAAATAGTTTGGGGTTGCTAAAAGAACAGCTGGCTATTTTTAGGCAATTGTATGATACTTTGGATTCTTTGAGAATGACCCTGTGACACATAAGGTAATATCTTAAGGCATAATATTTTGTTTCATTTAATAAATGGAATTTTATTATATGATATGTTCTATTTTAGAAACTAGCTTTTTTTTCTCCCTAAAGTATTTAGGAAGTGCACAGAGTAAGAATCTTTATTAATAAGGCAATAAATAGTGGCACTGAATCATGTATCCTAGCTCTCGGAGGGATTTTAGGAGAACATCTGGACCAATCCCACACTGCCAGTTGGGCCAAGAGTTATTATTCCTGCTTTTCAGATAAGTCCTTTACCAATGGCAGGATTATTGATGTGCCTGAGTGCATAGTACCTCGGAGACCAGGACTCTAATGCATTGACTACTCAGCACTTCCTGGCAGTTGTCCAGATTTGGCTGTCTTTGTTAATTTATTGATTTTTTTTTTTTTAAAGTTCAGCTGATGTAGATATATTTTCGAGAAAATGGTAGAGCCAAAGGGCTCCCTTTATTTGGCTTCAAATGCTTTGTATTTGAAGCCTTCATTGAAGAAAGGTGTTAAGCTATTTTTATTAACCAAAACTACTTAAAATAATTACCTATTTTTACTTAAGAGTTTCCCACTCTGTTATTCTAAAAGTCTTTCCCCTACTGTGCATGTTTATTAGGAAAATGACATGAAATGAGCAAGTGATTTGAGAAACTAACTTGGTCTTCCCTGTGTGCACCATATAATTTAATTCTAAATATAAATATGTTCCACATAATTCAATGTGCAATATATTCCCTTCAAAACAGTGCAGCCGTCCAAGTGCCTGGATTCCCTTTTGCCCCATTCAGAGATACTGCAGTGCAGTCGAGCTTGACGAATTATTTGAAAAGCTAGTTACCAAACAGTTTTCTCACTATGTAGTAATTACTCTTGGTCAGACATAGATATCTCTGCAGAGCAGAGAAGCAGATCTCAGATACTCTGCCAAGTTTTAAGAGAAATTGCTTCACAACGTCTCATGGCTGGCCTTTCTAGAAGTCCTTCATTCCTGGGAAAGGGCCTGGTCCTGAGCTTGTCCGCTTACCCTGCCCCTTGGGAACACTTCTCCTAGAAATAGCATTTCCTTCAACACATAGACATTCCACTAAATGCTTCTACTTCCTTCAGATCCAAAGATGGGACTAGAGACACATTTGTTGTCTATTACCATGAAATAAGGGGATGTTGGGAATTTATTCAACATTCTATGATTCTTATCTCATTGAAGTTAAACACTTTTGTCCTCTGACGGGCTACTTTCTGGATAATGACAGTTAGGTACTAGACATAATTAAAGGACAAAATAATTTGTGGATAATCCAAAACCACTGACAGGACTTTAAAATACAGCATTTGTGTATTCTCTCAGGGAGGAAATGAATAAAGGGTCCTGGGGGCTGGTGAAGATAGGAAAGCTGAGAACAGACCTGTCTCTTATAGGGCCCAGATGCCCCGGACTGAATCATGAGCAAACCTCACTGTGGGACAGACACTTAGTGACTTGGGCTTACGGGTAGAAATGGTAGGGCTGTTGATGGAATTATCTTTGAGCATTTTGCTGGTAAATGTATGAAAAGAGGGCCCAACTTCATAAGCACTAATGTGTATCAGAGGGGTTTATGTGCCAGGCATGATTTTATTAATATAAGCACTGCTTGATTTCATTCCTACAGCCCCTCTGTGATGTGGGTTATGAAACACAGGGACATAACACATTAAATATCAAACTTAAAATTTGTTTCCAAAACTGAATTCTAGATTTCCTTATGCAGAAAGCTACTGTGACTCCTCCCCCATGAACATGTTCCCTCTTCTCAGTCAAGTATTCCCCATCTTTTCAGTTCTGCAAGGCAGACTGTGGGTGTTACCTTTGGCTCTTGTTCCTGTCCCTTCACCTCCAGGACCTTATCAAGTTTAGTCAAGTATACATCAGAATGCATCCTTCCTATCACCTTAGGCTGGGTCACCAGTGTCCCCTCACCAGCTATGCCCCTCCAATGCATTCTACATTCCACTAATGCCAGAAGGATCTGTAAAAGTAAATCATGCTTGTTCCCTGCTTAAAACCATTCCATGGCATTGCAATGCCATTAAAATAATATCAACTACATTACTTTGGCCTGTTTAGCCCTATACACTCTGCCCCTATCATCCTTCCACTCTCATGTCTCTGAGCTCCAGCTGCGCTTGTCTTTTTCTGAACCTGGAACGTGACAAACCTCCGTCTGTCAGTGCTGCTCCTGAGGTCTATGTCTAGCCTTCTAGGCACTCGGTATCAGGCTAATACTGATACTGTGCCTACTTCCCCAGAATAAGGTAGCGACTCCTCTAGCCCAGTCACATACATCATCCTTCTAGGTACCCTACTCTCTATACAGCTGGTTTTTGTTTTATGTTAACAAAACCCTAAAGCCTTACAGACTTGAAACAATAGGCTTTCTCTCTTGCTTGCTCTCCATGCCCACCTGTGTCATAGAGTTTCTGCTCCATGCTGACCTCACTCAGAGTTCAGGCTGACAGACCCCCTGTCAGCTGGAATGTCTCTTGTTGTCCCCTCAGCAAGAGGGAATGATGTAGGCTGCACATTTGCTCAAAGGCTTGCACCTAGAAGGGACTCAGGTAACCTCCACTTATGTCAAACATAAGTGAAAACAAGTTAGAAAACAAGTTAGATGGTCATTCTTAGCCACATGGGGGAAGGGAGGCCACCCAGCAATGTGCCCAGGAGAACTGGGATATGGTGGGTAGCACTAATGACTTCCTTCCTCTCTCCCGAGTATAGAAATGATATGCAGGGAGGGGCTGTTCTGCATCATTTGCAAAGTATATGTATATAAGAGAGTGTCTCACTCGCCCCATCTCCAAAATGAGGATCACCACCATAATAACAGTCATAGCTACTTCCTAAGGAGGCTTTAGGATCAGATGAATTGATTACTTAGCATAGTGACTGGCATAAGAGGTCAACAAATGTTAGGTATGATGAAAATGGTAAAGATGATGACATTTAAGTCTCACTTTAGTAGAAGAACACAGGTTAGATGTAGAATGCTGTGTACAAAAATCTGTATTCATCAAGGGTGTGAGAAGGGGATTGGGCCGCTCAGGGTTTTAACTGAGAATTAGCAGACCTAGAGTAGGTAGCTCAATATTGTACATGAGCAAAAGTGAAGGAAAACTATTTCTGTATGCATAAATATTATAAAGCTAAATTTATGCACTATTACTACTTTTAAGAATCTAGAAATTTTATCCAAAAAACACGATATCAAAAACACTGCTTTTCTATCATTTATTTGTAAGCTTAACACTTATTCCCACAGGGTCAGTGCAAGCCTGATTACAGCTGTTTAAAATGAAAAGCAAGTATGTGACTATAATTCATAGGACTTTAAAAAAAAAAAAAGAAAAAAACAATGAGTATGTTCGTCCCCATGACTTCTAATTTAAAAGATACGTAAAGCACAGAGTACTCCTTGCAAATGAGAACTCCTGCATCTCCTTCCTCTTTGGCATTCAGAGTTCATCTGTCTGTGGAGTATAGAGCTTGGGTAATTGGAGTTAATCTAATGTTTTAAGCTTTTGGGTGGAGGGAGTGAATAAATACATATCTGTCTTCCAAAACATAAAAGTGTCCTTGCAAACAGAAAAACTGCTTAAAATAATTCATAGCTTCATAGGGCCTTGAGCAGCATAACAGCCCCCTGATTTTCACTGGTATCTAAAAGGTATAAAATGCCAAAATATTATTCAAATGTTATCTCACAGTGAGACCTTCCTTGACTATACTGTTCGGAGTCACAGCTCCATCTCCCTTCCCTTCTTTATTTTCCTTCTTAATATTTGTCTCCATGTGATATACTATACAGTTTACTTGTTTGTGGTTTGTTTCCTCTCAGTAGAACGTAAGCTCCAAGAGCACAGGGGCTTACGTTTGTTTTATAAACTTCTGTATGCACAGCAAAGCAGTGCATGGTACAAAAGATGTCTCTAATGAACTAATTAGTGAAATCCCTTAAATATTTACTCAGTGCACAGTATGACATGGTGGGTCTGACATGGTGGGTTACACGTAAGAGGTATAAGACAGTCTCAGAGTCTTGAAATCAAACAAACATGACATTGCACTAGAAAAATGAGTGGGAATATATGTACTTATGTGCTGTGGACTAGGACAGAGTGTCTCCTGTACTTGGTAAATGAGAAGATGATTTTTGGCTGCAGAGGCCATGCAAGAGCCCTTTCTTAAGTTATGGTTTAATTCATTTTGCAAGTTTTACAGCATTTTGTTTGATAGCAAAGACCGATTCCATGTTGGCATAATTTTGAGAGAGTACTAACAGAAACTCTTGACAGCCCAACAGTCAAATCTGGAGTGATGGAATCCATGCTACCCAGAGTCCACACCAAGTGTGACACCAGTTTAGAACTAAAGGTTGTGTTTCAGCCTCAAGTCCAAGTGGAAGAGCTTTCCATTTGGGCAGAATTGCGACATGCCATCGTGACTAGATTGTGGTTGATATAGGCGTGGCCCCTGTTGTCTCCTGTCCTCACATTGTATGCGACTCTCTTTAATGTCTTACTATTGTGATGGTCAGAACACCTGCTTATATGAGCAGTGAGAAAGGACTGCCACATGATATTCTTCCTGTCCAATAAAGACCGCTTGGGAGAAACTCAAGGTGGGGGTAGATGGGTAGATGGGTTTTTTTTTTTTTTTTAAAGATTTTATTTATTTATTTGACATACAGAGATCACAAGTAGGCAGAGAGGCAGGCAGAGAGAGAGAGAGAGAGAGGGAAGCAGGCTTCCTGTGGAGCAGGGAGCCCGATGCGGGGCTCAATCCCAGGACCCTGAGATCATGACCCGAGCCGAAGGCAGCAGCCCAAACCACTGAGCCACCCAGGCGCCCCGGGTAGATGGGTTTTTAATATCTGAGAGTAAGCCAGTGGGGATAGTTAAGCACAGTTAGTGTTTATTTTAATATTTAAGTGGCCCTTTAAAGTTCTCCAAGTATTTTCAGATGGTAGTGATAATGACTAGGGGAGGGAGGTGACAATCTTTATATACTGGAGTATATTCTCATTTCATTGTCACAGAGTCATATGTGCTAGTTATTATTATCCCCATATCCTAGATGCCAAAGAGAATCATCATAGTGTTGCTGTGATGACAAAACCAGTAAGTGGCGGGACAGATTACCAACACAGTTTCCTTGTCTAAATGGGGTACGGTTTCTGTTACTTGTTCTGAGAGGAAAAAGTGAACTTCATACAGCTGTTTTAATGCAATCAAAAATTAATTTTACGTGAAACAAACACCCTAGAAATATTTCTAAGCCTATCATATTCAACGAGTAAGGTAGTTCTCTGTAGCAGCCAGTTTGAAAATGTGCACTTATTTTTTTTTAATATCACATTGCAGCCTTCTGTCTTCCATAACATATTCTCCTAAATTAGAACGTAAGACACCAGAATGCGTAGTACCACCAGAGAGTGACAACGAGAAGGGAGAGAGAAATAGCAAACGGGTCTGTTTTAATATGGCGGGAGACGAGCAGGAAGACTCGGGTCATGACACCATCAGCAACAGAGATTCTTACAGGTAATTCATCAATTCCTTAAGCTCAGTCATCAACACAGTCAAATATGATTCCTTATTTTCCACAGAGGTCTTGAAAAAAAGTTTTGATTATCATTTTTGTTTATCACCCTCACAACATAACCACCAGCTATTACCAACCGCAGATAAAACATCGTGATCCTGTAGAATCTTTCAAATTATTCTTTTTTCATAATCTGAGTAATTGGGAAAAAGCATTTTTTTTTCCCTCCAGGTCTATGGAGCTAATCTGGGGGACTTGTTCCTGTTACAAATTCTGTAACATGTATAGCAAATAAGCAAACTGAGCCTATATTAACATTTTTTTCCAGATATATGTTTCTGATTATTGGACTGTGGGGTGAACAGGAGTTCTTTTTGTGTGTGTGTGTGTGTTTCTCCTCCTTTTTTTCTTATATTCTGTGTTCCAAACAAATTGGACTAATTTTTCCTGCTTACCTCCATGACCAGCCTTCTTTCTTTCCCTCTCTTCCACAATTTCTAAAGATTTATTATTATTATTCATTTGAGAGAGAGTGAGCAGGAGCAGCAGGGAAGGTCAGAGGGAGAGGGAGAAGCATATTCCCCACTGAACAGGGCTCGATTCTGGGACCCTGGGATCACAACTAAGCCAAAGGCAGATGCTTAACCAGTACAGACACCAGGTGCCCCTCTCTTGCACACTTTGTACAATCTTGATTTGATTGCTGTAACAAAGTACCAAGGACTGGGTGGCTTAAACAGCAGATGTTTCTTTATTCATTATCCAACAGTTCTGGGGCCAGAAGTCCATGATCACAGTGTCAGCAGTGCTGTTTTTTTCTGAGGTCTGTGGAGGAAGGATCAGGTCTTGGCCTCTTGCCTTGGTTGTAGATGGCCATCTTATCCCTGTGTCTTCTTGTCCTTTCCCTCTTAAGTGTCTCCCTGTGACCCCATTTCCCCTTCTCAGGAAGTCACCAGCCATACTGAATTTGGGCCCACCATAATGACTTCATTTTAACTTAATTATGTCTGTAAAAGTCCTCATTCCAAACAAGATTGTATTTCTGGGTCATGAGTGTCAGACTTCCACCTGTGGATTTTAGGGGGAGATGCAATCAACCTGTAACAGCTTCCCTCCAAGGTCTGTTATCATCTGCCTACCATCATCCTTCCAACGATAGAAATCTCATGACCCTAAGATCATGACCTGAGCCAAAACCAAGAGTCTAACGCCCAGTGGACTGCACCCCTTGCGTGCCTCCTGCCTTATTTACTTTAATAAAGGGCAAAACCTCTCTTACTCGCTGTTATTTATTATACAGTATTTTACAGTGAGAAAATATTAAATAATTACTATTAAAGTTATTCTCTTCAGAGATGTTTAGCACAAATAGCTAATGTTAAAAACATCTTTACTGGACACACGGGGAAACATGATGATCTCACATAATTCCCAACACAGTCCTATATGGCACATGCTGATATTAACCCCATTTTACATGTGAAGAAATTGAGGCCACAGGAGTTACATAATAGACATGTTAAACCAAGTGGGCCGGCCCACGGTTTCTCTCTTAACCACTGTACTATCCTAATTTCTACATGAAAAGGATTTTAACGAATATATAAGAGTTAATTATTCCTAGAAATTTAATAGTATATAACACAGATTAACCATCTTGACCATTTCCTTTACTTTTAGCTTCAAAGGATACCAGTAGACTATTTAATAGGAACCTGTGGTTTTTCTCCAGTGAGAAATTATAGATCTAAAAATATTTTTCTTACCTCAATTTCTAGTTCTCAGATAATTAAAATTACCTTCCGAGTCTCCCTCTAGGCTAAACTAGAAATTTTAAATATAAATTTAAAGTTAAATAAGTGCTTCTTACTGATTCTGAGGAGGAAAAAATATTCCATCTCTGATACTCTTTCTGAAATTTTGTAATGTGTTCATATTCACACACAAAGCTTTTACTCATTCTTTCCTTCCACTTTGACCATTATCGAGCCCTTACCAGATGTGGCGGTCAGTGCTGAGCTCTGTGGTGGAGACAGGGTGCTGTCCTCTCCCAGGAAGCTCAGAGAGCAGCTGATGAGTCATAATTTAAAGCTACCAGAAAGACTCGAAAGGCAGAGATCACGAAACAGGACCTTGTCTTTATGAGCACGTTAACTCAGACACACCACCTCAAATAGATAATGACAAATTTTAAGTGCACTTGACTCCTAGTTTTCTTTCTTTCTTTCTTTCTTTGACAGACAGAGATCACAAGCAGTCAGAGAGGCAGAGGAGGGGAGCAGGGGAAGCAGGCTCCCTGCTGAGCAGAGAGCCTGATGCGGGACTCAATCCCAGGACCCTGGGATCATGATGACGCTTTAACCCACTGAGCCACCCAGGCACCCTGACTCCTAGTTTTCTAACTTCAGATTTAAAAAAAAAAAAAAGAAAGAAAGAAATTCATTCAGGATCCATCTACAAGGCTTAAGAGATTTTGAAATACAATTGAATTTAAAATTTTTTAGACCATAAGATAAAATGGGAGTCAAACAAAAGTGGTTCTTCTCATAATTTTCTCCAAGACATGTCAATAAGCCTAACTGTGGTGTGAACAGGGAGAGTGGCAGCAAATTCACTCTGAAGGTGACGTGTTGTGTTCCTCCTTCTCCCCAGCGACTGCAACAGCAACAGGAATTCCATCGCCTCCTTCACCAGCATCTGCAGCAGCCAGTGCAGCTCCTACTTCCACAGCGATGAAATGGACTCAGGTGCGTTTGGTGGAGGCATGTGACCTTTTCTGTTGCCTTTCCTCAGGGAGATACCTTTCGGGGATGTCGATCAGTGTATGATCGACATGCGTTTTCACCTTGGATCAGTTGTCCTTGGCCGCCACACGTGCTGGGTGACGTCAGTGTCCCAATCCCGTGGTGAACAGAGTGAATTAAAAAGAGATGAAAGAAACAAATGAAGTCTGATCTTAATATATATTTTAGGATTTTCTGTGGTACTATGAAGGAAGCTAGGTACACAGGAAACAGGTCATCCTAAAACATGGGGTGTTGTTGACTGTGTGAGAAGGTTGGGATGGGCTTTGAACCTGAGGACTTCTGAGATAGTAGATGCACAGGGAGGGGAATGATGAAAACACTGACTGAGAGAAATATCTTACAAATGTCTTATCTGGGGTATGTTAAGAACAGAGACTTTGCACCCAGTTAGGACACTTCTTCATTTTAAAATATGTAGTTTGTTTCAACTATTTAACTGTTAGGAATTGCACTATTTGAAAAAATCATTGACATAGGGTATAGAATGTTTTCTCCTGTGAGGCACTCTGCTCCCACCTCTATTTCAAAAGCAATCATCTGACATCCTAACTGCTATTAAATATTTTGGAATTCTTTATCTGATCATAAGAACATGATGGAATAAGACTGCGTGTTTATTATTTTTTGGTGTATTTATATTAAAATATTTTAGTATGTTAAACAAAGATGGGTGATTTATTTTTTATTTCTAGGTGATGAACTTCCCCTCAGTGTTCGCATTTCTCATGATAAGCAGGACAAGATACATAGCTGTCTTGAGCATCTTTTCAGCCAGGTATGATTGGGACAACTAGAAGTTTCTTTTCCCACACATCAGACTGTTGCGAATCCCTTTTTCAGATATAGTAAAAAAAAATGTTTCTTTTTTTTACTTTGCTTCTCTGTAGGTTTTCAGAATTCTTCATGACATTTCTTGCTTGACTTTATTCCTAATTTCAGGAAGCACAAGATTCTCTTGGTGCTTGTGTTGGTATTTTGCATTTTTAAGAAAATTTATATCAATAACCAAATTCATAGAGTAGAAGATTTTACTGCTTTGAAAAAGATTATGATGTCTTTTAGGGTTTTTAAAAATAACCCTAGAAATCTTCTTTTGTGAAATGAATATGTTGAGCATATTTATATCTTATATTAATATATGGTGGATAATAAAAAATATTGCAAGTGTTGTCAGTGAGTTTATTCCAATATTTTACTTAAAGATGGATTTTGCAAGCATCATGCGGTTTCAAAAATAATTATGGCTTTAAGAAAAAAATATTTTACAAGATTTACTCTTAGAAATACATTTATTATGTATTATGAGAAGTATGTAACTTTCAGAAATCTCTGCTGTTATGGTAGGTGGATTCAATTACCAATCTCCTAAAAGGGCAAGCTGTTATAAGGGCCTTTGAGCAAACCAAGTACCTCACGCCAGGTCAAGGATTACAAGGTAAGGTTTAAAAAGTCACTATAAGAGGGGCACCTGGGTCGCTCAGTGGGTTAAATCCTCTGCCTTAAGCTCAGGTCATGATCCCAGAGTCCTGGGATCAAGCCTCGAATTGGGCTCTCTGTTTGGCAGGGAGCCCGCTTCGCCCCCCCCTCCCACCTACCTCTCTGCCTATTTGTGATTACTTTTTGTCAAATAACTAAATAAAGTCTAAAAAAAAAAAAAAGTTTAAAAAATAAATAATTAATTAATAAAATTTTTTTTTAAAATAAAAAGTCACTATGAGAAACCATTGGGAAACGAAGGTGGGAAATAATACAGTCATGAACTAAAGGCATAGTGTAAGAAGAAAATGGCTACTCATGTTTCATAATCCCCTTCATATTAATTCTATTTTAATAACTTTGGAATATAGATAAAAAGTTAGTATAGGATGTTTTAAATTTATTTGCAAATTTAAAATGTGCAATGCCTATAAGGACTAGAATAAATAGGAATGAGTTAATTGAAGAGATGTATCACATAAGTGTGAAGTGTTGCAGCTTTTGCTGAAATCAGCATGCCTACTTGGTGGTAGCCCATTCATTGGTGGGGGAAGGGGTTTCAGGAATGAACTTTGACAAAAAGAACAGCCCAACAGAATAAGATCTAGAGCTGCCACTTTCTGACATCTAGTTTCAGACATTGAAAAGAGAGTTTTTATCTAACTTTGCCCTTTGTTTAAATGTTTGTAAGAAAATAGCCTTTCTTTTTTCGATTTAACCAATTTTCTCCTGAAATATAATTACAGAAAGTACCACCATGCTAATAAACCAGGACAACAGGAATGAAAGATGATTCTGCAGCCCACAGATTTGTTAACTGTTTGGTAAATGGTTGAAACTTAAAAGAGATTTTCTGTATTTATTTAGAATTTCAGCAGGAAATGGAACCAAAGTTGAGTTGTCCAAAAAGGTTAAGACTTCACATCAAGCAAGACCCTTGGAATCTTCCCAGCAGTGTCCGGAATCTTGCTCAGAACATCAGAAAATTTGTTGAAGGTCAGGACGAAAAGCAAAGAATATTGCATAGCATTAGTAATAATGATTTAAAACCAAAAGTTCAGTAATACCTGATTACTTTTTCACAGTATTTCATATTATGAGGAAAATCAAAGAACTGGAAAGGGTAAGGGAGGGAGGAAGCAAAAGGAGAAATAGGATTATAGAGCCTTATGTTCCAAGGATCTAAACGATGTACACTGTATCACGGAGAATTTTCTCGGTGAATAAAATAAGGGCTCATACTTGGGAGAACATGGAATTTGAAGAGTTTCATATTTTAAAATATGAAACAATATCAGCAAAATTTCTAAAGATTCACCAAAGTCACAAAGCTAAGTTTTATAGGAAGTCTAAAAAGTTAATTGTGAACTTGCAAGAATCGAAATAATAAGATAGGTCATGTCATTGGTTTATAAGTTTCTTTTTCATATTTTCTAAGTTTATTGTTATTAACTCTCATGACATTGTTTACTCAACATCCAGTGACTGATATCTGCAGTTGGAGATAGGACATTTTGGACAGCTCTAGTGCATCTGATTACATGTTGTTTAGGGTCAGGGTGTAGAAAATTCTGAGCGTTTCCAAAACAAGTATGATAGAAAAGATGAAATGAGAAATTTGTTTAACTTTTTTAAAATGCTTAATTTGGTGATTTTCTTCCCAATATCAGACCAGTGTTTGGCGACTTCTGGAGATATTTTCGGTTGTCACCGTTGTGGGGGTGCTCTTGGCATCCAGTGTGTAGAAGCCAGAGATGCTGACAAATGTTCTGCATTATACAGGACAGTCCCTCACGACAAAGAATTATTTGGCCCAAAATGTCAATAGTGCTAAGGTTGAGAAACCTCCACAATAAATACGTATATGCCTATGTTTACATATTTGTTCCTCAGTCTTCGTATGTCAGTTGCATGTGATAAATAACACAGCAGAATTACAGCGTATCCCCTGGTTACTGCTAGAGAGAGTTAGAGAGGGTTGTGTAGAGAAAGTTAGAGAAAGTTACTGACAAAATTCAGCTCTTAAATCTGACGAGTCTGGGCCTGTGGCATAACTCCTTCGGACCTCAGTTTCTTCATTTACCAAATGAAAAAGATGTGTATATGTTCTGTGATTACTAAGTCTACTGCCTAGAAATATACTCAAATATAACAGCTTAGATACTCATTTAGAGTTCAGTGGAGCAAAGGTTTGTACAGATATGGAAAGCTCCAAATAAATCACAGCAGTTCTATTATGCGATAAAATCTTTTGTTTTTGACAGCTGTATTTCTTGGCTACATTTTTATTTTATAGCTACATATAATGGTTATTTGTGACAGATTATAACATCATATTTGATGAAAAGTCTGAATTTAAAACCTCCCAAAGTAATGAGTAGCAGAAATGATAAATACATCTTTTAAAGACTGCTTGGTTTAAGGAATTCAAATGTATTTTACTGAGTAGGTTTTTGGTTTTTTTTTTTCTTTTTGCAGAATAAATGCCAGTATCATAATACTCCTAGAAATTATAATTCATGAATCTAAATGCACTGTTCTCTCTACCCCCTGAAACTAATAATATACTATGTGTTAACTAACTTGAATTTAAATAAAATCTTTAAAAATATTTAATGCATTTGTTCTCATCATCTTTGAGAGTTTTTTTGTTTTTTTTACATTATAGTTGTTTACAGAGTAAATGCAATATCAGTTAAGAACAGAGAAATCTTTAAAACTTTTCTTGTTTTGTTTTTGAGCTTTAAGATATTAACTTTGTCTAATGCAAGATCAAAAGCTTAATTTTAATGGTATTCATTTTAAATATCTTAACATTTTCATCATAAGTCCTGCTTTTATAACCTCAATACCTCACTCATATCACAAGAAGCAGCTATAGGAATGAGAACTATTTACATATATTGATTGATGTGTGTCGTGAATATGGGTGCCAGTCTTGGTCAGGGGAGCTCAACAACTGGTTGAGTATGGTTGGGTGTGCTGACTGTCTTCTAGTGAATGGTGTGGGGAGGGCTCTTTGCAGAATTTAAGTGATATCCCTGATTGCAAGTTTTAGTGAGATGCACTTCTTTGGTTACGTTTTGTGATTGTCACCATGTTAAGTGTCTCTTTAAAGAATGATTAATCACTACTTCAGTCCAATGGGCTGTCAAGAAAGAGGTCAAGCTGTCCTTTCCTGCTCATCTGTTTGTTGTCTGGTCCTGTTATACAGAATGGAAGCAGCAGTATTGAGATTCTTGTAATCAACTGCTTGTTACGTGGAGGTTCTCTGATGTAACCTCACTGATTCATTATGAATTTATTCTACTCAACTTAAAGTACTTCTTATTCTATTTCCCAGTTGTCTTTATATAGGGGATCATTTAATGAAGGGTTAGGTCTTGGCTAGAAATTCAACATAATGTCACCTTACCAGAATTTCATGGTTTATTATACATGGCTTAATATAGTAATTTTACTATATTATAGTAATTTTACTATATTACTATTACTATTACTAATTACTATATTAAGTAATTAAAATTACTTAATAAAGTAATTTTTTCCCCCTTCTACCCTCCTAGGTTCTTTGGCTAGGCCCTATAGATCAGTCAGACAAGACAAATTAACTAGGGAAACACATATAAATGTATTTAATATGTTTTATATGATACAGGAGACTTTGTAAGGAAATGAATTCCAGAAGAAATGGTTAAACCTGAGTGCTTTTACACTAGGTTTGATAAAGAGTAGAAAGCTTTGAAAAAAATGTGATAGGATGAAAGGGTATGCACTAAGGGTAACAAACTGGAGAAACTTAGCAAGGCCTGTTCTTCTGAAATAAGGATGCTCCTTTCCTCTGGGATTGGGAGGGCACTTCTCACAAGAGGGTTTTATGACTAGCTTCAGGGGAGTAGGGGGAGATCAGAGAGTCCTCCATACATCTGCTGTTTATCAAGTTCCTTCAGCTTAAAATTTTCAGTATGCCAAATTGCCGTCTTTTGGGGTAGCATGTTCTGAACCTCCTCATTTGTTCATCTCTGATTTCAAAATATCCTATCAAGTATATATCAGAATATAATAACCTATGATCTTTATCTAGGGAACACTGTTACAGTACCATTCCTAAGCTGCATCACACTGTACCATTCATGTGTTCAAATCATAGTTTGCCAAACTGAGGGCAGAAGAGAGCAGAAAACACAGTGGACTAAGTGGGGGATAGATTAATTTTGTCGTGTCACTAAGCACTAAGGTGATGTCTGCCTCCTGCTTCACCTCTACACTAAATTATGGTCACAGATTATCAGCCAGCTGAACATGTTTTTACATGATTAGCACACAGTGATACTGGGATTTATATAAGAAACATATATTTGGTCTTTGTCCCCTTTCCTTGCTCAGATTTCCCAAAACTCTTGGAATTTCTTATGATGAGAGCTCTAAAGGTGTCTTTTGTTATGCCCGTGAGGTGACTTTTGGAAAATTTCTAAGGATGGGAGCTGATTTGCCAAGGAAGCCAACCATGTGATTAGATAGTTGGAACTTTCAATACCACTCCCAAGTTCAGGGAACAGAGAGGGGTTGGAGATTGACCAATGATTTAATCAGTCATGCCTATGTAATGAAGCCTCCACAAGTTCAGAGAGCTTCAGAAGTTCTAGAAGAGTGGTGCTTTCAGAGAGCATGGAAGTGCTGCACCATTTCCCCATACCTTACCCAGTACCTCTTTTCCATCCAGCTCCTGAGCTATATCCTTTTATAATAAACAGGTGATTTAGTAGGTAAATGTTTCTCAAAGTTCTGTGAGCCACTCTAGCCAATTAATCAAACCCAAAAGAGAGTCACTGAAACCACTAATCTGCAGCCAGTTAGTCAGAAGCATAGGTGGCAGCCAGGATTTGCAGTTGGCACATGAAGTGTGTGTGTGTTGGGGCGGGGGGCAGTCTTGTGGAACTGAGCCCTTACTCTGTGAGATCTGATGCTATCTCCAGGTAGATAATGCCAGAACTGAGTTGAATTGTAGGATACCCAGATAGTATTAGACAAGTGCTTGGTGGTATGGGGGAAAAACACACACTGGAATTTGTGACCCACCATCCCCTTAAAGTCAAATGTTTATTAGTAAACACATTTTCAATTCTTACCCCCTATAAAAGTTGTACTCTTTTTTTCAAAATCTCCCATTGTTTCAGCAACTTATATTATTTTTTTCCCTCTGCTTTTGTCCCAAATATCCTAAAGAACTTCTATTTTTTTTTAAATCAAAAGTCTCCAATTTCCCCCTTTTTCTTCTTACTGCAGTAATTGGAACAGTTTTCTGGATAATCCCTCATCTCTATCTTTTCTGATTTATATATTACTATATACCATATTCAACTTCCTAAAATATTACGTTCATTTTAGAACCCTGCCCAGAACCTTACATGATTTTTGTTAGCTAAGTCTAAACTCATCATTCTGGTGTTGGATCCAATTTTTAAATGTCGCTTTCTAATTGTATCCCAAGCTCAGTCTCTAAATGATATAATAAAATCTTTTCTATGCTAAATTGTTGGATATTTGGTATTCATTTTTTACTATACTCTCCTGCTAACACTCTTTCCCACTTTTAGGATATGAACCTATTCCCTTGACACTGTAACTTTAAAAAATGTTTAAAAACATTTTCAACACACAGAATTCTATACCAAATTTTTAGGTGGATTCAGATTAGAATAATAGCAGTGCTTCACAGATACACAGCATATTAAAGAATTTCCCAAGGCTTTTAATATATATCCCTGTTTATTTTTCCTACACAGACCTATAAAATAGATAAGATAGGTGTTATCATCACTTATAAATGAGCTGAAACTCAAAGTAGGGTTGACCATTGAATAGCATGAAGGTTAGGGGCACTGACTCCCTGCACAGTCAATCTGCATATAGCTTCTGACTCCCGCAAAACCTCACTTCTAATAGCTTACTGCTGACCAGAGCCTAACTGATAGCATAAATAATTAGGTATTACATATTTTGTACATTGCATGTATCATATATTATATTCTTTCAATAAAGAAAGCTAAAGAAAAGAAAATGTTTAAAAATCATGGAAAGAAAAATGCATTTACAGTACTATACTGTATTGACTGAAAAAATTCCACATATGAGTGGACCCATGCAGTTCAAACCTGCGTTGTTCACAAACAAGGGTCAACTATGGTTGAGCCATTTTCTGAAGACCACAAAGATGGTACAGCTATCCCACACTATCCTCTGTTTTACTTTCCTTGGTTTCAGTTACTAGTCAGCCACAATCCAGAAGCAGATGATTCTCTTTTTGACTTAGTCAGCAGGCCAGTCACAGCCTAACTCTACATCTCACATCATCACAAGAAGGAAAAGTATGGTACAATAAGATATTTTGAGAGAGAGAGAGATCAGATTCACATAACTTTAATACAGTGTATTATTATAATTGTTCTATTTTATTATTAGTTCTTGTTGTTAATCTCTTACTGGGCCTAATTTATAAATTAAATTTTGTCATAGGTATGTGGATGTACAGGAAAAACCATAGTATATACTGGGCTTGGTACTACCCATTGTTTTAGGCACCCACTGAGGTGGGGGGAGTCTTGGAATGTCCCTCATAAATAAAGGGGGATGACTGTAGCAGGTGTGTCTTGTGGACTCTTTGTCCAGGATACTTTTCTGCCTCTGAAATTCTCTTGTTCTCATGTTATCACTTTTAAAATGTAATATCCTCTCAAATATCTCCTGTACTTCTTATCAGGTAATTTTGTCACTCTGACTCTATTGTGAACCTGTTTGGAATAGGATGCAACTTAAACCTTTTTTTACTTCCCATAATCTGTGGACATGAAGAAGCTCTGTATGTTTTTATATTTACTTATTGAGAGTAAACTATTTATCAATTAGAAGTAAAGTAATGAGTATGAAGCTAATACACAATAAACAGTTGTGATTGCTCTTGTTTGGAGATGGGCTGGGGAGAACAGTATTTGAAACTATTTAGTATTGTTCTGCCCTTTAGAGCGGTTCTTGACATAGAGATAGGAAAGGAAGTCTAGAGAGAGAGAGATGTTATATATATATATATATATATATATATATATATATATATAATATATGCACTGTATATATTACACATATATACACATGCACACACTCCATAATCTGTAAGTATAATTTGTATAATTACATATAATTTATAATTATTATATGTAATGAATAATATGATATGTATTATTACATATAAAGATTATTAAATGCATATATAATCTTCAAAAGTGTAAGTAACTAAGAAAAAATGCTGTTTGAGAACTTATTGATCAAGACCATAATCCCTATAGGAGTTTAGAGAACACCATGCACACTACAGCAGTTAAGAGTGACTTAACAAAAGTAGCACAATTTGAATGGTGTTGCACAAGCTAATTTAAATCAGAACTGTAAGAAACTGTAACATCTAGAGCAATGGATAGAATTTATATAGGTAGATAGGAAGAACAGCATGTCAAGTAAATGGGATTTTTATTATCTAATATAGTAAGATTGTGCTAGTTTTTACTGCACAGTTAAAATGTGGTGCTAGTGGGAGGAAAAGACTAAACAACTAACTGTTAATTTTTTTTTTTTTTCTGCAGAGGTCAAGTGTAGGATACTCCTGGCTCTTCTTGAATATTCAGGTACTATTTTCATTATTTTAATGATTTGAAATTATTGTGGTCCATGACATTGGAAGTCTCATGATATCAAGGCAGTGCTTTCAACAAATTAGATGGAAATACAATCCCTACTTCCTCTAAAGTCTGGCAAAGATTTAAGAAAATGCTTAATTTTAATAAAAGCATAAAAACATGCTCATCTTCAATTATAGGTACAAAGTGGAAACTTATGTAAGTATATGTTTATACAGAATATAATTAAAAAGGAGAAAGAAAGCAGGTTTGGTAAAGCGAATTGTACATGGGATTTATTGTTAAACTATGTCTAACTTTTGTTTATGATCAAGGATGTAAGTGGGCTCAGATTCAAGGGATAGAAAAGCAGACCTGTACTTTGAAAGGAGGAGTCTTTTATAATCTACCAAACCTGGAAATTTTAAATTAAAAGTGAATGAATAAGTCAAGTTAACCGGGGTTTTTTTGTTTGTTTGTTGTCTGGTTTTTGTTTTAATTAAGGAAGTAGTTGTCTTGTTTTTTGACTGAGTAATAATAATAAACAAAAGTGTCTTACTTTTTTAAGTTTCACTAATAACAAACCAGTTGATAGACTTCATTCATATTTATGTATTTCCTTGGGTCCTCACAATCACTCTATGAGAATATTATTATTTTTCCACAGATTTAAAAATGAAGAAATTAACATTTAGGCCAATTAATAATAATAAGTAGAAATGGTATTCATTCAACACATATTTTTGAGTATCTGGAAGATTAATTAGATGCTTGATTGAGTAAAGGCATAAATAGTGGGTGGCAGATGAAATTCAAACTTAGTTATGCCAATTCCAGAAGCGGTCCTGGAATGCATTGCTTTATTCATTAATTTCAAAGGGCTATTCTTATAGATCTTTATTTTGATTTCAATTTTATTTTTCTATCCTGTCATAAACCTCCTTTTTCTTACTTTGTTTACTCACTTTTTTCCCCCCTCTGTAATATAGGATGGCAAAAGAATGTAGCCAAATTACTCCATATTGTTGGCTGCAGAATTATGCTCGCCACTTGAAAAGGGTGGATTGTGTCTGCTAAATGTATTTTTTAAAGATTTTATTTATTTATCTGACAGAAAGAGAGATCACAAATAGGCAGAGAGAGAAGCAGAGAGAGAGGAGGAAGCAGGCTCCCTGCAGAGCAGAGAGCCCAATGCGGGGCTTGATTCCAGGAACCTGAGATCATGACCTGAGCCGAAGGCAGAGGCTTAACCCACTGAGCCACCCAGGTGCCCCTGCTAAGTATTTTTAACTCACCTTTATTCCTATCCTTCTCTCTCTCTAATCTCTCTTTTATTACTTTGTTGTTATTTTTCTATTATTGTTTTCTTTTCCCTACGGTCTCAGGATAATGACTGTGATTACTTGTGCGCCTAGAAACCATCTCATTCTTTTTAGACCAGCTATGGAATTTGAGCTTTTTAAACCAGGGAGAGAAAATGAAGTATTACTATTTTAAAACATGCTTGTAGAAGGTGAGTTTAAGTAGGTGCTTAAATACTGGGATGAGACAGAAGCCTTTGATAAGTTGAACATCCATTCTTTTGAGTGTATTCCTGCTACAAGAGAATTCTAACTCTGCAAAAACAATGAACAATAAACAAACTGTAACCAAAAAACAGCTCTTCCTGCCTTTATTCTTTTGCTAGAAGCTGAAAGCACCTGTTATTGATCCTGTTGTTGTTTTTATTGATAAAAATGAGGAATGAGAATAGTTTTGAGGAAGGACAGACACTCATGAGTTTCGAACAGCTGTGTAATTAAGACTTGTCAGTTTTTCTTGAGAGTTTGCTTATTTTGGTTTATTTATTCATCCTATGGTTCCTTCCCTGGTCAGCAATAGAACTGAGCCCCACTCAGTGCCAGGTACCCTGCTAGACGCTGGAGAAAAGAAGAATAACAATGCTGTGCAATTTCACTTGCTAAGTGCTTGATCTTTGTATCCCATTTATGTTTATTGCAGGACGAGTAGAAATAACCCATACTCTATAAAAGAATCTGATACCTAGGATTATATGGTTTTAAATGAGCGGAATGAATAGATGAAACAGATTATATGTCTCTAGGTCCATGAGTGCCATTCACATTATATGCCCCTTCCTCTGTCCTTGATGTGCTTATGGTCTCTTGGGGAACCTAAAGATGTAAACAAACTCTCACAATGCTGAGTAATTAGCCATCTAGTAGAGGGAGGTCCCCAGGCCCCTGATGGCAGAGCAGGAAGTCCATGATACCTACGGAAGGAGAGAGGAAATTTTGCAAGGGAAGATAATATTTCAGTAGTTCAGTGGGTTCCCAGTAGTTCTAGGAGTCAACTCTTAAGAACGACTTATTTTATTTTATTATGTTCATTAGTTTTAATGTAGTGTTCAATAATTCATTAGTTGCATATAACACCCTCTGCTCATCACAACATGTGCCCTCCATCACCCTGTTATCGCATCCCTCACCCCTCCTCCCCTCTGAAAACCTCAGTTTGTTTCCTGGGGTCCCCGGTCTCTCATGGTTCATCTTCCTCTCTGATTTCTCTTCCTTCAGTTTTCCCTTCCTTCCTCTATGGTTCCCTATGCTATTGGTTATGTTCCACACAGGAGTGAAACCATATGATAATTATCTTTCTCTGCTTGACTTACTTCACTTAGCATATTCCCATTACAGATAAAGGGCTGATATCCAAGATCTATAAAGAGCTTCTCAAAATCAGCATTCAAAAAACAAATAACGCAGTGAAAAAATAGGCAGAAGACATGAACTTCTCCAAAGAAGACATACAAATGACTAACAGACACATGAAAAAATGCTCAACATCACTAGCCATCAAGGAAATACAAATCAAAACCACAATGACATACCACATTACTCCAGTTAGAATGGCAAAAATTAACAAAACAGGCAACAACAAATGTTGTTAAGGATATGGAGAAGGGGGAACCCTCTTATACTGTTGGTAGGAATGCAGGCTGTTGCAGCCACTCTGGAAAACAGCATGGAGGTTCCACAAGATTTTAAAAATAGAGCTACCCTATGGCCCAGCAATTGCACTACCAGGTATTTACCCCAAAGATACAGATGCAGTGAAAAGAAAGTGCACATGCACCCCAATGTTCATAGCAGCAAGTCCATGATAGCCGAAATGTGGAAGGATGATTTAAAGTTTGTTGGTGGAGAGGATGGGAAAGAGCCCACACATAGCCAGAGGGCCTCCATAGAGACAAAAGTGTGAGCTATAATAGCATTTATAAGGGCATCTAGCATTTGAGGAACCTGAGCAGTGGTGTGCGGCTCCAAGAGGAGAGGTCTATACAGCCAGGATTCTGGCAACTTTCAGATACATTGTTTTATTATATTCTCATAACAAGCCTGGGAAGATCATTGTTGGTGTGGGGGATGAATGAAGGAAGTAATGTATTTATTAGCTGTCAGCATAATTTGAGGAAAGATTGTATAGACCCCTTTCTGCCACTCTGAGTTTTTTACTTTTTTACTCCCTGGGAGGTGATAATGTATACAGAGTTACTTGAAAAACTCAGTATGATGGGTCTATTGAAGTCTATGCAAACAAGTCATTTACTCTGTGGGAAATAGGAAAGTGTAACTGAAAATCACCTCATAAAGTAGTAAGGATTTATAAAGTATTTTTTATTCGAAAATATGTTGGTTTGAAATTTAAATGGCAGTGTGGTCCAGAGCATCTTGTGTATCAAATTCTGTGAGCATACACATGTCCCAAGCCTCAACTTGGATACCTTCAAATCCCCAGTAATTGATGCCATGTGTAATTCCTGTGGTGTATTCAGCGTGAAGGGTTTGAAGAAATAGAGAAATAAAACTTTTGCGTGATCAATTCTGACTTGATAATGAGGTTGAATGAAAATTCTATTGGGCTTATAGATATCTTATCTTAAGATGCATATAGAATATAGTAGTGGAATGTAGAATAAACATTTATGTATTCTTTCTAAGGCTAAAAAAAGGGAAGAAATTTGGGCATTTCTTCTCAAAAGCGATTTGAAAATAATTTATTTCTACTAGTGGCAAAGTTACTAAGCCTTGTGATCTAAAGTGTTTCAGTGGAACTGGATCCTTCCTCCTATAGACATTGGCTTTCCATTTTTGATAGAAGGCATTTCTTTCTTTTTTTTTTTTTTAAAGATTTTATTTATTTATTTGACAGAGAGAAATTACAAGTACACTGAGAGGCAGGCAGAGAGGGAGAGAGAAGGAAGCAGGCTCCCTGCTGAGCAGAGAGCCCGATGCGGGACTCGATCCCAGGACCCTGAGATCATGACCTGAGCTGAAGGCAGCGGCTTAACCCACTGAGCCACCCAGGCGCCTGATAGAAGGCATTTCTTTCCAATTAAGTTTTGGTTATGAAATTATTCGCAGGTTATAAGTGGGAGTATTTCTGTCAAAACTATTGAAGTATTTTTTAAATTTCCCTAGATTTTCTGCTTTGCTATAGAACAACGGAACCCAAAGCAAGACTGTGTAAGAAAGATACAGGACAGTTTTATTTAGTTTCTGTTTGAATCAGCTGAACAGTTGGGTTAACAAGCTATGTGAACTACCCTTTTAGGTCGAACTAAATCCAGACATTTCAAGAAGTCAGAGAATGAGTTCATACATTTTTGTTTCACTTACTTAGTTTGTTAGTTGCTGTACTGGTTCATTATTTTCATTAATTAATTCAAAAAACTGTTATGGAATGTCTACACTTTGTTAGAAATTGTATACAACAAAAAAATCAAAAAAATAGGTGTTTTGCTTTGTTCTTAATTAAGAATTGGGCAAAGATTTTTCCTACTTTAGCTGTTTTACAGTTACCTGTAAAATGCTATTTTCCATCTATTTGAATGAGGCACATGGTATATAATTACTTAAGGGAAATGACTAACACATGTTATTGACTAAATTAATAAGTTGAACCATATGGAGTTGCCATATTTGACCATTTTGACCAAGGAAAGCAACAAGTTCGTATAGATCAATGTAATAAATGAATATTCATTATAAAATTAAATATTTTAAAATTTAATCCTTTTTCTAATAAGATTTTCAGAGTAGCTTTTACTAACAGTGAAACTAGGCAATGCAGCAATTACAGTATGTGTTCACATGCTTTTGATGGTTATTAAAGACATATGTTCATTGTTCTTAGTAAACAACTTAAAAATTATGCCTTTTTATCAATAAAGTAAAAACTTATGACAACATTTATGTCTATGTTATGCAGTAATATTGACAGTGCTTCATTTCAGAAAATTCTGAGCCTTTGAAATATTCAGTACACTTTTGAGAGTATGAACATTTTTGCTTTTGCTGTTTATCTAGTACAAGTGATTTTTCAGTGTACAGAATGTATGGCTTGGCATTTATATAGTTTATAGAGTTTGTATACATCCAAAAACTCAAAGAGGTGAATCTCTCTGATCAGGTTTTCAAAGGCAAGCTTCTTTCCACTTGAAAAATCTGTGGCCAAGGAGTGGCCATTCATAGGGTAAATACATCTTCTGTGTGGGTCAATCAAAAATCCAGCCAATTGCAGAATAAGAACCCACGTGAAAATTGGTGTATGTTAGAACTGTAAATACATTCCTTATTTCAAAGAAATATAAGAATTTATAACCTAGGCATGTTTATAACTCATGAAGTTTAATAGGTAAATCCAAGAAATCCAGATTTGTTTATTGTTATGATCGGACATCAATAATATTTCCCCATGTGCATGTCACTTAATATTCAAATAAGTTTGTTAGGTCATTTTTAAAAAGTTAGTATTAATAATGTAGCTCATCGCCAACAAACTGAAAAATTAGACTTCGAATTTCCTTTGGGAAGTATCATTCAACAAACACAAATTGTATTCCATCAAAAAATACTAATTAAAGCCTTATTTTTTCCCTTGGGTTTTATAAAATAATTTAATGATTGCAAAAAATAAAATCACAATACTAGTTAAGAAAAAGTTAATTTTTTTTACATTTTTTGGTTTTTAGTGTTTTCTATAAAGCATATTTGCTGAAGTGTTTGTGCTCATTAGTGGGGTTCAAATTGACATTTTTCACATGGTTTGAGTTTGGTGAGAGGATGAAATAACAAAAACTATAAATGCTTAATGATCTGGTTTTATTTACCTGTGACATTTTTCAAAGCTGTCTTTATGTCCTCCTGGCTTACAGACAGTGAGACACAGCTCCGAAGAGACATGGTTTTCTGCCAGAGTCTTGTGGCCACCGTGTGTGCCTTCTCTGAGCAACTTATGGCAGCATTAAACCAGATGTTTGACAACAGCAAAGACAATGAGATGGACACGGGGGAAGCCAGCAGAAGGTGGCTGGACCAGATAGCAAATGCGGGTGTTCTATTTCACTTTCAGTCACTCCTGTCGCCAAACCTGGTAAGGAATCCCAGTGCCTCCCACAGGAACATACATTGTAACACATTCCCAAATAAGAAGTGGTTATTCATTATGTGTTAGAAGTCGGTCAGCTACTTGAAAAGAATGTATTTTGCTATGAGCAAATACGGTTGGGTAAGTAGAGGGTATTCCTTCTTTCCTGACTTTTATTTATTCTCCAGCTTCTGAAAGCTGAGAAAACCTCCACCTGTTACTAATTCCTGTATCCCTAAGCACAAACTCAGAAAGATCATCAGAGGGAAGAGGGTCTTTGTGCTGTGGTTCCTTATTTCCAGGCCAGAAGAAACAGCCTGCCGTGAAACCCAACTCCCACTGAAGTTGATGTCAGGAACGTGCTTGATAGACAAGATCGGACAACCTGTCTGCCGTACTGTCTGACAGTCTGTTTAAAATTTGCTATGTTCAACGATTTTATTTCTTTTCTTGGTAGGCATGTTTGTCCTTTTAAATCTAAGAATATCCCGTATTTACATATCCATTTCCCACAGTGCCTATGAAGAAAGTATCTCAAAGTATCTGATAAATAAAAGTTGTCTTTTAAGATATTTTTTCTGTGGTTCTGATAGTTGTCACGATGTTTAAAGGCAAATATGTTCACTCGTGTATAAACTTAAGGTACTCCTTAAATAGAATCATGATTTTAAACATGAGATGCTGTGTCACCCATTAAATTACACATAGAACATGTGGCTACCAAGTAATGGTTGAGTTTTTAAGCAGATGTCTGTGACTTTATATATCAAAATGCTTTTCTGCAAAGGTAAGGAAGTTCACCTCCATGTACTTCAGAGAAATTGCTTTTTAAGGTTTTACTTACTTATTTGACAGAGAAAGAGACAGCGAGAGAGGGAACATAAGCAGGAAGAATGGGAGACAGAGAAGCAGGCCTCCCACTGAGCAGGGAGTCCCATGCGGGGGCTCAATGCAGGGTTTGATCCCAGGACTTTGGGATCATGAACTGAGCTGAAGGTAGACACTTAATGACTGAGCACCCAGGCATCCTGAAACAGATTCTTTTGAAAAGACTCTTATGTATCCCATGTGGGTGATCAGTTTCTTATTTGGCTGCTAATAAAACTACGAAAGGTTTAACTAATAAAACTTTTGAAATAAGGCACTTTGGAAAAAGTTTAAAAATTTTAAAAATATATTAATTAATCATTCCTTACCAAATAGAAATTACATGAGATAGGAAGACCACATAACACATGGTAGCATGAAGTGCCTGTTGAATGAGTGAATGAATGTGGCTTCATTCCTATTCTAGTCCTGCCTTAAAACCTTCATTGTTTAATCAACCGCTGGTAGATTTAAACTTAATTTTGTTTGAAATCCCAAGGAATGGGAGAAAATATTTGTAAGTTATATATCTGATAAGTGACTTATATCCATACTCTCAAAAGAATTCTTAAAACTTCAAACAGTAGAAAGACAATTCAATTAAAAAGACTCCTGGGGCACCTGGATGGCTCAGTGGGTTAGAGCCTCTGCCTTCTGCTCAGGTCATGATCCCAGGATCCTGGGATCGAGCCCCACATTAGGTTCTCTACTCAGCAGGGAGCCTGCTTCCCCCTCTCTATCTGCCTGCCTTTCTTCCTACTTGTGGTCTCTGTCAAATAAATAAATAAAATCTTAAAAAATAAAAGACTCCTACAGAAATAATCAATGGAGTAATTAAAGGGTATACAGATGGGAGACATGAGAACCACTCAATTCAGTCAAGTGCTGAAAACAACATTGTGAAAACAAAAACAAAACAGAAGCGCTTATGAAAAATGGGCAAATAGAATGGAATATTATTTGGCAATAAAAAGGAACGAAGGAATGCTTTAACAGATGGATTAATCTTGAAAACATTCTAAGTGAAAGAAGTCAAATCTGAATGATTCCATTTATATGCAATGTCCACAACAAGGTAATTCAGAGAGACAGGAAGTGGAGTAGCAATTGACTAAGGCTGAGGGGGTTTGGAGGGAAAGGGGAATGGGAATGACTTCCAGTGGATGTAGGGTTTCATTTTTTGGGTGATGAAAATGTTTTAAAATGGAATGTGCGGTGTCTGGGTGACTCAGTTGGTTAAGCAACTGCCTTCGGCTCAGATCACAATCCTGGAGTCCCAGGATTGAGTCCCACATCAGGCTCCCTGCTCAGTGGGGATTCTGCTTCTATCTCTGACCCTCTCTGCTCTCATGCTCTCTCTCTCAAATAATAAATAATAAATAAATAAATATTTATTTATTTATTTATTTAAAGATTTTATTTATTTATTTGACAGAGAGAGATCACAAGTTGGCAGAGAAGCAAGCAGAGAGAGAGAGAGGAGGAAGCAGGCTCCTTGCCAAGCAGAGAGCCTGATGCGGGACTTGATCCCAGGACCCTGAGATCATGACCTGAGCCGAAGACAGAGGCTTAACCCACTGAGCCACCCAAGTGCCCCTAAAATCTTTTCAAAAAGTTAAAAAATAAAATAGAATGTTATGATGATTGCACAACCTTGTGAATATATACCCCTAGCAATGGGATTGTATACTTTGGGTAAATTGCTTGATACGTAAATGACATCTCAATAAAGCTGTTAAGAAATTTAAAAAAGAATGGGCAAACATATTCAGATATCCTTGGAATACTGGAAATGTAGCTGTATGCCCTATGATTGTTCAACTCTGTATTTTAGGATCTAAAAGCTTATAGATAATAAAGTTTATAGACTTATCAATAAACATACAAAATATGGAAAAAAAAGCACACAAAGGATTTGAATAGTATTTCTCCAAAGAAAATATAAAATGGCCACAAAGCACATGTAAAGGTGATCAACATCGTTAGTCCTTGGGGAAATGCAACTTAAAACTTCAATGAGATATATGACACTTGTGAGGGGGATAGCTGTCATCCAAAAGACAATCACAAGTGTTGGTAAGGAGAAATTGTAACCCTTTCATACATTGCAGGTGGGAATGTAAAATAGGGCAGCCATTTCTTAAAATTTCATATATATATTTTTTAATTTGAATATGGTTGACATACAATGTGACGTTAGTTTCAGATATACAACATAGTGATTCAACTTTTCTATATGTTATGCTATGTTCACAAGTGTAGCTACCATCTGTCACCACACAACACCATTACAGTATCATTAATTACGTTCCCTGTGCTGTGCTTTCTATTTATTTATTTTTCCTTATGCTGTGCCTTTTATTCCCATGACTTACTCATTCCACAGCTGGAAGCCTGCATCTCCCACTCCCTTTTATCCATTTTGCCCATCCTTCCCTTTGGCAACTGTCAGTTCATTGTGGTATTTATAAATCTGATTCTGTCTTTTGTTTGTTTAATCATTTGTTTTGTTCTTTAGATTCCACATCAGAGTGAATTCATATGGTATTTGTCTTTCTCATTCTGACTTATTTCACCTAGCATTATACCCTCTAGATCCATCCATGTTGTCACAAATGGCGAGATCTCATCTTTTTTATGGCTGAGTAATATTCGTGTGTGTATGAGTGAAGTAAGCCAGTTGCAAAATACCACATATTATCTGGGTCCATTATTATGTTATGTGTGAAACAGGCAAACTTCAGAGATTAAAAGTAGACTAATGCTGGGGCTAAGGACTGGGGCTTGCCTAAGTCCTTGCCTGGGGCTAAGGACTAGGGAAAAGGATGTGGGGAGTAAATGCTAATGGTATGGAGTTCCTTTGTAGGGTGGTACAAATATTATAAAATTAGATTATGGTGATAGTTGCACAACTCTGTGAATTTACTAAACACTGCTATGCTATGCACTGTAAATAGCGAATCTTATAATATGTGAATTAGATCTCTAGAAACTGTTTTTTTCTTAGTCTTTTGAAACCCATAACTTCATTTAAAGAGTTGATAAAAAATCCAAAGTTTGCTTTAAAAAAAAAAAAAGACAAAGAAACCTGTATTTTTCTTCTGCCTTTGTAACAAGTGCATAAAAGCCTCATACTATTGTGAAGGGTTCTCTGGGAGCTGCAGGCACCAGCAGTGTGTATGTCCCTGAACTCTGACCACAGTGTGTTATCACTTTAGCCACATATGCTGAAGCATCATGGCTTGCACTATAGGAATCAGCGGCCGACCTGTTTGGGTCATTTCTTCCTTGTGTGTATTCCTCTTAACTGGGAAAATGCTGATTCTTCAGTCCTGTCATTCTGATTCTAGATTCATGGCATACTCTTTCTACTTCAAAGGACTTTAAAAAATAAGTTCGCTACACATTTATCCAGCACTTACTGTATACCATACATCACAATAGTACCAAACCAAGGGACAAAGGTGATCATTCTCTAAACTTTTTGGTTTCCATGCTATAGATCTTTGGGATCTGGAGTTGCCTTGCTGATCCATACAATGGATGTTCTTTACTATCTCCTTCACGCTCTGTTCATGCTGCCTGAAAAATATGGCTATAAGCTTACAGCAACTTTTAAAAATGCATATAGAGTGGTGCACCTAGGCACCTCTGTTGGTTAAGCATCCAAGTCTTGATCTCAGTTCAGGTCTTATCTCAGAGTCATGAGTCCAAGCCCTGTATTGGACTCCACACTGGGGTTGGAGTTTTTTTTTTTTTTTTTAAAGTGTATAAATCATGTTAAAAATCATTATTTAAAAGGATCATTGATATTCTTAAGAAAACAAATGTTTAAAAGATAAGCTGTACATGATAAAGCTAATTATTCTTTCATCATGCACATAACTGCTAATAGGAAAACCAGAATATATACTACAAAAATGATATTGTTGAGACATACACTGAACTTGTTACCATATCTGGCCCTTACTTGCCTCAGCTGTAAATAGTATGCTATTAGAATGAAAGCAGTGATTAAAACAAACCAAATTGCATAGTCACAAGATTTTAGATTAAGGCCCTATAAAGGCAAGGAAGATAAAAACGATTCTTGTCCCCAAGACTCTTGGAAGAAAAATCATTGCATACATGCAAATTACTTTTATTATTGTAAAACAGGTTGGCAACTATGTACTGTAACTTTTCAATAAAATGATATTCTTGCTTTTTAGCTCTTACATTTTTTTAAGATTATAGAAGTTTAGAGGCAGATGTTAATTGTGTACACACTTACTAGTAAATGTTAAAAATCAGTATGGTTTGAATATAGCTACAAAATAGACTGAAAAGTTGTATAAACCATTTAGATAATCTAGAAAAGGAAGAATCTAAAACTATAAAAGAGACTTATAACTTGAGGGATTTGTGGATTTCATTTTAGGCAGTAAATTCTTAGGTAAGTGCTGGTAATTTGGGTTGCATGTAAACAAAACACAAGTGAAGCTCCTTAAGTTCTGGTGATGTGATGTGATGTGATGTGATGTTCTATCCTATACAATTCTACCATATCATGTATTATTTCCTTTTCCTTCAGACAGATGAACAAGCCATGCTAGAAGATACACTGGTTGCGCTATTTGATTTGGAAAAAGTTTCTTTTTACTTTAGACCATCAGAAGAGGAACCACTGGTTGCAAGTAAGTAGTTAAATGGTTCACAGGTGTTTCATAGAATATTTTTGGCATTAAACAACAACATATGGTGTAACTTTGATATTAATATATTTGATATATTGTTAAAATTATTTTAAACAAAATATTATATTTTGGGTAAAATAACTAATCACCAATTGGGGGACTGATAGAAAATATATATAATTTAAATCCATAGGTAATAGTAAACTCTATTTTTATCTATTATTTTGGCCTCCAAAAGTTTTCTTGAGTGTGTGCATCAAAATTTTGTGCTAGTCAAGATTTTTTTTCCTAAAATAAAATATATAAATGACAAAGTTTACCATTTAACCAATTTTCAGTGTACAATTTAATGGCATTAATTACCTTCACAATGTTGTACAACCTTTTCCACCACCAATCTCCAAAACTTTTTCATCCTTGAAGAGAAACCCCATACTCATTACAGAATAACTTCCCATTCTTCCTCCACCAGTCCATGGTAACCTCTGTTCTGCCTTCTGTCTCTATGCAGGTGCCTAGAGTACTTTACATAAGAGGGATCATAGAATATTTGTCCTTTGTGCTGCTTTTTTCATGTCAATTTTTTAAAATAAAAGGACTTCCCTAATATTTCTGGCTCTATTATTGGATAAACTCAATGGCTTCCAAGACTTTTATGCAAATATTTAACAATTATATAGCAAAACTGACTGAATTGAGTTTCCTTCCTTATTCCAGTTGATCCTATAGAGAATGTATTAGCAGGAAATGAATACAAGTAGTTAGAGCCAAGGAGAAAGAGAAGAAATATAAGTTATGTTCACATTGTATAAATTTAGATCTAAACCAGCCAAGAAAGACATAATTATTTGATTTGGTCATAATGGATAAAATTAATAATTCAGAAGGTACAAACATATATTCTACATTTTTCCTAGTTTAGCAATGAAAATTATCCATCATTACATCTGAGTGTCAAATTTTAACATGTATAAATACAATTATATTAACTGTCTTGATTCATTTATTCATCGTGTATGGTTTCCAGGATGGCAAAACCATTCCTGTCTTGCTGTCCTATCTCCAGCACCCAGGAGAGTGCCTGGAATGAAAAAGACAATTTTTTTTTCCCAAGGAAATTAATGAACAAATATTAATTAAGTATATACAATCAGTAGGCAAATGGTTTTACAGTTATAAAAATGGAAGGAAAAACAGATGTAAGGGATAAAGGAGAGAATTTCAACAGAACAGAGTTGTAACTAATGTTGCAAAGAAGTTACTTGATGAGTGGAATTGAAGAATTGAAAAGTATCCCTTCAATTTTGCTGTTTGCCATCATTAAGTGTCACAAATGAAATATTTTAGAAGCATATATTCAGAGAAATAACAATACTTAGGCTTTAATCTCTATATCTTCGCTGCAAGTTATCATCATATATCTACCATTTCAACATTATCATGAATAGGTTTAAAATGTATCTATCAATGCAAAAAATCTTGAACAGTTTGTTGTTTTTCTGTTTCTTGTTTTTTCATCGGGGTGAGGGTATATATTACATAAGGTAGAAGATGTGAGTTTCTTCAGGGCTGGGAAAGGTTCTTCTTTATTTTCATATTTCTAATATGAAGAATGATAAATAGGGACCCAATAAACATTTGTTTAAATCATTAAACATTTAATCTGATTTAAGAGCAATAAGCATTGATTCATTCATCAAAAATTTCTTAAATGCCTACTTATGCTCAACCGCTAATCTAGGTGTTAGATAAGTAGAGCACTAAGCAAACATATCCCTTTTGGAGCTGGTATTCAAGTTGGGGGAGATAAATAATAAGCAACATAAGTAAGTTAATCTGATCATAAGCTAGAAGACAATAATATGAATGTATAAGAGGAAATAGAAGAGAACAAAGGATAACAATGCAGGGGCAAGTGGGAGGTTGCAAATATTTAACAAGCTAGGAAAGCCTTACCAAAAAGAACACCCAACTTTTATATCAACGTGGATGGAACTGGAAGAGATTATGCTGAGTGAAATAAGTCAAGCAGGGAGAGGCAATTATCATATGGTTTCACTTACTTGTGGAGCATAACAAATAACACGGAGGACATGGGGAGATGGAGAGGAGAAGTGAGTTGGGGGAAATCAGAGGGGGAGATGAACCATGAGAGACTATGGACTCTGAAAAGCAATCTGAGGGTTTTGAAATGGCGGGGGTAGGAGGTTGGGGGAGCCTGGTGGTGGGTATTATGGAAAGCATGTATTGCATGGAGCATTGGGTGTGGTGCATAAACAATGAATTCTGTTACACTGAAAAGAAATTAAATTAAAAAAAAAATTGGGGTGAGGAGGAGGAGAAGACCTAAAGGGGTGGAAGAGTGTTTGGAAGAGGGGTGTTCCACACTGTGAGGTGGAAACAGGTGTGGTATGCTCTCAGGATAGCAAGGTGTCCTGTGTGACTGGGGAGTTATGGGTGAGGAGAAAGAGTAAGGGATGAGAACAGAGAGGAGGCCAGATCATTGAAAGAACTTGACCTTTATAACTAAGCCACAGAGCAGAGGGATGACCTGATCTGGTGTACATACTGAAGACTGCCTCTGACTGCCGTGTTGACTAGAGCATTGTTGGGGTCAAGGACAGAAGCAGAGCAACCAATTAGGAAGCTACTTCAGTGACCCAGGTTGAAAGATGACAGTGACTTGACCTTGGGGGTAGCTGTGGGGATGGTAAAAGTTCATTCTGTATGTATTAAATTTTGAAGGTAGAGAGAATAGAATTTTATTAGAGTTTCATCTTCACGGATAAATTAGAGAGAATGAGAACATGAATTACAATGTTAAGGATTCAGGTTATATTCAAGGGAGAACTTGGCAAGGGGGACTAATTGATAAGGATAATATTATTTAAACAGGTTATATGGATCTTCTGTGCACATGTATAAAAGAGAACATATTTATATTTACTTTAATAATGTAGGCATAGGGATGCCTGGGTGGCTCAGTTGGTTGGACGACTGCCTTCGGCTCAGGTCATGATCCCGGAATCCCAGGATCGAATCCCACATCGGGCTCCCAGCTCCATGGGGAGTCTGCTTCTCCCTCTGACCTTCTCCTCGCTCATGCTCTCTCTCACTGTCTCTCTCTTTCAAATAAATAAATAAAATCTTTAAAAAAAATAATGTAGGCATAATTTTGCCAAAGGCAGAGAAACTCTATTTTCACAATATAACTTGTCTTTTCTTTTTAATTTTGTTTGAGGAGTCACGAACTCACAGGAGTACTGTTTTCCATTGTCCAAATATGACACTACTGGTGAATGGTCTGTTGAACAAGCAGGCAAGGGATCCACGTTATAAGCTCAAGAAAATAATTTACGTATTGCATAGCTACCATGAGACCTTTAACTTCAGTACATTGAAAAATATAATAAACATTAAAGATAAAATAATTAAGGCCATGTAATTAATATCAATATGTAAATGCGCATGTATCTGTGACTAACATAAAAATTCTTACATATTTTTAAGTATTTCCACAAAGGATAACCTGAAAACAGGATAATCTGAAAACAGATTCCCTAGTGAAAGGTCACTTCCAATGCTACATTATTAGATATTCCAAGCAAGTTACTAATAGTGATGACAGCAGTATAGTTATCCTTTTAAGTTGATTCAGGAAAGAAGAGAATTTTTCAATACCCAAGTGTCATCACATCTTATTTAAGTGGTGGAAGGAAACTAGAGCTTTATTATTAATTGCATGTGATTTGATCTTTCTGTAAGCTTAGAAGCAAAGAAGTCAGATCTGACAAATTTATTAATTCATATCACTGTAGTGAAGATTCCTTTGGCTGTGTGTCTTAGAGGGAAGGACCACAGGCGGAGGCATGAAAATATAAAAAGAACACTGATTTTGAAGATAAGGAACTTGAGTTCCAACTCTGTGCTCTTCTCATCTACAAACATGAGAGTACACGCTTTCCCACACTCATGGGACTTAAATAAGATAATGTATTCAAAAGTCTCCGGCATTATGTGAGGTTTGTGGTAGTATTCAGTAAATACTTGAATCAATCCTCCTTACTTTATTACTCTGTGTTATTTTTCAAAAGCTGTATTTAGCATTTTTCATAGTCATATTTTTGCATTAAAAAATAATGAGATTCTGAAGAAATGCGGCATGCCAAGCAGGTAGAACTTAATTGTCTGGATTTAAGACATTTTATTTTCTGTGAAGAAATAATTACTAAGTACATACACCATACCAAACTAAGTTCTGAAGTTATAGTAGTGACTAAGTAAACACCCTGCTTTTGCAACTTAGAAACTAGTGGAGACACAAAGTGGTCAATGTAACCCTTTACTGTCTAGGGAAAGTAAGATCTTTCCTATGCCATATTATGTGCTTAGGGAAGGCAGAGTGAGCTAAATGATTAGGTTGTATAAAACTAAATATATTTTATGGACAGTCTTCATGTTTTTGGAGAATAATATGATAGCAGACCCCCCCCCCTTTATGGTGATACTGGCAATTTTACTGTAATAACTAAGGGAATTAATATTTTTTGAGCTTCCACTCTTTTCTTATGGGCTAGGCATTGTGCCTGAAACTGCGGATGTCATGGTGAATAGGACAGGCATGTCCCTATCTTCAGGAAGCTCACAACCTACTTGGGAGAAAACAAATGAGGAATCAACGACAAAGGTGATTAGGATTATGCTGACTAAATCCTATGCAGGAAATAAGCAATGCATAATGAATAAGGGTAAGGTGGTGACCTTTTAAGGGGTCCACAAGGAAGGGTTCTCAGCAGAAGTAGCTTTTATGCTGAAATCCAAAGGGTCAGCAAGACCCAACCCTGCGGAGAGTCAAGGAAGAACAATTTAGGTAAAGGGAACTGACTACTTCTTAGAGACCTACCTTCAAACTCATGGGCCCACTCAGTGATGGAGGGCCATGCTTACAGGGATGGGATGTTGAAACTCCTCTGCAGAATGAATCTCTCTGTAAGGTGGAACCAGAGAACTTTTCCTCATGCGATAATGTTTTTGAAGGCTTTAATCTTTACGCAGTCCTAATAATGGAGTTTGTTTTTCATAGCATATGAATTTCCACAAATAAAAGGCAACAATTGTCAGCTCCACGTTATTGTGCGTTTTTATAAGTATGCCAATTACTTTGAGAGAAAGTCTTCATTCTTTCACTCTTAGATTTAACTTCATTTTAAATTTAATATGCTTGATAATGTTGGGTCATTTTCAGTTCCTTAGGTCCTAGTAGACCATCTTTATATGTTCTTTGTTAGTCCTACAATGTGGAACTCCAACTGCTACATTATTATTTTCCTTTCAAAAACATTATCCATTTGATAACAGAGATTGGCCACTTTGGTATCAAAAAGTAAAGAAATGGAATTTTAAAAATTGAAATATAAATGAAAGATATTGCATGAAAAAGGAACTAAAAGATACAAATAGTTATGTACACATCAGGATTTTCTTCAGTGTCCATATCCTTTATCTTTATTATAGAGCCAGGGAAAAATGGGATTTTCCCAATCATTAAAATCCAGTTAATTTCCAACTCTTCAACTGAGAAATGTGTTCTCTTTCCTAAATCCAAATCCTTCATACCTCCCTGACTTGTAGATGTTAATACAATACCTTTGCTATTGACAGACCTAATTAGCTACATTTAATAAGAAACCTGGAATCTCTGCTCATTAATGAGTTTAAATAATCTATCAATCAATAAATAATCAATTATTTAAACTTGAACTCTGCTTTTACAAATAATTTTATTTAAGAAGCAGGTTAGAATTAATAAAAATAGAGTTAAGAACATGTATTAAATGTCTACTATATTTTTGCCTTAATTTTTAACTGGTTAATATAACTATACTAGCTTTTTAAGAAGATTCTGCATTCTTTTTTTTAGTGAACTGGATATTATTTGTCATGGATAAATGACATAAAGTGAAAAGAATTTGTGATAGCACTGTGAAATACTCCTACAGCATTGTAGCTTCTCGGGTTGGTTGCTTCTTGGGGTTTGGGTTTTTTTATTTTTATTTTTTTGGGGTGATTAAATTTAGGATCTTTGTGAAAAGGAATTTCGACAGATAATTTCTAATGACTGCAGAGCATCAACGGAGGTAATACACTTTTGATCTGGTGCTCAGAGAATGGAACTTGGAAAACCCATGTTAATTTTGGTAATGGTTGCTATGTACCCAATTTCTTGTACACTACTTAGAAATCGTACCCCAAGGACTCATTTTGACTAAAATATGAATGAGGCAGATGCCCTGGGAGATTCTGATTCCAAACCATGTGTAACTAAACTTCTCATTTAGTTAAGTGAGACATCTGGAGTGTCAAAGTATAACAAAGTTTCCTATTGTAGAATTTTATATACAGCAAAGTAATAAATCTGTTGCTTTAGCTGATAGGAGTCTGATTTAACACTTTTCCACTGAACAGAAAGTTTGCCTAACCTGAAGGTGACAAACATGGGTACTTTTAATGTATAAGTTTCTAGTGATTTTCAAGATTTTTTAAAAAGTTAGCAAATGTACTTTATAAAATATCCTGATTTTTGGAAGTAATGTAACATTAAATGTCATTTTAGATATTCCTCTTACGTATCAAGTAGAGGGAAGCCGGCAGGCTCTGAAGGTTTACTTCTACATTGATAGTTACCATTTTGAACAACTGCCTCAACGTTTGAAAAATGGAGGAGGGTTTAAAATTCACCCCGTTCTTTTTGCACAAGGTAACCTGTTTTCTTTTTTTATACATGTACTTAAATTATTTTATCTCTTGATTTTTTAAAAATATATGTAATTGTTATCATCGTGGGGATTTTTTTTCCATTAATTCAAAAATTCCTTCATAGTATCTAGGTAATATGTTTAATTCTGAGAATGTTTATTAAGAAAACATTAAGATAAGGTTTAAAGGTTTATTAAGTAGGACTGTAACTGTATTTATAATGGGGAAGCATGACCTGAGTGGTTGAAATAGTAAAGATAAATTAATTTGGCCTGGGGCACCTGGGTGGCTCAGTGGGTTAAAGCCTCTGCCTTCGGCTCAGGTCATGATCCCGGGGTCCTGGGATCGAGCCCCACATCGGGCTCTTTGTTCGGCAGGGAGCCTGCTTCCCTTCCTCTCTCTGCCTGCCTCTTTGCCTACTTGTGATCTATCTGCCAAATAAATAAATAAAATCTTTAAAAAAAAAGATAAATTGGGTCGCCTGGGTGGCTCAGTGGGTTGAGGCCTCTGCTGTCGGCTCGGGTCGTGATCCCGGGGTCCTGGGATCGAGCCCCACATCGGGCTCTCTGCTCAGCAGGGAGCCTGCTTCCTCCTCTCTCTCTGCCTGCCTCTCTGCCTACTTGTGATCTCTGTCAAATAAATAAATAAAATCTTTAAAAAAAAAAGATAAATTAATTTGGCTTAAATAAATTATGGGACAGTCATTAAAATTATGTGGTTAAAGATATTTTACTAGATAGAAAAAATTTGACAATATACACATGCAGGTTACAAGAAAGAATTTCTGTTATAGATAATGCAATCCATTATCTTAAATATACTTAACGTACACAAAGTGTTTTCGGGATCATTGGGTGATTAAATTGATGATTTTTTTATTGTTTGAGTTTTCCTGTATTGTGCCATTTTTGGTTAGTAAAAATAGATTCCTTTTGTAAATAAAAAAATTTTGTTTTGGCAAATGAACAATGAATTTTAATGCAATAGAAGAAATTGAGTTTAACATGGATAGGAAGATTCTTGTGGTGAACTGGTTTCCAAGGGAAGGTCCTGGATCTTTTTTATTTCTGGAGTCACAAAAGCAGCCTCAAGCTGATCAAAAGTCTGGATTATTCTAGTGTAGTTTCTTCTGGTCTATGATTTCTTTCTTTCTTTTTATTTTTTTAACTCATGCTGTGGTCACAAGATTATATCAATTTCTCTGAGCAATTCCATGGAGCATTTCATATTTTTTTCTGTGGAGTTTTCAAGAACTGCATTGGTTTTGCTGTGGAATTTTTATATTCTAATAAAAAAATGAGAAGAGTAGAGGAATAAAATCAATCTCTGTAACTGAAGAACAGACAGGCATATGAAATCCAAATCCACTGCCAAGTGAAAATGCTTATACCATATGCATATTATTATAATTCTAAAAGATAAATTTCCCTTCCTTCGATTGACATGTCTTAAAAACAATGACTACCTCAGATATTTGTAAGAATACATTTTGGGAGAAGAAAATGTCAGGTGCAGAGATCTTAGGAATTATTAGAAATTATTTTCATTTTTCTTTGCAGGACTCTTGTAGGCTCCATATAGGTAATACAAGATTCTATAAAGGAATGGAAAAAAAAAAAAGAAAAAGAAAAGAAAACAGCAAAAATAGACCTTTGGAGCTATGTTAGGAGAAGAGTTTAGCCTAAAATATGTTAAAAGCCATTACACAGAGAGATAGTTTTAGAAGACCAAAAAGGATGCTGGTCTGGAATATTAACTTTTATAGGGTTTAGCCAGAGTTTACGGTTATTAAAGATTCTTCACTTCCTTTCCTTTATTCCCCTTTTTAAAAATTCTGTCTTTGCAATCATGACTGAGATGACAGATGGCATTCTGCATCTTTTCCAAAAAAATTATTACATTTGTGACACATCAGCCATAAATAGCTAAATATTCATACCCAGCAGCAAATGTTCATAGGAAAAGGAAGAGTATTTTCCAAATAACCTCTATGTTATAATTGTGGCTAAAGCTAATTTTAAAAAAATCCCTAACTGTATATTATTTTAATGAATACAGTATCAGTTTATCAATGTAAAGAAAAACTGTTAGATAACATTAGGTTTTAATAGTCACACAGCAATAAAATATGAAAAGGCCACAACAGAAAGATTTTCGCAGTTGAGGTCACAAAGAGGGAAAGATGACTGGGAAACAGCTTGTCTCATTAGCACCATGGCAGTGATAAGGCTGCTTCCATAGAGGGGTTGCGGAAGTTCCTCTGCACTTACCAGACTCCCAGGAGGATTCATTATTACTCACTCTTACTATTCTTCAGATTGAGAGAAGCCCAGAAAAGTGAGCCTTAGCTGGAGTAGAGATTACCATCTGGTAACTGAACATGGTGGTAAATGAAGAGACTCCAAATGGTGTCTATTCTGGAGATGAACATTTACTCAAAGGGTTTCATGACTCTGATAGCTCCCTCCCTGGGGAGATCATCTAGAAGAAGCACGGTAAGGGGGCAAGTCATAGTCTGTGCTGCCACACATCTCCCTTCTTATGTACTTGTTGTAAATCAGCCTTGCTCTCAGCCTGAAACTTCTGGTCTCAGTGGCATGACTAAAACCTACATTCCCAAGGAGCATGATCCCCCTGTTTATTCTGTCCTTCTCAAGACAGGGTTGCTGCTTTGTCCATTTGCCATCAAATTTGGAAAGGGAAGTACCAAGAGGAACCTGAGTGGATTCACTGTGTGTCAAACCTGTTCCTTCCTGCCCTCATAATGTAACAATAGTCCTACTTCCTTATGATGACCAGGGTCCACTATCCTTGCCAAGAAGGTGATGACCCTCCCTAAGTGCCTTGGCACAGGGACCTCCAGTGCCCCCATGGCAACAATAGCTTATGTTCAGAGGGACCCCTGCCTCGTCTCCTAGGGAAAGTGTGCCTCTTCGGTGATCAGTACCTTTTAAACCTGTAGAGCCAGAATTTCAGGGATGGAAAACACACATCCCCAAGTGAGGCACTGGGACTGATATTGTTTTAGGTTCTTAGAGCTGCCATAACAAACTACCACAAACTGGGTGGCTTAAAACAACAGAAATGTATCCTATCATCATTCTGGAGGCTAAAAATCTGAAATCAAGATGCCTAAAGGCTGTGTGCTCCCTTGGAAGGCTCCAAGGATGAATCCTTCCTTACCTTCTAGCTTCTGGTGCTTTTCTGCAGTCCTTGGCATTCCTTGGCTTGTGACAATGTAATTATAGTCTCTGCTTCTGACTTCACATGACCTTCCTCCCGCTGTGTGTCCATCTCTGTATCTCTGTCCAGATTTCCCTCTTTTTAGGATAACAGAAGTCCTTGGATTTGGGCCCACCCTACTCCAGTTTGACCTCATTTTAAGTTGATGTCTCTGCAAAGACCCTGTATAAAACCTAAGTCACATTTGTACCCACCCGAGGTTAGGACATTTGTTAGATCTTTTTGGAGGACACAATTCAGTCCTCAACACAGGTTAAGCAGGGGTCTTTCTGGCCTCCACCCTTGGTTCCTGGACCCATGTATTCTACCCATTAGGGATGTGGCATCATTAAAGGTATTTGATTTTAGTTGTACTGTTTCCTCAAATATGGCATCTCTTCTTTGTCAAGTATTAAGCACCTGTTCCCTGGGTCTCTTATGGTGGTTTTCCTTACACTAACTAGGACGTGCAATGTGGTCCTTTGTCCACAAACACACTTTTGTGTATATTTGTTTTTCAGCACTTATGAAAAAAGCTGGCCCCACAAATGATAAATTCTAACTCTTGTTTTTTTATAAGCTGTCTTTTCATTTTCAGAGAATAATTAAAATTGACCAGGAACTTGAGCATTTTCTCTTCTATTATCTTTTTAATTTTTTTTTTTAAATCCCAGTATAGGGCATTTTCTCTTTTAAACAGAAGGGAACAGTTTGTGATAAACATTGCCATTTTCTAAGGTTCCTTCATTTGAGAAATTATTTTTCATTTTGAGTTTTTGCAAAATTCTATGTTCTTTAAAAGATGAAGCCCTTGGTTTTCCCATGGGGTTTTATACAGTATTTGAAATTAAATAGCTTTTTAAAAAAGAAGGAGCAGTTCCCAGAATTGAGATTTCCTAAATGTTAGCGTCAGTCTACGAACACATGAACCCACCCCTCTTCAAAAGACAGAACCTTTCCCACATACGGGTCATGTTGGGATTGATAAAGCTTGTTTTCATCACAGAAATTATGACCACTTCTGAATTCTGACCAGTCGTGACCAGTGCAGACGTCTTGTTTTATTTAACCATTTAAGTGTCTCCATGCTATCAGTAAAGAGTATTAGTTGATTGAAACTCCTCTTAAAATTATTCTTCAGATATTCTATATTTTTTCTGATCAATCCCTTTCTTGGAAAAACCTTGAAATCAAAACCTTATTTTGATTAAGAGGAAATGCAACTCATTTTCAGTCCTAGAATAATTTAACCTTTACTTTCCTCTAGTAGTCATTGTTTTGTTTTGTTTTGTTTTTTTCACTGACTACCTACATTTGTTGGGGTGATTTATTCCCTCAAATTCAAAATTGGTAGAAAGAAAACAAGCAAAGAAATTCATCGTATTTTCAATATTGCTTTTAATTAAATACTATTAAATATTTATGCAACCAATAATGTCAATACTACTTTTTTTTTTAAAAGATTTTATTTATTTATTTGACAGAGAGAGATCACAAGTAGGTAGAGAGGCAGGCAGAGAGAGAGAGGGAAGCAGGCTCCCTGCTGAGCAGAGAGCCCGATATGGGACTCGATCCCAGGACCCTGAGATCATGACCCTAGCCGAAGGCAGCAGCTTAACCCACTGAGCCACCCAGGTGCCCCTGTCAATACTACTTTTATCTGAATAAAGATATTATCTGGATGATAATATCTATCCTTTGGATGATATTATCTGGATGGGAAATAAGGAAACTAGACAAGAAAATGCCGAGAGCCAAACTTGGAAATTTGGACATTATATATTTTAACTTACTTTAACTCAGTGTAGAAATTGAATTTGGTGGAATATTTTCCCACTTTCTAAGATCAGGAATGTTGTTCTCTTTCCTCTTCTTTGCCACACAGTTTACTTTTAAATATAGAACTCATCTTTCATGTTTTTGTTCATTTCCTCACAGCCCAACACATGTACCATAACATTTTGCTGATTGTTAGATGTTTCCCCATTTAAAAAAATTTCTATGTAATTTGTATTTTAATTGTTGTTAATTTGGAAATATTGTCAAGGAATGTCATAAAAATGTCAGTTTGTTTTTGTATGGCAACAAGCTTTTAGAGCAGGACTGAATATTCTGGCCAAAACTGAGTCAACAAGACTTTTATAAAAATTAGACCCTAGGTGTTTTCCTGTCTGTCCCCACCCCAACCCCCACCCCACCCCTCACCCCGGATTTCCCTGTAGCTCCTTCCTGGTATTTATCTGGTCTTTATGATTTTAAATTACAAACTGAAGTATCTTTGTATGGACCCTCCTCTTTAGTTCCCAGAACTTCCTGTTTGGCTAAGCAGACGTACGCATATTCTTTATCTCCTAGAAATTGAATTAGATAATGCCTGTAGGGCATTGGGCATGTATGAAACACACTCAATAAATGGAAAGAATATCATGGGTCTCTTAATGCTGTTATTTGATTTAATTATTTCCCAAGAATCATAATTAGTAGGTACTCTTATTTTTCATTTCACAAATGAGGAACCTGAAGACCCTGGATTTTAATTAACATGCTTAAGGAGTGGAAGTGGTGGTTTTACTCCAGTGCAAGGACTTTCATTATTAGCTTTACAACTATTAAGAGGAATTCACATTGAAGGATGACTATTGATACACTGTATCCTCTGAATATTTGCCTCTCACAAATAACAGCTCATTAATGGAAGTGAATGTAGCATTTATTTGAGGATTGTTTTATCAGGAAGAATTCCTTTTGTTTCTTGTATGTATTCAGGACCAAAAGCTTGCTAAACCAGTTGCAAATATTCTAATTAATGCAGAAGTCATAAGGAATAAACAAACAATCCTTGAAACAAACCCACAAATTTGATATCATGTACTGAAGTAAATGTAGTAAGCATCTTTCTAATTTTCCATAATGTTTTTCTCAATTATAAGCCAATGCCATTTTTTTATTTCAAATTTGGCAATACTCTAAAAGGTTGTTTGTTTCTTCAGTGCTATAGAAATCTGACTAGTTAAGAAAGCAGCACAACAAATATTAGTAATGAGCTTGCGATAAGCACTGGGTGCTTTTATGTAAGTGATGAATCACCAAATTCTACTCCTGAAACCACTATACGTTAACTAACTGGAATTTAAATAAAAGCTGGAACTAATAAAAAAAAATTAGCAATGACTTTTCTATTTTTGCCCCTAAAGGTAAAGTTTCTGTCAATTTGAAGAAAGTTATTTGTTTAGAAGCTATTGCATTTAGTAGTTTTGAAACAAGATTAATTTTTTTATCAATTTTGAAATAGTCTGCTGAAAATTGATACTTACTAGTGGCAATAATTTCAAGGGGAAATAATTTACATTTCCAAATAGGCTTCATTGCCATTCCTGTTGCTGGCATCCTCTCCATAAGAGATCTTGTATTTCTAAGAACTTCATATAATTCATTTCCTCTCCAAAAGGTTAAAAGTACCATCACCTAAAGTTTGAAGGAAAAAGAAATACTTAACCAAAAATGTTAGTTAAGAAGGAAATCCATTTCAATCAGAAGACATTTAAAATTAATGGGAAGTTATATATATATATATATGTTTACACTTGTTTATTTTCAACTAGATTAAGAATTATAATAAGGGTAATATTCTAAGATTATACTTTAAATTTATTACACTCATATTTCATAATTTAACTGTGGCTACAAGGGAATGTATGTATACATGGAAAGCAGCAATTTCAACTTTTTTATTCTTTTTTATTCTTATGTATGTTGATACACAGTTCTTCCTCCCATACATATGTATGTATATATGTAATATATGTATGTATATGTGTGCATATATACATTAAAAATAGAAGACATTTTATTTTTTATTTTTTTAAAAGATGTTATTTATTTATTTGACAGACAGAGATCACAAGTAGGCAGAGAGGCAGGCAAAGAGAGAGAGAGGAAAGCAGGCTCCCCGCCAAGCAGAGAGCCCTATGCAGGGCTCGATCCCAGGACCCTGGGATCATAACCTGAGCTGAAGGCAGAGGCTTTAACCCACTGAGCCACCCAGGTGCCCCCAAAATAGAAGACAGTTTAAATTAGAAATTACCTTTCCCTACACAGATATAATCACCAAATGTTTTTATTTATTTTGAGAACAGAGGAATGATTTTCATTTATTTCTGGACTGGTGAAAGATTGTTTCTTGCATGTGTGGTCATATTTAGTGTTTTAAATACATTTATTAATAATCAATAAGATTACAGTAAATGTGGAGAAATTGAGTTACAAGACCATGTGAAAGAGAACATTTAATTCTTTACACAGCACTGGAAAGCATGGAAGGATATTATTATAGAGACAATGTTTCAGTGGAAGAATTTCAAGCCCAGATAAATGCAGCCTCATTGGAAAAAGTCAAACAATACAACCAAAAGCTCAGGTATGTAATTGTTCAAATTTTTTAAAAAATAAGCTTTTATATTTTGTCAGGGACAAGATTAATTATGTTTTTGACATATTATTAAATGATGGATGATTTTTTTTGATAGAAAGTCTTTTTATTTAGGGTTTAATATTCAAAATATTCTAATGAGTATACTTTTTAAAAATAAAATAGAAAAAATGTTTGGAAATTTTTGTGCTATTGTCTTAATTGCTGAAGAAGATCAAAAATTAAATATTTATTACACCATCTCCAGGAGTACAGAAAGCATGGATATTTTTTAGGTATCCCCAAGAGGTTACGGTGGATTAAGGATAAATAAAATAGGTTCCTTTATGTGCCATTAAACACCTGGCACCTTGACATAGAGAGAAGAATATGGTTAACACAGAAGATATGACACAGCATGTACTTGGTATTAGAAAAATATCTAATTTCAAATACATACATTAATGCTTGGATTTTGCTGTTTTTTCTCTCTAAAGATAGTGTATTGGCAGAATGATCATGGCAGGGAAAACTAAATACAGTAAGTGAAAGAGAAATGTGTTATAATTCAAAGTTTTAATTTTCAACAAATTATTAACATATACATCTCCCTCTTACCTTATGAATTATTCTGTAAGCAGATCATCTTTTTAAATTACTTACAGTTTATAGTTTCTATTTTTAAAAGAAAAATGTTCTCGTTCTAACTTAAGCCTTAATAATTCAAAATTAACTATTGTGACATTTGTCAGTTTTGCCCACAATATGACTAAACTCTGAGTATAAATTAATTCCTAAAATTCCTGTATATGGGGAGGTGCTGGTTCTCATAGTTATGACCAATAGGCTTTCTTTCACTACAGATGCTTTGTCTTTCTCCTCCGGCCTCACACAAACCTGTCCCTTTTCCTTCATGCTTTATTCTGTTCCACCATTTCATCACTTGTGAAGCTCTCAGGCTGAAAGCCCCCAATATCTTTTTGATTTCCCATTTTATCTTCCTCCTAAAATGTCAGTTAGAGATCCTGATGAATCTGACTAAAATGTCTCTTGGACTATGCCCATTTTATTACCTAGTCCAGATCAGTATTTCCCAAAGGTGTATAATGTACTGACTTCTTTCACAGGGAAAAACAAAAAAGTTAATCTTGAATTTTTAGTGTGTCCACTGACTAAGAAACACTGATTAAAAAAGCTTAAGCCCAGTCTTGTGAAAATCTTCAGTTGAAGACCATCATCACAAAAGACAACCTTGGCTTTTATTAACTGATCAAATACAGTCTTAGACTATCTTTGAAATAAAGACAGAAAATTAAAACATTTGTATAGAACACGTGGGCCCTGAGAACACATTCCCAGAGCCCAGTTTGACCATTGGTCTAAATGGTCAAAAAGCCTAGACCATTGCTGTCACATCCTAACAGTCTCCTGTCGGTACCACCCAGGGTTGTTTTTGGATTTTGCTTCCAGATAATAATTTTATCTCATATCTTACTATGTCACTCTCTGGCTCACAGGATTTGGTGATTTCTTATTGCCCCAAAAGGGTGCTTCTTAGCATGGCAGTCAGAATTTTTCAGGACTTGGGGCCACCTGGCTGGCTCAGTCTGTTAAGCCTCTGATTTTTTATTTTAGTTCAGGTCATGATTTCAGGGTCCTGGGTTGGGAACCCCCCCTCCCGTCCCTCCCTTATCACTCAGTGGGGAGTCTGCTTTCTCCCACTCTCTCTACCCCACCTCTCTCCGCTCACGCTCTCATGTGCATGCCTGCACTCTCTCTGAAACAAATAAATAAACGACTCTTTAAAAAAAAAAAAGATTTTTTCATGACTTGATCTGAGATTTCTTTTCTCCACCTATGCTCCAGCCATGCTGTACTCTCATTTCCAGTCATGCACCATAGTTTCCTTCTCCCATGACTTTTCACTGTCCACCAAGCATCTGTGTCCCTTCTCTCCAGCGGTTTATAAAAGTACTATTCATATTATTCAGTGTCCAGCTCTAGCATAGTCTTCTTCATAAAGTATTTTTCTTTTGCTATTGGGCTGGGATGAGATACAAGAAGCAAAATCTCCCCATATCAAGAATTTTAGGAATTAATTTATCTTCGGAGTTTACCCATACGGTGGACAAACTGAAAAATGTCACAATAGTACTTTTGAATTATTAAAGCTTAGGGTAGAACAAGAACATTTTTCTTTTAAAAATAAAAGCTCTAATCTGTTAGTAATTTTAAAAGAATCCATTAGGTTCTCTAGAAGTCCCCTAGAAGATTCTGATGTGTGGCAAGTATTGCAAATCAATTCCCTAGATCCTGGAGCTCTCAAAGGATGATCCCTAGACTAGCAGGTCAATGCCATCTGCAAACTTCTTTAAAAAGAAAAGAACAGAATTCTGGGGTGAGCCCAGCAGTCTGTATTGTAACAAGCCTTCCAGATGGTTCTCATGCACGCTCAAATTTCAGAGCCACTGCACTAGGCTAAGTGAATGTCCAATCACTCTGACAGTCTCTCATTTTACTTCATTTATGGCTACGACAGAATTTAGCTTTTCTCTCTGCTGATACAGTTATGTGTACCGATTTCTCATTTTCTTTATTCTATGATAAGCTCCTTAAGATAAGGGATATTAAAAAAAAAAAAAAAGATGAGGAATACTTTTACCTTGGTGTTTCCTGTGATATCTATCAAAGTATTTTGCATAAGATGTTCTCTGAAATGTATGATCAGTTGCATCAAATTATTTAGGTGTAACAGAAATGGGGATGTAACCTAGCATTCACACCCCTGGATATTTTTTTAAAACAGAAATATAATAGATACTCATATATAACAGATACCTGATAAGATGTTTAAGATTCATTATTAAGAAAAAACAGCATTATACTAATGCATGCTATCTTCTTCACATAAGAAAACATTTTAATGTATCTTTTCCAGAGAAATATTTCAAAAAGCACATAAACTCCTCAGTAAAAATTAGTATCCTTGTCAGTAATTAGCTGCTCTATATCCTACTTGTTGCATATTTAATTTCCTTTACACAGGAAGACAATTATTTTCCTCTTTACTTCTTCCAGTAATACCTTCTCTTCCTGCTTACTTCTTGAATAAGGGTGTTAATTTCTTCCGTAATTTATCCTGTTACTGTGTAACCACAAATATTCTGCAACTGCTTTTAGGCCATCTGTTCTTGGTTTGAGGGGCTACAGGCCAACAATGACCATTTCTTTAAAGGGCTTTTTACTATCCATTGTAGAAAAATAGCTCTCAGGTGTCTCTAGCTCCTCATAGCCCAGAGGTTTTTTTTTTTTGTTTTTTTTTTTTTTAAACACTTTCACAGAAAACCACTTCATTCTGGATGTTAATTTATTTGCTAATTAGACCTCAGAAAAGGCCTTTTCAGCCTTAAAATGGACTAAAAACATAAATAAATGAACTAGTGTTTTAATAGAAAACATTCTTTAGATTACAAATTTCAGAAACCAAACTCAAAACATATATAACATGTATATCCAGGGGTGTGTCTGCATTAGGCAAAGTTGGATCCGAGGGTATGGATGTCAAGAATCCCTTTCTTTCCCTGTCACTTGGTACTTCTTTCCTCTCGTGGGATTCATTTTTAGGCAAGGTTGTTTCACATTTGAGTAGAGATGGTCAGGGAAGACCAGTGTTGGATTCAAAGAAGAGAAAGTGTCTAACCCATTACCCCTCCATGGAGAGTTCCAGCAAAAGACCCGAGGAGGCACTCATTAGCCTGATCCAAGTCATGCGCCCATTCTTGGGTAGGCTTAGCACCACAGATCAGTGGGCTATCACAAAAAGTGCAAAGTAAGCATGCTGGACAAGAGGGAACAATGGATTCCATTCTAGTTTTAGAGATTTCTCCAGAACAGCAAATAGTTGGAAATAATTTGCTACTTAAAAGATGATGACGGGCGCCTGGGTGGCTCAGTGGATTGGGCCGCTGCCTTCTGCTCAGGTCATGATCTCAGGGTCCTGGGATCGAGTCCCATGTCAGGCGCTCTGCTCAGCGGGGAGCCTGCTTCCCTCTCTCTCTGCCTGCCTCTCTGCCTACTTGTGATCTCTGTCAAATAAATAAATAAAATATTTTTTAAAAATGATGACAGTTATAATATCTATCAGTTTTTAAGAACATATCGAGCCAGTACTAATGCTAGGTGAGTAATCTGGATTAACAAACCAGTGAGTTTCATATTATCATCTCCACTTGAAGGAAAACTTACACAAATTTACCCAGATAATAAGTAGTAAAACCAGGATTTAAATTACAGACTTTTTTCTCTTTAGAGTCTATACTTTTTGTACTATGTTAGGCCATCTTAGTTACTGGAGTGAACATAATATACTGAAAATACATTATCTATTACTAAAGTGTCAGATACTGCCAAGTGCTCCCAATTGCCCTGATTTTAGACTATCAGTTATTCATTGATTCAGTGTGCTCATGAATTCTCCATTTCTATTAAATTAAGCAAAACAGGGAAAAATAAATAAATAAATCTATAAACAAATTATTGTAGATGGTGAAAAGTGCAATGAAGAAAAACTAAAACAAGTTATCATACCAGTAGACTGGTTATTTAGAGGAGGTGGTTAGCAATGACTTAATTATTAAGTGGTATTTGGAGAAAAGACTGAATCAAAAGGAGACAGCCTTGCCAAAATTGGGGGGAAGTTCTTTCCCAAAACAGTGAACTGATGTACATAAATCTCGAGAATAAGCTTATCCTTTTTAAGGAAGATAAAGAAGGCCAATAGGATTCTAGACATTAAGGATAATGCATGTTGAGAGATATTTGTAGACACTTGGTTATATAGGGCTGTAGGCCATTATAGGTAGTATAGATTTTATTGTAAGTACAATGCAGAAGCTATTGGAAAGTTTTTCTTAAATTATTGTTGTCCATTTGTATCTTATACATTGTCCATTTGTATCTTCTACTGCAAATAACATCCAAAATGGCTGAAGTTTTCATTAAGTGAGCTGAGACCAGCTGGCTGGTCTGACAACTCCTCTTCCAGTCTCTATGGAGATACAGACCATGCAGTACACCTGGGGAGTCTTTGCCATATGCATCATAGCTCTGACTCTGGTTGCCTGAAGACACTCTGGTTTAGCTGTTACCCCCAATGAACGAGTTTCAGCCAGCAGAAATGTTTAACAGCTCTGTCTAAAATATACCATCCTATGCCAAATCAGACAAAGTTCTTGATTATTAAGAAATAATACCATGTAAGGGTCTCCCTGATGTCTTCTATGCTTCCTCAAACCCAGCGAGGCAACTGATGAAATGGGAGAAGGTATTTGCAAATGACATATCTGATAAAGTGTTAGTATTAGAACTTAGAAACTCAACACTCCTCCCATCCCCCCCACAAAAAAAATCCAAATAATCCAATCAAGAAATGGGCAGAAGACATGAATAGACATTTCTCCAAAGAAGATATACAGATGGTTAATAGCCACATGAGAAGATGCTCAGCATCAACTTATCATCAGGGAAATACAAATCAAAGCTATAATGAGATATCACCTCTCTCCACTCAGAATGGCTAAAATTAACAACACAGAAAACAAGATATTGGCAAGAATGTGGAGAAAGGGGAACCTCTTACATTATTGGTAGGAATGCAAAACTAGTGCAGCCGCTCTGGAAAAAGGTATGACAGTTCCTCAAAGAGTTAAAAATAGAACTACGTTATGATCCAGTAATTGCATTACTAAGTATTTACCCAAAGGAAACAAAAATATTTATTCAAAGGGATACATGCACTCTAGTGTCTATTGCACCATTATCAACAATAGCCAAATTATGGAAAAAGCCCAAATGCCCATTGACCAATGAATGGAAAAAGATATGGTATATATATTCAATGGAATATTACTCTTGCCATTTGCAATGATGTGGTTGGAGCTAGAGAGTATTATGCTAAGCAAAATAAGTCAGTCAAAAAAGACAACTGCCATATGATTTCACTTACATGTGGAATTTAAGAAACAAAACAAATGAACATAGCAGGGGAAAAAAGAGGCAAACCAAGAAACTGAACTCTGGAGAACAAACTGATGGTTACTGCAAGGAAGGTGGGCAGGGGAATGGATTAAGGTTATGGGCTTTAAGGAGAGCATTTGTGATGAGCACTGGGTATTGCATGTAAATGATGAATCACTAAATTCTATACTTGAAATTAATATTATGCTGTATGTTAAATTAACTGGAACTTAAATAAAAATTTGGAGGAGAAAAAAAAAGTAATAGCTTGTCAAGTGTTTAACTCAGAAATTCTAATCCAGAAATTTAGGAGAAGGGGCATTCTTATTCCCTACACCATTTCCCTTCACCATTCTCATGCAATTTTATTCTCTATCTTCTACCTCAGGCTTTCCTTTTTATTCCCTCTGGGCATGAGCCATCTTTCCCATTAGCATCATTTTTTCCTGCCCTACATGGCTGTAATTTATCATTACCACACCCTTTGATTTTAATGTATCCTGCTTATTGGCAAAAAATAACACTGCATGGTGATCAGTGAGACAAAATGTAATGAAAATGGGAACAGTATCCTGTGTATTAAAATATTCCTTTCAGTTTGAGGTTCTAGATGGTTATTTTTTAAATATTATTTTCAGTATAAAGTCAACAGTAAAGTATAACAGAAAAATTAAAGGAAGCAAGTTGTATATTAGTTATTGAGATCATTTATTATTTTTGTGAAGTGATAACTTCATACTGAATATTTTAGGGTTTATAATTTTGGATATCTAAATATAAATCCATCTAAATATAAATCCATTTTACAGAAATATACCAATAAAATATTAAAAGCATATATTCTCTTAAGGTATACCCTTGTGGATACAGAATTTTCTTTAAAGAAAGTTTTTTAAAAGCCAAAATGTAGTTTATATAACAAGCAGAAGGAAGATGGAAATCTTATCTTTGTTAACAAGAAATGCTATACAGATACCAATCTCAGAGGCATATATTTTGAACGATGTTTTCAACTGAGAAATGTCTGGCCAGAAGTATGCCTGTGTTTGGGTATTCCCATGATAGCACTTCCATGAAATGTGTCAAGTCTTTCTACTTCTGAGGAAGAGAAATGTCAGCGACTATGTTCTCCTGGCATAAGATAGATATCAAGTGTGGCATGGACTCACTGCCATTTTTTGTCTTTAAGTACAGCTATCAAACAGCATGAGAAAATAAAGAACACCAGGACCTGAGCCTTTGCATCTGTCTCCTCTTGTGAGATCATACCCCATTCCCGTTTCTGTCTTCCCTCAGAGTCTTCAGTCTATAAATGTACTCTTTTCTAGTCTTCACTTGGATGGCAAACAGTATGTCCAAGCTTGAAATGGCATATTTTGGTTGTTCTATTGATGAGGAATTGTGAAAGCTACCTTAAATCAATAAGAGTATGGATTTAATGAAATCTGAGAGAGACAATAAGAGAGGGAGAAGGAGATAGAACGAGACAGAGAGAACATTAAATAGAATATAAATAATGTCTTTGTCTTCCAATTGTTTTCTTTATAAAGCTGCAGCTTTTTGAGTTATTAAGTGATACGATTTTTTAAAATTAACTGGAAACATTCCAGATGCATATTTATCTCCTCTATAGCAGTTTTATGTTTGTTTCTCATTCTGTCCTTCAGCTGAGTTTCATTTTTTAAATATTTTAAAATGCATCCATATTTCTGTTTCTGTAAGACAAGTTGTAAACTCAATGTGTATATTCAATCTCTTTCTGTTTTCAAACCAGGAACACAGTTTCCAGGTTGTAAATTTTGTTTTATATTAGAAGTGATTCTTCAATAGCAAGAGAAAAACATCTAAGTCTACAAAAAACTTGAATTCATTTATAAGGCTTAAAAGTTTCTAGAATCCTTTTCTATATATGAATTATATGAAGGATTTAACATTTACAGAATATAAATTATACTTAAGTGCCAAATTCTCACACAGTGTAAATCTAAAGGAACTGCTGGATACTGATATTTATTCACTCTGGGAAACAAACTGAGGGTTTTGGAGGGGAATGAGGGGTAGGTAATACCTACCTGGTGTTAGGTATTATGGAGGGCACGTATTGCATGGAGCACTGGGTGTGATGCATAAACAATGAATCTTGGAACACTGGAAAAATAAAATAAAGTTTAAATAAAAAAGAAAAAGAAGAAAGAAACCCTGCACGCTCACCAGACACCAGGGATCGCGCTTCACATTGGGGCCATTGCAGTACACAAGATGATGCTGTCACACAGGAAAATTTTGCCTGTGGGTTATGATAAATATTAAACAAAATCTTTACTAATAATTTACAGCAATATGTGAAAAATGTATGTAGAGAATGTGTAAGGTACTATATAGGTATATAAGAAGGGAATCAGTCTTCATTGGGGTTGGGATGGGAAGACTGTTGAAGGTTTTGGGAATGAATGCTTTGAGGGAGTGACATTTATGTAGCGATCTGAAGGAGATGGGGTTGCATGGGCTTGCAGTGCTTAAGGGACAGGGAATGGGAGATGAAGGTGTGCAGAAGGAGTATTTCCTAGCAGAGGGAAGAGCATGTGTAAAAATCCTAAAGGGGGAAGGAGAAATTATAAAGTGTGTGTTGACTAGAATTCAAGAGGAAGAGGGAGACAGATGTGTGAACAGAATCACTCCCATACTTCCTTCACTAACAGTTCTTCCTCAATTTCTTTAAGCCAGCTGTCACTCAGGGCATGCTTCAGCTCTTTCCATGTGCTGAAAGAGTATAATTATTTAAGATCCATCTCAAATTTATCTTCCTGCAGGAAGCCTTCAGTTATAGCCTCAGCTAAAACTAATCACTTTCTTTTTTAAGACTTAATAATTTCTTTGATTTCATTTGTTTTACTTGGACTTGAGTGTTATTTACCTGTCTGGCTCAGTACATCTGAGGGCAACCAGACTCTAGTTCTCCACTGTGCTTGTTATGTAGTAAGCACCATAAAAATAGTTGAATTGAATTGGAAATCAGGTTAATTGCAATGTAATGGTTCTTCTATTTTTGTGCTATTAGCATTTTATTGAATTTATTCCAGTATCCAGGCTACTTCTTTTTATATCCAGAAGATTAAGTGCTATTTGAAGGGTACAGATGCTGACTCTGTTGGATACCTCTCTCTCAAGAAAATTATCAGTGTAGCCAAGGTTCATAAATTTCACATGGGACAAGATCTGATAAAGTTGAAATTATAATGACACTTGCAGAACAACATATCTCTTCTTTATTTGAGAAATACTGTAATTCTATTAAATGTTGCCACCATTGCTTTCGGAGACTGAGATGTGGCTGCATATACATTTAAGCATGTAGTCATTAATTTATCTGGACTGTACTTAATCTTGTCTGCATTCAGATGAATTCATTCATTCTTGAGAAGCTGTAATTATGTCTAATATTTATTTTTATGTTACTTTAAGGGAATTTTTAATGCAGGTTTTAAATAAGTACAGCAAATGAGATTCAAGTTAATTATGTGTTTTCACATTTTTGTGATAAATCTTTCATTGTGATAATATTTATCAAGGATGAATAGATATTCTGGCTGACAAGGAGAAGCAGATCATCTTTAAAACAATCTTTTATCTCCCTGATATGAAGAATTTGAGAGGCAGGGTGGGAGGTATTCAGGGTAGGGAAGGAAAAAATGAAACAAGATGGGATCAGGAGGGACACAAACCATAAGAGACTTTTTTTTTTTTTTTAAGATTTATTTATGTATTTATTTATTTATTTGACAAACAGAGATCACAAGTAGGCAGAGAGGAAGGCAGAGAGAGAGGAGGGAAGCAGGCTTCCCACTGAGCCGAGAGCCAGATGTGGGGCCTGATCCCAGGAGCCTGAGATCATGGCCTGAGCAGAAGGCAGTGGTCCCACCCACTGATACATCCGGAAGCCTCTTAATCTCACAAAAGAAACTGAGGGTTTCTGTGGGAGGAATCGGTATGGAGAATGTAGTTGGGTTATGGACATTGGGGAGGATATGTGATATGGTGAGTGCTGTGAAATGTGTAAGTCTGATAATTCACAGACCTGTACCCTTGGGGCAAATAATACATCATATGTTAATAAAAATATTAATAAAAAGAGATGCAGTTTAGTAGTGAAAGCAGAAAGATAAAACAAAATCATCTTTTAAAGAAAAGAAAAAAACCTTTGAAGAAAATTGCCTCTATCTCAAAGTAAAAAAAAAAAAAAAAAGCTATTGTTTTCATCAAAGCAAAGGGAAGATCAAAGTTCTTTTTGCTTAGAATTTCCTTTGGAATAAATGAGAGCTAGAAGTGTCACAAAGTATACACTGAAGAATCAGGGAAATATACTCTGTGAGGAAAAATTGTCAGTGCTTATGGAAGCAAGATCGATTTTTATTTTTAACTCTGCTGACGTTTCTAGCTCATCACAAGGACAGTCTTAAAAAATTATATTCAAATCATCTTAGTCAAGCTCTTCTGTGAATTGTTTCCTATTTCTTTAGTTCATTGCCTTTTTGCTGACATTTTAAACTTCTTTTGTTTGGTAGATGTACCATGGAAACTTTGCCCCGATACCGGTCAGGAAATTTAGCTTGGGTCTAAATGTCTTTTGAATCAAAAGACATAACCATGACTTAAAAGAATTTTAGGTAAATTCACTAAAGATCATTATTTGTGTGAAACACAGAACATTATATTTATAAAATTAGCTGTCTAACAACATGGACCACCCAACTTCAACTGAGGGCAAAGTTCTGTCTTCTATAGATTCAAGTTTGTGTCATTCTGTCAGTCATACAGGAAGAAAATCAAATATATTTTTGCTTGGTTTTTGGTAATTTCAGCCAGAATGACTCTAATTAGCTAAACTGTTTTGGCCATTCTTCTCCATTTTTCCTGGCATACCCCCAAATTTATGCCCCAAGAGGTCTCACCAGCTCCCATAAATTAGTCTTTTTCTTTATATTTCCTTGTACAGCTCTATAACATTTATGACATGATGCATTTTATTCTTTGTAAGTGTTTCTGTTTCTCTTTTTCCCTTGTCTTTTTCTTTTATCATTGCTGTTAAGTTATCTGTTAATAGATGACTAATAAATGTTTGTATGTGTCAAAAGCTGAGGCAACCCAGCTAGGAAACAGAATATAAACAGCAATGGGTTCCTGACCGACACCATGATGACTTCAACATAATATTTGGAGAATGGTATGGACTTGTAATGTCAATGATGAAAGAATCTTCCTAGCCATTCCCATGCTGTTTTGAGTATGTTCTTCATGGTTCAACAATATTTATTGCACCCTTATATGCAAATGCAGGAATGTGATATAGCATGGAAAATACAGAGATGAATCAGGCAGTACATCCTTGAGAATCTGAAAGGAGAGGAAGAGTGAATGTGGTAAACAGGCTATTTCAAAATACCCTACTAACACCATGGTGGAGGTAACAGGATGCCCAGAAACACAGAAGAAGAACACCTAGGGAAGACTGAGCAGCTCAGGATGGGATGCTCTGACACATTATGGCCAGTGGGCCAGAAGAAGAAGGGGAGAGAAGCTATCTCAGGAGGTGGGAACATTATGAGCAAAGACCTGTAGAAACATATAGGGCAATACAGGAGGCAGGGCAAAAAGGAAGCAGGGGGTGGGGCAGGAGGAGGACCACTGTGCTGGGGTAGGGGGAGGGGAGTTTGCATTTTAATTTATCATTTTTTTAAATATTTTATTTATTTGTTTGATAGTGAGAAAGAGAGAGAGAGAGCACACACACAAGTAGGGGGAGCAGCAGGCAGAGGGAGAAGCAGGCCTTCCGCCGAGCAGGGAGCCCGATACGGGGCTTGATCCCAGGACCCTGGAATCATGACCTGAGCCGAAGGCAGACACTTAAAGACTGAGCCACCCAGGCACCCCAGGAGTTTGCATTCTAAACTGAGCACTTTGGTGATACCAGTGGGGACAAATTAGGAGTGAGAACAAGACTAGAGTCAGAGAGACTGGTTAGGAAGCTACTAAGATCATTTTGGCAAGGGGTAATAACCCTGAGAAGACAAAAATGAAGATGGAGAGGAAGACATAGATTTTAGAAATATCTGAGAAAGTCTCCCTCATTGAATTACATATGGAGGGAAAAGGAGACCCACTGGATTGGACACCTGGATCATTGTCTGATATAGTGAGGGAACAAGAGAAGAAGGGCCTTCAAGATGAGGAGTGGCAACATATGGAATTGAACTGGATTTAAGAGGGAGCATTTACATTCAAGAGGCTCTATCCAGTAGGCTGGAGACACTCATATTTACCTCATATAGAGGTAAATAGATGAAACCAAAATCATACATGAGATTTCCCAGGTAATAGTGCCATATATACAGAGAGGTGAAGTGAATTGCTCCAAGTCAGGCAACTGGCAATGAGGGGCAAAGGCTCAAACTTGTTATTTCCAGCTCTAAAATGTATGCTTTTGTTACAGTGTTCCAGTACTTCTCCAAAGTAACAAATGATCCCAGTAATCCTGGGTGTGACTTGGGAAAATGATTTAATGGAATTTTAATTACTTAACTAAGTAATGGAAGAATAGTTACATACAACACAAACACATGAAATCTTCTTTGAAAAAAAGGAGAATTTTGAAGTGTTTTAAGGGAAACAGAAGAATTCTGGTTTGTTTTCTCTGAAAAGGGAGGTTTCCACAGCTGTAGAACTAGAGAAGAAGATCCGACAAAGACCAGAGCAGAAGAAATAGGCAAAAGGGACTAAAATTGTTGAATCTCACTGTTGCTTGAAAACAAAAGAAAGTATCTCTCTAGAGTTTGGCTGTGAATCAAACTCACTAATGTGTTTTTGTCCTTGCAATGAATGCACCGCATCGGATATTACACACTGTCAGAGAAGGAGAAATCATCTGCATACATTTTAAAAGGCATCAAAATGGATTATCAGCCATGTTCTTTGCATCAAATTCCAAAATTAAGTATTGAAATATGTACCATGTAACATTACATATAATACTATATAATTAAAATTATGTAATGATACATTATAATTAAATATTAAATAGGATAATACTCAACTTAGGATAGAATAATACCTAACTTAGAATATTTTCCTTTGCCTATTCAAATATTAATATTTTAGTCATGTAAGATTAAAAGCCCACAGTTCTATTCCATTCATAGCATATTTTATATAATTATGTATACATTCATAAGTTAAAAGCCTCTTAGATGTGCTTCAGTTTGTGAAATCTTTGAACTTCAACCTACTTGAGATATTAGTGAACTCAGATGTAAAATTAGACACATTCAGAAAACACAATGGAAGATAATAGATGAACAAATCCCTTGCTAGTCCTATGGAGAAGCATTTTTAGTAGATCTAATGACATACGCAGCATTTCTTTTGGGCCAAGTGAGTAAAAGCAGAAACATTCTTAATAGACCAGGTGGATTTCGGTCATGGGGAAAAAATTTCAGTTAGTTTGTAAATACGGAATTTCTACAGTAAAATGAATAAGAAGAAACAAAGTGCTATTGATCTGGAATTGCCCGCTTCATTATTACACCAGAGGATGGAGAGTCAGTCAAACCTGGATTCCATTCCCCACTCTTACCTTGACTAGTTGTACAATTTAGGTCAAATTCTTAATAACTCTGAGCCTTGATTTTCTTATTTGTCCACTGGAGCTAGTGATGCTTCATAAGCTGCTGTGAGTATTAGCTGAGAGGAGATGCATACAATCTTCAATATTTGCTTAATGTGAAGAGTAACAAACCATGAAGACTTTTATCTGAAGATGGATTTTCATGGAAGAAAGCATATTGGTTTCTCCAAGGTCTTTGTGTATTGGGACAGCTGACCTCATTGCCCAGTGGCAACGGGGAACTATCTTCCAGTGAGACAGAGAGGGAACTTGCCTAAAAAGCTATGCAAAATGGAGCTAGAAGATCCTTATTTGTCCACAGAAATAATCCTGAGAATAAGCCAGATACTGCGCTTTATTTCATACCAGAAAGCTAAGAGGTTAAGAGATGATGGTGGAAAATTACCCAGAGGATGTATAAACCTCACCGTGCTTCCAGTCCTGGATTTAGCCCAAAGGCAGAAAAGATGGCTGCCCAGCTCCACTATGGATAAGGTGGCAGAACACTTCGAAGCACCTTATTGAGTACTAGGAGCAGTAACTTTTTTATACACTGTGGAAATAAAAGCCAAATGGAACATAATGGCATTCAGCTCTGCTTCACTGCATCATGAATACTACCAGATTCTTTAGGCCATTAATGAAAGATTGTCATTAAAGCCATTCATGTTATTCTTCACTCAAAGATAAAATTTATGAGGGATGACTGGGTGACTCAGGCAGTTAAGCTTCCAACTTTAATTTCAGCTCATGTCCTGATCTCAGGGTTGTGAGATTGAGCCGTGCATCAGGCTCTCTGCTCAGTGGGGAGTCTGCTTGAGATTCTCTCTCTCCTTCTCCTCTTCCCCCCTACTCTCTCTCTAAATAAAATAAGTAAATGTTTTTTAAATAAGTAAATAAATACAAATTATGAGTGAAATTGTGATTCCCCATATTTAATTCTTTATTTATACTTTGAACACTGTGTATACCAATATTCAAAGCTTTTAATAGGAGAAATGAGCTAGTTTCTTGCTTAGTATCTTATCTAGGTTAGGATTTCAGTATAGTTTGCAGGGGGAGATGTACACTTAAACTCTCTCCATGCCTGTTTTAATAACTCATATAATAGAAGAAAACAAATCTTACAGAGATATGTTGATGGGAAGGGAAGGAAAAAATAAAGAGCAATTTCTTAAAAAAAATCCAATGAAATTATATTGTCACCTGTAAATTATGGATAAATATTGTGTATTATGTTTCTAGTTTAGATGATGTTAAACCATCAATTTAAAAAATTCTGATTAATAACTAAAATGACTGTAGAGGTGATGGGTTTTAAATAAAAACAAATTCTTATGTTTGTATTCGATTTTTAAACACTTTTGTTTCATAACTGACCAACTAACCTTCAAATATCACTTAGTGCAGTGGGGCCCTCCTGTGCATGATTGTTTTGTGACTCACAGCACATGTGACTTACTGTACTGTACTGGTCTGTACCTTGTTCAATAAAACAAGTGCTTTTAAATGCTTTGGATGTTGATACCATGTAAATTGTTACACAGTTTCTAACTTTTTGCTGACAAATTATTTACTTAAGTATTCAGACCACATTTTGAGCAGCACTAAGCTAGAAGACATAGGCCGGGATTTCAAATAAATAGTTACTGGTGGGAGATGTAGCTTTGGCCTTTCATATGTTTGTGTGTGCTTCCTAAACAAGGATGAGAACTGAAAAGGGAGCTGAGGGCAGATTCTGAAGGAAGGAGAGTAAACTTGCCTTGTGTCTGGGTGAAGAAATGTTGCTGAAGTCAACACTGGGGCCAGGGTTGGACTATATGAGAGAAGCAGATGTAGGAAGAGCCAGCGTTGAGAGCTTCTGTTTTCCCATAAAGAAGGCCTGCTGTAGTCAGGTTCTTCAGACCCTACCAGGGAAGGAAAGACAAGTTCACACCTCATGTGTACCAGAATGCAAGTTTCTAAAGGAACCTGTTCATGGATCTATCATTAAAACACGGAACACTGCTTTATACCCAAAAAGATGTTCAAAAAATATTTTCAAAGTAACTGAGTGAAAGTACTGACCACACATTCTTATGTATAGAAAACCATAGTATAGGATGAGTTGTTTTGATTTGTTGTTGTTTTACTCTCAAGTCCCTAAATGCCATAAAGTTTTCAGAAGATTTAGGGGAGATTTACAGTAAGTTTATCAACAATAAGGACAAGAGGGAGGTCTTTTAAGTTCCACATCATTTACTTCTTCTCTTTTATTTAATACAACATAGCAGATCCGTGACAAATAAGGGACAGAGCTGTCTCTCTACTCCCTCTCTCTCCTTCCCTTCTCCCTCACACCTACCCTCTCTCCCTTGTCTGTCTTATCTCCTCCTCCTTTCTTTACCCTCTTTTCCTTTTCTTTCTTTTCTATCCTTCCTTTTATTTTCTTTCATTTAGTCATTTAACTACTGCTTATATCTGCTGAGTAATCTCCCAATGGCAGTTGGGAGTTTAGGAAGAAAGACCATTTCTCATGTCTTCCCTTCTCTCCAGAAGATAAGTAGCTTTCTACAGATTTAAAGTCCATAGCCTGAATGGACTATTCTTTTTTTTTACACTCTTAAGGTTCTCCTTATGCTGTAAAGACCCTTCATTCCCTTTGCCTAAGGGCTACTTGTCATAATGTTCACTTTAGCACTCTACTAAACCTTTTTATTTTAGATCACTTATCATGCTGACTGTAATTACCTGTTTATTGTCCTCTCTCAAATGTAGCTTCTTTGCAAGTAAATAATTGTCTTATTTTCATTCTTTTATCCACAAAACGTACCACTATACCCAACTTATTGTTTATTATTAATGTTTATTGAACAAATGAACAAATTATGATTACTGCTTATTGATCAAATGAAGAAACACACAATCTGGAGTTTAGAGATGTGCATATTTGGGTCTCTTGGAGGAAAAAAGAAAAAGACTCAAGAGAGTGTTCAGGGTGAGAATAGTGAGGTAGGACAGAAAACAAGTAAGGAAGACGAGCACATGGAGGGAGGCAGAAAAGGCAAGCTTAAGTGAATGTGTGAAAACCAACAAAGCACAAGGCTAATGTTAAAAGACTTAGTGAATAGAGAATTGAGGGTGACTCCTATATAAGAAGAGATTGAGAAAATAATGTCTGGGATTGGACAGTATAAAGTCATTGTCATTGACATCGTTTGGCAGAATAATTTGTAAAGGGTAAGGGTAGAGGTGAGGTCTGGCTACAATCAACTGAGGGGAGGGGTTGCAGGTTTGGAAGTAGGATTAGCAAATTAGACTTCTTTAGGAGAAATTTAAATGGAAGGGGAAGGAGGTTATCAGACAGTATCTAAAAGATTCATAGTCAGTGCAAATTTATTCTCATTAGTTCATCTAGTTAAGAATGAAGTTGATTGAACTTACTGTTTTTTGTGGGAAGGACTCAGTAGTGCATGAGAGTCCTCCTTGTTAAGCAAAACTGATTCTCATTTGCCCTTAAATTATTGACTTATGCTTCATTCAAAAATATTTACTGAACAACTGCTTTGGGTCAGGCAGTGTTTCAGGTACAAGTCATAAGTAAAATGATGTAGTCCCTGCCCTCATGGAGATTATATTCAATTCCAAATAGTTCTTTAAAACTTACCTTTGATCATTTTGCTCATCTGAGGACTGAAATTAACCAAAAGACAGTCCCAAAGGGAGCTTTAATTAATTAATGCATTTTTCACTTACCATATTCTGCTAATGACGTCTTTCTAATTTCTGTGTATCCGTATTTCTAGTTTTATTACCTTTTCCCTGCCATTCTCTCTGAAGCAGATGTCTACATTCATTTGTAAGAGACTCACCTCTGAATAGTTGTCTGCCTTAATATCTTAGAAGTCAGTATCAGGGGCACCTGGATGGCTCAATGGGTTAAGCCGCTGCCTTCGGCTCAGGTCATGATCTCAGGGTCCTGGGATCGAGTCCCACATCGGGCTCTCTGCTCAGCGGGGGGCCTGCTTCCCTTCCTCTCTCTCTGCCTGCCTCTCTGCCTACTTGTGATCTCTCTCTGTCAAATAAATAAATAAAATCTTTAAAAAAAAAAAAAAAAAAAAAAGAAGAAGCCAGTAACAGTTTCACACTGCCTCAAATGGTTTTAATTATGTACTTTGGAAGTTGAAGATAGGGCGGTCTTTTTCGTACAGTTGTCTTTTTCCTATTATAAGGTTCTTAAACAAAATAGTGAGTATATATATTTTTTGTAATGGAGGAAACTTATGCTTGGCAACTTTTTCTTGACCAGTAGTTACTGGTCATGATAGATGATTTCCAATTCTTTCTGACACAGACTTCCTTTTTCTGAAAGAAGACCCATTTTCTTTGGAAATGATTTAGAGCTGTCACTTATCAATAAATTTAGGAAATTTAATTTAGGTACCTTAGGAAATTTATTTACTGTACTAAAATATATCAAACACTCATAGTTGTGGGTGGTGCTATGCAAGGTAATTGAGTAATAAAGATAAACTGTACATTGGCTCTGTCTTCAAGGTGCTAGTAGTTGGGGGGAAAGAAACATGTAAACAAATCCTCACAGTACACAACAATAGATATCAACATTAGGGAAGATACTAGGTGCTGAAGAAATGGAAGAGCCTTTGACTCTGAAGATACTGAGGAAGTTTGAGAGAGGAGGTGATATTCAACATGGGTCTTAAATAATGAATAATAATGGAAAATGATGCTAGCAAGATGATGGTACAGTAGTTTCCAGTTCCCTCCACTTACAGAAACATTAATTTGAACAAATATCCGTGAACAAAATTACCTTAACAGGAGCAAAAGATACTAGGTGAAGGATTATAGCACCTGAGTGGATCACGGAAATAAGAAAATATGCATTATATTACCCCCATCAGCCCTCCCTTAAACCTGGCTAACCCAGGATAAAGAGATACACATTTCCCATGGAGAAAAAAGAGTGATGTGAGCACCCAACTTCACCATAATCCCAAGAATCAGGCCTACATCAGTGCCAGACCAACCCCCATGACCTCAGGCTCCAAGTGGGCTCCTGTGGAACACTGTGAACCTAAGCACTAGCCCTGCCTGCCTGCCGACCAAGGCATCAGACTTATTCATCCATAGACCCTACCAGATGTCCCCTCTTATCCTAGAATCTCTGGATGGTCTAGCTGGCAAAAAGTTTTCCCTGCTGAAGGCAGTTTGTAAAGACTGGAAGAGTTATCTACTTCTTTAAATGCACAGACACCAAGACCATAAGGGACACCAAACAAGACCATAAGGATCTTGAATAATCAAAGTATGGCACCACAAAAGTAAATTAATAAAGCTCCAATAACTGACCCTAAATAATGGAGATCTATAAACTGTTGGACAGAAAATTCAGAATTCTCTTAAAGAAATTCAGTGAATCACAGTGCAAGCAAATACAGACAACTAAATAAGAAGGCAATACATAAACAAAATAAGATGTTCAAAAAAGAAATAGAAACCATTAAAAAAAAAAAAACCAGAAACCCTAGGGTTAAAGAATGCAATGACTTAACTGGAATTTAATAGAGAGCTTCCACAGCAGATTCAACCAAGCAGGGAAAACAAAAGCAAAAACAGAACAGTGCACTCAAAAACAGGACATTTGAAATTATCCAGTTAGGGGAACAAAAAGAAAACAAAACCAAAAAAAAAAAAAAAAAAAAAGATGCAAAAGAGTGAAGAGAGGAAGAGAGCCAACATGAATTATAGGATACCACTAAGAGAAACTACCTGCACATTACTGGGGTCCCAGAAGGAAAAGAGATGGAGAAAAGTTCAGAAAGCTTATCCAAAGATGTGGTTGCTGAGAACTTCAAGTCCAGGGAGAGATTTGGACATCCATATGAAGCACATAGGCCTTCCAGAAGTTTCAACACAAAAAAGATCTTCTCTAAGACACATTAAAATAAAAATATCTAAAGTCAAAGACAAAGAGGAATTTTAAAACAGTAGAAGAAATAATATTTCTCATGTACAAGATTCCCATGAGTACATTGGATATCTCATCAGAGACCTTGCATGCCAGAAGAGAGTGGGGTGAACCAGAGAACATTATGCAAAGAAAAATAGGTCGAAAAGAATTACGGAAATCTGGAATATATGGAATCTAGAAGGAGAAGAAAACGAAGAAGAAATAATGTGTAGACATGTGTCTGTACTAAATAATACTATGTTGAACAAAGGAAATATGCTTAGTAGAGAGTAAATAGTAAGTTTTAGGCTCATTCATCACTTATTAAAAAAATGGTAACTGAGGAGATGATATGTTAATTACCTTGGTTGTAGTAATTATTTTCCTATATATGTCTATATCAGATCATCATAGTGTATACCATATATATATATATATATATATATATATATATATATAATTTTAAAATTCTGAAGAATGAAAAACAGCTCTATTATGATGTTAGCTAATATTGAGTGACTGGGTCTGTGTTAAGTACTATAGTAAGGGCCTTGAAAAATAAAGGGAAGCACAGCCTTTTTATAGATTCTAGTATAAAAGTATAAAAGCTAAGAATTAGACATTTAAAACTCAATGTAAGTGTGCTTCATCCATATTTATTTTCATCTTTTCTTATTTATAAATGAGCAAGTATTTTGCTGGATCCTTTTTGCTAGTCATTTAGAGGTGAAACAACACTACTGTGTATGAGTCTTGCAAGGGACCCAGTGTATATTTTTCTCTTGAGCATAGCTGTCTCTCACTGAGGATGGATCATTGAAACACCCTTCCTCTCTAATTATAGTTTCCAATGACTGTTAAATGCTTTCCTTTAAGTGTTGCTTTTCAGTGTTCATTGAGATGTAGCCTAATATTTCTAAGCTTAGAAGAATATTTTCTGCAAATAATCCTTCTTAAAATGTGCATAATATCATTTTATCTATAAACTAAGACATTTAATATATTTCTTGGAGCACCTGGGTGGCTCCGTTGGTTAAGTGTCCAGTTTGTGATTTGGGCTCAGGTCATGATCTCATGAATCATGTGAACGAGCCCCATGTCAGACTCCAAATGAAATAGAGTTCAATTTACTTCAATACAATACCAAGTATAGATGCACTGTCTTTGGTTACGGAATGACAAATTTTGTGTGTATGGCAGGCACTATCTTTGGTTATGGGATTACAAGGGTTTTTTTTTTTTTTTTAAGATTTTATTTATTTATTTATTTATTTATTTTGGAGAGTGAGAACAGGAGCAGGGGTAAGGGCAGAGGGAGAGGGACAAACAGATTCCCTGGACACGGGACTTGATCCTGGACCCCAAGATTATGACTGGGGTCTAAGATGCTTAACAGACTGAGCCACCCAGTCACCCCAGGGTGACAAATTTTTAAAAAGTGGTTCTCTGCTCTCTGAGAGTATGTAATTTAGCAAAGATGATAGAATGAGTGTAACCCAGTGCCGTGTAGTGAGATAAATTTTTTTCACTTGGGAAATTTTCAAGAAGATGTCATATTTGAGCAGGGTTTTGAAGATCAACAAAATCTTGCCAAGCAGCAGAGGTGAGAAGAGATTCTAGGCAGATAGTATAATATGAGAAAAGGTGTGGCAGTTTTCCTGTGGGTGGATGGTGTGTTGGGGGAATCAAGTATGAACATGACAGGGCAAAGAGAGAGATGAGAGATAGGAAGGGAAGTCTGTTGGTAGATTGCTAGGGGAGGTCTTGAAGGCCCAAATTGTAGGTTTTGGGTACTGGGTAAATCTGAATGACTTTATGCAAGTTAATAAAATATTCATCTCTGTGCTTTAGAAAGGTAATTTTGAAGACCAGGTAGAGTCAAATAAGGAATACAGAGAAAGATGTGGAGGAGGAGAAGCTGATCTGTCAACTTCATGTCAGTTGAGACTTTTATGACTTTAAACCTAAAAAGACTTATGATTTTAATTCTAAAAATTATCCTTTAATATTGAGGTGCCAAACTTTCTTGAGATGTAACTGTTGTCAAATTAAGTAGACTTAGTTTAAAAATAGAAATGTTACTTGACTCTACTGTTTTTCCTGGTGTAATGAGATGTTTTATTTTTAATATAGTTAAACTTTATTTTTGGAAAGGTTTTCCTTTTTGGAGATTGACTTTTCTGTCCATTTCCACAGAGATTGTATCCTGTAGTAGCAGAGTATGGTGTTACCGTTAGAAAATATGTACACATACAGCATTATAAGTCCCTGGTGATATATGTATGTTGCAGGTGTAAGAAAAAAACATGACCCTTTCAGACTCATGAAAAACAGGGCAAAAATCAGAATGCAGTAGAAGAATGTTTGGAAAATAGACAATTGGATTTTAATTTTTAAAAAATTGGAAGTTTTTCCAGTTTTAAAAATTGGAAGTCAGTGATTGAAGGTGTCAGAGGAAAAGAGGGAAGGAGGGTGTCGGCAGCAGTAAAAAGGAATGCAGCATAGCCCCACTACCTCTGACACCATAATTCTCTGCCCAGGGCACCAATGAAGTCCTTTTTTTTTTTTTTTTTTAATGTGAGAAAGTCGCCCTGTGTGGTCATGAGGATTATTTCGTTAGCCTTCCAGGAATCCTTTTCCCAACACTAAAGTAGAAATGAAGTTGTTTATTGATATGGGAAGTTATATAAGGACTATAACCTTGGGTGCTCCATTTTTGACAAGCCAGAAGACAGATTTATCCAAGCATTCATTATCTGGGACTTCTCTTCGTATTACTTTTAGTAAAACACATTCCAGGGCTAAAGCTTGTGGTCATGGAAGGCAAGTAGGGGTAGGATAGAGATACAAATTAACATTTTCCCACCTACTTATTCATCATGTATTTTTTTTACCCATCCATGGGCACAGATTGAACCTCTCTGGTGATTTTCCTCTTTACAAGAAATAAGCTCTTTCAATAATATTTTCCGTAGATTTTTTTCTGAGTTAAGTGCTATGGTAGGCCAATGCAACTTAACGATAATTCTCATTAGACACCCAGTCACAGCTATAGTCAACTGTCATGCCATTGTAATAATGATATGTCTAACCATACCAATGACTAATACCTGTATCCGAACAAATACTGTTAATAGTTCTTTTTTTGAAATGTAGAGTAATTGCTAAAATCCAAAAGCTAACTTACACAGTTTAGATTTTTGGGATAGGACATGATGTTATAAGGAGTATAGATGAGTCTGCCCAAGTAAGAAATTTTCATAAATTATTATAAATAGTGATCTCATAGGCAATGATCTGGAGAAAAAACAGGAAAATAACAGAGAGCTGAGCTGAATACTGTAGTTGTTCCTCCTTATTTATAAAGCACCAGTGGCTCTTATGTCTTAATCAATCTCTCTTGGATTGGATATCGTCCAACTTGCCCAGAAAAAGCAGGGGGGAAAGGTGCCAGATGAGAAGAATGTGACATTCTTGGTCACTGATTTAAATTCTTAATGACAAAAATAGTAGTTTTAAATATTTTACATTAAGCTGTTGCATTGTCTCTCTTTGTATGAAAACCTGACCCTTTGAAGTACCTGCCAGACTCTATAGAGCTATGATCTTAATTCTTTACCCAGTTGAGAAAACATTTTCCTAATTTTTAAATTAGTATATTAACCTGCATAACTCTACATAAATAATCTCAGTGTTCCCCCAAATTCATTGTTTTGCTCTTGTGGCAAACATCAGTTCCCTGTTTTCATTACCATGATCTTATTTTGAATGCCAAATAATTCTTTCTCTTCTAGGATTTCTTGCAGCTCTGAATTCCCTAAATTTTCAAATCTTATGTGTCACGTATTTCTTTCCATTTATTTTTACCTTTTTAATGATAGCTAAGTGTATACTGTGTTGTGCTTCTCTCCACTGTTTAACAGATAAATTATAATTTTTCAGCTCAGTATTTAATTTCCTCACAGTATGGAACCAGCCTACTTGCACAACATTCTCTTTCTCTACCTTCTATGAACCTGCTCTTCAGCCAGATTGGCTCTACCCACTTCTCTATCTGTTCTTCTGTTCATGGTATTGCCTCCATTTGAAATGCTGCTTTCCTATTTTGACCTGTCCAGAATCTCCTCCATCTGTCAAAGTCCAACGCTTATGGCATATTCTTATTTATATGGGCGGGCTTCTTCCTCATGCGAGTATATCCCAATAACATTTTTCACCTTTAAACTTACCTGTCAGTTAGTTCTACCTTGCATTATAGATACCTGTGTACCTGTCTCCACTATTAGATTCTATGAGATAAATGCCCAAGATTAGTTTCACTGTAGTTATTTGATTTGGGTATATTTATATCACTACATATTATAACTTATGACATTATCACCCCTTTCATTGGAATTTTATTCTATAGGGACTAAATGAAAAAATATTATCATAATGTATCAATTTTATATGGCAGAGTTAATTTCCAAAGGTGACAACCAAGTTTGATGTATGCTAGCCTGAAAGGAAACTGACTGTCCAGCCTCTATGAAGTAGTGGCAGCACTTGCAAAATGGTCTTAATAAGATTTGCTGTATGAGACAAAGGACCATGACTTCATTCTTACTAACCTCAGAAGCATAATAAACTATGGTCAGTTTGGGCATTTTTCCAATTCTGCCATTAACTTGCTCATAAATTTTGATTAGGGGGCATTGTAAGACTTTTATAATTAAGGGGAGTGCATTCGAAATTTATTTTCTGCGAACAGTTTGTCATATTCTGAAAAATACTGAAGTTCTGTGAATACCTGTAAACTTTAGGGATGGTAAAGTAGGTGGCTGAACAGACTTATTTCTGATAGCGAGTACCTAAAATTAGTTGCAACCTCAAGTCTAAATTTTAATTCTAACAAATAATTGGTTGACTTAAAATATATGTTGGCTAGGCAAACTTCTTAAGATTAACAAAGTGGCTGCATTCCATGGTTATCTCCTCTAGACTTCATCAGCACATAGATCTATTTTGTAATGATTTTTTGCTTTCTTTAATCATGGATTAACAAATATTAACTATTTGTACAAGTCTGAATCAGTAAATACATGTAATTCTATATTTGTAGGAGGCATTTATCTTCTAAGAGTGTTTTGAAGGGTGCAGTTATATCATTAGATGCTTTTTCTATTTTAGTTTTGCTATATAGCAACTTGAAAAAGACTAGATTGTTTCAGAATAAGGTTTCACTTGATATGGGCATGTATACATTTTAAATTTATAAAGGTTATTTTTCAACAGGCTCTCTTCATAAAATCTCTTTTTTATTTTTCCTTCAAGGATTTTGCCCCATTGGAAATTTTAAGATTTCTGCAAAGTCAGGTGTTTTTTTTTTTTTTTTAAGATTTTATTTATTTATTTGAGAGAGAGAGAGAGAGCATGAGCAGGGTGAGGGGCAGAGGGAGAAGCAAACACCCCACTGAGTAAGGAGCCCTATGCGAGGCTCAATCCCAGGACTACTGGGATCATGACCTGAGCTGAAGGCAGGTAGATGCTTAACCAACAGAGCCACCCATGGGCCATGACACTCTTCTTTAACCTAAAGAAAGATTCATTTCTTTTTAGAACTGAACCACTGTTTGTGCCCTAATCATGGAATTATGTAGTTTCCAAGTACCTACTTAAATTTTCATTTTTTATGTGTATCAGAAAATATCACAGGTGGCCTTAAGGGAAAGAAGAAACTTTGGGTCTAATTTTTATTCCTTGCTATGCCTTAAAAATGCTCCAGAGGATGCCTCCCACTGTGTGCACTTGAATAGCAGTTATTATTAACTATTGAATGCATCCTATTTGCTTACCACAGTACTGAGTACTTCTCATTTTGATTAATATTTGATATTATGCCATATATATATATATATATATATATATATATATATATATATATCAGGCAATTTTAATATACATTGTAAAAACAAGGTACTTGAAACCCTGGGAGACTAAATAATTTGTCCCTGAACTTGTGCACTTCTTTTACTTGTTTTACTTTTTCTGCCAAGCACACTTGAGGGAAAGGCCTAAAGACATCTCATCAAGGTACCTCTGCGAGTTCTGGCTTTGAAGCACCACCTTCTTTCCAAGCATATAGCACTGCTAGGTAAAATGCAAAGTCAGAAAAAGTCAAAGTCACAGCTGAGCTCATCATGATTTATCATCTCAGTGGCCCACAAATCAAAAGAAAATGCAAGTGATGAGTAGTGAGCTATGCTGAGGCCTCTCAAGGTGGCCAGAAGGGCCGGAATGACTACTTCCAGAGATTGAAGTCCTTCTACACTGAGTGGAGATCCAGAGCTGGCCTTATAGGTTGAAGCCAGGACATAGAGGAGGACTCGTCTGCTTCTGAGCAAGAATGAGAAACCTGCTGCCCACTACTTTGGGCTATATCTTTTGATGCCAAGAATGACCCATATGGCAGGAAGAAGGCAGCACCACCAATAAACTGGGGCTTGAATCCTATCACTCATTGGTTCAGTAATGTTAATTGTAATAGTCCAGATGCCAGCACAATGTAATACTTGAATTACCAATATGAAACTGATTATGTCTAGGTGGTTCTGGGCACCAAATGAGCACAAAATCATTTGTAAGAGAAGGATAATGAGAGAAGGGGGTTGGAGGTATATCAAAAAGCTAAATAAAATTAAATTTTAAAAAATCTCCTGACTTCAAATGAACCTGCAAACAAGAAAAAAAAAAAAATCCAAAGCACATGGGAAAGCTGTACACTAAGAAAGAGCCAATAAAGTCGACCATTGAGAATAGATTTTACTGGAAGAAATTAAAATATTGAAACAGCCTGAGAGAGAATATTTTGGATACTCAAAATATAAACAAAGGATTGGAATCTGTAAAAAGGTAGAAAATCCTGAAATAAAAACAGTCATGATCTAATGCTTTACTTATTTAAAAATAATTTTTAAGGTTATACTGTGGTCCGCACACTCTTATGGGTGCCAGAGATGTAGGAATGAACTCAAGTAAACAAAAACCATACCTACATATCCTCATGGGGAATTTACCTATTGGTGGTGGAAATGAAATAAGAATAGGCAGAAATCTCGGAAGTGAAAGAGAGCCATTGAAATAAAATTCCCAGTAGAAAGTATAAACTCTACATAAGGAATAACATGGAGGACATTGGGAGATGGAGAGGAGAAGTGAGTTGGGGGAAATCGGAAGGGGAGACAAACCATGAGAGACTGTGGGCTCTGAGAAATAAACTGTGGATTTTGGAGGGAAGGGGATGGGGGATTTGATGAGCCTGGTGGTGGGTATTATGGAGGGCATGTACTGCATGGAACACTGGGTGTGCTGCATAAACAGTGAATTTGGGGACACTGAAAATAAAATTAAATTTAAAAAAGAGAAAGTATAAACTCCAGACTTGACAATGACACATTTTTTTTTTAATCATTTGGAAGTTATGACTTAGGAAATCACCTAAAAGGCAGTCACGGGAAAATAAAGACTTTAAAAGTGTACGTGCGAGGAAAGAAAGAGAGAGAATGAGAGAGAGAACTTCAGATTATGGAAAGAAATAATATCTGAGTTTATTTTAGAATTGAAGACAAGACTCCTCGCATTGAAAGGACACTCTGAGAACCTATCTGGATAAACAACAATAAATCAGTGCCTGAACACTTGAGGTAAAACTTCAGAACATTGAGGATAAAAGAAAATCTTTGCCCATCAAAGAAAAAATACAGACTAGCCCCAAAGCAAAGGCAACTAGATTGAGAGCAGACACCAAGAGCATTATTGAAGGGGAAAATGTCCTGTAATTTGGGTTCTAGAATTTAATGCCACCATATACCACTGACACACTGATCAAACATAGTAATAGAATATCCAACTTTTAAAAACCGAATATTTTGAGGAAGCAAGCCTAGAAAAAAAAATGTGTGGCTTAAAAAAAAAATAGTAAAGAGGAACAGCAACTTCTAAATGTCACCAAATTTAACTCTTGCTATAAAAAGTCATAACTAATTTCTATGTAAAGGAAGTTAAGACTACACAATAGAAAAATGCAAAATGCAAGAGAAGAAGAAGAAATATGGCCCACAAATAAATACAAATTGAAAATAAAAAGACCAAAGGTTGAATTTCTCATGACATCAATGGGAACAAGGATGTGGAAGAATGGTCATAGCCGTTTTTTGGTCTGGCAGTCCACATGGGCCAACTGTGTGGGTGACCTTGTAAAGCATGGAAGTGGTAAATGCCAGCTTCTGGGTGGTATTTACCTTAGGATGGGAGAGTTCAGAGCAAAAGTGGGAGTGGAGAAGGGTGAGCAAGAAGAGGCTCACCTGTATCTGTAATGTTTCATTTCTTTAAAGGGTGAAGCAAAAGTGCCAAGTGCCAGGATCTGTTAAAACATGGTGGTGCATACCTGAATTTTCTTACTTCATAGTATTAGCCTAAATGCGTACGTGTGTAACTGAAATGAGAAGACACTTAGAACTTTCAGGAGAACATGAATATTTATGCACAGCAATAAGGTTTAAAAAACTCAAAGTCTTTGTCAGGATCTGTTAGTCCCTGCCTACAGACTCTGCCCCTCTGACCTCTCTCAGTCGCTCATTCATTCTAACCTAACCCCAGCCCCATTACATGTTTTTGTACCTCACGCAAGTCTGGCTCATTTCCTCTTCTCATACCAGCAATCCTGTTGGAGTATTGCTATCTCTTTCTGATACTGGAGAAGATGTCAAAAATTTTAAAATGTCTCAGATGCCTTTGATTTTGCTCTTGGTCCAGTGCTCTTAGTAGATACTGACTCTGCCAGCTGAATGAAATGATGTTTTCTTGGTGTTTGACTGATGTTCCACCTGAGAATAGTTTATGCCACCATAACCTAGTCCTTGCAAGCAGAACTGCCTGGGGTGACTGGAGTCCTCATACTCCTGGCAGCCTTATGTGCTCAGGAGCAACAGGTAGCTGTGGGATTTAGACTGAGGGAATAACTTTCCATGGACTCATGTGCTCCTTTCTACCCTATTGATTTTTCTACCAAGCACACTTGAGGAAAGGCATGGGAACATCTGGTCAAGGTATCTCTGTGAGTTTCAGATTTGAGGCACCACCTTTGTTCCAAGATGGTATGTGGAAATCTTTAGGAGTCCAAATGAATATAAGGAATAATAACCAAACTTTGGATGCAGAACTGCTTTTAAATTTTTGTTCTTGTTTGAGTTTGCATTTGAGAGATAAGCTAATTCTCAGTAAGACTGAGCCTGATTTTCATTTTGGAAGTGACTCCTAAAGTTTTCCTAATTTAAAGTGTAAAAATTGATTAAGCCATGCTACTTTATCTTAAAAAGACAAAAACATTAGGTATAATGCTAATGGGAATAGCCATGTATGTGTGTGCACGTGCACATACGTGCATAGAAGAGGACTCTGGACATAAAGGTCTCTCTCACTGATTTTGCCCACTACTACTCATGCATTTGATAATAATTGGATGGTATTTTGAGGTTCTAAATGGTGCTCCAAAACATCAGTCTAATCAGTTTTATTCTGATAACTTGTCTGACAATCATTCTAATACTGTGGAACTTATTTTGGTACATTGATACTAAGTGTTCACATCTTGAAAATAATTTCACTTCATCAAAAATAAATAGTAGATGAAATTTAACTTAAGTGTATCCTGTCTTCAGGGGTCATTTCCTTACAATTTCAGCTTAGTATTGGGCCAAGAGCTAAGCAAAGCTCAGCAAAATTCTTTGGAAATTGAGTTTAATTATTGCAGGTCACTAAGATTCAATTTCCGGTATTTAAAATACTTGGTGCCGCATTACATCCTGGTGACAAAGAGAAAGAGTATGCTTGAAGAGGGTCTAACTTCCAGTCTGAGCCTAGCTTAGTAAATGAAAGAATTCAACTCAGTACTTGGTTTAAAATTAGTTTTTTGAGTATTACTTTTATAATCTGGCCCAATGAATGAAAACTAGATAATGTTCACCAGTAGTCACAAGAAAATATTATCTCTTCAACTTTTGTGATAATATTAATTATGGAAAATATTAGTGAGCACTTACTCTGTGCTATGTACTATTCTCAAGGTTTTATTTGCATTAACTCATTTAATCTTCTTAGCAGGCTTGTGAAGTAGAAGATAATGTTATCCCCAAATTACAAAAGAGGAAATTGAGGCATACACAAATTAAGTAATGTCTCTGAGACCACACAGCGTGTAATGGAGCTGGTGGTAGCTTTAGTTCTTTTCTTTTGTTTTTTTAATTTTTTAAGATTTATTTGAGAGAGAGCATGTGGGAGGCAAGTGGGTGGGTAGGGGCAGAGGGAGAGGGAGAGAAAGAATCTCAAGCAGACTCCCTGCTGAATTCAGAGCTGGAAGCAGGGGCTCCATCTTACAACCCTGAGACAATGACCTCAGCCAAAATTGAGTCAGACACTCAACTGACTGAGCCACACAGGTGCTTCATTAGGCATTTTCTACTAACAGAAGACTATTGACCGTTTTTGCACTCCCACCAATACTAGCGTGCAACTTGTTTATTCATCTGTCTTCAAAAGGAAATCAGTGAAACTTGCACATCTTTGTGCATTTTAGTGTTTCTAGCAATAAATGACCATCTATTCCTTGGATTCTTACAGGGCCTTCTACTTGGACAAGTCAAACTCACCACCCAACTCCACATCCAAGGCTGCCTATGTAGATAAGGTAAAAAGAGATGACTTCATTTGTTGATGCTTTGCTGTTCACAGAGCTCCCTTATTTATTTTTTTCCACTGTTGTTCTTAGATAATCTGTAGTTCTTAGACAAATATCTGTAGCCTCCAAAGCTGTTACCTCCACAAGGAAGATATTTTAGACTCTTCATTAAACCTTTTAACAATGGTGGACTGTAGCCCATCAACAAGCATTTCTTCCTACGGATGTGTGGAGCTTTATGTTCGTCACTTTTTTTCTGCAGCTAATGAGGCCTCTCAATGCCCTGGATGAACTTTATCGGCTGGTAGCCTCGTTTATCAGATCCAAGCGTACGGCGGCCTGTGCAAACACAGCCTGCAGCGCGTCGGGGGTGGGGCTGCTGTCTGTGTCCTCGGAGCTGTGCTCCCGGCTGGGGGCCTGCCACATCATCATGTGTAACAGCGGCGTGCACAGGTATGTCACCTGCCCTGCCATGTCGGTCTCTCTCGGGCCCGATTTCGTTTGGAGGTTCTTGCTTAAATTTTAGTTACAGGAAATGGTTACTGGAAACATTCAGAGGACTTGGGTGTATTTGGAATGAGATTTGGGAAATCAGATCATGGAGACACCGTGTTTTCTGGCTTCACTTTTATGTTTGGTGGCTGGTGATTCATACAAATGAATGCAATCCCACATTTATATCACTGTAGCTTATCTGCCCAGAATCTTATCACCCTGGCATTTATATTACAAGATATTTATACTTTAGGTACAAACTTGTACATCCATTATCTTCATTGTAGGAACTTGCCAGGCTGGAAAGTAGCTAAACAAAACTTTTTTCACTGTACTTCATGGACCTTCCATCTTCGCTGGTTTGTGTTTCTGTATTCAGTGATTGTGAGGTGGGTGCTGCCTTGAGGATACCACAGCCTTTCTACTTTTGGCAAAATTAGGTCCAGAAGCCCACACAATATGCATTCCTGGAAATGGAAGAGGAAATCTTAGATGGGTCCAGTGCAAGTGGTTTTTCTTAGGCAGCTGTGCTCAGTCTGGGGTGGCCAAGGTAGGCTTAGGAACTCATACGGCTGCATCAGCTACAAAATGGGGGTGTAGGAGCCCGTGTCAGGTCCTTCCCCATGACCACATGCTCCCCCTCTGTCACCTCACCATTTTCACAAGGAAGTGAAACCATAAAGCAGAATGTGGTCCTCATTGCAATCTGAGTAGGCAAATAGTGTCCTGTCACCCACCATAGTCTCTTCCTGGAACTGGGCCAGTTAGATTTTTAGATTGGTGTTATTGTTTAGTCAGATTTACTTGGTACTGGACCTCTGTAAAGGACGGCAGTTGGACTATTAGCTGTGTGACATCACAAAGCAATGATGCTCATGTTAGAGGCATAAATATGGCATGACAGTATGAACAACAAATAACAAAAAAATAAGAAGAAGATATAATAAGATAACAGAATAAGAATAAATAGACCTCCACTGCAAGAAAATGTAAATGACCTCAGAAAGTTACAGCCAAAAACCAAGGTACAGATGGAAAACAGATCTCTGTGATGGGGAAACCTTTCCCTAAAGAAGGTGATGTTTGAACTGGGTTTTGATGAGTCAGGGTGAAGAGGTAAAAAGTGGGAGAAAAATGATCTGAGGCAGCAGGTTCTCATCTGTAAAATTCCATTTCAATTTGGTATGCCTGGATCCCAGTCTTACGCAGCGTGTTCTTGCTTACAAAGTATGGCAAGACCTTATTTCTCTGAAAGGAGTATTATATTCTGTGGTTGAAAAAATATACAGAATTTTCTCCTTTATTTTAATGGCTGTGTATCACTCTGTGCTCTAATGCAAGCTGTAATAAGCTTAATTGAAAATATCGTCTGCAACCAAATGAATAAAATATTATTTCATAATTTGTTTACTAGCTGAGAAGTGATCTCTCCCTTCTGATCAACTCGTGTTCACTCCTTCTGTTCCCACTTATTCATTCACTCATTTATGCATTCATTATTCATTCACTCAATAAATATGCATTGAGCACCAATTACGTGCCAGCCCTGGTCTAGTTGCTAGAGGTACAGGATTGAAAAATTAAAGTCTCTGTTCTCAAACAGAGTTCATCCTGTTGGGGGTAACAGATGATAATGTAAATAAATACATATGTAATGTGGTAAATGGAATAAATAGAAAAAAGAACAGAAGTCAGAGGGGTAGAAGGGGGGGTAGTACCATCCAACAAGGGATTTCATCAGAGACTTGTGTGAAATGAAGGAGTGATATTTATGCAAATATCTCAAAGAAAGAACATTCTATCTTGGGGAGCAGCAGTGCAAATGTGGGAGCTCAAGGAACGGCATCGAGGCCATTGTGGCCTCAGCCAAGTGTCATTTCCTTGAATATTATTGTTCTTATCTCACCCTGGTGCAAGAGCATAGCTGTCTGAGGACTGGATGCACCATGACCACGAAGGGGGCACTTCAGACTTCGAAACTACAAGCATACCCTCTTACCTCAACATTAATTTGCTGAAAGTTAATGCAATTAAATCTGCATTTAATCCTAGAACCATGACAAGGTTGTCCCAGTTATTCTCTCTGCTACCCCATGAGCAGTTTTAGAACCTGACAAATGTTACCTGGGAGAAATAGATTGATGGCCTACAGCTGTTTTATAATTACCATAATCACTGGTTGGTGTGTTGAGACCACAAGGAATGTTGAAATTTCAAAGTAGTTTGATTTTTTCCATTTCTACTGTTCAAAATAAATGTAGCTTTAGTTAGTTCATTTCAGACATTTACTGAGGTATACATAGCCACAAATACTCCATGACAAATGCTGAATTTAAAGTTAACACTAGTTGAAAATGGTACAGATTTATTTTTCTATTATGCAGAATAAAATGGGAGTTTAATATTATCTTTTAATCTCTCAGTAAAGGCTATGCTTACATTTTTCATGACAATAAAATGTGCTAACTTATATTGGATTTAGAAATCTCACCTAAAGACTGTTCTTAAAATAATTCTTCCATAATTATAATTCAGTCAGCTAGAGAGAAACCCAAGTAGATTCACACCTGAACATAGCATTGAGCATGGAGGCTTGCCTTCAGGTTCTGAAAAAGGGGAGAAGTTGACAGTGTGAATCAGAATAAATATTACACATACCACTTTCATAATTTATGTTTAAAATCAATACAAGAAATGGTCAACAATATCGACGTTAGACAATTTCCTGCCTTTTCTGATTTTATTTGCAAAATAAACAGAGAATCTAAAATGTTTTTAGAGTATTGAATGATTCTGCATCTGTTTGATATTAAAGAGAAGAATGTGGTTTTTCAGAATGAAAAGGCAGATTTAATTAGCATTAATGTCTAGATGTTTTAATGCCAACCTGAATTGGATGGCAGAGCTGCATACAGCAGTGAATGCAAGATTAGTAGGAATAGAATTCAGGATGAATTATTAAAATCTTCTCATAGCATTTAGCCTGGCTTTGTTTTTATTAAATTCTTTTCCCTCGGGAAATCCTTTGTGTGTATTACAATTCTACTGATGAACTTCCCAGCCCACACTCTCTTAACTATTCACTTGTATCCCTTATCTTCATTGCTATTGGACCGTGCGAGAATAGGACTGTCTCTTCTTAAAGACAGGTTTTTGCCTTTTGAACAATGTAAACTTGATATTAAAGGTAGCTTAGCAAATGGAACATTTTTATATAATGTCTTCCCCTGACATGACTTCTTTCATGTTCATTTTGTGTCTTTTCTTGCCATGTCCATCAAACAGCGCACATTGGAACCTGGTTTTATTAGTAAATAGAGATCAACAACCTGCTTTATGCTCAAAACAACTGTCTGTATTTCCAAAATGTACACATAAACTTTCTCATTATCATTTTCATTGGTTACATGGTTAATCCAAGCAGTCGCTGTGCTATGGTTTACGAAACGATCACTTTAGTGGTTTATCTTCCTTGTCCATTGCCTGAGAGGCTTGCAAGAGAGGCTGTTTCATTATGTAGCTGTTCAGATTTCCATTTTATTTTCTATTAAGTTAAAAGAAAAACAAAAATATCCTCCAGTTAGAATTACTAGGTCAAGGAGTTTAAACCTTTGTGGTCAATAATATATCTTGTTCAGGTTCTTGAAAGGATTGTCCTCATGGACAACACAACCAGCAGGTTAGATGGCTGTGTAGCATTTTCACCCTTTCCTGGTCTGCAGAGGGTTCTTATCCATTTATCTATGGTGCTTCTCTCCTAGATGTACAATGATACATCACTAGCGCTTTAGTTTATAGTTCTGCGATTAACAAATACAAACATTGGAATTGAATAGTTTTTTTGAATTTCCTTTTCAAAGATTTATGCCATACACTGTCTGGATATATGCTTTATAGACAGAATTGGTTTCTGCCAAACTGAACCTTTTTAAAATATTGAATCGGCCTGTGACTTTTCCAGTTCTCTCTTGTACTCCTGCCAGCTGCTGGTTGCAGGCAATCCAAAAGCATGCAAACAGGGATTCTCAATTTCCCTTTTATTTCACCCCGCAGCATCCTTCCATCCAATGTGGTATTTCATTCCGCCGTAGTTCTTTATTCCCACCCCAGCTTAACAGCCAACTCTTTGTCTTTAACCAGTATACATCAGTATACTGCAAATGTTGCGAAACCTGAGTCTTTCTGTGTCCAAAAACAAAGATGTCGGTTTCTTCCCACCGCATTATCTTCTGCTTCCTTCGCCACCAGGAACAAGTGGGTGGAATTTTCCAGGGGCTACCTGAAAGGGTATGTCAAAGAAACTTCTAGTGAGGGCAGGCAATCTGGGATCACAGGTTTTCCCTCTAAGGACTTGGTCCAAGGAGTTTTTGTCCTCGTACTCTCAGTATCTTTTAGTAGTTGGTTTTCAGTGATGTCAGAACTTGGTACAACCTCACTGGAAGTTGTGTGAGGTGAGCATAGGCCTCGCGTGTAACTCGCCCTGTGATGTCTTTGAGCCCAAACCTTGGAGATCTGTACATATAAATTACACTTTGTCTTCATGCTTTGTTGTGAGGACAGATGTCTTCCAGGAAACAATGGGCTGTGTTTTTAATGTACCTTGTACCTCACGTTCACTCCTCTAGTGGAATTTGAGACCAGCAGCACCAGGAAGGTCATACTGCGTCAGGGATTCTCCATACCCAGCCTTAGTCAGTGTCTTGTCTTCTGATTAGAAACCTGCATGGGGTTGGGGGAGGTGGGCCGCGGGGGAAGAACCCTGCATGGGGGTGAGAAAGAATCAGTCTGTGGCAAGGCCTACCTGTTCTCATTCTTTAAAAACATATTGATAAACATCAAGCTAGCTACTATCTGTGTATCACAGTGTTATACGTCTCTCTCTTTTTTTTTAAATAACTTGTAGAAATTAGTTTTAACATATATAAAGTTTTAGAACGCAAGGGCCACAAAAATGTGAAACTTCTAACTTAAGCGGGGTCTGTTCCCAAGATGCTTTCCTTTGTTGGTTGTGGGGACCTTGAGACGTATTTTCGCACTTGACTGTATTACCAGTGGTGCTTGAATCTTCCCCTTCCCCGACAAGCACTTACATAATCCATCCTGTGATCACAGTCTAGGTCCCAAAGTATGACTATAAGCATTTCTTAGGAAAATGAAATCTTGGAGTTAAAATATAAAAACTGAAGAGAAATGTATTACTAGTTTGGTTCATCCAAGTTTTTATTTCAAATGAAGATGAACATGTAAGCAATTTTTTTTAGAGTTTTTAAATTTATTTGACAGAGACAGAGATCACAAGTAGGCAGAGAGGCAGGCAGAGAGAGAGAGGAAGCAGGCTCCCTGCCGAGCAGAGAGCCTGATGCGGGGCTCAATCCCAGGACCCTGAGATCATGACCTGAGTGAAGGCAGAGGCTTAACCCACTGAGCCACCCAGATACCCCAACCACTTTAAAACAAACAAACAAACAAACTTTTTTTTCAGGTGACTATCAATTAGCAATTTTAGAAACCACTTTTATTTGAACTTTGAAGGACTTTCTTAGCAATGTTTTATTCTGTCATAAACGTGACATCAAAGGACAAATTGACAAATAGGCCCAGCTTCAGGAATGCAGAATCTTACAGAAGTGGGGCACTCAAGGTGACCTGACTTAGGTAATCAGAGTCCTAATAGGGCAGATGATAAAGCTGCATCTTTTTCCATTGGGTGGTGAAAACATCAAGTAAAATGAGTAGATGTATTCTGGGGATTTCATCTGTACCTTATAGTCTAGGTATCAAACAGAAAAAAATTACTGTAATAAACAAATGTTGGTTTCAACCATACCCATTTCTCTTTTGCTCAAAAATTACTTGAGAGATTCAATAACAAGATGAGTAGAAATACTTGAATTTTAAATCTCCAGGAAAAACATTTTTGCTGGCTCATGGTCTCAGGATCATGATCCCAACAAGAAGTTCTAAAATTATGCTCTGTAGGAATCTGAAGCACATTAGTCTAAAACACTACTTTCGTATATAAAGGTAGTAGTAGTAATGACAGAAATGACATTTAAAATTGCCATTAAATATAGCTGCAGTTATTATTTTTAACATTTACAATTTGATTTTATTAATGCAATTGTTCTCATTTGTTTGAAATCTAATAAAATCATTAATGTATCAAAACAAACAAAAAATATAAAATTGTTTAGAAGAGAAAAAATCAGAATCTATTAGGATGGAGCTGTGGGAGAAAGATAAAATATATTATACTCATGATAGGATTTAAGTATAAATCTTTATTACTCTGCCAAACTCATAGGAGCAGAGGATAGAATGGTGGTTAGCGTGGACAGGTAGGAGGAGAAAATGGGGAGATGTTGGTCAAGGGATCCAGAGTTTCAATTATGCAAGAAGAATAAGTTCTGAAGATCTAATATACAACAGTGCGACTATAAGTAAAAACACTGTTTTGTATGTTTGGACATTTGTGAGGAGGGTAGATCTTAAGTGTTTTTACTACCAAAAAAAAAAAAAAAGAGGAAGAAGAATAAATTTTGTGTGTGGTAATTGTGTGGGGTGATCGATATGTTGATCAATTTGTTTGGATGAATATTTCATAATGTATATGCATATGTAAATATATATCTATAAAATCATCAAATTACATATCTTGAACATACACAATTTTTTATTGTCTATTAAACCTCGGTAAAACTGGGGGGGGAAACAAGAAAAAAACAAACCCAAAATTTCAAATTATGCTGATGTATAAAATAGGCAAATATAAATATACCTCCACAGTTTATACAAAATTATCCTAATTTTAAAAACCAGATAAATAATACAGGTACTTTAAGATTTTAAGAAATTCAAGTATTTCAAAAAAAAAAAAAAGAAATTCAAGTATTTCAAAGATGATAGAAGTTTCATTCTTTATCTCTCTTTATCTTTTATAAAAATTCTTTACCTTAGAGGTGGGTCAGGTTTGCATATATTTTTGTTTTGTTACTCTGACTTTTCTTTGTACTTGATATGAACCTTAATAAATTAGTATATTAAATTATTCTGTAATTTTAAAATGCCCATTGTTCTCTTCAAATTAGATTACTGTGAAAGAAGAATAAGACAGTAATTATGAGAGTGACTTACTGCAGTGGTTTCTAGTTTTGACTTCAATTACCACAGGATATTGGCCTGACCAGCCTTAATTTCTGTACATAAAAACGAGAGCTTATACATGATTATCTTCCATCATTAAAACTGGGGAAGACTCGGTAATCTTAATACATTAAACATATCTTGATGAAAATAATCTAGAAGAGTGGATTTTTAAAAAATAAATTTTAATATAAGCTCTACACCCAATGTGGGGCTTGAACTCACAACCCCAAGATCAAGCGTTGTGTGCTCTACCACACACACTACTACCTGAGCCAGCCAAGCACCCTGATAAAAATAATCTAAATATATAATTATTAGTTAAATTTCATCAGTATGTGCCAAACCCAATTTTACTATTCAAGCATATTAGTAAAATTTAAGTATTTGTGTTACTAAATTTTATTTGTATTTAGCTATTTAAAAGTGTTAAATATAAAAATCTACTATACAAATTGTTAAAGAGAGCATGATTCTTCAAAATTTATTTCAAATAAGCTGAAGTTATTATTTTTCCTAAACCTCCAAAATTATATTTAAAGCAAAATAAAATGCCAGTCACTCTCTGGAATGTGTTCCTGAGGGCTTCAAGGTTAGTGATTTTATAACCACTCTATTGTCATAAGTCAAAATTTCTGTCCTCCCGAGGAAGAAATACAGGTATCTCTGTATGAACCGGGAGCAGGTGGCGTGGAGAAAGTTGACAGAAGGAAGTGGCAATTTCTGCCTTTACGATGTGAAACTTAAATCGGTGGTAGGTCACCTAACATCGTCTGGAGGAATACAGAGGCGTGAGATTGAAATCCTGTTAGGCGAGAAGGATGTAAGGTTACACCTGCTGTAGGTTTTAAAGCATGACTCGTGCTTAGCAGGTGAAGGCAATGAAGGAGGATGGCTCAGTGGAAAGGAAAGGGATAAAAATACAGTGCTGAGATGGGTAACGGCGTACCACATGGGGGTGGTCACAGTAAGGAGTTTACTACTTCTGGGCAATGAAGTGAGAAAGGGCATGGTGGGGAGATGAAACCAGAAGAATGGAAGGGCCAGATAGCTAGGTTAAGGATTTGGGACTCCCTCCCTGGGGCCCCAGGAAGCCAATGAAGGGTTTTCAGCAAAATAATATTTGATTAGATTTTTAAAAGATTTTTATCTATTCAGGAATGCCTGGGTGGCTCAAAGGGCTAAGTGTCTGCCTTCAGCTCAGGTCATGATCCTGGGGTCCTGGGATCCAGTCCCACATCTGGCTTCTGGCTCAGCCAGGAGTCTAATTCTTCCTCAGCCTAGCACTCCCCCTGCTTGTGGTCTCTCATTCTTTCTCTAGCAGATAAGTAAATAATCTTTTTTAAAAAGATTTTATCCCCTATTCATTTATAAGTGGGGGTGGGGAGCAGAGGGAGAAGCAGACTCCACACTGAGCTGGGAGTCAGATGCAGGACTCAATCCCAGGATTCTGGGCTCATGATCTGAACCCAAGACAGATGCTTAATATGCTAAGCCACCCAAGCGCCCTAGAGTTTTTTTTTTTTTTTTAAAGATGGCTGTCATGGTCTGTGATGGGACAAGGATGGAGACAGCGAGACAGCTGCAACTTCACAATAGTACAAGCAGAAATGAGGAGGTCGCAAACTGAGGCACTGGCAGAAGGTGGAAGAGAAAGGGGAGATGTGAATAGCATGAAACGCCAAGTAACAGAACTTAGATAATAGGTGAGAAATAGAGGAAAGGGGGAGAGGGAGAGATTTTGATGATTCCCCACATCCAGCTTGGTAAGATGGTGGGGATGGGGGTTGCCACAGGGACAATATGCATTGTTTAGGGGCATGGTGGAGAGGGATGTGGAATTTATCTGTTACATATTGAGTTTAGATGTCCTTGGCATCTCCTATGGGGATGTCCTTTGACAGATAGTCAGCAAGAACTGAAGGTATATATATGCATAAATGGACATAATATAAGTGGGTACACACAAGCACACAGAAAAGAGGCTATGGAAATACAGAGGTGTGTCACCTTCCAGAGGTGGTGGGGATCCTGGTGATTGGAACCAAAATGATGAGGGGACTACTAACTGAGATCAGTAGGTGACTTTATTTCTCACAGTCACTTCTTCTATACTTTACAAGATCTTGTTACAAACAGGATACAGTGATGTATACAAACATGTACTTGTTTATAGGGTGTGAACTGCATGTGAGACGTGAACAACAACGATTATCTCTTAGCTTCAAACGAGGAAAGCAAGTTAATGATTCTTCACACTTATCAGATCCATCTATTCTAAAGGAGGACAGGAAAGCACTCTGGGGATCCTCCCATATCTATTCCCGGCACCTACCCAGGGAGACTTTTGCCCTCCATCTCCTGGAGTTTTCTCACAGAATCTGACAGAACACTAGCCACATGGGTGAGGATCTGGGTTGTGTTCCAACAGTTCCCCATTTTTTGTTTTTTAATTGCAACATCTTAAGAGCCAATTCCAAGCTAGATGCCTGTTGTTTGTTCACTCGTCGTTTGAGGAGACAGTACCCTATAAGTATTTTATATCCTAGAGAAATGTTGAAAGGGGTACCTTCATCATGAGGATGTTTTGGTCCCTCCTGCGTCCAAGGAGAGGGCATATGCATAGAATCATTTGTGTATATTATAGGCGACTTTCCACTCTACTGAACCAAGCATAAGAGTGGTATGAGGTATCCATGCCCAATATATATACTTTCCGCTTACCGTTGATGTACAGGTCAGGAGAGCAACCATAGCCAAAAACAAATTCTCAGGAGTCTGTGCTTCTGATAGATCGTAAAACTGCTTCTCCTTTAGCTGACAGGGCCTTAATCTGACCTCATGTGGGTGGATCAGTCTTACACTGATGTGGTCACCTGTGGTCTCTTCTTCAGAAGGGACAGCACATGCATCTTGTGAGTGACCTCCTTGTCTCTTGTGTCTCCAGATCTTTCTCGGAGATCGAGGGTGCAGTAGTTATCAGCAGGGTCAAGGGTCTTTCGGGGCCTGTTGAGCCAAAGAGGAAGCCATGGTGTTTCGGAGGGTCCATCACTGGAATCTGAGGACGTAAGAGCAGACGCTCGGCCTTTTCTTAATAGGAGGCCAGGGAGCCATTCATTAAAAGATTTGAACCAAATACGAATAGATGCTTCAAGGGATTGCTGTGATTGTGAGAAGTGTTTTTCTGCTGCTGTCTGAACGTGGTCACCTTGGGATAAATTCAAAAAATTAAGAGTAGATAAAAAGAGTGCTAAAACAGCCTTGGAGGTTCCCCCTTTTTGCTTTTTTTTTTTTTTTTTTTTTTTTTTTTTATTTTTTATTTTTTATTTTTTATAAACATATATTTTTTATATACATATATTTTTATCCCCAGGTCTGTGAATCACCAGGTTTACACACTTCACAGCACTCACCAAATCACATACCCTCCCCAATGTCCATAATCCCACCCCCTTCTCCCCAACCCCCTCCCCCCGGCAACCCTCAGTTTGTTTTGTGAGATTAAGAGTCACTTATGGTTTGTCTCCCTCCCAATCCCATCTTGTTTCATTTATTCTTCTACCCTTTAATTGCAGTTTTAGTGTACGATGAGCTCGTTCAACTATACCTTGTCCTTGTGGGTTATAAGGTGTACCTGTAGTATGATGAATCTGCCGATCAGAAAAAAAGGCAATAAATTCATGGCTTGTGTAAGCCAGTGCATGACCAGTTTTTGTGGTAGTAGGGACCCCCATAACACTAAAACATTGCAATAGAGTAGAGTGGACAGCAGTTAAGGACTTGGAGGATTGAGGAACTACCCAAAGAAATTTTAGAAAATGTATCAATAACAACATGTAAATAAGATTGACGAGGGAAGAGATCGAAATGAGTTACATCCATCTGCCATAGTTCGTTGGCTTGTGAGCCATGAGGATTGGCTCCTGAAGGATGTGAGCGACAGGACAGGATTGAACAATGTTCGTTGCCCTTTGAAGTGGAATGCGGTAATGGTTATGCAGCCAATTAGCATTAGTATGTAAAACCAAGTGTTTATCTGCAGTGTTTCATCTGATGTGAAAATAGGACATGTCAGGATATCTGGTTGGCGGTTATCTTCTACCATGGGTCCTGGGAGAGAAGAATGGGCCCTAATATGAGTGACATAGAGAGGATGGGAATGTGATTGTACAAGGGACTGTAGTTTTGTGAGAAGATGTAACTATTTTTGTGTTGTAGGTATCTAAGCTGTTTCAGTGGCGGGAAAGAGACCAACTACATAAGCAGAATCAGAGACAATAATAGGTGCGAAGATATACGAGTTAATAGAGCAGTAAGAATGAATATTTCTGCTTATTGTGCTGATGAATACTCGCTTTGAATTGAGAAGTTATGCCAGGTCCATGTATGCCCCCTTTTTCAGTAGAGGAGCTATCAATATAATACGTGGGAACACCTGGAGTTGGACTAGTTTTACAGACATTAGAAATTATAAATGATGTCTTTTTTAGGAAATCCCATAATATACTAGCAGTGTAATGGTTTCCAGTGATTCTGGAGTATCCTGCTAAACCATTAAGGAGATGATCATTCATAGGGAATAGGGAAGAAAAATGTTTTATAGAAATAGGAAGAATGATAATGTGAGGGTCATATCCTTATATTTGAAGACATCTGGTTTGGGCAAGAATAATGAGATCTGCAAGGAGGTCAACATATGCAGTTAAAACCTTAGGAGCTCGGTGTTTCAAGTAGATCCATTCTAAAGAAGAGTCTTGTTGAGCTGTCACCCCCTAGGTGAATGGGGAGTAGGGAACAGAAGTACCAGTACAGGGAATATAGGATCAAATGGACACAGGAACATTTGATGAAGGCGTTCTTCAAGGAATTGAAGTTCCTGTGGTGTAAAGCTTCGAGGACTATCAAGGTTAATGTCTCCCTCAAGAGTGGCAAATAGATTTGTAAGTTGATGTGTAGGAATACCCAACATTGGACATAACCAATTAATATCTAATGATTTTTGAAAATCATTTAGAGTACTTAAAGTATCTCTATCAATGGAGAACTTTTGAGGACCAATGGTGGTACATTCTATAATACGATCTAATTAGAAGAAGGGTGGAGTAAATTGTACCTTTTCAGGAGCTATTATAAGACCAGCCTATTGTGGGTACTGTTGTATGTTTGAAAACAATTGATGTAAGACCTCTGGAGTTGGGGCTGCTAGTACGATATCATCCATGTAATAGATAATATAACATGTGGGATATAGCTGTCAAGAGGGCTCAAGAATTTTTCCTACAACATATTGGCACATTGTAGGAGAGTTAGTCATGCCTTGAGGGAGAACTTTACATTGAAATCTTTGTAAAGGTCCCTTTTGGTTTACTGTTGGAATTGAAAACGCAAAATGCTCTTTGTCTGAGGGGTGGAGAGGAATAGTGTAAAAGCAGTCTTGTAAATCCAAAACTGCTGAAGGCCATTTATAGACATACAAGAGGGAGCAGGAAGTCCTAGTTGTAATGCACCTATAATTACCATTGCAGCATTAATATTATGGAGATATATTAATAATCTTCATTTGCCTGACCTTTTGTTTATAACAAAAATTGGAGAATTCCAAGGAGAAAAAGAAGGTTCAATATGTACTTTTTCTAATTGTTCTTGAACTAAGCCTTTTAGAGCCTTCATTTTTCTAATGTGAGGGGCCATTGAGGGGTCCAAATAGGCTTGTTACTTTTCCAGGTGATTGGAATTGGTTAAAGGGCTTTATCAACCCCAATGCCCCCTATATAAAACCCAGCCCAGCATAAGTATTATTAAGGTTAAGATCTATAGGTTCAGGCACCTTTGTAAATTTTTACCTAAGCCTTTCCCAGGAATATGCCCCATGTTTTTCATCATGTTTTTTTACAATTGAGGATGTAGGTATGAGAATTTCAGCATCCCATTGTTGTAAAAGATCTCGTCCCCAGAGATTAATGGGTACGAGGGCAATGTATGGTTGAATATGACCTTGTAATCCCTCTGGGCCCCTAAGGGGCAGAGGTCGGCTGCTTTGTCTCAATTGTTGAGTAATTACATAGCCAAGACCTTCAAGGGCATAATCAGCAGGCACTGTAGGCCATTGGCATGGCCAACATTGACAAGAAATGATAGAGATATCTGCTCCAGAATCTAAAAGCCCTTCAAATATTCATCCCTTAATAGAAAGCTTCATTTGAGGTCAACTTCCTTCAAATAGTTTCTTAGAAAAATGAATCTTTTTATTAGTACTGCAGAATCCTCCTTCCCTGAAGTTTGAAGATTAAGTAGGCATAATATAGGGAAGTAACAAAAGTTGGACAACGTGTTCACCCACTGAAAAGGTCCAAGGAACAGTGACAGAAACCATAATTTGAATCTCACCATAGTAATTGGAGTTGATAACTCCAGTATGTAGTGTAACTCCTTTCATAGTTACACTGCTTCATCCAAGCAGGAAACCAACCATATTTAGGAGTATAGGTCCATATAGGTTTGTTGACAATTTATAAGGACATTGAGATGGATTTATTAAACCAGCCTTAGGGAAATATATCAAGAGCAGTGCTCCCCTGTGTAGTAGAGACTAAATCTGTTATTGAGAGTCACTACTGGGTACAGACTGAATAGGACAGTTCCGTGTCCCCACATTTATTGGTTCCTGGGGTTGGCCCCTTAGGGAGTTTCCCTGATGAGGGCTCCCCAAAGGATTTCCATCTTTATAGGTTTTTTACTTACATTCTTTAGCCCAATGTTTGCCTCTTCGACAGCAGGGACCAACAGTAGGGGGTTGAATCTTGGATTTATTCAAGCGATTGGCAGGAGAGGGAGCAACCAAACAGGGAGGGAGGTGGTACTGTTTCTTTATATATCCTGTTTGTCCACAATTAAAACATTTTCTTTGTAATTGTTTTTGAACAGCCATGATTTTTAATGCTGTTATTTGGGCCTGATATTTAAAGAATCCTACATTGCGACAAGCCTTTAAATAATCCAAGACATTGCCAGATTCTCTAAGAGGTCCCATCAGGGCCTGGCGATCTTCATTAGCATGATCATACGCTAGTTGTCTTAAGAGTATTTCCTGAATTTGTTCTCTTACCTGCTTTTCCAATGATTCTTTTAACCTGCCTATAAAATCAACGTATGGCTCTTTAGGCCCTTTTTGTATTTTTGTAACTGGTAATATAATCGGTACCCAAATTAATTTTTTGCCGGGCTGTAGGGCCACTTCAAGTATGTGGGGAAGGGCTTCAGGAGGAATGTTATGAGTTTGATGATTAGAAGTCATCCAAGCTCCTGTTCCCGTGAGCGTATCATAAGTGACAGCTACGACATTCCCTCTCTGACCTAAGTTCCTAACCTTTTCATGTGCCTTCTCAGAAAGCCACATTTTCCATTGTAGAAATTCAGAAGGTTAGTACCATTTTGGCTCTGAGATAAAAATCATAAGGAATCCAGTGGGTGCTATTGCTCCAACTGGATAAATATTCATAACGAGAGGAGAAGTAGGCTGGTACATAGAACATGCCTTTTTAAATTCCCTTACAGTCTCCATCGGCTTCAAGTATTTGGCCCATTAGTATGAAAAGTTACAGGGAAAACTAAGTGCAGCTCATGGGGACCAGACAGTGTAGAAATAGAATTGTGTTTTCTAGGTTTTGTTGGTCTTAACTGTAATGTGCATAAATTCTCATCCAACCCAGTGTCATCTCCCTCATCCCCAAAGAGGTCTGCTGCTATTTCCTCATCCTCATCCTGGGAGGGAATCAGAGGTGCGGTGGCCAAAGGAGAAACATGGCATTTGTCATTTTCACTGAAAAATATTTTTTACTTTCAGGTTGAATTCGTCGGGTTGGTTCATCATCTAACACATACATATGCAGAGAGGCGGCTGTTTCAGCCTTAACATCCTCTTCCTTAACGTTCCCCTCCAAGATTAAAATTACTGTTTCTACCAACACCCATGTAACCCAAAACTCCACCGGAGTTTTTTCACCTTGTCTATAAGCCTTTTCCATATTATGGTGTGTGTGCTCCCAAATTGCCTCTTCCAAGGTTCCTTCACCAGGAAACCAAGGATTACATTCACAGATAGCATCCAAACAAGTTCTTAACTGACATCTGGCTACTCGACTGCCTCCCCGAGATAAAAAGTGTTTTATTAATGCTAGAAAAGGCTGGGCACGACTTTGATTCTGCCCCATCGTTCTCATTTACTCCTTCTGTGAGGGCCTCCGGATCACTGGGCGACAGTTCATCAATTTCAGGTCCCTGTTCAGGTGCCACTCATCACCTTCGTGAGGTGGGGATCCTGGTGACTGGAGTTGAAATGATGAGGGGACTACTGACTGATGATCAGTAGACGACTTTATTTCACTTCGTTTATACTTTACAAGATCCGGTTATAGTGACTTATAGAAAGAAATATGTACTTACTTACAGGATGTGAACTGTGTTTGGGATGTGAGCTACGTGCAGGGTGTGGGCTACAGGCAAGCGAGAGGTGAACAACAACGATTATCTCTTAGCTTCAAACGCTGACAGCAAGTTAATGATTCTTCACACTTATCAGATGGCAGACAGGAAAGCACTCTGGGGATCCTCCCATGTGTCTTCCGGGCGCCAGCCCGGGGAGACTTTTGCCCTGCAGCAACTGGAGTTTTCTTACAGGATCCAACACATGCCCAGTCACACTGGCAAGGATTCAGGTTGTGTTCCAAAAGAGGTGGGGTGACTCTTGAGAATAGGGAGTATGTATGAGTACAGGGAATTGGAGAGGGGGACTATGTCAGAGAAGGCTTCACAGAGAGCAGGTTTAAAACATTACTAAGAATTTTCTGGGAATATACTTCAGGTGTTAGAAACAAGGAAGAGATATTCCAGGAAAAGGGGCAGAGGTGTGAGAAAAAGAATAATTAGCTGCCAACCATGGACATTGAGAAATGATCACCAGGGAACGTGTGTGGCGTGTTAATCTTCTCTGGTTCTCCACTGCCTCATCCTCTGTGAGCCCTGATTAAGAGGAATAACCAAGAAGGAGCCTCAAAATAAAACACTGAAGGAAGGATCCTTTAGAAAGTTATGAAACTTACTGAAACAAAGCTTTATTCAGTGACTCAGGTAACAGATCAAAGAGAAAATAGTTATATAGAGCATCAGAGAATTGGGGAGACAGATGAAAATCACATGCTGGACCCCCTCAAGTGTTGGTGTCATCAAAGGATCTACAGAATGAGGACAAAAGGCAGACAGCAAAGTAGAGGAGATGAGACTAGAGAGGGAGTGTTGGAGAACTTTGGGCAGCTGGGAAAGGTACCCAATCTATGCAGTTAAATCCTTCAAAACGAAACAGAAATGAAATACATTGGTGAAACAGTCCAGGCTGAAACATTTAAAATGCAGAAAAGCAGATTCAAACCTGGTGGCTATGGTAATTAAGGTCCTAACTCATACACAGATGTTTCACATTCACACACATTTTTAGCATAGCAAATACATCCTCATGTGTCTAAGTGCTCATTAGCCATCCGCGTGATCGCCTCTACACTAACCTCAGCAATGGAAAAACCATGTCCGAGAAAAACACACCTTAATGGGCTTGACTGCAAAGGAATGAAGAATGTGGAATATTTTTGCCTGGTAGTTGATTTTTAAGCCTAGGCTTAAAGATATATGCCGAGAACTTTCAGAGAATGTATTGAAAGTTGCAGTAGAAAGTCCCATTATCTTTAATGGGACTTTCATGGCTAATTCCCTGTGCAGTGCTGAAAATGTGCCCCTTAAGCTCGATTGCTTTTTTTGCCTTAAGATATATGGAGTTAGTGGAGTATTCAATTTGGCCGTGCTTCTGCTGCCAGGATCCCGCTCCAGCTGTTGCCCATCTCTTCTGCATTCTGTTCGGTGGTTTTGCACAGTGCCCCTCTCTGCCTGCTGTCCTTTTGCCTTCTTTTCAAATGCTCATGAACACTTTGTCTTTCAACTCTCTCAGGCTGGGATACCTAGGAACCCCGAATGGTTGTGGGAAGATTTCATCAGTACTGCGCATTTGACCAGAGTCAAACAATAAGCTTGAAAGCATCAATAGACATCCAGAGGTTATTTCTAGAAAATCTCCTGGACACTTGGCTGAGCGATTATGGGCTTTTGGATTGCAATACTTGTTAGACTGTCACTCACATTTTCTTATACAGAGAATGTAAATATTTATTATCTTATTAGATGTGTGTGTGTGTGTGTGTGTGTGTGTATCAGATGAGTGAATTTGCTGAAAACAAATTTTTTTCATGTGAACGTATGTACGTGTTTCATTTGAAAAGCGCCTTCTGTTACAGGGGAACAAAGACATAGGCGTTAGGTTTTGGAAACCCCTGTAGACTTGTGGCAGTTTTCTCAAGCTTTCCATTTGTCACAAACACTTGGCTAAAGGTGATCAAGGTAGGAAAGATCAATAGGACAGCAGCGGGCCTTTCCATATTAATTTTGCAGAGACTTTATGAGTGTGGCGAACCATAGCATCCACCTGGGGAATTGAGCAGTATGTAACGTATTGCATCAGCCCTCAGCTATACAATTCTTCCTCGGTATAAGGTAATAAAAGGGAGCCGGGAAAAGAAACAACATTAAACAAATAGTTTCTTCATTCAGGTGCTTCATTCCAGTCGTCAATAGACTTTCCACATTGGCGCTCTGTGCTCAGTACTTAAAAGTAATTAGAAGCCAGAATAAATGAGATCACGGCAGGAATGAACATGCTTTACAGAGAACAGTGCGTTTTATACAGAGAAATGCAAATCTGTAGTAGAGAAGGCATGTAGTCTCCCTTTAATTTATTTTTCCTACTTGATGGCTGTACAAGTGATATACTTGCTTAGCAAGCTTCAAATCTAAATCCTTTTTAATCATGAATGTATTTTCATATTATGGGGTGTACATTCATAGTGAAGCAGTTTGGGCTGGCTGAATTAATCTCTACCAAAACAATGCTTTTAAAGTATAAATGCTGAGACCAAGACTATGATTGTTGAATTATGGATGTGGGGAGCTGGAATTTTCTAAATGCAGTAATCCACATGATGTGTTTTTGGTATGATGGAAAGAGCCCTGAATTTTGAAACAGAAAACTGGTTTTGTTTTGTTTTGTTTTATTTATTTATTTATTTATTTGACAGAGAGAGAGATCACAAGTAGACAGAGAGGCAGGCAGAGAGAAGGGAGAAGCAGGCCCCCCGCTGAGCAGAGAGCCCAGTGTGGGGCTCCGTCCCAGGACCCTGAGATCATGACCTGAGCTGAAGGCAGAGGCTTAACCCACTGAGCCACCCAGGCGCCCCCAGAAAACTGGTTTTGAATCCTGTTACTTGCTGTGTGACTGTGATTACATCACTTGGTCTCTCAGAGACTTTATAATGATTTCTTTCTGAAAAAGATGGCATAAGGAATAAATGAGCAACGTGTGTGAAAGCGTATACTATAAAACACTGAGTTTTTCTTTCTTACTCTGTGTTTCTGATAGTGAATTCATCTTCTCATTATAGAGTTAGATATATGAAATACATCTGTTTAAAGTAATTAGCTCATTCCTACTAATGTAAGGGAGATCTTGTAAGAACTATTTCACAAAGCACAGTAGTTGCAAAGTAGGTCTTAAATGTTCTCACCACAAAAAAGAAGTGGTTAATTTTGTGATGTGATACAGGTATTATCAAACCTTACTGCGGTAATGATTTTGAACATATAACTCTAACAAATGAACCTGTTATGTACCTTAAACTTGCAAAAGCTTATATGTCCATTATATCTCAAGAGAGCTAGATAAAAGTAACAGTAATGAGTCACAATCACATGAAAGAGGAGTATGAGAAATATGAGTTAACTCCTCTGATCTGTAAGAAATAGAATACACAAAACACTGGGCCCTAGTAAAGCTATTTTTAGAATCCTCCTTGGGTAGCTTATAGAAAATCATTCAAGAGCAGTTGAACAGGATCCCCTTAAATTCAAGGACAGGAAGTTTTCTTTCCTGGTGTCAAAAACCAAGAGTATGTGTTAGAATAGAGACAAATATTTAGGAGTTGAAAAGAATCAGGTGCTAGCACTTGTTTCTTCGTTCATTCACTGGGGGAAACCATGGAGCATCACTGTGTGACGTACACTGTGCTGTGCCAAACCAGAGCGATGAGAGCGTCCTTGGGTCACTGCACTTACAGTACAATGTCCAACTGACAGCTCAGTTGGTTAAGTGTCTGCCTTTGGCTCAGGTAATGATCTCAGGATCTTGGGATCGAGTCCCATATTGGGCTGCCTGCTCAGTGAGGTGTCTGTTTCTCTCTCTCTCTCTCTCTCAAATAAATAAATAAAATCTTTTTTTAAAAGTGGGGGGTGTCTTGACAAAGAACCACCTTGGAAACCAGACAGCCATACAATGGAGCATTGCTTCTCTTTAGTGATGACAATAGGAGAAAAATGGTCAGAGGATTGACTTTATATGAAATGACTCAAGTAATAGATTTATAAGTTTCTAAGCACAGTAGAGAGGAAGAATATATAACATTGAGCGTGTGAAAGAACTCATTCTGTTAGGGTTTCAAATGTTTTCTTCTGAACCCAGAAAATATTGATAAATGATAACTGGACAATTTTGATGAAAGTAATTAATAATGAATGAATTTGGGATTCCTGAGTGGCTCAGTCAGTAAAGAGTCTGCTTTTGGCTGGGTTATGATCTCAGGTCCTGGGACTGAGTCCCACATCCAACTCTCTGCTCAGCAGGGAGTCTGCTCCTCCCTCTGCCTGCCGCTCTCCCTGCTTGTGCTCTCTCTCTCTCTGACAAATAAATAAAATCTTTTTAAATTTTTTAAAAAAAAATTAATGAATTAATTTAAGAATAATTAATTGGAAATACTGTGACATATATTTTCCAAGTACTACCAAAACTCATCCAGAGTTGTTAATCAAAAGACATGGTATGAGCTGCGGTTACACCCAGAGAAAGGGAAGGCAAGCCATTTTTCATAGAAAAGCCATATGCTATTTAGAAGCCATAAGGGAATCTGTGATTATGTTTTTACTAATATTTATTGTCCCTATATTACATTTATTACTTCAACAAGTTTATTTGAGCAGTGAACACTTCTTGAACAAACACATACAATACATTGAGCAAATACAAAACATAAAGAAATGAATCTTACCTTTGAGGAATATACTTATAATACCATTGGCACACATTAAGAATTCATGTAATTTTTTTTTCAGTAAGTATGTATGGAACACTTACAGAGTCCTGGGAAGTACGTAGAGTCTAGGAAAGCAACTGTGGGTTTAGATACCAGTTCAGCTCCTGATGGTGGCAGTGGTAGCAGTAGTAATATTAATAAAAATTGGTAACATTTGTTTAAGAATATACTACATGCTATGCCCTATGTTAAGCACTAGATATGGATTATTTCATATAATCCTGGAAACAACACTCTGAGGTGTGTATATCATGAAACTCAACTGAGGAAACAGTTTCAGGAGCTTAAGTAACTCATCCAAGTTCCCACAGTGTTAGCAAATCCAAGCTCCAAATGGGAAGTTTACCTGCAATGCCTATGTTCTTTAGCCCTACACCTTTCCCACAACTATGGTACGGCATGGTGAGAGGAGTGATGGGTGACACAGACCAAGGATTCTGAGATCATGTCCATGAGGGAACAGTGCGTGAGAACTACGGGTGATTTCAGAGAACTGTACATAGTAGAGTGGAAGAATGAAGAAGGAAAACTAGGCACCGTGTTGTGATATTGTGAACATTTTGTATTGCATGTTAAGAAGTGGGAAGCCTTTGAATATTTGCATTCTCATTTGCATTTTTTAAAAGATTTTATTTATTTGATGACTGTGAGAGAGCAGGTGAGCAGGGGTGGGAGGAAGGGCAGGGAGAGAGAGAGAAAAAAATTTCAAGCAGACTCTGAGCTAAGTGCAAAGCCTAAAGCAAGGCTCAATTTCAGGACCCTGAGATCACTACCTGAGCCGAAATCAACAGTGGGATGCTGAGCCACCCAAGAGCCCCTTTCATCTGCATTTTTGTTTGGGGTGGAGGGTTAGCAAAAAGTAGTTTATTAAAGCAAGGGGACAGGACCTGTGGGCAGAAAGAGCTTCACCGGGGTCAAGAGAAGTGGCCCATTATATACCTACAAGTTAGGAGGGGGAGGGAAGGAAAAAGGGAGGTTTCAAAAGAATTTTCATATGCAAAAGAGGACCTACAAGATACCAGAGGCCTTGCCATTGTCAAGTTAAGGTTGTTTTTTCCTCTAGCTTAAGTGATCACCTTTGTGATGGGGTAAAAACACTAAGAAGAGGCAAGACTAGGAGAGTCAGGAGAGATTGTACCAAAATAGGCAAGAGATATTAGTGGTGCTCCTAGAGAGGAGAGATTTATGACACAGAAAGAAATAGGAAATTAAACTAGCATGAAAGGTACTAGACTGGAACTAGTACAACTAGTACAACTAGTTCCACTAGGTGGAACTGTACAAAATATTCATCTCTTATAATGGATGAGTTTAGTGTGACCGCCTGGGGGCTTATAACATTTCTCAGTCTGGAGGTGAAACAGTGGGTAAATCATAAATAACTAGACAGATTTTAGGAAAGCAGTGATTTTAATCTTGACCACACTCAACTCTGGGAAGGTTTTGTAAAAATGGGAACATTGAAGATACTAAAAATATCATTTCACAAGAAAACTTAAAGGAATTAGATAATCTCTACATCTTATTTCTTCTAACTACTTTCTTACGAGGGCCACTGTCAATGGAGAAACTTGGGTGTTTTCCCACAACTGCTTGTTTTATCATAGTTGAGTAAGGCCAGGAGCATGAGAAAAGCACAAAGAAGTAAAGTCACTTGGAAACTGAGCAGAATCATTTATATTTTTCCAACAAGAAGAAATGTAGCTTTAGTTCAAAGATTGTTGAAACTAATCTGCTTTAGGCTACCCAGGACAGAAGTTCAGCTGATGCTCTCGAGTGCATAAAATCAGGCGATCAGCAGAGCCTTCCATCTATCATAAAAAGCTTCTGTGAGTGTGCAAAGAGCAGCAGTAGCTGCTGTATTTCAGTTTACTTCACCTATTCCATTCTCTTGAGATTGAAATAGTCATTATTTCTCTGTGAAATTCGAATGCCCCAGGTAATCAGCTTAGCAGAGTCTCTGGGAGAACCATAGGTGATTAGAGTCCTAATCACTTGTTTGTGACAGTCACTTGCACAAGTATAATGGGTCTGGCTTTTAATTAAAGGAGAAAAAAAGACTTCTGTAGAAAAGGGGGAAATTATTTCGTGTTTTAAAAATGTCAATCTGTAAGACTAGATGTGCACACCTATAACCATAAAAAGACTTACAGCTCAAGTGAAGAATATAATCAAAATAATAGTTTCCTCGGGATGTTCTTCTATAGAGACTTGAGGGATGCATTTGCCCTAGGGGAATGTTCTCCGTCTTGTTCCCATGACTAACTGGCATCATCAGAGTTACAAAGGATGGTGAAAATGAGGTGGTACACTGGGAAGTCCAGAGGTTAAAAAAAAAACACCAAAATCAGAATGTAGAATTCTGCAGCAGAACAAAACTCACTGATTTCAGAATTGTGTGATATTTGCTTCACTTTATATTTTTCTAGTACAAAATCAACTCAAGCTTCATACTGATGCAAAGGTTTCAGATGAGTTTCAGTAGTTAGGCAGTTTCTACAGATGGTTAAGGGTCATGTCTAATGTCGCCATTTGCAAAACTGGTCAAAACTGTAGTTTGACATATGGTCCCTTAAACTCACCCCCATGCATGCCTTTAGATGTGGGTATGTGTTTCCCATATATCCTATTTTTTCAAATAAGAAATTATTATGCTAATTATACTGCAGGAGCACACACAAAAAAGAGAATATACTTCTCCAAGTACCCCAATTCTATTATTTTTGCACTAAACAGTTACAATCGCTACTCAAGAAGCTTTTGAAGTCTCAACACGTATCCCTAAATCCAGTGAATCCAGTGGGTCTTCTTTGGAGGATAGTTTTCCGTTGTAATTAAATATGTAACATTATTGAGGGGTACAATAGAAGTTTTCAAAATAATGTTTAGCCTCAATTTTACAAATATGGGGAAATAAATAGCAAACCATCCCTTGCTAAATGTTGCATTTTCTACTTTAATATTTCTCATTTAATCTTCGACATTGTGTTAATTTATGGCAAATTATTGTGGCAGCAAATTCAGAGCTCTTCATCACACTAGTGTTGTGTCAAATCTGAATGACCCTTCTGCACTAGTAAAAGAAAAGTTTGCGATCACTCCCAAGAAAGAACAATGTAATGATTAGCTACTAAGGAAAACAGCAGAGTCCTGACTGTGAACTAAGAGTCTCAGCAAATAAATCCACTTTCAGAAAACAGAGCTCGAAGCCATAAACCTCACATGGTTCTGGTTTCCCACATCGGTTTCCCTGTGAGTTACTGTGTCACCCTTGTGGTCCAAAAGGGGTGATGTGATACATGTCCCCAAAGGCTCAATTTAATGCATTTCAACCCTTGGGAACTTGGCTTCCTGTTCAATACAATTTGAATCAACATTAAATGAAGCATTAGAGCTCTGAAGGTTTTAAAAGGTAATTGGGGATTTTAAAACCCCCCAATTTTTTTAAACAAGGTAACAGAATACAATTGATGTTTTTGTATGGAATCATGGTAAATGGCCAAATATGTAGACGATTCTTGGGTTTTGAGAATCTTTAATGTAATTTATTATAGAAATGTCATGACTCATCTTAAAGAGAAGGACTAGCATTTTTCTTTGAAAAAAACAACTAAAGTAACTTGCTTCCAGATTTGAAGTCTTACAAGGTGAACTAAATATTATAGTGTAATAGACATGAGTTAATAAATGGTCAAAATACAATATGTTGCATTTAAAGTAATTTAGGAAAATAAGGTTTGTCTCTCCAATGAGACTTAGTTGACAGAGAGGTTTGGATGCTGATCTTTTGTACCCTGCCATCTGGAAATTGGACTGGCCAACAGGAGGCTCTTTCATATACTATCCCTGACCCTTTACTCTACAGTTTGACATGTAAAATAAATTGATACCTGAGGTCTAGAATCAGTTGGGACAACAATATGAAATAAAAATCACAAAGACGCATATTAGACGCATATTGGACGCATATTAGTACCAAATTATAGTCAGGTGAACCTACTTCCACTAAACCCCAGTGTATAAAGGAAATAGTCATAGAAGTGTGTCATTAACTTCATGAACTTATCATAACCATATAACATCATCATTTTGTAAAACTAATAGAATCATAAAATTTTATAAAAATTAATCAAGGTCATTTTAATGAACATCTTTTTCTTTTTAAATAAAAAGCAGAAAGAGCTTCTGTAAATAGTTAAAATACAGCAGGTTTTGGGAAATGGGATTTATGAAAGCCCACATTCCTCTGATTTTCCAAGTAATATGTTGCCCATAATGAGCGCATGTAGGCGGACTTCCAGTGTGAGCTCAGGAGCAAAGAGGGATGGGAACCGCATTACTGCAGGCATGGCTAAGTGATCACACATGCCACTTCTGGTAATTCTTATAGAACTTTATGCAGCCAATATGCCAGTTTTTGTCATTTCATAGATGAGAAAATGAGTCAGAGAGTAGAGGTAACCTGGCCCAAGTCCTACAAGGCATCCTCAAATCCCAGTACCTCTGGTTGGGATATCCATGTTGTCAACTACTATTCTACATTCAGAAAGGTTGTGGTATTTTGAAAGACACTCGAAAAGTGGACAGGCATTCCTTAATTGCAGAAAGATTCATGCAGTGGTACCAAGATGTTGACCACAAGCAGAACGGAGTTCTGGGGAGGGTTGGAATATAGCTGGGGTGCTGGGAAGATGGAATGGAGCATGGGAAACTAGTTGATAGAAATCCTTAAGCATCAGGATGAAAAGTTTGCTCTTGTAAATGCTGCCTGGAAAGCAACTGAAGATGCTTTGAATACAGTATTGATAGCATATTAAGGATTCATGATTAGTAAATTAGTTTGATAACTTGCTTAACAAATTGTTGATTTACATCACATAATGTAAATGTTGAAATTTTTTTCACATCAGCCAAGGAAATAAATGAAGGACTCACTTGGTCCTAAATTCTGACCCCCAAGGCCATACATGTTGGGGCCTAGACTGCTTCTCTAACTTCATCTTCTTCTCCACTCCATGTGCTCCTGCACACTGAGTTCCACACTTGCTCTTCGGCAGACAGAACATGCATTAACCTCAGGGCATTTGCACTTCCTCTCCCTGAAATGGTCTTTCTGATAACAGCATCTCCCTCTGCCATTGCACCCACTTCACTTTCTATTCCCTTAAAATTTTCACAGTTCTGGATAACTTATTGCCACTTGGTATATGTATTTGCTTCTTATTTTCTTTCTTCTTCCCCCTGAAATTTGATCTCCAGATCAAATTTTTTTTCTGTTTGCTGTTGTATCCCCAGTGTATCACACTGGAGTGGATAAAGATTTGGGGATCTGAAGTTAAGTGCCCTTTTCAAGAAAAAGAATAGAAAATTTATGAAACAAAATAGAAGTGAAACTTAATATTTATTTGGAATGCAAAAAAAGTTACAAAGTTTAAAGTGCTAACAAGTACCACAAGTATTATAAAATCTGAAAGGCAAAACACTGTTTTTATTACTTGACTGCTTGACCCACCTCTGCACTTTTTTCCTCCACAGTTTTTGTAACAGATTCTCCAGACTGCCTCTTCAATGTATAATAATCTTGTGATATAATCTTCTATAGAGAGAATGGGAAAACAATTTAGTATTTTTTCTCTAGCATGGCTGATCAAATTTTTTTAAGAAAAATTATTGATTAGTGGGCGCCTGGGTGGCTCAGTGGGTTAAGCCGCTGTCTTCGGCTCAGGTCATGATCTCAGGGTCCAGGAATCGAGTCCCACATCGGGCTCTCTGCTCAGCAGGGAGCCTGCTTCCTCCTCTCTCTCTGCCTGCCTGCCTCTCTGCCTACTTGTGATCTCTCTCTCTGTCAAATAAATAAATAAAATCTTTTTTTTAAAAAAAAGGAAAAAAAAGAAAAATTATTGATTAGAAAAGCCTTTTAGGGGCACCCGGGTGTCTCAATGGGTTAAAGCCTCTGCCTTCAGCTTAGGTCATGATCCCAGGGTCCTGGGATGGAGCCCCACATCAGGCTCTCTGCTCAGCAGGGAGCCTGCCCCCCCCCCCACCGCCTGCCTCTGCCTACTTGTGATCTCTGTCTGTCAAATAAATAAATAAAATCTTTAAAAAAGTAAAGAAAAGGCTTTTAATTTCAACACTGTTGCTAAATCGCTTATAAACTTTTAAATTGTTGTCAAAAATGAGAACCCCTATAAAGTTCTATAGCATATGAACCATGACATTTGGAAGAATAGCAGACTAGCTTCTGGCTCTATACATTTCTAGCCTGGTTTTCCCTCGACCACATATAGCCCTGAGTGTCCCAGGATATGAACACTGCATTACAACCTTGGGTCCTGCTCTTCCTTTTGAACATTAGGGGAGTGAGTTTGCACAATGGGTGGTACGAATACTCTGGACTCCATTTCTGCACCAGGAGTCTATAATAACCTAACTAGAAATGGAAGTAACTGTGAATCACATACATAGGTTCTAGTCAGCCTAGCCTAAGTGCTCCATAATACTACATTCTTTAGCTCAGTTCCAGATAATCCTGGCCATTTGAACACTGCAGAACACGACAGAGGGAAATTGCGGTAGACACGGTAAAGACAGCAGTCAGAACCATTTGCAGTTAAAACATTCTGTTTCTGCAATTTTATAAAAGCATGTGACTCTGTGAACAATGTGCTAGGGATCCATACGAGTGAGGAACACTGATTTCCAATCGTTTTTAGCTTGATAGCCAATCTCCTTCTTCCAGCATCTCATGGCACTTGTAGGTACAAAGAAGACACTCAAAAAATATTGTTCAGTGAATGAATGAACAGAAGTTACTTCTTTGTGACTCTTCCATCCCACAGTTAAATCAAAGTGCCTTTCAAATTAAATCGGACCCCTTGACCACAGGTTACATTTATCATATTAAAAATGTGCTAAATCTCTGATGCAATGTGGGATCTATTCTTAATACACAATATGTCAAGAAGATTTATTCATTATAAGCACAGATATATTGACCCTTTCTTTTTTCTTTCTGTGGGGAAATTCACAGTTTCTGCATAATTTTATAGCCCTGTCAAATACATTTTCTCAGGAGTATACCCTAAGCAGCACTGTCACTCTTACTGCTCAAATTATGGAGCAACTTTCTTCAGTGCATATGTTATATTTGTCTTTTAGAAGGACAAAGTCTACTCTGTGACCTTTATTTTTTCATTTTTGTGACTCCCAGGAAAAAGGTTGTCTAAATTTTAAAAATGACACTATAGCTAGAAGGAGCTGAAGACCGAAGGCCTGCATTTTCCAGGATGGGGCCAAAATATAGATTTCTTTAAATTTTAATTCAACTGCCTAATGTGAAAACAGAGCTAGAAAGGAAATCTGTGAGTCAGATAAGAACTCTTGTACTCAACAGATGTGCCTAGGATTCCCAGCCGTCCTAATGCTCCTTTATTCTCTTGCCCAGAGTCAGCAGAGCTGTCTCAGTGGTAATCACCAAAGTACCTATAAAATGAAATGATCTCTTGTAAAACCTGACTCTGAGTATCCATTTATGCACCATTGAAAAACCATGTGCCACTCTGTGGATCTGGAATCTTTCCGAGAATGCTAGAATCAAAATGCTTCTTGCAAATGCGGAATTTTTCCAGTTGACATTCAGATTGATAAAGCTGAGAGAAGAGAGAAAGCTACGAGGCTTATAGTGATATATTAACAGCAAAGTTGCGGGCTTACTGCTAGGTTTTGTCCCACATGCCTAATCCAGACAAATGGAATCCTGTGATGCCATGAAGGAAAAAGTAGGCCTCAATTGGACAAATTGTGAATCAAACTCGGGCAGTATTTCCCACATTGACCTTGTTGTATCTTTTTAAATACACTTTTTTTTTAAATACACTTTTTTAAAGCTTTTTTTTTTTTTTTTTTTTTTAAATATGTTTGAGAGAGAGAAGTGGAGCGAGTGAGTGAGAAAGAGAGTACGTGTGGGTTGGGGGGCAGAGGGAGAAGAAGCAGACTCTCCTCTGAGCAGGGAGCCCGATGCGGGGCTCCATCTCAAGATCCTGGGATCATGACCGGAACTGAAGGCAGGTGCTCAACCAACTGAGCCGCCTGAGTGCCCCTAAATGTTTCATGTTTTGTAAAATTTTTGAATTAATCTTAGGACCTAATTAAAACATACACAGTGGTTAGTATGGACGGGCAGATATAGCTAGACAAAGCTGTCTGTTTTGGACATGGTAGTGAAAGAAAGCATACATCCATTATAAGGAAGATTTTTCCATTAGGTGATATATGCGTGATTGGTTTTAAAAAATGACACTTTCAGGTACCTTCTCAGAGAGCATGGTGTTGACCACACTGATTGATCAGGAGATTACAGTAAACTCTTCTAAAGTCTCTGGCAGATAATTTGCTACTCTACTGTTGTTTATTACAGCCCGAAGGAGGGAGAAATAAATCCGTTTAAAAAGATTTTAAAAATGGATAAAAATTATGGGCTACTTGTTAAATATTCTTTGTAAGTCAGTGTTACAAGCAGATGAGGGCAAGTCATGTTTTATCTAGAAGAACAGACATATTTCAGTTTGATTAAAAAAAGATAAAGATTAAAAAAAAAAGATAAAGATTTTTTTCCTAGTGTTGTTCAGTCAGTGTAATGAGGGTTATTGATTAAAATGTTAGAATCAATAAAGACCTAAAATTGGAGTAGAGGAGACAGTAAGGAGGAAAAAAAGGTTATGGTCTGTCAAGTAAGCTGACAATTAAATGCTTTGTGAAAAATTGATTTTTTCAGCGTGAACTGTCAACTGTACTCCTTGGCTCTCTCAGGCATGTGAGAGCATGTGAAACGACAAGTATCTATTGTTATCAGACTCAAACAAGTATTATTGTTATCAGACTCAAACGCTAAATATTTGTAAATATCACCTACTACCAAAAGCTAATTGTAACATTCAGCACATCTGACTATGTTTTACTAATGCTTTTTAAGGAGTTTTGTGTCATGTTAATGCTTGTCAGGTCTATGAATAATAGCCAATGAAACTTAACAGGTTTCTCCTTAGATTCCAATGATGCATAATAATACAATTACACATTGTCAGGGTCTTTCCAAAATTTAAGCAGGAATGTTTAAAGCCCCTTACCCTCTTTTTCTTAACTCATCAGTATCAAAATGTGGCAAGCGTGTTGGACTTCTGTAGTCCAACTACCTAACCCAGGATAGGTGAGTTAGCTATTCCTCATGTAGAAGGTCTCCAGACCTTTCGTTTGCAAGAAAAAACTGGACAGACCTGGATAAATTCATGTGTAAAAAAAACACCAAACTACAGGTAGGTAAATGCAGAAACAGGAAAAAAGACAATCAAAATACCCATAAATGGGGGGCTTAAGTGGGTACGAGAAGAATAAATGAAAGAAGATGGGATTGGGAGGGAGACAAACCATAAGTGACTCTTAATCTCACAAGGCAGACTGAGGGTTGCTGGGGGGAGGGGGTTTGGGAGAAGGGGGTGGTATTGTGGACATTGGGGAGGGTGTGTGTTTTGGTGAATGCTGTGAAGTGTGTAAACCTGGTGATTCACAGACCTGTACCCCTGGGGATAAAAATATATGTTTATAAAAAATAAAAAAAATTATATTAAAAAAAATACCCATAAATGGAAAAGTAAAATATAACAAAATCTGCTCATATGAATTTTACACAAAACATCAAAAAGTAATGAACATTTTAGTGAAATGTATGTAAAGGGTCCCTAAAAAGCAATTCAAAGACGAGCACCTGGTAATGTTAGCAAATAAATAGGATCTAAGAACTGCCAAAGAGAAAAAAAAAAAAAAAATGTGGAAGGACATAAAGAAATGCCTTGAAAGGGAAGGCAAAGGATGAAGGCTCACCAATGTGAATTCAGGGGTTGAATTCTGAATTTTCTCAAGGTTGCTCTGGGCATCACATTCCTGTTTTATTAATTAAAAGTTCCTTTTAAAATTTTTACAGTCTTTTAGATTAGGCCCAGGAAGCATTCTTTTTAAAATACCAATTCTTTTTTTTTTTTTTTTAAGATTTTATTTTTTCATTTATTCCTTTGTCAGAGAGAGAGAGAGAAAGAGAGAGAGTGAACACAAGCTGGGGGGGGGGGGGAAGCAGGCAGAAGCAGAGGGAGGAGTAGACTCCCTGCTTATCAAGGAGGCTGATAAGGAACTCCATCCCAGGACCCTGGGATCATGACTTGAGCTGAAGGCAGATGCTTAACCTACTGAGCCACCCAGGTATCCCTTAAAATATCAATTTTGATCATAGTGAATATTAATTTCACTGTTTATTTTTCTAAGTTATTAGGCATAAATGGGTATAGATCTATTAACTATCATTCAGACATGTATGAAAAATATTAAGAAGTCTCTTCTTTTAAATTACATGAAACACCAGTAAAGAATAATATCTGATAATAGATTTTATTATAATTCTGTTTAACTGTATGTATATAAACGTTTTCATAAACATAGTTCATTATAAATTTGTTAGATTTAAATAGTTAATTTAGGACCTCCATCATCGAGCTCTATAAACTCTTTTTAAACAGATGTTCTAGGGACCCCTGAGTGGCTCAGTCAGTTGAACAACCGACTCTTGTACTCAGATCAGGGTCTTGATCTCAGGATCATGAGTTCAAGCCCTACATTGGGCTCCACGCTGAGCGTGGAGCCTGCTTAAAACCAAAACAAAAATAGGTGTTCTGTGTAGAAAAATCTATGGTTCATTGTCTAGCCGCTTCCATTTTGGCTGGCGCTTTTTGATTATGCAGTTAGGGTAGGGGAGGGAAATTAAGTTTCTCTTTATCCTTCTGAGTTCTTAGCTGAAACCCTAATAGTAAAAAAACAGATTAATAAGAGAAAAGCAGAGATTTATTAACATGTAAACTTATGACTACCTGGGGGGGATACCCAAAGAAAAATGAGTAACTCTCTGAGGAAACAGAGTAGGAGGAGTATATTCTATCCCTCTTCATTTAGTAACCCAAACTGTCTTGAAGTGCTTAATGGGAGCCCGAGGCATTTGACTCGCTTTTGCTTTTGCACACAGGTGCACTCTGAGCGTGACCCTGGAGCAGGCCATCATTCTGGCCCGAAGCCACGGGCTGCCTCCCCGCTACATCATGCAGGCCACTGACGTGATGCGGAAGCAGGTAAGTCTCATGCACTGTATAGGGACTGTTTTACAGGACCTGGATTTGAAACTACCTTTTAATCAGGATTTATCAATTTTTGTCAGAATAATCAGCATTTATCAGATGTCTCAAGGGTGCCTGGATTTGAGGGACATTTTTCCAGGCTCAGAGGGTAAGTATGGACAAGAAACACTCCCAGAGATGAAGGCAGTACAGACATCTATATGAAGGTTCTCCAAGAAATGTAGCCAAGCTGCAAAAAGAGATGTCTGAAGAGGTAACCTGAAGGAGGAAAGGGGTTGATCAGGCGTATCGGGCAGGAGTGGATTTGGGGTTTATGTAAAGGATGAAGTCAAGGGATGCATGGCACTTTCGGGGCTTTGCGGGTGATTTACTAAGGCTCTGGAAATACATTGAGGAAGAGGGTGGAGACAAGGAAGAGGAAAGAATTGAGGACCCTGCTTGCTCCTGGAGCTACCAGAGGGAATGCCAAGCCATGCTAAGAAACTTGTGCACTATTCTGAAGATAAAACACATACCTTAGATTTTGCTTTAGAGGATGAATAGCAATTTTAGGAATGTCTTTAGGTCACTGAAGTATTTATAGGTGAGAATATACTCTCTTATCAAGAGAATGAACCTTTGGCCTAATACCCAGTGGTATTTGAGATATGACAGTTTGGTTTTTAACTCATAAAATTCTTTTAAAAGATAAGAAAAATACACTAACCTCCAATGTGTTGATTATTAGGAAAATGTATTTAATCTAATAGAAAAACACAACTTGGTAGAAAAGCAAAAGAAGTCGGAAAAGATCAATTTTATATTTTCTTCTGTCACATTTTTCTCAGGTTACCACAGAAATTAATTTAACAAATCTCTACTTACTCACTTGGTTTGAATTGCCCAGTGATAGTGAGTGACTTTGTTTGTTTGTTTGTTTTTAAAGATTTATTTATTTTCGAGAAGGAGAGAGAGCATGGGCACACATGGGGGGAGGAGCAGAGGGAAAGGAGAGAGAGAGGGAGTCTCGGGCAGACTCCCGGCTGAGCTCAAGCCCAGTTCAACTCAAAGCCCATCCCACAACCCTGAGATCAGGACCTGAGATGAAACCAAGAGATGCTTAACAAACTGTGCCACCCAGGCACCCTATGTAACTTAGTTTTTAAGATATGCTTTTGTAGTTAAAACTGCTTTATTTACTCAGTACTTAGTGTATAACTCTTATACAAACAGATAACTTCCTGTGGGTTTGCTCCCAAGATTATAATACAGAATGGAAAGAAAGAAAGAAAAAGAAATCCATGGAAACAGTCATGAGGCCAGTACCAGTTTAGGGTCTGCAATTCAGAAATAAGGTGCAACAAGTGGAGATACATTGTAGCTTCAGGCTTCAGGTTCCCAGCTGGGAACCCTGAAGCTAGAGACTGAAAACCAAGATCTCACAAGGTCCAAGAGGAATTTGCTAAGTAAATGTTAGATCCACAAGAAGCACAGGACACACGGTGGTTCAGCTGGGAAAGGGCAAATGCAGATACAAAGGCCAGCAGATTTTGGAAGGATTTTTTTGGGTGGATATACAAATTTGATTTTTAAAAAAGTAGATCAAGGTAAACTTGCAATTATCCCTATCAGGTTGGGTTTGGAATGCCAAAAATACATAAAGAGACTAAGCATTGTTTCATTCTATTTCCATTAGAGTAAGTTTACAATAAGACTTGAAGGAACCATCTCAAAAATCATGGTTTATGGCAAGACTAAGAGACTGGTATTAGCCTGTTTTAGAATAATCTAGTACAGGAGTAATGACGGATTGGCTAGATATACATTCATGCTATATAGACTCCAATAATCAAAACCTTTAAGTTCTCACAACTGAAAACAGAGATAGATAAAATAGAGAGGGAAAGTAAAAATCATTTGTAAGCCTTAATGACTTGTTTAACTGGTGCAAACCCTTCTGAGGATACAATGTACATAAGATATTTACATATATTATTCGTATATATTATTATATGTTTATAAAATATAACTTAAGGCAACTGAAAAGTTAGGAAGTTTCTTATCAAATCCTGGTTGATTTCTAAACTTCCCTGATTTTCAGTGTTTATCACTTCTTCCCCCGTCCATATTTTTATAATAAATACATTCAGAATAGATAGCTTCTCTCCTTTGTGACATGTTTCTCTGCTCCAAGTGGCTTGGAGACAAAGAACTGATTTCTGACTTCTTCATGAAGGATCAGAGAGCCCGGGGCCCCTCTCGATGGAGAAACCAGGCTAACCTGGTGCACAGAAAGATTTTTGCAGTGTTCCCTCTGTTGCTCATCTTCTCCCAAGGGTTTAGCTGGTACAGGCAACGGGAATAGCAGTTGGGATCCACTCAGCAAGCCAACTTTTCCCTGCATGTGATCTGAGTAGTTAGAACACTTGTGGGAATCAAAGATCTAACTTTTCTGTTCCCTTTGCCTTTCAGCCATTTAGATATAAATCTCTGGACACTGAATGGTTGGGATATTTTCTAGGTTAATGAATAAGATTCTCTAAGATCTTTAGTTTCCTTTTTAGGAAGAAGAAGCTCTTTAGCATGATTTCTTCTTCTGACTGCAATATTATTTTCATGTACAGATTTTGTATGTGTCCTTTTCATAGATTTATTGAATGCCCTGGTTGAGTTATTGGAAGGAAAGCTAAAAGATAGCAGGCGGGGTCCCATGCCCCTTTTTGATAACGATTGTCATAATCCTAGGCAGCACTTTTACATAACCAACGGATCTCATTAATAAAAGGCTTGAGGGAAAAGTTCTCATTGATATTAGAGACAAAGCTTTCTATCCTAAAAATTATACATTCCAAGTATTATTTGGTGGAAGCCAATCTCAAAAATGTTTTGACCTTTTAAATAAAACTGGAATTTCAAAGAATTCTGTCTCTTTACCTACAATATCAGGGCATTATATTGGGCACCAGTAACAGACTAAGGAAGATGTGATTCTTGCCTTATCTCATGGTGGCCACATGGGGGCAAATCATCATGACACAGGCACCAACAGACAAGTGGAATTCGACTTCAGTGTTTTAGGCCAGAAAACAGGAATAAATGAGTGGCTAGACTGTGAGCCCCTCAATGGCTGGGACACTGAGTATATTTGTTCTGGCGTCACAGGTTTCCTAGAATAGTTCCTAGCAGAGGGTAAATGCAAAATGACATGTGAGCAATGAATTAGTTTTAACTAAGATAATCAGGAAAAAGCCTTCATGCCACAAGTTATAATATGATAGTGGCTTAATAGCATGGAGTCTTGAGTTTAAACAACTTCAGTTTTAGTCCAAGCTCCAGTGTTTACTGTCTATACCGTATGGGACAAGATTCCAAGCCTCGCTCTTACTTAGTTTCCTCATTATTAAAACAAAGATAATAATAGCACTTACATCATAGTGGTGTGAGGATTAAATAAAGCAATACACTCCATGTACTTAGAACAGTACCTGACACAATGAAGAACCAATTAATTACTGCCCAAGATGGTATTTGATTTGAGCCTGCGGGGATGAATGTGATGTGGACAGGTAGGAAACAGGAGAGAGAGGGTATTTAGAAAGAGGGAGCAACATGAGCATGAGCATGGGTGTAAAAGTGAAAGTATCAGGGCACCTAGGTGGTGCAGTCACTTAAGCATCCAACTCTTCATTTCAGCTTAGGTCATGATCTCAGGGTCATGAGATTGAGCCCCGCATCAGGCTTTGTGCTCAGCCTGGTGTCTGCTTAAGTTTCTCTCTCCCTCTCCCTCTATCCCTCTGTGCATGCACCCACTCTCACCACCCCTCTCTTTTTCTGTCAAATAAATAAATAAATCTTTTTTTTTTTTTTTTAAGTGCAAGTATCTGGCATGTTGAGTATATGATGAATTATAGAGTTGAATTCATTTTGGAATATGCCAGTAATTGTTCAGCATGATAAGCATCAATTTATTTGCAACCTTTTAAGAAAGTAAAAGTCTTTCATTAGATTATTTAATGGAATATTATGGAACCAAAGACAAAAGCAATCATATATAAATACTATAGTAAACCTATTTCTCACAAGGATATGATTCAAAAATTCTAAAACTAATTTATAAGTATATTAGGCTCAGATAGATAAGTAAATGTATTGTAAATAATGAGAATAAAATTTCTTACTGTCAGAAAAGAAAGTTACAAAAGGGAAAGGGAGAAGGCTGTAATCCAGAATGAACCCTGTTGCATGGGATTGAATCAGAGGTAGCAGTTTGAACTGATGGACACACACACACACACAGATATACATAGATGTAGAAATAACTATAGACATCTGAGTATGCTTGCCCTAGTCACCTAGCCCTGTCTACTGCAAAGACCTAGAAGCACTTACATGCCAGTAGTAGCAATGAACATACCCAGGGTCCAGATCTTGGGTTCCAAATATAATTCTCCATTAAAAAGAACCAAGGATGCTTGGAGAAGTGGTTAACTTCCAGCTGAGACAGAGAAGATGAGCCTGGAACATCCCGAGGTACCAAAAAATAAGCAAGCATTCAAAAATGATTGTGATTCCTTCAGTAGGACATGAGAAGCCACCTAAAGGAGTTCCTAGTGGTCTATCTGCAACAATTTGAATTTTAAAAAGTATTAATAATAGAAATATTGGATACTAACTCAGAATAAAATAAATATTTATAAATTCATGTTGATTTAAATAAATACTTGAATAAATAGATAATGGCTTTGGGAAGAACAGATGACTCTTATCCATAGAAACATTCCTTCCTAAATGCTACATTATCATTGTTGCAGCAAGATACATCAATGGAGATTAAAGCCAGTGAGCAAAGTTTGAAGAGAAGCTATATATGTGCATAGTCTCATAGTATCTTCTCCAAATTATTAACTACAAAAAGAGAAGTAGAAGATGTACAGTGGAAAAATCTGACATACACCACTTGAACCAAGTGCCAAATTAATGGCACCAATGATAAGAGGTAAAGCCATCCTATAATAGTCAATGTCAGTGATTTCATGCACTGAGAAGGCACCAAATCACTTCTTGCCCAAAGTGCATGTCCTCTAATCATGAGGAAAGATCTGACAAACCCAAATTGAGAAACATCCTACAAAATAATGACCAGTACTCATCAAAAATATTAAGGTCTTGGAAGGCAAAGAGAACCCAAGGAAGTGCTGTAGATCAGAGGACCAAGGAGACAAGAAAACAAAATGCAGTAGGGGATCCTCGATTGAATCCTGGAATAGGAAGGGGACACACGTGTGGGAAATGGTGAAATTTGAATAAGACGCTGCATTGTTCTAACGTTGATTCCCTGGTTTTGGTCTTCATGCTATAGAGTGAAAACTCTTTGTTCTGCTTTTATAACTTTTCTCTAAGTTGAAAAATGCTACAAAATAGTTCATTTTTTTAACATTTGAATTGTGATTCCTAATTTCCTTTCCATTTGTCTTTCTTCCACCCCCACCCCTTTTCCCTTTCTGCTTTTCTTTACTGGGTCCATCTTAAGAAAATAGGTTTTGTTTTGCTTTCTTCCTTTTCTCCTTTTCTTTCTCTCCTTCCCACAGCTCAGAAATTTAGTAGCAGGAGAGAGAGAGTTTCAGAGTTCTTTTTAAACCACTCTCTTTCATCTTTTCTCAGCCCCAAACCCTGGTGTTTGGTTCTATGTAGTAACTGATTCTTGTTAGGAACTGAGTAATGATGATAGCTTCATTCATGAACTTGACAGATTGTGAATCCCATTGTCTTTGAACTTTAAACTTTGAGGCAGAATTCTTACATTTCAGAGACCCATATGCCCATGGCTTGTCCTGAAATTGCTTTAGCACTATGTAAGAAATGTTTTCTTGATAAATACCGTGAAGTTTAAAATAGCTAATTATTCAACTAAGGACAAAACAGGTGCATGAGTGCGATAGAACTGTGATTTCTGTTCCACGAAAGTGGGAACACAGCAGATATTTGTGTCCTGCTCATTTCTTGTCTTCAACCTCTGAAATACTGCTTACTTCTAGGAATAAAGACCTAGCTGAGATAATGAACAGGAAGCTGTGATTAAATATATTTTGAATGATTCGGATGGCTACCGAAATAAGTATCAATCCTTTGGAACAATGTATCAGCATATTTTGATTCCTAAAAGCGTTAGTTATGAAAATATTCAGATGATGATTTCTCTCTTCTGCTTCATCTAGTTTCTCTTGGTGTTAAATATGCTGTGGAAATAAATACTCTAGGGACGCCTGGGTGGCTCAGTTGGTTAAGCAGCTGCCTTCAGCTCAGGTCATGATCCCAGCGTCCTGGGATCGAGTCCCACATCGGGCTCCTTGCTCAGCAGGGAGCCTGCTTCTCCCTCTGCCTCTGCCTGCCATTCTGTCTGCCTGTGCTCGTTTTCTCCCCCTTCTCTCTCTGATAAATAAATAAAATCTTAAAAAAAAAAAAAGAAAAGAAATACTCTAGGCTCAAATGTTAACGGTATGTTAAATAATTACTAATACCATGTAGAGCTAAAAAATTACTTTCCCTGCTTCTTTCAGGGAGCAAGAGTTCAGAACACAGCAAAGAATTTGGGAATCAGAGACCGAACCCCACAATCTGCTCCAAGGTAAGTGACTCCCCAGGTCTGCTCTTTGGCAAAGGGCTGGCCACCATTTCCCAAGCAGCATCACTTACAGCTAACACACCTGTCCCAGCACATTGTCTAGTGCAGTCCCAATTGTAAGCATGCAAAGTGGCCTTGTAAACACTCTGTGGCTAAATGTGACTAGGCCTCGATGATCTCTGAATTCAGAACTTTAAGGGAAGCAAACTTAGAGGTAATAGGTAGAAGTCTTGACATTATTCTGTTTTGCAAATTCCATCATGAATTCAAAGACAGAAGTCCACACAGGTGCTATTGAAATTTGTATTCCAACTGTAGTGAACCAACACAATGCCATTTTTCATTTCTGTTTCTATGCCTGCCCATGCCATTACCTTGGGCATGATTGCTTCTCCCATCTATGTCTGTATGAAAAACTTCTTAAGCACAAAATCCAGCTTAGATGTTCTTTCCTCTTCAACATCTTGGATGAATTTTCTCCCTCTTTGTGCTCTCTTATCATCTGGTATTGGTCTGTTTTAGCCCTTATCATATTGTGTTACAAAATATTGTTCCATGACTCCTTACCCAACGTAAATATGAATTCTTTGGAGGCAGGAAATATGTTTTTTGAGTTTTATTCCCTGTTCATCATAGTGCTATATAGTAGACACTGAATATTTGATTTCAAGAATGTATGAATGAAAAAATGAATGAATGAGCTTTTTCTTTGGGATCATACAAATATTCACAGTTCACATGTCATCAAAAGAAAGGACTCGAATCCACCTTTAGAATAAATGAACATGGGAACAGCCATCATAAAAATGTTAATTTCATTTCCCTGGTGACATTAGGGTAGGCAGCCATCTATCTTGAAGTGGGATAGTATTAAATGATTTCTTTTACATTTGATTGTTTTTATACATTGGCATTTTAACAAAAAGTAGGCTCTTCCAAGCACTGTCTCAGATAAGACATTCTTTGTTTCCATTTACAAAGCAGTTACCAGAGTGAGAATGATGACTGTAGCATTTATGAAGTTACATTTCATTCTAAAAGTTATGTGGGTGGTGGAAGTACTTTGGAAAGGGAAAACATATTTTCCCCCTGAAAATGGATGGAGCACTCATGTTCTAATTGTGTTTATTTTTAGTGCTGACTCCTGACTCTAATCCTCCAGTCTTGTTAATGTTATCTTTCATAGTTGATTAGGTTAGAAAGACTTTATTGCTAAAGAATCATTTCACATAGTCATTCTCTCTCTAACACCTTGAGCATTCATATATATTTGGATAACAGACCCAGTGAAGTGTTGAAATCCCAATAACAAAACAAGAGAACGGTTTAGCAAGGTCTCCTTAGCTAGAGCTTATAAACACTAATAAACAGGGGGGTTAAGATAAGACTTCAGCATCCTGATCAATAAGCCAGTACACAAACTGAATACAAGAAAGGAACCTGATGAACTCACTTTTTTCTTTATTGGGATGTGTTTTAAAATACTTGAACTGAAACACAACAAAATAAGCCAACTGTAAAATTGGCATTTTTTACGAGAGAGTAATAATTCCAAGGCAGAAATCTAGAGTAATTTTTAAATTTCATTCTATTTATTCTTTCTTTCATTCTACAAATATTTATTGAGGACTTGAGAGATGCATAGCACCCTGCTATGCCCTGTGGAGAACATAAACACAAGATAGAAACAGTTCCAACCCTCAAAGATATTTCAGGTAAAGAGATGAGAGGGCAAAACATAACTGGAAGGAAAGGCAGAATGTGAGAAGCACACGATGAGGGGGTGTGGAGAGACTCCTGAGGGCCCAGAGGGCCAGAGATTCCACCCAGCTGGGAACTGGGATTCCTGCCCAAAGATACCAAATTGAAGAACAAATCTGGCTTTCAAGGACAGGCCACCCATAGACAAGTCTGGGGTCATATTTCTGGAAATATCTTCATGGAGGAGATAGAGTTTGCTATCTCTGCCTGAGATAATATTTGGTTCAAATCCCTTACTGATCTCTCCCATAGTTTTCCTTTCCCCATTCACTCCTTAAAATTCACCCAGTCAACAAGATGTTGGATTTTTTTTTTCCATATGTTTGTAGATGTCAGACACTGTGTTAAAAGCTAGAAATAGAGACTTAGTCCCTTCCACAAGTCAGTGGGGTGCAGTAGAGAGACAACTGAATAAAATGAGGACAGTATCCAAAGTACTGTGGCAGACGTAGGCACAGCTTGCCATGAGAAACAGAGAAGGGGCATAAAACTCAGCCTAAAGACAGAGGGGAGGTTGCAGAGGGTTCCTGGCCCAGTCAGCATGGAATAGATGTCCTCCACAGATGCTGCAATCACACCAACGCCTGAAGAGCACATCTTGCTCTGGGAACTACACCCAAATCTCTGTGACTGCTGGTTGAATGTTATTTAAGAATGATGCAAGGTGAGTCTAGAGGCACAGGCAAGGACTGCATCAGGAAGAGATGTGTGTGAGATACTGAAGAGCTCTGATTTCACTTGAAAACAATAGGGAGGCATTAAAATGCAACTTTCCTGTCTGGAAGATTTAAAATTTCAAATGTATCTCTGTCACCATTAAGAAGATCCATCTGAGGGAGCTAGAGCTTATCATGCTTGGCGAAATAAGTCAAGCGGAGAAAGACAACTATCATATGATCTCCCTGATATGAGGAAGTGGTGATGCAACATGGGGGCTTAAGTGGGTAGGAGAAGAATAAATGAAACAAGATGGGATTGGGAGGGAGACAAACCATAAGTGACTCTTAATCTCACAAAACAAACTGAGGGTTGCTGCGGGGAGGGGGGTTGGGAAAAGGGGGGTGGGGTTATGGACATTGGGGAGGGTATGTGCTTTGGTGAGTGCTGTGAAGTGTGTAAACCTGGCAATTCACAGACCTGTACCCCTGGGGATAAAAATATATTATATGTTTATAAAAAAAAAATTTAAAAAAAAAAAGATCCATCTGAGGACAGCTAAGACAAAGCAGGTGCTTGAGAGGAGATGATCATAGTATTAAGGATGAAAAGGAGAGGATGGCTCAAGAGATATTTAGGAGACAAAATTAATAGTCTTTGACACTAATTGGATGAAGGAGGTTAGGAAAAAGGAAGATTCTAGAATGAAAACCAAATCTTTGATTTGGGTGACAAGGGGCAAATGGTTCTATTCACTGAGAAAAAGAAGCAAAGTGTAAGGCAAAGAGGCTGAGCTCATCTCACTAATACTGGGACTGAGGATCAATGGGACACCTACGGGGAGATGCCTCTGTGGGCAGTACTAACCATGTTCTTCCCCGTCACTGTCATGTGTTGCATCTTCAGATGAATAAACTTAATCTTCATCAAAGACCAAATATTACATTTTAGATGTAATGGCACACTGGTCTTATTTTCTATTATGTCACAAAACCTCGAAACTACTGTGCTATGATAGCTTGATTGTCTTTATTTGTTTAATTGTGAAGCAGCATCCTATAGAGGTTACAAGTGAAAAACATAGTTCTGAGTCCCAGCTCCTGTTTGTGACCTTAGTTAGCCCGGTTATTTATTTTCTCTGAGACAGTTTTCTCATCGGTAAGATAGGGAGAATTGCCTTGGGACAGATGATTATTGACACTCTAGCCTTCAAAAGAGGCATTTGCTTTGCAGTCTCCCTTAACACAGCTTTTATTTATGCCGTGTAGAAAGGTAAAGGGCATGATCTATAGATTGAAGTTTGAAAGTTCTACTTCCAGCAGTTGGGGACTGGGCTGGAAATCCAACTCTAAGATGGCACCAGAGCCCAAACAGGAAAAGAAGAAAGTGGAGCCAGGAACAAACCTTTTCATGCAGGGGCCCTGGTGTGCATGAGTGGAATGAGAATAGGACAAGTGTCCTAAAATGTTGGGCAAAACCAGGCCTCCCATTACCTAATGGTATAGCTGCCAGAAAAACAAACGCCTCAGTGCAGGGTTAAAGTCCAGCTCTTAACTATTACATTTTGCTTTCCAACTTCATCTGCCTGTTCTAAATTCCCCAAGCCCCACAATTTCCATTACAAATGTGTCTGAACTCAAATAACCCTGAGTCACTTCCAAGAAACCTCACAGAAGCTGAATCTGCCCAGCTCTACAGTAGCCAGAGCTATTATTTCATTAGGTGATCACAGGGAGTAGCCTTTTTGCCAATTTGCAAGGCAGACATTTCAAAGACTTGTCTACCCAGTGGCATTAGCTCCATTATGTGGAAACGTGCAGTGCAAGGTAATGGAATGTCATGGTGCAGCCCAGAGCTCATGGGGGTAGGACATTCGCTACCCAGCTTACGGTTTCTGTTCTACTTGAGTAAGGCCACTGCCTTTCCACTCATTAGGCAGCGCTGTCAGGGAAATGAAAGGATAGAAATTAAAGAGAAAAAGAACTTTCCGATCATTCTATTATTCCAGTGCTGGGAATGCATTTTGAAGCAACACCATATTTTTCAACTGCAAAGGCAACTTTGAACTATATCAGCCCAATTTAATGTATTCTTTTCTCCGGGAAGGATGAAAAAAGCTCTTCTGATGTGAGATGTCCTTATTTCAGTATTCATTTTCTTCTGTGGAGGTGACGTATAGAGTATTAAGCACCTTTCAGACTTGAAATACATTTTGCAAATCTCCAAAGGCAGTTACTTTTTCTGAGTTGTTTCCAAACATGGACAGTTTATTTTGTTAGCTAGGTTTCTAACTCAATATTTGTCCTTTTTCGGTCTTTTCCCCCCTTTGATTTAGAATTAGCATGGGAGTAAGTGGGGAAGGAAGAGGAAACATAATTTGCTGAGTTTTTCAACAACTCATGTAAATTTTGTCCAATTTAATCTATAAAAGAAGTTTATCACCATAGCTACCCCTGAGTTTGGAGTACTTTTTAAAAGGAGCAAAGTTGACACCTGTACCTGGGACATTTAGATCACAGATGAAGCTCTGAAGCAGGGCCAGCATGCCCACGGAACTGTAGGACTGGACGTGTCTGTAGTCGGACACCCAGCCAGCATAGTCCCCGGATCTTCGCTCAGCCTACACCTTCAATAATGAGTTTACCCCGCCTGGTTACTGGCTGTCCTGTAGCATTTATGTTCCCCTTAATTTCCTTCTGGAGCTATTATACAACCATTCGGAAGAATGGGGAACTCTGGAACTTCTACAGTCCTAGTTCAGTTCCCCCCCCTCTTCTTGCCTTCATGCTCACTGAGATATGAGATGCTAAGAAGGAGCACTTCCAGGCATCTCCACCAGCTCAACTAGATGCCTCGACCCTCTTGAATCTCCACCTGATTCTGCTGACAGATGAAAGGAAGGATGGGCAGAGCTGGGCAAGTATTCCCCAGGAAACACCAGATAATGGTGCCTGGGAGAGTCACTCCTCAGGACTCTGCTACATCAGCCCAACTCACAACTGACTGCACCAAAGACATGGTACAAAATGAAGCAGCTTTTGAAAATGGGTCAGGAAATCAGCAGACCCTTCTGAGCAGGTGCTGCTTTGCTACAAATTAATCATAATAGACACAATGGTAATTATCATAATAATATCGTCTCCTAGAATTGAGAGAATCGATTTTGCTGACAGCAAGGTGAGCAGTCGGGGTTGGCAGCCCTGGACCAGAAGCAGCTGGTGTGGAGAAGGGAGTACTGCTCCATCGCTAGACATCTCGAGCAGCAAAGACACATTGGGGTTTTCTGAATAATAGAACCAAAGTTTGGGAGTTTGCTAATTCATATGTGATCTTTAGTAAAGTAGACAATATGATCATGATTTCTGGGCCAAGAAATCATTTCAGTATCCTTTTCCTCCTGGTAAAAACATATCAGATAATGGTGATAAGCCAGGCCCATGTCACACTCTTCCATGCCTTTTCTAGGCTCTACAAGTTATGCGAGCCACCTCCCCCCATGGGTGAAGAATGAAGAGAATCTCCAAGGAACCAGACAAGCAGAAGCTTCTGCAAACCAGGCAGAGGACATGCTGGCTACATATTCTCCATTAAAGATAAAGAAATAGCTTTTTTTTTTTTTTTCCCCTCTAAATCCTTCACCATGGAGTAACTAACCAGTGTTCGACTTGTACTTGGATATTTGTGCTGGCCACAGATCGGAGGTCATTTGGACAATTTGAAGCTTCACCAACTCATCTCTGTATGTTTTGACACTCACTGTTTATTTTTAGGGTAAAATTCATCCCTCAAATTGATTAAAAAAAAAAAAATCAGAGTTGAACAATGAACCATTGTGCCTCCTTTCCCATTTATTAAAATTATTTGATTGTGTTTATTTCCATCTTCTCTAAATGGGATCGTGTAATCATGGACATTTCCACTTGAAGAAGCCTTTTACTGAAGAAACATGGACACGCTTTCCAAATCCTTATACAGAAATGTTACAGAAAGTGGAGGCTGGGTGCTGTCATAGGGATTCAGTCCCTCACCTGCATCACAGAAAGTAGTTCATGTGTGTGAGGTGAAGAGCATGTTCTACTCTTTCTCCTAAGGGTTTATTTCTCAGTAAAAGAGAGAAGAGCAGATGGAAGCTTTACCAAGACTTTCTTCCAGCCCCTTCTAGGTTTGCTTTGTGCTTGTGGATTTTTCCAGTAGTCTGGTGCTCTCCCTGGTCTCTGTAATGGCATGACTTCCTTGTGCACTGGGGCTGTGCCCCCAATGGCCACGGGTGGGGAGCAGTGGGGACCAGACAAGTTTAGAAGGGTATAGGAGGGGTAAGTAGGGTAAAGGAGGAAACTTAAGCCCATTTAAAAATTCAACCTTTATTTTAGAAAGATACCTAAAATTTCTCACTTTTAGGAAGGCTTTAATATGAGATCTGAGACTCATAATAGAATATACTATGTTGAGAATTCCTCTATCAAGGTATGTGTATAACATATGAAAATAAAGCTTTATTTGTTGAACTTATCAAGGACTATTAGAGACCTTGATAACATGTGGAAGCACAAGGTGTGTTCTATTTTCATTCTAAAGTATGTGTAATGATTATCATCTCTATGTTGATAAAATAACATTGTTTTTTAGCATAAGGAATATGGTCATATTGGTTTTGAATCTATAATTTTCAAAGCAATTAAAATGCCCTTACTGTGATTGTGATAATTATATGGATTTAAACTAATTTAGTATGTGAAATGCTTTTAATAACTAAAGTATATACAGACTATTATTGAATTTTAATTTATGAAATTTGATAATGGTTTCAAATGATCATTAAAAACTTCACTGTTAGAAGTTGTGTATTGAATAACAAAACTCCTGTGTTACATGTTTATGAGGTATTCATATACTGGTCAAGCTGATAAAAATTGTCCTTTGTCACAGAAGCACTTAAGATTTTTGCCTTAAGTCCATATATATAATGAGAAGTAAAGAAACAAACTCCAAAGTTTCCAAAGAAAAAGTTGAACACTTTGCATTTAATGGAAATAGGACCTTAACACAAATATCTAGATTAAGTATATCTTCTAGGGATTTAACATTCTGGATATTATTAACAACTGATCCCAAAGGCCCGTGATATTAGTATCTTGTGATTTTCCCATATTGAAAAATTGATGACATTCAATGCAGGCTAAGGAGGGAGCAAAACCGATCAACTATCAACTGTTGCTCATAATGTCATTACTGTTTTCTAATCACCATCGTGGAAGCCTTATTTCTCAGTAGAACGATGAAGAGGTCACTTAAACACTTTGGCCATACTTTGCTGTTTCATGGGATAAATTATCTGCTATTATGTTATATATAAATTAGCATATCTTTAAGGATCTAATCTTTGTATAATAAGATGTGGTTAATATTTTAAGGGTGCAATGTACCATCTATCAGAGTGCTTGGTACTTACTAAATGCTTGAAAGTTAGTAGTCATTTATATTATCATCAGTCACTGTTATTTTTTTCTTATTATAATAAAAACTATAGCTAACAGTCAAGCAATTACTATGTGCCAGACAATACCTCCAAGTGCTTTACCCCATCTTGTTCTTGCTTCACTAATTGTCACAACGACATCACCCCATTTCACAGTTGAGGAACTAAAGCAAAGAAGAGCCCAGTGACTCTCCCAAGTCAGTCACATGATTGACAAGTGGTAGAAGCAGGATTTAAACCCAGCAAGACTGCCTCCTTCATACATTAAGCTCCTCCTTACTAATAGAAGAATAGTACTAATTAGCTGTTAATAAAGCTGGAGTTAGGTGACACATGTTGCCATTAAGTTACGCACTTTATATTGAGGGAAAAATGGATGGAAACATGAAAGCGGTTTTTAGTATGTGAAAATCATAGGATTTCTTAGACATTTACCATTTTGGATACATGTTTTGAGGATGCTGTTGCAGTCTGAAAAAATAGATTCCTCGTCACTGAAGATAACAGTTTTAGATATGTTTTGAAATTTGGAAAAAGTATATCCTATAAAATTTGCTGTGATTCCAAAACAGTCATAACAATTTAAAAATGTCCAATGAACGAATGAATAAAGACAATTTTTGAATATCATAATGTACCTCCATGCAACATTGGACATTTAACCAGCCTTGAGTTTTTAGAATGGGTTTACCTACATGTTCACATATTCCTCCCCTTAACCACTCACCTACTCCTCTGTAACTCCTTTAAACATTGCTAAAGCCTACTAACAGTTCTTCTGAGTTCTGTGTTTGGATATTTGCCTCTCTTCCCCTAAAAGGGAAGGTCATGCATAGTTATCTAATATTAAATATTACCAAACTTTATATAATGTTAACAGAATGAGTAATTTGAAGAGACTAGAGTTTTATATATATTTCCATTACTGTTTAACAAAAAAGAAAGAAAAAGAATTTCTGTATGACTTCTAATTATATTGGATATAAAAAGTTGAATTTAGAAGGTAAGCTTTATTTTATGAACAAATATCCTAATCTTAGATGTCTCACAATATTTTCTGTCTCTCTAAATCACATTCATTGAGTGGCTTAAATTTCCTAAGCATTCAGTGGTCACTCTTCTTGCCCCAACAATGTTTAATTTTAAAATGGGCTAATTTCTTGTGATAGTATAATATATATGATATTGTAATGATACTGGTTCTGACTCTATCGATTTAAATTTTGTGATAGTTAACTAAGTTCAGTATGAAATGATATTATCCTTGGCACTAGCTGTAAAAGCCAAGACAATGAATAGTTAAAAAAAATCCTGAGTGGATATTAACTAATTTAAGAAAATAAACTCTTTTGGGGTCACCTGGCTAGCTCAGCTTGTAGAGTATTTGACTCTAGACTTCTGGGCTGTGAGTTCAAACCCCACTTTGGGTGTAGAGATTACTTAAAAATAAAACATTTTTAAAAAGAAAGAAAAACTATTTTCAACCCTCTGTGCACATACAACTTTTAGGAAAAAAATAATATTTAGGGATATGAAAGCATTTAGTTAATGTATTTGAAAATGATGTGTTTGTATTTAGTACTAAAGTATTCCCTGATTAGTTCATATGGATCTTTTCTTGCGTAGCATGATTTAGGGCAGATTACAAGGGCATATTTTTATTCATTTGTATTTTAAAAAACCACAATATTGAAGTTTAAAATAAATAACCCTACTCTAAGTCATTTTACTTCACAGGTTATTTTTAAATTTTCTTCACTAGTGGCATTTACTAATATGGAAACTAATGTTTTGTATGTGATTAAATTGCTTCTGAATTTTTAGAAACTATGTTTAATTCTTAAAGACTTATTTTTAAGTGAATTAATATACTAAATTATAGTTTAATTATAATTATAGTTTAATTACTTTCTTACAGCCAATAGTAGTTTTTTCATTAATGTATATATATATATATATATATATATATATAAACACATGTACACATAAAAATATATAATTGCCAGTTTGCTGAATGAGTTGTTAGTTGTTATACTGAAGTATAAAGGCAAAAGCTTTTGAAATGCTTTAGAATTATCTAAAGTTCGATTAAGAAAAATATTCTGTATGCACTCAGATTTTTGAAGTTTTAGTGATAAGCCTCAGAAAATTTTCACCCTACATGAGGCAGAAGAGGTAGGGGAAGTTATGAGAGGAGTCTGAGCCAATAATGGGCTCAGACTAATTCCTTTTACTTATAGTGGCCACAGTCTTCTTAGGTGCTGTAATTTCTGTAATTGTTATCACAGTTAGTCTTTGGTTTAAAATTTTTTTTTTTACTGCTTCAAACCTTTGCTTTTAACATTGATCTCAGCATTCATATCGCCACATTGAAGATATGGAAGATTGTAGAAGTATGGCCTATGCATTCTCTCATTGTTCCATAGACACATGGCCTACTTAACTCAGGATAGCTTGCTTTTCTCATTGAGAAGAGATATCTGAAGTCTACCAAGATAGATAGATATAGAGATACTGTATCTCTGTATATGTTTCTATATACATATATTTGCTAGTTTTTGTTTTTGTGACATACATTATAGAAATTACTTAGATTCTCATGTCTTGTTTTGGTGAAGAGATGAAATATGGGGTTGTTCAATATATGAAATATTTCTTCTATAGACATTAGATTTGTCTAAATTCACAGTCAGCACACCTGGTAGGCCATCTTCTGATCACTGACAGTACTGTCCTACTCAGTCTGGAGCCAATTTACCTACCTTTGCCATCCAAGAAGTAGCTGATGAAGAATAAAGTTACTGAATTTTCAATTGATATTTCTACTAGAAATAGAAAACTTTGGATACTTGCATGCAGATAACAGAAGAAATGTCCTCCATTCATGTATTCACTCCACAAATATGTTCAAGAATTTACTTTGTAAGAGGCACAGCCAGTGGGCCTCGTTGATGCATTGGCTCTGTTTGATTAGAAAGTCGTTGCGGTATCTCTTTTATAGTTAGTGGTTGCTTGTGTCTTTTACTTGAAATGACATGATGTGTAAGGCAAACCTATTCTAATACCTTGTAGTATATATATTGTATGAAATCAAGAATACTAAGTTGGTAAAATGCTTTAGAAGACACATTTAAATTTGAATATCTAATGCCTCAAGCAAATTTATTAGAGTTTCAGAAGAATATATATTTTTGTAACTGCCAAGTAAATGAGTAGATCATAGCTTTTGCTTAAAAAATATTTGTATAAGTATTCAGTTGAGAGTTAGTTCCTTTATGTATTTGAATATAATTTACATTTTACTATTTTAAATAGTAAAGTATTTTACTATAATTTTACTATTTTAAATAGTAAAATATGAAGCTTGTTCTATAAATAATAATTCTCTTGAATATATTCATATTTAACATTGTATAACATCCAAAATGTAATGATAAATTTCACCTGAGTGTGTTATTATAGGAGTCAATTTTTCCTTTGTAAAAGATACATGTAACATAGTTTCAATCATTCAGTATTTTGTGAATGGTTAAAATGGTTGAAGTGTATTATGTATTTTATATCATTTAATTTTGTCTGCATAAAAGACTAGAATAGTAGCATTGTATCATTAATGTCAATAATAATAAAGTGAAATGTAGTAAGACTATACCAGCTACTTTGCTTTTAAATTTATTTAACCAATTTCTATTATGTTCTCACCTGTTTGGGAGACAAAAATCCATGAAACACAGACTTTCCCCCCTTTAAGAGATCACAAGCCTCCATAGGAGAAACTTCATATACATATGAAACAAATCTACAAACATGGGCCAAGGTAAGTTATAAAGACAGTAACTGCTAGGAACGGGACAGGAAAAGAAGTTTAATAAAAGCCACAGCATAGGAAAGCTTCCTGGGGGATATAAGACTTGGGCAGTTTCTAGAATTAACCAGCCAATTGTTCAAGATTTATTCAGTACATATTATGTATAAGCCCAAGTCCTAGTTGTCGAGGGTGTTCTAAACACACATATTTCCCAAACTTTGCAGTTAAAGAACTTGATATCTCTATTTTACAACAATGATAGAGCATCATAGGGGCACCTGGCTGGCTCAGTCAAGTGGAGCACGCAACCATTGACCTCAGGGTCCGGAGTTAGGGGAGTTGAAGCCTCATACTGAGGGTGGAGTTTACTTAAAAAAGAAGGAGGAGGAGAAGGTGGAAGGGGAGGAGAGAGATGGGGAGGGGTGGAGGGGAAGGGGGAGGAGGAGGAAAAGGAGGAGAATTAGGAAATTCCAATGAGGAGTTTGAAAAATGTAGATGTTGTTGATTGTGGGGGCAACTTCAGAAAAGTAAAAAAAAAATAATCATTGAAGGAAACAAAAATCAATAGCTAGATTTTACTTTTTGGAGATTGCTGCTATTCCCTGAGATTGTAGAACTTCATATAGTAATAAGAAAAATATGGAATCAGCAAGCACAGGCAATTTGTTTTAGGACAACATTCCAGACACTGGTATTCTAGAGATGCTATTGAGACATACACAAAGTATTTTGTAGCCAAAATATGCTTAAGACACATGAAATTAAACAGGTGTTTTTATCATGGGATTTCTCTCACCTTTTAATACACTTAAGAAAATCATGGCTTTGGTCGAGAGGGATGCTATGCTATGTTTTCCAAACTTATTAGAGAGTAGGACATATTTTATTAAAGACTTGTTGTGGAGCCTGGGTGGCTCAGTCAGTTGAGATTCTCACTCTTGACTCTTTTCTCTTCCTGGAAAGTATTTTGAAATATACTAAGTTTAGGGTTTCCCAGACTGACATTGATTGGTCATTTGAATATGATCTGAATGTAGTAATACAAATATCTCACTGATTGTTTAAGGTAGGTCTTGATAACATGAGTGTCCAAGTCACCTCAAGATTCCTTGAGATCAGGAATTTTCCAGAGGTAAGTGTGGGCCGCTTCACTATTAATTAAAGAGGATACATAGGAGGAAGTTTAAGCATAAGACTGTCTAGAATGTAGCAAGTCACAGAGTTCTTAGACTCCCTGCCCTTGACTCACTATGTTGTGTTTATTTAGGAGAGATCTGTGAACTCTTTGTCAGAAAAGTGATAAAATATATTATTCCAGGGCTGTGCACTCCAAGAAAAAATGCAGTGGTCACCACATGATATAATAGTGTGTTCTGTTTAGGGCACATTAGTTCAGAAGGTGAAGACAAGTGAGAGTATAAAAGATGGTCAAAGAATGAGTAAGGACGTTTGGGATTGATGGCCAGGAAATATTAGGTCCACAAAAACTGCTGCTGCTCTAATTGTCCACATGTGGATTCACTGTTGAAACTGCCTCAGAGGTTAGACATGAGGATGTTACCTCACTTTAGCGATGGGGGATCTGGAAACTATAACCAAACATAGAGAAAATAAGTTCGATGATGATATGAGAAGAGACTTTTATATGCCCTTTGAAAAACTTATTTGAATTGCATAAAATGTTAGTTGGAAGTTTAGTGAGGATAAGCTTTTTTTTCTCCACTTTTTAAGATTGAAGTGAAATTCACATAGCATCCAATCAACCATCGTGAAGCACACAATTCACAGACATTTAGCATATTCACAGTGTCGTGAAGCAGTCAGTCTAGCTAATTCCAAAACATTCTCATCACCTACAAACAATTTTATTTTATTAAACTTTTATTTCAAGGTAATCATAGATTGACATTTTTTCACAAAATTGCAAAAACAGTTCAATGGAAGAAGGGTAGACTTTTCATCCAGTGGTGCTAGGACAACTGGACAGCATTGGCATAAAAATGATTCTTGAACCCAACATTACACCTCATACAAAAATTAACTCAAAAAAGATCATGGGCTCAAATGTAAAACATAGAATTACAAATATCTTAGAAAAAAAATATAAAAGAAAATTCTCAGGATCTGGGGCTAGATAGAGTTCTGGGTCTTGACACAAAAAGCATGATCCGTAAAAGAAAAAATTGGTAAATGAGACCTTATTGAAATTTAAAACTTTTTTTTCTGTTTTAAGCCCTAGTGAAGACAAAAAAGACAAGTTACAGATTGGGAGAAAATAGTTGCAAACTACATATCAAACAAATTAGTGTCTTAGAACATGTAAAGAATTCTGCAAGCAGCCAGTTGCAAAAGGTTTCATACTGTTATGATTCCATTTACATAGCATTCTTGAAATGGCATAATTATAGATATGGAGAACAGATTAGAGAGCAGGAAGGAAGGAAGTGGGTATGTCTATTCATAGTCAACAAGAGTGATCTTTGTGATGATGGAGGCTTCCCCCACTTGACAATATTAATGTTGATATCCTGGTTGTAAAACTCTATTTTTTTCAAGATACTACTTTTCAAGGAAACAGGATAAATGTGAGATTTCTCTGAATTATTTCTCAGAACTGCATGTGAATCTACAACAATCTCAAAAATTTCTATTAAAAATATAGAATGAGTTTTAGATGACTTTCAAATAGTAGTTGATAGGTAGCCTTATTGGGTGCCCAGGTGGCTCATTTGGTTGAGTGTCCAACTCTTGATTTCAGCTTAGGTCATGATCTCAGGGTCATGAGATCGAGCCCTGCATCATGTTCCACACTGGGCATGGAGCCTGTTTAAGATTCTCTCTCTCCCTCTCCCTCTGCTCACTGGTCCCCACTTGTGTGTGCACACATGCACTCACTCTCTCTCTCTCTCTCTCTCTCTAAATGCTACATTTTCAGCATCGTCTCCATTAATAGTTACTGTCACAATGTGTGTGGTACAGTTTGTCAGACTGTGAGTATGGATCCATACACACAGCTGGAGAACATTCTGCAACATCACCTTTATAGCCAGTTTCTTCCTCAAGCTCCCGAACTAGTATCAGTAAGGAAAATGAAATCACATTTTAAGAAAGTGGCTAATAAACATAGTGATTCCCTTCTTTATTATTCTTCCCTTCCAGCATTCATTCTTTCAGAGAGTCAACTGCTCAGATTGAGCACCCACTCTGTTGCCCTTGAGCAGTGCATATTTTAGATGTGTGGCAAACCCATGGCCAGGTATACAATCTAGTGCTCTGATTTAGAGGCCTACTCCAGCCGTTACTAGCTCTGTAACCATGGACAAGTTACTTCTTTGACCCTCAGACTCCCAGAGCTGTAAAACTGTAGTAACAATACCACTTACTTCACAGGGCAATAGCATGAATTAAATGAAGTAACAGAGGTTAAGAATTTAACACTGAGCTTGACACTTGGAAGCTCTCTAATGTTCACTAGGTAATAGAACATTATTTGTATGAGGTTGAGCTAAGATAAAAGTAGGATGAGGGTCTCCTGGGTGGTTCAGTCGTTAAGCATCTGCCTTCAGCTCAGGTCATGATCATAGGGTCCTGGGATTAAGCCCCACATCAGGCTCCCTGCTCAGCGGGAACCCTGTTTCTCCCTCTCCCACTCCCCTGCTTGTGTTCCTCTCTCTGTGTCAAATACATAAATAAAATCTTTTAAAAAGAAAAAAGACAAAAGTAGGAGGAATGACTACAGAGATGTTTTCTTCAGACAGATGGCTTATTTGGCGAAGAGAGAGATGAGAGTAGAGGGGTTAGCTGCAGTTGGAAAGCATGGTGTTCCCTGTTAAGGAGTTTGTAGTTTATCTTGTGGGCTGTGGTGAGTATTTGGAAATATTCAAGCAGGTAAACAAATAGATGATCAAAAGAGTTAACATATACAGCAGTGCAGTTAGGAGGCTGTTACAATGATAAAAATAGTTTTTCTCAGAGTGGGATTCTCAGGCCATATTCATCAGAATCCCTGGAAGGATTATGCTCAGGGATTTCTTTCTTTTTCTTAATTAATTAATTAATTAGTTAATTAATTAATTTTATTTGAGCGAGAGAGAGAGCACAAGTGAGAGAGCCGAGCAGTGGGAACAGCAGAGGGAGAGCAAGAAGCAGGGTCCCCACTTAGCATGGAGCTCAATGTGGGGCTCCATATGAGGACCCTTAGATCATGACCTGAGCTGAGGCAGACACTTAACCAGCTGAGCTACCCAGGCACCCCAGTGACTTCATTTTTAATAGACTTTATAGGTGATTCTTTTTGCACACTTGGGTTTGAGAATTCTGGTCTAAAGGAGAAAGGATGGAATTCTTAACAAAAGAGTATCAGCAATAACAGAGAAGAGGGGAATTTTGAGAAATATTTGAGGAATAAATTAGCAAGATTTGTTCATCCATACGATGTAGGGAAGTAAATTAAAGAAAAGAATTAAGGATGTTGCCAAAGTTTCTAGCTTGGACAGTTGACTAATGGAGATCTGAGGATAAAATTCTGGAACACTAAAATTTAAGCAAAAGAAAAGATGCTGTGAATTAAATCCAAAAGAAATATTTGAAGTGGTTGGGAGGAGATTCAAGAAATTGGGTGGTCATGGAAGTCATGAAAATAAGAGCTCAAAAAGCGAATTGTCAAATGATTCCAGGATCATGAATATGATAAGAAATGAAAAGGGCATTTTGCCCTTGAATTATTTTTATTTACTTATTTTTTTTTTTTGCATTTCCTTTATCTTTAGTTGCAAACATCTTACAAGCTTTTTTGTAAGATCAAGAAGTATATGTATTTTTTTTTTTAATTATAGTAATTAACAATGACACCAAGAGCACCTAGTGCCTGGCATCATTACCAACATTAGATGATATTTGTGTTAGTCCAGTTCTTTCCATATAAGTAATAGAAACCAAAGTCTGACTGGTTTTAATGCCAAAACAAAACATAAAAAAGGTGAAGCAAAGCTGATAAATGCTGTAGGTGGATCTGTGGGGCAGGACCAATTTCCAGGGTTAAAATAATGTCATCAGAAATTTCTCATTACCTCTCGACTTTGCTTTCCTCTGTTTTAGCTCCTTTCTCAGACCAGCTCTACTTTAATGACCGCAAACTGGTTACCAACATCACTAAGCTTTTATTTCATAGTTTACCAATACCAGCAGAAGAGAACTTACCAAAATTGCTTCAAAACTTCTGCTTGCTTCTGATTGGTCTAGTCAGAGTCATGTGACTTCCCCTAAACTAATCCCTAGAGCCAAGTAGATGCTTCTGTTGTGGGCAAGGATTACATCCTCTGTCTCCTGATTAAGAGTAGGAGTTGTCAAAGGATTCCCAAAAGGAAATCAGAGTGATATTACCGGAAACAGGAATGAATCCTGGGCAGACATAAACAACAGATGGCCACAGAAGTAGTACTAGAATATTCATGTGCCAATTTTAATTACATGCTTTATCTTGTGTTGACGTGTTTATCAGGATATTTCCACTTATGTGAATTTCCTGGTCTTTTAAACCTAAAATAGGAACGTGGTAGTAGTAGTAGTAGTTATCTTTTTTAAAAAGACTTTATTTATTTATTTATGTGACGCAGCGAGAGAGAGAGAGATCACAGGTAGGCAGAGAGGCAGGCAGAGAGAGAGGGGGAAACATGCTTCCTGCTGAGCAGAGAGCCTGATGTGGAGCTCAATCCCAGGACTCTGGGATCATGACCTGAGCTAAAGGCAGAGGCTTTAACCCACTGAGCCAGCCAGGTGCCCCAGTAGTAGTTACCTTTAAAAGAGATACTTGGTTTAGAAGCCAGGTTATAGTAGGTTATGTATGGAGCAGATGTGGAAAACAGTGCAACTATAAATGTTTGTTTTTGTTTTTTTGTTGTTTTTTTTTTTTTTTTTAGTAAAATTCATAGAAAAGAAGGGTACCTGGGTGGTACAGTCAGTTGAGCGTGAGACTCTTGGTTTTGGCTGAGGTCATGATCTCAGGGTGGGGAGATCCAGTTGCTCATAGGGCCCAGGGGTTTCTGAGCTGGAGTCAGCTTGAAACTCTCTCTCCCTCTTCCCCCCAAATAAATAAAATCTTAAAAAAAAAAAATAAAGATAAAAATAAAATTGGTAGAAAAAGAAAGGGAGAGAGCCGGAGCTATAGTTTCAATAAGGGGCTGTGTAGGGGCACCTGGGAGGCTCAGTTAGTTGAGCCTCTGACTTGGTATCTGCTCAAGTCATGCATGATTTCAGGGCTGTGGATCCAGCCTTAGGTTGGGCTCAGGCTCAGTGTGGAGTCTGCTTGTCCCTCTCTCTCTGTTCCTCCCCCTGCTTGTGCTCACACTCTAAATAAATAAATATGGAAATGAAATCTTGGGAAAAAAAGAGATTATGCAAAGTGAGTTTTTTGTTTTTCAGCTTGTAGGCAAGGGATCATTGGACAATTCTCTATTGAGAAAGAAAATGCTTACGTTTTGTTTTGTTGGTTTTTATCCCCCCGCCATGGAGTTATTAGGTAAAATGTTTTTCACAATTAGGGTATGTAAATACACATGTCTTGGACTTCTTTTATTTGGCTTTGACCCTTAGAGATACATTACTCAATTCTAAGTTTCTAGTGTGATGTTAACCTTGGTAGAGATCATGTTTTGTGGGAAAATGGGTACAGGAGTACGAGTAAACATTTGGCAGATTGATGATCTGGACATGACCTCCATGTTTGTATCAGACATCCTCTAAATGTTGAAAATGACAATATGGCAATCTAAATGATGCAGATTAATACATTTAAATGACACACATTTTTGTCTCCAGAATGAAAGCATTCTTTTTTTTTTTTAAAGGTTTTATTTATTTATTTGACAGAGAGAAATCACAAGTAGATGGAGAGGCAGGCAGAGAGAAAGAGAGGGAAGCAGGCTCCCCGCTGAGCAGAGAGCCCGATGCGGGACTCCATCCCAGGACCCTGAGATCATGACCTGAGCCGAAGGCAGCGGCTCAACCCACTGAGCCACCCAGGCGCCCCGAATGAAAGCATTCTTAAAAAGTAAACAGTAAAGAAGGTCTTTGGCACACTATTTTGAATTCAAATCTAAACCGTGGATGGAGTGTGTAATTCTGAACTTATCCTTGACCATTGCTTTTGGAATAGGATAAAAAACCAGTACCTGATGATTATTACCAGGGTAGCAATTCACTGCATAAGTTAAAAAGTAAGAGTGGCCTTGAATTTTAACACCAAAATCCAGAAAGAAATGTATCTTGTGCACTCTGAGTGAAAGAAGATGAAAAGCCATTACACAGTGTTTTCACATCTGACATTATAAATCACAAAAACATGAAAGAGGCATTGCCTGCAGCTTTTCTCAAGCCTCTTGGATACAGTTCAAGCATCTTATGCAGAAACTTTAACCCACTGTCACTTTATTCTTCCACCAAAGGAGAAAAGGGAAAAGACTGTCATCAAGTTTCATTTTTCCCGGGACCATTTCATCAAAGTCTATGAGATCACACAACAGAGTTATCAGCCGCCTGAGCCTAGGGCAGCAGACAACAAATGATGCCTGATTCTTCAAGGCTCAGGCTCAGGCTCAGTGTGGAGTGAGGCTCAGTGTGGAGTCTGCTTGATTCACTTGTAGGGAAGAGGCAGAGTGAAAAGTTACCTGGAATATCTTATATGAGCATTTATATGGACATTAATTAAGGGAATGGTTGAAAAAAATCAGCTGTTTGAAAAAACTGAAAACATGGAAACTTGACGGCAGGCAAACTCTGCCAGTGTTCATAGGAACCATTTGAGATGTTAAAGTTGAACCATGCCTCCATTTCCAAAATCATCATTATTATTATGTTTAAACATAAAGACAATGGAAAATCTCAGAAAGGAGATGTATAAGGAGATTTTCTACATTTAAGGTGGTGCTAATTCTATGATTGACAGAAGGAATGTTGCTGATCCTGGCTGAGTGTGGGGGGCCCAGCAGGCGGTAGTAACCCTGTCTCTTATATCCTGCCTTCTGATGTTTTGATATCTGGGGCCTTAATGGCCCTGGAAGAACTGTAACACACAGCATCTTCACTTCGTGCTGCTGAGTGGGGTTGGGGGTGAAGAGCCAGCAAGGGCTGACTGCTCTGTACTGGGCAAAGCAAACCAGATGGTAGAGAATTTCAAAACACTAAAAATGCATCACAAGTAAGAAACTATCGGGAGTAGTGGCAATACCCCCACAAAAGCCTTTCTTGTCCAAATGATAAAAAAAAAAATTTCATTTCTGAGTCTTTATCAAATACACCCAAGACTCTGCCAAAGGAAGATAAAGACTTTTCTTTCCTTCCTTCTTTCTAGAGACCTTGAAGAGCCCAGAGGAAAAGCTGATTGGGATGAATTTAAATGAAGTCCTTTCTCAAGGCTAGAAGATGGTTACTAACCTACTGCATGATCCTTAGAGTCTTATACTTATAAAATGTGCTCAGTGCCCACTTGTCCTAAACCAATATTTTATATAAAAACTTTAGGCCTTTCAGAGTAAAAATCAAATGAAATAAGGTTGTGTATCTTGTGCATGTTATTTCATGTAATAACTCTTAATTCCCAGATTTTATATTTGCTGTTAGAACCAAATTTCAATTTCCTTTTATGCTTATAAAATAATATAATTTTATGCTTAATAATAGTGTTGGGGTTATAAATCAATAACAAAAACTCACTGTAATTTTTATTTTTGAATTGTGAAATTCTCTCAACTCTCTCTTATCAGGTTAGCTGATGGGCTTGTGTTTGAGTAGTCTGTTATGTAACTGAATGTGTCTCTCCAAAATTCTTATGTTGAAACCTAATCCCCAGTGGGATGGTATGTGGAGGTGGGGGGCTTAGGGAGGTGACTAGGTCATGAGGGTGGAGCCCTCAGGGATGGGATTAGTGCCCTTATCAAAGAGACTCAGAGAGCTTTCTTGCTCCTTCCACCATGTGAGGACAGAGTGAGAAGATAGCCATCTATTAACCAGGAGGCCAACACTTACCAGGAATTGAATTTGTTGCCTCCTTGATCTTGGATGTCTCAGTCTCCAGACCTGTGAGAAGTACATTTCTGCTGGTTCTAAGCCACCCATTCTGTGGTATTTTGTTAAAGCACTCTAAAAAGACTAAGACACAGATCTACTTGGTCAGGGCCAGACACACAGGAAAAGCCTTGCACATTACTACAACAGTTCTCATATTGCCCATATTTGTTGGTCCTTTAGGAAAATAGTCTATTTTGCATCTTCACACAGAAACTGTGGAATAGTGGAAAGAACAAACATACATACATACATTTGATGCGAATTGTTGGCCAGCAGTCTGTACCACCGGCTAATCAGATACTTTGGCCAAATCTCCCTCTTTCACAGTATGATTGTATAAATTGACTAAAATACTTAAAGTCATTCCTGGCACATAGCAGCATTAAATACATACTCCTTTGCTATCATACAACCCTTCTCTCTCTCTCTCTCTCTCTCTCTCTCTCTCTTCCCTCCCCCCACCCCCCAGTGGTACTTTCATTTTTTTGTCAGTTTCTGAAAGAGTAACTTTTATCCTTATTTATTCCTGGGTGAGGGGTGTTTTCAGGAAATACAAACTTTAAGGCTTCTTATTCTAAACTTTCATCCAGTGGCAACTAGTTTCGAACTGCCTGTTTATCAAAAATGTCCAGACTATCAACCCTGCTCATTTTAGAGCTCTAGTTATGCAGTATTAGCAGTATTTTTTTCTATTTTTCCCCATAGTTAAGTTCCAGTACAAGAGGTAACAACAAAAGTAGGTTCTGCCTATCTGAAAATATTTATGCTTATTCATGCTGTTCCCAGTGCAAGGGTTCATTCATCTCCTAGGATGTGGCAGATGGAGCAATTGCTGCTGACTGATTTACGGAGGAATTCTGAGTCAGTCATGAACTTGGCTGGGCCTTGAAAGGTGAGTATGGTTTTGCTAGTTGTGGTTAACAAGGAACAACAGACAGGGTTTATGCTAAGATGTTCAGAAAATATAAGAAAGTATAGCTCTGGTAGAACAATGTTGCATTGACTATGGTCATTATGTTCTCTTCTGTAAGGGCCCCTGAATCAATCTTTGCTAATAATGACATATGAACAACAAGACATGTTAATAAGTAAAACCAAAAATAGAGCAGGCAGCAAGGTAGTAATGGGGACTAGGAAGGCACTGTAGGGGTCATAGAGAAAATATACTTCTACAAAAACTCTCTTCAACCTTTGTTAAATGCTTTCACTGTAAAAGCTGTAGTTTTGTTTGGAAGAAATCGTCTCTTTAGAGATTAATATCACCATGATGGAATCTGCTTTAAACACTCTTTTAAAAAAATCTAGAATCAGCATCCAAATTGCATGACATTGCGCAATGTTCTTCAAATATTATAATCATTAATACAGATGCATTTTGCTGTAAACATTTCTGATATACAAATACCCTAATTTATAAATACACATATATATTTATATTTATATGAGTAAATTTATAGAGAGATAGCTAGAAAGAGAGAGAGAGGGAAACAGAGAGGGAGAAAGCAGAATTAATTTTTTAAAAAAGTTTGGCCACTTTTTAAAAATTCTGAGTATCCCCATTATGATCATTTATATTTACTAGCATATCCATACATCCATCAGGTGAGTTAGAATTCACAGCTGGTAACAGTGAAGTTGACCATGACCTCTGGAAGGCAACATTGTCCAGGGGAAAGAACACAAGAGACTTGACTTGTAGGCTGAGGTCCTCTACTGAGTAGAGTCACCCTGGGAAAGACCCTACATGTTTTAGGGCCCTGTTTTCTCATATGTTGAATCAGAGAGTTGGATCAAATTAAATTTAAGATAGCTTCTGTATAGTTCTAAAACTATATAAAAGAAAGTGATCAAAGTTCAGGAATCCCAAATGGGAAAAGAAGATGAAGAAATGCTTCCTAGAGAAGGTGAGAATAAACAATGAAGGATACACAATGGAAATCAGTCATGTTGAGTTTGCAGTCCTGGAGGAGCCATCCAATCTACAATAAGTCTATAGGTATCAAAGTTGGGAAATGTGGAGACTTTAGAGGAATAAGTGGTCTAGTTTGGTTAGGATAGGAAGAACAGGTAGAGAACAGGTTTGAACATGCAGATTGGAACCATCAGTTTATTTATTCAGCAAGTATATATTAAGCACTTACTAAGTGGCAGACACTATCCTACCATAAGATACAAGGGTGAGTAGGGTAGGCAAGGTTCTTTAGGGAAACTTATAGTCTTTTGGGGGAAGAGAGACTATTTAACAGCTATGCTAAGAAAGCATATGATAAGAACAGCTAATGCAGTCTGGAGTATGAGAGTCTTTGAAGATGTCATATTCAATCTGAAACCTAAAGGTTGAATCAACGTCAGCCAGATACTGCTTGGAAGACTGTTCTAGGCTGCGAATATCTGCCTTCCCTAACCCTTGATGTGTAACTCCTATCATCAAATTGTGGGCCGTATGTCCAGAAACCAGTACAAATGGGTTACTGGCACTCCAAGCAATTGAAATTATCATGCAGAACAAGTTTGTTTACCATCCCTGGTCTAGGAGATATACCAAATAGAGCCTGGCATCTCTTCATTTTCAAATACAAAAGTATACTTACAATTTGAAAGACCTCACAAACAGTATTCGTGAAAATCCACAAATAGAACATCAATTTATTCATTCGAGCTTAGCCAAATTTTAATAAAATAAGATAACTTTTAAAAATACATGCAACGTGTGATTAGACAGCTTCTGATTCTATGTTCAGTGTTTGATGAGAACCCAGAGGGAGGAGGCTATAAATTTATAGCTGTGAGTTTCTTTATCAAGATTAACCTGTTGACGTATATAATGAGAAAGTCTAATGGTTGGATTCATCAAAGGCTACAATTTGACAGGGAAAATAGAATTATTGACAATTGTAACTAAGGGTATAGGCAACATAGAAAAAGACAGAAAGCCAGAAGGTTGCTGACCAGTGGGCGAAAAGGAACTGACAATTTCAGTAAGTTTAAAGAATTCATTGGGAGTGAGGGGAGACAACCAGTGAAGGTTCCTAGGGAGTGGGATACTGAAATGTGAATGTCAGAAAGGGGGATGGAAGCTTTAGGGTGTAGTCATGGGAGTGGGAGCTGAAGGAAACAGGAAAAAGCAAGTGACTGTGAGGCCATAATTTTGATTGAATGCTCCCATCAATATTTAAGTCATCTAGGATTATAATGGGAATAAGAGTCAAATCAAAACTTTAAGCCTTGGGGGAGGAGTCAAGATGGCGGAGAAGTAGCAAGCTGAGACTGCTTCAGCTAGCCGGAGATCAGCTAGATAGCTTATCTAAAGATTGCAAACACCTGAAAATCCATCGGCAGATCGAAGAGAAGAAGAACAGCAATTCTGGAAACAGAAAAACAACCACTTTCTGAAAGGTAGGACCTGCGGAGAAGTGAATCCAAAGCGACGGGAAGATAGACCCCGGGGGGAGGGGCCGGCTCCCGGCAAGCGGCGGAGCAACCGTGCACAAAATCAGGACTTTTAAAAGTCTGTTCCGCTGAGGGACATCGCTCCAGAGGCTAAACCGGGGCGAAGCCCACGCGGGGTCAGCGTGGCCTCAGGTCCCGCAGGGTCACAGAAGGATCGGGGGTGTCTGAGTGTCGCAGAGCTTGCGGGTATTGGAACGGGAAAGCCGGCTACAGAGACAGAGCCGACAGTAAGCTCACAGCTCCGTGTTACCTTGAACCGGTCGCAGGCTCGGTGAGCTCAGAGCGCGGCCGGAGGTCAGGCAGACGGGAGTAACTGGGCGCGGTTCTCTGAGCGCGCACTGAGGAGTGCGGCCCTGGGCTCTCGGCTCCTCCAGGCCGGAGACCAGGAGGCCGCCATTTGTATTCCCGTCCTCCGGAACTCTACGGAAAGCGCTCAGGGAACAAAAGCTCCTGAAAGCAAACCCGAGCGGATTACTCACCCCGGCCCCGGGTAAGGGCGGTGTAATTCCGCCTGGGGCAAAGACACTTGAGAATCACTACAACAGGCCCCTCCCCCAGAAGATCAACAAGAAATCCAGCCAAGACCAAGTTCACCTACCAAGGAGTGCGGTTTCAATACCAAGGAGAGCAGCAGAATCCCAGAGGAGGAGAAAGCCAAGCACGGAACTCATGGCTTTTTTCCTGTGATTTTTTTTAGTCTTGCAGTTAATTTAATCTTTTCTTTTTCATTTTTTTTTTTTCTCGCCTTCGGGTAAAATTTTTTTTAACTGTTACCTTTTTCTTTTTTAACGATTTTATACTAGTTTATCTAATATATATATTTTTTCTTTTTTACATTTTTCTTAGGTGTATTCTTTTTTTAAAAATTCTTTTCTTTTTTTTTTTTCTTTTCTTTCTTTCTTTTTTTTTTTTTTTCTTTCTTCCTTTTTGAACCTCTTTTTATCCCCTTTCTCCCCACTCACGATTTTGGATCTCTTCTAATTTGTTTAAAGCATATTTTCCTGGGGTTGTTGCCACCCTTTTAGTATTTTACTTGCCCCTTCATTTACTCTTATCTGGACAAAATGACAAGACGTAAAAATTCAACACAAAAAAAAGAACAAGAGGCAGTACCGAAGGCTAGGGACCTAATCAATACAGACATCGGTAATATGTCAGATCTAGAGTTCAGAATGACAATTCTCAAGGTTCTAGCCGGGCTCGAAAAAGGCATGGAAGATATTAGAGAAACCCTCTCGAGAGATATAAAAGCCCTTTCTGGAGAAATAAAAGAACTAAAATCTAACCAAGGTGAAATCAAAAAAGCTATTAATGAGGTGCAATCAAAAATGGAGGCTCTAACTGCTAGGATAAATGAGGCAGAAGAAAGAATTAGTGATATAGAAGACCAAATGACAGAGAATAAAGAAGCTGAGCAAAAGAGGGACAAACAGCTACTGGACCACGAGGGGAGAATTCGAGAGATAAGTGACACCATAAGACGAAACAACATTAGAATAATTGGGATTCCAGAAGAAGAAGAAAGTGAGAGGGGAGCAGAAGGTATACTGGAGAGAATTATTGGGGAGAATTTCCCCAATATGGCAAAGGGAACGAGCATCAAAATTCAGGAGGTTCAGAGAACGCCCCTCAAAATCAATAAGAATAGGCCCACACCCCGTCACCTAATAGTAAAATTTACAAGTCTCAATGACAAAGAGAAAATCCTGAAAGCAGCCCGGGAAAAGAAGTCTGTAACATACAATGGTAAAAATATTAGATTGGCAGCTGACTTATCCACAGAGACCTGGCAGGCCAGAAAGAGCTGGCATGATATTTTCAGAGCACTAAACGAGAAAAACATGCAGCCAAGAATACTATATCCAGCTAGGCTATCATTGAAAATAGAAGGAGAGATTAAAAGCTTCCAGGACAAACAACAACTGAAAGAATTTGCAAATACCAAACCAGCTCTACAGGAAATATTGAAAGGGGTCCTCTAAGCAAAGAGAAAGCCTACAAGTGGTAGATCAGAAAGGAACAGAGACCATATACAGTAACAGTCACCTTACAGGCAATACAATGGCACTAAATTCATATCTCTCAATAGTTACCCTGAATGTGAATGGGCTAAATGCCCCTGTCAAAAGACACAGGGTATCAGAATGGATAAAAAAACAAAACCCATCTATATGTTGCCTCCAAGAAACACATTTTAAGCCCGAAGACACCTCCAGATTTAAAGTGAGGGGGTGGAAAAGAATTTACCATGCTAATGGACATCAGAAGAAAGCAGGAGTGGCAATCCTTATATCAGATCAATTAGATTTTAAGCCAAAGACCATAATAAGAGATGAGGAAGGACACTATATCATACTCAAAGGGTCTGTCCAACAAGAAGATTTAACAATTTTAAATATCTATGCCCCCAATGTGGGAGCAGCCAACTATATAAACCAATTAATAACAAAATCAAAGAAACACATGAACAATAATACAATAATAGTAGGGGACTTTAACACTCCCCTCACTGAAATGGACAGGTCATCCAAGCAAAAGATCAGCAAGGAAATAAAGGCCTTAAACGACACACTGGACCAGATGGACATCACAGATATATTCAGAACATTTCATCCCAAAGCAACAGAATACACATTCTTCTCTAGTGCACATGGAACATTCTCCAGAATAGATCACATCCTCGGTCCTAAATCAGGACTCAACCGGTATCAAAAGATTGGGATCATTCCCTGCATATTTTCAGACCACAATGCTCTAAAGCTAGAACTCAACCACAAAAGGAAGTTTGGAAAGAACCCAAATACATGGAGACTAAACAGTATCCTTCTAAAGAATGAATGGGTCAACCGGGAAATTAAAGAAGAATTGAAAAAAATCATGGAAACAAATGATAATGAAAATACAACGGTTCAAAATCTGTGGGACACAACAAAGGCAGTCCTGAGAGGAAAATATATAGCGGTACAAGCCTTTCTCAAGAAACAAGAAAGGTCTCAGGTACACAACCTAACCCTACACCTAAAGGAGCTGGAGAAAGAACAAGAAAGAAACCCTAAGCCCAGCAGGAGAAGAGAAATCATAAAGATCAGAGCAGAAATCAATGAAATAGAAACCAAAAAAACAATAGAACAAATCAACGAAACTAGGAGCTGGTTCTTTGAAAGAATTAATAAAATTGATAAACCCCTGGCCCGACTTATCAAAAAGAAAAGAGAAAGGACCCAAATAAATAAAATCATGAATGAAAGAGGAGAGATCACAACTAACACCAAAGAAATACAAACTATTATAAGAACATACTATGAGCAACTCTACGGCAATAAATTTGACAATCTGGCAGAAATGGATGCATTCCTAGAAACATATAAACTACCACAACTGAGCCAGGAAGAAATAGAAAGCCTGAACAGACACATAACCAGTAAGGAGATTGAAACAGTCATTAAAAATCTCCAAACAAACAAAAGCCCAGGACCAGACGGCTTCCCGGGGGAATTCTACCAAACATTTAAAGAAGAACTAATTCCTATTCTCCTGAAACTGTTCCAAAAAATAGAAATGGAAGGAAAACTTCCAAACTCATTTTATGAGGCCAGCATCACCTTGATCCCAAAACCAGACAAGGATCCCACCAAAAAAGAGAGCTATAGACCGATATCCTTGATGAACACAGATGCGAAAATACTCAACAAAATACTAGCCAATAGGATTCAACAGTACATTAAAAGGATTATTCACCACGACCAAGTGGGATTTATTCCAGGGCTGCAAGGTTGGTTCAACATCCGCAAATCAGTCAATGTGATACAACACATCAATAAAAGAAAGAACAAGAACCATATGATACTCTCAATAGATGCTGAAAAAGCATTTGACAAAGTACAACATCCCTTCCTGATCAAAACTCTTCAAAGTGTAGGGATAGAGGGCACATACCTCAATATCATCAAAGCCATCTATGAAAAACCCACCGCAAATATCATTCTCAATGGAGAAAAACTGAAAGCTTTTCCGCTAAGGTCAGGAACACGGCAGGGATGTCCATTATCACCACTGCTATTCAACATCGTACTAGAGGTCCTAGCCTCAGCAATCAGACAACAAAAGGAAATTAAAGGCATCCAAATCGGCAAAGAAGAAGTCAAATTATCACTCTTCGCAGATGATATGATACTATATGTGGAAAACCCAAAAGACTCCACTCCAAAACTGCTAGAACTTATACAGGAATTCAGTAAAGTGTCAGGATATAAAATCAATGCACAGAAATCAGTTGCATTTCTCTACACCAACAGCAAGACAGAAGAAAGAGATATTAAGGAGTCAATCCCATTTACAATTGCATCCAAAACCATAAGATACCTAGGAATAAACCTAACCAAAGAGACACAGAATCTATACTCAGAAAACTATAAAGTACTCATGAAAGAAATTGAGGAAGACACAAAGAAATGGAAAAATGTTCCGTGCTCCTGGATTGGAAGAATAAATATTGTGAAAATGTCTATGCTACCTAAAGCAATCTACACATTTAATGCAATTCCTATCAAAGTACCATCCATCTTTTTCAAAGAAATGGAACAAATAATGCTAAAATTTATATGGAACCAGAAAAGACCTCGAATAGCCAAAGGGATATTGAAAAAGAAAGCCAACGTTGGTGGCATCACAATTCCGGACTTCAGGCTCTATTACAAAGCTGTCATCATCAAGACAGCATGGTACTGGCACAAAAACAGACTCATAGATCAATGGAACAGAATAGAGAGCCCAGAAATAGACCCTCAAATCTATGGTCAACTAATCTTCGACAAAGCAGGAAAGAATGTCCAATGGAAAAAAGACAGCCTTTTCAATAAATGGTGCTGGGAAAATTGGACAGCCACATGCAGAAAAATGAAATTGGACCATTCCCTTACACCACACACAAAAATAGACTCAAAATGGATGAAGGACCTCAATGTACGAAAGGAATCCATCAAAATCCTTGAGGAAAACACGGGCAGCAACCTCTTCGACCTCTGCCGCAGCAACATCTTCCTAGGAACAACGCAAAAGGCAAGGGAAGCAAGGGAAAAAATGAACTACTGGGATTTCATCAAGATCAAAAGCTTTTGCACAGCAAAGGAAACAGTTAACAAAATCAAAAGACAACTGACAGAATGGGAGAAGATATTTGCAAATGACATATCAGATAAAGGACTAGTGTCCAGAATCTATAAAGAACTTAGCAAACTCAACACCCAAAGAACAAATAATCCAATCAAGAAATGGGCAGAGGACATGAACAGACATTTCTGCAAAGAAGACATCCAGATGGCCAACAGACACATGAAAAAGTGCTCCATATCACTCGGCATCAGGGAAATACAAATCAAAACCACAATGAGATATCACCTCACACCAGTCAGAATGGCTAAAATCAACAAGTCAGGAAATGACAGATGCTGGCGAGGATGCGGAGAAAGGGGAACCCTCCTACACTGTTGGTGGGAATGCAAGCTGGTGCAGCCACTCTGGAAAACAGCATGGAGGTTCCTCAAAATGTTGAAAATAGAACTGCCCTATGACCCAGCAATTGCACTATTGGGTATTTACCCTAAAGATACAAATGTAGTGATCCAAAGGGGCACATGCACCCGAATGTTTATAGCAGCAATGTCCACAATAGCCAAACTATGGAAAGAACCTAGATGTCCATCAACAGATGAATGGATCAAGAAGATGTGGTATATATACACAATGGAATACTATGCAGCCATCAAAAGAAATGAAATCTTGCCATTTGCAACAACATGGATGGAACTAGAGCGTATCATGCTTAGCGAAATAAGTCAAGCAGAGAAAGACAACTATCATATGATCTCCCTGATATGAGGAAGTGGTGATGCAACATGGAGGCTTAAGTGGGTAGAAGAAGAATAAATGAAACAAGATGGGATTGGGAGGGAGACAAACCATAAGTGACTCTTAATCTCACAAAACAAACTGAGGGTTGCCGGGGGGAGGGGGTTTGGGAGAAGGGGGTGGGATTATGGACATTGGGGAGGGTATGTGATTTGGTGAGTGCTGTGAAGTGTGTAAACCTGGTGATTCACAGACCTGTACCCCTGGGGATAAAAATATATGTTTATAAAAAATAAAAAATTAAAAAAAAAAAAAACTTTAAGCCTTAATGCCAACCTTTTTAAAAAACATGGGTAATTTTTACCCATTTGGGAAACAAAAGGGAAGTAAAACCCAATAACAACTGCAATAATCCATCTGAAAGCCTTGGGATGGAGGAGGAATAAGAAAATATTTAGAAGTGATAGTGGCAAGCATAAGGAATAAAACCACCTTCTCCAGGATGACGATGTGTGGAGGAGGAGAGGCAAGGTGAGGCAGTCGGATTGAAGAAGAGTCGGATTATACCATAAGTATGGTGTGAGTCTAAGACAAGGAGGTTTGAGGGTGTAAGGTGGGCACAATGGAAGGAAATGGAAAGACATAGTCAGGGGGTCAAAAGAACAAAGATGGGCTTGGAAACCCAAGGTCTAGGATGACAATTCAGAATTGTGAAGGGGATGGAAAGGCTTGGACCTATCATAGTGGTGAAAGGTGTCAGGGATAAAGGCCTTGGTGTTATCAACTGATCTCAAAACTCTTACTAGAACCTGGTTGAAGAGATGTTTCCCTGTTGATGCAGGCAGGAGCGCTCATTTATACCTGAGTCCAGACAACAGTCTCTGTCCTGGAGCTGAATTCTGACTTAAAAGCTCAGCAGCTTTCGGTGGAGAGGTAGCATCACCTGGGCTGAGCCACCACAGTCTCCCTCAGGGTTTTTCTATGACACACAATAGGCTTATTGGAAAAGGAGTGGCACCTTATTTGAAGATTACCAGGCCCAGGGTCAGGGTTGGCATTAGCTAAATCAGCTAGAGTTCTCAGGTTTATCCCAGTTAGAATTCAGGTCTGGTCTCCATGCTCAGCATGGAGCTGGAGTGGAAGCCAAATTGACCCTGCATGATGGAATGGGAAGTCTGGAGTGTAGAAAGAGAAGCTAAACTGTCCTTCAGCGTGTCCTTCAGGACTTCCTGTAGCCATGGAAAGCCATACATACAGGAACCAGAGCACTGCCATATCTGGCAAGAATTCCTTAAACAATTCCAAGGGTATCTCCTTGTGATAACATGACTGGGTGTGATGAAGCAGGACAAGACCCATCCAATCATGCCTGTGAACACGTTGAGAATGAAGCCACTTGAGTGCAAGCCCTTTGAAGATAATTTGTTAGACAGTATATGAATGTCAGCAGGTATATGGTACCCACCAAAAAGGAGTAAGTCCATCCCTCCTCTGGGAAATGAAGCCTGAGGTGGACACATTTGACCTGTCCTCCTATCTGCTTTCAAGAGCAATCTGAAGAGGTTGTGCTCTTCCATTTTGTAAGCTGGCTAACAGACATCCCCCTACCCCTACCCTTCACCACCTTTAAGATGAGCTTTTCCAAGGACAAACTAGAACATCTTAGTGAGATGAAATAAGGGTCTGGGTCAGGAAAGGTCCTCGACCACCAAATAGGATGGATTTCTGCCTTCCAAAGTTCAATTGTATCCAAAAAAACTTCTGGTAGCCAGAATTCTGACCCCTTTTAAAATATTTCCATTAAATGTGTTAAATACACTTTATATATATAAAGTTAAATACCCTTTATCTCATACAGAAATTTTTCCTGAATTTAATTTATATGCCTCCTTCCACCTATTCTTAATCATTTTGACCTAATTCTTCTAGATGCAGTTAAAGCCTATTTCCTCTACTTTGATAATTAGAAAAATTTCCTCTAGGTAGGTAATTTGAAAAAAGAAAACACTGCCAACATTTCCTTCCTAGACTGCACATCTTTAGTTACCACATCTTTTAATAGTGTGAATGAAAATTCAAATGCAAAACTCAGTAAACATGTAATATTCTTGAGTTAACCTCAGTTTACCTCTGATGCTTTACTCAGTCTCTGTTTTTATAATGTCAGTTAACTTAACAACTTAACAAAAATCAGTTCTAATTTCTATCAACTCTCAGCAAAGTTGATACGTTAAAGCCCATTGGAGTTAGCATTTTGATGACACAAATTCAAATGTCATTGAATCAAGTCATTTGATACTTGACATGAAAATTTATATAATGGGTTTTCCTTTTCCTACTCCCTCTTACAAAGCTATTTATTTTGAAGTCTTTGGGGGTTCTCAGGCATGCGTTTTTTCCAGACTCCAAAGCTAAGAAATGCACTAGGATTGATGTGCTTTTTGGAGACAATTCTTTCCTAAAGTCTGGTTTTATCCAAGAATTATTTGCTCCATGAAGCTGTAATCATGAAATACTTTTTCCAATAAAAGTCCTGCAGTAAGGGGGCGCCTGGGTGGCTCAGTGGGTTAAGCCGCTGCCTTCAGCTCAGGTCATGATCTCAGGGTCCTGGGATCGAGTCCCGCATCGGGCTCTCTGCTCAGCAGGGAGCCTGCTTCCTCCTCTCTCTGCCTGCCTCTCTGCTTACTTGTAATTTCTCTCTGTCAAATAAATAAATAAAATCTTTAAAAAAAAAAAAAAAAAAGTCCTGCAGTAATATATCAGGAGCTTTACAACAGTTTATTACTACAGAAAGAAGTCGTTTAAATCCAATAAAGCACCATCCTCATTTAACCTCTTTTATGAAGAGATGAGCTTAGCTATTATGAAAAATATTTCCAAGTTTGGCCTTAAAAACAATTATGCAAACAAATAAAGATTCAGCATTGGGTAAGAGCATAGGATTTGTATTTAGAAGGTTTAAATCTCTGTTCATTTATTTACTAGGCTGCCTAAACTTGGTAAAATTAACTGTTAACTTCTCCCATCTGAGAAACAGAGGCATATGGGGCACCCAATGGTGCTTGTAAGGAATAAATGGCAAATGTATATAAAACACCCAGTCCTGCAACACTGCAAGTATCTACAGATGGTAACTCTTTGTATCAATTGAGTTATACTAATTTGCAGTTGCAACCTTTTCTCTTTTTTCCATTTCACTCATAAAAATGCCCCATATAATAAAAATATAGCAATGAAAATTGGAAAGGTTACTCACTGAATTTATTTTAAAAATTAAAATATAGAATATTTATTAAATGAATTATTTTATTACATCTACATTATTATGTTATATATTTTACACATACATATTTATATATAATATATTAATGAAATTGTGAATTTTATTATATATTTATATATGTAAAATTATATGCTTCATTTTGCTTACAACAATGTATTAATATTTAATTAACTTTCAAGTGGTTTCTCATAAGTCAAATGACATCATAGTACTTCCAATTCATAATACATATTTTACATGTAAAATTTTCTGGACACAGAGTATCAAAATATAGTAATAATCATATGTGCCCAAGTGTGTACAAATTGCCAATAGGTAAATGTCCAATCATTAATGAAGTTTTGTAGAACAATTGAAATTAATTGCATTTACCTCAAGACTTATTATCCTGATAATAACCTGTGTTTCCCATAATCACATACATGGATTTAAGAGATCAGGGAGCAAACCATAGTAGCTAAAAAGGCAGAACACCTGTGTTGATCACTCTGAAGTTCTCCCACAAGCCCACACCAGTCTTTCTTGCTGAGATAATCTGGGAGCTCTACTAGGGAATGCTGGGAATAAAGCCTGGAAAAACAGAATGTGCAATCAAATCCAAAGAGTGAAGCACAAGCCAAAAAGAGAGACAAAGTCTAGTGAGGGTTAGAACATGGCGATGAGCAAGGTCCCTTTGAATCTAGCAAGTCCAATCTAGCAAGTTCATTTATGACAAATAGACCAAAAATCATTTTGCTTTTTTATTTTTCATTCTTTTCTGTATAAAAATTTTTTACTTGAAAAGTTTTTTGAAGTATAATTGATATACAATGTTAAATTTGTTTCAGGTCTACAACATAGTCGACCTGAACTTCTCCCTACATTATGCTGTGCTCCCTACAAGTGTAGCTACCATCTATCACCATACAACCCTATTATAATACCATTGACTGTACCTTTCAACCCCCATGTCTTACTTATTTATTCAATTATTTTATAACTGGAAGCCTGTTTCACCTTCTCCCCTTACCTATTTTGCCCAACCCCTGCCCCTCCCCTCTGGCAACCATTACTTTATTCTCTGTATTTATGGGTCTATTTCAGCTTATTTTTTTTTAATTGGATACATTGCATGGTGTATCATGAAACCAGTTTGCTTTTAAGATACACATTTTCAGAAATACTCATGTAGCAGTAAGGCCAAGGTTGCTCAGTTAAAAAGCAGTAATTGTGGAGAGAAATAGTCAAAAGCTGACTTGGGGAAATAAGTACAGAAATGGAAAAGAAGGTAAAATAAAGAAACTTACCTTGTAGTAGAACTGGCATACATTGACAACAGGTTATTTATGAGAGATTTCTGATTAATCTATTTTTTCATAATTCTTTTTTTTTAATTTTTTATTTTTTATAAACATATATTTTTATCCCCAGGGGTACAGGTCTGTGAATCGCCAGGTTTACACAATTCACAGCACTCACAAAAGCACATACCCTCCCCAATGTCCATAACCCCACCCCCCTTCTCCCAACCCCCCTCCTCCCAGTAACCCTCAGTTTGTTTTGTGAGATTAAGAGTCACACATGCACCCGAATGTTTATAGCAGCAATGTCCACAACAGCCAAACTATGGAAAGAACCTAGATGTCCATCAACAGATGAATGGATCAAGAAGATGTGGTATATATACACAATGGAATACTATGCAGCCATCAAAAGAAATGAAATCTTGCCATTTGCAACAACATGGATGGAACTAGAGCGTATCATGCTTAGCGAAATAAGTCAAGCAGAGAAAGACAACTATCATATGATCTCCCTGATATGAGGAAGTGGTGATGCAACATGGAGGCTTAAGTGGGTAGAAGAAGAATAAATGAAACAAGATGGGATTGGGAGGGAGACAAACCATAAATGACTCTTAATCTCACAAAACAAACTGAGGGTTGCCGGGGGGAGGGGGTTTGGGAGAAGGGGGTGGGATTATGGACATTGGGGAGGGTATGTGATTTGGTGAGTGCTGTGAAGTGTGTAAACCTGGTGATTCACAGACCTGTACCCCTGGGGATAAAAATATATGTTTATAAAAAAAAAATTAAAATAGAAAATAAATAAATAAATAAATAAATAGTCACTTATGGTTTGTCTCCCTCCCAATTCCATCTTGTTTCATTTATTCTTCCCCTACCCACTTAAGCTCCCATGTTGCATCACCACTTCCTCATATCAGGGAGATCATATGATAGTTGTCTTTCTTTTTTTTTTTTCATAATTCTTAAGAACATATTCAATAATTATGACTATATGAAAGGAAATCTTTTGCCTTTTATATGTTTTACCAAATAATCCCCTTCTTGTTTGGAACCAAGAGCCAAGATTCTAAATTTTGTGATCTTGCACTATGACCTGGTGGTAAGTATGCCCCTTTACACAAGTATCGAATGCCATCGGCATAGAACTCTAGAAAATGTAATCAGCATAATACACAATTTAATACTAACTCAGCAAAGTATATATAGTATTCCCTCAACTTCCCTCTTTCTTTGCTGTTTCATTTATGCATTTGTGATTTGTTTTCACATTATTTGGGGTGTCTGAAGTTTCTATTCCATGTTTATAGCATTTCTGTTTACTGTCCATATCAGAATGGGCTCCAATCCACACCACTCAGAACCATAGTTATGTAGTTTCTAACTGATTTGAATAGTGTCTCTCCAATAGTTTAAGACACCATGTGAATCCCTTGCCAGTTTCTGATGTTTCAATTAAAGTGGCATCCTAGTTTTATTTTCTCATCATTGCTGTCATTACCCCAACTTTCTGCAAAGCTTTTGGCTTTGAGGGATGGAGTATATTCCATTCCCTTTTTGTAGATTTTGCCCCCATTTAAACCCTGAAAGATTTCTGTGCCCCAAAGCTCCATCCCCGTTTCTTTCTTTCTTTCTTTCTTTCTTTCTTTCTTTCTTTTTTTTTTTTAGAATTATTTATTTATTTATTAGAGAGAGAGAGAAAGAAAGCAGGGTGGGAGGAGTGGAGGTTGGGTCAGAAGGAGAGGGAGAGAGAATCACAAGCAGACAACCCCTGACTGTGAGCCCAACACAGGGCTCCATCTCATGATCCTGAGATCATGACCTTAGCTGAAATCAAGAGTTTCACGCTTAATTGACTGAACCCCCCAGGCAGCCCCTCCTCTCCTACTCTTTTCTAGCATATATAATTTCTTACCACACTTAAATGTAATAGTATCAAGCAATAGTATCAAGCATCATTTAGTTTTGGAATTGAAATCAATGGAAAATATTTCCTGCATCATGTGGAAATGGAAACTAAGTTCCAGGTTACTTAAGGGATGTTGTCCAGGGAGCTGGCTATCCCCCAGGAAGACAATGATGCAGGAGGCCAGAGGCAGCTGCCTGTGGTCAGATTGGCACTCCTGTGGATGGTTATGTTTTTCACAGATGGTGCCTTGATAGATGCTTGTTCACTGTGGTGCTGAAAATGTTGTGGGCACTGAACCACAGGCAAGTTTTCATTCCCATTATTTCTGAAGCAACGAGAAAATACTTCCTGTGCCTCAGAACAATGCTGCAGTTCCTCTGAGACAAGTTCGAGAGTGCAACTCAAGCCATTTCAGATTTCCACTCTTAGGAAGTGTAACTACAGGGTTCAAGAGGCCATGTTCTCTCTCCAACCCCCCCCCCCCCCCATTTATTTTGTGAAACCACCATCTAGTTCTATTTTTATTAGAACTTTTGACCTGTGGGATATTTTATGTTTCCCAGGTGAATAGAAAAATGAAAACAAATGCATATATACTTCCATACATAAAGACATCATTAGTAGTAATTGGCTTGGATTGAGCTGTAATTTCTTTGGCCAGGAGCAAATAACCACCTGTCTCAACCAAGTGACACCAAATTCTGCTCTAGCAGAAGCCAGCCAGGGAAGCCTAAATAGGTAGAGTTTTAAAATAGAGCTTGTTTTCTTTGTCCCTTCCCAAGGAGAATGTTTTTAAGGAAGAAAGGGTTGGGCAACAGAGCCCATGTCTTTTTCATTTGAAATACTTTGTGGATGCTATTTTACATAAAATTTCTGTTTCTGGGATTCTTAAAAAAAAAAAAAAATGGCAGCATCGTAGTGAGGTATTGTTTATTTTTGCCTTCAGGAGCCTTGGAGCAGAGTGAAGAAAGGATCAGCAACTACAGAGGCTGCCCCTTTGTCAGTAGCTTTATTGTTTATTTTAGAGAGCGTGGACCAAGCTACCCATAGATTTCCCACTTCTTTCTTCCCTCTCATCAGCATACAGAATGTTCTGTTTCTGCATCCATATTATTTTATTTGTTTATACACATTTGTTTATACACATAAAATCTATCACATCTTGTCCCAGTTATCTGTTTATACAGAAGAGCCTAACTGCTTCCTGCAGCATGGAATTTATAAATCAGAGACTTCTCCATCTTTAATTACAGTGTGCAAACTAATGACAGCAAAAAAACCCACCAATTTTTATTCAAGGTTCAAGTCTAATAATTGGCAACCATCCATTCAAATTTGGCTGTAAAAAGATGTTGGACAATTCACTATTAACATCTATATATGACTTTAAGGTCGTTGTTGTCCCTTTTGTGAAATGAAACATACTACTTGGAATTGCCCCATAATATAGACTTGATATTTATTAAAGAATCTCTATCACAAACAACTGTAATTTTACCTGAAGAATTCTGAAGTGAGTGGAAAAACCTAAATCCCAATCTCATTTTTCTATTTTGTAGCTCTGTAAATGTGGGTGAGTTTTTGAGGCTTTGTTGTCTCAGCTTTAGAAGGAATCACCCATAGGATTAACATAGGGATTACCTGAAAGTTTACAGAAAGTGTTTAAAAACATAAAGCATTATGTAAATATTTGTTTTTAGAGTAGTGGAACAGGCATGGGTCTTTGGCATCATGCTTTGCAAAAAGTATCTAGTTTTTAATCTTCTATGATAAAAAAAGTTAATATTTCAGGAGACTATATCTCAAAAAAATAATTTCTTCACTCAGAAAAAATAGACATAGTACTCAGAAACAGTTAAGGGAATGTCAGCTTTATGAAAACTATTAAGTAATTATAATTCAATGATTTAAGTATTCTACTTGTAATTCTCTACTCAATTTCACATCCGGCTAGATAATTTAGAAAAATTGAAGATGTTTCTGTTTTGTTTTGTTGGTTGGTTTGTTCTTGAGATTTTTAAAAAGTGATTTACTTTCTAAAAATATTACAAATCTGGTTAATCGATTCACAAAAGTTTTTTTTTTAAAAAAACACTATAGTAATTATATTATGTATATAATCTGAATACCAATTTTTTTGTTTTTATTTTTGAAATGTTTTAAAATACATTTGCCAAAGTTAAAATCAAATGGTACCATAACTAAATCTTTCCATAGGCATTCTTGGCTGGAAAAATGGATTTTATTATTGTATATATGCACATGTTAATTTGAGTATGAGTATCATTGTTACTCACACAGTATCTTTGACCCCTGAGTTATAAACAAAAGAAATGCTATTCGGTTTTCACATAAAGATATAATCCAAGAAGAACTTAATTATTTTGAAATTCTGTTTAGTTTAGTTTTGTGTTATTCACAGGATTGGTGTGGAGGGTGTTCTTTTTGTTGGCTCAGCCTGATAGTACTGTCCTTCAGCCTAGTCGATTTGTGGTAACGTGTTGTCTTTCTGTCCTCAGCAAGACAGTGAAAAGCAACCACAAATTGCTCTTATCCAGTTTATAAAATGCTTGGTGTTGCTCTGAGCTGGGAATCAAATTACAAAGAACACCAAGACCTTCAGAAAAGGCTGGGGCACAGAGTTCCACACTGATACAAAATGAAGCCCCACCCCAGATGTGAAGAGAGGTGCTCCTTGATCCCACACCACCTTGGCGATCTGCTGCACCCTCGTCCAAGATGACCACTCCCAGCCTTGATCCTACCAACCGCAGCCTCTCTCAGTTTCCATTGTTCCTGATGTCTGGGACAGGACACTGTGGAACCACCTCTTTTTTGAAATGATTTTGTCAGTAATCTTGCTATGTATACAGCTTCCACTTTTGCCCATGAGAAAACTTCCAGATCAGGCCCTTTGGTCCTAGAAAAAGAGATAGTCTTAAACTAGAGAGTCAAAAATGCGTATAGTTAGTTCAGCAGTGAGACATGGACATAGTACAAATAGTAATTGCTCTATAAACAGCTCCAAATCAAAAGGATAGTCACTAAGTACAAATGCACAAATCAGAAGATGAATTCTATGTACAAACAGGGCTTAGAGCTGTTCTTTTGACTTTGCTGTCAATAGCTGGTTTCAAACACAAAAAAGAAGCAATATGCTTAAATGCTTCAGAGTGAAGGAGTGTTTTATGTCTTTCTGTACGAGGTCAAAAGCCTAGGGTAAGGTCAGATTTTGGTATTAAGGCCACCCTTAACTGATGGTGGATCAGGGTGTCCAGTTGGTAACACACAGTGAATATCCCAGATGCAGATTTGCAATATGCTCTTTTTGTAATCTGTTCCATGTGAAACGTATCTGAGTTCACAGAAGAGAAATGATCTAGTTCTCTAATTTCTTACTTGAACTGAAAAAGGAAACCTTTTTAGAAAACAGACTATTCCCTCCAACCAACATAAAAATCCCTGTAATTGTGATAATTTAATTAATATATGCTCTGTGGATAAATTCTAGCAACTTATTTGTACAAGCTATGAAATTTTTAATGCCCTTAACGGAAAGGTTTTAAAATGCTGTTGGGACTGAAATAGTTTCTGAAATATAATTCAGTTAGCTTTGATTGTTTATATAAGGAAGGATGGGGAACTAATTATCAACCTAGATAATGCTATTATCTCTAAGAAAGCATAAATTCCTTATTATTAAGCAACTGCAAAATCCTTTTACATGTTTAATGATATGGCTGTTACAAAACTAGATTGAGTAAACTGCTGTATGTTTTCTTGTGAGGCAGTTTCATTAAGAACAGTTACATTTAGATGTGTGACAATGTGATCAGAAATGGCTCTCATTTAAGTTAGTTGTAAAATGTTTGAATAACATAGTCAGGGAGCATATTAACTATATTAGTTAGAAGTCCCAGTTTCCAGTCTTGGACTTTTAGCAAAAATATTTTCAGTGTGTCTTAATTTAACTTTGCATCCTTAACTTTTTCTTTATAACAGTATTTTTTAATTGACTTTTTATTGGAGATATGAGTTCTGAAAATCTGTGAGCTTCAAGTTCAAATTGGCCTTCAAGGTTAGATGGAAAGCTCCTATTTTTTTTTTTTTCTACCAAACTCCCTTTCTCATTCCTCAGAGCTATCTTTTTAGAACATCACCATTTCCTCAAGTTCCCTTTCTTGCCCATTCTTGTGCCAACGGTTTGGTGTTTTCTTTTAACCCATTGGTGTCTTTATATTTAGGGTGTATATTTAAAGTGCAAGTTGACTCCTGATTTTGTGTTTTTTTCCAGTATAGTAATTTTTGTCTTTTGAGGGTTTACTCTACTTACAAGTTGAGTGTTGATATAGTTGGTTTAACTCTATTTTCTTGCTGTTTGTTCTCTACTAATCCCATCTGTCCTTTCTTTAATGTCATTTGTTTCTCTTTTCCTAACTTCTTTCAGATTAATCAAATATTTTTTATTATTTCCCTTTTTTCTCCATTGTTAATTTTTAGTACTACTTTTTTGGGCTTTCAGTGGTTGAATATACATTTCCAAATGGATCGTTGTCTTATTGTACTGTACCTCATGTAAATACCTGTACCAATTTCCAAATCTTACAAGAATCTTACAAGTGTTTATTTCATTTGCTTTCTTCCCCCCAAATCAGAACAGCTTTGAAAGTCAAAAGGGTTACCCTTAGTAATTATGTTGCCTGAATTACATAAACTGGTTGGACTAGTTCCATACATAGGAAGATTCTATTTATGTAATCCCTCTCTTCCTGGATCATGTTTCTTTATAAACTGCTGCTGTTTTGAACAAAAGCAACTCTAGGTAATGATTAAGGAGAAGGCTCTGGGGGGGTCATAGATCCTGGCCCAATCCTTGATCTGCCACTTTCCAACTACATAATTTTTGTCTAATTAAACTGTGCTGTCTTAGTCTTTTCACCTGTAAAACAGAGGAAAAATATGATCAACTGAGATCAAACTCATATGGATATCATGAGGATTTAAAAACAAAATCCCAGAGGGCACAAGATGTTGCCCTTCATACAGTAGTTACTCAACAAAAGTTGCAATTATTTTTTCCCACAATCTTTTTTAAAAACACTTGCTTGCCTTTGGCCAAGCTTATACTTTGCATTTTTTGAGAACCCTTGCTGTTGGTTGCAGTAGAATGAGAGCATTATCCCACCAAACTTTGCTGGAATGGCCTCAGTCTGTCTAATCTTTCCAAATGTATATGGAGCATATCTTTCTTCTGCTTGCAAGTCTTGATGGTTGGCTATCCCCCAAGAATAAAGTCCAAACATATTAGCATAGCAAAGATTTTCCCAAGTCCTTCCTTGCTGCTCCCTCAATATAGTCCACATTCTAAAAAATTCAGCTCCTTGTTGTTTCCTGTTCAATACTCAGGCCTTAGGGCCTTTGTTCAGGCTGCCTGGAGAAGGCTCACTTATTCTTCATGAATCATCTCATCTTCATTGTTCAGGTTTCTCTGGTCTTTCACAGTCGGGTTAATTTTTCCCCTTTTTTGTGCTTTGATGTAACTTGGTACACGTTGACAGCTCTGAGAGCAATGAAAATGAGTTAAACTAATATGTGACTTCAGCACAAAATTACTCTAGAGATAAAACTTCCCCAGCCAGAATTATGAAGAAAAGTAACAGTGGTTCTCATTCCCAGAGGACCATTGAAAAAGTTTGTGGGATGTTTTTTGATATAGCAATGATTGAATGTGCAGTCACTTCTGCTATAATACTTGTTTTGAACCTGTGAATTTTTTCCAAGGCAATTAATATATTAGGAAACAAGTTGAGCATAAGGCAAATTTGAGTTTGCTTTTTGCAAAATTTCATCCATAGGAAACACTAAGGTAAATGCAGAGAACTATACCCAGATGAACCCAATTGTGTGGGAAAACAGAAAAAACACACATGCTGGGGAGAGCTGAACACAACACCCCAGAATGTGCCACTTCACACATGGCTTATTTTGAGCTGAAGACTATCAGGGCCCATCAGACTAAGGAAGAGCATTTTACCTCCCCATTAACTGCCTAAAAGAATTGAGACAGGTGGCCTGTTATAGGAAGAGAGCTATTAGCAGAAAGAACGTTTTGTATCCAGAAAGTCTTATCTGCATGGCAAGGAAAACATTTTTAAAACACTTGCTCTTTTCCTTTTCCTGTGAATTATCTTCAACCCTGTTGAAGCCCCAGAACCCTAGCTCCTTCTCCTTATCTCAGGATGGTATATAAATCTCCATTACCTGACTGCTGGGGAGTCTCATGTTTTATTAGGACTCATATACATGTGAAATTTGTTTTTCCTTTGCTCATTTGGCTTATGTCAATTTATTTATCAGACCAGCCGATGAACCTAGAAGGGAAGAAGGGAAAAGTTTCCCACCTCACAGCACTCACGTTCACACACACACACACACACACACTTTCTCTTTCTCCAAACATCTACCACCTATCTCAGTTCATCAGATGTTATTCTATGAAATTATGTTTTCATATTCTTTTGTATTGTGAAATGTCATATATAAAACAAAACAAAAATACTTGTGCAACATCTTAAATCTGTTTAAGAATTCTAGTTCAAAACACCAAGTGGTCCTTGCAAAAGAGAAAGCATGAGAGGATCCCAGTGGAAATCATCAATACTTCTTATGGTCCTTTTGGTGCTAATAGTGTTGGGTTTAGGGGTTTCCCACATCACAGTTTCTGCAGTCTTCAGCTGCCAGGTAAAGCTCCCAATGCAGATGGGAATCCTGGAAAAAAAATTTCCAGCAAGGAAGTAGACATTAATTGACTACTAAGACTAAGATTATACATTGAATCAAAATTTCAATTTTGATGAGCTTGGTGTCTATTATAAGCACATGTTCCAAAAGGTCTACATCTCAAAGGCAAAAAGACTTGCCCCAGGAATGAAGACAGAGAGATCACCGACAGGAGGATGATGAGTTATACCTGTCTACATTTGATATTACAATTTCCCTCCACCCCTCACACTTTCAGAAAACCTTCCTTTCATTACTTCACAATAACTTGAAAGCTGAAGTCCTTCCAACCCCCACTTCCCCAAGAAAACACTAGGACTTCTTGGCAAGGTAAAGTGCCATATTCTCCCTAGAAGTTATAAATTTACTAATGTTGAACAAACATAAAATTTTTGTTAACATTTTTATTAGGTTTTAGGGATTTGCTCTTTTTTTTTAAAATTAACATATAATGTATTATTTGCTTCAGGAGTACAGGTCTATATATCATCAGGCATACACAATTTACAGCACTTATCATAGCACATACCCTCCCCAATGTCCATCACCCATCCTTATCCTTCTCCCTATCTCTCTCCTCCCCACCAGCAACTGTCCGTTTGTTTCCTGAGATTAAGAGTCTCTTACGGTTGTCTCCCTCCCTGGTCCCATCTTGTTTCATTTTTTCCCTCTAGACCCTCCATGACCCCTCACCCTGCATCTCAAACTCCTCATATCAGATATATCATATGATAATTGTCTTTCTCTGGTTGACTTATTTTACTTAGCATAATACCCTCTAGTTCCAACCATGTCATTGCAAATGGCAGGATTTTGAATTTATTGATGGCTGCATAGTATTCCATTATATATATATATATATATATATATCTCATATCTTCTTTATCTATTCATCTGTTGATGGGCATCTAGGTTCTTTCCATAGTTTGACTATTATGGACATTGCTGCTATAAACATTGGGGTGCACGTGCCCCTTCGGATCACCACATTTGTATCTTTAGGGTAAATCCCCAGTAGTGCAATAGCTGGGTCATAGGGTATCTCTATTTTCAAACTTCTGAGGAGTCTCCATACTGTTTTCCAGATTGGCTGCACCAGCTTGCATTCCCACCAACAGTGTAGGAGGGTTCTCCTTTCTCTGCATCCTCACCAACATCTGTCATTTCCTGACTTGTTAATTTTAGCTGTTCTGACTGGTGTGAGGTGGTATCTCACTGTGGTTTTGATTTGTATTTCCCTGATGCTGAATGATATGGAGCCACTTTTTCATGTGTCTGTTGGCCATCTGGATGTCCTCTTTGCAAAAATGTCTGTTCATGTCTCCTGCCCATTTCTTGATACGATTCTTTGTTCTTTGGGTGCAGAGTTTGATAATTTCTTTATGGATTTGGGATACTAGCTCTTTATCTGATATGTCATTTGCAAATATCTTTTCCCATACTTTCAGTTGTCCTTTGGTTTTGTTGACTGTTTCCTTTGCTGTGCAAAAGCTTTTGATCTTGATGAAGTCCCGATAGTTCATTTTTGCCCTTGCTGCCCTTGCCTTTGGTGAAGTTTCTAGGAAGAAGTTGCCACAGCTGAGTTTGAAGAGGTTGCTGTCTGTGTTCTGCTCAAGGATTTTGATGGATTCCTATCTCACATTGAAGTCTTTCATCCATATTGAGTATATTTCTATGTGTGGTGTAAGGAAATGGTCCAGTTTCATTCTTCTGCATGTGGCTGTCCAATTTCCCCAACACCATTTTTTGAAGAGATTGTCTTTTTTTCCACTGTACATTCTTTCCTGCTTTGTCAAAGATTAGTTGACCATAGAGTTGAGAGTCCATTTCTGGGCTCTCTATTCTGTTCCATTGACCTATGCATCGGTTTTTGTGCCAGTCCCATACTGTCTTGATGATTATAGCTTTGTAATAGAGCTTGAAGTCTGCTATTGTGATGCTGCCAACTTTGCTTTTCTTTTTCAACCTCCCTCTGGCTATTCAGGATCTTTTCTGGTTCCATATAAACTTTAAGATTATTTGCTCCATTTCTTTGAAAATAATTGATGGTATTTTGGTAAAGATTGCATTGAAAGTATAGATTGCTTTAGGAAGCATAGACATTTTCACAATATTTATTCTTCCAATCCATGAGCATGGAACACTATTCCATTTCTTTGTGTCTTCCTTAACTTCTTTTATGAATACTTTATAGTTTTCTGAGTACAGATTCTTTGCCTCTTTGGTTAGGTTTATTCCTAGTTATCTTATGGCTTTGTGTGCAATTGTAAATGGGATCAACTCTTTAATTTCTCCCTCTTCTGTCTTGCTGTTGGATATAGAAATGCAACTGATTTAAAAAAAAAAAAAGAAATTCAACGGATTTCTGTACTTGATTTTATATTCTGACACTTTACTAAACTCCTGTATGAGTTCCAGCAGTTTTGGAGTGGAGCCTTTTGGGTTTTCCACATAAAATATCATATAATCTGCAAAAAGTAAGAGTTTGACTTCTTCTTTGCCGATTCTGATGCCTTTTATTTCATTTTGTTGTCTGATTGCTGAGGCTAGGAATAGCCTGAATAGGTGAATAGCAGTGATAATAGTGGACAGCCTTGTCACGTTCCTGAACTTAGGGGAAAAGTTCTCAGTTCTCCCCATTGAGAATGATATTCACTGTGGGTTTTTCATAGATGGCTTTTATGCTATTGAGTGAATCATATGGTTCTTGTTATTTCTTTTATTAATGTATAGTAGCACATTGATTGATTTGCAAATTTTGATTTCCTGCAGCCCAGAAATAAATCCCACTTGGTTGTGGTGAATAATCCTTTTAATGTACTGTTGGATCCTATTGGCTAGTATTTTGGTGAGAATTGTTACATCCGTGTTCATCAAGGATATTGGTCTGTAATTCTCCTTTTTGATGGGGTCTTTGTCTAGCTTTGGGATCAAGGTAATGCTGGTTTCATAAAATGAGTCTGAAAGTTTTCCTTCCATTTCTATTTTTTGGAACAGTTTCAGGAGAATAGATACTAATTCTTCTTTAAATGTTTGGGAGAATTCCCCTAGGAAACCATCGGGCCCTGGACTCTTGTTTGTTGGGAGATTTTTAATGACTGCTTCAATCTCCTTACTGGTTATCAGTCTGTTTATGTTTTTTATTTCTTCCTGGTTCAGTTTTGGTAGTTTATATGTCTCTAGGAATGCATCCATTTCTTCTAGATTGTCAAATTTGGGTGTATAGTTGCTCATAATATGTTCTTATACTTGTTTGTATTTCTTTGGTGTTGGTTGTGATCTCTCCCCTTTCATTCATGATTTTATTAATTTGTGTTTTTTCTCTTTTCTTTTTGATAAGTCTGGCCAAGTGTTCATCAATCTTATTAATTTTTTTAAGGAACCAGCTCCTAGTTTCTTCGATTTGTTTTACTCTTCTTTTGCTTTCTATTTCCTTGATTTCTGCCCTCATCTTTATTATTTCTCTTCTCTTGCTGGGTTTAGACTTTCTTTGTTGTTCTTTCTCCAGCTTCTTTAGGTGTAGAGTTAAGTAGTGTGCTCAAAACCTTTCTTGTTTCTTGAGAAAGGCTTATATTGCTATATACTTTCCTCTCAGGACCGCCTTTGCTGTGTACCAAAGATTTTGAACAGTTGTGTTTTCATTTTCATTTATTCCCATGAATTTTTAAAATTCTTCTTTAATTTCCTGGTTGACCCATTCATTCTTTAGTAGGATGCTCTTTAGCCTCCATATATTTGAGTTCTTTCCAACTTTCCTTTTGTGATTGAGTTCTAGCTTCAGAGCATTGTGGTCTGAAAATATGCAGGGAATGACCCCAGTCTTTTGGTACCAGTTGAGACCTAACTTGTGACCCAAGAGGTGATCTGTTCTGAAGAATGTTCCATGTGCACTAGAGAAGAATGTGTATGCTGTTGTACTGGTATGTGATGTTCTAAATATATCTGTGATGTCCATCTGGTCCAGTGTATCATTTAAAGCCTTTATTTCCTTTTTGATCGTTTGCTTAGATGATCTGTTCAATTCAGTGAGGGGGATGTTAATGTCTCCTACTATTATTGTATTACTGTCAATGTGTTTCTTTGATTTTGTTATTAATTGGTTTATATAATTGGCTGCTCTCATGTTAGGGGCTTAGATATTTAAAATTGTATGATCTTTTTGTTGGACACACCCTCTAAGTATGTTATAGTGTCCTTCCTCATCTCAGATTATAGTCTTTGGCTTAAAATCCAATTTATTGATATAATGATATCCACCCCAGCTTTCTTTTTATGCCCATTAGCATGGTAACTTGTTTTCCACCCACTCTAAATCTGGAGGTGTCTTTGGGTCTAAAATGAATTTCTTACAGACAGCATATCAATTGGTCTTGTTATTATTATTTTTTTTAATCCATTATGATACCCTGTGTCTTTGGATTAGCAAATTGAGCCCATTTACATTCAGGGTAACTACTGAAAGATAGTTACAATGGCCTGTATGGTGACTGTTACTTTCTGGTCTACTACTTTTAGGCTCTGCTTTTGCTTAGAGGACCCCTTTCAATATTTCCTGCAGTGCTGGCTTGGTGTGTACAAATTCTTTTAGTTTTTATTTGTCCTGGAAGCTCTTTATCTCTCCTTCTATTTTCAATGACAGCCTAGCTGGCTATAATATTCTCGGCTGCATATTTTTCCATTTAGTGTTCTGAGTATATCATGCCAGTGATTTCTGGCCTGCCAGGTCTCTGTGGATAGGTCTGCTGCCATATAATATTTCTACCATTGTATGTTATACAACTCTTATCCCTAGCTGCTCTCAGGATTTTCTTTGTCCTGAGACTTGTAAGTTTTACTATTAGATGATGGGGTATGGACCTATTCTTACTGATTTTGAGAGGGGTTCTCTGTGCCTCTTGGATTTTGATGCTTGTTCCCTTCACCAAATTAGGGAAATTCTCTGCTATAATTTGCTGCAATATACCTTCTGCCCCTCTCTCTCTTTCTTCTTCTTCTGGGATCCCAATTATTCTAATATTGTTTCATCTTATGGTATCACTTATCTCTCGAATTCTCCCCTCATTGTCCAGTAGTTGTTTATCTCTCTTTTTCTCAGCATCTTTATTCTCCATCATTTGGTCTTCTATATCACTAATTCTCTCTTCTGCATCACTTATCCTAGCAGTAGGAACCTCCATTTTTTATTGCACTTCTTTAATATCTTTTTTATTTCAAGTTGGTTCGGTTTTAGTTCTTTTATTTCTCCAGAAAGGGATTTTATTTCTCCAGAAAGGGATTCTCTAGTGTCTTCCATGCTTTTTTTGAGCCCAGCTAGCACCCTGATAATTGTCATTCTGAACTCTGGTTCTGACATGTTACTAAAGTCCATATTGATTAGGTCAGTATCCATCAGTACTTCCTCTTGTTTTTTTTTTGTTTGTTTGTTTGAGATGAGTTTTTCCACCTTCATTTTACCCAGATAAGAATAGAAGAATAAGAGGACAAAATACTAAAAGGTCACAACAACTCAAGAAAAATATACACTAACCCAATTGGAAGAGACCTGAAACTGGGGAGAGAAGAAAGGGGAAAAAAAAAAAAAAGATTAGGCTGGTGAATAGAACAGAGTCACCCACTTGATTTTAGGTGTATTTTTGGCTGTTAGAAGAGACTCCCTCCTAAAATTTTAAAGAAAGAAAAACTTATATATATACACGAAAATTAGGATAAACATGATGAAGGGATTGAGTTGACTGTAAAGATGAAAATTTAAAAAAAGATTCTAAAGAAGGAATTGATAAAATAAGAAGCTGGTTGAAAAAAGAAAGAAAAAAAGAAAAAAGAAGAAAAAGAGGAAAGAATGTGATCAGGCTGGAGACTAGAATAAAGCTATGCACTGATTTAGGGTATATTTTGATCTGTTAGAAAAAACTGTATCCCAAAATTTTAAAGAAAGAAAAACCTATATGTATACAAAAATAAGGTTGAATACAATGAAAGGATAGAATATGACTATGACAATGTAAATTTAAAAAGAGTTTTTAAAATGTTATGATGAGATAGAATAGTTAAAAATGGTTAAAACAGGAAAGAGGAAAAATTTTTAAAAATTGAATAAGAAAAAAAAATTTAAAAATTTTTAACTTTGAAAGACTAATGAATCATGTGGAAAAAGCCATGAATTCTATGTGTTGCTTTCCCCTAGCTCTGGAGTTCCAGCATTCTCACTGATGGGTGAACTTTGTCTTGGCTGGATGTTCTTGCTGATCTTCTGGGGGAGGGGCCTATTGCATTGATTCACAAATGTGTTTGCCTGAGGCGGAATCGCGCTGCCCTTGCTAGGGATCAGGCTATTTAATCTGCTTGTGTTTGCTCTTGGGAGCTTGTGTTCCCTGAACGCTTTCCATAAAGCTTTGGAGGACAGGAATGAAGATGGCAGCCTCCCAATCTGCAGTCTCATAGGAGCCGAGAGCTCGGGACCCCACTCCTCAGTGCACTCTCAGAGAAAAGCAGTCAATCCCTCCTGTCTCCCTGGTCTCTGATTGCACTCTGAGCTCATCCAGCCTGTGGCCAAGCATTTCTATCTCTAGTGCATGGCCCCGTTTGGAGTCTCCAATCCCAGAAAATTCCTGCAGTGCACTCCCACACCACTCCTACTGGAGGAAAAAGGAGAGGGCCTCCCCAGATCTGCCATCTGCAGGGTCCCTGCTTGAAGAGCAGTGGCCTAACTGTGCCTCATATAACGGCTTAAGGTAACCCAGAGCTGAGAACCCATTCCTCGGCTCCATCTCTGCAGCTAGCTTCCCTGCTCTGACACCTGGGAGCTCTGTTGTACTCAGATACCCCTGGTCTTTTTGTACCCCAGAGTGATACTGAGCTCACACTGTCCCCTCGAGGGCTTCCCCTCAACTCCCCCCAGTTTAGCCTCTGGAGCTACATCCCTCAGTGAATCAGATTTCTAAAAGTTCTGATTTTGTGCTCCACTGCTCTCTCACTTGCCAGGAGCCTACCCCTCCCCTCACAGTCTATCTTCCCATATATTGCCTTGCATTCAATTCTCTGCACGTCTTACCTTCCAGAAAATGGTTGATTTTCTGTTCCTAGAATTGCCGCTCTTCTTCTCTTCGATCTCCTGTTGAGTTTGTAGGTGTTCAGAATGGTTTAACAGCGATCTACCTGAACTCCTGGGACCTAATGATATTTAGGTCTCCTACTCCTCTGCCATCTTGCTCCTCCCATGTTCTGTTTTGTTTTCAACATGTTGCTGACAAAATGTTTGAGTGTTGTGCCTCTAACTCCATTTTCCCCTACCATAAATCCTGTGGTTTTTTAATTATACAGTTTTGTATGACAAGTGTTTTTAGGAGTCTGTCACATTCTAGCAGAATGGACTGTACCACTATATCTAATGGGCTTGTGCTCAGAATGCTAGTCAATGCCATGTGTGGGAAAAAAAACAATTTTCTTATGTTGGACATCATTTCCTATGTCCCTATTGGCATAAACATATAAGAAGAGCTCTAATTATCTAAGCACAGAGCCTAACTTTATTTTACAAATAGACAAAAAGTGGTTTTGAACAGTTGATTCTTAAATATATACTGAAATTTCAAGAAACATCTCTACTGTACAAGTTGAAGGAGGATTATATTTTTTTCTAAGAGTTGTTCACAGTTTGGGGAACACAATCCTCTGGTTACAATACTAAACAGGATTATTTAATCTCAAAAAGAAAAATAAACCTACACAAAGAAGTAATCAGTGAAAACAACCATCAGCATTAGTCTGCTCTCGTGTCATTCCTGTACTGATTCTATGTATTCATGCAAATATTGGATCCTTCATTATATCTTCCAGTATAGTCATGCCTGAGCATCTGTATACTGAGATACATATTACAGATCAAGTTCCCCTAATAGATTTAGGGTATAATGTGCTATTAATCACATCTTTTCATTTTCCATTTTCTAACATTGTGACATCTGGGGTCTTGTTATACCTATTGGAATTGACCCTTGTAGGATTAACCAATCTCTAGAGGTAGTTTGTCCAAAGTCATGTTTTTCAAATACAAACCAGCCAATCCAGGGGATACACCCCAATCATCTCCTTTATAGGTTCTCACACTTCAGGCCACTATCTACCTGCTCTAATCACTCCAGGGCCAGGTGCCACACAACTAGGGGCAGCCCCTATGTTCTGGAGTCTGTTGAAATTATTCAAACTAGCCATTCCTAAATCTGCTTACTTTGGGTCACCTTCTGTGGAATCTACAGTAAAGACTCTGACCCACAGTTCCCCACCTCCCACTTTTCTCTGCCTCTTGACCAACACCGGTGCTTCCCTGTATGGCTCTCTATGACATTGTATGTCCCCTCCTCTTGGGAACTGTATAACTGAATAACAATCTTCAATCACAATTGTCTCTTGCTCTGTTGGCCTTACCATACCTCAAATTTTCTATAATATACTATATGTTAAAACATGTATTTATTTTAAAATATGGATAAAGTTTGGCTTATTTTCTATGCATTTTATAATCATAAATGGGGTATGACAACTAACTGTTATACAATGGTACCATCACTTCTGATGGGATTGTAGACTACTGAACCAGTTGCTGACTACCTTATGAAGAGTATTAGCATAGTTTTAGAATAACTATTTCAGTTAGAGGTTTGTTAGTCAACTTTAAGGTAAAACAAATGGCACTTTTCGTCTGTGTATCTCAGCATGATAAAGTATTTTGACAATGTCATGGAAGTCTGGCTTTCCTCTATGGAATATAGGATGCATGATATGGAGTATGATCCCACCAAAGACTCAAATCAGAGCAATGACTCTCTGTCCAGGCTTCATGATTAAACTTACAACATTCCATCAATTGGGCCTCAAATATAATGTTTTAACAGAGAGAAAATATGATAATCAGAAATTGAAATTCTTATTTTTTGGCAATTAAAATTTCTATATAAATTAAAGACTATAATTGTGACATACTTCCAGTCCTTGAGAGTTGAGTTAGCATAAATCAGCACCCTAAATTTGACAATCCCGAGACAGTGTCAAGATCAAGCAACCAATCCTGTAATGATCTGACAATCTTTTAGGAGAGACTTGGATCTTGATAAATTTACCAGAAAACCGAAATAAATCACAACTGATACTAGAATTGTAATTCAAGTTCATATGTCTCCTCTTACTCTAAATCACTATTTTCTTTTGTTGGCATGTTTCTAATTCCCATTATATTTGCATAACTACTATCTGTTTTTTTCAACAGCAGATTCTTGAAATTGAGTTGTACCTTCTCTAGATTTAGGAAACATAATGTCTACTGAGTGACTGGCACATAGGGAGTGTTGAATGAATAATATAGATAAAGCTATAAAGTTATCAATCATTATAGCCTCACTACAGTGATGACAAAATAATGTACTCCAAGGCTAGAGGTCTCTGAGGTCAAGACCCAACTTTGCCACCTAAAGCTATATGTCCTTGAGTATACTCTTTAAATTTTAGTTTCAACATCTCTGAGAATTTACATATCACTTACGTTATAAGGTTCATAATTATTTAAACATGTGAAGTGTTTAATTAAAGACAAGTTCCCATAAGCTATTGGTTAAATCTAATTTTCATTACCACTGTTATTTCTGTTTTTATCTTTTTTTTTTTCTTCGATAGAGAGGGTTGGGAGGAGCAGAGGAAGAAGGAGAGAGAGAATCTTAAGCAGACCCCATACCCAGTACAGAGCCTTAGGTGGGACTTGATCTCCTGACCTTGAGATCATTACCTGAGCTGAAATCAAGAGTAAAATGCTTAAGTGACTGAGCCACCTAGGACCCTCTGGTTTGATCATTTTTAGCCCTTATCCTCCATCTCATCAGAACTGATAAACTGAATTGTTTTCACCATCAGAAAAGCTGAACTGCTTTCATCCTTAACTTTGGAATATGTGTAATGCAAAAAGTGAGACTGCATTAATGCAGAATGTGTAATGTGTAATGTAGAAAGTGAACATTTGGTTCTTGAATCTAGGATCTGAAATATTTAAGTACTCCAAATTGCCTCACCTCTGCTCTATCTTCTCAAATCTGATCTTTGGAGAAAATGACTTTTGCCTGGCATGAGACTGTTTTAACTAAAAGAATTTTGTTCACATCGTCTTGATAGTTTTGACTAAAAGGGTTAGTTGTATGGGTAATGAAGGGTAATAATACATTACAATTGATATTAACCTAATTAAATGGGAAAATATCAGGTACGACTTTCAGAGGAAACTTAATGAATAGAAGACTCAAAAGTAAATCACTTAACTCATTTATGCATAAGTGTTTCTACTAGAATTGAGACATTTTTTTTCTTCATTTCTTCCCCTTGGTTCTAAGCATAAAAGCAATCCATGGGAACAAAAACCTCTACAAATTCCCAATTCTAGGATTACTTAGGTAGAACAGAAGCATACAGTTATTTTTGTGTTTGTGTTATTACAGAAAAATATTAAAGACAGGGATAAGTACTTTAAAATTAACAGAAATTCACATATCAGGAACAAAATTTCAACTTTTAGTTTCATATATTCACTGAAAGAGCACCTGTAAACTCACAAATTTTGATTCCTGCTATTGTCTTAAATCACAGGGCCAATTTCCCTCTATTATATTCATTAAAGTTTAATGTAGGTTCAACAAAAAATGTGGAGTTCTCTGCCAGGATTTCCTAGTGGTGCTACAAATCAATTCCAAAAAATAATTGTGTTAGAAACACAATAGTCAACCCAAGCACAATCCAATATTTGCTGGCCATGTTGGCAAGTTTCCACAAAGAAGTACCCTGAGAGAGTGGGGAGAAGTTCATTGCCAAGCAGTCATTGGTCATTTCAGTCATTACCTTTTGAGTACTGTGACATATTGTAGAGATGTCCCCAAGTAAAGTCAGGGTGAATAAGACCTCAAAATATGGAAACAAGTGAAATACCCTTTCTCTATAACCTCCAACAAAATCATGTAAATTTCTGATATACAGTGAGAAGAATCATGGCTGTGTGAGTTCAAAAACAAATGTCAGAATATTTCTAAGCCTTTTGGTTAATATTCCCACAGCTGGTACATTTGTGATTTAAACCCTTTCCCTGGTGCCTTAAATTATCCAGACTCTCAGTTTTTGTTTTTGTTTTTCTAATGGTGTCCATGGGATTCCTCTTCAGGTCAGGGAGGAATGAACCTACATGAGTTGTTCCTTCAGTTGTTAGATCAGGTGTCAGGAAAAACCCAGACCTGGGTCTTTCTTTTGTTAACTGTGGGAATCGACAGCTGTGTTATTCCTCCAGCCCTTGATGTCCCAAACCAGTTCTCCTTCCTCTTGTCGCCTTTCAGAGTTGTCTTTTGGTTGCCTATTGTGTTCTTTCTGGGGTTTATAATCTTAGTAAGTCAGGAAGAGCAGAGAGAAATGAAGTCTATGCCATTTTATCTGGGCTAGAAAATCTACATTGACTAAAGTCATGAATTTTAAAATGTGTGAGTGTTATATTTCAAAATCAGATGGCTTTCTATGTGTGTGTCTGATTTTTGCACCCTATTTTATTTCACAACTATGTTTGGATTAATCAAGTTTGCCTCTGTTTTTCATCAGCACAATTATGCCTCTTCTCACTGCCCTGTTTAAAAAAAAGTTACAGTTTATGTATATTTTTGCTGCTATTGCTCTTGCTTGTCTATATTCAGCTGATATGTTCTTGAACAAATCAAATTGTCACATTGTCTCCAGGCTCATTTTCCCATTTGTAAAAATAGAGAGATTCATTGAAAATATGTCTCTGAAAATCTGTTACCAAATAAATACTGAGGACATGAAAAATGTAAGCCAGCAAATGAGGGAGATGGTTTGGCAGAGACTCTCATGAAAGTCTGAACCAGAGATTTCTTCAAGTTTATCAAATCAACCAGTATTTGCTTGGAATGTTTCACCATGTGACTTTAGGCTTGGTACTTTCTCTCCCTGATAATTTTCCATTCTGTAATTCAACTTAAAAAAAAAAAAAAACAAACATTTTATTTATTCATTTGACACAGAGAAAGAGTGAGAGAAGGAACACAAGCAGGAGTGGAAGGAGGGAGAAGTAGGCTCTCCACTAAGCAGGGAGCCTGATGGAGGAGGGCTCAATCCCAGGACCATAGGATCATGACCCAAGCAGAAGGCAGACAATTAATGACTGAGCCCCCCAGGCACCCCTAACTTTCTATTCTGTAATTCAGCTTTTTAATTTTTTTAATTCTTTTTAATCTCCGAAGATTCTACCAGTTTTCTTTGACTCTGTTTTTCTAAGCTCTATTCTGGACAATATATTCAACACAATGATTGAGACAATCTTAGAAGTGTTTGAAACATAGTTACAGTCATAAGACTTATACCTGTATAACTATAATCACCAAAATATATTAGAATCAGAATGCCATCCAATGTGTGAATGAAAGCTTGCTAGAATAAAAGCTCCATGAGGAGAAACACTGAGCTGATTTTATGCACTGTTTACCCCAGTGTTTAGAGCAGAGGCTCAATGAATATTCATTGAATTAATACCAGGCAGCAGAAGTAAGATGTTAAACGTTAAAAATCGACACGGTATAATTTACAGTGAATAAAAAGCTATAGCTAACCAAATAGAATGGATGCTGGCTGGTGTGTGGCACCAATGTGTACGCACTACTGAGAAGGAGATCTGGGTACAGATCCAGGAGAGAAAGAGAGAGACTCTCTGGTGGCTAAAGGAGATGCCCCTGGAACAGGGATTCAAAGATTTGTATATTTCAAATGGGTTGGGAGGGTGAAGAATGGTGGGGAGGTAACCCGGGAAATGATTTGAATAAAAGTACCCAGGTCAGAGTTCTAGAGAGTGCATTACAACAATGTTAAATGTTCTCAATCAAATGAAACTTATTACTGATATTAAAAAAACTGAAAGAAAAAAGGTGTCTTTTGACCATATTGTTCTTGCTGTCTGTGTGTTTAGATCTTCTCTATAGGGAGAAATAGAAACAACTAGGAAATTTTTCACGTGGCATGAGTAATCAGGAGAGTGGGAGGGTCACCTTATGCATGCATAAATAAATCACATTAAGATTCCTGCATGTGTCTCACAGCCTGCCTTGACCCTGTCCTGATCTGGGAAGCAATAAAGAGAACAGTGAGTCAGAGCCATTATTTAGTTATACAGAAGAAAAGACTAACAAATGTTAAATCCACTATTGGCCTCTCTTCTGTCCTTATATTTTCCCAACACTATTAACCAGGATGCAGACTATCCCCTATCAGAATCTGGAAAAGCGAAAAAGATTTAGTTACTGACTAAAGAGCATATATCTAAAGGAAATATTATTATTACAGAGAAGCAGACAAAAATGCCCATTTTAAAATTTGATTTGAGGGGCCCTTGGGTGGCTCAGTGGGTTAAGCATCTGCCTTCAGTTCAGGTCATGATCTCCGGGTCCTGGGATCAAGCCCCGCTTCTTCGGGATTTCTGCTCAGCGGAGAGCCTGCTTCCCCCACCCTCTCTCTCTCCTTTCCCGTCTGCCTGCTTGTGATCTCTCTGTCAAATAAATAAAATCTTCTAAACATTTTTTGATTTGAACTTTAAATCTCATCGCATACACTGTATATACTGGGGAAGAATGCCTGTAATAATAAGTAAAGTATCAGAATGCCATTCTGGCTTAATCACGGGACAGAAGAGATTCTAAGACCTGAGGGCACTATTGTGTTTACTCCACCCAAAAGCATAAAGGCTACATTCTAGGGAAACAAAAAGATAAAAGGGTGCCTCCAAACAATGAAAATGCCTATGTGAAGTTAAGTCTGTAACAACCTAAATTCCCTTCTCATAAATTGGCAAAACACAATTATGTTATGTGTGACACAACACAAAGCATTGACCTTGAGAGTTGGTTTTACACCTGTAAAATGTTAATTCATCACCTTCTAACTAATTCAGCTTCTCTGAAGGAACATTGCAATTTATTGAAGGAACACACAGAGACATTTAGAAGCCTCCCCTTCATTAACTTTAAAAGTTGCTAATCTCAATGATCTCCATAGGCCAATTTATTAAAAGAAAAATTAGTTTAGTGCTTGATGAGTGGAACCTCAGAGCCTAAATTAATCAGTTCAGCACCAACGTCATTGTGGTGGGCAATCATCTTCCCTTTTAAACCCTTCTCTTTTATCTCCTGTATCTTCCAAAAGCCCTTTAGGACTCCGATTTTTCACTTTTGTTTCATTCTTTCATGCATCCTCACATTCACTACATGATATCTTACATGGCTCTTCGTGTCATTATTATTTTTTAATTTTAATAAGATTTTTATTTAACCAAATAAATCCAAAATCTTGTCATTTTAAAATGCAAGCCACATAAAAATGAGTAATACATTTTATATTCTTGATTTAAAATGAGTGCTCAAATCCAATTATAATTTTACATTTACAACACATCTTGATTTGAAAGTTAAATTTTATCAAATGTATTTCATCTGTACTTAGATGTTATAAGATTCACAGTTGAGAAAGAATATTCATATGCCCAAGTTGTTCCAAACATACCTTAAAATTTTTCAATAACTGAATCAAATATCAGTGTTCTAAGTTCAATTTAACACTAATTAAAATTAAGCCAAATTTTAAAAATCCTTTTCTTTTTAATTGCTATGTAGTATCCTGTTGTATGGATGGCCCACAGTTTGTTTATTGATTCACCCAGTGAAGGATATTCAAGTTGTCTCCAGATTTTGGCAATTGTAATAGAGCTGCTATAAATATTTGCATACAGGTTTGTGTGTTAGCATAATGTTACATTCTTCTAGGGTAAATATCCAAAAGAGGGAATGCTGGCATATGGTTAAGTCTATGTTTAACCTCGTGGAAAACAGTTATTTTCCAGAGTGCTTGTATTATTTTTTCATTCTCACCAACACTATAGGAGTGTTCCAGTTGCTTTGTATCTTAACAGCCTTTGGCTTGGTAAGTAACTTTATTTATTTATTTATAAAATTTATTTATTTGTTTGAGAGAGAGCACAGATGGGGAGGAGGAGAGAGGTAGAGGAAAAGGGAGAAGCAGATTCCCCACTGAGTAGGAACCCCCCAACCCATGGAGCTTGGTCCCAGGACCCCAGGATCATGAACTGATCTGAAGGCAGAGGCTTAACCCACTGAGCCACCTAGACACCCCTATTTATTTATTTTTAAAGACATTTATTTTAGAGAAAGCACAAGCAGGAGAGTCGGAGGGAGAGAGAGATAGAATCTGAATCAGACTCTGCGCTGAGTGTGGAGCCCCATTTGGGGCTCAATCTCACGACCTTGAGATCATCACCCGAGCTAAAACCAGGAGCTGGATGTTTAACTCACTGCACCACCCAGGCCACCCCTGCTGAGTAACGTTAATTTGAGCCATTCCATCATGTCTGCCGTGATGTATTTCCCTTATAGCTAGGGACATTAAACATCACTTTATGTGTTGAATTGCCTCTTACATGTCCTCTTTGGAGAAGTGTCTATTCGAGTACCTACTCAGGTTTCAGAATTGATTATCTGCATCCCTTGGGAAACAACTTTATTAACTAGAGTACAGTGCTTTTGTCAAGGTCCCTTTGCCTTTGGTCCTACAGACTATTAATTTCCAAAGTTATTCAAGTCAGCACTTTTCCCCCAATTCACTTGTTTTATACCTTTCATTCCCCCAGTAAGGTTGTGTCATACATTTTCAGAATGGTTAAACTGAGGCTTATGAATCATTTTTAGAGTTTATTTGAGCAAAATCAGTTGCAATTGGGTAGTACCAAGCCAGAAGTTGTTGGAAGTACTCCACCAACTGGAGCCAGGGGAAAGCATTGTATAGAGGTGAGGCTGAAGCAAAAGAAGGAAATGATTTGACCGGCTATAGCTTAAGCTGTTGCCTTATTGGGAAAACCTAGTTGGCTGTTTGATTTGGTTGTCCTTAGATTTTGATTCCTTAACCTTAAGGCATTTCAGGCTTAGATTCTGGTTTGCTTACATGGGCTGCTAAGGTATTAAAGCCACCTCAGTCTAAGGCCTCCTTGTTAGAGTAATTTAATAATCCAGTCAAGATCCTTCGGTCAGTATCTGCATTTCACTCTGAGATCTCTGAAGTGCCTAAATTATTTTCTAAAATCTGCATATGTTAAGGTTTGTTCTTTGGGCTGTGAAGTTGTAATAGGTTTTGACAAACACATAGCATCATATGCCCGCCATAATATATCACAAAGAATAGCTTCACTGCCTTAAATAAATCTTCTGTGGTTCACTAATTCAACCCTCCCCATCCCCAATCCAAACCCAACCATTAATGTGTTTACTGTCTCTATAGTTGAGACTTTTCCAGAATATCACGTTACATAAACTTTGTACATAAACTATGTAACTTTTTTAAACTGGCTTTTTCATTCAGCAATATGTTATTTAAGATTCATCCAAGTCTTTTTGTTCTTGATAGCACACTGCTTTTTATCATTAAAATAGTATTCAATTGAATGGATTGAAGAATATTTTAATTCCAGTTTTTGGCAATTATGAGTAAAGATGCTATAAATATTTGGACAAAGGGTTTTTGTGTGTGTGGGACATAAATTTTCAAATCCATTGGGTACATACCTAGGGGTGCAATTGTTGGATCATATGGTAAGATTATGGGTAGCTTTGAAAGAAGCTGACAAATGGTCTTCAAAGTGGCTGCATAATTTTTATTCTAAGCAGAAATCAGTTAAGAGTTCCTACTGCTCTGCATCCTTGTCAGCAATTGGTATTGTCTGTTTTTTGGATTTTAGGTTGGAGCCCTACTCTAATGTGACTGCCATATTTCTAAGAAGAGGAAGAGACACTTTGATACATGCACATAGAGAGAAGACCACAGGAAGTCACAGGGACTCCAGAAAGGATTCAGAGTTGGAGAAATCTGAATGCCAACCTAAGCCAATCCTAGCAAACCCTCACTTTCAGCAGACCCCTGGCCTCAAACCCTAATCCATGCCCTAAACTCAGCTTCCCCAGGAAGGAAGCTATATAGCTGGCTGTGAGGGCAGCCATCTGCTACCCAAAGAGAGGCTTCAGGAGAATCCAAACCTATCAATACCTCTTCCTGGACATGCGACTTCCAGAATTGTGAGAAAATAAATTTCTGTCATTTAACCACCCAGTCTGTGGTATTTTATTATGGCTGCCCTAGCAAAATAATCCAGTAGGTTCTATAGGTTTTCTCCTATGTTTTCTTCTAGAAGTTTTTTTTTTTTTTTTTTTTAAATATTTTATTTATTTATTTGACAGAGAGAGATCACAGGTAGGTAGAGAGGCTGGCAGAGAGAGAGAGAGAGAGAGGGAAGCAGGCTCCCCACGGAGCAGAAAGCCTGATGTGGGACTTGATCCCAGGACCCTGAGATCACGACCTGAGCCGAAGGCAGCAGCTTAACCCACTGAGCCACCCAGGCGCCCCATCTTTTAGAAGTTTTATATTTTTAAAATTGATATTATGTCTACAATCCATTTTGAGTAAATTATTGTGACAGGTACAAGCTCTGTGTCTAGGTTATTTTTATTTTTATTTACTTATTTATTTTTTGCATATGGATGTGGAATCATACTTGTACTTGTCATAAAAAGACTATTCTTTTTCCATTGAATTGCTCTTGCCCCTTTGTCAGAAAGCAATTGACTATTTTTTATGTGAGGTTATTATTATTTTGATATTTAAATAAGTGAATTTGAATTAAAAATTAAAACCAGATACTGAAAATAAGGTAATGATCTAATTAGCTCAATATTAACTACAATGCTATAAACAGATCTGTTTAACTTATTGAATCATCTATCCCACCTTGAATTTTTTTTTTCCACAGATGAGGTCAGATTGAGGTATTCCTTAGAAGAGAAGATTTTAATTGAATACCAATTATTTAGATTGGCATTTGCGGGAATCCAGGTTCAAGCCAAAATTTTATATGAGATCTTTCAGGTCCCATCATAGGCTACTGCAGAATCCTTACCTGAGACACTTGATAGAGGAGAGCTGCCCACCTCACACCCAACTCAGCTGTGGACAACCAGTGCATTCCAGTCTCAAGGGGGTTGTAGTCAAGGTCACGGCCGTGGTTAACTTTTCACTCCCAATCCTGCCTCCCAGTAGCCACACTCTTCCCATATCTGCCTTGTGTTCACCAGTACAAAGCATTAGCATGCTATAGTTATATTGATCATGTTTTATCATTTTTTCCTGCTTTTTTTGTTTGTTTGTTTGGTTGGTTGGTTGTTTGGTTTGGTTTCTTTTTTGATTCTTCAGAGTCCATCTGGCTAGGTGAACATTCTCATGGTTTTAAATATTAATTTTCTTCACATCTGGACTGAGGAAATTCATAAAAATTCTCTGTAGATTAGTGATCCACTTATTATCAGAGAAGTATTTCATTTGGCTGTTGTGAACCTGAGGTTCAATATGTTTAAAGCAAAGATAGATTTGTTTGTAATTTCTCTTGCATTTAATTCAAGGATGGCTGAAGTTGTTACTTAATGCAGTCTTACCACATCTGTAAAAGCATTGGTTTCTTTATCGTGTCACATTTCTTACATTTATGAGGTACTGCATCAATTCACAATCCTCAAAAAATTCTGTAGAATTTGAAGCTAAATTTACTTGGAAAATATTTTTTCCTAATGCTTTGTCAGATTCACACAACAGCTGCTGGGGTCTCCTGCAAACAGTTTAGTAACATAAAGATCTGGAAAGAGTACTGTTCAGGGCTCACTCTATACGCTAGGCCTAGGGTTTGTCACTTACAATTGAAACATAAACTTCCACAGATTATTTTATAAGTACTGATTCTATCTCTATTATTGTGTAAAATCTATAACACTTAAAAAGCTGTTTTATATATTTATACAGCTGACACCTGCACACATGAATACACAGTATCTCTAAATGGAAACATATTGCAAATTCACTACAGAAACAACCATCTCTTTTGTGTTAAATTTTGCAGCAGAAATCATAGTATATAAAAGGAGAACAGACTCTGGGCTATGTGTAAGGCATACATTTGAGTTTACAGAATGAGGCTTTCTAAGTAATCATAACTTAGAATTTTAAATACTTGAATATAGAATAACTTTAGTTAATACTCTCTTAAAATACCAATAATAATGACACAAATAGTTATACAAACATGGATACACACACACGTGTGTGTGTGTGTCTGTGTGTGTATTTTTAACGAAGCTATTCCATAATAAAAGTATAAGTTCTCATCTGGGGCAATCTGATTCTTACCACAAGAGAGTACTGATTGTGATTGGTGTGGACCTCTTTAGTCAATAGTGGAGATGCTCTTAGTTGGTAAGAGGTTTCATAAAATCATGTGAGTCCTGACTACATAGAATTCACAAACCAGTAAGGGAGACATAGAAACAAAGTTATTAAAACAGAAATCAGTATTTCAATAGAGGTGATGCATTGCTTCAGGTAAGTATAAAAGGGATGAAGAAGTCAGACTGTGTATGGAAAAGTCAGAGGTGCTCACAGTAGATCATCATGCTGGAAATTGAGGGAAAGAAGAAGTTCTACAGCCAAACAGAAAGAAAAAGAGCATTTTAGGAAGAAAGTGTATTCAGTGTAAAGGTATGAAAGTGTGAAAGAATAATATCTGTTTGACAGAAAATAAATAGTTTTGGATGGCTGTAACATAGAATATATGTGACAAAGGGCCTCTCTTCCTGGGGATGAAATAAAGTCTCAATGAAAATAAGGGGTGATTGGAATATAATGCCATCATCCAGCGCTTAAACCAAACTTTTAAAATTTGAGAGAGTTCTGCTTGTTTTTTTTTTATATTTAAACTGAAATATTTAATCCAGTCAATATGCAAGAATTCACTGAGAAAAGCACAAGAGAGTGCATTATATTTGAAGAAGGGATTGTATTCAAGGTCTATATTATATGTATATATGACTGACAACCACCCAATTAATAGATTTTTGGTATGAAAATGATTTTTAAGGTATTTGACCGTATAACTGACCAGCCCCAAAGAAAAGACATATGCATATGCACATTTGAGGGTCCACAATCAAAATCATGAAAATATCTTGGCAAAGTTAGCTTTAGGGAAAGTCTACCACTCACTAACCATCAGTGTGGATCATCTCATCTGCTTTTGGTGTGTCACTGTTAAAAAAGAAAGTGCAACCAAAGGATTACTTAAGGATAGTTTTAATGTGAAAGAAAGGGACCCAAATGAATAATCTGAGATCTTTAGGAGAAAAGAGAGAACGGAGAAAACTTTAAAAATAAATTACTGGGGGTACCACTTCTTTTCCACAGACAAAATATGAGAAACAACTACCTTGTTAACTAAAACAAGGTAGTGAATAAAAGCAGGCAGATTTTGGAAAGAAGATGGCATTTCGAAGATGGTACTCTCGCTTTTAAAATGGCTTTTAGTCTAAGAGCAGACTAAAGTGGCACCACTTTGGGTGGCTAAGATCATGAAAGAAAACATACTTTTTCAGTCCTGGAGAAATGAGAACAGAGTTTAAGCTACCAGACACACTGGAGAGTCTTGGAGGAAATGCTGAGAAGGTGAGAGAAAGGGAAGGGAATCTTTTAATTCTATGTTTAAGCTTTGCAAAGCTTTGTTCGATCCCTGGTCGGTACTTTTCCACACATTTGTATGACAGAGTCCAAACAGCAGAGTTCAGTAGGAAATCAACCAAGTTAATCAAAACAAAATTCAGTCATTTTGAAGGAATAAAGTGGAATGCAGAGCTTCTAAATTATAGAATTCATGATGTGAGGCTACAGTATGGAATTACTCAGAAAAGAAGAATAGGAAAGTACTACCCACTCTCAAAAAAGAGAGGACAAAGAAACACTGAGCCCCGAAATGACCTAAATGTTGGAAACAGCAGAGAGGATTTAAAAATGGATTTTACAACTATGCTGAATAAAGTAAAGGAAAATATATACTATTTGATTCAATACTCTTTGAAGTTTAAAACTCAGTGAATAGATGTGTAAAATGGAGGTGGCAAAAGAAAACACAAGTAACCTTGAACATAAATCAGTAGAATTTGTCTAATCTGAAGAAGTAGGAAAAAAGGATGAGCACCAAAGGAACTTGTGAGACAATATGAAAATGTCTAATATACAAGTATAATTGAGTCCCCGAAGGAAAATGAGCACAGGAGAGAAAAAAAAAATGTGAAAAATAATGGTTGTGCAGGGCACCTGGGTGGCTTAGTCAGATAAGTGTCCAACTCTTGATTTCGGCTCAGATTATAATCTCAGGGTGGTGAGATCAACTGTTGGTCTCTGCGCTTAGCGGGGAGTCTACTTCTCTCCCTCTGCCCCTCCTCCCACTTGTGATATCTCTCTTTCTCTTTAAAATAAATAAATAGATCTTTTTAAAAAAAAACATATTTAGGAAAAAATGGTTCTGACTTCCACTTCTGGCCAATACAGAGTAACATGGACCACATTTACCCGCTATATAATGCAACAACAAAAAAATTAAACAAGATACATGAAAACAGCAGATTTCAAGATTTTGGCCATCAGACAATAAAGGACAGTGATGCCTAGATATGGGAAATAAGGTTAGTACTATGATTGCTCCTGCTTACTGCCTTAAGAGAGTTTCTAGGTTACACTAAGCGGAAAATGAACCCAGTTGGGCCAAGTCTCTCTGAATTTATGAGACAGAGCTGAGAGTCTCAGAAGAATAAAAGAGTTACAGTTTGTAGTACAGGATATTAAAGAGGGGAGAGTTACAGAGAGACACTCCTGGAGATTTCAGAGAGTCCTCTTTAGAGTGAGCAGAGAACTGATAGGTGTATGCACGTGGTGAAGAGACTACATGAGGCCATAGAAGGAATGATCAGAAAAAATTTAGAGGGAATGGTACCTGATACTCACACAGAGATAGGAATAATGCCTTACCTTTACCATTCTGAGTTATACTCTGAAAAGGAAAAAGATATTACTATGAGAAATTAAGGAAGACTAAACACATGGAAAGATATACTGGGCTCATGGTCATAAGACTCCATTACTGTCAAGATGTCAGTTCTTCCTGAATTCATTACAGACTCAATGCAATCCCAGTCAAAACCCCAGCAGATTATTTTGCCTAAGTTGACAAATTGACTCTAAAATCCATATGGAATGTAAGTACCTAAAACAGCAAAAATAACTGAAAAAAAAACCAAACAAAGTGAGAGGACAAATGCCTCCTGATTTAATACTTATTATAAAGCTATAGTAATCAAGACAGTATGATATTGATAGTGACAAAGAGATCAAAAGAATAGATTGAAGAGTCTAGAAATATACCCATACATAAATGGATAACTTACTTCAACAAAAATGAAAAAGCAATTCAATGGACAAAAGATAAACTTTTAACATGGTAATGGAGCAGGTGGGTATCAACACATAAAAATGAACTTTTACCCATAACTTTCCACCATATTGAAAAATTAACTCAAAATATGTCATAGACCTAAATGTAAAATTGAACACTACAAAACCTCAAGGAAAAATCTGTGAGAAAATCTTTGTAATCTTCAGTTAGGTAAATATTTTTAGATATGACCCCAAAAACATGATTCATGAAAAAAATCAGCAAGTATTATGGTGGTGCCCAGGGGTTAGGGAGGAGGAAATGGGGAGTTGTCAATAAGTATAGATTGCAGTTTTGCAAGATGAAAAAGTTATAGAGATTGATTATACAACAATGAGAATATTTAATAATACTAAATTATACAGTTAAAAGTAGTTAAAAATTTTACATTTCCTGTTATATGTATTTTACCTTACCAGGTTTTTAAAAAAGTAAAAACCTAGAAAGAACCTAAGCATCCCACACTAGATAGCAGACATTAAATTAAGTATGGCATTGCATTTGATGAAAATCTTTATAATCACTAAAATTGATACATTGTAGAAAGATCATCAGAAACTGATGATTCAGTATCAAGAAAAAAAAGTGGATTAGAAAACAGTGTGTGAATCTCATACACTTTTTTTAAAAAAATATCCATTTTTTAAAAACAAGTATATGAGAGGTGCCTGGGTGGCTCACTCAGTTAAGCATCCAACTCTTGATTTTGGCTAGCTCATGACCTCAGGGTTGTAAGATTAAGCCCCCTATTAGGTTCTGTGCTGCGTGTGGAGCCTGTTTAAGATGCTGTTTCTCCCTCCCTCGGCACCTTCTCCCTCTTACTCTCACTCTCTCTCTCCCTCTCTAAAATAAAATAAAATAAAATAAAATAAAATAATAAAATAAAATAAAACAAGTATATGTAAGTATTGAAATAAAGTCTAAACTGTTAACAAGCGTTATGACTAACACAATAACAGATGTTTTTATGTTATTTTTTGCATAGCTCCACATTTTAGAAATTTTTTACAAAACACATTAGCTTTGTAATCAGATTTTAAGTTATTTAAATCAATTTTAATACACACAATTACACTGGTGATAAAATTTTATAGACCTATTAAGTTCTATATTATTAGATTCTTTTTTTTTTTAATTACTAAAATGAGGAAAGATCAACCAAATCAAATGTTGGTAAGGATATGGAGCAAATGGACCTCTCAATCACTCTGGCGAGAATGTGAGATACAAAACCTGTTTGGAAAATACCAATAGTTTAGTAGTTTCTTAAAAAGTTAAACATGCACCTGCCATGTGACCCAGCCATTCTAGTCATAGGTATTTACTGAAGAGAGATGAAAAGATTGTATGTGAATATTCATGGCAGTGTTATTTGTAATGGCACCCAAATGGAAACAATCTAAATGTCCATTAAGAGGTGAATGGATAAACATAATGTGCTGTATCATTATGGTAGATTAGTGCTCAGTAATGAAAATTACTGAACTTTTGATAACACACAATAGCATTTGAATCTCAACATAAGTATGCTGACTAAAAGACTTAGAAAATACAGGGGCACATAGGTGGCTCAGTCAGTTAAGAAGTGTCTGACTCTGATTTTTAGTTCAGGTCATGATCTCAGGGTCATGAGATGGAGCCCCATGTTGGGCTCTGCATTATGCAGGGAGCCTATTTAGGATTATTTTTCTCTCTCTCCCTCTGTCCTGTCCTCATGCCCCCATCCATGTTCTCTCTCTTTCTCTCAAACAAACAAACAAAAAGTATACAGAATTCTAGGAAATACAAAGTAATGTGTAGTATCAGGAAGGAGACTAGTGAGCCTGTGAATGGGATGAAAGGTGGGAGAAATTACTGAGGCAGAAGGAGACCTTCTGGGGGTAACAGACGTGTTCATTATTTTTATTGTGTGATGGTTTCTGTAGTATGTATGTCTGTCAAAATACACCCAAATGTATATTTGTATATGCACTGATTTATTTTAGGTCAATTATACCTCAATAGGCTGCTTTTGAAAAGTAAGGGAATGCCATATGTGAAAAATAAAAACAAAACCAAACTTCAGTTCATCATAATAAAATTACTGAATATTGAATATAAAGAGAAAATCTTGAAAGCATCCAGAGAAAACAATACATTGTATATAGGTGAACAAGATAACAGAACACATATTTAAGAGTTCTGAAAGAACAGAAAAAAATATGACAACTCAAAATTCTATATCCAGCAAAAATGAAGAAGGCTACAGAATAACAATGGTAGCTAAGAAAAAGAATTCATCACCAGTGACATGCCCTTGGAGAGATGCTAATGGGAATTCTTCAGGCTGAAGGCAAATGACACCACATTGAAATTCTGTCTTTGTGAAGGAATTAAGAGCACTGGCAATAAAGAGAGACTTTTCACAATGTCAAGAGAGTCCGGAAGAATCATCAGGAAGCCGTAGTATTCATATATGTTTTTTCCTCTCATAACAGCTTCAAAATTCAGGAGACAATGACAGAATCAAGGGGAGAAATAAACAATTCTATAATCATAGTTGAAGATTTTTTAATATTATTTTTCAGCAATTGATCAAACTAATGAAAATAAATAAAAATATAGATGGATCTGGGGTGGCTGGATGGCTCAGTTGATTAAGGAGCCAGGTCAGGATATGATGTCAAGGTCCTGGGATTGAGCCCCAAGTCTGATTCCACGCTCAGCTTGGAGTCTGCTTGAAAACTTTCTCTTCCTCTCCCCCTGCTCCTCCTTCTGTTCTCTTGTTCTCTCTCTAAAATAAATAAATAAATATTTTTAAAAAGAGAGAGAGATATGGATCTGAACAAATTATCAACATCTTGACCTAAATGATTTCTATAGAACATTACACTGAATAACTAGTTGCATAATACATCTTCTTTTCTAGTGTACCTGGTATGTTCACTGAGATAGATCATATGCTGGACTTTCCAACAAGGCTGAAATACATTTAAAAGGATTGAAAGCATATGTTTTCTGAACATAAAAGACTTAAATTGGAAATCAATAACAACATGACATCTTAGAAAAATCACTGAAATTACAGAAAACCGTTCTCATTTCCTTAGTGATGAAATCATCAAAAAAAATTATAAAATATTTTAAACTGAGTAATAATGAAGCATAAAACCATAAAACTTTCTACAAGGAAACATAAGATAGTATCTTTGTGATTTGTGAAAAGCAGAGTTCTGAACTGTAAAGCAATCATCATAATAGAAAAAATTGATTAGTTCAACTTATCAGAATTAAAAACCACTTTTAAAAAGGCACTATTAAGAAACTGTTAATAAGCCACTGTGTGGCTCAGTCAGTTAAATGTCCCACTCTTGTTTTCAGCAAGTAGGTCATGATCTCAAGGGTCATGATCCCAGAGTCCCAGGCTCTGTGCTCAGTGTCAAATCTTCTTGAGATTCTTTCTCCCTTCCTCTCCCTCCCTTTCTGCTCCTCTCCCTCTGTTCCTCCTCCTGCTTGTGCTCTCTCTCTAAAATAAATGGATGAATGAATAAATAAAATCTTTAAGAATAAATAAATAAATAAATAAAAATACACTGAAGAGACATGCCACAGATTTGAAGAAAATTTGTATTACAAAACACAAGCATGACAGCGGACTGGAATGCAAAGTATATAAAGAACTCCCACAATCCACTAATAAAGACAAAATAGCTTGAATTGAATAGATGCATCAACAGGCTTATGAAGATTTGGTCAATATTATTAGTCAGTTGGGTAATGCAAATTAAGACTACGTATACACACCACTCCACACATGTCAGAATGTATAAAATTAGGAAGATTATCAATACCAAATTTTGGTAAGGATGTACAGCAACTGAAAATCTCATATATTGTTGTTAGGAATGTCAAATGTGACAAGTATTATAGCAAAAGATCTAACATTTCCTTGTAAAATGAAATACACATTAACCAATGCCCCAGTAATTCCATCTCTAGGTGTTTACTTAGGAGAAATAAAAGCACATATACACATAAAAAGACTTGTACAGAAATATTCAAATCACCTTTATTCATGAGAGTTCAAAGTCAAAAATATCTCAGAGATCCTAAAATAGGAGAATGGATAAACAAGACAGGGCATATTCAAAAAATGGAATACTACTCAGCAATAAAAAGAATCAACTACTAATCTCGAAAACATGCTGAGCAAACAAAGTCAAACAAAAATTGTGCATACATATTATTTAATTTTTATGAAGTTTTAAAACAGTCAAAATCAGTCAATGATAGAAGGAAATTTGAACAGTGATTTTCTTGGGGTGGGACTAGTATCAGTAACTGGAAAGGGCATGCAGGAATTTTCTGGGGCGATAGTGATGTTCTATAATGACATATTTTGGGCACTTTTTAAAACTCAGAAAAATTTGTGCATTACATAGTATATAAATTTTACATCAAAAGAAAAAAAACAAATATTGAACTCTGGTTAATGACAAGAAGGCTGAAGTACCTAGGGGGATATACATTCTCTGCAAGTTATTTTAAAATGCATAAAAACATGCAATGTATCGATGTAGGAATAAATATGTGGGAAAAAGCAAGTACAGTAAAATGTTGATGATAGAATCTAGGTGATGGGTATATTGGTGTTCACTCTAAAATTCTTTCAGTTTCACTCTGTTTCAATATTTTGCTAATGAATATTTTGGAAAAGTTCTATATCCAACATCTTGAGAGAGAAGAGAAAGCATAGCATTGGGGTGCACTGGGCCTGTGGGGCTGGAGCTGGAAGGGTCTGTGTTAGCAGTAAAGTTAGGGATCTTGGAAGAACTGACAACATGTCTGATGTTCAAGAAACCACTGACCAACTCTTGGATGTGAACCTTCAGGACAGAAAATAGCCTCAGAAATGAGTCTGAGCATCTCCAGGTCATGAGTGGAGCCACTGCACCTATAGGTTTTGTGCAGATGAAGTGAAAGAGAAATTGCATTCATCATGCAAAATACAGAAATGAAGTGAGATGTGTTTTAACGTTTTGGTGAAAAAGCCTGGCTCAGGTCTCTTGTCTGGAACCAGTTGATAGCTTATTTGTGGTTGTTCAGGAGTTTGGAGATTAGCAGTTCAAGGAAACGGAAGTTCTAAAGGATTTTGAAGAATTTCTGGAAACTCCCATGATCAGACCCTTGAAGAATATGGAAAATTAACACCAGTTTCAAAGACAAAACTGCAAAAAGATAAATGAGAATTCAAGTAAAGGTAAAATTGATAATGGATGAGGAGACAAAAAGAAGACAAAGATGTTAAAAGAGTTTGCTAACACTGGCTTAGATTCACATGTCTTCGACTGATGAAAATCCAGCTATCAAAGAAATACCATGTTAGAAGGTTCTGGCTTGGCATCTTGCAAAGATGAGACTGACGAAAGCTCAAAAGGAGAAATTGATCCTCGAGTGTTAAAGTTTATATTCATAAGCAAAAAGGCAGGAGAGAAACACAGCAGCACCTCAACTCAGGCTGTCAGAAGTTTTAGAGGCGGTGTTCAGGATTAATTTAGGTGGAAAGTTGACATGACCAACTTTGATATGGAGGCTCATTTGAAAATCCCTGATCATCAAATCACTGAGGGCATTGCATTGACAGAAGAGCGTCTCCACCAAAGAAACATCTCACATTTGGACCTATAACTCAGATCTGCTCTTGCCTACAGGACACTGAGTCTCTGTGTTCCTTAACATACCGATAATGATAGTTGATGGCATGTATGGAATGGAGGCAGTACCAAAAGAGAGGGCTACAGAAGTTGGTGATAATAATACACTGGCTGTGAATATGGCAGCAAGTAATATCTCTTCTGGATTGGCCAAGGGCCAAATTAAAGAGGCAAACTGTCCTGGGGTTTGTCCATAGATGATGTTCAATGGAATATCTATCTGCAAGTCACCACTGAGACCTGGCTCTGTAGATATTATTGGAACTGATATGCCATTTGGAAAAAGGATGGCCTCTGAGAAGAAAAACTACAACCTTAATCCAGCTTGCTTACAGAATGAGCTGTATCTGTGAACTGAGACAGGCCAGGCTCTACTACTTACAAGGACCAAAAATGCTCTCCCAGGGCATCACCTCTAATGAGACACATCTGGCACAATGCACCTACTCTCTGGGTGAATACAGAGGGCCTTTCTGCAGCAGTTTGTGTTCTGAAACATCCATTTCAGGGTGTTGATTATCCTTCAGAAGCAGGTGGAGAAAGAGGAACTCTCTGGTAATGCAAAGAATGCAGTATTAGTACTTCCCAATGCTGGAAATGTCAGCACAAAAAAACCGAGAAAACTAACATTAGCAAAAGCGCAGTTTGCACTATTTAAACTGGCCAAAGGCTTTTCACCCTACTTAGCAAAAGATGTGAACCTCATGTGATGGGATTGAAAAAGATCGTATGAGGAAGTAGAGCTTTTCTTTAGATCTGTTCCAAAGAGGTAGCTGACTTGGCATCATGGGCCACTACATGACTGAACATTTAGTACTTTCTTTAAAATGCTTCAAAAATGTCCAGAGAAAAGCCTACTGAAACACTCTGGGATTTGGGTTTAAAACAGTTTGTTTTCAGGTTTGAGAGCAGTTTCTGTTTTCCACTGTGGCAGGTACAAAATTCCCCCAGCCTAAAGGGAAGGCAGAGGACATGAGAGCATCTGAGGCCATGTCCCATTGCCTGTGGAATTTCACTGTTTAGCTACACAACATTTCATTACCTCAACCTTAAAAAACAAAGTCCTGGACAAGGTGAAATCTCATGAGATCTATAGAAAAGTTTGCCATCTGCCTTGAAAATGAAAATAGGCAGCCACTATTCAGATTAATACACAGGACTAAAATAGAGGATTGAATTCATTGATGGAAGTACAAAGATCCTTTACAATTAGTATAGGACATGTCTACCTATAAACAGTAGCAAATACACTGATAGACGAAGCATGGGAGCAATAAGCCAGATTAAAAGCAAATTCATTTTTCTTTCAGTAAAGAAAGAAAGAAAGAAAGAAAACAGCGTTAAATTAAAAAAAAAAAAAAAAGATGTTCTAAACAAAGAGTATTCAGATAGCAACAATCTCTTACATAGTAGATCCTATCTCCTAAATACATACAAAATCAACAGGAGGATAGGTAGTATAGGTTGAGGTAACCTCCCCAAGAGACAAAACGATAGAGAAACAGAAGAACAAAGATGAGAAAATTAAGAGAATTAGGCAACATTAACTAAGTGGTATTCTAGGCAGTGAGAATTGAAAACATGTGACAAAGAAAATTATCAAAGAAAAAGGAGGAGAAGGAGGGGTTAGAAGGAAGGGGAGAAAATAATAGAAAAATATTTCCAACAACACTTTGAAAAGAACATGCTTTCCTCAACTGAATGGCTAAGTGCTTAGCGCAGTGACTAGGGGGGAAAATGACCAATACCAAGAAATTTCAGAATACTAGGGATAAAGATATGAATTGGAAAACTTCCAAGCATAGTGCAGGGGAGGGACTGGCATGTGGGGTGAGCTGAGGAGGACAGCAGAATAGGTTGTCAACAAAGCTGGGGACCACGGTGGCATTTGACTCTTATTTGCAACATTGTTGTCAGAAGATGATGGAATTGTGCTTTCTTAATTCTGAGAGAATTCTTTCCAATCTAGTATTTTATGGTCAAATAATCAAGGGGTGAGATTAGACTAAAACATTTTAAAAGATTCAAAACATTGATCTTCATGCATACTTTCTCAGGAACCTACTGGGTGATGCTCCAGTAAAATGAATTTTTAGAAAAGATAAGGAATTTGGGAAACAGAAAACCCAACTGGAGAGCCAGGTGAAGTTAATTTCTGACATGATGGTAAAGAGAAATCCTAGAATCATGGCAGGGAAGTGGGTCCAGGAAGCAAACTCACCCAGTAAGAGCAGGAACATCAAGGGATTCTGGAAGGATTGTTCTAAGAAACAAAACAGTCACATTCACCTATTGTTTATGAACATGTTCTGGGGAGCTTTAGTCACACTAATGGGAAGGAGTTTAGGCATGAATCTGTGCAAGGTACATAAGAAATGGATTAAACATATAAGAGGCATTGATTTAAGCTAGGGAAATAAAGTTATGTAAGGAAATGCTTCCTTCGTTAATGAGTACATGATTCAGCTGTGATTTTTATATGACAATATTAATGTCAAATTGAATATTAACCTAACATGGTATATAATTACATTAGGTGAATAGAGAAAGAGTATATTAGGAAACTAAATCCTCATCTTTAATAGTATGAAATCAGCAGATATTAGTATTGAGTCAAAAAAACAATATGTGCTATAATTTAGGAATATGATGGTAAATAACAGAAAATGAGTCGAATATCTTTCCTCTGGAAAACATAGATCGGGGGTGAGGAGACCAGAAGATAAATTTTTTCCATTATAAAGTGATTTGACTTTTTAGTAAATAAATAAGAAAATAAAATTTAATATGCAGTGGTGTTAAATTGTATCATTCAGATAATACTATTTTTTGAAAAAATTTATTCCTGTAGCTCAAAAAATATACATACAGGAATATTGTATTTCCAGGTTCTTTTCCTCCCAGCTTTATTGAGGTATAAGTGGCAGATACAATTAGAAGGTATTTAAAATGTAAATTGTGATGCTTTGATATATGTATACAATTGAAAGGATTCCTGCCATCTAGTTCATTAACTAGAACATTATTTTATCTTAAAAATTAAAAATTCTTTTATTTTAGAAATCAACCGTTGGTTAACCTTACATCTCTTTCTGAATTGTGAATGTTATGTGGTAGGCAAGCTATAGAATTAGTTATTGATGTGTCTGCCATATAGATTAATCCTATTTTGGTAAGAGATTTTTTTTTTCTTTTCATGTTTTAAATAAAATAATAACTCCCTACTCCCCTGCAAAAGCATTAAGTGAGGTGGAAAAGTTTAGTCAAAGGCCACTTGGGTGGCTCAGTTGTTTAAGCAGCTGCCTTTGACTCAGGTCATGATCCCAGGGTCGTGGGATTGAGTCCAGCATTGGGCTTCCTGCTCATTTTACCTACTTGTGCTGTCTCTCTCTCTTTATCAAATAAATAAATAAAACCTTTAAAAAAAAAAAAAGTCAAGGAAAATGTGGGATTGCAAACAAACTTGTCCAGTCAGTCTACCAGTTAAGGTGTGAAAAAAGAACACAATGGGGGCGCCTGGGTGGCTCAGTGGGTTAAAGCCTCTGCCTTCGGCTCAGGTCATGATCCCGGAGTCCTGGGATCGAGCCCCACATCGGGCTCTCTGCTTGGCAGAGAGCTTGCTTCCTCCTCTCTCTCTGCCCGCCTCTCTGCCTACTTGTGATCTCTGTCTGTCAAATAAATAAATAAACAAAATCTTTAAAAAAAAAAAAAAAAAAAAAAAAAAAAAAAAAAAAAAAAAAAAGAACACAATGAATTTTATTAGCTGCTTAAGAAATCATCTCTGTATTTCTAACAGAATTCGTACCTTTCCAGGCAGAAGAAAGTCCACAGTAGTTATGCGAAAATCATCTCCCATCACTCCCCTCCAGAAGAGAACTGACTTTGGTCTGCGTTGTGGAGAACGGACACCATATAGAGGAGGGGAGCTCACTGGTTGTCAAGTTTTATGCAAATCCATGTCACTGTGGGACGTTATTACCGGGTCTGTTGTAGGGGCTATATGGTAAGCCTCAATCCAACTTAAAGTGTATTTTGTATCTACTAAGAACACAAGATATTGTGGTGTGTGTATGGCGTAAAAGGACGGTAATAACAACACACTACGTAATAGAGGCATAGGTAGTGCCTCATGGATTCTTTTCCTAAGGTTCCGTTCCAGCACAGGGACAGATCCTTGAGATGCCATTTCTCACAGCCCGAACAACCTCAGGCATGCAGACTGTCTAGACTAAGAGAAAGCTTTTTACCCTGTTTTGCTCAGATCTCCCTCCTCTTTGAACCTAAGCAAGCTGAAGGGCCCACTCGGGAAGCAGGCAAGAAGTTGTGTGTCTGAAGCAGGAAGAGAGTGGGAGGCCAGCAGGGAGGGAAGATGGTCCCTAAGGGAACATCCTGCCGGCACTCTGACCTGGTCCCAGGTTGGGAGGAAGAACGTATCTGTATTACTTTTCTCCTTCTTCTCTTGTTTATTTTCTTCTCCATCATACATCTCTTATCATCCTTACTCCTAACCCATATAACCCCTTGGTTGGGCAGGCAACGTTTTCCCTGTGTCTGGGGCATAACGGACCACAACAATTTTGTTTGTATTCTGGGGCACAGGGATTCTCTTAGGTAAAAGTCATTTAATACTAGAATCATTAAACTTGAAGAGCTATGATGTTGCCAACGTTAGATGGTCCTGCTGGGGATTGAAGGAAAAATCATTACTTGAATATTCATAGGTAATACAAATATGAACTTCTTATATTTATTATTTATTATATTTATTATTCCGTTCTTATTTATCACATGATGACATGATACATGCTGTGTGTCAGATATAGTTCTAAACCTTTTCATAAATATTAACTTATTGGATCCTTACACGAACTCTTCTGGGTAGGTTCTATGATTTACCTTACAGATGAAGAAACCAGGGCCCAGAAAGATGAAATAAATTGCCCCAGGTCACACAGTTAGGGAGCAACAGAGTTGGGAATCAAACTCAGACCATCTATAAAGTCCCTAGTGTTTATTGTCATTCTGCCCTGCGGTGTGGTGACTAGTGAATACAGGCAAAGAGAGAGTTTGATGGCTCATCGTAGCTACTAACTTGATTTCACTTATTTTCTTTATGATGTCCAACATCTGGGCAGCTTAAAGTTTAAAGATTACTCAGGTGCTGAAAAATGTTGTCAGGCATATAAAAGTCTGTTGGTGCAGATAACTTGAAAACCCTCCAGCTACAAACACCAAGAATTGCTCAATAAATTATAACTAACTTCCTTATAAATGCATGGCTGAACTGCCCAGAAAAGCAAGGAAATTGCCTTGGGTCAGAAATGAAGAAGAGACTGGAAATCAGAACAGTGAACTGCGGAGCTGACACAGTGTCTGCCGGGGCAGGGGGCGGGGGGGGCGGGGGCAGTGGGGGGGCGGGGGCAGTGAGGTGTTTATCACATTTGATAACACAGGGGCTTGACGTTAATAGCAGTACGTGGAGAGAGAGAATTGGGACTGAGAGCCCCATCTTTATAGTCCTAGCCCTGCAGGATGAGTGAGGATTCAGGCAAAGGGAAGTCTCAAAAGTCGTGGGAAGAATTATAAATTTATACAACCAATGTGACAATATAGAGCGATGTGACAATATCCCGTGAATTTGAATGTGTGCGTCCCTATGACAGAGCAATTCCTTTGCTAGGTTTATATGTTGGGGAAGCTCTAGGCCATGGGAAAAATCAGATATGGATGAGAGTTTTTTTGCAATGTTGTTTGCATTAGTCAAAACTTGGAACAGGAGAGTGGATCAATGAATTGTGCCGTATTTGTTTAATGGAATGCACAGAGCAGTGAAAATCAATGTACTATAGACATGTATCATCAGGAGTAATTCTCAAAAGCTTCACATTTGTGAAAAAGAAAGACAAGCTGCAGAGTATTTGCAGCATTAAAGCAAAGAGCTGAAATGTAGAGACTCAGAAAGAAATTAAAAAAAAAAAAAAAAACATGTAATTCTTAACCTCAAGACAGAGACCAAAAAGGGCTTCTCTCAAAAATGAAAGCCACACCAGCATTGCAGATGTAACTGGCTTCTATTTGCCCAGTATCTACCTTGCAGACCAGACCTTTAAAACAGGTCCAGGATACGGCAAGAGAGATAGAATGGTGGCTTTATTAAGTAGGAAATATTATCATATTCTCACTTATTTCACCAAAATTCAAATCAACTCACTCCCTCTGTAACTCTGCTTTCTTTCTATGCTACATCTTCTCCTCTGTCTGGCCTCACCAAGTGTCTCCCATTTCCTGAATCCACACATATGCCATGGTTTTAAACTCATGCAAGGTCACTTAACTTCCTTTTGCTTTTAAACTTGTGTTTTTAGCCCGTCATGCTGTCCATCAAATAAAGGCTCCTTTTAACCATCTGTTTATAACGGTGTGTCTGTGTTATAGCAACATTTTTTTCTGTTACAATTAAAAAAACAAAAACGCAGCAGGAGTCTGAGGACTGGGAAGCCAACAAAATTTAATAATTATTGCTATTTCTTAAATAACATCTTTCCTGAATTATAATCCACACACCAAACAATTCACCTATTTAAAGCCTACAGTTGAATGGTCACAAAGTTGTACAACCATCAGCACAATAAATTTTGGGACATTTTCATCACTCCTAAGAGAAACCCCAAGTAGAAGCATAAACTATATGGTGTTTTATGATTGATTTCTTAGAACAATGTTTTCAAGGTTCATCTATGTTGTAGCTTGTATCAGTACTACATTTTTAAATAGATTTTATTTATTTATTTAAGAGCGAGAAAGAGAGCATGAGAGAAGGGAGGGTCAGAGGGAGAAGCAGACTCCCTCCTGAGCAGGGAGCCCAATGCGCTACTCAATCTCAGGACTCCAGGCAGTCGCTTAACCAACTGAGCCACCCAGGTGCCCAGTACTACGTTTATTTTTATCACCACATCATATTATATGGTATGGTCACACCACATTCAATTTAGTCTTTTATTGAATAGTGGATATTTGAGTATTTGGATTATTTTGGCTTTTTGGCTATTTTGAATGTTGCTTTATGGACCTTCATGTATAAGTTTTTGTGTAGTCATATGTTTTCATTTCTCTTGAGTATACACCTAAGCATATAATTACTGGGTAGTATAATTCAGCATTTAAACCTTTAAGACTGTTTTGTAAATTGGCCTTATCATTTAAGTACACAACAGCAACATGTGAGGATTCCAGTTTTTACACATGTTGGCCAACACTTGTTATTATCTATGTTTGTAGTTTTAATTTAGCCATGCTTTTGGGTGTAGTGGCATCTCACTATGGTTTTGATCTATTTTTCTCAAATAATCACGTTAGTTACCTCTTCATTTGCTTATTTCCTTTGTATATCTGCTTTGGAGAAATGTCTGTTTAGCTCCTCTTACCATTTTTTAATTGTTATTTGTTATTTCTCATTTTGGTCATTGAGTTTGTCATTTTTGTCAAACTCAATGTCATTTATATTATTGCCTATTTGTCATTTTTACTATTGAGTTTTAAGAGTTCTTTATATAGTCTAGATACATGTCCCTTATCAGCTATATGACTTGAAAATATTTTTCTCCCATTCCGTGGGTTGTCTTTTAAATTTCTGGGTGGCCTTTGCTTCAAAAAAGTGTTTTTGATGACATATAATTAACCTATTTTTCTTTGTGCTTTTGGTGTCATATCTGAAAAATCATTACTTAATCCAATGTCATGAAGATGAACACCTTTTTTTTCTTATAATTTTTTAAAAATATTTTATTTATTTGAGAAAGAGAAAGTGTGTTCACAAGAGAGTATAAGTGAGAGGAAGGGCAGAGGGGAAGGAGAAACAGACTCCCCTTTGAGCAGGGTGCTGGACTTGGGGCTCAATCCCAGGACCCCGAGATCATGACCTGAGGCTAAGGCAGATACTTAACCAACTGAGTCACCCAAGTGCCACTTCTTATAAGTTTTTAAAAATCAATTTCTTCTTCTTCTTCTACTTCTTCTTCTTCTTCTTCTTTTTTTATTAGAGAGAGAAAGCACAAGTAGAGGGGGAGAGTCTTAAGCAGGCTCCATGCTTAGTATAGAACCCAACATGGGTGTCAACCTCAGATCCTGAGATCAGGACCTGAGCTGAAATCAAGACTTGGATGCTTAACAGACTGAGACACACAGAAGCCCCTTTCACACTGTTTTGACTATTGCAGAGCTTCGTAGTAAGTTTTGAATTCATAAAGTGTACCTTCCCAGGTTGCTCTTCTTTTTTTTTCAAGATTGTTTTTGTTATTCTAGGTTTCTTGCATTTCCATATGAATTTTAGGATCAGCATGCCAATTTTTAAAAAGAAGTCAGTTGGAATACTGATGGGAATTGTCCTAAATCTGTAGATCAGTTGGGGAGGATTACTATTTTAACAGTATTAAGTCTTCTGATTTATGAAGACAAGATATCTTTCATTTTATTTAGGCATCTTTAATTTCTTTGAAAATTTTTTACAATTTTCAGAATATAAGTTTCACACTATTTTTAAATTAAATATATTTATGTTTTACTCTTTTTGATGCTGTTATAGTTGTATTCATTCCCTTTTTGAGTTGTTTATTGAAAATATATGGAAATACAATTGGTTTCTGTTTGTTGAGCCTCAATCTAGCAACCTAGCTGATAATTTATTTATTTCATAGATTTTTTTTAAAGTGGATTCCTTAGGATTCTACATGTATAAGATCTGTCATCTACCAATATAGTTTTTGTTCCTTGTTTTCTGATTAGGATAACTTTTCTCTCATTTTCTTTTCTAATTATGCTGCTAGAACTTCTAATACAATGCTGAAAAGAAGTGGTAAGATGTTATTATTTTTTTTAGGCTGTGTTTCTCTCCGATTTTTTTTTTTTTACACTTTCTTACAACTAGTAGTAAAATAAAAGAGCTTGTTTCTTTTCTTCTTAGAAGCAGTAAGGAAAGAGTGAGTTGGAGGAAATCAAACACTATCCTATAACTACTAACTGGGAGCAACTAAAAGGGAGAAAAGTTAGTTGTGACTATTAGCAATACGAAGGAAAGAGAGCAGATGGGTCTCATGCCTCTTCCAGGAACCAAAAAGAGTATAGAAGACTGGTCTGGGCCTGAAATATGGTCTTGGGAATTAATAGCATGAAAGCTTGTGGAGGTTTCTTGTTAAAATATAAAGCTTATTCTTTTTAGAATATATATCAATTTATATGTAGGATTATCACACAGTCAAGAGTTCATTAACATAGTTGGATCTCAAAGCTTTGGCTGGAGGAAAAACTTTATTTAAAAAAAAACAAACTAAAAAAGAACCCACACTAACTTTCTGTCAGTTGTTTTTATATAATTCACATATAACAAAAATCAAATTCATCAGTGTTGGGTATTAAATGATCTATATACGTTTTATGACACAAGGGAATAGTATATATTGTTTTAAACCAGGGCTAGGCAGTTTATGTTATGTTAATTTTTCTTTGAGTTTGGTAATGAATATGTGTCATCTAGAAAAAATTTAAATATATTAAACTGTCAACAATAGCATCCAAGTTGGGGTTTGTTTTTTTTAATCTGTATTCCTTCCTTTTTGTTTTTAATAGTGACATTTAAAATCTGTTAAAATTTTAAATTCTGACCAATACACATACATCACTTTGAGTCTCTTAATTCTTCATAAGGAGCAGAATGGTGAAATGGGAGATATTAGAGACTAAGACGTAAGATTAATGAGAAAAAAATCAATTTAGTTTTTTTGGTTAGTCATTGCTTACCTCCAAACTGTAAAAAGAAAGAGAGGGAAAATATGAATTATCTCTGAACTATTTCCCAGCATAATCAAGAACAATACAGTTAATATTTACTGAGTACTTACACCTTGGCAAGGCACTGTGCTAAGGGCTTGACATTCTCAGGGAACCTCACAACAACTCTACAATAAAGGTCTATTAGTATTGTTGATTGTATGTCTGAGGCAGATGAGGCTTAAAATCTACTAGAACCAGGATTAAAATCCATGGAAGTCTGTTCTGTGTTCTTTTATGAGATGGTGGGTCGGATGTGGCCACAGGTGCAGACACAGGGGAGGCTCAGGAAAACCAAGATGATTATACACACAAGTCCTCAAGACTGGAGGCAGGCAGACCACACAGGGCCACATGGGGATGGAGGCCTTAGGGTGGAAAGGAGGCAGAAAGGAAGAGCAAAGAAAAAACTAAGGCTAGAATATTTATGGAGGTTTCCAAGGAGAAGTCAAGGCAGGGCCATGTGAACAGTTTAGGATCGGCCAGTTTCAATAATTTCCTTGGGCTCTGAGTTATACTGAGGGTCCTTAGATGACTGGTAGCTGGCCTTTGGATTATTAAGGCAGAGGCATACTGCCTCCTGGGGGTACGTGCCAGACTGAGAAGGTCCAGCTCCCCACTGGTTAGTTTGCATATCAAAAGCAAGCTTCTGCTGAGAGGCTGAGCTCTTTGTTATCTGGAAATGAATGGGCTAGCCCAGAGTTGAGCCGCCCAGCCTGAAAGGTTTTTAAGATGACAAAAATACCATAATATGAAGAAAATTTAAAAAATATAAACAATGCAAAGTCTAACTCTAAGCCCATATTTTTTAAACATTCTCCAATATGGCCTCTTTTATTCTAAAACAGGTAGTGAGAAATTACCAAAAAATTATATTACAATGTTCAAACTCATATTTCTTCCTATTGTTGAGAAATATGAGTTGATCAGTTGCATTACAAATACATTAAAAGATATTTTCCTAAAGATTTTATTTATTTATTTGAGACAGAGAGTGAGAGGGAGTGAGCACAAGTGGGGAGAAGATCAGAGGGAGAGGTAGAATCAGACCCCCTGCTGAGCAGAGAGACTTTATTCAGGGCTCCATCCCAGGACCCTGACATCATGACCTGAGCTGAAAGCAGACACTTATCCAACTGAGCCACCCAAGTGCACTTAATGAATATTCTTCCAGATAGAAATAGTTTTGAAAATAAAAATGCTACAAAAACCAGAGATAATTGAGCTGTTAAAGAGTATTCAAAGCATTACTATAATTGAAACTGATCCTGAGAAATAAAATGAAAGAGCACATGCTTTGGAATAAGATAGACTTAGATTTGAATTTTGACTTTTCCATCAACTAGTATATGTTATCAAACAGCTTTTGGCTTTGGTTTCCTCATATGTAAAATACGTGGTGATGATAGGTGATCAAGGTCACACAGTTGTCAGTACATAGCTGACCCATAGTTTAACCTCAGGTTTGACACCAAAGCCACTTTAACTACCTTTGAGAAATGGGCACTCTGAAGGAAACAAAAAATGTCAAAAGAAACTTAAACTTATACATAGCAAAAACAAGCAAAAAACCCAAACAAAACCACAACAACAAAACCAACCCCCCCCCCCCCAAAAAAAAAAAACTTGTAGGTAGTAACTAAAATACTGAACAAATACAAAGACAGACCATTTACTCTGGGGAGAGATACGAGTCATATTAGAAAATTTAGTCTCGCATATTTTCATTTTATAAGCTGCCTGTCTGTTACTACCTAATTGTAACTTTTTACTGGAGGGAGACTATTTTGAAATGAAGTATCAGTGAAATGTAGAGTTGTTTGACTTATATCTTTGTTGTCTGTTTGAATTCTGAAATATTCTTACTGTCATTGCTTCATTAAGACTCCAAGTTTTTACTATAATGCCATTTCATTAAAGATAATGAAATGAAAAGGAGAAAAATGTTCTTCTTCTGACAATATTTTTTTAAGCAAAACAGATTACATGAATCAGTATATGCTGACAGTAAGGAATAATTTTCCAAAGGTATAGGAAATCTTGGGTTCTCTGGCAGTGGTTTGATAATAAAATATGTCTAGGAATATGACTGTCAGTGGCATGCATTTATAGACAAAGGGATCTGAAAAAATTTAGAAACAGATGTAGCAGAAAACATTTGTCATAAGTTGTAGTCAAGTGGTTTTCCTTCGACCACTGACAGTTGTTTCAGGCCTACACTGGAAGATGAACAACATGCTTTAAGAAGAAAAAAAAGTAAAAGACAAAAGTGAGAAACAAAGACAGTGGCAAATTGAAGAGGAGAGGCTAAAAAATACATAAAGGCATATCAGTGTTGCTATCTGACTGAAACACAATATTTAAGTACTTACAAATAGAATCTTGAACAAAATCAATCAGATGTTATTATGCATGTAAAAAGGGGATTTAAACATAAAGAGATTGAGGACCTGGTTATTAGATATGCTTCATGGTTACCTAATGAATTACCAGCATTTTATTCTTTTATTTATTTATTAAAGATTTTATTTATTTATTTATTTATTTATTTATTTATTTTATTTGTAGTGAGGGAAGAGGGAAAGATGGAGATAGAGAATCCACAAGTAGACTTGCAGTGAACACAGAGCCTGACTTGGATCCCAGGACCCTGAGATCATAGCCTGAGCTGATATCAAGAGTCTGGTGTTTAACTGACTGAGCTATCCAGGTGTCCCTATTCTTCCTTTTTAAAATTCATTTATTCCTTTATTCATTCATTCATTTATTCATTCATTTAGTTTTTAGTTTCCTAATCCTCCCAGGCAAAATTAGTAGGTTTAGCTACTGTTCCTCATGACCTCATCATAAATATTTTGTGTTAGATATCTAGTCAGTCAGTGTGATTCTGTTTGTGGAAGCTTAGCGGTATCCCTAGATATCAAAAAATTCTCTCTCAGGACCAAAACCATCTGGAGGACTGGAGGCGGGGTATTATCTATAGGAAATGGGTCAACATTTGCTTTGGAAGGAGGGTGTTTTTGGAAAAAACATTGTCATCTTTTTTTTTTTTTTTTTCAATTTAAATCCACTCTAGGCAATGGTGGGTCTGTAACCCAAGCTATGTAAATTCACTCCCTGGTGAGTCACGGATAAACCAGGTGGAATTATCACATGAAGTAAACTTTACTCACAAGTAAGGAGATCACAGGGAATGACTTCCATAGCTATGACTCCCTGAGCAAGAGTTAATAGGTTCCTTTTGTTTAGGATAAGGATGAATACTTAGGCAGGGGAGCATTAGGATCAAACATAGAGGTGGGCATAAGGACATACATGCATGCACCTTAAGGAAACATGCCAGGGCACCTGGGTGGCTCAGTCATTAAGTGTCTGCCTTCAGTTCTGGTCATGATCCCAAGGTCCTGGGATAGAGTGGGCTCCTGCTCTATGGGAAGTCTGCTTCTCCCTCTTCCACTCGCCCTGCTGTATTCCCTCTCTTTCTCTCTCACTCTCTCTCTCTCTCTGTCAAATAAATAAATAAAATCTTAAAAAAAAAAAAAAAAAAGAAACATGCCTATGCATACATTCTGTTATGTAAATGAGGCTTGTGCTCCTTCTTTGGCAGATTTTAGTATTAGAATGAGGTAAAGCAGCTGTCATTCTAGAGGTCACTCCATAGTTCCTCTGAGCAGGTACGAGTCAGGGTTCAGGCTCAAACTCATCTGGGTGGTCTGGGACCCTGGAGGTCTTGTTAAGGGCGTCGCTATCACTTGAGGGGTGGTTTTGGTTTTCATTTGCCTGAGTTAGATAGACTAGAAAGAAGAACTTTAGGAAAAATGAGGGACAAATGTTAGTAAATATAAGCAAGTGGGCTGTAAAGGTCAGGTCTTGGGGTCTAGCTGGTGACAGTTTCACTAATTCTGGTAAAATGTACCTTTAACCTTTAGTGCTGGGGTTGTTGAGATAGGCTACATGACTGAGAGTTAGTTGGCATTTCCAGAGATGCATGTTTGAGAACTAGGTCCCATGTTACTTACTCCTTGAAAGCTAGATGGGTGTGATCCTGTCCTAGGGAGAGTGCCTTGTTCCCTAGGGTGCACAAGTTGAATTATTTCTCCTTCCCAAGTCATCTTTTGTTTGCTTAGTTGCTCTTATTTTCTCCTTCTTTTCAATAAATTTAGTATCATGTTATAGTATTCTGTAACATTTTTCATTGTTGAAGTTTTTGTTTTTGTTTTTGTTTTTGTTTTATTTCTAACAAAGACTCTCACTAATTAGGATGAAAAATCAAGACAGCATCGTTTTGGAAATTACAAGCAGAAAGTGTGTCAGAGTTAACAGTTTATTGATGATTAATATGAAAGTTGTCTATACTGTTTGATATCTGTAGATTTCCTTTTAGTGATTCATAATGTAATTCAAATAAACAAGTGATAAAAGATATTGACATAAAGTGTTTCAGATGATAATTGCTCATAAATATGCTGTATACTAAAAATTAAATATTAAAACCTAATATTTAGAAGTGGAGATTAAAGACAGAGAAATGTCATTTGAGAAAGCTCGATGGCCAGGCTTTATAAACTGGCAGCATCACTTGAGTTCTGTAGGTCTGGTTAAGTCATAGTAATTAGTGTGGTTAGAATCAGGCCCAATGTGATTATCATTATTCAAAAACATGAGAGACACATACAAGCCAGTTGGTCAGTATATTCATTTAGTATGCAGCCAGAAAATTACCATTGCTATCTTTTCTTATACTACCTCTTTTTCCATATAAACACACTAGGGAAATAAAATTAGTCATCAAAACACCTCTCGGGCAAGGAGCGCCTGGGTGGCTCAATCAGTTAAGTGTCTGACTCTTGAGTTCAGCTCAAGGGCTAGATTGAAGACCGTGAGACTGAAACCCATGTGGGGCTCCGTGTTCAGTGGGGAGTTGACCTGAGGACTCTCTCTCTCTCCCTCTCCTGCCCCCTCCCTGGCTCGTGAGTACACACGTGTGCACGCACACACATACACACACACACGCACACCCTCAATCTCTCTCTCTCTCTAAAATTTAAAAAAAAAAAAAAGCTTTAAAAAAATGCCTCTTGGCCAAAATGAAGAGGGAAGTGTTATGCCTGGAACTTTGGTACTAGAGGCTTTGGGAGGCAGAATAGTTGTATTTAAATATGGACTCTGCTACTTACTAACTGTGACCTTCTATAAGTTACTTACCCTCTGTGTGCCTTAGTCTCACCTGAAAAAAATGGGAGTAATAGTAGTGTCTACTTTGTGACATTGTTTTGAGAATTAAATGAGTCAGGGCAGTGGATAAAGAGCTTGAAACAGTACCTGGTACACAGTAGGTGCTATATATGTACTCATCATTTGCATTAGTTGTGAGAGGTATTTCAGGCGGAAATGAAGGAAACTCTCTGACCACCATCATTCCCTTAATGGACAGATTACTCATATGTGCTGGGTTTCATAGCTTTCTGTTTTGTAGACAGGCCTGAATAGTCACCCACAACTCCTATTGCTTCCCATTTTGTAGGCTTCGAATTTTTCTTCCCTTATCATAATTGTTTTATGTAAACAATTGAGTAGATCATTTTATATTATAATCTACACTTATCCTACAGCTCTCTTTTTGCATCTAGAATACCTTCTTTTAATTAAGGGGACTATAATACCGTGTTCCACTGCTTTGATTAGCAAGATATCCCTTCTACCTGCGATATCTTCAGGTAATTGTTTCAATATAGTTGATGTGAATGTTGCAAGTCTAAGTCTCAGGGAATTGATAATAATGATGGAGATAATGTTGATGATATGGTGACAATAGTAACAATATTAGCACTACCCTTTATTGAATCTTTACTATGTGTCTGAATTTACATTAAGTGCTTCCTGTGTTATCTCATGTAATCTTCATGATAAACTGATGAACTAAGTACTATTTATCTCCAGTTCAGAAATGAGGATACTGAGGACAGAGAGGCTAAGAAGCTTGTGAAAATTACATGGCCAGTAAATAGCAAAGCCTAAATTCTATCCCATCTTAGAACTCCAAGGTCAGTATTCTCAATGATCATGCTTGATAGGCTCCCGAAAAAGTCCTGCCCTTTCAGCTGAATTTGAACTACTGGCCGAGTAAACAAGAAAACACATTCTAAATTTTCCTGAGGAGCTACTGAAGAGATAATCAAAGTCACGGGACACTTAAATGACCCTTCACAAATACACAGATATGAGGTCTCATGCTAATCACAGATCTAACACTTTGTTGAAATTAGTATCTTCATAACAACATAACTATGCTGAAATTAGTACTTCATAACATTGTATCTTCATATTATATACTATAATATATAATGATAATAAATATTCTTTCATTAGCATTAAAATGTACCCAGCATCATCTGAATCGCTTCCTGAGATATATATATCTTAATATATATAATATATCTTCCTGAGATATATAATATATATATAATATACACATATATATATATATTCAACTGTTACATAGTGGGATACTCTGTATATGTAAATCTTCTCTCTATATATACATATACAGAGTATCCCACTATGTAACAAACATATATATATATATATATAGAGAGAGAGAGAGAGAGAGAGAGAGAAGGTTTACATATACAGAGTGTCCCACTATGTAACAGTTGAATGTGGTTTAAACCATAATTATCATTCATTTTTGGCAATTCAGACTTGGAAATGTAAATACATTTGGAAAGTCTGTCACTTAGGACAATTCCATGTCCCTACTTTTCTGCTTCATCTCTTCTAGAACCTCTTTTATTTCAGTCTTAGAGACAACCTTTCCACCCAATGGCTCAAAAATAAAAGTCCTGGATTCTCTGTGAAGATATTTGTACCTGTTTGTTATAAAGTAGAAAAGTGAAAGAGATACAGGCAAGGGGCACATATGCAACTTGTATAAATTTCTCTGCCTGTTGATTTTGATATTTAATAAACTTCAAGGGATTACATTGCTAATACTTCCTAATTAGGTCAATGGGCTTTCACCATTGTTCTCTTGTCTCATCAAAAATCATTTGTTTAAGGAGTTGTGCAAGGTATCTTACAAACAGAGTTAGACAAGAGCTTTAGTACATTCTACAAACTGGAGTCAGTGTATTTGTAAATTATGCTGACAGGCACTCCTATAACACAATGAGGTCAAAACAATCTCACTGAAAATGGCCTTTTCATGCTGTACTCAAGCCAAAAAAAGGAAAGGGATCATAAAAGCACCATACTATGTGTACAGAAGAAAGTTGTTAAATTCAATCTAAGACAATGGATGCTTTTTGGCTAATCTTAAAGGGACTAACTGAAATAAATTCTTTAAATGTATAGCAACAGGACGCTAATTAAAGATGTATTTATAAAGAACCTACTGTATGAAAATAAAAGTATAAGAGAATTATTAAGATACAGGGGCGCCTGGGTGGCTCAGTGGGTAAAAGCCTCTGCCTTTGGCTCAGGTCATGATCCCAGGGTCCTGGGATCGAGCCCCACTTTAGGCTCTCTGCTAAGTGGGGAGCCTGCTTCCTCCTCTCTCTGCCTGCCTCTCTGCCTACTTGTGATCCCTATCTGTCAAATAAATAAGTAAAATCTTTTTAAAAAAGAGAGAAAGAGAGAATTATTAAGAAACAGTTAATGATTTTAGTGGGTTTGCAACTCAAAAAAGGGATCAGAATATGCATACAATTAAATGGAACAAAACCAAATGTAAATGACATGTGTTTGAGACAAAGTTTAGCCTGAAAGAATATAACTAGATTGACTAGATCTACCAAAACTTAGTTCACTCATTCAGCTGTTATTTATTGAGTGCCTACTAGGTTCTCTTTTCACCTAAGGGACACTGATATCTGCAAACTAAATTCTTAACTACTTTTCAGGGTACAGGACAGAGAATGGAAATAGTGTCTGCTTTGAAGTTAGAAAAACCTGATTCTAAACCCTATCAACTACTCATTGGGTGAGTTGGGCAAGTAATTTATAATCTCTTAGCTTCGTTGCAGAAATTAGAGGATTATCTTTGATTCTCTCTTCCAACTTCATCCTATGTATAGTTAGTTCATCAACAAATTAGTCTTTAAGTATTTCTTGGATACATTCCATTGTCTCGATCCCCACATCCCTAATCCGAAGGTTGGGGTCTCCTGATTGCTTACGGATTCTGCAAACCAAGTTGGCTTTCTATCTCAATATCATTCTTTTTAATCTATCATGCAAGTTGTAACCAGAGCAATCTTCCCAAGATTTATAGCTCACCACAACACTCCTTGGCTCAAAATTCCTTAGTTACTTCTCATTGTGCAGAAGATGCAAGTCTACATGTCTTAAGGCATTTAAGACTTTAATGAGTTGAACTCTGCTTACATTTTAACCTCACACAACAGTCTTCCACCCTACATGTCTTTAACCACCAGCCTGTTTTGTGCTCTGTGTCTTTGCAAATGCTGCTTTTTAATGACAAAGGCTGAAACATTGCCCCCACCCACACTCCACCAATCGCATCTGGAAAACTTAAAAACTTATAGGTATATAAAACTTCCTTTAAGACTTTGCTCAAACACCACCTCCTCTGTGGAGAATTCCTCGAGAATCTTGGTACAGGTAATTTTTCCATCATCAGTATGTACACAACACCTTTTATATACCTATATTAGCACAACGCATTCAAATGTCATATCTGTATATATGCCAATTGCGTCAATAAGACTGAACACCGAAGAGCAAAGACAAGGCTTTTCACCTTCGAATCCTCAGCCCTAATGTAACATCTGCCACGAAGAGACTGTAGAATAAATATTTATTGTAATAATCAAGTCAAGTTTGGGAATCAGTGGAAGGAACCAAGAAATGCTTTGTGAAGGAGGTGGTATGTAAAGTTGGCCTTGAAGAACTTCTGAAATAGTTTCTTAATTTTAAAAATGTAATTTTGGGATGTTCTGTGTTTTAACATGCATAATGTATATATCTTCATGATTCTTTCTTTAATATGTGTGTTTTGTCAGTAAATCTTTGTTTCTTCTATTCAAGGTCCAAGGTGCAGTGGCTCTGAGTTTGATGAAGACTGTGTATGTTAATTATCTGATTTAAAGAAGCACCTTCTTCATGTCTTTTGGAAGAAGATAGCACTCTGATTCTCCTGCACAATGTGGTATCAAAATTACTTGAATTTTTAGTTGGGTCATAGATACACCATACCTTCTAGCAAATAAAAATGTTGATATTCAGTATGTATATTTAATTTCTCCTGAACATCTTTAAAAATATACAACTATGCTTTTGATCCATAATGGAAGATACATGACAACCCTATGCACCTCACTGCTATTCAATTAATTCCCTCTGGGCAGATGACCCACCTCTGATTGTAAAAGTAATAACTGAGAGATCATTTCATCCCAAATCATGTGTAATTCAAGTTGTCAGTGATGGGTAAGCTCTTAGGCATTCTGGCAGATTTCTTATGTTTCCACACAAGTAGATCTGTTTAAGTAGTCCTACGGAAGGAAAAACCAAACCAAAACAAAACATCAATACCAATAAAGAAGTTATGAATTACAGAAATCCAGAACACAGAAAGAAAAATAAACCTATAATGCGGCAGTCTGCTTTAGGTACAACTATTCATTTCATTCTAAACCTTCATATTTACCAATACGTATCTTAATTTTGGTAGCACATCATGGTTAGAAGCCACAGAAATCGTCTTTGGAGACCTCAAGAGCGTTTCTCAAGAGAGCTCTGTGAAGAAACCTCTGCGGTTTGTCGATCTTCAACTCGGGAAATCCCCGCATGGTAAGAAAGGTATTGGCTAAGCTTGAGGATCTCCTGAAGTGTCTAAAGGGAACATTTTTAAGTGTACTAGAGTGGTAGCATCTGGTGTATATCTACAGATATATAAGCACAAAGACATGTGGATTGTAATCTACATAGTTATATGTGAATCACGAATTCCAATTTGGAACCGAGGGCTGGCTCACTATTTCACCCCTTCTTCCTGACAAAAGTTGAAGTACAACCTTTGGGTGTGTACACTTTGGGAGTCTTCAGCTGGGTTCTCAGCTTCTAGTTGCGCGTTGACTTGCTCCAGGCCAACCCAGACATTCTAAAGGAAAGCAACCTCATTTTAGCGGCCAGCCCTCAGACCCACGCGCCTTCTCATAACTCTGCCTTTTCTCGGATTCTGAGCTCGTGGGCGCAGAGCATGAGGTGCCCGAGGACAAGTTCACAGGGGGCGCCGGGGACGACCCTTTTTCCAACAGCATTTGTAGCTGCCAAGAATAGCCAACAAGCACCAGATTTATGAGCACTTTGAAAGAAGCACCTTCACCATTGGCTTTTTGAACGGCGCTGTCGCTAGGGAGCGGCGGGCTGGGCGAGCACAGCCCCGGGAGAAGCCCAGGCTGTTTGTTCCCGTAACCCGGGAGAGGGGACGCACACAGTCGGGCGCGCGGACACACACGCAAGCGCACGCACGCTCGCGGCGAGTTCGAGCCCCGCGGCCCCCTGACCGCCCGAGGGCGTCCCCCGCGCCGCGCCTGGCGGAGCAGCACCCGCCTCCTGGTTCCTGCTGCTGCCGCCCAGAGGAGAGAGGAACCTGCAACCTCTGCCTCGAATTTCCCCCGGCGCGGCGGGCTGCGGAGAGCGGCGGAGGTGGGCGTGGGGAGGGGAACGCGATGAATGAGTTCTCCCCTCGTCTCGGAGTTGACTGAGTTGGCGGCGCCGCGCCCGGGCTTCCGGCTCTCGGCGCCCCAAGCTCTCGCGGCTCCCGGGGCTGTAGCCCACGCCCGCGGCCCGGGCTCTGCCCGCCGCGCCTGGGGAGCCGAGGCTCCCGAGCTCCTGTCCCGGCTCCAGTCCGGGGGAAAAAGGAGGGCTGTCCCCTGGCTGAGGCGCACGGCCGCGCGATTTTCCCTCACTCTCCCCGGCCCCATCTGTGTCTCCATGGCGTCTCATCAGCAATCCCGGATCCAGGCTTACCTGGAGAAGAACAAGATAGGTCCCCTGTTTGAGGTAAGGCGCTGTGGATGAGGGCGGTCCCGTTTGTGTTTGGGGGAAGGGGTTCAGAACACCCAGAGGAAGGAGGGGTAGTGAAAAAATGCGCGGGAGGAGGCGGCCGTGTGGCATTCGCTTTGGCCAGTCCAGGTGTCCTGGAACGCGGCCGAGCGGGTACCTCGCTGGTTACCTGGGCGCAGACAGGTGAGCTGGAGAGGGCCAAGCCTTAGTCTGGCAGGGGAAGTTTGAGCAGTTTGAATGTCCTGCATCTCGCAGCCTCATGCACAGGACCCGGGACAGGCTGAGACGGATAGATGCACACACTTAGGTCTTACACATGCACACTTTCTTCCTGGGATTTACACTGTATTGCGTGTTGGATTTTTTTTTTTTTTTTTTTTTTTTTGAATGTGGTCAGTAGTAGAACCCAGAAAGCTGGAGTTGCTTAGCAATGGGAAGGAATATGGTTAACTGGGAGAAAACTGAACTGGTAAAGAGTAGGCTTCGGTAGGTGCTGGCGCGTTGAATGAAATTGTCAAACTGAGACGCTGACATCGATTGTCTGGATGAAAGGAGTCTTTGCATTGCAGACCCTACTTGTGTTAGGGAGAGAAAGGGGCGGAGAAAGATTCAGGAAAAGCATACACGAATTTATGAGAGAAGACGTGTAGCTCTGAGCTGCTTCCTCTCGCCATCAAAGAATTGATGACAGAAATACAGTAGGAGAAAGGGAGAGCGGGACGACGTGAGGAAAAGGACAGGAGACTGAACCCGGAGCTGGCAAAGCGTCCCGCGGATAGCCAGGGCGCTGGGCAGATGCTGGTGCCCGCGGGGAGGGACGCCCACTCTCCTTTCCCATTCCAGTTCAGCAGTCCAGCTGGGCACTGATAGGAGACGATAGGACGTGGGAGGGTCAAGATCCCCCCTACCCCGCAAAAAAAGCAGTTGTGCTTGTTATTGGGGGGTTATGTGTCCGCGGCGTCGGAATAAGGCTGGAACGCTCAAGGGGCAGAGACAGAGAACCGAGCTGTTTTCCTAGTACTGAAAAGAGGAATAACTGCAGAGAAAAAAAAAATAAGGCGAAATAATGCCGTAGTAGAAAAGGGAGAGGCAAAGAGGGATGTGATCAAAAATGGGAAGGATGGGTTTCAGATAACTAAGATTTGCAAGATATTTGAGTTTTTCTGCCCAACTTTAAGTTAATGTTGTACTATCTAGAGAGATACGGCCATTGTTTCAACTGAAGCTCATTGTTGTATAGAGTCATAAAGTCCAATAATGCATGCTTTGATTCTTCTTTCAGCCCAAAGTGTTACCAGAGGAAGTCTATATATAAAAGCAATGTAGAATTGCTGGCGCGACTAGATTGTTTTCTTTAGTCTAATGATTAGAGACTATACATAATTCTATCTATTAAAAGCTGAAGCATAATAACATTTTGTGACACAGTGTATTCGTTGTGTCAAAAGAAACATTAAAAGAAATACTTTGAGATTATGTCTACTCCCCTAGAATATAAAGTACAATTTACCAGGGAGAACAAGGCAATTCTTTTAATAGATTTATTAACTTATTTTAAAATTCCTGAGACTCCCTTCAAGTGATAATAATAGAATTGGGCATATATGTAAACTTTCTACATAACTAGGAAATAAATCCAACTTGATTTTTATCAAGTGCTCATTTAAAAAAAAACAAAAACTAGCTCACTTGATAATTCTGCATTGATGAATTTTAAATTATGGCAGAATTGTCTTATAAAATCATATGACCTCCTCACCAAAAATCAAACAATGACAAAATTATATGCTGTGTATTTTATTGATTTTTGTAGGGGAAACATATTACTTACATCCCCATGAGCTTGGGTTGCAGTGATGAGTAGTTAATTTTTGAGGATTGAGATGCACTTTAAATAATTGAAGGGAGAAAATAGGTACCTTCTGCTAAAAGCAGGTTCATATACAACAATTTTGATCATAAGAGAGCTAGGTTTTGAATAGAATTCTACATACTTCACAAAATTAGAAAGTATCATTAACTTGTAGCCCCTCTTCCTCATGCTAGAAAACCAGTGAAACTAATGTAAAATGGATATTGTTGTTCTGGCATTCTCCTCAAAGCTCCCAGGACTTTGGTCAATGGTTCTCATAAGAACTACTTTAGGAGATCGATCAAGGAGCATCCCAGAAACATGAATTTAGTAAGAAGTGGCAAAAATGATCATTACATATTTAAATCCTGGACTACATTTTAAGAAACAATATATAAATTAAAATCTCTTACCTATCACAGATTGAAATAGGTAACTCCCAAGTTTTATTATCTGTTCTGTATTGTTATTTTGTGTGTGTGTGAGTGTGCGGGGGCATTGGAGTTGGTGACAGCAGCTTACTTTAGTTTTGAAAATATACAAGACCTGGTAACATGTTCCCTTTACAGATTTTGTAAGGTAGGAAGGTTTTGTGAAAACTTTCTGGAGTAAGGCGCTTTAAAGAGATCACATGAATATTGTTTAAAACAAAAAGTAAAGGTAACATATACTGGTAGAGAATACCTGGATCCTGCTGCTTTTACCTATACAGCTTAATTACTTAATTTAGTTACTTGGTTTATTTCTTAGCTTATTTCCTTTTTTATAACATTTTATCATGTAAGAAGCTTATAAAACTGTACACAGTGCTGTATTTCAAAAACTACTCTAGATGAAAATTTATCTTGTTTCCAGGTGATTTAAGAGTATAAATTTATATTGCTTTTAAGTGATTTAACATACTTTGAGACATTAAAAACCATGCCTAGAAATCATTGCATTAGAGTCTTGGGTAATGATATTTTAATTATATAATATAAAGATGTAACGTGGATAAGGTAATAATGACTTATACTCTACAACCTCTTTGAAATTTTTGTAAAATGGAATACTTTTAGTATTCTCATTGGCTTATTCAGGATGGGTGAGTAGTGAAGAGCCGAGGCATCAATCTATAAGGAATGCTTGGCATCACTTTAATAAATTAGAACTGTAATCCTATTTAATATAGATTTCTACATGTAATGACTTACTTAATTAGCAAGATGTGAAATGGTTTGGCTTCCACCAAAGTACTGTATTTTGTAGCACATATAGGCAAGATTCATGGTGCAAACACAAGACTTATCTCAGCCAACCACTTAATAGTTGAAGGACCTGACAGGCAAAAATTCTTAAACTGAATAATTAACTGCATATATCCATTTATGGGGATCAAGTGATCTATTTTATCTATATTGTAAGCAGTTTAACTTCATTCCCAAGGAATTATATGATGTAGAACACTACAATAAGTTCCTTATTTTCAACATAGAGAAGTATATACTTTTCAGTTTCTCCCATTTCCATGAAAGAAACAGAATAATTATTTGAATAATATTTGTTAGAAGGCTGTTAAGGCAGTCATATATCCTGGTTTAGAAATGATTACATCTACAAGAGAGTGAAATCTTAAACTATTAAAAGGCAGGATAATGGAGTCCCCATTAAATCTCAGAGAGTATTAGATCTCTGTGTATTAGAGATGTGGCAAACCAAATGCACTACATTTCTCCAAATGTAGTCTGACCCACTCCAAGTAGAATGCAACCACTTTATCACCTGTTTACTTCACAGTACCTCTACTCACATGGGCTAAATTCATGTTAACCAGTTTGACATATATGTTACGAGGTGAAATCATGTCAGACAGGTGGTCAACCATCAGCCTGCTTCATTCACACACCGACTACTGCGCAGCTTGTTTTTCTCTGGTACCCTGCCCCACACTTTCTAGCCACATCTGCAACCTTGAATTCCAGTTGGCCTGAAGATTACCAGGGAGTGGCCTGGCAGGATCAGAACATTTGTTACATATGAAATAGGGGGCTATTGAGAGAATAAGTAAATATATTGAAAATAATGCAAGCCAGCTCTCTTGCTATTAAAAATGGGAGTCATAAATATAAAAAGGAAAACATGTAGAATGAACTCTGTGGTGTTCGATTGAAATTGGAGGTTATTGGTGTATCTCATGACTTTATGAATAGAAATAGATATAAATGTAATAGAAATAAGTATAGATTTATAGGTATTAACATATACATAAGTAGATATATGGTTGCCTGGAAATAGCAACACTTCAATAGCAATGAGCACACCTAGTGACCACATTTTACATATCACTCAACATTAGGTAGAGCCAGGTATCCTTGGAGAAATGGTTGATTCTAGACTTGGGTCTGGGAAAGTACAAGATGAACCTGTACCATATTATGTCAAGAACTAAGGAGGTTGTCTAAGAATTATAGGACTATGTCAAAAGCTTGAAGTGGGTCCATTAACTAAATCTGGGACAATTTGAGACTCAAAGTATGAGAGTAACATTTTTGTCTTACTTATAAAATAGGACTATTTTATTACACTACAATATAATGGGATACATGAATATATTCAACTTATGGGGAGAAGAGAAAGCTTTATCTTATAGTAGAATACCAATTAATAAGAGTAGAATGGGAGATGGAATTAGAAAATCACTGTTTGGCAAGTATTTAGCCATAAGTCCAGCAAGAAACATTAATTGTTGCCAAAAATAATAGGTACAAGTTGGAGGAAGAATGAGATGTTTATCTAATCTCTAGTATCTTTCCACATAGTAGTTGTTTATAATTACAAAGGGAAAAGAAAGCTGGTTGACAATACTTAACTCAAATGAAGGGAAAAACCAATAATGTGTGCCTCCAATGGATACAATTAAAACAACATGATTTTGCTTCTTCAATATTTCTGCCAATCATGCATGACTTGAACTGAATAATGAGAAAATATTTGATAAACCTGATAGGGAAATTCTGCTTTTCTCATATTGTCGAAGATGTTAAGGTCTTGGAGGTTAAGGGAAGTTTCAGACTGATGGGACAAGTGCAAAATATAGTCCTAGAACTGATACTTTCACTCAGAAGGACATTCTTGAGAAAGTTTTGCAAAAGATGAATGCGGCCTTTAGGTGAATGAGGGTATGTGGAGTTATTTGTGCTGTTCATACACCTTTTCTGTAAGTTTAACATTATTTCAAAGTAAAAAAAATATTAAAAATAAAAATAAAGAAGAACATCTAGGAAATAAATACATATAGTTCACCCATTGGGTTTTCCTTAGACATCAAACAATGAATTTTGTTAAGAATTATATCAGTGGTTTATACATGAAAATCAATAAAGTAACAACCTATAATTTTGAGGAAAGAAAATTTATAATTCTGGTCAACTAAGCCTATGGATTTTCCTCTTTTTCCTCCAAAATTTCATTGAAATATCCACAAAAATCTTAAAATAAAATAAATGCACAAGAATACTGGAACATAAGGAAGGGTACTGAGGCAGAGAGACAGTTTCTCCTTTTTTATAACAGAATCTCTTTGTTATGAATAGTGATATCTCCTTTGCACCTATATATGGTGAAGTGGCATGGAGTCAATGATAAGTAGTGGAAATGTCTGGAATTCCTTAGACTTATTTAGGACGTGCTCTTCATATGCCCTTCCTCCTTCTTGTTGTCTAGAATGCCCCTTGTAATTCCTCCTTTGTACCTTTCCTTACTCCCTCCAACTCCCCAGGGAACAACTGGTCTCCTTTCTGTCACTATAGAATAGTTTTCTTTTTCTAGAGTTTTGTATAAATGAAACCATACACTATGTACTTTTTTGGGGGACACACCTTCTTTCACTCAACATAATCATTTTACATCCATGTTTATCAGTAGTTTATTTCTTTTAATTGCTGAGTAGTATTCTGTATGGATGTATTTGTTTGTTTTTCTTGGATAAATGCCTGGATTGGCTGGACCACATGGTAAGTGTAGGTTTAATTTTTAGGACATTAGCCACCAATTTTGAAAAGTGTATGAACAACTTTACATTCCTATAAACATTGTATGAGAGTTCCAGTTGTTCCCTGTTCTCACCAAAACTTGGTAGCATCTGTCTTTGTAATAGTAGTCATTCTAATAGATTTGTGTGATCTCTCATTGTGGTTTTATTTTACATTTACACTGTGGCCCCACCATTAACCCTACCATGAGAGACCAGTGTCAGTGGGTACCATCTGGGAAGCCTGGCTTCTCTTACCCCTGGCAATAATGAGATATACCTCTCCTTCCCCACTGGGGCCATGTCAGAGGAGGCCTAGAAAAGGCGCCATTGCTGAATGGTAATGAGGCCACTCCTCCAATGAAATCCATGCTAAGATACATTATAATTAAACTTCTGGAAAAAAAAAAAGACAAGATTTATCTTGAAATCAGCAAGAGAAATGAAATACCATACCTCTACAGGAAAAACAATTTGACAGCAGTTTCTCATCAAACCTGTAGATATCAGGAGGCAGTAGTACAACATTTTTTTAGATGCTAAAATAGGAACCTAGAGTTCTGTACTCAGAGAAAATATCCTTTAGAAAGGGAATATCATAATTTGACTATTGTGGACATTGGTGTACCATAAGAGACAGTGAACTCTAAGAAACAAACGGAAGGTTTTGGAGTTCTGGGAAGTGGGGAGGGGGGTGGGAATGAGGTAATTGGGTGATGGGCATTAAGGAGGGCACTTGATGTAATGAACACTGGGTGTTATATGCAACTGATGAATCACTAAATTCTACCTCTGAGGGAAAAAAAAAAGAAGGAAGATCAAGAGAATTTGTCACCAGCAGGTCTACCCTAAAAGTATGACTAAAGGAGATCTCTTAAACAGAGAGAAAATTATAAAAGAAAAAGTTTAGAACGTTAGGAAGGAAGAAAGAACATGGAAAGAGCAAATATGACTAAATATAACATATTTTTCTTCTCAAATTTTCTAAATTATGTTTGGTGGTTGAAGCAAAAATTATTAACAGTGTCAGATGTGGTTCTGTAGAGGAGTATTTAAGACAGTTGTATTATAAGCAAGAAAGAGGAAAGAGGAAAAAAGGAGGTAAGATTTCTATAGTTCACTTATATTGGTAAAACAGTACCTGTGGATAAGTAGTATATATATAATGTCATACCTAGAGCAATCACTAGAAAAGCTATACAAAAAGATGCTCTCAAAACCTCTAGTAATTTGGGGTGCCTGGGTGGCTCAGAGGGTTAAGCCTCTGCCTTTGTCTCAGGTCATGATCTCAGGCTCTCTGCTCAGCAGGGAGTCTGTTTTCTCCTCTCTCTCTGCCTGCTTCTATGCCTACTTGTGAGCTCTCTCTCCGTGTGTCAAATAAATAAATAAATAAAATCTTTAAAAAAAAAAAAACCTATAGTAATTGGTAGATTTAAAAAAAAAAGATTTTATTTATTTGAGACAGAGAGAGCATGAGCAGGTGGGAGGAGCAGCGGGAGAGGGCAAAGCAGACTCCCTGCTGAGCAGGTAGCCCTACATGGGACTCCATCCCAGGATTCTGGTATCATGACCTGAGCCAAAGACAGATGCTTAACCAGCTGAGCCACAGGTGCCCTCGAAACTGTAGTAATTTAAAATGGAGTTCTGAAATGTGTCCAAATAACTCACAGGAATAGGAAAAAGAAAAACAAAACAAAGAACAGAAAACAAAAAATAACATGGCAGACGTTAGCCCTAATATGTCAAAATGAAATTAAATGCAAAAGGACTAAGTATACCAATTAAAAGACAGAGATTGCCAGAGTGGATAAAAAACATGATTCAACCATATGCTGTGTTTAAGAAACTTACTTAAAATACAAAGATATAAACAGGCTAAAAGGAAAAGTGTAGAAAAAATATGCAAACATCAAAAGAAAGGAGGAGTGGTTATTTTAATACCAGATAAGTAGACTTCAGAGGATAGAAAAATAACAGAGATCAGAACTATCATTATATAGTAATATAAGAGTCAACCCACCAAGAAAAATAGCAGTCCCTAGTGTTAATAAACATTTGTAGACCATTCTATGTAGACTTAGTCAACTGAGTCCTAGTCAACATTTGTAGACCATTCTATGCAAAAACTACAGAATACACGTTTTTTTTCTAAGTGGCATGGAATGTGTACAAAGACAGACCATTCCTTGAACCACAAAGCAAATCTCAGTTGAAATCATACAACGTATCTTTCCATCACAATGGACTAGAACTATAAGTAACAGAAACAGGAAAATTTCTAATACACTGTGAAAATATACATCATACTTCTAAATAATAATGTCAAAGAAGAAATCTCGGCGGCATCTATGGCTCAGTTGGTTAAGCATCTGCCTTCAGCTCAGGTTGTAATCCCAGGGTCCTGAAATTTAGTCTCCCTTCGGGCTCCTTGCTCAGCAGAGAGCCTGCTTCTCCCTCTCCCTATGCTACTCCCCCTGCTTGTACTCTCTCTCGCTTTCTCTCTCTCTGACAAATAAATAAATAAATAAATAAATCTTAAAAGAAGAAATATCAGGAAAATATAAATCCAACAAACAACTAAAAGGAAGATACAATGTATCAAAATTTGTGGAACACAGCTCAAGCAGTGCTGAGAAAGAATTTTATAGGCTAGCATGCCTACATTTAAAAAGTAGACTGATGTGATTGGTTGGAACCAGGAGCTTGCTTTTTCTGTCACTCCTCTGGGTTCTTCCTCTTATAGAGGACAATTTATCCAGCTAGACAGACAGCTCTTCTACAGTGAAGGAGGTGTGAATATCAATAATCTGCTAACAAGAGGTGTTTGTTGTATATCATGTTTGGTATTGAAAGTAGATCTTTAGGAGTGCCTGCGTGGCTCAGTGGGTTAAAGCCTCTGCCTTCAGCTCAGGTCATGATCCCAGAGTCCTGGGATCGAGCCCAGCATCGGGCTCTCTGCTCATCAGGGAGCCTGCTTCCTCCTCTCTCTGCCTACCTCTTTGCCTACTTGTGATCTCTGTCAAATAAATAAATAAAATCTTAAAAAAAAAAAAAAAGGAAGTAGATCTTTAGTTCTTGAAGGTAGGAAATGAGTGTCTTGCCTCATTCTTTATTGTGCATCTACTGTAGTATCTAGTGGAACACAGACTATAACGCAAGGCTTAATTGATATCTGTTGAAATAAACAAAACATTGACTTGTTTATTCTTTTTCCTTCTATGGAGAAAAGTACATTGAAGACATAACCAGCTAGCAAAGAGCATCTTCATATTTATTCCTTTAAGACCTAGAGAAAATATTCCTCATCACATTAATTACCCTTTATATACGGCGAATAACTTAATTATGTACTTAACTACCTAATTCATTTTCAGTCATATTTTTCCCTTTTTAATATCTGCTTTCAAGGGAGGATCTGATAAATTAATTCACACCATCGTGCAAGGCTTAATGCATACCTCTCAAGTGCTTAATGCATACCTCTCAAGTGCATTTGCATGAGGAAGCCACATGACACAGTTAAATGGGATGAAGAAGGTGATCTTTGGAAATATCTCACACTTAGCATTTACTCTCTGCTTGACCCTGAGCCCTTTACTTGCTGATCTCTGTGAACATCAGTATCCTCATCTGCAAAATAATACCCAAGAAGGACTTTATGAGGAATACATAAGATAAAACCGGGTCTAAAGAACCCAGGCGAGTAGCTGGCACTTGATGTACACCTGGTAAATTTTGGCTGCTGTCGTGTTAGATGCTGCTACTTCTCTTTTCTATTAATATTGATAACTCAATGACAGGCCATGTGGAGAGATGCTTTGCTTTTGAAGGATGACTTTCTAGTACCCTGAAATTAGAACTAATTCAAAGTATGCATCTGCGTTTTTATATTGTAGCTCTGGCATCTCTGAAAAAGTATTGTGGCACAGGTAGGAAGGAGAGTAGCACTTGGCCAAACAAAGTGTGTGTGTTTATGTGTGTGTGTTCTTTGCTCAGCAGTGGGGGAAAGTCTTGCTTATTGGCTGTATCACAAAAATATACTTTCACTAAATTTGGAGACATTATATGTAGTTAGAAAACAACTCTGAATATGTATTCTTGTCTCGGACAGGAAAGCTAGGTCACCCTCAATTAAAATAGCACACACAGACCCCGCCTCCCCATCACTCTCTGTAGCATGATTTTCTTTCTTTCTTTCTTTCTTTCTTTCTTTCTTTCTTTCTTTCTTTCTTTCTTTCTTCTTTCTTTCTTTCAATATCCCTTATTGTCATTTGATATTGTTTTATTGGATTATTCCTTTTATTTCAGTTTATATTCTGTGGATCCCACTAGAATATAAGTTTCTTATGGGAAGATATTTTGTCAATCTTTTTAGTTGCTTATATCTTCATGCCTAGAAAATGTCTGGTACATAATAGGTGTTCTACCAAATCATTGTCAAATACATTTATGAGTAAAAAAAAAAAAAAAAAAAATCAGGACCAACCTATTAAATTTGAAAAGTGTGGTTTGGGTGTGAATAATCATTTGCCGCTAGCAGTCTTGGACGATCTCAGCAGTTTATGGGAGATTTCACTTTCTTGAAAATTCATTATGACTTTGTTATCTTTTCAACAGCTATTAAATTCTTTGGTGCATGATGTTTGGAACTTCATTTACATTCATTTGGTCCATTTATTAGGTGCTGTATTATGTACTGAGAAACATAAATTCAAATAAAACATATCTTCAAAAACCTGTCTTCAAAAACCTGTGTATTTAGAAAAGACTGGTAATACTTAGGGGCACTCTCAACTATTATATTCTGGTAATTTTACAAAAGACCCCCTTGGTATTCTGTTTATGTGCTTGGTCCATTTTCATATTCATCAACACATTCCATCATTATACTCATAGAAATAAGAAATTCATATTTGAAATTCATATTTTGAGATTGTTTTTCAAGAAATTTGCCAGAGAATCAAGTATGTAAATTAAATAAGGTAAAAGGTAGAAATGTTAAATAGAGTAGTTTCTGTTGTCTTTGTTCTTAGAAGTTCTTAACAACACTGAGACATCTAAACATGAATTATTAAAAATATCTAAAGGATCTGATGGTTGGGTAATGTTCTACATGAAACACACTGAGTTTAAGATTGTAAGTTGTTCCTTTAACATGAGAAAGAGAACTTTTATTTTTTTTTGAAGTATAGCTTGGAGCATAAAGGAGTGTTTAACTCTGGTTGTTTCTTCACTTTCTGAACATGATCTAAATTCAAAGCGACTAGCTATATTGAACTGAGAATACATTTGATTTGTCTGTACGTCAAAATAATATATCTATTTGTATGAAGTGAATTTTATTGCGTAAAGATTACTTGTAGCTGTGTGCTTTTGAGATATTTTTATTTTTATGCTATTGTACTCCTATGAACTCTCTCCAGAGGATCTGGTATGTTTTGGATATTTCATTTTTTCCTATTGTATTTTTTGTTTACAATGTATAATAATCCTCTTAGTATTATATAAAATGGTAATTAAGACTAGCTATAGTTTATTAAGTGCAGAATATTATTCTATTCTGACTGAAAATAATTATTGAAACATTTCTCATTATCTTTCCTCTTAGTGGTATAGCAACGATATGAAAAACAACACTCTTAAAATATAGAGATGACAGTCTACTACTCACAAAATTGTTTTAAATCTAACCCTTTCCTAACTTTCAGTTAGGATATTGAGGTCTGTGCACAATGGGCAGCATTCATTGCTACAGTCTATGGATTGATAGGGAATCTAAGACAGAGATCAGTAGTCACCAGGTTTATCAATAGTTCAATTCTGAGAAATAATATCTAGTGAATAATTCATGAAGGTCATACACATTAAGCTCTCAAGTTTTTAGCAATCATATTTTTGGATAAAGTTGGTTGAACAGTGACTTGGTCACCCATTCAGCATTAGGATGACCCTCTAAAGAACACTTTTCCCTGAGTTATGCAGTGGAGAGATTTAAGAAGCCTTCATTGAGAGTCCTAAGAACCAAGGCATGAAAATACAATTTTGTTATCTTCTAAAAGATGTTGTGGAGGGGCATGTTCATTGCATTAGGCAGCATCCTTTTATGAGACCTATTGTTCAGTTTCATAATGTCAAAAAGATAGTGTTCGTACCTCACACCTGTCAGAATGGCTAAAATAAAAAAGACAAGAAACAACAAGTATTGGCCAGGATGCTGAGAAAAAGGAACCCTCATGCATTGTTGGTGGGAATGCAAGCTGGTGCAGCCACTGTGGAAAACAGTATGGAGGCTCCTTGAAAAATTAAAAATAAACTGATGGTTACTGGAGGGGAGGTGGGTAGGGAATGGGTGAAATAGGTGAAGAGGATCAAGGGTACACTTACCATGATGAGCACTAACGTACAGAATTGTTGAATCACTATGTCATATACCTGAAACTAATATGACACTGTATGTTAATTATACTGGGATTAAAGTAAAAGATAAATAAATTAAAAAAAAACAAAATCATATACAAATATTTTGAAGTGTTTAATTTTTAGTATTCTTTTCCTTTTTTTTTTTTTTTTTTTTTGCATAGACTTCTGGAAAACTCATACCTAGTGGTAGTCAGAATTTAGTCCATTATCAGGAATGCTTTCCTTCTTTTAAAAAAAAAAATTTATTTATTTATTTGACACAGAGAGAGAGACAGTGAGAGAGGGGATACAAGGGAAGCAGGAGAAGGAGAAGCAGGCTCCTCCCACCGAGCAGGGAGCCTGATGTGGGGTTTGATCCCAGCACCCTGGGATCATGACCTGAGCTGAAGGCAGATGCTTAATGACTGAGTCACCCAGGCACCCCTCATTTTTCCTTCTTTTTATTGAAGTATGATTAACATACAATGTTATATTAGTTTCGTGTGTACATTATAGTGGTTCAACAATTCTATGCACTTTTCAGTGCTCATGAAGATAAGTGTATTGATAATCTCTTTTATCTATTTCACCCCTCCCCAATTTACATTCCCACCCCTAGTATGTGAGGATTCCTTTTTCATGAGCATTTATACCTTCATTCTTTCCCCACATTTTCTACATGTTTTACTTTATCTTTTTCCCTCCACTTTTCATGTATGCTATTTGATCATAATTTATACTTCTTTGGAAAATACTTTTTCTTTCTGAAATAAGGATGAATATAAATATGTCTTATAAATCATTAAATGACCTACTCTTGGTCCAAATAATTTAGGCATATCCTAGGATATATTTGAATCTTCTGTTTCCTGTTGTTACACACGACAGCTGGCTTTCCTTCTAAAAATATTTGTTTGGCTCATTCTGGATTGTTTAGTGAGAATATATTTGCAGAATGATGTCTCTCAGGGTTAGCCTTATGAGTAGCAGAGACAAAACTGCCTAAAAGGCAAGCTTTGAGACTCAGGGCTTTTGCATGGTCTGTTTTCCCTCTCGCCTCACTCACATGGTCAACTCCTCCTGCCATTCAGGGTTAAACATGTTGTCAGAGAGGCCATCACAGACAACCCAGTCTCAATAGCTTCCCATCAGGCTCTACCCATGCCACAGTGTTTCATTCCCCTATAGTACTCATCAGGTGTGGCAGTTTCTTATTTGTTGAGTGTTTGCATTCCTCTCTTAAAAGAAACCTCCACAAGGAAAGGGATTTGGCCAGCCTTGTTCCCTGACTTATTTTCTCAATGCATGGTAGCCCATTTCCTACATTTAGCTATTTGTTCTTACTCTTCTTACTAAACATTATTTTGAAAGATTAAACAAACTTTTCTAGATGGGATATTATGGAACCATTTAAAATGTAGAAAAGATGAATTCAAGATTATATGTATGATATTATTATAACTGTGTGGCATATGCAAAAAGAGAAGAATGGATAAGAATGGGATCCAGCTTTTATAGGGGTACAAAGTTAAAGGGCTGTTTTTGCTCCTACAGCCATTCTGAGTTTTCAAGCTCTCTGTGATACTGTGATACTGTTTTTAGCATTAAGTCATTTGTTTTAGATGATTTCGTCTTCTTGAGGCCCCCTACTAACTCCCACCTGCACGCTGTATTTGCATATTAGTACTGAATTTCTTATAATGAAACCATTAATGGGACCTATTGGCAGACGCTGAGAGGAAATTCCCTCACTGAGCAGACAAATCAGAAGTGATGGTTAGGAGAGGCTAGGAACAGGTAGCTTGGAAATGATTATCAGATGGGTAGAAACGGTGTTGGGCAGGTGGAAGGAATGAGTCAGCATTTTTAAACACAACCCGACTATCATTTTTACCAACGCTTCTTTTTTAAAGTCCTCTTTCAAGAGCTGAAAACATTGAGAATTGCACGCACGCGCGCGCATGCACACACACACACACTCACACACACTATTTCTCCGCTCATTGTGTCCATGCTCCTTAAACAAGAATATGCATTCATGATGACAAATGCTGATAACTGTGGGCAAAATGCAAGAGTCACATAAATTAAAAGATAATCAAACCTCAGAGAATTTTCATGCTTCCAACTTTGTCACTTTTAGCTCTGTGTCAAGACATCTAGGAGAGGGGCGCCTAGGTGGCTCAGTGGGTTAAAGCCTCTGCTTTCGGCTTAGGTCATGGTCTTCAGGGTCCTGGGATCGAGCCCCGCATCGGGCTCTCTGCTCAGCAGAGAGCCTGCTTCCTCCTCTCTCTCTCTTTGCCTGCCTCTCTGCCTACTTGTGATCTCTGTCTGTCAAATAAATAAATAAAATCTTTAAAAAAAAAAAAAAAAAGACATCTAGGAGAAAGAAGTCCTGGGCCACTGAAGATGCAAGAGTTTTGGAACACTGGATTATGGAATGAGTTCCAAATGAGGGTGGCATTCAGAGTCCTCGAAAATCTATTTAACCATACTTTTCACGCCCCACCCCACACTGCCTTCAGTGTGAGCCAATTGGACAAACTATTGTCCAGTTACTCCAGTACGTGTAATGTCAAGTCTTTGCTTGGCATTCTCTCTACATTGAGTATTTTCTTTGTTTTCCAAAATGTCTTAGACTAGGTTCCTTGGGAGACAGACTCTGGGGTGGAGATTTTCATGCAGAGGGTTGATCGTGGAGTGCTCATAGGAGAATCTTGAAGGGAGTGAAGGCTGTGGGTTTGAGTGGAGGAACAAAGTGAACTATGAGGCAGTTATAAGAAAGCCCTCGACTGATCACATAGGAAGGAACCTTCACTAAGAGAGCCTTGTAAGTGGGGAGGCCTTTAAAGGCTGTTCAGTAAAAGCACGGTGCCAGGCTTTTGTACTTCAGTGATTAGAAACACTCTTCCTTCAGAGAGAGGGAGTGTGACCTTGGATGAGGCAGTTGCCTTCTTGGAAGGACAATTCTGGACAAGGCCTTAGGTGAGAGCCTTCAATAGCTAATACTCCTGGCAGCTGGCACAATGAGTTTTTGTTTCTGAACAAAGGATCTGGGCATATTCCCCAGAACCTCCATTTTCCCGTCTGAGTATCAACCACTCATTAAGGGATACTTCATGTTTTGTCTCTTTAATGAAATGTTTTGGACATCTCTGGCTACCCTAGATTTTCTGTTTCTGTGAACTATTGACTTAGGGGCTGTGCCACTCACTTTAAGGGTTAATGACAATGTTACTTAACTACTTTCTGTGTTTGTCTTTATAACTAGACTGTTGGCTTTTCCCCCGTAATATTCCTCCTAAGTACCTAATTTATAATTATCATAAGAATTTAAATACTTGTTGAATGAATAAATGCATAGAAACTGCATGGCTTGCAGAAATGCGAGATAATCTTTGCTTTTTCATAAACCTGGCTAAACCTTTCCACTACTTCTAATTTTCACAAATGAAAAATATGCAAAGACCTCAAAGAAAGCTAAAAGATGATCCACAAAGTAAAAGGCATTAAAATCTCTATAGTACAGGAGTCAGTGGCTCCCCCTTTTTTGTATACGTGTAAGGTGGACTGATTTGGATTTTCTGTTGTTTGTTAAGAGTCTTAAGTTATCCATGTGTGGTTAAAATATTGTGATTTTCATAAAGAAAAAATATAACTATTTTTGTGACTCCATTCAATCTAAGCCAAGCCTAAGAAAGATGCAGCTAAAATAAATGGCATCCCCTTTTGTTTGTTTAATTGATTGCCTTCTCACTCACATGGGGTATACATCTGGGATTCTTAAGTGGAGGGTTTTTTTCTTGCTGGCTCATTTTGACCAAATAATGGTTATTCATTAAAAAAATATATATATAGTTTGTAGAAATTAATTCTGTATTTGATGTTTTCTTTTCACTGATACTGAGATTTTTATTTAATATCCAGCAGAGTTTTCATTTGTAAAAAGTAAATGCCTTGCTGAGGTAAAAATAGGCAAATTGGTCATTTTACTCTTCTCTCGGTTAGTGAAGGTGTTACGGAATCTCTATTAGTTTACTTTCTTTTGTATTTTAATAAAATTAAAAGTGTGATTTTGGAGGATCATCCAGCTTAATGAAGTCCTGCTTCAAAAGGGCTTTAATGCCAGCCTGTGCTGAAAGTGAGGAGGTTTTACCATGGATTATTCTCTGATATTGGACCAGAAAGTGGATTTAATTATAATGAAAGAAGTTTATCACTTTGATTTTAAGTGTACATGGTGAAACATGCAAAATTACCTTATTTATTCTTACTTAGAAGCTATTTGGAATTTTCCTATGTAAAGAGCCATATTGTTTGTGAAAATGACATGTTATTTCTTTCTTTCTTTCCAGTTATCATAACTTTTATTTCCTTTTTTCTCCATATGATGATATGACTGCTGTCATTAGTGAAAAGTAGTAAAAAATGACAGTTTTGTTTCTTTTCTGTCTTGATAGCTTTTATGTCTTTTTAAAAATCAGAGCTAAGAATTTGAATACAATGTTGAGAAGAAGTGGTAATACTTCATAATTTTTGAATGGGTCCTGATTTTAAGAGGAATGATCATAACATTAGTAGGTTTTTAATAGATACTTTATAAAGTTAGGAAGTTTCCTTCTCTTAGTAGCTTGCTAGGATTTTTGAATTAAAAACTGAGTTCACTTGGGGTACCTGGCTGGCTCAGTTGGTAGAACATGTGACTCTAGATCTTGAGGTTGTGAGTTCGAGCTCCACATTGGGCATGGAAATTACTTTAAAAAAATTGATGGGGCCGCCTGCGTGGCTCAGTCAATTGAGTGTGTGACTCTTGATTTCTGCTCAGGTCATGATCTCTGTGCCCTGGGATTGAGCTCCATGTTGAGCTTTGCGCTCTGTGTGGAGTCTGCTTGTCCCTCTGCTCCCATCACCCCCACCCACTTGTGTTTTCCTTCTCTCTCTAAAATAAACAAACAAATCTTTAAAAAATTACTCGGCATCAGGGAAATACAAATCAAAACCACAATGAGATATCACCTCACACCAGTCAGAATGGCTAAAATCAACAAGTCAGGAAATGACAGATGCTGGCGAGGATGCGGAGAAAGGGGAACCCTCCTACACTGTTGGTGGGAATGCAAGCTGGTGCAGCCTCTCTGGAAAACAGCATGGAGGTTCCTCAAAATGTTGAAAATAGAACTGCCCTATGACCCAGCAATTGCACTATTGGGTATTTACCCTAAAGATACAAATGTAGTGATCCAAAGGGACACATGCACCCGAATGTTTATAGCAGCAATGTCCACAATAGCCAAACTATGGAAAGAACCTAGATGTCCATCAACAGATGAATGGATCAAGAAGATGTGGTATATATACACAATGGAATACTATGCAGCCATCAAAAGAAATGAAATCTTGCCATTTGCAACAACGTGGATGGAACTAGAGCGTATCATGCTTAGCGAAATAAGTCAAGCAGAGAAAGACAACTATCATATGATCTCCCTGATATGAGGAAGTGGTGATGCAACATGGAGGCTTAAGTGGGTAGAAGAATAAATGAAACAAGATGGGATTGGGAGGGAGACAAACCATAAGTGACTCTTAATCTCACAAAACAAACTGAGGGTTGCCGGGGGGAGGGGGTTGGGGAGAAGGGGGTGGGATTATGGACATTGGGGAGGGTATGTGATTTGGTGAGTGCTGTGAAGTGTGTAAACCTGGTGATTCACAGACCTGGGGATAAAAATATATGTTTATAAAAAATAAAAAGAAAAAAAAAATTAAGTTCACTTAATATTTAATAGTCTTTCTTTGTCTATCGAGATGATCATATGACTTTTCTCTTTTATTCTATTAATTCGAAGAATTGCTTTATTGGATTTTTAAAATGTTAAGCCAGTTTTGCATTTCTGAAGAAATTGATTCTGATTGAAATGTATAATCCATTTTTTACATTGCTGGGTTTGGATTGCCTATATTATTTAAGACTTTTCCCCTCTACTTTTGGAAGTTTTAAACTTAATTTTGTGTGTGTGTGGTTTTCTCAGAAGTAGTAGGGTGTATGTTGAGTCATATATTTACTTTCCAAGTGAGTAGTGCAGAGACTTTCGAGGCCTGTGCCTCTTGCCACCACTTTCCCCACCTTATATATTGTTGTTCACTATTCCATTTTTTTTTTTTTATTCCAACCAACAAAACAAACAGGTAACAAATACCTTAATCATTTATTCACATTTTAAGTTGTCCTCTCACATACTTAGACATCCTTGAAACCAATCTTCCAATCTTCCAATTCTGTTCTTTTCAGATCTTTGAGCCACACCATTAGCCACTGTCCATAAATCAGTGAATCCTTACTTCTGGCAATAGATCAGTTATGTGGGCAAGTAAGTGTTCTTAAAGCTTTGGAGCCTTTCTCTCTATCTTACTAGAAGACATCTTAGTGGACATAACATGCTTTAACAGTCTACCTTTTTTTTTCCCCCCAGCATAACAGAATTCATTGTTTTTTGCACCAGTGCTCCATGCAATACGTGTCCTCCTTAATATCCACCAATTGGCTCCCCCAACCTCCCACCCCCCACCCCTTCAAAACCCTCAGATTGTTTTTCAGAGTCCATAGTCTCTCATGGTTCACCTCCCCTTCCAATTTCCCTCAACTCCCTTCTCCTCTCCATCTCCCTATGTCCTCCATGATATTTGTTATGCTCCACAAATAAGTGAAACCATATGATAATTGACTCTCTCTGCTTGACTTATTTCACTCAGTGTAATCTCTTCCAGTCCTGTCCATGTTGCTACAAAAGTTGGGTATTCATCCTTTCTGATGGAGGCATAATACTCCATAGTGTATATGGACCACATCTTCCGTATCCATTCGTCCGTTGAAGGGCATCTTGGTTCTTTCCGCAGTTTGGCGACCGTGGCCATTGCTGCTATAAACACTGGGGTACAGATGGCCCTTCTTTTCACTACATCTATACCTCTGGGGTAAATACCCAGTAGTGCAATTGCAGGGTCATAGGGAAGCTCTATTTTTTAATTTCTTGAGGAATCTCCACACTGTTCTCCAAAGTGGCTGCACCAACTTGCATTCCACCAACAGTGTAAGAGGGTTCCCCTTTCTCCACATCCTCTCCAACACATGTTGTTTCCTGTCTTGCTAATTTTGGCCATTCTAAGTGGTGTAAGGTGGTATCTCAATATGGTTTTAATTTGAATCTCCCTGATGGCTAGTGATGATGAACATTTTTTCGTGTGTCTGATAGCCATTTGTATGTCTTCATTGGAGAAGTGTCTGTTCATATCTTCTGCCCATATTTTGATATGATTATCTGTTTTGTGTGTGTTGAGTTTGAGAAGTTCTTTATAGATCCTGGATATCAACCTTTTGTCTGTACAGTCATTTGCAAATATCTTTTCCCATTCCGTGGGTTGCCTCTTTTTAACATTCTACCTTGATCTTTATGCCAGTGTATTATGCAGGTCTGAATCAGTTTCAAATTTTGTTTTGTTTTGGTTTTGTTTGTTTTCCTCTTTTTCCTAGTCATGGGTCATAATGAACTCCCCATAAAGATGTATATACAGATTGAGGGAAAGGAGGCAATGTATCAGAAGTATGTATTTAAGGAGTCTGAGCCATCTGCCAATGTAACTTACCATACTCTGGGTTTCTGCTGTACATATCCAATCTTATGGCTTGGTAGTCCAAAAATACCCAGTTCATAATGGACATTTCAGGTCTCATGGCCAATTCATGTCAAATAGGCAGGTGTTCTTCTGAAACATATCTAGAGGTATATTTCAGAAGGAAACTGGTTGTCTGGAGAAGCACACAGGACTTTACTAAAAATATCTTGGGGCCCGAGTGTATTCTCCTGTGCGGGCTTGCTAGGCACTCAGTGCAGTATCCCACTTGGTCCAGGCACTTGAGTATTCTTGGATCTCCTTCAACATAAGGATTTAGTGCTAGAACGGCATGTACTGTGGCTGGATCTGCTGCAGAGTCTGGCCTTGCTCTGGACCCCAATAAGAAACAGCAGCCCAATGGGCTAATCAGCATATTCAAGTATTCAGGATATCAAAGGCATGCCCCTTTGTTGTGGGTGGTGGTGTGGGCGCAGCAACTTTGGAGGGGTAATCTTGCAGGATTAATGGCCTTCAGAGATTTCACCAATTTGGTACATCCCTAGATTTTTGTGAGGCCAGAGTCTCCATTCTGGTAACTCAAGTCAGGTTTAGCCTACCAGATCTAGTTTGTTTTTTTTTTTTTCTATTTATAAAGATTGAGTAATATTCTGTAGGCTGCCCATCTGTTCTACTTCTAGGGACACCATGATTAATTATTAGGCAATATGAAAGACTACTGCTGGTCAGAACATTTTGTGTAACATTTGGTTCTTGTTGCTCATTGTGATAAATATATCCATCCTGTCTATGGAAGTTAAGCAGTGGTGTCTGACCTTTGTTACTCTGGAAGCCATCATTTCAGTTGAAGGGAGAGCCTGTCTCAGTGGCATTGTTTTCCCTCTCATCCCTGGCCTTCAGAAGACAGTGACCACAGGGCTTTTCAAGGATACACTCTTGCCTTTCTCCCTAATGTGTTTCTTAATGTTTTAATGAAGTGAATTTTGTCATCCCTGTTTAGATTCAAAGGTGAGTGAATGTGCAGTTTTCACATAATAAATTTGCTCCACTGTTCTTATCTTTCTAAACATTTGGATTCTTTCCTTTGTGGCCTGATATACTATGGAATCTCAATGTTATTGAGTGCAGGAATCTGTTGAGGCTCAGTGTCAGTCAACCGACTCAGCAAATTGTTAGAACATGAGAGCTAACACTTCACATAAGGAAACCATAGATTCTTCCATATCAATCAGCCCGGCACAATCCAGTATTTTATTGCATTTGCTCTGATCTAACATCCTTAGAATTCGTTTCTACATATATTTTTGCCAAAATAAATTAGGGACATCTTATGGAGTATAGACTATCTCCTAAATGGTCAGCCTTTTTACCTGTCTTCCAAGAAGAAGCTGATACCTGATTGTGGTTATAAACGGGTGGTTGAGAGAGTCTTAATGAGAAATGTTATCGCATTGCAAGGTAGCTACCCAGGTGAGGTTATTCAGGACCTGAACAAAGTAAGACGAACCTAAACAAAGTAAATTCCTCAATGAAGAATAGCATGACTCCCATGAAATCATATGTATAGCTAAAAGAGATACAAGATTGTTTTACTGCAGCTCGTGGTTCTCTGTGATTTGAGCTAGAGTTTAAAGGTCTGAGCTTGCCATTATTTCTGTAAGCAGTCAGTTGAGTCAGAATCCCCCTTATGATCATTACTTGCAGTCCTTATGTTCACCATTATTATAATCATGGTCAAATGTAGCAGCCATTCAGTTCCCCGAGGCACAGCCTTCTCCAAGCGATTTCTCACAGTCAAGGATAGGTGATAATATTTTAAAGTGTTATGTGTCTACATGTCACATATTGTTAGTATCATAACTCTCATTGGCAAGGAGTTTAACGTTGGGGTTCAAGCATATGACCAAGCTCATCATAATGTTCCATCTCCAAGGGTCTCAATCCTAAGTACTGATGAGGAGCAAGTTGGAAAACAGAAACCACATTTACTATTTCAACAGAGATAATTTATTATGGGGAACTGCAAGAATAGGGGTTGGAGGACTGAAAAAGCAAACAGGGAAAAGCTGGGGTAACGCCAATTCAGTAACTTCAGGAAGCAGCTTCACTGACAGCCTTGGGAACAAAGGGAAGAAACTGTAGTTATCAGAATTTAGAAACTCAGTGGAGGGGGGCCCCTTCTGCTCAGAAAGCAGCTTAACCTAGATGGTACTGGTACCTCTGTGGAGGTACTCCACAATGAGAGTGTCTCCCCAAGTACCAACAGAAGCTAGAGACAGGAACCTAGTGGACAAGGGGTTGTGTTGACAGGAACAGCAAGCAGTCAGGATGGGGTAAGGAAGTGCCTTCTTCTCCCCTCTTCCAATTTTCCTCATGCTCCCTCTGTTGGTATCAAGTTAATAGGGAGCCAGCTGCCAAAAGAAATGAAGTTTTCAGAGCCCTAGCTCCTGAATTATAAAGCAGACTATAGAAGTATGGGTGTGTTGAGAAATAAGGTTTCATAATTGGCACAAATATTACAAATTTTCTCTTGGCTTGGCTTGGGGGAGTGCATCATGGAAGGAGAAGGAAACAATCCAGTTTTCTCTGCATATAGGAATTCCCTTCAAAGAATTTTCCTCTCTAGCTTTATGTTACATTAGCTACTGTAGTTAAAGGTGTTTATACCAGTTTGGTCCCTCTTAACAAGCCCTGGGTGGATGTGTGCAGCATTTCATATTTGTATTAGGGTTCTCCAGAGAAACAGTACACACACACACACACACACACACACACACACACGTAGATTTGTCATAGGAATTGAGTCAGATGGTTGAGACCAAGAAGTCCCATGATCTGTTGTCTTAAAGCTAGAGAACAAGGAAAGTTGGTGGTGTAATTCATTACTAGTTCAAAGGCCCGAGAACCAGGAGAGAACCAGTGTCCAAGGTTGAAAGAAGGTGGATATTCCAATTTTAACAGAGAGAGTAAGTTTCTCCCTTCCTCTGCCTTTTTGTTGTATTCAGGCTCTCAGTGGATTGAATGAGGCCCATCCACTTTGGTCAGGACAGTGTTCTTTACTCATCTACTGAGTCTCAAATGCTAATCTTCCCTGGAGATACTCTCATGGACACACTGAGAAATAATGTTTTTCCAGTTATGTGGGCATCCCTTAGCCCAGCCAATTTCACACATCAAATTAGTCATTATAGTTTTCAATATGGTTTACTTCTAATCCACTGTTCTCTGCTTTAAAGCTTTAGCCAAAATTTCTGAGACAGTTGGAACTACCTCATTCCACATCCTAGCACACTGGTTAATTTACTAATGAGATATATTGCCTTTTTAAAAAAGTCACAGTGTATTTTATTTATAGCAGCATATGGCCAAAAAATTAAAATGTTTTTATATATTCATTTTTATATGAAATACATATTTTGGAGTTTATTTTCTAATTAGTAGTCCTGGTATATGACAGAATTAAAATAAGTACAATCAGAAGAGATTAATAACGACACAAAGTGATGTAATCCTTGTTAAAGGACAGTTATACTTCAAAATTTTTGATTTGAAGATTCTATTAGAAATATATTTGCATGTCTTCTGATGTGTTTTAGATAAATCTACAGCAAATATAGGATGCAAGCTCCTAATTCTTGATACTTAGCTTCTCTTTTTATGAAATCCAACTTAAAATGAAAGTTTTCCCCCATTTCTGACTATAGCACAACAGATGTGAACCTGTTTTATTGTTCATATTAGTTAGGATTTGTTGTAATTCTAAACTGACCAGCCATGGATATAATTTGAGGTCCCAGCTATCCACCAAACACAGATGAAGATATTTGAAATTTCTTGTAATTATTCAGCCTGAGCTTTGAAATTCAGAATGAAGCTTTGAGGTTACCACATAGCTCCTAAACATTAGCTATATGAAGAATCTCTATGTGAAACATACCAATCAACTTAAGGTAGTTATCTTTATTGTTCTCTTTTAAAAAATAAATGATCAAGGCTTAAAGAGTTTAAATAATTTGCCCAAGATCGTGTTTAAGTGCCAAAATTAAGATCTGCCTTAGGGGAAAAATGCTTCGCCCTTGCAATTAAAAATTGTTCAAATACCAGTTTCTCCTTTTACTAGAAGTGTGACATTAGGAAATTACTTAACTTAACTTTCATTTAATCAACCATAAAGTAAAGAAAATATTTCCTACCTTTAGCGGCTTATTGTGAAGATTAAGGATATATGCTTGGATTTAGTGACTAGTATAAAACATGAGTCAATAAATAGTTTTCTCTTCTCCATATAGGAAAAGGTTTTATAGAATCAACATCATTAAGATTCTTTGAGATGTTTTCTAACTCTATCAGAGATAGTTCTGTGATGACTTATCCACTTAGAATTAATTGGACTTAATTTTACACCTTATAGGAAAGACATTTTATTTTTGAGCAATAAGGTCACATAGGAAATTGAATTTTTGACATGGCTTTCCCTATATCATGTTCCAACTGAAATGTTTTATTTGTGCAACCCTATTCATAAAAATCATTTATGTACTGATATTTATATGCATGTGTTAGTTATAGGCATATGTAATAGCATTAATGAATTTTATACATAATAAGCATGGGAACAAAGACCTTTACACAAGACGAGATAAAAATAAATCTAAGTAGAAGTTCTAATATTTTCTTCCCATTCCCTAACATATGGTCATGTACACTCCATTAAGAAACCACTGCTCCAACCATTTAGTGGACATAACAAGGATTGTTACAATAGAAACTCATTATATAGGATATTCCTACGTTCTTTTCTGCTTTTCTTGCTGTTGTCTTTCAAGCCCAGAAAACAGATGGGATGACCTGAGACAACATGCTCTTTCAGTCATGAAAGATTGATTCATGAAGTATTGTTACAGAGCGGGCCCCTAAGAATATTATTTTGCTTAGTAAAACAAAGTACAAACTACTTAAAATACTCACATGTCTTGACCTATTGTCGTCTAGAAATTAGCACCTAGTTAGTGAGTTCTTATTATATACTAACACTGTGCTAGCTGTTCATTTGTTCCAAAAGTATGATTAGACTTGGTGACACTATGTATTACAAATAATATATAGGGATGCCTGGGTGGCTCAGTTGGTTAAGCCGCTGCCTTCAGCTCAGGTCATGATCCCAGCGTCCTGGGATCGAGTCCCACATCGGGCTCCTTGCTCCGCAGGGAGCCTGCTTCTCCCTCTGACTCTGCCTTCCACTCTGTCTGCCTGTGCTCGCTCTCTCGCTCGCTCTCTCTCTGACAAATAAATAAATAAAATATTAAACAAAACAAAACAAAACAAACAAACAAAAAAACAAATAATATATAGATGCATTCAGCAAGATAGCCAAGTGGTTAAGAGGTTGGACTTTAGAATCAGGCACATCTAGTTTTGAATCAAGTCCTGAAACTTGCTTATACCCCTAGTCTCCCTCCATCAATCCAATCATCATCTACCCTTCAAAGTTTATGGCATGCCTGCAACATATCATTGACTGTGCTAGGTGCTGAGCTGCTGAGGACACACAATGTTGCATGAGGAAAGGTCAAGGTCCCTATCCTTTTTCTGTTCATATTTGTATGCCCAAGACCTAGAACAATGCATATTTTTATTGTGGAAAAGAAGGAAGGAAGGAAGGAAGGAAGGAAGGAAGGAAGGAAGGAAGGAAGGAGGGAGTAGGGGAGAGAAGGGAGGAAGTAGGGGAAGGAAGGAGGGAAGGAACGAAGGAAAGAAGGGAGGGAAGACCTTTTGGTATATCGAAAGGCAGACATCAAATTAGAAGACTTAGATAAATAATTATATAATTTTAATTGAATTGAGAAGAGAAAGGGAAAGTACAGCTGTTGTGAGACCTTATAAATGAGAGTACCTCATGAAGCACAGGTAGGCTATGTGAGTATTTCTTCACTTAGTGAAAAGACACATAGATTTAATAGGGTTGATGGATGTAAGTTGAAAGAAAGAGTAGGAGCAAGATTTGGGCAGAGGAATAACATAATAGGATGGGAGAATGCCCTGAGGTAGTGAGGTGCTTGGTTTGATTGACACTGTAATAGGCTGGTGTGCCTTGGAAATAGAGAATGAAGGGAGGAATTGTGCAGAAAATGCTGGAACAGTGATCAGGATTCAGATCCTCCAAAAACCTATAGGGTCATTCCGCTACCTACTTTTTGGTTCCTCTGCCTTTCCTTTTATGTGCTGTGTGTCTTTCTCTTTTCCCCTCAACCATTTCGCTTCACTCTACTCATGCCTGTTTATTTGACTTATTTTTTTTTTTTCTAAAGCTCTTATTTATTTATTTTATAGAGATCACAAGTAGGCAGAGAGGCAGGCAGAGAGAGGAGGAAGCAGGCTACTCGCTAAGCAGAGAGCCCGATGTGGGGCTCCATCCAGGACCCTGAGACCATGACCTGAGCTGAAGGCAGAGACTTAACCTACTGAGCCACCCAGGCACCCCGATTTGACTGTCTTTTAACTAAACAAATAAAAACAAAACTAATGGCAAAAAATCTTTCCTACCATGTTGTACATCCTTTAAAGGAAAGCCATCCTGAGTTCTTGTATGCACCATGAAAATTGAGTCCATAGTACTCAGTGAATTGTTAAGTGCTACTAACTTAGAATCTGATTTAGCTAGCCTATGACATTTCTTTTTTATACAGGAGATTTCTATTTCAGAATTTCTGGTGAAGAGATGTCGATAGGGGGACCATGCTCCTGGTCACAAAGGCTGTAGTAAAAAGTTGTCTGTAACCTAAGGATTTGGATCTCAGAGCTCCAAAGTTCCAAAGGAACTTCTATGGTCTAAATGTTTGTGCCCCCCTGGTATGTTGACATTTTGATGTCCAGTATCATGGTATTAGGAAGTGGGGCCTTTGCAAAGTGCTTAGGTCACGAGGCTGAATCATGAAGTGTTCTTTTAAAAGAGGTTCCACAGAGATCCTTCACCCCTTCCACCATGTGAGGACACAATGAAAAGATAGTCATCCATGAACTGGGAAGTGGGCCCTCACCAGACACCCCATCTTCTAGCACCATGTTCCTGGACTTTCCAAACTCTGAACTTTGAGAAATAAATGGTTTTATTTATAAGCTACCTACTCTGTGATATGCTTTTTGTTTTGTTTTGTTTTATAATACTCCAGATATTCTAAGACAGGAATGTGCTGTTTTGTTTTGCCTTTTTTTTTTTCCCTTGTTTGAAATGTCAGCAACAAAAGCTGAGAACAGGAACCCTGATACAGGTCCAGTTGTGAGAAAGGCAGAAGCAAGAAGCAAAAAGCAAGAGTGATGAGTTGGTAAACCTGTCATTAGAATTAAAAGCAGATGATAGAAGTACAGGTTTCAGTTACAATCTCAGTAAGAATCTTCTAAGATTCTGCTACTCACAATTGTATCTAACGTCATAGTGTGTCATTGGACATTGTGTTATATTAAGTGTGAGTCCTTAGGAAATATTTACATGACTCCCCCTCTCTGGTTCATTTTGTAAAGTTATTTAGTGGGTTTTTTTGTTTGTTTGTTTGTTTGTTTTTAAGCCATACGTGTGAATGTGCTAAGGAAGAGACCTGATAATGTTGATTTGGAGTCATACTATGTAATTTATTTCCTGGATAATTAATTTACTTGCTTTTTCAACAAATACTTACTGAAAACTCTATTTTTTCAGATTCTATGCTTGAATGGTAATAGTCTTTAAAGTAAATTCCTTGTCCCCTAAACTTCTTCATGCCTTGATTTTTTGGGGGTAAGATTAAGTTTCTCCTATAGCAGTGAAGAGCCTTCTTTAGGATGAAGTCCGCAGTATGGATATCAAAGCAGAGAAGCAGAAATGACCAGGTCCTTGCTGGGTCCTTAGTGATGCTAGTGAGCCCTTCAACCAAACAACCTGAAGTCTGTCAAGCTGAGGACTTCTAGCTAAGTAAGCCAATAAATTTTGTTTATTATTTAATGTAGTTAGAATTGGGTTTTCTATTACTTGCAACCCCAAACATCTTAAGCCATACACAGATAAGATGTATAAATTGAGGGATTAAACAATAAAGAGGTTAGGGTGCCTGTGTTGAAAGGAACATTTATTTTTAAAGTTTGAAGCTTGGATCAATATATAAAGACTGATATTAAGAATATCTAACTAAAAATAGAAACCTGATACTACTAATTTCAAAAAAACAAAGGATTATCTTTGAAATGAAAAGGGACAATGACGCATCCAACATTTGTATGAATTCCCTATATATTATTAAATACATTTTAAAGTTGTTATTCAGGGTTCTCAAAAAAGAAGACTTGCTATGCAAACAAAGTAAGCATACTTTAAATGACCTAATTTATTAGTAAAACACATATGTTTGTATAAACAAATAAATTAAATTGAATACTATACTAATTTATAAACAATAGCTTGTACTTAGTGTTTGGAGAGAGAATGAGATGATGGAATGCTTTAGCTGTTGGTGGATATTTGAAAATCAGACTTTGCATCTCTAGGACATTCCATTTTTACTTCAGTTGTCAGTCTCTAGTGCAGCCTGTTCTGGTGACAAGAATCAGACTTTTATGAACATTACTCTAGAAAGCATCTGTTCCCTTTCCCACAAAGGGACAATGTCTACTACAGTTTTCACATTCCTACAGTAGACTAAGCATGAAGTTTATCTCCCTCCGTCTCTCTTTGCCTCACTCCATAGCAGCATTGACTTAGATAAAACTTATTTTATTTTATTTTAAAGACCCATTTACTCACTTATTTGAGAGAGAGAGGGAGGAAGAGTGTAAGTAGAGGGAGAGGCAGAGGGAGAGAATGCCCAAGCAGACTCCACACTGAGCAGGGAGCCTCACCCAGAGCTTGATCGGGAGCTTGATCTCATGACCCATGACATCATGACCTGAGCCAAAACCAAGAGTCAGATGCTTAACTGACTGAACTATCAGGCTCACCCAATATGGAATATTATTTTAACCATTGTTGGTACTTTTGCTTTTCTTTCTGAGTTTGGTCCCAGTCCTGCTGTTACAACTTTATTTGTTCTCTTTTCTTCCATTGCTTGGACCTTCCTTTCATTTCTCTTTGTAGTGTTATCTGATTCCTCCCATAGGTTGTCGATGTTCAAAGAAATAAATAAAATAAATATAATAAATAAAATAAAATAAAACCTGAGCAATGTAGGCTACTTTTTAGAAATTTTTTTGAAAAATCCATACTGTTATTTTGGACACAAATGTGCCAGGATATCCTTCTGTTCCTCCTGGGCACATATGTATCTACCCTTCACCTTTGTCTTGTTATGTTAATCCGAGGCTCCTCTAATTGTTAAAGAAAATATCTTCAGGGTTATTAAGATTTGTACTATGGCTCAATATGCCTTTAGATTTGCTTGATAGATTAAAAAAAATAATAGCTACATTTTCTCTGACAGGAACAAGATGTACTTGAAAGAGAAATTGAGTTCAGCCCAGAAAAATAAGTTGTAGAGAATGAAACTTGAAGAGAAATCCAGCATTTAATTATGTTTAATTGTCACTGTGGAAATTTCTGTTTACAGTATTGTCATTTTTAAAAAGATATTTTTAGAAGTGACATTTTGATTAGGATAATTTCCTGCTTCCAACAAGTGCGTTTTTATCAGTATTTGGCTCCGTGGCTGTCAAACCAGCAAAACTGTTGATAGGTTTTTTAGATTGGATGAATGCAAGCTCCGGATTTCTTGGCTCTAATTGGGGCTTACTGAATGCATTGATATTTTATTGACATAAAAAATCCATTTTATGTAACACTAATTTAATTCAGTTGTATCACTTGCTAAATAGATATACATAAGACACTGATGAGGTCAGCAAATGTTTTATTTGCGCAGACAATTTGGAAAGAAACTCAGGTTGAACCCAACCTTGGAAGAATATATATATTATTTAATACGAGGCAATCAAGATTTACAACACAGACACTTGCTTCAGAAGATTCTTTTGGGAAAACAATAACATTTGTATATGTTGAATTGTGCCTTGAAGCTAAATTTCAATGGAGAGTCCATATTAATAAATTAGATAATAAAATGTAGGCAGAAAGGTGAAAGCTGCTGAGATAAGTTGTCTTAGGAAAAGAAGACTTTTAGGTGGAGGAATTAAAATTAAGAATTTTAGAATAATTATCATGAACTAAAGTAGGAAGGATTTTAGTTATTTAGTAGAAGAGCAGGTTAATGAAAGAATACTTAAATATTTTTTCCTGAATATTTTAAGGATTACAAGAAGAATATACGGGATTGGCTAGTTTGTCACATTACCTGAAAGAGGAAGATTAGCTTATGATTCTCTAAGAAGAAGGGAAAACAGTAAATTTCATGAGTTTGTATTCAGAAGCCCTGCTCTCCATTTAAATCTTCTAAAGGGAAGACTTCTAGGTTAGCTAATCAGACTTTAATTTGTCTACTTAATCCCTGCATTTCATATACAGCCAGTACCATATTTTCCAATTTGTAAATGTTGCTTTTTGAATATCCCATCATCATTGGGAAGACCTCCACCATTTATATCCTATGTTTAAAACACCAAAACATTTATAAGATTTATTAGGTAATTAAAAGAGGCAACTAAATGCGTTGCAAATTATGTGTCTTAAACATGGTATGTGTTCTGTTCCATTTACAAAATATTTAAATAATCATTGCTTAAAAATAGAGATTAAAAATCATCAAAATAAGTTTTATAACATCATGATCAGAAGTAACTGTGATTAAATTTTTAATATATATTTTCCATTCTTTTTTATGCATACATTTTGTTTATTTAACAAAAGTGATTCATACTACAGAAACTGGCAACTTGAAAGTTTCATTTAGAAATATATCCTGTGGGGCGCCTGGGTGGCTCAGTGAGTTAAGCCGCTGCCTTCGGCTCAAGTCATGATCCCAGGGTCCTGGGATCGAGCCCTGCATCGGGCTCTCTGCTCAGCAGGGAGCCTGCTTCCTCCCCTCTCTCTGCCTGCCTCTCTGCCTGCTTGTCATCTCTCTCTGTCAAATAAATAAATAAAAAATCTTTTAAAAAAATTAAAAAAAAAAAGAAATATATCCTGCACAAAACATTATACTGATAACTTAAATTTAATACTACTTCATTGTATAAAGCATCGTAACTTATTTAACCAGTTTCCTATTTTACTGGGCATTTGTTTTTCTATTTTTCCATCTTTGAAACTGTAAACATTATTGTGATGGTACATATATATCTCTGCTTCCTAGAGAAATTCTCATTAATATATTTGTTTTAAAAAGATGTGCTCAGTTTAGGGAATTTTTACATATATTGCCAAACTGCTTTCCAGAGCGATTTTTACAGGTTACAATCTCGGCAGTGTTGTAGGTTTTTTTTTTTTTTTTCCCCTTCATATTTAGCCTTTATTTCCTCATCTATAAAATAAGATAATAATATAATAATAATACAGTTATTTCCCACTTTCTAGGCTTGTTGGGAAAACACATTGTAATGACATGTGAAAATGGTTTCTATAGAGAATTAGAAGATTGATGTTTCCAGGTCCCAATGGAGTTTTCTCCAATACCTGCCATTCTCTGTCTTACTGTGGCTTCCATGAGCCTCTGTGCTTGCTGATTCTCTCTCTCCTGTCATTGAGTTCTTATGTTTTAGATACTGAGCCAATCACTTTACATTCAGTACAAATAAAATAGTCTGAAAAGTTGATATTGTGACCCACTCAATAAATCAGTTATGTAATTGTATCTGTTTATCTGCTTAATCCTTAAACTCCACATGCCTTTATTAGTTGGAAATAGCATGTTTCTGTCCCAACCTACTCTTTGTAAGTCCCAGGAAAACCCAAGGGGTTATATAATCTAAAGAAAAGGGAAGCATCGGTCCATCTCCTTACATACTCTAAATACAAAGGACTTGATATATAGATTTACAAACCCTGCTTTTTCTTCTGTAAGAGCCATTCTCTTTGCTGCTGTGTGATTTACCCTCTGTGAAAGACCCCACACATAGTTCCAAAGAATATTTCCCAGTATCTGTCCATCTAAGGAAGATTATCTTCCATAATTCCATGTGGTCCTCTAGTTTCACATAATTTCTAAAATAGCTTAAAACTTTTCTTACTAAGAAAATACATAATGTAATCTCTGTCAGGGAACCTCTGCCATTAGATGGCAACCATCAGAGAATGTCATTTTAGGAGAGGCCATTGCAATCTGAGCCTTGGCTTGCAAAGTCCATAGACTAGCTCTTGATATCCAGCATTGGTGAGCAAGCCCTGGAAGAAGCAAAACAACACAACACAAAACAAACAAGCAAAAAACAAAAACAAAAACAAAAACAAACAAACAAAAAAAAACCAAAAAACCCCACCTCACTCTTACTAAAATACATACCAGCCAGGGGAGAGCAGCATAATGCCAAGTTTCTCTTAAAAAGAGAGATTGAGGGGCACCTGGGTGGCTCAATGGGTTAAAGCCTCTGCCTTCAGCTCAGGTCATGATCCCAGGGTCCTGGGATTGAGCCCTGCATCGGGCTCTCTGTTCAGCACGGAGCCTGCTTCCCCCTCTCTCTCTGCCTATCTTCTGCCTACTTGTGATCTCTGTCTGTCAAATAAATAAGTGAAATCTTAAAAAAAAAAAAAAAAAGGAAAGAGAGAGATTGATAAATGTATCCTGGACTAGCAATACTGGTGGGCATGACCAGGAGTTTTTCTTGTAGCCAAGCTTTATGAGAAGAAAATTATTTTTCTAATACATTTCATCAATTGTTTTCTGTAAGAAATCTTTGTTATTGGGGTTGAGAATAGGCAGACTATATATATATTTTCCAGGATTTTCTCTCCATGTGAATAGAGGTATGTGAGACTCAGAAGATTCTTTAGGGACATTGATTGGAACAGCTGGAGCTCGATGTGTTGGTATCAGGCTAAGATGTTCCATACATTAGTTGTGTGATTGAAGGTTGAGTTTCTGCAAATAGGTAAATACTTAAAGACTATTTATTAAGATCTTACCACTGGATGGGTCTTGGATGAGCACTGCCATTTTTTTCCTCTTCATTCTACTTTTTATGCTTCTATAGTTGACCACCATCCCTTCCAGTTGACAGATTTCTTTTTTTAGGTTTGTTAAATATAGCCATGTAGGAAGGAAGTCTCTTTTTAGATAATTTTTTTAAAGATTTTATTTATTTATTTGAGAGAGAGAGAGCGTGAAAGGGGAGAGGTCAGAGAGAGAAGCAGACTCCCTGCCTAGCAGGGAGCCCAGTGTGGAGCTTGATCCGGGGATTTAGGATCATGATCTGAGCCGAAGGCAGATTGGTTAACCAACCAAACCAACCTGAGCCATCCAGGTGCCCAGAAAATTTTTTATATCTATGTTTTCACCTCTTGTGTGTTGTTATTTATAGATTTTTGCTTAGTGTTCCAGTTATCTCATTTGTAAGTTTTTTAGAAGTGCCAAATCTATAACCCTCAACACTTAAAACACATGAGTTATTTAATACTTTTATTATTATTTTTATTGTGTCCATTTTGCATATGAAGGATCTTAGCTTTATAGAGATGACATAACTTTTCCAAAATATACAGAGCGCAATTAGAGGAATATGATATGAAGCTGGGATATGTCTGAATCCAAAGTCTATACTTAAACTTTTTTTTAATTTTTAGATTTTTTAGCTTTATGGAGCTATGACTCTTTATAACATTATATAGACTTTATATACATTATAAGTTTAAGATGTACAAAGTGTTAATTTTGTGTACTTATACATTGTAATACGATTACCACCATAGTATTAGTTAACACCTCTATCAGGTCACAAAAATACCTTTTTTCTTTTGTGGTAAGAACATTTGAGATCTGCTCTCTTGGCAATGTTCAGGTAGATCATAGAGATTATTAGCTATAACCACCAAGCTGTACATCAGAATTTATTCCTCTTTTAATTGGAAGTTTATACTCTTTGACCAGCATCTCCTCATTTCTCCCACTCTCCTAACCCAGTAGGAGAGTATGTGTTGGACTTTTTAAGATTCTGGGTGTAAGTGAGATAATACAGTATTTATCTGACTCATGTCACTTAGCATAATGCCCTCAAGTTTTATCCATGTTGTGGTAAATGTTCCTTTTCTCATGGCTCAATAACAGTCCATTGTGTATATACATATTCTTCATTCATTCATCTATTGATGGATACTTAGGTTGTTTCCATATCTTGGCTTTTGTGAGTAATGCTGCATGGATGCTATATGTAATGAACATGGGGGTGCAGATACTTCTTTGAGATCCTGTTTTCATTTATTTTGGATATGTACCTGGGAGTGGAATTGCTGGATCATTTGATAGTTTCTTTTTCTTATCTTCTCTCTCTCTTTTTTTTAAAGATTTATTTGAGAGAGGGAGAGCAGAGAGAGAGAGAGAGACAAGGGAGAGGCAGAGGAAGATGAAGAAACAGGCTCTCCATGGAGCAGGGAGCCTGATGCAGGACTCCATTCCAGGACCCTGAGACCTGGGCTAAGGCAGACATTTAACCAACCAAGCCACCAGGCACCCCATTAGATATTTTCATTTCTAGCATTAAATTTTAATTTTTAAAGGGACCTCCATATTGTTTTCCAGAATGGCTGTATCAATTTACATCTTCACCAACAGTGCACAAAGTTCCTTTTTCTCCACATTCTCACTAACACTTATTTTCTCTAGTCTTTTTGATGACCAAAGGTCATACTTTTAACTCTTAAGCCAGTTTGCCCTGTATCTCCTTAAATTCTCTACTCTGCCCGTGATAGCAGCCACTTGTAGCTATTTAAATTAAATTAAGTTAAATTAAATTAAATTAGAAATCCAGTCCTTTGTCTCATTAGCCATGATCTGAATATTTTGTAACCATGTACCCAGAAGATTATCTTGGCAGTTACTAGGTTACTAGGTACTTTAAAGAGTTCAGCAGTAATATGTGGCTATTGAACACTACAAAAATAGGTTTTGCCGTCATTGCAGAATATTTTATTGGGTGGTGTTGCCTTAGATTCAGAGCTATTTCTATTTTCTGTCATTTCTGGCTTTCCAACTATTTTGCACAGTGAAATGCCATCTTCCTTGGGCCCCAATGATGCCAGTGTTTCTCTTGCTTCTTTAGGCCATTTCTGCTCAGTCTTTTACCTCCACCAACTCTTTAAATGTTGTATATTCTCAGGGCTCAGTCCTAGACCTCATCCGTCTCTTTGGATTCAAATGCTTTCTGTTTGTTGACAAATTTTGAGTTTTATATTTTCACTTCAAATCACGTCTTCTGATACGTCTACTTTATATCCTTATTTCTTACATTAGTTGACAGCTCCATCTTCTTGGGACGGAGGGGGCTCCTTAAACAAGAACTAGAAAATGAGAAGATGATTCTAGTGAGCAGAAAAAGAGTGGACCAAATACTAGATACCTATGAGCTATTCAGTGTAGCAGAGGTGAGTGATGGCATCAGGCCAAGAATTCAGAAATTCACAAGACAGACAAGATATAACCATCATCTTAGGTCCAGTACACTTGAAAGTAAAGTTATCCAACATCATTATCATGACTGTGTTCATATAACTGTTTTCTTACTTCTTAGTCTTAGTAAAATTTTATTGAAAATTCTGAACTTATTTCAACTATATAATATGGAACCCATTAAGGAGAGAATATTTTGCCTGAATTTGGGGAGGTTGTTACACATGAAATTGTGTCCTGCATCCCTCCATCTCTTCATCTTCTACTTCAGACCCATACGATGGTGCCTGTGATCATTCATGAGCTGCTACAGAGATCTGTCTTGCTTGTATGGTTTAGAGATTACCCCATCATAAGATTTTTCCTTCCAGTGTTAACGGTGATGTTTATAGCATATATGCTACTAAAAACACACATTCTTTTCAAACTGTTTACTGAGAGGAAATATATTTGTGTCCAGAATGTTCATTTAATGTTTCAAGTCCAATATGTACATCTACATTTGCAGTGTGAAAATGATCAATATCAATATCAGTTATCACATCTGGATTTATGTTTCAAGTTGTAGGGTATACAACAGTGAACCTTTCAGAAAAAAATACAGGAAAAACTTCCTCACTCAACACTGCAGCCCATCGTAATTCTTTAAAGTGTGGTGAGAATTGCTTATATCCTCTCTATGGTTATTGGTATTTTCATAAATATTTTGTAACCATGTACCCAGAAGATTATCTTGGCAGTTACTAGGTACTGAGATTTGTTGGATTAAAAAAACCCTCCAGGTTTGTGTCATTAAGCAGTCTAAATGAACTTGTACATCTCTCTAGTCAGGGGTGGAAAGAGTATTTTGGTTCCACTAAAAGCAATACACAAGACACTGGCATAGCTATGGGTGTATTTTAAGTAGTCTACCATTCAAATGTGTGTCCTATTTATAAGTTTATAAGTGTTTAACAACACCACCCTTTCTCAGCAGATATATTAAGAAGGAAAGGGTCACCTTTTAAAAATTACTTGAACTAAAGCTATGCTTCAGAGATAGAAATTTGACTTGTTCCAATTATATTTTCTGAAACTACTTTTAAAAAATTTTGTTTGCATCTCAAGTCACTGTCAGTTTAGAGTTCTTAACACTCTTCTTTGAAGTTTTAATAGGTTCTTAATTATAGAGGGAAAAGATCTCAACAGCAAAAACAATGGATCAAAAGAACATGGATTCAAGGACTTTTGCCAGTTTAGTGTTCAAAATACAGATATGTTGCTGTTCGCATCCAAAAAAGATGCTCAGTAGAAGGCAGTATGAATTTACTTTATAAAGGCACAGTTTAGCCTTTGCGGTTGCTGGTTACTATCAGATTAATAGGCTAAAGTTGGTTGTTTAAATACAACCTTTTGACAAGGGAATTGATTTAGTCATTATTTGTAGACATACCTGTTATTACCACTCAGCTAAAGGCATTGTTCTCTCTCTGCATATATTTTGAAAGACTGGAAATGTAGGTTCTAATAATATGATGGAACAAAGCTCATGGTGGGAGCAGATGGTGAAATTTTAACAGATGACATGGAGAAAGTGGAGTAATTAAGCTTTTATTTTGCTAATATATTTTCTATCAAAGAGGATATCTTTAAACACCATAAAACAGGATGTTCTTGATTAAGAGGAAGCTGAAGACCAAGAAATGAGAAAAAAATAATGCAATATTCTTTTTAATGAGCTGAAAGTCTTTTGGCTCAGAGTTATATCCTTGTGACTTCAACAACAATTGAGGTCATAGAACCACAGTGTACCTTTCTTTTATTAATAAGCTGACATCTCACTACAATTATGATGTGCTAGTCACTGTTCTCAGCATAAGGATATTATCTTATTTGATTCTCACAATAGCCCTATGTGATAATTTTATTAGCTTCTTTTTAGTGATAAAGATATTGAGCCATAGAAAAGTTAACTTTACTAGGGTCATGTATCAATCAAGTAGAGGGACTAGGTTTCTAACCCAGGTACTTCAGTACCAGTGTTCATGGATTAAACTCCATGCCATACTTGCCAAGCTGAAACACAGAAGTGCCAAAACACTTAAGGCCAGAAAGGGGGTTTTTAATTTTGAAGATAGAAGACTAGGTATATTCAAGAATCACTACAAAGCAAGATTAATTGATCTAGAGTCAAATTATAGATTGTTCTTGCAGAATAATGTTTTCTTTTTAAATTATTAAAATACAGTTGACACCATGTTACATTAGTTTCAGGTGTATAACATTATGATTTGACAAGTCAATACATTGTGCTCACCACAAGTGTATTTGCCATCTGTCATCATAAAATGCTATTACAATACCATTAATTATATTCCCTATGCTGTACTTTTTATCTCTGTGAATCACTCATTCTGTAACTGGAAGCCTGTACCTCCCTCTTCTCTTCAATACTTTTCATCCATCTACCACCTTCTCCCCTAGGCAACCATCAGTTTGTTATCTGTATTTATGGATCTGTTTCTGCTTTTTGTTTGTTTCTTTGTTTCTTTTTTCTTTCTTGTAGATTCCACATGTGGTTTATTTTTTAATTTCGCAGAAGAGTGAAACCATATGGTATTTGTGTTTTTCTGACTTATTTCACTTAGCATAATTAATACTCTCTAGGTCTATCCATGTTGTTGTAAAAGAATGCAAGATCTCATTCTTTTTTTTTTCTTTTTTTTGGGGGGGGTTCAGCAGTACTCCATTGTGTATACATCACACACACACACACACACACACACACACACATACACACACACACACCACATCATTTTTATTCATTTATCTGCTGATGGAGGCTTGGATTATTTCCATATCTTGGTTATTGCAAATAATTGCTGCAACAAACATTAGGGTGCATTTCTGTTTTTGAATTGGTGTTTTTGTTTTCTTTGGGTGAATACCCAGTAGTGGAATTACTAGATCATATGGTAGTTTTATTTTTTATTTTTTGAGGAACCTCTATACTGTTTTCCACAGTGGCTATACCATTTTACATTCTCACCCCCAGTGTACAAAGTTTCCATTTTCTCCACATCCTTGTCAACACTTGTTACTTTTTTCTTTTTTTTTATTCTAGCCATTCTAACAAGTGTTAAGATAATATTTCATTGTGTTTTTGATTTGCATTTCCTTGATGAGTAGTGCTGTTGAGCATTCCTTCATATATCTGTTGGCCATCTGTATGCCTTCTTTGGAAAAAAAGTCCATTCATGCCCTCTGTTCTTTTTCTAGCTCTGTTAGGTGTAAGGTTAGGTTGTTTATTTGACATTTTTCTTTCTTTTTGAGGTGTGCCAGTGTTGCTATAAACTTTCTTCTTAGAATAGCTTTTGTTCTAAGCTTTGTATCCCAAAGGTTTTGGACCATTGTGTTTTTATTTTCATTTGTCTCCATGTGTTCTTTTTATTTCCTCTTTGATTTCTTGGTTGACCCATTCATTGTTTAGTAGCACATTATTTAACCTCCATGTTTTTGAGTTCTTTCCAGATTTTTTTCTTGTGCTTGATTTCTAGTTTCATAGCATAGTGGTTGGAAGAGCTATATGGTATGACTTCACTCTTCTTGAATTTGTGGAGACTTGTTTTGTGGCCTAATATCTCATCTGTTCTGGAGAACCTTCCATTTGCACTTGAGCACAATATTTATTCTGCTGTTTTAGAATGAAATGTTCTGAATATATCTGTTAGATCCCTCTGGTTAAATGTGTAATTCAAAGCCACTGTTTCCTTTTTGATTATCTGTTTGGATATCTCTTGATTGATGGAAGTGGGATGTTAAGGTCCTCCACTGTTATTGTATTACTTACTGATTATTTCCTTTATGTTTGTTAATAGCTACTTTACATATTTGGGTGTTCCCATGTTGAGTGAATAAATATTTACAATTGTTATCTTCTTATTGGATTGTTCTCTTTATGAATATAAAGTGTCCTTTTTCTGATTCTTGTTATACTTTGTTTTAAAGTCTTTCCATTCCACAGGTTTTCTATTACTTCACTTTCAGTATGCATGTCTTTAGGTCTGAAATGAGCCCCTTGTAGGCACCATATATATTGGTCTTGTGTTTTTCCTCATTCTGTCACCCTGTATCTTTTGATTAGAGTGTTGAGTCCATTTACATTCAAAGTAATTATTGATTGGTATGCATTATTGCCATTTTGTTATTTGTTTTACGTAACATTTTTGTAGTTCTCTTTTCTAGTCTTGCTTTCTCATGGTTTGCTGACTTTCATTAGTAATATACTTAGATTCTTTTCTCTCTCTCTTTCTCTTTCTCTTTTTGCTTATCTGTTGCTGTTTTTTGATTTGTGGTTACCATTAGGTTTATGTATAACATCTTGTGCATATAGTGGTCTCTATTAAGTTCATGGTTACTTAAGTTTGAACCCATTCTAAATGCACTAAATTTTTACTCACCTCCCTTTAAGTATACTGTGTCATAATTTACATGCCTTTATTTTGTGAATCCCTTCACTGATTTTTACAGATATACTTTTATTGCTTTTGAGCTTCCTACTTTTCTTACTCCTGGTTATGGTCTTTCCTTTCCACTCGAAGAGTTTCCTCTAAAATTATTTTGTAAGTTTGGTTTAGTTGTGATGAATTCCTTTAACTTTTGTTTGTCTAGGAAACTGCTTATCTCTTCTTCTATTCTGAATGATAGCCTTGCTGGGTAGAGTGCTTGGTTGCAAGATTTTTTGTGTTTTGTTTTTGTTTGTTTGTTTGCTTTGGTTTGGTTTGGTTTTTCCTTTCAGCACTTGGAATATATCTTGCCACTCTCTTCTGATGTGCAAAGTTTCTGCTGAAAAATCAGCTGAAAGTCTTATGGGATTTCCCTTGTATATAACTGTTTTCTTTTCTCTGCTTCTTTTAAAATTCTTTCTTAAATCTCTACATTTTTAATTACTTTGTGTCTTTTGATTACTATGTGCCTTTTAATTACTTTGTGCCTTTTTAATTACTATGTGTCTTGGTGTGGACTTCCTTAAGTTGATTTTGTTAGAAACTACCAGTGTTTTCTGGATTTGGATTCCTGTTTTCTTCCTCAGATTTGGGAAGTTTCCAGCTATTATATCTTCAACTAAATTTTCTGCTTCCTTTTCTCTCTCTTTTTTGGAATCTCTATATTGTAAATATTACCATGCTTGATCTTATTGCTGAGTTCCCTAAGTCTATTTTCTTCTCTTTTCTTTTCTTTTTTTTTTTCTTTCTTCCTCTCTCCTGGTTTAGTTTGATTGTTTTCCATTACTTTTTCACGTTACTCAATTCTACTATTTATTCCACTTAGTTTATCTTTAATTTATATATTGAGTTCTTCATTTCTGATTGGTTCTTTTTCAAGTTTTCTTTTTTTTTTCTCTTTGTGAAGTTCTCACTGAGATCCTCCACTCTTCTCTAATCCAGTGAATATCTTCATTACCACTATTTAAGTTCTGTACTAGCCATGTGATTTATTTTTATTTCATTTAGGAAGCTTGCTGTGATTTTGTCCTATTTCTTCATTTGGGATGTATTCCCCTGTCTTTTCATTTTGCTTAACTCTGTGTCTGTTTCTATATGTTAGTAAATTCAGCTACATCTGCTGTTGAAAGTAGTGACCTTATTAAGAAGTGGTCCTGTACCCTACTATGGAATATCTCCTGTTCACCAGAACCTCACACTTCAGGGGTGTCTCCGATGTGTGTTGCCTGCACCCCACTATTGTGGCTGAGCTGTGTTTGCTTTCAGTGTGGTTGCCTGTAATGACTGTCTTTGTCTATTATTGGCAGTGTTTGTTTCCTGTGTTTTTAGTGGGCCAAACTGTGGCTGTGTTGGGCTTAAGTTGAGTAAGACTAGACATTTACCAGAGATGCAGTAGCCTTACATTGCAGAAGAATGCAGGGTGAGAGCACAGGGTACCAGCAAGGACCACATCAGTAGGGGACCTACAGCTGCTGGGACTGAGGTATGGGAGGTTGTAGGAGTGTGGAGTGTGGATCCATGGAGGTGTACAGTGATGGGAGGTGTGGTATTAGCACAGGTTGTTCAGGTAGTTGTTGGAAGAGATCTGGAGCTGAGAACTAACTTGAACAAGAGTGTCTACAGGAGAATGCAGGTTGGGATGCACTGTTAGTGAGTTAGATAATGAATGTTGGGGCAGTGCTCATTCCCCCAGGTGTCTATGTGTTTATGCTGGGGCCTGGCAGAGGGAAATAGCACCTACCAGTAAGGAGCTACTTTTTTTATTAACACCAATTGTATATTTCTCAGTAGTGTTTCACAGGGAATACTTGGTTGCCTCCTATTGTTGATGGTTATTTTCCACTGATCATTTTTAATAATGAATTCCATGAAGATTTCTTCTGATTTTTGTCTTCAAGACCAATGTTGTTTTTTTCAGTAAAGAGACATTCAGTTTAATGTTGTTGTTGTTGTTGTTTTTTCTCTCTCTTACTCATTATTGCATGGAGAAAAATCTTTACAAAGCTTGCATAAAGAATTTGGGGATTAAATGCGATTGCTTATATTTTTTATATAGCCACTTTATTCTTTAAGTTTGCTATCCTCATTGTTTTTCATTCCAGAGAGCCACTGGAGTCTAACATAGTTTTCTTCCTCTGCAGAGTGCACAAAAAGGCTTATCTGATCACCTTAACTACTCAGCTAGCTGGAACCCACCCCTCCTCTGAGGTATGAATTACCTCTAACCACTTATTACCCGAGTCATTATGATAGGCATTTTTTAAAAAAATTAATTTCTTTTCAGTGTAACAGAATTCATTGTTTATGCACCACACCCAGTGCTCCATGCAATACATGCCCTCTGTAATACCCACCACCAGGCTCCCCCAACATATTTTTCCTTTTCTCTCAAATTTAAGCTTCTTGGGACTAGGGGCTTATATTCCTTTCCCTCCCATCTCCCTTGACTACAGGCACTTTAGCAGACTGAAGTGCTGTGGTGTTATCATACTGAATCTACTGAGCCAGAAACAAATGGGTACTTACTTTTTTTTTTTTTTTTTTTTTAGCTTATTCTTTCTTGACGCAGGTCAGAAGCTTGATGCCAGAACACAATGCAGACAAAGCAATGTTATGGAAGGCCAAAATAACATGCCTTTTGGTATAGAGAAGTAGAAAGACCTCATAGCCTTCAAACTATCTAACATGGATGCTGTTTCACTGGTCTAGTCTAGTTTTGTCTTTCTCAGAAAGTATTATATATTAAAGTAATCTGGAGGGTTTGTTACAGCACATATTGGTAGGTCCCATTGTCAGAACTTTTGGTTCAGTAGATATGGAGTGAGACCCAAGAATTTGGCTTTCTAATTTCCAAGCATTCAGATGTGGCTGGTCCAGGAATCCCACTTTGAGAACCAGTGCTTTGTACTGGCTTTAGATGAATGTTATACATTCCATGATAGCCTTTTCTGATTAGGATCTGTACTGTAACCCCTTTTGTGTATTATCAATTGATAAAGAATACATGTGAAATACCTATTACAAGATGTGCCACCCAGCAGATATTCAGTGAATTGAAGCTTTATCATTGCTGGTAAGATCTGGCATCCAGATTTTAGTATGCATTTATTGCACAGAGATTTATTAATTCCCACCCCTCTCCTGTAGGTAGATTAATTAATGAATTATTGCCCTCATGGAATCTGTAGTGTATTGAGGAAAAAGAAGAACAAGTAGGCAATTATAAAATTTAAGACATGGTTTTCTTCTCAGTGATCGAGCATGATCTATAATCTTAGGCATACTCCTCAGTTTTTATATCTGTGATGTAGTGATGATGATAAAACTCACATAACTTCCGTGAATTAAGTGAGGTATTATAAGTTTCTTGTATACTATCAAGTGCTACTTAGATGTGAGGTACAAACAAAAAAAAGAATGTATATATATGAGAGACCATGATAAATAGAAAGAAAAAGATTCTCGTAAGGCATTGTAGTGACTTAGAGGCACATTTCGAGCACACCCAGGACCTAAGTTTACTTGTTACTCAAGTTGTTGTACACAGCACATGATCCTCCCCCTTTAAAGGCAAGAATTTGTTTTGTAAATATTGTATTATAAAGGGCATGGGTGACAGTCTTTTTTTTTTTTAACTGTAGCTTAGGAACTCAGAATTATCAGGCACTTGGAGACTTATTCATTCAAGGGGCTATATATTGAAAATCTGAAGGTGAGACTGAATAAAAGAAATAAAGTGATTTTTTGATAAATGGAAGAGATGATTGGACATTTTTTTTCTATTTATTTTCTAAAAGGCTTGGTGAATGTGTGTGGAGAGAAATGTATTTACTTTTCACATAAGAAGCAAAATCTGGTTCAAGGACAGTTTCTTTAGAGGGAAATTGTTTTTAAGCTTATATAATCCTAATGATGACCACTTTTCTTTTAACCTCTTTCTAAGGTGCTTATGTGTTGAGGCATGTGAGTAAGCATTTTGGTGAGCTACAGTTACTGTTGAAGTTATCTCCATCACCATTACTATTAATGAATAAGTTGCACTGTCATTGCCCTGGGTTTATGTATTCTATTTCAAATTTGAGTTTCTTTTGTCTTTTTCCTCACTATTGTTATATATTTTTTTCCCCTTTTTGGTATGGCATCTTTTGCCATCGAAGGGACTAAAAAGAAGCAGGATGCAATGAGCATACACTTGATTGAGGATAAAGGATGGGAGTTCTGCCTCTGAGTCTGCCAGTCTGTTTCCTGGACCAGTCTTTGAAAATTTTAGCACATTGGGCTCCATGTCCATGAATATGGGACCATGAACTAAATTTATTCTCCCTGGAAAAGCAAAGTAGAGGGATAGATGAATGTAACTAATTATATTTATGAATTTTTTTTGAACTAGAAGGCAACAGCTACTTGCTTTCTACATACTCCATAAATGAGTCAAGAAGAAGTAGTTAGCAGTAAGATAATATATACAAAGGCAAATGCTCTGGTGGTGGAAGTTAATACAAATCAGAGAGGATTTTAAGTGGAGGATGTATCTCATAGATTCTTTAAAACTAAAACAGGCTTTCTTTTTATCCCTATTACATTTGTCCTTTTTCCTTTGGCTATGGGATGTTTATCAAGTTTAAAACTTTAGCCTGAGCATCTCCCCCAGACCATAGGCTTTGGAACCAGGGGATCTGAGTTTGCATTATTGTACTACTTAATAGCTCAGTTTTTTTATCTATAAAATGGAGATGAAGGTTTTTAATGTGTGAGCTTATTTAGAGTATGTATCATTCAGGGTACTCCAGAGAAACAGATCCAATGAAGACTTATTTTAAGGAACTGACTCATGCATTTGTAGAGGCTGGCAAGTCTAAAACCTGTAGGGCAGGACAGCAGGCTGGAAACTCAGGCAGAAGTTGGTGTTGCAAGCTGGAGACAGAATTTGTTTCTTAGGAAACCTCAGTTTTTGCTCTCAGGACTTTCAACTGATTGGATGAGGCCCACCCATATTAATCAAGGGCAATATTTTTTACTTAAAGTCAACTGATTGTAGATATTAACCAAATCTGCCACATATTTTTGTAGCAACTCTTAAATTTAGTTAGACTAAATGACTGACTATTGTGGCCTAGTCACATTGACTCATAAAACTAATCACACAGTTGTCATATTAATAATAGCTAATATATACTTATTCTGAGCTAAATGTTCACATGGATTACTTTATTTGGTTCTGATAAACAGTATAGGAGGAAATTTTACTTTTATCCTTTAGAAAGGATAAAACTTACTACTGTCCCACTGTAGGTTGCACAAGCATGGGAGTCATGTCTGGGTCAACTAGAGTCCTGTCACAAATGTTTTCCAATTCAGATTGGAAAAGGGAATATTTTTCTCACCATCACAATGCTTAGGCTGTACTGACATGTTGGTGACCATGTCCCCCATGCCATGTAACAGGCTGGTTGAGGGGCATGTGACCAACATGCTCAGAGAAGCAATGATGACAATCAGAGAAAGGTAACAACAAATGGTACAAGAGGCACAAATACATCTTCTCTCCTACAATTTGACCTTATTAACAAAATGTTGCTTTTCTTTCCTTAAGCAACTTTCAGTTAGATGTTTGGCAAATGCTATCAGATTCCTGCGTAGTACTGCCACTTTATTATCAAAGTGGCGCATAACAACCAACCATCAGATCATAGTAATTTAAGCCACAAGTTTTATTTCTTGCTCACATTCTGTGCTCGTTTGGGTCCATGGGAAGTTCTGGTCTCTGTCATCTTCACTCAGAAACTTCTGCTTTCTGAAATATGGCTGGCCACCACAGCAGAGGGACAGGAAGATGGCAGATTGTGTACTGGTTCTTAAAAGCCCAGAGTGATATAAATCCCCTTCTCATATTTCATTGTCCAAAGCAAATCACACAGCCACCCCCAAATGCAAGGAACTGGGAAGATGTAATCCTCTCACATCCAGAAAGGCAAAATAAGGAAAACTGATGAATATTCTTAATAAATACCGAATGGAAAAGCAAAAAATACCGAATGCTTTGTACAACTTCAAACTCATGTAAAACACGGTAGATAGTTTTGTTAGTAAAATATCTGAAGGGAATATAAATTCTGATTTCAGAATTATTGATTTTCTTCCTTTTTTTTCTGCCATGAGTTATATTTCTTATCTACAAAATATTTTTCTTCCATGAGGTCATGAAGATCTTCTTTTATATTTTCTTCTAATAGCTTTTTACTTTTTTCATTTAGACATTTAATAGATCTGGAGTTTGTTTTTGTATGGGGTTTGAATTAGGAATCTAGTTTTATTTTATTTATGTATACAAAGTACATTGGTCCATACCCTTAATAAAATAGTCCATTTTTCTTCTTGGATATACAAGGATACCTTTAAAATATATGAATTTCTCATATTTACTTGGGTGCATAGGGGATTTTGATTATTCTCCACAATGTTTTTTTCCCCACAATGTTCTATTTTTATAGTAAAAAAATTACAAACCGGGAAACAAAAATAATGTATGTTAATTTTGAGTTTGATTAAAAGAATGTTTGGTGGGTTAGTCTTTGTAACTTTTTGTATATTTTGTATATAAAAAGGTAATGTTTTGCCAAAACTATATTTTCTTTGTAAAGTTTCTAAGGATATTACAGACAAAATTTCATTATAACATAGCTTTATCAAATGCTTTTTATCCCTGGTTATGCTTTGCTTAAAAAATACTAATGGAGGAATATTCCAATTAAGTATATAAAAACTGATAGCTTCTCAGAATCCATTTTTTAGGAGCTTAACCCTAGTTCATCCTCAATCTGTTCTTGGGTTGAAGAATATGCCTATGTTAGGCACTGCAGTCCTATTTTCTTTTATAGGTTATTATGATTTTGAAAAGTGATAACATCATGTTCTTGGCTTCAGAGAATAAAGACTAAGCTTTGGAAAAAGCCCAAGGATTGAATGTTGACCTTGGAAATGTTTTATAAGGAAATATGTTAGAGAAACATACTACTTTCTTAATTTTGTTTAATCCATTAGCCAGAATTTCATTTCATTTGTAAAACAATGCTGTAATTCTCACTCATGATTTAAACTAATTATTTGGGGCTGGTGAAAGGAGGAAATGCTGAAGACTGAAGTGGATGTAAGTCTATCTATGCAGTAGATTTTCTACAACTAAGTAGTCTCCTGTGAGTAACATGAGTTGAATTCAAGTATAAGTGGTGGTTGGTCAAGCCCAATCTGTCTAAAAGTGAGGGATAATCTCGGTTTCATTCCATATATTACAAAGAATACTGTCTATGTTATATAATGTGATGAAATAAAGAACTGTGGAGATTTGACACTTTGAGCAGAACTGTTCATTGTTGCAGGAAATAAATGGAAGATATCTTGAAACAAAATGTAATTCATAAGTATCTCACATTTTTTGGTAGCACAAGTCATGGGGATGTTAGCAGATCAGTGAAAAGTGGGGAATTTTGTACTGAACCTTCTTTTCCACTGTAATGGAACAGTACCAGGCTGCAGTGACAAATTAGAAACTATATCGCAGCCTAAAAAATCAGGTGAGTTTTTCTTTCACCTGACTTCCTAAGATTGGCATAGGGAAAGAAAACTTAGAACATGGAACAAGTAGAGAAAGGAGAACCTTTAGAAGATACACGGGAAACAAAATATTTCAGTGTAGTGTTGGAGAAGAGAGAAGTGAAAGAGATGAAATTAGAGAATTCTGCAGAAATGAGTTCATGTGGGTCCATATAACCATCTCTGGGAATGAGGGCTTGTTTCTGGAGGGATAACAAGCCATTGAAGAGCTCTGAAACAGGTTAGTTAAATAATTAGATAAAAGCTAAAAGTATACTCAGGCTTCAGGATCCTAGTAATAAGTCAATGTGTCATCAGTGAGACTTAGTATTTGATTACCTGTGGGGCTGAGAGTGAAGGAGTATTTGAGATTAATGGTATAGGTAGTGAAATCAAGTGGGTAGACAGGCTGTTTCTGAGAGAAGAAACACACATCCCTGGCAATTATTGCCTCATTTTTAAGTGCCCAAGTATTATGCAAAGTAATTTTGTTTCAAAATTTGTGATATTTACTACAGCTTTAATGATGAATTCCATCTTGCTTTGGACTCAGGCTTTACAGTAAGCATATTATTTTTCATCTTAAGTGAAGGCAGTTATCTCAATGCATAATTTAGTACTAATAATGATGATGTTTCTGCTGTTGCCATCTAGTGGCTATTATTAGTTATGATACCTTTCATTTAATTTTGTGCTCAAGATTTCATTTCTTGACTTACATTCCTCTGAGAGAAAAAGCAGTAGTATAGTAAATATTAGCTATTCGAGAATCAGCTTCTTTGGAAATTCAGTAGGAATCCCTATAGTTGAATGAATCATATTATATAGAGGGTTAGTGATATGAAGATTCTGTTAAGTTTTATAGCATAAATTCTAGAGTAGGACTTGAAACAACTTATTTTAGCACCTTTAGGGAAAATTTAACAAAACAGTCAGCAGTAGTTCAAATTCCTTCATACCATGTCAAATAATAGAATGCCCTTCAATGGCAAATATGTTGAAAAGATTGGTTTTTGTTGCTGTTATTTGATTTTTTTTTTTTTTTTAGAAAGGGGTTTTTATAACTATCAGGGTATAGATGCCTTCTGAACAATTTTTGTGTGCCCAGAGATTAATGTTGTTGTACTCTGAAGGACACAAAGAACAAAACATAAGGTTTTCCCTGGAAATATAACTTCAGTGGGGGAAGATAACAAAATACACTGTTTGCTTCCAGCCCTCTCTGAATCCAACCACACACACACATGTACAGCCACACACATATATACATATACACATGCCCCACCCAATAATTCAAGATTATGGATATCTGGAATGGGACCTTCTGTTCCTATTGAATATCACCGGTCAAGTACTAATGGTGAAATCCTTGATGTTAAGAACATGTTGTTTTATATTTCTTATGTTTGCCTTACCATGTCAAACACACAAAAATTAAAATAAAAGTTAATAGTCTGACCTAATCAGTATAAATCATTGATATGAACTTTGAGAAATTTAGAAATAGATATGAGCACAGACTTTTTTTTTTTTTTTTTTTTTTTTTTTTTTTTTTAAAGATTGGCTCCATGCCCAGTGTGGAGCCAGATATAGAGCCCAACATGGAGCCCAGTGAAGAGCCCATGCAGGGCTTGAACTCCATGATCAAGATCTGAGTTGAGGTCAAAAGTCAGACACTTAACTGAGCCACCAAAGCACCCTGGCACTCAGGCACCCATATAAGAGCCAGACTTTGGTGGTTTAGAAGTATATAGTCTATTAGGGGAGAGATATGTGGACACTTGTTTTATTAGAACTATGTTGTTAAAACAACTGTATAATGACAGGCAAGAGATGTGGGAGAGGGCTATTAGGAGGGCCAAGTGGGAAACCCATCAGCTTCATTCAGTATCTGTGCTGGAGCTTGGTGTTGTGGGTAGAAGACTAACATTTCTATTTTGTCTGAAGTGTTCAGGCATATAAAACCTACAGATCCTGAAGGCAGGGAAATAGGAAATGTGCATGTTACTTTTTTTTTTTCATTTGATTACCTTTATTTAATTTTTTAATTAATTTTTTATTTTTTATAAACATATATTTTTATCCCCAGGGGTACTTTTAATGGAAATTTACCTGTAATAAAACTGTACACTTTCCATTTATACTTCTTCCTAAGGTGCAGTACCTATAGAAGTTCAGCAACTTTTACACCAAATGGCAACTTTGGGGTCCTAATTTTGTCTCCACTCCTACTCCCCTCACCCTGCCACTAAACAATAAGAGACATGTCTTATTCATTGTAATATTTCTAAGGCTTTAGCACAGAGTATGGCATGTAATTTAAAAAAAAATAAAAGCTCAGTGTCTGTTTACTGAATATATCAGCATGTTTCTATTTTTGTAATATTTATACAAATTTTAATGATGAAATAATAATCATGGTAAGAAATAGATGACTAAGTCCATCACATACAGTATACAGCACAGCACTTAGTGGCTTCATCAGCTTAGGCAAGGCAGCTTACCCTGTGTTCTTCAGGTCCCTCATCTGTGAGAAGGCTCTGCCAGGTTATTTTAAAAGACTCCTCAGGCTCCAACCATGTTAGATGGTCATTCCTGCTCCTCTCACCTTCACACCTTCTTCAATCCTTTACATCGAGACAGTCTCCTTTCTCCAAGCCCCCCAAATATTTCCCCATCCTCCTTTCTTTTTTTTTTTTTCAGAATTCAATTTTTAAAAAAATTTTTAAATTTATTTTCAGCGTAACAGTATTCATTGTTATTGCACCACACCCAGTGCTGCATGCAATCCATGCCCTCTCCAATATCCACCACCTGGTTCCCCCAACCTCCCACCCCCTGCCCCTTCAAACCCCTCAGATTGTTTTTCAGAGTCCATAGTCTCTCCATAGTCTCTCATGGTTCACCTCCCCTTCCAATTTCCCTCAACTCCCTTCTCCTCTCTAACTCCCCTTATCCTCCATGCTATTTGTTATGCTCCACAAATAAGTGAAACCATATTTTAACTGACTCTCTCTGATTGACTTATTTCACTCGGTGTAATCTCTTCCAGTCCTGTCCATGTTGCTACAAAAGTTGGGTATTCATCCTTTCTGATGGAGGCATAATACTCCATGGTGTATATGGACCACATCTTCCTTATCCATTCATCCGTTGAAGGGCATCTTGGTTCTTTGCACAGTTTGGTGACCGTGGCCATTGCTGCTATAAACATTGGGGTACAGATGGCCCTTCTTTTCACTACATCTATATCTTTGGAGTAAATATCCAGTAGTGCAATTGCAGAGTCACTGGGAAGCTCTATTTTTAATTCCTTGAGGAATCTCCACACTGTTCTCCAAAGTGGATGCACCACCTTGTATTCCCACCAACAGTGTAAGAGGGTTCCCCTTTCTCCACATCCTCTCCAACACATGTTGTTTCCTGTCTTGCTAATTTTGGCCATTCTAAGTGGTGTAAGGTGGTATCTCAATGTGGTTTTAATTTGAATCTCCCTGATGGCTAGTGATGATGAACATCACTAGACACATTTCATGTGTCTGATAGCCATTTGTATGTCTTCATTGGAGAAGTGTCTGTTCATATCTTCTGCCCATTTTTTTATCTGATTGTCTGTTTTGTGTGTGTTGAGTTTGAGGAGTTCCCTATCCTCCTTTCAAACCCCTTGTTTTCCTAAATGTTACATTAGTTAGGTTCCCAACTTCCATTTTACTGGATCATTATCTTAATAATCATAAGCTAACTCCTTGTTTGTTTGTTTTTTCATTTAGCAGTTTAACTTGGAGGAAGATGGTATGTGTATAAACTACTTTCTTCTGCTTAATAATTGTAAACTGATCTAAAGTGTGGTGTATAGTAATTTCTTTAGCCAAAATCTTAAGAGACTTTTAGTTGCTTACCATCTTTGTTATTTTAAATAGTGCTTTAAACAAATGTCCTTGTTTATTTGTCCTTTTTGAACTGGGTAGATTAAGAGGCACATTTTTACTTTTGAAATGCCTTGCTATATTTTGCTGCACTGTTGAAGAGCCATTCCTTTTGTCCTGTGAACTGTCTGTGTCTGTTTTTTTACTGGTTCCTTTTAGTCTATTTTTTTTCTTTTGTTTATGACATATGTACCACAAATAATGCAATTTTTAAACCTTTTGAAACACAGATTTTTAGAAACACAAAGATATGAAAATATAGCCTATGATTTTTCTGTAGCCACTTTAATTACTGAAGTCTCTAGGGCCCCTTCATTAATTTAAAAGTCTAAAAGGTATGCTTAAACAAAGCTAATTAAAATTCCCTTGCAGTAATTAATATTTGTGATGACTATCCCATTTATATTAAATGTGTAGTCATAGTTTGATGAGCGTAAGCCTGAAAGACATATGTAATCAAACAATCATTAAGACCAAAACACAGTAAACTAAAATAGTATTTTGAAATTCTAGTAGTATCATCACAAAATAGAGTCATTATTTTGGCACAGAAGAATTCACTTACATAATCCAACATCCCTGAGAAAGAAATGATTTCAAAGCAGTTTGAGAAAGTTTCAAGTACTCTTGAGATATTCATTCTATATTTGAATTGTTTTGCTAAATATGCAGTTTTAGCATTGGGGAAATTTACTGAAAAAGCAGTTTACAGCACAGCAGTATCTGACTCAGCAACTCTTAACTTTCCTTTAAACAGGGCTGGCTTTGAGGGTGCAACCTGTGCCATCACACAGGCTCTGGACTCAGATGTCTCCGCTCTTGGCTTAATGCTCTGCTGTTATTGTCTTGAAATTCTTAATTATTTTTTAATGAGGGGTCCCACATTTTCTTTTTCTACCCTTCGCAGTCATGGAGAACCCCTTGATGAGTTTCCCTACTATTACAGGAGTTTCAAATCCTTGCAGTTCAGTGCTTCCAAGGGCCAATTTACTTCTTGAAGACCCTGATTCTGCAGAGATTCAGCTCTTCCACTTTGTACATTTGTGCCTGTAGGGGAAGCCACTGGCAGGTAGGAGTGCTTGAAGATCAGACATGACTCCTGTAGCTGTCTACACTCCACCTCCTGGACACTTGCTCATTCTCACTACTGGCCATCTTCCACTTAACCTTCAAGGCTCTTCCCCTATCTTTTGGAAGCCTCAGAGTCACCACACATCAATGAGTCAGTTTCTCTTGGACTCTGTACATTTTTGAGGTGATTGGATGATCCTCTGTCCGTCCGATCCTGACATCAATGTTAGCTTAGATGTCACTTACTTACTTTGACATAAGGATCTTATATTGGATCTCACAGGAAGTCTCTAGAGCCCTTAGGGTTACTTAAGATCTAAGGATTTGGTTTACTCTGGGATCCCTGGGTTTACCCAGATCCTGAAATACAATATTCTAAGTCTGTTATCTAACCAGGATCTTCCCTAAAACAGTGTAAATTCAAAGGTGTGGGCCAGTCTGAGCTGAGTCATTGCTTGTTAGGATGGTCCTCACAGATCCCCACAATAGCTCGGTGGTGGATTGAACTAGACTGGCAGAGAATATATAGTAGATGGGTGATAGGTTGTGTGATAGGTTACGCTTTGCATGTCATCTGAAGTCCATCCAGGGAGGGTCCATTACTTCTGAGAGTATTGTAATCATGTCAGACATAGGAAAGAGCTGGCAAAAGAAACACCCAGACAAAATCTGGTTACTTTACTACTGCTAAAAACTAACTCAAAAGAAAATAAACATTTGATTTTTGTTTCCAATCTCACTTCTTCCCATAATTACATGAGAAGTTAAAATAAAGACAAATTAAATTTTTTTAAAATACCAAAGCAAATAAAACAAACTCTTCTAACTTCCTGCTGTAATGAAACTGTTAGGGAGTTTTGTTGTTGTATCCCAACTTTTAGATTTCCTGATTTTCCTGGCTTCTTTTGCCATGAAAAATATCAAAAAGAGCACAAAAAAGTTGGTTACTGGTGGGGAGGAATGAAAGGTATAGGAACATAAAAGCCATGTTACCAAAGGAAAAGCACAGAAGGTTATTTACAGAAATTACTTTAACTTACAGGGTAGAGAATTGAGTATCAGAGGGCAGAGGGAGTGTGGCCCTGAAATGTGAAGTAGTTTGGTCCAGGGGATCTAATCGCAGTGCTAGGAGCCTCGGGGTAACAGAGGAAACAAAGGGAAGAGGTGTGGATAGCATGATAAGTCAGTTTGCTGGTTCTCTAGTGACTTTGGTCTTCGTATAATTTAAATGTGGCTTCAGTCCTCCTTGGGGCATATTATCACAGAGCAATGGAAGGATCCACAATCATAGGAGCTGAAGATAGATTAGATTTGTGACTATACAGAAGACTATAGGTGTGGCATGCTGGGTGGCAAGCTGAGAGGTGGGTGTTTCTGCTGATGACTCCATTGGGAGAATGTGAGGCATGGCAGGTCCTGCTGAAGAGCCTCATGGGTGAAGGAAGGTCATCTGCTCACACGGGATCAGAGTTTCCTGGGCAGCAGTGTTCTCCCTATAGATTCCATGGTGATGGTGTTGTCAGAGGACTGCTTTGTTGGGTGGCCTAGAGCACAGGGAACAAGAGGACATCTTCCTTCTGGTCAACTCATGGTGTGGGCAGCTCAGGGAGAAGAAGGCCAGCCTGGAGCCAGAGGCTGAGGCTGCCCCAGAAGTAGGGTGAGGCAGGAGATGTGGAGGCACTGCATCTGCCTGTGGCTGCAGAGCCTTGTGGGTGGACTGTGCCCACAAAAATCAAAAAGTAACCATGTCTTATTAGAATATTCTCACCCAAAGACTTGACTAAAGATCAAATTCTATATTTAATTTTTTTTTTCTTTCTAGCATTTTACCACATTTCTGTATACCTGGCTGTCTCTGATTTTTATATTCATACTATATTTTTTCTTTTCCTTTTTATCTTTATAGAGTATCTCTTCTTATACATTTTTTCCTACATACGGTGTGAGGGAGATAAGCTCTGAATTTCATGTCTGAAAATGTTCTTATTTCCTTCCCATGTTGTTGATTATAACACTACATGTTCATTTCCCCTCCATAATCTTTATTTTTTAGGTTACTAACATTGCCTTTAATTTATTGAGTTCTTCCATTTATATTTTGATTTAGCCGTAATATTTTAATCTACATGGACTCTGTGTTTTTCTGATTTTTAACTTTAACTTTTCATGGCAGTAAGTTTCTCTTTTATAAATGCCACATTCTTTCCAGCTGAATTTCTTGAAATAACTCTATTTCTTCTTGGCTCAGTTGTGCTCTTTGTTTATACACTTGTACAGTTTTTCCTAAAATTTCTGGTGATTTCTAGTTGTTGATTCATATATATGAAAGAAAATGAGGTTGCTTATTATAGATAGCTTTCTCTGTATTTGACTAGATTTCCCCATCTGACCTCCTCCTTCATTGGGAAGGCTGGGTGAATTGTTTAACAGTTTTGCAATGGCATCTTCATACAATGCGTAGGTGGGACACCCAACTGCCCAAATGAGGAGGGCCTTGCTCTGGGAAGAAGAATGCTTCCATGTAGCTCACTCACAAACATCTGTCCTCACTTTTCATGAGATGTAGAGTGCAGTGTTATCTCAGGTTCTGCTCTGCTACTTCTTGGAGTCTAACACCATTCCTGAAGACTTTCTCAGACAGGTGCCATGGGAAAGAGTTCTCTGACCTCAATGTGTGGGTAAAAGCCCCAACTGTCAGCAGCATCCCTTAGAAAAGGGATCCCAACTAACTCAATTGCTCAGAATGCCATTCATAAAAGTATGCGCAACAGGTTTTTCCCTTGGCTTCCAGTTATGTGCTTTAGCTTGAATGTTCTCCCTAGCTTTCTTGGAAAGAAAAGAACTTACTTCCATGTCTTGGGCTGTAGTGTCTCTCCTGCTCTGATGGAACCATTAGTCTTACCCCACCTGCTTCATTCTTCATGCTTCCAGAGTTTCTGAAACTTTCTGGTCCATTGATGGCACCCTCTTTTGCTTTCTTTTGTGAATATGTCTTTGTTCTTTAAGTAATATCTTTTCTGTTATTTTAATAGGACTTTGGGATATGAGGGAAGGACTAGTCAGCATGAAAATGTGTAAGATCATTCCACTATATTACACGAGAAAGTGATATGTTTTTAACTTATTGCACAAATGTCATAAAACCACATGGCTTACAAATAGTATTTGTGGCCTGGATTTCCTGTTGAAGGGAACATTTTCGGTCAAATAAAAGTATGTAAGTGTACACAGCATATTTTGTATGTAAAGCAGTCCTGAAAACAGCTGGCAAATTTATTCATTGCCTTAGCAGAAAATGGATTTTACTGAATGATTGTGAATCTTTCTAAATCACCTTGTGGTTTACCAGCTGCAGTGAGCTTAGTTGGACTCTGAATGTTTGTTGAAACTGATTGCTGTTTATTGTTTATGAAGGAATTTTAGTCTAAAGCACGTGATATCTGTTTTTATCAAAACATGTAATTCAACAAAACCTTATATAAAGCAATATAAACAGAGCTCAACACATACCTTGTGAATGGGGGTATTAGGTTTTTGTAAATTAGAAATGTGCTACCAGCCATTACTGATGACTTGAATATGCCCTTTTACTTTTCATATACCATAGGGAGTGTATGATTACCAGCATGCTGCTAAATTAATTTATGTAAGAATATCTGTCTATGCCTAATGCCATGACTTTCACTTTAGTGTAGATATAGTATTTAGTACTAAGTGCCTTATTAATTTCTTCTATATTGACTTTTCTACATTGCAGATTAGATATAATATTTATTCTAAAATGAATACATAAATTCAAATATTAATGTGATGTTTTATAACTTTGGATTTAATAGTAGTAGTATAGCTGAGAAAATATTTCTAATAAAAGAAGAAAGATTAGTACTTAATTGTTTTAGACTTACTAGATTTAAGAGATATTTTAAATATAGTCCTGTCTTTCAACTACATGTTATCATATTATATTGCCCATTACCCCTCATTCTTACTTTTATCTACAGACCCTTGGGTGGTTCCCCATATTCCTCCATATTCTTAACTGTCAATCATTACCACTCTTTCTAATACTACACATGTGTTCATTCTTCACAATTTTCATATATGTGTAGATGACCTTTTCTCATTCTAGTATTTTTAATAACCTTCTAACCAATGATTTTTATCTGATTTCCCTCTTCTACCATCCCTATTCTCATTACCAGTAACTGCAGATTCTCTATAGTCTCACTTTCAAGCGTCCTTCTCTCCAACCATCTCCTCCTATCCTTTTAGCTCACTGCCTCTAGTATTCCAACCCCAACATTTCTTTGACCCTACCTAAACATCCAGTCTATGGACCCTACCATGTTTTCATTTTCTGTTACCTCCTTGATATCCTGACTCTGCTTCCCATCTAGCTTAGATTCTGGTGTCATTGGCCAGTCATAATTGCTTCCTGCCTGGACCCTCAAGCACCTTGCCCCTCTCTTTGTTCATCCCATTCAATTAGCAAAACCATAACGTTACCTAAATAGAAACAATTACCTCTTAAAGGTCTATACCTGTGTAGCTGAACATGGCTAGGAGGGAAACATGTAGTGACACTAACTTGGCTTGCTTTCAATTTGTGACTGCAAATATAAAGTAGCCAGGCAGTGATCACATTCATAGTTCCGTCACTCTCATACATCCCTGGGTCACTATTTACGTGTTTCCCTCTCCCCAAAACTCCCAGTCCTCATCTCCCATGCTCTGTTTCTGCTTTTGACCTTCTTTCCTATTTCCTGGGACAATTGGAGCATTCTGATCTAAATAGAAAATCTCCAGACTAACACCACCAGCTACAGAGCACGGGTATCCTTCTCTTCGGTTCACTGACAATGTACAACACACAGTGCCTGGCTTACAGTGAGTGCTTATTAAATATCTGCTGAACAAATAAATAGTATCATTGATATTCTAAAGGACGTGTTAAAATATTAACTTGAAAATTGCTGTAAGCACTATCTAAATCATTTGTCTGGCTACTTCACAGCTCCTTTTTTTATCAAGTTGGAGCTCTTGGTCTTCCGCCCCATCCCTTGTTTGTTGATGAGTTGTCACTCATCATAATGAGTGACACTGGTCTCAGCTCAGTCATTTGAGCTCAACAACTAGAAGATTCATTCCTCTGCTTTTAACAGAGGAAAAGTTGGCTGCTTTTACCAACTCCCTCCCCAGATCAGCTGTACTTATGAAATGTGTATAGAGTGAGGCCATGGGCTTTGCACCTTCTGTTATGCCACCACTGTAGTAGGCTAGTGGTCTCTGAATACTTCTTCTGGATTGCCTTTTTGACCTTTCTCTAGTGGCCAGAGATCACCTTTTAGAAGGGCAAATATGTGTCACTTCCTTCCTGAACAGCCTTCGTTGGCTTTGTACTCTGTACTTTAGATGAGAAGACTCAGCAAGGTCTGGCATCTGCCTACCTCTTCAACTCACATACTGTTCAGTCTCTATGGGCATTCTGACAGCTCTTCAGAATGTGTCATGCTATTCAATGTCCAGGAGACTTTGCATTTACTGTTTTCTCTGCCTAGAATGTCTGGTTTAAGTTTTACCCTCAAGTCTCAGATCAAATATCACCTTCTTAGAGAGGTTTTTTGTTTGTTTGTTTGTTTGTTTTACCACCCTCAGTAATATATCCCACCCCCCATTTTTCTCTAATATATTATTCTGCCTTTTTTTCCATAGAGCTTTTGAGAATTTGTATTTATTTATTGATATGAGTGTTTATTATCTTACTCTTCCAAAGAATGTAAGCTCTCTAAGCCATCTAATTTATTTTGAGACCAGAGACTACTATAAATATGTGATATGAAAGTGAAAGATGTATTGAGGGAACGTTTGCTATCTGTAGAGTCTAGAGCATATTATTGTAAGAGATGAAACGGCAGGTGGGAACAGTTTTACATATTTACGAATGCCATGATAGGAGGTATGTATAGTTGTTTTTGCAGGTAATATGCAGCTACAGAAGATTTTTGGTAAAGCTATTGCCATAATTTATTAATTTACTCATCTTTTTTTGTAGCAAATGTGCCAAGAACTGTTCTTTGATCTTGGGAAACCAAGATGTCTAAGACATGTTTCCTGAACTCTGCAGAGAGCTGCACTGGTAAACACGTGATTTAATACAGTGGGATGAGTGTTGTCTAGAATTGCGTTCATAATGTTATTCACATACTTCTATTGCCTAACCAGCTGTGCTTGGGGCTGATCAGACCTGTTTTGTTTTGTTTTTTAAATTCCAGGTGGTTCTTATTATGATAGTCACTTCTTTGAAGCTGATATCTGTAATATCACTTTCCCACCATTTCCACTTCTAATAAAATGCCATTTTCACCATTGATACAGCTATTAAAAAGGCTATGATATTCTTCATGAGAAACTTTCCAAATGTCCATTCTATCTCTTCTTTAGGAATTTTTATATTTGAAACCCAGAGTGTCAAAGTTCATTTATGTCTTGTTGAGCTGACATGTAGAATCTAAGTTAGGTTGGCTGTGTATGACCATGAAACACCGCTACAGCCACAGAGAACAGTTGGTTCAGAAGTTGCAGGAATGGATTCCCAAAATGTGGAGAAAGCCAGCTACAAAGAAAGGGAAAATAAATGGAGTGAGACATATAATGAGCTTCAAGAGCCTGCCTCCAGTTCCTGAAAGTCAGCATTTTTCATTTCAATTCCTGTAGATTGGTTTGTTCAACTCATTCTGGAATCTGTAAGCCAATAAATATGCATTTTTGCCAAAGCTAGAGTTTTGATGGAACCATACATTTTTGGAGGCAATATTATTTTTTCCAGTTTTATTGAGATATAAATGACATGCAGCACTGTATAAGTTTAAGATGCACAGTATAATACCTGACTTACATATGTTGTGAAATGATGAACACAATTAAGTCTGCTAACATCCATTATCTCACATAATTTCAAAAATTTCTTTTTCTTGGTAATGATAACTTTTAGGATCTATTCTTTTAAAAAATTTCAAATGTACTATACACATGTGTTAACTATAATCATCATATTGTACATTATATCCCCAGGACATGGTTGTCTTATAACTGGAGATTTGTACCTTTTGAACACTTTGACCCAATTCCTCCACCCCCTGGGCTTTTGGTAGTCATCCTACATGAAATAAGCCAGACAGAGAAAGATAATACTTTCTTTATTGAATGATCAATACTTTTATAAATACTGTATGATCTCACATGTGGAATTTATTTATTTATTTTTTAAGATTTTATTTATTTATTTAACAGAGAGAAACCCAGCAATAGAGGGAACATAAGCAGGGGTAGTGGGAGAGGGAGAAGCAGGCCTCCTGCTGAGCAGGGAGCCCAATGCGGGGCTTGGTTCCAGGACCCTGAGATCATGACCTGAGGTGAAGGCAAATGTCTAACACCTGAGTCTCCCAGGCGCCCCTCACATGTGGAATTTAAAACAAAAACAAAAACCTTACAGACAAAGATATCATATTTGTGGTTACCAGAACCATACTTTTAAAAATATTAACCACAGAAAATTCTCCATCTTATCTACTTTTTACTTTATACAGAGGAAGCATCAAATATATGGCTTCATCTATGCTCTTAGCAGTGATGTTAAGGGGAGTTGTTCTTTAGCATATGCTATAGCAAATGGTACCCACAGCTGCCAACTCTGCTCGAAAGGGCTTCTCTATTTGTGCTGTGATATACATATGGAGCCTGGATTATGTTCAAAAGTCTTTTATTTTTTTTTTTTTATTTATATGGGATGGACTTAGCAATTAATTGATATCTTGGGAAAGTCACTTAAAATTTCTGTATCTCAGTTTCCTAATTCTAACATGAGCAAAAGAATATCTGCTTCATGGTTATTGTTGTGAGCATGAAAAGAAAGCATGTCTTCAACACCTAGGACTGTGCCTTGCAGATGAATTTTTTCTTTCTTCATTCTTAGCCGGGCTGTATGACTGGAGGTGGTATTTTAACCTTTGGGTTCTTAGTAGGAAAATAATGTTAAGGTTGCAAATAATCTTTAAACAACATTTTTAAATGTTAAAATGACATTTTTCTGGGTAAAATTTTGAAACCATTCCCAACATGGCAACCTGACCCCTTTCCCTGACTTATTTTTTATCATAATACTCATCACCCATCAATATGTTATATAGTTTGTGTATTTGTTTTATTCATTGTCTTCTCCCTACCACCATAATGTAAATTCCCTGACAACAGAGATTTTTTTGTCTGTTTTGTTCACTTTTATATTCCAAATATCTAAAAAAGGGACTGGCACATATCAGGTGACTAGTAAATATTTATTGAATGAATGCATATTTTAGAATAATGTTATGACTGTTACTTGTGTTGTGTTTATGACAATCAATTTCAAAAGCAGTTATTTATAAACTTTCTTTTGTGTTCCTTAAGTATTATATTATTGCTTTTCTCAGCTGACATCTTAAGACATGGGAGAAGCGAAGGATAGAGGAAAGATTTAGGTAGCAGATGGGAACAGTTCCACTCTTGATAAAAATGGCTCATAGTTTTTAGCAACAGCTATTAAAGCTACTGTTCATATAAAGACTTAGTATACATAGCAATTCCTGAGATCCTTTCAGAGATTCCAACTGCCATTCTTTTAACTAAAATATTCTAATTAGAGTTTTAAAAATTAATAGACTATTAATATGATTTTTATTTTTTGAAAGATTTTATTTATTTATTTGGATGAGAGAGAGAGAGCACAAGCTTGTGTGTGGAAGGGATACTCAGGGAGAAGCTGACTCCCAGCGAAGCAGGAAGCTTGGGGCAGCCTGATGCCAGGACTCCGAGATCATGACCTGAGCTGAAGGCAGATGCTCAACTGACAGAGCCATGCAGGTGCCCTGATCGACTACTGTTTTAAAGTAATAGATTTTATTTTATTAATAGACTAAAAAAGTTCCAGAATTCTCAGAGTGTTTACAGGTTTTTAAAAAATTTTAATGACAAGTACAGAGAGTTCCCATATACTCTTTTTTCAAATTTGAAGTTTACTTTAAGTCTCTTTGGATCTTATTCCATAGCTATATTAGCACACATACAGAATGGACCACATATTGTTGCAGTTTGTCTTAGCAGAACACTGAAATTAACCCTGTGTCTCTCAATAAGACACTGATTAAATAAACTTTGTATACCCAGTGGAATATTATACAGATGATTTTTTCTGTGTGCTGACATGAAAATACCTAAAGGATATGCTATTAAATGAAAGAGTGAGGTATGTAAAATATGTTACTTTTATGTGAGAGGAAGGAATAAGAACATATGTTGTTCTAGAACACATTTTTATAAATAATACTGAAAAAGCTCAGTAATGGTGTACTAGATAATTTGGACCAAGCATTCAAATAAGGAAACCTGGAATAATTGGTCAAAATATAGAAAACATATTTTGAGAGCCTCAAAAAGCTAACAAATTAATGAAAGATGACTGGGCCAAGATCAAGAAGACAACGAAAATTCAGGGTGGTAAGCCATGTGGTTTGGGGTTACTTTTGCCCTGAGAGCCTGGGTCCTTTCTAAGAGGTCACTAAGAGTTGACCAGGAAACCCCAACAGAAACCACTGTACAACTGAGGCACCTGTGTGCATTTCAGTCTGCCAGCAGTGACATTACTAAAGCTCTAGGCCATTCTAGTCCCTTGTACACAATTAGAGAACTAGTGGATCATCTGATGTTCCCACAGTGGAAGCGGCAAAGCCGTAGGCTGACCTAGTCCTCTACGAGTTGGCACATCAGCAGGCAGTTCCATTTACCTGCAGTCCTATTCACCTGTTTTCTACCAAATGACATAAGAACAACAAGGGCTGGAGGCTTCTTGCCTACCCCCGACCATGATCACCTGTTGATACCAATCAGTTCTTAGGAAAGAATTTTAGCTTCTACTGATTGCAACACCAGGATAGACCAGGAGTTCCAGCAGTGCTAGGAGAACAAAGCAGATTAAAATATACATTGCAAGGGCTCCAAAAATTAAGCTGTATTTTAAACAAAAGCCACAAAAGTAGGGCAGAACCCACTTGATAAACCCAGAGAGTGTGACTGTGTGTTAAATGATAGGTTTTCAGTAAATAGGATCAAGAGTTTCCTAACATATCAAACAGAAAAGACATATCTATATCTATCTATCTATCCATCTATCTACCAATCCTGGATATTATATAATAATATAAATGTTGACATACCTCACTGTGTAAGTTTAAGGTAGGCAGCTTGATGGTTCACATAGGCTGTGAAATGGTTACTGCAATAGATTCAGCTAACATCCATTTTCTCATATAGATATAATAATACGAATGGAAAAATATTTTCCTTCTGATGTGAACACATAGGACTTATTTTCCTAACTTATTTTCCTCACTTTTGTATATGTCATGAAGCAGTATTAACTACAACTATCATGTTGTTATGTAGTATCCCTAGGACTTATTTATCTTAGAACTGGAAGTTTGTACCTTTTGACAACCTTCTTACTATTTCCCTTTCCCTTACCCTCTGCCTCTAGTAATCAATCAGATCTCCCTTTCCATAGGTTTTTTTCTTTTGTAAGATCCCACATATAACTGAGATCATACAGTATTTGTCTTTCTATGTCTGACTTGCTTCATTTAGTTTAATGTCTTCAAGGCCCATCCATGTTCTTTCAAATGGTAGGACTTTTATGTTCTATTCTGTATATATACATACCACAACTTGTTTATCCATTCAACAACTGAAGGACACTTAAGTTGTTTCTGTTGTCTTGGCCCTTATAAATAATGCTGCTAGGAGCATGGGGGTGCATATCTTTTCGAGTTCGTGTTTTCAAATCCTTTGGTTGTATACCCAGAAGTGGAATTGTTGGATCATATGGTAATTCCCATTTTTAAGTTTTTGAGGATCCTCCATACTGTTTCCCATAGTAGCTGTACCAATTTACATTCCACCAACAGTGCACAAGGGTTTACTTTTCTCCACATCCATACCAGCATTTGTTATCTCTGTCTTTTTGTTGATGGCCATTCTTTTATTTGAATGGCCATCATTTATTTATTGAAAGGATTTTTCTTTTCTTTTTCAATAAACCAAAGATTTATTGAAAGACTTTTTTATTTTCCACTGAGTATGGCATGAGACCATATCTCATTGTAGTTTTAATTTACATTTCCCTAATGACTGGTGATGATGAGCATCTTTTCCTGTATCTATTATTGCCTTTTGTGTATCTTCTTTGGAGAAATATCTATTCAAGTCCTTTGCCAATTTTTGAATTGAATTATTTGTTTTTTTGCTATTGAGTTGTATAAGCTCTTTATAAATTTTAGATATTAACCCCTTATCAGGTATAGGTTTGCAAATATTTTTTCCCCATTCCTTATGTTTTCTTTTTACTTTATTAGTGATTTCCGATTTCCTTTGCTGTATAGAAGCTTTTTGTTTGTTCCCATTTGTTTATTTTTGATTTGATTACTTGTGCCTTAGGTGTCGTATCCAAACATTGTTTCCAAGACCCATGTCAAGGAGGCTTACTCCTATGTTTTCTTCTATGAGTTTTATGGTCTCAGGTATTACATATAACTCTTTGGTCTATTTTGAGTTAATTTTTGTGAATGGTAAATGTTATAGGTCCAGTTTCATTCTTTCATGTGAATATCCTTATGCCCAGGCAGCAGACTCACCAATCCTGATCCCAACTATAGCCCTACAAATAGCTAGGTACCCTCTGAGTATTCACAACAACCCCATGTGGCCTTAATCCTGTCAACAGTACCATACAACAAGGAACCCAGGAAGAGTTATGCCTACCTATTCATGGGGTACTAAGCATATAGACCTCAGTCTTGGCTGAAATGCTGATGTGGCCCATAAACAAGCTGCAGCTTCTTTCTGATGTGGTCTGGGAGCTCCTGGAGATAAGGCTATTAAATTGGGTCAGCCTATAGATTTTAAGGGCTCTGTAACTGGGCTCCAGTCTATTTCACCTGCATGCTGTGAACAGTCTCTTGGCACAGGGACCCAGCAGGAACTACTTCTGTTTGTGCCCTCCAAGATCCTAGAAAGTCCCTATATTTGGCTCCATCCTCTTCAATATCCTAGCAGTCCAGTTGGCATAAGGATCAGGCAGGACTCACTAATATTTATGCTTCAGGAGATCCTGAAATGGTGCTATACTTAACTCCAGTCCCTGAAGCTGTGGTCAGGGAGCAATCAAGCAGGTCCTGGGACCTGACAGGAGGCATATCTATCTGTTCCTTCAGAACTGGATATGCAGACCTTAGTCTTAACTGTGGAACCTGAAGCAGTCCTGGTGCTTGGTTCTTGTCCCTCACAACCATGATCCAGGGCCATCCTTCTACCTGTGGACCCATCCAGTGACCAAGCGGGAGCTCTGCTGTGAATCTGGTGGGACACAGCAATCTGCATACCTGGTAATAGATCCACTATCTGAAAACCCAACTGAGGAAACTGATCCAGACCTTTTCTACAGCACCATCCTGCTGAGAAAAGTACAGAACGCAGTCTCATTTCACCCAGAGACCAGAGAAGATCCTTGTCCAACTAAGTTCTTGAGAACAAGCCCACCAACATGGACCCCACTACAGTCCCAGAGACAGCTTTAAACCAGGTGTAACCCTTAAATTCTGGAAGCATACCCATAGAGAACTGACAGGAGAAGGTCTTTACCTGCCCACACTAGTCTTTAAAGACGGAAGAGATGTTTGTGTTTTCAGATACAGAGATACCAATACAAGGCTATGTGGATCATGAAGAATTGGGCAGGTATGACCAAACCAAAGAAAACCAACAAAGGTCCAATAACCTATTCCAGTGAAATGGAGATATATGATTTGCCTAAAAATTTCAAAATAATCATCTTAAACTCAAGGAAATATAAGAGAACACACACAAACAACTAAAAAAAAAATCAGGAAAATAATGCATGAACAACACAAGCAGTTTAATAAAAAGGAACCATAAAAAAGAACCAGACAAACATCCTGAAGATGAAAAATATAATGACAGAATTGAAAACAAAAAGAAGAAAGAATGAAAAGGAGTTAAGAAAACCTACATGTGTTATAGGACACCAAAAATTGAATAAATATTCACATGGAGAAAAGGGAAGAAAGCTTATTATCAAGCAATAATAGTGAAAACTTCTCAAATCAAGGGAGAGGTAAGGACACTCAGGCACAGGAAGCTCAAAGGACCCTAAGCAAAATCATTCCAGCAAGATTACTCCAAGACATAATCAAAATGTTAAAAGTCAAACACAAAAGAACTTTGAAGGCTCAGGAGATAAATGACACATCACATATAAGTGAACACCCTTTAGGCTATCAGCAAATTTCTCTACAGAAATTTTGTAGGCCAAGAGAGAAGTAATGATGTATTTGAAGTATCTGAAATGCTGAAAGGGAAAAGGGGAAAAAACAAAACAAAGCAACCACTATTAAAGAATACTATGCCTGACAAAACTATCCTTTAGAATCCTTTAGAATATAGACATTTAAATCCTTTAGATAAAGACATTTCCAGACAACAGCTAAGAGAGTTCATCACTACTAGACCAATGTTAGAAGAAATGTTAAAAATGTTAACAGGAGTTCCTCAAGCTGAAATGAAAGGATGCTAAGTAACAACATGAAAACAAATAAGAGTATAAAACTCATTGGTAAAAATAAATATATAGTCAAATCCGGAATACCCTAAAACTTTAATGGTGGTATGAAAATCAGTTTTATCTCTAGCATTATTATTACAAACAATATTAAAAATAACTATAGCTATAATAATTTGTAAGTGGGCACAGTATAAAAAGGTGTAAAGTGTGACATCAGTAACATAAAATGTGGCAGAAGTGAAGTAAAAGTGTAAACTTTATCTTAAATATTGAGTTTTTTAATGCAATTGAAGGTTGTTGTCAGCTTAACATAGATTGTTATATTTATCTATAGAGAAAGGAATTAAAGTGTATTGCTAGTAAAATAAATCCCAAAGGAAAATGAGAGAAGGAATGAATAAAGGAGCAACAAAAAGAAAACAATTAACAAAATGATAATAATTCATTACCTATCTATAATTATTTCATATTTAAATAAACTAAATACTCCAATCAAAAGACACAGAGTGCCTGAATGGATTAAAAACAAGACCCAACAATATGCTGCCTACCAAAGTATCACTTAAGTCTGAGGAACACATGTAGCCTGAAAGTGAAGGAATGATAAATGACTACATTAAGAAAGTACAGAAATCTCAAACAACTAACTTAAAATACTACAAGAGTTAAGGGGGGGAAAAAAGAACAAACTAAACTCAAAGTTAGCAGAGAAAATAAAAAATATTAGAGCAGAAATAAAATAAATAGAGACTAGAAAGACAACAGGAAAAAATCAATGAAATTAAGAGTTTTATTTATTTATTTTTTAAGATAAACACAATTGTCAGATCTTTAGCTAGATTAACCAAGGGAGGAAAAAGAGAGAGGACTCAATAAAAGAATTATAAATGAAAGAGATGCTGGTGATTTTTAGCAAACATTTAAAGAATGAATGCCAGTCCTTCTCAAACTCTTCCAAAAAACTGAAGAGGAGGGAATGCTCCCAAACTCATTTTATGAGGCTAGAATTACCCTGGTACCAAAGCCAGATAAGGACACTATAAGAAAATAAAATATAAGAAAAGAAAATTACAGGCCAATATCCTTGGTCAATATAGGTGCAAAAATTATCAACAAGTTACTAGCAAGCTCAATTCAACAATACATTGAATAGATTGTAAGCCATGATCAAGTTGTATTTTTCCCTGAGTCGTTAAGAATGGTTTAACATACGCAGATCAATAAAAATCATTCTGTGAATGAAGGAAAAAATCCCGTGATCCTCCCAAAAGAGGCAGGAAAAGCATTTGGCAAAATTCAACACTCTTTCATGATAAAAACTTTCAACAAATTGGGTATAGAAGGTACATATAATAAAGGCCATATATGACAAGTCCACAGGTAACATTATACTCAATGGTGAAAAGCTAAATGCTTTTTCTCTAAAATCACAAGCAAGACAAGTGTGCCTACTCTCATCACTTTTGTTCAACACAGTACTGAAAGTCCTAGCTAGAAGAGTTAGTCAAGAAAAAGAAAGAAAATTCATCCAAATAAGAAAGAAGAAGGAAAATTTTCTCTATTTGCAGTTGACATGGTGTTATATATAGAAAATGAAAATCTTCTATAATTAATAAGTGAATCTTTTATAATTAATCTTTTATAATTAATAAGTGAATTCAGTAAAGTGCCAGGGTACAAATTAATATACAAAAATCAGTTGCATTCCTATACACTAACAATGAACTATCTGAAAAATAAATAAAGAAAACAAAATAATCTCCTTTACAATATATCAAAAGTGAAATGTATATGAATAATTTAATCAAGTGGGTGAAGGATCTGTACACTGAAAACTATAAGATTTCAATGAAAATAGAAGAAGACAAATAAACAGAAATATATCCCAGGTTCATGGGTAGAATAATCAATATATTTTTTAAAGATTTTATTTATTTATTTGAGAGAGAGAGAGACAGTGAGAGAGAGCATGAGCGAGGAGAAGGTCAGAGGGAGAAGCAGACTCTCCATGGAGCTGGGAGCCCGATGTGGGACTCGATCCTAGGACTCCGGGATCATGACCTGAGCCAAAGGCAGTCGTCCAACCAACTGAGCCACCCAGGCGTCCCAGAATAATTAATATTCTTAAAATGACTACACTGCTCAAAGCCTCAATAGATTCAGTACAGTTCCTATCAAAATTCTAATGTCATTTTTCACAGATATAGAAAAAAATATCCTACAATTTGTAAAAAACCATAAGAAACCCCAAATAGATAAATCCATCTTGAGTAAGAAGAATGAAGCTGTAGGTATCACAATTCCTGATTTCATATTTTATACTACAGAGCTATAGAAATCAAAACAGTATTGTAACGGCATGAAAACAGACACATAAATCAATGGAATAGAATTAGAGATCACAGAAATAAACTCATGCATATATGGTTAACAATATTTGATAAAGGGAATCAAGAATACTCTGGAGAAATGATAGTCTTTTCAATAAAGTTTTGGGAAAACTGTTTATTCACATGGAGAAGAATAAAATTGCATCTTTGTCTTCCACCACTCATAAAATTTAGCTTGAAATGGATTAAAAATTTAATTGTAAGGTTTGAAGTTGTAAAAGTCCTAGAAGAAAACGTAAGGGGAAAGCTCCTGAACATTGGTCTTGGCAGCAATTTTTATACATAAAGCCAAAAGCACAAGCAATAAAAGCAAAAGTAAAAAAGTCAAGTATACTTTACACTAAAAAGCTCTGCACAGCAAAAGAAATAATCAACAAAATGAAAAGACAACCAATGGAATGAGAAAAATGTTTGCAAACCATATAGCTGAGAAAGAGTTAATATCCAAAATGTAAGGAGCTCATACAACTCAATAGAAAAAAAAAAAATTAAAATGGAGGGATGACCTGAACAGACATCTTTACAAAAAAAGGATGTACAAATGGAAAAAGGGTACTTGAAAAGATGTTCAGTGTTACTAATCATCAGGGAAATGCAAACGAAAACCACAATGAAATATTACCTCACACCTGCTAGAATGGCTGTTGTCAAAACACAAGAGCGATAATAAGTCTTGATGAGAATGTGAAGAAAAGGGAGCCCTTTTACACTGTCGGTGGGAAGTCAACTGGTACAGCCACTATGCAATTAAAACAACAGTAACGTATCATTATAAAACTACAAGAATGATTAAAATTACTCATTGCTGGTGTGAAAGTAAAATTGAATACTCTAAAAATGGCTTAGCAGTTCCTTTTAAAACTAAGAATGGCCTTAGCATTACAACCCAGCAAATGCATTCTTAGGCATTTATCCCAGAGAGATGAAAACGTATGTTCACACAAAAGAGCACGCATCCATGTTCGTTGTAATATTATTTGTAATACTTAAAATCTGAAACAAACCAAATATCCTTCAATGATTACTGATCGTTATTAATGAGTGGTTAAACATTATAGTACATCCATATCATGGAATAACACTCGGAAATAAAAATTAATAAACTTGTTTATTGTGCATATCAATTCAACTTTAATGGATCTTGAGGAAATTATGCTGAATGTGAAAGTCAATTTCAAAAGAAGATATATTGTATAATCCCTGTTATATGATAACATTGTGAAATAACATAATAGTAGAAATGGAGAGTAGAATAGTGGTTGCCAGTGCTGAGGTATGGAGCAAGGAAGTGGATGGGTCTGACTCTCTAAGGTGATAGCAAGAGGGAGTCTTGTGATAATGGTGCAGTTAAGTATCTACACATGTGTAAGATTATGTAGAGCTACACACACACTGCTTGTGAATTGGTGAATGTAAATAAATTCTACAAACCGTACTAATGTCAATTTCCTAGTTTTGATATTATGCTAACAGTTTTGCATGAGGCAAGCTGGGTAAAGGGTACATGAGTCTTTTTGTATATATCTTTGCAACTTCCTGTGAATTTATAGTTGTTTCAAAATTAAAAAAGTTTCTTTAAAAATGGTAAATAAATAAGAAGTAATAAGGAGAAGATACTTAAAACATCCTTAGAAAAATTCAGATTTAAAAAAAATGTGGCTGTAAAAAATGTGACTAAATTCTCAAAAATAATAATAGAAACAAAAGAAAATGGGAAGAAAGTAATCCCAATACATGATAAGATAGAGTGAAAATATCTTCAGGTCTAAAAAACACACACACACACACACACAAAAACAACAAAAAAAACCCAAAAACTTGATTGCTGTACAAAACAAAACACAGATTTTGTCACTACTAAAATAAAAGGTATTCCGTATGCTGCTGAGTATGATCCCAGATGGATGGTAGGAGATGAAGGAAGAAATAGAGCAGTAAGAATAGTAAATATGTAGCATACATAGAAATGTATGCTAATGCCAGGTGTGATAAGTGGAATTAAAGTATTCTAAGTTCCTTGCAAAATCTGAGACGAGGGAAAAGGACCAATGAATACGTAATGTACATAAGTCAGTATTAATTTTTAATCTCTGAATAACCACTAAAAGAATATTAGAAGTGTGTATGACTTCCAGACTAAGAGGGAAAAGTAGAATAAATTTCAGTTAATGCAAAGAAGCAGGAAAATGAACAGTTTTGACAAAATAAGTAGAAAAGTTGTTGATACAAGATAGGAAGAATTTTTCCACAAGTTATCAGAATTTACTGTATGGCTATAGTCATTAAGATACTGTAACGATGGTGTAAGATTGGCAAATAGGTTAATGAAAGAGAACACAGATTCTAGAAATAGGCCCATGTGTCTATGGCCATTTGATTTTATGACTTCATGGTGCATGCAATCAATAAATACTTACTATGTAGCAGTGTTCACCTATGATAGTCCAATATATCCATCACCAATTTGAAGCTATACTTTCCATAGAGACAGAAATGTGTACATCCTTTCCTTAGTTCATTATTAGTTCTAAGAGAAATGCTGAGCATGCACTATGAAATTTCATTATTCTGTCATGCTGAACACCTTTAGTGTTTTAGTTATTTAGTGTTTAGTTAGTATTTAGTTAACTAGTATTTAGTTGGTGTTTATTTAGTGTTTTATTTATTCTTTACAAATGATAAAAGTCTAAAATTAATTCATATCAAATGAGAGACATCCTTCTTATGGTGATTTCTAGATATATCTGCTACTTTCATCATGGGTTGATTTAATTAATTTCTTTGAGTTTTGAAGTGCTTTACTATTTCTTCTAAGTTTCACCTATATTTTACTCCTACAGTGGTATTTTCAAGTAAGATTCTGGAAATTCCTACTTAATGCCAGATGAGTTGTTTTGATAGACTTTTATGTTGAACAATATCATACCCTAACTGAAAGTACTTTCATAGGGTATGTTAATATTTTCCACTGGGGACCTTGACATTTGCCTGCAAATGTAATTATAAGCTTGTACTTTTATAGGAAGATTTTCTCAAAGTGGCTACTAAATATTCAATAATTTACTCTGAAAAGACATTTCTATATTGGAGGAAAGATTAGTAGGCATTAGATAAATATTATATCACTTGTCATCATTCAGTAGTTCTGCTGGTTCGATTTACCTATTATTTGCCTATATTACTAAAAGCAGGGAAGATTCAGTGTGACTGTGACTTAGATTTAGATTTATACTTAGCTTGAGATTTAGAAACTTTAATTTCAATTATGGTAATTTCATTATTCCTAATTTTCATTATAAAACAACTTAGTTTTTGCTTCCCCTAGATTGTCTAGATTATCCATAATATGCAACAGGGCTAATTAGATGCCTTTTCTCATTATAAATGAGGATTATAATCCTAATTTTATATTAGATTATATTTGAAAAGGGCCAAGAACCTTTCAGAATAGGAGTGCAAATTTTCTTTTCCCTAGGCCTGTATTGTTGCGAGTGGGTGTGTGACTGTGATGGTTTTCATTGATGGGTTGTTGGTGAGGGGCAGGTAATCAGAAGTAAGCAAGGATTTGACAAGCACATACTAGTTGGGTTGTGCATCTTGTATGCAAGCCTACAGTGAATGATTAAATCTAGATCAAATACTTGACAGTGGTGCATATTGGGTTCAATAAATAACATATTTTAATTATTGCTATTCATTTTGCTCTGTTTTCTTTTGAGATCAGTGTTCCAATGAAATCCTCTGTTTTGACTGGGAATGAGGGAAGTGAGTTTAGGGCAGACGTGGGCATGGTTCTGAGGTGGAGGAAGGTTGAACAACCAGCAGATAATTTGAGTTCTTTGAATAAAGGACAGAGAAACATCCAAACAGATGTCTGTCCCCTTCTCACATGTGCATGGAAACCTGGAGAAAAAAGAAAGCATGGGTTCTGGTGTGGGTAGAAACCAAGTGGAATTCAATCAACTGGGAATGGTGACATCAATTCAAAATAATGCTTTTTCAGGGGTTCCTGGGTGACTCAGTTGGTTAAGCATCTGATTCCTAGTTTTAGCTCAGGTCATGATCTCATGGTCCTTAGATCGAGCACCATGTGGGACTCTCTGCTCAGCATGGAGTCTGCTTGTGATTCTTCTTTCCCTCTCCCTCTCCCTCTCCTGCTCTCCTTCTCAAATAAATAAATAAATAAATCATGTTTCAGAAAGAGGTGTTTCTGGGACAACTGAATTTTAAGTAGATTTCTCTCATATGTTTGTTGGTAACCTAATGTCCATTACCTGCCTATTTAGGATACATAGTTGGGTGGTGAGGGTAGAGTGGGCATTCAGAAGGTTGAGATTTCAAATGAGAATTTTTAAGAGACCTAATTAAAAACAGAAAATTGAAACGTGCAGATTTATAATTAATTCAGTGATTCAATTTTAATACAGTTTTGAACTAAAATAACATTCTACAGATGATAATGTGCCATATGCAATTAGTTTTTAAGGTAATTATAGGTGTTGAGTAAAAAATATACCTGATTGACACCACCTGCACTATTGAATGTAATTCTCCTACATGTTTATTGACTTAAAAAAGACTACAAAGTCCTGAGATTTTAGAACTGGCTTTAATTTTGTTTCTTGATAACTTTCTCCTGAGGTTAAAAGGAACAAAAGATATTACTTACCTCTTAGGGTAATGAAGTACAAAGTAGCTTACTCCCAATGAAGTAATTAGGTAATTAATTTGGGGGCAGAATGCCATGCTGTCTGTATGCTGTGGAGCCCAGAACAAGGGTTCTCTACCTGGAAAGTTGGAGAGTCAGGGTCACCCTATTGATGAGTAAATACCAGGAATATTATGTAAAATTTGGTGTTTGTGTGTATACTTGTGATTTTTCTGTTTGTTTTTTTAATTAAGGAGTCCTTTAGCTTTCATTAAATGAAATGACCATTTATTAAAATAATTTCTACTCTTGACTGATTACTCATTCTAGTTTTGATAATGACTCTATGATGAGCTACGTCCTCATGATTTTGCTTTTATGTAGTGGACATTAAAATGTATTTTGAAACACTCATCATTGTTATTTAATTAGTATCCATTCTCCAGCTCATTAATTGTTGCAATGTTACATATAGTACTTGGCTGTCTACTATTAGATATAATAGTCCCAAATTCCAATAGTCTTTACATGTTGTATAATACAAATCTGGATTCAGTAATTACTTAATAGCCCTTTAAATTGTTTTTCAAAAAAATTTTTTAAAGATTTTTATTTATTTATTTATTTGAGAGAGAGACACTGAGAGAGAGCATGAGCGAGGAGAAGGTCAGAGGGAGAAGCAGACTCCCCGTGGAGCTGGGGGCCCGATACGGGACTCGATCCCAGGACTTCGGGATCACGACCGAAGCCAAAGGCAGTCGTCCAACCAACTGAGCCACCCAGGTGTCCCTGTTTTTCAGAATTTTATTAAAGGATGTTATGTTCATATGTGTATTTTTAAAATTAATATATTTGAATTGATACCAGTAACAAAATTGTAATTAACAAGGAAACAGATATTAATGCAGGGGACTATTTCAATATATAGTATGTTCATGAAGATAAAGACTGTAGTTGATAATAAGCTATATTAAGAGGACATCTAATAGTTTTATAACCAGAAAAATAAAGCCAATAAAAAGATGCAGTATGCATATATAGCATCAAAAAATACATGCTATAAAATGTGATAAAAATGGTAATGATAGTAGTAGTAATAATAAATATATACACATTATAAATATAAAATATTATGTAAATAGGTAAAAGTACTAGTAAATGTGAAAATATAAGCTAAAACTTCTTTTGGGTAGTTCATTATGGATTCAGTCAGGAAAAAAAACTACTCTATGTATCTGGGTCATATAGAGTTTAAAACAAACCAGTTTATATGATGGTAAGTTAGAAGGTGGGGCACAGAAGCCAGGGAAATGCTGCTGAAGGTTGTGGGGCTGTCACCAAAGGCAGGAGGAGCTGACCCTTAAGGTCTGTGCCTGGAGCACAGAATGAGTGGCTCTCAGATGATTGTCTGGAAGCTGATGCCCTTCTCCAGTACCTTTGTAGAGCTCCTCCCACAGCTTTGCCAATCTGCACTGCTTTTCACAGATCTGCTGGGAAATTGCAGTGAATTTCTCATCGGCCCTCACATCTGCTTGCAGTTAACTCTGTGGAGAGCTTCTTCTGCCTCTCTCTGCTCTTTCCAAGTCTCTCTGAATTCCTCACACTGGGAAACTCTAACCCAGATCACACAAAGGAAGTTTTGGGAAACATTTCCCAGCCTTAGGAGGAAATGTAGACAACTTATTACAGTAGGCCACATATATCCCAAGGACTTTATGAATGCTTTGCAATCATTTTATTTAATTCTCCTGGCAACTCTATGAAGGTAGTATCATTCACATTTAGTAGATGGAGGTATTGAATATTAAAGAGATTGTTTTGCCCAAAGTCTTAGAGCTAGTAAGTGGAAGATGATTTTAGAAAGTGTCACTCTGATTTTAAAGCTTTGGTGTCTAATCACTACCTTATCCTGATGTCTTCTATTGCATTTCGTTTACATTAGTAATACTATTATTATTAGTTAAGTATGAATTAAATTTTCCATTGGTGCCAGTTGTTAATATATTTTGTTTGTGGGGCACCTGGGTGGGTTAAAACCTCTGCCTTTGGATCAGGTCATGATCCCAGGGTCCTGGGATCGAGCCCCACATCGGGCTCTCTGCTCCGAGGGGAGCCTGCTTTCTCCTCTCTCTCTGCCTGCCTCTCTTCCTGCTTGTGATCTCTGTCAAATAAATAAATAAAATCTTTATATATATATGTATATACATATATACATATATATATTTTTTGTTTGCAACTTTAATGCCCCAAATCTAACTAAGCTTGTAAGTGTAAATCGATCACACTAAAATCAATAACTGCATTTTAAAATTAAAAAAAAAATTTTTATAAACATATAATGTATTTTTATCCCCAGGGGTACAGATCTGTGAATCACCAGGTTTACACACTTCATAGCACTCACCATAGCCCATACCCTCCCCAATGTCCATAACCCCACCTCCCTCCCCCAACCCCTCTCCCCACAGCAACCCCTAGTTTGTTTTGTGAGATTAAGAGTTTCTTATGGCCTGTCTCCCTCCCGATCCCGTCTTGTTTCATTTATTCTTTTCCTTCTCCCAAACCTCCCACGTTGCATCTCCACTTCCTCATTTCAGGGAGATCGTATGATAGTTGTCTTTCTCTGATTGACTTAATTCACATAATAATAATTGAATTAATAAGCATAATACCCTCTAGTTCCATCCATGTCGTCGCAAATGGCAAGATTTCATTTCTTTTGATGGCTGCATAGTATTCCATTGTATATATATACCACATCTTATTTACCCATTCATCTGTTGATGGATGTTGATGGTTCTTTCCATAGTTTGGCTATTGTGGACATTGCTGCTATAAACATTCGGGTGTACGTGCCCCTTCGGATCACTACGTTTGTATCTTTAGGGTAAATACCCAGTAGTGCAATCTCTGGGTCGTAGGGTAGTTCTATTTTCAACATTTTGAGGAACCTCCATGCTGTTTTCCAGACTGGTTGCACCAGCTTGCATTCCCACCAACAGTGTAGGGGGGTTCCCCTTTCTCTGCATCCTCGCCAGCATCTGTCATTTCCTGACTTTTTAATTTTAGCCATTCTGATTGGTGTGAGGTGGTATCTCTTTATGGTTTTGATTTGTATTTCCCTGATGCCGAGTGATATGGAGCATTTTTTCATGTGTCTGTTGGCCATCTGGATGTCTTCTTTGCAGAAGTGTCTGTTCATGTCCTCTGCCCATTTCTTGATTGGATTATTTGTTCTTTGGGTGTTGAGTTTGCTAAGCTCTTTATAGATTTTGGATACTAGCCCTTTATCTGATATGTTGTTTGCAAATATCTTCTCCCATTCTGTCAGTACTGCCTGCATTTTATCAGTCCCTAAGTCCTTAGCCTAAAGTTTCCACCAGTGTTTTTTGTTCCAGGGCAGGAGTGCTATTATCACTCCCATCATTTCAGTTTGTATGTGCCCACAGCCAACATCTCCCAGAGATCCTTGGTTAAAGGAAGACTTAAATGTCACTGAAGCAGCAGATGAGGAGGGTGCCCCCACACTATAGGCCAAATTCCTGGCTGAGAAGGGGGCAGTTAAGGCCATTAGTAGAAGAGGCCAAGGTACGTCCTCTCCAAATCTTGCCCTAGCTCAGGGCAGCCACTGAACTGCTGGCCTGAGTTTTGGGGAGGGCTTTTGTCATTGAGCTGGAAGGCGGGGTCCGGTGCCTGGTCCTCAGAGCTGGGGAACAACTCCACGCGATGGTTCCAGCATCCCCTTTGGGTCTGAGGCTGGAGTCTTGCATGGTAAGTTGGGAGAAGCAGGAATGGGTGTATGGCAAAGCAGAGGACTCCAGAGGCACAGATACACTCCAGAAACCCTGATACACTTCATCTAGCTCCAGGGCCACAGGATTAGGGGGTGTCTTCAGGGTGTGTGCTGGCTCCGGGACTCAGGGGATGTCTACATCCAGGGACAGGTTTCCGCGGAGTCCAATGGGCAGCTTTGGCTGCTCTCCCTCAGGACAATTGCAGAGATCACTGCAACCTGGGTCAGTAAAGGTGTCGTTGCCCAAGGACTCTACTCTCTAGGCGCCTGGGCACTGTTAGGGCTCCCAGGCAGGCGGGTGGGTACTCCCAAGACGCCAGTCGGTCTGGGATCTCCCGCTAGCGCGTGCGCCTCGATTTCCGCCTGCGCGGGCCGGCTATCGCGGCAGAGCGGGAAGGCGCGAGTGTGCACTGGATCCCACCGCTGTCGGCTGTCGCCGCGGTCTCTGCCCAGCACAGCCCCCAGGTGGCCGGTGTAGTGTGGACGGCCAAGCGCACTGTCTCCATCTTGGTCAAGTTCTAGCACCCAGGGAATTTCACTCACAGCTCTTGCTCTGATGGCAAGGACTATAGGTAAGCCCCCTCTCGCTCGCCGGAAGTTCAGCCACCTTACCTGACCCTGGTTGCCTTTCTGGAGTACTTTTTGCCTTTTGTGAAGGATCTTTGTGAAACTTTTCTGCATGGGGTTTCTGTCGCCAACTGATTCTAGCAACATGATTCTTTCTCATTTCCCCAATCTATCTGTCCTTCAGTGTGTCTCTGTGTATATAAATCTGTGGGGTGGGATCATGGTGGTGGAAATCATCCTTTTTATTGCCAGGAGCATTCTGTTTAGTTCAAGTCCTCAAAATTATTCACTTGCTAATGCTATTGGATATACGGATTGGGAGTCAGGGTAATTCCTCTTATAAAGACAATAATCTGAAGGTAGATTGTTGTCCAGTCAAGGTACCCAACATACCCTATAGCAAACGTTAACTATTTTCATTTTATTTATAATTGAGTTTGTCTTCTGTCGTGAATATATATTCATTAATGGAATGTAAGGATATTCAAAATTAGTAACTAGACTAATGATATTTTTAAAATTTACCAGTGTTTACTTGGTTTATCAAGACTGTATGACCCATCATCTAAAGATAATATAGGGACACTTCAGTTTATTTTAAAAGAAAGAAAATACCCACAGAAACTTTCCATTTAATTTGACAGGTAAAAAGAAGTAAACGAGATCTTTGGAGGTTTCAGAATAGAAATTGCTATGGCTTTAAGCCCTTGTTATCTGAACTGATTTTGCTTTATCTGAGTACCCAGGCCTTTTGTGACAAGAGTAATCTAGTTGGTTCTTCTATTTCTTTTTCTTTTCTTCTTTTCTTTTTGATAGTGTACAATGAATTTAAATAGAATATAATACATCTTTTCTACAGAAGCAAATCCAAAATGTTTCAATTGCATTCCACTGATGTATAATTGGGATTTAATTAAACCCTTTATCGCTTTAACCACAGAATGACATTTTTTAGTTATAACTGATAGTTGAAATCTTAAAAAACAGAAATCAAAAAGACCTGTGCCAACCGGTTGTTTGCTTACCTCTTTTTCAGAATATTTAAAACAAGCACATTCGTCCAATAAGTACTTTGCCACACAGTGTTTTTGGGGTAAAATCCTTTGCTCTTTTCAGTTCCCACTCGGTGTTCAGTCTGCACATTTGAGATACCTTGAATTATTTCATCCATGTCTCTAAGATCACCTTGGAATCTTGTCATCTATAAAGTCCATTTAGCCTCTACTCAGATAAATCCATGTGTTTCTAGACTGTTAGAAATGTCAGCAAGTATACCTGAGGTACGACAGCAGTTTTTTTTTTTTTTTTTTAAGATTTTATTTATCTATTTGACCGACAGAGATCACAAGTAGGCAGAGAGACAGACAGGGAGAGAGGGGTAAGCAGACTCCCCGCTGAGCAGAGAGCCCTCTATGGGCCTCCATCCCAGAACCCTGGGATCATGACTTGAGCCGAAGGCAGAGGCTTTAACCTACTAAGCCACCCAGGTGCCCCAACAGCAGTTTCTTATATAGGAATTATGAAGAGTGTTTTTTGCTGGGCTAAGGAATCTATGAATGCTTTAATTGTTGATTAGGGGATTTTAATTACTAATATTTACCTGGGATCTGTAAACCAAGAATGAATTAATGAATTTCATTACTATCTATGAGATATAAAATTTCCAGGCCCTTGGGTGAGAGTTGAGATCAAACCAGGTCAGCCTATGTTCTTAGTGCTGTAGTAGAGGACGAGCAGAGGCACATACAAAAAGATGAGCAGATATTTAGTATATGTGCTGCCGAAGCGAGCACAAGATGAGCAGATATTTAATGAGATGATTCTGAGAATATGGTACTCTGAAGAAATGTTATGATGTTATGAAGAAAATAAGAAAATGAAGTGATAAAGACTTACGAAGATTCATTAGGGTAAACCTCTCTTAAGAAGGTATCATCAGAGACAAATGATGACAAGCCAGCAATCTGAACATCTGAGAGAGGAGCATTCAAGGCAGAAGAAATATGCCACCAACAAAAAAAGACAATGGGATGGGGGAATTTCCAATATTCCTTCTGTTAGCACTCCTAGGAATCTGATTTTTCTGGCCCACTCAAGACCATTTCCTCTCACAGAATCTAAACTTAAAATGATAATTGACAGACTAAAATTCTGGGCTAAAGCTAGCAAGGTGAAATGTGATTGATATGGATGTACAATGGTACATAAAATTTCACAAAGTTAGTTACACAGCACAGAATGATAACCACCTGTCTTGGCAGCTGTTCATATGGGAACAATCTGGGGATTCTAATGGACCACAAATTGGAGCTTGCTCTTTGCTGTTCCTTACTGGAAAAAAACAGCATATAGATATTACCCTCAGGCAGCTTTCCGCCCAATTTAAGGCATCATTATAGCTGTCCAAAAATGGAACAGGCTGCTATAGCAGGTTGGGAAATCTTCATTGTTTAACTCATTAAAAAAAAAGAAGGAGGAGGAGGAGGAGGAGAAAGAGGAGGAGGAGGGGAGGAAAGAGAGGAAGGAGAGGAAGAAGAGGAATAATAATAATAATAATAAAATAATGAATGAATACCCATCAGGACGTTTGGAAAAAGTAAATTCTGTATTGTTTGGAGACTAGTTTAAGTTGAGTTTAATTTTTTGGTTTCTGTGAGTCTGGGGCTTGTTAGTAGTTTCTTTTATGACAATAAACTTTTCTTCATTTTGGGATAGAAGTATATGGTTAAGAAGAAAAAATGACATTGATATGTAAGGTGTATGGTAAAGTTTACCAAAAGTAAACTTTATTAGTTTGTAATGGCATTTCTCAAAAATAGTAATCTGGAGTTTAAAATTCTTGGACTATAGTTTTTAAAACTATAGAATTTAGAATTAGTTCTAGTATTTCTTTCACCAAGTAGAATAATAAAAGTAGATATGAGTAATATAGCTTGGTTTTTCCTGTGTTAGCTGTATAACATAGTTTATGTTTCTGCACTTCACTTTCCTCACAAGGAGGACAGTAACTTGTACCTGCCTTAAAAGATTGTTATTAAGATTTAATTATTTGCTGTATGTAAAGCAATTAGAGCAGTGTCTGGCATTAGTAAATGCTATGTAATTGTTCACTATTGTTATTAAAAATAAATGTATGCTCTATTCTGCCTTCAGGAATTAATGACCAAATTAATAACTGAAACGCCTGACCAGCCAATCCCATTTCTCATTGACCATCTTCAGTCTAAACAAGGAAACCATGGACAACTTCAAAGAACTTTATCTGGATCTGCAGCTCTCTGGGCAGAAAGTGAAACATCAGGTAAGTGAAAAACATTTTATAGTTGATTTTTATATATTTAATGTAAAAATGTACAAAAGTCTTTCTGATTATAATAAAATAAATGTGGATGGTTATCAAGGGTTTCATGTATTCATTTGCAGCTTCATTCATATGCTAAGATTTCATTCATGTGTGAAATTTAAGAGAAAAAGCTAATGAACAAATAAAGAAAAGAAAAAATGACAAAGAAGACTTAAATACAGAGAACACACTGATGGTTACCAGAAGGGAGGGAAAAGGGTGAGGGAATTGGGGTAAAATAGACAAAAGAGATCAAAAGCATACTTAGTTTGGTGAGCACTGAGTAATATATAGAATTGTTGAATCATTATATTGTACACCTGAAATTAATAACAACACTATATGTGAATTACACTTCAAAAAAGAAAAAATTCCAATTTGTCATAAAATACTCTTGATTATGAATATATTGTTGTATAATATGCTATGTATTGTGCTTTAAAATATGGGAATCTGTGTTTGTTCAATTTTAAGATTGAGATTACATGAAAGGTTTCATTTGGTATGAATTCAAATTAATTATTCTAGGGTTATTTCTTTTCTTTACATAAAGAATTTGAATTAAAAGCTCAAAGCTTATCTATAGAAAGAAAGGTAAACAAAAATTTTTAAAAAGTTGCCTTTCACTTTTCCCAAACTGATGATGATTCTCTATTTCCTGTGGTGCCTATTTTTATCTTATGTAGTAAGTTTAACTTTAGAAAGATGTGTTTACTCCGGGCATTGGGGAACCAACCTTACTAAGTCTGCAATAGCCTCGTCTCCCCCAATAAGCACCAGTTAAGATAATTGGGTAGACCTGATGTCAGTCTTTACTTATGAATTTTGTGTCTGACAGATTTTTTATTCTATATACAGATTTATTGGTTTGGCACTTACTTCTAAAACCGATTTCCTGTGCCTGTTATGTCAACAGCAATCTCCTTGCCTAATTCCCCTGGGAATCTGACTGACAGGAGTTCAGATGTGTTCCCAATATCTGCATTTTTCTTATCTTCCTCATGCTTTATGAGATCCCCTGAAAGGATTTTGGTTTTCTTTGGCTATATTCTCATATTAGTACCTTCTTGAGACCATGTCTTAAAGCCACAGTAACGTGGGTAGGGAATAGGGTATCCTCTGAAAGAATGTAGAGCTCTCTGCTGGCAGTTATCCATACAGAAGATACCTGCATTATACAGGAATCTAGCACACAAACTTTTAGCATAGAAAAGAGAGAACACTTACAGTTTCCTGGCTTCACTTTCTTGGGCTTAGATTCTAAGTAGCATGGGTATATAAACATGAACTCTGGTTTGTAGGTGCAAAGATGGCACCCATCATGTAAAGGCAGACCATATGGAGTCTGTGAGCCCAGTGAAGTTCATATGAGCCCATATTTATAAACTATAGTATCTGGAGAGATAGTAGTATGTTCAGCTCTGCAGTTCCTATGTTTAATATCTCATACTTTCCTTGGGTCAGAAGTCTGTAACTAACACAAAAGATCCTCTGTCAGATCTCACAAGGGTGAAAATCAAGGTATTAGCTGGATTGCATTATCATCCGGAGGCTGAACTAAGAAAAAACCTGCTTCTAAACTCATTCAGGTTGTTGGCAACATTAATTTTCTTGCAGTGGTATGACTAAGGTTCCTGTTTTTGTGCTGAGTTTTAGGCTGGGGTTGCTGTCAACTCCAAGAAGCAATCTGCAGTTCCTTGCCACATGACTCTTTCGCATCATGGCAGCTTGGTTCTTTAAAATCAGCAAGGGGATTGCTGTCATTCAGTCTACTTAATATATATAACATAACATAATCATAACATTGACATCCCATCATCTTTACTATATACTGTTGGTTTGAAGCAAGTCAAGGTCCAATCTACTACACTTAAGGTGAGGGAATTATATAAGACATAATGTCACAGGCAGAGATCATGGGGATCATCTTAGAATTCTGAGTAGTACAAGTACTGATGACTTACTGCTTGGAGAGGGAGAAAGAGGGGAGGAGATTATTATGACTCCCAATTCACTGACTTGGTCAATGGCATAAATGCTTATTTAACAAAGCAATGTGGGAACAGAGGAGTAAATTTGTGAACAATAATAAATCCACTTCCTATTGATGACTTTGAGTTTTTGTGAGGCATCATAGTAGATAATTCCAGCAGGAAGTTAGATATGAGTCTAAAACTCTGGGATGGGTCAAGGCAGGAATCACAGTGTGGCATTCAGTATCATACCTCATAATCATTAAAGTTACAAGAGTGAGAGAACGGAAGAAGTTGTGGTCAAATTTTCCAGGAGAGTGGGAGATGAACCAGGGGAAGGCAAGGGTGAAATTTTATCTGATGCCTGAAATTTTGTCTTTTTTATTAAGAAGTGAGGTCGTTTGCTGAGGACAAGAGGGTTGGGATTTAAATTGTGAAAAGTCACCAAGGAAAAGGAGAAAATAGCTGGCAAAAGGAAAACAACAACAAAAAAAATGATGGAGGCAGTTCTGGGACCTCTCAGAAGTTGAAGACACAAATGACTCTTAGAAACCATCAGCACAGTTGTGATTTTCTCCAGCTGAGCCCAGAAGCAGTGGGAAGGGAGCAGAGCCAACAGTTTGAGGGACTGAGTGAGAATTGTGGTTGTGGCATGGCTAGGGTAGAGGTCAGAAGAACAGTTTTGCAGAGCAGTGAGGACATTTCTGAGCCATTTATTCAAGTGATCAAAGCACATGGTCTGGCATGAAAGGGTAGTGAGCAAGGATAGGAAAAGAATTAGGCAAAAAAGCAGATCAGAGAGCTGAAGAAAAAGAACTGTAGAAGGCTGGTGGTGCAGGAGTAGGTGCAATGAAAATCTGAGAGCAATTAGAAGGACAGTAGAAGGTGGTATTTGAGATAAAGATTTCTGAGGTGGGGTGAGTCCAGGTGATGAGGTGGTCCTGTTTGTAGCCTTAGTTGTGGGGTATCTTAATAATCAGGGAAGCGAAGCTTTTCAGAGTTAGGGAGGACAATGAAATATGAAACTTAATGCATGATTAGTCTGAGGATTAAGAAGATGAAATCAGGGGCACTTGGGTGGCTGCTTTCAGCTCAGTTCATGGTCCCAGTCCTGGTCCTAGGATCCAGGCCCTCCTGGAGCTCCGTGCTCAGCAGGATGCCTGCTTCTCCCACTTCCCCTGCTTGTGTTCCCTTTCTTGCTGTGTCTCTGTCAAGTAAATAAAATCTTAAAAAAAAAAAAAAGAAGAAGAAGAAGAAGATGAAACCAGGGTTGCATTCAAGTTGTTGAAAAGTCAAGGGAGACCATGCCAATGTTTTGAGTTCAGCTGTGGAGTAATCAGGAGTAGAGCAGTGACCACACTGAGGAGCAGTGAGTAGTGTAGACAGGCAGCAGTTACCACCAGAGAGGAGGGACTTCCAGCTTAACCCTGCTGGGCCAGAAAACCCAGCCCGTGGCTGGGACCACAGGGGGGAATGAACCCTCCATTCCAGTAAGCTGCAGAGGAGGGAATGTTCTTATGGAAAGAGTGAAGTCTCTTAAAACATGAAAGGAGGGGGTTCTTGAGAATAGAAGAGTGTTTGCTTGCTGTGGAATGTATGTCCCAGGAGGAGAAGGGGCAAAATTTTAGAAAGAAAGAGTGTGACAGGAGAGAAAAGGAAAGTATAGGGTAATTCTTAGATATGAATATAAGTGATGAAGTTATAATTTGGGTGACAGTATTAATGCCCGTTTACAGCTTGACTGCAGTTTAAAATTGTTTCCTCTAGTGCATGTTCTGATTAGCTAGAAATTATCTCAATAGTCAAAGTATTTTGGTATAGTATCTCTTGAAAATATCTAAAGTTGTCCTCTTATTGTCGTCAAATGTATCTAGCAACTCAGGACACATCATCATCTAAAAGTCTGCCATTTAATATTACTGTGCAGAAACGTGAAGTCTTCCTTATTTTTATTTTTTAGATATCTAGTTATTTTTCTTAAATACTTATGGAATTTGTTTTTTCTTTCTGATATTGACAAGTTTACTGGGAATATATCTCGATAATTATCTTTTTTCTTTAGATTTTTTTCTTATATTCAGTGAATCTTTTCAATTAGCAAATCCAGGTCTTCAGCCTAAAACTGTTTTCCTCTTGTGTACTTAGTTGTTGTTTTCATTATATTTGCTTTCTATTTCTTCTTCAGGAAGATCAGCTATGTGTAAATTGAGTTTGCTTTGCTGTTCTTCATTCCTCCCATTTCATTTCACATTATATTTGCCTTTCTTTGTTGACTAACTTCTGGGAAGATTTGTCAAGTGTGCTCTCTGTGTTACTGATATGATTTTCTGCAATATCAGTTTTTTCTCTCTGGCTTTGAAAACAAATTTAAATGTTGGTATTGCATTTTGGTTTACTGTCAGCATTTCCTTATCTTCTTTATTCATTTCTGTTTGTAGTTATATTTTATTGTAGACTAGTTGATTAACCTACCTCCTCTCACATTTCTTTTTGTTCCATAGAATCCATTTTCTTTATTTCTTTATTAAGAAGGCAATTAGCCATATTCTAAAATGTAAAGGTTTTTCAGGGTAAATTTTTCTAAACTATGAATTTTCTTTGTATCTTGAGTGTGGTGTTCTTGCTTTTCATATTGAAAAATTTTTTTTATAATTATTTTTTCCATTTATTCAAATTTAAATGAGGAGTATTCTATCTAGTTTTAGGTTTATCAATTAATAATATAGTTGGACTCTTCTTTGTCCCCTCAGGGTATAGCTCAGGACAATTTGGATCCCTTTCAAACATTTTAGAGAGAAAAAATCATGACTGCTCCTAAAATTCCATTATCAGTTAAATCCTATGGGTCTCTCCAATAATCATGAATAACTTTGTCTCACCTTGTATTTTACCAACTAAATACGAACAGTATCATTGCTAGATTATTTAAGTTAATGTGGATTTTTCTTCTAGCCTATAGTGGAAAAATTAAAAAGCTACAAAATCCAGTATGCTATTCCTCCCTTGTTCTTTTTAGCTGTTTTGTTTGTATCATGAAATGCTTTGTTTTATGATCAGGATTCCTTGTTCCTTTAGCTGTGTTGCATTAGAAGATATTATGGACCTAGGATGGATATAGAAAGACAGACTCTCCTAGAACAACAGAAACAAATGACTTTGATACAGCGGCAAGTGTCAGGGATGCCTAGAATTCTTCCAGTCCTTTTCTTATTTGCCTGTCTTTTGTCTTATTCCTGTCTGTGGAAATATGTCCTGCATTTTGGCAGACCACAGACCGATATTTCTGTTCCTAGAGTTTTAGAATATTTGTACCTCTTTTGGTATTGAATGGCATGTTAGGAGTTCAAAAAATTAGGTAACAGCTAGTTTAGTACAATCTTAAAATAACAATTTGGGGAATCCATATAATGTTTCATGATTTCTATTTGGTATTTACAAGTGGGTGGCTAGAGAAAGATTGGGGAGTCATTCATAAAGCTAGGATGATTTGACAACTTATAAATTTAAACAATAAGGCAGAAGGAAACTCTAAAGTTTAAGGAATGTCACACAGATGAAAGAGGAAGATGAGGAAGCAGTGAATGAGACAGAGAAGGAAGAATCAAATGGTTGATATAGAGATGAGGAGGATGTAGGGCCCTGAGTATAAAAGAAGAAAATATTCCACAAAGATAGGCCTGTCTAAAAATATGAAATGCTTGGCAAAGTTGTTGAGAGGGATGAATTCTTGGAAAGATCATTTAATTTGGAAATTGGTATGACTTTGACCACCTTTGAAGGGGAGCTATAATTGAACGAAGTTGGTTGAATTACCCTTTCTTTAATAGAGAAGTGGAAAAAAATGGGTGATTCTAGGGGAGGAATGTAGGTGACTATCAGTGGTTTAATATGTCTTAGTAAAAAATAGATAAGGTAAAATCAGATGAGTAAAATTTACATAAATGTTTAGTTGTTTTTATTTATTGTATTTATTTATTTATATATATATTTAAAGATTTCTCTATTTACCTTTGAGAGAGAGAGAGAGAGTGAGTATCAGGGGAGGGACAGAGGAAGAGAATCTTCAAGCAGGCTTCCCACTGAGCACAGAGCCCTGCACTTGCCCCATCCCACCGCCCTGAGCTGAAACCTAGGGCGGGTTCTCTGAGGGACTGAGCCACCCAGGAGCCTAGTTGTATTCATTTACATTAGAATACAGTGCTTCATTCCATAATACGCATTTAAAGAATGTTATTTTAAGTAATGGTAATCCATGCCTTAAAGAGCCATACTAAAAGCCTTTCACAGTTTAACATGGTCTTCATCATATTAATATACAAATTGAATCACATCAAATTCAAAACTAAAATCTACAGGAGAAATTAAGCAAGAAATGCTCTTGAATACTTGCATTATTTTTGATGTGAGGTGAACTATAGTTTTTGCCAGGCATATCTAATGACTTCACAGATTTAGTTTTTGATCAATCTTGAAATCATTTATCGTTGAGTTTATATCAATCTTGAAATCATTTATCGTTGAGTTTATATATATATATATATATATATATATATATATAGTTTGTTTGTTTGTTTTAACAGAACATAAAGGAACAAGAAGGGATTTCAGAAGTTATGATAAGCCTTGGCAATTAAGTGCAAAGAAGCCTAAAAAGTCAAAAAGTGACCTTGCTGTGTCTAACATTTCCCCACCATCACCAGAATCCAAATCATGTAAGGAATTTTGTCATTCAAATATTACTTAATGTATGTAAGTATGTATTATTAACGAAATGAAGAAAAGGTAAGAATTGAAGTCAAACTTTTTATGATATTTCTGGCTATTAATCCTAATGAATGTCATGTTCATTTCAGCATTATACACACACTCATATGCTCAAGCATGTTTAATTGATTTAGACCTTCTTGAGTATAATAGTCTTTTAAGAATATAAGCTGCCTGGAGCAGGTTCCTTGCCTGTCATGTTCAGTTGCAGCCTTGTATCACATTCAAGGCAATACTAGACCTACATTTAATAAAGTACATTTAATAAAGCAAATTAAATCTTTTAGAGGGGAAGGAAAGGATATTTATATTAAAAAAATTTAACAAAATTTAAATTTTTAATCCTTTTCTCTTCTTAGCCCCCTCAAATTCTACTTCCTCAGAAATAGTTTGTATATTTTCACATCTTTTGAAATAGTTTGCATCTTTTCACATCCTTTTCTTTGTACAACTAGCATATAAAGTAAGTGTGAGTTGATTTGCCTTATAAAACTGGCTTTAGACTATACACATTCTTCAGCAATTTGTTTTTATTATTTTAGAATGTGTTGTGGGTATATCTTCATGCTAAACTTAGATATAAATTATACTTTTTAAGAAGTGTATACTGTAGTATGCTGTGAATGTGCCATAATCTATTTATTCCCCTGTGGGAGAATGGTTAGATTGATTATAGAGTTTTGCCTCCACAAACTACTACCTGAAATAAATGAATATCTTGCAATTTCTGATAAAATAAACAACATACCACATAAATATAGGTGTTCTCACTTCTTTATGATAATTCACCAGCTGTAAGATTACTGGGTCAGAGGGTCTGTGTATTTTTACTATTTCCTATTTCTTTTTTATAAGTAAATATTTCCAATTACTTTTTTAAAAGGGGCAGAAAAAATATTTTGGTAGTCTGAGATTGCCTTTGGCATAGCATTACCATATAGATATTTAGTTTAATCAAAACAAAAAAATACGGTTTGAAAAGTGAAGTAGTATTATAGGCTTCTAATATAGAGCCACTTTTTAACTCTTTTAGATTTTCCTTTTGGTACACAAATGTACATATCCAAACATACAAGTTGCTTACATAGTTCCCTTTTTTACTTTTTAAATTTGAGGCATCATCTCTTGACCTCCTTCTAAGACATTGTGGTTTCATACCTCAGGCCCATTTTGTCCTCACAGTACAATCATGCAAGTATTTCAAATATTGAATATATACTACACAACGATGTTGTATTAGCCATAATTTCAAAGTAGGACCATAGATATGCAACTATTAATTTGTTTCTAGAACTTATAATTGTCTTGTTTTTCTATTTGCTTTGTTTTCTGTGTACCCCTCGCTAGTGTTTCACCAAACCTTGCCTTAACATATTCAGCACTCAATATGATCAAATAAATCAAGTAATTCTAACTTTGATCTTACTTTATTTTATATTTTATTTCATTAAAAAAATTAGAGACCTTTCTTCTGCAGCCCTTTGTCTTCTTGCTCTATCATGGCTTCTTGGTTTTTAGCATTTTTCTTAGCTGTGTTCTGAGACCATGCTTCACTGCCATCCTGAGGATTCTCTTTTCCTCCTTCTTGTGGAGGACCATCTGTCTCCTGTCTCCACATCTCCTTTCCACTTTTAGGTTTATTTATTCATTTTGATGGCACACCTTCACTACAGGTTTTCTGAACAAGAATGATTGCAAGACAAATATTTGAATCCTTATAAATAACTTGATTAGTTCCTCAGTTGGGTATAAAATTCTAAGTTAGAACTGATTTTCAGTTGGAATTTTGAAGGAATTTCGTCTGTGTCTTCTGGGGCAAGTATGGCTATTAAGAAGTCTGAGGAGAACTTGATTGCTGTTTCTGTCCCTGAAAGCTTTTAGGATCTTTTTCTTTTTTGCCACTGTTGTAAAATTTGGGGATAATATGGTTTGCATTGTTTAGGCCATTTAATGGATCCTTCCAATCTGAGAAATGGGGTTTTATGTCCTTATTGCTTTGGCGTTTGTCCTCCTTGATTGGAGCTTGAGTGTTGAAATGTTATGAAATAGCCACCTTTTTGGGCATCTCTCTCCTCAGGGACTAGATTTCGGTATTCTCTACTTTGCTAGATACAGTTACCATTCCTCAATTTATACTGCTTCTTCAAAAAAAAAAAATGCTATTTCTTGCCTTATAATGTCTTCTCTTCTTGTTTGTGTAATAATTTGACCCAAACAAAATTTAATATACTTTTATTAGGAATGTGGGGGAGGTGAAGGGAGATGTGTTCTGTCTTCTCTTTTATCAGAAGATAGCAAAATGTCTAAAAAATATATACTAATTGCTTATGAAGAAATTAGAAATTTTTAAGCTACTAGATGATGATATAAAATATACTTTGCTTGTATGTTTCCCCTAAGTTACAGAAGTCACTAACAGTAAACAGTGCTTGAATTTTCTTTTTTCTATAAATAGTCACACTTCCCTTTTACGAGTTCAGTTAAAACATTTCTTAAAGTCCAGCTTCATAACTTCCCTCTGTTTGCCCATAAGGAAACTATTTCCAAAACAAACATTTTTATTCTGTACATTGATCTTGATACAGTCTTTCACATAATGATGAATAGTAAATTTTTATCATTATGTAGCATGCTTATGAAGTAATCATTTTTTTTAAAACATAGTGCCAAGGTCAGTAGATCATCCTAAGTGGAACTGGCGAATTAAACCACAAAGCCGTGATTTTGATGAATTGAACCACATCCTTCAAGAGAGCAAGAAGCTGGGAAAAGCCCTTGAGAATCTCTCTCGAAGTAAGTTCATTTACTTGATTATAATTGAAATTCCTAACCATATTAAAGTAGAAACATTTATTACTAATGCCAGGAACCCATTTCCAGCATCCTCATAATTACATGAGAAGTTGTAAGAGAGTGCATGAGATTGGAAATGAGGATTGATCTTGCATTTTCCACATGCTCCTGGGAAGACAGGTATAGAGAGTAGGAGGAGCCATTTGACTCCAGTCTCTCTACCAGTTCTCTGTTATGCAGGTTAGTTGCACACATACAATGGTATCTTACTCACTCTTCTCTTTTGGACCTGATTGTTCTGTGTCATCCTAAAAAGTAAACACACCTATTGCCTCCATGAGTATTTGATGTCTCTAAACTTTTTTAAAAAATTCTTTATTTAAATTTAGTTACATATCATATATTATTAGTTTAAGTGGTAGAGTTAAGTGATTCATCAGTTGCATATAACATCAAGTACTTGATACATCAAGTTCCCTCTTTAATGCCCATCACCCAGTTAACCCATGCCCCACCCACCTCCCCTCTGGTAAACCTCAGTTTTTGTTTTTATTTTAAAGATTTATTCACTTATTTATTTATTTATTTATTTGACGGGGAGAGAGAGAGAGAGAGGGACAGAGGCAGAGGGAGAAGCAGTCTCCCTGTTGAGCAGGGAACCCGATTTGGGACTTTATCCCAGGACCCTGGGATCATGACTTGAGCCAAAGGCAGACACTTAACTGACTGAGCCATCCAGGCACCCCCTCAGTTTGTTTATTACAATTAAGAGTCTCTTACGGTTTTACCCCATTTTTATCTTATTTTATTTTTCTTTCCCTTCCCCTATGTTTATCTGTTTTATTTCTTAAATTCCACACACGAGTCAAGTCGTATGGTATTTTTCTTTCTCTGACTGATTTATTTCACTCAGCATAATACCCTCTAGTTCCATCCATGTCACTGTAAATGGCAAGATTTCATTCTTTTTTATGATTGAATAATATTCCCGTGTGTATGTGTGTGTATGTATACCACATCTTGTTTATCCATTCATCTGTCAGTGGGCATCTGGGCTCTTTCCATAGTTTGGCTATTGTGGACATTGCTGCTATAAATATTGGGGTGCATGTGTCCCTTGGAATCACTATTTTTGTATCCTTTGGATAAATATGTAAGAGTATAATTGCTGGGTCATAGGGTATTTCTGTTTTTAGCCTCTTGAGGCACCTCCATGCTGTTTTCCTGAGTGGCTACACCAGTTTACATTCCCACCAACAGTGTAGGAGGGTTCCCTTTTCTCTGCATCCTTGCCAATATGTTGCTTCCTGATGTGTTAATTTTAGCCATTCAGACTGGTGTGAGTTGATATCTCATTGTGGTTTTGATTTGTATTTCCCTGATATCATTGATATCTCTAAACTTCAAATGGTAGCAACTGGGGCACATTCTTCTTAAGAATCCTTTCAGAACCCAGCAGCATACTTTTCTGTAAAAATAATGATTCTGTAATACAAGGCCTAGGTTATAGGTTTTGCTCTGCCACTTATTAATAACCTTGGGTAAATCATTAAACTTCTAATGAGCCTTGGTCCTCTCATCTCCAGAGAAGGAAAACATAATTCTGTTTCCTTTTTCTGGTAGGTGTGAAAGTTTAAAAGAATATACTTCAAGTAAAAGCTTTTAAATATTACTATCATGAGAGTAGGCTATCGAATACTTGATTTGATAAATGCATTCTATATATGTAGACATACATATATATATCTGTGGTTTTAGTAATGAGTTCAGAGTATTCCTACCTTTCTCTGGTTCTTAAATATATCTCAATTTTAAGATTAGATGCCTTTAGAAGCACATTAATGCCATGGTCTCACTAAAATTTTCTTTTGCTGTCATGAAATATTAAAAATTCTTAAATAGAAAATAGCACACTAGCTTGTTCTAGTGGATTATATTTTAAGAGCTATATGTTTCTTTAGGTAGCACAATTTTACTAGTTTTATGATGTATCAAAGTTAAAAATGCCTGGGGGGATGAAAAAATTGGGTGAAGGTGAGTGGGAAATATAGGCTTCCAGTTACAGAATGAATAAATCATGGGAATAAAAGGCACAGCGTAGGGAAACAAAAAAATAAAAAATTTCCCCTTGGTATATTTTGACAGAAATAGTGTATATATCATATGTGTATATAATATATGTATATTTGTATTTTGTAGTAGGTTATAATTATACATATTTGCACATTATATTTTACTATATTATAATTTTATATATAGAAAAAGGTTGAGTTTTTTCATACATCTTAGTGCAAAACTCACTAGAGCCTTTTTGAACTTTTGTGTGGTGAACCCATGTCACAAGTTAATTTGCCCTATGGTAAGATCTTATAATTTTTCAACTAAGTTTTTAATTTTAATTCCAGTATAGTTAACATATGGTATTATATTAGTTTCAGGTGTACAATATAGTGATACAACAGTTCTATATGTTACTTAGTGCTCATCATATGTGTACTTTTTAATCCCCATCACCTATTCACCCATCTTCCTCCCACCGCCCTCTGGTAACCATCAGCTTGTTCTCTATAATTAAGAGTCTGTTTCTTGGTTTATCTCTCTTTCTTTCTCCTTGTTCATTTGTTTTGTTTCTTAAATTCTGCATGTGAGTGAAATCATATGGTATTTGTCTTTCTCTGACTGACTTATTTCACTTAACATTATATGCTCTAGTTCCATCCATGTTGTTGTAAATGGCAAGATTTCATTCTTTTCTATGGCTGAATAATATTCTATTGTATATATACACCACATCTTCTTTATCCATTCATCTATCAGTGGATACTTAGGCTACTTCTATAGTTTGGCTGTGGCAAATAATGCTGCAGTAAACAGGGATTATGTATCTTTTTGAATTAGTGTTTTCATATTGTTTGGGTAAACTCAGTTGTAGGATTACTAGATCATATGATAATTCTATTTTTAATTTTTTTGAGGGCCTCCCTACTGTTTTCCACAGTGGCCGAGCCAGTTTGCATTCCCAACAGTGTACAAGGGTTTCTTTTTCCTGCACATCCTCACCAACACTTGTTGTTTCTTGTGTTTTTGATTTTAGCCATTCTGACAGGCATGAAGTAATATCTCATTATGGTTTTGACTTGTATTTCCTTGATGATGAGTGATGGTGAGAACATTTCCACATGTCTGTTTGGCCATCTGGATGTCTTCTTTGGGGAAATATCTGTTCCTGTCTTCTGCCCATTTTTAAACTGGATTATTTATTTTTAGGGGGCTGAGTTTTATAAGTTCTTTATAGATTTTGGATACTAACCTTTTGCAAATACTTTTTCCCATTATATGAGTTACCTTTTAGCATTGTTATTTCTTTAGCTGTGCAGAAGCTTTTTATTTTAATGTAGTCCCAATAGTTTATTTTTGCTTTTGTTTCCTTTGTCTCAAGAGACCTTTCTAGAAAAAAGTTGCTACAGCTAATGTCACAGAAGTTACAGCCTGTGCTATCTTCTAGGATTTTTATGTTTTCAGTTTTCATATTTAGGTCTTAATCCATTTTGAGTTTATTTTTGTGTATGGGGTAAGAAAGTGGTCCACTTTCATTCTTTTGCATGAAGCTATCCAGTCTTACCAGCGCCATTTTTGAAGAGATTGTCTTTTTCCCAGTGCATAGGATCTTATAATTTTGCCATTAATAGACATCTTCTGGTTGAGATTCAAGAAGGCCCAGATTTTGGCTAGATTTATTTTTGGAAGAAATAATCATAAATTGAGTACAGCTTATTACTATATTATGTTCATGAAATAAGTCTTACCCTATTAAATGTCAAAGGTTTTTATTAATGTGTATAAATCTTACCCCTTTGGGCAGAGCCTGTGGCTCTTCATAGCCTCTCAATTTATATAAAAACATGAGTTTTAAAATGATTGAGGAATATGCCTAATTATTACACAGATCTACAAATAGCATATTAGTCAATTTTTGTTCTTTGAAATATAACTGCCTTACAGAGACTTGTTATATCATTGTTAATTGGCAAGAAAATATTTGGCCTGTTCCTAAGACTTCTAATGAAGGAGTTGGATTGCCTTTCACTCATCTATTTACCAAGATGTGGAGCAGAAATACCAAGGTTCAAGCAATGGTCTGTCCCAAGAAAACCTAGGGTGTGACCTTGTAGGTGGTACCTAGCAACTTATTCAGACTTAAATTCTCTGTTCCCTCTTTCTTGACAGGATTCAAATAGTAACAGGAAAGACTAGATATTCTCTCCAGTTCACAAACAGGATTTTTGTTTTAGTAGCAATTGTATCATGCTTCTTTTTCCTAGCTTTTTGCAAACCTTTCAATGTAATGCTTTATCTTAAAGTCAGTCAGGAGCTATGTAATTCTTCATGCTATGATTTTCTTAAAAGGTAGATCTGCTAGAAAAACTTGCAGTGGCTTGTAATGCGGCTTGGTCATGATGTGTTGTGCCTGGATCCCTCCCTTTGCAGCATTTTTGAACATTGTTTAAACATGACTTTCTCATTCTAGGAGCCTGGACTCCTGCCCTTTCCTTCAAATGTTTGTTTCCATCTGACTTTCAAGTAGTGAGGAAAACTGCTTCTAAATAGGGAAATTGGGAAGATACAAGACCCTCATATCCCTAAATACTGTAACTCTTCTAGTGGCTGTGATTGAAAGGCCTTAGGGTAGTATCTTTCTCAGTGCATTCTATTAGGGCCCATCATCTTATTACTGGTGTGTTAATCTCAATCAGTTAGTTAAGGTGATGTCTGTCAGGTTTCACCACCATTAATACTTTTCCTTTTCGTAGTTAATAAATATCTTAGGAGAGATACTTGAAAACAAAATATCATGTTTCTTTTTCACACTTTTACCTAGTAATCTCAGCATCCATTGGTAAATCTTGCCTGAAACAGTTATTATAGGGGTTTTCTAAAACATAGTGCTTCTTTCATTCCTTTATTCATTGTAATTCTTCTTTAATGGAGAGAAGGAAAATGGACTTATAATCACCCCCAGAATAACAGTGTCTATTCATCTTTGGTCATGACTGGTCATATTTCTGTAATATTCAGATATGCATTGGATATTAATATGGATACATGTGGATATATGTATATGTAGATATGGGTATAAATGTGAATATAGATATAAGCATTTCTCTTTGGATATTGATGTAAAAGAATAAAATACATATTCCAAAATTAATCCACACTGATTTTTCTTGGTTTTGAATATGCTAAATTTGCCAGGTTAAATTTACTTAATAGCTTTTTCAAGAAACCACGGTCTAAAAGGGACAGATTTGTTAAGAGGTTTTGATATTTCTCTTCTACCTACATTTTCTATGCCTACTCTCTACATGGGTGAAAGACATCTTCTAAAACATAGCAAAGTATCTCCAGGGATTTGTGCTTCAGTAGAAGTATGAGATAGCATTAGTAGTAATTATTGCTTTGCAATGGTCTAGTGTCCATCAAAATAAATAATTTTTCTCCCTAGAATGCCTTGTGGGAATAAGGACAAGTGTATATATAATTAATAATTTTAGGAATCTTTTCCAGAGATGAAAGAAAGAGTAGTGCACTTGTATTATGTCTTGTATTAGATAAATGTCTTGGATTATATATGTATTATGTTATTCTGAATCCTTCTCTGTTGAATAACATCTCATTTAACTATACTTCAGTCACACACATACACACACTTATGTACACATGTGTCTGAGTTTGTAATTAAACTGTAAATTCAGTCATTGTTAGGTACACATTTTTCAAAGTGTTTTTTAAGATATTATAATATTATATACTCTATGCTGTCTGAGTTCTATCCTTTTTTGAGACCACAGTGTATATCACATAGAATAGATGCAGGTGTTGCTGTGGGAAATGTCATGGGTCCTGCACTGCCCTTTACTTGCTTGCAGTTGTGAGTATACCATTTGTCCTCCTTCCTCAAGTTTCCTCTTCATTAAAATGAAGTAATGTATCCCTGATTACCATCAAGAATCTCTCCAGTTTTCACAAGTCTTTATTTTAATGATCAGTAATTTATATTCCAAAGTTAAATTGTGTCCATGACTTATAGCTTGTGGTTCAACTTCCTTGCATTCTTTTTTTTTAATTTTTTTTTTAGATTTTGTTTATTTATTTGAGGAGAGAGAACACATGAGCAGTGGGGAGGGCCAGCAGGAGAGGGAGAAGCAGACTTCCTGTTGAGCGGGGAGCCCAATGTGGGACTCAATCCCAGGACCCTGGGATCATGACCTGAACCAAAGGCAGATGCTTAATGACTGAGCCACCCAGGCACCCAACCCACTTGCAAACTTTCTAGCTCTTTGTTATCCTTACTCTGATCTTCCTGCATTGTGACTTTCAGTATACAGGAATATCTCTGTTGTATTCTCCCCTCATTCTTTTTGATCTTTTTCCCTCACCTCTGCTCTCCCTCTTGCCCTGCCCAGACTGAACTCTGGGCCAGTTTTAATCAGTATCCTCTTTCCAGATTGTTTCCATCCTTCTGTTGTGTCTCCTTGTCAAATTCCCATCTTTGAATAAGTGCTGCCATCTTCAGCTCCACTTCACCAGTAAGGCTGAGAGCTCTAGGGAGGAATGGCAGGGCCCATGAACACTATCCTACAAATTCTTGGTTTTCAACACTGTTACTTATCTTGGTCAGTCCTTCCCTTTTTATCCTCTTCTTGCAACTATGAAAAACCCACACAATAATCTGCACACCTCTATTTATTCCCTGTCTCACTGTTTTAGCAATTAGCTTTCCTCTAACTTTAGAGAAAAGCTTAATTGTGGAATGCGTAGAATGTGTTCTCCTCTACCATCTGCATACGTAATTACGTCCACGTCTATTCTGCCCTTCTTTCATTATCAACAGAGAAGGTGTTTCTCTTGTTTAAGGCTTTCCAAGCTTTCCACCCATGATGCTGATCCCAGTTCCTGCCCAGTATTCTGAGATCTTATTCCATTAGTTGCTTTGTCTTTTCTTTATGTGGAAATCTTTCCAATTCTAGTCCCCCTAATAGTAGTTTTGTGGCCATAGGAAAATTGCTTAACCTCTCTTTGACTCAGTTACCTTTTCTGCAAAATTGCAGTAATAATGGCTCCTATTTCTTAAGGTTTTTGTGAAGATAAAATGAGATGTTGTGTCTCTAAAGAGCTTCACATGGTGCCTGGTATATCATAATTGCTAATTAAAGGTTAGATATTATATTTCTATTACTGTGTAACAAATTACCACAAACTTGTGGCTTTAAAAAATAAAAAGTTACTATCTTATAGTTTCTGTGTCTCAGCAGTACAGGTGTGGGTTAGCTGAATCCTCTGCTCTGGGTCTAGGTAAGCTGAAATTAAGGTGCTGGTTCATGCTGTGATCTCATCTGAGGCTTCATGGTCTCTTTCCCTGCTCATTCAGGTCATTGGCCAAATGTAGTCCTTGCTAGATCCCTGTTTTCTCATTGGCTATTGGCCGGAGATTGCTCTTAAAAACTAGAGGCCATTCTCAGGTTCTTGCCTTGTGATCTTCTCGTAATGGTAGTTCAGTACTACTTTTTTGAGTGTACTGGGGAGCATCTCTCTGAAAGCATCTTTGAGTGTACTGGGGAACATTCTCCCTGAAAGGCTCACCTGACTAAGTCAAGGCCATCCAGGATAATTTCTCTCTGATTTACTCAGTTAACCAGGGAGTAACCAAGTTAGGAGAGTGATATCCTTTCATATTTGATGGTCCCATCATGCAGACTCAAAGAATTACACAGGTGTGTACGTTGGGGGCCATCTTAGAATTCTGGTTACCACATATATTATTAGTATTACTACTGTTTATCCCTAATAGCCTATAACATGCTCCAGCTAAGCATGGCCCAACAGAAATGTAATGTGAGCCACATGTGATTTTATATTTTCAAACAGGCACATTACAAAAAAGCAAAAAGAAGTCTATGAAATTAATTTTAATAAAATATTTTATTTAACCTACTATATCCAAGTTATATATGGTAAAATATTTTATTTAACCTACTATATCCAAGTTATATATGGAATACAAGCTTAACTTGTATTCCATATAATTATTATTGGCTTTTTTTTTTTATACTGAGCCTTCAAAATCAGTTGTGAATTTTAATGTACATCACATCTCAATTTGCGCTAGCCAAATGTTCAGTAGACACGGGATGAGTGGCTACCATATTGGATACCACAGCTCTCATTAATGTTAAAAACAAACTCATAAAAACTCTTCTCTCGAATTTGAGTTACCTCATGACATTATCAGAATTCTTCTTCTTCTTTCATACAAATTTTCAAAAAATAAATAATGAACACTCATTATTTCCACTTGTTCATCTTCCTTTCCTCCCTCAGTGTGGCTGTGTGATTGCACCTATCATTCTGTTGAAACCTTTCTCACTATGGTCACAAACTGAAGCCACATTGTCAAACTGAATGAATACTTTTCCAGTCTTCATCTTACAAAATTGCTCTGGTAGTTTTAACACCATTGATTATTCTGTTCTTTCTTCAGATGCTCATCTTCTACTTTCTGGGACCTGGCTCTTATTTTCTTGATCCTCTTGGATGCCCTTCACACCATTTCTTGTAGGCTTCATTCCAGTGCTCTTCTTTCTTCCTGGCCACTTTAAATGCCGTTCCCACCTGTCGTCTTCTGTTCTTTCAAATGCTGTCTGTTTCCATTGTTATCCTCCCTCATAGTTTTAACTATGACCTCTACACAGCTAAGTCAGATGAATATATTGCCCATCCAGACTGTTTATACTTTATATAAAATGTTCGAAGTGTATCTCCTCTTGGATATCCCACTGCCATCTAAACTCAGTGTATCCAAATAGATCATTCATCTCTCTTAAAACATGACCTCTTTTCTGCATACCATTCTTCAAGTGATGGCACCATTGCTTACCAGTTCACCCAAACTGGAACCCTTAGAGGCTCCTTTCTCTTCCTTGCTGTTCATAAATAATCAGTTGCCAAATTTTGTTCATTTTTCCCTCTATCTTGGGTTTGATTCTATTCATCCCTATTAGTACTCCCAAGTTCACACTCAGCATCACCAACCAGATCATTGGTTTATCCATTCAGCATGTTCTATTTTGTTCCATTTCATTCCTGTCCTGGGACAGAGAACAGATGCAATCCCTGCCCTTACTGAGCTTACTGAGCCCTTATTACCTTGCAATAACCTTATGTAGGGTAGTCTCATGGCCAAAATCTCTGTGGCTTAATACAATACAAGTATTTTCTTACTCAGGAAGTAGCCCGACGATGTGTGCTGGGGATGCAGACTGCTTCCATCCTGCTATTCTGCCATCTTGAGTATGTGACCTCCAAGGGTCCTGCTGAAGGGGGAGATTTCTAATGCCTAGGGGTAGAAGTGTAGTGCATTACATCTGACCACAATGCACAACTAGCTGTAAATAAGGCTGGGAAATGTAATCTAGCTTGTGTGTACAGGTCCTCCATGGAAATGGTTTGAGGAATGAATAACCAGTCTTGCCCACACTCTTGTTTCTCAGTTCCTCCAGTACCTCACTGTGATCATTATGATGGATCTAAAGTGAAAACCTGACACCCACTTCTTGCAGATATTCAGTGTCTCCTTAAAACCTCAGAGAAGATGCCAAGTGATCTGACCCTTAATCCTGTCTCCGGTGTCACTCTCATGACTAGCCATTTATGTACAAGCAACATGGGAGTTTTTCACACTTACTGAAGTTCTTCCCATTTCATATACTTCCTTACCCTGTCCCTGTACCCTCACATGCCACTGTCACTTCTCTCCAGGGCTTCCATTTCCACCAAGTCACTCCTATTCCTCCCTCAGCTCAAATACCACTTCTTTCGAAATTATTTCCTTTTGCTGCCCTTCTATGGACTGGATTTGGTGGCCCCTTTTTGTGCTTCCATATTTTTCTCTGAACACTCTTCTTTGTTGTTATCTGCTTTTCACTCATCTCCACTCTACATCTGCCCTTCCCCAGCACGTAGCACATAACTCAGCTATGATGTGCTGAGTGCCACCTGTGATTCCATTTCTTCCTGATCCCTCTTCTCTGAGACACCTCCCTTACCCTTTCTTCACTGCAGAGTTACTTCCTACTTTTCTATGTGTGGTCCTTTGATATCAGTTGATGGGTTTGGTATTTGTAGATTTGATTTGTTTGCTGAGCTCTTTGGCTTTGACTGTGGCTTATCTATTTAAGGAGTTATGCTTAAAAAATAGATAGATAAGTGAGTAGGTAAATAACAAACTAAAAGTAACAGAGCAGTAGTTCTGTATTATATGACATTGGTCAACAGAATCTTTTTCTTAGAAGAGTTCTGTTTCTAGGGTAGCAGGGCTTCCAGCATTTTCCAAGCCCAAGGCTTTTGCTTCTTTTGGCAGTTTTCTCTTAAGTGAGGCAGCAATAGGATGAATATCTTTAGTCCATCCAGACATCAGTCTACAGATTGCAGTTCATGAGAAACACTGACTGGAACTTTTCCAAGGAAAAGAGCCCAGCTGTTGAAAGGACAGAAGACAGATATTTATGCTTTGTGACTGATAATAGCAATCTGGACTCCGCCAAGAAAAAAATCACAAATGACTTTTTTAGTTTGTCAATCATGAACATACCAAGAGGTCTTGTCTGACAAACAGCCTGAGGAGTTAGAGGATGACAATCTGTGAATGAGAATGGAAGCAGATAAATAGAGAACTGTTTGTCCATTCATTGCCATATAGATTTATCCAGTCTTCATACATTATAAGATGGTTAACATGGGCACTCAGACCTCAAGTTCACCTTTTAGTAGGAGGGATAAGTGTGAAAAGCAGAATTTCACAGCCTTCTAAAGGTCCTTAGGAGGGCCTATGGGAGTGTAAAAGAACCTCCAACAAAGGGGTTTAGGCCCGTTTGATCGAAACTATGTCTGAATGGAGTCTAGAAGGATAGAAAGGTAAAGCTAAGGTAAAAGAAGAATGAAGATGTGTAAAGCTAAGGTAAAAGAAGAATGAAGAGAGAGAAGCATGTATGTAAGAGGAAAATTTTGTACCTTTGTTGCATAAAGGATGAAGTGAGTAAGAAAGGCTATGAAGAAGGAACAAGTGTTTTTATAGTAAGGAGATGGGTAGGGGCCTAATGAAAACCCTGAAAATTTGGAATTATCCTTGAAAGAGTCAATTAATCAAGGATAAAGGCTGGAATGTGTTTCTAGAACAAGACTCCACAAATTCTGAGCAGGGAGCCAAATCTAGCCTGTGGTCTTTGTAGCCCATGAGCTAATAAATATATTTCTTACATTTTTAAAGGTTGTTTTTAAAAAAAGAAGAAATATATGGATATGACACAGACCATATGTAACTTTAAAATCCTGAAGTATTTACTATTTAACTCCTTACAGAAAATTTTTCCCAACTTTTTTCTTTGGTAATGATACTGAAGATAGAATCCCTCACTTTGTACTAGGAACTCCCTTTGCTCTAAGAGCAGTTAGTAACCTATCTAAAGAGTGTTTTAATTGGCAAATGGTCAGGTATAGGTCTGAGGTATCAACAGTGTTCAATTTATTGGTATGTGTAATACTTACATAGGTATTTGCTCTAACACTGTGCAACCCGTGGTAGTATCCTGGGACACTAACTCAAAAAGTAATCCCTAATTTGTAACATTTGTCAATTTCCATGCTGTAAATATGCCTAATGTGGTTTATTTCAGGCTACCAATTAGTACTCAATGAGAAGTTGGGAAGAAATGTGCAGAATTGGTTCTCACAAGCTAGTTTTGGACCAGTTTGGATATCTTCCATAGGGAAACATTTTGGAGAAATAGCTCATTCCATTTCATACAATATGAATTTTCTGACCTACCCTCATGGATTAATTACACTGACTAAGCTGTAAAGACTCTTGAAAATTTTCTCCTTCCATTTCTGTTAGCTACAACTGAATTTTATCTGTAGGGCTAAGTTGATACCTGGGAAGATGCACATTATGGTAAAGCAGATAGCTGTGGTTTTTTTGATAGAGCACAACTCACATTCGGAAATGTGAGAACTGTGTTTTGGCATTAATTTCTGATACCACCGAGACTTGTTTGGGGATTAGAATAAATGGAAATGCCCATAGGCTGAAGGACACAAATGAAATTCATCCAGATGGGCTTGCACTACAGCAGAACCAGGAAGCCACCTCTGATATGCCTGCTGGAGCCCTTGCTTCTTTATCTAGAAGAGAAGCTTAGTTTCTGAGGGAACTCATTTTCCGCAGTTTCTTATGGGCAGCCCACTTTTATAAGGTGGACACCCATTGCCACCCTAAGCCAAGCCTCTTTGGCTACTCTGATAGTAGAGTGTTTCCTGTAAGGTATTGGTGTGACTTTTAGGAAGACCACATTATGCCAGTGTGCATTGAGAGTCCCACAATTAGGTTGCTGGAGGGGGTCTGGGTGAGAGGGATAGGGTGGCTGGCTGATGGATGTTGGGGAGGATATGTGCTATGGTGAGTGCTGTGAATTGTGTAAGACTGATGAATCCTAGACCTGAACCCCTGAAACAAATCATACATTATATGTTAATTAAATATATAAAAGCTGTATTTGTTGAAAAAATAAATAATAAAAATAGAAGGAAATAAAAAATCCCACAATTAAACTCTAGGCTTTCTTTCCTTACAACATATTATAGCAACCCACTATATTTTTTCTTGCATATTTTCCAGGGTATTTTCTCTGTTCCCCACTTCTCAGCTTCTATAAACTGAAAAAATATGACTTAAGATACAGTGGCTCTTAAGAGTTAATGAAATGGCCAAAAATTGTTATTCTTCTCTCAGGGAATATCTGTGAATGCTCTTCTAGGCACTAGGAGAAAAATCCTGGCTCTTCAATGTGAATTGTTCTCATCACGGCTTCATGCTTCTGTAAAGGAGCATTTCTTTAACATTCTTTCAACTGCTTTTAATCAGTTCAAGCTTTGATTAAAAATGAAATAACAAAAAGTGAAAAATTTCCAGGCAATTTGATATAAATAATAAGAAGTGGAAAGAATTATATATATAATAGAGTGGAAATTCATTTAGGTAATTTCTTGGGCAAATTCATCAAAATATGTAAATGTTAGGAAAATATAATAGTAGGTATTTGAACAAAATATGTAAGGCCAAACACCTGGAACAATTAGAGGTATAATTCCTTTCCCAAATGAAGTTTCCTGTTTACCTAGTTTGAGTTTTATTCTGGGACCTGTCACTTCATCATTCTTTAATATCTCTTCATAGCAACCTTCTCTTTATAGCCAGTTTTCACTGGCAAATATTTCTTTGTCTTGCAAAAAAGCTCCTGATGCATGCTAAAATCAAGAGTAATGGACCATGAACAGAGGCTGCAAAGAGTTAGCTCATAAGTGTCGGGTATTCTCACTATTCAAAGGCCTTTTGACTTACTTGCTTGTTCTTGGCTACATTCTAGATAGGTGAAGTATTACTATTATCTTTATGAATAATGGGTTAAATAAATATGAGGGGTAAAAAACTTAAGGATCAACTGAATGCTTTCTAACAATCGAATGAGAAAATTCATTGCAGGGCCAAGGGCATTAATGCAGAAAGTTGAAAAAATCAAGAGAGTTTAAAAAATTCGAGTCACTTGAATCATGCATTATTTAATTCTAAATATCTAAGCTTTATTACTTTGGATGAGAAAAGAGTTTTTTTTTTTTAATATATCTTTGTTCTCTCTTTTTAAAAATAGACTAAGTCTCTTAAATATTTGTTTTTATACCATATGTTCAATTTTAATCTTGAACTCATTGGAAAGGAATGCTTCTTTAGTACTATAATAAATGTAAATACAAGCATTTAAAATATGTATTTGGCTTCTATAAACCAGAATAATGTATTTTAAATCATCCATAGACTATGACATAAACTACTTGATACTCTGAAATTCCTATATTAGCTTGAAATTGGAGTCATCTCTTTTCGCATAGTGACACATAAAAATTCTTAGTTACCAATAACTTTTACCAAAAAATTATTTCATAGAGTACTGTGATGAAGAATGTGTCTCAGATACATTTGTGTTTTAGTTTTATCTACAAGGGGAAGTGTCAGGCAGCTTACCGAAATGAAGTAGGGCATCTTTTTCTACTTTGTGTATAATTGATTTAGTGATTTCAGTGGAGAGCGAAATAATATATAGCAACCAACAAAGTACTGGCATTCTGTACAGACATTCTGCACCTGATAAGGTGAGGGGATTTTTACTCAGACTTATTTTCTTGCTACTGTTTGCAGGTTCTTTTCTCCAACCCAATTCATTCGTTCTTAGGTTTTATTTATAGCCTGCTGAACGTTGGCTACAATCTGTTTTTATTTTCTCTGTGTTTCCTTTGACTTCAAACCTTAGGACTTTCCTTGTCTCTTGGCCCATCCTACACTGGAATTTGACACCAGCTTCCCTTTACCCCATGCCTCAAACCTGAGGGCTAACTGGGCCTGCTCCTGGGCCTGCTCCTATGGCTGCTGTCCAGCTGCAGGCAAACTATTGTTCAAAAAAGAAGTGAGGGGATGTGAGGATGAGGGCTTTCGTCTGACACGTCGCGGTTGAAATGCCCACAGGAATTCAGCGACCAGGTCAGGAAGGTCTATGCTGGGGATAAAGATTCGCTGGTCATCACCATATAGAGAAATAAAAATGTCATTGGTATGAGTTAGATTACCACGGGAAGTATATTAGTGAAAAAGAAAGACAGCTCAGCAAAGAACCCCAGGCATTTCAGGGAAGGACTCCCTACCCCCAAAGAAGAGGACTCCTGTGAAGAAGACAAAGAGAATGAAGAGAGAGGGCAGCATTTCAAGGAGGAGAATGAGGTTAAAAGAGCCTGATATCACAAAGAAACAAGTTAAGGATGAAAACTTTTTATGTTGCTGACTTAGACCAATTTTGGAGGAATAGTAAAGACAGAAATTAGACTGATACACAGTGAGAAATGTGTGGATGATTTGAAGGCAAACTTGTGAGGAGGAGTCAGTCATTCATCCACTGGCTCAAGAAGCTGTCAGCCTAAAGGAATGTGGGGCAAATTCCTTAAGCTTTGTTGTCTGTGTTTTCAGCTATAGAATAAGGGAATTAAAATAAATGATCTCCAACCACTATTCCTCTATAATATTTTATCACTCTAGCAGTCTAAATCAATTCTTCAGAAGGAACAAAATTGTAACATGCTAAGCTGTATTGATTGTCATTATAACATAAAGACAACATCTCTACACTTGTCTTTGCATGTTTGCTCTGCATTTCACAATCTGCAAGCAGTATAGTACTTGTTTTGTTTTTGTTGCACATTTGCACTGTTCAACACTTTGTGCTGTTATAGTTGACTTAAATTCCTAATTTTTTAGTAGAAAGGATATACCACATTATCTTGAAGCGCTACTAAAAGCCAAAAATTGACTGGCAAATGTACTAATTTTACAAATGGAACTTTTACTTTTGTTTCTAACATTGGGTTGTTCAAGACTGCTTCTAAAATTTTTTTTATACATCTCTTTTGAATCCCAGGTATTGCAATTTCAGATGAACTTGATAAGGTAAGTTGAAAAGAAAATATAGAATTTCCATTTTAATTCACTGTCTAAATGAAAGACTTTCTGAAACATAAAAAGTGTTCAAGTATAATTTATTAGTGCTAACTTTTCAAAACTTTCAGTTACATGCTTTGATTCTTTTATGAAAGTTATTGCATGAAGGCTCTATATCACTACTCTTTAGAGTCAGGAGTTTTAGAGTTTGGTTAGAGAAAACTGAATCACTGAATCACTATACTGAAAAAAGGAAAACTAATAATATATTATATAAAGTATATTTTTCTTGTATCTGATGATGAAGGTGAGGATATGGAAGACACTTGTACTTTTTTATAGCTATTCTTTGGAAACCTTACTCAGTTGTTTTGCTTTTAAATTCCAAGATGCGAAGAGAATATGATGGTGCCTTCGCCGGGGTGATAGTTGTGAAGGTGGTGAGAAGTGACATAATTAGGAATATATTTTAACACTTGTGTCAGTAGAACTGGTTAAGTGTATCCGATGTGGGGAGTTGTAGAAGAAATCAGTCAGTGATGATTCATTCCTGGGTTTGGGAGAGGAACAACTAGATAAACTGTAGTGGCGTTTACCCAAATTGGAAAAACTGGGGAAAAGCAGACTAGGCTGATTGCAGTAACATTAAGAATTCTCTTTTGGTTTGTTTATTTTGAGTTGTCTGTTAAGCATATTTATATGCGCTATTACTCATGAGAGATTTGACTTAGTTATACATTTAGGAGTCATTGGGATAGAAGTACTCATTTTTGTTCTGTTTGGTTTTGTCTCGGGACCCCTCTATGCTCTTATGACAGGGACCTCAAGAGCCTTTAGTTAGTGTACATCTATCAGTATTTACCATGTAAGAAATTAAGGCTACTAAAAAATTTACATGTTGTTTATTTTAAAAATAACAGTGATAAAACCATTATATTAACAAAGATAACATTTTTTATGGAAAATACTTTATTTGCCAAAACAATGTATTTGTAAGAATATTACATTATTTACATTTTTTGAAAGTCTCTTTAATGCCTGGCTTAATTGGAAACTTCTGAATTTTCATAACTACTTCTGTACTCATTGTGTTATGATATGTTGTTTCAGCTGAAAAAAAACTGATTTCAGATATGTAATTGGAAAAGGGCAAAGCATCTAGAAATAGCCATGAATATTTGGTGAATATTGACCCAAATATCTCTTGAAACAGAAGATATATTATAGCTGGCTTGATGGCTAGACACATAGAAAGACAATGATAGAAAGTACTGCACAAAAAATGGAATTCTATAAATCATTACATTTTAAAATAATAATCTATAATGTAATAATTGTATTATTTTTACAAATACAATAAAGTCACTACTCTTCTATTCTAAATAGGATTATACCTTTTGAATTTTGTCCCCTAAAAATACATTGCTATTTGACTAAATAAGTTAAATTTATCAATATACTTTTAAGTATTGGGTTAATAAACCATCATATTTAAAAATTAATTTATATATGTACAACTCTGGGCAAAACTAGACTTTGACGAAAATAATAGTAAGTAGAAAAAGTGGCAGATGTGGTCTCTTGGCTTTGTCCTGCTTTTCTAGTCTTCTTCCTCTGCGTGTCCATCATTGACTTTGCCCCAGCTGGTCTCTTTCTTACACCATGACCTTCCTTACAGAAATTTCATACACCCTGCTCCTTCATTTTTATTCTGGTTCACTTAAAGTACAAAGACCTCATCATCTCTATTTCTAGGTTCAGTTGCTCTTTCCAGTATATTCTGCAAAGCCCCGGCTGCCTGATCAATAAATGAGCTTGTATGATTTTGCTTGGCCCTTGTCCTTGCTTTCTTCTGGGTTCTAACTAGCAGTGGAGTTCATGTCTACACCTTTTTGGTGAGCTAAAGAATATAGAAATTGTTCTTTCAACTGAAAATGGATTTCACCCTCACCCTCAGGGGTTGCCATGTTACTTGATCCTCAGGACACATCCATACCGAAACCCTCTCTCTTCCAAGTACTAGCTGAGAGGAGTTTCTATTTAACTACATTGCATACACTGCTGATTTTCATTTACTTACCTGATATTCCTATTTTTGAAGACTTCATGGAAATTGCTGAAATTTATTACAGATTTAGTATTTTTTATTTTTATTGGGAAGATGTCAATAATTGTAATAAGTAAACTTTTATTTAAAAATACTTATTTTGGTGTAAAGAAATTGTTTCCATTCTCATACCTAACTTTTTAAGAGTTCCAGATAATGAAAGGCAAACACAGGCTGCCAGAGCCATAGCCGCTCACTCTTATTTGCCGGCCTGGAAAGCAGCTTTGGTTGAGAAGAGAGGTGGCCCCATGGCGCTCTCTGCTGACCATGGAGCTCAGAGTCCTACATTTTTCTCTGTAAGAAAATGTGAATCTCAGACACTAAAAAAAAAAAAAAAACAAACACCAAACAGAATGATTTATAACTTGCGTTGACCTGATACCTACGTCTCTAATGTAATAATAACTCAGTTAATTTCTTCCTTTTAATCTTCTATTAAAAGATTGGGGGGTTTTCTAAACATCTATTTTTCTTAACTTTTATAAAGTACCAATCTTTATATCCAATTCCAATTATATTCAATGGTCATTTTTTTGAAATTATTTTTTCTTGTGTTTTAAAGTTTGTGAATTCTGATGAACGTAGTAAGAATGATTAATTTTACTTAAAATGGAAACAGTAAGATAAAACAGAGGCTAATGTTAGCTTTAAGGCTTTTATTTTTAATTGTGGGAATTCTATCAATTTCTTATTCATTAGTCTTGTCCTTCCTCTCTATTGGTTTCCTATTGCTGCTGTAAAAAAAAAAAAAAGAATGTTTCTATAGTTCAGAAGTTCAACATGAGTCTCCCTGGGCTTAAATCAATGTATCATAGGGTTGCATTCCTTCCTGAAATTCCAGGGGAAATCTTGCCTTTTCCAGCTCTTGGAGGCTGCTCTATATCTTGGTGCATTGTTATTTTCCTACATCTTCAAAACCAGAAACCTCTCATCTCTTGCTAACTGTAGCAAGGAAAAGCTTCTGCTTTTGTGGGATCATGTGATTATACTGGGGCCACCCGGCTAATTTGTATAATCAAATCTTAACATTTTTAACCTTAATCATGCTAAGTCCCTTTGCCACATTTAATGTAACATATTCCCAGGTTGGGGGTATGGATGTGGATATTCTGGGAAGGCTGTCATTTTGCTTCACATCCACTATTCAGGTTGATAGTATGACCTTTCATATCTGTTTCTAATTCTTCAGGCTGCTACCATTCCAGTTCATCCTTTAAAATGCCATGGCTGGTGCCTGCTTAGTTTCCATTCACGGAGGCAGTGTGACCGACCAGTCCTTCAGTTGTTGTGAGGGTTGGGTGCTTTTGGACTCCTTCTTTTCCTGAGGATTGCTTCAATCCATTGGGAGCCATCCTGCCCAGACATGCCTGGGTTGGCCCTCAGCTAGAGACTGACTGAAATAAGACCCTGACTTGTCATTTACCTTCCAGATCCTTCTGAGATCAGGCTGTGAGTAGACTTTGTCCAAACCCATATATTTGTCTAGTTTCTTCCCCTGTCTTTTCCTTACTTTACTCTCTTACAGGTTCACTTGAGAGACTCTATGAATATATCACTTTTTTAGCCTCTGGTTCTAGGGAAACTTACTTAGAGAATCCTGCTAAAAATTTTCCTTGACTCTCTGCTACTTCAAATTAAGTCCAAATTTATAACACCAGAATAAACAGGCTCCTTTTTGTCACTCAAATCTATATTTAATGCTTTGCTTCTCTCTTTTTCTCTATTCAGAGTCTGTCTTGCACTCAATAAGGAATAGTGTTAGGCAGCTGGACTACAGTCCTTCTAAGTCGTATTTTTTGTTTATTTCTACAATTTTGCTCATTGTCATTCCCACCCCTCTCCCTAACTTTTCCATTTTTCAAGCTCAAGCCTTCCCTGATCACTCTTGCAGAAAGTGATCTCACTCCTCTGACTTCTTAGAGGATATAGCAATCACATCACAAGTGACACTTCTTGTCTCATATTATGGAAATTTTTGTTCACTGTTTGAAGAAATTGCCAGATATTTTGGAAAAATCCATAGGGTAAACCTTGGATTGAACCTTGGCTCCTGTTTTTTACTAATTATGTGGACTTCAGAAAGTTATTTATAGACACTGGGCTTATTTTCCTTCTCTGTAAAATGTTATGGTTTTAGTAACTATTGAAAATAACATCAGTTTCTCTCCCACTCAAAAATGATTTTAGGCAGATTGCTAAACTATCTAAAATATAAAACATTTAAAAGGAATATTTGGGAAAATCATTTCAAAGGGAACAGAGCATAGATATGAGTCCCCTGCACAAAATGCAGTCTTGAAGCTCAATATCATCACTCTAATTGAGCCACAATTGAGCTTTTTTGTCACTTGGTATCATCACCACTCACAGGATCATAGCAAACCAGTTGTTCATGGGAAAACTAACTATTCCTACTACTGAATCTTAAGAAAAATATCTCCCATTTATCCTCATAAGTGGATATATTGAGTAATATTAATATTAATGTATCAAAAATATCCTTAAAAATTTTGTATGCTCCTGTGCACCAAATGATATAATAAACTGAGTGCAAAAATTACTTCCAGATTATGAGGAATATAATCTGGAAGTAATTTTTGCATATATATCTATATAATATATATATTATATATATATATACAAAATAAGAGGTTAATACCCAGAATATATAAAGAACTCCTGAAATTCAACAACAAAATAAATAACCTGATTTTTAAATGGGCAAAGAATTTGAATAAACATTTCTCTAAAGATGATATATAAATGACCAACAAATATATGAAAAGACCCCCATATCACTAATCATTAGAGAGATGTAAATCAAAACTACAATGAGATATCATCTCAAACACTTAGGTTGGCTACTATCAGAAAAATCCCAGAAAATAAGTGTTGATAAGGATGTAGAGAAATTGGAATCTTTGCACATTGTTGATGGGAATGTAAAAGGATGCAATCACTATGGAAGACAGTATGGCAGTTCTTAAAAACTTTAGAGATAAAATTATAAGATGATCCAGCAGTCTTACTTCTAGGTACATATCCAAAAGAATTAAAAACAAGATCTCAAAGATATTTGCACATCCCATGTTCATTGTAGCCTTATTCACAAAAACCGAAAGGTGGAAGCAACCAAGTGTCCACTAATGGATGAATAAATAAATAAAATGTGATATACACATACAATGGAATATCATTCAGCCTTAGACAAGAGGGAAATCTTGTCATATGCTACCACATGGATGAACCTCAAGGACATTATGCAGTGAAAAAAAAAGTCACAGAAGACATATGCTATATGGTTCCAGTTCTACAAGGTATCTAAAATAGTCAAAGCCGTAGAAACAGAAAGTACAATGATAGTTGCTAGAGACTGGGGGAGTGGGACATGGGAGTTATTCAATGGTTATAGGGCTTCAGTTTCACAAGGTGAAAGGTCTGGTCAACGTTTGTTTGGACAGCATCATGAATGTACTTAACATTACTGAACTGTATACTTAAAAATGGTTTAGGAGGTTCATTTGTTCTACATTAGTTTAAAATAATGTATTCTTACAGTAAATAAGACCATTAGTTCCATAAGCATTCTTTGAATGATGTCTGCTGCCCTAGACAGGTATCATAATGCAAAAGCAAAGTTTAGTTGGAACAATTCCACAGGAAGTCTAAATAACCGGGTATAGGAGCAGGGCTCCCTGGTGTTCTGGCTTAAGTAAAAGATACATTTTAGAGTATTTAGGGTTATAGACAGTTTGGATTGCTTTTAGACAACACATCATTTAGACAACTTATTTAACTAACTTTTGTTAACTATTGAATGACAGCTTGAGTTTCTAGTTCTTGAATCTTTAAATAGGTGTAATAATAATAAAAATGGATATAATAATAAACTATTTAGTACACACTATATTCTAGACCTTGAGATAACCATTTCTTATAGATTATGCCATTTTATCCTAATGAAAAAATATTTTACATTTGTTGAGAACTCACTGCATGCCAGGCAATATTCTAAATTATTTACCTGCAGTATCTTATTTAATATTTACCAATATCCTGTGAAACTAGATACTATTATTCCCATCTGACAAATGACAAAATTGGGGTGCAGAGAGGTTAATAAACTTATCAGAAATTATACTAATTGAAAATAGAAGTGGGATACAGACTCAGGAGCATTAACCTCAGAGCATATGCGCTTAGCAATTATATCATGTATATGACATAGTTATTGTTATCAGTCTAATAGATGAAAAATAGGAGCTCTTAGAGTCTCATAATTCTCCTTGGTCCCACAGTAAAAAAAAAAAAAAATAGAACTGGAACTCAAACCTGGACAGTTTATACTCCAGAGTATATGCTCGTAGTCTCTCCAGTGGATTATGCTAGTACAGTTCTTATTACAGGTGCTGGTGCAGAATAACCACTCAATTAATAATTACTTTCTTTATTAGAAACTCTTTCTTCACAGTGCCTACTAAGTCTGCACTAAGTCTTTGGAAAATAATTGTATAATAGCCAGAACTAAATATGTTTCATTTCTCTAATCCAGTTTCACTTTTTGTGGCCTCTTACCATTTTTTTCTACTATAAAGACATTTTCTGGGGCACCTGGGTGGCTCAGTGGGTTAAAGCCTCTACCTGTAGCTCAGGTCATGATCTCAGGGTCCTGAGATGGAGCCCCTCATTGGGCTCTCTGCTCAGTGGGGAGCCTGCCTCTCTCTCACTCTCTCTCTCTGCCTGCCTCTCTGCCTACTTGTGATCTCTGTCTGTCAAATAAATAAATAAAAATCTTAAAAAATAAAAAACATTTTCTTTGAGTTATTATATTTAGAGCTCTAGCTCTAATATGATAGAAATCTAGAAAGGGAGGTAGTCAGTGTGGTGTTCATGCTCACAAATAATGTTTCAGCAAGGAATAAGTATATATGAGACCATGCAAAAGACTAACTAGTTGCATAATAATGGATTATATTTATTAAGCTTATAGTATGGCTGGTACTGTGCCAGGGGTTGTAAGTACACTTTCTTACTAACATTTGCAAAAGCCCTATGACAAACCTGTTATGTCCATTCTATACAAAGGATAGTTGAAGCCCATGGAGATTTGTAACTTGTGTGAATTTACAGATATAGATAATATACTGTAGAACTTAGATTTGAGTGTGAATTAACTCTGAAATCCATTTTCTTAAGTACTATGTTATATTGCCTCACTATGGAGTAAGAAGCTCAAAGAGAGACTATTTTTTATTATTTCAGACTGGCTATATTGTATGAGTAACATGATCTTTACAGACATAATCTGCCATGGGCTTTCTAGCTACCTGATGATTGCCCCCACTAAGCATACCAATGGAAGGACTGAAAACTTAACTCCTTCAAAGATAAGATATTTTTCCACCAGATAGATTTGTTTTGCTGTTGACTTTCCATTTCTATTCATTTCTCCTGAGACGAACAAATCTGGATTGCATTCCGTGTGTGTGTATGTGTGTGCCAGTCTATGTGATTATTTGGAGAATGGTTTTGGGATTTAGGGCATACTTACACTACTGTGATCCTTTGTCTTGTTTCTGTGTTTCAGAATCTCTTGCCCACCCACACATGACCATCTACATGTGTACTCTATATTTTTGGCAGGAGAAGAAAATCCGTAAAACTGCTTAATATCTTGTGTTGGCCATATGTTTGATTTATAACAAGCAATGGTCCTAAGATTAAGTGAGACCACCAGTATAATTATTGTTTATGTTTTATCTTGAAAACCTATATCTCAAAAAATAAAATGTGAGAAGTGACAATCAAGGAAAAATATTTGCAGTTTATATCACAGGCAAAGCTTAATAACCCCAATTATAGGAAATGTCTAAAAATAGAGAATAAATTCCACTAAAAGTGAGCCATATGAATAGATTGTTCACAGAAAAAAAGATGATAATGTTTCTTAATCATATGAAAATATGCTAAGCACCTCATTCAGAATAAGAGAAATGCAAATTAAACACTACTTCTTACCAGTCAGATTTTTAAAAATCCCCAAGTTAGTTAAAATACTCTTCAAAGCAAAACCACATTGAGATACCACCTTACATCAGTTAGAATGGCAAAAATTGACAAGACAAGAAACAGCAAATGTTGGAGAGGATGTGTAGAAAGGGGAACCCTCTTACACTGCTGGTGGGAATGCAAGATGTTGCAGCTGCTTTGGAAAATAGTGTGGAGGTTCCTCAAAAAGTTAAAAATAGAGCTACCCTGTAGTTGTAGTAATTGTACTACTGGATATTTACCCTAAAGATACAGATATAGTGAAAAGAAGAGCCATATGCATCCCAACATTCATAGTAGCAATGTCCACAATAACCAAACTGGAAAGAGCCGAGAAGCTCTTCAGAAGATGAATGGATAAAGAAGATGTGGTCCATATGTATGATGGAATATTACTCAGCCATCAGAAGGGATGAATACCCAATATTTGCATCAATACAGTTGGAACTGGAGGAGATTTTGTTAAGTGAAATAAGTCAAACAGAGAAAGACAATTACCGTATGGTTTCACTTATTTGTGGAACATAAGGAATAGCCTGGAGGACATTAGGAGAAGGAAGGGAAAATAAAAGGAGGAATCAGAAGGGGAAATGAGGGACGCCTGGGTGGCTCTGTTGGTTAAGCAGCTGCCTTCGGCTCAGGTCATGATCCCAGCGTCCGGGGATCGAGTCCCACATCAGGCTCCTTTCTCGGCAGGAGCCTGCTTCTCCCTCTGCCTCTGCCTGCCATTCTGTCTGCCTGTGCTTGCTCTCTCTCCCTCTCTCTCTCTGATAAATAAATAAAATCTTAAAAAAAAAAAGAAGGGGAAATGAACTATGGATTCTCGGAATAGAATTGAGGGTTTGGGGCAGGTGGGTGAGCTGGTGTGAGTATTAAGGAGGTGACGTATTGCGTGGAGCACTGTGTGTTATATGCAGACAATGAATCATGGAACACTACATCAAAAACTAATGAGTAGCAGCAATAGCCACAGTTGCCAAACTGTGGAAAGAACCAAGATGCCCTTCAACAGATGAATGGATAAAGAAGATATGGTCCATATATACAATGGAGTATTATGCCTCCATCAGAAAGAACGAAGACCCAACTTTTGTATCAACATGGACGGGACTGGAAGAGATTATGCTGAGTGAAGTAAGTCAAGCAGAGAGGGTCAAGTATCATATGGTTTCACTTGTGGAGCTTGAGGAATAACACGGAGGACATTGTGAGGTGGAGAGGAGAAGCGAGATGGGGGAAATCGGAGGGGGAAACAAACCATAAGAGACTGTGGACTCTGAGAAACAAACTGAGGGTTTTGGAGGGGAGGAGAGTGGGGAGTTGGGTGAGCCTGGTGGTGTGTATTATGGAGGACATGTATTGCATGGAGCACTGGGTGTGGTGCATAAATAATGAATTTTGGAACACTGAAAAAAAAGAAATAAAATGGAAAACGAAACTAATGATGTGCTGTATGGTGACTAACATAACATAATAAAAATATGTATAATAAAAAATACTCTTCTGGTGAGACTGTGAGGAAATAGGCACTTTCAGACATTAATGGTGAGAATGCAAAATGGTACAAACACTACACAGGGAAAACTTCCAGAATTTTAAAAACCTTATATGCAATACTTTTTGATCAAATGAGCCTAGTTCCTTGAATCTATTCAAAAGACACACTGGAAAAAATATAAAAGAGACTTATGCATAATGTTATACCTTGTCATGCTATTTTAATAGCAAAAATTTAAAACCACTAAGTGTCTATTAAGAGAAAAATACTGGATACATTTTAATACCTGTACACAATAGAATACTATATAGTTGTAAAAATGAAAGATTATCTTTATAGAGACTTCAGAGTAATTCCCAGTATATACTGTTATATGAAAGAAGCAAGAAGAGGAAATGTGTTTATAAGTGTGTTAGCATTTATCTGAATAAGTGTAATGAAAATATAGATAGATATTTGATTATATTAAAACCAAAATAACAAGAGCAAAATCTGTCATACTGTAAAATACACACACACGCGCACACACACACACACACACACACAATTTTTTTAAAAGTTACCTATAGAAATGTGTAGAGAGAGGTTAGGGATAGAGGCTTGGTTTCTTATACCTTTGAATATCTATGCTTTGGGGACCACTTAAATATATAATTTTAAAACAAAATCTTTTTAAAACAATAATTTTTAATAATCAAAACAAAAATGAAACAAATGAGCACAACTGTGTTTCAGGTTGATGGTGTAAAAACACTGAGATGAATTATTCTACATCATTATAAACACAGTGATTTGATTGTGCTCTGTTCCCTAAGGACAGAGGGAACAGCAGTACACTCTTAATCTGTTTTTGGCAATCATATCATTGATGGAGAGTGTTGGCATTATTATAAAGAGATTATTGTCTATGCTTTGTGTGATATGGCAAAGAAGTAATTATGTTGATATCCTTAAGAACCAGAATTTTTGGCATAGGCAAAAAGAAACAAATATTAAGCAAAAAATCCTATAGTCCTGTTTTGAAGAGGAAGTATCATTAAGAACTCACAATTTTTTGATGAATCACTATATTCTACACTCAAAGCATTTTACATTATATGTTAATTAACTGGAATTTAATAAAAACTTGAAAAAATACTTTTTTTTTTCTTTTTTTTTTCTTTTTTTTTTATTTTTTATAAACATATATTTTTATCCCCAGGGGTACAGGTCTGTGAATCACCAGGTTTACACACTTCACAGCACTCACCAAATCACATACCCTCCCCAATGTCCATAATCCCACCCCCTTCTCCCAAACCCCCTCCCCCCGGCAACCCTCAGTTTGTTTCGTGAGATTAAGAGTCACTTATGGTTTGTCTCCCTCCCAATCCCATCTTGTTTCATTTATTCTTCTTCTACCCACTTAAGCCTCCATGTTGTATCACCACTTCCTCATATCAGGGAGATCATATGATAGTTGTCTTTCTCTGCTTGACTTATTTCGCTAAGCATGATACGCTCTAGTTCCATCCATGTTGTTGCAAATGGCAAGATTTCATTTCTTTTGATGGCTGCATAGTATTCCATTGTGTATATATACCACATCTTCTTGATCCATTCATCTGTTGATGGACATCTAGGTTCTTTCCATAGTTTGGCTATTGTGGACATTGCTGCTATAAACATTCGGGTGCATGTGCCCCTTTGGATCACTACATTTGTATCTTTAGGGTAAATACCCAATAGTGCAATTGCTGGGTCATAGGGCAGTTCTATTTTCAACATTTTGAGGAACCTCCATGCTGTTTTCCAGAGTGGCTGCACCAGCTTGCATTCCCACCAACAGTGTAGGAGGGTTCCCCTTTCTCCGCATCCTCGCCAGCATCTGTCATTTCCTGATTTGTTGATTTTAGCCATTCTGACTGGTGTGAGGTGATATCTCATTGTGGTTTTGATTTGTATTTCCCTGATGCCGAGTGATATGGAGCACTTTTTCATGTGTCTGTTCGCCATCTGGATGTCTTCTTTGCAGAAATGTCTGTTCATGTCTTCTGCCCATTTCTTGATTGGATTATTTGTTCTTTGGGTGTTGAGTTTGCTAAATTCTTTATAGATTCTGGACACTAGTCCTTTATCTGATATGTCATTTGCAAATATCTTCTCCCATTCTGTCAGTTGTCTTTTGATTTTGTTAACTGTTTCCTTTGCTGTGCAAAAGCTTTTGATCTTGATGAAATCCCAGTAGTTCATTTTTTCCCTTGCTTCCCTTGCCTTTTGCGTTGTTCCTAGGAAGATGTTGCTGCGGCAGAGGTCGAAGAGGTTGCTGCCCGTGTTCTCCTCAAGGATTTTGATGGATTCCTTTCGTTCATTGAGGTCCTTCATCCATTTTGAGTCTATTTTTGTGTGTGGTGTAAGGAAATGGTCCAATTTCATTTTTCTGCATGTGGCTGTCCAATTTTCCCAGCACCATTTATTGAAAAGGCTGTCTTTTTTCCATTGGACATTCTTTCCTGCTTTGTCGAAGATTAGTTGACCATAGATTTGAGGGTCTATTTCTGGGCTCTCTATTCTGTTCCATTGATCTATGTGTCTGTTTTTGTGCCAGTACCATGCTGTCTTGATGATGACAGCTTTGTAATAGAGCTTGAAGTCCGGAATTGTGATGCCACCAACGTTGGCTTTCTTTTTCAATATCCCTTTGGCTATTCGAGGTCTTTTCTGGTTCCATATAAATTTTAGAATTATTTGTTCCATTTCTTTGAAAAAGATGGATGGTACTTTGATAGGAATTGCATTAAATGTGTAGATTGCTTTAGGTAGCATAGACATTTTCACAATATTTATTCTTCCAATCCAGGAGCATGGAACATTGTTCCATTTCTTTGTGTCTTCCTCAATTTCTTTCATGAGTACTTTATAGTTTTCTGAGTATAGATTCTGTGTCTCTTTGGTTAGGTTTATTCCTAGGTATCTTATGGTTTTGGATGCAATTGTAAATGGGATTGACTCCTTAATATCTCTTTCTTCTGTCTTGCTGTTGGTGTAGAGAAATGCAACTGATTTCTGTGCATTGATTTTATATCCTGACACTTTACTGAATTCCTGTATAAGTTCTAGCAGTTTTGGAGTGGAGTCTTTTGGGTTTTCCACATATAGTATCATATCATCTGCGAAGAGTGATAATTTGACTTCTTCTTTGCCGATTTGGATGCCTTTAATTTCCTTTTGTTGTCTGATTGCTGAGGCTAGGACCTCTAGTACGATGTTGAATAGCAGTGGTGATAATGGACATCCCTGCCGTGTTCCTGACCTTAGCGGAAAAGCTTTCAGTTTTTCTCCATTGAGAATGATATTTGCGGTGGGTTTTTCATAGATGGCTTTGATGATATTGAGGTATGTGCCCTCTATCCCTACACTTTGAAGAGTTTTGATCAGGAAGGGATGTTGTACTTTGTCAAATGCTTTTTCAGCATCTATTGAGAGTATCATATGGTTCTTGTTCTTTCTTTTATTGATGTGTTGTATCACATTGACTGATTTGCGGATGTTGAACCAACCTTGCAGCCCTGGAATAAATCCCACTTGGTCGTGGTGAATAATCTTTTTAATGTACTGTTGAATCCTATTGGCTAGTATTTTGTTGAGTATTTTTGCATCTGTGTTCATCAAGGATATCGGTCTATAGCTCTCTTTTTTGGTGGGATCCTTGTCTGGTTTTGGGATCAAGGTGATGCTGGCCTCATAAAATGAGTTTGGAAGTTTTCCTTCCATTTCTATTTTTTGGAACAGTTTCAGGAGAATAGGAATTAGTTCTTCTTTAAATGTTTGGTAGAATTCCCCCGGGAAGCCGTCTGGCCCTGGGCTTTTGTTTGTTTGGAGATTTTTAATGACTGTTTCAATCTCCTTACTGGTTATGGGTCTGTTCAGGCTTTCTATTTCTTCCTGGTTCAGTTGTGGTAGTTTATATGTTTCTAGGAATGCATCCATTTCTTCCAGATTGTCAAATTTATTGCCGTAGAGTTGCTCATAGTATGTTCTTATAATAGTTTGTATTTCTTTGGTGTTAGTTGTGATCTCTCCTCTTTCATTCATGATTTTATTTATTTGGGTCCTTTCTCTTTTTTTTTTTGATAAGTCGGGCCAGGGGTTTATCAATTTTATTAATTCTTTCAAAGAACCAGCTCCTAGTTTCGTTGATTTGCTCTATTGTCTTTTTGGTTTCTATTTCATTGATTTCTGCTCTGATCTTTATGATTTCTCTTCTCCTGCTGGGCTTAGGGTTTCTTTCTTGTTCTTTCTCCAGCTCCTTTAGGTGTAGGGTTAGGTTGTGTACCTGAGACCTTTCTTGTTTCTTGAGAAAGGCTTGTACCGCTATATATAAAGACTCAGGAGCCTACTTGTAGGAGCTCCTTCTAGGAACTTTTTAGAACCTAAAAATAATGATACTAATATGTTATAATCCCTTGAATGAGATAATCCATATACCCATTCTGATATACCTACATATATTCATACATACATACACATATGGAAGTGAGGGGGAAGCTCTTTCTCACAGGAGAGTACCAATAAATAAAATTTGGAAGGAATGGTGAAATTAGAAAATTGCACATTGGTAGCCATCATGGTAATTGATGTAGGGAAGGGTCAGAAAAGGATGTTAAAATTAGTGAAATTTTGATGAATTATAGGTTCAGAGTTACTCCCCAGAAGATAATAAGAGAGAAGTAACAACTTTACAATGGAGAAACATGAAAGACATCACCTTAACCAAGTGGCCAAGGTTAGTATCACCTGTGATGAGACAAATCAGTATCATATGCATTTTGATATGAAAGGACTATATCACCTCTGTGTCATTCTTGCCCAAAATGCATGACTGACTATAATCATATGAAACATTGGAAAAAAACAAATTGAGGGACCTCCTAAAAAATATAAGTGGCCCATATTTTCAAAAAACATAAAGGTCAGAGATGTCAAATACTGAAAACTATTCTACATTAAAGGAGATTAGGCAACAACAAGAAGAATTTGAAAATTCAATGTCATATATGATGTTGGATTCTTTATTGCCATGAGCAACTTTATTCAAATGAGGAAATTTAAACAAGGTTCATGTATTAGTATTGTATTTGTGTTAACTACTGGTTTTGATAATTATACTGTAGTTACATAAGGAAACATCCTTCTTTTTAGGAAATAACACCCTGAAGTGTTTAGGGATAAAGAGTATCATATCTGTAACTTACCTCCAAAGGGCTCTGGGAAAATTTTATATTAAATCTGAAAAAGAGAGAAGGAAATGATAAAGCCAAATATTAACCAACAATATTAACATTATTCCATTAACATTTGAGCAATTTGGATGAAAAGGTATACAGAATTCTTTTTTTTTTCTTTTCTCAACTTTTTTGTAGTCCTGAATTATGTCAAAATAAAATATTTAAAACATACGTATTTCTTATATCTGTATGCTATTACTGGCCCCAAAATAACAAGTTTGTCCAAGTGTCCAGAATCTAGTCTTAAAATATATTTCTCACTAAAATGAATCTGAGTCTCTTTGAATAATGGCTGATTCTAGGTTAGAAACAAAATGAGCCTAAAATATTCTGTCATGCCAGAAAGGAAGAATGTGTAAAGACCACTTGGCTGTGTCAAAAGAGCTCAGGAGTCAACTTTAAATAGTCTCCCACTGGAAAGATTTGAGAAAATTTGAACATGAATAAGAATAATAACTGCAATGCAGTGAATTACATCTAACATTTTAAAATTTTTATGTTCACCCCAAAATTAATAATCTTAAAAGTATGTTAGGAGGCCAAAGTTACTACTTTCAAAAACTAGTGAAAGTAAAGGGAAAGAATCAAACATTTAATCTACTTTTCCTATACAGATTGTACTTCAGGGTAACCAAATATTTGAGGAACTTTCTCTTGACAAAAGTTTTCCAGCAAATAAATGAATATGATCTTCAAAATTAGTCACCATTTGATATTTAGTGAATGAATGGATCTAAACAATAATTATCAATGCTGCCAATATCAGTCAAGAAGAGTCAACAAGATTTTATGTGCCTCCCGATGGAACAATTGTCAACCTCGCTTAACTGTGGGGGATACATTCCAAACGCCAGTGCAGAGGAGGCCTAAAATCATGGATAGTACTTAAACCCTATATATATATGATATTTTCGCTACATATACATATGTATTACAGAGTTTAATTGATAAATTATGCAGAGAGATTAACAATAAGTAATAAACAGAACAACTATAACAATATATTATAATAAAGGTTATGTGACGGTGGTCTCCTTCAAAATATTATACTGTACTCACCCTTCTTGTGATTATGTGAGATGTTAAAATACATATGTTCTGTGAGAAGTGAGGTGAATGATGGGGGCATTGTAATGTTCTGTGAGGCTGCTATTGACCTTCTAATGATATGTCAGAAGGATCAACTACTTCTGGCCTGTAGTTGACTGCGGGTAACTGAAATTACAGAAAGTAAAACCGCAGATAAGGGGGTAGGAGGACTGATGTATAACCATTCTCTCTGAAGCCATACTTGGAACAACAACAATAACAAACACTTTATCCAAAACTAACTACTAATTTACAGAAATTACAAAGGGTAGAGGGACATTTCAAGCCACATCACAGGGATGTAAAGGGAAAAATCCAGACCATGGAAAACTCACAGGACAAACAATTTGGATTTTTTTAAACAACAACAGCAACAAAAAATTACAGGACAAACAATTACATAGGAGAACCTGTAGATTAAAAGAAACCTAAAAGTAAGTTATACCACATAAAGTCTTGCATAGAGTCTGACTTGTACAAACAATTTCCCTGAGATAACCAAGAAAATTTGAAAACCAATGAAATATTTGTTGATATTAAAGATATTGTTCCTTTATTGTTGAAAATGATAATGGTATTTGTTTATAAAAGCACTCTTCTTAGAGTAATTAATTGACCATTTACAAATGGCATGATGTAATGAATGGGATTTGCTTTGAAACGATCTGGGCAGGGAAGGGGGCTGTGGAAGGGACATAGATGGAGATAGGATGAAGTGAGTTTACCTGTGAGTTGATTATTGATGAAAATATGTGTGACTACAAAGGGGTTTATTTTGCTCTTCTACTTTTTATTAGTAAGAAAATTTCCATAATGAAGAATAAAATGTTTTAAATCCCAGAAGAGAGTGGGGGAAAAGAGGAGGGAGTATGGGGTCCTAGTTAGGGATAGCATGTAGGCTAAGGGCTTTTTGAGGTGTTCATATTGAATTTAATTTTTGGACCAGTCCAATGAAGTGATTGTGTTTTTCCTGTTTTACAGAGAAGGAAACTGAGGCCAGAGTGATTAAGTGATTTGCTGAAGGTCTCAGAATTAGTACTTACATCTGGAGTAAATACTTCCCTCTGGCTTCTGATTGTTCATCTGACTTCAAATCCATGCTTTTCCCTTATACTACATACTGTACTCCACCATGAAAGGGGAAAAGCTAAAATGTCTTTAATGAATTATTTTAATAACTCTATTAAGATAATAATTCATATAATAAAATCTAAACTGGTTTTTATTACATTCAAAGTATATTAGCAGAACCTAAGTTCAGACATTGTCATCACCCCAAAAGAAACTTTGTACTCATTCTTATCCCCCCAGTCCTTCAGCCCTAGACAACTACTAATTTGCCTTTTGTCTCTATAGCTTTGCCTATTCTAGAAATTTCATATAAATGCAGTCAAACAAATGTAGTGTTTTGTGACTGTCTTCTTTCACTTAGCGTAATGTTTTCAAGGGTCAGCAATGCTGTAGCTCCTATCAGTACCTCATTCCTTTTTGTTGGTGAATAATTTTGTTTATTCATTCATCAATTTATGGATATTTGAGTTGTCTCCACTTTTCAACTATTATGAATAGTGTTTCTCTGTATATTCATGTAGAAGTTTTTGTGTGGATGTGTGTTTTCATTTCTCTTGGGCATATCTGTAGGAGATGGGAATGCTGGCTTGTATCTTACTCTGTTAAACTCTTTGAGAGACTGCCAGACTATTTTTCACAGTGACAGCACCATTTTATGTTCGAATCAACAAATGTGAGGGTTCCGATTTCTCCATATCTTTGTTAGTACCTGTCTGAAAAGAGAGGTAACTTATAGTCATCCTCATGGATGTGAAGTAGTATTTCATTGTGGTCTTGATTTACATTTACATATGCCAATAATTGGTAATGTTGACAAAACATTATGAACAATTGAGTCATATGTTACCTAAGTTTTGTCATTTTTTAATTCACTCTACGATTAGAATACCTTCTATATGTCAGAAAAGAAGAAATGACAATTCATCTTTTGTCACTGTAGACAAGAATGCTAATAGCTAGTGAGTTTGTTGATGAAAAGATAAACAAATTCTCTTCTGATTGCTTTCATTTTCCCATTGAAATAAGAAGCAACATAATCAGCTTAGAATTAGGAGAGAGACAGGAAATGTTGAAATTAACTGAAGAATGAAAATGTCTCTGGACTGAAAGAGAAAAACGCAACCAAATGAACTTTGATTAATCTACTCATGTGGCATGTGTATTTTTAACATTACTAGGTAATGCAGAATTTCTAAAGGTTGTATCATTTACACTTCCACCAACAGTTTATAATAATACTTTTTGCTCTTGATCCTTGCTCACACTAGCTGTCATCAAACATTTTAATGAAAAATGGTTTCCTGTAGACTCAATTAATGATTTTATAATTTTCAATAAGATTGAATGCCTGCTTGTCTCTTTTGCCCATTTTTATTGCCCATTTTTTTCCTTTAGATTTGTGAGTTTATTCTATATTCTGGATGTCAACTCTTATTGGCTATATGTTTCTCAAATATGTTCTCTAAGTTTGAGGCTTGTCATCACTTTTAAAATAGTGCTTTCTATTAACAGACATCCTAAACATTAATTTATAATATTATTTTAAGAAATCCTTTCCTACTTGATGTCATGAAAATAATTGTTTTTTTTTATTTTCTCCTAAAAGGTCTGTTTTTCACATTTAGGTCTTTCATTCACTTGAAATTATTTTTTAATATGGTAAGAAGTTGGAACATATTTTACCCATATGGATAATATATTTCCTATAATTGTTTATTGAAAAATTCATCATTTGTCCATCAGTATGCATGCTTCTGTTACTTGTATTATTTCTGGGCCCTTTTTCTTCTATTGACCTATTTGCTATTTCTGTTATTCCATTTGGTTTGAAGTTATATTGTATTTTAGATTGATATGAGAGAATTGACATTGTTACATTTCTGAGTCATTCTATTGTAAACATGGCATATTTCCATTTGATTAAATATTATAATATTACATGACAAAGTCATATAGTTATATTTAATAAAACCATGCAGGTTTTATTTAATTGATTCCTAGATAACTTGTACTTTTGGCTATTATTGTAAATGGAATCTGTTTTATAAATTACCATTTTAAAACTTGCTGGAATGTAGGAATGAAAATTATTTTTCTAATTTTATCTTAAATTCCATAAACTTACCAAACTCATATATTATAAATTGACCTCTGAATTGTCTTGATTTTTCTATATAGGGAAACATAGGTGACTGATAGTTTTTTTTCTTCCTTTCCAATAAGTGGTAAGATTGACCTGAGGTAACCACATTAAATATTCCTAGTAGAAAAGGGAACTAATGAAAAAAAAAAAAAAAGAAGAAAGAAAGAAAAGGGAAATAATGAGAGGTTTATAGAAATTATTGTTTCTTATGGGAACATATCATTAGGTACTCTTATCTAAGAGTTGGAAGTATGACTGATAAGTTTTATTTCTTCCTTTCCATTAAGTGATGAGACTGACATGAGGTAACCACATTAAATATTCCTATTAGAAGAGGGAAATATGAGAGTTTTATAGAAATTATTGGACCTTATGGGCACATATCATTAGGTATTCCTATTCATAGTTTTGGAAGTGTTCCTGAATTGGGCCCAAGGTCTGGTCTGTGAGAATAGGAACTAGGTTCCCTGGGAGTCTCCATCTATCATTTTCTATGGCTTCTGGCTTCTTCCTGTAGGATTTTCTTTTTGTTACTTTTGGCTACTTCTGAAGAGGGCTTTAAAAAAGATACCTTTGAGCAAATTTTCAGGTTCTCTCTCCTAGAAAAATGTCAGCCCCAAGGGGTATTTACATCTCTGTCCTTTTTACTTCAGCTGCTTTTTGCCAATTCAATTGTCTTAAAGAATCTTTGGGTTTCCTTTGTATTTGATTCCTCTCTTCTTCTTGTGCCAAAACCACACCCATAGTTCTTTTCAGGACATGCCTCTCTTTCTAGATTTTATTAATGGCATTTGGGATATTGTTTACATCCTTAATTTCTTCTCTACCCTGAGGCTTTGTCTTTTTGGCAGGGCCATAGATTTAATATTTATACAAGGATTATCTTTATTTTTTAATTAATTTTTTATTTTTTTATCCCCAGGGGTACAGGTCTGTGAATCGCCAGGTTTACACACTTCACAGCACTCACCAAAGCACATACCCTCCCCAATGTTCATAACCCCACCCCCCTTCTCCCATCTCCCCTCCCCCCAGCAACTCTCAGTTTGTTTTGTGAGATTAAGAGTCACTTATGGTTTGTCTCCCTCCCAATCCCATCTTATACAAGTATTATCTTAATTTAAAATTCTTGAGCTGTTGAGAAAGGCTGGATGTAAGAAATTCAACCAGACTCTTAAATATTCTCTAAATTTTACTTGCAAATTGGCAATTTATATTTTGCACTCATCTGTTTCTTGAAGAAGTTTATCATATGTAAATAAAAGGAAGTAGGTAATGTTTACAGATTTTTTTCTTAGAGATCTTCTTGAGCAGTTTTGAAACTTGATTAGATCACTTTCTATCTTAACCAAAGATGATAGTTTTATCAAGCAATTAACACTACAATACACTGGCCTCCATTTTTCCAGTCTCTTATAATAATTTCCTCACTATTTTTACAGCCAACTCCTGCTTCTGCATTCCACAGCCAAAGACATATATTTTAGGTTTTTATTAAGCAGCCAAAGACATATATTTTAGGTTTTTATTAAGCAGCACTCTACTTCTAGGATCAGTTTGTTTCAGTTAGCTATAGCTATGTAATGTTTTAACCCAAAATTCAGAGGCTTGAAACAGTAAAATGTATTTTTCCTCCTTTTCTGGAATTCAGCTGATCTAAGCTGGATCTTGGTTAGATGGGGTCAGCAGATGTCTACTGGAGTTTCTCATGTGACTGGAGGTTGGTTGGCTACTGTCAGCTGACATAAGGTGGGCTGGTTGGGTGTCATTCAGGTCTGTTACAAGTGTTTCTTATCTTCATTTTGGGGCAAGTAGACTTGCATAGGCATATCTTTCTCATGGGGAAGTCAGAAATACAAGAGAGTAAGTAGAAACATGTAAGGTGCCTTAAGGCCTGGGCTTATATCGGGCATACAATAATGTGCCTATTCCATTAGCTAAAACAGGTCACACGTAGAGGGTAAATTTGCCCCACTTTTAAGAGAAACTATAAAGTCACATGCTAAAGGGATTGGATAAAATGAGGTTGAACAATTAGGACCAATAATGCCATCATATGTTACACTAAAGTCGTGATCACTAAACCAAGAGCTCTAGGCTACTAGGGATCTGTCAGAATGTTCAGAATGTATTTCAGTGTTTTCACAGAATGTGATATATAGTTTTTGAGAAAAACTTGTGCTAAGTAAATATATTAAAGACTATAACAAAATAGTTTGAATACTTCCAGTTGCCGAGGTCCTGGCTTTTAGCAGTTTATATTGATTACTTAGGAAGAACAAGGACTACCAAGGTAGCAGAAGAGAGGAAATAATAAAGACAGAGCAGACATAAGTGAAATAAAAAATAGGACAGTAGCAGAAAGATTATTGAAATTGAGAGTTTGTTCTTTGAAAATATAAATAAAACTGATAGATCTTTAGTTTGGCTAACCAAGAGAAAAAGAGAGAGGATTCAAATAAAATTATTAATGAAAGAGGTGATATTACAACTAATGCTATAGAAGTACAGAGGATCATGAGACTTCCATGAACTAGTGCCAACAAACTGGATAATGTAGGGGAAAAGCTGGATAAATTCCTAGAGACATACAACCCACCAAGACGGAATCCAAAGAAATAGGAAATTTGAACAGACCAGTAATAAGTAAGGAGATTTAAACAGAAATCAAAGGCTTTCTAACAAAGAAAAGCCCAGGACCAGATGGTTTCACTGATGAATTCTACTGAACATTTAAGGAACTAACACCAATCTTTCTCAAACTCTTCCAAAGATTGGAAGAGGAGGGAAGACTCTGAAACTCTTTTTATGAGGCCAGCATTACCTTGATACCAAAGCCAGGTAAGGGCACTGCAAGAAAAGAAATCTATAGACAAATATCTCTGATGAATATAGATCAAAAATTCTCAAAACAGAGTCCTAACAAACTGAATTTAACAGCACATTAAAAGGATCAGATAGCAGGATTGCAGTCACATGAGATTTATCTCTGGGATGCATGGATGGTTCAACATATGTAAATCAATAAATATGATGCATCACATTAACAGACTGAAAATTTAAAAATCACATGATCATCTCAATAAATGCAAAAACCCACATTCAACAAAATTTAACATTCTTTCATGATAAGAACTTTTGACAAATTGGGTATAGAGGGGACTAAAACTCAACATAAAAGACATATGTGAAAATCCTCAGCTAACATTGTACTCAACAGTGAAAGTTTGAAAGGGTTTTCTCTAAAATCAAGAACAAGACTAGAGTGCCCATCTCACTACTCCTATTCAACAAAGTACCAGAAATTTTAGCCAGACCAGGGAAGGAATAAGAAATGAATGCATCCAGATTGGACAAGAAGTAAGACTCTGTTTGTAGATGACATGTTCTTATGCAGAGAAAACCCTTAAGACTCAAGCAGTAAACTGTTAGAACTAATACATGAATTTAGTAAAGTTGCAGTATGTAAAACCAACATAGAAAAATCTGTTGCATTTCTATATATTAACAGTGAACTATCCTAAGAAGAAATAAAACAACCCCATTTATAATAGCATAAAAAACAATAAATAGGAATATATTTAATCCAGCAGGTAAAAGATCTATATCCTTTTTTTGATGAAAGACATTGATGAAGACAGATATAGGTGGAAAGATAGCCCATGTTCATGAACTGGAAGAATGAATGTAGTTAAAATGTTTCTGCTACTCAAAGCCATCTGTAGTTCAATGCAGTCCTTATCAAAATTCCAAATGGCATTTCCCACAGAAATAGAAAAAACAATCTTAAAATTTGTATTGAACCACAGATAGACAAAGCAATCTTAAGAACAACAAGGAGGCGTCTATTTCCTGATTTCAAACTATGTTACAAAGCTAGTGTAATTAAAATAGTAGGGTACTGGTATAAAAATAGAAACAGACCAATAGAACAAAATCAAGAACCCAGAAATAAATCATACATACTTGGACAATTAATGTTTAACAAGGGATCCAAGAATACTTTGTGGGGAAAGGATAGTCTTTTTAATAAAATTTGTTGGTAAAAGTAGATAATCCATTGCAAAAGAATGAAATTGTATTTCTGTGGTGTCTGTTATATTGTTTTCTCTTCCTTTTCTCATTTCGCTTCTTTGAGTCTTCTCTCTTTTTTCTTAGTTTATGTAGTTAAAGCATTTGCAATTGAAATTTTTTTTTTTTAATTGGTCATTACTTTCAGTATTAAATTATGGTTTACTCTGGTCCCTATTTTATTTCTGGTCTTTCTTATTTCCTACTTCTACTAAACTTCAGGTACATTTCTTTTTCTATTTTCTTGTGGTGTGATGTTTTTTCTTTAAAGATTTATTTATTTTGGAGAGAGAGCAAGCACAAGCTGGGGGAGGGGCAAAGGGAGAAGCAGATTCACCACTAAGCACGGAACCCAATGCAGAGCTTGATGTGGGGCTCAATCCCAGGACCTGGATATGACCCGAGCCTAAGGCAGATGCTTAACTGACTGAGCCACAGAGACACCCTATTAACTTTGTTTCTTATTATAAGCATTTATAGCATAACAAAATTAAAATTAAAAATAGGATTACAAAAAATGGAAAAGAACTTTGACTCTTATTTCGCACTAGTACAAAAATCAAGTCAGAATGCTTTAAAGACTTAAATGTAAGACTCAAACTATGAAACTCCTAGAAGAAAAATCTCATATACATTGGTATTGACAGTGGTTTAAAAAAAATTTCTTTAGAGGTCTTGGGTGGGTCAGTTGTTAAGCATCTGCCTTCAGCTCAGGTCATGATCCCATAGTCCTGGGATTGAGCCCTGCATTGGGCAACTTGGTCCGTAGGAAGCCTGCTTCTCCTCCCACTCCCCTTGCTTGTATTTCCTCTCTCATTGTGTCTCTCTGTCAAATAAAAAAAATCTTTAATAAAAAAGTTTTTTGACACCAAAAGCACAAAGAACAAGTGGGACTACATCAAACTAAAAAGCTTCTGCACAGAAAAGAAAAAAAAAAAATCAAACTGAAAAGGTAACCTGTAGAATGGGGGAAAAATATTTGTAAATCATATATCTGATAAGGGTTTAGTATCCAAAATACATAAGAAATTCAGATAGCTCAATACTAGAAAAAAAAAATATGGCTTTTCAAAATTAGGCACAAGACCTGAACAGACATTTTTCCTAAGAAGATAGATAAAGGGTCAAGCACATGAAAAGGTGCTCAACATCATTAATTGTCAGGGAAATGCAAATCAAAACCATAAGGAAGTATCACCCCACACCTGATACAATGTCTCTTATCAAAAAGACAGGAGATAGCAAGTGTTGGCAAGAATGTGGAGAAAAGGAGACCCTTGTATACTCTTGGTGGTAATGTAAATACATTTAGCTACTTTGGAAAGCAGCATGTGGGTGCTTAAAAAACATAAAACTGATTCAACCATCCCACTTCTGAGTATGTATCTAAAGGAAATGAAATCACTTTCTCAAAGGAATATCTGAACTTCCATGTTTACTGCAGTATTATTTACAATAGCCAAAACATGAAAATAATCTAAGTGCCTGTTGATAGATGAATAAAGAGAAAGTGATTATTTACATACATATAATCATATATATAATATAGTAAAATATTATTCAGTCATAAAAGGAAGGAAATCCTGTCATTGTTATTGTGACAATGTAGATGAAACGTGAGGGCATTATTTTAGTGAAATAAGCCAGAGAAAGACAAATATTGTCTGATCTCACTAACTTGTGAAATCTAAACAAACCTAACCTATAGTAAGAAAGAGTAGAGTGGTGTTTTCCAGAGGTGAGAATGTGGAGGAAATGGGTGCAAGTGATCAAATGTGGTCTTCCAATTATGAGATGAACAATCTAATGCATAGTGTGGTGAATAAGGTTTACAACACTATATTGTATACTTGAAGGTTGCTAAGAAAGTGGGTCTTAAAAGTTCTCACCACACACACACACACACAAAATGGTGATCATGTGAAGTGATGAGTATGTTAACTAACCTTATTAATCATTTTGCATTTTATATACATATATATATATGTCAAATCATTATGGTATAGTAAAAACTTACATCATGTATGTTAATTATATCTCAAAGCTAGAAAAAAATAGAAGTAGAAGGGGGGGCAGTAGGAAAAAACCTTTTAACTATCTGCTTACATTAATTTCTTTAAACTCTAATGCAACTTCAATTTAACAATGATTATTAAATTAAACATTTAATGAAATTTTGTATTAGATATTTAATTTCCATAATTTTCTGTTTTTTAACTGGTAGGATTAAAATAATTTACTCTAAAGCTTAAGAGTTTATAAGAAATATTTAATGATTTTAAATAGATCACATCTTGTAGACTTTCTTCTGATATGCCTTAAAAATGTATTAATCAGTGTTGTCCATGAACCTTTAATATGATTTTTAGTTAGACATAAAGATACTTCATAACTTACCATATTTGCATTGGTTTTCATTATAGGAATTATTCTTAATTCATTTACACAAGTTTTATGCTTATTTGTGAAATCGTAATTATGCTAGCTATTATGGAGGAAACAGGCATTTAAGATGTGATCTCAGGTTTCCATAAACATCTTGACTTATTACGAAGAGAAAGACTTCTGGGGAAGATGTCAGAGTAGGAGGATCCTAGGCATAGCTCATCCCACAGATATACATAGATAACACCCACATCACTGTAAATAATGCAGAAACAACCCAAGAACTGAAAAACAGACTCTTCACAGTTGGACTTAGAGAAGAGACCACATTCAAAGTGGTGGGAAGGATGGAGACAGGGGTGGAAACGAGTTAACCCCTAAGACTGTCTATGGTGGGGAGAGACAACATAGGCATGGGGAGGAGGAAGGAGCAGAGCCCATACTAGGCACCATGGGCATGGGGGACCTGCACTGGGAAGATAATGCTCATAACATTTGGCTTTGGAAACCAGAAGGGCTTGACTTAGGAGTTCTTAGAGTCAGTGGAACTCAACATGTAGAACTTAAAAAATTCAGTGGGCTTGGTTCTGGGAGAGACAGAGTGTGATAAAAAACTGAGTCCCACTCTAAGAGACAAACAGCCCTACTGAGATACAGTATAGAAGCAGTAACAGTTTGGAAAATACCTGAGATTGACTTGCTAATCTCAGACCTTGTGGTGGAGGGGCAGAGACATTTAGGAGACTTCTCCAGAGCAGGGGAGGTGAAGTCATTCCAGACATAGGAATAAGCTTAACCAAGGAGGTGAAAGAACTGTACTCTGTAAACTATAAAACACTGATGAAAGTAACTGAAGATGACACAAACAAATGGAAAGATAATCTATGCTCATGGATTGCAAGAACAAGTACTGTTAAAATGTTCATACTACCTAAAGTAATCTATAGATTTAATGCAGTCCCTATCAAAATATAAAAGGCATTTTTCATAGAACTATAACATAATCCTAAAATTTTCATGGTTCCACAAAAGAATCCAAATAGCCAAAGCAGTCTTGAAAAAGATTAACAAAACTGGAGGTATTACAGTCTCCAATTTCAAGATATACTACAATGCTCTAATAATCACAACAGTATGGTAAGGGCACATAGATCAATAGAACAGCATAGAGAGCCCAGAAATAAGCCTACTACTACTATATGGTCAATGGATCTTTGATGAAGGAGACAAGAATGTTAAATGAGAAAAAATCCTTTTAAAAAATGGTGTTGGGGGACACCTGGGTGGCTCAGTCAGTTAAGCGTCCGTGTTCGGCTTGGGTCATGATCCCAGGGTCCAGGGAGCCCCAAGTCAGGCTCCCTGCTCAGCGAAGAACCTGTTTCTTCCTCACCCTCTGCCACTCCGCCTGCTTGTCCTCTCTATCTGTCAAATAAATAAATTCTTTAAAAAAAAAATGGTCTTGGGAAAACTGGACAGCAGCAACTTGCAAAAGAATGAAACTGGAGCACTTTGTTATACTACACACAAAAATAAACTCAAATGGATTAAAGACCTAAAAGTGAGACCTGAAATCACAGAAATCTTAGAACACAGCATAGGCGGTAATGTCTCTGACATTGTCTGTAGGAACATTTTTCTAGATATGTCTCCTGAGGAAAGGGAAACAAAAGCAAAAATAAACTACCTGACTACATCAAAATAAAAAAAGCTTCTGCATGCAAAGAAACAGTCATCAAAACTAGAAGAGAGCCTACTGAATGGAAGATATTTGTAAATGATGTAATTGGGTGAGGGATTAGTATCTAAAATATATAAATACTTATGCAACCCAACACCAAAAAAACAGATAATCCAGTTAAAAATGAGCCAAAGATGGGAGCAAACATTTCTTTAAAAACAACTCAGATCATGGGCGCCTGGGTGGCTCAGTTGGTTAGGCAACTGCCTTCAGCTCAGGTCATGATTCCAGAGTCCTAGGATCAGTCCTTCATTGGGCGCCCAGCTCCACAGGGAGTGTGTTTCTCCCTCTGACCTTCTCCCCTCTCATGCTCTCTTTCACTGTCTCTCTCTTAAATAAATAAAATCTTAAAAAAAAAAATAAGAAGAAGATGACATCATATGGCCAAAATAAACATGAAAAATTGCTCAACATCACTCATCATCAAGGAAATGTAAGTGAAAACCACAATGATATCACCTCATGCCTGTCAGAATGGCTGAAATTAAAAATGCAAGAGACAACAAGAGGTGCAGATGTGGAAAAAAAGGAACACTCGTGTACTGTTGGTGAGAATGCAAACTGGTACCACCACTGTGGATAACAGTATGAAGGTTCTTCAAAAGATTCAAAATAGAATTACCATATGACCTAGTAATTCCACTACTGGGTGCTTATCCAAAGAATATGAAAACACTAATTTGAAAAGATATATGCATCCCTATGTTTACTGTAACATTATTTATAATAGCAAAAATATGAAAGCAATGCAAGGGTCCATCAATAGAGGAATGGATAGATAAGATATAGTATATATATACATATATGCAATGTAATACTAGGCATAAAAAATAACAAAATCTTGCCATTTGCAAAAACATGGGTGGATCTAGGGGATATGATGCCAAGTGAAATAAGTCAGTCAGAGAAAGACAAGTACCATTTGTTCTCACTCATGTAGAATTTAAGAAACAAACCAAATAAAGAAAAAAATAGACTTAAATATAGAAAACAAATTGGTGGCCACCAGAGGAGTGGGAGGGATGGGCAAAATAGTTGAAGGGGGTTAAAGTGTACTTATGATAAGCACTGAGTAATATGTAGAATTGTTGAATCACTATATTATACACCTGGAACTAATATAACACTGTATGTTACTTATAGTGGAGTTTAAAAAAAAAAAAGGCAGAATATAATCAAATGTGATAAGGTGGTCAGAGCAGTTGAATTCACTGTGAATTAGCCAGTAGGAGAGTAGGAGCAGGCTGCTTGGAGAGAGTAGGCCTGTTTACTGTAACTGCTTTTAATAGGATAGCATTCTGCTGATCAAAAATACTAAGCTAATCTGGGATCTTTGGTTGAATTTTTGAGCAGAAATGCTATTCTTATTAAATGTAAGCATATTTGCTTAAGAATCTCAACCTCTAGAGACTCTAGTCTTAAGAGGGCAAAGGAATATGTGTTTATATTTTTTTTTAAAAAAATTAGGATTTACATGTTTAGCATTGACACTTTAAATTATTTGTTTACCATGTACTTAGAATATTTTCAAGAAATATTTTCCTTGCTTTTGATGGGCATTTTAAAATTTCTTTTACTATGTACTGACATTTGTGATGCATTGTATATAGTGTTAAGAACTGCTTTCTTCATTGAAATCCTTTCATAAAAATTTATGTTTACTTGGCTTAATCAAATATAAGCAATATATCCAAGGAAATATTTGCTATTTTAATCTATTTCAAGTAATTAAATTATATTCAGTAATTTCTATAGCTATAACATTTTCAAAAAGGCATAAATAGCTTTAATCATTCTGAAAAATAGAAAAAGTAGGGTCCCGTTTTTTGACCTGTAAAATACTCATTTCCTAACTCCTTTAACCCTGGTTGCAGCTCTTCGTATTATTTTGTTCATCAGCTATTTCTCACTGAAATTTCTGCTGCCAGCTAGTGTTAAGCAGGCTGCATATCAAACGATTTATCCTCTCCGTGCTCCACTTTCCAACAGCAGTGGCATCTATCATTTTATTTAATTTCCCAGTAAACAACAAGGGAGTTATTTCTGATTCTCTTCAGCTCTCGACTTTTGATCATACTCAACTCTAAATTCTATTTCACGTTTTTCATTTACAGTGTCCATACCCGCTCCTTCCTGTTGTTACAGTGGTCAGTCTCTTTGTCCTCATTCTTATCTGTTGAGTCTATAATAGGACAAATCTCCAAGCCAAATTCTGCTTTTTTACATAACTGAGATTAATAAATTGAACTAATAATCCAACTTTTAAAATATTCTATAAAATATTTAAAATATTTTCAATATTTAAATATTTAAAAATATTTAAATATTTAAAATATTCTATAAAATGTCTATAAAATAAAACTTCAGAGGTTGAAAATTTGTCCCATCAAGTCTCTGTTCTGTTACTTTGCCCATATCGACAACCAAGGATTTATTTTTACCCAACTTGCACTTCTTTTTTTTTTTTGAGAAAGGTTTATTTTTTTTTAACACACAAGTATGTAATTTATTTATATTTTAACATTATATATCTATGTGAAAGTATAAAATAGATAACATATTTATCTTTAAATTGACATTTACAAATAAGATTTTCCTTTGTATTTCCATTATTTAAATGCTTGAATGTGTCAACTGTTAATTCTAATACTTTAACAAAATAGTTTTTTTTAATTTTTATTTTTTATAAACATATATTTTTATCCCCAGGGATACAGGTCTGTGAATTGCCAGGTTTACACACTTCACAGCACTCACCAAAGCACATACCCTCCCCAATGTTCATAACCCCATCCCCCCTTCTCCCAACCCCCCTCCCCCCAGCAACCCTCAGTTTGTTTTGTGAGATTAAGAGTCACTTATGGTTTGTCCATTCTTGCACTTCTGTTTACCATTTCCCCCCCAGATATATCACACATGTAGAAGTGGCTTTGATATAGTCCACATCCTTAAATAATTGTATCTAGCAAATGTACAGAATTCTGTGGTTTAACTGTGCTGCCTATGAACTCATTTGATACAGTAGGTTTATAATTCCCATCATCACTGTTTTACATTTGGAGAAAGTGAAATTCACAAAATAAATAACACTTCAGATGCAGGCCAAAATTAATCCTGAGGCTATAAATATGTTTATAATTTTTTACAATTTGAAAACATGCCTTTATTTCAGTTTGCTTTTTAAAAACAAATACAGGTTTAAAATCTAACACTATTGCTGTTAATTTTAATTGTTATACTTCAAATGATATTAAATTGTGATAGGTGAATGTGTCTTTCTAGTAATTTCAAGACAATAATTTGATTGCATGATTTCACAGCAGAAAATCATTATAGTGCTTTGATTTCCTGACTATGGGGACATAAATACAGAAAGAATTCAGATTATTTGCTGCTATACAAGCACTGATTACCAACATGTATCTGGTACATTTTCATGTGGGCTAGGAAGTCAGTATTAAGATATCCAACTATTTTCTGTCCTTTGTTATCACTTGGATAAATTCATCAAATATATCCTAATCATATTTCACATGTTGCCTTTGGTATTATATTTGTAAACTAATCAATATTATATTGTACTTACTATTATGCCATATATGCATTGTGTTGTATTTATATAACATTTTGGAGAATTGTAAAGACTCAGAAGACCAGGTCTGAATTTTTAAGAAATTACTCAGAACTCTCATAATACTAAAAACTATGAGGAAGCATAATTTAAGTCAAGCCTATGTTTCTCATCAGGTTATTTTTAAAATGCATTTTTTCTTATTATAAGACAAGTATATATTTATCATAAGTTTACAGAGACATAGAAACACAAAAAGAAGAAACTAAAACTACCTGTAGTCTCTGTTCAGATAAAACCACCAAATTATGGTTTTACTGTTGTTTTTCCCAAAAATAAAGCAGTATCTGCCACACAGTGGGTCTTAATAAATATGAGAAAAATAATAAATGAGTAATTACTGTATGAATGGTGGACTGTAGTTAAACTCTAACAATTGGTTTTTCTTTTTCCTTTTTGTAATCCAAGTGCCCCACTTAAGCCTTGATTGTCAAAGTGTCTACTTCAAAGATGGCTATTTCCAATAAACATACTGTTAGCCACAGTAAACTAGATAAAGGTCCCAGCCACCTCCCCTGGCTGAAGCTTTTTTGTTTTAGAGATCTTGTTTGATTTCAATTACTGACGATTTGGGCCACTTGTTTTTTCTCTCCCCAAGCTTTTAATTCCCAATCTTATTTTTTAAACTGACCATTTTTAAATTGATTTATTTTTAAAATTTTAAAGAGTGAGTCCACTAAACCCTAGGCTTCCACCCTCAACTCCAATAAAAGCAGAACCCCAGCATTGTGATTGCTAGTGCTCTCTCTTTCACTCTCTACCTATGATTTCACTGTGTGACCCCCAGGTGTGCTGTATACTTTACAGGTCTTATAAACAATAAACTTTTTTTTAGAGGATTTTATTTATTTATTTGAGAGAGAGAGAGTGATAGAGAGCATGAGAGTGGAGAAAATCAGAGGGAGAAACAGACTCCCTGTGGAGCTGGGAGCCCAATGCAGAACTCGATCCCGGGACTCTGGGATCATGACCTGAGCCCAAGGCAGTTGCTTAATGAACTGAGCCACTCTGGTGCCCCTAAACAATAAACTTTTAATTTTCCAAAGTCTCCTGATGGCTATTGCTGAAGGGCATCATGCAATCATGAGAACCACAACATTGGTTATTGAGAGGCTGACACCAGCACAAAATATTGATATACACCCATATGAATTTTTAATTTTTTAATTAAAAAATATTTTATTTATTTATTTGAGAGAGATCACAAGTAGGCAGAGAGGCAGGCAGAAAGAGAGGAGGGGAGGGGAAGCAGGTTCCCCGCTGAGCAGAGAGCCTGAGGTGGGGCTTGATTCCAGGACCCTGGGATCACGACCTGAGCCGAAGGCAGAGGCTCTAACCCACTGAGCCACCCAGCCACCTCCCCTATGAATTTTTAAAACAAAACTAAGATCATAGAGTAAACATTGCTTTTAACCTTTTTTCCCACTTACTGAGATATCTCTAGCAATTACACAATTCAGGATTCTAGTACCTTTCAAATTATTAAATGACTTAAGTAGTTTAAGTATCATTTTAAGACCCACATCATATAAAAATCTATGAAAAGAGGTCACTTTAACATTTTTTGAATTAGCACACCATGCCTGTCATTGATACTGCCCTACTTCCAATCTCTACTGGATCCCTACAGGTTCAGACTGCTCCACAATCAGAGGCAATCGAGCATCCTTCCACCATCGTTTCTTGACTTTTTTCTCTGACCTCACACCAGTTTCCTCCTAAGAAACTATTTACCATTTCCCAGCAACTCTGAGCTCTTTCATTGTTAGAGCCTTACCACACACTTTTCCTTCTGTCACAAATGCTAGTCTCAGCTCCTCCTTCCTGAGAATACACACTCAGCCTTCCAAATCCAAATCTAAGATTTCACTCCTGGATCCTTTGTCGCAGTGACCTTCAGGAGTCAGCACAAATTACATAGAGTAAGTCACCTAACAGAAATGGAGAGACCTCACATTTTGAGTCAATTCAGAAAGAAAAAAAGGAAAATTTTGATTTGCAGAGGCAGTCAAAACTCTGGACAAAATAATTGCCCTGTTGTCCCATTAATAAGTATAAGTCATCTGAGTCAAGTACATTCTTTTCTCCTTCTTAGGAAACAGTGACATTTAATTCTTCTCTTCTGAGACCCCGTGTGATTGGAGAATGGATTGGTCGAGAAGAGAATGATGCTGACCCACTGGCTGCTGAAATGCTCCAGCCCCCAGTTCCAAGAAGTAAAAAGGAACAATGGGAAAATGAAGATAATAGCTCTAGCCCCGCAGGAAGGTGAGATGAAATGCCTTCTTAGATTCTGAGTATTGTTGGTTGTTAAAAGCGAATGGGGAAATAAATCCAAGGATGTGATTTTGATGAAATAACTTAACAATTTTATATAGGAAATTATGTTGGGTTCCACATAAGTTGGAAATTAATTTCTCTGTTTTAAAATTAAAATTTTGCAGATTTGCTTTTGGATTTTGGTCTTAATTTTTTCTTTTTATCTAAGAAAATCACCATCTCTTTGCTACTAAAACCAAATAGAGAAATAATTTCAAAGACATAGGCTGTCATTCAAGACCCACTATAATGCTGGGCAGGGAGTAGCTGACTATTAAGAATTGGAGATGAAGGGCTTCTCATTTACCAGAGAGATGCAGCTGATCAACAAGAAGAAAACTATTAAATGTATTATAGACCAAATGAAGCAGAATTAATGGAGAATATGAGAGAAAACCTTGGTTTAGAACCGTTTACATTTAGAGTTGGTAACTATGATTGAACATTATTCTTTTCATATTCTATATTTAATTGTGATTTGTGAATTTGAAAGCCCATATTTCACTTACTCAGTCTTATGATGCTCAAAGAAGTGGTAGGAGATGTTGATAGAAGTGAAGCATATTTGAAATGTCCAGATCATATTTATTAGAAAAAAGTATATTCAGTACAACCTTTTTCTTGTTTTGTAATACCAATTGCAGTAAGTAAAATCCCAAAATGAAAACTTCCACAAGAAGTTGGAGTAAAAAAGCATATGGAAGCATGGCTTACACAAGCCTGAGGAAATAGATTTAAATGCTCGTGAATTGAATGTGAGAGCAACCACAACTTTCGTTGGGTGCTATTAGCTGACCACCACAGAAAAGTTTTTCCTATGCATAGCATAGCCAGAGTAACTTTGTATTTCCTACATTAAATTTAGCAGCAACCAGTAACTATTCTTTCTCAAGGAGAAAATTGTATTTTCTACAATGTAATAGCTTTCAGGGTTTTTTTCTTTTTACTTTGACTTATCACTTGGCTAGAAGGAAGGAAATTCAGAATACTCATTAATGTGCTTCAGGCATATAGAAAATTGATTCTATTTCCATTGAGAAATAACTTTTAAATTATTTAAATAGTTGAAGTGTCCTGTGTAAGGAGAAGAAAACCATTTTAAAAAATCCATTTACCTTCTTTTGTGAAATGCCAGATCAATTTCACCTGTCAATGAGGGTAATTTTATTTTTAATACCAGACTTATGAAACCCACTAGACCTTTATCTTAAGTCATTGCCAGATCTTTAATGTAAAGTAGAGAAATGTCAACTTTCATTTTGCTTTCATTTAGTCATAATAATAATCGGAGCTATTTATTGCAAATGTTAGTGCTTCTATTTTCTTCCTGGCTTCAGTGATCTCTGATTCCCTCCTGAATACCCAATAAAGGGGAATATTTCCTTCAGTGTAAGTCAAATCCCTTTCCCAGAAAACTCAACCTATGAAGATCTCTCTCAAGTATTTGTTATGAAATTTTTTTCTTAATGTTACTGTTCTCTATCTTTAAATGATGAATTGAGGTATTCTCTATGAAATGAAGACAGATGAAATCCCACCCCGATGCCCCATCAAAACAGAAAGAATGCGTGCATACTTGAACTTAGTTTAAAGAATAGCAATAAACTATGGGTTAGAAACTGTATCTCTCCCATCTTCTAATACCAAACAGGATTCTGAATTTATATCAGGAACTCACATAGCAATAGATTTGATTTGGATGAATAAAAATGGATTGGGAGAAATTCTTTAATGACTTTAGACGTTATAACTCGAGCATTAGCTTTTGCCTTTAAATAGTAATGAACTTGTAGTATAGCAATCTTAAACATTAACAGGCTAAGTGGTATTCCAGGCTTCAGAAGGAGAATTCATTTTCAAGGTGACTTCTTCCATTTTTCTCTCCCCTACTGGGCCTGGAACATTGTCATTACCAACAGACATCTGTTATATGAGTGAAGGAGGCACATAGAAGGCTGTGAGTAGACATCTGCTAAATAAAGCTTATTTATAAGAAGGGTTGTTTATAGTCTATCCTAACTTTTTGCCCTTTCCTATCACAATGTTGTTAAATGCTCGAGTCTCATTTGAATGGCTGTTATTAACAACACTCCATCTTTAGTACAGAGCCAACTTTTCTCCTTAGGTCCTGCATATGGAACATTGTATAAAGAGGGTCAGCAACTTTAGAACACAAAGCTGTCACCTGAAGGGTTAAGTGCTAGTTAAAAAGAAAGTGGTTATGAGAGCAATATGGAGAAACTAATAGGATATGAGAAGAGTGACTGACATGGGGTCCTTGACCACTCTGTAGTCTCTGGATGGACCCAAGAGGTCTGTGGATCTCTTGAAATTAATTTATGTGGACAAGGTTCTGTGCACATGGGCATTTTCCCAACACATTCTTCTTAGATTTTCCATAAGGTTCTATTAAGTAAAATTAAAGGATCTAAGCAAGAAAAAGAATGGGGATTTATAAAAGAAAAAGGTGAATACATTGGGGAATGATTGAAGGATTTTTAATAATACCAATTGGCATGAATTGCAATGGCTTATCTAGCCATTTAATGGGAATGGGAAATCTATGTGTTTATTGCACATTTAGAGATATTAAAAATAATCATACATTGATAATGTAAATGTAAATTAAAAATGAGTGTAATAGATCTATATAATTCTGTTTGAAGCCATATTTTTCTATTTTAAGCCATCTTAATTAAAGTTTCCAAAGCTGGGTAATGGATTTCCTAAAATTACTAGCTAAATTCTAATGTGAATTTGTAAATAGGCTTATCAAGCCTTGAAAGCCTAATGAAGCTCCTCTGAGCTTAACTACTTTATTAAAGCAAGAATAATATCAATAAATATTATAGATCTGGTAAATTGGCTTTATTTGTTCAGTGAGCATTGTTATTAGATGGTAAATATGCCATAAAATGAATAGAAAATCTTATAATTTAGAAATATGTATTAAATATTAAAATAAAAGCTAAATTCACTTTCCACTAAGCACTGTTTCTTTTTATTAAAGCTCCTAATTGCTTCTCATGTATCTGTTAACAGAGCCTAGAAATGTTCCCCTTTTTTTAGAGCTTCCTCAATTGGCAGGAAGAGACAAATAATAAACAAGTAAATATGCAAACATATACCATAAATTCAAGTAGTGATTAGTGGCAAGATGGAAAATAAACCAGAATAAAAAGGAAGAAAATTAATAAGGGGCACTATTTTACGTAAGAAGTCCACAAACAACCTTAATATTGTCAGATTTTGGCTATTGTGGACATGATATAAAATATGTAATACATTTCAGAGACTGAATTAAGCTATTTTAGGGATATTCTAACTTGTAAATTTTAAGGAGAGAGAATATTGATTAATCAAAAATTAATCTGTCAAAGGAATAAAAAAAAGAGGCCTTAAAAATATCTAAAACATGCAAAGAATGTACCTTATGACTACACATTTCTTTTTTAGAGCCAAAAAAGTATGTAACTAAATCATGCATTTATTTCAGAAGGTTGATGAGATCATTTTGATATGTTCAAAATTTGTTCTTTCTCATTTATTCATTTATTTCTTTAGGAGATACATATCCTAATTCAAGTTATTTTATGAAAATATTGCTAATTACCTATGGACTTACAGACTCATAGGTGGTTTCTTATGAGACCAGCAACATTTTGAACTTACTGTCTAGGACTCATGGCCTACCACTATCTTCATGACCAAACCATGTATTTTAATGAGATTCAGGAAAATACTTACTGCAAGCTTTATGAAATTATCATGCTCATTGTTGGCTTTTGAATAGGAGTTATGCATCTATAATATACCATTTCTTCCTTATCATCAGTATTCCAATCTACATAGTTTCTCTTTTTTCTTTTTCACTACCAATATATTTTCTCTCAATTTTCATATCTGTCAAGTAAGACTCATATACATATTCTTAAATTAATTCTTACTTTATTTAGTGTGTTTAAAAAATGGAGTTCAGAACGAAAAAGTGAATTTGTGCTAGATACTGGGTGAGACCAATATGAAAAAGAACATCCTAGATTCAAAGAAACTCTTTATAACCTCCCTTCAACAACCTGGGCCTTATTGCAAGGAGAGTCCTTTAATTTCCAAGTAGAGTCGAGAGGAAGGGCACAGATTCTACCTGCTAGGCTGCAGTGGTGAACTAAACAAGCGTAGGAGAAGGATTAAGAGAGAAGAAATTCAGTTTTCCACCAAAAAATGCACCTGGGATCAGATAAAACTAATACTTACCAACCTATATTCAGAAACAAGAATACAGCAGGGCCAGATATCCAGGGAAGAGTGGGGTCCAAAGGAGAGAAGCAGTGGTCAGGATGTATGCCATCAGGAGGGGGAGGAAGGTGCTACCTGGAGAGATAAGCTGAGGGAGAGGAGTGGCCACATTAAAGCATCCTTTTCCATCTGATCTGGTTTAGAATTTATCTTTTTGAACCAAAGTAAAATGACGTCCTAGATTGTATAATTATTACGTTGAAGTATTAATTGCTCTTCTTTCTCATAAGGCACCTAACCTCTCCCCATCCCACTTACCACTCATCTGCAGTAAAAGTCTTGCTTCCCTGAGGCAGGGTGCTATTTTCTCTCTAATGTTGTGTTTTCACTTCTACAATCTATAGGTAATGGAGTTGGAATAGAGGAAGGTGTCATCCTTGCTTGTAGACCTTGCTGTCTCCTTTCTCCCTAATAAAGTATCTTATTGTGAATTTCATGTTTTATCCATGAAAGTCTTCCACCACTTCTTGTAGCAATAATTTGTCAGTTCCCAGGTCATTCCCTTTGTCCTAAATATACAAGCATCTGGCTCAACTGTCACTTTCCCCTGCACCCTTCCTATCTTGATGAAGTTAATAACAATATTAATGATTCCTCCCGACCTAGCGTCTTCTTCCTTTGCCTACTCTTCACTACTGATCTTGAATTCCACCTATTCCCTCTGTTATATCTAGGACTCATTATTATTAACTGCAAACTCTAGTGTCAGTTTCTATGTATTTCACTTTTTGACTACACCTTCTGTCTTTCTAGTTCATTCCCTCTGGTACCCAGCTTTAACTAGGACCCAAATATACTGGTTCTACTGAGTTTTTCTTGCCACTCATATAGTTTTTATTTTTATTTATTTATTTATTTGCTGTCACAGATAGTTTGTTCTTTTTTTTTAATTTATTTTTTCTTTTTAAATTTTTCATTTCTTTTCAGCGTAACAGTATTCATTGTTTTTGCACCCCTCCCAGTGCTCCATGCAATCTGTGCCCTCCCTACTATCCACCACCTGGTTCCCTCAACCTCTGACCCCGCTCCCCTTCAAAACCCTCAGGTTCTTTTTCAGAGTCCATAGTCTTTCATGGTTTACCTCTCCTTCCAATTTCCCTCAGGAGAAGGGAGTTGAGGGAAATTGGAAGGGGAGTAGTTTTTATTTTTGATTCATTATTTTGATCTACTTATTGAATATATCCTGGTTCCCTTACCTCTTTTGTCCTTTGTTTTCCTTGTGTGGTAAAACTACCTTATTTAAATCTAACTCTTTGTCTGTTCTGTGGCTGAACTGGCATGCACTTCTTCCAGTGGAGAACACTTGGCTACACTGACTGGTATCATTGTGAATTCATGACCACCAAGAAAGAGAGGGCACAGAAAGAGTGGGAACATAAGCAGAGGCAGTGGGAGAGGGAGTCAGGCTTCCCACTGAGCAGGGAGCGTGATGTGGGGCTCAATCCCATGACCCTGGGATCATGACCTGAGCCCAAGGCATACGCTTAATGACTGAGTTACCAAGGTGCTCCTATATTATTCTTGAAATGATAAAATTAAAAGAATGGAGAACGGACTAGTGGTTTCCAAGGATTACAGACAGGGACGAAGGCATATGGAGGAAAGCAGGAGTGGTTAGAAAAGAGTCTTGTGGTGTTTGAAATGGTCTGTATCTTGATTCTGATGGTCGGTATATGATACACAAACCTACACAAGTACTAAAGTTATCTAGAACTAAATACACACAGGCATACACATACAAATGAGTACAGTTAAAATGGGAAATCTGAATGAGATCGGAAAATCATATCATTGTCAGGATCCTGGTTATAATATTGTACTCTAGTTTTATAAGATAATGTTATTGATGGAAACAGTGTAAAGAAAGAGTACATAGGATCTCTCTTTATCATTTCTTAGAACTACATGTAAATCTGTAATTATTTCAAAGCCAAAAAAATCAATTAAAAACATTAGTGAACTGTTGAAAAGACCTTGAGATTTTGACAGTCAACTTCCCCCAACAATCTTTCAACAACGAATGTTAGTATCAATTGGTGATTCTAGCCTGAAGAGTTAAACTATGTTGGTGGTTGCAAAATGGTGGTTTTTTGAATCTGTCATTTCTTCTATATTAACCAGCATTAGTGTGGAAAAATAAAAGCTTTTTCTCCATCCCTATTTCCCCTGACCTTCTCTAACATATTCACCCTAATTTGGAGGTGAACAGGGAGGTGGGGCTGATTGATCTTTGCTCACTGGTGACATGCAATGTCATTTTGCTCTTTCCATTCCCTACTTTGACAGGCTGAACCTGGTACTTCTATTAAGACAGCTTGAAATGTTCTGATCTGTGCCGTGAAATTTATCTGGTTGGTTCTTTATTTTTGTTTTTTGTCAAGCTTCCTCAGCATTTTGGCCTGGAGGCAGTGGGGACAATGCATTTAACCTATTTGCCTTATGGTTCTTTACCTTTAGAAAGTGTTATCTTTCCATCCTGCTTGGGGAAGACTTCCTCTACATATCATGTGTTTTTTATTTTATGGGGTGACATTTGGCATTTCCTTTCTTTGGACAATAACAGGAAAAGAAATTGAATTACAGAGAAGAGAAGAACTTAGGGACAGTTTTTGAAACTCTATGTGTTTGCTGTTTGTACTTGTAAGTTATCCGGTCCGACACTGTCTTGAGAATTTGGAGGAGAGGGAACCATGAAAGGCAACATTTACCCAAAGGATCCCAGCTTTATCACCAAGAAACTCTTCCAAATTTACAGACTCTCTAGACTGGAAGAACCTGAGAAACATTTAATTGCCAGTTCTGTATCCATCCTTTCTTTTACCTCATCCTACCCCAAGATCTAGGCAGCATGATAGGACAATGAGGAAATTTACTTTAATCATAGAAATTAAAATTTTTTTGTTGTGTGGGTGGCTCAGTTGTTAAATGGCAGGCTCTTGATTTCAGCTCAGGTCATGATCTTCTGGACGGAGCCCCGAGTCATGCTCCGTGCTCAGCGGGGAATGTGCTTGAGGATTCTCTCTCTGCCTCTCCCCCTACTCGTGCTCTCTCTCTCTCAAACAAATAAATAAATCTTAAAAAAAAAAAAAAAAGAAATTAAAATTGTCATTTAAAATAATCTTGTCTGTGGTGCCTGGGTGGCTCAGTTGGTTAAGTGTCTACCTTTGACTCAAGTCATGATCTTGGTGTCCCGGGATAAACCCCAACATTTGGCTCCCTGCTAAGCAGGAAGTCTGCTTCTCCTTCTTCCTCTGCCCCTCCACGCTGCTGGTGTTCTCTCTCTCTGTCTCTCAAATAAATAAACTTTTAAAAAAATAATCTTGTTATAGTATGTTAAAATAGCTATCCCATTACATTTGTTTGTAAATCAAGGAATTTCATATAAAAATCTGGATTTTCTGCCTCCTCTTTAAAAAAAAATCAGAAAAATTCTTTAACAGTGGGCTCTCATTATGACTTGGTGACAGTTGGTAGGAGCTGAGTAGCACCTCCTCCCTAAAGTGGGGCAGAGTTTCAGTTTGCCATATTTCTTACCTATACTTACTTGTGAGATGGTCAATGAGGTACCAAAGGATGTCTAGGAAGGAAGACCGTCTGTATTTCCCTTATCCTTAGGGAAGATATTGCTAATATGACTATAATTTCACATAGTGAAATTAATCAAATGAAAATTTGGTTTTAGATTATTTCATTTATCAGAGCTAATTAATAGAGTTGTCATCATTGAAAACTAACATTTAAATATTTCTTCAGCTTAAAGGTGGAGCCCAAGACTAAAGGATTAAAACAGCAGCAACAGCAACATAAGAAACTTCTGGCAGCAATGCTCTCTCAAGATTCTTTTGAGTCTCTCCACAGCCCTACCCCATCTGTAACAGAAGAAGATATTGATAATGAAGATGATGCAATGGAATTGCTGGGTAATTTTAAAAATTAATAATTTCTCTTTTTCTTCTTCTCTGGCATTGTAAAAATGTGTAGTGATTAAGAGATTTTAAAGTTTTTGAATAGTTTTGTCTTAGGGGAAAGAAATCATTTAACATATACTCTATACATTAGCCTTTCACAAAGTTGCATGTAAGAACTAACTTGAAATCACCTAAGCATGTGAAGTATTTATTAGACTGTATTTTGTGCTTTGTATATGCAGCACTTTACCTTCTGACTTCTTACTCAACCTTTATTCCATGTGCAATTGTGATAAAAATTCAAGTCTGTCTGCTTTATTCTCTGATTATGGTTGCCTTGATCACATCTTTTGTCTATAAAATATATCCAAAATACGTATTTCAGCCCTCACCCCAAGATGTTCCCCTATTGTTTCAAGGATGTTTTAGAAAAATACAGTAAAATTTAGATGGCAGTTAGTAAATTAGTGTTTTATGTCTTCCATAAGTTAGAGGAGAGTTTGCAAGATTCCAGGGTTTTCATAAGCTTGTTACTTTCATGAAAAACCTGTTGTATATGTGGGGAACCCTTTATATCTTAAGTAAAGTAAATGTGTGTTTTTATTTAACCATAAATCTTTGGGTAGTACTTTTTTTAAAATTGAACTTTCCTTTATTCTAAGTCACTAAAACAATTTCTAAATACTTTTTAATCATGTACTAAATGATATAAGTAATGTAATCATATGAAAGCTGCAAGTAAGTTTAACATAGAATAAGGAGTCCCAGAAAATAAATAATGTAATCATTTGAGAGCTGCAAATAAGTTTAACATAGAATAAGGAGTCCCAGAAATATATAGACATTTAAACTTTTTTTCCTAAACCAGCTTCCTGGGTTATAAGTGTTTATGGAAGTAAAATGTTATCATGATAAAAAATGGTATAGGTCTCCTTGCATAGACCTACAAAGATGTTATTTACTCAGTGATGGCAAGGTCACTGATGTTTCCTGATGTTTTAATACTGGTTTTTTTTTTTTTTTTTTTTAAAGAACAACGAAGTCTGGGTGTTTTTTGTTTTGTTGTTGTTGTTTTTTTTTTAAACGAATCTCATCTCCCCACCTCCAAATCATTGATGTGGGAGATGTGCCTGATGTTGTGGTATCCTCATTCAGCTTCAACTCAGACAGTGTTTACCAAGCACTTACCATGTGCTAAGCACTGAGCTCAGTCCTAGGGACATAAAAAATAAAATAATCATAGATCCTGTTTACAGGAACTTTACATTTCTAGTGTTTGAAATAAAAATGTAAATACATAGTAATTTTTGCTACAGGTGCTAATTTGATTAAGCACACAGTTTAATGTAGGGATAACACCTAATGTGGAGGTAGGGGATGGTGGCCAGGGAATGTTTCATAGAGAAACCAATTGCAGTGGTGGAGGACAAGTAGATGGAGTTACAGCAGGCAGAGTATGGTCATTACCCTTGTAGGTTTGCACTTTGTAAGAATAGCCTCTTTTGCTATTGTGCTCTGTAACAGTGCCTGTAAATTGTTCCTTTGCTTTGGTCAGTAACAGTGAAGGGGGCAAGACTTAAATTGTGACTGTCAATGGAAGGGCCAAGAGGTTGTCCATATAACATCAAGGTTATCTTTTTGGTACATCGACACTGGGTTGTGCCGATAGTATTCTCTCTCTCCTTTCCTTTACATGACAGCTCTTGGTCAGTTGATATCCCCAGGAAGGCAGTTATACTTAACTTGCAAAGATAATCTTTGAAGAAATCCAGGCATGTTCCAAATCACTTTGGATTTCCTAATAGCCTCAGGAGTATCTCGACAGGATGTGGGAAATCATAAACTTCAGTGATACTGAGGAGTCCTTTACAGAAACCCAAGTGTCAGTCAGTGCTGGTACCCTCCAGATCTCAGCTCCTCTGAAGTTTCTAGTCTCCCAAGTTGAAGACCAGACAGGTTTGGGAGACTATTTAATTTGGACAGTTAATAGCTGGTCCTCAGGTTTTTTTGTTTGTTTGTTTTTGGGATTTTTTTTTTTCATTTAGACATTTTAGTCTGTGGTCTGAGCAAATTTAAGAATGAGAGATATTCGAAAGTTTGGACTTTCTCCATGTAACTCTACATTATCTCAGCATAGGCTGCAGTAGTATACTAATGCTGGTCCCTAGATCATGAGATTGCTCTGCCATGACATGGAATGTTCCAAGTCCACAGGGCTATCCTCTAAAATAATGCCATATACAGCCCTGTTGCCTAGTTTTCTCAGTGAACAAAGGTCATATAGAAGAAAATTGTGTCCAAAAGACTGTTTTGCCTAGAAGTTCACTAATTATGTAAAATGGTACTTGAATGTGAAATATATGTCTTTAAGACCCAAGTATTCCTATCCATTCAATTATTTAGAAAATAAATATTTAAAATATAAGCTCAGTTTTTTTCAAAAGTAGTATATATAAATTCATGATTTAAAATTTTACTTATGCTTTTATCTAAGATGATGATTAATCTCTTACATGAAATCAAACAGATTTATGTGAAAAATTTCAGTTAATATAAAAGTCAAAACTTTTTCAGTCAAGATATAGTAATGGATGAATGATTATTATGGATGAGTATGGATATAAAATAAAATGATTATTAAGTTATTCAGTTTTAAGATCTGACATCTTCAGTAGCCATCTATGTCTCTATTAATATTTCAGTAGATTTCAATCCCTAACTAATCAATTGATGTTATATTGCCAAATCAATTTAGAAACTGATGTCTACTTTTCCAGCTCTTTCAATATTAGATTTCAATCATATTGTTTATTTTTAAAGAATTTTAAGTCCAAGTTTTTTGAAGCCTGGTCCCACAGAAACATACATGATTGTACATATTTGAGGAAAATACGAATGCTAAGTTCCTGAAAATTTATTTGAAATCAAATTTTAGTATGTAGAACCATTGTAAAAGATGAGAGACATCTGGTATTTAAAATATCTTTTGCAAATCTGCAACATTGTGTAGAATAAGTTTGCTATAACATATATGTGTTTTCAGTGTATAACTTGTCTGTATGAGGTATAACTGATTGAAAAATTTATTATGTCCAAGGGTAGTCTGTACTCTTTGTGAAGTGATAAATAAATGAGAAGTATAATTATTAATATTAATGTAACAAGGGATTGTTCTTCAGTAAATTGGTTGAAGGAGGAAAATAAGTCTTTTAGTTGAATAAGTAGAAGTAAGTAAAACTTCTTACCTTAATTTTTTTATTAAAGGATCTAGCATTAATAATATGTATTGGTTAAGATTTAATTCTTCAGAGTTGTTTAATTGTATGTTTTTGGATTTCTATTCAAGTGTATTGGGCATGTGAAAATATAGAACATACAGCATCTATAATTTTTAAAGTAGATTAAATATTTACTATAAGATTGTTTTAAATATAACTTTTAAATTCTGAGCACAAAAAATGTGGAATTAATATATAACAGAGAACAAAATATCCAAATTTCTGGAATTTTAAGATATAACAATTTTAAGCACCACTGAAATTGGTGCTCTAATTACAGAAGACATGAATATAGTATCTGCCAGCTTACCTCAAAGTAATTAGTTCTCATCTTCAAATATAAGATACTCTCTAATATTTTAGTAACTATGCTAGAAATACAATGATCACAGTGATTAAATTTGTGTATTTTTAAAAGTTATTAAAATCAATAATTTTTCAAAAGTAGAAAGACAAATTACAGTGGTACAGCAAGGGATTTATAAAAAACCTATCCAAATCTTTTACTTCCTTAACTTTCATAGAAAATTTGAGGAACTTCACTAATTTAATAGATATTTGAGCTTGTAAATGTAAGCTCATTTTCATTACATGCATTTTTATTTTATTTTTTAGTGAAATACTAATTGCAATTATGTGTTTTATTATTTTCTATATAACTTATACTCCCTTGAAAATATCAGAATTTTTTGAAAAGCACAAGTATTTGTCTTACACATTTTAGCGTAAGATATTACTTAAAAAATGTTTTTTGGCTTTCTTGGAGTCGATGATGAGGCAAATATCTAAAAATCACATTCCAGAGATGCTAAAAAAAGAAAAAAACATTTATATTTTCTGGTCTTGGAAAGTATAATCATATAAATAAAATTAAATAATCATGTAAAAATGAAAACTAACATTTTATTACCAAAAGCAAACAAGGTAATAGCACATATATTTTATTTGTTTTAAATATAGTAATTATGAACAGTTTATGAACAGTTATACTGCTATTCTTTGCAGAATACAGTGATTTCTAAATTTCTAAAACCCCAATATCTTACCAGATTATATATAACATAAACTTAAGTTTCAAGAGAAACTCATTGCATTAAGGCAGTCTTACGGCAAATTCTTTTGCATTGTGACCAGTCTTTATAAATTTAAAGTTCACTTTCTGTTCTTTTCTTTTTTTCTCCCAGCTGAAGGCTTCTTAAAACAGAAAGAACCCATATTTACAGAATAAAAACATGTATTTCAATTAGTGAAAAATAGATACTATCATTCAATGATGTTAGAAAAAGAGGGGAGAGGACGCTAAATGTTAAAAAAAAAACTACCTACTTACCTACCTATCTGTATACTTATATTCTAGTGATATTAAGTATGTGAACCAGTCTAAAAACATGTAAACTTTGTTTTCTTTGAGTATTGATCATTGGAAATACCAGGACAATAGAAGAGTTATCACTTTAAAATAAAGATTCTTTGTAGAAAAGCTTCTTTTAAAAAGTCAAGGACTTCACAAAGTTAAATTTATGGATCCTTTAATATTATCTGTAATGTTGCTTTAAATACTGCTTAGAATTTCATTCAGCATAGTACCAAAATAACTTAATATGATACATATTAAGTACATATTAATGAATACATATGAGTAATTTGTACAATGAGTACATATTAGAGGTTAAAATATTACAAATTTGTGGGGTGTTAAAGCATAGCGATTTTAAGGACCATGGAAGTCAGTGAAATCTAGAACATACCGAATAAAATAACACCCAGATCACCTCAATCTAAGTAGCTCTTTTTTTAAAATACAAGATACTTTCAGAAATCCCAGTAATTAAACTGGCAGTTGATGACCACAGTTACCCAAACATTATAAAAAATCTGCACATATATTTTTAAATGTTCACTAAATGAATTAATATATTTGAAAAACTAGGACTTCACACAGATGTGAGTAATAAGTAATAACAATAACAATAAGTAATAACAATAGTTAATACTAAGTAATAAGTATTAACTATTGTTGAGCTGTGTGATATTTGTAATAGAAATTCTGTGAAATGGTCCTGCTATTGGATATGGTCCTGTATTTTTGAATTCTAACTTTAGCTTGCTTTAGAGCCATCAATGTCTGCACAAAGACCAAGTAAGTTCAGGCTAAAGTGTCTTCTAAGTGGAGTTGAATAGCACTGTGTTTGTCTCTCTGGACTACAGTAACAACATTTGAGAAAATCCACCCAGACACATTTTTTCATTTAACACATAACATGTATCTGCTATGTGAGCTGTACTAATTCATATTATTATACAGCACTAGAATATTAATCTTTTATTTTTCTAATTACTTGATCTCTTTGGGCTTTGAGAGAATGTTGCATCTAGTGAACATTGGCATCTGTATAGAACCAGCAATTTATAGATTTTAGCTTCAATTACCAGCTAGCCCATTTATTAATTCATTCATAGGTTTATCAATTTCTCTACTTACAAAGTGACTCTGCACCTTCCTGGGAGTTCAAATTTATACAAATATGAGCATGTTTCATGAAATATTAACTATTCAGAGATGATTCTCAAAATTTCGTTTGCTTAAGAAGCTTATTTTAAATAAAAATTCCAGTCCCCTCTATCCCTAATTTTTGGTTCATTAGATTTGAATACATCCCATGAATCACCATTTCCAACAGGAATGCCCTTCCTCCTGTTCTTTAAGAAATTCTGTTGCAGGTGATCTGTACAGCATACAATGAGAAACATTTTTTTGTTGTTTGATCTAATATATCACAAAGCAAGGGGAATAAAATTATAGAAAGTGTGATTTTTATAATAAAAAGAGCATGGAATAGAGGTTTCTGAGTTAACCAAGCTCTTTTGAAATATTTCCTGTAAGACATGGACAAGTCTTGCTTAGAAGCTTTGGTTACTATAGTTTGTATTACTAATTATTTCTGTCTTCCCTCCCAATATTATATTTTATAGGGCCTCTTGAAAGATGAACTGCTAGAGTACAAAAATTACATAAGTTATAAAATGATTCTAGCATAGACCTGTGGACATGGTTTCATTGAGATTCTATTTTATCAGATTATTATTCTAAACTTTATGTGGGATTCTGACTTTGCTTTTGTTAGATAAGACTGATAGACCCCTTCACAGTCTTCTACAAGTACTCACTTTGTGTTTGGGATTGCATTTGTTATTCATTCTCTTCATTCCTCATTTGTGTTTCTTTTCAACAAAATATTGGAACATTCCCAAATGATAACTGACATTTACATGTAGAGATTGGCTTTTAAATAATACAAACTTGCATGTCACCAAAAACATACGTCATCCTACCTGATAAACTCTTATGGCATTTAATAAGAAATTTTTTTTTTTTCCTAGTGGTAAAAGTAGATCAACATAGCAGAATAAAGTCAAGAGTTTTAAAATAAGATCTAAACCCATAGATATATTATTGACAATTGTCCTTCTTCTCCACTGTAGACCTCTATGAAAATTCCTTTATTTCAGAAATAGCTCTTTTAGTATATTTGTAATTTGTTTAATACATATTTCTCACTTTGAAATAAGTTACAGATTGTTTAACATATAACAGTAATATAAGTTAATATGCTTTTCCATATTTAGGTCATACTTTTCATTGAGTATCTTGCAAAGGTGTGAACCACATTGTGATGTGATTATTGGTCTATGTCCAGAGCACTGAACTAAAAAACTCTAAGACCAGCTCCAGCCCTCATGCTACCTTCTGTTAGTTTTGTCATCTGAGCTACAAGTACCTAATTATAAAATGTTGGTAACAATTTCAATCTTCCTATCATATAGGGATGTTGTAGGAATAAAAATGGGGTGTTCTCTGTCCTATTTATATTATATATAATAATTATTTTCTTTTTGTCATAATAGGAATATTTGGGATAAAAACCTAGAATTTATAGATGGAACTTTGCTTCCAAGTAAATTTATATCCTCCAACCCCATATACATTTTGTCTGGCTATAATCACAGAAAAAATAGCTTCCTGTAGCTTTGGAAATAGCAGCTAACAGTAAAAATTGATGTTTCCCACAAGATAATACAATCAAAGTCTACAAATGTATTTGCAAACCAAAATAACATATCAATATAATGCATTACTTTTTTTAATTTTTAACATGGATATTTAAGAAAGGGCAAACAGTGATGTGGTTTGGTTAAAGATACAGAGCAAATTACTCCACTGTCTTTAATTTTTTTCCATATAAGTATGTAATTTCTAGGAGGAAAAGAAAAATGTTTTGTGCATGCACAAGAGTATCCACTAGCATAAGTGAGCTGGGAACTGAACAGAGGGAGAGACAAAGATGAGATATGTAAAAACTAGAATTTTGTACCAGATATTTACATGCTTTTGTGTAAATAAAACCATAAAAGTGTTGAAAAATCTACAAGCTTTAAAAACTCTTCATTTATATTGATAAGAATGAAAATATTGATACAGCATACTTTTCTGGGTTTACATTAATTCATTGTATAATCAAATCACAAACAATTTGAAAATCAGTGTTAACTATTATTAGGGTTTTGTTGCTTTTGCAATAAACTTTCACATTTCAAATTCATAATAAAATGGTGATGTTATACTTCAAGATGATTTGTTTAGCTGTGGTATTGATTTTCACAGTTTGAATTTAAATTAATTTTGTACTCTATGTAAGAGCCATTTGAAAGTAGTACCAAAATCACTATTTTATTGTATTTTTTGCTTGCTTGAAAATATGCAACAGAATGTTATTAACTTAGCATTGACATTAAAAAGATAGGCATTAAAGAGGTATTAAAACTGTTCTGAATTGTTTAAAACTTCTTGTGTAACAGCAGTAATCTGTTTAGATTTCTACATGTTACAGTATTACTGATATTTAATCATCTCTAAATAGAAAACTAAAATTATTGAGGTTATAATATTGAATATGCAGTAATAGAGGGGTTATAGAACTTGTTAATTATTTTCAATATCTGAAAGCAACAGTTTCTGTAAAGTTTCATTAAAGATTTTTAAAGGTATTTTAAAATACCTTTTTGAAAAGCACAAGTATTTGTCTTACACATTTTAGTGTAAAATATTACTTAAAAATGGTTTTTTGGCTTTCTCAGATTTGATGATAAGGGAAATATCTAAAAATCACTTTTTAAATGTATTTTAAAGATACATTTTTCAAAATCTGAAATATTTAAATGGTTCTATATAGGAATTTCTTTTAGAATGAAAGTATTATGATTTTCTTTTTTTAATAGTCTTATAGTGTGTAATTTCAGAAAATACTCTTAATAATCATGAAAATATTTTTTTAAGTTGCTCTAAAACTTTTAAATAGAAGGGTACTAAGGAACACAATGGGAAAAAAATATGATACTGTTCTAATGGAGGTAAATAAAATTTAGTGATTTTATTTTACTTTTCAACATTTTAGTTTCTTTCTACAAAAGAGATTCAATATCTAATATTAATATAAAATGAATTTATGGAGTATAAATGTAAAATTTAATGTAAAATTTTAGTTTCTTTAAAATTTACTTTTTCAGGAATTGTCAAAAAGGAGCCTATTAGGTCAGCTGCTTCTCATCTTTTAAGCACTATCATATTTACTTTTTAAATTACCAACATTTTTTTGAGTAAAATCTATTTCAGGAGTTTAATGTAGAGTATTATAAATTTGGTAAAACAAACAATATAATTGTGAAAGATAGTATAGCATGATATTAGAAATAACAACAGCTTACATGAGCTTTGTATGAGCTTTGTATTCAGGCAACCTTTGTTCCAAGTTTCACTGTAGCCTCTTACTAATTCTGTGATTTGAGAACACTAACTTTTTTCTTTCTAATATCAGATACATCATCAGAAAAATAGAAACTTTGGCAATACTTATAGGGTTTTGTGAAAATTAATAAATAATTCATATGAGGTAGTCAGTGCATCTGATAAAGGATTAGAGCTAGGAAAAGGATTTGTTACTGTACTTATTATTTATATACCAATTCCTTTCCTATCTCCATTTAGTAGATATGGTTTAGTACATATGAGAAAGAAATTAAGATCCTAGGACTTTGGCCTTGGGGGTTTAAGTTTAGTCTTTATCATAAATGTCTCATATAGATACGTTCCACATATTTAGAAATTATTTCAACAGGTACTCTCCACTTGATATTTAAGTCCTACTTCTAATTTTTTCCCTTACCTTAAAAAAAAAAAAAATCACAGGCTACTTTCTCATAAGAGAATGCCACAGTGTGTCAGAAAGAATCTTGGCTTTTTCTTCCATTGAAAGATAATATCCCCATTAGAAGAGAATATTATAATATTCCATTTTTTTCCTAATAATTTGACTGAAGAAATTATTTTCAGCAATTTTAAATACTAAAACTTTTTAAAAATAGTATCAAAACCTAGGAATTTATATTTGATTTTCTCTTATATGTTTTTGTTTTTGTTACCAGATTTCTGCCTCCCTGATTTACAGTCATTGACATTCATAGGCCTTAACTAGTCTAAGAAAGGTGATATCTGGTTTGTAGAAACATGGAGACTTTTTGGCCCATGCACCCCAACTTACCTTGGGAATAAGAATTGTTACATTCCAAAACTGGCTCAAAGAAGTAATGATTTTCCAAAGCTTGTGCAGGCAATATGCATTTTCATATTAAAACGCATTCTTCTCTTTTTTTTTTTTTCCCAATAATGCTATCTTTTACCTTCTCATGATACAGAAAATCCACATCCAATAATATAAGCAAAAATATCAGGAGAGGAAGAGGGTTTTTTTTTGTTTTTTGTTTTTTTTTTCCGGGCTACAATCTGGTGTTCCTATCTTTTTTTTTTTTTTTTTTTTGTGAACTTCAGTTGTTCATAATCTAAAACTTTCTCAAATAACATTGTTATGATTTTGATACTATCTGATTCCTAACATCTGGGTGGCTGAGTTAAGGACATCTTTTACTGAAAGTAGTAGTTTAAGATAAGAAATGTGTCTCTGCTCATATATAATCTAAACACAAAAGGACCAAGGGCCAAACAAACTCCTAGCCACTCTACTTTGATAAAGAAAATTAACAATGTGAGAGAAGTGGGGTTCTTGGGTGGCTTGGTTGGTTAAGCATCTGACTCTTGATTTTGGTTTAAGCATTATCTCAGGGTTTTGAGATCCAAGCCCCATCTCTGCCGATGCTCGCATGGAGCTTCCTTCAGATTCTCTCTCTCCCTCACACTTCGCTGCTCCCCCGCACCACTCACACTCTTTTCTCTCTTGAAAAAAAGAATGTAAGAGAAGTTATTCTCCAATATAAAAGTTTTTAACTGGAATAAAGACATTTCTAAAACATACATTTAAGAAGATCAAAAAAACCAACATTTTTTTGTGATAAAGTTCAGATTATGTCCTCGCTATTCCACTAATAAACAAACATGGTTGTTCCTTTAGAAATGTTATCTTTGTTTAAAATACAATCTCCAGCCATAAAGAGAAATGCATTTCACATTTATAAGTTTATTTTCTAAATGCTATAATTTCTAAATTGTATCATTGCTTTCTCTAGGAATCAAGTATTTAAGTAGTTCTTGGTTCAAGGGGGGGAAAAGCACGAACAGTCATGTGTTCATTACTGGTCTTATAATGACTTCAGGATTTTGGCATTCTTGGTTCGCTTTTCCACTGAATGTTCAAATGTGCATACTATCAACTTATTTTATTGTTTATTACCTTCCTAATAGGCAAAAAAAAAAAAAAAAAAGGAAACTTGAACAAAGAATAATTTTCTTTAGAAAAATACTGGCAATTTTGACAATATAAGCTAATTTAGGAACTTCTAATAGCAAATATTCTAGAAGTCAACTGTCCTTTAAAGTAATATTTATTTCTTATTATTAAAAGATATATATTCAGTGTAAAGAGTAAAATTATAGAAGTCAAAGTAGATAAATGTTAAATGTTACACAGAAATAATTACTGTTAAAATGTTTTGGTGATATTTTAGATATTTTTTTATATGATGTATGAAGAATATTATTATCATGTACATCTATAATATGCAATAAACTGTGCTAAGTGCTTTCTTTTTTTTTCTTTAAAGATTTTGTTTATTTATTTGACCGACAGAGATCACAAGTAGGCAAACAGGCAGGCAGAGAGAGAGGGGGGAAGCAGGCTTTCTGCCAAGCAGAGAGCCTGATGCAGCTTGATCCCAGGACCCTGAGATCATGACCTGAGCCAAAGGCAGAGGCTTTAACCCACTGAGCCACCCAGGCACCCTGGCTAGGTGCTTTCTATACATTACTTAGTAATTACAATAACCATGGGGTAGGCTGTATTATTATCCTCACACTATAGAAAAGGACACAAATCCTTGCAAAGCAAAATTTACCTAGATTATATAGTTGATGAACTGAAGAATCAGATTCCTAAGCTTTTGAATTAAACACTAACTATGCAACCCACACATTAAAATGCATGTTTAGATTAACTTGTGTATATTTACTTGCCATATATATGCAGTTTTCACATAAAAAACAAAATTTAAAATTTAAGATCAAGGGCTTCTGCTTCAAGTTATGATGGAATAACTGACATGTAGGACACAATGAGAAGGTGGCCATCTGCAACCCAAGGAGAGAGCGCTCACCAGTTATTGCCATGTTGATCTTGGACTTCCCAGACTCCATGACCATGAGAAAATAAATATCTGTTGTTTAAGACACTCAGTCTAAGATATTTTGTATGGCAGCCTAAGCCAACTAAGACACTCATAAACATTATGCTGACCTAAAGAATCCAGACACAAATGATTATATATTACTAATTTAACCATAAGAAATTCAAGAAAGGCAAAACTAATCTATGGTGATAGAAATCAGAACATGGTGGGCCGGGTGAGGGATTAGAATGAAGAAACTTCCTGAGGTGATAGAAATATTTTATATATGACTGGGTTGTTCATTACATGGGGGTACATATACATTTCTCAAAACTCATTACATTGTACACTTAATACCTATGCATTTTACTAAAAATTTGGATTGAAAGATAAAATAGCAATTTTCACAAATAAAAATTGTGGCTGTAAACTTTTACATCATGATAATATTCCAGGAGTTAAAATTAAAGTTGACATTTGTTATTGTTTCTGAAATGAAATAATGGTTGAATTTCATGTAAAAGCACATGAGGTATGAAAAGTAATTTGAGACAATCATATGGGTCCTTGCTACGGAAAAGTCTTATAACCGTGACCTCTGATAAGTTTTGTAAAAATATGTGCCTTTTGTAAGCATGATGTTTGAATAATCCTGAGCAGAAACAGAAATTGTCATTTTAATTTCATAGTAGCACTTCAAAAGTCAGAATTTGATCTTTGATGATAAATTTCCCAGTTTTAAATATAAATACTCTTCCAATGTAGTCACTATGATTTATTTGAAATATTGAAATTTCCTTTCTTACCAGTGTGCCTGTGACTTAAAGAATGAAAGATGTGGTAATTTGACCCTGAAAATGCCCTTACTGTCAACTGAAAATGTATAGTACTATACTGTGAATGTGATTATATTCCTTTTCTAACCATCTTTATTGAGATTACAACATTACATAAAATTCATTCATTTAACATGTACGTTTCAATGGCTTTTGCATAATTCACAGAATTTTGCAAGCATTTCACAATCCAAGAATACTTTCCTTACCCCAAAACAAACACAATTTTAGCAGTCACTACTTGTTTCTCACACCACCCACTCCCTCACCTCTAGGTAATCTTTAATCTATCTACCATACCTACTCTCAGCATTACATATAAATGGAATCATATACCATGTAGTCTTTTGTAAAGGATTTCTTTTGCTTTGAATGACGTTTACAAGATTTATCAATGTTGTAACATTTAAAAAAATAAAGCAGACTTTAGGTATTAGAACATTTTTAGGTTCACAGAGAATTGAATTGAAGATACAGAGAGTTCCCACATACCACCCACTCTCATATACGCATAGCCTCCCCTTCTATTAACACCTCACACCAGATGGATATGTTTGTTATAATAAACTTATATTGACTCTTTACTATCATTCAAAATCTATACTTTACACTTGGGTTCATTTTGATATTGTATATTCTATTAGTTATGAAAATGTATAATACATGTATCCTCCATTTTAACATCAGAGTAGTTTTATTACCCCCCCCCCAAATTCTCTATGCCATATTTTTGCCTCCTTCCCCATAACCCCTGGAAACCACTATTTCCTTTACTTTCCCCTTAGTTTTGTCTCTTCCAGAACATCACACAGTTGGACTTATGCAGTTTATAGGATCCTGAGATTGACTTCCACGCAGTTCTGCACAGTTTATTTATCCCTTCATCTACTTGAAAGACATCTTGGTTGCTTCCAAGTTTTTGTGGTTGTAAATAATGGTGTTGGGCAAGTTTTTGTGTGTACATGAGTTTTTCAGTTAATTTGAGTAAATACCAAAGAACATGATTACTGGATTGTATAGTAAAATTGTGTTTAGTTTGTAAAAAACTGCCAATTGTCTCCTGAGGTGGCTGAACCATTTTGTATTCCCATATACTTCTGCGGCATATCTTCACTAGCATATTGTATTTTAAATTTTTTTGATTCTAGCCATTCTATTAGGTATGAAGAGTTATCTCTTGTTTTAACTTACAATTCCCTAATAATATACGATGTTGAGCACTTTTAATATGCTTATTTGCCATCTACATATGTCTGTTCAGATCTTTGACCTATTTTTTTTATTTATGTTTGTTTTCTTATTGTTAAGTTTTAAGATCTCTTCGTATATTTTGGATAACAGGCCTTTATCAGATGTATCTTTTACAATTATTTTCTCTGTCATTCTTTGGCATTGTCTTTCCCAGAACAGAAGGTTTTAGTTTAATCAATTTCAGCTTACTAATTCTTTATGTTAATTCATTCTCCATGGATCATGCCTTTGGTGTTGTGTCTAAAAAGGTATTAACTTACCCAAGATCACTAAGGTTTTCTGTATGTTATCTTTTAGGAGTTTTATAGCTTTGCCTTTTACATTTAGGTCTGTGATTCATGAGTTAATTTTTGTGAAGGATGAAAGGTCTGTGTCCAAATTAACTTTTTTCTATATGTGAATATCCAGTTATTCCCGTACCGTTAATTGAAAAGACGATATTTTCTCCATTTCATTACCTTTACTCCTTTGTCAAAGATCAGTTAACTATAGTCATGTGGATCTATTTCTAAGCTCTCTATTCTCTTCCACTCATCTGGGTGTCTGTTCTTTAACCAATGCCACACTGCCTTGATTATTTTAGGTATATGATAAAGGTATTTTAGGTATATGAAGTTGGGTCTCTCAGTCCTCCAGTTTTGTTCTTCTGCTTCATCACTGTGTTGGCCTCTTTTGTTTTTTCATATAAACTTGTGAGTAACTTTCCCACAAAATAACTTTCTGGGATTTTAATTGGGACTGTAATTGAATGTATAGATCAAGTTGGGAAGAATTGACATCTGGATAATATTGAGTCTTCCTGTTCCTGAATATGGAATACCTCTCCATTTATTTATTTTTGATTTCATTCATCAGAGTTCTGCAATTTTCCTTTGTTAGACTTAGATAACAGTATTTCACTTTGTAGGGTGCAAATGTAAATGATATTGCACTTTCAATTTCAAATTTCACGTATCTATTGCTAGGTTTTTTTATGCAGTTGATATTTGTATAGTAACCAGTGTCCTGAAATCTTGCTATGATTCCTTGTTTGTCCTAGACGATTTTTTGTCAGCTGTTTCACATATTTTACATAGACAATCATGTCTTCCTTCCCAATTTGTTTACCTTCTATTTTCTTTTCTTATTACATTGGCTAGAACTTGAAATACAGTTTCAAGGATTGATGATAGAGAACATTCCTTCCTTTCACCTAATCTTAGTGGGAAGGCTTTGAGTTTCTCATCAGTTAGTAGTAGGATTTTAGCTGTAAGTTTGTGTAGATTTTCTTTCTCAAGTTGACAAAACTCCCCTTTATTCCTAGTTTATTGAAAGTTTTTGTGAGGAATGGATGTTGGATTTTGTCAGATGCTTTTCTGCATCCTTTGATTTGATCAAGTGATTTTTTTTTTTAGTCCTTTGATGTGATGAATTATGTTGATTGATCATTTTTTGAAAGTTGAGCCAGCCTTGCATACCCAGAATAGACCTAACATGGTCATGGTTAATATTCTTTTGATACATTATTTTATTCAACTTCTAAATATTTTGTTGAGGAATTTTGCAACTTGTATCTATGAGAGGTATTGGACTGTAGTTTTCTTGTAATATCTTCATCTATTTTTGGTATTGAGGTAATGCCCTCCTCAAACAATGAGTTAGGAAGTATTCTCTCTGCTTGTATCTTCTGGAAGAAATTTTAGAGAGCTGGTATAATTTCTATCTTACATGTTTGGTAGAATTCACAAATTAAGTATCTGAGTCTGTTATTGATTCAATTTCTTTAATAAATATAGGCCTGTGCAGATTGTCTATTTCTTATTTGTTTTTATTTGACTTTTGGTAGTATTTGTCCTTCAAGTAATAGGTGCATTTGATTTAGGTACATACCTAAATTTACATTCATAAAGCTGTTCATACTATTGCTTTATCATTGTTTTCATGTTTGTAGTATCTGTAATGTGTTCCCTGTTTCATTTCTGATCTCGGTAATTTGTGTCTTCTCTGTGGTTTTCTTCGTTAGCTTGGTTAGAAACTTACCAATTTAATTCTGCTTTTCAACAACCAGATTTTTGTTTTGTTTATTTTTTTCTATTGATTTCCTGTATGAATTTCTTTGGTTTCTGCTCTCAATTTTGTTAGTATTTTTTTCTTCTCCTCACTTTAGACTTACTTTGCTCTTCTTTTTCTAGTTTCTTAAGGTAGAAGCTTAGATTATTGATTTTAGAGTTTTCTTCTTTTCTAATATGTGTATTCAATGCTATAAATTGACTTCTAAGCACTGCTTTGGCTACATCCACAAATTTTGATGCTTGTTTTCATTTTCATTTAGTTCAACATATTTTTTAATTTGAATTCATCTTTAACTATCTGTTATTAAGAAATATATTGTTTAATATCCAATTATTTTCTGACCTTCCATTGTTTTTCTGTTATTCATTTTAATTTAATCCCAGTGTGGTCTGAAAGTAGACATTTCATTATTTTTATTTTTTACATTTGTTATTTTTTATGGCCGAGAATGTGGCCTGTGTTGGAGACTGTTTCATGTGAGTTTGAGAAGAGCATGTATTCTCCGGTTGTTGATGACATAGTCAATAGACATCAATTATATACAATTGACTGATAGCACTGTTGAGTTCAACTATGTCCTTACTGAATTTTTGCCTGCGGAATCTGTCCATTTCTGATAGTTTCCAGCTATAGCAATGAGTCCATTTATTTCTCCTTGCCATTTTTTCCATCTATTTTGGTGCTTCTTTGTTAGACAAGTACACATTAGGGATTAGTATGTTTTCTAGGAGAATTGGTCTTTGATGGTGTAATGCTCATCTTCATCCATGATAACTTTTCTTGTTCTGAAGTTTGTTCTGGGTTGTTGAGTTTTTTCTCTCAACACTTTATTTCACTTCATTTTATTCTTGCTTGTATGGTATTTGAGAGGTTGGAAGTAATTCATATCTTTTCTCTAGAGATAGTGTGTTCCCCACCCTATCCCTGGCTTCTTTCAAGACTTTTTTTCCTTATCTTTGATTTTCTGCAGTTTGAATACAATATGTCTAAGTGTAGGGTTTTTGTATTCATTTTTGTTTTGCTTTTTAGATATTTATCCTGCTTGATATTCTCTGAGCTTTCTGGATCTGTGGTTTGGTGGCTGACACTAGTTTGGAGGATATTTTCAGCCATTATTGTTTCAAATATTTCTTTTGGCCTTTTCTCTCTTTCTTCTGGTATTCTTATTATCCATATGTTATACTTTTTGTGGTTATTCTGTAGTTTTTGGATATTCTGGAGATTTTTTTTTTCAAGTCTTAGAGAGTCTTTCCTCAGCCATGTCTAGTGTACTAATGAGCCCATTAAAGACACTCTTCATTTCTGTTAGTTTTCATTCTCTAGCATTTCATTTTCATCCTTTCTTAAAATTTCGTCTCTGCTTAAATTGTCCCTCTGTTCTTACATGCTGTCTATATCCATTAAAGCCCTTAACATCTTAGTCATTGTAGTTTTAAATTTTTGGATTGATATTTCCAACATCCTTTCCATATCTCAGACTTAGAGTAAGTCTTCAGTTTCAGCCTTTCAGCTTTGTTCTTCTCCTTTTATATTATGTTGAGTCTGAATCTGATGCTTGTCCTATCACTTGGATTATTTTTTGATTTTTAGTATGTCTTGCATTTTTCCTCTTGATAGCCAACCTTGACATAGTGGGAAAAGAAACTGTGGTAAATAAGCCTTTAGTAATGTAGTTGTAACTTTTGGGAGCAGGAGAAGTGTTCTATAGTCCTATGATTATGTCTCAGTTTTTTAGTGAATCAATGTCTCTGGACTGTGAAATTTGTAAGTATTTTGCATTCTCCTTGCTCCGTCTAACCCCTTAGATGGAGATAGGATAACTACAGGAGGCTGGCATTAAGTATTTCCTTTGTGTTAGGTATCTTACTTCTCCAGGTCAATTAGACTAAAAAATTTAATAGTTTGGGTTCTGGTAAAATAGTTTCTTTCAAAGGCATGCCTTGTTAAGAACAGAATACTCTGGCATATTTCAAGATGTTTAGTTTTCCCCTTTCCCTGCCAGAAGCACAAGGGGGATTTTTCCATGGTATTCACTGTGAGAATGTGGTAAATCTCCTGTAAACTCAGAAATGTATTGGTGCTCCTCCATGACTGAGCCCCCTGAAGTTTTTAACTTTCAGATTTGTCTAACCTATGCCCAAGCAATTCATCAATTACAGATTAGGTATACTTACCAAGGCACTGCATCCCATGAAGGCCTCTATTTATAGGTTTCTTCTCTAGAAATTGTGATTATCTGTCTCTGCCTATCTATCCAATTCTGGGGGCAGTGGTTTGCCATACATGTACACAGATATTTTTTATCATTTTTGTCTAGTGTATGTGTGTATACACACACACTCACACACGTATGTATATATATTGGTTTTGTCTCTTGTTTTTAAAATTCAAGCTCAGAGACTTGTTGCCTACTTGGTAGGTATATTCTATTTACATTTATTTGATCTGAAAGTATTTAAATTTATTTTGCTACCTTGTTTTGTGTTTTATATTTGCTATACTGTTTTTTCTTCTTCTACCTCTTTTTTTCCTAGTTTCTGTTTGTTTTACTACTTTACTTCCTATCCACAGATTTCTATTGGCTTGTCAGTTTTTGTTAAACAATTCAAAAGAGGTATCATGGTCAAGAGAATGGCCTTTGGAGTTAGCATGCCAAGATTTAAGACTCCCAAGTTCACCACTTAGTAATTGTACAACCTTAAGCCAGTTATTTCAACCACTCTCTTCTGCAGTTTTTTTCATTTGCAGAAAGAAGATGACACTCTGAGAATTGTCTTGAGGGCTGAAAGAGTAAATATATGTAAAATAGTACTCAATGCATAGTAATTGTAAGCGCCACATGAGTGTTTGCTATTCTCCACTTCTCCTTTTTTCTTGGCTCCTTTATTCTGGTGATATTCTTGCATTCTCTTTACATTCTTTAAAATTTTTAACATACATTTTTGACATAACAAAGTCTAAGTGTAATCAATATCTCTAGCCTCTTTCTTAGCAAAAATAAAATTTTAGAACATTTGCTATTAATTTTCCACCTCCATGTTCTACTTTATTGTGTTCTATGATTTCAGCTCTATCCTGTGTTTTAATTCCCCAAGAGTTTGTCAGTATTTGCTTTTATAGTCAGTGCTTCTTTAGATTTGCCAGTGTATTTTTCATCATCTTTGCTCAGTTTTGTTTTTTCCTTCTGGATTCAATTTCTCTCTTTCTAAATAAGACTTTTTAATAGTTCTTTTCCTCAGGGTTCTTACAAATGCACACTCATTCTTAAATGATAGTTTAGCTGATATAGACTTCTAGGATAGTGGTCCTTTCTGATCAGGATTTTGAAGATAGTACTTTGAAGAAGTCAGTTTGTCTTTTCTGTATACATATTATGTCCTTCCATTTCAGTGACTCTTGAGATCTTTCTCTTGGTCACAGTCTATCCTTCATGTATCTTAATCTCTGTCAAATATTTTTAAAAATAAAATATAATCATAAAATATTTCAAGAATAGAGGAAATTATGGAAAGTAATCACACATATCTATTGTATTCATCATTATATTTAAGAAATTTCATCATTTTGTCATACTTACTCGAAATACTTTTTAAGGATCAAAAATCACATAGATACAGCCAAGTTCCCTATCCCATTCCCATTGTTTCATTTCTTCCTTCTTCTCCAGGGCTAACTACAATGCAAAAGTTGGTTTGTATTCTTTCATTCCATGGTTTTATATGGTAAAAGATGTGCCCATAATAATATACAATTTTAAACATTTACACCTGTGGCATCATATTGTACATACAATTTGGGTAGTTTCTCTTTTTGAGTAATTTTATGTTTTGGAAAAGTATCCATGTTGATACATGTAGATAAAGTTCAATCAGTATAGCTCCTGTATTCTATTGTATAAATATAACAAAAACTTTTTATCCATTTTTCTACTTATCAGTTTCCAGATTGATACTATTACCTTCAGTGCTGGTATGAATATTCTTATCCTGTCTCCATGGGCACCTGTTCTGGAGTTTCTTTGGGGTTCATACCTGACACTGGTACTTCTGGGTTGTGGGTGTTTGTATATATGCAACAGTTTTGGGATTTTACTTAATTTCTCTCATTTATCTCTTGGTATACCTGGGTTAGTTTCTCTGCAGACTGGGTAATGATTCTCAACTAGGGAGCTGCACCACTTAGGTGCATTTCGGAATGTGTGAAGGCATTTTTACTTGTCATAACATCTGAGGGGCTCCTCTGGCATTTATTGTGCAGGAACAGGAATGTTAAATGTTAAATATCCTGTATTGTGCAAGATTGTCGTGGGTACTGAATAATTCTCCTACTTAAATTGTCAGTGGTACTCCTGTTAAGATATATTTCATTGCTTGAGGGTATATGGCTAGGAATGATATTGCTGTTGTTGCCATATGGTGGAAACATCTTTAAATGTAGCTCAGATTGCCATATTGAACTCCAAAGTTATTGCACCTATTTATTGTCTTAATAGGAATGAATAAGTGTTTTTGGTTTTCTACAATTTTTGACTATACATGATATTGTCAATTAAAAAAATTTTTTTTGACTGTATGGGGTGATGGGTGTATTAATTAATTTGATGTGATAATCATTTCACATTGTATACATATATTAAGTCATGCCCTAAAAAATCATGTTACAGGGGCGCCTGGGTGGCTCAGTGGGTTAAGCCTCTGCCTTCGGCTCAGGTCATGATCCCAGGGTCCTGGGATCGAGCCCCGCATCGGGCTCTCTGCTCAGCGGGAAGCCTGCTTCCTCCTCTCTCTCTGCCTGCCTCTCTGCCTACTGCCTACTTGTGATCTCTCTCTCTGTCAAATAAATAAATAAAATCTTTAAAAAAAAAATCATGTTACATACATATAACTTAAAAAACATTGTCACTTTGATTATGAAATAACTCATTACTTCAAAAATTTTCATTTCTCTGATAACTAATGAAGTTGAATTACAATATTTTCTATTTTCTTAATTATCTCTTTAGGGTTATAGATGATTTCCTTAGATATGTTGTCCCATTCTCTCTGTTTGACTGTAGTTATCTTGTCTTTTAACATATTTACTTCCAATTATTATATTTTTCACACCCAGAATTTTACTTTTTAAAATTAAAATCTGTTTGTTTTTGTTGTCTTCCCCATGTTTACCAGTCTTTCATTATAGTTCCTGAATGTTCATTTTTGTCTTTAACATTGTAAATAAACTTATATTTAGTCTTTGAAGTGAATCTATCATCTTCAGTTCTTGGGGTATCAGTTCTCCCTTTGTTTTCATTTGTTTGTGTTCCCTCTTGATGGTATTCTTTTTTAATGTTATTTATGGCTTTTAATTGTGACCAAGTTTGGTGGAGAGTGCCACCCATTTAGCATGGGCTGTGGAAGCACTCATATAAAGTGTTATTGAATTTCTCTTATACGACAGTAGGAGGATTTCTTAGTTCAGTTTTCATGTTAATTTCTCATCTTGGGCTTTTCTCATCACTTGGACATTGTAAATTGGGATTTTACACTGCCATGTAGTATATGTTTGTGTTTCCATTTCTTTTTTGTTTGTTTGTTTAAATTTTTTATTTTTTATAAACATATATTTTTATCCCCAGGGGTACAGGTCTGTGTTTCCATTTCTAATGGCTTCTCTTCCTACAAGAATCAGTGAATGACAAGCTTCCTTACCACTTCCATGGCTGAGTAGGAGAATTTTTTTTTTCTTTTTCTTTTTTTTTTTTTTTTTTTTTGGTCTCAGTTTCTGGGCACAATTTTATGAAACATACAGCATTTGGAGGTTCTTCACTTTATACAGAAGACTCCATTCTAGCTCCACAATTTATGTGAGCTAAAGGCCTCATCTCTTTACTTCTTAAATTCCTGCCACTAGCCTCATGGCCTACTTATCCAGTCCTAGATCTCTATAGGCTATAGGCTTTACACTAGATGTCTTTGTTCCAGATTTTTTCTTCTTTGTTTCTGCTACATGAAGACTTCCTTTCTTTTAGAACTTTATTTTTTTATACGTTATTTAGCATTTCTTTGTTTGTGATGACAGAAAGCCTTTTGTGACATTCAATTAACCACATTGGTAGAAATTTACATTGTTTAATTTTAATGAAATCAGAATACTAGTTTTTAAATGCAACACATAGGGGTGCCTGGGTGACTCAGTCTGTTAAGCTTCTGTTTTAGGCTATGTTCATAATCTCAGGGTCCTGGGATTGAGCCCCACATCTGGCTCCCTGCTCAGTGGGAAGCCTGCCTGCTTCTCTCTCTCTCTCTCTCTCTCTGCTACTCCCCCTACCTGTGCTCTCTCTCAAACAAAGTTTTTTAAAAATATTAAAAATTAAAAAATAAATGCAAGAAATATATACGGAAGTATATAAAATTTGTTTTTATAAATAAGCAGCAAACATGTAATTTAATTTTTGAAAAGAAAATTGGTCAAAATTTGTATAAATTTATATGAACTATAAATATATAAATTAGCATACATAGATAGATACATAGATAGATAGATACTATCTCTATCTCCATGCATTAAACCAGACTACTATCCATGGTTAACTTAGGGGGAGAACTAAGAAGAGAGGGAATCTTTCATGTTTCTACTTTATATATTTCCTTGTTGTGTGATTTTGTACATAGGCATTTAAACAAGAAAAAGATGTTAAAACTATTAATAACTTTAAGACAAGGCAAAAACCTTGTACACCTAAAAGACAGATTGTGAATTTGTTTCGCTGACTGTTGTGTAATGGGTAAGTCTGGAAATGCAGCCAGCCTCAGAGCAAACTCCAGGATCTGGGTGCAGGAGCAGGTGGTGAAGTGACCGAGAGCAGAACGTGTCTCAAATGCCTGCTGGAGACAAGGACCACGTGAATCAGACTGACTGCAGCCACCCATGGAGGAAATCAGTATCGTTCTGTGTGTTCTCTGTTTTGTCAACCTTATGGCATTTTGAGCTTTTTATAGAGGGCCACAAAGTTCTTGTGGATTTTATTTATTTATTTATTTATTTTTTAAATTTTTTATAAACATATATTTTTATCCCCAGGGGTACAGGTCTGTGAATCACCAGTGTTCTTGTGGATTTTAAAACATTTATAGTAATGCAGGTTGCAGGTATGATAGATACCAGCCACAAATGGCATTTAAAGGTCAATTGAATTTCCCTTTCAGAGCACACTGCCTTCAATTTTGGTAGCCACATACTCCCTTTTTCAATTTTTCATTCTTATTCAACCTTCCACAAATAATATTTGATTTATTATAAAATAAGAAATAACAATGATTCCAATAAATTTTCCTAAACCTAAGTTTCTTAACTCATTTTGACTCTACCTTTAGATCATTTCTGCCACACATACAACCTACATTTATCCACATCAACAGACAAAATTTGTGTTTTATTGGATTTCAATGCATTGATAGAACCAGGGGGAAAAATTCTTGCTTCCTCTACATATTAATTGAATAGTTCTTCAGACTACATTATTTCCCTGCAGGGTAAAATAAAGTTTGTTAGCTTCTGTGTTTTGTAATTAACTCGTTAACCATTTATATTTGGCATCTTACTCAGCACTTAGTTCTAGGCAAATAACTTTACGCTGAAAACTCCATTAACCTTCTCTGTGGGGAATCATTTTCTTGCAAATTAAATTGCCTAATTAGCTGATCCTTTGGAAACTGATTCTGAACTCGATCCCCAAAAGGTTAACCAAAATATTTCTTTTAAAATAAGCTATTTACAGATTACTTTGTGAAGATACCATATTCAAACTACTATTACACTAACAATGAGGCTATTTATCCTACGAATTCAGTGACCCATCAAAATAAAGTTAATATATTTAATCAGTTTGTATTTGCTACGTGTCCACATAGGTTTTGCACATAAATAGAAATCCCCACCTTTCATGTGGATTCTCAGAGGTACTTTGATTTCCTTATAAATGGCCTTACCATAGAACAGCCCATAACAAAAAGTGTGACTATCATATCAGCTTTCTACACCAATAAGGAATAAATACATTTCCTACAGTGTGACAGAGAGACATGGTTACTCAGGGAATATTGTGAATCTCATTATGGCTTATGGCTTCTACTTACTGTTCAATCTGTAATAACAGGGATATATTTTATGTGTAATTTTATTCAGATGGATACGAGTGATGGTGCCTTTCCAGACCAGGTGCTCATAGCATAAACATCAGAATATGGATAGCAGGGTTGTTGGCAGTCAGAGATGAGAAGCTAAGAATTAACAACAGATGTGAGTTAGTAATGAAATGTTTTAGAGTGTTCTCTGCCTCGATTTCTGGCCACTTGAATAAAATGCCCTTATAACTGGAAAAAGAAGTGGAAATTTTCCACTTAAAATATGAATAGATGCGAAAATGCCTGTGGTTCAGAAGGTGCTTCTTCATGAATCTGGTTCTCATCTATTGGTCCTCATTTCTGAGTTGTGAATTTTTCATAAATGAAAATTGTAGAAGAATAGATAAGAATTATACATTAGCCCTCAGTATTTTTATTCTGAGTCAACACACAACAAAATGAAGTCCATTCAGCAACCTAAGTTTGTGCAGACACCTAATTTAAGAGTGGAGTTAGAAACTAATTCTTCTTCACTTTATTTGGGCTTTGAGTCTGATTGTGATGACTAACCTGAAATGTAAAAATCAAAATACTTGCCACTTTTTACATTTTGGAAAACCTGTGTATGTTACGTTGTTGGGTTTTTTTTTAATTAATAAAATGTACCTGTTTTACAATAAATTGTTTTCACCAAGCTGAAAAGAAAATCCCTAACCATGTAGTTTCTCTTTTTCCCTCCTCATAGAATGTAACAATCTGTAGAATTTAATTATTTGAATTTTTTTTTCATAATTGTTAGGAATATAGTGGTAGGGGAAGAATGAGAGAGAAGAGGGGGAGAGGAGGGAGAGAGATCACACAAGTAGAGGAAGGAATTTCAAAAAGGATTTTTCAAAAAGAAATTCTTAAATATAAAAGTAAGCTAATTCTCTTTGTGATTATAGTCGGGCAACACAAGGTTTATGATTGCATTCCCATTTAGCTATTTAGGTCATTGACTATGCCGTGCCCTGTGTTAGGTGCTGAAAATACAGAGCCAGATGAAATACAGTTCCTACTCAAATGTAATATTAGGTAAATAAATAACATAAATAGATAACATTAGATAAATGGCATTAAGATCAATAAACACTGAAATCAATATGTAAATTAGATAAATTAGATAAATATTAGATAAATAGATAACATTAGATGAACATTTAAATAGGTAAGCCATGTGATAGATACATAATATCAGAAATATATACAAGATAAGATGTGATTCAGGAGAAGGGATGGTTTCTGTTAGTGGGAGAATCAGGGAAGGCTTTATAGAAGAGGTGATTAACAGAGTTTCGACTGGTAAAGTTGGGTTTTATTGTGAAGACTGAGTGGCGGAGTTTATATCACTAAGAGTGAACAGTAAGTGCTGATTTAAAAGTATGTGAAACAAGGTAAGATTAGGTTGGCACTTTTGAAGTTATTTTGATGGTTATGGGAATGATTTGATTAAAATTAATTATCACTGCATTTGGAGACCAGAGGTAGGTAACTTTGCAAGAATCCAGATGAGAGGTGGTGATATTATACTTGAGAGGTGAAGAAGATGGAAAAATTTGAAATGATTTCCATATATCTGGCATATGTGAATGTTGGTGTTACCAACCTAGAAAAGGAATATAGGGAAAAAATAATTAACTTTCAGTTTGGGAATGATTTCATGTTAAAACAAGTTTTGAAATTTTTTTGACATTGTCTATAAATTAAAAGGCATGTTGGTAAGTCTATAAATTGGCAGCGAAGTTGATGAAGAAAGAAGGATATGAAATTTAGTTTTGCAGATTAAACTGCTTAGAGAGAGCTCTCAAGTAAAAACAGAAGGGTTACTAATGCAAACTTGAGAAATGACAACATTAGTCATATGGTAAATGCTCATTTTTCCTTAGTTGTTACAGGTGACCTGACTTAATATGGACAAATCATGTATATGAGAAAATCATCTGGATTTGTGTTTGTTCTTACATGTGTCTACAACCATCTCAGCTTTAAAAATTAAGCCTCAGTGTGATTTAGGTATGAAATTAAACACATAGCCAAGAATTTCAAGGAGTTAAGAAGATAATAGGTTAGGTGAACAGTGATCCGTGCTATCATGTAGCAAGAATATGACGCTGTGGGGAACATACAGGTGAGCACCCCGTGAATGGAAGAGGGTAGGGTGTGAAGAGAAGGATTCATGGAGCTGATGATGGCACAGAGTCTCTGAAAATCAAATAGTTACAGAGCAGAAAATTAGGTTTTAAATGAGGACAACAGAGAGCATGGAAGTATGTGTACTGGGCTGCTCACGAGGCGGGAGACAGAACACCGAAAGTGATGAAGCAGACAAATTGGCTGAGATCAGATAACGGAGGGCTTTGTGTTTCACCAATTAAACGGTCTGGATTTTCTTCTGCGCTCATTTTCCAATGACGCTTATTGGAAAATGACAGAATGGTATAAGTAAGGGAATCACATGATCCTATGTGTTTTCATGAAATTGTAATAATGTATCGGAAAAACCTTCTGACCAGAGGTGGGGAAAAATACACTCGGACATATGCATACAGAGAAATACTTCACACATATGCAGTAGGGGAAAGGAACAGGAACTTTCATTCCTGACCTTGTGTTCATTTAGTTTCATGTCAGAAAAAAATGCACGAAATTTTATTGTTGTGCTTTCTGACCATTTTAATTCTAAGTATTTTCCTTTCACTGTCCTGTACTATTTCCCAGTTTGCCCTGAAACTGGGACCGAAATAAGTGACAACAGATTTACCTTCATTTAACTATTTGGTAGGGTGAGGGCATGATTCTAAAATGAAGTTGATATTTGGGAAACACATTCTCTTTTGTGACTTTTATCATGTTTTAGCTGCTCTTCTAAGTCAATATAGGGGTTTGTTCTCACTCAGTGTTCTGTAAATCATTTCTGAAGTCTCACCCTATGGCAGATACTGTGTTAGGCAAAATTTGTCTATCTCTGAGCCTCTGATTATTGGGAAATTGGAAGGAAAATGTGTAAAGTTCCAATACATGCAGTTACTTGAAACAGTGGTGGGGAAAACAGGAGAGATTAAGGAAAAAATAGCCTGATTAATCTTAAAAATACTAGGGTGAAGTTGTGTGTTATTTCTTGTGAAAGGCTTTATTGCATGGAGGTGGAGTAGTCAGGGTCTTTTTTTCTTTTTTAATATTTTATTTATTTATTTGAGAGAGAGAGTGAGCAAGTGAGAGAGAGAGAGCACGAGTAGAGGGAGAGAGAGAAGCAGACACCCGCCAAGCAGAGAGCCTGATGTGGGACTCCATCACAGGACCATGAGATCATGACCTGAGCCAAAGGCAGATGCTTCATGAACAGAGCCACCCAGGCACCCCTGTTTGACCCATTCCGACACCATTAGCCCTTATTAACGCTACCACCGCCACATCCTCCATACTGCCATAATAAATAAGGCTTTAGACAAAGGATCTAACCTGGTTTGATAGTCAGGGAAATGCTTTAATAAATAAGAAACTTAATTAAAATGCTGGTTTCTTACCAAAAGAAGTATGTAAAAATAAAATGTGTCTAAGGCCATAGCTCCCTTTATTTTGAAAAGCCAGTCTTTCAGACTTGATAGTTGTGGCGTCTCTAAATATTCGCAGCTCTATTTAGAGGAGGGATTGAAATTGAGTCAGGGAAATCAAAGCATTAAAGAAAAGCTATGTTTATTGGAAACATAATAAGAAATGGTCACGTGAGTGACCTTAAAAAAGGCCTGTGGAAGTTTAAAATAAAAACACAACTTTTAAAGCATATAAAAAAGATGTTTTCTTTTTCCTCAGTGGGGTGACCTGGGGATCCCAGTGCCACAAGGGAAGAAGGAGAGCTCAGTTAGTTGAAAGCCAACTAGGAGATTTTGGAAGGCTCATGTTTCAGGTTTGAGATTATCCACTTAAGAGAACTAAATTAAAAAAAAAAATAATAAAACAGACATATTAGCACCCTCAACACTCAGTATGTGCCTGATGTTCTATTATGCTGCATTGATACTTAAATAATAAAAGTTTCTGTCCTTAAAACTTTTGTGGATTAGTGAGGAAATGGGTATGTAATTGAATAATTATATTACGTGGTGAGTGATATAACAGAAGCATGTGCAAATATCTATGAGGAACTGGAGAAGGAGTGAATAACATTGTCTAAGAAAAAATCAGATATATAGAAGAAAGGAAAATTATTAAACACAATTTAGTTTCAGAAAATCTGCTGGAACTTTGCCACACAACATTTAGTATTGACTGGATAAGACAGAAGGATATCTGAAAAAGAAGTACGTATAATTTGTTTATTTGAATTTCAAAGTAAAATTGCTATGTTACATAACTGTGGAAATTGCATATCCTTAACTAGGTAATTTTGTTGTTACTAGTTTCTTAGTAAGGGGGCGCCTGGGTGGCTCAGTGGGTTAAAGCCTCTGCCTTTGGCTCAGGTCATGATCTCAGGGTCCCGGGATCGGATACCGCATCGGGTTCTCTGCTCAGTGGAGAACCTACTTCCCCCTCTCTCTCTGCCTGCCTCTCTGTCTACTTGTGATCTCTGTCTGTCAAATAAATAAATAAAATCTTGAAAAAAAAAACAAAAAATAGTTTCTTAGGAAACATCTTTATGCCCTATATTTTGTTACTGTGGTAAAAATGCCATCTATGTATTTTTTTATTTCTGAATTTTTTATTTCTAAAATATTTCTTATTTTACAAATGAACAAAAACTCCAGTTTTCATAAACTTTGCAAACGGCATTTGCAGACACTATCCTTCTCTTTAAAAAAGCAACTGTGTTATTTTAAAAGAATAAAAATTAAATAAAATATAGTTGATTTAGTTATAACCTCAGTCATTTGAAAAAATAATATTTGATTACAAAGATTGTCATCTTTTCTCTCTGAACTGCTACCTTTGAAGTTAGAAAAGATCCCAAAGGCAGGCAAATGTAGAACCTGCTAGAACCTGTTCACTCAAAAGGCATTCTGGGAAGTGTGACATGTTTACATGGTAGGAAACCTATTCTATGGGTTTTGTGTGTGTGTGTTTGAAATGTGGGAGTGGACCTAGATTAGAAATAGAAGAGGAAAGTCCGATGGGCTGACTGAGTGCCCCGCCTTTGACTTGGGTCCCCTTGGCTCCCCTTGACTTTAGGCAACTCATCTCATTCTGTGGGCTCTGGTTTCTTTCTCTGTAGAGTTAGTGAATGGACCAGGGATCCCTAAGCTTCTTTCCTTATAGAGGAGGATATTGTTATCAGAGAAAAAGTGGTACCAAGAAAAGATCACTTAAATTGAAATCACCTAAAATGCTGTGTACAATTTCATAGTTAAAATTGGAGAAACGTTTGACTAGACTATTTCCTTAAAAATTAAATGAATGGTTACCTTTAAAATTATGTTATATTTTGCTTATAAAATTTAGGTTACTGTTCCACTAGGTGCTCATTTTTAGATTAATGAATAAGCTATGTGAACTTTCTGGGCCTGGTACTGTAGGATAACAGTGGTCACTGTATCCTCCATTCACATTTAATTGTTAAGCACTTTCATTTTGCAAAATTATCTGGATAACTTTGATATTTGTAAAATATCATTTTGCTTTTGCAAAATTATCTGGAGGCTCTGATAATTTTTCCAAGGTTCTCTTTCAATCTTTTTATTTCTCAAATACTCCTCAAATACTCTCAAATACTCCTCTTCCAAAGCCCAAAGAGAGAGAGAAGACAAGAGAATAAGGCTGACAGGAATTTTCAAATGTGTATGTAGCCACTTAATTGGCAAGTATTTCTGAGTTACTTATCTTTCTTCAGTGCTGAAATGTGTGGACTGAGATAAATGAAGAGTTAGATGGTGTATCCTTCTCCTATAGCCTTCTTTTACCCTGGTTCTTGTGTGGCTAAATATAGGAGTCCTATCCAGAATCAGACTGCAACTTTTTGGAATACTTCTTTCTTTCTTCTTTTCTCTCTCTTTCTCCCTTCCTTTCTCTCTTTCTTTCTTTCTTTCTTTCTTTCTTTCTTTCTTTCTTTCTTTCTTTCTTTCTTTCTTTCTTTCTTTCTTTCTGTTCCTCCTAAATCAAAACAAGGAACAGATCCAGGTGGCAGCTCCTTCCAACCACCTCCCTTACTTTTCCTCCTGAAGCCTGTTTTTCTCATTGGTCCACCCTCTGGTCTCTGATCTGCAGCCACCAGGACAAAAAGGCAGAGAAGGTGAGAGAGTCAGTTATGGAAGGAGGTAAAGCAGAAGAGCACACAGGTTTGTTGGTGGAAATAAATTCTATAGAAGTTATGAAATATAAGCTGAGTGTTTGGATTTAATGGACTCTACAGGGATGGGTTGTTCTGAAGAAGAGAGAGCAAGTGAGAAAGAAGGAGGAGGTGAGGAGGGAAAGAGGGATACTTAGAGAAAGAGAGACAAAGAAGGAGGCACACTGAGACTTTTAGATTTTAGTTAAGTACACTGAATAACAAATGTGCAAAGGAACTGAAGAGTGTTTGGTTTGCCTACCCACCACTAGAGAAGGAAGCTGATTGCCCTGGCCATGCTCTCAGAGCTGAGGCAAGGGCAGAGTGCCTGGCATTTCTTTCTTTCTTTATTTTTTTTATATATTTTTTTTATTTTTTATTAACATGTAATGTATTATTAGCCCCAGGATACAGGTCTGTGAGTCACCAGGTTTACACATTTCACAGCACTCACCGTAGCACATACCCTCCCCAATGTCCATAATGCAAACACCCTCTCCCTCCCCCTGCAACCCTCAGTTTGTTTTGTGAGATTAAGAGTCTCATGTTTTTTCTCCCTCCTGATCCCATCTGGTTTCATTTTTTCCTTCCCTACCCCCCAGGCCACCCATGTTGCCTCTCAAATTCCTCATATCAGGGAGATCATTGATAATTGTCTCTCTTTGATTGACTTATTTCTCTCAACATAATACCCTCTAGTTCCACTCATATCATTGCAAACAGCAAGATTTCATTTCTCTTGATGGCTGCATGGTATTTCATTATATATATATATATATGTGTATATATATATATATATATATATACCAAATCTTCTTTATCCATTCATCTGTTGATGGATATCTAGGTTTTTCCATAGTTTAGCTATTGTGGACATTGCTTCTATAAACATTCAGGTGCACGTGCCCCTTCAGATCACTATATTTGTATCTTTAGAGTAATACCCAGTAGTGCGATTGCTGGGTTGTAGGCTAGCACTATTTTCAACTTTTTGAGGAAACTCCATGCTGTTTTCCAGAGTGGCTGCACCAGCTTGCATTCCTACCAACAGTGTAGGAGGGTTCCCCTTTCTCCACATCCTCACCAGCATCTGTCGTTTCCTGACTTGTTAATTTTAGCCATTCTGACTGGTGTGAGGTGGTATCTCATTGTGGTTTTGATTTGTGTTTCCCTGATGCCAAGTGATGTGGAGCACTTTGTGTCTGTTGGCCATCTGGATGTCTTCTTTGCAGAAATGTCTGTTCATGTCTCCTGCTCATTTCTTGATACAATTCTTTGTTCTTTGGGTGTTGAGTTTGATAATTTCTTTATGGATTTTGGATACTAGCTCTTTATCTGATACGTCGTTTGCAAATATCTTCCCCCATTCTGTCAGTTGTCTTTTGGGTTTGTTGACTGTTTCCTTTGCTGTGCAAAAGTTTTTGATCTTGATGAAGTCCCAATAGTTCATTTTTACTCTGGCTTCCCTTGCCTTTGGTGATGTTTCTAGGAAGAAGTTGCTGTGGCTGAGATCAAAGAGATTGCTGCCTGTGTTCTCCTCAAGGATTTTGATGGATTCCTTTCTCACACTGAGGTCTTTTATCCATTTGGAGTCTATTTTTGTGTGTGGTATAAGGAAATGGTCCAGTTTCATTTTTTTGCATATGGCTGTCCAATTTTCCCAACATCATTTATTGAAGAGACTGTCTTTTTTCCACTGGACATTCTTTCCTGCTTTTTCAAATATTAGTTGACCATAGAGTTGAGGCTCTATTTCTGGGCTCCCTCTTCTGTTCCATTGATTTATGTGTCTGTTTTTGTGCCAGTACCATACTGTCTTGATGATGACAGCTTTGTAATAGAGCTTGAAGTCTGGAGTTATGATGCCACCAACTTTTCTCAACATCCCTCTGGCTATTTGAGGCCTTTTCTGGTTCCATATAAGTTTTAGGATTATTTGTTCTATTTCTTTGAAAAAAATTGATGGTATTTTGATAAGGATTGCATTAAATGTGTAGATTGTTTTAGGTAGCATAGACATTTTCACAATATTTATTCTTCCAATCCATGAGCATGGAACATTCTTCCATTTCTTTGTGTCTTCCTCAATTTCTTTCATGGGTACTTTATAGTTTTTTGAGTACAGATTCTTTGCCTCTTTGGTTAGGTTTTTTCCTAGGTATCTTATGGTTTTGGGTGCAATTGTAAATGGGATTGACTCCTTAATTTCGGTTTCTTCTTTCTTCTTGTTGGTGTATAGAAATGCAACTGATTTCTGTGCATTGATTTTATATCCTGAAACATTACTGAGTTCCTGTGCAAGTTCTAGCAGAGTGCAAGTTCTAGCAGATTTGGAGTGGAGTCTTTTGGGTTTCCCACATAAAGTATCATATCATCTGCAAAGAGTGATAGTCTGACTTCTTCTTTGCCAATTTGGATGCCTTTAATTTCTTTTTGTTGTCTGATTGCTGAGGCTAGGACTTCTGGTACTATGCTGAGTAACAGTGGTGATAATGGACATCCCTGCTGTGTTCCTGACCTTAGCGGAAAAGCTCTCAGTTTTTCTCCATTGAGAATGATATTCGCGGTGAGTTTTTCATAGATGGCTTTGATGAGGTTGAAGTATGTACTCTCTATCCCTACACTTTGAAGAGTTTTTGATCAAGAAAGAGTTATTGATCGAATTTTTGATCAATACAAAAATTTGCTGTATTTTGTCAAATGCTTTTTCAGCATCTATTGAGAGTATCATATGGTTCTTGTTCTTTCTTTTATTAATGTATCATATAACATTGATTGATTTGTGGATGTTGAACCAAGCTTGCAGCCCTGGAATAAATCCCACTTGGTCATCATGGATAATCCTTTTAATACTGTTGGATCCTATTGGCTAGTATTTTGGTGAGAATTTTTGCATCTGTGTTCATCAAGGATATTGGTCTGTAATTCTCCTTTTTGATGGGGGTCTTTGTGTGGTTTTGGGATCAAGGTAATGCTAGCCTCATAAAATGAGTTTGGAGGTTTTCCTTCCATTTCTATTTTTTGGAACAGTTTCAGGAGAATAAGAATTAATTCTTCTTTAAATGCTTGGTAGAATTCCCCTGGGAAGCCATCTGGCCCTGGGCTCTTGTTTGTTGGGAAATTTTTGATGACTGCTTCAATCTCCTTACTGGTTATGGGTCTGTTCGGGTTTTCTATTTTTTCCTAGTTCAGTTGTGGTAGTTCATTTGTCTCTAGGAATGCATCCATTCCTCCAGATTGTCAAATTTGCTGGTATAAAATTGCTCATAATATGTTCTTATAATTATTTGTATTTCTTTGGTGTTGGTTGTGATCTCTCCTCTTTCATTCATGATTTTATTTATTTGGGTCCTTTCTCTTTTCTTTTTGATAAGTCTGGCCAGGGGTTTATCAATCTAATTCTTTCAAAGAAACAGCTCCAAGTTTCATTGATTTGTTCTCTTGTTTTTTGTTTGCTTGCTTGTTTGTTTGTTTCTATTTCATTGATTGCTGTTCTGATCTTTATTATTTCTCTTCTCCTGCTGAGTTTAGGCTTTTTTTTTTTTTTTTTTTTTGGCTGTTCTTTCTCCAGCTCGTTTAGGTGTAGGGTTAGGTTGTGTATTTGAGACCTTTATTGTTTCTTGAGAAAGGCTTGTATTGCCATATACTTTCCTCTTAGGACTGCCTTTGCTGCATCCCAAAGATTTTGATCAGTTGTATTTTCATTATCATTTGTTTCCATGATTTTTTAAAATTCTTCTTTAATTTCCTGGTTGACCCATTCATTCTTAAGTAGGATGCTCTTTATAGCCTCCATGTATTTGGGTTCTTTCCAAATTTTCTCTTGTAATTGAATTCTAGCTTCAGAGCATTGTGGTCTGAAAATATGCAGGGAATGATCCCAATCTTTTGATACCAGTTGAGACCTGATTTATGACCCAGGATGTGGTCTATTCTGGAGAATGTTCCATGTGCACTAGAGAAGAATGTATATTCTGTTGCTTTGGGATGGAACGTTCTGAATATATCTCTGATGTCCATCTGGTCCAGTGTGTCGTTTAAGGCCTTTATTTCCTGTTGATCTTTTGCTTGGCTGATCTGTCCATTTCAGTGAGGGGGGTGTTAATACTATTATTGTATTATTGTTGAAGTGTTTCTTTGATTTTGTTATTAATTGGTTTATCTAGTTGGCTGCTCCCATGTTAAGGGCATAGATATTTAAAATTGTTAGATCTTCTTATTAGACAACCCTATGAGTATAATATAGTGTCCTTCCTCATCATTTATTATAGTCTTTGGCTTAAAATCTAATTTATCTGATATAAGGATTGCCACCGCAGCTTTCTTTTGATGTCCATTAGCATGGTAAATTGTTTTCCACCCCCTCACTTTAAATCTGGAGTGTCTTTGGGTCTAAAATGAGTTTCTTGTAGACTGCATATTGATGGGTTTTGGTTTTTTATCCATTCTGATACCCTGTGTCTTTTGATTGGGACATTTAGCCCATTTACATTCAGAGTAACAATTGAGAGATATGAATTTAGTGTCATTGTATCGCCTGTAAGGTGACTGTTACTGTATATTGTCTCTGTTCCTTTCTGGTCTAACTTTTAGTATCTCTCTTTGCTTTGAAGACCCCTTTCAATATTTCCTGTAGAGCTGGTTTGGTGTTTACAAATTCTTTTAGTTTTTGTTTATCCTGGAAGCTTTTTACCTCTCCTTCTATTTTCAGTGATAGTCTAGCTGGATATAGTATTCTTGGCTGCATGTTTTTCTCATTTAGTGCTCTGAATATATCATGCCAGTTCTTTCTGGCCTGCCAGGTCTCTGGGAACAAGTCTCCTTCCAATCTAATATTTTTACCATTGTATGTTACAGACTTCACGTCCTGGGCTGCTTTCAGGATTTTCTCTTTGTCACTAAGCCTTGTCAGTTTTATTAGATGACGGGATGTGGACCTATTTTTATTGATTTTGAGGGGGGTTCTCTGTGCCTCCTGGATTTTGATGAGGGAAATTCTCTATAATAATTTGCTCCAATATACCTTCTGCCCCCCTCTCTCTTTCTTCTTCTTCTGGAATCCCAATTATCCTAATATTGTTTCATCTTATGGTATAACTTATCTCTATCTATCCCCTCGTGGTCCAGTAGTTGTTTGTCTCCTTTTTGCTCAGCTTTATTCTCTGTCACCTGGTCTTCTATATCACTGACTCTCTCTTCTGCCTCATTTATCCTAGCAATAAGAGCCTCCATTTTTTATTGCACCTCATTAATAGCTTTTTTGATTTCAGCTTGGTTAGATTTTTAATTCTTTTATTTTTCCAGAAAGGGCTTTTATTTCTTCAGACATGGTTTTTCTAATATCTTCCATGCCTTTTTTGAGCCCAGCTAGCACCTTGAGAATCATCATTCTGAACTCTAGATCTGACGTATTACCAATGTCTGTATTGATTAGGTCCCTAGCCTTTGGTACTGCCTCTTGTTCTTTTTTTTTTGTGGTGAGTTTTTCTGCCTTGTCATTTTATCCAGATAAGAATATATGAAGGACAAAATAAATACTGAAAGGGTGGCAAAGACCCCAGAAAAATGTGCGTTAACCAAATCAGAAGAGACCCCAAATGATGGGGGGAAGAGAGGGGGTAAAAAGAATTTCAAAAAAAAAAAAAAAGAAGAAGAAGAAAGAAAAGAAAAAAAAAAAGAAAACATACATATTATACTGGTGAATAGAACAGAACCACCTACTTAATTTTGAGAGTATTTTGGTCTCTTAGAAGAAACTAGCTCCCAAAATTTTAAAGAAAGAAAAACTTCTATATACATATACAAAAATAAGGGTAAACATGATGAAGGGATGGAATATGACTATTTAAAGAAGAACATTTTTTAAAAAATTCTAAAAAGCAGTTGATAAGTTGGTTGGGCAATGAAAGAAAAGGAAAGTGGAGAGAATTTGCTCAGGCTGGAGACTATAACAAAGCCCCATGCTAGATTTAGCATTTCTATTAGATTTCTATTCTAATTTTCTATTTCTATTTCTATTCTAAATTTCTATTCTAATCATTTCTAATAGATTTCTATTAGAAGAAGTTGTATCCCAAAATTTTTTAGAATAAAAAACCTATATGTATACAAAAAATAAATTAGATACATGGAAGGATAAAATACGACTATAATAATGAAGTTTTGAAAGTTTATTTTTTTAAGAAAGGTATTGTTAAGATAAAGTAGTTAAAAAAATTAGAAGAGGAAAAATTAAAAGTTAAAAATTAGAATAAGAAAAAAATAAAATTTAAAAAATTTAATTAATTTTAATTTAAAAAATTTAATTAATTTTTCAAGACTAAAGAATCATGAGGAGAAAGCCATGAATTCTTTGCTTTCCCCTCCTCTGGAATTCCACTGTTCTCCTTGATCAGTGAGCTTGGTCTTAGCTGGATGTTCTTGTTGATCTTCTGGGGGAGGGGCCTGTTGTAGTGATTTTCAAGTGTCTTTGCCCGAGGTGGAATTGCACCACCTTTGCCAGGAGCTGGGCTAAATAATCTGCTTGGGTTCACTCTCAGGAGCTTTTGTTCCCTGAATGCTTTCTATAGAGCTCTGAAGGATGGGAATGAAAATGGCGTCCTCCCAATCTTCACTCTTTTTTTTTCCTTTTTTTTTGTGGTCAGGAAAGTTTATTTTATCAATGCCTAGTAATAAAGCTGACAATGAATTAGAAAATAAAGGTTTGGTTTTGTTTTTTACTACTAATTTATTTCACATTTATTCTTAAAACTCCTATGTAAAATACTTCCACATCAAATGAACGTATTATGCATACACAATCTAGATAAGCTCATAACCATGATATTGATGCACAGCATGGTAATGTACCTTTGCATATTCTCTCTGCAACTTGAATTTAATAATATCTGTTATGGTTTTAATATCAGCAGGAAGATTCCTTTTTCGTAGCTTTCTGCAAAGGGGTCTGAGATAGGACTCGGTTTGTTTTTGAGTAGCACTGTTTAGTTTGCCCTGCACACTGTGCTTCATGTAATCTTCTCAGGCATTCAATTCTTTAGCTCAAACACCAAGAAGAAACTTAAGGAACTTGGTAATGATGACCATGTCCTTATGATCATCCCCTTTTCCTAAAGACTCTCCCAATGCCTCTAACTCTTCAGTTGTGGTGTTTTCTTCATGAACTTTCAAATCATTCTGTGTCTTCCTCTCCAGACTCCTGACCACCCACAGGCTCATTGAGGTACTGCTGGCGATCTTATCCAAAGCTGCTTTCAGATCATTCCTCAATCTCTTGTTAACTTCTGGTGTGAGAATCTCTATTTTTCTTAAATGTTGAAAAGCATCATACTCAATTTCTCTGAATAGTATGATTGGTTCTCCTCAGGGCCCCATTCCTCAATGTGCCTTCAGAGAAAAGTGCTCAATCACCCCCATCTCCCTGGTCTCTGGCCCCGCTCTGAGCTCACCCTGCCTGTGACTGAGCATTTCTGTTGGTGAACAGCCCCCTTTGGAGTCTCTAAACCCAGCAGATTCCTGCCACTCTGCTCTTCCAGGGGTTTCTCCCCAGATCTGCCACTTGTGGGGTCCCTGTTCAAACATCAGTGACCTGACTGTGCTATGGATCACAACTTAAGGTAACCCTGAACTGAGAGCTCACTCCTTGGCTCCATCTCTGTAGTTGGCTTCCCCGCTCTAACATCTGCGAGCTCTGGTACACCCAGACAACCCTGATCTTTCTGTGACTCCACAGGACCTGAGACCATGTTGTCCCCAAGAGGGCTCCACCCCCACTTGGCAAGTCTCTGCAGCAATATCCCTCAATGGAGCCGACTTTTAAAAGTTCTGATTTTGTGCTTTGCTGCTCCACTGCTTGCCTGGAGCCGTCCCCTACCCCCGCGATCTATCTTTCTGTCGTTTCAGATTAACTTCTCTCCATCTACCTTTCAAAAAGTGATCGATTTTCTGTTTCTAGAATTGCTGCTCTTCTTCTCTTTGATCTCCTGTTGGATTTGTAGGTGTAGAGAATGGTTTGATAACTATCTAACTGAACTCCTGCGACCTGATGTCATCTCAGCCTGCTACTCTGCCATCTTGACTCCTCCTCTCTGTGCCTGGCTTTTCTAATCACAGAACCACTCTTGTCACAAAAACATCATCTTAAGTATCATTTTCTTCCATGTGGCCCAATGGCAACAGGGAGGAATCACAGTTGATTCTTCCTTCATTTTCCTTTTCTTAATTTCTCTTCTTTGCACTTTCAGATATCTTTTTCTCTGTTTTGTTTTGCATCTAATCCCTTTCTATTTTGTCCTTGTCTGTCCATGTGGGCCTCAGTGTTTCTGTGCTTTTGGGTAATTTCTAGCACCATAGTCTCAATGTTTTTTCAGAACTGGATCTCTGCTCTTTTAAAGAATGGGCTTTTGTACAAGGTAGGTCTCCTTCAGATTCAACTCCATTAACTGACACGCTCTACCTTTTAGGAAGCAAATCAATTTCCGAAAGATAAAGTTGCTAGCTCAGTGATTAGAAGTCACTGTGAGCCAGAATGAATCAGTGCCATCATTCCCTATCTAGCCTTGAAACGTACCTTGCAAAACAGGAGTTTCTTCAGCTTGCCTTCCAAAGGATAGAGTAAAGGAAAAAGCAGTGCACAGAGAGGGAAAGGAAGAGAAACAGGGAATAAGCATTTAAAGGGAAAAAATAGAAACACAGGGTACATTTCAAAAGCTAAGTAATGCTGATAACAGAATGGGACCATCAATTGTACCCCAAAGCCAAGAGTTTTCTAATCACAATGAAGATCAGTGATGAACAGCACAAAATGTATCATAAAATTGTTTAAACTGTTATGTTATCTGGCAGCATGGAATAAGATATACTCATATTTTATCTTAACCTTTAAACAGAATGTTTGAAATAGGCCTTGGTTTGTTACATGACAATATTTTAAAAAAATGAAATATACCTATATGGTTACCAAGGGTTTTTTGTGTGTGAAATCTTGGTGTATTCAAAATGGACAGTCATAGTAAGAAACAGGAATAAGTTGGAAGAACATTCAAATTATACATAAACAGGTAAGGAGAAGTGAACTAATAAATAAGAGTCTTACTCAAGATGCTGTTATTAGGGCACCTGGGTGGCTCAGTGGGTTAAGCCGCTGCCTTCGGCTCAGGTCATGATCTCAGGGTCCTGGGATCGAGTCCCGCATCGGGCTCTCTGCTCAGCAGGGAGCCTGCTTCCCTCTCTCTCTCTCTCTCTGCCTGCCTCTCCATCTACTTGTGATTTCTCTCTGTCAAATAAATAAATAAAATCTTATAAAAAAAATAAAAAATAAATTTAAAAAAAATCCATGCTTGTTTAAAAAAAAAGATGCTGTTATTAAACATTATAGCATTTTTATAGGTATTTTAATTATATTTTTGTTTTATCTGTTAAGCATTTCAAAGACATAGCATCATATTATGGTTAGTTATGTATAATATTATGTTTTTAATTTTACTTGTAATTCTATCAACTCCTTCTTATTTTTGCTGTTTTAAAGTATTAGTGAGCTTTAGGCAGTACCAAGACTCCACTAAATAACAAAAATAATGCCAGAGGAGATTTTACTATTAAAAATTAGAATAGAATTTGAGTTTTAATATTGACTCTGTCACTATAGTTGTGTGACCCTAAGAAATCTCATAGGTTCTTTATACTTCTGATTATTAGTCTGTAAAGTGTATTACTGTGTGGAGCAAAGATAATGATGTTTTTATATTTAAGAGTATCTAGCACAAAGTAAATGACTAATGTATGGCAATTTACATTTTAACTACATCTTTATAAAGACCCCAATTAGACATAATTAGATATAATAAAGACATTATAACTACATCTTTATAAAGACCCCAAATTATGAAAATTTGGGGTCTTTATAAAATATACTTATGTATATTTTTTATGTATATTTTCATAATCATTTGTTGAAAGACCTTATATAAGAAAGGATTCCATCTTTAAGGTCAAGAACAGGGGTCAGAAAACTTTTTTCTGAAAACAGTCAGATAATAAATAGTCTAGGTTTTGTAGACCACACCATCTCTCGTTACAGAACTCTGTTGTTACATCACAAAATCAGTCATAAGTAATAAATAAACAAAAGGGCATGACTGTGTCTCAATAAAAGTTTACAAAATCAGGCAGTGGGTCCAGTTTGAGCTACGGGCTTTCATTTGTCAACCTGTGTTTGAGACTGTCTTCTTTCCCTTCCTTTCATCATTTATCTAAAAAACAACACCTGATTTATTGGCTCTCAGAAATAAGGTGCATGCTTCTATGCCAGGACCTTCAGTCTGTACACACTGACCCCTACTAAGAAAAGACAATTGGGATTTAACACTGCATGACTTAGAGTCTGCTAGGAGAAACAAAACAAGTTCTAAGACTGATAAAAAAAAAATAATAATAATAATTTATTGTAGGATTTGACCACATACATGGAGGGAGCTGGTTAAATAGGCTGTGTGAGGCCGTTACTTCTATGTCTGGTGTTGGGCTGATGTTAGCTGCACAGAAAGTGAAGGGGGAAATATAGATATGAAGTAGGAGACAGCAAAGACAAACCAAAGTCATGAGGGCCAACTGAATCCCGTATCAGCTCCTTCCCACCTTGACCTCCAACTTCAGTTATATAGGTGGCTCCCAGAGCTAGTGCTCTTCTCCACAGAGCTTATTAGATGCTCCTGGTCTAGGGGGTCACAGACCCTCAAGGCAGACATTAACTAGGAGCCTAAGTGGCTGTAGGCCCTATGGTTGCACCCAACACATCATTTGAGCTTGTCCCTACCTTCCTGGTTCAACATGGCTGCTGCTTCACCCCCTCTTTGCAAATCTCCTAGACAGTTCTTAACTGTTACCGAGCTATGCTACAAACCTTCTCCCTGAATTCAAGTATCTTTTGCCAAGGAATTCAGAGGACAATGTCAGTCAGTGTCATTAAAGTTTAAACAGACTTCCCGTACGTTGGCTTTTAAAATAGCCTTGCAGATATATATGTTGCTGGCTTTAGTAGTTTAGTTGCCTCTGTGGGGCACCTACATTCCCTCGGTACTTATAACTTATCTCTATGAATAATTGAATAACTTCAAGAAAAGATGAGATGAGGTCATCAACTAAGTTATCAGCACCAAAGCTTCTGTTCAGGATGCACTTTGAATTTCAGCTTTCCCGAGACCCAGTCTTATCTCATTGCTAATTCCCTCTTGTCACCTTCTCTCATATTTTCTGTTATCATCAAAATAATTGGCTGGAAACCCACATATTTCTATATCAAAGGCAATTTTCTCTCCTCAGTCTATCAGAACCATTACCAGAGGGAAAACCTGAATATTACTTAAACATAGATTCACTGGGCAGGAAATACAGTCGTGAAGTTGAATCTAGCTTAAGGACATTTAAACAAATTTAGGGAAGATCTTCCTTGTTGTATTTTCTGGATTCATTGTCTCCAACTCATCCTTAGAAAGCCTCCCACCAAATACATTTTCTAACTGTGTCATCATGAAACTATTTAATGTCCAAATGCCCTCAACCATACAACAGTAACAGGAGACTCAGGTCCTACCTGAATAAAACTAGGCAGTGATGTTGATATTCAGCAACATAGCCTTAAAGCTCTCCTCTAGTGAGGAGGGCAATCCTCATGCTAATAAAAATCAATCAATCAAACAAACAAAAAACCAACCTCATTGTGGATGTTTGCAAAGTATCCATTATTAGCTGCAGCTCCCCTACCCAACTTATAAACATTTTAAAATATACATTTGACTGCTGTCAATAGCAGACTTTTCCTCTGTTAAGTATAAGCCCTGTGAAATAAGTCATTAACCCCTTGTTGCTCAAAGGGTGGGTACCTATGAAAGAGCAGCATAGGCATCACCTGTGAGCTTGCAATGTGGACTCTTAGCCTCAAACCCAGAGCTGCTGAATCATCATGTGTTTTAGCAAAATTCCCTTGTCATATATTTTCACATTGAGATATGAGAAGTGCCAGCTTAATTCTTGGAGTATTCTCATTAAATTGGAAATCATAATATATAAATGGTCAAAAGGATTAAATTAGATTATGTGCTGAGTGTCTGGCACCAAAGCCTGGGGCAAAAGGACTTTCCTCTACTTAAGGGAGGAGAATGGGTGCTTTTGTTTCTCTCTGCTTGATCATGAAGGCTGATGGAAGAAGTTTTTATCCAAGGGAATATTTGGGAAATGGTCCTCTCCCACAGACAAGAGCAGGGTTCTGCAGAAACTTGCCCATTTTTGGGAATTAAGCATTGAGAACAGGTACAAGGTTGACCTCAGCAATCTCAAGAAAGCCATTTCCGTGAGATCCCTCCTCTCTATAGAGGGGAGTGCCATGTATGTTTGGCTAGACCTAGGTTCATTTAGCAACGGGGCCATATTTTTTTGTTGGTATGTCTGCTTCCCACATAATGAGGTTTTTAAATCTCTTTTTTAATTGTGCTTAATATGTTCATAAGTAAATCCCCAGAAGGAAATTACCCCTTGGGAACTTTGTAATCAGTCTTCTATCCCCAAAGTTGAAGACAGTTATAGCAGTACATACAATGTCAAGCCCACCAGAAACTATCCATCATTCTTTTCATTTAAAAATGGGTGTGGAGGGCGCCTGGGTGGCTCAGTGGGTTAAGCCGCTGCCTTCGGCTCAGGTCATGATCTCAGGGTCCTGGGATCGAGTCCCGCATCGGGCTCTCTGCTCAGCGGGGAGCCTGCTTCCTCCTCTCTCTCTCTGCCTGCCTCTCTGCCTACTTGTAATCTCTCTCTGTCAAATAAATAAATAAATCTTTTTAATAAATAAATAAATAAATAAAATAAAAATGGGTGTGGAGCACTCACAATCTGTAAAATGATTTAAAAGTTAACTCTTGATATTGTGCTTATCGTGCTAGGGGTTGAGATTAATGTAGGCAGATGGCCCATATGCCTGTGAATAATGTGAAAAGAGGTAAGGAAAATACTTTTTGTGTGCAAGCTTATTTATTTACTATGACTGATAAATAAATAGCAACTATATCAAAGTAGGAAGAAGCCTAGGAAAATTGTAAACTAGTCTTCTTTTTATATTTTAATGCCAAAGAAAGCTAGGTGTGCACTTGGATTTCTAACAATTGATTTCAGCGTGTGAACATACTGACTGAGCCCTCTAATTGCCATGGAAAGCAAATGTGTGGATTTTTAATACTAACAATAATGATAAATATATACTATGTATATCTGTAGTGTTTCAAACAAATTGTTAAATAGTACTTTAATGAATTTGATCACTGGTTTTTCCCAATGAGATTATTTGTCTGCTTTTAATGTTTTCTAACTGAAGACATCATTAAAACTGTATATAAGCTATGTATTTTGCACTATCCATTTGACGTTTTCACACTATAAATACATAAAATATTTTGGAACAGTGTTGTGGTGTTATTGCAATCATTATTTCCAGATATGTGTGTATGTTTCCAGAATATATATATATACATATATATATTTGATATGATTTCAAGTGTGTATTTAAGTATACATATATAAGTTAATATATATACATATATGTGTATGTATTTGACACTTATTATTCAGAAAAAAATTCCACTTCATTTATCTACATCTTTGATCAATGTGTATGTTTTCATTTCTTACCAGGTTGCAGAAATATTGCACCACTTTAAAGTATTCTTAGAGATTGTGTTTTGCTGATAGGCATTTTACTCTATTTGTTCAGATTTGATTACTACACTTTAGTGCACCATAAACATGTATTTGGGTTTTATGGCTGCTGTCTTGTTTCTGAAAGTGCTAAGCTTAGCAGGATTATACTGCGATGACTGTTGCTTTGAATATGAAAGATTTTATGCGTTTCAGAGAAACATGGGTAATGATAATGCATGACCTGTTTGTTTATAAAGGACTGAAGTTTGCCTTTCTGTTATTTCAATCTCCTGGAGCAACTCTGAATAATTCAGGGCTCTCCTTCATACTCAGCCTTCAGTTGAGTAGAATTACCACGGTTGTGCCAAGTCTTCTTTCCTTCCGCTGAACATCCTCATTTTCTTCGATAGCTCCGTAATACCCTCATTTGTAGAGCTGTTTCTATCTCTGGCATCTTTTCATGATCCACTCTAGTTAAATGTGAGCACATAAATGAGCACATATCTTGGATGTTGTTTAATATTGAATTTGGCTTTTTCTGTGTTCACATTACAACATATTCTTGGCTCATATAGAACTATGGTAGATCTCCCTGTCTTTTACTCATTTCGTTGACCTTTCAACTATAATCTAAATATGTAATTTTGTATTGATCCCTATTAAATTTCAGTTATTTGGCCATTTATATTAGGTTAGGTCATCAAAAGTGCATATCCTGATTTCTATTCTGTGCTACTGATTGGTGTGTTTTGTTTTTACGCTGATATCCTACTGATTTAATTATTGTAGCTTCATAATGTAGTTTGAAATCAGGGAGTGTGATGTCTCCAGCTTTGTTCTTTTTTCTCCTCAGGTTTGGCTATTTATTTTTGGATTTTTTTTGTTTGTTTGTTTCCACACAAATTTTAGGGTTATTTCTTTGAAAAAATACCATTAGAATTTTATTAGGGATTGCATTGAATCTGTATATTGCTTTGGGTAGTATGGACATTTTAATGATTAGTCCTTTTTGTATCTTGACTATATCAAAATAAAATGCTTTTTTTTTTTTTTAATTTAAGTCCTAACCCCATACAATTTTTTTTAAAAGATTTTATTTATTTATTTGACAAACAGAGATCACAAGTAGGCAGAGAGGCAGGCAGAGAGAGAGAAGCAGGCTGCCTGCTGAGCAGAGAGCCCGACGCGGGGCTCAATCCCAGGACCCTGGGATCATGACCTGAGCGGAAGGCAGAGGCTTTCACACACTGAGCCACCCAGGTGCCCCTCAAAATCAAATTCTGATTGTGATATTGTCTTACATTCTTGGAAGATGTTGGGGGAATCTAAATAAAGGGTACAGGGTTGGGAAGGGTTAGTGCCTCTTATGACATGCTAATCCTATGGAATTTTCCTTAAGAAAAAAATGTTTGTGGTCAAATAAATTTGTAAAATTATTTATACTGTGTTTCATATCTTACAGATTTTCAGTCACCATTATTAAATAATCAAAACTTCTGAGAAGTTCTCCAGTTAAGAAACCAATTTAAACTTCATTTACCTAATATTTCCCAAGTTTATTTGACTACTGAATTATTTTCAAGTAATGCTAGTGACATATCATAAAGCTGGTGTTCTGCTTGATACAGTTTGTGAATTGTTAATTTATTCTATTGGCTCTATTTAATTTTGATTTGATTTTCCAATAATATCAGCTGGTATTTCAACGTCTGTGTAATAATGTATTTGATAGAGGTGATCTTTATCTTCATCTAAGCTAATGAGAAAAATGGTGAGAAGTGAGTATTGGGACAATCTACTAGAGATCTTACCTCAGCTTTTATCTGTCCCATGATTATGTGATATTCTCCAATTATCACTGTTCGGTCAGAAAGTGTTTCTCTATCTGACACAGCATCCATCTTATGCTCGTTCATCTTGTTCACACAGTTAGTGTCTTAATACCAGAATATTTCTCTAATTAAAAAAAAAAAAAAAGCAACAACTAGGGTAGAGCAAAGGTCCTCTCTGTTGTGTTGTGCTTTAAAATTTTGTAACTGCAGAATAGACAATACTTATTAGAGATCACATAGAGCTAATTAAGTAGTATGTGACCCATAGAGGAAATCAGAGTAAGAGAACCCCAGTTATCATTTTTCTTACAAGTGATAATGTATTGCATGCATTTGTTTTCCATTGCATATAGACTCAAAACACACATATAAGGAGCTACTATTCTACTTGATGGAAGATATTACTTGAAATTCTATTAGATTTTATAATTTTATTTGTCAAAAATCTGACAGGAGTGGTGGTTTCTTCAGATGTAGAAAATAGACCAACTCAGTCCATCTTGGGAGATTTTATGTGCTTGTTAGAGCTTCCTCAATGAAATATTTCTCCTCCTCCTCTTCCTCCTCCTTCTTCAAAAAAGAAGGAAATAAGGAGATCTGAATTCCTAATGTTGACATATATAGAAATTTGAATGAATATTAACTCCACAGCTGGAAGCTGTTCTAAGTAAAATAATAAGTTTATGCAAAATCTAAACTCTAAATGACACCTCCATATTAATTATACTATGTCTGCAAAGAAAGAAATATGAATATAAACCATTAAAAGTTGGAACTGTCATTAGGAGACCGGCACAGGGGTTTTATAAGTTCCTAATTCTTTGCTTGTAAATATGACTTGTATTTAGCTAATGTGATACATTCGATTTTTGTGAATTATACTAAACTGCCAATACACCTAAGTCAGTATAAACTAAGTATCTATAGCTAAAAATAATTTATCACACTTACTTCTTAATCACTCTTTTCGTCAAACTGTTATTCTTCAGTTTATATTGCTACTTTTGGCACAGTATACTTTCTAATCCCTCATATTGTCACTTACTGAAGTGCATGTATAACTGCCTACTCATATTTTCTATCCCATATGTGTTACAGTGATACATTGGAAGGAGTCTGCAATTGGCATTAGAGATGGATACTGTTTGTTCATTTTATGAAATAATTGAAGTAGGATAAAAATATTTTGTTTTTACAGAGGTGTGCAATCTTTAGAATTGTCCACGATGATGACATGCTAAATCTGTCTCAAGGCCACAAAATGCTCAGATCCTAGCATGAACACTGACCACCCAATATTGGATGATCTTTTAATGGGGTTCTATGTTGAGTGAACAGAGTAATATGATGAGTCTTCCGTATGCTGTATGTCCTAAAGTTTCTACCTATATTAAAGAGCTATAGTTCCTGATCTTCAGGAGCATAGTGTTTTTATTGGGACTTAAGTGTTATCATTGGCTCCAAGTGACAAGGTAAGTCATTTATCTCCTTTTAACTTTGATTACCTAATTTGGATAAGTTGGATGATAATACATGCTTACTATTTTTATGATTGATACATAGGCTATGAAAATTTTCTCCGTTTTCTATTTATTTTTTAATACAATTGTGTTATTTAAACATCAAAAATAACTGTAATTCCCAGTGTTTCCTCGAGGACCTGGGGTTGCTTTTAATCCTATCCCAAGATTCAGACTGTTCAGGCATTTACTTATCTCTAGTTTAGTGTTCTTTACACACACACACACACACACACACACAGCCATCATTCTATATGTTATCTCTCAGCTTTTCTGGAAATACAAATTATTAGAATAATATTGTATGTATATGGAAATATTTTAGAAGAAATAGTAACCTTCCCCTGAGGATTTAAACCTTTCAGTACTTGGTGATAAAGTATAAAACACAAACAGTAAAATGAATTTGGCTAATGTTCAAGTAGTATTTTTTTCCTTCTTCTAAGTATGGTGCTAAATTAGGGATGGAAAGTTATTGAAACCAAGAGTCTTTAAAATAGCTGTTTAATGTCATGGGTAACAGGCTAAAGATCCCTTAGCAGAAGGAATCATCACTACCTAGCTACTTTTGCTTAGTTACAATCCTTTCAGTGTAATTGTCTACAAAATCTACAATAAAGGTATTATACCTGGAGACTTTGAATATTGTATTTGATGGAATGCTATAATAGTAGTTAAAATTTACAAAGTATGTCAAATACAGTGTTAAATGCATTGTTTCATGACATTTGGTGCTGATAAAAGTTCTGGGTCAAAATTAATTCTTCTAATTGATTTTTAACTCAAGCACAGATTTCTTGGAAATCTGACAGAAACATTTAAAAGTAAAATATATATCAAAATAGACTTTTGTTTCCACATACGCAAATCAGAAAGGCATAAAAGAAACCCACAAATACAATTTGGGAATTTTCCAGGCCATCTGGGTAGCTCAGTCAGTTAAGTGTCTGCCTTCAGCTCTAGTCATGATCCTGGAATCCCAGGACTGAGCCTTGCATGAGCTTTGCATCAGCAGGGCGTCTGCTTCTCCCTCTCCCTCTGCTCCTCTCCCTTGCTCATGCTCTCTCTCTCTCACTCTCTCTCTCAGATAAATAAAATCTTGGGACTTTTCTGTAAACTTATTGATGTAAGCTAGTATATTAAAATGTACATAAATACAGTTGGTTTATAGAAGTGTTGCTCTTTTAAAAATGCAATCAGATTCTAAAGGATTATATCTTTATATTGTTTACTTAATTCGTTGTATAAAATATTCCTAAAGATTTGTAAATTCTTTATACAAAAAACTTAAATATTTTACCACCTAATTACTTCTCAAGGTGTGCTGTTTGGACCAACAACATTAGTATCTGCAGGGAGATTAGAAAATGTCAGGCTCCATCTAAACCTATTAAATCAGAATTTGCAGTTTAACCAAAGCCCTGCTGGTTCATACACACATTTGGTAAGTTCTATCTACTTTTAAAAGATACATATAAGTGCCTTTAAAAATGCTATTATTATCATAGGGTCATAGAGAAAAAAGTCACATAAAGTGTTAATATAAATACATAACAAAGTATTAAACTTTTCTTTAAATCAATATTTCTTTTTAACACTTTTAAAAATGATTTATGCTGTGCATTTGCACTTTGAAATGATTATATTATATTTAGAATTACATGTTATGAGATTTTTAAGTTATTTTATGCATTATTAAAAACGGAGTGAAAGAAAAATTGAGGCAAATTTAAGGAAAGCCTTTTCTGAGCTTAAAATTTGTTATACCACAAGGGGGTGCTAATGCTTTTGATTTGCAATTTGAAGATTTACATCTAGATAAAGTAAGTCTTCAAAAAGAGTGACTATGCGTTATATATGTAAGTAAATTCCACACAGAACAAAGTGGTGTAGGTTATTAAAATAGAAACCTGGGTTAAAAATTAAACGTATTTTTACAAGTTTCTTTTATGTACAAAGATTAATTTAGAAAGCTTCATATTTCCATTCTTTTTTGAACATTATGCAAAATTTAGAGAAAATTTTAGCATAAAAACATTGAAGAGAATATGCCAAAATATGAACAGTGGCTACTTCATGAGACTAACATTTACAGGAAACTATTATCTTTTTTATGTGTTTTTGTGTATTTTCCATTTCATCTTCTCACCATGGTCATTGGAGATTACATTTAAAACGGGGGGGGGGGGTTAAGAAGGAAAGGAAGGCAGGAAGGAAGAAAAGATTTAGTAGTCAATTGTCAAGGTATGTTGGGGCTAATACTTGAATTTTGCTTGAAACTTACAAATGATTTAAATGTAAGAAAGACACAAGAAACAAAGAATTTGAAGTCTTGTGAATAGAATTAGATAATACTTGCAATGCTAAGATGCCCCCTGAATTTTCCTTTCTTCATGTCGTATTTACCGAGGCTACAAGGAAGGTAACATAACTTGATTTTGGATTCCTGCTTAAATTAGTGCAACATTAGATATTCTTTCAATAGAAACTTCTTACTGAGACTACACCTAAACTACTACAAATGTGTTCCTCTAGCAGGATATACAAATTCTTTTTAAATCAGGAGGGTAAATTTGATGTGATTGCCTTCCTAAATCTAGAACAAACTTGGTGGCCAATAGAAGTAGCTGTTGTGTGTGGCTTATCCACACAGCAGAGCAGAGCCGTGACACAGATGGACCCAGGAGCGTAGGAGTGAGGGGAGCCTTGGGCTTGATCTCATGGCACGAAATGTCCAGAACCGGCAAACCCGTGCAGCCAAGAGGTGGAGGAGCAGAGGGTGGGTGTGGGGATCGGGGGGACGAGGGGAGTGACGCCAGTGGGTACGGTGTCTCCTTGGGGGCGATGGAATGGGACGTGGCGTAGTACGCTAGATGTTGCTGGGTCGTGCACGTGAAGTGTGGGCTTCATGTCTTGACAGTCGCATCTCATCTCCAAGACGTTCCGAGCGGAGACGGGAGTGGGGAAGCCACCCCGATGTTCCTAGATGACTTCTGTCCTGCTGGGGCTGGCAGGAGCAGAACGCATTCGCCCATGCTGGTGGCAGAGTGGAGTTTGGGGAGTACTAGGCCCGGGTGGGAAGGCGATAGAGGTATGCATAGTGCTGGGGCAGGAGACCCCAAACCAGGATGTACCCCACGGTGGGAGACAGAGGAAGCAGAGTTTGGGTGGGGCGGAGCCGGCTTGGAGGGAGTGCGCAGGTGTGGGGTCTTCGGAAGGGTTGTCCATGGACTTGTGTTTCCGGGGCGAGGCAAGGGCATAGCAGGGGTCGGGTGCGTGAGAAGGTCCCGTGTCTTCCCAGACAGCAGGGTCCCTATCAGGGTTCCGGAGCCGGCCGCAGGCCTCAGGACAGGACAGGACAGGACCAGGGCCGGCCCCAGGGGCGACCTGGTCTCTAGGGATGGCTCCCCGGACCCCTGCGGGCCCCTTGCCCCTCCCCAGGGCCCTGAGCACCACCGAGGTTCTTACTGCTGTTCAAACGAGCGTTTCCGAGAAAACTGCATTACTGACGAGCTAACACGAGTGACGTGACTTGCCTCCGCTGTTCTGAGCATTTGAGAATCAGCCCAAGTAGTTCAGACGTGACCGTGAACGTGAAACGGCGGTGTGACTGCTTTTGGGCCAAGGACTCTGACACGGGACCTATTTTTGGACGGAGAAACGGAATTTTATCCTGCTCTGGTATTTTTAGCGTATTTTGAAACCTACACTGCTTCTTGGCATCGCGAGCTCTTGTGGCGTCTGATACAGTCACAGCAGCACGGGTGGGGGCGGGGGGAATGGACTTGCTGGTGCTGAAGCTGCCCGCGCCTTCAGTCACTGGGACCCTCTGTTTCTTCTTCCGTGAGACAAAGCGGGGGCTGGAAGCATTCTGACGGGAGCAGACGTTCTGAGCCCTGGTCCGTGGACCCATGTATGGAGTTTCTGCAGCAGAGCAAGGAAAAGGGAAGTGGGGGTTTCACAAAGTTGAGTTAATTTCTTATAAAAAACTGTTTTTGTTCAGAGTTCTGTCTTCCAACATTTGTGATGCCAAAATGTGTTATTAGGAAACACTGAAATGATTCACCAGTGGTTAAATTCGGTATCTGGAAAAACAGGAAAGAAAGAGGTCAGGCCTGTGTGACCCCAGAGCGGTTGCTGGCCATTCCGTGGTTGGTGATTTCCTAAAGCCTGAAACCCTGCTGTTGGGGGCTCATGTCCTTCCGTTGTCCAACTCCGAGACCCAGTGCCGACCCCCTCGAATGGGCCCCAGAGGGCCCGGTGGGGAGGGAGAGGGTGGGGGCCCAGCTGTCAGTGTGGCTGGATCGCAGGGGCATTGGGCAGGAGGGGCCCCCAAGGCTGGGCCACTCAAGGATCCATCAAGCTCAGTCCCACTCCGAGCTGGTAGTCAAGGAAGGTCCCTGGGGTGCTGCGGTGGATGCTGTGTGGGAGCAAGGCACCAGACCCTGTGGGAGGCGAGGGGACAGGAGGTGGGGTGCTGGCCTGGGAGGGGGGCTGTCTTCAAGGGTGACTGTGGGTCTGCCACTGATTTGGGAGTCTGTAGTTGGAGCCAGCAGCCAGCGCTGTGGTCCCCAGTGGCATGGTTCACTGTAGATAATATATGTTCTATAAATATGTATCTATTCTCCAATGTTTATTATCTACAGTCTGAAGAAGTTACCAGGGTTGGCTTGGTTTGCCATCATTTTGCCATTAGTATATAAAATACACTTGGATATCACTAATATATTTGTATTTCATGCAGTTGCATATCTAATCCAAATCTGATCTATTACTTTTCTACTCTTGGCAGATATCACTTAGAGAAAAAAAAAATACCATACCATTTAAAAGTTAAAAGCAAACAACTGATCACAATTCCTGAACATGCTTTTACTTTCTTACTTGGAGTACCAACCCTCAGTAAACCAACATAGAAAATAATTAAATCTGTTTCTTTGTTAAGAGATAGAGTTCTTTAGATGTTTATTTATTTATTTATTTATTTAAGATTTTACTATTTACTTGACAGAAAGAGATCACAAGTAGGCAGAGAGGCAGGCAGAAAGAGAGGGAGAAGCAGGCTCCCTGCTGAGCGGAAAGCCTGATATGGGGCTCCATGTGGGGCTTGATCTCAGGACCCTGAGACCATTACCTGCACTGACCGAAGGCAGAGGCTTAACCCACTGAACAACCCAGGCACCCCTCTTTAGATGTTTATAAAGCACAAGCCTACCTCACTAAAAGAACACAGCACAGGTCTTCCAAAATAGCACAGAAAATATATATATATTTTAATGTCCAAATGAGAATTAATGAGGAACACCTATTTAGGTGGCTGGTGTTCCAGAATCTGCCCTTCTGAATTCTTGTCCCCCTAAGGTTCTGAGGTTTTATTTTTTGGGATGATAGTTGTGTACACTGCCTTGCTGCTCCCAGGTACAGAAACTTCTTTGCCTTGATTCTTGACATAAGTGGCAAGGATTCCTAAATAATTTTTATCAAATTTTATGTGAACACAAAATGGAAATAGTTGATGAGAGCAGAATTTAAATTTTTCTTCACTTTTCCAAATCATCTCCATTCCTACAAATGCAATTAGAGGGGTGCCTATGTGGCTCAGTGGGTTAAGCGTCTGATCCCAGTATCCTGGGATCAAGTCTCACATTGGACTCCTTGCTCAGTAGGGACCCTGTGTCTCCCTCTGTATGCCACGTGCCATCGTGCACTTGCTTGCTTTCTCTCTGTCAAATAAATAAAATAAAAAATCTTTTTAAAAAATGCAAGTAGAAAGACTGAACCAGGTATACTTATACCTTAGTATACAAATATAAAGACACGTAATATAAAGACACATTCATTCCAAATGACCGATTAGTTCTTTAAATTCATTCTTCTTGGTTTTGTTCCTTCTCAGAAAATACCAGTCTCTTAGCCAGATCAACTTTGATTACTGTCTTATCCTCTATTGCCTGCAAGAGCTAGTCTGATGGTTTATCTTACCTCTTCAAAAAAAAAAAAAAAAAAAAGTAGCAATCTTTTTGTTTTTCATGCTTTCTCTTCCTTGCCTTGCCAAGTGTTTCCTATAGATCAGCAGCAGCAGCAGCAACAGCACCTGGGAGCTTGTTAGAAAGGCACACATGCATCCCATTACCATTTGTGGTCTGAAGGCTATGCCTAGCTGAGTGCTTATTCTAAGGGCAAGGATGACTGAATAGTGAATTTTAGATGAAGAATGGCAAATATAGGGCCCATGTGCTACTATTTTCCTCTATTCAGACTGCAATAATAACATTCATCATTAAAGGAACATGTCACTCTTTTCCCTTGATCCCAGACTTTGCCTGAGACAGATTCTCAAACCAGCATTCTAAATAGCCCTTAACATAGACTTACATTAAATATATTCATTAAAACTTATCTAAACCTTCTGGACAAAGATTATCAACTTTGCCCCCCCCCTAGAGAAAATAAATGGTTGCATATAAGAGTATTGCAATATAAATTTAGAGTAAGTACAGAAACTAGAACAAATATATAATGAATGAGTAACAAGAGTTGACATGTAGATAGTGAGAGAGGATTATTCATTCCCAGAACTGTAAAGAATATCTTGGACCAAGTCCATGTAGACCAACAACTAATTTTTTCTTAAATAGAGAAACAGTATCAGAGTACTAAAGGATATGAGAAATAACCCTGCCTTTTAAATTTATAAATTTATAAAAGAAAAGAAGAAAGAGAACAGGAGGAGAAAGAGGAAGAAAGGAAGGAAGGGGACCTAAAAGTATGTATTTGACTTGTTAGTAGTTATATTCATTTATACTATATTATATTATATTATATTAATGTATAATCATTAGAATTGGGATTTTTATTTCTTTAGTTGGAAGTAAAAGAGAAATATAATCCTGGTAATGTTATAATAAATGTTATCAGTGATAATATTATACTTATAACCCTGATCGGCTTAATTCAAATAATATGTGTTCTGGCTTTAACAGGTTGCAGAAGAGAACTGAAGTCATGAGGAAGTTACATGGTAAAAAACTTGAGTTATGGGATGCCTGGGTGGCTCAGTCAGCTAAGTGTCTGCCTTCTGCTCAGGTCGCGATCCTGGGCACCTGGGATGGAGCCCCACATCAGGCTCCCTGATCAGTGGGGAATCTGGTTCACTCTCTGCCTGCCACTCCCTCTGCTTGTGTGCTCTCTCTCTGTCTCCCATAAATAAATAATATATTTTTTAAAAAGATTTTTAAAAATTTCTTTATAACAGAGATAACGAGAGAGGAAACACAAGCACAGGGGAGCTGGAGAGGGAGAAGCAGTCTCCCTGCCAATCATGGAGCCCAATATGGGGCTCGATCCCAGGACATTGGGATCATGACCTAAGCCAAAGGCAGATGCTTAACGACTGAGCCACCCGGGTGCCCCAAAATCTTAAAAAAACAAAACAAACAAAAAACTTGAGTTACTATGTCTATCAGCATAATCAGTACCTAATACTAATAAATTATGAGAAGATAGGCCTAATTACTTCTGAGAAAATGAGAAATCAAAGAATTTATATCAAAATTAATAAATAATTTATAACATAACATTTTCCAAAGAAAGCTTTTAATGTGAATAATGAAAAGATATTGATTTTTCTGATGATGGAGTTGCCTACTCCCTAGGCTCACATTGTCGAAAACAGAAATAAAATCTTTTTCTATTCTAACCTTTCCCAGCATTTAGAATGCGTTTAGAACCTAGTCAAGCTTCAGGGCAGAAAAACGTTTAGCTATTTCAAGTGAAGAGTGCTTTAATACAGGGATTAGGTACTAACAAAATTATTTGCAGGGTGAAGGAGCAAAAGTCGGGTTTTCAGTCTTTTACTTCTATTGTTGATCCAAAGTTTCCTGGAGCAAATGCTTCTACCCAGAGATCAGGAAGCTTCATGAAACTGCTGTTAAGTCAGACATGTCCTGCAGTGCCAAAGCTGGTAACTAGCTGTGGAGACCAGTCATGGAAGCCCACCATTGAAAAACAAACAAACAAACAAAAAACCATTTCTATAGTCTCTTTGTCTGGCATCAGCACTGACAGAGAGAAAATGCCCTCTATATCCCTCATCTTCCAGTTTGTCAGTGCATCTCGTGACAGAACCAGATTGCATCCAAAGTTCTAGCTGCAAGAGAATCTGAGGATAGAAATCCTCAGTCTTCTAACTCTAATGGAACTTGGAAAAGCATGTAAAAGGATAGGAAGGGGTGCTGAGCAGAAATACTGCTGAAAAACATATGGAGACAGAGTAATTTGCAGGAAGGAACACAGCACATATATTAGATGGTGTATATGTATGAGAAACTTTTTTTTTTTTTGAATAAGATATTTATTTATTTATTTATTTATTTAAATTTTTTTATTTTTTATAAACATATATTTTTATCCCCAGGGGTACAGGTCTGTGAATCACCAGGTTTACACACTTCACAGCACTCACCAAAGCACATACCCTCCCCAATGTCCATAATCCTACCCCCTTCTCCCAAACCCCCTCCCCCCAGCAACCCTTAGTTTGTTTTGTGAGATTAAGAGTCACTTATGGTTTGTCTCCCTCCCAATCCCATCTTGTTTCATTGATTCTTCTCGTACCCACTTAAGCCCCCATGTTGCATCACAACTTCCTCATATCAGGGAGATCATATGATAGTTGTCTTTCTCTGCTTGACTTATTTCGCTAAGCATGATACGCTCTAGTTCCATCCATGTTGTCACAAATGGCAAGATTTCATTTCTTTTGATGGCTGCATAGTATTCCATTGTGTATATATACCACATCTTCTTGATCCATTCATCTGTTGATGGACATCTAGGTTCTTTCCATAGTTTGGCTATTGTGGACATTGCTGCTATAAACATTCGGGTGCACGTGCCCCTTTGGATCACTACGTTTGTATCTTTAGGGTAAATACCCAATAGTGCAATTGCTGGGTCATAGGGCAGTTCTATTTTCAACATTTTGAGGAACCTCCATGCTGTTTTCCAGAGTGGCTGCACCAGCTTGCATTCCCACCAACAGTGTAGGAGGGTTCCCCTTTCTCCGCATCCTCGCCAGCATCTGTCATTTCCTGATTTGTTGATTTTAGCCATTCTGACTGGTGTGAGGTGATATCTCATTGTGGTTTTGATTTGTATTTCCCTGATGCCGAGTGATATGGAGCACTTTTTCATGTGTCTGTTGGCCATCTGGATGTCTTCTTTGCAGAAATGTCTGTTCATGTCCTCTGCCCATTTCTTGATTGGATTCTTTGTTCTTTGGGTGTTGAGTTTGCTAAGTTCTTTATAGATTCTGGACACTAGTCCTTTATCTGATATGTCGTTGGCAAATATCTTCTCCCATTCTGTCAGTTGTCTTTTGATTTTGTTAACTGTTTCCTTTGCTGTGCAAAAGCTTTTGATCTTGATGAAATCCCAATAGTTCATTTTTGCCCTTGCTTCCCTTGCCTTTGGCGTTGTTCCTAGGAAGATGTTGCTGCGGCTGAGGTCGAAGAGGTTGCTGCCTGTGTTCTCCTCAAGGATTTTGATGGATTCCTTTTGCACATTGAGGTCCTTCATCCATTTTGAGTCTATTTTTGTGTGTGGTGTAAGGAAATGGTCCAATTTCATTTTTCTGCATGTGGCTGTCCAATTTTCCCAGCACCATTTATTGTATGAGAAACTTTAAAGAGCCTTTAAGTTATTTGATGTTCCAAACAACTTTTAAATTATTACTCTATTTATACTGAAGCTTAGAGAATTTAAGTAACTTGGACAAATTCATGTAACTAGTAAATGATAGAGCAAATGTTTAATATTTGAACTCATTTTTCTTGAGTAAAAAATTATTTTCCTATTCATCATATAGTGCTAATCTCAATGGATTCTTCAGATAAATAATGACCCAGATATATTTAAATTATTACTCATTTGCAAATCCCCACAGTGGTATTTTTCAATGTATTGATCCAACTTCATTTTTTTTAAAGTCAATAGGACATATATATAAATGGTTCTCAACAGAAGTATAAAGCTATACTCTTGGGCCATCAATAGCTGTGAAGAATTTTATAATTTTTGTCAAATGATATTGAAAGAACCTAAGATTATACTTGATCTTAGCCAAAAGGTTGAGAAGCAATGAGAATCTAAGATTATAAATGAATCCCTTTTTCAAATTCAAACAAATTCTGAGTTCTTCTAAAATAAGGTCCATTTCCATTCCAGTTTGCATTCTTGAGAGGTAGAGATAAAATGTACATCCAAGAAATGCTATCTAACATTATCTAACCAGTCCCACACTCATTGTGAGTGGCTTTTACTGGTAGTTATGAATCCTAAAGTCTATTACTTATGATTAAGAAAAAAAAGTTAAGTACAGGAACTTTTAAAAAAATTATGAATATATCCATAGGAATATATCATCTGTGTGAATGTGTTCTGTCATATGAAGGCAACCATGGAAAAAATTCACATTGCTAAAGCCTGTTTGTCAGGCATTACCAATAGGGGATTAACAATGGTTGAAAACTGCTGATGTGGAATATTGAGGACAACTTTTCATTAACTGTGGATTCATAGGCAAACACTTAGTGCATTAATTCTTTTTATATTTCAACAAATATTATATGCCTACTGTTTATAATGTATTACATAGATAGAATTTGAAAATCTGCCCTGATTCTTAAATGGTATCTACAGACTGATCTGCTTCAATTTGCCCCCCAAATCCCTTGATATTGTTGCCAAAAACTATCCATCCTCAAAGAATTCTCTAGGAGAAAAAAGTCTGTGGAACCTGATCAAAGAGTGAATGCAAACAAGGAGGGATGAGCAAAACAGAGTACTCATAAGGGTATCTATTTTCCTCAGTGGGGGAGCTATTTTTGTCCCACCAACTGAGATGTATATATTTTTCTGTGTAAATCCTACTTATATGCATATAAATACACATGTCCGTATCTCCAATGTGTAATCTCTTGGGCACCAAATGCACAGAAAAAGCAAATGCAACACAAAGAAAACAGCTGGGAATCATTAGTCATAAGCATGGCCAGGATCAAGGTAAAAACCCTGCAGGTGGAGTGTTCTCTCTGACAAAGTAGTCCAGAAATCTGGAAAGAGAAACATTGTTTAAAACATAGATCTTAAAATAAATCATGACTGTAACTTCCTTTGGTCTTGGTTTTCTTTTCTATTTTTTTTAAGCCTAGTTCTTACTGCTTAAAAATGGAATATTTGGCATGATAAAAATAATAACCATGAATTGGGTTATGATGGGCTCAAAGGATCCCATAAAGGACACAGAGTTAGATATAACCCTTTCTTCCTCTGCCTCTGCAGTTTATTAACTGTCATACCAACATCATTTTTTGTTTTAACGTGGTGATGTAGATATAGGACTAGACGGAGAAGTAGAGTTCCTACAATCTAATGCAGACCTGTCATGTAGGTTACTTACTCTCTGTAGACTTCAAATATAAAGACTTCTGAACTAAGATTCTTTTTAATTGACTACATTAACTAAAATTCTGTCTTTGAGCTTGATGCTCAGTGTTGGCTTCTAGGTAGAAAACTTAAAAGCCAGAGATTTGAATTTAGATTGCTCTTAGGATGCTTATAATTAAATTTATTGAGCAAAATGTAGAGAAAATAGCAGTATGTTGAGTGCATCTGTAGAAGAGAGAGAGAAAGAAAACTTTAATGCTTAATGTAGCTTCTGGGAAGTGCTGGAACCATGATGAAAGCTTCAAAGGGTAGGGAGGAATTTTGTGGGGATAATTTGTGAATGTAGTTTGAAAAGGATGAGGTAAGACATTTTCAGTGTATGGTTAAACAAACAAACAAACAAAACTAGATTCTCATATTGGATGAAAAGCGTATATTGGGTAAAATACTGAGCAGACAGTTATGCAGTAATTTGTATTTTGTTTTACCATGAGTTACAATACTATATTAGTTATCTATCATAACCTAACAAATTGTCCTAAAACCTAGTGGCTTAAAACAATAAACATTTATTATCTCACAGTCTTAAGGGGTCAGGAATTCGGACTCTAAACTGCAGGGTGGTTTTGACTCAGGGTCTCAGGAGGTTACAGTCAGGATGTCTGCCAGGTTTGACATGGACGGGGGCAGTGTAGGTTCACAATCCTCTCAGCAGCTTTCCTGGTATCATCTGAAACTGTCCCCTGTGTGAAGAGGGCAGGAAAAGACTGAAGAGAGAGGCTGGCAACTCCGTATATAGGTGACAATTTTAATAATAGCAAAGTGAACTTATACACGAGACTTGCTTTGGACAGCAGTAAGAAAAATGGATCCCTACACCCACCCGCTAAATCCTAAAAGTTTATAATGAGGGGGCGCCTGGGTGGCTCAGTTGGTTAAGTGTCCAAATCTTGATTTTGGCTCAGGTCATGATTTTAGGGTCCTGAGATCAAGCCCAACATCAGCCTTCACGCTGGGTGTGGAGATTGCTTAAGATTCTCTCTCTCTCTCCTCCTACACCTTTCTGTCACCTCCCCTCTCCACCACTCATGCATGCTATCAATCTTTTTCTCTCAAAAAAAAAGAAAAGAAAAGAAAAGAAAAAGTTTATAAAGAGGCTCAGTCTCATACCATGCAGATGTTTTCAAGATCATATTACCATCTCAAGACTATGTCCTTGGAGCAGCCTCTGGGAGTAGGAAAAGCAAGTGGAACCCACATTTCCATGACAGGGGAGCACGTGAGAAATCTGTGAGGACCTGGATCCAACTCATTGTTAACTAGTTGAGCATATCTTTTTTTTTGTTTTGTTTTACTTTATTTATTTGAGAGAGAGATTGGGGGTTAGTGATAGGAGGGACTGAGGGAGAGGAAGAGAGAGTCTCAAGCAGAATCTGCAAGGAGCACTGAGCCCCACTCTGGGCTGGATCTCATGATCCCAAAATCATGACCTGAGCCCAGAACAAAAGTCAGATGCTTAACCAACCATGCCACACAGTCCTGTCTCTTTTGATCACATTCCCCAGTGGGGGTTGAGGTGCTGGAGAATCTGCTTCCAAAGAGGCTCACTCATGTGGCTGTTGGCAGGAGACCTTGGTTCCTTCTTATATAAACTGCTCCATAAAGCTGCCCAAGTGTCCCCATGACATGGCTCCTAACTAGCATTAGAGTGAGCAATCTAGGAAGGGAGAGAAAGAGTGAGAGAGGCAGATAGACAGAAACGGAAACCATATGTCTTTAATACGCTAGCCTCAGAGGTAAGCCACTATCACTCCTGGCATATCCTAGGAATCACCCAGTTCTCCCCTGACACAGTGTGGGAGAGAACTGAGCATAAATACCAGGAGACAAGATCACTAGGAATCAGTTTGGAGGCTGGCTACCACAAATACTAAAACAATATACAACACTAAGAACTGAAAATGGATGAGATTCTGATTCTAAGTCAGGTATATTCTAGGTATAAAAAGGAGAAGAAAGACTTTACAGAGCTGGATATTTAATATGTCCTTTATTGTGCATTTTACTATTTGCTGAGAAGAATGCAAAATATTACCAAATCAAGTTAATTTATAGTTAAAGAAAAAATCTTAAATGAAATATCACTGAAATGGGTTACATTTCCAGATAAGCTATGTATTTGACAAGTTTAGGCATCGATCTGAAAACTAAGTGCTTTAAATGCTGAGAGATATAAAATACTTCTGAAACACTACAGAAGTCTTTCTAAACCAAGAAGCCTTAAAGTTTCTTTCTTTCCACTTTAGTACATTAATATTTGTTATAGCACATCTATTCTTTTTTTTTTTTAAAGGAGATTGAAGTTCATTGACTATACTGCAAGGGAGGGGTGGGCAGGATGGCAGAGGAGAGGCTGTCTGCCTGGTCTGGCACATCTATTGTCCTAATGATCTTTCTTTTTATTTCCAAAATTTTAATGATGATTTATAGGGCTTAAATACAGTATCGTTTAAGTTTCCATATGAACAACAAATATAAGATGCCCCTATTCACCTTGAGTCAGTGGGCCCCCATGATTTTGCATAGTCGAATTGATAATCCCAGGAATAATTTCTTACTGTATGAGTAATCCTGTATTACTTGCCTCCTTGTCTTTAACTGAAGAGTTAGAGTGTAGGAATGATCAGACTAAGGTTGTATTGTTGCATTAACTTCAGCATTCAGTATGTATTTGGAAGTGCATACTCTTTTCCAGGCACAGTGTGAGGCACTGTGTGGATCACTATGGTCCTTGCCCTAAAGGGCCAAGCACAGTGGTCTCTAGCTATGTTTGATTATGCCCCTCTCTAAAGAAAAAGGGGGTGTGGGTAAGAACATCAATGCATTATATGTGATTATTTTCAAATTGTTTATATGTTCTCTATCATCAGTAATATTTCAATAATAAATATGTACTTATATAAAAAATTTGTACTTATCAGATGTGACTAGACTTTATTTATTTATTTATTTATACTTCTGACTGACACAGATACTATTTGAAAGAGAAAGGCCAGTTTTACCATTTTCTTGTTAATTCCTTACTTTTCATTGTTAGTGTTATCTTTAATCTATAACTTCAATCTACAGACCTGTTAAGCCAATCTCTCTATTTTGTGAGGGGTACTTAAGTAAATTTGGATAATAAAATCTATTAATTTACTTCATCTGGCTAGATAAACTGTAATACCTTTTAACTCACTGAGAGGGAATGAAGAAAGAAAATGTTGACTGCTGAGGTAAAGAGAATCCTATGCTCCTCCAGATACTTCATGTTCTTTCCCTAAAATGTGACCATGAGACATAGAAACAAAGGGCACCAGCATTAACTTATAAGTAAAATAAAGATTAATTTCTTTTATTTTTGAAAAAACAAAACACTATGTAGCATGTTTAATATTTTCTTCTATACTTTATTTAACCTATTTCATAGCTAAAGAGTTTCTCAAATCTGATTTGGCTTTAGGGAATCGGTTAAGAAACAAGACACATGCCATCTAGATCAGAGGTCAGCAAACTGGCCCAAGAGTTAAATCTGACACTTTGCCTGTGGTTGTAAATAAAGTTTTATTGTAACTCAGCCATAGACATTTGGTTACATTTTTCCTGTGGCTACATTAATGCTACAATGGCAGAGCTTGAGCAGTTGTGAAAGAGACTGTATGGCCTACAAAGATGAAAATATTAATTATATAACTCTTTACAAGAAAAGTTTACCAGCCCTTGTTGTAAGGGCTTTAAGTGAGTGTCCAGAGTAAATGAGTGTCAGGTAAATTTGAAGACAGTGTGGTCCAGTGTGGTCTAGTGATTAAAGACACAGACTTTGGTTACTTACATATTCCTAAACCAGCTCTTGCCCTTTTTTGGTCTTATGAGCTTGGACAAGTTACTTAATTTCTTGGAGTCACATTTCTCCTTTAATTTATTATATAATTTTTTTTTTGAAGATGAATGTTTTTGAGGATGACTTAGAGATCATTACTTTTCTTCAAAATCCAGGATAGTGTAACTGTAGGTACCCATCTCTGTTCCATATCTATCTATAAATGCATTCCTCTCTTTCATATTCATTATATGTTGCTTCTGTCCTATTTGACCAGACATATCTTTTTATATGAGGGAGATTAAGACTGATATAGCAGGAATACAGAAAAAGAAGGAAAAGAAAGGAAAGCAGGAAGGAAGAAAAAGAAAAAAAAAAGGATGGTGGAGAAGGAAGGGGGTAAGGCAGGAGGGAGGAAGAAGGGGAGAAGGAGAGAAAGAAAGGAAGAAAAGAAAAAGAGAAAGAAAGGAAGGAAGGAAGGAAGGAAGGAAGGAAGGAAGGAAGGAAGGAAGAAGAAAGAAAGAAAGAGAGAAGAGGGAAAGAAAAAGAAAAAAAGAAGGAAGGAAGAAGGAAGGAGGAAAGGAGATTAAAAAGAAGGGAAGCGAAGGGAGGAAGAAAAGGAAAGAGGTAGGAGGTTGGGAAGAAGGAAAAACCTTTAAAATACAGAACATGACTTCAATTTCTCAGCAATAATTTTATTAAGAAAGAACATTTTCTTATTCCCTTTCATTTTCATTAACCTAAAGAGCCTAGCTTTTGAAGTGGATCATGGAGTTGTACTATAAAGTCAAGGTGTCAAGAACTCAGGCTATTAATTAAAGGAAGTTCCTGTTCACAAAAATAGGAGGAAAATCCATGTGGCGAAGGAGGAAAGAACAGAGAACAAGTAGATGAAAGAGTCCTGATTCTCATTCCCCCTTGAAGCCAACTTCAAGGGATTGAAATTGCTAAATTAATAACATTGGAATCAATGACATCATTAAAACATCCAACTATACCCCTCCACCCCAGGTATTGAGCCTGTGGATCTATAAACAGGATTAAGTTCCAGAACCCCAGGCCTTAGCTCAGAGTTTTACCCAGTATGATGTGGGAGCAAAGGGCTTCACTGGCAGAAGGGAGTGAGTAGTGATGGATGTGAGGCAGTTGCCTTCCCACAGCCAGCAATATTTCCAGGCACCCAGGATGGACCTTACTCCAGCTGAGACAGCCAAGTGGCAGAAACCTTAAGTTAGAATAGAAATGCTGTAATGAGCGGAGCCTCTCACTAGAGTCGGGACACTAGCACAACCTTCTAAAAAACCTAGCTGAGACCTATCCTACTACTAAAGATACCAGAGACGCAAGGCCAGTATCAGACAGTATCAGGAGAAACCCATGACAAAGTACTACAGAGATTTGAGGCCCCTTCTCTATTTCTGCCTCAGAGTCATGTGGTCATGTGAGTCCCTCTGAATACCATGTTACCATCTTGAAACTATCAACAGGAGGGGAGCAAAATCTGATACCTTGAGATATGCGAGATTCATTCAAGAGAAAACTATTGAGCTGAAAATTCTCCAATCACTTTATTTGACAAAATAATGTTATTGATGGTTTCTTTGCTTTTTCCGTTACCCAATAGGATAGAGACCTTAAGAGGACTAGCTAGAAGAGAAAATAAAGAAGCTACATTTTCTTTGGACATTTGGGCAACATCAGGTAAAAAATTTAACTGTCCCACAAGATTAGGATTCTGAAAAAAATATGACACTTCCGCTTTTAGGATAACTGAGATTCACCTCACTGATGGTATGAACGATATTAATTTCGCCACTGTGGTAAGGCAGTGTGGAATACTTAAATATACCTAATATTTCATAATTAGTGGATCCTCCAAAGTTTGGTGTGGAATAGGCTAATTTAACATATTTTCTCCTACACATCATAATTTATTCCCACAGATCATCCAGAGTTTATCCCCCTGGAGAATACAGATAGTACCTATTAAACGTGAGAAAAGGTGCCAGGCACAACCTTAAATGCTTTTACATGTACATATGCTCATGTACTTCCTACAGACTTAAAAAGTACATGTTGTTATTTGCATGTACTTTTATTCGGATGAATAAACTAGGAGTTAGAAAACTGAATTTAAATGAATTGCCTGTGATCAGACTGTTACTTGAGTCTGACCCCAGGAGATCATCTCATGATCTGAGAGTGCTTCAATGAATAAGATTGTTCTTATATTGAAATTCATAAAAATATGCATAGAGTAAGATTACTGTTAAAAAGAATCCCTAAAAAGGGACACCTGGGTGGCTCAGGTAACACTTTGCCTTTTATTCAGGTCATGTTCCCAGGGTCCTGGGTTTGAGTCCCATATGGAGGTCTCTGCTCAGTGGGGAATCTGTTCCTCCCTCTCTCTCTGCCTGTTGCTCCCCCTACTCATACATTCTCTCTCTCACTCTCTCAACTAACTAACTAAATAAATCTTTAAAAAAAAAAAAGAGAGAGAAGATCCATACATGGGGATGATAATTAAGATGTTTTGACCTACTGCTCCCTTTATTTATATATGATTCCACTTTTCCTGTTGAGATGTCTTCCTACATTAAGTTCTCTTATCTTTTAGATTAAACTATTAATATTTTTAATATTAAACTGGGTACTGTAGAATTCATTGTTTATATATTCATGGTTCATTATTTTCATATCTTTATGTTCTGCCTTCCTGTACTTTTTTCTTTTATATTTATAGATTCTAGCCAATATATTTCTAGATCTTTTAAAAAATTCAACCTGAGTGTCTTGGACCTTTGAGCAGTAGACCTAACCCGTGTAACTTCATTGTAATTCCTCTTTGGAAAGGGAATAATTTTGCTATCTTGTCTTAAATTTTCTGTCCTCTTTTCTTTTTTCTTTTTTCACACCTTCAAGAGGATAGATGAATTTTACTTTTGCTGGTTTAAAATTTATATATTCTGGGGTGGCTGGGTGGCTCATGGGTTAAAGCCTCTGCCTTCGGCTTGGGTCATGGTCCCAGGGTTCTGGGATCGTGCCCCACAGTGGGCTCTCTGCTCGGCGGGGAGCCTGCTTCCCCCTCCCCCTCTGCCTGCCTCTCTGCCTACTTGTGATCTCTATCTGTCAAATAAATAAATAAAATCTTTAAAAAAAAAACTTAAAATTTATACATTCTATTTTTACTTTCTGACATTTTCCCTGACTTTAAAATTAATGCACATTTGTATCTTTCCTTAATGATTTTTGAGCTAACACAATTCTGTTTGCTTACTCTCACTTCCTTCTGAGCTTCCAGATCTTCACATTGGCTACTTTCATCTATAGTCCTTTCAGTTCTTGATTTTTACTGTTTCACTTTTTGTTTGTTTACAGTAATAAACTCTTCTAAGTGATTAACTGATACTCACCTCCCAGACACTTTTAGCATCCTCTTTGGTCCTCTTCTCTTTTATAGGATATTTTCTGTAATATCTCTTTCAAAGAATATCTTTGGTTGATAAATTACAAGGACTTGTATATCTGAAAATATTACTTAAATTTTGTTTTGTTCTTCCATTAAATCAGGAATAATATAAAATTCTAGTTTGAAATTTTGTTCTTCAAAAATATGTGAATATTGTTCCTGTTGAAAAGTCTGAGGCTATTGTAATTGTTTCTTGTAAACAATCTATTTCTGTTCTCAAAGCTTTTAGAGTTTTCTTTTTCCTTGAGGTTTTTACATTTCTGTGTAATGTTAATGTGGGGGATGGATTTATTTCCCTTTACCTATTCTTTAGATACGCCCCTTAAAAATCATTTGATTTGGAGGATTTTCATGTTCAAGGAAAATTTCAGGCAATATATCTTCAAATATTGACTTTCTCTATTGTTTTCTCTTTAACTAAGACTTCCATTCTATAGAAATTGACACTTTTGTTTATATTCTCCGCATCTTTTAATTTTTCTTTTTCTTTTCATTTCTTTATCCTTTCCTGAAATTCTGGCAGATATCCTAAAAAGTATTTCCAGAACACTAATTCTTTGTATCTTTACCTATATTGAACAAATTCAACTGTTTATTGTGAATACTGCATCCTTTGATTATATCCAATATCTTCAAATGGTCTTTTTTCTTATAACTACTTGTTTTTGCTATGTGTTTTGAGATCTTCCTTCACCTCTCTGTGAAACTTCATTATGCTCCTTATGAATATTGTTCTTTTTGGTCTCCTAATTCTACTAACTTTGGTATAGATTATCTAGTTTGTGTGTTTCTTTTTATTGCACTCATATGGCCTACAGATTGGCTGCCTCAAGAGTTCTTTCTCTATGACTATATGTTCCCACTCACTAACTTGATTGAGATCTAAGAGAGAGTAGCAGAAGCCCAGTCCCCATCTCCAAGTAAGTTTTAGGGATTTGGGGATAGAAGTAGGATAAAGAATCTTGTGTTGTGCTATGAACTCAATTACCACCCTTGGATAATTGTATTCCTTGGATACTTCATTCCTAAAGCCTCTTTCATCTTTTAAATATCATGGCCTTCTTCTGAACACATTTACTTTTACCCATTCATATATGTATTGTTAAATGTATATGTCAAAAACTATGAAGGGCAGGGCACCTCAGTGGCTCAGTTAGTTGAGCATCTGACTCTTGGTTTCAACTCAGGTCATGATCTCATGGGTGGTGGGATTGAGCCCCAGGTCGAACTCTGTGCTCAGCAAGGAGTCTGCTTGAGATTTCTCTCCCTCAGCCCCCCCCCCCCACTGGCCACTGTGTGCGCGCTCTCTCTCTAAAATGAATAAATAAATCTTAAAAACAAAGAAACAAATAACTGAAGTATTAAGGGCCAGTTATTTTTGCCCAACTTTCTAGCCAATAAGATAATCTACGGTTTCATGAATGCTGGCAGAAGACACAGAACTCCTGCATTAGAGACAATGGTCAGTTCAACACACTCAGCACTAGCAGTAGCCAGGGTATTAGCATTTCCTTATGGTGATTTCTCATACCCCAGTTCCCCCAGGTGGCATCATGAGGCCAGGTGACACCTGCACATGTGTGGATTGTATACAGGAAATTAACCCTAAGCCAGAGCAACTTTTTTTTTTTTTTCATTTCATTTTATTTTATTTCTTTTCACTGTTCCAAAATTCATTGTTTATGCACCATACCCAGTGCTCCGTGCAATACATGCCCTCCATAATACCTACCACCAGGCTCACCCAACCCCTCACCCCCCTCCCCTCCAGAACCTTCAGTTTGTTTCTGAGTCCACAGTCTCTCATGGTTTGTTTCCCCCTCTGATTTCCTCCAACTCACTTCTCCTCTCCATCTCCCAATCTCCATGTTATTCCTTATGCTCCACAAGTAAGTGAAACCATATGATAATTGAGTCTCTCTGCTTGATTTATTTCACTCAGCATAATCTCTTCCAGTCCCCTCCATGTTGATACAAAAATTGGGTATTCATCCTTTCTGATGGAGGCATAATACTCCATTGTATATATGGACCTTATCTTCTTTATCCATTTGTCTTTTGAAGAGCATCTTGGTTCTTTCCACAGTTTGGCGACCGTGGCCATTGCTGCTATAAACATTGGGGTAGAGATGGCCCTTCTTTTCACTACATCTGTATCTTTGGGGGGGAAACCCAGTAGTGCAATTGCAGGTTCATAAGGTAGCTCTATTTTTAATTTCTGAGGGAATCTCCACACTGTTTTCCAAAGTGGCTGCACCCACTTGCATTCCCACCAACATGTAAGAGGGTTCCCCTTTCTCCACATCCTCTCCAACACCTGTTGTTTACTGTTTTGTTAATTTTGGCCATTCTAACTGGTGCAAGGTGGTATCTAAATGTGGTTTTGATTTGAATGATGGCTAATGATGAACATTTTTTCATGTGTCGTTTGCCATTTTTATGTATTCTTTGGAGAAGTGTCTGTTCATGTCTTCTGCCCACTTTTTGACATGATTATCTGTTTTGTATGTGTTGAGTTTGAGGAGTTGTTTATAGATCTTGGATATCAACCCTTTGTCTGTACTGTCATTTGCAAATATCTTCTCTCATTCTGTGGGTTGCCTCCTTGTTTTGCTGACCATTTCCCTTGCTGTGCAGAAGATTTTGATCTTAATGAAGTCCCAAAAGTTCACTTTTGCTTTTGTTTCCTTTGCCTTTGGAGACATATCTTGGGAAAGAAGTTGCTATGGCCGATGTCGAAGATGTTGCTATGGCCGATGTTCTCCTCTAGGATTTTTTGATGCCTCACATCGTCTTTTATCCATTTTGAGTTTATCTTTGTGTATGGTGTAAGAGAATGGTCAAGCTTAATTCTTCTACACATAGCTGTCCAATTTTCCCAGCACCATTTATTGAAGACTTTTTTCTACTGTATATTTTTTCCTGCTTTGTTGAAGATTATTTGACCATAGAGTTATACGTCCATATCTGGGCTCTCTACTCTGTTCCTCTGGTCTGTGTCTGTTTTTGTGCCAGTACCATGCTGTCTTGGTGATCACAGCTTTGTAGGTCTTGTTTTTTTATGATGGGATGCAAAACAAACCTACCCGACTTTTTTCCTGGAGGGAAGTATTAGTGCTGTGCTCTCTATGTCCCAAGCCTGTTTACAATACAAATAGCATTGAAAAGACAGTTCAGAACAAAAGGCTGTCAAGGGATGCAGAAACAGTTATTTCTGAACATGGGTGAGTAAACTATCTTCATAATCAATTCAGATAATTTTCCAAAGTATGTATAATTATGGATCCTCCATGTACATATAGTTTCAATGAGTCATTTCAGCTTTTAAAATATTTTCTATGTTGTAACTGAGGGTTGAAATTTGATTTCTTTATTTTTAATTAAAATAATAATGTTGTGCAGTCATCTTGCTCCATGGAAATATGCACACTTTCAAAGCCACAATTCACACGGAGGTGGAAAGTTTATGATTTTGCTAGGAATTCTTAACTAGGCCATCATATTCCTCAAAAACATACCATATGTCTATAGCATAAAACTCTGAAAAACTTAGCCATTGCTTAAAAGGTCAAAGATGAAGGAAATCTGAATCATGTCAAAGAGGATTTTGCTTTTCAAAAAGTGCAAAAATACAAAGGAAACTCAGAGGGACACTCTCAAATTAGAATCCTGGTGTCAAAACGTCAAAGATGTCAGAAGATATCCCCTGAGAGGATTTTAGGTGAACCTACTCTCATGAGTATGCTCTTGAGATCAGACCACTCCCTATGGTACAAGGAGTGAGGGTCACACAAAGAGAAGCATTGTCGGTCTCAGTCCAATGGCAGGCATCTTGTGTCTCAAATGTGTGAGTCATATGGCCTACAGATTGGCTGACTATATTCTAATGTCTGACAGGTTTTTTTTATATGTATGAAATAATAAGATGTTTATTTTAAAATGATTTATTCGGAATATCTTTATTCTTTAAACAAAGGACCTCATCCATGTGCTTTGGAAGAGTGGTTGAATTATAAGGGCATGAACTTTACATTGAAAACTCATCTGTCTATTTTTCTAAGTACAAATCCTGGGAAATTAGAGGAACTTAAATAAATTCATCCTGCAGTTCAGATAATACATAAGCCAAATCAGTATGTGTATGTGTGTGCATGTGCACTGATAAGGGAAATTTAAATGGATTCTTTCACTCATTATTTTGGTATCCAAGGAAGAACCCCAAAGGGGGTCTCTTTCCTAGAAAATTGATACTGTCAGAGCAATTTTTCTCATGTTTCAGATAATACCTTTAAAACCACTTTAAACCTTAAAGTAATATAACTTCTAGGAAAGAGTAACTTTGTTCCTGTTTCTTGTCATGGTCTGACAGCCAGTAGCACATATGTCTTAGTTTTAACTTTGTTTATACTTATAAAAAAAAAAAAATGAAGGTGGTGAATATTTTAAAACCAAGACTTTTTTCTTCCCACAACTAGTTAGATTTAAGCACTTTTGAATTATGATTGTCCTTTTTATTTCTTTACTATATATATTCAAGAAAATTAACATTTTGGCACAACTGTGATAAGGTAGTTTACAAATTCAAACTAATGTTAATTGTTGCTTTTAAAAATTAAAAACTAGTATTAGGCTAAGAGACTATTTTAACATATTTAAGCAACTTTCTCTTTCATCAAACTCTCCCATAGCAATCAAAATAAACTGTGCATTACAACTGAACAGCCAAGGAAGATGGCCACCAATTCCATAATCCTTGAAGCTAGAAGCTTGAAGCTAGAAATAACGCAGCAGAGATCAAGCTTCATAGATCGGCTTCAACTCTGCTCCTTAGGCAGTATTGCACTGGCCCATTAATATGCCCAAAATGTTTAAAAGGGAGTACAAGATGTACAATATTCTTCTTTTTTAAAAATTTTTTATTTTTTATAAACATATAATATATTTTTGTCCCCAGGAGTACAGGTTTGTGAATCACCAGGTTTACACACTTCACAGCACTCACCATAGTACATACCCTCCCCAATGTCCATAACCCACCCCCCTTCTCCCAACATTTTTTTTTTTAAAGATTTTATTTATGTATTTGACAGACAGAAATCACAAGTAGGCAGAGAGGCAGGCGGAGAGAGAGAGTGGAGGTGGGGAGCAGTCTCCCTGCTGGGCAAAGAGCCTGATGCAGGACTCAATCCCAGGACCCTGGGATCATGACCTGAACCAAAGGCAGAGGCTTTAACCCACTGAGCCACCCAGGTGCCCCAGATGTACAATATTCTAGCAGCATGCCATTTGGGATTACTTTTGCTACTGGAGAGTAAAAATATTGGGTACCAACGGTTCTTGGGGACTCAAGGTTCATAGGATATAAGAGTTAACCTTGGTGTGGCATGAGATTAATTACAGCTAAAAGCACCAATGGGAAGAGTCCATGTCAGAGGTAACTTTGCTGACATGGATAAAGAAATCTGGATCATGGCTTTAGGATATCAACAAACAAAAAGGAGCTAGACTAGTAGAGGAAAAAACTATATAGAAATATAGTGAAGTATTCACTTAGCAAAGTCCAATCACTATGTCTAATCACTATGTTGTCCAATCACTATGTTGTATATCAGAAACTGGTGTTGTATATCAGTTATATCTCAATTTTAAAAAAAGAAATTTTTTTTTTTTTAAAGAAGAAGCTAGAAACCAAATGAAGAGATTCCTGTCCTAGATTACCTACCTGTGACTCCAGCTTTCTCCCAAATTCTAAGATTCTTGGTTCATTGAGTATATTATAGAAGTTTTCTTCTGGAAGACCTTCCTTTTCAGATATGAAAAGTTTCTTATATTAATTAAGTGAAGAATGAAGGAATCTAATGAGAACTTACCAGTTCTCTTTTGGAGAAAATGTCAGATCTGAATAGAAATCTACATAACATTAACTTAAAGAAAAGTGAAAATATTCCAGATCATAAAGAAGAGAGCCTAAAATACAGATGAGCAGGATTTTTCTGTTAATGAACAGAGAAGATTTTCTATAATCTTAAAGATAGGTTAAGTTCAGACATTTGCTTTGTACTCTCAACATTCAGAAAATAAGGTATTTATGAAACAGATTAAAAAGAATATAAAAGGATAACATAGCAAAACTTAAATGCTTAAAAAGAGAAAGAAAATGCTTAAAAAGAGAAAATTAAAATGGAAGTTAAACATGATTAGGTCATTATACAAAGAACAATCTTAGTTCTATATATTAGCAACAAAAAATAGAAACAAACAAACAAACACCAAAATACCCACTTAAGATAGCATTGAAGACATAAAGTACTTAAAAATAAATTTAGTAAAAGTTAAAGAGTCTGCACGAAATGCTAAACATACATTTCTGAGAGATAATAATGAGAACTCAAATAAATGGAAAGATGCATTATGATTGTGGACTGGGTAAATCAATCTTATTAAGATGTCAATATAGTTTTAGTGCAATCACAGTGAAAATCCCAACAGGCTTGCTTATAGAAATTTGACAAACTATTTCTGAAATTTGTATGGAAACACAGTTGTTCCCAGATAGCCAAAAAACAATATTGTAAAAGAAGAACAAATAGGAGGACTCATACTATCTAATATTTGCAAGCTATCAGAAAAAATACAATGTGGTACTATAGGTACCTATATAGGTAAGAAAAGGAAAATAAGGCAATAGAAACAATAGAAAATAGTGAATATAGTGAATTTGTGAATTTGGTTGTGAATTTAGTTGGAAATTTGTGAATATAGTTGGAAAGCAAGTTTTTAAATTAATTATGCTTGATAAAAATAAATTTGGACTCTTCCTTTCTATAATATAAAAATGAATTTAAAAGTAAGTACAAAAGCTAAAACTATAAAACTTCTGTATGAAAACATAGGATAGTATATTCTTGACCTGAGGAAAGCAAGGATTTCTTGGAGGACATGGAAAGGTCAATCATTAAAGTAACAAATAAAGCATCATCAAAATTAAAAAGTTCTTATCAAAAGTCATCTTTAAGAAAATTAAAAAGCAAAAGTAGCATCTATATACACACAAAGATATATATCAAAAGGATATCTAGAGAATTTCAATAGCTTAATAGTAAAAACATAACCCCCAAATGGAGAAAAATTTAGAGATTTTTCTTTTTTTAAAAAAAAAAGATTTATTTGTTTATTTCAGTGAGGGGAAGGGGCAGAGGAAAAGAGAGAGTATCCTCAAGCAGATTCCCCATTGAACACGGAACACAGGGCTCGATTCCAGGACCCTGAGATCACTACCTGAGCCAAAATCAAGACTCAGATGCTCAACCAACTCAGCCACCCAGGCACCCCACACATTTTTCAAAAGATACACTGATGGCCAATAAGGGCATGAAAATATGGTAAATATAATTAAAATATAATTAAGTGATGTTATAATTCTGGTTCAACCACCAAACATGATTTTTAAAACTTGTGATAATGATAGCCTATTATTTTGCCTATTCCAGTGGTCATCTTTCCTTTTTAAAGTTTTAATTCTTCTGTTACTATTTTCTTTCTGTTTAGAGAACTTCCTATAACCATTTTTTAAGGGCATGTTTGCTACCAACACATTCTCTTAGTTTCCTTCAAATGAGAATGTCTATTTCTCCTTCATCCCTAAAGTATATTTCAATTGGCATAAGTTGCAGTTGACAATTCTTTAATAACATCATTTGAAAAATGTTGTCACTTTCTTCTGACACCCATGGTGTCAGGTAGGAAATCCATCATGGAAGTTGATGTTCTCCTCTAAGTGATGTGGCATTTCTCTCCAGATGCTGTTCTCAAGATTTTTGTCTTCGTCTTTAGTTTTCAGAAGTTTAATTATGATCTATCTTAGAATGAGTTTATACCTTCTTGGGATTTGCTCATATTCTGGTTTCTGTAGGTTTATTATTATTATTATTATTATTTTGCCAGATTTGGAATGTTTTCAACCATTATTTCTTCAAATACTATTTCATTCTCTCTCTCTCGTTCTTCCTTCTAAGACTGCAATTAAACACATACTACCTCTTTGTTATTTTGCATGGGCTCATCATGTTCACTCTTTTTCCCCCAGTCTATTTTTTCTCTCTGTTGTTCAGATTAGATAAATTCTATTGATCTGTCCTCACGTTTATTGATTCTATTCTCTGTCATGTCATTCTATTACTGAACCTATCCAGCAAGCTTTTTATTTCAGTTACATTTTTTTTTTTTTTACTTTTATCATTTTTCTTGATCTTTTTTAACTACTATTTCTTGGCTGAGGTTTTCTATTTTTTTTTTCATTTGATTCAAAGGAATTTATAATTGCTGTTGAACCATCTTTATGATGGCTGCTTTAAAATCCTTGTCAGATAATTCCAGCATCTAATTTATCTTCATGTTAAAATCTGTTTATTGTATATCTAGGGTTTTTTAGTTGTAAAAGGAAGGAACTGGGAGGAATGCAGCTACTTCTTCTTGACTGGAACCAGATATTGCATCATTACTTTTGAAAGCATAAAATGGTAAAACCACTTTGGAAAAAAGCTTAATAGTTTCTCCTTAAATTAAACAATTTACCCTATGACCTTAACACTTAAACATACACCTACCACAACAGTTCTTTTTCCAGGTATAGGCCCCAAAGCAAATAAATTATAAGTTCTTTATCATTCATACTCTTTATTATTACCATATTTATAAATTAATTTAATTATTTTGTGTATGTAATAGTCCCAAATGGGAAACAATCCAGATGTCCATTAAAAGAAGAATGAAACACCAAACTGTGGTGTACTCATACAATGGAATGCTACTTAGCAATTAAAAAAAAAAAAGATCCAATTACTGGAACATTCAATAGTATAGATGAATCTCAAAATTATGTTAAGTGAAGTAAACCAGATAAAAAGAAACCATATTATATGATTCTTTTTATGTAAATTTCAACAAAAGGCAAAATTAATTTATAGGGATAGAAAATCAGAATGGGATTGGGGTTAATGGTTGTTGGCTGGAGGAACAAAAAGAAACTTTGCTGGGTGACAAAAAATCTTTGTGCTATGACTGAATCTTTGTGCTGCAGACTAAATTGCCAAAAGGTTGGTTCATTTCACTGCATGTAAATTTTTACTCTGATTTAAAAAAAAATAAGGTGATGATATACATGTTCTAAAATGTATGGGAAAAAAGATTTCTGCATCCTCCTGACTAATAAATTTTAAGGCAGAAAATGAAATAAGGATAGGAAAGAATTTAAGAAAACTAAAGAGTAGACCTACAGAAGTAAAATTTGCTTTAGAAGTAAAGGCAGAAAAATACCACTGAAATTCTAATTATTGCATGGAAGGCACTGTTTAGAAGCTTTTCACAAAATGCAGAGGAAAGAAAAAAAAAAAACTGAGGATGATGAAAGACATCATATATGATGTAGAACTAAAGAAAATGTACCATGAAGAAGATGCCAGAAACAAATGGAAGCAGAGTAGGAATAAAAGACCCAAGAGTAGTATAATAATTTGCAGACCTAGTGGGCTCCCTGTGTACCATGCAACACTGAATGTTTAAAAAGCCAGCATATGGGGGATGCCTGGGTGGCTCAGTTGGTTAAGCAGCTGCCTTCGGCTCAGGCCATGATCCCAGCATCCTGGGATCAAGTCCCACATTGGGCTCCTTGCTCAGCGGGGAGCCTGCTTCTCCCTCTGCCTCTGCCTGCCATTCTGTCTGCCTGTGCTTGCTCTCTCCCCTCTCTCTCTGATAAATAAATAAAATCTTTAAAAAATAAATAAATAAAAAGCCAGCATATGGACAAATTTAATAACATTTTTTAAATTTCAGGAATAAATTATTTTAGTTGACAAAGATAAAGAATCCATAATTATTAACAAATGATAACAAATCATTCTGTTAGAAAATACAAGTAAAAATTAAGTATAGACAAGTTCCAGATTAATGAACTGTAATGTACGGTATTACATAATGTAAACTTATGTCAATAAAAGTAAATCTTTTTAATGACAATTTTGTGGTTTTCAAAATTTGGAATTCCTCATAAAGTCAGGAATAAGATACAAGTATTATATTTTTCTGTAACTGCCAACCAATGGTATATGAAGCATAAGTGATAGAGAAAAACAAAATCCTGATTATTAGGACTTAAATATATTATCCATTGAGAAAAACCTGGCAAACAGATTATTGTAATTAATAAGTAGTTGACAAAGTGACCTGTATTTGGTATAGTATTTGGTAAATTGTTCTATATTAGCATTAGGAAGAAACATAGCTTTAGTAACTGAGTGCAGGAGTAATGTTTTACTCTATTTCATATCCCAGTTCCTGGAATAACATATTCAACAAATATCTGTTGTGTGGAGAAAAGAATCTGTAACATAGTCTGACCAGAGATTGACAAAATCATAAATAAACAAGATATTTGTGGATAAAAGATGGGTCTTTTAGGGAGAAGTAACAAAACAAAGGATTTTACTGTCCACTAGCTCATACTTTAATAATCAGATGTTGGTTGAATTTTAAGAACTTTGATATCATTTATTATCTCAGACTGAAAGCTTTTGAAAGAAGCTAAATTGTATTTATTGGTATTTAATTAGAATCTAGTGAGATTAATGTGATATTGTAAATCTGCAACTAAGCACAGGCAACCTGATATCCTCCCTCCTAATCTTTACAATTATGGGGGAAAATGTGGGAAAGCAATGGTCATGGATTTTTTGTAGGAAGAAGAGGGGCAGTATGGAATTGGTTAAAGGATGGCGTAGTTGAGGATCATGCATCACATTTATTAAACTAAAAATGTTCTGATACCACAGTGTTCAATTAATTCCTGGTACTAGGATAGATTTTTCTGGTTGGATTTTACTTGTTTCTTGTATATTTTGAAATGAAGGTAAACTAGTGGAACTAAATGAAGATCTCCATGTGTTTGCCTCCAAAACACTGCTGGCCAAAGGAGTAAAATTTTGCATAGTAGCATCTCTCAGGAAATATTCACACACAAAGTATGCATCTCTAGATGTTTACCATTTTAAGTATTTGAAAAAATGAAAACTACCATCTGTGGTTTCTTACTTTTAATCAGAGTATATCACCAACACCTGAAGGTATTCCTAAGGCTTTCTCAATCAAAAACAGCAAAGTAGAAAGGCTAATTTTTTTCTTGCCTGCTTCACTGATAGCAAGACACATGTTTCCCTGTGATAAATATTCTTTCTTATAATAAAATATTCAAGATTAATATGTGGTCTACTTTATTAGTTTACTAATTTTGTTAGTTAGTTACATAGTTACTTTTGTTTTGTTACTAATTAGTTTACTAATTTTGCCATAACAAAAATATAGATCAGTGGCTTATAATTATAGAGGCTGAAAGTTCAACGTCCAGGTCCAAGGTACAGAGTTCGTTTCTTCTGAGTCTTCTCACCTTGGTTTATAGTTGACTGTCTTCTCTTGTGTTTTCAAGTCCTCTATTTTTTCTGCCCATATCTTTGTAAAATGTCGTGTTCTTATAAAGACAACAGTCATATTGGATTAAGGCCTTCCCATAGAGTTCAGTTTCACTTAATTACCTCAGAAAGACACTATTTTCAAAAATAGTCATGTTCTAAGCTACTGGCAAGATAAGAATTTGGGCAGATAGGTGCAGATAGGCCTATAAGACCTACTTATTTACACTGAGGCCTGAAAATGCAGGTTTATTGGAAAGTAGGAATCATTCCTGGTGCAGTATAAATGAATCACCAAGTCTGTTGAATACCAAAATCTGCAGAATCTCTTTTCTATTACTTCTCCCTTAAAGTTTTTGGCATCAAAGAGAGTCAGTGAATAGTGCTAAAGGGTAGCACATACACGGAGTCTTGATCATGATTTGGTAAAGTTTATGGTTAAGATATGTTCAAAAGGATATGGTTGAGATGTTCGGTGAGACTCTAATGAATATGAACTGTAAAGCAACTTTGGAAGTCTGGGTGTGGTCAGAATGGTCAATGAAGTTCCTAATGGGGCAGTAAACAGAATTTCTAGTCAAGAAAATAGACAGATGGTAGCAAGTGATACAATACTTTTAATTAATTTAGTCATTCTCTCATTTATTCAACAAACCTCTTCTATTTTGTACTAGGCAGTGAAGTAGATGTTGAGCACAAAAAGAACAATAAAACATGGCCTCCTTACCCAAGTTTTTCACTATGAAGAAGACATACCAAGTAAAAATTATAATACCATGTGGTAAAGAGAGGAGTATAATAGCATAGAAAAGAGTAAGCCAGACTGCACTAGAGCGGGGTTGAATGGGTTAAAAGAGCCTTTAAATTATGGGTAGAATTTCTTCAGTGAAGAGGAAAAAAGGATGAGCAGTTGGAGAAAGCACTGGAAAGCTCAAGGAGCTATATGAAGAAAGGCACACTGCTAAGAAACAGCATTGTCTATGAAAGGAAGCTAGAAGCAGTTGTTTAGTGAAGCTAGATGATAGTCAGAAGCAGGAAAATAAATTGAGAAAAGGACAGGGTCTCTCCTGACACATACAGGGCCTCCTGTGACATTGAGAGAAGTTGAGATATGTTCTGTAGTCAGGGAAGGTCTAGTATGACGTGAGCTGATGTGTGTATTCTCTAGATCATGTGGCAGCTGTTTTGGAAGATAGTTTGAGGGGACAGGGCAAGAAGTAAGGAGAAGAGTTGAAGGCTTTTGCAGTAGTCTAAGTGCTTTAACCCAAGGAATCAGTAGTAAGGATAGAGTGGAACAAGTGAATACAAGACGTATTTGGGAAGTAAAACTGGCAGACCTTGATGGTAGGTTGGAAGATGGGGATTGGGGAGTTGAGGGTGGGAAAGGAGTCAAGATGGATTCCTAATTTCTGTGTTACAAATTCAGGTGCCCTTTGACTATATGGGGCTCAGCAAACTGGAGATGTTCTTGGGAGTTATTAGCATGTCTGTGATATTGAAACCAATGGGACTTAAAGTCCTTTTCTAGAAGAGAAGAGAGAGTAAGAAATGAAAACTAAGCATGTACCTGAGGAATCTCAAAATGAAGGCTGCAAAAGGAAGAATTAACAGAGAACTACAAGAGAAACCAGAAATTGGCATGGTCACAGAAGCCAAGGTGTGAAGAGTTTTAAGAAAACTTGGTGATCACTGGTGTCTAACTAAGATGGAGAATGAGTAGGCTCATTGGGTTGGACATCTGGGAAATCACTGGCTCATTTGAGAACAGTGGTGTGGTGATGCCAGCATCCTGATTGCAATAAATTTAAAAAAATAATTGTGGGTAAGAAAATGGAGAATACTCTCCTGTGTAGTTTGAATGACTCAAGGATCATGTTAAGTTCTTCTTGCACCATTAATATCCTTCTTCAGGTTTGGAGGTCTATGGACCTCAAGGGAGAAGCAGGCCAGATAAATACCAGTTATAGTCCAATCACTAGTTTCCTAGAAGGTGGAAAGTGATGAGATCAAACAACAAAACTGGAGAGGTGGAGCCAGTTTGGGATAAGAATGAAAAGATGTGGGGCACCTGGGTGGCTCAGTTGTTAAGCGTCTGCTTTGGCTCAGGTCATGATCCGGGGTCCTGGGATCGAGTCCCAGTTGGGCTCCCACTCCCTCTGCTTATGTTCCCTCTCTCGCTGTGTCTCTCTCTGTCAAATAAATAAATAAAATCTTTAAAAAAAAAAAAGAATGAAAAGATATAAAGACGGTGAACTAATAAACTAATCAACAGTATCTCCTATTTTACTGGGAATATATGTGATTTCCCAGATTCTTCCAAATACAACTAGGAATAAAGAAAGACTGGAAGCCTGAGCATGGAAGCAAGTCAGCTATGATTATTACACCTTAACACAGGAAAAAGTATGAGAATATAGAATTGAAGATCAATTTCAAGCATGAAATTCTGTATTCAGTATACTTAATGTTTCATATATATGCAATATAAGAGTTTCTAATAAACAGAAATATGTCTCAACATAAATTTTTATAGGAATTATTAATATGAAGTTTAGATACTTTAAGAGTTCTGTAAGAGTGGAGACATGAGAGAGGGAGGGGGACAGGGAGAGAGTAATTCATGAAACCAATTACTTGGGGGAATGCTTTGAAGAATGTTACTATTTGTGGCACTGCATGAACCAAGAGTTTGGTGCTGACCCTTGTATGTAAATGGTGGTCATATTATTTATGTAGTGATTCTCCTTAATGAGGTACTGCCTCAACGTTTTCTGAGTTATTCCTAGGGGATAATCAAATGTGTGTTAGTATGTTATAAATCTGTGTTAAGACCTCAGAAATATATGTGATATTAAGGTCTACTGTAATCATATTTGGACTTAGAGGTCATTAAATTACAAGGCAAATTTTTATATATTCTTGCCTCGATTCACACACTCAGCAAGTCCTCTTAGGTATTTATTAAGCTTTGGGAGATGACTGGCTATTAAGCCAGAGCTATAGGAGGAGGTAGAATATTGTTAGTGTCCCTTTTTCAATTAACTTAGTTGGGTTAGTTTAACTTAGTTTGACTTATTAACTTAATTTTAGGACACCTGAAAACTAAGAAAAAACCTAGGTATTAAAAGTACCCAGTGAGGACATATTAGTGTGATGTACATTTTATTATGTATGCCAACGATGAATAAGAATTTTTTTGGAAAATTTTGGATCAAAGTTTTGCGGTAATAGTAAATCTTTAGTCATGTCTTCAAGGGTGTGATTTATACAGAGAGACATCAGGGAAATAGCATGAACTAAGGCGTGGAGATGGAAACAAATAGCAATGTTTAGGAAGAAATGAGGAAACTGATGAGCTTTTTACAAGAAAGATAGAAACAACTACTTCTGTATTTGTTCTTGTTCTTAGTTGTCAATTCAGTTCAGCTGCATTTATTTTGGTAAAAAGAAATTGAAGAACTCCTAGGTCTAAGGAAAAGTACCTTGGTATCTCAGGAGGTCTCTCATAAGACTGTTAGCTGAGACTGAAAGCAGTGGATGCATTTTACACATAAATATCTTTAAGCCTTTCGAGTCAATTACAGTTTTAAACATAAAGTACTCACAGAAGTCAATATATAGCACTATTTTATGTCAGATTGGAAGAAAAGTTCCTAATTAAATTTCTTAGTCTTTAAAATTAAATCAAAATCTTTTTCTTGTATTTTACCAATATTCATTTTGTAGTATCAGCTAATTTATTGATTACTGTAGATTGTTTTATTGCTTAGTACCCACTGTTATATAGATTTTTGAGTCTGCTAACAATTTTGATTACAGAGGGAACACAAAAATGCATGTTAGTTTTGTCTCTGACTTCAATTGTCTATGTACTCACAAACAACAAATGGTAAGCAGAGGCACCGAGAGTAAAATCACCAACAATATTTTGTACTTCAGTGGGTAAGAAGAGAAAAGCTTTGTTGTCAAATGACATTTGTTAAGTTTAATATTTGTTATATTTTCCTGGAAAAGTTCAGAAAAATCAAACTTGTGAAGGATAGCTTTGTAAATAAAATATGCTAGTCAGTTGTACCTGTGAACTGAATAAGAGGAATGATGGAATGTTCTTTCCCCATAGCTTTAGGGAAATAGAATAATCATCTGGTCCCATTCCCAGCTGTGTCTCCAGTTCAAATCCATTTTTATCTTGAACTAATAATGATGCAAGTACCATTTATTGACAGCTATCTATGCGCCAGACACTGTTTTGCACTTCTCATGTGTTGGCTCATTTAACCAACATAATAATTCTGAGTTAGCCACTGTTTTCTTCATTTTACTTATGGGGCAGCTGAGGCTCTGAGATGTTAAACAGTTTGCGCCAAATCACACAGCTGGTAGCTAGTAGGAAGTGTAATCAGAATTTGAATTTAGTAGTCTGACTCCAGAGATAACACTGACCCACTAAACTATTTTACCTCTCCATGTTCTAAAATACTACAGAAATCATATCGTGCCCTAGCTCAATAAACCTTTTACTTGTCTGATCATTTCAACCTATATTGCTATTCAAGACCTTAATTAATTATCACTTTATTCATCCAATTGTATTTCCCATAAAAATATTTTACTTATGTATACATTCAACAAACATTTATTAAATATATTCCAAGAACTGTGCATGATACTAGGGTAACAAAGATGAATATGCTATGGTTTCTGATTTTCAGGAACTAAAAATTAATGAGGAGCACTGACAAATAAATTAGTTAGTATACTTTTTCTTTCCCTACTTCATTGCTTCTGCTAAGTTCTTTCTCTGTGTGTCTGGACCTTTTGCTACAACAGTTCCTCTTGTGAGCCATATAGATCTGTTTGAATTAATAAGTCAACATCCACAATAAAATGCCCATGCTTAGAAGTCTCAAATTCCTGACTACCTCACAATATGTTGACTATCCCACAATGGACTAACTTTATTTCTAGCACTATTTAATGCTTCATTGACTTGAGTAGGTATTAGTGGTTTTGCAAATGCAAAGTATGGTTATTTTTTCAAATGGGGAAAATTAAAAATATTTATTATATCTTCCAGAAAGTTGTAACTGTGAGCATATAGCCTAGCTATTATAAATGGGATAAAAATTATTGATTGGTTGGATAATTGACTTTGAACCCAGGGATTTCAGAGAGACTGGAGGCAAGTAAGAATGGTGGTTGTTATTGGAATTAACCTCAAAAGGACAATGAGGAGAAAGCTGTAGGAATTCTTGTCCCATGGTCTGAACTTCTTTTGTGAAGAAAATATTTTTTTATGAGTGTTTCCATTTTTATGCCTTTTTAAGTGCTGTTTTCTCATTTGGATCACCTACCCCTTTCTATCTCTCAATTTGATAAAAATCAATCTTCAAAGCTTACTGTAATCTTGTAATCTGAATGTCTCAAACAGGTATTGATTTTCTTAAAATAACTGTGAGGGATGTTTAAAGTCATGTTCTCTTTGCCTTTTTAATAGAATAGCAGGAGTGATGATCAAAATTACACTCCTGAAGTAAATATCTAAGGCCCTTAGTTTCACTATAAAGTTGCAATTCATATACTTGTTAGATTTTTAAAAATCTCTCTTTCATTTTTTTATTTAGATACAATTCTTTACCTCTGCCAAAAGTTGAACATCTGTTACTTCGTTTAAAAGGTCAAAATTATTTGGATGAAATTAAGAAATGTAAAATCAGTTTGCAGCTTGGAGGCTTCCTATGTGAGTGGACATGGTGCGGAAGGGGAAAAAGAGGATCCACATATGTGTCAGTTCTCAAGTACAGATGTATAAGTCAATGAATGAGCAGACAAATATTAAAAATTAGATAAAGATGCAAAGCAAATATATTAAGTTTCAAACACCAGGGGTAATACCTTACTGAAGTTCAATAGAAATAAATCATGACTGTGAACTAGGGTGATGAGAAAGACTGTGTGGAGGAAGTAACATTTGAGCCAAACTGGAAAGAGACTTTTTTATTGCAAGAGAAACCCTGAGAGGCTTTGCATTTGAGATAAAAATTTAAGTGAGAACGTGTAGCCTACGATAAACAAGACATGTGGGAAACAAGGTTTTCATGAAAAATAGCAATAATATTTTGTCATTGAAAGAAATTATTATTTTTTTTTTTTAGAGAAAGAGAGAATGTGAGTGGGGGGAGGGGTAGAGGGAAAGAGGACCTTAAGCAGGTTCCACACTTAGTGCAGAGCCCAACATGGGGATCAATCTCATGACCCTGAGACAATGACCTGAGCCGAAATCAAGAGTCAGATAACTGACTGACCTACCCACGTGCCCCCCAATTTTAAAAATTTTTAAATTATTTTTAAATTTTAAGTTATGCTTCCCTGTTGCCTTTGACCACAGTGTAGCTATCACCTCATGGAAAAAGAGGTACGGCCTGAAAGAAAGGTTAGTTCTGATTAGCTTTACCTTTTAAAGCTAACTTCCTTGAGGGTAAAGGGATGTAGTCATCTTAAAGCAAGACCTATGGAGATAGAAATGTATTTTCCAAAGTCCAAAAGGATCCCTTTGCATCTCTAAAGCAAAGCCCCTCAGGTTTAATCATGGATCATATTCATAGTGGAAAATGAAATGTAAAGAAAGTACCCAGCTGACAGAGAGAAAGAAGAAATCCTGTACAATCCTGGATAGTAAGAAAAGACAGACCAGCTTTGGAGATCAGAGATAGATGTCCTGGTTCATCTCTCAGGATACAAATCCCAGTCATGTAGGGTGTAGAAACATCCAGATGGATTAAGAATGGGGAGGAAGGTGACAAAACCTTTACTCAGAAACCTTAGACTGGTTGATGTAAACTCTGAAAGCTCTTGGGTTGTTGATTTCCCGTCTTTGTTCATGTGGCTAGCAGTGAAGAACAGAAAGGAGAAGAGAGAAGAGGACTAGCAAGATGGCTTCAGAGGACACTTTCAGAGTTCTCCCTGAGCTCCAGGTCAAGAGGAGGAGACCCAGGAGCTCCTGCATACCCTGCGAGGGACATGGAGGAAAGCTGAGAATGTAGAGTTAGGGAGTTGCCACAGTGAGGGCAACTATGATGTCCCAACCTATGCTGAGTCCTGGAGGAGGAAGGAGGTGGGACTCAGAGGATCCCAGAATGGAGGGGGGCTGGATCAGTGGTGGAGGGATGATGGCTAGTCTCCTAACCATGCTGGCTCAGTGTCCAGCCAGGAACCCAGAGGAGGGTATTGGGGGTCCACACACAGTAACTGCCTGCTAGCCATCGTGCTGAGGACACATCCTCTTCGCTCAATAACCAGGTGCCACCTTAATTGGCAAGAGAGAAAAGTGAAACTTGAAAGAAGAAAAAAAGTCCTTTTGGGGAATTTGAACCTAAATTTGACTATATCTAAGCTAAAAAGAGACTACACTTGTGAAAAAGAAAGTTTAAGCCAGAGGAAATGAAAACGCCTTTAAAAAGCAAATTTAAGAGTTTATTATCATTGTTTTATAGTTTTCTTTTATTTGTCCCCTATGCAAAAGGATGGACCAGTTATAGATTACTTATAAAAAATAAAGAATGCTACATTTTTTACCCATCTGACTTATAACTAGTTCTGGAACAGTCTGCATATGTTTTGGACACTGTGAATAAACCAAGCCTCCTGGAGTCGAGTGTTCAATGTTAGGAAATAGTGATCCATAGACTTAGAAATATATAAATATTTGTCTGAATGTGGGAACACCAATACATTGAAGCTGGATCTGGAAATATATTCAATGTGTTTCATATGAAAAAGTGCTTTAATTTCAAAAGTTCCAGAAGATGAAACACAGAAATGTTGGATGAGTTTTCCTCTGGCTCTGGCTTTATCTAAGCTATGGCAATAGTCCATCCTGGAGATTCTGAGTTAGGATAGTGTGACATGATAGGTCATATGATGCTTTAGTCCTCCAGCAGAGTGTGTGTGTGTGTGTGTGTGTGTGTGTGTGTGTGTGTACATAAGTTTATATGTGTGCATTTGTATGTTCATGTGTATATGAGTATGGGTGTGTGTTTCTGTATGCATGTATATGTGTGTCTGTCTGTCTGCATATATGTGTACCATCTATAAAAAGCTGCCACTGGCTGACTCTATTTTTTTGTGAAAATGTAGTTATGAAAACCACATACTGAATCTGAGACTCACAAAGTAGATCATATTTTTCCTACCCAAATGATGTTATAATTTTGGTTTAAATTTAAGATACAGCATCAAATCCTAGTTGTAATAAGAACTGCAACTACAAAGGGAAAATTCAGTTGCTACAAAATTTTATAATAATTTAAAATAACAAAAGTACATCATGATAGTATTAACTATGGATGAAAGTATTATATAAAATATTTATAGGCAGAACTCCAATATACTATGAACTGTATGTAAAATACTCTACATACAACTTAGCTGTATGTATCATAAATTTGAACAAATATTAAATTATGATAGCTATTCAGCTTTAATTCTTAATATTACTAGCCATTTTGAAACTGGGAAAACACTTTAAGGAAATATTTGAATGACCAGGTGTCTTAAAATAAGGTTGGTTGAAATTTTAATTGTTTTATATATATTTTGTTCAACTAATCTTCAACTAATTAGTTCAACTAATCTTCAAGTCAGGTTATTTAATGTAAAATTACCCACTAAAGTAATTCTTTGAGGCTTCAGTAAGAATTTCATTCTAAATAATTTGGAGAAAAGAAAAATCACTTGAATGTTATATTTGTTATCAATAGCTTTATAACCAATTACCATACACGTACAGTCTTAAGACAATACACATTTATTATCTCACAGTTTCTTCAGGTCACATATTGGCCCAGCCCAGTTATTTTGGGGTTTCTTACAAGGTTGTAATCAAGGTGTCAGTCAGAGTTCCTGATGCTCAACTGGGAAAGGATCTCCCTTCAGGCTCAAAGCGTTGTCGGCAGAACTCGGTTTCTCAAGGGTTTCCAACTGAGGACCTCAGTTCCTACTTGGGTGTTGGGGTGAAACCACCTTGCATTTCTTGTCACATGAGCCTCCACAACAGGGTGACTTATTTCATCAAAGTGTGCAAGTCAAAGGAACACAAACAGACAAATAGTAGAGAAAATGTGCTAGCAAGATGAATGTCATGTTTTTTAAAAAAACCTAATCACACAAGTGATATCCAATCAACTTGGTTTCATCCTACTATTTAGAAGATAAGTCATTATATTCAGCCATACTTGGAGGGGAGAGGATTGTACAAAAGGATAAGGAACTAAAAGCAGGGATTATGGAACATCTTAGAGTCATCCTGACACAGATGTGTTCAGCATTATTAACCTTATGTAACTTTTCTTGTTTTCTTTCTCATGTATGGTGCTCCTGAAGGGCGAAGAAATCAATGTTGTGAGTGGAGAAAGGACCAGAACATATGTGCTTTTTGCATTGTTCATCCAGCAGAGTGGTAGGATAATGAATGATACAGCCATAAGATTTGTGCTTTTGTCATACTAAAAGACATTGTAATAAATGGTCATGGCAGAAACAATTTCATAAAGATGATAAATCTCAAGGGGAAATGTTTGCTTTATTAATCATGGTGTTGAGTGGGGACAGAAACTGAGAATAAGTTCAGTTGTACTCTAGAAGGACTGTGGATGAAGCTGTAGTTAGGAAAGGTGGGAGAATTAGAAAAGACGGGATGCAAAATCTGGAGGAGCCTTAGGGAGCAAAAACTGATGCAACACCCAAAACCTTTAAAGGTGGTTGGGGCAAGTTTTGCCGTTCAAAATTCAATTTAGTCAGGATAGATAGTCAAGGGTGCCTGGGTGGCTTAGTAGGGTGAGTATCTGCCTTTGGCTCAGGTCATGATCCCATGGGCCTGGGATCAAGCTCTGTGTTGGGCTCTCTGCTCAGAATGGAACCCACTTCTCTCCCTCTTTCTGCCCCCCCCCCACCTTGTGCTTGCTCTCTCTCTCTCTCTCTCTCTCTCTCAAATAAATAAAATTTTATTCCTTTAAAGCAAAAGATAGTCAAGAGACTCTCTCTTCCATAGTCTTATGAAATTTTCAGGAAAAATATCCATTGGATATCATTTGGAATGAGGGTGTATGATGAGAAATGTTAGTGAGATTGGTGTTACGGTAAAAGCAGAGTAGCTCCTGCAAACTAAGCAATCTTTGTGTAACATAGAATTAATCAGCAATGTAATATGAATAGAGTATCATGCTATGGTTGAGAAAACATCACCTTAATGTTCAAATCCAGGCTGCACAACATATCAGCTGTGTGACCTGATCAAACTAAAGTCTGGCTCAATTGTCAGAATCCATAGGCTTAACTTGGCCTACACTATTGTTTTAACTCCCAAAGCTGCTTAACCTCTTGGCAATATTCAGTTTTCTTATCCCTTCCATTTTATTCATCTAAGGTACCTGTCTGTAATGCAGCTAAGGGAAGAAAAGAAGGCTTAGAGCAGGGGTTCTCAGCTTCAGCACTACTGATATTTTGGACATTATTGACACTCTTGGTGGTGAGAGGCTGGCCTCTACCCACTAGATCCCAGTAGTATCCACGGCTCTCTCCCCCTCAGTTATGACAACAAAAAAAATGACTTCAGACATATTCTGATGTCTCCTTGTAGAGGGAGGTGGGGGGGGATGAATTGCTTGTCGTTGAGAATGATTGCCTTACAGGGTCCTTGTGTAGGGCAAAATAAGGTGTAACATCTGAAAAGCACATAAAAGAGTGATTAAAACATAACTGACACTGAACAAATGATAGTTTTCCTCTCAACTTTTTATATTGGAGAATAGTATTATACATGGAATTAACTTGATATAAATTTATTGAAACACAGAAGGTAAGTAATGCTAGGCTAATAATAATTTATATGAGCACTGATTTGGGAAATCATTTGTTGTAGGCATTAATATGTATATATATAAAAGCTGACCCTCATCCATGAAGTCAAACCAGTCAAGCTTCAGTTACTATCTCTTCCAGTTAATACCCTGTGTCCTGGGGAATTGCTTCACATTTTCCAAGGGACCTTATCTATAATATACCTTATTTATCAATGAAATGGAATAACAATGGCATGGATATGGTTTGGGGATGATTCATTCACCCATTCATTCATCATATACCTATTGAGCATCTATTACATTCCAGGGACTGTACAGGAAATATAAGACAGTTTCTACCCTCCTGGAAATTTATTAGTGGAGAATCAAATGATGAACAAATAAATATAAAATGTACTTACAGAATGTAACAAATGTTCTAGAGATAAGAAAGGATAAAAAGAATAAGCCATGATCAATGATGCTCCGTTAGATAGAATAGTCAAGGGAGTCCCCTACTAAATGTCAGAATTTGAGCACAGCAGTACGGTCATGTCTAGGGAAAGGGCACCCAGTTAGGAAGCACAGTAATTCTAGAGATCCAAAGACATTAACATTCTTGGGTTGTTCAAGGCACAGAAAGAAGCTAGGGTTGTTATAGAAGGAGTACATTGTATAACCAATTTGTATATCTTTTTGGTTTTTATATTTTTTCTTATCTTGAAATATCCATTTTTAGTAAACCCAAACATTTATATAATAGAGGATATGAGATGAGTTCTTGGGTGATACCATGACACATGACATGTTATAAAGAATAGTTCCATAGAGGCAACTATCCAAGAAAATGGAAGAAAGTTGAAAATGGCTTTGTAAAATTTCATTTGGGGTAGCAGTGTTTTGTGGCTTGAAGTGTAAAGGATGAGAACAGAATGTGAATTCCAAGAAAGCAGCATAGAATGGAAAGAGAATTTATAGTGTGTCAGACAGGATGGCAACATCTTGTGGCATGTGGCTCTCATCTCAGTGATGGGAAAGGTATTTCTTGTGTTTGCTTCTTGCCTGTGGCACACCACAAGGGAGAATGAGTTGGCAACCACAGCCAAAATACATCAGTAGCAATTTTAGTATATGGGCAGCCATGATCTTTTTTATTTTCCTAAAATTTGATTCTTTTAAGATTCATTCTGAAGGACTGAGTATAAAACAGAATTAAAGAGAGTGTAGAGGGGACAGGAAGAGGGGTAGCTGTGCTACTTAATGCTATTATTGGATTAACCATATTGAATTTAGAAGTCCAACAAATATGACAAGCATGATGATATACTTCTTTATCTAACTTTGAGAAAGTTCTTAAATGTGCATTTAGTTAGCTAAAATTTGCCCAATTGAGAATAGCCCATGATGAGATGAAAAATCTCAATATCACTAGCATGAAGTTGAAAGAGGGAGTAAAGCAAAGCACAAAGGATTTACGATGGAGCAAAAGAACTCTACAGTGTCAAGGATCTCGTGAAGGAAGAATACGATCAAAGCTGAAGACTTAAAAATGAAGTCTTCTTAAAAATGAAGATAGAATATAAGAAAAGAAAGAGGAAAAGAGGATTGTGGTGGAAGATGTCAATGACCTCAGATAGGTTACAACTGAAATCCAAGAAAAAAGTAAACTAACAATGAAACCTGAGTTTAATCACAGATATCACAGTAATTTACTTCTGTGTATTTGTACCATGTACAGTAAGTAAACTGATTTCAGGTAGAGTCAACTCTACTAAAAATAAGTTTAGAACATGGACACTGAAAATTTAACTGCTAGTCTTAAAACTATAGCAATTAGTGTATAAATTTATCATCCTCTCTCCAAAGGACTTATTCTGAGTTGGTAAATTATATTATCAATGCAGAAACACTCATCAAAATGAGCCTGATTAATAATCATGGTCTGGATCAAAAATCAAAACATTAGGTTGATGGTCAAAGTTCATTAGTAGTCAACAAAGTATTAAAGTGCACATAGGGACTTTTCAACATAGGACCTTATTTATTTAACATAGAACCTGTAAGAACATAAAAATTATTTTTAACAGGGTTAACAATTAGTTTAAAAACAAAAAGAGTAGATGTTTATATGTTGTATCACCCCTAGTGGCTGAAATCATATTTTCTGTAACATAAGGGTGGCTAATACAGCCGACAGTCATTCTATAACCATTGGGATGAGAAATGCCTTCTCACTCTTGAGAGATAATAATTACATGAGTGCTTTAGCCAGAGACACATCTCAGGGAAATTAAAATGGAATAAATACACTTTTAAACAGTAGTAAAAATTATAATCTTTTGTAAGATTTTTGTGGTGATTTATATATTTGAAAAAATTACACTGTTTTACTCATCACCTTATAATAATTGATTTAATCCCAGTCTTTCAGATTAATCAACCTTTCCCTCTGACCTACCTAGATACCATCTCTGCCTTGCCCATGTCTACACCTTTCTCCTGGCTTGCTTCACATTCTGTTTTCCAGTTGTATTCCTGAACACCTCTATTCCTAAGCTTTTTGCTGATCTCCTGTTTGAGCCTCCCCCTCTATCCCCCAAATCCTGTCCCTAATGCTACTCCTCTGATTCAGTCTCTAGTTCTCTGTTGTCCACAGTGTGTCCTCACTTCAATTAGGGCTGTAACTGAGCTTTCACTTCTATCAGGCCATTGTGCTTATATAACTTAACCTGACATGAGTCCACATGCCCGGAATTTCAGTAAGTTTCATGGAAGAGAATTGTTCACAATCTCTATCTGTGAAACCTTCCAAGAGTGAGAAAAATTTCGGGGAAAGCCATTATTTTTTGTTGTTGTTTACACAATATAATCTCTTGATTTGTGGTGGGTGAAAATTAAGAAAAATAAAGATACACTGATACAGAAACCAGACTTTGGGTAGTGTCTGGATTTGAATTTGCTAGAAGCAGTAGTATTTTCTTGCAAACTGGAAAGAGAAAACCACTCCCAGATGTCTTAATTTTTCCGACTAACAGAAAAGCCTTCCCAATTTACAGCATGATGGGTTCAATTAGCACAAGTCTTGTGATTCATTTGCAATCTAAGTGAACAAATTCTAGCCTAAATTTTTACAAATGTTTGTGGTCATGATATGTTTGGCTCTTGAAGGTCAAAGAAATTAAACAGGAACTGGTAGCTAGCAAAGATATCTCAGGAAGTTTCTTACTCTTTTCAGTTAATAGTAGAAGATACAGAAGACATGTAAACTTAAATTTCTATAAACATTTTCCCTAACTTACTGGTCTAATCACTTTCTTTGTTTATTGATCTCATGTGGTCAAGGAGTGTAAATATTCTGCAACCTGCTCTCTCTCATGTTATTAAAGAGGGAAGCCAGGACAGCATTTAAATTCCACAAGAAATTTTTTTTCCAAATGCAATTCTAAGTTAATTTTTTTAAATTAAGGTCATTCTAAAATTTTACAGCCTGTAATTTTTGATATCTTTATTTTTACTATTTATAAATCTGATTAACTTGTACTATTCTGATGTACCAAGAAAGAATGCTGAACTCATATTTCAGGCATGATCTTAGAAAGAGCACCCAAGGAAGCATGGCCTTAACATTTTTCCTATACCTTTCAACCAGAATTTGTCCCAGCAAATGCTCTCCATTTTTTTCTTTCCTTGTTATAAGGAACTATAGCTGTTTCACATAACCAAAAAAAAATTCATAAATATTTTTATTTAAACTTGTCTAATTTCTTATATACTTTCTCAACATTTGTTTTATTTTTAATAATTCACTCAGAATATATAACATCTGCTTAAAATATTTCACCAGATCAACACTATCAACGTAAATCAACAAACCAATTGCAATGCAGGAAAAAACTGCCATATAATTCTTATGTAACCCTTCACTGAATCACTGTGAAGGGACTTATGTTTGGAAAGCTTTTAATTTTCGTTGTAAAGTTCCCAGAAACAGATGTGAAAATTCACTCATATCCCACATTGTCTAGCTTAAGCAGCTGTAAATTATTTCATGGATTACACTTGAATGAAATGAAAGTCTTGAGATTACTGCATCTAGGCAGCTGTTAGTTCCTTAAATTAAATCAAAACAGTTCTTTGCTTGATTAATTCTTGGTTTAGATTGCATAAAGATAAAGTGCTCACAGTCTTTAGTCATAAATTAGTTCATTTTTCTCAATAGTGTCCCTGTGAGTCAAAGGTTGCCACACAATTTTATAGGCTACCTTTAAAAATAAATAGCTTTGTTCTCTATGATGAAAAAAAAACAAACAAACAAAAACCAAGTTTGACACTCTCTTTTACAATACAATATTAATATAATGTATCATTTCATCTGTAGAGAAACTTAAAATAAGAACTGACCCTGCTTGATTTTAACTGCTAGGCTGAGAACTGTATCTGCTTTTCTCCCCAATGTGGTCTCTTGCTTCACTCCACACTCCCTTCCTAGCCCTAGGCTTACACTTCTGTTGTTTGCCAAACATCCGGTTGGATATCTGGAAGACATCTCATCTCAGTACGGGCCAAACCAAAGGTATTCTCTCTTCCTATATGCTCCAAAAAGCTAGTGTGGAAGATACCTGCTAGGATTTCACTTTCAATCACGAACCCAATATATTGAGTCTTGCTCTAACTTGACCTTCTAATACATTTCTCTCCTTTTCCTTGGACTTTCTTGCTCTAGGCCTCAGAAGCTCCTACATTTTCTCCTGATAAGGCTCTCCTTCCTGCCTCATCTCCCTGTTTTCCGTTTTTCTTTTCCAAAAGACTGTTGGCAAGTGCAGCCAATGTATTCAGAAACCGTTTTCGAAAAGCCAATTCCACGTAAAAGATCAATTTGTCAAATAATTAACTGAATTTATCAGATTATGCTGAAGTCTCCCTTGGAGACTGGTGCCTTTAGTAAAGTCTCACAGGAACTCAGGGATATCCTCTAAAAAAAAAACCAAAAAACAAAAAGTCCTATAGTCAGCAAATATCAATGAATACCCTGTGCTAGACACACTACTGAAACACTGAGATTATGATAGGAAATGAGAGAGACTTCATTCCTATCTTGAGGTATCAGAAAAGAAACAATTTTTTAAAAATAAAATTGCAGGGGTGTATGTATGTTGTCTTTTGTGTATATGTGTGTGTGTATCTTCAGGTTATATATATATAGACACTTATAAATATATTTCCATGTAGTGATAAGGGCTATAAGAAAAAAATAAAGCCAAATAGCAGGATAGCAAGTACTGGAAGTAAATAATCTTTTGAATAGAGTCAATGAATATGATTCTGTTATTCACAGAAATATTATTCTTGCATATATTCAGTAACCATTATTTGCATCAATTTAAGGCCTGTTAATTTAGTCTAAAGCTCTAAGGCATAGCATAGTTTAATTTATTTGAAAATATAGCTTTTATTAATATATTCATGAACTATATGTTCTAGAATAGCATTGTCCAATAGAAATACAATGTGAGCCACAAACTGAAGCAACATACATAATTTTCAACTTTCCAGTAGTTACATTAAAAAAATGAAAAAATAGGTAAAATTCATTTTCATAATAAAGTTTATTTAATCCACTAGACCCAAACTATTATTATTTCAACAAATAGTCAACATAAAAGTTATAAATTAGGTATTTTGTATTATTTTCTTTGTACTAAGTCTTCTAAATCCTGTGTTTACTTTACTCTTAACAGCATATTGTAATTCAAACCAGTCATTTAAGTGCTCCATAATGACATGTGGCTAATGACCACTGACTTGGATGGTACAGTTCTATAATATATTGATTATATAAACTATATCAAATACATTCTTTTTTTTTTTAAGATTTTTATTTATTTATTTGACAGACAGATCACAAGTAGGCAGAGAGGCTTTAACCCACTGAGCCACCCAGGCACCCATATCAAATACATTCTTGATATTTATTTACATGTACAATTGTATATTCTTTTTTTTTTTTTTTTAAGATTTTATTTATTTATTTGACAGAGAGAGAGATCACAAGCAGGGAGGGAAGCAGGCAGAGAGAGGAGGAAGCAGGCTCTCCACAGAGCAGAGAGCCCAATGTTGGGCTCCATCCCAGGACGCTGGGATCATGACCTGAGCCGAAGGCAGAGGCTTTAACCCACTGAGCCACCCAGGCGACCCCAACTGTATATTCTTATGTAAGAATATCTTAATGAGAAATGCATTTATAGCTATGAGTAATATATTTATGAACTTATTCACTAAATATGATAGTTCAATGTATTGATTTCAATGAAGAGTATTTTATCAAGATTATATATTGTATTACATATAATATATATCTCTTTATTATAGAGATTGTAGCAAAAAGAATTTTTGTTCAAATTATAGAGATTGTTCAAAAAGAATATTTCTAAAAATTTTTATAACTTTAGAAAATTGTTTATTTTAATAAATATACCTACAGTTATTTTTTTAAGACATAGATTTGATCACTTTATCACCCTTCATTATCTGAGGCTAAGCTCTTTTTCAGTGTTGCATCCTAACATCCCTGCGCATTTCAGGTTATAGTCAAAGAGCTATATAACATTCCCCAAAATACTATGTACTTTTAAATCTGTGTACATTTTCCTGTTCTTCCATCCTTCCAAAAAGTCCTTTACCACTTGTTCTGGCCTATATTTTTTACTCACTTCTTACTTAATTTATTTAGCTTTCTAATAATTCCTTTATCAAAGAGATTTAAGTTAGAAAACTGAAAATATTCTGTATAATTAAAATAGGGGACACCTGGGTGGCTCAGTGGGTTAAAGCCTCTGCCTTCGTCTCAGGTCATGATCCCAGGGTTCTGGAATGGAGCCCCGAATCCCGCATCGAGCTCTCTGCTGGGCTCTCTGCTCTCTGTTCCCCTTTTTTCTCCACCTGACTCTCTGCCTACTTGTGATTTCTATCTCTCGGTCAAATAAATAAATTTTAAAAATCTAAAAAAAAAAAAAGAAGAAGAATCATGAAGTTCTCTGATGAAAAAATGTATTCCTGATTGCTTTAAAGAAATTTCTCATTGCCTAGAGTCTCTCCTTAATAGACTGAATTTGTATCTACTTTCCACAAAGATGGTATATGGTCTATTGACTTCATCTACAACACCGGGCTGCCTATGGTGGGGGGAATATCTTGGAGAATATTTTATTTAGGAAAAAGCCCCTTGGGGCACCTGGGTGGCTCAGTGGGTTAAAGCCTCTGCCTTCCGTTCAGGTCATGATCCCAGAGTCCTGAGATGGAGCTCTGTATCCTGCATAGGGCTCTCTGCTAGCAGAGAGCCTGCTTCCCTTCCTCTCTCTGCTTGCCTCTCTGTCTGCTTATGATCTCTGTCTGTCGAACAAATAAACAAAATCTTTAAAAAAAAAAAAAAAAAAGGCCCAAAGGGAAGAAAGGAAGGACAAAAGAGAAAGAGGAAGGGAGAAAGGAAAAGAATGAGGGAGGCAGAGAAGGAGGGAAGGAAGAAATGAAGAAGGAAACACTGAAAGCATTGATGTTCTTAGATTCTAAGTTTTCTATATTTAGAAAATGTGCTCAGCATTTCTTCCCTTGATTTATCCGGTATTGAAAATTCTTTGGACAGGATCTTTCTTAAATTCTTTAATTTGTTTTTCTCTCTCTCTTTCAATTTGTGTAAACTTTCCAAATTTTTTTTAAGTTTAGGCATTTCTGTTTCCTTCTTTTGATTTATTTAATCCTAGACACCTGCTCCCTATAATAAAGCTGTTAAGGAAATGGAGCTATGGGGATCTAGATTTGTATTTTTTTTTCCTTTGCAAACTAAACATAGATTATTAGTATTCTTTCATGACTAAACAGGATGCCGGATTCTTTCTAGTTCTTCTACCCTTTAAAGCTTGGGGAGTACTCAATAGTTTTTAGGAGCTTACTGATGTTCTGTGGCAGAACTGATATTGGTAAGGAATGAAAGGTTGAGTATTTCTCAGGATAAGGCTTCTCTCAAGATTTCAAAAGCCAATTGCACTGCCGTCATCACAGCTGCATTGGACAGTTCACAGCTGCATTGGACAATTCACAGCCACCACAGCTGCTGAAGTATTTAGCTTACAGCACCCTAAAGTCTCCAATGAACCAGCAAGTAAATTCTAGCAGTCTTCTCACTCTAGGGTTCCCTTTTTATCCCATACTGTGATAGTTATTCTGAGCTAGGAAAAAAAAAAAAAGATGATAACCAGATGTAAATAGGGTAGTTCGGCTATCTTCAAAAGGCCTTATGAAATACCCCTCTTGAATTTGCAAGTAGAAAGAGAATTCTGGCAAGGAGATTCTACCATTTGTCGGGGGAGGAGATGGGGTGGATGGATGGCCTGAGTATGTTTTGATTATAAGTTGTTGGCATGGGGACATGGAGGTAAGCTAACTAGAAGCATTTGGTTTGGAGAGCATATTTGACTTTCTCTGATTGGTTCTGAGTTGGAAATGGAGTTAAAGGAGGAAAGCGGGCCTTTATGAACCAAGTCCTGAATGTTTGGGGGCTAACTGCTGCTGAGGCTTCCGTGGTCGATTCCAACAGAGGTTGTGGATAGTGTTCTAATATCCTATATGATCTTTCCACTATCTCGTATGTTCAGTGTCTAAGTCCTCTCTTTTAGTCATTCTCTCCTTGCGGGAAGTTGGGCAAAAGATCTGTATCTTCAGTGTTTGATGATTGTTCACTTGTCTCCATAATCAATTGTATCAAAGGGTTTCTTAATCTTTTTAATGTTGTATCATCGCGGTGATCATCTGATAAAGAAGTGGCTGATAGAAGCATTTAAAACTTACACTAAGTATTACGTATTAAGCTGGTAAAGTTAAATGAACTGGTATCATGACCACTGTGACATAAACAAGAACTATTAAAAGTCCACTTAAGATGCTTCAGAACCAGAAACCTGAATGTCCAACCAAGGCCAAGACAATAATTCCACAGGTCATAAAGATCCATCTTACAGAGCCATATAGCTTTTCCCCTTAAGATGATATATAGCTTTCTCTAACTTAGGTGTTTCATTGGGCCAAGTATAGCAAGAAGTCTAAGCAATGGCAGAGATACCATCATGACTAAGTGCACAAGAAATTTAAATTGTCTATTACTACTCTTGCCAAGGAATGGAGATTGATCTATATTCCATCTAGATTATAAGGGTATAATTTTATAACTTCTGCCAGAGTTAAAATGACACCTGTCTTATAGTCTTTTGTTTGTATGAATCTTACAATTGGAAACACTGTTTTGATTGTTTGTATAAATTCTGAATTTATAACCTCTTAGGTCATGTGCTTGAATAATGAAGCATAGCCTCATTTTTGGAGCTTGTGACTCAATTATAATTTCCAGATTTGATGATTTATAGAATTAGAGTGTCTGTGTACAGATAAATTCTGTAAAACTATTCTTAATGTGCATGAGATAATTAGTGAGACAAGGAAGACTAGTTATTCCAGCTGCAAAGGAAGTAGTATCTGGTAAGAACACATGGATATCCAGAAAAAAAGGAATTATTCATAACATGAGGTTAGAACAAAGGCCTCACATTGGCTGGCTTATGTATTTGTATTTCTTTTAGTCTAGATGACAAATAATTGACCCCTTGATTTAAGAAGGTCCCTCTCTTTTTCTGTAAGAAAGACACACTAGCAGAATCACAAATTAATCTGTTTAAGGTCATTTGTCCCTGTAGGTACAAGTGAAAACACCATTGGTTGTAATTCCCTTTGATCTCATTTCCATAGATTGGAATTTCCCTTAGATTTTCATCATTAGGGTCTAGTGAGGAATAACATAGTCCAGCAATCAGTAAGCTTGAAGGTTATTGCTAGGATAATCTGAAATTGGTGTTACTATGATTATGTTCTAATCTAATTTTAGTAAGAGGGAAATAAAAGAAAAAGGGCCTTTCGGCATGGCAATAATGAGGGGTCTCTAGAAAATGACAAATGATTATAAGTCAGCAGATAAAAAACAAAATAAGAATTAGGCAGGGGTTTTGATCCAGCAGGAGCTGCCCACTATTTCTAGTGGATTATTCTAAAGTTGAGTCTTGGTCATTGTCTACTGGGAAGATCTGCTGCTTCTAAAGAATCTCTGAGAATCTTTAGATGAGATTCCCTATTAGGCCAGCCTTCCAATCTGGTTGATTCCAGATTGCTTCTTTAGTCATGAAATGTGAACCTAAGGACTTATCAGGGAGTTTTACTTTTATATCTGTTGTTAACACTGTCTAATAGAGTCCTTTCCACTGAGGCTCAAGAGCAGTTTTTCCCCAATATATCTTCCAACAGATGAAATCTCATAGCTGAATATCATGAAAGAGGCTTTAAGAAGACTATTTGAATCTACCCTTAACCTTTAATATTTTGTGATGTCTGTGTACATGAGTATAATATCACAGGTAAAATCCTTAATCATAGGGGCCTTGCAGTTAGTTACCAGTTCACAACAAAGCAAACAATGTATCCCTGGAGGAGCAGACCATACTGCTTTAAGGGTAGGTGGGAGTCCCTTTGACTAAAAGAGCTCAAGGGTTCTGAAATCTTTGTTAGTTTTATTTCAAGGACATCATTGATTCTTTCCAGCTTTTCAGAACTTTGTAGGAGGTAAGAGCAATATGGTTTCTGAATAAGGGGTAATACCTTGCAAAGTTCTTTAATAGTATTTCTTGTGAAAGGTGTGCCTTGGTCACTTGATTAAAAAAAGTTTATATTCCCAAGGTCAGAAAAACACAGAATTGAGCAGATTTTTAGCAACTGTAAAGACCATAGCTTTTCAACAAAGAAATGTTTCAACTCATCCTGAAATTCTATAGACATACAATAACTAAAACATAGAAATCTCATGGAAAGTGGAAGGCATGTAAAATCCATCAGAAGGTGTTCAAAGGACCCTTGAAGCTTTGGTTTCTGGCGAGGTCCCATATTTACAGTTTTCCTAGAATTATGCTGGTGACAAGTCCATATAACTTAAAAAATACCTCACCTGGCTTTTTAAAGTGTACCAGCCTTGCAAATATAAGATAATAACCGATTTATCTGTACTATGATGGGTAGTGTGATGGAGAAATTTAGCTAATATACCTTTGAAATCATCTAGTGCCACCAAGCAGTTGTCTTGAGAGTACCAGAGATTAGGTAAATGAGGCTAGAGCCACATTTTTTCCCATTTTATGTTTTTCAAAATGAGGGACTAAATGGTGATATTTTATAATGGTCTCTTTGAATTCCTTTACGGATTTATCTTTTGAGTTTAGATTGGATCAAAACCTTGGTTAAGGCCATTTGTTTGGCAAAATGATCTGCCAGAGATTATTTCCTTTAGCTCCCATATATACTCTGTGGTCTTTTGTCTAGTTGACAGGCTCACGTAAGTGTAATCATTCTGTCACCTAGACTAATTTTACTTCACGTGGAGGACTGTATTCCAGAGGCAAGTTTAAATTGGCGATAGCATCTTCTGCTACATTTTGAATTTTTGAGGTATGATCTATCAACAAATTTAGGCCAGACTTCTCCATGGGAATCCTCAAAAAAACTGAGTGGGGGTATAGTAAGTTCCCTAACCGAGCTAAGAAAATTGTGAGGTTCTCTTCTTCTGGTTGGGGCAGGAGAGGGGCATATCAATGTGTTGCAGTGGTAAATAGTAATGTGAGGATGAGACACTAACAGAATCTCACAGAAGCCAATTAGCTAGCTGGAAAGTGCCGTGTTCTCAGATAGTGGTAAAGTCTATGTTGTATGAGGGACACAGATCCATAAGATCAAGAGAGAAGGCTATATAACCAGTTTAGCAAAAGCACCAAGTTTTGAAGGGATGGTTATTGCCTTTAAAACAAGGGGAAGAAGCTTTTGCAACCAGGTCAAGGTGGTGAGTTTTTATGACTCCCATGAAACTGAGTTAAAACTCAGTAGGCTTGCCCCAGCTTGCTCATATGCAAGTAGATGAAAAGATTTTAGCTGGTATTGTCTATGGAAGGAGTCTATTGACAAGTCTTCTTCAGATGATAGAAAGCCTATTTAGGACTCACACTAAAAGTTGTCACAATCTCAGGAAAATTTGATACTTGTTTGTTACAATATCCAGTTAAACCAGAAATACTCTTGATTGTTTTGTGAAGGGTCTAAGATGTTTAGATAGTCTATAGCCATGTCAGGAAAGAATGATTTACCTCCTTAACTAGGTTATAACCTCAAATAATGTATTATGTTTTGGCAAGATTATAATTTATTTTTTTGAAACGTCATGTCCCTCTTTTGGTAAGGATAAGAACAAATAAATGGAATCCTTTTTACCAGAGTCCTTGCCTTCAAAATAAAACAGGAGATCACGTACCTATTCTATCAGGACTGCATTGCAAGGGAAACTTAGCCCCACATGAAAACAAAAAGGAAGGGTTAAGAGTGAAAACAGAGAAGGCTTAATAGAGGTTGTTGCATGGGGAAGTGTCAAGGCAAGCTAATTAGAAACAACTGATCTTATATAATTAATTTGGAAGACTATGTGTTCTTTGGTTGGCTCTGAGTTGGAAGCAAAGGCAAAAAATAGAGAAGCTGTCAGTCATTGACCAAGTCCTGGCCATTTGGGGCTAATTACAGCAGAGATTTTGGTGTGGTTTCTCTGAATGCTCACAGAAAGGTGGCCGGTTCGCGTTCCATAGTCATAGATGATGGTCTGCCCATTGTCTAAACGGATTCAGCCTCTCATCATTTTTCGTCTGTAAATCTTTCCTTACATATCCCTCCAGCTACATCTAAAAATGATTTGAAAAATAACTGATACATGATGTAATATTTTTGCAAGGCAGAAGTATAATGGTTTACTTAACTACTAGCAGATACCTGAAAACATGCACTTTTCTTATTAATTCTATTAGGGCTAATTTTTTTTCTGCAATTGTTTATGTTGTTACAGAGGATCTTGATGATTTAAGAATGGAGGGAGTAACTACCCTTGTACCTTCTGGGAGCAAATTTAACCAAGCTCGCGCTACTCACCCTGCTGAACCTCAGGCCAAGGTCACACTGAACATCTGTTCAAGGTGTGCCAGGTAAAACAAATAATAGGTATAGTATACATAAACGTAATCTTAATTTTTAAAATCTACGATTTTGATGCAAAGGGTGTTAACTCCTCTGTGTTAAAAAAAAAAAAAAATCATTTCTTTCAAAAGGTCTTTTGTGCTAACATTGGAGAGGGAGTTAGCCGTGCAGTTTTTCCTCGCGTCCAATGCTACTCAGACCAACAATGAAATCAAAGAGTTTAGCTTGTCCTCACTACACAGTTTGAGGAGTTTTAAGTCTTTCTGTCTGTGAATTTCATTTGCTATCCGCCCTACTGGTTCCCTTTGAAAGGCAGAGTCTAAGGCCTCTGCAGGTTCAAAGCCCCTCTTAAAGCACCTGCATAAAGGCGAGTTTGCCCAGGTATAGTTTAAGATCTGATGTTATTGGCCTCTTAACCTGCTCCGCATCTTGTCCACCTCCTGGAAAGAATTTAATCAGCTTGACACTTTTCAGTTTTGGCAGCTGGAAGCAATCTTTGCATAGACTGTATGTGGCCAAAGAAGTAGCTTAAGTTACTGCCAAGTCAGCTCCCAGTGCTGGTCTAGCAGAAACTCATCAAATAGCTAGAATTCATTCTTTTGTAGGAACTAAATCTCATTTGCAAAGAGGCTTTTAAACCTGTTTAAATGTTAAAACAAGCCTTCTAACCCTTATGTAAATGGTGCAGATTAGCAAGAACAATACACTGGCTGGCCAGTTTTATCTTCTTTTCTTTATGTCTAGCTGTTCTATTGTATTGTTTGAGAGGGGATTAGCTGCTTGGAAATTGGGAGGGAGGGAGTGTAGGAAAATCAAATCAGATTTTTGTAGCTTTTCCTCTTTCCTTTTAGCCTTTGGAAATTTTTATTTTAATTGTCACAGGCTTAGAAAAATAGAACGGATACCTCTTAGAAAAGCAGGGATGTTATTTGAGACTATTAGAATGCCACAGCACAGTGGAAACAGCACATCAATGGAAATACTGCTTCAGACAAGTAATATTTGGGTGATTTGACTTTGATTAGAGCTGCAAATAAAACTTCTACTGTTTCTGTGATGGTATTCAGGCATCTTGAGTGAACAGAGTTATCTATGTGAAGGTTGTGTGGCAGTTTTGAAAAACCTTTGTAGTATGGTTAAATAACAAAAATTCAACTGAGTAAACTTTGAAGATCTAATTGTTTTTATCAAATAATTCCTGAATCAGGCAGCATCCCATGTAGCAAACACAAAAGAGTTCCACTGAGCAACAGGAGAGGAAAGGTTTTCAAAGATACGGAGGAGCACGTACTTCTTAGAGCACTGGGTGTGGTGCATCAACAATGAATTCTGGATCACTGAAAAGAAATAAAATAAAATGGGGGGGGGAAAAAGAAAAAAAGAGGGATGTGGGGGGAATTGTTAGCCAAGAATCCATTGTTTTAGGCTAGGCTGCCCTCCTAGGTGGAACAGAAGTGGTCTGTCAGTAAATTTTGGGCTCCTTGCTCAGTGGGGAGCCTGCTTCTCCCTCTTTCCCTCACCCTGTTCCTGCTTGATCTCTTGTACACACACACACTCTCTCTCTCTCTCAAATAAATAAATAAAATCTTAAAAAAAAAAAAAAACAACCACTGGATTAGTTACCAATTTTACATAAAATATTGAGATTTCTGTCTTCTCTTGAATACCCATTCGGGTCGTGTAACACCGGGCCCACATTCTCAGATGATCACACAGTAGCAGCTTCCCTCCCAGACCCTTAGACCCCACAGCTGTGTGCCAGTTCACGTCCTTAGCTTGTCTGTCCAGCTTCACGCATTTGCACTACCCATCTAAAGTCTAGAGGCCTTCGTAACCTCTGATCTGCAGAAACATAGGAACTTTGATGATAAGCAACAAATCAGGACTGGAGGAAGGCAGGCTGAGGTACCTAGCCAGGCCACTGGGAGAAGATTCTGGTGCCCAGAAAAGGCAGATGATACTGTCTCAGGATATCAGGCTCTGCCCAGGAGATTATGGTAGGCAGGTGGCAGTTTTAGACCAGGTGATCCCTCAGAACTCTGTGAGTCAGAATTCCAGTGCAGCAGACTAGACCAACATGGAGAAAATGGTTGCTTCCTTTAGATAAATGTACCCATTCTTATTGTTCTTCTCGAGTGGGCACTGGTACCCAGCCTGGAAGATAATAAGAGACAATGTGGTCTTTAGAGAGGAAGACTGGACATTAGAATTTTTTTGGACCTTTTGGGATCAGGGTTTAATTTCAAGTCTCACTGGATTGGAGGCAGTATAGTGCTAATGGATGAGAAAGTTTTGGATAATTAATGTTCAGTTGCAGAATATAATTACCGACACTTTTCAAGACTTTATGGCAAAGGTAAAATAGAAAGACAACCTCCTTCAAAGTTTGGCAAAGAGATCTTTATATACCCTAAATTACCTGGTGTATTATTGTGGGAAAAATTATGCAAATATTCAGAAAATCTGGTCCCTCATCTGTGAAATGGAGTTCTTGCAATCCTGGAGATAACCTCTAAAGACTATTGAGAGGTCTGGACAGAAAAATGTATGAAAAGGCAGCTATCAAATTGTTCACAGTGCAAGGCTGTCAAGAAAAAGGGGTAAAGGGGTTTCCTCTTTTTCTCTCACTAGGATAATCACCATGTAAATACTTAAGCAGTTTAAAATGCTTCAGCATTTTCCCCATCTTTTTGAAAGGCTTGCACTGAAGTGCTCAGGTATTGTAGAAAAAAGAGCCTCGTTCTTCTGACATTCTGGAATTTTCTCTTTGGCTTCTAACTAGAGAAAAAAAGGATGTCCATTTTCCAGGATTTCTATGTTTAATAAAGCATGTGTAAGGTAGCAATATTTTTGTCATTTGTTTGCTGTTTTGTCAAGTCTTAAGGTCAAGAAATCACTTTTTCCAAAGTACTGAAGAGGTAAAATGCATAAGTGATCTTAATGGTTTTGTTGTGAAATAATACCATAGTTGCAAGATACTGATAACAAGCTCTGTGGGGCATCAGTGAAACTTAAGTAATGTTGAGAGTTTCTGCAATGAACCCAATCAATGAGCAAGTTAGTATTAAGAGGCAGAGTCTTCTCTATAGATTGCCTTTTTTTCTCAATCTTTTTTTTCAGATACTACACTATGAGCTACTTACGGGATCACATTATCTAGAAGTGAGCTTGCATATGATATGTCCACAACGTTGTTGCTCTTATCAAGTTGAGGGCATTTAGCCAAAGGCCACAGAGCCTTTCTCATTCAGAACCTGATGGGAAGACATAATGTGTAATAGGAATGATATGTTTCTACTGGAATGATTGAGGGATATTAGATACACGTGACCACTGGAGACACTTCTACTTTCTAAGACATCAGGAAAAGAGGAATTCAGCCCACATTAAATTGTTCTGTAAAGCTTTATGTGGGACAAGGTGACTAAAATATCAAGAATGTCAAAAAGTTTATTGATTAGCCTAGTTACAAGAAATAAGATTACAGAATTTTTTCCCCCCCATAAATACTTCACACATGGTTGGGAAGGTGCAGATGAAAGAAAGCTTGTGTTTTCAAGCTGGAAAATTATTCCAGGATAGTGTTACTCCTATAGCTCCTGATGGCTTCGGTCTGATGTGGGCATTGCTGCAATTTGTGTGATTTAAACAAAGAGATGACATCATCTGGCAAGTGGGAAAATGTTGGCTAGTAGAGATCTGACCAACCAAGATATTTTAAGATTCCAACCAGAATATCTCATTTTCCCTCTCAGATCATGAAGTAAAGAAGCCGTTATAAAATAGCAATTTTAAGTAAATAAGAATTTTCTGTGTAGGGTGTAGCGGTATCCTTATAATGGGTGATTTTATTCATTACAAACTAGATTTTTAATATATTCATTGAGTACCTTGCTTTGACTTTTAGAAGAGTCCACCAATATAGCTACAAATCTCAGAATGTATGGGCAAAACAAGTTTCATTTGTTGCCTAGGAATCACACTAAGTAGTATCAATTAAAAAGTAAAGTGTCAGTAGGTCAGTAATGCAATTTATCAGTAATTACCAGCAACACTTCTGTGGTTTTAAAAAACTGTGGTTTGTAAAATTCTGAGTTTCAAATAAAATTTTTTATTAAATGTTCTGAGTTTTTGTTGTAAGATTACAATTAAGATACCAAGAGCAAATGCGGATACGAAGGCACCAAATTACTATTTCAGTGAAGTTTATAAGCCACTTTTCTGGAAAGACCACCCATTAATTCTGTCTACCTACTGCCATTCTGAGGCGTTAAATCTTGTTTTCTTGGACTCCTGCCAGGGCATTCCGGGTGGTAAAATGCTATTTGTTTTTGATGGTGCAAGTGTTTGCCTTCATTCATGCTTAACATCAATAGTGCACACACAAAAAGAACTGAAAGCCATTTTAAAAGAAATTAGATTATAGAGAATGTACAGTGCCACTGGCTCGGAAACTCCAACATGAGAATGCTAGGACAAGTTTGTTTCCAAATAGCCGGCTGAGTTTTAACTGATTTGCTTCATGTCATTGTACTAACACTTGTTCATCATTTCTCCTAAACATCATGACATTAAAATACTGAGTTTGTGCATTGATGTGATAAAGCAGGAGGAGAACGTCCTTGGTGATGAGAAGCCGCGGTCAAGAGGAATGAGAAATATTGTTAAGCGTGAACTAGTTTCAAACTGTCTATATTAGGATTTCCTAGCTGACCTGAGGAAATCTGCATAATTAATCATACATTATATTCTGTTTCACATTCCTAGGCATTTTTTTTCTTTTTTCCCCAACTATTTTTAGAAGGCTTAAATTCAGCAACTTCCCATTGGAAGGAAAGGTGAGCAGAAGGGACATAAAAATGGGTAAAAACAAAATGGGACTGCTATCACTTGTTTAAAGTGAAAAATTTTTGAAAAAAATTGAAATCTCATATTTTATATCATATCTACATATAGCCTTAGCTTTACATTAAATTTAATGCAGAAGTCTAAACCCACATGGTATCAAATGATATTTCCCAAATTCACAGCATGAGGTTCAGCTATGACTGTATCAGTAACTCAAAGTAAAACTCATAATTGCTCTCTTAAAATGAAAGTAAACCCATAAATCACTCAATTTCATTACAAAATAATTTTTTCCTATTATAAATTACAATTGTAAATTGTAATTACATTTTAATTTTAATAATTACTGTGAATTAATTAATTGTAAATTAATACAAATTCCTTGATTTTGACTGGATGGAGGGTAGGGAAAAAAAATGAAAACAAAAACTCCACAACAACAGCAATAAGATGTAAAACCCAATGTTTCTCTGATACGGCAGAGAAAGGTATTCATTCTACTCCCATCTTCTAGAATTTGGGCTTTGGGAGGGTAAACCCCCTAAGCTTTAGACACAGGCCATTTTTTCATTCTTTGCCCGTGAACTTTTTTTTGTTAACCTTAAGTTAAATTGTTCTTTTGGAGCTTAAAACTGCTAAGGGGAAAAATTTAACTCAAAGAGGACCATGTTAAAAGGTCCTGTGCCCAGTGTCTCCTACCTTCCTCAGACCCCTCAAACACAACCACTCAGAGCTGTGAGCTGTGGCCCAGAACTCCACCCATGTTAGCTACTGAATCCACACCCATATACTGCGAGTACTGGTTTCCACACACCTGCAAAGGCTGTGACTAACAGTGGAGGGGAGTGGGCCAACTGTGGGAGCAACTAGAGAAACTCATGTTGGGCACACTCTATAAATAAGCTCTTTCTCTTGGGGAACCTGGGTGGCTCAGTCATTAAGCATCTGCCTTCCACTCAGGTCATGATCCCAGGGTCCTGGGTCCAAGTCCCGCATTGGGGAGCCTGCTTCTCCCTCTGCTTGCCATTCCCCCCTGCTCGTGTTCCCTCTCTCGCTCGTGTCTCTCTCTCTGTCAAATAAATAAATAAAATCTTTTTTTTTTTTTAAAAGAAGAAGTTCCCTCTCTGGAGATAGTACCCAACATAAGTGCACAAAAGCAAAACATACTTGTGGACCTACCTCTTTCCACTCTCGACATCCTGATGCCTGACCTGTGTACAATTTACAAGAGTATCAGGAGCTGATGAGAGGAGAAGATGGAAAGGATTCTAGTGACTTAAAATCTCTTAGCATTGTTTCAGAAGAAGTGCATCCAGAAAAAATAAATATAAAACTATTAGCCTTACAGCAAGAATAATTCCTCAAAATGCTGAGGACACTGGGAGCAACACCAGTGGTCAATTGTATAAGAATTCAAATGATTTCATCTGGTTTCCCCAGCAGTTGATGAGCTTACAGACGCCACTCTTGGTGTTCAGTTCTTTCTTCAGGGAGTCAGTGCTGGGTTTGAAGTGGTGGAAGAATTAGACTCTACCAATAGTCTGCTTGGAACAGCTGGAGATACTTTGTGGAAAATACCTGAATCTCTCGTGTGTTTGAACCAGTAGCGTCTCTGATGAACTTTCACTTGCTGTTGTGGGCTGAACCATCATCAATTCCATGAATTTTTGTCAAAAAAACTGGATATTCTGACTTCCCTTACTGCACATTGGTTTGATGCCCTGTTAGTGATGATGTTTTCTTGCAATTTTTTGAGCTAAAGGGCTGAGATGAAAAATTTTCTGTATGAGAAGAATCACCCTCAACTGCTGTTATTGGATACTGAAAGCTTTGGAAATTAGCTTTTGCTTCGGACTTGATAATGTTCCCTAATGAATTCAACCCAAAATTCCAAAGTAAAATAGTGCTTTTATGAAAACCTCATATTGTATAAAGTCATTTCGATGACAACAAACTTAGTTGGAATTACATCATGTCAAGCTCTTTTACATGCTTGTGTTTTATTGCTTGTGAATTTAGTATTTGGTAGTACCTAGGTATATGAAAGGACACTTTCAAAGGTGAAATACATTAGATCTCATAACAGAATCAGTATTAGCAGATGAAAATTTGCTATCAATTTTGATGAAAGGGGAGCCTTATTTTAAAAAATTATCCTGCTTCCCCCCAAATTTTTCACTAATAGACCTGTATTACAAAAGATTGTAATTGGTTATTATATTTTAAATTTAATCACTAAAAACTTATGGAAAAATCAATTAACATCATTTTTATTTGCAGATATTACAGGTATTCACGCTGTGGCCCCCAAAATACTGTATTCAAACACACTGTTTAAATTCACTTACCAGATTTCATGGTTGTTAACTTTTATATTTTAATTGTTTGTTGTGAGGGCACCTTTCCAAACAGATAATGCTGTAGACACTCACATCTCTGTAATTGCTTTAATAGGATGGCATTCTAATTAATTTGTAACACAGGGATCCGTCTCTGTAAAGAAGGAGCAGTCTTTTACCCTTAGGGTTATTTTAGAATTTCCTGAAAAGTATTCTTCTCCAAGATTTGTGTTTCTTTCCCCTTGACATCCTTTTTTTTTTTTTTCTTTTTAAGATTTTATTTATTTATTTGAGAGGGAGAGGGAGGCAGAGTGAGCACGAGCAGAGAGGAAAGGGAAAACAGGATCCTGCTGAGCAAGGAGCAGGATGTAGGACTCGATCCTAGGACCCAGGGATCATGAATGAGCCAAAGACAGACGCTTAACCAACTGAGCCACTCAGGCGTCCCCACCTCCCCACCTTGAAGTCTTTAATGAGTTTCTGCAATCTTTACTAGATATTTTTTAGAGAGACCATTAAAGAGCTTTGTTGTTGTTGTTTTTTGTTTGTTTGTTTGTTTTTTACAGCCTTATAGATACCATGATTCCTTCTGTCTGAGATAGGAATTGGATACTTCAGGGCATCTTGGTCTGGGATTAAACCAAGGAAATCAAATAAAGGAAAGAAAAGGCCTGTGATACTCTCCTGACCAGAGAATTGAGGAATACATCTAAAAACCTGAGTAGCCAAGGGACAAGAATAGAAAATTCCCGTTTTTGTTTGCCTGTTTTTCCCTGGTGAGAAGAATAACATAGCTACACAAGAGGCACAGAGATTCAGTTTATGATTTCCATCTGAATCAAAAAGTCATTCTTTTTTTTATTTTTTAAATTTAAATTAATTTATATAATGTATTATTAGTTTCAGAGGTAGAGTTCTTAATTCATTAGTCTTATATAATACCCAGCACTCATTATATCATGTGCCTGCATTAATGTCCATCACCCAGTTATACCATCCCCCTGCCCCCTCCCCTCTGGCAACCCTCTGTTTCCTATGATTAAGAGTTTCTTATGGTTTGTCTCCCTCTCTGATTTTGTCTCTTGTTTTATTTTTTCCTCTCTTCCCCTATGATCCTCTGTTTTCTTTCTTAAATTTCACATATGAGTGAGATCATATGATAATTATCTTTATCTGATTGACTTATTTAGTTTACTAAAATACCCTCTAGTTCCATCCAAACAAAGTCTTTTTGGTCTGAAAACTGTCCCAGTATGAATCATAGCCAATCCTTCCTAGAAGTGGAAGAAAGTAGGGAAGACAAGATGAAAATAAGAACCTTGTCCATGTCCTGTAAGCTGCCTGTTGCATTCCTAGGGTGTGCGTTACCCAAATCCTACCCAGAGTATGATACATTTCTTTAAAAAAAAAAAAAAAAAAAGGAGCATGGACTCAGTGTATCTTAAAATATGGCTTATATCATTTCATTAAAATCTGCAGGCAGGAATAACTGAAATGATATACTCACCCAGCTTCTAGGATAAAGATCTTGAGAAAACAACAAGGCATGTGTCTAAATTTCCTAGTCTTAGGGTGATAGCTGTAAAGATGGTGAGAAATTATCAGACTTAGAAATCTTTTGAGGATAAAGCTGACAGGATTTGCCATTAGTTTAAGTGATACATATGAGATAAAGGGAAGAATCACAGATCATTCATTCCAAATATATTTGCCAGAGTAACCGAAATATGGCATTCCATTGATGAGAGAGAAGACAGAAGGAGTTTGTTGAGGATGATGATGAGTTTTTGCACATATTAAATTTGAGATTCTTATTGGACATACATGGTCAAAATCTGTCCACAACAGAACTGGCAGTTAATAGAGTGCAAGATTATATTCTTTTTTAGGAGTATGAAAAAAATTAAACAGTTCACTGTGTCTTTACAGAACAGGTTTTGTGACTGACTGTCCTTGGCATTAGGATTAATCAACTATACCGATCAAAAATCACCTCTTGTCTCACAACTCTTCACCTCTCCCAGCATGGTTGGTTCAAGATCACCATAATCTGCTTAACTTACATTTCCTTTTTAAAGCATTTATCATTCTTTCACTCTCATTAGAATAGTAACTTTATGAGAGCAGAGACCAAATCTGTCTTGGATCACAGATACATCCTCAGTACCTTAAATAATTCTTGACCTACATGAGATAATCAATAAGTACTTGGATAGATAGAAGATTAGAGGAATGTCAACTGGAATCTCTTTAGTTCTATTCCTCTCTCCCTCTGTGTCTCTTTCTATTTGTATCTCCATCTCTCTCTCTAGATTCATCTTTCTTTCTATCAATATCTCTATTTTTACCCCTAGGTTTTACTTTCTGTTGGGCTGCTCCATGTAGATGGTTCTGGTGCCTGGAGGCCCCATATTTAAAATATCCTTATAGCTTATGTCCTTATTCTCCAGGGTTCATATAATGATCTTTAAAAAGGCCCTGCTAAGCTCTCTCCAAGTAACGTGCCTGCCAGAGATTAGGCACTGCACGGAGGTGAGGAGATCTAATTAATTTCCAGTCCTGGGCTTACCTGTATGTTAGGGAAGAAACATCCGTATTTGACAGTTTCAACAGAATCATGAGAAGTTGGGAAGAAGCATCTATCAAAAGAAAGAGATTCAGTACAGAAAAAATAAGAATGGCCATAACAATACAATAAAATCAATAATCTGTTCTATTTCTAGAGAGCTTTAAATTATAAAAATTTTTTGAGAGACATTAATTCATTCAAAACCAATCCTCACAATTTTTATATCAACTGTACAAATGACAAAACTTGATCCAGAGAATTTAAATAACTTCTACACACAGCTAGCAAGTGTCTTTGGTGGGCATGAACCCAGGGCTTTATTGTCTTTATTGTGCTTAAATATTCGATGTTCTTGCAGCTATAGTACACTGCTTCTATAAATCTCTCTGAAACTCGGTCTCATTCCTGATTTTCCATTTTCTACCTTAGGGTTAATAATAGCCTTTGGAATTTTCTTTCCACTAACATTGTTATTACATGAGACCCTCCCTAAGTTTCCTTTTGCAGCCAACACACACTTGAGTCGCTCTCCATAGCTACCTTGGTGATGCTTTCCTTACTCCTCTCTCAAGTGCCCAGTGTCTTTAACTCAACCCACTCCTGTAGATCCCTCTCCCTTCCTGGATCCAGGGTCTACTCCAAATAGCTTTTTCCCCTTAAAACATGAGAATTCTTATATTGTGACTCTAGATTCTCAGAGTACCAAGTCAGCAGGACAAAAGGTTAATAGTTAAGTCCTGAAAAATGGAATCTTCTTTTGGATTTTAGTAAGGAGAGTAAAAGGTAGGTATTAAGAACAGCTTTAAAAAAATAATTTTTGTCTCTATCTTTTTATTTTTTTTATCTTATGCTCTAAGTCCCAGCTAAACTGGGTTTCTCTCTTTCTCCATAAGTGTTTTTTGTGCGTACCCCATAGACATTCTTCTAAAATAAACTCACCTCACTATGCAAGGAAGAATTTTGCCTTACAACCCACAAGCATATCCAAATACTCATTCTTCTTCCAGCACAGCTCCGATTTGCTTCCTTCCCTTTAAAGTTCTCTCAGTACTTTTAAATTAAAAAGCAATTTTGTTGTTCTTATTCTCCTGCTGAACTTTTTGTCTTTACTTCTGCCCATGTTCACTTTCTTACTAGTTGTTATATACTCCTATATTCTTATAGAAGAAAAATGGCAACATATGTGTTGATTCATCTTGTATCCATCCAGTTCAGAGCTCCAGCAGCTTATGGGGGATGTGTTTGGAATGGTTGTCATCCCTGCCACACTGCCTATATGGACAATAAAGGGGAGAGGGTTGGAGCTGCAGTTAAGAGTAGAACTAAATAAGAAATTTGTGATGAAACCTGAAAGTTGGACAGTTTTCCATACTGAGTGGCCTAGTGAGTATAAATTTCTAATTTGATAGTGTGAAATTGTCTTTATCGTGCTCTCATATTTTTATTAATCTGTTGATTTTATTCACCTGCTTCCAGTTGTTTTCTTCTTTAAGAGTAAGCGTGTATTATGTCCCTGTTCTCCAGCCCATATACATTCTCCCCCATAACAACAATATCAAAAATACTTTTCTTTGAATCTCAGTAAGTTTGGGGATTTTCCCATTTTAAAAAAGTCACTTCCTAAAACACATTTTTCCGACAATTTACCTTTCTTCTTGCTGTAAGAAACCATTTAACAGTTTCTTCAGAGACTCTTTGGGTAGTAAGTTTTAGTTTTTGTATCTGAAAATGTCTTGAATGCTTCCTTTTCTTTCAATAATGGTTTATCTAGTGATTAGTGTTTTATTCCACTTACGGTTGTTTCTCCATTGTTTCTCCATATAATGGTTATAGTTGTTATTTCTTCATAGGTAATCCTTCTTTATCTCTGGAAACTCTTAAATTTCTTTTTTTGCTTGATATTTAACTACCATTTAATGTAAGACATCAAAATTAATGTTTTTCGCCTGAAACTCATGGCTCTTCTTGTTTAGTGAGGCGCTCAGTCACTCTGCTTTGACTCTTTCCTCTCCGCTATTCATTCTTTCCTGTCCTTCAGGCACCTATCTAGACCTTTCCAGACTATTCACCACACCTTCTTATGTCTCTTTGATCTCATTTTTCTTGTGTCTTTTAATTTCATTTTTTCTTAGCTCAATTCTCTTTTAATTTCTTGATCTTGCTTTCAAGTAACCAAATTGTCTCTTTATGTCAAGTTTAGGTTAAATATCTCTATATTCTTAGAATTTACTCCTTTTCCCCCCTGCAATATATATTTTTAAAATCTTTTTTTTTCTTTCTTTGAGATTCTTAAATATACTTATTTAAAGTTTTGGGGGGTTTTGTTTTGTTTTTAGGATGGATGTATCCTTACCATTTTATTTTCAGTTGCTTGATGATCTTTCATCATCTTTTATTCCTTTACTTCAAAGTTTTTAAACTTTTAGACTTGCTTCCTCTTCTTTACTCCTGTCTGTTTCCTGGTGTTTCTTCCACCCTTTCCATCATCTACCCCTCTCTGGGGTGCCCAGTATAATACTACTCTAGTAGAATTCAAGATCTTATATTGGAGGCTCAGGGATCCCAGCCAGCAGAAGTCTTGGTTGGGTTTCTTGCTGATGGCTGTTTCTGCTTCCTTGAGTCATTTCCTAGTCTACAGCCCTGCAGTGGTTTTGCTCATTATCAGCCTTGGTTCACTGATAGGGCATCTCATTCAACTTCTTCTCACTCAGTAAGCCTGGTTTCAAGAATAGGATATTTTGCATTCCTTTCCAACCTCTTCTGCCTCTTTCTGATGCTGGGAGCTAGATAGTTCTTAGCTGTTTTGATTTTAGCCTCCTATTACTGTTTTCCATTTAAGTCCATGATTGTGTTTTAACTGGTATTGAGCATGGTTCTATCTTTTAAAATAGTTTTAAAATGTATTTTATCTCTTACTAGTTTGTGTGTGTGTGTGTGTGTATGTGCACATGCACACAAGCAACAGGTTTTTTATATAAATTTACTCAATCATCTTGACTTAAAGTTATCTCATTGATTAAATACTTCACTATCCATACACGCAAGTATTCATAGAAGCAGATGAACGGGGTCATTAGGTAAATATACTGAGAATTAAAACAAAGATTCTCTTGAAGAAAACCTTTATAGGGATAGTAGGGAAGCAACTCAGAATATCTTTAAAATAACCACATGTATAATTACTTTCCTATTGTATTTTTAAGGAAAATATTTTTTTTTGGTCGTGTTAGTCACAAACCTTCATGTTATAAGAATCAGAAATGTTAGTGGGATTTACTTTAGCTAATGGGAGTTTAAGATAAGGATGTTTGAGAAGAAATAACAGAATAGTTCAGTCTCATTGACATCTGGAATATTACTCATGCCTAATTTGCATACATCAGTTTCTCTAGTAGCCCAACAATAGTGATGGGACCAAACAAGATGCCATTCTCCTCTCCTAACTCCTCCAAATCTGGTTCTATGTCAAGGTACTCTTTCAACTTTTTGATTACTCCTGGATTTTAATGCGTCTTGGCTTCTGTTTATGGTCTTCTTATGCCTCTCTATTTCTACTGTTTTGGAATAAATATTTGTCACTCCCACAAAATGCATATGTTGAAATCTTAAACCTCCAGGGATGTTTGGGAAGTTATTAGGTTTAGATGAGGTCACGAGGTAGTACCCTCATGATGGGGTTAATGCCCTTTTAAGAAGAAGAAACAGGAAAGCTCTTTCTAAATGCACACAAAGAAGTCATGTGAGTACACAGTGTGATGGGGGTCGTCTTCAAGCCAGGAAGAGAGCCCTTACCAAGAACCAAATTTGAGGCCACCTTGACCTGGCACCTGGCCTATGGTATTTTGTTATAGCCTGAGATAAGACAACTTTATGATCATATCTTTCATTAAATCTTATCTACAGGTTCCTAGAGAGGAAATCTGATGGAACCCATCAGTTAACATTTGGTATTGTGTCTAAACTTGAAGAACAGAGTTCTTATTCTTCACCATTTTGACATCAGTGCCTCAACTTTGAGTGATCCCTGGTATTATCTCCCAGAACCAGGGGATCTGGAGCCATTTTGTACAAAATGGGGGTATTTATGCTTCAGGGGCCTTACGAGCACCTTGCCCAGGGTTTTAAATTTAGTAACCTAGACTTCTTAGACTTTTTTTTTAACCCAATAAAAGGTATTACATTGTCAATTTTTAAAAAATAATTTGCCATGCATTTGTTAGATTAGTCAGATGTCCCTTCCCTCCTCCTGAAGCTTGCATGCATTAGTGTGCTGTAGTCCATCCTCAGAGAAAGAGCCATGGAATCCATTGTATGCCATGTCTCACTACATGCATGAGAGGATGTGCTGGTGGGCAGAGTAGCTGCTGCCCCAAGAGATTCATATTTCAATACGATTCACAATGCCCATTACCCATAAAGGTATTATAGAATGGGGGTACAATTCGTATTTTAGACCATGGTTAGTTAGAGACTTTCTGATGTAGCTCTTAGCATATCTGATGTGTTTATAATGGAGAGAATGTCTAGAACTTAGACTTATTAAAGAAAAAAAAAAAAAACAAGGGGCGCCCAGGTGGCTCAGTTGGTTAAGCAGCTGCCTAGCTCAGGTCATGATTCCAGGGTCCTGGGATCAAGCCCCACATCTGGCTCCCTGCTCAGCAGAGAGCCTGCTTCTCTCTCTCCCCCTCTCCCTGTTGCTCTGCTTACTTGTGCTCTCTCTCTCTCTGTCAAATAAAAAAAAACAAAAAACAAAAAACAAAAAACCGAAAAACAAACCCATAATCTAATGTGATACTGAAGGAGTAGGCTATGTTGTAAAAGGTAATTCTCTACCATAGATTCAGCCAGGAGAGTGTGGGTTCAATTCAGTAATGCTATAGGTCAGAAGAAAAATCATTGCCAAGATGAAATTCATATTTGTGTAATGAATAGTCCACTCCTTCAAGTGAGCTAATATAGAGGTACTTATGACCTGTCTTAGTAAATCCATTTTTATTTAAAATACACATAGAGATAAGAAAGGCAACTTTCAATTGTGTATACAGGCATTGTGCAGCAGTGAGTATGTTCAATTATCTGAATATTTCAGGAGAGTACCTATTATGGAGTGAGGAAGCATTGCCCTTTGGATCCAATCACTCCATTTTATTATCTTCCCTGAGCGGAATTCATGAGATAATTACTCTACCCCCTGCTCAGAATTCTTTAGCTTTCAGAGAAGCAGGTAGGCTAGAGTGCATGCCACATTCCTTTCTCCACAGCTGTCTCACCTCCACCTGCAACTTTCCTTTACCATTGAATAAAGGCAGCTGGCTAAAAGGTGTTGCAGTGAAGCCTTCCTTCCTACATTTGCCAGAAGCACTCAATCCTGATTACCTGTAAATAGAGTCAGTGCTAGCCCTTTCCACCTTCCTCTCTTAGATCATTTTTACCATTTTCCCCTTGCTCCTGATGGGCAGTCACACTGGCATTTCCTCCAACAGGTGAAGTGCATTTCAGTCTTGCTCTAGGTACTTGCTAGGTCCCCTGACAGATAGGACACCTTGCGTGGTCTACTCTTTCATATTAAATGTCACTTCATCAGAGAGGCCTTTCCTGATCCCAACTCCATCACTCTCTCTCACCCCTTACCTGACTTTTTCCCTCCAAGTTTCACTTATTATTTCTTTCATTGCATGCTTCCTCTGTCTCCCGCTGCTAGAATACCAGCTGCATGAGGCCGAGAATTTTGCCTGTTTTGTTTGCTGTTCTAATTCCAGCCCCAAGAACAGTGGGTGGAACACATATAATCATTGAATGGTTGAATAGGACAGTGGCAAGTGCCTGATGTGCTTTATGCACTTGACACTATCTTATTAGTGTAACTTATGCACTTGCACATTACTTATTAAAATTGGGAATAACTGTTGATTTTTATAAAGTGTGTTCCTTATCAGGTGTTTTTCTAAGTGCTTTACATACTTTAATTCATTTAATTCTGACAGTATCAAAGAGGTTGGGTCATTTGCCCAGTGATACCTAATGTGTACATTTCAGAGCAGGGAATTTAATCAAGAAGTCTTGCTTCAGATTAGGTACTCTTTCTTCCTTTACTGCCAATGATGGGGAGAGGTAGGTGTGGGAGGAGGCTGGGAAGGGAGGGAATGATGTGGCCATGTGGCATGTGCCACCATGGTGAGCTGAATTTTCTATAATAAGTTATCCTGTCATTTTCTCATTAGTATGATAAATAATCAGTAGAAGTGAATTGGCCAGTGTTAGGTGCCTGTTCTGGTCCTACCCCCCTTACAGTGTATGATCTAAACAGATATTACTGTTTAAGCTAGAATAAAGGGATAGTCAGAGTTATCAAAAAGTTTGAAATGTTTCCAACCAAGGATCTTCACTGTAATTCTTTAGAGAGGGATGTGTATGTGAAAAAGAAAATTTAGACTTTAGAGTCACTATGCTGGGCTTTGTGTTGTTAGCAGGGTTTACAAGGCACTGAGTCCACTTCTCATGGGATGACCAGAAAGTCATCACAAACAGACCCAAACTGCATTTGACTCATGTAGATTTGAAATAAAATTTGCTTGTATATGTTCTTAAGTAGGTTTATTTCAAATTGTGTTTTGGCTTGCATACATATAGAAACAAATTTAGAAAAAATAAACAGATTAATGTTTTTCTTGGCTTTAATATAATTTTTGTCTTTTTAAAATGGCTTAAATTTGGAACAGGAAGAGAAAATTTTTAAATTAAGAGGAAAAGAACATTTTTATCTTTACTATTACTTTATTATCTTGCCACGATAAAAATAAAATAATCCTCTAGACAGGCTAACTAAGAAAATGGAGAGAGGACACAACTTATTCCTAAATCAGAAATAAAAGAAGGGATGTCGTTACAGATCAATGGACAATAATGATTGAAAAGGAATACTATGACAGCTCTATGTCTGCAAATTTGATAACCTAGATAAAATGGACCAATTCTTTAAAAGATGCAATTTACCAAAACACACACAAGAATAAATAGATAATATGAATAGGCCTATATTTATTAAAGAAAGGAATCAAAAATTAAGCCTCCAAAACAGAAAGCATCAGATTCAGATAGGATTGCTGGTGAATTTTACTAGTAAAAAATTTAAGGAAGAAACAACTCTCTATAATTTCTTTCAGAGGGCAGAAGCAGAGGGAATACTTCTTAACTCATTCTATGAGACCCAAATTACCCTAATACAAAACCCAGACAAAATGTTGTAAGAGAACTACAGACCAATATTTCTCATGAACGTATATGCAAAAATCCTCAACAATATATTAGTAAGTTGAATCCAACAATGTTTCAAAAGAATTATAAATTATGACCAGATGAGGTCTATCCCATATATGCAAGGTTGGTTTAACATTCAGAAATCAATCAACATAATTCATCACATCAACAGACTAAAAAAAGAAAAATCACATGATCAAATCAGGGGATGCAGAAAAGCATTTGACAAAATCCAACACTCATTCCTCAAAAAACTCTTAGTAAAGTAGGAATGAGAGGAACTTCTACAACTTGAGAAAGAATATCTATGAAAACTTACAGCTAAAATCATGGTATTTAATGATGAGAAACTCAAAGTCTTCCCACTACAAGACACATACAAGGCAAAGATGTTCTCTATCAACAGTCCTTTTCAACTTCAAGTTTTAGCTAATATAATAAGAAAAGGAAATAAAATGTATACAGATTGGGAAGAAAGAAATAAAACTGTCTTTGTTCACAGATGACATGATTGTTTATGTGAAGCAAGTGACAAAACCCAGAGCTAATACGCAATTATAGTAAGGTTACAGGATATTGGTTAGTATACAAATGTCAGTTGCTTTCCTAAAGAACAGTAATAAACTAGTGAAATTTGAAATTCAGGATACAATACCACTTAAATATTCACCCCCCAAAATGAAATACCTAGGTATAAATTTAACAAAATTTGTATAAGATTTGTACGAGGAAATATGCAAAGCTTTGATGAATGAAATCAAAGAACTAAATAAATGGAGGGGTATTCCATGTTCTTGAATGGAAAGACTCAATATTATCAAGATGTCAGTTCTTCCCAATTTAATCTTTAGATTCAATTGTAGTCCCAGTCAGAATCCCATCCATAAGAGTTTATTTTGTGGATATCTGCAAACTGATTCTAAAGTCTATATGGAGAGGCAAAAGACACAGAGTGGCCAAAACAATATTGAAAAAGAAAAATAAAGTTGGAAGGCTGATAGTAATCTACTCTAAGGCCTACTGTAAATCTAAACCAATCACAATAATGTGGCACTGGTAAGAGAACAAACAGATCAGTGGAGCAGAAAGAAAAACCTAGAAATAAGGAATAGACCTATGTGATTGTAGTTAACTGATCTCTGGCAAAGGATTAAAGGTAGTAAAATGAAGTAAACCCAGTCTTCTCCACCATTGGTACTGGAACAACTGGACATCCACACGCAGAAAAACAAATCTAGACACAAAAGACACAAACCTTTGCCCTTCACAGAAATGAACTCAAAGTGCATCACAGACCCAAATGTAACCCCTAGAAGATAACAACGGAGAAAACATAGATGACCTTGGGTAAAATGATGCCTTTTTAGGTACAACACCAAAATATAATCCATGAAAGAAATAACTGATAAGCAGGGCTTTATTAAAATTAAAAACTTCTACTCTGTGGAAGACAATGTCAAGAAACAAAGAAGACAACCCACTGATTGGGAGTAGATATCTACCAAGACATATCTGATAAAGAACTATGACCCAAAGTACACAAAGAATGATTAGATCTTAATAATAAAAACACAAACAACTGAGTTAAAAAATGAATCAAAGACCTTAAAAGACCTCTCACCAAAGAAGATATACAGATGGCAAATAAGCATATGAAAAATGTGCCAGAGCAGATGTTACTGGGGAAAGGCAAATTCAAGCAACAATAAATTAAAGCACCCAAAACTGGAACACTGAACACCAAATACTGACAAGGATATGGAGCAACAGGAGCTCTCATTCATTGCTGTTGAGAATGAAAAATCATACAGAGAGTTGAAAGAAAGTTTGGTGATTTCTTACAAAACTAAACAGTTTTATTGTTTGATCCAGCAGTTGTGCTCCTTGGTATTTACTCAAATGAGTTGAAAATTTATGTTCACACATACACTTGCACGTGGATGTTTATAGGAGCTTTTTTCCTAATTGCCCAAATTTGGAAGCCACCAAGATGTTCTTTAGTAAGTGACTAGATCAATAAACTGTGGTACATCCAGACAATGGAATGTGATTTAGTGTTAAAAAGAAATGAGCTATCAAGCTATCAAAAGGCATGAACAAAACCTAAATACACACTACAAAGTAAAACGAGTCAATCTGAAAGTCTAAACACTATATGGTTCCACCTATGTAACTTTCTGGAGAAGACTAAACTATGGAGACAATAAGATCATCAGTGGTTGCCAGGGGTGGTGTGGACTAAACAGATGAATAGGCAAACCACAAAGGATGTTAACTCAGTGCAAAGCTTTTGTTTGCTACCATAATGATGGATACATCATTCATAGACAATGCCAAGAGTGAACCCGGTGTAAACTATAGACTTTGAATGAATATGACGTGTCCATGCTGGTTCATCAGTCTTAACAAATGTACCACTTTTGTGGGGAATGCTGATCATGGGGGAGGCTGCAGACTTGTGGGAACTGGGATTTATGAGAAATATCCGTACATTCCCCTCAATTTAGCACTGAACTTTAAACTGTTAAAAAAAAACCTAAGTTTTAATAAAATTTTAATGAAGAAAATAAAATAAATCTATTATTTATAGTATGCGTTATTATATCCCTATAATTTATGTTGATTTATTGTTCATTTGTTTGAAGATTTATTTTTGCATGTAGAAAGAATAATTCTACCTGTGAAAAGGAGATTTTACAAAACTCATAGAGATTAGCTATCACAAGATATTCAAAAAAACCTTTAAGAGCCAAAATGTAATTAATTTTCCTTAAAATAAATCAAACAAAAGGATACCTCCTTATTTGTTTACTGCCTTACTAAACAGAATCTATATAATAAAATAACAAATTTAAAAGTTTATAATTCTTTTTGTCCATCAAAATAGGTATATCCCTTAATGTTTACCAAATGATTTTATGCCTTAAAAGGTAAATAAAAAAAAAATTCACCGAGATTTTTTTGTTAACTTTCTCTTTTTAGATGGAATCAAATCAGACAAGAACCAAAGCTGCCCAAATTAGATATCCTCGTCCCTGATTTCCAAATCCTTAATTTCAGTTTTTAGGAAATATTTGTTAAACAGAAGATTAATGTCAACACTTCAGTTATTATCTCAGTGGTCATAGACTTTTTTCTCTTCTGTACCAGATTTTCCTGCTGAGCTAAGTCTGGAAGCAGCTGTTGTTGTTACAGCAACTTGGTTAGATTTAATCAATATTTTTTGAATGCCTACCTTGTGTGAGGAACTGTGGTACTAAGAAAAAAAGGAGACTTCATCTAGATGTAGTCTCATGAGCTGAATGTAATAAACACTTCAATGACAAGGACTCAAAAACTGGCCCAATAGTGTTCATCGTTCTGGATCCAATTTCACTCATTTTTATTATTAATGAAAAACACTTTACACCAAGATTTTAGTCAATTCTCCTAATATGTGAATAGGTGCTTACCAATGAGCCAATTTCCTAGTCACTAAGGGACTTGAAAAGAACAGTATCCAGGGTAAATGTTTCTGCTTTGCATGAAGGAACCCGAATTCTCCCTCTCAACTGATCAGTGAACACACTTTGAAAGAGACTTCATAAAAGATATGGAATCAAATCACTTTCAAACAGCTTTAACTCAGTGAAGTAAAAAGAGAAGAGACCATGAAATGCCCTTATAAAATATTTAAGAACAAAAAGCAGAAATTTTAGGTAAGAGCTACCTAGTAATTTAGAAATAATCGAAGGTTCAGAAATTCTAGAAAATAGGGGCACCTGGGTGGCTTAGTGGGTTAAGCCTCTGCTTTCAGCTCAGGTCATGATCCCAGGGTCTTGGAATGAAGCCCCACATTGAATTCTCTGCTCAGCAGGGAGCCTGCTTCTCTCTCTCTTTGCCTACTTGTGATCTCTGTCTGTCAAATAAATAAATAAAAAATCTTAACAAAAAAAAGAAATTCTAGAAAATAGTCTAGATATTTAATAATCAAGGACGTTCCTTTCATACCTTTATTTTAAAGTATAAATTTATATAAAAGACATTCATTTTTTTTCTACATGTCAGTACAAATCTACTATAGTTAGTCTCAATAATGCCTGATTTTTGGGGTGCCTGGGTGGCTCACTCAGTTAAGCATCTGCCTCCGGCTCAGGTCATGATCCGACAGTCCTGGGATTGAGAGTCCTGCATCAGCTTCCCTCCTCTGCAGGGAGCTGCTGGAGCCTGCTTCTCCCTCTGCCTCTGCCTGCCACTCCCCTTGCTTGTGCTCTCTCTCTATCTCTCTGACAACTAACTAACAAACTAAATAAATAATCTTAAAAAACACTTGATTTTTTTTTTTTTAATTTTGAACCACGATTAAAAATCACCGTTGGATCTAAATACCAAGTTGTCCAATGCAGGAGAATATAAAATTTTCCTCAGCTCAATGGTTCAAGAAAATAGGTGGATTTAGGGAGTTTATATTGGAAAAGAATAAATAGAGCTATGCATATTTGAAAGGCAGTCCCATGGAAGAAAAAACATACTTATTTTTGTCGCTCTGAAAAAGCACTACTGGCACTAACCTAAAGGACACACAGGCTTTACTTCAACTTAAGGACAGTTGGGACAACTGGAGTAGTAGAAAAAGGGAAGGTCTGACTTCCCGCAAATGTGACTGCTTGATTGCTGGAAGTACAAGCAGAAGTTAAATAACTCTTCGGTGCAGCATCCGTGTGGAGTAAGTAAGAGACTGGGCAAGATGACCTGGTAGGCAGAACCTCCAAAACCGTGAGAAGTAAATGTCCAGTCTTCATAAGCTATCAGGTAGTGGTATTTTGTTATAGCAGCCTGAATGGACCAAGGCAATCTTCTATCCGTCTTCTTCAGCTATGGATAGGGCTCCAAACCTGAGCTTGAAGTCACACATCTATCACTTGCTGAGCCAGTTCTTCCAGTCCAACCAGATAGGCACCTTAGTGTATCAGTAGGGGGTTCTAGAGTTCCAAGAAGAGATGCAAACCACTAATTGGAGTGATGGAGCTCTACTTCAAGGTGAATTATCATCTGAGGGGGGCACTGTAACTTCAGGTCCCCTTTACCCACCTTGGGATAGGTTTCTGCTTCCCAAAGGAATTGAGAAAGATGCTTTTCGTTGCTGGGGACAAGTACGATGAGCTTGATAACCCTCCTACCTCTGCTCACTGAGCAGTCCTGCCTCCAGGATAGAGGGTTTGAGCTGACTGCCTTGACACCGTTCATGACTGTGGAACTTCTGGATCGAGGGCGTGCTGTTGTCCTCCCTGGTCAGCACGTCTCTCTTCTATCTTGGCGTCGTAATTTCCTGACCAGGTGAAGTCACCCAATTAGATGAGGTGACGTAGCACTAGGACTTCTTACAAGACTTTAAAAGATTATGACAAATCAATAGTTACTGATAATAACAGCCACTTAGTTATTGGGCTTTTCTCTTCTTTTTAGAAAATGAGCTTCATATAATATTTAGACTGTCATGCTCTCTCATTTATTTTCCAAATAGAGAGCAACATAACCCACATACCATGTGCTTAATAATGTATTGAGGAGCTAAATGGATAACTGGCACCAGTACCTTCCAAAAGTGGAATTGCTGTGTCTAGAGTCATAGCTGGGGCCACGTCTAAAATCATGAGTGATGGTTGAGGGGGGATATCTGACAGCCACTGAAGTTTCCTAGACGAACCTAGGGTTTTTCAAATTACGTTTTATTTTTGGATCCTCACATTTTCTTTAAGAACTAAAGATTAACTCTGTGTTTTCGTTTTAAAGATGAATCAGAAACTATGAGCATTTTCTGGATCATATGGACATATGGATGGCCATCTGATCTCTGAGAACCATCACACGATGTGAGTTCCCACAGGTGAAATTAAAATACACCAGTGCTGTCTAGTTCCAAGTTATTTAGGAGAAGAACAGCTGCAGCTATATTTCCAGGACATATTAGAGCTAAGCAAAGGCCAAAATATGTCTCAGTTTACTCAAGAACTAAATTTCTCAATAGTTCAAGTGGAGAAAGTAGAGGGACATCTGAGGACATGCATAATAGCAGAGGCACGCTACAATTGTCAGCATCACATATACACATATTTAGTTCTTTAAGGACTAAAAATTTTATAAATGTTTTTATAATTTATAAATTTTATAAATTTTTATAATAAAAGAACATGGGTAGAGATCAAAAGGACAAATTTGATCAGTCTGGAAAGAGGTCTTAGTTTCAGAAAGAAAATATATCTCCCAACAATTTTTAAATATTTATTATAGTACAAAATCGGAATCTATACATAATCTTTCCAACAATTAGAAGAAAAAATAGCAGGTAGTTTGACAACAATAAAAAAGAGGTTATACAACTTAGTGTCAGCCAAACCTACATCTCTAATTGAGTTAAATTATTGCTAAAAATGTAAATGATTCTTACTTTATAATTTTGATTTTATTTAACTTGCAATTTAAAAATTTTAAAATTGAGAATTGTCTAAGGAGTTTAGACTTAATAGTATGGATTATTTCTTATTGCATTAACATTTGAAGTTAATTTAAATCGATGCTAGGCTTCCAGAGAATTCTTTCCCTTTAAACAGTTAACTGGGGTTTGAAATTCACCTGGTTAGACTAGTACATTCAGTACGTGGAATCACTGTACTAGAGGTAGTTTAAATGATAAATAAGCAGTGTTGAATTATAACAATTTGCACTGGACGCCTGGGTGGCTCAGTTGGTTAAGCATCTGCCTTCGGTTCAGGTTGTGATCCTGGAATTCCAGGACTGAGCCCTGCATCATTCTCCCTACTCAGTGGGGACTCTGCTTTTCCCTCTGACCCTACCCCGCCTTATCGTGTTCTCTCTCTTTCCAGTAAATACATAAAATCTTTAAAATAAATGAATAAATAAATAAATTTGCACTAAAGTATCAATTGGAAATCTAAAAAGCAAGATGCCGAGCAAAGACATATTCACAGTATTTTCTGGCTAAAGGAATTTTATAGTCGATTCATGAAATTCTTTTTTCAAATCTTGTTTACTTTTTACAAATCAAGAAGCAAACCATTATATTTCCATTGAGTTTTCAGGAGAAAAAAAATATTGTGTGCCACTCTATGTGGAAAGATACTCCTAGAGATTCCACAGTTTATAGACTCATTATAACTGAGTGCCCGCAAGGCAGACTGAATGTTAAGAGTGGCTATGGAGATTTAGCACTGATTTTGGACCCCAAGTTTTTGGAGCACAGTCACATTGAACGGAAAGAAATCTGGTGTTTACAATTGAATTTGACAATAGTGAGAACATGGAAAACTCTGGACTCTCAGACCCATGTCTGAGACATATGTCATTTGGAACATTGTTTGAACAGATGGGTTTTTGCTTAAGAGGATATTTGTAAGATTTAGACAAAATTATGGCTTAGCACTGATCTGTGAATATCGATCTTCCTCACCGTTGAAATTTTAGAAAGGGAACCAGTAGTCAGGCTCCGTTAGATGGTATGGAGCTTAAAATTGATTCCTATGAAGAGGAACAAAGACCCCCATTGTAGCAGGAAGTATTGATCTGTTTCTTTACAAACTACCTGTTCCTCAAAGTGCCTGGGAAAGAGTGTTACAAAGGGGCCATTACACTGTTTTTGCTTTGCCCCTCTTGATACTGAACAGAAAGAGAAACAATAAAACAAAAAACTGTGACATATACAAGTCTAAAATATGGGTAGAGATCAAAAGGACAAATTTGATCAGTCTGGAAAGAGGTCTTAGTTTCAGAAAGAAAATATATCTCCCAACAATTTTTAAATATTTATTATTGTACAAAATCGGAATCTATACATAATCTTTCCAAAAATTAGAAGAAAAAATAGCAGGTAGTTTGATAACAATAAAAAAGAGGTTACAAATGTTAATTTTTCATACCGGGCTTTGAGGAAACTTCACATTCAAATTATGAAAATAATCACAAATATTAGGTGTGGGCAGAGCCACTTGTACAAGCCAGTGAGTGCTGACAGTACCCACAGGCAATGTAACTTGCAGATAGCAGGGGCAGACATGGAGTGGTGCTCTGCTTACCTTCAGGACTATTTTAAAGGTTGGCTAAAGTCTTTATTTTATTATTTTAAAAATGTGTTTAATTTAATTTAATTATTTGAAAGATTGTGTTTATTTGGCAGAGAGTGGGAGAGAGAGAGAGCTAGAGAAAGCACAAGCAGGGGGACAGCAGAGGGAGAGGGAAAAGCAGGCTCCCCACTGAGCAGGGAGCCTGATGAGATGTGGGGAAGTGAGGCTGTATCCCAGGACCCCAGGATCATGACCTGAACTGAAGGCAGACGCTCAAGCAGCTGAACCACATAAGTGACCCTGGCTAATGTCTTGAAATTGACTTTTAAAGCAAGCTAAAAAATATCCCCATAAGAACAGTAAGCACTGTGTGTAACATCTTAAGGAGAGTAAGTTTCCTTATTTCTCTATTTCTTTCATCTGCTTTCTTTCATTGTTTCTACTTCCCTCTTTTTTTCATCATCTGAATGAAGTCCCCTGGGACCAGCCAAACTTTTGTTTATTTTAACATGTTCAATGAGCACATAAATATAGAGTGTGATGGGTTTTTTTTTCTGAGACTCAGTGTGTGTGAGTGTTGGCCCAGGATATGTCTGCTTCATGGCAAAAATAAAACACAAGATTATCGCTTAAGAAGAAAAAGAAATTTGGAGAGGACTTTGATACCTTCTTTATAAAATGGTTCCATATCACAGAAAGACAGTTGTTTTTTTTTTTTTTTTTTAAGATTTTGTTTATTTATTTGACAGACAGAGATCACAAGTAGGCAGAGAGGCAGAGAGAGAGAGAGGGAAGCAGGCTCCCTGCTGAGCAGAGAGCCCAATGTGGGGCTCCATCCCTGGACCCTGAGATCATGACCTGAGCCGAAGGCAGAGGCTTTAACCCACTGAGCCACCCACATGCTTCCAGAAAGACAGTTTTTAATAGGCATAAAGTATACTGATCTAGGGGCCAGTTTGGGTAGATATTGGGATTGCAAAAGAATTCAAGTTGTAAGAAATATTCTTAAATTTTATAGAGGAGTGTATTGCTCTGAGTAAGAAACAGTCATTCGGATAGCAAGCTGTTGTCCTTTCTCCAAAGTCATGAATTGTCATTATATCTTTCTTTATCTTTTAGGCTTGAATAAGTGATATGAATTTAGAATAACTACTGTTTTGTTATATATTGTTTACTTTATTATATGAACTATATATTCTATTAGTATGCAGTAGTTAAAAAGAATGATTATGTAAGTAAATACATAAATTTCAAATATCCTATTTTAATAAATCTCAAAAATTCAGAGATTTCTACCAGTTGTTTTATTAATTTAACCCTTGGAAACTAAGGTACTACATAAGCAACATAGTAAACACTGTTCTGGAAGAAAATGATCTATGATAATGGAAGTGGTTGAAGAGTCCATGAATGAATGCTTTGTATATTTAATGTGTAAACCTATTGTTATCCCAAACTTTCCACTGTATCCTTTGTTTGTTTTTCACAACCAGAGCTCTTCTTCACTATCACTTTCATTATCCTTAACACAAAGACTTCAGAGGCATAAAGAGTTCAGATTAAATTCAAGAAGCCTGTTAAATTCTCAAAGTGCAATGATCAGGAAATAAGTGGGGAGGAAAGGTAAAGATGTAACAATACAGAGTCAGAACTGACACTTACAAAACAACTCAGACTCAAACATCCTATGTCTGTAAAGTGCTAAAATAGATGATCAGTCCATTCAAAATCCCAGTGAATGAATTCAGCCAAATTGACCAATGCAATGGCCTTATACATAATATTGAAATTAAACAGTTCGTTGATGCATGGATTTGGAAATTGCTTCAAAAGCAAGGTAAAAGTATCCCTTGCTCCACAGCATTTTGAAATCATGGTTGATACAAAGTACCTGCTGGTTACCAACCCCCCTGAAGGCATTTGGAAACATCTCTGATGCCCACAGACTTGTCTTCCCAAAGGGTGATTTTTAGCCTTATTCTGCAGATGAGAAATAAAGTTCAAAGGGACTAGGTAAATTGCTTGAGGTCAGAAGGCTAGTAAGGGGCACAGGTGGAATTTGAACTTTGCTCAAATGGACTTGAAATCCCCCAATTCTTGTTACTATGTGGTGCTGCCTCCTTGCTTTAAAGCGCATTTAAAGTTGGTCCTAATTTGGAATTAGGCACATTTTTCAAATGATTAATTGTACTGCCTAATCTATTGTTAGAATAAAAAGCTAATGGGATGGAGTCAGGCATGTTATTTATAAGAAATATTAAAAACTTAATTTGTCAGGCTACAAAGTACAAATAGAGCAAACATTAATTTTTGTCCATGCTATTGGAGATGAAATAACTATCCTATTTTTATAGGTTATGAGCTTTGTGATGTAGACACTGTGTTAGAAATTTAGAATCAAAGTAGTAAGAACTTCAAACTGAGACATCAGTTATTTAAACATCCTTATTCAAGCTACGTTTTAAGATAAACTTATTTAGTTACTACTGAGGAATGAAAACACAATGAACTATGAATTTTATAGATATCTTGATTCTAGTTATTACTGTGCTTATCAGGGATTAGAAGAAGCATTTTTTTCTAGTTCTTAGTGGGTTTATTTGAAGTTCAAATTCTATTTATGCTTCTTTTCATAAATACTAGCTTTTCAAAAGAATATGTAGGTGTTCTAATTAAATGTTTGCATCTCCTCAAAATTCATATGTTGAATCCTAGCTCTCCAGGTGATATAGCAGTGGGATGTGATAATGAAATCATGAAGGTGAAGCCCTTATTTTCAGATTGAATTTATTTATTTTCAGATTGAATTGTTATGATTTGATAATTGATCCATCTCACTGGGTGAGCCAGCAAAACAAGTAGTTAAGGCCTTGAACCTCAGACTCTAACAGTGTCCCAGGTTTGCTACTTCATGGCTGAGCATCCTTGAGCATACACTGCAGTTCCCACACCATTGTTAATGACTCTCAACAGTCATCTAGGAAGGAGGTGAGAATCAGGAAGGGGCACCACAAGAGTAGAAGAATGTTGCAATGTACAAGATGTTATTACGTTCAAATAATCTCCCTCAACACAAGCAATATCCCCAAATAACTCTTGATTTCTTATGGAGATGCCCCTGAAATTCCAATTTTTATAAGGCTTTTTTAAGTGCCTCTAACTAAGGTTTTATTTGTTTGTTTGGTTTTAGGGTTTTTTTTTTTTCTTGTTGTTGTTGTTGTTTTGTTTTTACTGATGTTTCCTAAGGGCTATCCTCTTGGACATAGGAGGGCAATTGTTTCATCAGCAAATTATCTACCTAGATAAAGCATCTACCTTAAAAAAAAAATCTCAGGAAAATAGTAATAGGCCTGAAGTGTGTTTGGCATTTTTTTTTTTCCCTTTTGGAACATTAAAAGAAGATGTTTGATAGAATGACACATGATAAAAACATGTTATTCAAGTGATTTGATAAATGATGACAGTTTGGTTGAAAAAGGATTTTTATTTGAATGCTACCTTTGTAGATAAAATAATCATAGAAATTGCTTTGACAGAAAATCATAGGTTCCTCAGTTTTGTGCATATATATACAACCAAGAATACCAAACATAATGTGACAAGAGTAATTTTTGAAAGTCTGCTAATATATTGTCTTGCTTAAATACCCTTTCTAATACTGTAATAACAATAGCATTTGGACTTATTATTTTGTTGTCATAATATGGGAAGATTGATTGAAATGAATCTTCCTATTTTTCCCCCCATTTTTATTTCCCTACTGGCACAAGATGAGTTATTCTATGTAAGAAACAGGAACAAAAGTGAAAAATTGTATTTCATATCATTATTGGTATCTGAAAACTTATTTATTCACTTGCTTGACATTCGGGACCTCCCTGGTACACTTTGTGGTAAAATTGAAATTGCACTTACTTTCAAGTATTTGTTATGCTAATTACATTTATAATTGGATCACAATTCCTGAATGGCCTATATAAGTCATATCACACATATAATTATATTAATTTTATCTCTGTTAGTGTCTTCTATTAACTGGTTCCAGAATTGCCAAACTGTTAATTAGCTTCATTAATATAAAAGAAATATTTTAGAATCAAACCAGACTGTAAATATTATTACTGTTAAAACAAAGAATACTGTGTCATTAAATTCTGGATTTTCTGATAACATTTCAGAATAAAACCCAAAATTCTTAGAGTATATAATATTTTCATTTATAAACCCTAGTGCTCAAAACAGAGTATGAAAGCCAACGTTGGTGGCATCACAATTCCGGATTTCAAGCTCTATTACAAAGCTGTCATCATCAAGACAGCATGGTACTGGCACAAAAACAGACACATAGATCAATGGAACAGAATAGAGAGCCCAGAAATAGACCCTCAAATCTATGGTCAACTAATCTTCGACAAAGCAGGAAAGAATGTCCAATGGAAAAAAGACAGCCTCTTCAATAAATGGTGATGGGAAAATTGGACAGCCACATGCAGAAAAATGAAATTGGACCATTTCCTTACACCACACACAAAAATAGACTCAAAATGGATGAAGGACCTCAATGTGCGAAAGGAATCCATCAAAATCCTTGAGGAGAACACGGGCAGCAACCTCTTCGACCTCTGCCGCAGCAACATCTTCCTAGGAACAATGCAAAAGGCAAGGGAAGCAAAGGAAAAAATGAACTATTGGGATTTCATCAAGATCAAAAGCTTTTGTACAGCAAAGGAAACAGTTAACAAAATCAAAAGACAACTGACAGAATGGGAGAAGATATTTGCAAATGACATATCAGATAAAGGACTAGTGTCCAGAATCTATAAAGAACTTAGCAAACTCAACACCCAAAGAATAAATAATCCAATCAAGAAGTGGGCAGAGGACATGAACAGACATTTCTGCAAAGAAGACATCCAGATGGCCAACAGACACATGAAAAAGTGCTCCATATCACTCGGCATCAGGGAAATACAAATCAAAACCACAATGAGATATCACCTCACACCAGTCAGAATGGCTAAAATCAACAAGTCAGGAAATGACAGATGCTGGCGAGGATGCGGAGAAAGGGGAACCCTCCTACACTGTTGGTGGGTATGCAAGCTGGTGCAACCACTCTGGAAAACAGCATGGAGGTTCCTCAAAATGTTGAAGATAGAACTGCCCTATGACCCAGCAATTGCACTACTGGGTATTTACCCTAAAGATACAAATGTAGTGATCCAAAGGGGCACATGCACCCGAATGTTTATAGCAGCAATGTCTACAATAGCCAAACTATGGAAAGAACCTAGATGTCCATCAACAGATGAATGGATCAAGAAGATGTGGTATATATACACAATGGAATACTATGCAGCCATCAAAAGAAATGAAATCTTGCCATTTGCGACAACATGGATGGAACTAGAACGTATCATGCTTAGCGAAGTGAGTCAAGCAGAGAAAGACAACTATCATATGATCTCCCTGATATGAGGAAGTGGTGATACAACATGGGGGCTTAAGTGGGTAGGAGAGGAATAAATGAAACAAGATGGGATTGGGAGGGAGACAAACCATAAGTGACTCTTAATCTCACAAAACAAACTGAGGGTTGTTGGGGGGAGGGGGTTAGGGAGAAGGGGGTGGGATTATGGACATTGGGGAGGGTATGTGCTTTGGTGAGTGCTGTGAAGTGTGTAAACCTGGTGATTCACAGACCTGTACCCCTGGGGATAAAAATATATGTTTATAAAAAATAAAAAATTAAAAAAAAAAAAAAGAAAAAAAGAAATTCCCCAAAAGAAAAGCCAACAGTTTTGATATCACTTCCCATGATGTATTATGTTTTAATAAATCTGTGTTTATAGGAAAGTTGTTTAAAGTTTCTAATGAATTTTATTCAGAGTCTTAAATATAATAATCTATTTTCTTACTTGAAATCAGAAATTCTAGAGCATCTAAACCATGCTATATAAAAGTCAGAAAAATAAATAAAACCTGTGGAATACTAACATGATTTCAAATATGATAGTTATACAACAATAAATTAAGAAATACTTAAAACCCCTTGGAAGAAATCTCATGTACAAGCTGGGTCTTGGTACCAATACAAACCATTTTTTATTTCTTAAAGCTGAAGGCACAGAGAAAAAAAATTCCACTATAAAATTCTGTGAACATTTTGAGAGATCAAACAATATGCACATCAGAAAAAATAAATTCTAAACTAAGGTAACTAAAATTTAGCAAAGCAGAATTTATATTCTCTAGTAGGTCACTGAATGTATTTCTTCTTTTAGTATGTTATCCCAAAAGATGAATCATCCTAATATCTTTATGTCTTATTGGCTTTTCTAATTATGCAGATGTTTGTATTCAGGGTTGTCCTTCTTAAGAATTTTAAAGGCATTGTTAAAAGAATAAAAGAATGCCTTTATTTTTTCTATTATAATCTGTTTAGGGGTCCCACATATGTAACATTTTCTAAACCAATCTTGTTTGCCAGATCATCAACTTGCTTATCAGAAATTTTCATTATATTATCCAAATATTAATAAATATGGCAATTTAATAGTGAAGAATTAAAAAAAATTATTATCCAAGGTGCATTTATTACCCAGGTTCATTGCTGAAAACAAATTTAAACAAGCCCAGCTTCCTGTCCCACAAAAAGCTTACAACATAGAAGAGATCTCAAACTTAGAGATAATGCTAAAGACTGATTCACTAAATTAGCAACTGTTTATTGTCTGTTATGGGTACATCAGGACTACATTAAAGCATGGAGGAAAGGGAACTGTGTTTGTATGCTTAAATGTTGTGTATTGTACTGTCCTTTATTGGAACATGGAGAGTTACCCTTATGGTAACTCTGACTTTATAGGAAAGTCAGGTCATAAAATCCCCACCAGAGGAGCCTTTCTGTTTGATGTAGAAGCAAGCTAGCTCACCTTTTTTAGGCTGTAACCTCAGTGCATAGTGGTTTCAGATTTCTAAGGGAATCTTCTCCGATTTTCCCTGTCCTCTATCCACTGTCCCTCCTAAGTAGGTGAAACTTGGTAGGATTTGGTGGGATTTCCTTTATTTACTTCTCCCCAAAATGGACAACTTTATCAAGAAGGGTTGCCATGGGGCTGCCCTTGGTTCATTCCTTCATGTTGGTTCCATACCTAGTAACAATTGCTCAGTGTGTGATACTGCCTATCACTGGCAACATTTTCTCAATCACCATGTGTGAGCAGATAGAACCCTGCTAAAACATAACTTACCTCAGGTATAAAGTAATAGCATCATAATCTGGGAATTTCAGCATACCATAATTCTACTAGTTACCACAACTGAATTCTAATTATTCCAAATTTTGTGAAATAGAGAAAGGAAAAAAAAAGGAACACAAACTGTCTAAGGCAGCAAGATACATTGTCTCTACCAGCACTATAGCATAAAAAAGCCTGACAGGGTTGAGTTTGTTTTTAAGTACTAGAGAGTGGGAGAGACACTGGCTCCTTACAGAAGAACTCAGCAATCTAACAGATGCTTCCAGGGGATACAGGAAAGAGGTATGGTCTTCTGTGAGGTACATATGTGAGGCAGCTTTCTGTTTTGGTACTGTGAGTAAAGTACTCTGATTTGGTACTCTGATTAAAGGAAGGAATGCCTAAAGAAGGAACAAAAGTTTTGGTGGTTTTCCAAAAGGGTGTTTTGGCTCCCCATACAATCTCATTTTTCAACCTGTTAGAAATCGGTTCTTTAAAAAGACCTCTCACAGCTGCTGCTGAGTTAGATGCCTGCTGACCAGGCAATTCTCTGATTTAGGCTAAGTATATAGCATCCTGAGCTCAAGAGGAATCCAACTTGGATTTTTAACTTCTATTATGGAAGAGATGAATATAAGATGGAATCATATATACCTGGGAATAAAATTTAGTGTTCAGCTAAAAAAGTCAATACCCAGCAAGTTAGAGAAAGGAAAATACTAACATCACCTGGTAGATCCTTCTCTATTTTTGGAGTTCCAGTATGGTGCAACGCTAGGACAACCTGAGACTGTTTGTGGGGGCAGGGGAGAGGGGGCATGTCCTTGCATAGCTGTGAAGAATGGAGGCACCGCAGAGAGGTCAGTCCCCTGGCCTTCAGTATCAGCTTCACCTGGGAACTTCACAGAAACAAATGCTTGGGCTGTAGTCCAGACCTTCTGAATCAGAAACTCTATAGGTGGAGCCTAGCAATCTGGGTTTTAATGTTCTCTAGGGAAGTCTACCAGAAACTGAGAACCACAGGTCTACAAAGTCAAATAAGCACCTTAACTGCCTATTTCTGTTTCGATAGATTTTAAAAATGGTTCTCCAATGCCCAGAGCTGCCTCTAGTTCAGACCTTCTGCATTTGGCTGCTTTCTCTAGACATTTCATTAGCTCCAGAGCCATCTGGCAATTTGATTTTAATCCTTTCTCATGGCTGCCTCAGATTTGGGACAAGTTGGAGGGCCTCTGATGCCATCCTTCTTGTGTTTAACAATCTGGCCAAGGTGTGGGAGTCAGTGGCCCACATTCTGGTCACATCTGCCTGGGAACTGTCTAGTAGTCCCAGATTGTCTGAGAATCCATCCTGCTTGGTGCCTGATCTCCTCCAGCTTACTTTGTGTTGACATTTTTACCTTTGAGTTGAGATAAAGCAGAGAAGACTGAAAACAAAGCATCTATTTTCCACACGTGCTTTCCTCAGATTTAGCTTTGAATTCTTAAGCCTCTGCCAGGAGGGTAATTAGAGCCCAGATAAGAGGCCAGCTATGGCAACTACTTGTCTGCAATACACCCATTCCCCCCTCCTCCAACCCCCCCCCCCCCACGCAAGAGAGAGCTCTACATTTGATTAGAGAATTTCTACAGAGAGTTTGCAGACCCATAGCTCATTTCCAGGAGATAGAAAGTTAAAAGGAAAATTTAGCAGGAAAGAGCACGGTTTTTATCTCTGTGTTACCATCAATCATTCTATTTTAGAGGTTCACATTCGGAGGTTCTTGCGAACAAGCGAGAGAATTTACAAAGCCATATTTAAGGGAAGCCCTCTGGTGAAGGAGGATGTTATTCCACTGCCTTCTGCTTTCAGGAAAAAGGTGCTTCATCCTGCTGCATTGTTACTTATCCTCATGTGACCTGAACAGCCAGAGGCAAGAACGAACAAGAGTGCCTTAGATGGATGAGGGAAGATTTTTAAATGACTATGCTAAAATAAGAAGGGAAATCAAGAGACTGCTGGAAGGAGTATTTGGTGGAAGCTCTGGGAGGTCGATCTGTGTTGGGGGTCCAGAGAAGGGTGCTGAGGAGTCATGTCCAAGATGGTGTCTAAGGGCCCAAGTCATAGGAAGCAGACCATTCACCAGAGGGTCAGATTGGAATGGACAGGGCTAAGGGAGAATGCTGGGTTGTGTCCATGGTTTGGAAGGGAATATGGGAGGAAGAATGTCCAGGTAATTCCGTGAAAAACTTAGGGAGGAGGGCAGCAAAGTTCCACAGGGCAGCAGCCAGGGGACAGAAAAGGAATTACGGTTAAGTGTTTAGTGAATTCAGAGACATACCATTCAAATTACGTTGTTATTTGAGGGGGCACAAAGGTAAGGGAATATATTAGGCCCTAATAATGTCAGGAATCTCAGGCCCGATTTCTGACTTCACAAAAGCTTGCAAAGAAATTAGAAAGACCATGCAAATCCATGTAGACCTCCTGCCAGATTGTGGGCTCAGGGCTCAGTGAAGAGCTTGGCCTTTGAAGATCCCCAATAAATTTTTGATGTTGATGACAATTTGGGCTTTTTTAAGAAGTCAAAAGTGAGTGAGTGACAATAAGTCATTAGAATTTTTCTCAAAAAATAATTCTGGAGACACATACTGGAATCTTAAAATGGACTATTAATGTTTAGAAGGAGACTTGGAAATGACTGGTGACTGATTTAACAAAAGAGGTTTTGTGAATTAAAAGCATACTTTGAAGGGGGAAGATGAGTTAATTTTTACCATTTGAAGAAAATGGTTCAAAATTTCTGAAAACTAGAACTGTTTGTTGTGGTTTACTTGCTCTAATTGACATTTATTATGATATATTATCTCAGGATATCATATTCTTCAAAACAGCTGACCTAAATGTAGTGTATTATATTCTGAAGTCCTCTGTAGAGGTTTTAGAATCCAGAAAGGGCAAGCCTCCCTCCACAGCTCCATGCAATCTTTTCAGCATCTCTACATGGACTTCTAGCTGCTGCTCTATACCATTACCTACATGTCCAAAATGTATTTACACTTCCATGTCCCCAGCTTAATCCCCAATAGATCTGCTTTCTCCTCAGTGTTCCTTATCTCAGCAAATGGCAACATGATGATTTCTGTTGCTCGTGACAGAAAAATGACAACATTTTTTTTTTTTTAATTCCTTTCTCTCTCCCCACCCCAAATCTCCTTGATTGGGTATACCATTGGTCTCCACCTACAGAATTTATTCATAATCCATCCACTTGTTACCCTCACCTCCACTGACACCCCTAGGCACGCCATGCTCAGCTCTCAACAAATCAGTGGAATTACCTCCTAAAGAATTTCCCTGCTTCCATGCGTGCCCCCCTGTAGTCTATGCTCAACGCAGCACATGCTTCTCAAAGTGGAAGTCTGATCATGTCCCTCTGCTTCAACCCTCCACTGGCTTCCGTTTTCATCAGGAAGGAAGACTAGGTACTTCAACATCAAATTTCTAGATGACATTATAGAAAGTCCTGCTTCATCTAGCCCCAGCTATACCCTATACCTCTCTCTCTCTCTTTTTTTATTCTTTTGCCTAATCATATTTCAGCTTTATCAAAGCTCAGTTCAAATACCCCTTACTCCCTTAATGCTTCTCCAGTTAATCCAGATTTTGTTTATCATGTCCTCTGAACTATATAGGCTAGAAATGTTAGCTTGGCATTTAATTTCGTGCATACCATAGTATATTCAATTTGGTTCAAGAAAACATTGGAAAAATTCCCATTCTAGTTATAGTTAGATACTACTTTCTTCCAGAAAGATTTCAAGGAAGATTAAAACACATCATGGATAGCATGATAAAATAACAGAAAGATGGCTGCTCACAAGTTTGAATGTCTTCTAGGCCAAAGTGAAAAAGTAAGAATTCACTTATTTGAATCTTCTCTCATCACATCACATAATTCAACTGGATTGACAATACTGGAGATTTAAAGGAAAGGGAACTATTTCTCCCTTTCAAGTTGTTTGGATTTTTTTGAAGTAAATAAGAGAAGAGGCCCTAATCATCTTTATTATCTTTTCTATTCTCCCGCTGCATACAGTATTCAAAACTTCCTGCTCTGAATGGATACCGACCATTTTGGGCTAGGACTGAGCTGTTATTTCACCCTGTTTTTGGTTTCCTTGCTTCTTCATACAGAATGAGACTTTGAGATCAACTGAATCTCAAAATATCTGCAAATAAGCAAAATTTGAACTACTGCTGTAGCTACCAGTCTTCTAAATGAGCGTCAGTCTTCTTTCTCTTGACTGGTCCATCTACCTTAACTCAATTTTATAAGACCCAGAGACTTTTTGATAACATTTACATTACATTACATTTGATTACATTACACTGATCAGTATTCCTATTGATCACATACAGGTGCCTGGTACTACGATAGGCTCTGTGATAGATATTACAACAGTCTCTTAGGGTGCCATCTTTCATTGTTTTTGTCACTACTAAGACTGAGTTAAGCACCTAGGCAGCTCCGTAGGTGTCTGCCTTCGGCTTAGGTCATGGTCTCAGGGTCCTGGGATCTAACCCTGCATCAGATTCCCTGTTCAGCAGGGAGCCTGCTTCTCCCTCTCCCTCTGCCTACTGCTCCCTCTGCTTGTACTCTCTCTTACTCTCTCTCCCTCTCCCTCTCTCTGTGTCATATAAATAAATAAAATCTTAAAAAAAAAAAAACAAAACCCGAGTCAAGGGACAATGATTGTTGACTCAGAAACTTGGAGCTAGAATTTACTAATAGGTATAATAATAGCATTTCCTCTAATCAGGTCTCATTGGTCAATATAAAATTAAATCTGACTGATTAGTTTTAAAGCCAAACACATTTACTGTTGTTATTAGTCCCACTTGTATGTCATCTCAAATACTTATTAGCAACCGTATCTTCACATATTCCTAACTGTAGCAACCAGCTTTGTGCCATTGTAATCTTTAGCATCCCACTTTTGCTAGTATCTTTTGCATCTCATTTCCTGCCCTGGGATGACCAATAAGAATCACTCAATACTACTGTATATACAATTTATAGGGTCAGGTTTATCAGTACTCAAGGACCACACTTGACCAGAAGCCTATGGAAAATTCTTTACACTTTCATTCTTCAAGTGGACACATTTTGTAAGGATCCTCATAATTCTTGTGGGATTGTGTGGCAGCCATCTGTATAAGGGCTGGTTCACTAACACATATTTTATTGGCTTTCTCTCCATTAGTGTTTTACTCCCATGTCCTTCCCTCCTGCCCCCCCGATCATACAAGCACTAGCACATAAGCCTCTGACTCATGTTCTGCATTGAGTCCAACCAGGTTAAGAAGTGCTTAACCTTAAATATCCACCAGATAGTGTTACCTCTTTTCAAGGAAATGAAACTCTATTATTAGAGGATGCTGTAGAAAATTCCTCATATATAGGACATGCCCTGTTTTCTTGTCCTTATCTCCAGGGTGAGCTAATAATTAAAAAATGCCTTAGGAAATCTCTTTCAGAACTTAAAATGTAGCAAGCTCAACCTAAGCTAGGTTTTAGGAACATAAAAACATGAAAAATAAAATTCCTGCCTTCAAGACACTTGGAGTATATGGACAAACAGACATCTAAACAGACAATTAGAATATAGTGAAGCAAGAGAAATGGTAAAGTTTTGCATAGGTGCTAAGACTTCTGGAAGAGAAGATTCTGAAGAGATTCTAGAATGAAAAACTAGGATTAATCCAAATAGTAAAAAGGGGGAAAGTAAGCTATGCCAGAGATAATTATATAATAGTCCAGAGACTTAATAACAAAATATCTGCAAAAAAGTAAAAGAAGTGGAGTTTATGGAGTATGAAGTCAAAGACGATGAATTTGCAGAGACAGGTAGGGGTTGTGCAATAGAGAGACTCAAATGACTTGGTAAGGAAACCATAACTCATCTTGCAGGTGATGAGAAGCCCGCAAAAATGGTAGTTCTTAAACTTTTTTGAGTCAAGGATTATTTTGAAAATCTGGTTGAAGTTACTGTCTCCCTGTCCAAAAAGAGCACATCTGCCAAAAATTTTTCATTCCATTTATTGTGAATTATTGTGATTCCCCTAAAACCTGCCCACAGACTCTCTAAAAATACTCATGTTAAGATCTCTTGCACTAAAATATTTAAATCATAAGAGTAATATGTTTGGATTTGTTCTGAACATTCTGGTAGCCATATGGAAAATGGATTTTTGAGGGGCAAGTTTCTAAGTAAGACCATCAGTGGGGGCACTATGTAATAATCTAGGTGAATAAAAATGAGCAGCAAACTTATAGAGTGTGCAGAGAGGAAGTGATGGATTCAGAAAATTTCCTTAGGAGGTATACTTAACAACACCGGGGTTGATTAGCAAGACAGGGTGTTGATGAAAATGAGTTTGTTTTTGGACATGCTGCCTTTGTGATGCTTTTGGTGTATCCAAGTAAAATGTCCTACAAAACTTTGGCTATACCAATCTTGAGCTGAGGACTCAAGAGAAAGATCTGACAAATGTCAATCTATATGTGATTAAAACCACGAGTAGATGAGTTGATTCAGAGAGACCGTGTAAGAGAGTGGGTAAAGAATATTCATACAAAGTACAGTTAAAAGTGACATAAATATGAGGTATGAAAATTTTCTGTTTTATATGGCAAATAGGTCAGACAGTCATTTCAGAATGGCAGAGACACAGACCAAATTAAAATAGGCTGAAGAATGAGTGAAAACTATGGAAGCAAAGGCAATGAATGAAGACTATTTAGAGAGTTTGGCTCAGAGAAAAATGAGCAAGAAAAAGCAACAGTTAGATGTTTGAGATAATTATGAGAGGGATTTTGTTTTGTGTGTCTATGTGTGTGTGTGTGTGTTTTAAGGCTGAAAGAGAAATGAACTTGCTTCTGCACTGTGGAAAAATGAGCAATGGCAATGAACAGAATGAATGGTAATGGATAAAATAAATTAAGGTCCAAAAGAGATGAGAGGAGGGGATCCAAATCACCAGCCTAAATGGATTGTCTGAACCTTACACTGGAGAGAGGGTCTCACCCCTTGTGAATTGGAAAGGTGGTGAATTGGAAAGGTGGCTGGGTTGAAGATAATTCTGTAGGTGCTATGCGAGGAAGAGTAGCAGATCTTTCTTCCTTAATATATCATTTTTCTAGGGGACCTAAAAAAGAGATAATAGTTTTGTAAAGACTTTGAAAGGAATGGAAGAAAGACAACCAGGAAGCCAAGAAGCCAGAGTTTAATGTTGGAGACCATTGACTTGTACTCACAAATCCTAGAGTGTCCGACTTTCTCCTGCATTGCTCCAGGGGCAAACGTGTAGAAAAATGATGGATTAATATGGAATTAGGGTCTGGTTGGTCAGTAATGACAGGAGGATATAGGTGCATGGGAACTGAGGAGACCACAAGACCCAGCTGAGTAGGGCAGAACTGGAATGAAGGGAGGCGAGGGAGAAAATAGAAATTGGGATCCATATTTGACTAAAGAGAAAATGTTAAGAACAGTGAGTTTGTGAAAGAGCCTAAAGGAGGCGAGTTCTTTGTCAGAGAACAGAACATTGGACTTAAAGATTGCTGACATGGAGGAATTCTGGGTTAACTGCCCTTGGGCAAGGGAAGGTGAGGTAGAAGGGAAGATCTCCAGATCTGGGATCAAGAGACTTTGAAATTAGTGGGTAGATACACAAGGACATGGAAATCATTCAAGGTGATAATGATGCTTGAGGTAAAGAACAAAACTTTGATTCTGAGCAAAGTCTTCACAGGCAGAAAGAAAGAAGGTGAATATTTCTAATCCTGTGTTATCTGAGGTCAAGGGATTAGGCAGCCTCCTTTGGAGAGGAGGAACTCTCATGTTCTCAGAGGAAAAAAAAGGTTGTAATATTCTTAGAAAAGGGTTTCAATGGTGACAAGGCAGAGCAGGAAGCATTTTATTTAGGCATTGAGAATATGAGAGACTTTAAAATGGAAAAGGAGCTTTAGAAAGCAAAGAGAAAAGGTTTGGGAGTATAAGTACAACTCTTGTAGTGTAAGGGGGAAAAAAAATTAACTTTTAGTAAGACTGTATTTCCCGGACTTGCCCACATAACCCTTGTTTGCATAGTGCCTATTAACCTCTTACAGAAGTAGTGCTGTGTGGATTCCAGTTTGGGAAACCTTGGCAGAGCACTCAAGGATGGCAGGGCTGTGAGGCATTCCTTGATGGAGTTGCTGCCAAGTCACGGTAAATCCAACTCTTACGGTATCTGGACGGCAGCGTTTGGATGAAGATGAGCCAGCTTCAAGGCCACCCAATTTGTTGAGTTGCTTTCATGGCTGTTTGTCTTTTTGACTCAGCTAAATTGGGAAGTCTGTGAAATCAGGATCATTTGTAATTTATTTACATCTCTTCAACATTAGGCTTATTACTGAGCATACTAATAAATAAAAAATAAATCTTTCTTATTGTAGCTTGCCATGAGCAAAAACAAATTTACAACTTAGTTTTTATTTTTTGCTTCTTTCCTTCTGCCTTTGTTGGGGATTTAGCTTCCATTTAGGTTTTTAATCTAATTTGAAATATCCAAATGTGTTGGAGTTCTTTGTCAATTTTTTATGATAATTTTTGCTTATACCTTTCAGTATCTCATATTTCTACATACTTTCTTTCTTTGAAAATTTGATGAAATGGTCATAGACAAAGGAAATGTGAAAAGACTATTTGATATTGCAGACTAGTGAAGTATTTATTCTAATTATTAGAAATAAACAAAATAAATGATTAGACAGATTTGAGAAGTATGTATCTAAATCATTTAAAGGCAATATTGTTCTTTCAAAGTAAACTTTTAAAAAATTAATCCAGTGTATAAAATCAATTAAAAAAGTATAAATTGTACATATTTGACCAAAAAGTGTATTATGACTATCAGGAAATTACTCTTGAGAATTCTTTAGTTTGCTTATATAATACAGTAAATATAGTTTTATATATAGAAGGGAATAGGTAACTATTAATATATATGTAAAAAATGTGCAGAATTTAATATTAATATTAATTTAGTATTAGAAGAATAAAGATGAAAACATAATTTATAGTATTTATAGTTACACAAAAGATAAAGAGGCATACATATGTGCTTGAATATATAAAAGCAAAATGCAAATTAGTATGTGATTCTACTGTGGCATATAAAAGCAAAGATGTAAAACAGTTGAAGAGTTTAACTTCTGAGCCTGGTACAGTTATGAATTGTACTTGAGTTTGTATTTTTAAAAATATTAATACTACTTGTTATGCATTTATTAATATTCTCCCATGAGGGCACTTGCCATCAGCTAAATGCAAGAAAAAAATAAGGGTACTTATAGAAACTTCCAATCTCTGGATTATTTGATATATTGTCCTCCAATATTAGCAGAGCTTATTGTTAGGACAGAGTTCCAGCAGTTATTAATAAGCTCTATCTCTCCTGCTAGGGTGATTTTACAATACAAGATAAATCCAGACTGTTTGAATTAGATATCGCTAGTCTCACTATTGCAAGGTGGACACGAACGTTCAGAAATATATTGTCCAGAAAGTACCCATGTCTTCCCTTCTTGAAGACCCAGTGTCTATGAGAACCCTGGGGAATCACATAGATTAGGAATCTTAACTTCCATTGTTGAGACTTACCTTGACCTGTAGGCCTTTAAGCTCAAGTTTGGTTGGAGAACTGTGTTTAATAAACCTCTATGTAACCATGGAAGCCCTCTCATGCTATGGGATCCAGAAGTAAGGAGAGCCCGCTGTGTTAGACTTCTGCTTTTCTTCCACTCACTTCCCCATTACAGTTTTAATGAAAACCTTTGCTTATAAACCTTCCTCTAGTGAGGCTAAGAAGAAAAACAGATTCTGCCTGACTTAATATTCCCAGGTGTATAAAAAGAAGATGAGGAAAGACTCGTTTCCTTAAAGGCTAGAAAAACAAAAACACTCTATGACAAAGGCTTTCGTAAACCTTTATTTCTCCTTTGAAGAAGGATGTCTGATTTTAAGTAAAAGTTCATAGTCACATCCCCAGTAGTATATAGTTCATGTTTCACAATTCCACATTATTCAAGGTTTCAATGACCATTTTTAATTATGTAGGCTTCAAGGAGACAACCTGGCAGAAAGGACAGAGGAGACATCACAAGCACTGCATTCTCCAGATGAAATAGTCCCAGATTCTTTGGGTAAGTTTTAAATCCAACAATATTTACTATATTTGAATGGCATCTGAAGATTAAAAAAGAAAGAGGGGCGCCTGGGTGACTCAGTGGGTTAAAGCCTCTGCCTTCGGCTCAGGTCATGATCCCAGGGTCCTGGGATCAAGCCTCGAATCAGGCTCTCTGCTCAGCAGGGAGCCTGCTTCCCTTCCTCTCTCTCTCTGCCTGCCTCTCTGCCTACTTGTGATCTCTGTCTGTCAAATAAATAAATTAAAAGAAAGAAAGAAAGAAAGAAAGAAAGAAAGAAAGAAAGAAAGAAAGAAAGAAAAACAAAATGAAACCAAACATCTTGCCCTGCTCCAGGTCATGGTAACAGTTAGTCATATATCCACCTCTCCCTTGGGCCGTGTGTCAGAAGGTTAAGGACAAAGGAGAAAAGGAAGCAAGACGTATGGATTCTCAGGTGCAGCCTCGTAATGTCTGTGCCCGATTTAGGTAGAAACAGGTCAACTATATTTTGGCTCTTCCCCAAATTTTGTCACTACTTGCAACTTGTTTTGGTAACTTACATTGCCTACTCCCATTTTCACATTATAGATCCCCTCGACTTTCAGCAGAAATGTCAACACCATATTTGATTTTCCTTCCTCTTTCTCAGCCCTACATTAAATTGGTATCAAATAGTGGCAGTGAATTTCCTCTCCTCTTCATTTTCCCTGACACCACCTCTGTGCTTTTGTCCTTTTTCTCTGCCTACTGGAACAAGCCTGTAAATAGGTATTCCGTGTACTATCTAATCTTTTTAGTTTATTATCTTTCTAAAAATAAAGCTGCTTCTTTTATCCTGTTTTCTGTAGGACACAATTCAAAACCCTTAACACAGCATATTTAAGGAGCACCTGGGTGGCTCAGTGAGTTAAGCATCTGCCTTTGGATCAGCTCATGATCCTGCAGTCCCAAGATTAAGCCCCATGTAGGGCTTCCTGCTCAGTGGGGAGTCTGCTTCTCCCTCTTGCTCGCCTTTCCCTGCTCATACTCTCTCTCTCTCTCTTTCTCTCTCTCTCTCATAAATAAATAAATAAAATCTTAAAAAAAACCCATACATTACATTAATGTCAGGGCACTTCGGAATGTTTCCTATGTAAATAAAAAAGTACATATAATGCCATGACAATGACATCTAAGATTTATCACTGTTTCATCATTGAGTGTTCTGGCCAGATGCAATCAGTACATCCAGTTGGGATAATTAGAAAAGAAGCTATGGAAAAATATTTTCCTTGATTTGGATAGAGAAGGACTTATTAAAAAAGTAAAAAAAAAAATCCTAAAACATAACCAAAAAATTAAGTCAACTATAGAATGTTAAAAACTCCTGTTCATCAAAAGATAAAAAGAATAGGTGAATCAATCAGCCACAAAATAGCAAAATACATTTGCAATATATTTGTTACTGATTAAAGATTAATATTTAGAATACATAATCAATATATAATTTAATAAAGATCAACAAACAATAGAAAAATAAATAACAGATATGAACAGATATTTCACAGAAAAGGAAACACAAATGACAAATGAACATATGAAAAATGCTTGACTACTTTAGTAATCAAAGAAAAGCAAAGGAAGACCATAGGGAGATGCTGTTTTACTACCCTTGTTTCGGTATTAATTAGGAAATCTGGCAAAAGTAAGTCCTGGTGAAGACAGGGAAGAGAGGAAATTCATACACTCTAGGTGGGGCATAAACAATTTTGTAAACAGTTTTCCATTATTTTAAAGTCTTGGATATTCACATAATCTAAAGCTCAGAAACTCTACTTCTGGGGGAACATCTTAGAGGAACAAGTCTCAGGTACCATGAAATGTGAATAACCTTTGTTGACAAGCAGGCGGACAGGAAAATGGATACATTGTGGAATTGTCCCATTGTAGAAAACTGCATTCCAAATACACACAGAGGATGAATGAAATCAGAGGTGTGCTGGCAAATGTTAACAACTCTTTCTTTGAACACAAAAGACCTGATTTGTAAAGATTAATGCTTCCCATGATGTAAATACTACCACTGTGGCTAATTTAAAGCAACTGATCTGAAAATGTCAGTGAGTCTCCCAATCTGATATGAGCGAGTTACAGCTCCCAACTGGATGAATCTTAAAAGCATAATATTGATTAAACAAAAGTAAGTCATAGAACACCGTTTTTATAAAACTCAAAACTAGCAAATGTAACTAATATATTCTTTAGGAAAATATACGTAAGTGATAAAACTATATTTAAAGAAAGGAATGAAAGACTCAAAATGGTGGTTTTCCTAAGGGGTGGGGGAAGCAAGGACATGGGATAAGAAAGGTGCTCGCAGGTATATGCAGGTTATTGGAAATGACTTAATTCTTAAGTTAGAGTTTAAGGATGTTCATCATTATGCTTTGTATAGATGTATATAATATATTGTATATATATATGCATATATATATATGTGTATATATATATATATATATACACACACACAATAGACCCTTGACCAACATAGGGGTTGGTCCTGTGTTGAAAGTCCTTGTATAGGATATATATAGGGTTTATGAAAAATGCCTGCATAGTTTCAAATCCGAGTATAACTTTTGACTCACCAAAAACTGAACTGCTAAAAGCCTACTGTTGACCAGAAGTCTTACCAATAATATAAATAGTTGATTTATATATATATATAAAATATATAACATATTTTATATATGTTATATACTCTATTCTTACAGTAAAGTAAGCTTGAGAAAAGAAAATGTTTCTAAGAAAACCATAAGGAAAATACATTTATAATACTGCACTGTGTTTATAGAAAGAAATCCATGTGTAAGAGGACCCGTGCAGTTGAAACTTGTGTTGCTCGAGGGTCAACTATTTATACTTTTCTTACATGTCAAATATTAACATTAAACATTAAAAAACAAAGTGTTGGGGCACCTGGGTGGCTCAGTCAGTTAAGTGTCTGCCTTCTGCTCAGGTCATGATTTCTGGGTCCTAGGATCAAACCCTGTGTCAGGATTCCCACTCATTAGGGAGTCTACTTGTTCCTCTCCTCCCAGCATGTGCTCTGTCTTGCTATTTCTGTCACTATCTCTGTCTCTCTCTCTCTCTCTCTCTCTCAAATAAATAAATAAAATCTTAAAACAAAAGGAAATGTTGTGGGAACATGAACCAATGATAGTGTAGCACAAGACAAGAAATGATAACAGTTTCTTTATACTCAAGTCTCTTGTAGTACGAATGAGATGGTACACACCCATGGCAGACCTTTAACATTGACAATGAAAGTTGAACCATGTGGCACTAGTGACATGGAGGACCCGGGTTGGCCATTCCTTGACACTCTAGGTTTGGAATCAGACTGGCTTCTTTTCACGGATAGTCTTGCATGTGTACCTTTACTTAAGCCATTCTTCTCTGAGTGAATTCTTTCTCCTCCCCTCTGTCTATTCAGATCCTGTGCTCTAAGATCACATCAATTGTACCTGGTGTCCAGCCCACATCAGTGTTTTCCTCTTCTTTTTCCCTTAATAGTTTTTGAATTACTTCTTGTGTGTTGTTCTTGCTCAATTGGATTATATGCTTCTTGAGGTTTTCTTGTTTTCTGCACCATGCCTGGTATAAAACTAGACAAAAAGCAGATATTATTTCATTATTGGCCCATTAGTGTTTTTTAATTTTATCAAAACCACAGGAATCCACTAATCCACCAAGAAGATATATATCCTTCAGCAATCACATTTGCATAATAACTGAATATTGTAAGGATTTAAATATTTTGGAAAATTTAATAGTGCATCATCACAAATTATACTTAATACACTGATTATACTTAATTGCATCCATTGGGGGGAATATTCATTAGGCTCCTTTCTTGAACTGTTTATATCCTGAATTCCTCGCATTCAAATTTTAGTAAACCTAATCAGCAAATTACAAAATTTAAGTTTCTGATTCAGTACACTCTTTTCTACTTAGTTTAGATCACTAGATTCAGTAATTAAATATTTTTGGTATTATCCAAATTTGCTGATGTTAATTTTAAGTCAACTGTGCATCCACATTGAGCTTGGCTCCATAAACATACATATTTCTACAAATAGGTATAACTTTCTGCATAAAAAAAATCTGTTGTGACATAAACAGCAAAGGTAAAACTAATGAGAGAAACAAGTTGGATAGAGCTAAACATTATGATAAACCCTACACATTTCTAAGTTCTTACCTGAGGATGCCCAATCAATTGCGTTGGCTAAGTTTCTCAGCCCAGTGCTGCCAGATAGTTAGATTTTGACAAAATTACTTTGTTTTTCTGTGTTTTGGTTTCTTGTTCTCTAAAGTGAAAAGAAAAGATAAATTCTAATATTTGAGAAATTTAGATACTTATTTCCCCCTCTATGTGATTGAAAAAAGCTGGGCATCTGGGTGACTCAGTGGGTTAAGGCCTCTGCCTTCGGCTCAGGTCATGATCCCAGGGTCCTGGGATCGAGCCCTGCATTGGGCTCTCTGCTCTGCAGAGAACATGCTTCCTCTTCTCTCTCTGCCTGCTTCTCTGCCTACTTGTGATCTCTGTCTGTCAAATAAATAAATAAAATCTTTAAAAAAAAAAAAAGCTCAAAGAGTTATAATTTAAAATACAAGATTTGCTTGTATTTTGAAAATTATTTATACTTTATATAAGTATGGTAAGTATACTTTTATAAAGAAATTGTTCTGAAATAGAGCAAAATAGTTCACACATATGCCTCCAACAATTATGGTTAATAAGCAATGCATTCAGAATTCTTAAAAAATGCAATGTACTCTTCCAAGCATTAAACACTAAGATTTTATTTTCATGATATCTATTGTCTCTACAGGTATATTAGATTGATATTCTGGCCTAGATTTGGACTATTTAGAAGGGTTCTTTCAATTTAACAGCTTTTAGTATGAATATATAACTTTGCAAATATTCTGGTAGTACTTCACCATTATCTTTCTACATTAAATTGAATGGACCTCACTGGATGGCATCAATAGCCAAGAAGAATTCAACCAAAACAAGAATAGAATAGAATAGAATAGAATAGAATGTAAAACCATAAAATGTCACCACTACCTTCCTTTTATAAAAATGTTCATTTTTCTTAAAAAATTAATACTGTAAAGGTGTTCAAGTATATTCCAAAAGAGAAAGAGTCATAGAAAATTATCTTGCTCAAATTGTTTTGAAAACACCAAGTTAAATGCCTGGCATATGGTATTTATTTATTATTAAATGAATATACAAATACAAAATAAGTGCGTGATGAATTAATTAGTACATACATGCATTAAAAATCAAGCATGACAGGGGTGCCTAGGTGGCTCAGTCATTTAAGCATCTGACTTCAGCACCAGTCATGGTCTCTGGGTCCTGGGATCAAGTACTGGGATTTGAGTCTGCTAGGTGCTAGAGTCTGCTAGGTGCTCAGCGAGGAGTCTGCATCTCCCTCTCCTTCTGCCCCAGCCCCCCCCCCCCAAGTGCTCTTTCTCCCTTAGTCTTTCTCAAACAAATAAATAAAATCTATTGAAAAAGAAAAACCAAGCAGAATGACAGTATTCTTTAAAAATCATCAACTGGGGATGCCTGGGTGGCTCAGTCCTTTAAGCAAGCATATGACCAGCTCAGGTCCTGGGATAGAGCCCTGCTTAGAGCTTCCTGATCATCCGGGAACCTGCCTCAAACTCTCCCTCTGCCTCTTCCTCTCTCCCTACTTGTTTCTCTCAAAGAGGTCAATAAAATCTTTAAAAATAAATAAAATCATTAACTTATTGAGAAAAACATGAGAATAGTAAGTATTTCTAACTTAAAAAATCAACAAATCCACAAGAGGGTTGATTTTGTTTTTCTGTATATGTCATTTGCTTTGTAATGTAGAGTAGAACATTTTAATATTATTTATTAAGTAAATATTCTACTTAATAGTTTTAATACATAAGTGAAACAAAAGATTGTGAGTGAATACTAAAATTAAACTAATATTTCCTCACAGCTATAGAGAATATAATTCAGCCTTACTGGACTTAAATTATGCTAATTTATACACTCTAATTTAAAGAATCGCCGTATTGTCACCCTTACAACTGGGTGTTGGTAGGTAGGGGTTCAAGTACTCTTCATAAATGACTTAATATTTTTGATCCTGGTACAATTCTCATCATCTATCCTGATTTTATCAACAAAAATTTGCTGCTTTTGGATGTCATCATTCTGTTTGGAAGGGTGGTAGGTAACATTGTAAAATTTATCTACATCTCAAGAAAGTATCCATGTCCCAAAGAACATACTTTCTTGAGATGTAGATTTAAAAAAAAAACACTTTTTTTTAGTGTTTTAGGTTTTTTTAAAGTTTTTTTTTAAACTAAAAAAGTTAGCTTTATGTTGGAAAGAATTCTGTGTTCTAAAAAAAAAAATCTACATTTACATCTAGATAAACTATGTGCCCTTGGATTTAGTAATTTTTTTTCTTGAATGTAAAACTCTGAATTATTAGAGACAGAGCTCCATGGTTCAAAAGCTATGATTATAGATTTGCACTAAGCGTTCCACTGTCTCTCTGGTCTTAGGTGACCATTAAGCTTTTGAAGGATTTAATGCTTTGATTTTCTTTCCAGAGTGCACATTTTTATGCAGTGGAAAAAATCTGTCTCCATATGTATGTGAATCTGAAGGAAAGTCTTCTTGAAGGATTCATATGGCTCTTTCAAATATTAATAAATATAAAGAAATAAATTTTAAAAGTTTCCAGTAGTTTAAAATACTTTCCTCTTAACTGATTTTTGAAACCCAATTTTGAAATTTGAATAGAAAGTTATTAAAACACAGACTTTTTCTAATGTTCCATATATCTATCCTTATTGCAGAATTATTATAACCCTTAGAAATCCTTATTGTTATAATTAACATAATTCAGTAGACATATGGAAAGGGCTGCCATCATTTTATTCACGTATTAGAAAGTCAATACTCACCCACTCCTCAAATCTAGTCATGCTAACTAATCATGACTTCTCACTTGATACTTAAAATGGAAAAGCCCACTATCATTTCATGGGATGTATCTTTCCCCAAACTTTTCAGAATTTGCCACCCCATTTAATAGAGAGAACACAAACTGGTGCTTAAATTGTGTAGCCAGAAAAAAAAAAAGAAGGGAAGAAAGGAAGGAAGGAATTAAGAAAGAAAGAAAGAGAGAGAGAGAGACAGTTGAGAGATAAAATAAACATAAAATTATAAGCCAGAAAATGGACATCAATAAAAGTTCCAACAGTAAGCTAAATCATACACTGAAAGCAGGCTTGCTCTGACTAACATAACAGCAGCTGTCATACATTTTTTGTTTCATCGTGTCCTTCTCAATTAGAAGTAATTAACATTTTCATATGTTGTCTTTAAATTAAATAAACAGCATTCTACTGTTTGTTTTAACTCAAAAACACTAAGATTTTCAAGTGCCAATTTGGCCACTTTCATATCCTTCTCATAATATCACAGAGTCAGTAAGCAATATGTGACAACAATTATTCATTCTTTTTGTAAAAATAGATTCTTTACCCGGGACTGAAGAAGCACTAATGGAAGAGGGTGAAGAATTTGAGAAAGCATCTAAATTAGCAAGACATGTAAGTACATTCATTTGCTTACTTTTTTCTCAATTCCTTAAACTAAGGTATATTACCAATAGGAAAATCTAAAAGGAATAGGAAATATATTCTTTAAATTAAAAAATATTTTCAAATGTGAGTCCATGCTGAGTGCTTATATTAGTAGGTGACTAGCTTGTTAACAGGTATAGTGCAAGGCAGGACTAAGCTTTATCAGCAATTGGGGCAGAAGAATTTTTTTTTTTAAAGATTTTACTTATTTCAGACCAAGAGAGAGTGAGAGAGAGCAGGAACAGGGAGAGGGGCAGAGGGAGATGCTGACTCCCCTAAGCAAGGAGCCAGATGCAGGACTCCATCCTAGGACCCTGGGATCATGAAGTGAGTTGAAGGCAGACGCTTAACCGACTGAGCCATCCAGAGGCTCCAGGGGCAGATGATTTGAATGAGTTAGAAAAAGCTACGCTCTGCTATGATTAACTTGATTAATGGCTGGCTTGTGTATATGAATATTCAGAAAGATTATGAGCTGTCATCCTAAACTTCATTAACTATACACATCTTGATAAAAATTAAATATTTTGCATATCCTGAAAGTTTACACATAACTTAAGCTTGCTGTTATTGGTTGTGAAGCCCTTGTGATATTTTTGTTAAACTAGATCTCTTCAGTGGAATATATTGAGAAAAAAACCATTGGGTTAAGATTTTCAATGAAATTTAATGTTAAAAGAATAAACACAAAAAATAAAATCAACATGGGAATACAGAGTGTAAAGTTTATAAAAGGTTTTGAGTTGCTATGAAAATGACTAGGCAATCCTGCATCACCTTAAATTTAATATCTAAACTGGGTTTATATCCTACAGTAGTCTCTGTGTTAGCTTGCTAGACCTGCTGTAACAAAGCATTGTAGATTGGGTGGTTTATATAATAGAAATTTATTTCACACAGTTCTGGAGGCAAAAGTCTGAGATCCAAGTATCAGGATTTCTTTCTTCTGAGGCCTCTCTCCTTCCTTGTAAGTGATCTTCAGATATTAAAAGCTGTTAGCATCTCTCATCCGAGACTTTTGTTCAGCCCAAACAGAATCTGTTCTTTCATCAAATTCTGACATTTTTGTCATTTTTCGAAGACTTCAGTATGTTTGATACTTTCTCTGAGCATATTTTTGTTTGCCAAGTTCCCTTGCAAAGTGTGGGTTCTGCCTCAACCAAGCCCAAGGTTCCGGATAACATTCCCACATCAGAGAGTGTCATGGGGTATGCACTTGATCAAATATTATTTTTGGATTATAATTTGGGATTTTCTTAACTTTTTTAAAGAAACTTTCTGACATTTGTAAAATTCAGTATGTTTTGATAATCTCATGATGATAAAAGCATGTCATCATTCAGGTTGTGACAATGTTTCATTCATTACTTTTTCCAAGCTTTTTTTTTTATTCCTCTGTGAATTTCACCAAAGTTTGTGTATCTCCCTCATATGTAAAAGAATCCTACCAGATTCTTTTCCTAATCACTTTCTAAAATCAAGATAGATCCTGCCCATAGTATTTGACTTGCTTAATAACACATAACAAGCCAAAGAGGGAAAGAAAACTTCTTAGTGATTTCAAGCTGATTGTGAGAGACTTTTACTTACTTTATTCAGTGCTCACATAGTGCTTCTAAAGCAAAAATTTGTTCTAAGCCAATTTTACTTGTTTTTACTTATCATTCAGTAGATTTGGGGTTCTTAAAAATTCTACAATTCTATTTAATGTCAAAATAACTATTTAATTCTTTTTGGAAGCATGCAGAATATAAATGATACATGGAGAAATAAATTATTATCAGGACCCTGAACATAATTTCTACACAACAGCTGCTTTTGTCATAAAGAAAACATGGATTTAAAAAAGAGTCAGATGATATTTTAGATGTTAATTCCCTAAATAATATTTTTTAGGATTGTATTTTTGGTAAATCAAAGAGAAAATTGTGGCCTTATCTAAATATTAATGGAGAAATGGAAGAAAACAGAACTTTTTTCTTTATTACCATAAGAAATGCAAAATACTTCAAAGCAAATTTTGAGTCACATCCTGTAAAAATATAAACATGCCACAAATGTTGAAATCCATCTAGAGCAGTTTCAACACATGCTGTCTTATTTGCTAACTTTCCTAGTTGGGTATTGGATATTAATAAGTAGGTAACAGACTCTTGAAAACTGTTTTCCCCAGTGGCTTAATTCGTGTTTAAAATGTTTCGTGAATATTTTGTGACTATTTGAATGGGGTAAAGGGAACATTAAGATTTACATTTTTATCTTCCCCCAAATAAACAAGCCATTTTTTGAAATATAGAAAAATAGAAATATAGTAATAGTAATATAGAAAAATTAAAAATTAGGCCATTATTGGTAGCCAATGTCAAAGATAAAATTATTCATTAGATTAAGTAGATAATGAAAAAGGAGAAGTTTAAGGTACTGGATTGTGACAGGTAATTTTTAAAAATTATTTTATTTAAATTTTAATTAACATATAGTGTATTATTAGGTTCAGAGGGAGTTCAGTGATTCATGAGTTGTGTGTAACACCCAGTGCTTATTTCATCACACGCTCTCCTTAATGACCATCACCCAGTTACCCCATTCCCACCACTCCCTCCCCTCCAGCAGCCCTCAGTTTGCTTCCTAGAGTAGAGTCTCTTATGGTTTGTCTTCCTTTCAGATTTAGTCTTATTTTTATTTTTTCCTCCCTTCCCCTATGATCTTCTGCTTTATTTCTTAAATTCCTTTGATTCTTAAATTAATGAGTGAGATCATATGATAATGGTCTTTCTGATGGACTTCTTTCACTTAGTATAATGCTCTCTAGTTCCATCCATGTCATTACAAATGGTAAGATTTCATTTTTTTGATGACTGAGTAATATTCTTGTGTGTTTGTGTGTATGTGTGTGTGTGTGTGTGTGTACCACATCTTCCTTATCCATTCATCTACAATAGCTAATTTTTTATGAGAGGAAAGGATCAATAAGTTTGGAACATAAAAGACTAGTCTTGCTTGGGTCCTTAATTTTGAAGGAGTCTGAGAAACCAATGCAGCATGAGAAGAAGGGGGATCTTAAAATTAGGAGGAAGGAAAGGGAAAAGGATAATAAATAACACAGCTTGGAAAAATTCTTCTGACGAACAATTCAAAGTGAAACTCAGGGGATCCTGGAATTTTCAGGATTAGAGGTAAACTTTGATTACTTTTAAGCATGCATAATATTGTGCTTTGTTGATTATTATATAAAAAGTTTTGTTTGGTGATATAGGGACAAGTGGATGGCCTCTCTTTCTCTCTCTCTCCTTCACTAATTCTTTCTACTTTCACTCACAAGTAATAAGGTAGAGACTTGATTGTCTGATGTTGAAATTTCCCACACACGCCACATTTTCCCAATATTCCATGAATATGAAGTTAAAAAAGAGTAGATATGGGTTAGATATAAATACTATTCTCTTTTGATAACAACTGTAATTGGAAGAGACATAAAGATAAAGAAACATTTACTTGCATACTTCCAATAACACAGGCAACTAATGTACAAATTTGGAAAAGAGTTTTGATAGGAAGGACATTGTTCCTAAATGAATTTCTTTTTGATGGAAAAAATTAGGTGAAACAGTTTTTGTTAACTTAAAAAAAATTATTCTGCTAATGAAGTATGTACATCAGGAAAGAGTTCCACCTGTATTTCTATTCCTGGTCTGATCGTTAATTAGTAGTGTGGAATCTTCTTTTAACCAATCCTAAGTGCCCTTAGGAATGATGTTAAAAAAAGAATTCCACTACACACAGGGAGCACTGATTGCTGAGATTTAAGGGAAATTTTGTAATCTGCTGAAATCCCATGATTTTCACAATATATGGGTTGCACAAATGCCTTTTTTATCTCCACTCTATGAATCTACACACTATTTTCAAGCCAAATAGCATGTGTCTCCTTGAAGAGTCATTTCTTTTATCCAATTTCTTCCTTCCAAGATCTTTATTTCTTCTCTTATAAGCCATGCCAAGAAAAAAAAAAAGACATTTATACATTTAAAAGATATAAAAGTACAAAATTATCAAGTTGACTTAACAACAAGCATAAAAAGAGTTGTCACCATCGACTTCCAGGTAAAAACTACAGGTAACAACATTTAGTGGACCTTTAGACCATTTCTTTATGAATTTTGATACTTCTACTTTCTAGTTTACTTTTTTTTTTAAGACTTTATTTATTCATTTGACAGACAGAGATCACAAGTAGGCAGAGAAGCAGGCAGAGAGAGGGGGAAGTAGGCTCCCTGCTGAGCAGAGAGCCTGATGTGAGGCTGCATCCCAGGACCCTGGGATCATGACCTGAGCAGAAGGCAAAGGCTTTAACCCACTGAGCCACCCAGGCGCGCAAAGGTTTTTTTTTTTATTTATTTAACAGAATGAGAGAGAGAGAGAGAGAGAGCATGCAAGTGCGTGAGAGGGAACGCAAGCAGGAGGAGTGGGAGAGGGAGAAGTAGGTTTCCCGCTGAACGGGGAGCCCAATGGAGGGCTTGATCCCAGGACCCTGAGATCATGACCTGAGCTGAAGGCAGACACTTAACAAGTCTGAGCCACTCAGGTGCCTATCTTGTTTCTTACTAGTCTTATTCCACCTTACACACAAGCTTCCTCTTGGAAATTTTGTCTTTTGATCCTTCTCTCAATCTGATGTCTTACATCTTTCCAGTAAAACAGCTTCTAAATTCTTTTTCATACCCAAGTATTGTTTCATGATAAATAAATATTGTTACACAGAGTTTGGAAGGTTTATATTTCTCTGGAAACTGATTTAAAGATCTGGTCAATGGAAGCAATGTTGAATGAATTTGCTAATGAACATGTTACAGTTTTTTTTTGCATTATGTGCCCAGGGTGGAAAAAATAGACACCAACTGGCATTTATGGAATTAAGATGAAACACATCTCAACTTGTACTTTGCAAAGTAAAAAAGAAAAGAGACTAATGTTCCTTATCACCTCACCAAATAGAAGTAATGAATTGGAGTGGATTTCATCTCTTGAAAGATGATGTTGACAAATGGCCGGCCGCTAATTGTAGCAATGAATGGTCTGCTACAGAACAGCAATTAGTGCACATTTTGCTCAACCCTAAAGGTTTTTACCATTTCTTATTCCTTCTAGTCTGTGGAATTTTGCTTGGCTTTTATAACTCACAGATCTAGGACACCAATAAAACTGTTTCCATTTAAGTACTATAGTAGGAAATTTATCTGACCAAGTCTTGAAATTTGTAAGACTTTTCCTTTTGACATTTCAGGTCTGTTGATTTCTAACACATTGAGGATGGAAATATTTGCCTAAACCTATGCAAATATTAGTTTTTTTAAACTTCTATGAATTTTTAAAATGTAACTTCTAAATGTCACATTTGCATCGGAGAAAAATGGCTTAAAAGGATAAAATTATGACATGAGACATGTGAAAACATTGTAACTTTTGTCATTAATCAGTCTCTTTACATAATTTCACTGTTTCCCTGTTAGTAAAATTAGGAAATTATTAGGATCAGTTAAATTCTGCATTTTCATTTTTAAGGTAGTTGGAAGGAAGAGTGCCCTAGTGTGCATCTACATAGAACAAGTTGATTTCTAAACATATAATACTCCAAAAGACATAGGAAAGCATGCTATTAATGTCCTGAGATTCCCAATTCATGATCAGGCCTCTCATTCATATAAACATAGTGGGCAAAAGAGAAGATACATTTCTGACATTTTTAGTATTTTGAAGTTATTGCCAATTCTTTATTAAAATGGTTGCCAGCTACTAGAAATTTCATTTGATTGGTATATAGATAGACTGAAGAGGAAAAAAACAATATAGGTTATGTTTGTATAGTGAGGTAAAACCCCTGTGTATACTCTGATTAGGAACTATGCTGGGTATGTGCTAGAATGGCCTGTTTTGTGTGAAGTACATGAAATTAATATTCAGTCACTAAGTGGTGATGAAAAAACATTAAGATCCTCACGAAAGGTTTTCTTTCATGTGTTCATCTTCTCCTTCAGCTAAGGGACCAATGCAGATTTCCATAAAAATGATTAGAAGCTAAGCTTTCCTAAAGAAACTTAAGCTTGTGAGCTTCCTTTCCCTCTGAACCACAGTGATCTGACCAAGGTCATTTTTTGCCTATTATATAAGAAGCAGTCACACATAAAGTCTGCGTCTCAGGAATGTGCTGACTCAAACTGAAAAAAATATGGTATATTCCTGCTATTAAGTTGACCTAACATGATATGTATTAAAAGACAATTAAGGAAAAAATTGTTTTAGAAATTATGTTTGAAAGGATCTTGACTTTTGGGTCAGATTGGATGACCATCCCTTTTTAAGACAATAAACTCTTTTTGCTTCTTTTCCAAGCATCACAGATTTTTAAAGAGATTTCCAAATGTTAATAAAATACCAAAATTAATATCACATTTAATGTGCAATTTTATTTTTTTTTTAAGATTTTATTTGACAGAGAGAGACTCAGGGAGAAGGCAAACACAAGCAGGGGGAGTAGGAGAGGGAGAAGCAGGCTTCCTGCTGAGCAGGGAGCCTGATGTGGTTTTGATCACCGGAACCCTAAGACCATAACCTGAGCTGAGGGCAGACGCTTAACAACTGAGCCACCCAGGAGCCCCAGTGTGCAAAATATTTTTAAGTTATAATTTGGTTTAACTTTCCAGCATCTCTGTTATACATTTCTTTATTTCAAATTTGTTTATTATAAATATAATACTGTTTATTGTACAAATTTCGGAAAGACTGGCAAAGAATATAATTTAAAATCCAAAACCCATAACATAGAAAGAATTGTCATTTTATTTTTCCAGTATTTTTTAGCATGTGTATCAGTAAATATGTCATATCATATTTTAAATTTTGGACCGTGGCCGACAAGCAACTTTACGTTCCGCATTTCTTTCCATAACATAATGACAATAGTCTCACATAAAATTCTTCATAAAGCTAATTATCACAGCCTTACCTGTTTTAGTATCAGACCAAATATCCTATCTTTTTAAAATTTAAGATTTTAGGAATGCCTGGGTAGCTCAGTCGGTTAAGCATCTGCCTTTGGCTTAGGTCATGACCCTAGGGTCCTGGGACTGAGTCCCACACTGGGCTCTTTCGCTTGGCAGGGAGCCTGCTTTTCTCTCTGCCTGCTACTGCCCTTGTCTGCCAACTTCCCCTGCTTGTGCTTGCTCTCTCTCTCTCTCTGACAAAAAATAAAATATTAAACAAATAAAGTTTAGGACTTTAATTTTCACATCAAAACATAACACAGAGTTGTTATGTTTGATTTCATGTTAGAGTTTTAGGCTGGTTATGACTAACTAATTTGTCCCAGGCTGATGATGCTCATGAATTGGTGACAGATATGTTAGGCTCCAGACATCCTAGTCCTCCTGGTAACTGTTTGGAGTCCCATTCAGCTGTAAGCAGTCTATTCCAGGCCCCACTGTATGTTGTACAAATATGATTTTCCATGTTTGTTTTGAGGTGAAAAGGGCTGGAAATCACCGCTTTGGATTGCTTCTGAGATTCTGGACTGGGGCATATTGCTTTAGAGACCAACCATGCACAAAATCATCAATGTCTCAGTGTTTTCCTTGGGCTAGATTCTAAAAAAGGTCAAAGAGTATAAACTATTTCAAGTTCTTGATACATAACTAGAAAAAATCATTTGCTGTTTTAACAAGAAATCTCCCAAAGTCTTACCAGAGTTAAGTATTCTCTTAGAATGAATGAAATGAAATGAAATGAATGAATACAAAATTTCACAAAATTAATTTATCATACTGATAATGTAAAATGGAACATTTTTGGCCCTTAAAGTTAGACTTCTTCATTTACTAATAAATTTCTTTGATTACTAATGAATAATTTTTACATTTATATGTTGGACTCATGTAATTTCTATTTTTTATGAATTATTTTTCTTTGCCATTGGCCATATTTCTTTTGGGGCATTTGTTTTTCCTATTGAATTGTCAGTGTTTATTAGGCATTAAAAATAATGACTTTATGTTTCTGGCAAATATTTTTAGTAAAACTTTTTGCCTTTTAATGTTGTTTATGATAGTTTTTTTTTTAAATTATACTGAAGCTGTACTTTTTCTGATTTCTTTCATTCTTTTTAGACATAGCTTTCCCTTTCCAATATTTGATAAATATTTACCTAAAAGTTCTTCACATTTTCTCCTGAAATTCTTTTATTAATTTTGAGTTCATTTTAGTGATTATTGTGAAGCTCAGATCTAAATATATTCTTAGAGAAAATTTGCTGTTGTCCTTTGCTTTTGAGAACTTTCCTTTTCTTATTAGCATATATTTTTTTCTTTTCACTTAATTTACTAGGTATAGTAATATCACAATTAATATTTATTTGATTTTAATTTTTGCCAAGTATTTTATAAACATTATCCCTTACTCTTTGCCAATAGGTCTTAATTATTATCCAGCTTATAGATAGGGAGACTAAACTTTAAGATGTGATAACTTGCCTTGGGTTTCTCAGTTTGTCAGCCAGGGAGCCAGTATTGTATTTACCCCAAGTGGTCTGAATCAGACTGTGCTCACTTAACCATTCTACCATCTGGGAAGTGGAGACTCAGCCTCAGTTGGCTTGTATACTATTTTTGTTTTAGTTCTTGTAATTTAATATGGCTTTTTTTAAAAATTTTTTTTTAAGACTTTATTTATTTATTTAGGTAGAAAGGCAGGCGGAGAGAGAGGAGGAAGCAGGCTACCCACTGAGCAGAGAGCCTGATGTGAGGCTGGATCCCAGGACCCTGGGATCATGACCTGAGCCGAAGGCAGAGGCTTAACCCACTGAGCCACCCAGGCGCCCCATGACTTAATATGTTTTAATATAGAAAGATAAAGCCCTCACTTTCATTCTTTTTTTTCCAAAATCAAAGAATTTAGCCATGATACAATAACCAGATGTTTTTTAACTATAGCTCTGAAGCATGCCTTCTTACATATATATTTTTAAATATAGGTTTAAGGTTTTGATCTTTTAAGAGAAGCTTGGTATATCATTTGCCAGAATATAGGAACCTACCTGTCGGTTTCTGCAGAATATTTAATTTGCTTATATAAAAAGCATTTCACCTAGTGATTTTTATTGTTTCTGAAACAAAGCTTCGATAATATTCACAAGAATCTTATAAATTAGAGACAGAACTGATATCTCAACTTCCAGTTATTTTGTTCCATGTATTGGGACATTTTGATTCTGAAATAACACAAGCTTTTTGAGAAAAAGGGAAGTTGAGTAATTTTTAAGTAAATATTTCTCTGTGATGTCACAACTACAAAAAAGTATTTGTATTTCTTAAGAATCATGAGTCAGATGCCTGTATTTGTTTTATTTAAATCTGAATTTCTGGAAATTGGCATTTCCTTTTTATGGGTTTTTTTTTTTTTTTTCCTTTTCAATACTTACTGAAAAAGTATTTGCATTTCAATAGTAAAAAAACCAAGCATGTCATAAAAGAATTTCTAGAAAGATTGCTTAATCAAAGAAGAAATATAAAGGTATTATTGTCTAAGAAGACAAACTTTAAATGAAGTAAAAAAAACATAATCAAGAATTAACAGACATTTTTACTTGGAGACTACAAAAGTTGAGAAATAGCCATGTAGATAGAGTCTACTCTTCAAGAAGGGACAAAAGTATCCTAGCCTGGAGTACCAGCAGCCCTAGGACAATAAAATGAGTCAATAGTACCCAGGTCTTAGATATTCAAGCCATTTATCTCTGCCAGGGATGCCATTCCCTTATAGTTGTCTCCTTCCTGTGGTTCCACCACTTGAGATCATCTTGGGGGAAATTAATAATACTTTGATGGACTTGCCTCACTAGATTGTATTTCTGGTTGATCATAGGATACATGAACACTTCAGGATTCCAATTTGCTTGCAGTCTTTTCCATCCTCAACATAGCTTCCATTTCCAAATCTCTTCTCCTTTCATTTCTGTATTCTGGCCAGCCACCCTCTTAGCAGAAGTGGCTTTCTACAGAATGATACCACTGTGTCTCCCAGTCATCTAACCTAGGAGGCTGGCAACCAACCTAGATCCCTCTGTCTGCTTCAGTCCTGGGTCAGGGAAGTTATACACCGTCTTAACGTCTCTGCACTAAGCTGTTCGAATTTGTCCTCATGGAAGTCCAACCCAGAAATTCTCTTCCAGCAGGTAGTAGACTACAAACCTTCTAGGAGGCCAGATCTCTCTGCTTAAGATTCACTGCTAAGGATATTGACAGATATGCAGAAGGGTTCTTATTTGAGAAAGGCTAGCAACTGTCTTAGAGTATATTTCCCTTGAGAACAGGGACACTTGTAACCATATGAAGTGCTTTAACTTTATTTACATTAGCTTATTTGAAATTGTATAACCACTCTCTGAGGTAAGTTTAATCTAAGTTTATCTCCATTTTTAGATGGAGACACTAAGTCTCAGAGAAGGTAAATAACTATTACTAAAGGTGAAACCACGATTGGAATCTGCTATAGATTAAATGTTAGTGTCCCCTCAAAATTTGTATGTTGAAATCTATTCCTCTAATCCCCTATGTGGTGGTATTTGGAGGTGTGGCCTTAGAAGGTGAGCAGGTCATAGGGGTGGAGGTTTCATGAATGGGATTAGTGACCTTATGAAAGAAACCCCAGAGAGTTCCCTTGCCCGTCTGCCCTGTGAGGATACAACCAGAAGACAGCCATCTGTGAGCCAGGAAACGGGCTCTCACCAGACAACATACAGAATCTGTGTATACTTTGATCTTGGATTTACGAGTCTCCAGAACTATGAGAAGTAAATTTCTGTTGTTTATAAACTGCCCAATTTGTGATATTAAGGCAGTCTGAACAGATTGAGGCAGAACCCAAGTCTGTCATACAGTAGGGTGGGTGACCGTGGCACTGGTAGAATTCAAGTCATTTCTTTTCACCTGTTTGGAGACCAGGCAGCATGTACCTGTGATTTGGGTAGCACCATTCTGTCCTCATTTTCTATCCAGTGAGAGCAGTTCCAGTTTTGTCTATTTTATGCATACGAGGTTTGGGTGTAACATTTCTTTTGAAAATACGAATTGTCCTCCTATAAACAAACTTTGTAAATTATCATTTAGATTATCGAGAAACATGAGTATTTATTTTCTTTTAGAGCATTAACTTAACATAAAGCTGTTTTTTGTTTGTTTGTTTTACATCATGTGAATATTATGTCTTTTTGTTAAACTTTTAAGGACTCAAGGATTGAGAGACTTATAAAAGCTATTTCTTTCCAAGGAAATTTATATTAGAGATTTTGAATGCTTTAAGGTCCTGGAAAATCATGTGAGCATTTTCAAGTAACAAATACATTCACTTATATGAAACAAAAGAATATTAAACTTTATCAGAATTAATAATTAGTTACAATTAGGCAGCTATAATTTCTTATTCTTTAAATTATTTAGAAGTATGTCTGATGAATTCAGCCCTTATAGATTTAATAAAATATGTGACTGCATCTTTGAATTACTCTTCAACTTGAGAGAAAGAAAAATAAAACACATAAATGCAGTAAGTCATGAATATATGAAAATTGTCAGAAATTCATGAGGGAATGTTTTATACTCAGAGATTGACCATAGCCAATCTTATCATTTTTGCTTTTAATGGACATTAAATTTTAACTATTTTACTCCTGACCCAAATTTTTAAAACACCAAATTTCCACTTTCCTCTCTTTTTATGATACTGCTTAATTACTCAAATTCTGTCCTGGGGGGATTTTTCTACAGAATGGAGTTAGTTCATGACCTTCAATTCAACAACAGCTCTGTAGCATTTAGGAAAGCCTCCTTATTCTACTGTTGCCTAGTTTCCAGCTAGACAACAAAATACTGATGTTCTCCACTTCTTAGATGAGTAAATTTTTCATATAGTTGCTGACATAAAAGGAAAGCAAAGACACTTACTAAATCATCTTTCCTATATTGGAGATTCAAGCATAACATATTCATTTTATCTGTGGTTTTTCAGTCTTTGCTCAGCCATGATGTGCAGATGTCAATAAATAGTTGGCTTTTGATGTATATTCACACAGTTGGTAAGAGAGACTGTAACAAGGCAAACTTTGTCTTTATGATTTGTGAAAAGAATCTTAGAGAGAATAGTTGCCTCAAATCACATAGAACTGGAATTTCTTTAGGCTTATTCTGAATGTCTTTTGGAATTTTAGCAAATAGATGGCAGTGTAGCTTGCAAAATCACCCACCAAATTATTTTATCAGTGTTTGACATGAGTCCAGAGATTTCCATCATATGGATTCTGAGATTATCACCGTTATGATATTTTTGCCAATAATATAATAAAGTAAAAGGTAAATTTTCTATTACAACAAATCATATTTATCTAAAGATATTCACTGCTTAGCACAGTGCCAGGAGTAGGAGATGTTCAATGAATGCTTATTGGATTGAATTAAAGGAAGAAAAACTACTCTGTGAATATTTGGGTGTTCTTTTATTCATCAGCCACCTTTTCCAAAGGTCTGATATCCTACGTGGAATATAATGGTGCCCTTAAACATAACATTACAGCTCTTGTAACTGCATGTGAAGCCACAGTTCTCTTCTCTTGGGTACCTCCCAGTTTGCAGAATAATTTCCATTTTCTGGCCTTCAATCTCTTTTCCAATTTCTCCTTTTATCTAAGGTAACAGTACCTCCTAATCAGATGTTTGAATATAATGGGATATTGTTATTGCCATTGTGGTTATTATGTAAGCATAATTCTAAGTAATGGAATTGTGCTCAGGTTGACATTAGAAACCAGGAGGTCCCAGTACCTCTAAGACATGTCTTTTCTTCCAAAACAGGCTTGGAAAACACTCCCCTGCAGAATGTTCTTAAAACTATCTTATTTTTGAACTCTTATGGAAAATCAAATTTCCGGTATCTTCAACCTCTTTACCTCTTGGTGCTTCCATTTGTTGTTCTTAGTGATAACCTAAACTGATGATCCCTAACTTAGAATGATTCAAGCTACAGGATTTTTGTTTTTGATTTTCTTTTTTAATTTTATGATGGTGCAAAAGCAATATGCGTTCAGTAGAAACTGTACTGTAAATATTCAATTTTGATCTTCTCCTGGGCTAGCAGTATATGGTATGATATGGTATGATACAGCGCCTGCAGCTGATGGTCAGCCATGTGATCGCAAAGGTAATCAACTGATATACTTAAAACCATTCTGTACGTATATAACCAATCTGTTTTTTCACTTTCAGTGTAGTGTTCAATAAATTACACGAGATATTCAGGACTTTAAAATACGCTTTGTGTTAGATGAATTTACCCAACTTTAGGCTAAGTGTTGTAAGTGTTGTGGACATGTTTAAGGTAAACTAAGCTAAGCTGAGCTATGGTGTTTGGTAGATTAGGTGTATTAGATGCATTTTTGACTTAGGATATTTTCAACTTATGATAGGCTTACTAGGGCATAATACCACTGTAAGTCAAAGAAGATCTGTACTTTCCCAGACATTTCTTCACTACGCATGCTTTTATACAAATTCTCATTATTTAGTTATACCAGTTATAAGAGACAATATTGTGTTTATCCTAGTTCTTCATTGCAACTTATTGGCCATTTGCTTTCAACTCTAAATAACAATTTTTCTTCCTCTGAGGTTTGTATTATCTGATACGGTGTTAATATACTGGTCACATTCTTCATTGAGGACTTTGATATTTGTCATTACCAATCTATTTAACATGTTATATTCAAGAATATTTTGCATACTATTCCTCAATAACTTCCATCCAATATCTGGATGGATCAGTCTACATTTCATTTAGCCCAGTCCTCTTTGCTAGGTTTAGTCTTCTGTTTGCCTCCCAAATTTTGGTGTTTCCCAATACTACTTGTCTCTGTTGTTTTCTCTTTTCATCTTCCATACTGTCTCCAAGTAATGTCATTCGCACCCATGACTTCTGTTGGCTTTTGGTCTAGATCTCTTCTGGATCTCTCCCTAAGGTTCAGAATTATATATATCAAACCAAACCAATCCAAACCAAACCAAAACACCACCACTACTACAAAGAGAAAAACAACACAGAATCTATTCACTAAAGGACCTATTGGCATTTCAGTCTTAAAACATCAAAGCTGAAATCCTTACACTTAACCTGTTTTTTACTTAATCCAGAGAACTCACAATCTCTCACCCAAGTTATTTTCAAAAATTATCATAATGGCTTCAGTCTTTTACTCAATCAGTCTGCCTACTCAAAACTAAGGATATTTTTCTAAAATAAAAATCTGATCATGTTATTGTTTCTGGTTGGTAGGGTAACATTCAGACTAGTTGTTGGTTTGTCATGCATGATTCTCAATAATCTGGCCCAGCTATCTCTCCATTTTATATCCTACCCTTGGAACCACAGGTGTTGGTTTCAAATATTCATATGTAAATATTCTATTTTCCTGCTTTCTGGAAAACTCTCTTCACCTCTTTTTCACTTCTTGAATCACCTGGAAAATCCCTATCTTCTATTAGTGTTAAGCCTTCCAAAGGGGAGACTTTGGTGACTCCCCTTCCATATTTCCTGTGTTCCAGTTGCTGTTGTGTTCCTGTGCCTCTCTCATTCTCACATGCTACAATTCTTTAAGGAATTTTGTTATTAACCTATTTATCTCAGCCTATTAGATTCTAACCTTCTCAAGTCAGAAGCTGGTATTACTTATCTTTATCCCAGGGTATAATTATGTGGAGGGATGAATGAATGAATGGTTCAACTATGGACCTCTGGAAATAAAAATTTGTTATTTTTCTGTTTGCTAATGATCTGATACAGTGTGTAGCTTCATGTTACAGTTGTTCTCTGGCTGTTGCATCCAAGTACAAACAAACTCAAGAGGATAGTCATTCAGGTAGAACCGGGAAAAAACCAACAATTCCATAATACTCAGCATAAACACAGAAACTCTGTTTTTCCTTAAGGTTTTCTTAAAAAAATAACTAATCAACCAATTAATAATTCCATCAATAAAAAATTGCTTAGTGCTATAGAGAACACACAGACATTAGATATAAATCACATTATCAAATGTATCATCTAGTCATCTGAATTAAGGCATTCATTAGAAATAAGATTACAATTTTATGTAGAAAATAATAAAAATTGTAATAAGAACTGACACTTACTGATTCTTTCAATGTTCCAATAGCTGTGGTAAGTGTTCTCACACATGACATACAATTTTTGCAACAGATTAGTGATAAATTATCTGTTTATAAATGAGTAAATTAATTAAAGGTTATTAGACTTGCTCAAGGACAGATGTGGTCTGGGGGTAACTCAAACCAGGTATTTTGTTTCCTGAGCTTTCTATAGCTCAATAGCATCTGTGTTTAAGGGTACAAATCAAGAAGTAACACAACTGTTACTACAAAGCACTAAAGTAGGCTTAAAACACAATAAAGAACTCTTGAGTGATATAAAACTTGAGGGAAATCTTAAATGTTGGGAAGGTTTCCTATGCACTATGAGAAGGGGTAAAACACATGGGGTGAGAAAGAGATATGAGAAGTCTGTGATATTGTAGCAGATTACTTTTGGTAGCTTTTTTTTTTTTTTTTTTTAAAGATTTTATATATTCATTTGGCAGAGAGAGAGAGAGAGAGCAAACACAAGCAAGGGTAAGCGGCAGAGAGAGAGGGGGAAGCAGTTCCCCTCTGAGCAAGGAGCCCAATATTGGGCCTGATCCCAGGACCCTGGGATCATGACCTGAGTTGAAGGTGGACTCTTAGTTGATTAAGCCACCCAGGGATGCCAGATTATTTGTTTTTGAATAGGAGAAATAATGGTGGATTGTGGGTCCTGAATGCTAGGTTGAGGGCAGTAGGTAGAGATCTTTGGATACCTCTGAGCTTGTTCTTTCTGTTTTGGAATAGTAGAAGGAATTACCTGAGGGTTACTTGCTATGGTTAAATCTGAATGGAGAACATTACAGAGATGACAAGGACACCACATGGAGTCTTTGTAATCTTTGAGTATGATGATAAATTTCTTAACCCAGAATAGCAATGGATAACAAGGAAAAATAGTATGATTTTTGCCATGCATTTTCCTCTGTGGAAGTGTTTTTACTTTAAGAGATATAATTTATGTATTATAAAAATTCAGCCATTTCAAGGATACAGTTCAACGATTTTTATTAAATATTATGAGTTTGCAACCATCCTCATCATTTGGTTTTAGGCGGCACCTGGGTGGCTCTGTTAGTTAAGCATCTGCCTTCAGCTCAGGTTATGATCTCAGGATCCTGGGATCCAGCCCTACATCGAGCTCCCTGCTCAGTGGGGAATTGGCTTTTCCCTCTACCTCTGCCTGTTGCTCTGCCTGCTTATACTCTTTCTTTCTCTCTCTTTGTGTCAAACAAATAAATAAAATCTCTAAAAAAAAATAATTTGTTTTTAGGATATCATCACCCCAATAAGATAACTCATTCTCCATTTATAATTAATCTTCATTTACACTCCTAGTCCTAGGCAACCACTAATCAGTCTACTTTCTGTCTCCATAGATTTGCTTATTGTGGACATTTCATATAAATGGACATATAGCATGTGGTCTTTTGTGTCTGTCTTCTTTCATTAGACATGTTTTTGAGGCTTATCCATGTTACAATATGATCAGTAGGTTCATTCTTTTTTATTAATGAATAGTAGTATTCCATTGCTGGATATACTGTATTTTGATTATCAGTTCATGAGTTGATAGACATTTGAGGTGGTTCCAATACTGGACTATTATTAATATGCTATGAAAATTCACATGAAGATCTTTCTGTGAATATTTTGCATTTCCTGTGGGAGATTCACATGAGTGGAATTGCTGGGCTTATGCTAAGTTTATATATAACTTCTAAAATTTTGCCTTTGCAATTTTTAAAGGCACAAAATGAAAGCTGTGAAACAAAGAATTACCATATGGCCTAGCAGTTCCACTCCTAGGTATATACCCCCCCAAATTAGAAACAGATGCTCTGAGAAAAGCTTTTGTGACTATTTAAGCAGCACTACTCACAATAAAAAAAAGTGGAAAACATCCCAATCTCTGTCAACTAATGAATAGATAAACAAAATGTAGAATAGGATAATATTCATCCTTAAAGTAGTGAAATTTTGATACATGCTACAACATGGAAGAACATTGAAAATGTGCTAAATGAAAGAAAATGGGCACAAAATGTTACATATGGTATGAAATATCCAGAATAGGCAAATTCATAGAAACAGGCAGCAGATTAGGGGGTGTCAAGGGCTGGAAGGAGAGGAGAAAGGGAATTCATTGCTTGATGGGTTTGGTGCTTACCTTTGGGGAGATGAAAAACTTCTATAATTACATAGTGGTGATGGTTGCACAACACTGGGAATGTACTTAGCATACATATACTTTAAAATGGTTAAAATAGTAAATGTTATGCATATTTTGCCACAATAAAAAAGATTAAAGCTTCGTATGATCCAAGGACTGAAAATTTTTAAATCCACATGAATAGAGTAAATTGATTTGCTTTGGTACACTGCTGTTGGAGCGTCAAGATGCCAAGGGAAACTCTTCTTTTTGAGAATCAATTAATCATCATCATTATCATCATAGCACACGTATTCATTGTCTACTGTGTCCATGCATTCGTCTCAGGGCTCTATACACATTATCTCTAATTTTCATAGCTTTCCAAACAGGCAGGCATTATCCCTAATTTTCAAGATTAGGAAATAGAAGCTCTAAGAGATTAATATATCCACAGTCACAGAGTTAGCAAATGCTGGAAGTGTGAATCAAGAGACATCCTCTTTGATTCTAAAGGCTTTGGATTTCATATTATATTTTGTTCTTTTAAAACCGTTTGACCATGTACTAGCTGAGAGGCATAATGCACAAAAGAATAGGAAAACAAAGCATTATTATTGAAGAAGGCAGAAGAACCTGGAAAGGGACTTTATTATTGGAAACCTCAGTGTTTTAGGAAATTCACATTGTGTTTAATGCTAGTGGACCCCTGGGTAAACTGGAACAATGACCATAATTTACCCCACATTGTAGCATGACAGTTCATAGCTCTATAGATGCTTACTATAAGCTGATTTCAAATATTCTGGCTTACTTCCAAGAAGAACACAGAGCTTATAATTTCAATTACATGGCATTTCAAGCAGAACCATGTCCCAATATTGGACTGAGGGATTAGAGTTGACTGCCAGGACAGCAACACAGTTCAGGGAAGAATTATTATTTTCAGATCACTTTGAGGACCAACTGAACCAGCTTACCCTTGTACAAGAAAACGTCACAAGTGCTAAGGGGCTTAATACTTGGTGGACCTTAATAGAAAAAAGTAGGTTATATGAAGTTGTTGTATACAGGATTTCAGTGGAAGGCTAAATGTCTCACAGTCCCTATTTTATGAAGGAGTTAGAGGCTTGACTTACATTCAGCCTCCTAAACTGTGGGTTAGGATTTATTTGACATCAAGATTTAACTGTTAGTTATTAGAAAAATATGAAATTATTTTGAGAAATATTTGGTTATGCTAAACTTGAATAGATAAAATATAGGGATTAGAAGAGATACATGAATTATTTTATTATGACATTGTTTTCTGAAGTTAATAAAACATTACATTGAAGTCTTAAAAATATAAAATATTAATATCTGTGAATTTAAAATATTATTACATTTGTCAAAATGTCTTGTATAAATTTAGAGATATATTCACAATCCATGATCTTCCTTCAAATCACAAGGTGAAAAGTTTAAGATTCCTTATGTTTTAGTTTAATTGTAATCCCATCTTCATTGGCTCAACATGTATGGAGAATCCTAAGAGCAATTCCACTTTCAAACATTAATGTTGAGGCTTTCCAATCTTACCTCAACTTTCCAGGTTAAAGGAAACTAAGACCTCAGGATGAAAAACATATCTCCGTTAAACTTGTTGGAGAGCTCTTTATTATTTAGTGATCAAAATTTGATCCTTTTGACCTCTCACAGATGGTTTGTATTGATATCCCATTAAATTCAATTTCCATCCCTTTGAATTCTATGAAAGAATAACTCCTTGAAAGCTTTCTAACTATTTCTTTGGCAAGGCTTATACCTGTAAGTTCGTTCCTTATCACATAGGACATACTTTTCCTTTGACCAGACTGCTAGCATTCTGAGCAGTGGCTGGAGCTGGCTCACAGTGGTTTCCCAGCTCTGTGCTCAATGACATCTCATTGGTAGCTTGACATCAGTGTTCTGGGAATATTTACATTGCAGAAATCAGCAAGTGCTGCATAATGAGCCTTAGTTTGTTTCCCCTGTAGAACCAGTTGTTAAACTTTGCCATATCTCTGATGTGAAGAATCTAGGTGAAAAGACAGAATAAGTGAAACAAGTCAGTCAGAAAAAGACAAATATCCTGTGATGTCACTCACATGTGGAATTTAAGAAATAAGACATATGAGCAAAGACGAAAAGAGACAAATAAAAGACAGACTCTTAAATATAGAGAACAAACTGGGGGGTAGCCTGAGGGGAAGCAAGTAGGAGTTTAAGTGAAATAAAGGGGTTTAAGAGTATACTTATTTTGATAAGCCTGAGGTAATGCATAGAATTTTTGAGTTACCACATTATACATCTCTAGGGTCATGGCTCTAGGGTCTCACTGGCAAACTTGATTGTGGATGCATAGCTGGTGCTCCAGAGCTTATAGGGACTTATCCTTACAGGGACTACCACAGGGTTGTGTTTATAATTATGATTAGGATTTCCAGATTTAAAAGTGGGGAGATTTTCTCCCATTGTTACATAAAATAGCAGTGTGATGCTGTACTCTACAGATCAAAGACAGAACAGTTGAGTTAGAAAACGTTTCTTAGTTTCAACATTATGTGGTGTATTTAGACCAGCATTTCTCTTTAGTTAAGTTTTAAATTGTGTTTTTTTTTTAATGCTGTGTTTTTTGAATATCAGGAAAGTCCCCATAAATTTGTAGGTAGCTCTTTTTGAGAATAGCATGGATCCAATTTCCTACCAATGCACCAGAGAATGTTGATGTTTTAAAATGATAGTATCTCGTGAAGTTCTCTAGTGCTGCACATTATTTCATTCTTGAAGTAATACTTAAAGGAAAATGACAAATAGCATATTTTACGGCTATAGCACTGAAATATTGGAAACATATTCTCTTAGAGCAAATTATTACTATTTTATGAACAAAAAGCACCTTTGGATCATACCAATATGTTTGTGAATACTAAGTAAAAAATTTAATATACTGTTAGGGCATGCATCCTGTTTTATTAACCAACTGAGATTTATTTATTAATATATTAATATGGCCTTTTCTACTGCACTCATTGCATAAAGCCTCATAGAAGAAAAGTAGAAAGTAAAATAGTTTTAGCTCTAAAGATATTTTCGTTCTTTTAGGAAGATTATCTAAATGCATCTAAATTAAGTAAATTGTAGGATCCGGACTGTATACATATTGTCAGTTTAGAGATAAGAGAACTTTCTACAGGTTGGAAGAGTTAGGTAAGATTTTAACAGAGATTTAAATTTGATCTTTATACCACAGAAGTCATTTTAAATTACCTGTCTTACTATTTGACATAATATCTCTCTGTATCTCTGCAAGTAAAGACAGAAAGAAGATAGAAAACTAGAAACCTCAGGGACATTTTATGTGACCCTCCTTTAGAAATTTGAGGATGTAGTTTACATATGGCTCAATAGACCTCGTCTTACAAATTATACCTCCAAAAAAATTTTTTTAGGAATATGGTTTGTAATACAATCAAGAGGGTTCTGATGTATAAATAAAATGCTCCAGATTATTGAACTAGTAACTGACCTGTCATACAAGGCCTCTACATGATATTGCTTGGTATGTATTCTGTTCCTGGCAAGGGACAGTCATGGTCAGTGGTACCAAGCCCTTTCTGTGGCTGCTGGAGGGGTCAAGTCATGGTCTAGTCTGGAGCCAGAGGTTCTGGAAGGAGCCTCCCACATTCTGTGCAAGTTCCCGTTTCTGTGGTTTTCTAGCATTTGGCTACCATGTTCTTTCAAACAATTCTGTGCATGTATTAAGTTTAAAAAAAAAAAACAAAAACAACAAATACTTAAAAAAAAATGCCAGGAGTGATTTCATTATCCAAACGGCTTAAAAAATATATAGTGCTACATATTAGAGGGAAAAAACCAAACTAATTAATCATACTATAAACTAATAACGCATACTGTTGACCTTAGAAATGGAAAAGTATATCCTGAATGAAAAATATATCCTGGAAGTGTTACTTTTACATTTTTTCCTAAAGCTCTGTTAAATTGCTACCTTAGTTCAAAGTGGGGAAAAGAAGCCAAGACCTGCTACCGGGAGTTAAGTTGACAAGCAGTTCTTTCAAGATTACTTTGTGTTAGGGCATAAAATTCCTTCTCGATGTAAACAGGGCTTTTAAGAATCTGGAAAGAAATGTTAAACGGCAGGTGAAGGGTGGAACCTTGAGGCCAAAGAAGACATTAAGTAAATTTAACCTATCCAATTCACCCTGGAACGTGAATAAATCTAGAGCCTGGAAAAGAATACCTAAGGCTTTTCTGGTCACAGTAAATTAATGTCTGAATTAACTGAAGCTATACTATTTGCACAGAGAACTTCTGGGATTTTTATGGGATTTTTAAGAAAACAGAAATACAAAGACAACTCCAATACCTTTGAAACATGTAAGGGGATATGAACGTCATAGACTATCAATCATAGTAAAAAACACACTTAGAAATGTTTACATAAAATGTCTACATTTACCTAAAAACCAAGGTAAGGCAGATTTCTCAGAGCAAGCACTGTATGTTTCTATGTAATTCAGCTAGCCATAGACTAGACACGTCAAAACTATTTTTTAATGGTTACTTAACTTTTAGCCAATAAATGGTACATTAATATATTTTTCTGCATTCAGAAACTTCTTGGAAATATTTAACCTCGTAGGAAATTCCCGACCTTACAAAAACTAAAAATTCTGTAGCACAAGTGAAGTATATTTTGGCATTGTTTATTCTGGTAAAATAATGTGTGCTATGGCATTATAAGTACTCACATCATTTTGAATGTCCTCCTTCCAACTTGCAGTAAATATTTCTTACCAGGCATGTATAAGAGATATTTCTAGAAGATAAGAGGATCACTGAAGGTCACTGGCTTCAAAAGAGAGCCCAAGTTCAGCTCTGGAAGAACTGTCATGATTTCATTATTGAGGAACGGTTTTATCCCACATTAATGAGGTCTCCTGTTGAAAGTCTTCCTGACACGAAAACAATTAAATCTTCTGTAACTCCCCTCTAGACTCTGACAGAAGGAGCAGGTGTAATGGCCATGTCAGTAATAACAGTAGTAGAATAATAATAGTTCAGCTTCAGGTTAAGAGCTGCCTTTGTATTGAAAATGTATTATTTGCTAGAAACTGTGCAGTCTTCCCAGAAACTATCTTATAAAATCTTCATATGCGACCGGCGTTGTTATATCAGCTTCACAGCTGAAGAAAATGCTGTCAAGAGGGTCACAAACACTCAAGATTTCAAAGCTAGGGAAGAGCAGAACTGGCTTTGACACAGGTCTGTGTGGTTCTGGAGCCGGGCCCCTTACTTATGGTGGTTAAACTGCTGCCTCTCTCTAGATGTCCGGCACCTACAATTGCCCAAGCCACCTGGGTACCCATGGGGAAATACAGCCCCAGCTCTGTAAAAAGTAACCACATGTATATTTGCATCTGTGACTTAAAATTTAGAGTGTCCCCAGTGTAGACAGTGCATATGACAGCAAATGGTAGCTGTGCATTTGCCATTAGACCCTCCGATGTCTCCTGCATTGAGTACAGTATCTGTCAGGACACAGAGTGATGCCTGCTTGAAGGCATGAGGTAGGCAGCCCGGGGTGGGGAGTGGGGAGGACTCTATTTCCCCTACATTCATGGCCTGCAAGAGATAGAAGTACTCAGATGATGTAGACCACTTATATAGAATTAATTCAATTAGGAACTAATTTATTCTATTTTGAAAAGCATAATTTTAGCACATTTCTGGACTACTATTCATGATAAGTGTAGAAAATGCAGCCTTTTTAAAAAAAAATTATAATGAGGGGTGCCTGGGTGGCTCAGTCAGTTGAGTGTCTGCCTTTGGCTCCGGTCATGATCCCAGGGTCCTGGCATCAAGCCCCATATTGGGCTCCCTGCTTGATGCAGAGCCTGCTTCTGCCTCTCCTTTGGACTTGTGCTCTCTGTCATTATATCTGTCTGTCTGTCTCTCTCAAATAAATAAAATCTTTAAAAAATTATAATGAACACTAATTCCTTCATTATCATATCAAATTGATATAGTCATATCAAAATCCCTAAATATTTGCTAAGCACGTATGCTGGGTGTTACTCCCAGTAGAAAGGTACAGGGTACAGTGTTGAGGTGTGGAGTGTGAGGGGGTATGTGAGAGATGTGAGGAGGTGGTAGGGCAATTTTGCTTCTGAATTGAGTCCTTAAGGATGGAGAAAAGTCATCTCTGCTTAAGGTAAAAGAGTTTTAAAAAAGTAAGAAAATGTAAATAACATTTTAGTCAAGGATCCTATACTTTTTTGTTTTTGTTTATTTTTACTGTTCATCAGTGTGTTAATTGGAAGGATAGTAAGGAATGTTAGTCTAAACAGGACAAGTGGGGAAGCAAATATGCATACCACAACACTCCAAAAATTCTATATAAATAAATATCCTGATCAAAATCCTGAATAACTTAAATGGTGTTGATTGATATGATTTTGAACAGGACTAGCTTATTTCACTGAAAATCTGGAGTCTTCACATATGGATATTTCTTCCTATAGATGAAAGAGAATTCTTACTTAGTTAAACACAGTTGACAGAGGGCTTAATAAATGATTTACACACAGGGTGATCAGATGCGTACAAGCATACTAGTCACGAATTGAAACAATTCCTCCTCCATAACATAAAAAAAAGGCATCTTACCCTTACATTTGCAGTTCATCATTAAAATGTGATTGTCAGAGTGGAAATAAACTTGATTCCATTTTAAAGTCTTGCTGTGCAATTGATAAAAGATAAATTTTATTATTATTATTTTGCATTTTTCTTACAACCAAGATCCTTGAAGCTGATTTTAAAAATGGAAGTTAAACCTTGTACCCTCTGTAGGAAAGTTTTGTAATGTCTCTGTCCCTGTACATTTTCTACCATCAGTCTCTGGAGGTGCTGGGACAAGGAGGATGATTAACTAGCTCACTAGCTGATTAGCTCACTTTAAGAAGTTTGCAAACTTAAAAATGTTGCTTGCCTTGAACATAATGCTAAATCTGTGTAGTTTTTCCAAAATTTAAACCTAAACCAGACCAAATCTTGTATGTGTTCAGAGAAATAAAGACAGGGCACAATGGATAGAATGTGGACTCTGGAGTTCTAAAAACCCAAGGTCAAATATAGCATTAGTTGTTTTTAGCTCTAAGATACTGTGCAAGAAATGTGGTTTCTCCGAACTCGGTATTTTCACTCATAAAAGCAACTCTGTACGATTGCATGAAGAATGAACTGAGATCATTTATAGGTAAGGTGCAAAAAATCATAGCTATTGAACTTGGTCACAGTTGTTCTACATTGCCATTGGTTCTTGGATTGAAATAGCCCAACAGGGTATGATTCAGTCAGTCAGCAGACATGGACAGAGTGCCCGCTGGGTGCCAAGCATTCTGAGGGCCCTTAGAACACAATGGTGATGAGGCCCTGCCTTTGTCCTCCAGGAGCTTCCAGTCTCTTCCAGAGATCAGGACAGGCTGTGCACTTCTGCCAACCCAGGGTGGGCGCCACCATGGCAGGAGGGAGAGTCACAGGGATAAGGCTGCTTGTTTTTATTTTTGTTTCTGCTTTTAAATTCTCTTTTTTATATGAACAATAAAACAGACTTGCTTTTCTCCCTCATGCATTTGTTTTTGTGTTGGCTCAGAGGTTTTGGGTCTGCCTACCTTTTGTATTGTAACAGCAGATTCTCAAGCTCACCTAGAGTCAGGACAGGAACACAGGATGACTTCCTCATGAAGCTGAATTCAAGCCATACTTTTTGGCTGGGATTTTCAGGCTGGAACATCCTCTCCTAAAACGAGTGATGAACATACTTGCATTAGATCTGAGAAATCAGGGAGTATAGTATCACTATTAAGAACTATCTATCTTTTCTGCGCTTTGCAGAGTCTGTTAACTTTATTCCAAATTCAGGCAGGAAGAATTATAAGGGATTGTGGCGGCTCGCTGTCTGCGTGGGAACGTGGGGCCTTTCAGAATTACACTTCCTTTCCAAAGCAGAGATGGTGTAGAGCATGCAAATGATTCTTAGACTTATTTTCTTATACTGTTGTTAGGCTCACTCATTTAAATAGTGTATTGTATTTATTAGGTAGGCTTCCTTACTATATGGTCATAATGTTCCTCAAAGGTTGGAATTTGTTCTGAACTCAGTGGTAAAGACTATTGAACATAGAGTTACTTTTCCTGTAACTATTTTTAGCAACATTGCTACAACTATGACAATAATGATAAAGATAAAAAATAATTATTTTAGCTTTAACTATTTTGCATTTCCAAGAAAAGTGCCAGAGCTTTTGAAAGAAGCAATATTTAAAAATTTCTTTTTTAAAAAATTGTTATATTAGACACCATAAAGTACATCATTAGTTTTTGATGTAGTGTTTCATGATTCATTGTCTGCATATAACACCCAGTGCTCCATCCTCCAAACCCCTCCCTTCTAAAACCCCCAGTTTGTTTCCCAGAATTCATAGTCTGTCATGGTTTGTCTCCCACTCCAATATCCCCCCTTCATTTTTCCCTTCCTTCTCTTAATGCCCTCCATGCTACTCCTTATGTTCCACTAATAAGTGAAACCATATGATAATTGACTTTCTCTGCTACACATACACACACACGCACACACAGAGTCTATATTTCTTTAAACCATTCTAATATTTGCACATGCTTAACCAAATTCACTTTTTTTAACCCATTATATACATATTGATCTTATTTAGGGAGGAAAAAACATTAAATTATCAGTCTAAAGTTAACATCTACTACATTTGCAAGAGAATACTTCACTTCCATTCAGATGGAAAAAAAAAAACAATGGAGAATCTGGCCTTCCTCTGTGTGGGAGGAGTGAAAATTAGAAAACCGTAAGTTACAGTTTTTTTGTTTTTCCACACAAGTCCCCTTGTTTCAGAATCATCCCCCTCCAACATCTGGAACCTCAATAACCAGTCTGCCAGAAGTGAGAGTTCTCCCAAGATGAAATTCTTTTTTTTTTTTTTTTAAGATTTTATTTATTTGTCAGAGAGAGAGAGAGAGAGCGAGAGCGAGCACAGGCAGACAGAGTGGAAGGCAGAGGCAGAGGGAGAAGCAGGCTCCCCGCGGAGCAAGGAGCCCGATGTGGGACTCGATCCCAGGACGCTGGGATCATGACCTGAGCCGAAGGCAGCTGCTTAACCAACTGAGCCACCCAGGCGTCCCCCAAGATGAAATTCTTAAAAGACTCCTTGTCTGTGAAATTATGAAAGCATGGATAAGCCCCTTGTTCATATATATTGGGCCTATTGAATTTACACATACATGTAGTAGTAAATAAGTGGTGTCTTTGACTATCAGTAGAAAATACAGATAAACTTAACCTTTGACTTTTCTGGATTCTTTTCAGGTTATCTTGTTGTTATGGTCTGAGGGTTTGCGTCCCTCCAAAATTCCTGTGTTAAAATCCTCATACCCAAAGTGATACCATTAGGAGCTGAGGCCTTTGAGAGGTGGTACCTTTGGGAGATGACTGGCTTTCAACCCATGAGTGAGTTTAATGCTCTTATAAAAGACATCCAAAAGAGCTCCCTTGCTCCTTCCACTATGCAAATATATAATTAGAAGTCTGCAACCCAACAGAAGGTCCTCACTGGCCACGCTGGCACCCTTGGATTTCCAGCCTCCAGAACTATGAGAAATAAATATTTGTAAGAGAAATAAATATTTGTAAGATACAAATAGATATTTGTATCTTATAAATAAAATACCCAGTTTACAGTATTTTGTTATAGCAGCCCAAATGAACTAAAATGCTTGGAAGGGCACATTTGTTTTAAGTCAGCTGAATTCTTACTTAAGATTTTGAGAATATTGACAGATAAAACTATTCTTAGAGAATGATTTAGAGTAACAGTGAAATAATATGCTATCCTGACCTCTGGGCTTAGTGCATCTGTTCTTTCACCAGACGTTCTTTGACCATCTTCTACTGTAAAGTATTCTTTGAGGGACTGGGCATCCAAAAATGAAAGATATACTTCATAGCATTAAAGAGGTGATGGTATGATGGGAAAGGCAGCTGAATGAACAAACTTTGTGAGAGCACAGAAATGCTCTGATATGTAAACACACAGCATGGACATGGGAGGGGGAGCCATTTAATGGAGCCCACAGGGTGAAGACTGATCAAAGACAGCTTCCAGGAGAAGGTGGCCTCTGGGTTGATGGCTAAGTGAGTTTTTCTGGATGTTCACTACCAGAGGGAAAGAAAAGTCTGCCCGGGAGCCCACATGCAGTTAAGCACAGCTGGAGAATGAGAGGACAAAAGGGCAATGGATAGAGCGAAGGCCATGGTCTTGGATTGCTGGCTCTTAATCAAAGTGGGAATGATTTATTGAGGGCCTAGCACCATGCATTATGGATATTTCCCTTAATCTTTCAATTGAAAGCATTCTTATTCTTTTTCTTCTCTCTTCACAACTGAAAAAAGAAAGAGAGACTTGCAGAGTCTAAGGGACTTGACCCAAAGGTCACATGCTGAATGAATGATACACACACACACACACACACACATGCAAAGAGTCAGACCTAATCTTGTCTCCAAAGCCAATACTTTTTCTACTGATTTGGGTGCTTGGCTTCCCAGGAGTATTGAATGACATGTTTATATCCTGAAAGTCTTGAAGAGACACTTAATGATTCTTACATTCGCCCTCATGCGCTACCCCTGGCAGAAATGAAATAATTTATCTGGGCATGAAGTTTTTGCAATATTACTTCATAAATTCTCATAAGAACGTAATGCAAGCTTTGATGATTTACAGTAAGGTTGTTTTTGTTTTTTATTTTTGTTGTTGTTGTTTTTTCCTTAAGTTACTTTACATGTACTTGAATGGGTTCATTGTCCAGAATAAGAATTTACATTCAGGTTTAGTGTAAGTAATTTGTTTGGTTGACCCTAGATTAGCAAAACTAAGGAGTAGAAAATTGTAGATAGAGGAATTGACGGAACTGGATTAAGGGTCCAGGTAGGGACTTAATTCAACCTCAGTCATAGTCTATACATTCAATTTGACTAATGTAATTGATTTCATTCTCTATCTTCTAGAAAGATCATAGGGATCAAGACCATAAAATTCAAAACCTGGCTCTACTTTGGAATTTCCTTAGTCTATTTCTTTGTCTGTAAAATAGAAATTATTAATTGACATGAATATTATGAGGATTGAGCACAGAGCCACATGTGTGGTCTGTAGTAGCTACAAGATAAAGACCATTCTCCCTTCCTTTTTCAGATAATACAGTCAAAAGCAAGGCTAGCTATTGAAGGTTTTTACTTCATTGTCCTGAATTAAATACAATAGGGTTGGGGTGCCTGGGTGGCTCAGTGGGTTAAAGCCTCTGCCTTCGGCTCAGGTCATGATCCCAGAGTCCTGGGATAGAGCCCCGCAGCCCATCGGGCTCTCTGCTCAGCAGGGAGCCTGCTTTCCTCTCTCTCTCTGCCTGCCTCTCTGCCTACTTGTGATCTCTGCCCATCAAATAAATAAATCAAATCTTTAAAAAAATGCAATAGGGTTATAATTGTGGGAAACAAAAGCCAGTCTGATTCTATCCCTTTGCTGCCAATATTCCTCAGTGTAGATGCCCAGGATGGGAACTCTAGGAAGAGATCAGGTTTCCTAAGAGAAGGAAGTATGAAAGCTCAATGTGAGACTATAAGGCAACATCTTCCTCAATGAAGAACTCCTGCTGTAGCTTACTATCTCATTTTGCTCCCAAGATTTCAGGCAACAGCCTTTCCTGAAACTTCTTGCTCCCACCCATATTTTATTACTCTACAACAATGCCTCCTCTTTTGGAGAGAAAAATCTGCCTCCATGAAACATTTATCTATATCCCCTACTTTTGCTCTCTGAAGCAAGAAAGAACTCTGTTTTCCTCTCCATCTTTTAAATCTTCTCTTAGTTAAATATCTCACTCTTTCTTTACGTCTTCTGTCCTTATGATGAAAAGTAAATGACTTCTTTAAATATTCTTTATGTCACATTCTTACTAGATTTTTCTCCACCTTAATCATCTCTCCTTACAACATACCCAGCCAAAGCACAACACTCTAACCAAGTCAGCTGTGTACAATCTATTAACCCGAAGAGCTGATTGTGAGGCAGTGAAATAGCTTTACAGTAGTTTTCATTGCACTGCTATATACTCTAACGTTGTTAGTGAGTTAGTAGTTTAGTTACTTAAAGATTCCCTCCTTTTTCATATGAACTGCCATCTAGCTACCTTTTTATAATGCTATATGTGATCTTTTAAATAATATAGCAGCATATTTAACGATTAGTTTAACTAGGTTAGTTTCATCTTCTTGAAAAACTTGAAAATGTGTTGCTGTGTATTGCTTTATCTCACCTGCCACTGAAGCTTTTCTCCTCCACAAAAGTAGCCAACATTTGTCTCCGTCACCTCCTTGGTTGGAGTATATGTTGCGTGATTGTATGTCATGGTCAGCCCTGAGGCCAGCGCTCAGCCGAGTGAAATGAAAGCTTCTCAGTAATCTAAGGCAAAACTCTATGTGACAAGTACCTTGATTAGCTATATTTGTGTTGTCTCCAAAGGGCATTTGGGAGGAGTAAAGAGAACTGTTTCCCAGGAGATTTGTGATCTTTAAAAATACCAAGCCTGCCTTCTCATGACTCAGCTTTATTAAACTGGTATGTTTAACTAACTGGCAGTAACCATAAGATGAGCTACATTGAACTTCTAACTTGCAGTATTGCTCTGGATATGAGACAGGGCTAAGTAGTTTGGCTTTGAAGTGCATTGTCAGAAAGTACCCAGGATTCCAGGTGTTTATTTCAATTAACGTTGAGAGTATGTAAAATTAGGGTACACATGTTATAAGAATTATTTTTTTCTCTTGAAATTTCTGGCTTTTAGATTCCCAGACCTGGCAGCAAATCTTTTTGGCTTCTCTGCTTCTGATCCTAGCTGTTGTCACAAAATGCAAACACATGCAAAAACATTGTAATAAACCTCAATGTTCAGTCATGTTCAGTAAGACTTCAAAAGATGTTTGCTTTGAACATGGTTCTAAAGATGGGCATACCTTCATGAGAATGGAAGATATCTTCTTACTCTCTGTGATGTGGTTTGGCCCTTTTCAAGGCCCCAAAGTAAGCTTTGTTCTGTAAGGCACATTAAATTTACTTTTTGGACTAAGAATTAACATAGAAATTTCTTCTTATAGAACATCTTGGGGCTCTACTTCCCAAAGGGGCAAGGGTTTTAGACCACAAAGAGAAAACAGTACCGCATCAAAGAGACTTGGAGCATCATTATGAGCTCCAAGTTCTATGCCCTGCCTTAGATTTAATCAAGCATTCAAATTGTGGTTCCCAAGTTTGTGCGTGTTGCTGATCCGCATAAACTCTGGTAGCACTTCATAGTTCACAGAAATGTGAGACAAGGCTGAAGAAGTGTGGTATACCCTACAGTTAGCAGAATCTGATTGCAAGGGTATCTTTGGTAAACAGGCCCTTCCACATCCTTTTCCACTTTGTTTCCTTTTAAAGCTTTATCCAGCTTGCTTGGTGATCACACTGCAAAGCATTCTGCCTATCCTAGAGAGAACTGTGCCTCTGATTTTTCCTCAGATAAGCCATTTTAGATGGTGAGGCTGAAGGTCTGTTTTTTGATAGGGCAATTTCATTGAATCTCTCACTCATTTATTGTTATTCTTATAGTCTATCCTTAGTTTATTTTTGTTTATCTATGTTTTAGAATAATTGTCCACATCAAATACACACACACACACACACACACACACACCCCAGAACCCATTTTTAAAGTATCTTTCTTTAGTTCATATTTGAAACATATTTTCTGTGGACCCTAAAAAGATCTAAAATACGACCTTTCTCCCCATCTCTTGCTATTAGAATCTCCACAATTCTCTCATTTCTAAAATATTCAAGACTTTTACAGTCTTTGTCTTCCTATGTTTCTAACCACATTTTCTAACTATCTTTTGATAACTTGGCACCTTAAATTAAAAATATATGCCTTTTGTAATAATCCTCATTCATTCAAAAAAATACTTTGGAGTGACTCTCAGAAGCCAAGTCCTGCATTAAGTGCTACAGATACTAAAGAGATGGAAGTGTCTACTGTCAGAGAGCTTCCATGGTGTCCTTAGTCTAGCTCCAGGCTGTGCCCCCTGCATGAGATGAGGAGTCCCTCAGTCAAGGGACTATATCTACTTGGAGCCTGACCATATGCTTTGTACAGGATCTTGGAGTCTTCTGCCCAAAAAGAGTGAAACCTACTTCCTGAGACTCCGTGGCTTCTTTCTTTTGTCCATCCCTCCCCAAGAGCTCAGTTGCCAAGCCTGAGGTGTGGACAAGCAGCAGCTATCTGGGAGGGTATAAATGAGCTTGGAGATGCAGGCAGGGACATCTAAACATACATTCACAAAGCCCCTGGTGGTACAGCATGGGGTGGGGGAAAAGAGAGGCAAGAATATGGCCCTAGGGTCAGCACTGCCTTCCTGCTGTCCCTTTTCTGCCCAGTTATGGTGCAGAACTTAAAGGAATATAAGAATTTTGAATTTGAAGCTAGCCTGCCAAAACTGTTTGAAAGTCAGAATATATTTTATTTCATAGCTTGTTGGCATTGTGGACCTCTGCTTGACCTCTTGCCTCAGGCCCGCAAACGTTAAAGGTGTGTCTGTGGAGTTGACAATGTAGTGGACTGACCGAGGCAGTCAGTGTGGTAATTTCTCTAATTTTGGGGAATCATGGGAACACATGGAAAGAGCAACACAAATGTGTGGGTCATTCCTCTTGGAATGAGAAGTACTGCACTTAGCCTTGTCAAGAGTATAATCTTGCTAGGCGACATCAGGGAGTAGGCATGAAATGCACAAAGGAATGGCTTGAGTAGGGAGGAGGGACAGGAGGAAGGACAGAGAGACAAAGAGACAGAGTTGCTGACTGTATAGGGATCTGGAGTTTACTCAGTATGACTGGCTTATTTGGGGACACTCTTTTTTTTTTTTTTTAAGGTTTTGTCTTATTTATTTATTTGAGAGAGAGGGAGTGAGAGAGCCTGCAAGAGCGGGGTGAGGAACAGAGTGAGAAGCAGACTCCCTGCTGAGCAGGGAGCCCGATGTGGTACTTGATCCCAGGACTCCGGGATCATGACCTGAGCTGAAGGCAGCTGCTTAACTGACTGAGCCACCCAGGTGTCCCTATTTGGGGACACTCTTGAGTTGAAGAAGAGATGGTCAAGAATAAAGTCCTATTAAGGATGCTGTCTTATTCCCTTTTCTCAACAATTCTCTTCATTTGTGGCATTTGCTTCTTTCTAATTCTAATGTCCAGTCTTGTAAAAGTCCTCTTTCTCTCACCATCAGCCAACCTTAAGTTACTGCTGAAGATTTATTTGTACATGAAGTCCTTTGGCAATTACCTGTCATTGAAAGTGTAAGATCCTTGTAATTAAAGTGACACCAAAATAAGACTAGAGAAATGAAAAATTAACATGTGATTTCCCCACAGCCGGGTCCCCTTTCCAACTATCTCCTTGAAGAATTAAGCGTATCTCTAATTTTCTTACCTTGCATAGTAGCAGGTTGGATTTCTCAGTCTTTCATTCACTGAAAACCTCCTAATACTAGTACTAACATTTATTATCCTGATTAATAATGATAACAGCTAGGCTTTCAATCTTGTTTTCTGTGCTTTATCAACATTATTTCACATAGTCCTCATGGTAACCCATGAGATGCACATGGTGTTGTCACCATTTACTGAAAAAGAAATTGAGACCCAGGGAAGTTATATAATTTGTCCCATGCACATAGTATATGTGGCAGAACTGGGGTGTGAGCCCATAGTTGCTTGACTCCAAAGCCTGTTCTCGTGCCTCCTGAGGACATCATTTTTTTTTTTAAAGATTTTATTTATTTATTTATTTGACAGAGAGAGACATAGCAAGAGAGGGAACAGAAGCAGGAGGGAGAGAGGGGGAGGCAGGCTCCCTACTGAGCAAGGAGCCGGATGTGGGGCTCGATCCCAGGACCTTAGGATCATGACCTGAGCCGGAGGCAGCCGCTTAACGACTGAGCCACCCAGGCGCCCCCGAGGACATCATTTTTTTTACCACCTTCTGATAGTATGTCAAATCAAGGCCAAGTCTTAGTCCAGTGACCAACACATATTAAACAAGAAATGCTATACATAAACACAGGAGGCAAGTTCAGACATAATAGTGGGAATTGTCTTTTCAATTATCCTAGAGACTATAGGCAAAACTTCAGAGTCAGTAATTGGGATACTTTGAATAAATACCACCTCTATCTTCTCCTCTAAGTCACTTTTCTTATTTATTTGGAGGTCACCTCTTGGAAAATTGATTATGTTCCAACATATTTCCTCCAAGCAAGTCACAACTCTCCTAGTGACACTGTTTATGACATCAGCTGCCAAGTTTGTGACTGGCTAGATAATGTTACTTCATACATTTTATTTATTTGGTTTGAAACTTAATTCTGTAGATTACATTCCCCTTGACTACTTAAGGAATCAATTAAAACATAAGGAAATCAACCTCCTTTAAATAAATGTTTTAAGGAATAAAAATACTTTTAACGCAGTACTTCTGCACTATACTGCCTACATTTGTTTACATTTACAAGTCAGTGAAAAAGAATTTTTCTTATTCCATAGTCCTATGATGTTTTTTAAATAATGTAAGAATGTCTGAAATATGAAACTGGTCTTTCTGTTGCTGAATTAAAAAATCAGAGATAATGTTGGAGGAAACACAAAATTATTTGTGTCCATGATCTGTAAGAGAAATAGGTTTCTTTCAATGTAGAGAAATGCCTAGTATTGTTACTTATCTAAAAAAAAATCAATCACTGTTTTTTTTTTTTTTTTTTTTTTTTTTTTAATTAAGGAAACATGGGCTGAGAACAGGAGAGAAATAAAAGTCTTGGTATTTCATGAGCACTGGGTATCAGTTTTCCTGCCTGCTCCCATTTGAGTCACAGTTCAGGAAGTTGGCCATCTTAGCCATTTAGCCATTTTGCAAAGACACAAGTTAATTTAATTTTAAAAGAATACATTGTATGTTTGGTTTAAATTATGACACTGACATTCATATTTCATTGACCTTAGAGAATTTATACAGGTACTTTACAGATTCCAAAGTGACATGTATTGATTTTTTTAAAAGCTTAATGGAAGAGAATTTAAAGGCATAATTATTTCGAATGGTAAAAATCAAAATTGCCAACTGATTTTTATGAGGTCAGTGTTATAATTAGATTAGCTTAAGATTGAATCAGAACAATAAGAATTTTCTTTAAGTACTTGTCTAGATATATAACCAATAATTACTTCGTTACATACACCTAAAGATTTGGATTAATGAGAAATTAGATATGTGACCATGGAGATGTAGCCAATAGTAAATAGAGCATTATAACATTTCACTCTAATTTTTAAAGAGTTTCCCTTTACATCTGTAACTTTATAGCTTAATATTAGAATTGGCTGCTTTTTAATTTTATATAGCTTTTGTTACAAAATAGAACACAAATATACAGAATCACCTAAATGAAACTTATGGCTTCATGACTTATTATAATGACACTACTACCCACATTAAGAAATAGAATTTTGCTAGACAACTGAGAAATCCCTCTACTGTGCCCTGTCCCAGTCACAACCTCTGCCTCTTCCCGTCACAACCTCTGCCTCTCCCCATAAATAACAACTATCCTAAATTTTATTAGCATCGGTTCCTTCCATTTTAAAAGTAGCTTTATCACTCAAAAATGCACCTATTGACATTACTGTCAACTTTGCCAATTTTTTAAAATCAGGTATGTCTTTAAATCTCTTTTAATCTATGAAATAAGATAAGCATAAGTTAAACATAAGATGTCCCAAGCCTATGTTTTACATATCCTGCACCAAACATGGAATAAACCAATGTTTTTTGAAAAACCCCTCGTTTCCTCTAGTGAGAAACAGTGTTTCTAGATCACAGTCTAGACACTAGGGATGCTCATTGCTACTGGGTTGGTCATTATTTTTAGCCCTTTTGAGTGAGCAGTTAGTTCATATTGACACTTTGAATTCAGATTAGAGAATACCAAGACTTTAATTTAATCTTTTATTATTATATCTTTATCTCTTTCTTTTTCATACCCACAATTTTGATATTCAATGATAAAAGTGATATTAGAATTAATATAGTCCATAATAACTTATTTGTTTTAAAGCATTACACCCAACAGTCTCAGTCCATCTACCAATATGAATACTGAAAACAAAAAAATGCATATGCTTTTTCTATTCTCTCTCATTTTTTTAATAATTGTACAAAATCCACATTGTCAGAGTAGATAGCTAATTCATAATATATTCTCCCCTTTCAAACTGCGATGTGGCCTCAGGACAGGTTAACTCTGTAGTTAATGCTCACCATCCATTCATATGTGTAGGCATTTTGGTTTTTTGAAGCTCATTCTCTACCAGATTCCTGGGCTCACATTTTCTTTCCTTCAGTATCTTCACCTTTCTACTGGCATACATCGCTATTGTTAAAATTTAATGATAATCTAAATTCCCCCATATATCATGTGATCTCTTTTTCTAAATGTCCGAAGGACTTTTTCTTTTTCTTTAGCGCCCAAAGCGAGAATCATCCCAGTAGACCAACGAGCCGCCCCTTCTTTTTCTTTAAAATACAATAAATTTGCTAGAATTTATCTTTTGGTAGTCAGACTGTCTGGCTAACTATTGTCAGATATGCTGTTCAGTATGTAATTTGTTATTATTATTTCAGGGAAATTTTCTGGAATTACAATTTTTGGCATCTATTCTGTTCCCTTGCTTTTGTTTTCTTCTTTAGGGTCTTCTATTATCTGTAGTTGACCCTTGGGCAACATGGGTTCAAACCATGTGTAGAGCGACTTAAATAGGGATTTTTTTCCCCCATAAATATAGTACAGTGCTGTAAGTATATTTTCTCTTCTTTACCGTTTTTTTTTTTTTAAATTATTTATTTGGCAGACAGAGATCACAAGTAAGCAGAGAGGCAGGCAGAGAGAGAGAGGGTGAAGCAGGGTCCCTGCCGAGCAGAGAGCCTGATGCAGGGCTCAATCCCAGGATCCTAAAATCATGACCTGAGCCAAAGGCAGAGGCTTAAACCACTGAGCCCCCCAGGCGCCCCTCTTCCTTACCATCTTCTTAATAACATTTTCTTTTCTCTAGCTTACTTCATTGTAAGAATACAGTACATAATACATATCACATATAAAATATGTGTTAATTGGCTGTTTATATTATGGGCAAGGCTTCTGGTCAACAATGGACTATTAGAACTTAAGTTATGGATGAGACAAAAGTTATACATCTATTTTTGACTGGAACAGAGGGAAGGGGTTAGCACCCTTAACCCCTGCGTCATTCAAGAGTCAACTCTATATCATCTTTTACCTATCTTCAGTATTTATCACTTACCCTAAAATGCTGTTTTAAAAATCCCTTTTTAAATTTCTTTTTGATTAAAAATTTTCCCTATCTTTTTTTTACATTCTGATTCTCCTCAGGCATTATCTGTTGTGTTTGTTTTATCTTGTGTTTCTTCCATTTTAGTCTTTATTTCTCAAAGTTTTTTTTTAATGTGGTTTTTCCTTAATTCTGTATCTCATTATATTTTTAAAAGGTCAATTTTGAATATTTCTATTTTTCATGTTATGAAAATAGTCACCCATAACACTCAGTTATCAAAAAATAATAAAAATATACTTAATGATACCTATTTTTCATATTTCAAGGTAAAAATTCTATTAATAACTACTTATAAATCCTAATTAATCAGAAGCTTCTTCAGTGGGTTTTGTTTTGTTTTTTAACTTTTTAAAAAAGATTTTATTTATTTATTTGTCAGAGAGAGAGAGAGCACAAACAGGGGGATTGGCAGGTAGAGGCAGAGAGAGAAGTACGCTGTCTGCTGAGCAGGGAGCCTGAAGTGGGCCTCAATCCCAGGACCCTGGGATCATTACCTGAGCTGAAGGCTCAGGTGACTGACTTGAGTCACCCAGGTGTCCCTTCAGTGGATTTGTTAAACAAGCATTCAGTAATAATTTCCTCATTTAATCATTTTAAAAAGCAATTTACTTCTTTTATCCCATTATTTATAAATTTTGAATCGTATAGTCTCTGCAGAGATCCAGAGCACATAAGATTTACAGATTGTTTATTTATTCATTCATTCTCCATTTTGTCAGGCCCAGCACCAGGACATAGGAAGCAAAAATTAATAAAAATAATTTTTGCTCTCCATGAACTTAAACAGGAAAGACTGAGCAAATAACCAGTGATTATAATAGAATGTGATACATTTTTTGATAAAGATGTCATGGTATCAAAAGAACACATAGAAATTTGAGTAAAGGGACCAGGGCAAGAACCAGGAAAACCAATAGGTGGGGGATCAATGGAGATACAGACATTTGCGAAATAATAACACTGCACTTGACAGTGGAAATTTCGCATATTCTTACACATTCACTATGTCATATGAAACACTACCCTGTGGTTCTCTGTCTAAGTTTTATCTATGAAGAAACTCTGCTTCAGAAGAAAAGTTGACTCTCCAAGATCTTACAGCTGATAGTTTGCTCGTTTGGCACATTAAACCATTTTATTTTTATTTTAATATTTTTTAAAGATTTTATTTATTTGAGAAAGAGAGAGAGGGAGAGAGAATGGGAGAGGGGCAGAGGAAGAAAGAAAAACAAGCAGACTCCCCACTGAGCATGGAGTTATGTCAGGGACCTGAGGCTTGATCAGCAGCTTAACTGACTGAGCCACTCAGACGTCTCTAAATCATTTTAGAAAGAATGAATGAATACTACTTTCTGCATATGGTAATAGTGAAACAGTATTAATCATTGATATGATAAGTTCATCAACATATCAGAGAAGATATGTATGCCTAGTATAATAATCATTGAAGGTCAAAAGGATTTTCCTAAAATCAATTGACCAATAATGTAATATATATCTCTGTCTGTTCTACAAGTCAGTGCAATTAAATGTCGTTAACACTAGCCATCCATTCTTTTTTTTTTTTTTTAAACATTTTATTTATTTGACAGAGAAAGAAAGAGAGAGGTCACAAGTAGGCAGAGAGGCAGGCAGAGAGAGGAGGAAGCAGGCTCCCCACTGAGCAGAGAGCCCGATGTGGGGCTTGATACCAGGACCCTGAGATCATGACCTGAGCCAAGACAGTAGCCTAACCCACTGAGCCATCCAGGCGCCCCCTAGTCATCCATTCTTATAGCTGCACCCTCTCATCCTGTCCCTTCTCTTGCCCAAAATCTGCTGATAAAAGTTACCACTCTCTCAAACAGGGAGCCTTTCATTACTGGCTTTTCATTTCCCCCTCTTTTGTTTCACATGAGATTAAAGGAAAGAAAAGAATAAAATTTTTTTTCCCTCATTTTTGCAACTGAATTATTACTTTTCAGAAGATAAGAAGGAACACTAAAACACCTTAAATTATTTAAAATTTAACATTATTAGGGTGCCTGGATGGCTCAGTGGGTTAAAGCCTATGCCTTTGGCTCACGTCATGAGCCCAGGGCACGTCACGTCCTGCTTCCCCTTCTCTCTCTCTGCCTGACTCTCTGCCTATTTGTGATCTCTCTCTGTCAAATAAATAAATTAAATTAAATTAAATAAATAATAATTTCCACTTGGAAATTCCTAAATTCCTCTACTTTGTCTTTTTGACCACATGTATGCAATGGCTACAAAAACTTTTAGCACATGAGAATTCTCAATACTTATTAAATAAATGAATTAAATAAGTTCTCAAGCCTTATTAAATAAATGAAAGGCTAGGTGCCCTTTCCTCATTTTTTTTCCTCATAGCACCTTGAGTTCACCTATGTCAAGTAACACTTGCTCTATATTCGAATAACTTGTATATCTGTCTTCTTAAAATATACTTTTTATGGTAGGGATGAGTTCTTGTTCACCTCTTTGTCTCCACACCTAGTGCAGTATGTGGCGTTGGTAGGTGCTTAATAAATACTTTGGAATAAATAATGGGTGACATTTACGAGTCCCTGGAGTTTATATATGCCTTGGCCATTCCTATCAAGCAACCTTTTCTCCTACATGTTCTTCTTAAGAGCATGCTTTCTGTGTTAGGATTATTGTTTAATTTCATTCATAAAAGCTGGAAGAAAGAGCATTCTGGTGAAATTAGGGTTTTCGTGAAAATTTCTTTGGAAGAAATTCATACCAAAGGCCTAACACATAAAACATTTGTGAATAAATATATTCTATGTAAAAGTGGAAGTTTATATGTATTTTATCTAAGGATTTGTAAGAGGTGAGTAGAAAATACTGATTTAAGTAAGAGAAGCATGGGATACTGAAAAATGGTATTGGATTCAGGAGAATGTGAGCCTAGTCTAGCTTAGTATATTCTAGCCTAGTATGTTCTGTGAGCCTAGTCTAGCTAGTATATATTAGCCTAGCCTAGTATATTCTGTTTCACTGAGAATATTTTCTTAAATGGAAAATAAAAAGGAGAGCCTCAAGAGCCTCACCTCTAACAGCCACAATCTCATGCCAAATGGTAAACCGTAATCACACCAGTTTTTCTTTATTTTCTCTCTCTGAGTTTTTCATTTGGGTAATTTTGATTTACTTCTGGATGATTATCAAAATATTATGTTGTTGAATGACTTGATACTTAAAATGCCAGTTTTTTAAAATTTAGAATAGGATGACCTTAGTTGACAACCTTGTGCTTTGAAAGGGATTTTATTTCATTAGCGCCCCCAGCAGGGGAAGGAGGGAAGGTCAGCATCAGCATTTCAACAGTCCCATGTTGGAAATGGGAAACCCCAGACAGTCATACTGAATGGAGCCTCTTGATGGGAGCCACCCTATTCCCACCCTAAGAATTAGAGAGCCTGACATCTTGTTCTTTGTTTCGTTCACTTGGCCCTTTGCCAGATTTGTAATCCTCTCTGCGAAGTGTTTGCTTCCTTAGTATTTTCCTCTCAGAGTCTTTTTACTTTGTGGTCCTCATTCATCAGTGCCACCCAGGTCAGTGATTTCTGAATGGAAGTTACAGCCTAACTCCAGTCTGTGTGGCCTTTGAAACAAATGGTGTTGTGTGGGTTTCTCCTTTTCTGTGATGCAGACACTGAAAAGTACCTGGCACTGTGGGAAGAAACAAGCCTGTCAAGAAGCCCTATAGTGTACACAGTGCCTTGGTTTTATCTGACCAGCAGGGGGTGCAGCAGAGGGAGAAACAGGCTTCCTGCTGAGCAGGGAGCCCAATGTGGGGCTGGACCCCAGGACCCAGGGATCATGACCTGAGCTGAAAGTAGATGCTTAACGACTGAGCCACCCAGGCACCCCTAGCATACGAATTTTTCACCAGTGGAAACCATGATTTGGAAAAAATAATATATATATCTGTGATTTCTAAGCATTTAGGGAAATCTGCACTTTATTTTTAGCTTAATTTTTGGTTTGAAATGAGCATTCTTTTTATTTTTATTTTTGAACCGTCTCAAAATGCTTTGGAATATACATCACAGTTTTTAGAAAATAAAGTACACTTAATTTTTTTTTTTTTTTATGTTTTAAACTTTTCATTTCAGTGAGATAGAGAAGTGTCAGAGTTGAGTCAGGTCCCAGCAGAGCTTTGCCTATACTAAGCCCCTTGAAGTTACACATTTTCCTAAGCCCCTATGGCTTTAGGGTCTTTATATATCAGATTGGCTTGAGGATGTCTTGCCCTTAAGCTGTAGTGAAAAACCAGTCAAGTGAGGTAATATATGGAGAGTCTTTGAAATATAAAAAAAGAATGTCCTTGAAAAATTAGAAACAAATGTAAGCTCCATTCACACTTACTTAGTTATCTTATAAACATATATGTTCTCCTAGAATTTATCTTTTTCTCATATCTCAGAATTTATGGCCAAATATCTCTGGCCGCATATTATAAAAATATAACTTATTCAAACTAATGAGTTGTTTGACCATTTTGACTACCAATGTTTAGATGAATTGGGGATATATATTTAATTTGATGTTGAATTTCTATGATTTAAATCTCAGTGATTACTAGTGCCCAGTGAAGGTCTAGTAAAAAGCACAAATAATGGAGAATTTAGTAATAATGTACAAGCGAGGTGAGAAAGGCTGCATATAAACATTGGGGAAAGGAGAGGTTAATAATGATCTATACTCTCCCCATAAAAATATTTTTAAGTCCATGTGTTAGATCTTCATACAGATTTATAGAATACGGAATGAGTGACCTTTTTCTTAATCTAACTTAAATAACATATTTATAAACTACTAACAGAAAATTTTATCCATTTCTTTTAGTATTCTATCCTAAGATTATTTAGCTCTTCCTAGTGGTTATTCGTTTATGTGACTTAAAATCCACTTAAGAGAAATATTGTTGCCTTGAAAAAATTATTTCCTTCAGAGAAGAAAGTTGCCAAACTGACTACCCCATAAATATCAACTGAGATGGTGGGAAAACAGTAAGGATTTGGTGTTGTTCCCAGGTTTCACTACTCTCCATGATTCATCTCCCATCGTTCTCTTTCTCTTTCCTCTGACTTTTTCAACTTCTCTTCCTCTTTGCCTCTAGGGAGAAGTCTCCAGTGGAGGACAGTCACTGAAAAACTACACGGAAGAAGTGAGTTTTAAGGTAGCTTTGTAACATAGTCTGAAGTCAGTCTGTCGTATAGGACGAATATTCACTTGGTATCTCTCCATCTGCTGAAGGATTTCCAGTCTATAGCAATTCACTGGTCATGCCCACAAAACCAAGATAATGAATAACATGTTATCAAAATGTTTTTTTCCCTCATTGATAGAGGGAAGCCTTATAACAAGTCAGTCATCCTGAAAATGAAGGCAAAACTGCACAAACCTAGGGCTATCATATATTTCCACTCACAAACATTTGTTGATATCCTAATAAATGAGAAACATGTGTACATAATAATAAGATATTATCATTGCTCTTATGGAAAGAACAATCTGTACCAAAATGGCTTTCATTCATGTGATAAATGCTCATCAAGGACATAACTTGTGCAGGCCATTAAGCAAAGTGCTCTCTTGACAAATAAAATATATGGTAGATTTTTGTTAGGAAACCATTTAGATGTCTGGATTTATTTTGGAGATATCCAAGGGTGCTCTGTGTCACAGGATGTGTCTTTGGAGTGTCTGCAAATGGTATTTGGGAACTTACAGATTCTATCTGTGGATAGAATCCATAAAACTCGATCTGAAGCCAAACCACAGCTGTCACTAAATTAGGCATCTGAATCTGTTGTAGGTGAAGGGAACTGGGAAATAGTTTGGTGATGATGTTGTGGAAGTACCAAATATTTGGTTTGAATATTGCTCCTCGGAAATAAAGAATCCAGTTCTCTAAATATTTTAGTCTTGTGTGCATGCATCCATTCCAAACCCAGTTTGAGTGGCTTACTGAATGTGCCACTGAAAATTTATTCAGAACAGTGTACACACACTTAAACTCACACTTGCTTCCAAATACCACTCAGAAAGGAAAATCAGAGTGCCTAGCACCCCTTTAAGTCTCTAACATCTTCCATTTGCATGTTTGGAGGTGGTTCAAGTTTTGACAAAGGCACATGGAGAAGAGAAAATGAAAGGAAATAACCAGGTTGATTTTCTGCGTTCAGGTTAGGAAAATCGAAATATATGGTGTGAAAAAATTGGAGGGTTAGAGCATCAACTTTCAATTTAGTTTAATCAGTTTGATGTGGAGATTGAGTAGAATATATTAAAGCAATTAATGTTGCCAAAGGGAGGCAGACACTGTTTTTAATGTACACAAGCAGAATTTCTCTTTAGGATTCTGTGGTCGCTGAAGCTCCTAGCTCAGCATTTCTCTGCAGGGAGCCTGATGCGGGGCTTGATCTCAGGACCCTGGGATCATGACCTGAGCAGAAAGCAGATCTTTAACTGACTGAATCTCCCAGGTGCCCTGGAACTTTATAAATAAATCTTATTTTAATTTTATAGTTCTTATCCAGGAAGAAGATCCTTATTTTCTCTGTTTTTATGAATGTGCAATCTAAAATACATATTTTACAGAGTTGTGAATGCTTAATGTGAGAACAGGGTTAAGAATTTGTGCTTTTTCATTGGAGGTTCTGGCAGGGCATTGCTGCTCAATGTGGTTCTCTGATAAGGAACATGGACAATATCTGGGGGATTGAAAGAAACGCAAAATCACACCAGATCCAGATAATCTAAATTTGAATTCTAACAAGATCCCTGTGTGATTCAAAGTACCCTGAAGTTCAAGAAGCTCTGCCTTAATGTGTTCTTTCAATGTTAGTTCTAGACAGTGACTACATACATCATGGAAAACCCCCAATTTTTATAATATAGGTAAAGAGGAAAATTCTATTAATACATTTCTTGAGTTTTATTTGTTCATTTACTCTAAAAAGCAAAATTTTTGATTGCTTAGGGGTATAAAATCTCTAACTTAAGAGAATCATCACCTACTTTGAGTTTAAGATTACAAGTATGTGCGAACTGCCCATAAGCATTTTGGGGGGGTTTGGTATCACAGAGGGTTTTTACCTATTATTGGTCGATGTTTAGATTTTTAACCTTTTTTTTTTTTTTTTAATTTTTATTATGCATATATATTTTTTTTTATAAACATATATTTTTATCCCCAGGGGTACAGGTCTGTGAATCACCAGGTTTACACACTTCACAGCACTCACCAAATCACATACCCTCCCCAATGTCCATAATCCCACCCCCTTCTCCCAAACCCCCTCCCCCCGGCAACCCTCAATTTGTTTCGTGAGATTAAGAGTCACTTATGGTTTGTCTCCCTCCCAATCCCATCTTGTTTCATTTATTCTTCTCGTACCCACTTAAGCCCCCATGTTGCATCACAACTTCCTCATATCAGGGAGATCATATGATAGTTGTCTTTCTCTGCTTGACTTATTTCGCTAAGCATGATACGCTCTAGTTCCATCCATGTTGTTGCAAATGGCAAGATTTCATTTCTTTTGATGGCTGCATAGTATTCCATTGTGTATATATACCACATCTTCTTGATCCATTCATCTGTTGATGGACATCTAGGTTCTTTCCATAGTTTGGCTATTGTGGACATTGCTGCTATAAACATTCGGGTGCATGTGCCCCTTTGGATCACTACATTTGTATCTTTAGGGTAAATACCCAATAGTGCAATTGCTGGGTCATAGGGCAGTTCTATTTTCAACATTTTGAGGAACCTCCATGCTGTTTTCCAGAGTGGCTGCACCAGCTTGCATTCCCACCAACAGTGTAGGAGGGTTCCCCTTTCTCCGCATCCTCGCCAGCATCTGTCATTTCCTGATTTGTTGATTTTAGCCATTCTGACTGGTGTGAGGTGATATCTCATTGTGGTTTTGATTTGTATTTCCCTGATGCCGAGTGATATGGAGCACTTTTTCATGTGTCTGTTCGCCATCTGGATGTCTTCTTTGCAGAAATGTCTGTTCATGTCTTCTGCCCATTTCTTGATTGGATTATTTGTTCTTTGGGTGTTGAGTTTGCTAAGTTCTTTATAGATTCTGGACACTAGTCCTTTATCTGATATGTCGTTTGCAAATATCTTCTCCCATTCTGTCAGTTGTCTTTTGATTTTGTTAACTGTTTCCTTTGCTGTGCAAAAGCTTTTGATCTTGATGAAATCCCAGTAGTTCATTTTTTCCCTTGCTTCCCTTGCCTTTTGCGTTGTTCCTAGGAAGATGTTGCTGCGGCAGAGGTCGAAGAGGTTGCTGCCCGTGTTCTCCTCAAGGATTTTGATGGATTCCTTTCGTACATTGAGATCCTTCATCCATTTTGAGTCTATTTTTGTGTGTGGTGTAAGGAAATGGTCCAATTTCATTTTTCTGCATGTGGCTGTCCAATTTTCCCAGCACCATTTATTTTTAAACCAGCAAATGATCATTCTTTACAATAAAGCTATAAATATGACCTTAATTAGTGAACTATTAGCTCATTACTAGTTGGCTTCTTTCTGTAGATATTAATGCATTTGGTCTTTAGGAAATATATGCTCAAATTCTTCTCCATTGAGGACATGTTGAGAATGTGAGCCATAAAATGATAGTTGCTTTTTTCCCCCCACTTGTGCTCTTATTTCAATTTTGCTCTCTTTCTGCATGTTAGTCGAACCAGCAAACAATAAGGAAAAATATTTATAAATGTTAGAAGCATTGAAGTTAAAACAGTGCTAGCAAACATTTGCTTTTATTTAGTATACACTAAAACTCAAATAAACGATAGTGTTTACATTTTTAATATATTTAACATTTCTTCTTAAAGTTTAGGCAACTCTTTGCAGATCAAAGTCTAGGTTTTTTTTTTTTTTTTTAATTTAGTCTTATAATTAGACAGAAGTATAACCACATGACATTAGACAATATTGTTTAGACCTAAATCGAGACTAGAGACAATAGAATTTCCTCTATGAAAACTAAGATGGAATTTCCATTCTATATTTTCTGGGGTTTAATGTATTATTTTTCTAGAATAGAATTTGTATTATTTTAAAGATTTTATTTATTTCTATGAAAGAGAGAGTGAGAGAGAGCATGAGCAGGGTAAGGGGCAGAGGGAGAAGCAGACTCCCTGCTGAGCAGGGAGCCTGACATGGGGGACAGTCCCAGGACCCCAGGATCATGACCTGAGCAGAAGGCAGATTCTTACCAACTGAGTCACCCAGGTGCTTCTAGAATTGGATTTGTATTTTTACCAAATAAAAAATGAGATATTTTCTAATAGTCTACTTTTCCTAATCTTCAAAATCATTCTTACAGTTTAATTTTTTGAAGCAACTATGTTTTTCACTTGAAGGACCTTTGATAACTCAGGTAGGCATAATAATTTCATATTGCATAAATTTCAGTAATGAAATAAAACTAACATTTATTTTTTAAAAAACACATATATTTTAAAGGAACTTATCAAAATCAAGTACCTCCAGACCTTGATTGATTATCACACCTTTTATAGAGAAGCTAATCCATTTAAAATACCACATTTTCAGGTAAATAATTGGAAAGTAGTATACCATACTGGCTAAAAATCCCCTCATCATGGGAAATTTATTAATTTAAATATGTATTTATCAGAAAAATATCATTGGCTTCAATGGTTGAGAAGCTATAAAGAACTGAAGACTCAAGTTAATGATTTTTTGAAACTTTCTAAAGAGTAATTTAGAAGCAGTTCCCCACAACTCAGGAAGTTAGCTGGTGAAGGCCAGAGGCAGCATACATGGGAGTGTGAACTAACTCAAGGTGTCAAGAGGCAGCTTCGCAGTCTCTAAGTGTGTCAGACAGGAAGAAAAGCATGTTAAGCAAGCAGGTCTTTTCCAAATCTGTTGAAGCCGGATTTGCCAGCTGTACCATCTGAACTGGAAAAGGGATGGATTCTAGGCAACAAAATATCTTCAAATCACTTCTCATGCCAGGCTTGGCCCATCTTGTTTCTCCTGTGTTGTACTATTTGCATGCTCACTACTGTTATGAAATTCCTCCCAACCCCACTTTCTATAAAAAATAAGACATAATTAAATTTTTATCATAAACAGAGATTTACTTTTCAAAAATTGATGTTACTATTTAATGATATGGTTTTATTCCCTTAAGAAACAAGGAAACAAGAAATTTTGTCAAGAAAATCCTGTTTTGTCTTTGACATTCCTCAAGAACTAATATAGGCTGTTAAAGGATAAAAATATTTTAAAAATGTATAATCATGGCTCTTATAGAGATATAAAATGAACATGTATCAAATATTTATTGAACCCACTAATAAGTAAAGGAACCAGTGAAGTATTACAACCAGTTCAAGGGAGAATTTAAACTCTCTCTTAAATAAGGAATGCTGAAATGAAGTTATGAAGAGAGGCAAAAACCAGCAAAACTGACCCATATGCGTAGAGTAATAATCAATTACATTCAAATGGATACAATGTAGGACTAGAATCATTTGCACTATCAGTGTCTATGAATTATGTAGTTATTGAACAGTTCAAAGTCAATGCAAGATCCAGAGCCTCCACAGAATCAGGTAGCAGGGAGGATGTCCTGGAAAAAGATACTGTTTTTCATTGTGTATACCCATAATCTTTCATCCATTTCAAAGTTTTACAATTTTATCCCACAATTTCCTTGAGAGAAGTCACCAAATGAAATGAATTAGGACATAAAATGGAGCATGATCCCCGTGCATGATAGAGTATAAAATTTGTCAGATAAATTTATTTTAGCACCTTGCATTTATTTTGTACTATTTTTCACAATCTACCATTTATTTCTAACTTCATTATTGCCTTTTAAAAATTTTTTTTAATTTTTTTTAAATGATTTTTATTTATTTATTTGAAAGATCAGAAGTAGTCAGAGAGGCAGGCAGAGAGAGAGAGAGGAGGAAGCAGGCTCCCTGCTGAGCAGAGAGCCCTATGCGGGGTTCGATCCCAGGACCCTGAGACCATGACCTGAGCCGAAGGCAAAGGCTTTAACCCACTGAGCCACCCAGGCGCCCCTCATTATTGCCTTTTCTCTTGTAAAATTTCCTAAAAAATTATGGATTTCAGTCTGATAATATAAGGAATTTCATTAGCAAATGCAAAAAGAAAGGTATTTTCAAACTTTACAACCATACCTCGGAAATATTGTGACTTTAGTTCCAGAACACTACAATAAAGCAAATATTGCAATAAAGTGGGCCAATGAATATTTTGGTTTCACAGTGCATATAAAAATTATGTGTATACTATATTGTAGTCTATTTAAAATGTGCAATAGCATTGTGCCTAAAAATGTATATGTTTTAATTTAAAAACACCTTATTGCTAAAAAATACTAACCATCATCTGAGCTTTCAGCAACTCATAGTCACTGATCATGGTTCTCCATAACAAATACAATATCATGAAAAAGTTTGAAATACTGAGAGAATTAGCAAAATGTGACACAGAGACATGAAGTGAGCAAGGGCTATTGCTAAAGGCAGGGCTGCCACAAAACTTCAATTTGTAAAACAAAACAACACAAAACAAAACAAAACAAATACAGTGTCTGAAACGTGATAAAATTAAGTATGCTTGTATTGAGTAAGTAAGTTATTATATATGGAGAAATTCATTTTAATGGAAGTATAGGCTTAATTCTTTGTCAGTAGAAGCAGACTATTAAATGTATCTGAAGAAGAGGGTAATTTTGTTTTGCTTTACATTGAACATGCTTCAGGGATTTTTATTTTATAGGGATCCTATGGTTATAGAAGTGAAATGAAAGTGATTAATCTTCTTTGAAAGATTGAAGATTTTGTGCATGATTTTCGTATTGAACCAAAGGGAGAGAAGTATCTGTTGATCAAAATTGAAGTAGCCAATGGTGAAAGTTTAAGCAGGGGAATTTTTTTTTTCTTTAAACACACTGAACTTCCATGACCACAGATGACATAAATTGATTGCATTTAGAGAATCCAAAAATAGGCTGTCCATGTGGAATAACAATACTGCTGAAGTTTATAAAGCACTTATTCAGTTGGCAGATAAAATGATATGTTGATACAGGGCTAGCAACTGTGTTCCATGTGATGCATGTCACTATTTCTCACCACTCCTGGTCCTTGGATGTTTACATACTTACGCTGAAAGTGTTTTAGAAAAAGGATGAATGGCATTTCTTCTAAAAGCAACCCAAGAGCTTACTCGTGGGGCTTTGAAACAGTTTGTACTAGGCTCAGATTTAGTTTAATATTCCTGTAGAAAAATTTTTGAATAAGTTGGCAAAGATGAACATGTCAGCTTTTGTTTTTAAAAAATGTTCAAGATTTCAGCTTCTTGACTTAATCAAAAGGTTTTATAAAAAGCTCAAGTTTGAACATACATTTTATTGCCTGTAGGCATTGATGAAGCAAACAGGTGCATTATATTACTAATTGTATTTAAGGGAAAAATGAAGTAAAGCATTTAAATGATCTATTAAGAGTGATAGTTGTACTATCTCTACAATTCCAACAACTCAGCGTTTTAAAGTTGTTTCCAAACTACATGTTTTACTGAGCTCATATTCCATTTTGTACTTTACATAATTTGCAATAAACAAAAGAATAACTGGATGCTTATTATCTGTTCAGGAGTAAAGCCATTAAAACTGGAAACCAGTCAGTAGGATTGCTTAGTATTCTGAACCATTGTGGGGAAAAAGTAACACAAATGACTTATTAGCTTTATCTTTTCTTATGTAAATAGGTTTTAGTATTTGGGCCCCAAAAGGTAAATAACCAAAATACTTTTTAATTAAAAACATTTTTCATGGTTACTTTAAAATTTTATGTTTTAAATGAATAAAATTTAGTTATTTTGATTTTAACTTACAAAACCAAAAAGGCTATTATTTTTCATAGTTCTTTTTAAAATACCAGAGATCATGTCTTCTATTTTTGAGAGATTGCAGGAAGGTGATTTTCTTCTCTGTTAAACAAAAATTTTTGAAATTATATTTTTGCTGTCTTCTATACTGCTATGGAGTTTTACATCTAAGACTTTTTTTTTTCTTTTTTTATTGCTTTTATGCTGTTTCTTTAGTCATGGCCCTGCAAGACCAAATCCAATAATTGATCAATTTGAGAAAAAAATGTTAAATTCTAAAAATAAACACTGATTTATATGTAAAGTGTATCTTCCAGGATTAACTATCTTTATGTTTTCTTTGCTAACTTTCCTTACAATAGCCCTTCTAGTGTCTCACACATTCTATTGACTGTCTAAAGAATCTAGACCTAGGGCGCCTGGGTGGCTCAGTGGGTTAAGCCGCTGCCTTCGGCTCAGGTCATGATCTCAGGGTCCTGGGATCGAGTCCCGCATCGGGCTCCCTGCTGAGCAGAGAGCCCGCTTCCCTCTCTCTCTCTCTCTCTCTCTCTCTGCCTGCCTCTCCATCTACTTGTGATTTCTCTCTGTCAAATAAATAAATAAAATATTAAAAAAAAAAGAATCTAGACCTAGAAATTTTCCACTTTTGAAATACTAGAGATCATCCTACCCGGTACCTTTACACACTCCATTCCATCACAAGAGAAGTGACATGCCCTAAATTAACCACAGTAAACAACCAAGCAAACAAAAAACAACAGGAAACTGTAACTCTCAACCCCTGATGCAAGGACTTTTCACTGCAAAGCCTATCTGTCATATGACAGAAATATAAGTTTTTGGTGTTGTTTTTTTCTTTTCTAGGGTTATTGAGAAGTAATACATTACTGTGTAAATTTAAGATGGTTTGATTTACATATATTATGAAATGATTATCACAAGAGGTTTTGTTAACATCCATCATCTCATATTGATACGATTAAAAAAAAATGTTCTCCTTGTGATGAAAACTCTTAGTATTTATTCTTTGGAATTTAAGTTTTAATCTGATTAACAGACAATTTTCGAGTTGCTGGTGCTAAAAAAAATGTGCTTTTATTTTAAAATTGCAAGTCACTTAAAAATACTATTTTGATTATTTTAAAACTTTTTAAATAAACCTTTTTATTTTAGAACAATTTTAGGTTTATAGAATTGTTGACAAGGTAGTACAGAGAATTCCTATAGACATCTCATCCAGTTTTAGTTGTCATTAATACCTTAGTATGATATATTTGTCACAATTACTAAACCAATATTGATACATTATTAGTAACTAAATCCATTTTGCATTCAAGCCTCCTCAGATTTTTTTCTAATGTACTTTTTCTCTCCCAAGACCCCATCCAAGTCATCATATTACATTTCATAGTTATATCTTTAGGCTTTTCTTGGTTGTGACAATTTCTCTGACTTCCTTTGTGTTTGATAATGGTAAGAGTTTTGAAGAGTATTGGGTGTCTATTTTGTTGATTGTTCTTCAGGTGAGATTATATGGTATTTTTCTTATAGTTAGACTGGGATGATGTATCTTGAGGAGGAAAACCACAGAGGTCAGATTCCGTTTTCATCATATCCTACCAAGGGCATATATGACCAACATGAATCATTGCTATTGATGTTGACCTTAATCACTTGACTTTTGGTGGGGTTTGTCAGGTTTCTCCGTGGTAAAGTTACTCTTTATTTGCCCTCCCTTTCCATACTGCACTCTGGTAGAAAGTCATTCTACACAGTGTGTACTTAAGGATTGGGAAATTATTCTCCACCTCCTTTGGGGCAGAGTATCTATACAAATTATTTTAAATCCTTTTGTATGGCATATTTATCTGTTCTTACCCATTAATTTATTTAGTCAGTCATTTATTTTTATCAGAATGGACTCACAGGTATTTATTTTATTGCATAGTAACCCAGTGCTATCTCATTTATTTTATTGTATAAATTGTGCTAACCTTGGCCATTGGTAGATTTTTCAGTTGGTTCCTTTAATCTTTTTATATATCCCTCATTATGTTTATGTGAGAGAGAGTTTTCATGTGTGTATATATGTGTGTGCATGCATATGTGAACGTTTTCTTGCTTTCTGGCACTACAAGATGCTTCAGGTTTATCTTGTATCTTTCCTGCCTCAGTCCTAGAATGAGTCATTTCTTCAAGAGCTCTTGTTCTTTCATTGGAGAATGGTGTTAGGAACCAAGATCTGGGTGATAGTTTTGTTCATTGTTATTAGGATGTCTTTGCTTTAAGCCCTCTCAGCTCCCAGAGCAGATAGATGTATGTGTATATAGTAACCTATGTATAATAAATATCCATAACTATTTCTGTATGTAGCCTTCTGTATATTTAGTAAGCTAAATATGGGTTCATACTAATGTCTCCAATTCTAATACATTACACATGAATCACTCTAGCTTTGCTCTCTATTAACTCCCACTTAAACAGTGAAATATTTGGCTCCCAGCATCTGTCATCCATTTATTTCATTGTTCGATTCCAGTATGTAAATATAGTAGTTTCAGAATTATTAACATGTATGTACATAGGGAAAAATATATCAATTAGTATACAGTATTTGTGCACAGTTCTTTTTGGTTTTGCTTTCACAGATGCCACTCATTTTCAAAGTTACTTAGGTTAGAACCTTATTCCCCCACCACCTTCAATTACATTTCATACATCTGCAATGTATCTAGATCACTTTTTAGTATTTTGCCTTCCATCTTGTGATCCCCCAACCTTCTAATTGACTTTTTTCATTTGCATACACTAAGTTTTACACTGTTGTGTGAAGTTCTATAGATTTTGACAAATGCTAGTGTTTTGTATTTACCATTATATAAAATTTTTTCACTGCCTTTAAATATCCCCTCTGGTTCACCTATTCAATCTCCTATTCCCCTCCCAAATAACTGAAAAGTTGTAACTTTTTGAAACTCTGTATTGGAACTAAACATCTCCAGAGGTAACTGTCACAATCAAGGAATAGCAAATAGGATGTTTTTCTCATGCAAGAATCGTTTCAAGCAAAGTGGACATTCAATACTTGGTAATATCATCTTTCTTAGAAAATCAGGAGTTGTGGGCACTTATTTTTATCTTGTTAGTATTTGTCTGAACAAAATGAACAAAATACCTCAAGTTGGAGAAAAAGATTATTGAAAGAGGGGGAAGACAATAGATTTGAGACGTCAAAGGAATACATTGACAGGTCATACTGGATTTATTTGAAAATTTTCAAATTATATTTGAAAAGATTTCCTTATATCATAGCTCAATAAATTTGAAATTTAGAGGTGACAAAAGTTACGCATGCCCTTAGGGATGATCCACATTATTTTTGAAGCAAGAGAATATGAAAGGGCAATTACTATGCAGTAACTATTACGTTGGCATAATAGCCACATAAAGGAATAGAGCAGTAATTCTGTCTTCTGCAAGGAAGGCTTTCAGTAGCGATGACATCTAAACCTTGGGAGAAGTGTGTTCATGTTTGAGACAGATAAATAGATGTAGGCAGGAATTATAGCATGTGAAAACATCTTGGCATGTCAGACAGAATGACCAACTTGTAGCTGGAGTGGAGGTGTTAGCTGAGGAGGATGGAGATGGAAGTGGTGGTGTATCGGGGTAGAGAAGTATGGATCATAAGGAACCTTGAGTTTAGATTTTATCCTGAGAATTATGAAGCCCCTGGAAGATCATGAAATGGTAATAAGTACATTATATGGCATCTAAAAAGCCCACTCTGGCAGGAAACTGGTGGGGAGAATTAGGAAGGAACCTGACGCTAGAGAACATCATAGATGGCTATCACTGCAGTCAGGGTGGGAGAGAATGAGGGTCCGCTTTAGGGCAATGACAGAAAGCATAGAGCAAGAAGGAAGTATGAGAAATATCTTAACAAAAATAAGGAAGTGAGAAGAGGAAGAAGGCAGTAAAATTAGTACTGAGAGGTAAAGTTGAGAATGTTCTGTAAATCCTACTAATCTTTTTTTCTCATTAAAAGGAGTTTGAAACTTTGATAGCAAACAGGCACGTTTTGTGCAATTTTATGTTGAATATTTCATTGTTATATTTCTAGGCATGCTTGCCAATTTCCATAAAAATATTAATTCAGGAAGGAATAGAGTCTAGATATTTCCTCTTATTAAGACATTAAATCTTATTAAAAGGGGAATATAAAAAATGAGTTCAGAGTTTATGGCATGACTTTGACATGAAAATGGATTTAAACTTATAACTCTTCCCTGTTGTGAGGAAATTATTCTTCTTCATTTTTTTTTTTTTGGACATGTAATTCATAGAGACTAAAGTGTTCCCCCATGTTGGTATTCATGCTATCCATCTAGAGTTTAATCCAGAATGAACTCTTTCTTTGGTAGGATGAATCCTTAAAGCAATTGCAAGTAGTTCATCAGCCGTGGATCTTGCCAAGTGACACAGAAAGTGAAGGAGTCGAAGCAGAACAAGATAAACGTGAGTAGACATAGCTATTTATTGACAAATTGCTCTTAGCCAAAGGAAATTCACAACAAAGGTATTTCCCTTTCACAACATTAAACGCCTGCAAAAAATTCAGGCTTGTTTAGACAGACCATGTAAAGATAGGCTCTACTTCAGGTGAAATCTTGATTTAGTCATGTTTTCATTGTGGTGCAAACTGACTTTGGAAAGAAGGTAGGTAGCACCTCAAAAGAAGGAATTATTCTTCCTGAAGACCAGCACAGAATGTCCATTTGGAATATGAATCTGCTATAAATATTGTGGAATAAGATCAGTGATAAGTTTTAAAGCATGTGAGGATCATCTCATAATTTATTATATGTGAAATTATTCCTATTGGTTAAATGAATAAGTGCATGAATATAGAAACTCTTGCAAGCTCACAAAAAAAATTTATATTATAGTATTTGAGAGAAATAGAATATATGGCTCTTGATTTAAGTCTTTAGATTATAATCATAACAAAGGATGGATTACTCTGCTTTGGCATGACACAGTGCATGCTTCCCAGGGGTTTACTGACATTGTCAGATATGTGGGCTCAGCAAACCAGATGACAGGTTGGAGTCTGGACTGTATAGAAATAACAAAGTAACATACCAAAATTTACTTTTTTAAATCAGCAGTAGCCTGCAGAGAGAAATAAAAATTGTAAATGGTAAAGTAGCTCTCATGATAATTGGTGTGAAGTGATTAATTGAAGATTCCCCTAAGCCATAGCTACTAGGAATACCTACTATGTTACACAGCTAACATTATGATTCCTCACCCAGGGGGATCCAGGAAATTGCTGTCCTGGGTTAAAAGGCATTTAAAAATATTCTTATCCCATTTCCATAGCTGTAGGCTTATGTGGTCAAAGCCAACAACCAGGAGAGGGACAAAAGGCAGAGCACTCAGGTAAGAGGAGGCATAGAGCTGATGTGTCACTTGGCTGGCACATTCAGAAAAGGAGAATAACTTGGTGACATTTTACAGATTTTCTTGGAGGGAAACAACTCCTTCTTCAGACAACAGCTGATAAAAGACTCACAACGTGAGCTGTACTTTAAGCAAGTACAAAAATAAAGAGAATATTTTAAAGATGTTCAATGCAAGGGATCCTGAGTAAAATGGTCTAGGAAAAGCATGGGATACAAAGAAGGGACTCCCCCAAGTAAGAAAGAATTAATAATGACCCAAAACTTTTATGAAAACAAATGCAAACTCTCTTATACTCTCTCCTTACTCTCCACACATTTAAATATACATGAACATTCATTCTACACTTTGGATTCAGTCATTTTTACCAAATTCTTTTGAAGCCTTCATAAATTTTGTGTTTAAAAAAAGCCTTCAAAGTAATGTATATGTGTATTCAATAAATACAATTTATATAATTTTGCTCTATCAGAATCAACCCATAGGTACCCAGAGTGAGCAAGTCGAGGTAAACAGCATCCTTATAGGATGCACAGTGTGTTAATTCTGTGAGTGTGCTATAACTTATAATGAACTAAACCTTAAAAGCAAGAAGAGAATAGATCAAAATAGTGTATTTAATCCATGTGCAAATTTAGACTTATTTGATCCCTTAAATCCAATGCCTCTAATAAATATTAAAGTCCAAAAAATAGCTTAATAATGCAAAGGAGATTTAAAAAAATTCCTAACTTTCTTTAACCCTAGTCCTCTAATCATATTACCTTTCTGCATATACTTTCACAAGATTTTGATAAGTTGCAATAATTTCCTCTTCCACTAGGACGCAGTTTTTGAGAGAAGGTATTTGTTTATATATTGACATATACAATAAGACCTCAATAAACATCAGAATAATGAATGAATATATTTTTCTGATTCTTTCTAATTCATTTATCAAGACAGTTGGAAATTTAAACAAATAAAATAAATAATAATTGTGATTAATTGTCATAAAAATTATGTATAGTTTTAAAAATTTTAATATTGTATTTATAGTTTAGCCATGGGTTTTGCCATATGGTCTATCAATCACTCTAAAAGAGGCCATTATTGAACTCTCCTAGCCATAGACCTAGAACCAAAAATATTTGATTTCAGCAATGTTGTACTTGGAGGTGACCCTTGACAATGGTAAACTGTTTGAAATAAAATCAGGTTTTAAAAATAATTAGGTAGTAATAAGAGCCATCTGGAAATGGAATGCTAGCTAGTATTGTAGCCAAGCTCATAACACAGAGATGCAAATATTTTTCAAGAACAGCATCCAACATTCAGGTGCTGGGACAATTGTAAAATGGAGCAAGCCCCTGAGTCACTAGCATCTCTACATATACTTGTACTCAATGCATGTAGTGTGTAAAACAGCTGGCAAGATATGTATAGATCATCTACCTCTTGATTTTCTCAGTGAAAGAAAATTAATGACATAAATAAATGTGAACCCAACATCTGATTTAGAGTCTAGAGGCTCGTATATTAGAAATTTATGAGTGAGGAAAAGGACAAGATTCATCATTCCAACAGTAACACCTGTTTCTTGAGGCAGCTTTCTATAAATTATACCTAGGTAATTTTGAAGAATTTTCTCATTTCTCCTGAGACAAAATTATCATAGCAGAAAGTTTCCAAATAATGTGAGAATCTTTGTAGTAGTGCATATTTCTTATTGCATCACTTTAAAATAAGACAGCTCAAATAAGTTTTATAAAAGACACCTTTTAGGAAAAGATATCTTGAGTCATTAAATGCGAAACTTTAAAAACTTTTATTGTAAATAAGATAAGCAGAGCCCTTAATTAAGTAGATTTTTTTCTTTATTCTGCTTTTGTTTAAAAGTATAAATCACAATTTTTAAAAAGGTCATGTTAGGAGTATGTTTGTTTGTAATCTCTCAGGTTATATTGTGAAGTCATTAAATACTCATATTACGGATATTTCAGTCTCCTGGGATACTGTTTGATGCTTGTATTCCTGGTTTCATTCAGACCTATTGAATCAGAATCTGCATGAGACTCTGAATTCTGCATTTTCAATAAACCCCTCAGGTGAACCTTGATTATTCTAAAGATTGAGAACTACTGGAATGAGAAGGCCAATGAATCAGAGGATTGTGTTTTCAGAATTGTCTCCATAGTGTTATTAGATTTGGGACCCAATTTCTCTAGGCTGCTTTTCCTATCTGTAAGTTAAATTTGGATGCAAAATGTGAGAATGGAGAAAGAAGGCTGAAATTTTAAGGAATAAATGTGGAATGAAATTGAATGTACACTCTCCAGTTAGTAGGTTCAACATATACCTGGACACAAATAGCTGATAAAGCTCTGGGTTTTTCCTGAGCAGATGCATGGTACTATACATATGGGTGGACTTCTAGATCCTCAGGGATTCATCATATCTTTTGAAAACTTCTTTTGGGCATCTCATCCATGAGGTTTTCTTTTATTTTTATTTATTTATTTTTTTGTAAACCTTGTTTGCCCCAATTGGTATCACTGCCTCAGACACCTGCTATGTAAAACTGTTGCCTCTAATTATTTTTGCTAATATTCTCATTGATTTTTAAAGGAACAGATTTTTGGACATCCCTACACCCACATTCCAGAAGTGCTTCTCCTCTCCTATTTTTCCTGATTTCATCAGCCTAGTTTTCTCTTTGTTTGAAGAGGAGTATGATATCTTCATAATGGGCTGTAGAACAAGATAATATCTGTTTCTTAAGTCCTAATTTCATGATAAGTTATTAAAACAATTTTGTAGTAAAATAAGTTTTGGGACTTTATACATATCATTGTATTTGAGAATCTCTTGTAAGATATACTAATGATACAACAACTTTTCAAGAGGAGCAAAAAGAGTTCTACACATTTAAATGAATACATCAAGTGTAATTATCATCTTGGCTTAAAAGGAGAGAAATTATTGTCCATTGTTTACTTGAAAACATGCTATACAGTCTTTTCTAGAAGTCACTGGGTGGTTCTGCAGCAAGATCTGCTGGACTTTATATAGTCCAGCATTTTTTGCCTCTTGAGTTCTTTGTGCAGAATGCTTATTTTCTGTTTTCAGAATGCCTATTAACTGCTAGAGGAACAAATGTTCTAGGAGTTAAGGAAGTGCTAATCTAATCCAATCCTCTCAAACTCAATTCTCTTAATTTAATGAAGCTGATTCTCTAAGAGATTGTAGGCTTGTTCATGTCACCTAGTTAGTAGCAGATGCCAGGAGTAGAATCAAGAGTTCTTGTCTGGGCCCAGTGATGTTTACTCTTAGTGCTTCATTCTTTATTTATGACTTCTCTTTGTTCCCATTACCACAGGGTGACACGGTTTATGTTGTCACTCTTCAGAGCCAAAGTGCTTGGGGCAGTAAATGGGGCTACAGGACTCCCCTGTGCACTCAGGATGTGATGTGCCTTTTGTTTTCCTTAATCTAACCTCACCTTACTTTTTTCCAGGTAGCCTCCCAAATTTGTATTTGAACAATGCTTGAGGCAATGGTGTTACTGTACCACAGCTGATTATTTTACCAAGCCCAAGACAAGGTACTAACACCCTATCAAAGGAGAGAGAAGAAGAGGATGTGTTACAGGCAGTAGCATATAATAACACAAAGACTGAAATGAGTTAATAGCCAATTGCAGATAGGTATCAGGGCTTCATGAGACTTGGAACTCAGAGTTTAATATTAGGGTTGTGGCATCAGAAATAGGGATTAGAAATATATACCTCAGGAACTAAGTGAGACGGGACTTCAGTGTTTTGTTCTTATTTAAAGGTCAACTGGATTATCCTACACAGTATGTATGTTTGTAGAGAAAAGACATACACACTTTGGAAACAACCAAGAATAATTAGTAGTAATAATAATAGTAATATAATAAAAATAGAACAAGAGTAACTACAGAGATGAGCTCTAAATGTAAAAAAGACAAAAACTTCTGGCAACCTGTTTCAGGTTATTTTTGAAGACCAAAAGAAATCTTGATGATTTTTAATCTCACTTTTCATATTAAATCTTCTATGAGTGTTCAGAAAATTCTAAAGATTCTCCTAAAAAATTCAGGGCATCTGAACTCACACCAGGCAATATATCCTATAAATTAAGCATTTGCATGTTTGGTATCTGTTTTCTTCATAAATATTTAAGGATTTATCTTCAATCAATAAATATAAATATAAGTTAATAATTACTGTTAATTATCTGTTGCAAGCAAAACAGACTAATGTCAAAATGTAATTTTCCATTATAATAGTGATTATAGAGAATTATTTTGGCTTTCAACAAGTTTTTGCAATTTCTAAAGGCCAAATGCCTCTGAATTATTCATGTGGCATTCTTATTTTGAAATGTTTCCCATGTCTGTGATAAAACCTGATATTATGAATGGTTCAATTGATTTCTAACCTCCTAGAAAAAAATTAAAGGGTAATATTTAATAACATATAGAACTTAATCTCACCAAATAAACTATTCCTAAGTGTAAATGGTAAAATGTGTCAAATTGCTCTGCAATATATAAAGTTACATGCTTCAGAATAGATAGAAAGCTTACCTGCTTTATTTATTGACATTTCCTCATTATATGCAATAATAGTAGTCAGAATATTTCATAACAAGTACCAGAGAGGGCTGTATTTAAACAATAGAACAGTTCTTTTGTGATGCAGAATTCTTTGGATTAGAATCTTGTATGGAGTTGAATTCTTTAAAACCGAAAATGGAGATACATGGTCCAATTTTTGGTTATTTAAAAAAAATCAAAGTTATAAATGAGTAGCACATGTTTTTAATCCTTTTGCCAAACACTTTTTGTTTGTCTTGGAATATTCTTATATTTGCTCTAGGTATAGCCTGAAATGACAAGATATGATCATGAAAACAAGATGAAGAGAAGTCTAGTTCATTCTCTAACCTTGGTAGATTTAGTTTATAGGCAGTCTTATATTAGATGGGATGTATCTTTCACAAATGAGAAGAATGTATTGACTGGCTCCAGGTAAAACCTATTTGTTCTCCATGAATTTTGTTCTGTATATTTTCAGTAACTGTAAGGACTTCAGCATGTTCACACCGGACAAACTGGTTCCATAATTTTATGTGACTTGTTTTGTGACATTGACCTGATTCACCTTCTCAAATTAAACAGACCTGGACATTTGTGTCCCAAACTAGGACTTTTTTAGTTAAGATTCTCCCATATGTCATATCTCCATAGACCAGTTTACCTCCTTAGAATCTCCTTAGAATCATGTTTATGAATCTTAAAATTCAATACACATTAATGAGAAGCTGCTCTGTGTTGGGCTTTATGGCATGGGGTATACATAAAACAGCAACAACAAAAAGGTTATGATCTCTTTTCCCTAGTAAGTTAAAGACAAGTGCATAAGCATTTGTAGCATAAGGTATACTATTTCTTAAGAGGTAAATAGAATGTTAAGGAAGCCAAAGGAAGGAAATATCACATGAAGTTGGCAGTAGGAACATGTAATTGAAGAGATCTTATGAAGAAATGGTGTTTGAACTAAGAGATGGGTAAGCTTTTGAAGTACAAGGATGGACAAGAATGTCATCTGATTAAGAATAACACATGGGCAAGAATACAAACATAGGAAGAACATTGGTTATGCCCAGGGAACTAACAATTCATACTTTTAGGGAAAAGCACTAGACGCAGGGAGTCAGAGAGAAGTAAGTCTGGAAAGATAAGTCATGATGGAACACAGGGGGTGCAAATTATAAGGATAAAAAATGTGAATTGATAAACAGTAGAGAAATCTTTACATAGGGAGGAACTCTGATGACAACATTCATATTCATAGCTTTGGGGTAACATTAACACAAATGATGAGGAAGACCTAGTGTTTGGCCCTTTACATATTTCTTACCTTGATGAGAGGAAAACTAATTTTAAAACTACCTGTGCTTTAGTGCTATTTCAAACAGAAATCATCATCTCCCTAAGACATGCTATTTTTAAAAGACTTATAAAATAAAGTGATGGTATATGTATGCAATGGAATATAACTCAACCATAAAAAAGAATGAAATCTCACCATTTGCAATGATGTGGATGAAGCTGGAGTATATTATGCTAAGTGAAATAAGTCAGAGAATGGCAAATACTGTCTGATTTTACTCGTATGTGGAATTTAAGAAATGAAACAGATGAACATAGGGAGAAAAACAAGAGAGGAAGCAAGCTAGAAGATAGACTCTGAACTATAGAGAACAAACAGGGTTGCTGGAAGGGAAGTGGGGGAGGGGATGGGTTAAAAGGATGATTGGTATTAAGAAGGACATTTGTAATGAACAATGTATGTTGTAGGTAAGTGATGAATCCTAAATTCTACTCTGAAACTAATATTACACTGTGTATTAACTAACTGGAATTTAAATAAAAACTTGAAGTAAAAAAATAAAAATAAATTAAAATGAGTCTCTTGTAGGTAGTAATTAATAAATAAATAAACAGATAAATAAATAGCTCTTTAGAAGTTATGTTCTTTACTAGGCAAAGAAGTCAAACATGGATCATAATACAGCTGAACTTATAGGAGAAGAAATAAATCATTATTGAAGTGCTTTTTAAAACTTTTGTTATTGGGTATCAATAAATATATGTAGTTCAAGCTTATAATTTTAATTCATTAAAACATAATGAATTTTAGAGGTCTCAAAATATGCATGATTTATGTATTTTTATATTACAACCCTTATCAGAAATATAGTTTGCAAATGTTGTCTCCCAGACTTGAGGTTACTTTTTATATTTTGTTTTTTTTTTTTCCCTCTTGCTGTGCAGAAGCTTTTTAGTTTGATACAGTCCTACTTACTTATTCTTGCTTCTGTTTCCTGAGCTTTTGCCATGTCTAAAACATTGCCAAGACCAATGTCAAACAATTTTCCCTATTATCTTTTCCTTTTTTTTTTAAGATTTTATTTATTTGGCACAGAGAGAGATCACAAGTAGGCAGAGAGGCAGGCTGAGGGGAAGGGTGGGAAGCAGGCTCCCTGCTGAGCAGAGAGCCCAAAGTGGGGCTTGATCCCAGGACCCTGAGACCATGACCCGAACTGAAGGCAGAGGCTGCTGAGCCACCCAGGTGCCCCTCCTCCTGTTTTCTTCTAAGAGTTTTATAGTTTCTAGTCTCACATTTAAGTTTTTAAAACATTTGAGTTGATTTTTGTGTAAATTGTGAGATAAGGATCTAATTTTGGTTTTTTTTGCATGTGGATACACAGTTTTCCCAGAAATGTTTATTGAAGGGAGTGTCCTTTCCTCACCATGTATTCTTAGCACTCTTATTAAAAACTTCTTGACCTAGATATCTTATGGTTTTTGGTGCAATTGTAAATGGGATCTATTGCTTAATTTCTCTTTTTTCTGTCTTCTTGTTGGTGTATAGAAATGCAACTGATTTCTGTGCATTGATTTTATATCCTGATACTTTACTGAATTCCTGTATGAATTCTAGCAGTTTCAGGGTGGAGTCTTTGAGTTTTCCATAGAAATAATCATATCATCTGCAAAGAGTGAGAGTTTGACTTCTTTGTCAATTAGGATGCCTTTTATTTCTTTTTGTTGTCTGATTGCTGAGGCTGGACTTCTAGTACCATGTTGAATAACAGTGGTGATAATGGATATCCCTGCCATGTTCCTGACCTTAGGGTAAAAGCTTTCAGTTTTTTCCCACTGAGAATGATACTGGTTGTGGGCTTTTCATAGATGGCTTTTATGATATTGAATTATGTACCCTCTATCCCTACACTATGAAGAGTTTTGATTAAAAAAGGATGCTGTACTTCATAGAATGCTTTTTGAGCATCTATTGAGAGTATCATATTGTTCTTGTTCTTTATTTTATTTTATTTTTTTAAAGATTTTATTTATTTATTTGACAGATAGAGATCACAAGTAGGCAGAGAGGCAGGCGGGGGGCGGGGAGAAGCAGGCTCCCTGCTAAACAGAGAGCCCAATGCGGGACTCGATCCCAGGACCCTGGGATCATGACCTGAGCTGAAGGCAGTGGCTTAACCCACTGAGCCACCCAGGGACCCCGTGTTCTTTCTTTTATTAATGTGTTGTATCACACTGATTGATTTGCGAATGTTGAACCAACCTTGCAGCCCAGGAGTAAATCCCACTTGGTCATGTTGGATAATACTTTTAATGTACTGTTGGATCCTATTGGCTAGTATTTTGGTGAGAATTTTTGTATCCATGTTTATCAAGGATATTGGTCTGTAATTCTTCTTTTTGATGAGGTTTTTGACTGGTTTTGTGATCAAGGTAATGGTGGTTTCTGTGGTATATATATATATATTATATATTATAAATTACATGTTACATAATAATGGAATATTATGCAGCCATTAAAACTCCCCAAATCTTGCCATTCGCAATGACGTGGATGGAACTAGAGGATATTATGCTAAGCTAAATAAGTCAATAAGAGAAAGACAAATTTCATATGATCTCACTGATATGAGGGGTTTGAGAAACAAGACAGAGGATCATAGGGGAAGGGAGGGAAAAATGAAATAAGATGAAACCAGACAGGGAGACAATGTGTAAGAGACTCTTAATCTCAGGAAACAAATTGAGGGTTGCTGGAGTGGAGGGGAGTGGGGAGGATGGGGTGGCTGGGTGATGGACATTGGGGAGGTGCTACAGGGAGTGCTGTGAATTGTGTAAGATGGATGAATCATAGACCTATATCCATAAAACAAATAATACATTATATGTTAAAACAAAACCAAAAACAACTAGCTGACCCTATATGCTTGGGTTTATTTTTGGACTCCCTATACTATTCTGTTGGTCCCTTTTTGTGTCAGTACTATACTGTTGATTATTATCACTTTGTAATATAATTTGAAATTAAGATCTGTGATGCCTCCAGCTCTATTCTTTCACAGGATTACTTTGGCTATTAGGAGTCTTTTGTGGTTCCACAAGAATTTTAGAATTGTTTTTTATTTCTGTGAAAAATGCCTTTGGAATTTCTATAGAGTTTGCATTGACTCTGTATATCATTTTGTATGACCATTTTAGCAATATTAATTCTTCCAATCCATCAGCATAGGGTATCTGTCCATTTATTTTTGCCTTCTTCAATTTCTTTTATTACTGTTTTATAGTTTTAGTGTACAGATATTTCATCTTCTTAAATTTATTCTTAAGTATTTTATTCCTTTGAGGTATTATAAATGGAATTGTTCTTTTTTTTTAAATTTCCTTTTCAGATAGATCAATTTTAGTATACGGAAGTACCGTTGATTTTTGTATGTTGCTTTTGTATTCTGTAACTTTACTAGATTTATTTATTAGTTGTAACAGGTGTGTGTGTGTGTGTGTGTGTTTGCATGGAGTCTTTAAGGTTTTCTATATATAAGATTATGCTATCTACAAACAATGATGATTGACTCTTTTCTGATTCAGATGCCTTTTATTTCTTTTTCTTATCTGATTCTTTTTGCTAGCACTTCCTGTACTCTTTTGAATAGAAGTGGCAAGAATGGACATACTTGCTTTATACTGTATCTTAAAGGAAAAACCTTCACTTTTCTCCATTGATTATGATACTATCTGTGGGAGTTTCATAAATGACCACAATTTGGTTGAGGAAATTTCCTTTTATTCTTATGGAGAATTTTTGTTAAACCTTATATCTGATACGGGATTTGATAGCCAAAATATATAACAAACACATATAATTCAATAACAAAAACAATAAGAAAACCCAAATAATCCAATTAAAATATGAACAAATAAACTTAATAGACATTTTCCACAGAAGAAATACAAATGGCCAATAGGTACACAAAGATGTGCTCAGCTTCACTAATTATCAGGGAAATACAAACAAAACCATAGTGAGATATAACCTCACACTTTTTAGAATGGCTTTAATCAGAAAGATAAGAGTTTGTGAAGATGTGGAAAAAAAAGAACCCTGTATACTATTGGTAGGAATGTAAATTGGTTTACCCATTATGGAAAACAGTATGACTCAAAAAAGTAAAAATAAGACTTCCATATGCTCCAGCAAGCCCTTTTCTGGATATACGTTCTAAGGAAATGAAAGCATTAGGTCTCATTCCCGACCTAAGAAGGAAAGCTTTCAATTTTGCATCATGATGTATGATATTTGCTATAGGGGTGTGTGTGTGTGTGTGTGTGTGTGTGTACACTTTTTTTAGGTTAAGAAAAATTTCTTCTATTCTGAATCCATTGAGCTTTTTTTTTTTTAAATCATGAATGAATGTCAAAATTTAGCAAACATTTCAATCAATTTTTAAACATTTTCTCACTTATGTTAGTATGATTAATTTCATGAGTTAGGTTTTGAAAATTAAGCTGGTATTATCTTTTGCAATAAATCTAACTTGATAAGGATGTTGGTAAAAGTTTGATTAGGATTTTTATATCTATATTAATAATTCAGTTGGCTTATTTGGGCTTATTTGGGCAAAAGATTTCCCTTTTTATGCATTCTAATCAACATTAGCTAGCATCATAAAATGTGTTGGGGAGTATTTCCTGATGGATTCTCTGGAAGTGTTTGTGTAACACTGAATTACTTTTTTAATGATTAGAGGAATTCAGTAGTGGAGCTATATGACTTCAAAATTTCTTCGTTTGAAGAAATTTTAACTATGAATTTAATTTCTTTAGTAACTCTGTGACTACTCAGATTTTCTATTTTCTCTTATGACAATTTTGGTAAGCTTAATTTTTCCAGAGATTTTCACATTTCATTAGAATTTTTGAATTCATTTTTACAAAGTATTGGAAATATACTCTTATAACGTTTAGAAAAATGTGTTTCAGTTCCTTAGTGATGTCTCTTTTTTTAATTAACTGATTTATTTTGTTGATTATGTTGTCACAGGCTGTAGATTCAAGGTCAAAAGACATGTTCTAGCAAATGATGGGAAAAATGTAAAAGACTTTGGGGATTATGTTTTAAAATTACCATGGCCAGCAATTAACCCATATTGAACATTACAACTGTATGAAAAATATGCCCCACTTCCATTTTCCATTTGTTTGTTTCTGTGTATCATCGTGGATGTTTTATTCTGATCTATGCTCAAGTTAATTATTTCTCTCTTCAGTGCTATCAGATCTGCTGCTTAACACATATGCTTATTTTCAAATTTCAGATACTGTATTTATTTTAACATTTTTATTGATTTATAATTTCTAGTTCTTTCCAAAAACTCTAAATATTGTTTTTCATTTCTTATTATCCATACTTATTTTGAAATCTGGGTTTAAGTCCATTATTTGATTCCTTGTGAGTCTTTCTCCTCTCTGTCATTTTTTTCTTGATTTTTGATCACATGATGCTGTCACCATGTTTATTTATTTTGGATTAGGTATAATTGTATATGAAAAATTGCAAAGATAATTTGTGGCCCAGAATTATGTTATCTTCTTCCAGATAGGATTTTACTTTGTTTCTGGGGTACTGGCAATCTTAGATTATTTGAATTCAACACAAAGTTGAGAAGATTTTAAGTAGGCTTTATTCATTGAAAGGGTGCTTTATTCTGTTTTGCTCTTATTCTTATAGTGTGGCCCTTCAGAGTAGCAACCCCAAACCTAGGAAATTAATCTGCATCATCTTCCTCAGTAATCCTGGATCCCCAGTTTTTGTCCTCCCTCCCTAGGAATCTTTTGCAAGTTGTCAGCCTTTAAGGATTTTCTTCCATAATGGATGGATACCTTTAGAGGAACATATCCCCAAATTCCATGCTCATTTCTGTTTATTTTCTTATTCTCCCCAATATTGACCATTTAATACCTTATTATTTTGATGGATCCCTGATGCTTTAGCTGAATAACTTACCCAACCAAACTTGGATATTAAATTTCTTACTTCAATGTATTTCAGTAAATGTGGGCAAAATCGGAACATTTTCAGATAATTGCATTTAGTTTCCAAAAACTAAGAAAACATTTCTTCTTCATTGCTTTAATTTGTGCCATAGTGCCAGACACATAGTATATGCTTGCTAAATATTAGTAAATTCTAAGTTTTGGCTAAGCATATGTCATATAAAATGGTTTCTCCTTGAGCAGAAAGAAAGAAAGAGGACATTTTATTTTCTAAACCACGGAACTTGTCTCTTGCTTCTTATTAGGTTTTCTACTTACCTTTACTGATTCTTTTTAAAATGACATTATTTGTTCCCAAACACTTGCACGTTCTTACTGTGACTGACTAATGGACTCACTTTTTTATTGTGAGCATACACATGTGTGATTTAATTATCTCAGTGGAAGGCTACTTTTCTCTTTCTAGATGTTATGATGGAGTGGGAAAAAATAAGGAGTTGGAAGACCATAAGGTCTTTCTCCATCCTTGTGCTCCCCAGGCTAGTAAATTGCAGAGAATGGGTTGATACACAGGTTCATCTACAATTGCTTGGTTCTCAGAAATTGACTATCAGAGGTACATTAACTTCTTGGGAATAAAAGAGAATGCTTTCCTTTAAGATTCTGTGCCAGATAATTTTTGCTATTTACTTGCTAAACAGAAATAATCTGTCTTGACTTGTGAAGCTACAGTTCCTTTTTCTGATTTTCTTAATTTTCTATGGCTTTTGTATTCAGCTTGATGCTTCTAAAATGACTTGGCACTAGCAGAGAAGAGAAGGATTTTATAGTCCTACCTTGGGGCCAAAGGAGTAACCTCTCCCGTGGCTGGTTCATGGATGGTATGAATATCTTATGCATTGTTCTTATGTATTCTCCCAGGCTGGAAGATTTCATCTCATTTCTACTCACTGGGGTTCTTGCAGCCATACCATCGTTGATCCCAACCTACCTTATTATTTCACTCTCTTCTTTCCTCTTATTTCAAACTTAAGTTCTTATCTACCTCACACTAAAGGAAAAAAAAAATCAAAGAAGAAACTCTTTCCTCCAGATGATGTTATATTTCCGCTGTCTGAGCTAGACTGAAAGTTGACCGGCATAGTCTTCTAAAAGGTGGAATAAAAGCCGAAATATATTTGTTACTAGGATCTGACAGGAAATCCTGGCCTGAAGATAGGCATTGTAGCTGAAGAAACTAGTTGTGTAGGCATAATAAAGAAGGCATATAAAGATAGAAGAGGAGTTCTAAGCACAGAACCTCAAAAATGTGGCATAATAAATCTTTTCACTGAGACAGTTGGTATATTCTCTAATGGATATATGATTTGATAATGAATTATAAAAATTGTCACATAGGCTAACATAAAATAGAATTATAAAGTCTATTTGAGTAATTAGAATTTTATCATTCTGTTTCTCCTTAAAGCCTACTATGAGTCATTTACATTTTAAGGCTTATATAGAAACACATGTATCTTCAAAAGAAGAGAAAATGGGAGAGAACTTATTAAATTTTTGATGGTATATGCTATGTAGTATTTCGTTTAATCCTAACAACTTAATATATAGATGATATTACTCTGGTTTTATAAACTCAGATCTGTTAAGTATCCTTTCCCAAGGATACACAATTAATAAGTGCAGTCTACATTCTAGCTCAGTCCAAGGCCATATGTTCTACTCTAAGAATGTCATTCCATCTCTATAAGCTAAAAATAGGAGGGGGAGGGAGAATGTGTATATAGATAGTATCAAGAGAGGAATTATTTCACTGAGTGCAGGTTTGTATCATAAAGAAAACACTATAGAGCATGAAAATAAGAAAAAGTGACATATAAAGAAACATGCAGTAATACATTTGGTAGAAAAATCTGCTTTTAATATAAACTTCAACTTGATTTAGTTAAATTTACACTATGTTCCAAATTGTTATCTACATACAAAGTCATCCAGAAAATTAAGGGAGGCATACATGATAAACATTAAAAATTAAAGCTTTGACAGAATAAAATAAATAACATTTAGTAATTACACTAAGCATGTTTTAAATCCCATAGTTAGATATTAAAAATACAACAACTGTTCAAAGCAGGCTGCCAAATTTCTTCAAAATGAGTTGTTATGAAATGTTGACTAAATATACCAAAACTATATATCAACTTCAGTATAATTAAACATTCTTCAGACCAACAACATGGCTTTCCTTATATTCTTAACATATGTTATATGTGACTTTCTCCCTCATATTAGGACAAAAGGATTATCCATTTGTTAACATTTAAAATAATTTTCAGAAAGTTTCTACTAGTCATTCAAGACTTCACAATTCATAAGTTGCTTCCACATATTTAATCTCCAGAATTAACCTATTAGGGAATATTTATTCTTAATGCTCCTGTTTGACATTGTAAGTATTCAACACATTTATTTAATAAATATTTATATATTCACCATTGATTATTTAATAAATATTTACTGAATTAATTGAATGAATGAAGTTCATTTAGTTCATATTGTTTAAGTGACCTTTGAAGGTGACTTGAGAAATGGCCAAGGCTGAGTCTCTACCTTCTGATTATTCAAGGAGGCTACAATGTCTAGAAACATACACATAAATATGTAATAAGTAGTTTATCAGTCTACACAACAAAACATGATATGTTCAATGACATTTCATATGTTCTGGGTGTTCTTCCTCTGTTGTAATGATAATTTAATCAGAGTTGCAATGAACATAGAGCATTAATGCAGCATTTAAATCTATCCCTACATATGCATTTGTGATCACTGCCTCAGGTGATTTGTGTTGCTGTTTTTCACTGAATATATCTGTACCTATAGCATTCAAGAAGAAAGTAAGCAGGTTCTAATCTGCAAACAAAAATATTACCTTTATTTCTAGACTTTATGACTACTCTCTCGTTTGCTTTTTCTTCCCGCAACCAAAGGCACTTCATTTCTTAATCCCCTTAAGTAATAATGGGCCATCCCTAGTGTAAGCAGTCCTGCTTCACAGAGGGAAACAGTGTAAGGCTGGACACGTATATCAGCTGCCACACAAGAGCGAGTATTATGCCAAAGTTCAATTCAGAAACTTGAGATCAGTTAATTTTGTCTTTTATTTCTATTATCTTTGGCCACTTTGCCTTGCCCCACTGACCCTATCAAAATAAAGTCTCTTCATATGTTTGTTTTCTTAAGCACTGTGGCTATATTTCCCAGATCTTTCCACTGTGCCCTATGGAACTGGAATTTTATTTGCAAACTGATTGTCCACCAGTGCTATTCAAAGAACACTCTTCATGCACCCTCCCTTTCTTTTACCTTATTTGAAATGGTTCCTAGAAAATACTGCTACCCTTATAACCTTTAGCAGGAGAAGCTGCTCCTTCTTCCGTTTCCTTTTTTTTTTTTAAGATTTTATTTATTTATTTGTCAGAGAGAGAGAGAGAGAGAGAGCACACAAACTGGGGGCATGACAGGCAGAGGGAGAAGCAGCTTCCCCCATGAGCAAGGAGCCCAATGAGGGGCTGGATCCCAGGACCCTGGAATCATGACCTGAGCCAAAGGCAGATGCCCAACTGACTGAACCACCCAGGCATCCCTGCTCCCTCTTTCAGTTGCCAGATGTCAAGTATCATGAAGTAGCATTAACATTCTACTTGAAATTCTCCTCCTCTTTTGGTTCACCCATTTGTCTGGCTGTCCTGTTTCTTTCCTTGTCATGATAATCTTACTGATCACTCCTAATCTTTTGTGTGGGGTTTTTACATTTGATTCATTGCTTTTGTCTCTGCCCCAATCTTACCATTAGGAAATTGCTACTTGGGAGACTTATCCAGTTGCTCTACTATTACAATTTTTTGGCCCTCTCAAATGTAGTGATCATCTAAGGTAATTTTTTTTTTTTTTTGGTCAAATGTGGAATAGCATCCAATTCTAAAATCTTAGATTACTGTAATACATTCTCTGTAACAAACCTCCTGCCCTTGAGATGACCTATTTCCTACTAAACTTACACTTCCATCTGGTTTTGTACCTAGAAACCTCACTACTTTTTCTTCAAGTATATCCAACCACAGCTGGCCTCATCCTTCACCAAAAGTCCATGTTACACAGAGCAGTGATACACAAAGTGTGGTCTACAAACCAGCCTCACAAGCATTAGCATCAGGATCTCTTTGGAAATGGAAAGAAACACAATTTCCTTGGATCCCTCTCCATAACCGCTAAGTCAGAAACTCTAATAGTGAAGTCTGGGCAACCTGTGTTTTACAAAACCCTCTAGATGATTCTAATACACTTAAAATTTGAGAGCCACTAATGTGGAGCATTAACTCAATTGCTCTCTTGCAAGCATCTTTAATATCTTTGGATAGTAAAAAAACATTTAAATATGAATGCATCATTATTTCATTCAAAACCCTTCCATGTGTAAGATTTCTAAAGGTTTATCAAGTTCTCCATCCATACAATCATCATTCAGTCCAAATTTTTTTGTAGTTCCTATTTATCGAAATTTGAATACTGTAAAATTATCAAATATACTTAATGATTCTTGCAAAGGTGTTTCCCATTTAACCACCCTCTGAGGGGCATACTGAGCAAACTTGTACAGAGTCATGTATATAAGAATGGGTGGAATCAGAATTTGAACTCAGGTCTGAGTACAAAACCCACACTTTTTCAAATTTTGTTGCTGAATTATGTGAAACAGCATTTGCACTGATATGTGTCTTAGACTCTAGTTGAAAAAGAATTTACCAATGGATCACTACAGATTTTTTAAAAATGAGCTATATGAAAATCTAATATCAAATAACTTTGATAAATATTGTTACAGTTTTATTTAGTACATTTATTTAACTTTGATAAATACCAAGTTACATAAGACTTCTAAGAGCCTTTATTTAATATGCTTGTGTGTATGTTGAATCTGCAAAAAGCAGATATAGTGTGTTGCTGTCCAAAATTATTTTTTAAGATTTTATTTATTTATTTATTTGATGGAGAGAGAGAGTGAGAGGGAAAACAAGCAGGGAGAGGAGCAAGGAGCCGGATGCCACACTTGATCCCAGCACCCTTGGATCATGACCTGAGCTGAAGGCAGACACTTAACCAACTGAACCACTCAAGCATCCCTGTCCAAAATTCTTTGACCAAGGAGCCTTTTTTTGTGAATCAATCATATTAACACCATGCAGGACTAGAATGCCTAGATCTGCTTTGGAGGACTTGGACTTAAATCTATTTTCCTTCTCTTCAAGATATGTGGAATTGCTTATCTCCCTTGATCTCTTTAATTCTGCTTTTATCCTCCACTCTACTTTGCCATTCTTTTAACCTAGAATATTGCTGTCTCTTTGTCTCACTGTTCTTCTGCCTCAGGGATGCATTCAGAGGAATTACATTTAGCATGTAATGTTACATGCCAGGCATTATGAATAAAATATCTATGTATTTATATGTACTACTTTTATAGATACCATAATAATTTAGTGATGATGACATGAAATTGCAAATAGGATAGCATCACCATTCTGTGATGTATATATATCCAATCCTGATTAGGTTGTGTTAGGGTAGCCACCTGAACTGTGTTACTTTCTTTCCTAACCCATGCTGGACATAAGAATTATGAATATGATTCATGTGAGGTCTTCTTAAAGTCCACATATATATTCATAACACCAGTTGGAGGGCATTTTGCCTATATTTTATCTAAAATTCAGCAGAGATTTGAATTGAAAATGATTGCAGTATGGATAAGGATATACACACTATTAAGCAGTTAACTTATATGTAATTCCAGCTCACTATATACTCTAAGTGTAGTTTTTTTATATTAATTTCAATTAATCTGCTAAGGTATTATGTTTAATAGATTTCTTTTTTCCTGGTCCAGCATATTATCTCTTTTTCTTTCACTGCGCAGGTTCTGCTGATCTTCTCCTTTGTGTTCCATGCTCTTCTTGTCCTACCCTGGTCTACTCTGGTATGTTTGCTCAGGGCATTTAATATCAATGTCAGGTAATTATGGGTACTATCCACAACTGCTCCAAGTTCAGATTTTTTTAAAGCATAGTTCCCATGATCTCTAGCAAGAAACAGAGTTCCCTCCTATTCTGCATAATGTTTCCTTTCTCTTTTTGTTATGTTCTATGGATCTCAGGTTTCTCATTGAGTCTGTATTCTCCCATGCTGAGGAAGTGGGGTGGGAATTTAAATCCCTTCCCCTTGTCAGGAAAATCACTTTTAGGTAGAACTGAGATGAAGACATATTCCCCCAATGTGTGAAGATCATGGACTTTATGACACCATTAAATGTATCTTAGAGATACAGAATCTCAGAACAATTTTACATCCATGGACATGAGACTAATATAAACTGGATATATAATATAAATAATTCATAGTTTCTTCTCCCAAGTGTGTTACAGAGAGAAGCAAAAGGTTGAGTCTGTCCTTAGCACTCAGAGAATCACAGAATTATCAAAATTAGAAAGAATTTTAGAACCTCTACTTCTCTTCTGATCTAATGTTGATTTCTTCTCTACTGTGCCCCTACAAAATAGACATTCAATCTTACATCAATATCTTGAGTAGTGGAAAATATACTACCTCCTATGGTTGTTCATTAACCTAATAATTCTATATTAACAAATCACCTAAAGAAATAATTTCTGCAATGCCTCTACTGTGTTGTTTCCAGAATATTATGTTCATTGCACATGTTTTATAATAAAACAAAAAAGTTTTATATTAAAACATGGAAAACATGTGAAAAGCTGTAAGCAAGCCAATGACCAATAAAAGAGAATTGATTTAAAAAGTGTAGCATCTATATAATGGAATACTGTACATCTTATGAAGGATGAGATTTATATTCACTGGATAAATACATGTATTTATACTGATAGTAACTGGATCCATCTATCTGTATATCTATAGTCTGATGTGGAAATATTCTAATAATAATGTTACAATAAAAAGTAAGTTATAAAACAGTATATTAAATAAGTTCATTTTTATCATATACAATGCATAAACACACACATGATCATATATTTACATCTTTAGAATACTGTCTGGATGGTTACAAACAAATATGTCTTGAAAAGATATCTGCATCCCCATGTTCTGTGCCCTATGTACAAGATATGGAAAAAACATCAGTGCGCATCAACAGATAAATGGATAAAGAACCATAAAGAATGAACTTTTGCCATTTGCAACTACACGGATGAAACTTGAGGATAGTTTGCTGAATGAAATTAGTCAGAGAAAAACAAATAACATCTTCTCTCACTTATATGTGGAATCTAAACAAAAACAAAAACCAAGCTCATAGGTATGGAAAACAGATTGGTGTTAGCCAGAAGCAGGGATTGGGCAAGTAGGTGAAGGTGATCAAAAAGCACAAACTTCCCATCATGAAATAAATAAGTCATGGGGATGTAACATACAGTATGGTGACAAAAGCAGACAAATAAGCAAACAGTATTGCCCAAGTTGTATAAAATTTTTAAAACCTACTTCAGGTGAGGTTATTCTCTTTTTTTGCCCCCAAATTTGAATCCTTGTAGCTGCCTTCTTTCTGGTTCTTTCTGTATCACGGACAGAAATTTTCTCTCTCTTCCTCTACTATCGTAGAACACACAGATCATGCTGTTCTTTTCTTTAGTCCTTCACGTGTTCTTTGTATAAGATGCACGTATATGGCCCTTCTGTCTAAGAGATCTAAATAAGTAAATCATTCATTTGATGCATATTTAATAAAGACCTATGACTATGCCAGAGAATAACATGTCACTATCATATGTGACATAAGCTTACTAAATGATGAAGTCATACATTTAACATGATTTACATAAAACACTGCAGATTATCCTTATGTAACCAGGGTGAGATAGGTGCATGCAGCAGAGAATTCTACCTTGAATTAGGGTCAAAGAACCTAGAGAAAGTGATATTGATGACTAAGTCCTAAAGGAGTAGGAGTTAGTTAGATAAAGGAGTTAGCTGGGATTGGTTGGGGTAAATAAAGTATTCCAGATAAGGGAAAATACGTGCGACAATAACTGGATTCCCTTCTTTCCTCTTTTTCTCCCTTTCTCCTCTCTCTCTTTCCTACCATACAAAAACTTATTGAGCAAACACCATGTGCAAAATATTTTTTCAGGTCCTATACATAAGTTGGAGATTGATATTTTCCTTTCAAAGTATTCATGGTCTAGTAGATGAATCTGAAATATTAAATATAACAAATTATATTAATATATTAATCAAATATTTAATACAAATATTAAATATAACAAAACAGGAAAAAAACAGATAAAATATTCTAGAAGCATGTATCTTTCCATTTGCCATCATAATCATATTACTCTAGGAAAAAAATAAAGGAATTCTTTTCAATCAAGCAGTATGAGCACATAGTTCCAGTGCTGAAGTAAGGCTATAGCCTGATCTATCTTATGCCACACTAGTTTCCTAAATTCGGTTTTCATAATTCCTTCCAAGATAGTAATTGTATACATGCCTTGCAAATATTTCTCATTGGCTATATTTCTCCCTTGACTCCCTCGTACAGGAAGGGGGGGAAGCAAGTCTTTTTCAACAGTCCAAGGTATCTGTAGAATATCTACTTCTAATTAAATATACAAAAAGCGTTTATACAGATACCAGAAATTGACATCCTGACAGCCAAGTACAGTTGATAGTGGTGGTACCCTAGGGTCAGTGCCATTGTAACAGTTCATACAGAGTACAGGAAAGCATTAAGGTCCCAAACTTTCTTCTTAATATGTTTCATTGTAGATGTATTATTAAGCACATTTTCTTTTGTTTTGTTTCTCCCCTACAGGTCTGTGAAGCAGGCAGAAGTTGCAGGTGGTCCTTAAAGAAATTGCAATTATTCAAATCCTTATGTATAGTTCTAATTTTATTTACTATGTGTAATAATTTAGAGAATGGTTATTTTTATAATATCAATAATAAACAAGTACTCTTATAACCAGGGGGTGCCTAAATGTGTAATCAGAGAACACTAACCTTGGCAAGGATTCTGGGGTGGTCAGGATGTTTGCTGCCTTTTGACATGGTTAGTGTCTTGGGTTTAGATTCCTTTGTACCTAGTTATTAAGATTACTATTTGATACATTAAATATTGCCTGATTCAAATAACTCTGCTTAAAATTTTTCTGTATTTTAACTTGTGTAGGGTTTTCTACTTCTTATATTTTTATAATAATTTCTCATTTTTTAGATGAATAAACATTATACTTACCCACATGTGCCGTGCCATTCAGGTCCCTCTGGGAGTTAGCTGTTTGGTATCATCACCTGCTATGTGTGTTCTGTGCAGCAGCAAGAGACATACTCTCTACCACTGCTCCCTTCTATGATTATCTTCCCTGTTCCTATCAAAACAAATAATTGAAATGTTAATTCAATAAAGCAGATCAATAAGGAATGAAATGCATGCCCAAAGCATATGCAAATGAAAATTGTTTGACCATTTATCCAATTACTGAACCCAATTAAGGTTATCCATTTTGCATTTGATATATGCTCGCTTTTGGAATATATTATGCGTTGATGCTAAGTGAATGGATCTAAGTAAATCTATTGAGTATCTTATTGTCTGTTTTATCTTATTTGTCTTAATCTAAGTTTGTTTACTGGACCTTTAAGGCATATGGTTAAATTATAAAATTGCCTGTATTACTGTCAAAGAAACAATATTAAAGACCAGAACATGGCTAAAGAATAAACAAAGAAATTCTGATTGTATGAATGACATTATACTCCTAAATCAAGTAATACAATAAATTTTCTTACAGTAACAGATTCATGTGTATAGAAATTTGAGACTAATTTTCATAAAATTTATTATTTTTTATGGGTAGAAATAAAGGCTTAGAAAATAGTGTATTTTGGGGTGCCTGGGTGGCTCAGTGGGTTAAGCCTCTACCTTTGGCACAGGTCATGATCTCAGGGTCTGGGATCGAGTCCCAGGTCAATTGAGTCCCACATCAGACTCTGCTTGGCAGGGAGCCTGCTTCCTCCTCTCTCTCTGCCTGTCTGCCTCTCTGTCTACTTGTGATTTCTGTCAAATAAATAAATAAAATAAAAAATAAATAAAAAAAGAGTAAGCTTGTGTGACCAGAACCTTCCTCTATTTAAAAGTTCTTATGATAAAAAAAATCTTCAAAAATATTCAATTGTGGATCCAAATGTTTCCTCTATTAGGAATAGTCTTTCTTTAAAACATGCCATCCCTAATGCTTTCATCTGTACTGTATTTCCTCCAACCTTCACTTGGTCAGTATTTGTCTCTTGCCCACAGACATTTTCCTGGAGATAGTCACTCTTCTAAGTGCCACACCAACCTCAGGAATCAGATCGACCAGGATATCAGAGTGTATGTTGCTGACAATGCTACCAAAGACATACAAATCTAGACACTAATTAAAGTAGTAAGGATAGATTTTAATCAGTAATAAACTATTGCAATAGAGTTTCCAGCATGAACTGAACTCAACTTCAATTTGTGCAGAGGTCACTGCATGTTTCAAAGGAAGAGAGAAGCAGTAAGAATGAGATTTGCCAGAGCTTGAGGAGAGTCAGGGAAATGGAAATTTACAAAAAATAGGAAGGGTGTTCATGTGAAACTCATTTGAGTTTGCTTATTGAAGTCAGACTTCTGTTCTTCCACAGAGACTGGGAGGCAGGGGCTCTATCTTCAGATGTTGGCGGGAACAAACAGTAAATTCTTTTGGCAGCCTTGCACTTTCCTAGGAAGGAACTTAAGTGGGGCTACAACCATCATCCTGGAGATTCTGCTTTGACTATTAGAAAATATGTTTGTGTTTGTTCATATCTTCTAATGTGGGAGTGAGTTGGGGTGGATGCCATAGTTTGGGCTCAGAGTCTGCAGTTTTTGTAGGCCAAGGTTGAGGCCTGGTCAAGAAGAGGGCACAGGGGAGCCAGGCTAGAGTTTGGTCAAGAAGGGAATCTTGATCAATGACAGCCACACACACACACACACACACACACACACGCACGCACACACTACAGTCTCTGCCCTGTCTTCTTTGTCAACTGCTATAATCACTTTTGGAGTCCAAGGACAGAGGCCAAGGCCAATAAGCAGCTAGATCCCAAATCAGGAGATTTTTCCAAGTTGCTTTTCTATCTCCTCTTCTAAATGTCATACATGAACTCTGAATCTCTTGGTACTCACTTTGACTCCCATTACTCATTTTGTCCTGCCCTTCCTTCCTTCTTTCCTTCCTTCCTTCCATCCCTCCTTCCTCTTCTTTCTTTCTTTCTTCTTCTCACAACCCTCCCCCTCTCCTTCCTCTTCCCTCCCTCCTCCCCCCCCTCCTCCTTCTTCTTCTTTTTGTTCTTCTTCTTCCTCTTCTTCATTTGTTTCTTAACACAGCTCCAGAATTATTGCCATGGTATGGCTTGAAATCCCCACACAAAAAGTGCTTCTAGAAAGGATCCTCACATTCCCTACTTTAAGACCATTACTATAGACAGATGGCTTTTGACTCCAACGCATGCCATGACTTCAGAGTGTCCCTTCCTGATAACACCTGCGTCTGGACATGGAAACTAGACCCTTATGCTCAAAGATATCATAGATTAGTGGGAGAAATATACATACATATAGATAATTTAAAGAAAATATGGTAATGCACAATGATGAAAATATCTATAAGCTAGACTACTATGGGAACACAAAAGAGCAGTTGGGAACCCATCTGAGACCTGGACTTGGATGAGAATGAGTTGTCAGGGGAGCAGAAAGTCAAAGAAGATTCTGGGGAGGAGGTAATACCTCAGCTGGATCCTGAAAGATGAGATAAAGTCAACTGAGCAACAAAAGCAAATAAGAGCATTTTGGTGTGAGCAATAGAATGAATCCAGTATAGAAGTCTGAGTGGGCAGAGTGTGCATGGAAATAGCAACAAATGCATACACATACAGTATGATAGATGTGCTAGAGCACGTACAGTAGGATATGATGTGACAGTTGGTGGGGCAGAGAAGTTGGCATGGATGCAGCTAGGAAAAACCACATGTTCCATCCAGGGGTCTTCATGTCTTGTTCTTCATCAGAATCACAGATACTTAATCCTACTCTCTGGGATTAAGATTCACTTGGTTTGAGGTAGACCCCAGTATTTATTGAAAAGCTTTTTATTTGATGCTAATGAATAGCCAAGGGTGAGAGCCATTGCCGAAGAGAGTTACTAAGGATTTTCAGCAGTAGAGAGTAGAGCGACACTGACAGATAGATGTTAGGATAGCTTGCTCTAGCAGCTGTAGAGAACAGCAGAAGTAGGAGACATGAGGAATGGGCAAACCTAGAAATGGTGAAACCAGTTAGAAAGTTGTTGCAGGAATTAAAAAAAAAATAAAGTCTTACTTATATTTATTAAGACAAAAGGAAATTCAGGGTCTTACTGTAGCTGGTATACTCTGGAATCAAGGGAGCAGACAGAATCAAAACCTATTTGAGGACTAGAATTGTCAGCTTTTATGGAATTATTACACATACATAGAAAAGGACAATAAAGTATTGTCAAGAATGCCTCCCAGGTGTATGGCTTAGGTGTGGGGGTGGCTATAAGACAATAAAGGGAGAAATAGGGAGATCAGCTGTTGGAAATGATAGCTACAGGTTAGATAAGTTGAAGAGCAACTGCCTATTTGATCTGAAATGTCCAGAACATATTGAGGCCAAGTGCAAGGCTGAAGAAGCAGATTTGTCATGCATGTGCATATATGAGTTTATAAAAACTATAAAAAATGGGTCACATTGCCTGAGAGGAGCCAATGGATGCCTCTCTAAAAAACACCCAAGTTTAGGGGACAAGCAAAGAGATTGCAGGAAGGAGACAAGAAAGAACTATTGAGAAACATAAGATATTAAAAAAAAAAAAAAAAAAGCAAGGCGTGCCCGTTACCAAGAGAATGGATAACTGTGATTTTCATACTATTTTCATGGTAAGTTTCCCCCATTTAGATTTAAATCTTTCATCTGACATTAGATGCACTATATTACCTCCAAGATATACTTTCTTAACCAATGACTTGTTCTTCCTTTAACTTTTGGAAGGCCAGAAAAATGTTCATCTTGGGTAGAGACTCCAGGGATGAGATAGGCAGGGACTTTGACTATCTTCATGTGATGTCATTACAGAGTATTAAAAGAGACAGAGAAGGGAAATATCATGTGAGTGATTATTTTTCTACCTCCTTTAGAAAAAGGGGCCATCTCCGCAGGCTTTTGAGGTGTTTGAGAATACCTCCCATGCAGCTCCATCTAACACTTACTGAACAATCCTTAATTGTCAAACACCCACTGTGTAATACCAGATTAGACTCTTCAGACTCTGCAGTAGTGGGACAGACTTGTCCTTGCCTTCATGTATCTAGATGGCTACTGTGGGTACAGCACTGACAGATAGTCATTTACAATAGAGCATAAGAGCACAGTACAGGGTGTTAAGACACCAAACCTGAGGAACGTCTAATCTACACCACAGATAAGCAATCTTGGGCTCTGGTTAATCTGGAATCTAAAGGAATAGAGGGCTTATTCAGGTGAAGTTGGGCAAGTGGAAGGGAGTTGGAGATAGTAATGGAGGAAGGGGTTGAAGGCTCTTTTGAGAGAACTGCGTGGGTAAAGATCCAGAGATAAGGAAGAACATGGTGGATCAAGTGAAAACAATTGAGTATGGCTGGAATATAGGGGACACACAATATTGTCAAGTAATGCAGATGATAAATTGCTGCCATACTGTATAGAGCCAAACTATAAAGGGTATTATGAGATACATTACATTCAGTGGGCAATGAGACACATGGAAGAGTTTTGAGCAGGTAAATGGTAAGCTTTGCATTTTAGAAAGGTGGTATTTGACTTCTTATGGGAAAATGGATCCTAAAGGGAAAATACTGAAGGCCAGGAGAATGGTTAGGATGCTGTTGCAGTAGTCAACATGAGAGACAGGAAGTGCATGGATAGAAGAAGAATCTAAATGGGTAATGATTAAAGTCGAGTGGGAAGTGTTACAGGTAATGGTCAGATTTCCAGCCCAAACATCTGGTAGTGAAATATGTTTGGATTGAGGGTAAGATGTTGAGTTCAGTTGGGAACATGTAGAACTTAAAGAGACTGGGACACACCTGAGACTTTGAGCACCATCAACACAAAAATTATTAAAGAGCCCACCGTAGAAATCAGGGCAGTAGATGGCAACAGCCAATGAGAGTGGGTGCAATGAAAATAGAGGAGAGACTCATGAACACACCAGTGCTTAAAGGACTGGAAAAGTGATTTCAAGAGCAAAGATTTTATGTACACTGGACAGAGTGGGTGGCCTACACAATGTTTCTAGGAAGTAGAAGGTCAAAATCAATGCACTTCAAGGTCCCCAGTTCCTGTAAGCACAGCTGGATTTCAGGGGGGAGACAAGCATGGGCTCATTTGTTGAACAACCTTTAGTAGTCTAGTTTAATGAGGCTGTAGAAACTTCCTGTGGGTGGATAGATGGAAAAACAGCTCTGTGTGTGTGTGTGTGTGTGTGTGTGTGTGTAAGGAACATAGAGTTTCCCTTATTTAGAAAGAAAAACTAAGGCATTACCAATTTTCTGTCTCTCTAGTTACTGTGTGGAGACATCAACTTTGAAAATTCCTTTTCCTTTGGTTAATAGTGATTAAGAGACAACTAAAATCTTTAGGAAAAGCTTAAGAATTAGTCCAGCTGCAACATTTTTACCTTCTCCCCCCCGCCAAACTAATCACACATAAGCTTTTGGTTGATTTTAAGGAGGTTAACCACTGCCAGCTGCTGAACTCAGAGTCTTTAAAAGGCACTCCTTTGAGGGAGAGGAGGGAACATCTTTCCTCAGTCCTAGGGACAGAGCTCTTCCCTTGCTGCAAATTGTGGCTTGCTCACACTATAAATATTTGTTGGTTTCTCAACTTGCATTTGGCTCCCTTACCAGTGTTCTATTTTTTTTTTTTAAGGTCTAGGATGGCTTCTTGTCTCTTTCAAGTCTTTGATGTTTATAGAACCCATCTCTGAAAGCCAACATAAGTGGCATTGGCTATGAGTGGAAGCCATGATTTGGCCACTCCCCTCAGTATTAGAATAATTTAAAATGTGCCTGAGAAAATCCCTGAGTGTTCCATGTACAACAACAGTAACCCACTATTTAAAAAATACAGTAGTCACACATCAATTTTCTCCCAGAAAGTGCCTCGCTAATGGCAAGGGGAGTGACTGGATTTGTGGATGTGCAGTGTACATGGCTTCTCTGGGAAAATGACCAATCTATAGTTTAAAAATGGAGTCTTTGAAAGAACTTACAACTCATCAGTTAGACTAGCATTTCCCAGTATAGTACAGTATTGTTGTGTCTGAAAGGCCCTTTATAAATCACAGGCATTTTCCTGAGTGACCAGCCCAAGGGTTACCACCTGGATTCTGAGTCAAAGGGGGAAGTGTTGCGCCAGTGGAAGTTTTATTACTGAATTTTGCAAAACTTTTTAGGTAAAGATAATGAGAATAAACAAGGAATATTCCTTGGAGCATCATCAACATCATACTGTCAGTGACTTAAATTAACCAGTGGAAATTTGTGCTTCATTGTGGAAAACAAATATGTATATATCTTAAGTAAGTTATGAACCGAGATTTTAGCATCTTTTATATACTCATTGTTTGAATTCCTTGCAAAATACCTTTTTTGGGGTCTGTGATAGGGGTCAGTATTATTCAACCTAATGTAGTTCTCCTCTTCCTCCTGGGTACTTGGGAAGATTTCCCAGCCCCCTGCAGCTAGGCAGGGTTATAGGACCAATTCTGACCAATGGGCCATCAATGCAAGTGATGGAACATTAGCAGAGGTTTGAGTTCTCCACACTTCCTTTGGTGTGGTGATCCTATGTGTTATAAACAAAGATGGATTGAGTTGGCCATGTCTAACAATAACCCCCTGAGGTTAGGAGTTTGTTAAGCATAGTCTGGCTTATTTTGAATAACGTTAGATCAAATTCTCTACTTGCAGAAGATGATGGCTCCAAAATTTGCAGTAGATACTGCAGACATTCCTGAGTTTAGAGCAGGTATAACTGATCATGATCCTTGTAAAGAAACTACAAGTTGTACTTTGAGAAAAGGAGATTGCAGCCAGGTGCATTCATAAGACAAATTAAAATGCCCATCTAAAATCAGTCTTACCTTAACTTCTTTTTGTTTGTTTGTAGTATCACAGATTTAACTCTTGTATACTTTAAGATATATGCAAGATAGCCATGTCATTTCATTTAAGATTATAGCTCCATCAGTCTTCCTGGGATTTTGGATTTAGATGACTCAAGAATCTCACGGTAGAATCAAGTTTCAGATGACAAATAAAGGAGTTAGCTTCCCAAGGCTATGAAGTGTATCAAGTACATTATCAAGTACAGAAGGGATATTACTTTTCCATAGGCAGATCCTAGCCACAGACACCAGGGTTTATGAAACAGATTGTACAATTTCATGTGCATTACAGTTACTTCTTTTAGCACTACTTTTTATCTTTGGAGTTTTTTGTACTCAAACTGGAATTGTATGCCTTGGAAAACCCCTGTCACTGATAGTAATAAAAGTCATTGAAAAATTAAGTTTATAGAGGGAGTCTTTGCCAGTGATAGGCAGATTTGAACATAGCCTTCATATTAGAAGAAATATTATTGTGCCAAGTAGACATCTGTTGAAGGAGGAAGGCAAGGACAGTGTATTGTAGTGATAAGATCATGTGGTTTGCTGTTAGGTATGTGTTTGAACACCTCCTGCATTCTTCAGAAGCTGTGAAAATTTAGGGGATATAACTGAACTCTCCCAGGGTCAATACGGTAATAACATTGCTGCTGCTGTGGCTACAGTGCTTCTCAGGGTCTTCTTCTGTGCCTTGTGTGCATTATGTCATTTAACCTTCACCATAGTTCAAAGAAGCTTAGAGTAGTTAAAGACCACACCTCCCCTCTTGTCATTGGTGTGGAGCTTCAGCTCTGTCCTAGTGTCCCTTAGTCCAGTGCTATAATCACTTTGTCAAGGGGCTTATTTATCTACAAAATAGTAGTAGCCACACTTAAATGAGGCAAGGAATTCAAGGTTAACATGCCAATGTGGTCTGGTTTTAGTGAGAGCTCTTTTCCCTGCATGCAGATGACCACCTTTCACCAAGTTTTGTGGAAGAGAGAAAGAGTTCTGGTGTCTTATCTTCTTATAAGGATACTAAGCCCATCATGGCCTTATCAAAACTTAATCACCTTTCAAATGCCCCACCTCCAAATATTATCACATCAAAAGATCAGGCTTCAGCGTATGAATTTGGGGAGTGGGGAACACAAACATTCAGTCCATAACAGATAAAGTGCTAAATAATGGCAGTAATTACTATTTTTTTGATAGACACAATATTACTGCTACTCATCTTTAAGAAATAGCTGTAGAAATGTAGATGTCAGCTATGGAAATCTGGTCTTCGCAGTCTCTGAGGGCCTTGCAATTAGACATGATCAGTGTAAAACATCTGATATCAGAAAACTAGAATTCAGTTTTAGTGCCATGTTTTGCAAAATAACCTACTTGACTGTAACTCCCTTTGTCATCTGTAGCAGCTGAACTACAGAATCAACATAAGATTGGAGCATGCAGGTCCAACTTCACTCAGTAAGGAACAACTTGTACTTGGCATTCTTCTAACCCAAGTCATTCTCAAAACTAACAGTGCCTACTGATTGCTCAGAGAGAGATTTTTAAAAAATCAGGCCTGGGATCCAATCCCAGAGCAATTAATTGGAATACTTACAGGGCGAAGCCAAGGCATGAGAGTTTGTGACTCTTCTCACATGATTCTTATATGCAACTAAGGCTGAGAAATACCACAACCTGAAAGTCTATGAACAATGATGTAGCTTATTAAAGAGATTTGAAGCTTCCATTGCTCTTTAAGCAGAAGTTAAGCATACCTATAATTCCTTCATGAGACAGATTTGTAGTTACACATAAAAAAATTGTTTTTTTACGAATTTTTATTTATAAAAAATACTTCTATAAAAATACTATTTGTTTGTTAGTAATATACGTTGAGGCCTTGTTGCATATCAGCTGCTTCCCTGAGAGTTCCATATATTGTCTCATCTAATCTTCACAGCAACCCTAAAGGTAGCACTATGATTATCCTCATTTTATAGATGAGACAATGGAGATGAAGGGAGATTTGAGTTAACTCATCTGGGATGATGCAGCAGGTTTCAGGGCAGGTCTGTGAACCTCAAGACTCCAAAGGTCAGGCCTTTGCACTGTGCACCACCAGGATGAGGGTGTACGCTTTCCAGACCTATTATAACTTCATGAAGTTTAGTCACAGAAAGACTGTTGACTTGATGATTCTGGAAAACAACCTCTGAGAGTGTGTCATGCTGCTATTTACCTAGGGCATATTTCTAGCATGTTGTGCCTCACCTGAAGTGACATACAGAGATGAGCAGATGGTCTCAGCCACTTGGTTTTAAGAAATTTCTGTAATGATGGTATCTAACTCCTTTCTTAAGTTTGGCTCTTTTTTAAGGAAGCAGTCAAGAGTTTCATCTTCCTGGAAGAGAGGTTACCATATCTTATCACCTTAAAAATCTAACAGCTAGGCTCCAGGCAATGTGCTGATTTTTTATGTCGGAGGAGTTGATGACAAGAACAAATAAAAAAAGATATTAATCGTGATATTAATAGTCTTGGTATTAATTAAAAAGAAATACAATTAAATCAAAGATCCAGAGCTGCAAGGGATACCACTGTTTGTTCATGGGGTAAGCCAACTTTTCTTGGGAGCAGCAAGAAATGAAACAGGTTGTGATGTTAAGAAAATTGTTCCAATGTCCATAAGCAGTTGAGTCTAGCCTGGCATCCTGAAAGATGGACCTCCACTAATTGTAAACACTGTAGCCTAGAGGAATTATGTCTCCAAAATATGTTGGGAGAGGCCTCTTTGTATATATTTAGTAAAAAAGAATAGCTACCCTCTTTTAGTACTTACTATGAGACAAACATGGTACTAAGTGTTTTACATGCACAGCATATTAGTCCATTATTTTCCTCCTCATGTGATGGATGAGGAGAGTGATATTTCATACTCAGAGACTTGGCCTATGCCAAGAAGTGGTGGAGCCAGGATTTGAACCCCAGTTGGCTGACATGTGAAGCCAAGGATATAACTGTCATACTCAGCCTCGTCTTCATTGCTGTGTGTAAGTACATTGCCATGGCTACACAGAGTAAGTGATCAGATGTACAATAAACCAAGATGTGACCTCAGTTTTCCTGCCCCCCTCCTGGAAGAGACTACTACAACACTTTTTCCTTTGATGAGGCTGAATAGCATGGGATTAAAAGTCAAGATTTATGATTGTTCTCTGGTCTTTAGAGAATTCCTGGTCCTCTCCATTTCTTTAATTCAGGGTTTTCAATGACTTCAGATACATGTACATTTCAAGGCAGGCCAAAGTTGTGTAAAGTTGTATTCAAAGGCAAGCTATGGCTGAAAGGTACGGGACGTACCTCCCTGGAGACCAGGAGGCCAAATTCTTTGCCTGCAATCAAAAGCAAAGGATTTCCCATGTGGAGCCACAGCCAGGCAGCTTTGAACTTGGATGGTTCTAAAGAAAGAGATTATGATTAATCCTGGCACATCTCCCAACTTGGTACCTCATTCCCTGACATTTCTGGCTGCCTCTATCTAGGCATTTTTTTTTCCTTGAAAACTGTGGTGAAATACTTAGGAGTTTTTGTTTCTAGGTTAATGCTACATTAGAAAGAACTTGTAAATGGGAAGGAGAGGGAATGACTTTCTGAGTTACTCGTATTATTCTGTTCTGTTTTATGTAACCTGCTCTGAGATGAACATCTTTGGCAAAAGCAGAATGAGCTCATAGAGTTTCCCTTTGATTATTTTTTAAAGTCGCATTTCAACAGAACAGATAATCTTTAGGGAGAAAAGAAATGTCTAGTATGTTCTGATCACAGATGTATGGGAAACACACCAAACTTGCTTTCACTGCAAGTTGAAGGTCTTCATCTGCCAAGTTGATTGGTTCCAAAAGCAGGTTCCCTATTGCCTGCCAGCTTTCCTCTTCTGAGCCGACGGAAGCCAAAGCAACAGATTCATGGCATCAACACTGTATCTCTGCCTTGAAATCTTGCCGAGTGGAATGCGAGGGGATGAAAAGGAACAGAGGGAGCTTGAGTTGGTCTAAACTACATGGAAACCCTTGCCATGAAAATCAAACCAGATCCTTGTTGAGGGCTGAAGTCATTCATCAAATTCTCTTCCTGTTTTCCTTTTCATACTCTTTGTTTTGTTTGCCTGACCCTTTGACTTCATGGTTCTTATGGAATCGGAAGTAAAGCAATACCACAGAAGAAAGTGAGCTGAGCTTTGTGGTGTCCCTCACTGAGCCAAACCCAAGAAACACTGGAAGTATCCATTGCCAATTTGAGCGTGTGAGATTTCCAGCCTGATAGCCAGACCAAAGAGGTTTGGAGTGATGTGTGGGCCTCCTCAATATAAACCATTGCAAGGTTTCTGTTTATTATTTCACTCATCTGTCAGCAACATTGACTTATTGGGTTAACCTTTCTTTCTTTTTTTTTTTTTCAGAGCCATTAAGTAAATATACTTCCAATAATCCAAAAGATATAGCTTTAAAAGTTGTGATATATTATACTAATTCTTCCCCTTCCAAGCAGATATCAGAGTTCAATCATAACCAGTCTGCATGTGTGATACTTCATTTGTTAAAGACCCTAAGGCTGGGGATGTCTGGGTGGCTCAGTTGGTTAAGCCACTGCCTTCAACTCTGGTCATGATCCCAGAGTCCTGGGATTGAGTCCTACATCAAGCTCCTTGCTCGGTGTGGAGCCTGCTTCTCTCGCTGCCTTTGCCTGCCTCTCTGCCTGCTTGTGTGTACTCTCTCTCTCTCTGGCAAATAAATAAAATCTTAAAAGAAAAAAAAAAAAGACCCTAATGCTGATATAAGGGCAGGGGCTAAAGATGTGTTACGGTTGTACTTGGATGGTGTGTTAGGAAATATTTCACAACCTGATCTCCCCTAATAAAAGGCCCTAATTTGTAGTGTATGCCTTCCATATAGTGTACTCTAACTGCACCTGATCCCAAGCTTCAATGTGTTCTCACTGACCATGCAGTAAGAAAGAGATGTTTATAATAGGCCCTTGCCAAGTTCAGTGAACTGACTTCCAGAATACAACTTACACATTGCACCTGGCTTTTTCTTCTATAGCAGATGCATGGGGATGTTAGGCTCTTTGGCCTTCTTGTGGGCAAATTGGGAAGAGAACTGGGGGATGGGGGGAAGGCATGATGACTCCATGTAACCTCCATATTCATTGCCTGTAATATCATATACACACCCTGTGTTTTATGGGTTAACACGTGTAGTTTATGGAAGCTTGAAGGAAAATCAAGACGTATGTTTCTAGTTCTCTTTTTGCATGTCTATTGAAAAGCTAAGGAATGGTTTCTAGTGGGGAAATGAAAGTTGACCATTTGAAGTTAAACTGGGTCTAATTCTAATATCACTGATGAATATGGATGCTAAGATTCTCAACAAGATCCTAGCAAACAGGATCCAACAGCACATTAAAAAGATTATCCACCATGACCAGGTGGGATTCATTCCTGGGCTACAAGGACAGTTCAACATTTGCAAATCAATCAATGTGATAGAACAAATTAATAAGAGAAGAGAGAACAACCACATGGTCCTCTCAATTGATGCAGAAAAAGCACTTGATAAAATCCAGCATTCGTTCCTGATTAAAATGCTTCAAAGTATAGGGAAAGAGGGAACATTCCTGAACTTCATAAAATCTGTCTATGAAAGACCCACAGCAAATATCATCCTCAATGGGAAAAAGCTTACAGCTTCCCGTTGAGATCAGGAACACAAAGATGCCCACTCTTACCACTCTTTTTCAACATAGTATTAGAAGTCCTAGCAACAGCAATCAGACAACAAAGAGAAATAAAAGGTATCCAAATTGGCAATGAAGAAGTCAAACTCTCTCTCTTCGCAGATGACATGATTCTTTATCATGGAAAACCCAAAAGACTCTACTCCCAAACTGCTAGAACTCATACAGCAGTTCAGCAACGTGGCAGGATACAAAGTCAATGTACAGAAATCAGTGGCTTTCTTATACACTAACAATGAAAATACAGAAAGGGAAATTAGAGAATCAATTCCATTTACTATAGCACCAAGAACCATAATATACCTGGGAATAAACCTAACCAAAGAGGAACTACAGAACACTCATGAAAGAAATTAAAGAAGACACAAAAAGATGGAAGACCATTCCATGCTCTTGGATCAGAAGAATAAAGATTGTTAAAATGTCTATACTGCCTAGAGCAATCTATACTTTTAATGCCATTCTGATCAAAATTCCACCGGTATTTTTCAAAGAGCTGGAGCAAATAATCCCAAAATTTGTATGGAATCAGAAGAGACCCCGAATCGCTAAGGAAATGTTGAAAAACAAAAATAAAACTGGGAGCATCACGTTACCTGATTTCAAGCTTTACTACAAAGCTGTGATCACCAAGACAGCATGGTATTGGCATAAAAACAGACATATAGACTAGTGGTCCAGATATGGACCCTCAACTCTATGTTCAAATAATCTTCGACAAAACAGGAAAAAATATACAGTAGAAAAAAGACAGTTTCTTCAATAAATGGTGCTGGGAAAACTGGACAGCTATATGTAGAAGAATGAAACTCGACCATTCTCTTACACCGTACACAAAGATAAACTCAAAATGGATAAAAGACCTCAACGTGAGGCAGGAATCCATCAGAATCCTAGAGGAGAACATAGGCAGTAACCTCTTGGATATCAGCCACAGCAACTTATTTCAAGATATGTCTCCAAAGGCAAAGGAAACAAAGTGAAAATGAACTTTTGGGACTTCATCAAGATCAAAAGCTTCTTCACAGCAAAGGAAACAGTCAAGAAAACAAAGAGGCAACCCACGGAATGGGAGAAGATATTTGTAAATGACAGTACAGACAAAAGGTTGATATCCAGGATCTATAATGAACTCCTGAAACTCAACACACAAAAAACAGACAATCATATAAAAAAATGGGCAGAGGATATGAACAGACACTTCTCCAATGAAGACATACAAATGGCTAACACACACATGAAAAAATGTTCATCATCACTAGCCATCAGGGAGATTCAAATTAAAACCACATTAAGATATCACCTTACACCAGTTAGAATGGCCAAAATTAGCAAGACAGGAAATAACATGTGTTGGAGGGGATGTGGAGAAAGGGGAACCCTCTTACACTGTTGGTGGGAATGCAAGTTGGTGCAGCCGCTTTGGAGAACAGTGTGGAGATTCCTCAAGAAATTAAAAATAGAGCTTCCCTATGACCCTGCAATTGCACTACTAGGTATTTACCCCAAAGATACAGATGTAGTGAAAAGAAGGGCCATCTGTACCCCAATGTTTATAGCAGCAATGGCCACGGTCACCAAACTGTGGAAAGAACCAAGATGCCCTTCAATGGATGAATGGATAAGGAAGATGTGGCCCATTTAAACTATGGAGTATTATGCCTCCATCAGAAAGGATGAATACCCAACTTTTGTAGCAACATAGATGGGACTGGAAGAGATTATACTGAGTGAAATAAGTCAAGCAGAGAGAGTCAATTATCATATGGTTTACTTATTTGTGGAGCATAACAAATAGCATGGAGGACATGGGGAGATAGAGAGGAGAAGGGAGTTGGGGGAAATTGGAAGGGGAGGTGAACCATGAAAGACTATGGACTCTGAAAAACAATCTGAGGGGTTTGAAGGGGCGGGAGGTGGGAGGTTGGGGGAACCAGGTGGTGGGTATTAGAGAGGGCAAGGATTGCATGGAGCACTGGGTATGGTGCAAAAACTATGAATACTGTTAAGCTGAAAAGAAATAATAAAAAAAATAAAATAAAATAAACTGGGTCTGATTTCTGATGTGCTCCCTAGTCCTGAGGGCAGGGGGAGGGGAGCTGACTTAAAATTTCAATTTCATTCACCATGAGTCTGCAATCTTTCTCACCCCCATCTGAGACTACTCAAAGCAGCAGAAAGAATCTCACAGCCCATTTCTGAGTGACAGCACTAGGAGGCAATATTCTAGTTACTGAATGTACATTATCTCTAATCCTCTTTCAAACCCGTAAGGCAAAGATTATCTGCATTTTAGAAGTGAAACTGAACCCAGAGAAATTAAGTTGCCGAAGTTTGCAGTGATAGACATTACAATTTAGTTACAAAGAAATGGTATAAACACTTAAAAGGTTAAAGAGATAAATAATATCAAGGCACTAGAAATCTCATGCAGTAGTCATGATTAGTTTCCAAATAAATGGCTCTGACAGCTGTCATAGGAGCTCAAAGGAAAACAAAAAAAATCAATGAGTGATACATACAGTGTTTCGGGGGAATATATTGAGGAATAATTTGGCAGACTCTAGAAAGAGAAAGACATTGATAAATCAAGGACAACCCAGAATGGATACAAAGGTGCTGTTCTCCCATGATTCATATGTAGAAGCCCTAGGGTGGGACCCTAATCCAATAGAACTCTTCTGCTTATAGAAAAGATACCAGGTTCTCTCTCTCTCATTCTCTCTCTCTCTCTGATGCAATGTGAAAGTAGCAAGTCAGAGTTCTCACCAGAAACTGAACCCCTGTCAGAACCTTAACCTTGGACTTTTTAGCTTCCAGAACTGAGAAAATAGACATCTGTTGTTTAAGGAACACAGTCCAAGGTGTTTTGTTATGGCACCCTGAGCTAAGACAATAGGAATCATGTAAATAAAAAAGAGGAGGAAAGGATGTAGAATTGGGGAGGGTATGTGCTATGGCGAGTGCTGTGAAGTGTGTAAGCCCGATGATTCACAGATATGTACCCCTGGGGCTAATAATACATTATATGTTAATTTTTAAAAAGTTTTGTTTTTTTTTAATTGACATTTTGACTAGTAAGTAGATAACATTGGAGTTTAATGTTTAGAAAACTATAGAGTGAAAAAGATGGAGAATAAACCAGGGTCAGGTTAAAAATGACATTGAATGCCTCTAAGAAATTAAAACTTTATCTTGTAGCAAATATGAATACATCTTAAGTTTCTGAACAGGACACAATATTTGGTAATAAAGCAGCACCTTAACAAGAATGATCCTCTAGGAATGATAAAGATGAATTTTACAGAGCAGAGAGACAGGTATAAGGTTGTTGTAATAATTCTTTCAGAGTTTGGAGCTAGACAAAAAAAACAATTTTCAGTCTTTCTCAAAAGTAAGCTTTCTAACTCATCACATTCCTGGATCTGCCAGGAAACTCAGCAAATGCAACAATTCTGTTTTATTTATTTGTTTTTTTCTCTCTCTCTTTTTTAAAGATTTATTCATTTATTTGGGAGAGTGGTGCACATGAGCACCTGGGGTGGGGGGAGGGCAGATGGAAAGGGAGAGAGAAACCCAAGCCTACTCCACTCCAAGCCTGGAGCCCCGAGATCACAACCTGAGGGGAAACCTAGAGTCAGAGTCAGAGGCTTAACTGATTGCACCACCCAGGTGCCCCTCATTTATGCTTTTCTGACTCCAGTACATCATTTATCTGTTTTTTTTTTTAATAGTTCTACTTATTATTCACAACAAATATGTCACACAAACATGTCTTAAAACGTACTATATGTCAAGCACTCTTCTAGAGGAACAAAACAGCAATACAGAACAAAGATTCCTTGTCCCATGAGCTTGTGTTCTAACAAAGAGAGACAGACAGCAATTATGATACAAAAGGAGGCTATGACATATTTCAGAGGTTATACCATATAGAGTACACATAGTATATGATTCTATTATATGCCTCTGATATATATTAGAGTGCTTTTTCATAAGTTCTCGGGGGGGGGCAGAAATCAGAGCAAAATAAGGGAGATTGGGTAGTATCAGGAAAGTAGATGGCAGTTCAGTGGTCAAGGCAGGCCTTACTGAAAAGGTGACATCTAAGCAAAGACTTGAACCTGCATCTTATATTGTAAATTGATACCTCCTTTTCAAAGGAGAGTTCAAAATAATCCATGAAAGAATAATTTCGGTGGTCAAGCATGCAATGATAAAAGCCTATACCAGTGTTGTGGTGGTAAAAAGAGATCCATGTAAGATATCTCTTACTAACCCCTTTTGCTTTTGCTCTCCATATTTAGAAAGGTGGCTGAGGTTCTAGACTTTGAGGAATGAGAAACTTACAGCTTCATTAACAAAGGTAAGGCTTTCAGTGAATGATGGTAGTGTACTTGTGAAATCTATGAAACCAACCCAAAAGAACAGAAAGAGAGAGAGACAGACAGAGAGAGAGAAGAAGGAAAAGAAAAAAAGAAAAAGAAAAAAGAAATAAAAGAAAATTCTATTAGCAGTGAAGATGAAAAAACTCTACTTCCCTAAACCATATTCTATGAAGAATATATGCCAAACATTCTGAAATTCAGATGAATTGAGGGCTGCTGAAAGCCAAAATAAATGAATATCTTCACATCTTGAATGAAGCATAAAATTCTCTAAAAATAAGTGAGAACCCTAAGGGAGCGTGGGTGGACTGAAGTAATAAACATCCCATAGGATGTAGGTTTCTTTGAAATCTGGGCTCCTATATGAGAGCAGTCTGGATTTGAATTGAAGTCAGGAAGAAATGGAAAATACTAGCTCCTGATCAAAGTCAATAGGGCATAAGTAAAATAAATTCAATAACCTAGCAAAAGATAAATAAGATGTTTTATTTTGAGCCATATCAACCTGCTTGGATAATCTGTTCACTTTGTACATGAACAGATTACGAACAGTACAGACAAATGTACGTCCAAGACATAGCATAAAAAAAAATAATGATAATGAAACACATCTCATTTAAAATTGCTGACAGCTACAGATTACTTCTGCTACTCTGTAAATTATTCCTGAACAAATAGTAAAAATAGAACTATACTCATTCAAAACTGATTAATAGGACTTCTAGCCAATGTGGGATAACAGGGACCAGATTTACCCTCCCAAATGAAAAAAATAAAATAAAATAAAACAGTGAGCAAAATATATGACATACTGGAATTCTATATGTTAGACATCAGGAAATGAAAGATAATGCTCAGAGTTAGGAAACAAATAAGGAAAAGCCTACCATTGTTCCAATTTACTACCTGGAGAATGTTTCCAGTTTCCAGACAATGGCACAGGAAGGGAAAACCCAAGCAAGATTTTCTCATTTCTCTGAATTGAGGTAACAGATCTGTGGAGTGTGGAAGGTTGAGGAAGCTTGAGTTCACAAGGAAGAAGACAGAGACAGAAAATTGGACAGAAAAAATACCAGAGAATTCTAGAGCATTTCCTCCAAATCATCAACTGAGTATGATCACCACATGCATGTGAAAAAACTATACAAAATTAATAAAAGAACTGCTCTAGAGGGTTAGGGGGGACAATACTTGGAGCTCCCACTTGGCTTAGAACATTTTCTGTTACTACCAGAGTACCAAGCCTTATAATTCACTGTATTAGGTAGACAAAAGGACTTTACCTGTATAGTGGGGCAAAATTAACACAAAACTGACTGCACTATTGTCCTGTTCGTTAACGCTTAAAAGCAAGACTTGAAAAGATAAACTTATTTCCCAGTAACTTAATTATGTCCCAGGACAAAGTTTTGGAATATATATAGTGGTACAAATCATATCCAAGTCACATTAAATGCAAATGTCAAAAGAACTGATTTAAAAGTACTAGATTGCAGATTGGACAAAAATTGTACTCCAACTATATGCTCCTTATAAGGGAGCATTTAAAATGTAAAAAGGTTAAAGGTAAAAGTTGGAAAAAGGTCCATCATGTGGACATTAATTTGAAAAATCCTGGTGAGGTTGTATTAATATCAGACAAATTCGCTTCTAGAGGGAATAAAATCACCTGTGATAAAGAAGAACACTTCCTAATGGCAAAGTGGTTAATTTATCTAGGGGACATAATGGTCAGTGTCAATGGACTTAATTAATAACAGCTCCATAATGCATCAAGTAAAAAAAAAAAAAAAAAAAGTGGGGAGTTTTCAGTCAATATTTTTTGACCACTTTTTCCACCCTGCCCACTTTCTCTTCTTCTGGGACTCAGATGATCTGATTGTTAGATTTTTTTTTTTTTTTTTGAATCTTTTGTTATAGTGTTGTTGGTCCTGGAGGCACTGTTCAATAATTTTTCTTTCTATTTTTCTCTGCTTGTTCAGATAGGCTAATTTCTAGTTCATTTTCCAGTTTACAGCTTCTTTCCTTTGTTGTCTCCATCCAGCTTTTGAGCCCACTCACTGATTTTTTTTTTTTTTTTTAACTTTGGCTATGGTATTTTTCAGTTCAAAGCTTTCCATTGGATTGATCCTACAATTATAGAGAGAAGATTACATGTATTTTTGCTACACAGTCACACACATTATTGCAAATAGTTCTGACGTAGTAACTCTCCTGATGTGATCCCAGATTAATGGAGACGGTCTCAGGGGCCTTGCTGGAGAGTCACACTGAAGCCGCACCCCAGACCTATGCGGTCAGGAGTTCGGATGTTGGAACCCAGCTGTCTTGTTTTTAACAAGCCCTCTAGTGATTACCATCTAAGCTAAAGCTTGAGTCCATTCTTCCCAGAACTTGATTTCTAATATTTCCTTCCATACTCCTCCCCACCCATGTGCACATGCGTGCACACGCGCGCGTCCCCACACACAAGCACACATGCACACCATGGCTTCTGCTGGACCTTGAGGGATGTCCACCTTACTGCCAGCCAGAACAACAGGCCTAGGTTGAAGTAGGAAGCTCTTTAATAAACAGTAAAACGGTTTGGCTGACACATAACGAGTAACGACAAATATGAGAGCTTTTATTCCTCACTCACCTACACTACTATTAGTAGTGCTCATAGTTCATGCTACGAACGATACGCTCAGGCTATGAACAATACAGAGATTTTTGAAGGGGCTGAATGAAAATCACCCTTCCTCCTCTGGCTGCTTCCTGCTCCCAAGTTCTGTGTGATTTGAGAAATCTGACAAGAGCATGAGCAGACAAAGTGCCAGAGTCAACTGACAAGAAACCTTGCCCATTGAGAGCAAAAATGCATGTGTTCACACCTACCCTCCTGTATAGACCCAAGTATAAGTTCCAATACACAGAGTGTGCCGGCTTCTCAGAGCTTTTCCTCCCACCGGACCTGATACGGAAGAAAGAGGAAAGAATCCCGGTGTTCTTGCTGGGGATTTTTGCTGGTTCAGTCCCTCCCATGTGAGAAACCTAAGCTATTGCTCACTTCCTTAGCTTTTCACACCACAGATAGGAGTAAAGAGCTGGGTAGGGGGTGAGAACCGGGGGTGGGGGAATCCCAGAATCTTTAGGAAACCAAAATAGCCTGGTAAGAGATACTCCTTGTGGACATTTACTATAGCTTAGTATGAATAAACTACTCCTCTTTGTGGCTTATACACATAACCTTTGGTATACTTCTCTTTTTTTTAACTATCCATTACCTAATGTATTGCTAAACCCATTTTGCAGATGGGGAGACTGACACTAGGAAGTTAGAAATCGGTCCAGCATAGAGATGGAAGTAGAGCTATTAAAGAGAATCCAATAGCTGCTGCTTTTATAGCCAGTTTAGTGTTATAACTCAGCTCACATTAACCAGGGAAAGCAAACGATCAAAATAAGAGTTTCTTATTAAGGGCAGGTGGCAGTTTGAAAAATCTGATGACACTTGATAGGGGCACCTGGGTGGTTCAGATGGTTGGGCATCTGCCTTTGGCTCAGGTCATGATCTCCAGGTCCTGGGATCCAGCCCCATGTCAGGCTCCTGGCTGGCTCAGTGGAGGGCCTGCTTCACCCTCTCCCTCTGCCTCTCCCTTGCTTGTGTGCTCTCTTCTTTCTCTCAAACGAATAAATAAAATCTTAAAAACAACAACAAAAAAACTCAGTAGAAAAAACATTAGCAGCTGGAAACAGAGTCGCATAAGCTTTTATTTTATTTAGAATATCTTATTTCTCTTGGGCATTCTTTCACCCTTCTTCTCCTTACCAAGTTACCTCGGTAGTTACCTATTCTCTAGTTTTGTTTCTGTGGTCAGTCCGCAGGTAACCTGTAAGAAGACTCAGAGCTCTGTGAGAGAGACCTTTTGAATTTCCCTGCTTTTGTATTTCTAGTGTCCAGAATATACTAACTAATGATGTCTTGAGGTGTTAATGTTTTATATGAAAATTAGAGCTTCTTACAGAGTTTCTCTTCATAGGTAACCCCAGAAATAATTGTTTTCTCTGATGAGCCTAACCCAGTCACTGCATACTTAAGATTTCAGCTAGAATCAATATTAAGGCCCTTCTTGTTATAATTAATTGAACACAATGTCTGAGGCCTCAAACTTGCCTAACCTTCAATTCCCTTTATTGCCCTCGCTTTATTGCTTCTAGAACAACTATCTCTATGTGCTCCCCCAGTGGGAGTGCTCTCACATAATTTAGCTCTCTCTTCCCAGAACTCCAAGTGCTGAAAACTGGAAATGATCTTGTCTGGGGCATGTGAATATATGTGCTCATGAGAAATCAACCGAGCTGAGAATATCCACTAAGGCCATAACTTCAAATCCACTGTGTGCTAAGAAAAACAGACTCCATGGTAGGGTGAAGCCTGCATATGCTAACAAAGCCATTGTTTTTCCAAATTTCTGATTCTTATCCAAGCAAACCCACTCTTTTCTAATATATTATGTTGTCATAAGAAATGTGCAGCATTACAATCAGGTTCATCTCTAAGTGTCTGTAGGGTCTTTGTTTCTCTGTCAATTCCTTGGCTTTTTCCTAGAAGTCAGACGGATATAAATACCCAAGGCAGAACTCCTTGGGAAATGCCTCCATGACCAGACTTGTGGGAAAGTTCAGGACCAGATGGTATTAAAGGAATTATGGTAATTGCCCTCAAATGCCCTTTAAACCCGACCAGCCTCCTGGAATACGAGAGGGATGGGATTTGTGTCCTAGCGCTCTTAAAGCCAGGTCTATACCTCGCGTTTTAGAAACACTGTGTGTGTGTGTGTGTGTGTGTGTGTGTGTGTGTGTGTGTGTGTGTGTGTGTTTGTTTCTGGTACTCAGAAAGCACAATTACTTCAGCACAAAATCTCTCCTCTCCTCTTGGCTTCTACCTGCTGTCATCCAATGAAACTTTATATATATATATATATATATATCTTTGTAATTACGTAACTTATCTCTGAAAGGTCCTATGTTGCATTTTTGAAAGCTCTGTTACATAGGGGACTTAAAAGAAACTTTTTTATGGGATGTCTCTGCTACAATGCCAGACTGAAGACTTCTTTTTTAGACAAGTAAGTTTTAAGTATTGCTTGGCTTTGTACACTTCCATTAACCCCTTCAACGACCATGGCAATATTACAATGAAGTTTCTTTTATCCCAGTAGGAACAAGGAAGTGGTGTTTTCTTACCAGAACTTAATCATGGAAGACTTATTCAAAGATGCAAATGGAGCAGATGATGCCTTTTGATCATGCAAAGAAGTTCATCTCAGGTCCCTTAGTGTCTTAGAAAGACAACAAACTTGCTACCCTGTTCAAGTGCAAAGTTTATGTGAACCTCAGGTAAAAAGAAAGGAAATTCGAAAGCGGTTTATGCTTTTACAGATCTACCTAAACAGGTCAGAAGAAAAGATCTACGAATAATCCAAGAAACCTAGGATGTGTTTCTCAGATGAGTGTGTCTTCACCAACTCTTCTGTTCTTCAACAGCTACCCATCTATATACTGTCCCTACTTTCTCCTCTAGTATAGCCAATTGGTTAGAAAATTCTAATTAATTCTTTAATATAGCTTTTCCCTTTGCACTTGACCTACCAACTTAGTCCCTGCCTTCCAATCTATCTTCTGAGGTATTTCCACAGCCTGCTTCCTGTTAGTGCTGATCCAAGTTCTCTTTTCATGGAATTGCTAGTAACTTCTATCAAGCAAAACAATAACAACAACGACAACAACAACAACAGAACAAAACCAAAAAAAGCAAACAAACTAACCATGTTACTTCTGTAAGAAAACTCTTAGAAGCCTGTTGCCAATGTCTGTGGTGCATCTCAAATAAAAAAGCCTGTGTATCCCCAGAAACAAAAGCATGTGCCCAGAAAGTCTGTGACTCAAAGCCTGGGATGTCTTCCTGGAATGTCCGTTCAGCCAAAATTCAGCCCCCATGCATTGCCTACCCCTTGTGCCTCAGACACAATAAATGTTACTCAGTAAATTATAATCTCAAGTTTTTAAATTAAAAACCATAACATAAAGTTTAGAGATAAAACAAATGATTCTAGATAAGTTTGACTTTTTCATTGAGAAACGGAGGGGTACATGCTCAGACTTCCTCGAGCAATGAAGTGCACCTACTTTACTATCAGAAATACTTTGGAAAATCATAAAAACTCCAATTCCTTCACTGGGACCTCAAAGTTGTTCCAAACAAGACGTTACATTACATTTTCACTGCCATCTAGCAGCTTTACACAGCTATGCAGACGTCATACACACCCAAGACAACGTTTGTGCCATAGATATTAAATCTACTTTACATGAACTTCATCTTCCCTTTTACTATCTAACTCAATTTCATTCCTCAATTTTCATGTATCCCTTGCATGGAAACTTATTTTAATTCCTTCAATCAAATCTTCCTTACATTTTTTTCTCACAGGAAAAAAAAAAAAACACAACGTTATCATGATTTTTCTGGAAATTTATGGCAGGAGAAAACAAGACATATCTAGAATGGGGAGGAGGGAAGATCACTGGTATCCTTTACAGTGTTCCTTTCTAGGTTATCTGTGCTTTTCACTGTCTCTGAACTATTTAAGACCAGTTGTAATGTGGGGTGCCTGGGTGGCACAGTTGGTTAAGCATCTGACTCTTGATTTAGGCTCAGGTCATGATCTCAGGAATGTAATCTCAGGGTCATGAGTTCGAACCCCAAGCCAGACTCTATACTCAGCATGGAGTCTGCTGGAGATTCTTTCTTCTTCTCCTTCTGCCCCTCCTGCTCTGCTCTCTCTTTCTCTCTCAAAAAAATTAATTTTTTTAAAAAAGACAAAACATAATGTAAATGATTCTTTTTGAGAAATGCAAATAAATTGGGTCCTAGTAGAATGCAATCGACTATTGTCCTGTGGATAAACCAGTTTGCACTGATTTATAGATTTGTTTTAGCATTTTTTATTGCTTACAGTTGTGTAGTATTTTTTTTTGAAAATTCTGCTCTGAACTGGTTGTAACATCTTACTGACTCCCTCATTAATGAATTTAATAAAATCTTTTACAGGTGTTCATCGTACATTTTTTGAGAGCCATTTGTTTTATCTTTTAAAAAATGTTATCCTTTAGTACGCATATTACCTTAGTATTATAGTTTCCATCTGTTCCACTAAATTACAGTTTCCTGAGGAGTGGGTTGACAAGATAAGAACTCAATAAATGTTAAATAAATACAAAGAATAAATGCCCTATTTTTGTGCTTTTAGATGGGACCTGAAATAAGAAAAGTAGTAGCTCAGCTGTTGGTCACATTTTTAAAAGTATAGGTAGAGTTCTCTTGAGAATCTGTTCAAAGTGTGGAACTTCTTACCAGAAAAATATGCATATGTATAGACAAACATAAAACAATGCATGTCATTTTAGTGGTTTAATGGTATTTCCACCCCCATTCTTCTTCCAAAAACTGGTTTAAATGCTGTGTCTTGCCAGCTTTGCAAAGTGAGCCATATTTTGAAACCCTCATCCTCAGTTGTATCTCTTCATCTAAGAAAAACAGTTCAACAAAAACAAAACAGAAGCTTCTGTCTCACTTTAAAACCAGTATTACAATAGTCATGAAGACAAACACTATTCATGAGTTTACAGCAGAGAAATTTTCAAAAATTCCTATCCTCACCCAGTTCCTCCACAATTGCTTAAGACCAAATGACTAAATATGATTCAAGTGCATGAATAAACATGATACATGCCGAATATAGAGGTCATAAAAATATATGAGTAGCTACAGCTTTTGGAGAGGAATCAAATGACCCAGTGAGAAGAGACATTTGCCCTCTAAAGATGTCTCATTTTTTAAGAAACATGTACACCGTTGTAGGAGATTATATTATCTGTTAAAGAAGAAAACAAGAGCCCAGCTAACTTGGAATACAGGCTCTGTTCACTGTTGTTGCCTCAGTATGATATTGTTGTTTATAAAGATGAACATGTCATATTCTAGGGATAGTGTCAACCAATACAATGGAATAGTTACCAGGAAGTTTAGTTCCTCACTCTTCTGATTGTCAAGGAGAATGTTAGGGGCACCTGGGTGTGCCTCTCTGCCTACTTGTGATCTCTCTCTCTGTCAAATAAATAAAATCTTAAAAAAAAAAAAAAAAGGAGAATGTTAGGTCTTTGGGTATAGTGACATAGATGAGATTCATTTGTTTTGTTGGAAAAGAATTCTATACTGTTAGCTAGGATACAGTGTTACCTTTTATTTCCTTTGATTAAAATAAAATGAACATATAGATTGAACTTCATCCTGAGTGTGCATGGTAATATCATTTTCCTCGTTCATTTTTCTGGATCATTTTCATTATTAACCTGGACTGTATCTGGGAGCTGAATAGAAGCAGTTCAAGGGTATGCTAAATGCTGTGGCTTTGCTTGGGGAAAACGCCCAGGAAACAAACACCATTTTAAAGCATTAGAAGACTATATTCCACTAAGAGTGGTTTCATATACTTGCTGCTATGACCCAATAGCAAAATCGATAGCTTTATTTTTTTTAAATATTTTATGTATTTATTTGACAGAGAGAGCGAGATCACAAGCAGGTAGAGAGGGAAGCAGGCTCCCTGCTGAGCAGAAAGTCCAATTCGGGGCTCCATCTCAGGACACTGGGATTATGACCTGAGCCAAAGGCAAAGGCTTTAACCCACTGAGCCACCCAGGCACCCCCAAAATCAATAGCTTTAGAGCTTATTAAATCACGAGTTTTTCTCAACTGAGTTTGAATCTGTCCAATCTCTTATTGAGTTCTGATTTAAATTGCTGTGCTCATGTCAATGACTATATTCAATGACAGAGTACAGAATTAGAAACCATTCACTTTTCAGTGCCTTTTAATACCTAGGGAGCCAATGAAAGGCTTTCCTTTCCAGATTATTTGCTGAAATTTTATAACCAAAATATAAATGAAGTAGTAGTACTTCTATTTATACACGTAAATGACCTATCAGAAATTTTATTTCTATTTCTCCTTTTCTAACAAAATGCTGATGAGGTCAAGCAAAATCAATGAGAGATTTTCTTTTTTAACCTATGGAGGAAGGTAGAAGGCTGTTGTATGTATGTATATATGTATTTTTCGATGCCTGGGACACCAGAGATAGTCACTTTGACAGTTGACTCTAAGTTTGGATCAGAGGTCAGTTTTTAATAAAAGATCTCATGAAACACATATTCTTATAGTCATTCATTCTTTGTTCTTTTGTACCTCTTATTCCTCATATCCATCCTTTATCCACTTTTGGGGAGGCTGCCTTCCAAGTTAGCCTCTTTCCTCAACACTTTGGGAATTGTTGCAGTGGCCACAGTAATATATTCTTACTAGTTGAGTAACCAACCAACCATTTGCATCACTGACTTGTGTATTTAAGAGTTGAGCGTTTTATCATCATTCTTGCCCCTTTGATCTTGAAGTATTCTTAGATTTCTAATTTCTGGCTTCGTGTTATTTGTTACATGGGATTCCGAAGTATTTTATTAGCCTTTACCTATGTTCCCTTTTATATTTATTTTCTCAGCAACTTCTTCCAATCTTCTGTTTTCAACAAAATACCTTATATTTAGGGATTTCAACAATACCTTAGATTTAGGTGCTTCTCAAAACTACAGTATTGGGGTGCCTGGGTGCCTCAGTTGGTTAAGCAGCTGCCTTCGGCTCAGGTTGTAAGAAACAAAAACAAACAAACAAAAAAACCCTACAGTGTTAAAGACTGAATTGTGTCTCACACCCTCAACCCCAACCTGAAGCCCCAACTCCCAGAACCTGGGAATATAATCATATTTAGAGATAAGGTAGAAGTGATCAAATTGAAATGACCAGAGTATGCCGATACCTTGATCTTGGATTTCTAGCCCCCAGAGCTGTGAGAGGTAAGTTTCTGTCTATACGTCACCTAGTCTATGGCTTTTAGTTGTAGCTGCCTAAACAGACAAAGGCACTGCTAACACTGTGACCTTAACACTCCTTGTCTCCAGGACTGTGAGAAAATAAATTCTTTTTTGTTTAAGCCACCCAGTCAGTGGTATTTTGTTGAAGCAACTCTTAGGAAACCAATACTAATAATAAGCTGTGGCTTTCCCTTTCTAGAAACCTTCTAATTATCTTAAATATTTTGGAGTACAATTCCAGATTATCTATTTTTGCTATTATTTTTATCATTGTCTTCTCAGTGAAGCTTAAGATTTCTGAGCAACCACTGTGTCACTACTTGTTATACTATGTGTAATTCTGACATTAACCACCTGTTTTAACCTGTGTCAGATTCCACAGGTGAAACCACATGGTCTCCAACATGAGTACCCTCACTTCAAACACCAGCTACATTTCAGGGATCCCCAGGTTTCATGAACTTTTTTCCAACCGTTTACAAATTCAGGGGGTCATAAACCTCCTCAGGTTCTATAATTTGCTAGACAGATTCAGAGAATTCAGGAAAGTGCTATACTTGTGATTACACTTTTATTGTAAATTATATAAATCAGGACCAGCCAAATGAAAAGACTCAAAGGGCAAGGTCCAAGAGGGTTGTAAATGCAGAGCCTCTGAGCTGTCTCACGGAATCAGTTTATGTTACTTTCCTGCAACGTGTTCACCAGCCGGGAAGCTCCACTGGGCTTCAGCATCCAGAGTTTTTATTGGGATTTCATTATGTAGGCATGATTGAATCATTGGCTGTGAGTGAACTCAATCTCCAGTCGCAGTTCTCTGTTTACCTGGTTGATCTTTCTGGTGAGTCGTCCAAATGCTGAATCATCTCATCTCTTAGCATAAATTCAAGTGTGATCCCAGAGGCTTACAATCACAGAGATACTCCTATTACTTGGGAAATTCCAAGGATTTAGAGTTTTCCCTTCCAGAAAATAGGGATAAATGCCAATCAAGTTCTTTATTATACAACAGCAACCTCTACTTTATCTTTTTTTTTCCTTTGTGAAACAATAGCCAATTAGTTACTTAATCCAGTAGTTTTTTAAATAACCCAGTAATTCTTAGATAATATTTCTTATTTCCAAGCTAGTTACTGTAATATCTCTTACTTAGATACTGCAATAGTTTCCAAAATAAACAAGAGTCACATTAACTTTAGAGGCAAATTTTCAATTGTTTCACTATACTCCCAAGAATTCTCTTCATTTAAAAAATAAATCTGATTTTTTCAACCAAAACTTTCTTCTATTCGACCCTACTACTCAGTTCCAGCCTTAAATTGGAAGTGAACTACCACTTAATTTCTACAGATAAACCAAACTTACCTACAGGCAACCTGGTATATTGTTACTAAAGTGACTTAAGAATCAGACAGATTGTAATTCAACAAGAAAGATTAAATTTATTTACTAGTTGTTTCACCTTAAGTAACTTACCCTCTCTATGTACTGGTTCTCTATTTTATAAATGGATATAATAACTTCACAGGAACACTTTAGGGATTAAATGTTTAAAATATTTATTAGAACGTCTGGCACCTAGGAAAATGTCAACAACTGGCAGCTACATTTATATTTTATTTTACTCTCCCAGTATATTGTTTCTTTATCCCCACATGGAGGTTTCCTACCCATCTTGCTAGTTGCAGTTCAAAGAGCTCCTCCTTTCTGAAGCTCTTCCTAATTTTCCCCCCAACCAGATGCAGATTCTTTCATTAAAATTGCAAAGTGTTCCCAGTTTCTCTCAGGTAGTTTTCCTGATGTTGTTCTTTATAATGTCTTCATTCTTTGTGCTGTCCTCTCACAACATTGGAACATATGGCCATTGAGGGCAAGACCATTCCGCTGCATCTTGAATTTCTCATGGCACTCAGCACAGACCTCACACTGGAAGATGACTGTTACACTGAGTCATCTGTCATTCAAAATTTGTGAAAGATGCTTCCTATGACATATATTAACTTAAATATTAGAATGAAAAATTCCAGGAGTACCTTATCCTCTTATGGTAGTAACTATTTTTCCTTTTCTTTTTTTTTTTCCTTTAATAGTATAGACAAGTGACAATTTTGTGTGTGTGAGTCTTTTGCTTTAAATGCATATGTACTCATAAAGAAAAGACCTAGTTATTTTTTAAAAACCTAGATAGATGACTTTATCTCTAATTTTCAAAATAGTTATTTAATTTGGAGGCTAGTATGTACACTTACAGATGCAAAAATAAGATTTTGAAAAGTGAACTTTCTTAGGTTGCTCAGTAATTGAGTGGTAGAGCCAGATCTGAAATGCAGCAGGTCCATCTGACCCTAAAACTCGTCCCGTTTTCAACATTCATTATATTGCCTCTTGGTGAAATTCCTACATGCTTTTGTATAACATGTGTTAAGGAAGCAGCCCTTAGGCTAAAGGCTCAGTTAAACCTCTAAAAACAAACCAGTCAGGGGAGTGAGTGACAAAATAAAAACAGAAATGCGGTAATGCTTCCCAGGGCTCACAGTAGTATTGTGCGGACATGAGTGATTAAATACCTGCATCCTATAAGAAAGGTTGAATTCACTGAGGCAACACAGGACTAATGTCTTGGGCATAGCCTTGGCAGAGGGCCAAGATGCAGGAACTCTAACACAATGGATATATTGATTGAAAGCCATTTCTGCATTGGAAGCACTGAGTTCAGTGAGCATGTAGGAGGGAGCTGGCTTTCTTAGGATGGTGATTTGGTAAATATTAGTATTGATAACATTTCAAACAAGGTAGCTGAAGCTTGTGACCAGCTGGGCAGGTTATCACAACTGTGTCTATCTCTCTGGTTATGAGCATGTTGACTCTATGCAATGAAACATCTAGAATTCTTTTGGGTCAGTGTTGGAGAGCCAGTGGGATGTGGCATGTCTACTTCATAATATGGAAACTTTATTTATGGTCATACATGCATGAATGAATACTAGACAGTGAAGTAAAGATACGCTTGTGATGTGCCTTTTCAGAGAGGTGGACGATAACCTTGCCTATGAGCCTTAGGTCCTCCAGGGGGCACCAATAAGCAGCCAGAATTGGTTAAATGTATATCAAAGTCCATCCTGGGACTGCCCATATGTGACTTCTTAAGCAACTGACTCTGAATTCCTTCTGTGATAGCCACAGTCACCTAACAGACATTGAGTTTTCCCTGACACAGCAAATAAAACTCACATCCAATTCTGGTGGTCCTAATTCCAATCCCAGTAACCCCAATGGTACTTTCTCCTGGGGTTATATGAGACATAAAGAAGTTCTCATGCAAAAGACAAACCCATTAGAAACTGCCTCTTCTACTTAACTCAAGTTGAAAAGTTTGTATAGTTAGACAAGTAGTACAGACTGTACCTCTTGACTGTATGTCAAACTGTCCAGAGAATGTGTATTCAACTAATTCTTTCTAGTGAGCAAACAGAAATGTGTTTATATTAGGCACTACGCAGGTGAAGCTGAAACAAACCATTCTTATTCCACTTCACAAATATTATTTTTGCCTTGCAATATTTTCATGCAACATTATTATATACATAATAACTACTTTAATGACACAATTTAAATTTCTGCACAATTGATATTCTGTAAGAATTGAGTTATTTTATACCACTTTTATAGCATTCAATTTATTCTTTTCTGTGCTGTACAGGACTTACTCTGTCTAAATTCCTTCTTAAAATCCTTGGTTAACTCTTTGGTGACTATAGGAAAATATTCATACCTTTTAAAATGTATTTGCTTTTAGAGACATGAAATTATTTTTGGATTTCCACTTTTGAGGATGTGATATATAGACAGTTTTGCCATTTGAATATCTCTTAAAGATTAATCCTAAAACCAAAAGAATGGAAATACACATATGTGCAACAAGAACATAATTTAAAGAAGTTAGGGGAAGGCTAGGACGGTGTATAATTCATTTTATAGCCAGGACTCAATCCATTAATTTAAGAGCTAACAAATCAGGTAACTAAGGTGTGTCTTTTTCATGTCATAAAGCTAAATACTATTCAAGAACCAAGAAAATAACATCAACTATTGTATTGGTAACAATGAGAAGAAAGAAAAGAAGATCTAAAAGGAATTAGGTAGGATATGTTAATTTCTTATGGCCTCACAGTGGAGAGTCAATTGATACTATCAAAATAAATAACATATTAGATATGTTATATTCAGCTATACTTACAGAAGTAACTACTAAATGTTCTAAAAACAGAAAGGCAAACTTCCCAAATTAAAAGGTCATCATCAAGTTCACAAAGCATAAATCGAGGACACACCTAAAACAAAGTGACTAAGAAAAGCAGATGGTAAAAAATAGGAAAAAGTATCTTAGGAAATGAAAACAAAATAAAAAACAACAATAACAAAAAACCAGTGGCCACCATTACTATATCAGGCAAGTAGAATTCAGAGTAAAAATACTGGACAAGACAAATAAAAACACTTATGATAGCAACGGACACAATCTATAAAGATTTTCTGACTTTCATCAATATCTAAGCACCAGTCTTAACTGGATGGTTCAGTCGGTTAAGTGTCTGTCTTCAGCTCAGGTCATGATCTCAAGGTCCTGGAATTGAGGCCTACACCGGGCTCCCTGCTCAGTGGAGGGCCTGCTTCTCCCTCTCCCTCTGCTGGCTGATCACCCTGCTTGTTCTCTCTGTCTGTCAAATAAATAAATAAGATCCTAAATAAATGCAAAATTAATTAATATATATCAATTAATATAATTATTTTTAACATAATTAATATATAAATATACTCATAAACACACAGATACACATAGAGTGAACACATTAAGATATTAAGAAAAGATTTGCTTGTTTTACAAGCCAAATGAAGATGATAGAGATCTAAGTAACATAATAAATTTATGTGTATACTTGTAATTCTATCATCTAAAAACAAAGAATGTACCTTCTTTTCACATTTTCAAGGACCATTAATACACATTGACCAAATACTAGGTCACAGAGGAGATCTCAGTTAATTGGAACGGCTTGGGATACAGACAACATTCTCTGCTTATACTTTGAATTGACTGAGGTCCCACATTAATTAAAATGTAGAAAAAAATATCATACCAATTAAACAGCTCATATCAAAGATATAAACAAAACTGAAATTGCACATATATAGAAAGAAAACATAATGAAAACAAATCAGAACTATGTCTTCTCTATAAAGAAAATTCTTAAATAATCACATTAATAAGGAAGATAAAAAGTCAATGATCAAGAATTGATTAAAGTGGTTTGAAACATGATGAAAAATAAAAACCAAAGAGTATAAAGAAGACATTAAAGAAATAAAGAACACATTAATGAATAAGAAAACAGAAAAATGGCAGGACTAATTCAAATAAGAGTCAATTCTTTGAAAAATAATTAGCCATATAAAGGGAACGTTATTAGCTAATTTAATCAAGGAAAAGTATAAAAATAAATGTAAGAAAAGAAAATAATCATAGATGCAGAAGAATCAAAGGAATTATGAATGACAGCTTTGCTTAACTTGAAGAAAATAAATTTGAAAACCATGATAAAATAGATCATTTTCTAAGAAAATGTTATAGATTAAAACTGACAAAATGACCAGTTTTCCAAAGAGGAAATTGATGTGGGAAACAAAGGCAATAGAGAAAAAAATAAACTTCCTTACTGCTTACAGCCCATTGACAAAAAGTCTGTGAAAGAGGCAGAGTGACATTCCTCTAGGAAATCAGCTGCCTTGATGCTTATGTTTTGCTAAGGGTAAAAGGCAATCAGCTTAACATTATCCTGACTCCCCAAGATCCTGTAAGTCTACTTTAACATAAAAAAATTTCTTTGGAAACTTCCTTTATCTTTGCCCCCTAAGACATATGTCAGCAACCATTTTGTAAGCATATGGCTCACTGATATACGTCTGAAGGGTCTCAAGATTCGAGTTTTATAAGACAGTAATAAATGACATTTTCCTAACAATAGCGAGGCCCCTCGAAGTCCCAGAAACCTTGCTTTCAAAATTCCTTAGGCTTGTGCTATCCCTAACCCTCTCCAAACTTGTAAGTATATAACCAGCCACCTGTCACAACCCTAGTGCAGGTCTTTCTATCCACGGGTCCTATCTCAGTGCTATAATAAAACCCCTTTTTTGCACCAGAGATGTCTCAGGAATTCTTCCTTGTTCCTTGGGTCTGGACCCCAACATTTCTACATCAGAAATAATGTCTGCAAAAAGGTCTTACCCATCTCCCCTAGAGCATCAGAACCATGGTTTGCCAAAAGGACTATATCAAACCTATAAATGACAGAAGAGAAACAGCTATTTAAACTATGACAGCAGATGGACAATGACACCTTTCAATCTTTTTTGTGAAACCAATGTAATGTTGACCATAACATTCAAAAAGGTAGCACATAGAAAAGATTTGTGGATATTAATCTAATAATCTGAAATATTTGCAAGGAGAATAATAATACCTGTCCAAGAGAGGTTCATATACACATTTTACAATGGCTTAATAGGAAGAACTCTATTAATTGGATCATCTCCGTAAATGCCAAAAGGGAATTTTTCTACTTTTGTATTTATACTTGACTTTAAAAAAAGTCTCAAAGTAAAACAGCAATGGAGACAAACTAATATCATGGAATGTATACATTATCTCAACCCAAAGATGTCTTTCCATGATGATTAGGAATAGGACAAGAATTTCACTATCATCACTATGATGTAACATTATTTTGAAAGTAGTATCTGATATAACTCACAAGAAAAAAAAGAGAGGAAAAACTGGAAAGGAGATAAGAACTCTCATTGTTTGCAAATAATGTAGCATGATACCTTCAAAACCGCATATCTAAAACATTATTCAAATTAAAGAATTCAATAGTTTGAGTACAAAATTAACATTTAAATCACTAATTTTCTTATGTATGAGTAATGGACAGTAGAAAAGATAACACAAGAAAAATCTTATATTTTTTTAAATCTTATTCTTAATAGTAGCTCAATATGTGAAATGCCTGGAAAAAGCTTAAGAACAAATAAGGAATATCTGAGTAAATTTAAACCTCTCAAACTCTTCAAGTGTATCCTATTTATACAAAGAAGATTAAATATATAAAGAGATATACTGTTTTCAAACAGGAAGAACCAAAATGACAAAGAAGCTATTTTTTTTCTAAATTAATCTATAAAAGAAATACAGTATCAATGAAAAAATAAAAGGCATTGTGTGTCTATGTGTTTTAAATCCTCCAAAATGATGTTACAGTTCTGTGTGTCTGTTTATCTTTTGTATGAATATATATGTGTGTGTGTATATATAATATATTATATATACACATTTACATGTATTTTTTATAATTTATATATGTTACATATATAAAAATATACATATTTTATACAGAGTGGGAAGACCTCTTCCCTTATGACTTCAAAAACAGAAGGCATAGGGATGCTGGGTGGCTCAGTCAGTGAAGCAGCTGACTTTGGCTCAGGTCATCATCTCTCATCATCTCCAGGGCCTGGGATTGAGCCTGGCATCCAGCTCCCTGCTCAGTGTCTGCTTGTCCTTCTGCTCCTTCCCCATTTATTCCTTCTCTCTCTGTCTCTGTCTCTCTCTCAAATAAATAAAATCTTAAAAAAAAAAAAAAAAAGAAAGAAAAAACAACAGAAGGCATAATCAATAAATTTTGCCCTAAAGTGAAAAATCAAGATACAAATGGCTAAGTCAGAAGAAATATCTGCTACACACAAAGCAGTAAAATGACCACTTTTCATTTATAAACATGCTCTCTGAATCAGTGCTTTAAAAACTAACAAGTGAATGGAAGAAAATGCTGAAGAACAGGAGAAGGTAATGGGGAGACGAGTACGCAAACTTCACTACGATAATAAGTATAAGGCATATAGTAAGTATATAGCGTATACTAAATGACAGGATATTGTAAATATTATATAATTTATGTTACAACCAATACAAGGAAAAAAGCCAGGCAGGGGGTGTTGATTGAAAAATGTTAAGTGTCCCAGGGAAAACTGCAGTATTACAGGTTATTTAAGGAGACTTTCTTTGAAGAGGTAAAATCAGAGAAAAGATTTGCAGAGGGTGAGAATTAGCCAAGCAGATAGCTGGGAGAAGCAGACCAGCCAGAACCAAGTTTATAAAGCATGAGCTCTCCTGGCCAGCATTGAAGATGAGAATAGGCCAGTGTGGTGCAAAGGAGGGAACAGCCGGACCTGAGGCTGACACCAGCGAAAGTACAAGGGCCATGCAGCATAATGGAGGAGGGGCCCAGGAGTAAACCCAGGGAGGTAGCTTTCCCATGAGGAAACCGGGTACTCAAAAGGGAGGTTTGAGGAAGCAGAGTGACCTGGTGGACTCAGGTTTTCATTGGTTTGCTCTGCAGTGAAGATTTCAAATTGACTGTAGGGAGGGAAATGTAGAAGCAGAAAATAAAAATGACTCTAAAACTCAAATTAAGAGAAATATAAATTAAACAATAGTCCTAAACTGTTGGCATTCATTAGATAAGCAGATATAATACATTTTTTTGAATGGTAAATGGCTATGGCCAAGCTGTAGAGAAAAACATTCTTTTTCTGGTGCAAGTTACATTGGTTTGAAAGCATCTGTCAAGAAAAAATAAAAAACTACAATTCCCCATCTATGAATTCATACTATAGGTTTAGCAGAAAATGTCTGAAATTATATATAGTTATATATTTATGTATATTTATATACACATACACATATACATACACAAGGATATTATATGTGTTTAAAAACATTCAAAAAGTCCATGAGTATAAGACTAGTTAAATAAATTTCAAAAATATATCGAATGGGGTATCTTACAGTTTTAAGAAAATATGATTACTGATATATTTGCACTTCTACAAGTTTTGTTTGTTTGCATGCACATTTTACACACTTTTCCTTTGCTGCTGCTGCTTTTTATTTTTTATTTTTTTACCCCGTTTTCCTTTTCTCTATTAGATTAATCTGGTTATCTGATTTTCTTTATTACTTACCCTAGCTCATAAGTTTGGAAGTTATCTATACTTTTATTCTTTCAGTGGTTTCCTTTAAAATCTCATTCAGTCTAATGATCTATAGCCTATCCCTACCCACAAGTATTTGAGAACACACAAAAGTAATCATTATGGCTTCCCCTTTCTTTGGTCGTTAGAATTTCAAAGATATTTATGGACTAAATCAGATTGGCCATTTCTCAGGGCACTAATTTTCCTTTGTTGTATATGTGGACTTGACTTTGTGTTTTCTTGTGTGGTTGTGAATCTCGGTTGTGAGCAAATCTTTTGTCGGTGTTGCTTTGTTCACCTCTGACTATATTCTCAGAGGCAGTGTTTCTTTGGATTCTGCAAGTGCCTCTGTGTTTTACTTGTCTCAGACAGATTTTATGTTCATGTTTGGTCTTAAGGTTCTAGCACCATACAGGTTCACTGCGTTTAAACCACTGTGTTACATATGGAACTGGCTCCGATTCAATTTCATGTTGGTGTCTTTTTCCTTCCTCACTCATGGTCCCAGTTAAATGGCAAGATTCCTTTGCTGCTGTCTTAGGCTGGTGTATGATTTTTTCTGTTCCTGAAATAAAACTAAGGAAATCTTTTGAGGCCCCATCTATATGGAGACTTCCCTGCAGGATACCCTATTCTAAGACTGGTGGGTGAGAGGAGACAAAACTCCAACCACAGCCCATACAATGTATCTCTTCCAATACAGCTCTAGACTGTCAGAATCTCACATGCCCATGCTCACAGACACTTGGATAGTAGTCCTTTGTCTCTGATGTTTAAAAACCTTAATGGTCTGATACTTTGTCAAAAGTCCTTTTTTTTTTCTTTAACAGCTATAATATACCAGTTGTTCCATTATTTTTCCCAACTTTGGGGTTCCCATTTTCCTGTTGTTGCATATGTTGTCTTTTCCTGATGATGGGACAATTCCTTCTGTCACTAATATTTTTTTTTCTTTTTTAAGTAGGCTCCATGCCCAACACAGAGTTTGAACTCGTGACCCTGAGATCAAGAGTCAGATGCTCCACCCGCTGAGCCACACACGCACCCCTAATAACTTTTTTTTTTTAAGTGAACTTATCTTTGGTGTAGTTAATTTATTGTGGGATTGACATGTACGAGTCGCTAAAGCGTTCCTACATACTTTCTGCATTCTTCCTGGGTTCTAAGACCAAACCAGGTACTATTTATTTGGTTCATTTTAGTCTCCTAAGCCCTAGCATAGTATAAATCCACACCTTACTCTTGCATATGTTACTGCCTAATTTCTTTAATTTCCCTCTGTACCTCTGAGCAGTTCCTAAAAATATCAAATTCCGGGGATTCCTTAGGCAGTAGGCAGAATTTTCTAGTCCCACTTTCATGGAAGGTACATTCCTTAAGCTGCCAATTTTCCTCAGGGCACCCTGTGATCTATCCTATCCCCTTTTTTACAGTCGAGACCTATTCTCCTATTCCAGCTTAGGTCCTAAGCCCTACTCCTCAAAGGCTTTTATCCAGGTCTACTTCCTCTGTGGCTATAGCCTTTGGCTTGTAGTAACTCTTCATTTTTGTCATAAAGAGATTTTTCTTTCCTTCTTTTGACCTTGATTATATATTTAAAATTATTTTCTTTTTCTATTTTATCCAACATTTTTGTGTGTTTGGAAGGGGTGCCATATAGATGAAGTCTATCTTCCACAGTATCTAGAAATCAATCACTGAGATTGATCTGGAAGTGTTAACACTTAGTCTTTCTTAAAACAGAAAAGTGAGTATGTTTTCCTGAAATCTGATTTTCATTTTTATTTTTATTAAGATTTTATTTATTTAATTGCAAAAGAGAGAGAGAGAATGAGAGAGAAAGAGCATGAGAGGGGAAGGTTTAGAGAGAGAAGCAGACTCCCCACAGAGCAGGGACCCCCCCCCATGTGGGATTCGAACTTGGGACTCCAGGATCATGACCTGAGCTGAAGGGAGTTGCTTAACCAACTGAACCACCCAGGTGCCCCAGAAATCTGATTTTTAATCACAAAACAAAAAGTGGGAAGAACATTTAAAAGGAAGCAACAAAGGAATAAATATAAACTGAAACAGCCAATGTTCTTGCCTAGATTATAGTGCAAGATAGAATATGAAGTCATTTGTGAATAGTAAAAATGCACTTAGCAAAATGGAAAAATTTATTTAGCACCTACCATATGCCAGTTCCTGTATTAATCCCACTAAGCTCAGAATATTTAAATAACTTTAAAAATGTCATAGATCCAATAGATATTTGTGCTGAAATTCAACACCAGGCATAACTAGTTGTTTATTCTCAAGCGTGGGAGTCCAGAGACGTATTCTGAGAATTCAACAACATATGAATTATAAATACTGACTGTAATAAGAATTCACATCTGAAAGCCATTTCTGTGGAATCCACCTTTTCTTAAGTCAGTGTTTCTGGGGTCTGAGGAGCCTTGATAGTAGAAAAAAATGACCCAGACATGCTCTGGGACAGGGCTGAAATATCTTTCCCTTAAACTGAGTCTCTATTTCATTCAAGTTTTCCAAGATCAAGTCAGTGTGACAAGCTTTTATGGGCTTTTTGTTTTATGTTCCCTCAGATTTTTTTTTTCTTTTTTTAATACTAATCTTGCTGGTGTTGTAGTAGGTTGAAATGGATTTTCTCACATCTTTTTTTGGATAGGAAGGGAGACCAGAGTCCCCAGCAACTGGCTGGCTTATTTTACAGAAACTCTCAGGAAAGTTCCCTGCTTGGTCCAACTCTGGGCCTGTGGGAACTGGGAAGGACAGCCCAAAGGCTGTCCCACCTCAGCTGCCTCTTCATGGAGGACCTTCTTGCTCTGCAAAACATGTCATCCTTGTGTTGTCCTCCCTCTCCCACTAAGATCCAGCACACAGATTTTTTAAGGGTCAGAGACAAGGCCAAATTTGTCAAATACTTAAGTATTTAATCTAATCTTTTATCTAAACTAAATTTTTCCTTTGTAATCTTTCTTTCTGTCTGGTTTCCCTTTCAGGTTATTGCCATTAGTACCATAACTTGCCTCTCCACCCACTTTTTTTCAACCTTGAAGATATTGATAAGACTAGGGGGAGGTATTTAAAAGGAAATAACCAAGATAACTGAGGGTGTGGACTTATTTGTGCAAGAAAACTGATCCCAGAAGGAGTCCCGTCATTTAATACTCTTACAGCCCCTCTGCTCTGAGCTAGAGAAGGGGGGTGCTTAAGTAATTCGAATAAGCAATTTTATTTTCGTAGTTCCTGTTTTTCAGGATTTGTAGATGTTTAGACAGAGATCAAATATCTGTGATTTTTCAAAATGCTGTAACTTACATTTGCAATCCTTTTGTTTCTTTCTGTTAGTTCTTTTTCAAAAATGTGAGCTTTTTTGAAACATGGAAGAAATGGGCCTTCTTGTGAGCCCTGGGACACTTATGCCTGCCAGTAAGTTTATGATAATGAGCATCTGTGTAGGCTGTGGCCAGGAATGGCAGACGCACACAGGTTTGAAGACCTCCTAGCCCACAGTTTTAGTCTGTGGGCCAACTGGACTTTAGCCTCTCCAGCTCTTTTGGAGTGTATAGGGAAAACATGGCACCAGACCCAGATCCCACTGGCTTATCCAAAAGATAATCCAAATGACTCGGCCACATAAGACTCAGAGCTTACAAAATGTCCAAATACAGCTTCGCCTAATTACCACAATTAGGTCATGTAGACTCTCCTATATCACATTGACTCTCATCTAAAGATAGGAAACTGAAACTTCAGGAGGTGAGTGTCTTAGGTCACCATAGAAGTATATAGCAAAACTGAAACCAAACACAGGTCTTCTAAATCCCAAATTCAACTTTCAACTGCAAAGGAAAAGGAAAATGCTGGATTTCCTCTTATCAGAAATTCAGGCTGCTGAAGCTGGTGGTGGAGTATACGCACTGAGCAAAGATTCTTGGTTGAGGAAATAAGTCTTTCTGAAAGTGTAGTCCATGCTCTCCTGTCTGCACCCTGTGCCTTATACTGGCAAAGAGGACTACATCTATCAAAGAAAAGGGTGCCTGTTTCTTCTCAGCATGTGCCCACTGCTCTCCCAGCCATGACCCCAGAGACATCTTTTTCCCAATGGGGTTGTATTATTATTATTTTTTTTTTCTTATCAGAGGAACTGCATAGACTAAAATATACCCTGGTTAAAAAATCCCACCTGAGTGGAAACTTCCAAGGTAGGTAGAGCTGCTGATACATAGCTCATGCCAACTTGTCAGTGATGCGACCATTCTACAGATTGAACTTAATGGCACAAATTCAGTGTGTTTGTTTTTTGTTTCAAGTGAAGGAATATTTCTTAAGGCTGAAGCTGTGTCTAGACAAGGGTTCCCAGATAATGACTCTCCCATCACCCCCCATTTTGCCCTTCTCTTTTCTTTAGTCCATGAGGCTGCTTGGCTCTTTGAATTTTTCCACTGGTCAGAAATTGGGACTTAAATGGGACTTTTTACTCCCTTCTTGATAATCCAAGATCCATATTTTATTTCATTTATTTATTTTTTAAGATTTTATTTTTATTTATTTGGCAGAGAGAGACAGAGATCACAAGCAGGCAGAGAGGCAGGCAGAGAGGGAAGGGGGAAGCAGGCTCCTGGCTGAGCAGAGAGCCTGATGTGGGGCTCAAGCCCAGGACCCTGAGCTCATGACCTGAGCCAAAGGCAGAGGCTTAACCCACTGAGCCACCCAGGCGCTCCAATCCAAGATCCATATTGTCCCATGTACCAGGATCTACTTTCCCAATTTACTAATTATATAGCAAATCCATATAAAGGATCTGTCGTAAGAACCAAGTAAGATGTTATCAGTCCCCTAGTGCCAATTGGATAGTGCCAATTTTGATGTGCCAATTCTTTAAAGTTAAGACTTAAGAAAATGAATCTCTGATGTGGGAAATATTGTTATATATGGGTATCATAGGTAGCTTTCTAAAATAGTTCCCAATAATCCCTGTCTCTGGTATTCTCACCATAGTGTGATCTCCCCTTGAGTGTGGATTGGACCTACTGAGTTAGCTTATAAATGACTGTGGCTTTTCTCTCTTTGGCTCAGCTTGGGTGCTTGTCCTGATGGAAAGGACCACTTGCCAAGGAACAGAGGGCTGCCTCTGGCCAATAATCAGTGAAGCACTGAAACCCTCAGTCCAACATCCGACACAGAACTGAATCCAACCAAGAGCTCATGAGTGAACTTGGAAGCTGATCCCTTCCCCATCAAGCCTTGAGATCAAATACAGATTTGTCCAAGGCCTTGACTATGGCTTTTTGAGGAACCCTAAAGTAGAGGACTTAGCTGGATTTTGATCTAACAAGTTGTGAGATAATAAATACATGTTGCTGCTAAATTTCAGAGTAATTTGTTATATAACAATAAATAACTAATCCAGTGGGTGCATAGAGAACATTCTGATAAGTAGGGTTTTTCTGACATCCCGTCATTTAGAAAGAAACTATCTGAGGGGTGGTCAACCAAGTTCTTCATTCAAATTGGGAAATTTCAGATAGCTTTCTTGAGATATATTTGAAATTGGAACTTAAACTATGGTAGATTCTCAATGATTTTATTAATATTAGTGGGAATAAGACTGTTACTTTAGAATTCCATGTGAGAGTTCAGATTATGCCACAGAGAAGGAAGATAAAATGTATAGAGTGAACAAAGAAGTAACCACATGTTAATGGAAAAATTGCTTACTTTTTAAAAGCTTCAGTTCTCTTATGTCACAAAAGGGAGCAACTGGACTAGACTATCTCTAAGGCTCCTTCTAGGTTTAGATTCTATGGACAAATCTTGACTGCTTCTAGAGTCACTGCCCCACCCTCTGCAAAAGAAAGAAAAAAGAAAAAGAAAAAGAAAAAGAAAAAGAAAGAAAGAAAGAAAGAAAGAAAGAAAGAAAGAAAAAATTAAATTAAACTTATACCAAAGACCTGATTTTCTGTACAGTATTTCCCTATGGATCTTTCATTACCCATGGGAATTCTGAATCTTCCTTGGAATAACTGAATAAAAATATAGAAATCCAGAAATTGGATAAATGATATATTAGATTACCAAAACCAGATCATTCTAAAGAGGAGGTTACTTCTATTTATTTATTTATTTATTTATTTTCAGCATAACAGTATTTATTGTTTTTGCACCACCCAGTGCTCCATGCAATCTGTGCCCTCTCTAATACCCACCACCTGGTTCCCTCAACCTCTCACCCCCACCCCGCTTCAAACCCCTCAGGTTGTTTTTCAGAGTAAGAGGAGGTTACTTCTAACAAGACCCGGAAAAAATTACACATAGGAGAAAATCCTCGTGTTCTTAGAGCCAAAAATGCTTACACAGCATGCATGCTTAGAAGGAGTACTTAAGAAGCTTGGATCAGGGGTGCCTGGGTCGCTCAGTGGGTTAAGCCGCTGCCTTCGGCTTGGGTCATGATCTCAGGGTCCTGGGATTGAGTCCCACATCGGGCTCTGTGCTCAGCAGGGAGCCTGCTTTCTCCTCTCTCTCTCTCTACCTGCCTCTCTGCCTACTTGTGATCTCTCTCTGTCAAATAAATAAATAAAATCTTCTAAAAAAAATTCTAAAAAAGAAGCTTGGATCATAAAACATACATAGGGGCACCTGGGTTGCTCAGTGGGTTAAAGCCTCTGCCTTCATCTCAGGTCATGGTCTCAGAGTCCCGGAATAGAGCCCCGCATTGGGCTCTCTGCTCAGCGGGGAGCCTGCTTCCTCCTCTCTCTCTCTGTCTGCCTCTCTGCCTACTTGTGATTTCGGTCTGTAAAATAAATAAATAAAATCTTTTTTAAAAATACATAAAATTGATAAATTAGACTACTAAAATTTAAAAAACTGGTCTTTGACAGATACTACTCGTAAGAATAAAAGAAAGGTACAGAATGTGAGGGAGATAATATTCACAATATATATTTCTGATAAAGGACTGATCGTCAGCGTATAGAAAGAATTCTTACAACTCAGCTATTAGGAGACTAATAACCCAATAAAAAAAGGTTGGTAAAAGATTTGAACAGTTCTCAAAAGAAGATATATTAATGGCATATAAGCACATGAAAAGATACTTAACAAGTGTAGTCATTGGGGAAATACATATGATATCCACATGAAATGTCATTTCACACTCATTAGAATGTCAAAAATAAAAAGACAAAGGGGTGCTTGGGTGGCTCAGTTGGTTAAACGTCTAGCTCTTGGTTTTAGCTCAGGTCATGATCTCAGGGTTATGAGATCAAGCCTGGCCTCAGGGTCTCTGCTAGGCATGGAGGCTGCTCAAGATTCGCTCTCTCCCTCCTCCCCCCACCCCCTGCTGGGCTCTCTCTCCTTCTCTAAAGTAAATCAATAACTATTTTAAAAAATAGTAAAATTAAATTAATTAAAAAGATTAAGAATACACCAAGTGATGATTAGGATATGGAGCAGATGAAACTCACACGTTGATAGTGGAAATGTAATATTATATGGGAACTTTGGTAATCTTTTGCAGATTTTCAAAAAAGAAAACGTGTATTTATCCCATGAACCAGCAATCTCACTTTCGGGTAGTTAACCAAGAAATATAAAAATGCAATCTCACTTTTAGGTAATCAATAAAAATAAAAATATATCTACACAAACCTTTGTTTCGAATTGTCAAAAGCTAGACATAACTCATAAGTGATCATCCACAAGTGAATGGATGAACAAAAGTAGTATATCCACAGGATACAATACTATCCAGTCATAAAAAAAATAGCAAAGTATGGACAAACACAAAATTAGATGAATCTAAAAACTTTTAAGTTGAAAGAAGTTAGAAACAAAAATGTAGGGGTGTCTGGGTGGCTTAGTAGTTCAGGTCATAATCTCAGGGTCCTGGGATCGAGCCCCGAATCAGGTTCTCTGCTCAGCAGGGAGCCTGCTTATCCCTCTCTCTCTCTGCCTGCCTCTCTGTCTACTTGTGATCTCTGTCTGTCAAATAAATAAATAAAATCTTTAAAAAAAAGAAACAAAAATGTACATATTGTATAGTTCCATTAATATAAAATACTGAAAATGCAGGCAAAAGTGGACAAAAAAAAAAAAAAAAAAGCCCAAGTGCAGGGGCATGAAAAGGATGGATGGCAAAGGAACATGAGAAAACTTTTTGAGTAATGGATACAGGGATTTTGTATTTTGATTGTGGTGTATGTATCCGTCAAAGCTCTTTAAATGGATGTCATTTATTAGATGTAGATTATTCTTCAATGAAGTTTATTTAAAAATGGCCTAGTGGTAGGACAAGAGGAGAAAACAATCATGAGGTGAAAGGTGAATGACTGAGTGGGTTTTTGAATGAAAGTCCTCATCCAACAGGCAGTAAGATTGAAATGGATTTGGTTTTGAGCTTTGGAAAATGCTACTCAGCTTCCAGATTTAAGACAGAGGTTTTTCTTTACCTCTCAAATGTCTTTATGTGTCATTATATTCCACAGGTCTGGGTTATTCTACTACTTTTTTATTGAGAAACTTTCTACATAAGAGCCTACACGAGAGGGGCTCCAGACCGTTCCAGATCTGTAAATGGCTATGGTTTGGGGTTTACTCTTTCTCACATTAACAGTGGGAGACATAATAAAACCATCAGGAAAGAGGGGTAGTTTCCCAAGTACTTACAATCTTTATGTTTGAGACAGGAACACAAATAACCAACCTATCATGAAGGGGAAAGTAAGAGAAACAAGAAATTAATATCGTCTCAGAGAAGTCTTTTGAAACTATCTAGAGGATTGGATCAGTAAGTAGTAAGTGTACAACACTCACCATTGGTCAGGCAGAGTGTTGGGTTCTGAATCTGGAGATGATCCTGACATAGATCATGAGCTAACAGAAGTCTTGTTTGCATCTTTATTATGTGAGGAAACATCAGTTTGCCTTTCAATAATTCAATTCATCTGAACCACAAAAATTGAATATTTTGAACAGAATCAACCCTTAAAGTTTGTTTGGGGCAGGGGTTAAGAGCCTTTGTGCATATTTTAGCATCAGTTTCTGTTTCATTTCACTGCCCTTCTTCCATCTAACATGTCTGGCTTCTTAGAAAATCTACCCCATTTAAAACCTGGTTCAATGTGAATGGTATTTAGACAGAAATAGTCCATTTCAAAATAAGAGCTTTTGTACAAACAGAGCAAGGGGCAGGTAATATTTTATCACTGCTTCTAGTTCACACTCAGTTCATAAAACTACTTGCTGAGAGAGCCAGCTTCTTAAGTCACTGGGATTCAATAGTGCTACTCAGGGCGATCTTGAAAGAGTAGGATTGAATTAACTAGGCAATGGAAAACCTTGCTGGGAATAATGGGGTTCCTATGTGCATTTGAATAGCTTTGATAGGCAGTCCTTACTAGAGAACAGGAGATCCAATGTAAGCCAAGAGGTGCTGTGAGTCCTAGCCATACAAAGCAAGCATGATCAATGCTTTTCTAACCTGGAACTTTGTAAGTTTTAATTGGTCAGTGGTTTAATGAGTTCTGGGTATGTTTTTAGCACTGAGATGCTGACACAGGTGACAAAAGAATTATAAGATATGGTTCTTGCTAGTAATGGTTTTATGTAATTGTAATAGTGTGTAGGAAATATAAGCATCTTAAACCATAAACATACATAAAATTGTCTTCTTAGTTGCCCAGTGAGTGTTAATTAAGCCTGTTAGTGTTCTGAAAGCTGAAAGTTGAGATCATTTAGCTCTTCTTTCTAGGCTAGGAATACAATGATCAAACACTAGTAGAAGTTTGGGGGCCACTAAGAGGTATTCTTTTCACCCTCTTTCCTTTAGACAAAACAGGCCTCCCCTGACCTATATAACATATTTACCTCCAAGTCCCAAGTTCCCTGGTTAGTTATAAAACGTGCTGTCAAGGGGGTTGGAAGAGATGGAGTGGCCGAATGATGGACATGGGGGAGGGTATGTGCTATGGTGAGAAAATAAATAAAAAAAAGAGCCAGAAAAAGTGAAAAAAAAAAAAAAAGTGCTGTCAAAACTGATCGTTCCTCCGACTAAAGAGAGTAAAATGTAGAATACTTTGCATAAATAGACATGGTGTGAAGCTGATCTCTGTGAAAGAAAATACTTAATGGGTAGTAGGTGGATTTGTCAGAAGTGTTCATGACATTTGTAAATAATTTTGACTCCTAACACACATGACATTTGAAAGTTTCAGGATTTTTATGTTGATATTCTCTTCAATATTCTTGTCACAATGTTATTCCTTATGATATCTCAGAAAAAAAATCCAGATTTTGAAAATGTGAGAAGTGTTTTTTCTTCAGGAACTCTAGTTATTACTTGTAGCCTCTTATGTGAGGCTTCTCTGGGAGGTGGAGCTCATACTGTTTTTCTCTTTTTCTCCTTTCCTGAGCCCAGGTGGCCATTCTTATTAAAGAAATGATTCCCTCAACTGGCCTTTCCAGGGCCTTTAAAAAGCACCCACTGTGCTTCTCCTGCCTCTTTGAACCTTCTGTAAGTCTAGGGAAATTTCGTCTCAGAATATTTCCTTGAAAATATAATTTTCACATATTGTCTTTTAAAAGCCATCTTTTTGAAGCTCATGCCATTGGACTCTACTCCCTCTCCCCGTTTCCCCTGTCCGAGGGTTTTTGCCCATGTCTTTGTCTCCACACACTTTGGTCATCCGATGTGACTCAACCTCCACACAGATGACCCACCCCAACACTCAGTCTTTGTCCCTTCACTGCACCACGTTTGCCAAACATTCCCAGTCACACCTCAACATGTAACTGCTTCACAGCAAAACCTTATGTAGAGCTCTTTTGTTTACCTGTCCTGTAACTAATCTTCTATGAGGATATTTAGATCTTTAGCTAAAAAGTCCTCCTTTCTTCCAAATCCTTTAGCCTTCCCACTTCTTCACTTCTTTCTTTCTTCAGGAAAGAACCCATTGTCCATTGACAACTTTTTGACACCGTAGTCCCCCTTATCTGCGGTTTCAGTTACTTGGAGTCAACCACTGTCTGGAAGGAGATGATTCTCTTTCTAACGCTTTGTCAGGTCAGTAGTAGCCTCACACCAGGTCTCAATGCCTAGGTCATTCTCTTCTCTTCATGCCATCGGGCAGGCATTTCATCATCTCACATCATCACAAGAAAGGAGAGTAGAGTACAATAAGATATTTTGAAAGAGAGAGACCACATTTGTTTAATTTTTATTATGGCATATTTTCATAATTGTTCTATTTTTGTTATTATTGTACTGTTGTTACTCTCTTGCCATGCTTTATGTATAAGTTAAACTTGATCATAGGTATGTATGTATAGAAAAAAACATAGTATATATAGATATGGTTTAGTAATGCCTGTTTTGGATATCCACTAGGGGTCTTCAGATGTACCCCCACAGATAAAGGGGGCGTACTCTCCCCTAATTTCTTTGGTCTTCAGGCTTTTGGTCACTGATGTTTAGTTTAAGGTTGGATTGTTGTGAGTATAATTTTGTGATTTCAGTGTGCTGTGCATGAAGGAAATGTTTGGTTGGTAGGACCCTGATATACATTTGTTGACACTATTCTTCTTTTCTTTTTTTTTAAATTTTTTTAAAGAGTTTATTTATTCATTTGACAGACAGAGATCACAAGTAGGCAGAGAGGCAGTCAGAGAGAGAGAGGAAGAAACAGGCTTCCCACTGAGCAGAGAGCCCAATGTGGGGCTTGATCCCAGGACCCTGGGATCATGATCTGAGCCGAAGGCAGAGGCTTTAACCCACTGAGCCACCCAGGCACCCCGACACTATTCTTCTTAACAGCAATGAGAAATCCTCAGGAATCAAACTCCCATATTTTTCAGTTAAATGATCCTCTAACTGAGGTGGCTTTTCACGTTTATGCTATGGATCTCTTTGGCTGGCCTGTGAAACCTACAAGTGTTTTCTCAGAATAAGTTGCTAAATTCCCAAAATAAAATACCTAGGACTACAAAATGAAACAAGTTTCACTGAAATGCAATTATCAAAACATCACCAAGCACCTTTGAGATTTGGTAATCTATGGGCTTTTTATTAACATATTAAATCACAAGAGGTCGTGTGAGGTCAAATAATTCCCAAGTATTTCAAAAAATCTGTAACATTATATTAATAACAACAATGGAAATGATAAAAATAATAACAGCAGCAACAACAACAAACCATTGCTAATAGTCAGAGGTTTGTTGCCTATATTCAAATTCATGAAACCTCCTAATCTTATCCATGGACTTCCAGTCTCTGTACCCCCACCCCCACCCTGTGCTCCCAACTACAAATGCCAAGGACCCAGGTTAAGGGCCATTACTGTAACTAGGGTTCAGTTTGACCCTTCAGATCGTTATCATATCAAAATGATTAAAGTGTAGAAATTAAGAAAGGTCTGCTAACTCAGCCAACTAACAGTCACAGGTTGGCGTGTCCAATGGATCAATGTTGAGACTTAATCAACGTTTCTCCCCCCACCGCAAAGAAAACATATGGTAAGTAGAATGATGAAAGGGGATAGCTGCTGCTGACATGTTCTATAAGGAATTCAGAAGACAGAACTGGAAATCTTAGTAATGTTAGTAGCCCAGATATATGTTATGCTCAGAAAACATTCATCTGAATTAATATATGCTGTGTTTGGGACGATGACCACACTACCTGGAGCTTAGTTACAGCTCAACAGATGTTTATTAAAGGTCAGAAATCTAATAATGAAACTTCTTAATAAAGCGAATGAAAAAGGAAAGTAATGAACAAATAGGCTTATAAGAAAATAAAATCTGACTTCATCTGATTCCCTCCAGCCTTGAAAAGAAGCTTAAAAGAATTGAAAGGAAGAAGAGTAGAAAGCAGTGTCAATGTCTGCTAGACTACAAAGTGCCCTATCGTTATAATCACAGGAATTTTTAAAGATATCTAATGACAGTTATATTTTCAATACCCCCAAAAAACAAGCTGGAAAAGTAGGTGCTTGCATTTAGAACTTGTCATAAAAGGAATCTTTCAAAGTTGCGTTAAAAACTGGTTATGATATTTCAAATAACTGGAGAATATCCAGAGAACCTTTTAGCTAATCTTTTAGCTCATGAAAAGATTTTTGAAGTAAACCCATGGTAAGAAACTTCCAGCTGATTGGCAACAGGTAAAGTACTTTTATATTTACTTCTATCTCAAGGAAAAAAAAATTTCAAAGTCAGATATTTATTTCTATTGAAATCTGAAGGTGACATACAGTTGCTTGATTCCAAAATGATCTGCTACATAAAAGTGCTTCTGATATTTTATCTTCTGAAAGGAGACACCTGTGTAATGCTGCCATCATTTGTAAGTGCCACAAAGACAGAGAATGTAAACACATTTCATTTCTACATTAAAGATACTGCTTTAATGGGAATAAAATGAGATGACTTATCAACAACCATTTCCCTTTTGGTAACAAGATACTAAAGATACTAAAGACCATTCCCCAGACTTCAAATCCAAAATCCAAACTTCAAATCCCAGACTTCAAATCCCATAAAATACTTGCATTTGGTCAAAAATTTTTTAAAAATTAAAAATCGATCAGTCAATAAAAGAGAGTGTCTGTTTCTTATGGTTTCATTCCTGTATCTATTCACTTACTAAAGAACTTTTTTTTACAACTCTAATAGAAAAATACCCAGAGTTACAGCCATTTCTCTTACCTATTTCCTTTACAAATCAAGACAGAGACACTTTACTTCTAGCATAAAACTTATCAAGAAAAAGAAAGCATCAGAGTAATATTTTGTTTATAAAACTTGTTCCAAATTAGTCACCAGTAAAATGACAGCTTCAACAATAGTAAAAAAAAAAATTTTTTTTTGGCATATCTGTAAATGTAGGAAAAGTTATCATTTTTTCTCAAAGTAACAGTTTTATAATTTTATAAAAATTCTATGCTTTAATAATATCCTCTGTGATAATTTAATAAGAACTCTAAGCTTTAATAGTATCCTCAGTGAAGGAAAGCATCATGTAGGCTTGCTAGACTGGTGGGAATTAACAACTTAGAAAATCAAACTGCTTACTTTAGTAGTTAACTGTCACTAAGGTTAATGTGTTTCCATTAGAAAGCCTCCCAGTTAGAGAGCAATGCAATCTCTACACAAGGCAGAAACGTCTTCCTTGCTTTCTTTGCTGCAGTTTCAGAGCCATTTGCTTGGCTCATTCTGGAGGATTTCAGAGCAGCATCACACATAGCCCCTCTGATTTAGTCTCTAGACTAGACTAGACTGTCGTGCAATACGATTTTGAGCATTAGAATGGATTTGGCAATATTGAATGGTTTGCCTTTCTTTCTGAAAGTGTGTGAAACGTTACAAAGAAAAAAAAAAACGAACTTTTTCTCATGGACTAGGAGTACAAATCGAAATCTATGTGTAGTTTTCCAGTATCCTAATGCGTGCTAAAAGATGTTTTCTAGAATACGAAGAACGGTACCATCGAAAGATTTCAATTTGTAATCTGTCTACAAATACTATAAATCTTAACAGTTAGTGGCAGAAATGTCTGTCCATTTTACTTACACTATTTGTTTTTCTTTGAAAGCATGGTGTGTGCAAAGGTATCTGGCTTGGGTTTTGCGGAGTGGAAAAACATAAATGAAACTAGAAAAAGAGCTTGTGGTGGTGAATGTTGTAGAGTGTAAATTAAATCCCTAATGACATAACTTGGTGAGTTTTTCATTTTTTGACAAGTAAGCTTGCATGAGGTAAGCTTGATTCCTGTGGAGACAGTGCATTCAGCAGTTGGCTCGTTTGATCTTACCTCTCAATATCCGAGTGGAGATGAGCTCTTGGATGGGGGTTTCTCTTATGTCAATGTCTACATAAAGTTAGCTCATGCCAGCTGCTAATGAAACCTGGCTTCAGAGGAGCAGGTGTTGTTCTTTTAATAGAAACATACCCTCCATCTGGAGTTCTTGATAGCAATTTCTCCTAATATTATTGTGTGTATAACTATGCCTCTTAGTTTTTTGTTGTGGTTGTTGTTGTCATTTTGTTTTTTATTTTTTGTGTTTTTTTCACAAAGATATTCAACTCTTCTCCTTTTCTCTTTTTGGATCATGTTCTGAGTAATAGTTCTCTGGGCATCAAGAATAACTGGAATAATTCGTGCTGCAGTTTTGCTTGGAGGACCACGGCAGTCTCCATTATGCATTTAATAGACAATCGTGTTTTCAGGTCTAAAATAAATACAAATTATCAAAGGATAAGATGACCTACTGAGTGATTTTACTCATAAATCTTCTTTGATGTGATTCTTAAGGACTTGGAAGTACCAAATTTCAACTGTTCTGTAACTTAAAAAGAAAAAAAAATGTCAAAACTTTTCTAGTTCAAAATCCAGGTTGAGACATTTTATAAGAACTTTGTAAATGTCTATGAAACTATGTTATCCAGGCCATTTTTGTTTTATTTGGAGAAAATGAAGTATCCAAAGCTTGTTTTCTCTAGCACAAAATACAGATACTCTCCTTCTTATCGTCAAACACTCACAGAGCCCCATTCCATTGGTTTGTTTGGATCAGTCAATAACAGATTCTAGTTCAAAGTTTGATCACTCATTGACCTTATGATTCCTACTTTTTGTTGTGTGGTCTGAAATTGTCCCATAACTGGAGGAGGAGTCAAGATGGCGGAGAAGAAGCAGGCTGAGACTACTTCAGCTAGCCAGAGATCAGCTAGATAGCTTATCTAAAGATTGAAAACACCTGAAAATCCATCAGCAGATTAAAGAGAAGAAGAACAGCAATTCTGGAAACAGAAAAACAACCACTTTCTGAAAGGTAGGACCGGTGGAGAAGTGAATCCAAAGCGAGGGGGAGAGAGACCCCGGGGGGAGGGGCCGGCTCCCGAGAAGCGGCAGAGCAACAGCGCACAAAATCATGACTTTTAAAAGTCTGTTCCGCTGAGGGACATCGCTCCAGAGGCTACCCGGGGTGAAGCCCACGCGGGGTCAGTGTGGCCTCAGGTCTCGCAGGGTCACAGAAGAATTGGGGGTGTCTGAGTGTCGCAGAGCTTGCGGGTATTGGAACGGGAAAGCTGGCTACAGAGACAGAGCCGACAGTGAGCTCACAGCTCGGTGTTACCTTGAATGGGTCGCAGGCTCGGTGAGCTCGGAGCGCGGCCGGAGGTCAGGCAGACGGGAGTAACTGGGCGCTGTTCTCTGAGGGCGCACTGAGGAGTGGGGCCCTGGGCTCTCGGCTCCTCCGGGCCGGAGACCAGGAGGCCGCCATTTGTATTCCCGTCCTCCAGAACTCTACGGAAAGCGCTCAGGGAACAAAAGCTCCTGAAAGCAAACCCAAGCGGATTACTCACCCTGGCCCCTGGTAAGGGCGGTGCAATTCCGCCTGGGGCAAAGACACTTGAGAATCACTACAACAGGCCCCTCCCCCAGAAGATCAACAAGAAATCCAGCCAAGACCAAGTTCACCTACCAAGGAGTGCGGTTTCAATACCAAGGAGAGCAGCAGAATTCCAGAGGAGGAGAAAGCCAAGCACGGAACTCATGGCTTTCTCCCTGTGATTTCTTTTAGTCTTGCAGTTAATTTAATTTTTTTCTTTTTCATTTTTTTTTTTTTTTGCTCACCTTCTGGTAAAATTTTTTTTAACTTTTACCTTTTTCTTTTTTAACGTTTTTTTAAACTAGTTTATCTAATATATATATTTTTTCTTTTTTATATTTTTCTTATTTGTTTTCTTTTTCTTAAAATTCTTTTCTTTTCTTTTCTTTTTTCTTTTTTTTTTCTTTCTTCCTTTTTGAACCTCTTTTTATCCCCTTTCTCCCCCCTCGCGATTTGGGATCTCTTCTAATTTGGTTAAAGCATATTTTCCTGGGGTTGTTGCCACCCTTTTAGTATTTTCCTTGCTCCTTCATATACTCTTATCTGGACAAAATGACAAGATGGAAAAATTCAACACAAAAAAAACAAGAGGCAGTACCGAAGGCTAGGGACCTAATCAATACAGACATTGGTAATATGTCAGATCTAGAGTTCAGAATGACAATTCTCAAGGTTCTAGCCAGGCTCAAAAAAGGCATGGAAGATATTAGAGAAACCCTCTCGAGAGATATAAAAGCCCTTTCTGGAGAAATAAAAGAACTAAAATCTAACCAAGTTGAAATCAAAAAAGCTATTAATGAGGTGCAATCAAATTGTCCCATAACTTAGGCAAGTTACATGACAAATGTGTCAAAAAAGAGGGCTTAACATTTAGATCACCACTGCCCAAAGAAATAAATGCAGTACGTATCCACTGATAGGTCAGTGAGTAACTTTCGCTTCACTTACATAGCCTGATAGAACACACACATATTTATTGATATACACACCTTGCTATTCAAAAAATTACTTGAAGATAAGCAGCTTATAGTAAACTTAGAGCTATAATAAGGTCTAATATGTATAAAATCAAAGCTTAATTAATTTTGCCTTCTTTCCACTAATAGAAAAATATATGTTAAGAAAATGATTGCAACTATATATAAAATTTAATTATAAACTTTTTGCAAGCTGAGACCAAACATAAAACTCACAGTGTTGCATGAATTTAATTGTATAGCAAAAGTACAAATGATTTTAATCAATGTTTCTTTAAACAGTACTATGAGCTCATTAACTGTTTAAACAAATTAGTGGCAGAAAAGCTTAAAATATATATGAAAATATGTCCATACGTGAGATAACCTTCCTACCCTTTTTTTTTTCCAAAATAACTTTAAAAACTCATTCCATATAGCCATTCCTAAGGATATCATTCTGAGAAGATGGATGGCTTTTAGATATTTATGTTACATTTATTCTACATGTATCTACTTTTAGAATGATCTTTCAATCTACCACTGAAAATTTTGTACAAAAGTTCTAGTGACTTCAGAGATAATTTAGTCGACTGGTTGTATTACATACATACAGCATGCTTTTAAATTTTTTTCTCAAAAATAAAAATAAAATAAAAGGTTTTTTCTTTCTTTTTTATGATGCCACTTACTATTTCACTTGCTTCTGAGGTCATTTCCCAAAAATAACATAGATTTCTAGAATAGATTATTATTCATGCAGCATTTATAAAATGTATACAGATATGTGTATATGGCAACTTCATAAATAGATTCTCTCTGGACACTCCACCATCCTGACCAGGCTAAAATCACACATCCCCTCAAAGCTGAGCCAGCTTTCTTCTCAGAAAGCCTTCTCTTGTAACTACTTTTAGGCTAGAGGGAATGTAAGCATCCAATGATGTCTTGCCTAATTCCTATTCTTTGATATCTACTCTCTATTCAAGTAATATATTCTGTTGTATTTCTTTTTTACTCTCTAGATATCTTAATCTTATGCGAGCTCCCTAAATCAGCCCACATCAACTATGGGGAACTTACATGGGCAGGACAGCTTTAGTACTTAAGTTAGTCTGCATCTGTTGTTTTCTTTGGAGTCCCAATGGGTGACATTGAACTCTTAGTTGTTCATGTACTCCAGACTCCACACTCATGAGTGATCAAAATGGTACCCTGAGTCAACTCAGCAATGAAAAAAACCTCATGGTCTCTATAGGGTTGAAATAAAATGCCACATATTAATTTATATTCTATTTTATTATAGTGATTTACTCTAACTACAGCAATACTTGAACTAATGTATTAGAAAGAAAAGGTTTGGGATCTAACACAGAACTTTGTTCATAATTACTAATACTTCCTTCTATTGGGCTGTTGCACATGATAATAAAATAATTGATTATGCAGTCATCCTTTTAGTCTTGGCATTTCTGAATATTTTCCATTATCACTAGAAATCATGTCCAAGTCTAGTTTTATCAGCTATGGATTCTAGGCAAGATCCCAATTATCTCTTAATGGCCTTCCTTATAAAAAATGTATGTCTAAAAAGCTAACTTGACAGCTAGCTTGGAGAGGATTATCTGCAGTCCCAAGTAGATTTGGAATATAAAAATCCTGTTAAATGTTTCTGTTTCTCGTTAGTCTACATTATATATCAATGTAGTTTAATAGAACAGTCACTTTTTCTTTGTGGAATACAGACTTTGTTCTTTGTGAGTATTAGGACTGAAGTGTTGGAAACATAAACCAGCATTCTCACTGGGCTGCTTTTGCTCAATTGTGACATTACTCTAAGATTTGCCAAAGAAAAAAGTACAGTAATCATAAGAAAATTGAGAATTTTTGTCTGGTTCCCAGCTATCTAGGGTAAATCTCAGGATGTCTGTGAGACTGCATCTGTATCAAAACAATTTTTTTGCCTGGACAGTCCTTAACTTCCCGCCAGACTGTGCTCCTAATAGGAAGGAGAGACCCAATTATCCTGTATACCCAAACAGCTATATTTAGGATTTGTCGCTGCCTCAAAGGCATCCATCTAACCTGTAAGATTGTTTTTGAGGAATTCTAAGTTCATTTTGAAAACTGAGATATAATTTGAATGGTCGCATAAGTCACACCTCTACCCATATTGGTAGCCTTATAACGGAAGGACCACCATCCTCATCTTGTTACATCACCAACATATCATAAAATTTTCCATTTTTATCCACTCAGTAAACTGCATTTTATTGCTGCACAAATGAGGAAGGTTATTTTGAGTGGAGAAAGAATCTAGTCAGTCTGCTCACTCTTTCACTCAAAAATATTTATTACATGTTTTCTATAGAACAGACTCTATGCCAGACACAATTAGAGTGTTGGATGAAACAAATATGATAATGTCCTTCATGTTGCTTTTCCAGAGGACCCTAAAGAGTTGTACTTAAAATCCAGAGTCTCCCTTTGATCTCCAATGCCAGCCAGAAACACTTATCCTTACTTTCAGTTTGGTTCTGGGCTCTCCTCTGCCCATTGCTCAGACTAGAATATAATCCAGATGTTTGGTGTTGTAAATTTTGAAGGGGAAAATAAAACTTAGCAGAGAATCTGGGAACATTTGTGCTGTACTGTAGAATGCTCTGGAAGCTATTGTGGCAAAATAAGACCTCTGTAAGATGCTGTTTAAAAGTTGCATCATCCTAGCTCCAGTACCAAGGGCAGGGCATGACCAGTTTAGCATGCTTTCAAGTAAGAGTTCAGAGAGCCAACTTCTCAGACACCCCAGCTCTGGCCAATGTCTCCTTTGCACTTATTATTTGGCTCTGAACTATTGACTTCAGAATATCCTGAAATCAAGCTTCATGTATCTTCCTTCTCTGAAAATTATTTATGACCCCCCAATTCAATCGTTGCATCTGGTTTGTGGGCTAAAAATTTAAAAAGGCCATCAGGAACTCGTTAACTTCTCTTTCTCTCTCTCTCTCTCTCTCTTTTTTTTTTTTTTTTTTTGCCACTGGAAACACTGTAAATGCTGTGGGTATTTTATCTGTTAGAAAAGTATCAAGATTTGGTTGAGTTCATTCGTGTTCTCCAGCCTTCCTGTGCTTTCTGTAACTGCTGCTTAACTATCAGCATGCACAATTTGACCAGACACTGCCGATTTCCTCACATCACTTTAATGGAAGTGAAGCTGTGGTGTTTCAGTGCTCAGCTTAGACTACCTAAACAGTACAAAATCGCAGGAGTCAGTAAGTTCCAAAGGCACATTTTCAAACCTTTCAAAATGACATTGTAAATACAAAGATACAAATAATAACAAGATAGACTAAAGTAAGTATTTTTATGTAGAAATTTTAAATCGTCAGAATGAAAAACTTAAACTAGATCTTAAAATTAAGGGCTAATAATAAAGACTGATAGTTACTAAATCCTTAGGGAAAAAATCGTTTTTAAAATGTGAACAAGAAAGAAAATAGGTATAAGAGGAAGGGGCATTTATTAACTCCAACTAAACTGAGTTTGTAAGCTGAGTATGATCACAATCCATCATTGTGAGGAGCCTGGGAAGAAAGGAAAAGAACCAGAATGAAGACATTGATTTTCTTCCTGAAGAGATCACCTGCTGATTACACCATTCTGGAAAAAAATGAGTTAAAAAAATCAATTTTGAGTGAATGTGTTAAGGGTAGGGGAGGAGAACTGTCACTGAGACTGAGAGTGTGAGCAGTACTTTGGGAAGAAAATTTCCTCAAATTACCTCAACTTTTATTATTATCCAAGCCCAAATCAAGACTTTTTTTTTTTTTTTAAATACAAGAGGAAGTACATTAAAAAAAAAAAAGATTTTATTTAATTATTTATTTGGTAGACAGAGATCACAAGCAGGCAGAGAGGCAAACAGAGGAGGTGGGGGAAGAAACCTCCCCGCTGAGCAGAGAGCCCAATATGGGGCTCCATCCCAGGACCCTGAGATCATGACCTGAGCTGAAGGTAGAGGCTTAAACCACTGAGCCACCCAGGCGTCCTGAGGAAGTACATTTCAAATACATTATTTATCCCTCTGCTTCAATTTAATTTATAATTAGCAATTATAAGGATTGTTTTAATCAGGTAACAAAGAATATTTATAAAACACATTAATGCATACATTAAAACAGTAAAATGACTTATTTTAAAGGCAACGTTGACATTTTAGCAAGAAAAAACTAATGCTATTTATTCCAGGGCTCAGTTTAGAGAAAAAATCTTCCTGGGATACTATGAGAGATTATGTTTTGTGATTACTACAGGTGAAACACCATGAAGACAGCACTTCTTTGAAACAATACTGTAAGAAAGCAATGAAGAACAGGGTGATAAAAGCAATGCACTGGGAACTAAAATCTTCGCATTCCTGTTGAGAGAAAAGCCACAGGTTTCTTGTTGACATTATTTGTCATTTAAAAATATGCAAATAGATCACGTGAAAATGATCCATGCAATGAGAAATTGCTACTGTGGGTAAGGGCTCTGAGGCAATGGTCCTAACATAGGATGCCAGACTACCTGGGACTCTTGATGTCTATGGGTTCTTGACTTTTCTGGCTCATACCTTTACCTTCTTCCAAAACTGATGTTCCAGCTCACTACTTCTTCACATATGGTCATGTTTTCCAGTGATAGAGAATTGGGATTAAGCAAGGTATGCAGACAAGAAAGAAAAAAAAATAATAAATGGCATCCTAAGAGAAAAAAAAATTGGTATGAACTGTGGTAAAGGGTAATTTAAGAACTATGTGTAAGTTGGCACCTGTGGACAATTCACTATGTTTCTATGTCTCTTCTATCTATTCCAAACTCTTTGAAAAAATTCTAATTTAAAGAATGTGGAAATAAAGAAGTCAGAAAAAAGCCTTTAGAGTTATTGATTTTTGCCAAGGGTTCAGAGACAAATCAGTAGCAAAAGAATTGTTTTTTGAAGAAATGGTGCTGAGACAATTGAATAACCTTAGGCAAGAAAAAAAAAAAAAAAAGAAAAGAAAAGAAAAAAAGAAAAAGAATAAAGAAAAGCAATTCATTTAGATTTTTACCTCATACCATATATAAATATTAATTCCAAATATATCATAAACCTAAATGTAAGAGCTAAAACTATAAAACTAAAAAAAAAAAAAAAAAGAGAGAGAGAGAGCGAGCGAGAGAGAGAAAACATGATAACCTTAGATTTGGCAAAGATATATCAGTTATGATACCCAAAGCAAATTTCATAAAAGAAAAAAAATGGATATATTAACTTCCATCTGAATGAAAGATCTCAGTTTTCACAAGATATAATTAGGAAAATGAGAAAAGAAGAAATATACTTGGATAAGATATTTATAAATCATATATCTGGTAAGGGACTTATACCCAGAATGCAGAAGAACTCTTACAATTCAATAAGAAGAAAATAATTTTAAAATGGTCAAAATATGTTACTAGATATTCACCAAAGAAAATATAGGAAAAACTAATAATAACCACCTGAGAAAATGCTTAATATCTTTAGTCACTAGCAAAATGTAAATTAAAACTACAGTAAGATGTCACTTTATATTCACTGGAGAGGCTCTACTCCATAACACTGAAAATATCAACAGTTGGTGAGAATATACAGAATCTAGGAACCTTATACATCCTTTCTGGTAGGAAAGCAAAATGATAAAACCTGTTTGGAAAACACTTGGGAAATTTCTTAAAAGTTATACATGTACGCACCATATAACCCAGCAATTCCTGTTCTAGTTACCTACCTGAGAAAACTGAGAACATAGGACTACACAAAGGCATGTATGTGAATGTTCCTAGCAACATAATTTTTAATAGCTCCAATCTGAAACCAGTCTTGATGTTTATCAACCAGTGAATGAATATACAAAGTGTGATATATTCATACAATGGAATTTTATTTTCTAATGAAGAGGAGTGGACTACTTTTACACACAATAACACAGATGAACTTCAAAAACATTACGCTAAGTGAAGGAAGCCAGACACAAAGGAAAAGACAGTGTATAATTCGTTTATATGAAATTTCTAGAAAAGTTAAATTCACAAAGAAAAGAGATCAACAGTTGGCTTGTGTTGGTTGTAGGAGTAGGATTGACAGCAAATGGGCATGAAAGAACCCTTTCAGATGGTGGAAATGTTCTATAATTGTATTGTGATGGCAGTTGCACATTTATATAAATTTAATAAAAATCTCCAACACTTATAATTGGTGAATTTTGTTATTATGCAAATTATACAAATTATTATTCAAATTATATCTTAATAAAGATATTAAAATTTTTAAATCTATGTGAAAGGCAAGTCTCCATGAGCATAACTATTTTTTTCATGTTCTTAAGAATAAGCAAATATGTAGCTTACTAGGAATATAGTGTTTATAGAAAAGATCGAGTGATTTACTTGTGACTGTAAACATTATTTCAAAGTTTAAGGTTGTGATTATGTCCTCAGGGGACTATTTTCACATAAACTATGTCCAAGGAACCTTGTACTTACCTGGTTTTTCTGTAAATACACACAGTAAATCCAGCAACTTAAAAGATGAAGGAGGCTTTTTCCCTTCTTGCCTGGTACCAAGGACTACTTGCATCTGTCAATGTTATTGAAGTGTTACGTGCAAATTATCTGCACATCAGGAGGAGTCAAGATGGTGGAGAAGTAGCAGGCTGAGACTACTTCAGGTAGCAGGAGATCAGCTAGATAGCTTATCTAAAGATTGCAAACACCTACAAATCCAACAGGAGATTGAAGAGAAGAAGAACAGCAATTCTAGAAACAGAAAATCAACCACTTTCTGAAAGGTAGGACTGGTGGAGAAGTGAATCCAAAGCAACGGGAAGATAGACCCCGGGGGGAGGGGCCGGCTCCCGGCAAGCGGCAGAGCAACGGAGCACAAAATCAGGACTTTGAGCACAAAATTAGGACTTTTAAAAGTCTGTTCTGCTGAGGGTCATCACTCCAGAGGCTAAACCAGGGCGAAGCCCACGCGGGGTCAGCGTAGCCTCAGGTCCCGCAGGGTCACAGAAGGATCAGAGGTGTCTGAGTGTTGCAGAGCTTGCAGGTATTAGAATGGGGAAGCCGGCTACAGAGACAAAGCTGGGGAGTGAGCTCACAACTCAGAGTTACCTTGAACTGGTCCCAGGCTTGGTGAGCTCAGGCGCAGCCGGAGTCCAGGGAGACGGGAGTAAATGGGCGCTGTTCTCTGAGGGCGCACTGAGGAGTGGGGCCCTGAGCTCTTGGCTCCTCTGGGCTGGAGACCGGGAGGGCGCCATTTTCATTCCAGTCCTCCAGAACTCTAAGGAAAGCTCTCAGGGAACAAAAGCTTGTGAAAGCAAACCTGAGCAGATTACTCAGCCCTGCCCCCGGTAAGGGTAGTGCAATTCTGCCTGGGGCAAAGACACTTGAGAATCACTACAACAGGCCCCTCCCCCAGAAGATCAACAAGAAATCCAGTCAGAACCAAGTTCACCTACCAAGGAGTGCAGTTTCAATACTAAGGAGAGCAGCAGAATTCCAGAGGAGGAGAAAGCAAAGCACGGAACTCATGGCTTTCTCCCCAGGATTCTTAGTCTTGCAGTTAATTTATTTTATTTTATTTTTCAATTTTTTTTTCTCTTCTTCTGCTAATTTTTTTTAACTTTTACCCTTTTCTTTTTTTAACGTTTTTTTAACTAGTTTATCTAATATATATATATTTTTTTCTTTTTCATATTTTTTCTTTATTCATTTTCATTTTTTAATTGTTTCTTTTTTTTTTTCTTTCTGAACCTCTCTTTATCCCCTTTCTCCCCCCTCACGATATGGGAACTCTTCTGATTTGGTTAAAGCATATTTTCCTGGGGTTGTTGCCACCCTTTTAGTATTTTACTTCTCCTTCATATACTCTTATCTGGACAAAATGACAAGACAGAAAAATTCAACACAAAAAAAAGAACAAGAGGCAGTACCGAAGTTTAGGGACTTAATCAATACAGACATTGGTAATATGTCAGATCTAGAGCTCAGAATGACGATTTTCAAGGTTCTAGCTGGGCTTGAAAAAGGCATGGAATATATTAAAGCCCTTTCTGGAGAAATAAAAGAACTAAAATCTAACCAAGTTGAAATCAAAAAAGCTATTAATCAGGTGCAATAAAAAATGGAGGCTCTCACTGCTAGGATAAATGAGACAGAAGAAAGAATTAGCGATATAGAAGACCAAATGACAGAGAATAAAGAAGCTGAGCAAAAGAGGGACAAACAGCTACTGGACCATGAGGGGAGAATTTGAGAGATAAGTGACACCATAAGATGAAACAACATTAGAATAATTGGGATTCCAGAAGAAGAAGAAAGAGAGAGGGGAGCAGAAGGTATATTGGAGAGAATTATTGGAAAGAATCTTCCCAATATGGCAAAGGGAGCAAGCATCAAAATCCAAGAGGTGCAGAGAACCCCCCCTCAAAATCAATAAGAATAGGTTCACACCCCGTCACCTAATAGTAAAATTTACAAGTCTTAGTGACAAAGAAAATCCTGAAAGCAGCCCGGGAAAAGAAGTCTGTAACATACAATGGTAAAAATATTAGATTGGCAGCAGACTTATCCACAGAGACCTGGTAGGCCAGAAAGAGCTGGCATGATCTATTCAGAGCACTAAACAAGAAAAACATGCAGCCAAGAATACTATATCCAACTAGGCTATAATTGAAAATAAAAGGAGAGATTAAAAACTTCCAGGACAGAGTGCAATAGAGGGAGGAGTCAAGATGGCAGAGAAGTAGCAGGCTGAGACTACTTCAGCTAGCCAGAGATCAGCTAGATAGCTTATCTAAAGATTGCAAACACCTGCAAATCCATCGGCAGATCGAAGAGAAGAAGAACAGCAATTCTGGAAACAGAAAAACAACCACTTTCTGAAAGGCAGGACCGGCGGAGAAGTGAATCCAAAGCGACAGGGAGATAGACCCCGGGGGGAGGGGCCGGCTCCCGGCAAGCAGTGGAGCAACGGAGCACAAAACCAGGACTTTTAAAAGTCTGTTCCGCTGAGGGACATCGCTCCAGAGGCTACCCGGGGTGAAGCCCACGCGGGGTCAGTGTGGCCTCAGGTCTCGCAGGGTCACAGAAGGATCGGGGGTGTCTGAGTGTCGCAGAGCTTGCGGGTATTGGAACGGGAAAGCCGGCTACAGAGACAGAGCCGACAGTGAGCTCACAGCTCGGTGTTACCTTGAATGGGTCGCAGGCTCGGTGAGCTCGGAGCGCGGCCGGAGGTCAGGCAGACGGGAGTAACTGGGCGCTGTTCTCTGAGGGCACACTGAGGAGTGGGGCCCTGGGCTCTCGGCTCCTCTGGGCCGGAGACCAGGAGGCCGCCATTTGTATTCCCGTCCTCCAGAACTCTACGGAAAGCGCTCAGGGAACAAAAGCTCCTGAAAGCAAACCCGAGCGGATTACTCACCCTGGCCCCTGGTAAGGGCGGTGCAATTCCGCCTGGGGCAAAGACACTTGAGAATCACTACAACAGGCCCCTCCCCCAGAAGATCAACAAGAAATCCAGCCAAGACCAAGTTCACCTAACAAGGAGTGCAGTTTCAACACCAAGGAGAGCAGCAGAATTCCAGAGGAGGAGAAAGCCAAGCACGGAACTCATGGCTTTTTCCCTGTGATTTCTTTTAGTCTTGCAGTTAATTTAATTTCTTTTTCATTTTTTGTTTTTTTTCTGGCCTTCTGGTTAAATTTTTTTTTAATTTTTACTTTTTTCTTTTTTAACGTTTTTTAACTAGTTTATCTAATATATATATTTTTCTTTTTTATATTTTTCTCATTTGTTTTCTTTTTTTTTTAAATTCTTTTCTTTTCTTTTTTTTTCTTTTTTCTTTTTTTTTCTTTCTTCCTTTTTTAACCTCTTTTTTTCCCCTTTCTCCCACCTCACGATTTGGGATCTCTTCTAATTTGGTTAAAGCATATTTTCCTGGTGTTGTTGCCACCCTTTTAGTATTTTCCTTGCTCCTTCATATACTCTTATCTGGACAAAATGACAAGACGGAAAAATTCAACACAAAAAAAAGAACCAGAGGCAATACCGAAGGCTAGGGACCTAATCAATACAGACATTGGTAATATGTCAGATCTAGAGTTCAGAATGACAATTCTCAAGGTTCTAGCCGGGCTCGAAAAAGGCATGGAAGATATTAGAGAAACCCTCTCGAGAGATATAAAAGCCCTTTCTGGAGAAATAAAAGAACTAAAATCTAACCAAGTTGAAATCAAAAAAGCTATTAAGAGGTGCAATCAAAATGGAGGCTCTCACTGCTAGGATAAATGAGGCAGAAGAAAGAATTAGTGATATAGAAGACCAAATGACAGAGAATAAAGAAGCTGAGCAAAGGAGGGACAAACAGCTACTGGACCACGAGGGGAGAATTCGAGAGATAAGTGACACCATAAAACGAAACAACATTAGAATAATTGGGATTCTAGAAGAAGAAGAAAGAGAGAGGGGAGCAGAAGGTATACTGGAGAGAATTATTGGGGATTTCCCCAATATGGCAAAATTCAGGAGGTTCAGAGAACACCCCTCAAAATCAATAAGAATAGGCCCACACCCCATCACCTAATAGTAAAATTTACAAGTCTCAGTGACAAAGAGAAAATCCTGAAAGCAGCCCGGGTCCTAGCCTCAGCAATCAGACAACAAAAGGAAATTAAAGGCATCCAAATCGGCAAAGAAGAAGTCAAATTATCACTCTTCGCAGATGATATGATACTATATGTGGAAAACCCAAAAGACTCCACTCCAAAACTGCTAGAACTTTTACAGGAATTCAGTAAAGTGTCAGGATATAAAATCAATGCACAGAAATCAGTTGCATTTCTCTAAACCAACAGTAAGACAGAAGAAAGAGAAATTAAGGAGTCAATCCCATTTACAATTGCACCCAAAACCATAAGATACCTAGGAATAAACCTAACCAAAGAGGCACAGAATCTATACTCAGAAAACTATAAAGTACTCATGAAAGAAATGGAGGAAGACACAAAGAAATGGAAAAATGTTCCATGCTCCTGGATTGGAAGAATAAATATTGTGAAAATGTCTATGCTACCTAAAGCAATCTACACATTTAATGCAATTCCTATCAAAATACCATCCATCTTTTTCAAAGAAATGGAACAAATAATTCTAAAATTTATATGGAACCAGAAAAGACCTCGAATAGCCAAAGGGATATTGAAAAAGAAAGCCAACGTTGGTGGCATCACAATTCCGGACTTCAAGCTCTATTACAAAGCTGTCATCATCAAGACAGCATGGTACTGGCACAAAAACAGACACATAGATCAATGGAACAGAATAGAGAGCCCAGAAATAGACCCTCAACTCTACAGTCAACTAATCTTCGACATAGCAGGAAAGAATGTCCAATGGAAAAAAGACAGCCTTTTCAATAAATGGTGCTGGGGAAAGTGGACAGCCACATGCAGAAAAATGAAATTGGACCATTTCCTTACAGCACACACAAAAATAGACTCAAAATGGATGAAGGACCTCAATGTGTGAAAGGAATCCATCAAAATCCTTGAGGAGAACACAGGCAGCAACCCCTTCGACCTCAGCCACAGCAACATCTTCCTAGCAACATCGCCAAAGGCAAGGGAAGCAAGGGCAAAAATGAACTATTGAGATTTTATCAAGATCAAAAGCTTTTGCACAGCAAAGGAAACAGTTAACAAAATCAAAAGACAACTGACAGAATGGGAGAAGATATTTGCAAATGACATATCAGATAAAGGACTAGTGTCCAGAATCTATAAAGAACTTAGCGAACTCAACACCCAAAGAACAAATAATCCAATCAAGAAATGGGCAGAGGACATGAACAGCCATTTCTGCAAAGAAGACATCCAGATGGCCAACAGACACATGAAAAAGTGCTCCATATCACTCAGCATCAGGGAAATACAAATCAAAACCACAATGAGGTATCACCTCACACCAGTCAGAATGGCTAAAATCAACAAGTCAGGAAATGACAGATGCTGGCGAGGATGTGGAGAAAGGGGAACCCTCCTACACTGTTGGTGGGAATGCAAGCTGGTGCAACCACTCTGGAAAACAGCATGGAGGTTCCTCAAAATGTGAAAAATAGAACTACCCTATGACCCAGCAATTGCACTACTGGGTATTTACCCTAAAGATACAAACGCAGTGATCTGAAGGGGCATGTGCACCTGAATGTTTATAGCAGCAATGTCTACAATAGTCAAACTATGGAAAGAACCTAGATGTCCATCAACAGATGAATGGTTAAAGAAGAGGTGGTATATATACACAATGGAATACTATGCAGCCATCAAAAGAAATGAAATCTTGCATTTGTGATGACGTGGATGGAACTAGAGGGTATCATGCTTAGCAAAATAAGTCAATTGGAGAAAGACAACTATCATATGATCTCCCTGATATGAGGAAGGGGAGATGCAACATGGGGGCTTAAGTGGGTAGGAGAGAATAAATGAAACAAGATGGGATTGGGAGGGAGACAAACCATAAGTGACTCTTAATCTCACAAAACAAACTGAGGGTTGCTGGGGGGAGGAAGTTTGGGAGAAGGGGGGTGGGATTATGGACATTGGGGAGGGTATGTGCTATGGTGAGTGCTGTGAAGTATGTAAACCTGGTGATTCACAGACCTGTACCCCTGGGGATAAAAATATATGTTTATAAAAATAATTATAAAATTAAAAAATAATAATATTTTTTAAAAAATTATCTGCAGATCATCTGTTAAATTATCTTGAATAAAGACTAGAAAAGATTAAAGGTCAAATATCTCTGTTTTAGAAATAAAATAATAAAATAAAATAACATCTTAATAATGTTAATTAATGTTTAAGCACTGAGAGAATTTTTTTCACTCAGATTTATGTTCTTTCTGATTCATTACAATAGAGGAGGTGTAAGAGATGTGAAGTGAGGAGAGGAGAGATGGGGCAACACTTGGGATAATGTTCAACAATAAGGGTTGAAACTTATTTTAATATCCATTATGGATTTCTTGACATGTGCCTTTACTTAGGAGTAAAACAAACTATATTTATTTTCAAATATCAGGTGATTGCTTTGTCACACCCATCATCAAATGATGTTTTCATTATCTTTTATTTAGTTTTAACTAGCCAAGATCCATTGAAATTCAGTTCAACTCTGTGTCAGCAGAGATTTTAAGACAGTGTTTAGAGGGAGAAGATAGGACATTTTATTCTGTGTTTAATGTACATCTTGCGCCGGTTTAAAAAAAAAAAAATGTACTAGCATCAGGAAAGCTTTTGCCAGCATGGATTCCAGTCAAAATGAAACAAAACCAACCAAACAAACAAAAAACAAGGCATAGTTTCCCTGTGAAAATGTTTCAGTTTTGAGATACAACCTGATAGAAGTTGTAGGGTTAAGAGAAATAAAGCAAGGGATCATCATTTCTAGAGTCTCTGTCTAAAGGTTCAGATTAGGTTATGCTCGCATATGAAAGCTGTGTCTTAAATTAGCAGTAGTATTCAAATGCTATGGAAAATACCGACTTTGCCACAGAGTCAGTCCCCAGACTGGAGGAAACTAGGTATTGTTTTCTTGGGAATGTATATAAGCTAAGGTTGAAAGCTAAAAAGTACAATCCTGTGAGGTTTTAAAGTATTTTATTTATTTATTTTTGAGACAGAGAGAATTCACCAGCGAGGGGAGGGGCAGAAGGAGAGGGAGAGAAACAGTTGCTGTGCTGAATATGTAGCTGGACTTGATTTCACAACTCTGAGATCATAACCTGAGCCAAAACCAAGAGTGGGCACCTACCCACCTGAGCCACCCAGGCACCCCAATCCTACAGGGTTTTTAATATTACCAGTTTTTGTTTTTTCACGATGGTGTTTAAAATTGACAGAAGATTTTGTTTGTAAAATTATTCTTTATTTCTCTAGAGACTATTGGAGAAATGATGATCACCTTCATCATTTTCCTTTTGATTATCATTTTCAATGAAAACTTATGTTAGAATATGGACTTATTGAAGTTGTCATCACAATTACATTATTATCACATGGTTAGAAGGGTATGTCTGTGATAAACTGTTTTAAGTAATTAAATCTATTAACTGTTAATAATGACTTTGTCATTTAAATTCCATATTTCTTCTTAGATTCCTAAAATGAGTTGCCTACATCCTAATTTCTCATGTAGCTAAAGAGCATATCATGTGAATCTAAGAGTTTCCAAGTTTTCAAAGACATCTCTATGCCTCTTCTCTTCATTTTTTTACTAAATCCTCTTCATTTTTTTACTAAATCAATTTAATTGATTTTTACTCTTAGCATAGGAAGAATTATATTAAGCATAAAACTTGAGAGAAGCTTTGCCTGGTATTCATAATATGAATAAACTCATTTGTTTTAGATTTTTCCTATTGCATTCTTCTACTTGGTTCTTATAAATCAGCCTGCAAAAGAACATATTACTTACTTACTCTCACATTAACAAATTTAAAGTTACAAATTACAGGTAGGTTAGTCCACGTTGTACAGAAACAATTTTAATTATAATTAAGAAAACATTGTCATTCCTGCAAAAATTTCTCCCAAACATTCCTTGTCAGATTGAAACATTCATGAGGGCTTATGACATCCGAGGAAGAGAAGAGAAGACTCAAAAGAAGCATGAACACAATTTGGGGGAAATTTATTTTGAGAAAATATTGTTCCTTTTATTTTCAAAAGCATCTACTGCGCATTATAGAGGCTTTTGTGACTCATTAGGTTAAGATGCGGTAATTAGGATCAAAGTATATATTTTTATTGAAATTAATTACATTTAAAAAACTGACTTGTGAACAATAATAATATTCTCACATGAAACACAGAAAGGGGTCTGAAAGGTCTGAAACTGAATTTCACTCCACAGCAGTTGGGAAGTCCTTTGGTAAAAGGCAAATGACTAAGGGGTACAGGATATCATAGAGGTTTTCTGGTTCCATGTAAACTTTCTTTTTGGTCTCTAAAATATTAATCAACACAAAGTTACTGTGGCTGAGCTGGGTGTTCTCTTTCAATGTCACCTTCTCTAAGCTGAGCAAAATACTTGGGCAGTTATTCAACATTAGACTCCATTGGTCTTAAGTCCAAGGGAAGTTGGTAATTGCTTTGCAAATATTAAAGATAGAAATGGCATTTTAAAAATTTAGATTTTATTCTTTTTGGTTATGGATTTTGCCCAGAGGTAGATTTTTTAAGAATTACGGAAGCTCTATTTTGTGATTTTGCCAGGTATGTATTTGTGAACGTAAATTGAAAGAGATGGGACAATAAGACTGTGTTTGCATTTTAGGAGAGAATAAATGAAAATATGTGGTGTCTGTTTTCTTCAGGGTGCAATGTGTCATCTAGTGGACAATTTTCAAATATGTTTTGCGATCTATCATCCATTCTCCTAGAAAATAAAATTGTAGTTGGCTATACCCCAGTGATTTTTTTTTTTTAAGATTTTATTTATTTATTTGACAGACAGAGATTACAAGTGGGCAGAGAGGCAGGCAGAGAGAGAGGAGGAAGCAGGCTCCCTGGGATCATGACCCGGGCCAAAGGCAGAGGCTTTAACCCACTGAGCCACCCAGGTGCCCCCCCAGTGATGTTTTAAGCTCACAAATTCACAAAGGATTCTGTCTTCTTGGACTTGACATAGGCAGATGTTGTTCATGAAAAGAAATTAGAAATAGAAGAAAAGGATGGGAGAAATGGATGTTAGAATTGAAAGGAAGGTGTTTTATTTGTATCAGGATGGAGTAGATTACATTTTGGTAATAAAAAACCACCCCCAAATTCTAGCACAACAGACGTTTCTTTCTCATGCACATTATCCACCTAATGTGGGCCAAAGAGAGTTCTACTCATTTTGGTTACTCAGGGACCTAGAATGGCAAAAACTTCAGCCTGACAAAACTTCTCTTGACAGTGGAAAAAGGGATGTTGGCAAACCTCAGTCTGGCTCTTAAAAATGTCTACTTAGATTTCATTGGCCAAAGCAAGTTACTTGGCCAACTCTAACTTCAAAGAAGATAGAGAAGCCCAGTTTTGCTCCATGCCCTGAAAGAGAAGAGCCAGAAATATGCAATGAAGAGCCATACGGAATCAAACAGCATGATAGTTGATATTCAAGGAATGGTTTGTTGGAGACCTGATTGATCATATCTTAGACAATTAGTTTTACTCCTAACAACTTACTTTGGTTTCTTCAACTAGCCTATTTATTGGGCAAATAAGCACTATTTTGAATTGGAGAGTCCCCTGTGGTACATACCATTTCCATTTAGTCTTGTCATCAGGAATTATTTTGATTCCAAATGAAGAGAAGAAAGTGATTCTCAAAAAGCTTGGTCTTGCCCTGAATAATATTTTCATAAAATTCTCTGAAATAGGTCCTATTTCAGTAGGCACCTATTTCAGTAGGCATGAGGAAGCACTTGAATATTTTGCCTTGCACAGATAACTCTTACAGAATATAAATTGTTCTCACTATGTTAGGAGTGGTGACTTGTGGCCAGATCTTGATCCTTGAAACTAAACTAAATTACAATTAATAAAACAATTACACTCTTATCTGTTTATCTGTTTATTAAATATCACATCAAATTCCTATTACGGATCACTGAACACAGGCCATGTTGTATTTTGATGCTAACTAAAGTTACCATATTTTTCACCGCTATTGTTAGAATACTTCTTTTTTTTTTTTTTTTTTTGCGCCACTTCTATGCATAGGAGGTAGTCTACAAAATACAACTTGGGTGTTAAGGACACAGGGGGTACTCAATAGAGACTTGAAAATAAAGGCAAGAAAGTTTAATTTTCTGAAACATTTTCTTTACTGGAGCAAGCTGTACTTGAAAGTATATATGATTATCTCCAAAAGTCCATGACCAATACATATTGCAACATCCATTTTTCAGCATTGCTAGCAAAGTAAATGTAAAATTATTATAGGTTAGTTAAAAAAATATTAATAGGTTAAAATGTAAAAAAAAATTATTAATAGGTTAGTATTGGAAAGAAATCTGAAGTCAATTCTTCCATACCTTTTCACAGTAGTACTCTAGCATCAAGTTAGGATGCCCTAAATAACCTCTGTTGCTTTAATTTAGAAAGTCCTTAAAAATAATGTTTAAAAACCCACAGAAATTGAAGAGAAAAACCATTTCAAATAATTTTTTTTTTAAATCAGAGATCCAGTCAGGAATTAATAAAACATCATTTAATGATATAGGATGGCAGGGTAATTCACCATTTTTATAGTAGCTTTTATAAAATCACAGAGCCCCCTATATTGAACTAGAAGCTGAAAAGGAAACAGAAATTTCTTTTGATTTGGATTGTCAAAGGAGTCCCAAGACTGAGATTTTAAACTCCCCAATAGATTTTTGGTTTTACAGTGGTTGGCAAAGTTATTTCCGTATACTCCCTGAATTAGTAGTAGATGTTTCACTTGAAAAATAGAGAAAAATAAACATTAAATAGAGAGTACAAATCACTCATAAACTATTAAAATTTATGTAGGCTCTGAGGTAAAAGTCCCTTTGTCCTCTTCAATCCTAGTATTTTGTTCTCTGTGCTTATGCATACACACCCACATGGATATGTAACTTTTAAAAAGGGAAAAGAGCATATAACACACATTGACTTCTAAGGTTTGCTTGAATGCAATATATCATGTATGCCTTAAGTTTGTACATCTAAGATTACCTTATTGAGATAACTATTTAGTATATCACTATCCTGTTGTCCTTACTTACCCAGTCATTCTCCTACTGATGGACATTTTTGTGGTTTCTAATTTTATAGTAGTCCAAATAAAGCTAGAATAAGTATTTATATATTGTGAATACTTTTAAAATGTCTTAATTATAAGAATCAAAATGTCTTAACTAAAAGAAAATTTATTAATTACAAGAATCATGGGACCAATAGGAAGAGAACAAAAAGATAAGAGATGGATAACAAAGAAATCTTTGTTGATTAGCAACCAATTGGAGAACTCAGTACAGATTGCTTCTCTGGGAAATCATTTTTAGAATATTCTATATGTGCTATTATTGATGCTTTGTGACATTATGGAGGTAATATCTGTTTAATAATATCTAATACCGAGGTAGCATCATGCCACTGACCCTCTGGATTCCTAAATATGTGTCTTAATTCTAGTTTAAGTGAGCACTTTCAAGTACCACATGATTTGGGAATGACTGTAACAGTGGGAGATGTGGATTAGGTGAGTTTCCCTAATAATAGATAATCAAGGCTACTTTCCCTAATAATAGATAATCAAGGCTACTTGCTACTTCCCACCATAAGATTTCTGTTTGGTTTTAAACCCAATGAAGAAAATAACTCCTGTCCAGAAACTACTTGAGAAAACATACACTTTATATTTTAGTGTCTAACACATAAACCCAGATGATATGCACTTCACTGTTAATGAACCAAGGTTTATATTGGAGAGACTCGGTTAATTTACATGGTATAATTATTTCTATATTTTCAATGAAGTTTTCTTTTCCAATTATTTGCCCCCCCCCAAAAAAAAAGACCAAAACTCAAACTGATATTTTGCTGCAGAGTGGAGAAAACTCTATACATTTAGAGGGATTTCATGATCAAATCTGGAAGAGATTGGGTTATTTTGAAAAATTAACTATGGAGTTAGACTTTGCCAAAATCCACATTTTATTTTAAATGGATTCTGAAACATTTTAAATTATCTCAAGTTCGCCTAGTTTTACTCATGGTGACTGTGATGTGTAGGATAGCTCTAATTTTACCATTTATGGCTTACTTTTACATGTTTCTTCTATCACTAATTTTATTGTTTAGATCAGATTTCAGATTGCTGCGATTTTTTCCAAAATACTCAGCCACTTTACATTTGGAAATAGAGAAATTAGTTTATTTTTAGTTAGCTTTCAAGATCATAGTTGAATTCCTTGCACATGATTATCAGGTAGAAACCATAGGTTATGGAAAGGACTTATTAGCTTCTTAGGCATCAGCTTCATAAATAAGGAATTCTACAAAATCCTCTTTTGAGAATATATGATTTTAGATCATGGAAATATATGTATTATATTAACTTTTAATTTTCATTATTTTTGGCTTTAATTTTATGGCTAAGAGAATACCATTAAGCAAACCCATAGTTTATTGATAGGCTCTTAGAAGTTCATTATTCTCATTCTATTTTTGTCTTCCAGAGGGGCCTGGCTGATGTAGGTCCTCCTAAATTAGGTGAATAAATGAACCAATGCAAATAGTCATAATAAATAATATTGGCCCATATTCACAACCTTTCAACTTATTAGGGTACTAGTGAAGACATGTTAACAAAAATTCAAAGACTTAAGCTATCACAGTCATGTGACTTAATTATTATGTATTACAGACTTACATTTGAAATTCAATCCATGATTCAAAGCATCAATTCACTTGGAGAAAATTACATACTAATCTTATCCAAAATAATTGCAATTGACTGTCTTTAGATTAATCTTATGCTCTCCTGTTTGCAACTGTCACTAACAGTCTCCATTTTTATTTTTAACATAGTCTCTTTCACTTATGTCTGACCCTTGTAAATCCTTTGACTCTGCTATTCATACCTTAAATAATCCTATTATGTTTCATGTGGTATCATACAAGGAAAAATGTCTATGAATTGACTCAATGCTATAGTATTTCCAGTCAGTTTAAAGTGGACATTATAGTTAAAGTTATGATTTTAGGCCACCCAATGTCTGAAGCCCCTTCTCATTTTTGGAGAATGCCCCATCTTGAAAATGCCAGATACTAATTGTCCTCGAATCCTTTGCAGTGAGATACAAGCACATGAACTAAGTTTCCTCTAGCAGACGCACCTGCCTCAGAGACTCTCAGGCAGCAGCAATAATCACAGATGGCCCGAGTACTGGGATATAAGCAGTGATGTTAGGGTTGGACTCCATTGGTCAGTGCTAATGGTATTAGCAGTGCCAGCTGCAATATTTATTTATTTTTTTATTTTTTCAGTATTCCAAGATTCATTGTTTATGCACCACAACCAGTGCTCCATGCAATATGTGCCCTCCTTAATACCCACCACCAGGCTCAGCTCTCCCCCCACCCCCTCCTTTCAAAAACCCTCAGCTTATTTCTCAGAGTCCACAGTTTGTCTCTCCCCGCCGATTTCCCCCAACTGACTTTTCCTTTCCTTCTCCTAATGTCCTCTATGTTATTCCTTGTGCTCCACAAGTAAGTGAAACCATATGATAACTGATGATCTCTGCTTGACTTATTTCACTCAGCATAATCTCCTCCAGATCTGTCCATGTTGATGCAAAAGTTGGGTATTCATCCTTTCTGATGGAGGCATAACATTCCATTGTATATATATGAACCATATCTTCTTTATCTATTTGTCTGTTGAAGGACATCTTGGCTTTTTCAACAATTTGGCAATTGTGGCCATTGCTGCTATGAACATTGGGGGTATGTATGGCCCTTCCTTTCACTGCATCTGTATCTTTGGGGTACATATCCAGTAGTGCAATTGCAGGGTTTTAGGTAACAAGCTGCATTATTTAATGCTAGTGGTGGTAACAGACTTGGTATCCTAACTGGGTCAATTCCAACAAAACTTTTAACATTATTCCTGTGGTGGGCTCTCCAACCCTCCTGCTGAGTGTCTAAGCTACTCAGTAGTCATTAACAATTTCTTTTCTGTTTAAATCAGCAAGAAACTTGAGTAACTTGTCCTGACCTGTAGAAAACATTTGGAGTCGCCGTTCTCTTTGTGACAAAGGTTGACAATTTTTTTCTGTAAAGGGTCATATAGTAAATATTCTTGGTTTTATAGGCTATATGATCTCTATTACAACTACCCAACTCTGCCATTGCAGTGAGAACAATAATAAATGAATAAAAATAATATATAGTAAATAATAATAATAATAAATGAACAATAATAAATGGATAAGTGTGATGATGTTCCAGTAAAACTTTATTTACAAAAATAGACAATGGACTGGATTTGATCTGCAGGTTGTAATTTGTCCACATCTGCTTTACTATTTTAATGACAGATCTTGTAATGGATTGGACTCATTGAATCTGTTGATTGAAACTATGTCATCCGATATATCCATCTCTGACTTCTTCAACAATATTGAGTAACACTTAACAATTTTGTAACTTTTAATATCTTTGCAACTTAGTCCCAATTTGACATTACTAATTATGCATATTCTACTTCTACCTCCCAAAATAAATGTTTAGTTTATGAGTTTAGAGGAAGCAATTTCCATGTCCTATGACAGAGACACATTTTCTAAAATGCCTCTTAAAAATGTAATTCATCTTTGTATAGTAAAGCATAAATGTCAATATATTCTTATTCAAAAAGTTGCTTTGAATTTACTCAGTAATGTAGTGAAAACATAGGTGGCAGTTTTAATTTAATGGGGGATAATATATCTATAAGTATATTGGAAGCATGATGTATAAATGAACACTGAAAACCATGAGAATATGGTATATAAATTTGAGACACAGATTGTTATGTAATTTTAACAGAATCAATTCTGAAATATGGATTAGAATTTCTATTACAAATCTATTGTGCTTAATCAAATTATATGATTGTTGTAGTCTAAGACTTAAAATATTTATTAACATGTTTGCCATACATACTTTTGAAATGTCCTGATTATTGGCCAATGCATTTACAGTGATTTATTGTCTCTGACACCTTGTTAGTGTTCTCTTGTGTTTGGTAACTTAAATTACTTAGCAAATGGAAAGAGGTACTTCTGAAAATACTCCTAAATTATTTTGCATTGCTTTGCATGAGATTTTTTTTTTACGTCAGACTTTGTTCAAATTTGAAAAGAAGACAAATTAGGATAGCATTGTAGGAAGTTTTCTTCTGATGCTCTTTTATACTCATTAGTATCCTTGTCAACCTGCCTTAAATAACAACATTTAAGTGAATAACAGATATATCAACAAGAGAAGTTATTTTCTATTGTTAGGAGACAGTTGTCCATGAGCCTTTCGCATTTCTACACTTCTTACAACCACACTGGAGAACAGTACATGACTGTCTTTGCTCTCAGCAATATTTTCAAGGACATTTGTATAGCAAACAGACTTTGAAGGTTGAGGAAAGGACAGATTTGTTTACTGTTCAATATAATAAAGAAAAATCTTCTCTAAAGGTAAAGATCAGGAAAGCTTGCTGTCCATCATAAAAGATTCAGTGTCCCTAAGCTCAGGGTTCTTGTCCTATAATATGACCCTCTATATGCACAGGCATCACCAGGCCCTCTTAGCATCATCCTGGAAATTGGGACTCAAGGAAACAGAAAATTGTTGATACTCTGGATATTGAAATTGATGTGAATTATAAACTGTCTTTTGAATTTGTCTCAGGAGTCTCATCTCTTTTTTCCAACATCCAAGAAACTGGCAGTCTGTTTTTCAGCTTACAAGAATAGTAAAAAATCTTTGAAACATCAAAACTAAGATTTATTATTTTTTAACATATGATTCATGCTTTATTAAAAAAACCCCTTTAGTTCTTCAATGAATGCATATTATGTTCAACGCTACATGCTAGGTACTATAAATAGAAAGAAAGCTGTTTCTACCCTCAGATAAATGGATATCAGTGGAGAGAAAGACATTGTAATACAAATTTTTAAGTATAAAAAAGAGCTTTGAACCACTGAATGCCTAATTCTGCTTGGGTGAGAAAGTTTCACACAGAAAGTTTCTTAATGAAGAAAAGACAAAGATAAAACAGGGACTCTAGAAATAGATTTTTTTAGAAAGTGACAAGCAGGAAAAATTTCCAGGCATTGAAAACAAAATAAAGACAGAATTTATTTGTATGGCTGAAGCTATCTACAAAGAGAAGTCAGCGAGGTCTGCTTACATTGTATGCCAAGGAAAAGAGTTTTGATTTTATCAGGAAGGCAATGGAGAGTCATTGAAGGATTCTGATAAGCAGAATGACATGCTTAAGTATTGTCTTTGTCAGAACTTGACAAATTATATACTCATTTTATTGTCTACTACCTTAAAATATACATTTCATTAGAGCAAGATCTTCTTGTTATCACCGTTTACAGAGATCTGCAATGTCTAAAATAATGTCCAACAGTTTGTATTCTTTTAGTATTTCTTTAATGAATTAATAGGAGCCACATGGAATATGGATTATAGATGAAGAAGCATGAGATAAGAGGCATGGTACTCATAGTGTTTATTATAATACCCAGATGTGAGATTATAATGGTTTGAACAAAACATTCTTTGTAGTAGGTAGATAGACGCAGGTTTGGAGGAGATAATAAATTTATTTTAGTGCGCATCAAGTTTGAGATACCAGTAAGACATCTGTATGGAGCTATCCAGTAAACAGTTAGATATATGGTGCTTGCACTCTGGTAAGAAATCTTGGCTCAGTGTAAACATTAGAGTCATAAGTAAATAGGTGCTAAGTAAAGCCACGTCCAAGATTAAGATTGGCTACAGAGATGCCAGCTGAGAAGAAAACCAGTTAAGAATGTCTTCCTTTAAAACAAGAACATCTAAAGAGTGGGATGAAAAATAATCTGAGAGTAAGGAACTGGAGAGGTAGAGAAGTACGAGAAAATAATCAGGATTAATAAATAATTGTTTCTTTTTCAGGAATGTATACTTTATACAAGGCAGAGAATATCTAAATAGGTAATCATTCAATTCTGAGGGAAAACCTTCTGGAAAAATTTTTGTGACATATTTTAGCCTTTGAAAGTGAAAAAGAAGAAATCATTCTGTTTTGGATCTTAGGAGAACCTGTGATCTGATCATGTTAGATTAGCTATAGAGGAAGTGTATTTAGAAGACTCAGCTAGAATCCAGACAACCAAATGTCACTTGAAAAAACTTGAGTTCCTATGAGTCAAACTGACAGTGAAGCAATCACTTCGTGAGCCTATTTAAAATCTGAAATAATCTCTTTCAATATGTTAGTAAAATTCTATCTTAGCATTTACTGTGAACTTCTTAAATACTGAAGCTAACAACCATTCTCTTAGCTTTATATTCAGAATAGATTAATCTTGAGAGGATCAGTTCACTCAAGATAGAAGGACTAAGCAAATGAAAATAGAAAGAAGAAGGAGCAGAAATGTTTTGGGTCAGTTGGTCAAATTCAGTTACCAGATCAAAGGATCTAAAGAGTTTCATAGAGATGCCTCGTCAAGGTCAGCCTATATCAGGAGCTCTGAGCAAGCCTCTTCTTGAAGACCCAGAAAAAAGTCATTCCTGTTGAGACTGATAACTGGATACTGTCTTTTTAGAAATTCCTTGAAAATTTTCTGGTGAATGCATGAAATGTCTTACTCACAAAATCCTTTCGTATCAAAGTTGATCTATCAATATTCCTGCTGGCTTTACTTTTATATTTGATTAATATACCATCTACTAATTTGGGACCTAAAATTTTGTTAAAATCCAATTACTTTTGTTCTGTTTTTCTTAGTCTCTCCAGTTCCCCTGTATTTTGTCTATAGTATCTGTTCATTGGCAGTCATCTAAGATTAGACCTCTGTCGAGGTCATTTTGACAAGTGCTTTTCAAAGATAGCTCTACATAAAAAGTGGTAGACATGCAAAATTATTGTTGGCTCTTTGCCATGAGAAAAATATACAGAGTTGTCCACAAATACCAACTCAGACCTCATAATATTTCTGTCAAATGAGGTGTGAAGCAGTCACAGATATACATCAACTAACAGAGAGTGACTTTGAGTATTTTGTTTTACCAGAAACGTAATACTTATGGTTTAAATCATGAAACACTGAATGTTTGAGTCCTTGTATTAACGATGTCCTTTTTACAAATTGCAAAAGAAGTTTCAAGGTTAATAGTGGATCTGTGTTACTAATAAAATAGTAACAGCACAGTAACATTTTTACAACTGGAGTATAATGCTTATAATTTTAGTGTTTTAGAATACAGGAATTGAAAATTGTCCCATTCGTCCTATTCAAGCAAAATAGGCCATTTTTTAAAAAATATACAGCCTAAGTCACCTTTTCTAAAAGCTACAGATGGCAATGTTTTTCTTTTCTTTTGTTTTTTCTTCCCAGCTTTATTGAAGTAAAATTGACCAATGAGATTGCATATATTTAAAGCATACAGCATGATGATTTGATACATGCATACCACAATCAGGTTAATTAACACATCTATCACCTCACATGGTTACCTTTTCTCTTTCTTTCTCCCCCCCCCCCCCAGGTAAGAATGTTCAAGATCTTCTGTCAGCAAATTCCAATTATATAATACAGTATTATTAACTCAAGTCACCATGTGGTACGTTAGATCTCAGAACTTATCCATCTTTATGTAAAGGTTTGTCCCTTTCGACCAGCATCTCCTCATTTCCCCCACCTCTCAGGCCCTGGTAACCATCATTCTATTCTGTTATTATGAGTTTGACTTTTAAAAACATTTTTTTTAAGATTCCATATACAAGTGAGATCCTCTTTCTCACTTATTTTGCCTAGTTTAATTTCCTCCAGATTCATCCGTGGTGCCTCAGTGGCAAGATTTCCTTCTTTCTTGTGGCTGAAAAATATTCCATCTGTTCACTCATATCTTCTTTGTCCACTCATCTGTCTCTGTCGGTGGAAAGTTAGGTGGTTTCCATATATTAGCTATTGTAAAATAGGTTATTTTGAATTGGAAAATATTTAGTAATTTCTGAAGTATGTCATTGGAATTTTTTTTTATTGCTGTAGTACTCTGATTTTTCTCCCTAATTTTCATGCACTTGTCTATAAAAGATTATTAATGATGATGATGATGATTAATGGGTATTTGTGTTTAAACATCTTTTTTTAGATCAGAGATTCTAAATATCTGTGCCATAGATATAATTCATTTGTAATGACTATATCAATATCTGGCATTTACAAAATATGGGCTTGACATGTAATACTTTAAAATTGCTTATTTATATGCTCTGATGATACTAATTTTTAATTATACTCTGGGATGTCCACTCTGGATGCCCTGGATTTTTCTCTCATGTTAGTTGAAGAAGGAACTGAGCATGAAGATTCTTAGAAGATTCTCAGAGACTGAGCCAGCTCTGGAAATCAATCATTCTGGGCTGTGGAAGAATCTTTAACAGCTTCTACATAAAGTTCAGGTAGGTAGGATAAAGCTCATGTTCTCTAAGTAGCCAGTATAAGCTTAGTTCCTGCAGAGGCCCCCATAACCAAGCCAGTGGAGTGGAGACTTTCAGGGCCCTGTAGGGTGCCCTGAGGGGTCAAGGCAACTGTTGGATCACAAAAACTCTGACTCAGTAGTTGTCTCTAGACTTCACATAGGACCATGCTTCCTTATTTTGAATCTCTCAACTGTCTCCCTCTTCCTTACAGATTTCTACTTTTAGACCATGTTTAAAGTCCATTTCAAATGTCATTTTCCTAAGAAACATGAAGAAAATGATTTATCAATACTGTCAAGATTTTGACTTCTACTTCACGTTCACCAGTTTCAGAATATCATTTATGCAGTTTTCCAAAAACACCACATAGATTAAAGAGATGTATTTGAATATTTAGAAAGGTGCAATGAAATATAAATTCTATTCTACTTGATGTATTTCCCAACATCTGCTGTGTGTTGGCCCTGGTTACATTTGTTGAATGAATGTAATGTTGACAATTTAGCTGAATAGGGCAATGAATCCATTATTGAAATGTGATAGGAGGCAAAACTTTGAACTTTAATTTTAATTTTTTTTGAACATTAATTTTTAAGTGCAACAAAGTTTGTACTATATAAAGGCAGGTGAAGTTTAAAGAATATACTTAAAGCCTCATCATTTCGTACAGATCACTGAATCAGTTGTGAGAATGACTATGTCTGCCTCAAAACTAATGAAAGTTACAGAAATTTTTAAAATATTCTATTTTTATCTAAGTATTTTTTTTCTAAAGTCAATAAAGCTTGAGAAATTGAGGAAAGACCACATTAATATACCATGCTATCTTTTTAAATTCAAAGTTCTTAGTAACAATAAATTGCATTATTTACCATTTATGATTTAATAAATGATATCAAAGTTTATCATCAATAAAATGAATTTGAATGCCAAGGAGTGATACCAGGCTACTGTGAACAGTATGGTCAACTCCTTAAATGTTGACTGAATGATGAATATCTTTGGATTGTTATAAGTGCCAGAAATTAACAGCTACTTTAAGGCCCAAATCCAACGAAAGTGTTATTCCTGTACTTTTGCTATGTTCTGAAAAAAGAGAAATGAATGGAATATAGGCACCCAAATTCTACAGAGCATTTAATACTGAGCCCAGGGACAGTTAAGAGTTCAGGCTACTGGCATTTAGGTAAAGATATATCAAAATTTAACAAAGAGACTTAGATTCTTTGTGGATCTGAAACAAATGACCCTAAAAATTCACACATGGACTAATTTAAGCAAAGGTTTGCTTGTTTTGTGTAGAGAGACAGGAATCTGAGAAGAGAGGAAGTTTCAGGTCAAATGGGAAAAGCACTTGGGAGTTTCAAAGCTCCAGGATATTGACAAATATATAATACTTCTCTGAGGGGTCTTGTTGGGGCTCAGGAAGTAAATGTGATGGTTGACATGGTGGTGATAATAAATGCACAAATATACGAGGCAATCTGCTTGATTTTCTGAAGTAGAGACGGTTGGTTATGAAGAAATGCAACCTGAAGTTGAATCTAAACTTTCGCCTATTAGATATGATTGTAGAATTACATCTAAAAGTGTTTGAAGAACAATCATATTTCCTAGAATGAATTAATTTTTTGCAATGAACTTCAGTTTTGAGAGAGACTGATACTATTATCCAGTATACATTTAGGGTACAAAATATATTAAGCTAATTGCAAAGAAGATAAACGCAACTGGCAGCTTTATGTATGTGTGTACTTGATGGAATGAAAATACACTTCAACAGAAGCATGGTGAGACAAAGGGGCACTTGGTCTGCAATTCTAAACCTTTGAGAATTCCTGTAAGTGACAGCTGAGATTTTCATCTCCCTATCCTCACGAGATTAACCCTTTATGAGTGAGACAAGGTGAACTGGATGTCCTGTCTACATGTGACCCATTGCAGTAGATTCTCAGGAAATCCAATGCAGACTCTCCTGCTGGAACTTGGAATAGAAGTAAAAGGTCCCCTTTTCTACCTGCAAATGATATCCTTGGCTTTCTTCTTGTTCTCCAACCAACTTATTTAAAGAAAAATGTTCTTAAATACATATTATGTGATGGAGGATAAGGGATGGTATCCCTTCAAAATCTGATGGAAAAGAAATAAATGCTGTGTAGGAAAGAAACCACTGATGATCACTAAACTTGGAGAAAAGAGTCTAATTCTAGCTTTGAGAGCTGACATGGTACTTTAGAGCCTAACAAATAGGAAATAGAAGATGTTTTAAAATAATTGGTAAGTGACAAATTTTGCGTGTCTATTATTTTTGGTTCTGGTACATAACATATTTACTAATAAGGGTTTTTGTGTTTTTGTTTTTTTTTTTTTAAAGAGATTTATTTATTTTTAGAGAGAGGGAGAGGGAACACAAGTGGGAGGGACAGAGGGAGAGAGAATCTCAAGCAGCCTCTGCGATCAGCATGGAGACCGACATGGGGCTGGGTCTCGTGACCCTGAGGTCACGACCCGAGCCAAAACCAAATGCTTAACTGAGCACAACACACTGAGCACACCACCCAGGCATCCCTATAAGGGGCTTTTGATATGCAAAAAGATGCACATAATTAATGGACAACATTTTGAGCATTTGGAGATAAACTGAAATCATCACCACAATCTATGCCATCAAAACCTATCCTCCAAAAATTTCTTCCCTCCTTCTTATTTTATTACTATTTATTAGTGCTATTTTATTCTGTGGTAAGAATACTTAACATAAGATCTATCATCTTAGCAAATGTTCAGTACTCATAAGCTCTTATAATTAAAAATTTTATCATCGCTGTGATTAAGAACTGGCTTGCAAAATTCCTGAGGGTTGGGCAATCAGCTCTCTGAGGCCACTGAGCGGCAGCTCCAGGATGTCCCCCCACTTCCCTCTCCTCCTGGGGATGTTAGAAAAGTTCGAACTCTGACAGTATGCGGAAAGAACCCAGATTCTGTCTGGAGGAAAAGAATATCTCCAAAGTGGGAACTCGTCAGATCAGTCACGTGAGCCTCAATTTTAAGGGAGTCTGAAATGATTGCTATGACTTCTCCTAGGACCATAGGCAAATGGTGGGTCATAGAAACCACGCTGAAGGAGAAACACTTTGCAAAGTTATGTGAATTGTGGGAACAATACATATGGCTCTCTAAGTTGGTTTGAATTCACTCAAACAAATTATGGAAATGAATAAAAAGTGCTTTTATTTGTGGTAGAAATTATGTTTAAAAATGACAAATTCCTGACTGGTGCCAGATCTAGCTCCTGCATCTGAAAATGAACTCCTATAAATAGCTGAAATCCGAGAACAGAATCAATTTCAGAGTGTTTGTGTATCTGTTATATTTATCTCTGTGTTTCCCTATAATTGTTCAACGTCTAGACACATTTACTTCAGTAAATTAGAATAGAAGTTGACTTCTATTTGTGCAACATATGAAATGATATGAATGAGATGAAAAACGTGTTATCAATTAAAATTTCATTCCTGAAATCCTATACATGTTCATGACATAAATAACTGCTTGTTTTAATTGTCTCAGGCTAACTTAAGTTAAAATGAATCCCAGTAAAACTGAAGCTGTAAAATATTTTATCACGTATTTTATGCCGATACTGGATGCATGCGTTAAAACGAACAGAATTCTAACTCTAAATATTTCTCAGGCAGCATCTGTTACACAGACATTTATATGGATTCTGCATCAATACTGTGCACAGTGTAACTTAAGAGGAAGTTCTTTGATGCTGTCACTGTTGATCTGTGTAATCCCATCTATCCTCCTCTGCCTTTGTTTATTTCTAGTTCACAGAGTTCTCTTTCCTCTTTTTCCTCCAGTTTATTTGCTGAATTCTCCAGAACATCCGTGATACAGTCAAAGATTTTTTAAATATCACCAAATCAAAGTCAGTTTGTTCCAATATCATATCAGATTTTTTTACACTTGACTTCAGTAAAAGTACACTTACTTCTGGAAAAATTTTTAATTAATAATGGCTGAGTCTTTGGCACAAATTCATAAAGTGCTAGCTTTGTGAGGCAGGTTGTTTGCATTTGAGCTAATATCCCACTTAAAGCTGTGGCTTCTCTAAGGGCATTCTCATCAGAAGGTGAGCACTCTTTCTGAAGGTGAACAGATCTTGTGAAGGGCCAAAAAGAGTCAGCTATGGTGGTGAAGTGGCAGGCAATATTGGGGTGATAGGCTTCTATTTTGCTAAAGGGGCCATAGCGAGAACCACTCAAGTGAAACCACATTATAGTCACCTGCTCCTCCTACAAATGAGATCACCCTTGACCAAAACCCAATTCTGTGACCACTAAGCTGAACTGGCTAGAATCCAGTGAAGAGTGATGTTGGGGAGGGATGCAACGAGCCCATCAGCCGAGGCTGGCCTCTGTGTCCTTTTGCATCATCTCTTGACATTGCTCCTTCCAAGTCATGAAGTATTTTTAAATTATTGCTTATTAGTCATCAATATACTTTGAAAATGGTCTATGCTGCAATGACCGTGATTAGAGTTGATTGTGATGTTCTTATGCCTGGTGTTAAAATACAGCTCTGGGAGAATGACGGGACGTGGAGCATTGCTGAGGTCTGACTGAATTCACCCTTTCAGACAATAATCACGATGTACATGCACAAGTACGCATGTCGTGGTCACTGCTCCAGTAATAAAGTTGTGGAGTTTTTTTGGTATGAGTTGCTGTATTTTATATAGGACATGTTTATTTATTCTAGGAGATTTCTGAGATGTCAAGTTCAAAGGATCCTGCAGATATCATCCAAAGTAACATCTCCCCATGAAGACCAAGTGGTGTGGAAGACAGAGCATATTAATGTAGGACAGTTAACTATTTCACTTGCTGCCATGTCAGTGGGGAAGATTTTTCCACCCATTAATGAGCCCCTTGCAATGATGAGAAGCAGTTCATGGCCCCCAGAGTGAAGCCTGCATTGTTGCTCTTCTGAAACAGGTGACATTGGGTTTGTTTGATTCAATTCCAAAGCAGTGAAGCAGCAGTTCTAAGTGCCATCCCCTAACCAGTGGCATCATTATCACCTAACAGCATGTTCAGAATACAAATTTCCTTGGCCCCTCCCCGGACCCATTAAATCAAAGCCTCTGAGGGTGAGATCCTGCCATCTGCGATCTAATAAAGCCTCCGGGTGATTCTCTCATAGATCAGTTTGAGAACAACTGCCCTACAGCACCCCATTCCATCAGGAAGAGGCTAGGAGGCAGTTGATTGGCAGCTGAAGATTGTGGGAGATATGGAGGCTCATTGAGACCACACTGATGCTGGTTTAGACTGTAGATTGAAAGCCATATTAGCTTTAATGGCTCAGACCCGGTGTTTTTCCTCATCCTCTCCATGGCTGTTTCATAAATTGAGAATTTATCATAGCCGAGGCCTCACCCTGCCCTTGAAGACTCCATGCATTGATTTGACCTCTGGTTCCTGCCGTTTTGTCTAGTTCTGTTCCTCGCTTGCAGACATTCTCACCTTGCACGAGCTCTGCTAAAATCCCAGTAAACAAAACTTCAAACTCAATCCCTCTGTAGGTTCCCCCTGCTCTGCTACCACGCGTGCACCATTATTGCTGTATATACGATGTGCAAGGGTAGCTAGTCAACACTTGACTGGAGAATCTAGGAAGACAGGAGCCTTATCAAACCTTTAGTTACCTCTCCATCTGGTGATATGCTAGCAAATGTTTAACAATGGACTCTGAAAAAACAACCCCATGGTGTTGCTGACTGTGGTGATGTCAATACTCCCACTCTAGTTAATTTCAAGTTACCCATATGACCATACTAAACACAGGGTTGGGAAGAGATGAATGTAATTGGATCTCACATGTCATCTGTAGGAGCTGGGTCCTGGACACTGCGGCCTCCATTCCCAGTTCCTACCTGGGTCCCTGGTGCACAGTAGGGGGTCAATAAATAAATATTTAATGAATGAATGAAAATGAGTAGATCATTGCGGCCCTTTCTTCACCACCCCTGGAAAAGCAAGTCAACATGCATGGGCCAAGGGTGACGAAACACGACATCTATACACGTGGGTAGCACATTTCTGGTTATACATTCCTATCCTGCCTCGGAGAACAAACGGGTGATATCAAACTGTATAAACATGTGTCACATAATCAAAAACAGTTATGTTGTTGTAAATAGGTATAACTCGGCTCTTCTAACTCATCCCTAAATAATCCGGACATGTAAATTAATCGGAGTTTATAATTTCAAACCAGAGATTGTCTCTATTTTTAACATGCTTAAGTGTTTGAAATCGTCAATGAAGTGTATTCATTAAATTGGTGAAACTGACATTTGTAGACATGACTTTTCTTTTCCCTTTTAGCTCTTATTAAGGGTATGCAATGTGATACGAAATTCACTATTAAAGCTCTAGTTGCCTTGATTCAACATTACCAAGTACCCTGGAAAAAGAAGTCATATTTCAAATTTCAGTCATATCATTTGATAAGGATTTCCCCCCCGAGCTGTTTATGAAGACAAGAGTATTTGTCAAATGTTTTCAAAATAAATGTCTCTTATTTACTACAAATGTATAACTTTATTGGAAAGAAAAGTTATGCATTTCTTTCTGCAGGAGTAGAGCTGATTTTTGTGACTGCAAAATGTGCATTTTGACTACAAAGCTTTTGTTAGCGTCTCTGCAATTAGATAATAGAAATCACTGTGGTTCTTCAGTTCCCCGCTCTGTTCTGCCCTTTTTAAAGGCTCCCTGTGGGTGTTCATGTTCACTGGTATTTTCTTTCAACAATTCCTGTAAGTTATCCTTTCTTTGTGGATAAGTAAGAGTTTGCAAAACTTTACACCCTTATTCTTCAATTAAATACTGACACGGAGCAGCAGTGTGAAGCATGCTAATCAGCAGGACCTCCCTGTGGGAATCTGTGCTAGAAGACTGGGTCACATTGAAGGCAGACAGCGCTGTTGACACTGGCTGTCAAAAAGGCCTCACGTCTTTGAAAGGAAATCTTAATCTTCTTTATTCATGTGTGAACAGATCCAGGCCCCCATCCCGGGACTCAGAGGCATTGGCTGTTTAAACTCCAGGTTGCTAGGTTTTGGGGTAGAGTCTGTTTGCTGTGTCTAGTTCCCCCGAATGGATGAGGACTGAAAATTAAAATCTGTCTGACACACAAAAAAAAAAAAAAAAAAAAAAAAAAATCTGTCTGACACAGACCATGGTTTCCCGTCTCTGTTTGAAGAGACATGGCAACCTAGGGCGAAATGAAAAGGAATTTTATTGAGCGCAAAACCACTCAATGTTTAAATGTTGGATGGGGAGCCAAATGGTGATTTGGGGCAACCGGTAGATTGTTTATAGACAGTGGGATGGCTGTCACTCAAAGCACAATGGTAAAATTTGTGTCAGGAAAAAAAAAAAGTGCTTTTCTAGCGGCTGAACTCCCATTTCCTGTTGAAATGCTCGGCTCCAAATAAAAAGCTTTTTTTTCCTTAAGTTTCCAAGCACAAAAAATCCAAATAACAGAGATGCTGTTACTGTTAAACATCGTTTGATCTGGGTGGCACAGCACTTATTAAGAGTTTGAAGCTAAGTTATATCCCAAAGATCTCCCATACAGATTCTCCACCGCATCTGAAGTCTTTCCTCTTGGTTTTATCTCTTTTTGCCACATTTTTCACAAATGGGAAACAGAAGAAACAAAGATGTAACCCCCAATTGGAAATCATCAAAGATACTTGGGAACAACACAGACTGTAACATTTTGAAAACCTAATACTAAAGAGACCTTAAGCATAATTTGATTTTATTTTGGGAACCATTTCTTTCTAGAAATCTGAAATTGTCCTGAGTGTTCTTTGAGATCATTTGATACCTTTTTATTGCAGATGGCATTTGGAAAAGCATATATAATAAAGAAAAAAAACCTACCAATTAGCAATGCAAACTAGATTTTCAAAATAAGTTTTGACTCTATGTTTCCACAGAAATCTTAGGGTTTGCGAGTAATACACGTTGCATTTACCTAGTGTGTTAGTCAAATGAGTTTTTTAATTTAATTTTTTTTTAAAAGGCGGGATTTGAGATCTTATTAGATAATAATAGAGCCTCTAATTCTCTGAGTATTTCTTAGATTTCTGTGTATCTATAGAAGGCTAATCCTACATATAATGGGGATAGTAGTGCTGAATCATTGATAAGGAGACACACATCCCTTGGTGCTGTCCTAGGAGGGAGGATAGTTAATTTGCTGTGTTGGGTTGATGACCAGCTCCCCTTTGGATTCATGTCACATATTTATAAAATGACTACTCAGGGACATTGGTCCAGCCTTGACGAAAGAAAGGAGCAGACCTACAGGAAAGAAGGCCAGCATAAATATTCTTTTGTCATTTTTGGTTTGGGGAGTGCTAATTCATCATATTTCCTACTCCCTAACAGCTCTGAACAGCTTTAGAAATAATCACAGGACTATTTATTCCTGCAATTAAAAATTTGGCAAAGCCAAAATAAAGAACATGCTTTATTCCCAAGTCTGAATCAAGCTTGTCACTACTTCCTTTGAGAGCACTTCCCTGAGTAGACTAAAATGTTGGTAAAAGTTTATGCCTTATAGCCCTGAGTTGGTGTCCCAGGCAAGTAAATCAGAGTTCCCCAATTACAAGAAATTTTATGAGATGAAGCCAGGCGGGGTGGGGGAGGAGGGGTGGTGGCGATAGTACATCCTAGGAATGTTTTGGTTGTCCTGACAACCATCAGAATCACTGGAAAATTGAATGGCTATTTATCCAATATGGCCATTTTTGCTGATCATAAAAATAATAGTGGGAGAAAGGGAGCCATGTGTCACAGTCCCAACTCCAAAAGAACCAAACACCCAGATTCTTTGGGTGCCCTTCCCCACCCCCTCAAGCATTTCTATCAGTTATCTGGTGGGAAGAGGTTAGAACACTACCCTGTCTCACCACAAAGCATAGAATTATTGGCCTCCCAACTCAGGCACCGAGACTCTGAAAGTAAAAGTAGATTTTTAAACATAATCTCAGTGTTGATAAGAGTGGCAAGATGTGGCCTATATATACTGTTAGCTCCAAAACAATAAAGGATCGAAAAATCTTTGCAGTTTTCTGTAGTCCCCCCAGACTTCCAGAGTAAAGATATAGTAAAGATATATGTGTATACATATTGCCTCAGGAATTAGGAACAGCAGAGTTATCATACCTTTATGTTGGCCTTCGGGATTATTAGCGCTGGCCAATTTGAAGTTCTTAAATCACCTGGGGCTTCAAGGAGGACAAAAAAAAAAAAAACCCCAAACCATGAATGTAAATAATGTTAATGCAGTAATAATAATGTGGACGCCCTGGGGATTAGGAGGAAATATTTGAAATGCCACAGCACAAAAAGGTTTTTGAAACATACATTTCTCTTTAGGGCGGGGAGGAGTGGGGGTGTTGTTTAACCAAACTGTCTTCTGCCATTTAATCTCCTTGTTCCAAGGCCATCACTATATCCTTCAGGTGTTTTAGCTGCTAGCACTCATTGCTTCCCTGAAATTAAAATTCACTGTCATTACAAAGGACTGAGAGAGGCATACAGTCTTGGACAAGAAAAACACTCTTATCTATTTTCTGGAACTATTTTATCTGTCATTACTGGGCTTGTGTCATCTTCCCCTGCCCTTATGGCATGGAAAATTTTTGAGTGATGCAATAGCTATAATTTCCTGGGCTTTTTCAGATTTCAGCCCTTGATTATAAATCAACCTTAACAAAATTAACCCAACATTTGAAATTGTCTATGACATTACTATTGATTCCACCCCATTTTACAAAGGTTACTTTTCCCCCACTGTAGATACTCCAAAGAGCTTCTGAGTAGCCATATCAGAGACTGAAACGAAAATAAAAATAAACTACCTTAAATTGCAAATGCTAGAAGGGAAAAATTATATTAGGTTTTCCATGTTTCAAATAAAATGCAATAAATTTGTCTTAAAAACAAAAAATGGAAAGGAACTTCTCTCTATTTCAAAACTGTAGGATATGGTAGTAAAATAATGTTAAACGAAATGATGACTTGGAAGTACATACATACATGTATGAGGAAATAATCTTGACCTTCCTTCCCACCCCTGTTCCCAGCACACACACCCCTATCCAGACTTCCCTGAATAGGAAAGGGAGGAACAGAGCATTTTTTTTTTTTTTTAAGTAATCTCTACATCCAACATGGGGCTATAACTCACAACTCTGAGATCAAGAGTCCCATACTCATCCGGCTGAGCCAGCCAGGCATTCCAGCACTTTGTCTTTGACCAACCACCACATTTATTTATTTAGCTAGTTACCTATTTTTTTTTCTTGACCCTTGGTTTCTGGTTTTTTTGTTTTGTTTTGTTTTGTTTTTATCATGACTTCCATCAACATTTTCCCCAGTATCTTGAGGCTTCTCTTGGCTTCTAGTGTCTCTATTTTCTCACTAGGGAATTTCCTTAAAGTTTTATCCAATAATACACTGATTTTGATGCAGCCAAATACCAGGTCCTCATACGGTCAGGTTTGGCTGGCTTTGGTGAGACAATGGCATCATTTCTCAGATTCTACAGATGTCTAGTTAGTTCTTAAGGAACTCCTGTTTAATACTGAACCTCTTTCCTCTGTGTTCACAAGAAAAAGAAATGAATAAGTAACTCTAGTGTAAAGTCTAACGTCCTAGAGATCACCCTCCCCCATAGACAAAATTTCAGAAAGGTCTTCGGCTTTTCTTGCTCCTTTCAGTCTCAGGTTAGTGATTAAGGTCTCATCTTAATGTTGCATTTCAAGTTTTACCTGATGGAAAGTTCCATTCTTCCCCAGTTTGTGGTCACTTTTAGCTTGAAGGCTTGAGGTAAGTGAGGGGGTGGTCAGTAGTCGGCATCCTCTTTCTTCCTGGTTCTGTGCTCTCTACTCCCTGTAGCTGCTCTTGGTTTGGAGTTGGTGGAGTTGAAGGAGTGAGGGAGGGGTTAATAGCTGAAATTTAGGGTGCTGAAATTCACGGGCCATTCTCACGGAAGCACTGGCAATTCATGCAAGGAAATTCTGACTACAGTTCCCTTGTCCCAGCTGTGCTTCCTCAGGCTCTCTTTTCCCTGGTCCTTTAGCATCTAGACTTCTAGATCCTCACGCTCACTCCGACCCAAGGATTCACAACCTCCTAGTTGGGGCCCAGGCATGGAGGGGTTTTCTAAACTCACAGGTGATTCTAACCTGCCATCACACTTGTGATCTATGGATTTATACCGAGCAGACTTTCCTGATCTCTCCCCTTGACCCTCTAATACCACACTCCACAAAGCAAAATCTCACCTCAGTGAAATGGTTCCATATCAACTACATACAATAATTTTCATTACCAAAGAGGACACTAAACATCCTTCTAAAACATTGGCATTCACTTTAATGGTGATCCTCTGCCCCCCACAATAAAGATGTTTTAATTTTTTTTTTCTGAATATTTGACATGAAGGTTTGGGTAACTTTCTCAAAATAAATAAACAGCTATTTTTAGGGAAAGTAAATTGCTTGCAAATATTAACCCCTCTCCCAACTTGCATTCCTCCAGTCCCTGTTGATAAAGTTTTAAAAAATTACGGGATCTGACTTCAGTGAGGGTATTCCAAAACTACTTATGGCTGGTGCTACAATCACCAAAGGAGAACCAAAGTTCTTCTGTCAAGGACACAGAGATGACCCCGCCTCCATTTTGGCTTCTGCCAAGCTACAAAACAAAAGGAAAATCATCAGTTTGATGACTGAAAGTCCCAGAACCTACATATTTGATCATGAAGCAACATCTACATCATTTGCCCTCTAAAAATGAGCAATGTACGAACTATAACTCATTTAAACCATGAAAGTAATTGAGATTAGTTGATTATGAGTGCTAAGGAACCTCAGAAGCTATAATAACCTTTCTGGAAATACCAAATGAGTGAAAACCTTGATTTGTTTAATAGTGTCTTTTAAAAGATACTTTTATTTTCTTTTTAAAGATTTCATTTATCTTTTTTTAAATTTTTAAAAATTTTTTTTTTTAGTGTACCAGAATTCATTGTTTATGTACCACACCCAGTGTTCCATACAATATGTGCCCTCCATAATACCCACCACCAGGCTCACCCGACCTCCCACCCCGCCCCTTCAAAATCCTCAGATTGTTTTTCAGAGTCCATAGTCTCTCATGGTTCATCTCCCCCTTCAATTTCCCCCAACTCCCTTCTCCTCTCCGTCTCCCCATGTCCACTGTGTTATTTCTTTATTTTTCTATTTGAGAGAGAGAGAGAGAAAGCATGAAGAGGGTGAGGGGAAGAGGGAGAAGCAAATCCCACTGAGCAGAGAGCCCCTTGAGGGGTTCAATCCTAGGACGCTGGGATCAATCCCAGGACCTGGGGATTATGACTTGAGCGGAAGTTAGACACTTAACAAACCGAGCCACCCAGATGCCCCAAAGGATGCTTTTTAATGTGAGAATAAGTGCCATGTCAAAGACAGCATCAGTACTGTTTATTTTCCCAAATATGAGTTTGCAGTAAGCATTGAAAGTACCTTAAACAGAGGCAAAAGATAGAATATCCCCAGATACACACATAGCTCTTTCCATATGGTCCTAGGCTAAACATGATTTTAAAAGCATATAAATTGCTGGCAGGCTTTAAAGTGGATTGATCATAAGTTTGTAGACAGCTGAATCGAACTGTTCAAATGCTCTCCCTTTGGTCAAAACTTCAAATGAGAATTCATGATTTGTCAAATTGGGATAATCCTGGAAAAGAAAATACAAGAAGAGATTCACCAAATTCAAACACGAAATGGAAACTGTGGCTGCTGGCAGGGACAGCTCGAGCCGGATGCATTTTATAGAGCAAATCAAGATCTGGCTTCTGGGTAAGATGACATCAACATAAAAAGAATGAATGTAGGTCATGGGATGTCTGGGCAGGAGATATCAAAGGAATGTAGGCCATGGAACCCCGGCCATTTGTTGCATTCGAAGCAGCCAAGTCATATGCCATCTCTTTCCCAAACGTTCCTTCCTCTTCTGTCTTCTCCTAACACTCCCTTCTTTGCCCACAGACATCTGCTGTTATGTGAAATGAAACGGGGTTTTTTTCAGAGTGGTTGGGTTTAAGTCAAAAGTCATGTGGAGCCTGATCCAAGACGCACTTCTCGGCGTGAAGAGATACTTTCCCTGGGCAGGCCAGACTACTCCTTAAATATACAAAGGAGCCAAGGCTCAAAGATTTCAAAACATTTTTTAAAATGCTATACATTCCCAGGTGCTTTTACAGAAACAAGGACCTAGGTAATGAACTAATCTCTGTGAAACCATGAACCTTCAGAGCCAACTTAATCCGTGATGGCAAACCTGTGCCTCTCGGACCAAGGCTAATTTCTCTTCTTTTGGGATCATTATGCATCTTGCTATTTGATATGGTGAGGCTGTCTGATGGCTATCTGTATTATTTGTCTAACTGTAAATACCAGAAATGCCTAGTTCTAAAAGGAAGAGTTGAGTTGTCTCAGATGCCCCACCTCAATTTCAAGAATGGGGGAAAATTTGGTGAATTCCCCTGTAAGGCACTCAAAGGGTCTCCCTGATTTTCCTTTTCAGGCTGTTGAGCAGCATTTTTCATGGATTTTTACAGACACCGTGTTCAGTTCTTCCAGCAACACACAAAGCATTGATTCGTTAAGAAATCACCTCCCTGTTAAGTCATCCAAAACCACTGTAAGGAAAAATGGGAAATTGTTTTGAATTAAAAGAGACATAGATACTAAATAAAGAATAATTCCATGCACTAACACTTACTTTTTGCCAGTGTCAGGCACAATCTTGTAAGTATTTTAATGTATTGTTTCTTTTAATGACTAAAATACCGGTGAGATTGGTACTTCCTTTCCACATGTTAGAGGTGGAAGAGATGAGATATGTAAGAGCGTTAACTCCTCCAAGGTCAGACACTAGGGAGGGGAAGAGTCATGATTTTATTCCAGAGTTGACTTCCATATAAATGATGCCCATATCTGGTTGTTAATTATGGAATGACTCGCGCAGAAAGTTCTATTAGGGTAAGCTTTAGCTTAGTCTTAAAACAAAGGGGAAAAGTGCTTCTGTCATGTGGGTTGGTTGTGAGAAAAGAATAAAATAAAATAAAACAAAACATAATTCCTGGTTTAATAAAGAGTAGATACCAGAATTTTAGAAGAATCAAGACAATTATCTTCACAAAGGGTAAGAAAGACATTTTAGTCTAGATTATTGATATTGGAAAGCTTTGATTCTTCATTTATTTAAAGGTTCATAGTGCTGTAGAGAGTTTGAGCTCTGCAAAGAGGAGTGAAACAGACATACTTTAAGGAAGAGTACAGAGAAGGGAAAACTAAGAAAAGTGTGCATTTAATTAGAAACTAAAGGTGCTTGGAAAGACAAGAATTGGCCGAGGTGAGCATTCTGGTGTTTCTGAGAGTGACACAATTCCTTCTTGGAGCACAGGGCTTCCTCTGTAGGTTCAGCTAGTACAAACTAGCACCTGTTATCTCCATGGGTACCCATGCGTGTGTTTGCCACTTAAAACAGTGATTACAATAAAGCACAAATCATGTTATTATATTTTCCTCCTTACTTAACATGGTTAGGGACCTTTTCATTTGATCTTTCTGTACAGACAAGAGCAAACCTGTGAACCCTGCTTAACCTTCTGATAGTCATACAGTTCAGGTTCTTTCTCCCATTCAATTGTCATTGGCATCTCAGAGATCTTAATCCCTATCAGAAGAAGTTGGAAATTTGCATTTTGAAGCCAAGGGCATATTTGGCTGTCCATTAAAATGTAAAGGTTTTTGAATCTATCATTTTCCCAATATTTCACAGATGATTTTTTTTAGGTCTTCTGATAATCTTTCCTGAATGGGATAACTAACCACATGTAGTGACATATACACTGCTCCTCTAGGTGCTTATATTCTTTTTCTCATTAAATTTAGAAATGAGTTGTAATAACAGATGGTTCATAGGATCTAATAGATGTAGGAAATACACATTAAATCCCCACAATGGACTTTTTACTAAAAGAAAATAAATAGTAGCCTCTGAAAAATTACTCTCCTGGTTTGTTTTTGTTTTTCAAACTCCTCTCGTTAAGTTACAACAAGTAGATTTGATGATATAGTAATTATGTTTTAAACTAGCCAGTATCGGTATCTAGTAAAAGGTCCAATTTTATAATGTATCAGAATGTTTGACTCCCTAGAATACAGTCTCAATACCAAATTAAGAATCAGTGATTGTTCCAGAAATTCTATGCTAACTGAAAGCAGTTCCTTAGGGATTAAAACTGGATGGCAGGGGATCTTGGGACTTTTCCTGAAGCTGTGTTAATAATCACACCGTTTTTAAGTAAATATTTGTCAGGGTATGTCCATAATGGAGATTATGGATGATGGATAATGGAAATTAATAGTAATAGATTAATAAATATAGATAATGGATATTGGAGATTGTGATGAGGAAATTGGAGATTTGGGCTGAATTCACTGTTCAGCCCAAGTAGTCCACAAAACTGCAACTCTCCAAGGCCCAATGTATGGCAGGAACCATAGATGAGAGTTTGCAAAGGATGTGATCACATGCCTCTGATAGCGATATTCTCAGGTGTTGCCTGCATCAGTGAATAATATGGCAGGTTTACGGGGTGGAATGTGCTGCCAGCTCTAGGAAGTTTGTGAAGACAAATCAAAAAATCGGGGCAGAGCTGAAGTCTTGCCAGAAGAACTGAACCTGATATTCTCTGACTTTGCCAGACCTGCCAAGGGTAGTATGTTGGTTTTTTTCAGCAGCAGATCTTTATTTCTTTTTTAGATGAGTTATTCTGAGCTTTCTGTATTTGTTACATGGAAAAGCAAAATGTACTTAAATAAGTGTACCCATGATTGGACAACTGTGTTTGTGATGAACACAGTGCAGTCGAGAATGAGACCACGTGAGAATGAGACCATGTTCTGAGTGTCGCCGCCTGAGGTTGAGTTTATGATTTGGCAGGGCCTCTCTGTGCTGTCAGCAGAGTCTGGTGGCACAGCGGCTGTCACGTTGGACACCCCAATGCTCTGGGGAAAGTTGTTGGATCATGCCAACCTTAGCATGCTCGTCAGTTAAATAGGGTTAACAACATCCAGGGTTGTGATAGAGTCAATTCACACTAACTTTTGAGACTCCCGTGAGTGTTAAATTTTCAGGAATTTTGTGAGCTGGTTGATGTCACTTTGGCAACTCTCGGTGGCAACTCTCCCAACAGTTACATCATAGAAGTCGGCAATACTCAGATCAGGGCTTCCCTCCTCCCCAATCCCACCCAGCACCCCTAGGGTCCGTGGCTAAGGTTTACCTACACAATGCTGGTAAAACCAATCTCATGAGACCACTGTGAGAATTGAATGATATGATGTATGCAAAGCAGTGTCTGATTGTAGGAAGTTCTCCAACAATGACAGTCATTTAATTGGTATTAACATTATTAGTCAACATAAGCTGCATGACAGACTGTTTTAGTTTCCCTAGTTTCTTTTGTTTTCCCAGCTATCCTTTCCTACTGTATTAGTTTCTTAGAGCTGCCATAACAAAGCACCACAAGCTGGGGGACTTAAAATAACAGAAATTTATTGTCTCATAATTATGGAGTCTAGAAGTCCAAAATCATGGTATTGACAGGGGCATTTTCTCTCTGAAACATGTAGGAGAATCTTATCTCTCCTAGCTTTCTGGTACTTTTTAAAAAGATTTTATTTATTTATTGGAGAGAGAGAGAGTGAGCAGGAGGAAGGAGGAGAGAGAGAATCCAGAGCAGACTCCATGCTGAGCACAGAGCCTCACACAGAGCTCGGTCTCAGAACCCTAGGTCATGACCTGTGCCGAAACCAAGAGTCAGACACTTAACTGACTTAGCCATCCAGGATTTCTGTGATTTTGTTGGCAATTTTTGACATCCCTTTGTTTTCAGCTATGTAACTCCCAACTCTGCTACCATTGGCTCATGTTATTTTCCATGTGTGTCTCCATCTTCACATGGCTGTCTTCTAATAAAGGCACCAGTCATCTTGGATTAAGGGTCCACCCTACTCCACTGCAATCTCTATTTTAACTAATTGCATCTGCAACAATCTGATTTTCAAATAAGGTCATATTCTGAAGGCCTAGGGGTAGGACTTTAACATTTTTTTTTGAGAGGACACAATTTAACCCATAACTTCTTTCTTGCATCATTCGAAGTTGTCTTGCCATCTGCCTCACAGCATTACTCAGGTTGTCTCTGCTTGTAGTCAGTCTGTTTCTATTTGCTCTGAGTGTTTATCTGTAACCTGATAAAGTTGTAAGGTGTGTGTTAAAGCAAACATTGCTTTAGGTCACTACTGCAGTGGTTTACATTGAAGAAATAAAATACATTCATAAAGCAGTAAATAGTAGATACTGTTCTGAAGGCACACATTATAGAGAGGCATGAAAGATGGATTGGCCTTCAAGGAGCCACGTAGGGGAAATGGATGTACAAAAAAAAACCCATCTGCCCAATATGCTATGGTAGCCACATTCATGCTCATGGGGCTTGAGCCACATAGACAGAGGGCTTATGGATCCCTGGGCAGGGGGGGTAAAGGAAGGCCAGAAAAGCTTCTCTGGGATGGGGAGGAGCAAAGGTAAGTATTCACGTTCCTTAGCTTCCAACAGATAAACAGATATTTTAAAAGCCATTTTTTAGTGCCTGTTTACATCCACCTTTGGAAGTCATGCTGCCCAAGTAGTAGACACAGGTGGTCATTACCTTTTAACCCAGTGAAAATCAGAGATGATCAAGCTTCTTAATGCATGCTGGCAGTGTGAGTCATGGGTTCATTGAGTTGTCTTCTAAGGAGATTTTTAGGGCTTTCCATGTATTTATCAGATGCATAACCTACAATTAATGGCTCCTTGGTACCACCTCAAGATTGCTAATAATTTTCTGAGTGCATTGAGTTAAATAGCCAAGAATGTCAGAAAAGTTAACAACCAGCTTATTGGAAGCCTATATCCACATCTATGAATGGAAAAAAATAAATTGGATGGCACACATGTAATAGACAATCATGAAAAAGTCAGTAATAATATAATAAAAGAGAAGAGGCCTTAGAGTTGGAGAGAGCAGTTGAATTCTGGCTCTGTGTTTTACGAACTGTGTGACCTTTTAATGATGTTATATCATATGGTTGTTGTAAAAAATCAAATGAAATGACATAGAAAGACAGATTGGGCACTAGAATCTGGTAAAGCTCGGATTTCATTTGCTAAGTTCAGTTTCTATATCAACAAAATGAAGATAAAGTAATAGACATTTTAGAGAATAATGTATGTACTGATATAATCCATTCTCACATGACAACCTAGACTTGATCATGAGATCTCTGTCACAATTCCTCAATTCTGCTGCTGTAGCAAGAAAACAGCATAAACAATATGTTAATAAAACATGTTGATGTGCACATGTCGATGTTCCCCAAAAAACTTTTGAGCATTAAAAATTTAAATTTCATATAATTTCTATGTGTAATGAAACATTCTTTTTTTTTTTCAACCATTTAAAAATGTAAAAAATCTTTCTTACCTATAATTTCCCAAGCTGTGTTCTACACCATTATGGAACAACCCTTGGATCTATGGATATGACTTTTGGTTGGTGTTGGTGAAGGCTGCATGCTGTCGAATTTTTAAGTTACTTTTTAAGTAATTTTCCTGGAGTATTTTCCATGTTTCAGATTCTGTGATAATACCTACATTATCTTATTTAAGGTGTTTTTAAGAACACCAGGAGGTAGGCAGTATTTCTTCTTAGTTGATGAATAAATTAAGGTTGTAATGGTTCAGTAAATATTTATTCACTTCTCTATTCCAGGAAATTCTTGGTAGGGTGGAAAATTTGTCCATATAAACAAGGTTACTGACCTCAAAGAACTTAAAATCTGGGGAGAGGAGAAATATAGTGAAAAAATACAAAAGCAAATTGTAGGGTCCTTGCACATTATAAAAAATTTTAGGTAGGGAATAAGAAGGTAGTATGATAGTGAAAAGTAAAACATCCAGATAAATATTTTAGATAGAATATTCTAGAAAGATCTCTGCAGTGGTGACATTGTTGCAGAGTTCCAGAGACTAAGAATTAACCAGCCATGGGAAGAGTAAAGGCAAGCCCCCTGAGGATGGAATGGCTTGAAAATAACAGGTCATTGCATCAAGAATAGGATGCAGAAAAGGAGTAGGGAGAAGTGAGCTTGGAGAGGTAGGCAGGGTCATTTATGTAGGGTCAGTGAGCCATGCAATTCACTTTGCTTTTTCTTACAAACACAATGGGAAGTTATTAATGTGGTTGTTTATTTAAAACTCCAGCCTGGTACTGCTGGAAGGGTTATCATATTTTAGCAGACAACTTCTGGGAACTCAAAGCATTCGTTCAATAAATGAATGGATAACTAGCTATCTTTATTAAAAAAAAAAAAAATGTGGTTTACAAAGCAAGTGTCTGCTCTGCAATGAATGGTTTCACAGGGTCAAATTTAAGAATTAGGACAGTGAGAAAGCTGTTGTATCCCCAAAGGGAATAGTGGTGATTTCAACAAGGAGGTGAGAACAGAAGCAGAGGAGTAAGTAGATGTAAGGTAGAGTTTGACATAGAACTGATAGGATTTGCTGACAAGAATGACTTTTAGGAAATGAGAAAAGCAGTAAATCAAGGATGAGCCATAGGCTTCTGGTTTACACACTTGGTTGGATTGTGCTATGATTTATTGATATATCAGTAGATCAGATTAGGAAAATCAAGACTTTTATTTCAAAAGTGGCATTAAAGATGTCAATTATATATTTGTGTGGCTATACCAAAACAACACTAGACTGTATGATTCTGGAATTAAAAAAGAGAGGTCAGAACTGGAGATACAAATCTGGGAGTCATCAGCTGATAGGTGATGGTCAAAACCCTTGGATCACATGGTATCAGCCAGAGAAAAGATAAATGGGAAAATCTCAGGACATTTCAAATTAAACTCTTGAGAATGACGATTGGCCAATGTGGTAGCAGCACGTGGTGTCACAGAATCTACAGGCAAAAAGTGCTTCAAAGTGGAAGAATTAGTTATTTAGTTAGTTCTGGTGAGAATCATACCCAATGTAGGTATTTGCAAGAGGCCAGGCTAGGGTTTGCAATCACCACTCCCTCTTACTCTACATCCTATGGCTTTCTACCGTTTTGTGTTTCTAGATTAACAAATTCCCCAGTTCACTGGTGTATGCAAGTTCTGTAATTCAAATTCTAGTATTCCTCTTAAGGCCCATGGTTGCCTCTCAGTAAGTTTACTGATTTTTTTTTTTTTTTATTATTTAAAGAAGATTTTATTTCTTTATTTGAGAGAGAAAGAGAGGGAAAAGCAGACTCATCCTGAGTGTGGAGTCTGTGGGATTCAATCCCAGGATCCGGAGATCATGACCTGAGCTGAAATCAGACACTTAACCGCTTGAGCCTCCAGGTGCCCTAATAATGTTTTATTTTAACTAGAGATTCTAAGTTATGCAGGATACTATTGACTTTAAGTCACCTTTCTGCCTTTGCATTTGGAGCTGATTTATTTAAACTCATATTAATGCATTATCTGATATCATTAACTCAACTATTTCTCTAGTTTTTAAATTTCATGATATAACAAAATATTTTATATGTTTTGCTCCAACTGTGTAGTTTTATTCCACTTAGATATTTAAAACAAGAAACATAGAATTGCTTCTTACTCCTTTGTTACAAGGGAGTAAAATCAAAAGTAATTATAATGATTCTAGGAATACAAGAAAAAAAGAACTTTGATGTTGTCCTTTAAGACTAAGGTATATATTTTACAGTACTCATCTATAATTAAGAATTACGTCTTGGTTTTGTAATTAAACTGACACTGTGATTTATGATTTGTGATGATATGAGTTATGTGAGTTAAATACTGCAATTCAATATAAAGGTTATATACTTATAAAATAGATTCATAATTGGAAAGTAAGGCTAATTGTATATATGACAGGAGAGAAAGAAGAAAATTATGAGATGCTATAAGACTGATTTCATGGGCTATTGTAAATCTAGTAGGACAATGATGTAACACAATGCTTCAGACTTAAAATACCATTATAGGATTCTAGTGATCCAATGCATGAGCAAATAGATTTCAACTACTAGTAAATTACTATTTAGTTTAAAATGGTCTAAAATATATACAAAAATATTAACAATTAAGAATTTAGAAAATTCACAATAAACACGTAAAATAACTAGGTTAAAAGTTTAATACAATTTAAAAAAGGGAATACAAAAAAAAAATTCACACACACACACTACCCACCCAAAGCCCTCTAATTCAAGTTTATTTGTTTAAATTACTAGCACTAATCAACTATGAAAAACACTTAAGATCTCACACTCACCCTCTACCACTTAGGTATCCTTATGTGCGTATATGTGCAAGTTGTATATCTTTGCATGTAGCTTAAGAAACATTTTATTCCACTAAAAATTTAGATCATCCTCTGCAAAAAATAGTTTTCTAGTTAACTGTTTACATTTCCATATTTTACACCTCTATTTTCTATTTTTCTATTTGAGGTTTACCTAATATGTTTTACCCTTTAAATACTTAGCCAGCTTTTTTTAAAAAAAAAAAAAAACAAACACAAATCTTGATAGCATCTTTATTTGTACAGCTTTTCTTTTTTAAAGCCTTATGTTTAAAAAAAAATTTCAGACATATAATTTTTCTTTCAGCTTTACAAAATAATCTCAGGCACCAATAGGGCTTTACAGGGCTAAATTCCAGTAGCAAATAGAATTTGCAGCATTTAATTTCTGCACCTTAAACATATTTGCAAGAGAGGTAAACTTAAGCCGGCCAAAATTTATTTAAGGTCAATCAACATTTATTGACTCTTAACTGTGTATGTAGATATCTATCTCATCCTTGGCATCAAGTTTACACAATCCCGGCATACCGTGGAGACCCATGAAATAGCCTAAGGAACATTTACTGAACAATAAATTAAAAATATTACCTAATAATGTAGCTGGGAATTTGAGCCCACATATGCTGAGGAGCATCGAGCAGAAGAATAAGAGAACACTGATGAAGGTATCCAGGCCTCTGAAACTGTTCGGCCCATATTTCTATGTACATTAAATTACTAATAAATAACAGTAGGGATTTTCTTTTCTTTGCATGTTTAACATTAGAATAGTATGTCTTTGCTGTTAAAGCACATTTGCTATGACATTTGCTGTATCTTAATTTATGTAGACTACTTATTAATTAAATAATGTGTTTAGATTTTTCCCCAAAGATTCCTTATAAATTGAATCTTTTGTCCAAAATTTTCTTAAAAGTGTATTTTTGTTACTTTAGAAAAATTAAGGGAAATCAAGATCAGTAAGTAGTATTTATGGATATAGTGTCACTATACATAAAGTAGTATCTAAGGAATATAATGCAGTTAGTGGTTATGTTCTAGAGAAAGGTACTAAGCAAATGTTGATGTCTTGGGATACTACAGAACTACAGTGTTCAAGGAGAAATTTAGAGATTATAAAACATGATTCTTGTTTTATAGGTGAAAAAACTGAGGCACTCAGAAGTAAGTTGTATGTCAGAATTGGGATTAAAACTGAGAGCCCTGGCCTCCTGTTCTGAGTTTTCACCATATCATGTGATCAGTAATAAATCTCTGGTGAAAAACTGTTAATCAAAACAATGAATGCTTATTTAGTTTGCCAATGAGACTTTTCTAAAATTCTGTATTAAGTTCACAAAGTGTACTTCTATTCCAAAGTGCATATTAATTTTTCTTTAAACTCTACAAATAATGACAGAATTTTGTGAATTTTCATATTTGTTATGTATTAAAAAGCTGTGAATGGGTACAGATCTGTATATACAATAGAGATGGGGCAACAGGGCACCTGGGTGGCTCAGTCGGTTAAGCATCTGCCTTTGGCTCAGGTCATGTTCTTGGGGTCCTGGGATTGAGCCCCACATCAGGGGGGGTCCCTGCTTAGTGGGGAGCCTGCTTCTCCCTCTTCCTCTGGCCCTTCCCAGACTACCTCCCCCACATGCTCTCTCACTCCGTTTTTTAAATAAATAAAATCTTAAAAATTAATTTTAAAAGATGGGGCATGGTCCCTCAGTTCAAGCAATGGTTCGTGGTAAATTTTATTACTTTATATAAAATAAACAGTTCTCCCAGCAATCACACTACTGGGTATTTACTCTAAAGATACAAATGTAGTGATCTGAAGGGGCATGTGCACCTAAATGTTTATAGCAGCAATTCCACAATAACCAAACTATGGAAAGAACCCAAATGTCCATTGACAGATGAATGGGTAAAAAAGATGTGAGATATTCATATATATATATATATATATATGTGTGTGTGTGTATATACATATATATGATATATATATTATACATATAATGGGATACTATGCAGCCATCAAAAAATGAAATCTTGTCATTTGCAATGATGTGGATGGAATTAGAGGGCATTATGTTAAATGAAATAAGTCACCTCAGAGAAAGACAATTATGATATGATCTCTCTGATATGAGGAATTTGAGAGACAGAGTGGGAGTGGGAGGACATGGAGGCTAGGGAGGCAAAAAGGAAACAAGATGGGACCAGGAAGAGAGACAAACCATAAGAGACTCTTAATCTCAGGAAATAAACTGAGGGTTGCTGGGGGCTTGCGGGGAGGGATAGGGTGGCTTGTTATGGACATTGGGGAGAGTATGTGCTATGGTGAGTGCTGTGAATTGTGTAAGACTGATGATTCACAGAACTGTACCCCTGAAGCAAATAATACATTATATGTTAATAAAATGTAAAAATAAAAAAAAATACCAGCTCTTCCTGTAAATCTTGTCAGTATTGGGCAGTTTAATTATCCATTAGGACCACAATATAAGATTAGTTAGTGATGAGCACTCCACATGCGGATTTCTATGAGGCTCTAGGAAAACCCATATGCAGGAAGAGCTGCAAGTTCTTTTTTATAAAAAACCTCACCAAAAAAAAAACAAAAAAAGGCAAAAACAGACAAATCTCACCAGGTAGGATAAAGAGGAGCACTATGACAAAGTTTGGGGTCTTTTTCTCAAAATGTTTCACCATCTTTGTAAGAAAACATCTTTTTCAGAGTTCTGCTATAGTTTGATATCATATTTTTATATCTTTGGTCTTCCTATGCTTGCCAGAGAGATTTAGGGAGGCATATGTCCAAATGTAATTTTGTAACACCAACACATTAACATATTTTACTGAAAATCTACTCAACCTTTACTTTTGAGTGTCTATGGAGATGACATTTTTGTAGCTGAAGGTTCACTCTCCTTTAAAAATAATAAAATATCCAGGAGTAAATTTATTCATGTATGCCTATAATGAAATTGATAATGACTTATCATCCTATTTAAGAGTCACAGGAATTTTAAGATGGTACACTTTTTCCATGTTTAAAAGAAAAGAACAAAAACACATTAAAGGGACTCTAAATAGAAATATGATTTACATCTGATATGTTTGGATGGTCTCCAAACCACAATAGAATTTCTCTTCCTCTGATCAACTTCTGGTGCTGATCTTGCCATCATTTAGTTATTCAATGACTTAAATTCTCTTGTCAAAAGCACATTGATCTATCTCAGAACTGCTCTGTGTAACTCATGGCCATAATTTTAAGTATTTCTTAGACAGCATGTTGCAAGATCCTTTGTGTGGGAAGTAGATGATGAGCATCTCTACTTCTCAGTTGAAAAAAAAAATAGTTATTTTAAAAGACCAAGATATAGCCATGGGAATAAGACCGCATTTCTAAGTACTGCATGACTTAAAGAAGAATTTGCTAATTTAAATGCTGTGTATAGTATGCAAGGGGTGTTCCAGTTTTTAGGGTCAGTAGGGCAGAACTTGACATTTGCTTAATTAGACAATAAGGAAATAGTAAGTTCCAATGCTTGGAGCTTAGACTTTGGGCCAGAAAGTCAATAACTATATTATCTCGAGTATGGATCTTAAACTCTATAAGTCTCAATTTACTTAGTTGTAAAATGGGGGAAATATTACCCAATTCTTAGGGTTATTATGAAGCTTAATGAGAACCTATTTATCAATTGATTAGCAGAATGTCTAAGACAGAGTAAGTATTCAATAAAAGTTAGTTGTTTTATTATTATTATTAATTTGTAGATATCAGCTAGATACTTCTAGATGTAAGAGTGCCAGTTGTTAATTAAACAGGAGAAAAGTTCACTGAAAGGAAATTTTTTTTAATCTGAAAAAAGATGATTAGAAATGTTCTGTCATGTAGCTCCAGCAATCTAGTTTATTGATATAAATTCTAGAATTGTGTAGTGTTCAGAAAACTCAGAACAAGATGTTAGTTTTTGAAATACTGCTATAGGCAAGAGCCCTCAGAAAAGATTTTGACTATAAGAGGGTTTTGAGTCTATGCCTCTGATAACAATTTCTCCACAGGAGGCCATAATTAGCATTCCAGATTATAAGGAAAATAGTTGGTGCCACTTTATCCAGTGTTAACTGGACAGACACTCCTATATATATTAACTGACTAAGCGTTCCTCCTGGAAGAAAACACCTCTGCTAAAATCATATTTCTTGGATGGGGTCTAGCTTCACAAAAGAGGGAAAGAGCATTTTCTCTGTGCAACACATTAAATGCCTAATATTTATAGACCAGTTTGTGTGGGAGTTTAGACATGTCTCTCCCACCATTACCCAAACTTTCTGGGTCTCCAACTCAGGATAAGAGAATGCATTTCTAGTTAAAAAGGGTGAAAGGAGATAGATGCAGCCCAGACGATCAATGTCAGCCCCAGAGAAAGATTTGCTGTCCTTCATTCTGAGGACAGAACCAGAGGGTCAGTGATTCTTCATGCCATCCTCCTAGGAGTTGAAGCCACAAACCCCCATCCTCCCACTCCTAACTTCTACTCCCCTACCAGTTCCCTCAGGCAAAAGCTACTTGGAATTGGTTAAGGGACAGCCTAAGGATGAGTCTGAAAAAAAGAAGAAATGAGCAGGACTTGTGAGGAAGGTAAAATGGTAGAAAGACAGGACTTTAGAAGAGAAGGGGAAAAAAAAATGATGGTAGACTAGTGGGGAAGCCCTTTCTGCCACGAACCTGAGATAGATAGGATAGGGCTTGAAAGGTAGGTTTATATCATTGGGATTCCTTGCAGGTACTTCACTTTCTTTGTAAGCATGTCTCTCCAGTTATTAAGAACATAACTAATGACATTCACTTGTATTGTTATGTTATTCAGCTCAGCTACTATAATATTTACTTCTCACAGAGAATTACAAGATCAAGATGCTGGGATATCTGGTTCTCGGTGAGGGCCCTCTTCCTGGCTTGTAAACAGCCAGTGTTCACATTATGTCCACACACACAGTACTGAGAAAGGGGGGGTGGCGCTCTGATCCCTCCCTCCCTTTATGAGGGCACCAGTCCCAACCGGGGAGCTCCACTCCCATGACTACAAACTCAAAGGCTCCACTTCCAAACATCATCATATTGGGGATTAGTGCTTGGACATGTGAATTTTGTTGGCAGTGGGTGGGGGACAAAGTCAATCCATAGCAGTGTGACTGGCTCAGGAAAAGTGAAAGCTAAAGGGTAGAGGCAGGACTGGGGACAGGGTGCTGTGTGCTAATGTCAGAGGATTGACCTTTCCACTTTCCATCCTTGGTTTCCAGTTTTCCCATTGTTTTTCTATAGTGATGTCATGTACTATATACAAATAATAAATTTAATTATAAAATATGAAACATTATTTCTTCAATAGAGAAATATCAGACAGGAATATTTTATTAAGTCTCATCTTTCTTTCCTGGTTTCCTTCTAGAATGTAATACTTTCTTTTTTTTTTTCACATTTTCAAAGATTATTAGTGTACTTTCTCTTCTCTCTCCATTTCAGAAATTTAGTGATCCCAGAAGCATTGTGTAAGCTGGATAGAGTGTTCAAAACATTGTTCAAAAGTGTTCAAAAACATTGGACAGACCCAGCTTCAAATCCTAGCTTTCTATCTTACTTGTTGGTTTGACCTCATTCAAATTGAGAAAATTGAGTAAGAGAATTTAACACCAAATATGTATGCATTAAATGGCATACAATAAACCCTTACTGGCAGTTTCGGTAGCATTTTCTGCTTTCCCGTATCTGGAAAGATCTAGTATTAAAAATTATAAAAGGATGCCTGGGTGGCTCAGTGGGTTGAGCCTCTGCCTTTGGCTCAGGTCATGATTTCAGGTCATGATCCCAGGGTCCTGGGATCCTCTGCTCAGCAGGGAGCCTGCTTCCCTTCCTCTCTCTCTGCCCATCTCTCTCCCTACTTGTGATCTCTCTCTCTCTGTCAAATAAACAAATAAAATCTTTTAAAAATTATAATAAAATCATAGATTTGTTCTACTGAGATTAAAGCAGTTTAAGTTGAGAAAACTTATAGTCCCCCTGAAAAAGCACCCAAATTCACATAAACACACAAGAGCCCAGAAACCATAATCCACATGTAAAGGTTACCTCTGCGCAATCAAGATGCTTTATTCTTACTCTTAGAATCTACTTCTTAATGATTTCCTGTCTTACTGGATGATACCGTGTTTTCTAAAAATCGTCATTTCTTTCTCTCTTTCCCTCACCCTCTGACAATCAGTCATTGGGTCCTTTTAATTCTATCCTCTGATTATTTTGGAAACCCATTGGCTCTTCTCTATACTCACTGCCCTTGTGCATTTCTTGTCTGGGTCACAGTGACCTCTCAATCGGTTTGTTTGTTTTTTCCACTTGCCTCTCTAATCCATCCTTTGCACCTTGGCATTTTAAAAAAACAAATCTGATCATATTTCTCCACCTAAAACCTACCCGGTGGTTCTCTATGCCTTAAGCAATTCATTAAAAGATTCCCAAGTTGGGCTGCCACAGACCACTGTTGTCTTCTAATTATCCATTTCCCTCTTTTTTTAGGTAATAGAACCCCTCCCTCATTTTTAGGAGGCACACAGCTGTCCTCACTGAAGGTTAAATTCCCCAGCTTCCCTTGTAGTTCATTGTGACCATTTGCCTCAGTTCTGGTCAATGGAATGGAAAAAAGTGTCACATACCATTTCTGCTAAACGTCCTGAAAGTGAGGCAGAGTGTCCTACTTCATCTCTCTCTCTTTCCTGATAAATACATTGTGGTATGACAGTTGGAGCCAGATTCGCTCTTTGAACTTGTGAGGTGGGATGCTAGAGACAGTGGGGCCAGCAAGAGAGAAACTATACTTATTTATTTGAAAGATTTTATTTATTTATTTGACAGACAAAGATCACAAGTAGGCAGAAAGGCAGGCAGAGAGAGAGAGAGAGAGAGAGAGAGGAAGGGAAGCAGGCTCCCTGCTGAGCAGAGAGCCCTATGCCAGACTCAATCCCAGGACCCTGGGATCATGACCTGAGCTGAAGGCAGTGGCTTTAACCCACTGAGCCACCCCGGTGCCCAGAGAAACTATATTTAAAGAATCAGACCTTCCAAACTTACCCTAGACTGGCTTCCTCAGGTAATAACTTATGTATGAGAGAAAGCAACTTCTGTATGTCAATATTATTTTGAATTATAGACACATTTAGGCAAAGTAAATCCTAAAATATATAATATCCACTATCTTTCAGATTTTTTTTTTTACTTTTCATGTTTCATTTTCCATCCCTTTACTGCCAGACATCTTTCTACAATATTGATCTCAGAATGGTTTCAGTCCAACTGTTTTTTTTTTTTCATGTTATACCCTGGAACTTGCAGTTCTAGTTCTCCTTATTTGGATTTTAGAATTCTTACTTGATTTTAAATACCCTCTCCGAACATCATCTCCTGTAAGCAATCACTGACAATCTCTGTTATGCCCTCAAAAAATTTTGCTTTCTCTCTGTGTCTTATATCTTCTTCAGTTGTACAAAATTACATTATTTCACCATTCATATACATTGACAGTTCCTTGTTTTTATGTGTTCTTCCCCGCCCCCGCCCCTGGGGGCAGTGATTCTATTGTATACATTTGCTGGGTCTAGCAGTAACTGGCAATTAGTAAGTAATCAATAAAAATTTGTTGAAGTATGGTTTTGGCTGTATAGGGCATAATTACATTTCTGGAGTTTTTAAATAAAAATAATGTTGCATAGGCACTTTCTCAATTCAAAGGGAAAAATGCACATTTAGTGTTCCATTAAAGCTGTTAAAAATTTTCAATTTTTCTGTTTTATGTTATTAAAAAGACGCATGACTTTATTTCAGATACTATATTCTGTTTTGAAATGCTTCATAATAAAGATTGTGGTCTCAAATCGATGTCAGAACATTAAAGTAACATTTACTTCCAGTGTAATAAAATTGACTAGAATTGTAAAAGCAGAATTTTAGATACATCTATTATCTTTTTAAAACATAACTTTCTAGCAACATTTCTTTCTTGTATAAAATTTTGTACCCAACTTTTGTCCTCCTAAATGTTCAGAACAGTTTCCCATGTTTTTAAGTTGTCCTTAAAACCATTCAAAAATACCTGCATAAGACTCACTTTATGGCTTCTGTACTTTATTTAACTATGCTACTTTCTGTCCTCATGGATTTGCTGGACATTTCATAAAACTGACATCAGGCAATAATTGGTCTTTTGCAACTTTTTTTTTTTCACTTTGCATCAGGCTTTCAAGGCTCATTGGTGTTGTATCAGCATATTGTCTGTACTTCATTCCTTTTATTGCTTAAATATACCTGTCTATACCACATTGGGTTTATCCATTCAACAGCTTACAGATACTTGGAGTGTTTCCATTTTTTGGCTGTTATGTTGGGAACATTCATGGACAAGTTTTTATGTAGACAGATGTTTTCATTTCTCTTGGGTATATACCTACAAATGGGATTGCAGAACCCTATAGTGACTCCATCTCTAGCATCTTGAGGAACCATTAGACTATTTTCCGAAATGGCCGCACCATTTGACATGGCCACCAGCAATGCTTTATGGTTTCAATTGCCCCACATTCTCACCGATGCTTGTTGTTGTCTGGTATTTTGAGGACAGCCATTCAGGTGCATGTGAAGTGGTATCTCATGGTAGTTTTAATTTCTTCTCCCCAGTGACTATGGATGTTAGCCATCATGTGCTGCTTGGTCATTTTTATATTTTCAAAAACTCTTTATTTATTCCTACAACAAATCTCACCGGTCTGTTTTTGTTCATAGAATTTAGTGTGTAACGCTCCAGTGCTAGTGCATTCTGGAGAGAGTCAATGTCACATAGCAAAATGGAGTAGGAAGGGACCTTAAGAGTTTTCAAGTGAATACTCTTAATTCACAGTTAAATGAGTTAATAGCTAGAGAGGTTAAGTGATTGCCAATTGAGGTGAAACAGCCTAGAAATCAAAAGCAATGATTACTTTCAAACAACTGTCGTCTCCTTGCAAATCAGGGAGAAGCGGGGTACTTTGTCAATGATATAAACTCATTTTACACTTGAATGCTTTGGTAGCAAGAGAATTGAATATAACAGATAGTTGAAGAGTATTCTGCTCTACTTTTAGCTACTGAAAGAAACTGGTAATAGTTTGGATCTGTATAATTTATCTCAGTTGATGACCTAGACCTAACAATTCTGTCCATAGTAAAGCACAATATTAATAGGTGGCAAACATATCACTCAAGGAAAGATATTGAGCTTATCTGTTGCTGGATTAGGACCAGGATATTAAATTCTTGGATTTCTGACTCGCTGGGTTGGTAATCTTTTAACTAAACACTACACTGCACCTTCTTTATTGGATCTTTCTAGGAAGCAGGGTTGTCTGCCATCCGTGGTGCAATTACTCTGGGAGTTGTTCATTCTAATAAAATCACACAGGAAATATTAAAATACTTACAACAACAAAAAAAAGGTTGGCTCTATAATTTGCTGTTTGTGCAGATGACGTTCTATAGACTACACAGAATATTGCAATGCAACCCATGACAGTGTATTACTGACTTGTTCTTTCCCAAATGTTAGTGTTCAGAATGTTTAAACCTAAGACATATCTGACACACATAGCAGCAATGTCATTGATATGCGGTGTTATGGTTATCAAAGCCGTTTCACATCCAAGAGGTAGTCATTTGATGAAAAAATGCAAAGTATAAATAATTTTTCAAATTATACTAGTTAATCCAAGGTCACATTCATCTAAGGGTACTAATTTAATTTTTTTGAAGTTTTTATTTAAATTTCAATTAATTAACATACAGTATTGTATTAGTTTTGTATAAGATAGTGATTCAACACTTCCATACAACACCCAGTGCTCATCACAGCCAAGTGCTCTCCTTAATCCCCATCACTCATTTTATGCCCTCAACCTCCCTTCTGGAAATCATCAATTTGTTCTCTATACTTATAAGTCTGCTTCTTGGTTTGCCTCTCTCTTCTTTCCCCTCTGCTCATTTGTTTTGTTTCTTAAATTCCACATATGAGTGAGAGCATATGTTATTTTTCTTTCTCTGACTGATTTATTTTGCTTAGAATAATACTCTCCAGATCCATCCATGTTGTTACAAATGGCAAGATTTCATTCATTTTTATGGCTGAGTAATATTCCATTGTATATACACCACATCTTCTTTATCCACTCCTCATCAGTCAGTGGACACTTGGACTGCTTCCATAATTTGGCTCTTATAGATAATGCTGCTATAGACATCAGGATGGATGTATCTCTTTGCATTAGTATTTTTGTATTCTTTGGGGATATACCTAGTAGTACAATTGCTGGGGTCTTAGGGTAGCTCTGTTTTTAACTTTTCCAGGAAATTCCATACCATTTTCCATAGTGGCTGCACAAGTTTGCATTCCCACCAACAATGCAAGAGCATTCCTTTTTTCTTACACCCTTGCTAGCACCCATTCTTGTACTGTTGATTTTAGCCATTCTGACAGGTATGAAGTGAGATCTCTGAAGTTTTTATTTGTATTTCTCTTATGATCAGTGATACTGAGAGATCTTTTGATGTATCTGCTAGGCATTTGTATGTCTTCTCTGGAAAAATGTCTACTCATGTCCTCTGCTCATTTTTAATTGGATTATTCATTTTGTAGGGGTTAAGTTTTATAAATTTTTTAAAATTTATTTTGGATACTAACCCTTTATCAGATATGTCATTTGCAAATATCTTCTCCCATTCCATAGGTTGCTTTTAGTTTTGTTGATTCTTTCTTTGCTGTGCAAAAGGTTTTTATTTTGATATAGTCCCAATAGTTTATTTTTGCTTTTGTTTCTCTTGCCTCAGGAGACATACCTAAAAAGAGGCTATGACCGATATGAAAGAAGTTACTTCCTGTGTTCTCTGGGATTTTGATGCTTTCCTGTCTCACATACAATTTGAATTTAGTTTTGTGTATGGTGTAACAAAGTGGTCCAGTTTCATTCTTTTGCATATTGTTGTCCAGTTTTCCCAACACCATTTGTTGAATAGTCTTTTTCCTTTGGGATAGTCTTTCTTGCTTTGGTAAAGATTAATTTACCTTATAGTTGTGGGTTCATTTCTGGGTTTTCTATTCTGTTCCATTTATCTATGTATCTTGTTTTGTTTCAGTATCATATTGTTTAGATCACTACAGCTTTGTAATATAACTTGACCTCTGGAATGGTGAGGCCTCCAGCTTTGCTTTTCTTTTTCAAGGTTGTTTTGGTGATTTGGGGTTTCTTTGTGGTTCCAGACAAATTTTAGGATTGTTTGTTCTAGCTCTGTGAAAAATGCCATTGGCATTTTGATAGGGATTGCATTAAATGTATAGAGTGCTTTGGGTAGCATAGACATTTTAACATAATTTATTCTTCCAATTCATGAACTAGCTTTAATGTTAATGGTAGATAACATCTTGTGATTGAGTAGTGAAAGCGGTCTGGGTGTCTTGTTATTATCCATGGCAAAGCCACCTGAGAACTACATATTTTAAAAGGGCAGGTAACTAGGGATTTTTGCCTTTGAATAGAAATAGCTACTGATGGATAATATGTCTCAATGATTATACTTGATATTGGAAAAATTAGTATATTTCTCACACTATATATATTACATATATATAATATATATACACACATATATATGTATAGTAACCTAGAAATCAACCATAAAATGCTAGACTGAAATGAATATAAATTTTGTTATGGAAGAGATGTTCAGGATTTAATTATATTAGTACATCATTTCTTTTTTCTGTATTTTTGCACTATTTTATCTTTTTCTTTTTCTTAACATAGTATAATTTGAGTATAAAGTGAAGAACCATAATTGTCGAGGACATTTGAGACAACTTAATTATTTTTTGTGTGTTTCTCTGAAATCTCTTTAATATTTATTCTAGATCTTTAATGTTATTGAAATAAAACTAGTCACACAATAAAATCTTCTAAATAAATATGTTGAAAAATTTCTAAGCTTGATTCCTTTTGTAGGCCTGCTTTCTCTTTTGTGACCAGTGAGAATTTAAAACAGAAGATTCAATTTCATCCTCCATGCTTTCTTTTATGAACACTTTTTATATTAAAGTCCATGAAATACAGAAATTATTGTTTTTATAAAAAATTTTTGTATATTCTGAATCTAACACTGAAAGATGAAAAAATTCTAAACTTGCATGTACTATTCATAATTACAAGAGAAATACTGATACTGATCACAGATAAAATCCATCATGATCTAAAGATACTCTTTAAAAGTTAAATGAATTACTACCTCTCAGCCACTATGAGGCCATGCCAAATCTATTTCCCTTCTCAAGGGAAATTTCATTTCCAAAATTCCATCATAAATAACTGAAATCTAAGTAATAATTATTTTAAAATATTTAAGGATTGTGCTCTCAGAAATGGTTCTTATTCTTTTCTCTCTATGCTTAATTTTACTTAAGTATAATGAAAGGTAGGTACCAGTTTGAATTTTTTTGTTTCTTTGCTCAATTTTTGTTCTTTTATTCATTTAACATTTATTGACCATTTACGATAACAATAAACTATACTGGGGCACCTGGATGGGTCAGTTGGTTAAACATATGCCTTCAGCTCAGGTCATGATCTCAGGACTCTGTGATTGAGCTCATCAGGGAGCCTGCTTCTCCCTCTCTCTCTGCTTGTGCTCTCTCTCTCAAATAAGTGAATACAACCTTAAAAAAAAATCTGTACTGAAATCTATGCAAGACAGAATTAAATGCCAAATTAACCCTGCTCACAATCAACTTGGATAACTACTTCATGCATAAGTTGAAAACAAGGAAAATAAATACTTTTCTTTCTACTGATCTCTTGTGGCCAAGAAATAGGCAAATCATAAATGAGAAAGATATTAATGTTGTTAGCTAAAATGAGAATTTAATTCTAACTTATTCTGGTGCTAAATACTGTGCTATGATTTAGGGGTGTAATAATTTGTAGAATGTATGCCTCTCTTTTTTTTTTTTAATCTTATTTATTGTTTACTTGTCAGAGAGAGAACAAGCACAAGCAGGAGAGCAGCAGGCAGAGGGGGAAGCAGGCTCCCCGCTGAGTAAGGAGCCTGATGCAGGACTCAATCCCAGGAACCTGGGATCATGACCTAAGCTGAAGGCAGACACTTAACCAGCTAAGCTACCCTGGTGCCCTGTATTCCTTCTTTTAAGTATTTACAGGTCTGTTGTGAAGTCAGATATATGAACAGGTGCTCACTACACAATTTGACAAGTAACTTAATAGTGGAAAATCCAGAGTAATTAGACAACACATAGGAGAGAGACTGCAGTGGCCCAGATGCGTTTACTGGAGGACAGAACTTTTAAGTGTGGCTCTAAAGTTCTGAAGGTAAACATGAATATATATCCAGGTGGGCTGAGAGTGATTGAGGATGGAAAGAACAAGTCAGAAGAATAGACATGGTACTTTTATGTAACTAAATGGATGGAAATGCCCCCTCCAAACCTGGATAAAATATAAAAGCACTGAGGGGTTTTTGTTGTTGTTATCTAGAAATAACATAATGGAAACTCCAGAATAAGCCTATGGAGCAGTTATCACCCTCAATTTTATTTCTTTGTGAATTGCATGAATTTGTAAGTACATATTTTTTTCATGTTAAGGAAATAATTTCTTTTTCCCTCTAATTTATTAGAATTTATTAGTGTTAACCTCTAAGGAAGCACCTTTCATAATAGAGATCCTGACTCAATCATTGCCTATCTGTGAGGGCTGGAGAACTGTAGAAAACTGAGGGGACTGGACAGAGAGAGAAGGAATAAATAATGATAACAAACATCACTGATATATGCCTAACCAAAGAGAACTGTAAGTTAGGAATCCTACAAAAGCAAAAGTGTTGTCAGTTGAACGTGTTCAACATCTGCAGTCACTAGGGAAGTTCAGATTCAAACTACAATTTTTCACTATATGCCACCAGAACATCTAAAATCAAAAAGTCTGACAATAGAACATATTTTATGTGATCCAGGTGGAGATACATAATGAAAAGTTTTTAAAGGTTAATACTTTCCCTATCTGTTTGGCGATTACAAACCTACCCCAATTTTCACCCAGCACACTAAGTTCGACATTTAAAATTACTCACCATACTGCCTTTGATAGATGAACAGAACTATGAAAAATGAAATGCCGATGATATAAGGGATGCATGCCTTCACTCCTCATTTTGGCTTTGTGGTTCCCCCTTTTTATCACTTACCAGGACTATTCAATTACATTACACATGTCAGTAACGATGATGGTAATGAAGCATTGCACAAGTTATTAGATTAGATATGATGAACAAAGCAGTTTTAAAAATATTGATATAAGAATGAATTAATAGAGAAGTAAATTTATATGTATTTCCAGAATAAAAAAAAAAAACAAGAAAACCAATATTATACAGAGAAATATTCAGAATTCATTTAGTTTGTAAACCTAGCTTTTGCCTAGTTTGATCTTAAAGCATAGTTATAAAACATGAAGTAATTATGGTAGAGTAGGATAAAAGCCATTATCTCCATTTTGTGGTGGCCAATGATTTCTCCAAGGAGATGCTGAAAAAGTACATTGAGATTTTATCCACATTAGTATTGATTTTGATATTTCACTAAATTTCTGGGCTTTAACAACTAATTTATGAATCAGATATGACAATTCAGATGTTTTAATTCAATGAGTTTCATATTAGGAATGAATTCCGTTGGAAATCCTTTTTTTTAAATTCTTTAAGGCTATAGAAGAGAACATGTGGCAATGGTTACCACTAAGATTAGTTTCCTTTAAAGAGGAACATGAACACTTTCATGAAACATCAGTCTATGGCATTAAATGTCTTTTACAATACCGGAGCTGATAAGACAGCTTTAGGATCGTGAAACCCATTCACAAATGTCTGTATTAAGGAACGATGGTTTATAAAGAAGAATCTGTAATATGGAAAAATAGTCTTCCGAAGTAAAAAACCTTCCTCTAAAACCAAAGGATCAATGTGTTTAGTGGTAAGAAGAATAAATTCTTTAGGTTTTTGAGTCACCCAAATGTTCTTTTTTTCATAAATTGGGAAAGATCGATTTTTAAGTGACTTTAACATCTACTAAGCAATAAATTTCTGCTAACAATCATAATTGGCACTTCGGTGAGGAAGGAATGTGTTTTTGCCTCATCTTATAGGATATCCAAATCACAGACACTCAGTTGAATAGATTAAATTTCCAAAACTTCTAAAAAAAATGGAACAAGATGCACAGAGATAGGCAGTTCACAACCAGTATTCGTGACTCTGGGATGCCATCAATGACACAGCACCACTCAGCTCTCCATCTGGTACTCTGTGGGGCAACATTTAGATTCATGGCTGTCGCCCCGTATTCTTTGATTGGATTCTCTATATTTAGCATTTTGGGGAGGAAAAAGTAGAATAAAAGTTATGGACAAGCGAATGGATTCTCTTTTAGAAAGCTTTTTTAGAACTCTTAGAAGCGTCCCCTTTCATTTCATTGGCCAGAATGACCACATGGCCACTTGTACCTTCCAAGGAGGCTAAGAGATGTAATTTTGCACCTGGTTACACACTACCTCCATCGAATTCAGGTTATATCACCAGGGGAAGAGAAGAGACATTGAGTCCACAAAGAGAAGCATCTGTCACAGTGGACAGAAGTTCAAGTGAACCATACAAACTTCGCCATCTGTACAACATGATGGGATTTTTTTTTTCAACTTTTTTGAAGAACCAAAGTCTTTTATCCTTAAATTTTAGTCTAAATTATTTCTTGCCAGGGCGAACACTATGCTTCATAGTTTAGCTTTAATAGTCAAATGAATGTATTTGGAAACAGTTTATATACTAGATTTGAAATAAAATAGAAATGCTATGTTTTGGCAACATATGCACCTGGATTAAACCTATGTGTAATATAGATTGTATTTTACCTAATTCTCTCATAATATTGTGTAATTAGTGAATTCTTTCTCAAAAATCAGTTTGATATTCCAAATGGTTTTTATTCGTTAAAAAAAAAAATCTGTCAAATGGCTCTGGTATACTGCTATGATGAGGTATTTCCAAAAGCTCTTGTAACTAAAATCTAGCGCTTATAATTGATCCCTATAAAATGAATTGTACATGTGTGTGTATTTGCATTAAACATAATTAGCTAACCACAGCTCACAGCTTGTCTGTACAGCGTGTGTAATCTGTTTATAGAACAGACCAGATGACATAATGTAGATTTTGGCAAGTAATCACATTCTCCTTCCACAAACAACATCTGAAATGATAAAAAAAAAAAAAAAAAAAAAAAAAAAAACAGATGAATAGCTCCTAATAGGTAAAACCATTATAACCCACATTTGCCAACACAATTTTAATCCTGTTTTGTTGGTCAAATATTTTGAAAGGAAAGTATATGATTTTAGCATATGGCTCAATATTTCACTTTAACATAAGAGTAACTCACAGGCATCAAGGATGTGGGGCCAGGAAACCCTGCAGTTGGAAAGCTGAGCTGGGGGCTGAGTCATGTGCCTTGGGTTAGCCTTGCTGAAAATGCCAGTGTCATGATCCTACTCACAGTCTTACCCTCATTATGTCCATTTCCTTATCCTTTGAAATGGAGCTCCAACTGTATATACTCCCTCTCTGTCCCCTGATAAAAGAGGAAAAGAAAAAAGAATGTCATCTAAGGACGTGGGGTTCTCCCTTTTGCTCTGCTTCCTACCACGTAAGTGTAGAAATCCCACATCACATGTCAGGCGTGGAAGGACAGGGCTCTCCCTAGCCTTATCCAAAGTGATGAAGATGTTGCTATTAATCACTAATTTTTCAGTATATTCTTCCAGCATCCTGACTAGTCTTAACTGGATTCCTAGTTACTTTCTCATAAAGTTTTCAATTTCCTGATAAACACATGTTTTCCTGATTATAAAAGACTTGTTCTTCACTGTGTTTATTTAGAACATTTACAAAAATAATGAGAAACATATTTTAAGTTATCTAAAATTAAAAGATAAGAATTGTTAACATTCTTAATATTCATCGGCTTTTAAACATATATTTAAATATGTGTGTATATATATGTATATATATATTATTATATGATATATATATTATATGTACATATATATATTAAAAATTCAGTTCCTATCCTCTATACACAACTGAGAATTGAAAAAACATTATAATCTATTTTCCAATGCCATTAAATATTGCTTGGACTATCTGTGGTGTTTTTAGGATCCATGTCATGTTGTAATCACTAATGCTATTTCCACCTTTGGTATTATGATTATCATGGCAATCTTTTTTTTTTTTTTTTATAAACATATAATATATTTTTATCCCCTGGGGTACAGGTATGTAAATCACCAGGTTTACACACTTCACAGCACTCACCATAGCACATACCCTCCCCAATGTCCATAACCCCACCCCCCCTTCTCCCAGTCCCCCTCAACATGGCAATCTTTATACAAAAATCATATCTGTGTTTCTGATTATTCTCTTAAGCTTAATGTATCAGTTGAGATGTTTTCATTGCACAGTAGAACAAGACCAAACTCTGAGTAGATTTTGTTAAAAAAGAATTCTACTATCTCATCTAAAAAAGTCTTACTATTACTGGCTAGCATGTTAAAAAAAAAAAGTTTAAATCCTGGCTTCAGGCAAGTTTCTTTTACAGAAGGAATGTGTAGTGAGATGCGTTCTTCAATCTGGCAAATAGACAGAATTCCATTTCTTTTTAACTGTTTGTTAAGAGGACCCCAGAAAACAATTATAAGGCCAGAAGTTCATTTCCCGTAGGTGCTTATAGGATTCTCCAAGCCCCACAAAGACCTTAGACTGTCTGAGAGGCATTTAATTCATTATCTTATATTCAAAAGAGCTTAGGATGCCAGGATATTTTAAATGATTAGAATAAGAAATACAATGCACAATGAACTGATAGTTTAAGGTGGGATCTCGAAGAAACATTGAGATCCCACCTTAAACTATCAATTCATTGTGCATTGTTTTCCCTGTCCTAATCATTTCAAATTTCCCGGCATCCCACAGTCTTCTGAATCTAGGGTAATGATTTTATATGTCTCTCAGACAGTCTAAGATCTTTGCAGTTAAAACATTTAACCTGATTTGAGCTCTCATTATATATCAGGAGATGACCTAGCTAACAACAATGTAAGGTGTTTGGACATAACCCCCCTTTTTAATAAAAGGCAAAGTAATGCACGCAAAGAGCTCCATGAGCAAATTGCTAACACAATTAGCTTTTCTCCCCCAACCCAAACTTTACTGCTCCTGGTTCCCCTAGGGTCACATTTGTGCTTTGCATGAGGCTTCAGAGAATTTTGGGTGAGGCCCAGAAATAGGCAGTTTTAACCTGTCAGGTGATTCCCACCTGCGGACCATCGGTTGAGAAATACTACTTTCAGTGATCTGGCTACTTTACTTCTGGCTATTTTTATTTCCCCTGTGCTGGTGAAATAAGTAGAAATGGATCAAAAGTATCTTATAGAAAGCATGTTAATGTCTTCAGTTTCCAAAATGGTCTGATCCATGTATCTGATTAATTCCAGAGGCTACAGAAATAATGTTTGTTTGTGTGGCTTTTGTTTTGGGTTTGGGTCACGTCTGTCCCTTATCATACAAAATAGAGTTTATGAGAAGTAAGATTTATCAATTTGGAAGAAAGATGATAAACATGAACTAGTGCATATGCCTAATTGGAAATAAATTTAAAGGCTTTCCTTTGTATTTGGTGAGAGTAACCAATCTAATATTTATCACCAAATTATTGCTTGAGTATATCCAGACTGTACCGCTGGTTTTTAAGACAGACTATTCATATGGGACATTTAAATAAATGTTTCTTTTCTGTAAGTAATACCTTGGAACACGGCAGCATGATTTCCTTAACACACCATATGATGTTTAATTGGCCCTTGCTTGGTTTTCTGGAGGTGGTTTTAAAATACTACAACTTTGGGAACAGTGGTCATTTAATGAACAAATAATAGTTGCATTCCAATTAATATATAAAGAGTATAACAATATCCCCTCTTTTATACTCAAACAAGTAAAAATTTTGAATCAAATCTTCAATTTTGTTTTACATTAATGTATTAAAAAGATAAAATTTAAAAAGGACCTGGTTCTTTAATAAGGACTTTTCAAAGTTTAAACTAAGAACTAATAGGTTATATAGTTTGTACTTCTGGTCAAGTTGTATCTGTTATCCTTAGATCCTGAAAATCTTACTGTAAGATTCATCATTACAAAATAAACCGCTACACTAGAAAGCATCTTTTACCTAGCATTGTTTTATTATTATTATAACTAATTCTTGAGCAATAGTACATATCTCTAAAGAAACATCTATTATGTTCCAGACATGATCCTTTGGATTATGACAAGAAAAATGACAAGATACAACTCTCTTCAAATAGTGAGGCATTTTCTTTTCCTTTTTTTTAATGTTTCTTTTTAATTTTTTTTATTTATTTTTTATTTATTTTCGGTATAACAGTATTCATTATTTTTTCACCACACCCAGTGCTCCATGCAATCCGAGGCATTTTCTTTATTTTAAAAAGTGTGATTATTTCTAACACATGCTTCCATAGTATTTTTAAATGATACCAGGTATAAACCCTCTCCCTACCACTTCACTCATGTTATCTTGTAAAATCTATAAAGCAAAAATGCTATCCCACTTTGAAATGAGACCTGGGGTCCAATGCAGGGCAAGAAAGAAGACCTTTAAGTCTTAAGCCCACATTTACTATAAGATAACGTAGCTATTATTTCATATTACTCTGCTTTTAAGATGAGGAAAAGGGGATACAATTAGGTAAGAACCTTGCCTAATGTTACAATGTAGGCAATCAGAGCATCTCAGGAACCAAACAAGAGCAACTGAACTATGCTTCACTCAGTAATCTCCTTTGTCAGGATTTTAGAGAAACATAACACATGCGTATCTCAAAATCATGCCAAATAATATCTCTTACCACTGGAATGTGTATTAGTGAGTGAAAGGGCTGTGCTGAGGGGTTCCATATTTGCCTCCTTAACTGAGTTGGTTCTAGCACAGTGGGTAGGGGCTTGGAGGAAAGCAGACTACATTCACATCCAGCTCTACCATTTCCTTGCTGTATGACCTTGACCAAGTTAGTTAACTTTTCTAAACCTCAGTTTACTCCTATGTAAAATGGAACAAGTATTAGAATTAACTTATAAAGTATATGTAAAAATAAAATAACAATTGTACAATGTTCTAGACCCAGAGATCTGGCATGGAGTGAGAGTCATTCTTCATTGTCACCCTAGATAGGATTATTATTATTTTTAGTTCACAGGAGAGGAAACTGAGGAACATCAGTTAAGGCACCAACCAACTATCTGAAACCATGTAACTAAAAAGTGATAAATTTGAGATTGACACCTAGGCTGAATTAATCCAGATAAACAGGATGCTTAATATTTAACCACTGGGCTAAATGGTCATCAGGCAACTGCATTTGGATTCCTCTATCTAAAACACATTTCCCACCCTATCCCCCCTTCAGGAAAATCAACTTCTTCTGGGCATTTAGGATGATATGAAACATAATGCCAAAGAACCTTCTACAACTAAATGGAAGGTTAATGGGAGTGGCTCTTGCCAATTCTCATATGGCACCGTCCTTGGGTTATTGCTGCACTGATGCAGATCTCCATTGCTTTCTGTTTACTTGTTTGAGGTTCTGAAAGAGAGATATATATTAGAAATGATAATAGCCACCTTATCCTGTTTCTAGGACTCTTCCTGCATCTATTCCTGCTGACAACACAGTACTGGGGAAGATGATACTCCCCAGAATGCAGCAGTCCTCCATCAGCCTCTTCCATTCTTCTTTCCATCTTGAACATTTCCTAGAATTGCAGGCTCTGAATTAGTATAGAAAGAAAAGCTTAAGGAACTAAACAATTTCACTTTGGCCACCTCCAAAAGTAGCCCTTGGGTACAAATGAGATAACAGCTTGATTTTCTACAGGGCACTGAGCCCTCTGACTTGGGGAAAAGAGATTTTCTGACCCTTTTTCAGGTGGATAAGATACTCTAGTTTCCTAAGACACAAATTATTGCCTTCATACTTGGTCTGTGGCTGTGCATGTGCCTTTGAACAATGCTGGGAAGTATTGAGGGGGTTTCCTGGGCACAAAGAACCCTCTCTTTAAGGGAGAACAGTCACCTCCACCAATAATAAGAGTCTAGAGCAATGAGTGCTATAATAAATGACATGAAGGAACACAGAAGAAAAGTAAATAGCTCCATTGCTTGGACAGGGGAAGGGGGGAAAGCAAAAACAGGTTGCCAGAAGGTGGCTTCTCTGTCCATATTGCAGGCATTGATGCAAGACCCAAGTTGGGATTATAGACATGAATATAATCCCAAGAAGGAAAACAAGATGATACTCAACCATGAAACATTTTGTAGAGAGTAAAAAAGAATAACTTTAGGCAATTAATATAAAAAGAAGATGGAAAAGTAAATTTTAACCTACAGCACATAGAAATGTGAGGACCCAGTTAAGAGTCTTAGGATGTGTGTTCTCATCCTTGTTCTCTTCCTACTCAGTATATGTGGCAAGTTAAATCCAATCTATGGGCCTCATTCCTCAGCCATAAAGCAAGATGGGTAGACAAGATGGACTCTGAAGACCATTCCAGCTCTGGTGTTTTCTGACTCTGTGTCTTAGTCCTGAAAAGCAATAACAATAGGCGACTCCGGTGAAACTCTCACAGTCAGAGAAGGCAGAGTAGTGCTTACTGCTACAATTCAGAAGTAAGGTAGCACCCCCGAACAATGTCAGGCCCGAAAAGGAAGCATAGCCAGTGGGCATAGTACAGATGTTGAAGATTTAGAAATAATAGCTATGGAGTATATTTAAGTATATTATATCAGACTCAAATCATACCAAAAATAAACTAATTGTTCCTGAATTTTTTTAAAAAAAGAAAAATCCCAGAAATGAGAAGAATGAATTTGCAAATAGAATGAGAGTAAATAGAATAAAATGAGCAGGGATGATAGTTTTCAGTAGTCACATGTTTGCAAGTCAGCTGTTTGTAATAAGCTTAAACTTTAACTTGAAGAATTATTTTATTGTTCTGTCTGTTCTTTGGAAAATAGTCACATCAAATAGTTTGGAAATGGATCCAGATGTAGATCTTCTTTGGCATTATTGGGCATATATGTGCAAATGGAAGATCGATGATTTGATTAAAAATAACTAAAACCTCATCTTATGTTAGAAATACCTGAAATAGTTTAAGTGCTAAAAGGATTATATACTGTATGGTGACTAACATAACACAATTTTTAAAAAAAGTCTAATATGTAGGGGTGCCTGCGTGGCTCAGTCAGTTAAGCATCCAGCTCCTGATTTCAGCCCAGGTCATGATCTCAGGTTTGTGAGATCAAATCCTGCATTGGACTCTACACTTGGCATGGATTTGTTTAACATTCTCTCTTTCCTTCTCCCTCTGTCACATCTCCTGACCTCCATTCATGCTTTCTCTATCTCTCTAAAAAAAAAAAAATGTAATATGTAAACTTAAAAAACATTTAGGCTATCTGTAATAGTGAAGGAATATGTTGGTATTATTGCTAATTATTGAAGATTAGTGTATCTATGTAGAAATTCATCTTCAAAGAGTTATTGGTTATATCTTCTTTCTTAAAAGGAATAGAGGGGGAAGAAAAAAATTTAAAGTAAAAGAGAATGGAAATTTGTAAAATTATTATGAATAGCTAACTCTCATAAGGATGTTACAATAGGTCTTTGTTTATAGAGGCAAAAAGATTACGAGACTTTTCAGTAATTGGAGAGAGCATTTATTTAATTATAGATATTTTCACTATAATTTTAGAGGAAATACCACACAATTACATAAACACTGAATATAATATCTTTTTAATTTGCATAGTGTGTGGTTAAATCTATACTCTAAAATAAAGAGAGCCATAATTATATATACTTTTGAAGTTAATGCCTAATCTTTTTACCAAATACAATTCTCTATTATTTTATTTGTAAATATGTTAGCATATCAACACTTTTAGCCACTAATATATGGTGATTTCTTGACAATAATTATTTATATTCTCTTTCTCTTTTGAAATTATCTGTATCATTTCACCTGGTTAATATTTTCGAAGAATATGATTGGGAACATTTTTAAAATTCCATGTTTAAAATTGTATTTAAAGTTCTTTGTAGAATATATTGCTTATTGTTTGCAATCTGTAAGGCTTTATGTCAAAATTTTTTTCTTTTCACTTTGAACCATAATTACTATGTTTATGCTATTTAACAATTTTATGTACACTGAAGTGGTTTTTTTTGGTTCAATGTACATTGCCAGTATAGTTTTACAATGTTTTCAACAATGCACATTTTTATAACTGCTATATGAAAGAATTGATCTATTTATCTGAACCTTTCACAATATAGAGCAGATCTTTGGAAAAAAGAAATAATTTTTAGCCTAAATAAAAGAGTTTCTGGTGATTACAGTGTATTTCATTTAAAAAACACTTAATTCTCTTAGTAAATCTTCATTGCTCATTTTCTATGATCAGGGCTTAGGAATTCACACAGGAGCTGGCATGAACATTGCCCTTAGAGAGTTTACCAACTCTGAGGGGAGATAGGACACATACACCAACAAATCAAATAGAAATGAGATAGAAAATCAAAGTTTTAGAGGCACCTGGGTGGCTCAGTTGGTAGCATCCAACACTTGATTCCAGCCCAGGTCATGATCTCATGAGACGGAGACCCAGGACAGGCTCCCACTGAGCCTGTGTCCTGCTTAGGATTTTCTCTCTCTCCCTCTGCCCCTCTCTGCTCTCCCTATACTTTACTCACTCTCCTCTCTTTAAAAACAAACAAACAAACAAAAACAAAAACAAAAAAACAAGGTTTTATAACAGACAAAAGAACAAATTTGGAAAAAAAGAAACTGTAAAACTGTTGACAGATAATAGACAAAGGAGTATAGGCCTCTTATTCCTTCCCATTACTCCTCATTCTCCACGAAATGCTACCGGGCTTCCTCTTCACTGAGAAAAATGAAGTAATCAGAAGAGAGCATCCATGCAGGGGTGTGGACAGACACCTCTTCTGTCCACATCCCTGCACTCCTCTCTCCCCAGTCTCTGTGGATGACCTATACCTCTCTCCAGGCCAGTCCCTCCATTTTCTCTCTAGACCTTATTTTTTCTTTCCTTACGTGGATGCTTCTCCAGCTGTTCTCCCTTCTGCCTCCTGCATCATTAGGTTTTTTTTCTTTTTGGATTATATTGATTAGCACACCAACATTCTGTGATTTCTTTTATTAAAAAAAAAAAAGCAAGGGGCGCCTGGGTGGCTCAGTGGGTTAAAGCCTCTGCCTTCAACTCAGGTCATGATTTCAGGGTCCTGGGATCAAGCCCCGCATCGGGCTCTCTGCTCAGCAGGGAACATACTTCCTCCTCTCTCTCTGCCTGCCTCTGCCTACTTCTGATCTCTGTCTGTCAAATAAATAAATAAAAATAGAAATAAAAAAAAAAAAAGCAAACCTCTTGACTTCATTTTCATCTCCAGGGAATGATGTCATCATATTCCTTTTCTTCACTTTATAAAACTCCTTGAAATAATTATCCCTATTTGCAATCTCCAAAAGAAATCTGAGCACATGTTTAATCAGCACTTCCCATGTTCAGTCCAGCAAGAACTGCTTTTGTCATTAAGGATGTCTTCCTTGATTCATCCCTTCTCAGTCCTCACCTTCATCAACCTTCACCTATCAGCAACTAAGGATGCAAGCAATCCTTCCTGCTTGCAACCTTTGCTTTGTTTAGGCCTACTGTCTACACTTCTCTGGTTTCCCACCTAACTTTCTGCCCCCTTCCTGGCATTCTTTACTATTTCTCCTCATCACCTGACCTGACCTGACCTCTACCCGGAATGTCAGGACCCCACCCTTGGATCAATTTCACTGCTGTCCAAACTTACTCCTTTGATGATTTCATTCAATCGCATGACTTCAAAGATGGTTTTTACGTTGATCACGGCAGCCTCTGACCTCTTACTCACTATTCAACTGCCCACTTGATAGGATTGCCGGACTCATCAAATAAAAATGGAGGGCATCTGGTAAAATTAGAATTTTTGACAAGCGAAGTATACTTTTTTTAGTATTAAGTATATACCATGAAATTACCTGTTTTGTATTTATCTAAAAGAAGTTTTGGGGTTTATTGGAAATTGTAATTTAACTGGGCATCCTGTGCTTTATCTGACAGTGCTACTACCCAATACGTCCATGGCTCCACTTTGATGTCCAAGAGGCATCTCCATATAAAATATCCAAACCTAAGCTCCTGACATTCCCTCCCACACCAGTCGCCCATATAGTCTTCATCTTAGAGCAAGGCAAGTCCATTCTTCTAATTACTCAAACCCAAAACCTGTGGTTGTCTTGACGCATGTCCTTTCTGACATTCCAGCTGAATTATTCATCATATAAACTAGGTCTAAGCTCAAATTCAATTATCCAGAATTTGACCTTTCACCTGCTCCAGTGAAAGGACAATTGTCTTCTCTCTTCTCCCAACAGGTGTCTCTGCATCTATCTTTATCCCCCTTTCATCTGCCCTCTGAACAGCAACCAGAATTCAAATAAGAATGCACAGCATTGGTGTCTACATAAAGTAGGTGGCTGCTTTAAAAAAATACCACCAACCTTGGATTTTTTAAAAAAATGCCTTTAGAATTAAAAAAGTACAGGCTTGAATCTTGTCCAGATTGTTTTTAAATATTTTTTTATAAGTAAAACTTTGTGGCTCACTGAAGATTTTTCTTCCAAGGTTTAGAGGAAAATAAGCTGCCATTATGTAGGGTATTTGCATCCCTGAAGTTATGTCATACTGCAGGGAAAGTGCCAGAAAGTCCTGTCAACGTAGCTGAAGGCTGAACCTTTAAAAAGTTTTGAGAAATTTCAGAGATCAACAATTCAAATAACCATGAGGTGTTGGTTTTCTCCTTCTATTTTCTACAAAATAATAATAGATGACATTTATTGATGAATTACTGTGTGTCAGAACCTGTTTTAAGTATTTTATATGAACCTCTACTACTCTATACTCATGTACATATGAAGAGCAGAAAGGTTAAGGGACTTGGCTGGGGCCAGCACGAGAGATACAGAGTTCAGCATGCTGCATGTGGCTAAGTACATCAGGGGATCCTTCACCTGAGCTCTTCAGAGTCTTTCTTTTCCCCTTTCTGGAAGCTAGAGTTACAGTGAACATGTCCATGCTTTATTTAGTTGGAGTTCATATTTCCTTTAAAAATTCCCTTTGCAATACTTTCCTTCCAACCTTATATCATCAGAGAAAAAGATGTCAATAACCCTGAAAATATAAACTGGCTATTGAAATTCATACAGTCACACACACATACATTCCCAGAGTTTGAAAAGACTATTATGTTTACATCTACAGTCCCGACCTGCAGAGATATGTTTGAAAGATTAGAACTTAGTAATTATGCTTTTCTGTGACTCCTTGAAATTATGTTGGTTAAACAACGCAATTGTATTCTGAAGCCCAACGATTATTACTGATGAGTTAAATACTATGGCTTAGTATTATTAGGGGGTCTCTCATGTGATGCTTAGGAGGATTATGCAGCTGTCCTGTGTCTCTTTTGGAATCCCACAGACCCTAGAAGAAGGTTGGCAGAAACCTGTAATGGGACCCATCTACCAAAGACCACTGCATTCCTCACAGCCTTTATTGGCCACACAGGAAAAAATTTTCCAACCCAAACAAAGACATTAAGTAAAAGTTCCAATCAGCAATGATGTATCAGCAATTCTGGGGTTTAACCCTGAATGTGCTCATCATCCGGCAATAGGAAGTTAGTCTTCATGTCGAAACCCCGTAACTCACGGAATTATTTATGGAACATGTCACATGGCGACAATAGACAGTGGCAGTGTCACTGTGGGCATTTGGCCCCACGGTTAGTTGGGCTTTGTTTATTATTAATGAAACAAACTAGGTTAAATAGAGCCATTTCCCTTGAATGATATCTCACCCTAGAGAAATAAGAAAGTGTATATTTGATGCCAAAATATCGCACTGATTCACTTAAAAGACACAAATCGTCAAATTGACCTTTTGTGTTTTATAATGGCAAAACAACTGACTGGTAGTCTGATTTTTGTTCACTTTTTAATTGATTGAGCAATATATATTTTGGGGGAGAGGAAACAGAGGATGACTATCATATTGATTGGACTTAATCAACTCTCTTGGATTTTTTAACTGAAATGAACACATACTCTTTTTTTTTTTTTAATGCTAAAGTAAAACCAGTAGTTGAGAAATGAAATCATAAAAAAATCAGAGAGTTATTCTCAACATTTTTGTTTTTAGTAAAAGAGGTTTTGGCAGTATTCATGAGGATATTAAAAAATCAAAATGATACTAAACAAGTCAGCATATTTAGAAAGATCTTCCTGCTACATCATAACATAGCCTACGGTTAGTTGCAGTAGTCACTTGCTTACCATTCAGCATTGTTGCTGTTTAGAAAGATGACTGTTGCTTTAACCACACTCACAAAAGAACCCATAAGGTAAAGTTCTTGCTGAGTTTTTTTGCAACATTTATTAAATGTTTCCTGTAGCAAAATGAACACTTCTCTAGACTGCAGAAAAATTTTACTAAGTTGTGTTTATGATGATAGACATTGCTGTAAAAACTTATACTCAGTTAAAGCAAAATGCTTTATGTGTAATGTGATGAAAGATGCATTCTAGCATGAGAATTTCTTTTAAGAAGTATAATGCTATTCAAAAAAAAAAGTATAATGCTATTCAAATATTTCTACAATTCTTTTTCCTTTCAAGACTTTATTCAAATTCAAGTTAGTTCATGCATAGTGTATTATTAGTTTCAGAGGGAGAAGTCAGTGATTCACCAGTTGCCTATAACACCCAGTGTTCATTACATCAGATGCCCACCTTAGTGCCCATCACTTACCTCATCCTCCCACTCACCAGCCCTCCACCAACCCTCACTTTGTTCCCAAATTTAAGAGTTTCTTATTGTTTGCCTCCCTCTCCATCTTTATCTTATTTTTTCTCCTTCCCTTCCCCTATGTTCATCTGTTTTGTTTCTTAAATTCCACATATGAATGAAATCATATGGTTTTTGTCTTTCTCTAACAAATACTTAGCATACTACACTCTAGTTCAATCCATCTCTACAAATTCTTTGATACTTCTTCCTTTGAATCTCCATTCCTTGCAACTGGGCTATATACATAGTGACTTGCTTCTGACAAACAGAATATTGCAACATTGGGGCACTGGGTGGCTTAGTTAGTTAAGTATCTGCCTTCATTTCAGGTCATGATCTAAGAGTCCTGTCTTGAGACACACCAGCTGGAATAGGACAATAAGGTTTGTCATCATATTTTAAAGACTCTTTCTTTTTTTCTTTCTTTCTTCTTTCTTTCTTTCTTTTTTCTTTCCCTTCCTTCCTTCTTTCCTTCCTTCCTTCCTTCCTTCCCTCCTTCCTTCCTTCCTTCCTTCCTTCTTTCCTTCCTTTCTTTCTTTTGAAGAAAACATGGAGTGGATTCACATTCAGCATGGAGTCCAACACAGGGTTTGAACAATGGCCTTGTGGGACCAAGAGTCAGACACAGTCACCCACTCACCCCAGTTTTTCTTAATGTTATTCCATAATGCCCGAGGAATAAAACCTAAACTGATAGGTCATTTGATTGGACAAGGTCTGTTATCTTCTTATTTACCTATCTCTCCCTACATTCACTCTCTTTCTAACCCTTATAATCTCTAAATAACTTTCTCTCCAGATGTCCATTCTGCATCTCATTGAGGTAGAGCACTGTGTTATTATTCTAGAAATACCATGGCCTTTGGAGTCAGACAGTTCTGGGTTCAACCCCAAATTCACATTTTACCTGTAAGCTGCTGTTATAGCATCCTACAAAATCTTCTTAACCCCTTTCAGCCTCACGTTTCTTTCATGTGATATGGGATTTATAATACTTACAACCTAAGGGTCTTGTAAAGATTAAGTGAATATAACATACAGAGAAACTTTACTCTGGGCTGAGCCAAAATTGGCAACTCCCATATTGGAGAGAATGGTTGTTCTTGTCATTATGATTATAACTTAAGACTTGCTCTTGGCTGTCTCCCCTTAATAAAATGCAAGCTGTTAAAAGGTAAGTTCTACTTTTCTATATTACACCTAAAAAGAAACAAGAGAATTGTCTGGTGAATTATTCTGGAATCTCAGGTTACCCGCCAATGAGCCCTTTGAGATCTGGGTTTTGCCTCCCTTAGGTCAGGGGAGAGGGCTTTTCAAGCTCAGTAAAAGAGGCTGCCTCTGAATGTAACCACTGAGCTTAACTTTCCATGAGAATGGCAGAAAGAGGCTTCCTTTTCCCTTAGCCTGAAGCCTCTTCTTATAAGATCATCAGGCACTAACACTTGGTGCCATCAGAAACTTCCCCTACTAAGGCTTTTTTGTTGCCAGAGCCCTATTAACTAATAGGCATACACAAGGTTATTCTCACTATAAAAGACATGACAAAGGACCAGACTTCATCCTTTGGAGCACAGCTCTATGCTATCCAGAAGTATCTCAAATGCCTCTCTGTGACACTCAGAAAATGAGGTGTGCTTCCTCTTAATGATCTTGGGCTTTCACAGGTCCAAAGTGAAGTCTGATTTTTTCATCCATAGTCCATGACATTGTTCTGCTATCACGTACCTTGCCTGTGTTGAGCCAAACAGATAAAAATCTTTGCCCTGAGGTGTATATTCCATTGAGAAAAAGAAAGACAGGAACAGAAAATAATGAAAATGAATTCATAAAATACATCACATGGACAGGTAAAATACATACATATGTAAAAGATATATATGTATGTGAAGAATATGTAGTAGAGAAGGTAAGTGCTTTGAAGGTAAGTGCTTTGTTAAGCAGACAATATGGAGTGTTGGGGAAACACATATCTTATGATCTGTTCATTTACCAACAGTTGGATGTACCTACTCAATATATGTTCTAGGAGACATACACAGTGATGCTTATTATGGTAATGTTTAAAGTTTTTTTTTTTTTTTTTTTAAAGGAGGAAAGTTAGATGTCCCTTAAAGAGAGGTCACCTGTTAATGAGCTTCTGAGAGAAAGATCACAGTAGTCAACTATAGCTGATGGAAGGCAGGGAGGTAAGACTGGCAGCATAAAGAAAACTTGGTAAAAGATCATGGAGGTAGATTAGAGGAAAATAATCATAACAAGTAATATTTTTGGTGGCTTTCCCTATGCTGGGTGATATTCCAAAAAGTTAGTAAAGCCCTTTTAATCCTCACAACAACTCTATGTAGTAGATATTATTGTCTTTTAGAGAAAGAGAGAGCTTAAGGGATCTTTGCAAGATCACACCTTCGTGGTAAAGACAGGGCTCAAACCAGACAGTCTGAGTTCAGAATTACCATTTCAACTGTGATTAACTGTTCTACATGCCATATGTTCTCAGTAACCATAAGAGCAGAGAAAGCATGAAGAATTTCCACAGGAGAATTTTTCTAGGAAAAATTATATTTCCTTCTACCTAGTTACCAACATTTATGTTCTGTGATTCCTGGACAAAAGTGTTATATGGAGAATAATTTATATAAAAGGAATCTAATAATAATGTTTGAGATTATTGTGTTTTGCAGTCCCACATCTAGTTGACAGAACAAAGTTTTCATCTTCATCAAAATCTGCTTAGAGCAATTTGTCTGCTCTCCTAGTTAGGTTTAAAAATATTTGAAGAAAAAGTATAAGAGTTTTGTATATATCATAAAAATATAATTGTCTCCCATCTGCTCTAGAGAGAAATTTCATTAAGTGCTAACTTACGAGGCCTAAAATTATATCAAAGGTATTTTTCATTTGTATTGTCTCATGTATGTGTTTTTGTGTTATTGTTACTAGCCTTTGATTTAATGCCAGATTTTTTTTAGTTATTCCATTATCATTTGCAGTGTGAATCATAAATCTAACATTTTAATGAGATGGCAATAGCTTAAAATCAGACACCAAATGTTCCAAATTATAGTGGGCCTAGATTTTTTTTTTTTTATTGCAACCATCCTTTTCCCTCAACTGTGACATCAAGTGTGTGCTATACAATAGGGTTTGTAGCTCTAAGATTTATAAATACTTATAAAACAGCCTCTCTTATACCAAAAATATCAGAAATAATGTTGTACAATGTCTACAGCAAGAACATTGATAATTTTGAACATGGTGAGCTTCTTCTTTAAAAGTTTATTATCTTCTTTTAATGCATTTATCTTTAGGTAGAGTTCATTTTATTGTTTAGCCATAAAAAGAAAATAAAGTAACATTTTAGACAGATTATTGGGTTTATTGGCCTAAGCAAATCCACTTTAGAATAATAAGAACCTCATTGAGTCATTAAAGACTGAAATAAGGTATATTTGTTTCTATAACTTGAGCTCATGTGCTTCATGCTACATTGAGATATTTAGAACTTAGTAACTTTTTTACCTTGAGATAAATATGTTGTCGACTATCAAATATAGTTTTCCTTCTTCCCAGAAGTCTCAAGGATGTCAATAACTTTAAAATCCTGTGACATTTTTCTTTTTTGTAAGCAGGAAATAACCATAATTCAAGTGTATTCTCAATCCAGCCTAGTCTTTGGGAAAATTGAGAAACTTACTCTTCTATGAAGAATAAATGCCAAAATCTCCATGGGCTATAGAAAATCACTAAGACTAATTTCTACTGTTTCTGTATAGTCAGATGAAAGGAAGAATAGACATTAGTAACAAAGATTTGGGTTCAAGCTTCACTTCTGCCCCATATTCTGTGATCTTGGAAGAGTCTTGTTTTCCTTTTTTAACTTTAGTTAGGCTCAATTTCCTCGATCACATTTGTAAATATGAGATAAAAGTAGTGCTTACCTTGGATAGCTGTGATGCAGGTTAAATAAAACAAAGGTTCAGTTTGGTGCTTAGAATACACTCAGAGCCCCATAAATGGCAGATCTTGTCATTATTTCTGCTTCCTTATTTCATTAAAGCCTTCATGATATCCTGGAGTACAGTTTGTCAGGCATGCATGATAAAATTGAGAGACTATGGTCTCTCCAAATGGTAACACTACTTGAATGTTCCAGGAAGCCAGATGCTGGGCAAAGAAAGTGTAAGTTTTTTATTTAAGATAGACACCCTAAGATAGCATGACCAACTTATCAATATAACCCATGATTCAATAATGCAGACATTGCACAAAGTGGATTTTAGCATGGGTCACATCATAAATTAACCCTGCTTACAGAAATAAAAAGGATCATAAGATAATACTATGAGCAAAATTTGTATGTCAACCAATTGGGTAATCTAGATAAAATAGGCAAATTTCTGGAAACATGAATTATCAAAAGTGGCATAAGAAGAAATAGGAAATCTGAATAGATACATAACAAGTAATGAGACTGACTTAGTAATCAAGAACCATGAAACACAGGAAAGTCCAGGACTAATTGGTTTCATTGTTGAGTTCTACCAAACATTTAAAGAATTACCACCAACTTCTCTCAAGCAATTCCAAAATTAAAAGAAAAGGGAACAACTCTTAACTCAGTTTTCAAGGTCTGCATTACACTGATACCACAGCCAAGAAAAAACAGCACAAGAAAAGAAAACTGCAGGCCAACAACCCTTATGAATATAGATGTAAAAATCCTTTGGAAAATACTAGTAAATGGAATCCAACAGCAGAGTAAAAGGATTATAGACCAGGTTCAAGTGGGATTTTTTTTTTTTTTTAAGTTTTATCCCAAGAATGCAAGGGTGTTTGAAATACTGAAATCAACCAGTGTAATGTATCACAGAATAATACTTCAGTAGAATAAGGGGAGAAACCACATGATCACCTCAACTGATGCAGAAAAGCATTTGGCAAATGTCATGATTAAAAACACTCAACAAACTAGGAATAGTAGGACACTTCATTAACATGACAAAAGACATTTGTCAAAAACCTGCAGCTAACATCATACTTGCTATGGACTGAATTGTGTTCCCTCAAAATTCATATGTTGAATCCCAAACCCCAATGTTACTATATTTGGAACCAGGGTCTATATTGAAATAATTAGGATTAAATTATGTCATGTGGAAAAAGGAGAATAAAGTTGGAGGGCTCACACCTCTTAAAACTTACTACCATTTGATAGTAATCTAATCATTATGGTACCAATATAAGAATAAAAATATAGACCAATAGAGTAGCATTAAAAGTCCATAAATAAACCCATACTTCTATGATCAAGTGATTATAGACAAGGATGCCAAGACCTATCAATGGGGAAACAATAGTCTTTTCAACAAATGGTGTTGGAACAAGCAGATAGCCACATGCAAAGGAATGAAGTTGGGGGCGTCTGGGTGGCTCAGTGGGTTATGCCTCTGCCTTCGGCTCAGGTCATGAGCTCATGGTCCTGGGATTGAGCCCCCTCCCACCCCCCCACCCCACCCACCTGCCTCTTTGCCTCCTTGTGATCTCTCTCTATGTCAAATAAATAAAGTCTTTTAGAAAAAAGAAAAAGAATGAAGTTGGACCATTACTTCACAACATACACAAAAATTACTCAAATGGAGCAACCACTTAAATGTGCGAGTTAAAACTACGAAGTTCTTAGGAAAAAAATAGGGAAAAATATTCATGACCTTGGATTTGGCGAAAGATCTTAGATATGACACTACCGATACAACTACCAAAAGAAAAACAAATAGATAAATGGGACTTCATAAAGATTTAAAACTTCTTATGCAACAGAGGGCATTATCAACAAAATGAAAAGAGAACCTACAGTATGTGAGAAAACATTTGCAAATCATATATCTTATAAGGGTCCAGCATACAGAATTATAATGAACTCTTACAATGCAACAACAAAAGACACACGACCCAGTAAAAAATGGACAAAGAACTTGAGTGGGCAGTCCCTCAAAAAACATATTCAAATAGCCAACAAGCACAAGAAGACATGGTCAACATCTTTAACCATTAGGGAAATGCAAATCCAAAGTACAATAAGACTTCACTTTACAGCCATTAGGATAGATGTCATTTTTCAAAAAGGAAAGGAAAAGAACAGTGAGTCTTGGCAAGGAGGTGGAGAAATTGGAACCCTCAGACATTGTAACCCAGCAAGTCCATTCCTGGGTATAAACCAGGCATAATGAGAACAAGCGTTCAGACAAAAACTTATATACAGATATTCCTAGCAGCACCATTCACAATAGCCAAAATGTGGAAATCACCCAAATGCCCATCAATGGATGAATGGATAAACAAATTTGTAAATACATACAATGAAATACTATTCAGCAATAAAACAGAATGAACTACTGATAGCAGGCTACAGTATACCTGAATCTTGAAAACATTATGTTAAATGAAAGAAGCTAGGCACAAAAGGTTGCATGTTGTATTCTTCCGTTTATATCAAATATCCAGGAGAGACAAATTTACAGAGACTGAAAACAGATTGGTGGTTGCTAGGGGCAAGGGGAGAGGCATCGAAAGTGACTTCTTAATGGGCATGAGAGTTTCCTTGGAGGTGATAAAAATGTTTTATTAGATAGAGGCAGAGATTTTAGAACACTGTGAATGTACCCACTGAATTGTGCATTTTAAAGTGATTAATTTTATGTCGTGTGAATCTCCCTTCAGTTTTTAGGAAGGAAGGGAGGGAGGGAGAGAGAGAGAGAGAGAAAGAAAGAAAGAAAGAGAGAGAAGATGGAAGAAAGGAATCCCTAGAATACCACAACATCCAATGGCATTTTCTAGAATCAAAAACCCTGTAAGGGTGTGCCTGGGTGGCTCAGTGGGTTAAGCCTCTGCCTTCAGCTCAGGTCATGATCTCAGGGTCCTGGGATCGAGCCTCACATCAGGCTCTCTGCTGAGTAGGGAGTCTGCTTCCCGCACCTCCCCTGCCTATGTGCCTATTTGTGATCTCTCTCTCTCTTTCTGTCAAATAAATAAATAGAATCTTGAAAAAAAAAAAAAAAACCTGTAAGAATCAGCTCCGCATATCCAAAGGCAAACTCCCATCACTACAACTAAGTGTAGGATTACTTCTTGACTATTTTTCAGGTTTCTGGGCTCTGGGCTTTATCAGGCAGGGTAGTCCTAAACTCCCTTGAGTTAGGTAACTTTCCCTGACTCCTCATTTCTTCTGTTGCATGTGTCCTCCTAATCCCCACCACCATCAATCCCTACCATAAAAGAGTTTAGTCATGTATTTCATTCTGGCTCTCAATGTAAATACTCTCCAGTATTAAAACAGAAGCCCAAATAAAAATACACTATTCTGGATCACCTTTACCCATATCTACCTATCACATATCCCCCCGACTGCCCAGGATTCCCTCCACAGTCTAGCCAGATAAGCTTAAATACCCTTTTATTGCTAAAGCTACACTTACTCAACTAAACTATGTGACTTTACAGCTCTACTCATAAGTATTAATTCTTTTTGAGACGAAATACATTCATTAGTATTATTTAAAGCTTGCTTGGCTTAAGTTAATTTCTGATCCTCTTTTATGAGCTTCTGGCCTTGGGCTTTAATTAATCTATGCTGAGAATGGTGAACTCCATCCTTGTCATCCATCATCCCTTATTTTAATAAGCTTAAAAATGCTAACACACACTCAGCCTCTCCAATCCATAGCATTATGTCCGCATGCAAATATTTGGTTTGGAGGATAAGACAAAGGGCTGCATAAAGGCCAGGAAAGGTCTTGAACTTCAGGAAGGAAAGGAAAAAAAGGTGACTTTCGAAAGATGTAAAAATTTTGGTTCAGAAATGTTGGACCAATAGCTTGCAAAGTAATTAAGCAGAAAGGTTTAAGAACCCTTCAGTCGCCAAGTAGTAAACATCTCCACCCTCACAGAGGCCTTTAATTTAGGAAGTCCTGAAGCACTAGAAAAGCAGATGAAGTCAAATCATACAAGAGATCTTGCACATTTCCAGCTTCGCTTTTCAAAGACTTTGTACTTGATCTTAACCCATTTAAACATGCCATTCCTAGGACTCACAAACTTCCAAAAGATCATTACTTCTGTAGTAATAGCTAGCATTTATGTGATTACAAAGCAATTTTAAACACACTGTCTCATTTGACAGAATGGAAAAAAATAACTGTTATCACCCTCATTTTAGAGATGAGCGGCCTAAAAATTAAAGCATTTAAATAACTGATAAGCCACAGAGCTGGAAGCCAAACCCAGATCCTTTGATACTCACACTCTCCAAACTCATTATGCTATTTCTCGAATCACACATTATGCCTGACTGTGATGAATATCTTTTTGTCTCTATTTTTTTTGTCTCTACTTTTTCTGGTAGGATTTTAGGTACATATAAATGGATATCCTGTATGTGATAATTTTTAATTCAAGCAGATATTCTTTTTTATTATTAGCTAATCTGTAGAAAACTTTGCATAAGACAAGTTGGAAGATTACAACCAAAATAAACGAATAAGACATTGAAATGAATCTACTGAGTGATAAGATTTACACAAATGGCTAAAATGCACAACAGTGTTAGCCCAGGTTCCCCTACAATACAATCCCCCTAGGCACACTTAGTAAGCCTATAGCATCCTACAGGCCTCACCTGAAAATTGTGGTTTCATGTTGATGTGTTACCAAGTATTATGGGGATTCTTATGATGAGAAACACCAGATTATAGAAAGTTGGTGGTAATAATAGGAATAACTTAAGTACTAAGGCATCTCAAAGAACATACAGGTTACCTCCAGTTGTGGAATTCTACAAAGGCCACATGGATAAAATGATATTTAAATCATTAGAGCTGGTTAGGGTTCTAATAGCAGAAGAAACTCACAAAGTACCATAAGTACGCAGAATACATTTTGGAATGGAAATTATTTCAGCATAACTAATGCTTATGACAGGTATAAGGAAAGATGAGGCCATCTTAAAAGGAGTTTTTGACCATTTATGCTAGAGAATTTAAATTAATTCCGTGTGTTATAAGGAGCAATGATATGCTTAGGGTTTTTAGAAACAGAACCAATGGATTGTCTAAAGTTCTCTATTGTTTTTTACTGACTCCAAAGTGAACTAAAAGTGACCTCTTATTTTCATTACTAAAAGCAAAAGCAGTTTTTTTTTTTTTTTAGAAAAAGAAGAAGAGCAGTTTATGTACTTTGCTATGCAAGTGAATCAATCATTTATATAAATACAAGATTACATGTGCCAATATAATAGATAATTATTATACTTTGTGTATATTCATAGATTATTTATAAATCTTTCCTGGTAGACTTAAACTAAATTTACCACAGTGATCTTTGTACACCAATTTTTTTATATGTATCTATTGATTTCCCTCTTGCATCCTAGTATAATTATTTCTCTAGCATCCAGCTAAAAAGCTTTATTAAAGTACCTTGACTTGGGGAAGTATTTTGGATCCCAAATTTATTTGTCCCTTATGATTGGGAGATTCAGTCATGGGGTGGGTAATAATCCTACCAAGCAATCATTAAGTCATCCAAATATTTATCAATTTAGACTAAGCACCAAGTTTAAGAAGGCACAATCCTGCCAAAGAGGAGCTTACATTCCAATAGAGAGAGACACAGGAACTAATAAATTAAAGCAATGATTCACTACAGTGCTGTGATAGAGGAAAGAGATGGTAAAAGTGTAGAGAAGTGTGTTCAGTTCTGGGGATGAAAATAAATGAGGGAAAAGACTGGACCAGAGGTAGAAAAGCTTCTACTTACCCAAGGGCATTCAAACCAGATTCACCGTATTGCACAAATCATGACCTGCAGATACACAAGAGAAATTTTGCTTGTGTTTTTGAAGCACTCACACTGGGTCCCCAAAGCGAGTTTTTCATTTCTAATCATTTATATACATTTATGTCTTGAAGCCATGCCATTTCGAAAACACTCTCTAAATATAGTGAGATGTAGAGATGCTTTGTTATATATAATGGCAAAAATAGGAATAAACTATTAAAAATTTAATGTGTTAGATGCCAGTTAAACAGTAAAGAAGGACTGGAAAGTTAGCATTTATGATACATGTGTATCAACAATAATAATAGGTCATAAAATTTCACAAAGTACTCACTGTTTGCAGTAAAAAACAAACACCACCACCAACAAAAAAATGTAGTTTGGCCAGTGCTGTGTGTGGAAGCTTCGTCTGGCATGGCATGAGTGGAACAAGAAGAGGGGACCTGGGTGACTATTCAGGGGACTGTTGCCAGAGTCTAGGCAAGGGCTAGAGAACTGGAAATAGTTAAGGTTAAGGCTTCCAAATAATATGATGTGAGGAGACAGGAAAGGAGAATTCAACATTACTCTGAGGTCTGAGGTCTGAGGTCGGAGCAAGTGAAAAATGAGGGGTGTCATTTACATAAGCCAAGAGAAAAGCTGGCCTTGAGGGAGGGGTGGATCAATTCTAGTTTGACTTCAAAATATGACAGCAAGTGATTGTGGGTAACGCTTGGTTCATTGAGCCGTGCGGACTGCTATCACTTGTAACAATAGCCTAACAGGCAGGATCAATAACACATTCTGTTGGAAACAGGGAAATGTTATTATGGTTTTTCATCAGCATATCCAAGTGATGAGTGAATTCTATCCCCAGACAACCACCCTTCCTGTGAGAGGTACGTGGATAGAGATTAATATTAGGGAAAGAAACATCTACTGGGATTTTGGCTCCAAAGTGAAACTTTAAACCTATGCAGAGCAAGGCTAGATTGTAGAAAGACTTAAAGATTGCTTTTGCCTAAGTGGTCTCTTTTCTCCTAGATTTCTCTCTGGTGGTTTCTTGGTTTAGAGTTAAGTGCTGGGGGTGTAGGTGTGAATGTGTACTTGTTGGAGTATTGGTGTGGGTTTGTGTGTGTATCTAGGACATTTACCTCCAAACTGGAGGAATTTCTGAATCTTAATTGCCTCCAGTTTGGTGATAGATAGTAATAGCAGTATTTAGCATTACTTCGATTATTTAAGTGTAACACAGGAATGAATTATTTAATTCTTATAGAAACCATGTATTACTAGCTCCATTTGACAAAGGGGAAAACTAGGACAAAGAGAAGTTAAGTAAGTTAACTGAAGTTGTAGAGTTAGTAAGTGGCAGAATCAAGATTCTAATCCAAGCAGACTGTCACACTGCTTCTTAGTAGAATCCTTTTTAGTAAATTTCAAATTAAGTAACTAACCAGCTAGACTAGTGTTCTCCATCAACTATGTAAGGTCTAATGATGGCCCACTGCTCTGCATCCCCTCTCTCAGATCCAATGACCATAATGTAGTCCCATTATATATTCTTCCCTCCATTGTCAAAGATTAATTGACCATATAATTGTGGATTTATTTGTGGGTTCTCTATTCTGTTCTATGATTGTGTGTCTATTACTGTGCCAGTAGCATATGTATTGATACTACAGTTTTATATATCATACCTTCCAATCTGGGATTGTGATGCTTCAATTTTTTTTTTTTTTCAAGGTTGCTTTGGCTATTTGGGGACTTTTTTGGTGTCACATACAAATTTTAGGATTATTTGTTCTAGTTCTGTGAAAATTGTTATTTTAATAGACATTGCATTAAACTGATGTAGATTGTTTTGGATAGGGTGAACATTTTAACCATATTTGTTCTCCCAATTCATGAGCATGATATATCTTTCCATTTTTTGGTGTCATCTTCAATTTCTTTCATCAGTGTTTTATGGTTTTCAGAGTACAGGTCTTTTACCTCTTTGGTTGAGTTTATTCCTAGGTATTTATTACTTTTGGTGCAATTGCAAATGGGATTGTTTTGTTAATTTTTCTTTCTGCTGCTTCATTGTTAGTGGCTAGAAATGCAATGGATTTCTGTATATTGATTTTGTGTCCTGTGACTTTACTGAACTCATTTATCTAGCAGTTTCTTTTGGTGCAGTTTTTAGAAATTTCTTTTTTGTTTGTTTGTTTTTTTTTTTAATTTTTTATAAACATGTATTTTTATCCCCAGGGGTACAGGTCTGTGAATCAGCACTCACCAAAGCACATACCCTCCCCAATGTCCATAACCCCACCCCCCCTTCTCCCAACCCCCCTCCCCCCAGCAACCCTCAGTTTGTTTTGTAAGATTAAGAGTCACTTATGGTTTGTCTCCCTCCCAATCCCATAGAAATTTCTATATTTAGTATTATTTCATCAGCCAATGGTAAAAATTTTACTTTTTTTTTTTTTTTTTTTTTTACCAATTTAGATGGCTTTTCTTTTTCTTGTTTGATTGTTGAGGGTAGGGCTCCCAATACTCTGTTAAATAAAAGTGATAAGAGAGGATATCCTTATCTTGTTCCTGATCTTAGGAGAAAAGCTCTGGTTTTTGCCATTGAGTATGATGTTAGCTCTAGGTTTTTCATATATAATCTTTATTACATATGCTGCACTTAAACCTAATTTAACCTAAACCTACTTTATGGAGGGTTTTATTATGAATGAATGTTGTACTTTGCCAAATGCTTTTTCTGCATCTATTCAAATTACCATATGGTTTTGATCCTTTCTCTTATTGATGTGATATATCACACTGATTTACAAATATTGAATCACCCTTGCATCCCAGGAATAAATACCATTTTATTGTGGTGAATGTTAACATATTATTGGATTTGGTTTGCTAATTTTGCTGAGAATTTTTGCATCTATGTTTATCAGGGGTATTGACCTGCAGTTCTCTTTATTTGTGCTACATCTGCTTTTGGTATCAGGGAAATGTTGGACTCACAGAATGAGTCTGGAAGCATTCCTTCACTTCTATTTTTTTTGGAATAGTTAAGAACAATAGATATTAACTCTTATTTAAATATTTAATAGAATTCCCCTCTGTAGCCATCTGGCTCTAAGTTTTGTTTTGTGGAGTTTTGGGTTACAGATTCAATTTCATTGCTGATAATTGGTCTGTTCATATTTTCTATTTCTTTCTGATTAATTTTGGAAAGTTATATGTTTCTAGAAATTTATCTTTTTTTCTAGGTTGTCAAATTTGTTGCATATAATTTTTCATAATATTCCCTTATAATCCTTTGTACAACTGGTGTGCACTTATTTCCTCTCATTCATTTCTGATTTTGCTTATTTGAGTTCTCTCTACTTTTTTTTTTTTAATCAATGTGGCCAAAGATTTATCAATTCTGTTGATCTTTTCAAAGAACCAGCTCCTGGTTTTATCAATCTGTTCTTTTTGCCATTTTAATTGCTATGTTTTTATGTGGACCACCTTGGGTTGATTTTGTTGGGAATGCTCTGTGCCTCCTGGATCTGGATGTCTATTTCTTTCCCAGGATTTGGGGAATTTTCAGCTATTATTTCTTCAAGTAATTTTTCCTATTCCTTTTTCTCTCTTTTCTTCTGGAATCCCTATAATGTGAAGATTATTAAGCTTGATGGCTTTGCTGAGTTCCCTTAATCTAGTTTCCTTTGCATTCCTCCCATCTCCAGTTCACTGTTCCATTCTTCTGCTACCTCTGGTCTACTATTTATTTCCTCTAGTGTACTTTTAATTTTAGTTATTGAATTTTTCATATCTGATTGGGTCTTAGTTTTCCATCTCTTTGTTGGTCTCACTGAGGTCCTCCATTCTCTCCTCAAGTCCAGTGAGTAACTCCATGACCATTACTTGAAATTCTCTATCAGGGATATTACTTATTTCCATTTCATTTACTTCTCTTGCTGTGATTTCTCCCTGTCCTTTCATTAGTGACATATTCCTCTGTCCTCTCATTTTTTCTAACTCTCTGTGTCTCTTTCTGTGTTAAGAAAGTCAGTCAAAACCATTTCCTGGTTTTGAAAGTAGTAACCTTATGAAGAAGAGTTCCTATAGTGCCCTGTAGTGCAAAGTCTAGAACCTGTGGCTTCAGGAGTGTCTCCTGTGTGTATTGCATGCACCCTGCTATTGTGGCTGAGCTGCATTTATCTTCAGTCCAATTGTCTGCAATGGTTTTCTTTGCCTATTATGGGCAGAATTTTGTCCCTGTGTTGTTAGTGGGCTGGTATAGGGCTGCTTTGGGTTTGAGTTGGTTCAGACCAGGCATTTTACACGCTATTGGGTTTCCCTGTGCTGTCCCCTGAGACCTTCATTGGTGGGTGGGGCCTGCAGTCAGTCCAGATGTCCACCTCTAGCCCACTACTGGGGCTGCAGTTGAACTGTGTGTGTGTGTGGGGGGGGGTTCTTTCCTCCTCGCCAGGGTAGGGGTCACTTTGGAGTGACACTGACCCCTGTTGGGGCTGCTTGCATACTGCCACACTTGTTGCCTTGCTTTAGATGGAGTTCTGATGAGGGTGTGTTGGATAGGGTAGGTCCACAGGAGAACGTAGTGGTGGGACATGAGCTGTTAACAAACTATGTGGAGAGTGTTCTTACTACACTGGTTCCTGTAGGTGTCCATGTGTCTAGACTGGGGGGCCATGGTGGGAAATGGTGTCTGCCTGTTATTTTATCTTGGAGAAGTCTCCTAAAGATTCCTGCCCCTCCAGGATACTTGCTGAGATTGGTAAATAAGTCTCTTTCTTTATACCCCAGGCATTTTTCAAACTGTTGCGTCTATGCTGTATCTCAGTGGGGCTTTTTGTTATACTGTGTCTTTAAAAGCATAGACTCAGTTTCCTATCACCCTCCAGCAATCTCAGAGCCCAGCCTGCTAATTTTTAAAGTTCCAGGTGTTAAGCCCCACTGATTGTTAAAAACCACAAAGTTAATTCCCTCTGGTGTTCATAGTTAAATATTGTAGGGATTCATCTTCCTGGTGTGGGTACCTAATGCCTGGGGTGTCTGGTGTGGGATCTGTTTTCCTCTCTCCACACCTCCTGTGATCTTCCTTCCCTGTGATAGTTCTGTGTGGTTCAGTATGACTCCCCACTGGGTTTCTATGCTTCCTACCATTTTTTATGTGGCCTCTTCTCTATGATTAGTTGTGGAGAGTCTGTTCTGCCAGTCTTCAGGTTGTTTCCTGGATTATTTACACATATGGATATTCTCTAGGTATTCCCATAGAACAAAGTAAACTTATAATCCTTCCACTCTGCCATCTTCTTCAGAAACCAAATAACTACTGATATTATCATTTTTCTCCAGTTTAAGAGATTTTTAAGTCTATTTAACAGATGCTTAAGGATTTATTATTTTTTTATTTGAGTGTAGTTGACACACAATATTATATTAGGTTGGGGGTTCAACAAGGTGATTCAACATCCCTATACATTTTTCTATGCTCACCACAAAAGTAACTGCCATCTGTCAACATACAATACTGTTACAATGTCATTGATTATATTCCCTGTGCTGTGCCTTTTATTCCCATTACTTATTCATCCCATAACTGATAACTTGTACTTCCCACTCTCCTTCACTCATTTTGCCCATTACCTCACCTCTCCCCCTTTTAGGAGTCATCAGTTTGTTCTTTGTATTTATAGGTCTGATTCTTCTTTTTGCATGTTTATTCATTTGTTTTGTTTTTTGGATCCCACATATAAGTAAAATCATATGGTATTTGTCTTTCTATGTCTGACTTATTTCACTTAGCATAATACCTGTTAGGTCCATCTGTGTTTTGCAAATGGCAAGATCAAAGGCTTAATCTGGGAAAAGATACTAGAAGAGTCCGCAAACTCTGCTACCTTTTGGAGCCAATCTAAATAAGTATTAAAAGCAGGTATTTGTTGCAGAACTCAGAGTTTTACTTTTATCATGATATCATGCTGTTGGGGTATCCATTTTCCCTTATTTGTTCATAAATACGACTTATATTTCATTCACAGGAATCTCAAGAGTTTGCAAATGAAAGGCATTGAAGGTAAAGGTTAAGGTACTTTTTGTCATTGCCTGTGTTGCCTCTATCAACAATGTAAAGAATGTTTAGAATGTTTCTGTGTGTGGCCTAGACACTCTGGCTCTATTGTGATGTTTCTGTAAAAAAACAAAGAATCACCAAACTACAATAACCCACAAAAAAATAAAGATTGAAAGCTAAGGTTCAGGTTTTACCCTTCCAAAGAATTTATTCTCAGATGGATATCACATTTGAATTTAGCACAAACAAGTGGATGCAGAAACTTTGGAAGAGATCCCATAGATTTTTTTTCTGGTTGTTTTGTAACTGCCATTCAGGAGCATAAAGTTTTCTTCTCTTCTGAGTAGTGATCTTGCATTTTAGGTATCAAATTATAAATCTTTTCAGAGTCACACTCAGCTGATGCTGAATTGATTTCTGTTGGAAATAGGTTCAGGAAACCATCAGATCATCTCATGAGAATCAGAATATAATAAAAATATTAAAGTCATTACAACTGAAGATTCTAAAAAAGAAATCCTCACATGTAGGGTAAATAAGATTTAAATGCATGTCTTCTTCACATCAACACACATTCATTCTGTAAAAATACTCTAGAGACTCATAATTGAATGCTTATTTAAAATGAAGTGATAACTGGGTATTTACCCCAAAATATGTATGTATTGATAAATGTAGTGAAAAGAAAGGCCATCTGTACCCCAATGTTCATGGCAGCAATTGCCACAGTCACCAAACTGTGGAAAGAGCCAAGATGCCCTTCAACAGACAGATGGATAAAGAAGATGTGGTTCATATATACTAGGGAATATTATGCCTCCATCAGAAAGGAAGAATACCCAACTTTTCTATCAACATGGTTGGGACTGGAGGAGATTATGCTGAGTGGACTAAGTCAAGCAGAGAGAGTCAAGTATCATATAGTTTCACTTACTTGTGGAGCATAAGGAATAACACAGAGGACATTGAGAGAAGGAGAGGAGAAGTGAGTTGGGGGAAATCAGAAGGGGAGACAAACCATGAGAGACTGTGGACTTTAAGAAACAAACAGGGTTTTGGAGAGGAAGAGAGTGGGGTGTTGAGAGAACCTGGTGGTGGGTATTAAGGAGGGCTCATATCGAGTGGAGCACTGGGTGTGATGCATAAATAATGAATCCTGGAACACTGAAAAAATAAAATAAAATTTATAAAAATAAATAAATAAAATGCAGTGATAGCATTTTCAACAAAGTATACTCTGAATTATGGAAAGAAATGAGAAAACATCTTTTTGTAGGGAATAGGAGGAGCTCATAGATATTCTAATCCCATGATTTGTCTCAGAATAACAGCTTCTTGGTCAGCCACACTACCTTTATAAAAATGTGTTGTCTTCTTATTCCAAGTTTCCAAATGGTGGACTGAATCACACTTTGAAATGTTGCTCTTCTTACCAAACATACTGAACAAATCTTAATAGGTTCCAATGAAGGAGTTAAAAGAAGACTTTTGTGGTAAGAGAATAAAGGTAGTTATTTTAAAGAGTTACAAAATAGGGCACATAAAATTCTCAGTGATTTTTGGATGGGAAATACTTTTCCACCCATTTTCACATAAAAATCTCTACACCACAGTATTATAATACACCAAGGAGGAGAAAATCACGCATATTCTTTTAGAATATATTCACGTGCTCTGGGGATATAATTTTCCACTTTTTTGAAGTCAAATAAGGGAAAAATAGATTATTACTGGATACTTCTTTCCTAAATGATGGCCAAATAATGAATGACAAGCACTGGGATTATCACCATGGTCTTTCCGCATCTTTCCAAGCCAGATCTGGCCCACCAAAATGGAATGTCCCCTTCATGATTTCTTTCTTTTTTCTTTCTTTCTTTCTTCCTTCCTTTCTTCCTCCCTCCCTACCCACCTACCTACCTACCTACCTATTTCTTTCTTTCTTTCTTTCCAAGGGGATTTGTTTCTTCTTTTTGCATTTTCTATTAACATGTAAACAAATGTCTATAAAATTTTGGTTTTAAGGGGTCCATCTTCTATTTTTTTTTAAAGATTTTATTTACTCATTTGACAGAGAGAGATACACTCAGAGAGAGAATGAGCAGAGGGCGAAGCAGGCTCCCCAATGAGCCAGGAGCCTGACATGGGGCTCGATCCCAGGACCCCGGGATCATGACCTGAGCTGAAGGCAGACTTTAATCATCTGAACCACCCAGGTGCCCCTTAAGGGGTCCATCTTCTAAAATGGTATGCCCAGGACTCTTATCGTGCTAAAATTCTTTACTTTATGCACCTTCTTTGCATTCATCTAGAAGTGAAATATTTTTTTTTGAAATTTTAATATAATTTTTTATTTTTTATAAACATATATTTTTATCCCCAGGGGTACAGGTCTGTGAATCACCAGAAGTGAAATATTTAAAAAGAAAATTAAAAGAAACACTGAGGTATAATAGAATAAGAACTCGGTACTTGGTAAACTGAAGACAAAGGAAGAAAGGAAGAAGCAGAGAGGACAGAATTTTCTTTAAATGAATGCATAAGGGGAACTGAAACTGAATTTTTAAAAACTGGTTGCTGTATGTTGTTTTAGTAAGGGGATATATTTGGAATGTCATTGCCACAAGTACAAAGGAATTTTTCTATTTCATTGGAGAGAGAGAGCACATACTATTTCTCTAAGTTGCAAAGCTCTCTTTTAAAGGATAGAGTTCTAATGGATAATCCTTTATCTTTGTACAACAAAAGGATGGAGGTGAAAGTGAGGTGTCAAACATATACTATTAATATAAAAACCAACACATTTTTAAAAAACATTAAGTCTGTAGGCAGTTTAGAATAATCTGGTAAAAGAAATGTTTTAGAAATTCAGCTTCATGTGTAATAGAATATATGCCCCTAAAAGAAATTCTGGGGGGCCCTGAAGAGCTCAGTCAGTTAAGTGTCTGATTCTTGGTTTCAGTTCAAGTCATGATCTCAGGGTCCTGGGATTGAACTCTGTGCTCAGCAGCCAATCTGCTTGTCCCTCTCCACCTGCTCCTCCCCCTGATCTCTCTCTCTCATGAATAAATAAATAAAATCTTTAAAAAAATAAAAAAGAAATTTTTCTGGAAGGTCAGGGGCTTTTTAAAATCAAATAAATAAGGGAGGGCTAACTGCAAAATTGTGTTTATGTACTACGGACCGTCTACGACCTTGAATACAACTGTGACATTTCTATCTCTGGAGTCCTACTATCCAGTGTCACCTCACAACATCAGCAATTCAGTGGGGCCTCCTCTTTCTGTTGTTGATCATAAGAACTGCAGATCTGATTCCAGAAGTCCATGTGGCTCTGACAGAATAAAATTGTGTAAACCAGAAAGAGTCCCCAAAATCTATAGAATTTAAAAACTTACCTCATTTTAGCTAACCAACCACCACTTAACAGAAAATAAAGCTTTTATCATTTTTTGTTTGAGACAGGCAAGAAATGAATATGCCTGGCTAATAATCTGTTATGGTTTATCAACCCATTATCCTTCTATGGTCCTAGCTATATACCAGGAGCAATAGGGCAATGGTCTTCCTCCCTCTCTTGTTGTCTCCTTCCCTCCTTCTCTCTTACTTCTTCTCTTTTTCCTTCTTTCCTCCCTTCCTTCCCTCCTCCCTTCCTTCCTTCCTATTTTTCTTCCTACCTTCTTCCCTTTGAACCTTTTTATACTGGTGTGCCTGGTGGCATAGTTTGTTGAGCATCGGACTCTTGGTTTCAGCTCAGGTCATGATCTCAGGATTGTGGAATTGAGGCCCATACCAGGCTCTGCATTTGGACTGAATTCTGCTTGACATTCTCTCTCCCTTTCCCCTCGGCCCTTCCCCTCCAAGCTCTCTCTCTTTCTCACTGTCTGAAATGAATAGATAAATCCTCATGACTTAAAAAAATAAGTGGTTTTTTTTCTTTTACCAATAGACTATATTTTTTTAATTGTATTTCAAAAAAATTATTAAAATCATATTTCAATAAAGGAAACATAGAACGTGAAGTAGTTTAGGCTGGAGTTTAGAGAGCCCAGACCTTCATTTCCCTTACAAATAACCTTATAAGATATACCAGAAAAAAAAAAAAAAAATGGAAGTCCTACACTAAGAAAGCATACAGGGTAGTCAAAGAAGTACAATGAACATACATACAGCAATTACATGATGTACAACACATAAAATGTGCTAAATTAGTCCATCCAGACTGGGCCATTTGCACAGGAGTGTGTTGGAATCTCTCACCCATGTTGGTATTTTGTCACATCCTTCATGGTAAAGTTGTTTGGGTTACCTACCAACTTAAAGGTGTAAATTTCCAGCAGAACCTTTTGAAATATTTAAGAACTCAGAGGAGGGAGCAACAGCATCTTCCTGGTGACTGAAGAGAAAAACCATGAATATCACTGGGCACAACAGAATATTCTAGCCAAGTAGACACTGCTGGGACTGGAGTTCCCGGGGATAAAGTGGGATGAAAGATATCTGTTGCTTTGAAAATGTTATTTCATGTGAACTAAGGTCTCTTTTACCTTATTTCTTGGAATGCTCTGTTTCATATGACTTATTCAACAAAGAAGTATGACTTCACATTAATTTGATAGTTGAGTTGCTCTTAGATTTCTGGCAGAAAATGTTTGTCCGTTCCTTATAACTTTTTATCTAACTTTTATCAGCAAAGGACCTGAATATCCACATGATTTTGAGAACCAAAGAATAAAAATGATTATTTCTAAGTGCTTTGTACACTTTCACTTAAGAACTTACCAAATTTTTAACATATGCTTGTTTTCCATCACTGTCTTTGACCACATGACTAGGAAAGCAGATAGAGATGTAGAAATTTCATGAACTTAATGAAAATATTTCTTAATGGAAATATTTCTCAATGTTGAGTCTGATTATATTACAGTAATATGACAAATAATCTATTTCCCCAACAATTTGTTCTTGGGCTGAACCCATAAGATTATTTAAAAGTGTCTGTTCATTATAGTCATGGGTACTAGGTACAGATAGTTTCCACCCTCCCTCCATTATTATCTGACATAAGAATCATAGAGGTGTTTCTTCCTCTTCTCTTTCTTGTTATCAGTTGTAAGCTTACAATATTTAATGCAAAGGTGAAACTAACTGGTACCAGTATAAAGTTGGTATTCTAGGATAGTTTTAAGCATATCTCAGATTCCTGGGTTGACCAGCCTTGAGAGAATATTTAGTGATGTTAACTGGTTCTTTCAATGCAACTTTGTAAATATTCTGTCTTCAAAGGAGGAAACTCAAAAAAAAAAAAAAAAGTTTCTTTTGTTCTAAATGATCAGTGCACATGAACAACAGAAATATTTTTTTGAATACTATAAAACTGCTTGATGTCCAAGACTCATTTTTTTAAATGATTTATCTGAGACTGAGGGGGTTAGTTTGCCCAAACAACGGATAAATAGTGGGGCTGGGATTCAAATTCAGGCCTGCCTCCACTATTAATACATGATTTAAACCCTATCTGTCCAAGGGTCTAAAGCCATTTTCTAAACTGCTTTTCTATCATAAAATTTCTGGAGTCAGAATTAGAAATCAAGTTTTTAGGAATATACTTTAACTAAACTTCCAAAATCACTAGCCTAATATTATTCAAAATATTGACTTACTATCCTTTGAAAGTCTTTAGCATCTTAGGTTATATCTATCTACTTTGCCCCCAATATTTGTTGTTGTGCTTTCTCTTTTTTCCTTGGATTGTCTCACCATGAGATTGGCAAGTTTGCTTGTCTTTGTAAGGAATCCACTTTGGGCTTTGTTCATTCTCTCTTTTATGTCTTTTCTCTCTACTTCATGAATGTCTTTTCTACCCATTATTATTTGTTCCTTCTATATTCTTTGGGAATGTTTTGCTATGCTTTTTGTTTGTTTGTTTACCTGCTTGAATTTTATTTTCTCCTATATGCAATTAAGACTGAGTGCATTTCTTTCACATTGTTTCAGCTATATTGGCATAATGGCATATGCTTTCATTAGATCTGGTTTGCTCATTACTGTTCAAATCTTTCTTGATAATTTTTAACTTTTTTTTTTCTTTTTCAACTACTAGAAGAGGAATGTTATATTTCACCACATTGTCTATTCCTCTAAATAGTTCTATTAATTTTTCCTACAGAGGTTTGGAAACCATGTTATTAGAGCCTTAATATATAAATAATAACTCTTCCTGGTATATTTAACTCGTTTTTCTTACGAAGTGATTTCTTTTACTTTATTAATGCCTTTCACATTAATGTTTTCTTGGTCTAATATGCATACTATTCCTCTAGTATACTTCTAATTCATATTTTTGTGGTATATTTTTCCAACACTTTTTAGTCCTCTGAATATGGCTGTGAGACATGTCCCTTATGAACAGCATATAGTCAGATTTTTAAAATATTAGGTTTGTGTTCTTTTACTTTGATTATTTAGCTCATTCACATATATTACATAACAATCGTCCATTAAATATATAATTCTTATACTTAATTTTACCTATTAATATTTTTTCCACTGACGAACTCATTTATTACAGAGTTTCCCAATGGTCAAATGAATGTACTTATCAGAAGTAGAAAGAAATTTATGTGTTTCTGTTAATATGATAATAAGTAAATATGGTCTATTCCTTGCTCCTAGTGTGATGGGATGGGATGAGCAACATAATGGTAACAAGATGATGCCATAATACCACAGAGCAATGTCACCATTTCTAAGTTGCATGTTGTTAAAGAATAATTATGTGCTTTGGTGAGTGCTGTGAAGTGTGTAAACCTGGTGATTCACAGACCTGTACCCCTGGGGATAAAAATATATGTTTATAAAAAATAAAAAATTTAAAAAAAAAGAATAATTAAAAACAGAGGAAATGGAGCCTGCAAGCCAGGACTACACCTTCAAGAATGGCAGTGGGAAAATGGGAAATAATAAGAGAATGGGGCAAATGCTTGGGAAGGAGGTATGTCTGTGAGAAAGACTTTTATTTTTTTTTAAGATGTATTTATTTATCTATTTGACAGAGATCACAAATAGGCAGAGAGGCAGGCAGAGAGAGGAAGGGAAGCAGGCTTCCTGCTGAGCAGAGAGCCCGATGCGGGACTCGATCCCAGGACCCTGGGATCATGACCTGAGCCGAAGGCAGAAGCTGTAATCCACTGAGCCATCCAGGCACCCCGAGAAAGACTTTTATAGGTTGAGAAGGAATAGAGAACCTGAGATCAGTACATCATTAATGATGCAGTTAGGTGCTGGTGGATTTGGGGGCTGGTGAATCAAGTACATAAGTGGAGGGATTTACTTGGGAAAGAAGAGTCATTAACACAGTGACCACATTATGGACAAAGAAAGGGATAATAGACAAAATTTGGAATATTACTGGATTTCTTATTAGGGGTACCTGGGTGGCACCATTGGTTAAGCCTCTGACACTTGCTTTCAGTTCATATCATGATCCCAGGGTCATGAATTGAGCCTCATGTTGCTCTGTGCTCAGAGTCTGCTTGTGATTCTCTCTCTCCCTTTCCATCTTCCTTTCCTGCAGTATTCTCTTTCTCTCAAATGAGTAATTTTTTTAAAGATTTTATTTATTTGTTTGACAGTAGGCAGAGAGGCAGGCAGAGAGAGAGGAAGGGAAGCAGGCTCCCTGCTGAGCAGAAAGCCCAATGCAGGGCTCGACCCCAGGACCCTGAGATCATGACCTGAGCCGAAGGCAGAGGCTTAACCCACTGAGCCACCCAAGCACCCCTCAAAAGAATAAATTTTTTAAAAAGTAAAATACATTATTGGATGTGATGGGATAGTTGCCAGAAGTTGCATATTCTAGTTTTCTTGAATGACAGATAGAAAATATTTTTTCTTTTCCCTCATTCCCTTATTTGACTGATTTTTCTGGGCCACCACAGGTGCCTCTTTCACACCATTACTGCCAACTGGAGTAGAAGTCTAGGTTCTCTATATAACCTCCTCTGACATCTGAAGTGGGTAGGTGGATAGGTTCCTCATTCCCATTTGGGTGGTGAGTATACCTGCTCCCAAATTAGTTTCCATTCACACCACAGTTGGGATTACCATTTTACCATTAAGCAATGTAAAAGGGCCGACTTCTTCACCAGGCTTCCTCTGATACCACTTCAGCAATGAGAGGAGTCTAGGGAGTCTAGGCTCCTCTTGTGGTCTTCACTGACACTGCAGGGTCGGTCAGGGGACATGTGTTACAAGCCAGCAGAGATCAAAGTCCCAGCTCCTTGTGAGTGGTAGTGTGCATCATTACAGTCTTTCAAGGATGGAGTCTAGATTATCCACTTTTTGCTAATGGTGGTGGGGTGGGCTACAATTTTTCTTTCATGTTTCATTGGGGTAACAACATTATTGTCTATAAGTTTTTTGTCTTGTTAGGCTCCTAATGTCCCCCCTTTTCTTCATTTGGATGGAGAGAGCAGAAATTTTTTTTCTTTTTTGGTCTGCACCTGCTGATATTTAATGGGGGTCTGCTTCTTCATCATCAAGTCTGGCATATATAAGGCAAACAAACAAACCACAAAAAAACACTCAGAGAACTCATCATTTGTCATTTCTTGGGTCCTAAGTTTCCTAGATGATCTACCTTCTCTCCATCTTTCAGAATCTTATAATGCTTGTTTTAAATATAACGTATGTGATTTTTAGTCCTATTAGCAAAATAAGGGAAAGTAATTTGATCCATTTTCCCAGAAACATAAGTCTCTAATATTAAGTATTAATATTTTAATTTTAAAAATTATCTTTCATTCTTATTCATATCTACTCCTTCCCTCTTTCCTTCTTCCTCTTTTGCTTCCACCTTTTTTTTCCTTTCTTTCTGACATAATTTCTTGCTCCATAATTTCTAATTTTTCTTTTCCCTCTTAAACAGAGAAAAGATCTTTGTTTTATACTCTTTATTTGATAATTCCAATATTTGAAATTTTTGTGGATTTAGTTTTACAATTTCTCAATAATGTTGCATCAGTCCCTTTAGTTGTTAGCTAACATTCACTATCAACCAGTCATTCTTGGGGAAAATTGTTTGTGGAACACATTTAGGCCTGACATAAAAAAATGTTTTCTTTTAAAGAGAATTCACATTTGTTTCTTCCAAGTACCTTGGGAACACTACCAGTCTAGGTCCACTTTATAGAATATTCACAGTTTGAGGCTTATTGGATCCTTCAGTGATATAACTTTAAGACCCCAATCCACTTAAGAACTGAGTAGTGATGACCCTGTCTCGAAGATGTACTCTTCCTCTCATTCTCTTTCTTTGTCCAATTTGTTTTGCAGTCCTCCAGGAGAGGCAGTCAGAGTGGACTGCTTCTGATTCACTTCATCCTAATGCTGTTGTGCTTTGGGGGTTGGAATTTTGTGGATAGGATGATCACCTGAGATCGGTCCTCAGACCCCTATGCCCTGTGAGTGAATATAACAGCAGCTCCGGTTCTACCAGGCAACAATGCCCTCAGGGCAAAAGTTACCTTGGATACTCATTATCTTTCTGGGTCCAAACCTTCATTTAACTTTTGGAATGATAGTCCTCACAATTTTGTCAGGGCTTCCATGATTTTCAGAAGAGGTGAAAAAAAATTTTAATAATTTTTAACAGCATAGTAGGTCTGAATAGCCTGTATTTTTCTCAGACATGGAAATCTTAAATAAAAGATTAGCAAATTTATTCCAAGACTGAAAAAGTAATACAGCCTATATAATAAGCTATACTTCAGGATGCAAGATCTGTTTAATAATTAGAACCCTAATGATAACATTTAAGCCATTAATAAACTAATATACAAAGACTGAATTATCTGCATAGATAACAAAATGAAGTTTAATAAAACTCAGTAAAAATTTCTGTTAAAATAAAATATATTAAAACCCTCTAAGTAAACCAGGAATGGAAGAATGATTTCCTCATAAGATAAAAAATTTATTTCTAAAATCTTTAGCTAAAATCATAACTTAATAGTATAACACTAAAGTCATTTCTCAATCTCAAAAGTAAAACAAAAATTCCTCTAGGCCATTATTATGCAATTTTTTTCTAGCAATTTTTTTTTTATTTTTTATAAACATATATTTTTATCCCCCGGAGTACAGGTCTGTGATCTAGCAATTTTAAGCAAATCAATCACATAAGAAGTCTTTACTATTAAAAAAGAAGCAAAACTTTTATTATTTACAAGTTTAAGACATTAGATATAATAAAATAAGAAATGTCTATTTATAATAAATATGTAAACATCTGTTTTAATACATGCAGCAGAATCCAGTTAGAAAATACATTAGAAAGAAAAAAATGCCAATCAGAATAATAAGAAATATATAAAATATGTAAGAGTAAGTATAAGAAAAATTGTACAGGACTTATATGATTAAAATAATCAAACTCTTATTAAGGAATATAAGAAAGCATGAATAAATTAGAAGATATATCAACTTTCCAAATAGGAAGACTTAAAATGGTAAAATCAATATTACTCTCCAAATGACATATATATTTAAGTCAATCCTAAACAAAATTTTATTCTGGTTAGCTTAAGACTGTGGCAATATTATTAAATTTTCATCTGAAAAAAACTCATAAAAATAGCAAAAACAATTTATATGCAGGTTATCACTGGCGGCTGAAAGAGACTCTTTTCTGCTCCTTGGAGTCATGATGTTCTATATTATTCAAGGGCCACAGAATGTGACTGTGATGCTGACATCAACACAGGTCAATGGACATAGTCACTAAAGTGTTTAAAATAATTTAGTATGTACAAGAAATGAGCACTTCAGGTCAGTAACAAAAAAATGAATTATTTCACTAATAGTGTTGGAATAATTAATTCATTTTTAGGAAAGAAATAAAGTATTTTTTGTTATCATACAGCAAAACAAATTATAAATGCATGAAGATTTAAATCTAATTTCAACTTCAGTGGTTAAGATTAAATCACAAAAGTGTTGGGAAAGCCAAAGAATATTGATATTATCTTAAACTTAACAAATATAAGTATAAATCCAAAAATAAAACCTTGAAGAAATATTGATAGATTTGAGTACTTAAAAAAAAAAATTAAGAAAAAAATTTAAACACCCTGGAGAAAGCAGGAAATAAAAGGGTTTGTAATACAGTAGTAGATAATTTATTAGTTACTGTATTAGTTATTCTTCAGGCTGCTATAACAAAATAGCACAGACCAAATTGCTTACAAAACAGATACTTATATTCTCACAGTTCTTGAGACTGGAAGTCCAAGATCAAGATGGCGTCAGTTTTGGTTTCTCTCTCTTTTGCTTGTGGATGCCACCTTCTCACTGTGTCCTCCTAAGGCCTGTTCTCTGTGCAATGCATTCCAGCATTCCTAGTATCTTTCCTTCCTGTAAGGATACCAGTCCTTCTGGATTAAGGCCCTAACCTTCTGACCTCATATAACTTTAATTACTTCTTTAGGTCCTCTCTCCAAAAACAGTCCGCTGGAGGGAGGTCTTCAATATATAATTATGGGAGACAAAATTCATTCCGTAAGAGTTGCCATCTATATAAATGATAAGTTCCTCAAATCAATATATGAAAACAATACACAAGTGGACAAAGAGGAAAAAAATGCAGAATCTACTAGAAGAAGTACAAGTGTTCAATTAACTGAGGAAAATGATTCAACTAGCTTGTAATCAAAACATGGCTTACTAAACTGCCAACACAGACCATGTTATTTGCCTGTAAAAATTGGTGAAGATTATAATAAAGTATAAATAGTTATCAATTAGTAAAGCCAGAGGGAAAAGAACTTTTTAGGCTCCATGACTGAACATAAGAATCCGTTAACTCAGAGTCAAAACTATCTCTATATTTTGGAATAAATGTCCAAATAATTAACAAAAATTTTCATTTTAGAGCTAAATATTAAGTATTGAATCGACAGTACATTATATAGTTTACAACCAAATTTGGAATTCAAAATGTCAAACTTGGCTTATATAAACTTAAAAAACATATTTATATGATTAAATATGACTAAAAGATCCAAGATAATTTCTCTTTATTATTCTTTTAAAATTTTATTTATTTGAGAGAGACAGAGAGAACACAAGCAAGGAGGGGCAGATGAAGAGGGAGAAGCAGGCGCCCGGCTGAACAGGGGGTTCAATGTGAGGCTCAATCCCAGGACCCTGGGATTATGACCTAAACCAAAGACAGGTGCTTAACTTACTGAACCTCCCAGGCACTCCAATAATTTATTTTTTTAAAAAGTCTGCTTAAAGTACAGGACACTGAAATGTAGGAGTGCCTTCATCCCATTGTATGAAGGAATTTCATTTGACTTACTTGTAAGTAAGTGAAGAAAATACATGAAATGTTATCTAAAACTTGTTCATAATTCTGATTGTGGTAAAAAGGATGAGACATATGGGGCATGTGGGTGGCTCAGGTCATGATCCCAGGGTCCTGGGATCAAGCCCTGCATCAGGCTCTATGCTCCGTGGAGAGCTTGCTTCCTCCTCCTCTAGCTCTGCCTGCCTCCCTGCCTTCTTGTGATCTCTGTCTGTCAAATAAATAAAATACTCAAGGGTGTATAACAGTCCGTGGAAAACTGAATCAACATAGAGGAACAGTGAAAGTGAAGAAATGATAAGTAACAAATGGTTATGGTGATTTAAACCTAAAAAACATAGGAACTTTTAAGTCCCATAACAAAGAAGCCTGCAATACTTCTAATTTAAGGAATATAATGAACCCATGAATATTGTGCTGAATTAAAAGCTATTGAGTCGAGAGTCAGTGGAACTGCAAAGGATTGTGGCCTACATTCTTCTTGCAAGATGCTGATCTAATCTGACTCCCCTGGACTCCCATTAGGAGAGTTAATTGCTAGGGAATGAAACAATAGTTTCCAAGTATAAATATTTGTATAGAAAATATTAGGGAGTATCATTCTAGTTCTTATCATCCTTTGAGATTAGTTTATTGGCACCATACACTGTGAATGATGCATTCATATTTATGTCATGAAAACCAAAGAACCTGCAAATTTGAGATAAATTGTTCCTTTAAAAGTAAGCTTTTGAGATTACATATTTGATTAATGATATAGTCATCTTTTTAAATGTCCTAAGAAATCATAAAGTGGGTGACTCAAGTTGATCTTTTAGAAATACCCATAGAGAAACAAAATACAGTAATTGGCAGAAATTAATTTCTGTTTTTAGGCAATTGAAAGTATTGAGATGAAATTAGACTGTCATCAGACTGGACATGTGGAGGATCCTTGGAATTCCCAAATAATATCATCTAAATTATAAAGACTTTGTTTGTAACAATAGCTCTTTTTTATATCATTTTATTAGATAGTTAATTATCCAGAGATGCACCTATGATATTTATTGTAAGCCTAGCATATATTCAAATACTTAAACTCTAAAAATGGATTAATGTCCATAGAATAATTGCTCCTAACCAAGTCCTTAATTGGGATAATACTTGCTGTTTGTCAGCTCTAAATCATCTTTTAACTCCAAGCAGCAGGCTCCTTAGTTGATGACAGTCATTATGTAAGAAATAATGTTTTGGAATTTCACAATGTATGCAAGATTCAGATATTTTCATTTTTGCACAGGACTACCTTAGTTAATATCTTTAGAGAAACAGAGTTCTGAAGCAGACAGAATGTTTAATTTAAGTTAATAAGTTATTAATTTTCAGAATAGAACAACAAATAGAGTCCTAATTAATGAATTTGATAATGCAAGGCAATTTGCTATTGAGGACATGACTAACCACATTTATAAAATAGTTGTATAACAGAGAGTTAGCAGTCAAGGACAGAAGACAGCCCCTAACATATATTCATCCGGAAGTCATTTATACTCTTTTATAGAGGAAAGTTAGTGTTTGGCTTCAGATACTGTCTTAATTCAAACTACATTATGTGTAAAGTTGGGTCTCTGCCAAGAAATATACCCTGTGAAATGTGCACATCCTTGTAGAAACTCAAGTGCATATGCCTAATTCATGCATGTGTATAACTGAATAAACTAAAGTCTACTATTCAAAGGAAAAAAAATGTTTACAACTGACATTAAGACATTATCACATGGATTAATTATTTTTCTAAAATTACTTTGCTTTAAGTTTATATATTCATATTATATTAATTTGTCTTACAGGCCTTCCTAGCACCTGCATAAATGACCCAGATAACGATTTTATCAAACCTTCAACCTAAAAAATATTACATTCACCCTCACCATTAGGCATTCATTACTTTGAATTGAGTTTGTGATCCTCATTGAAATGCACACATCTCTGAAGGAAGTTACATATATATGATGTTAATCTCAGTAACATTTCATTATTCATCCTTTAGCAGAGTAGTTCAAGTTCACTGAAAAAAGGTTTTAATGTATCTGAAGGAAGAAGGAAAAATCTGGAGTTTGGAACTAAGATCAGTTCTGGTTGGAGAGGCATAGTTAAATGGAAGACATTCAAAACATTGAGTAAGGGACGAGAGGAAGAGGGTCAGCACAGAGAAAAATAGGATAACATTGAATTTCAGTAACAACATGTCTAATTCATACTCTTAACTTTTCTCCTGGTGAGCTCTGTGCACAAAAATCAGATATTCTACCACGTCCTGGACAAATTTGGATATATGTGGTTCCAATCTTACGAACACACTATCTAAAACTGATTTATGGGTCAGTTATTTAGAATCTAGAAAACACTTTCCTAGAAAAACTGTGCTTTAACTTATGGATAGGATCCTGGTCCAGCCCTGAAATTCTGTTTGAACAATGTAGACACAGAGTAACTGTTAGCTATCTATTGCTTCAGAAATGACCACCCCAAAATTTATTAAGAAAATATGTTTCTTTATTGTTTCTCACAATTCTATGAGTCAGCTGGTTTTTCTTTTCATGTGGTGTTATATTGGGCTACAGGTATCTGGGGGCTAAATTGATGGAAATGTCCAAAGTGGACACTCACATAGCTGGCAATTGATGCTGGCTCTTGGCTGGGAGTTGAGCTGGCTAACAACCAAAGCACTTACATGCCTTCTCATTAGATTTGGCCTTCTTATTACATGGCTATTGGTTCAAAGAGGGAACATCCCAGGAGCAAGAGTGCCAAAAGACAAAAAGGAGAAGCTGCCAGGCCATTATGGGTTACACCCAAAGCTGACAAAGCATCACTTCAGCCATATTCTATCAGGCAAAATAGCCACAGAGCCCACTAAGATTCAAGGGGGTAGAGAAATAAACTCTTATCTTTTGGGAGTAGGGTAAAGTCACATTTCAACAGAGGTTATGGGATTAAAGTCATTTTTGTGGCCATCTTTGAAAGTACAATCTACTAATACCACAATCTACTAATACCACAAAGTGAATTTATCATGGTGTAAGGAGATAGCCATGATGCCTTGTACTGATTGAGGACTTCAAGGCTTCACACCCACCTCTACTTCATCTTTGTAAGTTTTAGTAGCCTCTTCTAAAACACGAGATGTTATAATAATACAAAAACTGCTTATTGAAGTGGTTTCTACTTATTTCTTTATTTAATATAAATGATTGCTCTCTAAAGAAAGGCCTTTTATTTTTCCTATTTTAGGGTTAGAAAACTGAAATTAAAAGAGATTAAAGAACTCTCTCAAAGTTACGAGATGAATCAGTGACAAAACTATGATTCTTCAGTATTCTCACAAGGATTAAATAAGGTAATATATGTAATTGTAGAAAGAATGTTCATATCTTCAACATTACATATAACTATTCATAATGTTGCTTTAAAATGAAACACATTTTAATTATGAGTTATTTCAAACATGCAGAAGACTTTAGGAAGCAATAGAACAGATATAAAGAGAACTACTATATGTATATCGTTTAGTAATTATCTGACACACTAGGGCTCAGTAAACTACAGCTGTCATTGTTACTGTTATAAACAGTCTTCCATTTAAATGAAAATTATGCTGCTTAATATACCACGAAGTTTGAAGTCATTTTTGAATCACAAAAGAAAATTTCCTCCTGGTTTTAGCACCTTTCTCCACCACATTCTCTGAAACTTCACAGTGTGGCAAGAACTTCTATTTTTTACTCTTTGACTGAGAGATGCACTTTCTCCATGATTTAAAATGTCTACCTTGTATGTGTTCGATACTAGAACTATTTTGAAGGGGCACCTGGGTGGCTTAGTACAGTTGAACATCTGACTCTTGATTTCAGCTCAGGTCATGATGTCAGGATGATGTGATCAAACCCTGTGTCAGGCTCTGTTCTGGGAGTGGTCTACTTAAGATTATCACTCTTTCTCTGTGCCACTCCCCTCCATGCTTGCTCTCTCCCTCTCTCTCAAAACAAACACACACCCTGATTTGGAGAATACGGTGAATAAAATTGTTCTTTAGGCAGTCCCAAGAAACAAGAGAAACCCTATTCTAAGTGGGATACATGGGAGACAAAGGAATTAGTGAAGAAATACATTATAGGCTCTCTCACTCTCTGAAAGTAGAGCATTTCTATTAAAACTTTTGTAAACTAAAATGGTGTAAAATGAAAAAGCAATTTCCATTAATTTATATGGAAAAAGCTTTGAGCATTCCCAGACCCCAAAATAACTATTCTTAGGCTTTTATGATACCTTAGACCACATCCTGCTAATGGATTCCAGAGCAAACCAGATAGAGCACAGAGGCTCACAGACACAATTCAAAATCCTGGAGGCTGGATTCTGAGACACTGAGTATAGTTACTGGGGAAGGAGCTTGGCGTGTCCACTCTTACTGCCCAGGGTGCACACTGCCTACATAACCTTGTTGAGCACTATTTTCTCTTTTTCCATAAAAGTGAAAATATTCCTCAGATTTCTTTCAGTTAACAAAAAGGGATACTAATGTAGGCAGGTCTTTTGTAAAAAGGAAGTGATAAAGGTGTACTTTTGAAGGGTGGGGAATACATGTATCCTCAAAATAAATAGACCAAGAGTTTTTAAAACTGGTTCCTTGCTAAGTTGAAGGAGATAAACTTTTGTACAATAATGGGGCTTTTTGTAGTCTCTCTATATTCAGGAGAAGCTAGAATGTACATCCCAGTTCACCAAGAAGAGTGTTATTCATCTTTGAGTATTATTGTACAACTTTTCACTAAAAAATGCCCCAATTTGGACATGAAATTACATGGTCAGCCCATGAAGATTTAGTCAGTGGAATTACAGTTCTTCCATTATCCAGTCAGAAACCTGAGTTTTGTTTATGTTCTCTTGGCTTTCATTCATTCATTCAGCAAGAAAGCAAACAAGCATCTACTCACTGCTTAGAATGTGGTATTCATTGTGCTTGGGACTAAGGATACAAAGATAAATAGAGCATAATTTCTCTTCCCAGGGAGCTAACACACTTGCAGGAAAAACAAGCATACAAATACATTATTAAAAGTAATGTATCATCAATGAAACAATAGACATGCACATATCACACTGTAAAAGAAAAATATGAGGCTATATCAAGGAAATCTTAGAAGAGGTAATTCTTGAATTAAGTCTTAAAAGATCACTGAGCCATGTGAGCTGAAGAAGGTCTATGGAGATCAGTGGAAGGAGCATCCTTAATAGTGGAAAGAACATCCTGGACATTGTATTTTCTATAACTTCATAACAAATTACCACAAACTTAGTACCCTTAAACAGAATACATTAATTCTGTAACAGTTTTCTGTAGATCTCAAGTCTGGGCACAGCATGGCTGCATTCTTTGCTCAGAGGCTGAAATTAAGGTGTTAATCACAGTACAGTTCTACCTGAGGCTTAGGCTCTTCTTTCAAGTTCACTGGTTGTTGGTAGAATTCATGTCCTTGCAGCTGTAAGACCAAGGGTCCCTGTTTTTTCCCAGCTATTGGCCAGAGACCACTCTCAGAAAAAACTAATGGCCAACCTCAAGTTCTTGCCCTGTGGCTGTTCATAGTTACAATGTTGTTTTCTTTCAGGAAAGGAAGTGTATGTCTCTGATTTCCTAGTCTGTGATCCACTGGATAAAATTCTCTGCTTGTAAAGGACTCATGTGATTGGGTCAACCTACCAGATCATCCCCCTATTTTAAGGTCAACTGATTTGAAATCTTAATTACACCCACAAAATCCCTCACAGCAGGAGCTACATTAGTTAGTGTTTGATTTATCACATAGAAGATGTGTGTACATCAGGGTAGGAATCAGAGTGGGTTGGGGGAATTAGAACTCTGGCTACCACAGAGGACACAAGGAACAGACTTAGAGAAATCACAAAGAATGGGTTGTGGGACCTTAGCATTTCAGACTTTCTCAGTGTTTGTCAAAGTGTGGTCTATAGCACTCTTGCTTAAGAATCACTTGCTATGCTTGTTAAAAACACAGATTACAATTTTAAATGTAGACTTCTGAAGAAGATGGCAGAATAGGAGGATCCTAAACTCACCTGTGAGTTTAGGTCCTGTAAATATACCTAGATAGCCTCCACTTCGGTGTAAATAATCTGGAAAACAGCCCAAAGGATAGACTCTTTACAGCTAAACATAGAGATGAGGTCACATCAAAAATGGTAGGAAGGGTGGAGATATGCGTGGGAACCAAGCTGACCCTTGAGACTATCTGCAGGAGGGAGGGCCACTGCAAACACAGAAAAGACATGGGAGACCCTTGCTGGGAAGACAAATACCCATAACATTCAGGTTTGAAAACTAGAAGGACTTAACATCATGAGTTTTTATAATCAGTGGGACTTAACAGCTGGAACATTAAAAATCCCATAGCTCTACTGTGGGAGAGCCAGACGGTGATAGGAGACTGAATCCCTGGCCTTCAAGAGACAGCATAACAAACAGCCCTACCAATATATAGCTTAGAAGCAGCAATTTGAAAAATGTCTGGGGTACATGGGAAGCTTTCTTGACTAATCTTAGAAAATGCACTGGAGGGGCAAGGTTCTCTGGAAGACTTCTTTAATAAAAAAGAGCTGGTGGGGACCATTTCCCTGTCCACCCCCAGCCTAGATACACAGACACCTGCAGGAACCAGTGCAACAGAAACAGTCACTATTTTTTGCTAACAGCACAGCCCACCCCTGGACCCACCCATTCCACCCCACTCTCGACAGATACCCAAAGCAGCACTGGGTCTCCTTCCACAGCTGACAGCACAAACCTTACTAATGCTGCCCCTGTGCATTCTCCTATGGAGTTGCACCCTCTAACCCAGCTGTGGCAGGAGTCCACCCAAAGCAGCACCACAATCATAGCAGTGTGTAAGCAGCCTTCACAGAAGTCAACATCACTCCAAAGTAACTCCTGTTCTGGGTAAAGGAGAAGAGAACCATATACACCAGTTTGAATAGAGCTCCAGCAGTGGGCTGAGGGCAGACACCTGGTCTGACTGTGGGCCCCAACCACCAGTAAAAACTTCTCTGGAGGGGCGCCTGGGTGGCTCAGTGGGTTAAGCCGCTGCCTTCGGCTCAGGTCATGATCTCAGGGTCCTGGGATCGAGTCCCGCATCGGGCTCTCTGCTCGGCAGGGAGCCTGCTTCCCTCTCTCTCTCTCTCTGCCTGCCTCTCCATCTACTTGTGATTTCTCTCTGTCAAATGAATAAATAAAATCTTAAAAAAAAAAAAAAAAACTTCTCTGGAAACGGAACATAGAAAGTGCCCTGCAGCTCAATGCCATCGTAGCTCTGGCAAGCTCCTGGTCTGACCCAACTCAAGCCCATTGCAGTCAGAGATTAGTCAATTAACAATACAGGAACCACATCCTGCCAACAACAGACAAATAGTCATTGTAGATGACTAAACTGAAGGCAAATATGGCTGAGCCATAGTAGTAGGGCCCATACAACACACATAGGAAACACCCTTCAAGTGCCAGGTTCTGTTGAACAGGACACTGCACTGTAGGGCACTATAGGATCCCTTCTTCATAAGGTCACTACTTTCAAGAGCAGAAGATATAGATGACTTTCATAACACATAGAAACAGACAGAGAGAGATAGATAAAATAAAGAGACAGAAGAGTATGTCACAAATGAAAGAATAGGACAAATCACAGCAAGAGAACTAAACAAAATAAAGATAAATAATGTGCCTTATAGAGAATTTAAAGTAATGATCATAAAGATTTCACTGGACTTGAGAAAAGAATGGAGGACTCAGTGAGACCCTCAGCAAAGAGAGAAAAAAAATAAAGACCCTGTCAGAAATAAAGATTTCAATAACGGAAATTTAAAAAACTTAAGAAATAGGTAGCAAACTAGAGTAGGCAAAAAGAATGGATTGGTAACATGAAAGACAGAGCAAGGGAAAGCAGTCAAGCTGAAATGGACAGAGAAGAAAGAATAATGATTTTAAATGACAATAGACTAAGGGAACTCAACAAAACCATCAAGAATAATAACATTTACATGATAGGGATCCCAGAAGGAGAAGAAGGGACAGAAAATGTATTTGAAGAAATAATAGCTGAAAAATTCCCAAATCTGGAGAAAGAAAAAGACATCCAGATTTAGGAAACATAAAAAGTCCCCAACAAAATCAATCCAAGTAGGCCCACACCAAGACTTCATAATTACTGAAGTAATTAAAACAGCAAAAAGTAGTGATAAAGAATTTTAAAAGCAAGAAGAGAAAAGAAAACAGGTACACACAAGGAAAACCTCATAATGTTATCAGCTGGTTTTTCAGCAGAAACTTAGCAAGGCAGAAGAGAGTGGCATGATGTATTCAAAGTACTAAAGAAAAAATCCTGCAACCGGGAATACTCTATCGATCAAGACTACCATCCAGCATAGAAGGTGATATAAATATATAAAATTTAATAATAGAAGGATAAATGAAATTTTCCAGGCAAACAAAAGTTAGAAGAATTCAATAACATGAAACCAGCTTTACAAGAAAAGTTCACTCAAAGTTAACTTTGAGTGGAATGGAAAGACTATAAACAGGAATAAGAAAAATAGGAAGCACAAAGCATTAAAATTAAGTATGTCTATAAAAATCAGTCAAGGGATTCACAAAATAAAAGGATGTAAAGTATGATTCCATGTAGCCAAAATGTGTGGGGGGAGGGGTAAAGAATGGGTTTGCACTTAAGCAACCATCAACTTCATTTAGACTGCTGCTTGAAGAAGAAGGTATATACAAAGCATATGCTAACCATACATCAAAACCAATAAATATGCAAAAAATAAAGAAAAAGGAATCCAAGTTTATCACTAAAGAAAGTCAGCAAACTGACAGAAGAGAACAAGAAAAGAGTGAAACAGAAAAGAACTGCAAAAACAACCATAAAGCAAGTAACAAAGTGATGATAAATATATACCTATCAGTAATTACTAAGTGGGCTAAAGACTTTAATAAAAAAACACGGGGCGGAGGAGTCAAGATGGCGGAGAAGTAGCAAGCTGAGACTGCATCAGCTAGCCGGAGATCAGCTAGATAGCTTATCTAAAGATTGCAAACACCTGAAAATCCATTGGCAGATCGAAGAGAAGAAGAACAGCAATTCTGGAAACAGAAAAACAACCACTTTCTGAAAGGTAGGACCGGCGGAGAAGTGAATCCAAAGCGACGGGAAGATAGACCCCGGGGGGAGGGGCCGGCTCCCGGCAAGCAGCGGAGTAACCGTGCACAAAATCAGGACTTTTAAAAGTCTGTTCTGCTGAGGGACATCGCTCCAGAGGCTAAACCGGGGCGAAACCCACGCGGGGTCAGCGTGGCCTCAGGTCCCGCAGGGTCACAGAAGGATCGGGGGTGTCTGAGTGTCGCAGAGCTTGCGGGTATTGGAACGGGAAAGCCGGCTACAGAGACAGAGCCGACAGTAAGCTCGCAGCTCGGGGTTACCTTGAACCGGTCGCAGGCTCGGTGAGCTCGGAGCGCGGCCGGAGGTCAGGCAGACGGGAGTAACTGGGCGCTGTTCTCTGAGGGCGCACTGAGGAGTGGGGCCCTGGGCTCTCGGCTCCTCCGGGCCGGAGACCAGGAGGCCGCCATTTGTATTCCCGTCCTCCGGAACTCTACGGAAAGCGCTCAGGTAACAAAAGCTCCTGAAAGCAAACCCGAGCGGATTACTCACCCCGGCCCCGGGTAAGGGCGGTGTAATTCCGCCTGGGGCAAAGACACTTGAGAATCACTACACCAGGCCCCTCCCCCAGAAGATAAACAAGAAATCCAGCCGAGACCAAGTTCACCTACCAAGGAGTGCGGTTTCAATACCAAGGAGAGCAGCAGAATTCCAGAGGAGGAGAAAGCCAAACACGGAACTCATGGCTTTTTTCCTGGGATTTTTTTTAGTCTTGCAGTTAATTTGATTTTTTCTTTTTCATTTTTTTTTTTTTTCTCGCCTTCGGGTAAAATTTTTTTTTTTAACTGTTACCTTTTTCTTTTTTAACGATTTTTTACTAGTTTATCTAATATATATATTTTTCTTTTTCACATTTTTCTTAGGTGTTTTCTTTTTTAAAAAATTCTTTTCTTTTCTTTTCTTTTTTTTTTCTATTCTTTTCTTTTTGTTTTTTTTTTCTTTCTTCCTTTTTGAACCTCTTTTTATCCCCTTTCTCCCCACTCACGATTTTGGATCTCTTCTAATTTGGTTAAAGCATATTTTCCTGGGGTTGTTGCCACCCTTTTAGTATTTTACTTGCCCCTTCATTTACTCTTATCTGGACAAAATGACAAGACATAAAAATTCAACACAAAAAAAAGAACAAGAGGCAGTACCGAAGGCTAGGGACCTAATCAATACAGACATCGGTAATATGTCAGATCTAGAGTTCAGAATGACAATTCTCAAGGTTCTAGCCGGGCTCGAAAAAGGCATGGAAGATATTAGAGAAACCCTCTCGAGAGATATAAAAGCCCTTTCTGGAGAAATAAAAGAACTAAAATCTAACCAAGGTGAAATCAAAAAAGCTATTAATGAGGTGCAATCAAAAATGGAGGCTCTCACTGCTAGGATAAATGAGGCAGAAGAAAGAATTAGTGATATAGAAGACCAAATGACAGAGAATAAAGAAGCTGAGCAAAAGAGGGACAAACAGCTACTGGACCACGAGGGGAGAATTCGAGAGATAAGTGACACCATAAGACGAAACAACATTAGAATAATTGGGATTCCAGAAGAAGAAGAAAGTGAGAGGGGAGCAGAAGGTATACTGGAGAGAATTATTGGGGAGAATTTCCCCAATATGGCAAAGGGAACGAGCATCAAAATTCAGGAGGTTCAGAGAACGCCCCTCAAAATCAATAAGAATAGGCCCACACCCCGTCACCTAATAGTAAAATTTACAAGTCTCAATGACAAAGAGAAAATCCTGAAAGCAGCCCGGGAAAAGAAGTCTGTAACATACAATGGAAAAAATATTAGATTGGCAGCTGACTTATCCACAGAGACCTGGCAGGCCAGAAAGAGCTGGCATGATATTTTCAGAGCACTAAACGAGAAAAACATGCAGCCAAGAATACTATATCCAGCTAGGCTATCATTGAAAATAGAAGGAGAGATTAAAAGCTTCCAGGACAAACAACAACTGAAAGAATTTGCAAATACCAAACCAGCTCTACAGGAAATCTTGAAAGGGGTCCTCTAAGCAAAGAGAGAGCCTACAAGTGGTAGATCAGAAAGGAACAGAGACCATATACAGTAACAGTCACCTTACAGGCAATACAATGGCATTAAATTCATATCTCTCAATAGTTACCCTGAATGTGAATGGGCTAAATGCCCCTGTCAAAAGACACAGGGTATCAGAATGGATAAAAAAACAAAGCCCATCTATATGTTGCCTCCAAGAAACACATTTTAAGCCCGAAGACACCTCCAGATTTAAAGTGAGGGGGTGGAAAAGAATTTACCATGCTAATGGACATCAGAAGAAAGCAGGAGTGGCAATCCTTATATCAGATCAATTAGATTTTAAGCCAAAGATTATAATAAGAGATGAGGAAGGACACTATATCATACTCAAAGGGTCTGTCCAACAAGAAGATTTAACAATTTTAAATATCTATGCCCCCAATGTGGGAGCAGCCAACTATATAAACCAATTAATAACAAAATCAAAGAAACACATCAACAATAATACAATAATAGTAGGGGACTTTAACACTCCCCTCACTGAAATGGACAGGTCATCCAAGCAAAAGATCAGCAAGGAAATAAAGGCCTTAAACGACACACTGGACCAGATGGACATCACAGATATATTCAGAACATTTCATCCCAAAGCAACAGAATACACATTCTTCTCTAGTGCACATGGAACATTCTCCAGAATAGATCACATCCTCGGTCCTAAATCAGGACTCAACCGGTATCAAAAGATTGGGATCATTCCCTGCATATTTTCAGACCACAATGCTCTAAAGCTAGAACTCAACCACAAAAGGAAGTTTGGAAAGAACCCAAATACATGGAGACTAAACAGTATCCTTCTAAAGAATGAATGGGTCAACGGGGAAATTAAAGAAGAATTGAAAAAAATCATGGAAACAAATGATAATGAAAATACAACGGTTCAAAATCTGTGGGACACAACAAAGGCAGTCCTGAGAGGAAAATATATAGCGGTACAAGCCTTTCTCAAGAAACAAGAAAGGTCTCAGGTACACAACCTAACCCTACACCTAAAGGAGCTGGAGAAAGAACAAGAAAGAAACCCTAAGCCCAGCAGGAGAAGAGAAATCATAAAGATCAGAGCAGAAATCAATGAAATAGAAACCAAAAAAACAATAGAACAAATCAACGAAACTAGGAGCTGGTTCTTTGAAAGAATTAATAAAATTGATAAACCCCTGGCCCGACTTATCAAAAAGAAAAGAGAAAGGACCCAAATAAATAAAATCATGAATGAAAGAGGAGAGATCACAACTAACACCAAGGAAATACAAACTATTATAAGAACATACTATGAGCAACTCTACGGCAATAAATTTGACAATCTGGAAGAAATGGATGCATTCCTAGAAACATATAAACTACCACAACTGAGCCAGGAAGAAATAGAAAGCCTGAACAGACCCATAACCAGTAAAGAGATTGAAACAGTCATTAAAAATCTCTAAACAAACAAAAGCCCAGGGCCAGACGGCTTCCCGGGGGAATTCTACCAAACATTTAAAGAAGAACTAATTCCTATTCTCCTGAAACTGTTCCAAAAAATAGAAATGGAAGGAAAACTTCCAAACTCATTTTATGAGGCCAGCATCACCTTGATCCCAAAACCAGACAAGGATCCCACCAAAAAAGAGAGCTATAGACCGATATCCTTGATGAACACAGATGCGAAAATACTCAACAAAATACTAGCCAATAGGATTCAACAGTACATTAAAAGGATTATTCACCACGACCAAGTGGGATTTATTCCAGGGCTGCAAGGTTGGTTCAACATCCGCAAATCAGTCAATGTGATACAACACATCAATAAAAGTAAGAACAAGAACCATATGATACTCTCAATAGATGCTGAAAAAGCATTTGACAAAGTACAACATCCCTTCCTGATCAAAACTCTTCAAAGTGTAGGGATAGAGGGCGCATACCTCAATATCATCAAAGCCATCTATGAAAAACCCACCGCAAATATCATTCTCAATGGAGAAAAACTGAAAGCTTTTCCGCTAAGGTCAGGAACACGGCAGGGATGTCCATTATCACCACTGCTATTCAACATCGTACTAGAGGTCCTAGCCTCAGCAATCAGACAACAAAAGGAAATTAAAGGAATCCAAATCGGCAAAGAAGAAGTCAAATTATCACTCTTCGCAGATGATATGATACTATATGTGGAAAACCCAAAAGACTCCACTCCAAAACTGCTAGAACTTATACAGGAATTCAGTAAAGTGTCAGGATATAAAATCAATGCACAGAAATCAGTTGCATTTCTCTACACCAACAGCAAGACAGAAGAAAGAGATATTAAGGAGTCAATCCCATTTACAATTGCATCCAAAACCATAAGATACCTAGGAATAAACCTAACCAAAGAGACACAGAATCTATACTCAGAAAACTATAAAGTACTCATGAAAGAAATTGAGGAAGACACAAAGAAATGGAAAAATGTGCCATGCTCCTGGATTGGAAGAATAAATATTGTGAAAATGTCTATGCTACCTAAAGCAATTTACACATTTAATGCAATTCCTATCAAAGTACCATCCATCTTTTTCAAAGAAATGGAACAAATAATGCTAAAATTTATATGGAACCAGAAAAGACCTCGAATAGCCAAAGGGATATTGAAAAAGAAAGCCAACGTTGGTGGCATCACAATTCCGGACTTCAGGCTCTATTACAAAGCTGTCATCATCAAGACAGCATGGTACTGGCACAAAAACAGACACATAGATCAATGGAACAGAATAGAGAGCCCAGAAATAGACCCTCAAATCTATGGTCAACTAATCTTCGACAAAGCAGGAAAGAATGTCCAATGGAAAAAAGACAGCCTTTTCAATAAATGGTGCTGGGAAAATTGGACAGCCACATGCAGAAAAATGAAATTGGACCATTTCCTTACACCACACACAAAAATAGACTCAAAATGGATGAAGGACCTCAATGAACGAAAGGAATCCATCAAAATCCTTGAGGAGAACACGGGCAGCAACCTCTTCGACCTCTGCCGCAGCAACATCTTCCTAGGAACAACGCAAAAGGCAAGGGAAGCAAGGGAAAAAATGAACTACTGGGATTTCATCAAGATCAAAAGCTTTTGCACAGCAAAGGAAACAGTTAACAAAATCAAAAGACAACTGACAGAATGGGAGAAGATATTTGCAAACGACATATCAGATAAAGGACTAGTGTCCAGAATCTATAAAGAACTTAGCAAACTCAACACCCAAAGAACAAAGAATCCAATCAAGAAATGGGCAGAGGACATGAACAGCCATTTCTGCAAAGAAGACATCCAGATGGCCAACAGACACATGAAAAAGTGCTCCATATCACTCGGCATCAGGGAAATACAAATCAAAACCACAATGAGATATCACCTCACACCAGTCAGAATGGCTAAAATCAACAAGTCAGGAAATGACAGATGCTGGCGAGGATGCGGAGAAAGGGGAACCCTCCTACACTGTTGGTGGGAATGCAAGCTGGTGCAGCCACTCTGGAAAACAGCATGGAGGTTCCTCAAAATGTTGAAAATAGAACTGCCCTATGACCCAGCAATTGCACTATTGGGTATTTACCCTAAAGATACAAATGTAGTGATCCAAAGGGACACATGCACCCGAATGTTTATAGCAGCAATGTCCACAATAGCCAAACTATGGAAAGAACCTAGATGTCCATCAACAGATGAATGGATCAAGAAGATGTGGTATATATACACAATGGAATACTATGCAGCCATCAAAAGAAATGAAATCTTGCCATTTGCGACAACATGGATGGAACTAGAGCGTATCATGCTTAGCGAAATAAGTCAAGCAGAGAAAGACAACTATCATATGATCTCCCTGATATGAGGAAGTGGTGATGCAACATGGAGGCTTAAGTGGGTAGGAGAAGAATCAATGAAACAGGATGGGATTGGGAGGGAGACAAACCATAAGTCACTCTTAATCTCACAAAACAAACTGAGGGTTGCCGAGGGGAGGGGTTTTGGGAGAAGGGGTTGGGATTATGGACATTGGGGAGGGCATGTGATTTGGTGAGTGCTGTGAAATGTGTAAACCTGGTGATTCACAGACCTGTACCCCTGGGGATAAAAATATATGTTTATAAAAAATAAAAAAAGTATTAAAAAAAAAAAAACACGGGGCAACAGAATGGATAAGACCAATTATGGAATGGCAAGACCAATCTATATGCTGCCTACAGGAGATTCCTTTCAAACTGAAGACACATGCAAATTGAAAGTGAAAGTATGGTAAAGCATTTATCATGCAAATGGAAGTGAAAAGAAAGTTGGGGTATCAATGCTAGAGTTCAACAAAACAGAGTTTAAAACAAAGATTGTAACAAGAGATGAAGAAGGACACTACACAATGATGAAGGGAGGAATCCAATAAGAAGTTATAACAATCATAAATATTTCCACACCCAACATGGGAGCATCCAAATACATAAAGCAGATATAAGCAAATATGAAAGAAGAAATCAGTAGTAATATGGTAATGGTAGGTGTCTTTAACACCCTACTTCCATCAATGGAGAGATCATCCAAACAGAAAATCAACAGGAAAATAGTAGCTTTGATTGACACGTTGGACCAGATGGATCTAACACATAACATTTAGAACATTCCATCCTAAAACAGTGGATCACATATTCTTTTCAGGTGCACATGGAACATTTCCTGGAATAGATCATAACAGTAGGTCATAATACAAATCTCAACAAATTCAAAAAGACTGAAATCATATCATATATCTTTCCTAATCACAACACTGAAACTAGAAATCAACCATGAGGAAAAACTCTGGAAAGAACACAAAAATGTGGAGGTTAAATAGCACGTTATTAAACAATGAATGGGCTAACCAGGAAATCAAAGAGGAAGTTAAAAAAAAATACACGGAGACAAATGAAAATAAAATTTTAGATGTGTACTTTTTTATATAATAAAGATTCAAGTTCACAGAATTGAGTTGATTATAGTTCTTAACCCCTATACATTTTATCATCATTTATGAGACAACTCTTTGCTTTTATATTATTCCTCTCCATCCCCATTCCCATTCCTACTTTTGATGCCCACATACAGTATGATGATAGTATATTTAGTATTGTTAATAATCCACCTTCTGCATGTCATTAATATATGTACATACTTGATAAATACACAGTGGGGTTTTTTTTGGGGGGGGGGAGTGTTTTATCAGACTAGTCATATAAGACATTGTGCTATAGACCTCATTCAAGTTCTCTTGCTTTTTTTGTCCCTTTTACTCACTGTCATATTCAGATTCACAATTTGCTCATCCACTAGTCCAGGACTGGAAACTGGATAGCCTCCACCTTTTTGTAATCACATCCTTTGTTCTTTTATGGAGCAGTGTGAGAGTTTCTCAGGGCTACATATCCAGGAATGGAATTGCTGTGTTATAAAGTATATACACACTTGATTTCATTAAGTGCTATCAGATTTTTCTGCAGAAATCTTGCACTAGTTCAACCTTCCATCAGAAGGCCTTGAAGGCTTTTGTTTCTCTGTACATCTCCCTATAGTAGGTATTTTTTAAATCATATTTTTGGCATTCTAGAGGGATTAAAAAGGTGTCTTGTTAATTGAAGCACATGTATCTGATTACCAGTGAGGCTGAATATTTCTTCATGTTCTTTGTTTGGTATTCTTTTGGATATTTTGTCTTTCTCTTGTTTTATAGGAAGTTGTTTTATATTCTAGCTTTTAGATAATGGCCAGTTTTAGAAATTGCAAATACATTATTCTGTCACCTGCTAATTTTGGCTTTGATACCTGTAGTTGGATAGAATCTAGAATTGTGATACTTTCAAATTCCTTATTGTATATATGATGTTTACTAAAAAGCAAAGAGTTATTAGATACTTTATCTTTCTTTGGAGTTATATATATAAGATAGGGATCTAACTTTATCTCTTCTCCATATTGTGAGCTGATTATTCCATATCCTTTGTTGATTTCTGAAACTTATATTTTCTCATCTCTATCAGATTATTATCTATAAAATGACCTGATTCTGAGCTTTCTCTATTCAGTGGGCTTATTGAACAGCTGTTGTGCTAACACAATGGTGTTCTAAGTCTGGTAGTTTTATAGCATGTCGATAACTAATAGGGAAATCCACTTTCTTTGGGGATTTTTTGTTTTGTTTTGTTTTGTTTTTTTCTAAAATTGCCTTTGATGTTCATTCAGATACATTTTAGAATCGGTGTGCAAGTTGTAGGAACAAACAGAGATGTTGAAATATCCTATTAGACTCTAAACATTTTTGTTGTTCTTGCTGGTTTTCGTTTCTTCCTCTTGTGAATTGTATTTGTTTTCTGTTATAACTTCTGCTAGTTTCTTATGTGGACAAAGGTTAATGGCTTTTCTTTGGTCATCTAGTAACATTCCTATATTCTCACTGTAATGATCCACATGTTCATAAGCACAATTAAGGGCAATTCCCAAAAAATTAATACCTAAGGAGACAAAATGTATTAAACTGGTTATACAATGACCTAGATAAAAGATACCCTTGATAGGAAGGAGAGAAAATGTATTACAGATTGCAAAAACCTCTTGCCAAAACTTACTGTACAAATATTGTTTTTAATATCATTACTTTAAGTGTAATTATACAAGTAAAATAATACATTTCTGTAACACAAGATTCTATAACACATTGCATATTTACTTTTTATACCATTACAATATTGTGCAATACTGTATATACTTCTGTTTTTTTACTTACACAGTGAAGGTTTTTACTTTATTGATTCTTTAAAATGTGGTCTGTAAGTCTTTAACCATTTTCTTTTAACTATTACATTTTATTGCATATAATGCATTATATATGTGTGGGTGTGTATATATATATATATACACACATATATATATACACACAGAACAGTGAACAAATCATTATTCTACAGTTTGATAAAGGTTCATGAAGTGAAAACACTGATATAACCAGCAGCCAAACTAAGAAACACACAAAAAAGCATAATTTTGAATGTTCAGGTTGTTTCCAATTTCCCAGCACATAAAACTTTATTTACAATTCTGATTTTACTTCCTTTGGAAAGATTCCTAGAAATTTAGTTAACTAGTTAAATAACAGGAGAATTTTTAAAGTTCTCTCAATATAGTGGCAAATGCCTGTTGGGAAAGATTGAATCATTTCATAGATCCAATAAAGGAGCTCATGGAGGAGCATCTGTGCCTGTAGAGTACTATTGCTTTGTTAATATTTTCCAATTTGATGGGTTAAAAAAAAACAAACTTCATTATTGTTTCAATTTTTACTACTTAAAGAATTGTACTCTTTGCCATCTCTTTCCCTGCAATTCTCTCTCCTTCCTTTAATTTATTTTCATTTATTTTTTCTATCGAAGTTTTACTGATTTTTTAAATTAATTGAAAAACAGTTTGTATATTAAGGGTATTAATGATACAGATAGTCTTCTACTTCTGACTATTTTTCACTTTCTAGATGGTTTAAATTTAGTTTTAATTTTTCAAGTATATACATGTAATTCATTTAGGGATAAGTAATTCTAGAAAGCTTGACCATTCTATTATCTCTTATATAGCTGTCTATCATCTATTTATCTATCATCTTCTCAGTCTATATTTCAATGTCCCACCACAAAATTTTCCTTCTAAGAGGCACTAACATTTTCTTTAGTGCTTTCTTTTGGCATTCATATTTGTATTTCTAAATAGCACATTTCTATTTCTATTTTTTCTTTCTTTTTTTTAATGTCGGTCATTACCTTTTGACTTCCTCTCATGAAAAATGATTTCTCTCTCTTTCATTGCCTCACTACCACACACTATCCACAAACACCTTACCCATCCACCCAATACTAATACAATAATACTATTTTTTAGGTGTCTGCATCATCATGGCTATGCAATCATGTAGCATCACAGCTACACCGTGTACAAATGATAACTTACTTTCAGTCTTCAATACAACTTTTTGTTTCCCCTGGAGTTAATATTTCTTGTTTTCTAAATTGTTGTGTCTACTTCTTCTTTCAAGCACTCTAAATTGTGTTTCTTCCTAATATGTTAAAAATAATGATAGATATTCTATACATTTAATCGTCCAGGAGAGATTTCTTTCTCCTGGAGCCTCTGAGCAGCTGCAGTCTGTACATGCTATTCCCTGGGCTTGCTGTTCAGATGACATCTTAACACGTCTTTCTGCTATCTCCCTCGTATACTTGAACACTGGTTTTCTGGATTTTGTGATTCATTCCTTCTTTGTTTAGTCCTTTGTTTTGATTGAAAACTGCCTTAAAATGTTGCCTATCTGAGATTATTTTCATCCTTCTCTCACACTTTACTGATAGTGTTGCTATATGAAGGTTCTTCAACTCAATGATGAGATATCACCACGCACCCTCATTTTCTGGGCTCAGCTTGCAGAATTCTGGCTACCAGGTTGTACCCTCCAGGCAGATCAGACAATTCTTTTCCATGAAATCTTGACTAGTCCAAAAAAAAAGCTAAAGATAATGCCATCCTGGGCTCCCTAATGAAATAAAAGAAAATTCCCAGATCATAGTCCCACAACCAGCAAATTGCAGTTAGAATTTTCCACACGATTTTGAAAGCACTGTTCCTTTTCATCTAGCTGTGGGGGTTACTGTTGAGGGTATCTTTTCATTCCAAATTTATCCTTTGAATGTAATCTGAATTTTTGTTTTTCTTTCTAGAAGTTTTTGGGATTTTCCTCTCAGTCTTTAGTGCTTCTGAAATTTCATGATATTGTACCTCGATATGCTTCCATCTTAGCCATTTGTAATGAGCATTCAATGTACCCTTTCAAAATGGACACTCTTGTCTTTAAGTTAAGGAAATTTTCTTGATATGTTTTTTATTTATCCTTCTGTGTTCTTTCTTGTTATTTTTTTCTTTAATACCTACTATTTAGATATCAAGCTTTCTGGACTAATACATTGATGTTCTTACATTTTACTTCTTTTTTTTTTTTTTAAAGATTTTTTTGTTTATTTATTTGACAGAGAGAGATCACAAGTAGGCAGAGGGGCAGGCAGAGAGAGAAGGGGAAGCAGGCTCCCTGCTGAGCAGAGAACCTGATGTAAGTCTCGATCCCAGGACCCTGAGATCATGATCAGAGCCGAAGGCAGAGGCTTAACCACTGAGCCACTCAGGTGCCCCTCTTACATTTTACTTCTTAAGTTCCATCTTTTTATCTTTCTTTTCTATGTTCTGCAAGATTTTCCCATGTATAACCTTCTTCCTTTAAAAAAAAATGCTATTATATTTATATATATTTTTTTGTTTCTGGATTAGTCCCCCTTTATTTATTATTTTAAATATTAGTTTATTTGTCCAGTACTCAATCATAAGTATTTTTTTAAGATTTTATTTATTTGTTTGACAGACAGAGAGACTGCGAGAGAAGCAGTGGGAGTGGGAGAGGGAGAAGCCAACTCCCCGCTGAGTAGGGAGCCCAATGAGGGGCTTCAGCCCAGGACCCTGGGATCATGACCTGAGCCTAAGGCAGATACCCTATGGAGTGGTCCCCTTTTAAAAGTAGAATTTTAAAATATAATCCCATTGATGTATCATGGATGCCACATGTCTTTTATTCCTCCGAGAATGTTATAAACTTTCTAAGTTTCTATGTCCTTGTGTTATCTTTGTTGTTTTTGCATAGGTTTTTTTTTCTTTTTATATTTCATGTTTGACTTTTCTTGACATGTCTAGTTTTTACTGGTTTCCTGTTAATGTAAGAGGAAGTGCCAAAACACTGACAACAATCCTTTTGTGCCTTGGGCTATCACCTGTAGGCTTCAATACAAGCTACGGTGCTGGGCGGTTTTTGTCGCTATTGATGTTGTTTCAATGGGGATACCATGATGTAGTTTAGGTTTCTTTGGGGCTGTTCAGTATGCCACAGAAAAGAATCTTCTACTCTTCTGCCTGGAAGGTATAAATCTGGCTGCCGAAACTATGGAGTGACCCCAACAATGGGCAAGGGAGTGGTTTCTTAGCACTCAATCTATATACTTTCCTTTTTCGTAGATTACTTTTACTTGTTAGCAAAACAAGTCTAAAAAACATGTTTTGCTCTCTTCAGAGAGTATGCCTCTGGTTTTCTGCCAGGTAGAAAAGGAGAAATTCCCCCAGCTGCTTTTTGTAGTGACATTAATTAGGGTTGGGGATAACTTTCTAAACAGAACCTTACACCATCCCTTTATTTTTAGCTCCAAACTCACTCTCACTTCTTGAGGTACCTGGTACCGATACCGGCATTTTGGAGGAGTCTGCAGCACAAATCAAGCTGCTTCTCAGCTTTCCTTACTGCTGACAGAATTCTCTCCCCATTTTCTAAATCGGTTGTCAACAATCCTTTTGCTCCATACTTTTGAGTTACATATCTGTGATCTTCTCTTCTCCCTTTTCTTATGAGTTCACTTTTTTTTTTTTCCTTTAGCATCTATGTCATTTTGGTGGATATTGGAAAGAAATAGAGGCAATTTTTCAGTTCACTCTCAACAACCTAATTTGGCTTTGAATATAGAAATATTTCACTTTTATAAAGTGACATTTACTAACCTTTTCCTTGGCAATATTTTATCTGTTTTTATGTTTAGAATTCTTTCTATATTCTAAAATTAAATGTGTTTGCTCATGTTTTCTTCTATATTTTATGATTTCACTTATATTCAATTTCTAAATTCACTAGGATTTATTCGTATGTATATGTTCTTTAAATAGTCAATTGTCCCTTGCCATTTGTTGAATAATTTCTTATTTTGCTATTGTTTGATTAGGCTGTGTTTATGACCATTCAATTCCTATAGTATCTAGGAATGCTTTTTGTATTTTGTGGATGTGTTGGTTTACTATCATGGCTATTCCATAAAACCACATCATGAGAAATCTGAGGGCTATCTTTAAAAAAAAAAGAAAACTTTGTGATTATTCTTCATGGGAAATAAGTAAGATAATTAGGTGCCAAGTGTGTTTAACTCTGTTTTTAGAATGCAAACGTAACTTTTTACTTTATAATCTAGCTAATAATTTTAAGTATAATTTTTAAATTTAAACTCAATAATTTATGCAGATACTTTATCCAGTGGAAGAATACAGAGTTCAAAACAATCAAAAGAAAACTTGTTGCTTAATATCTTAGAATTTATTTAACTTGCATTGTTACATTTTCATCTAGTTAATTCTGGTTCACTGGTTTTAATTCCACTGGCACTTTTTGTCTAATTTCTTTCTGTATTAATCTTGAGTCAAATATTTTTCTGTTTCATGGCAGAAGATACCTGTGGTCCTGACATTCACATTAAAAACTGTGGTGGTAGTTTAGGTAAAGAACAAGTCGGATTGTGTTATGGACTAAATAGTGTGCCCCCCCCCCATTTATATATTGAAGATCTAAACCCCTATGTGACTGCATTTGGAGATACGATCTTTAAAGAGGAAATTGAGGTTAAATGAAGTCGTAAGGCCAGGACCCTAATCCAATAGAATCAGTGGCCTTATAAAAAGATGAGACCCAAAGATGAACGCACACAAGGAAGAAGAAGGCCATGTGGAGACAGAATGAAAAGGCATCTGTCTGTATGCTAAGGAAAGAGACCTCAGGAGAAACCATCCCTGCCAGGGACCTTTCTCTTGGACTCTAGCCTCCAGCACTATGAGAAAATAGATCTGTTATTTAAATTAACCTAATGTGTGGTAATTTATTATGACAGCTTCAACTGACTCATACAGGTAGATAGTTGTAAAAGATCTTTATGTGTGTACCTTCAAGTTCATTGGACATATTTAGGAAAACTGATATCATTGTATTGGCTTTCCTTAAATAGTTCTTATTGCAGGCTATGAAACTAATTTCATGACCCACTAGTGGCTAATTTGAATTTTAAAATGCAGATTTGTCCTACTGCATCATCAGGTCACAGGACAGACAGGAGGGAGAGCATACCCAGTTGTGTAATCATGAGCTATGCTTCCAGAAGAGCAGAGTGCTTAGCTTAGCTGGGTCACTCACATGGATGGGAGAGGCGGCTTAGATGGATTTCCTGTTGCTTAAGACAAGAATGCTACTTCATCACCATGCCAATATTTTTGTGTTTTGTCATACATTTATTTATTTTTTATTTATTTACTTATTTATTTTCAAGATTATTTTATAAGATTTTATTTATTTGAGAAACAGATATTGAGAGAGAGCATGAACTGGGGAAAGAGGCAGTGGAGAGGGACAAGCAGTCTCCCTGCTGAGAACAGAGCTGGACCCGGGACTCCAGAAGGGGGCTCAAACCCAGGACCCTGAGATCATGACCAGAGCTAAAGTCAGACACTTAACCAACTGAGCGATCAAGGTGCCCCTGATCATACCTTTAAATAAAGCTAGTCACTCAGTTGTTCTCTATCCCAGTTTATCGAAAGATAAAAATGGAAATACCTCCCAGCTTAATATCAGACATTATTTGGGCTAAGATAAGTTACACATGAAAAATAGCTGAAAGGTAAATTTTAGAAATAATTGCCAGACCATGATATTTAATGGCTTATAATTTATTTCCCTTTTGTATTTTCCCTTGCCAAAATATGTACAAGGAAGAAATCAGAACAATAAAAATAAATGATTATAAAATAAAACAAAAGTATGAGTCAGTAAATTTGAGGAATTTTTAACAATAAAGTATTCCATTCTTTGATCTTAACTTTTTTTTATCAAAAGATCAATTGGATGTATCATGTTATTTTAAAAAAATTGAACATCTTTTGGTTATGGTCCATAGGCTGATTACATAAAATTTAATTGCATTTTGTTTTCAGTATGATGGCTTACTATTTTGATTTTTGTCTATTTATAAAATAATACAAACATTATATGAATTGAGAGTAATATATAGTAATTTTTATAGTATAGTAATTTTTTTTAGGTTTCTAAAATTACTAAAATTCCACCTCACAGAGATAAAGATTGCTATCATCAGTTTTTGTTCCAAGATAAAATGGAAAAAATATGAAGGAAAAACAAATGGGAATGGAGCCAGAGAGAGGGCAGGCACCATCAATTCTGAGCCTTGGTTTCCAATGCACAACCATTTAGATCTTTAGTAAAGCTCCAAACAGATGTCCTACAAGTTATGCATGGATTTGGGGGGACACTAGTGAATGGACTGTGTTTCTCACAGGAGCTGGGACAGCAGGTAAAGGATATGGAGATGAGGACAGCTAGTCATAGTGCAGCTGATGCCTGGGCTACAAGACTACGTCCTCCCCACATACTGCAAATATTGTCCTCTACTCTCCTTGGCTAGTCATCTCCATGTATATTTTAAGATAAATCAATTGATTTTTTTATCTGCCCTCAACGTAACCACACTTGTCCCTTGAGCCTCTTTCTCTGGAGGCCCCATGGTGCATTCTAGACCAGTCACTTCTTCCCTTGGGGCTTGTGCTTCTTCAACACTGAAATGAAGAGTTTGGAAAAGAGTCTTTAAAATTTCTGTCTCTAGAAACTTCTGCTGTCTCTGTGTAAGATCTCTAAAATATGTTTCATTCCTTGCAAGTAGACTTCTTATTTAATTTCTTCATAGTTTCCATAATGCCTAATATTTCATCTCAGTTCCATACACATTTATTACATCATTAAGTGCCTATCATGATGTTGGCACAGTATGTCAGCTGAATGATAGCCCTAAATAAATAACAAGTCTAATTCTTCTGATAAAGTAATAACTTTAACAAAAGTCTACCTGTTGTAGCTGGTTCTACTAAGTTTCTGTTTGTGTATTTGTTCATTTTTGTTTGCATGACAGAAATGCTACAAATTAAAATGCTCCCAGGGACAGAATAAATAAAACCATAAGTAATGCTTATGAATTATTAGTTTACTAGAACATAGCTGACTTGGTTACTCTAAAACTTGAATAATCTCAGTGAGAAACAAACCTTTGCAAAATCATTTCTATACATATTTAACATGTTTTTCAGCAAAATCAGGATCGTTGCTTAAAATAACATAATGTCATAACATAATGACCAATGAAAGCTTAATACACCTGTGCTTGGGGCCCATAAAAAGAGCAAACTTAACTGAAAGTTAAGCGTGTGTTAAACCTTGACTATATGTTTTTAGAATTAATGGAAATGCAAACTTCATATGGAGCCAAATCTCCAGGTGTGACTCTGCCAAGAAAAATAGATCTTTGAAGGGTAAAAACAGGTGGGAACAAATGTCTTTCTAAAAATCATTCAATCATAACCTACTTAATGAAAGTACTAGTGAAATTCAATTGCTCAAAACCAGCATATCCTCTTATACCAAGGATATGGCCCATTCTAACACATGAGGTTTTATTTCTGACATCCCCATAATAATCTAACTCACCTTATTCACCTGTATTTTAGTCATCTAACAAGTATTTATGTATAAATGCTTTGTCATAAGTGCTAAACCAGAGTGGCTTCAAAGAAGAGTTGATTTTTTCACTAGAATCTTGCAATCTATACTAGCAGTTCACCAGTGAAGACATTAAGAGGAGCTCATTCTCGCCAGAAATTGGGGTCAGCACTGTTGGACTCTTCACGTGACAAGGCCATTCAAATGAGGCCTTGCTTCTTTGCCTATGTTGAGCCATCTCTTCTTGTCCTCTATTTAGTCCAATATCCAATATCCAATCATGCTCAACTCTTAGTTCTTTACTTCCATCAATTGCACATACACTTACTCTGATATTTCCTTGAAAAATACATTCAGTTTTTAAAAATAAATTTAACCATTATTTCTTTGTTGAATCTTATTCCTGCCCACATCCCCAATATAAAACCTCTCCTTCTTTTGTGTCCCCAAGTTCTTCATGTCATCTATTTGTTTACGTGCGAGTCTCCCCTTCTAGTCCCTTTAGTGCAGAGCCTTACTTTTTAATAATCATGGAACCCTGAAGCATAAAACAGTGCCTGAGACAGTGGAAAATCAACAGATACATATTTAATAAGTAGAATCATTTATTTATGGAAAAACTATATCATGTTTGAAGGAGCCCATTCTTTCCTACAATTTGGAAGATTTTTAAATGATTAAAATTAAAACGTGCTGTTAAAACACTTATGTAAAATTAGACTTCCCTAAAGGATTTTAGTCATCAGTAATTGGATCCTATGTCCTCCTTAACATATAACTTACATTTTTCTTAAGTAAAATCTTAAAGAATTTAAAAAGGAATGGTGTGCTGGAACTGAGAATGGAAAGCCAGTGTCTATTCCTTATTCTATATTTAATCTAATATTAAAGACAGTCAGTATCTATTAAAGTGAATAAAAATTAAGCAATTTTTACTCCCTTGAAATTTTGAAATGACTAAAAGACTTCAAGCATTGGTTATGTGATGCCAGATACCTATATAATATCCAAATTATGTAAAATGCTAGCTTGGGGATTGAGATATATATATTATAATGTCAAGGAAGGAATAGCCTTTAATATTTTCCCTGTATCTATGGATTTGATAAGTGGTTTTCCTCAGTAGAACTAATAATATGGTGAATCAGACCGAAGGATTTTCCTAATATTGAACCATACTTGCAATCTTGAAGTAAATACAACTCTTTCTTTAATGTGCTATTGGATTCTGTTTGCTACTTTTATCTTAAAAATTTTATATTGTTATTCATAAGATCAATCTATAGTTTATTTTGTGTACTTTTAACCCAATTTTAGTAACAAAAAAAGTCATTAATTTAAATAGAAAACTGTTTGATATGTGAAAATAAATGAGAGAATGGCCAACAATAAAGATATTTAATACTGGCAAAGATAATGGTGAAATTGAGAATATTTTTCTGAGATTCCTTCAAAATAAGATATTCATTTATCAAAAATAATAATTAACTTTTTTCAAAAAGATTGGACCCTCAAAAAAATTAGAAATAAATAAAAGAAATTTTAAAAAAATCGGATACTTACTGGGAATTCTTTCCATGGATTTTTTTTTAAATCAGCTTTTTGCATATGACATGTTTTATATTCATAATCTACAAAATTAAGTTGCATCATAGGCTAGTTAATGTAAAAAAAAAAAAAGGGCTAAACCCACTAAGGATATAAGTACATTCACAGGCCACAGAATTAGTAAAGCAACCAAAACACTTAAGCACTTTATGATTCTCCTTGTTACTCCTGAAACTCAACATAAAAGTTGAGTTCTCATTTTACTTGGCTCTAATATTAACATTATCATTGTATTGAATTCCATTGTGTGTTGCAAATCTGAACCTCAAGATGTAGGATTATATGGCCATAAATTAGAATTATTTGACATGTGTCAATAAAGTAACATTGCCAAGCACTAAAACGTGTTGGCTTTGTGTCAAGTCTGAGGTCAGGATTTGTAAGAATGACATAGTCCTTTTTCTTGCCTGCTTATTGCTATGGCCCTCAGGCTGTAGCAACCAGATGTCTGGCACTTTGCATTTAAAGGTCTCACAGTTTTAGCAGATAAAGCCTCAATTTTTCTTTCTTTAACTCGAAGTTTTACTGTTTTCATTAAATACACTTCTTTTTATTAATCTTATTTTTTCTATAATCTATCATCTACAATGAAAAAAAGAAAATTGTAATTTATCATGCATTTGAATTACCCTTTCAGCTAAGAACCAAAGAATAAATATATTTAATTTTTCCCTTATGTTGCTTAAATTGTGTTGTGTAAATCATAGATACTGTTTGAAATTTAATCTCCCCATGTATGATAAGTAATTTGATGGCAATTTCTTATCTTCTTCTTCATCTCTGAATCTCCAGTCCTCTATATACTTAAACAGTGTTCAATAAATATGTTGAAAGAATAAATAAATGGATGAGTCTGTAACTAAAATCATTTGAAACAGTGACCTTCTAAGACTACTTCCATATTGTGATTCAAAAACAAAACAATACAAAAGAACTAAAAAAAAAAAAAAGAAGAAGAAGAAGAAGAAGAAACCAACAACAACAAAACTGGGCCGAACTAGTTTTTTAAGATTGTTCGCTAAATCCCTATAGGAGAATTTATAGTCGGATCTACTGTCACAGCTAAAGAGAATTGAATCTCATAGGATCCAAAATGTCCTCTTAGGGATGATAGCAACTTTATCATTAAGTTCCCTTTATTAAATTTTAAAATTAAATTTTATTGTGGTAATTATGACCAACCATCTGGGTTTTATCTGAGTAACTTGAAGACCATAAGGGCTCTGTTGTATCTACAATAATCTTCATTTCAGGGTTAAAAAAAGCCTTTCATAAAATATAGGAAGAGATTGTAAACACTATCTAATGAACAGCTGAATCCCAGACTAGTACTATAAAAATAAGAGTCAAGGAATGCCTGGGTGATACAGTTGGTTGAGCATCCAACTCTTGGTTTTGTCTCAGGTCATCATCTCAGGGTCATGAGTCTGAGCCCTGTATCAGGCTCCACACTGAGCACAGAGCCTACTTTTCTCTCTCTCTCCATCCTTCTCTATGTTTCCCCCCAAACTCTTTCACTCTCTCCAAAATAAGTAAAAAGATCTTTAAAGAAAGGAGAGAAAGAGAGTCAAAAAACAGAGGCCATGAAAGCACCAAGACTGATTTCAGGTCAGCCGCAACAGATACACCAATAAACCTGGGGCATTGAGTCCCATGAGAAATCAAGAAATGTATTATTTAAGGGGATATCAGAAAGACTCAGGAATCAAGTCGAAGAGGCTCCCACTAGCCAAAGATGGAAGCGTTCAAACAACCATAGCAGTGCATTGAAACACATGTTTAAAATCCATAATTTATCACACACGTAGACACATCCACATCCATTATTGCCTTCATAGGTCACCTTTAGAGGATATTGAGCAAAACACCTTAGTATTTTTAGAACTGGTAATAAGGGTAAACAAAGATTTATCCTGCCTTTCCTATATGAACTATATCTCAAAGTAACCCCATAAGTGGATTAAAAGAAGTTTCTAAATATAGAACCATCCCCACTCATATATGAAAAATGAATGGTAGAATAAGACTATTATTTTGCCATTACTTGTGAACTAATAAATCTAAGAAATAATTACTAAATGCAGTTAACACCACAAATACTGAGGTAACCGGACATTCATGCCTGCTGTTGGAAACATACAGCACCACCTAGGAAGCTGTCCTCCCAAAAACTTAATTCTCAATCTGATCGAGGCATTAGAGGACCTTCCAGTTTACATGAAATAGGGGAGACAAGGGAATATGCTACATGACATTCTGAAGATTCAGAAAACAGCATGCAGATGGTGATATACTCTAAAACAGTGCCTCTCAAAATGTGGTCTCCAAAGTGACAGGTTTGGGAATTGTTACAAGTTCATGAGATAAAGAGCTTGTGCCAGAATGTAAATCAATTACATCACTAAGCACACTCTTCAGTTCAGCCCGAGGAAGCTGTGTGTCATTGTCATTCTGAGTCAATCTTCTTATCTCATTCAGACCAGCACTATTGCAAAAATGACCTGGTGTCTTTTCAAATTTATAAAAAACAGAGGAAATAAAACTCACAGATTAAAAGAGATCTAAAAGAAAAATCAACTAATTACAACGTCAAGTGTATTTTTACACTGATTTTAGCAAATTATAATGAAAATATATAAGAAAATTTGTGGACTGGCCAATAATATAAATGAATTGGGGCATTGTGATTATAGTTAATATTTAGAGACACAATTTAGAATATTATGGATAAAATGATATGATGTTTCTTCAAAATAATATGGATGGATGTGTGGAGTGGGTAAGGTATGTTGAAGTATCAGGATCAGACACGTTAAGTTGGATGGTAAATGTATGTACTTTCTTCATGTTATTTTCTCTACTTTTGTATAAGTTAAAATTTTCCAAAATAAAAGATTAAGATCTAAATAAAGAAGAAAGCCTGAATTCCATCTCTGTAAAAATAAATAAATAAGAAAGATAGAATTTGTAGAAAGTGAGAACTAGAATTAGAATTAGGACCAAAATAACACTGAGTAATTTTTATATAGGCAGCAATAGATTATAAACATATAACATGCATGCTGAATGCATACCCACAGTTTTCTTTGTCAAAAAATCTATTTTTCTAACATTGAAATTCAAGCATTGTATAAGGACATATATGGAATGTTCCTATGTCCCACTATTATGAATTGAATTGAGCCCCTCAAAAACATATGTAAAAGCCCTACTCTGGGACTTCTGCATATGACCTTATTTGGAAAGAGTTTTGAAGATGTAATCAAGTGAAGATGAAGTCATTCAGATGGGCCCTAATCCAATATGGCCGGTGTCATTTCAAAGAGAGGGAAATTTGGATACAGGGAATAACAGGTAGAATATTAAATGAAGATGGACACAGAGATTGGAGTGACACATCTATTAACCAGGAACACCAATGACTACTGACAATCACCATGAACCAGGAGAGAGTCATGGAACAGATTCTCCCACAGAGCCCTCAGAAGAAACCAATCCTGTTGACAACTTGCTTTCAGACTCCTGTTCTCTGAAACTGTGAGACAATAATCTTTTATTGTTTTAAGCCACTCAGGTTTGAGTACTTGGTACTTAGCTGGAAAAAGTACTTACAGTACTTAGTAGCCCTAGGGAACTAATAGGGCCAGTGAGCCTGATAAGAGTGGTGGCTACGTATCTGTGTCAGTATGTTTGAGGGCAGCGAGGCAGGGAGAGGGTGGTTCCCCATGTTTTTACAAAGGCCTTTTTATTAAAGATGCTGTCATCATTTAACAGTTGAGTGAGTTGTTGACTTTTTTATTTTCAGATTCGCAGCTCTGTGTTCTCTTTTTAATCACAAAGCTTAAGAATGAATAGCTACAGCACTTACTTATGAAGCAGGAAGGAAAAAGCATCCAAAACTTTTACAAAGCAAGTAGGCATTTTTTCCTGCAAAGTAAACCATGTCTATCCAAAACACACCAAAACAACTGGTCGTTATAAATGAAAATCTGATTTCTTGGTGAATTTTTGAAAATGTGGTCTGCTAATTATATGGGTATCATCTGGGCCAATGTTTTCTAGTCCTGTGCTCCAATAGGCACTTCTAAATGGTCAACTTTTGAAAAACATTATAATGAAATTTGATTTGTTTGTGCACACAGCTCCATGGAACAGGAGATGGTTTTAAAACTACATTCCTTACTACAATTGGGAGGACAAAAGAAAAAAAGGAAGAGAAAGTGGAGTATGGTGCAGGAAAGAAAAAAAAAGACCAAAGGAAAAAACTTACAAACACATGACACCTTTTCTCTGCTTGGCTTCATGTACAGTTAATACTGGTTTGCTTTGTGATGAATAGATTTGATGTCTTATGTCTGCAATATATTCTCTGGAGTGAATAGTGTGTAACTTCTGTGATATAGCAAGGACCTGAGTAAAACAGATCGTTTACAAAATGGTAGTACGAGCAAAACGAAATCAGTCCTAAGAAAATGAGGACTCAGGTTTTCCTAGAAGAGGATCCGGGGAATGAAACTCAACCCAAAAGAAGTTTATCTGCCTTTCACAGTCATAACTTTTGCTGGCAGTTCTTAACTCCTGGCACCATTCAAAGTTTCGTCAGTGGTGAGAAAACTCATTGTTATCCTTTCAACACCTTTTCTGAGTGCAATGTATGGTACTTTCCTGCTGCCTTCTAGCAGCTGCTGTCATGCTCCACAGGAAGTCTTCCAAGTTCTTCAGAGCTGCACCAGGAAAATAAACCTAGAAATGGAAAAACATTGTCACCCCCCTAGGTGCTCCTTAAGCTCTTTAATATCAGAGACTTGATGCTCAATCCAACAGTATTCTGAAGTAGCCTAAGGATAGAGTATCCACCATCACTCATATCTCTCATTGCAAGGCAGATTGGGAATAAGAGGTAAGTATATTTAAGAAAACATATGAAAAAGCATGTTGATTTAGATGATATTATTTCTTAAGAAAATATGAAATATTTCAGCTCAAACAATTTCCAAAATTTCCAGCTCAGGAACAAAATTTGACCCAGCAATATGGTACATGTTTCTGACTCCAGTTTCATGTTTTTCCAAGTCAACATTAAAGAAGAGATCAGATGGTATGAGAAAGAAGGGAATTGAGTGAGCAAGAAAGATAAAGTAGACTGGCAAGAAAGAAATCAAGGGAGGATACACAGAGAGAAGTAGAGAACAAAAGAGAAAAGTATCAGTTGAGTAAGTTCTGAGGTTAAATGTTATTTATTTGGGTTACCTAGAGTTATCCAATCTTTGGAAATGCTAATTAGCTTATTAGTCATTGCTCACAACTTGTACTTCTTCAACTTAAACCTGAGGTTCTCAGTTTTGAGTATAGATTGTAACCACATGGAAGTTCAAAAAAAAAAAAAATCCTTTTTTTCCCCCCTGATTTAGGTACAACCTGTAATTGTACCTTTTTAAAGTTCCTCAGATAAATGCATTGTGTGGCTAAAGTCGACGTCACTTCCATGAAGCTCCCATGACTGACCAAACCAGAGCACCCTCCTCCTCCAAAATAAGGAGTGAATCAACACTCCTAGAGCTGTGGGATCTACCCATATTTTAGACCAGTGGCTGTCAAAACAAGGGATCCATCAAAAGCTCTATGGAACTTTTTATAAGTATCGATTTCTAAGCTCCATATTAGTGATTCTAAGTCAGTAGGTTTTGAGGTTTTCCCTGAGCATTTGTGTTTTGAAAAACCTACATGGATAGCTTTGAAGCAAAACAAGTACATAAAATTACCAACTTAGTTGTTTAAACTTCAATACATTCAGACTTTGAGAGTCGGGAAAGGATCCAAAAACAGAGATGACCTTTACCAAACATAGAAGTTGCTCATGCTACCCTAACAAAGTAACATAACTCAAACAACAGAGATTTTTACTGTCTTCTAGTTCTGGAGGCTGGAAGTCCAAGATCAGGGTGTCAGCCTGATTGGTTTCTACAGAGGGTGGTGAGGGATAATCAATCCCATGCTTCTCCCCTAGTTCTGGTGGTTTGTTGCCAATTTTGGTGTTTCTTGCTTGTAGATCTCTGCCTTCATGTTCTTATGGTGTTCCCCCTGTGTTCATGTCTGTGTCCAAATTTCCTCTTTCTGTAAGGATACCAATTATATTAGATTAGGGCCCATCTCAACGATCTCATTCTATTTAATCACCTCTATAAAGATTCTGTCTCCACATAGTCACATTCTGTGATACCGGTGGTTAGGACTTCAACATGAATTTTGGGAGGACACAATTCAGCTGGTAATATCAGATGTCTCCGTTTTTTTCTCCAAAAGTACTTTGGCATTGGTAATGTCTATTTTGTCAATTCTCAAGGAATTAGAACTCAATAAAATATAAGTAGTTAATTGCCCTGAACCTAACCTAACTCTTGTTTGTAATCTTAAAAACTTTAGAAATTGGATTCTGTAGCTCATCTATCGATCATCTAATCAGATAAAACTGTAGGGAAAACATTTTACAATTGTCTGTTTGCAAAACATCAACAAGGACTTTATCATGTGCTAGACTTGAAGAATGCCTTGGCTTTGAGACATTTTTAAATTAAAATGGTGGTGAGAAAACAGTTGTATCTTATGCTAAAATTATGACGCTTTTCCCTACCAAAAATGTTTCTACCGTCCACAAGTTGTTTTCCAGGCTTGAAATAAATTTTGTAGGGAAAGCTGTACTCCTGAAGATGACAGATATTCTTCTGATTCTTCATTTATCAAGCTCATTTTTGCTCATATTTTTTCTAGCCTCTTCCTTTTTTTTCCTGAAAGTTGAGTATCAGGTCTTTGGCTGTATATGGTTATCTGAGATGATGATATTTAACCTGAAGTCAGCAAACTTTTAATTAAATTGTTCCTATAAGACAAAATGTAGAACATTCTTTCTTCCACTGTACAATTTCTAAATAGAATTTTTATTTTTTGTAAAGAAACAAAAGAAAACCAAACCTGAGAACTTTTTCAAATGGTCTATCAAGCATGAAATCTGAGGTTTTTTTTTTTTTTTTCAAAACCATTCAATGTACTGATGCTTTATGATTTTTCAAAGGAAAAATTGGAAAATAACATCACCTTAGCACAGGCAAGGATCTAGTTCTCACCATTTTTGAATGCAGACAAATCAATTAAATCTCAGAATTCAACACACAAAGAAACACTGAAAATGTTTCTGTTTTATTTTGCATCTGGGAAAGAAGAGCTAGGAAGAAATAATGGGTGAAATTAAGATAAGAACTAGTTTCATGGCAGTTTCACCAAGAACTGTCATCATCTGCTCATGTGAAAAAGGATGTCAGAGCAAGAGACCTTTAAAAAAGAAGAAATAAACAAACTGGAGCCAAAACACAAAGCTGTGGATTTGGGTTAGTTCTGGGTTTTCACAGTTTCTCTTTAGGGACTTTGCTTGAAGATGGAACCCTGTCTTAAGCATTCTGCCTCCCTGAAGGGATTCCATATTTTATAAAATAGAGAACAAGGAGTGTGTGTACGTGTGTGTGCATGTGTATGTGTGTGTGATTTTTGGATTGTGTGAATGTTGCCCTTTCTCTGATATACAAAAGCAGCATAGTTTATATGCACATACTTTCCACCTAGAGAGAAATGAACCCAGAATGGAGGGAACATTTTGGCTGAGAGCCTCAGCTGGGATGTGGAAAGCAAACAGAATAAGGTGAGTTGAAGGTTAAGCTGCGTTGTATTGATGTAGTAATGTTGTCTTTAGAACAAATTAGCTCACTGGGACTTGGTGACACAGTGGTGTATTAAACCCTTCTTTACTAAAAGAACATGTGCAGATTGCTTCTAGCTTGAAAAAGGCCAGTGAAAAATGACACAACGATCAAGCTTGAAAAATGTTTACTTTGCAGAAAATCATTTAAAAATGGAATCTCAATTTTGTTGGCAGCTCGGTTTTTTAAAAGGGCTATTTATTCTAGACTGCTGCAGCATATGGTTTATTACAGTTTATATGGTATATTGGAACTCATGAGCTCGAGCACCTTAGGGAATGTTTGTTTTTATTTTTTTAAAGGTGGTTGGACTGAAATTCAGTATGAATCATATAAGAGAGATTTAGAAGCACGTGAAGATAAATGTTTCCCATGTGACACCAAACAGCACATTTGGAAGGTGAGCCTATGTAAATAAGTACTAGAAAAGACCATAGTTTTAACAAATATCAATAAGGAATAGGATTGTGTCTTCCCTTAGTTTGAGAAGGAAGTACAGTTTTTTATACTAAAAAGAATACTATCATCTCATGTAAATTTCTGGAAGCTCCATTAGTGTGGAACTAGTCTTAACGTTCATTCTTTCATATTGATTCACTGACTCATTTGTTTGTTACTGAGTATCTGCTTATTATAGTATCTGCTATTCTGCTTGGCTCAACAGGTATAAATCTTAGTAAGACACACTTCTGACATTGAAGAAACTGAGAGTAGCCGTTTTTCCTTTAAAAATATTACATTAAAAATTATATTAAATATATTTGCTATATAGTCACATAATTAATGTACAATTATATTGTTAGTCATTAAACACTAGTAAATCATTTGTTTCTAGATACCTCCTTAACTCATTATATCAGTGACCAGAACCCATATCTAGCACTTAGTAGTGGGTACTAAATAACGTTTCTTTTTTAATGAATGAATGGTAGGGTGGGTGAATAAATAACTAAAAAACATGTATGTTTTGCAATTGGAAGTTATTCATTATTTATTACTGATACACTTAAAAATTATAAAAATAAAAACTCTTTAAAATGTTTGACAGAATAAATTTATTGATCTAGAACTTAAAGACAAACATAGAAAAAACTGTATCTCCTGCCTTTCTATGGGCTCTTTTCAATAGCCCTACTTCTTTTTAAAATAATATCAGGGGAAGAAAAGAAAAAAACCACAGCCTTTTAACTAGCTCCCAAGAATAACATTAACAAAATTAGCATAGTGTATGTCTTTAAACAAATAAAATGCAAATGAAAGCCTGTTATAGGTTCTTTTCTATTTGTGTTTATGTTTGAGAATACTACAGAGAGTGAAGCCTTTTACTATAATTTATTTTCTCTTTTTTTTTTTAATTAAAATTATAAGGGCACATGGGTGTCATAGTCGATTAGGTGTCCCATTCGTTTTCTGCTCAGGTCGTGATCTCAGGGTCACGAGATCACCTTGAATGGGACGCCATCCTCAATGGGGTGTCTATTTGAGTCTCTCTCTCTCCCTCTCCTTCTACCTCTCCCTCTGATCTCTCTCTCTCCCAAATAAATAAATCTTTACAAAAATTAAAATTAATAAAGTTAGACTATTATTCTTGACATTTGATAAATAAGCTTATTAAAGGAGACTGTCTTCTCTAACAAGCAGTATCATTCCTTATTTGATAGTACATCATTGTTGTAAGAAGCTTTTCACAAGAAAGAATTCAAATTTTACAACTCCATTAGTGAGGAGAAGCTAGGTTGATTCCTAAAGTGTATTTTGCTGATTTCATCACATACTTCCCAATAAATACACTTTCCCCAGAAGCTTGAGTATAATATAATAATTTAACATATAGTATCTCACTTGATACATTTCTAATTTTTTAATTTGTATTTGTTGACATGGTATTTTGTGTTTTTCCCCGTTTGATCATTAAGGAAATGAGCTACTTTTTCATTATAGTTACATACAAGAAACTTATTGTGACTTTTATGTCTAAAGACTGATTTGAGTTGAATCATTTTAGAGAAGCATTTCTCTAATTAGTTGGGTAATTTATATTGTTCTAATAAACTATAACCATATTTTTGGTTGTCTTCACTGGTCTTGATTTTATTAACTATTGCATGTACTGTTTTTTACAGTACATGTCCCATTTCTTCATTAGTAAAAAGGAGAAGATGAAAATTATCATTTCACAATGTTAGAGAAATAAACACATCCATTTGTGCTTGGGACAGTGTCTAGCACAAAGTAAATAATGCTATTTATTATTATAAATAAAAATTGTCCAATATACTTCAGATTTACAGGTGTCACTAAGATATAGAAAGTAAAGTAAAGGGAATTTTTTGATATTGTATTTACACTGCATGAACACCTGTGCTGGTACATTAAATATATTTATTTACTCTTAACCTCAACCCTTTGAGGTAACTGTATGAGCCTAGATAGGATGGATGTAGCATCCAGCTCACCCAATATCCCAGTGGTTAATTGTAATTCATGTTTCTTTCTCATTCATCTCACAGTTGACCATGGATTCCCCCCCAAGAAACACTACTCCACCTACACATACTGAGAACCAGGCTGTTTCTGTAGAGTGGTTTTATCCCTTTCTAAGGCTTCAGAGTCCCCAAACTGGGTCTCTGTTTCCAGGGAGCAGATAGAGAAGAGAACGCCAGATTAAAGAAAAGATCAAACTTAGGGTCAAGGCTAAAACAATAATTGTATGATGTTATAACCTTGCTCTTTCTTAAACTATACTACTTATTCCTTTCTGTGTTCCTACCATTTCAAATTAAGCATTTGTTTATTGAATTATGCATTCAACAAATTACTCCTTAATGGTTCATACAATGTTAGCTGAATAAATATTGAATTTACTAATATAAGAAATCACTGCTTATAGATATTATCCAGAAAAATATCTCTATCAGAATCAAATCAGAATCTTTATTGGCAACTTCCTCCATATTAGTTTTATTCTATGGTTCTATAAATTTAGTGTCATAATATTATTTAATTGTGCTAGGATTTATTTGTTATTTAAAATTAGGATAACTTTATTTCCAATGAAAGTGAAAATACAACAAAATATTGGGTTATTCTCTATTTTGTGCTTTTCTAACAAAGCATTAAAAAAGCTAGTCTTCATTTAGATTTAAACTTTAAAAACAAATTGTTTCTGATCAGATGTCTCTTCTGACACCGAGGAAAGATTTAAATGACAAGATTTCTGATTCTTAATAGGAACTATGGTATCTAGAAAACTTCTTCCTTAAAAAGAATGAAACTCTTGATAGAGTAGGTTATTAGATAAAAAGTACAGAAGAGAAACTGAACTGCAGGTGAAAAATTGAGGATATAGATTTACAAATTATTTATAAAACCAGGAAATCAGTCTCTGCTAGCCCACAAGTAGGTTTAGAATAAGAAGAATCACCAGAGGGGTGCCTGGGTGGCTCCGTCAGTTAAGCATCTGCTTTTAGCTCAGGTCATGATCTCCCGTCCTGGGATCTAGCCCTGCATCAGGCCTTCTGCTCAGCAGGGAGTCTGCTTCTACGTTTCCCTCTCCCTCTCTGTATGCGCTCTCTCTCTCTCTCTCAAATAAATAAATAAAATCTTTAAAAAAAAAAAAAAAGAATAACTGGGACCCCAGAGAACATCAGTGTTTATTGTGCCAGTAAATCTCTCCTGAATTAACCCTACTTTAAATGAATGCCAACATTTTAAGAATATTTGGAGCCCCTGGTTCTCCTATATATTGAGCTTAATACCCTAAAACTTCTATTAAAGAAAAAAAATTACCTGGATTCTTTCTGCTGTATTTTTCAATTATCAAAGCAAAGTTGTGAGATCTCCAAAATTTCTTTCTTGCTAACTCATTGAGAGTGAGCTAATTTTTCACTGCAGGTAGTTTGATTTTTACATTACTAATAGCCTATTTTATTTTATTTTTTAAGATTTTATTTATTTATTTGACAGAGATCACAAGTAGGCAGAGAGGCAGGCAGAAAGAGAGAGGAGGAAACAAGCTCCCTGCAGTGCAGAGAGCCTGACACAGGGCTCGATCCCAAGACCCCAGGAGCATGACTGAGCTGAAGGCAGAGGCTTTAACCCACTGAGCCACCCAGACACCCCACTAAGAGCATATTTTAAAACTGTTGGTATTTCATTGGCTTTGAGTTGTTCTAAATGGTCTGTGAAACAAAAGCAACACTTGGACTGCTGCATACCCTCATAGGACAAAACTGGATACAAAGTATGAATGACCTTGCTATAGATACTTTGGACCAATTCTGCTTTGGAGAATGCACTCCCATAGAGAATGTGTGTCACTGAATTCAGTTAACAAGAGGAGAGAATTATACAAAGTAGTAGACAAGAAAGTTTAATTATCAAAGTTAACATGAGAATGCTAAAATCACCAAAAACAATAAACAAAATAGCAAGTTTTGTACATTCATTTTTTTAGTTTTTAGTTACAGTTAGTCCTACTGGCTCCAGCAACGCATAGACTAAAATTGGAACCATACAGAGAAGGTTCACGTGGCCCCTGTGTAAGGATGATATGCAAATTCATGAAGCTTTCCATATTTAGTTAGTCATATACTTTTCAAATTATGTATATATGTAGACATTACACATATAATGATTTCTTTTATTTAGATATTGTTTTGAAAAATGCATAGCACATTCAAAAAGGATTTGGCAGAGTATTTGTCACAGAGGAAGAACAGATAAATCTTAATTGTTCTTTGCTAAGTTCTTGGCATGCATTGTCTCATTTCGTACTCACCAACCTATGAGTACATGCTACTAGCGCTTCTATTTTAAGGGAGGAAATGAAAGATTTAAAAACCTAAATAATGTTTTTATTGAAGCACAATTAAAATAAAATTTTCTATTAGTTACAGATGTACTTCATACTTATTCGGCATTTTTACACGTTACAAAATTATTCCCATGATAAGTCTAGTTACCATCTGTCACCATATAAAATTATTATAATACTGTTGACTATATTCCCTATGCTGTACATTACAATCCCATGACTCATTTATTTTATAACTTGAAGTTTGCTCTTTGGTCATATACTCTTGCTAGACCTGAGAATTCCTTTAACGTCTTGTGATGCCATGTGTCTCTTCATTAGCTTATCTCAATCTACTATTACCTTTATCTGTCTCTCTTTCCTCCTGTATAGGGATGACCCATTTGGGGATAAAATTTAATCCTGGGAAAGAATATATATAACTTAAAAAAACAGGTAATCATGGCTGTTTATGGGCCATATATGTGTCTGTTTCAGACATGATTATGTCTCAATAGGAAATTAGAAATGGGCAAGTAATAGGTAAAATAATCAAAATATAGGGTTTCTATTAGTATCCAATAAGTAGAAGGCTCAAAATGTAAATAGGGTTTGTTGGATTCTAATCAATTCTTCTTGAGAAATAATATGTCCCAAGTTTTAATGATCATTCAGATTAAAGGTAGACATTCCCATAATCTTATTTCAGCTAATGATATATGAAATCACTTCCTGCTATAGCAGTCATTTCCATAAATGCCAATATTTATGTTCCCAGTATTTAAAAAAATCACAACCTTCTTAGTCTCAGTATACTCAAATTTAGTACCAGATTGCCAACTGAAACCCTGAAATAGTACCTGGCCACCTACCTTTATTCGTAGACCAATAAAATCTGGAGCCTTAAAAATGCCATCACCTTGTTTGACTGCACTGAACTGTGAAACCTGGAAGGATGTAGAAACCAGAACAGGCTGCTAAAATGAAGTCATCTTGCTAAAGGGACAATTTGTAATGGGGCATTGTGCTGACAGGTCTGCAAGCCTATAGTCTAAAGTCAGTGTGTATGTCTGAGTTCAAAATAGACCTTGTGTGTGACAAAAACAGCATTATTCTCAACAGTTGAGGGAACTTGATGGATATTGCTTCTCCGAACTCTGGGAAATTAAAATTGAGGCCCTGTGGGAAGGTCTATTCATGTAGCATGCTCTTGTTTCTTAAAGAATGATGGTGTATTTAGAAAGAATGGTGTACAAATGCTCACTGAACATGAAGAATTATCTGTCTTTATTTTCCCAATTAAAAAATGACTATCTACATATATAGTCTGACATCATTTTTTGTGTCTTAATCATTAAAAGATTTATCTCAGTTTAATCTTGAAACCATATTTCATAATGCATTGCTTATGGTGAAAAAAATTAAAATGATATTAAATAGCATTGTCCCAAAAGTCTGGGTGGAATTGTTTATCTAGAACCTGATACTTTGTTGACAGAAATACCATAGTATCTGGAGTAGTTTCAGGAGACATAAAAGTTTCTTCTTTTTGTAATGCATATTTTATGCTCTTATGTGTAATCTCTATGATCAACGTAAGCAGATTTTTGCTTTTATTTCTAAAATTTTCAAACAGAAATGTGCATGTGCAAAATAATTTCAATTTCAAATATTTGTCTATCATAGATTTCCAGATGCCTCAAAATTTAACATGTTCCGTGTTAATTTATAGATCAGATAATTCTCCCTTAGTAAAAGCAGAATTTATTTTCCTTGGTGGAAAGGATTTGTCTGACAGTCTTCAGCAGCCATTTTGGTTGGAAGAAAATCAGAGAATGAGAACTGTAGTCCTAGCTTTGCCAAGTTTGTTCATCCCTCTAGATCAGTTTCCCCATCTGAAAGATGAAGGGCTTGAAGTCCATAACAATAGTTCCTATTTACTGAGAACTTGTTTCTGATCAGGTACAAGAGCTCTCCAAGACCACTCCTAATATCAACTGCATTATGCGAATGAGGAACATTAAGACACAGAAAGATGAAGCAACTCTCATGAGTAATTACAGAGAAAGCCAGAATTTGAACCAAGACACTGGCTCCACAGCTCGTGCAAATCTGCAACTCATTCTGCCTTCCCGAAGTGTTTTCTAGCTGTGAATAAAATGAACGATTCTACATCTTGCCTTGTTATGGTTTGCAGTTTAAATCTTTGTGCTTGAATTAAGATTATGTTTTCCCACATTTTTTTATAGTAAACAGTCTATTAAAGCATGGACATGTAAGTAGGATCATATTTAGCACTGTGGTGTCCAATTAAAGACAGCCTCTTTTTCTTTTCTTTAGTTCTTTTGAAAATGAAGAACTGACCTACTTCCTATATTCACAACTAAGCAAAGAGAAAGAACCTAATAGTCATAAAAAAGAAAATAATGTCTGGAAAAAAATGAAAAAATAAGATGGCCCATTTCCACAACCCAGTAACACATCTATTAGAAAATAAATCACTTTCTTTCAACATGCCTAGTCCAGCATTGGGAGATACAGAAGCCAAACAAACTTTCTGATCATTTTCAAAGTTGTATCTAATAGAGGCAAATTCCAGCTGAATATGTATATGGATAGATATAATTAATTGTATAGAAACAAGTCATGTGGAATAGATGAATAGTTAGTAATTTAGATCATTCCGTGAGCTCTGAAGTACCCCAAATCACACACTAAATTAAAAACACTTGTTCAGTTGAAATGGAAACACTGGCTGGACCTAGCTACACCCTAATAAAACCAAATAATTATTCTGAACTCTAATTCTGAAAAGTGAAATTATCAGATGTTATTTAGGTTAAAGAAAAGTTTTAAATTTGACCAAATTAGCATACATTTTTTTCCTGACTTTTGCCAGCTCCAAATGGAGAACCCCAGTCCATTTCATAAGATGTTTAATGTGCTCCCAAATACATCCTATCAAAAAAGAAAATTACAGACCAGTATCCCAAATGAACATAGATGCAAAAATCTTCAGCAAAATATTAGCAAACTTAACTCAACAATACATTTAAAGAATCCTACAGGGATGAAGTGGGATTTATCCCTAAGATTCAAGGATGGTTCAACATCTGCTGATCAATCAATGTCACGGATCACATTAACAAAATGAAAGATAAAAGTCAAGATTATTCGCAGAAAAAGCATTTGACAAAATTCAACATCCATTCATAATAACTCTCTGCAAACTGGGAATAGAGGGAATGTACCTCAACATAAGGAAGACCATACATGATAAATGCACAGCTAACATTATACTCAACAATGAAAAGCTTAGAGCTTTTAAGATCTAACAAGACAAAACAAGACAAGAATGCTCACTCTTACCACTTGTATACACTGCTAGGAGTCCTAGCCAGAGCAATTAGACAGAAAAAGTAAATAAAAGGGATCCTAAATTAGGTATGGAACCACAAAAAAACATGGAATAGCCAAAGCAATCTTGAGAAAGAGGAACAAAGCTGGAGGCATCACACCTCCTGATTCCAAACTATACTATAAAGCTGTATAAGAACAGTATGTACTGGCATACAAAGAGACACAAAAATCAAAAGGACAGGATATAAATCCCAGAAATAAACCCATGCAAACATGGTCAATTAATTCATGACAAGGGAGTCAAGAATGTACAATGGGGAAAGAATTGTCTCCTCAACAAATGGTGCTGGGAAAACTGGACAGGCACATGTCAAAGAATGAAACTGGACAAAAATCAACTCAAAATGGATTAAAGATTTGAATATAAAATCTGAAGCCATAAAGCTCCTAGAAGAAAACATAGGGGTTAAGCTCCTTGACACAAGTCTTAGCAATGGGTTTTTGGATTTGTCACCAAAAGCAAAGACATTAAAACCAAAAATTAACAAGTAAGACTACTTCAAATTAAAATGCTTTTGCACAGCAAAGGAAACCATAAACAAATTCAAAAGACAACCTATAGAATGGGAGAAGATTATTTGCAAATCATGTACCTGGTAAGGCGTTAATATCCAAAATATGTATAGCACTCATATAACTCAATAGTGCAAAAAAAATATTTTTAAATGAACAGAAGAGCTGATAGACACTTTTGCAAAGAAGATATACAAATATATACATATGTATATGTGTGTATAGATATATATAAGTCAGAGAAAAATAAATACTGTATAATCTCACTTATATTATGGAATCTAAAAAAAAATACTGAACTCAAAAACAGAGAACAGTTTGGTGATTGCTAGAGGCAGGCTATGGGAGCTTCGGGTCAAAACATATAAACCACCACTCAAAATAAATAAGTACTGGGCATGTAATATGCAACATGGTGACTATAGTTAACAATATTGTATTTTATATCTGAAAATTGCTAAAAGAGTAGATCTTAAAAGCTTTCATTGCAAGAACTAATTGAAACTATATGAGGTGGTGGGTGTTAACAAAAGTGGGACAATTTTTTCACAGTATACACATATGTCAAATGATTATATTGTACAGCTTAATAATACCTTGTTATATGTCAGTTTTAGCTCAATAAAACTAGAAAAAATAAAATTCCAAAACTATTAATTTAGAAAAAAAAGAGTATGAGCACACCACAAAAATAGAATAGAATAAATCATCCAGACTCCAGATTACAGAGGAAAAGATTAAAGAGATAAGCAGGTAAGAGACAAGTACAATACATGATAGAGAGGCTAACAGTATGAGCAGTTGCAGTCCCAAAAGAAGAGGAAGAATGCAATACAAAAAATATTCAGTAATGAGAACCAGAATTTCCACACCAATGGGGAAATAAAGTCTGACATTCTAAAGCACATTACAATAAGAATTTTTTTTTTTTTAATGAGGAAGGAGCACACCAAATCATAATAGAATAAACAAAAAGAAAAACAGAAGACCAAGGGATGCCTGGGTGGCTCAGTCGGTTAAGCATCTGCCTTTGGCTTAGGTCATGATCCTGGGGTGCTGGGATCCAGTCCAGCTTCTGACTCCTTGCTCAGCAGGGAGTCTCCTTGTCCCTCTATCCCTCCCCCTTCTTGTGCTCGTTCTCTGTCTCATAAATAAATAAAATCTTAAAAAAAAAAAAAGAAATAAAGAAAAGAAACAGAAGACAGAAAAATTCTGAAAGGAGCTTGAGACAAACAGCCCAGTTCTCACAGAAGAGGAATCATTCCTTACCAACTGCTGAAAATCAGTGGTACAGGCATCATTAGAGCTATAAGCCATTATACTGTAGTTTTGTGAATTTCTTCTTACATCTAACAGTTTTGCTTCATAAATTTTATTTATTTATTTATAGAAAGAGCATAAATATGCACAGGAGGGAGAGGCAGAGGGGGAAGGAGAGAGAGAATCTTAAGCAGGTTCCACACCGAGCATGGAGCCTACTTGATCTTACAAAAAATTATGGGTATCATCTGGAAAAAAATATACATAGACACATATTTTTAAACCCAGGAGATGACAAAAGGAATAAGAGAAATTGAGTAATCAAAAACTACCAATAGGAAATAAAATTTATACATAGTAAATATAAAACATGCAGCGAAAGGTCCAGGAAGAGTCAAACATACCAATAAACATAATAAATTGAATGAATTAAATCCTCATATAAAAAGGCACACATTTTAAAAATCCAATTTACAAAATCAGTTACATTTCTTTCATTACTAGATACACATAACAGACAAATTACCCAAAATGAACGGACAAAAATAAACCTGTTAATACCTGCAGTGGTGAGTAATAACTCATTAAATAGGTTTCTGAATGAAAAGCATTCAGCTGGATAGAGCTCGATAGCTCAGTGTTAAAAGATGAAATTTATCAAAAAGGTTTAACAGTCATTTGTGTTAATTCCAAATGATATGGAATTAAAATTTATAAGGGCGCCTGGGTGACTCCTTTGGTTAAGCATTAGACTCTTGCTTTCAGCTCAGGTCGTGATCTCGGGGTCGTGAGATCAACATTATGCATTTGTATAACGTCTCGACCAGTTTGGAAATCTTTTCCCACATTGTATTAAATTTCAGATTTACATTGGCAGAGATTGGTCAGATATCCCTACAGGTTTTCTTTCAATTTGATCACCAAGTCGTCTTATATTGCATGTTCCATGCTTCTTTTCTTCACTTTCTTTTCATAAATTCTACTGTGGAATTATTCTGTGCAGAGACAATAAGTATGTACTTTCTGAGTACCAATACATCTGAAATAGAACTTTATGCATATGTACTATTTTCCCTGAGCACTTTGAAGACTTTCCCTTTATCTTCCTGCATTGTAAGTTTCATAGAAGGCTGATGAGAGTTTCGGTCTCTCTCCACAGTAGAAGTCTTGCTTTTTCATAATTCCTTTTATTCTCATTTCTCAGAAAAATAATAATAATAATAAAGGCACTGCTCCCATCATAAAAGCTTCACCCTCATGATCTGATTTATACTTACTTACTTTCCCAAAGGCCCTGCCTTTTAATATCATTTCTTTGAGGGATTGTATTTCAATGTATAAGCTTGGGAGGGACGCAAACATTCAGTTTATAATAGTCTTCAATAGACATTTTTTAGCCCTTCTATTAAACTTTTAATTTTGGCCATCATATTTCAATATCTAAGAAATAGTTGCCAGGCATTCTTTTTCAAGCAGTCTCCTTGTATGTACAATCCTCTGGTTTTTCCCTAAAAGTACAAGTTAGATTTTTTTTTTTTTTAATTTTTACAATTTTTGTTTTTTGTTTTACCGAGTTCTTGTGCGGTCATTGTTCTAATTTCACTTCTGTTCTTCTTCATATTATTAGCTTTGCAGAGACCCTTCTTCTGGCTCTTTTATTTCTGTGCTCCCTAGTCCTCTTTTCCTTGACCCTTGGCCAATAGCTTCATATTTAATTACTCTGATTGGGACCTCTTTGAAATCGTTGTCTCCAAGCTGAGCATTTTTCTTGGAGTTCTGATAGAAAGCACTAATCTTACCTCATAGCAATTCTCTCTCCCTCTCTCCCCACACTCATAGTTTTTATGTTCATCTGCCTTAATCTCCCAGAGATATCTCAATTTTTTTCAGATGCAGTCATGACAGTTTTATTTTTTCCCATCATGTCATGATTGTAGATAAATTCCTTTACTTAATACATATTTTATTTTCACTTTTTCATAGATTTTTTTCATAGACTTCACTTTTTCATACATTTTTTTCATAGTGGTGAGACAGATACAAACACATGAATTTACTTGGCCAAATTGAACCAGAAGACTCGAATTGCTTTTTCTTAGAAAAGCCTTACCTACATCTCACCATTAGAATAATGACCAAAACTAAAATATAGTTGCTTCACTTCCTGGAAAGAAAGTGTCCCTTTCTTGGCAGTTCTACTGGCAGTTCTTGATAGCCTAAGAAATAAAGCTAGACATGTAGGACATACATCCTCAAGTTTATTTCAGTGACAACTTTTTATAAGAAAACATTGGAAGATTAAAAGCTTGCTACCTCTGAGCTTTTAAGAGAGGAAAAAGTTGTTTTTTTTGTTTGTTTGTTTTCCTTTATGTGAGCAGTTCTTAGCAGAGTATAAATTAATGTGCCCCTTTAGAAACCTGTATCTTTATAATCAATAAATTTTATTTTGAAAAAAATAATCTAGAACTTGAATAGAGAATGCTCCTATTAGAAATAAATAAAAATATGGGGGGATTGGTTTTTTTTTTTTTTTAAGTAAACTTCAGGCACAGCATGGAGCTTAGTGGGGGGTTTGAACTCATGACCCTGAGATCAAGAACTGAGCTAAGATCCAGTCCCACACTTACCCGACTGAGCCACGCAGGCACCCCATAATATGAGGGGTTATTTTTCCTCTTTGTTTGTATTATTCTATTTTCCAAGATTTTTGGTGCAATAAACTCCATTAAGAACATTTTTTTTTAAAGGTTCAAACTTTCTGGAAATACCAAATAAAATTCATGGCACTACACACTGCTGGTGGAAAGCCTGAGCACAGGTGCTGTGGAAATCACCGCCATTCACATCACAACCTTTAAGTAGGAAGACCACCTCAGGATTCATCGATACAGACATAATGATTTAGAAGCCTGGTCGAATTATTTATCATTAGGTTTTGCGCCAGTTGATCAATGAGCACCAGGAAGTCTTTAATAGAAAGTATCAGCAAGGAATCACTATCACTGACATCCATCTCGTGACCACCTCATGTCCCTCCCTCGTTAAGTCCCCTAAGAGCCCTTCCTTACGTGAGAAAGATTACATTATGGGAATGATGCTGCTGCCAGCGCTCACTGATCACTCAGGCAGCACCATTTTGCAATCTGTAGCCTTCTTGAAAGGAAGCTGTGGGACCAGAGTTGCAAGTATGAGGCCCTCAACGAAACCACCGGGGTCTCCGATGGTTCCCCATTCAAGTCTGTGGCCTTTCAGTTTCTTATTGCTTGTCCCTTTTTAGCATTTTCACCTAAAAGAAACAAAAGCATGGTTTTCCTTAAATAAATGTAAGGCTATATCCCTGGTTTAGAATGCTATAAGACTATGAATCATGAGCTAATATTCTTCAGACAAGATGTTTCTAGACTAGTTTCTATGTCCCTAGCTATTTCCAACAGAGTATTAGTCATTGGTCCCGGGATTTTCCCCAGTATTTTCCATGAACTTCCATATGTTCTTCCAGTTACTTAGCTTCTTGTTTTTTCCCCTAGTATTCTGTGTAAGGAAAACTTCTCACAATAGATGATATGCACTCTAGTTTGGCAAGATATCCATCGTGAGTACATGGGTAACTGAAACCCTAAATGCATATTTGCAAGTCCTTGTTTTGGTTTTTGTTTTTGTTCTAATGAAGAGATAAAATGATAAGGATTTATATTTGGAAAGTGTATCTGGAAATTTACAATAAACCAGTAACTAGAGAAATTTCACGTCATGGAAAACTCGTCTTTGTTGTTTTTGGTTTTTACTGTATTTCACTACTTGTCTATCTAAAGAGAACAGACAAAAAAAAAAAAAAAAAGAATTGCCACATTATTATTTGCTTTTCTTAGAGCCTTATTAAGAAGCAAAATGTTTACCCATACTGACTACTGTTCTTTTTATGCTGACAAAAATATAAACTAGATACAGAAAACAAATTTAGATTGGGTGACACATAGAGCCATAAAAGGCCTTAATGATTTTATCATTCAGTATCAGTGTTGCAAGTGATTAAAAACAGAGAGAGACTGGTTCATGGTCTTCTTTTTTTTTTTTTTTTTTAACGGAGAAGTCTACAAAACCTCATCCTGTCAACTAAATATTTGGTTGGAACTTTTGCAACTGATTTGAAATTTAAAGTTTCTGTCCTGTGCTTAATGCTTTTCTTCTTTGCGGTACCTGGAAGGCTTCATAGGTCATGGTTTCTTATTTCCTTTAAGGGAGGAAACTTCTTTCTTTACGTATTGCTTGTGCCTTTCATTTCCATCTGCTAAAAAGAACTCTCCAGGAGAGTAACAGCAAAAAATAAGCACCACCAAAAAAACAGCCCTCGGGTAATAAAATGCATCTAATTTCATATTTATCCAAGCCCAGAGAGCACATTTGAGTTTGCTGGATCTCCAGTTAAATGATTGGAAACCTGAATTCATCAGAGGTGCAGATATATTATCTGTTTTCAGCATTTCTGCCCTGGAAGTATGACTTCAAAAATTACTGGCAATGATGCTTCATTCACTACGACAGCAGGAGAGCTTTGCTCTGAATAGGGAAACTTTATAACAATTAGTGCTGTGAAATAATGAGATGGACTGCCTCCATGATTCATAAATTCTACATCTCCAGGGATGTTCAAGAACCTCTTATTGGGAAAATTCTAGAGTAAAACAAGATAATCATTGTCTTCTAACTGATTTCTATTACACACTCACCATGCCTACAGTGGAAGATAGAGAAGATAGATAAGAAATAGAGACTGAGTCATCTCACTTTATGAACCCAAGGAATTTGCTCTCCCACCTGGTAGACAAGACAAATAGAACAAGAGGTTCTGGGGCGCCTGGGTGGCTCAGTGGGTTGAAGCCTCTGCCTTCGGCTCAGGTCATGATCCCAGGATCCTGGGATCGAGCCCCGCATCGGGCTCCCTGCTCAGCAGGGAGCTTGCTTCCTCCTCTCTCTCTGCCTGCCTCTCTGCCTACTTGTGATCTCTGTCTCTCTGTCAAATAAATAAATAAAATCTTAAAAAAAAAAAAAAAAAAAAAAAACGAACAAGAGGTTCTGATATCACCGGTAGTGACCAGTGTTCTAGGATTTCAGAGGAGACCGGAATGAATAAGAAGTGAAGTAATGGGGCGCCTGGGTGGCTCAGTGGGATAAGCCTCTGCTTTCGGCTCAGGTCATGATCTCAGGGTCCTGGGATCGAGCCCCGCATCGGGCTCTCTGCTCAGCAGGGAGCCTGCTTCCTCCTCTCTCTCTGCCTGCCTCTCTGCCTGCTTGTGATCTCTGTCTGTCCAATAAATAAATCTTTAAAAAAAAAAAAAAAAAAAGAAGTGAAGTAATCTGGTAAGTATTTAAGTAGAAGCTAGAACAATGCCTGGTGCAATCAAAATGGTAGAGATTTGGTGGACAGAATTAAAGAAACCATCTTCCAGGTACAATAAAACAAAAAATAAAGAGGAGGGAACAAGCACTGTGCTCAAGAATACCTTTTGGAGTAAATTGGGAACAGATCCCATAAATTATTTTGCTCTTCCTCTCATTCTCATGTCAGAGCCAATGGAATTGACTGAAACAATTTCTGGAACATTCAGATTTGGGGACTTTCCTAAAATATTGCAGTAGGGCTGACCACCCTTTATATTCTACCCTTCAGCCTCTCCACACCACCCTCCACCCCACATCCTCAGGCTCATGTCGTAAAGATAGAACTACCACCATTCATACGAGTTCATTGATCTCTACGTAGAATTTGTTAAGAAGATTCCAACACCAAACCGCATTGTGCTTTTTATTGTGTATGAAATTGTTGTCAGCATGATTGAACACAAACCAGAAGAAAACAATACATAATTGAGAAATAGGTGGATACAAGGTCTGATTTTACCCTGTTTAGAAAAAGAAGTCTTTGTCCCCAAAGCTACAAATTGCCCTAACTCAATATGATCAAAACACAATAGCAATAATTCCCTATGATTCTTTGTTATTTGAAGAATTAATTGGCTATAAAATGGTACACCGATATTTTAACTACAGGGAAAACACTGCACATCCGATTATGGTTTGTGGTGCTCTTTTCAACTTAAAAAAATAGCTTGTTTTTCTTAAAGTAACTGGCCTTTGAAATCATATTTTGCTGGCCACAAATTGGTGTTAGTTTACATATAAGCCAGACTTCCAATGCTGACTTCAGAGGTTAACTATTGAAGGGTGAGTCAACAGAAGCCTGCGTATAAGAACATTATAATAAAAAGCAAGTCACAGAGATCAGATTCTCATTAGGAAAACCTCCGTCTCTTTATAATTTCTGTGAAACATTGTTTTGAGTAACCTTTGAAATCCTGATGGGGAAAAAACAAACCAGGCTTTGGCTGACATTTACAGCAAAATCGGATCCTTCATCGCAACCGGAGGGTGTAGAATGAGTGGGCGTTTGAGCGTAGACAATGGAGGGAGTTCTTCAAGTCTGTTTTACATCAGCTAATGTTGGCAGGTAATGCCCTTATTGCTGCCACTGTTTTGTTAAGCAGGAAGAATGTGGTGTAAATCCCCTTAAAATTAAAAATAAGGCACCAGCTCTCCCACCCCACAACATGAGTTCATTCCACTAAAATGACTTCTTTTAGAATGGTTAAGGAAAAGTTCAGACCCACACCTTGCTCCACCCAGTTACTGGAAGTCTTTTATTTTTTTTCTCCCCCCCTCTGTGGGCTTCATGGTGACAACCTCAGAGTGGAATGTGAATGCCTTTTCTATAACCTAAGTAATGAATCATACCAGATTTGTGAATAATGCTGAGGCTCAATTTGAGACAGAGGCAAACAAGCCAGAAAAACCAGTGTCAAGAGAACTTGAACTGAATCAGACAAGTCTATTTACTGTCAACATTTGAATCAAAGGCAACCAAAAATCCAAGGTGAAAGCATGCCATCCCTAAAGATTACAGTTAGACACTGAATCAAAACCAATTCCTTGTACTTCTAAATCAATGTAGTTGTTATGCTATCTATTTGACTTTTACAAATGTTTGGCTGGCTTCTATCAGGAGAGCATAAGTTTGCACTGAAAATAGAAGAGATAATAATCAATAGCTTTTGGACTGAGGAATGAAATCCTCTATACAGCAAGCTGCTGCCATTCTAAAACCACCTCCAAAGAATTCCAAGGACACAACAAGAAAAGCAATTGCCTTTCAAAACAAATGCAATAGATGCCACCCCACCAATTTTAAAGAACTAAGAAAGTTTAATAATGGAGAAGGAGGAGGAAGAAGAAGAAATGGAGGAAGAAGAAGAAGATCTCTAAGTAATTCAAATTTTACAAACTTTATGCAAGAATATTTTGGTGCTAAAGCAAATGGTTACTTGTTTTTAGAAATTTATGCAACAATTGTCTTCATTTGCAAAATAGCCTTCAAAAGGCAATTCCATTTAGACATTGAGCACATAAAATTTTTTATAATGATCATAAATGAAAAAGCAAATGTATGGAGGTAATCACTTGTTGACTTCTGGTTTCTAGTTTTTTTCTTCAGATTTTGATGAATTGATAAATTATTGATTTCTCATCATTGCAGGTACCATAAAGAACATACAAAGTGGTCAAGAAGCCAAAGGAAGGAACATTAACCATGCCTTCTGCTTTGCTCTCTGTCCTTGCAGTCATTTTTATTATCCTAAAGTGGGTATTTGTGAGTTAATTTGTCTCAGAGATCCTTGACTCATGCCACTGAAAAGGATGGAAAAGTCCTCTAGAACAACCGTCTCTAACCTAATAATGACTACCGTTTACTGGGTCCTTCATATCCTTAAAACAAAATTTGCATACATGGTTGCATATACCTCACAAGTGTCCTAAGAGGTGGATCTTATTATTATCTGCAGGTGATGAGGAGGAAACAAAATTAAGTAAATTACCCAGAAACAGAAAACAACGTGATGAAATAAGAGACAAAGTTAGGATCCAAACTCAGGCCCGTATACTTGAGGGCCCACAGTTTTAACAATTACACTATTGGCTGTATATTGCTGTAGTATTTTTTTGCTTGGGGTGACCACAAAAATGGTGTATATGAAATGTGTATACTCTAGACACAAGGTATATTTGAGACAGTGAGCATAATCTAATTTGATGAGATTGGAAATAATAGAATATATAGAAGAAAGAGGAAAAAAAGAAAGGGTTTTGATATCTAAGGTAAGAATGATTAAAGTAATGTGTAAGACTATAAAGACCTGACCATGAATCAGCTATCCAATTTTTTCCAACCACAAATAACTGAGTATTTATTAACTACTGTGTGTTGTATGTCACCATGGAAGATATAAGGACAGTTCTAACAAGGTCACTGCCTAACCTTCAAGCACCAGGATGTAGGAGATAATTCGCTAATGCTTCAGAGAGGAGTAGTAAGCGCAATGATAGCAAGAAACCACTTCTGAATGTGAAATGTGATGTGTGTGGCCTCCACTAAACAGACGTTAGGTAAGAAAGAAGAGACTACAAGGAAAGAGAATCAATACAAATAAGACTGATGAATCCAAGCATGAATGGAATGGAGGACCCAGAAACAGTTGCTGGAAAGAGAGTCACATAACGTGGAAGCATGTGTCCAGTACTCAAGTAGTGGGTCTTAGGCATGCCAGAAAAAGATAAAGAAGCAATTGTCATTTAGTCATTCCTATACAGGCTTTATAAAGAACAGCAATCAGAACAGCATAATTTCTGCACTGTTTTGTCTAATTTCCTATTTATGCGAACCAAAGTAAGTAAGGCAATGGATTGGAATTAATTGTTTCAACAAATTCTATTTATTTATTTATTTATTTGTTTGTTTGATGTACAGCAATCAAAAGTAGGCAGAGAGGCAGAAGCAGGCTCCCTGCTGAGCACAGAGCCAGATGTGGGGCTCGATCCCAGGACTTGGAATCATGACCTGAGCCAGAGGCAGAGGCTTTAGCCCACTGAGCCACCCAGGCGCCCCCAACAAACACTTCTTGACTGAGCATATTTCAAGGCACTGTGGGCCACGCTAAAATGAATGCATCATACAACCTAGTATCAAGACTCGAATAGACACAGTCTGTATCTTCAGGAGGTTTCATTCCTGTAAGAAAGATATGACCAAATAATACAAATCATTCTTCAGGGCATAATGGAGAAAGTGCCACAGACAGGTAGGAAGTATAGAGGATGCTCAGAATTATTGGCCAAGACAACCGGAAGGTAACATAAAAGGGCTGATATTTGAGCTATGCTTGAAAGTAAGGGCAAGATTAAAGAGCTAGAGGTGATAAGAGAGATTCCAGGTAGAAAAAAATCAGTAAAGTTATAGAAACACCAGAAGGAACAGATATTTTGAGTGAAACACAATTCTGAGAACATAAAATACATGTTGGGGAAAAGCAGTCCAAGTTGGAAGAGAATGGTAGAAATTGGTTTGGAAGTGCCTTAAATACTACCCAACTTCCTTTGGCAAATAATTGCCTAAAGTCCTTCCTTACCTGATGTGGAAGAGAGAAGTTTAGCAGAGAGTAACAAAATCCAATTTATGCTTGCAAATAATTAACGGAGACATGCTTTTCAACTACAGACGCAATTCTGAATATTTTGATCTGTGGGAATATGGAAATTTTTAAGTGGATCCCAGTTGGTGACAAATAGGTAATGCTAGACAGCAACTAGATTAAGCTTTTAGGAAATTAAAGTGTGAAAAATACAGTTCTGAAAACTGAAGCGTGTTAATTAATACGTGCAATGTAGTGTCATGTCATGTGTAGACTCAGAGAATGATGAAAAAATATTTGGTAAGAGATGGCTCTCCCTCCCTGCCCCCTGAAAAAGGTGAAGAAATTTATTTTCAGTCTAGTTCCAGGAAACTAGAATAGCAGGAATCTCAAAGTAAACACAAGTAAAACTGTAGTCCAAATAGGATTTTCAGTATATAGTGAAGAAACAGCAGGCAGCTATGTTTTAGAAGTATATGGGAGTCTATAGAGGTGTTTCTATGTGTATGAATATACCCTCCCACAGCAGTATTTCTCCATATGCTGAAATTGTTTTATTTTGTACTAACCATCTGACTGTGGATGAATAGCATTGAGAAAATGGAAGCCAGATGTTTACATAAAGTCCAGCCAAGGAAAGATGTCCATAACCAATTCTTTTGACTGCTTATATATAAGAAAATATAAATTGTCTTTTGTAAGATAAGACTTTCGGTTAATTGATTTTTAAAAATTATCTGACCATGTAATCCTAGGAACTAAACAGATAGTTCCCTTTGTGATTGCCTTAACAAAATCATCAGTATTGTAATTTTAAATTTTATGCAAAAGCCATTGTGAGCAAACATTTTAAAGCTATATTCTAGACATAAGATAGTCTTTCAATAACCATTCTGTAAGTTAAGCCTGGGGGTCCTATTATTGAAATTAAACCTGAATTTACCAAACTTCAAATTAGAAGTCTAGATCTTACCAATGCTCAATTGAAAATTAGCTCAATTTTATTTTTCAGGTTTATTTTGAAAGCAAAAGATGACAGTGTGGGTTAATTGACATCAGTAATACTTTTTTCTCTAGAGATATTATACTATCTTCACCATTTTTTTTTGGTCTCCTCAAAAGATTTCATATTCAGCCAAAAAGAAAAACTATTGCATTAGCGTGGGCATACCAAAGCAACAAACACAGGGTATTGTATCATTGCTTTCATTGCTCTATGATGCTGAATAACATTTGTTGATTCAGAAATTGCAATGAATATGTCTTATGGGCAAAAAAGGAGAAAATTTTAATAGCAATGTGTTGGCCCCTTAGTACAGCATATATCCTGTCAGATCTTATTTTAAAAAATCATGCTTTGTACCATATACCAAGTGATGTGTTGGATCACAGCAATAACAACCAAAATTTTTTTAGTTCTTTGTCTCTCTGAACAGCTGACCTACAATATGGATGAAACCAGAGGGCATTACAGTAAGTGAAATAAGACAGTCACAGAGTCAAACACTGAATGATTCTACTTATACAAAGTATCTAACATAGTCAAACTCATAAAAGAAGAGAATAGAATGGTGGTTTCCAGGATCTGGCAGGGAGGGGAAAAAAGGGAATTAAGTCTCAATGGGTATAAAGTTTCAGTTATACAAGATGAATACATTGTAAAGATCTGCTGTACAACAGAGTACTTATAGTTAATAATATGGTATTGTGTACTTTAGAATAATTTAAGAGGATTGATTTCATGTTAAATGTTCTTACCACACGCAAATAAAAGGACACAAGGAAATTTTGGAAGCTGATTGATATGTTTAGTACCTGGATTGTAGTGATGGAATCATGGCTGTTTGCAATATCCAAGCTCATCAAAATATTAAAAATGTGCGATTTTTGTGTATTGATCATACTTCAATAAAACTTCTTAAAAAACAAATTATTTTCTGGATTCTGAGATTTTAGCAAAATTATAGAAAACATAAAATAAAAAATTATTGTTTTCTTGTCAAATACAAACTAAACTTTGCCAATTTATCTGCATATTTGATGGATAGTGTAAATGTAAATTTTGGCCATTTCCATTTAGCCTATAAACTTACTAAAGAGTAAGAAAAAAAGATTTTACTTGCAAATTCCTGCATACCTAGCATGCAACATTGCTGGAAAGAGATGTGAGTTGCTTACTGATGATATTTAAGTTTACATAATGAAAGTTTTGGATCACTTTTCAGTTTCTTCAAAATGTGCAGAAGCAATTTTTTAAAAGATTTTATTTATTTATTTGAGAGAGAGAGAGAGAGCACGAGAAGGGGAGGGACAGAGGGAAAGCAGACTCCCCACAGAGCACAGATCCCAACATGGGGTTTGAGATCTGAGCTCATGACCTGAGGCAAAGGCAGACATGTAACAAACCAAGCCAACCAGGCATCCTTGTACAAAAGCAACTAATAAAATTTTGACTTTACAGAAATGAAAGAAGATACCTTCCTTAGACATATGCCTTCAAGATGGCTCTCACTGCTAGATATAAAAAGGATGTTTAAATGTGGGCCTGCTGTAATATATTTTCAAAATATGGGACAAAAAGTTGTTCTCTAATTTGGAAACATATTGAAAATGAGAATACAGAAAAAGATAATATTAAAACATAATTCAATATGCTGAATCTCCAAAATGTTTGTTGATCTTCGAAGTGGGCATAAGGAGCTTAGAAAAGTATGAACTGATTGCACTTGAGTTGTTCAATATTATCTGGAAGTTGTTAAACTCACACGGCAAAAAAGTTACTTGTTTTGAAGAAAAAAGACTGCTTCAAAATTCAAAAAATAATATAAGCATTGCAGAGCAGTCAAAATAAACAGGAGTTTTTCAACTTCTTTGCTCAAACTCCAACTTCATTTCACAAGTTTAAATTATGTATGTAATATAAATAATAATAAATATTTGCCCTGAGAAAGAAAGTTATAACTTAGGATGACATTCCTGTGCCTCCCAGGATTTAAAAATTATGCACATTTTAGACATTGGGAGCCTACATGATGTATTTGCAAACCCAAAGGCCCCAACTGATAAATGACCGGTCTACCAAAATGAGGTATAGATACAAAGTGGATAGGCATTTTTTGAGATCTAAAAACTAATTTTACACAAGTCTCAAATTACCTGCTGTTGCTATGAAATCAAATGCTAAGTATTCCATGCTCAAATGCTTTTTTTCATTGAGAGATGATTCAACTTGACATCATCATATTGGAAGGACACCAGAAATCAGTGTAATCTGGGATTGATTAGAATAGAAGTGCAAGTCAACAAGCATTTTTTTTTTTACCATGTTCAATTTATCACTACATAAAAGAGAAGAAGAATGTCCTAAAGGTTTCAGGCAATTCAGAGACTATTTTTGGCAGAAGAAATAGAAATAATAGAAATATCCTAATGTATCATGAATATGAAAAAATATTAAAATATTGTTACAGTTTTCACACACATATCACTTTTAATAAGCCCTAATACTAATTACTCCTAATTGCCACTGCTTACCAGTCTTACTATAGCTTTGTTTAAACAATAGCATTTATATAAAGGAAGAGCAAATAAGAAATAATGCTTAGTTTCAAGTAAATGCCAATTGTAATCATACATATATGCTCAATTGTTTATTACACATTATATTATTATGTTCTTTCTTGTTTAATATGACTGTGTTCCAGATAGGCTCTCTAACAAGTTAGTTTCCCTAATGCAATTCTAAAGATTTTATTTGTTTTATTTATTTATTTATTTTTTTGACAGACAGAGATCACAAGTAGGCAGAGAGGCAGGTAGAGAGAGAGAGGGAAGCAGGCTCCTTGCTGAGCAGAGAGCCTGATGTGGGGCTCGATCACAGGACCCTGAGACCATGACCTGAGCCGAAGGCAGAGGCTTAGCCCACTGAGCCACTCAGGCACTCCCTCCCTAATGCAATTCTGAATTCTGGTTTAGCTGTTTCTGAGCAATGTAACCATGGGAAAATCATATAACTTTCCTCATTCAAACATTCTTCATCTTGCAAAATTAATATAAACAGTAATAGCCTTTTAGATGTTGTCAAGATGGTTAGAGATATTAGTTTGTCCATAGTAAGTGATAAATAAATATTAGCTCTTTTTTTCAGTATAATTGTCCCATCTGAAACTATAAATCCATGGGGAGGTCTGCAATCGAGGTTTTGTGTTTTTCCATTATAAAGTTCATCTTTCTTGACTCTGTGGCCTCATGGTCCTCAGCTGGCTTGTCATTCAAGTCCTTCTCCTCTGAGGTCCTGTAATGCTTTCTGTGCAGATTTAAATTTGGACATTTCTTCCTCTGATTCACTTTTTCATCCACTGGCACAGTTTAATTGTCCAAATTGATGTACTTCCTTTTATATTTCTGAGTACCTTCCATTCACATCAGTTCCTTTCAGTAACAAACAAACAAACAAATAAAAAACTATCATCTACTTCTGATTCTATGACTTTGGATACTCAGTTTGCTCTATCCTGTCAACCAAAGTTGGATACAAAGGAGATCTGTACATTATAGGCAGGAAAGCACCAAGTCTGGGAATTACCAAAAGGCTTCTCTTCAGGAAAAGTAGTGATTTGGAGGAATATTTTTTTGAAGCATGGCTTTTGTTACTTAAGTGTGCTTGTAAGAAACATTTCTAAGTGGAGAAACAGGAAAACACCAGAGAGAGATTATCAGTTTGTTTCCTAAAGGGATAATTTTCGAAAGGCTTTGTGCCAGCAACTGTTTTTTCCCATAGTCCTTTCCCACCCCTTGAACACAGTCACAGACTGTGTGTAGGGTCAGTGCAAGCTGTGTCATCACTCAGAGAAGCCAAACTGGAGAGAAATGTGAGGTTCAGCTTGTGGTTCATTTGACCATGAGGCCAGCCTGGTTGGTGGAACCAGGGGCTGCAGTGTGGTGTAATCAGAGGAATACAAGCATGTGACCAATGCAACCATTTATGACTCTCAGGCCAACATGGGGCCTTTAGAAGATGAGACAGTCTGAAACCTCTCTTAAGAGAGGATGCAGATAACATTTTTTTAAAAAAGTAAACTTTGGAGAGATCAAGTCGAGTACACTGCACAATAACAGCATCTCATACAAAAAAATAGAAAGAAAAGAGACCTGAAACAAACAAATATAATTCAAAAAATAGCTAGTAAGAAAAAAAGTACCATATGAATTACTAACCCATGTCCTCTTACAATTTTAAGTATGTACAATGAATGGAAAAATACCCAGGACACAGGGAGAAACTTTAGAATGTTAAGTCACTATTCATTAAGAGAAAGTGGCTCTTCCAGAGGTGTTGCTAGCTTAAGAATTTACAGGGGCTTTGAGGGTGTCCTCCTTTGGGGGTGGGGGTGAGGCAGTGGTTACAATTCTCATTGACCAAAGAATGAGTGTATATTAGATACTATGCTTTTGAAGACTTAAACTCCCAGGCCTTGGAATTTGAATTTGCGGGGGTGGGTACGAAATAAGATAGAGAATCCCAGTCCATGAGAGACTACAGACTTACTGCTCCTCGAGCCAGCTGCTTCCTTGGGTATTTGGCAGGTAGAGGTATAGAAAAGGGTGAATAAAGGGACGTGCATATGTAATTAAAGGGGTTCAACATTGACAGTTGGGATTTAAAGAACCCAAGCATGGGATACCTTCATTAGAAGTTAGTCTGAAAAGAAAGGGATTATACTTGATTTTGAGGAAAGAGAGAGAGAATAAATGAGATCTTGCCTTGGGGATATCAAACCATGGAAGGCCACCATTGTTGCAACATGCAAGGCCAGTTTCTAAAAATGACACCATGTGATGTGACAGCAAGAGGCAGGTGCAATAATAGATTGAGAGACTGTAACACTAACCTGACTTTGATACAGAAACAAATTACTACCTCTTTTTTTGTTTTGAGTTGTGTAATACCCTTTGATTCATAGAAAATCCAAGGAGAGAAGGAACTAGAATTCTTTCTATCAAAGTAAGTATTGAACTCATTGATTACATTGAAAATTAATAGGGATAGGACTATATTCTCATGCCAAGTAGGAGAACATATATTCAGTCTGCAAAAAGTACAAATTGTTTATTTTTAGAGAAATCTACATTTTTTTAAATTTTTTATTTTTTATAAACATATAATATATTTTTATCCCCAGAAGTACAGGTCTGTGAATCACCAGGTTTACACACTTCACAGCACTCACCATAGCACATACCCTCCCCAATGTCCATAACCCCACCCTCCTTCTCCCAAAACTGACAGAATGGGAGAAGATATTTGCAAGCGACATATCAGATAAAGGGCTAGTGTCCAAAATCTATAAAGAACTTAGCAAACTTAACACCCAAAGAACAAATAATCCAATCAAGAAATGGGCAGAAGACATGAACAGACATTTCTGCAAAGAAGACATCCAGATGGCCAACAGACATATGAAAAAGTGCTCCATATCACTCAGCATCAGGGAAATACAAATCAAAACCACAATGCGATATCACCTCACACCAATCAAAATGGCTAAAATTAACAAGTCAGGAAATGACATGCTGGCAAGGATGCAGAGAAAGGGGAACCCTCCTGCACTGTTGGTGGGAATGCAATCTGGTGCAGCCACTCTGGAAAACAACCTGGAGGTTCCTCAAGATGTTGAAACTAGAACTACCCTATGACCCAGCAATAGCAATACTGGATATTTACCCTAAAGATACAAACATAGAAATCTACATTTTTAATGAATTCCCATTACATTTTTAATGAATTTTATGAACATAAGGAATCCAGTGCTATATTTTCAGAACTTGGGAATATAGTAAGCTGTCAATAAATGCTTCTTGTGTAAGTGAATAAAAGTTCTAGTCATTAAAATATCTTGAGCTTCATAAATACTAATTAAATATATAGGTTGCTAAAATGAACAGAGAAAAAATACATACACACTGGTTGATTTTTTTGCATATCAGAGATAATTAAATATTTTAAATTTATTTAGGCTTAAGAAAATAAAATATAACTCAAGTATATACAAACATTTATTGGATATTTATATTCTGCCATATTATTCTAAAATTTAATGGAAAGAGTATGTTCCTATTTTTAAGCAATTTACTGAAGAAGATGTATAATCCAAGGAGACATTGCAAATCACTATAACAGTGGTAATGGACAGTGATTGAATTAAAGCAAGCTGACATGAAAGGGTTTATGACAGGCTCTGTGGAAGTTGTGACTTAGCTAACTTTTAAACAATAGAATAAAGAATAGTCAGCAAAGCCAACGTTGGTGGCATCACAATTCCGGACTTCAAGCGCTATTACAAAGCTGTCATCATCAAGACAGCATGGTACTGGCACAAAAACAGACACATAGATCAATGGAACAGAATAGAGAGCCCAGAAATAGACCCTCAAATCTATGGTCAACTCATCTTCGACAAAGCAGGAAAGAATGTCCAATGGAAAAAAGACAGCCTCTTCAATAAATGGTGCTGGGAAAATTGGACAGCCACATGCAGAAAAATGAAATTGGACCATTTCCTTACACCACACACAAAAATAGACTCAAAATGGATGAAGGACCTCAATGTGTGAAAGGAATCCATCAAAATCCTTGAGGAGAACACAGGCAGCAACCTCTTCGACCTCAGCCGCAGCAACATCTTCCTAGGAACAACGCCAAAGGCAAGGGAAGCAAGGGCAAAAATGAACTATTGGGATTTCATCAAGATCAAAAGCTTTTGCACAGCAAAGGAAACAGTTAACAAAATCAAAAGACAACTGACAGAATGGGAGAAGATATTTGCCAACGACATATCAGATAAAGGACTAGTGTCCAGAATCTATAAAGAACTTAGCAAACTCAACACCCAAAGAACAAAGAATCCAATCAAGAAATGGGCAGAGGACATGAACAGCCATTTCTGCAAAGAAGACATCCAGATGGCGAACAGACACATGAAAAAGTGCTCCATATCACTCGGCATCAGGGAAATACAAATCAAAACCACAATGCGATATCACCTCACACCAGTCAGAATGGCTAAAATGAACAAGGCAGGAAATGACAGATGCTGGCGAGGATGCGGAGAAAGGGGAACCCTTCTACACTGTTGGTGGGAATGCAAGCTGGTGCAACCTCTCTGGAAAACAGCATGGAGGTTCCTCAAAATGTTGAAAATAGAACTGCCCTATGACCCAGCAATTGCACTATTGGGTATTTACCCTAAAGATACAAATGTAGTGATCCAAAGGGGCACGTGCACCCGAATGTTTATAGCAGCAATGTCCACAATAGCCAAACTATGGAAAGAACCTAGATGTCCATCAACAGATGAATGGATCAAGAAGATGTGGTATATATACACAATGGAATACTATGCAGCCATCAAAAGAAATGAAATCTTGCCATTTGCGACAACATGGATGGAACTAGAGCGTATCATGCTTAGCGAAATAAGTCAAGCGGAGAAAGACAACTATCATATGATCTCCCTGATATGAGGAAGTGGTGATGCAACATGGGGGCTTAAGTGGGTAGGAGAAGAATCAATGAAACAAGATGGGATTGGGAGGGAGACAAACCTAAGTGACTCTTAATCTCACAAAACAAACTGAGGGTTGCTGGGGGGAGGGGGTTTGGGAGAAAGGGGTGGGATTATGAACATTGGGGAGGGTATGTGCTTTGGTGAGTGCTGTGAAGTATGTAAACCTAGTGATTCACAGACATGTACCCCTGGGGATAAAAATATATGTTTATAAAAAATAAAAAATTATATAAAAAAAAAAAAAGAATAGTCAGCAAAGAACAGGAAAAGATCCAGGTACAAAGTATGCTCAAACCATGAATAGACAGAGCACCTAGTGTTTTAGGAGAGCTGAGAGTAGTTTGATATAGCAAGAGAAAAGTATGTAAGTGAGGGTGTATCAGTCAGAAGGAGAACCACTAGGAGGTAGGCAGATGATAGATGATGATAGATGGATTGATGATGGCTCGATGGTAGATTAAATAGATAGATGATAAACATTAGATAGATAATAGATAGACAAATGTAAAATTTAATAGTTACTTGACCTAATTCAAGTGTTGGAACTGATCAAACAGCTTCTGCCATGCTGAGGTCTTTACTGACAAAGTTTTCCTCCTGCTTCTGCCACTGGTGTCCCACCATATTAGTTCATCATATCAGTGGACCTTGGTCAGCAGCTGGGTTTTGCCTCAGCTACAGCCACATGTTCTTTCTCTGCTGCTCCTGTCATTGTCTCAACTCTGTGTCTTCCATCCCTTCCTCTTACTGTTCTACTTTTTCAGACTAATATGTTACTGCTTTGAATCTGCTGCTGTTGCGTGGGTGGGTTCTTATCATTCCCAGCTCTTTATTAAGAGTTACAGTGGTTCCTAAGGAATTTGGAATATATTCTGCATGGAACAAAATTTGAAGGAAAACAGGTGAGTACCTCAAAAGCATTTATTCCCACCAATAATTACTAGTGGATTGATACAGACATATGTGTTTCTGGTTTGTCATACAATGGAGGAAATGCCCTTTTGTATTAGGATACTTGTCTCCCCATCTAACACCCACTGTCCACCCCACTCTGCCACCTCCCCTGGCATTGGAGTAACTACCTATTTCTTTGTTGAAGATGCTACTCCCAATACCAAAAGTCTATGATTTATTCTCCCAATCCCTTACAACCTTTTGGTAGGTTCTTTTGGAGTTGTTGGTTCCTGAGGTAAGTAGGTATGCAGATTAGCCCAAGTCTTACCACTCACCACCTGCTACCACCAGGCATTAAATACACAGATATTTCCATTAGCTCCCTAAATCTTTATTCTTCAAACCAGAGCCACAATATGAAAATAAGAATTACTCTTTTATACATAAAACCTCTAAGTTTTGAAACTTCTGTTTTGTACTTTTAGACCTCTCTTTCAGAATTTCAATAAAATAACTAGATTTATCCCCTTCCACCATCTAGCTTGTTTGTCCTCAAAGGCCAACTATACAAGATTAACTTTAAAAAACAAATTAATTGTCCTACTGCTACTCAGTTTTTTGCTGTGGGTTCTTCTTTTTAATTATACTAGCATACTGTGTCATTGTGATAAACGTTATTTTGCAGTATTTTGTGGCAAGTATAACCTAGCCAGGAAACACAATCTGGTATGAGAAATCTCTGGGCAGTATATTTCAATATCCAGACAACTCTAATAAACTTTTGTTCCAATCTTCTTGTAATGTGACTATTTTCTGCAGTCTTTAGGAGACTATATAAAATAACACCTGAGAAACTCTTAAAATGTTAATACACACTGAGATTTTCCTACTATCAGATAAAAAATTGTGATATTTTAATAGGGGAGTCAAAATTTGAGTCCTAATTAAAACAAAAATAAAGAGACAGTTTTATAAATAGTAATACTATCAAGGAATTTTGGATTGAAGGAAATTTCCATGTATTTCGACTATTCACTATGTGAAAATTTTCCTCTGCAGCATAGAAGATGCTCAATTAATGTTTTGGATGAAAAGACTGGATTGAAAGAGATGAATAACTGAACTCTACTTCTAAAACTAATGATACATCATTATGCTAATTAATTGAATTTAAATATAATTTTTAAAAGACTATGTTGAAAGTGACCTGAATTAATTGATTGATATTTATTAATCCAAGTTATTTTTACCCATAAACTCTATTATATTTTATTTCCTGAACAATTTTGTTGAGCCTTATGAGATAAATCAATATGACCAAATACACGCACACACATATGCACACACTTCTAGACTTCCGTGTAATAGATAAAATGGGCCTCTTTTTTCCAATAAGTAATCTGTGTAAGGATAAAATTCTTAAATCTCCTAACTAAAGTTAAATAAAATTTAGACTGATTTTTCAGAAAAGTAAACATAACCCTAATGTAAAAATATTTTAGATTATAGGAATAAACAATTTCTATTTTTAAAAAAGAGCTGGAGCCCTTTAATTTCTTTAAACATAGCATTCCAACTATGATCAAATCCAGGTTTTTACCACAAAGAAAAGATATCCAAAGTATAAAACAAATAACTTTTTATATATTCATAGCCATTTTAACAATCTTCCTTTCAACTTTTCAATATATAATTCTTCTGAAATGTACAGTCAGGAACTCCAAGCCATTTTGACATAAATCCAGGAAGTACTGTATATTCTAGATTAAAATGGAGTCGAAAGCCTTTGATACATCATCAAAGCATTTCAGAATCATACACTTCTTCTGTGAACATTTATGTCAAACTTAAAGTAGCACGAAAATAGCTCTTTTTCTCAGTACTACCTCAAAGTCAACTGCTAACAGAACACATATTAAAGAAAATTTGAGAAATAATTTCACTTTTGTATTTGGATGTTGCATCATTCTTAGTTCACTTTTTGAAGTGTAGTCCTTATATTCCTTCCAGACATCAGTTTCAGCAGACGCTCTAGAATTGTGAGACCCTTGAAAAATTAGCTGCAACTACTTCTCATTTTCAGTAATTAATAGTATCTTAGGTATGCCTGACAGTTTCTCAGAAAGATCTGAAATTACAGGCTTAATTTACTTACTTCTCTCTTTTTTTTCCCATAACTTCCTGTTTTTTTGACAGCTGGAGCCAGAAACATGGGATGCTTTTCTTCAGCTGTTTTTCAAATTGTACAAGTGAAAACATAAAAGACAAAGGAGGTTTAGCCCCATAAACAGCCTCCATTTCAACTTATTCCTTTAAATCCATCTAGTAGATATAGGCACACCAACTGGGCCTTCAAGACTGTATAATTTATTTTATGAGTGCAGGCTTGTGTTTTGGATATGTTAACTTTTGCTCCTGGTAGAACATACCATGCCAACTATGTGCAAAAGTAAGTTTGGATCCTAGTACATTACCAGAAAACATTTGGGAAATTTATTTTTTTTTTCCTTCGGGAAACTCTTTGGGACAGTATCATCACAGTGAGAACTTAGGTGAAGTTTGATTCTATATTGGATCATAATATGGTTAAATCTAATCCTTCTTAGTTGTGCTTACCTATATGGAGATGGATAAAAGTAACAAAATGTTCTTTAAAGCATGAATATTTAACACAACTCCAGTTCTAATCATTTATTTTAAGGACAAAAATATGAATAAGAGTTTTTTCAAGTCAGGTTTGTCATAACATCATTAATCATAAAGAAAATTCTTAGTAATCCAAATATCCAGCAATGGATCACATAAGTGTACTAATGTTTGAGAAGCATGACTCAGGATTCTTAGGAAATCAGGAGGCCCATCTGCTACTGCAGCATTACTAGTCCCAGCATCTTAGTGTTCCATCAGGGAAGAACAGGAAAATTTTGTTCAATCAAGGAGATAAAATTAACCATTATACCAGCCTTCATTTTTATTTTATCAATTCTCCCTCTAGATTTTTACCTTTCCAAATCATGTATCTACTTATGTCAAACTCAATTCTTCTCTATCTTCTGCATCAAGACAAAGGGAAGAAAATTTCGCTTACTGCAGTCTGCATGACCCAAGAGCAGAAAGAATTGTTGATGTTGTTTTTGTTTTACCCAAAAGTCATCAGATGATGCATACAGACATGAATTCTTTTTTGCTGAAACTTTCTGTCCTAGAAACATTCTGCTATCATGAATCTCTTGGTGGGAATGACATTGCTGCACAAAAGGCCATACATGAAGGCTTTGGACACACACAGTTTCAGTCATAGTTTAAGGATTCCTGATGTGGGCGGTTTTACTTGTCCGAGAACACGTGATTTTTACCTAATTTGCTTGCATTCTTCCTTCCCTGTCAATGTCTTCTCAACCCAATGAGAATAGTGACTTTGAGTTGTGAAAGGAGAGAAAAAAACCAACTCTGAGTTCAACTTGTAGCAACCCTAACTTCTGGAACTGAAAAAGATTTGCTCAAAATGCAGAGTCAACTGAAAGATGAATTATTTAATAAATTATTGGAGGAGGGGATTATGTATTTTTTGTTTTTGTACTTGCACAAGAGCTATTGTCATTTAAAGACTGTTCATGTTAAAGACGTTAGGAACTGCAAGGAACCAGTACTGGTGGCCGGCTATAAATTGCTAGCATCTATTTTGATTGGTTGGTACTTGAGCCATTGTGAAATGTTTCAAATCTTACTTTTGCATTTAAACCAAATCCAAATCATATTTAGGATACAGTTTAGCTACATCCTTTATGGGACTTCTCTGGAGCAGTGTTGTGCATTTTTTTCATCCTGAAATATTGCTACCTAAATTTATTACATGTATATTTTGCTAGCCATGTGACAACTTGATAGTTGTAAATCTATTTTGCTTATACTGCCTCACAATTTAGAAATGGCCCTGCTGAGAAACCCTTATTTTAATTGTGTATTACTTGACAGAGTAGCAAAATAAGAGTTTAAGTACCAATTCAAAGGGTAAATCTCAGTTTGCTTTTCTAAATGGCATTTAAGTTTGTCTCCCCCATTATAAGGTCAACAGCAATCATTCCTTTATTTTGAGAAATATCCCAATCTATTTGACCTTCTTACCTCATAATACTGTGGTTGTTATGAAGACATAAATTTGTTGCCTAATCTAATTTTTAAAGGGCTTTTATAAATTATAGCACAATCTGTGCATGTTGTAAAACCATCATACACACACACACACACACACACACACCAGTACTTAATTATATAAATTATAAAGTAAAATCTCCCATTCATTTTTCTGTCCATTATATATTCCCCAGAAGAAGTCACTGCACTAAAAGGAAAATCTGGTAATGCAATGTTTATTAAAAAAAATGCTGCTTTACCTGTATTTTTAGGTGACTTTAAAGGTAACCACACAGGTCATGCAGAAGCTAGTCTTAGCAGGAAGTGTTGTGATTCTCCTGGAACACACGAATATAAGAGGCTTGTGAGGGGCTACCAGGAAGCTGTCTCCCACTCACTCCCTCTCTCCCCTGGGAGGTCGTTAAGAAATTTCTCATTCCATCCCAGGTTTTGAGGGTATAAACTGTTCTTGTCCGCCCGCCCCACCCACTCTGAGCATAGCTGACACTGCTTGGCTCAGTCTAGAATTGGCTCCTCAACCGCAGACTATCTCAACAACTTGTATGGCACTCACCTGGCCCTTTTTGTTTGGGTGTCATCGTTTTGGTTGTCTGGGACAAGGGCCAGGTATGCTGGCACCTTTGGCTACTCTTCCTTTTGCAGTCTATGTTAGTAATAAATGGTCTAAATTTCAAGGTATCTCACTATATCTTTACCAGGTGAATCTATCTGGTCTTGGACTTGACCTTTGTTTTGCCTTTATCTTTTGTGCTTACCATATTAACCCGTTTAATTCTCAAAATAATTTTAGGAAGTAAGTGCTTTTTATGAGGATAAACTGGGGACTATAGACTAAATGTTTCTGTCCTCCCAACCCAAAATTCCCAAAAGGAATTCATATGTAGGAAGTGGGGCCTTTAGTAATTAGGTTTGGATGATGTCATAAGGGTGGTACCTCCATGATGGCATTAGTGTCCTTTTAAGTACTGGAAGGAGAATTAAGAGCTCTCCCTCCCTCTCTCTCTCTCTCTCTTTCTCTGCAAGCAAAAAGTAAGATGGTGACTGTCTGTAATTCAAGAACAAAGCCCCAACTAGAAACCAAATCTGCCAGCACCTTGGTCTTACACTTCCCTCAGGCCTGGGAGAAATAAATGTCTGTTGTTTAAACCACCCAATCTGTGGTATTTTGTTATAGCATCCTGAGTGATCAAAAACACTGTGATATAGAGGTAGCATAGGTCATCCTGGCAATTGGTAGGTTCCCATTCTAAACCAAGATGATTTTGTCATGGAGACTGTACTCTTAACCACTGCACTAAGCTGATTTTTGTATCGTCCAAAATTATAGTTCAAAAAAAAAAAAAAAAAAAAGGAAGAAAGCCAATCAACCAGGATGGCTATAATCAAGGACAAAATTCATAAATATTGATAGGGATGTGGAGGAATTGGAACCCTCATGCGCTGCTGATAGGAATTTTAAATGGTGCAAGCCACTGGGGCACATGGGTGGCTCAGTCTCTTGAGCATCCAGCTCTTGATTTTGGCTCAGGTCATGATCTCAGGGTCCTGGGATTGAGCCCTGCATCAGGCTCCATGCTCGGGAAGCGAGGTGGGGGGTGTCTGCTTGGAGGATTCTCTCCCTCTTCCTTTGTTTCTCCTCTCTCTCTTAAATAAATAAATAAATCTTTTAAAAATTAAATAATAAAATAAAATAAATTAAATTGAAATTGTGCAGCCCCTTTGTAAAACAGACACTTTATCAAAAGGACTTTGCAATTCTACTCATAGGTGTATACCTAAGAGAAATGAAAATATATGTCTTCACAAAAAACTTATACAGGAACATTCATAGCAATACATTATCTTTATCCATTCATCCATTGACAAGACTCAGGTTGTTTCCATACCATGTTTATTGTGAATAATGTTGCAATGAACATGGGAATACAGGTATCTCCTCAAGATAATGATTTATTTTAGTTCTTTTTGGACTCCAATATATCTGTTATTATTTATTTTCATGATCCTCAGATAGTTGCTTTATGTATTCTGCCCTGGTTTTTGCATTGTAATCAGTGGCATAAGTTAAAAAGAATGGACTTACTCCAATTTAGCCAGAACTGGAACTGTTTCTGGCCAATCCCCTCACCCTAAGCAGGGAGGTGAGGTATTCACCTTTATAATATATAAAATAACCTTTAAAATAACTTCTTACATAACTTCTTATCATAAAGGTTACCTTGTAATAAGAATTCTTCAATTTTGTTTTCAGTATACCTGTAGAGTGCCACACATAAAAGGTCACACGGTGACTATAATTTTAATAAGAATCAAGTAATAAGCAGTGAATCCAAGAGAAGAGAGGGAGACATCATTTTTCTTTAGAAGTTAAAAAACACTCAGTAAAATCTGTGGGGAATTAGGGCAAAGCAGCCATGTACAACAGCCAGAGATGGAAAATGAGAAATCAGGCATAGTGACTGTTCTTTTGACATCCAGTAGAAATGAATCAACATTCACTATTGTAACTCAGGCAGAATTGGGGTGGCTTTAGGGATTAAAAGCTTCCTGGAAATCTTTGAAGAGTTGAACCAAGGTTAAGAAAAGAGTAGATTTGGGAAAATAAGCTGGCAATCCAAACCATGTAAATATTTGTATGCTCCTCTAAACTCTGCCCACCTAGTTACAATAATGTTTTCTGCTTTAAAGGTAAGTGACTGAGACGCTGCCTCTATTCCAGACACACCATGGTATGTGTGAGGGGGTCAGACTGGGGGAGGGACAGACTCAGGTTAGGCTACAATACCAGGAAGCAAGTACTCAAAGAGTGGTGGCTACAGAAGGGACCAAAAAGGCAGGGACGCTGGATTTCTTGTACCTGCACCCCTTCCTTCAAAAGCTTATGAAGCAGTAATGGGAGATTCTATAAACACACTGTACTTTCATCTTGCTTTCAATAGATTGCTTCTTGTTTTAGAATTAAAACTCTTTCATATTAACTGGGAGAGGATGACTGTAAAACTGTGTAATTTTGGTTATGGCTGTGTTCAGACCTCTGTGTTTTTCAAATCGTATATTACAAGAAAATAAATGACTACAAATGGGTTACAGGTAAACTTCTATATATAACACTTTATTGACCCTAAGAAGAATGTTTTCCACTTTGCAATAATGTCAGTCAATATTAAGAATTTGAGGTCTTATTAAAAGATTTTCTAAAAATGAAAGCTCTTAGAAATAAATCTGTAGCCACAAAGTAAAGTAGATCATGTGATATGACAGCCATATAATGGGAAATTCACTATAAATTAGCCACATGAAACAGCACAACTAGGATGATACATTATCTTTTACTATCAAAAATGTGCTTTGTTCGGCATTGCAACATAGAGTATCTTATTGGCAGGAAAATAAAAGGCTGTTGGGTTTGTCCCAGCTGTGTACTTAACAAAGCCCCACAGCTGCTTTTTTAGATCTTTTGTGGTAAACCATTTAAGAAGAAAGGGAGTGTGTTTTATCATAAACATCCTTATCCATGTTCTCCCCAATTCTTTCTTCACCTCAGACTTCTTTCAAAATGCAGATCTTGGCCTATTATCAGAAAGTAAAGAAACCAAAGTTTTGCAACTAGAACTTTAATAATTTTTTTTTTTACTTTTAAGTGCATCAGTGAACCAAAGAGTGAACCAGCAGCCAGTGACTGGGAAACAGAGGGAAGTAGTTCTCCTCCGGGACACACACCACATCCCCTAATCAGAAGCTTGGCTGGTAACTGTTGGAGTGGTCACAAGAACCCACCTCCCAGCTCTGGCATTAACTCTAACCATAGTATGGTTACCCAGGTGGATCAAAAGAGCTCAGTCACATGCCATGAGAATTCACCAAATGGCCCCTGTTGCATTCCTACACTCTAGCCTGGCAGAGATACATCAGACTTTCTGGGCTATTCAAGAGTTTTGACCACATAATATCCAAGGAAAAGAGCACAATATACTAAAAGCTTCAAAACTTTGATGGAGAAATCCACAGAACTTTTGGACAATTGCCTTTCACTGAAACTAAGCTGACTCTTTAGGTTTTAGTACAAATCAAAAGCAAGTATTCTCTCAGGGTATTCAAAATGGCACCACCAGTTCTTCTCTATTGACCATACCAGGAAGACTCTTGAAGCAGGCTTCCTGTTGCTGCTCCCCTTTGTTCCTCGATTAAACTGTAAAATACGAGCTCTGTGATTTCTGGTTCATGCTTCTCATTTCATGGTTTTAAATTGAGAGTAAAAATTTCCTGACCCCCTCTTCTTTCATTATTACTCATTTTTCTCAAACCAGGCAGTAGAGTGAGAATGAATAAAATGAATCCTCTGGCAAGCCTGGATCTTAGTTTACCCCCAGAAGACTACACTATCAGCTTTGGGAAGGTGTGCAGGACTTTGGCCTCTGTTTTTTAGGAAAAAAAATTGCTGGTTGTTTCCTGGTTTTCAATCTGTTCTATGGGAAATGTGAGAGAATATATAGCCTTGAATTTAGGATAGGTAGCATATCCTTCCAAGGATTTAGGAACATAAGTAGCGAGATTATGGGATTATAAAGAAATTTAACTGTTTTTCCCTACAGTTTGGTGGTTTCTTCTGGCCTCTGTGGAGTCTTGTGTCACCTCCAGTAGAAGATATCCAAGGTCTTGGAGAGAGGTGCAACAAATCACCCAACCTCCCTCTTTTCACTGCGGCAGGCAGTCCTGTTTGGTCAGTGGTTTGGCAGTGCTGATGGAGCAATGAGAGTGGAGAAAGAGAATAGGAGGTAACGGCTAAAATATATGTTAAGAGTTATTGATGCACTTCTGCCCATCACACCCTTTAACAATCAAGATTTGGTTCTACAATAATTCTCATTAATCCCAACAGCAACTGTAAAATGACTCAAAATAGATTTAAAACATTTGCTTATTTGGAACTAGCTAATTCAGATATCTTACTCTCAGAGACACCCACAGATAAATACCTTTTCAAAAACTCAATATGTGTATATGGGGATTTCTTTTCTTTATTTATATATTTGACAGAGAGACAGCAAGAGAGGGAACACAAGCAAGGGGAGGGGAAGGGGGAGAACCAGGCTTCCCGCTGAACAGAGAGCCTGATGCGGGGCTTGATCCTAGGACCCTGCGATCATGACCTGAGCGGAAGGCAGATTCTTAACAGCTAAGCCCCCCAGGCACTCCATATATGGGGATCTTATCCATGAAATGACACCATAACCAATGACAGGGATAAATGACTTAAAAATAACATTCTAGGGGCGCCTGGGTGGCTCAGTGGGTTAAAGCCTCTGCCTTCAGCTCAGGTCATGGTCTCAGGGTCCTGGAATCAAGCCCCGCATTGGGCTCTCTGCACAGCAGGGAGCCTGCTTCTTCCTCTCTCTCTGCCTGACTCTCTGCCTACTTGTGATCTCTGTCTGTCAAATAAATAAATAAATAAAATCTTAAATAATAATAATAATAATTCTTTGGATGAATTTTCGGAAGACGAAACTTACAAAAATAGAACATCACTTACTTCCTTATTTAGTTTAATGTTTTTTCCTAGTATATGCCTTTATAGGGACAGTTGAAGTGTGTTACCTAATTATCCTTAAAATTATTCCTTAATTTTTCCTTAAAATTATGGAAACAAAATAAAGTGTTCTAAAGTATTTAACAATATATTACACATTTTTTTATCTTCCCAAATATTTCTGTCTTACGAATTTTTTACTTCCTTTGGAAAACTATCTAGTCTTTACATAGACTTTAAATTGAAAATCTAGTATCATGAGAGGTGACACCAATGACTTGTACAATTGATTGACTGAATTGCTTTACTCATAGTTTTTATAACATCGAGTATCCAGAGTTTTAGGAAATCATGGATAAATCAGGCACACATCCTTACTGCAAGAAGTTAAGTGACTAGGAAGGGAGAAAACATCTGTATAAATAACTATGGTTTAAGGAATAAATGGTTACATGCAGTGAAAAATGATACATGTACTGTTATATGTATGTAGTGTTTTTTGCTAGTTTTTTACATATGAGTTTTTAGAAAAAAGCTACTTTAATAGAATTATATAGCTAGAAAAGGTGAACTAGTTATGGTCTTCTGTAGGGAGGTAATTTGAAAGACTACACTTTTTAGTCTACATTAAAAAATCTCAATAATATATGTGTCCACCTAAAATTTTTTTAAACTCATATCTATATTTCATAAATTATTCTAAAATTCATAAATAAAACTTTATAAAAAAGAGTTCTAATAAAATATATCTTTTAAATATCTATAAGAGAAATTCTTACTAATTTTGATAATTAAGTATTATAAGAGGGGAAGATTCTTTGCAAAACTCTGAGTATAAAGAAAGATCTTGGGACACCTGAGTGTCTCAGTTGGTTAAGTGTCTGCCTCCAGCTCAAGTCATGATCCCAGGGTCCTGGGATCAAGTCCCACCTCGGACTTCTTACTCAACAGGGAGCCTGCTTCTCCCTCAGCTTGCCTTTCCCCTTGCTTGTTCTTGCACAGTCTCTCTCCCTTTCTCTCTCTCTCTCTCTCTCTCTCTCATTATGACAAATAAATAAATAAAATCTTAAAAAAAAAATCTCATCCAGGAGGTATAATATGAGCAGGTGGTAAGAAAGGGTAGATTCTAAGCATAAAAAGATAGAGAACAGGTAGTCTGGGGGAGACTACAGAGAGACCAAACACATGGAGTGGGGGAAAGTGGGTGTATCTGTGAATGCTGGGTAGGCTTGCTGGTCTCTGAGAGCAGTTCTGATAAATTCAGTAGGGAGATTGGAATCACAATGTAGTAGAAGGATTGCATTTATTTGGCGTGGCTATTCCTGGATGACAGTGGGAAGACATCAAAGAGAATGAACACATGATATTCAAATTGTTCTTTAGGAAAACTAATTAACTGCCATGCTGTGAGTGCACTGGAATGAGGAAACTTATTAAAATGTTGCTGTAATAGTTCAGGTGAAGACTAAAGATGAAATACTGAGTGACTGAGGGAATGAGGGAATGAAAGGTGTAACAGAAAGAAGGGGATGGTTGCCGATGACCTTGAAAGACCCCTCCCCTAGAAAGACCCCTCCCTTAGTAGACAGATAGGATAACTAACCGTTTGTTTGCTTTTCTGTGAACCGCTGGCTTTTAGGCGTAAATTAGGTTATTAATTGCTTATTAATTGCTCTTTTGCCCTTCTGTAACTGCTTGGCTTATAGAAATAATAGAAGACGCCATGATGGCACTCCTACCTTCCCCCTTCTTGTTCCCCCTCCCTGCCTCTCTCCTCCCGCGCGTGGGCCCTCAGAACCAATCAGCTTGTTCCCCCTTCCCGCCTCTCTCTTCGCGCGCGTGGGTCCCCAAAGCCAATCAGCAAACTCCACTAAGGCCTTTTTCAAAAGTTCTAACTGTCAACCAATCAGTTGCGCCCCACCCAAAACTTGTTTGTACCTGTCTATAAAAACCCGGCACCACCCCAGCCGGGTGTGCTCAGCTAGCAGGAGCTGCTGACCACCCGCAGGCGCGCGCTGACCACCCGCAGGCGCCTGCGTAACAATAAAGAACCTCTTGCTGATTGCATCCAGTGGCAGTGTTGGATTCTTGGGTAAGGGGATCTGCGGGTCTTTCAACCTCATGACAGAATTAATCATACATTAAATGATGTGAAAAACTCTAACTCTCCACTCCGTTGCCCTTGAAATATAAAGATGACCCTTGCTTAGGAAGACTATTGCATAAACACTGAAAAATTTCAAATAATGGCCCAAGTGAATCTTGAAAACAGCTATGGTTAGCATACTACGTCAGTCTGAATTTCTCCTTGTTCTTGCATAAAAAGTTCAGAGTCATGTACTCAGCGTACTTTTCACAGCACTATGCAAGTGTCAAGTTGACTAAAAGCACGTATTTCCATCTGATGTCAAACATACTGCCAAGCTTTAATTTTGCAATGAAGCTGCAGTATGTCAAATAGGAAATCAGAGAACTCTGATCGCCTGACTTTCATTGTACTAGCAAACCTGTGGATGCATATTGTCCTGGTTTGGGAATTGAAGAGAAGTCTCACCAAGGTCATTTGGCTCACAGGGTAAATAAGCCTGTGTATGTGAGCTGGTATTTTTATGTCAGTGATTTACTTGACTGTCTCTTCAAATTAAGCTTCAACTACCCTACCTTTCTTTATGTCAGTTGTTCTTGCTTAAGTCTAAATAAAGGAAATTTAATCCAGTCAAACTATAGACTGAAAATAAACACTGTAGGGGAAAAGTAAGCAGCCTATGTTATTGGAATTCCAAGAGCTCTTTGAGTTCGGCCAATACTACTCTTACTGCGGACACTCCAGTGGGACCCTTGGTAAGTGCATAAACACAAAGCCAAGTACTATCAAATAATTATCTGGCAATATCAGAAGAAAATTTCCATCTTATTTAAGGAAAAAAAAGCACCCTTCGGTGTCAGGGAGCATAACTTAACAGTGAGGAAATCCACACTGGCATGTGATGGCTTTCCCCCATTAAGCCATAAAGGGCAGGCTGAGTTATGTTCATGCCTTGCCAAACAAGTTTTAGCTGAAGGCAGGAAAGTGGAAAATGCCTGGTCATTTCATTGTGCGATGCAGAACACTAGATATATTAAGAGACAAGCAAGAGGTAGCAATTTATTGACTGACAAACACGCTCAAATGGAAATAGGGAGCCAGAGGACTGGCCATTGAATAGAGTTTCCTGTAATAGTTTGCAACTGAAATTTCCTGAAAAAGACCACCCTCCTAGGAAATGGAGAACTGTTCACATGTGCCTGGTACTGGCCATCTGAATGGTTCACATGTTCAAGCCAGACAATTTAGGAAATTATATGACTAGAATTTTAAAATCTGCATTTCTACTTCATATATCCCAAAACACCACCATATTTCTTATCCTATAATCTTTTAAGCTTAAAATTCCACCAGAGAAAAGTTTAATGAAAACTGTTCTCTTCTCACCTTTGAAATCCTTTCTTATTAATTTGAAGTGACTATGCAAATTGTGATTATTGAACAGTCTAGATCATAGAGTGTTTCTGAAGTGGCTTTTATATTGAAGGAGAGAGTGGAGAGAGAGATGAAGAGGAGAGAAAAAAGAAAGAGAAGAAAAAGAGAGGGAAGAGAGAGAAACAGAACATGGGCGAAAGAATATCCCTCATTCGAGGAGAGGAAAGAGAACTAATTTACCTGACTTTTGCACATGTAATTAATTTACTTCTCAGAATAGTCCACTGTGGTTATTTTGAACCTCATTCTATAATTGAAAGAGAAAGTAAGAGATGTTAAATAAGTTGTCCAAAGTCAAACAGGTAGGAGAAATTCAATAGGAAGATTTTTCCCTGTAAACCTCTGGCTGATAAATGGTATAGCCCTGGTGCTCCCTAGAGCTTCCCTGAGCATGCCAAGAGTTGATAAAGAAAGCTCTTTGAGAATTATTTTAATCACTAAAATTTATTTCTATTATATCAGTGGTTTTTATTCAAGGGAAGAATTTTTAAAATGTTTTTCTTTTAAGTGTTTAGGGGCACCTGGGTGGCTCAGTTGGTTGGGCAGCTGCCTTCAGCTCAGGTCATGATTCCAAGGTCCTGGGAACAAGCCCCGCATCAGGCTCCCTGCTCAGCAGAGAGCCTGCTTCTCTCTTTCCCTCTGCCCACCGCTCTGCTTACCTGTGTTCTCTCTTTATCTCTCTATCAAATAAGTAAATAAAATCTTTAAAAGAAAAAGAAAGTGTTCCACAATTCACCTTATCATTCTGGGATAAAGACGTCTTCCCCAGTTCTGCCACAGCTTGGCTGTGTGACCTTAGGCAAGTTACTTACACTCCCTGAGGCTCATTTTTTTTTTCATATGTGAGATAGGAACAATAAAATCACCTTCATAGGTTATTATACTATATGAGATAATCCATGTAAACTTTTAGCACAGCATCTGCCATATAGTGATGATCATACAGTGATAACCAGGTAGATTATGCCGCTTTAACAAACTACCATCAAAATATCAGTGGTTTTAAAGGATTAAAGCTAAATTTTCATTCACTTAAGTGTCAATCCTGGGACAGCTGAGCTCTAAATTAGGCTCACTCGGGGTCTCAGAATGAGGGGAGTTTCATTTCAGTGTGGCACATGCTTCCTTGGTCACTTAACAAGAGCAGTGATGATAGTGACTTGGGCCACGGGTGCTCAAGACCTATCATTTGTGAGTGAAACACAATACTTCTGCTTGTATTTCATTAGTCAAAGAGAGTTTCATGACCCAGCCAAATCCACTGGGTTGGAGTAGGGTTGGGGGTAGGGTAGGATGTGTAACCATATTATGCACCTAGAGCCAATCACAACAACTGTTTAAAATAACTTTTACCATTCATTTACAAAAAGGAATATGAACTGAAATCCTCTTTATCAAAAAGAATTTAATCAAATCATTTCTAATGAAATTTTATTATATTAGCAAATGCAAATTTCCCTCCCTACCCAAATTTATCCATTCCCAAATTTAACTACTGCAAAATTAGAATTAAGGAACATTGGTACCTGGGAACCAAGTGTGACTTCACTAAATGAAGACCTTTTCCTCTTGCATAATTTTCACACAGATATCCCAGCATCCTAACTGTATTTTTCAACATTTGCCTTTTAATTCTCTCTCCTCTCCTCTCTCATTCTATCTCTCAATTTCCTTCCCTTTCCCTCTCTCCCCCCATCTCTCTACTCTGTGTGTGTGTGTGTGTGTGTGTGTGTGTGTGTGTAACCATTTGAGAGAAAGTCACAGACATGATATTCTATTACCTTCAAGTATCTTAATACAGATTTACAACAAAAGGCATGCTCCTATATAATTAGAGTACAATCATAAAAATGAGGAAATTAACATTGATTTAATACTACCCTGCAATCCACATAACCCATTCAGATTTTGTCAATTGCCCCAATGATATCATCTATGAACTCTTTCCCTTGTGGTTCGGAATCCATTCATTTAGTTATCATGTCTCTGGAGACTCCTAAATTAGAGTAGTTCCCCAGAGTTTTATTTTTCCCTCGTATTTCATGATCTTGACTTTTTCTTTTTCTTTCTTTCTTTCTTTCTTTTTCTTTTTTTTTTTTTTTGAGGCATGCAGACCAGTTACTTTGTAAAACAGTCCTTATTGTCTGTTTGCCTGATATTTCCTGGATTTAGAGTATGCATTCTTTTGGTAGAAGTTCCAAAGGAGATGCTATATTCTTCTCAATGTATCATATCAATAAGTACATAATGTTGACTTACCACTCGTTTAACCAAATATCTGTCAGATTTCTCTACTATAAGAATACTTAAGTGAGTGGTGTGAATTGTATAAGACTGATGAATTACAGACCTGTACCACTGAAACAAATGATACATTATATGTTAATAAAGAAAAGAATACTTAATAAAGTTTTTGTATTTGAAATTTTTTAATAAATCATTTAATGGAAAAAATATTTTGTAACAATTTAATTATCATGCTTGTTATCAAATATTCACTCCCCAGTTTCAAAATCTATTGATCATTTTTGTTCGAATTAGTTATTACCAAGAGGTTTTTAAATGTCCACTTTTAAAGTCCATTATTTCTTAGTAGCTGACATGTTGCTCTAAGATAGAGATTTCACTTTTCTCTTATTTATTCATTCATCCCTTAGATTGGCATGCACTGTTAAGTTCCTATTTTATCCAACATGTCATCACACATTACTATCATCCTTCTTTCAATGCTCCAATTTTCCTAGATTTGAAGATTAGAAGTACTGTAAAGCTGGCTTCTGTATTCTCTTGACATTTCCCTCACCATTCTTTGAGCAATTCCTATTTTCTTAGGCAAAAAAAGATATCCAAGGCTCATCGGTATTTTTTCTGCCCTAGTTTTGAAATCAGTCATTTCTGTAAATACCTCTGGTTCTTCTTAGTAGGAAGTGATATTTAGAAAGCAAGATCTTGTCACCCATTGTTTCTGCAATGTCATTGCTTTATGGGCCCTCTCAGAAAGAGGAAATTATGAGTTCATATCAATACCTTCAATTCCAATTCAACTTCATAGGGTTTATTGTGTATCCTTCACCCCAGTCCTTCTGATTTGTTAGAGTCATTGCTCTTGCCCCAGGTTCTTGAGGTGTCTGAGGACCCTATTTTTTTATCATAAAACTATTTAGAAATTACAGTAAGAATTGAAAAGAAAATACTTTTGTATGTGTGTGGTCTCATTTTATTCCCAGCCAAAGTATTTCTGAAATTCCCACAATAAAGGCTGGAGAAGGCAGACTACTTTCAGGTTTGAACAATGTTTTTATGCCCACAAATTTACAAAGTAGGACAATAAATGTTTTGTTTTGTTTGTTTGTTTGTTTTTGTTTGTTTGTTTGTTTGTTTTAGTATATGTACCTGTGCATATAAGAGACAGAGAACAATCTACAGTGGCACTTCTGATTCTAGCCAAAATGGAGTACCCTTGTTCCTCCCAGTTTCTCTCTAAAAAGTTATTAAAAACAAAAACAAAACAACAACAATAAAAACCAAACACAACAAAACCCCGTACATAATACACAGAAAAAAGCAGCTTAGGAAGACTATAAAAAGTGGAAGTAAGACAGACTGTCTTGGAACCTCAGAACTTAAGGAACAACATAGCGGTGAACCCTCTGGGTTTCCCCAATTGCATTTTATATATCCCAGAGAAAGTACTTCTTTGTGTCCTATATATCCCAGAGAAAGTCCTTCAACCCTCAACTGCCCACAAGTGCAGGAAAAAACAAACAAATGAAAAAAATATCAAGAACATCCTATTCCCCCTAGCCAAATGATGGAGAAAGGGAATTCGATCAACAGAAAGCATTTTTCCTACTACAGCTAAATATTAAGAATGAGAGCAAGAAAAAGAAAACCCCATACTCCACTATGGTTTTAGTGAGGCCAAGCAGCAAAGTGTTCTTTCACCCTCCACCCTCCACCCTGTGCATGGGAGCATGGTGTTCTATTTTCTCATTCGGTGGTGTCAATATTTCCAAGCAGCGTACTGAGCCTCCACCCCAACCCAGCATCAACAAGACTAGAAAAGGTGATGAAACGCAGGGCTAGTCAACACTGCTAATGTCAGCTGACCCAGAGAGGAGCTGAATGCCTATACCCACTCAGCAGCAATGAGACTGACTAAAGACGGGCAGCACTGGCCTAAGCTAGTCAGTACTTCATTTTCCCTACGCTGGTGTCAGCAGGGCTCAGTATGGAGCTGAGCTTCCATCCCAGTCTGGCATCAATAAAACAGGAAAAGATGGTAGAGGGCCAGGCTTGTTGGCACTCCACATAACTTCTCTACAACCCCAATGTCACCAGGGCTCGGTGGGGAACTGAACTTCTAACCCAGCTCTGCCGCAGCAAAGCAGTGACACTGAACATAAACACTCTACCTGACTCTCATACCACACATCAACAGGTAACTGCCTCAAAAACAAAACAAAACTAAGGAGATATCAGAGTCTCATAATATAATACCCAGCAGACAATTGTGAATCAGAGGAAATTCTCAACCTGAATGAGAAAAGACAATCAACAGAAATCAACATCCAGAATCATCAGATTGGAATTAAGTGACAAGGATTTTAAAGCAGTCATCAAAATATTTGATTAAGCAATTATGAACATTCTTGACACAACTAAGAAAGAAAATCTTAGCAGAAATTAAGTTATACTAAAAGACCCAAATGGATGATACTAGTTGATAACACTGCATTGTATGATTAAAATGTTTGAAGAGAACAGAACTTCAATGTTCTCATTAAAAAAAAAAAAAAAACTAAAAATATAAGTATGTGAAATGATGGGTGTCTTCATTAACTCAGTGGGGAAATCCTTTCACAATGTATACATATGTCAAATCATCATGTTGTACATTTAAATGTCTCATAATTTTATTTGTATTTAAACCTCAATAAAGTTGGGGGAAAAGAACCAAATGGAAATTTTAGAACTGAGAAATACAATAATTGATGATAAAAACTTGCTGGATGGACTTAGTCATAGAATGGGGATAACAGAGACTAGAATCAGTGAGCTGATATGTAGACTCTCACAGTGAGTGAGATATGTAGAATTTACCCAGTATGAAAAACAGAGAGAAAGTAAACCAATAAAAAGAAAATAGTGTGTCAAGAATCTGTGAAACAGTAATGAGCGCTCTAATATTTATACCAATGGAGTCACATTAGAAAAGGAAAGAAAGAATGGGATTGGAAACTCTCCAAATTCGGTGGAAAACATAAACATCACATTCAAAAAGCTGAGGAGACCTCAAAGAGAATAAATCCAAAGAATACTAAGCCGAGACTTATCATAATTAAATTTGTGAAAACAAAAGGCAAAGAGAAAATTTTGAAAGCAACCAGAGAGAAAAATACCCATTACCTATAGAGAATAACAATTTGAACCTAGCCAGTTTTTCAACTGAAACCACTGGGATTAAAGGGATACAAGAATTCTGTATCAAGAGAAAAATATCCTTCAAGAATGAGAGAAAGTCAAGATATTCTCAGGAGGAAAACTAAAACAATTTCTTGCTAGCATACTTAACCCTAAAAAAAGAAAAAAAAATGGTGAATGGAAGTTCTTTAAACAGACAGGTAATCATAACTGTTGCGGACCACTTCTTCTTTGTTACCCCTGCAAACAGTTTCACTGGAGGAGTGAAATATAGATATTTGGTATTGAACAATGGTGTTATCTGGAAACCCTGCCTAAGATCCCAGGACATTGAGCAATGCCATCTGATACAAGCTGGGAAGTGTGAGGTGTGACCCTGGTTTTCTGTTGGTTTGTGACAGAAATGTGAGTCTCCTTTGAAGCCTTAGCACATCTTTTTGAAGACGGAGAGCCAAAGACAAACGACAGAGCCTTTCAGTATTTGAGTCGAGCCCTGAGCTAACATGGCACCAAGAATGCAACTTTCCCAAACTCCCCCAATGACAGAAGGGACATTGCTTAGAAATACACCTGGGAGTGCTCTTGTAGGAAAAACACCAGTGATAGAGACCTGAAACTCAGCCCAGGACTATTTTCCTGGCAAGAAAAGAAGAGTTGGATTCTTCAATTTTGTTCGAAAAAAGTTAGGGGTGAGGGTTGAGGAATAGTATGAAGGTGTGTTTTAAGGTAAAAAAAAAATAATAATAATAACTTTTCCATTATTCCTCTGCCTGATATCCATAGTCTGGAGCATATCAAAAGCAGTTAAAAATAAAGTGGATTGTTTTGCTAATCTGTCATCCCAGTGTGGTTTCCATATTATTTAAAATAGCAAGCTATCTTTGGGTGACATTTTGCTTCGGTGATGTAAATTGTAATTTTCTTTATGATGTCAGAACTAAGTTATTTAGTAAGTGGGAGGAAAGCTATCTAACAGAATGTACCTTAATAGGAAGAAACTCAGTTGAACTGAATAAACTAGAGTTTACATTCCCTCAGTCTCTATTTTTCAACTAATATTACCCCATGCTACTGGAGTCTCAGCCAAAAATTGAGTTTTATTCTTTCTGGTCCCGTGATTTCCTTTCAGTAAGAAATGTTCAGGCTTAGACACATTAATAAATGCAAATAAATTTAGCTAAAATTTGTTTGGCTGATTCCCAAAGAAGATCAAGAAAGGAAATAGAGAATGCAAATTATAAACCTATTTCAAGGAGCACTTTGAAATTGGCAAGGTGGAAGGAATAGTGTTTTATGGTGGTTCAGATATGTGATATGTTTTATAGAGTGTTCAGAAAAAAAGAAAATGATCAAACCATAGTCTCTTAGACATAGATGGCATGGCAAGGGTTTTATTTGATACCTAGTCAATATTTGAAAATGACTTCAATTCGTTTCAAGCATAGTACTGGATAAGATTTGTTGAAGAAAACATCCTTATAAGGCCCATGGAGGTATTTGGAGTAGATTAGATTTCATTTGTGCTGTAAGGGGAAAATACTCAATATTCCTTTTATATGTGAAGGAGTTATTCAATTACCAGCAGGTAGACTGCCGCTCTCGTCTCTCACAACTGCCAGGCTTGCATTAGGCAGAGTAATTACATGTGCTTTATTAAATGACTTGTTAGTATTAGTCTTCCCCCAAAAAGGATTTGTGGTGAGAAATGAGTAGACTGGAAGACACCAGTCCTGAAACTCTGTGGCTGTTCTTGAGGACTGCATGGGATTGCTTTACAACAAGCACTTTGAGAAAAAAAAAGGAACACATTCAAACTCAATATTTATTAGTGTGCCAAAAATAAAATACAAGCCTCTATCTAAAATGCATGTACTAGAGGGAAGTTTCAGAATGACCAGCATTTTTATTATTTTGTTTATTAATTTGATATGACCTTTTCATTTTATTTTGCTTGGTTTTAATTCCTTAGGTCTTCTGCCAGTCACAATACTGAAGTCCTAAAGAAGCTAACTGGCATGATTTCCACGTTGCCCAAGTAGGAAAATGTGGGATGCTTACTGAATTTGATTAGGGTAGTTTGTTTTCCATATCAAGTAACTTCAGTCAAGGAAACTTCACAAACATGAACTACCAGAATCTTAGAGGAAGTGCGTGCAGCAAACCACTAAATCTCCAGGGTTTGCTTTAACCTCAGAGGTAATTCTATCTTCATAGTTAATCAGTGACATAGCTAAGAATTCAAGAGAAAACATCCTATTTTGCCAGAATTGTCTGTAGATGTTTAAATTCAAATAAGCAAGAAAAGCAAATGACCCAAAGAGAGTAGTCTTCAAGATTCGTTGGAATTCATAAAAATCTGGTGATTCACAGACCTGTACCCCTGGGGATAAAAATATATGTTTATAAAAAATAAAAAATTATAAAAAAAAATCTTGTCTTTAAATAATGCTGTTTTGGACTAGCTGTATTGCCTTAGACATTGAGTTGATGGGGCAATGGTTATTTTAAGGGTTCTCCTGTTTTACTGGAGTCTTTGGGAGCTTATGAACTAGAGGGAAACAGTAGGAGATGATACTGGACCAGAAAGTTTCCTCTTTTCTCTGATTGATGTGATACAACAGGTTTTCAGGGAGAGTGACCTTGAATTTAGATGGCCTAACATCAGGTCAGGTGTTCTCATCTATTCACATCATGACCCTGCATGTTCTTACACCTCTCTGAGCTCATCAACAAAAAGAGGCCTACAGCTTTTCCCCTGTTTACTTCCTGTTTGCAATGAGACCATGATGAATGAACAGATAGGGAACTGCAGTATATAAACCATTATACAAGAAAAATATGTTTTGTTTTCATAACATCAAACTCACTAAATTAAAACCATCCTACTTATCCAAATTGGTTAAATGTGGCCAACACTGATATCTGGTCATGTTTCACACTTACAAATGAGAAACTCATCATTAATATATCAATATCATGACTGAATCAATGGCTCTGAGGTCTTAGAAGCAAATTAGAGATGACAAATTGGCTTGCCCTTGAGATTTAAATAATGTACTCTGTGGAATTAATAATTGTGTGAGAAATATTTGCTGAATGAAACAATGAATGAAGAAGACGTTCCACAGAAATATATCCAACACCATGGATGGATGCCACAGATGCAGGAAAGTTCACTGCCCTTTTTACAGAAAGTGCCATCTAAAAGAGCCTTGAGGGGCACCTGGGTGGCTCAGTCAGTTGAGCGTCTGCCTTCAGCTCAGGTCATGATTGAGTTCCTGTTTCTCCTTCTGCCTGCCATTCCCCTGCTTGTGTTGTCTCCCTCTCAAATAAATACATAAAATCTTAAAAAAAAAAAAGTCTTGAATTTCCATTATTAGACAACTTTATGTTAAGGCATTACCTCCTTAAAAGCCTATAAAAATACGTATTTGATATAAGGTCTTAGTTTATTCCTGATGTTTACTTACTATTTTAATGTCGCAAACAGGAAACACTGAATGAAATCTTGAAAGAGATCAATCATTCCAATGCCTGGATTTTAGTAACTTAGATTGTATGTCCAAGTGTATTTCTTTTTTTTTTTTTTTAAGATTTTATTTATTTTATTTGACAGACAGAGATTACAAGTAGGCAGAGAGGCAGGCAGAGAGAGAGAGAGAGAGGAGGAAGCAGGCTCCCTGCTGAGCAGAGAGCCCGATGCGGGACTCGATCCCAGGACCCTGAGATCATGACCTGAGCCGAAGGCAGCAGCTTAACCCACTGAGCCACCCAGGCGCCCTCCAAGTGTATTTCTGATTGTCATGCAGGAAGAACTACCTGAAACTACCATTTTTTTCTTTTTAAAACCACCATTTTTTCATAAAAATGAATACTTTAAAATACTTAATCATACACCAGTCAAGACTTGTGTACAAAGAATTCAAAATGAATGTAACTATGCTCTGATCTTATCACTCTTACTAATGGTATAATAAGGAAATCTGTTAAGTAGGAAGATTTAGAAAGAGATTTCACAGTATAATAGTTATAGTAAAGTTGGCTTTTTAAATGTGAGTAAACTATTCCCGTAGATGGCTGAAAATAAGAGAAAAGTCTTAGCTGGCGCTCTGTACTGCCAGCTCTGCAGAACAGCACACCATTCTGGCTTGAAATCTTTAAGAAAGAAAGACAAAAGAAAGAAAGAAAAAAAGAACAAAGAAGGAAGTAAGGAAGGAAGAAAGGAGAAAAAGCTGGGTAATTTGTAAAGAATATAAACTTGGGTAAAGTTTTTAAAAGTAAAAATTTAGTAAAATTTAGTTCAAAGTACTTATTTGCTTACTATATCTATCCATATCTAGGCTCAAAGCTCAGTCTTCAACTTCATTGTCAATGTGACAGTAATGAGTTCAGAAAAGTCTTGAGAAAATGTCTGCTGCTGACTTACTATTTCCTCAGTGTATGTCACAAAATCAATTTTTTGATGCCCTTTAATCAGCAATATAATTAAACTGGGCAGTCCATATTTCTCATAATACAGCCTCAGTATCTAAGGTAAGCAACATTCTGGTGATGGTCACTATGCTCCACAAACAAGAACTCTTGGCTGAAAAGAATTCCTTTTTCCTCTCTCTTTGTGACTCAAGATTTTACTTTTCTCCTGGTCCCTGTGCTATGGGGTTTCTCTTCAACATCTCCATTTGGAGCCCTCTCGGCCTCCATGAACAGCCTCTGCTGGTATTTGATATGACTCACAATATTGGTTGACTTGAACACTTCTCTCAGCATGGTTGGAATTATTAAGGGGTTCTTTTCAAACAAATAAAGCAAAATGTGACATCTCTCCTTGTATTAGCCATTGTCTTTGTCTGTCCCCAATGTACCCCTTCTTTTTCTATGATTAGATCTTGGCCTAATTTTAAAGGCAGTCATGTAACTGAGGGTGGAAAAACCATCTCTGTCAGCGGTTAGTTCAGATAGAAGCACAGCTAGACTACATAAATGCTTCCTGGAATTTTATATCTGAAGCTTGTGAGAACACTTTTCATCTCTGGGGGTGGAAATCTTGGAGTGTGAAGCCCATACTGCAATATGGTTATGATCTCCATTCACAGTGAAGAAGGGAAGAAAATCCATCTGTAGAAGGAGAGTATGAAGCCAAATAGAAAATGCATAAAGAGAAAGAGAATTCTAATTTTGTTTGGGGCCCCAGGCCAGCACTTCCACACACTTTTGTGAGCCAATAAATTCCTTCTTTTAACTTAAGTTTGTTAGAGATGATTTCTGTCACCTGTAACCAACAGTATTGACCATTAACCACGCACTCCCTAAAGATTCAGAAAAACAGTGAAATACATAAGACAGTGTTTTAATTGACAATAATGAAAGTTTGCCTATATATTAAATTGAAAACTATATTCACCAGGTTTACAAGTTTTGTTTTGTTTTTGTTTTCTTTTTGCTTTTTAACTTTTCGAAATCACTCAGACTTGGGTGTTTAATTAGACCGCTCAACATTTGGTCCAAAACTAATTTAGTTTGCCACTTTGAGTAGGTGAACAGGGAGATTCCAAGTACTTTGCAGATCTTTCCATTCTTTCATACCTTCACTCATTTATCAAGACCAAAGTCCTAGGCACTATGGTTGCAAATAAGAAGCAGAAGAATAGCTCACTGTAGGAGCTCATAGTGTAGTGAGGGCCTAACATCCATGGATGATTTTGGGAACTCAGAGGAAGATCAGCTAGTACTCTGGATGTGTGGGGAGGCCCATAAAAGCTTGATATAGGAAGTGACATCTGAGCAATGTCCCAAAGAATGCGTGGATGTTCCCCTGCTGTGCCTTACCCTTACTTGTCAATTTCTCACCTTTTTCATTTCTGCATTTAAAAATGGAGAAACTAGAGCATTAAAAATGGCCTCAGTGCCAATAATTGGGAGTTAGGAAAATTTGGGCTTCACGCATACACAAGCAGGTGAGAAAGACTGCAAGGCTCAAAAACAGATTTTATGCTATAAAAATTGGAATCAGATGAAACAACATGGAAAGTAAGATGAATAGAAGAAAGATCTGTTTTGTATTTCTGGGTCGAATTTGAATTTTTTGTTCCAGGTCCACTTTTTAAACATTATTAATAATTCTGAAGGCCCTGCATAGCTCCAGGAACAATGCCAGCATTTCAGAGCATGAAGCTATGAATCTCTTCACCATGGTTTTTTAATCATTTCAGTTCTGAAATTAACTTTCCACAGGTTGTTCATATTAGTTACTAGTAATTCATACTAGTTGATCAGAAAAGGCAAATTTTTGATGATGGTATTGTTTTGAAGTTTTAGCTCTTCCCAAGGAAATAATTGCTCGCATGCTATCAAAATTGAACCAGCTATCAAAATAATACTCTTAACTGTCAGGAGCTTCTGAGCTTGTATTTTCTTATTTCTTCTAAACACAGAAAAATATATCTACATTTTTAAATGAATGGTCTTGCCCTCAATTTTGTTATTGGATTCCACTCTCTTTAGAGCTGAATTTAAATAATTCTTTTGAGTTCATGTACTATCTCTTAGGACTGCATCTTTATAAAATGAAGTCGAGTTTCAAAAGTGACTTGGTTGTCTGTGAATTATTAAGAGTGTTCATATGCTTCAAGATTTTCTTCATTGTCAAAATAGGACAATTACTGTGGCTTGTTGCATGAGCTCCAAGAGAAACTCTTCATGCACACATCATTTTTATGACATCATCCACATTAAGAATGGGAAGGCAGTGATTCAAATGGAACTGAATACTATTCAGACACTGAAGAGGGGGAGGGAACATTGCAAAAGGCTGACCAAAATGAAGTAACAGTAGACAAAATAGATAACAGAAAGAAAGAAACATACATTTGCATTTATATTCAAAAACCTAGGAGCAGGTTTTTTTGTGGGTTTTTTTTTTTTTTTTTTTTTGGAGGAAGGCAAAAGAGATCCAGAGATCATAATTGACTACTTCTAAAATTGAAACACTTTCCAATACCACCAGCAATTTATCAACTTATTTTGTGACACAAGAATGTATTTTAGAAAAGCATTCCAACGTAGTACTGATTTTGTCTGAATTCATTAGAGTCATCTTTTCCTAGGCTGTAAATCACTTAGATATCCCAAAGGAACTGGTGCTAGTGGAATAGATTCCTTTCACAGTCATTTCCCACCCAGTCTCATATTATCTGTCTTCTCTATACTAACTACTTATTTTCTGGAACATTCAGATCATTGCACAAGGTCAAGGGCTCTGCCAGTGAGTGTTAAGGCCAGAATGACCTTGCCCTTTTTCTTCTATCATAGATGACATGTTTGCAGATTGGTAAACTAAATAATGTGACCTATGCATATTTTTCAAACTCTCTACTGTCTGTAGACAAATTACTAAAAATTTAATTTATTGAGTAACTTTCCATCAGGATTAAGCTGAAACAATCTTTAAAAAGTATTATACCCAACTGTAGTTCTGGTAAATCTACCAGTGTTTGTCTCTGCTTGATGATTAGTAGGACCATGATTTTTTTTCTTAGATTAACTATTACTATTTTTTTTTTTAATTTAACAGACTCCGGGCCTAATCTCTTCATATTTTTTAGGGTAAGAGCAGCTTTAAATATTTCAACATAGACTATACTTAGTTATAGTTTCTAATATGAATAAAAATAATGATTTGGTATATATTTGTTTATTGTCTAGGTTTAAGTATTCAAGTGTAGCCACATGAAATTCAAGCTTAATTAAAGCTTCTCAAAGTGTTAGTAAATAAGTGTTTGGTAGCTTACTCTCAACTTTCAATATATTCTTGTGTGAATTAAAAAAATCACTATCCCTGAAGCATACTCATTTTTCCAAAGAACATGAAAATAAATTGGCCAGGAGAGAGGATAAGAGCAAATGAATTTTTTAAAGTTCTATTTACTTTCGAGATTCTGAAGATAGCTGAGAAATTTATTTGGGATTTTTTTTCAGTTTCAACAGGATGTCTTAAGTTATCATAAGATTATCACTTCCACATGTATGGCTAGTTAATTCTGAACTAATATTTTAGGAAGCCTGAAAGAGATTCATTTCAGAAAATGATAGGGATTCTGGGTTAATGAAAGGCTTCAAGTGTCAGAAGTTAGGAAATTATTACTCTTCTCTCCAGCTCTACTATTGACTTGATATGCGACCTCCAGGAATTTTTTTTATCCTTTTCTCTCTTTACTGGTAAAACCAATTGCTTTAAAGATACTGTAAGACCAAATATTGATTTGATGCTACCCAATAAAACAAAATCAGATTGGCAATGCAAAACATCATGTTCTTATATGCAGTTCCCCATTTATTCCATGAGAACAGTTTACATATTGTTACTGGCAATATTTACTGGTAAAGTCATTTTCCCAATTTCTTCAAAACCGTATCTGGAAATGTTGGAATATCAGTTCTTCAGAAAGTAGGTAATTCTTGTCATCGTGCCAATCCAAACTAATGTTATGTGAGAGAAGCATGGCGATTTCCATACTTCTTTCTTTAAAGGGCACATTACCTTATTTTGGTACCTGATATGTTCTGCACAATGAAAATGAATGTCCGATATCTGGACTCCCACCTCTCCGCTCTCAAGAGCTGTAATGTCATTGCTCTTGGCTGCCACAAAGTGGCAGTGTGCCCACTAACTTCTCCATTACTGAAGCCAACGTTGGCCTTCAGAATCAACCAGGGTAAGAGAACTACATCTCAAGTTTAGTGTTGCCAGACAAAATACAGGAAGCCTAGTTAAATTTAAATTTCAGATAAACAACAACATACTTATACTAAAAAATTATTCAGTGTTTATCTGAAATTCAAATTTAACTGAGTGTCCAGTATCTTGATTTGCTAAGTCTGGCAACTCTACTGGATAGATTTGACTCTTGCAATCACATAATCTTTTTAAGTTGAAATATATTTATCTTTAAAGTTTTATGTAGTTTTCTCTCTCTATTGAATTATAGAAACTCTTTAGTTAGGGGTATCTATATTTCACCTCTTCTGCTTGACTTCTTTTATTACCTGGTACTAGACTCATATTTTTACACTCATAAAAATGAATGTGTTTCGGCAGAAAAAAAAAAAAAGAATGTGTTTAAAGGCATATTTGAAGTATATTTTGAATGCTGGCTACATCATTGATATCACATTAAAAAGCATTTATTTATCAGACAATATATTAAAAATGTGCACAAAAGAAGTTAAAAAAGACTATTTAAAAAGGGGGCAGAAATTGACCTGAATCTTGGGGGTGGGAAGGAGGAAGAGAATTAAATGGGGAGAACAGATACAAGAACTTTTCAGATGGGTGGGCAAGCATTTTTCATAGTAAAATAAATGTTTATGAAAATCTTAAATGTTTGGTCCAAGGAACTAGTTAAAATATTGGACCATTAACATGATTTATTCATTCATTCTGGTGTCCAAACAATCCTTGCATATATCATAGGCACTCAATAATGAATTAATTGAATTATTTCAAAAAATAGGAATGGGCTTGACTGCATTAATTTTTCCATCTTGAATTCACTTGAAATTTTCTCCTCTACTTTTGATCAAATCACTTCAAGCTTTATCAAGTTTCAGCAAAACTCAATCTGGCTTTTATTACATTAGCCCTATGTAAATTCTTATGTATAAAATTATGTATATTACTTGTTTACTGCTGTAAACTGGGTTTAAAATAGAATTTCTCTTTCTTTGTCTATAATGTATTCAAAAGTCTATTTAAATTTAAAACTTTCTAATTTAATACAAAGTGTCTCAGAAAACCCTGCCTTCAAACTCACTCTACCAAAGCGTTTGCCTCAAAGATATGGTTTGTGAGTTTTGCCCACCATTTCTCAAAGAGCTGAAATTTACATCCTAGATCGGAATTGCAGTTAAGACTGTGTTCACCTATGCTTCCAAATCTCATCAAGTATGATCTGTGTAAAAGGGCTCCATGTTTTCCTATAAATTTACAAGATTAATAAATGATTTATTTCTTACTACAATGAGGAGATCATGAATAAAAATCTATAAATGTTAAATTTTGCGTAGTAAATCCATAACTGAATCTACCTCAAACTGCACATACTATCTAACACAACCATAAACAAATGTTTTCTGTTATCTATGTTACAGCTGGAAAGTATGTACTTTAGCTATTCAATGGCTTTTTGGAAATTTATGCCATATTTCACCATGTCAACAATCCATATTTAGGTAAGATTTTCTACCTTGAGCAAAGTATTATAGAGAGTTTATTATCAAATCAGCATCTCTCTTTTTGACTATATGAGCCAGATATTCTGCTGAGAGTTATAGCCCCCCAAAAAAGGATTTTTTTATAATTCACTTCTTTCTAAAAAATTGTTAAGTGGCTTTTCAGGTCAAAAGAGGTTATAATTGTTAATATAGTTACAGATATAATGAACTGAAGGTCTTCAATAGCTGCTAAAGGGGATTGATTCACTCTCTAGTGAAGAAAACAAACAGGAAACCTGAATGTTTTCAAGAATGGCGGAGAGGTAGAATTATGTTCTCTAACATGGAACCTAATTTATAAACATTCCAAATTGCCAATTGATGGCAAATTTAAACATTTTGATAATGTAGAAAATAGAATATAAGATTAACATTTTCTTATAGGAATCAAGTATTCTAGGAGTAACAGAGAAATGACAATCCATTTTGGCGTGGAGGAGTATGAGGGCAGAAGACCTAGAACGACGATGTTATATCTCATTCATGAACACTGTAATAGAAAGGCAGGATATTTCAATAGTACAGTAATGGAGAAAGCTTGATAAGAAGCAAATATGTAAATCCAAACAAGAACCGCCAAGTTAAGAAGGGAAAGACTACCGTGTGGTGGGAAAGAGCATATCTATTAAACTATCTGACTCGAAGAAAGCACAAATGTCTTTATTTATGTAGAGGAGTATAGTCATGCTGGGAAAGGTGTTGCAAACAAAATACTGAATACTTCAGAATTTTTAAAAAAATTATTCAATGGCAATGGATCAGCGTTTTATACAGGGCCATGAGTAATTGCTGCTCTTTGTTTATTTTTAGATAAAGATCAGCAGCTAGAGAACACTTCTCCATGACATTTTCACAGAACACACTATCTAAGATTTACACCATTTCATCACTCAAGGTAATTTATTTTTCAAGAATACCATAAAATCTATTTAAGTCATTTCCTGTCTCCCAGTGAAATGAAAGGCATCTCTAAAGGGATTTCAGTGTATCCTTTTGAGTGTGTTTTATATTTCTGCATTTTCCCAGGAAGGAATGGAGACAGTGCCTCAATTAATACCTTATGCTTATTCTCTCATTATTCCATTCTTGGTTTCAGTAATCATTTGAAATAGATGGAGGTTGTTTGTTCAACTCTCTTAGGCTGGTGCTTATTCAGTAAAAGCCCTGGTCTGCCTTGCATTGTTTTTGTAGTCCAGTCATGAATAAATAGAATAGCAGCTCTCATTGCAAGTAACCTTGGGAAATTGCTTCTATTTATAACAGTAAAAAGAAAGAAAAAATCTTTGACAGTGATTAAAAGGTAAAGTTTATGCAGTCTTAATATACTGGTGAAGATCCTTGAGTATTTATTTGTAGTTGAGGGACTGTCAACTCATCAGAGACAATGGATTGGGACTAAGGATTAAGACTCCCTGACTGAATTGTTAAGCATTCTTGACTAAGAATGCAAACAAAATGGGAATTAACACTTCTTGTTTTTGTTGTTGTCCTAGTTGTTGCTAAGGTAATTATGGATCCACATCTAGTTGTAAAAAAATAGTACAAAGCGATCATTTAAGTCCTTTACTCAGTTTCCTCCAATGGTATCATCGTACAGTGCTGCAGCATATCATAACCACTGTACTGATATAATATAATCCATTGACCTTATTCATAGGTCTCCTTTTTTACTGGTACTTGTTTATGTGTGTATGTGTGTACATGTATGTGTATGAGTAGTTATATACAATTCTATCAAATGTTTATATTCATATATCTACATCATAGTCAAATTGCCAGAAATTTCTGTCACCAGAAGGATCCTTCACTTGCTCTTTTATAAACACACCCACCTCTCACACCCCCAGTTATTCCTCGATCCCATCCCTAATCCCTAAGAACCACAAATCTGTTCTCCTTTTTGACAATTTTGTTATCTTAAAATATCATATTAATAGACTCATAGATTATGTAAACTTTAGAGATTAGTTTTTTTTCTCCCTGGAGGGTCAAGCAAGTTGTTGTATATATCAATAGCTTGTTCTTTTTCTTTGCTATGGTTCAGCTGTACCATAGGTTCTATAACCGTTCACCTATTGAAGAACATCTGCACTCTTTTCAGTTTGGGGCAATTATGAATAAAGCTGCTATGAACAATCATGTACCAGTTGTTATGTACACATGTCTTTGTTTATCAGGATAAATGCCCAGGAGTACAATAATTTAATAAGGGATACTGGCATGTTTAATTTTAGAATTATCTTCTGAGATTTTTTTCCATAATAATCTACCATTTCACATTTCCATCAGCAATATATGAGTGATGCAGTATATTCTAATGATTGCCAGCATTTGATGTTATCACTATTTTTTATTTTGGCCATCCTGCTAGGCTGATAGTGATATATCTTTGCAGTTTTAATTTGCATTTACCTGATGGCTAATGAGGCTAACATCTCTTCAAATTTATAAATTTGGATTTGCCATCTGAATATCCTCCTTGATGAAATGACTGTTCATGTCTCCTGACAATTTTCTAATTGGATTTTTCGCCCTCTTACTGTTGATTTTTTAAATTACAGCATAAATTAACATATAATATTATATTGGTTTTAGATGTACAGTATAGTGATTGAACAGTTCTATACATCAAGTGACTCAGAGTTCATCAAGTGACAGTACTCTTAATCCCCTTCACCTGTTTTATCCATTGTCCCACCCACCTCTCCTCTGGTAACCATCAGTTTATTCTCAATAGCTAAGTCTGGGATTTTTTTGTCTCTCTCTCTCTCTTTTTTTTTTTTTTTTCCATTTTTTGGTTTGTTCTTAAATTCCATAGGAGTAAAATCATATGGTATTTTTCTTTCTCTGAATGACTTATTTCCCTTGCCATTATACCCCCTACATTCATCCTTGTTGTTGCAAATGGCAAGATTTCATTCTTTTTTATGGCTGAATAATATTCCATTGTGCATTTATACCATTTCTTTATTCATTTCTATCAGTGCGCACTCAGGTTACTCCTATATTTAGGGTATTGTAAATAATGCTGCAATAAACATAAGGGTGCATATAACCTTTTGAAAAAAGTGTTTTGTATTCCCTGGGTAAATAACCAGTAGTAGAATTACTGGATCATAAGGTAATTTTATTTTTAACCATTTTTAGTATGTTTTTGCATATGATATGAGAAAGAGTCCACTTTCATACTTTTGTATGCAGTTGTCCAGTTTTCCCAACACAATTTGTTAGAGAAACTATCTTTTCCTTTTTGTGTATTCTTGCCTCCCTTGTTGAAAATTAATTGACCATATAACCATAGGTTTATATCTAGACTCTCGATTCTGTTCCATTGATCCAAGCATCTATTTTGTGCCAGTATCATATTGTTTTGATGACTACAGCTCTGTTGTAGATCTTGAAATCTGGGATATAATACTCCAGGTTTGTTTTTATTTTTCAGGATTGGTTTTACTGTTGGGTCATTTATGGTTCCACACAAATTTTAGGATTCTTAATTCTAGAGATACGAAAAACACTGATGGTATTTTAATGGGGATCGCCTTAAATGTGTAGATTGCTTTGGGTAGTATGGACATTTTAGCAATATTTGTTCTTCCAATCCATGAGCATGAAATATCTTTCCATTTGTTTATATCATCTTTAATTTCTTTCATCAGTGTTTTATAGTTTTCAGAGTACAGGTCTTTCACCTCCTTGGTTAAGTTTATTCCTAGTATTTTATTATTGTTGATGCAATTGTAAATAAGATTGTTAATTTCTCTTTCTGCTGCTTCATTATTAGTGCATAGAAATGCAACAGATTTCTGTATATTGATTTTGTATTCTGCAAATGCACTGAATTTATCAGTTCTAGTAGGTTTTTGGGGGGGGTTGGTGGAGTCTTCTGGGTTTTCTATATATAGTACCATGTCATCTGCAAATAGTGAAAATTTTACTTCTTTCTTATCAATTTGGATGTCTTTATTTTTTGTTGTTGTTGTCTGATTGTTGTGTCTAGGACTTTGAATAAATACAGTGAGAGAGAACAACCTTAACTTGTTCCTGATTCAATTTCATTGCTGGTAATTGGTCTGTTCAGATTTTCTATTTCTTCCTAATTCAGTTCAAGTAGACTGTATGTTTCTGGAATTTATAGAAAACCATATTTTCTAGGTTGTCCTTTTTTTTGGAATGTAGGTTTTCATAATATTCTCTTATAATACATTGTATTTCTGTGAGGTCAGTTGTTATTTCTCCTTTTTCACTTCTGGTTTTGTATATTTGAGTCCTTTCTCAGTTTGTTTTTTTGATGAATCTGGCTAAAGGTTGTTGGTTCTGTTGATCTCTTCAAAGAATCACCTCCTGGTTTCATTGATCAAATTTTTCTTTTTTTAGTTTCTATTTTTGTTGTTGTCATTGTTCTTGCTTTATTATTCCTTCATTCTACTGATTTTGAGTTTTGCTTCTTATTCTCTTTTTAGCTCCTTTAGGTGTAAAGTTACATTGTTTATTTGAACATTTTCATGCTTCTTTTTTTTAAAGATTTATTTATTTGAAGAGAGAAAGAGAGTAGGAGGAGAAAAGCAGAGGGAGAGAATCTTTCAAGCAGACTACCCACTGAGTACAGAGTCTGACACAAGGCTCAATGTCATGACCCAAGTGATCATGGTCTGAGGTGAAACTGAGACTCTAAGGCTTAACTGACTGAACTATACAGATGCCTCAAAGATTTTTCTTGCCTCTGAAGGTAGGCCTGTATTGCTATGAACTTCTTAGAACAGTTTTTGTTGTATTCCAAATATGTTGGCCGATTGGGTTTTCATTTACATTTTGATTACTTGGTTGACCCATTCATTGTTTAGTAGCATATTATTTAATATTAACATATTTGTGGTCTTTCCAGATTTTTTTCTTGTGGTTGATTTCTAGTGTTGTGGTCAAAAAAGATGCATAGTAATGCTTCAGTCTTTTTAAAGTTATTGAGACTTGCTTTGTTGCCAACCATGTGACTAATTCTGGAGAACGTTCTGTGTGTACTTGGAACAATGTGTTTTACTGTTAACAGTGTGTTTTGCTGCTTTAAGATGGAATGTTCTGAATATATCTGTTAGACCTATCTGGTCGGATGTGTCATTAAAAGCCACTATCTCGGGACGCCTGGGTGGCTCAGTTGGTTAAGCAGCTGCCTTCGGCTCAGGTCATGATCCCAGCGTCCTGGGATCGAGTCCCACATCGGGCTACTTGCTCCGCAGGGAGCCTGCTTCTCCCTCTGACTCTGCCTTCCACTCTGTCTGCCTGTGCTCGCTCTCACTCTCTCTCTCTCTTACAAATAAATAAATAAAATCTTAAAAAAAAAAAAAAAAAAAAAAAAAAGCCACTATCTCCTTGTTGATTTTCTGTTGGAATGTTCTCTCCATCGATGGAAGAAGGATGTTAAAATCCCCTACTATTATTGTATTACTATCTGTTTCTTCCTTTATGTTTGCTAATAGTTGCTTTATGTGTTCGGGTACTCCCATGTTGAGTGTGTAAATATTTACAATTATTATTTCTTCTTGTTGGATTGATCTCTCTATAGTTATACAATGTCCTTGTCTCTTGCTAGTCTTGTTTTAAACTCTGTTTTGTTCAATATTAAGTATTGTTACCCCAACTTTCTTTTGATATCCGTTTGCATGATAAATGCTTTTCCATCCTTCACTTTCAATCTGCATGTGCCTTAGGTCTGAAATCTGTAGCCAGCATATAGACTGGTCTTGCCTTTTTACCATTCTATCATCCAATGTCTTGACTGGAGCATATAGTCCATTTACATTCAAAGTAATTATTGATAGGTATGCAGTTATTGCCTCTTTGTTACTTGTTCTATGGCTGCTTTCATAGATTTTCTCTGTTCCTTTTTCTCCTACTCTCTTCCCTCCAGGTTTTTCTGGCTTTCCTTAGTGTTAACCTGGATTATTGTTCTTTATATTTTTGCATATTGATTACTGGGTTTTGACTTGTTATTGTTATTAGGTTTACATATAACATCTTATTCATATAGCAGTCTATATAAAGTTGATGGTTTGAACCTTTCTAAAAACATTAAGCATTTACTCTTCCCTCCCATATTTTAGTTATACGGTGTCATATTTTATGTCCTTCTATTTTGTGAATCCCTTGACTGATTTTTATAGGCAAACATAATTTTACTGCTTTTATGTTTCCTACTTTTCTTAGTCTTGTTTATGGTCTTTCCTTTCCACTCACAGAGTTCCCTTTAACTTATCGTGTAAGATTGGTTTAGTGGTGGTGAAGTGGTGAATTCCTTTAACTTTCGCTTGTCTGGAAAATTCAATCTCCGCTTCTATTCTGACTGATAGCCTTGTTGGATAGAGTTTTCTTGGCTGTAGATTTTTTTCCTTTTAGCACTGTGAATTTACCTTGGCCCTCCTTTATGGCCTGCAAAGTTCCTGCTGAAAAATCAGTTGATAGTTTTGTAGGGTTTCCCCTATAAGTAACTATTTTCATTTCTCTTGCTGTTTTTAAAAATTCTTTTTTTATACCTACTTTTTGACATTTTAATTATTATGTGTGTTGGTATGGACCTCCTTGAGTTGATTTTGTTGCAGGCTCTCTGTGCCTCCTCAATCTCGATGTCTTTTTCCTTCTCCAGATTCAGGAAGTTTTCAGCTATTATTCCTTCACATAAATTTTCTGCCCCCTTTTCTCTCTTTTCTTCCACGTAAATGTTATTTCACATGACGGTGTCACTGAGTTCCTTTAATCTAGTCTCACTTTTTATTATTATTTTTTTCTCTCTCCTGTTCAGCTTGATTGCTTTTTATTCATTTGTCCTCCAGGGCACTGATCCATTCTTTTGTTTCCTCTAATGTATTTTTCATTTCATTTATTGAGTTTTTAATCTTTAATTGATTCCTTTTTATGTTTTCTATCTCTTTGTTGAGAGTCTCACTGAGGCCTGCCACTCTTTTCTCAAGTCCAGTGAATATCTTTATGATCATTGCTTTAAATTCTCTGTCAAGCATATTGCTTACCTCCTCTTTGTTCAGCAATATTGCTGTGATTTTATCCTATTCTTTCACTTGGAACATATTATTCTGTCTCCTCATTTTCTCTAACTCTCTACATATTTTTCTATATGTTAGAAAAGTCGACAATATCTCCTGCTCTTGAAAGTAGTGGCCTTATGAAGAAGAGGTTCTGTCATGCCTTGTAGAGCAATGTCCCCTGTTCACCAAAACCTGGCACATTAGGGGTGTCTTCTATGTGTGTTGCATGTACCCTGCTGTTGTGACTAGGGTGTATTTGTCTTCAGTTCAGTTGTCTGCAATGGTTCTTTTTGTCTGTAGCAGGCAGAGTTTGGTCTCTATGTTGTTAATGGGCCAGTTTGGGGCTGCCTTGGGTTTCAGTTGAGATGAGACTAGGCATTTTCCAGAGATGCAGTAGCACCAAACTGTAGGGCACTTTCCCTGCATTGTCTCCTGAGAAGCTTTTGGCAGTGTACAGGGCCTGTAGTCTGACCCTGTGTCTGTCCTCAGCCCACTGCTAGTGATGCAGGTAGACTGATGTGTGGTTATCATCCCATCTCTTTAGGGCAGGAGTCATTTTGGAGTGGTGCTGGCCCCTGTTGAGGTTACTTGTACCCTGCCAGGCTGATGGTACCACTTTGGATGGACTCCTGTCAAAGGCATGTTGGAGGGTGTGCCTGCAAGTGAATACAGTGATACGTCATGGGATGCTAGCAAAGTCCACACTGACCCACTCTCAGAAGGAAACTGCAGCCAGCCTGGATGGGTGGGGCAAGTGTACAGAATAACACAAGGACAGGACACACTTTTGCAAACTAGGTGGAGAGTGTTAGTACTGTGCTCATTCCTGCACATATCAGTTTACTTAGGCTGGAGGTCAAGGGAGAGAAATGCCCACCACCTTTTCAAGAAGTCTCTTACAGATTCCTGTCCCTCCAGCATACACTCTGAGATTATTAAATAAATAAATCTATGATTTATTATTTATTATTTAATTATTATTAAATAAATCTTCTTTCTGTATATCCCAGACATTTTTCAAATTACTGCTTCTATGCTGTATCTCAGTGAAACTATTTGTTGAGCTTCCTCTTTAAAGACAAGGAATCATTTTCCTATCACCTTTGGTTCCCAGAGCCTAACCTCTGATTTTTTAAAGTTCCAGATGTTAAATCCCACTGATTATAAAAACTTTTGAAACCAGGCCTCTCTGGTTTTCAAAGCCAAATGTTATGGGAATTCATTTTCCCAGTGTGGGCCCCTTGTGCCTAAGGTGCCTAGTTTGGGGTCTACTCCCCTCCCCTCTCTGAGCTCACAGTGTCCCTCCATTGCAGACAGTCCCATAGGTCCATTTGGCTCTGAACCATGTCTCTGCCATTCCTATAGTCTTTCGTGTGGCCTCTTCTCTACAGTTAGCTGTGGAGAGTCATCCTGGGTAGTATTTAAGTCATTTTCTGGGTTATTTAGACTAATGTAGGCATTACCTAGTTGTGTCCATGGGATGAGGTGAGCCTAGGGTCTTTCTACTCTGCGACCTCCCCCAGAAGCAACTCTTACTATTGAGTTCTGAGAGTTCTTTGTATTCTCTGGATACTAGCTATTAGTGGAATATGTAAATCAGGTGAACAGACAAACTACAGACTGGAGAAAATATTTGAAAACTACATATCCAACTAAGGATAATATCCATAGACTACAAAGAACTCTCATTGGACTAGGTCCAATTTATGATTTGATCCTGGATCAAGTCTAGGAACTCTGTACCTAGGTCATGGTCCAAAATATTTTTCACTATTTATTTCTGTTAAAGTTTTCTAGTTTTACATTTTACATTTAAGCCCATGGTCCATGTTGAGTTAATTTTTATAAAAATGTGAGCGAGCTTATTCAATGAAAAGGCTATCCTACCTCATTGAATGGCTTTTGCACTCTTGTCAAAATCAGCTGAGCATATTTGTGTGGGTCGATTGCTGGTCCTAGATTCTATTTCATGGTTCTAGGTATTTCTCTCATAATACCATGCTGTCTTGGTTCCTGCAACTACACAGTAAGCCTTCATATCAGGTAGAGTGATACCTCAAAAGTTAGTCTTACTTGTCAAGATTGTTTTTTATCTTTGTTAGGATCTGTTTTCTTTCATATAAATTTTAGAGTAAACATATCTATATCACCACCAACAACAAAAACCCCACAGGGATATTGATAGGAAAGACATTAAAACTATAAATAAATGTAGGCCGAATTGACCTCTTTATATATGTCCATGAACATAGATGTCTCTCTCTTCTTATTTAGATCCTTTTTATTTATTTCATCAGCATTTAGTAATTATCAGCACAAAGATCCTATATATATTTATTAGACTTAAACCCCAGTATTTCCTTTTCTTTGGAGCAATTGTAAGTGATACCATGTTTTTAATTTCAAACTCTACATGTTCATGTAGTATTCAGAAATGCAACTGATTTTGTTATTTTGAGTTTGTACTATCCTTTGACCTTGCTGAACTTACCTTGTAGTTCTAGGAAGGTTTTTTTTTGGTTGATTCCTGGGGATTATCTATGTAAACAATCAGGTCATATGCAAAGAGAAACAATTTTATTTCCTTTTAACCAATCTGTATCCCTTCTATTTCTTTTCCTGCCTTATTACTAGAACTTTCAAGGTCATGTGGAATGAGTTTTTATTTGTTGCCTAAATCCTCCCATTAGAACAAAAGCATCATGAAACCAGAGACCACCTGTTTTGTTCATTTGCTATACCTAGTGTCTATTGGAGTACCTGGCACATAGAGACATATAGAAAGTATTTGTTAAATAAAAGTATTTGGTAAATGTTGGTGGATGAATAAATGAATAAATGACTACATGCATACATGAATGATGTATCAGAAGAAAAAAAATCAGAATATATGACAGATTCTACTATTCACTCTCACCAAAGAACTAGTGATAAAACTTGACCTTGGTGCTGACAATTTGGTCTCTCCCACCTACTCTGTCCTTTACTTTGTTCCAATCATTATCATCCTCCCTTTGGGCACTATTGGAAATCCATATTTCTTTTCAGAACCTTTATTGATAATCACAAAGAGTCTTGACAAATTAATATGCTGAAAGTGATAATTTATTTCCTTCCCCAATTTTATTTCCTTTTAATTTACATGGTTCATTCTGGGCTACCTGCTTGATTTCTTAACAGAAATGCATTTATTCATTTATTATACAAATATTATTGAGAATCTATTATGTGCCAGGCAATGTTTTATGTATTTCTCTCTCTCTTAAGTTGAATGTTCTATACTGTTCTTCCTTGCAACTGTGCTCTCTATATGGCATCAGTATTCAGTGAAATATCAATATTCTCTATATGCTATATGTATGGAAAGCCTTTCAAGAAGGGGAAAAAAAATCACTTCCATCCCTGAGTATATAATGAAAATAGATACTTCATTTTCCAGAAACATTAACAGCCTAACACTTCCTGTGTACACCATTTAAAAAGTTTCTGGAAACATCAAGTGATGTACATCATTGTTTCCTCATATTCAAGAAGACATCAGTTATGGGTATCATTAGGTTTGTATAAGAACAAAAATAAAATTATTAAATAAGTAAAATATTAAGAATGATGGGTTTGGAAATAATGAGAATTAATGAAGAAAACATTGTTTATTGTTAATGTTATTTTTGGAGACAAAAATAAAAACAGGAGCCTTTTCACAATGGTGTCTTGTTCTTCAGTCAGACATCTTAGATCATCAGAGTTCTCTTTTCCTAGTGAGGTAGCCTTCAGGTTACCAAGCTACCATTGATTTCCTGATGCCATAAAATTTCACTACAAAGTAATTTCTGAAGATAAATAGAAAATTTCCCTTACAGGATAAACAGGGATTGTAAATTGGAACTGGTATTCAACTCTACTAACTTGTTGGTCAATAACTAATACACTGTAATTAACTTAACTTTATATGATCAAGATGTATTATGCAATGCTCTTTCCTAGTCTCCTGCAGCAGCAAAAGCTTTTACTTCTTTATCCATATGTTGAGTTCAGGTTTAAGTCTGTGGATGGATGCCTTATAGGATGCTGGAGTGGTTCCTGATATTCTTAGTACATGCAACATTAGTGTTTATTCTGCCTTCCTTGATTCTGGACAAATTTATTTCCCATCTGAAGTATAAACAGATTATATGCTTTATGAATAAACCATAATGATGGAATGTCCTCTACATTTCATGTAAATAGCATAAGGCTTAGAGAAAAAAATGAATTTATTCATTCATTTATTTATTCATTCATCTAAAGGAATAATACTTGATAGACTTCTATATACAATCTAGGGGGTGGAGATGAGATAAAGTCCCCAGCTTCATGCAGCATACATTCCAGAGTTACCAGATCATAAACAAAACAATAAATCAATGAGATACTCATAGACTGTGATGAGTGTCATGAATGAAATAAGAAGGCAAATATATGGAGTGAACAAAGGAGTATATTTTTGCTTGAATGAACAGAGACCTCTCCAGTGGCCTTTACACAGCATCCCAACAAATAGAATTCTCCAGTCAGCAAGAATATGTCCAAACCCTGAGCCATCTATCTGTCACAAAGCAACTCCCCACTTTTAAGCAGTTCTGTCACTTAACTTTAATTTATTAGGTCTTTAATTTAGTGAGAAAAGTGTTATAATTATCAAAAATTATCTGTAAAATGCTAATAGCCAGATTTTCTGTGCCATTTCAAATGATGTATCCTCTCCTTAAAGATTTGTGATCCTTCCTTCATTGTGATATTACATACTCTAGTTTTTTTTAATGGCAATAATATTTAACTCTTTACTTATATAGAATATTATTTTGATGTAATGTAGTGTGTATAATTATCCGCTTTCTGTTGTGCACCTTTTTCTCATACTGTTTGGTGATGCCACCTTTGTCACATCTCAAACTTATGAATAATCTTCCAAGTTCTACGGCAAAAATTTTAATTTTTATACTTAGTCATTAAGTATCTGCCTTCAGCTCAGGTCATGATCCCAGGGTCCTGGGATCAAGCCCCACATCGGGCTCCCTGCTCAGGAGGAAGCCTGCTTCTCCCTCTCCCACTCCCCCTGCTTGTGCTCCCTCTCTCACTATGTCTGTCTCTGCCAAATGAATAAAATCTTTTTTTAAAAAAATGTTTATACTTATAAATAAAGTTGTCTACTTTACTGTTCTGGATTCTCTTTCCACAGTTTTGATGTCAAGTTTCCACCAACTTCATAAAATACTCTGAATAGAACAGACTTCTTTGTTTTTTTAAATCTTGGAATAATTTACACAACAGAGAAATCTTTTCCTTGATATTTAAAAAATAAGTTCATCAAAGTCTAACCAGGTAATTCCCTGAATGAAGTTACTTTACACACACTTGTTTTACTTCTTCTATGATTATCCGTCAATTCAGATCTCTAAAGCCAGTTTTGGCTAATTTATATTTCCGGATATAATGTCCTATTTCTTCAAGATTTTCAAATATATTACCATAGAATAATAGTCACCATAGTCAAATTTCATCTCTTGCTAATCTCATTAAAAAGTTACTCATTTTTTAACAAGATGGGATTGGGAGGGAGACAAACCATAAGTGACTCTTAATCTCACAAAACAAACTGAGGGTTGCTGGGGGGAGTGGGGTTGGGAGAAGGGGGTGGGATTATGGACATTGGGGAGGGTATGTGCTTTGGTGAGTGCTGTGAAGTGTGTAAACCTGGGGATAAAAATATATGTTTATAAAAAAAGGAAGCAAAGATAAGCAAATTAAAATAATTATGTTTAAAAAAAAAAGTTACTCATTTTTTATTGAATTTTTGTCCTTTTGAAATCAGAAGTTTGTCTTATCTGATTGTTTCTACTACATAAGTTCCTGAATATATTTGTAGTTTCTTTCTGTGCTGCTATAACAAATTGTACAAACGTGGTGTCTGAAAACAACACAAATTTATCATTTCATTGTTGTGTAGGACAAAACTGGTGTAGGTCTTCCTGGACTAAAAGTGAGGTGTAGTTATGACTGTTCTCCTATTTGAAGGTGCCGGGGGTGATTCTGTTTCCTTGATTTTGTGGCTTCGAGAGGCCACCTCCATTCCTTGTCTTGCAGCTCCATTTCTCTTCCTGCAATGCTATACACAGGTCTTCCGCATTACATCACTAGCCCTTCTGTAGTCACATCTGCCTCTGATGCTGTCATTTCTTCTGCCTCTCTCTTCAACTGTAAGGACCTTTGTGATTCCATTGAGTCCATCCAGATTAGCCTGGATAACCTCCCTATTTTAAAACCAACTAATGAGTCACCTTAATTCTCTCACAACCCAATTTCCCTTTGCTGTGTAACCTAACATATTTATAGGTTTCAGGGATCAGGGTATGGATATCTGGGAGGGATGGGGAAACATGTTATTCTGCTTACCAATATATCAATTACACTACTGATGTTTTACATCATCTTTCTGCTTTCATTTTTATTGTTTCTTCTTGCTTCCTTGATGTAATTTTACTGCTCTTTAAAATGCTTCAGTAGAGTGGTTAGCTTATTTATTTTCATTTACTAACAAAAGGCCTTAAATCAATGAATTTCCCTTTAAGTACAGCTTTGGCTGCATCCCTGAGGTTTTAAAAATTGTGTCTAGATAGTTTCTAAGTATTAGAAATGGTAGATTTAAATTTATATGTGTTCGTGTTATCTTTAAATAAATTTTATTATTTACTATTATATTTATAAGAAAATGGTTATGGTTAATTCAGTTTTTCTTTGAAGTTTTCTTTGTAACATAATATGAGAGCTATATTTAGGAACATTCCACCCAAATGAGTAGTTTCTACTCATAGCAGACCAAATTTTTCTTACTAATAACAATAATAAGCATTTTTAAGAATTTTAAGAGTTTATCTGGTACTATGCTATGTAACTATAGATACTATCTTATTTAATCTACATAATCATACTGTGACTAGACATTGTTAACATATTCCATTTACAGAGGGAGAAAGGAAGTCACATATCTAGTAAAAAAAAAAAAAACCACTTGAATTTCATTATATGTATTAATCAAATTTAAAGAAATATGTTCCTGCAATATTTTTTCTTTTTTTAAAATCTGTTTTAATTTTTTAAATCTCAGGGCTGAGTAAGGTAGCAAAAATTCTCATAATTCTGTTTTTATTTATTTCTTTGGACTTACATAATTTTTGTTCTATATAGTTTGATATAGAACATAATTTTTGTTCTATATAGTTTGATGTTAGTTTGAGCAGCATGTGCTATCTCAGAATTACATTTTTAATTGTAAGGATAAGGTTTTTTTCCTCTAATTACAAATGATCCCCTTCATTTAATACCTTTTCTACTTTGCCTACAGCTAACATTATACCCATACTTCCTTCACATTCTTTCTTTGTTTTTCACTGATAGTTCTGCCCACTTTTTTTTTTTTTTTTAAGATTTTATTTATTTATTTGACAGAGAGAGAGAGAGAGAAGTCTCAAGGAGAGGCAGGCGGGGAGGAGGGGGAAGCAGGCTCCCTGCTGAGCAGAGAGCCTGGATGTGGGACTTGATTCCAGGACCCGGAGACCATGACCTGAGCTGAAGGCAAAGGCTTAACCCACTGAGCCACCCAGGTGCCCCTGCCCATTTGTTTTTAATATTTTGCTTCACTTTGTTAGATTTATAATGTATACATGATTTTTAGCTGGATTTTGTTTAGTAGCCCAATCCAAGAGGCTTCATTTTTAGAGTTTTAAAATGATTTTTGTTTACTTCCATAACTGATTATTTTTGCTTTGCTTTTATTGACTTATTTTATACATCTGTCATATTTGTTTTGTATTTTCTGCTTTGTGAAATACTACAGAATATGGCTTCTTAGCTTTTGTCTTCTCCAGTGTTTTAAAAAGTACTCAATATATTTTTAACAGTTCTAGTGGTTATCATGATCTTTCAAAGACTTTCTTGAGGCATAATTCTTTAATTATCCAAGTTTTATACAAATATGATATCTTTAGACTGTTATATATGTGAGCTGAGGATTTGATTGGCTTTTACTATTTTCTCTATTCTACTTACCAGTCTTATTTTACAAATCTAAGCAGATTTAATCTCAAATTATTATTAATCATTTTCTATTCTTGCATTTATATATATTATTCTGGGTTAAATGTGAAAATATGGATAATCTTCATACAAGGCTTTCCTTTTTACCACTTTCCTTTCTTAGCTAAAAAATAAGCATTCTGAGAAAACTGAACAGGAGTTAAGGAAAAAAAAAACTAACCATCTGCAGATTTCCCACTTCTTGATTTTTGACTGGATTTCATTCACTAGAGCCTCTTCCCTGGATTTATTCCCAAAGGAACTGTCTGAGGCTTGAGCACCCAGGGCTACACCATTATTTCTCTATGGTTCCACTATCCTGCACCATTTCAGGGTCAGCACATTCTGTATGGAATTCCTTTTCCACCCACCCCATCATTTAGATAACTTTTATTCACTTCATATCTCAGGTTTTAAACAGCTCAAATATAGTGTCCTCAAGGACACTTTCCCCATCTCTTAAATAAGTCAGGTTCAGGTTTGCCTGAGGTTTATAATTATACATTTATTTGTCCATTTGTTCTATATATGCTCCACTAAATTGTAAATTCTGAAGGGGAGCAGAATATACCACCCAAAATATGACTCTTTGGAATAAGATTAATTTGAACTAGTCATTTTAAAAAAGAAGAGGAAGAGGAAAGCAGACAGGAGAATTCTGGAAACCCAGTAGAAATTTCCCCTTTACATTCATAAGGGAAAACTGTTTGTAAATGTGTCTCCTTCCTCCCAGAAAAAGAGGGAAATAACTAAATCTCCAGAAACTCTTATCAATGGAGAAGGCCAAAACTAATATTTGCATAACAACTACACCCTCCTTTACTGTGCTTTGCCTGAAAACCTCCCATAACTGGCTTCTCACCCCTCTATATACTTGTCTTTAGCTGAAGTTGGTATTCAAGGTGATGGCCTGGGACTTTTGGGGGAGTTACTCAGTTTTTCTGGGTATCTCCCATGTATACAGAAGGTATATATAGTATTCAAGTTCTGCTTTTTTTTTTTTCCTGTATATCTTTTTATTACAGGGAAGTCTCAACAAAGAACCCAGAAGGGTCAATTGTTTTTTCTCCCCTGCAGTTCCAGACATACATGGAAGATGTGTATGTTTCTGATCACCATATTCTTAATTCCCAATAGTACAGCACAAAATAGAGACTCAATAAATTTATTCATTTATTCAACACATTATTTTAACATTAACCCCATATCATTCACTATTTTATGTACTCCCGCATTTTAGATGTTGGAGTTCCAGAAATGTTCTCATGGAGCTCATCTTCCAATGAAGAGAGATAGAAAATAAATATAAAAATCAATGGAAGTTAATAAGAGGCCCTATGAAGACAATTAAGATGAGGCAATGCCAACAGCTGGAAACCTGAAAGCTACCAGTGTTGTTCAGGAAAAGTCTAATCGAGGATGTGATATGAAAATGAAACCAAACCAACAATTTTCATGTAAAAAATTGCTACATGAAGATCAGAGGACAACCTGCTCAGGGAGCAGAAAAAGCAAAAGAAAATGTCCTAAGACATAAGTAAACTTTACTTTTCAAAAACCAGGAAGGACAGGGAAGTGACTCTGTAATCCTGGACAAACTGACCACAGATAAAAGATCAGAGTAGGAAATGAGAATGAGCTTGGGAAGCCAAGGAGAGAAAGGGGACTAGAACTGACCTAAGCACAGTGGCACAGAGAGTGAATAGTAGGAGATCAGAGTCTCCTCCAAGTCTTGATTATTCTTCTAGTAAGTGATGGGTATTCTGGAAAGCATTTTACCTGCTTTGGCTCATTGAACTTTCAGCTGTGGAGATTCTTGTCCAACTTAATGGATAAGAAACTGGAAATTTCAAGAGCTTAACAATTTGCCAAACATTCAACAAATCACATGTGGCAAAGCTAAAAAGGGATCCCATACCTGCCTTACTCTAAAACCTGTGTCCTTAACCACTATCCCAACTCAAGCAGCCCTTAGGCTCAGAGACCAGTTTACAGAAGCTGGAATAAAGCACATTAAAAGGGAAGGGCTGTAAGAGTCAAACTCTGTTTTGCCTCCCTAGAAAAATGTCTCAATATTTCCTTCCTGACTTTACTCATTGGTTTTTCATCATAACAGGTGTGTAGTCCTTTCACCTCGCATTCCAGCAAGCAAATGAACTGTATTTAGCCAGTGAGTGAATGCAGGAAGCCATACCTTGTACCACTCCACAGGCCTCAACTCAAGCTCTAGTGACCATCTCTACAGCTGCCTGTAGTCAACCACAGTTTGCCATGTCTGCCCATATCCTTCATTTCCAAAATGCACTACTTATTGGGAATGCCACCTGAAAGTCTTGGCAAGTTTTAGCAAGATATATTAGTTTGTTCACAGTTTGATCTTCTAAACCACTCAACATATAAAACCAGAATACATACAAAGACAATGACCAGTGATCCAAATTTCCTTTTACTTCTTTCTACTTCTTTTATTTGTTTGTCACTAAAATGCCTCCCATCTTATAAACACTATTTTCTCTGTGAGTGGTTTGCCTTGTGGTGACTAAGGTAAATAGATAATTATACTGTGATGAAAGACAATGTGTCTATACTCACTCAGGCTTCAGTTGTAAAATTATGTTATTCATTTATAAAAAAAAAAGCTGAACAAAGTTAATCAGACCTTATGGAAGTGATAATAATCTTAGATATCAGTTAATTATTTATTATGTCCTCAACACTATCTTTTTTATATTGTCCATTGAGACACTGCATATTTTGAGTATTTTTATTAAAGAAGAAAGACCAGGGGTGCCTGGGTGGCTCAGTGGGTTAAAGAGGAAAGATCAGATTTCTCAAGGCCCATTGTTTATTTTAATTTTTTATTTTTTTATAAACATATCTTTTTATCCCCAGGGGTACAGGTCTGTGAATCACCAGGTTTACACACTTCACAGCACTCACCATAGCACGTACCCTCCCCAATGTCCATAATCCCACCCCCTTCTCCCAAACCCTCTCCCCCCAGCAACCCTCAGTTTGTTTTGTGAGATTAAGAGTCACTTATGGTTTGTCTCCCTCCCAATCCCATCTTGTTTCATTTTTTTTTTTTAAAGATTTTATTTATTTACTTGACAGAGAGAAATCACAAGTAGATGGAGAGGCAGGCAGAGAGAGAGGGAAGCAGGCTCCTTGCTGAGCAGAGAGCCCGATGTGGGCCTCGATCCCAGGACCCTGAGATCATGACCTGAGCCGAAGGCAGCGGCCTAACCCACTGAGCCACCCAGGCGCCCCCATCTTGTTTCATTTTAAAATGAAATAAGTTATTGAGCATTTTGTTGTAGAATACAAGAAATGTATTTAATTGATTGTGTAAAATTCCATCTCCAAAACAAAGACACAGATCAGTCCAGTTTGTGCTCTGTCAATGAAATATCACACAAACTCATTTTGGTTTTAACATAGTCTCATGTGAATTTCATGTGGGGGGGGGGATGTTGTCAATATCGGGGAGTTTTTACATGTGATGTTGCTTCTCCTGAATCCCACCGAACCTGGAACTAGCCCAAAAATGATGGAATATGGAGAAAGAGTGGGAAAGGAGAAAAACAGTACTCCTTAGGGCTCTAAAGACCCTCGTTTGTAATGTCATTCTTAAAATCCCTCGCCTTAGCATTTATTGTCCACACCCGTATTCCAGCAGACCATGTGTTCCCACTTAAAATGGCATGTTAGCACTTTTATTTCCAGTTGCCTGCTTGATCTTCATTTTTAATAGCTTATATGTTTCACTCAGTATATCATTTCTGGAAGACTTTGAAAGAAACTATAGGCATGTTGTAATCAGTACCATTCGTTTCAGCAGACTGATTAGGTATAGGGTCTCTCTGACTCACATTTTTTATGTGGTCCCTGTTTTTGATGATACTTCATTGAAACATCTCTTTCTGGTCATGATGACAGCATCAAGGGAAACAGCTCTGTTCCTTGCAATATCAAGTTCCTGATCAATTATTCTACTGTGACAAGAATATATAAAAGCAGAATGTGTGTGTGTATTAACATAGCTATCTAAGCCATGTTAACCATTCTACTTAAAGATGAAGTCACTCTGTTTTATCTGTAAAAACCTAAATGAAGGGCACCTGGGTAGCTCAGTTGGTTAAGGGTCTGCCTTCTGCTCAGGTCATAATTCCAGTGTCCTGGGATCGAGTCCCACATCGAGCTCCCTATTTAGCTGGGAGTTTGCTTCTCCTTCTGTCCCTCCCCCCTGCTCATGCTGTCTCTCACTCTCTCTTTCTCTCTTTCAAAAATAAATAATAAAATCTTAAAAAAAAAAAAAAAAAAGAAAATCTGAGTGAAGCCAGAGAGGTGCTTTTCTCCTCCAAGGAAATCATAAAGATAAGTCCTGATCAAATCAGGATTTTTAGCATTTGAATAGCTCCTTAGCTTCTCTCCTGTCATGTCACCTCATCTTAGAAATCCAGCAAACTAGAGACATACACTGACTTAGCATTATATCTGTGAGCATTTCTGTTTGAGAGTATCAGGTAGAACTGAAAGGAAAATTGATTTGAATCCCCAGTTGCATCACTCTGAGTCTGGCAGGAAGACTCAGAAGTGTCTCTTCTGCTACTCTGAAATAATTATCATGAGTTTGGGTGGATAACCCACAACTTTCTGGCCCGTAGCACTACAACACACTCATAAAGATCACATCAAAATGGGAACTTTCATTTCTTTATCTAGTACTTGGAGGAGGTTAGTACTTGGAAGGAGTAGTTTCAAAGCAGAAAACGAGGACAGGGAATAAAACCACTTGTTGCTCTTGTGTAAGAAAGTCATGGGGGTCCCTTATTCCCTGGTGTTCTCTCTATCTCTTCACCCATTGTCCTCACAGGTGTTGCTTGGTTGGAGTGGCCAGTAGAATCTAACCAGTCATGCTAATGGACTGGCAAGTGTTAAAAACTATAAGTAATGGAGTCTTTCTTATACAAACACTGAGATTTGAAAGAGGTAGAAATTTTGAAGAGACAGAGAATAAACGTCTGAAGCATTTATAACTGTCAGAATTGCTTCACCAGGATCCCTAGAGCCTATCCCATGAATGAAGGTCTATAAAAGTTCTGTGAGTTAGGGAGAAAAGGACTTTGCTTAGGGTTGGTCTTTTGAAACATGCAGATAGTAAGTCATCAAGAATGTCCTCCTCAATTACAAGAGGCAGCAATGCATGTGTAAGCAAGTGAAAACAGACACCAGCCTCACCCTCAAGGGATTTTAGATTTCCCTCAGTACATTTGTAAGATGAATTCAATGTAATTTTCCCATAAAATGAGTATATGGGAAGTGATTTTTCCAAGAACACACAGTGAGACAGTAGACAAGGAGTCTAAGAACCAGACCAGATGTCATAAAACATGAAATCTGTTCTCAACCCTTTCACTAACTCACTGACGTGGCTTAGATTAATTTACTCAGTTTCTAATCCTTTTATAAAAACAATACTTCCTGTTTATTTTTAGAATGATCCACTCAAGCATTTTAGCTGTTTTTCTTGTCCATTTTAAGTTATAGTATAAGAAAAGTTGGAACTTTATTTCAGGCTATCATGATAGTCTTAACACAGAGGGAAGAAAAGCAATCAGATTGAAGTTACTATTGTACCAGAACAAATGTTAGCACAGAGCAAGGGTGTTCAACACATACTATCTCACCTGATTTCTAGAGACACAGACGGGGACACAATAACACTGGTCTCCATCCATTAGAAAGCAGCTGTCTATAATAAGTATGATTATTACATGAACCAAGGCAAATTTCAGACTTGTGCCTTTAGATATGTTTGCTAATGGTGCTGAGTCTACAGCTGTTTAAGTCTGGGTGCAGACCCCTAAAAAACACAATTCACTAAGAAGCCAGAACTCTCTGGATATAGACATCTATAGTGAAGGCAGCTTCTGATATATTAAGAAGTCACTGACTTTCAATCGAGTGACAAGGGAAGGTGCTGTCAAGTGTAGATCAGTTGATAGCCTGAGTTAACAAAGGGAGGAAATGTAACATCCCTGAGACATCTTCATCTTGATTTCCCTAATCATCGACACTGACATTATAGAGTCTTTTGATAATATTGATACTTGACCTAACTGAATTGTGCCAAGGATCTGATGGACCTGGACACCTCAGGTTGAAGTTATCAGAACAGTTCTGAAGGCAGAATAATGCCCAAGATTAAGCTAGAGTTAAACTTAAAAGCAGTGAGCTCTAAGACATGGTGGTAAGTAAGACAGGAAAACTAGAAACCCAGGACACCTAAAAGGTCAAAGCCATATGTTTGTTAAGAAGGAAATAAAGATGAAGAAAGGCAGGCACTACATCCAACTACAAAATCCCTTTCTTGTGACAATATGGCCACCTCATGCAGAGCCCAGAGCAGAGTAATAAAGAATCAGTTGCCTTGATTATATATCTCTACTTTTTGCTAACATTATTAGGCACATCATCTACCATAAAACTCTTCCCCTGTTTCTCATGACCAATATGTTTACAAAGGCAAAACAACAACAGCAATATTATGATCCCCACGTGTTTTCACTGCTGGCTTATCAGAGTCAGATTCAAACATTCATTATGGTTCATTGTGATCTTTCTTGGGAATCCTCTAGCTTAGGGAAAGATAATTTAAGATCCAAAAGGAGTGAAAAGATGAAAATTGCAGTGGCTGAAAGCAATATTCAAAAGTTTCTCACAAAGGAGGAAAAAGCCAGCATACATGTGTCTGGGAAGGGAAGGGATTTGTAACCACCAGTCTTTAAAGTAAGAGAAGCATCTATATTATAAAACAAAGAGCAAATCACACAAACCCTCCAAACTTTAGTTAGAACCAAATGCGGTTTTCAAAATAAAAATATTTGAGTACTTGTAACCAGATGTCTATATCTTAGAACCATTCAGACTGATTTTCCTTTTTGTTGTTTTCATTTTGGGAGATGCTCTTCCTATTCCAAAACTAAAAATAAAAACCTACCTGAATTGAGTAAAAGGAATTGTCCAGATGTGTTTTTGGGAGTTAGACTCATCAGTGAGTAGGAATGACTCACAATGTCCTTCGTTTTCACCTCATTTTCAGACTGTTAGAATTTAGCATTAATGACTGGCTACCAAATATTTAGTCATATTTTATATTCATTACTTGGAATATTTTTCTCACTGAATTGGCACATTTTGATAGCTAAATATAATAAACATCTGTTTATTGAGTTGAGAGTAAATAATGACCATCTGATTAACAGATGGATAATTCTTTTAATCACTAGAAGATTGACATTTTCTCCTAGTAGCTATGGGAAAGATAAAGAAGCAATGTGAAATTTAAATTTTATTTATCATAACAGATATAATATGGGGATATTTACCATTATATAATACAGAATATTATTTAGACTAAATTTTCCTTTTTCATGTACATTTGAAAATAAATTCATGTAGATTTCAAACATGAGAACTTTATTTTGAATAAATGTGGTTTCTACAAAATTTTCATTAATTATTCCACTTCCTAGAGATGGTGTAAAGAAAAGATTTCAGAAGCCTAGCTGGTTAGTGTAGTCTGGTACTCATTCTGATAAATATATTATGGAATACAAAGCCAAAGAATATTTTCCTAAGTGATTTTTTTACCCTCCATCTTTTGATCCTTTGAATGTTCAGCAGCATTTAGAATATTTTTGAGGTTTTTTTTTCTTCCTTACTTAATGAAACATAGGTACTTACTCTTTGTTAACTTAAACCTAACACATATCCCATTTGTAATACTTATTTTCATCGATAGGTCCTGAAAAGAAGATCAGGACCAGGCAGCAAATATTTTTGGTTAAAAATCTGCCTTATAGACTGAATCATTCAGGTAGAACTTGGGAAATGCAGTAGCATGACAAGAGTACTATCGCATATTGATCTTTTAAAATCAGGATGATGTCTACCTTTGTTTAGCTACAAAATATCTCTTTGTTTTCTTTAAGTGTTCATGCATCAGATATAACTTTCAAATAAAAGCAGGGCTCACTAGGAAAAGGGACATGCTCAAATTACCCTAGATATAGGGTAACTTATCATCCTTCCTCTATCCCATTCTGTTATTTTCTTCCTAGGCACATGGCTGCCCTGCTAAAGACAAAATTTCCCAGCCTCCCTTGTGAATTGGGGTGATCATGTGACTAAGGTCTCACCAATATGATGTGAGTAACATTGATTGGGCAACTTCCAGGTCCTTTAAAAAAATGCTTTTCTGGAACTTACTTTTCTTTCCTTTTCTTTTCTGGCTGGAATGGAAATTACTAGAACAGTCCTAGAAGTCTCATGTTAAAGTTAGCAAAGATGCTTCCACTCTGTGGAGTAAAGCCTACCTATCTACCCTGGAATGTTACATATGCAGGATATAATTGTCTTTCTTCTAAGGTGCTCTATTTTTAAAATTATTTGTTAGAAGAGTTTAGCCTTTTACTTAATTAAAGCAAAGAGACTATTTAAAGACATAGAAAATAAGAGATATAGGAATGTTCTTGTTTCAAGAAAGATCCAGAATTGGAAAGTCAATTGTAATATAATAAGCTCTAGAAACTAGAATATCTTGTTTTTCTTCACTGTAAGATTTCTAATACTCCCTTCCCTAGTTTTGTCCTAATGATGATAAAACCAATCCTTGCCCTGCTGGTACCAACTAACTTCATTCTCCAGTCTTATTTCATGACTTCAACTTAGGCACTCTCCTATCTTGTGGTTTTTGCTGATTGCCTTCTCTTTGTGTGCTTTTCAGCTTCTAGAACCCCAAGTAAACTGTTCTGTCTGTATGAATCTTTTAACTTTTTAAGAGAAAATGTCTGATTGGTTTCCATTGTAATTGTTATCCCTGTTGGGCACAACACTCATTCCAGACCACTTTATGGGCTTCTAGGGATCCAAGTGTTGGGTAGCCCTTAGGCCAAGTATTGTAGGAGAGTTTGCCAACGTTGGCTGCCCTGCATCCAACCTCCTTCTTATTTGTTTAGACTTTCCATTGCACATGTTTTTAGAAACAGCCACAAGAAGGCAGGAATTTCTTCTTGTTCCTTGGCTCAAAGGACAGTCACATGACTTAGGCTCAGAAAACCAGGTGCTTCCATCTGGTATTCAAATGCAGACAAAGTGACATAAATTCCCAGTTAAAGACCATATGCAATGGTGGCAGTATGGTCAAGAGTCCAATAGCCTTGAGCAGTGTTATTTTAAGTAGATTGTATCTGGGACATTCTCTTGGCAATATCCCTTGCTGCTTCTACACCCCTGTTTTCTAAGAATGATTTTTCAAACTTTATGAATTCTATAAGCTTTCCCACCAGAAATTTTGTCTTCCCTTCAGAAATCTTGTATGGTAAGGTAACAATTTATCTTGCCTGGACTCCAGGTCTCAATGGTGGATATTGACACCCACCTGTGATGCTGTCAGTTGTTACCAAGCTGGCAGGGCCACGTGATTGGCTTTCCTCAGAAACGGTTCCATAAGTAAGGCAGGTAACCTAAGGATATTAGGCTACATGAATTTAAAATTATTAAAAGATAAAAAAATAAAGACTATGGACTCTGAAAAACAATCTGAGGGTTTTGAAGGGGCGGGGGGTGGGAGGTCGGGGTACCAGGTGGTGGGTATTAAGGAGGGCACTGGGTGTGGTGCAAAAACAATGAATACTGTTACGCTGAAAATAAATTAAAAAAAAATAAAAAAATAAATTAAAAAAAAAAGAACAAAGTAGAAAGGGAAGCCTTTTTGCATGCACCAGTTTATTCCCTATAAACAGAAAGCAAATATGTAAAAACTTTGAAAAGATAATGAATTCATTCTATGACCAAAGGCTTTCTCCTAGTGGTGGCTGAATCCAGGACAGAAAGAAAAGCCAGCCTCTCTTCTGCTTATACTCAGCAAGCCTTCCATCTACTCACCAGTGACTGATGCAAGCACAGTGAAAGCTAAACTCTAGTCATGGCTTTATTTCTAAAAGAGTGTTCAGAAATCCACTGTTTGGAAAAGCCACATTAATGTCCTTCAATATTATTCTTTGCAAATTCCATAGCCTACATCATGTCATATATACTGTCTCAATTAGAAGCACTAAATCTATTCTCTGGAAAATAAACATAGTTAGGTACTAAAATAAAATATTCCTCTTTTAAAAATAAGCATAATGGCCATTTAAAAACACCCTTCTTCCTGAGATTCCTGCGAATCATTGCTATAAAATCATGGGGCTTTAATTAGGCAAGTGATGGATATAGCTCTTTTTAAAAGGTTTTAAATGAATGACACGGTGTCTGTGAAGAATTTTAATGGCTGCCCTTCCTAAGTCCTACTATTATACAAGGTAAGGGAGCTAACATCCTCACTGATCAATCAAGATTTTCCTTTCTTTTTTCTTTATAGATCCTTTTATTTTTCACTTTTAAAGTTTACAACAGTAATCACTAAGCAATGAAAAACAGATACCTATTCATAATAACGTAAGCCCCGTTGACTTTTGGTTTTCAGAATCAACCTACACATAAAGCACATATGAGACCGGTCTGTGGTTACCAAACGGAATTTAAGAGTGTTGATGATCATGAGGCAAAAGTACCCCTGGCAGACTGTCAGAGACGAACGCGGTTTTGAAACACTGAAGGAAGCTGATGGACTGGAAGTAGAGGTTTAAGTTGATCCTAGTTACAAAGTTTACCAAAGATGGAACAAAACAATAGGAGAGGAAGGGAGAGTCCAGTATTCCAAGGAAACGAAATTCTCATATTTCACTGATGAGTAAGTACCAAGCAGTATCCAGAGTAGATAAATCTAAATTTGCTTTTACTCTTTATTTCAACATGGCTTGGCAATAGATACTGAAACATGGATGTCACATGAATTGTCCAGAAGATCCTACAATAAGATAGGATCTAGAGTAGGTTGTGCTCCACTGCACTAGGCCTGTGTTGAAATAATGCAAGCTACTATTTGATTATTGACAGTACTTTCTTTTGCATTGTTGATAATTTCTCTTCTCTTGTTTCTCTCTCTCTCTGTTTTACTGCCTGTTGTACTTGCAGCAAGCATGTTGGTAAGAAATGGCTTACACCTCCCCTGGGGTTGAGGATGGCTGAGAGCAGGCTCTGAGGAGCTACTGACGTCCCAGTGTGCTGCTTTACTCTGTGTCTTTGTCTTCTTGACCATCTCATTACCACCTCTTTTCCATTCTAGGATAGTGATCTCAAGGACAATTGAAGTACAGATGGTTTTTCATAGGTGTCTTCATTTCATTTCTCTCTTCCCTTATTGTCGCTGGCTGTCTTCTCTGTGAATCCTATGACTTCTCATTCTCCCTTGGCCATGTCTACAAGCTGTCACTGCTGTATCTTGAATCTTTCCATCTTTGTCTTCTTTTCTCTTCTCTCTCCTGAGTCTCCATTTACTTTTCTCAGTTTTCCTGTAAGAAGGTGGATGATGATAGGTGTGTGTTTAAGTGGATATACATGTGTGAATACACACATTCATGTATTGCCCTTACTCCTTTTTTTTTTTTTAAATTTTTTATTTTTTATAAACATATATTTTTTATATACATATATTTTTATCCCCAGGTCTGTGAATCACCAGGTTTACACACTTCACAGCACTCACCAAATCACATACCCTCCCCAATGTCCATAATCCCACCCCCTTCTCCCCAACCCCCTCCCCCCGGCAACCCTCAGTTTGTTTTGTGAGATTAAGAGTCACTTATGGTTTGTCTCCCTCCCAATCCCATCTTGTTTCATTTATTCTTCTACCCACTTAAGCCTCCATGTTGCATCACCACTTCCTCATATCAGGGAGATCATATGATAGTTGTCTTTCTCTGCTTGACTTATTTCGCTAAGCATGATACGCTCTAGTTCCATCCACGTTGTTGCAAATGGCAAGATTTCATTTCTTTTGATGGCTGCATAGTATTCCATTGTGTATATATACCACATCTTCTTGATCCATTCATCTGTTGATGGACATCTAGGTTCTTTCCATAGTTTGGCTATTGTGGACATTGCTGCTATAAACATTCGGGTGCATGTGTCCCTTTGGATCACTACATTTGTATCTTTAGGGTAAATACCCAATAGTGCAATTGCTGGGTCATAGGGCAGTTCTATTTTCAACATTTTGAGGAACCTCCATGCTGTTTTCCAGAGTGGCTGCACCAGCTTGCATTCCCACCAACAGTGTAGGAGGGTTCCCCTTTCTCCGCATCCTCGCCAGCATCTGTCATTTCCTGACTTGTTGATTTTAGCCATTCTGACTGGTGTGAGGTGATATCTCATTGTGGTTTTGATTTGTATTTCCCTGATGCCGAGTGATATGGAGCACTTTTTCATGTGTCTGTTCGCCATCTGGATGTCTTCTTTGCAGAAATGGCTGTTCATGTCTTCTGCCCATTTCTTGATTGGATTATTTGTTCTTTGGGTGTTGAGTTTGCTAAGTTCTTTATAGATTCTGGACACTAGTCCTTTATCTGATATGTCGTTTGCAAATATCTTCTCCCATTCTGTCAGTTGTCTTTTGATTTTGTTAACTGTTTCCTTTGCTGTGCAAAAGCTTTTGATCTTGATGAAATCCCAGTAGTTCATTTTTTCCCTTGCTTCCCTTGCCTTTTGCGTTGTTCCTAGGAAGATGTTGCTGCGGCAGAGGTCGAAGAGGTTGCTGCCCGTGTTCTCCTCAAGGATTTTGATGGATTCCTTTCGTACATTGAGGTCCTTCATCCATTTTGAGTCTATTTTTGTGTGTGGTGTAAGGAAATGGTCCAATTTCATTTTTCTGCATGTGGCTGTCCAATTTTCCCAGCACCATTTATTGAAAAGGCTGTCTTTTTTCCATTGGACATTCTTTCCTGCTTTGTCGAAGATTAGTTGACCATAGATTTGAGGGTCTATTTCTGGGCTCTCTATTCTGTTCCATTGATCTATGTGTCTGTTTTTGTGCCAGTACCATGCTGTCTTGATGATGACAGCTTTGTAATAGAGCTTGAAGTCCGGAATTGTGATGCCACCAACGTTGGCTTTCTTTTTCAATATCCCTTTGGCTATTCGAGGTCTTTTCTGGTTCCATATAAATTTTAGAATTATTTGTTCCATTTCTTTGAAAAAGATGGATGGTACTTTGATAGGAATTGCATTAAATGTGTAGATTGCTTTAGGTAGCATAGACATTTTCACAATATTTATTCTTCCAATCCAGGAGCATGGCACATTTTTCCATTTCTTTGTGTCTTCCTCAATTTCTTTCATGAGTACTTTATAGTTTTCTGAGTATAGATTCTGTGTCTCTTTGGTTAGGTTTATTCCTAGGTATCTTATGGTTTTGGATGCAATTGTAAATGGGATTGACTCCTTAATATCTCTTTCTTCTGTCTTGCTGTTGGTGTAGAGAAATGCAACTGATTTCTGTGCATTGATTTTATATCCTGACACTTTACTGAATTCCTGTATAAGTTCTAGCAGTTTTGGAGTGGAGTCTTTTGGGTTTTCCACATATAGTATCATATCATCTGCGAAGAGTGATAATTTGACTTCTTCTTTGCCAATTTGGATGCCTTTAATTTCCTTTTGTTGTCTGATTGCTGAGGCTAGGACCTCTAGTACGATGTTGAATAGCAGTGGTGATAATGGACATCCCTGCCGTGTTCCTGACCTTAGCGGAAAAGCTTTCAGTTTTTCTCCATTGAGAATGATATTTGCGGTGGGTTTTTCATAGATGGCTTTGATGATATTGAGGTATGTGCCCTCTATCCCTACACTTTGAAGAGTTTTGATCAGGAAGGGATGTTGTACTTTGTCAAATGCTTTTTCAGCATCTATTGAGAGTATCATATGGTTCTTGTTCTTACTTTTATTGATGTGTTGTATCACATTGACTGATTTGCGGATGTTGAACCAACCTTGCAGCCCTGGAATAAATCCCACTTGGTCGTGGTGAATAATCCTTTTAATGTACTGTTGAATCCTATTGGCTAGTATTTTGTTGAGTATTTTCGCATCTGTGTTCATCAAGGATATCGGTCTATAGCTCTCTTTTTTGGTGGGATCCTTGTCTGGTTTTGGGATCAAGGTGATGCTGGCCTCATAAAATGAGTTTGGAAGTTTTCCTTCCATTTCTATTTTTTGGAACAGTTTCAGGAGAATAGGAATTAGTTCTTCTTTAAATGTTTGGTAGAATTCCCCCGGGAAGCCGTCTGGCCCTGGGCTTTTGTTTGTTTGGAGATTTTTAATGACTGTTTCAATCTCCTTACTGGTTATGGGTCTGTTCAGGCTTTCTATTTCTTCCTGGCTCAGTTGTGGTAGTTTATATGTTTCTAGGAATGCATCCATTTCTTCCAGATTGTCAAATTTATTGCCGTAGAGTTGCTCATAGTATGTTCTTATAATAGTTTGTATTTCCTTGGTGTTAGTTGTGATCTCTCCTCTTTCATTCATGATTTTATTTATTTGGGTCCTTTCTCTTTTCTTTTTGATAAGTCGGGCCAGGGGTTTATCAATTTTATTAATTCTTTCAAAGAACCAGCTCCTAGTTTCGTTGATTTGTTCTATTGTTTTTTTGGTTTCTATTTCATTGATTTCTGCTCTGATCTTTATGATTTCTCTTCTCCTGCTGGGCTTAGGGTTTCTTTCTTGTTCTTTCTCCAGCTCCTTTAGGTGTAGGGTTAGGTTGTCTACCTGAGACCTTTCTTGTTTCTTGAGAAAGGCTTGTACCGCTATATATTTTCCTCTCAGGACTGCCTTTGTTGTGTCCCACAGATTTTGAACCGTTGTATTTTCATTATCATTTGTTTCCATGATTTTTTTCAATTCTTCTTTAATTTCCCGGTTGACCCATTCATTCTTTAGAAGGATACTGTTTAGTCTCCATGTATTTGGGTTCTTTCCAAACTTCCTTTTGTGGTTGAGTTCTAGCTTTAGAGCATTGTGGTCTGAAAATATGCAGGGAATGATCCCAATCTTTTGATACCGGTTGAGTCCTGATTTAGGACCGAGGATGTGATCTATTCTGGAGAATGTTCCATGTGCACTAGAGAAGAATGTGTATTCTGTTGCTTTGGGATGAAATATTCTGAATATATCTGTGATGTCCATCTGGTCCAGTGTGTCATTTAAGGCCTTTATTTCCTTGCTGATCTTTTACTTGGATGACCTGTCCATTTCAGTGAGGGGAGTGTTAAAGTCCCCTACTATTATTGTATTATTGTTGATGTGTTTCTTTGATTTTGTTATTAATTGGTTTATATAGTTGGCTGCTCCCACATTGGGGGCATAGATATTTAAAATTGTTAAATCTTCTTGTTGGACAGACCCTTTGAGTATGATATAGTGTCCTTCCTCATCTCTTATTATAATCTTTGGCTTAAAATCTAATTGATCTGATATAAGGATTGCCACTCCTGCTTTCTTCTGATGTCCATTAGCATGGTAAATTCTTTTCCACCCCCTCACTTTAAATCTGGAGGTGTCTTCGGGCTTAAAATGTGTTTCTTGGAGGCAACATATAGATGGGCTTTGTTTTTTTATCCATTCTGATACCCTGTGTCTTTTGACAGGGGCATTTAGCCCATTCACATTCAGGGTAACTATTGAGAGATATGAATTTAATGCCATTGTATTGCCTGTAAGGTGACTGTTACTGTATATGGTCTCTGTTCCTTTCTGATCTACCACTTGTAGGCTCTCTCTTTGCTTAGAGGACCCCTTTCAAGATTTCCTGTAGAGCTGGTTTGGTATTTGCAAATTCTTTCAGTTGTTGTTTGTCCTGGAAGCTTTTAATCTCTCCTTCTATTTTCAATGATAGCCTAGCTGGATATAGTATTCTTGGCTGCATGTTTTTCTCGTTTAGTGCTCTGAAAATATCATGCCAGCTCTTTCTGGCCTGCCAGGTCTCTGTGGATAAGTCAGCTGCCAATCTAATATTTTTTCCATTGTATGTTACAGACTTCTTTTCCCGGGCTGCTTTCAGGATTTTCTCTTTGTCATTGAGACTTGTAAATTTTACTATTAGGTGACGGGGTGTGGGCCTATTCTTATTGATTTTGAGGGGCATTCTCTGAACCTCCTGAATTTTGATGCTCGTTCCCTTTGCCATATTGGGGAAATTCTCCCCAATAATTCTCTCCAGTATACCTTCTGCTCCCCTCTCACTTTCTTCTTCTTCTGGAATCCCAATTATTCTAATGTTGTTTCGTCTTATGGTGTCACTTATTTCTCGAATTCTCCCCTCGTGGTCCAGTAGCTGTTTGTCCCTCTTTTGCTCAGCTTCTTTATTCTCTGTCATTTGGTCTTCTATATCACTAATTCTTTCTTCTGCCTCATTTATCCTAGCAGTGAGAGCCTCCATTTTTGATTGCACCTCATTAATAGCTTTTTTGATTTCAACTTGGTTAGATTTTAGTTCTTTTATTTCTCCAGAAAGGGCTTTTATATCTCTCGAGAGGGTTTCTCTAATATCTTCCATGCCTTTTTCGAGCCCGGCTAGAACCTTGAGAATTGTCATTCTGAACTCTAGATCTGACATATTACCGATGTCTGTATTGATTAGGTCCCTAGCCTTCGGTACTGCCTCTTGTTCTTTTTTTTGTGGTGAATTTTTACGTCTTGTCATTTTGTCCAGATAAGAGTAAATGAAGGGGCAAGTAAAATACTAAAAGGGTGGCAACAACCCCAGGAAAATATGCTTTAGCCAAATTAGAAGAGATCCAAAATCGTGAGTGGGGAGAAAGGGGATAAAAAGAGGTTCAAAAAGGAAGAAAGAAAAAAGAAAAAAAAAAAGAAAAGAAAAGAATTTTTTTAAAAAAAGAAAACACCTAAGAAAAATGTAAAAAAAAATATATATATATTAGATAAACTAGTAAAAAATCGTTAAAAAAGAAAAAGGTAACAGTTTAAAAAAAAAAAAAATTTTACCCGAAGGCGAGAAAAAAAAAAAAAAATGAAAAAGAAAAAATTAAATTAACTGCAAGACTAAAAAAAATCACAGGAAAAAAGCCATGAGTTCCGTGCTTGGCTTTCTCCTCCTCTGGAATTCTGCTGCTCTCCTTGGTATTGAAACCGCACTCCTTGGTAGGTGAACTTGGTCTCGGCTGGATTTCTTGTTGATCTTCTGGGGGAGGGGCCTGTTGTAGTGATTCTCAAGTGTCTTTGCCCCAGGCGGAATTACACTGCCCTTACCCGGGGCCGGGGTGAGTAATCCGCTCGGGTTTGCTTTCAGGAGCTTTTGTTACCTGAGCGCTTTCCGTAGAGTTCCAGAGGACGGGAATACAAATGGCGGCCTCCTGGTCTCCGGCCCGGAGGAGCCGAGAGCCCAGGGCCCCACTCCTCAGTGCGCCCTCAGAGAACAGCGCCCAGTTACTCCCGTCTGCCTGACCTCCGGCCGCGCTCCGAGCTCACCGAGCCTGGGACCGGTTCAAGGTAATACGGAGCTGCGAGCTTACTGTCGGCTCTGTCTCTGTAGCCGGCTTTCCCGTTCCAATACCCGCAAGCTCTGCGACACTCAGACACCCCCGATCCTTCTGTGACCCTGCGGGACCTGAGGCCACGCTGACCCCGCGTGGGCTTCGCCCCGGTTTAGCCTCTGGAGCGATGTCCCTCAGCGGAACAGACTTTTAAAAGTCCTGATTTTGTGCGCGGTTGCTCCGCCGCTTGCCGGGAGCCGGCCCCTCCCCCCGGGGTCTATCTTCCCGTCGCTTTGGATTCACTTCTCCGCCGATCCTACCTTTCAGAAAGTGGTTGTTTTTCTGTTTCCAGAATTGCTGTTCTTCTTCTCTTCGATCTGCCGATGGATTTTCAGGTGTTTGCAATCTTTAGATAAGCTATCTAGCTGATCTCCGGCTAGCTGAAGCAGTCTCAGCTTGCTACTTCTCCGCCATCTTGACTCCTCCCCCGCCCTTACTCCTTTATATACAGCAAATACAGTACACATCTCCAAAACCATATTCCCATTCTTGTCAGTTTCAACTTTGTCATTTTCAGTATTGTTGGATAACCAAAGTGAGTTTCCTTACAATCAGAGGCTTTGGACTGCAGTTTTAGAAACTGTTCCCAGCTTTTGAACTTCTGTGATTGTTTGAGAGTGCTCTGCTGCAAGTTCAAGAAAGCAGCAGAGTCGAACATGAAGGTGAGGGTCACCTTTTTTCTTCCAAAGTGAAAACCGAGTATGTTACCATGTAATGCACACATTCTTACAGAAGGAACATGTGTTCACATGTTTATTTTCCCTCTGTATGTCTTCTTTTGAGAGGTATCTATTCAGCCCTATTACCAATAAGGCCTTTTCATGGTTATTAGTTAAAGATTTGTTGTATTTCCACAAAGGTAGAGACATTACCAAAAAAATACATAAGATTGGATTGTAGATGTATTTCTTTTTAAGATTTTATGGTTTATTTGAGAGAGAGAGAGAGAGAAGCAGGCTCCCTGCTAAGCAAAGAGCCGGAGGATGTAGGGTTCCATCCCAGGGTCCTGGGATCATGACCTGAGCCAAATGCAGACACTTGACTGACTGAGTCACCCAGGTACACAGTAGATGTATGTTAAAGTGAGATCAGGACAGAAAAATGTAAGCTGATTCATCTGGCAAAGCATGAAAGGGAGAAACTTGGAAAAATATGCAAAATAGGCTTTAAATATAATCATTTGATGAAATGTATTGAGTGACTCTGATGTCAGCTTTCAATGAAGTATGTTAAAACCCAGATATAGACTGTATGGCTGTGGATCCCACATCACAAAATAATGCTTTTACTGCTAATGTGTATTAGTTATAATTATTCAGTAAAATCATAAAGATGAGCTAATGGTCATCTAAATGATTTAACAATGGTTTTAAGTTGTTCACTCCTAGAAGACAGAATTCATTTAACTCACTCTGGGATGCTCAGCATTGTAATCTGTGTGTCTTAGGTCCTTTACTGACGCTTTTTTTTTTTTTAGATTTTATTTATTTATATGAGTGACAGAGAAAGTGAAAGAAAGAGAGAGAGAGAGAGAGAACATAAGCAGGGTGAGGGGCAGAGGGAGAAGCAGACTCCTCTGAGCAAGGAACCTGATGTGGGGCTCAGTCCCAGGACCCTGGGATCATGACCTGAGTCGAAGGCAGACACTTAATAGACCGAGCAACCCAGGTGCCCCTTAACTAAGAATTATATCTAATATTAGAAATGTTGCCTTTATTGTGTTGGCAGGAAGATCCACCAGAATATTTCCTCAAAGAAGGATCATTTCTCACCATGGCTTTAAGGCCCTTCAAAGCCAGACAGTGCGGCTGTAATAAATTTGAAGAAAGTTAACAAGTACAGGCAAGGAAATGACTGGAAGAAATATTTTGAGAGAAAAAGAACAAATGTGGCAATTATTTACTTGAAAGCAAATGCTACATGTTTAATCGGCATGAGAAGAAAGCAGAGCAAACCAAAACAAAACAAAAAACAAAAACATTTTTTTAAGTCTCTTTTTCAGAATCTGCTATGTGAGAAGAGAGTCCTTGGCCCACCAGGGATGGGAGTGTGGGCGACAGTGGCAGAGCCATCTCCCATCCCCACCCCCCATTCCCCTCCAAGGACAATAACTTCTGCACATTTGCAAACTTGACATATGTATTAGAAGTTTTCACACCATTGCTTCCTCATTTAAATACAGAAACACACCACTTTATCTTCTTCAGCAGGATTGATTGTTAGTTAATTTTTACATGGCTTTATTCAGGGTTTGAAGCTTCTTCTCTAACCACCATAGAGCAGCCCCTCAAGGCCATCGCCACCAAGCCTAGAGAAAAGAGCATGCATGTACTTTCTTACTTATTATCTACATTTTTCCCTTCTTTCAAGCAGTAGCTCAGCATTTATTTATTTTCTGAACCTTTTCCTACCGATCTACATCACAGAATGAGCATCGAATGCCATCAAAATGTGAGAACTTAAGCCTCCATGGAGGCTTAAGTGGGTAGAAGAAGAATAAATGAAACAAGATGGGATTGGGAGGGAGACAAACCATAAGTGACTCTTAATCTCACAAAACAAACTGAGGGTTGCCGGGGGGAGGGGGTTTGGGAGAAGGGGTTGGGATTATGGACATTGGGGAGGGCATGTGATTTGGTGAGTGCTGTGAAGTGTGTAAACCTGGTGATTCACAGACCTGTACCCCTGGGGATAAAAATATATGTTTATAAAAAATAAAAAAATTAAAAAAAATGTGAGAACTATCAATTCTACCAGATTTTCACTTGTTTGCTTACATGTCGTATTGGATTAGCCTATCATTTCTCATACGCAAGCGTCCTGCCTCCCCAGCCAGGGCAAAGATCTTTTGAGTCGAAGTACACTACATTTTATATATTCTTGAGCTATTACAGTGAAAAAAAATGCTGGGCATTCCATAGACACTATTGTAACAGACCCCCGATAAATTAATAGAATCTCATAGATTTATTCCATTAATTTTATGGGTCTCTCAGCATATCCAGCACCTAGAACTGATTCCAATACCTAGAAGAGTTTGTGGAACTTTAAGAGAACTCAATGCATATTTGTTGAAATAAGGAATGATATATGTATTTTTTCAAATATTTTTATTATCTTAAGAAAGATGCATTTTTAACATGGAAAGTCTCTTTTTCCTTTGCCTGGTCACCTTCTCCTTTCCAGACAGATGGTAAGGATCTCTCTCAAAGAGAGTTCTTTCTACATTTTATATCTTAGAGTCTGATTCTTTTTCTCTCAATTCAGATTTAATTTTATGGTGGGATTTGGACATGATTCTTTTGGCACTTGCCCTAAATACTTAGCACTCTGGATTCAAGTGCAAAGTGATAAGGGTTTCACTTTATATATCCCTTTTTTCTGTTGAAATTATCAAAAACTATTTCTTTGGAGGCTACAGCTCACAAGACTTTGCTATGAAACACATAGCATTCCATCTTTACCGATTTTTTTCGGAACCCCTCATGAGAGTTTAAAAAGCATGTAATATCAAATCAGAGTTGACATAACCTTGTGGTAGTTTCCCTACATTAGATTTTACAACTTTAATGAGCTTAAAAAATAACTGATTTCTGAAAACTCCTTCTCACTAGAAGTGAGAAAAAATTACTTCATACTAAAAACACAATTAAGTTCATTATCCTTTACCTTTTATTGTAACACCTAACTGGCCTTAGATAATATATAAAGCTGTGGTTTGATGGGGTAACTGCTTTACATCCTACTGGTAATTAGACTCTAGGATATCCATTTACCCCTCTGGAACCTATGTAAATATTTTGGTTGCATACCAGAGACTGCTTAACATGTGCTTAGCTAACTACCCATTGTGAGGCCATAAAGATAAACCCAGTTTGCACCAATTATGAAATTTCAGTGAATAATTTCTGCTGTTGGATTGGAAAGATTTGTTTGACTAAGATATAAATTGTCCAGCACTAATAGTCTTCAGGCTGTTTATGTGGCGATCTGATAGTCTGGAGAAGAAAATAAAGAGATAAATTAGACACTGTCATATTCACTGAGATTTTTGTTCTCACATCCATTCAGTGTGGGCCAAATGCATCAGAGGATTTTAAGGAGATAGGAAAACAGCTCATCATAACAGCACCTGAGACCCAGAACACAAGGTTGGTTTGCTCAAGGTCACACTGAAGGAAACGGCCAAGTTCCGGGCCAAGTCTCAGGCCAAGTTAGAGAAGACCAACACAGTGGGTTCTGGGGCAGTGTTCTTGGGCCTCTGAACCATGCTGCCTCCAACTAGGGAAAGCCAATGTGCTAAGTTTCATGCTCCTGAAAACCTTGTTTAACATCAGCCCTCATCTCCGTCCTCACTTCCTCCCTGTTCAACAGAGTGCAGTTTGTTCTCCCCTGGCTATAGGACCACACACATTCCCTCACAAATGTACCAAAAGACCAGGGCCAGGAGAATTCAGCCACTGGGCATCAGCCTCTTGGTCCTGCATGACTTTCAGCAGGATTTCCACACCAAAGTTTAAGGTTGACGACCTTCAGGAAGCCACTGCTAAAACAACCCCAAGCAGGAGGAAAGGAAATTGGGATATCCAGGACATGGGACTTTGCTTGTTCTTCTCAGCAGAAACAAGGTAGCCCTTGATATTTTTAATTCGGTAAACACTCACTGAATATGTAATATATGCCCAATCCCATCCTAGTAAAATGAAAATATTCTAACCCCACTCTGCCCTGGAGCCTGTGGCCATGACTGAGGACATGCTACTGTGGCCACTCAAACAGGGCTCTCTTGGCAGCATTTGGGTGTCAGACCTCATACCTAGCTCCCTAGGCCCTTTGCTCTGCATGGAGATTTGCGGGAGCTACCCCCTCATCCCTGCACAGCCCTTCCTGACATTGCTTTCTCCCATTACTATAAAGCCCACTTTAACACCACCCCATTCAGACACCCTCCAGTAACTTCCTACCACATTTTTTAAAAGATTTTATTTATTTATTTATTTATTTATTTATTTATTTGACAGACAGAGATCACAAGTAGGCAGAGAGGCAGGCAGAGGTGGGGAAGAAGCATGCTCCCTGCTGAGCAGAGCGCCCAATGCGGGGCTCGATCCCAGGACCCTGAGATCATGACCTGAGATGAAGGCAGAGGCTTTAACCCACTGAGCCCCGGGCCCCCTTCCTACCACATTTAAAGGAGGATTCTCAATTCTGCCCTGGCTGTAAACGTCCTACATAATCTGGCCCCTGACTTCCCATCTAAGTGACATCTGTCACAGCTTGTTTGCCTGCTAGGCTCAAGGTTGACCTGCTTGCTTTCACTCAAAGGCAGTGCACTGGTTACTGCTTCCTTGGGTTCCCACAGTAATGGTCCCTCTGCCTAGTACATTCATCCATCATCCAAATAAATTCCTCTTATCTTGGCCCAGGATCCCAATCTCTATCAACAACCTGGGGGCCTAGTGGTTAGGATTCTGTGCTCTCACCACTGTGGCCTGGGTTCAATTCCTGATCAGGGAATACCTTTCAATGAGTAGAAAGTGTCAGTTATGCAAGATGAGTGAGTCCTAGAAATCCAGTGTGCAGCGTAGCCTGTCAATACTGTATTATGCACTTAAAAGTCTGTTACAGGGGCAGGTCTCATGTTAAGTGTTCTTAGCATAATAAATAAAATGAAATTAGTTACTCAATATTATATCATCCATCATTCTGTTTTATCTTATATCACACCTACCACTCTCTAATGGAATAGGCTCTACAAAAAACACAATGGAGATCACAGAGATAATTTTGAAGTTTCTAGTAGTCACCGTTTTTAAGTCAAAAGAAGCAGAAATTAACAAAATTAATTTTAAGAATCTATTTTATTTAATCTAATACATTCAAAATGTTATCACTGCAACATATAATCAATATAAAAATTGTTAATGAGATGTTTTACATTCTTTACTTCTGACTCCTTCTTTGAGATCTGGGGCATATTTTACACAGACAGCCCATCTCCATATAAACACTACCTTTTCATAGGAAATGGTTTATCTATATTCAGATTTCATAAAATTTACATTTGAAAGGCTAGATTCACAAACCCAAGTTATTCCAAAGGTACTTAAAAGCTCCCCCAATAACTGAATTGAGTATCCATTCTAAATTTTAAATTTAAATTAATTTGTCTACAATTAAATTTAAAAAACAGTTATCTAGTTGCACAAGTCTCTAGTGGCTATCATATCAGATAGCACAGCTCTAATTTTTTTTTATTGCTTATTTGCTCTTTTTTCTTTCCAATTTTTGTCCTCAGTTTTATTTACACAGGGATCTCATTTATCTGTCCACTACTATATTCCTGGCACTAAACACAGCGGTTAGCACAGAGTTTAATAGATACTTATCAAATCACTACACAGACCAGCAGGCCAGAGATTCTTATATCTCAGACAACATAGCACTGTGGTTCAAAGCAGTCTCGAGCCAGATACCTGGCTTTGAATGTGATCCTGCTACCTACTAGCTATGGAACCTTGTGCATCTGAGGCTTTCTGGGGTTCAGTCTCCTCTTCTGCTGTCAAAAGGGATTAACAGTAGCCAGTGCCCTGGAGTTGGTATAAGGATGAAATGAGTTGACATTTCTAAAATTTTTACAACAGGCCCTGGCCTCAGAAATGCAATGTGGTTGTTACATAAATTCTAGTGTCCTGTCCTGCTCCTTGTTAAAGATGTTTGAATCTTTAACATGAACTCATGTTAAAGATTCTGAATCAAGCCCTCATCATCTCCAGGTCCCCACCATGTTTGAGCCTTGCCAATATTGGAATTATGGAGAATTACAGAATTATGGAGCCTAAAATATCCCCTGATTTGCCGTGTAGAAACCCAGGAAATCCACTGGTGTCATTCTTGTCTGAATCTGAAGGCCTAAGAACCAGGAACATCAATGGTGTAAGTTATAGTTTAAGGGTAGGAGAAGACTGATATTATAGCTCTAACAGTCAGGTACACAACTCTACGTTCCTCCTGCTTTTCATTCTATCTAGTCAGGACCTCACCGGATTGGATGATGCCCCCACATCCAGGAGAGACATCTGTTTTATTCAGTATATCAGTTTAAATGCTAATCTCTTCCAGAAATACCTTCACGGACACACCTAGGAAGTAATGTTTAAACAAATATCTGAGTATCCCATGGGACCGTCAGTTTGACACATAAAATTAACTATCACACGCCCATGTTTGTATATGTCTGAATTTTGATTGTTGACATTTTCTAAATTCTTTTTATGGGAGGAGGGTTCTTGGCAGTTGGGACTAGGTTAAGCGATCACTGTGAAGCATTGAACACACTACCTGACATATAATAGGCACTCAGTCATTTGTGGATTGAAGGAATTGATGAATAAATGATGTTCCTTAGGCCTTCTATAAACCAACTGGAAGAGGGGACCAGGAGTTGCCCTACTCTGTCATCTCTTAGGCTCAGCCTTATCCCAATACGTACACTATCACTAGCATTACAAAAATAAGCACGATAAAGTCCTCACCTTAAATTAGATTCTAGTTGGTAGAGGTGACAAGCAACGATTCCTATCACATGCCGAGGCTCAGAGGGAGGAACAACATGGCCCACTTAAATGCGGGGAGTGTAGTGAAGCCGGAAGGAAACAGAGGTTGGAGTTATATAAAGTGGGGTTCAAATCCTGTCTCCATGGCTGGGTAACTAGAGACAAAGAGTGAGTTACCCTCACTCTCTCTTCATCTGGTCATTCTCAGCGCTCCCATATTGGAATGCACAGGCTAATTCTCAAGCACAGAACTATCCTTTCCCTGTACCCTCAATAACAGTTCAGAGAAGGATGTTTTTACAGGTGTTGCCTTTAAATATCTCACCATAAAGGAAAGCTATTTTAGTGAGGTTTCTATGGGGATTTCTTTGTTTATAAGCTGAAATAGTTCTGAAAAAGAAACCATCTATCTGGTTTGAGAATGATTTACTCTGCAGCTGATTTAATAGCAGAACATGTGTATTTGCGTTACACAATAAAAATGTCTCTTTATGCCTGTAAGAATATGAAATTGAAAAATAACCCTTTTTCTTATATTTTATTCTTTTGCTCTATTAGCAAAAAGCAATTTCAGTACGAGGAAGTATATGCTTTTTGGCTAGGCCATGCTTTCCCTTGGAAGAGTGGTATTTTTGTCCTCTAGCAGGAAACTGAAGTTATTAAAATAGACTTAAAATAAAAACTAAACCAACAAAAACAAAAACCAACACAAAAGCTAAAACAACAAACACACCTGTATCTGTCATATTATAGTCTGTGGTGACCAAATTGACAGAGAGCTCTCAAATTTTGTGAATGCAGCCATTAAATGGACCCTCAGAGCTGCCAGGGAATCCTACTTCTTGACTCACACTTCTCTCCAAGCCAACTATTTCACATTTTCCTATTTTGGGTTGAATTGTATCCCCATAAAAATTATACTCCCCCACCCCCTTACTCAGAATGTGACCTTATTCAGAAATAGGATCATGGTGGATGTAATTAGTGGAGATGAGATCATCCTGGAGAACGATGGGCCTCTAATCCACATGATATGACTGGTGTCCCTATAATACAGGGGGAGAGACACACACAAAGGGAAGACCATGTGATGACTTGGATCAGAGGAAGAATCTACAAGCCAAAGAATGTCAAGCATTGCCAGAAAACCACCAGAAGCTAGAAAGAGACAAGGAAGGATTCCCTTCTAGGTTTCAGAGGGAGCATGGCTCTGCGGACAGCTTGATTTGGGACTTCTTACTTCCAGAACTGTGAGACAATACATCTCTATTGTTTTTAAGCCACCCGGTTGGTGGTATTCCATTACAGCAATCCTAGGAAACAAATACACTTCCCCTTCACTCTTCAAACATCCATCATGCCTTTAACTTCTTACCACTCATTATAATCAGCTTATGTGCTTCAGTGAGAACATAGGAGTAATTATAAAAGTTACCCACATGACCCTTCCTCCTCACCAACCAACTGAGCTGCCTGGGTGCCTTCCCTCCAATTCCAAGGAATGCACTGTCCCTCCTGCAGTCTGAGGCTGGTCTACCCCCATCCGAGCCTTGCACCAGGCCTCTCTCTCACCTGCTCAAGGACTTGGCTTTTGCAATTACAGTTGACTGTTGAACAACACAGGTTTGAACTGCATCTGTCCACTCATACATGGACTTTTTTGATAAACACAATACAGTACTGTAAATATATTTTCTTTTCCTTATGATTTTTTTTTTAAAGATTTTATCCATTTATTTGACAGAGAGAGATCACAAGTAGGCAGAGAGGCAGGCATAGAGAGAGGAGGAAGCAGGCTCCCCGCTGAGCAGAGAGCCCTATGCGGGGCTCGATCCCAAGACCCTGGGACCACGACCTGAGCCGAAGGCAGAGGCCCTAACCCACTGAGTCACCCAGGTGCCCCTCCTTATGATTTTCTTAATTACGTTTTCTTTTCCCTAGCTTACATTATTGTAAGAATGCAGTCTAGGATGCAAATAGCATGTGTTAATCGAATGTTCAGGTTATCAGTAAGGCTTCTGGTCAACAGTAGGCCCTTAGTAGCTAGGTTTTCAGAGGGTCAAAATTTATACACAGATTTTCAACTGCATAGAGGGTCAGCATCACTAATCCCCATATTGTCCAAGGTAAAGGTATATCCATCTGCTCGTACATCACCAAGACTTCCTCCCAGCTGCATAGTTCTATCGGCAAACAGGTGTCTTTTAATTACCCAAGTGTTAAAGAAAGAATGAAAGAGGAAGGAAGGAAGGAAGGAAGGGCCTTTTCTTGACCCACATTCCCTCAAATGACCCCTCATTTTTTTTTTTCTTCCTTTTCTGGAAAAACACACAGAATAATTGTATATCCTCACAGACTCCATTTTTCCAGCACCCATTATCCACAAAAATGATTCTTAACAAAGTTAAAAAAGACCTTCACCATGGTTCCTCAGTCATCTTGCTTGACTTCTAAAGTAGTTGCCATAGTTGATCACTCTCTCTCTCTTTTTTTAAAGATTTTATTTACTTATTTGAGAGATAGAGAACACGAGCAAGGGGAGGCACAAAAGGAGAAGGAGAAGCAGACTTCCCTGCTAAGCAGGGAGCTTGACATGGGGGTCGATCCCAGGACCCCGAGATCACAACCTGAGCCAAAGGCAGATGCTTAACCGACCGAACCCCCCAGATATACTAATAATTCAAAAATCCATACCTCCAGCCAAACCTCTCCTCTTAGCTACAGATTCCTATATTCAGTCACCTACTTCACATTTCCACTTGGATAGCTAATAGACATTGCAAATATGGCACACCCAAACCTAAACCCCATTAACCCCCAAAGTGTTCCTCTCTCAGCATTTTCCATCTTGTCGATGGCATTCTATTAACCCACTTTCCCAGATAAATGCTTACATTAGCATTGACTCTTTTCTTTCTTTCTTATCTCACATTCAATCTAAAAAGAAAAATCTTGTTGGCTTTACCATCAAAATGTACGCTAAGTTTGTCACCTCTCAGCATCTGTGCTACTTAACGCCAACAGGCCATCATCTTTTCCCTGGTTTGTTGAGATAGTGTTCTAGATAACTTCCCCATTTCTGTTGTAGTATTTTTTCTCTGAGAAACTTTTTTTTATAACTTATATTTCATCTCTCTCCTGGTCCCAATGGCCTTCTATCACATAGCAAAGAAAACACATAACTATTGTAACCATTCAACACACCCACACACACAAACACACACACACCATAGTTTAGAGGTTACTAAACCCAGATAACTGGACTCAGATGTTTTCCCCTGTTTCCTTTAGACACTGTATTAAGTTCATTGGATGGCTTGGCAGTCAAAGGCATGATTGCCACCTTAATTATACAATCCTAATATTGGTGGGGAAAAATACAAACTTAATAGTATTTATGTGATTGTCAAAGATGTTTGCTTTGTTGTTAGATAAAGACAAGAATTAAAAATAATTTTCTTTGTTTCTTTGGTCATTTTCTACATTAAAGTGTCATGAAAAAAAGGAAATATGAAGTTTGAATACATTGAAAATCCTCACCTTAAGCTGTTTTTTTGGTTTGTATTGATTGATGCTTGCTTCAGTTCTGACCTACTAAAAACAGTAACAGAGCCATTCTCATCACGTTTTAATGGTGACTGTTTAGCATATCATTCATCTCCGCCCTCTACACGCAAAAAGTCCCTATTTCATTGAGGAGCACCTGAGTGGCACAATTAAAACCTGACTCTTAGGGGCACCTGGGTGGCTCAGTGGGTTAAAGCCTCTGCCTTCGGCTCAGGTCATGATCCCAGGGTTCTGGGATGGAGCCCCACATCAGGCTCTCTGCTCGGCAGGGAGCCTGCTTCCTCCTCTCTCTCCCTGTCTGCCTCTCTGACTACTTGTAATCTCTGTCTATCAAATAAATTAAAAAACAAAAACAAAAACAAACTGACTCTTAGTTTCAGCTCAAATCCTGATCACAGGGTGGTGAGATCAAGCTCCTCCAGGCAGGGTCTGCTTAACATTTTCTCTCCTTCTCCTTCTGCCCCTTCCCTCCCTCACCGTGCTCTCTCACATTCACTCCCTCTCTCTAAAATAAAATAAACAAATCTTTTTTTTTTTAAGTTCCTATTTCATTTAAAGATACCAGGTGCAGGTGCCTGAGAGGCTTATTTAGTTAAGCCTCTGGCTCTTGATTTTCAGCTCAGGTCATGATCTCAGGGTCATGGCATGGAACCCTGGATCAGGCTCCATGCTCAACTCAAGAGTCTGCTTGTCCCTCTTCCTCTGCTCCTCCCCACTGCTCTCTCTCTAATTAATTAAATAATTAATTAAATTAAATCTTTTAAAAAATTAGAATTAAAAAAAACCAGTAAGTAAAAATATCAAGTGCTGTATTACCATGGAACCAAACTGGAAATCAGACTCCAAATGGAATATGTTTTCATTACTGCTTGTGCAAGATTCCATTACTGCTAATGCTACTTTAAGAGCACATGTTAAGAAAGAATATAGCCCTAAGTTTTCATTTATGAAAGACTTCTTTTCTGAAAAAAAGACACTTTTTTAATTAATGCATTTTTAGTATACAGACAACATTAAACATAACAATGATTGGTAATTATCTCATCATTTTTACAAAATAGTTAAATCACATTTGCTTCTGGAAGTCTGGATTAAATAAAACAATCATTATTCTGATGGTACCGCATTATTGGCTACATATTATTTCTATGCTCATTCCTTAGGTATTTGTAAAGAATCTCTGATATGTTTAAACATTTCGGATGCATGGTACTTTAAAAAAAATTTGTTTTAACTTCACATCTTGCTTTTTCTTGTCTCAGCTCATGTCTTTTTAAAAATCAAAATGCATTTATTTAATGAAATAAACCACAAGCATGTTTTAATAATTTTCAATAACTCCATAAGGGCAACATCTGGGTGTTTACATCAAAAGGCAAAATCTGGTATTCATAAGAGTTTATAAATAATATATATTTTAGATCACATGAGTTCTCTGTCTATGAAGTTTTCACTTTGCCACCTACAGTGAACACATAAACTTGAAAGGTTAATCGAATATTCTCTAACCATGAATAAGTAAATTCTTATTACAGCCGTAATAAGTTTCCAAATTAATTTTCACTCTGCACTGCAATTTTGTGGAATTTCATCTCTATTATGCTAACGAATATACCTTTATTTTGAATGGGGTCTCTTCATGATCAAAACGACTTTCCAGGGCAAAGTAGGAATACTAAAACAGTCACCAAAAGATTGGTTGGTGGTCAAAATCAATGACTTCGTGTTTTAAACACAATTGTCTTATTTCTGGGAGTGTTCTATCCCTCCCAGAGAAGTTCAACCAGTTTGGATTTAAGTCATTTGAATCAATGCTTTTTAATCCGCCTTCCTCTTATTCTGTTTATGCTGAAGATCTATTATGGTTATGCCATTGTGCAGGTATATTTATTAAAACCAGTTAGTAAATTGGTGTATATTTATTTGTATCTTTTTGGTAATTATAGAAGGAAAAATCTGACTCAAATATTTCTAACTGAAACTACTGAACACTTCCTACAATTATTGGTTCTACATAGGTTGCCTAAAACCCATAAAACTCTGCCAGGCCTGCTCCCCATCACTATCCTTTCCCCTCTCACTCATGGAACCTGCTTTACTTTAGTTGGGCCACTCTCATTCAGGCAGAAGGAAGAAAACCCATAAAACCAATTCATAGAAATGTAAGCACAGGGTAGCCCTCCACTGAAACCTGGCCCCCAAATAGAGAATGTGATCAACAAATATTTGTTGAATATACAAACTTCCTATGATTTTATTTTCTTTTTAATCAAAATGAATAATTCAGTAAACTATTGGGACACACACACACACATACTTGTCAAGGATCCATTTTAGGAACTCCTCTGACATTGTGGATCTGACTCGGTTTTTCTGTCATAAATGGGACAATAATATCAACCTCCCAAGTAGTTGTGAGTATTAAATAAGGTACTACATTTAAAGCATATAGACTATTGCCTGGCACACATTAAACACTTTATGCATGATTAACAGTTTTTATGATAATTCTGGTCAGTGGCTCCTTTGAGCGTAGTATTCAGTGAGTGCATATATATTACTTACCAGAGATACGAACTGGAAGAGAGTGAATTGTACTCTAAAGCTGAACTTCTTGCCCACCTTCAAAGCTTCCCCTTCTCTGTTTGGTCAGCAGAATACCAGTCCATGTGTCTAGAGAAATGATGCTCTCCCAAACAGAGGAAAGACCAGAGGGTAAGAACAGCAGCAATGCAGCAGTATATTCCCATGTGTCCTCTGACATCCCAGTTTCTATTTCTCAGTAGCTGTTGATGCTTCGTTCTTCTTATCTAGAACTCCAAGTGCTGGAGAACCTCAGGGATGAGCCTCATGCCTCTTGACTCATCTCCCAGATGTCGAGAGTAACCATGGATTTAAATGTTATTGTGATGCTCACAATTTACAAATTTATGTATTACCTGAGTTCCAAATAGGCATATCCAGTTTCCTGTTTTATATCTGTGCTTGTTTCTGTCACCAAAATTTCAAAATTAATGTGTCTGAATGGAGTCGTTAGCTTTTTCCCTGAATGAGTCTTGCCCATAAGCCTTTCCCACTACAGTATATGAAGCTTTCATCCACCCAAGTATTCAAGTCTGAAATTTGGAACTCTCATTGATGCTTCTGTAATTATTACTCCCATCCTTAATCTTTCAGCAAATCCTGCTAACTCATAACTAAAACATCTCCTGAATGAACTTCCTTCTTTTGATTCCGCTGTAATCACCCGAGTTCTGGTGACTGTCACCTCTCACCTGGATCATCACAATGGCCTAGTACCCTCCAACCTATTTTCCAAAAAGCAGAAAAATTCATCTTCTTCCTAGTAAGTGTAAGAAATTTGGTCTCACAAATCTATGGTTTATTGAGCAAAATTAGAAACCAAGGAATAAGATTTTTCTATACCACCTGGTCTCTTGTTCTGGGTAGCGAAGACCCATCTTTCTGAAAATGGGCCAGGCTAGCAGTGGTAGCAGTTTAGAGTCCAGAGTCAAAGATTTTCTGTAAACTACTGCAACTCTGTCAAATATCTCCATTTGTGACCCATATAGAAATGTGCCCATTACAGCATACAAAGTGTAATGACGTAATGTCTAGACTATTTACTGAAAAAGGCAGAATTTAATCCCACCCAAGTGCTGGACTTTCCCTCGGGTCAGATATGTTCAGCAAGCAAGAACATTATTATACTGGATGGTTGTGTGCTCTAAGTAACTCCAATCTGGGTAGTGATGCTTTAAGTGTCTCTGTATACAACCCAGGTAGACAGAATTAATGTCGATGTCACAGGATGGCCATGCAAAACCAAGTTGAAGGGTAGTCCCTCTTTTAGTTTCCTTCATACAAGCAACAATACCTGGTCCTGAGAAATCAAGTGTACCATAGGGCTCCAGTGACAGTCTTGACACTGACATAACCACATATTTGCTTCTGTTCACAGATATGTTTGCCTGGAGAATTCACCTTTGGGCTTTTTTTTTTTTTTTTTAATTCCTATAAGTAATGCAAAAGAACTTTAATGGCAGTCTGATGCCAAACCTTCTGGACATGGCTTAAATGAAATGACGGACACATAAAATATCCTTTTCATTGGCTTTTAAAAGTTTTAAATGCAAAACGACACCAACACGTTTATTTATATTTCAACATTCACAGTGCAAACTTAGAGCAAACTAAACTGCCAATTTTAGAGGAAATTTCTGACCCTATTGCTGAATTGTGATCAAGCCAATGTGTAAAGTAGTAGACATTGAGCACTTGGCCACTTCCACATCTGGTGACAAAGGACAGAGCAGCTCTGAATGGGAATTGGGCCAGAGCCTACAACAGTAGACATGCATGTCTCACCTATGGAGACATGCCCTTAACTTTGGATGCCCCATTTCATGGAAAAGCCCTTCTCTGTGGCCTTGCTCCTCTTCCACAGTGCTTTGTAATTCTACCTTTACTTCACTCCAGAGAAACTCAAGGGACTTCTTATCTATTCCCTTAAGCATTAAGAGATCCAGGGACTGAGGTCTCAGCTCAACAGATGCTTGAGCACTGAAGAAGAATTAGAAAAAAGGAGGTATGGCAGAACAGTGCAGTCCATACATACATATTTATAACTTGCTTCTACTTATTCAGCATAGTACACATTTTCTATATTAGGGCCATGGACTAATGTTTATGTCCTTCCCAAATTCATGTTGAAACCCTAAGCTCCAGGGTGATTGTATTTGGAGATGGGCCCTTGAGGGGTAATTAAATTTCCATGAGTCATGAGTGTGGGGCCTCCATATTGGGTTTAGTGTCCTTATAAGAAGAAGAAGAGACACCAAATTCCTCTCAATCTCTCTCTCCCTCTCCCTCTCGTTCTACCATGTGAGAAAACTCCAAGAAAGAGTTTATCTGTTAACTCTCACCAAGAATCAAATCTGCCAGTCTATGATATTTTGCTATAGCAGGCCAAGCTAAGACAGTTATAATGCAATAGTTATCAAAATAATTATTAAATCATCCTAATATTCTGCTGAGACTATAACTACATTATACTTTTTACATAATCCTTTTTCATTTGGGGGGCATGTATGTTGTTTTTAATTTTTCATAAATATTATTCCATGATGAACATTTTTGTACATTAAACTCTTACTATATTTTGTAATATTTCCTTTGAGTTCATTCACAGAATCAGAATTTCTATATGAAGATGTGAGACCCTTAAGTCTTATTGCCTTGCTTCCCTAAAAGTTTCAATAAATTGTCTTTCTGTTAACAGTGTAACAGGAGGCCTTCCTACCACCATTTCTATTATTGTTTAAAAATTTTTTAAATAATGTGCTAGGTGAAAAGTGTTACAAACTTTAATGAAGTTATTTTCTTAATTATCGACAAATATAAACGTTCTTCAGAGTCGTATCTTACAATAGCCTAACTATATTCTTATGAGCATTTATTTGAAAAACTTAAATCAGTGTCAAATCATTGAACACCAATTTCAATTGACACACTATTCCAGGTACCTGGGACATGTAAATAGAGAGTTATGCCCAGCCCAAGCACCATGATAAAAAGTGTAGTCACTCGGAATGATGCAAGTGCTACTTCAGGGCACAGAGAGCCTTTTGGGAAGAGGGAATCCTTGAGGGGTTGTTCAGATGAAGGACAATTTGAGCCAATGAAGAGACTAAAGGGCAGCAAGAGACATTGGGCTATTCAGGGTGCAGGGGAAGAGATAGGCTATGGCACAGACTGTTGGGGGTTTTTAAGTTTTTATTTGAATTCTAGTTAGTTAACATAAGTGTAATACTAGTTTCAGGTGTACAATATACTGATTCATACATGATTCCATACATCACCGGGTGCTCATCAACAAGGCACAGATTTTTTATTTTTAAGATTTTATTTATTTATTTATTTATTTGAGAGAGAGAGAATAGGAGCAGGGGAGAGGAGGGAGAGGAATAAGCAAGTTCCTTGGTGAGCAGGGAACCCTATGTAGGACTCAATCCCAGGACTCTGGGATCATGATCTGAGCCAAAGGCAGATGCTTAACTGACTGAGCCACCCATGTGTGCTGGCACAGACCTTTTAAGCAGTGTATTGAAGGGTGAAAAACTGTAAATGGTCAATATTTCTGGAGAAAAAGAGAGAAAAGGGGGTCTGGAGAGACTGGCAGAGGTCAGATCCTCAAAGGCCAGGTCAAGCATTTTTAGCTTTACATGTTTCTCCTTCCATTGATCACTCTGCCTTTCTCTCTGTCTGGCCTTCGCTAATTCGTCTGCATCTCCTATACCCACTCACATTTCCACCTCCTCCTGGTTAAGAGCTTCGAGACCTTCTCGGTTCCGCCCACCTCATTCTACCTAGTTGGTTCTTCTTCTGGGCTCTTGGGACACACATGGCTTTATCATAGGCATTGAAATTACCTGCTCAAATTTCCAGAATATACACTTCATAAAAATCAATACTTTTAAAAGAAATCTGAAATACAGTGAAATCTGAAAGAGATCTTCTGTCTTAAAGGCAACACCTTCAGAAGAAACTAAACCAAAATCTTATTTTAAAGAATGTAGTAGTTTTTGACTTTCTCTAAGGAATCATTAATAACCAGTAACAGAATCATTTAGTTTGAGCATTCTCTGATAGACTATTGCAATATTAGGGTTTAGGTTCATTCTGATGGCTTTGTATAAAATCTTTTTTGTTCTTCAGGAGACAGAAACTTTTATTTAGAAACTTTATTTAGGTTCAGACTATAACTGAGAAAAGAAAAAATACCTGTATATACATTACATCCTAAAAGTTCTTCTGTTTGAGAATTAATACTAAAGTGAATGCAGCTCTGTATAATAGAAATTTCTGCCATGGTGAGAAGGTTCTGTATGTGTGTGTCCCATACAGTAGTTAGTAGCTATATGTGCCTACTGAGCTCTTGAAATGTGGAACTAAATTTTTAATCGTGTACTTGAACACTTGAAGTCTCCTTGAAATGGCTTATTTTTCATTCATTAAATTAATATGTGTTGAGTGCCTACTGCATATAAAGCTGTGTGTTTGATTTAAACAGGATGTTGTTAATAAGAGCTTAACAAATTTCATTGGAGATTTAATACATATCTAAATAACTGTTTACATTTAGCCCATGTAGCATTATTTGGAAAGAGAGAATATTCAACTCCCCCAGGATGATCTGTGAAGGCTGCCTGGAGGAGGTGGCATCAGAGCTGGGCCTGGAAAGAGGAGTAGGATTTCAGCTGGGACTAAGGTGTATTATATTCAGATTCATCCGCATAAATAGGCCAAAAGGTGGCTTGTTCAGAGATCATATATGTTGTGCAGAAGTAGAGGGACGTAAGTGTTAACAGAAGTGTGTTAGGGACAGATGAGTGGTTACCAAAAAGCGATTTAGTGTTAGGTCCTCATTTGGACAGAAAATGAGGAAACCTGATAGCATTGGATAGGAATATTGACATTACCAAACTTGGTCTTTGGAGTGATTCACTTTGGCAATGTTGTGAGTTTGGACTTAAGAAAGGAAGGAAGGGCACCTGTGTGGATCAGTTGGTTGAAGGACTTTTGATTTTGGGTCAGGTTTGATTTGGCTCAGGTCAAGAAATCAAGCCCCGTGACAGGACCTACACTTAGAGGGAAATCTGCCTCTGACTCTGGATTTCTGCTCGGGTCATGATCTCAGTGTTCTGGGATTGAGCTCTACCTACATGGGCTCCACTCTCGGTAGGGAGTCTGCTCGAGGATTCTCTCTCCCTCCCCCTGCTCACATGCTCTCTCTCTCTCTCTTTCTCAAATAAATAAATAAATCTTTTAAATAAAACTAATAAATAGTCTAAGCACAAAATAATGAGGCTAAAATAGTGACAACAGGATTGAAAAATAATTCACAGATAAAAGAGAATTCTGAAAAATCCATCAAGAACTCTAAAAGTCTTTTATTCTATTAATGCTAAATTGTTATTCTTTTTCTTTCATGTAATAGTTTTTCTTTCCTTCTAAATGTTCTAGTCGTATGACCATATAGCACCCAGATGATTCCAGAAGCACTCAACTAGTACCAGAAAATGACCCATTCCTCATTAAAATCCTAGAGAACTATAAGACCAATGTGCTTCTTTCAAAGGGGTTTATTCTCATTCCTAAAGTTGTCATGAGGTCCCCATGGAAGAGTAGTCTTGGGAAAAAATAGGACATCCAAACATATTTAATTATTTTATTCCATTTTTAAGGTACTGCATTTTAAAAGTGTAAGTTAGATTATATTAAGAAGAATCTTGCATATGCAAAAAAAAAAGTCTTCATCAAACTACTGCCTTGTGAAAATAGATCTTTCTAGCAGCATGTGCTTCCACCTAAAACTATGTGAATGAATTTCAGTCAGTCAAACCATTTGTTAAAAAAAAAATGTATTCCCCACAGTATACAACAAAGGACTTCTTTGAAATTACAATACATACACATGAACGTGCATTTAACATAACTATACAGTTAGTCAGAGTTTCCTAAACTGAACACACCTGCGTAATATCACCCAGACCAAGAAATAGAGCCTGACCATGCTGCTAAGCCCTCCTTATGAGGTTGCATAATCACTATCTCCCCTCCAAAAGAAACCATATTCCTGACTTCTAACACCTTGTTAGTTTGACCCATCTTTGTACATTTGTGATATAAATGGAATGAAAAATATGTACTCATTAATATGGCTTCTTTCACTCTGTCTTTTGTGAGATCCGTCCATTTTGCTACACATGGTTTTAGGTTACCTATTCTCTTTGTTGTATAGCATCTCATTGTGCAAATATGTAATCATTTTATTTAGGCACTGATGTATTGCCAGGGTCAACAAACTATGGTCCATTAGACCGCTGCCTATTTTTGTGAATAAAGTTTTATTGGAACAGAGTCACGTTCGTTCATCTACATATTGTCTATAGCGGCTTTCATGTTACAATGGCAGAGTTTAGCAGTTGCAACAGAGACTGTATAGCCTATAAACCTAAAATATTTACCATCTGGCTCTATAGAAAAAGTCTACCAGCCCCTGCTAATACTATTTTATTGTGTGAATATGCCATTGTATTTGAGTATTTTCTATTTGGGAACTATTACAAATATTACACCCATGAACATTCTAGCTCATGGCATATGTGGAGTGAAATTACTGTGGCACGGGATATGTGTGTATCTGGCTTAAGTAAATACTGCCAAACAATTTCCCAAAGTAGTTTTACCAATTTATGCACCCACTAGCAATACATCAGTTCCAATAACCTTGCCTGTACTTGGCATCTTCCAACTTTCTAATTTTATCCATCCTGGTGGGTGTCTAGTGATATCTCATGGTGGATTTAAGTTTTATTTCCCTGGTTACTAATGAAGTTCAGCTTCTTTTCATGTGTCTATTGGCCATTTGGATATCCTCTTTTGTAAAATTTCTATTCAAGTTGTGACCTTTTTTAATGACTTGACTGCCTTTTTTCTCACTTATTTGGAGTCACTCTTTTTACATTCCAGATATGATTCCTTTGTTGAACACATGCATTGTGAAGACCTCTCCCAATGTATGGTTCACGTTTCACTCTCTTAATTGGTGTCTTGGTGTTTCTTACATTTAAGAAGTCTTATTATTCCAGAAACATGAAGTTGTTTTCCTTTGAAGAGTCTGATTGTTTACTCTCCACATTTATGTCTTTAATCCATCTGGAATTTATTTTGTGTGTATGATGTGAGGTAGAAGTCCAGATACATTTTTCCCCATATGAATATCCAGTTGAATCAGCACAAAATAGAATCTCCCCATCAATTGTGCATGCATGTGCACACACACACATAAACCAACTAAGATTTCCATTAAGAACACATTGAATGTAAGGACGCCTGAATGGCTCAGTTGGTTAAGCATCTGCCTTTGGCTCAGGTCATGATCCCAGGGTCCTGGGATTGAACCCGGGTCTCCCTGCATAGCAGGGAGTCTGCTTCTCCTTTTCGCCCGCATGCCCTGCTCATGCACCTCTCACTATCTCTCTTTCTCAAATAAATAAAATCTGAAAAAAAAAAAGAATGTATTGAATATATAGGTAAATTTGAAGAAAACAGACTTTCTTTACAATCACAGAGAGTACTTTGGGTTACTTTGACAGAAACCAAGGAAACCTGTATTTATTCAATCTTTATTTATTCATTCAAAAGTGCTCATGTGGATATTTTTGTGACAATTATTGCACAATATATGTAAGTAAAATTATTATGCTCTACAGTCTAAACTTACACAGTGCTATATATCGATTTCAATAAAACTGGAAAATTAATTAAATATATATATTTTTTAAACTATAGAGTATCTCTTATCTAAGTAGCAATTGGTAGATTCAGAGGTTCAAGGAAAAATTAAGAAAATTGAGAATAGTCACCAAAGATCACTTAGTAGGAAAGCCTAGAAGGATTGATAGAAATGAAGACCATACAATTTCAGTGGTAAAATCCTAAATAAATTGCCAATAATTAAAAAGAAAGTGGGGTGCCTGGGTAGGTAGGTCAATTAAGCGGCCAACTCTTGATTTAGCTCAGGTCATGATCCCAGGGTTGTGAGATTGAGCAGGACATCAGTCTGCTTGAGAATCTCTCTCTCCCTCCTTTTCTTCTCACACTTGTGCACCCTTATGCTCTCCCTCTAAAATAAATAAATAAAATCTTAAAAAGAAGAAGAAGATGATGATGAAGGAGGAGGAAGAGGATGAGGAGGAGGAGGAGGAGGAAGAGGAAGAGAAAGAAGAAGAAGATGGAAGAAGAGGAAGAGGTTGACTAATAGGTTTCCATCTGGGTAAGGGTTTCACCAGCAAAATGCTATAGTAAACAATGGAGTGAAGGATTATAGGATGCTGGGTAAAAAATGGTTGACATACAGACTATAAAGTCTAACCTGGATAGGAAATGAAGACATAAGTGATACATGAAGATAACAGGAGGTCTTAAAGCCCAAGACAAGTATAGTGAGGGGATGTAGCCAAATGAAATAGCTGGAGTGGGCTGAAAGTGGGATGTTGGAATTGGATTTCCATGGTGGACAGTTCCAGGAAATGGCACATTCCAAAACAGAAACAGAGTTGAAGTAAAGGATATTAATGATAAGCAGTCTAAGGAAATAAGAAAAAAGGAAATTGAAGGTTACTGTAACCAACATGATGGAGAGCTGAGCAGGAAGGAAGATAAGTACATGAGCATTCAATAAATGGAGAGAGTGGTTTAACGATGGATAGGCAGTGGTAATGAGGAAGGGAATGAATGAATGAATGAATGACATGTCCTCCCATGAATGGCATGATCTGAAAGAGCAGGGGTTTACAGGAGTGTTGGAAAGTAATGGTTTGCTGGAAGACCAGCTGGTGAGGAGCATCTGACACTCCCTTGACCCTGCTGCATATCAAACAACCTACTTTTACTGAAGAGAGATGGAGTTCTTCTTGCAGGAGGGAGCCAAGGCTCAGCCACAGGGATAAAGAAAGCAAGAGCATAAAGGGAAGAGTTTGAGGGTGTAAGAGATGGTGATAACCATGGGGGAAAAGTGCCAGGGGAACACAGTGGGAAGATTGTTGAAGGAGACAATTTAGATAGGGAAGAGGCCACAGCAGCTTGACCAAAACCATCCAAATGAGCAAATAGATGTAGGCATTCATCAATTTGCCTCAGTGTTACAGTTAGAATTGCTTTGAAAGCTGCTCTTCTGCCATTTACATAGTGCTTCATGGTCTACAAAGGGAACCCTGTTTATTTTACCTTATAAGAATCTCTAAACAGCAAAAGCGTAAATCCCAGAGCAGTTGATTTTTTGAAATACATAAATGGCATTTTTCAGTATTTGTGTCTTGTGAAAATATACTAGTTTGCATGTGATGTTTATAAAATGCACATAGAAATCTTCATCAACTTCTGAATATCTTAATGCTCAGGCACCATTCTTCCACCATGTATAAGCCATTTGTGCCTTCTATTTCCTCAAGTACACCTTTAAGGAAATACACAAATTGATGTGCCTACTTACTAGTAGTTCTATCAGTAATAATCTTTAATAATTGGGTTTTATCTGACTCCTTAAGGAGTTCTAAGTCTCTAATGAGTCCTTCTAAGACTTCTTGTTACTTGGAAACATATATTTGAAATAACTGAAGAAATAGGAATGAGGACTTTCAAAGTCCTTCTAGTATTAAGGATTAGCATTTCCCTGACAAAATTCAAAGAATCCAGTACTATTTCCACAGAAGATTATGTTCAACAGTGGCTCAGAAAGGAAGTAGAACTATACAAATCAAATTTCATCAACAATGAGAAGGTCCATAACAAATTCATGTGTATCTTGGTGCTTGCTTTTTGCTCATTATAGAGCTGGCCCTTACCCTTTTCCTAATACACAATAATAATAATAATAATAGTGGTCAGAAAGTTCTGTTCTTGCAAAAAAAAAAAAAAAAGAGTCACAATGACAAACTATCAGGATTGTCATTGTTCTCTTCATTATAAAAATCAATTGATCCGTTTATGTTTAGTATACCTTATTTGGTATGGTCCTGGGCTTTCTGTGTTATGAAACATAATGAGTGCAGAAAGTTTTTATTTTCTTTTGGTTTTTTAACTTTGGCTATGAAGTTAGGAAAAGCAATACAAGTATCTACTATGTGAGTCAAAATTATCTTTGCCACATATGAGATTTGTGTTTTCTTCTTCCCTCACTGAAAAAAAATAACAAACTATTCAGGGCTGGTGGGCGTGCTCACCATACAGGAGGGGGCCAGGGACAGCAGTGGATGGGAGAATGAGCTTTTGTTAGCTATCCCTTTTTTGTTTTCTTACAGGCTGGTCGTGACTATTACTTCCTTCTTTGTGCCTTATCTGTGGGCGAAATAATCCTCTGGAAAAATGAAGGGTAGCTTGACCCCTCATTTATCTCTGTCCAGACCCCACTGTCATCAGACTGATGAAAAGTCGGGGAAAGGGTTCCGTCAGCAGAGCCTGCTAATTCGAAGTTCTCTGTCTGACTGGATTTGTTTTGGGAGTATAGACTTTCTTTCTGTTAAGTGAACAAATTATTTTCTTTCTGCCCAGCTCTGGCTATAGAATGATTAGGGCCCCTGAAGAGTAAATTAGACTCTGACGACTGTAGTAACAGAGAAGTTGGAAAGTCAACAGGGTTGTTAAAATAAGACTTTCTTTCCAAGTGTCATTTTGTGTGCCAGAGCCAAATGTTCATGACAGCACTGAGAAACAACTGGATTGATAAGTCTCCCATTAGATTTATCCAAATCAAGGGGGGGAAGGGGGAAGGCTAGCGGAGATATGGATAAACCAGACGGCAGAGGTCCGTGGAGACAATCAAAGCTGCCTTTCGAGTGGAATGCATAAAGTGTACTTTTGTCAGTAATTTGAATTTCTTTCTAAAGTCCTCTTTGCTTTTCTCCAGAGGCATTTTAATGTGTTGATAACCTACACCATTTTCCAACATTCTCCTTCCTTCCCCTTAGTCAGCAAACTCTGAATATTTGTGCACTCACACAGATAATAAAGGAAATTAAACAAGTAGCTGTTATCTTAGAATATGTTCCTAGAAACTCTCTTTTTTAGGCCACATGTGATAAGAGTGGAGATTGTGTCAAAGTCATTGAGGGAAGACTCTAGCAGTTGTTGTTCTTCTCACCTTGAGAGTTTAGGTGATGTATGGTGTGGGAGAAGGATGAAAAATATGAGCACAGTCCAAAATGACAATTAAAAAAAAACTCTAATAACTGAAATAAGAAAGAAGACATACAATATGTTATTCTTTGGGGGGAGGAGGGGTGTCTTAAAATAGTTATTATCCCAATTTGGAATACTCATTTATATTACCACGCCATATGACAACAAGTGGTGATTTCTGTGTGGCAGGAATTAGTGGATTTTTTATTTGTATATGTTTATCTTTACATTTTATAACACAGTTAACAATATAACTGGCATCAATTACCTATAGGTTATGATTCTGGGAGGCAAGTCCCCATATAGTTTCCCACCTGCAAAAAAGGAAAGACCTAGTTGACTGAATTGTTGTGAAAACTAAATGGGGTGAACATAGATAATTATTCACCAGAATTCTAGGGAGTCTGGGGACAGCAGATGGACCAAGAAAATGGACTAGCTGAGAAAGAAGGAGAAAATGCCAAAGAGTAGATGAAAAAAGCTTGAACTCTGACAATAGTGTGGGGAGGATGTGGGCAAATTAGATGGGAGAAGAGCCTGAGATTTGTTACCACAGTTCCTCAGGACCACAGAACTCTTCTAATCTCTTGTTATAGGGGCAAATGAGTTCAGTGGCTGCCTGTGGCACCCTCTCTGGTCACTGAGGTCTACCCATGTATTACCCATCCTGCGATGAACTCTGGAAAGTCAGAGAGCACCACCTCAGGCCTTGCTCTGTACCTCCTCTCATTCTCATCAGCTCTAGCTTTCTACATTTGTGCTTTCAAACTCAATATTCATGTCCATGAACTTGAGAATGCCTCCCCTCACCTGTCCTCTTGTGTAAAGATGTTCAAGTGTTGGCTCATAGCCCGTCACCCTGGGCCAGCCCATCACTCACATCCCCCCACACCAACCCTGAACATAGTTTGCACAAAAATGGATTAAACAACACTGGGTACTTGAAACAGATTAAAATAATGATGTGTCTGTCACTTTAAAATATGAAGCTTTTTCTCTACATTACATCTCCTTGTTTTGATAGAATACTTAGATACAGAGTTGTTATTAAAAGTCTTAAAGAAGTAGTTTGATAATTACTATTTTTGGTAGCATGTGAAAGAAAAGTAAAATGAGACGTGAAAGATAAAAGCCACATAGATATGTTTGCTCTATAATTTACTTTCCCTGAATTATTAATAGCTATGATGTCTCTTACATAAGTATTTTCACAAACATACATATAAATAATAAGAACAGAAAAGTTCATTATGATATTCTTAATACATGTTTGTTCATGTCTTCATCTTCTTGAAGGTATATTTTTAAACTTCGGTTTTGGTATGCATTTATGACAAGAACCTTATTGCCAAGTTCGAGGTTTATAATAATTCTCAATTTTAAAATATTTTAGAAGTATATTCATGATTTTCTAACATGCAAAGACATTTTTACATTTACTTGATGAAAACAAATTAAGTGTTTTTAAACTTTAAAATGAGAATAAAAAGAAAAATCAGTAGCAGTTTATGTCTCTTAAACATAGCTCTAGGAGTCTGTTTCCAAGAAACAATTTTCTCTTTAGTGACCACTGTGAAAGAATAAAAAAATTCTGTCATAAAAATATTGTACTTTGTGAGTCCCTCGGGCAATTAGTTGAGTCATTGCCTCAAGAAAGAGAAGACCAAGATTCTCTTAAAAGTACAGGGTTGGCTCACTAAGTGTTTATGGCTGGGCCCTTTGCGTGTGTACTTTCCTTAAGAAAAAGAGAAACTCTCATACTCATCTCCTCCATTTCTAATTGATAGAAAACAGGCTATTTCAGTATCTTTACATCTGAAAAAAAAATGCCCCTTTGAAACTATAGTGATGTAATATCCATTTTGAAATACAGAGTTTTAGCGTAAATCTTTGGTTTGGTCCATTTTCCAAGGCATAGTTCTAGATTGCTTGTCCAATTTTCACATCCAAAACAATCATTTTCCACAGAAGTATTTGTAGGAAACACCTAATGAATTTTTGTCTTTTTAAAAAATATCTGTTTTCTTACCACAAACTAAAAAAATTAAACTTCAAAAAAACTATATCTTTGTTGAATTACATATATTTCACAGATTTGTAAACAAAGATAAATAATTCCTTCAGAAATTAGCAATCGCCTGAGTGCCTGTGGTGTATCATGCATTATATTAGACATCAGAATTGTGCAGAAGAATATTTGATGTGGTCTCTGAACTCAAGGAAGTTCAAAGTTAACTGGGAGCAGAAGAAACAATACCCACTAAATTAATTAAAGGATATTGCAATAAACTACATGTAACCTCTGATAAACTCTCCAGGCATTCAGTAGAAGGAACAGTCTATATAATTTGGAGCTGTACTTTTCAAAGCATGTTCTAACATGGTCCAGTAATTTCAAAAAAATTTTTTTACTTTATTTAACATGTTAATATGCTATGGATCCAATAAAATGTAATATTATATTAATCTATCTATTCAAAACATATTTATTGGGTGCCCATTATGTGTCATGCCCTGGGAATTCAACAGTAAAAAAATAAGGCTGCCCTTCAAATGGAGTTTTAATGTAAGGCCAGTAGAAAGGCCTTTACCAATAATGTCACATCTGAGCAAAAGCCTGAGCAAAGTGAGAGAGCAAGCAGAGCGGTTAAGTGGGGGAAAGGCTTTCAGGGCAGAGAAAACCAAAAAAGGCCAAGGCAGGATCACATGAGGCATGTTGTAGGAACAGGAAGGAGGTCCTAGGACAAGAGGAAAGGTGGGGAGAAGAATCACTACCATCAAAAAGGAGGTCAGTTCTCCACATGGATTTCACCACTGAACCCTTAACTCTTTCTTGAGAGGATCTTAGGGGGTTAAGACAAAGCACAATAATATGCCCAATATGGCCAAGAATAATTAATAATTGGATGTACTCTGGGCATTGGAACAGGGCTTGGAGTTTCTGATTGACCATGTTGACAAAGGACATTCCGGGAAACGGGGACAGCATGGACAGAGACCAAGAAGAAGGAGGCAAAGAAGGGCAGGAGCTAAGACAAGAATGCTGGCCTGAGACCTGAGACCAGGTACTTATTTGGTCTAGTTTATTTATTCAGACTAAATGTCTGGAACATTGAGGGAATTACTTGTATATTTTAAGCCAAAAATATATTTTGCTAAAGTTAATGTGTGGCTTGAGTTGGCCAGAAACTTGTTTCATTTCTGACTTTGAATGAGTATGCGTCATTTTCATTGAGTAGGACAATTTTAAGTCATGATGTCTGTTCCTTGGGAAAGAAATGCCCAGCATTGTTCACCATGATTTATATGGAATTATTTATTTAATGACTTCAACAAATCTCTCCTTTATTCATTCAATCATTTCATCAGTGAGTCAGTCAGCTAAGATTTATTAAACACCTACTGTTGAGAATGTATTTTGTCAAGGACTGTGTGGGTTACAAAACAGTTGGAGACCTGGTTGCTGCCCTCAAAGAGCATATGACTTTCCGTGGAGTCTAATAAGACTGACATTCGCTTTGGAGAACAAATGATGTATTACTACAGAAGCTAATAGCAGGCTGGCTATTATTCTAGAATTCTCAAGGAAATGTGTCCAAATGAAAAATCCAGAATTGTCAAGCAACTCATAATGCATATTAAATTACTGCCCTGGGATGAATGTAAGATGAGCCTGAAGACAAACTGAAGACTGGATCGTGAGCTGAGGTTTGTCTACCAAGGTCTTATAATAACATTTGATTTGATGAAAAGGAAAATAAAAGTGGAAATTATGAGCGTTTGATGTTGACAAAAGTTGGAAAATAAACTTATTTATGTGCTTGGCAACATGTACTCTGCAATTCTGCTGTCAGGTCTTGCTCGTTCAGGAAGGCTTGTTTTTAGGAATACAAATTGCTAAAATCAAAGCCACTGATGAGGCAGCTTCAATTCCTTTCTTCCACATTTTCCACAATTAAAAACATAGAAACACATGAAACTCGCTCACTTCACTTTGTGTGGGCTTTCATCGGTCTTTTTTAACTTCTTCACCAGACAATACTTTTAACTTGCCTTGTACTTTTAGAACGTTGTCTCTGACATGAAGAACCTCCTGCCATTTCCCTTGAAGTAACTTTCTCTGCTGAAACAAAACAAATAAACAAACACATGGAGAGGAGTAAATGAATCTTGTCTGGAAGAAGGATTCTAAGCCCCTCTTACCCATTAAGGTGCACAGAGAAAGGAGAACCTGATAATAGCCAACCGACTGAATATTTTCTCTGCCCTCCTGCCCTATCAGAGTTCTGACGTCTTCCAGCACTGATACATGTGGAAACAGCACAGGGTTCATTTCTTAGGAAGAGGATTTAGTAATACAACAGTTTTTGCATACACTATGTCTTTCTGCAACTATTGTCATCATTGCTTACTTAACATGAACTATTTGCTGCCTGATGGTTTTAAAATTTTAGTTCTCAGCTCTTGTGTCTCCTCAATTATACTGTGATCATTACGACAGGCTATAGTGACAAATGTGGACGTGAGCAGGGACAGAGGGAGAGGTGCGTCTTTCCCAAGTGTAGTACAGGGCTTTGAAGGCTTTGGATGCTTGTTTCCCATTCTAGGGATCGGTTGCTGATTGCAGCAAAGCAACATGCTACTGAGATTGTACCTGTGACATTGGCAAAGAACCCAGGCTCTTTTCCAGCTCTGCATTTAATTAAATACCAGCTCATGGGGAAGTGACTTGACAGCATTTGCCTCGGTTTCCTCGTTTATAAAAGTTTCTTTAAAAAATCAACTTTAATATTGCTTCCATAATTGTTGAAGTTCTATAATTCCATAGTAATTCTGTAATTCCACAATAGTTCAAAATAAGAACCATTAGCACATTCATTTGGCTTTAGGCAGGCAAAGTGCTCAGCACAGTGACTAATTTTTCTATTGAGCTAATGGGGTCTTTTCTTCTTTTTATTTTGAAGTAATCTTGGGCTTACAACAGTTACAAAGATCATACAGAGAGTTACCGTATACTCGTCATCTAGCTTTCCGCAATGTTAACAGCACATGGGATCACAGTAGAATTATCAACTCAAGAAATTAGCATTGTACAAGACTATTAACCAGATGAAGAATTTATTCCGCTTTCACTAGTTTTTCCACTAGTGTCCTTTTTCTGTTCCAGGATCCAGTCTAGGATTCCACATTCCATCTGGTTGTCATTTTCCCTTGGTCCTCTCCCTAATTAGGTCTTTAGGCAGTTTGGAAGGGATACTTGTGGATTGTGCTAGTTCTGAAACGGTGCCATGCTGCACATGGAGAAGGCCCTCATCTGGTTCTTACCCCTTCACGAGGTTGTTATTTTTACCTTTTAGCAATTCGTCTTCTCACACAGGGTCGCTCTTGAATCTTTCTCGAGATTTCAGAAGGTGAACCTGCATCTGCAAAATGGAAGTTTCTTTTCCCCCTACAATCATCCTTAGCTGGAAACCATCCACGTGGTAAACAAAGTAAGTCTTGGTAGAGAACCAGTTTTGTGTATTCTGATTTTTGATGGGGTTAGGAAGCATAATGAACTGAGAAAGCAATCCTTATCTGCAGGAAACATTGATCTGTGGCATTATGTGATTTTTATTCTTCTGTTATCAGTAGCACTGTGTTAAGATCTTTGGCTCATGACTGAACCCCAACTCATTTCCCAGTGGCTTTTCCGTCTTGAACTTGAAGCAAGATTATCATCTCAAAAGTGTATGTACATAAGGTTAGGTCTCTGACACATAGTGGCTCACCACCAAGGCTTGCCAAACACTAAAGCTGAAGCTCGGGGGTTGGCTCCTATTTTAACAATCAGCCACTCCAAAGCCAGCAATAATTGGGAGGCACCCCTCTGGTCGCCCGGGTGCCAGGTTTTTCATGGCGAACTGCTAAGCCCATGTCTCAAGTGAGACAGTCAGCCTGGAGAATAATTGGGAACTGCTGAAAGCCTCCTCCTTCGGGGGAAATTTTGGAAGACATGCCTTTCCCTCCTACTGTTTAGGCATTACAGATTGTCAAATTATACATGGCAGATGGATTATAGTTTGTCCTTTTAGTGACAGGAAAAACTGTTTCCATACCCTGGCGGAGGCATCTACTTAACACCCAGATAGGACTCCACCACTCCTCGGCTATATTTGGGAAAATGATTTTTGGTCCGTTTTAACAAATGACTATAAAAGCTTCTCATTTTATTATGCCATAATTAAATAACCAGCTTTCATTAATATATTGTACTAGAAACCCTATAGGCATCCTATAATTACATGTAAGACTTGGCTAGTATTAGCTCAACTGTGTTGTCTTTGCAGTATATAGGAAAATTACAAGATGCATCAAATGTGCGTTGTGAGTCATCTTGGCATTATTGGGAATATGTTCTCGTTATTTAAAAGCAAAAAGCAAATGTAGCTTTTCTTTCCCTGTTGGAGCCGTTAGAGAAACTCAGTGCCTATTTTCACTTCCCATGCCTCGTTTCTTCTTAATTTTTTTTTCCTTTACGTCTTTCTCACATTTTGCCCCTTGCCTTTCATATTTTCCGTCTCTTTGTTCTTTCTGAAGATGTCATGGTTGTCTTCCCCAGAAGTCACTCTTAGGGAGTCTTAAGCTTGGATAGATAAACTTCAAAGAAATGACTGCCATTAAATTTTGTCATCTGTTGAATGAATAAATGGAAGAGAGTGGTGGCATCCAATAGAAAAATCATGTTTTATAATTTTGAAAGAGGCACCTGAATGTTCTCATCTTCTGGTTAATTTGTCCCTTATAATCTATTCTATCCCGGAAAAAAATTATTTCCAGGGTAAGAAGGAAATTCTCTAAATCCACCCGCTCTTCCCTTCGGGGCCGCTCTTTAATCTCCTCCTATCCTTCAGGTATTTCCTATTATGTTTCTGCTGTTTTCCTCAAATGCAAAACGTTCAAGCCCCAAGCGATATTTCTCCCCCACATCCCAGTCGTTCATTTGTCTGGGTCAGTGCTCCAAGGTACCAACTTCAGAATAACCAATAGGCTTCCATCACTTTTGTGTCATGGGAAAGAAAGCTACTAAGTCCTGCCAGTCTCCCACTGAATGATCTCTAAAGTCCATCCCTTCTTCTCCCTCATTTCTCTCATTGCTCAGTTCATGCTCATTCCCAGACAGCTAGATCCTGACAATAATGCTTAATGGTACTACCAGCCCCTGATCTTTTTCCTATGCCTGCACCCCCTCCAGCTAAATTATAATCTTAAATTCCTGCTTTTATCATGGTACTTCCCTGCTCAAAAGCTATATTACTCTCTAGAAACCATAGTTCAACCTCTATTTTTTTATTTATTTATTAGGGAATACAGGAAATCTTCTGCTGATTAAACAAGAGGTCCATTTCTCTGATCTACACTACCTCCCAATGTCCTCAAATTTAGTCTGTTTTCCACTGTATGTCACGGCTCCTACTATCTATTCATGTCCCCTTGTCCTATCCCATCATCGATTGGGTAATATCTAATTGTCATCTCTTTAGAGCTCCTTCAATTTGTTGTCCCTCAATGCAAGCTGATCTGGTCACTCTGGAAAACAGCATGGAGGTTCCTCAAAAAGTTGAAAATAGAGCTGCCCCATGACCCAGCAATTGCCCTACTGGGTATTTACCCCAAAAGTACAAATTTAGTGATCCGAAGGGGCACCTATGCCCCTATGTTTATAACAGTGATGTCCACAATAGCCAAGCTTTGGAAAGAGCTCAGATGTCCATCGACAGATGAATGGATAAAGAAGATGTGGTATTTTATATATATACATATATATATATATATATAATATACATATATAATACAGTAATTATATGTGTGTATATGTATACATATATACAATTATATATATATATATATATAATGGAATACCACTCAGCCATCACAAAAAAGCAAATCTAAAAAAAAAAAAAATCTTGCCATTTGCAATGACATGGATGGAATTAGAAGGTATTATGCTAAGCGAAATTAAGTCATTCAGAGAAAGATAATTATCATATCATATCATATCAAATTCCACATCTGAGTGAAATTTAAGAAACAAAACAGAGGATCATAGCGGAAGAGAAGAAAAATAAAACAAAACAAAATCAGAGAGAGGGAGAAACCATGAGACTCTTAATCATAGGAAAGAAACTGGGGGCTGCTGGAGGGGAGAGGGTTGGGAGAATGGGTAACTGGGTGATGGACATTAAAGAAGGAAAAAAAGAGTGACTTTTACTCTATGTAAATGGTACCCAAATAAACTCAACTTTTAAAAAATAAATAAATAAAATAAACTTTTGTTCCCCTAAGTTGAAGACCATTTTTTTTTCAAAATTGAACTTCATACCCTCATAGGAAAAATAATGAGTAATAAAATTAGAATTAGGTATAAGAATATCTAGCATTATTTTAGAGAGTTCTTAATATTTTTTCTCATATCTCACTCCTCCCCACCTCCATCAGGATGCAGACACTATAGATTTTCCACTATGATATAACATGGTCATGACCTAGGAGATTTTAAGAGCTGCATACTTTGGAGTGTCACATCTTAGGGAAATTCCAGATAATGTCAGCTCTTTCCTCCTGGTTATTTTGCATAGCAAAGTCACTTTTGGTTATTCACTAAGAATACTCTGACTTAAATTATCTTTTCCAGCATGCCTACCAATAATGCCAACAATTAGTTGGTCAACAATTAGTTGAAATCCACTTTCAACTAATCCCTTGAAATGCACTTTTTTTCTAGCTCTGCTAGTCTCCTCATAGGCTCACCACCTACATTTTTGCTTCCTATTAAGAATGCTCTCTTGCCTCCTCTTTGCCTACTTTATCTTTATTCATTTTCCAAGACTTAGTTCCAATCTCAGTCTCCTCTGCCAAATCTTACCTGCGCTACTGTGGTCTACTGTGAATCCTACCACCTTTAGTGTTTATTGTACCTCTCATTTGCTGCTTACCCATCACTGTATGATACTTTAATTGATGTAGATCAATAAGTTTCTCATATCTACATCTTATTTCCATAGTACACTATAAAATCTTGAAGGGCTAATCATGGAAACTAATGTTTTTCAACCTGTTGGTCTTAGTCACAGGCATCTTGGAGCCAGAATGAGGTTGGGGAATCCCAAGATTTTTCAGAGTCCAGGAATCCATAAAAACATCAAGAATTTCCTAAAGACTAAATAGATGGTATATGGCTTACAAATATACATATTGGTATTTTATGCACATATGGATGGTGTGATTATTATGCATATATGGATGTCATGATTAACATAAAAATAATTTCTTTAAAGTCTTGCTGAATTCATCTTAATTTTAGTCATTTTTTTCAACTAATATATGCTAAATATAAAGCTGCCATGAAGGACTCTCCAAATCCTTTTTACATTAAACTATGACATCTCATACTTTAAAAAGTTTGTCATCACAACTATCATATGATTTCCCTGATATGAGGAAGTAGAGATGCAATGTGGGGAGTTTAGGGGTAGGAAAAGAAAAAATGAAAGAAGATGGGATTGGGAGGGAGACAAACCATAAAAGACTCAATCTCAAAAAACAGACTGAGGGTTGCTGGGGGGAGGGGGGACAGGAGAGGGTGGTGGGGATATGGACATTGGGGAGGGTGTGTGCTATGATGAGTGCTGTGAAATATGTAAACCTGGCGATTCACAGACCTGTACCCCTGGGGATAAAAATACATTATATGTTTATTAAAATTTTTAAAAATTAAAAAAAAAAGTTTGTCATCAGTCAACCATATAAACTAACATAAAATACTTTTTCCCTGATTACTTCAACATTAGCTTATTCTCTACAACTTGGTGGGGAGTTTTCTGTTGCAGCTAAAAAGTTTTACCAACTTTGGGTATTACCACAGTATCAATTTGGCAGGTAGGACCAACTAATTGTTGAATAAATTACCTCACATTAACTGCTCTCAGCATGAGGTGAACCCCTGAAGAGCTTGCAGATTAGAAGGAGGATATGCCTATGGAGCAAATATGTTTGCTCCATTTCTCTCGGGGCAAGGAAGAAATGGCACCAGACACAAACATTCAATGGCACAAACATTTTGAATTTTCCTGATCTTCCTTTCTAATCTCTTCTCAGAGAATTGGTGTCCTCAAAAGGTAGAAACTTAGTCACAGTTGTAAAATATCCTAGATAGTGGAGCATTATTGCCAAACAGTTTATTCTGATTGCAAAAGATTCATGAACTCTTAAGAAATAGCATGGAGACACTTTAAGGATTATGAAGTTAACAAATGAAGAATGAACCATGTTAAAAATGCAAGACAGGACCACGTCAAAGGTTTACTATTCAAAGTGCTCCCTTATCTACAGGTCTGTTAATAAAACCCTTTATTCTGATCTTAGGCTTATGTTGTGTGACTCATGCTAAACATTAAGAGTGCCCAACTTCCTCTAAGAATGATTTTCTATGTGCAGTAAAGCAGAGATATTAGCCATTAGAGATCAGTGTTTCTCCATTAAGAATCTAAATGTGTTGGAACTAAGACTGCATTAACTATTATTGAATTAACAAAACATTTCTGTTGCTGACACCTTAATTAGCTCATTAATTATATTTTAATTATCCATTGTCCATAATCTACAACTGTCAACAACCAAATTTTCAGTCGTTGACGTTAACTGTGTATTCTCTAATGATTCTGGAATCAGTCTGGAGGACTCATACAAATTAGCCAATATAACAAGCCAGTGCTTTACAACCAATTCACGCTCATGAGGATGACAATAGTGACTACAACTTACATGCTTATATTAATTACTTCAGTGAGTAATTTAGAAAGTGGATTTCAGTTAAACTTAGCATTCATTATTTTTCCAAAAAAAAAAACAACAACAATAACAACAACAAAAACAAAACTCAGTTTTTAATTATGGAGATCTAATACCAGAATAGCTCCATGAGAAACTCTGAGGGGCACCTGGGTGGCTAAGTCAATTAAATGTCTGACTCTTGATTATGGCTCGGGTCATGATCTCAGGGTAGTGGGATCGAACCCTGCGCCAGGCTCCGGGCTCAGTAGGAAGTCTGGTTAAGACGATCTCTCTCCCGGGTGTCTGGGTGGCCCAGTGGGTTAAGCCGCTGCCTTCAGCTCAGGTCATGATCTCGGGGTCCTGGGATCGAGTCCCGCATCGGGCTCTCTGCTCGGCAGGGGCCTGCTTCCTTCCCTTCCCCTCTCTCTGCCTGCCTCTCTGTCTGTCAAATAAATAAATAAAATCTTTAAAAAAAGACGATCTCTCTCCCTTGGCTCCCTCCCACGTTAAAATAAATAAATATATATATATTTTTGTTTAAAGATACTTTGACTCATGACTTAAAAAAAAAAAAAAACTTTAAATGTAATATATCTCCCACTTTAAGTGGAATCTTTGAGAACCAAAAAATAATTGGAGAATCTATTGGCAAATGTCCAGAGGGCTAAACCTGTCCTGGACCCCAATGCATGTGATTTGAGAAGGTCCAGGAATCCTCTTTCCAAAAATATCTATAAAAGTAACTGTCTGCTCCAACTACTACTGCACTTTACTTCTAAGCCAACCCAGAAAAAGAGTCTGACAATGGATTTTTTTGATTTGCTTATTTATGTATGACAGGACTTGCAAATGCAGTAAAATTAAATTACATTTAGAAGAGATTTAATGAGTCCTTTTTATTGAAAAGATAAAACCCTCATAATATTTGGACTAAGCTATAAAATGTAGGACATGTGATTTTTTAGACAGAATGCTTTCAATTTCTGCATTAGAGTTTTATCTCTTAGACCTCTGAAGGCTTTGAGATCCTTAAGAGGCCCACATTAAGGTGTAAATCCTCTCAGGACCAGTAACATCTTTAGCATTTATCAGTGAACACCTTAGTGAAAAACAGGCCAAAGCCAGTGAGAATTGGTGGGATTTTCAAGACTGACAGCATGGGGGACACACCGAAGCTACAATTTCATTCTTTTTTTCTGGAGCTAAGAAGGAGGTGAAGTAAAGAAATCAGAAAGATGTGCCTGTCACCCACTAAAGTAACTACAGTTTTGTGTCATCTGCATGTTTAAGAAATACATACACTCTTTTGGTTTTGAGACATACCCTAAAAAAGTTTGCTTTGGGGAGGATCAAAGGTAGAACTCTGTGAAATGCCAGAAGAAGCCCCTTCTGGCATTTTATCAATTGGTTAGTTGATAAAAATCCATCCGAAGGGGCTTATTTCTCCAATTTGTCCAGAAGGAAGGAATAAGAGGCTCAATCCATTATCTCCCTGCCGGGACAGAATATGCTTAGTTATTCCTGGAGCGCAGTTGCAACATAAGCAGATCAGTGGGAGCCCAGACTAGGAATAGGTAGTTAATCTAGGTCATGCCCTACTGGGCTCAAGCTGCCAATTTAGAAAGAAGATGTTCTTGCTAATGGAGGTCTTCTAAACCCTTAGAATGTAAACAATATTGCTAAATATTAAAAAAAAAAAAAAAGAACAACTAATAATAATAAAAATAATACCTAATTCTTTTTTTTTTTTTTTTTTTTTTTTTTTTTAGTTTTCATTTATTTCCTTATCAAAGGGAGAGCATTAACAAGCAGGGGGACTAGCAGAAGGCAGAGGGAGAAGCAGGCTCCTGCTGAGCAGGAAGCCCAATGCAGGACTTAATCCCAGGATCTTGGGATCATGACCTGAGCCGAAGGCAGACGCTTAACCTACTGAACCACCCAGGAGTTCCAATAACACCTATTTCTCAATTGTTCCCTTATAAAACACACACACATACACACAAACATAAATGAACATATATATGGTTTCATATGCTTTTTCTCAATTAAATAAAAACCTGCCAGCTTTCCATGGTCTCTACCCAGCCTTCGCGTTGTCTGCCAACATAAAAATAAGACTGTGTTGTATAAAAATGATTCAAATCCATTACATCCCCCAATTATTTTAAGCCCCATCTTCTGTTGGAGAAATGTTCAGACCAAATCATGAAATACATTTGTCAGTAAAAGCACAGAAGAGAAATTGTTAACAATCAGGGCATACACATATAATGTAGAGAAGGCAACCAATGAAAGGCAAGTGGCTGATAACAATTTCTCAGAAATGGGCTGCATACCAAGTATCATACCTATATTTTAAAAAAAACGCACTCAGTACATTGGGGATATAAATTCCCTTTTTCCTACCAATTCTTCTATTAAAATGGATGTTTTCTATTTCCCTTTTGTAGGCAGTTCTGATGGCTAAAACATGTATCAATATTTATAGTTTCTTTTTTTCTCAAATTTTGTTCTGCTTTTTATAAACTGCTAACCTCGAATGTTCAATAACCTCTACTTTTCAGCAGTCTGTAACTCCAGTGATGAAGAGATTAGATGGTGGGATGCCAGAACTGTGTGATGCACCATTCACTGGAAAATATTCTACATGTTTGGGAGAGCCCTGGTCGGAAAGGGCCGTGGAGAGCGGAGCACGGAAACCAGCATCAAAACCTCCTGGGATACAGTCCTTTGCAGATCAGATCACACACCTGAGCCCTCCCAGCGTGCTTAGTTTTCTAATGTTCCCTAGGCGTACGTGTTGGAGCTCGGGCTTGAACAGAAATCTCTTGCTCCCTAGGAAAATGTTGCATGCACTCCTGACGCCCTCTTTCAGTTGTTAAGGGTCGCTACTTTTTCAAGCTTTAGAAATTTGTTTTTATTTTTCCTGTTGTTGCAGCTGTTTTGTTTTACCCACTGGGCTTCCTGTACTAGTACACCCACAACTGAGTCATCTTGTAGTGAGTCTTGAGTGGGTACAGATTTAGTTACCAACAAATCAGAGCTTTAAGTTTTGGGGATCAAGTCCCCTTCTAAAATGCCCATGCTTGGGGGGTGATAACGAAAATTATAATCATGACTTCTTGGGTGAAAACAGAATTATGAGTCATTTTGTTTCATAATATTAGTCTCTAAATAAAGTTACATTAACCCTGCTTATTTGGCGACTTGACAATTGTCTGATGGAAGCAAGAAATTTAGGAAGGAAAATTAAATCTCAGCAAGGGTACTGTATGACTACCCTATTGTTTTCTCATGGACAAAACTCATTTTACTATTCTATTTTATCATAGTCTGTCCAAAAGCTATGGGGGAGACAACTGCATCTGCAGTGCCCCTTTTCTAACAGCCCGTGAGAAAGCAAACAGCAAAGCAGACACACTCAATAATTAGTTCATACTGAACTATCACTGGTAGATTTGAGTTTCTCATTTCACGCTCCCAAATCTGCTCCATCATCTGGCCGTGTCCAATCTGTTCTTTTCCTCTTCCTCCCCCTTTATCAAGTTAACACACACAGAGTAAGTAGGTGGTGCTTGTTAGACTCTGGGACTGTTGAAATACACACACTTCGGTCATTCAAGCTTGGCTTATCACATTTTCCTGGAGGGTACCTAGCAGAATAGATACTCCAGAGATTTTCCTCTCCCTTGCTCAATTTTCCCTCGGAACAGCATATTATGCTGTGTTATGTAATGCTTTGATACTCAATTACTAAAAGTGCTCTGTGCCTGCAGACAATTCTCCAAATTCATTTGATGACTGTTAGTGTAGGGGCAGGCTGCTCCAAGATGGGCCACTTTGGCATTAAGATCATTTTGAGTTGTAAGTCATCAAAATCCAGGAGGTGCATAAAACTTAATCTGAATCATAAGGCAACCTTGTTTTTTTCCAACATCTTTCACCTTCTTGCCAAGAACTTTGTCCCCTTTGCATCCTCAGATCCCACCCCACTCCTTAGCTCATATAAGCTTCATGTTGCTTCCTTGTTGTTGGAATTCCATGTCTGTAGGTATTCCTCTTAGATTGGATTGTCTCCTGTTAATCTGGGTCCTGTCAAGTTGATTCTAAGTTCACTTAGAAGGACCACAGGGCAGAGGAAGGTCTTCCTCCCCAACATTAGAAAGACACTAATACCTGATATATTTCAGTTTTTCAGCTTGGCCAGGGGTGGTCTTTGGAAGGAAATGATTCATAAAAGCAAGTGTAAAGTAGGGCACCTGGGGGCGCAGACTGTTAAGTGTCTAACTTTAGCTCAGGTCACCATCTCAGGGTCTTAGGATCAAGCCCCTCGGTGAGCTCTCCGGTCAGCGGAGAGTCCGCTTCTCCTTCTCCCTTTGCCCATCCCCCCGCTTGTTCTCTCTCTCTCTCTCTCTCAAATAAATAAATAAAATCTTTTTTTTTTAAAGGCAAGTAAACTAATCCTAGAATCCTGATAAATGTGCCTAGAATCCTGATAAAATGTGTCTCCGTTGCTATAACCTGCCTGTGTTCATTTCAACCTGGCATCTACGTGAATTTAGTAGTTCCATTTTACTTTCTTAAAAGGAGAGTGGGATAAACAATGCCAACTGCAATTGCAAAATGATTAATTTTTAAAGCACAGATCATTTTGCAATTCCTTATACCCCAAAACTGATACTAAAACATCTTACGATTGAAAGAAAATAAAGCATACCAGGGCCTTTTCAAAATCGATTAAGCATTAATTAGCTACAAACATCAGAAGTCTAATACTAAAGTTACTTCCATGGCCTTAATTTGATACATTTTTGTAGCACACACAAAATTTCATTTAGATCCTAGCTTTACATATGGAAATGCTAACCCAGGCAGGGATCTGTAATCTTGGATTAGAATTAGACACTTCATTCTCCTAAACCTTTCCTTTAAAGGAAGATTTTTTTTTTTTAATTGGTTAAAAGCTCCTGGTATATTAGATGAACTCTGAAACAGAGTGACGATTTGTCTGGAGTGCTCTCGCTGAGCTGATGAATGGAAATCGCTTATTCACCACCTGTTGGAAAATGTTAGTGTTCATGTTCAATCATGTGCCTAATTTAGTGTGTAATTGGAAATGTAGTGCTCGCAAGGCAGGCAGATCTTTTTGAAGATTTAGCTATTTATATTGAGCGTATTAATTACATTGAAATAGAAGGGAACACAAAGCTATCGGGAGAACAGAGACTATTTTCCAAGTAACTGCTGAACAGGACACACACTGGTTACTTTGAGAGATAAAAGCACTGTGCTGTCTGAGAAGTGTGAAATGCTTCTGGGCTGCCATATTGTCACCGTCACAAATTACCAGCAGATGTTCTTCATCTCAAATGGGCACTGGTTCTTACCACTATAAAAAATACATACACCAGTGGCTTTCAAAGTCCTTCCGTGCTTTTCTGCATGTTAACATTAACATATTCCTGCTGAGTTTATTTATAAACATAATGGGAAATGCTACACACACCAGGTACATTGCAAGTTTCCCAGTGTTCTCTGGTTTTATGCCTAAGTCCAAACATGATCCCGAGAACTCCTCTGAGTGGAACTTCTACTTAATATAGTCTGCTTGACAGCATCACGGCGAGGATGGGTCCCCTCACGCATCGGCTTGAATGGTTCTGTCCGTGGCAAGAAGAGGTTGATCCTTAATGTTAAGTCATATTTAAGGGCTTGACATGCAGCCAGTCAAGTTCTGAGGCAGTGGGGGGAGAAATTCATCATCAAAAAATCGGGGCTAAGAGGATTCCCGAGTGGTGGTGATATGACAAAGGGAAAGAGGTGTGGGACAGAAGGAGATCAAGGAATGCAGCAAAAGTGTTAAATGACATCCTGAACAATGTGTACAAGAAAGATTGGTGGCCGGTTATTTTACAAGACCTTCTGGTGCTGTAGCCAAAGCCGAGAAACCTATGGTAAATCCATGCATCTCTAAGAAAACCAAATATTAAGAGAGAGAGAGAGAGAGAGAAGAAAAGAAAATTGAGTATTCTTGCTGACAAATCAGCTCATCCCCAACCATAACTCCGAAATGTTTGAAGAGTAATGAAACGTCAGTCTTTCATGAGAAAAGATGCCTGTGGTAGGGAGCAGAGGAGTGAAGGAGGTAAAACTTGAAGAAAAAAAAAATTCTCTTTCCCAATTCTCTTTACACTCCCAAATTTCTCTTCCCTGATTTTTTTTTCTAACCACTCCAGCCTGTAATAAACCTCTCCTTTCATCCGTCTTACCCCTTGTCCTTTACAATATACTGTGGGGGGAGGAGCAGGTAAACTCCCTGCCCCATCACACACAACATTAACTTCCTTCAGCATCTTCTAGGGCTCTTCTCTGCCCAACATCCCCAGTCAGGTCCTGAGACACAAACACCAGGAAGGATGAGAGTGGAAAGATCACAAATACTTACCCTGACCTGTGTTTTCTGTTGCACTTCTATTTGATATAATTATCTTGTTCCTAGTTTTTTATGCTTTAGTTATCTCAATAGTCTCACATTCTCTTTGAACATAAAGAGGCTAAAATTTTCTCAAGAAAATTATTCAGAGGAAAAATATATATACTTATAATATGATGTGGGAAGCAAAGGCAAAAGAAAAGCTAAATTTCTTACTGCTTACAGCCCATTGATAAGTTCTTGAAACGGGCAGAGTGACATTCCTTTAGGAACTTAGTTGCCTCAATGTTAATACTTTGCTAAGGGCAAAAGGCGAACTTAGCTTAACGTTATGCCAACCTCCAGGATCCTGTTAAGTCTACTTTAACATATAAAAATTCCTTTGGAATCTTCTTTTATTTCTACCCAATATGATATGTTGGCAATCATCCCCAAGCATATGGCCCACCGATACGCATCTGAAGGGTCTCATGACTAAAGTTTTCTTAGACAGTAATAAATGACCCTTTCCTAACAATAGCTAGCCCCCTTAAGGTCCTGGAAATCTTGCTTCCAAAATTCCTTAGAGACTTACACTATCCCTAACCCCCTCCCAACTTGAAAGTATATAATTGGGGAAGCCTGGGTGCTTTCCTCAGTTAAGCATCTGCCTTCAGCATCGGTTGTGATCCCAGGATGCTGGGATCGAGCCCCACGTCAGGATGCCTGCTGAAAGGAGAGTCTCTTTCTGTCTCTCCCTCACTGGGATGTGTGGTTGTGTTCTCTCTCCCTCTCTCTGTCAAATAAATAAAATCTTTAGAAAAATAAAGTGGTCCCTGAAGTTTAAAAAAAAAAAAATAAGAAAGAAAGAAAGAGAAAGTATATAATGGATTACTCCTCATATAATCAAGCTCCCCAGTGCAGCTCTTTTCTGCCCCTGAATCCTGTCCCTGGTCTTTAATAATACCATCTTTTTGCACTTGAAGATGTCTCATGAATTCTTTCCTGGCCATCGGCTCCGAGCCCCAATATCTCTTACATCATGAATATATGGAGAAGCCTGGCTAGACTCCAAAGAATAACAATGGAAAATGGAAGAAAATATATCAGATAAGGTTCACTTCATTTCACAACCATATGTTCGTGATGGTGACATGTACTAAGCATTTTGCAGTATAATTTGATTCACACCACCCTAATGGAAAAGAGCAGGACTTGGAAAGTGATAATGTTAGGAAGCTAGGAAATTGTAAAATTTAGTTTATAATGAATTCCCTCTCCAAAAGAATTATTATGTTTTAAAATTGCTTTGAAAAAAAAAAAAACACCCTATCCTGCATTAGCTAATTAGAAAAAAAAATAAACTATATATACACATATGTATAAATTTTATATTGTTTATGTAGAGTTTAATTTTTTTCTAGCTAGCTAATATTTATTAAAAGCATCCTTCTTGGGGCGCCTGGGTGGCTCAGTGGGTTAAGCCGCTGCCTTCGGCTCAGGTCATGATCTCAGGGTCGTGGGATCGAGTCCCGCATCAGGCTCTCTGCTCAGCAGGGAGCCTGCTTCCCTCTCTCTCTCTCTCTGCCTGCTTCTCCATCTACTTGTGATTTCTCTCTGTCAAATAAATAAATTAAATATTTTTTAAAAATAAAATAAAAAAAATAAAAGCATCCTTCTTAAATAGAAATCTCACTTCTGGACATTCTGTCCTCTGCAGATTGTTACCAGAAAGATCTTCTAAAGCACAGTTATGAATCATGCCAGGCCATGTATCAAAACCGTCAATGACTCCCCATTTCTTTCAGAACAAAATCCAAACTCCTCAGCCTGGCCTTCGCATTGTTCTGTGATCTGATGCCAGTAGGCAGTCCTAAGCTATCTCCCACCATTTCTGCTCCTGTGCCCTATGCTCCAAGCAATCCAGACATGCTCACTGTTACCCAAATAAGCCATACACCAAGTCACTTTTTTCTGAAATGTAATCCTCAGCTGCAAGCCGTGCAGGCTGAATTTCCACTATGTGTGCAAGCCCAGATCCAATGTTGCCCACTCTGAGAGTATTTCCTGAGACTCTGGCACTGGACACCCACTACTATCCTTGTTTCTCTCATATAGTATGTCTTCTCCCTTATTTAGCAGGTTTTGTCTGATGATAATTTGAATAGCCTTAAGTCTGTTATTTGGTCCAGGCTGGACTAGAGCTTTCTAGTCTGGACATCCTCCACAACTAAAACAGGGACTTACCTACAGAAAATAGTCAATAAATATGTGTTTGAATAATTCTCCTCGACAACCTAGTTGCTCAGATAATTGGAACGAGTCCTGTCATCCACCCATAAATTTTCTATAGCAACATTAATGAATTACAGTTTCTTTGTTAAGAAACTACAAGAAATCTGACACCTGAAAAATGATATAATCGATAAATTCACACTAAATAAAATATAATAAGATGTCTTTGGAGACTTAAACTGAAAGGCATATGGCCCAATTTGACCAAATATATTAAGACAGAGCTATGTAATTGCTCATGTTTAGAATGGGTTTTTGCTATTTGTCTCCCTTTCATGGAGAGATGTAAGAAGCATAGAATTTCTACAAAACACAAGGAGACTGCACTGATAACTTGTAAGCAAATAAGTATTCCAGGGTTCTTTATTCTATACAGCTGTTTCCATTTAGGAAAACATTAACGTAATGGGATTCTCTGCAGTTGACAGCTAGTCCAACAATCAAAATTAAGAATAATAACCAAACTGCACAGATACAAAATTTAGTTATTAAATTGGATTTTTTCCCCTAAGGGTATATACAAATAATCCTCCATTCAAGGAAATATATCCCATAATGTACTTCTTAGAATCGTTAGTGTTACACTTTGTCATTTATGAAACAGAAGGCAGTGTTCAGGTTCTCACTGAATTAATAGAAGAGCAAAATAGGAAAATCCACAACTATTACCAGGATTTTTGCCTTCTCTGGGGTAATTTGCTATTTTTTTTCTGATTGATTAATAGCCCTTTTTCTTTTTCCAAATGTATCTCTCTTGTTTAGACATGCTGCTTTGAAAGCAGTTATCCATCCTAATGACAGAAGTCTGCAACCATAACCATTTTGAAAATGCTTCATGTATGTCAATCATTCAAAGGATATTTTTTCCTTAATGTGAGCCTGATCAGAGAGGTATGTGTATTTGTGGATGCCTAGCCTAATGTCTTAAGTAAAATAGGCACTGAGGAGACATTTACTGAATAAATGAATGAAGAAAGAGTGAATGAGGGAATAAAAATGGAATCTCTATTACCTTAAACTGAAATACTGGCTGGATAATCATTCACTTCTATGATAAAAGGCTGACTAACTTAGAAAAATGGAAGAAAGTTCTTAAGTATGAATTTCCCAAGGATGGGCATTATCAATGGCTTTATTTATAGTACTAATTTTTTTTAAGTTTTAGGAAATTTTATATTTTAGGATATATATCAGGGAATAGAACAGGCAAAATTATTTCTGCCTCCAAGGAATTTACATTTTAGTAGTTTCCAGAACTAAGTGAAATAACAAATACAAAGCATCTAAAAAACTTTTTAGTATGAAATCAGAGTTCAATAAATATATTCTTTTATAATTCTTTTATTAGTGTTCTCTCTTCTTAAACTATTTGTAGTTCATTCTAATATAATACGAACAAAAGAGTAATCTAGAAAAAAAATATAAGAACTTTTCAACCTAGTCTTTTCTTTTACATTATAAAATTCATTTCGATATTGTTTCTGAATTGCTCTTTGGGTTCATGGAAATCTAACAATTAAATAAATCTAAAGAATATGTAGGTTTTGTTGTTAAATAGCATTCTTCTCCCTCACTTGATTAAAATTTATCAATGAATAACACTAAGGCAGAATTATACAATTATATACTAATAAAGTATATTAAAAGGATTTTAGACTATTTTTGATTGATTGCAAAAAAATCATATTTTTGAAAGTTATCAAACTTTTCCACTTTGTTTTTTAATCTCTGAAGTCCTTTCACTTTACATAGATATGGATAAGGATATCCCACCCAGAAGAGTAGATCAATCAAAGGGCAAAGGTGTTTTTCAGGTACAGAAGAGCCCTATCTATAATCTAGAGCACTGATGCATTTTAAAAACTCCACAGAGGTTAGAGGGAATTACCTGTCATCTTAAATTACATATATTTTATTTAAAGTCACTACCTCCAAAAGATATTTTATCCTGTCACATTCTTCTTTGTTTTTTGTTTTTCTTTTTAGTTAAATATCTTCCCCCTAATTTATTGTGTCTGAGAGATGCTGTTACTTCTTGGATGTAGATATAGAATCGGAAACAAGTAAATGTCCTTTCTTTGGCATCTAACAGTTGGACATGCTGGGGTCAAAAGGACTTAGTTGATTTGGGAGCATTTTAGAACACTCCAGAGGAGACTTTCATTTCCCTCTCTCTTCCACTTAATGGAATCCCCGGAGTCCAAGATGATTAGGTAATTAACTCTACCTCAGTAGGTAGTTTCTAATATACTGAGTATGTTCTTAATAATTAGCTTAGTTTTGGAAAATTGAAGGGATAAGTTTTTTATGATTACCTCAGGAGACATTTTCTTTATTGCTCATATCAAGAAAGAATAAACAATCAAAGACACAGACACATACCAATAGATGTTAAAGTAATTTAAGATAGTATTAGATATACTCATGCATTTTTCTATAGACTTGAATGAGGGAGAATTCTGAGGTCCTAAAAGTCAATTTTTTATTTACAAATATGAAATTTAAAATTGGCTGAAAGGGCGCCTGGGTGGCTCAATCAGTTAAGCATCTGACTTTTGATTTCAGCTCAGGTCACGATCTCCCGGTCAGGGGTTGAGTCAGCTTGAGATTTTTCTCCCTCTGCACCCCCCCCCAACCCCCAAGCACTCTCTTTTGCTCTTTTGTCTCTCTTTCTCTAAAAATAAGTAAAATAAAATAAAATAAAAATTGTTTTAAATTAAAAAAAAATTCGGATTTAACCTCCACAACTGCAACCTCAGAGACATAGTAATAAGAAGGACTTTTTTTTTTTAAACCTCAATAGTTCTGGAAACATCAGCTTCTTTCTATCCACCATCAACTCTTTCCAGATTACTTCAGCAGCCCCTGAACTGTCCTCCATGTCTTGCACATGGTCTTGGCCACCTTTAAGTCTTCTCTCTACTATTTCTTTTTTAAATATTCTATTTGTTTATTTTGAGAAAGACAAAGATAGTGACAGAGAGCATGAGTGAGGAAGATAAGGAGAAGCAGGGTCTCTATTGAGCAGGAAGCCTGATGTGGGGCTTGATCCCGGAACTCTAGGATCATGACCTGAGCTGAAGGCAGATGTTTAATTGACAGAGCCAACCAGACACCCCGAGTCTGCTCTCTACTACCAAAGAACAAATCTGATTGATTCAGTTACTCAACCCTCTGGCACAAATCTGATTATCGCATTCTCCTGCCATGGCTTTCTTTTACTCTATAAGTTTAAGCACTTTGCCACAGCCTTTCATGATATGGTACCTGCTTACTTTTCATCTCATCCCTCATCCATTACTTCATCTCCTTTTCCAGTCTAGGCAACACACAATCATTTATCTCAGACTCTTGTATATGCTGTTCTTTGACCCTGGACCGTTTTTGCCAGGCTAACTCCTAATCTTCCATAAGGAATCAGCTAAAATCTCCTCTAAGGGAATCTCCTCCAAGAAATCTCTCACGATGGCCCACCTACCCCACTTTAAGACTTGGGTTAAAAATCTCTTCACTGTGCTAAAACTGCAACACCAATTACCCCATGAGAGTGTTCACGGAAAGCACTATTTTAAAAAATCACCTGTACATTTTCCTCACTCATCAGGATCTGAACGTTGCTTGTGAGGTTTGCTACCTACAGTGAAATAGTGTAGTAATGACAGAGAGCAATTTTGACCTGGATTTGGAATAGAGAGATTGGAGATTTCTTCCTGGGGCGGTTCATTGTATGCGTCAATTTGACTGGGACTTCGGGTGTCCAGATATTTGGTTCAATATGGTTCTGAATCTGTCTGGAGGGTGTTCCCAGGAGAGACTAGCATTTGAACTAGTGAACTCAGTGAAGACCATTGCTCTCCTCAAGACAGGTGGGCTCCCTCCAATCTGCTGGAGGCTTGACTAGAATGAAAGGTGAGGCAAGGGAAAAAAAGCAATCTTTGCTAGTTTCTCGGTCTTGTCCTGAGCTCCATCTGGAACCCATACTCCCTGCTCTCCTGGTTCTCAGGCCTTCAGGCTCAGACTGGAACTACATCACCAGACCCACTGGGTCTCCAGGGGGCAAACAGTAGATCATGGGACTTCTCAGGCTCCATAACCACACATGCCAATTTCTTATAATAATCCCTTTTTCTATAAATCTCCTATGGCTTTTCTTTCTCTGGAGGACCCTGACTCATACACTTCCTCTGCAAAAGTTAAATTTGTTTCTAACTAGAATTAGGTGGGGGCAGAACTTTTCTTTCCCTAAATGATGTAATGACTAAAAGGAGAAAAGAGGCTCACTATGCTTTCCTAAACTCACCATTATGTAGACTTTTCAGCAAGTTCTTTGCCCTTCAGATGCCTTCACCCAGTGAAACAGGTAAATTGTTTCAGTGGAGAGAGACAAAGACTTTACTATGAGGTCAAACTCAAATTCAGTTACCAGAAAGCCACCATATAGTGCATGTGGTACAGGAATCCACCAATTTTTTGCCACCAAGGGCCTGTTAGTGAATGTGCTTGACTTTGCAGGCCACAACACCTCTGTCACTACTACTCAACCAGAAAGCGACCACTGACAGTATGGAAATAAATATGCATGGCTCTATTCGCGAAGATTTTATTTGCAGAAATAAGTGGCAGGCCAATTTTTGCCTACAGGCCATAGCTTGCTGACCCTTGGGATAGTGGTTTAGACAGAGCATAGAGAGGAAAGTCATACAACTTGGGTGAGTTCTGACTCCACCAATTTTCTCCCTGTAACCATGTCCAGGTCACTTAAACTCTATTAAAAAACAAACAAACAAAAACAAAAACAAAAAAACCACTTCCAAGGTGTGTCATGAAAATGTCATGAATAATATGACTTAATTGCTTCAGAAAGCATCTGAATACAGAGTTAGTGCTATGGAAGGTTAGTCATTATTCTTTTCAGCTCATTTTCTCCGGCACTTGAAGGTTTGGGGTTTTATATATACCACCAATTTTCAGAAAAGAATATAAGAGGCCCAAAAGGAAGTTCTGGTAAGTTCTGCGGAAGAGAATTTTTGGTACAATTATTGATGCCGTCTGGGGCCTTGGAATATGTTACTACAAATATTATTTAGTTAACCGACTCTCAGTCACGTATCCTCTTTAGCAACAAAGAACATCTTATTGCAGTGAAGGCTGAGAAGCTGTCTTGAGGGAAAAAAAACAGATAAGACTTAGTGGAAGAGAAATCTTTAACTGTTTCAGCTGCTATGCTTTCTTGCATAACTTCTCGAAGACTGGACATTTTGTTTTCCTCAATTACCCAATTTTGTCTTTTCCAGTTGTCTAAAACTATTAGGAAATAACCCAGTAAAAACATAGCCGTCCTCATTTCTCCTTCGGATTGGTCATAAATATTTCACCAAAAATTATCTTTTCTTTCCACCACTTTGATCATTTTACACTCATCCTGAAGGGGGAAAAAAAAAAAACACCAAAGCAGCTTTTAGTTCTCCTATATACATCATGAATAAGTGCTTCATCTTGGAGTTCACAGCTCCTTTTCTCAGGACACTCCCTCACTACCCCTCACTCCCCCACCTAGCCATGCCCTTCACCCAGATAGGGAAGAACGTCAGCCCTTTCATCTGTGCATTCCCAGGACTTGAGCTATGTCTGGAATGTCTTGGCCCTCCTGTCTTGATGGGTTCCCTCCCTTCTATCATTTATGGAGCTTATCAGATCACACTTTCTTCTCAACCTTCCCCAAATGGAAATGTAGAATTAGTTCCCTGCCCCCCAACTATGTCTTTGGGAAACAAGAAATTCTGCCTGCAAGTGCACTATACAATATTTTACACTTTTTTTTTTATTGTGATGCTCTAATGTCTGCATTTTATATGATTTAAATGTCATTCTTCAAAGTAGCAATCTCCATTATCAATTCCTAATTCCAGTAAGATAGGTTAGGAATCTTGCTGTGTCCCCTGGTGGAAGGGTTTGCCCTCTGGGAATACATCCTATAGACTCACCAAGATGAAGGACAGGAGGCACAGATTCCCCAAGAAGGTCACTGAGAATAAAAAAGTGTGTGTGTGTGTGTGTGTGTGTGTGTGTGTGTTAAGCAGAATGGCCCCAAAGATGTCCACATCCTAATCCCTCAAAACTTTGAATATACCACATAGCAAAAGAGACTTTGCAAATGTCATTAAAGTTACATCTTTAAGATTAGGGAATTACCCTGGATTATTTGTGTGCATCTAATCTGTGATTACATGTAATCATATCATTACCTGGGCCCTTAAAAGTGGAGAATTTTCTCTGACTTACTCGAGTAAGAAAGATACAGCAAAAGGAGAAATCAGAGAGATTCAAAGTATGAAAGGGACTCAACCTGCCAATGATGGAGAAAAGCCACATGGGAAGCTTGAGGAAAAAAAAATGTAGGTATCTTCTAGGAGCAAAGACCAGCCCCAGTTAACAGGTAGCAAAGAAACGGACTTCAGTCCTAGGTGTGAAGATTTCAGTCTTCAAGGAACTAAATTTAGCCAAAAACCTACATAAGCTTGGAATGGATCTATTCCTGGAGCTTCCAGAAAGTTGTACAACATACCTAGATGTTGGCCTCGGGAGACTCTACAGAGACCAAATCTATAGAACTGTGAGATAATAAATGTATTTTGCTGTAAGCCACTAACTTCTTGATAATTTGCTGTGGAAGGAATAGAAAACATACACGGGGCCATTCCTACTCTAAAGCTTTTGTTTCCCAACGTGTCAGTTATTCCCACTATAAACAGAGCACCATAAAATGGTTGATTGAAGGAATGTCTTGTGATCTAGAGGATGGCTTTCAATTCTCACAGAGTATTAGCCCTAAACTATTTCTCACTGTGCCTTCAACCATTATAATACACTCTCAGTTTAGCAGTATGTGGGAATGTAGCACGTGATAGAACCAATAGATCTGACATTCATATGGTCATGGTTCTCACCATAAGCCTTCTGATAGTATTGAAGGCTAAGATCTTATGAGAAGGAAAGGAAAACATAGTTATCAATATAATTAATTAAGATAATTTACAGCTCCTTTTAGAGTACAAGAGGCCCAATGCAATAAATTTGCCTCAATGTGACTGTTTGGTTTCCTTAAGGGATGGGCTTTAGGGGATCAGTGTTTTACTTAGTGTTTTACTTACGTTGTGTTTTACTTACATGTTAGACTTACGTTATGTTATGTTATGTAATGTTATGTTATGTTGTTTACTTATGTTGTTATGACATCAGCAGCCTAAGTAGCTAAATCAGTCTTGGTGATAGAAGCTCATGCTAGTGAGCCCACATGTAGCACTCACCTCTGCCACCATAGCTAAAATGCATTGATTAACTCATTGTACCAGTCCTAAGGTAGCTAATAACAAAGGATATCTATGTCAAATGGCAGGTTATTATATCTACTTAGTTACTTAGGCCCCTTCTTTTGTAGGTTATCTTTCGTGGGTATTAATAACTAATACAAAGATATTTTCACTTTGCAGATGACGTGGATCTTCCTAGATGATGTGGTTCGCCTAGAACCTAGAAGTCTAATTGTCTTAGTTATTTTATTGGGGCTTGTCATAAAGTTCACCTGGCACTTTTTTCTCAGCACAGATACTCTCATAGCTTAGGGTCTGCTGGTCATTTAGCTACTTGTATCACTTCCTGGATGTGCTACAGACTTTTCTGCTATGGTCCTCACCCAAGGCTGGCTGCCTTTCTTTTCACACAATAAATGTACTAACGTAGTGTTCTCAAGTGTGGAACATGCTGTTTCAAAAACCCAGAAAGGCCCTCTAAGGCATTGTGCTCCTTTCTTATTTGTAGACATATAAGATGTAGTTTTTGTCCTTTAATTTGGGGATGATATCTGGCATGCCCTGATCATTGAATTCCTAAAAACTTTATTCTTATAATTGAATCCATAATATTCATTGAGTTTCTCTCCCATCTTCTGGAGCATGTGTTTCACCAAATCTTCCAAAGTACTCACTATTCTTGCCCATCTATTGCTATTAGCATGGTGTCATCATTATACTGGACAACCATGATGTTCTGAAGAATTCCCAGACAGTGCATATCCCTTTGAACTATGCATGAAAAAGGAGAGAGTCAATATAGCCCTGGTGTAAGATTATAAACACATGCAGTGGTAGGCACTAAGAGATCCATTAAATAGGGATTATAGTTGCTTTGAATACTATAAGCCATCGGAAGCTTCTAGCACCTTTCCTTTCATCTATTACTGCCTTTTGTGTGCCCTACATGAAAACATCAGCCCTCAGTGGTGTGTGTAGCAAAAGATAATGTCTGAGGCTTATTTTCTAAGCAGGAGATTTCTGGATAAAGTGACTTCTTCCTATCTTCCATTGTGAAATAGATGCTTTTGGGGATTCCCTCTAAATTTGTGGGTGTAGGATTGCTTTTAGAGGAGACGCTTTATACCTTGAGCTTTATTCTTTGGCTGTCTTCTTCTCTAATGTGTCATGAATATAAGGAGAAGAGCTCTACCGCTATACCAGTGCCCTAGGACATTCCCTGGGATGTGGTCTGCATGGGAGGATGGGAAGAAAGGAGATGGCTTCTTCTTCTTTGAATAGAAATAGAGGACTACCCCTCAAGGCTGAAAGGAAGCAGCAGAAGAACCTAAATGGGAATGGACGCCTACAGATGTTAGAGCTCCATTTTCAGTTTGGATATATGATTTGTTACAGGGTCTCTGGTAGCTGTTGAGGTAATGTAAATAAAAAATTAGTTGGTATATATAGGTGAGAGCAATGTATTTTAGGAGGAAATATTTTTAGAAGAATAATAATAGTTAATACTTAGTGAGTGGTGTCATAAATATTGCCAAGGACTTAAAAAAAAGTGTTTCCTACATTATCTCATTGAGTCCTCACAGCCCTGTAAGATAAATCCTAGAATTTCCACTTTAACAAACAAAGAAACTGAGGCAAGAGATGTGACAATTTCACATTATACAAGTTTACACAGCTAGTAAGTGTTAGCAACAGGATTCGGGAAAGGCTGACTATGATTGTAGTCTGTATTAAATTAACAGAGACAGAGCTAAAGCCCCTCCACTCTCAGAAATATTTAGAGAAGTTATTGTTCCTCATAAAATAAGACATCAAAAAGAAAAACAAATTATTTCATCTGAACCTAAGGCAATAGTATAACTACACTTAGAATGTGCAGACCCGTCCCTGGTCTGCTCCATTATTTATTTAATTAAATATAAACTTCTTGGGGCACCTGGGTGGCTCAGTGGGTTAAGCCTCTGCCTTCAGCTCAGGTCATGATCTCCGTGTCCTGGCATCAAGCCCCTCATCGGGCTCTCTGCTCCATGGGGAGCCTGCTTCCCCCTCCTCCCACCCCTCACCTGCCTCTCAGACTACTGGTGATCTCTCTCTCTGTCTGTGTCAAATAAATAAGTAAATAAAAATCTTTTTAAAAAAATAGATAAACTTCTCAATCTGGAAGTCAAGTCCCTGTACAATGTGTCTTGAACCTGCCTGTAAAACTATGATTTTTATTTTCTGTATTTTGATGCTTTGACATCTAGGGCCTTGCTGACCCTGGGGAGACTACCCTTCCCAGGATTATCCAATCCCTAGAGAGAGTAAACAGCTCAACTCCAAGTGCAATTTTCAAATGCAAACCAACCAATCCAGAGCCCACATACCCAGCCACCTCCTTTATCAGGCCACACCTGAGGCCACTATTCTACCCTAATCACCCCAGTGTCAGGTGCCAGACAACTAGGAACAGCCTGTATGTCCCAGAACCCACTAAACCTACTTCTCCTGACTCCTCTATACTTGTCTATTGAAATCACAATGAAAACTGTTACCCACATTTCCCTCCCTGTCGCTCTCGGCCCGCAAGAACGACCCGCAGACGAGGTGAGTGGCAAACTTCTTTTATTACTAATGCTAATGTACGGCAAACTTCTTTTATTACTAATGCTAATGGCGGCCGCGCCGCACCAAGCACTTACAGCAGTATTTATCCACGAAGTTCACCCGTTCTCGCCCCCCTATTTGGCCAATCATAACGCCGTGCACGCAGTGTCCTTGTGGACCCTTATGTAACCATACAGGACTCTATTGTTCTCTAGCGGTGACCATGCGTTTATCTCTTGGCTCTTGGTGCTGTGTGCGTCAGCCACGAGCGCACCCACATCCTCCTAAACCAATCATTCTCAGTTCCTCAATCTTCAGGCACTCCCGTCTACGTGACTCCTTGCATCTGCTGGATGGCTCCCCACACCTCCCACTCCCTCCCCGCCTCCTGATGGACTCTGATACACCCCCTGTGCTCTCTTCTCCATAGCATGCCAAGCCTCCTGTTTCCAGTTGCCTTTTCTGACTTAACCTTCCCCCTTATTTAGAGAAACATCCTTTCTGGCTCCTGTCATCTGTTCCATTGTTCGTGTTCTTCATCTGTGTCAATTGCATATGCTCTATCCTCACCACAACCCCAACATAGACACTCATCTCTCTTTCACACATGTGTTTTTTTTTTCACACCTACCTTAAGGAAATGGAAATTAAACATGAACATGTAAGTAAAATTTTATGGTATATCTTATACTCTTTCTGATAATAGACTATAATTTCCCACTATTGACAAGGCAGGGATTATAGCTTATTCACTCTGTGATCTACTGAAGCATTTAGCACAAGGTCATCACTCATTCATCATGTAGTGTTTACTGATGACCTACTAAAGTAGGTAGTAGTAGTAGTAATAGTAGTAGTTCTCTACTAGTAGTAGTCATTCTTTACTAAAGAAAATGACTAAATAAGACAAGATTACTGAAGGATTTCAGAGGAACCACGTGAGTAGAGTCCTTAAGGAGGAGTGGGAGTGAAAGGTATATCATGAGGTTAAGCAATATAAACAGCATGAATGATATATACAGCAGCATAGCAGTCATTAATGTTTGGGGACTATAGTGAGTCTAGTATGCCTGAATCAGTGATTCACAGCCAGGAATGTTCATGAGATTCATCTATGAAATTTATTGAGACATCTATGTCTAGATTCTGACACTAGGAATACTAAGTTAGTAGGCCTATCAATCAGAATCCCAACAGAAAATGATTGGTAAAATAAAATGGTGTCATTTAAAGAGAAATTAATATAGGTACTCCTTCCAGAGGTGTGGTCAAGGTTACACCAACAAGGAAGAAATAATGCAGTATGCCAGCATCTTAGGACTACATGAGAGGAAAGAGGAGCTTAAAGGGGAAAGGGTGGAGTTTTTACCAGAACCCACATTGGTTAGCTTTATAGAAAGGGCTGCCTAATCTTCAGCAAATGGCTTTAGTCAATGCAGAGTAACATTACAGGGAGAGAGACTGAGGAATAATGACCAAATCTCTCTCTCTTCCTGGTCTTTTCCAGCCAGCCATTGAGAAAATCCAGCCAGAAGCTAGAGGTCCAGGAAATCTGTTTTTAAAAATCCATTAATTATCAACTCCCCATGGTGCAGGGCATGGTGGAGAAAGGAGGACAGTGGATCTGGATGAGGATCAGGAAGTTTATTGGAGTTTTGTTGTTGTTGTTGCTGTCACTTGTTAGTTTGCTTTTGAGAGAGAGAGAGAGCGCACACGCATGCATGTGCTTGAGAGAGTGGTAGGGAAGGGCAGAGGAAGAGGAAAGAATATTAAGTAGGCCCCATGGCCAGATATATCACAACGCTGAGAACATGATCTGAGCAAAAATTGAGTCGAATGCTTAACCAACTGAGCCACCCAGATGCCCCCAATAAGAAAGATCTTTAACATAAGTGTGGGAAGGAGCCTGGGTTATATATGTTTTGAAATAAATCCAAGGTGATGGTCCGCTTTTGTGACTCCATGGCCGGTTGACGCTATCATTCCTTTATTCATTCAAGAAATATAGTTGGAATGCCTACTATTTGTATGACCTAATGCTGGTTTCTTGGGAAACAAGTTCAATAAAACAGATAAAACTCTTTTTTCCACCATTTCATAATTTCCTGGTGATTTGACCATTGCATAGCCTCAGATATTGCATAGGTATGTGCCTATCATTGTACCTGCACAGTTGATATTTTCTTCCAGGCTGGCACAGACCACACTGCCATCATGCTTTTAGACCACATTCTTCTGTGTGGGTCACTGTCACCAATGACTCTACTACTGTCACACTATCACTCTGCTCACAACCCCAACTCAAAATGGACAAAGAAACTCTCCTTCTCTGTTGTTAAGCTCTTTTAGAAAAGACTGATAACAAGACTACTTAGAACTCAAGTTGTTAAAAGTTCTGTAAGTAGGCTCCATGTCCAGCATATAGCCCAACTCACAATCCTGAGATAAAGACCTTAGCTGAGATCAAAAGTCAAACACTTAGCCAACTGAGCCACCAGGTGCCTCAGGTTCTTTTAACTTTTTTAAGTAAGTTTCCTTCCCTCAGGACATACCCTTGTCAGAATGGCAAGATGATGGGAAGTTTAAGTAACAGCCATAACACTCTACCTGAAATTACCACTGAATCTGTGGCTGACCCTAGCTATTTATGCCAATCCCTGCTTCTCTAGGCTAGATTTTCTACCAGGCACCAAATACCCATCTTCTTTCTCCTGGAAATAATCTAAATGTAATTCAGTTCATAAAATAGATACATCAAAATCAGATAAGGAGGGGCACCTGGGTGGCTTAGTTGGTTAAGCCACTGACTCTTGGTTTCAGCTCAAGATGTAGTCTCAGAGTGGTAAGACTGGGCCTCACATTGAGCCCCATATCGGACTCCACACTTAGCACAGAGTCTGCTTAAGACTCTTTCGCTCTCCTTCTGCCCTTTCCCCCCATGTTTGTCCTCTTTCTCTCTCTCTCTCTCAAGTAAATAAATAAATCTTTAAAAGAGAGAGAGAGACATAAAGAGAGGGCAAAAATTTCCTTGGCCTCAGCTGGGACACCTGGTGACTTACACCATGCTAGGTAATTTGACTTTATCCCATAAAGAGTGAGGAGCCATAAGTTAGGGTCAGAGAGAAAAATATTTCAAAGAAATTTGCAAGCATTCATGTTCTACCATTTAGTGATTGAGTAAATTGCCTCCTGGAAAATATTGGCACTAACTATACTGTGACACACACACACACACACAAATAGTCTAAAATTACTAACCCTATTTTCCCCCCAGGAGAAATGTGAAAATCATCAGTTTTGGTTATAGTTAGGGTACATCAGGCTTATGAAAGAGAATTTGTCCAAGGGACCCAGGTTCAAGGTTTAAGTTAGGGAAGCATCCACAACTTGATTCTCTTTCAGTAAGCACCAAACTGGAGTAGAGTTCCAGGCCTTAAGGTGATCAATGGGATATTTACCCTGGAAGCACATTAAAGTCTAATGAGGATGGTCTTTAGGAGAAAATCTTTGAAACAATCATTATCAAACAACAGGTTTGAGAAGCAAGTAGTAGGTTTGAATAATAAGACGAACAATGGTAAGTTAAAATGAGGAAATCTGAATATAGTGAGATCACATTGCTTCAACTTTGTGTTTACAAATTCTTTTTTTTTTTTTAAGATTTTATTTATTTATTTGACAGGCAGAGATCACAAGTAGGCAGAGAGGCAGGCAGAGAAAGAGAGGAGGAAGCAGGCTCCCTGCCAAGCAGAAAGCCTGATGCGGGGCTCTATCCCAGGACCCTGGGATCAGAGGCTTTAACTCACTGAGCCACCCAAACGCCCCTGTGTTTACGAATTCTTACCAAAACATGTTATTCCATGTCATTAGATGGGTCTTCAGTTTTAAGCGAATATGTCAATCCTACGTCACCACTATGGCAGTTCCTGCCAATTGTGATCACAGAGCCCTCTCTTAATTTTAAAGTGTACATTTTTGGGGCGCCTGGGTGGCTCAGCCATTAAGCGTCTGCCTTTGGCTTAGGTCATGGTCCCGGGTTCCTGGGATTGAGCCCCACATGGGGATCCCTGCTCAACAGAAAGCCTTCTTCTTCTCCCTCTCCCACTCCCCCTGTTGTGTTCTCTCTCTCTCTCTCTCTCTGTCAACCAAATAAATAACATCTTTTTAAAAATAAATAAATAAAGTGTACATTTTTTTCATGTATATCTGATGCTCACCTCCTTTTATCCATTCAAGGTCTGGTTTGTCTTTTAAAAATTCTGTTGTCTGTATATTTTCTTATGTGTTTTTCCATGCAAAATTCTCCCAGAAAGCAGTCTCCATGTGCTATATCTGGTTTATTGAGAATTGTAATTAGGAGTTTAATAAATGACTTGTGGTAGAAGATGAACACAGAGCCCCCAAGGGTATACATTTGCCCATTTTGGAGAGTCCTTCTTGTACAAGACCTGCAACAATATGTGCTCTTTGTCTACCTCGACTCATTTATATCTAGTCCGTGCTAGATGTCCCCCTGATACTACAATCACCACTTTTTTCTGTTAATTTTCAGATTAGTTAACACATATACCAGTCCCCAAAATATTGGTACACAAAATCCTGATAATTATTTATGATCCTGAGGTTTGGGGGATCATTTTATTTCCCTCAATAATATTGGTCTAATATTAATATCTAAAGTTACAAGTTTTTATCTCCTGCAATTCAGTAATTCTCGGAGTCCATTATGGAAGGCTATGAGATTAGAATGTTTTTCTAATAAAGTATCAAGGAAATAGATCAAGATTCATTTTTTCTGTTAAAACGACAGCTAGCACCATTCCCAAGGAGTTTAATCCATAAATACCATGGCTTTTGGTTGAAATGAAAAGCTAAATGAAAAATAACTGATCATCATATTTTGTATTGCAAGTGTAGGGCCCCAGGGCAGGCTGCCCTCCAAAAGTGCCACTTTGGCATAAGGATTATTTTGTGTTAAATGTGATAAAAATCCTGCAGATGCAGGAAAGGCCCTCTGCCTTCCCCCATAACTGTCTAAATTTACATAGGAAAGGAAAGCCTGCAACAGGAAGAGAAGTATTAACAGAGAGCCCCCTTTATCAAAGGAACTCATAATAAAACAATTTTGTTTTCCGAAACATCTCTGTTCACCTTCTTCCTAACAGTTTTTCTCAAATCCTTTGTGTCCTCAGAACCTACCCATCTCTTTGGTTCCTACACGCATCATGTTGCATGCCTGTCTTTGGAATTTCCGTATCTGTGTGGATTCTCCATACATATGCCTCCTAAATTTGATTTTCTCCTGTTCATCTGTCTCATGTTAAGTTGATTCTAAGTCCAGCTAGAAGGACAGGGCCGAGAAAGGTCTTCCTCCCTGACACAAGGATTATAAACTTTTCACTGACACATTTATTTATCAGCACTTTCAGCGTGAAAAATATTTTGCAATTGAAATTGAAATTGTATCAAAGAAGGTTAACAGCAAAAGCAAAAAGATGTAACAACTGAGGTTTAGTTTCCTTAAAAACCAAGCATAGAGTTGCTCCTAAGTTCTGTTTTCCATTCTTGCTTCTCCCCCAACCCCTTTTTAAAAATTTTATTTTCTTCCTCACCAATGGCTCATAATAACATCTTTGTCTGGCCTCTGAATTCTTCCTTGTCATTTAATGCCAGCTGGAGTCTTGAGGAGCCCTGGCTTCACTTCTAGCTTTTAACTTCTCATTAATTGTTCAGCAAAAGGAGCTGAAGATCAGATAAAGTTGCTTAACCCCTCCCGGGCCAATGGCCCTTGTAGCCCGCAATCTGGTCTTTGCAAGTCATTCTGCTTCCCTCAGAGACATTACAGGGTCAGCTCTTCAGGGTTTCCAACAGTACCTTCTGGTGAACTCAATCTTCCTTCTCTAGGGTATGAAAAGGGTTAAGGAATATTAAAATCACAATTTATTTGGCCTTTACCCTTGCCATCAGTTGTGCTCTGGTCTGGATGGATATGGTCTCTCTCTTTCTTGGTTTTCCCTCTCTGAGCTTCACGTTTATGGTTAATGGATTTGTTAAAGAGGAGGGTGAATAAAGAGGAGGGTGTTACAGACTTAGGCTGTAATTTAATATAGTTCTTTCGTTTAGTTAATTAATTAACTCATTAATTGCTTCTTTCCCCCAAATTGTTCATGGTGGCTTCTAAGAATATATGGTACGGAGCACTGGGTGTTCTACATAAACAATGAATCCTGGAACGCTACATCCAAAACGAATGATGTACTGTATGGTGACTAACATAACACAATAAAAAATTTTTAATTTAAAAAAGAATATATGCTATGGAAAATATGGTAGAGTGTGTGTGTGTGAGATACACACTACAGGAAAAAAATTTAAATATGCAATGCATACTATAGAAAGTAGGAGACAGAAATATATACATTTATATATGGAACTCTGTGTAATTAAATAATAATGTTAGTAGATAATAGAATATTAATTATATAACTGATTATATAAAATATTTACACATGTAATTAAGAACATGTTAACTAGACAAAGTGTAAGAAATTATAGCAAAACTTGTACAAAACCAATTCTCACATGAGAAATTAAAAATCAAGTTTCTGTTCTATCCCAAGTAGATTTTGATAGTGCATTAGTGTTACTTTTTGAACAAAACACTCAGGAAAATCTATCCTGGACCACGCAAAAGGACAGACATGCAAAGCTGCCAGATCCTTTGCCCCAGCTTCCCGGCACTTACTCAAATTTAATTTCCTTAACAGTTCTGCTTTTTTAACAAAGTTAAAGGACTTTGCAAAGATAAGGGTACATTAGAGCCCATTAACACCCTCAGGGCAAGTGTCTTAAAGCAAATCTGTTAAATAAACCAAAAGTGCTGAATTTCTCCTCTCTCAGGCAAAAGTTTTTTTTTCATTTAGCAAAACTTAGGACTACAGCCAGGTGGGGTACATTTCCAAAGTACCTCAATACCATTTGTATTTTACTTGTAGGACATCACGACCACAGATAAACCTCGGGAAGACAGAACCATTTAGTTAAATCTTGCATCAGACCACGTGACATAAACTGAACACAGACAGTTTCCAGCTGGGAAAACACTTAACTTCCATTCACAGCTGTAAACTGTGATCCTGTCTTCTGAAAGTCTCACAGGACACTCAGCCCAATTCTTGGTGGGTTACCTACCAGAAGACTAAAGGAGATGACATCTTTCCTTTCCTTTCTAGAAAATGTCATGGAGTCTTAACAGTTTTGTTGTAGTCACAAGACTATTGTCACAATGCCTTAAATTTAATATAACTGAAAAAGGAAAATACAATGACACAAAGTGAACTATTATTGTGGAACTCTTACTTCTATTTCTGCCACTTCTTTACTTGTTAAAAACCCTAGAAAGGGGCGCCTGGGTGGCTCAGTGGGTTAAAGCCTCTGCTTTTGGCTCAGGTCATGATCCCAGGACCCTGGGATCAAGCCCCACATCGGGCTCTCTGCTCAGTGAGAAGCCTGCTTCCCTCTCTCTCTCTGCCTGCCTCTCTGCCTACTTGTGATCTCTCTCTGTCAAATAAATAAATAAAATCTTAAAAAACAAACAAACAAACAAACAAAAACCCTAGACAGAAAAGTTTTATGGCAACCTCTAAGAACTTAGAGGCCTATAAAATGACTATCTCATGTCTATGAGTATCAGACGCTCAAGAGTAAGAAAGACAATTTTAAGAAGAGAAAGGAGAATTTTATTCTCCACTGCCAGGAAAAATTTTTTTAAAAAGCCAAGTGATTATTTTTTAAGTACCTCCTTGAGTTAATAAGAACCTGCCCAGATTTATTTGAACCTCAGACCCTGACAATGTGTCTTCTGTTGTTTGCTTAGGTTGCTCTTCTTGTATTCTTACTTATTTTTATTTATTCTCTCACCTATAAATTTCTTATTAATCATTCATAACACAGTTTACAGTCATTGTTATGACCATTTTCCAGACGTCACTCATAAAAGATGAAGTTTATGTGCTGAAGAAATTTCTATGTGACCACCATTGACTTTTAGACATAACATTACTCCCTTGCATGCCCTTCAAAAATATATCAAATACAAAATAAAGAAATAAGAGAGGGATCACTTTGACTATAAGCTGCAGTCTTTAGTGTAAGTCATTTATAAATTTATTTCTTTCACTTGTAAGATATGCCCAAGGCAGTAAGACAAACCCGCTATATCATGACGGGACAGATTCGAAGTATAGATTAGTATCAGGCAAGGCTGGGTCTGAGATCCACCTGTGCCATTTACTATCTTTGGGACCTTGGGAATTTTTAACTTCTTCCGTTTTTTAGTCTATAAACTGGGAAAAAGAATAGTGTGTACATGAAAAGATTCTTGAGAAAATCAAAAAACATAACACATATAACGTATTAAACACAGTCTCTGGCACATATGAAATAAATGCTCTGTTAAGATCCCTTGGTCTAGAGAAGTTCTAACATTAAAAACTTTAGTTCAAAAGCATCAGTTCAGGCATTGAAAAGTTTTTGCTCCCATCCATTTGAAAGAAGTTTCTGCTTCCATCCAAAGACACATCCTTCTACCATAACCAATTTAAAAACTGGACAACACATATTAAACACCTGTTTTAAGATATTGGATAATAGGTGGCACAGGACTGTGATTTTTGAGAGACTGGGAACAAATGAGATGAGTCCTATGATTGTCCCAGATTTTTGCTAATAGATATTTTCCAGACTGCAGCAGAAGGAGGGGAGCTGAACAGAGAATGGTGAGTAAAGAAGACAGATTTGGAGTTAAGTGTCAAAGTGGCTGGAATTTTTGAGTGCTCTTACTCTAAAGGAGGGAGTTTAGTCAAGGAAAGAGCTCTACAATTCTTCATGATATCTACCTGACTCTGGCTGACTGCCAATCTGCACGTGTTTAGAGCAAAACTGCACAGTGCTAGACAGCTAGCAACATCTGGTGAAAGAGTGTTATTAGAAAGTCTGTAATCCAAACAATTCCAAAGCTCACACAAGCCCAGGAACCAATCACGTTTTCACTATCCAGAGTGGAGAGACCTGATGGAATATGTAGGACATTCTGTAGACTCCTCACAAAATCAAACCATAGTAGTGGGAACCAGAATTAGACCTAGAGTAACAGAAACTCTAGAAATTCCCTAACCTCAAAATCAGCAAACTGATCTTCAAGTAATTTGACTCTCTGCTCCAACTCATTAAAAGATTTTTTTATTATTCAACAAAATCAAGTACTCAAAAATTTATGATTATAATGTTCAGCATGCCATCAAAAATTAGTAGCCATCTAGAGAAGCAATGAAATGTGATTCATAACCAGGAGAAAAATAAGAAAATAGAAATATAGAAATGTTAGAGAGGGATGCCTGGGTGTCTCAGTCAATTGAACATACCTTCAGCTCAGGTCATGATCCCAGGGTCTTTGGATGGAGCCCCATGTCAGGCTCCCTGCTCAGCAGGAAGCCTGCTTCTCCCTTTCCCTCTCCCCCTGCCTGTGTTCCCTCTCTCGCTGTGTCTCTCTCTATCAAATAAATAAATAAAATCTTAAAAAAAAAAAGAAAGAAATGTTAGAGATTATAGAGTGAGCAGACAGATGTTACAAATGTCACTGTAAATATGCCCAAGGATTTTTTTAATGAGCTTAATGAAAACAGAAGCTTGTGGGGGAAAAAATGAAACCTCAAAAATGAAAAATAAATATTAATTTTATCAAAAATTGATAATAAAAATTTTATTGGATGAAATTCATAACAAATTGGGCTCTTCAAAAGAAAAGACCACTGCACTTATAAATATAGCAATAAAACTATTCAAGATTAAACAGGGAGAAAAAAATAAGACTGAACCTCCAAAAGAAATCCAGAATCTTAGTGACTTTTGGGGCAATGTCAAGCAATTTAACATTTGTGCAAGTGGAGTAGTAATAGAGGAGATTGGAGGGATGGAAAAAAAATGGAGGAAATCATGGGTGAGAGTGTTCATAATTTGATAAAAGTTATAACACTACAGTTGAGAAAAGCTCAGTATGCCCCAAGTTGTATAAACCAAACAACAAACAAACAAAAACACATGAGGGTATATCATCATCAAATTACCTAAAACCATTCATAAAGAGAAACTCTTCTAGGCAATATGGGGAGGCAGAGGCATATGACATACAGTTATAAGCACTATAGTAGATTTCCCATTACAAATGATAAAATCCAGAAGAAAATGCAACAATACCTAGAAAGTATTGAAAGAAAAAACCCGATTTCTAACCTAGAAATTTTTCAGCTATAAAGCCAAAACGAAAGCTTATTTTTCAGAGAAACAAAAGAAAAAATCTGTAACTAGCAGACCCACATTATAAGAAATGTAAAAAGATGTTCTTTAGGCAGAAAGAAAATGACACCAGGGGTTACTTGTATCTACACAAAAGGATTGTAGAGTGACAGAAATAGTAGATATAAAAGAATTGTTCCTATTTTTAACTCGCTGAAAGAACAAGTTCTTAAAAATAAAATCAATGTATACTGGGGTTTATAGTAGTTGTAGAAGTAATGTCTTTGATAACCATAGCACAATGCATGGTAGGGGTGAAATGAAAGTGTATTGATGTAGGATTCTCACACTATCATTGAAGTGGTATAACGTTATTTGAAAAACGATTATAATAAAATGAAATTGTATATTACAAACCCTGGCAAAAGCCAGGAGTTAAAGCAATAAAAGTTATACCTAATAAGTCATCAGTGGAAATACAATGGAAACTCTAAAGTGTATTCAATCAAAAAAGGAAGAAGTAAAAAGAAATGGGAAAAAAGAAAATAGTACAAATAGAAAAAAATAGCAATTTTAACTTTAAATAACTTAAACTGTAATTAAAAGGAAAAAATCTGTCAAATGGGTCAAAAGAGCAAAATTCAGTATAAAATATCTATGAGAAATTCATTTTAAGTGTAAACAATTATAATTAGGTTAAAAAATTAAAAGATGGAAAAATATATCATGTTGCAAACAATTATCATTAGAAAGCTAAATGATGGGGCACCTGGGTGGCTCAGCTGGTTAGGTGTCCAACTCTTGATTTCAGCTCAGGTCATGATCTCAGGGTTGTGAGAGCAAGCCCCTCATCAGGCTCTGAACTAAGCGTGGAGACTGCTTTGGATTCTCTCTCTTTCTCCCTCTCTCTCTCTCTCCCTCTGCCTCTCCCCTCTTGCACTCTCTCTCAATAAAAAAATAAAATCTTAAAAAAAAAAAAAAAGGAAAGAAAGAAAGAAAAAGTAAGAAAAAACCAGAGTGGTGATATTAATATCTAGCAAACTAAATTTTAGAACAAATTATCAATGACAAAGATGAACATTTCACAAAGATAAAGGGTTAATACATCCAGAACACAAAGCAGTCCTTAATGAGTATATACCTAATAATGGAGCTTCCAATTGTTACAGCAAGAACTGGACAGAACTGATACAAATAGAGTTATAAATGTCAACATTCTTTCCCTCAGAAGTTGAACGAAACTAGGCAGGAAAACAAACTTTTCCAAGAAAACATAAACAAGACTATCAACCAACTGATATCACCTAAGTGACATTTAATAGAACACTATACCCCATTATACTAAATGTAGAATATTCACTGTGACTGAACATATGCTGACTCATAAATATAACATACTTCTATTAGAAAAGAAAAGGTTCAGTAACAATGATCTGTAGTTCAGCTTTAGAAATCTATAGTATTATGTAGAATAAAGGCAATAATAAAAATGGGAAACAAAGAAATAGAACAAAACAATGATATAGAAAATAATTAAAACCAAAATCTGATTATTTGAAACAAGAGTAGTAAAAAATTACAATGTGAGAAATAAAGAGGAGGTATCACTACAGACCCTAGAGACATTATGGGACAATAAGAATATATTATGAACTACTTTATGTCAATAAATGTGAAAAACTAGATGAAATAAACAAGTATCTTGAAAAATAGAAATTACCAAATTTATTTCTTAAGAAATATAACATCTGAATGCTATATCTGTTGGAGAAAATTAACTTAGGTTAAAATCTTTCTCCCAAATAAAGTTCGGTATCTACATGGCATCATGAATAAATTATAAGAAGCTTTTAAGGGAAAAATAAAAATGCTATAAGAATTAGTATGTGAGTTATTAAGTTCACAGGATAAAAAAATCAGCTTACAAAAGTCGATTGCATTTTCACATGCAAGCAACTAACAATTGAATATTTCAAAAAAGTATCATTCACCATAATGTCCAAAGACCATAAAAATTTAAGAATAAACCTAACAACAACAACAAGGTGCAGAGACCTGTACACTGACAACTATAAAACGTTACTGAGAAAAATTAGAGAAGACCTATATAAATGGAGAGATATACCATGTTTATGAATTTGAACACTGAATTTTGTTACCATCTCAATTCTTCCCAAAAGGATATGTAGATTCAATAGAATTCCAATCAAAATCCAAGGCAGCATTTTGGGGGTAAAATTGACAAGTTTATTCTAAAATTCCTATTTAATGAGAAATAACTTCAAGAATAGCCTATATGTATCTGGAAAGAGAAAAATGTAGTCAGAGAACTTAGAATACTTGAATGAAGAGTCACCATGGAGTTATAGTAACAAAGACAGTGGTACATTGTTATAAGGATACATAGATAAATGGAACAAAATACAAAAATCCATGCATATATGGTCAATTGACTTTGCCAAAGAAGCCAAGATGATCAAGAGAAAAAGTAATAGCCTTATCAAAAAATAAGTTGAGACAACTAGATATTTATATGGAAAAAATAAAATCCACTCTTACTTTACTTCTTACACATAAATTAATCTGAAGTTATTTACATATATCAAACATAAAAGATAAAACTTTATTTAAGTCCTGTAGAAAAAAATTTAGGAGAAATTTTTGTGAGCTTTAGGTAAGCAAACATTAGTTAGATGGAATACAAAATGCTCAGAAGATAAAAGAAAAAATGATAAAACAGATTTCAAAATTACAACCATCTGCTCTTTGAAAACAACAGACTAAAAGAAAATATTCATAGTATATTTTTCTGACATATGGCTTGTATCAAGAATATGTAAATGCAAACAACCTAATAAAAATAAGGCCAAAGATTTGAATTGACTCAAATAAAAGGAGTATCTTAATAGACAATAAATACATTAGAAAATGCTCAACATTATTAGTTATTAAGGAAATGCAAAGTAAAACCCAAATGAGATCCCACTACACACCCACTGAATGGCTAAGAATAAAGGGATTGACATTACCAGATGTTGGTAAGAATGCAGAATAATCATCTATGCTTTAGTAGGAATTTAATATGGTACAACTACTCGCAAAAATAGCTTGGCAGTTTATTAAAAAGTTAAATATACTTACCACATATCCCAGCATTTCCACTCTTGAGTATTTATCCAAAACAAACAAAAACATATGTTCACCCAAAATCTTATACACAAACATTCATAGAAAATTTATCCATAATAGTTATGTGGAGGATGGACTTCACAGTGTCCCTTACAATCCCCATTCCCTGGTGTTATGTGCCAGAGTATTTCCTTCTTCTTGAGTGTAGGTGGGACATGTAAGTTGCCTCTAAACAAAGGAACATGGCAAAGTAATGCATTATCATTTCTGTGATTACATTATGTTATATAAGACTCTTTCTTGACAGCAGCTTCTTCCTACAGAAAGCATTGTTCTCCATTTCTGGCTTCCAAGAAGCAGTATTCCAGTTCTTCAATAGCCTCTATGAAAAACCTGAATTTGGAAGATACTCCTTCCACAATCAAGCTTTCAGATGAGAACCGAGTCCTGCCTGACTCCTTGATTGCAGGCTTGCAGAAGACTACGCTGAGCTGTGCCCAGATTCCAGGACTCCATGAAACAGCAAATGTGTGTTCTTTTAAGCTGCCAAATTTGGGACAACATGCCTCACAGTCATAGAAAACTAATAATGAGTCAAAACCTGGATACAATCTAAATATCCAACAAGTACATGGGTATGAGATTATCCATACCATATAGAGGAAAATTTGACTAATATACATAACAACAAGGACGAATCTTCAAAATAGCTGAGCAAAGGAGCAAGAAACTAAGGACTACAAACTGCATAATTCTATTTACATGACATTATTCAAAGTAAACAAATCCTAACTATAGTAACAGAAAGCAGATCAAACCTCATCAAACTACCCATAAACCACACCACAACAAATGTAACTTTGAAAACTTTATGGACTCAGTAATTGCACATCTATTTCTAAATATCTAAATTAACAAAAAGATAAACAGCTTATGTTTCTATGTGATATAGTATATCTGGATGCTGATAACATATTTAAGACTAGAAATCTTTCTCCTGATTGAGTATTTAATAAATATTCACTGTAAAAGAATTTTAGAATCTTAGATAAAATTCTATATTTACCTAGCCACACAATGCAAATACCTAGAAATCTCAGGCTAGACAAGGGCTTTCACTTAATTTCATTGACTAATAGTATTTAGAGATAGATACCTATGCCAATGATCCCAAATTATAGCTTTATCTGGCCTCTCCATTGATGTCCAAATTCAATATCTAACTGCTTCCTTGATGATGACTTGAACGGCTAATGGTAATCACAGCTCTAACATGGTGAAAAAGGGATTTGGTTCCACCCATCCCCCAAACCTATGCTCTGGACATTCTCCTTCTGAGTAAATGGCACAATTGGCCATCTATTAACCAGATCAAAGAACCCAGGAGTTCCCTATGATTCCTTTCTTTCCCTCATCTTCATTGAAAATAAACTGAAAATTCCTGCCCATTTTTCCTTGAAAACACATCCTGAGCATTTGTCTCCAATGCTAGCAGCCTGATCCAAGCAGCCCTACTCTTTTGTCTGCAGTACTGCATTGGCCTGCCAACTGGTCGCCCTGCTTCCATTCCTCCTCTCAGAAATCTCCCTTGTAGAAGCCAGAATAAGCTTTTTAAAAGTTAAATTATATTGTGTGACACCCATTAAAACCTTTCATCAGCTTCACATTGCATTTGGAATACAGTCCAACTTCCTTCGAATGTCTGCAAAGCCCAATGGGGTTGTGCCATTGGCTACCTCCCTATCTAATTTCTCACAATTCTGCTCCTCACTTACTCAGCTTCAGATACACTAGTTCCAGCTCAGTTCTGCATAGGGCTTTTGCCTTGCTATTTCTTTGGCCTGAAAACTCTAGCCCCATTTTGTGAAATACCTACTCCATCTTGTCATGGCATTCTCCCTCAGCATAGCTCCTTCTGATGAACACATCTAATTAGTCCCTTATGTGGGGTTGAATCCAAAACATAAATAGTTTTGGGGATCCTCTTTAGAATCAGAGTAGAATGAGATAAGATAAAATATCTTACTTTGGTAAATATGACCATGTGAACACACTTGTAGAACTCTCCAAGCTTTGAGAAAGAGTCTTTGTAATGGAGGGATCCTTCAGCTTTAGCTTTATTAGCTTCACAGTAAAACTTCCTTTAGTTCCGTCTTGTCAATCTTTGTCACTGTTTCATTTTCTTCAATTTAGTAATTTTCAAAATCAACTTTCCATTTATTGGTCTATTGTTAAAAGTTCTGTTCTCCTTTTCCCCATTAGAAATTAAAATCCATGGAAGCAAGGACCTTGAAGAAATTGTACAGCTGCAAATTCTGGAAAAGACTCTATCACATAGTGGAGGTTGATAACCAGAAGGAAAGAAGAGATGGTATTTGCATAGACATAAAAAGATGATTCTGTTTCAATAAAGTAAAATTATACATCAATAAGACATGAGATAAAGAACCTGGGATGGAGTTTCAATAGGTCCTCAAACAATTCACAGATTACCAATGGAATGTGAAGCACCCATCTTTCCTTTCTCAACCCCTAGTATCACCTGTGCAATTATGAGTCTATAGAGACTCTAGGAAGCAGTCACTGAGATCTATCCCTGCTTTAAAGACACCACTTCCACAGCATATCTTTCAAATAAAAGTGATTTATTTTTCCATCTCAAGCCCATAGAGCTATGAAGCCAGCTTCTTTGTACCTTCTTGTAGGGCTCCATTTCCTATCCAGACCATGATGCTTCCATCTTGATGCAAACCTCTCCCCATTGAGATGCATTTCATCTGGCTGTGAGGAACATGCCAAATTCTCTGTCTCTCATGCCCCCCCTAACTTACCACTTTTGAATCTGACCAAGACTTTGGCACTCATCTTACAAACTCTGTTCCAACAAAATCCAAGTTTCCCCATAAATGACCTCTGATTCATATGTACAACTCACCCAACTCCCTGGTCACAAAACTTCTTGCTCTTCAAGAAGTCAGTGAATTTCATCTTCATTCCACTTCGGCAAACCATTTCCTTGAGGCTGAGATTCAGATTCTCTGACTTGAACTCTCATCTCTTCCACCTTCTCATTCTGTTCCCAAGACAGGAATATTCCCAAGACAAATAACTAAGAGTTATTACCCCAAAAATCAATAAGAAAAAGGCAAATCACCAAGAGAAAATGGGCAATCAGAACAGGCAATTTAGAGAAGAGGACCTCAAAAGACCTCTAGTTACTGGATTCTCTTCCTCCAGTTCATCATCACCCTGTAATTTAGATCCTTCCCATTCTGTTATTTGTGCCCTCAAAACCCTCCCCTTACCACCTGCTCTATCAACCACCACATCTTTTATTAACCCACCTATCATTTTTCCCAGTATATCACTCCTTGCTGATAGTATCATTATAATACTTTATGGTTTGGTGCCCTACAAATTTAAGGCTTTTAACCTCATTTGGGGCCCTGAGCCCCACAGAAGCCATTCTAATCTTTTATCACCTTACTAGTATTAATCTATACTCAACAGATTATATTTCATGTTGTTTCATAGGGGGAGAAAGTGTAATTATCAGAAGGGAATGCCTTTTATTTCCTTATCATAAATCAGTGTTTCATAGCCATTCAAAAATGTAAAGCAGTTTTTCTTGAAGAATCCCATACATTCATATTTCCTGCCTTGAAGAAAACCACTTTTTTGTTGTTGTTTTGGCTTGGGTCTTGAGACCGTTTTTGTGCATTTCAAATACATGTATTTGAAATATATTTTATGTGTTTATGTTTCTACATAATTAGTATTTGTCTTAGTCCACTTGGACCGCTATAACAAAATACCACAGACTGGTGGCTTACAACCAAAAGAAATTTATTTCTCACAGTCCCAGAGCCTGAAAATCCAAGGTCAGAAGGCCAGCACGTTCATGTTAGAGTGAGATTCCTTTTCCACGTTGTGAATTTCTCCTTGTATTCTCACATGGCAAAAGGGGGGGAGAGATCGTTCTGGAGCATTCATGACCTAATTACCTCTCAAAGACCCTCCTTTCCAACACCATCTACTACCATTTAGGTTTCAAGGGGTTGGGGGACAGGCACAAACATTCTGACCATAGACGTGTTCTATAGCTGTTACTGTGATATTTCCTTTTTTCTTCTCACCAATACAGCATGAAGATTTTGCTACTTCAGTGTTTTATAGCTTCTGCCTTATATTTTACCATAGAAATCTACCACAGGTAATTTAGCTATCATGCTATTTGTGGACTTATAAGTTGTTTCCAATTTCTTACCTTTGTGAGCAATGTTATAATACTAGAATGTTATTTTACATAGCTCTCTATGCACATATGAAATTGTTTCTCTCTGCTAAGTATCTAGAAGTGAAAATGCTAGATACAGGTTATGTGATCTTTAAAAAAATTTATTTGCTAGTGCCAAGTTGTCCTCTACAAGACACTTTCACTCCTATAATAAATGAATGAAAGTAACTTTTCCCACACCTTCAACAACACTTGGTATTTTGTACTTTTGACTAGTCTGATGGGCAAAAAAAAAAAAAAAAATTTCATCACTTTAATTTGCATTTTCTTGAGAAATAGCACACTAACTTCAATTGTTAAATGGATATTTACATTTTCTCTCCTATAAAAAATTTATATCCTTTGCCCATTTTTTAGAATGATTTTTTATTATTGATTTGTTATATAATAGATACATATCCTGTGAGTATTTTAAATATTATAACTCTTTCTTCCAGTTTTTAAATTTTCTTCCACTCTGTCCAATGACAAATCTTTAACTTCATTTATTATGTTGATGGTTGTATGAAATTTAAAATTTTTATTTTGATTTAGAAAACTATACCAATCTTCTCTTTTAGGACTCTTTTCCTGTTGAAAGACAAATTTTTTTAGCTTAAGTTAAGAAAAAGAAACCTAAACATTTTCTTCTAATTGTCTATAAATGCACACATGCACACATACATACACATATTTTGGTCTTTATCCCAGTTGAAACTTATTTAGTTAATAATATATGGCAGATATCAGACTTTGTTATTTTTACTAAATTGTCACAATACTATTTCTTGCAGAATCCATCCATTCCACAGTGACTGACCACATTCTAAGTTCTATTTATACAAGAGTTTATTGCTAAACTCTCTGCGCTATTCCACTGATTTATTTATTTTATACAACCACCATAAAGTTTTAATATGATACCTTCATTGCATTTTTTATAATACTATGTTTCAAAAATTTCCTAGCAATTTTTCTCATTTTTTTCCTTCAGATAAATTTTGAAGTTTCCTTATCATGTTCCTGTAGGAAATGCTGTAGAATTTTCAGTTGGACTGCTTTGAATTTATAGATTGTTGTGACAAACATTGAAATACTTAAATATTGTGTTTTCCTATCCAGGAACAAAAATACCTTTTTCCATTCAGATTTTCTTTTGATTCATCAGTTGAATACTTGCCTTGTGTATCTTTTTCTCCACACCCAAAGATATTTCATATTGCACTAGCTTGTGAATGAATTTACCAGTTATTGCACGTTCATAAGAATGTATTTCTAGACATCCCTAAGAGGAGTCTCATCATCCCCCTGGGTCCGAGCTCTTCTCTGGGCATGTTGCTTTCTCACGGCCTGCTGCTGTGTTGCTGGGCACGGGACTCTCCACACTCCCTCCTGAGCAATCTCAGAAATGCAGTTTGATTACGGAACTCCCCTGCTTGGATTCCTCCATTGACATCTCATCACCTAAAAGATTATGTCAGAAATGTTTGTAAGGCATATACACAAAACCTTCCACATTCTGGCTGCTGTTTTATCTCGGTCTTTTTCCCTAACCATGTCTTGTGTCAGGCATCTCGCAGGGCGCTGGGCCCAGAAAGCTTTTTGCAGAGCCTAATGGCACCATACTATGACTTTTTTTTTAATCTTAGCACGCAGAGCTCGTGGTTGTATTTTGAATTGCATTTTGAATTGCTGTTGAATTGCTGTTGCTTAGGTCATCTACCTTACTCCTGCTCATTTGGAACCTTCTCCTCCGAGAAGCTTCCCCCTGCTATTTCAGAGATCTCCCCCACTTCTCTGCACCCCTCCTGCCCCACTGTACTAGGTCTGTAGTGCTGTCTTACTACTTCCGACATCTGTCCACATATCCCATCCATACTAGACTATACCTCTATGTCTAGTGTAATGCCTGAAAAATACAGAAAAGCATACTACCAAAATAATGTTATGAGTTTACCTTTTTTACAGTACTTTATTGTTTGCAAAATGCCCTTGTATTAAAAAAAAAATCAATATGGCCAAGCTCTTTCTAGTACTTAATGAAATTTGTACAGTACAGTATTTTATTTTATTATTTTTTAAAAGATTTTTATATATTTTTGAAAGAGATCATGAGCAGGAGGAGTGGTGGAGGGAGAAGCAGACTTCCCAGGACCTCAACCTTACCCGAAGGCAGACGCCCAACCGACTGAGCCACCCAAGAGCCCTTGTACAGTACACTACTTTAAATGTGTTTTCTATTCTTTTTGATTTTCTTAATAATATTTTCTTTTCTCTAGCTTACTTTATTGTGAGAATACAGTATATAATATGTGTATAAAATATGTTAGTCAACTGTTTATGTTATCAGTGGGGTTTCTGGCCAGCAGTAGGCTATCATTAGTTAAGTTTGGGAGGAGACAAAAGTTATATTTGGATTTTCAACTGCATGGGGTGCAAATTGGAATCCCTAACCTCCACCTTGTTCAAGAGTCAACTGTACTTGAAGATTCTCATCACCTTGATGAACTGATTTGTAATTACCAGGAAGAAAGAGACCTTCATGTCTTTATCAAAAAGATATGGAGACACCAGTGCCTATGCCTGTTCTACTTACAAAAATTAGAAAATCAAAAATAACAACGTTTCCTGTATCATAGTTACGTTATTGAGGCTGTGAATAATTCACAGTAACTACGGGTTTTTCAGAACTCTGAAAAATAAGGTTGGAGACTGTTGGGAATTTGTCCCATACATGTCATGAACAAAACTGAAAGAATCAAAGCCCTCATTTCCTTGAAAAATCCATAGGTATCTTTCTTTTGAATAAACAGAATAAAATTGGGCATAGAGACCTCGCCATCTCTGAAGTAAGTGATGCTGTGAGAAAATGCTTCAAAGTTACACCTCCCCAGTGAGCTTTTCAGGCATTTCAAAACCACGCAATGATTATAAAATGTGTCTCTAATTTGAGAGCCCAAACCAAGGCAAATTTGTTAATTTTCTCAAAACATGTTCATCTACAACTGCCTTCTCTCCGAGTGCTTGAATTGGTTTAAAAATTAGAAGAGTCTTGCTTGGCTTGGTACACGGGCTTCTAGAAATGTGATTTTTTCCTTTTAAAATATGGTTTCTTTTACATGGGTTTCCATTGCCGTGAAGGTCAGTTTGCTAACCGGTGACAGCCTGCCCTTGGCCCCATGTGCTCAGTAAATGTCAGTGAGCGAACAAAGAGAAGAGATACTAGAACACTTAGCCTTAATAGACTGAGGAGGTAGTAGGGAACCAAAAGCTAAATTCATTCAGGATAAAGAGGCCTTTAGAGTCAGTTTTTCTGGTTGAGAGATCAGAGAAAATGAATCTAAAACCCAAAATAGAAGTTGTTTTATTCTCACAGGTTCTGACATTTTTAGTGGTGAGCTGCAAGTTATAAAAACCGCTACTAAAAGCCAAATTGCTAGCACCATATGGAAAAAAAATTCGGCAATATGTCTTTTATCATTATAATATATATATGCAGAAAGCCTTTGCACTTGAATTATTTCAGAACTTTTTTTTTTTTTTTAACATAAGCACAAGGGCAGGAGGGTTGAAATACTGCGCAACCATAAGAACTATTACAAATAAAGGGACAGCCGCAGACCTCATGCTTGTGTTGAATGTTTGAGCAGACTGCCTTCACCTGAAACTTGGTGAACTTGGTGAGTTTTAAGGGACTTATTACATCTCTTAGTCAAATATCTTATGGTTGACTTGTGTCCGGTTACCTAGAGAGAATGTAAGGAATTTGAGCCTTTATTGAAACCATCATCAGCTGAAACTAGAGTGAAAGGAGCTTAGTATTTTCTCACCAAATACAAAATATTTTGAGAACTGGTTGTATTTTCTCCTTGTTTTCTCTTAGTAATGCTGTAAATAAAGAATAAAAATTGGAGATCCTGAAATTCAACCATACTCTGAGAGAATCAGGAAAATGATACACAGAGGACAATTCCAGAAAGCAGATCTAGAGAGCAGGAGTGTGTACTTTCAGAAATCCCATTTGATGCCTTTTCCCTTTCAAAAGTAATAGCATCTCACGCCTCTATAGACACAGGGTGCAAGTCTTTAACACTTTGGGGGATACCTTCTCTACCTTACTATAGACTTTGGGCTATAATCCAGCTCTTCATTTCTTTTAATGGTAACAATATCTGTAAGTTATTGAGAAGTTGTTAGATGTAGCAGTAGCTGATGAGAGAACAGGTTCAGAGCTTCTAAAGAATCTCTACCTTTGCTGAACATTGGAATCATCTGGGGAGCTTTTAACATACCAATATTTGAGTCTCAACTCAGAACTAAATCATTCTGGGAGTGGAACCTAGGAAACAATATTTTTAATACCTCCCAAGGTGACTCCAAATTGCAGCTTAGACTGGAGACACACTGGGTTAAACCAATTCATCAAACTAATAAGGAAGCTGGGAATAAAATGTAGGTTTATGTCACTGCAAAGCCCCAGCTTTGCCCCCAGGGATTTCCCACAAAACCTCCTTCAGTATTCTAAGATGAGGACAGATCCCTAGCAAACCTATAGGGCCATTAGACATCAGTCTGTTACGGGACCTGGGGACAATGGACCCACTACCAGTTTCATCATCCCCATAATATTAAAGCAATTTCTAGGCCAATCTAGGGCAACATACACCATATGTCCCAGAGCTGTTTTGATAAGACATGAGGTTATCAGAAAATGCTTTGTATACAAGATTCATCATGTCATACACTTGTTTCTTTCCTGCCAAAATATTTGTTTATCATAGGGCAGATAGGGCCAGAGGGATTTTGTTGGGTGGCTAAGTGTTCCTAACTTAAAAGTTAATTATTCAAGAGTGGCATGTAGCTACCATGGGACAATGCTAGGAATGGAAAAGCTCTGGAGCTTTTACGTAACTATCATAAAACTTTCCATATGATGGAAATTCAAAATCGGGCAGTCAAATCACTAACGGCTGAAAACAATAAATCAAATTAACTTTATTTTCTTTAAAAAGAAATAAGCTATACTATTTCTAGCCATGGTTTGGTTTTGAAATATTTACTCTTAAGATACATTATGATAAAAATATATGTTTATAAAAAATAAAATAAATAAAATAAAATAAAATTTTTAAAAAAGGATACATTATGGTAATAGAACAAAACATTCTCAATATCAATCATTTTACTGAGTAATAGCATAAAAATTAGCAGTCACAGAAGAGCTATTGCATTCCAATACTAACCAAGAATACTTAGGAAGAGAAACTTTTTAATGTGTAGGATCTGTACAAAGGAAATTATAAATTTTTGCTGAAAGGTAAGGATAAAAGTAAGGAGTGAAAAGAATAAGTAAGTAAAAAGAATAAATAATGAGAAGGTATGAATGGTTCTTACAGGAATTTTTAAGTCTCATGCAATTCTAATCAAAATTCTATTTTGAGGGCACCTGGGTGGCTCAGTGGGTTAAGCCGCTGCCTTCAGCTCAGGTCGTGATCTCTGAGTCCTGGGATCGAGTCCCACATCGGGCTCTCTGCTTAGCAGGGAGCCTGCTTCCCTTCCTCTCTCTCTGCCTGCCTCTCTGCTTACCTGTGATCTCTCTCTATCAAATAAATAAATAAAATCTTCTAAAAAAATTCTATTTTGATATTTTTAGAACATGAAAAAACTGTTTCTGGAAAAAAAAGAAAACCTACAGGTGAGTATTTTAAAGAAAATCCTCAAAAAGAAACCATTGAGAAAGGATTAATTCTGAGAAATTAAACATATTATGAATTTTTCATTAAGATAGTAATGTATAGATATAAAGAAAAGATATACATTGGCAAAAACAAAACAAGGAGTCTAGACACAGATTTGAATTAGAATTTAAAGCATAATAACCTGAGAGGGAAAGAATAGAATTATTTAATGACTGATTGGAAAAGTTAATTAATTTTTAAGTCAGTTTAGACCCTTGCCTTGTACTATGCAAATGAAAAAACTAAATAGAAAAATAAAATTACAAATGTTTAAAAGAAACACAGATGAATATTTATCTTACTTCTAGAGGGGAAAAGACTCTTGAGGCATAAAAATAATAATAAATTTCAGAAAGAAAAACAGTAGTACATTTTAAACTTTTACATATGAAAAACTCAATAAACAAAATCTAAAGAAAAAAAGTTAGGGGAAATGGTTGCCAAAAATACAACAAAATGTTAACGTATAAAGTATGCCAACCGTAAAAACATTAATTACTATCATAGTAGAAAAGTAGGTAACAGATAAGGACAAATAATTTACAGAAGAGGAGGAAATTCAAGAAAATCATAAGCAAAGATAAAAGGTACAACCTCATAGTAATCTAAGAAATATAAATTAAAGGTCCAAGATAATCCTCCAATTCTACCAATGTTTTTATGAATCATAATATTCAGTGGTGATCAGGGTCTCTGAGATTACTTCTTCCTCAGCCTGCTAATTTACCTAGAAAACAATTTAGCAATTAGAAGACAAGAAGGAAGGGAGACCAATGTTTATGTACCATGATGACAACCACATTATTATTTGTAGCAGTAATAAATTACAACCCCGAGAAATTGAAGAGTGGCTTAAAAATGTGCAACCAAAGAATGAAATCATCCAGTTGTTATGGACTGAATGTCTGTGTCCCCACACCTCCAATTTCCTCTGCGGAGTTCTAACCCCGAATCTGATGGTATCAGGAAGAGGGATGTCTTGGAGGTGAGTAGGTCATGACAAAGGAGCCCTCAGGAATGGTCTTAGAAGTGGACCAAGAGCTAACATGCTCTCTTTCCACTCTGCAAGGGCACAACCAGAATTCAGCAGTCTCTAGCCCAGAAGAGGATTCTCACCAGAACCTGACTATGCCAGCACCACGATCTCAGACTTCCAACCTCCAGAACTATAAGAAATACATTTCTGTTGTCAATAAGCCACCTAGTTTATGGTATTTTGTTAGAGCAGCCCAAGCTAAGATACCAGTTAATAAAAATCAAGTTTTGGGAGGGGCGGGGGGGAGAATGTTTTGCAAAAACACCAGGATATAAAGTATAGTAAAAGAAGCAAGGTATAAGAAAAGCCATATACATAAATCAGAGCCAAATATTTCTTAAGTTTTTTGGGTTCTACAGTGTACAGATATGCACAAAGTGTCTCAAGAAGGAGGTGCAGTGAGGTGGGGTTCCCTGAGAGTTAGAATTAAAGATTTTAATTTTCTTTCTTATACTTTTCTGCAATTAACAAGTTTTTTTTTTTCCTATGAGAGTAATTTGATTCATTGTAAGCTCTAATAAAAACAAAAGGCATTCTTAAACCACAGATATTGTGAGAGATTTTACTCAAGGTATCAGCCTAATTAAGGAGTGAGAATGAAAATAACCAATTACATCATGATTAGTTAAATAATGCCTTGAGAATAACCATCTTTGGCTTCCTTTGCCACATAATTCATACCTGATATAAAACTGAAAGACAGAACCACTTAGCACTCATAAAATTCAACCACTGAGAATTCCCCAAACAGGCCAACATAACTAGATTGTTAAACACGTCCACATGGTAGATTCTCCAACAGAACATCTCATCTAATGACTAGGACCCAAGGAGTCCATGGTATGGGCAGAGGGGTCATGTCAACACTACCAGGGCCAGCACCAGATACCAACTGCCGTTGGCAATCTGACCAGCTCTCCCACCAAACAAGAGATCTCCGCATTTCGGGAGAGTAGGGAATTATCTAGGGCCAACTTGACTTGCTGGTTATTTTCAGAAACTCATTAAGTGAAAGGTAAAAACCAGACTTCTTCCATCTTCCTTAATGTGAGTTTACTGACTATTGGGTTGATTGAATTCTTGCCTTGCAAAAATTACAGTTCCATGCATATGTAGATTTCAATAAATTATTTCTGAAAATAAAACACCTTGGGACTGGCTTAATAACAGTTCAGAAATAGAAGTTATTTCAAAATGTGGTTCCAAGTGAAAATAAGATGATTTGCCATTTAATTTTCTTTTCTATTTTCTTAATGCCCTGTGAGCATGCAGAGTCTTTGCCCTCAAATTTAAACTCATCGATGTGTTCTAGTAGATAGAACTTCCTAAATAGATTTCAGACTTCCTAAATAGGTTTCAGACTTCTCAAAAGCAGACAGGAATTCTTTGGTGTCCGCCCTTCTCCCACATTAGGTGTTGTGATTGGAGCCACAGCACGGTGTTACCTGCCCTAGAATATTTTCCTCAGATGAACACCACCTGTCAGGAAATTTCCACAGCTATTTATTTATTCATTGAGCCAGTCATTTATTGAACACCAAGTATATGTCATGGACTACTGAATGACCTGGGGATACCAAGATGAATAGGACATGATTAAGCCTTGGTCTCTGTCTCCACAGTATTCACATCTATCTCACTGCTGTCTGGCAGGACCAAACAACACTACCAGAACGCACACGCTCATTCATTCAGCATATGTTATTGGATACCTATAATGAGAAAAGTTGAAATAGAAAGCAGTTTCATCATACAAAAGGAATTCAGAAAATGACCCTACTCTAAGATAAGAAAAATAACTTCATTTCTCTTAGAGGTACATTTTAAAATCACAGCCTACCTATCAGTGGCCCATCCTACCATTTCCACTTTTGGCTTCATGAGTCCCACTTCAGTGACACTGTAAGTAAACCTCACTTCACAGAACATGCTGATCCACATACTAGTTATTCTAGAATGAGACAGAATGCTTAGAAAGATGTGTCGCTTATCTCTACATTTACTATAGTAATAAGATTCAAATAAAACCTCACGTCGTTGACACTCAAGAAACTGCAATTAACCCTTTAATCATCTTTAAGACATTCGCTTTCTCTTAACTTTTCTGTTGTAACAATTTAAATTTCAAATGACCACTCCATTGGGAAGGCAAAACAAACAATTTTGTCCAAACTCCCCTTTCGTAATCCAGGATTCTGTCTAAATGCTGACTCTTATCTTTGATGTACCTATGAAGACAGTTTCCTGAGAAATCAGCAGATGAAATTCTTCCCACTTCAGACTTGCTATGCTAAGCTAAATTCATATCTATATATCCATGAAGATGATTTCTGAAAAAGCAGAGTCTCCTTGTTAATTCTTTGATAATTTTAATTTTTTGCAATTCTAACACCTATATTTTCTCAGAGGAAATAAAATTCTGGCTGTATTCACTTATTTAATATTTTAACATTGCAATCAAAGATTTTGGGAATTTTCAATACTGTATTTTTGAACCAATGGGTTTTGTTGAAACAGCCACCATCATTATGGTGCCATAGTGCAGCAATAACCCCGTAAATGAGCTCCCGAGAAGAACGCTTCTAAATCACAAACATTATATGATTGTTGTTTTTTCAAAGACCTACCCAAGTCCTCACAGAGTCTAATAAGTTTCCAGTCACTTCAAGTACATATAAAAAGTACTTACAAATCAATAAGAAAAAGAACGTCCCCTATGTATTTTTTTTAAAAGGGCCAACTGATATAGAAAATAAATGTCCAGCTTCACAAGTAATGAAAGGAATGCAAATTCTATAAAAAATGTAATAAGGAGGGTACATTTTTCAAACGATTGCAGGCAGTGTTTTTTTAAGGATGCAGGAGAAAAGAAAACCTCTGACATTTGTAGAGGGCAGGGTTAGGAATAAATACAGACCAACTAGGGAGAAGTAAGGAAAAGATTTCAAAAATTTAATATCTTCCACCCTATAAATTCCACTCCTTGGAATTTATCCCTTAAGACGGACAGGTTGTTAAGTGTAAGGAAACAGACATTAAGGGAAAATGATGGTAGCATTAATTATAGTAATGTAAACTTGGAGATAAGTTGAGTACCTAATAAAAGAAAATTGATTAGTTTCATCCAATCAATTAATAAATTGTTCCAGGCACGATTTTTTAGTCACTCTCTTTGCCACTCCTTCCAGTGTCCCCATAGGACAGTATGCTTGGCCTAACCTGCATGAAGTCCACCTTAATTCCCACTCTGCATTTTATAATCCACAGCTTCTGTACTGACTCTATGATGACAGAAGGAGCAATGGGCTAGATGGTTGAATTTCTGAACCATTTCTTAATTATCAAGTTGTCCTCCTGATGGAGGGCTTGAACTACAGTCACCAAAAGATAACAAAAGACTTTCAGAGAACTCCATCCTCATTGCTACAGTTAATTCGCTAGCTTTGCTTTCTTTCTGAAAAAAGTCCCCCTACTTTGCCTTTCTCCTCCTGGGACTGTCTTGTACATCTTGTGCTTAAAATAGTTTATTGAAGCATCTGAGGCATGTGGCTAGATTGATGGGAAGTAAGGAAGCTTTCCCGGGCCTGATCTGTGATCTTTTCTTGCTCTTCGTTCTCCCTTATTTAGCAGGCTTTACTGTTTGATTTGTACCAGGCTTCTGGCTATTCCTCTGTTTTTCCATGTGCACTGACAAATTTTACAGGGTACTAGCTACATAATTGCCCACTGCTTTTATGAGCTCACTCATAGCATTGTTGGGGCCAGGTGCTTTTCCCTGGCTAGCTTTTTTTTTTCTTTCTTTCTTTTTTTTGCTGTGGATTTTGGATGTGGTTTCAATTTCTTCCCTAAGGCTTCAGAGGCAGCATTCTTTTTTTTTTTTTTTTTTCAGTGTATTTAACTGGCTCATTATTGATCATTTTGCCTGGAATATTTAATATCCTTTTCTATTTGAACTATTCTTTTGAATAGTTTGAACTATTCTTTCAGGTGTTTTCTTTTCTTTCTTTCTTTTTTTTTTTTAATATAACTACCCCCTTTGCTTTCAAATGCAGAATTAAAATTTATAGAGTCTGAAATTCTTCATGTTTCAGAAATGACGGCCATCCACTGCTAGATGTCCTTTCCCTGAGTCTCATCTGTAATTAGAGAAGCCACTCTAACTAGGATATTTGTAAGAGCCTGGAAATGTCTTTTGATTGTACCTCAGTGACTACATTGTAATTGGCATATATAAATATACAGACCTACCACATGGGATGTGCCTTGAAGAAAAGGAAAGATTTGCTTAAGCAATTATTCCTTTTGAGGATGAATCATTAAAGAACACCTTAATCTCTTTTAAGCCAACCATTTAAGAAAACTTTTTAAGTAATATCTACTTCCAACATGGGATTCAAACTCATGACCCTGAGATCAAGAGTCAAAGGCTCTCCCAACTGAGCCAGCCAGCTAAGTGTTCCTTGAGCCAATCATTTAAAAAATATCCCCTGTTGAACTTTAAGGAAGAACAGAGGCTGTAATGAATACTTGAAATTTGCTAAGAATAGACAGAAGGTGCTCTCATCACACACACACACACACACACACACACACACACACACAATGGAGAAGATATGAGAATTAGCTTGACTGTAGTCATCATTTCAGAGAGCATATGTACATCAAATCATATGTACACCTTAAATATATATACAGTTACTGTTTTTAAAATGAAATTAAATAAGAAAGACAGGAAAATGTTTCTATGGATTTCAGAGTTGAGAACTCATTGTTGGGCTTGATAATAGTAGGAACACAAAGACACAGAGTAGGTATTAAAGAATATGTTAATTTTATCTTAAGAGTTAAAACACAAAGTGAGGGGCACCTGGGTGGCTCAGTTGGTTAAGCAGTGAACTCTTCATTTTGGCTCAGGTCATGATCTCAGGGTCATGAAATCGAGCCCTTCTTCACACTCCATGCTGGGTGTGAAGCCTGCTTAAGACTCTCCCTCTCCCTTTGCCGCACACCTCTTCCCTTTCTAAAACAAACACACACACAAAGTGAATTTTTAAAGTTTGGTCCTACAAAAACAAAATTTATATTATAACATTATAAGAAATAGAAAATGTAAACAAAAAAATTTATGACATTATAGGTTGCCATGCCTTACCAAATAGCCCTCTGGAATTTTATAAAAGCATGTAGTAGACTTAACACTTAATATTTTAAAATATGTGTGACATCTTGTTAAGTAAATAAATAAGAAGTTACCATGTATTAAAAAGTGCTGGGCAGAGAATCCAAGCCTAGTGACATGGCAGAGAGTCACTGTAAGGCCACATTGAATTCAACAAGATTATATGCAAAGAACTAAATGCCAGCCACCCAGATGAAGGTCCAGAAGACCCAGTATAAATGCTCAGAAGCAGAAAGAAACTGAGTATTCAACGAATAAAAATATAGGAATGACAGAATAGTGGACAAGAGAAAGAGAGTGAAAATGAGGTCAAAGTTGTAGGCTGAGAGAGTCCAGATTGAGTAGGATTTTATAGGCAAAGGTAGGAAATCTGAATTCTATTGTAAGTGCTATAGAGAGCCATTCATTGGAGGGTTTTACTTACGGAAAGAGCATCACTGATTTAACTTTCTCAGAGATCCCACTAGCTGTTGAGGGAGAAATGGACTAAAGAGGACTGTTACTAGAAGCAGGAGACCAGTGAAGAGGTTTCTGCTGCCACCTGGGCAAAAACAGGTGTGTCATTTCTGGGTTGGGAAAGCTGGAAGAAGAAACCATGTAGGAGAAGATGAAAACCAACAATCCCGATCTGATTTAAGTTGAAATGTCTATTAAACAAACAAGCAGAAATAGCAAGAAAAGAACATCATATACCAGTCTGGTGACCAGAGAGAGCTCAAGGCTGAAGAGAAGGAGTTTGGAGAAATTGGCACCTATATAATATCTGATTCCAAGGGTGTTGGGTGACAGGCGTGCAGAAAGAGAGCATACAAACTGGGAAGAGGAGGGATTCCAGGACCAAGCCTGCTGAGATAATGTATTGGGCAGAAACAGAAATGCCATCAAAGGATAGAGAGTAACTTAGGAGAGTGGAGTTTGGTTAAAATTCATGAGAATACTGGAGAAGGCACATAGAGCACCAGAGAGTTCAGAACATTTTTCTAGATTAAAAGCGTTTTTTGTGTGTGCTCATTGCATGGTATTGTTATTTTGTTCCTTATTCAAGGTGGCTTTTCATTTATACATAGCTGACACTTCGAATTTTGTGAAAAAACAATTTCATTTTTAACACCCATTGCCTTAAATTTTTCTAGGCTTAGAAATAATTCACATACTTAAATATAAGGAAAGAGGAAACTGTTGTGAGTAGAAAAATGGACACTTTCCTCCATTTCTTTCCTCCATTTTTCCTCTATTTTTTTGTTGTATACTACACCAAGCTTAAGGCAATAATTTTTCTCAGGGTTAGAGGAAAGATGGTGTGACAGGGAGGGCTTCTCCTTAGGTAGGGCATTCAAAATCACTCAGGGAGTAAACTTCTCCTCAACATGCTTCCTTCACAGAAACTCACTTCCCATCTCCCTGGTCCCATTGTCTGTCATTGTAGTGGGTAGCCTCGACTCATTTTGGAGTACGCCACACCATCATGTGGGCTAAGGTTGAAAACCATGCCCCTAAACATTGAAAAAATAACAAAGCCTACTTTAGTACCTATTTTTAAAGGTATAGAGAAGCACTAGGAAAAACTGGATTTAAATTTTTCATAAGAATAACAAAGTAAGAATAGAGTCTGTCTTCTTAATTTGTATTTCATGTCAGGATAAAATATATTTTTAAAATTCTTAGCCACCTAAACTGTTTTCAGAACGCAGCATACATGACAAATCTTTTTAAAGAATAACTGAAATGGGGGCACCTGGGTGGCTCAGTGAGTTAAAGCCTCTGCCTTCAGCTCAGGTCATAATCCCAGGCTCCTGGGAATCAGGCTCTCTGCTCAGCAGGGAGCCTGCTTCCTTCTCTCTCTCTCTCTCTCTCTCTCTCTCTGCCTGCCTCTCTGCCTACTTATGATCTCTGCCTGTCAAATAAATAAAATCTTTAAAAAAAGAATAACTGAAATGGAAAAGTTTTCATCATGGAAAGATACATAGCAGAATACAATATTAAAAATACAACCTCAGCTCTGTCATTTACAAGCTCTATGACCCTGGGAAGTTATTTTGCTTCTCAATGCCTCGGTCTTTTCTAATGTGAAATAGGGATGATAATAATGAGCTTTAATAGGATTGTGGTAAAGATTAAAGGAGTGAATATATGTAAAGCAGTTAGAATATGTTAGTTTCTTAGAAAGGTTTATATAAACTTTTATTTTTATGAATATACAAAGGATCATAGTATTTGACCCATAAACAGTTTTCAATGAACAGTTGTTCCCTTTCTACAGTTAAAATTACTAATCATAATCAATTTTAAGATACTGCATCCTTTATAAAATAATGGGAAAATTCTTACTATTTCAGATAAATCTTTTGTCTTTTGTCTTTTGTCTTTTGTCTCACATAGGTCTTTTGAGGTTTGGGGGATTTTTGTTTTGTTTTGTTTTGTGTACAAATTTTGAATCCTGAACTTATCTGTGAAGACGGGAGCCCACACCTGACTACCTAGTTCTTCAGTATAAGCACATGAAATTTCAGCTTATTTGACCACTGGACAAAGAAAGCTTTAATTATCTAGATAACTTCTCAGCCCCACCACAACCTCCAAATGATATTCAAAGTCCGGAGAAACCCAGGAATTTGTGTTTTGAACTTTCAAGTTCCTGTTATTTGATGCAGATATTTTAAAGTTGATGGAATTCTTAATTTGCATGAATGTTAACCTGTTTTTAGCCTCACGTTAATATTTATTGAGATCTCTATGATCTCTTAAAAAGTTAAGTACCTTTTGATAAATTTCAGCAAGTAACTTCTTCTTCCATGTAATATCAACAATTTATAAGCTAACTTTACTATATGCATCCACTCATTCTTGCCCCTTAAATTCATTCAACATATATTCTTCAGAAAGAATTTATTGAGTTATTTTGTACAGATCACTGTAGAGGAAAAAAAATAGAGGAATGGAAGTGACAAACAATACATAAAAGAACAAAACATAATGGGAACAAATATATGAGCCATCAATCCCTCTTGGGACAATCAATAAAGGCTTTATTGTGAATGTTTAATAGAACTCTTGGAGAACACAGAATTTAAAAATCTAAATTTCTCTTTTAACTTGCATGTTTTCATAATAGTACCACTAGCTTGCAAGAACCACAATAGAAAACTAAAACACTGATAATCCCAAAGTAGATGAAAATTTGTCCACGGTAAATCTAAAACATTTGTCCAAATCCTATTGAGAGCATTTTACTTTAGAGCCCCAAATCAAAATGTGGCCCTTAAAAGATGGAGCTCCTGAGAGTAACACATGGTGGGGCAAGAGTGACGAAAGAGAGGGACTTGTCTGCAGGTGCCTGTGAAACTGAGACAGTCACGGAAGAGTCTCTGACATGGCTTCACATATCACTTGAAGGAATTATGAGATCCAAAAACAATGGGAAAGTTTATCATTGCTCTAATTCTGGTGATATTTGAAAACTTAATGTAAAAGACACCATCTTAATGCAGTCTTCTTTATGGAGCTTGGCAAAACAACCCCATAAGAGAGATACTGGATTTATTTTCTTTGGCAGAGAGGTACAGTCTGAACTGCTTTCATCTGAAACTCTTTACCATCTTTGGAGGGGAGCAGCTGAGATCATGGCCAACTTGTGCATTCTCCAAGGAACCCAAAAGGAAGCTGGAAAAATACTGATGTTAGCAGGAAGTTTCAAGAGCCATTATAAGAAAGAAGGGAGGGAGGGAATGCGGGAAGGAGGGAAGGAAGGAAGGAAGAAAGAGGCAAAGGAAGAAAGAAAGAGAAAAAAGAGAAAGAAAGAGTGGAAGGAAGGAGGAAGGGAGAAAAGAAAGAGATAAAGGGATAAAGTACATAAATATATACACTCTAATATACTGGTATATTGATAAAAAGCTTTTGGATTGCAACATTAGTTATCTGATAATATCCAACAGACAATACAAATGGAGACACAGAAGACCCTAACCAATACCAATGAGTTGCTTAAATTGTGAAATCAGAGCTAACCACACTTCCCTAAGAAGAGCAGATAATGCTTTCTCAGTGCCTAAATTTTACACAAGCAGAACTGAGTATAAATTAAGACAATCATAGAGATAATTAAACAAACAAAAACCTGGCCAAAGAGTTTTGTAATTTGAAAATCCCATTTTGTCTGCTTGTATTTATCTAGATACATTGATTGTTTTGGTAGCTCAATTTTCAATTTCAATTTGATTTAGGGTCAGATGGGAGGCCTTAGAGGCGTGAGGTCCTAAGAGAGCTCAAGCTCTGGTGTCCAATGCAGGCTCAACTGTTTACTAACCATGGAACTCTGGTTGGTTTACTTGACCTCTCTGAGCCTCAATGTTCTTGTCCATAAAATGGAGTAAACAACACTTAATTCTTGACCGCGGCTGAAGGGAAAAGCACACTGTAGTGTTTAATAATTAAGAGCTATTGTTATCACTGCATGCTCAAGTAGCTTTTTCAACTTCTTGATTTAAGTACTGCTCACGAAGAGTTGGAATTAATGTCATTTTTTTTTTCTTTTTGTCTGCTCTGCCTAACTAAGAAACAAAAGCACATGTTTCAGCTACTTTAATAATAAGCACCTAAAGTCCTTGGAAAGGTCTCTCAATTTTAGGCTTGAGAACTGGCAAGGAAAAGGACATTTTTTAAAAAATAATAGAAATTGCATGAAAAGCAATCCCCTTCGTGCAGTCTCACAGGCTTTGCAGACACTAATGATCCTGGGAATGAACAAAGCTAGCACCTGCACTTTTCTGCATTTCAATCCAACCACCTTCCATCATGAGCCACAAAGGCTGGGAAGAAATGCACAAGGTCACAGTCAGACATACATGAATGCCTCTCAGACATGGTATTTCCTTCTGATGGGACATTAAAAAGTTAGAGTTTAGCATTCTACTCATTGGAGACATTGGAAGACTTCCACGGTTGAAGACTTTAAACAACCTTGTATACAGATTTTTGATGAGAAAGCTAGGCAGAGCTCTTTTTGAACTGGTTTGAAGAATGTCACCTGAAAAAGACTGTCAGGACTGGGTTACTCCTGGTTGGCTCTTCCAATATTACTCCATCAATGTTACTCATATCTTTCTTGGGCTTATGGTGTTGCCCGAGACCCCATTCAGAGTGTCCTCATCCCGGGCCTTAATGGTGGAAGGCTGGGTGTATGTGCGTGTCAACTCTTTTATGGTGACTTTCAACTTAAAACAGAGTGAGCAGAGTGGAGCTTAAAACAGTAAGGCAGCGTGGAGCAGAGTAGGCTAGAATAATGCCACCTACTCTGCAGCCATTATAAATATTGGCATGTGACATGTTCTCACCAATCTTGCAGAAACCATCAGTTGCCTTTAAAATTCTACATAACCAAGGCATTATAGTCAGTTATAGGGTCATGAAGGTGAGGAAAAAACTAGCCAGCAGACCTGGTTCATGCACTCACAGATCAGTGAACCATGCCAATCTACACAAGACTAGAGCATACTCAGGGTGCCTGGGTGGCTCAGTGGGTTAAAGCCTCTGCCTTCGGCTCAGGTCATGATCCCAGGGTCCTGGGATCAAGCCTCACATTGGGTTCTCTACTCAGCGGGGAGCCTGTTTCCTCCTCTCTCTCTCTGCCTGTCTCTCTGCCTACTTGTGATCTCTGTCTGTCAAATAAATAAATGAATAAATCTTTAAAAAGAAAAAAAAGACTAGAGCATACTCTTGGGTGTAATTGGTAAAATGTTTGGTTTTCATGATGCAATTCTTCATGATTGTGATGAATCAGGGAAAATGGGAAAATGACAAGCTTCACTTCCTCACCACTATGGAAGCCAGGCCAAATTATTCAGAGTATTCACATTTCAATGGGAAAATGTTTTTTAAATGGGACAATTTCTAATCACTGTGGATTCTGATCTACATAATTAGATGACTCTAGATTTGGTTAAGGATAGTAGAATTTTCCATTCTATTTAAAAAGGAACTTTAGCTCAAAAAAAACTAACATTTATCAAAAGTCTTTAATAATTGTTTGCATTCTTATCTCTAAAACCTTTCAGTAAACAAAACAAATAGAAAACAGAATTAGTGATGGCATTGGCTTCCTTCCCAGTCTGAGTACTCATGGCAAGGAGATTTTATATTTCTAAACATCTGCATTTCATTCACATCTTCTCCCCAGTAGAGAATTTGAGACAGGATGAAAGAATAGCTCTTCATCTACAGAACAAGGGTGCCCTGGCTTGAATGGGCCAAATGTCTTAGAAAGTCCATCCACTGAGAGAAAAACCGTAAACCACACCTCACACTAGTGTGTAGTCCTGGGTTTCCTCCTACTCAGCAGACTGTCCTGGGTAACTGCTTAAGTTCTTTAGATTTAGTCATAAACAGTTGCCATTTTGACCATTTCCTTTTGTAGACCCACAAACTACAGAATAAATGAATAGCTCCTTTCCTTTGATGGCCTTGCCCAAGGGCTGTTTTAGCACCCCATAAATCCTGTAATTGTATGGGATCATTTGGCAGCGTGTGGATTTTTCTGCTAAATCACAGTGAGAAGAAGAGCAGGAGGAAACCCGAAAAATAAAGCATTATGGTGGCATTAGAAGATTTATAGTGGGAGTGAACAGTACTGGCAAAACCCCAGCAAGGTCTTTATTCCTGGGAAGAAGAAGGCATGGCTAAGCATTCAGAACTTTCCCTGTTAGCTGGGAGTAGAAGTTAGACATAGATGCAGTCCTTTTTTCTCCTACTACACACTGCTGGTGTCAGTGAGAGTATGATGAATTTCTGAAGTAGGCTTAGCTGTCAAGGATATTGACTGAGTCAGTTTATATTCTTTTATATAGATGTCCTGTAAATGGACTTATTACATGGTAGTGGGAGAAAACCAGCATGGGAAACAGAGAGCACTTAACCATTTGTGCAAGTGTTGTGTTTTGTGTATGTGTGTGTGTGTGTGTTCGTTCCCTGGAGGGTCTCTGTCAAATAAATGTGTATAAGAGCATTATAATATTTGGCCAATTGTTTATAAACTCCATCTCTCATGTTTCAACAAGAAGTCAGCATGGGGTTGAGAAGGTTGGGGTTTACCATGCCCTACAATGCCAGCTCTTAAGGGGATGTTGAAAGTGGGTTGAAAATCCAAATCGTGCCTTATTTTATTAAATTTGTTCTAGTCTCTGAGTAAGAAACTTTGGTTACTGTGTTTATAAACACTTCGAGAACAGGGAAGTGTAAAAAGACATATAACACATTTCCAGTAATGGCATCAAATTTAAATGTTTTTTTCCTAGCAAGTTGAAACCAGTATAAAGCTTCAGTAATTAACAGATTAAGATCTATTGACAGACTCTTCACATCAGAAATTAAAAGGAAAATTACAGGTCTCTTAAGAAGTTAAGGCCTCTCATAAAGCAATGGCAAGGAATAACCGCACATCTTAACGGAAATTTTTTTTGGCAAAATAAGCAGTACTAAATTATATGGAATGTATAATTCTTTTGAACTCTCTGAGCCTGGGAATCTTATAAAATGGAAGTTTCAGGTTTTTGGAAGTGATTACTAATACAAAAGAAATGTATTAGAAACAACTGACAATAAGTGTCACTGGCGTTGGAACTTACCCAGAGCTTGGCCCATGGATTGCCTCCTCACTGTCCACGTTTCTTCCCCAGGTGATCTGATACACACCCAGACTGAAGATCACGTATGTGCTAGTGAATCCCAAACTCAGTATTTCACCTCTGGTGTCTTCCCTTGCCAACCTAACATCTCTCATGTCTAATTTATTATTCATTTCAAAGCTAACTTGTCCAGAACAGAACTTTTGATTTCCAACCTCATAACACACACATGCACACAAGCATGCGCACACACACACACACACATGCACACATTAAAATAATTGTTAAAAACTCTTTTTGTTGCTCCAGCTCATTAAATAGTATCACCCTCCTCCCAGCTGCCCAGACCAAAACCTAGGAATTTCCCATAATTATTTTCTTTCTTTCATACCTAATCCTTCGGTAAGATCTCCCAGACCTACCTCTACAATATTTAACAAAGAGTTTTACTTGTCTTCCTTTCCACTGGCACTGCCTATTCCAAAGTACTCTTATCTTTCCTTGGCTCCTTAAAATTTCTCCTGCTTCTATTCTTGTATTCAGTACAATGAGAAGAATTTGGACAGTATTCTAGAAGAATAAAGAATCAGTTGAAGGTGCTTGAACAGTCGGTAAAGTGAATAAGCAGAATCAGATGATCCTACCACATTACACAATTGAAAAGGTTCAAGGAGAAGATGAGCAATCGGTAATTCAAACAGTGCTAACAAAGCAGAACAATGTCCCTGAAGTAAGAGAAGTTGACCAAACTAAGACAATCACAGAAATGAAGACCTCTCCCTAACTCTGATCAATGTGCCATAGGGCTGTTAATCAATTAGCAGGCCTGGCAAACCCCATTTGAACACTGCATGTCTATGCATTCATTGATGTAGTCAAATTGTCAATCAATAAACACCGAGCAAGTCTACACCCAAGCACTATGGTCTATCCTAGTAGGACAGACATGAAAACGGCCTAGCACCCTCTAGAAGAATGCAACCTGGGAGATGGAAGTGCAAGGGATTAAAGTGCCATATGACAAGCACCTTAATAATGGCGGGGACAAGAATCATTAGAAGAAACATGCAAGAAGACTTATTGAGGAAGTGACCTTGGATTTGGGACATGAAAGTCCTATGAAAGAGGGTTTTCTACCTGGCCAAGGAGGCAAGGAATACTGCAAACAGAGGGAAGATTTAAATAAGTAAAATCAATGTCTTTCAGGATTGGTGACGACTTAAGTGGTCAAAAGAGAAGGTTTTTAAAACTTCGTGTGTGTGTGTGTGTGTGTGTGTGTGTGTGTTTAGTGGTAAAGGTACTTTCTGTTTTGGGTTCCAGGGAATGAAGTCCGTCTCTTTTGGGGAGTTCTGGAAATTTTTATGCCTTTCAGCTCTTACAATTTAATAGCTCCATAACCAATCATATATTGCATATTGATTGTACCCACCATGTACAAGGCACAGAACAAGGTGCACAAAGATGCATGATACAGCCACTGACCTCAGTCAAGTCAGAATTTAAATAAGCCATCCGCAACAGCAAGACAAATTAGAAAGAAACCATCCTTTTTCATCAGAAGCAAAAATATTACCAAGTTTTAAAGGAAACTGGCTACTTTGTTTTGTTTTGTTTTAAGATTGATTGATTGATTGATTGATGCAGGGGGAGGAGAGAGAAGCAGAGGCAAAGAAAGAATCTCCAGCAGATTCTGCTCTCAGCACAAAGCTGGACAAAGGTTCAATCCCAAGACCCTGAGACCATAACCTAAGCCAAAATCAAAAAAAAAAAAAAAAAAAAAAAAAGTCAGATGCTCAAGGGACTGAGCACCCCAGGTGCCCCTGGTACTTTGTTATTTAAAAATGTATACTATGATCAGCTGGTAAGAAAACACTGATGGATGTTAACGTTTTTGCCCCAGGAAAGAAAGATAAGCATTTTGCTTTTACAGCATATAAGGGAACATGATGTCAGTTTTGTAGCTCTCAACCTACTACTTGTTCTCTCAGATCACCAGGGAGGATCCTACCTATTCAAATGGGGAAGGCTGTAGGGAGCACCTGGTGTGTGTGTGTGTGTGGGGGGGTGTTCAGGGTGATAGAGCCCTGCAGCCCATAAACCACCTCTTCCTCAAGTTTTGCACAGGAGAAGCAGACAAACAGGTCCTCAACAGTCCATATGGCCTTGGAAAATGAGTTTATCATTATCAGCACAGACTAACACAAGACTGAATGGTTAAAGGGCTCTTATTATTCTGGGGAATTATTCTAAGCAGTGAACTGACTTATTTATTCTCATAACAAAATACAGGGTAAGTACTAATATTAAATCTCATAATAAACATAAAGAAATTGACAGGGAAGGTGCTTGACTTGCCCATGGTTACCTCCTTGTGTTAGTAACGAATTACCACAGATTTGGAGGCTTAAAACAACATAATTTATTAATTCTGTCACAGCACAGCTTCTGGAAGTATGAAATCAAGGTGTCAGAGGGCTATGCTCCCTCCAAAGTCTCTGTGGAAGAATTCTGCCTTGCCCCTTGCAGTTTCCGGTGGCTCCAGGAGTTCCATGGGGATCTCATCTCAAGATCTTTAACTTAATGACATCTTCAAAGACTTTTTTCTAAATAACGTGACATTCACAGGGTTGGGGTATTAGGATATTGACATACCATTTTGAAAGCCATCATTCAACCCATGAAAACTTCTATTGAGATGTGAGCTGAGGAGTGCCTGGGTGATGCGACGGTTAGGCATCTGACTCTTTGTTTCAGCACAGGTCGTGACCTCAGGGTCATGAGACCAAGCCCCACATTGGGCTTCCAGGTCAGCATGAAGTCTGCTTAGAGTTTCTCTCTCCCCCTCCCTCTGCCCCTGCACCCCCACCCCATGCATGTGCATGCTCTCTCTCAAATAAATAAATAAGTAAACCTTAAGAAAAAAACAGATGTGAGCTGAAATTCAAAGTCTAGCATCCTGGCTCTAGAATATTTGCTCTCTAAACAACTCTGGTATACTGCTTCTCAAGGACCAAGAAAGGGGTGAAATGTTGGAATCAAGGGAACTTTCATGAATGTTCTGCCTTTCTTTGGATGCTTCAAACCTTCACTCAACTCTCACCAATGGGGAAGAATATTCCAATAATGACTGAAATACAATTTCTTGCCAGGCCAAGAGAAGGGGGCTTGAAACAAATAAAATTTCATTTTATTGAAAGATAAGATGACATATCTTTTACTCCATTTTATGGAGTTAAATTCATACCCACAATTTCAGAGGATTAACACATAAGGCTAAATCATTTTTTTCCCCTTTCCCAGGGAAACCAAGTAAATGTTTAAAGATCAAAATTCACACTGCGTTTCCCAGGCAGTCCAAGTAGCTAAATGATTTTGCCAATTTCAGTAAAAGAGCTTCTCTAAGATGATGGGAAAATGGTGACTTTCAAGCTGGGAAAAATTCCCAGTCTCCTGAGGAACATAGAGGTTTAAATTAATTAACTACAAGACCTCTAGTTTGGGAGTCGAGGTCCCTAGTTTTCTAGGCACTTGGCTGCATGACCCAGGATAATGTTCTTGGCTTTGGGGGCCTCAGGTTCCTAATTTGTAAGGTAAGATGGTTAGAATAAATAATTCTAAGAGTTTATAATATGTTCAAACATTTTTACTCAGAAGGGTTTTTATCGCCTGCCAATTTCACTAAGCAATAACGTCTTGGAGAAAAACCGTTACATTTGAATTTTCACTTGTCCATACAATTATATCATATTCCGCTTCATCTTTAGGAACAAACTTCAAAAGAAATTTTCTCTAGAAATTCTTTGCACACTTTGAAACTGATATTGATTACATCAGTTTTACTCCTCATTGAAAGTTTACCAAAGAATTTCCTTGTAAGTTAATGATTTTAATATCTTCTGAGAAACTTCAACCTAATCCATCTCCTAAAATCACAGAATAATTAGTAATGGTAACATTTCTTACCAATAAATGGTTTCAGAGATAAGAACTCCCACTTCCAGGAAATCACTGGAGACTCAGTTAAAAGTTGCTGAAGTATTTGCATAAGAAATTGCAGAGGATTTCTGAAACTTTAGTGCATTCAAATTTCTTCATTTTTACCCAAGTCATTATAACTATCTTGAGGAGAGAATACACCTTGAATGGATCAGTATGTGTGAGTATCAATTTCTCATATTTGCATCTATATAAATAGTGATTTTTCTGAAACCGGGTCACTGGCTTTAGGAATTGATTCCTAGTCTTCCCAGCACATTTTGGAAAGAAATATTTAAGGGAATGATCATGTTTCAATCTACAAACAACACCCCATTGTAGGCACTGGTAATATAGGGACTCAGTAAAGATGGTCATTATCTACAAAACACATTTAATCTGCAGGTAACATACCAAGACTAAAAGTCCTCCTTCCTCATTTTCTCTGGATGCATTCAGTACCTCAAAACTCAGCCTGCAAGAAATGAGAAAGAACAGATCAGCAACAACAGGGATTATCTTGAATCCTAGGAACCTCTTCTGAGCAAGTGACTTCATTACTAGTGTGAGGAGCTTCAACCAACTCAGTCTGCAAACACTCAAGAGTCCTAGCAATAAACAAAATTAACTGGAAAAAATAACTTTTTATTTCCCAGGAATCAATGGCCCTACTTATCTCGTAGGCAACATTTATAACTTCACCACCATCTTTTATTATTTTAATCTCCTTGTTTTTCCAATGTCCCACCTTGACCATTCAGCGAACCTTCCTCACATTAACTTCCTGTAAACCCCTTCCCCTCCCCCACCACTGACCACCTCCTCCAGAGGAAAGAGGTGAGCTTTTTTTTTTTTTTTTTTTTTTTTTTGACAGAGAGAGAGAGCACACGTAGGCAGAAAGGCAGGCAGAGAGAGAGGAGGAAGCAGGCTCCCTACTGAGCAGAGAGCCCGATACGGGGCTCAATCCCAGGACCCTTAGATCATGACCTGAGCCAAAGGCGGAAGCTTAACCCACTGAGCCACCGAGGCACCCCAAGAGGTGAGCTTTTAACTCTTTGTTCACTTCTTACCCCTTGTGCTGTCCAACTCTATCATTCCCACTCATGAAAATGTTTTTTAAAAATGTAAAAATGTAAAAAAATGTAAAAAAAAAAAAGTTATAATCCATGGATTGGATCTGTAACAAAAATCCCTTTTTCCTTTACTCTATTTACTATATATATACTTTGCTTCTCTATAGTCCTTAAAACATAAATCCCCTGGGATGGATTTCCTTTTTTTTCTATCTAAAGCAATATCGTGAGAATAGGGAGTTTGAAATTTTGTCACAACTCACAGCCTGGTACAGCTACACTTTAAAATATAATTGTCTGCCTTCGAGAACTTAAAAATCCCACTCACAGAGCTAGCAACCCTCTTTACAAAGTCGATGTGCAGTAATGTGTGTGCTACAGAAAGGGGATAGAGAAGGCTTCATCCAGGAAGGAGGACTGGAGTGACACCTGGAAGAGTAAGTGGGACTCAGATCTGGCCTGCAGAGAGGTCTGGGTCTTGTCATGGGACTGGACAGTAGCGGAAGTTATTGGGAACAGCATGGGCAATCACCCATCCTAAATTTAAATCTACCCTCTTCCACTTCTGCACTTGCCAAGTTATCATAAAATTTGGAGCCTCTGTTAATTTATCAAGTGGGCATTGTTGTATCAACACCATCATTCTAAAACCCAGGTAATGCTCTTCACTCCTGGTATTATTCGTTCCTTTTGTGATTTTTTATATTGTTAGACAATAGGTCCTGTTTGGAGGATTCCTTCCTCTTGGTTTTTGAGATACCACCAAGTTCTTAATTCCTTCTCAATTCTAAGATGGTGTCTCCTTTTGTTGTTTTTTTCTTTTAAGATTTTATTTATTTATTTGACAGAGGGAGAGAGAGATCACAAGTAAGCAGAGAGGCAGACCGGGAGAGAGGGGGTAGCAGGCTCCCTGCTGAACAGAAAGCCCGATGTGGGGCTCGATCCCAAGACCCTGAGATCATGACCTGAGCCAAGGGCAGAGGCTTAACCCACTGAGCCACCCAGGTGCCCCTAAGATGGTGTCTTCTCTTTCCATTAAAGATCAGGGTTTCCGGGGCACCTGGGTGGCTCAGTGTATTAAAGCCTTTGCCTTCAGCTCAGGTCATGATCCCAGGGTCCTGGGATCAAGCCCTGCATTGGGCTCTCTGTTTGGCGGGGAGCCTGCTTCCCTCTCTCTCTGCCTACTTCTGATCTCTCTCTGTTAAATAAATAAAATCTTTAAAGATCAGGGTTTCCCAAAATTCTCTCTTTAGCTCTTTTCTCATTCCCAGAGTAATTTATTCTTACCCATGGATTTAAATAACATCTCTATAGTCATGGTTCCCAAATTCTGAGCTCTGACTTAATCCTGTCTCCTCCATCCCATGTTTTTGTTTTCCAATTTTACTGAGAAATAATTGACATATATCACTATTTAGGCTTAAGGCATACAACCTGATGGTTTAATTTGCATATGTTTTAAGTGATTACCACAATAGATTCAGCTAACATCCACCTCCTCATATAGATACAATAAAAAGGAAAAAGGGAACACATTTCCTTGTGATGAGAACTCTTAGGATTTAGTCTTTTTTTTTTTTTTAATTTATTATTTGAGAGAGAGAGAGAGAGTAGGAGGAGTGTGTGAGGGAGAGGGAGAGGGAGAACCTTCTGCAGATTTCCCCCTGAGTGCAGAGCTTGGTGCAGGGCTCGATTTCATAACCACCCCCACCCCAGATCACAACCCTGAGATCATGACCTGAACTGAAACCAAGAGTTGGACCCGTAACTGATTGATTCCATGGAGATGCCCCTAGGATTTACTCTCTAAACAACTTTTCTATAAATCCTACAGCAGTATTAGCTGTAGTTGTCATGTCCTACATTGTATCCCTAGTGCCTATTTATCTCCTAATTGGAAGTTTCCAACTTTTGACCACCTTCCTCCCACCCCCCTCTCCCCCAGCCTCTGCCTCTGGTAACCACGCATCTGACCTCTTTTTCTGACTCTGTTTTGTTTTTTTCAGATTCCACATATCTCATGTAAGTGAAATTATACAGTATTTTTTTTTTCTCTGTCTGACTTATTTCACTTAGCATAATGTTTTCAAGGTCCATCCATGTTGTCACAAATGGTACGATTTCCTCATTTTATTGTTGGGTACCATTTCATTGTATTTTTACACCTCATCTTTTTACCTACGTGTTCATCGACGGACACTTAGGTTGTTCCATGTCCTGGCTCTTGTAAATAATGCTGCTATGAACATGGTGCAGATAATTTTTTGAGGTAGTGTTTTTGTTTCCTTTGGTTATATTCTCAGAAGTGAAATTGCTGGATCGTATGATAGTTCTATTTTTTTTTTAAGATTTTATTTATTTATTTGACAGACAGAGATCACAAGTAAGCAGAGAGGCAGGCAGGGGGTAGGGGAAGCAGGCTTCCTGCTGAGCAAAGAGCATGATGCAGGGCTGTATTCCAGGACCCTGGGATCATGACCTGAGCCAAAGGCAGAGGCTTTAACCCACTGAGCCACCCAGGAGCCCCTGATAGTTCTATTTCTAAGTTGACTTGGGAACCCTCAATACTGCTTTCCACATTGGCTGTACAAGTTTACTATACAATCCCACCAACAGCGCGCAAGGGTTCCCTCATCTCCACATCCACAGCTGTATTTTTTGTCGGTCAGTATAACAGCTATAATGTGATATCTTATTGTGGTTTCAATTTGCATTTCCCTAATAACTAGTAATGTTGTGCATCTTTTCATGTACTTTTTGGCCTTTCATCTGTCTTCTTTGGAGAAATGTCTATTCAGGTCCTTTTCCCATTTTTTAATTGAGTTATTTGGGTTTTGGGGAGTGTTTATTTTTGAGGTATAGGAGTTCTTTATACATTTTAGATGTTAACAAGCTCTTATTAAATTATTGTTTGTAAATATTTTTTCCATAGATTTTCTTTTCACTTTGTTAATTTTTTTATTTATTTTTGGTTTTTTTTTTTTTCTTTGCTGTGCAGAACCTTTTGGGTTTGATGTGTCCCACTTGTTTATTTTTTCTTTTGTTATTTGTTCTTTAGATGTCATATCCAAAAAAATCATCACGCTCTGTTTCTGTTTTCTTTTTGGAGTTTCATGGTTTCAGGTCTTAATTTAACTATTTAATGCATTTTGAGTTAGCTTTTCTGAATGCTATAAGATATGGAACTACTTTCCTTCCTTTACATGTTAATATCCAATTATCCCAGCAACATTTATGGAAGAAATTGTCTTTTATCTACTGAGTATTCTTGGATCCCTTATCAAATATTAGTTGACTGTACATACTTGGTTTTATTTCTGGTATTTTAATTCTGTTTCATTGGTCTCTATGTTGTTGTTGTTAATGTCAATAACATACTATTTTGATGACTATAACTTTATATATATATATATATATATATATATATATATATATTTTAGATTTTATTTATTTGACAGACAGAGATCACAAGTAGGAAGAGAGGCAGGCGGGTGGGGTGGGGGGAAGCATGCTCCCTGCTGAGAAGAGAGCCCAGTGCGGGGCTTGATCCCAGGACCCTGGGATCATGACCTGAGCCAAAGGCAGAGGCTTTAACCCACTGAGTCACCCACATGCCCCTGATGACTATAACTTCAGAGTATAGCTTAAATCAGAAAGCATGAGGTCTTCCTCTTATGTTCTTCTATCTTAGCATTTCTAATTGGAATCATACAGTTTTATGTAAATTTTAGGAGTGTTTGTTCTACCACTATAAAAGATGTCATTGGAACCTTGATAGGAATTGCATCAAATTTATAATGGCTTTGGTATTAATGACACTTTAACAATATTAATTATTCTAATCCATGAACAAAGGATACCGTTCCAATCACTTAGAAATGGAAAATTTCTTCAATTTCTTTCATCAATGTCTCATAGTTTTCAGAGTAGAGATCTTTCACTTTCTTATTTAATTTATTCCTAAGTATTTTCTTGGTTTTGATGCTATTGTAAATTGAGTCAATTTATTTCTTTTTCAGAAAATCCATTTTTAGGGTATAGCAATGCTACTGATTATTGTAGATTAATTTTGTATCCTGCAACTTTAGTGAATTCATTCATTAAATCTTACAGTTTTTTGAGTGTAGGGTTTTCTATATATGAAATGATGTCATCTGCAAATTTCGGACAGTTTTACCTCTTACTCTTCAATTCTGATGGGTTTTGTTTCTTTTTCTTGCCTGATTGCTCTAGTTAGGACTTCTAGTTGAATAGTAGTGATGAGAGTGGGCACTCTTGTCTTATTCTTGGTGCTGATACTGCGTGTCCATAAACCCCCACTATAAATCACATTGTTAGCATAAACAGTCTAGCATAACCCAAGGCCTCAGCTAAACAAAGACACTCTTAATGGGAAAGAGCCTTAGAGGTTATCTTTCAGAAGATGGACAAGAGCTGAACTTTTCTTTGAAATATGCTGGGTTTGGGCAAGTCAGATCTGCTGAATTAATCCTTTACTGCACACTACTCTAGGCAAAAACTTACTGATTATAGTAAATTCCTCTCTTCAGCACACATATACAATTGGTATCTAAGTTCTTATTCTACCTCTGTGTGTCCATACATTCATCATCGTTCCCAGTACTCCCTTCCCCCACTCCAAGTTAATCTATTACCAAAACTTACTCATTTTTTTGTGTAAAGATCCCCCAGTATAATCCTTTTTTCTTCCCCACTTCTACTGCCTCAGTTTTTCACGTCATCATATTTTATATTACCTCTTCTCTACATCTTAGCAATCATCTTCCATATTGCCTTTGAAATAATTTTTATAAAAAAAAAAATTGGCTCTGTCATTCTGCTACTTAAAGTCTGTGAAGTAAGTATTAATATCTCTACTTTATTCACATTCCTTAGCATAACCCTGAATAATATGGCTGCCAATTACCTCTTTAGCCTTGTTACTCATTGCATTCCAAACCAACCAAAATGCTTCTGTGTCTCTATGACTTTGCATATCCTGTTTCCTCTGTCCAAATCTGTTATTCCTTCCACAAGACTCAAGATCTAGTCAACAATATTTTTTTTAAGATTTTATTTATTTATTTGACAGACAGAGATCACAAGTAGACAGAGAGGCAGGAAGAGAGAGAGGAGGAAGCAGGCTCCCTGCTGAGCAGAGAGCCCGATGCTGGGCTCCATCCCAGGACCCTGAAATCATGACCTGAGCCGAAAACAGAGGCTTTAGCCCACTGAGCCACCCAGATGCCCCCTAGTCAACAATTTTTCAAGCTAAATTCCACTCCTGTATATGAGTCAACTCAGATTCCAGTTGCTTTAAAGCTAGGTCAGGTATCCTTTCTCTGTACTTTGGAAACAGTCTGCGTGTGCCTCAGTCATTTCATATTTTACCTTATCAGATCATTTATGTACTTCTCCATCTCCCTCACTGGGCTGAGAAACCCTCACTGGGCATAACTGTATTTCAAATAGACATTCTCCAAACACAATGGATAGCAGTCACAATGCCTGAAAGAGACATATTCCTGAAGACTTGGCATAACTCAAATTTGTCATAGGAACAAACTTAATCTTAACAAAGGATGGCATATGTTTTTGTTTCCAGACAGCATGTCAGTAGCAAAAATACATTTTATCAACCCCTTAACCTTTGTAGATATACAATATTTTGAGTAATTTTTAATTTGGGAAGATTTATACCATTTCAATTTGCATAAAATGAAAATTTAATATGCATGTCATATCATTTCAAATCTACATAATTTAACTTCACAATAAATGCAGTGTCTAGTACCTCATTTATAGTAATGTTTAAAGCTTATTTCCTCCCCAACCAGTCCTCCTCCTATCATTATATTTTGTTTACTTCCTTAATCATTTTCTTATACATCACCGTAGTCATCATCAGCATTATTTCCTGAGATCTCAAGAAAAATAGAAGATAAATCTTTTCTCTCCTCTCTTCCAAGTTATTATAGTTTAAATATATATATATATATATATATATATATATATATATAAAATTTGGAAATGCAACAAAAACATGCTGTATTTCACATTTTTGAAATGTTCTCCTATTTTTTTCTCCTATTCATTCTGTGTGGCTTAGTTTAGAATAATCATCAGAGACCATGCTTTTAAATTCCATAATAGGCCTGATATATCTGATACAAGATAGCATATGAAATAAAATCCGTTAGTGCAATCACATGATTAATTAATCTAATCCAGATAAAGCCATATCTAAAAAGAGCATTTAAAGAGACTTTGGATTCCTGCTACTATTTGCATTATTTTTATTAGTTGCTGGGTCTAGAGTTGTTGCAATGTATTATAGAGACATTAGTAATTTAAAACATAATAACGGGCACCTGGGTGGCTCAGTTGGTTAAGTGTCTGACTTCAGCTCAGGTCAAGATCTTCATGCTCAGCAGGGAGTCAGCGTGTCCCTCTCTCTACACCCCTTTCCCGACTCGTACTTTTTCTCTCTCTCAAATGAATAAATAAAATCTTTTTTAAAAATAACAAATTTTTATCAAGACCTTAAAAATGTATAGATCTCTTTAACACAAGCATGAAATTTTTCATTTGCGTTATAGCCTCATAAAAAACACAAAGGATTCTGTTTTAGGTTTATTGGCTGTCTGGCAGAACAGCAGTATAAAAATTGGAACAAAGGAAAAAGGTTATTTTTTTTTTTTACTCTTTTAGCATATAGATTAGTATTAATTACCATGTAATGAGCTGAAAATTCCTGCCAAAAAGTTGAGGTTTGTGGTTCTATTAATGAGTATTTTCTTTCCACTGGGTGAAGTAAAAATTTTAAAGTGTTAGGGATTTGCACTTGGAAAACATCTCTAAGCTATTTATACAAGCAAGTCAATAGGAAAAGCACATTTTCCATTTATAGTCTTTGTAGTGCATTCATGGATCTGACGTTTTTGGCAATGTGTTGCTTTTAATGGTAGCTCTGAATTGTAGCCTTGGGCAGACTTCGATGTAGCAGGAGTGAGACCAGCATTCTCCACCATCCAGCCTTGGACTGGCTGTGGCTGAATCTATGTTAAGGGTTCCCATTTACTTTCCAAACTGGGACAAACCACAGAAGAATGCTTTCTTACTCCAAAATGGATTCAGCCTACAACAGGTACCCCAACCGTTGACAAACACTTGTAACAAGAAGCACCAAGACACAGTTTCTGCGTTGTCCCAATTAAAATATTTTGGGGCAGTTTGTCACCACTCCCATCTCTAAGAATATTTGTTGAGTAAGAGGAGTCTACACATAAACAGACATCATCAGAACTGAACCATTCTGGTGGCTATGAAAATGCACCACAACCAGTTCTTCTTTAGAAAGTGTGACGCAAATGACTAATTTCTGTGTTCTGAACCCACCACTGCACTCACAGCTCCAAGCCAAATACTGGGATCCACCACAGGCCCGTGCCTGGGAGGGATACTTGGGAAGGCCCCTACTTGAGGGAAGCAGGGCTTCCTAGATGGACAGTTTTGGTCTGGTCAAAACATTTGTAGAACTACCCTTCAGAGGGGACTCTCCTTCCAGGGCTTCCTTTCCCACCCCCTTTTTTTTTTTTCTCTCCACAGACCTTGACTTTTGCCACCATAAACCTCTTACATGCCCAATTCTGTCTGCTTTTATGAAGACTCTCATTCATGTAGCTATTGTCTTCAGTTGTGATATTATCTGGACTTTTTTAGAAAACCCAAAATAACACTCCCAATGATCATCAAATCAATTTCTCTCAAGTCCAGGGTAGAAAGCTCAGTACTGATGTAACCTAGGAGTCCCCTAGACTTTTGCTCCAGAATCTGAATTCTGACTCTCATCCTCAAGGTCACCTCATGGTACAAAATGGCTGCTGGAGCTCCAGTTATCAGGCCTGTTCCAGGCAGCAGGAAAAAGTAATGGCAAAAGGACCAACATGGTATTCCTTCCAAAGTTCTAGCACCTACTAAGAGCTTTCTTAGAAGTTCCACACAACTGCCCTCTTTATTTCATTGTCTCAAGTATAATCACATAAATCACATAAACCTAGCAGCAGAAAGAGCTACAAAAGCTAAAATGCTATGAACATTGACATTCAGATTAACATTGGATGTTCTATTGCTAAAGACAAATGAAAGAAAGGATATTTGTGGCAACTCTCTGTCTCCTCTATCCTTCTTTTCTCTCCATTTTATGCAGACATTGAAAAACATGATGTCTGGATTTCCAAGAGAAATCTGAGAGAAGGAGTCTTACTATGAGCCTTATTTATCTTCGTCCAGGGTAGTAGGAACATGACCCTAAGCTCTCTCTCTTCTTCTTCAGTACTTCATGGGCCTAGACTCAGGATTTCAGGACATAAATGAAAGTCTTTAATCATCCTGACCAGACACAACTATACATTCTACATGTGTTCAAAATTGTGGTGTAGCAGTTAAAAACAAATGGATATCAGGAAGAATTAAAACAAGATCCTAGCTCTTTTGTTTACTAACGGTATCAACTAATGGTCAGACAATTAAACTTTCTGGTAGTGAATGCTCAATAAAAGTTAGCTGTTGGTTTGATAATTTTGCATGAAGGACTGAATGCTTTAAAAATGGGGTGGGGCACCAAAGAACTACCCTAAAATCTCTTTGGTTTTAACTTAACTCATCTTAACCTCTATACCCTAAAACACTAAACTTCTTTTAATTTTTTTTTTTTAAGTTACAGGTATCTTTCCTGACATCTCTGTTTTAAAAAGTCTTTTTTCTAGATCTGTTCTACCAGTCTGTGTGTGTGTGTGTGTGTGTGTGTGTGTGTGTGTTTTTCTATGAGTCTTTTTTCTATCTTTTATTTTTCCTTCTAACACTCACCCTGATTTCTAGGATGTTCACCAGGTCCCATTTCAAAACTCCACTAAAACTGCCTACATCTTGGGTTCCAACTGGCCCTCGCACTGGGTGCCCTAATGTGGTAACCCAGACTCACGCAGCCTCCAGGCCTTCCTGCAATCTAAAGATTTAGAACGTCAGCAAATGGTGTTTGGTAAGCATCTAGTCCCTGCATATTCTTAACTGTTTCAACACTCTAAGACCAGAATGCATATTTTCAGCCAATTAATTCAGATGATGTAAACACAACGGTGCTTAGCTAATTTGAACTTAATACTAGATCAGTTAATGAAGAGATTAGAAAATCTCTGCATCTAAGCAGCAAAAGATTCTTGCAAAATCACAAAAGTTAATCTTAATAATCTCTAGGCTTGTAGATGGAATGTTTACTACATTGTATCCTCTAATGCCATAAAATTGTTCAAAATACTATGTTCATTTAGATATCTATGGCTAAAATATGTTTTAAGTTTCTTGTCTATAAACACATACTTTATTTTACTCTACTGTTAAACCCTGCTGACAATCACTTGCCTCAGCATGACTTTATAAATTTAAGAGGGTTTTTTTTAGTCTTTTTCCCTGATAAGGAAATTATAGCAGAAGTATATAATACAGTATTTTCACTTTTGCCCACCTATGAAGTTGAAATAATGTCTCATCCAGAACGGGTTCTCTAGGACCCTATACTTCTTATCTTTGTGGTCTAGGACAAATTGCTTGATTCAGTCACCTCACTTCATAATGTCTACCTGCTAGAATTGTTGTAAAGATCAGAGACAATGAATTTGAAGCACTAAGCTCAGAACCTCCTATTTAAGGGGCAATCAACAAAAGGGGGCAACAGTGATAATGATGACAATTGATAATGGTAATGATGATTATAAGGAGATTGTGGAAATGGAGATGAATGGAATGGGGAAGAACGTATTATTTTTCTATTACTATTGTAATAAATTGCCACAAAGTTGGTGGCCAGAAGTTTGTGGGTGTGGTTGATTCCTTTGTTTCATGTTTCACTAGGTTGGAAGATGTTAGCAGGGCTGTGTTCTTTCTGGAGGCTTACAGGAGAATCTGTTTTCTTGCCTTCACAAACTTCTAGAGACTATCTGTATACCTTAGTTCATGGCTTTCTCCCTTCATCTTCAAAGCCAGCAATGGTACCCTTCTGGGGTTTCAAATGTCTCTTTTCTTCTATCTCATCTCTCTTACTATTCTACCCTCCTCCTACATTTTTAAAGGCCATGTGATAACATTGGATCCACCCAACAAGCTCTGTATCTTAAAGTCTATAACTTTAATTCCATCTGCAAAGACCCCTAAGCCTTCTAAGGTGACAACTGCAGATTCTAAGGATTAGAGTATAGACAACTTCAGGTGGCATTGTCCTGCCTACATAGGGGGAAAGTAAAATGTTGATCATTATAGGAATAATTAATAAATCCAGACACTAGCTTTTGAAGAATATAGACTTCTTTGATGTTTAAAGGTAAATAAAACTTACCTGATAAAGTCAACTTGGTATAGTGGAAAGAGCACTGACCTTGCTTCCATTTCTATAATCCTGTGTAAGTCATTAAACGATTTTAGATTTCTGGTTATTCACTTATCAAATAAGAAAGTCAGTTTAATGATATAAACATTCTTTCCAGTTATAAAATTCTATCATTCAGTTAGAGTAAATTTAACAGCTAAGCAAGAGCTCCTGAATCTTGCCATGAAACACATGACACTGTCTCATCACAGCTAAAGAGGGATGTAGGATTGCACCTTGTGGCCCATGGCTCATGTAGAGAATTATCATAAGGATGAAACCCGGGTTTATTTTTTAAGGGATTGGAATCTCATTGGAAGACAAGCATGTGTTTTCAGTTTCTTAGCTTCTAATTCCCCTGCTGCAACCCATCCTCCCTTTGAAAGAGCAGGAAAACCATGGTACATAGTTAAGCCTGAGGATTCAAAAGCGATGATATGCACAAATTCACTATTTTCTAGGTACAGGAATGCATTAACATCTGTAAAAATATAAATACTATTCCTCTTAGGGAATTCCTGAGCATGAAGGTGTCCCTTGTTGTGTCTCACTGGTGAGGCTGAGAAGCTGGCCAGTCCCACACAATGTCCCCTTGGCCTCTCACCACTAGGGCATACCTCATCCAGGACCCTGACTAAGGCCTTCTCACCTCCAACTAAGTGGCCACTAGCAGTGTTGTCCAGATGAAGAACGATCAAGACAAGATGCTTAAGAGGAGTGATGAAATCTTACTCCCATGTGTTAGAGAGGCTGGGGACACAGTACAGTTTGCAGAATATATTCAGCAAAATGACCCACTTTATAAGATGCAAAATCATTAAGAATGGTCTCCCATAGCAGCACTTAATTTCACATGCTGAAACGTGACTGGCTATCTTCAGAGTCGGACACCATATCATGGAAATCTCCTGCTGGCTGGCTATGATGAGCATGAGGGTCCAGCACTCTCTTACAGGGACTACCTGGCAGTATAGGTCAAGACTCCTTTTACAGCCTGCCCATGGCTGTGATGCCTTCCTGGCTTTCAGTATTCTGGACCTATATTACGCACCAACTATCTCTTGTGAGAGGGCAATGGAAATTCTTGGGAAATATCTAGAGGAGCTCCAGAAATGTTTCCTCCTGAAACTAGCAACCTTCAGTGTCCCACCCACTTGCCAGGGAGCTTGTTTTAATAGGCTCCTTTCCTTTCCTATTCTTTTGATGCTCGACCTTGCCAGATGATTAATTCACAATAAAACTAAATCTGGATAAGTTGGAAGAAAAAAAATCTCCCACATGGGGGATGGGTTTTTAGATTTTATCCCTTCAGTAATTTACCATTTTTCTTTTATAGGCTTTCCAAAATTAATGTTTTCTGTAGATGGATTTGTGGGTAGGGTTTTGCAACAACAAACGCAGCACAAAGATGTTGGTTTATTAATAACAGTCAACTGTTATTTTTCAATCAGCTGGATAATTCTTAGTGTTTTTAAAATAAAAATATTTATCATCAACTAACTCAGAATGACTTCTTCTCATTTATGTACCGTTTGTTATCATGAGAATGTACCCCATCTTGAAAAATTGCAAAGTAATAGGAAATAGACTCTCACCGTTGTAATCAGACTTTTATTCAAGTGTTCAACACCATTCACTGAACTCTTATTTATACTCTGCCCTGGGCTACGCACTGGAAATACACAGGTGACTAGTACATAGATTTTTATTTCAAGAATCCCAGAGTCAAGTAAAATCCCAAAGACAAGTAAAAATAAACAAGTAATGTAAGAGGTAGCTGCGATCATAATAACATCTACACAATGCTGAGATGGTTCATAAAGAAAGCCAAGGAAATACAGGCTGTGAGGAAAGCTCCAAAAAAGTAGTCAAATATAAGCAGGTTTTTATTTTGCCAGGTGGATGGAATAGGAAAGAGTATTTCACACAAAATTAACAATATGCACATGAAGCAGAGAAAGAACATGTATGTGTTTAAAAATTCCTTCTTTGTGAAATACCAGTGTATATTCATTTTATTCATTTATATCTTTACTCTTTTTTTACATTCACAAGAAGGTATGTTCCAGTATAGGCAAGTTGCTAGAATTTCAAGTTCCTTCTACTGGTTATAATTCCAAAAAGAGAGAACCAAAGTTTGACGAGGAGTAGAGATTTTACATTAAAACTTCAGGATATATAAGACAAAATAAGAAAAAGACTTGCACTTAAGTCCAATGGATTATATGGGATTAGGAGGCAGCTGTTTAAGCAAGCTAACCGAGGCAAAGCCCAGGGAGATTAGAAGTGATACAAGGAATGAAAGATGGGGTATTGGGAGAGATATACGAAACACTCCAGAATCACAAATCTGAAAACTACTGAACATTAATATAGAGAACTAGACTCGGGGGAAAAAAAGAATATGTCTTATTATGTGTATTGTTAGCAAAAGAAAAATTTATAAGCATCCCATTAAAGCTGTTAAGGACAGATCTTTAAAATCTCTAATGAATAAATGAGGATAAACGGAGCAATACCCATCATTAATAATTTAATCAGTACTCATTAGTATAATACTGATGATAATCAGTATTATCATCAGTACTACTTTTATTTAGCCTTTCCTCTCTACAGCAATGAATGTTATTAGAAAGGAGAGCTTAAATACTATTTTTCATTTATTTTCTTTTATTTTTTTGTGATGGATGCTGCAAGCTTGTTCTTTGCTTATGTGGATCAACAAAAACCCACCTCCAAGCAGATTTTCTCTATTTCTTCCCCAACTCTTAAGTTCCCTCTTGATTATGATGATCTGAATAGAGTGTATTGGGATCATTTGTGACTTAGTAGAGACCACCTCTTCTAATACCTTTGAATTTACAGACTTCATAACTGGGGAAGGGAATTAGACAAATCTTAATAACACCCAAAGAATATTCCAGAAGAAAGTTAAGACCCGGAACACCTATTCTTTGGTGGTTCCATATTACCCTAGACCTTCCCCACAGTGGATTTTCATGGTGTGATCTAAGGTTTGCTGGTAAGAAAGAAAATCAAAAGCTCCAAAGTGAAATTTACCATAATGTTGGGTAAATACAGTTCAATATACATACCTAAAGACTGAAGAAGAGCTACCTTTGCCACAGCCTGAGAAAGTCCCTCTAATATAACAATCACACTTTGGGATCAGTGATTATATAAGAGTGTATATTTTTTTCAAAAAGCTGTGATGTAAGGAGCTCACGGATTGAGCCCCGCTGGAGCCATACAGGTGACTAGACCAGTAAGGTCAGCCCCAGTGAGCAGAAACACATCAAACCGTGTAAGATCAAATTTTCACCTGATGTACATCAAGAGAATCAGACCAAATCAGAGATTTGGTCTTCTGACCAAAAAGTTCTGACCAAACTCAGAGGTTTGGGTCGTTTCCTAGGATTGCCATGTACTAGAGCATTGAAAGAAATGAAATCAAAGAGAGAGGGGAAGTGAAATGTGATGGAATCTCAACAAGGGCTGGACCAAATCCACATGGAGCTCTGGAGCTGTGGCCCTTCAATGTTGTCCCATGGAGTCAAAGAGACTGGACCTTCAGTGGGAGGAATGCAAGGAGTTGACATGAGCCCTCCAATGAGGTGCCTCTTATTAGCCTGGGGCCATTCCCACAGAATGACTTAGGTGACAGCCATCAGGCTCCCATGTTCCCCACAGCTGGGAGAATTAAGTGTCAGTCAGGAAGAGCTGATCTGGACAGTACCCTTACAACAGCCACTACAAACAGGCCACGTGACACTGGACAAAGGACTAAGCAGGTAGACAAGTGTAAACAGTGGTCATGACTAGAAGGGATACCATATGGGAAACTCTGATTGGAACTGGATGTCAAGAAGCCCGTGAGAAAGTCCTTCCTGAAGTCCCTAGTCACTAGACCAAGTAATTTATCACAAAAATGACCAAATCGATAGAAATTTGAGTAAATAGACATTGCAAAGTAAGATTGGGTAAATAGGCATTATAAACTTTTGTAAACTTACAACTACATAGCTTCTTTCATTCTCCTACACTGGAAACCAACGAACAAATGCATATTCTGTTCTATTTCCTAGCATCTCTACTCCTAAGTTGCCCTGCTTCTTATAGAATGATAATAGCTTCCTGCTCAACTGTGAAAACAAATCTCCAGTTCAAAACTGAGAACATACATACTCCCTTCATATCCAACGTTTAAACTCAGAACATCATTTTATTCAAGCTTATTTTTAAAAACAAACATATGCACAGAAAAGCATTTTGAACTAAATTAATTTATAATGTAAACTCTACAGTATATTTAGCACACTTAATCAACTAAGCTGAATTCATTCTGGAAGGAAAAGATACAGTACCTAGCTTTGATAGTCAACATATGTCACGACATTTTTTATGATCGTATTTTCATGAAGCCCAAGTATGAATTACTAATCTATTTGCCTTGGAGGGAAATGTATGAATAGTTGAGAATGTTATAAGAGTTGACAGGGCTCTGGTCTAAGCATATACTTATCATATAAAGAAAAGATGGAAATAATTCTACATTGGAAGATCTGTTTTGTGTTAGGTAGTTACACAGATTCCTTCTATGCTTTATGTATCAGTCCTTAATTACCATGCTGGATTCCTGGCAACCAAGCTACTTTGTCTTTTTTATATTATCTAAAACAAGAGTTATACGGTGAACTTTTTTCATTTTTTAGCATACTACGTAAGTGTAATTTAACAAAGCTAATCTGACCAGTCCTATTTTTCCTATAATGTTCTATCTTTTTATCAGTATCTTTCTTTCTACTAATCAAGAATCTTTTCAAGTTTAAAATCCATCTTTCTAAGAGCTAAAAAATTAATACCATTTTTGTAACACACACACACATACTTCCTTAGGTACTTTTATCCAATTTATTTTGTTTTCTAATTGCCTCAATATTCAGTAATGTGAAATTTCTCAAGTAACCATGAAAAAGAAGAAACAGATTTAAGAACATTATATCAATTTAGACTAAGAAAGGATATTTATTTCATAGTGTGGTGCCCAACATAACTTTTTTTGTAATTGGATGAATATGGGTAAAATGTATCATCTCTCTGGAGGGGAAAACTCATAATCTCTCTGAAATTATTTTTTGGCTTAAAGAATTACAGGAAATGACAGCTTTAAAGAGAAGAACAACCTAATGAAATCAGAGTTTCCCTTAAATCCAGGCAAGAGGGGCAAGAGTGCTTCAGAGGTCTCTGAATATCACAAACCCAAGCATAAAATAAAGTTCTTAAACAATTTTTTAAAAAGACTTTATTTATTTCTTTGGCAGAGACAGATCACAAGTAGGCAGAGAGGCAGGCAGAGAAAGGAGGAAGCAGGCTCCCTGACAAGCAGAGAGCCTGATGCGGGGCTTGAACCCAGGACCCTAAGATCATGACCTGAGCCGAAGGCAAAGGCTTTAATCCACTAAGCCACCCAGGCGCCCCTAAAATAAAGTTCTTAAAGGGCACATGCTCACCTCTGTCACTCACAAACCAATGCTCAGAGCAACCCATAACCAGCACTATTCAGATGTTTAACAACCAGTGCAAAGGTAAAGTGGAAACCTGCTTTGTATAATGCGCTGATTCCCAAGGTATAAATACTCCCACCAATGGCAGGTTTCAGACTCCCAAAGTGATGTTACAGACCACAGAATTGGCGAAGTTGCCATGAACGGATTTTCTCAAGCCCCTATAGGCTGGTTCCAGTACGCCACCGACGACAGCTCTGATGTGTTAGAGAGAGATCTTGACTAGGAGTGTGGGCGAGATTTAAAAGGTCAAAATTTTACATGTGAGAAAGGGCAAATTAATTAGCTTGTCAAATCTTTCCTCTCTGATAGCTTGAATCCAATAGATTCTTGCATAAGAAAATTTCAGAATTTGAGTAAAACTAACATAATTTCAAAATATTACAGTAAAAAATATAAATTAATGATTTCGCTAAAAGAAAAAAATAAATCTTATGTATTACGTTTATAAGAACTTAAAATTGTGTATGTTTTAATGTGATCACTCATCCAAATATTACCAGCCCATCATCAGAACATTTAAGCAAGCACAAGAATAAAACAGTCATCTTTGATATTTGCCAATTTTAAGTTATATTAATAATGCAACTTCACACATACGTTTTATTTGTTATATGAAGTCCTATTTGTCAAGATAGAAGGCTAAAATATGTTATACCTAATAGTTTAATTGTCTGATTTATAGCTTTAAATATTTGGACATTACTAGTTAATTGACTATTACTTAGGAAATTGTTTTTCAGTATTATCACATTCAATATTATATTTGCTATGCAAAAGGACCACAAGTCAATCCTTTTGGAAAAATAATTTGTTTAATTTCTCACATATTATGGAAATACGGATGGAATATTTTTATGAACAATATGTTCATATTGTTATGAATATGGAATATTTTTTGAAATTCAGAATTAAGCATGGTTTTTTACTATAATACAGCCATTTAAGCTTTTATGTACAGAACATTTTGATATCTGGAAATAGATTAAAGACTTTGAAGACCGCAAGCAATATTTTCTCTTCGTTCAAAGATTTTCTGAAAGCCCAACTCTACTCTTCTGAAAAAGTTTTTTGTTCAAAGAATATGGATTTCCTTAATTAAACCTAAGTCATTCACCATTGTGCTATAAAATTTAAAACAAATAATTGAACCTCCCCGAGTCTTAAATACCTTATCTGAACACAGGAATTAAGGATAGCACATATGTATCATACCTACATTGTGATTTTTTGTTTTGTGAGAGGACACGTTGCAGAACCCAGCACAAGGTGGACCTTCACTAAATGTCATCTTCTTCTCTCTGGTTACTATCAATTAGATCCCAATCCCTGAAAGACAGAGACTATGCCTCATTCATTTTTAAATCTCTAACTCCAACCTTGGGACCTGATAAATTTCCCAGTGTTGGACAATGTCAACACCTTAAACATAAATGTGTTATGTTACGTTTGAATTGTGGAACCTGAGACATCAGCCTACCCGTAGGTAGAGTAAGTATTTACCTAAGTGATGGGAAGTGGTTTGAAGCAATCCAGTTGTTTAAAAATCCCCATACCACAACGGCTCATATTCTATCATTAGAATTTAATTACTTTGAGGGGCACCTGGGTGGCTCAGTCTTTTAAGCATTCAGCTCTTGATTTTGGCTCAGGTCATGAACTCAGGGTTGTGAGATCAAGCCCCCCCACCCCAAATCGGACTCCCTGCTCAGCAAGGAGTCTGCTTCTCTCCCTCTCCCTCTGCCTCCCCCCATCCCTGTCACTCAGGCACTCATGCGTGTTCTTTCTCGCCCTCACTAAAATAAATAGATAAACCTTTGAAGAGAAAGAATTTAATTATTTTGAGATTTCCTTCTTTCGATCTTCTTTGAATATACAAATAATCCTGAGAACTTAAAAAGAAATTCATTGTCTGTAGGGATATAGGGGCAGTACCCCGAGGCTAGTAGGAAACTAAAGCTGAGGTAAAAAAGAGTTTTTCTAACCTTCTGCAAGAACTAGCTCTAGGTAGTTAACAGGATGATTGAAAAGTCTATCATTCAGAACTTTCACGGGTAGTAACAATGACACTTATAAAAAAAGAAAACAGACATTACACTTTGTATTGACATTACACTCAGTATTTACCAGCATCTCAAACCAAAACTATTCTTTTGTGCCCTTTATTTTTGTTCCCACGCTGCAACCACTATATGCTGTTCCCTCCTTCCAGAGTCATGAAAAGAGTTCAAGGAACTAACTCTCCATTTTCAGTCATCACTCACTCTCATCCTGGATAGAAATACAAAATCAAACAGGAAGGCAAAAAACACAAAATATAGAATATTCACCCGGATCTGGAAAATCGCAAAAGCAAAGTGGAAAATGATGGAATAAATGAAGTAAGTGCAAAGTTTCTTTGTCTTGGTGAGGAAGAGGTGGGCGGAGTGGAGAGCAAGGAAGTGGCGGAGTGGGAGAGTTATGTCCTTTAGACGCATATGGTGCAGAAAAGGGAAAACATGTTTAAGCTCGGTTCATTTAAACTCAAAGTGTCCTAGCTTCTTTGTTTTTTAAGTTATTGGAGATGTTATCAGGCTGTTTAAAGTAAAGTCATTAAAGAGAGTCCTTGGTTTACTCTGAACAACAAGCAACAAAGTTTTGGCAAGGAATGAGGTTATTAATGTTGTCTGAAGGGTAAGTGTCTTGAAATGGGACCACGCTGAGTCCTCTGAATGGAGTCACCCTCTGGTATGAAAAATGGCTTCAGCCCTCTAACTTGTGACTGTTGCGGACACACAGCCCATTCATTTATCAGTTTAGTGTCTGCCCGGGGAACTATTCTCTTTGTTTTGCTTCCCTGTTACAGCCTAGTTTAAAGAAATTATTTCATGCCCCCAGATACAGAAAACTTCTAAAAAATCTCTCTCTGGGGGTGCCTAGGAACAGAAATGTAGAACTTGGTGAGATACTGAGCCTGGATTTCCTTGTTGCCTCATAAAAGCAGAAAATCTAGAAGGGCGGCTAGGAAACTTTCGGAGGTGCTGTTGTAATTACTTAGAGTAAAACATTAGATAAAATTACAAGATTGCATAGCGCCGTAGAATTCTCAATGCATTTCCATACACACTGTCCCATTCAATCCTCACTCAACCCTGTGAGGTATCATGAAATGTTTTATTTTGCAAAGAAGACAGAGATTTAAAGAAATGATTTGTCTAATGCTGCACAACAAATAGGATTCAAACCCAACTTCTAAGTTCATGGGTCTGTCCTCATGATAACTCATGAGCAAAACCCAAGTAATCCCGTAACTTGGGAGATTTGGGGAACTATGTTTCCTGGCTTTCTTTTCCATTTTAGTTATCTATTTATCTATCTCGAGAGAGAGAGACAGAGAGAGAGAGTGCTCGCACAAGAGATGGCGGGGGAGGCAGAGAGAAAGTCTTAAGCAGGCTCCACGTGCAGCATGGGGCTCAATCTCACGGCCCTGAGATTATCAGCTGAGCTAAAATCCAGAATCTAAAAGGCTTAACCTCTGGAGCCACCCAGACGTCCCTTCTTTTCCATTTAAAAAGATCACTTAAAGGGTACCTGAGTGGCTCAGTGGGTTAAGCCTCTGCTTAACTCAAACCACCTCAGGGTCCTGGGATAGAGCTCCACATCAGGCTCTCTGCTCAGCAGGGAGCCTGCTTCCGACTCTCTCTCTGCCTGCTGCTCTGCCTACTTGTGATCTCTGTCTGTTAAATAAATAAAATCTTTTAAAAAAAAGTTCACTTAAAAACCTCTATTATTCCATGAGTCATTCATCTTTTCACCTCCCTGCTTTCATGCCTCATGATATCTTCCATTTCAATAGCTGTCACCATGATGAAGGATTTTTCTGGAGAAACTGTAAATTAGTCAACTGAGAAGGGCATGCAGCTGCAAATGCTCTTTTCAGTTTAGTCTTTGATTTTTTTTTCATTACTAAATTTATGGAATTAAAAAAAATGGCTCACTTTTGACCCTCTTAATCGACTAAGTGGGTCAGGAAACATTGGTCTGTAGAGAGAAGAAGGTGGCCACGCTTGCATAGGACAGCCCTGGGTCTCTGTAATTAGTAATGGTGCCCCTCCTCCCTCAAAACTGTCCTAATTTGAATAGTAAATTACTCTCTTAGGAGCAAGCCAAACAAACCACCTTCTGCATAAGCAGAAGATAAGAGAAGGCAATCTTCCTCCTTTACAAAATCCCTCAAAGAACTTGCCTTTACAGGGTTTTGACAACCTCCCGGTAACACAGATACCATTCAATATGCTTGCTTTATTTTGATCAATTATAACCATGAAAGGAGGGAATGCCTGTATTATAAGATGGTATGTGTTCCAAAGGTCCTTTATATTTGACCTTGGGGTCCAGCAACAGTTATCTCACTCTGCTTTTATTTGGCAAGAGTGTCCAGATTGTATCCCACAAAAGTCCAGAGTCCAGTAACATGTTCATAGCTGTTCTTTGAAAGCTGTTTCATTATTGAGCCTGGGAAACCCCCAGTTAAACAAGGTTTTTAAATAAATATTTATAAAAGCATTTAATATTCTAATGCATATTTTGCATCTCTGGGGGGTAGAGTGATAGTTGATATGGAATGTTTACTGATGGACTTGATCACTGATGACATTTTGGAAAACAGTGGTGTAAGCTTAGATTTTGTACAGTATTAAAATGGTTTTAATAGGGCTTGCTATATCACAGTAATTGATATTTTAACTGACCTAAACTTCCCAATCACACATCAGCTTACTGATGAGGCATAACAACAAATTGGATTGAGGAATAGTATTTTCAACCAAAGCAGGAAATCTGTATGAAATCCATGCAGAAAATCTTTAGAAATCTTACCAGGAGGAGATGCTATCTTCAGTCACCACACGAAGAATTAATTGCCTAGTTTTGTATTTAAAATGATGTTCCTCACAAATTATTCTGCTAACATTAACTGCTGTATGTAGGACAATAATTGGCCAGAAGTATGGAGAGGTGAAATCCCACTGCCTTACTTTCTAATTCACAAATGAAACAAGTTCAGAACCAATATAATTCATCTATACATATATATACCTTTGTGTGTACGTGTGCGTGTGACAACATTCTACACTCTACATTCAGTTTTGTAGCAGTAACCACACTTTTCTAATTGCTTGTTGCTATTTTGTTGTTTCCAACAAGTCTGGAATGGATTATAATTTTTTTCTTTTGGCATTCCCCCAAACCTACAAACAGTGTGTTCCACCAAAGCACATACATTATGTGGCTATGCCAAGAATCTAACAAGCATTTTTAGGGCACATAAGATCACTAATTCTTGTTTGTTTCTCTTTTTAAAAATAGTACACCCGGGACACCTGGGTGGCTCATTTGGTTAAGTGGCTGCCTTCAACTCTGGTCATGATCCCAGCGTCCTGGGTTAGAGTCCCACATCGGGCTCCTGGCTCAGCAGGGAGCCTGCTTCTCCCTCTGCCTTTACCTGCTACTCTGTCTGCCTGTGCTCACTCTCTCTCTCTCTTTCTGACAAATAAATAAATAAAATCTTAAAAAAAAAGTACACTCTACTGTTGAAGATGACATGAATACTTTATAGTGAGACATTTCAGTGCAATGCTGAATTTCCTGGGTGCATAGGAAAATTGTGTCTTGTTTTTGGAGGCTACAAAGCTAAGAGAACTTTGTTAAGAATGGATACCTCTTCAGTTTATGCTAAGTTTTATTTTTCCATAGAGTAATTCAATATATCTTATCCTAAGTGAATTAGAACTCCTCATATTTATTTTGGATATATTTTCCCTATCTCATTTTTTTTCCAACATCTTATTTCTATTTCCATCAGTTATTAAGTTTAACTAGTCAAATTTTAATCTCCTAATTACTACCACACACTATTTTTAGAATAGGGCTAGACATAAATAGATATATAAATAAATGGAAGAACAGGTAAATATTCTTAAATATTTTCCTTATTAAAACATTTTTCCAACCAATTATGCAACTGCCCATGCTCTCTCTCCCAGATATATGATAACATCTTTTGAAATTTCCTCTAGAAATTCAGAAAAGTATAATGACAAATATAATAAATCTAAATGTGAAACATTTGTGGCCATCCCAAATATTTGATCAGGAAAAGAAAAATCGTTCGTCCGGTGTGTGTTCAGTTTAGCTGGAAGAGGTTATTTTGAGCTTTGATTTTTGGGGTTTTATAATTTTCTTAACTAATTAAGTTACTGCTTACTTAAGATAATAACAATAGTCACAAGGGGCGCCTGGGAGGCTCAGTGGGTTAAGCCTCTGCCTTCGGCTCAGGTCATGATCCCAGGGTTCTGGGATCGAGCCCTGCATCAGGCTCTCTGCTCTGCAGGGAGTCTGCTTCTCCCTCTCTCTCTGCCTGCCTCTCTGTCTACTTGTGATCTCTCTCCGTCAAATAAATTAATGAAATCTTTAAAAAATATATATATAACAATAGTCATGAGAATAGCATTAGACTTGTGGTGCTTTTTATGTGTCAGTTTCATAGTTGTACCCTTTCACTTAATTCTCCAAACAACATGATGAGATAGATGCTGTTATTGTCTTTATTTTATATACAAGGAAAATGAAGCCAGGAGAATTTAAGTGACTTTCCCAATGTTACCTGACTTGAAAGTTATAAGGCGAGGGGATTTGACTCTCTGACCCCAAGGCATATATTTATAATCACCCTAGCAAGTAATATTTTCATGTAGAGTCCAGTACCTATACTTATACTTTTAAAATAACATATTAAAGAAGGAGCTGGTGGGTTTGATTTTTAAACTATCTCAAAAAAAAAAATTCTTGTCTCTTAAAAAAAATAAATAAAACCATTTAATATCTATAAATTTGAAAGAAATGTTTGTTTTGTTTTGCGTTTTGTTTTTTTTTAAGATTTATTTATTTGACAGAGAGAGAGAGATCACAAGTAGGCAGAGAGGCAGGCAGAGAGAGAGGGGGAAGCAGGGTCCCCGCTGAGCAGAGAGCCCAATGCGGGGCTCGATCCCAGGACCCTGGGATCATGACCCGAGCCGGAGGCAGAGGCTTAACCCACTGAGCCACCCAGGCACCCCGGAAATGTTTGTTTTGATCAGCAAGACCCTTTTACTAAACAGAGAACCCAAAGTCAAACTCTTTCTTTGCCAATTAAAAAGCAATTAAATTGAAAAAGTTATCCTTCCATAAAATATTAAGAAAAAATAACTTGTGAAAACTATATTAATACATTGTTAAACTGGTTGTTAACAAGATTTTTTTTTTCATTCAGCTGAGAAAAACTGGGGTTTTTTTAAGATTTTATTTATTTATTTATTTGTCAGAGAGAGAGAGAGAGAAAACACAAGCAGGCAGAGCAGCAGGCAGAGGCAGAGAGAGAAGCAGGCTCCCCACTGAGCAAGGAGCCCAATGCGCGACTTGATTCCAGGACCCTGGGATCATGACCTGAGCCGAAGGCAGTGGCTTAACCAACTGACCCACCCAGGCATCCCAGAAAAACTGTATTTTTCCATCAAACACTAATGCTAGCTAGGTTTGAGTTTCTTTCCTTTGGTGAAGGAATTGAATTAATGTGTTTGTGCCCCAGGGTTTGGCAGTAGGTAGATTCAATATCATGTTTACACACTGAGCTCTTCAATATCATTTGGAAAAGGTAGGGGCTGACAGGGTGGATCCAAGGTGTCAAGATCTAGCAAACTCTGCAAATAGAGATAGCCCAGCAAAATCAAATCCGTTCATATGAAAACAAAATCCTCTATAATCAAAAGATATTATTTTAAGACCTCAAAGTACTATTTTATCAAAGTATTTCACACCTATGACCTTCTGCTACAACCCCCAGAGACAGTCGCCTGTGCATAAGAAATATGGTTTCCCTGTTTATTTTTGCATTGGGAATATTGTGTCTGCCAATCTGTGACTTGCGTGTTTTAAACTTGGGGAGGAAATGGCAGAAATAAAAGTTGTCAGACAATAAAACTTAACAATGCTTTCATTAAATTCTGATGAGACATCAGAATTTATTACGATTATGATTTATTATTTATTATGCAATTACTTATAGTGACATGCTCATCAGTGTTTCTTTTGTGGTACTAGAATTTTGAAATGGGGTGGCAAAGGCGCACATAGGGCCAAGGGATGGGTAGAATGTCACCATATTTGACAGTTTTAACCAACATTCTACTCTTGAAACTTACCCGTACTTTCTAACTGGGAACATCAAATCTTTACCCTCTGAAACATCTTAAGAGTTCAGTGTCCTACGCCCTTGGTACTTGGGAGGAGATTTCCTTCTGATAGCCTAAGAGAGCTAGTCAGTTCGGAAATTGCAGAATCCAGATGGACTCAAAATCCAATTTTCTTTCAGTAGGCTGTCTTTTCTCTGCCTCTTTTTCCATTACTGGCTTCTCTTCATCTGTGTATCATCTAACTGAGGCTGGCCTGGATATTCAGTTTCCAAATCATTTCTTCAAAGATGATTAGATAGGTTTGGGTGTCTGTGTTTACTCTGAATCTATGCTCTGCATGTCTTTTGGTACCCCAGTCAAAAGTACCAGTCAAGTACCACACTTGAACTGAGTGCTATGTACCAATATATGAAACCTAGCATGCGGAAAACACAAAATATTACTTTTATCCTCCCAAATCAGCATTCCTTCCTACTACTTTTTACTACTAATTTTACTATTATTTCCAGAGTCTCTTAAATTCATATCGTGGAGATCTTAAAAAGTGATGCTCTTGGGGAACCTGGTTGACTCAGTCGGTTAAGCATTCAACTCTTGATTTTGGCTCAGGTCATTATCTAAGGGTCATGAGATTGAGTCCCTCTTCCTCTGCCTCTCCCTCCTGAGTTCCATGCTCAGAGTGGAGTCAGCTTGAGATTCTCTCCCTCAGTCTTCTTCCACCCCTCTCCCCCAACTCATACCCCCTCTCTCTCTCAATAAATAAAGTCTTTGTTTTTTAAGTGATGCTTTTTCGGGAATTACAGCATGAGTTAAGTTTTCAAAGAGTAGCAAGAGTTTAGTCTTCAAAAAGTTATGTTACAGATAATGGTATTGCAATAAAATTAAAAATGGCTTCCCACAAAAATGATTCCATAATAAAGTCTTCCCAGATATCTTTCATAATGTCTCTCGGGTTCAACCAAAAGGTTGACTTTCTTCTTCCATTCTCACAGTTATTAACCTTGACTTTTCATGCCTAGCTCATGACAAGTTAGCTATTCTAACTCTCCTTTGTACCAATATCTAACTGGTGAGATACTTATCCTTAAAATCTCTTTCATTTCATCACTTCTTCATTCAAGAACTTCCCTGAGCTACATTTTGCCCATCAGATAAAAGCTAAACTTTCAAGCTTCTAACTTAGCAACTGCTCCTTCCTTGCTTTTCCAATCGCTTCTCTCATTTATCTCTAATGTTGACCTCTCTCAGGTAGAAATAATTAGAAAGGACAGACTTCTAGGTGGGAATTAGCAGAGAGGGTGAAATTAATGGCAGAATGAAGACAAAGTGTCCTACTAAAAAGTGCATATGATATACAGCCTGACAGAGCTGGATCTGAATGTGTGTGTGTGTGTGTGTGACAGAGAGACAGAGAAAGAGAGAAACCTCTATAAAATCAGGATAATAATAACAGCAACAAGGTTGTTCTGAGCATTTAGATAAATGCTAGGCACATAATAGTCATCAATAATAATAACAACTATTAGATTAACACAAGATTCGAAAGCATTCACTTTATACTACCAATACATTAAGTACTTTAAATATAGTTGCTCAATTAATCTTTAAAACAACCTTCTAAATTAACATAAGAAATACTGCTCATTGTTCTCTAGTAGCCACTCTTCCCCTCTTTCACTGAATAAGAACCTCCCTACCCCAAGTATGATCTAGGCACATGGATGTCCAGCTTCAAAACAGATTTTCCAGCCTCCCTTGTTGCTAGGTCTGGCCATGAGGCTAAATTTTGGCCAATGGGCTATATGAGGAAGTACTATGAGCAAATTTCTGGTCACGTCCTTCATAAAGGATGCTCACTATTTCTTCTCCTACCAGGCTCCAGTGGGCTGACTCATGACATAGTTATAGTTGATCTAATGAGGACAACATTCATGATGATGGTAAGGCAGCAAGCCTCCCGAAACATGCTTCCCTGGAATGATCTTGTGGAGCATAGCTCCTATGTAACCTGGACTGCTTGCTACCTCTAACCTGCTAAATGAGAAAGGTGGAAAGATTATCATCTTAAAGTCTCTGTGTTTTAGGATGTCTAGGTCTTAGCAGCTTAGCCCATGACTCACTAATTAAAGTACATACTGTTCTGGGCGCCTGGGTGGCTCAGTGGGTTAAGCCGCTGCCTTCGGCTCAGGTCATGATCTCAGGGTCCTGGGATGGAGCCCCGCATCGGGCTCTCTGCTCAGCAGGGAGCCTGCTTCCCTCTATCTCTCTCTCTGCCTGCCTCTCCATCTACTTGTGATCTCTCTCTGTCAAATAAATAAAATCTTAAAAAAAAAAAAGTTGGTTAAAGTACATACTGTTCTTACTGTTCTTTATTATTATTTTACAAATAAGAAATCTGAAACCAATACAAAAAAAAAAAAAAACTTTGGGAAAGTAAAAGATAAAGCAGAGTAAATCTGGGTTTCAGAAGAGCACTCCTGAGTCTGTAAACAGGCTGCGACTTACCCAAACAGGGGAGACTGAGTCCAGCCTGGGTGTTCAGATACTGAGAAGCTACCGCATGAAGTCAGTACATAACAGCTCGGTAGGGAAGAATGGAGAACCACCCCTGAGCTCCCCTCAGTACATTGCTCACTGAGTGGAGTGACAAGCATTTTGACACGTTCATGGTTAGCTTCCAGGTTATTTGGAGGATCTGCTGCTGCCACAGTGAGATTCAGTAGGAGGATTTAACATTAGTCTACATCTTGTAGCCAAATTTGGCCCTTACCTATACTTTATTTTTGCCAATTTTTCTTATGCTCCCTTGTCTTCCCTCTGCCAACATGAGTCCATCAGTTCTCCAGACCCACCCTTCTCAACCAGCCTGATTTGCTTATAGCCTATCCACCGGCAGGAGATTTAGTCCTTTGGTGCGTGCATCAACAAGGACTATAATAGAATCCTAGAAGATTCTCACTCACAGCTGTCTGATACCAAATGGACTTCATTCAGCCCAAAGAGGCCTCCAGGGACTCTGCAGTAACACTGTGTTCTTTAGTTCTATCATCTGGGACAGTTATTTGTTATTCTCTGACTTTGTATCCCTATTTGTAAAACTGAGGAGTTCAATAGATTATATAGATTCACATGGGGATTTTGTGAAGAATAAATGAATTCATTTAAAAAACTTAAAACAGTATAAGCACACATGAAGTTGTCAGTAAAATTTAACTACTGTTGTGATTTATTTATTGGGCCAAAACCTAAAGAAATACGGGCATATCTTGTATGAAGTGCGTAGTCTAATCAGAAGAGAAAGATACATGCACAATTGTATACAGTAATGTGCTATGAGTTTGAGGAGTCCATAAAAAGCCCAAGGCATAATGTCTGGTGAGGCCGGTTTTCTTACAGAAAGGTCATGAAGGACATCATGGAAGACAGGCGTCCCATCCTTCCAAGTAGACATCACTGTCTCCTTGCGGTTTTCTCCCCTGCCTTATCTGTACACGTATAGGGATGTATTAAACAGAATACTCAAGTCAGAGTTTATAATACTGGTTTCTACTCCAAATTGTGAAGTAAGCTAACAGCCAACTTGAAAAAGTCACTCTTTCTGGGCCTGGGTAGCTCTGTTGGTAAAGCATCTACCTTTGCCTCAGGTCATGATCCCAGGGTCCCAAGATCAAGCCCCACATTGGGTTCCTTGCTCAGTGGGGAGCCTGCTTTTCCCTCTGTTTGCCACTCCCCCTGCTTGTGCTTTCTCTCTCTGACAAATAAATAAATAAAATCTTTAAAAAAAGAAAAAAGTCACTCTTTGAGCTTCTCTTTCCACCAGTAAAATAGAGATAGTAATAACTATTCTGCTAGTTCACAGTTTTCGTGACATCCACATAAAGTAAACATGAAAACAGTTGCTAAGCTGTAAGGTACTATTCCAGTAAAAGATGTTAATTATTACTTTTTAAAGTCCATTATACTTTCTGTTCCAAGGAGTGCCGATGCCAGCTGTGCGGCAATGGCTGCTCACAGTGCTGGCTGATAGGAAGCTACAATGGCACCATACTGGGAGGGGACCCTGATCAAGGGCAATGGCCCCATTGGTACAGGCTGGACACGAGGACCATATGTTGTCTCATATTTACAGAATTTGCTTCATGCAATATCAAGGTCAAAGCAGATAGATGCTTCTGCATGAATGTAACCTAGAAAGGGAACATAAAAGGGAGTTACTATAGCACTATAGCATTTAGTAGCTAAAGCTGCATGCTTGTGAAAAATAACTGCTCTCGGATTGTGGTTTGCTAAAAGCCAGTCCAAATTTCCAGGACCCAAATAAATTTTATTGGTTTTAAGAGGCTGACACTTTTCAAAATCTTTCACGATGTGGCCAAGTTCTGAGCACCCCGGTACTAATGATAAACTAGAGGAACGTAAGACATTCTGTACCAGGGCATTCTTCAGTTGGGGCTTTGTTGTTCCAATACATATGTGGCTGTGGAGGGGGGCAACCAGGCAGGAATCAGTACCACAAGGCCCAGGCAGCAGTCAAGGCTGCAAAAGATAGGGCACATGGATCTCTCCAGAAGGTCGGAAGGAGACAGCATTATCCCTAATGGTCAGGAAACAGGGATTAGTCAGCAGGCCCAAGCAGTGAGAGTAGGGCCAGGCGTGGGAGACATGGACCCTGCATGAGGGAGCCAAAGATCCAACCAGAGTGATGGGGACCTGGAGCTATGGCATGTGCTGTTTTACACACAGTCTACTCTGCTGACTGTCTAGCACGAGCAAGTATACGGGAGGAAAGAGGAACCTGAGTACTGGGTGAACTTGGGGATCGTGACCATGACCAACAGAGAGATAGGTTCTAATGGCTAATTTGCAATTCTGAAATTAGAGGCAGTGTCATTATATTCATAACATTTTGCTTGTTTAAAAAAAAAAATTGCAGGGTGCCTGGGTGGCTCAGTGGGTTAAGCCGCTGCCTTCGGCTCAGGTCATGATCTCAGGGTCCTGGGATCGAGTCCCGCATCGGGCTCTCTGCTTGGCAGGGAGCCTGCTTCCTCCCCTCTCTCTCTGCCTGCCTCTCTGCCTACTTGTGATCTCTCTCTGTCAAGTAAATAAATAAAATCTTTAAAAAAGAAAAAAAAAAAAAATTGCAGGTGAATTATCTTATCTTTTTTTTTTTTTTCCAGCGGACCATGACTCATAACAAGTCTGCCACTGTAATTAAACATGAGTTTTTATCAATAAAAGGCCCTTGGTGGGCACTTAATGGTATGTAGGAGCAAGTTGAACATAATTATTCACACACCTTGAGACAGGAAAGACACTTTAGGATAGAATCCCCTCAGTTACCATGAGGATCTAGGCGACCTGCTTCTGTGGAGTTCTTCAAATATGGTTACATCTGGTCCACGGGGCAGGTGCAGTCCCATGGGGTGTGGGTTTTCCAGTGTCCTTTCCTGCTTCTAAAATAATAGGCATATAATATGCTCTGTTGAAACAGTTTGCATAATATCTGCTCCCTCCATTTTTTTTTCTGTCCTTCGGGAGACTAGCTACTGAGAAAGAATAAGATAAAGAATTAGAGTAATAGTGTTTGTGCTGACTGTGAATCCCTGCCCCCCGGAAATAACCTTTTTGTCAATTTTCAAGAGACTCCAGCTGAAAATGGAAACCTATAGATAACTACCTCCACTTAACACTTCCGCTGTACATATTATCAGAGCATAAGAAATCAAAAGATGCAAAAGGAAGCATTCCAAGAAATCATGTTTCCTTACAGGAAGGTAGCCATCGGCCCTTGGAAAATGACTGCATATTTATTAAACGCCTGTGAAAACGAAATAGTCCTTTCTATTACGAAAAGTTAAGCATTGAGTCTGGAAATGTTTCCTAATGAAAAGGGCATTCTCATTGTCTCATTCTAGGTTGTATCTGTTTCCTGTTACTACAGTAACAAATTACTACACCCTTAGTAGCTTGAAACAACATAAATTATTATTTATCAGTTCTGGTGAAAGGTCAAGCACCGCTTGCACTGAGCTAAAATCCAGTGTTAGCTGGGCTGCGATCCTTTCTGAAGGCTCTATTGGTGAATCCTTTTGCTTACCTTTTCCAGAATCTAAAGGCTCTATTGCCCCTTCTTCCATCTTCAAAGCCAGCAAGTACAGGTTCAGTTCTGATATGGCACCAGTCAGACCTTCTATTGTCACTTCTCCAGACTCTGTTTCCGTTTTTCCCTCCATCTTCTGCTTATTGGGCTCACCCAGATAATCCAAGATCATCTCCTTACAAAGCAAAGTAATAAGATAGAGTAAGAAGAGGCAGCGAGGGCTCCAGAGTGACTCAGTCAGTTAACCGACCAACTCTTGATGTCAGCTCAGATCATGATCTCAGAGTTGTGGGATGGAACCCCCAGTCAGGCTCCATGCTCAGTGGGGAGTCTGCTGGAAATTCTGTCTCTCCTTCTCCCTCTGCCCCTCCCCTCATGCTCCCAATCATGCTCTCCCTCTCTCTCTCTCTCTCTCTAAAATAATAAATAAATGCTTTTGAGTAAAAGGGGGGCTATTGATAATGACACTGAGATGACAATCATAAACCAGGATTAAATTAGACAACTGGGAAACTGGGATACATGGTAAGCCTACTCACATGTGTGTAGTTTGGACCATCCTGTGTAATAGAAAGACACCAAAGTGCTTTAAATAAAAATGACATGACATAATTTACATTTCAAAAGGTTATTGTTTGCTGGTCTGGAATAAGGAGAAGCAAGAGTGAAAGGAGAACTCAATCTGAGATGGACTTTATCAGTCGAGTGATGATATTGGCTTTAATTGAAATGGTCACAGTGGAAATGCAAAGAAAGGGAAGGATTTTCATTATTTTCTTTTTTTTGTTTGTTTTTGTTTTTTGGATAGAGAGAGAGAAGGAGAGTCTCTGCCTGTGTGTGCAAATGGGGCAAGAAGTGGAGGGGCAGAGAAAAAGAATCTTAAGCAGATTCTTTTTCTGGGCAGAGAAAAAGAATCTTAAGCAGATTCTTTTTCTGGGCAGAGAAAAAGAATCTTAAGCAGACTCCATGCCCAGCATGAACCCCATGAAGGGCTCAATCTGACCACCCTGAGATCATGACCTTAGCCAAAGCCAAGAGTCAGCCGTTTAATGGACTGAGCCACCCAGGCCCCCTGTGGGAAGGATTCTTAACATGATGGATGAGAGAGGAAAGGCAGAGAGATGAAACATAAGTTTGTGGCCTGCATAATGGGATGAATGATGGTGTCATAATTACAGGCACCACTGGGGGAGAAAGAGATACAAGTGGGGATGAAATGCAGAGCTCTGCATTGAACATATCATTCTTGATGATCCCTTTGGAACATTCAAGTAGAGTTACCCATCATTAGTCAGGTATCAGGCCTGTAACTCAGGGGAGAAGCCCATACTGTGAGATACAGAGCTTGGAAAGCATCAACTTTTTTATGCCATTTAGAGTGCTTACCACCTGAAGTCATCTACAGAGAGGACACAGAAAGGAGAAGAAAGAAGAGAGGAGGAGAAAGGGGGGAAAGGAGAGAAGGGGCTTAGGACCAGGCATCGAGGTATCTCAAACTTTAAAGGTTGATAGAGGTGCAGGAGCCATCAAAAGAAATTGAAAAGAATTTGGGGGCAAGAGAGGGCTTGCTTTGTTTGTTGTGGATTTCTGTCTGTTTTTTTAGGATGGGGCATTAGAATGCATACACATGTTGATGGAAATGATTCCATAGAGAGAGCACAGAAGATGACAGAGAAGAGAGGGAAAGAAAGGAACATATTTAGAAAGTCAAGAGGGTATGGATCCAGAGCAAAAGAGGTCAAGTTCTCTCTGTATCTGAGTCAAATCTGCAAAAGTATCTTTGATTGTCCTAATGCAGGAATAGAAACATTAAAACCTTTCCTTATGCTACCACTTTCTTTAACTGCCAAATCTTTTTTAATATGAAATATAACTTTAAACCTAATATTGCATCACTTAACAATATATGTGCTAGTCTTTAAGGGAGAATTTTTCTATTTTCACTCATTTTTATTATTTAGACCCAACCCTAAATGAAAGTAGTTTCAGTCATCATCAATTTTATTTGGATACAATATATTTTACATATATTGCATCATTGAATGCTTAATATTAACAGAACAGTACAGGCATATGTATTCTGTTCTTAGTAGATCAATGGAAATATTGCCAAAAAAAAAATTAACTCAGATGTTTCTCTTTCACTGTTTGATTCATACACATGCAACCAATCCCCTTGACCTTCAGCTTCTTCATGAGGAAAAAGAACATAGAGGAAAAGAGACTGTGGGCTGCCCTACCTTTTCCCTTTCTCTATGTCATTTTCAGCATAAGTGAATAGCTAATACACAAGGGGTGTCTTAGTTTGCTGGGGCTGCAAAGTTCCATAGTCTGGGTGGTTTCAGCAACAGATAGCTAGGGTGGCAGAATGCTAAGACTAAGACATCATCCAAAATGATGTCTTCTCAGTCCTTTCTCCTTTCTCCTTGGCTATTTGGTGGCTGTTTTCTCCATGTGTCTTCAGATGGTCTTTCATATGTGTGTGTGTCTGTGTCCATATTTTCTCTTCTTACACTGTTATTAAATTAGGGCCCACACTAACGACCTCATTTTACTTAATTTACTAATGACCAATCTCCAGTACTAGGAGGCAAGAGTTCAACATATGAATTTGGTGGGTGGGGGGTGGCAGTATACCAACTCAGTCCACAGTATTAAGAAAAGATACGATAGTGTTCTCTGGTTGTCCTTGCCTCTTAGAATGGCATTGGCTTCTTTCTGCATCAAAGCAAGCTCTGGTTCTATCAGGAAGCATGGCTTCTTGGAGCTGTCATCCTCTCCACTTACGCAACAGGGCACACGTACTTGTCTTCTCTCTGAGTCTCATTGAGTCTCTGTCTTGCACACTGTGGGCACACTGGAGTTCTGGAGCACTGAAAAGGCTATAGAGAATGGGGTGGCCATGAATAGCAGACACATTGCATGCATCTCCTCCATTCATACATGCTCTGTTTTTCTTTTAAAAATACAAATCATGGAGGCTTCCCGGGGGAATTCTACCAAACATTTAAAGAAGAACTAATGCCTATTCTCCTGAAACTGTTCCAAAAAATAGAAATGGAAGGAAAACTTCCAAACTCATTTTATGAGGCCAGCATCACCTTGATCCCAAAACCAGACAAGGATCCCATCAAAAAAGAGAGCTATAGACCAATATCCTTGATGAACACAGATGCGAAAATTCTCACCAAAATACTAGCCAATAGAATTCAACAGTACATGAAAAGGATTATTCACCACAACCAAGTGGGATTTATTCCAGGGCTCCAAGGTTGGTTCAACATCCGCAAATCAATCAATGTGATACAACACATCAATAAAAGAAAGAACAAGAACCATATGATACTCTCAATAGATGCTGAAAAAGCATTTGACAAAGTACAGCATCCCTTCCTGATCAAAACTCTTCAAAGTGTAGGGACAGAGGGCACATACCTCAATATCATCAAAGCCATCTATGAAAAACCCACCACAAATACCATTCTCAATGGAGAAAAACTGAAAGGTTTTCCGCTAAGGTCAGGAACATGGCAGGGATGTCCATTATCACCACTGCTATTCAACATAGTACTAGAAGTCCTAGCCTCAGCAATCAGACAACAAAAGGAAATTAAAGGCATCCAAATCGGCAAAGAAGAAGTCAAACTATAACTCTTCACTGATGATATGATACTATATGTGGAAAACCCAAAAGACTCCACTCCAAATCTGCTAGAACTCGTACAGGAATTCAATAAAGTGTCAGGATATAAAATCAATGCACAGAAATCAGTTGCATTTTTCTACACCAACAATAAGACAGAAAAAAGAGAAATTAAGGAGTCGATCCATTTACAATTGCACCCAAAACCATAAGATACCTAGGAATAAACCTAACCAAAGAGGCTAAGAATCTATACTCGGAAAACTATAAAGTACTCATGAAAGAAATTGAGGAAGACACAAAGAAATGGAAAAATGTTCCATGCTCCTGGATTGGAAGAATAAACATTGTGAAAATGACTATGCTGCCTAAAGCAATCTACACATTTAATGCAATTCCTATCAAAGTACCATCCATCTTTTTCAAAGAAATGGAACAAATAATTCTAAAATTTATATGGAACCAGAAAAAACCTCGAATAGCCAAAGGGATATTGAAAAAGAAAGCCAAAGTTGGTGGCATCACAATTCCAGACTTCAAGCTCTATTACAAAGCTGGTATCATCAAGACAGCATGGTACTGGCACAAAAACAGACACATAGATCAATGGAACAGAATAGAAAGCCCAGAAATAGACCCTCAACTCTACAGTCAACTAATCTTCGACAAAGCAGGAAAGAACATCCAATGGAAAAAAGACAGCCTCTTCAATAAGTGGTGTTGGGAAAATTGGACAGCCACATGCAGAAAAATGAAACTGGACCATTTCCTTACACCACACACGAAAATAGACTCAAAATGGATGAAGGACTTCAATGTAAAAAAGGAATCCATCAAAATCCTTGAGGAGAACACAGGCAGCAACCTCTTCGACCTCAGCCGCAGCAACATCTTCCTAGGAACATCGCTAAAGGCAAGGGAAGCAAGAGCAAAAATGAACTACTGGGACTTCATCAAGATCAAAAGCTTTTGCACAGCAAAGGAAACAGTTAACAAAACCAAAAGACAGCTGACAGAATGGGAGAAGATATTTGCAAACTACATATCAGATAAAGGACTAGTGTCCAAAATCTATAAAGAACTTAGCAAACTCAACACCCAAAGAACAAATAATTCAATCAAGAAATGGGCAGAGGACATGAACAGCCATTTCTGCAAAGAAGACATCCAGATGGCCAACAGACACATGAAAAAGTGCTCCATATCACTCAGCATCAGGGAAATACAAATCAAAACCACAATGAGATATCACCTCACACCAGTCAGAATGGTTAAAATCAACAAGGCAGGAAATGACAGAAGCTGGCGAGGATGCGGAAAAAGGGGAACCCTCCTACACTGTTGGTGGGAATGCAAGCTGGTGCACCCACTCTGGAAAACAGCATGGAGATTCCTCAAAATGTTGAAAATAGAACTACCCTACGACCCAGCAATTGCACTACTGGGTATTTACCTTAAAGATACAAGCATAGTGATCTGAAGGGGCATGTGCACCTGAATGTTTATAGCAGCAATGTCCACAATAGCCAAAATTTGGAAAGAACCTAGATGTCCATCAACAGATGAATGTATAAAGAAGATGTGGTATATATACACAATGGAATACTATGCAGCCATCAAAAGAAATGAAATCTTGCCGTTTGCAACAACGTGGATGGAACTAGAGCATATCATGCTTAGCTAAATAAGTCAAGCGGAGAAAGACAACTATCATATGATCTCCCTGATATGAGGAAGTGGAGATGCAACATGGGAGGTTAGGGGGGTAGGAAAAGAATAAATGAAACAGGATGGGATTGCGAGTCATAAGTGATTCTTGATTTCTGAGGGTTGCTGGGGGAAGGGGGGTTGGGAGAAGGGGGGTGGGGTTGTGGACATTGGGGAGGGTATGTGCTATGGTGAGTGCTGTGAAGTGTGTAAACCTGGCGATTCACAGACCTGTACCCCTGGGGATAAAAATATATTATATGTTTATAAAAAATAAAAAATTAAAAAAGGAATTAAAAAAAAAATACAAATCATGGAGAATTTCAAGATGGCAACCAGAGAGCGCCAAGCCAAGTGCTTCTAAGCATGAAGTCCCAAATAATTGCACAGGTTCCATGCCCATGAAGCTGGCCTTGAAAACACATGTGGACACCAAAGGAAAGTGTGGATATGTGGTACAGTGAAGGCTCCTCTGCTTAGCCTCACCCCTGAATTGGCTCAAGACAAGGTATGCTTAGAAACCTTTTCTCATCTTTCTTAGGGTTGCCATGTGGTTTCAGCGAAAATACCAGACACACCTGATAAAAATGTGTAGACTGATCTTGATGAAATCCCAGTAGTTCATTTTTTCCCTTGCTTCCCTTGCCTTTTGCGTTGTTCCTAGGAAGATGTTGCTGTGGCAGAGGTCGAAGAGGTTGCTGCCCGTGTTCTTCTCAAGGATTTTGATGGATTCCTTTCGTACATTGAGGTCCTTCATCCATTTTGAGTCTATTTTTGTGTGTGGTGTAAGGAAATGGTCCAATTTCATTTTTCTGCATGTGGCTGTCCAATTTTCCCAGCACCATTTATTGAAAAGGCTGTCTTTTTTCCATTGGACATTCTTTCCTGCTTTGTCGAAGATTAGTTGACCATAGAGTTGAGGGTCTATTTCTGGGCTCTCTATTCTGTTCCATTGATCTATGTGTCTGTTTTTGTGCCAGTACCATGCTGTCTTGATGATGACAGCTTTGTAATAGAGCTTGAAGTCCGGAATTGTGATGCCACCAACGTGCACAGCAAAGGAAACAGTTAACAAAATCAAAAGACAACTGACAGAATGGGAGAAGATATTTGCAAACGACATATCAGATAAAGGACTAGTGTCCAGAATCTATAAAGAACTTAGCAAACTCAACACCCAAAGAACAAATAATCCAATCAAGAAATGGGCAGAAGACATGAACAGACATTTCTGCAAAGAAGACATCCAGATGGCCAACAGACACATGAAAAAGTGCTCCATATCACTTGGCATCAGGGAAATACAAATCAAAACCACAATGAGATATCACCTCACACCAGTCAGAATGGCTAAAATCAACAAGTCAGGAAATGACAGATGCTGGCGAGGATGCGGAGAAAGGGGAACCCTCCTACACTGTTGGTGGGAATGCAAGCTGGTGCAGCCACTCTGGAAAACAGCATGGAGGTTCCTCAAAATGTTGAAAATAGAACTGCCCTATGACCCAGCAATTGCACTATTGGGTATTTACCCTAAAGATACAAATGTAGTGATCCAAAGGGACACATGCACCCGAATGTTTATAGCAGCAATGTCCACAATAGCCAAACTATGGAAAGAACCTAGATGTCCATCAACAGATGAATGGATCAAGAAGATGTGGTATATATACACAATGGAATACTATGCAGCCATCAAAAGAAATGAAATCTTGCCATTTGCAACAACATGGATGGAACTAGAGCGTATCATGCTTAGCGAAATAAGTCAAGCAGAGAAAGACAACTATCATATGATCTCCCTGATATGAGGAAGTGGTGATGCAACATGGAGGCTTAAGTGGGTAGAAGAATAAATGAAACAAGATGGGATTGGGAGGGAGACAAACCATAAGTGACTCTTAATCTCACAAAACAAACTGAGGGTTGCCGGGGGGAGGGGGTTGGGGAGAAGGGGGTGGGATTATGGACATTGGGGAGGGTATGTGATTTGGTGAGTGCTGTGAAGTGTGTAAACCTGGTGATTCACAGACCTGGGGATAAAAATATATGTATATAAAAAATATATGTTTATAAAAAATTAAAAAAAAAAAAAAAATGTGTAGACTGAAATGTAGCCATAAAATGTACAGATCAAAAATTCACAGTCTACAAACTATGTTCCTAGCAGCCCACATTAGAGTTTCTGCATAAAACACTAAATATTATATATTACATATTATACAAATATCTTATATGCTTATAAATACTAACTAAAATAAAACAATATGCTGATGGTGCTGAACATACGTCATGTTATAATAAAGTGCTCTTAATTTTTTAAATGGGCATTTCCACATCTCGTCTTTATTTCATCAGCAGAAAGTGCATATAGACTGTCAGCTTCTAAGCTGGACACCTGGGTGCCCTAACCTTTTCCTGTCTGACCCTGCTGTTCCGTTTCAGCAATTTTAAAGTATGTGTCAGCCACTAATGATTCGTCGATCCAGCCCCATCTGTGTTGTGGTTACTGAAATTCTTCCCAGGGTTGGCAATCTATTATGTGATATTCCTGGTTTCTAGTGTTCTTGGAACCTGGCATCTCTTTCTGTGCTTCCAAGATTATTCAATGGGAGCGGCAGGAAGGGTCAATCAACTGTTTGTCTTCAGAGCCAATAAATCCACCTGCTATATTGTCACTTAAAAACAAAGAGCCTTGGGTTTTCTGGGATCAAATAAAGCACAAGCTGTATACCACCTGATAATATTGGTTTGGAACACACACACACAGACACACACACACACACACACAGTAGATGATACTCATGTGGGAGACACTTGCTCAAGAATACAACCAGGATTATATTCAGTTCACCACCCTCACTCACCCGCCACTACTGTGTAGTGAATTCTGTTGTAGGAGCTAGAATCCCTGTTCTTGTGGGACAAGACAGAAAAGAATAAAAATGTAACATGTCAAGAGTTGGAAGTTAAACAAGGTGGGGGCGCCTGGGTGGCTCCGTTGGTTAAGCACCTGCCTTCCTCTCAGGTAATGATCCCAGGGTCCTGAGATCAAGCCCCACGTCTGGCTCCTTGCTCAGTGGGAGCCTGCTTCTCCTTCTCCCTACCACTCTCCCTGCTTGTATTCTCTCTCTTTCTCTCTCTCTCTGTATCAAATTAATAAAATCTTTCAAAAAAAATTTTAAAAGGTTTTTGTGCCTGGCTGGCTTAGTTGGTAGAGCATGGAACTTTTGATATCAGGATCATGAGTTTAAGCTCCACAATGGGCAGAGAACTTACTTAAAAAAAAACTAAACATCTTTGGGGGTTACAGGAAGACAGCATGGGTGGGGTGCTATTTTAGGTGGAGTCACTATAAACATCCTTTCTGACAAGGTGACATTTGAGAAGAGACCAGAAAGAGCAGCCACACAGATATCTGGGGAAGGAGTTCAGAAGGAGCAAGAGCAAAGACCTTGAGGCAAGTTCATCATTTGTTTGATCAAGGAAGCTAGTGTCCCTGGAAGACAGTAAGAGGAGAAGATATTTGAGATTTCTTTTCATTGTAAGATGAGAATCCATTGGCATGTTTGCAACAAGGAGCAGTGTGCTCTGTCTACTCAAGGAGGAAGAGATGTACGAGGCCAAAGGATGAGGCAAGGAGGACCCTGGAAGGGAAAAGTTATAGTGCAGGAGAAAGATGGCGGCCGCTCGCACCAGAGCAGCAGCAGTGGTGACAGGGAGGGGTGCTCAGATTTGGGAAGAATCTGATAACTTTTCTAATGAATTAGATGTGAGGTATGAGTGGAAGAAAACTATCCAAGTTTTTAGCTCAAAGAGCTGCAGAACAGAATCACCAATTGTAATTTCACACTTTTTCTTTATTTCTCAGAGGAGTACATTGCAATGCAAGCATTTGATATGATGATAATGGACAACCTATAATTTATTCTAATTTAGAAAATAAAATAACATTTTTAAATTTGGGTTTTCTTGACTGTTAAATAATAAATTACATGTAGCACACCTCAAAATTGGTAGTTGTAATCCCCGTGTATGCTTAGATGTTTCTGCACGTCCTTTATTTGGAGACCTAAAGAATAAATGTTTCCCAGTCAGAAGCTTATTTTAGGCTACTGTCTGAACTGGAAACTACTTTGGAGAACACTGAGTATTTCTTTGTAAAGAGGGATTAATCAGATAATGGCTTATAAACAGACTAATCAAATAATTCATCATCCAATGGAGATATGTTGAAGTGTGAAAGGGAGTAATAATAATTATGCTGTAAAATGAACACAAAAAAGGATGTTTGGCTAAAGGATATGATAAGGATAGGCACAGGAACTAACAGGGTGATATATAGGTTCCAAAAGGCTGATCTGTTGCATAGAGCTGAGATGTGTGACACACCAGCCTTGACCTTGGCCATTTTGCATTAGGAGCTGGTCTACCTTAATGGTGGGCTGTGTCAAGAGTTTCTAGGCAGAGGCGATTTTGAAGATGGAATGTAGGAGAGCCATCTGGTTTGGTTCAGTACAGTGTGGAGTACAGGAATCAGAAATTGGGATATCAGAATCTGGTCAAGAAAGCTAAGCTCGTAACAAGGCTGTCATCCCAGCATTAGAGCACCAGAGTGTGTACAGTCCCAACCAGTGTATGTGACCTAAATGTCACAGTCCCACAAAGAGCTGTCATGCATCCTAAGACAGTCAGTTGTCCCAATCCTCACCTAGTTATGGGGCAGGGCGGGGGCCAGGCTGCTGAGATTCTTTGCGCTCTAAGTGCCATAGCTAAATGAGCCTTGAGAAAGTGGAGGGCTCAAAAAGGAATAATGCCTGAAAGACACAATCTACATCATTTTAAACAAATAGGAAAAAAAAAAAAAAACAAGATATAGGATACATATTATAAAACGCATCAAAGGGGGCACCTAGGTGGCCCAGTTGTTTAGTATCTGCCTTTAGTTCAGGTCATGATCCCAGACTCCAGGAATCAAGCCCCCACACTGGGCTTCCTGTTCAGCAGGAAGCCTGTTTCTCCCTCTCCCACTCCCCCTGCTTGTATTCCCTCTCTCACTGTGTCTCTCTTTGTCAAATAAATAAATAAAATCATTTTTTTAAATAAATAAATAAAATAATATGTAAATAAAATACATCAAAGGCTATTGTCAGAGGGTGGTCAAAATTGGTATTATGAAATATTTTTAAACAAAAGAGAATGGAGGAAAAATAACACCCGTTTACTTGTCAATCAGTTTTGCTGAATATATTAAGATATACTTGGCAATATTTGCTTCACATATTTTGTTTTTAAGGAGTAAAACATCACAGGGGCACCTGGGTGGTTCAGGCTGTTAAGTATCTGCCTGTGGCTCAGGTCATGATCCCAGGGTGTTGGGATCAAGCCCCATATCGGATTCCCTGCTCAGCCAGGAGCCTGCTTCTACTTCTACCTCTCTCTAACTCTGCTGGTCCCCCTGCTTGTGTTCTCTCATGTGCTATCTCTCTCTCTCTCTCTCAAATAAATAAGATCTTAAAAAAAAAAAAAAAAACAAGAAGTAAAACATTACAGAATGCAACTAAATTCAGCTGTTGACCCTCTCCTAACCCATCACATTTTTTTCTCCCTTCCCAGATGTCGCCACTATCCAGAATTGGATGCTTCCCATTCCCATGCACATTTTCTGTTTTTTGCTAAATATGGATTATGCATTAAAATATCCTACTGTTATGAATGTTTTAAAATTCTATTTAAATGGTGTCATACTATTTGTAGAACTCTGCAACTTGTTTTTTTCTTACCACATAATTTTCAGTTATATCCATTTTGATAATGTAACTCTAATTTATTATTTAAGAATCTAAAATTTCAAAACTACACATACACACACACATGAAAAATCATAGATAGAGGATAGACAGATGTAGAAAAAAAAACTGTTGTCTGCTAATAGATATTTAGATCGTTTCCAATTATTTGCTATTTCAAGGACTGTAGCAATGAAAACACTTTCCCATTTCTCTCTATACCCACTTGAGAGTTATTCTTCAGCTGTGGCTCCCAAGAGGGCAGGATAACCCCCTAGGAAACAGTCTGGCATTTTGTGGGGGGGAGATTTTGTCCGTCATAATGATTAAATAACACTTCTAACATTTCCTCCACTGAAGCCGAGGGAACACAAAGAATTTTCCTTTAACCTACAGTAAGATGTTCATGTAAATTAACGTACACTGATGTCCAAGGAATATACCTTCTATGAAAATTGAAGATTGTATTTTATTTACAACTTCATTAATAGTTGCCTGCCATTTTGAAAAATCTCATCTTCAATAGTAACATCACCTTTGAAATGCCAAAACAATTGTCTGCATTTTTCTTCTTTTTTTTTAAATTTTATTTAAATTCAATTAACTGACATATAGTACATCATTAGTTTTTGATGTCATGTTCAATGATCCATTAGTTGTGTATAACACCCAGTGCTCATCACAAATGGTAACTTTCACAGAAATCTTGCATATCCTTCGTATTATCTTCCTGAAGTTTGTCAAGTCCCATTCGCCTGATATAAGCAGGCACGTTGCTCGTTATTTCTTCTAATTCATCATACACAAACATGTACCTATTGAAAAACATGATTCATAATGTTGCTTTATTTCTCCTTTATATTTATGTAATGACATTTTACTGATTTCTGCTTGATATCGAAAGGGAGGCTATGTTGGGAATGCCACAAAATACTTGTTATAAAAAGGGACCATTGGATCTGATAGGCAAAGAGCTGCTACCATAGCGAATGTTCCTTACAGTGACTACCACGTACATCCTTAAATTTACTGTATTTTACCAAGTTTCCTTCTAGTTTGTAATCCCACCAGCTGTGGTTGAGAACTTTAATTGTTCCACATACGTGCCCACTCCTGAATTGTCACTTCTTAAAAATGTCTATCTAATGGGTATGACATAAAATATGATTGTTGTTTAATTTCCATTTCCTGATACTAGTGAGGCTGAGAATCAGTTTCACATGTTTGTGGGCCTCTCTGAGTTCTTCTAAGAATTTCTGGTTCACATCATTCACCCACTTTTCTGCAATTGTTTTTATATATTCCAGACCTAACCATTTTTTCATTATATGCTTTGCTAATGTCCACCACTCCCTGAATGTCTTTTCACTTTGACTTTGATGTCTTTTAGTCTATGGAAGTTTTTCATTGTAATGAAAACAAACTCATCAAGATATATGTGTGTGTGGGTGTGGGTGTGTGTGGGTGTGTGTATACACACATATATATAGCTTGTGCTTTTTGTGCCTTTTAAAAAATCTTTTCCTATTTCAAGTTTAAATTCTATGGGAAGTATTAACATTTTGCTTTTTATAAGCATGCCTTTAACTCACTGGGGTTTATTTTTGTAATTTGGAGGAGATAGGAATCTAATTTTTTCCAATGAAATAACTATTTTTTCCCCCCGGAATTATGTGTTGAATCATTCATCCTTACCTCATTTGAAATACCTCCTCTGTCCAATGTTCCTGAATCTTCTCCTGTTAATTAGTTAATTTTTCTGGTCCAGAAAAAGAAATCACTGTCTTAATTAGTTCAGCTTTATAACAAGTATCAATATTTAGTAGGACAAATTCCCCTACTATTTCTAACTACTATTCCTCTACTATTATCCACTTTCAAAACTGTCTAGGTTATTCTTAATCCTTAGTTTTTCCACATGACTTTTAAGGTCAGCTGCTCGTATTCCATGAAAAATCTACAGGAATTTTTATTGAACATGAAATGAAATTGCATGAAATTTATGTGTAAATCTAGAGAAAAGTAATGTCTTCACAATAAAAAGTTATTTCTCGTATGCATTTACATCTCTTGTTTTTTAATCAAGACTTTGTTTATATTGTGCAAGATTCTGTTACTTGCCTTCCCAACAAACTCCTTTTTTTCTTCCTTAATAATAAAATACTAATATTTTTAGAGATGGCAACCAGCCTCTGATGTTGAACACACAGTAGGCATTCCATAAATGGCAGCTGCTTCCTATCATCACCCCATGGCCCACCATTTAGTAACCAAAGCAAAATAAAGTTCTATGCAGGGATCCATGAAACTATGGCCCACAGGCCAGATCTGTCCCGCTTCCTAATTTTGTAAAGAAACATTTACTGAAACATGCTATGCTCATTTATTTACACATCTATATTTTCTTTCATACTACAGTGGCATAGTTGACTAGTTGCAACAGAGTCTGACTGTACGACCATGGAAGCCTACCTACCTGGTCTTCTACAGAAAATGTTTGCCTACCCCTAGTTTAGACTCTATTCTTAGCCAGTTATGGGCTTAAATGATTCTGTTCTACTTTCCAGATGCTTACTCTTCCATTCTTTTTGCCATTGAAAATGTCCATGGGGCTCAGAGATAGGTGAATGCCTCTGGAAAGATTTTTAAATTCCTGATAAAGGCAATGACTATGAAAAAAGACCTTGCTGTCACCAGCTCCTCTGCCTTTTTTCCTGGCTCAAGCATGGGCTGATGGCTGGAGCTTGGAGAGCAATGATGCGATTGTGAGGCAACTACTATGGGGACAGTGGAGGAAGTCGGGCAAGAAGCTGAGGATGGCAGGCAGAGCCAACTATGGAATTTGCAGGAACTAATACAAAAATAAAAATACAGGACCACTTGTTCAAAATACAGGCAGAAAAAAAAAAAGTTCTGTTAAAGGTAATTAAAATATAAAGCTTTTTCCTTTCTTCCATGGTTGCCTCCTTAATCTGCCTTGGTGACCCTTCTTTGCTATTTAAGGGTGTTATAGGTAAAGAAAAACTAAAATCACAAATTACGAGCATGAATTTTTTCAGGTCTTTTATACTTATATATAAATATATACAAATAACAAATATCTATAAATTCTCATGTTCTTTATATTTTTAAAAAGATTTTATTTGTCAGAGAGAGAGAAATCGCAAGCAGGGGGAGCGCCAGGCAGAAGGAGAAACGGGCTTCCCACTGAGCAAGGAGCCCAAAGTGGGGCTCGAAACCAAGACCTTCAGATCATGACCTGAGCCAAAGGCAGACACTTAATGGACTGAGCCACCCAGGCATCCCTGTTTATATTTATATAAGTATCTTTATAATGGACAATACCAGTTTTAAATAAGAGCATTTGACTCATGTACAGAATCCCCAAAACACACAATTTGTATTTCACATTTACACATGTTTTTGTATTTCATTTCTACCAGAAGAGTGGAAAGGCTGCACCAGACTAATTCAACTGTTTGTTTGTTTTTTCCATGTCTTGATTTGCACACATTCTACCAATACTCTCTACCTTGGACTTACTGATAAGTAAGGACTGAAAGGAAAAGATATAATGGGATGCCTTATCTTTCCCTTTCCTTATATTTCACCATTTTTAGTATAAACAAACTGGCCCAGTAGAGGGAAGTGACAAAAGTAAGAAAGGATATAATAGGGTTCCTTAGTTGTTCATGTTTCTTAGAAAATCATTGCCTCCTCTCTATACTTGAAGCAAGTTCTGATTAGAATGGAAAATGTTGCCATTCTTTCTGGGCTGTCCTTGGGTCAACTTAGTCATAGATGTAACATGCCTAACTAGGATTTTGAGTCTCACCGAACTTCCATACACTGTGGGTCAACCAGAGTCCCCAACTCGTGGGCTATCACCAAGGCTATATGTAAATGAGATGACAAGGAATGACAGATGTGTTTATTTCACATATCTCCTCTATTCACACATGTGGCCCATTGTCCTTTTGGATGTCATTCACTAAATACAATTTCCAACATAAAATTACCAAGACTTTCAGAAGAGCGACACAGAACACTGACCCAGGCTTAGAGCCCTTCCACACGTGGAGCCTCGTGTGACCTTACAGATCAGACTCCCATGAAGCCGACCCTGACGAGGTCCCTAGAGGAGCCAGCCCAATGAGCCTAGCTCCTTGCTCACGTGGTCGAGCCGCCAAATCAAACCAGCTTGAGACATTTTCTTAACTAAACAATAAGTGTTCTTAGATTGAAGTCTGTTTTTCATTTTCTGACAGGTGAAACCACTTCATGTCTTTCATCTCTCCCAGGCACTTTAAAATGTTTAGCACTATTGTCATATATAACCTCTTCAGTTATTTTTTCTAATTATTCATTACTGCGGTATCTTCACACAATTGATTTTTGTATGTTGTTATTTTATTCAGAATCTTTGTTGACTTCTCTTATTAGTTCTTAATAGATCCTCTTAGATTCTCTTGGGTTTTAGTCACAAAGCGTAGCATATAAATATTGAAGGTGTTGCTTGGCTTTTGTCCATCTCGATGCCTTTTTTTCCAATCTGGCTACAGCTAGCTTGTACCTCCAGCACAATGATGAGCAAGGCTCCTGCTCTTGTTCCAGACTTCAAAGGAATTCTCTGTTCATCATTAAGTACACTATTTGCTATAGAATTTTGATGAATTCTTTTTATCAAGTAAAAGAAATTCACTGCTATTTTTATTTTTTGTTGGGAATTTTTATAATGAAAGAAAGCAGTTTTATCAGATGATTTTTTTGCACCTATTGGGATAGCCAAATGTTTTGTCCTCTAATACTTAATGTCACAAATTATATTAAAAATGATTAATTTTAAGTGTTCTTTATATTCCAGAGCTAAACCCAATTTGACCATGATGCTTTATAATGTTATATACACGTTTGCATAAACAGTCATACACAAATATACATGTGAATTTAATATAAATATCTATTTCATAAATGTTCTTAGATCATAATTTCCCTTTCTTATACTGTTCTTATCTGGTTTTATTGTCAAAGTTATATTAGCTTCAAAAAACTGGATGGGAAACTTTCCCTCTTTGCTTATTCTCCTGATCTACTCAGTAATGCATATATTTAACAAATATTAGTTTAGGAAATACTAGAAAATACAATAATTGTCTGTTGCTTAAATGTTTGAGAGAATGTACCTATAAATGACATGTATCTTGAGTGAGCTTTTTTATTGAGTGTTGTTTTTTGTTTTTGTTATATTTTTAACTGCTGACACAATATCTTTACTGGTTTATTTCTTCTAGCTTCAATATTAGTAAGTTATATTTTTCCTGGAAATTTTCCATTTCACTTAATTTTTTTTAAAGATTTTATTTATTTATTTGACAGAAAAAGAGATCACAAGTAGGCAGAGAGTCAGGCAGAGAAAGGGGGAAGCAGGCTCCCTACTGAGCAGAGAGCCCGATGTGGGCCTCGATCCCAGGACCCTGAGATCATGACCTGAGCCGAAGGCAGAGGCTTAAGCCACTGAGCCACCCAAGCGTCCCATCCATTTCATTTAATTTTCAAACTGTCCTTCACAACTTTATCATAGCAATGATTATATTTCATACATTTTTATGTTTATAAATATATATCTGCACTAGATTAAAAATTCCTTCAGGCCAAGCATTATTTCTACTCTTCTGTATATTCCTGGAATCTAGTAACGGCAGGTGATTATTACTATATGTTGAGTGAGCAGAAGAATGAATGAATGAATGAATGAATGATAAAAGAACACTTTCTGAATCTCCATTTCATACACTGTTTTGTATACTTGTCTATTTCTATTATTTACTATCTTTTACTAAAATGTAAAAATTAATGCATGCAATTTGAGTAGCCAATTTAGGAAGATTTTGCTGCATTTAAAGAATAATTCAAACTCATTTAAAGCAACCATGTTATTACTTTATGTAACAGTTAATATTTCTAATAACTTAACTCAATACTCTAAAACCAAATTTTACTGCAACATGTTCAGAAAGTGTTTTTTTTTTTTCTTCCATGAAAATTGAACCTTTCTAACCAAGTAACAGTTGCTAAGGGATTTGGAATGGAGATTAGCATAGATTTGGGTAGCACAAATGATCCTTTGTGCATGGTAAACAGTCTACTTTTCATTTAAAAAATTAATATCCGTGTCTGTGATGCTCACTAAGACTAGTTTGAAAATAAGCTAAATATAATCCTCTTCTCTTTAATTTCCATGACAGCAACACCACTTGATTTGATTATGTAATGTCAAAAATTCAAGTTTACTGTCTAAATGCATAGTGCCTCTATGTCCCGACGCTGACAGTGTGAGGCAAAATTAAACTTCTATCTCATTAAAGAGGTTCTGAAAATACACTCAGGGGCAGGCAGTCAGAGGAATCTTAATGGAGAAACATTTTAATTTTGTTGCCTCAGAATTTTGGAAATTATTCAGATTTTTTTCATTTTTTAAATAGACTCCCACGCATGCTACCAATTTCCTTCACTTTAGATCCTGTCACCTCTTCCAAGGGACGCAACTTCCTATCCTTATTCTCACTGGCTAAAAATCTACTGAACAGACTCCAGGCCCAGCTGCAGCAGGACTGAGTTCAACCTTGCTGCTTCCATCCCAGGACGTCAAACAAAGAAGCCCGCTTTGGGCCAAAGTCACCTGTGGCGCACAGCCCATGACTTCTGTCTCGGACAACATTCCTAGCATTCACTGTATACCTCTGGCTTTTCCTCATGCTCAGATTTCCAAACTCATCCCAAATCTTCAGATGAACAATTCAATTTTAGAATTAGTCCCTGAAGAATGCTTGACCGTAGACACAAAGGACAATTGTACAAGCCACAAACATTTTTCATGCCAATCAAGAGATATTCCAGGGAAGCCGGGTGGCTCAGTGGGTTAAAGCCTCTGCCTTCAGTTCAGGTCCTGCTCCCAGAGTCCTGGAACTGAGCCCCACATCAGGCTCTCTGCTCCGAGGGGAGCCTGCTTCCTCCTCTCTATCTCTCTGCCTGCCTCTCTGCCTACTCATGATCTCCCAAATAAATAAATAAAATCTTTAAAAAAAAAAAAAAAAAAAAACTATTCCAACTATTCCAAGAGGCAGAATAGGAACTAAGAACTCACAGGAAAATCACTAGTCAAGATGAATCGTTAGGCAGTGGCCAATGCATCCCTTGAATACATCTGTGAGTGAGACGACTAACCTCAAATGTTCATATACTGTATCTTTGAAAATGTTGTGATTCTCAAATTCAGCATTATTTATGGAGAAGCTGCTGTGTGGTCACTATTCTAGTGGTTCTTGGGAGGCACAAAAGAATCATGCCTCTGTGGATTCATACTCCATTGAGAGTGATGCATTATTCCCTATAATTATATTAAAAATTATCTGAATTACTTTGAATTCCAAAATATATCCTTGTATCAGAACAGCAATCGAACACATATGCCTCTATGTTTTTCTCAATTTTGTCATTTTCGTTATATCGTGTAATGCTGGTAGTAAATGCAAATTTAAAAGCATTTAACTCGTACACAGAATCACTAAAATTATATAATTTGTATTTTGTAGCTCTATAAACATGTATTTTGCTTGTACTACAATGGTGGAAATGTGATACAAAACTAACTCAGTCAAGATGCCTGGGTGGCTCACTCAGTTAAGCATCTGCCTTTGGCTCAGGTCATGATCCCAGGGTCCTAGATCGAGTCCCACATTAAGCTCTTTGCTCAGTGGAAGCCTGCTTCTCCCTCTGCCTGCTGCTCCCCCTGCTTGTGCTTGTGTTCTCTTTTTCTCAGTCAAACAAATAAATAAAAAATAAAAAATAAAAAAAACCTCAGTCGTCTTTATTTCACTTATTTGATTTAAACACATTCAACTAACACTATCTTTGGCTAACTGATGAATAAGGAAGTTCTAAAAAGTCAAAGCTTTGTCCTATCTTTCCTTTTTCTTCCATGTAAGGGAAAGTCTGAGTGTAATTGAAATGACTGATTTAGGGAAGTGACATAAGTAAGAAAGGATATGACAGGGTCCCTTGGTCATCTGTAGTGCTCAAAAAAATCATTGTTTTCTGTGTTCAAAGCAAGTGCTGGTTTGAATGGAAAGTGTAGTTTTTCTGGGCTATAATCCCCACCACCACCATTTAAGTCATAGTGTAATATGCGTAACTTACACTCACTTGGAGTCCCACTGAACTCCCGTGCAACATGGGTCCACTGTAATTCAAAGCTAATCGGGCACCCCAGAGGCTATACATGAATGACATGCTCCATTGTCCCATCAAATTTCAGATTAGAGCAGATTCCAAGACAAAAGTAGTATACACTTTAAGATGGTGACAGCAAAGCTTTAAACCAAACATTGAGTCCTTCTGAGCACAGGTCCATGAAGCCACCATGGACATTGGACTCATCTGAGGAGCTTTAATAAGTATTGATGCCTAGGGGCACCTGGGTGGCTCAGCCAGTTGGGTGGTAGACTCTTGGTTTGGTTCAAGTCATGAACTTGGGTTGAGCCCCTGAATCAGGCTCTGTGCTCATCAGGGAATCTGCTTCAGGATTCTCTCTCTGCCTTTGCCCTCCCCATGCTCATATGTCATCTCTCTCTCTCTCTCTCTCTCTCAAATAAATAAATCTTTAAAAAAAAAAAAGTGTTCATGCCTGGGTGTTGCCTTCAGAGGTTGTAATTTATTTGTAGTCTTGGCCTGAGTATTAGAATATTTACAAATACTCTAAGAAATTCTATGTGCAAGCAAGGTTAAGAACCACTGCGATTTAAAGGTTTTTGCATTATTGTTCAAGGTGAATGGAAAAAGTAACCAATATTCAAAGAAGCATATATGAGGACCATGGGTTACCACTTCTCACTATACTTTTAGAAGGATTACTTTTATTTTTATTATTAAAAACCATTCAGTGTCCCTTACCACGTTGAGAATGTTTCTCAGAAGTTTTGTTTCAATGACAAGTAGTTCCTATTTAGAGGAGATACTGATGGCATTTACCCAACTTCTAAGTGGTAATTAAAGCAGCACTGTTTGTAACAAGTAAGTATATAAATAAAAATAAAATGGAGGAAGATAGGAAGGAGGAGGAGAAAAGACAAGAAGAGAAGGGAGAGGGCGCCTGGGTGGCTCAGTGGGTTAAGCCGCTGCCTTCAGCTCAGGTCATGATCTCAGGGTCCTGGGATCGAGTCCCGCATCGGGCTCTCTGCTCAGTGGGGAGCCTGCTTCCCTCTCTCTCTCTCTCTGCCTGCCTCTCCATCTACTCGTGATCTCTCTCTGTCAAATAAATAAATAAAATCTTTAAAAAAAAAAAAAAGAAGAAGAAGAAGAGAAGGGAGAAGAGGAGGGAGAGAAGAAGAAAGAGCAGAAGGCAAACAAACAAAGAGAAAACAATTTACATGCCCAAAATAAGGAAATGATTAAATAAACTATAATATCTCCATGTAATTGATTACCATGCAACCATGTTAAAAAATGACATAGATCTAGACATGCTACCTAGGAAAGAAAATATTTTCAAAGCTATATAACTTATAGGAGTTCATTTATATAAAATATAAGTGGATAGGTTATCCATATATAGCTCTGTGTGTCCGTGTAGGTTGAGAAAAAAGTTCTGGAAGGATATCAATTAAAGGGATAACAGCTTTCAGCTCTGGGTAGTGGAATCTGTGTAATTTCACTGTTTGCTTTATCCATTTCTATGTAATTCAACTGTGTTACACTCCTGTGTTAGCAAAGAATAAGAAAAGAAATGATATAGGAATACAAAAAGAAAAGTATTAAATTCAAATTCCAAGAACATTGTATGCATTCACACATTTGTTTTCCACACGTGATGAAAACCAGCACTTCAGTTGTTTATGCTTTGCTTTCTCCATCTGAAAACTGTGAATGCTCCTTCTTACTTTTCAGACATCAGTGAAAGTTTCTATATGGTTCAGAGACTATGAATTCAAGCTATCATTTTTACAAATACTTAGTACACATTGTAACTTGAAAATAGCATAATTATATGTGAAATATTGTGAACAGAAAGTAATATGGGTTTCCTGATTTTGTTCTCTTTGACAAAAATCAAAGTCATCCCTCTTAGGCCAAGGCCACCATCAAAGACCTTATGATTTCCATTGAAAGAAGCAGGGGTAGGGAGTGATATTCTAGGATATTTAACAAGGAACAGTCTCACTCAAGTCCTTGCTATTGTTCCCAAAGATGTCCTTATTCTTTCAGGGAAAGATAAATGGTTGCAATTGTCCCTATTAGGATGGAGGATAATCAAAAGGAAAGCACTTCCTCACTAATTCCCATCTCCATAGAAACCGTTCGCTCCTCTCCTCAAGCCTCTTGTCTACAGGCATCAGTCCACAGTTTCTGATATTAGGCAGTCTGAGCCCAGAGCCTGCGTTCTCTCACATTGTGATACCTTGTGAGTTGAAAGAACGCAAAGACTCGTGCCAAATTTTTAAAGACCCCACTGCATCAAATTTAAATCCCTTCCTGTATTTTTTCAAGTTTCTAAGAAACTGTCCCAAACACAAGTTAAACAGACCCACGTAAAATGTGCTTGTTATCAGAGCACCCTTAATCCTGCAGATCCCTTTCTGTGATTTACGCTCAAATGGTGCGTTGATAAGAATTTCCTCTCTCCCTTAACTCTTTTTTAAATATGTATATCCTCAGAAAAGTGAGACAGGGCTGTGGGAATTTTTACCTGCTGTGTGAATAAGTCGCTTTAATGTGGAAGTGATAAATGAATAGTATTCAAGTCCCCACATCCCTTTGTTCCCATTCAGATCACAGGTTGGGGGATGTTTTAGTAAATAGCCTAAGGTTGATTGGAAATAATTTAACTCAGTGGTTAATTGGATTTAATAATTACACCAGAGCCTTAAGTGCATTGAAGTCCGTTGACCTGAAAAAGAATGATCAAACTAGAATTCTGTGTTTAGTTGGGTTGATAGAATTTTAGAGCTAGAATTTTAGAGATAATTTTAAGTCAGGATTCTAACCCTTGCTTGGGTCAGCTGAGGAACTTAAAAAATAAACAAACAAAACAGATCCTTCCCCTACCCACTGAGTCAGAATCCCCATGAGTGGGGCTCCCCAAATTTGCATTTTTGTGGCTATGCCAAATTATTTCTATGATCAACTAAATTTGGAAACTGCTTTTCTAGTATCACCTGTCATTCTCCCCCTTGTCTATTTTACAGTTAATAATATTGGTACACCATATCCAGCTCAGAGATTCCACACTCAGTACCGTCAAGATGCGGATGATGGAGAGGGTGAGCCATCTTCTTTTTTTTTTCCAAGAGAAACTGGACAACTAGGTTTTTAGATGGAATTTTCTAATTTTCTAAATGCTGTAAGAAAAACAAAACAGATGTTTAAACTGAATCATGGCCTTTAGGTACCAGTTTGTCACTTCCTTATAAATTTTTTTAAAAAATGACTCGTCAGACTTCATGCAAATGAGAATGCAACACTGGGAGAGAATAATTGAGGTTTTTTATTTTGTTTTTTTTTATCCCAATCCAAAACTCTTTCCTCTATCCTGTGCTCCCATTTCTTCAAGTGATAGCAACTTGTAAAAGTCAGAGGCAGGGTGACCTCCCAACATGAAATTCTATGATTTGATCCTAGGCAACAGCTAGAGGTCTTTTTTTTTGTAGCGATTTTACACCCTTCTTTTAAGAGACTCTCTGGGCATTTAAAAAAGCCTAGTTTGCACACTGGTTAAAATAAAAGCTAGTGGCTTAATGAACACATTGGACCATTCCTCTAATGATGTCCTCGGCTCCAGACCTACAATCAGAAGCTGACTGCTTGGTAACTTTGTTTTCATTTTACCTGTCCTGAAAATTAGCGAATTTTCAAAGTTCAGATTAACAGCCTTGAAAATGGGCTCCAGGGAATATTCACAAGAACTCTAGGGGAAAAGCTTAGCCGAGGACCCTTGAACAGTTTCAGCTCAGCAGCCCTCTCTCGTCGGCTACTGCTGGATGTAACCTTCGGCGACCAGCTCCTGTCCCACCAGCCCCAGAAGCAGTCTTTCCTCCAGCCCCCTCCGCTTCCCTGAGTGACAGTAAACCCAATGGGCAACCATCCTCAGCTGCAAAGTGCCTGAGTCCCGAGGTACTGAGAAGACTCCCAGGGCTACAACTGTCTTCCTCCAAAAGCATGAAATTCCACACTTGCTTTCTCACACGCCTTGATATGCTATCCCTTAGAAATGCATTTTGCTTAAATGGATGACCTCTTCTCAAATGAGAACCACCCCCCGGGAGGGCTGTACCCTAGGGTAGATTTGTTTAGCAGTTGGCTTTAGTTGAGAGCTACTGAAAAGCCACGGGGTTGGAATGCAGAGGAAAGGGAACTCAGGGGTCCCGATCGCTTCAGAGGGGCACAGACCAGTGGAGACCTGGTGGGGAGAGCAAACAACACAAAGATCTCCCCACTCCGCTAGGGAGGAAGAGATAAGAAAAAGAACTGGAAACCAAACCGAATCTTGCCTCAAAACTTGGGGATGTCTGGGGAAGGTGTGAGGAATTCAGGCCTGGCTGGCCTGAATTGTTGTTAGCCATGCTGAGGAAACTTCAAAGGCCTCAAATCTTGTTTTTTTCTCACCATACCTACCTCTTTTCCTCCCCTCCCAACAGTTTATTTTTCCCTCCACATCTTGAATTAGTAATTACTTTTTAGTCATTTATGTTGAAATTTCGTGTAAGCTGACCAGGATTGGTTTTTAATTCATACAAAGACAAGTTATGATTTTTCTGTTAAGACCTAAACCAAGAAAAAAAAAAAATCCTTATATTGATTAGACAGGCACATTTTATTCATTTTTTAATTAGTTAATGATTTTTTTCCTTTGGAATATCTCTGCATTATTGATATGCACTAGAGGAAAAAAACGTTCACCATTTTGTTGCTTAAAATTCAACAAATGTTGCAATTATAGTTGTTAAAAGTAGCTGACTTTAGAGAGCTTCTTTTTGCCTGGGATGCCCACTGAGCTCAGAAAGACTCTGGAGCAATGTGTTCCAAGTGTCTGTAAACTTTTCTGGTTTTTTTGTTTGTTTGTTTGTTTTTTTAACTTAAGAACTATGGGTTTGTCAGATACAATAAAAATGAATTCAGCAATAGTAATAACTTTCTTCCTTTCTTTCCTTCCTTCCTACCTTCCTTCCTTCCTTCCAACCTTTCTCTCTCTTTCTTCTGTTCAAAAACAACTTGTTGAATGCCAAAGAATTACTCTAGTCTCTTGGATTGCAAAGATAAATAAAACACAATACCTGTGTTTAAGGAAATACCATATATGTTTGCAAAATTCACAAGGTCATTTGTCCATTCCAGAATGAAGACTCAACGAATTGCTACATTGGAGGAGAGGAGGGAGTGATGAGCTCACTCTCCAAGGAAATAGTTTGGAAGGTCTGCAGAGAATGCACAGGAGCCACACTAAATGACAAGAGGGGTTAGTTAAGTACAAAAGGAAAGGGTCATTTTAAGCAGGAGGAATTGGCCGTCCAAAGGCAAAGTGTGATCAGGAAAATGTGTGTCGATTCCATGTGACTGGCAGTTGGTCAGAGACAATGGAAAGGTGGATTGAAATAGCAGTCATAGCCACAGAGAAAGATTGGAGAATAAGCTCAGTATGACATGCTACTAGATTTGGACTTAATTCTGGAGAAAATGGAGATTCGTTGACAAATGTTAAGTGAGACCAAAATTGTATCTTAACAATATGCCTTCTAGATCCATGGGGTGGAGAAGGGAGGGCAGATAAACAAAAGGTGATGTTTTCACATGTCTATTTTCATCCACTAAAGAACCGAAGGAAGGCAAGATTTCCTCATCTTCTCTGTACAGAAGTAGATTTAGGCTGAAAAACGTTCAGTTAGCTGCCCAAGGGCAAGTGGTAGACTGAGAACTCCCACTGTATCTGTTTCTCATCCCAGTGAGAATCCGTTGGCCCCTGCTGTCTTCTTCTCTATGTGTTAACAATAGCTACGAGTTAGAGGACACTAGCAGTTGGCCCCGCATCTTCTACGCACATTCCCTTCCTTGTCTCTTCTAAATCACAATGCAACCTGTGAAGTCTAGATGACTGCATAGTATAAATAAGGAACTGAGGTCTGGAGAGAGTAAACAAGTGCACAATGACACATTTGTCACAAAGCTGAGACTCCAAACAGCTCAACCCGAATCTGGAGACCAGCTCTCAGTTACTATGCTATCGTTCTGCCCAATATTTCAGAAGAAAAACAAAACCAGACCACGTCTGCCATGCAAGAGGCATTCACAGAGGTTGGATAAATGTTGAATGAAAGCTTGAGTGGTGTAGCCAATTAGGGGCAGAGCCAGGCCGAGAGAGAAACCAGGTCTCTGCACCAGCATTTTTCCCACAACCACACTTGACAGCAATCTACTTCGGACCTAATTTAGGCAGAAGAAGTTGTCAAGCCCACATGGAGAAAAGTTACAGAATGTCTGATGTTGGCTTGAAATCTCTGGCCTCCAAGATAAATCTTTCAAAACCTCATCTCCTTTCCGGTATGCTGCCAGTCCTGTGGGGTGGCTGAGGCAGGAACGGACCCTTAACAATGACCTAATAATCAGAACTTGAGAAGTTCAGCGGTAGCCTCAAAAAGCTAGAGGAGGCAGAAATCGGGATTTGTGAGGTTAAAATACAGAGCCTTAACCAATTTTTAAATTTTTAATTCATACACAGTGAGATCAGCGAAATAATGGGCAATGAAAAACACTTCCCAAAGAGAGCTCTCACTACATATCATACTTTGAACATTACCTATAACACAAGTTCTCATCAAAACATCTAGGAAAATGTGATTACACCAGAAAGAAAATGAAGGTATATACTAAGGAGACATTTGTCTTCTAGGAATTTAACTACAAAATAATTAAATTCAATGGAGTGTGTAATTATACAAAAACGAAACCTAATCTCCCTAGAAATTTCCCTCCCACTACCTCAGGGGAATGAGCCAGATCCTGGGTTTTTTCTTGTTTGCATTTTCTGTATTAATCTTGTCATGATTTGTAGAAAAGAATCCCAGTATACATTTCAGATGGGTTTCACATCTTCTGGAGTCTCACACAGGGCAAGAGTCTGTTTTGCCATTCTGCATGGTACTTCCGGGTCCCTCCTGGCAAGCAGATGTGTCTGAAGGCACAGTGGCCCTTGGCTGTGGCCCATCTGTGTGCCCGAGACTGTGGCTCTTTGTGGAACAGAAGCCTTTCTCATTACAGGTGCAGAGCTGAGATGAATGACTTTTTTTTTTTAACTGCAAAATTCAGGTATATCTCTTCATGGGCTAAACTCTGACACAGAATATGTCTTCTGAGAAGTACATTTTGAGGTAACCTCATTTTATTAACATTGAGTGGCTTATTAAAACTGTAAGGAGATAAGAAAGGAATGCATTTTTCAGATTCCAGTCCAACTTTTTATAAAACTGTTAACTATGTGATTCACAAAAATGTAAAACTCCTTTTCACAGTATAACTCGACCAGCCTCTTGCTTTGAGAGAGCGTCTTGGTCAGTATATGGTATCTGAAAATCAATAACAATGTTTCTGGATCCGGTGGCTATGAGTCAATTTATCATTCAGAATTTAATAGTTAGGTTCTTTTTTCTTCAGCTAAGTTTTCAGTCTTCATGTGAGGATGCTTAGAACCACCAGGAAATAAGCATTTCCTTTCAAGCCATCCTTGGTTATGTGTCGGCAGCAGGTTTAAAAAGCAGAGATCTAGTGTCTTTTCTCTGCCAGTTTCTCTCCTTATCCCTTCTCCGTGCCCTTTAAGGGGGCTTTGCGGGAAAGGAAGTCTGAATTACACCCTTAACTGCAGCAAGAGAAAATCTCAGACTCCATTACTCTTGCCTGGCGTCCACATGTATGTCCTCTGTAAGATTAAAGGATTAGTGAAAGAGTAAAAGAGGCACCGTAATAAATTGTCTTTTCTATCTTCCTGGTTCTCTTGCTGAAAGCATGACTGCAATTTTGGGATTCTAGAAGGCTCTTCAATATCAGATCCTCACATAGTTCCTTCCAGAACTTGCCCCCGCTGTCACTGCTTTTTAGGACCCTCGCTTGGCCATGAGGAGCCTGAATCAGAGGTTATAAATTTGGAAAAGCCTGACAGACTTCCCATCTTTCCTCTTTTACTAAGATAAAGCACAACTTGGAGCAAGGCTGGAGTCCCCAGGCTAGCTGCTTCCAGGGCTTATCAGTTCCTGAAGAAACTGATTTTTTTTTTTTTCTCCCAAGTCCTTTGATACATACTCTATGGGGAGAATTGGGAGTTCTCCGTAGTGAGTTTTCACATGACTGTTTTAAACCCAATACAAACATTATTGACCTAGAGCATTTGCCAATATGCTACTACTGTCAAATGCCCAAATCAAATCACTGTCTCTCTCCAGGAATCCCGTGGAGTTTACAGATGAATTCAATTGCCGAACTGGTATTTTTCCTGTGATCCTCTTCAGGGCCAGCGGTAAAAAGAGCAGAGGGCTTTTGGGATAGACTGTGGAAGTAGGAACAATAGGACTTAATGAAGTTTTGTTTTGTTTTGTTTTGTTTTGTTTTTTGAATGACTCCCTTTTACTTTGAGGCAGGAGTGTTTCACGAGAGATGAGGGAGAAAAGATTCCTTGTTCTGTTTGTGTACAAGCACGTGGATTTAATAATTGCGGGTCAAAATATATCACAAAAGCCTGGTCTTTGAGGAAAGGGCTGAATTTGCATCTAAAGAGGATAGCTGAGGGAGAGGTGGCCCAACTGTATCACGTTACTTGGTTTTCTATCTTTGTTTGACCCTTTCCCTCTTCTGAAGAGAAGATACACCAACCGTCCTCATAGGCTGGGAGCGTGAACTGTTCCTTGAGCTGGCCACAAGACAAGAAGCCTGGCTTGTTTTCGTCTTTCTTTTTTCACTTCTCTTTTATATATATGTAATCAGTATATATCAAAATACATTCAATATATTATTGAAAATATATATCATATATATAACATACATAAATACACATATAAGTATATAAATAAATAAAATATATAAATATTATGTATATATATGTAGTGAAAATAAGTGAAGTTTCAAGTATACAGTAGTGGCTGCACAGATATCAACTGACTTTTTTCTGACTACAGAACCTCTGTGGGCTCCAAGCAATTTCGATTTCAGTGACCCACTGAATTCTCCCTGCATTACAATGTCTACATTTACCAGACCCAAACAGAGAACTCCTTATGCTGGTTTACGGTTTTCATACCTATAAATGTATCTATTAACTATTTTCCATGCATAAGCGACTCTGGCCAGAAACAAATTTTTCATATAGAGTCTGACGAAACTAAACATTAAATTTAAGCGATTATGAGTTAGGTGACCAAAATCAGTCATAAAATAACTTGAAAATATTTCAATCCTGCACGTACTAATTTCTTCTCCACATAAAAATTTTGCATCTCAATGCTTTCAGTCTTAAACGACTCCGTTTTCTTTTTTCATAATTACATTTATAAATAGTAAAACTTAGAAAATGAGCATCTGATTCATTTCACCTTGAAAAAAAATCAGCTATAGATTATTAATAAGAAGTATCACATAATCTCCATAATAAAGCATATGCTATCGCGCAATATCTGTATCTTTTTTTTTTTCACTTGTTTGATTGAAACCACTAAGAATAGGGGTTATGTATGGGTGACTTAAGCCTCACAAGTTTGGTTTAACTTTCAAATTTTTGCTGATTTTGATTAAACTGAAGGGAGAAATATAGAGAAGATACTGATTTTAGGAACTGAGAGTGTGCCGTACAGATCATGACATCTGGTTGCCATCACAGTGAAGCTACTATTGTCCCTCACAGAGCCCCACGGGATGTCTACCTACTTCTCTCCCCTTCTCCTCCACACATTCTTGCCTTCCCCTCTCTAAGCTTTTGCTCATATCAAAGGACAGAAATAAAATATTTTCCAAGTCCTGTGCATCCCTTATGCTGCTATATGAGTTAGCCTGTACACACCATCCTATTTAACTTCCAAAACAATCCTCTGAGGTATGAGTCTCTACCTTCCAATTGAAGAAAATGAGGTATGCTGACTTGACTAAGGTCACAGATTAAGTAAGTGCCAGAATGACAAGTTTTTAAAAATGCTATGAAGTGTTGTTGCTAATGTATATAGAGTAAATGGTAGAAATGTTATGGGAGTGGCCCATTCTGCCCAGTGGGAGAAGAAGGGAGTGAGGTGTTAGTAGAGACTTCAGAGAAGAGATGCCTGGAGCTAAGCCGTAAAGATGAGGAAAAACCCAGAGTTTTCTGACTCCAAAGTCAAAGCTCTTCACACATTCACTTTCATTATCTCCTCTTCCTCTTTGTCCAAATAGATAAAATCTGCCGGTCAGCACCAAGTTCAGATTCCACTACCTTCATAAAAGCTTGCTGATCAGGGCGCCTGGGTGGCCTAGTTGGTTAAGCATCCAACTCTTGGTTTTGGTCATGGTGTCAGGGTCCTGGGATGGAGCCCCATGTCGGGCTCCATGCTTAGCCGGGAGTCAGCTTGTCCCTCTCCCTCAGCTCCTACCCCTACTCACTCTCTCTCTTAGCTCTAAAATAAATAAATAAACAAATCTTAAAAAAAAAAAAAAAAAAAAAAAAAAAAAAAAAAACTTGTTGACCATCTTCATTCTCTGAATTCCTTGAACAATTATTTATTAGACAATATAATTGGTGACTAAGAATATGTTTTGCCTAATGAGATCTCTTCATCATTGAAATGTTGGTGTTATAAATTCTTTATGTGTTTGTCCTTATTTAAGGCTTATCTCATCAAGTATACAGCGAATTTTCTTTATCAGACTTTTTGCTATTTTTCTTCTAGTGCCTTGAAAATTACCTCAAAATAATTACATGCTTAATAGGTCTTTCATATAATTTTAAGACATGTTCTATGGCCTTAATTAAAACTGAGTTACTGAAGTTCTAACCATGTACTTCACACTGCTATGCAAGTATGGTATATGAAGGAAGAAGAGGCAGTCAACCGAGTTTTTATCTATTCATTTGTTTGGAGGTTTTCTTAATTTTTTTTATCTATTTTCTTTTTTTATTTTATTTATTTATTTTTTAAGATTTTATTTATTTATTTGACAGAGAGAAAGATCACAATAAGCAGAGAGGCAGGCAGAGAAAGAGGGGGAAGCAGACTCCCTGCTGAGCAGAGAGCCCGATGCGAGGCTCGATCCCAGGACCCTGAAATCATGACCTGAGCCGAAGGCAGCGGCTTAACCCACTGAGCCACCCAGGTCCCCTATTTTCTTTTTTTAAGTAAACTTTACCCCCAACATGGGGCTCAAACTCAAAGAGAGAAAAGTCACATGTTCTACCAACTGAGCCAAACGGGTGCCCCAATATTTTATTTGATTGCTTTTAATTTTTTTAATTTGAGCAGAGTTGACACACAACGTTGCCTTACTTTCAGGTGTACAACATAGTGATTCAATAAGTTTTTACATTATACTATGCTCACTGCCAATGTGGCTACCATCTGTCACCATACAGCACTCTTACAATTAACTATCTCACATTGACTATATTCCTTATGCTATGCCTTTTATTACCTTGATTTATTCATTCCAAAACTGGAAGCCTGTATCTCCCACTCTCCTTCAACCATTTTTCTCTGCCATGCACGCCCCCCTTCCCTCTGACAGCCATCAGTTTGTTCTCTGTAGTTGTGGGTCTGTCTCTGCTTAAATTTTAAAATCTTTTAAATAAACAGAATCTTATACAGTGATCTGATTAAGCAAACATAAAGACCTGTCCACTTGGTAAAAAGTTCTTTCAGAAGTCAGTGTGTGTCTTCCTTCCCATCCTTTCCTTGTTTTACCAAGATTATACCCTAGAGCCTCGATCTATAATCCTTTATTGCAAAGGCATATTTGTCTCCACAGCAGTTTCCCTCTAACAGACACCACTGTCCTAGAAGAACAGATTGTGACCTATTCATTTTTATGTCACAACATCCAGGGCCTGACAGGTATATAGTAGGTGCTTATATTGTTGAGTGAGTAATGAAGGAATGGGCATATCCATTTAAATATAATCCTAGAACTGAGCTGTGGAGCTCCTGGGAAGTCATCTGGGACAGGAGAGAAGATTCAATTTAGAATGAAGCTTGAATTTAGTCATAAAAGATCAGTAGGAGTTTAACAACTAGTTATGGAGGAGAAGACATCCTAAGAAGAAAGCCCATGTGCAAAGGCATAGAATATGGGAGAGTCAATACAGTCAGGGAATGTGAGTCATAGTGGCCCTTGGAGCTCTTCAGGAAAGATTCGCCCTACCCCCCACAGAGACCTTGGTACTTGGACACCAACAATAAGTTTTCCTTCTGAGAAAAAGTGATAGGATTTCAACAGATTGTAGCTCCTCTGAAATCATTTATTGCAAGATCTCTTTCCCCTTTTCAGAGATAACCTGCTTATCTACTAGAGGAAGTACCATCTATAGATGCCCCTCATAAAAGTCCCTCTTAGTTTATAAAGTATGTTCTTATTTATGTTTTTTAATAAAGATATTATTTATTTATATGAGAGAGAAAGAAAGAAAACAAACCAGGAGAGTGGCAGAGGGAGAAGGAGAAGCAGGTCCCCACTGAGCGGGCAGCCCAATGACATGGGGCTCCATCCCAGGATTCTAGGATCATGACACTTAACTGACTGAGACATCCAAGTGCCCCATCTTATTTATGTTTTATTTAAAAAATAAAAATAAAAAATAAAACCTAGAAATAGCCCAAACAAGTTTTTAAAAAGTTGAAGAGTTTAGAATACCTGATTCCAAGACTTACTATATAACTGCAATAATCAAGACAATATAGTAGTGGCAAAATGAGCAAACAAAAGAAATATAAATTAATGGAACAAAATGGAATATTGATACAAAGCCACATGTATATGGTCAATTGAGGTTTTAACAAAAGCCATGATGATTCACTGGAGAAAATCTTGCCATGCCAACAAATAGTGCTAGAATCATTAGACACACACATTAAAAACAAACAAACTGGGGCACCCGCCTGATTCGGTCAGTGTAGCGTGCAGCTCTTGATTTTGAGATTGTGAGTTTGAGTTCCATGTTGGTAGTTGAGATGACTTAAAAACAAAATCCTTAAAAAAAGAAAAAACAATTTTACCTATCATCACATGCAATAATTAATTCAAAATTAATCATGGACCTAACAATTAAACCTAAAAAGTATAATATTTCTACAGAAAGACATAGGAGAACATAATTTTGACTAAGTTAGATAGGACATGAAAAGCATAACTCACAAAATCATGAAAGAAAAAAACTGACAAATTAGAGCTCATCAAAATGTATAACTTCTGTCCATTAAAATACACTGTTAAGAAAATGAAAAGACAGCCAATCCAGAGACTGGATAAAATATTTGCAACACATCTACATAACAAAGGATGTGTGCTCAGCAAAAGGAACTCTCAAAACCTAAAAGAAGAAAACAAACAACCCAATTACTAAATAAATAAATAAATATTTATTTATTTATTTATGCTCAAAATAAGGTTGAATGAATGTATCATTATTGAAAATATGCACATGGGAACAAAACAAGCGAAAATGCTTGACATTATTAATTTAGTTAAATGCAAATCAAAGTGACAATGAGATACTACTAAAAACCTATGGCAATGGCTAGATTTTTTTTTTAACTCTTTTATTTTTAACTCTTATCAAGCTCTGACAAGGAAACAGAACAGTTTCTGGTGAAAATGTGAAATGGTTATAGTCACTTTGGAAAAGTTTGGGAGTTTCTTTTAACGTTAAACATGTACTCGCTATACAACTCAACAATCTCATTTCTTTTTTTTAATAATATTTTTAAACACTTTTATTTATTTATTTGACAGAGAGAGAGATCACAAATAGGCAGAGAGGCAGGCAGAGAGAAAGAGAGAAGCAGTCTCCCTGCCGAACAAAGAGCCCAATGCAGGGCTCAATCTCAGGACCCCAAGACCATGACCTGAGCTGAAGGCAGAGGCTTAACCCACTAAGCCACCCAGGTACCCCAACAATCTTATTTCTTGATATTTACCCAAGAGATATAAAAACATATGTCCAGATAAAGATCTGCATACAAATGTTTATAGCAGCTTTATTTAGAACCTCCAAAAATTGAAAACAATCTAAATATGCGTCAACCAGTGAAGGAATAAGCAAACTGTTACACATCCATACCGTGGAGTACTACTCAGCAATGAAAAGGAGCAGAATACTGATACATGTGACATGAACAAATCTCAAAAGCATTATGCTAAGTGAAAGAAGGCAGACACAAAGACTTTATATTGTATGATTCCATTTATATGGCATTCTGGAAAAGGCAGTACAGAAGAGAGAAATCAAATTTATGGTTTCCAGGAATGGAAGTAGGGTGAAGAAAACCACTAAAGGGACTTGAAAGAGATTTTTAGAGTCATGGAATTTTCTATATCTTGCTTATGATGCTGGTTATACAACTGTGTATGTTTGGCAGAACTCATCAAACCACATTTAAAACTGTACTGTATGTAAATTGAATCTTACATGTGACAGAAACCAGTCTTAGCATCCCAAAATAAGATGAAAAAATAGAAATTAAACTATACTAAGAATACTTAATTGCTGTCCTGATGGAAAATACAAAAGGGATCTGAGACCCTTCCTTCATTCTAGTCCCTTGGTCATGTTGGACTAACAATGACCTTCTGTTTTTCCCTATCACCTCTGAGCCCAAAACAGCTCAAATGACTAAACACAGCACTTCAAGCAGAGGGCGTGGTTTTACATACCCAAACTCTAAAAGAACACAATGACAACCCCAAATCTTTGATTCAGCCCCCGAATCTTCTGGATGCAGACTCTAGAGTTTTATTTACAGTATATGGACTTAAGGCTGTGAAACATGTAAAGGTGCCTGGATGGCTCAGTTGGTTAAGCATCTGCCTTCTGCTCAGATCATGATCCCAGGATCCAGAATCCCAAAAATCGAGCCCCCCACTGAGCTCACTGCTCAACGGGGAACCTGCTTCTCCCTCTCCCTCTGCTGTTCCCCACTGCTGATGCTCTCTTGCTCTATCAAATAAAGAAATAAAATCTTTTTTTAAAAAAGACTGAAATATGTAGTATACACACAAAATTGCAATTCAGGACATTGGAGTGTTACCAGACTAAATCATTACTACTTGTGTGGGTTTCCAGTGGGACTGCCTTCTTGTCCCCATGACTGTCGTTTATTATCTGCATTACTTGTCTATACTCTGTTAACAAAGCAAAAGTGTCATTACCAGCAATCTACCTGCAGCCATGCCAATCAAATCACATCATCACCACATTGTCAAGTGTCCTTTGCTCATTAAAAACGTGTGATCAAAAAGTGAAAATCATTAAACAATTCCCTTAGGACAGTGCCCCTCTTTGGGTGCCTCTGGTGTTCAGATTCTAGAATAAATCATGTTTTTAAACATTTTATTTATTTGAGAGAAGGAGACAGAGAAACAGAGATAGCGAGAGAGCACATGTGGGGAGGAGAGGGAGAAGCTGGCCTCCCGCTGAGCAGGGAGCCCAATGTGGGGTTTGATCACATGATGCAGGGATCATGATCTGAGCCAAAGACAGATGCTTCACTGACTGAGCCACCCAGGCACCCCTGCAATAAATCATTTTGTACCACGAATAGCATGATGAGAGTGAATCCGAATGTCCAAAAAGAGTATGTGGAGAAGCGAGAGCAGCAGCCCCAGCACAAAATCCTCAGAAGCATCCATAAATGCAGGTATGCAAAAGCCCAAAAATGAATGATAGGAGAGGCGATTAAAAAAGCCAGGTCTGGTGACTAAAGCCAGTGGAGTAGAGATTCAAGAGCTTATTGGTCCACTGTGTCAAAATCTATCAGTAGAGATTGGAAAGTGTCCTATTAAATTTAGCAATGTCATGGTCAAGGTAATATACATTGAAGCTATAATTTGTTGCATAATAGAATCAAAAGCAGGATTTCTGGTTAAAAAAAAAGAAGAAGAAAAGAAAAAAGAAAGAAAGAAAAGAAAAAGGGGAGGTGGAATTAAAGATGGTTCTTGAAAGAAATATGCCTAGAAAGGAGAAGAAGGAAGATTAGACTCTAGCTTGAGTGAATGCAGAAAAGAGAGTCTATTTTTAGGTGGTTACGACTTGAGCAAGACGACAGACTTGGAGAAAAGTGTTTAAGTAGGGAGTGAGAGGTTAAGGACAGAAAGCAGAGGATTGATTTATACAGCAAGGTCCTTGGAGGAGAGAGATTAATTATTAGTATTGGATCCAAAGCAGAGGTTGTATGTTTTCATATGTATTCCCTCAATCCTCATTAGATTTTAAACTCCTTTATGTCAGATTCTTACATAAACTATATTTTTGCAGTTCCTCAGAACTTAACCGTAGTAGAACTATAATGAACAAATGGTGAGTCATTACACGAATCCTCCTTACCTAACCAAGATGGTAACATCTTCTTTCTTTTGGCTCAAAGTCAACAAGTTAAAATGAATTCAAGCCTTAATGGTCCTTATTTCTATCATTTTTATAATGTTGGTTATAAATACTATACATTTGGCCTTGATGTTCACTTTAATGATAAGCTAAAATCAAACATGGATTAGTGCACACAAAGTCTTATCTTCCAATGAAGCCTTCAAATGGGCCATGTTTGGGGAGGATGTTTTATTTATTATGGAAATTTACATACTTGCTTGGATTTCCACAGGTCTTGATAAAAACCAAGACTGTTTTCTAAACCTTGAAGCAACATTAAGACATGCCTGAAATAAGAACAGTGTTTGGAAAATTAATAGCTCAAAAGGTTATTTATTATGAGTGCTTCATTTTAGAGCAAAATTGTGAAGAGTAGCACATCTGTGCCCCCTAAACCCAGAGCTGCTTCCGACTGCACGTTGTAATCTGTACGGAGCCTTCTGGCCATTGTGGTCTGTGCCTGCACTGGCTTCATTTCATTGAAACTTCACTTTTCATTTTTTTAACGGGGCTCTCCCAAAGCAAACGGATCTTTTTCCCATTAAACCTCTCCTCCTACTATTTTTTTTCTTAGAAAAATATCATGAATCATCAAAATAATGAAAACAAATCTTCTGACAAGAAATAATAAGTGTTGGTGAGGATATGGAGAAAAAAACCCTTGTGTACTCTGGGTCGGAATGTACACTGATATAGCCATCATGAAAAACAGTATGGCAGTTCCTCAAAGAATTAAAAATAGAACTACCATTTGATTCAGTAATTCCACTTCTGGGTATTTAAGGAAAATGAAAACACTAAAACTCAAAAAGATATCTGCACCCCCACGTTCATCGCTATTTATGATAGCCAAGATATGGAAACAACTTAAATGTTCGTCAATGGATGAATGGATTTTTAAAAAGTATAGATTAAGAAATTGCATACATATATAATATTTATTTAATTATTCAATCCTTCGTTTGTGGAATGGAATATTATTCAGCCATAAAAAAGAATGAAATCTTTTTTTTTAAAAAAGTGAAATTTTGCTCTTTGCCACAATATGAATGGACATGGAAGACATTTTTTTTTTTTAAAGATTTTATTTATTTATTTGACAGAGAGAGATCACAAGTAGGCAGAGAGGCAGGCAGAGAGAGGAGGAAGCAGGCTCCCTGCCGAGCAGAGAGCCCGATGCGGGACTCGATCCCAGGACCCTGAGATCATGACCTGAGCCGAAGGCAGCGGCTTAACCCACTGAGCCACCCAGGCGCCCAACATGGAAGACATTTTATTAAGTGAAATAAATCAGACAGAATAAGACAAATATGGTCTGATCTCACTTTTATGTGCAATCTAAAGTTAAACAAACAGTTTAACTTTGTTTAAACAGTTAAACAAAACAAAACAAAACAAAACAAAAGCTCATAGATACAGAAAACAAGATGGTGGTTGAGGGGAGTGGGAGTGGAGATGGGGAAAATGGATGAAAGTACATTTGTCAAAAAGTACAAACTCAGTTATGAAATAAATAAAGCATGGGATGTGATTAGGATCCATAAAATAACTTCCATTTACATCTCATTGTATGAGACTTAGTCACTTATCCATGCCTTGCTTCAAGAGAGGCCAAGAAATATGGGTCAAATTTTTATGTGAAAATAAATCAGGTTTCTTTTACTTTGGAGTGGAACAGGTCCTTGGAGTCAACTCCATCACTGATTCTAAAGGTTAATGTGTAGGTTGATATTTTCTAGAAAACTAGCACCAGTTTTCTGAATGCCAGCTAATAAGTTGTTAATATTATTGTATATCTAGACACTGTAAGACACTAATTTCCCTATCCTGGCCAGCCAAGTTTCTGAACTTCTCAGTCAAATATCTGTTTCAGAGAATAGAATCTAGCTAGTTTATTAAAGATTTATTGAAAGACTGATTTCTGTTTATTAAATAGCTTATGGAATTGTTGGAAAGGCCAAAGAAACATGGGTCTACGTAGATATGCATTCATTAAAATCACATAACAAAAGGAAAAGCAGTTTCGGGGTGCCTGGGTGGCTCAGTCATTAAGCATCTGCCTTGGGCTTAGGTCATGATCCCAGGATCCTGGGATGGAGCCCTGCATCTGGCTCCCTGCTCAGCAGGAAGCCTGCTTATCCCTTTTCCACTCCCCCTGCTGTGTTCTCTCACTGTGTCTCTCTCTGTGTCAAATAAATAAAGAAAATCTTCGGGGGGGGGGGGGGGGAGGAAAAACTGCCCTGTATGACCCAGAAGCCACTAGCAAGATAGAAAAACTTGAGAACCACACCATTACCACCTACAGGATGGAAGCTGCCAAGGAAACACGAGTCAGTGCCACACAGTGTCAGCTAAAAGAAAGTAGAAGAAAGGGTAGAAATAGAGTTGCCACCTTTCTTTTAACTTAACAAAAGCATTTGAGCAGTTGATGGACAAACTTCTGTGACATCCAAAATCCTAGTTGAAGAGAGTCTGGAAGAAGGTTGGAAGGGATGAAATGAGAAACCATATGGATAAGATATGATTTACAAATGTCTATCTATTATAAAATAATCCTCTTTTTCTAAAGATTTTATTTATGTATTTGAGAGAGTGTGAGAGAGAGTAGAAGGCAGGGAGGGGGAAGTGGGGGACGGGGAGAGGGGGTCACTGGAGAGGGGAGGAGCAGACTCCAGGGCTGAGCAGGGAGTGGAGACGGGGCTCCATCCCAGGACACAGGGATCACAACCTGAGCCTAAAGCAGCCTCCTAACAAACTGAGCCACCCAAGTGCCCCCAAATAATCCTATCTTTGTCAAGAACTAAAACAAGGGAACATGGATAACTGAAGTCCAAAGGTAAATGGGGCAACATCATTTCAAATAGTACTTAAAATGTCCCCCTTCCTTCCTTTGAGTGGAAATTGTCATTAATAAGCGGCACAGTGTTTTGAGTTTCATTTTTGTTTCTACACGCCTCCTTCCACAGTGCACTAATAAGTAGTAAAAGAACTGAAAGAAAGACAGCTGTCAGGAGGAAAAACAAAATGTTTAGATCACTCATTTATTGGATAATCAGCCAAGGGAAAAATCTGAGCATTGGAGGAATGTTTCCGTACTGTGATGTTCAGACCAACAATAAAATATCTAAGAATATGTAAAAAGAATATGTGAAAAGACATGCAAAGAATAAAAAGTGTTGAGGTATTTGAGTAAAACAGTTCACAGATATTTTAAAACACAGAAGAAAGAGTGAGGGACAAAGGGCCATAAAAGGGCATACTAATATGAATCACAATCCTTAACTAAAAATGTGTGCAGTGAAACTAATTTGAGTTCCAGCACAAAGAGTTTAACTAAGTGGGTTGTAGCCAATATTTGCTTTTCTGTGGGCCTGCACTGATCAGATTATAAATTTGGCCAGATTATAAATAAGGTGGGTGATGGGTCTCGTGCTAGTTGAAGCCCAAAATTCTTCCCTTATGCGAGGCTTGGCTCTCTTTCCATCCACTCTTCTCCCTGATTCAGCTGCTTTTCTCCAGCTCTCAGTTTAGCCACCAGTTACACTTTTTCTGCAATCCCTAAACTGCCACATAGTTACACTTGAATGTTTGCTGGATTGATTAATGATTGAGTGTAACAGTCTCTTCAGCCTCCCATTTCCCTGCCATTACCCAAATTAGACACACTAGCCTTTAAAAGATGAGTGCCTCTCATCCTCATAACAAAGAAGAGAAATGACTTTTGCTCCGTCATGGTCCCCATTCCCTAATTACTAAAACTTCACTTGTTAGTCAATACCCAGTAACTCTTCTCAGCCAGAAACTTCTTTCTTTTTAAAGATTTTTTTTTTTTTTTTTAAGAATCTCTACACCAAACGTGGGGCTCAAACTCACAACTCCAAAATCTAGAGTCACATGCTCCACAGACTGAGCCAGGCAGGCTCCCCAGAGACTTTTGTCTTCTTGATCCTGGATTTGAGGCTGAGCAGCTGAAACTCATCCTCGACTTTAAGACTGGCAATGATTACCTGGGTAAAGAAGTTACTTTTTTTCTTCTTCACTCCAGAGACTTTTTTTTTTTTTAAACCCTGTGCTTGGACTGCTCCAAACCGAGTTTAGAGATTCCTGTCTCACACCTCCCTAGCACCTGGACCTAGTACCATATGGCAGATGAGTTTACAACAATGGCTGCAACAGTACTTACCAGTCTGTGTGCTTTTCTTAATGACATGATTCTGATTCTTCTCCCAGGAGGAGTCTATGTTCCCTCTCCCTTGAATCTGTGATTATGGTGGAAGGGATGTCATGTGCACCTTCTGGGGCTGGGTCACAAAGGCAATAAAGCTTCTGCTGGGGTCTCCTGGGTGTGGCTTGCTCTTGGAAGCCATACTATGGATGAGACTGTCCACAGTGGTCCCATCTAGAGGCCAGGGAGAATGTTCTAGTGGACAGCCCCAAGTGAAGTCACCAAGTAGACGGTCATTTCTAGATATTTAAATGAAGCCACTACCAGCTGATTACAGGCTCTACTGTTGGAGTCATCCAGACTTTGACAAGCCATTCCCACTGTGGCCTATGCAAATCCTCATCCTCATAATCCATGAACATAATAAAATGATTGTTTTATCTACTAAGTCTTAAGAGCGTTTATAATGTAGCAATAGTTACTAGAACAATGATTCATCTGAAAGATGTTATTGGGTTCCTAATATGTGTTAAATGTGCATTTTCAGTCCCTCCCCAGGACTCCTGGTCTTTTCCTATGGCAACGTGAAAGACTTTTTCTGGTCTTCAGAGGACTTGCAGCTGCTCTTCCACTTCTCCTAGAAGTCTGTTTGACTTCCGTCTTCAGAAAGTCTTTCCCTTAGCCCAGTGCTCTCTGTGTTATGTGTTTTTGTCTGAAACACAATAGCTGTGTGGTTACTAAAGCTAGTCCGTCCTTCGGAGATGCTAAGACTCTTTGCCTATTATTCTAAATCAGTTCTAAGTCAATGTCTAAGCCAAAGCTTCCCGGTTACCACTTGGTTCAGATGGGGAACCTCCCAAGAGTTTATTTGTCCAGTATGTTGCCTCTGCAGCAGATCCCATCTCACTGACCTTTCTGGCTACATTTGGGGCACAAATACCACCACATTAGAGAATGACTTTGGGGGTCATTAGGACACATACATCAACTATCACATTGCCCAGCACACTGCAGGACTCAATGTATAATAATATTTTGATCTCTTCCTCTCTCATTCAGAAGGTCTTAAATTCCCACAGGCTGTCCCAGCATATTCTTGTTTATAATGGGAGAAATATTCTAAGGTCAAAATCCATTTCCAAAGCCAAAATTATTGTCATGCTCTGTGATTAGTCTTCCATCTGAATTTTTTTTAACCTGACAAAATGTTTATCAACATTTTAAATATTGTGTTTTCAGCATCATGACAATTTCACAAATAAAATTCTTCCGCAGTGTTGATGCAAAATTTAGAGAAATTTTCATACAGTTCATCTTAATTTCTTCAGTTGATTTTAATTTAATGCTATTTCTCCTGTAGAAGTCCAGAGGTTTACAGACATGTTCCCAGAGCCCTGAAAGAAATATTGTTGTTGTTTTTGTTGTAAAATGGGCCATGTCTATTTAAATATAATTTTTAAACAATGGTTTCAAATTTGTGCTCACTGACTCTTGACAGGGCCAAGTTAAGGGAGTTCCTGAATCTGTATAGATCCATCATATTTTTAGACTGTATAAATGAAATCCAGCACACAGCTTTTCTATTACCCATCACATGTATATAGATACTATTATAACTATTAAAGTGCTACTGAAAATTCATTCCTATTAGTTTTAGCAAAATTTATTTTTTCAAGCAATGGTTAATGGAAGCATAATAACTATGATAGAGGAATACAGAAAATACTTTCCATGTGAAAAGGGTCCTTCTGCTCAAGAAAGATCAAGTGTCATTTCTACTCATCTCCTAGTTCTATTGTTAAAGATGATGGAATTAGGTGACCACCCTAGGGAACTGAGGGATATTTCAGAATTACAGCTTCTCATATGAAGGTTACTTAACCATACATAATATTCATAATTTTCACCAAGGGAAAACAAGGGTTATTTCATAACATAGGCCACATTATAATGCCAGGATCCAACCGGAGTGTGAGTGCATACATGTGTGTGTGTTTCATAGAGGGCGATGGCTGTGGTTTTGTACAGATCTCTGATGTAACAATACATAATGTGATGGAAAATGGTTGGCAAATTAGTCTGTAAACACCCCATCCCAACCCTGAATTGATTAAGATATTCTTCATAGAAAATATTCATTTCCAAAAAAAAAAAAAAAAGATTAGTTTGAATAAGCCCTTGTTTCAGATAGTTTTTTATTTTCCCACACTTACATGACAAAGAATAATTTAGCTAATCTCTTTCTATGGTATTTCTGGCTTATTTCTTAAGCAGAAGGATTCCTGTTTTGAGAAAATTCATAAATGTCCACTTTTCTTTCAAAAACCTGGGTGACCTCTAATATGATTTCAATTTTACAGGGGGTGGGGGAGGAATGGCCAATGGGAATCACGTAAAAGTTATTGGTTCACTGCCGTTATAATGAAAACCATGTGTATGGGGAAATTTACAGCCATAAATCTCTCAGTGCATATAACTTCTAATTAAAACCTCATAACAATCTTCTCCAAATAATGAACACAATTTTGAGATCGAGTTTAATTTCATTATTTCAGAAATGGACATGAGATCTGAGTGTCTGGGAACGTATTGCTCCGGGACAGTGACGAGGATACCAGGAGAAAACATCATAGTCCCTGTATCTCAAAAAAATGCATTAGGAAGGAGGCTGATGGAAAAAAAAAAAAAAAACACCATTTATTGTACAGAATTAACATCCAGTGGGTTTCAGATATATGATTTGGTTAGGAAGTAATGACTTTAGATAACTAGTCTCTCCAGGAAGTGTATCATCCTCTAGACAGAATTCATACTATATTGCATAAAAATTATCTGAGCTATGCCGAGAACACAGTTCATACTATACACTGTTTTGTTGATCGAAGGGATGGAGTGTGTGCACTGTTGAACCCTGACAGCTACTTTGCCTCTTGGCAACTCCTTCTGGCCAATCCAAATAGTGTTAACAAATTCCAGAGAGGACAAGTGTCTTTCCAGAGGAAGACAGATTGCATAGAGGGCATACAATAAAGTCTCAACGATTCCAGTGTAAGCCAAATTTCAAAAACATTCCATGAACAATGAAGAAAATATTTCCTTTCGGTTAGAATCGTAAAGGGAGAACAGTAATTTGGCCTTTAAAAGGGTATGTTAACTGCCTTCTTTATTGACGATGGTTTCTTATCTCAGTTGGACAATATTGATAATGGTAACAAACATGTTTAATCTATTAGTTTAAATGGAGCACTTATTCTGCCCTAAGGAGCCCTCTTTGAACTCCTTTTCCTTCTCCTGAAAGTCATGGTTAATCAACACGCATAAATCACTATTAAAATACAGTAAATCTAATGGGTGTATTACTTGCCTCTTAACATCAAGTTAGTTCATCAACTATGAATATACTCTGATAGTTGATAGAAATGACAAACGGTACTTTTACTGAAGCAAAACAACATTTAAGCACAGGTAATACAGGTGATAAACTTCCAGCACTGGCTCAGCGAGACCACATATGCAACCGCCTCTGCGCCAATGCAAATAGAGTTTTATTGAATGCACCTGATTTTAAGCCCCTTCCAGTGTTCCCTTTTAATAGCTTCATAAGGACCAGTTACAATCCAGCCGGCTTGTGCACACGTGCTTAAAATTCAGAAGCTACATCAGACAAGTTTATCAACGTACAGAAACTCATCAGAAGCAGCCTAACATGGATTTAATGTTTGAAGCGGGGAGAACTATTTTTAAATTAACCTGGCCCTTTGTTGTAAATTATTTTCACAATCTGCTTAGAACATCTAAGGCCCGGCCTATCAAAGGGTTCCCAAGACCCTTAATGCAGGCCCAGCCTTTTTTGTGAAAGAGCTCAAGCTGCTGGCTGCAACAAGGACTCTGGGATTACGACTACAGGAGGGTACCCAAGAGTGATCATTCTTCGCAGACATCTGCAGCCATTGAGAGGCGACCTGCTCTGAGGGCCGGGAAGCAGGCCATTATGGTCTGGCCCTCTGTGTCCTCTCTCAGCTGCAAGCACACACAAGTGCCAGGTGCAGAAGCCTCGCTCAAGAGGAGACTATAGACCAGGGTAATGGTCACGGCGATTACGAACTGATAATTATTCCCTCCCTGTTTCCTTGTTTCAACCAACCGGTTGCTCCACAGATTATTTTCTCTTTATTACTGAAAATGGTATCCTATGGCTCGGGGCTGATTATATCTTTCTTTCTGGCAAGACTTTTATTTCAAAATTATGTAGCACGTAGTCTGTTAGATTGGACCGATTAGCCACAAATCTTAAGAAATCACCCTATTGAATATTTCACAGTGGAAAGTTGGAGGATTAATGCAAAATATTATACCCTTTTTTATTCCAACTATAGCTCCATATGTGGTCCACCTGACTTTTTTTTCTTTTTCTTTTTTTTTTTTTAGTCTGTACTGACTCTTAGGTTCTCTTTCTCTATCTGCATTTCACTAAAATAGACTGAAGAAGTTGTATTTTATTTCTGCCATACCTACTAAAACACACCACTCTGCTTGCATTCACAAATGTGGCACAAATTTTATCCAATACGATAAAATAAACATTCTTAGGGTTGTGTACTCTATGGCCAAACACTAATTAAAAACAGGATGAAGCTTTTATTTCCCCCATTAGAGATATGAGAGCCAAAGCCTTTCAGGAGAAGAATGGTTTTCAGTGCTGTGCAACGTAGTTGCTAAAGACTGTTGGAACACAAGTTTCAAATGAAGATTGTACAAGTAAGGGGAGGGGGGGGTCCTCTCAGTGATGCTACCTTCAGTGGCTATCTGCCAAAACTGAGTGCTGGGAAAGAAAGAAATTTGGAATGTGGTGTTTAAAAATTAAATAACTGGAACAATGGTAAAATGGGCACAGTGTGTTCACACAAGTGAATATATTCTTTCATCCAGAATCTCACAACCACCAGTTTGCCAAGTTTTTATTAGTATAAGAACATTTGAAGTCCTATAGATAATTTCAACCAACATCAGTGACATCTTAAGAAGAGATTAAACATTTCTGGAAATTTTGAAGCCATGAGAGGAAAAATCGTTTTCCATCTTTTTGTTCTTTTCCTCAAAGGGGGAAGTAAAAAAGAGAGAGAGAGAAAGAAACCTAATTTGGGAATATTAAGATCATGAAATAGTGAAGCATGTTTTCAAGATCTAAATAAAACTTTGCTACCTTATGAATATTACCTATATTATATAGAAATGAGTTTGCTCACCAAATTATTATATGTATATTAAATTTTAAAATAAAGTTCATCAGGCAGTGTAAAACTTACTACTTTTATTCCCATTTTTAAAAAAGCAAATAAACAAAAGCTCATGCCATTGAACTTCATGGAATCCAACACTTCTTTCTTAACATTTTCTAGAATATGAGAAGCAAACCAAGACCATCAAGAAAAATAATATTTTTAAAAGTACTCTACTGTGTCAAATGAATTCAGAAAGCAGTTCTTCCCCCCAAGGAAGTGGATTTGAGAAGAAAAGAGAAAAAACTCCATTGACCATTACTTTTGCTCTATGAAATATTATCTAGTACTCTCCCTTGGAATTGCATGTTCCATATGACATTAGCTTCTTTCTCTCTTGCAGTATGGAAATGTTTCCATATGTCAGAAGTTGGTCTCACCATTTCGCTAAGGGAAATAAATAAAACAAACAGAATTCTGTGGCCAGCTTGAACATAAACACCAAGTCACAAACATCAGGTACAGATCCAGCACTCACAGTCCTTCAGAGCTAGCTATCCCTAGCGCTTCAGTCCCTTGGGGTTCAATCTTGGCTCAGACTGGCTAGTAAATTTTCTATACAACACCAGATTGTTAGGGATTCCACTAGGATTTATACGTGAGTTGTAAAAATACTTATTATTGAGCCTAATATATATATTGAGCTTAATATATATATTGAACCTAATCGAGATAGATAGATGATATAGATATACATATACATATACATATAGATAGCTAGTGTCTAATTCATATGATATGTCTACTGTGATTCAGATATTTGGATGTTTTCACACACCTATTAATCTAAGGTAGAGAGTGATTAATTTCCTCATTTTCTTCTGCCCTGGTCATTTTTAGCAAAAAAAGCAATATGGTTTTTAAATTCTGATTTCTACAAGAATATATAAGATTGCCCTATTTCTGGTGTAGATCCAAGATCATAGGGTCCATAAGTGCACTGAATTCTCCCAGTTTCTTCTCTGCAGAGCAATGTGAGTGTCACCTCTAGGCAGAAATGCTTTGGCTCTGACTTCTAGGCCTCCGCTCCAGTGTCGATATCCATCACGTAGAATATTTAATAATCCAAAACCATTAATCATTTAATGAAAGTGGCTTCCTGATATAAGACTTTTGGGCAATTTCCACCACCCCCGCCCTCAATTTTTTACCCCCTTATTATCTCACTGTGAACCGATCTGGAGATAATAACATTGAATTCACTGAGAGTTGTTTAAAACAGCGCAAAAGTCACACAAGTGCACCCAAGCGCCTGGCCTGATACTCTGTTTTTGGACAAACGGAAGCACACCATGCCAACTAGATCTTATGCTCAACCTCATCTGCTTGGAGCAAATTGGGCTCCTTTCGCTACCCAGAGTTCTACTTCCTCGTAATTGGATAACGAGCCTTAACTACTTTTTGAAAGCAGTATCTGCCCTTTGGCACATTATGATGCATGGTTTTGTTTCTTGCTATTGTCAGGGGGATGCCAGGGGTGGGGGATGCTAAACATTTTAAAGTATGGAAAAACTTCACAGGGAAGCTCGCTTTTCCCTTATTTGTTGTGAATGCATTCGCTGGTTAAGAATGCTAATAATACGGAAAGAATTCCCAGAACTTTGTGGGAAAATTCCACATATATAGGAGTTAAAAAGATTCAGTGATAGGACTCGAGTACAGTCCAAAAACAAACATTGTGGCTGTGGACTTGACTTAGCTAGTCTTTAAAGCAACGGTGCGAAGCAGTAAGTCTTCAGTGTAACCTCTCTTCACCTCTTTGCTATGTGTGACTTGTAGTTTTCTCAGGCATAATGATGTCACTGTGTACTTTCATGATAAATTTTCAAACCCAGATGCATAATGTTCAAACCCAGGCTACCTTCACTCCACCCTAGAAGTATCTATACAGTATCTTGCTTATGGAAAACAAATAATTATTTTGGTTCCTTTTTTTTATGTTAACTTGGGTTCCTAGGTTTTTACATTTTTCTCTAGAAAGTCAATGAGTTCTTCAGATGCCCAAGATTTTCACTTTCCTGAAAAAAGATGCATGAATGAAGTATCGATTTTATAAAAATTGCAGTTTTATCCTGTACTTCTTAATGATCACAGTTAGAATGAACTTACAACTTGAGATTTTCGTATTGTGAACAACAACACCACTGTCTGGCCAGCACTCAACTTCTAGAACCGCTCCTTCCCCAGCTCCAACCTCGTGGGCCCAAGAAAGAGCAGTGGTGATTTTTTAGGCCTCTGTCACCCACCCCTCAAACACAGGACCACAGCTGATTGGTCCAGAGGTGGGCACCTGACTCAAAAGGACCAGTCAGATTCCTTCTTCGGGCCTTTCCAACTGAATCCAGTGTAGGGAGTTGGCCTTTGTCCTGTGGAAACGACACAATGAGAAACTCAGTTGTTTTTCATGATCATGTTCCCCGTCCCATGGTGCGGGGAGGGAGTGGGGAGGAGATGAAACTAACAGCAGCAGCAGTCATGTCCCCAGAGCCAGCCTTCCAACGCCCCAATCCTGTCTTTACTCTTCTTGTGATTTAGCTCTTCACTCCTTCCCTTAAGTTAATGCATCTGCCCATCTCGGCTACTGCAATTAATACCTTTGTGCTAAAACCTAAGGAATATAGATTTTGAAAATAAGAGATTGATGATTAAATTGGAAGCCGAAACTTCTTGACATTGGTGTTTGTTTTCATTTACTCCTCTGCACAATAACCAAGGAAAAGGCTGTTAACAAATCAGAATCTCCAAGGTGTCCAGCCAATTTTGCCCTTGCCTCCAAAATCCTGTATTGCCCATAGTGAGAATCAATAAGGCAGCAATTATCTGGTATTTTCTATTTTCTCAGCACTGGCAGGGATGTAAGAGAAAGACAAAAAATGCGCCATTTGATTACATCTGCCTTATATTACTCACTTAGTAAGGAGTTACTGCCTTCGTAATTTAGCTAGAGTCACAAGGGTAGTAAATTTAAAATTAGGCCAAGATTTAAATACAGGAATTATTTCAGAGTCTAGTTTTTGTGTTTTTTTTTTTTTTAACCACCGACTATGAGTTATTCTTTTCTTTTTTTTTTTAATTTTTTATTTTTTTATTAACATATAATGTATTATTAGCCCCAGGGGTACAGGTTTGTGAATTGCCAGGTTTACACACTTCACAGCACTCACCATAGCACATACCCTCCCCAATGTCCATAACCCAACCACCCTCTCCCTAGAGTTATTCTTTTTTAATAAAGAATATATCTTTCAAAGTACTCATGAAAGAAATTGAGGAAGACACAAAGAAATGGAAAAATGTTCCATGCTCATGGACTGGGAGAACAAATATTGTTAAAGTCTATGCTACCTAAAGCAATCTACATATTTAATGCAATCCCTATCAAAATACCATCCTTTTTTTTTTTTTTTCAAAGAAATGGAAGAAATAATCCTAAAATTTATATGGAACCAGAAAAGACCTCAAATAGCCAGAGGAGTATTGAAAAAGAAATCCAAAGTTGGTGGCATCACAATTCCAGACTTCAAGCTCTATTACAAAGCTGTCATCATCAAGATAGTATGGTACTGACACAAAAACAGACACATAGACCAATGGAACAGAATAGAGAGCCCAGAAATGGACCCTCAACTCTATGGTCAGCTAATCTTCGACAAAGCAGGAATAAATGTCCAATGGAAAAAAGACAGCCTCTTCAACAAATTGGAAAGCCACATGCAGGAAAATGAAAATGGACCATTTCCTTATACCATACGAAAATAGACTATACTATACGAAAATAGACTCAAAATGGATGAAGGACCTCAATGTGAGAAAGGAATCCATCAAAATCCTTGAGGAGAACACAGGCAGCAACCTCTTCGACTTCAACTGCAGCAACTTCTTCCTAGAAACATTGCCAAAGGCAAGGGAAGCAAGAGCAAACATGAACTATTGGGACCCCATCAAGATCAAAAGCTTTTGCACAGCAAAGGAAACAGTTAACAAAACCAAAAGACAACTGACAGAATGGGAGAAGATATTTGTAAATGACATATCAGATAAAGGGCTAGTATCCAAAATGTATAGAGAGCTTATCAAACTCAACACCCAAAGAACAAATAATCCAATCAAGAAATGGGCAGAGGACATGAACAGACATTTCAGTAAAGAAGACATCCAGATGGCCAATAGACACATGAAAAAATGCTCCACATCACTCGGCATCAGGGAAATACAAATCAAAACCTCAATGAGATACCACCTCACACTAGTCAGAATGGCTAAAATTAACAAGTCAGGAAATGACAGAGGCTGGTGAGGATGTGGAGAAAGGGGAACCCTCCTATACTGTTGTTGGAAATGTAAGCTGGTGCAGCCACTCTAGAAAACAGCATGGAGGTTCCTCAAAAAAGTTGAAAATAGAGCTACCCTATGACCCAGCAATCACAATACTGGGTGTTTACCCTAAAGATACAAATGTAGTGATCCAAAAGGGCATGTGCACCCAAATGTTTATAGCAGCAATATCCACAATAGCCAAACTATGGAAAGAACCTAGATGTCCATCAACAGATGAATGGATAAAGAGGTGGTATATACACACAATGGAATACTATGCAGCCATCAAAAGAAATTAAATCTTGCCATTTGCAACAAAGTGGATGGAACTAGAGGGTATTATGCTTAGCGAAATAAGTCAATCAGAGAAAGACAACTATCATATGATCTCCCTGATATGAGGAAGTGGAGATGCAACATGGGAGGTTAGGGGGGTAGGAAAAGAATAAATGAAACAAGATGGCATTGGGAGGGAGACAAACCATAAGAGACTCTTAATCTCACAAAACAAACTGAGGGTTGTCAGGGGGAGAGGGTAGGGAGAGAGTGATGGGGTTATGGACATTGGGGAGGGTATGTGCTATGGTGTGTGCTGTGAAGTGTGTAAACCTGGCGATTCACAGACCTGTACCCCTGGGGCTAATAATACATTATATGTTTATAAAAAACTAAAAAAAAAAAATTCAAAAAACCTCGTTATTTAAAAAAAAAAAAAAAGGAAAATAATATATCTTTCCCCTCCACCTCAATATTTATTTTGACAAAAACCCAACCTAAAGAAAAACTGAAAGAATGGGACAATGAAAAATCCATATACTCTTTATCTAGATTCACCAATTGTGGTTCATTTGATCATTCTCATGGTAATTAAGTAGGTAGGTGGACAGATAGTTGCCAAGCCATTTGAAAGTAACTTCCAGCTATCATGACACTTCACCCCTAAATAATTCAGTGTGTATCTCTAAAGAATCTAAGCTGAACAGAGTTCCTCCCCTGTTTCACCTTTCTTAGCATTAATATTTTTGAAAGGTCCAGAGCAGTTGTCTTGTAAAGTATCCTACAATCTAGATTTGTCTGATCATTTCCTCATGGTTAGACTGAGATTACACATTTTTGTCAATAATAAGAGCATCCCATCAGGAGGCATATAAATCCATCTGTTTGATAGTGATGCTGCTAAATTTGATCACTTGGTTAATACAGTTTCTATCCGCTCTCCCATTTAAAGGTGCACTTATTTCTTTGTAATTGTTTAGTAACTTTATCATCAATCATTAATCTTTGCCTCAATCAACTATTTTGCTAATGATTAAAAAGTAATCTCCTAGTTGCTTTCCACATTTTATTAAGGTATTTCTGCAAGAAGAGCTTTCTGTCATTGACTCTTCAATTGTTTTTTTAATATCATGATAAAGTCGTGGCTTAATTTGTATTGAGTGTGTTATGATCCCTTACTACTATTATTCATTTTGATCCTTGAATTATTCCAAATGAGGACAGTGGAAGCCGCCAGCAAGCTAGCTTCTGTGTCCTTCTGACATGTTCCCATTACTCATTGAGATTTGCTTTCTTTGTTAGAATAAAATGTTCTAGGCTCATCTTGTACTTCCCTATTCCACACTTGAAATCAGCCATTTTTCCTTGGAGGTGTGGACCTTCTACTAGGGAATGGTATTACAGACTGAGATATGGATGCTGGAGATGCTTGTTGCTTCTAGAGTGGTGTTATTAGGCTCTCTCAGTGGACTGAGCTGTGAGCTGAATTTTCAAAAATGACTTGATCCTTATGCCTCCCATTCAAATCTCATACCATGGATTTTTGCTCTTGTCATAGGATATTTCTATATCCTCCTAGAACCCTAATTACCAGTGATATCAACATTATTTAAACATTTGTTCTATTCTGCAATACATAGAAAATCAGTTAACATTAATGCCATCAACAAATCTGCCAAGTTCAAGTTTTCCTTGCAGTTCTTGTCTCAGTTTGTGCTATTGACAGTACAGAACCAGAAGACTGGTATCCTGGATGGTCACAGGCTTATTCTGAGATATAATTGAGTTCATGTGTCTGTCACAGTCCTTTCACATCGTGGTCCCCTCATTCCTGAAACTGTTGGCTATCTTTATTTTAGCTCAAATATGTTTCTAAGTAACTTTTTCGGGGTGATATATATTTTCTGAGATCTTGCCATATCTCTGAATTCTTTCTGTTGTCTTTATACATGAGTGGAAATTTGTATCTCCTGGTCCATTTATTAAGTTAATTCCAAATGTGTTATAAATCTGATGTTATTACTGGAACTTTATTTAAAACTGGAATTTTAGGAGCACCTGGGTGGCTCAGTGAGTTAAAGCCTCTGCCTTCAGCTCTGGTCATGATCCCACAGTCCTGGGACCGAGCCCTACTTCGGGCTCTCAGCTCAGCAGGGAGTCTGCTTCCTCTTCTCTCTCTCTGCCCACCTCACTGCCTACTTGTAATCTCTGTCAAATAAATAAATAAAATCAAACAAACATATAAATAAATAAATAAATAAAAGTGGACTTTTGTCTTGTTGTTTTTCTGATTATAATGATAGATATTGGTATCTTTGTTTTGAACAAGGTCACATTATTAAAACCATCTTATAGTTCAAATGGTTTTAATTGATTTTTGTGGCTTTTCTGAAAGATAAATATATTATTTGAAGATGCAGCTCTTCTACTTAAATGGTATAGGTAAGTGAATCAAAAAGTTGTTTACTCACCCCAATATTTGTTAGTACAAAATGACAGCATATGAACAATTGTTAAAACATCCAATGTGATAAGAAGAGCTGATGTACTTTTGCTCCGGTGCATTAAAATCAGTGAACATACATAGCACTGTTTATTTTTTTAATTAATTTATTTATTTTGAGGGTGAGAACATGAGCAGGAGAGGCAGAGGGAGAGGGAATCTCAATCAGACTCCCCACTGAGTGTAGAGCCCAACACAGTGCTCCATGAGGGACTCGATCCCATGACCCTGAGATCACGACCTGAGCCAAAACCAAGAGTCAGATGTTTAACCACTGCAACACCCAAGCATCACTAAGTACATGTTATACCTGCAGAAACGAAATCAAATGCTAGTGCTAGTCATAAACCTTGAAATGAACATAAAATAAAATTAGACTAAGTAAATTATTTAGTAGCAATTGCCAATGTCATTAGTAAATTAGACAACTGATAAACTACCACAGTTAGGGAGAAGGATACCAGAGTAAAAGCAAGCTCAATAATTTACCCAACATTACAGTATATTCTTTCTTTTTTATATTGATTGATTGGATTTGAAAGAGAGAATGAGAGAGAGAGAGCATGAGAGGGGAGAGGTCAAATGGAGAAACAGACTATCCACCGAGCAGAGAGCCTGATGTGGGGCTCAATCCCAGGACCCTGGGATCATGACCTGAGCCGAAGGCAGAGAGGCTTTAACCCACTGAGCCACCCAAGTGCCCCTTGCAGTGTTTTTTGTTTTTTTTTTTTTTTAAAGATTTTATTTATTTATTGGACAGAGAGAGATCACAAGTACACAGAGAGGCAGGCAGAGACAAAGGGGGAAGCGGGCTCCCTGCTGAGCAGATAGCCCAACGTAGGGCTTGATCCCAGGACCCTGAGATCATGACCTGAGCCAAAGGCAGAGGCTTTAACCCACTGAGCAACCCAGGGTCCCAGTGCGTTTTTAAATGATTTAAGAAACCATGTAATTAGTGCATTTTAATTTGATCTGTGAGCTTCTCTGTTCTGTGTCTGTTAGGATCATTTGTCCAGCTGATATATTTGGAAGTTTTGTTGCCCAAGGGTTATTTCTCATGTGACAGCAAAATTAAGGATAAATGTATTAATTCCTATAATTTTTTAAATATTTTATTTCTTTTTCAGAGAGATAGAGCACAAACAGGGGGGAGCAGCAGACAGAGGGAGAAGTAGGCTCCCTGCTTAGCAGGGCTCCCCCACCCCACCCAATACAAGACTCCATCCCTTGGGATCATGACCTGAGCCAAAGGCCAACATTTAATCAACTGAGCAATCCAGGCCTCCCAATTCCTACAACTGTTTGAAATCATTTAAAAGGTAAAATCTCCACTAAGTTGTATTTCAAAAATCTAATCATTCCCTTTATAAGATAAACAAATTACCATAGCAAATTAAAAGTAAATGCTTGGCCAAACCTAAATCAAGAAAATATCTATCAAATGTCCACATTTGTAATATGGATGTACTAACAAGTTGACTTGAAGAGTTCCCCAGTTCTCAAATACTACATTGTGTATCCCAAAACTGAGGGAAAAGGAATGGAGTTGCACAGAATGTGTCAGGGATCACAAGTGATCTGTTACCCATCTTAGCCAGGTAGTGGTCAATAGCATCCAACTCTTTCCAATGGAAGGAACACCTGCCTTCAAAATGTCACCTCTTCTGCACTGGAAAAACACATAAGCATGATCCAACTGAATGTCAAATAACTTGGAAATGTAAGAATTGATTAATCTCAGAAAACTTAATCACATTATAAATCATCTGTCAAAATAAATAATAAATAGGCGCACCTGGGTGGTGAAGTCCATTGAGCAACCAACTCTTTATTTTGGCTCAGGTCGTGAGATCAAGATCCACGGTCAACTTGGAGTCTGCTTGAGATTCTTTCTCTCTCTCCCTCTGCCCTTCCCACTCATGCTCTCTCTCTCTCGATAAAATAAATAAACAAATAAATCCTTAAAAAATAGATAAACTAGATGAAAAGTTTAATAGAAACAACAAAAAGTTACTTGATAAAAGTATAGCACATGTACCTGATTAAAAAAAAAAAATCTCTTAAGATGTTAAGATCAAAACTTCTGTGAAGTGCATCGCGTAGAACTTTTCTCATCCCTCCAGGATTAGTGACGATCATAGTGACGAATATATACAACATGAAGTACCCACATCTGAATGAGCACCACCCATAGCTGGACCCATAGCTGGGTCCAGTCAAGCCCCCCACCACAGCCTTTACTAAGTGGAGAAATCAAACACATAACACTACCTTGCCCTACCCCCACTACTTGGTCTAGGGAAAGAACTAGGACACAGAGAAGCATCATGTAGGTCATCAGCCTTATGGAGTTGCAAGGTTCATGAAATGAGATTGTCTTTCCCCAGAGGGAAGCAGGGCACTGAGGGGAACTGCCAGCACAGACTGGAGAGCCTCTGAAAAAGGAGGCTGACATCTCCTACTGCCTGGATACTCTGTAAGCCACAGAACCAGACCTTTGGTTTATTTGACATTTTTGGAAACGAGGTTTGCTGGACAACTGACCGCTGCCAGGCAAAATAAAAATTGTGTAGGGTGTCTGGGAAGAATACTGTCCAACGTCCTGCCTCCTTTGTGCTTTGGGTCTTGGTGCTTTCGGTGGGCACCCCAGCTCCATAAAGAGGACCACATGTGGAGAGATGCAACACCTCAGCAAGGGTCTCTAGCAACAGAGAGACCCTGACTCAGCCATAATGAGACTTTGGAATTCTCCCGACCACGGACATAGTATTGCTGCTCAGAGCAAGTGCTCTATATTTCTGAAATAATAAATGATGAAACTATCAAATCTCTTTTTGATATATTTTAATAGGACTTGTATTTCAAGATGCATTTTAATTTGTGTTTATTTCATATTTCTCCTCCTGCTTTTTCTCACTTTTTGAGACCAAAGACCGGGTTCTAACCTATTACTGTATTCCTGATAAGCATCTTATGTTAGGATTTTGGACAGAGACATTAAAGAAGTGTTTTTGAAGGGGTAAATAGATGAATAAATAAATGTTGTATCAAATATCCAACACACTGACCTGAATCAGCTTCTACTAATCACTGGCTCCACATTCCAAGCTCAGAACTTGATACTACAATTATTGCTTTTGGCTTTATCCGATAATCTTAGTATAAAATACTGCTTTTTCCAAGTGGTAATAATGCTCACCTAAAAATTCCCTTGGTCCCATATTTCCATTAAGATACTGCCATGTCTCTCACTATCCTTGTCCTGGGAATTCTTTTTTTTTTTTTAACATTTTTTAATTTATTTTTGAGAGAAAAAGAACATGAGCTGGCGGAGGGGCAGAGGGAGAGAATCTCAAGCAGACTCCACCCTGATCATGGAGCCCCTGTAGGGACTTTATCTCACCACCAAGAGATCATGACTTGAGCCAAAACTAAGAGTTGGATGCTTAACCAACTGCACCATCCTGGAACCCCTTATATTTGAGATTTCTTAAAGAAACGCAGTCTATGCTTGGGTGAAGTGGTGATATTTACTGTGAGAGAAAAAAAAAAAACAACAAAGCACACAAACGGAAAAATAAGTGGAATGGGAGAGTAGGGTCCAGGGATCAGATCATCGGCTCATTATGAGCTATGCTGGGTTCAAGATACGTGTGAGACATCCAAGTGGCAATGCCAAGTGTAGTGTCGTGTGGTCAGCTTATTCACTCCTCCACTTATACTTCTTGCTAGGCCCACAAATGTGGGCCCACCCCTAGCCAAGCCCCATTTCCACCTGCACTTTTACCTAATAGACATCAAATACATGTTTACGGAACCAGATAAATCCACTCAACATTTCTCTTATCACCCCCTTTTTTGATAGTTCATGATTTTCTTCCCTTTGTTATTTTCTCCTTTCTTTCCTTATTTTTCCCCTTTCCTCCTGCTACAACATATATTTATTTGAGCACCTATTATGTGCCAGAGACCATGCTGAGCCCCAAGAAGATAGTTTTTAGCATAAAAAGGTTAATTTCCCTCTCAGAATTTACAATCCAGGGTAGAAAATTGTGCTGATATAAACAAATCCATGAATAGGGCATCTGGGTGGCTCAGTCGGTTAAGCATCTGCCTTCGGCTCAGGTCATGATCCCAAGGTCCTGGATGATGGAGTCCCAGATCGGGCTCCCCGCTTGGCAGTGAGCCTGCTTCTCCTTCGCCCTCTGTCTGCCACTCTCCCTGCTTGAGCTCTCTCCCTCTTTGTCTTTGTCAAATGAATAAATAAAATCTCTTAAATAAATAAATAAGCCAGTGAATAAAATTAGTAATGAGCAATGCTTGTGTCTTCTGTGGAGCAAAAAGCCCATGGCACATTGCATGGAGTGTGGCCGCTACAGCCTAGCCTGGGTGGGGGTGGAAAGGGGAAGTTCCCTAAAGACAGCAGCTGAGAGCTGGAGGAATACTGATAGGAACTCGGTCATATGGGCAAGAGCCTGGAGGGGCCTGGGCAAAGGACCAGTGTTTGCAGGGGGACCACACGGACTTCAAGGTTCTGAAATGTGGGTGGCTGGCTGGCTGAGAACAGAGGGTAAGAGAAGCCTTCTGCAAAGTGAGCTGCGCATTTTATTTAACTTTTTGGCCTTTTCTTCTTTTTCTCTTTTGGTTCTTTGTTTTCTTGCATATTCTTTTGCCTTTGTTATTTTATTTTATTTTATTTTTATTTTGAAATAGCCTAGATATTAGATAACCAAGATAAGATCCGTGCATTTAATTGCCTTCCCGACATCTAGATGTCTACTCTAAGTGCAGGATTTGGAAAACATTCGAACTTGGAAACAAGTTCAAGGGGATTTATATTCTTAAAAGCTGAAATAACATTTTAAAATATTTAAATTATACCTTGAAAGGGGAGAATTTAAGAGTACCCAGTAAATATTGAGTGAGGACGTGTGATGCATTAGTGCAGGGAAATGTTAAAACCTGCTTATGTCTGTCTCTCTCTTTTGATTTACTGCCCACCTGTATGCTTGTTTAGTTACCATGGACCGTTTAATGATTATGCAGGTTTTCATTGTTTTGATTCATGGCATATATTGTTCAATGTATACCCAGAATGGACTACTGAATAAATATAAAAGCTGTAAAGAACACATGTGCAAAAATAGAACACTAATGAAGACCATAAAAATAATAAAAATTCTGCACAATCACCACAATATATGTGTAATGCATTCATCTAATCAAATTTGTTACATCATATTACCCCTGGTACTTTAGTACTAGAATTAAAAAGAGTAAATTTGGTGATTAGTATATCTAAATGGACTTTGCATTTCTTACAAATAAAAATGATAAATATACACAATGTATTATTTGTGGATAAGTGCTTGCAAATACCAGAGTCATATATATTAATCTTTTTAAGGCTTTTGAAAGTGTTTTAGGGGCACCTGGGTGGCTCAAATGGTTAAGCATCAGCCTTGGGCGTGGGTCATGATCCCGGGGTCCTGCGATGGAGTCCTAGATCCCACTCCCTCTGCTCAACAGGGAGAATGCTTCTCCATCTATGCCCCTCCCCCTGCGAATTTTTCTCTCTCTCTCTCTCTCTTTCTCTCAAATAAAGAGACAAAATCTCTTTTTAAGTGTTTTAAATGTACAGAAATGATAATTTTAGGGGCACTTGAGTGGCTCAGTCAGTTGAATGGCCAACTCTTGGTTTGGACACCAGTGTTTTCTGTGTCCTGAGATTGAGCCCCGGGCAATGGGCTCTACATTCAGGGCTTACAATTCTCTGTCTCCCTTTTCCTCTGTGCCACCCCACAACCCCACTCATATTCTCTCTCTCAAAAAAAATTTTTTTTAATTTTTATACTTTTTTTTTTTAAGACTGTATTTCTTTATTTGACAGAGAGAGAGAGAGATCACAAGTAGGCAGAGATGCAGGCAGAGAGAGAGGGGGAAGCAGGCTCCCCCTGAGCAGAGAGCCCAATGCGGGCCTCCATCCCAGGACCCTGAGATCATGACCTGAACTGAAGGCAGAGGCTTAACCCACTGAGCCACCAAGGTGCCCCTCTATAAATTTTTTAATGTATGATAATGAATCAATTGGTAATTAAACTTTACAACAAAAATTTCAAAAATGTCTTCAGGAGTTTTTTGCCAATTTTGAATGCTAGAATATGTCAATTATATTCCAGTGTACTTTTTAATATGTGTTAAATCACTAAGTTTAAATTTTTATCATATTATGTTTGTTGATACCTCATTTTTCCTTCATATTTCAATTAAATTAAACAGCATAGGTCTCTTGATAAGTGGAGAAATTTTGAAGCTCATCTCTACCTCATAAATACTACTAAATATTATATTAAATAAACTTCTTAAATATAATTATATAATTATAATTATATTATGACATAATTTTTAATCTAAAATAATTTCTTTATAAATCAGTTTCTAAGAATTCTAAAATGTTTATAAAAATCATAAGGAAGGTCTGTGAGATTATATATTCCAGTAAAAAAAAAAAGTTGAGGAACCATTCTAACACATTGTAATTCTTTTCCAAAGAGTTCAAGTACACACGGTAGATATATCACTGGAAAAAAAGCACACCTGCTGGACACATAACATTTTCCTTTTGTTTCTTAGCACAATTTGTTTTATCTTTTATAACATTTTACATTTAAAGTTTTAATATATGCATGTATATACAGTGAAAATGACTTTTCAAGTCTTCCCAATGAACTGCATAGTCCCCTGAGTAAATGAGACTAAACTCTTCGATTTTTTTTCAACTCTTGAATATTTTTAAGGGAGGAAGCATCCAAGAGATCATCAAAAACTTAAAACAATAACCATCGAATGAGTTTCTGCTCCAAGTATTCAAGCCAGCATTTAGAATTTCATGTTTTTCAAAATGTGTATTATTTTAATTAAGTCTTAAATCACTTTCGATGAAAGTATGCAAAGAAAACTATTTTCCAACTACAGAATCACAGGGATTTAGCATGGCTCCCTGAGGTCTGTACAAATCACTTAATCCCTTTTCTTCAGTTTCTGATTGGGAGTTAGATCCCTACCATATAGACGCAGGATGACCAAATACTCTAACATCTCTAACAAGCTTTGAAGTTTGGTAATACAGAGGTCCTGGTTGGGGAGCAGCACTATTGTTTTCATTGTGTTTCATTACTTTCCTGACCCAGGGTCTCTGTTGATGTGAGCCCACAACAAAGGATTCATAGTATGTGTGCCTCAAACTCCCACATTAACCTCTGCTCATGTTTACACACAAAACATCTACTTACCGGTAAATTGGTATGAGGTATTATTATTTGGTATATTTCAAGTTTTCCATTTTCCAGGTTTAACTTACCTTCAGAGTCACCAAAATTATTTCATGAATACTACTTGGCCAGAGATGTTCTTAAGGTACACACTCTACATTGGATAACAATAGCTATTTCACAGATATAATTTAGACCTAAAAAGAGTGTGTTTTATAGACTGTCAGATGAAGAAGTCATCAAAAGAGGCTGATATTTAAAAATATCTGTGTATGATGAGATCAAATACTGCCAAATCAATGTGACTTTCTGAAATCCCAGTGAAAGGGAGAGCAGAAAGACTAATTCATTGACATTCATTAGAAGTACCTTAACAAAATAAGACATATTTCTCTTCTCCTTTTTTTATCAATTTCCATTTCAGAATGATATGAAGGTTTATATTCCAAACTGGAGCCAAGAATCACATATTACTACAGTTGAGGTTTTAAAGAATTTTGCCAGACTTTCCGTAGAACTCATGCAGTGCCTTCATTGGCAATAAATAATAAATAAATAGATAGGTAAATAGATAGATAGATAGATAGATAGATAGATAGTAAACTTCATAAAATGTGTTTGTCACACAAATAAAGCCTCATTTAAAATACTAATCTATTTAAACTAACACCACTTTATTTTTCCTACATTACATTTATTCTGAAAAATTTAAATGAACAATAATTAAAATAGTTTTTTGTTTGAATACGATACAATAGTACATTAATATGAATGATATAGAATGCATTCTATATAAAGAAAAAAATAAATCCAGTCATAGAAATGTAATCATATTAGAAAACTACACATGTATTTAAATGGTATAGTTTGAAGTAGGTTTGTAGCTCTTCCTTTGTGCATATTAGCTATTCATTATTTGCTAAAGGCCTAATATATGAATGAATGAATAAATGAACAAATGAACTAATTGCCATCAGAGATGATGTAATTTTTGATATAAAAATGATAATAAATATTGATTCTTCAAGAGTAGTTTCAGAAAAGACAAGACTATTAGACGCACTGTCTGGTGAGTAATAAGGAGAAAGAAATAATGGAGAAAGTGAGGGATACCTGTGTGGCTCAGTCAGTTAAGTGTCTGCCTTCAGCTCAGGTCGTGATCTTGGGGTTCTGGGATCGAGTCCCACATCAGGCTCCTTGCTCAGCAGGGAGCCTGCTTCTCCCTCTGCTTGCCACTCCTCCTGCTTGTGCCCTCTCTCTGACAAGTAAATAAAAAAAATTTTTTTTAATGGAGAAAGTGTGACTGTTTAGTGAGTACCTACTATGAGCCTGCCCCAGAGTAAAACTGCTGATTTCCAGGAGTCTTTTTCTGACTCTATCTCCCATTTTTGTTTTTATCTCTCTCTCTCTCTCTCTCTCTCTTTTTTTTTTTTTCCACACTGATGAAAACAAATCCCTTTCCCAGATTCCGGGGCTGATCTTCATGAATCTAAGGTAGTTCATGTGTATGAACTAGTAGGTAATGGAATTACCTACTAACCAGTAGTGGGTGGAGGGTAGGCATATGATTCTAGCCTGGTTAGACTAACAAAAGGATTTACACACAGTGATCAGGAAAGTTTTTTTCTTCCTCTCTCTGAATGTAAATGAAAAGGAAGCCTTGTTTTTGCCGGTGCTCCTAGAAGCTCTGAGGTCACCAAGGAAAGCCAGCCTGAGGTCGAAGGAATAAACACAGATAAAAAGCATGATCAAGAGAATAGTAAGAGGAGTAGCAGTAGAGTCCTTTACACACCAAGACTGGTGTCCACCTAATCTCAGGAATTCTTGATGTGAAGGATAATACCTTCCTATTTGTAACCTAGTCCGAATAGGGGTTTTCTCTTATTTTAAGCAAAAAGCATCCTAACTAAAAGAATAATAACACTACTAATTACAGTGATAATTTCAAGGGTTTAATATTTGTGAAAGAAATCAGCAATGTTGGTCATTACATTTGAGATCCTCAAGTTCATTACCATTCATATGTTCCTTATCATTCACAACTGGTAATAAATACAATTCATCATCAATATGTTAGACACTTTGTATATGCAGTGTACTTTCTAATCACTAAGTTAATGCTTATAAAACAAGAATAACTGTCTGAGGGCAAAATACAAATAGAGACTTTCCAAAATTAGCAAGAGAAGAAAACGCAAAGTGCTCCCTATAAATACTATGCTCTCTGTGCCTCAAATACAGACCCAGAACTATTTGGCAGTCTGGGTAGACCTAAGCATTCAGACATTTAGCAAAACCAACAAAAACTATGGCTTAAACGGTTAGAGATTGTGAAGACCATTGTTCTTCAATTTCCCTTGATTGTAGCCATCTGAAATACACCATTGGTCAGGCCCTTGGGCAATAAATTCCTCCAAAGGAAGATATGGAAAAACAAAACAAAACACACAAAAAAAGCATAAATTTTATACCTGACCTCAAGGCACACTTTCATTGTGAGCTAGGATTCATATTCCAATTCAATGAAAACATAACTTTGCAAATACTTATTGTCTACCGACAAGCATGGACTTGAAATTGATTTAAAAAAAAAAAAAAAAACCAACATAGGAGTATACAGAAAATGTCTAGTCACACAATTGTCCATAGAATGTATCTAAAAAAGATATATGAACTATTCACATTTTGTTTCCATGAACTGAATTGCTTAATTTATCTTGCTCAGCTTTATGAGAGAACAAATTGTTCTATAAGGAAAATTTTAAAAGATTAAAGCTGAACATAGAAAAAAAGACCTTTCTTTCCAAATTTCCACTCACTTCCATTTTATTCCTGTCATTCTATCTTATCTTGATGCCCTGGAAACTGTAATTACCAAGTAAACTAGCTCACATTCACCCCACATAATGTAGAAAGGAAAATGAGAAACACACACACTCACACACAAAGATACCAAACCAATGAAGAAAATGTGACACTGTACTTTCTTCAAATAGTCATGAGGACACAGCAGATATTTTATAATTTTATAAATCTCTTTCTCCACTACCCATCCCATGTTCTTTTTCCATAAAATATATCTTAAGTGATTCATCAGTGTGTCTTTATTTATTTATTTATTTATTTACTTGCTGTGTTACTCACCAAGAAAATGTAGAAGACAACCCATGATTTTAAAGTTCAGCAAGCAAGGAAAACACGTGCATATAAAATATAAGTATTTATTCCAGTGAATACAATTCCTCCAAACAATCTGTCTTCTATCTTCTACCAGAATAGGATGCTCAGCTAGGGAGGGCTCAACTTTGATTATTTGCAACTGACAGATTGTGCATTCATTAATGACAGTAGCCTCATTAGCCTTCGCAAGGAGGAAGCCAGAGTCTTAAGTCTAGAGACTTAAGATAGTATAGATCCCTGCTAGGAGCCCTGAGGTAACTGGAAGAGAGGTTAAGACCTACAGAGCTGGTCATTTTGTGCACCAGACTATTGAAAATTTCTTCTACGGGGAACCCTTATGGAATATTCATTTGGGACACAAATATCCGACTCTTCAAACTTTCTTTTCACCAGTTTTCCAATTGTGTGCCCCCCACCCAAGTCCCTGGTCATCTGATCAAATCATTAATCACTACCCAAGAATCAGTGAGTTTCAAACCAAAAGCAAAATCCTCTTCCAGCTAAGTGGAGAAGCAGAAGAAACTCTCTGTTTTTTACTTGAAGAATTTTGCTTCCCCAATATTCCTCAGAGACAAGACAGGTACTCTAATATATAATACATGGTATATGGGATATGATATGTCATAACAGTCTTTTCCTCGCTAGTGCCAGCACACCATGACCTACTCCTCAGCTGACCTTTGAGAATGCCCCATGAGGAATGAGCATAGGCTGAAAGATGGCAAAAGAGGGGGTGCCCAGGCACTGTGAGCCATCTGTTCTTAGCATCTGTGTCCTGAGGACCATCACTAGCCACCTGATGATGGGATGCTACCACGCAGACCCTCGTAACAGCAAGTTTACAAGGTATTTTCTACCCCAATCAAAAGACTTCATATACTTTTCTGTCACTTTTAACCAGATGATTCATATGAGTACCTAAAAACAACTGGACTTCAGATAACTCACGTAGCTTTGCAGATTATGTAGTCAGAACTTAGTATTGTACTAAAATTAATAGTTTTCACATAATAAGATAATCTAAAGTTTAGTCTACTAGTTGTAATTGCCTTTATTTAATTATAACAATCACCATCAAATACATTACCCTTCTAAGATAGTTCTCAGATCTCGATTTTTTTATTGTTTATCTAAAGAGATTATTTTCTGTCATATATTACACCTTTATTTAAATTTAGTTGAAAGAAAAAGAGGGACAGAAAAAAAGAAAGAAAGAAAGAGAGAGAAAAGGAAGGGAGAGAGAGAAAGAGAGAGCAAGAGGCGGGTAAGGAGGGAGGAAAGGAAAGGAAAGAGGAAAGGAGAGAGAGAGGGAGGAAGGAAGAAAGAAATTTGTGTATTTCTATTCCAGCCATTGCATTCTCCTTTTTACCATTTTGGTATTCTGATCAGATGCTATTAAGCACCTGCCAAGAGTTGTTTTTTGTGTTAAGTAGTCTCATCAATATTGATTTGATTTTGGCAATTCAGCTGCTTAACCAGCACAGTGAGATTGTGTGAAATAGCACTTTATCTTTCATGGAGTCCTTCACATGCATGATCTCAGTTTAGATTCACAATAGATTTAGGAAACGAGGTAAGCAGAGAAGGTATTCATTCTTTCTTTCATCTACTAATTTTCTTTATTTCTTGACCTCTTTTATTAGTGGACTTTTTCAAGCAATTTTAGGTTTACAGAAAGTAAGCAAATAGTTCACAGCCTTCACCATAGCCTCACTGTTTGATGTACAGTGCCCCCTATTACTAACATCTTGCATTAATGTGGTAAACTTGTTATAATTAAGGAATCAATATTAATAGATTATTTTTAGCTTTTGTGACTCAGTCTGCTTAGGTTGCCATGCATAGACTCTGTGACTTAAACAAAAGAAATAAATTATCTCCCAATCTGAAGGGTGGAAGTTTGAGATCAGGATTTTAGCATGGTCAGTTCCTAATAAAGTTCTCTTCCAGGTTGCAGATGGATGACTTCTCACTGTGTCCTCATGTGGTAGAGAGAAAGAAAGAGAGCTGTCAGTTCTCTGGTATCTCTTCTTCTAGGGGCGCTAATCCTATCACATCAAAGTCCCACCTTTATGGCCTCATTTAACCTTAATTATTTCCTTATAAACCCTATCTCCAAATACAGTCAGATTGGGCATTAAGACTTTAATATCTGAATTTTGGGATGGACACGGACTTTCAGTCCATAACATCAAGTAACCATCATTACAGAATCCTACAGAATAGTTTCATCACCAGAAAAGTCCTCTGTGCTCTGCCTTTGCATCCCTTCCCCTCTACTGACCCTTGGAAATCACTGATATTACTACCTCCATAGTTTTTCTTTTCCAGAATGTCCTATAGTTGGAATCATACAATATGCAGGCTTCTCAGAATTCCTTCATTTAGAAATATATATTCAAGCTTCCTCCATGTCTTTTGGTGGCTTGGTCACTCATTTCTTTTCAGCGTGGGATAATATGGCATTGCTTGGGTATTATCTTGTGGTTGACCAGGAGTCCTAGAAAGATGAACTTGTTATACAGAGGAGTGATACGGTTGGGTTCGTGATCATGCAAAAAATGAGACTGTCAAAACTGAAGTAACAGAGGGGGCTATCTAAGCCTTAGGGATGGTGAGGGGAAGTATACTTTTAAAATAAGTACAAGATAAAATTGACAATACTTCAGTCTATTGAATGTAAAGGTAAAGAATGAACATTTGAACCTGTATTCAAGCTTTTAAGTTGGAATGACTAATGGATCGTGTTGCAACTAACAAAGAAAAGAAATAATCTTGAGTTGAATTGAAATAATAATCTCGATTTTCTAAATATTGAACATGGGATGCCTTTAGAAATTTGTCAAGTGCTGTTTCAGTAAAGGTCCCAACACAAAATATATGGTATACTCGAAAAAAGAAAAAAAAAAAAAAAAAGGAAAAAAGAGACTTAAACTATTTAAAAAGTTTTGAGCAGTGTTAGAGGAAACCAATAAGAAATGATGGGGGCATTCCAAGTCTAGAAATCAGAAGTAAGGCTCTACCACTGCCAGGCTTGAAGGGGTAAAGAAAGACAATAATTTCCAACCCAATGAGACCTATAGCTATAGCTATAGACAAGAGTAGCAGCCATCAGTATAGGAACACAATCACTAACAACCTTCTGACTAAGAGGGAGTGTACCAAGAGTTGAATATGTCCACCTTTCTTCTGTTCCTCCACAATCTCCTGCCCCTCCACAATCTCCTGCCACTGGCTTTCATCATTCAAACACAAATGGACATTAGAGGACAAGTGAGACTGTCCAGGTAGCCACAATGGTAGGCCTTCTGGGCCCCATAACAAGGTAAGGAAGGGGAAGGTGGATCTGGAGAGCCAGAGATCTGGAAAATATCCTACAAAGAGACTATTCCAGAATATTCTAGATGGGAGATATAGCCAATCTAGTGATTACATTTAGGGATTTATCACCATGTAGGTAGCAATTGAAACAATAAATCAGAAATGAGGCCCATTTCACAGATTAGAAAACTTAATTCATAAATAATTAGCTCATAAAATTAATTATAATATAGTACATAATGTTATCATTTATTATTATAATTTATGTTATATAAATTATGCAGATAATTTATAGAGTTATTTGCCTAAAGCCTTTTAACTAGTAAGCACTCTGATCTTCTGGATCCTAGACCACTTTCTCTCTTCCCTTCTTTACACTAGTTATCTGACCCTAGCGATGATAATAGGCAAGGACCATCAAACTTAGTGATGCAATCTTTTGTATTATGGATCAGAATTTTTTTTCTCCTCTATCTCAGTCTTTAGGGTTCAGATAGAGCTGAGCCTCTGTCCTAGCTTCAGAGTAGAGCACATGTCCCAGACATGACTAATTAGAATATTCCATTTCTCTGGACATGATGATTGATTCAGGGATTGCCATATGTCCCAAATTATCCCAATCAGAATAAATAGCTGGAAATGTTGGCAAAGAGGCTTTCTCCTGAGATTGGTAAGGTTTTAAGACATGAGCCAAGTGTTGCTGATGGCCTTTTCTGCCACCACTGGGAAAAGTCCAAGATTAGAACCAATATGCACATCAAAAAAGAAGAAAAAATTGGAGGAAAGTTTCTACAGCCTGCAATCCACAAATCCAGTTTAAACTCTGGACTTCACAGTTATGAAAAGATAAAAAAAATAACGTCAGTTAATATTTCATAAAAAATATTAACATCAGTTAATATTTCATGCTAATGTCAGTTTGCATTTGCTTCTGTCACTTGCAACTAAAAGAATGCAGGCTAATATATTAATGTTGACTTTCATATATATAGAGAGAGAGTTGATTTAAAAATTTAATTCAAACTGGACCATTGAAGATCTTCTGTCAACCCAAAAATATGTGAGTTACTAATTTTTAAGCATTTGACATTAATGAGTGAGTTCTATAATTATGATGTCAAGGAGATTATGATCTCCTTGGATTATGATCTCAAGAAGAGATCCACATAGAAGTCTGAACCTCATTGAGCTATTCCTAAACTTCTGGGCCCTTTATTCAGGCCTACTTCATAATAAAAGAGAAAACAGAGGAAAATAAAAATATCTCTATAGAAAATATACATTTAAAATTTGATTAACTCTCTCCATTTTATTTTCATGCTTTTATTTTGGCAAGTCATGACTCGAAACCTCGAAATCTAAGTAACATAAAGCAAAGAAATGGGGAAATAAAAATTCTATATCATTAAATATTACTTACAGATTATTTAAAAATTCAAACACACTAATGACTCTCAGTTTCCCATTTGCTCTTATGTTTATCAAAACGTAAATAGGGCTGAGTTGTTGATACATCGTATTGTATGATTTATTAATTTATATGTAGAAATAATTCAGGATATTTGAAATTGTAATAGAAGGCCTGATATAGCCATTTCTCATGACAGCAAAATTACTCCAGGTTATAGAAATGTCTTTTCAATTTGCAGTATAAGGTAATTTTAACATTATAAAAATAGAATTTAATTGAATTTGGGTAAAATTATTTCCAATAAATGTAGAGATGGTTTCAAGATTTGGGGGAAAGGGGACAAAGCAAGTATTCCTCCAAGATGTTTTCCTTCCAGCCCTAACAGTGACAACATGAGTCTGCCCTCTGCAAATTGTGTCATCTGGTCCTCACCAGAAGCGGCCCCTTACTATGTGGCTGCCATTGGTCCAAGACAGGGCTGGCCTCCTCCCTTTCACACCAATTTTCTGGTTTGAGTGCACGTGCTCTGAGGCGTATAAACCTCTTTACCTCCCTTATTAAGACATTGACATAAGTGTCCCTGGAGGAGTGAAGAAAGACTTCAAAATTGAAATGAACCACCCTCGGGGTTTAATGTTCTTGTCCTGTAGGGTTTCTTCTTTTCTTTCTTGTGTTCTTTTCTCCTTTCTTTTTATTTTGATAAAGACTATAACAGCAGGGAATATACAGACCCTGAAATCGCTAGAAAATGAAATGTTTCCGCAGCACTGAGACGCATTTAGTGCTAAGACAGAAATTTAGGTCCGTCTATTGTTCTTTTGTAAGGAGGAGTTTAAAAAAAAAAAAAAAAAAACCCACAGATGAAATAGAAATAATTTCAGAGTGATGGGAGAGCCCCATGCTTCGGGACATGCTGCTCTCTTATCATTTCCAGGGTGTTTGGTGATAAAAGAAAGTGAAGAAAAAGTGAAAATTTCCTAATCAGAGTTCCAACAGCCAAGTGGATCAACCAGAGAAAACGAAGGTCAGTCTTTTACTCATTAAAGTGACTTTTCAAAAGGGGAGATTTCAGAATCAGCAACACGGAGTGCCTGTTGCTAAATTCATTGCTGACTGTTCTTGCAACTTCTTGTTTTATGTACACTTCTCTATTTTCTTCTTCTGTGGCATAGCTGCATAATATGCATATACATGTACATACATATAGGTACATGCTCATAACTGTGTCTTTCTTTTTACTTTGATGTCTAAATTTAGATTGCTGGTATTTCATTGTTCTGGAAAATCACATTCAAATGAAATTTAGAAGTTTTTTAATTAAAAAAAAAACCTGCGATGAATAGTTCAATGTACATATACTTTTAATCCAAAAGATAAGAAAGAATAAACTGTACTTTTTATACATGTGTTCTTTTTATTCTTACAAAGTTCTTTATTTGATTTTTCCAGATGATAGCAGTATTATGTGACTATTGTAAACAAGTGAAATTAATATGATATAATATAATATAATATAATATAATATAATATAATACAAATATGTAGAAATGTATACACTCCCACCTCCCACCATCTTACCCCACTGAGTTATCCATGCAATGCCTTTGGATAAACCCTTTCATGCTGCTAAATTCATTGATCCTAGATGGGTATATATATATATGGAGATTCTATGGTGATTTTAAGGAAAAGTAATCATTACATTTTTGTTAATTTCTCTTTTCATTTTGAAGATAGAAATTAATGTAAGATTTAAGTTATATATTTTTAAACTTTTTTAAATATAAATTTGCAAAGATCTACAAAAGCAGACATGTTAGTTCAATGAACACCCATGAATCCATCACACACCTTAAACAATAATCAGCTCATGAATAATATTTTTAACCTCAATCTTCCCCATCAATTATACTGAAGCAAATTTGAACATCATATGACTTCATCCACAGATATTTAAGATGTAACTCTAGATGATGATTTTTTAACATAAACATAATATTTCTAAACAATATAAAAAATATGCAGTTTCCAAATTTCCAATTTTCTTAAAACATATTTTTCTTGTTCATTAGTTTCTTTGTTTGAACTGGGATCCAAAGAAGACCTGAATATTGCAATAGGTCAATATGTTCCTTATGTCTTCCTTAATCTATATGAGACCTTTCTCTCTCCCTCCCTCTCTATCTCTGCAGTTAATGGGGGGGGGGGCAGGTTGTTAGACTTACAGAGTTTCTCACAATCTGTATTTTTTGTCAAGGATAACTCATAGGTAAGATTGTATATTTCCCCCAAGAGGCACACATCTGGGGATCTCTTTTTATGATATTAGCAGCCATTAATGACTATTGCCCACTTCCATTGATCCATTAATGGTTACTAAATTGCTACAGTCTGATGATATCATTTCTTTTTGATTTATGAACTGAAATATTTCTATAGAAAAAGAAAAAAACCTCTCATCAATAACTTGGTCCTTCAGAGGAATAAATTGTACAGGAAAGAGAGGACAAAGTGTTAACACTTATCCTTTATTTACCTTCTTTCAAAATAATAAGTAAGATCTCTATAGCCTCCAGAGATGACCAATGATTTCTAAATATCAATATGAATTTATGGAATCAAGCATATCTGGTATGTCTTAGTCCATCGTGTGCTTACTGTCCTTCATGATGTTTAAATTGACACATCTTTTGCCATTTCATAGCTCTTTGGACCCAACTCTAGTAGTCTTTGATAACTACCTTACCCTCAAATGACAAGATACATCAGGTTTGAATTATGCATTACCTATCACAGATCAGGAATTACCCATTTTGCCAAGAATCCCTGGTTCACCTTCATGAGAAATGATAGTTAAAGTGATATATTTCTAGGGAATAGATTACTACCTGTGCATTACTGGGTCAAATGACCTGTATGTCTTTATTTTTAGGATAATCAGAACACCATTAAAAATAATAATAGTTATTCATTGCTACTATTTTGTCACTGCCCCAAGCTTTCTTCTAGCCCTGTGTAATACGTCTAGGAAATATAATTTTGCACATGAATAATCTTATATATAGAAAACCCTAAAAACTTCACCAAAAACTGTATGATTCTGATGTCAATTCTATTGTGTTTTTTTCCACATCACCAAGCAATTTACTTAATTCTGACACTATCTGGAGATAGCATCAGATCGTATAATTTATGATCTACAAGATGCCTCACTTTAGAGACCAAAAACTAATTGACTTTAGACCAAACTGGCTCACTTCTTGGATTCAATTAACTTGGTAGAGTCACTTGCTAAATTCAGAGAAACATTTTACTTACTAGATTATGTTATAAAAAGATAAAATGAACAAGTTGTCAGATGGAAGAGAAACATAGAGCAAGATATGTGGGAAGGGGCCCAGAACTTCCCTGCTTTCTGAGCATACCAAACTTCCCAAATCTCCATGTATTCTCCAACTCAGAGACTCTCCGTACCCTGCCATGAGTCTTCCATGCATGGGCATGATTGATTAAATCATTGGCCTTTGGCAATTGATTCAACCTCCAGCCACTATCCCTTCTCTGGAGACAGAGGGAAGGAAAAACTGAAAGTTCTAACTCTGCAGTTACATAGTTGGTTCCCCTGGCAATCTGCCCCCTTGCTGAGAAACTTCAATAAGTCACCTCATTAGCATAAACTCAGGTGTGGTTGAAATGGGTTTGTTATGAATATCAAAACACACCTTTACTTCTCTCATCACTTCAGATATTCCAAAGATTTTAGGAGCTCTGTGACAGGGAAGAAGATAAAGGCCAAATATGTTTTTTTTACTATAAATAAAAATATCATAACTGTTAAAACTAATAAATGAATTCAGGAGAGTTGTAAGATGCAAAATCAATATACAAAAGTCAGTTATATTTTTGTATATTAACAAAAACTCTCATAAAGAGAAATTAAGTAAATATCATTTACAGTAGCATCAAAAACAATAAAATAGCTAGGAATAAATTTAACCATGGAGATGAAAACTGTGTACACTGAAAAGTATAAAATTTAATTAAAGAAATTGAAGAAGGCACAAATAAATGGAAAGATGTTCCATGTTCACAGGTTAATATTACAACAATGTTAATACTATCCAAAACAATCTATAGATTCAATGTAATGTATATCAGAATTCCAATGTCATTTTTCACAGAAATAGAAAAAAATAATCCTAAAATGTTTACGGAACCACAAAAGATTCCAAATGCCCAAAGCAATTTTGAGAAAGGAGAACAAAGCTGGAAACATCACACTTCCTGATTTCAAAGCTATAGTAAACAGAACAATATGGTTTTGGCATAAAAACATACACATATTTCAATGGGACAGAACAGAGAGCCCAGAAATTAATCCGTGCATGTATGGTCAAATCATTTTTGACAAAGGAGCCAAGGATATACAATAAAGGATAAAGGATCATCTCTTCAATAAAAGGTATTGAGAAAACTGGATATTGATGTGAAAATAATGAAACTGGACCCCTTTTTTACACCACACATAAAAGTAAACTCAAAATAGATTAAAGAGGGGTTCCTGTGTGGCTCAGTCAGTTAAGTATCCAACTCTTGATTTCAACGCAGTTCATGATCTCATGGTCATGAGATCAAGCCCTGCATTGAGGTCTGTGCTCAACAGAGAGTCTGTTTGAGATTATTTCCCACTGCCCCTCCTTCTGCTTGGGAGTACATGCACACACTTGCTCCCTCTCTCTCTTTTTAAAATAAATAAATAAACTTTTAAAAAACAATTAAAACTAGAACAACCAAATAATCCAGCAATGCCACTTCTGAGCATATATCCAAAGTAAACAAAATCACTCTCTCAAAGAGGTATCTGTACTTTTATGTTCAACACAACATTATTTATAATAACCAAGTTACAGAAACAACTTAAATGTCCATCAGTAGATAAATGAATAAAGAAAACATGGTGTATATATATGCACAAGGGAATATTATTCAGCTTTTAAAAAGAAGGAAGTCCTGCTACTTGCAACAACATGGATGAAACTGAAGGACATTATGCTAAGCGATATAAGCCAGACAAAGACTATTACTGCATTGTATCACTTACATGTAGAATCTTTAAAAAAAAAAACAAAAAACAAAAAATTGATCTCATAAGAACAGAGAGTAGAGTGGTGGTTGCCACTGAGGCTGAGAGATGGAAAATAGGGAGAGGCTGGTAAAGGATACACACTTTAAGTGGTAAAATGAGTAAGATCTGAAGATCTACTATACAACATATTGACTAAAACTGATAATACAGTGTTCTTTTTTACTCCCAATTTTATTAAGATATAATGACATATAACATGTATTCATTGAAGTTGTACAACATAATAATTAGATATATGGGTATATTGAGAAATGATTACTACTGTAAGTTTAGTCAACATCTAATCTCACATAGTTAGAATTTTTTCCTTGTAATGAGAAATTTGACATCTACTCTCAGTAAAATTTCAAACTTACAATACAGTCTTATTAACTATAATCACCATGCTGTATACTACATCCTCAGAACATACTTACAATTGGAATTTTTTTCTTTTTGCCCCCCCATCTGGCAACCCCCAATCTATTCTCTGTATCTACAAGTTCAGATTTTGTAGATTCCACATATGAGGGAGATCATGTAGCATTTGTCTTTCTCAGATAATACTCTCTTCTATAATAGAAATTTGTTAAAATATTAAAACTTCAGTGTTACCACACACACAGAAAGATATATGTGTGAGGTGACAAATGTGTTAACTAACTGGATGATGGGAGCCCTTTCGCAATGTATACACATATCAAGTCATCACATCATGTACTTTATTATAATTTTTGTCAATTATATATCAATAAAGCTGAAAAATAAAGTAGAATGCAGTCCTTTGGGCAGTAAAAAAAAAAAAAAAAAAAATTCCTTCAAATTCTAAAGAAAAAAATTTCCTAACTAGAATACCACCCCCAGCCAAACTCAGATCAAGACAGAGAAATAATAAAGACAAATGAAGTCTCAAAAATTTTGCCTTGTTTGTACCCTTTCTCTGAAATCTACTGGAGGATACACTCCAGAAAAATGGGGGTATAAACTAAGAAAAAGGAAGAAATGGAATATAGGAAAAAGAAAACCCCACACTGAAGAGAGAAGCAAGAATCCCAAGAGATGAAGAGAGATATTCAGGATGGAAGCTCTAACCTGCACACAAGTCAAGCAGGCCTATATTCAGTTCAGAAGGTTCTGGCAGGGATTTCCTCAAGAAGATAAAAATGAGAGAACTATTGATCAGCTCAAAGGTCTTAGAACAAGCTTCAAACTCTCGTGCCTTTCCTGTGTCACTGAGTTGTCTAGATATTCAGGTTATTAATTTTATATACCATGAAATTTAGACAAATGATGACAAATTTAGATAAATTTGAGGTAAAATTATTGACCAGGACAAAAAAAATGAAGCAAATAAGAACAAGATTATTATCTGCAGAGAAAACAAAAACATGCTGACAGGAAAAGTAAGAATTACTTAGTACATGGTTCATCTGTGATTAGCATTTACCTTGATATCACCATGATACTATAAACACCAAAGACTGATGTAGTCAAAACTGTGATCCCACCCGGTTGGGAGGATGAAGCAATGTAAAGAATATATGAGCATGGGGACAGCATAGGTTGATAAAGGAGAGCTACATCTTCATCTTCTATAGGGAGAGGCAGATAACACCTAAGCTGAAAGTCAGAACTAGCAAGAAAATCATGGAATTTAGAGATTCCATGGTTTAAAATTGATTTAAATTTTATGATTTAAAATTATTTAAAATGATTTAAAATTTAAATGATTAAAATTTAAAATGGATTTTAAAATTGATTTTAAATTTTAAAATCAGCTAAAAGAAGGGGAAGAGAAATCTGGGAAGAAAAATCTGAGGGCAGACAGAGAATATTGCTAACTCGTAACTCACACAACTATCTAGGTCTTTAAACTAAGTGTATACACCATAGTGATAAAAGAAAAAGAAAAGAAAAATCACTTTTATGAAAATGGGCTTAGTAAACTGCATTTTGAAATTGGGATTTCCCAAATGAGATAAAGAACACTTCTTCAGAGCTTATTTCCATTATTTATTTCATCATGAAATCGTATCATTGATGGAGGGTCTCCTACTTTCATTAAAGGAAGATTTTCTTCATTAAAGAAAATTTGTTAAAGAATTAGTACAATTCTCCCATTTATTTATTCAATCAATATCTATTTAGGGGTTCCTAGTTGGCTCAGTTGTTAAGCGTCTGCCTTCAGCTAAGGTCATGATCCCAGAGTCCTGGGATAGAGCCCTGCATTGGGCTCCCTGCTCAACGGGGAGCCTGCTTCCCCCCTCCCAATGCCCCTGTTTGTGTTCCCTCCCTTGCTGTCTCTTTCTTTCTGTCAATTAAATAAATAAAATCTTTAAAAATAAATAAACAGATAAATAAATAAATAGATACCTCTTGAGGCATATTTGTCTTAAAGGTCTTCACAATACCTCAGGAGAACACTAAACCTAAAATCTTTGGCTTCTATAGAAAAAGAACATAGAAAATTCTATAACAGTAGGACAGAGATTGACCTGCCTGTGAACATCTCAGAAAGCTTCACGGGGATATTTTATCTAAGTCTGAAGGAGAGAGGATATAGGGTTTTATTTAAATTAAATGTAAATTTAAATCCACAAGATATGTAGATTTGTATGGTAATTCAGTATACTGTGTGTCACAGAGTGTGTCTTTGTTTGGATCACCCTAACAAGGGTTTAGGAAATGTGAACATGAATAAGGATAAGGTCGTTACACTCACGAGGTACAAAATGCAAGGAGGAGTAAGGTAAGCACCGACATAAAAATTCAGAGTCATCGCAGCTGAGGAATCTGGAGTTTGGAGAAAGTGACTTTTAGGTGGTGAGACCTGCTTCGATGAATGTCTGTCCTACTGAATTATAGGAGAAGTACACTTGTTTCACCCATGCACTCAGTCTTTCTTTCATTCAACTGGAATTATTGAGCACAAACTAGACAGACACTGGCGAGGTATTGGGTAAACAGATGAACCCATAAGTGAGGGAACAGGTCACAAAACAAGTTCAGACAAATTAGAAGAGCCGGGAAGGTCGGTTTATAGGAGGGAACAGGGTGAGGAAGCGGGAGGAGGAGAGGAGAGGTAGAACAGGAAAGTGAGTCATAAAAATGAAGGAAGGAAGGGTAGGCTGTTTGATAATCCTACCCTTCTTGACATATTTTTCCCAATGCCCTCTATCTCTAAATTGTTCACTGTCTGCTTTTAGACATCTTTAAAGCATTTTGTGTTTTTTTGTTTGTTTGTGTGTGTGTGTGTGTGTGTGTGTGTGTGTGTGTTTCCCAGTGGGCAGCAAAGCAAGGTTTATAGAGCAATAACAAAGCAATTATACAAAACTCTCAAGGAGGGAAGGGACCCAAGGAGGTTGCCTAAAGCCTTTTTTTTTTTTTTAAAGATTTTTATTTCTTTATTTAACAGAGAGAGAGAGACAGAGAGGGAGCACAAAATGAGGGGTGGGGAAGGGAGGGAGAAGTAGGCTTCCCGCCAAGCAGGGAGCCCAACACAGGGCTGGATCCCAGGACCGCAGGATCATGACCTGAGCTGAAGGCAGATAGTTAACCAACTGAGTCACCCAGGTGCCCCTCTTTAAAGTGTTTTTAAAGAACAACTCAAATTTTTTAGCTGAAACCCCACAGAAGTAAGGTTTTACAACTGGAGCATTTGCTGTTCTGTGCGGTGTTAGATGGATTAGTTCACTGTGCCCTAGAGTGGAGAGGAAACCCTTCCCAGCCCCCAGGACTGTGAATCATTGGGTGCTATTCTGCCACTCCTCTGCTGGTACCTTCATTCCCTCAAAGGATGGAAATGGACAGTTCAATGTTTCAAGGTTTATCTATTTTGTAGCATATCTCAGCACTCTGTTCCTTTCTATGGCCAAATAATATTCCGTTGTGTGGATATACTACATATTGTCTATCCATTCATCTGTAGATAGACATTTGGGCTGCTTTTAGCTTTTTGTTGTTGTGAACAGTGCTCCGAACGTTCATGTACAAGCATTTCTAGAGCTAGAAATCAGATAGATGATGCCAGGGACTGGGGAAAGGGGTGGGGAGTGACGCCTGAATGCACCCAGGCTTTCCTTTTGGGGTGACAAAATTTTTCTAAGATTGACAATGGGATTGCATAACATTATGAATATACTTCATGCCACTGAATTGTGCACATAGGCAATGTTACATTCAGTGTAATTTACAACGAAAAATGAAGGAGCAGCTCACTTCTTCATCTCTCTCAGAAGTGCCATTTCCCTTCTCACTTCTACCACCTGTCACTTGCTTGGCAACTTCCTCCTCCCCACCGTTATGAAAGTAAAGCCTGGGCTCTGGTCAGCACTGGAGCTGTGTTTAAAACCACAGGCAGAAAATGTGCAAACCAACAAACTCGACAGCAGGGCTTACCTGGCCTGGATAGTCTACCGAAAATCACCTTGGAAAACCCACTCAATCCCATTTCCACATCTGTTCTTGTTCATCTTTCTTCACTTTGCTGAAATCTTCCATAATTTCTGTTAAAACTGTTCTTCAGGGTGCTTGGGTGACTCAGCCGGCTAAACGTCTCCCTCTTGATTTCACCCAGGTTATGGGATCAAGCCCCACCATAGGCTCCCTCCTCAGCAGGAGTCTGCTTCTCTGCCTCTCCCTCTGCCCCTTTCCCCAACTCGTGCTTTCTCTCTCTCTCTTCCTCTCTCAAATAAATAAGTAAATCTTAAAAAAAAAAAAAAAGAAGAAGAAGAAAGAAAGAAAGAAAGAAAAGAAAAGAACTATTCCTCAAATACAGGTAACTGTAATCTTGTTCCAGCTCATTCCCTACCTTTGACATCAGGCACCCACACATCCCACACTTGGAGCCCTTCATGTTTCCTTCCTCCATGCTTTGGGAATAAGAAATTATCTACTCAGCTCTGTGAGCTATGACACGTACAGATCTTCATCCAGGGGAGAAGCTAGGCGGAAAATCCAGCAGCAAGATTCTTATGGCTAAGTGATTTCACACATGTTGGCAGCAGAAGAAGACAGAGATCCGCTTTCCTAGGTTATCAGGAGTTAATAGTACATCAGATGTGGCAACCAGGTGTGGATCTCCTCTCCATCTTACCCTCACCTCTAGTTTCCTTGAGAAAAATGACAGTAAAACCTTTCTGTTAGCTCTGTGTTTCTCAATGTTTGCTCTTATCTGCTGATTGGATGAGACTTATTTTGTTTCTGAGGATGTGTGATTTTTTGTTTTTTGTGTTTTGTTATTTAACCATCATCAGTAAGACTTCTCACTGTGCCTAATAATTAAAACAAAGCTAGTAAAAAGAATTATAAAGGACAGATGCCTGGGTGGTTCAGTGGGTCAAGCCTTTGCCTTCAGCTCAGGTCACTATCCCAGGGTCCTGGGATCAACCTCCCCCATCAGGCTCTCTGCTCAGCAGGGAGCCTGCTTCCTCCTTTCTTTCTCTGCCTGCCTCTCTGCCTATTTGTGATCTCTGTCTGTCAAATAAATAAATAAAATCTTTAAAAAAAAAAAAAGAATTATAAAAGAATTTTTAGGAACTTCATATTGATGAATAGTAGATGATTTATAGTTATCTGCTACACACATATAGATAAAATCAGGTTAAAATGAATATCAAGGGTACATTTACAAGACACATGATATATTCTAAAACAGAAGTGGGTAGTCCCAACATTAGGTTTTATTAGGCATTTGTGTGTCTGCAAGGGAGAGGAGAGGTGACCATTGCTTTATACTCACAAATTACATAGGTTGGTCCTTTTGGTAGAAAATTCTGTCATTAGGAATTACAATTAAGTATGTAGAAAATTTTTAAGTTGAGTGAAGCACAAATGTAAATGGTCAGAATCCTCAAACAAGGTATATTTCCACTTATCACTAGGGAAAACCCAAGAATACTTGGTACAGTTTTGTTTGGCTATCCCTTCCTGCCCTTTTTAAAATTTTTTAACTTTTTATTAACATATAATGTATTATTAGTCCCAGGGGTGCAAGTCTATGAATTGCCAGGTTCACATAGTTCACAGCACTCACCATAGCACATTCCCTCCCTAGTGTTCATAACCCAACCACCCTTTCCCCACCCCCCTCCCCTCAGCAACCCTCTGTTTGTTTTGTGAGATTAAAAGTTTCTTATAGTTTCTCTCCCTCCCAATCCCATCTTGTTTCATTTTTCCGTCCCTGCCCCCTAAACCCCTCATGTTGCCTCTCAAATTCTTCATATCAGGGAGATCATATGATAATTGTCTTTCTCTGATTGACTTATTTCACTAAGCATAATACCCTCTAGTTCCATTCATGTCGTTGTAAAAGGCAAGGTTTCATTTCTTTTGATGGTTCCATTGTATATATATACCATCTCTTCTTTATCCATTCATCTGTTGATGGACATCTAGGTTCTTTCCATAGTTTGGCTATTGTGGACATTGCTGCTATAAACATTTGGGTGCACGTGCCCCTTTGAATCATTACATTTGTTATCTTTAGGGTAAATACCAAGTTGTACAATTGCTGGGTCGTACAAGAGCTCTATTTTGAACTTTTTGAGGAACCTCCATGCTGTTTTCCAGAGTGGCTGCACCAGCTTGCATTCCCACCAACAGTGTAGGAGGGTTCCCCTTTCTCCGCATCCTCGCCAGCATCTGTCATTCCCTGACTTGTTAATTTTAGCCATTCTGACTAGCGTGAGATGGTATCTCATTATAGTTTTGATTTGTATTTCCCTGATGCCAAGTGGTGTGGAGCACTTTTTCATGTGTCTATTTGCCATCTGGGTGTCTTCTTCGCAGAAATGTTTGTTCATGTCCTCTGCCCATTTCTTGACTGGATTATTTATTCTTTGGGTATTGAGTTTGATAAGCTCTTTATACATTTTGGATACTAGCCCTTTATCTGATATGTCATTTACAAATATCTTCGCCCATTCTGTCAGTTGTCTTTTGGTTTTGTTAACTGTTTCCTTTGCTGTGCAAAAGCTTTTGATCTTGATGAAATCCCAATAGTTCATGTTTGCCCTTGCTTCCCTTGTCTTTGGCGATGTTCCTAGGAAGAAGTTGCTGCAGTTGAGGTCGAAGAGGTTGCTGCCTGTGTTCTCCTCAAGGATTTTGATGGATTCCTTTCTCACATTGAGGTCCTTCATCCATTTTGAGTCTATTTTCATGTGTGGTGTAATAAAATGGTCCAGTTACATTTTTCTGCATGTAGCTGTCCAATTTTCCCAACACGATTTGTTGAAGAGGCTGTCTTTTTTCCATTAGACATTCATTCCTGCTTTGTCGAAGATTAGTTGACTATAGAGTGGAGGGTCTATTTCTGGGCTTTCTCTTTTGGTCCATTGGCCTATGTGTCTGTTTTTGTGCCAGTACCATACTGTCTTAATGATGACAGCTTTGTAATAGAGCTTGAAGTCTGGAATTGTGATGCCACCAACTTTGGCTTTCTTTTTCAACATTATTCTTGCTATTCAAGGTCTTTTCTGGTTCCATATAAATTTTAGGATTATTTGTTCCATTTCTTTGAAAAAAAATGGATGGTATTTTGATAGGGATTGCATTAAATGTGTAGATTGCTTTAGGTAGCATGGACATTTTCACAATATTTGTTCTTCCAATCCATGAGTATGGAACATTTTTCCATTTCTTTGTGTCTTTTTCAATTTCTTTCATGAACACTTCATAGTTTTCTGAGTATAGATTCTTTGCCTCTTTGGTTAGGTTTATTCCTAGGTATCTTATGGTTTTGGGTGAAATTGTAAATGGGATAGTAAATGTAAATTGTAAAATAAGGATAAATCCTTAATTACTCTTTCTTCTGTCTTATTGTTGGTGTATAGAAACACAACTGATTTCTGTGCAATGATTTTATATCCTGACACTTTACTGAATTCCTGTACAAGTTCTAGCAGATTTGGAAGTAGAGTCTTTTGGGTTTTCCACATAAAGTATCATATTATCTGCAAAGAGTGATAGATTGACTTCTTTGCCAGTTTAATTTCTTTTTGTTGTCTGATTGCTGAGGCTATGACTTCTACTACTATGTTGAATGGCAGTGATGATAATGGACATCCCTGCTGTGTTCCAGACCTTTAAATTGGAGAAAAGGTCTGGAACACAGACCTTAAACTGGAGAAAAGCTCTCAGTTTTTCTTCATTGAGAATGATACTCACAGTGGGTTTTTCATAGATGGCTTTGATGATATTGGGGTATGTACCCTCTATCCCTACACTTTGAAGAGTTGTGATCAAGAATGGATGCTGTACTTTGTCACATGCTTTTTCAGCATCTATTGAGAGTATCATAATACTTTCTTAATGTATTGTATCACATTGATTGATTTATGGATGTTGAACCAACGTTGAAGCCCAGGAATAAATCGCACTTGGTTGTGGTGAATAATCTATTTAATGTACTATTGGATCCTATTGGCTAGTATTTTGGTGAGAATTTTCACATCTGTGTTCATCAAGGATACGGGTCTGTAATTCTCTTTTTTGATGGAATCTTTGGTTTGGGGATCAAGGTAATGCTAGCCTCATAAAATGAGTTTGGAAGTTTTCCTTCCATTTCTATTTTTTTGGAACAGTTTCAGGAGAATATGAATTAATTCTTCTTTAAATGTTCGGTAAATTCCCCTGGGAAGCTGTCTGGCCCTGGGCTCTTGTTTGTTGGGTGATTTTTGATGACTGTTTCAATCTCCTTACTGGTTATGGGTCTGTTCAGGTTTTCTCTTTCTTCTTGGTTCAGTTGTGATAGTTTATACATCTCTGGAAATGAATCCATTTCTTCCAGATTGTCAAATTTGCTGGCATATAGTTGTTCGTAATATGTTCTTATAATTCTTTGTATTTCTTTGGTGTTGTTGTGATCTCTCTCTTTCATTCATGATTTTATTTATTTGGGTCCTTTCTCTTTTCTTTTTGATAAACCTTGCCAGGGTTTTATCAATCTTATTAATTCTTCCAAAGAACCAGCTCCTAGTTTTGTTGATTTGTTCTATTGTTTTTTTGGTTTCTATTTCACTGATTTTTGTTCTGATCTTTATTATTTCTCTTCTCCTACTCGGTTTAGGCTTTCTTTGCTGTTCTTCCTCCAGCTCCTTTAAGTGTAGGGTTAGGTTGTCTATTTGAAACCTTTCTTATTTCTTGAGAAAGGCTTGTATCGCTATATATTTTCCTCTCAGGACTGCCTTTGCTGTGTCCCACAGATTTGGAACAGTTGTGTTTTCATTATCATTTGTTTCCATTAATTTTTTCAATTCTTCTTTAACTTCCTGCTTGACCCATTCATTCTTTAGTAGGATGCTCTTTAGGCTCCATGTATTTGGGTTCTTTCCAAATTTCCTCTTGTGATTGAGTTCTAGCTTCAGAGCATTGTGGTCTGAAAAATATGCAGGAAATGATCTCAGTCTTTTGGTACTGGTTGAGAACTGATTTGTGATCCAGGATGTGGTCTATTCTGGAGAATGTTCCATGTGCACTAGAGAAGAATGTGTGTTCTCTTGCTTTGGGATGGAATGTTCTGAATATATCTGTGATGTCCATCTTGTCCAGTGTGTCATTCAAGACCTTTATTTCCTTGTTGATCTTTTGCTTGGATGATCTGTCCATGATCTCAGGGTCCTGGGATCGAGCATCCCATTGGGCTCCATGCTTAGCGGGGATCTGCTTGAGATTCTCTCTCCCTCTGCCTCTGCCCACCCCTCCAAAAATAAATAAATACATCTTCAATAAAATCACATAAATTCTTCCCCAAAGTTCAAAAGAAGTGAAAAGTTCTTCATCTAAAACCAGATGGGTAAATACTTTTTTCACTCAAGTACAAACTCCAATCAGCTGTTAGTGGCTCCTGGAATATTACATTAAGAAGGATTCTGAAGCCTTGATCATGTTCAAAAAAAAATCACAGTGATCTTATGAACTTTTGTTGGTGTAGGAATGTAGCACCTAAGACATTTATTTGTCTTTTCTGAGTGTTTAAAATATTATCCCATTAAATTAAGGGCAGTAGAGTGCATTTTTATAGATGTTCCTTCTAAACAGTTTTTCCAAAGGTATGACCATTTGTATTTTTACTTAAAAAGACAAGTTTCGGGATGCCTGGGTGGCTCAGTCAGTTAAGCCGCTGCTTTCAGCTCGGGTCACAATCTCAGGGATCTAGAATCAAGTCCCACATCAGGCTCCTTGCTCAGCAGGGAGCCTACTTCTCTCCCTGCCTCTGCCTGCCACTTTGCCTCTCCCCTTTCTTGTGCTCCCTCTCTCTGACAAATAAATAAATAAAATCTTAAAAAAAAAAAAGGACCAGATTCTATTGGTGCTTTACGTAGAGCATACTATAGTTAAATAAGGAAGAACAAGAAAATCAAGAGTGGGAAATAAATATATTAGGTAAGAATGCCTTCAGTATAATACTTGAATAACTTCTATGGTGAAAAGAGTAACAACAACCAATTTAGAGGAAAATCTCTTTGGACAAAGCTTGGTAGCCAAAGGAAGTTTACAAACTAGTATAGTAGCCATATTTTCCAAGCCTAAATTGGAACATAAAATCCCATCAATGATTTTTTTTTTTAGGAATGACTAAATTTATTGATATAAAGATATTTTGCAATGATAGTAAATAGATATTAAAATTAAATAGCATTCAAGAATGTTTTAAGTGAATCACCTTTGTGTTCAATGTGATATTAAAAAGATACACAAATATAGCGTATTGGGGAATGGACTTGGAAAATACAGGACTGATTATTTAAATAGCAGAAGAAGAATTTTACAGCTGCTGCTCTCTGATTTCTCTAAAGAAAAGTCCTTACATCCCATCCTGCCAGACCCATCACCTCCCTGACATTCATCACCTCCTTTAGCTTCTGACTGAAACCTGTACATAGGAGATCAACTGCTCTGGTCAGCTAGAAACACACATTTCTCTCCAGAATGAGCTACTATTCTTAAAAGCAAACTGTCACTCTGGTTCTGGGAGCTCAGTTTCTAGACACTTCCTAGGTTAGCAGTAATTTCAGGGTCATTCACATTCAATTCTAGATTCTTACCCTTTCGGACTCCTGAAATTTCCCCTTCTAACCATTTGCTTACTCACCAGGGCTGGCTTCATTTTAGTTTTAGTTTTATTTTCTCTGGTGACTGGTCAATCTGTTATTTTATTGAGCAGTCTAGGAATTCTTCAGTAGAGTACGAATTCCTCCAAATTCCAGGTCTATTGTCCTTGCTTATGACCTTTAGCCCCAGTTTAAGATTTTTCTGTAGTTGTCTGAATTTAGCTTCAGGACACTTTGTCAAGCTCAAGCCTACAAAGTCTTTTTAATGTAGCATCACTTGTCAGACTTACTCCAGATGATTGTTTTTTTCTCTTTTGGCCACAATAAATATAAAAAGGGATGCCAGTATATTAATAAAGTTGAAGCTCAGGTAAACCAATTACCCTTACTTTAATGCCCATCAATAATCCTTTCATTTTATCATGTTTTCTTGCTACCTTCTACCCTGTTAGATATTTGTGCTTGAATATTAAATCAAGCTTGCCCATTCCTCAATTTTTTTCTTCCTATTCTTTGATCCTATACTGAAATCATAATGCTGGATTTGTGACGTCACTCTCAATTGTTTCCAGATGGTTTCTCAGGCTGATCAAAAAGAAGGTGAAGCCAATATATGTTAGTTAAAAATAAGATCTTCAAACAGGGAGATGGTTCAGGGAAAAAAAAAGTATAATAATAATGTTGAGAATACAAAACAACTGTAGGTAAATTGTCTTTTCTCTCTGTCTTAAAGTCTTTGATCAATTGTGCCAATGTATGAAAATTTGAACTCTAAAGAGGCTGGGCAGCTTTCTAAACCCAAACATCAAAAGCTTTGCTTCCATTAGAAAAATTTAAGCCCATGATACTTTGAATGGATTTAAAATTCTCTAAAATAAGCTCTAATAATAACCTTTACAAACAGAAAGGAAAAGAACAGTAGGTTATGTGGCTTCGTGCTACCATTTTCTCTGGTACATTAGTTTTCCAAAGATGGCATTTTGGCTTGTACCAAATAAAAGGGCAAAGGTTACCAAATACAAGCCTGGGGAAGCTAGAAGAGAGAACAGCTATTACAATGGAGGGGAAAATCTAAGCTGTCAGCTCTGAATGGATAGAAGTAGCATGTGTGAAATTGACAACCAGCAACAGCATGACACCTCAAGAAGGACTAGGAAATTAATTCTTCCAGCATTCCTATTTACTGTATGAGAGCTATAGCTCTGTAGAGTTTGGTTCAAGATTCATGGAGAGAAATGTTCTAGTCTTTGATAACTTGAATAATATCCAGTTGTTGTTTAGAAAGCAATTTAACAAATAAAATATCATAGTGAGAATGGTAGAAAATGATACAGAGAAAAACATAAATAAAGAATAAAAATCATCCATCATCCAACCTCCAGAGAGGCAATGTTAACAACTGGGTACATTTGTCTCCTCTAACACATGTTGAAACCAACTTGCATGTATAATTTTGATTTCTCCCTTTTTTATTTAATATTATGTTACAAACACTTTCCCATATCAGGAAAATATCTTCATAAACATTGTTGCTAATATTTATAGAGCATTCTGGCGTATGAATATACAAACCTTATTTACCTTACCGTGATTAATTCAACTATTATCTCTTGCCCTATTCTAAAATAGATATTCCACTGAACAACTGGAGTGATCTTTAAAACACTCACAGTGTATCTCACTACTTTCCTTTTTTAAAACAATTCAATAACTTAACAGGCTCTTTGGGGCTTTATGCCCTTGCTGCTCCATCAGGATCATCTGGGAACGTAGAAATACCGAATCTCTCTACCTCCTCCTAGACCTTCTGAATCAGAATCTGCATTTGCACAAGATCCTCTAGGCACATTGTGGTTGAAAAGTGTTGCTCTTCATGATCTGGCTCTCCAGCTGCAGCACCAGCCTCACAGGTCCAGCCTCTTCAGGGCTTACTGGAATTCCACAGCGGACAAGTACCCTCAGTGCCTCACTTACTGCCCCTTTCCCCAACAGAGCCTTCACAGGTGTTAGGAATGGAATGTTCGTGTCCCCCAAATTCATGTGTTGAAGCTCTAACTTCCTATGTGATGATATTTGGATATGGGGCCTTCAGGAGATAATTAGGTATAGGTTAAGTTTTTGAGATTATAACCTTCATGACAGGATTAGCACCCTTATAAAAAGAGGATACCAGAGCTCTCTTGCTTTGCCTGCTTATGCTCGATTTCCCTCTCCCAAGGGAGGACACAGAGAGAAGGTGGCAATCTGGAAACCAGGAAGAGAGCTCTCATCAGAACTTGACCATATTGGCACTGTGTGCTCAAACTACCAGTCCCCAAAATCATGAGAAAATAAATTTCTGTTATTTAATCTCGTCAGTGTACAGTATTTTGTTGTGGTGGCCTGAGCAAACTAAAATAGCAGGTCTGTGCCCTATACTCTTTGCCCAGAAAGATCTTCTCTGACTTTTTTTTTTTTTAAGACTTTATTTATTTATTTGACAAAGAGAGAGAGAGATCACAAGGAGGCAGAGAGGCAGGCAGGATGGTGGGGTAAGCAGGCTCCCTCATGACAGAGAGCCCAATGTGAGGCTCCATCCCAGGACCCTGAGATCTGACCTGGGACAAAGGCAGAGGCTTAACCCACTGAGCCACCCAGGTGCCCCTCCTCTGATTCTTTACCACATGAAATTTCACTTTTCTTTCAGGTCCTAGTTTGAAGTGCAAGTGTGAAAGATTCTAGTATCCTGACAATATAAAGAACTCTTAAAATTCAACAACAAAAAAACTCAAACAACCCTATTTATAAATGGGCAAAGGACATGAATAGACATTTCTCCAAAGAAGATATCTAATTGTCCCACACAAATATGAAAAGATGCCCAATGTCATTAGTTATCCCAGAAATGCAAATGAAAACCACAGTGATAGCCCTTCACACCCACTAGAGTAGCTAGGATCAAAAAAACAAAACAAAACAGAAAGAAATAACAAGTATTGATGAGGATATAGAAAAACTGGAACCCTCACACACTGCAGGTAAGAAATCAAGTGGTGCAGCCATTACAGAATACAGTCTGGTAGTTCTTTAATAAGTTACACATAGGATTAGCATCCAACCCAGCAATTCCACTCCTAAGTATACACCAAGAGACATAGGTACAAAAACTTGTTTACAGATATTCAGAGCAGCATTATGCATTACAGCCAAAGTGGGAAGCCACCCAAGAGTCTACCAATTTATTGAATGGGCAAATGAAATATGATATATCCATAAAACATTAATTGGCCCTAAGAAGGAATGAGGTATTAATATGTGCTGCATCATGGATGAATCTTGAAAACATTATCCTAAGTAAAATAAGCCAGGAAAGACCATATAGTGATTCCAAGGACACAAAATATCCAGAATAGGCAAATTCATTGAGACAGAAAACAGAGTAGTCATTGCAAGGGCTTTTGCTGATGCCTGGAATGGAAAGTGACTGCTTCTGATTTCTGCTTCACAAAGTCGGGGTTACTTTTTGGGGTGATAAAAATGTAACACATTCATAACAGGCAACACATTCATAACAGGCAACTATGATGATGATAGTTGCCTGTTATGAATGTAGCTACTAAGTTGCATAATTTAGAATAGTGAAAATGGTGAATTTTGTTATGTCTATTACACCAAAATGAAAAACATTTTGGGTGGGGGGAGTAGAAATGGAAGATTTTTAAAAATTTTTAAAAATTAAAAAATAGGCTGGGAGATGAATAGAGACAGATTAAGACAAAGAAACCAAGATAAAAGATGATTCTAGGGGCACCTGTGTGGCTCAGTCTGTTAAGTGTCTCCCTTCAGCTCAGATGATGATCCTGGAGTTCCAGAATTTAGTCCCACATTAGGCTTTCCTCTCAGCAGGGAGTCTGCTTCTCCCTCTGATCCTCCCCCACCTCACCTTGCTTGTGCTCTCTCTCTCTCAAAAATAAAATAAAAATTTTTTTTAAAAAGACAATTCTAAAACTATTCCTGTGAAACCCAGCCATCCTCATTTTTTTAAACAATTCTTTATATTTGATGCTACTGGTAATCACATCTTCTTAAAACTGCTCTGGATTTTCCCAGATCAAAAAGAAGTGCTTTTTCACACTTCACCGCTGGGCACAGACCTTTTGTTTTGGTCCTTCCTTTCTTGGAAGCTGGAAATCATCTAGCTTGTGTGTAGTCTTCACTCTTCTCCTGACCTCAGAGATGGGTATTTCCAACTCTCCCACCATCCATACTCTCAACATATTTATAACTTCTCTCTGAAAATATCCCTCATCTTCCACTTTTGTCTCAGACTCTGTTGGCCAGTCATCAGAACACAGGGAATCCTGAACCCGGGGGACAGGAGTGAGCGGCAAAGTCACCTGGTTGGCCAACGCAACTCTGAAAAATGGCAGTCATCTTATACTCAACATTTCCCTTCATTCAGGCTCTCCTGTGAGTCAGTAAACGTCTTGGTCTTTCCTTCAAAAGGCCCCTGTATCCACCTGCATGCTTCCAACCCCATTGCCAACCCCTAGATTTAGGTTTTCAACACCTCCTGTTCAGGGCCTGTAGAGGCTTCCAGGCAGGTCTCCATGGATCCCCCCTGAGTCATGCGGCTAGGTAGGTAGCATGCCTAAAACCACATCAGGCTTGCCGAAAAAGGATTTAGGAGATCATTGAGTCAATTGAGAGAAGATGTGAGAGCCAGCATGAACCTCTACATCCTGTCTAAGACTTTGCTGATTCCCAGACTATTAAGAGACAGGGAAAGAAGCACTGAAAGATGAATTTAAAGATAACCATGGCCCTGCCTCCCCAACAGATGGTCAGGAGGGCCAGTGTCATGCTTGAAGGGAACAAATAGTAGAGTTTCATAGAATCCCATGACCAGGAGCTCACGCACTACCCTATGTGCCATTTGAAAAGCTCCACGGTCCAGGAATTATCCCTCCTTCTCCCACACATGTGTCTATAAAGTCAAAACAAAGGAATAAGGGATTTGACCCAAAGGGAAGGTTCCTGGGGTAATTTCTGGGGAACTTGGTACCTGTATTTGATAGTAAACGGCTGCCTAATGAAGGGTCCTTGAGGGCCACAGGGGTAGCAGAAGACTTTTTTTTTTTTTTTAAAGATTTTATGTATTTATTTGACACAGAGAGAGAGAGAGAGAACATGCAAGCATGGGGAGCAGCAGGTAAAGGGAGAAGCAGACTCCCCATTCAGCAGGGAGCCCCATACAGGACTCAATCCTAGGACTCTGGGATCATGACCTGAGCTGAAGGCAGAAGCTTAACCTAATTATCCACCCAGGCACCCTACAGAAGACTTTAAAGTGTACCCCGAAGCCTTGAAACTGTCTCATTTCATGGACAGCAAAACCAAATCTCAGGCATGTGCAGTAACCCACCCAACATAACTCAAACTACAGGTAGCAGAGCCAAAATAGAAGCGCGACTGCTTACTTCCCATACTAGTGCTCACTTTCTTTCTCATTATGCCTGACATCAATCTCTCCTGAATAGCATAGTCCTCCTAGCAGGGGAACATTTGAAAGATATCAAAATAGTAACATTGGGGCACCTGGGTGGCTCAGATGGTTGGGCATCTGCCTTTGGCTCAGGTCCTGATCTCCAGGTCCTGGAATCAAGCCCCACATCGGGCTCCCAGCTCACAAAGGAGCCTGCTTCTTCTCTCTCTCCCTGCCTCTCCCTCTCTCCCTGCCTCTCACCCTGCTCCGGCTCTCTGTCTCTCTCTCTAATGAATAAACAGAATTTCTAAAAAAAAAAAAAAGTAACATAATTCTCAGTAATCTTCCTTCAGAGAAATCCATCTCTCCCAATCCCAGGAATGAGACAACGGTCAAGGGGCCGTCACATTTTTAATATCAAGACCTTCAGAGAGCCCGCAGACAATAGGTATTATGGGTACTCATTGCCATGCACAATGAAGAGTGGGGAAATGCTAGATATGTCCTGAGCTTACTGGCTTTTTTTTTTTTTTTTAAGATTTTATTTATTTATTTAAGAGAAAGAGAGAGAGCAGGAGCAGGAGGAGGGGTAGAGGGAAAGAAAGCAGCAGAGTCCCCTCTGAGCGCAGAACTACACTCGGGATTCGATCCCAGGACCCTGAGATCATGGCCTGGGCCAAACGCAGATGTTCAACCCACTGAGTCACCCAGGTGCCCCCAAGCTTACTGTGTTAATAAAGGAGGCAGCAATGCCCACAGATCTTTATGTTGCTGCCTCATTAAGTACGATGACAGAGGTATGAATGAAGTGAGTAAGTAATGATGAGAAAGCCATGATTATCTCTGTCTGTGAGGTTAGAAAATATTCTCAGAAGGAGTACCTGAGCAGGACTTTGCAGGGTAAAAGTTCTATAGGACAACGGGAGAGGGTATGTTCTGGCTATGTGCCTGCGTTTTTAATGTTGAGAACTCACTCCCAGCTCTTGCAGTCCTGCTTATTGGAGAACAGTGGTTGCCTGCCCTCATGACAGGCTCCTGTTCAGACACTTTGTTTCAGTCCATGCAAAAGTTCCTGGTCCCCTTGGTCCTTATCTGCTATTTCCAGGAAAGTATTTAATATCAGGACAGAATGAAGAAAACCTGTGGCTTGGCAACCATCTACTAATTAGGTGAACACACACCTTCCAGATTCTGCAATGATTTTCTGCTTTCCTGGCCCGAAATGTTTTTTTTCTCTCTGATCATCAAGAACCCCAAATCTGATCCAAGCTTCTATACTACAACTGCATTCCGCCCCGCCTAGCTTAGACTGCTAAATCGCCGTGACACTTGACCTCTTGCCAATCCACTTGAATTCTGAACCTTCTCCAATTAGTGAGACTTCCAACTAGATCTCTCTCTCTCTCTGACTCTCTGTTTCCCTTTTCCCTGCCAGCCCCTGCCTCACGAACCTACTTCATAAGCCTTCTCCCATCTTGATTCTTGCTTTTACCACGCATCCTTTTCCTTGACTTGCATACGGCTCTGTTCTGCATTGGGTGTCCACAGAGCGACTGAAAATCCCATTTTTGATGGTATCTCCAAATTGGACTACATTTACAGACCCAGAAATCCTCCAAAAGAATTGGGGGGGAAAACGGTTGTCGTGCAACTTAAATGTATGTCCTATTTCTAGCCTTTTGCTTGCTTTTGTGTACTAGGAATTACACTACTTTTGAGAAGTCTTATAGTCATTGTATGAGTGGCACAATTATATTGTGGCACCTTTTATATTTGTGGGTGACAGGTATGAGGTTTCCAATGTCAGTATTTACCACGCTTAGTGTATACCACGTGGACGTATGAAGACACTGTTGTCTCATTTTTTCCTCATATGCCGGAAAGATCCCTTCCACTTTACATTCTTCTTCACAATATTGACACCAACAGGGGTTTGCAGAATTTGGTCCCCAAAAGCCAAAGCAGAGGTGAGGGAGAAAGAAAGAAGGAAAGATGGGAGAAAATATTTTTTCCCGATGATACAATGTTATAAATGTGGTTAACATTGGGACAAGTGTCAGAAGCCTAATTCATGTGTCGTGTAACTAAGTGTAACTAAATTACTCGGTACTGTGGAATGTCGCTCCCTAGCTTAGCAAAAGGTCAGTTCCAGGCACAGCTTCGGAATAGGCAGAGATTTTATCTGATGTCTTTCCTGCCACCCCTCCCACGTCACCCACCCTGCAGCACCCTCCCATGCAAACTCCAATATCCTGATCGTGAGTTGGCAAATTTCTTCTCTGAAGATTAAAGGACAGGAGGTTTTTATTTTTAAAACTACACCTATTAAACTAGATAAGCCTCCATCAGAGGAATTTCAGATATGAGAGAGGTCAACAGGGAGAACAGTTTCTGTTAGGATCGGTTCCTCTACATTTCCTCCTCATAATTCTCAGATTAAAAAACCTAAAATTCCAAGGTTTTGCAGTGATTCTCAGGGCTATTCAAGGTAGGAGATTTGCAGTGCATGGTACTGGGTTAGGGGAGGTATCAGGTCAATTTTAGACACCAAATGTCATTTGGCTGAAGATTCTCCAAAGAATCGTCTTCCCCTCTCCTAGAAGACTGGGCTTCTATTTTTAGTTTGATATTATATTGAGTTCATTTTAATAGACTCAAACAGTACAGATAGAGCTCTGAGGAGTTTTTAAATTTTTTTCCAGATCCATTGCCTGCCTTGCAGCCATGGTAGACTTTATGTTTAGTGTCTGATATTTATGATTATGATAATACCATAAATATCAGATAACAGTAGCATGTAAAGCAACAATAAAACACTTTGTGTAGTCCCTTTTAAAGACTACTGCTTTCCAGAGTAACAAAATGCAAATGCTTGGTTGACATTTCTGTTCTAAAAGATGATCAGGAGGCAGGGATTTGGAACCCTACCCTTTGTTAGCTCTGAGTGTGACCTGTGGAACTTTCTCCCAGTGAATGCTCTGTAGGGGGCATTTCTCTAAAAACAAATTACCCCTGAATTAAGGTCTTACAAATTTATTTAACTTCTGGATTACCATTTCAAAAAAGTATGCTAAATTTATTCAAGTGACTCTAGAAAATATTTTATTAATGACTTCAGAGTCAAATGCTAAAATCTACAGTGCCATCCTCATTGAAGTTCTTTGAAAATCAAGGTCTGGTATATTTGTCTCTTAGAAAAACTTAATTTTTTTTTATCAATAAAAGAGTATTTAACTTAGAAGATTTTTAAAACAAATAAGCAAGTTTAATCAATTTGCTGGGTGACTTAGACAGCCAGGTAATCAAAGTAAAGGATCCCAAATCATACCAAGTTTTCCTTTTTAACATCTTAACAAACCACTTAAAAAATATTTCTGGGGGGATAAAAGTGAAAACCTTAGGTAGTCTTCTCGAAAAATGCTGGAACCCTCTACATTTACCCTTTGGCTACTTTTGAATCTAATTTCTAATCCCATAATTGAGTTCACAGTTATTTAAACTATTTTCAAACATCGTTTGGGGATTAGAACTCACTTCTGGTTCATATGAAGCATTAGAAAATCATGCGTGTTGTTATCCTAAGAAAGTAGTACATACCAATTAAAATTCCCCTGGGATTAATTAAAAAAAATTGTATTTAATGACTGCCATGGGGATTATGTATCATATATATATATATATATATATATATATATATATTTTTTTTTAAGATCAAATATATATGGTTATTAGGCCCTGCAAAAGATACAGAGGCTTAGAACCATGAAAGCTGACCAACAATCAGCTATTGGGAACATAGTTGTAAACAGGTGGATGGAATGACCTCAGCACTATTTAACACAACCTGAGCACCTTCTAGGCCCTAAGTACTCCAGCATCCTCAAGTTGGAGAAGTGGGTCAATGAGACCCCTTCCCAGTAAATCCAAGAGAACATTCATTGCAGGAAGATTCGTCTTCATGGTTCACTTGTGTCTCTCATTCCAAAGCAAAAATGGAGAGTTCTTTCTATAATGTACAGAAAACCTCTTCTTGTGGAAGGCATCCTTAGACTTCATGAACACACAGAAAGATGTGAGGTTGAGGAGACTCTAGCAAAGTTCTAGGAGACGCTTGATGGAGCACTTACCACCTTAAAATGCTTATTATTAAATAGGAGCGCCTAAGTGTCTTAGTCATTGAGCATCTGCCTTCAGCTCAGGTCGCAGCACTATTTAACAGCCCAGGAGTCCTAGAATCTAGCCCTGCATTGGGCTCGCTGCTCAGAAGGAGGCCTGCTTCTACCTCTCCCACCCCCCTGCCTGTGTTCCCTCTCTCATTGTGTTTCTCTCTGTCAAATAAATAAATTGAATCCTTTTTTAAAAATTCTCATAAATAGCAAATAGAGAGCCGAAACAAGAACAACTTCATTAGTGATATAAGTTCTGAAGTTGGGAGTTCGAATCCCAGGAATCTGCTTCCTGCTAGATGTTTGACCGTCAACAGAGCAGTATATGTTTCTAAACTAAGGTCTTCTTGTCTGTAAAGTATGGATAATAGTAGCTTCCTTACTGGAGTCTTGTGATGGTTAATGAATTTAGTCTGGACAACTATGTTAAAAAGCCTCCCTAACAGTGAGTGTTCTAACACTATTAGCTATTATTATTTTTATGATGGTAAGAATTTAGAAGAAATAAGAGTCTTGTTGAGAGGATAGTTTGGGGGTGACAGGGAAGGCAAGACTAAAGCACGTTATCTTTAAATTAAAAGATGTGACTCTGCTTGCAAGGTTTTGTCTTTCCAGGAGAAAACTAAATGAATTTTTTTAAGATTTTTTTTTTTATTTATTTGACCGAGACAGAGAGCGAGAGAGCGAGCGAGCACGAGTGAGGAGAGGGGCAGAAGTAGAGGGAAAAGCCAGCTCCCCACTGAGAAGGGAGCCCAATGCAAGACTCAATCCCAGGACCCTGAGGTCGTGACCTAATCTGAAATCAGACACTTAACCAATTGAGCCACCCTGGCGCCCCTGAATAAATTTTTTTTAATAAAATACAAAAAAAAAAAAAAATCCTCTCAGAGAATAGATTTTTTTTTAATTAATTGCATTTGTCTTCAAAATAAATAAGAACTACGGTAATAAACATTTAAAATGTTAGAGGTAATTAGACCATTAATTAGAAATCTGCATGGACGTGGATAAGAAATTTAAAAACTTCAACTTTAGGGCATACATACATTCAAAATCAAAGCTTTCATTACATTAAAGCCGAAAGAGCTATTTAGCCTGAGAGAGAGTTAACACTGACTTCGAGGTGTCCTGTTTTTTGTTTTTTTTTTTCTTTTTAAGAAATTTGTTGGAAGATGCTTGACAAAACTGCCTCTAAAAATCAAGTGCAGGGGCGCCTGGGTGGCTCAGTGGGTTAAAGCCTCTGCCTTCGGCTCAGGTCATGATCCCAGGGTTCTGGGATCGAGCCCCACATTGGGCTCTCTGTTCAGCAGGGAGCCTGCTTCCTCCTCTCTCTCTGCCTGCTTCTCTGCCTGCTTGTGATCTCTGTCTGTCAAATATATAAATAAAATCTTTAAAAAAAAAAGTGGCTTTAAAAATCAAGTACAAAAATATTGTGACTGCTCTTTCGACAGTTTTCCTAGGAAACTTAGCTGATGTGAAAAAAATCGTGGTTGTCAAAATAATAAGCAAACCACATTTTCCAGCCATCAAGAGAAAAAGCAGCAGAGTTTTCTATTTTATACAATTGTGTTGCTTGCATATCCTAGTGTGTGATGGCTAAGAAAGATTAGCATAAGTCTAGGTTAATAATGTCGATTTGTTGACTGTCTTGCTAAAATAACATGAAAAAATCCAAGCTTTTATTTAACTGGCAGAAATTACATCGGCCCGTTGAGTAAGCAACTGACAGGGGCTGCTCATTAAAAGAACTATATATTCATGGAAATGAACATTTTTTTTATTAACATTTGCAAGCTCTGGTTTCTTGGTAAAGACTATAATAGTAATGAGTGTGCAGCTGTTTTCCATCTGTTCTTCAAAAACTTTTACCCGAGTACTTACTTCCCAGTAGTGTTAAGTGAATACTAGAACTGTACTACTTCCAAGAAAAAAAAGAAAGTATGACAAGGGACTATATTCTGCTTTTGAACAGCTATGGACTCAGCAGGTCGGCTATGTAGTCAGAAGTAAGGGCCTTCAAGCTAACTAACTATTTAATCTCCTCAGACAAGCTGAGCGCTGCTGTTCAAGAGGCTGCACTTGTCAATTCTAGCAAGACAAGCAACCCACTACCGTTAGAAATAGAGTGGAGGATCTATTATGTAAACACGCTGTGCTAAGTTCTAGAAAGAAAGGATGCAAAGATGAGTATGACACTTTTTGTCCCCAAAGAGTTGGTGATTTTAAAATGGATTAAGCTTAGGGGCCTGAAAGAAGGAAAACACTCCCATGGGTTTTTGTGGTGGTGGTGGTTTGGTAACCACATTTTTTAACAAAATTACTTTTGAGCTATGTATCCCTGTTTCTATTGTCTTCTGTGACTCCTGTTTTGCCCGTTCTTTTTTTTTTTCTTCTTTTAACTTATTTAAGACTTAGCTTTACATTTTAAATTTTCAGGTAGATGCCAGGAAAACAGTGAACTCTACTCTCCCAATAAATCTTCATTAATTTCCCAGGCATTAGGCAAATAACAGAGACACATTCCTCCCCTATGTCCCAAATGTTGGATGGCTCTAATAAGGAAAATTTTCAGTTCAGGGTCTGGTGTCCATTTCTTTCAAAACTAATATAACATTAATCTCACTGAGATAGACTTTTTTTTTTTTTAATTTATTTGACAGAGAGAGAGAGAGATCACAGGTAGGCAGAGAGACAGACACAGAGAGAGGGGGAAACAGGCTCCCCGCTGAGCAGAGAGCTCGATCCCAGGACCCTGAGATCATGATCTGAGCTGAAGGCAGAGGCTTAACCCACTGAGCCAGCCAGGGCCCCCCTCACTGAGATATTCTTAAACTTCTGATCCTATATATTGAATTAAGAAAGGGAGATGATGTGTCTCCTGGATCTAGCTGACTTTTTACAATAAAGCATGGCCACAAGGAAAATCTTATTATCCAATAATTATTAAGTAAAGCTGTGTTGCATTTATGATTACATTTGCCTGACAATGCCAAGCCACTCTGGTGGCTTACAGAAGAAATACTGCATGACCAAAGGTATTTTGTGCATCTGAATTACAGCAACTTCCCAAATTATATAATGTAACACTAATAAAACATAATTACTCCGGTTTAAGAGAATCTTTGCAGTTCTTAACGTTGTTCCTAATAAAAGTGCATGATGCCATTGAGAGAAAAATTTTCAAGCTAATAGATTGAATCCTGGAGTTCATTCCCCATTCCAGTGATGACTTAGACATTAGCCTGATCCTCCCTGAGCTTCACTATTCCCATCTCTTTTAAAATAAGAGGATTACGTTTTGTCTATTATTCCTCCCCAAAGCAAAATTCTGTGGTTTCTCTGAACACAAGTGATGCTCATCCCTGCTTCTAGTTTTCTACCTTCTTTCACACTATTTACCTTAACTGGGGAATGTATATATTACAAATAAAAGATGATTATTTGACTTATTAGGTTTAGGACACACTCCATCTTAAATATCCTCAACCCTTACTTCCAGACTTTTTTATTGCTGAAATTCTCATTTTCCTCTCACTTGATATCCATACTTCCTAATATTCTGCTTCCTAAACTTATTTATCTGTTCGAACGAGGATTAATACCCAATACCCAAACACTGGTTTCTACAAATATAGATTTAAAATAGATTTTAGTAAAAAAAAAATTTTTTTGCATGCAATTTGCATTTTCTCTTCAATCCAGTACCTTTCGTTAAATTATCCCATTTGAGAGTCATTGTTTTGTCCTAAATGGTTTAGCACCTCATTTCACCCTCCCAAAATTATTTACAGTGTAGCTACAAACCCCCTTTCATCATACTTAGGCTTATGCTTCCTGGGGAGAACTTGGCTTCAGTGATCAAACCATGTGTCTGGTAAGAAAGCTACCACTGGTTCCAGTGTCACTTCCCATCTAACTGGATACTCATTGAAAATACGAGCTAGTCTGATGCTTGTTGCATTGCACGTGAGGTGACCTCATTGAACAAGCCATAAATTCTTCTCTCTTTCTGAGAATAGTTGAGCTCGATGTGAATCGAGACAGTAAAGTTTAGTTGAAGAAGAATAAGTAGACGTCTGAAGCTGGGTAGCTCTGAGTAATTTAGAAGTGCAAGATGTTCCAAATTACAAGATTTATTGTGCATCTATAGAGACTTTATATGATACGAAGAGTAATGGGCTAATCCTTACACATATTGCTAGCATTGCGGGATTTCAGACGACATTTGTCATTTGCTTTAAAGGAACAAGCCTGAGGGAATGTTACCACCAAAAGAGAAAGGGGCTTCACAGATAATCCATATCCCATCAGATTACACTGATGATCAGAACTTTTTGCTTGCAACACTAGGGTTATGGAGGGCCTAAGAAGCCAACCTCAGAAACCATATTAAGCATAAAACATGTCACCAGCATTGGGGAATCTTATTCCTTCGGTCATCATTCATCCACCAAAACAGGTGCTGGAGAGAAGGTGATCTCAGAGGTAACCTGAAATGGAGAAATCTAATGATACCATTTTGACTTACCCTTACAAAGATTACACATGGCGGTTGCAGAAGATGAGCTTCTTGGCTGGCTTAGAAGGGATTGTTTGCCTCACAATAACACTGAATTCGAGTTGAGTTACGTCCCAAGAAGTAAAATGAGCACACATGAGGAGAGCTTATGGCTTTATGAGTTCTCACAATTTCAAGCATTTGCTGAAGGCCCTGACCTCCCCCACTCTCTTATCAGATTCTCCCGGGGACTTCAGGGGCATCGTCTATCCCAGCCCAGTGGTGCGGAGCAACCTGGGGCAGCCAGGATGCTGCGGTCCCGGTGACCTCTCTTCCAACCAAGTTATTGAAGGAGCCAGCCCCCTCGTTCTCACTGATCATTTATTTACTGTGCTTATGTGGGGATTCTTGGCCAGCTGGCGGCACAAGGCGGGGCGGGGAGGGGGGGGGCGGGGGAGAACCACGATGTTTTAAGTGTGTTAAATCTTCATATTAGCCCCCTGGCTTGGTAAACCTTTATGTTGGTTTTGTTTTCTTTTTTTCAAGCATGACAAACAAGTGGTTTTTCTTTTTCACTTTAATGATTCTTTAAACAAAAAAGGGTAGTTTAGGGCTTTCTCTGAGGCTGATAGGTGTTTCTGTTTAATGAGGTTTTTATTATACTGTATTGGCTTCCCTGAAAAGAAATTACAAGCAGCAAACAGCTGATAATAGAACAAGACTGGAAGAAACAATAACCAAGGGGGGGGGGGGGAATTAGTGTGGCGGTAGGTGCACACGTTGTAGCTCGGGGACCAAATGCCCCTCCCACTCTCCCTTGGCCACCATTGCCCGGGTAATAAAGGATGTGGGCGCTCATGTGCCGGTCCTGTGTGCCCGAGAGATAGGGGCATAGATCTAGACCCAGCTAAACTGCCCTCTGTGGAGGAAGAAGGGTGGTGAGCTCAGTCTAGACAAAGATGAGTGTGGCTCAGAGTGCGGGTTTACAAGGGCTGGCCGGTTACCATGGAAACTAATTGGAGCTAATAAGTAAAGGGACATTTTAACTGTGGGAACAGAATAGGAGGGGTTCTTTTTCAATATCACCGTTACCTACAATTAATCTTTCGTTTTAGCAGTGTCCTTAATTCTTAACCATGGAGCCATTCCCTCCGCGCTCGACCTCACCCTGAGCCACATGACGTTCAAATGCCGAATGTCATCTTTCAGAATGTGCTGTGTTTTAGGTTTAGATCTCTCAAGACAGAATCAATTTCACTTTTTTTTTTTCCTAAAAAATAAACTGTTTGCAGATGGCAAGGAGAAAGGAGGAGAGGTAATGGAAAATTCTTAACTTCTAAACGGACACTCTGCTGAGCAGCGCAACCGTGGCTATAGGGAGAGGGGAAGCTGGGACCTTACCCTGCAGCACCAGCTTGAGGTTTTTGTTTGAGTTGATTTTCCTTAACAAAAGCATTTCAGAACATCAGCAACAACAAAAAAGAGAAATGTGTCACTGTGGACTCATTTTACAATACTTTTGAAAGGTAATGTTTGCGGACACCGCACAGAGCAGAAATGAAGTTCGTGGCAAATGAGGAGGATCTATTGCTCAACTTACATATATATTTTAAATTTTAACACAAGTTTTAAGCAGTATAAATAACTGAAGTTATCAATAAAAGGGAAATGGTAACTGGGATTTAATGAAAAGATTTACAATCAAGAATAGAATAAAAATGTTTGTGTTAAAAAGTACTTTCAACAATAATGTGTGTCAGAGCCAGGATCACTTGGGAAAAGTCTTATGGAAGGTATGTTACAAGCACAGGGTTGATAAAACACAATTCAACACCTTTATAGTTTCTGAGGTTTTACTTTTGTAACTCAATTTACAGTTTAAGAGAATGCAAACCACCTTAATAATGTCTCGAGGGCCTTCAAAATCTATGCAGTTGAGGTAATCCAGATTTTCAGACATGAGTCTGGTTGGATTGACAAAAAAAAAAAAAAAAAAAGAAAAAGAAAAAAATTGCCTCACAATAATTGGCACTATTAAAATTTTTATGGTGCCCGAGGGAAGTTTCAGCCCTGTCATGCCACTTGCCATTGTTGAAGCTTTTTGTGTTGACTATGTATCTGGATTTAGCTGATTAGGAGTAATGGTTTAGTACATAGAGTATATATTGTGAAACACACACCTCATAATCACTTCTGGGAAGAAATTAAGCAAATGAATCAGAACTCCAACCTCTAATTCTTTTTTTCCCCCCTTATCTTCCCTGCAGCCCAGTTGTAGGGGGAAAAAAAAAATCACTGTCTGAAAATTATAGTTCTTAATTCTGTACTTCAAAAAATTGCACCAGGAGTAATTTTCAAGTATCTTAATATAATAACACATAAAAATGCCTTAGAAAACAAGCTGGTCAAGTCAATTTTGCTACTTATTGAAATAATTCTCTTTGTGATACTGGTGCTCCAAATGTGAGCTATCGATTCGCAGTCTAGATTTTAACACTTTGAGCAAATTTTAAGTTTTCTTGGTTTTTATGCCTGCACTCCCCATCCCAGTTCAAAGAAATTCAGAAGATGTAGTATTTAAAATGTTGGCTCAGCACAGACACTGTCAGGGAGTTGATAATATTTCAAATTTCTGTTTTCCTTTTCAGATTATCGAAATTCCTTAGATGTCTGATGGCATTTTTGAAGTGGTGAGATTTGTAGCAATTAATTTTTTTCCAGGTATCTCCTTAAAGCATTGTAACAAGTATAGCCATTTTCTGGTTCAGACTGCTATCAACGTAATTAGTTCTGTAAAAACAGTTCAGAGAACTCAAAAAAAAAAAAAAAAAAAAAAAAAAGGAAAGAAAGAAAGAAATGCACGTAAGAAGGAGGTATCGAAATGACCAAAAATTGAAAACATTTCAAAGCAAAATTGTTAATGAGCTGTTTGAACTATATGGACATTATAAGTGCAATTAACTAGAAGCCAATAAAAATAATCAACGACAGAGTGCAGCCCTCTGGTACCCAGGGCTTTTACAAAGAGATGTCTGTGAAAGCAGCAAGTGATTTAAAAAGCCACCTTTATCTATGGGAGTGTGTGCTATTTTACATGAGTAGAAACTAAACTGATTTTCATTGACCATTTCTGAAGTTCAGCCTGTGGCCAAGAGCGAAAAGCTGTATGTGGGAATAGACAAGTTTCTGCTCTTAGTGGTGCCCCCCTCCCGCCCCCCATCCCTGGAATGTTGGAAGCAGCCATGATCTAATCAAAGGAAGGTAGGAGTTTAGATCTCAAACTGTAGATGTCACATTTCAGTGCAAACTACTCCTACATTAACACGTTATCAGTATGTCAGGATGAATCTTTTATCTCGTGGGGGTGGTGGTGGTGTATGTGTATGTCGGTGTGGGGGGAGCGGAGGTGCCTCGCTGGGAAGATTGCCCTCACCAGGTTGGCAGGGAAAGATTTTTGGTGTTTCCGTGCATCCCTCAGAGGGTCCCAGTGGTCCCCGGGGAGCACAAGGAGTTGTGAAAAGTAACGCACAACTGGCCACCAGAATAATTCATTCCCTCCACCTTCTGTTTAGCACCTCCCACTCCTCTCTTTGGAGCCGTCCTTTCTCTCTGAAATCTCAGGTTACTTGACTGGGAGTTCTCAGACCTCCAGTTTCAGTCCTGCCCTCAGCCTCCGGTCGGTGAGAGACACCCAGCCCCAGCAATTGGATTGGGCAGCCGGTCTTGACACACCACTGTGCTGAGTGCTTGAGGACGTGTTGCACCAGATGGTTGGGGTTAGTGTGTGTCATCACATTCGAGTGGGGATTAGGAGCAGGAAGGCTGCCTTGCTGGAGCTGTGTGGTCTTCTCCAAGGGAGAGTTGCGGGCAAGGAAACTACTTTGCTTTTGGGAGAAGAGGAGGAATTCATTTTCTGCAGCCACAAGAAAGGCAGTTTTTTCAGGTAAAGTAAAAGACATTGAATGCTTCTCTCTCTCTCTCCCTTTCTCTCTCTCTCTCTCTTAACATAGTTTTGAATGGAATGCTAGCACAGCACACTTGTCAAAGCCCGTTGTGGCTACCCTATCAATGCTGCTATTGTACGGCGGACAGATAACAGTGAGCATAGCTTGGTGCTTGGCTGTCTTTATAGAACTAACACTACTCCTGCCTTGCTCTTGAAGGTGTAGCTAAGAAAATGTCTTTTGGAGCGGTGTTTGTACGCTTGAATAGCCTCGTTGCCTCCCCCAGACAGGAGCTGTAAATTGTTCCGGGAAGGACGGATCGGCCAAGAGAGCATTTATTTCAGCCTTCCAAATTAAAATGCACTTTCAAACTGTTGCATTTTACCGCTCCGTTTGTAAAGATCCTTTCGGGAGTCTATTTCTGAGTTTGCTGGCAGAGACGGAGATGCTTTCTTAATCGATTTTTAAAAGGTATATTGTGTCTGATTTATGACAGACTCAAGGGTTTCTAGCAAAATTTGGAGGTTGGAAACTCCTGAGGAGAAGAGGCTGCCCTCTGAGCAGCTGAGAGTGGCTTTAAAGTAAAAATGCTTAGAGCTAGAGGAAAAGCAGAAAAGGAGGAAGTAGGAAAATGCCCTTTAACGGAGTTTAGCCTCCTACAGCTGCAGGGGAGCAGATGGAGTAATTCATTTGCAGATCTGTTTGTGAAAGTTTTACAAGTCATTGAAAACTAAAGTAGCATCTCTGTAATGGATCGTTCAAGTCACTACGTTTATGGGTTTTAAACAGGCTATCTGAAGTGTTAATTAAATGGAAATAGATTTTCTGGCTGGGTTATAAACAAACAGTTAAAAGAAAAGGTTTTAATTATAAATTAGTCATTGGAAATTAATGGTCATCTGGCCCCTGAGCAACATAAAATGAGTTTTCAGCACATATGTGAGTAGCTGGTAAGATAACCCATCTGCTAAAAGCACCCACCCAAATTAAATCGACCTGAAATGTACCAATGGGACATACATACTACATTTAACGCGTGATGTGAAGAAGGCCTCCCAAACAGATGCCTTGTTTTTACAGGGATCAAAAAAGTAAAATCTTCACTTTTCCAAATTTTGGTGGAGCTAGGTGAGTCAATGAATCCCTTCTTTTGCCCCCCTGACAGACTTGCCCTCCTACGCCCACGTTCACATACCCGTGGTGCTCAAGATTTCTTACTCCTACTGGACTCTCACATTTGGTAGAGAAACCCAACACTGTCCTTACCCTTTGCAGGTGAGAAATTCGATGAATAAAACTGTATAGCAGCTATTCTGAAATAGGAGCTGTTTAATAGGCTGAACAACAGGATTTATGGCTAGAGCTTTGTGATTTTTCTGTTCAACGGCATAAAGATGCCTGTAAAATTATGTTTCCACTTGTAGTATACATTTTTTTCTTGCATCCTGCCAGTTGATATTTTTTTCATCTTGTCTTTAAAAAGTTACGATTGAAACAATATTTCAGCATGGTGTTCAGTTGTGATTCAATTCACGGTGTTCTCTGGTTCTGGTCCTGAAGCCCTCAATGAGAAAGTCTCCTCATATATAAGCAGGCAGTTATTATGACCGAGTATGATCCGATTCCCAATATTACATAACCGAAATAGGACTAAGTTCATAAACTGAAGTCTTCTGGAATTCCAGTCATTCCATTATGGCTCTACAATGGAACCGGGGCTTAAAAAACAGAAAGACAGAAAGGCAAACTCGTATCTCATATCTCGGGTGCCCTTAGGATTAGGACTCCAAGCACATCAGGTAACAGGTATGGGGCTGACCACCCACGGCACGTTTCACTAGCACAGAAGTATTTTCTAAGAAAGTAAAGTTTCTCCTCGCACGACGGAGGTGTGGTGTGGGCAGCTAACAAAGGCAAGTTCTGTTTAGCCGTGGGAGCCCCGCAGCAGATGTCATTCTTGTTCCAGACTGACCACCAGGCTCCTTGCCCAGGATTTTGACAATCTGGGAGCATTCCGCACCCCCCACCCCCGCAAAAGTCCATTGCATGCAGGATCAGGCAGGATGGAGACAAAACAGGAAGAGTTGAGAAATAATAAAATCACACCTTGAAAAGGCAGAGGGGGGTGTGTTATATCCACCCACCCCCCCCACCCCCGCCAGGCTAAAGTAATGTGAAGTTAACTTAGCACAACTAAAAGGCTCTGCTTAAAAGACAGTGCCCACAGGGCAATCCCAGTTGCTTGTCAAAATCGAAATCTACGGTTCCAGATGGTAAACATTCAGAGACATATTTATGGTGACTTCTACATACCTCCGTTTGACATTTGGTTTCTTCCTGACAGCACTTGCGCTGGTAACACACATGAAGTTCCCATCAGTATCACGACAGCTGGAAAAGTATTTGAGCACCAAGGTTGGCCCTCCCAGGGAAGGGAAAAATAACCGGGAGCGCAGATCTCCATGTGCACTGTGGATGGGTCCTGCTATCTAGGCGTGCAGTGAGCTAGCTCAGAGGCTAACAGTCTGAAAAGCTCCATCCAGTTAAGTTGCAAAATCCACTTTTAGGGCGGAGGGGAAAACAAAAATATAGGAATTCAAATACTCACTGACCTCCTGCTAGCTTATGAGTGAGAATCTTCATCAAATAATTAAAAGGGCTCTTCTCTCTTTCCTTCTAAGGAAATTTATGTGATTTCAGGCATATTGTTGTGGTCCTTTCCATTGTGATAGTCAATAGTAGAGACAAGTGTCAAGGGTGACACTTTGCATTTCCTTTCCTGACTGTATATTCATGTAGGAATGCACTGGGGTTTGGGGGTCTTTTGTATTTTAGATTTAAAATGGTTTACTCTTGACAAATCCATAAAGCAAGGTTTGTGATATTCAGTACTGAGCTTTTGCCAATCGTTGCCCTGTGGATGAGGCCAACCAGTGGGTCAAGTCAGGACATCTGGTTCTTTTTTCCCCCTGTACAATATTTTTGTGTAGAGAGCGTAGAGTACATTTCAGGAGATTAAAATGTTTAAGGCGCTGACTTTAAATAGATCATTATTTTTATCATCATTATTGACTTTGAGGGAAAAGAAGCTCATGTATGAAATTAATTCTATGGCCATATGGTAAATTTACCTTTCCTTTAGGTTAGGTCCTTGGGCAGGAGTGAGGGAGGCATTTGAAAGAAGATATTTTTGGGAAAAGTTTGCCCTGAAATATGTTTCCTATTTATTTTCAATTCTATCTCAGTATGCTGAGAAGGAGGGGAATTAGCCTGTTAGCTTTTTTCCCCCCTCCTCTCTCTAATATCCCCTTCACCCCCATAACTAATCTGTCGTCAGATTCTTTGAGTCCTTCCTTTAGAACATCTCTCACATCTGGCCGGCAGCCACCGCTCCAGAATGATCGTGCCACACGTGGGCCATGACAACAGCCTCCTTGCAGGTCCATTTCCCTCTTGTGTCCATCCCTGCAGACTGAGCTTCCTACAAGTCTGCTTCGGTCAAAGCATTTCTGAGCTGAGAAGTCCTACTACATGGGCCCCCGTTACCCACAGAATGCACTTCACATGACATGCTAGCCATCCGTTATTTGGTCCTAACTTTCCGACCATGTCTTCCACTAAGTCAATGCAGCAGCCCAAGTTTCCTGGTCCCTGTAGCCCAGGTGGCCTGTTGGGCTCCTAACCCCTCCTGGTCTCTTCTCTTAACCCAACCACTCTAGTTTTCTAGTTTGTCTTCAAATGAGAATCTGTCCTCATGGGCATCCTTCCTTCAGGTTCGACGTTTGAAATCCTGAGTGTGAAACATTCATCACCTCTCTAAACTCATCCTTCTCACGCTTAAGTCCCATCTCCTCCAAGAAGCCTCCCCTGACTACATCTCACGGTGATGTTTTCTTTCCCTCGAACCTGACCGTTAGTGATCCATGGGTTGCACTCAGCATATTGACCTTCTTCTTATCTTGTTTTCTACTTTGCCATCTTATCCCCTGACTCATCAGGTAGGGTGAAGTCTCCTAAGACAGGAACTGGTTTGGTCCACTTCCGTTTCCCATGGGAGATACTAATAAGTGTATGTTGACTAGGTCACAGGAACTTTCAAACATGCAAGGCACTTTTCTCTCTGGTTACCCCCACTTTAGAGTTATTTGCCAGCTCTAATAACTATCTCCACCCATGAGAGAAAAGAAAAAAAGATAACACCTGATTGGTTGTATTTTGCAGTAGGTTAGAAAAAGTTCCATTTAAACAGAATGTGGAATTACTGCCCCAAATTAAGTTTGAGTATTATAAAGGCATATCTCCATCTATTTCAGCTTTATGTAACTATCACAGAAATTAAGTCTACTAACTGCGCCTTATGGTATAAAATCTCAACCATGATTTTGGAAGCAAGAGAGTACAGTCTTTGCATTTAGACAGCCTTGTGCTGTAATCCAGGGACCACCTCTCAGTAGCTGAGTGGCCTTGGACAGGTGACTTACCATTCAGCCCCCTGACAGAGACAGAGACACTTCCTTGAGGATGTTGTGAAGAAAACACATAAAGAAAGCTAGAGCTTGATGCATGTGCAATAAATGGGAGAGAAAGAAGGTTGGTAGGTACAGATAGAGACCCAGGATGCATGACTGTGTTCATCTCAGTTATGTAAGTCATCAATTTCATGTATTTATGGTGTGTCTTTCCTTTTCTGCCACCAAAGGCAGGGGGAAGGGGAAGGGAACTCAAGAGAGTGAGATTGGTGGATGTGGGGAGAGCTGCAGAGGGCAGGAAAAGGGAGGAAGAGGGAGGACCGAGGGAGAGGGAGATGGAGAGGGTGGCCGCTTTTGGCCTTAGGAGTTTGGAGCCACTGAGTTAATGGATCTGGGGGGACAATGGTGACAGTTGAATACACTTCGCAGGGAGGAGCAGAGTCCTGGGTCCTGCATTAAAGGAAAATAAAGAACAGGCACTGGGCTGCAGCGCTGGGGGGAAACAAAGGGTCGGAGCAGCGGACCCCAGCAGGGAGCTGAATTCAGGGAAGGGTCATGTGCTCCTCTTCCTTCCTTTGGGCCCACTATTTAGAAAGAAATAATAACTTGGCAAAACATTGTAGGAGTCAGGTCAAGCTTCCAGAAGTAATTGGTAAAGCAAGATACCATTTAGACAAAACACGGGGCTTGGACCTTTGCCGTCCTTCACCTCCAAACCAGGTTCCATGAAAAAGCTGAAAGCAATCAGTCTGAGCTCTGTTCTGTTCCCAAACTCTGCACCCACCATCACACAGCGAACCTTCTCCCTGTGCCCTTGCCCCAGAAGGGCAGCTGACTGAGAAATTAGCTCACGTAGCACTGTAGGCCACCTCACAAACGTGTCTGTGGACGCTGGTCATTCAACTGCAGTTTTCAAGCTCTTGGGACAGATCAAAGGATATTCTTTCCAATCCTGATCATCTGGTCTGCACCTGCCCCAGGCCAGGGAGAGGGAAAAAACTGGAACTCCTCTAAGATAAAGGGCAAGGCAGTATTTCTGGAGATCCCTCCCTCTCCCGGCAAACACAGTCTAGAGAACCTTCATTAACAGTTACGGTACCTCACCCCCCCTCAGTGGCAGCCACCAAGGTGCACTCTCTTTGTCCTCAAAATATGTGATTCTTGTCCTACTCCACAATCATCTGCTAAACCTTGTTAATTAAAAATAAATAAATAAAATGTGGGTCTCTACTTCACCTTCCAAGGGTAAAACTTTTCCTTATACTCTGATTTTCTTTTTAACCGCAAAGCTACAAATCTGTGAGACACTTCTACATTGTTTGAAAATGTGAATGCAAGGGACTCTGACATGCTACCATTTACCTAGCGGGGGAGATGGATATTAAAATGCTATGCTGAATAAATGAACAGACACACCATGTTTCTGGATTTTAAGAAAAAAAAAAAAAAAAAGCTCATTGTAAAAGGTAAAGTGTCCCCAAATTAATCTCCACATTTTGTGTAATGCTAATGACATTTTCACACAAGGTGAGATAGGACTGGTGGTGGGAGCAGAATTGGGGAACTGGCAAGGGCCCAGGGCACTCTTGCTTGGATGTAAAATGAGGATTCTAAAGTTCATCTGGGTAGTAAACTCAGGAACAAGCCATGACATTTTTGTAAGAAAAGAGGGCCATAGTAAGACAGGGACTTGTTTTATCACACATCCCAGTATGTTATAAAACTGCAATAATTGAATTTTTCTGTTCTTAAGCCATTTGCTCTGACGTAGATTTTTATTGACCTTCACGTATTTCTGTTTCTGTTGTGTTCTCCTCAGTTTTTATTCATTTGTTTATTTGGGGTTTGGGGGGGTTGTTTGTTTTGCTGGCCTTGTCCAGGTCTTCAGTTCAGCCACAAATTGCTCTTCCTAGATACTAGTTCTGCTGCCACAACTAATGGAAACCTGGCACTAGTATGACTTTGCTTTAGTTTTCCCATCTGCCTATAGAGCTAATACTCTATGAACCTTTTCACTTCATAAAAACCCTAAAGTCAGTTTGTCTCAAGAACTGAGGAGAATCCTGTGGAATCCATTCACTTGACGAAAGAAGCCCAAAACATACCAGCCTAAGAGTTCTCCCACTTTTCTGAGCAATAATAGAACGCTCCTAATGAACCAAATAGAAATCTGAGTTGCGGAGAGCTTTGTCTTGTTGTCCAATTTCGTGTTGTGTTGTTACGGCTCAGGCATGTTGTGGAAACACCTGCTATATTAATTTAAAAGAAAACTGAAAGTCAGACTCTTATAAGATATTAGCAATGCCCAAGTAAGTCGTGGTGAGAAAAGATTAACTGCATGCCGAGTGTGCATTTATTAAATTAATTTAGAAGTGTGCACCTGTGGATATTATCTTCAAACTCGTATCACTAATATGGCTTAGCACCCAAGTCACCTTTCTATAATACAACATGTCCTCTGAATAGACTTCCTGCCAGTTTAAAGCCTCCCCCTTACCCTTCACCTGCCCATAATCAATCTTCCCCTGAATAGAAGCTTCGAGTAAACAGATGTGCTTGGCATTGCATCCAGATATCCTCGAAACTTCAACTTTCAGCTTGCATGTATAAGAAGTGCATTCCGGCAAAGAGGCCCCTGCAAGGCTTGTGCTTCTTTTTCCCTCTTGAGAGCTTCATGCTGCTAAGAAAAAGAAAACTGTTCTGAATGTAACCGACGAATAAAAGCATAAGTGATGTAATATTTGTTATTTGAGACACCTGGAGGCTTCACATGTGTTGTCACCATCGTTTTCCTATAGGATATCTATATTTAGTAAAAGAGATATGGGGGATATACTCAATACTGAAGAGTTTAAATGACTTTTTCGCAGTTGAGCTGATGCCCTAAGCAATAGCCATTATGTGCCTTCCATATAGAATTGGAGCCAAATGGAACAAGCTTAAGAAAGCTCCATCGATTGGTTAATCCATTTATTCCATATGTATTTGAGAGCTTCCTGCATATTTCTATCCCAGTGTGGAGAGGAATACAAAATTATACACGACACTATCCGTGCCCTGAAGGAATAGCTAGCTTAGCTGCGAGGAGAAGACAGACACACAGACAATTGTTTAGTAGTATGCAAAGAAGGTGGTGGCTAAATATCAATTATTTGTCCTAAATAAATATAAAGGACATCCACAGAGCCCCCTATTGGGAGAACGGGAACCTGGGCTGGCCAAGACTTGGTCATCTCCATCTTTACAAACTTTGTGCAGACAATTTATTTACCCTCTTTCACTCAGCTTCCTTCTCTATAAAATGGAGATATGGTTACCAAAAAGAGTTGTTATAAAGGTTAAATGGCATAGTAAAAGTAAGGTGCTTAACACAGGACATAGACCACAGCTGTATCTTTTTCCAAGATGGCAGAAAGCTCCACTTGAGTGAGGACTTGTACTTAAGCCAGGCTTGTCAATTTCACATTAGAACACAGCACTTTTGAATCAGCACATTTGCATAGATGCACTTTGGAAATACAGTGAAGGCAGGCATTAGGCAAAGACGAGAAGGAAGAAAGGAAGGGAGAAAGGGAGAAAAGAGGAGCGATAGAAGAAAAGAAGAGCTAGAAGGAGGAGAAAGAGTGGGGTCCGCTGATGCCTCTACTCTGCACCCTTTTCTGTCTTAAGCATGTCATGTGAGAGCTACATTAGGCTAGATTCTAGAGTGTTCTGACACAACAAGTAGACAGGTTACACTTTAGAGTTAAACAGATGCTTTAAGCAGTTTAAGCAGTAGGTTTTTCAAAAATGGAAGGAGATTGAGAGAGAGAGAGAGAGAGAGAGGAGAGAACAAGACAATTGGAATGGTACCAAAAGTTCAAAAAAAGTAAGATTGCCCAGTCCCAAGGACAATGTTGAGAATGAGAAAAGGATAAGTGTAAGAAGTGTTATAAAGAAATAAATAACAGTATCAACAACTTGATCATTGATCAAATAGAGGACAAAAGAAAGACAAGTGACAAAAATGACGCTGATGTATCAGACCCAGTGAACAGGGATGGTGACACCGCCTAAGGAAAATGGGGTGCTGGAAGTAGCATTTCATTTTGTAGCATCAAAAATTTCCAACGTGAAAATGGTCATTATGGACAAATGTTTATCTGGTATCTGTAAATTAATAAGTATGCCTGGGATAACTTTATAATACAAATATGGCAAATATATGTGTGTATCGAAATCCTCAATAATATAAACATGAAATCGAATTTTCTGATCATCGATGATACATAAGATAGAATGCATAATTATCAATATTTAAATTACTTATTTATGTAAGAGGGAGAGAGACTCTGAGCATGAGAAGGGGGAGCAGCAGAGGGAGAAGCAGGCTCCTCACTGAGCAGGGATTCCCGATTCGGGACTTACTCTCCAGGACCCTGAGATTATGACCTGAGCTGAACTCAGACACTTAACTGAATGAGCCACCCAGGATCCCCTTAACTGTTTTCTTGTTTAATGACATTTTCCCTAGATAAAAAAGATCTCTCAGATTAAGAAAATGGCTGGCTGAATAACTATGCTAGTGTTTTTAAACTCTGGGGGAAATAATGAATTTCCAACTCAGCATAATAAATTACCTCTGCAGAATACCTATAGTTCTCTTCTTTTCACCAAGAAAATGCTGGTAGAGAGGGACATATCATTTAAAGAGTCTCACAGCAAAACAAAATGAAATATTTAAGTTGCTTCTGTTCATAAAACTTCAGATTCTACCTTAGAAGAGTTGAGTTGGACATCGTTTTTGCAGAATGTATGAATGATTTGTTTTACAAATGATATAGACACTCCCTTCTGTATTCACTCTAAAGAGAAATCATTCTTAATTTTAAGGTTTGGGAAAGGTTTCCCCCCCCACACCCCCTCTTTTCTTTCTATCCCCTCTCACTTTGCCCTTTTATTTTCTTTGTTTCAGCCACATTTCATGTTAAGATCCTCTTCAAAATAGGAGAGTCATGCTTTAGTCACTTCCTTATATGGTATCAATGAATAGTTTTCAGGATTAGGTATAATTTTATTACAAGCAGATTGTATTTGCCATTTCAAAACCTGGCCCTCGATGTTAGGGGCAGCACGACTGAAAGGATGCACTACTTGAGTCAGCAAGATTTGGAATTAAAATGTAGTCTTATTACTAGAAATTGGTGGGAATAGCATTGACCTGTGGAGACCTGACAGCATTCTGATTCCTCAAAAGAGACTTGGGTGCTATTCAAGTTTTTAATGAAGACTTTGGCCTGTTTCATTTTACTCAACTGAGTTTTCTGAACCATGTTCCCTGGTTCCTATGGGAGAGATGCCAGCCAAAGGAACAGCACCTGTGATCCATTTCTCGTTCAGGGCTGCCGTGCATGATGGTCTAATTGGCATGAACAGGTTTATATTTGAAAGCTACTAATAGCTAATGGCTTAATTGGTACTCCATGAGACACCCAGTTTAATGAACCAAGGGGAAAAGATGTAATACACAAGTGCCACAGTAAGATCAATAAACATCGTCTGCAGCAAACACAAAAGTTGGGCTTTGCTTCCAAGCTTAAGACCAGGTCAGATCTCTTCACCTCGCACCCCCCTTAGATCAAGGGGTTAATGTGCTTTGCATGGAGATTGGGGTATGGAACATGAGCTGATATTCTTAAATTTCTTAATTTCAGACCACCTAAATTCTGATTAATTCAGGATTCTACTCCTCCATGTTCAACTTCTGGACCTGCCTCAGTGGGACAAAGATGTCTTGAGTAGAAGTGTGGTCATTAGGGAAAAAGAAACAAAACAAAAACAAAGATTAAGAGGTGAAGAAGATGAAAGAATATTAATGTAGTCAAAATGTGTTCTGTTAGAGTCTTTTTTGATACCAAGATAAAGACAAAAAAAAACAAAACAAAAAACAAAAAACAAAACAAAAAAAAAAAAAACCCAGAAAGAAAATACGCTATCATTTGATATTTAGCAATTGTTATGTTCATTAGCCATTTTGCTCCAAAAATAATTATCCATTGTTGATCTACCCCTCTGATCAATCATTATAGTAGTCTCAGAAGTGGAATTGGAAGTGTTCCTACAGTCGCTTCTGCCACTGTCATATGCTCTATGGGAGCTTAGAATATCCCATGGACTGCCTCACTGGCTTCAGGCAAATCATATTTCATGGTGGGCAAGTAATAAGTTTAAATGTTACTAGCAATAAAATAAAATACGCCAAATGATGCAGTAGTATCACAGTTAGTGGGGGTACAGTGCGCCACCCACCACCCCTTTGCCTTCATTTTGCTCCCACACCCCACCTCACAATCCCCTACTCCCCCTGCAACTGGATTACATTAGTCTTTACTGGCAAATTCTGCCCTTCCCTTAAGACAAGACTGAATAAAGAAAACTTTCTCCTTGAAACTAAAAGGCACGGTGGTGGGGGAAAGAGGAAGGACTTGAATCACCTCATACTAAATTGAACTCTGTTCTTTAAATCTTTTTCCTATTCCCACTCACCTTACCACTGTTAAGCTGACCTTCCTTTAGCACTCTTTCCCCATTGTCCTGCTATTACCCTAAAACAGTCATCTCTCCATTTTCTACAGCATCCAGTCTAAAAAAACTTCAGCATTAAGGGACCTGCATAATCTTCTCCACTATGAACCACCCCACTTTATGTCTACGCTTTCTGCTCTTCACTAAACCTGGTGCAGCAGCCCTAGAATCCACCCCCACTTATTTCTACTACTAAGCATTTGCTCATACTGTTTTCTGGGTGGAGGCCATCCTCCCAACATGCTTCTGAGTGTCCAAATTTCACCCCCATTCCCTCCATGGAACTTTCTTTTCTGAACTATTCCAGTAATAGAATTATTCCTTCTCATAAGGGCTCACCATTAAAATCTTGTCATATAATTGTTGCTCTTAATTAGGTACGATTTTGCATTAATTATTATTCTTCATATATTTTTAAGGACAACTGGGGTAGAAAATAGCATTTTGGTTATTGAGAAATTTTAGCAAACTAATCAGCTACAAACCCACAGCTATACCAGGCAATTCTTTGGATAATGTGGAAGGCACTACCTTATGTGCTGGTTCTCTGGTTTAATTTTTTTTTTTCCATCTTCTGTCCACATCACTTTCCAGGGCTGCATTTTGAGCCAGCTGGATTCCATCCAGAAACAGATTCAAATAGACAATAGGCCAACTAGAATTCCCATCTTCCCTGATTAGATGTGAAATATACAAGCTGGGTGTCATTCACATGCCGGCCACTCAGAATTCTATGTTATCAATTAATTTCTATCAAGAGCTGAACCGAAAAGTTTGTGACAATTGTGTTTCCAAGGACCTGTAAAATTATGGCTAGACAAGAATTCCAGAGATAGTGACAGATATATAGACTTGTGCCATCTGAAAGGATGTATGCACTACCCGCTGCATGACATAAAATAAAATGCCCTATAAACTCCATAGTGAATCATCCTCCCCCGCCTTTTTATTTTGTAGTAGGATTTAACTAAAAATTTTTTGGCTAGGACTTGAATTCTCAGTTGTAGGACAATAAGCCAGTCAGATGACAGGCTTTAAATTACTCAAAAGAAAAAGGAAGTTAACATACATTCTGTCAAAGCTACTGGATATTTTTTTAAGGGTTTTGTTTTATTTTATTTTGACAGAGAGAGATTGATCACAAGTAGGCAGAGAGGCAGGCAGAGGGGGAGGAGGGAGCAGGCTCCCTGCCAAGCAGAGAGCCTGATGCAGGGTCTCGATCCCAGGACCCTGAGATCATGACCTGAACCGAAGGCAGAGGCTTAACCCACTGAGCCACCCAGGCATTCCTGGATATTTTTTCTTGTAGCTGTTAAAAATACTTTAGAATAGGGATAGATTTTCCAGGAAGGATATATAAATTACTATAGAAACATGGAATGGGAGAGGTATACCTTAGAGATCATCGAAGTAAAGTCTGAGAAACTGAGACCTAGAGACTATTCAGAGACCCACCTAAAATCACAAAACTCATTCTTACCAGAGAAACTTCTACAGGCTAGGCTTCACCAAGAAATGCAAGTCAGTGAAATTCTACCAGGACCAAAGGGAGTTCATGTGTCCATTGTACTTTAAGACCTAACAGAATGTGAAGGTAGGAGTCCAGCTCTGTTCGTGACCATGGACCGTCTAGCTGAGTGCCAGGATGAATAATCAGGTACTGTAGAGAATCCTTGAGACAGGAACAAATACTGGAAAAGGCATTTATTGTTCAGGTATACTGCTTGCAGAAAATCCATTCTCACATAAATACCCAGGCACTGTTGCTACAGATGAAAGTTATGTAGCTTAATATAGAGAACCTTCTTTGTGGAGGCATGTTCTAACCTAAGTGGAAAGGATCCTATCGAGATGATGATGACAATAGTATTCATTATTCCTTCAAAACATTGGAGGAAAAGGTTACTTGAACTAAAACATTGGAATTTGCAATATTTGGGTAAGCACCACAGAAAACTGAATCTGAGAGAGGACAAGCCCGACTCCAAAGAGGTAGAGTGTATAATAATCAGCATCAGAATTCATGTCTTCTAACTCCTATTTCATTGCTCTGTGTGATTCAAGAGATTCAAAATACATCACATTTTCTCAATATTAGGGAAAACTTGTTGCATTAGAACCATTGAGCTGTTCCTCAGAAACATCACCTCGTTGAGAAATAAATATTTGAAATTCTTACTCAGGTACTGGAATTTTCCCAAGAGAAGTTTAAGAGCAATATTCTTCATAGCTTAATAAATTACATGAGTGTATATACTGTTATATATCTGTATAATTTATGTTTAAAACTGATTTATTTACAAGGGAAGTAAAAATCAATCATTATTGGATTATAAATGTACTTCTTAGTCATTAATTTAAAATTTTTTCTTGTTGTATTATAAAGAATAACAATTTAATAATTCAAAATAAAAGATTAATTTAGAATACTTAAGTGTGGTTTTGACTTTGTGAAAAACAGTTTTGTTTCTGAAACGTGCTTTAGATTTCCTTTTTTTGTTGTTGTTGTAAGTATCTAAAGGAACCATTATGATTTTTAGGTCAGTGAAAGAAATATGTGTACGGAAAAGCAGTATTTTCACAAATATTTTTAAGTTATTGGTCATATTTCACTCCACTGGAGAATGTGATCTCAAATCTGGTTGGAATTATAAAGAAATCAAACTTACCAGTATTACAACTTCTGATGAAAGGGAGAATTCTGCTGAGACTGTAAAGATAATGTGGCAGAATAATTACCTGTTTGTCTCAGAGCTAAACCTTATGACAGCGAACGTCGAAAAGGGTTTCTGTGAAAATGGTTTCTTTGGTTCATGAGAATACTTAGTTCATACTATCTTAGATTAGGCCTGCACATTGAACACTTCTGTAACACAACGCTTTCCTTTTTCCTATTTGTATTTCAAGCTGTTGTCTCTGATGAACATAAAGCAGGTCACATTCACTACTTAAAGGGAGGACCTGAAAAAGTAAAGCTGAGCTCTAACTAAACTCCTTACAGCGCTCTAGTTCTGCCTTCTCCAACATGCTCTCATAATCTCCACCAAGAAACACCAACCCAGAATGGCAAACGGTTAAAGTAAAAAAAAAAAAAAAAAAAAAAAAGCCCGGGGGGCATAAAGATTCAAGTCCCTGCAGGACGAATATAATTCAATAGATCTGTCACCAAGTGTGAGAGCATCTTTGATGCTTCTCTAACTCACCACAGAGACTCGAAAGTTCACTCTCACCTCCAGCTAGTTGCAGACATATGCAATGCAATGCACTTTCTCAGTCTGTCCTCCACCACAACTTGTAAGTCCTCTGAAGTTCTATGTCACTGGATTTTTCCCAGTTTAGGAGATACACATCCTTTGGTTTTATATAGCAATTTATGCTTTCCACAGTGTTGTCCAACACTGAGCTGATCTTGACAACCAGGTGGAGCACATCACATGACTAAGCATGGGTGCTCCTTTTAAAGAATTAGAAACAGAGCAACGTGCTTAGGCAATATACACTGAGAAACACATTGTGGTATAAGACCATCATGTATGTAACTTACTTTCAACTTCAAGGGAAAAAATACATATATATGTAAATACATATATATTTCAGTGAGCGGGGGAAGAGAGAGCAAGTGAGCAACTGAGAAAGAAATTGAGGCAAATTGTTAACGACAGAGGAACCTGAGTAAATTATTCTTGCAACTTTTCTATGAGTAAGCTCAACTCCCCAAACCCCAGTGGGGTTTTTTGTAGTTATTCTCAAGTACAATCTTTTTTAGGGAGACACAGGGGGGTGAAATAATTCACATACACAAGTTGAGCTGATCAGAGGTGCCATGAAGAACTACAATCCAGGTCCTCTGCTTTTCCACACTTCCTCCAAACTTAACATTTATTTCTGTATACACTGAAAAGCAACTAACATCTCAAGTACTTATAAACCACAATCACATCTTTCTCCAATCAGTCACCAATAATCAGTACCCTCGCCCAGGAAAACTCAGTATTTAACTGAAAATTATTTATTAAATCACCCACCGCAAATCACTTTTACAATCCTACTTTATCTGATCCTCATGACTCCTTGAACGAGGTAGGTAACACAGGCAGAATGGGACCCATTTTACAGATTAAGAAACAGGTTACGAAGGGGGTGTATCATTATTATTCATAGCCATATTCTATACATAGATAATCAAGTCCTAAAATTCCAGAACCAGTACTCTTTCCAATACCTCCTCCTGATGTTCCAATGCCTTTTTATACACTGAATAGTTATATCTAAATCTTCTTGAGCTCATGTTGTATTTAGCAATAGAAAAAAAGAACATTCTTGTAAAGAACAAAATGACTGAGAAAGATGCCTATGCTTTATTTACTGATATTACATTTAATGACAGTTCAGATTTATTAAGTACCTACCTGCCATGTACAAGTAAGTGCTTTATATACATCATCTAATTTAAATTTTTTCAACAGTTCTATGAACTGGAGTCCCCATCATGCAAATAAGGAAACAGGATCTGAGAGCTTGACTCATGTGACGGATGTGGTTGACCTACAGGGACCAACTCAGCACCTGGACATTTCCACACACCTTATCATTCATCAAATCATCCTTATTCCACATTTCTATTTTTTTCTTTAAGCTTGGTTGATAGTTTAACCAATTCCTGTATCATATGTCCAGTAATTTTTAAATTCTGTGAGTGATAGCATTTTTTCCAAGAACACAATTTGTATGGAAAAGCATATGGATGAAAAAGCAGGACCACATTTTACAGATATCATGATCTAAATACTTAAACATAAAACCTAAAAATTAAATAGGTTCAAGTCACCAAACCTCAGGTCTATAGCAAAACACATATTTTCAAAGCCAGAATGAAGAAATAATTTTAAAATATTTTCACATTTAAAAAAAAAAAAAAAAAAAACTTTTCCTTGGAAGGCTGAACTGCTCTGTAATTAATTGGACAGATATGGCTTTAGCCTGGTCTGGATAGCCTCTTAAATGATCCCGTCTTGTCTATATGACAAAAAGAGATGCTCAGTCTTACTGCTAATTGGACTTTGTGATTTTTCTCTTTGCTCTGAATAATTGGGATAAAAAGTGAACACAGCTGACATTCTAAGGTACCCTCACATGGGGCTGCAGTGTGGCTCAGTAAGTTAAGCGTCTGCCTTCGGCTCAGGTCATGATCCCAGGGTCCTGTGGCAGAGCCCCGCATTGGTTCCCAGCTCAGCAGGGGTCTGCTTCCCCCTCTCCTCCTGATGCTCCCCTTGCTTGTGTTTTTTCTCTCTCTTTCTCTCTCTCTCTCTCATATAAATAAATAAAAATAAAATAAATCAGGTGCCCTCACTGGCACACTGAGCAATGATGTAGGAAGAGACCAGTCAGGAAAGAGGTGAGGTCAGGATAAGTGGTAGGATATACAATATATACATTTTTCCCTCTCTTCTTCCAAACCACAGTTTCAGCCCTCCTTTTTGTGGTTTCTTCCCACTCCAAAGCTTTAATAATACTCATCTGTATACATTTTTCCTCAAATAAGAATGGTTAGGTGAGCTGAGAAGTGAGACCACATTCACTTTCTTCCTTCCTCCATTAGTAATATGACCCCCATCCTGGCCCCTTCATACGGGCACAGCACACAACCTTAAGTGCACAACTTAACCTTTCTGCAATGTAAGGAAATTTCAGGCTAAAAACTGCATTCATAGAAGTCAGTCACATATCAGGTCTCAGGTTACTCAGCTTGGCACTGGTTTAAAGCATAAAGCAGTTCCTTTTAGAAAAGGCCCATTATCACTCCCTTTGCTGTCCATCATCCTTGCCTCAGGCTCTGGCTCTTAGCCTCTCATTCTTCTTACTAATGCACCTGCCAGCCCCAGACCAGGGTACTTGCAGATTCTGCAGAAGGAGGCTTTTTCCATTCTTGGTCTCCTCATATCCCCCACCATCCCTTCCAGAGGGCATGTCCTGCTGTTGGCTGTGTCCAGGTCTGTGTCCCACATAGCTCCTGCTTTCTCTTCACCCTCTCAGCCCAATCTGCTCTCCTGTGCTTTGCCCCAGCTACTCTCTCTGTGGCATATATGTCTTTGTATGTGCAGTTTATTCCTCCCCTGACCACAAAAACACTGGAGGGGACAATCTGAATTTGGCACATACTGAATTCCCTGGATGTTCATGTTTCCTACGTCTCTTTAACCCATTGTTTTCTAGCAAAAGCTTTGTTGGGTTTTTTTAACACAAACCCCAACACCCTGAGTTTACCTGATCCCCTGAAAAGCTGTGCCCCAGGCTGAAGTCACAATAGTAACACTCATGTTACTGCTAGTGATTATCAATTACTGCCCTTTTAAAGAGATCCCTATTGCTTTCCTTTATATAATTAAATATTCATATTTAAACACAGAAACTGGTGATTCACAGACCTGTACCCCGGGGCTAATAATACATTATATATTAATAAAAAATAAAAAAATTTAAAAAATAAACACAAAAACCTGGGCAGCTGTTGATAGGATCACCCCTTGGCTAATGCTTACTGAAAAAGGAATGTATTTTTTTACTTAGCTAGCGCAAATAATACCAAACTCATGCTTAGGACATGAACTCCCTAAAAGACTCTCAGAAAAGGGAGGAGAAACCGAGGGATACTGAGTACTTAGCTCCTGCTGTTCACATTAAAGCTTTATTAGTCATTCTAGTTATAAGTAAAGAAACTAGATGAAAACACTACACACCTGTAGAGCTAGGAATTGGACCCAAGTCAGTTTGTCTCCCCAGATCAATGCTGTCTCTCCCAAAGAAAGTTCTATATAAATGCTAAACAGTAAAACCCCATCACTAATTATGTGAAAGCAGTTTACATTTTCCTGCAATTTACACCTTTTTTTTTTCCCAGACGAATTAAATCTCCAACACTGGTAAAGTGCTTCTTCCCACAATTTACTAGGTTTTTTGGTAAAAAGCTAAATGAAGTTTGGCTGTGAAGCTGGTGAGGAAGAGAAGACTGAGCTTCCAATAAAAACTTGTTAACTGGTGTGCAACACTGTACCCATTAAGGGTGGAAACTTCTTACAGAATACAGACTGGTCTGTACATTGTTTGTTAAGGGCCGGCCTGAGTGCTCATCTCTCAGACCTGTCTGGTGGGCTTAAGCCCAAGACAGCCTCGAGAGGTCGGGAAACAACCCCTACCTCCCCCCGCGCACCCCCCCCCCCCGAAAATACTACTGGTGATTTCGAATCTAGGACGTAGCAATGCCCGTGCAGCTCCATGTTTTCTGTAAGGCATTAACGCTGTTCCAAATAAGCAAGACATATACATACTTACTTAATGTGTTTTCCTTTGATTTACGTGCCCTTGCTTCTTAAATCATTTCCAGAAATCCTTAGGAAATGTGAAATAAATGTGTTATCTTTTCCTCCAACGGAATGTCAGATCACTTCTTGAAAGATCCTTTCCAAACGCTTTAGTTTAAACCAATTTTAACAAACTTGAATATATACACCATAATTAGGAAGCCAATTTATTCAGTTAATTTGCATCAGTCTAAATAATTTTTCCTGACAGATGACTTCCGTTCTAAGTACCAAGTACTTTTTAATCCTAGTCAGGTTATTGCTAAGGATAAATGATTTCACATTTCTCATAAAGATGCCGGTCATTAAGAATATTAACGCAAATTCCTTCCCCTTGAATAGAAATGAGCTGTTATGTTAGCCATGTTGCTGTGTCAGCTTTTCTATTGTCAAATACAACAAATGATGAGAAAATCAATTTACTCTTTAGAATTAGTCAAGTGAGGAATCCTTTGAAGTGGGGGTGCAGAGTTTTGCCTGGGTTCTATAATCACATAAAAGCGGGTACTGTATATACGTTGGTAAAATGTTGTGAAATTTAATGAGGACTATTTGCTGCCATCGACCTTCCAGACAGATCTATCTCTAAAAAAGAATTCCCCACTCCTAAAATAGAGGTCTGATGAGCAGCAGATGTGGTTTAAATGAACCCTTGTTCAACTGAACTAAGAATATATTTTGATCTGTATGAGGCACAGGCCAGAAAAGGGGGTGTTGGGGGTAGGGGGATTATATCACAGCCTTGGCCTTGGGCTTGGTGGTGGAGTTTGAATATATTTATTTGCCCCATAAAGTTTCTCTTGTAAAGCCGAATGCAAATGAGCTTTTAGTGAATAGTTTCTAATAGTCAGAGGATGCCATACAAGCTCTGCTTACGAAACAATTTACAGTTTTACTTTGTCGTCTCAGAATGTGTGGAGGAAGGAAATTCAATGGGCAGCCATAACCTTTAGAGTGATCTGTGCCCTGACAATGATTTGCAAGTTCCACAACTTTTTGTCTCCCCACCCATAAAGGGAAGATTAGATCGTTGTTCAAGAATGACAAGCATTTAATATTTGGAAATGACTAAATAATGAAGGGCCTGGAGTCTATAGAAATGCTGAGGAGAAAAGAAGATTAATTTCCAACCAAAATCTAGTACAAACATGACCTTCCTATTGTAAATCTCATGAATAGGAAAAGAAATTACATCTAAAGCTTTGTTTCTAGGGCTCAGAATTTGGAAATATATTAATACTGGAATGCTTCCGATGGGGGGAGAAAAAGATCTGTTTATTATAATCTCTTGTCCGTGGAGATGAGAAAAATTCTTTCTGCTACATTTTACAGAAAGAATGCAGTTGGTGAAGATTTAAATGACAGGAATGGAAGGGTCATCTTTTTATTCTTTTGCCTTCAGGCAGGGCTCAACTTAAGTCATCTCAGGAAAGAGAACAGTGCTGTTGCTCCCAAAAATCTCCAGGTGAGAAGGATAAAAATTAAAACGGGCAGATGGGAAAGCTCTAAGGCCTTGAAATTAATAAAGGTCAATTCTGGCTGACATTCGTTTCAGTTAAAATTCATTCCTATTAGCAAATAGCCTGACACTTAGCAACACTCCAAAGGAAGTGATGTTTGGCACCAGTTCTCTGAAAATTCCACTTAGTATTAGTATTCATGTCTGGTCATTGTTTTGTTCACCTCCTCTTCACCCTGCTGGTGAGGAAAGTCCTGACTGAAGATTCTAGAATGACCAAACACAGGACATCCAACCCTGCACACATGGGATCAACAGCGGATTGTTAGTCTCATATACTCACAGCCCAGGGGAGGAAGACACAACACGCCGGTAGAGCCACACAGAGGTTGCACTGAGGAACAGAGTGAACAAGAAAATGCTGTGGGGGGTGGGCTTTGTAGTAACAAGAGGATGAGGTGTACCTTGATTCCCAGGGTGGGATACAGTTGGCTTGATTCAGTGACTGTGTGGTCTGGCAGGGAAGTGAAACTTATTAGGCTGAAGACCAGGTGGAGTGCAGCTGGTCCAGCTGCAAGGAAGCTAGCCAGGTGGGAAGCCTTTCCCACTCGGGAGGGAAGGGAGTTCGCTTTCCCTTGGCTATATTTGGCCCCTCTCAGAGTAATATCTTTGCCACACTTAGTGTGTCTCATGTGAGGAGAGTTGCTTCTGACTGGATTAATAAATATGAAGACGTAAACAGCTTTCTAGCGAGAGTATTCTCATGCCAAGCCTATATAATTAGCTAGATGATCCATGCAGAAGTATCCTTTGTTACTCACTTTGATTTGAATGAAAAGAGGAAGAGAGCTCAAAATCATCCAGACAAATTACATATTTAATTCCTCACTTGATTTCGATTTGTCACAAGGTGAATATTGACTAACTTGAGACTTAGAGCCAAAGGGCTGAAAATGGTCTAGCTCGTGGAAGTGAAGGGGGTTCTGTCTTCCATTTGTCATGAACAATTCTGTCAGGAAATGCGGCCAGGTCAAACTCTCTCTCCCTTTCCCTGCCAGTTAACAAGTGAAAAAAATAAAGGATATGGGGAGACCAATGGTTTCAGGTGGAGCCTGGGCATCTGATGTTAATGCTGGGCCTGTTTATAATATGTTGGGCAAGGCATTTAAGCCCTCTGGCCCCCAAGTTCTGTACTTTCTCATAAGGAAGTCAAACTAGGCCAAGAGTTTTAATATACTTCTTTAGTGGCAAAACCCTCATTTCAAACAAAATTGTAAAAGAGGAATGAAATTTTTTGTTGAAGTCCAATGAGTGGAGCCCAAGCCAAATTGACCTGGCCTCTCCCTCACATTTCCTTCTTTCCAGTTCTTCCCCAAAGATTCCTAAAACACTTCCTCGAGAGCCTAGGGTTCCTTAGAACCCAGTTTGAAAACCAGCCAATGAGCTACTATCTCAAGTTCCTGTCAGCTTTCAGCAGAATGGAAAAAATCGTAGGCTGGGTGGTCAGATAGACGTGGGTTCAAATCTTCGACCTGTCATTTCCTTCGCTGTGTTACCAGTTTGTTTTAGGACAAGTGCTACGTTAAGAATGCATGTAAAGCATCCAGTCAGTGTGTGGAGCCTCACAGGGCCTCATGAATGGTAGCTATAATAAATATTATGGCTGTGACCTGAGCAGGACCAAGAGAGGAAAGATCTTACCCATGAACTACTAAATTGCAATGAGACCTCTGTCATTCCTGCAGCCAAAACTCCAAGAACTTGAGGCTAACATTTCTCTTTCGAACCTGAATTGGTTTTTATTGTTCCAAATTAGTGGAGGCGGGGACATTCTTCTAATTGACTGAACATTTTGTATGTATTGGCGAGCATGTACTGTGTAGACACACCCCAGTTCTCTTAAATGACACCAAGGTTGATGCAACCACCACAGATGGAATTTAAAGCACGTTGCTTTCACCAAAGAATAACAGGAAAAATGTCATTAAGAACACTTTAGTACGAAGCCACAAGAAATGCGGTACCTGACAGCTCATGGTCTGTGTTTCACCCCGTATCATAAAACAATTCACCAGAGAGCGTTGTTCGTTCGTGGACCTGCTGCTGTGATGGCCTGCTTTCTTTCGGTAGCGGAGGAGTTCCCCCCGTAAAATGCATCCCAGAAGTCTGATTTCTGAAAAACCTCACCTTTGGGGAATTTCCCTGGCATTCTATCACGTCAGTTCCACTTTATAGGTCCTCTAAATGTACAGTAGCGGAGACTCAAGTACAAGCCAACCATCCTGTTACCCTCACGAACTTACATCCGAGAGGAAGCTGATTCAAGTAAAGTTTGGACGCTCCCCTCCCTGTTTTATGATGCTTTTCTTTTCTTTTTAAAATTTATGAACATTTCCAAACATACACAGAAGTGCAGGATATCACACACTCCCATAAAACTAAGGTCCAACTCCACGATCAGTACTCCACCACTAGGTGGCAGTTCACCTGAGCCTGGGGTGTTAGGCCAGGCCCCTTCCACTCCAAGGGGACCCTTGCACTCCAAGAATGGCGGCCCAGGTAAGATCAGGTCTAACCCCAGGCAGTTAAATCCAGTCCACACCTATGAAGCTCCCCGTGCGGTAGGCCATCCTGGGGAGCCACATAGCGTCCCCAACCTAGGAAGGTACACTGCACAGTAGGAATGAGAGCAGAGAAGCTGAATACAGCAGAGAAAAAAGGGGGAACTTTGGGAAGGACTTTGTGGAAAGTTGGGATTTAACTAAGCTTTGAAGGAAACGGGAGTGCAGACATTCCAGATTGAGGAGGAGGATGTAAGGCTAGGAAGCGAAGGAACTGAAAGGCCATCATTACAGTATGATTCATATTATTTTTTAACTCATTTTTTAAAAAAGATTTTACTTAGTTATTTGACAGATGGATCACAAGTCGGGGGTGGGGGGGGGGAGCAGGCTCCCTGCTGAGCAGAGAGCCCGATGCGAGCTCGATCCCATCAGGATCATGACCTGAGCGGAAGGCAGAGGCTTAACCCACTGAGCCACTCAGGCGCCCCTGATTCATGTTCTAATGTGCTGGGGTAGGTGAGGCAGAGGGAGGTCTGGGAAGTTGATGACTGGTGTGGAGACACGTGGAAGTTTTGAATCCCAGGATGAGAAAGTTCCTTAGGAGATGGGGAAGTTGGGGAGAACCGGGCAGAGTAACAACCATCTGAGCTGAGGAGGTAGCAAAGCTGGGTCTCGAGAGAGGGAAGCAGGAAGGACTGGTGCTGAGAGGGAATCCGAACTTTCTCACCAGGAGCTCTGGAGAGGGGAGGTGAAGCCCGGGGGTCGGGGTGGGGGCGGGGGAAGAACCCTCTGGCTCCGTCTCTCGCTCCCACGGAGAAAAGCGTGAGCCCCATGGGACCACAACTCGAGGATGAAAACAGGGGCTTCGGCCCGGGCTCGGGGAGCTCCCTGCAAACACCACTGCCGGGAAAACACAAGCCCGGGAATGAAGAGAAGCGGCCGAAGCACCTGGTCGGAGTCTCCGAAACACCAGTGTTTACTAAGCACTTGGGCTCCGGACCGCCAGCCCTTCCAAACCCCACATCTTCCAGGCACTCCATCCCGCCACAGGCGGCTACTGTGCCGGCGCGCGGGGAGGGGGGAGCCGGAACCGCACGCCGGGCAGCCCGGGCCGCCCGCCCTCCGAGGAGCCGGCCCCCGCGGCCGGCCGGCCAGCTGCAGCTCGCTGTTTGTTTGCCGCGGTTTGCATACACATATTGGGTTGCCTTTTTTTTTTTTTTTTTCGTTTTTTTTCCAGTCAGTTCAGCAGTGTCCCGAAATTCACCCCCAGTGTAACTTCTGCCTCTGCTCCTCCTCTTCTTGGAACTGCCTTTTGTTTGTCTGGCAGCCTTGGTTCTATGGGGGTGTGTGATGATAATAATACGCGGGCTTATATAACCCTCTTCATCTCGCAAGCACTTCGCAGACAGTCCCTAATGAATCTTCGGGCCGCTGTCAGGCCGGGTGGCTGGAGCGGGCCGAGAGCAAACCCCCAGCCCGGGCGCGCGGAGGCCAGAGGGGAGGGCGGTGCGGGTCAGAGGCCAGGCCTCCCTGGCTCCCCGCGCCTCGGAGGTCAGGGCAGATAAGGAACAATGACTCTCGGCCTGGGGAGGAGGAAGGAAGTCCCGCTGCCACCTTATCTCTGCTCCTGTGCACGCTCCGGGCTCCCAGAGCTTGTTCTCTAGAGAAGACTTGGAAGGCGGCTTTTGTAAGTATGATGCTCTGCTTTTTCTTTAAAAAGGAAGGAAACAAACTTTCCTTACTGCCTTTGTCCAGGTCACAGTATCTGTTGGTTAGAAGCATTTACCTCGCTCGGATTCTTAGGTGATGGAAAGTGTGTTTCTGGCCCAAGTCCTCCGCCCAGTTGGGTCCCTCCTAAAAGTGATAGGACCGGAAAGAGGCTGGGGTGGGTAATTCATTTAACAAAAGAACCCCCAGGCCAGGGGATGCAGTTGGGCCACTGTGACCTGATCCTCGTTGTGTATAACTGGTCTACACACATCTCCTCACCCTAGAGAAGAATCCTGGTTATTCACCTGGCGTGTCAGGCAACCAGAAAGGATGGCAGGACTTGAATCTTGAGTTTTTCTGCTTGCAGTGCTTGCCGTTTCAGACAAATTGAATTGCTGGAAGTTTCTTTTCACACTATGAAAGAAATCCCATCTTTTGGTGGAGGCTTGAAACTTGCACAGGCTTGTGTAAACTCTACAAAACCCTGTAACAGCAGTGGATGTGTGAATTGTTACTGTGTTTTTCACTGCCTTGCTGAAGGGTCTAAATATTAAAGGAACATAGACACTAACTTCTCAAGCCCTGGCAAAAACCAAAGCTCTGTCATTCAACTGCGTCTTTGTAAAGAATGCTGAATGCAGGGTCATTTTCTCAGGGGTGATGCTCATTGCATTGAGAAATTGTCTTTCAACAAAATGAATTTAAAACCCGAGACTAACACTAAGATACAATCTCTGAACTTATTTCAGTTCTATTTTGGGTCGTTGTACGATGTGCATTTATAAAACAATCATGATAAGTTGGTGCATAGTGGCATATAGAAAACTACTGTCTTTGCTCAGGTAAGAAAACTAAGAAATACAGATTGACAAGACCTCTCACTTTTAGTACTAGAAGGACTCTGATGAGTACACTGAGCTTGACCATCTTTATCTCTAGATAAGCAGATCTGAAAACCACATATAATGGGTATGTATAAATGTGTTTATACCTACAAAGTATGTGTGTGTTTATACATACAAATGTATGTAAGAGTTCAGGATAATTAAATATATATTTACACATACACATACTCTTACATTTCTTATATCTATCTGGTGCTCAGAATTTTACATGATATTATATCCATAATGGGCCAAGTGGAAAGATTTCATATCAAAGTTCAGAATGCTGTAGAGCTATTTATTTGGCAAACATAGGAAACATTACAAAATTACGTCTATTTTAAAGAATCCCTTTAAATGACATTTCCACTTAGAATTCTCTGAGGATTCCAAGAAATTCTAAGGCATAATTAAAGTTGAAAATGAGACTGGATTGTAGTTGCTTTTACCCCTGAGTTTAAAAGTGATCTGTCAACACTAAATTCTATATGCTAGCTAATTTAATTACAAAGATCAGTCACATAATCTCAACATTAGCTTCAAAGGCATACTCAGTCATAGTAGAAGGAATACAAACCATGATGGGGTCCAGATTTGAGGCTTGCTTTTGCCATTACCTGGTTATATGATCAGCAACAAGATCTTTTAAGATTTGAAGCCTCAGGTTCCCCATCTATGAGATATGACCAATACCACTTACCCTAAAGACAGGATTGTTGAAAAGACTGAAAGGACATAATATATGTGAACTACCTAGCATGGTGTCTGAAAATGGTTGTCCGTTTTAGGGCTTTTCCATTTCCATTTTCATCTTTGATTCAATTCATTCATTTATTGAGCATCTACTATGTAATTACATGCTACACTAAGGAACACTAAGGAACAATGCTGCAAGGGTGAATGAGATTAATACCCTGCCCTGGAAGAGTTTATAATCTAAGGGGACAGTTGGAAACAACAGATAATTTTCTTAACAGTGCACTACCTGCAAAAACAAAAGAGATTAAGATTAAGTGACAGAATTGAAACCAGAGTGATTATTTCTGCCTTATGTCAGTCAAAGGAACTTGCACAAAGATGACAGTGATTGTGTGAGTCTTATTAAAGGATCAACCAGAGGTGTGGAAGGACCTTGCAGAAGAGGAGAGCTGGAGAGAAGAAAGTGTGAGAAAGCCTGGGGTTAGAAGCTGATTTCAGTTGGTGCTGGACTGTTGAACCCACAAGGGGCTGGAGATTTTGTCAGGGACCCAATCATGAATATTCTGGTGCCTCATGTTGAGGTGTTTAGACCTATTACTCTAATAAAACTCAAACTCATGCGTGGATCAGCTTGTGATCTTCAAAAAGTCTGTTTTATAGGTTCATATCGATTAAAGAAAAATGGGCTGAGACCTATACCCCTGGGGATAAAAATATATGTTTATAAAAAATAAAAAATTTAAAAAAAAAAAGAAAAATGGGCTGAAATGTAAACCAACTGCATCATTAAGACAGTATTTGCTTTAACAGATGATGTATTTGTTTGTAGCAAAGCCATCCCAATGATGGAAGCATGGAGGCCCCAGCTCCTTAACTTACCACACTGACACTGTCTGAATCCCTCTTTAATCAGTGGGAGTCAATTTGCATGGATCGAAGAAGGCAGAGAGCAGCTATGATTTCTGTTTTAGGAAGGTTTTACATAGAACATCTAGCATTCAGTACAGAGTGGGGGGTGGGCAAGGTTAAGGGGGTTGGCAATGCTATAAACTAGGAGAGCAGTTCAAAGACTAGTGTAGTGTACAGGGAGAAATTCCTAAGCAGTGTAGGTGGACAAGTAGGACACAGATTCCAGAAATATTTAGAAGGTAGGACATTCTCCACTTGGGGGCTGAATGAGGGAATGAAAGGAAAAAGAAAGGTCTGTATTAGTTTTGGGCTCAACGGAAACACCACAAAAACAGGAGGAGATATATCTTCGTAACAAAAAATTGGGTTATGGGGGATTGAAGTGTCAGTAAGAAGGTAGACTGCAACACTGAGTAAAAAAAAATCAAAAAAGTGTTTTAAAAAGTATAAAATTACCAGAATTGAGGGGAGGGTATTTTAAGCTCTCCCTATTATGCTTGATGCCCCCAAGAAATGTCAATATCTGGGCTCACTGGGCTCTGAGCTTTCATCTTGCATCCCTGCTGTTGAGCGGATTGTTTTTCCATTAACTTTTCAACAGGAAGGCCATGTCTAGGGCAGCATTGCCAATAGCCATGCATACCCTTAAAAAGACTAATTTGTACTTCCTCTGAGCCTTCAGCAATTAGGAGAGACTAGGAAAAAAGATCTGAGGGCTAGTAGGATACTTATTGAGGAAGAACACTTATTCACAAAGAATATTTAGTCATAAAGAAGCAGCTCTTCCTTACCAGACTTTTCCATTCGCTGCCCACGAATTAGGGGACGCACTTGGAGACTGGAGAAAAGGAGGTCATTTCTAAGACATTTCTAAGCAAATTCTGTTGCTTAGTCTACAACCATCTCCTCCTTCCATGTGATGGGCAAGTTCTTCCCCTGTGCTTGAACCAGGCATCATTGGAAGGTTGGGGTGGGGGGGGTAGAATTGTAAATTTTTAAAAGATGACAACTGGAAGAATTTTAACAGAATGAGTAGAAAACAATCTGATTAGCAGACAGGAAGCTGTGACTTTTTAAATCTTTGAGGTCTGATTACTTGATAACCTTAGTTTTCTTACACCTTTCACCCTTTCTGTATTTGGTACTTAATCCCCATGTCAAAGCCTCCACTGGATTTCCTGCATTTCAGAGAACCTTCCCCACCTGAACACTTCAGAGCAAATCCCATTTATTATGAAAGGGGCTCAGCCCCGGACTTCACGACTCATCTCACAAAGTCACATAATATTTCTTTCTGGTAGGCAAACTGTATCAACATATTTTAAAACAGATTTAAGAAGCTATTTCCACTTGTAAATACAAAGAGGTCTCTCGCTCATCAGAAAGATAATATTTGGTTATAAGCTGAATTCCATCTGGCTTCTGATGGTTCACTTCAAAATTCCCCACACTTCAGAAATTATTTTGGGCTTTTGAAATCATGAAAAAGGTTTCTATTTTTACCAAAATGTTTCCGCCATAAAAGAAAAAAAAGAAGAAGAAGAAGAAGAAAAAAGCAAAGTTCCAAAAAGGAACGGTTACTATATCAATTCTACAAAATAATCACCACATATATATTTTAGAAGATGGCCTGGCATCATGGGAAAGTTTATTATTTTAAAAAGGAGCGAGATCTATTTGGGGGAATTCCCATTAGTACAATAGAAAGTATGAAGAATATACTAAGCTTCCATATATGGTGTGGGCCATTCCACATGTAGGTTACTCAAGCCATTTAAAGTCTTGGCTCCATAAGCGAGTGCTACACTCTTCAGAGTCTTTCTGGGTTTGCTGACATAATGATTTACTCCGGGCTGGGTCAGCTGCCTGAGCCACTGTGCTCTCCTGCACAGTGTTTGAAGAGTGGACAGGGTGCAGCTGTGCGGGCCCCCAGACACCTGAGTCTAGAAGATTGCTGAATTGTGTTCCGTTTCTGTGCTGTTCGGAAAGCTGGACACTCCCCAACTCTCTCTTGGGTTTGGCTTCCTGTTCACATGTTTTCTGGTCTCATGTCATTGTGCATGAAGTAATAGTCCCCCATGCAAGCACCATGCACAATGGCAAGATTTGTGTGGTTCAGTGCAAGTTTTCTAATGAGGACATTTTGGACCTTCCAACAACTCCTTAGGGAAGGCAGTTTGGAACTGTTCTTACTTTCCAAGGCGGAAAGCAAGCACAGACAGAATGCACTTCTGCAACAAGACGAAGAGTCACTTTTAGGAGAAATTAAAAGACAACTGCCCAAGGAAACTACGCACTTACCCTACACATCTCTCTCCATGTGTATGTGTATACAGGGTAGAAAAATGCCTCCAACTCACAGTTTGAAAACATCAGTTACTGTTCCAGCATTTCGCTATGAATGGTGCTAGTGTTTTCCACTGAGGACTGTTATTTTAATGACATTTCTCTGCAGCAAAATCGGATGAGTTTACGAAGTTTGAGAGCCAGGAAATGCAGCTCAGTTTCTGAACAACTGAAAGCCATGAGAGTCAAGTTCAATCACCTACTGGCTTTATAGCATGGATTCGTAAGTGCTAAGTACAGAAGCCCTAGTACGAGAGAAGCCAAACCAAACTTTTAAAGTAGAGCTGTTAAACTATCAAACTCAGCTTCCCAGTATATTATCAGCAGGCGAAATTCTGGCGCATAGCTGCATTTATTTATGGGATGTTAATGTCAAATTAATAGGCGTAATTGCCAATGTTTTATAGAATTTTAGAGCAGAAAGGGATTTTGGATGTCTCCCAATCTTATCTGTGTTTTTTACAAACAGAGAAACTAAGTTTCATATGAGCGCTTGCTTTCTTGCTCTCTTTTTCTCTCCCCCACCCCCAACACGTGTTTGCGCAAGACATACCTGAGTCTTGGGCTGAGTCGTTGCTTACAGAAAATATCGTAAATCTGGCTTAAGAAAAAGAAAGGGCAAGATGACCCAGAGCCAGACCAGTGTGGCCCAGCTTCAGCGCCGTGTGGACCCACAGTTTATCCTTGATTCAGGAACCATTCAAGGTCTTATATTAGGTGTTTTTGGCCAAAATTTGAATAAACTCCAAAACAAATCCAGATCAAGAGGTGACTCAGATCCTGACGATGGAGGGATCCTCCATCAGTGCATCGTACTTACCGGCGACCACAGTGTGATTCGAGTGTGAGACGGAGACGAAGCCCCAGGTATAACCCTCACGCTTTAGCAATCCTAAAACCTGGTTGAGAGATGACCAGGAGAATAGGAGAAGGAGAAGGTGAAGGAGAGAGCCCTTCACCCATGTAGGCAGCAGTGACAACAGAGTGGACGGTATAACTGAATGCTACATTGCATGGCATGGATTTTTAAGTGATGGTGTGCTGGTGAGAGAAATGAAAATGAACATGGTCAGGAAATATCAGGATTTCAGCCAATCCCAGAGGGGTGCTAAGAATTTGAAAATAAGGGCAGATTTTTCTAGATAAAGAACAGAAGAAATGAAAGTGTAAAGAAAGTCTTACAGGGAGTGGGACCAATGGACCCTGGAGCCCCCAGTCTCTCCTTATATTACTATCTGCTAAAATGTTACCGAAATACATACCCTGAAAAAATGTGTTAATTATTTGAATTATATTTATATAACTATACATCTGCAATAGTAACATTGTATTTATAGCTTTGAAAATCCAAGAGAAATTGCTGATTAAATATGAGCAAAACCATAAACCAATAATACTCTCTTTAATGTTAATTTTCTTTGCCAGATGATGCCGGTTTGCTGAAACTAAAGAATGAATATTTTAACCGTGTTCATTCATGAAATTGTAAAAAAAAAAAAAAAGAGAGAGACATTTTAATAAAAAGTTTCTATTGCGCATTTATACTATGCCTATTTATAATGAATTGTTCAAAGAGGGGCACGTGAAGAACAGGATCCAGGCAGAACCTCTGTTGGGATCCGGGTTATGGAGCAGAGAGCCCTGCTGGCTTAGCCGTCCTATCACCTTGCTGTAATCTGGCCAATACGAGTTTATCGAGCACTGCCAGAAGCATTTGCCTCTTGTGGGCGCGTACTTAGCCAGGGATTCGGGCTGCCTGTGTTTTCCCTCTAATAGCCTACAGCAATTAAATTGTTACATTATTCTCCCACAGATTAACATTTTAATGATGACAAATCAGAGCCCTCATTTATAAAATTTATGAAAACTCTGCTCTCATTCCATGAAAATACCTTTTTTTTTAAAAGATTTTATTTATTTATTTGACCGAGAGAGATCACAAGTAGGCAGAGAGGAAGGCAGAGAGAGAGAGAGGAGGAAGCAGACTCCCTGCTGAGCAGAGAGCCCGATGCGGGACTCGATCCCAGGACCCTGAGATCATGACCTGAGCCGAAGGCAGCGGCTTAACCCACTGAGCCACCCAGGCGCCCTGAAAATACCTTTTGATTGCAAATTACCACTGCAAGGGCAGTGCTATCTTTGTTATAGGCTAGGAAAAATAAATAAATAAATAAAACCCAAGTAATAACGATGACCAGTGTTTATTGTGTGCTTTCCATGGGCCACAAATCCTTCTAAATTTTTTACATGGATGTTAGTGTGTCATCTTCACATCAACCCTATGGTCTTCAGTCCCCATTTTTCAGAGAACTCTGAGCCCCAGAGAAGTTCAGTAATTTGCTCAAGTTCACTAATGCTGTAGCCTGGAATTCAGGCATCAAATTCCAGGGTCTGCTACCCCCAGCAGTATATTCAGAATGGTCTGAGCGTTTTTTGGCCTTAGACTATGCCAACATGACCACAGCCAGAAACTTAGAGCTTTATGCTCCCATGTAAACATTCACTTCAGGAGATCACAATGTGTTCTGCGTCATTGTAAACATACACATGTTCCCAGGAACATGTTTAAAAAGTGGACATCTGTGTGGTGCTTGTAGTAATTTGTAATATTATCAGAGACATGGGAACAGAGAATGGAAAAGTTGTCCGAGAGCTAAGCACCTCCCAGGATAGGAAGCACAGGGGAGCAGCCAAAAGGAACTAGGTTGGGCGTGCCCGATGACAGAGGGTGGCGTAGATGGGTGGAGGAACTGAGCATCTGTCAGGAATGGAAAGAGACACATGATAAGGGTAGTGTGGGAGGAAGGGTCCTGCAGCGACAGGCCAGCCCCAGGGAAACCCGGCTCTGGCAGTCTTGCTATAAAAACGAAGTTTCCAGAACAGAGAAAAAGGACTTGGTGCGGCCCACCTTTAGCCTGAATCTGCAGGGCCAGTTCAGATCCGGAAGACATTCCAGGTCTATTGTATTGAGGGAAATAATCTATACTCACTACCTCTGAGAGTTCCCTCTGTGCGTACCTATAGACACTCGTTTTCACTAGTGAAGAGGTAAGGAGGCTCCAAATGCAATGTTCTAATATTTACATGGGCAAGAGAAGCACTTTTTAAAGGTCAAGGAAATTTGGGGTGTTAAAGTGTGTTATTGTTTTCTTATTCTTTTATACTTCTGATAGCTTATATTTCCTTGAAAGATATATATATATATATATATATATATATATATATATATATATATATAATATAGCTTCTATTTCCTCTTCTATACTATATACCATATGATATATACATGTTAAAATGTGCTATTTGTGGCAGCAAGTTTGCATCATCAGATGCTGTGTTAATCTGGGTGTTTCTTCTTATTCGAAGTATCTAAGTTGATTTTAGTTATTTATATTTTTCAACTGCCATAAATGCAGAGTAGAAACAAACTCAACCACTTGTAAAAGCTTACTTTGCTACTCATCAAATAATAGCTTACAGCAGCTTCAGGAGATTTTATGAATCAGCACGTTCTCCTTCCAAACTGGTCTCATAACCTGAAATTCTATTTCACTCCGCTTTTAAACTTGGAATGCTTAGTAAACTTTTAAAAAATTCTTTATTAGTTTTAGGAACTCCAGTCAAAGAATAATATGAAATGAATCTAGGAGAAAGTCTTTCCCTTGATGAAGAGAGAGACGAATGGAGCCTCCTATTAGAGCCCTGAATTACCCACCGTATTTCAAAGTCTCTCGCAAGTGATTGTAAGAAAAGCAGTGTGGATATAATTTGGAGACTATTATTCCTAATGATGTCCCCCTTTGAAGTTTGTGAAAGGGCGCCATCTGAGAGATGAGAGAAGCCACTGGTAAAATGCAACTGAGGGCACATTTGCTCTCCTCCGTTGTAGGTGCTGACGGCCACCCACCACCCTCTGAAGAAGGCGATATTGGCGGATGACATGCAGGTTCTCCAAGACAGAATAATTGCAGAAAATCTTCAAAGGTACTCGTATCAAACATTTAGCTCTTGCTTAATTAAACCAAGGTGCTAATTAAACCCCATGAGCACCCCATGTCATTTGAAGAGAGACTGTTCCATGGATGGGGAATTGTAAGAAACTGAGAACGGCACCTTCCTGTAGCCTTTTCATCCTTCCTGTCTGAGAGAGCTAAAAGGGTCCTTAACTGTGGTAAAGCCGTTGCATGAAATTAGTCTCCAGGAGTGGCAAAACAAACACCTGAGTAATGAGAATCTAAAGAATCAGGGGTGCCCAGCTGGCTCTGTGGTGGAGCCTGTGACTCTTGATCGTGGAGTTGTAGGTTTGAGCCCCACACTGGGTGTAAAGATTATAGGAAGGAAGGAAGGAAGGAAGGAAGGAAGGAAGGAAGGAAGGAAGAAAGAAAGAAAGAAAGAAAGACAAAGAATCAGGAATTTATTAACATGTTATGAGCTGTTTGGGAAGCTTAAGGGAATTAGAGCCACAATGGCAAGCCAACTCTACCCAGCCTATCCAGTCTCGGGCGAAAACTACAGATGTTACCAGTCCTGTTCATAGCTTTGCCTTCACAGTTTCTTGCCTTGGCTAAGTAAATATTAGTGCCAGGGTGTTGTGGCACCAGAAAGAGCTACAGAGACCCACCTAAGCAATATGACCTTAGTTGCAAAAACATTCTTAGGGGTGTTGATTCGCCCCTAAGTTTAGTTGTAAACTTAGGGGAGTTTATTGCCCCATGTGTCTCTTCCCAAAGGTCAACACTGAAATTTGTTCCCTTCTACCCCAACCAAATGAATGCGATGGAAACCATTGAATTCCAGTTGGTTTCAAATGGCAGCTCTTCAAAATCATTATCCTTCACTTGCTTTTCATTCTTAGCCTTGTGTTGGCCCAGGCTGTCTTGGAAAGAGTCCTTTAATCACCAAAAAGTTTACGAACCTCACACAAACAAACAAACAAACAAAAAATATGAAGTCTTCAACAGGTCTGGCCTGAATTTCAGATTTGTCTTTTGAGGATTGATTTATTCGGCTTCTCTTTCTAATAGTTAATGGAATTGAGCATTTTGTGTCCACACCACAAAGGGCAAGTTTAGCGGGGAAATATTTGGAAGTGGACAGAAGTCTGGGATTAGTTCCTTGACAGAAAATCGTGAGTGTTGCCAATTTTTTTCTGTAATTCTCAGTGCTTTGTGTGCAAATGATCTGGAGTCTCACCAGGAATGTATTAGAAGCTGGTTATCCACAAGATAAATCAAAAATAAGAGAAAATAAGTGAAAGTTTAGGTCTCCTTCCTTCAGAACTTCAAACAGGAGAGAAAATATTCTAAAACAGAAACTAAAAAAGGTATCTGTTTAGAAACAGCTCAATAAACAGTAGAATTATGACTTCTTAAGAATTCTTCATCTTCTTGAGTCAGTTCTCAATTTAATGGATAATTTTACTTTAAACATTATATCCTTTTCATTTTTCAGCATATTCTTATTATGTGAAGACAGAAATGTGTTTGATATTGGTTCAAGTTAGAATCACCTGCTCACATGTAACACACAAAACACTTACTTCTTAAAAATCTGTAGGCCCCCTCTGAGAGATGTCTCCAGTCTGCTTTTTCTGTCTTTGGACTGGAAAATTGAGATTCAAAGTCCCACCAAGTGCCAGCTTCAAACTCTCCACCCTTCCTCATCCATCATTTGAGCTGGATTAGATAGGCAGCTGAGTCACTTTTCACCACCACATCTGTGTTCACAGATCCACAGTCCTCCCATCTGGTAAATTTTGTAGAGAGAAATGAATCCTTTCTCTGTGTGCTCAGACAGTCAGGTTTATAAAATAAGGACTATTTTAATGAGCCTTAGAGCTTCAAAATGCTGCCTTGTGCAATTTTGATTGCGTCTCTGCTCCTGTCATCTGAATATAAAGCTCATTCATTTAATATTTTTCCAGCTTTAAAAACTGCTTACCTGCCGTTCACTGAACTTGGCATCACTTCCAAAATACATAACATGAGAAATAGAACCAGGAGATGTTATAAACAAAACTCAGAAGCTGCCTAAGCATCTCCTGACTGTCTGATTGCCAGAAGATTCTCTCTCAGTCCAAGGAAAGATAGATGGTATGCACAAACAATAAGACAACAAAAGGACAATTAAATTTCACAGCTTGGGGGAGATCGTGAGGGTTCTTGTCAAAAATGTTCACACCTGGGGAACAGACTGTTATTTTTTGTGGAGCCTGGTTTTCAGCTTGAAATACACCTGCCAAAATCTGAATGGCCACTATTGTATGTTCTGGACTCAAAAACTGCACTGTCAGACAAGGTTTGGGGCACACAGATGGGATAAGTTAGAACAGCGGCTATGTTGTTTGTAAGGAAATTAAGCCCTTTCCTAGCCCTCTTGATGCCTACATAGGATGGAAAATTTTATCATAAGCATGTCTTGGCTATGCCTCCCTGGCACTTGATTATTTTTTTATATTACCTTAATAATTTAAGTGATATTCAATACCTTAATTTAAATTTAAGAGGTTTTTTTTTTAATTGTCCATGGACTGTAATAGTAAACTACATCTTTTCAAGGGACCACCACCAGATTTAGACACTAAAAACTGTTCAAATGATCTTTGTCTTGGTATCCACCAAGCATTTAAACTTGCTGTGGAATATAAAGAGCTGAATTTGGGGGTGGTAAGAAGCCGACTCTTTTCCCTTGTGATCATTCTTGCCCTTAACATTTCTCATTGCACATCCTAGTGTCAGTTAAAATAATGCATGTGCTGTAAAACAATGTAACAGCAATCCAATATGTTTTTTTTTTTTTTTTTTTTGTGGCAAAGCACACACACACATAACTCCAGCCCCTAGAGTTTTTTGTATATGAATATATGCCCTGAGGAATCATAGAAAATTGCCACTATTTGAGTATTTTTGACCTACAAAAGTAGCAGTTTCATAAGGTACCACTTAATATCTTCTGTAATTGGAAACTCGGAGAATATACAATTTTATTCTGATTCTTTTCACTATTGTATCGAAACGATCTACATTTCCTGCAGTGTCTTCATAAGTTCATTAGTTTGAATTGGGGCATCATTCTCTATTACACGGATGTGGGGCTAACGTCTTCTCCTGCATCGTCCTTTCATCCCTCGGAAACGAAATACCTTTTCCCCTGTGAGTCATCATGCAAATCTAAGTGATAAAGCAAGAGCTAGTGTGCGTGTGGGTACCAACGTGCACACAGGCATACTCGCCGTTAAATGGAGCTGTTTAGACAATAGCTCCTCGACGCCAACAAATTTGTGCTGAAAGAAAACATCAACTTCAAGAGGGTGAGAAACACTGCACCCATCAGCCTGTGCCACCTTTCGCTAGCTTTTCTTATTTCCATCTGACTCAGTGAGACCTGTCCCAGCAGATGGTCCTCTCAGTACACTTTGGCTGCCAAGAGAATAGAGCTTTGTCTGATATGGCCAGGAAACAAAGTCCAGGGATATTAACCAACCAGAGGAAAACCCTTTGCTCTTGCCATAATGATACATTCAGGCAGGAAGTTAAGAGGAAAATAGCTTCTCCCTGGGGATGAGGAGTGCAGAGGGGGAGGGAGGGAAGCAGTTTAATTATGATGAGGGTGGGGGCGGGGAGATGAGGACAGTCACAAGTGGAGATCAAAAAAAAAAAAAAAAGAATGGGATGATGTCATTCTTTACTGGGACAGTCACTGAAATGAAATCAGGTCACACACAATGGTCTTGTTCTGTGCCTGCAACCATAAGTGTTATAAGAGATTACTTTGTGGCGATGCTTGTTAGGAAGTGTCTAAGGGTGCTGCTCACATTAAGACATCTTCAGGATGGATGAGAAAGGTAGAATCATCCCATCCAGTGCCGAAATGACCCGCATGGGTTACACAACATTTGTTTTAAGATCACTTAGCCACAGTTTAGGAGAGAAAAAGTCTGGATTCTTATAACAGTGAATTTTAAGAAGCAGAATGCAACTCTACAGCTTGGTTTCAGACCAGATGTTTTAAATTGATGCCCTTTCTCATAGGATAATTTTGAATGGCATTTTAAAGTTAAGGCGGAATATATTTCTCAGTATAAAATTGCATTTTCTGAAAAGAAATACTGCCTTGTTCTATGTTAGGGCATTTTTAGGCCTGATTAACTCTGCTTACATAGGAAGTATTTCATTTGTGTCAATGTTGAATCCCTAGAGCCACTGGTGGCAGATATATTCAAATTTAGGTTCCTTCTCTCAGTGATGTCCTAATTTAACCTCATTCATCTGCTTCAAGTTCACAAGAGGGCATCACAATTACCAGTGAAGGTTAGATTTTTTAAGAAGTCATCCCTGGAATAATTAGGCGATAGGGTCAAATCCTGATTTTAAGATTCTGTTGTAATTGTATTATAGGACTTAAAACAAATAAGTCATCTACCAAGGCTTTTTTTTTTTTTAGGACATCTTTGCTGTGCAGGTATTTATAATACTAGAACTAGAACACTGTAGGCTTTTTACATTCCTATCTGCAGGGTACAGAATTTACAAAATTTAGTGTTCAATGTTGGTAAATCACTGGTCTTGAGGTGCATGTGTATTTCCAGGGACAAAGTCCTTCTCTCTTTTGTAGACTTTACAAAAGTATACAAGCAAAATTAGATTACAGTAAGAATTCGTATTTGCTTTTTGATTTTACTTTCAAATTACTAGGGAATCTTGCGTGGTCATCACAGGTATAGGGGACGTGGGGATATATATATATATATAGAGAGAGAGAGAGAGAGAGAAATGTCCTTGAAAGTTGCTACGGACTGTGGCTATTACAGGGCAAAGAGGCATGTTTTGAAGGAATCCTTTTAGGGGACAGATTCTAACACAAATTTCAGTGGTTTCTGCTGCCTTTATTTTTAAATGAAAGGTGATGAGGCTATAGGAGCTTTGAGAGAGGATAATTATTTAAAAATAAAAAGTAACCAAAATATTTCCAAACAAGTGATCAGCATCATGAGAAACCCTCAGGTTCTCAAGACAGTGTTTAATTTTCTTTTCCGTTTATTTTCTAGCAGGCTTTAAAGAGATCTAAGTCCATTAACCAGAGCTATTTGATAATAGCCTGTAAAAGGCAGGTGTTACTTAAAGCAAATCCGTTCTTAACAAAGCAGGTAAATCAAGCATGACTTCTTACAATGGGACTCACCATAAAATTAATTTAAAAATTACTTAGTTTTATAGTTTTACCAAAAAACTGTGTTGAAATGTATTTATGTATTACATAAAGTAAGAATGTCCCAGCAGATTAAATCTATTCTCTAATATTCATAGGAGCCAAGACGCTTGGGTGGCTCAGTTGGTTAAGCATCTGCCTTCAGCTCAGATCATGATCCCAGGGTCCTGGAATCGAGTCCTGCATCAGGTTCCTTGCTCAGCCTGCTTCTCCTTCTGCCTGCTGCTCCCTCTGCTTGTACTCTCTCTCTCTTTCTCCCTATCTCTGACAAATAAATAACTAAAATCTTTAAAACAAATATTCATGGGAGGGCTAGCCAGATTAGCCAGACATGATGCTGCTCAGTAAAGCACAGTGGCCGCAGGGGAGGGACTAGCAACCATTCAGAGCTTTCAGTTTCCCGTGCTGTAAGGGATATTGATATACTGAGTATCTCTGATGATGATAAGTTTGCCAGAATATTGCTAGTCACAAAATTCTGCTGTTCAAAGAACATTGCGCTAAGAGTTGGTGCCAACTTTAGGCATCTTGTTGACTGTGTAACTTTCTACAAAATGAGAATATACTTGTCCCACTTCTGTCACTAGGCTGTTGTAAATGTAAGATAAAGACTGGGAAAGTATATCTAGGGGGAGCCACAGACGTATGGAGCCCTTCAAGCCCAATCCCGTGCTCCTGCTGTAATATTAAAAGGCTAAGGTATGGCACGGCAATCATCAATTCCCATTATACTGTTCTATTCCCAGCACCTTTCTTCTCTCTCATTATTCTTTTAGTTCTATGTCTCTGCCAGTAAACTAATCCCAATGTGTATTTTTGATGGTTGGCAATAATTCAAAAATGCTCTGCGAAGAAGGAAGGCTATAGAATCACTTGGATTCTAACTATGCATTCAGTGCATTTTTCAGAAAAGCTTCTGAATGAAATATCTTTACTGGCGGAGGCATTAAAAATAGGAGTGGGAAAAAAACAGCTTGTATTACATACACTTGTAGTTGTTGGAATTCAACTAAGGATTGACTCCAGATAATCTTTATGATCAGGGGGAAAAAGATGTGTAAGATTAACTTCCCAGGGATGGGTGCTAGTGCTTTTCATATCTTGCTGATTGGCTCCTGTCAAGGACTAAAGTGGATCTAGAAATTGCCATCATCTGCATCCCCTCAAAGAGAGGCCAGAGACAAAAAGTGACATCCCTCTGCTCTCTGTCACAAGACTGCCTTTCTCTTAGGGAAATACTTCATTTTCTGGTTGCTTTTTCCACCAGGAGTTTCTTTTATTTTTATTATTTTTTTAAGATTTTATTTGTTTATTTGACACACACACACACAGAACACAAGCAGGGAACTGGCAGGCCGAGGGAGAGGGAGAAGCAGTGAGCAGGGAGCCTGACAGGGGACTCGACCCCAGGACCATGGGATCATGACATAAGCCGAAGACAGACGTTTAGCTGACTGAGCCACCCAGGCACCCCAGGAATTTCTTTTAAATGGCTGATACAATATCAACTTAGTATTCTGCACGTACTGAAATGTCCCTTCTGAGTGCAGGGACAGGAATGTAATTTACGTTTCACATTTGGAAGTCCATCTTAGTGTGAAGAACTTTCTCTCTGGTTGTAGAAATATTAAGATGGAGTTTGTATGGCAGGACTTGGGTATATGTGTATGAGGCATTGTTCCAGTGACAACCAACTACTAAACACAACAGATGATGATTCTATCAAAACGTTTTTTTTTTTTTTTTTCCCCTCTCGGACTCATGTAGGCAGTAAGAACGTGCATATACCCGAATAACTAGGCTGAGATATTGGCCTTCATGGATGTCTGAAAACATACACAATTGTGTGTTGAAGGAATGTAAAAAGAGCCTTTCCTACCTTGGAGAGCCTTGGGGAATTCAAGAGTTATCACCAGTCAAGGTGATCCTTTCCCTCTCAGTTTCTAATTTATAGTGATACATGGAAGAAGTAGACCATACTGGTTAGGAGCACAGATTTGGGAGACAGACTGCCTGGGTTTGAATGATTTGTCATATCTTGGTTAACTGTGTAACTTCATTTCTTTGTGTCTTAATGTCCTCATCTGAAATATGGGGGTCAGTAATAATACTTTGTCTTGCTGTTCAGAGGATTAGATGTTTCCTTATGTATAAAGGGCTCAGGACAATGCCTAGCACTTAATATAGTGCTTTATGCATGTTAAGAATTATTATTATTTGTGGCAATGCTAAAAATCTAGAAAAGGACTGGGTAGACAATAAGTTTCCATGACATTCATTTGCCCGTAATTCCACACACTTACATACACACACACACTTACACTACAGAGAGAGCAGTCACCAGCCCCAGCACTGGCCTTGTGGGAACTGGTGTCAGACAGGAGTAGGGCGAGGGCCTCACAAATAATAGCAATCATAACACCTTCTGTGTACACACTTGTGATGTACATCTGTGCACTTCCAACAGTTGTGGAAACTCAAATAACGTGATATTGTAGTACTTTGGAAGTATATTATCAATATAGTGATAAAATCAGCTTTTAACTTCCCAATTTCTCTTCAGATCTGCTGAGACCTGGGTTCAGTTTTTTCCCTCATCCAGCTGTGATTTAGCAGATCCTAACCAATAAAATCTGATGGTCACTAAAAGACAAAGATCCTCCTTGTAGAGACCCGGGTGATTCAGCAGATCCAGATTCTATCTGACCCCAAAGAGCTGGATATTTATTCGGTAGTCTATATTCTGAGACCCACAGAAGTGTAAAATGGGTTTGTCTCAGGGAAAGTTTTTTTTAATCCTTTGGTGATAAATAACATACACTTGATGGAGTTTGTTTGGGTTTTTATTGTTGTTGTTTGCTTTTTGTTTTTTTGATTTTACAGCTCTCAGTTTAAATGTCTTAAACTGAGATGTTTAAATGTTTAATGTTTAAATGTTTTAAATGTTTAAAGATGTTTAAATGTTTTAAAGAGTTTTACAACTCTTCAGTTTAAATGAAATTATTTCAGAGCTCCAGGCTGACAGCTGTGAGGCACCTGTTTTTCTAATTGTACCATTATTAGGATGCCCTTGTTGAAAGGAGAGGAAAAAATGTCTATGTCCTCAGAGAATGATAAAAGAGGTCTCTTGAAGAGAGCGCTCCTAAGTATTTTGGCAATTTTTCACCCAGTAGAGTGCACTAATTCTGCCTATATTTAATACTTCTGAAAATGACATTTCATATATAAAATTCAAAACTCGACGCATCCAGTGTTGCCACAGGATCTTAAAATAGAAACTTGGGGTTTGATTTTCCATTCCTTTTCTTTATGGTTAGGTATGTAGTTGTGCCCAGAGCTGGCACGTCCCTACTGCACCAGAAAAACTATAGAAAAAGTGAGTGTTGTTCGCTCCATCGTCCCCCTCAGAACCCTCGTCATGGTACGGTATTTACTGATCAACAGAGCCATGGCCATTCCACGCTGTGAAGAATCAAACGCAAACCTTTCAGGCCATCCAAGGACCGCCAGTATGATAGATGATACAGTGAAAAGAGAGTAAAGATTTTCCACCATTTACTAGCTGTGGAATCGGGCAAGGTGCATGGCCTTTTGGTAAAATATAGGTAAGAGCATTTACCTCATAATATTGCTGTGAGGGGTTCAGAGAGAAGGCATGTGCAAAGCAGAGGCGAGCCGATAGCATGCATCCAGGAACATTCATCTCTCTCCTCAACTTGTCTTAGCACAGAACTTTCCTCCTCCTCTTCCTTCCCTCTCATGCTGTGGCCCTACCTAACTTCCCAGCCTGTCCCTGCGAAGATCCCTATGTCCCCAACACGCCTAGCCAGACTGCTCGTGCTCCCTTACACACCCTTCCTGGGTAGAGCTCTGGAAAGTCCTAGAGCCAGAATATTCCTTTACCACTTTTCAGCAAAAGCTAAATGCCATAATCCATTACAATAGTCCTTGATTTCCTCACAGCCGGAATTTGATTATTTCTTCTTTTGCAACCCCCGTGGTCTTTATACTTTAATTATGGTTCACATTTATTTAAGTCTTGTTTGTACCACACTGTCATTTACATTCCTGTGTTTCACGTTAGGCCGTGTGCTTTTTGAGATGAGTATCGTCCTTTCATTTCTTACTACGTTTGGCACAGTACTTTGCGAGTAGTTAAGTGCACAAAAAATGCTTGTTTTTAATTTAAAAAACAAAGTTGCAACTTCTGGTTTAAAAATATTGAACTTTGAAAAATAAATAAGATAAAATAAAATAAAAATAAAAATATTGAACTTTGCGAACTGACAGAAAGAGACATCCATGCTTCAGAGGTCCTTAGTGGCAAATTTTATTTTATTTTATTTTATCTTATTTTATTTTTAAAGATCTCCTTTGTTTATTTGAGAAAGAGAGCAGGAGCAGGGGGACAGGCAGGGGGAGAAGCAGGCTCCCTGCTGAGCATGAAATTCCGAAGCAGGGCTCAACCCGAAGCAGGGCTCCATCTCAGGTCCCAACTCAGGGCTCTATCCTGGGACTCCGGGATCATGACCTGACCGACAGAGCCACCCAGGCACTCCCCAGTGACAAATTTTAAAACTCACGTAATCTTTCTTCTCTCTGCCTAAGTATTTGAATGTTTAAAAGCGCTATTGCACAAAAAGACCTAGAATTAGGTCCTCCTTGGTAGGAGGAGCCCATGGCCTGGCATCTGGCTTGTAGAGTTGGCTGAGAGATACCCAGTGCCTACAGAGCTGTTAGAAAAGACAAGGATCCTATGGAATAAGGAATGAATGATCTCCAAAGCTCTTCGTTAGATATCAATGTCTCTTAAAAGTAGCTTGTTACAAGAGATCGCTCTGCAAGACCATAATGCTCTGGACACGGGAGCTGCAGAGACAACAACAAGCCTTGTGGTGTGACCATTCAGGACCAAGAAATAGCAGGACGGAGGCAGCAGGAAAGCCCCCTTGGTGGCTGGGGGACTTGGACCCAAGGGCCTTAAGGTGAGGTGATTCGGTACGAACAAAGCCCTTGTGAGACGCATGAGACAAAAAGCAGGGCCACCACACCTCAGGGCATTCTGCCATCCCCAGTGGCTGGACCAGAGGACAGCCTACCCATGTGCTTGGTGTGGGCAGGGCTTCCTGGCCGACTTTCAGTATGTCAGCCAGAGGCACAAAAAGAGACGGAAAGGATTCCAACAGACACTAACATCTGAAAGATGAGTGGGAACACATGCCCCTAGTAAGTTTTCTAGGAAGGGGGTCGAGACTATATTTTTGTTGTTGTCTATAAAGATAATAAGAGGGTGGTGGTATAAGGGAAAGTTACAGGAACTGAGCTTTGTCCCAGCTGTATATTTAAGTGGCTGTGTGATCTTGGGCAAGTTACTTAACCCATCTGGCCCTCCATTGTCTTATCTATAATATAAGTTCATTCACTTCCAGCTCGAAGATCGCACAACCAGATGCTACCAGTTATGCCTACTATGTCCTGCCAAGAATCACATCACTCCTCAGATGAGGATTATAGTTCTCACCTGAGTTTGGTCAGAAAAAAGATGCAATGAGAATAACGAATGAAAACATAAGTGATTTTCATTTTATTTTCCCTGACTCAAACTGACTCAAGATTTTCTCAACAACTGAGATGAAACGTTTTTCTTGAAATAGATATTTATAAATATGGGCAGATTCCTAGTTACAAATGGATAATGTTAAAAAAGATCATTTATAAACTAGTCTACCAGTGGTTCAATCTATATTATCTAGTAATAATATTATTGATGTTATTATATTTTTACAGGTCCATTAAGGGTCAGATACACTTAGTGGGCCTGCTTAGAAATCTAAGCTTGACGTTTAAAGTTTTGGTGGGAGGGGCACCTGGGTAGCTCAGTAGGTTAAGCATCTGCCTTCCGCTCAGGTCATGATCCCAGGGTCCTGGGATGGAGCACCACGTTGGGCTCTCTGCTCAGTGAGGAGCCTGCTTCTTCCTCTACCTGCTGCTCCCCCTACTTTCTCTCTCCCTCTCTCTGTCAAATAAATAAAATCTTTTAAAAAAATATAACATTTTGGTGGGAAACAAGGCACTTGATGTAACAGTCTGTAAAGCCAAAAACCAATCTTCTCGTCTATGCTTCTCACCCCTCACCTACTTCCCCAGCCCTTGTAAGAAAACTTGGGGTTCCTCCTTCGTCCTAAGCCAATGCTGATGATCTAGTCAGCTCTGAAATTCCAATAAGAAATAAATTGCGGAAACAGAAAGTAGGGGTTTTAGGAGAGATGAAAAGAATTTCGGTTGGGAAAGGAAGTGGGGGTTTACCCCAAGGCACTAAAAAGGCAGGGGAGAGATGGGGCAAAATGAACATAAATTTCATTGGACCCAAGGGCCTTAAATAGTAAGTATGGGGTAACTTAATTGTAAAACATGAATGAAAAGTAAGAGAAAACGTGTCTCGTGTATAAGAAACCAGTGGACAACAAGGAAGGAATAAAAAAGAGTTTCTGTTTCCTCGTTCTGAATTGTCATCATCGGCTTCTGCCTCCTTCTACTCCTCACCACAGATCCCGGTCATCTTGTGATTTTTTTTTTTTCTTTTCTTTCTATGACCAGTATTTCTCCCTGTTAGGAGTCACGTTTTCTGTTTTTTGTTTTTTGTTTTTTTGTTTTTTGGTTTTTTTTTTCACATATCCAGTAATAATTGACTGGCCACTGGATATTGTGAATATTATGTGCCTCCATGGTAAAACCCTACTTGCTTTCCAAGCCAAATTCTCGACACTCCCTCAGTAAGACAGGAAGCTGGGAGTGGGAGGGTGTTGACGATGGCTCCAAGTGGATGTGCAGAAAGAAGGAGAAATTAATGCACACACTGATCAAGGAAAGTGACGTACTTTATTTCAATTTGTCATAGGCTTACATTTGTGTGTGTTCTGGTATAGCAGTCATCGTATTGTATTCATTGGTGCTTGCAGTTGGTTGAGCTTTTTGGAATCTGAGGGCTTACATTTTTTAAGCACTTTTGGAATTTTTTTTCAGTCATTATTTCTTCACATATTTTCCCATTACCACGCTCCCTCCTAGGACTCCAATTACATGCATGTTAGACTACTTGATATTAAAATCGTTCCACAGGCCCCAGGGAGTACATTCACTTTTGAAAAGCCTTTCCTTTCAGATATTGTACTTTTCAGCTCTAGAAATTCCAGTGGGTTCTTTTTAATAGTTTCCATGTAGCTCGTCATTATGTTCACGTTTTCCTTCAAATCCTGGAGCATACTTGGAATAGCTGTTTAAATTCCTCATCTGCTCATTCATTCATCTCTGTCATTTCTGAGTCTCTGTCTCTCTTTTTCATTAAAGTATAATTAACATAAAATTATATTAGTTTTGGGTGTATAATATAATGATCGTATATTTGTATATGTTTTAAAATGATCACCATAGTAAGTCCAGTTAACATCCGTCACCAATCTATTTTTTTTCTTGTGATTTCTTTTCTCTTTCTTTCTACAACCAGTGCTTCTCCCTGTTAGGAATCATGTTTTCTGGTTTTTCATATACCCAGTAATAATTGACTAGCCGCTGGATATTGTGAATATTACGTTGTTTAATGCCCGATTTGGGTGTCTTCTTTTAAAGACCACTGGATTTTGTTCAGGCAAGACAATTAACTTAGTTGAGGATCAGCCAGGAATCCTTTAAAGTTTGTTTGTAAGTTGCTTTAGGTCAGATCTAGGGTGATCTACACTCTAGGGCTAGTGAGCCCTACTCTTAGGTCTTGAGCTTTCTCAGGTCTCTTCTGGGTGCCCCATGTGTGTTCAGTGAGTTCTTCCCACCATGGCTGGTCTGAATTTAAGTATTCCATCCATATGTAGTATAAGTTGTTAATCTTACAGCTCCCCAGTAATTATTTTACTTGGTGGTTCTCCTTTGCCCAACTTTGTGGATTCTCACCCCACACATCCGTAGCTTAGTACTCAATCAACCACTCAAGAGAACCCATACAGATTTCTAGAGCTGTTGCTCTTTGCTCCTCCCTCCTCTCCTATTCTATCCCACAAATTCCACTTCCCTCCCCAAATTGCACTCTCTCGTCAGCTCTGCTTGGGTATCCCTCTTGGTGCCACTTCCAGAAAGTGTCTAGTGTGACATACCTCCCTTAAGTTCCCTCTCTCAGGGATCACAGCTTATTGTCCAGCGTCTGAGGTAGTTGCTCCATATACACTGTCCAGTTTTCCAACTATTTATAGCAAGAGGACTAGTCTAATACCAGTTACTCCATCTTGAAGAGAAATAGGAGACCCACCACATTTGTAGTCAAACCTTGTTTCTTTTTCTTTTCTCTCCACTAATCACTAAGACCTTTCAAGGCAGTGACAAGATCTCATTCATCTCTGTATTCCTAATGCCTAACATAGAGTTTAGCACATAGCAGGCATAATAAATATTGTTGAATGAAAGAATGAATGACGACGATTGTTACACTGATCCACAATATTTAAGGTATCTGTATTCAGTTGAGACATTGATGTAAATATCTAACCACTTTTTTAATATGTGCCTTTTTAAGCAATAGAGAAAAATTTATTCAACAGCTGAATTCACATTAGCTAGAGATCAATGCTAGGGTAGACAAATTCTATGTTAATCTTACTTAACATTCCTAATAGCTGTAACATGCCAGTGTCCAGAAACAGAGATCACATGTTTTCAAGTATCTACAGAACAGTAAGGACAAATTATAGTAGAATCAAAAGTAATAGTGGCTGTTTTTAACATTTTTAACAGTCTATGAAGTTGGCAAATAAAATATTTACCTTCAGGGATTTCTACCTATAAGCATATGCCAGGATTATAGATGTCCAGACTGTAGTTTCATTAACCTTCATCTTTTGAGGGACTGTGATGGCTTTTTATTTAAATAACAAAATGCATTGAGTTGGTCTTTCAAAAGTCTATCTAGCTTTCTATGATCAAAAAGTTGACTTTTAAACTGAGAATGACAGTCAAACTTTTGTAAACTACACAAATTGAGTGGGAAAGGAGTTCTGCATTTTCATGTTAAAAGTTTCTCTCTGCAATCTTAATACAGTATCTGTACAAATTTCATAGAAGAAACATCTATATTTGGAGGATTGTAAGACTTATGGAAATACCTTTAAAATCTCTGATACTTAAAAGTCTCTGGATATGGGTACATTTCCTATAATTAGAATATCTCTACCTAATTGTTTAAAGGGTTCCTAAAATTCAGATATTTTCTTGTCCTACACACACGTGCTCAGACACACACACACACTCAAACCACACGCCTGATAAATTATTCCTTCTCCATAGGTCAAATTGGGGTTCACACAATACTGTCATTATTAAAAGCATGGTCTTTTAATACTCACTCTCATTTGATCCACAGGGTTCTTAAAGTTTCCTTTTGTTTCTTTTGACTCTATTTCTGGTTTCCTTCAATGGGAGGCAGCAGTTCTTTAAGTTAAGAGACTGAGCTGTGAATGAGATGTCAGCTCCTTTGGCTCATTCTCCCAGGTACCTTTGGCAAGTCACCTCTTCATCTTTGCTCTTTGATGACACACCCTACCAGACAGAAAGAATAATTCGATCTCCACATGAGTGTGAAGGACCCCTAAAATTCTAATATAGGTTAACAAAACAACAACAAAAAATTTTTATAATTTCAAAATCATGATTGTACTTGTTTAAAGCCTGACTGAGATGACCTTTGAGAGCAATGATTTGAGTTTGTGGTTCCAGAACTATTCAAAACTACAGGTTTTATTTCACTTTGTTTTTCTCCAATGCTTACTCCCTCTGTTTCTATTTCCCAGTCAAGAATTTAAAGTAAACCTCGGCCAAAGCCTCAGGTTCCACCTGGTTTGGGGTTGAAACCACATGAAGCGACTGAATTTTGCCTAGTTTCCATTTGAAAAGATATATCAGCTTGGGTTCTCTTTCAGTGTGAGCCCTGTTTACATAAATTTTGGCCAAGCTTTAGATGAACCTGCCCTGAATTGTGATTTTATATCAGACCCTAAAATGAGGCCACTTACCGAGTTCCGTCTTTTAAAAAGCTTATATGTAATGTCCCCAGAGGGTGCGTAATAGTTAACTAGTGGCTGAGGTGCAGCAGCACCCTGTTTTTTTTTTTTTTTTTTTTTTTTTTTAGTTATTTTGCTCTTTTAATGAAAATTACAGGTTTCTGAAGAAATAGAGAAAATGTCATCTAGAGAGAGGGCTTTACAGATTAAAATATTAAATCTGGAAACTGAGCTTAGAAAGAAAAATGAAGAACAAAATCAACTTGTTTGCAAAATGAACAGTGTAAGTATTAGTATGGCTTAATGTATTTGTTATTCTTAATATTACCACCTTGTTTTAGTATAATGTGGGGGAGAATTTCTCAGCGACTTGGAACTCCTCCTAATTGAGAAACCAAACAGACCTAGTAATAGAGGCTCTAGTGTCAGGAATAACATTTTGGGAAAATTTCTTTTGAAGTTTAACAAAAAGGTTTCCAAGTACATAGCTCAGAGACACCAGGTTAATTCACCTTTTCTTTGTTCCATCCTTTATCTTCTGCTTTCATTAATTCAACAAATCCTCATTGAGCACCTGTCAACATGATGACCAAGCCCTGTTCTAGGTATTCAAGATGTATTTGTGCATAAAATATTTACAGATCCTGACTTTTGTGGTTCTTACATTCTAGTAGCAGAAGACAGAAAATAAAACTAAATATACCATATGAGTCAAATATATATAGTACATTCGAAAATGATATGTTCTATGAATAAGACAAAGTAAAGCAGAATTAGAAAATGGGGTGGGTTGCCGTGTTGAAGAGATTTCTCAAGGAAATCACAGAGATGGTAAGATTTGAACAAAGACTTGAAAGCAGTGAGGAAAGAGTGACCCAGGTCTCTTGAGGAAGAGCTTTCCAGAAAGAGAGAACTTTTAGAGCAGAAGCCCCAAGATACCTACATATTAGAGGAACCATAGTGACACCATTTTGACAAATATGAAGTGAGCAAACACAACAGTGTTAGAAAATTAAGTCAAACAAGTAACAGTAGGCGAGCACATGACCTGTAGGCCATAAGAAGGACTTTGTCTATTTCTCCAGATGAAAAGGAAGCCATCACAGGGTTTCGTACAAAGGAGGAAATTCTGATTTATATTGGCAAAGGCTCTCTCTATGGTATCGTGGAGAGCAGACTGTAGATAGGCAAAGGTAAGAAAAGAAGCGTTATTACAAGGCCGCTGAAAGACATACGCATGGCAAAAACAGTGGAAGTAGCAAAAAGTGATCAGATGCTAATTTGGAAGATAGAGCCAATGGTATTGCCTCACTGATTGTAAGTGTATGGGGGCTGAGGGAGAAAAGAACCAAAGATGCTTTGAATGTTTTGGCCTAAGCAACTGGAAGGATAGAGTCACCATCAGTTGAGCTTGGAAAGGTTGCAGTAGGAAGTAATTCTAGGAAGGAAGATCAAGAGTTCACTTTTGGGAAGCAAGTTTGAGATGTCTTTTAGACCTCCAAGGAGAGGAGTTATCATTGCATTGGCAGTTGGATTTATTTGCAGACTGTGTAGAGATTTGCATTTGAAGTCATAAGTATGATATCAACAAGGATGTGAGTATACACAGAGAAAAGAAGTGAAGACTAGCCTCTTGGTCACTTCGATATTAAGAGGTCAAAGAGAAGAGGCAAAGTCAACACAAGACACTGAGAAGGAACCCAGCAAAGTAGGTGGAATCTGAGGGGGTGGAGATCCTGGTCCCCTGGAAGCTAAATGAAAACAGTGTTTCAGGAAGGAAAGAATGAACAACTACACCTGGAAGGTCCAGTGTGATAAGGATTGAGAACAGACCATTGAATTTATCTCCTTAGAAGTTACTGGTTTTGTGCATAAGAGCAACTTTGGTGAAATAGGGGGAAGGAAAGCAGATCGAAGAGAGAATGAAGGAGAGAGACTCAGATAGCAATATAGCAACTCTTCCAAGGAGCCTGTTGCCAGGGGAGCAGAGAAAAGGGGTGGTAGCTGGTGAGAGAAGTAAGGTCATGAATGTTTTTTACAAGATGGAAGAAATGACAGCATGTTTACACCCTGGTGGGAATGATGTAACTGCAGGAGGAAAAATGATCTGAGCAAGACAGGGGAGCATTGCTGGAGCTCTGATTTTTTGAATAGGTGAGAAGAAATAGAACCTAGTACAGAGGTGGAAGAATTGGCTCTATACTGAAAGAATGTGGCAAATTCATCGGCTCAAGTAGATGAGAAGGCAGAACATAGGGGAGCAGATGCTGGTGGGTGAGCAGACAGAGGTTGATGGGGGAACCCTGTGGAAGATCTCTTCCAATTGCTCTTGTGTCTTCAGTGAAGGATGAACCGAGGTCATTGGCTCAGAACGAGGGTGAAGAAGAAGTGCTGAGGGTGTGAGCAGGGAGGAAAGGATGAGAAACAGACATCTCAGGGAATGGAAGAGTAGCTGGACTGAGGAAATCAAGTGTGGCTGCCCGGCAGCATTTGGGGCCTCCTTGAGGTCCATGGCAGGGGTAAAACATGAGTCCCTGCGGGGTGACATGTCTTTCTCTAGGCACGGGGCAGTGGAATAGGCAGGGAGTTGGATTTAACTAGGGCTGTGGTGTCCTAGGCAAGGGTGGTGGACAGACGGGGGAGGTGGGGGCTCCAGCATATACCAAAGGACTAATTACAATGACTTTAACTGATAAGGAGGGGATTGAGGGCAGGCAAGAGCAGCAGCATCAAAGTACGGAAGAGCTCTGCCATGTCAAGGACTTGCTGGGATTGGCCAACAGGAGGACTGAGTAATGGCAGAGGGCAAGAGGCAGGAAATGGAGATGACAGGACAAGAGGCAATTTCCAGTACTGTTCAGGGGTACGGATTGATGAGCTGGCCTTGGAAGTAACTAGAGTGAAAGAGAGGTGACCAGAAAGGAATAGGCAATGGTGCTGGGAAGCTCACATCTGTGAACCTGGAAATCTCCAAGAATAATGGAGATAATGGAGAGATTGAGAATGAAGAAAAAACTAAAATCACTTTGAAATGCGGAGGAATGTTCTGGGGTCAGTTGATAACTATGGAAGTAGTAGGCTATGTAATCTAATAACATGACTAATTTTTTTAATAAGATGAGAAATAAGAAAGCATATGGATTTAAGGAGGAAAGTAGAAGGAGAAAAAGATGGAGGGAAAGAGAATGGGAGGAAGGAAAGAAGAGAAAGAAAGAAGGCGGGCAGGCAAGAAGACAGGGTGGAGGGCTTTAAGAAAGAGTTGAGCGTAACACTGGATCAGTGGATCTACCCAAATTTATATTCAACTCTCTAGAACTATAGTACTCAAGGATAACATATTTATATACAAACTTGGATAAATTATTACATCTCATTAAAGTAACATTTTGCCAAAATGAGATTTTTCCCCCATATCCCTACCAGAAACTATCAGATGCACAACAACTTGCTGCTTCTTATTTTACAGTGAAATAAATTCAAGAAAGTCCTTAGAGGTGTCAACAACAACCCAGAAGAAAGAATCCAATTTAAGCATAGATGGACTAGGCTTGCTTTATGGCAATGATAAACCAAGTATCTTCTCTGGGGAAAAGAGCCAGAATATCGGAAGGATGGTGGATAGTGCTTTATATGTAGAATGGTGGCTCTATTACCCCCTTTTTATGGCTTTGCATCTTCTCCTTACTGAGACAAAAGATCATTCAGATGTGAATGTATCTTAATGATACCTATATAGGCTTTATGCCTGCAAAAGTAATTCATAGTATTTGTCCTGGTGACGGCTCAGAGGATATGATCAGATTTTAATACTTTCATAGTTAAGTCATATTCCGTCCTTGATCCCATAAGAACAATTGGGGAAAAGAAAAATTCCTGGAAGTCAGGACCAGCACCTTGGTCAGATTCTGTACAGTGTGAGCCCACAGATACTCAGAAAGTGCTCGATGGGACTAAGTTACTTGACTGTTAATCCTGTTGTAAATTCAGTTTTGTCGTCGAAAGGAATCCTATTTTTCTTGGAATGAAATTGAGGATGGCCAGGTAAAATTTCCCTGGTGTACTTCTCCCTTTCATGTTTGTGAGTCATGTCTTTTGCCTTGGTGAGCAGTGACAAGGATGACACCTGGTGACTTGTTTGAAAACTCAGGAATCCAGAAAAAAACTTTCCTTGTTCCTTTTTTAGGAAATTGGGTAGGGAGAATGAAATAGTCCAATGGGAAAAGACCATTAAGTCAAAGGGCTTTTGATAAATTAGGATCTTGTTTATACTTCATCATAGATGATAATAATGTTATAAATTACTATAAGCTTTCCAGGCAGCCGATACTTTGTGAAGTGGATTTTGTGGACTTTATCTGAAAGGGCAAAGCTCAGGCATCCTTTCAACAGATGTCAGCGCATGCTTTGCATGTGCAGGATATCTGTTAGTCTCGGGACTGAGACTCTAATGTGGGATGTGACCCACACACTCTGCTCTCAGAGAGCTTATATTCTTTTCTTTTCTTCTTATCTATCTTTTTAACTTAAAAAAATTATTTAGGGGCACCTGGGTGGCTCAGTCGTTAAGCATCTGCCTTCAGCTTAGGTCATGATCCCAGGGTCCTAGGGTGAGCCCTGCATCAGGGTCCCTGCTCAGCAGGAAGCCTGCTTCTCCTTCTTTCGCTCCCCCTGCTTGTGTTCCCTCTCTGGCTGTCTCTCTGTCAAATAAATAAATAAATAAATAAAATCTTTGAAAAATTTATTTAAACTCAATTACCAGAACACTTACATTCTAAAATGACCACACGTGTGAGCTGAAGTAACATCACTGAAGCTTTCTGTCAGCACAATTGCTAGAAACTGTCTTTATAGGGGTAGCAACAGTCTTTAGCACTGAGTCCAGTCTGAGGTAGAGGTCGGAAAGGACCCAGTGCTCAGCAGAGAGGACAGAAGACATCATTCCAGATGCCCCAGGACACAGAATGTATTTCTTCAAGCTCTTCAGTGATAATTCACACTCTACTGTTCACTAGAATGTATTTCAGAAAAAAAGTGGTCAGAAGTTAACAATGTAAATTCACTAGAACCTCCCCAGAACTGTAAAGTTTGTAAGTACAAATTGCTGTATGACCAAATGACAGACTTCTGTCCACTCTTGCCAGCTTAAGAATGCTTAGGACGGTGGCAGAAAGTACTTCCCTGCAATCTTCTCTTCAGCCAGGGCTTTGAATGCAACAAAATCCCTTTCCTTGTGGGGCCATATTAGAAGTGCAATTAATATCCAAGCAGAGAAACACTGAAAAAAATAAAAAATTTTTAAAAAATACCCGGAGAGCTCTCCCGGATACTCTCAACATAAACCTTCAAAGGCTATTCTTCAAAGGCTATTCTTCAGTGCAAAGGAGAATTTAAGTTTCTTGACTTTTATTCCCCAAGATCAACCTATCTTTTTTAAGTTTTATTTTATTAGTTCTGTTAAAATGATTGATTTTTATTATTAGCCAATTTTTTTTTAAATGCTATTTCAGGGGCACCTGGGTGGCTCAGTCTGTAAAGCATCCAACTCTTGATTTTAGCTCAGGCTGTGATCTCAGGGTTGTGAGATCAAGCCCCACGTTGGGCCCCAAGCTCGGCGGGGAGTCTGCTGGAGATTCTCTCTCTCCCTCTACCCCCTGCTCACACATGCCCACACTCTCTCTTTCTCTATCTAAATAAATAAAATCTTCTTTAAAAAATTAAAAAGCACTTTTGTTTCAAAATACTTCAAAATACTCATTTGCTGAAGTTTATAGTGAGAGGCTACTTTAGTTCCACTCAAATTAGAGAATTTGCTTCATGAGAAAGAGAGCTATAATGATAATGATACTAGTAATGCTTTCTTGCATCTGAAAGCTAGAACTAATCCAAAAGTAATTTAGACACTTCAGCAATAAAAATAATAAAATGTCAGTGTGCATGATTCTCGTCTGGCTTGAGCTGGTAATTTGTTGACATTCTGGAGAATTCCCCTCCAGTTTGCTGACAACCTTCTGCCTCCCGAGCCTAACATCACAGGCAGACAGAGATTATGAGCACTCTTTTTTCTTTTTAAAGATTTTATTTATTTATTTTGATAGACAGAGCACAGACCCGCAGAGTGGCAGGCAGAGGGAGAGACAAAAGCAGGCTCCCCGCCGAGCAAGGAGCCCGATGCAGGTCTTGATCCCAGGACCTAACTTGATCCCAGGAACCTGGGATCATGACCTGAGCCAAAGGCAGTCACTTAACCCACCGAGCCACCCAGGCATCCCGATTATGAGCACCCTTTAGGACAGACCCTGCGAAGGCAGAAGTAACTTGTATTCAGAGCCTCATTTCTAACAGTTTGTGACCATATTCTCAATTTGTACATTGTCAATGCCCAGAAAAGATGAAAAGAGAAAATAAGAGGGGGGAAACCCTCTAGCTAGCAGATTGTTGCATAGAAGGCCTTGTAGTGGAAGCCAAAATAATACAAACACCTTACAATAGCCGTGTCACTGGGGGCAAGTGAAAAGACAAGGCGAATGACCAGTAGAGCAAGAGGAAAGAGCCAGAGGTCAGAGAGGACAAAGGGCTCAGCAGAGGGGACGAAAGACTTCATTCCAGATGCTCCAAGACGGGATGGCTGGTGTCAGCGGGGGATTCCTGGGCAGCTTAGGGGCTCAGTAAGCACAGATTTTTGGTATACTGAAAATAACAGTTACGCAAAAAACTGGATTGCAGGTGTCTTGAAAGGATGTATTTCTCCACACGTTCCTAAGTAAGTAGAGAATAGTCAGAAGGATAGATAGATAGATTAAATGAGAAACAAACAACCATTGTCCACACAGATGTGAAGGTTTAAAAATGAATGAGATTCTCATTCTGTTGGTTCCCACCCACATAGCACGTCCACACGTCTGTGTTTCCTTTCCCTTTAAAATTGCGGGGGAAACGCAGGATGAAAAATGTTGCTTGAGTAGCAGAACCTGTGTGTGTTTCTCTGGGGTGGGCAGAGAGAGATGAGGATGAGGGAAATGAGAAAAAGGGAATTTCTAAGTAGTTTGATTAAACACCCTCCCCCTTCTAGTATAATGCGGTAAATTAAAGCGAGGCTCGTTTTGCTTATTATAGCGAAATAATGTAAATGAGTAAAGCTAAGTAATAAAAATGTGGTATACCGAGCCAGTTTTCTGCTTTCCAGGAACTCTTTTATGTCCAACTGCTTGGTCTTTATCTTCCTCTAATCCTTTTCAGTCTTCTTGCCCTTTGCCCCCACATGACCCTTGGCACATTGCCTCCTAACCTTAAAAATGAGGAGTTTAGAGTTTCAGGGAGATTTTGATGAAACCACCTGCTGTTCAAGTCTGCTCTGCACCCCCTCGCTGCACTGAATTCAAATAGAATGGCTGAGTGCATAAATATGCTAATATTCTGAACCACACTAAATCCCCAGCTCAACAATCCCTGTAAGATAGGACAGATGTGATTGGCTGGAGTTTATAATTCACCACGACACAAATAAGCATGGGAATCAAAGATCTCACAAATAGAAGTGGATTCTGATTTTTCCCATCGTACAGAAAAACACCGTGGAAAAAGTCAGACCAAATTCTCAATAGATTGGTCAATTTAGTATTGGGCTTTGAAACTGAGGCAACTCTTGATTTTTTTTTTTCCTAACAATACTTGGCTTTCCTTAATTTTATCCTGGTAAACTCTGACTGGGACCCTGGAAAGCTTCCCCCCTAAAGTTTTCTTTTAAAAATCCAACTTTCAGATCTACCACTCTTAGAAGACGGTGTTATATCCACATACCCTGAGACAGGGTGTCTTTTAGGTCCAGGAGTGGGGAGGGAACAAGACAACATGGCATGGTCTTTGAGTGATCAGTACTGAGTGGTGACAGCAGAAGAGGCCAGGGAGGAAGCCCGGGCAGAACAGTCGACGAGCCACAGTGGCTCTCTCCAGTCATCCTTCCTTATTTGTTCCAGGTTCCAGATTCAATTTGGAAAACATCTTAATTGACTAAATGAATGAATTCATGGATCATGGAAAATGAAGAAACTATGACACCGTTAAAATATTTAGGTTGTAAAAATAAATTGGTGATAAAAATGGTAATATGTGGAACTTTCTATGTGTCAGCTGTTCTCCAAAAAACTTCACATATATTGGGTTATTTAACCCTCACAATATCCATGAGGTATGTTCTACGGCATCAGTTTATAACTGGGGAAACTGAGGTCCAGAAACCTAACTTGTACAAGTTCTAAGAGCTAGCACACTAGCTCCATATTGAAGCCCAACTTGTCAGAGTCCCCAAAGCCATGCTTATTATAAGCCACTGTGCTAGGTCTAAAAATGTGCTTATATATATGAAATGGAGAAAGAAATGAGGATCTTCTGAAAAAATGATTAGAAAATGCCTTTTTGTCATTGGTATAGCTACTCAACTTCAGGACCCTTCTACTCTATATTCTCACAAATGATTAGCAGTTAGCACTGTCACTCTTGGGATCAATTTTTTAGAAGCCTCTTGTATAGCTATCTATCATTGCATTAAAAATCTTTCATTGCATGACTCTAAATCTAAGTGGCTCAAAACAATAATGAACATCTATTAACTCATACAGTTTCTGTGGGTTGGTAATTTGGGAGCGATTTAGCTGGGAAGTTCTGGTTCAGGTTGTTCATGACCAGGCCTGCAGTCATCTGAGGGACCAGCTGGGGTTGGACGGTCCTCTTCCAAGATGGCTCACTCGCACGGCTGGCACACTGGTCCTGGCTGTTAATGAGAAGCTTCCATTCCTTGCCATGGGGTCCTCACCCTGGAGCTACTCCAGTGTCCTCACAACATGGAAGCCACTCTCTCCAGAGCAGGTGATCCAAGACATCGAGACAGAGCAGCAATGATTGTTAGGGCCTTGCCTCAGAAGTGACACCATCATTTCCACCATATACCATAGGTTACATGGGTCCGCCCTATTAAGTGTGGGAGGCAATGATATGAAGATGTAAATACCAGGAGCTGAGAATCGTGGAACTGTTTTAGGGGTTGGTTACTGTGCATTATCAGTTCATTAACAGTACTGTCTGGTGACTTGGGTTCATTTTTCTACTTCAGAGAAAGAACAAAAGAGAGATGAAGTAAGGGCAATAGATACATTTGGACAGTTTATGATTGCAGCAGGCAATCTGCTTTTCCGTCCATCCCAGGAGAGCTGGAGTTTGAGGAGTTTTGTTGGACTCTCAACCCCTTCATTCTGCCCTACTGCTGACACCAAGTGTAGGAGTTGTGTCTCAGGATAAGGCTCATCTAGACACTCAAACATCAAGCACTTTGACCAAACAGAAAAAGCAGGCAAGTCTAGGACTTACTCTCCCAAGTCTAGGACTTACTCTCCATACAAATTCATATTATTTGACACATATTTACTGGCTATCTGGGTGGGTCAGAACCACAGTCTATATGGAATCTGAGACATAATGGACCATTGGGAAGGCTCAGTCTGCTACTCTTAGAGACTCATTGCTAAAATGAATCTTATAGACAGTTAAATATAACTACCACCCTTTACTGCAAATGAGAAAATTAAAATCTCCAGAAAACTAAAATTTGGTTACTATTACATGGCTATGCCTATTCTGCCTTAACTTCTCATTGATGAAATCACATGGCCTAATGCCTCAAACTCTTTTTAGATGTTCTCTACAGATTTCATTGTTTGTCCCCTACTCAGGTAACCATCTGGACCCTTTGAATGAATTTTACCTCTTTCTAGAGTTCAGCTGAGAGTCATAGGTTGCTTGTTCTGGTTCCTTTGTCTTAGAAAAAGAAAAATCTAGCTAAACCTCAATAGTGGCATTAACCCAATCCTAAATTAATACCTTCTATCCCCTTGAACCAACATATCAGATTAGACAATTGTATTTTCCAAAGAGGTTGAAGTCATTGGTATCCTACCTAAGTAGGTGCTCAGAAGGAGTGAAACAAAGTTAGAAAAGGACAAGGCAGTTGTTGAGGGTCTCCTGGGTGCCAGGCAGAATGTGGGCACTTTGACACTTTTACCAGTTCTGGAATCCCCACAAGAACAGTATGAGGCGATCAGCGCGATTGTTATCCCATTTTGCCGAAGAGAAAACTGACAAGGGAATGCCCATGCCCAAGAACACTCAGGACACAAGAAACAGATTTGAAAAATTAAATCCAGGTCTTCCTGAGCTTGTGTTCTTACCCACCAAGCTGCCCAGATACCACTCGAAACTGACTTTCTCAATGACCAGGCCTAGCTCGTGTCTATGCTGTCTCCTCGGGTTGTCCCATAGGGACTTGTAAGTGTTGATTTTTAAAAAAAGCTATTTTATCTTTCTGTGTGTGTAAATGAAGAGATTCCAAGTATATTAGTACCTCCTTAATAACAGTATTCCGTTTTAACTTCCCTTGCCCCACCAATAGTGCACTCTGCCCGTAGTGAGCTCAGAAGACGGTTTTGTCCTCATGACAAATGTTCGCCCAAGCCACCACCCGCCTCTCCGCCCTTTCCATCCCAACCCATTGAGCGTTGGCTCCTACTGGTGGGGGAAAAAAAATGATTTCTCATTTTTTTAGTACCCTGTTATTTCCCCCCAAAACTTGTTCATATTATATTCCCCAAAAAAGCCCTTCTTAGCCAATATGTGTGTTTGCCTCAGAGTTGTGATTACAGTAATTAATATGGAAGCTGAAAAGTCCATTGCACTGGGACTAAGAGAGATCCCTATGGAGACCCTACATCTTAATGTCATCTTAGAAGTATTTTTTATTCTGGAATCAATTTTTAAATGGAGGCATATTATAATCCGTGCCTTTTCTCTCTCTCTCTCTGTAATTACCAAGAAGACCTTTTCTTTTGTTTCTGCTGCATGGTGGTTTCGCAGCTCAGTGTCACCACAGGAAAAAGAGGCAGTTCTAAACTGATTAAACACACCACCACTTCTCTACGGAGGGAACGCTTTGCTGCCAAGCACGGGAATTCACATCCTTAATGGCAATGGCACTCTTTAGCTAAAGATTTGAGAACCACTTGCCAGCAAATAACCTACGACAGGATAATTTCTAGCTTGCCGGCCCTCCGAGGCAAACAAGTTAGGGGTTAGGAAGCAAGAGTATTTGCAAAGTCACTCTTGCTCAGGAACACTGAGAAACAAGCCTTTAGACAAAGTATCGTATCCATTCAGATTACAGAATTGTTCTTCAGTCTCCATATAACCTCAAACTTTATATCTTTTTATTAAAAAGTTTTGGTTTTTTTTTTGTCTCAGGGTCTTTTAAGGAAACAAGTCATTCTGTCTTAAAATAATTGTTTCAAAATAGACACATGAGAAAGCTTTAAGCTTCATTGAACCTTAAAAGAATTTTCAATACTTAGGGGGGGAAAACCACAACGTTCATTTCTTTGAGAAAAGGAAAAACGGACAGCCATATGAATAGAATAGATTCATTAGAATTGTGAAAAACAGGTCACTAGCTCCTTTTTTTCCCCCAAAACAACAACAAATACTTTGTTGCTATTAATAACTGTTAGAAAAGCCTGCTCATAAACAGAAAGAAGCTTGTGCTTTGGCTACCCTCGGAAAAAGAGAGTACATTGTGTGATCTTTAAATGCATTCTACAGTAGGAAAATGAAAAAAAAAAAAATACGCAAGAAGAAAGGGCGTGACTAGATAGCATAGATTTACTACTGATTTGAGTATTTGTGAGTACAACCAAGATTTAGATATGGAAACGGACTAATCTGGATGTACTAATACTAAGAAAATCACAGATTAGAATCCCAACTGGTCATGTGATTAAGAATACTCATCTGGCTCCTACTGTTTCTACCACAGTCTTCTCCATGCTTGGTTTGGTGCAGAAGCTGCTGAAAAACCTGGTCACCGATACTCGTAATCCCACTGAGTTCAGGATTGTTCCAAGCTGTGGAGAGTGATGAAACCTAACTTGGGCCATTTGTTCAAAAACCAAACCAATTTGAAAAGAATGTGGTTCTTTTCACCCCCAGTCTGGTGCTAGTAGGATGTTAAAAATCAAAGGCTAGTGGTGAATAGCTTAAAACTCCATAATCAAAGTTAAAAGGCAAAAAAAGACCAGAAGAAAATATTCGCAAGGTTGTTTGTGAAGTTGGCTATTTTTCCCTGCTTAAGGGAGTTTTATGCTCAGCAGTTATGATGACGGGAAAAACAATGACATGTAATGGGAATGAGAAGGATGCTATTGATGGGTTAGGAAAATCTTCTATTAATGACTTTAGTGAGAGTTGCGTGACCAAAGTTCATCCTGAGGCTAAGTATACTTGATAATATACATTTCCCTTTATCGAACACAGGTTTGCTTACTTCCAGTTCTTACAGGAAGTAGCTCCTAATTAAATAGGCAATCTCCAAGGACCAGATGAAAAGTGAAAAATTCAGGAAACATTTACAAATGATTTGTTTAAATGTCTGTAATATAATAATACATCTTTAGAGCCAAATGGCTCTTTGAGAAACCCCTTGATTAAGAGATACTCAATAGCTATTTTCACTAAACCATGCATGGTCAACTTACTATTAATTTGGCTTTTATGGGAATTACTTATATGCCGTAAGAAACAAGAATCTAGTGGACTTGATGATGCCAACTCTGAAGAAGAGGAATATATTTCTAGAGGCATCACCAGTCACTTGATATTTTCTAATACATGGAAACAATCGCCAAAAAAAAACAGGAATATTACATTCCTTTTACTCATATCTATCTTATGACTGATTCAAACTTCAACCTCGGTGAGCTCGGCTTGGTCTTCCATCTGTCATGAACTGCATTTCCTCAACAAATGAGTGAATTAAAAGGATTTTATTTCACTACTCTTTGGAGACTTAAGAGAAATGAGACAGGATAACAGTAGCCAAAGGCAGTTTGACAAGGTTGGCAAGATTACAGACTTCACAGGCCTATGAAATGAATGTGTTATATTGATACAATTGATGTCATACATATTTAAAAGGAACCGTATTTTTAAGTTGTCCTAAACACAAAGTCACCATTCATAATTAATTAAGACTTAAGTGAAAAAATTTTAAATAATTCAGATAGAAATGGGCTGATTGGAAGTGAAATAATAGTAGACTTTGTAAGGATCATTTTAAACAAAAGCAAGCTGTTTTTTAAATTAAGGTTTGACATATACATATATGTGATATATAATATATGACAACATACATATGTATTATTATATATCCTATATATCCATTAAAAGCTTTGGGCTGAAATAGGAAAAAAAAAAAAATCACCCCAAACTGCATCAGGTAACAAGGGAATGATTGGTCTTACAAATAATACTTTCAGTTTATACTACTCGCTGCAATGAGAGCTTATCCTGGAACTCACTTAGTATCACCTGCTGTGTTTCTTCACCCCTTCTCTTGGCTCTGGAAGCATAAACAAGAGAGCACTATGTTTAGGCACGTTTATGCTCTCATGTTTGCAATGTGGCTGCTAGAGCGCCAGCGTCTCATCCTCACAGTATTAAGTCAATGGACGACAGAGCACTGGCTTCCTCCAAGTTCTAACAACAAAACCTCTGAAGGAAGTCTCATGATTCTGAATGATCTGGCTTCAGTCAATGGTCAATCTTCAAAATGATCCCTCTTGCTGAGGAGAAGGGAAAAAGAATGTCTCCCAGGCAGAGCATTCTACGGGGGAGGTGAGGGAAGTATGAATATCCCTGGAAGTTCAAGGCATATACCAAAGGGAGAGAAATGACTCCTTCAGGGCTAAAAATCAGAGTCGCTGCCAAAAATTGGGAACAATTCCTGGATCAGAAAAAGGCAAATGCCACAATACATGAAGTAAGGTTCTAGCTGTATGTATCTATTCATTTAAAATCCATGAACCTGGCTTAGCTAGGAGGAAGGTTCCAACTAAATAGAGCCAATTGGAAAAACACATGCAACCTATCAGTGAAGAACACAATCTCCCTGTCCAAGAAGAACCCGTGAGAGCCCTGCACCTTCTGGCTCACACCTCACTCCTCTTGATGGGAAAAACCACTTCATTCATAGAAGCCTCCATCAATTTGATTCCATCATGATTTTTTATAGTATTTATGCCCAGGTGTTTTATGTGTGTGTGGAGATATATATATATATATATAATTTCCCTAGACCTCCTGGTTTTTTGGCTGGCACTGCACCTATTTTCTGTTTGGTTTTAAGACTATAAGCAACTGGCCATATGGGTGGCAGGGAAGGCTCCCACATAAATTCGTCCTGAGGCTCATAAAGAAGGCATCATCTAGAACTTATTCAAACAGTGTTCAGAGGATCAGAAAGGAAATGTTGGTACCTTTCATCAAACATGCTACAGAAACTCATTTTGTTTATACTTTATATAAACTCCATGATCCTGAGCATCATTCGTAATTAATTAAATTAAAAATAGCTGATGTCCTACCATTAATACATCGGAGGACATTCCAACTCTCTTTGCAGCCTGCTCTTCATGTTTATTAATAGCCGTGATACGCGGACACCCTGCTACTAAGTACATTTGGCCAAGGAAAGTGACAGGATAATAATATAATTAGATATTATTAATATTATTATCACTATGTTATAATGATATAATCCATTAGCCATATTCTCCAAGCTAAAGAGGTTGCATTTTAAGGTAATCCTTTGACAAACATAAAATCACTGAGGTTGAAGCCCCAGAGTGCGGGTGCTTGAGGATATGTCCTTTTTCTAGGAATGTTTGGAAGTTGATGCACTAGTATTCACTAGTGTCTATTCCTTTAGAGCAGGGTGGCAGAGGCATTTTCCAATTTTTATACCAGTGTCTCAGAAGAATCAACCACAGACACAAGACATAGAGTGGTAACTGCCAGGAAGTCTGGTGAGATGGTAGAAAATCTACTCAACGTGGCCCCCCTAGGGAGGCCTCATGCTGTCTTCCTTCATGGTAACCCAGGTTAACCTTGCAGTGATGGGTCACGTGACCCCGGAAAAGCCATCTGACCTCTCCTCCTCAGTTCCTCAGCTGAGAATGAGGAAAATAGGGTCTTACTTCCTTTATTGTGTAGGGAGTTCCTGTACTGTTCCTGGTGCATACTGTGGGCTCAATAAGTGTAAGTTTTTATTATCAGCCTCTCTGACCTATACTGTGCACCTCTTTAAGAGCACCTGTGCCCTTGGGAGAGAACGAAGCTCCAAGTTGGGCCTTTCCAGGCATTCTCTCGGTTTCTGTCTGCAGGTGGAAAGAGATCAGTTAGCAAACCAGGTACGAATACCTGGATTTCTGGGCATTCCTGACAGCTCGTGGTACACAGTGGGGCTCCTTAGAGGTTTGTTGGGTGACTGTTGGTACCCTAGCTGAAAACTGTTTCTCATCCCCTAAGGTAGCCTGGAAGTTTCATTCATTTCTTCTTAATAACCTCCTCATGTCCTATGAATGGATTTCTGCTGCCAGAAACTATCATTAAATATGCATAATTCTGTTAAAAGATGTTCTTGATCCGCCTCTGGTGTCCAAGAGCACATTATATTAAATAGATAGAAATGTCTCAGCTCTGCTCTCAGCACAGGGATGGGCATCTTAGGAGTACTTCAGGAATGTGAACAATTCAAGAAGACTCTCCCTCATGACTAAGCCATTCCCTGATATTACAGTTCCATGCTTCCCATTTTTACCACAAAGGACAGGGTGGCCTGCAGAAATGCTTAATACCCTGCCAGAATGTCAGGGACATCAAGGCTAATCCGGTACCTTTGAAATGAGAATCCGTTACCTGTAGTGCTTTGTGCAATATAAGACAGCAACTTTGACTTTCAGCTTCTCACTTCCTGTGCTCATTTTCAGATTCCTCTGAGGCTATGTCATCCCAGAACTCTTATTTCATTCCAGATGCATGGAATTAAAATATTATACAACCCTAGAGAACGATTTTGGGGGGAAAAGCAATCAGCCTGCTTTTGTTTTATTTAGCCTCTTTGCTTATGTGCTTGTTGGCTTGCCTTGACTTTTTCGAGCCATTGAGTTCTTTTGTTTCAGTCCTGCGTCTCCTCCCCCAGTCTGCTGCACAACACCGCAGAAGCTAAACCCTAAACACCATGGCCATTTGCCTGCCATCCGTGACTAGAAATTTGGTTGGAGATTTCTAGGTTAAGTTTGCCAGTGCACGAGGGCCAGAAACCCTTTCTAGACTACGTCAGTATTCAGGAGTCCACCCCACAGAGTCAGAAATTTCAGTGAGTTTTGAAAGCACTTGTCTAGAAGGTGAAGGAGGGAGGTTTGGTTGTTGGCTTCTGCAGGCAGAGCAGGGCTTGGAAACAAAGTGCTGAGCAACAACAGGGCAATGAGAGAAAACAGAAAATCCTGTCAGGTCTGAACCTTCCCACACTCCAGTCTCCTTTCTTTTTGCTTTAGTTTATTTCCAAAACACAGTGAGGTAAGCCAGGATCGAGCCCTGCAGCTGGATACCTGTTGGTGTCCAGGGCTGGCTTTGAAGAACACGGGGCACATCTGTCGGGGCGCATCTGTCGGGGAATTTTCCCCACGCGGCAAGGCTGAGGGGCCACTTCTGAATCCAAATACCTGAGCCTCTGTGCTCAGAAAGGCCAACTTGGGAGCTACAAAACAGCTTTCAAATGGATTGGGAATAAAGTCAGACGATCACAGCTTTCATTCCCTGTTTGTTTTTTTTCCTACTGAATGAAAATGACCTCTTGGACACATTGAGGCTCATTAAAAAAGGCAAGGCTTTTAAAAATGAAAAATCACATGTTAGTCGACAGAGGCATTTAAATGTCCTAATTTTTCTCATATACTATGACATGCAAATATGAAAACATCTTGCCCCAAGTAATTACTAACTGGATGTTTAGATATGGCTGAAAAGACCAGAGTGTAACATAGCCTATATATTTTTTAAAATATTTTACATCTGGGTTCCGGAAATACCCATGAGGGAATAAGTGCATTACCATGTCGACATCCATTCTTTTATTTCACAAACATTTCCCGAGCCCCTGTGCTGTGCCAGAATCCAGTGGAATCTAAAGAGGGAAATGATAGTTCAAAGGTGGAGATAATGCACAAGGTATTTCTAGAGTCCAGAGGAGGAACACAGAATTTCTGGTGATGGAAAATAAGTTCGAGTGGCAGGGGGAAACTAAAAAAGGCTTTTCTGATGTCTTCTTAACCTTCTTAACATTCTTCTGATGTCTGTACTTCTCAGCAAATAAAAAAGGGGCTGCCATTTTATGTAAGAGTGGAGTTGGTTGGGCAAATAATACATTGGACAATCTGCAAGTGCTTGAATCTAGAAGGTGTTTTTAATACTAGGGCCATGATTGGGAAGGCATTGAATTTTGAGGGGAGAAGAGACCTGGTTAGGCAGGCTAGCATCTAAGAAGATTGTTGTGGTGCCTGAGTGAACTGAAAATGAATTTAAGAGGAAGCAGACAGGAGACAGAAAGACCATTAGAAGCTGTTACAATGATCTGAAAAAGAGATGAAGGTATGATCGATGGTAGTGAAGAAAGAAATAGAGAAAAGGAAACAGAATGATAAACATTTAGATGTCAAAAGTAGCACGAAAAGTGATTAATCAGATTTAATGGGTGGGGAAGATGCCATAATAGAAGGAGAAAAGAGATCCTTCTGTCATTCTTGGAATGACTGCTGTACCACCAGTAGAGACAGTGATAAGAAATAGAGACAGTGGAAGTCCCTAAGCCACTTTACCCTCTGACACAATGACACGGATGATTTTCTTCAGGTAGAGACCAAGATTTTAGAGTGCCTCATTTGTATAAGACATTTTCATGTTTATCAAGCCGTGCCCCAATTTTAAATCATGTGATAGTAAAAACACTCTGGAAGACAGGCAAGGATGTTACTTGGTAGAGATGAGGAACCACTGATTCGGAAAGGGTGTCGACTTCAAAATCACACAAGTTAGTGGGAGAGCAGATATTCGAATTCAGAACTTCTTTCCAAACCCACCGCCCCCTCCTACCCCAGAAGCAGGTGCTCTTTGCCAGAGGAAAGGCACAAGCTGTTTCTCTCGAGGTGATGGCGTTTCTTGACTTCTTGCCCACATTTCCATGCCTGGTCCCATGCAGTGCCAACCACGGTGAGGAGTGTATACATTCTTTTTTTTTTTCCCCCTAGTTGCTATATAACAGACATATAGCATTGTATCAGTTTAGGTGTACAATATAATAATTTGATATTTTATAGTAATTTGATAGGTGTACAGTAAAATAATTTGATATTTGTATATACTGCAGAATGCTTACCACAGTGAACATCCATCACCACACATAGTTACACATGTCTCTCTTTGGGGGCCCCTGAAGGCTCAGTCTGTTGAGCATTGGACTCTTAGTTTCAGTTCAGCTCATGATCTCGGGGTCATGGGCTCAAACCCCGTGTCAGGCTCTGTGCTCTGTAGAGTGTCTGCTTAAAGATTCTCTCCCTCTGCCCCTCCCACCACTGGTGCTCTCTCTCTCTCTCCCTCAAATAAATATAAATAAATCTTTAAACCAAAACAAGTTTTTTTTTTTTCGGGATGAGAACTCTCAAACGTACAATATGGCATTATTTTATGCATTAAATCCCCATGATTTATTTATTCTATACGTGGAAGTTTGTTCCTTTCGACCTTCTTTACCCATTTCTCCCACCATTTGCACCTCCTCTCTGGCAACCACCAATTTATTATCTGTATCCGTGAGCTTGTTTTATATTTTCGGGGGGAGGGAGTGTTTTGTCTGTTTTGTTTTGCTTTTTTAGATTCCACACATAAGTGAGGATATAATAGTATTTGTCTTTCTGCCTGACTTATTTCACTTAGCATAATGCCCTCAAGTTCCATCCATGTTGTCACAAATGGCAAGATTTCATTCTTTTTTGTGTCTGAATAGTATGTCATTATGTATGCCAATGTGTGTGTGTGTGTATCTATCTATCCATTTATCTATCTATATATACGTGTGTGTGTGTGTATATATACATACATATATATAAACATTTTCTTTATCCATTCATCCATTAATGAACACTTAGGTTGTTTTCATATCTTGGCTATTGTAAATAATGCTGCAATAAACATGGGGATGCATATGTCTTTTCAAATTAGTGTTTCCAGGTTTTTAAAATAAATATCCAGAAGTGGAGTTGCTGGATCACATGGTAGTTGTATTTATAATTTTTTAAGGAACTTCCATGCTGCTTTCCATAGTGAATGCACCAGCCTACATTCCCAGCAATGGTGCACAATGGATCCCTTTTCTTCACATCCTCACCAACACTTACTTCTTGTCTTTCTGATACTAGCAATTCTGATTGGTGTGAGGTGATATTTCATTATGGTTTTGATTTGCATTTCCTTGATGATTAATGTTATTGAGCATCTTTTCATGGGTCTGTTGACCATCAGTATGTCTTCTTTTTTTTTTTTAAATAAACATATTATGTATTATTAGCCCCAGGGGTACAGATCTGTGAATCGCCAGGTTTACACACTTCACAGCACTCACCATATCACATACCCTCGCCAATGTCCATAACCCCACCACCTTCTTCCTACCCCCTCTCCCCCCAGTCACCCTCAGTTTGTTTTGTGACAGTAAGAGTCTCTTATGCTTTGTCTTCCTCCCAATCCCATCTTGTTTCATTTATTCTTTTCCTACCCCCCAAACTCCCCACGTTGCATCTCCACTTCCTCATATCAGGGAGATCATATGATAGTTGTCATTCTTTGACTGACTTATTTCACTGAGCATAATAGCCTCTAGTTCCATTCACATCATTGCAAATGGCAAGATTTCATTTCTTTTGATGGTTGCATAGTATTCCATTGTATATATATATCACATCTTCTTTATCCATTCATCAGTTGATGGACATCTAGGTTCTTTCCATAGTTTGGCTGTTGTGGACATTGCTGCTATAAACATTTGGGTGCATGTGCCCCTTCGGATCACTACGTTTGTGTCTTTAAGTAAATACCCAGCAGTGCAATTGCTGGGTCATAGGGTAGCTCTATTTTCAACTTTTTGAGGAACCTCCATGCTGTTTTCCAGAGTGGCTGCACCAGCTTGCATTCCCACCAACAGTGTAGGAGGGTTCCCCTCTCTCCGCATGGTATGTCTTCTTTTTAAAAATGTCTACTCAGATCCTCTGCCAATTTTTTAATTGAATTATGTGTTGTTTTTCTATTGACTTGTATGAGTTCCTTATATTTTTTTGGATATTAGCCCCTTATCGGATATATGGTTTGCAAACATTTTCTCCCATTCAGTAGGTTGCCTTCTCATTTTTTTGGTGATTTCCTTAGGAGAGTACATTCCTGCTATAGGAAACCATTTGAGAGCTCCTCTCTAGAAACATATTTGTTTTGCCTTCTTTCTCCTTTTGCCAGTTACGACCCGAATGAAAGACCAATCACAAGTTCCTGGGGGAAACTCTTTGTAACTCTTTGTCACAGGACTTGTCACATAGGTGATGGCAAACATTTCATTAATGAAATCAGTAGAGGCTTATTAATACCTCCTTTAGGATCACTCTAAACTAATCTGAATGAACCTGGACTAAAAAAACAATCCACCATTCAGTACAAATCTATAACCTAAAAAGCTCATATCCTTTCCTTTATGGTACAGCTAAATGATTCCTAAAAAGGAGAATTCAGGAAGAGATGAGGGAAGAAACAGAATAGAAGTGTGTGTTTTGGGAAAGGGAGACAGAGAATGGTGGGTCAGGGGTGGAAAGGACAGGACAAGATTTACAGGGAAGACAGGATGGTATCTCCAGGTCTGTCTGTAATTTCCCACCAAACCCAATCCAATGTCAATAGAAACGGCATCTACATTTTACAGAAATATGATGGAAAAACATATTAACTTGAAGTGGCTGCCATTTGTGAGACCAGAGCAGACCCCAAATAGCCTCAACCTAGGTAAGGACGACTTGACATTTCCTCTGAGGATACAATGCCAGTTGCACTTGCCCAGTGTTGTCAGGGCAGTGTGAAAGATCACTGAACTTTATCTGTGTCTTTACTCAGAAAAACAGAGGCCATGGAACTAAGGAAAATTCATTCACTTTTCATACCATTTGTTTACCTTAACGTTATTTGAGAATTCGCTATTATATACTAACCTTAGAAGGATAGAGATAAGGCAATTTGGCTCTGAAAAGAGAATTATAGGACACTTTTCAATCAGATGAATGAATAGAAGGAATAGAAAGTAAAAAGAAAAGATAATCACTCAACATTTTTGAAGTAAGCATACAGATCCCTGAACATGTATTTGAAACCCCAGATGTCTTATTTAATCAGGGTGTCATGAGATCCCAAAGTTCTCCAGGGGAGAAGAACCTATGAAGAAAGTTCTTCCTTCTAAATATTTTTTGGGGAGGAGAGCAAGCCATTTTGATACAACATGTGAATCCTGTGAGTAGTTGCATGTATGGCTCAATAGTGATGTTTGATTTCCAGAGCAGAGGATATAAGACTTATTTTTTTAAAAAAGAAGAAGAAGCATAAAGATGGAAATGTTTTGAAGATTAAAGTTGGATCCACCAACTTGTAGATCACTGAAAACATTCACTTTTTCATTCTTCTTGAGTTACTTACATTTCTTGAGTTACTGCTCTCAAACTTAGGGAGTTCCACACACTCTAAAGAATGTTGGAAACAGTTTCGCAAATTTTAGGTATGTGGGTGTGGTGGGTCAGAAGACATTTCTTCATCATACAAATGCAGCTCATCATTTCAGCAAGTCCCTTAACCTGAGACAGAATTGATTTAGGCAAAAATACTTATGGAACTAGAAGGAAACTGGCTACAGTTAGTTTTGCATCAGATGCAATGTAAATTCAAATGTGATCACGTTGGAGTAGGAAGGTACACGGTGTGGGTTTCCTTCTGCACTTTGAGAAAGAGCAGTTTGGGGTGAACCATTGAGCCTCTCGATTCTGGATCCTCCTGTGAAAAAATAGGGAAAACAGCAGTGCCACCAGGAACTACTGGAAGATTTGAACTAGAAAACGTATGTGAAATCTTCGTACAGTATAGTTTCGTACAAATGGTGCTAGCAACCACTCAAGGCCTCGGTTTCCTCAACTTTAAAAGAAGTCATGAGGTGCCTTGGTGGCTTAGTGGGTTAAAGCCTCTGCCTTTGGCCCAGGTCATGATCCCAGAGTCCTGGGATCAAGCCCCACATCAGGCTCTCTGCTTGGCAGGGAGCCTGCGTCCCTTCCTCTCTCTCTGCCTGCCTCTCTGCCTACTTGTGATCTCTATCAAATAAATAAACAAAATCTTTAAAAAAAAAAAAAAGAAGAAGAAGAAATCACACAAGATGATTTCTAAAGTTGGGTCTCTGGGTGGCTTAGTCAGTTAAGCATCTGATTCTTGGTTTCGGTTCAGGTCATGATTTCAGGTCCCATCTGGCTCCACACTGGGTATGGGGTCTGCTAAAGATTCTCTCTCTCCCTCTTCCCCTACCCCACCTCTCTTCAAGGGGGAAAAAAAATGATTTCTGAAGTCTACTCCTGATGGATGAGTCTATGAGCTTGAGTTTATGAGCCTATGACTTCTATGATTTTGTGTTTTTATGAGGTGGAGATTTAATTGATTATGTAATTCGTCTTACATGTCAAATCAAATTACTTTTTTTTAAATTACTCTAAGAAACACAACTAAATACAGTATATACTTACAAGTATAGAAATTAGGCCTTTTTTTAATCTTCTGTTTTTAATATCTGTACATAACATTTTGGGGCAGAGAGCCACATCGATATTAAAATCCTGATAATCCAGTTTGTCTTTCTAGATCACAACATCCTTTTCTTTCATTCTGCATTGGCAATGGATCACAAATCTATAATGGGGTGTCAAGGCGTTTACCTTATCGACCTCAGGATGACCGGGAGGTCTGGAACCATGAAAGCCCCTCTGAGACGTGAGCAGACTTGTGTGCTGTTCATAACCAGTATTACTATTTTCTTTGTGTGCCGTGACATGAAACCGTTTGGGGAAACGTGAGCTAGACTAATTGAATTTACCAAATAATTTCCATTTCAAGGTAGTTAAACGTAAATAAAATTGAATAAGTCTTTTGGTTTGTGGATTCATACTTTTTTCCCTTCTCAACTTTGCTAGTTATCAGTGATAACTTTGAATTAGCCTTTAGTAATTGTTATAGAATCAGTCTCACCGTCCAAGTGTAGATGTCATTTACTGAATTTACAAAATCCTAATTTGAGGTGTAACTGACACATAATTGACACCAGTTTTTTTAAACAGTTTAAAAAATTTCTTTTAACACATAGGGACCTTTAGTTTTAGGAGTTTGAATTTTTCAGGAAAGCCTTGCTACCCAAGTAAAGGGAGAATTCCTATTTTCAACTAAGAGCAAAAGTCCTATTTGCAGGAGTAAAGATGGAAAAGGGGAAAAGATCTGTAGGTGAAGAGAGATAATTAAGTTTTTCTTATAAATAAATATACCCCAACATTCCTGCAGAGGACTTGCTTTTGTTATCATCAAGTTTTGCATAGTCTGGTCTGGAAATACAGCCCAGGTATGTACCCAGACATGAAGGATACAGGCTGCGTTATGTTGGACTGGATGAACCCTTGAATGGGTCACCAGCCACATCTACCTAACTGCAGAAATAATGCTAGCTCCTTTTATGTAAGAAAAAAAATTTTTAAGACTTTATTTATTCATGAGAGAGAGAGGGAGCGAGCACAAGCAAGGGAAGGGCAGCGGGAAAAGGAGAAGCAGGCTCCCCACTGAGCAGGGAGCCCAATGCGGGACTTGATCCCAGGACCCTGGGATCATGACCTGAACTGAAGACAGATGCTTAACTGACTGAGCCACGCAAGCTCCCCTATGTAAAGAACTTTTTTAAGATTTCAATTATCAGTGTTTCAATGTGATGGAATAGTTAATTGATTACAGAAATTTCCTTCTTAAAAAAAAAAAAAAAGAAATTTCCTTCTTAAAATTCACTATTCTCAATGGATTCATTTTCAAAATATGTGACTTAGTTTCCTTCAGTTCTATAAAAGTATTCATACTAGAAAAAAAAGAAGAAAAGAAGATTCAGTTGTAGTACTGGTATGTTGTCCACATAAAAAAACTTATTTTTTTTTTAAAGAAACTAAAGAGCAATTTGTACTACAATAAAATCCAGTTGAATCCTGGGAAATTACCAAAAGATAGAGGAATCTATTTCTGTTTTTCATTTTCATAGGTAATGAGAGATTTCTAACATTCTTTAATTGACCCAGAAACCTTACACTGCCTTAAATATTAGTTTAGTCTTAATGCCTGCTGAGAGAATATCATGTTCTCACTTGCCCCTATGGATTTCATAGCACTTACCATACTTTGTAATTACACATTTATTTGTGTAGTTCTTTGTGTCTTTAAATCGCTCATTAGCCATAGGTTGTTGGGTTGTTGTTTTTTTTTAATCTATTCTGAATATAAACCAGATTCGTCTGGTTTGATTTAAAAGGCCATGTTTTCCTAACATTTCAAATCTAGGATGGTGATAGAATGAGAAAAACAATGGCGTTAGTTCAATGTCATTGGGAATTTGACTACACATAGTAGAAATCAAAGTAGTGCCTTAGCTACAAAGGTTTTATTCCTTCAAGTAAAAGAAATTCAGAGTCAGGCTGTCAGGGCTAGGACAGTAGTCACTAGGGACCCAGGCTTCTTTTCTCTCTCTTCTCCACCATAGAGCATTCCATTATCGAGAATCCTTGTGGTCCAAGGATGACCAGTGAAGCACCAGCCATGTTATGTGACAGATGGCCACTCCCACTCTTGTACTGAACCTTCTAGAAGACTCACACGACCCTTTCATTATGCCTCATTGGAAATGATTCAGTCATGTGGGCACAGAGAACTGCAAGGGAAGCTAAGTGAGGTCACCTAAAGCCAGGCACGTTGCCACTCAAATAAAATCAGGATCTTGTTATGAAAGAAAAAGCTAATGAATAATAAGATAGACAATGAGAAGTCCTTGCCAAATAAGTTAGGACTATTTACTTCAGTTAAAAGTGAAAATGTATTTTTTTCCTTTCAACACACAGTAACAGAATTTATAGGAGGTTGAGCATGAAGGAAAACAGGTCATTGCCATCAGAGACAAAATAAAGCAACGTTGTACCTTGTCATCATTCTACGGAATGTTTTTTTGGCCTCTTCCTTTATCCCCGTGGTCAGGCAAAGCAATGACTCAAGACGAGGCGAACTTCCAGGAATAACTGTCCCACCCTGCTGTCCTCTTTCCTATGACTCCCACCTGGAAAACTACAGTTTTCCAGCTGCCATCCCCCGAGAAGGTGCTCACTCCCTACCACACAATCTTTTCTTATTTCATCAAGTTTCATGTCAACTACAAAAACATTTTCAGCAGTATAATCAGTCCAGCTTCCTACCATGTGTTTGTGAAAGGAGTGCCAAAATGTTAAAATGGACATATCTTTTAAGATTCTCCTCAAGTGGGGCGCCTGGGTGGCTCAGTGGGTTAAGCCGCTGCCTTCGGCTCGGTCATGATCTCAGGATCCTGGGATCGAGCCCCGCATCGGGCTCTCTGCTCAGCAGGGAGCCTGCTTCCTCCTCTCTCTCTGCCTGTCTCTCTGCCTGCTTGTTATCTCTCTCTGTCAAATAAATAAATAAAATCTTTAAAAAAAAAAAAAAAGATTCTCCTCAAGTTAATAATCCTTAAGGGGTGCCTGGGTGGCTCAGTCGGTCAAGCGTCTGCCTTTGGCTCAGGTCATGATCTGGGGTCCTGGGATCAAGTCCCACATCGGTCTCCCTGCTCAGCGGGGAGGCTGCTTCTCCCTCTCTCTTTGCCTTCCCCCTTGCTTGTGCTCTCTCTCTCTCTCTCTCAAATAAATAAATAAAATCTTGAAAAAAAATATTCAATCCAAGTTATCTCATAAACATATTTTTACCAAAAAGTTGTTTTTCGCATATGTTTAAGCCTATGATTCTATTATGACTGTTCTGATCAACATAATAGTATTGCTAAAATTACTAGAAAGCAACACTAACACATTAGCTCACTCTATTCCTATTACTAGGGATGTTCTTACTTCTTTGTATTTTCATAGATCAGTGGGTTTGTGCAGAACAATAAACAAAACTTAATACAAACACCCGTTTGTCTGAGTTGTAGAAAAAAGTAACAACAAGGAGTTTACAACTCATACAAATACATTTTTTTCCTTGCCTGTTTGCACATTACTTTGGTCCTTCTATTTTTAACATATTTGTCCGTGCATAATCAAGTTGGGAATCATTCACAAAATAGCAAGGGAGAGAGAAAAAGAATTGATGTATTAGGGGGAAAAGCCACCAGCTGCAGAATCCAAAGTCCTGAGTGTGGGATGAGTTTCAGCTTCAGCCTTATGAACCTCCTGTGGGGGGTAGCATTGCGTTAGAGAAGAAGTAGCAATCCTGGCTCTTCCTTCCTATTGAGTTCTGGAGAAGAACAAATTTGATGATTTATGACAGTCTTTCCTGAACTGAGATAGTGTGAACATAGGAGTTATTTTATTCATAAAAGAACAAATGTATCTTCTAATGGGATCTGAAATATAAGAAAACACCTAAACATATGAAAAATCTTATTCCCAGTTCAATTATTATCAACATAAGGTCAGGCTTTCAGAGAATAACTGCCTTTAGCTGAGAGATATTTATCTGCTAACCAGCTTGGAAACATTTGACTTTCATCTATATTGATGGTCAAAAAATGGCTTTTAAGGGTTTGTTTTCATCCAAAAAGATGATCTTCAGACTCCACTGTGATGTTCAAGGTAGCGTAAACCCAAAGTGAATAGCATGCACATTTTAAGGAGTCCTGGAACCTTTTGAAGTGTTCTTTCCTACCTGTCTTTTCTACCTTTAGAAAGAGGACAGGTGCCCACATTCTGGAACAGAATTATACCTAGCATTGTACGGAACTATCCATTTGATAGGGCTCCTTTCTCATTCATCCATTATCTCCAGTAGGGCATAACTAAGTCTCTTAATCAGCAGCTCTACAAAAGATTTCTGAATATAATGTGGATGCAATTAAAATAAATGATGGGTGGGCCTGGGTGGCTGGGTTGGTTGAGCTTCCAACACTTGGTTTCTGCTCAGGTCGTGATCTCATAGGTTATGGGATTGAGCCCCACATCGGGCTCCTCACTCAACACAGAGTCTGCTTGATATTCTCTCCCTCTGCCTCTCCCCCACTCATGCTCATGCTTTCTCTCTCTCTTTCTCTCAAATAAATAAATAAATCTTTTTAAAGAGTAAAATGAAATGGAATTGATCAAGAAGTGGCAGGTAGTTGTAATGCTTAGCCAACTAACTATCTAGAAAAGAATTCTTGTTAAATATGGAAAATGGCAAAACAGGGATTCTCCTGTGGAACTTTATCCAAAGCCCGTTCTTCCCTAACTTCATTTATCCCACACCCTCAACCAAACAGACAAAAACAAAGAGGAATCTAATAACCCCATGAAGGACCTACATCCAAACATTTGTCACAGCGTCGATGCATGAAATCCAATATACTGCCCTTGAAAGAGACGCCCATGTACTTTACTCTTACTTTAAACGCAGATCGAACAAGGTCCAACAAGCCGTCTTTCTGGCAGATGAGAGGAAAGAAAGTGGAGTTACGAGAGGCAGATACAGTCAGTAACTAGAAGTGATATGTGCAAAGGAGGCAAAAGCCATACTGTGAAAAGCATCCATAAGGAATTCCAAGCAGTATCAGTCCTATGTCATTTAGGTATTAGTCAAACAGCTTTTCATATCCTCATATCCCTTAGGGAAAGTCTGAATTGTTAACGCTGATGACCCAGAGCCATAAAAACAAAACAAAGGAGTGCTCTCATTCCCAGTATTCTTTGAAGGCTAGAAAATATAATTAATTTTTGAAAGTGTATGAGGTAGATTAACTCATAATCCCCAATTATCACCACCCATCCCCCACCAGAGAAGTGACAAAAGTTCAACGTCCCTGCCCACGGTGTGGGACTTGTCCAGAGAGCAGAACATGTCCCCACCCAGCCTGGGTGCCCTCATGTGGCTTGCATTGGCCAAGGGTGCATAAGCAGGTGTGCGGACGCCAAGTCCGAACAGATGCTTTGAGTGGCATTCCAAATTTCTACCAGCTCTCCGGCTCCTGGTGTGGGTCCTGAGAATGGTGCGTCTCACCCAGAAGCTGCTGCCTCAGCCTGAGACCTGAAAAGAAAACTCAGAGAGCCACACCGAGGCTGAGCCACTACCTTCTGCAGTCGCCATGTAACTAACATGGGGAGAAATATCCTGTCTTCCATGATAAGCCGCTGAGTTTTAGTTCTTCCAGCAAAGAGAGTATGCCTTAGAATGGTTCCATTGTGTTTGTTTCTTTTAAGTTTCTGCCTCGAAATAGTTAAAGTAAGGTGTTGTGAACATTCACGTATTTGGAGACCCGCCCTACCCTCACTGTGATAGATAATTGAGGTATTACTGTGAACAATCTCAATCAAAATTACACTAGAGGAAACAGTCACCAGCAGCCACGAGCAGTATATGAACCAGATTGTGCTTCCTCCACCCAGCGCCGGGAAGCCGGGCCTCAGGAAGGGCTCCTGTGGCCTCCTTGGGGCTGGGGCATAAGACTCGCTGGGGGTGTGGGATCTCAGTGGGTGGAATTTCCAGCGACTGGAGATATTGAGGATGATGTCATGAGGGTGTGGATTAAGGACAGCTGGCAGCCACCTGCCCTTCCTTTTAGAAAATTTCAGGGATGGAGGGGTGGGGGGGGGGGTGGATCTCTTGGATCACAGGCACAAAAGCAGAAAGTCAAGTCCGATCTTCTTTCTGTCTCTGGAAAACGTAGCACTCCAAGACTCACGCACCGCCTGAGAATGACCAACGGCGTGACTGTGCACAAATTATTTCACCTTCTGCCTCGGCACCCAGGATTAATTAATCATTGCAAGTTGTCTCACAACTACACAATGCTAAATACAAATAGAGGAGACCCTCGAATTCACGGAGTTGTGACTTGTGGTCCTGAATATTCATGTTCAGCCACGCCAGTCCACTGTCTCACCCAGCAACGGCTCTTTGTTTTACTGAGCGCTGAGGGGTCCCCTTCTGTTTGTAAGGTGAAAGGGGGCCTGTACGTAGTATGTGGCCGCAATGCTGATGCCCTGTTGTGTTCTCCTGGGATAGATACTGTAAGTCTCAGTGGCAGGTGCCTGGAAACACGAGCATTTTTTTGCCCCAAAAAAGTCTCCCCGTTAATTTCACCAGTTCAAAATTCTTCAGGTGCCTGGAAACACACCCAATTTTTGGCCCCAAAAAAGTCTTCCTGTTAATTTCACCAGTTCAAAATTCTTCAAGCGTACAAGATCTTTTAAAGTGAAAAGACACTTCAGAAAAAAAAAAAAAAAAATCCACACACAGAACAGTTAACAAAGACTGGTGTGGGGTAGCTCCATTTCTGTCCCTCACTGAGCCACCTTGGAGAGATTCCTTAACTAGCCTGAATCTCAGTTTCCTTATTAAAAAAATAATAATAATATAATAATCAACATAATATTATGTATATAAGATAATATGTCATATTATATTATATTATATTATATTATATTATAATGAGTAGGAGTTGTACCTACTTCATAGAGATGTGGTGGGGATAAAATGAAGCAAGGACTATGAAAGGTCTAATACATGGTCACTGTTCCACCGATATTAGTGGAAATTGTTACTTCTTGATAAAAGGGAAAGACTGATCCACCAGCAGGAAATGGAAGAAATTTGGAGACTTGGGAGAGCAAAAGGAAAGAAGAAAGTGAAGAAATGGTCAGGGCTGGGCATGGGGGGTCATGGGTCAGTAGTGTTTGAGGAATGAAGCAGCAGTAGATAATCACATGAAGGGGTGAGGGGAGGAGGGAAGAAGGAGAAAAGGCCCCTGATTCAAGATGCACCGCTTCTCAGTCATGCTCTGGTCCCCACAGCTGTGCCTATAGGGACGGAATATTCTTCCTGAAGTCAGACAGCTGGAAGACTCAAACTCCAAAATTCTTGCCCCTTCTCAGCTGGGACTAGAATCCTTCTGAGTTTCCTTCTGAATCTCCTTGAGAAATGCTGCTGTGAGAACGAAGACACTCAGTGTTTTTTGGAAGTTTGCTCCCTTGCCCTTGGCTCTGCTCTCCCGGTTAGTTCTGTCCTATCTTCCCAGTTTCCTTTTGTCGGAAGGAGAATTCAGCTTAGGGTCCCCAGAACACCTGATGTGCCGTGCACATTACAGTGGGTGGGTCTACTTTGGGGTCACGGTGTAATTCAGAGTTCATTACTTTGCTGCATCTCTACCTGTCGGCAAGTGCCTCAAAAGAGGAGATGGATGGGGTGAGAGGTCCAGACTGCCTGTTGGCAAAGAGCTGGACAGAATTGGAAACCTGAGTTGGGGGTGGGGGGAGGTTCATTAAAACAAAAGCAAATAACTCACTCTGCCTCCTTAATAGCTAGTAATAACTATGTAAAGATCTAAAATAAAATGGAGTGGTCGTACGCCTATCTTGGTATGTAACAATTGGTTAGTAAACCTAACAAACTTCAACATTGTGCCATGTCACTGTCAGACTCCAGTAGTTCCCATATGCCAAGGATTTGTGGAACCTACCTTCTTCAATTAATGGGAATGTATAGATAGGGACATCAGAGGGTCGTTCGAAAGCCACTTCTGGTAATTTGCTGAGGGAAGTTTCATTCTCTCCAGTGGAAAACTCTTTCTGTTGTCCACGCCTACTGAAGTCTGAATATGTAGAACATTTGCCTTCTCCAAAACTCCACAAAAGGTGATCTTACAAAAGAGTCTTATGGTGGGGGAGAGGGGGGCGGAGCCTGGATGGCTTGGTTGGTAGAGTGTCCAGCTCTGGGTTTCAGCTTAGGTCATGATCTCAGGGTCATGGGATCGAGCCCTGAGTTGGGCTCTGCTCTGGTGCAGAGTCTGCTTGAGATTCTTCCCCTCTCCCTTCCAATTCTCCTCCCTCTTTATTCCCACCTATAATTAATTAATTAATTAATTAATTTTTTTTTTTTTGGAAGAGTCCTATCAGCTATGAAATAATTGGCAATATCAGTAGCCCTGGCTGGTGAATGCTCAGCTGCCTTAGTCAATGCAAAACCTGGAAAGGACTTGAAAGACCTTCCCCAGACTTGGCTCTGTGTACCTCTTTTGTTGCTAGTTGTAATGGGGTTGATTGCTTTACCCTGGACCAGTACTATCCATATCAGCATCACTAGGAACTTCTCAAACATGCAATTTTGTAGACCCCATCACTGAATTGGGAATGCTGGAGCAATTAGCAAGCCCTTCAGGTGATTATTATGAACCCCTGCTCTACCTTGTGATTTAACTACTTGAGCTTGGGGCCTTTGTGTGATGGTAGAATAATGGCTCTTCTCTTGCATGACTTTTTGAAAGTACCCAGCTGTTCTGAAATTGGGAACCAAGTATGGTAAAAAAGATGTTTCTTGTTTTTTTTTTCTTTCAAATTTTTATTTAGATTCTAGTTAGTTAACATATGGTGTAATGTTGGTTTCAGAAGTAGAAGTTAGTGGTTCATCATGTACATATAACATCCAGTGCTCATCATAACATACCCTCCTTAATCCCCATGACCCATTTAGCCCATCCCCGACCTACCTCCCTCCATCAACCCTCATTTTGTTCTCTATTATTAAGAGTCTATACAGTTTGCTTCCGTCTCTCTTTTTTCTCCCTTTCCATATGTTAATCTGGTTTGTTTCCTAAATTTCACATAAGAGTGAAATCATACAATATTTGTCTTTCTCTGACTGGTTTATTTTGCTTAGCCTAATACACTCTAGCTCCATCCATGTTATTGCAAATAGCAAGATTTCATTCTTTTCAATGGCGGAGTAATATTCTATTGTCTTCTTTATCCATTCACCAGTTGATGGACACTAGGACTCTTTCCATAGTTTGGTGATTGTTAATAATGCTGCTATAAACATCAGAGTGCGTGCACCCTTTTGAATCTATATTTCTGTATCCTTTGGGTAAATACCTAGTAGTGCAATTGCTGGATTGTTGAGTAGTTCTATTTTCAACTTTTTGAGGACCCTCTGTACTGTTTTCCAGAGTGGTTGCACCAGTTTGCATTCCCACCAACAATGTAAGAGAGTTCCTCTAAGGAAAATGTTTCTGAGAAGGAATGCGTCATCAAAATCTAGAGAGAAATCAATGACTAAATTTTCAAGGGATGAAAAAAATCCAGCACTTGGATTATAACTCTTAGCCTGGATCTTCATCTTTCTTGTCTGACTTTATTCCCCAATAAAACTGATTAACAAGTTGATTATGTAAATTTTGGAAGATTTCCAAGTTGAATTTAGTCCAAGCACAAAAGTAGTAGTACTAAGGAAATTTTCCTTAGTGAATTTGGAAAGCATTGATTAGTAGTCTGGCAGTCAAAATTCCTTTGATCCAGAAAGGCATTGAGTATGCTGGCTTCTAATTTGTACAGTTACAACTGTATGGGATCTCTTGATCCAGTTCTTAGCCAAGAAATGGCCAAATTCAAAAATAACCCCTTCCACTGCTCTCCCATCTCTCTCCACTACACAAATATGTTTTTTTAAGAGGAGAAGATTTAGAAGTCAGATGGAAACCAACTTCAAATATTAAAACATTTGTTATAGAGAAGTATATAGAATTATTTTGTGGGGCTCAGTAGATTGGAACATAAATAAACATTTAGAAGAGAGGAGGACAGGATTTTGTTCAATAAAAGGGAGAATTTTCTAAGCTTAGAAGCTGCCCTAAACCACACAGATGGCCTAGTGAGTTCTGTGTTACCCAGATGGGCATGTTTTCATTGATGCTCTAGGGAGGTTTTATTCATTAGTTAGAAGTTAATCTAGGTAAGCTTTAAGATCTCTTTGTCTTAGTCCATCTGAGCTGCTTTAACAAAAATAACATACTCTGGGGGGTTTAAATGACAAACGTTTATTTTTCACAATTCTGGAATTATTTTCACAATTCTCTGTCTGGTGAGAGCCTGCATTCTGGTTCACAGATAGTCATCTTCTCTGTCCTCACATGGAAGGGGGTGGGAGAACGCTCTGGGATCCCTTTTATGAGGATACCAAGCCCATGTGAGGGTTTTCTCATGACCTAAGTAATTCCCAAAGGCCCCACCTCCTGATATCACCACATTAGGGGCTAGGATTTCAACGTATGCATTTGAAGGGAGTACACAAACATTCAGTCTATAACCCTCAAACTAAGATTTTTATGTGTTCTCTAGATTTTGTCCTGCACATTAACTCCGTTTAGCGCTGTTGCTGACCTCCTCTCTCATATACAATCAGGTGTGTGAAGCAGTGCTCCGATGAGGAATAGCACATTTTTTGTGTGTCAGGGTGCTGGGTTTTGCTAATTTCATAAACCAGTTCATGATCATTTACATGTTTTCTATTATGTCCTTTGCAAAGATCTAGAGCTGTGTGCAGAAGATCCTGAAATGGCTCAGTTGGTTAGGCAACTGCCTTTGGCTCAGGTCATGATCCTGGAGTCCCGGGATCAAGTCCCACATGAGGCTCCCTGCTCAGCACACCACACTCTACTTCTCCCTCTGACCTTCCCCCTCTCATACTCGTTCTCTCTCTCTCTCTCATTCTCTCCCTCTCAAATACATAAGTAAAATCTTTAAAAAAAAAAAAAAAACTAATCCTTTCTATTTTCATCCTTGATTGAAACTAAATACAGTTAACCCTTGAACAACACAGGAGTTGAAGCCGATGTCTTCCTACATAGTCAAAAATCTGAGTATAACTTTTGACTCCTCAAAAGCTTAACTACTAATAGCCTACTGTTGACCAGAAGTCTTACTGATAATGTAGTCGATTAACACATGTTTTAGGTTATATGTATTATACACTGTATTCTTGCAGTAAAGTAGGCTAGAGTAAAGAAAATGGTGTTAAGAAAATCATAAGGAAAAGAAAATACATTTATGGTGCTGTATTTATTTTTTAAAAATCCATGTATAAGTGGACCCATGAGGTTCATACCCATGTTGTTCAAGAGTCAACTGCACAATTAGAAAATAAAAAATGGATCAGGAAAAAACTAGTAAAATCCCCAGAGAGCCTTGAGTTCTGGAGGTTTTGGTAAACTATGGGCACTTACTCAGTAATTTTAACAATCCAGTTCTACAAACAACAATCGCTAATATTTTTAAGTTGTCTAATGCTGTTCTAGGACCCATTTTGATCATGTTTCACCATGGTGAGCCAGAAGAATGATGTACTAGAGATTCACAACTTTGCAAAAAATTTTCTAAATAATCCAAGCTCCTCATTATGCATAGTTGCAAATATTTGCTGTGCTTTGCCTATCTGTCCATCAGTGAAAACTATTTTCTAGTGTCTCTTCCACTTTCATTTTAAATTTTGTGTTATTTTATTTACATGCAATTAAGTAACATATAGTATATTATTAGTTTCAGAAGTAGAGTTCAGTGATTCATCAGTTGTGTATAACACCCACTGTTCATCACATCACGTGCCCTTAATGCCCATCTCCCAGTGACCCCATGACCCCCTCCCCTCCAACAACCCTCAGTTCTTTTCCTATGATTAAGAGTCTCTTTTGGTTTGGCTCCCACTTTGATTTCACCTTGTTTTATTTTTCCTTCCCTTCCTCTCTGCTCCTCTGTCCTGTTTCTTAATTTCTATATTCTCCTCCACTTGCATATGCCAATTTTATATATAAATATAAACCCCATTCAGTTAGCAGGGACCATTCTTTATTTTTTCTCTTAATTAATAAGTAAACGCCATCTACCTTTGCATGAAGAATGTTTTGAGTAAGCTTACACATATCATTGAAAATTGCTTTCTTTTTGAAGACTCAGATATGAAAATCAACCCAACCCTGTTGCATTATAATCTCTAATATCACATCAGGTTTTAATAAGCCTCCTTTTCGCAGCACACATGTGCTTAAGACTTCGTGGAAACCCAATCAGTAGAGAGAAGGGATTACTTTAGATTACTCTGAAATATGCATTGTTTGAAATGGCCTCTGGTGACCAGCTTTCATGAATGGCCGATTTTACTTGTGGGGCACATCATCTGGTTTAATTATATCAGCTTCTTTGTGTGACAAGTACTGTTCTTGTGTGCGCTGAGAAATGAAGGTTTAAAACAAAGTAGACTAGTTAGTGAGAAAGTAAATTCTGGATGCGGCACTCCATCGAGTGTTTGTGATTTAGATGAAATCTAGGACTTGTCCAACTGTAAACATCTATTTATAGAGAACCTCTAGTGAAAATAACATAAATTTGCCTCAAACATTCACAGACAGAGATCTTAATTTCGGCCTTAGCAGGACAAGTACCTTACAAATATGACAATTAATAGTTTCAGGTGATAATATGACTCAAAATTTTCATTCTAGAAATTCTTCAGCTTAAAAACATTATAAAGTTTACTCTTGTGTAACAAGAGAGCCAAACATGGGTTTTTATTAGCTACGATTTTTCTCAGCTTCTGTCCAGACAATAAACTAAGACAGAAGGCCTATTTTAAGTTTCACTTTCCTACAGGGCTTTTGTTGCAAGCAGCATCATTTGAATCAGTAAATGTTAGTGAATTTATTTCTCCCGCTGTGTCTCTTCACGTGCTGATCAATCTGAAGACCTTGATAAATATCCCTAGGTCCAGATAATGAGTTGAGGGTAGGTAGATGAATCTGAGTGGACAAGAATGCCATGTATCTGATGGACGTCAACAAAGGCAGACAATGTGCATTCATTATATGCTTTATGCATGCATTATGGCTAAGGTTACTAAATTACTTTTCCAAGATAGGCCGATTAGTTACTCAGTGTGTTCCCCTGTAATAGTATTTTCCACGATCACAGGCCTGAGTTTCACCTGAAACTTAAGTGTAGTTGCTCTTTTTACTTGATAAATACATAGCTGTGGTTGTTAGTGTTCGGAGGTGAGTGTACAACTAAAGGACAATCTAAGGCTCACATGAGGATTTAGGGACATATAAAGCACTTGTTGAAGATGATTTTGTCATTAAAAAACGTGGAATAAAAAAACAACATGGAGGGCACGGAGAGATGGAGAAGAGAAGTGAGTTGGGGGAAATCGGAGGGGGAGACGAACCATGAAAGACTGCGGAGTCTGAGAAACAAACGGAGGGTTTTGGAAGGGAGGGGGCTGGGGGGCCTGGGTGAGCCTGGTGGTGGGTATTGGGGAGGGCACACACTGCATGGAGCACTGGGTGTGGTGCATAAACCATGAATTTTGGAACACTGAAGAAAAATAAAATAAAATTTTTAGAAAAAAAGAAAGAAAAATAAATAAAATGTACAAAAGAAGATATTTTGCAGATTCAAATATATTAGTTAATGAAAAAAAAGGACTTGGAATTGTATCTTGAGCCAGTAATACAAAGAATTCTCAAAATAGTATTTCCCAGTACAAATTGTGAAGGAGCTTTTGAAATATCAATACGTGAATTAATGTGAATTTATAGACTCCTTGAAAATGTCTCTGAGCAAAGGAGTTGACTTAAATATGAATGTCTGGTTTTTAAGAGGTTGTCCTGTAAGTAATATATTTGGTGTGTGGGGGAAGAGGGCTGAGGGGGAGGGAGAGTCACTCTCCATATTTGCCCCTAAGTCTTTAGGAACTAGCATTGTTTTGAAATGCACATTCATCTTTCACACTCTGTTTCGCAGACTCCCTTTCTTGGTCATCACTCTGTGTGAGGCCAGCAGAATCCCTCAGAAGGAACTTGTAACTCTAATCTGCTGTAGTGAAACTCTTAGAAAATGTGAACGAGCATTATATTGGTGGTGATCTTGATGGCATAGAAAGTAGGCCAGTGGAACTCTTTTGACTGTGGCTTAATTAATATTGTAAAGTCAGGTGTTCCTCTTTCCTCACACAGATTTTTTTTTAAGATTTTATTTATTTATTTGATAGATAGAGATTGCAAGTAGAGAGGCAGACAGAGAGAGTGGAGGAAGCAGGCTCCCTGCTGAGCAGAGAGCCTGATATGGGGCTTGATCCCAGGACCCCAAGACGATGACCTGAGCTGAAGGCAGAGGCTTTAACCCACTGAGCCACACAGGCGCCCCTCGCACAGATTTTTTTGAAGATTTTACTTATTTATTTGTCAGAGAGAGAGAGAGCACACAAGCAGAGGGAGCAGCAGGCAGAGGGAGAAGCAGGCTAAGTAGGTAAGGAGGACCCCAATGCAGGACTTGATCCCAGGACCCTGGAATCATGACCTGAACCAGAGGCAGACACTTCATCAACTGAGCCACCCAGGCATCCCTCCTCACATAGATTTTAACTACAAGAAAATATTTGGAGAAACACTTTTGAATATAAATATAGCATCTAATTTATTTTTTAAAAAGTATTTTCTTCAAGGGCACCTGGGTGGCTCAGTCTCTTAAGCATCTGCCTTCAGCTCAGGTCATGATCCTGGGGTCCTGGGATCAAGCCCCACACTGGGCTCCCTGCTCAGCAGGAAGCCTGTTTCTCCCTCTCCCCATCCCCTGCTTGTGCTCTCTCTGTCAAATAAACAAGTAAATAATACCTTTAAAATATATATTTTGTGGGGGACACCCGGGTGGCGCAGTCTATTAAGCATCTGCCTTTGGTTCAGGTCATGATCCCAGAGTCCTGGGATCGAGTCCTGCATCAGGCTCCTTGCTCAGAGGGGAGCCTGCTTCTCTTTCTGTCTCCTGCTCCCCCTGCTTGTGTGCTCTCTCGCTCTCTCCTTCTGACCAATAAATAAATATTTTCTTCAACTAAATGTATTACAAGAATTGTGGAACTTTAAATTCGTATTGTAGCAGATTCTGTACATCAGGGAAAGAAACTAAAATGAAACATGTTCCCCCCAGGAATCTATAAATCTGTTAAAAGTACATTTTTAGCACCTAGGAATGGTTGAACTTTAAGTTACCCAGACTATGTTTCTTCATTAATTGAAATACATGTCCAAATGTATTTACATACATATTTTCAGTACTTGTGTGTACACACCTGTGTGTGTGTCTGGAGAGAGAAAACAAAGTAAATAAATAAGGTGCTGATGAAACCTGACGCTTGTGGCATAGACAGTAGTGCTCAGCAAACACTTCCTCTGCTCCCCCAGATTTTCAGCCCCTTGCAACTGGATGGAGTTGTGTGACAATGACAGCCAATGAAATGTTAGATATGATCCGGGTCACTTCCATGTTGGAGCCTTGAAAAAACTTTATTGCAAGATTCTCCAATTTTTTTTTTCCCCCTGCCTCTCTTGGTCCACTGTTCTCACTGCCCCCCACCCCCAGCAACTAATGACCGTTATTAGACCCTTCAGACACTTTGCAGTGTCTGCTTCAAGAACATCAGATCCTTGGGGCGCCTGGGTGGCTTCACTGGCTTGGCCTCTGCCTTCAGCTCAGGTCATGATCTCAGGGTCCTGGGATCGAACCCCACATCGGGCTCTCTGCTCAGCAGGAAGCCTGCTTGCCGCTCTCTCTGCCTGCCTCTCTGCCTGCTTGTGATCTCTCTCTCTCCCTCTCTGTCAAATAAATAATCTTAAAAAAAAAAAAAGAATATCAGATCCCTTTGGTTCTTTTCATAATTTTTAGATCACTTTGTTTTCCTTTGTTTTGCTAATTCCTACTTGAAAGAAGCTGAACAAATCTTCGTCTTGGACTTCTGGCATTCTAAAAATGCCCTTGGTGTAAAAATCACTTTTGCGTGATTTTAGTTCCTATCTCTGTGGGGCTGAGTCTCCAAAGTACATTTCTTGTTACCGCCTCTCACTTCGTGCTTACATATCTATCCTCTTCCTCCCTGAGAAGACAGAGGGCAAATGTAGAAATCCTGCATTTATTTATCTCTATCTTTATAATGCAACAGGCCATTGGGAGGAAAAATATCCAATATAGACACGAATGAATTAAAAACAAAATCTGTTCCTCTCCCTCACCATACCCCGGCACAACCAATGATAACAGTTTGGTGAATAGATGAATTTTCAAGATTCCTTTCAATTTCAGGATTCATGTGTTGGCAGGAGAAATTGTAGTAAGGGAGAAAGGGAAGGAAAGCAAATATTGTTGGAGGAGGAGCTCTTCATTTAGCCCGGTATTTCCCCAAAGGTACTCCAGGTCAGAGATGAACGCTTTCAGCTGTCTCTAGTTGTTGGAAGAAATTTATTATTACGGGGTAAAAAATGTTACTGCACCAGAAGGAGACTGTTGTCTATCGCCTTTGCTTAGAGTTGTAATAAATTAGATCAGGAAATATGCTTTCTGGGGATTAATGGTAGATGAACTTTGCCAGCTATGGGGTTTTTAAAAGAAAAAATTAGCTCCTTCTTGGTTTCCGTAGACCCTTAGAAATGTGAGTATGTAGACTGGCCATTGGCAAAGGGGGCCGGATGTTGATACCAGCTTCTCGCTGGCATAATCCTATTTTAATTCACTCCTTGGATAAACTAAGTGTGTTCTTGCTAAATTCAGCTTTGAAGAATTGTATAACGCTGGCTTAAACTCTCCTACTGATTTGATTGCTTATGGTGTCCCTTTTTTTTCTCTGCCTTAACTATGGGGTGGCATTGCTTTGTACTAGAAATAATTGCTTTGCCCCATCCCTGAGAGGTTTATTTCTGTGCTAAGTGGGTTGTTCTGATCCTGTCTCTAACATACTTTGTAGCATGGGCATGCATTTGTAAAATTCTATGTCATCCTCAGATTAAAAAGCAAACAAACCAACAAATCACAAGGTGTAATCATTCATCAACAACCTCTTTGTATACTAGACATTTAGAACTTAGGACAGTTTCAGGGCTTTAAGGGACAAAACGGTGAATACGTTTGTGAATGGGGCCAGATCTGCAGCCTTAGAAGTAAAAATCTGGGCTTAACTATGGTGCTGGGTATATGCTAGGTCAGCAATTCTCAAAGCTTTGGGGCTCAAGATCCTTTTATATTATTAAAATTTATTGAAGATCCTCAAGAGCTTTTTTTTTATGTAGCTTATATCTACTGATAATTAGAAATTACAACAGAGCAGGGAGCCTGGGTAGCTCAAATGGTCAAGCATCTGACTTCAGCTCAGGTCATGGTATTAGGCTGCTGGGACTGAGTCCTGCTTGGGACTCCCTGTTCAGTGGGGGGCATCTGCTTGTCCTTCTGCCTTTCTCCCCGTTTGTATTCTCTCTCTCTCTCTCTTTCAAATAAATAAAATCATTTTTTTTAAGATTTTATTTATTTATTTGACAGAGAAAGAGAGATGGTGAGAGCAGGAACACAAGCAGGGGGAGTGGGAGAGAGAGAAGCAGGCTTCCCGGTGAGAAGGGAGCCTGATGTGGGGCTCAGTCCCAAGACCCAGGATCATGACCTGAGCCGAAGGCAGACGCTTAACTGACTGAGCCACCCAGGCGCCTCAACACTATTTTACATTTTTACACATATTTATCTGAAGAAAAGAGAGCTGGATTCTTATATCTACTTCTGGATTTCATCTGTTGAAATATATTGTTTTGGTTGAAATAAAGTAATAAAACACAGCCTCACATGGATAAGTAGTTGGAAAAGGAAAAGTATTTTAATGACTTTTTCAGACACTTGTAGATCTCCTTTGATACTATGCCAAAACTTGACAAGTGGTGACTTCTTAAAGATTAGTTGTCATAAGTAATCTGAAACCCCATCAATAAGCTTTCCTACTCTGTTACATTAAAATCCAATGGTCATCTTGCACTTTGAAACTTTTTTGCTGATGTGTGATTCCATAGCATTTTACTTGGTCATTTGAGAAATATTGGTTCACTGAATTATGCAAACATGCTAAATTTGACACATTTCATTTTTTAATACCAAAAAATAACATTTGTTAATATCAACATCAATGTCATTGAAAGGCTTTACATATTGAGAAGCTGTCAAGTTCATGGCAGCAGATCCAAGTTTTCCAAAATTCTGAGTTTAGCTTGGAAGCTAGATTTCTATCATTGGCAACAAATACAACAAATATTGTCAGCTGTTTTCCTTGAAATGACAGTCTCATTTCATTTATTCCTTAAGAAATGTCTGCCAAATACCCAAGTCCAAGTAATCCGTTCAAGTACAAATAGTGTTCCATGAGCCAAAAGCAGTATCCCGAGTAACCTGTCACTCAATCACACAAGTGCTGTTCCTCGACTATCCTCACACCTCCAGAGGCAACAAAGAGCTCCACATGTACCTCCTGGCTCATAAAACAAAATTAAAAAGAAAAGATGTGTGTTCAAGGGTCAGGATTTAATACAATTAGTCATTTTACGGTTTCACCTTGAAAGAAACTGGCTTTTTTTTTCTTTAACTGTATGTGACCCTCCCTTTATTCAGACAAAAACGATTTTACCCATCAGTCCACAAAGTGAAAAAAGCGAATGTGTCAGTATTCTTATCAAAACAGTGTTGATCTTGTGGACTCTCCCTAGAAAGAGTCTCAGGGACTCCCCCAAAGTCCTAGGAGACACCTTAAGAACCACTGCAGTCGACAAAGCGTCTAGCTGCCAAGGCAACAAGGGTCTTGATTTCTTGTGGAGTGTTGCTCACCGAGCATGTGTGAGCTAGATTTTTCCATCCCGTTGGCTTGAAGTCTCCCTGGTCTGGTTTTTTTTTTTTTTTTTTCCTTTTATATGTGACTTGAAACTTTTAATGTCACATTTATAGTTTGGCATGACTGCCCTAAACAAAGCCCTACAAACTTTCCACATTAACTGGCTATAGCTACCATTGGTGTTTTCATTTTAGGGCTTGAAGAGAAGGCGACTTGTATTGTGGTCCTGATTCATGAATACAACACCGTTCCTCGAGCTCACGTGCCGCGTGTGAGAAAAACCCCCTTTACCGTTTCTCCCATTTTCTGCTCTTTCTCAGGACAAATTGTTAGTCTCTAAGAACACTTGTTCTTAGAGAACAGATACAAAGTATCTGATTTAAATATTGCATTCTTGTCTCCTTAGTCAAGTTCTGTATTTGTCTGTCAATTTTTTTCTTCTTCTTCTTTACTTCTTTCCCTTCTGGAGCTGGAAACCAGGCAGTGAGAGGATGACAGGTTTTAAAAGGTCATTTTTTTGAATAAGGAATTGTCTGTGGGCAGGTTTTCCAGAGTGGTGTGTTTTGTGTTTTAGTGAAGGGAGATGAGGTAAAGATAGCATGTTCCTGCTGGTCAGACCTGTCTGAATGTCCAGGTTTCTGCACTACTTAATTTCTCCTCGTTTACATATGTACTCCCTGAATCGATAATAAACTATGGCAAAAACAAACAAACAAACAAACAAACAAAAAAAGCAAAATCTGTAGGCTTCTTATGCACCTATAACTCTCCAAGGAAGGTCACATAGGAAAAAAGAAAAGTATCAACTTGGCTCTCCCCTTTCTTCATTAGGAAACCCTTTTCATTGTAGTTCAGTGTCGTTTACTCAAGGTACCATTAAGGCTAATTTTCTTTTTCCTAAAGGAAGAGACAAAGTAAATAAGATAAAGAAAAGAATAAGCAGTAAAGTTGGTCGGGTTCCAGGGAATGTTATCAGCATCTTAATTGTGAAGACATTTCAGTTTCGTGTGGGGCTGATTATTTAAACTCCCAGTGCTGCTGTTTGCACGACGCCGGGAGTCTGCCTGAACTTTCCGGGTCGCTACCGTCAGCAGAGGCTGGGTTATGACTAGAGCGGATCCAAGAGACTCCTGCTCGCTCTCTCTTCACTCACCCTTGCAGGCTTTGAGAGGGGAGCAGACTCTTGCTACTTAGAGGACCGAGCTTCTAAGAAATTTCTGCACATCACAGTTTAGCCTGATGCTGTTTTGCGGGAGACAGCCATTGTTTGACTTCCTTCTTTCCTTCTCCTGTCTTTCTTGCTCATATCAGTTTTCTCACGATTTGAAACAAATGCACAGAAACCAGTCAGTGCAGAACAATTGCTGGCTTTCAGTGTTCACCACGTACAGCAATCACTGAAATAACCCTGAGTTCTTTAAAAAAAAAAAAAAAAAAAAAAAAATCCTTGTGTATTGACTTTCTCAGAGCCACAAGATCCATGGGAGGTGGTGGGTTTGATGTTCTGCCTTCCAAAAGCACTAGATTTTTGTTTAAAACCCATTTCCTATAGAGTGCATCTCCCTTACTCTTCCTCTCCCTCTCTCTCTCTCAAAGTAATTACAGGCTGCAGAGTGAAAAGCATTAGAACTGTTTACAAAACAGCTCATAAAGTTTAAAATAATAGGGGTGTGTATGTTTGTGTAAAACAAAATAATGTGTGTGACTGGGGTAAACAGTCCACAGGCTTTCTTCTTTCTTCTCCCGCTGCTCTGCGTCACCCTCCAGAATTTAAGGCATGGAAATGAGCGGTGGAGTCCCTTTTCTTCTGCCTGGCAAGTCTCACATTTGATTCGCTACGCTTGTTTATCCGATGTCAGTTTATTGTTGCAAATCAAAATACAGACCCTCAGGTGTGTGGGGACAGAGTGGCTGATGAAGCAGGCCACTAATTAATTTTAGGGCGGCCTAAATTCCCATGCAGACATTCCCCTGTGACATCCAAAAGAAAGATTTTTTTTTTTTTTAAATGAGCCTTTTGCTATCAGAGGTCGAAGAGAAATGCTTTCAGCAGGTTAGTGCTCTAAAGTGAAAGGGGCATTCTTCCAATCCTTTCGGAAGTCTCGTCTTGGGCAGGTTTGCAAAGATTTTGCAGCATTCCCCTCCAGATCTGATTTATTTATTTATTTTAATGTGGAAGGGAAGACTGTACCCTCCAGCTTCAGAGCAATCAATCAGTTTGCTTTGCAGGTTTAGATGTGCTGCGGCAAAACCCGTCTGCCGGTGGTGCAGCGCCAGGGCTCTGTGATAGCGAGGCTGGTGCTGACAGTTGAAGGAGGGCTCGGTCCCCTTAGGCGCTGGCACACTGAGGACACGGGCTGGACAGAGGGACAAGCCTCGCCCGGAGGAAGCACCCCTTCCCCTGGTGATTGATGGAGGACAGTTAGGAGCTTTTCGGGGGCTGGGCAAGGTTGCCCTCCCAGTCACCTACTATGAAGTCTTTGTCAGCAGAAAGAACTCTCCTGGGTAGTGAGTGACATAATGCAGATGACAAATGACAGCCTTGCAGTTGATTCTGCTTCTTAAGTACTCAGTGTCTATGCAGGTGAGTCAGCGCGCTCCTAGTACACCCACCTCGTGCCAGCCACTCCCCAGATGCAAACCCTCCCCCAACCCCCCCTGGTTTCGCAGGTGCTGCGGGCACCGCCTGGTCCAGCCTGAGTTTTCCTGGGGATGTTGCAAGGACTGTCAGAGTGTGAGCAGGGATGGGACCCATGTCACCACTTTAAGGAGCTGATTATGAAATGAAGATATATTTTGAGTCATTTGTTAGCAGCTGTGAATATTGTTTTCTCCTGTTTCTCCCTTTTGGAGTATGGATTTTGTGTGTATATATATATATACATAAATGTGTGTATATATATGTGTGTATATGTGTGTGTATATGTATACATGTATGTATGTTTATATTTACATGTGTGTGCATATGTATATGTGCATGTATGTGTGTATATGTATGTGTGTATGTGTATGTGTGTATATGTATATGTGTATGTGTGTATATATGTATGTATATGTGTATGCTGTTTCGAGAGACTACTTCACACCAAAATCTATACCAAAACCCTTGACCGACATCTGCACCTTGACTGACATCTTCTTTGTTTCTTCTCCCCCTTTAGGACCCCATCTGCAGAAGTTCTGAAAACCTCTGAGTACAGAAATTGATTATTCAACCAGGATACCTAATTCAAGGTATTAGCTCTTGTCAGAAGACTTTTATATTTGAGCCCTGTGTTGGAAATTCTGTTTTGGCAATGCATTTTGAAATAGGAAAAGTTGGAAGGAGAAGAAAGGACAAAAGTGAATTTGCAAAATATTCAAGTGCTTACAAACCTCCCCAGCGCCTGGGAGGGTTTTGCCACGTCTGACTCATGTGCAGCCCTCTCTCTAACAGTTCACGTGCCAGCTCTCACTTTGTTGTAGCCCTTTCTCTGCAACTGTGTTTGGGGTTTGGATGTCATTTTCATCTCTCCCTCTCACTTTTGCTCTGACTGCCCAGACCTGCAGAAACCAGGAAGCTGAGACATTCTGTCGGTTTCGTGACATTGGACCAAACACAATGAAGTATTCTTGCTGGGCTCTGGTTCTGGCTATCCTGGGCACAGAGCTGCTGGGGAGCCTCTGTTCGACCGTCAGATCCCAGAGGTTCAGAGGACGGATACAGCAGGAGCGAAAGAACATCCGACCCAACATTATTCTTGTGCTCACTGATGATCAAGACGTGGAGCTGGGTGAGACACTGGGTTTTGTACTTGTTAGTCTCTTTTGCGCAAATGATGCACTGACCTTTCGCCTGATCAGTAACACTGAGTGAACATTAGGAGGGGAGGCGGGGGGGTGGTCCTTGACTGGAGGGTCTTAACCAGCAACCTGAGTTTATAAAATGAACTTGTATCGATTATAAGGCTTTTGGTTTTTGTTTCAACATGATTTCTCTGGTCTTAAGTGTACGAAACTGTCTGGGGAGGGTCCTCGAGTAAACGGAGAGAGAGAAAAGAGCAAGCCCGGGTACTATAGAAGTCAAGGATTCGATTATGCACCTTGGGTTCTCTTGATCAAGAAGTGTTTTATATATTTGGGCAAAATTGTTTCCAAGAGTATGAGCTTATGGCTGTAATTCTATGCCATGTATGTGAACACAGATACCATTACTCTCTTCTGTTATTATTATTCAAGTGAATGATACGTTCAGAGCTTGTGATAATTGCTAGGTAATTAAAAGTTACAGTATTCTTTGTGTCTTCTGGTGGTAATTCACTACTACCACCCTGGAGATGAGGCTTTTCTGAAGAATTAGCTATCGTGGGTTCATTCCAGAACGCTTGGAGAGCCTGCCAAATTCTGGCCGTTCCAGCAGAGCTGCTGAACCATCTGATTCCGTTTCTTATCTCCTCACTTTCCTTAATGGCCCAGCTCTATGGTCTTGTCTATAAATCTAGGTATGACCTTTCATAGGACCCTAAGACGCATAAGAAGCTCGTCCTTACAGATTGTCACCAGCACTCATTTTCAGTCCTAGAACTGAACTTGGACTTAGTGCTAGCAGAGCAACTGGGCTTCCTTGCAAAGCTCTGCAGGCCAGGGTTGTTAAGGAGCAAACCACCCCCATATTGGAACATGGTCTCCATGGAGGAGGACTTCAATTTCCAGTTTGAAACCAAGTCATGGAATCCCAACGGAGTTAACCCCTTGGGTTAAGCTGGAAGCACGTGCAGTAAAACCCAGCAGTGGGTAATGATTGTTGAAGTTGCTTTGCAGAGTCTGCTGTCTGTCACTTCACTTTTTAAAGAAGAGTATTGGGGTGCCTGGGTGGCTCAGTGGGTTAAAGCCTCTGCCTTTGGCTCAGGTCATGATCCCAAGGTCTTGGGATCGAGCCCCGCATCGGGCTCTCGGCTCAGCAGGGAGCCTGCTTTGTCCTCTCTCTCTGCCTGCCTCTCTGCCTATTTGTGATCTCCGTCTGTCAAATAAATAAATAAAATCTTTAAATTAATTAATTAATTAATTAATTAAAGAAGAGTATTGATTTTCAGGCAACATGCCCAGGTGAAGCCTAGGCAGTCCAACTTTAGTATGAGTGTGGCTTGTACTTAAAAAGTTTTCGTTTACCTATAGAGCAAGTAAAATGAGGTGAACACATTTTAATTCACCTTCCTTAACAGCCCTCAAATCCATCCCTTTCATTACAGCCAAGATCTCCAGACCATTCTCTTTTCTCTAGTGCTTCCCTAACTGATTAGTCAGTCCCCTGACCTACCCGTCTCCCGTAGTCCTGGTGCCTCTTGCCTATTCTTCACTCCATGATTGGAGTTATCATGTCAGTATCTGATCAGGTCTGTTCTGCTTAAAACTCCCCATGGTTTCCCATTGGAAGAGGATTAAGCAACTCTCCTCCATAGCAAATGAGCTCTGGACCAGGCCACTGCCTATTTTTATGAGGCTCTTCCTTTCCCCCACTTTTGCTCAGTGCTTCATGGAAATAACTCATGCTTCCTTGAAGGTGTCTGGTGGTTTCATCTCCCTTACCTATATTTCATGACTTTGTACATCTTGTCTCCTCTGTCTTCCCTCTCCCCCTCTCTCCACCTGGAGAAACCCTACCTATTCATGATCCAATTCAAATGTCTTGCCTTCGGGGGTCTTTCTTCACCAAAACCATTCTCCCCTCCAGCAGGGTAGATGGAACTTTCCTTTGTACCACCTTGGACATGCCTCCAGTATGGCCCTTAATCCATCATGCGTTTCCATACTTGTCTCTTCCACTGGCCTGCGAGCAAGGTAGTGTTTTACTGGGACCATGCAGGAAATATAGTAAGTGCTGAATAGATTCCAAGTGGACCTACAGGGGCCTGAGAATGCTAAAAAAAAATTCTCGGAAGTGAGTACAGGTATCTGTCGTAGTCTACCTCTTCAATATACAGTCCTCGTCTTTAAAATAAATTAAGGACTCATTTGACAATTTTTTTTTAAGAATTTATTTATTTATTTGACAGAGAGAGATCACAAGTAGGCAGAGAGGCAGGCAGAGAGAGAGAGAGGAGGAAGCAGGCTCCCTGCTGAGCAGAGAGCCCGACGCGGGACTCGATCCCGGGACCCTGAGATCATGACCTGAGCCAAAGGCAGCGGCTTAACCCACTGAGCCACCCAGGTGCCCCTCATTTGACAATTTTTTTAACAGATTTAAAAATTCCAGCCTTTAGCCTCACCCTATAGTTATTTAATTTATCCAGCAAATATTTCCTGAGCAAATATTTCACTAAGTGGAAGCATGTGGATATAATAGACACAACTCATAGCCCAGGTTCTATCAACCCAGTTGTTTCCTATGTATTTGTCTCTAATTCCTTCCTTGATTTTCTAGCCAGATACAATGCTAAGTATTCATTCATTTACTCTTCCCAATAACTCAGTGAAGTAGCTGCTCTTGCTCTCTTTAATTAGCACATAAGTAAAATAAGGCTTAGAGAAGTCATGTAGGCTGTGATGAACTAGTCAATGGTGAAACTAGGACCAGTGTTAGGACTAGGTCTTCACAGCTAATATTTAACCATGATGTTTTCCATCAGTCCTTCAACAAATATTTATTGAGGACTTCCTAAAAGCAAGTTGTAAATGCATAGTAGTGTTCTAGGTTCTGAAAGAGAGATAACAGAAGCATAAGATAGGTCTTATTATCTTATTGGCAGAACAGAATGATGAACCACAGTGAACCGTGGGGTAGACTTTAGAAAAGACCTCCTTTCTCTACCTTAACAACTATGCTCTTGATAGTGGACACTGCCTAGTAGAGACTTTCACCTAGACTTCTGTAATGTTCTCATAATCCTTCTTGAGCCAAACTGCTCTAGACTTGACTTGAATTTTTTTTCTTTATTTTGGCCATCCTTAGACCATTTTTAAGCGTGTAAGTAGAAGTATTAAGTACATTCACATTGTTTTGCAACCATTTTCCAGAACTCTCCACCTTACAAAATTAAAATTCTGTATTCATTAAACAATAACTCTATGCCCTAGTAACCATCATTCTACTGGACAAATTCATAGAGATAAATTTGACTGCTGTAGGTACATCACATAAGTGGACAAATACTTTGTCTTTTTGTGACTGATTTGTTTCACTTAGCCTAATACCAGTCCTCAAGGCTCATTGCTGCTATAGCCTGTTTCAGAATTTCCTAATTTCCTTCTTTTAAAGGCTGGATAATAGCCATTGTATGTATATACCACATTTTGTTTATCCATTCATCTGTTAATAGAAATTTGGGTTTCTTCTATTTTTTTATTATTGGAAATCTATGTAAATAACGCTACTATGACCATAGTTATTTAAATACTTCCTTAAGTACCTGCTTTCGATGCTTTGGAATAAATACCCAAATATGGATCATTTAATAACTCGATTTCAATTTTTTGAGGAGCCTCCATCCTGTTTACCATAACAACCACACCATTTTACATTCCCCCCAACAGTGCACAAGGGCCCCAATTTCTTCACATCCTTGCCAACATGTGTTATTTTCTGGTGTTTTGTTTCTTGTTTTTGTAATACCCATCCTAATGGGTTGAGCTGGTATCTCATTGTGATTTTCATATGACTGGGTTTTGCTTTGTTTTTATTTTATTTTATTTTATTTTATTTTATTTTATTTTATTTTTACTTACATGTTCTTATGCTTGCCAGATGCTTACATAGAGTAGAATCACAAAACTATTTGCACCTGTCATACTGCAGGCAATTTTGGCTACTATACCTCGAGAAAGATATAACCGACTTAGGAAGGGCTTAGAAGAACAATGACAAAAATTGTAATAGAATGCTTTTCTTTGGGGGAAAGAAGGAAGCTATTCTACTTCTTTGTCTGGGAAGACAAAGGCTGAGAAGGCTTGTAATGGGAATTTATGAAATCAAGCTCAGAAAGAAAGCTCTTACTCAGTAGGAAGGGGGGCCACTCCCTCAACTTTGTCTATGGACAAACAAAATAAACTAATACTTTGTGAAGGGAGTAAGACACATAAGGAATTCATTAATAAAAGTGCTAGAACCTTGTATGTTATCTTTTTCCAAAGAACACTCGTTCTCATTATTACGCTTGTTTTCATCCCACCCAAGTTGGGTGGATAGGACAAATATCATTATCCCAGGAGAAAAGTTAATCTGTGAAAAGATGACATGACTTAACCACTGGTCCGCTAATGTCTGGATTTACTTTTTGCACAATTTATGCAGTAACTTAGGTCGTGTCTGTACCTGTAAGTAGTTCACGTTTTTAGACTATATTAATAGGTAAAAGATTTACACTTTCTTTTAAGCTAGAAAAACACACATGGACATGATCAACATGAAGTTGGGATGATGGTTTCTTCTGGAGAAGGAGGAGTAACCAAGAATATCATTGATAATTCCACATTTTGCCTTAAAACGTGAAAACAATAACTGAAGCAATTATCATCAAATATTAAACTTTTTTAAAAGCTTAAGTTTAAGAGCTTGACATTTAAGAATATTAAAGCTAGGAACGCCTTGCTGCATCCCAAAGGTTTTGAACAGTTGTGTTTTCATTTTCATTTGTTTCCATGAATTTTTTAAATTCTTTCATTTCCTTGTTGAGCCATTCATTCTTTAGTAGGATGCTCTTTAGCCTCCATGTATTTGAGTTCTTTCCAAATTTTCTCTTGCGATTGAGTTCAAATTTCAAAGCATGGTGGTCTGAAAATTTGCAGGGAATGATCCCAATCTTTTGATACTGGTTGAGACCTGATTTTTGACCTAGTATGTGATATATGTGTGTGTACATATATGTGTGTGTACACACACACGCACAATGGAATATTACTCAACCCTCAAAAAAATGAAATCTTACCATTTCCAATGATGTGGATGGAACTAGAGAGTATTATGCTAAAAGAAATAAGTTAATGAGAGAAATTATCATATGATATCACTCATATGTAGAATTGAAGGAACAAAACAGAAGATCATAGAGGAAGAGAGGGAAAGATAAAACAAGACAAAATCAGAGAGGAAGAGAAACCGTAAGAGACTCTTCATCATAGAAAACAAACTGAGGGTTGCTAGAGGGGATGGTAGTGGGGGTATGGGGAACTGGGTGATGGACATTAAGGAGGACAAGGGATGAAATGAGCACTGGTATTATATGTAAGCTGATGAATCACTGCCCTCTACATGTGAAACTAATAATACATTATATGCTAATTAATTGAATTTAAATTTTTAAAAAGAAAAAAAAAGAGAAAGACCCAGTAAAAATAAATAAATAAATAAATAAACCTTTTTAAAGAGAAAGAAATAAAAAATAAAAATATTAAAGCTTGGAGACACATTATTCTAGTATTTTCCTGCACTTAGGTATTTTCTAAATCAAAAAGAACAAAATAAAAAATGCTCGTGGAACTCGCTGAACTTCCTAAGACTAGAGTCAAAGAAATTAAGCTCTAAATCTTTCCAAAAGTGTCCCTTGGTGCCACTCTGAGGAGTGAACTGTGGAGCTGATCTGACTCAATGTGGCATTTATTAAATTCTTAGGAAACTGAGCTGATGCTAACGTCTCAGTAATGCTGGCCCATTGCTTCTTTCAGATCATATGTGGATTTAAGAAATCATAAATACATGAAATTACTGTCTTTAAATCAGAGGTCACAATTGAAATCTATAGTCCTGAGCTAGCCCACAGATGTGTTTTGCTTGACCAGTGTATTGTTTTTAATTAAGACATTTTAAAAATCAGATGATTTCTTGTTTAAAAAAAAAATCCAGTTTATGACTTTTCTTGAAAATCCAGAAACAGGAGAGCAGAGCTCGCATTCTCATGAGACGGCAATCAGGTATATGCTTGAAGAGTAATCAAACTGCCTCACTAGGTGGAGCTTGTCCTCAGGTCATCATGGTCCCCACCACTCTCCATTGTTCCCCAAGATTTTGGCCAATGAGCCATTTACCATCCTGCCCATACTGCTGTTTTTCTCATGGTCGGGGAAATCTCTATACTCCCACATCTCTACCAAATGTCAAAAACAGAAAAGATGAAAGTTCCTTGATTTTTCTTATACCTGGCTGTCTTCACTTGCCTACCTCTCTATCCAACCCTGTAGACATTTTCAGTCCATTTCCCTGAGAAACTAGTCTCCTCTTTTGCTCTTTGGGGGGAAAAAAAGTAATGAGTCTTAGTTACCTGGAGACATTCCAGATGGACTTATTATCACTTCTTGGTCCCTTCTTCCCCAATCTCATTTCGTCCCTTGGGCTTTTGCTGAAATTTCTAGGGTTTTTTTCCACCCAACCCATGGTTTTGGTAAAAAACGTGTACTCTTCTACCATGTTACTTTTTTCTTACGCTTTCAGAATTAAAATATTCAACAGATCAATATAGCTATTTTTAATATTGGAAAGATCACCGTTTAGGGTTTCATATTTTACTGTAAAGATAACTATTGGTGTGAGAAGTTAGCAATAGAATATAGAGGTACTTAGTACAGACCATTTACATACTTAAAGCATTAACTGTAGCTCATCGTAAAATGATGACATCAAGAAACAACCCCACACAATTAATAAGAGTTGTGCTTGTTTGTCATCATTGTTCATCAAACCATGAAACATTGCAGGGACGCCTGGGTGGCTCAGTCAGTGAAGGGGCTGCCTTTGGTTCAGGTCATGATCCCAGGGTCTTGGGATCGAGTTCTGTATTGGGCTCCTTGCCCGTCAGGGAGGAGTCCTGTATTGGGCTCCTTGCTTCTCCCTCTGCCTCTGCCTGCCACTCTGCCTGCTTGTGAGCTCTCTCTCTCTCTGATAAATAAATAAAATCTTAAAAAAAAAAACAAATAACAAACAAACAAAACCATGAACCACTGCAGTCTGCAAGGAGGTGTGTCTCTCTAGAAAACCAGGTGCATTTGAACCCCACATGCCTGGAGTTCCCTTAAGAGATGACAATGGCAATACTTATTATTGAATTTTTGGTTTTGTGAGTTTTTCCAGAATCATGATAAACAGACTTGATGAAAACATCAATCTTTCATAGTACAAACCATTGAATAATCAAACACTAAGGCACTGGAATCAAGAAAGATAAAGTTTTGTTGTAAAGTTTGACATGTAAAGGGAATTCAAGCTCTCTGTAATTTTGGAAAAGTCATTCAGAGAAGTTGGACATTTTCTCTCTGCTGACCTTTTTCACACAGATGATGTGAGAATAAATGAGTCGGAGTGTGTAGAATGATTTAAATTCCTGGCCCTGGTCCCAACCAGTCCCAATAAGCTATCCCCATACTCCATCCAAAGTACTGTTCCTCGAGCCTTGATTCTTTAAAAAAAATTCCACTGAAATTGCTAGAACTTGTAGGATTCCTGAAAAGTGCCATCTCTCCCCTCCCAGTCACTGCTGACCCAGCAGTAGCCTCCTTTCTAGCTGATTGCTGTTACAGCACCCCTACCCCTGCAGGGGCACTGCAGACACCCCCCGTCCCCACCTGGAACTCTGGCACTGGGACAGCTTTTCTTGGCAGATCTAGGACTCAGCTGTGGCCTGGATCTTCTCTGTCCTCAAGCCAGACCAGTCAGCAGTGCCCCCACACCAGCTACTGGACCCAATGACAGTCACCTCATAGCAACCTTGTCGGGCTTCCACCTCCAAGGACAATTTTATTTAAAGGTTTTTTTTTTAATTTATTTATCAGAGAGAGAGAGGGGGAGAGAGTGAGCACAGGCAGACAGAATGGCAGGCAGAGGCAGAGGGAGAAGCAGGCTCCCCGCTGAGCAAGGAGCCCGATGTAGGACTCGATCCCAGGACGCTGGGATCATGACCTGAGCCGAAGGCAGCTGCTTAACCAACTGAGCCACCCAGGCGTCCCATTCAAGGACAATTTTAAATGATTATGAAGTCAGGCTTCTTGTGCAAGGGGAGTGTGTGTGTGGCATGGGAGAGAACTGATATTTTTAACTATAAGCCAGCATTAACATGTTAAGTCTTAAAACATAGAAATGATAGCTGACCTCTGTCTTAGTCATGAACAGACGACCACAAAATACCGTAGACTGGATGGTTTTGTGGCTTATTTCTCACAGTTCTGAAGGCTGGGAAGTGTGAGATCAAGGTGCCAGCCAATTCAGTGTCTGGTGTGAGCCCGCTTTCTGGCTTACAGATGGCTGTCTTATTAGGTATCCTCACATGGCAGAAGGGACAAGGGAGCCTAGTAGGGTGTCCTATATGAGGGTGTTAATCTCATTCATGAGGGCCCACCTTCATGATCTAATCCCGACTCCCAAAGGCCCGACCTCCCGATACCACCGTCCTGGTCATTAGGTTTCAACATATACATTTTGTGGGGGACACGAATATTCAGTCTGTGGCAACCTGTTTAGTCTCATCCCTGCTTTCAGAACTCAGATGTAGATTACAGACAGGGGAATTGAAAAGACAGGAGAAAATCAACACCGTGGGTTGAGGCGCAGGCAGAGTCCAGCCCCAGCCCCCTGATGACACGCGTTTGCCTAAAGCGCTCGAACAGCGAGCGTTGTTCTGCCATTTGCTCCTGAACCGCCCTGTGAACTAGTTGGAGAATGATTCTTAGCTCCATTTTACAGATGAGACATTTGGACCAAAAGAGAGTAGGTGACTTGTTCAGCCCGATCTGTGGCCAAATCCAGATGTTTCCCCACAAGCTCAAGTTCAGAGCTCTTACTTGTCTCTTTCTTACCCTCCTAAGTCCTGCCTTGTGGATCTTTTTTTTTTTTTAAAGATTTTATTTATTTAAAGAGAGATCACAAGCAGGCAGAGAGGCAGGCAGAGAGAGAGGGGGAAGCAGGCTCTCCACTGAGCAGAGAGCCCGATGCGGGGCTTGATCCCAGGACCCTGAGACTATGACCTGAGCCAAAGGCAGAGGCTTAACCCACTGAGCCACCCAGGTCCCCCCCTGCCCTGTGAATCATGTTAGAGTTTTCGGTCTTAAGCGTCTTCTCCTTCCTACAAAATAATAATTCTAATAACTGAGAATCAGCACGATTGGGGTTGTTGGCCCCAAAGGCCTGAAATTCAGGGAGGTGAGTAGTTGCAGCTTTAAACAAAACTGAGCCCTTCCAACAGCGAGGCAGGACATCGTCCCATTCATTCATCCCGACAGCTGTACGTGTGGAATGACGAGTTTCATCACAGAGTAGCTTTCGCGGGAGTTTCCCAAGGAAGAGTCCACAGTGCGGTCTCAGTGGTGAGGGAGGCGGAGCGAGACAATGGTACTGCCCGACATCAATCCTCACACAGCGGTGAAAAAGAAGGTTCCTCGTGCTTTCCTTCCCACTGCCCACTCACTCAGAGGAAAGAGGTAGCGTTCCTGTGTTCCGTCCTCTGCAGAGAACCCAGCAAGATCAGAGGGCATTTCACGCCGCTGTGAGGACAGACACTTGGGCAGCCCACTCGGCCCTCACTGGGCCTGAGCTCCTGAGATCACATCAGCCCCTGGGGGCAGGGTGGGCGGGAGGCCGTCATTCGTGTGCCTCAGTGTCTCCCCTAAGAGGCCAGATGAAGCAGAATATCAGGCTGTGGAAAGTGAGACGTATCTTGACTCTGAGCAGACACCTTCTCTGTTTCTCGGTCTTGACAACGTCAGTGTCACAGCCCATACTCGGCCGAAATGGAGCTTCAGAGCGCAGTATCTGGAGCGGATCACCTGTCTTTGCTTCCAGGCTTTGCTCCCTAGGGTACGTGTGGCCCTCAGAATGCTATTTAGCCCTTCTGCCCCTCAGTTTCATCATCTGTGGTATTTATATGGGAATAATAGGTAAGAGCACCTGCTACGAAGGCTTACCGTCAGGATTAAACTAACTGATGGGTGTGAAGGCCTCCGAAGAGAACCTGGCTGATGGGAAGCCTGAGTCAGGATGTTTTGGGTTCCTGTCTGCAGAACCTTACAGCCTCGCGATGGGCTGAGCCGCTGAGGGCCACCTGCCGAAGTATCTCCCAGCTCTAGGCTTCCCTTCTTTGGTGTCCAACCTGGACTACTTCTCTGAGCGCGAGTGTGGTCCGTGGGCAGGGAGCAGCGGCCTCACCAGGGCCTCACCAGGGGGCTTGTTAGAAGCACAAATTCTCTATCCAGTGCCTCCTGAAGTCTTCCAAAATCAGCAGCCCAGGGTGGGCCCAGAATCCTGATGGAACATGTGCTCCAAGTGATGTTTAAAGTTGGAAGAACATTGTGTCAGAATCTTCTCTTTACTGAGAAACTTCAGGCCAGATACCCACTTTTATGAATCCTAATTGTGGGGCTGCAGGGGTCGCTGTGACTCTGGGGATCAAATGGCCTCGACAAGCCCTTTGACTTGGGGACTCATTGGAATTTGGACAGCTCGTTTAGGACCTCAACATAATCTGCCTAGTTCATTAGAAGAGAGACATTTAGAATGGGAGGGGCGTCTACGGCCATACCACCCTGAACGCGCCCGATCTCGTCTGGAATGGGAGGGGAGCCCTTGCTGGGGTAAATCCAGATTATGAATTGGGCTAAGTTTTAGTACCAATTTATATATTATTTACCTTAGATCCAATTCCCACCTACCGTCCTATATGTGCAGTCTGAATGAGTCTGCAAACAAGATTGCTGGTGATTCAGGGGCTTTGAGGATGGTTTCTGGTGCTTTTTTTTAATATGAGTGGAGCTAAGGCTCATAAAGGAAACTGAGAGCTCATTCTTTGTAATAAAGAGAGCAGTAGGCAGTGAAAATCCATCAGTAGTGTTTGCTGAGTTTTCCCAAAATTCCAGATACTACACTAAGTAAGCACTGCAGAGAGGTAAAGAGGCAAGAGGAATAAGTGAAGAGACGTGACCTTCTACCTTGAGCTCTCTCCCCACTCCCATGTCTCCATCCATCTACTTGTCTCCATCTGCAGGACATTTCCCCCATCTGATCAATAAATATAAAACACATTTCTGAAATGGACTTCCTTGATCTTCTACAAGACAACTGTGTTTTTAGCTACTTCTTAAGCAACAGTGAAACCATTACTTTCCCAGTTTTCTTCCTGTGCTGAAAACGTTGAGGTATGAGTCAACTCATTACCTTCTGATGCATGATGTCTCTGGGATCTGTTTCTTCTAGCCTCCCTCCATTTTGGAGGCACAATCCAGTTCAGGTTTGCATCACCTCATTGCCGAATGGCTTTAGCGACCTCTCGGCTGTAACCTGGATGGACCAGCCTATTTCCTCTTCAGGGCACATACCTCCATCCCCCTTTGCCACAACAACTCCCCTTGAAGACCTTTTCCATACCGTGTCATTCATGCCTTTGACAGAGAAACAATTCTGCCTTCATTTTGGCTCTTCTATCAAAACCAAGTATCTCTGCCCAGCCTCAAAGCCATTCGCTAACTCTACCTCCTATGTTTCATCAAGAGAATTCCCCATATTCTTTTTCATCCTAGGAAATCAATGTGCTGTACTCATCCCTCAACACCCTCCCACCTCCAGAGCACCCACACTGTCCTCCCCACACTGCCACGAACACACTTCGCCCACCTTGTGTTTTTCTTCCTGCTGACCTTCCATTTGTCCGTCTTTTGTTTCAGAACTCCCATCAGGCATCCCCTTCGGTCCTCTCTAACCTTATTTGTACTGCTACTGCTCTCTCCATGCTCTTACGTGGCTTTGCAAATATCCCCAAGTGATTTCTATACGTCAGTTCTCATCTAGGTAGTTTACCGCTAAAGACTGAGGCAGCAGAGAATTTTCCATTTCTTTTGTTAATGCTACACTTGGGGGAGCAGCCCAGAGATGAAGTGGGCACTAGCTCCACGTTATTCACCAATTACAAAAATGTTGCTTGATCCCCCGAAGACAACCAGGGGGGAAAAAGCAGTTAGGAATCCTCCTCACTAAAGCCTGTTTTAGGGAGCTCTAATGAGACCCAATTAGAAACCTTCCTCCTGTTTTCATATGTTTCATGTGAACAGTAAGAGCTAATACGTGAAAAAATCAGGCTCACTGTGGCTTTTTGGACCGTTATACACTTCTCTCTGAATGCTTGCCTGGTTTGCATTACGATTTCCTTCCTTGCTGGAAAACTACATAGACTTTCTCCCTTTCTTTGGAAGAAGTGGGACCTATTGGAAATGTGAGGCTCCAGGATTCAAATGCAATAGGCTTGGCTGTGGCGCTCTGTAGTGCATTTCTTGACAAGTCCTGAAAAGACTATTGAATTCTAGCCTGTGCTTTTTTTCTGCAGTATTTGGATGTGTTTCAGCGGCAGTATTTGGCTGGATAGAGTAATCGAAGTCATTTTTTTCTCCCCCAGCAATCTTAAGTTACAATTTCATCCTTTGCAGTCAAAGTGGAATATTTTACTCTATGCAAATACTTTGGAGTGCGGTAGAATCATTGCTCTTTCATAGCAAACAATCTCCCTTTTAATACTACATGTAAACAGGTGAAAGTATAAACTGGCAGTGTTATCCGGATGGAAAAACTGGTAGGTATTTGGTGACTTAGCTAGAGGATACCAAGTTACAATGAAGATTTTTTTTTTTTTTTTTAAATTAAAGACAGGCATTTTGGAGGACCTTTTACTTAACGGGAAAAAAATGGTTTTCCTCTTTACTTTCCTATGATTAAAACATTGTAACTAATAACCTCCTCAAGGTCACAAGCTTTTTGCCTATGTGGTGGGTTGGGGTTTTGATGCCCTGTGTAACAGGCTCTTGTTCTCTGGTAATCTTCAAAAGGCTGCTGGCCTTTGAATTTGCTCCATATCTAAAATTCTAGCTTTAATTATCAGATTAGCCTGCATTTTTTTTTCTTTGTGAGTAAGGCGAGGAGAAGCTGAAATGTGTTTTATTATTCTGCAAAATGCTTGAGATGGTCGGATCCCAAATGTTTAATTCTGTTCTGGAAATGGGAGCTGTCAAATTATCGACTGCTTCAAGCCAATGGAGGGAAATTAATAAATCAGGGGAACAGAGTCACTGAGTGACATGACATCAATGGGCGTTCATGTGGTGCGCTCTGCTAAACAATGCTGGAATTGTGCCTTCCAGGGTCCCTGCAAGTCATGAACAAAACAAGAAAGATTATGGAGCATGGGGGAGCCACCTTCACCAACGCTTTTGTCACCACCCCCATGTGCTGCCCCTCCCGGTCCTCCATGCTCACCGGAAAGTATGTGCACAACCACAACGTCTACACCAACAATGAGAACTGCTCCTCACCTTCATGGCAGGCGATGCATGAACCTCGGACTTTTGCTGTATATCTTAACAACACTGGCTATAGAACAGGTAAACGTGGACTTGTTAGCCAATGAACCTCTGCTGGCACTTCTTAGATACAGGAAAATGCCTTGTGTCATGAAAATATAAAGTTCCAACAAGTGGAAGTAGTGTAGGTTTTTGGTTTTGGTTTTGGTTTTGGTTTTTTCCTCAATCGGGAGCCTCCCCATTTTTTTTTTTTTCTCTGAAGAAGGTACCAATGTGAGATCCCTTAGAAAAAAAAGTGATGCTCAGGGGGGCACATTATGAAAATGTTATATTCATCAGAGCACAAAATGGTTGGAATTTTCTAAGAGGATCCGCAACAGAACAGTTTTCACCCTCATTTACCTGCTTACCTCAAACTCCCAGATCTCAAGGGATCATGGTTCAGCTTGAGGCTTGTCTTAGGTCTCAGTAAATTCCTGCTGATTGTTTCAGTGAGAAATCAACAAAGGCTTTGAAGCTGTTTAGCATCTACTTCAAGATCTGACCACAATAGGTGATCAGAATGATTTTTTGAATTAATAAAGAACCGAATGAAGAAACCAGTAGGGTATACCTTATTGATTCATTTACTCATTCATTCCTAAAATCGAGAGAATTCGGAGTTTCTTTAGCCAATTTGTGGTTATTTTTAGGTCCCATGTGTTCCTGCCCATCTTCCATGAAGGGAAGGCATCCCCAGTACTGTATAGAGTAAGGAGAGATTTTTGGTTAGTTGGTCTTTTGAAAATTGGGGGTCTCTTTCAAGAGAAGTCATAAATGTCATGCCAGTCTTTCTAAGAAAGAAACAAGCTCCTTCTGGTAAGGTTAACCCCCAAAACCTTTGAATAAAACCTGAGAGAATTCTCAGCATGTCGATATTCTCTTGGGTTTTCTGAATGCTTCCTTTTGAAAGGCAACAAGAATGTTTATAGAAGAGTGGGAGAACAAAACTAATTTTTTTTTTCAGAGCCACCTAGACTTATAAGATTTAAAGATATTATCATTAAATCTCATTGGAAATCATTTTTAGGTCTACAGATTCTCTGCTGAAGATGAAGAAGAAAAGGGTTTCAAACAAGTGTATTCTCTTAAGTACCTTTAAAAAATGAAATGAATCTTTCCCACTGGACTTGAAAAATACGAGGCCATTTGCTTGTTTTGCATTCTGTGGGCACTTAATCCTTGTTATTTATGGATAAAAATATTGATTTTGACTATGATAGTGTTGTCATTCACAAGCATCTCAAAGTCTCCTCCCATGACTCTCAAGGGTGTTTCCTTATGCTTTGGAAAGAAACTAGGTTACTCAGAGTGCCTTATCCTAAGTGTGTTTTCTCACGTAAGTGATTTAAATTTATGGCACCTTTCATCTGAGAGCTCTAAGGCACTTTGCAAATCCATCAAACATCCCCGTAGGGTTCAGAGACAGCAAATGTACTTGGCTCTGTTTTATAACTGAGGTGGGGATTTCAAATACCGTGTGACCAACTCAGAAGCAAAATCAGAAATGTTCTCCTAAAGCCTGGTTCCTCATTGTAACCACCAAGTTATGTTTTGTTCATGAGAAGCATCATGTGAAATTGATGCCTTTCAAACTCCCAGGCTCCCTATCATTTAAAACCTAGTAGCAGATACATAGCTTGAAGGATCAGGACTCTCCCCATATCCAGAGTGATATGGACAAAGTCTTTCATAAGAAATAGAGATGCAGGATGACACAGGGAACTCTGTCAGGACTTAGAGTGGCCCACTAGGTTTTGCTAACTTGTTTCAGGGCAAATCAAGAAAAAGCAGGAAGATAAATGAGTTCTGAAGAAACTGTGTACAGCAATGGGCCCCTAGTTGACAATATTGTACTGTACTTGAAATTTGCTAAGAGGGTTGGTGTTGTCACCATATAAGAAATGAAAAAGGAACATAGTAGAGGTATGAGGTGATGGATATATTGGTTGGCTTGGCAGCAGTGAATATCTCACGATGTTTAAGTATTTCGGGCCATCAGGTTGTACACCTAAAATATATTACAGCTCTTTTAGGATTTTGTTTATTTACTTGAAAGACAGAGAGAGAGAGAGAGAGAGCACTCGCAAATGCAGGGTGAGAGAGGGACAAGTAGACTCCACACTGAGCGTGGAGCCCCACCCAGGGCTTGATCCTGTGACCCTGAGATCATGACCTGAGCAGAAACCAAGAGTCGGTCGCTTAACAGACTGAGTCACCAAGGGGCCCCAAATATATTACAATTTTTGATTGTCAGTAATACCTCAAAGAAACTAAGGAGAAAAAAGTAAGAGGGAAAAGAAGGAAATTAGTATTTGTTGCTGACCTACCATGCAGCAGGCACTTTCACGGAATTGTCTCATTGAATTCTTCCGGCTTTGCCTGTGTTATCAAAGACGAAAAGACTCAGGAGTTGTCTAGGGTCACAGGTTAACCAGTCTTGGGTTGGATTCAGCACATCTGACTCCAGAGTCTTTCCTTTTCCATCATCTTATTTCTTTATGTACGTTTCTGTCATGGCTCAAACCAAAGTTTCTTCAGGGATACGTAAAACACACCAGGATACAACATGGTAAGGACCCTGGAAAATGGAAATGAAGACCCATACCAGTAAAAGTCAAGGCAAAGCTAGGTGTACAAAGTTCCCGCTCTGGAGTTGTGCCTGGGAGGGTGCCTATGTGGAACTAAGCTTCCAGATGGCAAAAGCAAAAATCAAAATGCCATCCATTGTGAAGTTTACCAGGTCACTAAGATAAAATAAATCGGTTTCTTCTAAGAAGCATAGCATATTCTGGTACTTGTTTCAATTAGACTATGCTGTATCTACCCTACAAGGGATCATAAGACAAAAGATAAAACAGAGTGAATTTAGTTCGAGTTCCTTATTTTCAGGTGAGCAAATTTATGCCAAGATCAAAAGTAACACATCCGATGTTCTAATCCAGGGAGCGGGTGTCAAGACCTTGGTCTTCACGGTTCTTGCCAGTGTGCTACCCTGCCTGTATGGGTGGGGTCTCAAATGACACTGCACACCATAAGGCTGTCCCAGTGACAATTGTCAGGCTCTTTGTGAAGCCCCGTTGTCTTCTCTCAGGGTAGAAGACTTGCTCCCGGAAACCTAGTCTGATTCTGAGGCCAACCTTCTTTCTGCCCAGGGGTCTAGACACTTAGTAATAATTGGACTTATAGTGAGTCATCGTAGAGAGGAAAAGGAATTCTTTAAAGGAAACAAGGACTTTTCCGAATAGTTAGAAATAGAAAAAGGATGATCTTCACAGAAGAAAATTAATGTTGATGTGCCCCTTAATGAATCAGACAAAAGTACAAATTGGAAGACGAAAATGGCAGTGATAGAGATCTATACAATTTAAATTTATCTTTGATAGGAAAATATTGAAGAATCTCAGGTGATTAGGAAGCAAAGATGCCTTCTTAACAGTTTATTGATCTAGCCAGGGATAGAGACCCATTCGAAAATACACAAATAAGAACATCAGGATGACAGGCATCTTAAGAAGTCAAGAGAATGAGTGAAGGGATATTAAACCAACATAATTATTTATAATCTACTAACCTAGAGGAGGAAAAGCTGATATATAAAGATTTTATTGTTTTTCTAATAATGAATACATTATCTGGAATGTTTAGCTGAGAACCCAAGAAAAATAATGTAAGAAATTGAAATATGTATCATACATAAATATTCATCGAGAGAAAAGCACAACGTAGTAATCAGTTTTATGAAGAATAACTCCAAGAAGACAAATTACTAAGAGACGGGTTTTTGGGAGGCATCCAGAATACATGGATTTCAATGGACTGAATTGATCCAATATTATATTTACCAGCGTATGACATGATTTTTTTCTTTCTCAGAACTGAGGCATATTTTTGGACTGGCTATAGCCTGAATTTTTTCTAACTTTACTCATGGAAAATATGACTCTCCAACAGCTTAAATGTTCAAAAGGGGAAAATATAGCAACATGTCTATTGCATTTTATGTTCAGACAAGTGAAGTGGGAATGATACTGGATTATCTATCATAAAAATGAATATCCTACCTGACTGTCCGCTCAGAAAAAACAAAACAAAACTTAGTGTGAATTTCTTGTGAGACTTGAATGTAAAACCTGGATAGAATTGAATGTAAAACCTGGCATTAGTTTTAAGGTAAAAGTAACAATCCACGTTTGCGAGATAACAACAAATGTCAGAAAAATCCCTAAATCAAGACTGAGGAGAGCTAGAGCTACATCCCATCTCTGCCTTTAGTTTGTTTAGAGAACTTGCATAGGCTAGTTTTCCAACTCATATATGTAATACAGAAATTAAATTAGGATGATTCTTAGTGTTTTTTCCTGTCCAAAATTATACTGTAGTTTTATTATAATCCCTATAATTTTTATATTGATTCATTTAAAGATTGTAGTGTTCAAGTTACAGTCAGAACAGATGATACATAAAATCACATGTGAATTAAATTTTAGTCATACTCATTTGACTTCATATCATTTGGGGAGAAAGGGCTATATTTAATGGAGAACTGCAATAAATTCTTTTGAAAAAAAATCCCTTTGCAACAAAATAATTTGGACAAAGGAAGTTTCTGATTTCACATCTTTTTAGTTTGTGAAATTTATTTATGTTACTTACAGCATATATATTTTATTTGTTGTCCAATATGGGATTTTTTAAAAATGTAGAGATGACCTAAAATAAGACACACTAATATTCTAATTTTAGTGAATAATGGCATTACAGATTTTTGATAGTAACATGAGGTGGAGCAAACATTTTTTGAACTACACATGCCTGGAATTACACTAAATGCTGGGATATAAAAAGATATAAAGTAAGAGCCCTGTCTTCATTAGACTTACAGTCCAGTTGGGGAATTACAGTTTTAACTTGGTTCAAAATCATGTGTGTTTTTAGTTTGTCAGTTACTACCAGTAAAATCCTGTGACCCCAAGCCTATCAATGACATGGAATAAAAGCTCAATTAGTGTATCGTTTGTTATGTTATGTAAGATTTAACTTCTCCACAGCATCAGACAACTTTTGTGTAGTTCCTATTGCTGACTGAGAGGTCTTTGCTTCAAAAAAGTTGAAGGGGAATTTTTAAAGTATTATGTAACAGATAGTCTTGGACAGAAGTAGCATGACATAAAGTCAACACTAATTATAATCAGGTCTTTGTGATCTTTCACCCTGTCACCTGACCTCCCTACCACCTTCTCAAATAGCCGTGAAGGGAAGTGTTTAATGGTGTCTCAGAGAAGAACACGATACAGGACAGGTAGATGGTGTGTTCGGGATATACTCCCATAGTAGTAAATTGACTGAATTGCCAATGCCAAAGTATAAGAAAAACCTCATACTATACGTAATGCAATAGCATTATGGGCAAGAAAAGAAAATTCACCTTAGGGAGGGAGAAAGAGATTCAATACATCTGGAGGAAAATAATTAGAAGCCCAGATAATCAATTGCAGAGCGCTGACAGGAAGCGTAATGTTGAAAGAGGCCAGGGGTGATTACAAATGAGTCTCAGTGTTATGAGGCAACAAGAAAGGCCAGAGTAACTTGAAGCCCATGGCACCAGGGGTGCCGTGTGGTGACGCACGAGGTCCTGGTCTCTCTTGGAACAAGTGTGATGGGTGAGGGCACATCTGGAATCCTGAGTACATATTTTACACTCCATTAGCTCAAAGACACCGAAAACCTGGAGGGAGTTCTGAAGTCTGTAACAGGGACTATAAAGAGACTTGAAGGGATAGTTTATAAGGGGAGGATGAAGGGAGGGGTGATAGCCATGGCAATAGGTAGAAAGCAGAGGTAACTAACTCAACAAGGACAACCATGAGGGAAGGGCAGGAATGACCTGTCATGGCTGCCCCCAGTGGAAAAAAGAAAAAAGAAAAAAAAAAAAACAGAGAACAAAATGAATGAAGCCAGAAAAAAATCTACAAACTAATGAAGCAGGAAAATGTAAGCCAAATGGGAACCTGTTGCCACAAAATAAGTCTGATTGGGCAGGAAAAAGATGTAGAAATGTTTTCAAGCACACAAGTGCAGAACTCGGACAAGATTTCCTCATAGCACAGGGTGGTAAAGGACTTTGAGTCAGGACTCAGGGATGGGAGGACCATAGTAACGGAGCTGCTAATAAGAATACGAGCAGAAGTGGCATTTAATATGCCCTTGTTAGGTGCCAGGCGCTGTTTGAAGCGCTTTACATATGTTTTAATTCACTGGATTCTCACAGCAACTGTTCTTACGATGATCCTCATGGTCTTACAGATGGGAGAACTGGAGGTGAAGAGAGGCCAAGTGACTTGCCTGTAGACAGACAGCTGGCAAATAGCATGGCCAGGATTTAAACCCAGGCAGGCCAACTCCAGGGTTTATACTCCAAACCCCTGTACGCTTCTACTTCTTTTAAGAGAAAAGGAGAGAAAAGGAGGGGCGCCAGGGAGGGGGACCCTGGAGATGAGGAGCAGGCCAGAGGACAGAGCTGGGCTCGAGCTTATTGAGTGAAAAGTTCCTGGAAATAGTCCCCACTGAGGTTATGTTGGTTGGGTGTGGCCCTCATCTGCTCCCTCTGACTGGAAGTCATTATTGCCTTTCGTCAGAAAGGAAAATCATCTCGTGGTTCTCTGTGAAAAGGTGGTTGGTCTCTGCAGACGAGAAACCCTCATTAGAATTCCTACTGCGCGTAGTCAGCTCAGAAGGAAATCCTGAGTCCTATCTGACCTGAGATCCTGTATGCTTTGTCCCACACCCATCGATCGGCTCCAGGGCCTGGCTGGGTAACCAGGCAGTGGGCGTTAAGCCAAATGACTGCTTGATGGATATACTCATTTGCAGACTCAACATGTAAGCATTCATTCAACAAATAAACACTGCTATGTTTCTCGATTTGAGTTAGCTCTTCAAAGAAAATTAATCACAAATGGCAGCTCCAGCCACTTTTGATTCCAGTGAAAACATCAGTCTAGAACTTGTGGAATCCCTGGAATACACAGAGGTCCATGAACCTCAGTGCGACAAACAAAAGCTATGAAACCCCCTATGCTATGTGCAAGGATGGGGAGCAGGGAGAGTACAGAGATGAGGCAAAGACAATGTTTGCACTCAAAGCCTTACAGACTAAGGGGGATTACCTTACATACGAGCATGACTGTAGCACAAGGAGGGAAGGGAAGATGCCCTGTGAACCAAAGAGACAAATCGCTGTGGGGACTGGGCAAAGACTGGGATTAGAATGTCACCTGGTCTAGCCCTGATACAAAGCGGGGAGATGAGGGAACTAGCACTGGCAAAGGCAGAGAGGTGAAAACCAGAGCAAACAGAGAAAATGCCTTCTTCAGAGAGAGGGACAGATAACCAAGAAATGTGGGCTGGGGTTGGAAATGGAAAGAAAGGGATTTTGTCCTTGCATGGCATGCTATCAAATTAAACTTGATTCTATCAAGTGAAACTTGAGGTGGGGGGGTCCGTCCACGATTGTGACAACGGGTGATGTCCCCAGAGTCAGTCTTCAGGAAGGTGGTATTAAGAGTAGAAAGGTCCGGAAGGCTGGCTAGGGGAGCTGGCAGGAGACTAAGAGTATTCATGAAGGGTGACGAGTCATTGGAGAAAGAGGGGCAGGTTCAAGAGCTGTTATCCGCATAGAAACTTCAGGTGGTGGCTTCCTCGTAGCAAGGGGGCCAAAGGAGCAGGTGAACCGGGGAAGGCCCTGGGGTGCCATGTCTGGTCAACCAGGAAGACGATTATGACTCTTGGAGAAGAAAAGAGTATCTGAGGAGAGAAGTAAACTGGGAAGGGAAAAGGATTCATTCCATTCTGGACGATTCTATGAAGAGTAAGGAAAACACTCAGCTGCGGGTATCCTACAGGCAGCTGTGTGTCAGGATGAAAGCGAGCTAGCTAGCCCATCAAGACACAGATATGACGTGTCGTGGACGAGACTGAGATTCAGAAAGGCATGCTTGAAAAGCGATACCAGTAAATTGCCTGATTCAGGGATCTGTTTTCTTCTTCCCTGGCTCGTCATCCAGGAACTACCTTACTTACTTCATGTGTGTAAGTGGAGGTGCCTGAAGCCTGCTTAGTGAAGATGCACAGTGGCTTTGACACGGAAGGCATCTGGCTAGCCAGAGTTTCTCCCTAAAATGAAAGATGGCGGCCTTGATTAAAAATCAGAAAAATTAAAGCTTGCCTGCATGTGTGTATTACATACACACGTATGCGCAGGTCTAAGCATGTGTGTACACAACGCACAAACATACCCCATATATATATTTTATATATAGATCCTCTTTGGATATATATATATAAAAATTCCTCTACTCCTTCTTACTTAAGGGGAAGGCTATGTTTATGGCTACTACAGTGACCAAACATGTAGGTTACCCAGAACAGGGCTTGTTTATGCCTGCCTTCCTGGTGGAATTACAACTATTAGGAATAGTACCCTCTTTGTCTTATGGACTGATTGGGTCCTGCAGTTTTGAGGGCTGGTTGGTTCTTAAAGAACCCTTTCAGAACAGCGTATGGGCTATAACAGTCTCTGCTTTCCCCACAAATGGAAATGTGTGTGTGTTTATACCAAACCTAAAAAAAACCGGTCACAGCTGCTTGGAAGTAGGCTTTATCTCAGGATCCTGCATGTAAATGTGAGAATACCTTAACAATGGATCCCAGTTTGGTTTTTCTGTAACGGCCGAGTTTGAGCTACGCTGCTGCGGTATTAGAGTAATTTTTGAATGTCATCTTGAAATAGAAATGTGGATTTTAAGTACTAAGGCAAGGGTATAGGAGAAACACTTCTTAAACATATGCAATGTATTTTCTCTGTAAGAATCCTAAATGTTGACGCATTACCTATAATCGAAGTGGCTAATGACTTTTCAGCAAGGTGATTTGGTCAAACCTTAGCCACAAACTTGGGTATACTCCACAATGCTTTCCTGCACTTGTGAAGCTCTCTTGTCTAACCTGAATTAATGTCCGTGGTGATAATGTGGTGTATGCAGTGTGATTAAAGTAAGTGAACATATTTTAAAAAAAGAAAGAAAAAAGAAAAAAAGGGGGGGGGAAACAGTAATGGTACCCTCTTTCATTTTTGTCTCCCCTTCTGATAGTTATAAGGCATTTGACTTCAAAATCTAACACATTTTGCTCCTGAAACCCCAACCTTTCCTACTTACTCCCTCCTCATTGTTCCTCTCTTCTCATCATCTGTGGTAGAGGACCACATCCAAATCCAAAGTTTCCCTCTGACAGAACCATAAGTTCTGTTGCCCAGTGGCCTTCCTTGGGAGTGGCATGCCAAAGTTAGAAATGTGAAGTCCTTCCAGGGGCCTCGTCAATGAGCAGTAGAGAGTCAGTGTCCCACATACTTCTGTGCAACTATGATTCTATGAAAGTTAGTCATCTGTGCAGTACTTCTGTGTCACCAGAATCCTTCATTATCAAGAATAGATATACACGTTTATAAAAGACACATAATGTGAGTACCAATGCCATAAAATGTGTATGACATAGAAACCCTCACCATGTGCCTAAGAAATGGAGTTTACCATGGTTCCGTGACTTGGAAAATTTGTACTCTGGATATGCAAACACAAAGACAAGCTTTTCTATACTGTTTTCATAATTTGTAACTCACAAATAGTAAGTTAGAAAACTTACTTTCTCACCAAGACTGAATTTTCAGTCCCCCAGTATTTGCCCAGAGACAGCACTCCACATTGCCACTGGCTACTTCTCTGACTGTTAAATCAACTTAACAAAAGGGTACATTCTGCTTTCATCCCAGCAGACCCACAAGAAATGGATGCACCCTGAGTACCATGATCATTATGGTGATTTTATTGCACTGTAATCTGTGTATGTGGGTGCTATGCTTTTTTATTCAAAAGGGAAATGTACGTCTGTCACTTTGCCAAAGAATCAGAGTATTACACTATTATTTCGGCATTCATTGTAAACAAGGTTTACTTTGGTTTTATTCTTTTTCAAATCCTAATTTCATACTTATGCATTTATGCATTTATTTGTGATTAATCATTTCATATGAGAAAATAATCCTTTTTTTTTTCCCTTTGCAGCCTTTTTTGGAAAATACCTCAATGAATATAATGGCAGCTACATCCCTCCTGGGTGGCGAGAATGGCTTGGATTAATCAAGAATTCTCGTTTCTATAATTACACTGTTTGTCGCAATGGCATCAAAGAAAAGCATGGATTTGATTATGCAAAGGTAATTTTCAGGCACTTTTACACTGCATCAATTTACTGTGTGCATAATGGGGAAAAGCCATTTTCAGTGAGTTAACTTATCCGCGAGATTGGCTTTCTATGTTCTCACAATGTTAGAATGAGAAATTTTAAGGTAATTTTAAACTCCAGGCAAGAAAAAGACTTTCAAGGAACACTGACTTTGAATAGTGATTCTTTTTTCCCTCATTAGGATGAAAGGCAATCAGCCTTTGATGAAGTATCATCAAGAAAATCATAGACGCCTCCACTCGGTCTCGTGATATTGTTTTATTTTTCTGCTCCCTAGAGGATTTGTCCACATAACCCAGTGTTCTTGTGCCATTTTGCTTTTCACTGGCGTGAAAGTGCATTTCATCTGTGGCTTCAGGTTTAGAGCAGACAAGCACAATAATCGAAGGTCAGGAAACCACATTCTTTGCTTTTTCTCCTGTCTGACCAAGCATTGATATGTGACAAGGACACCTGCCCCATGGCAGCGAGAGTCCACAGCTCTGGGGCCATCAACCCTCAGATTTCCAGATCTGTTCACAGAAACTGAAATCAACACGTCCCTCCGTATCTCTAACAAATGCATCCCAGATTAGACTTTTTAAAATTCACAAAGGTTTTGTGATTGCCAACCAAAAATAAAACAATTTTCAGACGACAAGAGTGAAGGGGAAAATATCTTCGAATTTAGCCCACTAATTAGCTTAAAATATCCTCTTCTCTTCTAGCCATGCCCAGCTCTTCCTCACTTTTCTAAAAGAAGCCGGCAATCTGCTCTATCTAGAGTAGATCACTACGAAAGAGCCATTGGTGAAAATCGGAGAGAAGGAGCTTGATTTAATTTTAGCATGGTGCTGGCTTTATGCTTGGCCTGATTTGAGTGGTGGGGGGGGACTTGGTGGGAGATAAGGTGTAAGTCTGGCTCTTCCGTCCCCTTCAGAAAACAATGAATGCAAATGAATTCACAAACATTGCTAATAAGATTCCAGACTCATCAAAGTCGAGAGCTGGCGGGGACCTTGGAGGCAGATTTGAGCAATGTCCTACAAAGTGCGCTAATTGTCACTGCCATCATTTTTTATCTGTAGGGATGCTTTCATGCTCCTTGTTCAAGCTATTAACCTTTCTTTCCCTGTTGTCCTAAGGAGAGCAAAGTAATCAAGATTCCCTCCAAAGACTAAAATTAGCGTAACTTGCCCATTATCACAGCTGATTAAGTGTCAAAGACAACTGTGTCCGAAAAGAATATATGGCCTTTTTTTTAGTGAGAAAAAGGAATGAAACAGACACTCCCATGGAAGAAGGTGATGGCCTGTGGAGTTGTCCTCACAATGACATGTGACACAGATTTCCTCCCTTGGGCATGGCTTTGGCAGCTGTGCTGGTCCTTGAATCTACATGTGATTAGTCATGCCTGGGAGCCTCTGAACTGTGAATGCTGTCTGGGCACTTTCTGAATAAACTTTGCAGTGGAGCTCCAGGCCAGCAGTACCCACTTAGAGGAAGCAGGTGGTTTAAGTTTTCATCGTTCCTTTTCATTCCATTTCTTCCTTCCCCCTTATGGAGTTGCATCCGTCCCTCGGATGGCAGCTCAAGTCATTTTATTAGCCAGTCAGGCTCAAATCCCAGCAGCTGTATCATTTTAGTTGTGCAATTAACAGTATAGTCTGCAGGAAATCAAATGCTCCCCATATTTACTGTTTCAAGTGAATTAATTGATAAAATACTGCCGCTTTTCCCTGTGCACCCAAATTTGAGCTATGGCTTTCATTTAGCAATTACTGTATAATTCCCACAGGTGAATTTTGAATTTAAAGAAAAGACCTTTCCTTTTGTTTGTGTGTGTGCAAACGTGCGCATGTGTGTGGGTGGGGGCGTGTTCTGCAACTGTGAATTTGTAGTGGGCGTGGGTGTTTCCTGCCCTTGAAGTAATTAAATTTTTTGTCAAAGAATTACATCAATGAAATCTGAGAATGAAATATGTATCCGGTGTTTCATGGGCTCTAGCATTTGGATTGCCAGATCTGATCATTATCTTGGGCAAACAGGACTGACTGGACTCTTTTTCTTTCCTAATTGCTAAGTCGTGCCCTTACTTAAAATAAAATTTTTGCGTGTTACCAAGCTAGCCACCCTAGAAAGTAACTGGCAACTGATTTCGTCCATTTGGGAAGATATCACCTTCCTTCCCGCTTGAGGCCTCGTGCCTTCATTGAGTGAGACGCTTCTGAAGAAAGCAGTATGCAAATGCCATCTGATGAATGTCACCTTTTGTAATTTTTGTTTTGTGTCAAATGTATGTTTCAGGACTACTTCACAGACTTAATCACTAACGAGAGCATTAATTACTTCAAAATGTCTAAGAGAATGTATCCCCATAGGCCCATTATGATGGTGATCAGCCACGCTGCGCCCCACGGCCCCGAGGACTCGGCCCCACAGTTCTCAAAACTGTACCCCAATGCTTCCCAACACATGTGAGTAATAACATCAGTTCTGGGACCTGCTGAACACGGGCCTTTTCTTTGCTCCCCACCTCCCACCTCCCATCTCTCCCTCACCCCATTTCCTTCCTTGCCCCGTCTCCCGAGGCAGGAACATCAACCAGTTCCTGCCAAGAGGCCACGGGGCAGGCTGGCCATGGGGCCTGGCATAAGGACCAGGTCTCATGGCATGATTAGGAGTCACAGTATGTCCAAACTTTGTTAAGTAGCTAAATGGAAAGGATGAGAAGCACTTACGGTGAATGGGGGAAATTTGTATCAGGTGTTCCCTTCCGCTGTCTTAAATAATATCCCTGAGCATGATCTCATAAAAATAACCATCCAAGGGTATGCTCCTTGTAGCGGCAGAGTGGCGCCCCCTGGTCTCTGGTGGTAGAAACACGGGTCTGTCTTCCAGGAGAATACGGGGGTCAGCTTTGCTGCAGATGTGCAATTAGGACTCCTGCAGAAAGCAGCTTGCGCAGGCTTGCCCGAGAGGCCTTCTTAGGTCACGGCTTTAAAATAACCTGATGTTTTCCTTTTGAGAGGCAGGAACTTTGGTAAGGAGGGGAGGGGAGGCCCAGAAGAGGGGTTGGGGTGAGGAGGGAGTGAGGCAGAGAGCCCTGTTAGGCTGGTAACTCCCCCTAGCCAAGAATGAAAAAGTCCGGATGCTTTGGCAGCAAAGAACATGATTTTGTTTTTTACTCCCTGGACCCACTTCCTTCCCGTCCGTTGTAGTAACTTACAGCCTTCCTGACAGAGCGCTTGGCTCTATGTCTACGGAAGGATCCGCCATCAGGAAAGTAGGGACCAGGGAACTGGTATGTTTCCTTCATCACTAAACCTCCAAAATTGGTTCTTGCTCTGCTTATGCTGAAGTAGCATCTCTTCTCACCCACACTGATTTCCCAGCCACAATCCTAGACAGAAAGAAAATTGAGTAAATGTATTTATGGAAAGAGGGACATACTGAAGGCACTGTTATTGCTGGTCACTATATATCCCTGAAGAATCCTCCCTTATATGCTTATTTTTTTATCTTATAACTAGTAAACTCATGGCTTTGGGCCAGTGGTATTCAGGTCGTCTCTGCCATATCAAGTGATTTAGAAAGAAGGAAGGAGGTCAGAGCTGACTGAGGACAGGAACTAACAGTAAATATAAAACCAGGACAGACACCCTGCTGAAATGCCCAGTCAGGATGGAAGGATGGAAGCATCTCAACATGAACTATTGTCAACAAAGAAAGCTGGTTCCCCCTGCGCCTGGGGAATGTGGTCTGGGTGAGCCGCTGTGTTTCGGAAAGAACGCTGTGGATGGATATACAAACCTCTAGAAGGTCTACCTACATATAACCATGCAACAAAAGTCATGAGCAAACCCCACAAATGGCGAGGGGCTCTCCATTCTAGATCACTTACAGATAGGCAACCTGCTGGTTCAGTGAAAGAGAAAGGTCTTTGTAGTTTTCTTCCCGGCCCTGGGACCCAACTTTCTCTTTCCTTTTTGAATCAGAAAATCATTCTGTGTCAGTTTTCTTGTTACACTGGCAGATGCTCAGCCTAGGGAGGCTTGCTACAACTATAACCCTTACCGGTATTTTTGTGAGGTTGAGGAGAGGGCATTGACAAAATGTGTTTTTTTTATGGCTCCTTAGAAGTCAACCGGCTTTGAAGCTTCTGGGCAAGGTCTTGAGCCTACAGAAAAATCAGCCACAGGTCAAAAGGTTCTGAGAGCCAGTGGCATGCACGGACAATTATAGGAGGAGAGGAATCTGCAGACTTCCCTGGGCCTTCATCATCATTGAACAACAGCATCTCCGAGCCCAGCAATTACAAATTCTATTTGATTCCACAATATTTATAAGTGGTGCTCTCCAGTACCGCTGGGATGTAGGCACGAGGAAGACACAGTTGCTTACAACCAGAAACCAGGGAACAAAGACAGGCATGGGCCTCTTGGGGCCAAATCCAGCTTGCCACCAGCTTTTGTTAATAAAACTTTATTGACATATAGTCACATTCATTCGTTTTTGTGTTATCTGTGGCTGCTTTCACAATTCAACTGCAGAGTAGTTGTAGCAAATACATTATGGCCTTCAATGCCCCCAGTATTTGCTCTCTGACCCTTTACAGGATGAGTTTGCCCCCAGCCCCTACTCTGGGGGGAGGATGGGCAAGTGTCCAAACAGCCGTAGCACCAGTCAGAACAGAAGGCATAAGTACTAGGACAGGCCTTCAAGGGGCTATGGAAGTTTGGAGGAAGAGGCGTTCTCAACACCGGAAAAGTCATGGACCCAGCCGACATTCAGAGCAGGCCTCAAAGAATGGGTACGATTTCTGCAGCTGATCCTACAGACTGGCTCGATGATTTCAGGAAGAAAATGCAGCGTGGACAAGTGGCCGCCACGTTATGTGAGACGATCTAAGAAGTGACCTAGGAAAATGGAGCACAAGGAAGGCAAGAAGGGATAAAGCCAGAAAGGGAAACTAGCAGAATTTTGAGGACCTGAATGAATTTATACGTGACCTTAAGCAGAGTCACCGGAGGTCATTTGGTTGGGTAGTGACAGAATAAGTGACTCGGTCATTTTCTCGTGAAAATTGCTTCGGTTATTTCTTTTGAGTTCCCGTGAACTACCTGTGTGGCTTACTAGTGACTATAAAAGAAATCTTCACTTGGCAGAGTGAAAGTATTTAGGCCTTTGAGACAAATAAGCATGATGGGTTCTTTTTTCATGTCTTCTCACTACAAAGCCTGTGGGCATTCTTTTTTTAACGTCTAGGAAACCCCATCATCTCATCTGTTAAATGGGGATAATACTAGCACTTTGACATGATATCATGAACACAAACTGAGACAGGAAGTCCCCCCAGAGGGCCTGGGACACAGAAGCCACTTTTATGGACGCTGATCCTTATTGATCTTTTCCATTCAGAGGAACCACAAAAATCTGCTTTCTTGAGGCCCTCTTTCCTGACCCACAAAAAGTGCAATTTCATTTGGTTCAACTTCACGTTCAGGAGAAGCAGCTGAAGAAATGACAAGTTGATAGGTGTCCATTGTGATGTGACAAAGCTCTTGACAAGCTAAGACTCACACTGGGACGAGTCCCTCGCACCCGGCCGCTCTAAACACCCAGGCAATACAAACACCCATCTGGTCTGTGTTATCTTTTCCTGCTGCAAAATGGGTGCTGCGAACAAGTGCCAGTGAGGAGAACATCCTCAGCGCTAGAAAATGAAAATCTATGCAGTTGGCTAGGTGACTCAGCCTCTGTTTGCTGCTAAGCCTTGGGCTTTGGTGTCCCCGGCGTGGAGAGAGGTGCTGCGGCTCCCTCAGGCCTCCAAAGGCCTGAGTTAGCTGAGTCCTCGTTGCCCAGGCCTCCCTGGCTGCCGCTCACTGGAGGAGGGGGCCAGCGAGAGTCCGTGTGCGGCTCTTGTCACCGTGAGTGACTGCACAGGTCCACAGTTCAGTCTGTAGACAAAAGGAGTGAGACAGATGAAGACAGGCGGCTAATTGTGGAGCATGGAGCCCCTGAATGGCAGGTTTCCTTAGCAAAAACATTCGCCACACACTCGAGCATACTTTGCAGACATGTTTGGCAAGCCCTCTGCAAACAGGAAAAGCTGTAGACACTCCCCTGTTGGGAGAAGCAAGTCATGTGGACGCGTTCCCGGCGGTGGCCTTCCTTGGTGGTCACGCAGTATCCAGGTGCCTTTCGTGTGGTCGTCATCTGGCCCCCTCCAACCGGAGTGAATGCGTCGTGTTTCCACGGTACTTTCCACTCCCAACAAAGGAAGGAAGCCGGGCCAACACTGGCTTGCTGGCTTTACACTTCAAGGCTGAAGGTTTTGCCAACCAACTAAGTACGAGGACAGATATGGACCCTTGGTGACAGGAGGCACTGCTTAATCAGAAGCGGTTCAGCTGTTCTAGGCCTCGGTGATACCTGAGGGAGTCTCCGTCATAAGATCACACATGATAATCCTTATCCTAAAGCTCTTCCCTGTGGCAAAGACCCTACTGTCCTTTTCTGTAAATTACCTCCCAGGATCCTCCTAGGACTGCTATACCCTCGCTCTTTCTGTGACACAGCTTTTGTCTCCTGGCCGCCATGACGTGATAATGTGCAGTAGTGACAGGGAAGGAGATTCTATTTACCTACCCTAGGATTCTGGGGGAAGCTAAGAGACTCCCTCAGCACTTTCCTACCAACCATCTTCCTATCAACTGAAATTTTTTTATTATTCCATTTCACCAGTTCTTTCTCCCTGTCCCTGGAAATGTGTCTGATTGTGCGTATGAACACACCAACACCGGTTCAAGTGAAATCTAAACTCTTGGTAGAATGATCCAGCTCCTCTAACTTGCAAGAATTGGTCTAAAAAGCGCAGTTTGGGGGATGACAAAGTGTGCTAAAGGGACAACAACCTCTGCATAAGCCTCAGAACAAAGTTTTTAAAGCACCTCTGTTGTCCGAAATGGGAAAGAAATGTTTTCCCTTAGAGGAATTTGCACATCTTCACTTCATTGCTTCCACAGATCCATAAAAGAAAATGCTTTTGAAGATGAGAGAATTTTAAATTCTCTGTAAGAATCTTTAATCTGGGCAGAACTCATCGCTCCCTCCCTGTGTTCCCACTTTGTTCTTCTCTCTGTCATTGACTGCATATCCCATGGCACTGGCTGTTTACCCAGACCCTTGAAGTCAAACTGCACACCTCCAGGGGGCAGCATTCACACAAGATACGGTGTGAATGAGGCCCTGGAGTTAGGCAAGATAGCTCTTGCCAGAAGGCAGGGCCAAGTTTTACCTCTCTGCTTCCGGTGTCTGGAGAACATGTCTCCTTCCCCATCCCTTGCCAGATATTTTTTTTGTTTAGCAAATGAATGAGCGTGTTAATCCCAGGTGACATTAAAACGTACTTTGATAGCATAAAAATATCTAAGCAGTTGGTTTTATGAATTAAAGGACACCTAGAAATCATCGAATGCCGTAACATTTTAGGTTAAAAAATGAAGGCCCAAACTCTATTTCAAAAAAATAAAAGACCCAAATGGCTCTGCCCAAGTCACATAAGTAGACAGGGACAAAGCTGGAGCTAAACCTCTGATCTCTTGCCCCCAGGTGACCTTTGTACTTCCCCTGCTTTGCTCAGCCCTCGTCACAGTTACAGTTAATATTAGAAGTGGCTCCCGTGTGTGGGTTTGCACAATTCTGTTGGAGTCTGCAGCATCTTAGAAGACTTTTTAAATTAGTTTCCTGTGGTATCTATAATCAAGATCACTTGATATTATTCTGCGTGCGTTCAAATGTTACCTACCTAAAGACATTTGAACTCAGGTGGGGAATATCTCTACAAAGTCAATTAAATAAGTTCAATTTGAGTGAAAGCTGAGATGGTGTGGCCTGGGAGATTAAGTATAGAATTTCCAATTTAATGCTTTGATTGTGTGTCTTAAATCTATATAACTAGCTTATTCTGGGAATTGAAACCTATTTCATTTCTCACAGAATGACGGACCCACTACCACTGCTCTTTAAGAGTTAGATCATTAGAGTTTTTGTTGTTGTCCGAGACTAAATAACAAATGAAGAAAACACACGTGCGGATATGAAATGCTAGAAATGTCTTTCTTTTCACTGGATGACAGTAAAGGCCATCAGCAGTAAAAATGAACTGCTAAGTTCTTTGCAATTCCTGGAATATGGATTTCATACACAACACATGCATTTCTTAAAACTGTCTCTCGTCTAGTGAGAATTATTCTCCCCAAATACCCACCCATCAGAAAGAAAGGTGACATTACTGATTTTCAGGATTCGTGTTCTCGTTATGCCAATAAGCAGCAGAGGAGAGGGAATCAAAGCCCAGAGAGAATCGGCACGGACGGCAAAGGTTGAAGTCACAAATGTGAGGTCAAAAGGATCTATGATCTAGTGCTGAGCAATAAATTCAAACACGAAGAAAAAGCAATGTGCAGAGAAGCCTCACGAGGGGAAAGTTAACATTTTAAACTATGAGAATAGTCTAGGTTTGGGGGAGAGTATAAGGCCTGGAATGCAGAATTACTGGTTAAAATCCTTCTTGGAACAGACAAGAAGGAGACTTACCAGGTCAGACATGTGCGACTGTGACCCCAAAGTGGATTTTTTTTTTCCTTAAAGCAACAGAAACTTAAAAACGACAACTTAGTCATCTCTCCTCTCAGTTTTTAAGCAAAGAGCAGTCGTTATCTGTCTTTTTCGCTGATGCATCCAGTATGCCTTGGACGGTCCGACTTGATCATGTATTGTCAGCAAAAGCAGACACTGGGCAGCTGGTGGGAGGTACTTGAACAGGGAGCAGAAAATGCTAATGTACGAAGGCTAAGGATTTTAGGACTTAGTTTTGGCAGAAAGGAATGTATGTATCAGATCTTTGAATGACAGGGATTTTGAGGTGCTCCTTGGGGACTCTGGTGCAGGACTCTGGTCTTTGTGACGTCATGGGAGGAACTCCGGCCCCAGGAAGGAATTTCTGAGCCACCTCTGTACACTTTACTTTCTCATTTGTGAAATGGGAATAAAGTGTCCTGCCTGCTCCTCAGGGTTGCCACTGCAACCAAAAGAGCTATTAAATGACGAGATCTTTCCCAGCTACCCATGAGAACGAGTGTGATGTGGTCCCAGGATGTGTTCTCTGGAGTCACTGAAATCTCCTTAAACCCTCACAAAGCTCTGAAGTCGTTATGCCCATTACATTGAAGGAGAAACAGTCTTAAAGGAAAAAAAAAAAAAACATTGCCAAGATCATGCAGTAGTCAGTAACAGAGCTGGGATGAGATTTCAGGTCTGATCCCCAAAACATTCTGGAACAATCGGACCTGTGATTTTCCACTTTTCCCCAAAACAGTTACCTGCTCCTTTCAGTGGCTGCTGTTCCAGCTGAGGGCTCCAGGCCCTGTTTGAGTCATTGTGAGTCAGTTCTTACGGAAGCAAGCCTTAATTATCACTGGAGGACAGAAGGCTGCATCTTCCAGGAATTTGGAAGAGCCCAGCAGGAGGCAACCACAGGTCTTTGGCAAAAGATCACTTTTCAGCAACATTGTCAATTCCAGCGACCCCCGACCTTCCACCTGCAGGTCCCAGAACAGCTGCTGTTCAGTGGGTGGGAAGCAGGGGCAGGCTGTCTTCCTTTAAAAGGCAAATGCATCTCCCCCTTGCCCCCTGCTGAGATCCCACCTGGGATTTCAGCTCCAGAGCTGGGGGTCAGCTCCCACTTGGAGAAATTAAAGGGGGTGGGGGAGAAAAAGGCAGTTGGGGGTAGGGAAGGACATCTTTGACAACAGACCTGAACTCTCCTTTTTAATATAAGCCAGATTTAACATATGTCACTGTGTAAATCCGGAGCCCAATTGGAGGCTTGTAATTTGCTGCGACCTTCCCCATTCCTCAAAGTGAGATGGAGTTGTGCCAAGCACATCAAGGTAGCTGGTAGAAGATATAATTTGCCCGCTGCGAGTCTTCGTTTCAGTTCACTATTGTTAATTTTTATTTGTGTTGAGGTTTTGTGGCTTTAAAAAAGTCAACTCGATTTATTTCAAAATTAAGGCAAACCAACATCAAAGGCAGTAAGAGGAAGATGTTTAGGTATTATAAAGAAACGTTGTATGATCTTTTATAACCTTATTCTTTTTCGAGACACGTATCAGTAAATGGTTAGGGGACCTTTCATGACCCACTTGCTCTATTTTTCTGACCTCTAGCCACCCCTGCGGGTGAAAATCCCTCTCCAATGGGGTTTAGAAGCCCCCTCTGTCATCCTGCTCAGCCTCTCCATCTAATCCTGTTTGTACCACGACATGCTGCGTGAAGAATAAGAAACAGGGTTTACATCCTTTCCTACTGCATGAGCCCCTGAGATTGAAGAGGCTGATTCCACCCGTGTTCACTTTTAGATATCAGGAAAACTTTCAGGCCAAAAACACGGGACAAGTGGTTCTTGAGTCATTTCCGGGTAAACATAAGAAAGTTTATGTTGAAAATTTCTCTTAAAAAGAATAGCAGGTTATACCTGGAGAGCTTGTTTGGTTTTTAATACAACAGGATTTTTCCAACCAGACACTTACATAGAATGTTTATTGGCTCATATAGAAAATGCATGTGCCTCTGTACTAGCACTTTCAAGTGACATAGAGATAGATAGATAGACAGATAGATAATAAATAGGTGATAGATGGATAGAGAGATGATTGATGATTAGATAGAGATAGACAAATAGATCTGCTGTTCCTCAAAAGAGCTTTTTAAGAAAGGTACTATTATCCCCATTTACAGATGAGCAAAGTGAACCACACTTGCTTTTCCTACTCTGCAAATCTGCCCCTTTAAAAAGGAGTTGACTTATACTACTGAGCACAATTTATACAATTTTAGGGATAGTGTCTTCTGTGCTCACTATTATGCTGGTATTTGTGCTGTTGTACTTCTGCTAGTTAACTAGCATCCAAGAAGCTCAGTGGTACCAAAACAGCATTTAAAAAAAAAAAAAAAAAAAGACTTTATTTATTTATTTGAGAGAGAGAGACAGAGAGGGAGAGTAAGAGGCAGAAGCAGACTCCCCACTGAGCAGAAAGCCTGATGTGGGACTGGATCCCAAGACCCTGAGATCATGACCTGAGCCAAAGGCAGACACTGCGACACAGGCACCCCAAAACAGCATTTTCAACTATCAGAAGTGAGATTTTGAAAATGCATAACAACAGGCAGCATTTATATTGTTCAGCATGCATAGGAATAGCCCAGTAAACAATTGTGTAGCACAAAAATTCCAGGTTCACCCCAAGGGAAATTTGCACTAGAGCAAACCAGCAGAGTTCATGGTAAATGCTCCTGAATTCACTCGGCTCACAGTGATTATTTCTCTAGGGTTTGTCAGTTTGGGGTTTTGGGGTTTTTTTGAGATTTTATTTATTTATTTTAAATTTACTTTTATTTTAGAGAGAGAGCAAGAAGGGAGAGGAACAGCGGGGTGTGGGTCCGTGGGTGGGAGGGAGAAAGAATCCCAAGCAAAAGGACACTGAGACCATGACCTGAGCCTAAATCTAGCGTCGGACGCTTAACTGCCTGAGCCACCCAGGCGCCCCTATTTCTCCAGTTTTGTAATATAAAAGATGGCACAGGAGGATGAGGTAGAAGCATCTAATGGTCAAGGGATTTGGGTTAGATCTCAAAAAGAAAGCGACATATTTTGTGGGTCTCCAATAAAATGTATGAGACACCACTTGGATTTCTGCAATAAATTAAATATAGACTTGAAGCCACATGTTCAAGAGGAATAAGACCCACCTCCCTGTAGTTAACAAAAATTGTGTCTGCACGTGTATTGAATTGTCTATAAAAAAATGGCTTTACGGATAAGCATGTATATTGAAGAAGTAGATTGGCTTTAATTCCAGCACAGCCCATTAAATTAATGGTATCTATATATAAGGTTAGGAATGAGAAAAACTCATAGACTAGATATGTAAGTAATCAATATAATAGCCCAGTAAAATCAAGAGGAAAAAAATACGTTATTCCACATCTTTCTGACTATATCTAATAGCCTAATTAACTACAACATTTATAGAGTTAACATCACCATGAAAACATCCCCTTGTGTATTACAGAATTTTATCTTTAGATCTTACATGATCATCCTGATGTCTTTTTACACATTTTATTCAAAGAATCAAATGAACTTGCACTAATTACCTTTTTAGCTGCCCGTCTAGGTTTTATAAATTTGAATCCATATGCCTTTTGGGGATGTGTGATATTTGGGGTAGTGAAGTTTTGAGCTCTTCTTATAAACATAGAAGACCCGTGGGAGACAAAAGTAACAATGTCTAAATTACCTTTCCTAAATGATTACTTCACAACCTTCAACTTGAGATTTTTCTTTACCTGACTAAAATTATATATAGTAAGAATCCTTTCTGGGTATTTTCAGAACCCCTAGTTATAACTATGCACCAAACATGGATAAGCACTGGATTATGCAGTACACGGGACCCATGCTGCCCATCCATATGGAATTTACAAACATTCTACATCGCAAAAGACTTCAGACTTTGATGTCGGTGGATGATTCTGTGGAAAGGGTAAGTACACAAACTTGCCTCAGTGACAGGTTTTGGTCCAGCTTTTTTGGTGTAGATCCATTCTTGCTAATTCCATCTTCATCTCATAGGTGTTTTCAAGAGAGAGAGAGAGCCCGTGTGCATGAATATGTGTATGTGTGTGTTGAGTGACTTTATCTTCTCTCCCTTATCTTGACCAGGCTTGGTTCTTTGGAGCCAGCAGCAAAGAAAGGACAAAATCAAAACACCCTAAGTCAAGAGCTACACTCACAAATACCTTCAAGAATTAGGCAAATAATGTAAATACCTAAAGCTGGTCTTGTATAAAGCGATAGGGCATGGCGGGAACTTTGGGGCACTTTAAACGCCCACATCTGTAAGAAGGAGCAACTACTCAGCTCCAGCTTATTATTCCTGCATAGGAAAATAGATCGAGTGTCATGAATTCTTTTGACTTTTCAAAGGAAACCAGAATCCCGCTCCCTTCGATAGCTCAAAGGAAACCAGAAATACAAACATTTTATTTGAAATTTCCTGAATTTAAAAAAATAACAGAAGCCAAACAAAACATGCCCAGAGGCTGGATTTAGTTGGCTCAAGCTCCAAAGCAGCCTCTTCGTAATCCTTGATAACTATGTAAAGAGTAATGATAAAATTTAACAGTGGATTTTCAAAGTGAAACCTGTAAGTTAGGTGGCAGGAGCTGTTTTGAAGAGTTTGTCGTTTGGTTTTTGTTGTTGTTGTTGTTGTTTTTAATAGGTGCACAAAAGCTTGAAGAACAATGTGCCAGATTCAAAAAAGTTACATTACTCTATTATTAGACATTTTCCCTCCAGGATTGTAAGCAACTGGAACATGTAGATAGTCATCATGTTTCTCAGCCTTGTTGAAATGACACTTGCCTTTAACAAATAATGGTGAAGACTTACGGGGAGAATCACGGCGACACTCTTGTCATCTTGCCCATCTTGTCTCCGTTGTATTTCAGCTGTATAATATGCTCGTGGAGACAGGGGAGCTGGAGAACACCTACATCATTTACACCGCTGACCACGGTTACCATATAGGCCAGTTTGGACTGGTCAAGGGGAAATCCATGCCATACGACTTTGATATCCGTGTGCCTTTCTTTATTCGTGGTCCAAGTGTAGAACCAGGATCCGTGTACGTATTTCTCTGCTTGCAACATTTGGCTATCGTGGCTTATGTGTATCTGAGATGATCCGATTATCAATCTCAGGGTCTGGTTTCTTTTCACCCAAAACAGAAAAGGGTGTAGGTAGGGGGAGGTTGGTAATTTAGAAAATGAAAATCTTGGTTTTTTTCCCTGCCACATGTTAAATTAACTGAAGTATGCTATTTAAAGAGAAAGGAAAATTAACTATCAATGACTAATTCTGCCAAATGAACCAAAATCCACATCTCATGGCCTGTGCTCACAGACATAGAATGGGATCGTTAGGGACATACCTGTACTCTCTTTGAATCAGACATACACTGTCTTTAAAAACAGAAACAAAAATGGAAACAGTGCCTGCCTCTAGTTTTTTTTTTTTTTAATTATTACTAAAGAAAAATTTTTAAAGAAAATAAATTTTTAAAAAGCATGATTTTCTTTTAGAAGAAAAAAGGGTCTAAAAGACTAGTGTTCTATCTCTGCTACCTTAGACAAGTCACTGCCTCCCCCTGCATTTCTCTTTTCCTGTTACAAAATGGGTTTTATGTTCCCTGCCATCTACATCACAATGTTCAGTGTAAAATAAGATTGCGTACATGAAACAAGTTATGGAAAGAGTTAAAGAAAAGAATCCAAGTGGAATTTCAAATCTGGAATGATCCTTAAGGAGCATCCAGCCAGGACTACTACTTCTTTTTCTTTTTCTTCTCCTCCTCCTCTTCCTCCTCCTTCTTCTTCTTTTAAGAATTTACTAATTTATTTGAAGGGGGGCATGCCAGCATGAAGAAAGAGGGGAGCAGAGGGTCAAGCAGACTCCCCACTGAGCGAGGAGCCCCATGCGGGGCTCAATCCCAGGACCCTGAGGTCACAACCTGAGCTAAAGGCAGACGTTTAACCCACTGAGCCATCCAGGCACTCGCCAGCCTGGACTCCTGATCTAACACAGAAGAAGCTTGGCACAGCACCAGTGCCTCTCTCAGAGTCCCTGATTCTGGAAGTGGCTGCATTGGGGCCCAGAACCTGGATATTCTGAATCTCCTCCATGTGCCTCCTCTGCCGCTACATCTGGGAGATGATAGTAGTAAAAGGGTTTCTTTGAACGTTATTGTATCTCTTCAGGTCATTGGAAACACTTTGAGAATTGTCTGATCTAGGTGAAACAGTTTTATGTGGGAAAGACTAAGGTAGGGGGAAGAGGGTTGAAGGCCGAGAAGTATCTGTGTGGAGAAAGTGGCCCTCCATGCCACCCACACAGACGTTAATTCCAGGAGTGACCACTTGTCCCTTTGCAGAGTCCCACAGATCGTTCTCAACATTGACCTGGCCCCGACGATCTTGGACATCGCTGGGCTTGACACCCCTCCCGATGTGGACGGCAAGTCCGTCCTCAAACTTCTGGATCTGGAAAAGCCAGGTAACAGGTGTGTCCATTCGCTTTCCCTCAGCCAGCCCCAAGCACCCCAGCCCCCAGAGCCAGCCGGCCGCTGGAAGGAGTGAAGGCCAAGTACATCTTGCCCATGAGAATCACCCCAAGCTGAGAATGTCTTGGCTGTTTGTGAGCAGCATACTGATGGAGGGGCAGTTGCGGTCTGCGGGAAGCGAGAGGTGTTTCTTTAAATAAACTGTGAGCACAGATGCATGTGGAAAAACGTCCAGATACCAACAGTAAATATTATTATTTTGCTTTCAGGTTTCGAACAAACAAGAAAGCCAGAATTTGGCGTGATACGTTCCTCGTGGAAAGAGGGTAATTACTGGTTCCTGGGGTGCTTCTGGGAACCAGGCCTAGTGGGCAGCTCTCCCTGCTGGGTATTTTTTCCCCCTTATTCCAGTTTACTAAGCATGCAGATTTCGTAAGCTTGGTCACAAGATTGAATGGTTTGCTACTCATTCTCCACTGGCTAGCACAGTAATGATTGTTGCATCAGAATTGTAAAGCATAAGTTCTCATACAATGGGACCAAAACGTTGACTGTTGCATTGTTCGACCTCAGTTCTGAATCGGACCAGTCCATCCCTTCCTTCCCGAGTCCTGCCTCGCCCTCTCCTTTCTCCTTCCTTTCCATAAGTGCTTTCCTAGTTTTAAATACACATATGAGACTGTCATTTCCAGAGTCCCTTCTGGGTTTCCCCTTTTGATTCATAATCCTCATTGCCTCTCTTTTTTTTTTTTCATACATATATTGAGAGAAAAGCATTTACATGAATCTAAAACTAAACACTTATGCCCAAAGTTTTGAAATTAATGTTTTAGGGAGATAACGATTCCTCCTAGTACTTGGCTTATAATTTTCACAAAGGAGTCAGCAAATGTTGAGTTCCTATGGACAAGGTCTTATCATCTATTTCACGCCATTTGAAGAATATGGAGGAGTCATGCTGCAGGGGAGAAAAAGAGAAAAGGAAAAGACACTGGGTGGGTAAATCAGATCATTTCTCACATCAGAAACTTCCTCTTTTCTGTCAAAGGAAGTTTTTACGTAAGAAAGAAGAATCCAGCAAGAATATCCAACAGTCAAATCACTTGCCCAAATATGAGAGAGTCAAAGAATTGTGCCAGCAGGCCAGGTACCAGACAGCCTGTGAACAGCCTGGGCAGGTGAGTGATACGGCTTGTCTTTACCACAGGTCACATGCTTCTTCATTTCTAATTTTAACAATTTCAACATATAAAATAATGTACATTTATATATAAATACGTTTTTAATAGTGGTCATGCAGCGCTCGCTGTGACAGCTCTCCTCGGACTGAGAATTATCTAACTGGTCTAAGCTGGGTCTCCTCATCACTGCTTGGGCTCCCTTCAGTGAAAAAAAGGTGGTGCCCTCAGAGAGAACTAGATATCCACTCAACTAGCCAACACCAATTCAATATATCACACTTGTGAAATGGGTAGTCTGGTTAGAAAGATCAGAAACTTGGTTCCACCTGAGGAGTAGCCATCACCCCTTGGAGTCCTGTTAACTGGTTATCAAAAAGGGTCAAGAAACTACTTAGTCAAGATCCAGGGGTAGATGCTAAGCCTGTGGGCGGTGAACCACCCAAGAGACATGATCGGGTCTTCTCATCCTGTAGTAAAGTCAGATGTCATCCAGCCCACAGAGGAGGAGAGAATCATGACCAAGACTGGGAAGTGAAAAGAGAAGCCATATTGTGTTTGCTTATTGTTTCTACTTCTGCTCACAAAATTTCTGACATCAACTATTTCATTAGAATGAATTATTTTTATTAATGCAAATATTACTACAATTGGGGTGCGTAGGTATCTCAGTGGGTTGAGTGTCCAACTCTTGATTCTGGGGGAGGTCATGGTCTTGGGGTTGTGAGATTGTATCAGACTTCACACTCAGTAGGGAGTCTGCTTGAGTTTCTCTCTCATCCTCCTGCCCCTACCCACCCCTCTATCAAATAAATAAACAAATCTTAAAAAAAAAAATTACTATAGAATTAAGGACTACCCAGAACACCAACTATTATCAATAAGAACTAAAGAAATACCATATGATGAATTAACACAGGCCTATTTCTAAGGAAAGTGAGAACATATGAATGCTATTTAAAACACTCTTGATTGACATCTACACTAGCTAAAAGAAGTACTGTATCATGATGAGAGAGGAATTACCTAAGTCATTGAGACAAAATTGAAGGAAAGTGAAAAATAATAGTTATTACGCATTTGTCTTACATAAAGCACTATACATGGAGTTTAGTATGTATTAGCTCAGTTTAATCCTCATATCCGTCCAATGAGGTAGGCATTGTTGTTCCCATTTATAAATGGGCAGCTGGTGAGTGCAGAGCTGGAATCGAAATGAGTTGTAGGATTCAAAAACTCGGGCCACTTGCCTCCTTCCAAGGTCAGTTACATGAACGAGGCAAAGAGAAGTTCACATCTGTTCTGAGTCTTTTCTTCTCTTCAACTTATCTGACCTCTAGATAGCCACACAATTAGCCAATACCAGTTCAGGATACCAGGTACACGAAATGGATACACAGTCATTATTAAAATGACCTCATAAATGTAGGACATCACAGTTGTACTGGTGATATGGTATCTAGCTTATTGAATAGACATTCACAATAAACAACTTGAGCCTCATACTTTCTGCATTTCCTCATGACTTTTTGTCCTCGGGGATTCCTTTGAAATAGAAAAAGGTGGGGAGGGAGGTTGATGAAGGAAGGGATAAAACCAGGCCTTCGTGGCGTTCTAGTAAGTCTTAATTTTCAAGTGTCTAGTGGAGAAGCTTAGACTTATTCATTATATTTTAATATGATGTATTCAGATCCTTCTCAAGGAAGCTCTAAGTGTTATTATGACTAAAACCTCAGAATTGTTTTGTAGCTCTAAAATGATTTTTATGAGCCAGCCTCAATAGACTAATTTGCTTTTATTCGGGAGTTGGAAATGTTTGGTGTTAAATATATCTCACACGAATTGGTGATTGTGTTACTATTTTAGCCTTCTGAGTGGCAAGCATTACACCCTTTTGAGAATAAGGTACACTGCCTACCTTTCAGTATACAATTTTGCAAACCTCTCTCCATATGGCTTGCCCTGGAATTTTAATACATGTCCTAAAGGGCAAATGTAGTCTCAACTAGATTACGACATGTTGGCACAAACTCTTCCCTCTTATGAAATGCTAACTGTGTTAAGAATGTCATTTAATTTTTTCACAGTTTTCTAAACTTGTTTTGCACCCCCATGAAATGCTTTAATGACTGGTTCCCTGAGATTCTCCTCTGCTGCTTTATTTCGATGTGAATCAGTCTGAATTTAGATTATATCACATGGATATACGTAAATGTTCGCAACAATTTCTTTTAGAAGTGCCTGAATTATTAGAACAGAGAATTACACTCTACCCCGGATGGCGATTTCTTTCTTTCTATAGGTGATGCTCAAATTAGAGCTTAAAAATCTGAGAGCTTCTGGAAATTTTTGAGCCTCTTCAAGTCAGTTACAGAAACTGTGGGTCAAACCTGATAGCTCGGTTGTATTCTACAGAATCTTTATGTTTTGGGACACGTGCTTTTTCTATCTGGTTACTTTGAAGATTATCTTTTTAGTTACAGTATCAGTGACTTTTAAAAAGGAAAAGTCCAGAAGAATGAGATTGTTTTGCTCTAGGTCAAGACATCAGTTAAGGCTAGAATGAACTCTAATCTAATCTCTTCTCTTGACACTGATTGCACACCTGGCCCGTGGTCTGCGTCTCTTCCTCTCACCAAGGTTAACCAGCTCCATTCAAAGACAACACAATCTTCTCTTTGGTTTGACTCTGTACAGGATAGAGAGGAAAACCCCACAATACCAACCCCATTCTCTTCACTTCAACCCCCAAAGAAATGGTGTATTTCACCCATGCAACCATACCCCCCTGCCTGATCCCCTAAGGACTGTTTGGCAAGGTCAGTGTGGATGCACGAAGGAGGTAAATGAAGGAAAGAGAAATAGGACATCACAAAGTTTGGGTTAGAATATCGGCATCCGCTACTTCTTACCTGTGTATTTGGGGACTGGATTAAGAGTCTTGGGTTTTCTATCCCTAAAGTTAAGAAAATTAATCTCAGTCTCATAAAGATTCCGTGATATCATATATGTAAAGTGCTAGATGAGTTACAAGGCTACGTGGGAATGTTGGGCGTTATTTCTGTTCCAGACCATCTTACCTGCTTTTTCATTCCTGTGAAGCCAAAAGGGAATTAAAATGGGCTGGAATCCCAGACATTTGGCAATACGTCTTCCACTTCGTGAACAGAGCAAGCAGCAGGGACTCATTAAGACGGCATGGACATATGTGTTTGCATTACTTCTGTGTTCCTGAATTAATATGAAGCTGAGTATGAATTCCCACCACTCTCTGAGCTGGCATTACACCCCCAAGCACATTATGTACAGATTTATGTATGACACACTATACACACACACATGCAGATCTCAGCTTCTATCTGAAAAGACTTTAGCTCAACAAAGAACACACATCAATGATGCTCAATTCTGGTCGCACCCTAGAATCACCTGGGCAGCTTTGGAAAATATCGATGTAAGGGCGCCTGGGTGGCTCAGTCAGTTAAGGGTCCAACTCTTGGTTTTGGCTCAGGTCATGATCTCAGGGTTGTGAGATTGAGCCCCGCCTTGGGCTCCGCACTGGGCAGCGGCGTGGGGGGGGGGGGGGCCTGCTGCTTAAGATTCTCCCCCTCTCCCTGCTCCCCTCTAGAAAGGAAGAAAGAAATGAAATACCAATGTATAGCCTCCCCCAAACCAATCAGAGTCAGAGGTGAGGTCAAGGTATCTGTATTTGTTTACATAGTAAAGAACCAGAGGTCTAGAGTCAGAATATTAAAGTTGGAAGGAGTCTTAGAAATCTCCTACTTGAAAGGTATCCTTTTTCTAATAAGGACATCTAGGTAGAGAAAACTTAAGCCACAAATTCAAAGTCAGAACCTGCAACTCTTCACTCCCAGCTTAATCCTTTCTTCCCCAGAACATGCTGCCTCTTCAAAAATGTAACAGAGTAATTCTTCTCTTTGAAATTATAGATGGCATTTGCCTGGTGGAAGCCCCGAGCTTAGGACCCACTTAGAGCATCTAGGGAAGTGGATCCCAAGCCCTGCACATTAGAATCACAGAAGCAGCTTTACAAATGCTGATGCTCAAGCTTCACTCCAGACAAAGGAACACAGAATCTCTGTGGATGAGACCCAGACACCCCATGATTGTTTTCCAGCTCCTGGGTGATTTCTTTGAGCCACCAGGACTGAGAATCATTCATGCCGGGAAAATGTTACTCTATTTTTCCTCTTCTAGGTATAGGGATTAACTCCTCAAATAGGAGTTACATAAAAGAGAAATTCCCGAGGCCTTCAGTTTTGGAGTACATTTCATCTATTCTCTGTTGTTTGAAAAAAGCTTGTTTTTCTCTTTGATAAAGAAAATTTCATGTCCTTTGCAAGTTGTTAAATTCCAGCAACCTGGCAATTTCATTTGCCTTTCTACTATTGTGTCAATATGAAATCAAAGATTTGTTGACCATTATGGAAGAACCCCAGATCAAGCAAGCGGGTACTACTTGGGAAATTAGAATGTGGCTTGTCGAATGTCCTGGTTTAGCTCCAGGATTTATGTTCTCATCCCAAAATTATCCCTCTGACCACAGATCCTCAACCTTTTGTGACCAGCTGCAGAGGAGGAATAAAAGGCAGTTACCAGTAAGATCTGGCAAGTTTGCCAGGAACTGACAGCCTGTTTCCAGAAACTCACTGAGCCCTGGCTAAAATTTCAGCATGGCTCGCAGACCCTTGCCCACGGCCCTCCTTATTCCAGAGGGACGGCCCCAAGGACCGAGCCCCAGTGCCACCCTCTGGCTGAACGCTTGTCTGCATGGAGCTCAGCACCGCCCTCCGGCCGCAAAACCTTACCTCCTCCCCGCTGCAACCTGCACTGAAGGACATTTCTGACTAGTTGTGCCTCTCGATGTTTTGACTTCTGTGCATTTTTTAAAACACAAACCACAGGCTTAAATGTCAAACCATACTTAATGATGCCCCAAAGGAGTCAGAAAAAAGACAAACATAAGGCCATTTTACTTATAAACTACCTAATGCGGCCACACCCAATTTAATTGACGCTCTTGTTTCCCACTACTCCAGAGCACAGCCCGCTCTGGGCAGGATCCTCTTCTCCCTGCTCGTAAACAGAGCATTCCTGTTAGCGGCGGCCAGCGGGTAAGCTGTTGCCTCTGCTTCCCAAATGCCATTCCCTCCACCAAGGCTGTTGGGAAGCCTCACATTCTACCACTCTTTTTTATTGGGGTCCTAATCAACTGGGATTGCATCCTGGGTCCACTGCTTTCTTGCTACGTGACCAGAGGCAAGTTACTCAATCTAACTCTGCTTCAGTTTCTTCATCTTGAAAATGGGCATAATAATAAGTACCTGCCTCAGAGGGTCGAAGTAAACGTTGTAAGAGGTAAGTGTATTAAACATCTAAACCAGTACCTGGTACATAATAAGCACTCGACAAATACGGGCTATCACTTGTTGGCCAAGGTCAGTGTACCAGGGGTGCTTTCCCCAGACTGTAAGAACAATACTCCTTTCGACCTTTCATTACTGACTTTTACAAAGGATTACCCAGATGAAAATCTGAAGGAAGAAATATTTTCTTCTGTTTCTCTTTCCTTTCCACTTCTCCCCTCTCCCATCTCACCCTGTTTCAAAGAAGACAGGAAATAAATCTTAGCACAAGTAACTCTATTTAGACCGGTGAGAAAATCTGACAGTGGCTTCGACTAAGTAGCAGTATGAAGAGGATGTTTATATGGTACTTTTATAGTCCCAGTGTTGAGATGAAATTCTAAATGCATGTCCACAGACAGGTAACTGTGTTTTACGTGATTGGTACCAGCCTGAAGGTTAACCAGGCTATCCCAAAATTACTGTATGGTTGTTATATTTTGGAGAACATGATTTGACCTGCATTGTGACCAAATCCACATAATAAGACATATAATGATGACAACTAATCCACGTGTGTTTGTGCGTATGTGTGTGTAAAATTAAGCTTTCATTGCAGTGTACTTTTGAAAAAGCTATAGCCAAATTCTTCGGTTTCTTGTTCATAAATAAGTAGGCATAAATAAGAATATAGAACATTCTTAATCAATCGAAAAAATATCTGCAATTAAAAGTGTAGAAACTATAATAATTATCTGGTAGGTATTCAGGAAAGGGAAGTAACCAGAGCTCTATCTTCCACTAATATTATGCTAGGCACTTTACAAAGAACATTTTATACCTGAAAATTATTCTGTAGAAGAGATCTTATGCTCATTTTAAATATAAGGAGACTAAAGCTCAGATGGGAAAGTCACTTGCCCAAAGTCACAGAGCTGGAGGTGTGACAAGTCTTGAGTTCAAACCAAGATCTGTGTGATTCAAACCCACAGTCTCCTCCACTAAATAGTAATTATTGTATTATATACAGTTTGCAAGCATGAAACATGAACTTGCACAAGGATTGGATAACCGTTGGTAAAGGTCAATTATAGTAGTATTGCTCTGGATTTATATAATGCATCGTTTTCTCAGAACTCCAAAAATATTCAACGACTTATTCTCATAGCATATCCTTGAGGCCAGGAGAAGCAAGTATTATTTTACTAGATGTGGAATCTGGAAGAACAAAGAGATTCTGTAGTTTGCTCAAGGCCGTAGAGTTAGCAGGAAAACAAAATGAAAATGGAGGTCTTCACATCCCTAACCCAATACTTACCTTCATATCCCTAAACCAATACTTGCCTCCATTAAAAATGGTACCTCTCATTAAGTTTGCATAAGACCAGGTTAAGTAATAAACTTAACTTGTGTGTGCAGAGGGAGATAGTCTGTGAAATAATAACAATAATAATAACAATAACTGCCTTTGTTGGGTGCCTACTGAGTACGGAGTTCTTCCAGCTCCTGAATGAGTTCTAATACTCATGAAGCTCAATGGTATAGCTGACTTGCTCAAGGACACATAGTGGTGTGAGAAAGCTGATAGTTGAATCCAGACTTTTCTAGGTTTGAAGGTCCAGACTTCTGCCACGGAGCCACATCGATATGGATGTAAAATGCCATTCTCAAGCCCCAGGAGGAATATGGGTGATATTCACCACTACAAAATCCTACTCCGTTAAATGAGTTATGGTAGCACTGTAGGTTATAGTGGTGATTACGTGGATAAACTTACATAAAGTGCTCTAGACCAGTATCTGACATCATTAGTGATGTTGAAGGGAATTGTTTAAAGGACATTTGTCTCATTTCCATTGGGTTTGATTCCACCAAACAAGTTACATACTTTAATCCTTGTATCAAAAGGGCCATCTCTTCTTCATCAGGTGTTATTTACACATAATTGTATACAGTCAATCAAGGCCACCAAGACATGATTACTAAACAGAGTGGTTAGACGCTGAGCTAACGTCAGGGAACAATTCAGGAGTGTGAGACACGGTCCTTGCCTTTAATTTGAAATTCCAGTGTGGTTGGAAAGGCTAAAATGAAATCCTAATATAAACTTACAAAATTATTTCAATAGTGTAATTGAGCCCCTCGCTCGCCGAATGTGTGCAGAAATCACTGTGGAATGAATGTACATGAAGTGATTGGTAGAGTCAGAGATGCAGGAGAAAAACCGAGAGGATGTCCCACGAAGTGGCAGAGGAATTTACGGAAGGGGAGAGTGGTTCAGGGAAGATGGGATCTGGCAGTTCACTGATTCACCGATAAACTGCCAGAGAGTAGATAAGAGGGAGCAAGTATGCTATCTGTACCTCGGCGCAGGCGCGTGTTCAACAAAGCACTTCCTGGAGGCTGAGCCCCGTCCCCTGGGAGGTCGCCTCCTCTGAGTCCCCGCTCCCATCTGGTTGCTGCAGCTCTTAGGCAATGCCAAGTCCGTGCCATGGCATGAGTTTCAGAGCAATTCCCTGAGAGCTCTCTTCCTTCGCACTAAGATTTTTAAAGCTGCTCGCTAATGACTCTATTAATAGGGCCTATGACTTGTTCAAAGGGCCCACGGTAGAGAAATCGTTGGCATTTTTCTCTGTAGCTCTTGTTTAATACAAGAATGTGTATAGATGTATACATGTGGGTATATGTGTGTGTACATGTGGGTATATGTTTGTGTACGTATGCATCCATATACGTATGCCTATAGTATATGCAGGTATATGCATGTATGTATGTATACATTAATATATGTGTGCATATAGTATATGTGGGTATATGCATGTGTGTATGTATGCATCCATATACATATACCTATAGTATAAGCGGGTATATGCATGTATATGTACACATCCATATATACATGCATATTTGATTTGTGAGATATGTGATCCGTACCCGGGATGGTGCCAGATCTCAGGTTTGGTTAAATTCATCTCTTCAGGAAAGAAACACCCCTTCCCTTCACCTCTGCCCTGTAGGACATTAGCGAGGAATTTGGCTAATGGGGAAATGCAGGTTGGATTCCAGATAGACCAAATCGTTAAAAATTCTGCCTAGACTTTCTGTTCTAGAAGAATCTACTTGTACCCTCAGCTCTTCAGGCCACACCAAAAATGTAGAATTTTTTAATGCATCGTGACTATAAAACTAGGAGGGTTTTCACTGTAGTTGCGTGTTTTAAAAATTCAACGTTTATACTGAAATCGAAAAAAATTCAAGCCACAGAAGACACATTATTTTTCAAGAATAAAGTTAACCGTGTTTTTCTGTCTGGTAGAAAATAGAGCACTTCTTAAGCAGTTACGAGGCTGAATTGTGGATCCCCTGGCCATTGCTTCCGCTAGCATATGCATCAAGTAGCAAACTCTTAGCTTTGGGATGCTTGAGTTAGAGATCACCCAGATTGATGGACAGGTCCTCAACCATCTGGATTTAGGACAAATACAGATCTAGAATGACACTGAAGCACCACCGATTCCCAACTTTTCTAGAGCTTTGAAAGCTTACAGATTATTCTGCTGTCAGCAGAAATTCTATTCTATTCTATAGGGCATATAGAATGATACACATTCTATAACACTGCTCCATGGAGCTGTGTATCAGTTTCTGAGAACTATTTTTTTTTTCCTGAGAACTATTTTTGAGAATTTCACGGCACCTCCTCCTAGCTCATGGGATGTATCTAGAAGGGCTACAAAGCCAGACTTGAAAACCACTGGTCTCCACGTTGAATGACAGAACCCTGCCGCAGGCCACACACAGCTTTGTGCTCAACCTTTATAAATACTAAGTTCCCTCACTTGTCAGCTAACTGTGGAGAAAAAGTAAGGAAAACTGGTTACTCTTACAGAAAGCACATAGTCCTGCCTGTAGAGACAAGCCGGTAGTGTTCCTCTGTTGCAGCTGGAGTCGTCTTCTGATCCAATTACATCAGTACCTTTCTAGACACAACTTCCTTTGCATACCCACACTGCAATATGCATACGCCCCTCTCAAAGACTCATCCTTCTGAGCTGCTTAGACCCACAAATACCTCTTTTGCTCATGCCATTGGTCCCAGCTGCAGAAAGTTCCAGGGACCAGATGCAAATCAAAGTTAGTTGTTCTTAACCCCAACTGCACATTGGATTCACCAGGAGAGCTTTGGAAACTCCAGTGCCCAGTCGTGAGAACCACTGAGCTCACATAACTCCCCGGTGCCTAATCAACTTGACTTTGCTTTTTTTTTTCCAGTTAAATCATCTCTAACTTAGTGGATCCTTGACTGTTCTTGTCTGTGTTGCCTTTTCATAGCTTTGTGAATAGGGTTAGTCACTTTGTCTCTAGAGCCTGCTTCTCTGGATGGAAGGGATAGACATTAAGGATATGCTGGTCAAGCTTCAAAGAAGATTGTCATCTGATGTCACTGGAAATGACCAAAAGCAGTAGCACCAAGAGGGTGTGGGGGTAAAGCAAGATCACAGTGCAAGCCCTATAAACCAGGGATTTGGGAACTCTGTGGTAGAGACGCAAGGCGGCTCTGATAATTCAACACTTACAGAGGGCACATGGCTCCAGTAAGAGAAAGTAAGCCAAAACTGCACCTCGCTCCACTGTGAGTGGTTGAACCCCATTTTGTACACAAGGGTCATTTGCTCACCAGGACCTCCGGGACCTTTGACTAAACTTTACCTTGCATTAGGTCACTTGGACATTAAAATATAATCCAAAGTATGGTACAGGTACAAGGCTGAGATGGGGGGAGGGATCAGCTGAGATCATCTTATGGTGGTGCAGGGAAAACCATCTTTTACTGGATGATTTTTTTTATTTATTGAAAATATGTAACTCGCGCAACAAATGCACAATTTGACAGGTACTATTGCTTTGGCCACTGATTAAAAATGTGTCCATTTAAGGAAAGGTATCAGTAATTGTATACAGGTGATACTCTTCTCTGGAACAAAAACCAGAGACAGAAGTTCTCTGCACACTACGTGCACACTACGTAGCACACTATGTGCTAGCGTGGTCAGCTTCAATTCAGGGTCAGTGTTCTTCCCAAACTACCATTTGAGGGAGCGAGTGGGGGGAAAAGAAAAAGAAAGGGGAAGGTTATTCAGTCTTTAAGTAAGATATGGAGGAGCCCATGAAATGCCCCCAAGGTGAATGCTCTTCTTTCCGCCAGATTGCTATTCAAGAAGCATGGGCGGGAGGTGAATGGGACACTGAAGCCCATGCTGGGTCCTGTTGGTAGAAGGCTCAAAGGAGAAAACCCTGGGGCAGCTCCCCCATGCCCATCTCTTGGGAAGGTGAACGATGTGTCCTCCCGAGCAGCTCGCTCTGCGGGGCGTGCAGGGTCTGGAGAAGGCTAAGAAGAGGCCCAGAGAAGACCTGGCATGCTGACTCATGCCATGTGAAAGCTGGTCCGCTTGCTCCGCGTAGACTCTGATTAAACTCCTCTCTGTCTTCCATGGTTCCAGGCAGAAACCGGGGACGAGAACAAAGCAGCCAAGTGTGTTTCTGCAGAGAAAAGAGCGGTCTGGCGAAAACAGCCCTGACAGCTGGATTCTGTGGCTTGGCGAATTAAGGGCTTTTACATGTTTCATTCAAGACTCTGTTTAGTCTGGATACCGGGGATTTATATATCAATTTTTGGCTCTAGTGTCGCAGAGGTGGTTCTGATTTCCAGTGATTTCCTTGTCATCCGCAGTTGCCTACAGTGAGAGAAAGAGCTAAGAGCACGGGGTTGGGGGGTATGGACTGAACGGCAGGCTCAGTTAAAAGCTTGCCTTTCTTGCTTGGCTCTCCTTAAGGGGGTTTCTCATGCTGCCCCAAACCTAAGGCAGCCATCCTTAATCAGAAACACCTGGAGCGGGATGGGTAACCCGCTTTCACATTGGCTTTTGCAGAAGTGGCAGTGCATTGAGGACACATCTGGCAAGCTTCGAATTCACAAGTGTAAAGGATCTGGGGACCTGCTCACGGTCCAGCACAGCACGCGGAACCTCTACGCTCGCGGCTTCCCAGACAAGGACAAAGAATGCAGCTGCGGAGAGTCCGGCTATCGTGGGGGCAGGAGCCAGAGGAAGAGTCAAAGGCAGTTCCTGAGAAACCAGGGGACCCCCAGTAAGCTTCGCGCGGGGGCCCTGTCAGGGGAAGGCAGAGTGCTCTGCCGATGGACAACAGGGAGACGAGAAAAGGCTTGCTCCCTCTACGTTTGAGATCTTATCCATGCAGAGGTTTAGCGCCAAAAACAAAGAATTGTTCTGTTTAGAAGAGCGAAACTAAGTTGAAATCTGGGGTTTGTGGACATTTTAACTTAAGCATAGAATGAAAATATATTCAGTAAAAGTACTAGACACAAACTATGCACACACTTAAAAGAGCTAAAAAGGGGTAACAGGTGTGGGGAAGAGCAGAGGGTATAGTTTAGGTCAGTTTTAGTTTACATGAATACTAATGTCCTGATTTGTCTGCCTTGAGCTGCTCTTTAAAAAAAAAAGGAGGAAAATAAAAATTCGAGGTTTCATTGCTTATAGAGTTAATAAGAAAAATATAAATACTTTTTTTAAAGGTACATCTCTTGTAGGACAGTATTTTTTTGTTGTTGTTCTGGTTGACTGGCAGGGTCAAACTAGTCAAATTTGGCATGAAAAGCACTGCCTAGCATTTTCTTTATAAAAATTCTATCAGGCAACTCTGAAATTCCTATGATTATACAGATGTGAAAACCCAGTCTGGCACCTTCCGTAAAAGAATGAGAGTCTAGTGCCACCTAGTGGCAGATTAGGAAAAGTGACTCATTTCTGTGGCAATTCTTTTCTATACTGGTTTGGAAATGAGTAAAATACATTTTCTGTGTTGTTATTTTAAGTAGGCTGTACACACAACGTGGGGTTTGAAATCACGACCCCAAGATCAAGAGTCGTGTGCTCTAACCGACTAAGACAGCCAGGTGTCCCCCACATTGTAAATTAGGAAATCAAATCAATCACTAGAACAATAGAGGCTCTTAGCGCTGGATTTTTTATCCTGGACTCCACAGATGGATTTCAGGGGATTGTGAGCCTTCTAACATTTTATCCAAAATGATAAGTCTATTCTGTATATATGTGCACATTTTTCTGGATATCCCTAACTTTCAACACATTCTTAAATGAATCCCTAACCCAAAGGCTAAGAATGATTTAAGAGATCTTTTTTCCTCCTTAAGAGAAAATGCCAGGTTTAATAATTTACACAAAGATATCAAATGGAAAGCCGGAAGGGGCAGCCTCCACAGCAGTGACCACGAACACTGATTTTGTCTGACACTGAACACAAGTGGAGATGCCCGGGGCCGTTCTTTCAAACCATGTAGAATCTCACCTATTGAAGGACAGGAGTTGTTCGTGAGCACACTCAGTGCCCTGCTGACTGTCACAGAGGCGTTTCCTCCTCCGGAAACTGCCATCATGGCGGGATCCTGTGGCCAGTGCCTTTCTGAGTCCATGGCCTGGGTGCTCTCTTCTTCCTATTTTAGCAGCAGGCTGGAGAAAGAGGGCCCTGTGAGTATGTCCCCTCGGAGCCAAAGTGCATCTGGTAAGGAGGGGCCAAGGTTTATGCATTAAAGCCCGTGTCCAGCACACTATGAGCCTTGACCACATGTGCAGACCAGAGACCATGCCGGCCTACCCCTCGCATTGCCCTCCATCTGCCAGGTATTAAAAGTCAGCTGCCTGATAAAAGCATTTGCAAAATTCAATTTTTCTCTATTTTTTTTTTTTTTTTGTACAAATAGAAGGTGTCGAGAACATGTACCCTTTTGTAAAAGCAGCCCAGCGTTGTGGAAAGACTGTGGCCTTTAAAATCCGGTAGATTAGAACCCTGGCTCCCACCGCTGTTGGCTTCATAACCTTGCAAAATGTAAGCAGCATTCAGAGCTTCAGTTTTCCCGTCCGTAAGAATCATCACACCAAATTTATGAGTCTGTTCTGGCAATCTAATAAGTTTTTTTTTTTAATATAAGGATTTATTATAATAATACAGGTCTTCCAAGATTGTGGATTAGAGATAAATATGAACTGAATAATATATAGCAAAGGCCCAGTCAATGAGAGTCAGTATTATGATTAATACCATAATTGGGAATATAGATTTATGCAAACAAACTGCCTTAGCAGTTCACGTTGAAAACGCAGTACAGAAGTTCACGGCTTGTTGTGAGTGGAAAGGAACTGAGATGCACCCCCCTCTCCACTGGAGGGACAAAGGGCTAAGGCCAGGGGAACATGCCGTCCATCCACTGCTATGCAGCGCCCAAGCCCAGACAAGAACCCATGTTAATGCATATTCCCTTATTTCCAGAGTACAAGCCCAGATTTGTCCATACCCGGCAAACACGTTCCTTGTCCGTCGAATTTGAAGGCGAAATATATGACATAAACCTGGAAGAAGAGGAATTGCAAGTGTTGCGACCCAGAAACATTGCCAAGCGCCACGATGAAGGCCACAGGGGGCCCGGAGGTCCCCAGGCTGCCGGCGACGGGGACGCAATGCTGGCAGACAGAGACAATGCCCTGGGCCTGCCCACCACCGTCCGAGTGACTCACAAGTAGGAAGGCTTTAGGTGTTCTCGGGGCCTGAGTTCCCAGTCATCTTCCCCTCTCCATTATCACTGTTTTGCTTCTTTTTTTTTTTATTATTATTATTAAAGATTTTTATTTATTTGACAGAAAGAGAAATCACAAATAGGCAGAAAGGCAGGCAGAGAGCGGTGGGGGGAAGCAGGCTCCCCACTGAGCAGAGAGACCGATGCGGGGCTTGATCCCAGGACCCTGAGATCATGACCTGAGTTGAAGGCAGAGGCTTAACCCACTGAGCCACCCAGGCACTCCACTCTTTTGCTTCTTCATAAAAAGTGATATTGCTCGGCTGTACAGGGTCCAGAGGTTGGCCTGCAGAACAACTGGAGTTTAAAGAAGCAAGGGGGTGTCCAAACAGTTGTACATTTGGACACGTGCTTTGGGTTCAGTTTCACGTGAAGGCTGATCTGCTGGGAATTTAGCCAGAGCAGTTCTATCACATCTTAACTTAGCAGGCATGGAGCTCTGCCCTTGAACAGTTACCTTTGTGGGAGTCTAGGAACTTGATAGAAACCAAGACTGGCCTGTAGTGGCTCAGAGGAGCTGTACACTCATACCCCAAAGGAGGACTGAGAGTCCAGGAGAAGCTTCTGGAGAGGTGGGATGTGGTGGGAATGGAGATAAGATGCAGAAACACCTAACTAGCCAGGGCAGATCCCAGAGGGCAAGGAGGGCCTCAGGAGTTATGGAGGCAGGGAAGGAGATGATTACCCCACAGCTGTAATGCACCACCTCGTTCTCCATTTCCTTCCAGAATCGTTACTCTCATGAGAGAGAAAAATTTTTCTTTCTGAATTTAGTAGCCAGGGTTTTTTCTTTCTCATTCTATCACTTTGGGGAGACCCGGTATTACGAGCTCTGGCAGGATTTTTTATCTTTGGGACTGGTCTTCCCGTGCCTGTGCAGTTGACCTTGAACAAGACAGGGATTGGGGACACAGACCCTTCCCCTATTCCACAGTTGAAAATCCACTTATAACTTTTGACTCCCCAGAAACTTAACTGCTAGTGGCTTACGGTGGACCAGAAGCCTTAACAATGATATAAACAGTCAATTAACACTTATTTCATATGTATCATATACGATATTCTTACAGTAGTGTAAGTTAGAGAAAACAGTGTTGTTAAGAAAATCATAAAAAAGAATGAGGAGAAAATATGTTTACAGCTCTGGACTGTGTTTGTTAAAAAAAAAAAAAAAAAAAAAAAAAAAAAAAAAAAAAAAACACCTTTAAGTGAACCTGTGCTGTTCCAGCCTGTGTCATTCCAAGGTCAACTGTAGTTGTTAGAATTACATGCTAGGAGATTCAGACCAGGATTTGTTTCTCTTTCAGTACCGATCAACCCCCTATCCCAATATTTCTATGCCGTAGGGGTATTTCTTTGCTTCGAACTGAATGGGGTACTTGAGGCAGAGTCTTTGTAACAAAATGAATAGGATAATAACCCCTTTCTAACTCTGCATCTCTTCAGTCAGACAACTTGCTTCCATTGTAACCGTGGAAACCTCCATGTCTCCTATATAGTTGACAAGGCTTTCAAATCTGGACTTTTCCGGTGGTCGCTGTTCTTGCGGACATGAATATTGAACGTTGCTGTAAAAGGGGATCTCAGTAAGGGTCTCTGACACCATCCTTTCTGCACCCGGATGTCCAGGAGACATTCCCACATATCCTTGCCTAGGGCTCAGCTTCAAACTACTGCTTGCTTCCAAATTAAGAGTTTAGAAGACAATGTTGTTCCCTTTGCTATTTCTAATGGTTTTTTTTTTTTTTTTTAATGCAGATTAGCTTATAAACCTATTTCTAATGTTCTGGGTTTGTTTGTTTTTGCAGGTGCTTTATTCTCCCAAATGATACAATCCACTGTGAGAGAGAACTGTATCAATCGGCCAGAGCCTGGAAGGACCACAAGGCGTACATTGATAAAGAGGTTAGCCACGGCTGTGATTGGAAGGTGTAGTCCAAAGGCAAACCCGGCTCGCCAGCTCCATGGTGGCCGGGAGGGCTCGTTGTGTGTCCACTTCATTTATTTTATTTATTATTTTTTTTACAATGACATCAACGTGAAAAATAGCGTAGCAACGTATTTATCTTTCCCTGGAGATAGAGTGATCATCCTCTCTGAAAACAAAATAGGGAGTGAGAAAACCATGGGGATTGGCTCGAGGACCTGTCGAAATCTCCTCGAGGAAATGATCCAGTCGTAAGCAAGGCACCTGCTGATGTTTGTCTCAGCGGGAACATGAGCGGGAGGACCGGAACATCATCGGGTCATGATCATCATGACCAGCGGGAACATCGTGGTAGACATGCTCTGTGCCCAGTTTGTTTCCAAGCTAATTACCATCTCAGGGGATAGCCGGAATGATGGAACACAAAAGACGAGGTGAAAAGAGGGGCACTCGGCACACAAAATCCTGATCTTCAGATGTCATTGTTCAAATATGTGTCTTCCAGATTGAAGCCTTGCAAGACAAAATTAAGAATTTAAGAGAAGTGAGAGGACACCTAAAAAGGAGAAAACCAGAGGAATGTGCCTGTAGTAAACAGAGGTGAGTGCGGACTCCTGGCGGTCTTGCTTCCAAACTTCTGTTTCCACAAGCTCCAGGGATAAGAACTGGGCTTATTTCTCTCTTACGCCAATAGAAAACTTAATAAATTGAATTTGTTACCATACACTGTAATGACCTAAACTCCTTAGGTTAAATGAAATATGTCATAAACCTAAGCCGAAGCTTTAAAAAGCCCTATTAAGCTAAGATCGTTAAAGTAACTACTTTCTTTCACTTCACTTCTGCTTTTGTTGTTGTTTTCTTTTCTTTTCTTTTCTTTTCTTTTCTTTTCTTTTCTTTTTTTTAAGGGACGCCCGGGCGGCTCAGTTGATTGAGCAATTGTCCAGCTCTGGTCATGATCCCCGGGTCTCAGGATCAACCTTCATGCTGGGCTCCCTACCCAGCAGGGAGCCTGCCTCTCTCTCTCTCTGCCCCTCCCTCCTGCTCAGCTCTCCCTCTCTCTCTCTCTTTCAAGTAAATAAGTAAATAAAATCTTTAAAAATAAAAGAAAATGAACTGTCTGATCGAATGTGAGACTACGAAGACTCACTTTTCAATCTTCTTGCCCGTAGCTACTATAATAAAGAGAAAGGTGTAAAAAAGCAAGAGAAAGTGAAGAGTCATCTCCACCCATTCAAGTAAGTGAGTCTCTGTTTTCCGCATTTGCTGGGAGTGGAGGACTGTCCACTGGGCACTTCTGAAACATAGTTGGGGCCCCTACGTTCCACGTAGTGCTGCTTGCAAGCAAGCAGATTTAGCCAGGAAGGCATAGAGCCCAAGAAGTTGAAAACAAAGCCCATACCTTGCCAAGAGACCACGGGATGCTTTCGGAATCCTTTGAGCGGGAACCACAAGGAGTTCTGCTCTAATTCTGAGTGTGTTTTCCATCCGTCTGTGGGGTGGTACCTGGATTTTATTCTATGCCCTGCTTTCTCTGGATAGTGATTGGGAAATGGAACCGTCTTGAATAGGATGGTGCGTTCCACAGAGTGGTCTGCAATCATGCTGAATTCTGAAAGTTGGGAGAAATACACATTTTTTTAAATAACAGTAAAATTTGCACGTGAAGGGGATTTTGGATTGAGCCTCAACAAAAGTTGAGTACTTTATGGAAAAAAAAAAAAGCAAAATAATAGCAAAAGGAATTCTTTCCAAGCCATCTAATCCCACTAACCATGGACTTTATTGCCAATGAGTCCCGAGTCCCCATGGAGTTAAGCCATTTGTCCAAATGCTGTGGTTAGCGGGGTCCATGGATTCATGCTGACATTCCTTTCCACCAGTGTTTCCATGTAAATAAGAAAGAAAATGTTGATCCTTTCAAGCTCAGTAAAATTCTAAGAGAGTTGTCACTTAACGAGTTTGTCTTCACTCTTGCCTATTAGAGTTCGAGGTCCTCTGTGAAAAAGAAAAGTCATTCATTATTGTGTGTCTGCCTCTTTGTGTGAGGTTCATAAGGACGATAATATTTTTAGTCAGGAAAGTGCTTTCTGATCCCGAACGCATCCCTTCTACTGGAACAGGGAAGCTGCTCAGGAAGTAGACAGCAAACTGCAGCTTTTCAAGGAGAACCGCAGAAGGAAGAAGGAGAGGAAGGAGAAGAAACGCCAGAGGAAGGGGGAGGAATGCAGCCTGCCTGGCCTCACCTGCTTCACCCACGACAACAACCACTGGCAGACGGCCCCATTCTGGAACTGTAAGTGTTGCACGGTTTTGGTTTCGAGGGTTTTTTTTTTGGTTTTTAGAAATATATTCCCCAGTTTTGTGGCACCTGGGCGGCTTCATGGGTTAAGTGTTGACTCTTGGTTTTGGCTCCGGTCATGATCTCAGGGTCGTGAGATCAAGCCCCACATGGAGCTTCTCACTCAGCATGGAGTCTGCTCCTGACTCTCCCTCTCCCTCTGCCCCTCCCCCCCACTCACGCTCTCTAAATAAATACATAAAATCTTTTAAAAAGTCATTCTTGGGGTTCCTGGGGGGGTTCAGTGGGTTAAGCCTCTGCCTTCAGCTCAGGTCATGATCTCAGGGTCCTGGAATCAAGCGACCCCCGCATCGAGCTCTCTGCTTGACAGGGAGTCTGCTTCCTTCTTTCTCTGCCTACTTGTGATCTCTCTCTCTCCCTCTCTGTCAAATAAATAAATAAATAAATAAATAAGATCTTTTAGAAAAAGAAAAAAAGTCATTCTTTTCCCCAGTTTTATTGAGCTCCAATTGACACACAGCACCTTCCAAGTTTAAGGTGTATGGCATAATGACCTGACTTCTGTGTATGACCACAGTAAGTTCAGTTCACATCCATCACCCTATCTGAGTTGCTGCTAACTGCCGCCATGTGGAGAGACACCGACTCACACGACAGTTACTAAGATGAGGGCTTCAGCAGCCTGAAATCGGGGATCTAGAATGATTTAAGAGGAGACCATCATATTGTGTTCTGTACCGGCAACTAGAATGATCTTGCCGAAAATTACTATTTTCTTTGGAAATCAGTTTCCATATTTTATTTGAAAATACCATGCTCTCCCTGGGTGTGTCTCCTGATGGTGTTATTTCACATACAGCCCACTCCAGGCAGAGCTCCTACCCGGTAAGGCTGGGTTTAGTCTTATCTGTTACCAAATAGCTAAATGGATGGAGTCTTGCCTTGAATACATTTTATTTCATGTCATGTTCTAAGTGTAATAAAAGGAAGGGAAAACCCCTTCAATGCAGGGTCTGTATTTGAAATCTCAGTCCTCTTTAGTACCTAACACTATGCCCACAGAAGAATAGGGACTTTAGAAAATATATGGTTTTACATGGAATTGCTGATGATATGACTAATAGCAATGTGCACTTTTTTTTTTTTTTTTTTTTTGGAGAGAGGGCACAAAAGCAGGGGTGAGGAGTAGGAGGGCAGAGGGAGAGGAAGAGAGACAATCTTAAACAGGCTCCACACCCAACACAGAGGCAATGCGGGACTCAATCTCACGACCCTGAGATCTTGACCTGAACCAAAATCAAGAGCTGGACACTTAACCAACTGAGTCACCCAGGTGCCCCATCGACTGTAAACTTTTAAAATTCACACTTACAGTGCTTTAGTGGCCTATGCACAGTATTAACAGAGGTCATCTAGAAATAGTGCCCTCAATTTTTGTGACACATCATCTGATTGAAGTCTTACCATCCCAGGAAGTAGCTAACACTGCAGACCTTCTCCTTGAAAAGAGCCCAGGAGACCACCTGTGTCAATATTTCTCAAAGTAGGATTTGGAGACCCCAGGAACCCCAGATGATTCTTGGGGATTTCAGTCCTATCTCTGAGGATTTCTGTTTTATCTTTCCATTTTGATGCTTTTTGATTTCAGTGTCTAAGTTTGCATTTTCATTTCCAGCCACATTGAGGCCAAGTGAAGTCTTAGACTCATAGCATTTAATGTTTAATCTCATTCCCTAAACTGGGGCATGAGGATCTCTGAGGGTCATTCAGGTTGCAGGGGTCCGTCCTCCACCAAGATCCGGGCCAGGGCACCAGAGGCACAGCAGCCTGAAAAATCGTTTCTGCGGGGCAAGGATGAATAGATGAATAGGCAAGGAGCAATGGGGACATTTAGGGCAGGGAAACTGCTTTGTGTGACACTAGACTAGTGGGTACACGGCGTTATACATTTGTCAAAACCCATAGAACATACAACACCAAGAGCGAACCCTAATGCAGACTATGGACCTTGGGTGATGACGTGTCAATGTCGGTTCATCTGTTGTCACAGATGTGCCACTGTCATGAGGGATGTGGCCAGTGGGGAAGGTTGGGCATCATGGGCATAGGGTTCTCTCCAGAAATTCTCTGCCTTCTGCTTAGTTTTGTTGTGAACCTTTTTATGCCCTAAAAAGTCTATTAAAATAAAATTGGGGAAAAAAATCATTTCTCACTCATTGTTTAAAACCTCTTTTTCAGCTTGAGTGTGTTTAATATTGGTTGCTGGTTGGGGGGAGGGGGGAGGTGCCTGAGTGGCTCAATTGGTTAAGCATCTGCCTTCAGTTCAGGTTGTGATCCCAGAGTCCTGGGATGGAGCCCCAGGTCGGGCTCTCTGCTCAGCAGGAAGCCTGCTTCTCCCTCTCTCTTTCTCAAATAAATAAAATCTTTAAAAAAAAAAAAATACTGGATGAGGGTTAAGCAGTATGTAGTTATAAGAGTATCTCCTCTAGGGACACCTGCGTGGCTCAGTCAGTTAAGCATCTGCCTTTTTTTTTTTTTAATATAATTTTTTATTTTTTATAAACATATATTTTTATCCCCAGGGGTACAGGTAAGCATCTGCCTTTAACTCAGGTCATGATCCCAGTGTCCTGGGATCAAGTCCCTTATCAGTCTCCTTGCTCATCAAGGAGTCTGCTTCTCCCTCTGACCCTCCCCGCTCTCATGCTCACTCTCGCCCTCAAATAAATAAATAAATCTTAAAAAAAAAAAAAGATTAAATGAGTTAATACATGCAAAGTACATAATGGACAGTGAATGCTCATTAAGTGTACCTATCCCAATTGTTTTTAAAAAAATCTTGCTGGACAGCACACTTTGAAAATGCAATTATCATTGCAAGAAAGGTCAACAAATTTGGAAACTGCCTTTCTATAAAAGAAGACCAGGTAGTTTGTTTTGTTTTGTTTTGTTTTAATTTGACATCTGTTTTGTATACTTTCCACAGTGAACCTCTGCGTGGTACGAAACGGTTCATAGTCATAGCCCGCCCATTTCATCTTAAAAATTGTTGGGACACCTGGGTGGCACAGTTTGTTAAGCACCCCACTCTTGGTTTCCGCTCAGGTCGTGATCTCAGGGTCATGAGACTGAGCCCCAAATTGGGGTCTGCACCGAGCTGGGAATCTGCTTGAGATTCTCTCTCTCTCCCTCTGCCCCTCCCCCCATGCATGTGTGCGTGTATGCTCTCTCTCCCAAATAAATAAATCTTCAAAAAAAAAAAAAAGTTGTCTACAATGATCAGAATAATCCCCTTTCTGCGTACCATTTGTGAGTGTGACCATGACGCAGAGAACAAGCAAGGGCACAGCGTCCTTCTCTGTACTATGTAACTATTTTTTTTCCTTTTTTAAGAAAAGATCAAAATAACCATAATACAAGTTCTGATCATTTCCTTCCCATTCTCCACTCACTCACCCTTACTTCAGAAACCACTGCCTGATGGTGGGGGGCAAATGAACGTGCCGGAAACCTCACGGTGGCCTGAAGTCTGTATTCACTATCATAGATGGCCACTGTTCTCCCCATTCTCCACCTGTTCCCACGGCAAACTGTTTAGGGAGGAGTAGAGTATAATTTTTTTTTAACATCCAACCACATAGTAGTTACAAGACAGAAAATGTGCCCCTTGCAGTATAAAGATAAGGAAATGTTAGAACGTCTAGCCTGCTCTCTTCTCATTGTTGTTTCCTTCTTTTCATTTCGCTGTTCTGTGTTTACAACAGTGGGATCGTTCTGTGCCTGCACGAGTTCTAACAACAACACCTACTGGTGTTTGCGGACTGTCAACGAGACGCATAATTTTCTTTTCTGTGAGTTCGCCACTGGCTTTTTGGAGTATTTTGATATGAATACAGATCCTTATCAGGTAAGTCGGTATGTTTTCGTGGGATGACACCTGTTGACGGTGAACAGCCGGAACCTGAGCTTACCCCTCCCGTCCTGGCCTCTTCGTCCGCAGCTCACCAACACCGTGCACACGGTGGAGCGGGGTATTTTGAATCAGCTGCATGTACAACTCATGGAGCTCAGGAGCTGTCAAGGGTACAAGCAGTGCAACCCAAGACCGAAGGGCCCGGAAGTTGGTAAGGGGGGAATAAGGTTTTGTGTTTTTTTGTGTTTTGTTTTTTTTCCTGTATTTTCTGGGAAATTCTTTGTGTTGTCGGGTTTTCTACCTGTGAAGTGTCTCCAGGCATAGACGCAGAGAGTTTAGGATACTTACACGGGAGGCTTGCCAGGCAATTCCGAATGTAATGTGTTCTCTGAGTTTACCTCTGAGAGCATTAATGAAACAGCTATCGCACCAAAGATTGGGTGAGTGTTTCATTCTAGTTTCTCGCACACATTGGTTCTCCTAGTGAATCCTCCTGAACGAAGCATCCACTGGGGCAGGTTGGATGAAATCCTGGGGGATTTATCTGTTCTTGCTGTCAACAGGCATAATATAGACTCAAGGCAAACTGGGATATCCTCAAATTTTTAGGTGAATTTGGACAGAAACACCCAGTGCCCTGTTTCTGCTTATCCCACAGCTGGGAGCTGCCCCAGGGGAATCCCTGCCTGGAACATGGGATTAGATTTCTTTTCCCAGGATTTTCCCTCTGAAACTAGAGATACTTGAGTAATGCACTGTCTGGGGCTCTAACAGCGTTGGAGGGCCCATACGGAATCAGCCAGATGTCCCCTCTCTGGGCTGCTGTGTTAAACTTACTTATCGCTTTGTTTCATAGAGCTGCAGATCTTTTCAGTCTGTCCCCGCCCTTTCCTAGTTGATGGGAATACTGATTTCCTCGTAATTCTGGTAGAACTATAAATTCCAGCAGTCCACAGAAGGAAGGAGAAGGAGCTGGCACTGGCAAGAGCATGCGTGTCAATAGGGCTGGCCAACCCCAAAAGGGCAAAGTGCAGGGTGCCCAAGCAGGGGAGGACACTTTGCAGGAACCCCTTGTATGCAACAGCAAGTCCTGGGTCATGTGACCAGAAAGGGGGGAGTGCCCATCCCCAAAGGATCAATGTCCACCACCAGTCATTTCTACCATTGTAGGGTCCTGAGGCTTTCAAGCTTTGAAGGGAATTTCCTAATTTTCCTAAGGGAAATTCCTTAATTAAATTAAATTCCTTAATTTCCTAGGAAATTATAAATCCTGCGAGGGGGGGTTACCTCACAGCCATCAGCCAATCCTTCTTCATTAACACCTTACTCAGATGAATGGCCAGCAGAAAAGGGCAATCCTGATTTGCAAAAGAGGTCTTTTGGTCACGAACCCACTGAGCTCAAATCTTTCCAGATATCCTTGCTTCTCTGAGCTTTTCCTCAAATCTTAGCCTTTCATACACCAAGAAGAGGAGAGGGGAGGTAAAAAGCCCAATAAGGCCTAGAAATTAAAGCAGTTTTAGAAGCATTAGAAATATGACACCCAAACATTTCTCCCCCAAAAGACCTAGCTCTCTTACAGGTGGTGACATAACTGCCCAGAGAAGTCTGACAGTCCCTTGATGGGATGACACACCCGGGGGGAGCCCCTGAGGGCTGTTTGGCCCAAAGTAGTCCTCTCCACCTTCTAGACATTTCCTCAGAGAGATGACCATTGGCCCCCTTTTTTTTTTTTTTCAAGTGTTTTGTCTCAAAATAACCAGGATTTTACTGAGACTGGAAGGACTTCTCTTCCTGCTCTTAAATGGGCTCTCCTTCCTTCCCATTTCTTTCATGTCTCAAATGAACTCCTCTGCATTTTTATCTCAGACCTTTTTATTTATAGCCCTCAAGCCTCATTTTGAACCCGTCTCTAGAAAAGTCCTGTGGGACTCCAGCCCTGTCTGCATTTAACACAATCTGTTTCTTTCCAGGATTTAGATGTTGTGCATGGGAAACTACGTAGTGAATGGTGTTATGAGTTCTAAAGCTAACGTAAATTACTCTTGTATTTTCCTATGTCAGGAAATAAAGATGGAGGAAGCTATGGCCTGCACAGGTATTCACCCTTTTTTATTCTCCCCCGCAGCTTCTTTTCCCAATAATTGCATGATCCAGCCATTTCAACTAATTTCCGTTTCTCACTGTGTGGCACAGAGCATAGTGTGGGGTGCGTGCACATGCTAATAACATTCGCCACCAGATTGTGTCATTGGTTGCGGATCTGTCATTTTGCTTTTAATCAGCTGACTGTCACCGCGGGGTGTCTCTCAGAGCCTTGCCTCCATATGCGTTTGCTCATTAGATGATGCTTTTAAGCATGGAATGATGTGAAAGGGGAAAACAAACAAACAAACCAGAATGATCTTTGGGAACCCTGGGGAGGAGTTGGGAGAATGATTTCCCTTGTGGGGCTCACATATGGATTTGCTGGAGAGGCTTCATGGAAACTAGTTTGAGATTTTTATGAAATATAATGTTAAAGACCCAGAAGGAGTGATGGGAATTTCTAGAGCATTCTGAAGCTGAAGTTGGAGGAAATCGAAAGAGCTTCCTTGCTAAGAGGCCTTAATTAACTTGGGTGGTGAAAAGCATCAGTGTTACGATCCAGAAGGCTCTGCTGGTGGTGAGTGAGGAGAAGGCACTAGGGTCAGGGACCAAGAGGCCTCCGCATTAGCACAGAGATGGTAATGCCTGACGCACCCAAACTTCATAAATGGGCCTCAGCCCAGCCATCTTGTTCCCTCTGACCCGCCCACACATCCTTCTTAACTCAATGTAATGTGTGTGCAAGGTGATGGAGTGTTACCTGTCGCCTTCCCACCGCCCCACGCCAAAATTCCCTACCAAAGGACAAATCTAAGGAAACTCTGTAACTCAGAATGCCCAGCGTTTTTGGATCCCACCGTTCTGTAAGGCAGGGGGCGAGCTGGATGTCCGCGGATAGCCACATTACAGGCGGGAGGGAAATTATGAATCGGGGTTCCTGAGAGAGTGTCTGCCGGTCACACCTGGGGGACTCGCTGGATACCCAAAAGCAGTGTCTGATGCGACCTCTCCTGCTTGCGGTGTCCTGATGGACTGAAAGGGAACAGATGCCAAACAAGCCACCCCTTGTGTGGAACTGCCGAAAATCCTGTCTCCACATGGTGTCTGCGTGTACGCCGCCCTCCAGTGACGGCACTCCTGACAGGCTTCTTCAGAAGCCGGGACTCTTCGAGAAGACTCTGATTTTTTTTTTTTTTTTTAGAAAACTAATTAAATGCATTTTTTAATCATAAAATCTCATTATAAAAGACTTTGAGAAAACCGGTTAACGACCAAACCTGAAGAATATGAAATTTGAGAATTCAGCAGACCAGTGTTTCAGAAACATTCACCTTGCACAAGACTGACTACATAATAGTTTTAACTGCCTTCAATTTTGTGTATTTTGAAAATCTCATCTTTAGATTCGTTTCAAAATGGCCTTTTGAGAAGCAAGTCTGTTCCTTGTTCAGCTTCATTATTTATTTTATTTCTTGATGGCTGGAGCATGTGCCTGGGGCTAGGCCCCCCAAGAGGCTCGCTGACTCTCCCCAGGTCATTTTTCCTGTTAGGACAAGCACAGAGTAAGGGCACCACTCAGAAAGTAGCCCCCATGACTCAGGCGATCATTTTTGGCTCTAGTTGAAAGCAGTCATTTCTGTGTTGCAAAATAGAATAGGAGCAACAGGTTGAGGAGGTGTTTATTTTTCCCATTGCTTAGGAAAGCTAATGCCACTGCCTTTTGATGTCCTGGAAATACTCCTGGGAGGCACGGTGGGCATCCAGCAGCTGTGTGGAGCAGCCCAGGGCAGGGGGCGGTTCTGGGCGGCCTCATGCTGGTGGGGCTACTCCCGGGCCCCCAGGGTGCCGCCCTTTGGAGACCAGCAGGCCATACGGCGCTTCACCCTCCACAGCCAGGCTTCTGCACACCTTGCTGTTGCGTGTTTTGACTCATCTCCCCTGGAACAGCAGCTATCGCCTTGCAGATGGATGTAGATGAGCGAGCTGGGTGATAGGGACTGGTTAGCATGGAGGAGTCAGTCTGCCTTGGGTTCAAGTCCTGCCTTGCTAAGTAAGAAGATGAGAACAGAACCTGGCATGTATCAAGCCCCAGGAACGATGAGTGTTATTAGTAAGGTATATGTGAGATATGAAACATTAACACGAAGGAGACAGTACTTGAAAGGGAATAGTGACATCAAAATTCCGAAGAATGCTCCTGTGTTTTATAAGAGATAGCCACACAAATAGAGATAGTCATCACCACCACCGCCATCTCGTTCATCACTCTTTGGCAATACAGAGTTCTCTTTTTTCTGAACTGCCTGGACTTCTTGAAGGACAGAACCCAACCTCCACGGCCCCGCTCTGGGTTGCTTTAATGAAGTTTTACCTGGTTCTCTTCTCTCTGCCATGTTTCAGGACTCCATTTTCTTTTTTCCTCTCCATATTTCTTCCCAGTTCCACTGAAAAGTAATTGGCATGCGTCACGTCTAAGTGCATTTTATTCGTAAGCTGCCTGGCTAACCCCGTTGGACTTTTCTGTTTAAGAGGCTTGACCAAGAGTTGGATCAAGGTCAGGGTTTAGGGTTAAAGGGACCAGCCTCCTCAGGTAACAGAGGGCTGAGGTTCGGAGTTGTTAGGACATGGGTCAGAGGCAAAGCTGCTGTGTGGGACGAAGGCACTGAAATCCAGCCAAAGTTCTGCTAGACAGGCCATGCCCACTGGTGGGTTAATTTTTCTTCACACCACAGCGGCCACCCTGGTCGGGATCAGGGGCAGAGACAAGTCAGGATCGTCTAAGCTCCCAAAGAATTATCAGAATTTGGTCTTACTTTCCCACCAGTGATTCTATTCCCAGTGCCTTGTTTCTTATACCATAGAAGAAGAAACGAAAATATTGCAGGACTCAACCCTTCCTCCAAACGGAGGAGTGAAATTTACCTGTAATTGGCTTCAAAATCGAGAGAAAGGTGCGGGAATTAATCCTCTCTCATCATTCAATGGTTAAAGAGGGAAAGAATGTACGTGGCCACCTCTATGCATGCCACTGCTTTCTAGGAGAACATAGTCAAGTATTACCATTACAACATAGAAATCAAAGTGCTCTGACGGGAAAAACATGACGCTATAAGAGCCATGTGGGGCCCCTAACCCACCCCAGGGAATCCTGGGAAGCTTCCCAGGGAGGCAGCATTTAGTGCTGCATGCAGAAGGCAAGGCTGGCATGATCTAGAATAGGATATTGAAGAAAGAAAACCATTCCAACTAGAAGGGAGTGTTTTTTCAAAGTCAAGATTCATTTGGGGGAATTGTGATCAATTCAAAGTTAGGACAAGGAAAGGAGGTGAGGGGTAAGCAGAAGAGGTAAACAGAGCTGTTTCATGAAGAGTGCGGTATGTAGTGTGACCACAGAATTTGTCTTCCAAACAGGGATGTTTTGACCATAGAGGGAGTACTAAAAATAATTAAAATGATCTAAATGTGATATGTGTCTTTGCTGATCAATGACTTGACCAATGGATGTATCAAATAATTGTATTTTAAAATGATTTTCTAAACTAAAATTCCAAAAATTCTGGACAAATGCTTAATGGAAGAGGGTGCCAGTCCAACACACATAAACAGGACCCTCCCAGGCAATCTAGACAATTTGGTTACCCTGGTTGCATACTGCATCCCAGGATTGGATCTTTATCCTGAATGTAGTAGGGAGATATTCAAGACTGTTATAACCTATGAGAAATAATATGATAGGGGGCGCCTGGGTGGCTCAGTAGGTTGAAGCCTCTGCCTTCGGCAGAGGTCATGATCCCAGGGTCCTGGGATGGAGCCTCACATCGGGCTCTCTGCTCAGCGGGGAGCCTGTTCCCCCCACCCACCCCTGCCTACCTCTCTGCCTACCTGTGATCTCTGTCAAATAAATAAAAATAAAATCTTTGAAAGAAAGAATATGATAGTATTTGGGTCGATCAGATTAGGTAACATACATAGTTGCAAGGACAGTTTTGTGGGTCAGCTTAGTCCCAAGGTCTGACTCCACTGTTTTCTAATTTGGGGACAATTTCTAGCTGCGTTACCTAACTTACCTTGTTCCCACACTCTCCTAAGTTCTTTACATATGATAAATCACTTAACTGTCACAATAATTTTGTGAAGGCAGTACTGTTACTGCCATTTTATTGATGAGAAAATTTAGTCACAGAGACACCAAGTAACTTTCCCAAGATTATATAGCAGATAAATGATGGAGTACCTACCCAAGGAGTCTGGAACTAGCATGTGCTTTTAATCTACATACCATGCTGTTTCACTCAAACAATTTATTTAACCTTTTAACTTCATTTTCTCGTCTGTAAAGAGGTGATCGTACACAGATACATAACACATAAAGATTACATGAACTGATATCTGAAAAGGGCTTAGCCCTGACTGTACATTATTCATTTTTAATTATTTTTTATTAGCATATGCATTACTTGTTTCAGGGGTACAGGTCTGTGATTCATCAGTCTTACACAATTCATTCTATGAACGAAGTTTGATAATTAAGTCAAATAGTGAGAGAAATAGCAAAGAGCCCTAGAATTTTGAAGGACATTTACCATCCCATTAATGGGTAATGAAATTAGAGGCTTTTTAAAATAATGAAATGTTAAGAAAGAAGGAAAATTATGTGCATTTGCCCCAATAAGCAGGTATGTGCTTTTAATCAGCCATTGACTATGCAAAGTTATTCATCTATAGATAAATGACATAGCTTACTATTTGTAGTTCTATACTGCCTTCTTAGTGGAACGTTCATGGTCTTGTATCTGTAAAATAAATAGGTGTTCTTGCAATTCATCAATAAAATTAGTGCCCTAGAAATCTTCTTTGCATAACAAATAAAAAGGTACATATGATTGATAGGCTTTTAGTTATGTTCAGGGCACTGAATTCAGAGTCTCTGGAATTTCCAAACCCAAAGTGAATTCCATTTCAGCCTAAAACATGCTGTGTTTCAAGCAGCACGAATGTCACACACAAGGCACACTGCTTTGGTCCCAAATATGGAAACTCCGTGCCTTCAGAAAAATATTCAAAGAGAACACAAAAAAACAGGCAAGGGCTTTGGAGAAATGAATGGATATGTTAGCACAGATACTCTGCTCGGGCTCTCTCACTTTTGGAAAATCAAATGAATGCCTTCAGAACTGAAACCTGGAGGAGACTAGCCGTATCAGCGAAAACACCCCTCAGTTTAGCAACCATCAACAGAATTCCAGTACTTGTGAATTTCTGGTTGACCTAGTACTTGCCCCTTGAAATTATGGACATCTAGCCTGGTGAAAGTCAAAGTGAGCTTCTGAACACAAGTCGCCAGGACCATCTAGAGGTGGGTGCATAATGGAGGGGCTCCCACCATGCTGAGGAAACCCGATGGGAGGCATAAGAGGGTCACGAAATTGTAGAGGGAGTGATGCTCAAATTTCATTTTGAAGGCTGAGAGTTAACTCAGATGATGAGGCAGGGAAGTAAATTCTAGGAATAAATGCCAGGGCTGAGAAGGGAGAGAGCCTGGTGTTTTCAGGAAACTACATTGTTTTGGCGAGGCTATGGCAGAGGCCACGTGGGGAGCAGGAACAGAACAGGCTGAAGAAGTCGGTAGGCATCAGGCAGTTTCTGTAGAAACAACTCTTTCTGCTTCCTAGGACACCAGGAGTCCTTGTGGATTATACCACTGCTCCAAAAGAGGGACAACATCTACCCTTATGTGATCTCTGCTACCCATGCAGAGACAGGGACAAAATTATTGGTCATGTTTTTAAAGATGTATTTATTTTTTTCAGAGAGAGGGAACAGGGGGAGAGGCAGAGGGAAAGAGACAATCTCAAGCAGACTCCCTGCTCAGTGCAGAGCCTGACTCAGGGCTTGATCTCATGACCCTGAGATCACAACCTGAGCCCAAAGCAAGAGTCTGAAGCTTAACCGGCTGAGCTCCCTTAGAGCCCCGAATTATGTGGTCATGCTCTTAAAAATAAATAAGTGCCATCCAGGAAGAAATGAGACTCAGTTGGAGACCTACATGTGATTTGCATTTCTCTTAGGGGTTTCACAACCTTTCTATTTTCCAGATTGGATGAGAATTACCTGGAACTTGAAATCATTTACATTTATTCCAAAAATTCACTTTTCAGAACAAACCTACTCATATGTTTACTCCCCGAATAAAGAACTTCAGAATGGCCCAAGAAAGAGGGTTCCTTTTGTGAGATGAGGACTGGCAGAAACCAGGACAGAAATGTGGACAAGTTAGTTCTAATATCTAAAAGGATTGTGACTAATACTTTGATACAATGTTACATGTACAGAAAACATGCAAGAACACTTCCAAGAAATTTTTCCCCATTTGTCTTACTGTTTTTTCTTGTTCTCTGGCTCTTTCTCCACATACACTACATATACTTCTTTTTTTTCCCTTGAATCATTTATAATTTGCAGATATCATGTATCTTTATATATAAGAGCTTTAGTATACATTTCCCATGAACAAAAACATTCTTACATAACTCTTGTACATTTACCAAAATCAGGCAATTTAATGCTGATACAAGTCTATTTTCTGGTCCACAGTCCATATTCAAATGTTGCCAATTGTCTCAGTAATGTCATATTTATGGTTTGGGGAGGATTTTGTTTTTCTGGTCAGGGATCCAATCCAGAATCACACACTGTAGTAAAGTGTAATGTCTTTTAAGTCTCTTTCCATCTGGAATAGTTCCTCAACTTTTCATTGCCATTCATGACATTTTTGTTGTTGTTGTTAACATATAATGTATTATTTGTTTCAGGGGGACAGGTCTGTGAATCATCAGTCTTACACAATTCACAGCGTTCACTATAGCACACACCCTCCCCAATGTCCATCACCCAGCTGCCTCATCCCCTCTCCCCAGCAACACATTGATGACATTCTTAAGTGTACAGGCCAGTTATTCTGTAAAATGTCCCTCAATTGGGGTTTTTCTGGTGTTTCCTTGTGATTGGACTAAAATTGTGCATTTCTGGCAGGAATACCACAAACATGGAAGTGTATACTCAGGATATCTTTTTTTTTTTTTTTTTAAGATTGATTGATTGATTTGAGAGAGTGGGGGCAGGAGAGGGAACAGAAGGAAAGGGAGAGAGAGAATCTCAAGCAGACTCCCCACCAAGTGTGGAGCCAGACATGGGGCTCGACCTCATAACCCTGAGTTCATGACCTGGGCCAAAATCAAGACTAGGATGCCCAACCCACTGAGCCACTCAGGTTCCCCCCAGGATATCTTATAAGGAAATCCCTGACATCTGTGGATGGTCTTACCTTTGATTACTTGGTTCAGGTGTGGTTTGCTTGGTTAATCTGCTATAAAATCATATTTTTTCCTTCTTTAATTAATAATTTATTCACTAGCTTTGGATGATTTTATCATTCTTAATCATTTTGATGACTGCAAAATGATGATTTTTTTCCAACTTCATTATTGTTGCTGCATTTCTTAAGTGGTACTCTACCACAAAGAAGAAACTGCCCTTTTCTCATACATATGTAGACATGTATGTATAGTAATAAGGACTCATAGACCCTTACTTCATCCCACGGATATCCTTTTGCTACCATTCTTTATTTTGATCCAACTTTCCCAGTTTTGGCCAACGGTGTCCCTTCAGATGTCCCTTCAGTACTTTTGGGGTATCCCCATCATCTTTTGAGCACCCCCTTGCTTTGGGGCCCGTGTTGCAGGTTCCCTTTGTAGTTTCACTCCCTTACAACTGGAATCAGCCATTTCTCCAAAGAACCCCAGTTCCTTTTAAGTGGGGACTGGCATTTGGACCCAAGATCTAGGTTTGAGGTGCGTAAAATTGCTATGGAGGCATCATTGTATGTAGACCCTTTGGGTGGACAGAGCTAAAATACACACGCACGGATATTGACAGCCATTCCTAGATATATTACAAACCATATGTTCATACTGATACCTCTAATTCTAACTCAAAGGCTCAAGGTTCATTCTAGTCTTCCTAGTTTCTCTATGGTAACTTCATTTTCCAGCTTTGAGAAATCTAGTTCCCATTATCGTCAAAGGATTAACTCATCTGTTAAATGCTACAGCACACAGAAAGCAATTTAGAATTACTAGATCCTGCAACAATAAACACAACCCTGCTAACTAGAGTTCAGTATATTTTTCAGGTCTTTCTGTCTTGAGAGGAGCAAAAATAGCTCTGTGTTTGAAATTACTGGGGCTAGCTCCCTGCAACCTCCCCCTTTATTGTGGTTATGTTACTCATTTGAAATAGACCAAAGTTTGTTTATTTCTGTCTGTATTTTCATTTTTGGTTCTATTTTTTCCTCATCACTGCTAGTGTAATTTTCTTTTTCAGTGTGTAATACTTTAACATAGTTCCAAAAGTCAGAAGTGCCAAAAGCATATGGAGAGAAATGTCAGTCCCTCCCACCACCTCTTCCCACACGTGTGCTGTAGGTAACCAGACTCCTCAGTTTCTCCTTTACCTTCTTGTGTTTTTGTTGCAGTAGTAAGCAGATGGTGATACCTGATTTCTCTTATTTTCTTACACCGAGGATAGCATACAATATAAACAGGATTGCACTTGGTTTCTTTCTCACTTAAAATATTTTCATTTTAAAATCTATCCTCTCCCTCAGTTCATAGAGATCATCCCATTCTCTTTTCACTTCGTCATAGTAACCTACTGTGGGGCTGCTCCATAATTTATTCAGTCACTCTTTTATGTATGAGCATTTCGGTTCTTCTCGTATTTTGCAATTCCAAATGGTGCTGCAGTAAAGAGCCTTGCGCAAATATGTTTCATGTTCTTGAGGTTATCTTCAAAATAAATTCCTAGTTGGAGGATTACTGGGTCAAAGGTAAATGCCTCTATGGACCTATTAAATACTGCCAGATTTCCCTCCATGTGGTTTGTACCATTTTGCATTCCCACCATCACTGTATGACTATCTGCTTTCAACAGCTGTCCAGGTTCTAAATTTTTTTTCCAATTGAATGAGAAAGAAAGGGTATCTCAGTATGGTTTGAATTTGTGTTGCTCTTCGTATGAGTAAAGTTGAACACGTTTTTGAAAGTTTAAAGGCCACGTTACTTACTTTTGTAGATTATCTGGTTATGTCGTACGTCCACTTTTTTATCTGGTTTTTGAAAAATTATCAGAAAGAACTTGTATCTTTATGATGCTGAGTCTTCTATCCAGGAACGAAGGCTATATTTCCACCCGGTTAAGTAAATTTCCAGGTCTTCCAGGAGCTTTCTGAACGATCTTCTCATAGGTTTTGCACAATTCTTGGTACGTTTATTCATAAGTGTGTTATCCTCTCTGTTATTATTGTGAATAGGGTTTTCCTCCATAATCAAACCCTCTTTGAGGTTCTCATTCGTGTATATGAGGGCTACTGATTTCTGTATATTAACTTTATATCTTGCTACTTTATAAAGTATTTCTATTTTTCAGTTAATTTTGTCACTGATTCTCTTGGGTTTTCCAGGTATACTTGTCATATATTTGTGAGTAGAAATAGATTTGCTTCTTTTTTTGTTTTGTTTTGTTTAAGATTTTATTTATTTATTTGACAAAATGAAAGAGAGGGAGAGCATGAGAGGAGAGAGGGGGAGGGGGAGAAGCGGACTCCCTGCTGAGCAGGGATCCTGATGTGGGACTCGATCCTGGAGCTCCAGGATCATGACCTGAGCTGAAGGTAGTCGCTTAACCAAATGGGCCACCCAGGTGCCCAGCTTTGCTTCTTTTCCAGTTTGTTGGTTCTGACTGATACCTCCTGTCGACTTGAATGAACTAATACTTCTAGTACAGTGTTATCTTGTTGCTGATCTTAGTGAAAATGCTTCTCAGATTTCCCTGTTAAGTGAGAAGGCATGTTTTAGGACTAAGTTGTACACATCTCTACATGTTAAGGAACTAACCATTAATTTTTTTTTTTTAGTGTTTTTATTACTAATGAATGTTGAATTTGTCAAAGGCCTTTTTCAGCATCTATGGAGATGCTCAAATAATTCTTCAATCTTCCAATATGATATGTTATATTCTAATATGATATATTTTATTCCAAAGTTATTCTATTATAGTCTGTTCTATTCAATAGATCTTCAAATATGATATATTATATTAACGGATTTACTAAGAATAAGCCAACCTTTCATTCCTAGAATACATTCCACTAAGTCATTGTGTGTTATTTTCTAAATATAATATTGAGTTCTCTCCAGTAATATTTTACTTGGGATTTTTGTATTATATTAATAAATAATACCAGTCTGTAATTTTCTTTTTGTTTGCACTAGTGTTACCTTTTTAGGCATCATATTAGTTTTCTATTGCTGCTGTAAGAAATCACCTCACTGTCTTAAGCAACACAAATTTATTCTTTCATTTTTAGCAGTCAGAAGTCCAAAATGGGTATAACTGGTCTAAAATCATGGGGTAAGCAGGTCTGTGTTCCTTCCAAGATCTTTAGAAAAGGATTCCTTTCCTTGTCTTATCCAGCTTCTGGAGGCTCCCTACATTCCTTGTCCAGGGCCCTCCCCCGCATCTCCAGAGTTCGTAGTGTAGGATCTTCAGATCTCAATCTGTATGTGTCTGTGTGGGCATGTGCAAGCGCGTGTCTCAGACCCAGGTTTCCAAGCTCGCATCTTCTCACTCCCCTGCCTCTTTCCCTACTAAGGACCTTCGTGGTTACATTGGCCCCATCTAAATCCTTCAAAACTATGTCCCCCATATCAACATAATTGAAATCACATCTGAAAAATCCCTTGTGCCATGGAAAGTAATAGATCTACAGTTTCTAGGATCAGGATGTGGCTATCTTTCTTCCTACCACAACTAAAAATGTTATAGTTGCTTTATAAAAAGAGTTAGGAAACTTTCTTTTTCTATGCTTTGAAACAGTTTATCTAGTGTTCAGATTCTCTTCTCCTTGAAGGCTTGGTAAAATTCTCCTGTGAAACCATAGGGACCTGGTGCATCTTCATAGTTTCTTAATAACCTTTCTTTTCCTTCTTTGGAAATTGCTTTATCTAAACTTTCAATTTCTATTGGGTCAATTTCAATAAACTACTTTTCTGGGCAATTATCTCTCTCATCTAGGTTTTCTAATTCAGTTGCTTTGAGGTCTACAAAATGGCCTCTTATGTTTTAAGTTCTGCATATCTCAATGATTATTTCTCCCTTGCCATTTTTTTGGTCATTCAACAAATTTATTAAATATCTACTAACTGGTTTACAATTCCATTTTTTTATTAACATATAATGTATTATTAGCCCCAGGGGTACAGGTCTGTGAATCGCCAGGTTTACACACTTCACAGCACTCACCATAGTACATACTTTTCCCAAAGTCCATAACCCCACCACCCTCTCCCTATCCCCTCCCCCTGGCAACTCTCAGTTTGTTTTGTGAGATTAAGAGTCTCTTACGGTTTGTCTCCCTCCCAATCCCATCTTGTTTCATTTATTCTTTTCCTACCCCCAAACCCCACAACATTGCATCTCCACTTCCTCATATCAGGGCATATGATAGTTGTCTTTCTCCGATTGACTTATTTTGCTAAGCATAATACTCTAGTTCCATCCACGTTGTCGCAAATTCCCTTGCCTTTTTTATTTCGTGTATGTGAACTTTCTCCCTTTTTTCTCAAATAGCTGAACTCGTGATTGTCTGTTTTGATACTTTTGTAAAGAACCAGGATTTTGATTTACTAGTTAGGTATGTCATTCTTCTGTTCTCTACCTCATTAATTTTTGCTTTCACCTTTATCATTTCCTTCCTGGTGCTTTCTTTTGATTTACATTGTTCTTTCTGCAGAAAGAAAGAAAGAAAGAAAGAAAGAAAGAAAGAAAGAAAGAAAGAAAGAAAGAAAGAAAGAAGGAAAGAAAGAACATCTTTCTTTTTGAGTTTGGTGTTTAATTCATTTATTTTTCATGATAAAACTGTTTACGGCTAAGAATGCTTAAAACGATGCATAACTATAATGCCTTATGCATCATAGGTTCTAATAAACAGCGTTTTCATTATCATTTTTTTAAATTCTGCACTTTTAGGTTTCTATTTTCCTTTTCACCCAGATGACCTTAGCTTCCAGGTCAAAGGGCTTTCTTGTTGTTTTAATGTTATTAATTTCTAGTTTTATTATATTGTGTCAGAGGGTTTGTGATATTTCTGTTTCATGCAACTTACTGATTCTTTTTTTGTGACCAAACACATAATCAAGTAATGTGACTTTCTATGTGTGTTTGAGAAGGTGTGTCTTCTACCCTTGGAATATACTATTGGACACATTTAAATGAGAACTACCTGACTGATTATATACTCAGGTCTTCTAGATTCATACTTATTTTTAGTCCATTTGGCCTGTCTTAGATCGAGTATCACTTATTATTATGTTTCCACATATTTCACTTTGCATCTTTCACAGGTAGTTTCTTCTTTATCAAGACGGTTGTCTTCCCCTCCCGCTTTGGAACTTTGTAGGATTTGCATTTTTGTCCTGTTGGTTGCCTTTGAACTTAAACGTTTTTAATGTCCCTAGTCCCTGTTTCTTATTTAATCCTTTATTATCTCATTGGTCAGTTTTCAATGGAGTTCTTTGACTCCCAACTATTATTTCAATTCAATGAGCTTCTCTTTCAACTTCTCTATCTTTCCTCCTATTTCTAGTTACATTATTTTTTACTTTGTCATATAAAATGTATACATTATCTCTCAACCCTTCTCCTATCTTTATCAGACTCCTAAATCTGATAAGTACATTAAACGCTCACTATCAATCCTTTTGCTCCAGTGATTTCTTGGTTGGATAAAGACTGTTCAAGAAGAGCTGATGTGGATAGTGTTCTCTGCATTCTTACATTTTAATTTTTAGGCCTGTTTTTCTGTAGCCTTGATACTTGAAGAAGGTCTTGGATGGTTGTAAGATCCTTGGTTTGTACTTTAATTTCTGACTTAAGATGGTTTTCATATCCTGGGGTGCTTGACTGAACATATTTAATTTACTTGGCAGTGTTGTATTGTGATTTTCTTCGCTTTATGGTTTATTTCGTAAGGGGATTTGGCATTTTCCTAAGACGATAGATTTTGTTGTTCTTATTTTCTATTTTCTTTTATAACAATTTTGTATAGATTTAAGCTGTTTTTCCTAATTTCATAGATTTCAAGTATTTACAAGATTTCTACTTTGAGAGGATACTTTCTAGTGGTGTATCCAAGATACGTTCTTTCTACTATTTTATTTTATTATTATTTGAGGATGATGATTGGGGAGGTGGTGTTCCAATTTCTTCTTTCTCTTTTTTCCTCACAGGATCTGACATTTCCCCTCTTTTGCTATCCTTTTCCCTTGTCACCCAGTTTCCAAAGGATGTTGCTTCTTGCTTTGTGTTTTTTACCCCCTGCCTTTCCGACTGCCACCTCGATTCACACCCACTTCTGAGTCTCTTCCTCGTTGTCGCCACTGCGGTTTACCAGGATTCTTACGGTCTTTTCTACATCAGGTTGACATTCTTTCAGCGATGGCTTCAACTCAGTTCTTGGATGCCACCTCATTTCCTGCTTCTCTCATCTGTCCTGTTTCCCCAAGGCTCGTGCCCTAAGTGTGACAGACAGCTCTGTCGAGATTCAGTTTTAACTTTCTTTTTTTTTTTAACTTACAGGTCATTTGAAGATTACATAATTTTCTATCTTCTTGTTTACCGAGAAGTGTGGGTTTTGTGTAGTTTTCCTTATTCTTCCTGTTGGTCCGTTTTGCTTGCGGGTAGTTGATCACATTAATCTAGGCTGCCTCTTTCTAAATGGTACTGAGACATAACAAAAGAAAAGGTGCTATTTTCCACAGGACTAGAGCCACCTTGGTGATATAGAAAGACCTGAGAGAGAGAAAGCTGGTGCATTCTTTGTGGAAACCATTCAAAGATTGACTTGTCTAGAGCATAGAACTTTTAGGGCAAAAACAAAATCAGAGAGGCCGATTCAAGCATCGGATTTGAAGAGTTCAGTTGCAGTCACGTTTGTTTTTATACGCAGTCCCAGGGAGCATAAAAATGTCTGACTAAGTATCGCCTGTTCATTAAAACCCTTTCAGATTCATCATTCACCCAGTGACCCAGTAGGTAGTAAAGTTTCCATCACACAACTATTCCTGCATCTGACAGATGAGGGGTTCGAAGAGAGAGCCTCACTCACGTGACGTCCTGGTCGCAAAGTTGACTTGAGGAGAGCCAGCAGTAGAACAGCAGCCCGCTGACTGATGATGCCATGCATTTCCAGCCCAGCTTCGCCTCATCACAGAACTTTGTCCTTGTTTGAACCTCTTTGCAATCTTGTGTTACTGTTCAGTCACTTCTGTAACCTAAGTCCACTCCCTGACAACAAATAACTAGGAGAAAGTAGTCTTTAGTGTTGTATTTCAAATTGATTTGCCCTTTTAAAAACAATGTAAGTTGCTTGTCCGATGAGTAGGAAATACTTTCTCCACTAATCTACCTCCGTCTCTCTTTTCACAGAGGACAGTTATGGGATGGATGGGAAGGTTAATCTGCCCAGCCTCGCGGCGGCCGATGTCAACTGGCAAGGTCTGGAGGATTTATACAGTGTGAACGAAAGTGTCTATGAGTACAGACAAAACTATACACTTAGTCTGGTTGACTGGACTAATTACTTGAAGGATGTAGATAGAGTATTTGCACTGCTGAACGGCCACCATGAGCAAAATACAACAAACAAGACTAGGACTGCTCAAAGCGATGCATTCCCGGCTGGATCTGCTGAACTCTCGGTGCCGGGGGAGGGGGCCTCCGCGGAGTCCGACGAAGACCCGAGTCCTAGCGTTGGGGAAGCGCCTCATTGGACCCTGCCCGCTGACCTTCCAACCCTGCATTGGAACCAACCAACATTCAGTCCAGACACGAAACTTGAATGGAATAACGACATTCCAGAAGCGAGTCATTTGAATTCTGAACACTGGAGAAATCATAAAACTGAAACGTGGACGGAGCACGAAGAAGGAAATCATCCTGAAACCGACTTCAGTGGCAATGGCCTCCCAGAGCTGGTCCTCCTGCCCGGCCCCCGGCGGCTGCCCGGGAGCTGGCCGCTGCGAGAACTGCCCCGGGCTGGCGGTCCAGGCGAAGACGGTTTTGAAGATCAGCAGCATCTTTCGGGGCCCGCTGATGTGGATGCCGTTCATCAGACGATCGATGCGTCTGCCGGGCAGCGGCCCGCGAACCCCGGCGGCGAGAAGCGGCTGTCCAACAAGGCGAAGAATGGCAAGACGGGGAGCTTACAGAGTCTAGAAGGCAGTGCCTCCTTTCCACTCTCCTCCAATTAGCGGACATTGTGACCTTACCCTAAACACAGTATTTTTGTAACTTTTTATTAGGAAACTAACAACGACGATCAGGACAGCCAACATTGTACGCTACCCCAGGCACACAGGTGCAGGAGTCAGCGCCCGCGCGAGCAGGAGGCCCGCGGGGACTCGGTGTTGTGATTCACCGTGTGTCAAGAACAGAAAGAAAGGTTGACTTGTGTGTGTGCGTTTGTTTGTTTGTTTGTTGAGTGTTTGGGGAACACACAAACAGTGGTGTTTTTGAAAGTGATAGGGATATGTCTATACAAATATTATCCGATCAAGATGGCTAGAATTGTACCTTTCTGAGTTTCTAAAACTTGACACCCTCCGTGAATGTGTCAGCACACTTTCCACTGCCTGCATAATGGGGTTTTGATTCCGTTTTTAACCACTGGACCTTTTCAGTGCCATCACGTTCAATGATTTTGCACTTTGAGATCAGAATGCCATGTCTGTTTGGTTAGTCATTTTTTTTTTTTCCCTTCCCATAAGCATTTTCATAGTCTCACCGCTTGCTTTCAGTTTGACCACTGGGAAGCAGACCCCAGGAATGATACCCAGTACGGATGACATATTGCTCAGTGTACGCTTTTGCCAGAAAACATTGCATGCGTTTTCCTCGACTTGCTAAAATTGATTAGCAGAAAGGCATGGCTAACGATGTTGGCAGTAAAAATAAATAAATCAACAAAACCACGATTGCCTGCTCTCTCTGTGCCTAGCCTCAAAGTGTTCATCATATGCTTTAGATTGCTGAATTTTTATTATTTTATTAACAGGATAAAAGGACAGATGACTTTTTTTTTTTTCTTTCTATCTTTGTTTTCTTGACCTGGCAAGTCAGGTCAAGTGTTGAGAAAATATGCTTATTCTTGAATTTATATAAGAAATCTTCTTCAATAAAACAAACTCATGAATGTTTCATCTTTTAAACACACCATATGTGTTATATGATTATTTTTAAGGACTTCACCAAGTTCTGATTATTTTTAAAGGCATAATTCAAGACTGCTTTTGAAATTCTGTTTTCTTGAAAATATTCTTGTTATGTATTAGATTTTTAAATACCAGCAAAAGGATTACCTCATTGAGAGTTACCAGTACCCTAGCCAACTTCCCAAGAAGGTTTTTATTTTTTTTGCTTAACAGTGATTTTCTTTCTATTTTTAGATCATTCAAATGCATAGGTAAATTATGTTTTCTTTAAGTGTTTAAGGTAAACTCTTTTAAAGAAAATTTAATATGTTATAGTTGAACCTTTGACAACTTTAAGTCTTTATCATAGACTTTGTACATATGTTAAAATTAACTAGCTCTTTATCAGATGTGTGTGTCACCAGCTGAATGACAGAAGAAACATATTTATGGTCATGAATGATGTACTTTGTAAAAAAGTTTCAAGTTATTAGGAAGCATACTGTGTTTTTTAATCTTGTGTAATATTCTGTGATACTTTTATAGAACAACTCTGGCTTCGGGAAAGTCTAGAAGCAATATTTCTTGAAATAAAAGGTGTTTAAACTTTACCTGTTTCAGAGAAATGAGCTTATTACCAAGTTTTTGTGTGACACCCATTCTTTGTAGGTAAAATTGAGTCCTGATCTCAATGGACATGGTTGAATATTGGCCACATTTGTAAAACTGCCCCAAAGTCCATGTGTTCTAGAACATGCTCAGATTAATGATTTCAGGGTGGATTTGCCTCCTCACATCAGGGAGGCCACGGCAGAGGCAGCACCAACTGGCTCCCCATGACGCCCCCCCTTGGTTACATAGACCTGGTGTTTGGTTGGATGGTCTCCGGTTACCATGTTGACATCTTTAAGGATCTTTGAACAAGGAATCCCACCGTTCCTCATTTTACCAGACCAACGAACTATATATCTGGCTCTGGGCAACACAGATGGAGTTTCCCAAAAGCAAGAGGACAGATCCACTGAAGGAAGGTTCAGTTCACTAGGGACAGGACCATAGACTTTGATCAAGACCCAACCACCCTCCAATACTTCAGGTTTTTCCCAACTGACAAATACCATATACTTCTTTCTGCTCCAGATTTCCTGAGGAGCTGCTTCTTCTGCAAGTGCAGGGGCTGACAATCTGTGAAATGTCCAGAGACCAGAAGGTTAATAGGAAAGGGAGAAGAAACTAAAGCAAAGGACTTTTTTGAGATCTGTTAACCCAGTCCTGAGATAACTGAGGAAACCATCTGTATTAGTTTGTGAGGGCTGCCATGACAAAATAGCACAGGGGGGGCTTAAACAACAGACATCTATTTGCTCACTGCTCTGGAGGCTGAAAGTCTAAGACCAAAAGGCTTTGGTTTCTCCTGAGGCCTCTCTTCTTAACTTTCAGATGGCCACCTTCTCTGTGTGTCCTCACAAGTCTTTTCTCTGTGCATGTGCAGCCCTGGCCTCTGTTCTCACAAAGGAAGAACACAAAAAATGCCAGTCATATCAGATGGCAGCCCACCCATATGACCTCATTTAACTGTAATTACCTCTTTAAAGGCCCTCTCTCCAAATACAGTCACAATGGAGGCATAGGGATTCAACACCTGAATTTTCAGGGGGCATAATTCAGTCCATAACACCACAGATTCATCAAGAGAAGAGTTTGAGATAATAGTGTTGACCAAAGGCACTTCATTTTGCCTCCCTCCTTGATCCTTTTCCACAAAAGGTGACTAATCCAAATGCTGCTATCCCGGAGAAAATTCCATTTTAGTTCAATTCAGTAACTATTTATGCAGTACCTACTATGTGCAAGGGCATGAAAGAGACATTCAGATTTTGAAGAGTGCTTCGAAACTCGCTAGCTGACTGACCTTGTTGGACCTCTGAGGAGCTGATGCCCAGAGGGTTAAGCTGATTCCCCCAACTGCCCATTTCCTACAGGTTTAAGAGGAAGAGGTTTACAGAGGCAGGGCCCGCCCCTCTCCACTTTCTCCATTTACACACAACACACACACACACACACCCCAGATCAAGGAAGTGAAACTCCATGTAGGAAAGAGTAGTGGAAAGAACAATGGACATGAATTCTAAATTTTACTACCTAAGAGCTGGGGAAAGTCGCATAACCTCTCCTTGACTGTAAAATAAGAGATGTGAATTGAGGACGGCAATTACATCACGTCTGGGCTTTCTTTTCCTAGGACATGCCCGGGGAAGACATTGCTCATGCATGAGGACACCCCTGCATGAAGCCAGAGCACTTGTGCCCTTAGAATCCTTCCCAGCACAGCCGGCTACACCATTGAGTCCGTAGTAAAGTGTGAGACACAAACCTACTGACCATATCCAAAGTAGGTCATATCTGGGGCTCCTCCCAGCCTTCTTTAGAAAAATAAAATAACCCTCTTGGTGGGGTTTTTGGTTAAGAGAGAAGGAATGAAGCTGTAACACTCCCACCCCCTGCCAAATGTCCCTAAACACGTTGCCCTTCTGAAAAGAGATTTTTAAATGCCTGTTGTTCAGAACTTGCTTTAGAGCTACCCTGATTTCAAATATAAGAAGGTCTTCAAAGTCCCCCAATTTATCTAATTTTGCTTGATATTTTCAAATTTTATTTGCTTGATGTTTCAAAATCTAGTTGGAAAATATTTTCAAAGTTTTCAAAATTTATTTTAACAGAAAACAAAGACCTTAAAGCAAATAATACCTCCCTGTGGTCCACCACCCTGGTTCATTTAAGCCCTCATGGTCTCTCCTTGAAGCTGCTGGGAAAGCTGTTATGGCACCCTAAGCCCCTCCCCCTCCCCCTCCAACTCCACCCCAGCCTGCACTTGCTGTCTCTCATCACCTACCTCAGATCTCAGCCTCCTGCTCAGAGATGTTCGGCGATTTTTGACACGCACACTCCCCCCACCGGAAGCTCTAGCCTTCCATCCACCCACCCGCTCCCCCTCCACCTCGCCTGTCACGACCAGCTTCCCCCAAATTAGCTTCACCTTCCCAGTTCTGAATTCCCCATTTCAACAGGTAAAAATCTTATCCATTCTTCAATTCCCATATTTTGTTTTCCCTTTTATCCTAGCAAACTTTATCTTTTCTTTCCACGTAAATTTTCCTCAACGCCCCCACCCCTTGGACACACAGTATCTCGACCATTTTTTGCTTTACTTTTCCCCAAGTAAGAGAACACGGATATTGTACCAACTCTGAGGCCGATGGAGTGAAAGTGACCAGCCACATTCATGGCCTTGCCATTTGCCCCTAAGAAACCTACCCGAGGCAACTGTTGTTCATACTGGTCTAATTGACTCACCTTCCTCTAAGTTGTGTCGTTGATGCTGAGGACGTCACCAGCATAGTACCTAGGTCCTCATAGCGAGCCCACTATGGTATAAAATGAGCAGAGAAAATAAGTTTCAAGAAGCAGATACTTCCTGTTGAGACTAGGGAATCCCTGCTCCCCGATGTCAGGGAAAGCACTGCAGAGGGTTGGGAGACGAAGGGAGCTATAAATGTTGAGGTCTCTTGTGCTGAGCGTTGCCTCACTTTTCTGATAGCAAATGCGCTTAAGTGGTGGACAAAGGTATCTACCCTCTATTCTGAATTTCTAGCCCCTACACCAGTGTGCCTCCCAGGACCCAGGAATTCCGAATCTGTGTCTCCTCCCCCCGGTCCTCTTCCCCATTATCCAACCTCCAGCCCCAATGGCACTAGGTGACCCAGAGCCAGAGTGGAACCAATCCAATTACTAATGGGTTTCGGCAGAAGAGGACATGTCGTTGCCACCCTAAAATGAATGTGGTCACAAAAAGGCCCGCCCATACAACTCAAGCCCAAGAACTGGAAGGGAGGAGGTTAGTAAACATGTAATTTCCATAATAACCATTGGGTGTCACTCTAGTGCAACTCACGACAGGCTTCCTTCCAGCCAGGATCTGCCCCTGACAAAGCTGCCATTTCATTGATTTCTGAAGTAGCAGCAGTACCATTTAGACAAGAATGCAGCTAGAACAACTTGATCCATGGCAAGCTTGCTCTTTCTTTGGTACCTAGGATCTTGGCCATTTACCTAGGATCTCAGCCGTTCCAGAAGACCAAAGAAGGGTTTTAGTTTTCTACTGATGTATATTGGTATTATGAGTTGGAACTGCATCAGATTTTGACATTTAAATACAAAAGTCAACACCAAATATCGATCTCCTTGCTTTCCAATGACTTTGCACAGTTAAAAATGGGGTTTTTGCCCCCCCCCTCCCCCCACCGGCCCCTATGCCAAAGCTACAGAGGCTGTCTTCGCTCAGCTGGCAAATTTTTAAAAGAAGAAAAGAACTGGATGCTTTTTAACAGCTCTTAAAATGCTGAGGTTGTACCAAGTCTGGAGCTAATGCAAGATGAGTGGCCACATTTATAACCTTTCCTCTCTCCTCATTTCTTAAAAAGAAACTGTCTGGTGTGTCTCTTTCAGAAAGCCCAATATCTGGAATGATTCTGCCGTTCCCTTGAACGTGTGAGATATTTAAGAGAGTCGAGTGAAATCTCAAAATTGCCTTAATGGCACACATTGAGGAAGAGAAGAAGGTAGACTAAGGAAGAGGCTACTATCTTCCCTTGCATAAATGGCCTCCACAATGAATGCATAAGGCCACGGAGGAAAAGAAGTTTATCCAGAAACCAGCACAGACACATCCCCCCAGGAACTCCTGTATCTTGGGCCACTGTGACCCTTTAGTTGAGCTGAGCAGGAGGGGTGACTGAGTGAGAAATGGAAATCAATTGCTCTGCTTTACACCTATGGAGGGCTCCAGGCAAGGTTCTAAAAATAACCACTTTGTGCTCCAGTCCCTGACTCATACTGTTATTTCCGGAGCTCCTCTGCCTCCCTCCTCCTCTCACCCAAAAAGTTTTGGATGCCTTAGAAGACTCTGCTGTCCAACAAGAGAGAGCTCAGAGACAAACTAACTTCAATCTAACACACTTTATTCTTTTTTTTTTTTTTTACTTTTTTTTTCTTAATTTTCAGTGATCAAGTATTCAAGATGTTGTAAACCAAGGTTTATTAGTACATTGACAAGAGATTTCATTAAATACAAGGAAATTATACATCTTTTAAATTACCCCTAAGAGATCTCCAAATAAATATTCATTGTAAAAATCACAAAGTCAAATTCCTTTATGCAACAATTCAAAACGGCCTTTCATCACCAACACACTTTCACACAAAACACACACACTGAACACACACTCCACCAGGATCCTAATGCCAGTTTATTTGACACAGTATTACATCTCCTTTAACTGAAAAGTTAGGGCGGATCTGCCTATTCCGTGCTTCTAAATTAACATTTGGGGTTTGGGGGAGAGGTATGTATTTTAAGAAAAATGCCCACTATAAAGTTTTATCGATTATTCCTATTTCTCATTTCTAGATACAAAGTTTAAACTGTTCACCCCCTTTGGTTTAATATGTCCCTGCAATTACTTTAGTTTTGGATAGTTTCTCTTCTGATTTTAACATAAAACAGAATACCAGAAAAAGACAACACCATCCAAACCCCAATTATTAAAAACACCTCACAAGGGTGTCAGTTTTTTGGGAGAAGAAATAAGAAAAGATTATGTGAAATTGTTTTCCACTCTCTCTGATATTATTTGTAGCATCTGATTATTCTTGCTAAAAGAAATACGAAAAGCGCTGAGTTTTCCATAAAAAAAGGTATGCCCCCTTAGAGTCTTCATGTTTGCAGTGTCAAGTTCATTGACTAACTGTAGTAATGAGAATAATGAGTGCTTGTTTTCTGGGACATTCTCTAAATTTCCAAAAGCAAAGCTCATGCCGTCCCTTACCAGGGAGACTGTAAATTCAGTGGTGCATTTTTGTGGTGAGCATGCATCATTAAATACGTGTAGCACCAAGGCTTTTTTTTTTTTTTTTTTTTTTTTTAATGTTGCAAAAGCCAATACCCAAGGAGGGTTTTCATCTCACTTGACCTTTCTTAGGCTGAGTAAAAATGAAGTGCTTGAAGGGACCTGTTCAAACATATACAGATCTGTTTCCAATGTAGCAAGAAGCCTGAGACAGACATAGCCAGCAGCATCCTGGAAGATGAGGAGAGGAGAGAAAACATTAAAGATAAAGTGCACAAGGCTACCACCTTCTCTTGTCCGTCACGGCACGCCTTTCCACACCAGGAAACAGGAACTACAAATAACGTGCAGAGGCTACGTACTGGTCTGGAGAACAGAACTAGCAAACCTGCCATCTAGGCAATTCTGGGATTACACAGTATTTTGATATCCATCTGCTACTTAGAATACTCCGTATGCCCCTCTATAGCAATAGTTAGACTCATCGAGGATGTCTGAAGTCCACACACACTTAAAGTATAATTGGCTACCCGCCTAGACTCGGGCTCTCCTACCGCTCCTGGGCATACTACAGAATTTCCATGAATGCTTCAGGTCCATTCAAAAACCATGCAGCTGCTCTTTGGTTGATGCAAAACAGGCTCCAAAAAGAAATTTTCTGGCTCCAAGTCCACCAAAGAATGCAAGCTGGAACTGCAGACCGAGGAAGAATCTTCTTGGTAGTTGGTGAAAATGCAGGATGGCCATTATGACTTCCTCCTTCTCTGATGGCTGCATTTCCAAGTACATGCTCCCGTCTGTGACCACAACTACTAATAGTAACAATCTATGTTCATTTAACATGGAACACTTTGCTTCTGTTCATTTAAAACTTTTATTTAGGAAACTTAAAACCCATATTCACTAAAAATTAATGGAAATGTTAACAATCTTAAAGAGGAAGAAACAAACAAGAAAGCATACACTTTAAATCCCCAGAGCTCAGACTCAATAAATCTGAACCGCATTTCCTCATGATTCATTCCAGAAATTCTACTGAGACCCAATGCTAACATCAAAATTGGTTTGTTCTACATTAAATATGAACTATAAATAAATACTTGAGGTATGTTATGACAACGTTGAATATAACACTTAGCTAAAATAAGTGTAAATTTACCTTGAAAATCTAAACATTAAATTTTGATGTTTCCTACAGATTTTTTTCTATTCTACACAAAGGAATAATAATTTCTCTACTCCTCAGGAACAGTAACACACCAAAAAATGAAATGCTTTACCTCACTAAATTATAGTCACACTTGCCTTTGTTAACCAAAACCACTGTAGGCATTTGATAGTGTGAGAAGCAAGCCATGGTGATAGTAACCTGCTTCTAAACACTAACTTGGCCACTCTGTACAATCCTAAACAAATATCTTTGCCTCTCTGAGCCTGTTTTCATGATCTGTTTAAGAAAAAAAAAAAGAATAAAAATAGTTATCTTGCAAAGTTATTAACAGTATTAAAATAAATGATGTATATTAAATACTTGACAAAATTCTCTGAAATACTCAACACTCCATAAAAGCTAATTTGTTTCTTTTCTGCTCCTCCTTTCTCCTCCGACCTTAGTTCTGAATGACTTTTGAAAGTTTTCAAGAATTAAACCTACCTAAAAGAGGATTTCATACTAATGAAGATAAAAATGTGCTTCAACCACCCACCCTCCCCCTGGGAGTTTCTAAATTAATAGGCTAGACTCAAGGATATTTTATTTTCCTATGAAGCCAAATAATACATTAATCTACAGGGCTGAAAGAAGAACAAGATGACCTTTTTCCAAAACAAATATATAGAAGCCTAAGTTCATAGAAAATGGGAATTAAATTTAAAATAGGAGTTGTGACTGTAAAGTGACCAACATGTGAGAATCTCATATCTACAGTTAAATGGTGCCATTTATAAGATAGTCACTTTAGTTGACTATGCAATATTCCAAAGATGCCACCAGGACCCAAAGCATTTGGGGGACAATTCTTGATTGGCACGTATTCTAAAACTTCAGTCTTCCGTGATTTTTACTACTTATTCTACATTAACCAACAACACATGAATGATACACCCTCTATTTATAAGTATCACATACTTGGGGCGCCTGGGTGGCTCAGTGGGTTAAAGCCTCTGCCTTCTGCTCAGGTCGTGATCCCAGGGTCCTGGGATCGAGCCCCGCATTGGGTTCTCTGCTCAGCAGGGAGCCTGCTTCCTCCTCTCCCTCTGCCTGCCTCTCTGCCTACTTGTGATCTGTCGAATAAATAATAAATCTTTTAAAAAAAATAAGTATCACATACTTGAGGAAGTACAATATTAACAATTGTGGTGTACAATTTAGGCTAATTTCTTTGAGTTTTGGCCAGTCGACCTGAAGAATTTCACAGAGCAGCAGATGGTAATTGGTTGAAATAGTGCCTGATAGAGAATTGGTCACTGGTTGCTGAATTAGATGGATGACTGTTCAGAGTAGAGAAAGGGGACTGTCTAATTATACGTAAAGAATCTGCCACTTCCTACCCTGGAGTTCTGAGAGCAGCTCCTTTTCAAAATACACTACTAGGGGGTGCCTGGGTGGCTCAGTGGGTTAAAACCTCCACCTTCAGCTCAGGTCATGATTCCAGGGTCCTGGGATCAAGCCCCACATCAGGGTCTCTGCTCAGCAGGGAGCCTGCTTTCCCCTCTCTCTCTACCTACTTGTGATCTCTGTCTGTCAAATAAATAAATAAAATCTTTAAAAAAATATATACACTACCAGGAAGAGACAGATCCTAAGAGTGTTGGAACATTACAATCTTAGCTTTAAAAAAAAAAGGTGCTAATTCCATCCAAATTCTCCCGATGCAGTTCTTTTGCAAATACCACCTTTCCCCAACCTGTATATCTTCAGCTCCAACACAAAAGGAAACTTTCTAACAGACCTAAAAGATCAAAGATCTCCCATAGAGAGTAAAAGGGAACCCTGAGGCACCAGAGTAGACACTAAGTGAATCAACAATGTTCTCTGTATATACCACGTAGAGACAAGTTGGACAGACACTAGTGTAATTTCAGGCAACAGCAGACTTATAACTCAGCCAAATGAGACCATTTCGAGGGAAGTCCTTGTCACCTGAGACCACCCCTACCAGACATTATTCAGTCTAACAGTGATAACCCACAAACCACATGCCACCAAAAGAACCATTTGACAACACCGTTCTTAGGTGGAGAGGAAAATGACCTTGAACCCAGGAATGCTCATGCAACTCCACCAGCGCCTCCAAGGATGAAGGGCAGAAAGCCTGAATCACGGGACAGTTCTGTCACTCACTTCCCCTCTACGGAAGAGTGTAAGCCAGCCAAGGAAATCAGTTCCTAAATTAGCCCCTACATAATCATAGCCTCCTTGGCAGAAACTGTTCACAATTATACTGGTATTTGGACCTTCCACGTCCCTCCTATGTCCGGGTTGTCAGGATTCTTTTTCTGAGCGGCGGAGACCCCTGAGTTAACTTGCTATCAGTCCAGAGTAATGTCGGGAAGGATCTACCTTAAGAACCATGTAGAAAGCATTCTGTGTGGTACCTAAGTCAAAGTGTTGTGCTGGGAAGAACTGAAAAGGATGATGGATAATGAGCGCAAAGTGCATTTAGGAACAGAGAAATCCTCTCGAAGAATCACTTCGGGAAGGTTAATAGGAGGAAAGAATCAAAGAGAGATGTAAAATCGTTCTAGCTCTGATAAAAGGGAATTCAGTATGACAGATGAGTTGATTTTAAATAATTTTCAGTCCTGACTTAGGATCATACTCTCACAGCTCACAGATCCCCTTCCTCCTGTATTCAGAGTGATTTTCTTATCACAGGTATGAGCTTTCCTGATTTAATTACTCAACTTCAGGGGGCAACCACAGCAATTTTATGTACATAAGAAAGAAAATGATTTGCTAGGGTTTCGCTGGGGTTATACACTAAAATGGTCAGATGGGACTCAATCTTACCTCTATGGAATTTCTTTTTCCAACTATTTTGAGTGTCAAGGTTACAATTCTTAGCTACCCTTGTGTGGGCCAAGAGCTAAAAGAATTTCTACAGCATTTTTCTTTGGATGAGAAAGCCATCAGTTTCTCTCCTCATGATGCATCTCAAATCAGGTTCCAGCCATACTGTTTAGCACATTAGTTTTAAAGCCCCTGGCAAAAGAATACCGGAGTTTATATTCAGGCTATCAGATTTATGATTCAGCAGACTCTTTACCTTATGATGGGGCAGACAGACTAAAAAAAGAAAGTGTCTTATGAAATAAAGTAGCTGTTCCTTTTATCACAATATGCATATGATTCCTTTGAAGCATTTGAAAAATTCTACCTGATTTATAACTCTGCTATGGCTTAAAATGCTATTAACAGTACTTTAGGGAAGGTTTATAGTCCTCTTTTCAAAAATGTATCTGCTTTAGTCTCTTGAAAGAAAAAATAACATGCTGCACTTACATTTTCCCAATCAAAATTGCATAGTTGAGGCAAATTCGTTTGTGCTTTGTAGCGGAACTCACAGTAGGTGTTCATATCTAAAAACTGATTTGTAAATGCAAAGTCATGGTCAAGCTCACCTTTGTCTGGAGTGTATGCTAATGATATGTACTGCCAATACACTTCCCAAGATTTCATTAACCAGGCGCCTCTCAGCCTTATGCAACCCTGGAGCAGGAGCATGAAATTCACGTAGCGGAAATGGTAACAAATCTGTCTGAACTCCTCCTTCTTGGAGGGAAGGGGGTAAAGGCTCTCAGTCTTGTTGAGGTATCCAGCCCTCACTCAATAGTGGCTGTGTATACTGACTTTTGTTGGTTTGAGGATTGCGTCTTTAGAGGTTAAAAAAAGAAAGAAAGAAAAGAAGGCACGGGTGTTTCTCAAGTTGCCATATTCAACTCAACCAACAAAACTAAAGTCTTCCGTTTTCAAGCTTCAGGAGGGAGGCTACATGGCAGTAGGGCTCTCTTCCAGCCCCGGGTCCGGGGAGGAGCTTATTGCTTCGGGGAAGGGCCCCGGATAGGTCTGTGCTGTGTACTGGATCCCTTTCTGCAGACCCGTCTCTTCGCGGAAGTCCCCCTGGCTGCTGAAAGCCGGGCACGATCTAGTCCGGGCATACTTCTCGGCGTGGTCCGTGTGACCCACCACCTCGCTCACAGTGCTCAAAGGGAATTCTCTCCACCGTCGCCTCTGCAGCTCATCCTCCTTGTACTTAATGGAGTACCAGGCCAGGAAAATGAAAATAAAGCCGACAAATTTGAGGCCAGCCGCCAAACCGAAATAGACAAAACGGAACGATGTCACGTTGTACTCCCAGCAAGAGCCTTGCACTCCACATTCCTGTTGCCAGAGCATGCACGTGGTGTCGATGACCGCCCCGAAGTAAATTGGCGTAGGAATGTATGCTAGAGCGGGAGAGAAGAAGACAAAGAACGGTATCTAGCCCATCGTATCAGAGAAAACAGATCTGTAGATGAGCAAGGTGCTTGTTTGCTCTAGGTGCTTGTTTGCTGAGGACAGTGGTTTTCTTGTATTAAGTGACCGTTTTAACTATGGCACATCTTATTATAATATAATATTATAATATCTTATTATAATATAATAAGATATAATAAGATATCTCATTACGATATAAGATATAGAATTATAATATAATATACTATATATTATATTATATATTATATATTATAATATAATATATTATAATATAGGTATTATAAAAACATTCACCGAGTTATAAATACTTTAAATCTTCCAGTTTGCCACTCAGTCAGAATACGTTATTGTTACATGTTATATGTAAAAATGTCGATTGCTAAAAAATTCAATCAGGCAATCCTTTTAAACTTAAAAATCAGATTTTGCCATTAAATACTCAAGAGGCTATACTAAGACCCTTTATGAACCACTGAAATGCAGTACACTTAGTTCTTACGGGGTTGGGTTCTAGTCCTCGGGTGCAGGAAGAGTATGAGGAAAACACTGTCCCCTATAAGCCAGAAACCACATCAGATGGCAAACTGTATAAAGACATTTGGGGCATGGAAATAACTAAGGCATAAAATTCATCTTTGAAGCTTGGGAAAGGTCTGTGGTGAATAGTAGCTTCGTTGTTTGGGCAATGAGATAGACATTTCTTCACTCCCATAAGAAAGAAAGTCTACCCAAGTAGACTTCCTTCACCATATGTTACTCCCTTTGCTGAAATGTGCCCCATCCCCAAACTGTTCACCTTACAATCATCTAACCCTCCTTCAAACTCCTCACCCACTCAGATGCCACTGTATTCCCACTACATTTTGCAATCACCTTCATTGCACCAACTATCATGTAGCAATGAAAGTGTTTGCGGATTTGTCTCCCGTAATTTCCTGGATGGCAGAGGCCAAGTCTTTTATTCCTTGCGTCCCAAGGACCCCTCAGGACAGCCCATGGATCCTCGATGAGTTTATACAAGATAGTGATCAGAAGGAGCAGGGGAGAAAAGGGGGAAGAAAAGAGAAAAGAGAGGAAGGAAGGGAAGTCGGTGGACTAAGTGATGTATTTTTAAATATATTGTATTCATTTCAAATGACGTATGTTCATTACAATTAAAATGTAACATTACTAAAATACTTAAAATTCTCTTTTTGCTTTGGAATTTGGGGGAATGGAAATTGGTTTGTTGGCCCAACTATAGCTTTTTCATAATCAATAGAACTTAATTAAAGTCTGAATTAAGCAGATGACTGAAATGTCTTCCTTTCACTTATTCCTGACACGGCGACAACCCTCTATTGACTTAGCCCAGCTCCATGACATCAAAGACAAACAGGGCAAAAAGGAGGACCTATTTTTTTTCTTTTCCTATTCAACTACCCCTTCGCTAAACAAATTTCCTTCTTTGAAAACAAATTTTTTAGTTTTCAACAGGAAGTATAAGGCAAGCTTCTTAACTAAATCAAAGCATCCCAGAATTTCCTTTCGCCAGCTGGCTTTGAAAAATGGGACCTTCAAAGTTTTATCGACACCAAAAAAAATCAGCCACCCACTCAGTGCAACCAGAAACCTCTGAGGGTGACCAGAGAAAACTCCCTACTCCCAGACTAGACCACCAACCACAGAGTAACAATAAATTGAAATTCTAGAGAAGATTAATGTTTCAGAGGTCAAATGATACCATTTTAAAGTGTTTCACCCTTCAAAATGGAAATTAAAAATTTAAATTAAAAAACTTATTTCTTTTTCTTTTCTTTTTTTTTTTTTTTTTTGTCCTGTGGACAATGATACTGATTACTGGGAGAAACAACAGCTGAAGAAAATGACAGACTGCTACTCGTGAAAGAAAAAATATGCTTGATGATGGGGAAGTCAATAAAAAAATACGTTGAAATTGATCAAAGCAATGGGCTACTTCACATGATATTTCCCATGCATTGTCCCAAAACACGACAGAGTGAGACAGTGTTTGTCAAAATCAGAACGATGTTCTTCACGCCCTAATGAATTCTGCCATATACCAACCGTGCTAATGACCTTCTCTTGTTAACAAGTAAAGGGGACTCCTGATGCCTGATGTATCAATTTGGGGATACTTCTTTTTTCTTTTCAGAATTTTTAATTTCTTTTCTCAGAAAACTCAATAGGTATCCTTTTTGCCTGGCCCAATAAAATTATTGTAAAGAAGTAAGAAATTAAAATCTTTTCAAATAATACGAGTGCCAATTTCCATCATTTTCATGTGAAAAAAGTCATAAAGGGACAAAAATGCCAGGATCATAATAAGCCCATTATAATTGCTTGGTTCAATATTTCTTACAGTACCAAAAACGCTCTAGGGAATTTAGCCCACATTTATGCTTATGGTGAAAAAGAAACTGTTCTAAAGTCCGTTGTATTCTGTTTCCTCAAACGACAGGACTGGGTAGCTTCTAGTTCAAATCAGAAAATAAGAAAGTTGTGCCCTCGCCGCTAACCCATAAAATCCTAGCTACTACTAAGAGTAACAAATGATTGACTTGCCATTTTTTTAAAAGACCATGAAAATTTGCCATCTGTAAAGAGGAACTAAGAGGCACACGTGGAAATTCAAGAACGTACCAAGTGTTCGCAGTAAAACAAACTGCATTCCCAGCGCAAAAGGTCTCTCCTCATCTTCTACTGACCTACGGTGAAGGCAAAGAAAGAAATGTCTTATAACATTGGCCTCAAGAAAACAAACATCAAATCAAGCCTGCTTAGTACAGAGCCAGACAGCAAGAGTGGCTGTGCCAAAATATTTATTTCCTAGAATTTATTAACAGCAGCCAAACAAGACTGCTGAGGTAGCTAGATTGGTGAATGAGTTCTCCCCATTGAAGACTCAAAGAAGTCCTGATTAACTCTGTTTCTGGGTAAATACTGGTGGAGGGCCAAAGGTTCATGGTTGAAGGGGGACAATCAGCTCTGAGCTTCTAAAATCAGTTCTTTGAGGGACACCTGGGTAGTTCAGTGGGTTAAGCTTCTGCCTTTGGCTCAGGTCATGATCTCAGGGTCCTGGGATGGAGCCCCCCGCATCGGGCTCTCTGCTCAGAGGGGAGCCTGCTTTCCCCTCTCTCTGCCTGCCTGCCTCTCTGCCTCTTTGTTACCTCCGTCTGTCAAATAAATACATGAAATCTTTTTTAATAAATAAATAAATAAAATTAGTTCCGTGAAAAAATAGATATAATAATTTATCCTAACTACTGCATTCTTTTTTTTCCTATTTGCCTACACTTTCCAGAGGGCAGGTGTGTCAACTGAAAGTTACTGTCGTAATTTCTCAAGGGAAAGTAGGGAGGAGAGAACTTAAAGAAAGAAGTAGAGTCCCAAGAAAGGTTGCAAAACAAGTCAACATTAGAAAAAGAGCAAACCCCTCCTACCACCTCGTGTTTTTCTTCTTTTCCCAAAACATATGCTCCAAGTAATTCCTATATGGCAGGAAGACTGGATTCTATTGATCTGTAATTAGCAAAAATTAAAGGGCTCTTTTTCTGAAATTTTGGGTTAGAAGCCAGCTGGTGATTTGCCATGACATGGGCAGCCCTGATCTGGGTTATTTAACATCTCTTGCAGAATTAAAGTTTAAAGAATGAGATTATTCAGGATTCATTTTTTAAAATGATGAAGTGCCTGATCTTTTCTGTGCTATACACGTTGAGTTCTAGGTAAAGCATGTCCACTTCCCCAGGACCCACGCACCTGCCATCTTCTCCCCTTATCTTCCTTATCTTTTCCTAGCAATTTGCCCCATGCTGCACACACCATGGTCAGTCTGTATCTGTTATTGGAGGAATTGAGAGATTCAACCAACGGGCTTTCCCACCCAGTGCTGTTATCATACATCTAACTCAGCATCCCATAAAGAAAAGAAGCCAAAATGTGCAGAAGCAGCAGCAAACAGCCCAACTGTCCTGCTAAGAATGACATCCCAGCAAGTATGACCACCAGGTGCCCAGCACTGGGGGGTGCTGAGAAGCCAGGGCAGAGGTAAAGGGAGAATGAGGACTGATTTCCTTTCATCCTCACTCCGTTGCACTGCCTCCGCTGGTCCCCTGAAGCTGCTTCTGGGGGCATGCGTTTCCTTCGCCATGCTGTCCCCTTCCCTCCTTTGCCCACGGCAGCTTTTACTGCAAATGCCAACACACTGATCTGAATGGGTCCGTGTCAACATTTTTAACAGGACTTCCATTAAAGCAATGCCTGTGTTCTCTTATAAGCAAAAAACCACAAACAGGATACCTAATAAAACATAGCATGAACAGCTGGAAAATGACATCTCCCAGTCTGTCCTTTCCTTGTTTCAACTCCAAAACTTTATATGATCGTAAAATTCATGAAATCTGCATTTTGAACTGCAGGCCCACTGATCCTGGAGGCACTACCTACCTACCAGGTTGGAGATAATACTCTTCGCTGTATGCGAGACTTCGAGACTTCGCCAAAAGACTTCCTGCCCCATCTGGAGTCAGGCTCCTTGTGGCTAACATGGTGACACCTTTCAGCTCCTGAACTTGAACCATTTAGGGCACCGACTTCAGGAACCAAAAGCACCCCAAAGAAGTTTCACTAAACTGCAAACCTAGAACCCATCTGAATAAAGAACATTCTGGGGTATGAAATGTTACAACCTTCCATTCCCTTCCTGATGTGGGAAAGCACTTCTCTTTTTTTTTTTTTTTTTTTTTTTTTTTTTTTTTTTTTAATATTTTATTTATTTATTTGAGAGAGAGACAGTGAGAGAGAGCATGAGCGAGGAGAAGGTCAGAGAGAGAAGCAGACTCCCCATGAGCTGGGAGCCTGATGCGGGACTCGATCCCAGGACTCCAGGATCATGACCTGAGCCGAAGGCAGTCGTCCAACCAACTGAGCCACCCAGGCGTCCAGCACTTCTCTTAATAAATTCAACAAGCAAAGGTCTGAGTGCTTCCCCGTACAATCTAATTCTGCTTTCCTCTCCACCTTACCACACCAGTCCCAGCTTGGAACGTGTCCTCTGGCCATTCTCAGCGCATACCCCTGCCCCCCCGCCACCAGGCAAGCAGAGTGCTATTCTCACCTGAGTGTCACTATGATGGCTGATGGTTGGGCACATGCTGTGATGAAGGTGACAATGAAGAGAAAAATTAAGAACGGGATAAGGGTATTGCAGGCTCGTTTGCACTTCCCGGACACAGCATAGCCGTTCTCGTTGAGATAGGTTTTGACAATAACCACACGGAGCTGACCGCGCTGTCCCACCGTGGGTGGAGTGATCACTTGCCGGCTTTGGACACAGGTGCATTCTGTGTAATTCCTTATCTAAGGGATAGCAAAGATGGGTTGTGAGCCAACCTAAAGCATAGGAAAATTAGGACAAAGTCAAATGCTCTAAAATAGCTCTAGTATTTAAGGATGGGTAATATTTGCTGAGCAAAATAAGTCAAACAGAGAGAGATTATTATCATATGGCCTCACTCATATGTAGAACATGAGAAGCACAACAGAGGCTCATAGGGGAAGGGAGGGAAAGCTGAATGGGAAGAAATCAGAGAGGGAGACAAGCCATGAGAGACCCTTAACTCTAGGAAACAAACCGAGGGTTGCTGGAGGGAGGTGGGTAGAGGCCGAAGGGGTAATTGGGAGGTGGGCAAGTGATATGATGAGCACTGGGTATCACACCCAACTGCTGGGTCACTGAACTCTGCGTCGGAAACTAATGTTGTACTCTATGTTGGCTAACTGAATTTAAATTTTAAAAAATATGCATAATATTTAACTGAAAATACAGCCTCCTTGCTAACAGTAATGATCTAAAGTGTGCATCCAACAGTGTCTGCTGGCCAAATTGTAAACTTTTATAAGGAGCTTTCAGCACTCTGTTCCACAGCGTTCACATTCCATATGCTCATTTTGGTCACAACTATATCCTGCTCCCACTGCTGTGCAATTCTTGGGCTGTCTGATTAGAGAAGCCCCTCAAAAACCGGAACCAAGCTTTCTGTTTACTTGTGCCCACCAGAGCCCCTGGCATCAGCCTGGACACAGAGTAGGACCTAATGTAAATATTTGTTAAATAAATGCAGAGAACACGCGATGCAGCCGTGATGACTCCAAGGCCAAGACCAGGGAACATATCACTGTCTGTTTCGTTTGAAAAAAGGTAATTCAAGGACCTAAAAAGGTATTTCAAATAAAAGCAACCAAGGAATCTTTCTGCCTCTTACGTTGTTTGTACAACAAAAACAAAACAAAACAAAACAAAAAACAGACATCAGCTTGAGCTCCCTGTCACTGTGAGCTCTCAGCCACTTAAAGAAGCAGTAGCAACAAATATGAGAATGGGATGCCGTTTGGCCATCTGTGCTCCAGGGACTGCTGGCCTCTTTTTAAGAATGAGGACTGTGCCTTAGAGGACTCCCTCGTTCACTCCCAGGGAAGGACTTAGCCACTGAGAACAGATCTTGTTTTCTCTTCCAACTTGGCACTCACCAATTATATAATGGGGAGCCAGCAACAGGATTTCTCCATTTATCAGTACAGCTTAAAACTCAGAAATCAAATATGACAAACCCAAAACATACAGTCAATGGTCTAATCCCTTAACACCTACACAACACAAGTCAATGCACCTTAACTTTTTAATTAAAGCAGCCTCCTACAATCTGTTCTTATGCAAAGAATGAAATCAGGCTCAGTAAAGAACTGAGTAGAATATGAAAACCTCCCACAGTATTATAGCCTATTTATAATTCACAGGGAAGGGAATTCTCAAAATAGCCTATTCTTGAACGGACAGAAATATCTTTACTCTGAAAGTGAAAGAAAGAAAGAAAGAAAGAAAGAAAGAAAGAAAGAAAGAAAGAAAGAAAAAGAAACTTAGAACTCATATTCTATGAAAAATGGCCATTGCCCATCTTTACAGACTCTGATCAGAGAAGGTGCTCGCCTATTCTCTTCTGCCAGCACCAAATGTGGTCATCTTGACCTTCAAACGCATCGCAAGGGCCCTGGCAGAGTAAGAAATGAGAGGCCTAGCATTCAACCTTATCACGTTTCACTGAGTTGGCACAGAATGTGAAGTGGGAGAGGGATGATGTGGAAATAAGTCACTGTACCCACATGCTCCCTTCATCCCTGGAAAAAAGAAAATGATAGCATTGCATAATTTTCTTTCCTCTGGCTTCTTGTCAAGATGTATTTTGTAGGTTATTTGAAATTTCTTGAAAAGAGGAATGGAAGCCACGTGTTAGTCCATGCATCCTAACATGTCCTTGTCACAGGATGTTGGATCAACAACAGTACAGGAACTTGCAAAAAATACTCACCCCAGTACTAAGATTACCACTGTTAACACAGCCAGCCAGACAAGGGTTAAAGTATGTAATTCCATCTGATCCGCAGACTGGCTCATACTCGTGTATCTTACAACCACAATTAACATTGCAGCTTCCTGTCAGGTTCCTGTGAGGCATGGTGAGAGAAGGTCTAGAGAGGAAAAAGCAGGTCATGAGCAACATTTACCAAAATAAAACTCTAAAGAAAGTTCTGGACGTTAAGTAGTTTGTCCATTTTAGAGAAGCTAGTCTCATTAAATCAAAGCTGTGGTATTGTAAAGTAACCACCTTGGATAATTATCATTTAGTATCATTTTAAACAAAGCACCAAAAGAAGTTTCAATTTTCTGGTACCATAAAATTAAGACTTCTGTATCACATTCTGTATCATGCCTCAATTCTGCCTTCCATCTTGGTGCCACAGATCTGGGCTCAGCTGTTCTAACCCCTGTATAACTACTCGCTTGTTGTGGACATTAAGCTCTCTGTCTGAACAAGCCCAGGCCTCGATTTCTTTAACTATAAAAGAGAGGAAACACTTTCCTTTGCCAGATCAATAACACCATTAGGAGGGCACAAGCAAAAATCCATCCATCACAGTTGTTCGACACAGGTTGCTCTGACCAAAAACTTGAATTATTCTGGAAGAAATTATCAAAGAAAGACGTGGGACTCTAGAAATTGAGTCATAAGTGATTTTCAAAGAAGAATGGGAATCACATCACTAGTTTTGATTCAAACAACCAGAGAGGAATGAATGATTCAGTCCTTCCTTTAGAATGCCCAGATGTGGATTCCCAGTCAAAGTGGTAGGTTTTGTTTTCTCATAGGATCATGATGTCTGATCCAAAGAAATGATACAATATGAAAAGTTCCAATACAACCCATCTAGGCAACAAATATAAAGGACAGGAGGAGCAAGTAAGGATACAGGGCTGGGGAGAGAAGTATTAGAAAATGCTGTGGAAGAGCGGAGGCAGGCAGGGACCCAGGAGGGACCCATGGAAGAATGGAAGGGGTTCTCCAGTGACCTCTTTCCTTGTCTTCTATGACCACTATTTTTGTCACTGATGAAATACTGTTCCCAAAACCAATAGCAGATCCATCATTCGTCCACCCATCCAACAATATTCTAGAATGTCTCTTACATGCCAGAACTTACCTTTAATGCCTATGTTGAGTAACCACTCCTCGTCCCAACTCTGTGTGTTAGTCACACACGGAGTGTGTTACACTGAGTCACACAAAGAGTGTGTTACTCTGCTAACACAGAGTATGTTACACGCATAAAGCATTATTTGTTCAAAGGTGTCTCTCCTGTGTCCTCTTTTACACGTTGATAACCGAGTCCTCAAATTTTAATTAAAGGAAAAAATTCATAGCCGTATTCAAACCTTATCAAGAGGGTCATCTGGGTGACTCAGTTGGTTAGGTGTCTACCTTTGGCTCAGGTCATGATCCCAGGGTCCTGGGAGTGAGTCCCACATAGGGCTCTCTGCTCACAGAGAGCCTGCTTCCTGCAATCCTTCTCCCTCTGCTCCCCTGCTCCTGCTCTCTCTCTCTATCATAAATAAATAAATAAATAAATAAATAAATAAAATATTTTTAAAAACTTATGAAGAAAGGCTTCTAAAGAGGCAAAGTGAAATAAACTGTTCTTCATTTATGTGACTCTCAGAAGAAATTTTGTCATACAACTTTGATGATTATGCCCACAAACTCTTGGATTCATATTATTTTGTCATATGCTTTTAAAAATATGTGACTCTGACCTTCTCCTCGTTCATGCTCTCTCTCACTGTCTCTCTCTCAAGTAAATAAATAAAATCTTTAAAAAAAAAAAATGTGATTCTAGGCCAGTAATTCTCCACAGAGGCAATCTTGTTCCCTAGGGGACATTTTTGGTTGTCACAACTAAAGGAGTGTTAATCACTGGGTAGGGGCCAGAGATGCTTCTAGACGTGCTCCAATACACAGAACCACCCCACACCACCCCCACATACAACAACCCTGATGACTACATTGGTGCCCTCATGTACAATTTAAACCCCCACACAACCCCCGCATGACTCCCATTGCCCGAGTCTTAGTGGTCTTGAGGATGAGGTAAGAAAGCCTATTTGAGACCTACTATTACATCCCACAAATGACTAAATGGAGGTCCAGAGAGGCCAAATGATTCACTTCAATGTTGATTAGTGCTGTCTTAACTGGTACCATATGAAAAGTGTTCTGTGTCCATTACTGTTCTCTTTGCTAGTTCTTCAAGAGCTACATTGCAAGCCATGACCAAATAAAAGGGGTTTTATATGTCTGCGTGCTTCGTCACTAAAAATGACAGGCTCCAAATCCATGCATTATAATTCTTACTATTGCTATTAAGAAGTTATAAGGAATTTCTTATTAAGAGCATGATTCATATTCATTTATGACCACCACAAGCTTCCAAACACCTCTCTTTCATGGATATATCCACTCAAGAGAAAGGAATCTAGGAGAATATAAACAGATGCTCAAAACCCACTGATGACAGGAAGCAAAAGCTTTCCTGAGTTCCAGAAACAGAGGCCCAGTCCCAGGTCACGTTGGGTATGTTTGCTTTTCTCATGAGAACATGATGTCTGAAATAAAGAAATGATCCAATAAGGCTCTAAGAAAATCAAAACAGGCAACAAACATAAATAGCAGTGAAAAGAAGTGGGCATTCATGAGAAAGTCATTAGGGGAAAAGGCCAGAGTGGCACAAAAAAAGGAAAGATACCAACATGGTTAAGACTCTACACAGTGCAGATTTTACAAAAGAAATACATTTTAAAGAGTAATAATGTCTTGTTTGACTATCACTCATTTTCCAGAAAACAGGCTGGGCTATAATAAGGATTTAAGTGTGTAAACATGAATAACACTAAACAACCGCTCATTAGCCTGAAGGGAACCCACCACGGGAGGACAAATGCACAAGGGCCGGGGGACACCACACCTCCACTGTGCAAAGGGACTGTGCATCACATTTCCGATAACTAAAGCATTTCTGACAAGTTAGCTTTACAAGTAAAAGGCTTCTGGCAGCTCAGAGGCAAGCTAAGTGTTCATTTCCAAGTGAAGAAAAAGGCCTCACAGGGATGCCTGGGTGGCTCAGTCAGTTAGTTAGATGTCTGCCTTCAGCTCAAGCCATGATCCCAGGACTCTGGGATCGAGTCCCTCATCAGGCTCCCTGCTCAGACAGGAGTCTGCTTCTCCTTCTGCCTGTTGCTCCCCCTGCTTGTGTGTCCTCTCTCCCTCTTTGACAAATAAATAAATAAAATCTCAAAAACGCGTGTGAGAGAGAGAGAGAAAATAGAAAAAGTCTTCACTAAGTGAAGTGGATCACCAAACACCCGCAGGGTCCAAGATGCAAGCCTGAGAGTCACACATGAGATCTTACCTGTAAAAATCACAGAATTACAGAACTAGACAGATGGGAGCAGTCTCTGAGATCATCGAGTACCACTTGTTGGTTTTAAAGAAAAAGAAACTACAAGAGATGTAACGACATGCCCACCATCATTGAGGCTTCAAGAAAACCAGCCACAGGGAGACCAAGTGAACAAAAAAGGGAAAATGAGCAAGTTTGTCACTCAGTCTTTATCAAATCAATTGCTTGAGGATCAGCATTTATTTAAAGTAATATAGTAATATATAAAAATCAAACAGATCATGGTTTAACATAACGTCCACCATGGGGCCATCACAGATGTGTAAGTAAGGACACAGTTGCTCTCAAATTTATCTCTCTGTCTCTGTCTCAATCCCTCTCTCTCTCACTAGTGTGGGCACACACAAACACACACACAAAGTATGTCAAATCACTCCACCACAAGACCTAAAGAATACTTGGACCTCCCCATCTGACATATTTCTACAGGTCACTGCAAGTCAAAGAGGAGCCCCCTAACCATCTTTCTGCCTCCCCTTAAGTGTATTCCTATTAAGAAACTTGACAAGTGGGCATCCATGCATCTTATGCTCAAGTCACATGGATTAGAAGAATATGATTCATGTATCAAATACTCTTTTAGCACAATATACTAATCCCCAAGAAAAAATTGATATCTTTCTCATAATATCTTAATCGCTATCAATTTATCTCAACCTTCAAGAAGATTTCAATTAGAATGTTTCCTTTTGATTCCACTTAATTTTTGGCTTCATATTAAAATGCTTCCCTGGCTAAAAATAGCTGTTCAATTTCAGGTTTGTAATTATTATTATTATTATCATCATAATCAAAGTTATCATTTAAAACTAACATTTACATAGCCCTATTTTTACTCCAGGAATTGTGTACCAAGATCTCTATATAAATTACCTCATTTATTCCTCATGAGAATTAAAATCATTATGACTGCGCCTTCATCTTTTAGATGAGGAAATTGAATACTGGAGAGGATAGATACTGTCAAAGTTCACAAAGCTAGTAAGAGCCAAAAACAGATTGAATCATATACATATAACCTGCAGCTTTTTGTTTGTTTATTGTGTTTTTCCTTTTCTTTCTTCTCTTTTTTTTTTGGGGGGGGGGTGGTGCCTAAAGGGGAGAGGGAGAGAGAGAATCTCTAGAAGGCTCAGCACAGAGTCTGATGCAGCGCTCGATCTCACAACCCTGAGATCATGGCCTGAGCCATATCGAGGCGGACGCTTAACCCACTGAGCCACCCAGTGCCCCTTCCTGCAGTTGGAATTAAGAAGTGTGTTTGGCTTCACCTGTGTGTCTGTATTTCATACGGGCATGTCAGAATCATCTCAGAGCTGTAAGAGTGAGGATTTACTGTGAACACTGTGGCTTAAGTAAGACTTTATATCAACACATTGCATAATGTGAATTCCTTGCTCTTTACCTTTTCTTCAAGTAATTTTTTTAAAAATGGAGTTAAATCTGATTTCCATGTACAGAATTGTTCAACGGTACCAAGTCTTGATAAATCATTTAATAATGCTCACTTTATTATCTTTCATTTATCAAGTGTCATCTCTTTGAACTTAAAACTAAGATCTATTATATCATCTTCTGGTTGAAATTACTTCAGACTTGAATTATTGGGCCAGAACTTTTCCAAAGATGATTTCTTGAGCTGTGAGGTGACAAGGAAGCATTTTCTCAGTTTCCTGTGTTTGGCAGTGACTGTTGGATGAAGAGATCCACCAAGTTCAACCAAGTCCAAAATCTCAGAGGTAGGGACTTTTCCCTGAAGTTACTTCTCTCAATATAGTTTTATTGAGCCAAAGTGCTAAGACTACAGAAATTCAATAGAACCTGCTAATTCAGACCTTTGTTGCAACTTTTCCCAAATGCATTTCATCCTCTTTGTCATCACTCCTGCTTCTGCCATATGGTGTATGTAGGCAGTGCTCTACTACCAGCTCTCCAGATACCTAGCATGTCTGGCCAATCGCTTCTAAACTCTCTAACGAGACCATTCATCTCCTGTGTCTGTGTCATACTGTGTCTCACGGACAGTTTAACCCACTAGAGTTTTCTCCTTTTATTTAAAGCTTTGGGTGCCACTCAAGACCTCTTATTTATTATAGAATATTTAGAATATAGGATTCTAATATATATATTCAGAATAAGAATAAGAATTTAAAAACAGAATGTATTTAGAATATAGGCTGTTTAGAATATAGAACTATTATAGAATATATATTACATATAATGATATATTTATTATTATAGACATTATTAATTTTAAAAGAAATTCCTGAAGGGGCGCCTGGGTGGCTCAGTGGGTTAAGCCACTGCCTTTGGCTCAGGTCATGATCCCAGGGTCCTGGGAGTGAGTCCCGTATCAGGCTTTCTGCTGCGCGGGGAGCCTGCTTCCTCCTTTCTCTCTCTGCCTGCCTCTCTGCCTACTTGTGATCTCTCTCTGTCAAATAAATAAATAAATTCTTTAAAAAAAAAATTTCCTGAAAAGCAGAGGACAGTTTATAAGAGATGTTAAGTAGGTGTGTCTCTGGATTATCCTAGCTACTTTTATTAGTAAGCTTATAGTTCATTTCTATATATATATATATATAGAGAGAGAGAGAGAGAGAGAATATATATACACACACACATACATACATATACACATAAATTTATCTGACATACTTCTACAGTTCACTGTAAATCAAAGAGGAGCCCCTTAACCATCCTTCTGCCTCCCCTTAAGTGTCTCCCTATTGAGAAACATGACAAGTGGGCATCCATGCATCTTGCGCTCAAGTGGGTGCTGGGAATGTAACTGAGTTGGGAATGGGTCAGGATATTAACCAGAGTGCCTAGGATCTTTCATTATGAAAAATTATCAAATTCTCCAATCTGAACTTCTTTCTTTCAATTTTATTTTATTGTGATTAGAACACTGACCATGAGTTCTACCTTCTTGGAAATTTTAAGTGTACAATACAGTGGTGTACTGCAGATCCCTGGGGTTTATTCCTCTTAATCGACGGAAACTTGATGTCCATTGCCTGATAACTCCCCATATTCCACTTCCCCAAGTGACTGTCCTGCCTTAACTATTTTAGATACCTCATAGAACCAGAATCATTCTTTTTTTTTTTTTTAAAAGTACATTTAATAATCTGATGTTTTATTTTATTTTTTTTTTAAAGATTTTATTTATTTATTTGACAGAGAGAAATCACAAGTAGATGGAGAGGCAGGCAGAGAGAGAGAGAGAGGGAAGCAGGCTCCCTGCTGAGCAGAGAGCCCAATGCGGGCCTCGATCCCAGGACCCTGAGATCATGACCTGAGCTGAAGGCAGCGGCTTAACCCACTGAGCCACCCAGGCACCCGAACCAGAATCATTCTTCATCTGTCATTCTGTAACTAGCGTATTTCACCTAGCATGATGTCCTCAGGGTTCATCCATTTTGCCACATATTACAAAATTTCTTTCTTTTTTAAGCCAGAATCGTATTCCACTGGATGTACACACCACATTCTCTTTATCCATTCACCCATCGATGGACGTTTAGGTTGTTTCTACATCTTTGTTGTCAAATCTGAATTTTCTAGGGGAACCACTAACAACATATCAGGCTCATTCTGCAAAGACTATGATTCCATCTTGGCTCAACAGGAAAATTTCATTTTTCTAAAACATCTCAACCCCACAGCGGGTATTCAGGTGCCTCTTGAGCATTTGATACTAATTGAAAGATGGATCATCATGAAGATTCACCGTGCTGGTGAACCCGGAGCTTCTCATACAAGCTTTCATAAATGGAGGCGGCCTATACACTGTGCTTGCTTCTTTGCATTGCTTTTTCTTCTTTCAGAACATTTTAATAATGAAAAGCACTGCATTCAGGATCAGAGAAACCTGGCTTCAAATTCTAGTTCTCCCATTTTCTGACTGTGTGACTCAACAAGTTATTTAATCCTTCTGCGTTTCTTTCTCTTATTCCAAATGAGAAAAAAAATACCATTTTAAATAGTTATTTTAAATAGTTATTTAAATAGTGGGTGGCTCAGTTGGTTAAGCAACTTTTTCAGCTCAGGTTATGATCCTGGAGTCCCAGGATCATGTCCCGCATCAGGCTCGAGTCTGCTTCTCCATCTGACCCTCCCCCCACCATGCTCTCTCTCATTCTCTCTCTCTCAAACAAATAAAATCTTTAAATTGTTATTTACCAATTGCTTATTATGTATGGGTCTTCTCATATTTTATCCTTTCTATATTTCTGAGAGGTTGGTATTGTTATTAACCCATCTTAAGGATGAGGGAATAGAGGCAGAGAGGGTAAGGAATGTGCAACCACTTTATTCAGTCCCCATGACAGTTCAGTAAGATCATATCTGTCAGAATTTTCACCTTAAAGATGTGGAAACCAAGCACAGAAATTTAACTAATGCACCCATCCTCACGCTGGGTTTCATTCAGCCCTCCTCCTTATTAACTGAGGACTGTGGGCCAGTCACTTCATCTCTAAGCCCAGTTTCTTTGATTAAAACGTGGATAATCATGCACACAGTAGAGTAATGTTGTAAGCATTATATAAAAATGATATACATAAACAGGTGCCAATTACCACACCTGAGCCAAACAGATGCCTAACAAAGACTCCCCTTTTCACTGCCACTCCCTTCATCTCTCTCTCTGTTGGATTTAAAGGAGAAAAAAAAAATCCCATATGAAGCCTCAAAATCATACAGAACAGAAAACAGTTTTTACTTAACAGGCCAACTCATATTAATGAGCAGGTTGTACACTATACAAAAGGACCCAGCCATAGGAACAAGTAGAGACTTAAATGTAGCCCACACTCTCCTTGGAGAATGGGTCCCCTTATTCCTCACACAAACAGAACTGTTACCCTAAAAGTGCCAAGCCTGTTCACCTAAACCATCTATCAAGTGTTTATACTAATTCAATTTTACTATACTATCAGCATTAGTATACTATCTTCCTAGAAGTATTTGGGAACCCAGAGGAATTTTCCAAGGAAATTGGAGTTTTTATTTTGCTGATTTATAAACTTTGCTTGAAGTCAGGCTGCAAATACTGGAATGAGTGGATCCCTGAAGCTGCCTTCAGAACACGTACTCAAGTTTTCTTCATTAAATACAATTAAATGAGAAGAAGTATACCATAAATCACGGATTTAGATGTGGATGTAGATGTTTATTCTCATCAAGATCTTACAAGTTTAGCATCACTAGATGAATGACATCCCTGCATAGAAGTAGATGACAGACATTCATTCATCTTTTAAAGAAGAAAAGGGAGTTTAAAGAAGAAAAGCTTCGTATGATCTAGAAGAAAAGGGAGAAGAGACAAGAAACTAACATTTTGGGGGCGCCTGGGTGGCTCAGTAGGTTAAGCCTCTGCCTTCAGCTCAGATCATGATCTCAGGGTCCTGGGATCAAGCCCCACACCAGGCTCTCTGCTCAGCAGGGAGCCTGCTTCTCCCACTCTCTCTGCCTGCTGCTCTACTTGTGCTCTCTCTCTCTCTCTCCGTCAAATAAATAAAATCTTAAAAAAAAAAAAAAAAGCAACTAACATTTTCAGCACATACTATGTGCTGGACACTGCACTAGGAAATATCAGAAAACCCACTTAATACAATCCTCAAAACCAAAACTACAAACATTTGTTTAAAATATTGGAATGCTTCAAACTGGAGATTGAGGATGAAGAAAAGAGATGCTGACTTCTCATTTTTTACCCTTCTGAAGTATTTTAATTTTTAAACTACATATGTTTTACTTTAATTATGCTTGCAACCCGGTGGCACTGGCATTATCACCAATTTAATAATGAGGAAGCCAATACTCAACAATATTTGGCAGCTTTCTTGCAAGGCCACACAGCTAGAAAATTGATGGCTCTGGAGGTACAAATGAGAAGAAATACGGGACCGTCAGAGAAAGGATGAGAGATCTTCCAGATGTTTGGATCAGTTCAAACCCAGCCTTTAGCCAGGATCCTAAGCAAGACTGTGTAACTGATTTGTGTTTGGAGGGGATCCTTTGTTCAGCCTGGTTCCCTCTAAACCTCGGGACCTGCTTTAAACTCTCCTAATGGGTGAAATTGGATTTTCCACACATGTCCACTATTTATTGGGAATAGTGAAAACAAACCCACCTTTGACAAAAGAGTTTGGGGGGGTCAAGTGGAGATGAGGTCAAGAAGTTCTTTACTGGGGCCTCTGTTTTCTCACGAACATAGAGTCTGGGATGCCCAACAAGAAAATCAAGACCAAGATAGAACACTTCAAGAAAAGAATTTTTAAAAGTGCAGCCATCCTGGGGCATAGGAAAGGAAGCTGAGTGGGGCCAAGAAATGGATTGCTCAGCAAAGATGAGGGCTTGCTAAGATTGGAACTCATAAATTTGTAATGGCGCCAATCAGCACAATTATATAATTTTTGCCCATGGTGCTGGAGAGCCCGGAGTCAGTTGATTCAGGATTGGCAAGACAGATACGGTGCAAAGCAAGGGCTTCAAAGTCTTGAGGGGACTTGCACTTTAAAAGCAGGTAAGTCAGTGAGTCTGCCTTCCCTCCCTGCTGAGAATGCACTGAAAATTAAAGCAAGAAAGATTAAAAGGAATAAAGCTAGCAAGGAGGAATGGAAAATGACACCAAATTTCATGAAAATAGCAAGTGGATAGGCATAAGTTTATGTGATGAGCAGATCCCCCGCCTTGGAGGAGAGCCAGACTGCCCCATGAACCCTCCACAAGGCCCCAAAAGGTTCTGAGCTTAAAGTCACCAGATGTGGCAAAAGCCAAAGGTGAGGATGAAACTGAGGCTTGAGGGAGAGAAAACTGTATTGTTAGGCCCTTCCTTTCTCATATTCACTCACCTCCACTCCCACATCAGAGCCTAGACATTCTCCACAAAGCTCTTCTCTAAAGATATCGAAAGAAATTTAAAAAGGTAAAATTCCCTCATTTTTGTAGGGGGGGGTGAGGGTGGGGCAGATAACCTGAAGGGTGATGGACTGAGTCTTGTCGACCTGTAAAGTCCAGAATAAACAAACAGAAAAACTCACCCTTAACATTAAATGGCAAAATGTGAGGCATACAAACAAAGTAAAAGAGAAAAATCTAATTATATATACAGATCTGAGAAGATATTACTCCTTAAAAGGACAGAAAATGTTATGAAAAGGGCATACTCAGAATACAACAAAGAAAAATGTTCTTCTCGAAATAAAGAAAATTTACATAAAGAATAGAAGACAAAGTATGGAAGAATCTCTCATAGCGAAGGACAGAGGAAAGATGAGAGAGCAAACCACACATCCAGGCAACCAGACTGTAAGTCCCAGCATCGGATTAGCAGGAGTCCTCATGAGTGCACAGAAAATGGAGAGAATGAGTAAAGCTATAGCAAAAGAAAACTTCTCTGGGGTAAAGAAGACAGACGTGTTAGCGTAAGATGGCTCAGAGGGTGCCTCACGTAATGAACAAAGTCCTGGGCCAAAACATTCGTTTGTTCATGCCTTCCCTCATGCAACAAAGGTCCCTGCATTGCTTTAGATGGTGGGGTTGCAACTATTATGGAGACCACTCTGGTAATTGTTCTCGAGGAGCTCATAGTTTAGAAACAGGAGGCATGAGCAGAGCAAATAATTAAATGAGGGAATTTCAGCTAGTAGTAAGTGCTACAAGGAGACTAAGGAGCAAGAATGGGACAAAGAATGAGGGGAGAGGGGACCTGGGTGGCTCAATCGGCTAAGTGTCTGTCCTTGGCTCAGGGTCCTAGGATCGAGTCCCACATTGGGCTCCCTGCTCAGTGGGGAGTCTGCTTCTTCCTCTGCCCCTCTCCCCAACTTGTGCACCTTCTCTCCCACTAAATAAATAAATAAATAAATAAATAAATAAATAAAATCCATCTTAAAGGGGAAAAAAAAAGAATGAGAGGAGAGCGGGCTCCCTTAGATTGGGCAGAGAGAGGCAGACTCTGAAAAAGTGACACTGGAAGGGCCCAGCCAAGACAGAATCAGAGAGAGAAGCATTCCTTTTGAAGTTTCAGAATACCCCGAATAAAAAATTTCCTTAAAACTTTCAAATAAAGTTGGCCACAGACAAATAAGAGCTAGGACTGGAGTTAAATTTCTTATCTGCAACATGAGATACTAGAAGACAAAGCAATGGCTTCGAAGTTCCCAGAAAGGCAATTTTTAACCTATAATTTTATACCCACTCAAACCATCACTAAATGTGAGAGAAGACTAAAGACACTAATACACTGACAGGCTCAGAAAGTTTTACTCCCACATACTCTTTCCTCCAACAGCATCTGGGTGTTTTTCTCCAGCAAAACAAGGAGTCGACAAATAAACAAACAAATAGTGGATACAATTGAGATCTATGAAAGGAAATCTCAGGATAGAATTTATGTCCAGAGAGCAATTAGTCCAATTGAAGCAAGATCATGGAAAAAGAAAAATTCAATAAAACAAAGGATATGTTGAAAACTTTAAAAAAATATACATGAGCATGGGAAAGGCCAGTAGTCAGGGAAAGAAAGGGTCTTTAGAACTCAAGGACAGACAATGTAAGAAATAGGGTGGTCCAAATATGATATAACTTTAAGCAGATTCCCATCCCCACCCTAGAGAGTAGATGACTACTCTTTCCTCAACCTCTTTATTTTCTGGAGAAAATGAACCAAAGTCTATGGACTTAAGAGCCTCATACATAAAGGAGACCTTTGGTGAGGTACTAGAATGGTAGCAGGGGAATTAAGTCTGCAGAGTGAACAGAAGAACCCAGGCACTTTCCCATCACCATCCCACACTCCCAGCTCTAGAATGACAGCAGGTAGGCTTACAACCAGGAACCCACCACAACAAAGCTGCAGCCAGAGACAGGAGAATCCTGTTCCTGAGGAGCCAAAGCAACCCAGAGCTAAGACCGTGGGTTCTGACACCAGCACCCCAACAAAAATGCCACCTCCTGCCCTCCTGTTACCCGAGTGAGATCCACCAAATGGCAAGCTCTGCTGTCAGACACAGAGCACCTACCCAGCTTTTTAAATGCGTGTTCTTCCATACTAAGAGAAAGCTAAGGGTCACCAGAAATGAAAGGTAAACTTCCAACATAATTGAGACCACAGAATAAATGGACAGCAGGTATTAAGAGGACATAGACAATCCAGGAAGGAAAAGAAATGCTCAGTCATGTTGGAGAAGTAACAGAACATATTCCACCATTGAAGCAAGAAACAATCAAAAATCAGGAAAGAAACTTGGAAGTTAAAAGTACAATATCTAAAATAAAGATTTAGCAGAAGACTGAAAAAATAAAGCATAAGAAACCTTTCCCAAAAGTAGGTCAAAAGAATGAAATAAAATAAGTGACAAAGAATAAGTAGAGGACCAAAGAAGGAGAGAGAAGAGAAAAAGTGGTGAGAAAAGAGTAACAGAATTTAAGTTTAAAAAAAGAAAGAAAGAACAGAAACCGAACTGAAGGACACAGTTTCCAGACAATAAAAACAAGTGCTCAGGAGGGGGTAGAGAAAAAAACCCATTCCAAAGTATATCATGTGAAATTCAGAAATACCAGGAGTAAATTGGAAGCTCCTAGAAGGGAAAAATAGGGCACATATGAAAGACTGACAAAAACAAAGGCCAGATTTCCCACAATAGCCTGAAAATTCAGACGATAAGGGAGTAATAACCTCAAAATTCTGAGTGAAAATGATTCATCCAATCAAAGATTCTTTACCTAGCCAACTTGACAATCAAATATAATAGGTTTGGGTTTTTTTTTTCTTTTTTTTAAGCTATTTCATGAAAAACCTTCAAAAACAAAAAAGTGACAGCCTGCCTAGCCTTCCTGTAGCTACTGGAGGAATGTGTTCTCATGAAATGAGGAGGGAGCCAAAAAACAGACATCCACAGAGCCCAAGGAACAAAGGATCGATACAGACAGAAGCCTATGGGATTCCCAGGGTTATAGCTGGGCAGCAGGCCCAGAGATCCTTGTGTCCAGATTGGAGCATGGGCACTAGGGCTCCAATTTAGATGACTCCAAGGGGTGGGAAGTGGAATCAGGAGTTCATCAGACAGGTGAAAAATCATAGCAAGATATTTTGAGCCCTCAGAGAATATGGGGAGCCAGACACACATTCAGAGAAAACAAAGATAATGAAAATAAGACAATTACAAATTCCAGGAAAATCAATGCTCTACAAAAGAGGAAAGCTCATCATGACACAAAAGAGGAAAGCTCATCATGACACACCACTTGTGCCTCAGCAGTTAATAATACTGTCATAATCAAACACGAGAAATATCAAAGGAGGATCTGACCACAGTATATGAAGGGAAAACAGCACTCTTCATTTACTAGGATAGGAAGTCATAAATAATGTCCCAATCTGGTTAATTTATACATTGTGTCTAAAAAAATATAGAGGTGAATACCGGAAGAGACAACTAAAAAGAATCTTAAAATAATTGCCCTAGGAAGCAGGGTTGGTCAGGAGACTCTTGATTTTTTTGCTTCTAACTTCTTAATTCTATTTGTTTTCCAGTTGTAATAAAAATAATTCTGTAGAAGTAGAAATTATTCTTAATTTATTAGTGATGACTGATAACAAGAGCTAACTTTCAGGGAGCACTTGCTGTGGGCCAGGCTTCGAGCTGAGAGCTTTACAAATGTGATCCATACTATCCTTGCCTGTAGCCTTGAAAGTGAGTCCCATTGCTGGAGACTAAATATTTGGGTCCCTGCAACATTCATAGGTTGAAAACGAACTTTCAGTGTGATGGTATTTGGAGGTTGGGGCTTTGGGAAGTATTTAGATCATGAGGGTGCAGCCCTCATGAATGGGATTGGTGCCCTTATAAGAGAGACTCTAGAGAGATGCCTCACCCCTTCCACCACGTGAGGACACAGAGAAGGTTACAGCCACTTATGAACCAGAAAGTGGAGCCTCCCAAGACACCAAATCTATAGGTACCTTCATCCTAAACTACAGAACTGTGAGTAATAAGATTCTGTTGTTTCCAAGCCACCCAGTCGACACTATTCTATTTCAGTAGCCCGATGGGACGAAGACACTATTATCATCACCCTATTTCACAGATGAGGATACTGAGGCTTACAGCTAAGCAACTGGCCAAGGAGAGTGAAGATACAAATTCAGATTTAACTCAGGAACCGGGACTCCCTATTCTATACCACCCTTAAATTTTTTAAACACTTTCTTTCCTATGCCATTCTAGTAGGCACTAAAAGAAGCTACGTGTCAGTAAATGTATTACCCAGACACATATCTCCTGATGAAAAAAAGATTCTTGAGACAAGTGAACATATTCTGTCATCTACATAAGCTCTGATTGGTAGTTCCTCTTTTTCCCCCCCTTTCCTAATGCTCTAGGTTAGTTAAGTGAAATTAAAGCTTTTCATATTCAAATTTCAAATGGAACATTTTAGCAGACAAAACTCCACTAAAAATCAAAAGGAAATAGGGCTTCTTGGCAGCAAGCATCAAAATCTAGGCACTAGAGTTCTGTCCAATGAGCAGATCCTAACAAACCTAAATGTACTCAGGAAATAAAAGTTATAGTTTTCATAACTCCCCAAGAAAAATTTTGCACCCTTTTTTAGAAAGGGTATATAGGAAATCGATCCTCAGATCCACCGCTGGTGAAGGGGCAAATTGATACAACACCTGGGGAGTAAATTTAGTAATATTCATTGCAATCTCATTTCTGGGAATTTATACTACAAACACATGGCACACAGAAGAAGTGATTATACATGAAGTTATTTATTGCAGCATGATTTTTAATGACAAATGATAGGAAACTGCCTTTCAAATGGGGACTGGTTAAATTACAAAACAGAACTAAATGGAATATTACATGGCAGTTAAAAGGAGTGTTTAAAGCAATGTCCATAACAGCCAAACAATGGAAAGAGTCCAGATGTCCATCAACAGATGAATGGATAAAGAAGATGTTTGATGACTAATGTAACATAAAAAATAAATAAATAAATAAAAATCACCCACAAAATTTAAAAAAAGAAGATAGGGTGTATACACACACCCACACACACACACACACACACAATGGGATATCACTCAGCCATCAAAAAATGAAATCTTACCATTTGCAATGACGTGGATGGAACTAGAAAATATTATACTAAGCAAAACAATTAAATCAGAGAAAGACAATTATCATACAGTTTCACTCCTATGTGAAATTTAAGAAACAAAACAGGATCACAGGGGAAGGAAGGGGAAAATAAAACAAGACAAAATCAGAGAGGGAGACAAACCACGAGAGGCTCTTAATCATAGGAAACAAACTGAGGGTTGCCGGAGGGGAGGGGGGTGGGGGATGGGGTATCTGGGTGATAGACATTAAGGAAGGCATGTGATGTAATGAGCACTGGGTATTATATAAGACTGATGAATCACTGAACTCTACCTCTGAAACTAATATTACATTATATGTTAATTAATTGTATTTAAGTAAAAAATTTAAAAAAAAATTAAAAAGGAGTGCTTAGAGCACCTGGTGGCTCAGTTGGTTGAATGACTGCCTTCAGCTCAAGTCATGATCCCGGAATTCCAGGACTGAGTCCCACATTAGGCACTCCGCTCATCAGGGAGTTTTCTTCTCCCTTTGACCTGAACCTCCCCCTTCTCATGCTCCTTCTCTCACTCTCTCAAATAAATAAATAAAATCTTTTTTTTTTCTTTAAGAGTGCTTAAAGGTATGGACTCTGAATTGTTTGGGATTAAGTATGGATTAAGTCCTATGTAACATGTAGAACAGCCGCCTTACATCACAAAATCCTCAGTTTTCAAGGATTTTGTCAACTGTCTGTTTAGCACAGCCATTATTAAAAATTAAATTATAAAGCTTACAATTAAGATAAATGTTACAAACAAAGACAGTAAATACTCAATACTCCTCCTCCTAGCTTTTTTACCCTACTGTTATCTATGTATTGACTAGGCTATTTAGGTCTAACTACCTATATGGGAGAAATATCATATAATGGTATGTGACTGGGCATCTCCTAGCATAGTGTTCATCATCTTCACGTTGTTAGCTTGAAATCAGCCATGGTGGGGATATTTACACCTCTGAAATTGTCAAATGCTACAGATAGGAACTTTTTTCTTAGCCATGTGTTACATATTATCAGCATAACACCAATGTGTGTGTGGGGGGGGGTGTTTTAATAAAGATTTTATTTATTTACCTGACAGAGAGAGATCACAAGTAGGCAAAGAGGCAGGCAGAGAGGGGGGGGAAGCAGGCTCCCCGCTGAGCAGAGAGCCCGATGTGGAGCTCGCTCCCAGGACCCTGAGATCATGACCTGAGCTGAAAGCAGAGGCTTTAACCCACTGAGCCACCCAGGTGCCCCTGGTATGTGTGTTCTGTACCTCAGTTTTGCCATCTGTAAAATCAAGATAATAATAGAACCTTCCTGATAGGGTTGTTGTGAGGATTAATGAGTTAATATATGTAAAGCATTAGAAGAGTGTCAATATAAGAGTTAACTATACATTGCATTATTATTGTTGTTGTTGTTGTTGTTATTGGCACAGAAAGATCTCGAGCTATGTTGTTACATTTTTTTTACCCTGGGAAAAGTGTGTATGAGCTACCTTATGGATATTAAACAGGGAAAATTTTAAATACATATTCATAGGTTCTTATAGAAAGAAGCCTTGGCGGAAGGCATAAGAAATGAATCCAAGTGGTTACCTGGCTTGTCCTTGATTGGAGAAATGAATTTGAGGACTTTGGTAAGAGCACGACTTTTCACTGTACATTGTATTTTCATTGACTTTTATGTTCTTAAACTATGCAAATGTATCGTCTATTTAAAATGTTGCCTTTTTTTTTTTTTTAAAGAACAATTTTCATTAACCCAACAAGCATTTCCTCCTCATCTGCTGTAACCAAAAAACCATGGGAGATACTCTGTGAGCCTCGAAAGGGAACATGGACAAAGGAGAGACTATGGTCCCTGCCCTCCACACATGCATGCTCTACCTGGGGGAGATGACACGTGCACAGGAGACCCCCCCCACCGGCAGGGGGGAACACTCATCTGACCCTGGGGTACAAACACTACAGGGCTTTCCACTTCTTTCACAATTAGAATGACATGAAATGACTCCTTGAAGCTACTTACCCTGTTGTATACGGGATGTTTATGCCTCCTAGATTAATACTTTCACACCCAACAATAAATAGGGTTGAAAAACACAGTAAAGACACACCACTGCAGATCATGGCAAGTTTAGCAGATTCTCTTGCACCAAGTTTCAATTTCTTTATAATGTAGCCTCCCAGGACAATGCCAACACCAGCACTGGGGACAATAATTACACCTAGAGAGAAGAAGGGAAGGACAGGATTAAGTGAAGTCCCGTATACTATAATTTGTTTTCTAATTACTCTGTTTTTACTTACTTATTAGTATTAAAGGACAAAATAAAAAATACCATAATCAACAAATCTTCAATGTGTATGATTTTATAGTATAATTTCTTTTCAAAGGACTCATAGCCAAAATGCAAAATAACTTTTACAAAGCAATAAGATAAAGACAAGCCACCAACTAAGAAAGTGAACAGAACTTAAATGGGCCCCTTACTGGAGAGGAAATCCAGCTGGCCAATAAACACCAGAAGATGTTCACTCTCTTTGCTAAGAGGGAAATACAGATTAAAATATAGTAAAATACTACTCTACACCAACTGTGTTCATAATAATTAAGAAGTCCGATATTACCACATGTTGGTGAAGACACCAAGCAATGGGTGCTCTCCACGGCTGGTAGGATGTAAATTGTGAGACCTACTTTGAGAAACAATTTGTCCTTTATCTGGTAGAGCTGAAGATATACATATCCGGTGACAGGTAATTCTACTTCTGGATCTATACCTTGAAGAAGCCCAAGCACATGGGGACCAAAAGAAGTGTACAAGATATTTGAAGCCTCATAATAGCCAAAAACTGGAAATAAACCAAAAATTCATCACTAGATATATTGCCTGTTGTAAGTTCATGTAGCAAAATTCCACTACACAGCAATAAACAGGAGGGAATATAATAACATACAACCATGAGCATGGATCATACAAATACAATGTTCAATGAAAGAAGCAAAACAGAACAGAACACATGACGTGATGGCATTCGTAAAAAGTTCAAGTGCAGGTACCACTAAATGATCTGTTTAGGAATGCATATCCAGGCAGTGCAACTATGAAGAAAATCCAGGAAGTAAGTGTCATAAACCCAAGATAGTAGGGAAATAGGTGGGGTCAGGAAAGGATACAGGGGGCTCCTCGACTACTGAAAACACTCCATGCCATGACCTGGGTAACAGTTACACAAATGTTCACTTCATGATTACTCATTAGCTCTGAATTTTGATTAATGTATTTTTCTGTGCATTGTATTTCACAGTTTTAAAAAACTGAAAAAGCCTGCCCCAGGAACCTTATAATCTAAAACAGAAATATACAAATTAGAGTATAATAAAACAATTATACAAAAGACAGGGAGAATACGGGGATAAAAAGCATTCTGAGCCTTACCTGGGAGAAATCAAGGAGGGCTTCACTGAACGAAGTATGAAGAGAAAAATAAGGTGAAGACTGAAATGATACAACTACGTCACTAGAGATCTTGGCAAGAGCAATGTTAGGAATAGATACTGTGAAGGAAGAACCCAGACTCCAATAGGTTGAGATGAGGACTTAGAGATTAGAATTCAGACTCTTTCTAGAACTTAGGCTATAAGAGGAAAAATGGGTATGGGTCTAGAGTAAGAGTGGAGTCAAGGTAGAGTTGGAGTTTGGAGAGTTCATTTGTTAAGACAGGAGGGGACTAAGTGTATTTATATGCGGACAAAAATAGACTAAAAAGGAATGGGAGCTTGAATGTGGAGAGAAAAGGTTACCTAATGCCAATGCAAGATCCTTGAGGAGTCAAGAGAATATGGAATTAATAGCACAGATAATCAGATTAGCACTGGATGGGGGGGAGGAGAGAGAAAGACCCCTTCATTCAGGCTAGGAACAGGAGAGGGGAGAATATGGTGGGACATAAGTCAACAGGTGGGTGGTAGCTCCTCAAATTAGAGCTTTTCTGTTTCATTTTTTCCCCATTATTTTGCAAACATCATGTAATACATGTTATAAGAGAACACTGGAAAAGCACAGAGAAGTATGCAGGAACAAAAATCCACTGCTTTCATTCTGGCCTACTTCACTCCAGTCTTTTTTCCATGCTTCTTTCCTTCGAGATTTGATAACATGCGGGGCACCTGGGTGGCTCAGTAGGTTAAGCCTCTGCCTTCGGCTGGCATCATGGTCTCAGGGTCCTGGGATCAAGTCCCACCTCACGCTCTGCTCATTGGGGAGCCTGCTTCCCCCTCTCTCTCTGCCTGCTTCTCTGACTACTTGTGATCTCTGTCTGTCAAATAAATAAATAAAATCTTAAAAAAAAAAAAAGAATTGATAACATGCTATAAATTCTTTTTTTATATAGCTTTGCTTTTTATTTCTTTTTATTTATAACTGAAAACAAAACTAACTCTTAGAGGAAAGGGATATGGAGAACTTTAAATATAGCCAAGGATTAGAATAATCATCATAGGAAAGCAAAGTGAGTGCTAAATGAGAATATGTAATAGGCTTTGCAAATGGAGAGTCCACTGGGTCCAGATGATACTAGATTTCAGAAGTCCACAGCTGCCCGGGGAGAACGGTTGAATGGTTCGCTCCAGCGTGTTCAGCAACCCACGTAAAGGAGCAGAGAGGATTAGATTAATCTAAAATCTGAGCTTTGCCTGGCAACGAGTGTTCATTTTATAATCCTCACCAGAGTCCTGATTTTATAAAATCAGTAATGGTCTTTTTACAGATGAGGAAATTGATAGCTCAGAAAACTGACTGGTCCAGCAGTGCACACAAGGGAGAGAGAGTCTAAGGGAAACTGAGATCTCTGATTCCCAGCCCAGCGCTCTGTCCATATCACCACAGATGTCTCCTAGAACCGATAGGTCCCTGGAATCTTTTAGGTAAATTGACCAGAGCTCTGGGCTCAAATGAGCTGGTTAATAAAGTATCATCATCATTAAGGAAAAGTACACATGTTATCTATATGAATAAATAGGCAAAGTTTTCCTCTAAGGTGAAAGTGATACATCTATGAAATTCTTATTTCAACTGAAAAACTTCTACACTTCTAGACCCCTACGGTAACAAACAAAACAAATCTCCATGCCCATAGCTCAAGTCTTAATTTAAAAGCAATATAATTTACTTGACTATGCATCCTAATTGGTATTCAACTCTTAAAAGCAGGAAATTCGGGGCGCCTGGGTGGCTCAGTGGGTTAAAGCCTCTTCCTTCGGCTCAGGTCATGATCCCAAGGTGCTGGTATCGAGCCCCACATCCGGCTCTCTGCTCACTGGGGAGCCTGCTTCCTCCTCTCTCTGTCTCTCTTTCTGCCTACTTGTGATCTCTCTCTGTCAAATAAATAAATAAAATCTTAAAAAAAAAAAAACAGGAAATTCGTCATCAGTAAATATGAGGTTATATCAAACAGAGTGAAGATCCCCTTAAAATTTTCTCCTAATGTCCCCTGCCATCTAAATCTCACTGCACCACCCAAACAGAATTTCTGACCATTCACCATGCTAATCTGAACATCGTTCAGATCTCCAGCTTAAGTAAGAGACCCAAACGTTCCATTGTTAGAATATTAGGCATATGGGATGGTGCTGGGGAAGGGCACAGGGGACAAGAGTAGAGCCTTCTCACTCTCCCTTCTGAAAGCCCCCAGCTCTGGGGAAACCAGACTGTACAGAGCATGGAGGGGCTAGAAGTTGGTTTCCCCGCCCACCATCACGCTGTTCTCTAGTCCTTCCCAGTTCCCCACCCCCCCTGGGGGGAGCGGGAAATACAGGCATCCCCTGCTTTTCCAAGTTCACATCACACCACTTCGCATTTATGGAAGACCTAAGTACCTGCATTGGCTAACTAAAAGAAACCCAAAGAGGATTTTCATGTTTATTGCGGGGGGGGGGGGGGGGACCACAAAGGTGAGCACTGAAAATAGCACTCAGCATTTGCTTCGCAGAAAGGGTTACAGAGCCAGTGAGAGTGGCCCCGCCAAGCTCCTTCCCTGGCACCTACCCTCAGTGTCTTAGCATCAGGCCCCGGAGCTCTGAACTTGATTTAATCTGTACATCGTTAGGAAGGTGTTCCAGAGGTATCCGGAACACCTAAAAGAGGTTGTTTCGTGAGTCTGGGAATGCTCAAAAAAATTTTCCCATATAAATTAACTGTAATTGCGTCTCCACTTTATGCCATTTCAGCTTAGGAAAGGTTTCATTGGAACACTCGGCTCAGATAGCAAGGGAAACCTGTAAATATCTAAGATGGGCTCTCCCAGCAGAAGCTGCCCGCCTGCCACTCACCACGTCTGAGTTCAAACTCGCCTCAGTGGCTTGTGCACACCCCTTCCCTCAGTCCCCAGAGAACACCCCCTCCTAATGGCTCCACTCCTCTGAGCTTCTGCTCCCTCTCCAGCCCCTTTCCCAGCCCTAGCTGGAGGGTTCCGCAGTCCCTGAGTTTCTATGCCTCGCGCCCTCTAGTGGCCAGGACATGAATGGGCCCCGAGGGGTACAAAGGATGGGTGGGAAAGAAGCATCAGGGACTTGAGTATGCGGGGAGAGAGAGAAGGGCTGAATGTGGAAAGACAGAAGTACCTGGACCAAGTCCAGCGGCCCAGCCTAAGGTACAGGCGGTAGAAGATAGAAGCCAAAGCAGTTGCAGATGTTTAAGAGACAAATGCAGGTGAGATTGCAGGCCACATGGACAAATTTCCTGAGTTCAAATCTCAGCTCTGCCACCTACAAACTGGGTGTCCTTGGACAAATTTCTGAATATTCCCAGGCCTCAGATTTTCTCCTCTGTAAAACGTGGGTAAGAATAGTATCTTCCTGGGGTGTCTGGGTGGCTCAGTCAGTTAAGCATCTGCCTTCAGTTCCAGTCATGATCTCAGGGTCCTGGGATCCAGCCGCACATCAGGCTCCCTGCTCTGCAGGGAGTCTGCTTCTCCCTCTCCCTCTGCCCTTCATTCATGCTTGCCTAGTCTCTCCAGTGCTTGCTGTCTTTCAAATAAATAAATAAAATCTTTAAAAATAGTATCTTCCTCACAGGTTGTTAGGTGTAAAATGCGTTAAGACATATGAAGTGCTTAAAACAGGGGCACCTGCCTGGCTCAGTCAGAAGAACTATGACTCTTGATTTTGGGGATCATGAGTTCAAGCCCCATTTTGAGTGTAGAAATTACTTAAATAAACACATAAAAAACTTAAAAAAAAATGAAATGCTTAAAACAGTGTTGACTCCCTGGTATACAATTAATAAATGTTGGTGATCAGCATCATTGGAAGTATAAGCACCATTATTATCTGTCTAATATGAATGAACTTAACATTTGCACAAATAAATATATTGGAATTAGGCAAAATTTCTATATGCAATTTTATCTATAGGAGTGAATTTAAACTACTCCTAATGGTCCAGCTAAAACTCTATGTATTCTTTTTATATAGACTTTTACTTAATATTTAGCTACAATGTGTTAAGCACCACATAAACCTCTGTTTGCTGTTTAGTTACTGTGTGTATATATCTGAATCTAAAGAACTCAGGGATGCATGGATTAACTGCTCACAAAGCAGAGGATCCTGCTTTACTTCCAAAAAAGTCTGCAAACAACCTACTGATTTCCAGTTGGAATTTATATTGGATAAATATTTATCCAACTGGGTCCAATTTATCTAGTTGGATAAATATCTACTTATTTATCCAAGCAAATTGACATGTTAATTGTCCTACTTCCATTCTTTCTCTTCTATCAAACACTATTCCATAACATTCAGTTTTGAAGTTTTTACCCCGAGTTGCAATACTGCTTGCCCTTATAATGTATAGTTTGTGAAGCCAAAAAGTCTTTATGAAAAATTATATTCACTGAGTTATCAAATATTAAAGCTACTGGGGGAATTTTTCCTCTTTACTCTAGTTTTTGTCAATATGTAGAAATGATCTATATTGAAAACAGACATATAGGGGTGGGCACCTGGGTAGCTCAGTCATTAAGCCTCTGCCTTTGGCTCAGGTCATGATCCCAGGGTCCTAGGATGGCGCCCCACATCAGGCTTCCTGCTCTACAGGAAGCCTGCTTCTCCCTCTCTCACTCCCCTTGCTTGTGTGTCCTCTCTCGCTGTGTCTCTCTCTGTCAAATAAATAAATAAAATCTTTTTTAAAAAATAGACATATAAAATATACCTCTGCTTAATGCATGATTTGGGACACCAAAAAAACTTGAACTGAAAAAGAGGAGGATGAGATTAGGTGACCCGCTCATCATCAACATTGTTCCCTTCCCCTTCAGGGAAGGGAACTTCCATTGTGCAACTATCACTATTGTTAAGAACGATAATTTACTTTCACGGTACCCAGGGCTGACCCCGTCATAGGCCTGCCACTGTCGTTGTGTTTACCTCTTTCTTTCCTGCTTGACTATAAAGTTTTTGTGCATGGTGGGGACTATATCTTTATTATCCTCATACCTTTCTAGCACTTATCAGGACCTGGAAATGTATAGATGAAAGAGCAAACTTTGTTATTTAGAATTTATTATATAAAATTATATAACTAATGTTTAAATTTATATTAAAATTATATAAAATTATATTTTAAAATTATATAAAAACGTCAAGTGATAGTCTTCAATTATTCCTAAACTAGGCTATATATTATTTTACAAAAAGGAAATCTAAAATCTAACTTGAGACCAAAATAAGCTGCTAATATCAGTTTAAAACTGGCAGGCACTAAATGATGTCTGGAAAATGTCACTATTATCAAAATTCTGAATTGAACATTATTAGCAAAAATTTAACTCCCAGGCCACTAACGGTGACAAAGCACGTAATGTCAGCAGCCCTCTGAGAACTCTTCTCTCTGTGAAATCACTGTGAAGTCACAGTGGTGCAGAATGCGGTGAACTAAAAACTCAAAATCTTAGATGTCCTCAATGCTCTTTTCTCTAAGTTCACTGATCCCTTTTATGTATTTCACATCCAAAGTTCTCCTTACTTAAGTTGAAAAAGAAACGGCTTATAAATGTAAAACTATGTATCAGTCAGTAAAAATATAATTGTAAGCTATTATGACTTGGAGGTTCCTTGGGGAAAAGCAGCTGGGCACGGGGAAGGGGAAGAGAAAGCAGCATGGATATCCAGAAAAGAAGGAAGTCTAGTCGGGTTCATTTTCATTCATTCATTTTTCTCTTTCTCCCTCTCTCCCTCTCTTTTTACACACACACACACAGACATAGAGTATGCCATCTCATTCTCAGAATTGTATGGATTTCAAATTGCTTTGAAACAGAACTGTCTCACAATCAAAGGTATCTTACTCATGTCCTAATCTAATTAAAAACATTTTCCTTTCATAATAACTCAAAATCATGGAGCATCTTACAATTAATGGTGTCTTGGATTGGAAGGAATGCAGCTTCTTTCCACATCACAGAAATATCTAATGAGTGATAGAGCAGGGAAACAAACTCAAATTCATTTAGCTTTTCCAAAGACTATGCTTGTAATCATATACAAAACAAAGGTTTTTCCCATCACCCAGGGTAGATTATTTTACCCTTTTAAGCTTCTATTTTTCCTTGCAAACATTTTCTTATGGGAAATAAATATCAAGGAATAAAAGAACAAAAGTAGACTAAAAGAAGAGAATATTTTAAAAATGCAAACTTTTAAAATTATAGCAAATTTTAAATGCCCTGAGAATATAAGCAGACATTTTCACAAACCATACATAAGTCCACAAAATATCACAAAAGCACAATACATCTCTTTCTCTTTAGTATCTCAACACCACTCTTGTGAAAAATGTCAGAAATCCCTTCACAAACCATGATTAGGTGTATCATTATATATTATATATAATCATTATATATTATATATTATATATTATAATGAATATATATCATTATATATTATATATTATAATATCATTATATATTATAATGAATATATATCATTATATATTATAATGAATATATATATTATAGTTCAGTGGCCGTTTTAAAGCAGAGAACAGTTTTTCATTAAATCCATAATATCTCATAACCTAACATTTAGTCAAATTATAAAGTAGGGGTACCATGCCCTGTTTGGCTGGATTAAGAAAAGCAGCCCACGTGTATGAAACTGAACAGCCACCAATTCCTGAAGAGAAGCCTATGGGCCGGAAGGAAGAAGTTCTTTTAAGAATTCTCCGGAGGCACTATGGTGAGTGCTGTGAAGTGTGTAAACCTGGCGATTCACAGACCTGTACCCCTGGGGATTACAATACATTATATGTTTATAAAAAAATTTTTTTAATTAAATTTAAAAAAAAGAAAAAAAGAATTCTCCAGAGGCAGATAAGCTGGCAGTGTAGCTAGCCTTACACGAGGCTGCTGCCGACAGCCTGTCTCATGTTTTGCCCGTCTGTAGCTTCAGTTAGAGGACAAGGTGCCAGAAGCAGACCTCTCCGACCACAGCTTCCTCTTCAAGTACCTGGTGACAGCCACAGTGTGGCTCAGATGGGACCACCTGCAGCTAACCAATAGAGAATGTTCTGAAATCTCTAGCCCAGCCTTGCTGGAATTACCAATAAAGGCTTTCAATGGGATACATGCTTCCAAAGGCCTCCACCTCCATGACTTCCTCATGGAGACACCAATATAAAGCTCATATTTAATTTCCACTAAGGCGAAGGGGGTTCATTCACCCAGAATAACACTTTCTTCAATTCCACCAACACAGGGAGACTGTGTGTGGTAACTAGAGGGAAATACAAGATTCCCAATGTCGGGGATTCAAAGTCTCGAGAGCACTGACTGAAGGAAAGGTAGAAAAAAGGTACATTCAGGAGAGAAAACAACCACAATTTTCATTTCAGGTTTTTGCAAAGCTCTGGCTGGCTACAATAATACATAAAAGCCAATGCCAAGCTGCATCATGAAAGGGATTCGAAAATCAAATCAAATTAATATTTCATCTTTTATGGCTTAGAAACCTAAGTGTTTTCTGCATCGAGGCAATAAAACCACAGAGGGCAAAAACAACTTGAAATGATGAAATGCAAAAATCAAACGTTTACTTCCATTTTTCACCAGCTCTGGGCAACTTAACGGCGAAATAACAAAAGCTTGAACCAAATTACTGCAAAGGAGGAAAAAGCCTCTTGCAGAGGAAATTTCACAGGAGAATAATAAAGTCTTGGTGATTTTTTCAGTTATCAAAATAAGCCTCAAGCAAAGACCCTGGTGTTGGGTTACTGCACTTAGTTTCCGTTCACAGAGGCAAAGCCTACAGATGTGGGCTGGTGCCAAAGGCAAAGCCTCTTCAGAGGCCCTGTGGGCAAGATCCATTTTCTGTCAGCAGTTTTCAACTTCTCTCCTTTCCATTGTTGTCCAAACCCGGCAGCTCTCAGAGTTTTCCCATCGAGGATGGTTGACTGTCATTTCGCCCACTAATAGCTGAGCCACAAAAGTCTGACAAAGCTATCCCTCCCCTGGGGGAAGCAAGCAGATTTTTAAAAACTATTTATATGACATTTTGAGACAAACTTCTAAACACCTAAAGGTACTTGTTAGAATGCCCTTACCCTCAGAGGGCCAAGTGGAGATTTGCTTCTTAGAAACTGTTTTAATCTTACCAATTTCTTGAGGAGGACCAGAACAACCATTTGATAAACACAGTCAACTCACCAATCTGAATACTCTGTTCCTCTTTTTTTTTTTTTTTTTTTGATTTACAGCTTCCTTGAGCTATAATTAACATACCATGCAATGCATCTATTTAAGTGTACAATTCAATAATTTGGGATATACAACCAATCTCACAATCATTGTGAGAACATTTTCATCACCCTCCAAAAGAAATTCTGTATGCATTAGTGATCACATCCATTTCCTCCCTCAGCCCTAGACAACCACTAGTCTACTTTCAGTCTCCATGGATTTGCCTATCCTAGCCATTTCATATAAATGGAGTCATACAATACTTCTGTCTGGCTTCTGTCACTTAGCCTAATGTTTTCAAGGATCATCCGTATTATAGCATGTATTAGTACTTCATTCCTATTTATGGCCAAATAATCCATTGCACTGATACATCACATTTGATTTATTCATTCATTAATCGATGGTCATTTGGGTTGTTCCTATTTTGGGCTATTATAAATAATATTGCTATGAATATTCATGTTCAAGTTTTAATGCAAACATATGTTTCATTTCTCCTGGATATATGCCTAGAAATGGAATTTCTGAATCATATGGTGACTCTAGCTTGAGGAAGTGCCAAACTGTTTTCCAAAGTGGGTACACCATTTGACATTTCTACAGTGTGTGAGAGTGTCAATTTCTTCCAATCTTCAATTGTTAATATCACAGATAATATTGATGATAGTCATCTGAGTGGGTTTAAAGCTGTATCTCACTGTGCTTTTGACTTGCATTTCTCTGATAACTAATGAGGTAGAGCATCTTTTCATGTGACCATTTGTATATCTTTTTTGGAGAAATGTCTATTCAGATACTTTGCCCAATTTTCAATTAGTTTATTTTTCTTTTATTATTGAGTTGTATGAATTCTTTTTTTTTTTTTTTTAAGATTTTAAGTAGGCAGAGAGGCAGGCAAAGAGAGAGAGGGAAGCAGGCTCCCTGTCAAGCAGAGAGCCCGATGTGGGGCTCGATCCCAGGACCCTGAGATCATGACCTGGGCTGAAGACAGAGACTTTAACCCACTGAGCCACTCAGGCGCCCTGAGTTGTATGAATTCTTTATATATTCTAGATATCGGTCCCTTATCAGATATATATTTTGCAAATATTTCCCCCATTTTGTGGATCATTTTTTACTTTTTTGATAGTGTCCTTTGATGTACAGAAGTTTTAAATTTTGAGAAAATCCAGTTTACCTATTTTTTCCTTTGGTTGTATTGTCTAATCCAAGGTTACAAAGATTTATGCCTATGTTTATTTCTAAGAGTTATATAATTTTATCTTCTACGTTAAGGCCTTTGATCTATTTTGAGTTTATTTTTTATATATGGTGTGAGGTAGGGGTCCAACCTCATTCTTCTGCATGTGACCAATTATCCCAGCATCATTTTTTGAAAAGACTCTTCTTTCCTCATTGAATGGTCTTGGCATCATTGTCAAAAAATCAGTTGATCACAGATGTATGGGTTTGCTTCTGGACTCTCAAATCTATTTAACTGATATTTATGTTTGCTTTAACTCAGTACCATACTGTTTTGGTTATTATTGCTTTTTATTGAGTTTTGGAATCAAGAAATCTAGGTCCTCCAACCTGTCTTTATCAAGATTGTTTTGGCTATTCTGTGTTGTTTGCATTTCAGGGGTGCCGGGTGGCTCAGAGGGTTAAGCCTCTGCCTTCGGCTCGGGTCATTATCTCAGGGTCCTGGGATCGAGTCCCACATTGGGCTCTCTGCTCAGCAGGGAGCCTGTTTCCCCTCTCTCTCTCTGCCTGCCTCTCTGCCTACTTGTGATCTCTCTCTCTGTGTCAAATAAATAAATGAAATTTAAAAAAAAAAAAGAGGGAAGAAAAACAATCAGTGTAATATATTCTGTACTTTTCACCTAAAGATGTTTTGTTTCAAAAGACATGCATAATTCCACCAGGTAATAATACCCACAAAATAAGTTTCATAAATAGAAACATACTCTCATAATCTAATGGTCTGAGCAGCTTTGGAGGACACAAAACCTACTCTATTAGAACTCAGCCTCCAGAAATCCATAAATTAATCAACTTTTTTAAAGGAGGCCTTGGGTTGAAAGCACCAGAAAACAAACAGATGACAAGGTTCTCATGTGCCTTCTTAATGTGACGACAAGCACCACCAACTGGTCCATCTTTAAATCTCTCAGCAAAACACCAATAGTCTCTTTCCCTTATTGTTCAGACCTTATCTACTCTTAGTTTTGAATAATAAAATCACACATTTTCAAATAAAATTTCTTTTAGGAAGACACTAATGTATCTTGAAAAGCTAAAAGAGGGGTCCCTGGGTCACTCAATTGGTTAAGCGTCCAACTCTTGGTTCCGACTCGGGTCATGATCTCAAGGTCACACGATCAAGCCCTGATGCCAGCTCCAGGCTCAGTAGAGCCTGCTGAGATTCTTGCCCCCTCCTTCTCCCTCTGTCCCTCCCTCCACTCACACTCTCTCTCTCTCAAATAAATAAACTCTTCTAAAATAAAAAAGAAGAAAAGCTAAAAGAATAAGAAAATGCAATAAATATTTTAAGTTTCACCCCAAATGACATGTGAACCAGCAAAAGAAAAAATGACAGTGTAGCAACAGTCAATGCAACGTACCTCCCAACTAATTGCTATGGACCCTCTCACAGTGATGTCACTTGTTCACTATCAGATCCAGATATTACACTGGGGGGTGGGGGGGTTTCACCAGGATCAAAGGTAGCCCTTTATCTTTTCACATTTTTATTTTCACCAAGATGAAGGCTATATAAGATACCTGCCTAATAAAGTAAATTTTTACTCAAAGCTGGAGAGGAGTAGCCAACATCTGAGACAACTGGGCTGGAAATGAAAGCTACCACTATAAGATGTGGAGGTGGACAGAATAAAAAGAAGACAATTTAACAGGTTTAACTCAAGTTTCAACCTGTTACAGCAAGAAAGAACTTTGTGTTTCAATATTTACTAATACGTTTTAGCATACAATGTGTTTATTAAGATTTTCAAAATTATTCCTATATTATATGAAATTAATTGTTTGGGTTTCCTATTTGTTTATCATAGAACCACAGAATTTGTGAGCTATGACAGAGATTCCTACTTATTCCTCAATGACTACCTTTTCTTCTTCTAGAAACGCTAGTAGTCCCCTATTAGTGGCAAGTTTTATTTATTTATCTATTTTTATAAAAGACCAGGTCATAAATATTTTCCACTCTATGGGTCAGACAGTGCCTGTGACAATTAATGTTGGGGTGCTAAAGTAGTCACAGTCTTGTGTAAACAAATAAGCACTGCTATGCTTCAATAAAATGTTATTCACGAGCAAACAAACAAAAAAACAGCAGGCTGCATGTAACCCAAGACTCTTATTCTAAAGTAATAGCATGGGTTATGACTGTCTGGAATACAGACTACATTTCCCAGACTCCCTTGCCACTGGATATGACCATGTGATAAGTTCTGGCCACTGTGAGGAAAACAAAAGTAGTACCTTTCTTCCCCTCTCCTTCTACCCCACTGTTATGAATGTAGAGTTGATAGCTAGAGCTCTCCTTTGGACCAGGAGGACAAGAGTCCAGATGGAGCAGAAATTGGAAACGGTCTCAGTGACTGCAGTCACTTCACCAACCCTGAGCTGCCTATGTCCAGAATTTTTGTGTGTGAAAGTGAAATAAAAATCTATTTTGCTTAAACTTCTGTTATTTTCAGTCTCTGATATTCTCTGAAAATTTTAATCCTAACTTAATATAGGAGCTCAGAGATCATCTCTTTCTTCAACTCCCTCATTTTATGGATGACAAAAGAGAGAGAGAGAAAGAAGAGAAGATACATGACTTGGGTCAATGGCTTGTTAATGCCGAAGCAACGCCTAAGCTTGTTTGATTCTAAATCCAATGCCTTTTCTAAATTTATATGAGGCTAACACTCCCATAAATACACATTTAAATTACAGAGGCTTGGGCACCTGGGTGGCTCTGTCAGTTAAGCATCTGCCTTCAGCTCAGGTCATGATCCCAGGGTCCTGGGATCAGATCCCACAATGGGCTCCTTGCTTGGCAGAGAACCTGCTTCTCCCTCTGCCTGCCACTCCCGGGCTTGTGCTCGCTCTCTCTCTCTCTCTCTCTCTCTCTCACTGACAAATAATTTTTTTAAAAAAAGTAGTGAAACCATTGCATACTATTTCTTCTATTTTATTTCCACTATTAATTATATTATTTCCTTTTATTCATCCTCATATGCATCATAATGCCCATCAGTGTAGTTTGCTAAATGGTAGGCACTCAAAACTACTCAGTGACTTCACAGTGACTACTCTCCCCAGGTCATGATCCTAAGACAGGCTGGGAGCATATACCATGAAGCAAAATCCTCCCCAAGTAGATATTTTATCTGAACACAAAACTTCCACTGGCACCTTTTTCTGAGATTCTTGGAAATCCGATCTAAAGACGAACAAGATTTATCTTTTTTACTAGTTGTCAGCACTGAAAATGCGCTTGATGCTTCTGTGGTACTTTGGAAAACTTGTAAAGTTGTCTTTCTTTAACATTTTAAACATTCTCCCAAATATTCTTCAATTAACATAAAGAATGTTTTGCTTAGCAAAGTTAAGGCTGATGACTGTTCAATATATACACTGAATGTCAATGTGTGTGTGGGGGGGGGGGTATGTGTGTGTATGGTGTGTGTGTGTCTGTGTAAAATCTTGTAACTATAACCACCAACACATTGATTACATGAATAACTATATCGGAGAGCAAGGCTGCAGTAGGAACAAAGAACTTGTAATGTCATACAGATGTTCTATTGGAAAATCTATGGATATTTATTTATATAGCTGTCCTACTCTACCTACTTCATTACTGGATAATTCCACCAAGCTCAATTGCATTTCCACATTTATATAGAATATATTTCAAACAAACTGAAGGAAGATGTTACAAAACAATACTGAACTACGCAATATAAAACAATAATACACAAATTATTCCTTGCCTAGGTAAGAGAAACATGCACCGATAATGTTTCTAAACATCCACTTTAGTCAAAACACCAACACAAATTACACTCATCTTTATTGTAAATAGAGATATAAAAAAATATTCAATACAGTGACTTGAAAACATTAACTATTGGTAACAAACCCAAATAGCCCCATGTTTTACCTTCTAACCAATGAACAGTTGCCACAAGGGGAAGCTGAGCCTGAGAGTGAAGTAAATTTTCTGTGGAACATCATGAGATGGTACAGGTTACTAAAGAACATTACTTCAACTTCTAATAATGTTTAAGCTCCTGTTTTACTGTTTAGTTGAAAAAGGTAAGGTATTTCCTTATCTGTGTGGTAATAACCATACCCTGGCCATCCTCAAGGGCTAAGATCTTCTTTGACTCTGGGTGTAATTTTTATGACAGACAGCATCTCTGAGGAAATGAGAGATGGTGGTGTGAGCTGGGAGTCAGAATGGTTCATCTCTAGCTCCAGGATGTCACTACCTGTGGGCCAAGAATTAGAGCTTCTACCTCTACTTATCTATCTATAAAACTGGGATAATATTACACTCTGTGCCCTCTCTTCCTCATCTCTTTCCATAATAGTCCTGATTCTTCTGTCCTATTATAGAGGATGGAATATTGGATGAGGAGAGAGAGGAAAGCCAAGGTCATTCCATTAATATTGATGTTGTTCTTTACACTTAAGTATTTTTTAAAATTTTTACTTAAGCATAGTTGACACACAATGAGACATTAGTTTTAAGTGTACAACTTAGTGTTTTGGAAAGTTTATACAGTCTGCTATGTTTACCACAAGTGTGGCTACCATCTGTCCCATTGCAATGCTATTACAATATCATTAACTGAATTCCTTAGGCTGTGCCTTTTATAGAATAAGTAATTTTAAAACTTTTTAAAACTTCAACAGCCTTACAAAATGGTTATGATTATATCATTTCACAACTAGTAAAACTGAGGCCAAAGAAAGTACCTAACTCATGCAAAGTTACACAGATAATAAGTGGCAGAGGCAGATCTTGAACCCAGACCCTCTGACTCCAAAATCCATATCCTTTACCTTATAACAATTGGCCCAAAACAAAGCATTTGGAGATGACCTCACTTTAGCAAGGTATGGACCTGCCAAAATGGGATCATGCCTGGTAAAAAGTTCCTGAGTTCTCAAAAGGAGAATAATTGATCTTCAAGCTACCTTACTCCTTGATAGTCCCCCCGCCCCCCAAAAAGCAAAAAGTGTAGTAATTCAACCTCAGTTCCATCACACACAACAAAGGAGAAAAGGAAAAATATAATATTATATGATTTTAACTTTAACTGCCAGGAAATACATCTTACAACACCTTACATATACCAAAGCAAAACAGTAAAACATTGATGAACTTGAATGTCTAGAAAAAGTTGTTCACAAAAATCAGAGGATTTTGCAGGGTTGGCTGGGGGGGTGGATGCAGAGAGATGGTGGGATGTTTGCTAGTTGATCTTTGAAGAAAGGTTGTCTAATTCAATCCTTCACTCAAGGAGAGAACTGAGGGCGAGAGAAATTAATATTTACAGTCATTCATTCATCAAATCTATTGGGTGTAGCAGCAGAAAGGCACTTACATCTGCTCCAGACATTTCACTCTCTCCCATGGGTTTTCAGTCCTTTTCAAAAGCTCCCTAATCTTTCTCAACTTTTGTACATAAATAAATCCTGCTCTGTGAACAAAATATATTATTTTTGATGGCTAAGGCTCTCAAGGGGCTTCTGGGCCATTCTGAACATCAGTGATCATCAAGGGGCAATGAATGTAGACACAAAAATGTAGAGAAAACTGGACTGAATGTCCTCTGAGCCCAGAAAAGCCCTTGTAAGTGATGTCGGTCCTCATTTTTCTCCGTGTATGAACACACAGGTGGGTATGCATGGGAAACAAATCCCAGACATAAGGACCAGTAATCATCAAAAATAAGTGAAATAAACATTTCAGTTAATTGAGAGATTTGGTCATCTGACATTTCCCTGCAGCGTGTTCAAATATATGACATTAAAACAGTTAAAATGTCTTTTCCCACAGTAAGAATTGTGAAAAATAGACATATTTGAGGTTGAACAATAAGTGGAGACTAAATCACAGATATCAAGATTTACCTCTAGCTCAACACTGACTCAGCTGAAATCAGTTTCCTGTTCCATGTGTTACACTTGGAAAGCAACTGTACTTAAAAATTACATTGTGTCTCTAAGCTTCCCTCAATTCAGATGAAATAATCCCTTAGCTGATCACCTTAGTATCAAATCTTTTGCCTTCTCTTTCATCTTCCAGCTATCTGTTATTTTTTTGTTAAGATGTATTTATTTATTTGTTTGTCAGAGAAAGAGAGAGGTTGAGAGAGAGAAACACAAGCTTGGGGAGCAGCAGGCAGAGGGAGAAGCAGGCTTCCTGTGAGCAAGGAGCCCGATTCGGGACTCAATCCCAGAAGGGTGGGATCATGACCTGAGCTGGAGGCAGACACTTAACCGACTGAGCCACCTGTTAGTCACACTTTGTACTTCTCTTTTTACTCTTTGAATCCATTGCCCCCAGATAACCTCTGCTATTAATGTTTCCACCTGCCCTAAGTCCTGCCTTCACTCTTGTGCCTTAGATATCCCTCTTGAGAGTATGTCATAAATGGAGTATTCAGTTATCCCTACTGGCTAATTCCCAAACACTGCACCAAGCACACAATCTACATTTCCTTACTTAATCCTCACGATCTCTAACACTCATAGGACTTAATGAACTTGTCCAGGGACATGGGCAGCCTAATAGGGTCACTACACTGCAAGAACCTTAAGGGCAGAATACCTCTGTGTTCTCCTCATGGCTTTTCTAGATCTTGCACCATGCCAAGCCCATAGCAGAAGCTTTATAAATATTTGTGGATGAATGGATGGATAGATGGTTGGATGGATTAAAAGGATAAGCAAGAATTTCAACAAGATCTGTCCCCCTCTAAAACTGATCCTCTTAATCATCATACTATATGTCTTACCCAATGCATAAAAAGTTGGAAGAGGGGGACGCCTCGGTGGCTCAGTGGGTTAAGCCTCTGCCTTTGGCTCAGGTCATGATCTCAGGGTCCTGGGATCAGGCCTCGAGTCAGGCTCTCTGCTCAGCAAGGGGCCTGCTTCCTCCTCTCTCCCTGCCTCTCTGACTACTTGTAATCTCTGCCTATCAAATGAATAAATAAAATCTTTTTTTAAAAAGTTGGAAGAGAGAGAATTTGTACAATAAAAATTCTAAAATGTGTGCAGCTTCTCTGAGGACCAGCTCAATCTCTGTATTATGGACCTGTATTATGGCCTGCTGGGTATACAGCTTACAAAAACTGTTCTATCCACTGCAAACTGCACAAATTAGTATTGCAGCAAGAGCAGCCAACAATGCACCAAAGGGCCCCTTTGTATCGCTGCACCTAGCGAAGAATGGAAACCCAACAAAAGCCCTGCTTTTACCCTCATAGCAAAGATGCACACTGAAGGAAAGACTCCAATTTCATTTGGAGTTCCAAAAGCTGCATGGATTTTTCAAAGAACTTTCAGCAAAATTCTCTCTTTAGATCATTGTAGCAACCGGAGGGAAAATTCTAAGCCTTTTGGGGGGCAGCTGGGGGGGCGGTGGTGAAGACTGACAAGTTCACTACCTCTCTGTTTCCCTCTCCTGTCTGGAATCGGCTTCTCCGCCGGGATAAAGGCTCACTGAAAGATGGACAATTACATTAAATCGTCAAAAAGAAAATAAGTATATGGGACAAATGGGTTATTAGTATGAAATTACTTATATAGATCATGATAAGTGTCATTATAGCAAAAGAATGGGGAAAAAATCAATGTCCTCAAATAAGGGACCAAATAGACTATGATACTTCCATACAGTGGGACTCATGCTGCTACACTACAGGATCCAACCCCAGGGGAAGAAAGGGGAGATACTCATACAAAATACTGATGTATGTATTGCGTATACTGCATTAATCAATTAATTAATTAATTTTATTTATTTATTTATTTATTTTCAAAGAATTTTTATTTATTTATCTGAAAGAGAGAGAGAGACACAGCACAAGAGAGGGGCAGACAGAGAGGGAGAGGGACAAGCAGACTTCTGCCGAGCGTGGAGCCAGACACAGGGCTGGATTCTACAATCCAGAGATCACATCCTCACAGCTGGAGCCAATGTGAGGCACTTAACCGAATGAGCCACCCTCATGCCTCCACATACTTACCTACCTATTCAAAAAGAAGCAAAAAGGATGAACTCAGAAAATGTTGCCTATGGAAGGAGAGAGAGAACTGGATGGAAGCAGGGCCTCTTTGAATGTTCTTTGTTTTAGGATTCTGATTTTCAAATCATATAAATGCATTACATGATTTTTTAAATTAACTTAAAAATATAAAAATAAAATAATCCCTAAAAACTGAAAACAAATTAAAAGCAAATAAATTCCACTGCTTGTCTGGTGGCTGGCATAACCAGAGAAGAATCATTTCAAATAACTTTAGGTCACAGGATTTTACATAGCCATAAGAGAAGCCTGCAGACAAAAGAACCGCTTAGTCTAAAAGTGCATTTCATATTTCATGGTTGGTAATAATACTGATACTTGGTTTGAAACTATAATACACATACTCATACATACACACTTGGATAAATTATTTTATAGTCATTAGGGAAAACAATTTATAGAATTAGAGCAAAGAGATACAGTATAATATCAAAGAAGTTCATTAATAACCTGAAATCTTAAGTTTGAAGCAAAAATATCAGTATAAGCTCATAATCTGTTTTTCTCTTTTTATTAAAAAAAAAAAAAGGTCTAGCATCCATGACAACCTGGTAGCCATGAGAGACCCTACTGTCTGGATGGTGATCTCCAAATACCATTTTCCTCTGAAAGGAAACACAGTTGCTGGCAGAAATGACTGATCCCAAGTCTAGAGCGGGAAACATAAGGTAAGTGAGTCGTCTTTTGTCCTGTGGGAAATCAAAGACTACCAAGGTGGGTGCCCAAGGACACAGGTGCTGACTTGAAAGGGCTCTCAGTGACCAGATAGTGGACAACTGCAGCATCAAACAGAATAATGACCGCTAAAGATGAAAGCACATCAAACATAAGTAGCCACGAGTTTGTGGTAATATATCTTTAAATTTATTGGTGACTCTACAGATTTCATAGAATATAAATTTTTATTCTGAAAATTAGTAAACAAAGGCAAAGAATTAAAAGAAATAATGGGCATTTGGAGAACTGGCCAAACAGGAGGCTGATCACTTGGTGAGTTGATTTAGAGCAACTGAGAGAGAGATTTAGCAAGAGAGACAGAGAGAGACAGAGGTCCATGATGCATTGTGATATGAACATCCTTTCCAGCACCTTCTGGCTTTCTCTAGCTCCAGAAAGTTTACGCTATTTTACTCTTATAATCAAGACTAAAAAAGTGCCTCCTTATAATTTCATTTGAACTTGTTACTTTTTTTAACAGGTGGAATGTAACAAAACAGCTTTGAGTTACCACTCTAAATTAGACTAATACAAAATTTGTTCTAAATCAGAAAATCTAAAGAAACTATTTAACATGAATTTAAATTTAACACTGTTTCACAACAGATAAAATTTTATTGAGCATCTACCAGATACCAAATGCTTTAAAATAGAATTATCTCATTTCATTTTTTTTTTTAATTTCAGTAGCCCTGGGATATGATCACTCACATTGTACAGATGAGAAACAGAGTGGTGAAATGACTTGGCTAAAATCACACATTTAGTTAAATGACAGATCAGGGATTCAAAGAGAAGTGTGTCTGTGGATTACATCAGGACACCCACAGAAAGAAAAACAGATCATGCTGATGCTAGACATGGCTAAAGTTGGTGGTGATGCAACATTACCAAAAATATCATAGAAAATTAATTGGTTAATAACTAATCCTCTTCTAAGAAAATAATACAACTCTATGGGGAATGTAAGAATAAGTTTATTTGGTGCATGTGGCTTTAGAAAAAAAATGACATAATCTAAGATTTTAGAAAAGGAAGAAATCAATAGAGTTCCTTCCAGTCCAAATTATTGTTTTCTAGGGAGCCTGGATGGCTCAGTCGGTTAAGTGTCTGCCTTTGGCTCAGATCGTGACCTCAGGGTTCTGGAATCAAGTCCATATCAGGCTTCCTGCTCAGCAGGGAGTCTGCTTCTCCCTCTACCCCTCCCCTCTGCTTGTAATTTCTCTTTCCGAGTGGGGGTGGGTAGGAAGGATATATATATATGTTTGGGTTCTTTGCTCAGCAGGGAACTTGATTCTCCCTCTGCCTCTGCCTCTGCCCCTGCTCATGCTCTCACTCTCCTTCTCTCTCAGATAAATAAAATCTTTAAAAATATATTTTAAAATATAAAAAGTATTACAAAAGTACTTTGTAACACCCACTGAGACTCCGCTTTGAGCTCTGCTTCCTGGGTATTCCCAATATCTGTCAGTGGTCCCAGATATAAGAGAGGACGTGGGTCCTGCCATGCCCTTCAGAGATGGTCTGTGACTGGGAAATACATTTTCCCTTGAGTGCTGTTGTCACAGAGTACTCATGTGTAAGCATTGTTACTCTGGGGCCTCTGAGCCTTCTTAAGCAATTAAACCCTGTTTAACCATCACCATCAGTGCACTGGCTTAGAACCTGGTACATGGTAGGCACTCAAACATGCCTTAAATTAGCTAGCTAATCAACAAATACAAAGAATCTGAGTATCTTGACTTAATGTCCACTATAACCTTCTACAAAAGTTCTAATTAGCACCAAAGGAAAACACATGTAATTTAGTGTAATAAATACCTTTCTGCCCAAAAGACAAAGAGCCTGTAATTGTCACTCTTAGGTCCTAATAGCCTCTATTTATCCCAAGATTGTTTAAAAGTATAGAAGTGAGAAGATGCGAGCAGCTGCTACAGGATATTGGTTTGTAAGGACCTTCCTCTCCTCTCCCGAAGCACATCGTGTTCAGTGCCCGCCCACGCCTTGTGGAGGCCAAGGTCACTGCCTGACCTTGGAAGTGGACAGTGATGCCAAATGTAGCCATACTTAATATGATCTATTTGCACTTGAAAGTTTAATGTTAATGTTTAAAAAAATCTATGTATACATTTACAAAATTAGTACAAAAAGGTATTTTTAAAAACTATTCTTATAAAATTAAAGAACTGGTACAGAAAAGCAGAAGAATGGAGCAAATCAAAGCATGTGCATGTCTCTCTGGCTTCCAAGTATGCGGTGACTCCCAGAGGCTGAAGTCTGAAGTCCCCCCAGGGGGACTGCTTTGAACCTCATCAAAAACAACCCCCAAATCAGCAGCTAAAGACAGATGGCAAATATTTGGTTAATTAGACAACATTAAAAATGATAGTAATTTTTAAAAATCACATCCCAACCTAATCCCCTTACCAAAGAAATAAGTATTTTGATTATTCTCCAGTGAAAAGCAAAATAGAATTCTCCAAGACAAACTCCCAAGACAAACTATCATCTAACCCTTTATAATTCCATACACACAAGGGCAGGACCCCAAGAAAGCAAAGGTGTATTCTTGACCATGGTTCAGTGGTGTGTGTGTGTGTGTGTGTGTATGTGTGTGTGTGTGATGGAGGTTGAAACTTAGAATACTGTTTCTCCCAAATAGTAAAAAAAAGAAAAATTTAACTGCTTGGAAATAATAAAATAGCACAGACCTATAATAATATTTCAATAAAAATCACATAGGGATTTTTATATACTCCAAGATACTACCTTCCAGGCTCTAACTATTTGCATGTCCCTAGACTTTTGTTTCCTCATCTGGAAAATGGGCATAATCAAGAACACCTACTACATAGCCATTGGTTAATGGATTAAGTCATGTCCAAATGAAAGAGCATGGGTAGGGTCTTCTTCTTAGTAAACACTCAGTAAAGTCAGCAGCTATTTTCTTTTTCTTTTTTTTTTTTTTTAAGATTTTATTTATTTGACAGACAGAGACCACAAGTAGGCAAAGAGGCAGGCAGAGAGTGAGAGAGAGAGAGGGAAGCAGGCTCCCCGCTGAGCAGAGAGCCCGACGCGGGGCTCGATCCCAGGACCCTGAGACCATGACCCGAGCCAAAGGCAGCAGCTTAACCCACTGAGCCACCCAGGCGCCCCAGCAGCTATTTTCTTATAACCATTATTATCATAGAGGTTTCATTCTCAGACCTGTTCAAGCACCATGACTTCAAATGTAAGAGGCTACGAGCAACATCTTCAATGATAATTCCCTTTCCTATAATACATGATCAAGCTGTGTTTTTCAATTTATATTGTTGTGCCCATTTGAAGTTAGGGAAGATTCAAAACAAATCACTACTCACTACGTCACTGGATCCTCACAACGACACTGACACACAAAGACAGGGGAGCTATTGTCCTCATGACACAGGTAAGCTTCAGTTTTAGCTGAACTGTAAGAAGTAAAAGGGCTTGCCAAAAGTCACACACCTAGTAATCAGCAGTAGCAGGATTCAAGGCTGTTTGGCCTCCTCCTTCAGGGCTCTTGCCATCATTTCAGCCTTTTCCAAAACACTAACCTTCAAATAGTTCATTTCAGTCAACATATGTGACCCTAAGTGGGTTAGCAGAAATACCACACATGGGAAGGTGCAACATGAACTTGGATTTACGATTACATAGATACAAACATGGGCAGATCTGTAAAACAACTTATGGTTCTGGTTTGAGTCTAACACACACATATACACACACACACACACACAGGGCACAGCTCTGTGAGAGCTGGTGCTCAAGGGCTATGGGAGAGAAAGTGAGCAAAGGCCTGTGTTCTGATACGTCTGGAGCTTCCTCCCTATCATATGACACAGTATAAGCAAATGGCTATGGAGGGTCAAAGTACTTATTCAAATAATCCTTTTAAATTAAAAAAAAAAAAACAACTTTAACTCAAAAATTTTGTCAGATGAGAAATTAAAACGATGTTAAAATTCTGGGGCACTGGGGCACCTGGGTGGCTCAGTGGGTTAAGCCTCTGCCTTCGGCTCAGGTCATGATCTCAGGGTCCTGGGATCGAGCCCCACATCGGGCTCTCTGCTCTGCAGGGAGCCTGCTTCCCCCTCGCTCTCTGCCTGCCTCTCTGCCTACTTGTGATCTCTGTCAGATAAATAAAGAAAAAAATCTTTAAAAAAAAAAAAAAATTCTGGGGCACCTGGGTGGCTCAGTCGGTTAAGTGTCTGACTCTTGATTTCTTTTCAGCTCAGGTCATGATCTCAGGATCATGGGATCCTGGGATCCAGCCAGCGTCAGCGGGGAGTCTGCTTGTCTCCCTCTCCCTTTGCCCCTCCCCCTGCTTGTGCTCACCCTCTTAAATAAATAAATCTTTTTTTAAAAAATTTATTAAAATTCTTGCTCAGATAAATTTCTTAATTCTCCAAGTCACTTACATGCATAGAAAAAGAACCAAAGACTCAATTAAACTAAAAATTAAAAATACAAATCTCTGCTCACAGGGTAAGAAGGATTCAATTAATAAAAATTTTAAAAAATCAAAGCAAACTTTCAAAGAGATTATCATCCTTCTTCATTTTACTGTAATATGACAGGCAACCTTCTACTCTTAATCAATCTGAATATCTTTGACGATTATTATTTATCTATTTGGAAAGAAAGGAAAAGGTATGAGCTGGAAATAAAAAAGCATTTTATCAGAACACAGGAGACTATCAAACATAGTATAAAAAGTGCACTGACAGGGCGCCTGGGTGGCTCAGTTGGTTAAGCCACTGTCTTCGGCTCAGGTCATGATCCTAGAGTCCTGGGATCGAGTCCCACATCAGGCTCTGCACGGAGCCTGCTTCTCTCTCTCCCTCTGCCTCTCCCCGTGCTTGTGCTCTCTCTCTCTCCGTCAAATAAATAAATAAAATCTTTTTTTTTTTTAATTGCACTGACAAGGGGCGCCTGGGTGGCTCAGAAACAGGTAGATAATAAATAAATAGGTATTTGCTAAATAAATATTTTTTTCCTAATAAAATCTGTTATTCTGGGCACCTGAGTAGCTCAGTGGGTTAAGCCGCTGCCTTCGGCTCAGGTCATGATCTCGGGGTCCTGGGATCAAGTCCCGCATTGGGCTCTCTGCTCAGCAGGGGGCCTGCTTCCCTTTCTCTCTCTCTGCCTGCCTCTCTGCCTACTTGTGATCTCTCTCTGTCAAATAAACAAATAAAATCTTTTTTTAAAAAATCACACTGACAATGTTAAAAAAAAAAAAAAACTACAATGACAAAACCAGAATGGAATTGGCACTGTGTGATGCTGTTTTTTTTTTTTTTAATCCTGATGTTGGAACATAGAATGAACAAATTCCATGAGCTAATTTTATTCAAACCTGTACCCCCCTTAGCCAAGGAGGCCATATTCAGTGACGACTGCCTTGACCACACCACCGTGGGACTCCGTGTCCAAACACCCCAGTCTAGCTGAACGTTTTGCTCTATTTTTCCACAAGGATTCTTATGTCTAGCTGCTGCCTCTACCATAATTAAATGATGGCCTTAGTCAATATGATTCAAGTCCTACCTAGCTCAGTTCTGTACCACAGCCCCAGCAACTGTTGCTTAGTCAAAATGGCGCCTTTGGTGGGGGGAGGGGATGGGATGATCCAGAGAGCTCTGCTCCCTAGTCTGGCTGGAATAGGGACACACAGGATGGAACAACAGTGTTTCTTGATGTGTGTCCTGAAGAAAATCTCTCCTGAAGAGAGATGCCATTCAAAAGCTGGATTTCACAGTCAAGTCAGTTTGGGAAAGACAGTACCTTGAGCCTGTGTCTGGGAACTTCACAATGCACACTGGCATGGTAAGGGTTGTGAAGAGTCCTACAGCAAACACCTCTGTAACATTTCAACTCAGCAAGTCCCAGATTTATTTGACTATGACTCTTCTTGACAGTGCACTTACTAATACTGAAACTTAGTTAGGGAAATGCTTGAGACTACATCTATCAGCTGTGTGTCTTCATATCTAGCTACAAGACGACTCTTGGTTTCCCTGACCAAGAATAGTCACTCAAACAAAGGGTTAGTGTAAGAATTAAACTAGAAATGTGTCGTTCAGATTTTCTGGCAACCAAACTTTTAAGTAATTTGTAAATTTTACCTTAATATAAGGAAAACATATATTTTTGAAAAATAAACAGAGAAAAATATATATTTGGGTGACCATTACAATAATCCAAAGCAGTATACTCTTTACGAAAATATTTGTGATCATGGACCCACAACCCCAATGTATGTCTTTTTACGTGCAAAGTGAATTGAGAGAACAAAGTGATTACCCAAATATTTCAACTCAACTTCTCTTTTCATAATAATAATATAACTTTGTCTGTTAATTTCCAGACAATTCAAGCTTCCTAAGTTTGAATGTGGATGTAGAAGATAAAGTAGGAGCCAGAGTCATCAGAAAAGTTATCATCAATCTCCACTTAACTATTTAAGTAATATTTTATTAATAAATTGAGCCTTGGGCAGATACAGGCATTTGACTATCTTTGAAACCACTAAGGATATATCCAAAATATAATGATATAATGCACTGGAAATTCCCCCAATATCAGAGAATTAAGGCTCCTGCATTTTGAAACACCCAATTTACTATGAAAAAAAGATTTGAGTACTACATACAATGGGTACCCATATCATAGTCTCCAAAAATCATTTTCCCAGACCTAAAACATCTTCTAAAACAAAATTCACAGATTTCCTTTATAAAGTCAACCGTCTTCTCTAATTCAATCAAAAATCTGTTTACATTCATGAAGGGGAAATCCTGATACCATGCACCTGATCTATAGTTCAGATTATCCACTTAAAAATTTTTAATTCTTTTTTAACTTCACTCACGCCACCTAAAAAGATGTATTCAGATCTAAATTTGAATGCCATTGCCTATTTCCTTCTTTTTAACTGAGAACCATAAAAACATAATTATGCAAAGTTCTTCCTTTCCAAAAGACAGTTGGTAAAAATGTCACACAGTAACACAATCCAAGTCAACAAGAAAATATTCAAAGACCTTCTCCTCCTAAAACGGGGGGCGGCGGGGGGGGGTGTGAGGGGAAGCAGGTAGCTGTTAATGAATTTATTTAACACTTTGATGTTAGAAGGAACTTTCTCTTCACTCATTGCATTTTAGTTTAGTGGTCAGAAATGATCATGTTTTCAAGGAGCCCTAACGGCAGTGCCTTACCAGTGTAGATGCTGGCATTGGAAGCTGGGATACCAAACTGGGACTCGATGAACTTGGGAATGAAGGTAATGAAAGCAGTTACAATGGCACTCTCAGCTGTGTATGACAAACTCACAAAAAGGAATGTCATGTTGCTTAAGATCCTGACAGCTGCTCTTGGTAGGTCTACAAAATGACAAAAATGACAAACGAATGTTATAAATAAGGGATGGAAAAGAAAATAAAATTGAATTGTTTTTGAAATGAACTGGAAATAGCCATTCAGCAATATTCAAGACTTTATTGAACAGAGAATAAAACCAGAACAACCTGATGACTGATTAGAAATCACCCCCTTGATTAAACAGATTTGGGGTTGTTAAAAATTTTTCAACGAGGAGGAGGAAATTTTAAAAAGGAGTAAAAATATATATATATCCATACACAAATAACCTTACAAAAATAATCCAATCTATGATTCCTGTTCTAAAAACTGCTGAAGATAAATTATTCACATTTTTTATTGATTAAAACAATCTTATTCTTTGTTAAAACCCAAGAGTCTACTAAATGGGCAAAGAACTTGCAATACAGTCCTACATTATAGTTTCCATGTCATTCAACTAGCATTTCCCTAGGAAAATGCACTTCTGAAGTGTCATAGCCCTGACCCCGCATTGAAGACAGCCACAGCAAGGGAACTGTACATGATTCTGATCATTTGATCTTCCAGCCTCAGTATGAAACAGGAAATGATGCAGCTAAAAGGGCTTACGGGTCAGGTCACCAGCTCAGATACTCCCAGGGACTTTGGACTGCAGAAGGAAGAGAAATGCTCTCCAAAAGGAGGAGACCCCAGAGGTGGGGGCTCAGGACCGTCCCAGCTGCCTCTCAAGGAAGAGAGAAAAGTCTCGTCTTCAAGTCTTTGCATTTATTTTACAGAACTTGACATATAGATATGTTTCAAGATGTATGCCTAGATATCTTCATTTCAGCATTATTTACAATGGCAAAAATTTAAGGAAAAAGACTAGATGTCCATCACTGGAAAATGTTTAAATTATGGCACATCCCCATAATAAAATACTATGCAGTAGCTAAGAACAATACAGAGCTCTATGTGCTGGCATAAAAGGAACTCCAAGAAATATTTTTACAAATGAACAAAGCAAGCTGCTGCATAAATATACATATACATGAGTATATAAATATATATACATATACATATACATAATATCAAAGTAAAAATCAAACCAAAACAACATATTTATATGTGGTTGACTATATACTTCCCAATATATACAACACCAAGAAATTCTGTAAGTGGAAATAAGATTGGGAAAAAGAAATAAAGGGAGATTCTTGTGCATTTTTGCATGTCTATAATGTGAGTTAACTCACATTGATGAAGTTTTGGAATACAGGTGAGGTTCAGTGGGATGAAGTCCAGAGTCAATGACCAAGAAAGGATTCTTGAGATGTCTTTAGTGCAAAATGGTGGTTTATTAAAGCATGGGGACAGGACCCGTGGGCAGAAAGAGTTGCTGCCCAAGGATTGTGAGGGGTGGCTGATTATATACTATGAGGTTGGGGGAGATAAGGAAAAGGGAGAGTTTGAAAGAACTTTCATGTATTAAAGAAGACACACAGGATACCAGAGGCTTTGCTATTTCTCAAGTTAAGGTTGTTTTTCCTTTTAGTAAGGCATTCACAGTAAGATCATTGGGAGTTCCCTGGAGGAATGTCACGCTCCTCCTATCACCTGTCCTTGCCAATGAGCTTTATGGGTTTAAAAGAAATTCAACTTTATTTACATTTCCCTCTGCCTCAGCCTCCCTCAGTTTTATGGAGGGGAAGATGATGTTAGTTCTTCAGAAACAGAGTTGTCTCTGGAAGTTAGGCTATTGATAAGAAAGCTTCTTCCTTATAAATCACTAGGACATGTATAAACTGAGGGAGACTCAGGTCTTGCAGGATTGTGATCTCTACAAGTTAACTGTTTTTCCTTTAGGGCAGCCAGGAGTGCCTGAGGAATGTCACATATATCCCATGGTTGGGGGTGTGGTTCGCAGGGTATCAGCTTCCGCTTTACCCTCAGCTTGCCTTCTGTTCCCTCAACATTTATGTGATCTTTACATATCTTGGAATGTATCACGGAAAAAGATAAGCTGCATTATTTCTGTACAGTCATTGCAGTTATCAAAATGGTTATTCTCTAGAGTGACTGTGTGGCTCAGTCAGTCAAGCATTCCCCTCTTGATTTTTGACTTAGGTCATGACCTCGGGGGTCATGAGATTGAGCCACACATTGAGCTCCAGGCTCAGCGGGGACTCTGAGATTCTCCTCCCAGGGCGCCTGGGAGCCTATGAGTTAAAGCCTATGCCTTTGGCTCGGGTCATGATCTCAGGGTCTGGCTCCATGTACGGCTCTCTGCTCGGTGGGGAGCCTGCTTCCCCCGCTTCCCCCTCTCTCTCTGCCTGCCTCTCTGCCTACTTGTGATTTCTGTCAAATAAATAAACAAAATCGTTAAAAAAAATTTTAAAGATTCTCCTTCTCCCTCTCCCTTTGCTCCTCCCCCTGCTTGAGTGTGTACTCTTTCTCTCCCTCTCTAAAATAAATAAATCTTAAAAAAAAAAAAAGCTATCACCTTATGCTACAACATAGTAAAATCAATTCATAAAAATTAAGCAAAACTTGTTACTAAAGCTATAATTTATAGCCTATTCACCAGAATTTAAAACTTAGGAAGTCAAGACTATTTGCTATCATTTTAAAATGTAAATTAATTGGGCGCCTGGGTGGCTCAGTTAGTTGGACGACTGCCTTCAGCTCAGGTCATGATCCTGGAGTCCCGGGATCGAGTCCCACATCGGGCTCCCAGCTCCATGGGGAGTCTGCTTCTCCCTCTTACCTCCTTGCTCATGTTCTCTCTCACTGTCTCTCTCTCAAATAAATAAATAAAATCTTTTAAAAAATAAAATAAAATAAAATGTAAATTAACATTAATGTTCTATATTTTAATTTAATCATTAAAGCTTAAATAAACATTTAAAATAAAAATTAAGATGCATACTTCATTTTTTAACATGGAAAAACACACCAGAAAAAAATATATAATTCAAGTACTTCATAAAATTACCTAATATTCTCTTGTAAATATGCAAATCAGAAGGTCATATCTAAGATTTAAAAATGAGAGCAGTGCCTGGCTGGCTCAGTCGATAGAGCATGGAACTCTTAATTTTGCGGTCAGGAGTTCAAGCTCCACAGTGTGGAGCCTACTTAAAAAAAATAAAATAAAATATTAAATAAATAAATAAGATTTAAAAATTAAAAAATTAGAAGATCTTTTATCAACATTTGGAGACTCAAATTAAGTCTATCTAAATATTGTTGAATCTAAAACATCTGGTGAAATTATACAACAATTTTTTTTAATCCAAGAAGATAACATATGTATCAAATAAATGTTTTAAAAGATACTAGTTTTAGGGGCACCTGGATAGCTCAGTCAGAAGAGTGGAAAGGCATGTAACTTTTGACCTCAGGGTCCTGAGTTCCAGTCCCACATTGGGTGTAGAGATTACTTAAATAAATAAACTTAAAAAAAAAAAGATACTTGTTATAGAAAACTGATTTTTCTCTTATACCAATTTCGTGTGCTAAAATAGGCCTCTAATTTCAATGCTAACTAAAAATATATGTCATATTTGTTCTTCTCTTTCATAAATAAATAAAACAAAATCCAAAAAAAAACTGGTGTTATTTAAGAGGAATTTAGCAAAAGGTGAAATTCAACTTTAAGTTAGCTTCCTCCTTTCTTCCACTTTCCTCCTTCCCTTTGTTGGAGCTAAATCTTAAGCATACATGCCCTGCAGGAACAAAGAGCCAGATATACAGACTTGGGGCTTCAGCTGGTGGGGCTGGGAGCTTATTTAAATACAAGAAGAGTGAGTAAGTCAGTCCATTAAGATTAATGGCAGTCAGCCTTCTAATGACCAGAGAAGGGAGTTTACAAATATGGACAAGGGATAGTTAGGTATCAGATTGGAACTGAAGGTAATGGTATATGAAGTCATGGGACAGATGGACAGATAGACCGATGGGTAGATAGAAGATGACTGATAGATATAATCATAGATGATAGATAGATAAAGATGACAGATGATAGATACATGTGTGTGAATGTGTGTACACACACATATTTCCTTATTCTGTCTACTACATGGCTTAGAAGTTGTAACACCTTAGTAGCAAAGAGTACACCTAACACCCAGTGTGTGGTTTCTAAGGGCCATTTTCCACTCAACGGAGAGCTCCTTGAAGAAATGTCTACCTTCAGAGCTGAGACAGAAAATACAAGACGAGCCTGGAAAATCTTGTTGAACAAGAAAGTAAAGTGCTCAGAGAATGACGGGGACATGTCGGAAGGACACCAAAGAGAGTTCGAAGGATCCCAAATAGTCAAATATGAAGCAGTTTAAGGTCAATGGATGCTAAAAGTGGTTAGTGAAAGTTTAACAGAAACAAGATAAGTCAATCTTCATTATTTACAGATCTAGTATTTTCAAATTTGCCCACTCACTATAATTTATGTGTAACCCCCAAATCAAAACTCTCGGGGGTGGCCATTCAAGGACATGCACCACGTGGCAAAAAAAATTGGGACACACACTTTCTTGGCAAAGACTGCATGAGGCCTCTCCCTCTGTCTTCCTGGGTGAGCTCTCATGCTGCAAGCAAGTGTCCTTTTCATAAGATAGTGTCAAATTTTTAGCATTTTTGTGTTTTTGGTGATTTCCCTGTTTCAAATCCCCCCAGACATAGTGCTGAAATGCTGTCTAGCATTCCTAAGAGGCTGTGATGTGCCACGTAGAGAAAATGCATGTGTTAGATACACTCCCTTCGGGCATGAGTTATACTGCTGTTGGTGGTGGATTCAATGTTAATGAATCAACAATATATGTTGAGTAAGGTATCTTTGAAGAGAAACATACATGAAACAAGATTATGTATTGATTGGCTGATGATTATATTGTGACAGGAATCCAGCCCTGTGTTTCTCCTAGAGCAATGCCTCCGTGTTCGCCAACTCAATGTTCACATGACTTTATAGAACACAACTACCACAAATGAGAATCAACAGGATTTAGATAGCTTCAAAGTACTCCCCACAGAATACCTACAAATTGCTTATTGATTGAGAACTGCAAAATATTTATTAACTTTAGAGTACAGAAACCTGGTAGATACAATCTTCTCTAAGAGATCAAAGTTCACAGGGACAGTAGTGCTACATAGTTTCTGGTACAAGGTAGTGGAGCAGAGCATGGCTTCAGTGGTATGCCCACCAAGGACATCCATCAGGAGGTGACACTATTAAACCCAAACTGAGGGACATTCTATAATGTTATCAGCTTATACTTTTTTAAAAGATCAAGGTCATAAAAATAAGGAAATAATGAGAAACTAATTCAGATTGAAGAAGACTAAAATATACCCCAAAGAAACACAATATGTGATCTGTGAATTGAATTTGGACTTAAAGGGCATTGTTGAAATCACTGATGAAGTTTGAATAGGGCTTGCGGTCTAGGTGGTAGCACTGGATCAATGTTAATTTCCGGGTTTTGATGGCTGCCCTGTGGTCACATAGGACAATGTCCTTGCACTTACGAAACACACACTGAAGAAGACAGGGCAGTAGAGCACCACGTCTGCAACTTCTCAGATGGGTCAGAAACGTTAACAACTGGAGAACTGAGTATAGGACACACATAGCTCTGTGCACTCTTTTTGTGGCTTTTATGTAAATTCAAAATAATTTCAAAAACGCAAGAAAAATCACACACACAAAAAAAATCTAAGCTGAATCCATACATTTGCCGTCCAATACCTAATGTTTATGCTGCAGAATATATTTTAGATAAATTTCTTCATGCCATTTATAACTGTCATTGTAAAATCAAAAATACAGGAAAAAGCCTCATGAAGGAGAGCTAAAATAATGGTAACTAACATCATTTTTTTCTCATTTAATGCTATGAAATCTTACAAATTCAACGATAAGGGCAAATTGACCTTAAAACCAGAAATGCCTTAAACATTATTAAAGTGGGAATAGAATTCAATGCAAAGTACCAAAATTCAATAGAATGTAATATAAGAGATAGACCACACATAGAAATCACTTTTAAAAGAGGTATTACTTAAGGAGTGCACTTGTGATGAGCAAGTTGTATGTTGTGCATATGTGTTGTATGTAAGTGGTGTACATAAGTGTTGTATGTAAGTGTTGCATCACTGGGTTGTATGCCTGAAACTAATAATGCACTGTATGTTGGCTAGCTGGAATGTAAAAGCTTTAAAAAAAAAAAAAAGTGTTGCTGTCACTGGCAGATCCCTTACTCTTTCCCACATGCACAACCACGGCAGGGCTGGTGACCCACGACAGCCGGCACTGCCACCAGACCAGATGGTGAGTTGCACACCCATCGTAACAGGGCTACGGTACAATAAATTTGATGTCGTCCCCCTGCCTCCTCCACTTGACCTTGCAAACCTTGAGTCAAAGTTTCAGAAAATCTGAGATGTGCCGTATGACTGGCTTCCCATGGAAGCTGATTAAGGACAGTCTCAGTAAGGGCAGAGACCAGAGTTTTTCATTCTCTAACGCCTTGTAGCTGATAGCCTAAGAGGAGGCAGCAGGTATGGATATGGGGGTAAGTTTCTGCCCATCAAGTAAGCGTGCTCCAGTATATGTGAGTGTTTTATGCTCATTCTTTAAAAAGTCTCTACAACTTGAAGGATCTATTTCGAATAAACTGTTTCGAAGAGTAAAGCTTTAAGTAAGCCTGGGCCTCATACAACCTGAAAGGCGGCAGTCATCTTTGAGAATAGGGCAAAGGGAGAAGCACATTGGTAATACATTTAGTCTGGTATATAATGGATCCCATTCTGAAGAAAGGTCTGCGTGGCCCTGTCACACTGAAAGTCCCCTTTTCGGTGGCTCCTTATGCCGATGTAGTAAGGTTTAGAGCATATGACCTGATACCTCGAAACGAGCTGATTGTAGCAGGAAAAGAGGCTGGACTCAAAGGTGCTTCCAGAAGGCAGCCCTGCAGCCCTACGAGGCCTGGGACACCATGCTGAACACAGACTGGCCAAGCCCTTTACTTCGTGCCCTATACCATTGGCCCCTGCCACGCAGTGAACTAGGCTGTGCGTATGAAGATCTGAGTGAGAACATAAGTAAGGAAAAGGAACTGAACATCAGCCTGCAGTTGAGTATCCAGAGTAGCTGTGGGTCCAAAGCAAGGAACACATTCCCAAAGCTGCTGGGGGCCCCGCAAGAGAGCCTCATGCTAGAACCCCAGTATCTCAGGAGGCTTCAACTTGCTTTTGTCCTTTACAAACTGAAAGCTCCTGTCATGCCTTTTTGTTGTCTTAAATTACTGAAACAGATTTTTTTACATAATGATATGCTTGAAAAAGATATGCCAACAGAGCAAATGAGCAAGAAAATGGGAAGGCCAACCTGCCCAGAACTTGGCCTCACTTGGAAGGCCCTCCAGGCAGGGTTGCTGTCCACCCTTCCAGTTCTGAAGTCCTGACATGACCAGAAGCTCCTGACATGGCCATGATCTTTCTTCTCTCTACTATTTACTATATTCCCCTGCAAGTCTGCTCAGCAAATGTCAAGCTCATCCATGGACTCTGTAAGAGACAGCCCCTTCAAACAGACAGGTGCTTCTCCTCTGTGCTCCCACAGCATGCTGTTCATACTGCTACTCATCAAGCCTTCAATAGCTGCATGTGTTTACCTGTTTGTTTCTTCCAAGAGAGTGTAAATGCTATGAAAGCAGGACTTGGTAAATCTGTATAACTTCAGCTCCAAGCATACACCTGGCATTTTGCAGGCACTCAAAAAATATATCTGGGGGTGCCTGGGTGGCTCAGTGGGTTAAGCCTCTGTCTTCGGGTCAGGTCATGATCTCAGGGTCCTGGGACCGAGCCCTACATTGGGCTTTCTGCTCAGTTGGGAGCCTGCCTCCCCCCACCCTCTCTCTGCCTGCTTCTCTGCCTACTTGTGATCTCTCTGTCAAATAAATAAAAATTTTAAAAATCTTTAAAAAATCTTTAAATATATGTTTATATATATATATATATATATATATATATATATATATATAATGTGTTTATTAACATTCATTAGAACATCAAAGCAACAATTCATACTAAAACAATATCCATATACATGTGAGAAAATGAAATCTATTCCAAAGATGCCTAATTTCCTCCTGGGTAGTTAATTATTTATTAAGAAAGTGTAAGTCATAAAATAAAGGGCAGGGCATATAGTGGTGGGCTTAACAAGACCACAGAAAAATGTGAAGGACCAAATAGATAATCCTTCTTAAAATATGGCTTTCTGGAGCTAAAGAATCCTAAAAAAATTTAGATCAGATTATAAACCAAAGATTCCATTAAAGGAATAATAAAATACTAACCAGAGAAGGAGGAAATACACAATATTTCCAGCATATCTGGGGAAAAGAGGTGTTTGGAATGCTTGAATTTTTCAGATAACTGGGCAATTGCCTCTTAAAGCAACAAAACTTTAAGCATTTTGTTTGTGTTAACTGGTATTACTAGAATTCTATAGCATAATTTGACATTCTCTTTAAGATTCAAAGTCACAATTATGAATGATAATATCTATTTATGGATTTTTTTAGTATATTTTTAAGCCTTCTACTTATTTTCCGATCTTTTCTCTAAAGATTTTATTTATTTATTTGACACAGAGAGAGAGATCACAAGTAGGCAGAGAGGCAGACAGAGAGAAGGGGAAGCAGACTCCCTGCTGAGCAGAGAGCCCAATGTGGGGCTTGATCCCAGGACCCTGAGATCATGACCTGACCCGAAGACAGAGGCTTAACCCACTGAGCCACCCAGTGCCCCTATTTTCTGATTTTTTTTGGTTGCAGGGACATTCCTTCTCTGTGATGTGTTGTGGTGTTGGTTTTTGCCTGCTGACATTCTACTTCTACACCAGCTTTTTTCTCTAATGTTCTTTTGAAGGACCTCTGTGAAGTAGACATAGATTTCAATTTTGTTCTTTTGGACATCAATTTTTTAAATTTAAATTGGGGGTGGGATGAGGAGTGGTGGTTTCATTATTATAAAAAATAGATGAATTATTCTTACTATCGAGTTGTTGACTAAATTTTATTACCTAGAAACTAACCATATTTCCAGATATACATGATAAAAATTAAATGCCAAATAAGGGGGTGCCTGGGTTAAAGCCTCTGCCTTCAGCTCAGGTCATGATCTCAGGGTCCTGGGATCGAGCCCCACATCGGGCTCTCTGCTCAGCAGGGAGTCTGCCTCCTCCTCTCTCTCTGCCTGCCTCTCTGCCTACTTGTGATCTCTGTCTGTCAAATAAATAAATAAAATCTTTTTAAAAAATGCCAAATAAACATACTGACCACTCTTAATACCTTTCATAATCTTTCTGATGTAGAAATTTTTGAACATAATATTTCTTCTTGTGGAAAAAAAAGATTTATCTGAAGATTATAGCCTATTCAGTTTATTTTCCTTATGTCTAAATTCAAGTAAAGTAAATATCTTTTTAAAAATAATTTGTTGAGGTCAAATTTACATAACATAAAATTATTTTAAGATGAACAATTCAGGGGCATTCAGTACCTTCACAATAGTGTGCAATCACAACGGTGCGCAACATCTACCTAGTTTCAAAGCATACTTTCTGTTAAAAAAATAATGTAAGCTTCTGTGTTCAGGAATGCTGTTGGAATGGACTTTTATTTTATTCTTTATATCCTTATGTACTTTCTAAATTTTCTACAACAAACATTTATTTTTTTATATTCTTTTTTTTTAAAAAGATTTTATTTATTTATTTGACAGAGAGAGATCACAAGTAGGCAGAGAGGCAGGCAGAGAGAGGAGGAAGCAGGCTCCCTGCTGAGCAGAGAGCCCGATGCGGGACTCGATCCCAGGACCCTGAGATCATGACCTGAGCCGAAGGCAGAGGCTTAACCCACTGAGCCACCCAGGTGCCCCTATTTTTTTATATTCTTAAAAAAACCAAAACACTCTGTAATTTTTAAAAGAATGCAACAATATGTCATCTTCCAAGATAAGTCTCCCTGACTCCGCTAACGCAGGAATTCCTTCCTCCTCTTTCTTCAATCTTCCTTAGAATGTACATACCTCCATTTAAAGACTTCTATTTTATTATGTCAATTTCCTTTCTACCTCCCAGTTCTTTGTCCCATAGCTGTTGCTCAATAAAGATATGTGTGAAAGAGAAAAACAAAGAAAGAGAGACATTTTCTTAAGATAGATACTGTCAGTCATCTATGAATAATTAGAAGGATTTGGGAGGGCCATTGGAAGGGGGGCACGGTGGGTTAAGCATCAGACTCTTGGTTTCTCTTCAGGTCATGATCTCAGGGTCGTGAGATCAAGCCCACATCTGGCTCCACACTTAGCGTGGAGTGTGTTTAAGGACTCTCTATCTCCCTTTCTCTCTACTCTCCTCCCTCTCTCATATAAATAAATAAAGTTTTGAGGGTTAAAAAAAAAAAAAAAAAAAAGGAAGGACTTCGGGAGAACAGTCTAATCCTTTCCCAAACATCTTAGATGACACGGATTTCCTAAATGAAAGTAAAACTTCAGGAAAGTATCAACTGAAGAAACAGATCTTGACAGCTTAAACAAACTAAGTCAAACAAGACATAGAATTCACCCTAGGCACAAACAAAGTGACCAAGAGTAAAAACGGGAACACCAGAGTGGGGGGTCATTGTTATAGAAAAGTTGGGATTATAAAATAATAAGATATGTGCTAAAATACAGAGTGCTTTTCAAAGTACATGGGTGGGACCCAAAGCCTCAGCCTGGAGAGCTCCAGAAAAGCCCCCCGGAAGGTGGGGAGAAGGAACGTGGCATAAAGAAAGGTGGGGATAACACTATACAATGATAGTAGTGGAGTCAGGCCAGGTGAGTGTATGCTTTGGCTGTAACATATAAGCTTTTATATTAATCCTACTTTTTCATTTTTCAGTATTTTATAATGTTTTGACTCTTAAAAATCTTGCTGGTTGGGAAGAGACTAGACTACCAAGTTTTAGAGATAGCTTGGGTCAGCTGGGAGCTCATTTTTTACATGGACTATCTGGTCCTGAGTATACAGTCCCAACCACCTCTTTACTGTGCTCTTACCCACGCACCAGTGTCGACCCCGTCCTACATCACCCAGGGCCAGGTACCACGCAACCAGGCCACCCTCACAGCCCAAAGCCCAGAGCCCACCGAAATGACACAGATAAGCCAGTTATCAACTGTTGACTCTGCCCCTTTTCTTTCCTATGGAAACCCCCACAGGGGTCTGGCCTTGGCTCTACCCTCACTCTTGTCTTTTGTTTCCTGATCAAAACCTGGTGTTTCCCTTGCAGCCCTGTGTGCCCCCTTCTCTTGGGAAATGCAAGTAATAAATCCTCCTTTCATGTCGTCATTCCATCATGATTCCGTCACCCCCTAAATTAAAATCCTGTGGGTATAAATCACAGAGCCACGTCTTTTAAGTCCTCTACATAGAACTCCTTGATTCCCTTCTTCTGGAAAGCATTTAATTTGTCCTTCCACCCCTAATATTTTTTATCTTATTTGTACACAGCCCAAGTGTCCCCATTATCTGCTCATTCTCTTTGAAACTAATGACCACCCCCTGTACTCCCTACTCACAATTCTCCATAAAAGTGTTGCAATTTTCCTCTCCCCTCCAGGACACACTGGCAAATGGCATTCCCTGCTTGCCAATAAAAGAACAAAAGGAGCCCGATGGTCTTGCACACCACCGTCACCTCTGCCCCTGCACATGAAGCCCCTGAGCCACTTACCTACAGGCAGGGGACAGAAACAGCAGCTGTCGAGGCCCCAAATACATCATTTATAGTTGCTGGCCAAGTACTATTGGCTTGCTGAAATCTAGCACGAGTGAATATTTTCATATATAATTTTCTAAGTAGATACTACTCTGATGAGTTGATGAGTAACCTCACAGTTTGCACTGAAAATAAAGGAACTGCTTTCTTTTTCAGGAATTCTCTGCCAGGCATGTTAGCATTTCCCTCCTAAGCTGGAGGTCCAAATCTAAAGGTTCAGCTTCCCACAAGGTAACATATGCACAACAAAATCAGTGTCATAGGAGAATGAAACAAAGAACCAGAGCCAGAGAAAACGTAAACACAGCACGACGTCAAAACCAGAAAAAAAGAATGAAGTGCATCTATAAGAATCCTTGCTGGGCTTCAGATTTGGCTCAGGTTCCTGGCCACCAAAGCAAAAAGTTGTATAATCATCATTAGCAGAAACAATCAAACTGCTTTTCCTCTCTATGTTCCAGAGCAACGGTTCTCACAGTGTGGTCCCTGACCTACCAGCCTCAGTATCACCTGAGAAGCTATTAAAGGTGCAATTACCAAAAAATAAAAATAAAAATAAAATAAAAAATAAATAAAATAAAATTAATTAATTTAAATTTAAATTTAAAAAGGACACCTGGGGGCTCCTGGGTGGCTCAGTGGGTTAAAGCCTCTTCCTTCGGCTCAGGTCATGATCCCAGGGTCTTGGGATCAAGCCCCACATCAAGCTCTCTGCTCAGCGGCGAACCTGCTTCCTCCTCTCTTTCTCTGCCTGCCTCTCTGCCTACTTGTGATTTTTGTCTGTCAAATAAATAAATAAATAAATTGAAACAAAAATTTTAAAAAAGAGGGGGCACCTGGGTGGCTCAGTCAGTTAGGCATCCAACTCTTGATTTCATCCTGGGCCTGGAGCCTGCTTAGGATTCTCTCTTGGCCTTTATTCCTCCCCCTGTCCTCTCTAAAATTTAATTAATTAATTAATTTTTAAAATTCAAATACTCGGGCCACTCAAGGCCTCCTGACTTGAACACTGTGGGCCAGGGCCCAGCGCTCTGGGTTTTGAGAAGCCCTTGTGGTTCTTCCTAGGTAGTCAAAGTTTGAGGACCACTGTTCTCACAAAATAGGGTTTTCTATAAAGGGCATAGGAGCATGCTCCTATGGCAAATACAGGGAGTTCAAGCAAGAGGTCAATAAAAGCTGCAAACATAAAACTAAACTGTAGTTCAGCAAGGGAGCAAAGGCAATGTGCAGTGGAACTAAGGCAGCACAGACCAAGTACCTGGCCTTGGCAATCCCTCTTTGCTGAGTCAAGGATTGACCCCAACACGTTCCACACTATACCAGTTTTAAAATACCCAGCAAAGGGCCCCATGCAATAGTTCTGGATATTCTCGGGCAACTCAAATTTGGAATTTAGTCCTTCTGTTCTTCTCAACTAGCTCTTTCTGCATTACCTGAGGTTGAAATCCTGAAACCACCTTTGATACCTACCTCCCCATTATCCCGTCAGTGGCCAGACCCTACAGACACAACTTTTCCTTCCTCAATAATTCATGCATCAAATATGGACTAGCTATAAGGTGGTATAAATTCATCAGGGAACACATTGGACATGGGACACTTGCCTTCATGGGGCCTACTTTCTCACTGTGGAGACAACAATAAGATAAAGAAAATATATGGTATGTTAGGTAACGATATACTAAGGAGAAAAATAGAGAAGGGCAGGAGATACAATATTTTGGAGAGGGGCACCTGGGTGGTTCAATGTCTGCCTTCGGCTCAGGTTATGATCCCAGGGTCCTGGGATCGAGCCCCCTGTCGGGATCCCTGTTTAGCGAGGAGTCTGCTTCTCCCTCTCCCTCTGCCCTACCCCCTGCTTGTATTCTCTCTCCCTCTCTCTGTCTCTCTGAAATAAATAAAATCTTTAAAAAAAAAAAAAAAAAGGCTTTCGAGGAAATTGGAGATTTTTTTAATAGGGCAGCCAAGTAAGGCCTCCCTGAGAAGGGACTCTGAGTAATATCCTGCAGGAAGTGAGGGGATCTGGGGAACCACATTGCCAGCAGAGGAATAACAAATGCCAAGGCCATGAAGTGAGAGCACACCTGGCAGGTTTGAGGACCAGCAATAAGCCCAATGTGGCCGAAGTGGAATAAACAAATGGAGCTGCATGAGGGAGATGGGGTTGAACAGATAAGTAGGGACCAGACACTACCCATAGGAGGTCATAAGGTCATACAGGAAAGAGACTTTTCTCTGAAGGAGACAAGAGACCACAAAAGCTATGAGCAGAGGAGTGGCATTTTAATAGGATCCTTCTGGCTGCAGAGTAGAAAACAACCCAGAGGGGACACGGATAGAAGTAGGGAGCCTAGTTTCACAGACTACTGTCCTTGTTTGCCAGTCAAAACCATCACTGCCTCTCACCGGGACTCTGCACAGCTTTCTACCTGGGCCCCTCCTCCCTCCCCACCCCTCTCCCTCCCTATTCTTCCAAAAGGAGTGTGGCCAACCGCCTGCTCAAACCTCCCCACTGCCTTGTAGGGACAGAGTCCGTTAAAAGCTCCTAGAACTCAAGCTCTCTATGCACAATGGGGCTCTGCTTTACCTATTCAACCTCATCTCCCAGGCCTCTCCACACACAACCAACACACCAACCACAATACACTTGCTCAGCGTCCTCAAATACATCTACACAGCCTGACCTTGCCTTTGCTCTCTAACTGGAACTGTTCCTCCTCCACCTACTGAAACTCTCCAAGTCTGCCAAGGTTCTCCACAAATCCCACTTCTTTTGAAACTTCTTTTGACCCCTAACCTCGATGTGCCCTTGACTGCATTGAACATCACACCGTTGCATCCGTCCTCGTTTATGGTCTTTTCATCTGTGATCGTCCTGTCTCCCTCCATGGGCTACAAGCTCCCTGAGGGCAAACCATGGCTCACTCATCTTCATCTCCACCAGAGCATAAAGTAGTTCTTCTACAGACTGACCAGTCCTCAAATTAAATGATGACAACACAAACACAATCCAGAATTCCATAACTTCAAGGGGCCTATTTAAATCAGTTCATCCTCTCTGAGTAACTATTTTGTTCAGTTAGGATTATAAACATATTGCAGTCTAACACAGACAAAAGTCTAGCAGAGAAAAATCTGTTATATTTTATGCTAACTAGTCATGCTAAGCAGTTAAAAGATTAAAAGTGGACACAAAAATAAAATGTTTCTTATGGTTAACTGCCACCAAAAGTTTTCTATTTAGGAAGATACCCAGCTAAATTTGGAAGACTTTAAAATGCTGGACCTCAAACCTCAGGAAAATTGATCCAGTTAAATATTTTAAGGGTTTATTTTTATTGGTAAGATTTGATGCAATCAATGCTAATCTCTTTATGGAAAGGTGATTCAGACCCACTAAAAATTCTACTTTCTCCTTTGTGGTGTTTTGAAACAGTCTTATTCCTGCATAATTTATAATAAGAATCTAGAAACACTGAGTCAGATTTTCCCAATGTCTATCATTAAAATGTGGAGGCAGAGAGTGGATTTGTATGGCCCAAATCATTTTTTCAAGGAAGTATGACTTATTAACTTAGATATTCTGCCACCTCCTCTCTGAAGAAGTTAATACTGGTATTCAATTTCAAATATGAAATAAAGACTTACAAGAGCCCTCCTCCAGAAAGCAGGACAAGGGAAAAGAGGATCTGAGAATCAAACTAAGATTTAATTCAAAATGAAATCTTAGCAACCACTCTTTAATTCAAGGCCTTACTGATGAATCTCAATTTTGTAATAAAAAGTCATGTCAACAGTTGAATAACTCCCATAGATTTATCCTTTTGAAAACCAGATTAAATACTAGACTGTCATTTCCTATAGGTGATAGGTATTATATATTCTGGAGGAAATCAATAAGTGTAAGATAAATATGAATTAATTTTAAATATTCTAATTAAATATTGTTTCTACATCATCAACATCATTTGAATCATTTTCAACAAAACATTTGCACTATATACTCCGATTAAAACAGGATTCCTTTCTAACAGGAGAAAGTGGTTCTTGAAATTCCAGACTAGATGCAATTAGAGAATTCAGTGCAAGTGAAAGTAAAAAATGAACCAGCCCTGTGTCCTAATCAGGAGATTTAGAGGCAAAAGTGAGATCAGTCATCACAATGAAGGCATAGGATGAAAAAGTTGAGAATATATCAGAAACACTGACAGGAAAATCAGAAAGGAAACCAACTACCCATCACTGCTATAAGATTCCTCTTATTCTTTCCTTTAAAAGAAAACATCCTAATCTATTATAATGAGCATTAAAAAAAAAAAAAAAAAAAGATGGAGAAGAGAAATCCCTAGGAGTACAAGATGATATACAATAAAATAGTATGTAGATTCAATTTGGAAAAACAATCTTAAAATTCCATGATGGCTTTTGAACCCACATGCCTAAGTGTGCTTCCTCCCACAAATAGGTCCTGAGTCAAAGATTCAAGTCCACACAGTTTATCAGGGAGTCTCAGCAAACACTGCTTAGGGCGTGCAATACAAGGGATGTAGAAATAGACCTCAGAACTGTCTCATCCATCAAGTGGAGAAGCTGGGGTATTCATCAGCCAGTGGTTAAGACCGTTGTATATGGGGATGAGAGAGTGGTAAGTCCTTGGCACTTGATGGCAGCCTCGAGCAGAAGCCAAGAGGTTTCCCAGCCCAGAAAGAAAACCGGACAAAAGGAGACCTTCAGGGGAGGAGTCAAGATGGTGGAGAAGTAGCAGGCTGAGACTACATCAGCTAGCAGGATATCAGCTAGATAGCTTATCTAAAGATTGCAAACACCTGCAAATCCATTGGCAGATCGAAGAGAAGAAGAACAGCAATTCTAGAAACAGAAAAACAACCACTTTCTGAAAGGTAGGACCGGCAAAGAAGTGAATCCAAAGTGACGGGAAGATAGACCCCGGGGGGAGGGGCCGGCTCCCGGCAAGCGGCAGAGCAACGGCGCACAAAATCAGGACTTTTAAAAGTCTGTTCCGCTGAAGGACATCGCTCCAGAGGCTAAACCGGGGCGAAGCCCACGCGGGGTCAGCATGGCCTCAGGTCCCGCAGGGTCACAGAAGGATCGGGGGTGTCTGAGTGTCGCAGAGCTTGCGGGTATTGGAACGGGAAAGCCGGCTACAGAGACAGAGCCGACAGTAAGATCACAGCTCCGGGTTACCTTGAACTGATCGCAGGCTCGGTGAGCTCGGAGCACGGCCGGAGGTCGGGCAGACGGGAGTAACTGGGTGCTGTTCATGAGGGCGCACTGAGTAGTGGGGCCCCGGGCTCTCGGCTTCTCCAGGCGGAGACCAGGAGGCCACCATTTGTATTCCCGTCCTCCGGAACTCTACGGAAAGCACTCAGGGAACAAAAGCTCCTGAAAGCAAACCCGAGCGGATTACTCAGCCCAGCCCCTGGTAAGGGTGGTGCAATTCCGCCTGGGGTAAAGACACTTGAAAATCACTACACCAGGTCCCTCCCCCAGAAGATCAACAAGAAATCCAGCCAAGACCAAGTTCAACTAACAACAAGTGCGGTTTCAATACCAAGGAGAGCAGCAGAATTCCAGAGGAGGAGAAAGCAAAGCACAGAATTCATGGCTTTCTCCCTGTGATTTTCTTTTTTTTTTTTTTCCCTGTGATTTTTTTAGTCTTGCAGTTGATTTCATTTTTTTCTCTTCTACTGCTAAAAATTTTTTTAAACTTTTACCCTTTTCTTTTTTAACGTTTTTTAACTAGTTTATCTAATATATATATATATATTTTCCTTTTTATATTTTTCTTTATTAGTTTTCTTTTTTAAAATTCTTTTCTTTTATTTTTTTTCTTTCTTTCTGAACCTCTTTTTATCCCCTTTCTCCCCCCTCACGATTTGGGATCTTTTCGGATTTGGTTAAAGCATATTGTCCTGGGGTTGTTGCCACCTTTTTAGTATTTTACTTGCTACTTCATATACTCTTAACTGGACAAAATGACAAGGCGGAAAAATTCACCACAAAGAAAAGAACAAGAGGCAGTACCGAAGGCTAGGGACCTAATCAATACAGACATTGGTAATATGTCAGACCTAGAGTTCAGAATGACAATTCTCAAGGTTCTAGCCGGGCTCGAAAAAGGCATGGAAGATATTAGAGAAACCCTCTCGGGAGATATAAAAGCCCTTTCTGGAGAAATAAAAGAACTAAAATCTAACAAAGTTGAAATAAAAAATGCTATTAATGAGGTGCAATCAAAAATGGAGGCTCTCACTGCAGGGATAAATGAGGTAGAAGAAAGAATTAGTGATATAGAAGACCAAATGATAGAGAATAAAGAAGCTGAGCAAAAGAGGGACAAACAGCTACTGGACCACGAGGCGAGAATTCGAGAGATAAGTGACACCATAAGACAAAACAACATTAGAATAATTGGGATTCCAGAAGAAGAAGAAAGAGAGAGAGGAGCAGAAGGTATACTGGAGAGAATTATTGGGGAGAATTTCCCCAATATGGCAAAGGGAACAAGCATCAAAATTCAGGAGGTTCAGAGAATGCCTCTCAAAATCAATAAGAATAGGTCCACACCCCATCACCTAATACTAAAATTTACAAGTCTCAGTGACAAAGAGAAAATCCTGAAAGCAGCCCGGGAAAAGAAGTCTGTAACATACAATGGTAAAAATATTAGATTGGCAGCTGACTTATCCACAGAGACCTGCCAGGCCAGAAAGAGCTGGCATGATATTTTCAGAGCACTAAATGAGAAAAACATGCAGCCAAGAAAACTATATCCAGCTAGGCTATCATTGAAAATAGAAGGAGAGATTAAAAGCTTCCAGGACAAACAAAAACTGAAAGAATTGGCAAACACCAAACCAGCTCTACAGAAAATATTGAAAGGGGTCCTCTAAGCAACGAGAGAGCCTACAAGTGGTAGATCAGTAAGGAACAGAGAGAATATACAGTAACAGTCACCTTACAGGCAATACAATGGCACTAAATTCATATCTCTCAATAGTTACCCTGAATGTTAATGGGCTAAATGCCCCAATCAAAAGACACAGGGTATCATAATGGATAAAAAAACAAAACCCATCTATATGTTGCCTCCAAGAAACTCATTTTAAGCCCGAAGACACCTCCAGATTTAAAGTGAGGGGGTGGAAAAGAATTTACCATGCTAATGGACATCAGAAGAAAGCAGGAGTGGCAATCCTTATATCAGATCAATTAGATTTTAAGCCAAAGACTATAATAAGAGATGAGGAAGGACACTATATCATACACAAAGGGTCTGTCCAACAAGAAGATCTAACAATTTAAATATCTATGCCCCCAACATGGGAGCAGCCAACTATATAAACCAATTAATAACAAAATCAAAGAAATACATCAACAATAATACAATAATAGTAGGGGACTTTAACACTCCCCTCACTGAAATGGACAGATCATCCAAGCAAAAAATCAGCAAGGAAATAAAGGCCTTAAATGACACACGACCAGATGGACATCACAGATATATTCAGAATATTTCATCCCAAAGCAACAGAATACACATTCTTCTCTAGTGCACATGGAACATTCTCCAGAATAGATCACATCCTCAGTCCTAAATCAGGACTCAACCGGTATCAAAAGATTGGGATCATTCCCTGCATATTTTCAGACCACAATGCTCTAGAGCTAGAACTCAACCACAAGAGGAAGTTTGGAAAGAATCCAAATACATGGAGACTAAACAGCATCCTTCTAAAGAATGAATGGGTCAACCGGGAAATTAAAGAAGAATTGAAAAAAATCATGGAAACAAATGATAATGAAAATACAATGGTTCAAAATCTGTGGGACACAACAAAGACAGTCCTGAGAGGAAAATATATAGCGGTACAAGCCTTTCTCAAGAAACAAGAAAGGTCTCAGGTATACAACTTAACCCTACACCTAAAGGAGCTGGAGAAAGAACAAGAAAGAAATCCTAAGCCCAGCAGGAGAAGATAAATCATAAAGATCAGAGCAGAAATCAATGAAATAGAAACCAAAAAGACAACAGAGCAAATCAACGAAACTAGGAGCTGGTTCTTTGAAAGAATTAATAAAATTGATAAACCCCTGGCCAGACTTATCAAAAAGGAAAGAGAAAGGACCCAAATAAATAAAATCATGAATGAAAGAGGAGAGATCCCAACTAACACCAAAGAAATACAAACTATTATAAGAACATACTATGAGCAACTCTACGCCAACAAATTTGACAATCTGGAAGAAATGGATGCATTCCTAGAAACATATAAACTACCACAACCGAACCAGGAAGAAGTAGAAAGCCTGAACAGACCCATAACCAGTAAGGAGATTGAAACAGTCATTAAAATCTCCAAACAAACAAAAGCCCAAGGCCATATGGCTTCCCGGGGGAATTCTACCACCATTTAAAGAAGAACTAATTCCTACTCTCCTGAAACTGTTCCAAAAAATAGCAATGGAAGGAAAACTTCCAAACTCATTTTATGAGGCCAGTATCACCTTGATCCCAAAACCAGACAAGGATCCCATCAAAAAAGAGAGCTATAGACCAATATCCTTGATGAACACAGATGCGAAAATTCTCACCAAAATACTAGCCAATAGGATTCAACAGTACATTAAAAGGATTATTCACCACGACCAAGTGGGATTTATTCCAGGGCTGCAAGGTTGGTTCAACATCTGCAAATTAGTCAATGTGATACAACACATCAATAAAAGAAAGAACAAGAACCATATGATACTCTCAATAGATGCTGAAAAAGCATTTGACAAAGTACAGCATCCCTTCCTGATCAAAACTCTTCAAAGTGTAGGGATAGAGGGCACATACCTCAATATCATCAAAGCCATCTATGAAAAACCCACTGCAAATATCGCTCTCAATGGAGAAAAACTGAAAGCTTTTCCGCTAAGGTCAGGAACACGGCAGGGATGTCCATTATCACCACTGCTATTCAACATAGTACTAGAAGTCCTAGCTTCAGCAATCAGACAACAAAAGGAAATTAAAGGCATCCAAATCGGCAAAGAAGAAGTCAAATTATCACTCTTTGCAGATGATATGATACTATATGTGGAAAACCCAAAAGACTCCACTCCAAAACTGCTAGAACTTGTACAGGAATTCAGTAAAGTGTCAGGATATAAAATCAATGCACAGAAATCAGTTGCATTTCTCTACACCAACAACAAGACAAAAGAAACAGAAATTAAGGAGTCAATCCCATTTACAATTGCACCCCAAACCATAAGATACCTAGGAATAAACCTAACCAAAGAGGCACAGAATCTATACTCAGAAAACTATAAAGTACTCATGAAAGAAATTGAGGAAGACACAAAGAAATGGAAAAATGTTCCATGCTCCTGGATTGGAAGAATAAATATTGTGAAAATGTCTATGCTACCTAAAGCAATCTACACATTTAATGCAATTCCTATCAAAGTACCACCCATCTTTTTCAAAAAAATGGAACAAATAATTCTAAAATTTATATGGAACCAGAAAAGACCTCGAATAGCCAAAGGGATATTGAAAAAGAAAGCCAAAGTTGGTGGCATCACAATTCTGGACTTCAAGCTCTATTACAAAGCTGTCATCATCAAGACAGCATGGTACTGGCACAAAAACAGACACATAGATCAATGGAACAGAATAGAGAGCCCAGAAATAGACCCTCAACTCTATGGTCAACTAATCTTCGACAAAGCAGGAAAGAATGTCCAATGGAAAAAAGACAGCCTCTTCAATAAATGGTGTTGGGAAAATTGGGCAGCCACATGCAGAAAAATGAAATTGGACCATTTCCTTACACCACACATGAAAATAGACTCAAAATGGATGAAGGACCTCAATGTGAGAAAAGAATCCATCAAAATCCTTGAGGAGAACACAGGCAGTAACCTCTTCAACCTCAACCGCAGCAACATCTTCCTAGGAACATCGCCAAAGGCAAGGGAAGCAAGGGCAAAAATGAGCTATTGGGATTTCATCAAGATCAAAAGCTTTTGCACAGCAAAGGAAACAGTTAACAAAATCAAAAGACAACTGACAGAATGGGAGAAGGTATTTGCAAACGACATATCAGATAAAGAACTAGTGTCCAAAATCTATAAAGAACTTAGCAAACTCAACACCCAAAGAACAAATAATCCAATCAAGAAATGGGCAGAGGACATGAACAGACATTTCTGCAAAGACGACATCCAGATGGCCAACAGACACATGAAAAAGTGCTCCATATCACTCGGCATCCGGGAAATACAAATCAGAACCACAATGAGATATCACCTCACACCAGTCAGAATGGCTAAAATCAACAAGTCAGGAAATGACAGATGCTGGCGAGGATGTGGAGAAAGGGGAACCCTCCTACACTGTTGGTGGGAATGCAAGCTGTTGCAGCCACTCTGGAAAACAGCATGGAGGTTCCTCAAAATGTTGTAAATAGAACTGCCCTATGATCCAGCAATTGCACTACTGGGTATTTACCCTAAAGATACAAACGTAGTGATCCAAAGGGGCACGTGCACCCGAATGTTTATAGCAGCAATGTCCACAATAGCCAAACTATGGAAAGAACCTAGATGTCCATCAACAGATGAATGGATCAAGAAGATGTGGTATATATACACCATGGAATACTATGCAGCCATCAAAAGAAATGAAATCTTGCCATTTGCGACAACATGGATGGAACTAGAGCGTATCATGCTTAGCGAAATAAGTCAAGCAGAGAAAGACAACTATCATATGATCTCCCTGATATGAGGAAGTGGTGATGCAACATGGGGGCTTAAGTGGGTAGGAGAAGAATCAATGAAACAAGATGGGATTGGGAGGGAGACAAACCATAAGTGACTCTTAATCTTACAAAACAAACTGAGGGTTGCTGGGGGGAGGGGGTTTGGGAGAAGGGGGGTGGGGTTATGGACATTGGGGAGGGTATGTGCTTTGGTGAGTGCTGATTCACAAACCTGTACCACTGGGGATAAAAATACATGTTTATAAAAAATAAAAAATTTTAAAAAAAAAAGAAATGCAAAAATAAAAAGGAGACCTTCAGGCAAGGAAGACCTACAGACCCTCAGGCAGGTACCAGTGGTCAGCAGCCCTCCACCCCAAGACAGTAAGATCTCAGAGGTAGACAGGGCATTAACATCGCTGTCTACACTTTATCCTCCAAAGGAACGCCATTCCCATTTATAGTCATATCTGTGGTTGGTGTCTGATATCAGTCTTATCTTCCTTTTCTCAACTATCCAACAGAGCATATATTTCACATTCAAGCCATCTACCCCTAAGCTATAAAGTATACAATTTTAGCTTACCTAATCTGTATTTCTCCTCTTGAGTCTACTTTATATTCTTCATAAATTAAGACTCTAAGTCTACTCCTGTGTGGTAAATTCTTTAATATCAATCTACTCTTAATCAACTTATAAAAAAAAATTACTCCTTTGGTAATAGACTTTATGATCCATAAGACATCCAAGAAAAATAGTGGTCCATGTGTTAAGAGCTCAGGTCACACTAGTATCCAAGGAATCCTTGATGGTATTAGAGCAGAAGTAATTTTTGTAGTTCCAAAAGTACACATTGACACAAAATAATGGGTGGGGGAGGACAAGTGTGGGAGGCAGATCTAAAACTTTACTGGGAAGGAGCATTTTCAAAGAAAAGTGACTTCCCTTGCTTTGAACAAATACAGTCTTAAAAATAGTCCAATCTAACCATTATTTTTCTTTGGTTGCAGGGACAGTTCCATAATACATTAGTAACTTCCTTCTAGGCCTGAAAGATTCCTCTTTGGCTTCAGTGTTTATATAGTCAAAGTGAGATGATAATGTGCCTAGGTAAATTTTACCTAAAACAACCCTGACTGATGTAAGCAGTTGATAAATATTATGCTTCAGAATTTAAAATAAAAAATCAATTCAGGGAATTTAGGCAATAGGCTGAAATTAATGGGAGCATAGCATTATAGGCTTCTTGCATTAGACAGACTTACTGTCACTCAACAGATATACTGAACACAGAACAAATATTGCCCAGTTATAATTAAATTGTTTAGGTTTGAGATTGCCTAACCTAGTTTTAATAAAGTCCTTGTTTTTTGTTTGTTTGTTTGTTTTTCATTTTATTTTATTTTATTTCTTTTCAGTGTTCCAGAATTCATTGTTTATGAGACAAATAAAAATGAAAAAGTAGACAAGTACACATTATTGAAACTTTCTAGATGTTTAGAAGCCCATTCCTTGGCTACTCTTCTCTATGGCCACTGACAAGCCTTTGGCAGAGCCACTGCTGGATGAGACTGCTGTCTAGTGGTAGGCTTTTTATTTAGGCAAGGATCTGGCCACACTACCAAACCCACCATGCCCCTGAAACAAATCATTCATCACAGAATGCAGTATTTTAGAAATCAGACATCTCTCATTACATAAATGACGTACATAAAAATCTATATGTTTAGGATCTCAATCAGTGCTTCTCAAGCAATCTGTAATAAAGAACCATTTTTAAATTAAGATTTCCCAGTTATCATGTACTGATATTTTTGTAAATATATTAAAAGTGAATTGTAAGAAAATGAGTTTTTTTAAATACACAAAATGGAAGTCTGGGTTTATTATTATTATTATTATTAGATTCGGTTGGCATAAAATTATTGTCAAATTTCTTGAAAAGATTCTCAACGCTTACTCAAATTCTCAGTACTTATCCTGTCACACACAGGTTAGTAACATTTGGTGGGGTAGCACTGACCGGGGTCCACACTTTGAGTAGCTCTGATCTAAAATACTGTGCACAAAAAAAAATAAAAACAAAACAAAATAAAATAAAATACTGTGCACGTATTCACTCAAAAGATATACCTTACCTCTGACATTCTTTCCAAATCCCATAGAAGAAACTTTTTTGTCCACTTGTTCACTATTGTTTGATTTCTCCTTCATAACGTCATCATCACTAACAACATCAGCAGAAAATTTTTTCTTTTTCTTTTTCTTGTGTCGAGGAGGAAGCTTTTTTGGAAAAGTAAACATTGGGAATATCACAAGAAACATTGCAATGGCGCAAAGGAGGAATCCACTCCACCTAAAAAATCGGGAAACGTGAGCAGCATTTATGGCTTTTGCATTAGGAATGAGAACAAATTTGCAAAGTAGAAGCTCAGGGTAATAAAATTCTCCAGGGAAAACTTTTGTAAAGGAAGGCAGTAGTAAAGCAGTAGGACGTTAGACAAACTAAGAAAACATAGGACTCCTCCCTATGTTATAAATGAGATACCTGCCCGAAAATTATACCAGTACTATAGTGAACATTGTAATTAGCAACCTGACTAGAATTTTACTGAAATATTTGTTAGCTCTGCTATAATGTGCATTTCGTAATAAATCAAAAAATAAACAACTCATAACCATACAAGAGAAAAATAATATAGACCCTATAGCATGCTTTGCAGACCAAAATAAATAGATTTTTCTTAGCAAACAATTCATATCTCATGTGAAATGTATTTTAAATTGTTAATGGCATTCAAATATTTTTCTGCAAGCACTTAAGAATCTTTTACCCTCTAAGCTAGCTAGCCCTTACAACACTTAACCATGAGGGCCACCAAAGACGTTTATATTTGATTGTTGCCTTCCGGAACTTACAACCTACTTGTAAGGGAGCTAAAAATACAAGAAACAATCCAAGAAACACAAGCATGTATACAATTAAGTGTCAGATCATGTGGAAGAGACTGTGAATGCTATAAAAGTTCAGGTAAAGGAAATGTGTGTCAGAAAGCTTCCTGGGAGAAGCAGACCGTGAGCCCTGTTGAACTGAGAGTCTGTCTTTGAACCCATCTTTGGTTGCCAAGCTGCAGAGACTAAGAAGCAAATACAGAGAGTAGTACTCAAATTCTAGTCCTGAGTTAGAGCCATGTGTTAAGGCCTTGGGCTTCTTGCCTGTGGAATTCCTCAAGGGCAGTCTCTCAGTCCCCTTTCAATCCTCTCTTAGCAAGGAGAGGCCCCTGATCCCACAGAACCGCATTGCTACTTTCTTACTAGGACTCCTCAGCTCTCATCTCTGTCCTTCAAGCTTGCAAGTTCTTGATGCTCAGACTCTGTCCTCTGTCTCAGCACAATCCCATCAGTCGTAACCTGAACGCAAGCAGCATTCTAAGCATCAATGTCAAATTCAACCCATTAGGAATACAGATCAATTGCAAAGTGAAAATTCATTTTTTAAAAAATAGTGATCCTATTAAAGTACCATTATCCGCTGTTAGAGGTCACAGTTTCACTGACAGAATAATTTCATGAACCAGTCATTAATAATCCAGGGTGCTATTTTCCAAAGATACTTAGAGTTATATCAAATAAAGATTTTTAAACAACTGGAGGAAAAGGGCTTTATTTTGAGAAGATTGCTCAGGGCAGACTTCTAGCAATTTTAATTATTCAGTATATAACCAAGAACCTAGTGACTGAATAAATAAACTGAATGAGATATATTTTTAAAAAAAAATTCTTTAAATATCTGCAGAGTACATAGCTATGACCATATCTGGCCCCTGTGGTACTTGGCTGCTTATGAGGCCTTTACTAATAAACTGCTCCTGCTAATCTACCACCTTTGAATCCCTTTTTATAATTCTGCATTCAAGGCCCTTGGACTCCTTCAGTTCCCAAAGCAGAACAGGACAAACAGCACAATATAGGGGACAGTTCTTGAGCTATGGCTTCAGACAAATGTGGGCTTTTTTGTCTTGTCTTCATGACTTACTGGCTGTAAGATCCTGGGGAAATTATTATTTCACTTTCCCAAACCAATCTTCTCATTGGAAAGGGGAATACTGTGAACTGCTTTTTGGAGTCATCAAAATTCATAAGACAATGTATATAACAGACCTCAAAAAATACCTGCCCCCAAATCAACAATCACTTCATGGTAGCTAGTTTTGTGTTTGTTTGTTTTTTTTTGTGGATCTGTACTCAGGCCCCCCCACACCTCCACTCAAGAGCCATTGACTTAAAATTAGATACAAACATTAAAGATACACTCATAGTAGGTCAGAGTAAGAGTAAATAACAGTAGGAGGGGAGGAATTATAGAAAATAAACAAAAATAATATAAAAATAGTGTAAAAGTTTGGGGGTTTTTCAAAGCCAAGCAAACTGGCCCACATTCTTCAATGGTCTTCAGTAGCATTGACATTGATAACAATGATGAGGCCAAAAAGACCCTGAGAGAAGCTGAGGAAGACAGGAAGTGCCTGGGTGGCTCAGTGGGTTAAGTGTCTGCCTTCTGCTCAGGTCCTGGTCCCAGGGTCCCCGAATCAGGCTAGGCTCCCCACTCAGCAGGGAGTCTGCTTCTCCCTCTGCCTCACCCCACCCCACTCTTGTGCGTGCACTCTCTCTCAAATAAATAAATAAAAGTCTTAAAAAAAAAAAAAAGAAAGAAAGAAAGAAAAGAAAATGTGACTTATATGTCAGTAAGAGCTAAAATTGAAAAACCAGGGTCCCTGAGTCCCTTTTACAAACCACCCCTCAGAGTCTATGCACAAAGTAGGGCCAGTTAAGTATACTGACTAAGAGCTTCGCCTGTACTCGGTTTCTTATCCCAGCTCTTATTGCCTCTGAGGCTTTGGGCAAGTTATTCAAATCACAGGGCATCAATTTCCTCATCTGTAAAATGGAACATTATTGAGTACATATCGTTTTTATATATGCAGACTTAAGCATATGAAGCTGAAATAAAAATGTTTGTGAAGCTCTTAGTAGAATGCTTGACACATAGTAAGTACCCAATAAACGTTAGCATTATTCATTCTTTCCTTCAATCTTTCAGCACATGTTTATGAAAAAATCCATCATTACTGCTAGGCATTGGATTAAATAGCACTGCATCAAATAACTCTGTGTTTGGTCAAGGCAGAAGTCTGTTACAAACAGACCTGCTCAATAAATAACATTCAATTTTTAATATTAGGACATTAAAATAAATACAGGTTCCTGAACATGGATTAAATTCAAAGGACTTAATAATAGCTAACACATACTAGGTAGCAAGAACTATTTAAAGCCCCACCTACATAGACTCATTTATTCCTCACAACAACCCTATGAAGTAGATACTGTAATTACTTCCGTTTTATGGATTCTTTTCAAACCAACAACTGAGGCCCGGAGAGGTTAAGAAACTTACCTCAGGGTCACACAGCTATTAGGTGGCAGACAGAGACTTAAACCCCGGACGATATGGTTTTGGGGTCTGTACTCTCAACACTCTACTTTGTTACCAATTAGATCGGTGTCTAGAAAATTTTTAAAAGTCAGTATAAAATACTTATAAGCCTAAAGCTCCTGTCTCCTTCCTCTTCCCTGCCCCCAATCTGGTCTTCCTCCCCTTTTTCCCTCCCTCTAGATGTTCCCTTATTGCCATGTTCTTTTCATGGACTCCTATATAGAACACAAAATGTACACCGAATGTTCATATACATACTGTCTTTTCTATTGTCTTGTCTAATCTCCTTTTTGAGAATTAAAAAAAAAAATCCTTACTCTGATTTATTTCAGAACTGCAAAGAAAACAGTAGTTGAGGCCAAAAATTTCACTATTAGTCAAGAACTTAAAACTCCTGTGTTATTCCCCTAACGCTGACAAGGGAACTTCCTTCTGTATGATTGGAAAATTCTACAAGCCCAGGTTAATCTAGATCTCAGCACATCCATCCTCAAAGAGCATGACTTACAAAAATAAGGAGCGTTATGTAATTTAATTAATATTTCTTAACTGCTTTGAAAACAGACAGCCTTAAGCATTATTCCCACGTATTTCCGAGTTATAAGGCTATTTTATAATGAAATGCAGAACACAAGTGCTCTAAGAAACTCCTTTGAAGGTGATCAGTTGACACCAATTTCTACTACTGACCTATTCTCTTTGCTATAAGACGAACATGTCTTATCAATGTATACCTATCACTAATCTGTGTTAAATGAATTCAGGAAGCCGATACTTGTCGGTTAGCACTTGTTATCATGAAGAAATAATTCACGTTCAAGTCGAGGATTATGAGGAACTGAAACACAGCCCTGGCTATGAGGATAAATAACATTAACATCCAAAGTTGGAGTTCTCATTCTAAGTCCCCAGAATTACTTATTTAGCAAGACAATTAAGGGCTAGCAAGTGAGAGAACAGCTAAATCTCCAGCACTCTGTTGGAAAAACAATTACCAAGTGAAAAGATTCACTAAGAGTGTGACAATGGAAAAGGGCTGGGGGGAGCGGTTGCTGGAGTTTTGGGCCTTCGGGGAGGGCTGACAAACTAGAAATGCAGATATAATAAGGAAGTGGGAGAAAATATTTTTTTAAAGGCATAGAAAAGATAACGAAAGCTAGGACTCAAGTTCACAGGAAAGCCCCAACGCAGCCACCTTCTCCTCCTCCACTCTGCTATTTAGAGCAAAAAGCGCCTCAACCCTAAAGAAGGTTGGTTAAGCTGATGTCCCCAAGCCCTTGGCATCAGTTTTTCTATTGCTGCTATAACAAACTACCCCACATTTAGTGGCTTCAAACAACACAAATGTGTTATCTTCCAGCGCTGGAGGTCAGAAGTCTCATGTGGGTTGGCAAGGCCGCATTCCTTCTAGCCTATTTTTCTAGGGCTTTCCTAGATCCTAGAGTCCCGAGTGTGTTTCTTGGTTCATGATACCTTCCCCCATATACAAAGAATGTCGCTTCAACCTCTGCTTCAATCACCATATCTCTTTATTACTCTGACCCTCCTATCTCCCTGTTTCCCTAATAGGGACTCTTGTGATTATATAGGGCCCATTCCCCTCTGACATCAGGAAACCTTCCTATCTTGTGATCCCTAGCTTAATCACATCTGCAAAGTCTCCTTTGCCATGTAAGGAGACAAAAGAATACTTTCAAAAGTATTCTTTTGGAAGCATAATTTTTGGCGTTCTTTTGGCAGCATGCTCTCAATAAAATAAAAAGAGAATTTTGATAAACATCGTGTTAACCTCTCTGTTTGTAGCCTGAAACAGAACTCAAATACATGCATACATAGGTTCTGGGATTAGGACAGATAGATATCTCTGGAAGATTACTATTCTGTCCTCCACTCCCTTCTAGGAGACTTTTAGCTGGTTTTCATATTCCCATGAGGGAAATTTTTATTTTAACTATAGGGATACTATGACTTGAACTATCATTAATAACAAATGAAATGAAAAATTTAGTAAACAATTCTTACCAGTTTCCAATGAAACGAGGGTCATTCTGGTCAAGGTTAACAGGATTTCTGGGATCGACATAAAAACCAATAAGAAGTCCACCTAGTAAATATCCCACTGCAGGACCAAGCGCTCCCATGACATACATGATGGCTGAGAAGACAGAAGGGGAAGCATGAAATGCAGAAATGTTACTTAAGTTTCAAGAGTTGTCTAATTTCAGTCATACCACATATATATGTCACAGTTAAACCCAGGTAACAGCATCCAAAACCAGAGAACTTCAGCGATGTGTTTATATTTATATTTGGGTTTCAAATCATGCCCTTTATTTAGCTGCTACCTGTTGTCCTTTTGGAACGTCAGAATTATCTCTGGACAGCTTTTCAGTTGCTTTTGTTTTTGTTTTTTAATGTAAGTGCTCAGACCCTACTCCAGACCCACTAAATTTGAATTTTTGAAAGTGCTAGTCAATGACCAGTCACTGGATAACCCAGAGCAGATAAAAGGCCATCTCAAGATTGAAAAATCAATAAATAAAAGGTCATCTCAAGATAAGAAAAAGAGAAAAAGTAGATGTAACTTGTCACAGTTGGAAGATTCCAACAGAATGAAGGAACTCAAGGCCAGATTCTGCCATGAAGCTGGATTTAAGTGAGTTGGCAAAGATGCTTAAGCACCTCAGATCATGAATATGTTTCAAATCACCACTTCAGTATCAAAGAAGAGCTCACAATGCATTTGGTGTATTGCTAATTGAGGAATCTTACTTAAAGATTAATAGATCTCCTTAAATGGCATCAGTGAAAAGATCCAAACAGTTAGCACCAACCCACAGCTGAATTAGAGAATAATTTTTTATGACCAAAGCAGGAGAGGAAGGGGTTGGTTGTGTCAGTAGATCAGAAAGTGTGAGGGGGAAAAAAAAAAATTGGCCATCCAAAATGGGCATATGGCAAAAAATAACAATAAATTCGCTGTCATTCCTTTATACTGTTTTCACTGCCGTGATTTCAAATGAAAGAATAATTTTGTCAAATTTTAAATTTTGAGGTAGGATATGAAATTCCTTGGAAGTAGGAGAAAAATCTGGAGTGTGGCTAACACTCCAAACTTACTTTTTTCCCCCCTGTTAAAACTTACTTAATTGGAGAGAAATCTATAAACACTGTTAAGATGTTCCTGTGTTTAAGGCAGGCTGAACTCCCGTGTAACTTCTCATTTCTACTGCCAACATGCATTTAAACCACTGAATAAGTAACTGGTTTTCCATACTCTTTAAACAGTACTATATTTACCAAAAACCAAAGTGAACTAGGCAGAATAGCTTCACCTTACTTTATCTTCTGCACCTCAATAAACTTTGAGTAAACTTGTACCTCTTGTTACTTATAACTACAGAGAGTAATTTAACACCTGCTCTCACTTTTCACACTATTTCAAAAGAGAAAGCACAGTGTTTATTTATCTTACAGAATCATCTGCTTGTGACAATAAGACATTAGGTGCTTCGACTTCTCCATCTGTGTTCGGAAATGGAGAACGGAAGAAAGCAGGGCCACAAGTAATCAGTATTCTTTTGGAAGCACAATTTTTGGCGTTCTTTTGGCAGCGTGCTCTCAATAAAATAAAAAGAGAATTTTGATAAACATCGTGTTAACCTCTCTGTTTGTAGCCTGAAACAGAACTCAAGAAGAAAAAGTGCTTTTTCAGTCCCAGGTTTTCCATATGCATATGGAGATAAAATTTATGTTTACACCTCCAGGCAAACCAGCACCATTTACAACTTAAAACTGTAATGAGGCCAAAATGTGACATGAATCATCTTCCCAAAATAGTTCTTCTGGCATGAAAGAGACCGTCTTACAAACACAGACAGGGAAAAGGGTATTTCCGCCATACTGTTTATGCCTGGGGCACTTGGGTGCAGCATCTTGAAACGTCGAGCAGCAATGTGCGGGACGGGTGCTGGCAAGAGCTCGCGATGACACAGTGCATGGAAAACCAATTAAGTAACATTCACCCGAAAACTTTAACTACTTTGTAAAGTACAGAGAAAGCTTTCTATAAAATGCAGCTACATGATCTGAAGAAAAGTATTTGTAATGCGTAGCACAAACTGAGGCCAACTGAGTCATTCTCATAAATAAGTATATAAATAGATCTATATCATTGTACTGTGTGTTATACTATATAGAGTGTCCTAACTATACTACATATGCTATATCTGTGAATCGGCAAATATGGAACACTACAGAGAGAGATAGAGAATAACTTGTTGACATAGTCCCATTTCTAAATAAATCATGCTGGCCACTGAGCTAACATTTATTAATTGATTAACCAATGGCACTCATTCAGAGCTTATTAGAGGAGCAAACTGTTCATGCAGATTCGTATCACTCACTCTCCCCACTTTCCCAGGCCGAAATTCCCAATTTCTCTCTCTCTCTCTCTCTCTCTCTCTCTCTCACACACACACACACACACACACATACATGCACACGCACACACATTGCCTAAAGAAAGTCTAAACTCCTCCATCTGGAGTTCAAGGGTAGGCCAGGTTGGCCTCCTGCTTCCATTTCAATCTTAAAACCTACCATCTGCACTCAGGGCTCCACACAGACTAACTCTCAAACAGGCCTGGACAGAGCCACCTCCCTTTCCTTGAGGACCCACAGTGCCCCTAGGTCTTCCTGTATGTGTGTGAATGCTACCCCTTCTTCAAGGCTCAACCAAGTCCAGCACTGCCCGTCCTCCCGAGTAATCTCTGTCTCCTCAGAATCCCTGGTCATCTACTCCAGTGGCCTCCACCCCTTTTCATCATGCATCCCTAAAAAAAAAAAAAAAAGTCTTAAATATTTACCCACAATGTCCTTTTTATATGAATCTTGTGTATTTACCACTAGCCTCAGTCTCACAGCTCACACCTAACATATCAGTAAACCCTGCTGCTTCTACCATCAAATCATATCCAATACGCAGCTCCTTCTCCGTGACTCTACCTTGACCCAAGCCACCAAGGTTGCTCATCTGGAAGACTGCTCCAGCCTTCCAACCCATATCCCTGCTTCTGCCCTTCCTTCCCTACAACCCCTTTTCTAACACGGCAGCTCTAACAATCCTCTAGAAACTTGAGCCACGTCATGTCTCTTCTTGGCTCACACCTTCCAGTGGCTTCCCACCTCACGTACAATAAAAGCCCAAATCCTTTTATGTGGCTACAAGGACCTGCCCTCAGGCTGGCCTCACCCACTAGCATCTCTCTGCTCCTCCTCCTATCCTTCTCCTTGTTCACGCAGCTGCAGTCAAATTGACCTTCTCCCTCTTCTTCACCCTGCCAGGCACCTTCCCACCTGAGGGTGTAAGCACTTGCTCGGTGTGGGTATGGGTGTGAGCATGTAAAACTCTCCCCTCGGGTAGCCTCATGGTGCAATCCCTTACTTCCTCCAGGTAGTTATTCAAACTGTCCCTTCTCAACCGGCCTCGTTAGCCATCCTACCTAAAAATTCGAAACTTTGCCCCAAACTCTTCCCACTTTCTCTGCTTTCTTTTTCTCTTTAGTGCATGTTGGCACCCAACACACTCTACATTTCCTTCGTTCCTCTTGTGTACTGTCTGTCCTCCTCAACAAGAACGTAAGCTCCAGGAGGACAGGGATCTTGCCAGTGGTGTTAACTGACAAAGTAGTGCAGGAGGCACTCGACCCGGTTTGTTCCCGTTATCATTACCTTCATCACTCCCAGTCAGTCCGTGAACGTGCTGCCATTAGTAACAACAGACGTCAGTGACAAAGGTCATCTTCAGTGTGTATCATCTCTGGAGATATTAGATAATCACTATCAAGTGGATAGTTTCATGTTTTTTTGACTATGTGCCATCAGATCTGAGTACAACTGTCACTGGTTTTCCCTCATGATGAGGAGCTTATACTGGGAGCCCAGGCTATGCAAAGCACTAGCAACAGAAACAGAACTAGAAGTTCCAACTTTCAAGAGCAGTCAAATTTCAGTCATATTACATATATATGTCACACGTAAACTCAGTGAACAGCGTCCAAAAACAAAGAACTTCAGAGACTGTGTCTGTGTTTATACTTGGGATTCGAATTGTGCCCTTATTTAGCTGTGATTGTTGTCTTTTAGAACATCAGATGCATCTGGAGAATTTTCTCTTGTGCCCCAAAGGACTGTCCTACATCCCTCCTGGATTGTACACAATTCAGCTTCGTACCCCTTTCAAAGAACCCTAGACCTTTCCATTCATCTGAAACTGAGTGTGCCCTGCTCTTCACTTCTACTTCTTTCTTCAAATGTTTATATCTTACCTTTTGAAGTAGCTCTTTACCTTCGACAGCAGGAGCCATTATGTATACAGGTCTATGCAGTGGTTAAATCCCAGACTACAGACTCCCAGGTTTGAATCCCTGCTTCCATCACACATATAAAGTGCTTAGCATATAACAAACATGAAGAAATATTAAGTGGCGTTTTTATATGTTGAATGCTCACCTATTCATTCTCTAACAAGTATTATTAAATATTAACTTTATATAGGTCAAATACATGCATTATTTAACAGAAGACATTTATCTTTATATTACCTTAATAAATTATCTTTTCTGGAGTCACTATTTTTGATCCAGGAATTAGTTTTGATAGAGGGCTGGGCAGATGGAAATGGGAAAAAGAATATCCAGACCTATTTTCTTCACACAAAAGCCAGTATAGACCCCTCCCAAAGCTAAGAATGTCCTTTGGCTATTATTCCTTTTTTTAACCTTCAGGCTTTTTTCTAATGATTACAAAATACAATATGAATTATTTGTAGAGAAATCTCTCAAGAGCACAAAAGCTTTAAAAAAATAATCACCAACAAGCCTTACCATCCAGATAATGATGGTAATAACAGTAATAAATATTTTTTACTATTCATACACTGTGTAAGTTTTTTAAGTAGGTGGAATTATACAGTAGTTATTGTTCTGTATTATGTTTCCCCATAATACCTCAAACATTTCTTCTGTCAATAAATTTTTCTGGAACATTTATTATGGCTAAATGTGTCATCACGTGGCTATGACGTACTTCCTTTAATAATACCTTACTGGTACCAGCTGTCCTATCACCAATATCTGCTTGGGCCTGTTCTTCTGAAGATTACATCAACCCTTTGTTATTACACATGATGCACGGAACTAGACCCCAATTGGAGGGTTATAACCTCCCACCCCAAACCAACCTTGGCTGGGTGAGCTTTTGTAGAGCTAAGAAGTCACTATTAAATGAAGGGGGCTGAGGGGCACCTGGGTGGTTCAGTCAGGTAAGTGTCTGCCTTCGGCTCAGGTCATGATCCCAGGGTCCTGGGATGGAGCCCTCATTGTGCTCAGCGGGGAGTCTGCTTCTTTCCCTCTGTCCTCCCCCACACACCATACATACTCTCCCAGATAAATAAGTGAAATCTTTAAAAAATAGAAAATAAATAAATGAATGGGGCCTACACGGCCCCTTCACCAGGACGGGGCCAGTTCTTGGCCTTCACCTTGGACATCGTGGCTGGTTTGACGAAGAAACAACCTCTGAGGAAGGCTGACCCACCAACAACTTCGTCACTGTCTCTACACCTGCTTCCAGCATCTAAACCTCCACCTTCCTTTCCCCAAGTCGTTTTACCTTTAGACTTTCCATTTCAATTTTCTCCTTAAATTATTTTTCACCCTGTTTTGTGATCATTTATGCTTCTTTACATTAAAGCACACTAACTTCTATTTTTAATCCCATTTACCTTCACATTTTTAACTTCTCTCCTGTAGATTTAACTTTTGTTCTAATCTAATACCTCTTTTTACTTTTACATCACAAACTCTTCTAGTCGCTGCTCTCTTACTTTATTTTGTAATGCATTTTATCTTTTTAAAAATTACTTTGCAGGGGTGCCTGGGTGACTCATCCTTACGTATCTGCCTTCGGCTCAGGTCATGATCCCAGGGTCCTGGGATTGAGCCCCGCCTCGGGCTCTCTGCTCCTCGGGAAGCCTGCTTCTCCTTCCCCCACTCCCTCTTCTTGTATTCCCTCTCTTGCTGTGTCTCTCTCTGTCAGATAAATAAATAAAATCTTTTAAAAGAATTAAAACTAAATAAAATAAATAAATAAATAAAAATAAAACCCCTTTTAAACATAAGAATTTCAATGTAAAATTAACTATCAAGTTTTCTTTCAATTTATTTGTTACCTACTATTTCTCATAACTTAAGTAAGTTTGCTTACATTTTTAGCCCTAATTATATTAGGTTAATTTTTTGAAGATTTTCTTTATTTATTTATTTATTTGAGAGAGAGTGAGAGAAGAGAGTAAACATGCACATGCACATTCACATCCACTAGCAGGGGAGGGGCAGAGGGAGTGGGAGAAACGGACTCCAGAGTAGGAAGCCCTGTTCAGGGCGCAAACCCAAGGACCCTGGGATCATGACCTGAGACAAAGGCAGACACTTACCTGACTGAGCCACCAAGGGGCCCCTCGGCTAATATTTTATTTTTATAAACTCTCTTGATTTTAAACTTTGAATCTTCGTTATACTCCTGAATTTTTTGTAATTTTTCATATTCAGGGCTTTCTCTTTCCTTTCGTATCCTTCGGACAACAGCTTCTCTTAACAGTCTTTATCTTAGTCTTCTCTTATATTTTGCTTGTTTTGTGATCGGTTTTGGTCCCAGCTCACTAGAAGCCATGCCTGGCCTCGTAGCTCAGCCAGGCTCATCTCCTCCACCATCTCTGCAGTCCTGCTCAGCTGCCCTGAATGGCTTTTCCAGTCAGTTAAGGATGGTAGTTGGAGAAACTGAGGGTTAATTCTCCCCTGGGCTCAAGGCTCACATTGCACATAGCATATCTGATCAGCTGGACGCCTTGACGGCTGTCTCACATGAGCCACTCACAAGAAAATGTGAGTTCTAAACCCCGGTCTCTGATGAGTAAGCACTGACTCTAAAACAAGCCAGGCCCCAGAGTGAGACAAACATGCCAGAGAGTTCTTCCTCATCCCGCTGCAGCTTGGCCTGGGGAAGGTCCTAGAGGTTGACCTTCCCAATGGCTACCCGAGAGAGGAGGCATAACAGCAGCCTGCAGAGCTCGCCTGCACCCACTGCGCCCCTTCTTGAAGCTGATACCTCCACTTCTGGCAGAGTTAAAAGACACTCCTCTTCCCTTATCACAAAACCCCAACTTGACTCCACTGGTATTATCTCAAATAGGGTTGTTCTGTGGGTCAGCAGCAACCAGGGGGACAGCTCTCTAACTCTACCAAGTCCATGTTGTGTTACTCAACCTTCTCCTGAACCATAACAAATGATTCCAGAGCTCCTAATAGGGACCAGCCTGACACAAGCTTTGCTGGACTTGAGAAACCAGGGGCTCAATCAAAATCAGCCAAGATCTTCACGTCACAGATCACTGGAGTCCCCTCCTTCCTTGCCTCAACCCCAAATGGTGAGTAGGGCTCCACATTTCCAGATCAGAGGTCACTCACTCATCCCAGGTGCTGTGTGACACCAGGCCCTGGGACAAGGAGGGCACCTTGCAAAGATCCATAAGATGGATACACAGTTGTCTAGAAAAGGAACAGGTAAAACCAACTATGATTCAAAACTCCAGGAAGAAGTGCAACAAGCACAGCGATACGCCATGGACCATGGGAGAGGAATGACTCATAATAACTAGCTGAGGAGGTAGGACAGAGAAGCCTTCATGGAAAAGATGACTTCTGACATAAGCCTGCAAATTAGGGGCGCCTGGGTGGCTCAGTGGGTTAAGCCTCTGCCTTCGATTCAGGTCATGATCTCGGGGTAGGACAGAGAAGCCTTCATGGAAAAGATGACTTCTGACATAAGCCTGCAAATTAGGGGCGCCTGGGTGGCTCAGTGGGTTAAGCCTCTGCCTTCGATTCAGGTCATGATCTCGGGGTCCTGGGATCGAGCTCCATATTGGGCTCGCTGCTCAGTGGGGAGCCTGCTTCCCCCCCTCTCTCTGCCTGCCTCTCTGCCTACTTGTGATCTCTCGCTGTCTGTCAAATAAATAAATAAATAAATAAATCTTTCTTTCTTTCTTTCTTTCTTTCTTTTTTTTTTTTTAAGTGTGGAATAAAGGACACTAGAGGCTAAAGGGCCCATGTGGGCAAAAGTATGCAAGGTTGGAAGTGCATGGTCTGTTCAAGGAACTGCAAGTGCCCCAGAGAAGAGTGACCACCACTGACTCTACCCTAGTCCGGTCCAGGAGTCTACGCACCTAGTCTTGTGCAGGCTGCCCAGTTGTTCCTCTCTGAGGACAGTGAGGATGGATGGCAGCATTGCACCAGCTTCCCCTACCATTCAGTGGCATTTAGAAATACTTTTGTTGTTGTTTTTCACATGGCACTAGAGGTACAAGTTACTTCCACTGTGTGATTGAAGGTAGGCCCTGATACTGAGAATAGGAAGTCAGAGCACTGGTCCTTGGGCTCACCTGAGCACTTGATTGCCTCCCCCCACTCTCCTTTCCTCTCTCTTTCCTTCTGTTTCAGTCCCTGGAATATAGTCAGAAGTCCCAGCTACCACGTTACTGCCAAAGGCCTCTCCTTCCACCTCATTCCTGCTCTCCCTAGCTCTTGGGAGAATAATTCATTTCTCTTCATTTATGGGCAGAATTCAACTGGGTGGACATTTTTTTCTTTCTATCTGTTCAGTATCTATGTTCAATTTCTCTGCCCCCTTCTCTTGGCAAAAGCAATTCCATTTTCTTTTAGGCACCACCCACCCTTCACTGCACAGCCTCAATGGCCTCTCATCCATGGGCCCTGCCCCCCATGATTCACTGGTAGACATGTGGCCAAACCAGGCCAGTTGAATGTTATTCTCCCACATACCATTTGGCTCTCTCCCTTACATCTCCGGATCTATATTCAAATATCATTCCTCAGAGAAGCCATAGCTCAGCACATATCTAAACAGGGCACCCCCCCACCTCCCTCACCCCATCACTCTTTGTCATGTTACCCTGCTGGGGTTTTCATTACGGCAAAGACCACCAAATACCAACAGTTACATTTGTTTGTTTGCTGATTTGCTGTCTCTCCCACTGGAATGTCAGTTCCATGAGAACAAGAGCCTTTTTTTTCCACTAATGCCTTATCAATGCCCGAACAGTGCTGACCAGAAGCACTAATAAATCTTGTTGAACAGAGAAGGGATGAAGACATGGACTTCCAATTTGAGTGAAGTAACAAAAGCAATCGAACGAAGTGGATTCGTCCTTGCAACATGACCTTGAAGAATCATCCATTGGTTCCTGTTCCCTAGCCCCCTGGGACTGTGCTATGCTTGCAAGCCATTCCTACCCACCTTCCCCATAATGTCCTTGGTTTGACAGCGCTGGCTTCTGTCATTTACAGCCACAGAGCCCTGATTCTTGTTCATAAAACACTTCCAGGCCTGACCCTTACTTCTGCCAGGCTTTCCAAGTTTAACACCCGCCCCAGCTGGGTTTCCCCAGTTCTCAGAGCCTTATTGCAATTGGCCTGGATTTGCTGTGCCCTCATTTGAACTTGGTGTCTAATTAATTAATCAGTTCCAGCTCCATGTTGCTCCTCACTTCTACTTTTCACCACTTGCTGTCCACCACTTCCCCCACATGCCCTCTGGCACAGGACCCACTCTCTCAGCTGCCTTACAAGGCCAGTAAATGTTTCTGAGAACTGATGATGACAGGGTTTTGGGTTACAAGCAAAATTTAGGCTCAGTCCCAAGATCTGAGATTCACCCAGGATGGTCCCATGGAGAAACATATTGCATATGTGCCCATTAAATCCAGTCTAGGACATAGTGATAGGAAGTCACTATGAATATAGTTTGGTGGCACAGCTGCTACAGATAAGAGAGGACATGAAAGGCAATCCACACTTTACTGTGGTATCACAGCAATGACACCAACTCCCATTCAACTTGCACAATGTCTTGAAAATTAGCCCAAGTACTTCACAGCACCAGAGCACCCTATTTAAAAAGAGCATTCCCTCACTCATTCCTTCCACTCACAAGCAGAGGCAGATAAGAGACCTCTGCTTTTGGTTATTTGGAACAGCAACTTTTTTTTTCTTTTAAGTGATTCAGTTGTTTTGACACAGGCCTGACAGTCAAAAACAGCTGCCACAGCAGTCAGGATAGTCTATCACTTTGCTAGAACATCCAGAGAGCATCTTAGGTCACAAATGAGAAGGGAAAAGGGTTCAGGTGTGGTTTTTCCTCACTACCCTAGCAACCAATAGTTGGTTTAAATTCCCTGTCTTCCTTTAGAAATATTTTCAAAGTAGCTCATTTCTAAAAGGAAACGCACAAGAACATACAGAAGCAGGTGTTTACCCTGAATTAATACCTGGGGCATGGGAGGGGGATTAATGGGCTATAGGAGCTATAGCTTTAAAACATCAAATTAGCCACCTGTGAGTGGCCACTATTTATCAACTCAATCCAGTCCTTAGAAAGGACCGCGAGGACAGCTGCCTTGAAAAGTCAATTTTTTAAAGTTATATTTTGGGGCAAAAGAAAATTATTATAAGTTAAGAATGGATTCCCTTATAACACAAGCAGATAATGTATACCAGAACAGTCAAAATATTCACGAACCCATGAGAAACTAATTTGACTAATTATCAAAGAAATAGAAGGTCCAAACAATGAAAGGCCATTCTACTAGAATAAACTAGCAAAGATTAAATTGTAAGAAGACTCAGTGCAGATATGAATCAGCGAATTCGCTCTTCTCACCCATTGCTGGTACAGAGTAACAACTAGTAGAAGCTTCTTGATAGCAATTCACCATATACTTCACAATGACATCTATCACTGCATATAGAAAAACAGAAATAACATTAAAAATAGTAACTAATTGGGGCACCTGGGTGGCTCAGTTGGTTAAGCCTCTGCTTCTTGATTTCAGCTCAGGTGGTGATCTCAGGGTTGTGAGATCGAACCCCAAGTCAGGCTCTGTGCTGAGCATGGAGCCTCCTTAAGATTCTCTCTCTTCCTCTCCCTCTGCCCCTCCCCATCTCTCTCTCTAAAAAAATAAAAATAGTGAAGTACATTTTGATTCACAACCCAACTATTAATTTTAATGTTTACAGAGAGTTTTTATACCTTTAGGAAGCATGTATTTTTAAAATTTAACTGAAAATGAAGAGTACGAAATTCTGTGGACAGTGTGATCGTGTCAAAAAACACACCCTTTATTTTTTAAAGATTATTTATTTACTTATGTGAGAGAAAGAGAGTGAGTGAGAGAGAATATGGGCGAGATAAGGCACAGAAGGAGAAGCAGACTTCCTGCTCAGCCACCCAGGCGCCCCAAAAAACATACACTAAAAAAAAGACTGTCTACAGAAAAGCTACTAGAACCAATAAGTGGATTTAACAAGCAATGTTGCATGATACAAGATCAATATTTTAAAATTTATATTTCTATATGCAAGTAACAGAAATAAATACCATTTATAATAAAATCATAAAATGTAAAATACTTAGAAATAAATCTGACAAAATACAGGAAACACCTATGCGCTTAAAATTACAAAACACTGCTAAAAGAAATTAAAGACAATCTAAATTAATGGAGAGATAAGCCTTGTTTGTGGGTCAAAGACCCAATATTGTTATGATTTCAATTCTTCCGGGGAACCTGGGTGGCTCAGCTGGTTACGTGACTGCCCTCAGCTTAGGTCATGGTTCTGGCGTCCCAGGATCCAGTCCCACATTGGGCTCCCTGCTGTCTGCTTCTCCCTCTGACTCTCCCGCCCTCATGCTCTCTCTCTCTCACTCTCTCATTCTCTTTCTGAAATAAATAAATAAAATCTTTTTTTAAAAAAAGATATCAATTCTTCCAAAATGGATTGATAAATTCAACCCAATTCCAGTCAAAATGCCTGCGGACTTTTTTCTAGGATTAACAAACTGATTCTAAAACTCAAAGAACATATGGAAATGCAAAGGACCTAGATTAGTCAAACTAATTTTGAAAAAGAGCAAAGTTAGAATTCTACTAAAACTACCCAATTTCAAGAATTATAAAGATACTTTAATCAAGGGGTACCTAGGTGGCTCAGTCATTAAGCGTCTGCCTTCAGCTCAGGTCATGATCCCAGGATCCAGGGATCAAGCCCCGCATCCGGCTCCCTACTCCTCAGGAAGCCTGCTTCTCCCTCTCCCACTCCTCCTGTTTATATTCCCTCTCTCACGCTCTCTCTCTGTCAAATAAATAAATAAAATCTTAAAAAAAAAATACTGTAATCAAGACAATGTGTATTGGCTTGGGGCACCTGGGTGGCTCAGTGGGTTAAAGCCTCTGCCTTCGGCTCAGGTCATGATCTCAGGGTCCTGGGATTGAGCCCCGCATCGGGCTCTGCTCAGCGGGGAGCCCGCTTCCCCCCCACTCGCCCCCACCCACCTGCCTCTCTGCCTACTTGTGATTTCTGTCTGTCAAAAAAATAAATAAAATCTAAAAAAAAAAATTACGTACTGGCTTAAAGATAGACAAGTAGATAAGTGAAATAAAAAACTAAGTCCAAAAACTAATTACTTGATTAATCAATTGATTAATTTAGTAAAAATAAAAAGGAAAATCCAGAAACAAACCCACACAGGTATAAGGACAAGTGACTAATGACAAAGGTATAAAGATAATCTTTTCAGCAAATGGTGCTGAAATCCATTAGATACCCATGTAGAAATTAACTCAAAATGAAGCATAGACCTAAAAACCTAAAACCTAAACCTATAAAATTTCTATGGGGAACACAACTGAGAAAAATATTCTTCAACGGAGAGTTTACGAAGGAAGATATATGAATAGCAAATATGCCCATGAAACATGGTTAGCATCACAAGTCACTGGGGAAGTACAAATTAAAACCACAAGGAGATACCACTAAAACCCCCGTTCAGATGGTTAAAGTTACAAAGATAAATTAAACCAGGTATTGGTAAAGTTGTAAAGCAGGTAGAACTCCCCTACACTGCTGATGTGGAAAGCAGTGTGATAGTGTCTGAAGGAGATAAACGTATGCCTATCATACAACCATTTCGCTCCAAGTACTTTCACAGGAGACATAGGAGTATATGTCCATACAAAGGGTTATGTAGAAATATTCCTAGCGGCTTTATTTGTCATAGCAAAAAAAAAAAGACAAAAAACCTGGAGATAACCAAAATGTCCATCAAGAGGTGAATGTTAGAGAGAGAGAGAAAGGTGAGTGGATGAACAAATCGTGGTATAGTAGTACAAGGAATGCTATTCAGCATCACGAAGGAACGAACTATGGTCACATGCTAAAACATGGATAAAGCTCAAAACAATTAGGCCAAGTGAGAAAAGGCAGACATAAAACAGTATATACTGTGTGGTTCCATTTATAAAATTCCAAAAACTGCAAACTAATCTAAAACAATTAAAAAAGCAGTTGCGGTGACCTGGGGGTGGGAGGAGTCTCCGGAGAAGGGAGAGGTTACAAAGAGGCTCAAGGAAGATTTGGCAATATTGGATATGTTCACATAGTCTCAACTGTGATGACAATTTCTGGGTGTGCGTGTCTGTCAAACCTTATCAAATCATATACTTTAATTATGTGCAGTTTGTTTTCTGTCCATTTTACCTCAGGATAAAAAGAGGACAATTGTTCTTAAAGTCAGTTCTGGGGACACATGGCTGGCTCTGTCCATTAAGCATCTGCCTTCAGCACCCCGGGATCCAGTCTCGCATCTGGCTCCTTGCCTGCCGTTCGCCCTGCTTGTGCTGGCTCTCTCTCTCTCTCTCTTTCTCTCTGACAAGTAAATAAATAAAATCTTAAAAAAAAAAAAAAAAAGTGGGTTCTGGTGATGGTTGCATAATTCTGTAAAATTACTAAAAATCATTGAATTATACATTTTAAGTGGGTGAATTTTATGGCATGTAAATTATGCATCAGAGAGCCATAAAAAAGACTAGACTGCAAAATACCCTGTATTGAAAGTTGTTAACTTGGGGTAGTGAAATTACAATGGGTTTTTGGGTGTTTTCCTCATAACTTTTCCAAAAGTGCTGTCAGAAAAAAAAAAAAAAAATTAATATATCTTCTGGAATTAGTACTCTTATCTCTTTCAGCTACTAATATTCAATCATCAAATATATCATCTTTTTGTCAATTTATGATGAATATATTTTTAAAACTTAGAGGAAGTCTTGCCAGGGTAAGGGGCTTGTTTTATTTGTTCTTATATCTACAGGACTTTCTGCAGAGGCAGCAAACACATCGTGGGCTCCCAGCAAACTTCCAGTGAGTGAGGACACAGCATTTGTACAGCAGTACTCCAATTTTTCTTCAGGTTGTTCTGCCGAAGGTGCCTGGGTGGCTCAGTTGTTAAGCATCTGCCTTCGGCTCAGGTCATGATCTCAGGGTCCTGGTATCTCTGAGTCCCGTATCAGGCTCCCTGCTCAGTGGGGAGTCTCCTTCTCCCTCTGCCCCCTCAACACTCATTCTCCCAATATCTCTCTCTCTCACTCTTTCTCAAATAAGTAAATAAAATTGTTGGGAAAAAAAAAAAAAAAAAAGATTGGTCTGCCCAATACTCAATGAGGACTCTTCCCAGCCTAAATTTAAATTAGGGGTAGAAAACAGCTTGCCAAACCCAATAAAATTGTATTGGAACACAGCGACATGCCTTCGTGGACATATTTGTGTGACTACTTACATCACAGCACCAGAGCTGAGTACTTGCTACAAAGACAGAATGGTCCTCAGACTAAAATATTTACCAAAGCAAGTCCTTTATGTAAGAACAAGTTTGCCAACCCTTGTAATAAATAATGACAGTTATTTACTGCATATTTACTGTTTCAAGTATCAGCTAAATGTTTGCACACATTGTTTTTTTAATTTTCGCCTCTTTCAGGTAGTTGTAATTACGTAAGTTATGGCTAGAACTCACAGAGTTATGGGTGGGTTTTGTTTAAATGAATATCTGGAAAAGCCACTCTTTCATAAATGTTTCATTTCTAACAGCTTAGGTAGATTGAAAATGTTTAAGGTAGAAGTAAGAAATATTTGTATAAAAAATTCATTTGTGAAGTTAATTTTTCCAGAAATGACAGTTTTTCAAAGATTCCATTTATAAGAGTGTATCTCCAAGTAATATTTCAGTTGAACTATAATCCACTGTGAAGTAAAATGACATCATAATTATTGTTTATTGACAATATTCTGTAAACTACACTAGGTACTCTGTAACTTTTGTAAATCTTGTTTGCTATTCAACACTAACAGCTTTCTGGGGAAAGAATATTGCCATTCCCAATTTACAGATGAGAAAGCTGAGTCCCTGAGAAGTTAAGATCAGCGATTAGTAAGTGGTAGAGCCAAAATTAGAATTTGGCTCTATCTAAAACCAAAGGCTATCCTTTTTCCATTTATGGACACGTGTCTCTGAAAAAAATTAATCCCTTAAGAACTGAAAATCCCAAAGTATTTTTGGAACTGTTGGTAGCAGGAGTCTTAAAAGCATTCTAAAGGAATGAGAAGTTCACTAGTTAAATTTCCATCTCTAGTCTCATCACTAATTGGCTGCCATAAGGATGGCAGAGAAATGTATATTATATGAAAAATACATTCCAAATATGTTGTATGACATTTATTTCAATAATTACAGTGAAGACTCAGAAGATGGTACCAGCTGTTAAGAGCAGATTGAATTTACCTCCTGGGAAGAGTAAGTCTCTGCCAGGAAGCACTTTCCAGGTAAACAGACATAGGTATGACACGCCTCCAGGTGGCTTTCCAGGCACTTGAAGAAGCAGGATTCTCATAGGAAAACCTAAAGTAATGCTCAGGCACAGGTGGAAAATGTCATGTGCAAATGTTGTTCTAGTCACTGGTATCACCATGGCCATCTATTGGATTTTACAGGCATTCAAGTGGTATAAATGTTTTAGGACACCTTTAATATTATCTCCCTTTTCCCTCATCAATACACAGGAATTAGTTCTAGTCGGTAAGATCGCTTCCACTAGGGCTCATTGCAAAGCTTATTCCTGTATTTGAAAAAGTGTTAGCAGTCAAAGTCTACAGCCACTGACAGCAGATCTATTACTAAAAGGTAACCTTGAGCATTTATTACATGTGAGATACTGTGTTAAATGCCTTTATACATATCTTGTACTTCATATTCACAGCAATCTGGTAAGGCAGCTACTAGTGTTGCCCTAATTTAGGGCATTTTCCTTTGTAGTCACCTCACTGATGAAATAATACAATCAATTCATCTGAATTAAAAATAAATAATCCTTGCTCTTTGTTATCTAACAATCACTTAAATAATCTATAAATACAACAGATTTACCAAGTTAATATGCTTAAACACTTTATGTTTCTTCTATCACACAATATTTAGAGTAGTAGAATAAATTCTCATTTGGAAAGCTAGCCCATAGTCTACTTTTATAGGAAAAAAAAAAAAAAAAAAACGGCAGGCGCATCTGGGTGGCTCAGCCTATTAAATGTCCTATTCTTGACTTCAGCTCAGGTCATGATCTCAGGGTCACAAGATCAAGCCTCGCCTTCAGCTCTGAGCTGAGCGTGGAGCCTGCTTAAGATTCTTTCTCTCTCCTTCTCCCTCTATCCCTCTCCCCCCACTCAACTCCCCACTCACTCTCGCTCTCTAAGAAAGAAAAAAAAGATAGGGGAAAGGGAGGGAGGACAGAAGGAAGGAAGGAAGAAAGGAATCAAGGTGGAAAATGACTGATCTGAAAGGAATGAAGGTGGAAAATGACTGATCTAATATCAGGTGTTTTGTTTCAAAATAAACAGTATTGCTCAATGTCCTGGGGGCAATTATGATTCAACTCAATATTTGAGAATATAAGAATATAAGAGCACTGGCTTTAGGAACAGATGTCTGTAGAGATCTCAACTGGGAACTGGCTCCATGAACTTAGACAAGATAGCTAATCCTGCTAGACATGCTTCCTCATCTATTAATAGGGGATCATAATTTATCTACTTCTGAGAGTTATTGAGGGGATAAATGAGATAACGCACATAAAACCCTTAACACTTACTAAGTGCTCTGTCAATGTCAGCTATAACAATTATCATTATTACTTCTATTATTATATCTAACTTCATAGTTAAAATTATGATTCTGAGACAATACAGGATTTTAAAGTATCTTCAGAACCACTAAAGGATGACGATGTTCTACTATTATTTTAGTGTTAAGTGTATTTTATTGTTTCCAAAGCCTTCCCATAGAGAATTCACAAATCTAGTGATCAGATCATCAGAATACTCAATTACTCGAACACTTTACTCCCTAATCATTAATCAATAGTTACTAGGTGAAAAAAAAATAGTTACTAGGTGAAATTATATTGTATGAAATAACTGGTGCTAAAATTATGAGTGATAAAAGGGCCATGCCCCTTCCTTCAAGAGTATATATGGAACTCTTTCTTGATGAACAAAATAAGAAAAGATAATTGTCAACATAAGACATTCTAGGACAAGTGCTAAATTGTGGTTCCAACAAGGATGATGAGAGAAGGAGAGAAATGGGAGAAGAAAACTAATACTTTTAAGAGCCTCCTCTGTGCTTTTTAAGCACAATAGTTAATTTTTCCCAAGAAAATACCTAAAAGATTAATTTAATTAGTTCCGACTTCACAGAAGGATTCTGACCTTGGGAATGTTAAGGAATATAACCAAGCCATGAAACTAGTAAAGAGAAGATTCAAGCCCAAGTCTGTCTGACTCCAGAATCCAAAACTTTACCCTCTAGCACATGGCTTCCCATGTCATTTAAATGAGGCAAAAAATTAAATCTTACTCAAAACCCAACAAATATCAAAATCAAACCATTTTTTAAAAAATCAAATTGTCATTAGTGTTCTCCCAGAAAAAAATATTTATACATCAGCCAAATAATACCTGAGAAATCTCAACAGTAAGTCCTAATCTCTAACAAGAAAATCCTGAATTGTCATTGCAGCAATTGTAATTTTCAGAGCAAAGTTACCTTAGAGATGCTTTCATGAATTTACTATGTTAAATTTTTTAATTTACTCTCACACTTTGTCAAGCTCTCAAGGACATTTCCAGAGTAATCTCATCACTTATAGAGCCTTAATCCTGAGACCTGACTAGCGATAATATAGCTATTATGCAATATTTAATAGTTCAAAATGAGAAGTTAATATACTTCTAAAAATACCAAAGAAACTAGTATATAAAAATGCCAACTGTGATCATTAAAAATTGCTTTGAGTTCTGTCTAATTCTCTCATACTCTTTTTAAAACTTCTGCATTTTTTACCAGGGATGGTCTGAATAAATAACATCATTTGATATGTGGCAACTCTTTTTTATATTTTAGCCCATTCTCAATGATACTCATTTATCACAATCTTTTAAACCCCATGAACCCATCCAATCTGTCGGCTTTCAACTACCTTTAGGAAATTCCAATGATAGATAAATATGATGAAGGGAAAAACAGATACTTCCTAAAAGCATTTTTTTAAAATAAGATTTCTAAGTTGTATCTAGTTAGCTTCAGTGCTTAAAGTACATATAATTAATATTATATACCAAGTTTTCATAAGTATCACGCATCTCTGCCGCTTAACTAATGGAGTTTTGGTAATGCTATTGATTAGTAAGGGAATTCAGAGACAATCGATTATTGATTCCCCTCAAGACAGTAAACTTTTCATGATTTAGCAAATGTACACACATGCATGCAAAACAAAGAAATGGAGAGCTAAGCCACATATCTGGCCATCTGGAACCCCTCGAAGAATCAACTTACCCAGAAACATCTAGATAATTGAGGGAAAACGATGTTTATATTAAATATTTGGGGAGAGTTAAGAATCCATTTCCTTGACTGTATATGATTTTGGAAGTAAGAGTAAACATTCGTTTAAAAATGTTAGTAGAGGGGCGCCTGGGTGGCTCAGCGGGTTAAAGCCTCTGCCTTTGGCTCAGGTCATGATCTCAGGGTCCTGGGATCTAGCCCCGCATTGGGCTTTCTGCTCAGCAGGGAGCCTGCTCCCCACCCCCATCTCTCTGCCTGCTTCTCTGCCTACTTGTGATCTTTGTTAAATAAATAAATAAAATCTTTAAAAATAAAAAATAAATAAATAAAAATGTTAGTGGAGGGGTGCCTGGGTAGCTTGGTCAGGTAACTGTACGACCCGTGACTTTGGCTCAGGTGATGATCTCATCCTCATGAGATTAAACCCCACTTCGGGCTCTAAACTCAGTAGAGAATCTGCTTGAGATTCTCTCTCTGCTACCCTTGTTCTCATATGCTCTTGCTCTCTCTCTCTAAAATATATAAATCTTTAAAATGTTAGCAGACTGGGGAGAGTCCGGTTGGCTCAGTTGGTAGAATATGCAAATCCTTATCTCAGGGTAGTGAGTTCAAGCCCCACATCAAGTTCAGAGCTTTAAAAAAAAGTTAGTAGATCGAATTGGCAAAGCTGCCTCCATGAGAGGACGTATGGGAACTCCTTCATGACCCAGGGCTCAGCAGTTCTCCACCACGGACATGCCCTCATCTCTTCCCTACAAATATGGCCAATGCCCACAAACAACACCCAAAGAATGAAATCAAAGAGCCTTATGTCATTTCAGTTTATGGCATCTAGCACTAGACACATCTACCTCTTCTACGAAAAAGAACTAATATTATCCTTTTAATTTCTAATACAATGCTGGGGTGCCTGGGTGGCTCAGTGGGTTAAAGCCTCTGTCTTCAGCTCAGGTCATGATCCCAGAGTCCTGGAATAGAGCTCAGCAGGGAGCCTGCTTCCCTCTCTCTCTGCCTGCCTCTCTGCCTACTTGTGATCTCTCTCTCTGTGTCAAATAAATAAGTAAAATCTTTTTTTTAAAAATCGAAAAAAAAATTTTTTAAGAAGTTTAATTTCTAGTACAATGCTGATAAATCAAATTTCAGACCTATACGTGCCCTAAACTGACTTATCATTTCCCCCATTGGAAGTGGCTATGATTAATTTTATGTATCAATTTTACTAGGCTAAGGGATGCCTAGAGAGCTGATAAAACATTATTTCTGGGTGTGTCTGTAGTAAGGGCGTTTTCACAATATTAACATTTGAGTCAGTAGACGGAGTAAATAGGTCTACCCCCACTGGAAGGGCAGGCATCATCCAATCCTATGAGGGCAAAAATAGAATTAAACAGTGCAGGGAGGACAAAGTCTCTCCTCTCTCTCTCTCTCTATCTTTCTTCTTAAGCTGGAATATCTTTCCCTACCCTTACACATCAGAGCTCCTGGATCTTAGGTCTTCAGACTTCAGGAGTTACACCATCAGCTCCCAACATGCCAGGCTGTCAGACTTGAACTACATTATACTACGGCTTGCCTGGCTTCTAGCTTGCAGACAGCAGGCTGCGGGACTTCTCGGCCCCCATAATCCTGTGCGCTAATTCCTATAATAAATCTATCCACCTGCCTACCTAGCTACCTAGCTACCTACCTGACTGTCTATCTATCTATCCCCTAATGGTTCTGTTTCTCTGAGGAGCACTAACACAGATTTGCTTCAAATCTCTCTTCCGTTGTCTCATGGTTACTGTGATTGAATCATATCCAGTCACTGACCTGAAAGCGTCTATTAACTTCACAGACAGCGCTCGTCATCGGCTTCTGCATCTGCTTATGCACCACCATAATTATTAAAGAGTGTCCACGTCAGGTAATAACATCAGCTCAGGCCCACAATCCCTCAGCCAAACCCTTGAGGCTAGGTGCAATGTGGAATTAAAAATTTTTCCATTTTTCAAAAGTAAAAAGGTGAGCGATGCTATCTATCACATAATTCCTCTCTGCGGAGTCCAGAATGGTGCTCCAAAATCAAACACACCGATGTTCTGGCAACAAAATGAATGAATAAGTGCAATTTATTTTTTTAAAAGATTTTGTTTATTTATTTAACAGAGAGAGAGAGAGAGAGATCACAAGTAGGCAGAGAAGCAGGCAGAGTGGGAGGGGGAGACAGGCTCCCTGCTGAGCAGAGAGTCTGATGCGGGGCTGGATTCCAGGACCCTGAGATCATGACCTGAGCCAAAGGGAGAGGCTTAACCCACTGAGCCACCCAGGTGCCCTGAATAAGTGCAATTTAAAAACTGGTCCCTGGGGCACCTGGGTGGCTCAGTGGGTTAAAGCCTCTGCCTTTGGCTCAGGTCATGATCCCAGAACATTGGGATTGAGCCCCATGTTGGGCTCTCTGCTCAGCAGGGAGCCTGCTTCTTCTCTCTCTCTGCCTGCCTCTCTGCCTGCTTGTGATCTCTCTGTCAAATAAATAAATAAAATCTTTAAATAATAATAATAATAATAATAATAAAGTAAAATAAATTTTAAAAAATAAAAACTGGTCCCTGCTTGGGCCTGCTTTTGCTATGAAATGGGTTGCAGAACTAACTTTTGGATTTCAATGTGTGTAACAGAATGAAGTAATGGTAGAGTAGTAGCAGCAATAGAAAATGTTTGCAACTGTTGTTCTAAGAATTGGTGTATAAGAACAGATGTCAAGTAACAACTACACTTCCTCTCACATAATCTCCCCAATAACTTCTATTATCTGTTACCCGAATTATTATCAAGAGGGTGCTTTACACAAACTGATTCTTCTAAATCCTATATTAAGCCCAATATAGTTATTAGCCCTTTATTTGACTGACCTTTTCTCTTTGAACATTACTTCTACCTCTCTTTGATTATAGGATTTTAATATCAATAGAGGTGTACAAAGAAAGTCCAGAGGTAGTTTTCTTTTAATCACATAATTTCAAATCATTTCAGTGCCTTCAGATAGCCACAGGACAAACCCTTAGGTTATTCACTAGTCCTTCTCCTTTGACCAGAATTACATGGTTAACAGTCATCCCTTTAAGGCAGCTTCGCTCCCTTCAGTGAATTTCTGTATGCTCATCTCATAATCCTGAAATCTGTATTTATTCTGACTACCCTACAAGGAAACACTTGATTTAAAAAATAATAATAATAGAAGGTTTTGAAAGGGCTCCGAGTGTTCCTATTTAATTGGACAGTACTTTGCTGAGTCCATAACTAGCATACAGGAACCTGTGCAAATCTCATTACCTGTCCTCAGCCATAGTCACCCCAAGCAGCTTAAGTGATCCAGTCTTCCTCTCTGTTCACTCCGTATTTACCCTAGTAATTTGGATTAGTTCTCATCCAGACCCCACCAGCTCAGCCTGAGAACTGCTGGCCTACATTATATCTTACGGGACCATCATAAACATGAGACTCCAAGAGTCAGAAACCTTGTAATATCTAAAACCAGAGTGACAATGCTGATAATCCCTTATACCTCCGGCGAACAGTTCATCGAATAAGCCTGGTATAAACTGATTACACATGTAATTATCATTTTTAATATTCATTTAGCTCAAACAATGAATCAGATACTACAACAATATAATGGATGATCATTTTATTCTTTAAATAAGATGCTTCCCAAACTTGCTTCTTAATTACAGAACAAAGAAGTCATTCTAACAAAAATCACAGTCTTCGTATAATCTAAAATTTACTCCTCATAAATATGAAACTCTTTGCTGTAGCAAGTGACTTAGTTTGGGCTCCCCCAGAGGCAGACCTTAAAACAAGGATTTGAGTGCAAGTAGTTTAGTATGATTCTGGAACTTATACATACAGTTTAGGGATCACACACCGAGTGCTGACCCATCTAAATATTCCGAAATATTCTCAAATCTATGTATTTATTTGCACACATGTAATAAGCTATTTAAGTTCTGTGTGTGTGTCCATCCCCCAGAAATATGCTTTATTTTTCAGCAGTAGAAATTGTTATGGGAAATAACACTGCCTCTTGCCCAATGGGCCTCAGGCACCATATAGCACAATCACCCTATCTGCACAGTTGTTGGCTTCTCTTCTGTCCATTTATTTTGCATTCTGTCCACAATTTTGACTCTTACTGTCCAAAAAAGAGTATGCAAGAACTAGTACTGGACATGTGACCCCCCCCCCAAAAAAAAAAATTCTAGAAGGAGAATCAGCCTAGATGTTATAAGGCAAGTAAGTTTCTCTCTCTCTATTTTAAGTTTTATGTCTCTTGAGGGTCATCAAGTAAATAGTCAAGGACAATGAGAGTGAAGTCAGCGGGCACACAGGATGGGTGAAGGATGCCCTTTGATATTCTCAGGGTGTCACAGACATAACTGCGACTCAGGAAGACTCATCAGTGACTAGGAGAGTGGAACCAGAGAGAACTAAGGCCCAAGGCAGTCATGACTTAAGGGAATTTGAAGGGAACAGAGAGCCTTTGCCAAAACTGCCATTATATGACAGTGCGTTCTGTTCAGATGTCACTATCATTTAAAAAAAAAAAAAAAAAAAAGGGAAAAGAAAAGGAGCACAGGGCTGGATTTTCCTGCTCTGCAGGCCATCGAATGGTCCAGAACTGAGGCTCCCTATCCCTGCTCCTCAACTCCCAGTCCCCAGAGAGTCTCCAATCACATCCACCTGCTCTTTCATTCCTTGCTTGCTGGGTCTCCATCACCACCGACCCCCTGGGAAGTTCAGAGGTGTTTGAGGGTAAGTTTCAAAGAGGCGGAAATTAGAGGTGAAAACATGCATTATCCAGCCAGCATTATCACTCTGTAGAAAGGGAGAAATGGAATTTCAAAATCTCTTGCAAAACCAGGACAGCAGCAGTCACAGTAAACTGAGAAAACGCTCTCAATCCAATACACGAACGCACTGAGTCAGGGGCATGTTAGCTCAGGCTGCCGTAACAGAATGCCACGGACTGGCCAACTTAAACAACACACAACACAAGCATTTCCCCACAGTTCTGTGGACTAGAAATCCAAGATCAAGGTGCTAGCAGGACTGGATTCTGGTAAGACCTCTCTAGCTTTTTACTGTGTCTTCACGTGGCCTTTCCTCTATGCCCACGTGGGGAGAGAGAGAAACCTCTGGTGTGGCTTCCTCTTATAAGCTCACCAGTCCTACTGGATTAGGGCTTTACTCTTGACCTCCCTTAGCCCTAATTGTCTCCACTAAGGGCCTATCTCCAGATATAATCACATTGGAGGTTAGAGCTTCAACATGAAGGGGGAGGCGCGCAGCAGACCCAATTTAGTTCATAACAGAAAGTGACACCTTCTTTGTTGTTGTTGTTGTGTTTTTTTTTTTAAGATTTTATTTATTTATTTTTCAGACAGTAAGACAGCACAAGTAAAGAGAGCAACAGGCAGAGGGAGAGGGAGACGCAGGCTCCCCGTTAAGCAGGGAGCCTGATACAGGGCTCTTTCACAGGACCCCGGGATCATGACCTGAGCTGAAGGCAGATGCTTAACGAATCCCCAGTGAGAGCTTTTTAAAAATCATTATATTACTAAGTTATGGTCACTAAAAATTGTGCTTTGTTCATTTGGAGAAAAATAAACATTCATGATAAATATTCAGTATGTTAAAAAAAAAAAAAAAAAAAAAAAACACCTGAGATGGAGGTACCTGTGTGGCTCAGTTGGCTAAGTGTCTACCTTTGGCTCAGGTCATGATCCTAGGGTCCTGGGAATTGAGTCCTGCATCAGGCCCCCTGCTCAGTGGGGAGGCTGCTTCTCCCTCTCCCTCTGCCCCCTCCTTCTAGTGTTCACTCGCTCTGTCTCTCTCACTCACTGTCTTTCTCTCAAATAAATAAATAAAATCATAAGAAAAAAATACCTGAAATGTAATTTTTCCCTCCTTGTAAACCTGCAGTGCTGCTCTGTGGTTTCATCGCTGGACACACACAGCACTCCCATGGGGCCAGACACTGTGTCGGGTACTTCGGATCATGCTGATGACTGAAAAGTAGTAACTCCCCTCCAGGAGCTCGCCGTTCAGTGGAATAGCATCCAGGTCATAAACGACAGGGGAATGTGCTCCCTGTCACTGAGATTTTACCAGCTGGACTTCACTGCATTTTAAAAAATCCTGCACTCAACAGTGTAATAGCTTTCTCTAATAACTGAATTACAAAACGCTTGCTTTGGGAGATATCCAAGCAAATATTGATCGGACCATTAAAAGAAGCTCAGACTCTCAGGATAAACAGTATAAACGGTAAAAATCAAAAACAAAGTTAATGAAGAAACGAAGCTGAAATTCTGTCTTTTCTTTCAAAAACAAACAAAAAAAAAGAAGCTTTTTACTCATTCCAGCATCTATTTTTATCAAATATTAAAGATATATGAATTCATCAATCAATATCCCATATATTACCCATCTTCTGCAGAACATTGGGTGTTAGAAATGTAGGCACCCTCAGAAACATTTCAATTTAGTTGGAGAGAGGAGATAAGCACATGAAATGCTAAAAGACACAAAGATTAATACCATTTTCAATACAAGAAAATCACAAGACAGAGTGTGATTCACTGACAAATGAACCGAGCAACACTACCGCAACTTACAAAGGCAAAAATGTGAACATTTTGGGTAAGGATGTATTTAAGCAAGATCTTCCAGGATGAGTAGAATTTGGACACAAAGAGGGCAGGAGGGCAAAGGTACTCATTTACAGAAATATGAAGGGAAATGACCATAAATAGGAGAAAGAATAGAATATATTTGGAGAGAATGAGTGAATGTGGAGATCCTTCAATGTCAGCCAAAGAAATTGGATTTTATCCTTAATCATGGAAGTGTTTTAGCAAAGGAATGATAATAAGAAAAGTGGCATTTTAAGACATTACTCTGGCATCACTGTGTAAAGATTCAAAGAAACCAATGGACAAGAAAACCCGATAATCCAGGTGTGAAGTAGTAAAGAACTAAAGTAGGTTGGGGCAATGAACAGTGCTGGGAGAAATTTAGGAGAAAGAATTTCTAAGACTTGGTAAATTATAAGAGACTAAGAGGTTCACTGGCCTCAACAACGTGCGGCCAAGAAAGGGAAAGAATCACTAACAAAATTTAAAAGGTCAAGGAGAAAAGCTGGCTTCAGCACAGAAGGAAATTCAAAGGGAACAGGCTCACAAAATGGTGAGGCGGAAACAGCAATCATAGGATTTGGTGTGGATACTGCCATGTATTTCCTTGGAAAATAGTCACGTAAATATATTATTTTTAAGTAGCTTTTTTCCCTAATTATAAAGCAATCGAGTTCGGGGCAAACAAATTCGGAACCAAAAACAGAACCAAGAAAATGAAAAAGCACTCCAAATCGAAAACAAAAAAAGCACTCCAAATCCTGCTACCCAGAGAGGACTACTTTAACACTGTGTCAATCCTTTCAGTATTTTTTCTATGTCAGTACTAACGAGGGGAAAGGGAGACAAGGGTGCGAGGAGAACGACTACGATTTGTTGACCGCCTAGTAACATTCCACACACACAGTCTAAGCTCTTGGTATGCCTTGACAGTTGAATATCCTTCACAATAGTATACATTCTTCACAACGATTGTAGGAGATAGATACTATATTATCTCTTCCTACAGATGAAGAAACTAGAGCCCAGAGAGCTTAAGAAACCTGTCCAAAGTAAACAGTTAGGCTCTGAGCCCAGGCAATGCAGCCTGACCTGGGATCCTAACCATCATGTATACCGCCCCATTATATATGTTTATATAAGCTATATCAAGTTGAACACATATAACGGAACCTGTATTCATTCATTCATTCTTTAGCCAAGTCTGTAAGCTTTGCTGTTCATAAGAACACCAGAATTCCTTAGGAACAGTCCATTAAAGGAGTGGTTGCTATCTGACATATGCTCTTTAAATTAATTATTTTCCAAATGAGAGGTGCCTGGGTGGCTCAGTCAGTTAAGCACTTGTTTTTGGCTCCTGTCATGATCCTGGAGTCCCGGGATCTGGGATTGAGCCCCGCCTTGGACTCCCTGCTCAGTGGGAAGTCTGCTTCTCCCTCTCCCTCTGCCCATGCTCACTCTCTCTTACTTACTCTCAAATAAATAAATAAAATCTGAAAGGAAGGAAGGAAGAAAAGGGAAGGGAAGAAAGGAAGAAGGAGGAGGAGGGAAGGAAGGAAGGAAGGGAGAAAGGGAGGAAGGAAAGAAAGTCATTTCTTGTTGAGACCGGTGTTTCCCAAAATGACTTGGTAACATTTCTGTCTGTGACTCTCGTCAGCATCCTCCCCTGCTCTCAGATGGCTCTCCCCTTCTTTTGCTCCTTCTACTCCCAAAAGACCAGCTTCAAACACCCCAATACCTTATGGCCTCAGACCATTGGACCTGCTGTAGCCTTTGCCTGGAAGCCTCATCTCCCCAGTGAGGTCTTCCCTGACGCCAGTCTCCTACAGTGTCCTTCCTGGTGCTCTTCGCCTTCAAAGCCCTGACCAAAAACGACATGATGTACCACAGACCTCTGACACCAGGACTCTGTGTCTCACTGTAACCCCAGCACATGAAACACTGTGTGAGGAGAGAGGGCCGGCAGTACATAGTTCCTGAACGGATAAACTAGTGAACCAATTAACAAAGCCTACAAAACTGGTTCTAACAAATACAGGAAATTGTTGCCAGACTGGTGGCATCAGCAGTCACCTGGACACTTGATAGAAATGCAAATTCGCAGCACCCCCAGCCCCTCCCCCCTCCCCCCACATTTACTGACCCCAATCCACTAAGGGTGGGGACCAGCAATTAGGGTTTGAACAAGCCCTCTAGGCGATTCTGATGCTGGTTAAAGTTTGAGAACCAGAGGTCTAGATTATCTTTAAGATAAAATCATCCCGTGAAATTCTGGAACTCTCTTACCTATAAGCAATTCTCTTAAGGTGCTTTGGCCGTTTTACAAGGTAATGGACTAAATTCTCAAGTATCCTTAGGGTCTTAGAATTAGTATACATATGGCAACATACTGGTTTTTCCCTCTAATAGAATGAAAGCCCTAATTAACAAGAAATGTCCCACAGAGAATTAATCAGTTTAAGAGCTACCCCAGCACACTTGAGGGCAATTTTACTGTCTGTTATAACTTAGAAAAATCAGTTACCCCAGAACGATTAAAGCTCTCTCCAATAAAGGTTAAGTTCCTCGAAAACACACACACACACACACACACACACATTTTCTCATCATGAATTAATCCTCAGTGATAATACAGAAAACCCAATTAATTTTAATATTGAGAAACATTCCAAAAGATAATTTATGTGCTCTCATTTTTATCTATTTCCACTTTCTGTTAAGTGAAAATGGACAATGGGGTAATTTTTAATAAAACTTTTTCTAGAAGATGCCAAGTCAAGTAAGCCTTATAAAATATAAAAAACCTGGAGTAGAAATATCATTTACAAATCACAACACGTCGAGGCCATCCACAATCTGGCCCAAATACGCTGTCATGCTCACCTACAAAGACTCTCTATTCTGCCAGACTGAGGACTTGAAGCCTCCAAATTGCGCTTTTCACACTTCGCCATCTTCCTGGTTTCTATTATAATGCATTTTGGCTATAAAAGATATATTATAATTGGGGCGCCTGGGTGGCTCAGTGGGTTAAGCCGCTGCCTTAGGCTCAGGTCATGATCTCAGGGTCCTGGGATCGAATCCCACATCGGGCTCTCTGCTCAGCAGGGAGCCTGCTTCCTCCTCTCTCTCTGCCTGCCTCTCTGCCTACTTGTGATCTCTCTCTGTCAAATAAATAAATAAAATCTTTAAAAAAAAGGATTAGAAATAAATAAAGAAATAAATAAATAAAATATATATTATAATAATATATGTAATAAATAATAATATTGCCTTATAATATATAAATGTATAATATAATACAATATATAATATAATATAATATACAATGATATATAATAAAATATATAACATATAATATAAATAATATAACCTTGGTCCGGCCAGAACTTGTACCTCAGTCAAGCTGACTCCTAGCAGACCATGCCTGCCATGCCACCGCAAAAAGCACCTCTCCTCTTGGGAGCTTGACAGCATCCAATGACAGGACAGGCCACCAGTTCCAGAACCACATGGACTGCACTATTGTCTTCTGATGCGTGTGAGCTTCATCTCCCCCTATGATTAGTTTCAGTGAAAGCCGAGAGTGGTACTAACACATTCTGCACCCTCCCTCCCCAGTTCCCCTTCGGAACCTACCCTCTCAAATCTTTGGCTCATCCCTCAGTTTCAGCCACACCCAAAGCTCTAGCTAAAAGACCTTTCCATGGGGCACCTGGAGGGCACAGTCGTTAAGCATCTCACTCTTGGGCTCAGGGCCTGCGATACAGCCCGCCCAGGGTGGAGTCTACTTGGGATACTCTCTCCCAGATCCCCCCCCCCCCCACCGCCAAATAAATAAATAAATAAATAGCCTTCCCCATGGCTCTCAAGAGATTCCACTGACAAGTGAGTCCTGCCCTCACCTCCCCATCTCCCTGTCAGGGAAAGGGATAAGAGAGGGAGAAATCTGAGTGATTAGCCGGGAAGAAATCCTGTCATCTAGGAATCTTGTCTATAGGAAAAGGTGACAGCACCTTCCTTGTAAGGCTGGTCGGAGACCAGGAGAGATATTACATCTGACCAGGTGTATGTGAGTTTTTCACTGTCCTCTGGAAGTAAATATCAGAATTCCCAAGAGAAGGTGTAGGATAAAACCAGGCCTGGCACTAAAGCATTTTTGTTAGGATCTAAAATCTGTAACTTAAAACTCAATGAGACTTTAGGCTTCTTACAGTTTCTGACTTTATTTCCCTGTTGTTCTCAGTATTTACGGATGCCTTTTTTGAGCTGCTATTTCCAAAGGCCAAAGAAAACCAAAGGAAGGGGATCATCTGTTCTCTAGTTAGAACATCAAACTAGAGGCTCCCCGCCCCACCCTGACACCTGAGGGTGAGTGTAGAAATGATGTAAAAACAGAGGTGCCTGGGTGGCTCAGTCGTTAAGCGTCTGCCTTAGGCTCAGGTCATGATCTCAGGGTCCTGGGATCGAGCCTTGCATCGGGCTCCCTGCTTGGTGGGTAGCCTATTCTCCCTCTCCCACTCCCCTTGCTTGTGTTCCCTCTCTCGCTGTCACTCTCTGTGTGTCAAATAAATAAACAAAATCTTTTAAAAAAAAAAATGATGTAAAAACAAAAGGGAGACAACCCCAGGGGAAGATGAGCAGGCATGTCAGAGTTCTACTCTATCTGAAGGTACTCCTGCCAGAGAAGCCCGGAGATTCTGTCTGTGCTCTCCTTCACTAAAGGAGAGGGTAAGCCCTCAATCACAGGCTGCTTTATAAAGATAAATCTGTTGAGAGATCACATGTTAACTCCTCACCAGAGAAGGATCTTCTGAATGACCATAATTCAGACCTTCATGGTCCTAAAGGCAGCAATCACTGGTCATGAAAGATGACTTTGAGTTCATACCCTGAGACTACAGAGAATCAATCTTCACAATATTCTACATTTAAGGACAGTTGTATTTTGAAAGATTGTCACTAGCCACATCCTACCAGCCACAGGACTTTACTGATCAGCTAGCAATCAATCTTTTTAAAAATATAGCTTGGAGCACAGGAAGATTTCTAAAATAAACAATTTTTGGAAAAGCCTTTCACTGGTAAGTCTCAGTGGCTACTCTATGTTCTCAAATATACTGCTACTGGCTTCCCTGAAAAGCCCGAGGAAGGAGAGAGAAAAGAGGAAAAGGCTCCTGTTTCCTTTGCCCCAAGACACAAATTGAGATGTGTCTGTCCTTAGGATCCCAACATAAGAGCAATTCCTAGTTTCCTATTTAGAATCGCTAGTTATATGAAATATACAGAGAGATATATTAAAGTTATACTCAAACTAGGCAAAGGGATAAGTACAGTGAATCCTGCTGTGAGGTATCTCCATGCTTACCTTCATAGAATTCCAAATATGTTTCCTATGTGCATAAAGTTGTGAAAACTTCAGATTTCCAAAACAATACACAACCATCTATTTAACATACAATATTACACACCAGAATTCCAATATATGTACTAGAAACAGACCTCCCTCCCCCCACTTAAAATAGCATCCAGAAGCTCCCCCATTAAACACACCTGCTGGAAATGGGGACTAGCTCCACAACAGATAGAAAGCAAGATCCGAAAAGACTAAGCCATAGACATCCCTTTCAAAGGCAACTGTTGTTTCTGACTAGGATTCCTCTAGGACAAGTTTCCAAATCTGAGAGATCAATAGGATCATCCAGGAAGTTTTTCAGAACTACAGACTCTAAGGTCTGACTAAATTAGGCACCCTCGGAGACAGGTCCAGAGTTTGCATTTTTAAGGGAGCTCCCTGGGTAATTACGAGGTTCAGATATGTTTAAGAATTCCATCCTAGGGTTTCTGATGTCAGATTTGTGGACTGAGATTACATTTTACATGTCACGGTTCTTAAATATGCTTTAAGCCCCAGCTTACACGTGGCTTCCTCTTAACGATCTTACTGGCTGAGTACCTCCTCCCCCAATGTCATGCCATGCGATTTCTTGTGTTTATAACACTTGTCATGATTTGTAATTACTCATCGTTTACTTCTTTGTTGTCTCCCTTACTAAACTAAATTCCACAAAAGCAGTCCTGCTCTGCATCATACCCCAGCCTTTGGCACAGAGTAGGTGTCTATAAACCTTTGATGAAAGAAAGGACATTGTACTCATCTCATTTCATCTTATTGACACCTGTGGGACACAGGTGCTGTCCAAGTTAATATTCCCAAGTTAATGAAATGAAACAGAACAGCTGGGTGGCTCAAGATCACCAGGTGATTATGTGGGGAGACCACATCTAACACCCAGACTCAGTTTTTTGGTTTTTTTTTTTTAGATTTTTATTTGTTTATTTGACAGACAAAGATCACAAGTAGGCAGGCAGAGAGAGAGGCAGGCAGAGAGGCAGGCAGAGAGGCAGGCAGAGAGAGAGGAAGAAGCAAGCTCCCTGTCAGGCAGAGAGCCCGATGCGGGGCTGGATCCCAGGACCCTGGGATCATGACCTGAGCCGTAACCCACTGAGCCACTCAGGTGCCCCCAGGCTCAGTTTTCAGTTTCCCCTCACCTCTCTCCATCTTCCCCCGCTGCCTCCCTTCAGTGAATATCAAAATGTGGTTCTAACTTATTAATATCAAACTTATTAAAGAGGTGGGGCCTGTGTCTCAAAGTCTTTATTTTAGGGATGACAAGCCGTTGTGCAACTCAGAAACCTTGAACACATTCTGTTCACTTAACAGAGAAACAGGTACATGAAGTAGTGGGAAAATCTAAGTTCCTTGGAAAACACTGGCATAATAAATTCTAGTTTTAGTCAAAAGAAAAATGCATGTTATGAAAGGAAAATTATTCAGCTATTAAAAAAAAAAAAACTTCAAAAAACTTATAGTATCCTTGACCAGAAAAGAATCCTTTACCAGAAAGAAAGGAAAGCACATTTAATGGAAACTTAGAATATAGAGGAGAGGTTAATGAATTAAATATAATTAGTTTATTCTAACCCAAGTAATTTGCAGGAAACTAAAAGGAGCATATAGAAAGATTAAATTCTGGAAATTAAGTGCATAAAAACATAACAATAATGTTCAAATGACTAAACTGGCCATTAAAAGTTTGATTTAACAATAATGAAATTAGAACCTGGTCCATTAGGGACTAGTAATATTTTGTTAAGACAGACTGTGGCATATTTGTACTATTCATGGAGAACTGGTATTTAATCACAGCAGGTTTAGATTGTACAAAGTCACAAGGGGGATCAGTTACTAACTCTATTATCACACTGTCAATTAAAAAAAAAAAAGAAAAGAAAAGAAACCAGTGAATTTTTCAAATTATGTTGACACAAAGTCTACCTAACAAAAATCTCTAATGAAAGAATAATACAAAAGAGAGAATGAATCATAACAAATTAGGTAATAAAATCAGCAATAAAATGTCTAGCCATTTTAGAAAAAAACAGCGTTTTTACTGAGTAAGTAAATGAGCAGACACAGTAACCTTAGTAAGCATTTGACTGCAGGCCTCCTAGGGTCTTCTCTGAAACATTAATTCAAATTGACTCACATTAGAGCAGTCATAAGACTTTAAATCAGTAGGAGTAAATTAAAGCAAAGGGTAATAATCAACCAATAATGTTTTAAGAGTAAGGGAAGATCCCAGTAGGAACCCACAGGCTTGGTAGTAAGTTTGAATTGTGACATCAATGAATGGATTAATAGCTCTCGAATTAAAATCTCAGATGATGCCAAATAAAAAGAGAGAAGAAAACTCAAAAGGGAGAGAACCACTTATTAGCCAGACTCTGTGACCAGTGAGAAATAAATATCTGGAATTAGAATCTACATGTGAAATAAAAAAAAAAAGAAAGAAAGAAAAAAGAAAGTGAGGGGCGCCTGGGTGGCTCAGTGGGTTAAGCCTCTGCTTTTGGCTCGGGTCATGATCCCAGGGTTCTGGGATCGAGCCCCGCATCGGGCTCTCTGCTCAGCAGGGAGCCTGCTTTCCTTCCTCTCTCTCTGCCTGCCTCTCTGCCTACTTGTGATCTCTGTCTGTCAAGTAAAAAAAAAAAAAAAAAATAGAATCTACATGTGTGGGATTTTCATGGATGAATATGCTCCTAAGAGCTACAAAATACATTTTTGATAATCTTAGCTAAAGGATTCATAAGGAAGTGAAAACTTTAATATAAGAAATTCATCTTCCCACCTAGTAAAAAATAGGTATTCTAAGTTGTTACTTTTGCATAGCACTTCTTAATGGAAGACAAACTACAGGTTTAAAACTGAACCAGCATTAAAAAAAAAAAAAAAAGAGCATGGTAGTCTAAAATCAAGGCATTAGGGGCGCCTGGGTGGCTCAGTGGGTTAGGCCACTGCCTACGGCTCAGGTCATGATCTCAGGGTCCTGGGATCGAGCCCCGCATCAGGCTCTCTGCTCACCAGGGAGTCTGCTTCCCTCTCTCTCTCTCTCTGCCTGCCTCTCTGCCTACTTGTGATTTCTCTCTGTCAAATAAATAAATAAAATCTTTAAAAAAATAATAATAATAATAAAATAAAATAAAGGCATTAAAGAAAATGTACAGGGGTGCCTGGGTGGCTCAGTGGGTTAAAGCCTCTGCCTTCAGCTCGGGTCATGATCCCAGGGTCCTGGGATCGAGCCCCACATAGGGCTCTCTGCTCAGCAGGAAGCCTGCTTCCCCCCTCTCTCTGCTTGCCTCTGCCTATTTGTCAAATTAAAAGAAAAAAAAAAAAAGAAAACAAAATGTACAATAATCAACAGGTGGGTTCCTGGGTGGCTCAGTTGGTTAAGCGACTGCCTTCGGCTCAGGTCATGATCCTGGAGTCCTGGGATCAAGTCCTGCGTCGGGCTCCAAGCTCCATGGGGAGCCTGCTTCTCCCTCTGACCTTCTCTCCTCTTGTGCTCTCTCTCACTGTCTCTCTCTCTCAAATAAATAAATAAACTCTTAAAAAAAATCAACATGTACTTTTTAACCAAATATCTCAGCTAGAGTATCTTTTAAGCATCAAAAGGATATCAACACTAAAAAGGAAAAGGAATATTTATTTTTTAACCCAAATACAGTTACCAATGAAATGTGTAAATATTTTGTTTGGCATCTATGTTTTCTTTTTTTTTTTTTTTTTTTTTTTTTTAAAGATTTTATTTATTTACTTGAGAGAGAGACAGTGAGAGAGAGCATGAACGAGGAGGTCAGAGAGAGAAGCAGACTCCCCATGGAGCTGGGAGCCAGATGCGGGACTCGATCCCGGGACTCCAGGATCATGACCTGAGCCGAAGGCAGTCGTCCAACCAACTGAGCCACCCAGGCGTCCCGGCATCTATGTTTTCTTAAAAAATTTACAACCAACCTATTAGAAACACAAATATGCCAAAAGAAAATTTGCAAAGACCTAAAAATCATTTGAGTCATTTAAAACCAGCTTGGTCAGAACATTTAAACACCCTGCCTCCCAGGCCTACTTATAAGATGATGATTATAATTACTATGTCATCATTATTATGCTAAGTTTAATCATCATTATTATTATTATACATTTTCCATGTATTGAAATACAGTACATGGGTTTTGTTTTTGTTTTTGTTCTTGCAATAAAGGTGGGTGAGCACTGCTCCTATTCCTTGTCCCCTGGAGGTCAGTAAGTAACCTCATTTGCAAGTTGACAGGACAAGGGAAGAGCAATGCATTACGGAACAGAGCAATGGCGACTGTCTCACAGTAACTCATGATCACAGGCCTCGTCAGCATTGGGCTCTTTCTAACCTGGTGAGTTCACAAGCTACAGACACAAAATAACCCCTACTGAGAATTATAGCTGTATACAGCAAAGCACCTGTGTGTGGTTTCAATGTCAGAATTCCAGGCCAGAACAGGCCATTGCCCCCAGAGACCCAAACGGAGGCTCTGAGAGCTTAAGTAGGCATTCTGTACACAGTGAAATGGGCCAAACCACAGGAAAGAGTCCCCAGAGAGCAAAGCTCAGCATCCTGGAAAAGTCATAATTAAGATCCAAACAGACAGTCCACTAGAATCCACAGGGAGTGAGAAGGGAGAAGGTCCCGGCTGTGAGCATGAATGGGAGCTATTAGGGCAAAGGCAAATTGGTTGAGAATTTAGGGTAGAAAGTGGAGTCTGTGGAGATTTTCTAAGACACTTGACTGGTTATTTTAAGTAACCAAAGCCTTAAAAGGGGTTTGGGAGGGAGCTGGTACTGTCAAGACAAAAGACAGCCAAATAATAACACTGATAACCCAACCATTACCTGTGATAGCATGGCCCAAATCACATGGTTCACTGATAGGAATCCAAACTTTATTTTAGATATCACTTTCCACTTTTTAAGCAAAAAATATTTATAAGAGTAATTAAGTATAGAACAAAAATCAATTAATTCAGCCTTTACTTCCTTTCTTTGCCCATGCAAACACTGAATGGAGCACAGACAGATAATAAAATCCCTACAGGGGTGCCTGGGTGGCTCAGTGGGTTAAAGCCTCTGCCTTCGGCTCAGGTCATGATCCCGGGGTTCTGGGATGGAGCCCCACATCGGGATCTCTGCTCTGCAGGGAGCCTGCTTCCTCTGCTATCTCTGCCTGCCTCTCTGCCTACTTGTGATCTCTGTCAAATAAATAAATAAAATATTAAAAAAATAAAATAAAATAAAATCACTACAGTCAGAGAGGGAAGGAAAAACAAAAGGCTTTGATAATAATCTATGAACTATCATTGACCCTGGAAAAATAAGAATTAGAAGAAATGTAAAAATTCCTACTCCAGCAATAGCAAGGTAAAGTCCTATTTCCAGGATACAGTATAAGCAACTTCTGAAAATGTACCCATTTCTTCCACTTGTTTTTTTTTTCTCCTACACCCCCAACTCTCTCTCCCTCTCTCTTTCTTCCTCTCTCTCTCTCTCTTTATCACACACACACACACACACACACACACACAGACTATGTGCCCTCTATAAAAGAAGATAAGCAAGAAGGCCCATTTCTGTATTTCTGGGGCACTGGCTTTCTTATATAACCCACCCAAACTTCCCATCCATAATAAACCCCATGAGCCATGATATCAGTAAGTGAGCCCAGGAAAGTGACTGGCCCACTCCAAGAACCACAAAAGGCTCTGGAATTACACTCATACACAAGCACTTGCTGGTTGGAGAGCTGATCCGAGATTTTTAAGTCTAGAAAAGGATAGAAAAAAACATAACGATAGCCCATGAGCATGTGTGTTTAGGGCTACCTCCCCATGGTTCTCAGCAATTAAACTTGATTATAGCCAACAGCTCCCATTATAATTATCACAAGCCCATAGCAAGAGCATCTCATCAGGAAGCTATTTATAACCTGGAAGCTTTGTCTTCTTTCTCCCCATGGTCGCTCTTCACTTGATAGGGCAGATAACAGACCCTTCAGACCCAAGGAAGCACAGAGTCCACATATCATTGTGGAGGGAGGGAGATGAAGTGGATACCTCCAGAAAAGGTGCTGGCCAGTCAGGAACAGCAGTGGACTGCTAGAAACCTCCTGTCTCATCCCACCTGGCTCAGGGCTAGCCTAACACCCCATGCCCCGAGTAGGCGTGGTCAATGCAGACACACTGAACATAGCTTGTGAGGCAGGCAACCTGTTCAGAAAAGCCACAAGAGGTCTGTACCCTGCCAGGAACAATGAAAGCTAACACCACTCTCTTCCCGAACAGGATTAATTCTTTTAAAAAAATAATAACAGCCCACCTTTTTTTTTTTTTTTTTTTTTAGTGTTTAACCATGTACCAGGCCACGTCCTGTTTTCAGTGCATCCCACACATTAATTCATAACTAGCCCACAATGATCTCAGGGTTAACAGAGTTGGGATCGGGCACAGAAAGGCCACAGAACCTGCCACAGGTTCTCAACTGGCCCTGGCGGAGCTGGAATTCAAACCCTGCTCCAGCAGCCACTCTCTTAACCAGAATGAACTGCCTTGAATATGCTAGCGTCTGGACCTATATAGTACAATAGGTCCGGAAGAAATCAGAGAGGACAGACACTCTCTGTATCAGACACACATCTCCATGTACCTCTAATCAGAGAGTATTTGAGACACTCTAATTCCAACCCATCAATTGACAAACCTGAAAAATGAAAACGTTGAGATGTTGAGGGACTTGCCAGAGGTCACACAGCTCACAGATCATCATCTTAAACCACCCAGAACAGATGGTGATAAATAAATAGTCAAACTAGATTATAAGTTCTTGGGGGATCAGGACCCACTTCGTAGGATTAGCTTTAAAAGTACAGTATACAGTATATAGTCGGTCCCCTGTCCCACCGCTCCCATCCCTAATCAAGCTTTCAAAAATCACCACAGATTAGAAGTTTTCTGGTGGGATCACTACTAGATCATTTTACAAAGAGGGGAGCAGAGGTTACATGATTTCGTCAATGTCATGTCAGTAATTACAGTGGAAGTTTGTGTCAAATTACAAATTAGCCATCTGTATATGATTTAGCATTCCTACAAAACAGGATGACCCAGAAGGTCCAAGTCCTACATTAGTCATCCCCAAAGTGGTATGAAATATCACATAAGTGAATAAATAAATGTCCCATGAGACTCCAAATAAGGGTCTCTCCCTGACAACAATGACTCTAGAAACTAAAAGGAAAGAAAGGGTGAATAAAAAAGAACAATGCACACCCAAAAACCTGAACTCAGAGATTAGGAGAACTTCCCCATCACTTTCCTTTCTTGCATTAGCCACCAATGCCCTTCACTAATCTTAATTAAAGAAATTAAAATTAATTTCTTTGAAAGCTTCATAAGACTGAAATACCTAGAGATACTTTTTTGAATTAATTCTTTTTTTTAAAGATATTTATTTATTTATTTATTTATTTGACAGAGAGAGATCACAAGTAGACAGAGGGGCAGGCAGAGGAAGAGGGGAAGCAGACTTCCTGCCGAGCAGAGAACCCGATGTGGGGCTCGATCCCAGGACCCTGAGACCATGACCTGAGCTGAAGGCAAAGGCTTAACCCACTGAGCCACCCAGCACCCCCCTAAAGATACTTTTAAGACCAGCAAAACGAAATTTCAGAATAACTATTCTAAGATTTATATTTGTATTTTTTTAAAGATTTATTTATCTAGGGGCGCCTGGGTGGCTCAGTGGAACCATCTGCCTTCGGCTCAGGTCATGATCCCAGGGTCCTGGGACCAAGGGCCACATCGGGCTCCCAGTCACCCAGAAGCCTTCTTCTCCCTCTTCTTCTGTCTACCACTCCCCCTGCTTGTGCTCTCTCTCTCTCAAGTAAATATTATTTATAATAATAAGGAAACAAATAATATTTACTTGAGAGAGAGCATGCACACAAGTCAGGGAAGGGCAAAGGGAGAAAATCCTTAAGCAGACTGCCCACGAGCACAGAGTCCCACATGGGGCTCAATCCCATAACCCATGAGATCATAACCTGAGCCAAACCAAGAGTCATAAGCCTAACCAACTGAGCCATCCCAGAGCCCATAAGATTTATATTTGTATTTTTTTTAAGATTTTATTTATTTATTTGACAGATAGCGATCACAAGTAGGCAGACAGGCATGAAGAGAGGAAGAAGCAGGCTCCCCGCTGAGCAGAGAGCCCGATGCGGGGCTCGATCCCAGAACCCTGAGATCATGACCTGAGCCGAAGGCAGAGGCTCAACCCACTGAGCCACCCAGGTGCCCCTATATTTGTATTTTTAAGTAAGTCTTTTCCATGGGAAATTTTTCAGATTTACCTCAGGCAAATGTTTGCATCTGTTAAAAGTTGCTGCTGCCCTTCATCTAAAAGGAAAGCCACAAAATTCAGTTCAAATCAGGAAAGTTTCCCTTTCCAGTTGAAACCCAACAGCATGTTTCTAGACAAAATACTGGCAAATAGCTTTCACCCAATAATACAAAGACACTTTGCAAATGAGGATTATTGGTCTATCTTTATACATTGATCAGGAGTAGATTTATTCAGATTAATATACATATGAAATCTATGGCCAGAAAGCCTAATGTCTCAAATTCACTACACACAGTCTTACTCACTTAAATTTCTCCCCTCTTCTTACAAAAAAAGAAAAGAAGAGAAGAGAAAAAGAAAGAAAAAAAAAAACGTTAAAAGTTCCATTTCCTTCATAAGAATTCGAGACCAAAAAAATAAGAAAACATCTGACAAAACCAAATCCCATTATTATTACTATTACTAGTAAAGTATTATAGCCAAGAATTCCCACATGCTAGTCACTCAGGAACTGTACAATTCAATTTCGAATGGTTGCAAATTATGTAATGTCATCCTGCTGAAAATATTAATTACATAAATATGCTCTTTTAAGCAAGAGTAACCTGCACCTGCCTTTCTAGGTTATATTAGGTAACAAGGATTAGCATTTTGCAGGGTGACAGTTTCACAAGCAATCATAAATCTCAGAAGGGGAAGTAGACTCTGAATTTACCATCAGGTAATACATACTGTCTGAAAAAGAGCAAAAGGAGTGTCTGCTCTGGCTCAGTCAGTGGAGCATGTGATTCTTGATCTCGGGGTCCTGAGCTCAAACCCTACGTTGTGGGCTGAGTTTGCTCAAAAAAAAATTTTTTTAAGGGGTGCCTGGGTGGCTGAGTCAGTTGAGTGTCTAGCTCTCGGTTTTGGCTCAGGTTGTGATCTCAGGTCCTGGATGGGGCTCCCCGCTCATCAGGAAGTCGGCCTCCCCTCTCTTTCCCCCTCTGCCCCTCTCCCGGGCTTGTATGCTCACGTGCGCTCTCCCTCCCTCTCCCTTTCTCTCTCAAATAAATTAATAAAATCTAAGAACTAAAAATAAATAAATAATTTTTTTTAAAAAAAAGCCTGGTTTCCCACAGGATAGCTGTCACATAAGATACCAGTCAAGCCACAGAGGGTAGATGAAGGGCTCAAGAGACTAGCTTCTAATGGCTCAAGGAAAAACAGAACAAACTACAACTTCTCTCCAGATCTAAGTACAAAGTTCCAGAACAAAACCATATGAAGACAGGCTGAGAAGAAACAGAACTAGAGAACTCAAGAGATGATAAGAATCTATAACACTGGGCACCTGAGTGGCTCAGTCAGTTAAGCATCTGCCTTTGGTCATGATCTCAGAGTCCTGGGATTTTAGACTTGTGGGATCAAGTCCCACACTGGGCTCCCTACTCAGGTGGAATCTGCTTCTCCTTCTCCCTCTGTGTGCTCTCTCTTGGGTAAATAAATAAAATCTTTAAAGAAAAAAGAATCTAAGAAACCACTAGCCTTACCTCTTCACCTCATTTATAGATAATAAAAATAAGAAACTCAACCAAAATCACACCAGAAGTTTATAAACTTTTCTGTCCTCTCCTCTCTCCATAATGTTGATGCTTTAAGTTCAAGCTTTGGATGATGACCTTTGATGCTAGTTTTGCCACTTTTGAGATGACCTTGAGTGTACTTTTTAATCTGGATTTCCTCATCTATAAAATGTATATAGGGGACCTGGGTGGCTCACTTGCTTAAGTGACTGCCTTCAGCTCAGTTCATGATCCTGAAGTCTTGGGATCAAGTCCCACATTAGGCTCCCTGCTAGGCAGGGAATCTGCTTCTCCTGCTGACCTCCCTCCTCTCCTTCTCTCTCCCTCTCAAATAAATAAATAAAATCTTTGTTTAAAATGTATGTAAATATACATAAAATATATAAATACATAAAATATAAAATATAAAAGTAGCTGCCGATTTTTGACAAGGGAACCAAGACTACGCAATAGGTAAAGGAGACCATGTTCAACAATGATACTGGGAAACTAGATGTCCACATACAAAAGAAGGAAGATAGATCCTGACTTTACACCATATGCAAAATAACCCAAATCAAAAACCTACTCAAAAGACCAAAAATTATTAAACACCTAAAAGAAAACATAAGCCCCGAAACTAATAATACACTATATATTAACTAAATTGAATTTAAATTAAAAAATTTTAAAAAGAGGGGAGCCTGGGTGGACCTCAGCCTCTGCTTTCAGCTCAGGTCATGATCTCAGGGTCCTGGGATCGAGCCCCGCATCAGGCTCTCTGCCCAGCGGGGAGCCTGCTTCCCCCCTCTCTCTGTCTGCCTCTCTGACTACTTGTGATCTCTCTCTCTGTCAAATAAATAAAATCTTTTTTTAAAAAAAATTTTTAAAGAAAATATAGGGAGAAATATTCCAACACTGGATTTGGTAATGATTTCTTGGATATGACACCAAAAGCACAGGCAATAAAAAATAGACAAATGAAACTATACCAAACCTTAAAACTTTTGCACATGAAAGGAAACAATCAACAGAGTGAAAAACTAACCCATAGAATGGTATAAAATAATTGTAAATCATATATCTGATAAGGGGCAATATCCAGAATATTTAATAAAATTCTACAAGTCAACAACCATACAAAATAATCCAATTAAAAATGGCAAAATAGGGGCTCCTGAGTGGCTCAGTGGGTTAAAGCCTCTGCCTTCGGCTCAGGTCATGATCCCAGGACCCTAGGATCTCTTCAGGCTCTCTGCTCAGTAGGGAGCTTGCTTCCTCCTCTCTCTCTACCTGCCTCTCTGCCTACTTGTGATCTCTGTCTGTCAAATAAATAAATAAAATCTTTAAAAATAAATAAATAAAAGTGACAAAACATTTAGACATTTCTCCAAAGAAAGTATAAACATATAAAACATATAAAAGGTATAAACATAGAAAACATATATGTTCCAAAGAACATATAAAAAGATGTTCAGTATCACTAACCATTAAGGAAATGCAAACCAAAACTACAATACAATATCAACTCACAGCCATCAAATTGGCCATTGGTCAAAAGAACAGAAGATAAGAGAAGTTGAAACCCCCAGGCTCTGTTGGTGGGAGTGTCAAATGGTGCAGTCATTATGGAAAATGGTGTGGAGGATCCTCAAAAAATGAAAAACAGAGTTATCATATGATCCAACAATTTCATTTGTGGGTATATATCCAAAAGAATTAAAAGCAGAATCTCAAAGAGGTATATTCACAGCAACATTATTCACAATAGCCAAGAAGTGGAAGAAACCCAAGTGTCCATCAACAGATGAATGTATTTTTAAAAATGGTATATGTATACAATGGAATATTAGCCATAAAAAATAATGGGAACTTGCCATTTGCAACAGTCTGAATGGATCTCAAATCCATCATACTAAGCAAAACAAGCAAGTCACAAAAGAAAAAACACTGTGTGATTCTACACATATGAAGTATCTAAAGTAGTCAAAACATTGGAAACAGAAAGTAGGAAGATAGTTGCCAAGAATTAGGGGAGGGAGAATTACTGCTTAATGGTTACAGAGTTGCAGTGTTGCAAGGTGAGAAAGATAGAGATCTACTGTACAACAATGTGAAAATTCTGAACACTATTAACTTGTGCACTTAAAAATGGTTGATGGTGAGGCACCTGGGTGGCTTAGTTACTTAAGCGTCTGCCTCTGGCTCAGGTCATGATCCCTCAGTCCTGGGATTAAGCTCCATGTCAGACTCCCTACTCAGCAGAGGAGTATGCTTCTTCCTCTCCTTCTGCCCCTCCCCCTGCTTGTTCTCTCTCTCAAATAAATAAACAATATATTTTAAAAGAAAATAAAATAAAAAATAAAATGTTGACAGTAAATTTAGTCTTATGTGTCTTTTACCACAATAGTAAAGAAGAAACGTAGCTGCTCCATAAAGTTTTTCTGAGAATAAAATAAGATGATAAAGAATTTAGCACAATGCCTGGTGTATGTCAAACACTCACGTTTCACTTAGCACAAGATTCATCCATGTTGTAGATGATCATGTCAGGATTTCCCTTCCTTTTAAGGCCAAATAATATCCCATTGTATGCATACACCACTTTTTGTTTAGCCACTCGTGTGGAGAGACGCTTGGATTGCTTCCTCTTCTTGGCTATAGTGAATGATGCTGTTATGATCTTGGGTGTGCAAATATCTATTGGAGACCCAGCTTTCAATTCTTTTCAATATATATATATATATATATATATATATATATATATATACCTGGATGTGGGATTGTTGGCTCATATAGTAATTCTATTTTTAATTTCTAGAGGAGCTACCGTATTGCTTTATATAGAACAGATCCTTTAATCCTAGAGCCCAGGCTTCCTCACCTGTCAAATGATTATCTTTACAAATGGGGCTAAATGAAATGATCTCTGGGACTCATTTGGACTTGACTCTAGAGAGAACTCTGCCAGCCAGTCCAGCTCATGCCCTATTCTGTCTGATCACCCTTTGCAATGGAAAAACTTCTGATCCTCACTCTTCAAAATCATTTCCAATATACTCAGATCTTACATTTATGTACGGTCAAACCCCCAATTCACCACTAAGTCTCCTATATTGTTTAGAAAGAAAAAAGTAGAGCCAAATGTGTTTGCTTTTCCCCCACCAAAGGGGCCTCATAAGGTGAGCTCACCTGAAGTTGCACAGCTCACAGACATACCTCTGACACGCTGGGTTCCACCAACACAAAGGAACCCAACAGCACAGAGCCTTCGGAATGCAGAAAACAGTAAAGAAAGTGGCACTCCCTTTGGTTAATGTCAAAATGAATACCACTTGTCTAAGGCCACTTTCTTTTACTAAACTGAGCAGTGATCACCATGTCATAAGACTGTGGAATTCCAAACAGCCGCCACAGCTTATGAAATAGCCCAATCTGACATCTTGCTTTCACAAATGAGTAAGAGATGATAGGGTTCTTCCTGATGAAGTAGAACTTCAGTCAGCAGCTGGTCTGGACAGCAGGGGCTCCACCGGCAAGCCCAGACAGCAACTCCCCACCTGGGAAAAGCACCAAAGATGTACAGCCTGTAGACCCCTGCTGCTCCAAACATGGTCGTCAGACCAGGAGCACTGACCTCACCTGGGAGCGGATTAGAAATGCAGAATCGCAAGCCCCACTCCACACTTACAGAAGCAGCATCTGCATTTTGAAAAAACACCCCAGTGAGTCCAACGGTATTGAAGTTTCAGAAGGGCTGTTTCAGACTGCATACTTAAGAGACTTCAGAGCACTGGAAGGGGAGAGATCAATAAAATCATGCTTCAAAACTGTAGTACAAAAACTACTAAAAAGGCTGTTCTCCGTGCAGGTGGGCTGAATCAATCAAGTTGCACTCAACTGTCTTTTCGACGGCGAGGCTCTAAACTCTTCTGCTTGCCAGTTCGAATCTGAAGTTTTTTCTCAATGTCTGAAACTGACTAGTTTGTCTTAGGGGCCACAACTGACTTAGGGGCCACAACTGACTAGTTTGTCTTAGGGGCCACAACTGTCTTAGGGGCCACAACTGACTAGTTTGTCTTAGGGGCCACAAGTGACAACCACCCGGCTGGTACAAATTCAGGAATCACTGACGGTACGACACAGATTAACTGCCCCAGGTATATGTGAGAGGTACTAACATCCCACCAAGACACTGTTGTGGGCCACAGATGCCACGTGGTTCTCAGTCCCTTCCCTGCATCCATTCTCGTTATTTCTCCAGGTGTCTTGGACCATTTCCTCAAATCCCTCCATCATCATTCTCCTTCCTATTAGCTTTCAGGAGAGACTATTTTTTTTATTTATTCGTTATTTGTACAGAGTCTACTTCCCAGAAGGATTTTATGAGGCTTACAAAGATGAACACATTACAAACAAGACAAGCAAAATTAAAGCAAAATAAAAAATGAGTTAAAAGTCTCAGAAGAGGGGCGCCTGGGTGGTTCAGTGGGTTAAAGCCTCTGCCTTCGGCTCAGGTCATGATCCCAGGGTCCTGGGATCGAGCCCCACATCGGGCTCTCTGCTCAGCAGGGAGCCTGCTTCCTCTCTCTCTCTCTCTCTCTCTCTCTGCCTCCCTCTCTGCCTACTTGTGATCTCTGTCTGTCAAATAAATAAATAAAATCTTAAAAAAAAAAAAAAGTCTTAGAAGAGAATATATACTCCACATAATGTTCTTTTCTTGGTTCCCCACCCCCATGCCCCAGGACTGTTCCTCCCCAGGAAAGCAAAGGAAGATTAATGTGATGGATGAATTTTACAATAAACTGTGATGTTCAGCTCAACTCCTCCTTTTTGTCTCTTAGGAGTGAGTATGCACACACGGAGTAAAAATTCTGCCTTCTCCCTCTTGGCATAAATCTTAACCGGGGCTCCTCCAGACCTGGCCCCACCCGACATGGGGAGACCCAGGGCTGCTACACTGTTGAGGTCCAGCATTGCCTGTGGCTGGACGAATAGGTCTGTTCAGTGGTGGGACACTTACAATGTTTCTAAGAAGTGATTTCCTATACAATCCATCTGCACAAAGATATGAGCTTTCATTCCTCCATCTAAAAAAGTGATATTTTGGCCCCCACTTTATGTCTTTGACTAATTTCTAAAGGACCTCAGAACTCAAGGGAGGGAAAGGGTACTATTTATTGGGCCCTTTCCAAATCCCAACCAAAAGGTCAGGCAAATTAATGCTATAAGCCACTGATGGTAGGTTATTAATACTGGTCAGGGGAAAAAAAAAAGTCCTGGGTTTTCCAGCTACTGAGACAAAAAGAAAAACACAACTGGCGTGGCTGACTCCTACAGCCAGAAGTCACTCAGCACTCACACCACCTTCATCTTCCTTGCCTTCCACTTCCATGTAGATGAGAAAACCCAACACTTGCCTTTCCCAAAATCATGTTAGCTAGAAGAGGCCAGGGGACTCCACCTGGCCAAGGGGACATCCTGGAGAGTTACAGGGGTTGCCTCCTCCACTTCCTCCCTGTAAGGAAAAGGATGCAGTGTTTCAGGTACAGGAGTCATCGGTAAGAAGAGCCCGGCAGGAAGAGAGAAAGCTGGCTGGTTGCTGAAGATAAATGAACCCCTAACTTGTCAAAACCACCTTGATATGGGGTTACACAGTTTGGGGAATGCTGAACTGAAAGATACATGTATGTATCTTTTGTTGTTTTTATTACTATAAATATAGATACAAATGTCATTTGTTCTACAATTTACAAACGTAAATTGTTCTAGAGAACGCTGCTAAAAACTGATCGAGATTTTTTCTATACAACAAAAAAAGGTATGTTGAGGGAGATAGGTACTCATGTTCATGTGGAAACAGGCTGGGAGACGTTAAGGGATTTGTCTAAAGTCTCACCACTGGCCTCTGGTAGAGCCAGACAAGATATGTTGAAGGGTTTTCATACCCAAAAATAACAATATAACTCCAAAGAGTACTATAGGTAGATAGATAGCTAGCTAGATAGACAGATATTTGCACACATATATGTTTATACTATGAAATCTTGATGAAATAGAACTCAACTGATTTCAGCCTCACTGTACTTTCAAAAGACTGAGGAAACCTAAAAAAAAAAAAGAAGAAGAAGAAGAAGAAGAAGAAGAAGAAGAAGCCACCAGCTATTTATCTTAAAATAATAAAATTACTTCTGAGGATGTCCTTGGACCAGTCTTCATTCACCAAACCCCCTGGCAGTCTGTGTGGGCAAACGAAGACCCACAGTGGTTTAAGTTGGGACAACACAGAGCCCCCTCAAACTTCAAAAGAGTTCTTGCTATGTTACAGTAGGTACAAATATATGTTGCATAAGCGTTCACACACTAAAGAAAGATAGCCATCAAAGGCTGATGCACACAGAAAGCACCAGCTATGAAATCTTGGATTCTCAGAAAACTCAATAAATCAAAATATAACATTGCTGAAACGCTGAGCCAATCTACCCGTACAATGTTTCTAAGGAGTGATTTCCTATACAATGTCTTCATTTCCCACACACTGTTTCTTTACTTTTTCCAACTATAAAAAGATCTGGCTAGGGCTTTTCATACGCAGAAAGAGTAAAATATCTCCCTCCTCACTCTGCCCACTCTGTAGGAGGAGTCTGATTTCCACTTGAACAGAGCAGAGTGCTGCCTCTTACAGTTGGCAGAATGCTTGCACACATGTAATCCCATTTGGTCCTCAAAATATTACAGTGAGGGAAACAAATGTACTAATCTCCATGTGGAAACAGGCTGGGAGACGTGAAGGGATTTGTCTAAAGGCTCACCCCCGATCACTGGTAGAGCCAGACTAAAATACAGATCTTCTGCCTCTCAGGGAATGCTCTTTCTGAAGCACTGTGCCAATCCCGCCCCCTCTCTGTGGTGTGAAGTCGGGGCTCACACACTGGGGAGGTAGAAGGGCTGCACCCACGCTGCTTGGCCCATGGCCAGCGCATGGGCAATTATTACTTATCCTGAATATCCCTCAACCAGAGTTGTGGCTTTCTATTCTAGAAATGCATCCTTTTCTTCCCTTTTCCCACCTGCTTAACCATTCTCTCTCATTTCACTGTTGGTTCATTAATTTCTTGCCCTCAAAGGACCACATTTTCTCTCTCTCCTTGAAGTACAATGACAAATCATGGTCTAGTTACTAACCTTGCTTCTCAATAGCTACAAAGCTTTCTCTACCCTCCAGGTCAACACTAAACCTCTTTGCTGAAGGAGTTAGGGCATTTTACAGTTAAAGCTGCCACAATGTTAACATCAAACATTCAAAAGATCAAGACATACATTTACACTCCATTTCAATGGTTTTAATATTAATTCAGATTATTTGGCCGTGCCCACTATTACGAACCTGGTACTTGCTTTTGTCTTTTTTCTCCGGTGATAATGTGAAGCTAGAAAGACTGACAGATTAAGAAAGGAATGGATAGTGGAAAAAGTAACATAGAACTCTTTTGTGGAAAACAACAAAGATATTAAACCGGTTATTTATTAGGAAGAAATCTTCCACCATAGTAGGTTAACATCTGTCATTTTCTAAGAATCACTTAGTAGTCTCTTACTTGAATTTATACAGAGGCTACCTATAAAACCCCGCTTGAAAGGTTTGAGAAGGATCTTGTTTTGATCGTGTTTGATAACTGAATGCCAGTTCTGCAACCTTCTGCAGCATTCTCAGAGCTCTGCTGAACACGGCACAGCCCCGGGATTTCAGTCTCTCGGAGCCTCCTGGCAAAAAAAACAGGCAGCAAGGAAGGACGCTCCAGGGCTCTAGGGTCAGAGATGCGTGGGTTTGAAGCCCTTAAGCAAGTCACTCAAACTCTCTGAGCTTCAGTTTCCTCGTCCTTGAAACAGGGAAAATAATCCCAACTCATGAGGTCATTGAAAGAACATTAAATAAAATAGTACAAGTAAGATTCCTGGTACTCAAACCATTGTGGCTTTTACTGAGTTCCATTAAATATGAAGGAGAATTCTCCTGAGTTTCCCAAAGAAGGTGTCCTAAGGCATTCATCAAAGTTTTTTCAAAAAAAAAAAAAAAATTGGAGGAGGAAGGGGAAGAAGAGGAATAGAAGAAAGAAAAACAAATACCCTTGGTGTAAATTTCTTCCCCTTGCATGCGTTTCACTTCACACGCCTCCCTAAAATTGCCAATATTTCCTTATGACACTGAAAGCTCTTCAGGTGCTGGGACGATGTCTCCTTTTCGGTCTTCCTAAAAGTAGCACAGTGCCCAGCACTTGCTGATTTTCTTCTCAGTGGGCAACCCCGACTAGAAAAATTAATTCTCAGGGCTCTTACTAGGAGACGTTCTCCCTTTGTGTATGGCTCTACTCTGGTTTTGAGGAAGCAAATTTGCGTGAATGGTTTCCAAGGAGTGGGGTGGGATATCCAAGTTTTCAAAGTAAATGGAAGACAAAGATCAGCAAAAATAGAATAACAATTAGGATATTTGCAGAGTCAAGTTACCATTCTAAAGATCACTTTGGATTTTCAAAGGGAGAGATGCATGTTTACAATGGGAAGACCTAGCAATCACCCACTCAACCAAGTGATTAATATTTTTTTTAAGATTATTTATTTATTTATTTATTTGGCCGAGAGAGACTCAGTGAGAGAGGGAACACAAGCAGGGGAAGTGAGAGAGGGAGAAGCAGGCTCCCTGCAGAGCAGGAAGCCAGATGAGTGTTCCATCCCAGGACCCTGACCTGAGCCGAATGCAGATGCTTAACAACTGAGCCACCCAGGTACCCCCGCTGACGTGATTAATTTTTTTAATATTTTATTTATTTATTTGACAGAGACAGAGATCACAAGTAGGCAGAGAGGCAGTCAGAGAGAGAGGGGGAAAGCAGGCTCCCTGCTGAGCAAAGAGCCGGATGTGGGGCTCGATCCCAGGACTCTGGGATCATGACCTGAGCCGAAGGCAGAGGTTTAACCCACTGAGCCAGGTGCCCCCCAAGTGATTAAATTTTACATCACTAATGAATGGCCAGATACATGTAACATAAAACACACCACATTACCTTGAAGCAGTCTGACCAAAAATGTTTTGTCTGAATCTATTCAAACCTTTAGGCTGAACTGTCAGTGCACAAGACATAGGGGGGGTGGAGGACAAGGTAAGGGACACCACAAGGAAATAATCACATAAATCTAGAATGTAGAACATTCTACATATAGACTAGACTTGTCCATTCAAAAAGTCTATATCATGAGAAAAGAAAAAAGCTAAGGCACTTTTCTAGATGATAAAACCGCTAAAAAGTTTAGGGGCCAAATGCAATGTATGAGAATCTTGGTTGCCTCCTGGCTGGAAAAATATATAGTTATTAAAGACATTGAGGGGACCATTGAAGAAATTTGAAGATGGACTGGATGTTTGATGATATTAAGGAATGATTATGAACTTAGCAAGTTAAAGTACCTGTTTGTATGTAAAAGAAAGTCCTTGTTCTTATAAGATACATGCTGGAAACTAGGGATGTCTATAATTACTTTCAAAGGGCTTAGCCCCCCAACCAAAACAAAATATTACATACATACATACATACACACAGGTTGATAAAGTAAATATGAGAAAATGAGCAATTACTGAGTCTAGGTGTGGAAATACTGGTGTTCATGGACTGTTTCACATTTTCTAAATGTTTGAAATTTTTTGTAATAAATGTTAGAAAACAAGGAGGCAAAAGTAACAAGCAAGCTAGTGCTCTCTGCCCTGAATGAAATTTTCTTTCTCTTGTATTTAATAATAAAAATAAATTATAAAACTCTTGTCCTAATGTATTTGGGCCAGTTACTGGGGACTACACATGGTTTAGACACCCTCTACAATGGATTCTGGGGACAGAAGTTGTGCTGAGGAAAGAGCAGAGGCCTCTTAAAAGGGTATCATTTTGACTACCCTTTGAAACCTCGTTAGTCTCACACCAAAGATCCTATCAGCACATGGCTAATAAAATGATAAGTATAACTGATATTTTCTTCTTTACCATTTTTTTAATAAAATATAATCCTTTCTCTTCTTTTAGTTGGACTCCAGTATAGAAATATAGAAAAACAAAGATCTCATCTAGCATGACTGCTCTTCACTCTTTTCAAGGGTTCAAATCCATCCCTTTAAAAGCTCAGTTTTGAAGGGACAGCTAGTACAGGGAGATGCTGACAACCACACAGATTTCCAGAAACTACATTTTCCAACCTACCACAACAGCTGCCCGGCCTCATATCAGCACCTCTATTTAACCCAAACACCCCCTCACAGGAGCGGCTTCATGCAAGTCAAATCACCAAATCCAAGAGCCACTTGTTACCAAGTTCATGTACTTAAGAGCCTTCACCCAGCAATAGAAATAGCTTTGAATTAACTTTACAACTTGTGATCTTGCTTCTGTATAAAGATAACGTAGTCATCACTCAAGATTTTTTGTTGTTGCTGTTGTTGTTGTTGTTGTTTTTAAATGGTGAGGCAGGTGATTTGTAAGAAATACAGCTATGGAGGCAGCAAAGCATCTTTTATGTAGTCTAGGTACTCCATTAGACTTGCTGTGGGGGACAAGAATGAGAAGCAGCAGGGCATGAAAGCAGTAAATAATCCAAAACTTCACTCTGCACGCCAGGTACTTCTATTCCTTCCTGAACTTTCTAGAAGAACAGCCATTTGAAGATAAACTTGATAAAGGAGAGCTTTTACAAAGGCAGGCAGCAAGAGAAAGAAGCATGACCCCATAGTTAAAAGTTTGTATTACTCGGGAAAAGCGCGTGTAGTGTAGTCTGATGATTAGCCCACAGACCTCTCTACTATTTTGATTATCTTCCAAACTAAAACATACCACACTGAAGCTGAAATATAAAAACATAAAATAAACTGAAGCTTAATGCCTAAAATATACATGCAATATATATGACATTATATATATTATATGTGAGATATATATGATGAGATCCTATGTGTATGTACATATTTTACATATATATGTATATACATACTATATATATATATATATATATATATATAACAATCTCCTGGGAAATGTTGAAGTGTTTCCTTTTCACTGTTGAGTTTAAGCTTATTTGAGAAGACAGGAAAGTCTTACCTAGGTACAAGGATGCGTTTTCTTTCTTGACATTGTCATCTAAGTAGGTTGGTCCCAAGGTATAAATAGGTGTGGAACCCATCCCAATGAGAATCTGTGCACAAATGAATAAAGCCACATAGACCCAATGATTATTTCCTCCTGAGTCCTTCAGGCAGGCGGGAGGGTCCGAAGGCGCCGTGGAGTTGCCATTCTGACACAGGCCATCGTTTGAAGCCGAGGCATTCAACTCTTGGATCTGGTAGGGAGGCGAGATGAAGTGAGGTAAAGCAAAGAGAGCAGCCCCCACGGCAATGAAAAGTCCACCCACGGCCAGCCACAGGGGCCTCCGACCCCGGCCGCCAAAGTAGCTGACGAACACCACCACCACCAGGCTCCCAATGTCAAAGCAGCTGACCAGCAGCCCCGACTCAGAACTCTTCAGACTGTAACGCCTTTCGATGGTGGTGATGACACTGCTCAGGTACCCAGACACCATTAACGCCTGGATGAAGGTCAGAAAGCACATGCAAACCAGGAAGCAACGGGAATCAGTGAGGACCACATAGAGGCACCTTCTTCCCTGGAGCGTGGCCAAAGTGGAGGACACCGACACAGCTTTGCTGACTTCCACCCTGTGGTTACAATCCATGAGCCCTGCCATCTCTCCGGAAGTGGAAGGAGCTGAGGGACTGGGGGCCAGTCGTCTTGGGCCTGGCTTCACCTGATGGCCCAAAGAATCTGTACAGCCCGTGGCTGGCTTGGCTCCTGCATTCGCAGGACTGAGGTCTGGCCGGCAGGAGGCGCTATTCAGGACCGGTAAACTCTTGGACCTAAAGGTCTCTGGGTCGCACTTCTCGTGGACAGCTCCTACTGTGGCTTGTGCTTCTAGCTGCTCTCCCGCCGGGGGCTGCAGCCCAGTGCCTTCGTCCATGGCTCTTAAAATTCAGGTTCGACCGCTGATCGTACTCAGGGACTCCGGCGCTTTTCATCCACCAGCACGAGGGGCCGAAGTCGGGCCCACTCAGTCGTGCCCACCAGGGACCGGGGCTGGGGATGCAGAGCCGCGCAGCAGAGCATCCTCACCAGCAGAGAGGCACCCAGGGCATCCTGACCGCAGATGCGGCCCCGAGGCTCCGCAGCCGCGTGCCCCGGGTGGCAGGGGTCCGCGCAGTCCTGCGATGAGCCCCGCTCGGGGTCCACCTCGGGGCGGTAGCTCGCGGCAGGAGCGTTGCGCGTCCCGGGCGCATGCCCTCCGCCGCCGCGGCTCGGCTCGCCGCCAGGAGCGAGTACGCCCCGTGTCCAGAGTGGGGGCGCTTAGCGCTGTTGCCTGCGCTGCATACCGCCCGGCAGGCTGGGCCAGAGGCGCCCTGTCCTCGCCGCCTCGGCTTGCGACACCCTCAGGCGCAAAGATGCCAACCTGCAAAGCAGAGAGAGGGCGGTCAGCGAAGGGCAGCTGCGGCTGGGGCTGGCGTCCCGGCGCCCCGGGGGCCAGCGTTGGGTGACTCCAACAGTCCCAGATGGGACCGAGGGGCGAGCGAGGAGAGAAGCCCGGGAGGAGGAGGCGGCAGCAGGCTTGCAGCCTCTAGTGCCCGAACAATAAGCAGCAGGCGGTCGGCAGAGACCCTCCCTCATTGTCTACCGTGGACCTGCCCCCGCCCCGCCCCTTTTGCCTTAAACAGAGCATCTGCTTTTATATGTTAATAATTATCAACCGGGCAGCACTGACTCAGAAGCAGTGTCTTTTATTCGAGTGAACTAATTGCAACCCTTTTGCTACTCCTACTCCATTACTCAAAATAGAAAATACCCAAAAGAACAAAGGAAAGTTTTTTTGTTTTGGGTTTTCGGTTTTGGGGGTGTTTTTGTGTTGTTTTTTTACAAACACAGTACATTCCTAGTACCGATTTTTTAAAAAGAAAAGAAGGGGGTAAAGCTACGTGTGTAGAAATGTATGTACACACTTGTGCGCAAGCACGTGTGCGCGACTGTATGCGAATCCGTCTGCTTCATCAATTAGAGACACGTATGAAAAGCCCAAAGCAGCCGCAAAAAGGTCAACGCGCCAGCCTCTTTATTCCCAACACTAAAAATAACCCCCCAGCCCGAAAGAACTATTCAGTTTCAAATACCAGGGGCATTTGAGGCTGCGGCCCACACCAAGTCCCAGCGCTCAGTGTCACGCGAAACCGAAAATCAGTTTGCTTTGCGGAGGGGTGGGGAAGCAACAACCAAACAAAGAGACGCGGCACGTTGTCACAGAGCTCACTAGGAGCCCACCGAGCAGTCCTGGCACGAGGGGGCCGCGAAGGAGGTGTGCTGTTTACATCGAGCGCACCCCGCGAGAGTGGGCCCGGGGTGCGTGCGCGCGAGCGCGCGCGCGCACACACACACGCACACACACACACACACACACACACACACACACACACACACACCGGCGCGTATATGTCAGAACCCCTCGCGCGATCCCGCATCCAGATCGAATTCAGCAAGAGGCGAAAACAGGTGTGTCCTCGGGGTAAACCCCCGCCCCTAATCTTAGGGACTCCCACTCCCATCCTGCGGCTTGGGGTGATGTGCACCAGGTGGGAGACAAGAGCCGGACTTCGCCGCACTGGGTTTCATTTCGCGCTTTTGTGATGATGCTGAGAAGAAAGGAGGAAGGGTAAGGGAGAAAGGCGGAGAGCCCGGGTGGCCAGGGCGGCCGCTCCGGCGGCTCCCTCGGCTCCCTCGGCTCCCTCGGCTCCCTCGGCTCTGAGGGGCCAGACCTGCTCCCGGATTCCCGGCCTGCGAGCCGCTCACACCCCGGGCTTCCCCGCCGCCTCCTTGCCCAGGCGCCTTCCCGGGGAACCCCACCGGCGGCCGCGCGCGGAGCGGGGGAATCCCGGCAAACTCCCTCGGCGCTCCGCGGGCGACCAAACCGCTGCCGGCGCGGGCACCCACACCACAGCGCCGGCTCGGAGGGACACACGGTTCCTGGCAGGGAGCTCTCCGAGCCTGCGTGGAATCCCAGGGACACCCCTGCGCGCGCGCACACTCACACACACGCACACACACACGCACAACACGCGGGAGGACACCTCGCCGCGCTGCCCGGGCGCACAAGCCGCCGCTACTCACTCGCGAGTCTGTCGGTCAGAACGTCTGGCTGAGAGTGGAGCGGCGCGAAGTGGGGACTGTGGAGGTGCTGGAGTAGTTGGGAGCCGCCTGGGGAGGCAGCTTCAGTCCAGCGGCGGCGAAATCCGTGAATGAGACTGTGAGTCAGGCTGAACTCTTACCCCCACCCCTCGCCTGTCACCCAAGCCTCTCCAGACACTCGCGCACAGAGACGCGCCCGGAGCAGAGCAGCAGAGGGCGCAGGCGCGCGGGCGACCGCGCAGCCGGCCGAAGGGTGCCCTTCACCTGCGCGGTGGGGGAGACCCGGGAGCATTGAGGCCCCGAAGGAACAGGTCTCCCAGAAAGTCTGCTGCTGAGCCTGAGAGCCCACTAGGAATAAAGAAATTATTTCTGTTTGTTTTTCCGTGCCGTGGGCATCTACAGTGTCTAGGGACCAGAGTAGGCTCTGCGGACCAAAGATGAACAGGACAAGATCCCTGGACTGAGGAAACCTCTGTCTCCTGGAAGAAATACCCCCTAAGTAGCCTAAAACAACGAAGTAAGTTCTATACAGGATGCCACCGAAGAACCTAATATCCACTAGCCTCTTCCATCTTCATTTCCAAGGCTGAAGGAAAGCCAAGCACAAGAGCACGAGGTATGGTGCTCCAAGTGAGTAGGTAGAAGAGCCGCAGGGAGGTCGCACGGATGCAGCAGAGGACTGAACGGCAAGGGTGGCAGAATGGAAAAGGTCAGCAAGGCTTCATAGGTTGTGTGCTGTCAGCACCGAAGGGCCGGTGACATTCTGCCTTGCTCCCCACAAAGCTGTGCTGGCAGTCGTGGGTGAATGGAGGCCCCACTGTGGGCCCTGAGGTGAGTTAGGAAGCATGGTCTTGGGAGAAAGATGGTTCTCCTCTCAGACGGCGTTCGTTTTGACAGCCATAAACCTTTTTTTAAAAGATTTTTATTTATTTATTAGAGAGAGAGAGAGAGAGAACACAGAGGGAGAGTGAGAAGGAGAAGCAGACTCCCTGCTGAGCAGAGAACTCGCTGTGGAGCTTGATCCCAGAACCCTGGGATCATGACCTGAGCCAAAAGCAGATGCTAAACTGACGGAGCCACGCAAGGGCCCCCAACTTTTTTGATAGAAGACACACAGGAAGTCTGGACAAGGGATATGAATTAAGAATTAGCAGCCGATCAGTGGGTTAAAGCCTCTGCCTTCGGCTCAGGTCATGATCCCAGGGTCCTGGGATAGAGCCCCACGTCGGGCTCTCTGCTCTGCAGGGAGCCTGCTTCCTCCTCTCTCTCTCTCTCTCTCTCTCTGCCTGCCTCTCTGCCTACTTGTGATCTCTGTCTGCCAAATAAATAAATAAGATGTTTAAAGAAAAAAAAAAAAAAGATGGGGCACCTGGATGGCTCAGTGGGTTAAGTCTCTGCCTTCAGCTCAGGTCATGGTCTCGGGGTCCTGGGGTCAAGCCCCGGATTGGGCTCCCTGCTCAGTGGGGAGCCTGCTTTGCGCCTCTCTCTGCCTGCCTCTCTGCCTAGTTATGATCTCTCTCTCTCTCTCTCTCTGTCAAATAAATAAATAAAATATTAAAAAAAAAAAGAAGAAGAAGAATTAGCAGCCAAAAGATGGCTTTAGGGGAGTAAGGAAAATCAGGCGGACTGAGCAGAGGAAGGACAGGACCAGGGGTCACCACAAAGAAAAGGAGAGGGGGAAAAGCTAAGGACACGCGATTAGAAGCAGTGGCCAGAGAGGTTTGCGATCAGAGAAGTCACAGACACCATAGCAGCAGAAAACTTTAAGGAGTTCTCAGACGAGGGAAAGGCTCTAAAGAATGGAACAGGGAAAGCAGAAGGAGCCAACTCTTGGTTCCCACTCAGGTTGCGGGCTCATGTTGTGATCTCTTGGCTGTGGGATCAAGCCCTGCATTGGCCTCAGCACTCAATGGGGAGTCTGTTTAAGATTCTTGCATTTTACCTCTGCCTCTCCCATTTGTGCACACGAACACTCTTTCTCTTTCTCTCTCACAAAAATAAATAAATCTTAAAGCAGAAGTCTCTTTAGGACCTGTATGAGGGATGACCTTGAACTATCAGTAAGCTTCTCAAAGTCTAGGTCCAGAGAGCCATGCCAAGAAAAAGCTTGAATTCCTCTCTCCTTCCTCCCTTCTTGATTTTCATTCCCCATCTATGGACATTTTTCCCCCCAGGATGATTGGAAAGATCCATATTTCAGGGTTGACCTGAAGGAGGGGACTTTATCCCAGAGCCCAGAAGAATAATTAACACAAGATAATAAAAGCCAACATACTCACTGTAATGACACACCATCGAGGGTCCCCTTCAAAGCAGGTAGGATGGCAACCAGGTTCTCATTTCTTTACATTTATCTAAAAGACCTGGAGATCTGTTGTACAACATTGTACCTGCAGTCAATAAAAATGTACTGTGCACTTAAATTTTTGTTGAAGGTAAAAATAAAATTTTTTTGAGGGTAGGTCTCACTGTAAAAGTGTTCTTACCACAATAAAAGAAAAGAAAAGAAAAAGAAACGAAAGACCTGAAACACTGACAGTTATAAATTACCCGTGGTGTAGTTCTGTGGTAGCAAAAGGCAAGCTAGCCTCTGGACAGCAGCATCCTTCTCCCCTTCCCCCACCCCTCTTCAGAAGGTCTGTGTCATCGGTGGCAAATGAACACTGTTTCATCTTTGTGGTGAATGCACAGGTGTCATTTATCCATTTATCCATGTTTCATCACGAGAAGATGCCCTAATTCTAAGCGGCACCATCATTTTATGTGCCACTAAGAAGAAAAAAAATGCTTCCAATTAGACTATGACACATGCCTTCACGATGAAAGAGAGCAAAAGAGGGCTCTGTTGCCACACTGCCTAAATTTAATTGTGGCTCTGCCATTTAGGGAAGTCTGGCCTTGGACAATTTCCCAAGCCTCTCTGCCTCAGTTTTCAAGCTGGGGTTCATCACAGTATCTGTCTCACAGGGTTGTCGTAAGCCGTCAATTAGAGAACATCGGCAAAATGCTTACAAAGAGTACCAAGGCTGGTACTCTTAATGTCAGCCTTTGCTATAGATCTGCATTACTGTCTTTTCATTCATCTTATGCACAGTTTTTCCTCTCTGGTTGTCGGAGGGCAGGGGACCAAGAATCTTTCATTTCATGTGGGCCACATACTTCTCTAGAATTCATTAACATTCATTCCTATCTGGGAAATTATGGCCAGACTGATAAAACATCATATACCCCATAGGATCCACTATTTGGTTGTTTCTGTTTGCTTTGTTTCGTTTTTCATCTTTTGACCATACTGGTACCCCCCATCATTACTCAAATATGTATGAAAACTAAACAGTAATGATGCCCTTCATTTATCATAATAGGACTCACTACCTATTTTACATACATTGTTTCACCTTCACTCCTCAGTATATATCATCAATTCTGTTGATAGAACAGAGAGCTGAGGTTCAAAGTGATCATCAACTTACTCTAAATCATTCGGCAGAGAAAGTACGGAGAGCCAAATCTAGATCACCCACATTCCAAGACCTGTACTCCTGGCAACGTACCTGTATTTTCTTGCAATTGTGCTTTACATAATTTTTAGGAAACCATCCACTGATTAAGATAAGCATGTCTCTATCGTGAAATATTTAAGTGAATGAAAGGATGAAGCAGTCTCAACAGAAACACTGCATTCCACCACTTTTTTTTTTTTTATTCCACCACTTTTAAGTAAAAACAGAAAACAAACTACCCAAAGAGCCATGGTCTCTGTACTGACTAGGATTCATGTTTTTTACAGGGCTGCCCAATTGTCTCATCACTAGCTATGGTTTCATTCCCAACTCATGACTCCTCCCAGCCTTCTCTGCATTCCTCCTCTTTGACTAGGGAGCATCAAGGAACAAGTTTACCATAAAGCCCATCCCCCCACCCCCACTATATTCTATTTTAAGGCTGAAAAATAACTGGACAGTAGCCTTCTTCTCTCACAGCCAGTCTTGCAAAAGAGAGGTTAAATCAAACCTGGCTTCCTGTAATTCCCAATCACAAACGCCCATAATAGAATTTTTATTTATTTATTTACTTATTTACTTATTTATTTATTTGACAGAGAGAGACACAACGAGACAGGGAACACAAGCAGGAGGAATGGGAGAGGGAGAAGCAGGTTTCCCACCGACCAGAGAACCGGATATGGGGCTCAATCCCAGGACATTAGGATCATGACCTGAGCCGAAAGCAGATGCTTAACTAACTGAGCCACCCAGGCACCCCAATAGAATTCTTTTAATAAAAACACCAAAAGGTAGGTGCTATGTGTGGGACGATTGGTTGCTCAGAGCTCAAACATTCTTTCCTTAATGGAAAGACACTTTAGAAGAGTTTTTCGTAGAGTTCACTCAAATTACCTTCTCCCATATCTACCCTTTTTTGTTGTTGTTGCTGTGAGTGACATTTTTGATAATTATCTGACTGCAAAAAAACCTCCAAAGCTCCAGGTTGAAGTGCTATACTATTTTTAATTATTACCAGTATTGGCTTTGGCATGTGTTGCAGCGGAGCTCGGTTTTGGCCGACTTTAAGTCTCCGTTGTCTTTGGCTGTCTGTGATACACTGACAATTGCTCCACTTGTACTTTTGTAACTAATGAATACAAAATGACCCAATACAAATACAATGTACCACTCGGGCCACCAGGAAAGTGACGTTGAAGGATTTAGTGTTCCATTTGGGGACTACAAAAGCTGCCATCAAGGAATTGGATTTAAATGAATTGTCTTCTAGCTTTCCCTTTGAGAAAATTAGAACTATTAGAGTCTTAGTTTGCCTACAGTGGGGAATGACCTGACAGATGCACATGTGTATGGGGGGAAATATAACATCTAAACAGGGCAATCCTTCTTCCTTCTTCCAGTTGGTGGTTTGTGAAATTTCACACCACAGGAAAATGTGACTTTTCAAGCAGAAAAGAATTATTGTAAGAGTTAGCTCATTTTGGACCCAGGATGGATTTTAAAAACCAGGGAAGGAACTAGAACATGCTCTAAAGAGAAGTAAGAGATTTATAGGTAAGCGAAAATACTCATTTTTCTCTCCATACTATGGCCATCTTTCTTCAGTCTTCCCTAAAGAAGAACAGTCTGAGAGTCAAGGAAAATTCTAGGAAGAATGTCTGAAGCCCAAACACAACTTCTACTAGTCTTAGAAAATGTCTTTTTATTAATATCTTTCACAGATAACAAAAAAGCAAAGCTGAGAATAAGCAAAGTAATCCAAGCTATCGAAAAACTAACAAAACAGGGCACCTGGGTGGTTCAGCCATTTAAGCATCCAACTCTTGAGCTCAGCTGATCTCAGGGTTGTCAGTTCAAGCCCCACTTTGGGCTCCATGCTCAGCATGGAGCCTATTAAAAAAAAAAAGAAAAATCTAACAGAATTAGATCCCTTATATGCCACCAGAACAGGATCGTATTAGTCTCCTGCAATTTAAAGACCAATCCTGGGGTGCCTGTGTGGCTCGGTCAGTTAAGGGGATGACTCTGGATTTTGGTCAGGTCATGATCTCAGGGTGGTGAGATTAAGCTCCCTGTCAGGTTCAGCACTCATCACAGAATCTACTTGTCCCTTCCCCTCTGCTCCTCTCCCCTCACCCACGCTCTTGTTCTCCATCTCTGTCTAAACGAAATAAATAAAATCTTTAAAAAAAAAAAAAGAAGAAGAAGAAGAAGAATGAAGGAAAGAAAGAAAAAAAGGGGGGGGTGCCTGGGTGGTTCAGTGGGTTAAAGTTTCTGCCTTTGGCTCAGGTCATGATCCCAGGGTCCTGGGATCGAGCCCCACATCAGGCTCTCTGCTCAGTAGGGAGCCTGCTTCCCCCTCTCTCTCTGCCTGCCTCTCTGTCTACTTGTGATCTCTGTCTGTCAAATAAGTAAATAAAATCTTTAAAAAAAAAAAAAAGCAAAGAGGGAGATATGAAAAGAAACACTTTGGGGCAGGACATCTCAGGCTGGTGGAATTGTTGAGGAACCAGTGGAAGGTTTCTAAGCAAAGCAGGAACAGGATTAAGCAGAATTTCATGAAGATTAATTTCTCCGGAAGTGGTGGGTGCGATTGGAGTGGAGAGAGACCTAGAGGTAGAAAGACCATTCCCCAAACAATTAGGATAGTACAGACAAAACCATGACCTCAGGCTCTAATAAGTAAGGACTAGATCCTAGACCACTGTAGTTTTATGACATGGAAATGATTATTTTAAACTGGAAGGATTTTAGGGATTGTGTAGCCAAAAATTTACAAACCTATGGCCACACTGAACTGATGATAAAGTCTACTTATTTATACATATTTTCAGTTTCCAGATTTCACTTGAGAGATTTCAGATGAAAGATCCAGATTTCTGCATTCTTGATATTTGGTATTTGCCACATTGGGTTCCAGGCCCTCAGTTACCTGTCTGGTCCCTAAAAGCCTCTTAGTTTAAGATCTCTTGATTTAGGCCAAATTTTGTACTGCCATCCCTATCCCAATCTTGAAGATGAAGGAACTGAAATGCAAGAAAGGTGATTTTCTTAAAGTTTCACTGGCAAAGTCAACAAGGAATGACATGGTACAGGGATAATTTTACTTTGTACAACAGCTTGAAATATATTGTCTCTTCCTCACAGCTCTAAAAGATAAACATCACTACACCCAAAACTAAGGTAACATTGCGTGTCAACTACACATCAATAAAAAAACAAACATAGGGACACCTGGGTGGCTCAGTTGGTTAAGCCACTGCCTTCGGCTCAGGTCATGATCCCAGTGTCCTGGGATCGAGTCCCACATCGGGCTCCTTGCTCAGCTGGGAGCCTGCTTCTCTCTCTGTCTCTGCCTGCCACTCTGTCTGCATGTGCTTGCTCTCGCTCTCGCTCTCTCTCTCTGACAAATAAATAAATTTTAAAAAAATTTAAAAAAAAAGACTTCCAACTTAAAAAAAAAAAAATGTAGACATCATTATTCCCTTTTCATAGAGGAGGGAGAGGGGGTTGAGAGAGAAAGAAACTAGGTAACTTGACCAAAATCACACAGCTGATCAGCAGTGGAGACAATGTTTAATTAAACCCACATCCATCCTAGTCCTTTTATCACACAATAATAGAAGATCCTGTAAGACAAACTCACAGAAAATTTGGGCTGGATATCTACTGGCTGTGTGATAGCAGGGATGTTACTCCACCTCTCTTGAGTTCAGCTTTTTGGTCTCTAAACTGAACCAGAGGTGGGGGAGGGGTTGAGGGGGTGGGAATGCCTGGATGGCTCAGTCAGTTAAGCGTCTGCCTTCTGCTTGGGTCATGATCTCAGGGTCCTGGGATCGAGTCCCACATGGGGCGCCCTGCTCAGCAGGGAGTCTGCTTCTCCCTCACCCTCTGCCCCTCCTCAACCCCCATCTTTGCTCTTATTCTCTGTCTCAAATAAAATCTTTAAAAATAAATAAATAAAAATAAAAAATAATAAGCTGACATGAATGTGTATCCAACAGCGGTTCACACACAGTAGGAATTACAGTTCCTATGTATTGGACGCTCACTTGTGCCAGATGTTGTGCTAAGCTCCACCCTCCATCATAAAATGGGTGCTGTTATCCACGTTTTGATGAGATTTACAAAAAATGCAACACCACTGAGTAGTGAAGAACAGTCTCGATTTGCCGCCTGGTCCAGTTTCTTTGTCTCAACCACACCCTCCACTAATCTTCTGATGGGGCACAGCATATCCATTAGGTGCTTTTATCCTCTGATCTCAGTAATTTAGATTTTTTTTTTTTTAACTTAGACATGTTCTTAGAATCAAAACTGTTACATAAGCCAACAAATACACTATGGTTCTTAGACATCTATCTAAATCCTATTATGGGCTGAATTATATCCCCTTCAAAATTTATATGTTGAAGTCCTACTCCCAGTACCTCAGACTGGGACTGTATTTGGTAATAGGAACTATAAAGTTAAAGAGGTAATTAAGCTGAATTGAGGTCTTTATGGTGGGCTCTCACCCAATATGACTGGTATCCTTATAAGAAGAAGAAATTTGAACACAGACATGTACCAAGGGAAAACGTTGTGAGGACTCAGGGAGAACACAGTTGGCCACCTACAAGCTGAGGAGAGAGGCCTCAGAGGAAACCAGCCCTCTGACTGACAACCTTGATCTCTGACTTCTAGCCTCCAGAACTATGAGAAAATAAATTCCTGTGGTTTAAGTCATACAATCTGTTCTACTTTGTATGATAGTCCTAGAAAATTAATACAAGTATTGATTTTTTTAAGTCAAATATTTTAAAATTATAATAGCTAATAACTTCTTAAAAAGTTAATTCTTAAAGAAATTTCAGGATTTTAAATACTTCCAACAATAAGGGAAAGTAGTTAAAAACTTTCTCGTGATTCACTTCTTAGAATAAATTAGAAGGAAATGATTTGAGAGAAAATCCTATGACACATGTCAATCAGAGGATATGGTCTCATAGAGCATGGGTTTTTTGTTGTTGTTGTTGTTGTTTAGATTTTGTGTATTTATTTAAGAGAGAAAGAGAGAGAGCACAAAAGCAGAGGGAGAGGTAGACTCCCCACTGAGCACAGAGCTGAACATGGGGCTGCATCCCAGAACCCTAGGATCATGACCTGAGCTGAAGGCAGACACTCAACCAACTGAGCCACCCAGGCACCCCTAGGGTGTGTTTTTTTTTGTTTTTTTTTTCATGCATCCATTTTATTTTTTATTTTTTATAAACATATATTTTTTATATACATATATTTTTATCCCCAGGTCTGTGAATCACCAGGTTTACACACTTCACAGCACTCACCAAATCACATACCCTCCCCAATGTCCATAATCCCACCCCCTTCTCCCCAACCCCCTCCCCCCGGCAACCCTCAGTTTGTTTTGTGAGATTAAGAGTCACTTATGGTTTGTCTCCCTCCCAATCCCATCTTGTTTCATTTATTCTTCTACCCACTTAAGCCTCCATGTTGCATCACCACTTCCTCATATCAGGGAGATCATATGATAGTTGTCTTTCTCTGCTTGACTTATTTCGCTAAGCATGATACGCTCTAGTTCCATCCATGTTGTTGCAAATGGCAAGATTTCATTTCTTTTGATGGCTGCATAGTATTCCATTGTGTATATATACCACATCTTCTTGATCCATTCATCTGTTGATGGACATCTAGGTTCTTTCCATAGTTTGGCTATTGTGGACATTGCTGCTATAAACATTCGGGTGCATGTGTCCCTTTGGATCACTACATTTGTATCTTTAGGGTAAATACCCAATAGTGCAATTGCTGGGTCATAGGGCAGTTCTATTTTCAACATTTTGAGGAACCTCCATGCTGTTTTCCAGAGTGGCTGCACCAGCTTGCATTCCCACCAACAGTGTAGGAGGGTTCCCCTTTCTCCGCATCCTCGCCAGCATCTGTCATTTCCTGACTTGTTGATTTTAGCCATTCTGACTGGTGTGAGGTGATATCTCATTGTGGTTTTGATTTGTATTTCCCTGATGCCAAGTGATATGGAGCACTTTTTCATGTGTCTGTTGGCCATCTGGATGTCTTCTTTGCAGAAATGTCTGTTCATGTCTTCTGCCCATTTCTTGATTGGATTATTTGTTCTTTGGGTGTTGAGTTTGCTAAGTTCTTTATAGATTCTGGACACTAGTCCTTTATCTGATATGTCGTTTGCAAATATCTTCTCCCATTCTGTCAGTTGTCTTTTGATTTTGTTAACTGTTTCCTTTGCTGTGCAAAAGCTTTTGATCTTGATGAAATCCCAGTAGTTCATTTTTTCCCTTGCTTCCCTTGCCTTTTGCGTTGTTCCTAGGAAGATGTTGCTGCGGCAGAGGTCGAAGAGGTTGCTGCCCGTGTTCTCCTCAAGGATTTTGATGGATTCCTTTCGTACATTGAGGTCCTTCATCCATTTTGAGTCTATTTTTGTGTGTGGTGTAAGGAAATGGTCCAATTTCATTTTTCTGCATGTGGCTGTCCAATTTTCCCAGCACCATTTATTGAAAAGGCTGTCTTTTTTCCATTGGACATTCTTTCCTGCTTTGTCGAAGATTAGTTGACCATAGAGTTGAGGGTCTATTTCTGGGCTCTCTATTCTGTTCCATTGATCTATGTGTCTGTTTTTGTGCCAGTACCATGCTGTCTTGATGATGACAGCTTTGTAATAGAGCTTGAAGTCCGGAATTGTGATGCCACCAACGTTGGCTTTCTTTTTCAATATCCCTTTGGCTATTCGAGGTCTTTTCTGGTTCCATATAAATTTTAGAATTATTTGTTCCATTTCTTTGAAAAAGATGGATGGTACTTTGATAGGAATTGCATTAAATGTGTAGATTGCTTTAGGTAGCATAGACATTTTCACAATATTTATTCTTCCAATCCAGGAGCATGGAACATTTTTCCATTTCTTTGTGTCTTCCTCAATTTCTTTCATGAGTACTTTATAGTTTTCTGAGTATAGATTCTGTGTCTCTTTGGTTAGGTTTATTCCTAGGTATCTTATGGTTTTGGATGCAATTGTAAATGGGATTGACTCCTTAATATCTCTTTCTTCTGTCTTGCTGTTGGTGTAGAGAAATGCAACTGATTTCTGTGCATTGATTTTATATCCTGACACTTTACTGAATTCCTGTATAAGTTCTAGCAGTTTTGGAGTGGAGTCTTTTGGGTTTTCCACATATAGTATCATATCATCTGCGAAGAGTGATAATTTGACTTCTTCTTTGCCGATTTGGATGCCTTTAATTTCCTTTTGTTGTCTGATTGCTGAGGCTAGGACCTCTAGTACGATGTTGAATAGCAGTGGTGATAATGGACATCCCTGCCGTGTTCCTGACCTTAGCGGAAAAGCTTTCAGTTTTTCTCCATTGAGAATGATATTTGCGGTGGGTTTTTCATAGATGGCTTTGATGATATTGAGGTATGTGCCCTCTATCCCTACACTTTGAAGAGTTTTGATCAGGAAGGGATGTTGTACTTTGTCAAATGCTTTTTCAGCATCTATTGAGAGTATCATATGGTTCTTGTTCTTACTTTTATTGATGTGTTGTATCACATTGACTGATTTGCGGATGTTGAACCAACCTTGCAGCCCTGGAATAAATCCCACTTGGTCGTGGTGAATAATCTTTTTAATGTACTGTTGAATCCGATTGGCTAGTATTTTGTTGAGTATTTTCGCATCTGTGTTCATCAAGGATATCGGTCTATAGCTCTCTTTTTTGGTGGGATCCTTGTCTGGTTTTGGGATCAAGGTGATGCTGGCCTCATAAAATGAGTTTGGAAGTTTTCCTTCCATTTCTATTTTTTGGAACAGTTTCAGGAGAATAGGAATTAGTTCTTCTTTAAATGTTTGGTAGAATTCCCCCGGGAAGCCGTCTGGCCCTGGGCTTTTGTTTGTTTGGAGATTTTTAATGACTGTTTCAATCTCCTTACTGGTTATGGGTCTGTTCAGGCTTTCTATTTCTTCATGGTTCAGTTGTGGTAGTTTATATGTTTCTAGGAATGCATCCATTTCTTCCAGATTGTCAAATTTATTGCCGTAGAGTTGCTCATAGTATGTTCTTATAATAGTTTGTATTTCCTTGGTGTTAGTTGTGATCTCTCCTCTTTCATTCATGATTTTATTTATTTGGGTCCTTTCTCTTTTCTTTTTGATAAGTCGGGCCAGGGGTTTATCAATTTTATTAATTCTTTCAAAGAACCAGCTCCTAGTTTCGTTGATTTGTTCTATTGTTTTTTTGGTTTCTATTTCATTGATTTCTGCTCTGATCTTTATGATTTCTCTTCTCCTGCTGGGCTTAGGGTTTCTTTCTTGTTCCTTCTCCAGCTCCTTTAGGTGTAGGGTTAGGTTGTGTACCTGAGACCTTTCTTGTTTCTTGAGAAAGGCTTGTACCGCTATATATTTTCCTCTCAGGACTGCCTTTGTTGTGTCCCACAGATTTTGAACCGTTGTATTTTCATTATCATTTGTTTCCATGATTTTTTTCAATTCTTCTTTAATTTCCCGGTTGACCCATTCATTCTTTAGAAGGATACTGTTTAGTCTCCATGTATTTGGGTTCTTTCCAAACTTCCTTTTGTGGTTGAGTTCTAGCTTTAGAGCATTGTGGTCTGAAAATATGCAGGGAATGATCCCAATCTTTTGATACCGGTTGAGTCCTGATTTAGGACCGAGGATGTGATCTATTCTGGAGAATGTACCATGTGCACTAGAGAAGAATGTGTATTCTGTTGCTTTGGGATGAAATATTCTGAATATATCTGTGATGTCCATCTGGTCCAGTGTGTCATTTAAGGCCTTTATTTCCTTGCTGATCTTTTGCTTGGATGACCTGTCCATTTCAGTGAGGGGAATATTAAAGTCCCCTACTATTATTGTATTGTTGTTTATGTGTTTCTTTGATTTTGTTATTAATTGGTTTATATAGTTGGCTGCTCCCACGTTGGGGGCATAGATATTTAAAATTGTTAAATCTTCTTGTTGGACAGACCCTTTGAGTATGATATAGTGTCCTTCCTCATCTCTTATTACAGTCTTTGGCTTAAAATCTAATTGATCTGATATAAGGATTGCCACTCCTGCTTTCTTCTGATGTCCATTAGCATGGTAAATTCTTTTCCACCCCCTCACTTTAAATCTGGAGGTGTCTTCGGGCTTAAAATGTGTTTCTTGGAGGCAACATATAGATGGGTTTTGTTTTTTTATCCATTCTGATACCCTGTGTCTTTTGACAGGGGCATTTAGCCCATTCACATTCAGGGTAACTATTGAGAGATATGAATTTAGTGCCATTGTATTGCCTGTAAGGTGACTGTTACTGTATATGGTCTCTGTTCCTTTCTGATCTACCACTTGTAGGCTCTCTCTTTGCTTAGAGGACCCCTTTCAATATTTCCTGTAGAGCTGGTTTGGTATTTGCAAATTCTTTCAGTTGTTGTTTGTCCTGGAAGCTTTTAATCTCTCCTTCTATTTTCAATGATAGCCTAGCTGGATATAGTATTCTTGGCTGCATGTTTTTCTCGTTTAGTGCTCTGAAAATATCATGCCAGCTCTTTCTGGCCTGCCAGGTCTCTGTGGATAAGTCAGCTGCCAATCTAATATTTTTACCATTGTATGTTACAGACTTCTTTTCCCGGGCTGCTTTCAGGATTTTCTCTTTGTCATTGAGACTTGTAAATTTTACTATTATGTGACGGGGTGTGGGCCTATTCTTATTTATTTTGAGGGGCATTCTCTGAACCTCCTGAATTTTGATGCTTGTTCCCTTTGCCATATTGGGGAAATTCTCCCCAATAATTCTCTCCAGTATACCTTCTGCTCCCCTCTCACTTTCTTCTTCTTCTGGAATCCCAATTATTCTAATGTTGTTTCGTCTTATGGTGTCACTTATTTCTCGAATTCTCCCCTCGTGGTCCAGTAGCTGTTTGTCCCTCTTTTGATCAGCTTCTTTATTCTCTGTCATTTGGTCTTCTATATCACTAATTCTTTCTTCTGCCTCATTTATCCTAGCAGTGAGAGCCTCCATTTTTGATTGCACCTCATTAATAGCTTTTTTGATTTCAACTTGGTTAGATTTTAGTTCTTTTATTTCTCCAGAAAGGGCTTTTATATCTCTCGAGAGGGTTTCTCTAATATCTTCCATGCCTTTTTCGAGCCCGGCTAGAACCTTGAGAATTGTCATTCTGAACTCTAGATCTGACATATTACCGATGTCTGTATTGATTAGGTCCCTAGCCTTCAGTACTGCCTCTTGTTCTTTTTTTTGTGGTGAATTTTTACGTCTTGTCATTTTGTCCAGATAAGAGTAAATGAAGGGGCAAGTAAAATACTAAAAGGGTGGCAACAACCCCAGGAAAATATGCTTTAGCCAAATTAGAAGAGATCCAAAATCGTGAGTGGGGAGAAAGGGGATAAAAAGAGGTTCAAAAAGGAAGAAAGAAAAAAGAAAAAAAAAAAAAAAAAAAAAAGAAAAGAATTTTTTTTTAAAAAAGAAAACACCTAAGAAAAATGTAAAAATATATATATATATATATTAGATAAACTAGTAAAAAATCGTTAAAAAAGAAAAAGGTAACAGTTAAAAAAAAAAAAAAATTTTACCCGAAGGCGAGAAAAAAAAAAAAAATGAAAAAGAAAAAATTAAATTAACTGCAAGACTAAAAAAAATCACAGGAAAAAAGCCATGATTTCCGTGCTTGGCTTTCTCCTCCTCTGGAATTCTGCTGCTCTCCTTGGTATTGAAACCGCACTCCTTGGTAGGTGAGCTTGGTCTCGGCTGGATTTCTTGTTGATCTTCTGGGGGAGGGGCCTGTTGTAGTGATTTTCAAGTGTCTTTGCCCCAGGCGGAATTACACCGCCCTTACCCGGGGCCGGGGTGAGTAATCCGCTCGGGTTTGCTTTCAGGAGCTTTTGTTCCCTGAGCGCTTTCCGTAGAGTTCCAGAGGACGGGAATACAAATGGCGGCCTCCTGGTCTCCGGCCCGGAGGAGCCGAGAGCCCAGGGCCCCACTCCTCAGTGCGCCCTCAGAGAACAGCGCCCAGTTACTCCCGTCTGCCTGACCTCCGGCCGCGCTCCGAGCTCACCGAGCCTGCGACCGGTTCAAGGTAACACGGAGCTGCGAGCTTACTGTCGGCTCTGTCTCTGTAGCCGGCTTTCCCGTTCCAATACCCGCAAGCTCTGCGACACTCAGACACCCCCGATCCTTCTGTGACCCTGCGGGACCTGAGGCCACGCTGACCCCGCGTGGGCTTCGCTCCGGTTTAGCCTCTGGAGCGATGTCCCTCCGCGGAACAGACTTTTAAAAGTCCTGATTTTGTGCGCGGTTGCTCCGCCGCTTGCCGGGAGCCGGCCCCTCCCCCCGGGGTCTATCCTCCCGTCGCTTTGGATTCACTACTCCGCCGGTCCTACCTTTCAGAAAGTGGTTGTTTTTCTGTTTCCAGAATTGCTGTTCTTCTTCTCTTCGATCTGCCGATGGATTTTCAGGTGTTTGCAATCTTTAGATAAGCTATCTAGCTGATCTCCGGCTAGCTGAAGCAGTCTCAGCTTGCTACTTCTCCGCCATCTTGACTCCTCCCCCGGCTTATGTGTCTAGGGTGTGTTTTAATATGTGATAAATGTTACAAAGATTGGTAGGGAAAAAGTCGGGTTTAGGACATATTAAAAAATAAAAGCAATTTACATCAAAGTAATATAATCCATAAGTAAACTATTTAAAAGAAGAAGAAAGTCAAACAGATGTGCCCAGTTGAAGAAGAAATGAAATATAGTATACCCATGTCTAAAATAGAAATACTTATCACAAATCTTAAAACCTCCCTAGGAATGTCCACAATAGCCGAACTACGGAAGAGACTAGATGTCCATCAACAGATGAATGGATAAAGAAGTTATGGTGTACATATACAATGGAATACTATGCAACCATCAAAAATGAAATCTTGCCTTTTACAACACTGTAGATGGAACTAGAGGGTATTATGCTAAATGAAATAAGTCAATCAGAGAAAGACATATGCTCATATGATCTCTCTGATACGTGAAATTTAAGAAGCAAGTTAGAGGATCATTGGGAAAGAGGCAAAAAAAATGAAACAAGAAGAAACCAGAGAAGGAGACAAACCATAAGAGACTCTTAATCTGAAACAAACTGAAGGTTGCTGGAGGGAATTGGGGTGGGGGAAGGGTAACTGGCTGATGGACATTGAGGGGGGCATGTGTGGTAATGAACACTGGGTATTATATAAGACTGATGGATCACAGACCTGTACCCCTGAAACAAATAAAATATTATACGTTAATTAATTGGATTAAAATTTAAAAAATAAAATAATATAAAATTACGATCATGATACAGATTTTTAAAAAAAAGAAGAAGAACTTCCCTAAGATCTGAAAGTATTTAAGAAAATATAGATCCGGGGAAAAGTGGCAAACCCCCGATAATCAAATGGTAACATTATCAATGTATCTGCTTCTCAGACTGGGGCTATGTGTCCCCAACAGCACTGGGCTGCCTGCCTATAATAAAGCCAAATGAAGGGATCCTGGGTGGCTCAGTTGGTTAAGTGACTGCCTTCAGCTCAGGTCATGATCCTGGAGTCCTGGATCCATGCTTGGAGTCTGCTTCTCCCTCTGACCTGCCCCCTTCTCATGCTCTTTCTCTCCTAAATAAATAAATAAAATCTCGAAAAAAAAATAGACTTTAAAAATAAATAAAACAAAATGAAAAACATATGCATCTTCTTAGAAACTCATCTTTATTAAACTTTGGAAGTAATATGATAACCAGAGATATATTATGGTATAGAAAGAAGAACTCATGTTATTTAAATAAAACAGAACCTTTTTAATAAATGTGATGCTTGCTTAAGGTTACTTAGGGCTACTGGCATCCTAGACTCCCCAGGTTATGTGGCCGCCTCCCTTCAGCCAGGCCAGTTTTGTTGAAAAGTTTAAGAAGTACCTTTATCTGATGCCAGGGTTTTTTTTTTTTAACATTTATCTTTTTAATAAATATATAATGTATTTTTATCCCCAGGGGTACAGATCTGTGAATCGCCAGATTAACACACTTCACAGCACTCACCATAGCACATACCCTCCCCAATGTCCATAACCCCACCCCCCTCTCCCAACACCCCCTCCCCCCAGCAACCCTCAGTTTGTTTTGTGAGATTAAGAGTCACTTATGGTTTGTCTCCCTCCCAATCCCATCTTGTTTTATTCTTCTCCCACCCCCTTAACCACCCCCATGTTGCATCTCCACTTCCTCATATCAGGAAGATCATATGACAGTTGTCTTTCTCCGATTGACTTATTTCGCTAAGCATGATACCCTCTAGTTCCGTCCATGTTGTCGCAAATGACAAGATTTCATTTCTTTTGATGGCTGCATAGTATTCCATTGTGTATATATACCACATCTTCTTGATCCATTCATCTGTTGATGGACATCTAGGTTCTTTCCATAGTTTGGCTATTGTAGACATTGCTGCTATAAACATTCGGGTGCACATGCCCCTTCGGATCACTACGTTTGTATCTTTGGGGTAAATACCCAGTAGTGCAATTGCTGGGTCATAGGGCAGTTCTATTTTCAACATTTTGAGGAACCTCCATGCTGTTTTCCAGAGTGGTTGCTCCAGCTTGCATTCCCAACAGCAGTGTAGGAGGGTTCCCCTTTCTCCGCATCCTCACCAGCATCTGTCATTTCCTGACTTGTTAATTTTAGCCATTCTGACTGGTGTGAGGTGATATCTCGTTGTGGTTTTGATTTGTATTTCCCTGATGCCGAGTGATGTGGAGCCCTTTTTCATGCGTCTGTTGGCCATCTGAATGTCTTCTTTGCAGAAATGTCTGTTCATGTCTTCTGCCCATTTCTTTTTTTTTTTAATTTTTTATTTTTTATAAACATATATTTTTATCCCCAGGGATACAGGTCTGTGAATCACCAGGTTTACACACTTCACAGCACTCACCGAAGCACACACCCTCCCCAATGTCCATAACCCCACCCCCATTCTCCCAACCCCCCCCCCCCCCGGCAACCCTCAGTTTGTTTTGTGAGATTAAGAGTCACTTATGGTTTGTCTTCTGCCCATTTCTTGATTGGATTATTTGTTCTTTGGGTGTTGAGTTTGATTCGTTCTTTATAGATTTTGGACACTAGCCCTTTATCTGATATGTCGTTTGCAAATATCTTCTCCCATTCTGTCAGTTGTCTTTTGGTTTTGTTAACTGTTTCCTTTGCTGTGCAAAAGCTTTTGATCTTGATGAAATCCCAATAGTTCATTTTTGCCCTTGCTTCTCTTGCCTTTGGCGATGTTCCTAGGAAGAAGTTGCTGCGGCTGAGGTTGAAGAGGTTGCTGCCTGTGTTCTCCTCAAGGATTTTGATGGATTCCTTTCTCACATTGAGGTCTTTCATCCATTTTGAGTCTATTTTCATGTGTGGTGTAAGGAAATGGTCCAATTTCATTTTTCTGCATGTGGCTGTCCAATTTTCCCAGCACCATTTATTGAAGAGGCTGTCTTTTTTCCATTGGACATTCTTTCCTGCTTTTTCAAAGATTAGTTGACCATAGAGTTGAGGGTCTATTTCTGGGCTCTCTATTCTGTTCCATTGATCTATGTGTCTGTTTTTGTGCCAGTACCATGCTGTCTTGATGATGACAGCTTTGTAATAGAGCTTGAAGTCCGGAATTGTGATGCCACCAACTTTGGCTTTCTTTTTCAATATTCTTTTGGCTATTCGAGGTCTTTTCTGGTTCCATATAAATTTTAGGATTATTTGTTCCATTTCTTTGAAAAAAAATGGGTGGGATTTTGATAGGGATTGCATTAAATGTGTAGATTGCTTTAGGTAGCATAGACATTTTCACAATATTTGTTCTTCCAATCCAGGAGCATGGAACATTTTTCCATTTCTTTGTGTCTTCCTCAATTTCTTTCATGAGTACTTTATAGTTTTCTGAGTATAGATTCTGTGCCTCTTTGGTTAGGTTTATTCCTAGGTATCTTATGGTTTGGGGTGCAATTGTAAATGGGATTGACTCCTTAATTTCTGTTTCTTTTGTCTTGTTGTTGGTGTAGAGAAATGCAACTGATTTCTGTGCATTGATTTTATATCCTGACACTTTACTGAACTCCTGTACAAGTTCTAGCAGTTTTTGAGTGGAGTCTTTTGGGTTTTCCACATATAGTATCATATCATCTGTGAAGAGTGATAGTTTGACTTCTTCTTTACTGATTTGGATGCCTTTAACTTCCTTTTGTTGTCTGATTGCTGAGGCTAGGACTTCTAGTACTATGTTGAATAGCAGTGGTGATAATGGACATCTGATGCTAGTTTTATCTTTAGGAGGTATGCCTTTGATTTAGAGAGCTCCAGGAAAAAGAAAAAATAAAAATAAAAAAAGGAAAAAAACCTTCGCTCATACAGTTTGAAATTCTCTTAATTTTGTCTACACAACAATTATTTCAAACAAAATGCGCCAGAGGAATTATGCTTACATTAAGCATTCATACTTTAGAATGGCTTATATCGTTCATATATTTTCTTGATACCTGAAACTAACTGCATTTAGAAATTGGAGGCAGAAAGAAAGATATCTAACAGTCAGGGTTCCTGGGGAAAAGAAGTTGCCAACTTCACGGTCTGGTTTTTTGTTTGTTTGTTGTTTTTTAGAGAAAGAGAGAGCATGAGGGGGAGAAGGTCAGAGGAAGAAGCAGACTCCCTGCTGAGCAGGAAGCCCAATATGGGACTCAATCCTGGGACTCCAAGATCATAACCTGAGCTGAAGGCAGTTGCTTAACCAACTGAGCCACCCAGGTGCCCCTATGGTCTGGTTTGATGGGACTCTTTACCAAAATTTGGCAAAGTACAGGGAAACCATAAGGGAATCCCAGGGAGGTAATAACAGTGGAATGCCACACTATTACCATACTAGGCCCAAAGGAGTGGGGAACAGAGTGACTTTCAAAAATTAGGAGTATGGAGGTTCCTCAAATATTTAAAAAAATATAGTCACCCTATGATCCAATAACTTCGCTACTGAGTATTTACCCCCCCCCAAAAAAAACCCACTAATTCAAAATTACATATATATATATATATATATATGTATATATATATATATACACACACATATATAGTAAATAATGCTGCAACAAACATAAGGATATAGATGTGTGTGTGTGTGTGTGTGTGTGTATCCCTGCAGCATTATTTACAATAGCCAAGATATAAAAGCAGCCCAAATGTCCATCAGTAGAAGAGTGGATAAAGATGTAGTGTACATATATATAATGGAACATTAATCATGCGTCAGAAAAAAAAGAGAGATTGTGCCATTTGTGACAACATGGATGGATCTAGAGGGTATAATGCTAAGTGAAATAAGTCAGTCAAACGGGCACCTGGGTGGCTCAGTTGGTTAACCTTCTGACTCTTGATTTCCATTCAGTCATGAGCTCAGGGTTGTGAGATAAAGCCCTACCCTGGATTCTATGCTCAGCGCAGGGTCTGCTTGGGATTCTCCCCCTCCCTCTGCTCCTCCACCTGCTTACACTATAAATAAATAAATAATAAGATCTTTTTAAAAAGTCAGTCAGAGAAAGACAAATGCTATATTTCATTCATATGTGGAATTAAAGAAACAAAACGGGGACAGGGGGAAGACTCTTAAATACAGAGAACAAGCTGGAGGTCACCAGAGAAAAGGGGATTAAGAGTACACTTACCATGATGAGCACTGGATAATGTTTAGAACTGCCGAATCATTACATTGTCTATATGCAATACACACACACACACACACACACACACACACATATGACCTGAAACTAAATAACACAGTACTGGAAACTATTAATTGTACTTCAATTTAAAAAAAATATGTGTATTCTTTTGTTATTTTTTTTAAAGATTTTATTTATTTATTTAAGAGAGAGAGCATGAGAGAATGAGAGAGCACAAGCAGGGGGAGTGGGAGAGGCAGAGGGAGAAGCAGATGCCCCACTGAGCAGAGAGCCCAATGCGGGGCTCTATCCCAGAATCCCCCAACCATGACCTGAGCAGAAGGCAGATGCTTAACTGACAACCAACTGAGCCACCCAGGTGCCCATCTCTATATTCTTATTTGAAATGTAAATAAATTATATATATATATATATATATATGAAGTATAAATATATTTTTGGTATAAATATTTGATATATATATATATTTGGTATATATATTTGATATATATATGTATATTTTTAAAAGGGTTAGTGGAAACAATACAAAGAAAGCCACAAGATGGGATCTATTGCCTTCAATAGAGGGAAAAGGTCAGTCCACAGGGACCCTGCAGAGAAAAAACTGGGGGAATATACCCCGTCTCAGGTCCTCCCTCCCCTGCCAGTTTCTGATCTCCACCTGGTTGGAAGCTATTGGAAGCAGAAGGCCAAGGAGCCCATGGAAGCTATGGGAACAAATCAGCCTGCAGGGCACAGAGCAGACTGCAGGGAAGTGAAGAGTTGATCTGGAAGGAAAAACAGAAGGTGTCCAGTGTTTGAGGACTAAAGGGGGGAAGATTAAATGGGCCAGGAGGTGCTGGCAGCAGGGTGGAAGAGATAAATATTAAAAAGACTGAAAATGTTTAAACAATGAAAGACCTTGGGTTCTGTTTTCAAAAACTTAAAGCTTTGGGGCACCTGGGTGGCTCAGTGATTTCAGCTCAGGTCATGCTCTCAGGGTCGTAAGATGGAGCCCTGCATCAGGCTCTGTGCTCCCTGCAGAGTCTGCTTGAGATTCCGTCTCTCCCTCTCCCCTCTGCCCCTCCCCTCCCCACTCTCTCTCTCTTTCTCTCTCTCTCTCTCTCTCTCAAAATAAATAAATCTTTTTTAAAAAACCTTAAAGCTTTAATATTAAAAAAAGATTTAGAAAATATGGATGGTAGGGTTCCTGGGTGGCTCAGTGGGTTAAACCTCTGCCTTCGGCTCAGGTCATGATCTCGGGGTCCTGGGGTCGAGCCCCACATCAGGCTCTCTGCTCAGCAGGAAGCCTCTTTCCCCCTCTCTCTCTGCCTACTAGTGATCTCTCTCTCTCTCTCTCTGTCTGTCAAATAAATAAATAAAATCTTAAAAAAGAAAGAAAGAAAATATGGATGGTAGGTCTCTGTGGAAAGTACAAAAGATCACTACAGATGCTAGAGGTAACTAAAATGGAAACATGCAGGATGACAAGAAACAGTCACATGTGATGAGTAATGAGTCTCCTGGATGCAGTGACTGCTCCAAGCACAGGCATGGGACCATCAGGGCAACAAGAATCCTTCCCTGGGCTTGTACAAACTGAGGAGAAAACCATATTTCCTTTTGCATCACCAAGATGGAATGCTGAAATTCTGGCACTGCCTAAAGCCATACCCTATGCCCCATGGAAAATTCCAACCTGCAGTGGCAGAGAATGAGGCCACGCACAGTGCAGGGTAATGAAGAAAGAGAAAAAGTCCCCATGGTAGAAACTGCATTATCTCTGAGGTTACTGCATTCTGTCCTTCCCTTTTGTATGAAGCAGTAAATTGTCCCCTTTACTAGACTGGTTTGAAGTAGGCTTCTGTTACTTGCCAAAAGAATCCTAACGTAGTCCCTATATTATGGGTAGGGTTGTGCCTCCCCTCCAAAAAAGATATGTTGAAGTCCTAGTGCCCAGTATCCCCAAATATGACCTCATGTGGATATAGGGTCTTTACAGAAGTAATCAAGTTAAAATGAGGTCATTAAGGTGGGCCCAATCCAATACGATTGGCATTCTTATAGAAAGGTGAAATCTGGAGACAGATTTATACAGAGAAAAACACCATGTGAAAAATAGAATCAGGCTGCCACGAGCCAAGAACCACCAGAAGCAAGGAGAGGGCCTTCAAAAGAGACTTCCTTCCCAGCCTCAGAAGGAAGGAACAGTGCCAAAGTCTTAATTCAGACTTCTAGACAACATAATTCTGCTGTTGGGTCGCCTGGGTGGCTCAGTCAGTTAAGCATCTGCCTTTGGCTCAGGTCATGATCTCAGGCTCCTGAGATCAAGCCCCGCATTGGGCTCCCTGCTCAGCGGGGTGTCTGCTTTCCTGCTTCATCTCCCACTCACTCATGCTCACTCTCTCAAATAAATAAATCAAAGCTTTTAAAAAAATTATATATATATATATATATATATATATATGTGCGTGTGTGTATATACGTATGTGTGTATATATATATATGTACGTATACACACACACACATATAATTTCTACTGTTTAAGCCACTCAATCTGAGATACTTTGTTCACAATGGCTCTAGCAAAACTACGACTCCCCATAACCACGAAGTAGCAGAAAGGCTTTGTATATAGAATTGAACAAGATGATTTCCAAAGTCTCCCAGCTCAGAGATGTGGTCCCTTCAGATGTGGGTAATTAGCCCACAGGAACCGAAAGTTGAGTCTCTTTCCCTGTGAATGGCATAGTTCAGAGACGGCCTCACAGTCCTCCACAAGGCCCAACATCTAACATGGTCTGCCAGCCACGTGGCCTTTACTGAAGGTTTCTTATTCATATTCATTAAGTACAAACACCAAAGAAGAAAACAAAGATAGTAGAAAGCTTCAGGGATCCTTGTGAATTATATGGAGAAAATATAATAGATAGGCATAAAGCAACTTAGACAAACCAATCTTATGAAAGGATACAAACTAATATCCATGATTCATCATTTCTAGTGAAGCATCATTACAGACCCCTCTGCCCTCGTGCACTCCAGGGCGCCTGGGTTGCTCAGTCATTAAGCCTCTGCCTTCGGCACAGGGCATGATCTCAGGGTCTTGGGATGGAGCCCTGCATTGGGCTCCCTGCTCAGCAGGGAACCTGCTTCTGCCTCTCTCCCTCTGCCTGCCACTCCCCCTGCTTGTTGTCCCTCTCTCTTTCTTTATCAAATAAATAAAATCTTAAAAAAAAAAAAAAAAGCCCCAGGCAAAATCTTTGTTTAAATTGTTCCTGAGACTTACATAGTTCCCCAAATATGAAATCTACCTATAAAAAAATGGGAAAAATAAAATCAATACTAAACTTGTTTTTTCAAATGAGGTGTTTTTTGTTTTTTGTTTTTTTAATTTTCAAGTTGCTGACCTGCGAGACTCCACACTTATTCCAATGGTTCATTTACTACTCATTTGGAAATTGTATTAGTCCAACAACCAAATCCACTGTTGCTAGTTTAAGGAGTAGGAATTTTTATTAGAGAGTATTAGCCACCTTATGGAATCTCTAAGGGAGTCAAGGAAGCAAACCTAGGCATTACGCAGCCAGAAACAATATCTGGAAGTAGGCTGCAGGAATGTTCTGGCCAGAATTCCAGGGGTGCCACCTCAAGTTACTTTGCACCTCAGACTTTGTGGATCAGAACCTTGAACCTCCACCAGAACAGGCCCAGAAGAACCAAATGCTTCCACTTGGATCCCTTGCAAGAAGAACTCATAGCTCTGCCTGACCACTGCCCCCAGTGGCTCTCTTTTCCTTCCACAGCCCTTGTTCAGTGGCCCTGTTTGGCAAAACCAACCACATGTGGGCCCCCAAATCCAAAATGTCCAAGAAATGTATCTCATAGCTCCCCAGCCCTTTCCCTATGGGCAAGCATATGTGAAGAGTGAACCAATCCACTCCATCTGCCACAAAATTACTTCAGAACTAGTTTGTCATCACAGGAGAAAACTATGTATCGTATTGTATGATCAGATACAGCTTTCTCACACACACACACACACACACACACACACACACACACACTTTAGTGGCTTTGATTGGACACTTTATTTTCATTATTGGCTCTGAAAATCTTTTTCGTCTCCAAAGAATATAATCCAATGCCAAACAGGATTAGTTTCCACCACTGATGGCATTCAAAATCTTGTGCCATAAGAATGAAACTTTTGAGTTGCCTGGGTGGCTCAATCAGTTAAGTATCTGCCTTTGGCTCAAGTCATGATCCCAGGGCCCTGGGATGGAGTCCCTCTTGGGGCTCCCTGCTCAGTGGGGAGTCTGCTTCTCCCTTTCCCTCTGCCCTTCCACCTGCTTGTGCTCTGTCTCTCTCTCTCTCTCAAATAAATAAGCAAAATCTTAAAAAAAAAAAAAAAAAAAGGAGGGGGGGACAAAACTTTTTTCCAAAAGATTCCACAAAAAGTTTGTACAATAGTGTCATTATTGGAAGCCATGTTTAGCATCCCAGAGCTCCTACTTTGCAAGGGATGGCACTCATCCAGACAGAGACATTCTTGAAATTTTGCTTTTTTAATCAACCATATTCAGTGATAGACACTCCTCATTAGAGCTACTCTCCAGCATCCTCGCAGGTCAACTGCCAGAACACCTGATGGTGAGCAAAGCCCATTGCCATCTGGCTTCCTGCCAGAATCCTTACAACTGTCAGCTTTGCAAAAGAAGCTTCTAGCTAATTGGTCTTCTGAGAAACAGCTCTGCAAGGACTCAGTACTTAGATGGAAGGTCTCTCCTAAAACAAGCATACATCAAAAAATCACATTGCCGTTTCCCCCTTCAGTTTGGTTTGGTTTGGCCTCTTTTTAAGATTCTAATGACCTGGGGCCCTGGGTGGCTCAGTTGTTAATGCTGCTGCCTTCAGCTCAGTTCAGGATCCCAGGATCCTGGGATCAGCCCCACCTTGGGCTCCCTGCTTGGTGGGAAGCCTGCTTCTCCCTGTCCCAATCCCCCTGCTTGTGTTCCCTCTCTCCCTGTGTCTCTCTCTGTCAAATAAAAAAATAAAATCTTAAAAAAATATATTCTAATGACCTAAAATCGATTCCATTCACATATTTCACTGTATATTCTTAGACTTAGCACTTTTGCTCTGCCAATATGAAATTCTGGGCCAGATCCAAAACCTTACTCAGAGTTCAGACTCTGTTCTCCTTTTAGGCAAGGGAACTCTCTTCACAGATGCATTAGTAAGTGTTGTTAGTTTTATTTTTAGTGTGCACATTTTCATTTTTGTAGGTACCCGTAAGATTTATATTTGGGAGAAAATGAGAAGAAATGAGGATTATCTAAATCATACCAATTTAAATTATTTGCTGATGTGATTTTACTTGTAAATGACATTACATGACCACCACCAGGACCAAGATGGAGGCAAATCAAGGAGCTATAAGTCGAGACTACCTACGGTATAAACTCATCCCAGCCATTCCACTCACTTCCCAGTAACATGATGCGATTTCATCTTATAAACTTTTCAGACTCTACTTAGCACATCATGGCAGTGTTACTAGGTACACACAATGCCCCAACCCACTGTAGATTCCCAGTAAGTTCCAGCACACAAGAACGCTAAAGAAATGACAGGCCTCACGGTCAGGTGAACTGTGAATCTAATGAAGGTAACCATCAGAGGCCTCTCACCTGCAGGACTCCTAATGATATCCTGGAGGGTGTCTAGACACGTGTCCACATGTTCATAGATTTTTATAAAATTTGCAAAGGTAAGATGTCTTCACCATAATCCATGAAGACCCTGGTCTCCTTCCAATCTAACTTCCTCTTTTATCTGTTGGCATTAGCATTTTTGGGATCCAAGTAAGGGGAATAGACTGGGGAATCATTTATTTTGCATAGTTTTCTGGTTCACAGTTGCATCCATGCACACTTACGTTGTAAACAGCTATTCCAGAACAGGGATGGCATCCAGGAATACATGTAGAGCACACTATACCACTCACTCAAAGTCAAGACCCAAAGGCTAAGTGCCAGAAGTCATGTGATATCATGCCCACCAGCTTACAGGGAGTGGGTAAGAAATAGGGTCTGAGAAACTCTATATTTGTTGGGGTTTTCCAGAAAAAAATAAAAGAATAGGTAGATAGGTAGATAGATGGATAGATGATAGATAAATAGATAGATAGATACGGAGATATAAAGAGAAAGAGAGACTTATTAAACAGAATTGGCTCATGCAACTGTGGAGACTAAGAGTTCCATAATCAGCAAGCTGGAGACCCAGGAGAGCCAAAATGGATAAATTCCAGTCTGAATGCCAGCAGGCTCAAGGCCCAAGAAGAGACCATTTTTCAGTTCAGTCCAAAGGCAAAAAAAAAAAAAAAAAAAAAAAAAAAATACCCATGTCTCTGCTCAAACAGCCAAGTGGAAAGACATCCCTCAGGTCTTCAACTGATTAGGTAAAGCCCATCCATATTGAAGAAAGCAACCTGCATTACTCAGTCTATTGATACAAATCTTAATCTCACCCAGAAACACCCTCACAGATGCACCCAGAATAATATTTGGCCAAATGTCTGGGTGCCCAACAGCCCAGTCAAGTTGACACATAAAATTAAACATCACATATACCAAGCCAGAAAATCCTGCCAAACCTTACAAACAGCTCAGATACGATGGAATCTTAGCAGAGATTTCCCCAAATTTGACAACAATCCTAAAACTTAAATAACATTACCCATAATGAATTTTGAAACTGAAACAAACTTTTCAAACTATCCATAAGCAAAGAAAGTATCAAAGATGTATGTCTGGTAATTAATAAAAATATTATCTTATTTTTCTGGATTAACATTTAGTCTATGATGTTTGTCAGCTTTTCAAAACTTACAATTTGTTGTGATTTCTTCCTTCACCCTAAATAAATATCCTTTTTCATATCTAGTTTTGTGTTTGTAATTTTGGGTTCTTTCTATTAACAATGGTCTCATTGCTTAAAACTCACAAAGCCTGGGGTGCCTGGGTGGCTCAGTGGGTTAAAGCCTCTGCCTTCAGCTCAGGTCATGATCTCAGGGTCCTGGGATCTGGCCCCATGTAGGGCTCTCTGCTCGGTGGGGAGCCTGCTTCCCCCTCTCTCTGTTTCTGCCTGCCTCTCTGCCTACTTGTGATCTCTGTCATTCAAATAAATAAATAAATAAAATTTAAAAAAAAAAAAAAAAAGACTCACAAAGCCCGTCACTGAGCAGGTCTACGTCATCCCGCAGAATTGTGTCGACCCTGGCTACACGTTATAATCAACTGGGCAGCTTTTCAAAAAATTAATATCTGGGCCCCAAAGAGACCAGTTAAATGGGGATCTCTGAAATAGGGCCGACTGTGATGTTTTCTGAAAGTTCCCAGTTGAGGGATGCCTGGGTGGCTGCCTTCCACTCAGATCATGATCTCGGGGTCCTGGGATCGAGCTCCGAGTCAGGCTCCCTGCTCAGCTGGGAGCCTGCTTCTCCCTCTCCCTTTCCCCCCCGGCTTGTATTCCCTCTCTCGCTGTATCTCTCTCCGTCAAATAAATAAATAAAATCTTTTTTTAAAAAAGTTCCCAGTTGACTCTATGGTATAGCCACGTTGAAAACCACTATCCTACCATAATCTCTTCATGTTCCAGATAATGAAATAGAGGGCCAAGCTGAGGCTGAAGTCAGGAGTCACTCAGCTAGTAAGTGGTCGTAAGCCCAGACTAGAACACAACACTGGCGCACCCCTTATTGAATCATGGGAATGATCACAAATACTCTTATTGCAGATTACCGGTAGTAATCTACACTCACAGAAGGCTGCTGGCCGGGGAGACCAAGAGATGAATGTTTTAAAATCCTTAGGTAGAAACATACTGTTTACATTTGATTTTTATTCTGCTGGGGTGGAGCTCTCAAGTCCATTGAAGGTTTGGAGACAAAGGGGAGAGGATGGGGCTTATAATCAGTCTTCAAACTCCTGTGTTGACTTAAATGTCAAGGTCATGCCAGACTAAAAGCTCCTAAATATAGGTGTTCTATTTTAAGCAAAATAGTTCATTCTGTTCCCATAGCTTCATGTAAAGTTTGTCCTACATTTTTTATTTTTTTAAGGCCTTATTTGGGCCTTATTATTTAGATAACAAAAGCCACTAACACATCCTAGGACTTTATTTTCCATTTAAATGCTTGGTGAGAAATCATAACCACCTCTCCTTCCCTGGATTTCCATGGCTGGGAATCCCTGGACCTGAATGATCTTTAATATCTTTTCAAGCATGAAAACTGTTTTTATTCTATAAAATAATACAAGCCCATCATTTCCTTGGTTTTATTATTATGACTGAGAATTTACTAGGAGTTGGGGCGCCTGGGTGGCTCAGTGGGTTAAGCCTCTGCCTTCAGCTCAGGTCATGATCTCAGGGTCCTGGGATTGAGCCCCGCATCGGACTCTCTGCTCTGCAGGGAGCCTGCTTCTCCCTCTCTCTCTGCCTGCCTCTCTGCCTGCTTGTGATCTCTGTCTGTTAAATAAATAAATAAAATCTTTTAAAAAAAAAAATTTACTAGGAGTTTATAATAGGTAGGCACCATGTTTTATTGTTTTTTTTTTACAGTTGGTATTTTTTAAATGGTTTTAAACAGTTCTTTTACTGTACATGACAATAATTTTAAATATTTCAATATACATTGAATTTTAACAATTAATCTCATAGTGTCTCACTTTACTATCTGTCTTTGAATCTTTTGTATGTCTGTCTTACCTCCACAATGAGACTACAAACTTTCCACTTTGCCTCTACCTAAATAGCAAGCACCTGAAATAAAAGGTATATATATATATATATATATATATATATATATATATATATATATATGTCTTGAATACATAAAAGCCCTAATTCTTAACAATTCCATTTTTATATTTTATAATTCTCTCTAAAGGCAACGTTTAAAGACCATCTCTACAAAGTGAATGGTAGTCTACAATTAATGGAGACATGGTCACCATCTTAGTCCACTTCAGCTGCTGAAACTGAATCCCATAGACCCGAAGACTTATAAATAAGAGAAATGTATTCCCCACTGAAAGCTAAAAAGTCTAAGATCAAGGCATCTACAAATTCAGTATCTGGTGAGAGCTCAGTTCCTGGTTCATAGAAGACTGTCTTCTCACTGTGTCCTCACAGGGTGGAAGGAGCAAGAGAGCCCTCTGGGGCCTCTTGGATACAAAGGACGCTGATCTCACTCATGAAGGCTCCACCCTCATGATCTAATCACCTCCCCAAAGCCCCACCTCCGAACATTATCACAAGGGAAATCCGGTTTCAAAGAACAAAATTGGGGGAGGGGGTGTACAAACATTCTAGAGCACCACTGAACTAATCACCTGGGAGGGTCGATTTTTACCCTTCCTCAACCCCTACCCTCACCCAAACATCATTACCGCCATGCCATGTTGCGTCCTCACTATCACATATTTGTCACTGATTTCCTTTCTGCCCACTGCTGCCTCAGTCTAGGCTCTCATAGTGTCTCCTGTGCTGTTGCAGTAGCTACCTAAACCTTCCCTTCTTCTGTGGCTCCCTCCAATCTTCTTCCGTATGCTAGATACTTCTTTCCAAAATTAAAGCCCCTTCTTGGGGCACCTGGCTGGCTCAGTCAGTGGTTCGAGCCCCACAGTGGGTAGAGGGATTACTTAAAGATAAAAATCTTAAAATGAAAGCCTCTTCTTGTCACACTGTCACCTCCAACCTCCCCCAAGGACGCCAGCGGGCTGAAAGCGGGGAATAAAGTTGTCCACCACATAGTCTGCTCCTTCTGCTGTGACAGCAGCTCTGAATATTCCACACACGAATACCTCCTACATCACAGCCATAGTAAAGCACTTGCGGTTCTTTAAACTCTAGTATGAGTTTCGTCCTGCCTAGACCGTTCTTCCCCCTACTGTCTGCTTAACTAACCCATTAACATCCTTCAAGAAGCAGCTCAGCATCACTTCCTCCCTGCAACTTTTCTGACCACAGCTCTCCCAGCAACCACAGAGCTGTCCACACCATTCTTATTACACCAACATATGTTATACATGCTTTGCGTGATACCTTAATTGTCTCATGCAATTGCAGTCCATTTCCTCTTCCTAGAATGAAAGCTCCTTGAGGACAAAGAGTGCCTTTAATTATCTTTATATCCACAATGCCTCACCCAAGAGCTGGCACATGGCAGATGTGTAATATTTATTTATTTTTATCTTTTACTAACATATATGTTAATGTTAACATATTAACATTATTATTATGTTAATATGTTAACATTAATATTATTAATAATATTAATGTTATTGATATTATTGATATTATTTAACATTAATAACATTAATGTTATTAATAATATTAATATTGATATTATTAATGTTAATATTAACATAATAATGTTAACCTATTATTAGCCCCAGGGGTACAGGTCTGTGAATCGTCAGGTTTACACTTCACAGCACTCACCCTAGCACATACCCTCCCCCCATGTCCATAACCCCACCCCCCTCTCCGTACCACCCACCCCCTGGCAGCCCTCCATTTGTTTTGTGAGATTAAGAGTCTCTTATGGTTTGTCTCCCTCCCAGATGTGTAATACTTATTGAATGAATAAATAAAGCACAGTAGAGTGAGGTTAGATTCCAAAGACCGCATTAGACAAAAATCTCATGTAGTCAAGGGCACCAGGCTGGCTCAGTTGGAAGAGTATGTGATCCTTGATCTCGGGGCTGTGAGTTAGAGCCCCACACTGAGTGTAGAAATTACTTTAAAAAAAAATCTTGGGGCGCCTGGGTGGCTCAGTCAGTTAAGCATCTGCCTTCGGCTCAGGTCATGATCTCAGGTTTCTGGGATGGAGTTCTGCATCAGGCTCCCTGCTCTGTGGAGAGTCTGCTTCTCCCTTTCCCACTGTCCCTCCCCCACTTCTCATGCTGGCTCTTTCTCTCTCTCTCAAATAAATAAATAAAATCTTTATAAAAATAAAATAAAATCTTTCTTTTTAAAGTTTTATTTATTTATGTGTCAGAGAGAGAGAGAGCACACAAGCAGGGGGAGCATAAATCCCTTTACTTGCAAAAAAAAAAGACACCAGGGTGCCTGGGTGGCTCAGTCGGTTAAGCAGCTGCCTTTGGCTCAGGTCATGACGCTAGGGTCCTGGGATCAAGTCCCGCATCGGGCTTCTTGCTCAGCGGGGAGCCTGCTTCTCCCTTGCCTGTACTTGCTCTCTCCCTCTCTCTCTGTGTCAAACACATAAATAAAATCTTTAAAAAAAAAAAAAATAGACACCAGCCTAAACTGTAAACCCAATGTGGGACAAAGTCTGACAATAAAGTAGCATTGCTTAAATGAGGGGTCTGTTCTAACCACGGATAAACAAAATATCCAGATCCAGGAAGCCCGAGGAGTGACAAAAATGCTTTTGGCTCACAGTATTCTTGTAATCAACCTTCGAAAGTTCCCAAGGTTCCTACTTATACTGCCACCAGTATCCCTGGGAGATAAGACTATAGAGTCAGAGATACTCCATTTATTTCATCTCAACAGTATTCCATTTTTAGTGGCTCCCTTGAGCTCTGAGTTAGAACAACTCTAAGGCCAAGTATGGACTCAGAAGGGGAACAGTGTACATGTTGATGGACAACAGCTCCTGGGCCATCTTAACATAAGCCATGACACAATGACTCTTACGCTTGAGCAGAGAAGAAGCTGGAGAGGAAGGGGAGAAGGAGGAGGATGGCGTGAATTAAGTTCTCAGATTAACATCAAAAACTTCCCAAATCAGGGGGTGCCTGCTGGTTCAGTCACTAGAGCATGCAACTCTTGATCTCAAGGTCATGAGTTCAAGCCCCATGTAGGGCATGGAGCCTACTTAAACACAAAACAAAACAAAAAACCAAACAAACAGAACTTCCCAAGTCAGGACAGACTCAGCTAAGAATATCAGTGAATAGGAAACAATATCTACTGGAATCAGGATGGTTCCTCCTAATTAGTAGCCGAAGGAAGCTGGTTGATAAGGAAGTCATGGAGACCCAGGAGAGCCAAAATGAAATCAGTATACATAACCTGATGCTAGCTGAGTCTAAGTTAGCAAATAAGAGCTAAACTGGTTCTGGGAGAAGCAAAATGGGAGAAAAAGGCTAGGGACCAGGTGGACAGAGGAAGGACCAGGCACCGAACATCTAAGGTGCAGAGACCATGGCTACTGTAGAGCAACAGGCATACACAGCCTACCTATCTGCTAGCATGATAAGGAATTGCCTTGGCTCTTGACAGAGGAAGGCCCTAAGGAAATGAGGGTCAGTGATAGCAAAAACCCTAAATTGAGAAGAGAAAAGCTAAGTGCACAGAAGAGAATTAGGACAGATCTGGAAGGGGTTCCACAGTTTACAGGGTGGAGAACCAAGAGACAGCATGGAGATCCTGGGTTAGACAAAGGCAAGCACTGGCCTAAAGCAGGGAGGCACACAAATGCAAACAAGCCGATGTTACTGTCACAGATAGTCTAAAATCTATGGTAATTCCATTGTCCAGGCTCCTGCAGGACAGCAAGGAGATGAGATTTTTAGCCATTAGAAGTCATCGATGGAGATGGCATTGATAAAGCAGACGCTGTAGCAGCCAGAAGGATAAAATGGAAGTTAGTTAATTTACAAGTCTTAAAAGACCAGGGAAGGAAGGAGGAGGCTTTTGAAGGAAAGGGGGGGAAAAAAAAAAACCTCACCATTTTTTAAACATGGCGGGAGAAGGGAATGATGAAAACATGGGAAGACGTCCTTTCAACTTGGTAGTTAGGAGTGAGAGCGGGGGAAATAAAAGAAATTGAACTCAACTCCATTCATTGTGCCCATTCTTTGTGAGCTGTGTTCATAGTAGAACTGATGAAGGGAAAAGCTGAAACTCAGGGCTAAAATGATCCCCAGGGATTATCAGTTAACATTCATTAGCATGGGACAGCGAGAGTTCGTTACACTACACAATGAGCAAGGGAGTCACGCACAGTCTCCAAATCATTTTTTCTGTGGCAGGAGGACTGCCCCGGCAGCTGGAAGGATCAGTTTTTGAATCATGTGAGGAGAAAATGTCACGATCCCATAGTAATGATAGAGCAACAAAGGAAAATGATCTCTCTCGGCTGTTTTTAAAGGGCTAATGGTGCCCTTTGGCTCTGTCTAGTTCCAGAAATTATACACTCATGATAACTACCAAGCAGCCCCAAACAAAGGAGCCCTATTTTCCATTCTTCATCTACTCTTACTCCAATCTGCAGGGGCAAAAATAGAACGCTGTTATAATACTGGTCATAACAGGGAACAGAATGCCTCAAGCAAGAACATCTATGGAAGAAATACATTATATTTAGATTACAAAAATCACACTCAGTGGTTTATACAGCACAGACAGAAATAAAGCCGTATTTTAACATGGGCAAGTGGAACTAATCATTCTTAAAACAAAGCCTCTAATGATACAAATGAATGAATGTTCATTAAGAAAGACATACCCCCCATGATTCAGTCTTCATGATTCTTAATTAACAGCAGTGTCAGCTGGTTAAAAGAAAAGTTTTCACTCGCTTTTCAGAATAATGATTATGATTACCAGATTATCATAGTACTCTCCTAGTTATCACTTTAAACAGTGAAAAGGAAAATTGTGAAAAGATTTTACAAACTCTTAGGCCCCTATTAAAACGGTTCCTAGTCATTTAGACATACGGATAAATGGCAACAATTGCAAAACCTAACACACACTGTTATGCTATTATCTCTAGTACCTGTGACCACAGACGTAAGCCAAGACGACTTCAAGTTAAGGTTTAAATTTAAAGTTTTCATAGTGGTCGGGGCGCCTGGCTGACTCCGTCTGTAGAGCATGCGACACTTGATCTCAGGGTGGACAGTTCAAGCCCCACATTGGGCAGGGAGCCCAAATAAATAAATAGATAAATACATACATACATACATACATATTTTCATATTGGTCAACAGATATTTGACAAGAGAGCCAAGAATACACAATGGGGAAAAGACAATCTCAATAAATGGTGATGGGAAAAACGGCTATTCGCATGCAAAAGAATAAAATTAAATTCTCATTTATACCATTCACAAAAATTAACTTAAAATGGATTACAGACTTAATTGTAAAACCTGAAGCCATAACACTCCTAAAAAAATAAAATAAAAATAAGAAAAAGCTCTTCGACAATGATCTTGGCAATAATATTTTGGATATGACACCAAAAGCAAAAATAAACAAGTGGGACTGCCACAAATGAAAAGGCTTCTGCACAACAAAAGAAACAATCAGCAAAATCAAAAGGCAGTCTATGAAATGGGAGAATATGTTTGCAAACCACATATCTGATAAGGGGATAATATCCAAAATATATAAGGAACTCACACAATCCAAATCTGACTTTAAAATGGGCAAAAAAAAACTTGAATAAACATTTTTGCAAAGAAGATGGGCAAATGGCCAACAAACACATGAAAAGGTGCCCAACATTACTATTCATCAGAAAATATGGATTAAAAATACAGGGAGACATCACCTTATACCTTTTAGAATGGCTATCCTTAAAGACATGAGATGTGGTGATGGATGTTAAATAGACTTATTGTGATGATCACTTCACAATATATACATATATCTAATCATTATGTCGTACCCCTGAAATTAATACAATGTTATATATCAAGTAGATCTCAATTAAAAATTAAAAAATAAAAATGATAAGAGATGAAAAATGCTGGCGAGGATGGGGAAAAAATGAGTTTTGTGCACTTTGTGGGAATGTAAATTGGTACAGCCACTATGGAAAACGGTATGCAGGTTCCTCAAAAAATCAAGAATAGAGGGGCGCTTCAGTGGCTCAGTCATTAAGTGTCTGCCTTTGGCTCAGGTCATGACCCCAGTCCTGGGATTGAGCCCCGCATCGGGCTCCCTGCTCTGCGAAGCCTGCTTCTCCCTCTCCCACTCCTGCTTGTAGTCCCTCTCTCACTGCCTCTCTCTTCTCTCTCTCTCTCTATCAAATAAATAAATAAATAAAAATCTTTTTTTAAAAAATTAAGAATAGAACTGCAACATGATCCATCAATCCTGCTTCTGAGTCTATTTCAAAGGAAATGAAATCACTATCTTAAACAGATATCTGCCCTCCCATGTTCATTGCAGTAGTATTTACAATAGCCAAGACATAGAAACAACCTTAGTGTTCATTGACAGATGAATGGATAATATATATATCACATTTGCTACATATACATATACCAAAATGTATATGTTTATGTATAACAAAATGTATATGGAATATACATTGTTCAGCCACATAAATGAAGGAAATCCTGTCATTTGCAACAACATGAATGGACCCTGATGGTATGTTGCTAAGTGAAAAAAGTCGGAGTAAGGCAAATACTATATCGTCTCACTTCTATGTGGAATCTAAAACACCTGAGAGTAGACTAGTGGTTTCTAGGGGCAGGGGAATGAGGAAAATGGGTGAAAGTGGTCAAAGGGTATACACTTCCAGCTGTAAAACTTCTGAGGATCTAATGTACAGCACATACAGTTAACTATACAGTACGGTATACCTGAAAGTTGCTCAGAGTAGATCTTTAAAGTTCTCACCACACACAAACACACACACATGGAATTATGGGAGGTGATGGATGTGCTAACTAACCTTACTGTGGTCATCATTTTGCAACATATGCATGTATCAGATCACCACATTGTACACCTGAAACAGACACAACGTTTTATGTGAATTATATCTCAATAAAGCTGGAAAACATTTTTCAAGCACCTTAGACAACTTCTTTAGGGTTCTAGAGAATTTAATACATCTGTTCACTAAACGACTGTCAGAGACATAACTGACCAGAGTCCAATGAGTGAATACATGCAAAAGGGTTGTGAACAGTAGTGAGCTGTATGGATGGAAGGCCCCGCTCTTGGTTGGTTGGTTGGTTATTGTTGCTTTTAAAGTTTTTAAAGTTTTTAAAATTTTTAAAGTTTTTTCCAGCTTTATTGAGTTATAATTAACAAATAAAAATGTTAATTTTTATTTTAAAAATTATTAAATTATTATTTTAAAAAATTGGGGGGCATCTGGGGGGCTCAGTGGGTTAAAGCCTCTGCCTTCGGCTCAGGTCGAGATCCCTGGGTCCCGGGATCGAGCCCCGCACCTGGTTCTCTGCTCGGCAAGGAGCCTGCTTCCACCTCTCTCTTTCTCTGCCTGCTCTCTGCCTACTTGTGATCTCTGTCTGTCAAATAATTTTTTTTTTAAATCTTTAAAAAATGTATACATTTAAGGTGTAAAAACATAATGGCTTGATACAAGGCTCCATGTTACTAGTATCACAGCTTTGAAAGTTCTCCTGGAATATAGAGGTTAAAGAAGAAACACAGATCCAAGGAAAAGAGGTGCAAACTATATTACCATCTTTAAGTAACTCCCCAGACATATAGACAACATACTATATTTATGATGTATATCATTCTCCTATTTAACAAGGAGGAAAAATAGGACAATGAGAAATGCACTCGAACTAAGATGTGTCTAGACTCATTATGTAACTGGCTTTCTAAAAATAAAAAGTAAAAATAAGCTCAGTGTATTTTCTACAGATTATTTAGATGCCCAAAATGTTTATATCAAAAAGAGCTTAAAGCTTTAAAGACAACACACATACAAAATTTCGCTTTTTATTTATTCAGAACTGTGAATCTAGTCACTTGTCACTTGCCAAAGAAAAAATATTTAAAGCAAGATTGGGGTTGCAGGAAAAAGAAAAAAAAAAAAAAGATTGCGGTTGCGGGCAAGCACTAACCTCCTCCACCCCCAACAGCAAAATTCTATTAGATGCTTTTATTTTTTTTTTAAGATTTTTATTTATTTATTTGATAGAGAGAGACACAGTGAAAGAGGGAACACAGCAGGGGGGAGTAGGAAAGGGAGAAGCAGGCTTCCCTGCTAAACAGGGAGCCTGATGCCCTGCTTGATCCCAGGACCCCAGGACGATGACCTGAGCTGAAGGTAGACCCTTAACGACTGAGCCACCCAGGCGCCCTATTCGATGCTTTTAGACACTGAGTAAATCATCCCCACACTGCTAACTATAAATGTGATGCTGAGTATAAAAGGCCATGACTCAGAGAGGAGAGGAGGTGGGGAGAAAGGGAGAGGCAGAGAGGGAGAGGGAGAGATCACCATGTGCTTATTTGAAGCACCAGCCACGCTGAAAGGAGAGGACAGAAGAGGGCGGACAGTTTTCCTAGCGCTGGGACTGTGGGGGATGGCTGAGGACAGGCATAAAAGCCAAGGAATTAACTAGTTTCAAGACTCCAAACGGAACTCGAGCGTACATTAGTTGTTGGCCCAAGAACTGACTCAGTCTTCCAGGTGCAAAGCAGGATTTGATTCTCGCCTGCAAAAACTTCCAGTGACCTTGGGAGGGCCGGAAGTGAATCACAACTCCAGATGCCCAGCAAGCTGTCTCCTTTTTAAGAAATCACCATATGTCAACAAATTAATTGGTTAGAATGTGACCCACCCAAGTGGTTTATCCCCTAATTTTAAGTGACAAAAGCAGAATACAAAAGACGTGACCAGTAATTAGAATTGATTAGATCTGAACAAAGATATTTATAATTACCATGACTATGAACATATCTAGGAGGTAATTTTGTGAAATAAAAAGTTACATTGAAGCCATGGAATAATAGGACTTTTTTTCATTGACCTTGTTGTCATTTCATTTTTGCCATTTCAAAAATTGCAAGGAAAAGTCAAAGACAAATGATAACGTAAGAGAAAACCCTTACAACTTACATCACAAAAGGCCTAATATATAAAAAACTTAAAATGTCAGAAGACCAAAATTCCTACAGAAAAAATGTTAAAAAAAAGAGTTCTCGGGGCGGGGGGGGGGGAGGCCATTTGTCTGTTAACGTGTGAGAAAGATGCCTACCTTCAACTCATAATGAGAGATGCAAATTAAAACTGTACTGAGATGGGGCTCCTGGGTGGCTCAGTGGGTTGAGGCCTTCGGCTCAGGTCATGATCCCAGGGTTCTGGGATCGAGCACCGCATAGGGCTCTCTGTTCAGTGGGGAGCCTGCTTCCCCATCTCTTTCTACCTACCTCTCTGTCTGCTCGTGATCTCGGTCTGTCAAATAAATAAATAAAATCTTCAAAAAAAAAAAAAAAAAATGTGCTGAGATATAATTTCTCACATACAAAATTGGCTAAAACCCAAAAGCTTGACAATACACCGGCCTGAGGAAGCCATGAGGAAACTGGTATTCTCAAACACAGCTAGTGGGAGTAAATGACAGAGGCATTTACAGTTAGCCCCAACAATCTCATTTCTAGGAACTTACCCCAAAGATAAATAAGTACTGCACAATATATTCTCAAGGTGAGTCACTGCAGAATCATCTGTAGAAACAAAACATTGGAAACAACCCAAACATTCACCAATAAGGAACTGATTGAATAAACCCACGCAATGAAGTATATATAGTCTCAGAAAAGAATAAGTAAGATATGGACTGATAAGGAGTGGTTTGAGTGGTTTCCACAGTACAGTAAGTGAAAAAAATGCACAGCAGTATATATAAATTACTATATTTTTTATAAAAAAGGAACTCAAATGAGAAAAAATTATATATAAATATATATGTATGTGTGTTTGTTTATTTTGCTTATTTTTCCAGAAACTTTGGAAAGATAAGTCAGAAATAAATACTGAGAAAGGAAGCACAGGGAGGTAGAGTGAAGAAAAGGAAGAGAAATGATATGGATAGAAGCAAGACTTTCTTTTTTTTTTTTTAATTTAAATTCTATTAGCCAACTTATAGTAGTACATCATTAGCTTCAAATGTAGTGTTCAATAATTCATCAGTTATGTATAACACCCCGTGCTCATCACATCATGTGCCTCCTTAATGCCCATCCATCCACCCCTCTCTCCTCCAGCAGCCCTCAGTTTGTTTCCTATAATTAAGAGTCTCTCAAGGTTTTTCTCCCTCTCTGATGACCTCTCATTCTGCTTTCCCTCCCTTCCCCTACGGTCCCCTGCCCTGTTTCTTATGTTCCACAAATGAGTGAAACCATATGATAAATTCTTTCCCTGGTTGACTTATTTCACTAGCATAATATCCCCCAGTTCCATCCACTTCTATGTAAAAGGTAAATGTTCATCCTTTCTGATGGCTGAGTAATATTCCATTGTATATATACACCACATCTTCTTTATCCATTCATCTCTTGATGGACAGAAGCAAGACTTTCCTAAATGAGCCTTTTTTTAAAAAAAGATTTTATTTACTTGACAGAGAGAGAGAGCACACAAGCAGGGCAAGCAGGGGAGCAGCAAGCAGAGGGAGAAGCAGACTCCCCACTGAGCAAGGAGCACAATTCAGGACTCGATGCCAGGACCCTGTGACCATGATCTGAGCTTAAGGCAGATGCATAACCGACTGAGCCATGCAGTTGCCCCCTAAACAAGCCTTTTTATATAGTTTTTATTTTTGACTCATATAAATGTTCCAAATGTTCAAAAACTAGATTAAATTAAATCAAAAAGGGAAAGCAACCCTAAAATTGGGAAGAAACAAATTTAACTCTATATCAGATGAGTACCATACTGACATACAGCAGAAATTTATTTCAAGTGACCTTTTAAACACACATTTGAACTATACATTTCTCTCTTTTTTTAAGATTTTATTTACTTATTTGACAGACAGAGATCACAAGTAGGCAGACAGGCAGGCACAGAGAGAGAAAGAGGAGGAAGCAGGCTCCCCGCCGAGCAGAGAGCCCGATGCGGGGCTCGATCCCAGGACCCTGGGATCATGACCTGAGCTGAAGGCAGAGGCTTTAACCCACTGAGCCACACAGGCACCCCATAACTATACATTTCTTAATGGCATATGGTCCAGAGACTAAAAGAATTACCAAAAAATCCTCAAAATTCACTTAGTGTTTTTTTGATGTAATGATGTGGCAATATAAATATTATAATTATGAATCCTTTTTATGTATCTACTAAGATAAAGCAAATAAGTATGCTAATATTATTTGAAAAGAAATTTCCAGTGCAAGAGAAAAAATACAAAATCGGTAAGTTAAGAAAACTTCATAATGTTAATGTTTTTTACAACAGTTTTTTGAAATATAATTCACATACCATATAATTAGCCTTTTAAAATATAAAATTCAGGGGCACCTGGGTGGCTCAGTCAGTTAAGCATCTGCCTTCAGCTGAAGTGATGATCTCAGGGTCCTGGGATCTGCCCTGTGTTGGGCTTCCTGCTCAAGGGGGAGTCTACTTCTCCCTGTGCCTATGACCCTTACCCCACTCATGACTGCATGCTCTCTCTCTCAAATAAATAAAATCTTTACAAATAAATGAAGTGTAAAGTTCAGTAGCTTTAGTATATTCACAGAACTATACAACCATCACCACTGTCTAATTTCAGAACATTTCCAGCACCCCAAAAGGAAGCCACATATCCACGACCAGTCACTACCATTTGCCCTCACCCAAAACCCTGGCAATCACTAATCTACTTTCTATCTCCATAGATTTGTCTATTCTGGACATGTTGCATAAATAGAATCCTATAACATATTTATAACTGGCTACTTTGACGTAACATAATGTACCATAATCCGTATTACTTCCCCATGGCTGCTATTACAAACAACCACAACTTAAAACAACAGAAGTTCTCAAGACCAGGAGTCCAAAAACAAGATGTTAGTAGGGACATGGTCCCTCCAAGGGTCAAGAGTACTATTCGTTCCTTTTCTCTTCCAGCTTCTGGTGGCTCCAGGCATTCCTTGGCTGGTGGCCACTCCAATCTCTGCCACCATGGTCACATTGCCTGCCTTTGCTCTGTCCTCTTCATGTCTCTTATTAGTTTATTTGTCATTGGCTTAGGTCCCACTTGGATAATCCAGGATGATCTCATTTCAAGATCCTAACTTAGTTACATAGGCAAAGACCTTTTTACCAAATCAAGTAACATTCACAGGCTCCAGGGACTGGGAAATAGACATATATTCACTAGGCTTATTCACACTACAGACTGTCTTCAGATCCCCCAAAATTCACTTCCATCCTACAGGCAAAATGCTCTTATCATTAAAATAATAATAAAATAAAATAAACTTATAAAATAATCTTATCATCCCCCAGGGTCTCAACCCATTATAGCATCAACTCTGTCCAGAATCTCATCTAAATGTCATCAAAAGTCCCAAATCTTATCATCTAAATCATCTAAACCATCTAAACCAATATGGATGAGACTGTGAGTATGAGCCATCAAATGGGAAAATTCTTTTCTTTTCTTTTCTTTTTTTTTTAAAGATTTTATTTATTTATTTGACAGACAGAGATCACAAGTAGGCAGAGAGGCAGGCAGAGAGAGAGGAGGAAGCAGGCTCCCCGCTGAGCAGAGAGCCTGATGCGGGGCTCGATCCCAGCACCCTGGGACCATGACCTGAGCTGAAGGCAGAGGCCTAACCCACTGAGCCACCCAGGCGCCCCGGGAAAATTCTTTTCTCTCTGTGGGCCTGTGAAATGAGAAAACAAAGTATACACTTCCAAAAAACAATGATGAGACAGACATAGGATAACAAGAGAAAATGGAAGAACTATAAGGGCCATTGGTTCCCAGCAAGTTTGAAATCCAGCAGGGCTAATATCATTGGGTTTCAAACCTGGGGGTTACTTTGAGTTTTCTTCTCTTTTCTCTCCCCTTCTGCTTTTAATATCACTCTGGACTCTTGGATTCTATTTATCTATTATTTATTATCATCTCTAGTTATACTTTTTTAAAATGCTCATATCATCCCAAATTTAGCCAGTGGAGATTTCTCCCAGTTCCTGATCTTTTGGGGACAAGTCCCTAACTCCTTCCCCATTAGTCATTAATAGCTTCTAGTATTATATGTTCATTTTGTTTATTCTGATTCAGACTTGGGATCACTAATCTATCTTTCTTTCTTTCTTAAGATTTTATTTATTTATTTGACAGAGAGAGAGAGAGAGAAAGCACAAGCAAGGGGACCAGCAGGCAGAGGGAGAGGGAGAAGCAGGCTTCCCGCTGAGCAGGGATGTATGGGCAGCTTGATCCTAGGATCATGACCTGAGCTGAAGGCAGATGCTTAACTGACTGAATTATAACTATAGATGATTATAAATATTAGATAAGCAGAATCCAAGAGTCCAAAGTGATATTAAAAGCAGAGGGGGAGAGAAAAAGAAGAAAATTCATTCTTCATCACTGGAGGTAACTATTAAACAAACTCCCCTCACTAAGAAATTGACAATAAACAGGAAAAAATAAATATTCGTCACTACTTTTTAAAGAGAAACAATACTTCATCCTCATTTGATGAGGGAAAGCTCACTTTTATGGAAGAATGCCAGATAATAAATAGAGGAGGAGAGATACAACTGAAAATTCACTATTTTCCCAATCCTAATAAGGAAATCCATTCAGGCAAGAATCACCAAAGCAGGTTAAAACCAAAACAAAAGTGAAAACAAAAACACAAACACCAGGTGAAGATGTTTGCACAACAGAAGAGTCACAAAGTACAAAAATGTCAACCAACATAATACTTACTAATGGTGAAGGTGAAAATACTGGTGATTGTTACCCTAAATGCTATGGACTGCATATTTGTCCGTATACTGAAGTCCCAACCTGCAATGAGACTAAATTAGGAGATGGGACCCTTAAAGATTAAGAGGTTGTGAAGGTGGAGGCCCTGATCTGATAGGATAGTGTCCTTATAAGTAGAGATCCCAGAGAGTTCATTATTTTATTTTCTCTACACACACACACACACACCAAGGAAGGGCCATGTGAGGACACAGTGAGAAGGCACCTATCTATAAGCCAGGATGAGTCTTCACCAAGAATCAACCCTGCTGGAGATCCTTGATCACAGACTTCTAGCCTCCAGAACTGGGAGAAAGTAAATTTCTGTTGTTTAAGCATCTGTTCTGTGGTATTTTGTTATAGATGCCTGAGCAGATTAATACGCCAACAAATCAAAGTTAGCATCGCTAAGAGCAGAATAATCAGCTATGACACAGTATGAGGTACATGGCATGACCTATAAAAGGAATTTTCTTGCCAAAAATGTTTAACCTGAATCTAAATAAGCCATTCAACCTACTGCCAGTTCATAGGAAATACAAGTGCCTCAGTCAGGGTTCTAGAAGATAACAGATGGTATGCTCAAATCATTACTCAAAATGCAGTAAAGGGGGCTACTTTTGCTTCTGGCCAAGAGAGAAGAGCAGAAACCAGATTTGCTCTTCTGTCTGAACCAACCAAACAATGAACAAAATATATGAAAAACAGTTTTCAAGATACTGGACACTAGGCAATAAAGAACAGTAATCCATGAAAGACAATAGGCCAATTATGAATTTATTAACAAACTCACCTTGAATTGCCTAATTTTCAAAAATGAAGACAGGCCCTTTAAATAGTTTCCCTTTGCCAGCTGGTACAATGGTAGTGTTGTTAGTGAAGGGTACAGGGGTAATATTGCAGAAGAAAGGAGTTTTGCTCCCTGGCTCAAGTGTGCTTGCTAGGCAGACCCCTGACACGTAAGTCCCCAATACCAAGCTCCTGGAGCCCAGCAATTGTATCTACAAGAAACCTACAGCTTACACTATATTTCACAGTGAAAGACTGAGATCAGGAATACTGCAAGGATGTCTACTCTAACCATGGCTATTCCACACTGTACTAGAGATGCTAGCCTATGAAACTGGGCAAGAAAATAAATAAAAATGCATCCAGACTGCAAAGACAGAAGTACAACTGTCTTTTTTTTTTTTTTTAAGATTTTATTTATTTATTTGACAGAGAGAGAGAACAAACAGTGGGAGCAGCAGGCAGAGGAAGAGGGAGAAGCAGGCTCCCCACTGAGTAGGGAGCCCAGTGTGGGGCCTTATCCCAGGACCCTGGGATCCATGACCTGAGTCAAAAGTAGACCCTTTACCAACTAAGCCACCCAGGCAACTTATTTTCAGATGCAATTATCATCTATATAAAAAATTCAAAGAAATTTACAAAAAAGCTATGAGGACTAATAAATGAGTTTAGCAAGGTTGCAGAATACAAGATCAATTTACGAAAGTCAACTATATTTACACTAGCAATGAATAACTGAAAATTAAAATTTTTAAAATAATAGCATAATAGCATCAAAACATATTAGATATTTAAGGATAAATTTGGCAAAAGGTTTATCTGTACAGTAATAATGATAAAATATTACAGAGAGAAATTAAAGAAGATCTAGGGGTGCCTGGCTGGCTCAGTAAGTAGAGAATATAAACACTTGATCTTGGGGTTGTATGGCTCGAACTCACATTGTGGGTAAAGTTTATTTAAAAAAAAAAAAAAGAAGGAGCAGCAGCTCTAAAATAAATGAAGAGCTATAGTGTAGGGCCAAGATCTTGACTCTTCCCAAATTGATCTATAGTTTCAGCATAATCACAATCAAAATCCTAGTAGGATTTTGTGTAGAAACTGACAAACTGATTCTAAATTCATATAGACATGCAAAAGACATATAGAATATCCACATAACCTTGAAAAAGAACATATACTACATACCACTGTCTACTACCTAATTTCAAGACTAATCAAGACAGTGTGGTATTAGCATAACAAAGAGATCAATGAAACAGACTAGAGGGTCCAAAAATAGACTTACATTTATATGGAAAACTGATTTTCAGCAAAGATGCAAAAGTAATTCAGTAGAGAAAGGATGGTTTTATATTTTACCAAAATATTTTTAAAATTTAAAGAATACTGAGTCACCTGGAAGGCTCAGTCAGTCAAGCATCTGCCTTTGACTCAGGTCATGAACGCTGGGGTCCCAGGATCAAGTCCTGCATTGGGTTCCCTGCTCAGTGTGGAATCTGCCTCTCCCTCTCCTTCTGCCCCTCCCCCCTACTTGTGCTCTCTCTCTCACTCCTCTCTCTCTCTCTCTCTCAAATAAATAAATAAAATCTTTTTTTAAAAATTTAAAGAATACTTAAAAATTAAAAAAAAAAAAAACTTAGGGGCATCTGGGTGGCTCAATCAGTTAAGCAGTCAAATCTTGATTTTGGATCGGGTCATGATCTCATGGTCCTGGGATCAAGAGCCCCCCATGGGGCTCCTTGCTCAGCAGGGAGTGTGTTGGACATTCTCCCTCTCCCTCTGCCCCTTTCCCCAACTCATTCTTTCTTTCTCTCTCTCAAATAAATAAATAAATATTTTTTAAAAATAAAATTTAAGGGGCACCTGAGTGGCTCAGTGGGTTAAAGCCTCTGCCTTCAGCTCAGGTCATGATCCCTCCCAGGATCCTGGATCGGGCCCCACATAGGGCTCTCTGTTCAGCAGGGAGCCTGCTTCCCCCTCTCTCTCTGCCTGCCTCTCTGCCTACTTGTGATCTCTGTCTGTCAAATAAATAAACAAAAATATCTAAAAAAAAAAAAAAAGAATTTCCTTTAAAAAAATAAAATTTTAAAAGCTTAAAGTAGTAAATTTTACATTATACATGTTTTACCACAAACAAATTTTTAATTGAAACAGAGGAATATAAAGCAAATATGATAAATGTTAACAATTATTAAAGATAGTTGGTAGATATATGAGTCCTAATTTATACTTTCAAATTTTGTATATTAGAAAATTCCCATAACGTCGGTTTTGAATTTTTTTTAAGTTTCATCTATTTATTTGACAGAGAGAGATCACAAGTAGGCTGAGAGGCCTGAGGGGGTGAAGCAGGCCCTGCTAAACAGAGAGCCTGACACAGGGCTCGATTCCAGGATCCTGAGACCTTGACCCAAGCTGAAGGCAGAGGCTTAACCCACTGAGCCACCCAGACACCCCGGGTTTGAATTTTTAAGGAAAGCAACAGTACTGACTATGAAGGAAGAAGAAAGGAGAAAAAACAGATAAAGCAAGAAAGAGGAGGAAAGGGGCACCTCAGTCAGTTAAGTGTCTGCCTTCGGCTCAGGTCATAAGCCCATGGTCCTAGGATCAAGCCCCACTTTGAGTCCCACATCAAGCCCCACATCGGGCTCCTTGCTCAGCAGAAGCCTGCTTCTCCCTCTCTCTCTCCTTCTGCCTCCCGCTTCCCCTGCTTGTACTTTCTCTCTTTTTCTCTCTCTGTTTCAAATAAATAAATAAAATCTTTTTAAAAAGAAGAAGGAGGGGGGGCGCCTGGGTGGCTCAGTGGATTAAGCCGCTGCCTTCGGCTCAGGCCATGATCTTAGGGTCCTGGAATCGAGCCCCGCATCGGGCTTTCTGCTCAGCAGGGAGCCTGCTTCCCCCTCTGTCTCTGCCTGCCTCTCTGCCTACTTGTGATCTCTCTCTCTGTCAAATAAAATAAATAAAATCTTTAAAAATAAAAAAATTTTAAAAAAATTAAAAAAAAAAAAAGAAGGAGGAGGGGAAGGAGGAAAAGAAAGGGGAGAAGAAAGAGGGGGAAAGAGAGAAAGAAAAGGGGAAAGAAAGTTCCTTCTGTCTACGACACGAATCACTGCAAGACTGAGGTTCCCACTATATAGATTCCTGTATGCACTCAGGAGAGCAGATGTTCCTCAGCTCACACCTGCAGAAGCTACACAAACATCCAGGAAAGCACGTTTCTTGGTAGGACCACAGCAGGAGGGAGCCTGGCAGGTTTTGCCCTGCGCGAAGGCACCACAAAGCAGACACTGAAGATCTACATATTTGTTATCACAACCTTCCAAAAGAGAGCATCTATAAACTCAGGCAGGCCCTGTAAGCTAGGCTGACACTGAGAGGAAGGGGGAAGGAGAACAAATATTCAGGTCCTAAAGGGTTGAAGCTTGGGCTAGAACACTATATGGTACTGTTTTAGTTAATAAAACCACTTTGGGCTTAACCACAGTAAAATGGTATTTCATATGGAAATATTTGAGGTAATTTCATATTACCTTTATTCTTATTCCTCAAAAAAGAAAATAAATAGCATTTCTAAAGGGCTGTGTTTAATAGCTACATGCAAAAAAAATGAAACTGAACCACTTTCTTACACCACATATGAAAATAAACTCAAAATGGATTAAAGACCTGGGGCGCCTGGGTAGCTCAGTGGGTTAAAGCGTCTGCCTTCGGCTCAGGTCATGATCCCAGGGTCCTAGGATCATGCCCCACATCAAGCTCTCTGCTCATCGGGAAGCCTGCCTCCCCCTCTCTCTCTGCCTGCCTCTTTGCCTGCTAGTGATCTCTGTCTGTCAAATAAATAATTTAAAAAAAAATGGATTCAAGACCTAAATGTAACACTTGAAACCATAAATTTTCTAAAAGAAAACAAAGGCAGTAAACTCTTAACATCAGTCAGCAAATTTTGGGGGAGATTTGTCTTCGCAGGGAAGGGCAACAAAAGCAAAAATAAACAATTGAGACTACATCAAACTAAAAAGCTTTTGTAGCAGGAAGGAAGCTATCAACAAAACAAAAAGGGAAATCTAGTGAATGGGAGAAGATATTTGCAAATGATTTATCCAATGAGGGGTTAATAAGCAAAATACATAAAGAACTCACATAGCTCAACCAAAACCAAATAATCCGATTAAAACATGGGCAGAGGACCAGAATAAACATTCTTCCAAAGAAGCCATAGAGATGGCCAAGAGACACATGAAAAGATGCTCAACCTCACTCATGATCAGGCAAATGTAAATCAAAACCACAATGAGATCTTAAATCACACCTGTCAGAATGACTAGTACCAAAAAGACAAGAAATATCAAGTACTTGTGAAGATGTTAAGAAAAGGGAATCCTCGTGTACTGCTGGTGGAAAAGTAAATTGGTGCAGCCACTGTGCAAAACAGTATGGAGGTTCTTCAAAAACTTAAAAGTAGATATACTATACAATCCAGCAATTCCACTTCCGGGCATTTCCCCCCAAAAAAGAAAAACACTTCATTCGAAAGAATATATACATCTCCTTGTTCATTGCAGTATTATTTACATTAGACAAGGGGCACCCAGCTGGTTCAGTTGGTGGAGCATGTGACTCTTGATCTCAGGGTTGTGAATTTGAGTATAGAATTGGCCATAGAGATTACTTTGAAAAAGGGGGTGGGGGAGCACCTGGGTGGCTCAGTGGGTAAGGCCTCTGATCTCAGGGTCCTGGGATCGAGCCCCACATAGGGCTCTCTGCTCCGTGGGGAGCCTGCTTCCTCTCCTCTCTCTGCCTGCCTCTCTGCCTACTTATGATCTCTGTCTGTCAAATAAATAAATAAAATCTTTAGGAAAAAAAAAAGAGGGGCGCCTGGGTGGCAAAGTCGGTTGAGCATCCAACTTTTGGTTTCCGCTCAGGTCATGATCTCAGGGTTGTGGGATCAAGCCCCATGCATAGCTCCACGCTCAGCGAGGAGTCTGCTTGGGACTTTCTCTCTTCCTCTCCCTCTGCCCTTCCCCACTGCTCTCTCTCTTTCTCTCTCTCTCACTCTCTCAAAATAAATACGTAAATCTTAAAAAAAAAAAAAAAAAAAAGAATAGTACAATAGCCAAGATATGAAAGCCAGCTAGGTGTCCATTGATAGATGAATGGATAAAGAAGATGTCAGAGATGTAAAAAAATATATATATATGAGAGATGTAGATTAAGGTATAGGTACATAATGGAATAGAATTCAGCCATTAAAAAAAAAGACTGATGGACCCAGATGCTCAATGAAATAATTTAAAGACAAATACTACATGATTTCACTTACACATGAAGCCTAAACAAACAAAACAAAACAAACTCACTCATAAATACAGAAAACAAACTGGCGGTTGCCGAGGGGGAAGGCAGATGGGGAGATGGACAAAATAGGGGAAGGTGATTAAGACGTACAAACTTCCAGTTATAAAATAAATAAGTACTAGGGATATAAAGTACAACATGGGAAACATAGTCAATATATTGTAATAACTTTATATGAAGACAAATAGTAACTAGAGTCATTGTGGTGATCACTTTTTTATATATATAAATGTCTAATCATTACGTCATACACTGAAACTAACATAATATTGCATGTCAGCTATATGTAAAATTTACAAATAAATAAATAAATAGTTGTGTTTAATAAATAATTGATGTTCTTCAGATCACCACAAATATTTAAAATTACTGGTCTAGATTAATCATGTTTAATTTTTTTTAATGCCCTGATACGCCTGTTTTCCAAAAAGCATTAGCCATTTTAAAGAACTCAGGATGTTTTTGAGATTAAATTTATTAGCTATAAAAGTGATGCCCACTCAGCACTGATTTCCAGGAGTTGGTTACATTTTTCTTCCTGACTCGCACATCTCTAATCTGGGAGCTGACCTGATGGATCATAGAAACACTTCAGAAGGCAATGTAAAACAAAAGCAAGAGGAAACAAAGCAACAGGATAATCACATTTCCCTCTGCCTGAAGCTCCCCCTGCTTGTGTTCTCACTCTCTCTGACAAATAAATAAAGTCTTTTAAAAAAATTTTTTTAACAATTCTTAAGTGTAAAAAACAAAGCGAATGATGCCTTCTACAAGCATGATTGACAGTGGTCAAAAACGTGGCTCTGTGCAAGACAAGAAAGAAAGAAAGAAAGAAAGAAAGAAAGAAAGAAAGAGGAAAGGAAAGGGAAAGAAAAAAAAGAAAAGAAAAGAAATAAGCTAACATTACGTTGACCAAGTCAAAGACCGTAAGACTAGAAAAACCATTAGGAGCCATCAAAAATAATAATAAGATTCCAGACTATGAATTCTATCCAATTTATATTTTCAATGATTAGCAAGTTACCTGCCATATGGTAGGAGGCTGACCAAATAAAGAAATAAATGAGTCGATGGTCTCTGCTGTTATAGAGAACTCTAACATCTAGTCTCTGCTTCTTCTATAGTAATAGAATACCAAATTTTCAGCCGGGTACAGGACTGCTCGGAATCAAAACTACATTTCCCAGTCTTCATTGCAGCTAGATGTGCATATAATTAAATTCTAACCAATGAGATAAAAGTGGACGTGGAATGATCCATTTTCTTTGATTTCCTCCTTCCTGCTGGCTGGAATGCAAGTGTAGAGGCTAGAGTTCCAACAATCTTCTTGTAGACCAGAATGTGATCCTGGGAATTAAAGTAACTCAGGGTGGAGCCATAAGACATAGCCTGAGTTTCTGACCCAGGGAGTTTCTGAACATTCCAGCACTGACAACCATTCACATTCTCAAATGGGAAATAAACTTGTATCTTCCCTCAGTTACTGATATTTGGGAGTTTCCTCTACTTGCAGCTTAACCAAATCTTAAGTAATACATATGCTTTACTGAAGTATTTCCCTACTGTGTGTTTAGCTAGTTTTCCATTTTTAGCCTCTTCAAATAGTGCCGCCTCCACAAAAGGGGCCAAAAAAACTTTTCCTGTAAAGAGACAAACAGTAAATAATTGAGGGTTTGCAGAGTCCATATGGTCTCTCTCATATATTCTTCTTCCTCTTTTTTTTTTTTTAACATCTCCTTAAGAATGTAAAAGCCATCCCTGGCTCATAGGCTGTACAGAAACAAACCCTACAGCCCAGAATTGACCTGTGGGCTGCAGTTTGCAGACCCATGTTTTAAGGCAATCACTCCAGACTTTTTCTAGCCTCAGAACTCACTTTATGGACAAAACTTTATTGGTGTCCTAATATGTAAAAGAGAGTAAAAGCTGACCTGGTTGGAGTGGCTGTTGCCTTTTCTCCTCTTTAGCCTCACCTTTGACCCCCAATACCCTAATGGAGCTTTCCCAATCCACAAAAGGTTCCTGGAAAGGCACTTGGAAAACCACAGATATCTGACTTAGCACTTTGCAGCTTCTGTCATCTGTTTGCTCAAGTGCTATAGTAAATCTAGGCCCCCCAGCCCCTTTTTTTTTTTTTTTTAAGGAAAATCTCTACCATATCAGCAGGTCATCCTTTAGAGTCTCTACTTTCTATGTAGTAATGTTGTAGGTACACATAAATGCATGTATAGATATACTCATGCACACATATATGTATTTATAAGGAAAGAGGCTATTTTCAACATAAAATCTGATGGCCAATAATTCTCCCTATAAAAGAAGGTAAGTGACACCACTATTCATATAAATAGGGACATAAATTGGATACTGCTCCCTCCTGTTTACAAAGACTGGCAAAGGAGGGAAGGCATACTTATAACTATGATTGCCTTAAAGAGATTGCAGAATATACTTTTAAACTTCAGCCATTCTTCAAAGGTAAAGGTGAAGGCCCAAAGATTATTGTTTATTCAATGGAACATCTTGGAAGAGACATGGGGGAAGTGAGACTGAGGATAAAACAAGCTAGGGAGAAGTTATCAGTAGCCAGGTACTAGAGATATATTACCTAATACATGTAATAGGCAGTAGAAAAAATAAGCATAGAGATAATACACAAAGTTTTTTACTGCTTACTGACTTCTGTTGATATATAGCCCCTCTTTAATAGTCCCAACTTTTAATAAAATCATTCCATATTAGCCTATACTAAAGACAGAGTAAGGGGAACTATATGGAAAAGGAGATGCATTACAACTCTTTTGGTATAATACTTAAATAATATAGAAACAAAAAAGAGACAGCACTTAAGGTTGCAAGATGAGAAGCAGAGAATAAGCATTTTAATGAGAGCAAGACACTGGAGTTTGGCTGTCTTTGATTTCTTTAAAGATATTGTGGGTGGAGGGGACCACTGGGGTGGCTCAATCAATTAAGCCTCTGACTGTGGCTCTTGAGGCTCTTGAGGATCTGGAGGTCCTGGGATTGAGCCCCCTGTCAGGCTCCCCACTCAATGGGAAGTCAGCTTCTCCCTCTATCTCTCCTTTTTCCTCTCGTGCTCCCCTGCTCGTGCATGCTCTCTCTCTCTCTCTCTCTAATTAATTAATTAATTAATTATATCCTTTTTAAAAAAAATGTTGATGGGAGCGCCTGGGTGGCTCATTCGTTAAGCATCTGCCTTCGACTCAGGTCATGATCTCAGGGTCCTGGGATTGAACCCCAGCGGGCACCCTGCTCAGCGGGGAGCCTGCTTCTCCCTCTCCCACTCCCCCAGCTTGTGTTCCCTCTTTCGTTATCTATCTCTCTGTCAAATAAATAAATAAATCTTTAAAAAGCCCCACATAGGGTTCCTTGGTTAGTGGGGAGCCTACTTCTCCCTCTCCCTCTCCCTCTGCTGCTCCCCCTGCTTGTGCTCTTTCTTCCTCTCTCTCCTGCTCTTTGTCAAATAAATAAATGAAATCTTTAAAAAAAAATTTTTTAAAGATATTCTTGGAAGATGTTGAGAAGATATTAAATATTAAAAGGAATCGTAACTCCAGAGCCCTAGGGCACTGGATGGCATCTACACATGTACACACTTAAGTTGCATACATATACATTCTATTTATTTCACAAAAAAAGGAATCACAATTTTGTTGTTGTTATTGTTTAAAGATTTTATTTATTTATTTGACAGATAGAGACACAGCGAGAGAAGAAACACAAGCAGGGGGAGTGGGAGAGGGAGAAGCAGGCTTCCCACTGAGCAGGGAGCCTGATCCCAGGACTCTGGAGTCATGACTCAAGCCAAATGCAGACACTTAATGACTGAGCCACCCGGGAACCACAGGAATCACAGTTTTATGGATTTCTCTGAGACATCTTTTTAAAATCAATACATTTTTTTAAAAGATTTTATTTATTTATTTGACAGAGATCACAAGTAAGCTGAGACGCAGGCAGAGACGAGGGAAGCAGGTTCCCTGCTGAGCAGAGAGCCCAATGCGGGACTCGATCCCAGGACCCTGAGATCATGACCTGAGCTGAAGGCAGCGGCTTAACCCACTGAGCCACCCAGGCGCCCTAAAATCAATACATATTAATCTTAGACATTCTTTTTAATAGCTAATACAATATTTATTTATTTATTTTTGAAGATTTTATTTATTTGAGAGAGATGGAGAGAGCACATGGTTTGGGGAAGGGGCTGAAGGCGGGGAGAAAGGGAGAAAGAGAATCTCAAGCAGACTCTAAGCTGGAGGGGGGCCCCAACTCCACGCTCAATCTCACAACCCTGAGATCACGACCTGAACCAGAATCTACAGTCAGACACCCAATCAACTGAGCCATCCAGGCACATGAGCGGGGGAAGGGGTGTTGTGGGGAGGGGTGTCCCAAAGGAGAGGGCTCCCACTGAGTGTGGAGCCCCACACCAGGCTTAATTTCACCACCCTGAGATCAGATGTTAACTTACTGACCAACCAGGTGCCCCTAGCTAATACAATATTTTATAGTTTGGTATAACATTATATGAATACACCAAAATTAATTTGACTATTCCCATGTTGATCACCAAAGATAATTCTAATCATTACTATTTTGCATATTATAATGAATAAGTACTCATATATACACACACATCCTCACACATGCCCTTGTATATAGAGCAGATACCTAGACATGCTTCCTCTAGCTCACACCCCAAAACCAACAATTGGTTCTACAAGACTTACTGAGCTCAGACTTCCAATATAAACTATCAATCAAGTCTTGATTCTCTGGTTTCCATTATGGTCAACAAAGGAGATAAAATCTATACAAGACATGAATCATATTTTTCCCCTCCAAGCCAATCAACAGCTAAATCTCATTTATGAAAGAATCGCTCCCTTTTCTATGATTTGTTTCCCATCATTTCCTACCTATGATCAACTCTATTACTCAGCCTTCCTCTGTCCCATTGATAGTTTTTTCTCTTGTTATAATCATTATAATCATTATACTGAAAAACTTAGTAAGACTAGTTTCCTTTCAGTGGCTTTTTTCTAGAACATTTCACCTTTGCTGCATCTGTTAACTTATTCTTTAAACTGAATGTTAAAATAATTTTGTCTATTTTTTTTTAGTTAGGGGGTTGCATTAAATCTGTTAATTAAACTTAAGAAAACTGGCTGGCTCAGTCAGTAGAGCATGTGACCCCTGATCTCAGGGTTGTAAACTTAAGTTTACATAAACTATAAACCCTTGCAAAACTGTAGGGTGTAGAGATTACCTAAAAATAAAATCTTCAGGGGCGGGCACCTGGGTGGCTCAGTGGCTTAAAGCCTTTGCCTTTGGCTCAGGTCATGATCCCAGGGTCCTGGGATAGAGCCCTAGTCGGGCTCTCTGCTCAGCAGGGAGCCTGCTTCACCCTCTCTCTCTCTCTCTCTCTGCCTGCCTCTCTGCCTACTTGTGATCTGTCTGTCAAAAAAAAAAAAAAAAAAAAAAATCTTCAGGGGCACCTGGTAGCTCCATCAGTTAACCATCCAACTCTTGATCTCAGCTCAGATCTTCATCTCAACTCATCACTCAGGGTGATGAGTTCAAGCCCCTCGCTGAGCTCAATGCTGGGTGTGAACCCTGCTTAAAAATAAGTAAATAAATAAAATCTTTAAAAATAAATTAAGAGAACTATCATTTTACAGCTCACATTTGGCATAGAAAAAAATAAGTGAATACTACACAGTCAACAATAATAAAGATAGGGGTACCTGTGGGTACAGTCAGTAGAGCATATGACTCTTGATATCAGGGTTGTAAGTTAGAGCCCTACACTGGGTACAAAGGTTACTTAAAAATGAAAAATTGGGGGGCGGCACTTGGTGGCTCAGTTGCCTATGCAACCTACTGTTGTTGTTGTTTTTTTTTTTAAGATTTTATTTATTTATTTGACAGACAGAGATCACAAGTAGGCAGAGAGGCAGGCAGAGAGAGAGGAGGAAGCAGGCTCCCCGCTGAGCAGAGAGCCTGATGCGGGGCTCGATCCCAGCACACTGGGATCATGACCTGAGCCGAAGGCAGAGGCTTAACCCACTGAGCCACCCAGGTGCCCCCCTACTGTTGGTTTTGCCTCAGGTCATGATCTCAGGGTCCTGTTTGGCTCCCTGCTCAGTGAAGAGTCTGCTCCCCTCCTTCTGCCCCCCCCCAAATAAATAAATAAGTCTTTTTTAAAAATAACAAAATAAAATCTAAAAAATAAATAAATAATAAAAATTAAAACTAAAAAATCTTTTTAAAAATTTCATAAATGACAAGCACGCAGGGAAACAAGGCATCAAGAGTGAGAATCAGCAGGATAAAAATATTCAGCAGAAAGAGACAAAAACTACAAATATGGAATTTACTAATTTACTGACAAGTTTTTTTTAACTATGCTTACTATGTGTGTCAGCTTTTTCTAAATGACAAGCCATCTGAAAGTCAATGATTAAAACATCATTTTTTTAAAGATGTTATTTATTGATTTGACACAGAGAGAGAGAGAGAGAGAGAGAGCACAAGAAGGAAGAGCGGAGGCAGAGAGAGAGGGGCTCCAAAAAATAAATATTTCTATTACTCATGAATTGGGGTTAGCTGGGAGCATATTCTAGTCTGGGGAACTCAGCTGGGGCTGGATGGACTAGGATGGCCTCACCCCTATCTGGAAGCACTGGGATGCCTGGAATGGTTGGAATTGCTAGGGTTTCCTTCTACATGTCCCATCGTCTTCCAACAGGCTAGCCCAGGTCTGTTCGCATACTAACAAAGCATTGCCAATAGGATGAGAAGACAAGTCCCAGTGCACCAGCCCTTTTGATGCCTTTTCTTACGAGTTTGCTACTTCCCCATTAACCAAAGTGTGTCACATGACCAAACCGAGAGATGGCATGGATATCCCTACCCAAGAGTATGGTAATTCTGGTGGCCATTTTGAAAAATTGTCTCCCTTCCTGTATTTAAAGAAATGAAATACAAGCTTGAAATGTGTGAAGAAAATAGGAAACAACAAAAAGAGATCTAGCGGAGAGTATCAAAAAGAGATCCAGGCAAGAAGGCAAGCAGGGCCACATCCTTTAAAGAGTCCTTATTATCACAAACACACATAAAAATAAAGAACATACAAGAACCGCTGGTCACTCAGGATCATGCATGCTCCTTTCTTACTGTTAACACCCTTTGGAATCTTTTTTCTTTTGTCATCAGAAATCACCTGCCTCTCAGCTGCAAAGCTGTCTGTGTTCATCTTCTGCCACCATCAGGGACAGAGTAAGGAAGGGATTTACAGGACAGAAACATGCTAACGTCAGAATAAAGAAAACTTGTCAAATCCTTTCTCTTGGTTAACATAAATTCAATAAACTCTTGCAAAACTGTATTGTTTCCCAGAAGTGCCAAGCATCTGTTCATTTTTGTTAGGGATAAGCCTGTTAAATGACTTAAAACAAACAATGAAATAGAGAAAAAAAACTGAATTTTTTCTAAAATAGAAGACATAATAACAGTATTCGAAATTCGCTGGACATGTTTCAAAGGAAATTAAAGACAGAACTAATAAACTAAAAAGCAAATTAGAAGCCAGAGAGAAACAAAAGATGCAAAATGTAACAGGGGAAAAGGTCTAACCTGCATTTAATCAGCCTTCCAGTAGGAGAGAAGATAAATGGAGCAGAAGTAATATGTGTAGAGAGAATGACTGATAATCATCCAAAATAACGGAAAACACCAATACACAGATTCAAGGAACCTAATGTACTCCAAGAAGAATATATAAAAACAACAAATACACAACTAAATTTATTATAATAATATAGAAGAACAGAGGTGCCTGGGTGGCTCAGTGGGTTAAGCCTCTGCCTTCGGCTCAGGTCATGGTCTCAGGGTCTTGGGATCAAGCCCCGAATTGGGCTCTCTGCTCTCAGCAGGGAGCCTGTTTCCCCCTCTCTACTGCCTGCCTCCCTGCCTACTTGTGATCTCTCTCTCTCTCTCTGTCAAATAAGTAAATAAAATCTTAAAAAAAAAAATAACAAAGACAAAAAATCTTAAAAACATCTAAGAATAGGGGTGCCCCTCAGTCAGTTAAACGACAGATTAGATTTTGGCTCAAGTCATGACCTCAGGGCTGAGATTCAGCCCTGCACTGGGCTCTGCACACAGGACGGAACCTACTTGGGAATCTTTCCCTAAGTTCCTCTCCCTGTTCATGTCCACACACATTTTCCCTCTCTCTCCCAAATAATTAAATCAGTCTTTTTTAGGGGCGCCTGGGTGGCTCAGTGGGTTAAGCCGCTGCCTTCGGCTCAGGTCATGATCTCAGAGTCCTGGGATCGAGTCCCGCATCGGGCTCTCTGCTCGGCAGGGAGCCTGCTTCCCTCTCTCTCTCTCTCTGCCTGCCTCTCCATCTACTTGTGATTTCTCTCTGTCAAATAAATAAATAAAATCTTTAAAAAAAATAAATAAATAAAATAAATAAATAAATCAGTCTTTTTTTTTTTTTTTTAAAGATTTTATTTATTTATCAGAGAGAGAGAGAGGGGGAGAGAGCGAACACAGGCAGACAGAATGGCAGGCAGAGGCAGAGGGAGAAGCAGGCTCCCTGCTGAGCAAGGAGCCCGATGTGGGACTCGATCCCAGGACGCTGGGATCATGACCTGAGCCGAAGGCAGCTGCTTAACCAACTGAGCCACCCAGGCGTCCCAAATCAGTCTTTTTTAAAAAAGCTTTGGGACGCCTGGGTAGGTCAACTGGTTAAGCAACTGCCTTTGGTTCAGCTCATAATCCCAGGGTCATGGGATCGAGTCCCACACCAAGCTCCTTGGTCAGTGGGGAGCCTGCTTCTCCTTCTCCCTCTGACCCCGCTCATGTGCACTCTCTCCCTCTCTCTCTCTGTCAAATAAATAAAATATTTTTTTAAAAAATAAGATTAAAAAACATCTAAGAATAAAGACAAATTAACTTCAGAAGAGCTAGACTGACTGACAGTCAACAACAACAAAGGGAACAAGAAAGCAGCAGAATGAGATCCTCAATGTTGTATAGAAAAGTAATGACCAATGTAGAGTCCTATACAAAAATAGCCTTAAGAAGAACAAATAGAGGGGCACCTGGGTGGCTCAGTCGGTGAGTGTCTGCCTTCAGCTCAGGTCATGATCCCAGGGTTCTGGGATCAAGTTCCGCATCGGGCTTCCTGCTCAGCGGGAAGCCTGCTTCTCCCTTTCCCACTTGACTTGCTTGTGTTCCTTCTCTCACTGTGTCTTCTATTAAATAAATAAATTAAATCTTGAGAAAAAAAAAAAAAGGACAAATAAAGGCCTTTACAGACAGACAAAAACAGAGTTGGTCACCAGCAAATCTTCACTAAGGAAATTCTCATAGTTGTAATTTCAGGCAAAAAGAATGTGACACCACAGAAAGTCTGACATGCCTAAAGGAAAAAAGAGCAAAGAACCAGATGAATACATCAACCTGTCTGAACAACTAGGAACTCAATAAAATGATCAAGGAATGCATCAAGGAATGAAAAACTGCATGTTGTCCCCCAGAGGCTGCAGCCCTTGCCCTAAAACTTTATATCCAAAAAACGTGGCTACCTTTTAAGGGTCTAGAAAATTGATGGAATTGCTGATTATAGGACAAAGGCTCCCTTCAATCCCACCAACAGCAAGAAATAGTGAAAACATAAGACCAGAAAAGAAAGGGCCCCAGTGGACGTAGAAGAGCTGCTGTGAACGGCCACATCTGAAGCTGCAAATTCTAAGCAGGACATCAACACACAAAGGGAATAGGGGAAAAACTAGAGGGGAAGACACGGGAGGGGGCTTGGGGTTCTATACATCACTACAATTATTCTCCCCAAATTTGATAAATCCCAAGAATAATGCAACCTAAGGAAGTAAGGGCTTCAGTAACAGCTTCTTTATGTAACTGTAAAGCTAAAGACAGGAAACTCCATTTAAAATGAGCAGGGGGTGGGGGCGCCTGGGTGGCTCAGTTGGTTGAGCAGCTGCCTTTGGCTCAGGTCATGATCCTGGACTTCCAGGATCGAGTCCCGCATCGGGCTCCCAGCTCCTTGGGGAGTCTGCTTCTCCCTCTGACCTTCTCCTCTCTCATGTTCTCTCTCACTCATTCTCTCTCAAATAAATAAATACATCTTTTTTTTTAAAATTAATTAATTAATTAATTAAATGAGCAGGGAGGGTGGTGCCTGGGTGGCTCAGTGGGTTAGGCCTCTGCCTTTGGCTCAGGTCATGATCTCAGGGTCCTGGGATCGAGCCCCAAATCAGGCTCTCTACACAGCCGGGAGCCTGCTTCCCCCTCTCTCTCTGCCTACGTGTGATCTCTCTCTCTCTCTCTCTCTGTCAAATAAATAAAAATCTTTAATAAAAAAATTAAAAATAATTTTAAAATAATAAAAATTTAAAGATAAAATAAAATGGGTGGGGAAGTGTGCCTGGGTGGCTCAGTTAAGCATCTGACTGTTGATTTAGGCTCAAGTCATGATCTCAGGGTGGTGAGATCAAGCTGCTCAGCAAGGGATCTACTTACGATTCTCTCTCTCTCCCCCTCTCCCCCCACTCATAATTGATCGCATGCCCACTCTCTCCAAAATAGATAAATAAATCTTTAAAATAATAATTTAAAAAATTTTCAAAGGGGTAGGGAGACCAGAGGTCTTGTGTCCTACTACTTATTAATTGCAGACCCTAAATGGAAGAGTCTTACCTTAATTTCCAACAGGAAGAAACCTACTTTACTACTCCAGGAGGAAGAATTTCTCCTTGCCCAACACCAAGCTCAGCCAATAAGAAAATACCACAATTCACCTAATGAGGAGCTGTCATTAAACCTGAACTCTCCATTTCCTCCAACCGACTTTCATACAAAGCAGCCCCTCCCAACTTCCTCCTTTTCTCTATAAAGTAACATTCCTCCCCAGACTGCCTATGCTTTGCCAACGCTGGAATGTCCCTAATCGCAATTCCTCTGCTATTCCCAAATAAACCAATTTTGCTGGTGAAAAACAAAAACAAACAAAAAACCTGTTTTACTTTTAACCTTGCACAACTAAGAAAACAGGAAGTGGGATCAAAAGGGCACCTACCCAGTGTCCCCTCACCAGCTTGAAGCTCTAACCCCAGCTCTGTCATTTACTAACTAACCCCTTATGAGTAAAGTGGGGATAACCCTACTACTTACCCCATAATATATGAGATTTAATGGTAGTTATAGTAGTAGTTTCACATGACAGGCATTGTGCTAATGCCCTTGGAGCATTAGCTCAGTTAACTGAGTAAAGAGTGGCAACAGGTTGCAGATTCCAGCCCCGGATTCTTCCCACAGTACCCCTGTTGGAAAAAATCTGCACAGTATCGCACATACACTTTTCGCTGTCTTCTCTTTAATGAAATGAATCCATGAGTATTATGTAAATAAACATATATTTTTTTGCTATATAAGTATACTTGGACACAAAATATTGCTGAAAGCAAAATTTTCCAATAAACTGGATGAGTGGCTTCACAGAAGAAGGAAATCTCTTCCAGCTTAATTTCCTAGCGCCCATTGAACTAAATTTGCTGCAGTCCTTCTGTTTGAATATTTTGCATGTAAAATTTCAAGACTAAAGCAGTATGGAAAGACAAGGGCCCTCTTGTGGGACCATTTCCTCTACAGATGACGGATACATGCTCTGCGTGAACTCTAGAGTAGCTTTGGCTAACATCATATTGCTTTTGCTATTTTCTCATTTATAGACATATTGTATGATGTCGGCAGTTTAAAATCGTATTTAGTTCTTTTCCCAGAATTCAATATACACAGAACATTTTATTTCCCAGGTCCTTACCTGCCTATTTAAATTTCGAAAAACTCGAAGCTTAGCCACAATAATGATTAAAAAGCTTGAAAAAAAATGACTTAGAGAGATAATTAAAAGGATTAAGATTATCTAGACAAAGGTAGGGATAATTAAAACTCTTTCCAGTTGGATAAAGTGCTCTTTCCTGGAGGACCCTTGTAAGCTGTTCTCCTAAAATGGGTACACTTTTTTTTTTTTTTTAAGATTTTATTTATTTATTTGACAGACAGAGAGCACAAGTAGGCAGAGAGGCAGGCAGAGAGAGAGGAGGAAGCAGGCACCTCGCTGAGCAGAGAGCCCGAGGCAGGGCTCGATCCCAGGACCCTGGGATCATGACCTGAGCCGAAGGCAGGGGCTTTAACCCACTGAGCCACCCAGGCGCCCCTAAAATGGGTACACTTATAACTCTGAGCCTTTGGACAAAAATTTTTTTTTCCAATTTTACTGAGAAAATAATACACCTGAGAATATAAAACACCTGAGAAATAATACACCTGAGAAAATTTTACTGTGAAATAATACACCTCTGAGAAATAATATATCTATAAATTTAAGATGTACAGCATGGTGGTTTAATTTACATATATCGCAAAATGATAACCAAAATAGATTTGGGTAAAATCCATCATCTCACAGAGATATGATGAAAAGGAAAGAAAGACAAAAAGAAAAAACTTTCCCTGTGACAAGAACTCTTGGGATCTACCCTCTTTACAACTTTCTTACATACCACACAGCAGAGTTAGCTGTAGTCACGCTGTTGTACATTATATCCTTAGTACTTGTAACTGGAAATTTGTACCTTTGACCACCTTCTTCCAATTCCCTCCTCCTCCACCCTCTGCCTTTTTCAAAATATAAGTGAGATCATACAGCATTTGTCTGTCTCTGACTTATTTCATTCAGCATAATGTGCTCAAGATCCAGCTATGTTGTCACAAATAACAAGATTTCCTCATTTTTTATTACTGAATATATTTCATGGCATATATATACACCACAACTTCACTATCCATTCATCCATTGACGGACACAGGTTTTTTCCATGTCTTGGCTGTTGTAAATTACACTGCCGTGAACAGGAGGATGCAGATAGCTTTTCAAGTTAGCTATTTTGTTTCCTTTGAATATATTCCCAGAAGTGGAATTGCAGGATCATATGGTATTTCTATTTTTAATTTTTTGAGGATCCTTCATACTGTTTTCCATGGTGGCTGCACCAAATTACATTCCCACCAACAATGCACAAGAATCCCCTTTTCTCTCATCTATGCCAACACTTACTTCTTGTCTTTTTGTTGGTGGCCATTATAACAGACGTGAGGGGATATCTCATTGTGGTTCTAATCTACATTTCCTTAATGACTAGAAATGTTGAGCATCTTTCCATCTTTTCTGTTGGCCTTTTGTGTATCTTCTTTGGGAAAAATGTCTATTTATGTCCTTTGGCTGTTTTGTAATTGAGTTATGTTTTTTGCTATTGAGTTGTATGAGTTCTTTATGTATTTTGGATATTCACTTTTCATCAGATATATGGTTTGCAAATATTTTTCCCATTCCAGAGGAATGGGAAAATTTCAGGTTGTTTTTCACTCTATTGATGCTTTCTTTGGCTGTACAGAAGACTTGATGTAGTCTCACTTGTTCACTTTTTTATTTTTTTTAGAGAGGGGAGGGGCAGAGAGAGAGAAAGAGAAAATCTTGAGCAGGCTCCACAGCTAGTATGAGGCTTGATCTCAGAACCCTGAGATCATGACCTGAGCCAAAATCAAGAGTTGGTGGCTTAACTGACTGAGCCAGCCAGGAACTCCATCATGTGTTTATTTTTCATTGTGTTGTTTGTCGGCAAACTTCTTAGAACCAGACCCTAGAGGAGCATGTAAAACATGCCATAGTCAGACCCCCAGACAGACACTGATGGTTGCCTATATTCACAGTCATACCTCTATCATCTTCCTAGCTAATGGAAGCTTGATTTTATTCAGATGGTACATGGTTATTGATTTCAGAGAAGCCTAGACCCTTCCCCAATCATGAACGACTTATTCACACTCTTATTTCCCTCACAATAATTAGTTTAGACATGAGCATGTTACATGACTATAACTAATGAGACATGAGAGGAAGATTGCCAGAAAAGAAAGGAGGATTTCTGGGAGATTTTCCACTGGTAGAAAGAGACAGCCCCTCTTCATCCAGTTAGAGTTAACATCTGTTTATGAGGATGAGGATATAAAGCTAAAGCAGCCATCTTGGACCATGAAGAAAACAACCAAAGCCATACTCAGTCCAGTCAACTCACGAATATACAAGAAAATGAGTCTTTTGCTATCTATCACCTTTGACTCGGAGCCACTGAATTAGCCAACCTCAGAACCATATTAGACTTATTTATGTTTGAGAGGATATACATTTCATATTGTATAAGTCAGTTGAGGCAGGAGTTCTTCTTAATATCCCAAAATACAGACTCAGTTTAAAACCAGAGTCATCAGATCCCTGAGTAGCTCAGTAGTTTAAGCATCTACCTTTGGCTCAGGTCATGATCCCCGGGTCCTAGGATTGAGTGCCGCGTCAGGCTCTGATGCTATTTCTCCCTCTGCCTGCTGCTCCCCCGGCTGTGCACTCGCACGCTCTCTCTCTCTCTCTCTCTCTCTCTGACAAATAAATAAGGTTTTTAAAAATATATTAAAAAAAAAAAAAAAAAGAAAACAGACTCATCAGTAACTCTTTCTTATGACCTAACCCATTACTATGTATCATCAAGCCTTTTTAGATTCTCTCAGGCATCTCTCCCTCCCCTAATACATCTCATTGCCAGTCTAGACTTGTAGAACATTTCACTTCTGGATTATTCACTAATGAAGCTTCTTAGCATATCTCCAGTGTCCAGGCCCTGTGGTTTAATATTTCTCATATATGATGGGCTCCCACGTCAAACATTTAGAGGTTCCCAATTTCCCCCAGTGAATGTTGGCTAGATTCTTCACTTAGTTTTCAAAAGTCTTAGTTGGAATTTTTAAGAACGTGGTTAACTAGCCCAACTTCCTTTCAGGAAGACTCGTGTCCTCCTGAGCACCACATGGTGGCACATTTCCAAATGCCACTGCTGAACATGGCCTCCACACAGCTGGCCAGCCCTGCAGGGTGTTTTCAAAGGTCATGTACTGTAGGCAGTTCACCCCGGAAGAAGATGCCCAGCCCCCCTCCCATTTCAGCTGCTGTCAATGGTCTGTTTCCCTCTAGAATGTCTTCATCATTTAGACTTCTTGCAGTTACTTTCTCTCTTATTTCTTTCACTTTAACTTCTTCTTTTTCCCTCTTTTGAGGACTTCTTAACGTTTTTTTTCCTTTACTTTGACACTTAAAAAAAAAACAACTACTTCATTCTCAAATCCCTAACTTTATTTTTAACATATGTTATAGTCTTCTCACTTTCATACTTACCTTTTTATTTCAGTAGTTGAAGCTTTTTATTTTTTTTTAAACATTTTATTTATTAATTAAGAGAGAGCATGAGAGGGGGGCGTCAGAGGGAGAAGCAGACTCCCTGCTGAGCAGGGAGCTCTACATGAAACTCGATCCTGGAACTCCAGGATCATGACCTGAGCCGAAGGCAGGTCATGAGCCAACTGAGCTACCCAGGCACCTTCACATCTTTTATTTTAAAATTTTATTTCACCTCTCATTTTCAATCTCACTCTTTTACCTGCTTTAAACTTTCAGCTTTCAGTTGTATGATTTTTTTCAATTTTTTCTTAGATGACTCTTTTTTTAATTACACTTTTTAATTCTCTCAATAGAGTATAAACATTTATCAGTTCTCCACATAGTCTTTTTACTTACAATAAATCTTCAGAAATAAGATTACTCTTGAAGGGATGCCACAATTTTTTTTTTTGAGTGACTCTACCCAACATGGGGCTTGAATTCACGACCCCAAGATCAAGAGTTGCATGCTCTCCTGACTGAGCCGGCCAGGTGCCCCCTAGATGGTTCTTCACTTAAATTCCCTTAAACTTTTACCTCTATTTTTACTTTTTCCCCCTTTTCTTCCTTTCTTATTTTTCTTACTTAGAGTTGTGTCTTCTTATGTCTTCCCAGACTATGACTAGAGCAATGTGATAAGAAAAGCTCCACACCAGGGGCACCTGGGTGGCTCAGTTGGCTAAGTATCTAACTTCACCTCAAGGCATGATCTCCAGGTCCTGGAATCAAGTCCCACGTCGAGCCCCACATCAGGCTCCATGCTCTGTGGGGAGTCTGCTTCTCCCTCTCCCTCACCCTCTGCGCCTCCCCCTGCTTATGTTCTCTCTCAAATAAATAAATAAAATCTTGAGGAAAAAAAAAAAAGAAAGAAAGAAAAAGGAAAAGAAAAAGAAGGGCACCTGTGTGGCTCAGATGGTTCAGCATCTGCCTTTGGCTCAGGTCATGATCTCTGGGTCCTGGCTGGGTCCTGGTCTGCAGGGAGCCTGCTTCTCTGTCTCCCTCTACCCCTGCTCATGCTTTCTCTGTCTGTCTCTCTTACTCTCTAAAATGAATAAGAAAATCTAAAAAAAAAAAAAAAAAGGAAGGAAGAAAAGAAGAAGGAGGAAAGGAAAGAAAATGAAAAGGTACACACCACAAACAGGGGAGATGAGAGTCCTCACTCCTCTACCCATAGTTCCTATACATCTTGTGCACTAGCCTACCTTCCATTTCCCCATTGGTTCACCTTCCTTCCTAGGAGGCTCCAGTGTGATTTTCTTTCTTTTTTTTTTTAAGACTTTATTTATTTATTTGACAGAAAGAAAGAGCACAGGGACGCCTGGGTGGCTCAGTGGGTTAAGCCGCTGACTTCGGCTCAGGTCATGATCCCAGGGTCCTGGGATCAAGTCCCGCATCGGGCTCCTTGCTCAACAGGGAGCCTGCCTCTCTCTCCGCCTCTGCCTGCCTCTCTGCCTGCTTGCGTGCTTTCTCTCTCTCTCTTTCTGACAAATAAATAAATAAAATCTTTTATTAAAAAAAGAAAGAAAGAAAGAGCACAAGCAAGGGGAGCAGCAGAGGGAGAGGGAGAAGCAGGTCCCCATTGAGCAGGGAGCCCAACTCGGGACTCATGGGACCCTGGGATCATGACCTGAGCTGAAGGCATTTAACTGACCGAGTCACCCAGGCAAACCTCTGGTGTGATTTTCTTACAATAAGATTCCCACCTATCCCCCTCTTCATCTCCTTTCTTTTTTCATTAAGATTCTGATAACTCTGGAATGCCAGACACACACACACACACACACGCACACACACACACACACTGATTATCTCAAAATGGATTCACAAAGTAAGTCAGATTTACAGTTCTCCCAACGGGCAACCAGCTCACCTAAAGAATCAGGACTACTAAGGAGAAAAGACGGTTGCTTTCCTCCACATCACAGAGAAGTCCTTTAGGCACTGGGAAGGTAGATTCTCTCCTGCCTCTCTTCCCAAAATGGACACTATTACCCAACTGTTCAACAAAATTTATTGAGGATCTTTTATGTTCTAGGTACTGGGGATAGAGAATTAATAAGATAGATGTGGTTTCTGCTCTTCTGACATCTATATCTTGGCAGAGAAAGAGAGTCAGTAAAGAACACATGAGTTAAGGGACGCCTGGGTGGCTCAGTTGTTAAGCAGCTGCCTTCGGCTCAGGTCATGATCCCAGCGTCCTGGGATCGAGTCCCACATCGGGCTCCGAGCAAGGAGCCTGCTTCTCCCTCTGCCTCTGCCTGCCATTCTGTCTGCCTGTGCTCGCTCTCGCTCCCTCTCTCTCTCTGACAAATAAATAAAATCTTAAAAAAAAAAAAAAAAAAAAAAAAAAAAAAAAAAAAAAAAAAAAAAAAAGAACACATGAGTTAAATAAGTGCTTTGAAGAAAAGAAAACAAGACATTGTTCCTTTAAAGGGGATGATGAGAGAGGTCAAAGTAGATTCAGAAAGTGACATCGGAGATAACATGAGTTAAATGACTCAGACAAAGATGTGAATATCTACAAGGGGGGCAGAAAGTAACAGCAAAAGCAAGTGCAAGGAGCCTAAGGTGGGAAGAAGCTTGACTGGTTCGAAGAACAAAAAGACCAGTAGGCCTTGAACCTAGCGAGCAAGGGGAGAGTGAAGAAAGAGGAAGCTAGGCTCAGTCCTCCCGAACAAGACCCGCAGGGTGATGAGATAGTCTCCATCAGAACAAGTCTAGGCCCCTTGCAGACCCCTACAAGAAGGAACTCTGTCCACAGAGCGAAACCTGCCCCATTTTGTACAGGCTGACATTACACAGGGATTCTCACTCATGTAGATCACTAGTCCCACACATGGGCACAAACTGGCATTATCCTTAGATCTGGTCATTTAGCATGCCTGAAAGATAAATTCCTAAACTGGCCTTTTAAAGAAGCTGGATATAAATGTTTAGTAACATTTAGGACGATACTAAATTTCAGGGAAATTTTTCTTTTTTTCTCAGAGCTCTTAACGTATCTGGAGAAGTAAAACCTGGAATATTGGAATAGATTGTTTTTCAGTTTGAGGGATTGATCAGTATATAATATTCAAGCTGAGTAATATTGGAAAGCTGACATTGGCAGTTTTGTCTTTGGGGTCTTAACTGCCCTTGTCCCAGAAAAGGAACCTTAGTCATCGAGAACCACATTGTACACAGTGAACAAACGTAAACGCATGCAGTCACTGGCCTAATTATGTACCTTAGGACAGAGTGAAGCCACTGTTCTCTGCCAGCGAGTGGCTTCCTCCAGACTGGGCAAGCCAAGCCCAACCCCTCCTAGGGTGTAAAGTGGAGTGGGGTTTGCAGGCATTCATGGCCTGCACTGGAATGTGCCCACCGGTAACTCAGCCAAAGAGAGGTTCCCAGCCTAGTCTTGGGAAGAGTAAGTTGGGCAAAGATGGGAGTAGCCTAAGGATCTCATGCTTCCATTAGGAAATGGCTGAGTGACAGATAAACATAGAAGAAAAGTTTTTTGACACAGGTCTAGGCAATGATTTTTTTAATTCGTTACTGAAAAGCACAAACAACAAAATAAAAAATAAATGGGTGGGACTACCTCAAACTAAATACCTTCTGCACAGCAAAAGAAACGATCAACAAAATGAGAAGACAACCTACAGAATGGGAAAAAATACTTGCGAATTGCATATCTGGTAAGGGGTTCCTGCCATAAAACTCAATAGCAAAAGAACAATCCAATTAAAAATGGGCAAAGAACATGAACAGACATTTTTCCAAGGAAGATATGTGAATGGTTGATAGATACATGAAAAGGTGCTCAATATCACTAATTATTGGGAATGTGTAAATCAGAATTACAGTAAGAATTCACCTTACACCTGTTAGAATGACCATCACCAGAAAGACAAGAAGTAACAAGTGTTGGTGAGGATGTGGAATAAAGGAAACTTGCACTGTTGTTGGGATAGTAAATTGAAAGAAGCTCTCTGGAAATCAGTATTAAGGATCCTCAAAAAATTAAGTAGAACTACCTTATGATCCAGGATTTCCACTTTTCCATTTCTTTATGTCAAAGAGACAGCTGCACTCCCATATCCACTGCATCATTATTTACAATACCCAAGGCATGGAAACAACCTCTTTCAACCGATGAATGGATAAAGAAAATGTGGTGTCCATATACAATGGGATATTATTCAGCCATACAAATGAGGGAAATCCTGCCATTTGTAACAACATGGATGGATGTTGAGGGCACTATGCTAAGTGAAGTAAGTCAGACAGAGAAAGACAAATGCTGTATGATCTTGCCTATATGTGGAATCTAAAAAATATCAAGTTAAATCAAATTCATAAAAAAAGAGACCAGATGTGTGGTTACCAGAGGGAGAAGGGAGAGAGAGGGGAAGTTGCAGGAAGGTAGTCAAAGGATAGTCTTCCAGTTATGAGAAGAATAAATACTGGGTATGGGGGCACCTGGGTGGCTCAGTTGGTAAAGTGTCTGCCTTCAGCTCAGGTCATGATTCCAGCATCCTGGGATCAAGGCCCACCTAGGGCTCTCTGCCCACTGCCCCTACCTCCCTGCTGCTCATGCACTCTCTCTCTCTCTCTCTCTTTCAAATAAATAAATGAAATATTTTGAATAAATAAATAAATACTGGGCATTATTGTACAACATGATGACTATACTTAACATAGCCATACAGTATATTTGAAAGTTGTTAAGAGAGTAAATCTTAAGAGTTCTTGTCACAAGGGAAAAAAAAGAAACTTTTTCTTCCTTTTCGTTCTGTATCCATAGGAGATGATGGATATTAACAAAACTCACTGCAATCATCACTTCACAATATATGGAAGTTGGGTCACCGTGACGTACCCCTGAAACTTACACAATCCTGAATGTTAATGTGACATCAATAAAACTGGAAAGATTAATTATATACAAGAAAAAAGAAGATGAGGAAAGAAGGGAGGAAAGAAGTCAGGAAGGGAAAAAAGGAAAGAAAAGAAATCTTTACCAAATAGCCAGCACTGTGCTAGGTGCTTTCACAAACATTAGTTCTAAGCTACCTGCCTGTAAAGTCAGAAGTAGCCTCCCTGACATTAATCAGAAGCAAGTCTGGATTTTTTAAGCCCTAAAGCTCTGAACATGAATTAATTTGTCTTCTAAATCCAGGTCTCTCTCAAATGATGCTAATGCCCAAGGGGGTTATGAAATCAAGATCTGTGTGTGCATTTAAATTCCTCATCCTGCCTCAATTTCAAAATAGATGTCCAGATATATAGCCTAAATCCGCTTAAAGGGAGATAGACGCTTTTTCTCCAACTCTCCCCAACCTGTGTGCAGGACTGGGCAGGAGGACAGACACCACAGCCCCACTGAATGCCTGCTGGGGGACATCAAGGGTGGCGAGCTTTGGAGCCTCCATGCCTACGCTGTTTATGTGCTCCACGTCTGGATCCAGTGAGACTTAGTTAAAGGAGCTAGACATGTTTGCCTTGAAAAAGGTGGACATGACTGATGTCTTCAGATGTCTGAAAGATGAAGTGCTGCCGAGAGATCAGCTTTATTCTGTGTATGTCAGGCAGATGGGGCTAGGATCTAGGGCTGGCAGGGAAGCCGTCCATCAGTTAGAACTCCTCCACAGTGGGATGGGCTGCCTGCTGAGACAGTGTGTGCCTTCCATGGGAAGTATTCATGTAGAAGCTACAAGAACATCTGTCAGGGATGCCATAATTAGGATTTCCACCTAAACTGGAAGGATGAACTAAACCAGCGGTTCCCAAATATCTGATCAGCTATGACAGTTTCTACTGATCTGAAACAAAATGATTTAAAAAAAAAAAAAAAAAGGCAAAGTCATGAATTTTTCCTAGAGTTCACTTTATTGAATTTAAAGGATGATCCTTCAGGATGCCTAGCTAGCTCAATCTTTGGAGCATGTAACTCCTAATCTCGGGGTTGTAAATTTGAGCCCCATGTTGGGTATAGAGATTATTTAAAAATAAAAATCTTTTGAGGTGCCTGGATGGCTCAGTTGGTTGAATGTCTAACTCTTGATCTCGACTCAGGTCTTGATCCCATAGTCGCCAGCGTGGAGCCCACTTAAAAAAAATAATAATAATAGAGATAATAAGAAAAATCTTTTAAAAGTAAAATAAAAATGAATAAAGAATTGCTTTTAGTTATGAGATTACACAAAACTAATCCTTCCTATCTTATCTTTTATTTTTTTTAAAGATTTTATTTATTTACTTGACAGACAGATCACAAATAGGCAGAGAGAGAGGAGGAAGCAGGCTCCCCACTGAGCAGAGAGCCTGATGCGGGGCTCGATCCCAAGACACTGGGATCATGACCTGAGCAGAAGGCAGAGGCTTTAACCCACTGAGCCACCCAGGCGCCCCCTATCTTATCTTTTTTTTAAGCTTTTATTTATTTATTAGAGAGAGAGAATGAGGGAAAGAGAACATGAGGGGGGTAAAGTCAGAGGAAGAAGCAGACTCACTGTTGAGCAGGGAGCCCAGTGCAGGACTCGATCCCAAGACCCTGGGATCATGACCTAAGCCAAAGACAAACAAACACTTAACCAACTGAGCCACCCAGGCGCCCTCCTTCCTACTGTTTCATCTTTAGTCTCCACTCTTCTTTAAATAGCAGTCATAGGAAATGATAGCTGCTGCTTTGTTTTTGACTTACATGGAAAAATTGAAAATAGCATCACTATTTGATCTATCCCCTAATCTTTCATCTGTGTAAACAGCTCATAGAATTCAAAAGTCAGAAGACTATTAGACTACATGAACCCATAGTCACTTAGTTGCTCAAACCAAAACCTTGGGGTAGGATCATCTCAACACCTTGAGTCTTCTTCTCTCAACCTGCACATCCATGACATACGAGCCTGTCATATCAACTCTATGTTCACGACATGTCCCCACAGTGGCCCTTCTATCCTGCAAGATGTCCCTAGCCCAAGCCCCCTGTCATGACTCCCACCAGGACCACTGCAGCAGGGTCCTAACCAGCCTCCCTGGTCCCACTCTTTGCCCATCACTTCCATTCATTCTCCACTCAGCTTGACAACAACCAAAGCAATTAAAAATGTCATAAATCATGACCTTCCCCTTAAAGCCCTCAAGGGACTTCACATTCCACTGGCATAAAATCCGAATTCCTTACCATGAGAGAAGATCCTAAAAGATCTTGCCCTGCCTGCCTCTCCCAAGCCTCAATGTATCCCTTTGTCTATATACACAACCTTTCACCCCTTCCAACAAACCCATCTGGCTTTGGCTTTAGAAGTTGGCACATGTTGTTCCTTCTGGTTTGAACACTCTTCTCCAGGATCTTGCTGGGCTCATTCCTCCTCCTTACCATCCAGACCTCAAATGTCACCTCCTTTAAAAATCTTCTCAGACTGCCCAATATAGCAACCCCTCACCTCATCAGGCACTTCTTTAGCAAATGTCTGTTTTGCTTTCTTGTGACATATATTTATGGTTTAATTGCTCTGTGCACTTATTCATAGGTTTATTGCCTATTTTCAATTCTAGAAGGAAAGCTTCCCTAGGGCAGTGGCCACATCTGCTTCTTCATTTCTGCAGCCCCTGGCAGTGGAATGAATGAATGAAAAACTTCCAAGTTTAAGATTCCAGGACCCGTTTTCTCTTCCAAAACGTCTTTCTATGAACAAATACACTTAAAGAAAACATCATTTATTTAGGGAGAAAAAAAAAAAAAAAGGCAATGTGATCTCTAGCTGTGATCCGAAACAAAATCTGAAATAACATTGTTTCTATTTTGTTCTGTTTTGTTTCACAGAGAAATAGGGATCGTGGCAGTTTTTGCCTCTTGACAGCAAGTGGAAGCAAATGCTCAACAAAAGGCAAACCTAAAAGACAGTTTCTCAGAAAGGCTGATGTCTCAGAACACACTGAGAGATGGTCTGAGACACAAAGTGATGATGACAACACTTACCACACTAGCTAACACTTGATTACTTGGTACAAAGCACTCATCTGAACACTGTGTCTGTTAACGAACTTCAGGTTCCCTGCGACTCTACAGTGAAAATACTATTATTAGTCTTCAAGTCAGCTACAGGGCTGGAGGTGGGGGGGTAAGAATCAAGGCTCTGATATGGTTTCTCACACTCACTAACTTGCATTGGTTGATCTGGTGCTCGTTCGGATTCCAGCTTCTCTCAACGTGGTTTAGAAAGTGGAGAGAGGGGACCTCTTTCTTCCTTTCTCATGCAAAGATTAATTCCAGTCACAAAGACAGTCTGTCACATCCTGTAACTTTCCATAACAGGAGGTGAATTTTTAACTTTTGGGAGACAAGCTATGCAAATAAGTACACCAAAAAGGTCTAGAACAGGGCGCAATTGCCACCGGAAAATGGACCGATGAGGCCCCTTAAGTCTTCTGTCATGGCAGCAATCGGCCGGAAAGCAGCCTCTTCAGCGTGTGGAGGCTCAGGGTTCTGTCAGGAAGAGCTGCACAGCTGCTCCTGATCCAGCTCCAAGAGCTGACACGGCTGCCAGAGGCCAAGAGCTTCCTTTAATTGCCTCTCTCCTGCCCCCATTCATTAACATATGTCCCTCCACATGACAGAGGGGAAAAAAAACACTCCCTTTGGAAATGGGCCACTCCACTCAGAAGGACAGTCTTTAGAATCCCACCCGGATAACACTTCTTCTGTGGTAATGAGCAACAATATGGCTGGCTAGCACCTTTCATTCACAGCACCACCAACATATGTCTACATGAAGGAAAAAAAAGATATTCCCAGATTAAGTGGCTCATTTGGTGGAAGCAACACCTGAAGCAAGATGAGAAGGGGGCAGAGGACACAAAAGAGGCCTTTCTGCGCTTATCTAAGTAACACCGGGAGAACCTCATCCAAAACCTAAAAGCTCCAGGTGGGCCTTGTACACTTCCACAAAGAAGGCCACAGCTACTGAGTGGAGGCTGCTGACACATCCTGTTGTCCTATGAGTAACGAGGACAGAAGCCACAGCTTGGTCTCTGAGTCCAGGCTGAATAAGAGAGTTTAAGAACCAGTTTCAGATCAATATCTAAATGGCCAGATTTAATGTATTGGCACTTAGAGCCAAGAAACACATTCCTTTTTATAGAACACATTTGTGTTCCAGAAAGACGCTACGCACATCAGTTTCAAATTACTGACTGGCTTTTGCTTCTCAGGAGTCAACGTATCATTTTTAAGCTGATCTGTCTTTTTCATGGCAAGCTGTACATTTATTTTAAAAAGTTATTTTAAAAAGTAAATGTATTTAATTTCTTTTATTTTAAAAAGTAAATGATTAATGGGGAGTGTTGCACAACAATGCAAATGTACTTAATGCCGTTGAACTATGTACACTTGGAAATGGGTCACAGGTCAGTTTTATGTTACCACAATTTTTAAAAATCTTTACTTGGAAGAAAATTAAGTGCAGACATATTTGAAAATTTCATCTTAAAAAAAAAAGAAAAGAAAAGAAAGCTTCATCTTGAATGATACAGTAAGGAGACAACAATGATACTGCCAACAGTGGTTTTCATATATTTCAGTATTAAAATTGAACAAAACAACAAACAAAAAAGATTTAATAAAACTACTGTGAAATATTTTGTTTTCATGCCTAATGTTTGTATGAGAACCCACAATTTTTTTTTTAAAGATTTTGTTTATTTATTTGACAGAGATCACAAGTAGGCAGAGAGGCAGGCAGAGAGGGGGGGGGGGGAAGCAGGCTCCCTGCTGAGCAGAGAGCCCAATGCAGGATCCCAGGACCCCAGAATCATGACCTGAGCCGAAGGCAGAGGCTTTAACCCACTGAGCCATCCAGGCATCCCAAGAACCCACAATTTTTAGTAGCACAAAATGGAGGCATTTTTGAGTGAAAGTGGGGCTTAAATATAGAATAAGTCTAAAGGTCTTTTAACAAATCAAAGATCAAATAAAAAATCAGACCTCGGAGTACCTGGGTGGCTCAGTGGGTTAAGCCGCTGCCTTCGGCTCAGGTCATGATCTCAGGGTCCTGGGATCGAGTCCCGCATTGGGCTTTCTGCTCAGCGGGGAGCCTGCTTCCTCCTCTCTCTCTCTCTCTGCCTGCCTCTCTGCCTACTTGTGATCTCTCTCTGTCAAATATATAAATAAAAATCTTTAAAAAAAAAAAAATCAGACCTCTTGGGGGGGGGGGCCTGGGTGGCTCTGTCATTAAGCATCTGCCTGCGTCTCAGGTCATGATCCTAGGGTCTTGGGACCCGCCCCACAAGCCTGCTTCTCCCTCTCCCGCTCCTCCTGCTTGTGTTTCCTCTCTCGTTGTGTCTCTCTCTGTCAAATAAATAAAATCTTTTAAAAAGTAAAATATCTTAGAATCATGGTGATTTTTGTTGTCTAAAATGATAGGAAGGGCACCTGGGTGGCTCAGTGGGTTAAGCCTCTGCCTTTGGCTCAGGTCGTGGTCTCAGGATCCTAGGATCAAAGCCCGCATCGGGCTCTCTCTCAGCAGGGAGCCTGTTTCCCCTTCTCTCTCTGCCTGCCTCTCTCTGCCTACTTGTGATTTCTCTCTCTCTCTGTCAAATAAATAAATAAAATCTTAAAGTAAAATGATAGGAAATACTGTGTTTCAATTAAATTCTGAATCATCTTGCAAAACTCTTTTAAAAGTTGTCAGATTTATTTGGTATCATCAATGGAACAAAACATAGTCTAGAAATAAAAACAAATTTACTCAGGAATTTAGCACACAGTGAAAGTAGATTTCAAATAAACAAGGAAGACAGATTAATTAATAAATAATATTGTGTCAACTGATTAGCTATCTGAAAAATTTTAAAAAATAAGAAATAAGACATCCCTTGGGGCACCTGGGTGGCTGAGTGGGTTAAAGCCTCTGCCTTCAGCTCAGGTCATGGTCTCAGGATCCTGGGATTGAGCCTCTCATCCGGCTCTCTGGTCAGCGAGGAGCCTGCTTCTTTTCCTCTCTCTCTCTGCCTGCCTCTCTGCCTACTTGTGACCTCTCTCTGTCAAATAAGTAAATAAAATCTTTTTTTAAAAAAATTTTAAAAAGAGGGGTATCTAGGTGTTTCAGTCTTTAAGCAGCAGCCTTCAGCTCAGGCCACAATCCCAGGATGCTGGGATCAAGCCACACATCAAGCCCCGCATCAGGTTCCTTCTCTCTCTTCCTCTCCTACTCCCCCTGCTTGTGTTCCCGCTCTCACTGTGCCTCTGTCAAATAAATAAATAAATAATCTTTATTTTTAAAAAAGGCATAAAAGAGGGATGCCTGTGGGCTCAGTTGTTTAGCCTCTGCCTTCAATTTGGGTCATGATCCCAGCATCCTGGGATCGAGCCCCACATCAGTTTCCCTGCTTCTCCCTCTCCCGCTTCCCTTGCTTGTATTCCCTCTCTCACTGTCTCTCTCTCTGTCAAATAAATAAATAAATTCTTTTTTTTTTAAAGCCATAAAAGAATATATTAGCAAAATTTAGAAATCACAAAATATGAGGAAAATATGTGCAACAAACATCACAAGACAATAATTAATTAATAATTTTAGGATATATATGTAGATAGATATACAAATCACCAAAAATAGATAAAAAGTTAGAGCACTTGGCTGGCTCATTCCAAGTAGCATGCAACTTTTTTTTTATTTTTTTTTTTTAAGAACATGCAACTCTTGGGGCACCTGGGTGGCTCAGTGGGTTAAGCCTTTGCCTTTGGCTCAGGTCATGATCTCAGGGTCCTGGGATCGAGACCCACATCGGGCTCTCTGCTCAGCAGGGAGCCTGCTTCCTCCTCTCTCTGCCTGCCTTTCTGCCTACTTGTGATCTCTGTCTGTCAAATAAATAAAATCTTTAATTAAAAAAAAGTTCTTTTATACATATTTTTAAATGTTCGGTTTACTTACAATAATTAAAACTATAATGAGACAGCATTATCACTTTCATACTAGCACCAATAATCTGATGACACACTGTTTTGGTGAGAAAATGAGCCAACTAGCGTTTGCATATACTGTTGGTGGCAACAAAATTTATATAGCGTTTTCGGAGGCGCTATTTGGAAATGTGTGTGAAAAACATTTAATGTATAGTCTGTTGGGCCTAGCAATTCCAAATTTAGAAATTTATCTTACACTTACGCTCACACTTACAAGTGAGGCTTGTACAATAATTTCCACTGGAACCAACAAAACATCTAGCCAAAAAACTGCTTGAGTAAATGAAATATTATGTAGCTACTGAAAGGAGTTACATGGTTCCATATGTAACATCCAGAACATATCCAGAATATATAATGCAAAAAGTAAGGTGCAGAACATATATGCCGACACTTTGTGTGTGTGTGTGTGTGTGTGTGTGTGCAAGTTTTTTAAAGAGATATACACCCAAGCTTAAATGGGCTGTGGAATTCTCTGAAATGAAAAACAGAAATAGTGGTTGCTTCTGTGAAGAAAATAAATAGGGGTGCCTGGACCGTTCAGTCGGTTAAGTGTCTGCCTTCAGCTCAGGTCATGATCCCAGGGTCCTGGGATCAAGCCCTATATCAGGCTCCCTGCTCAGTGAACAGGCCACTTCCCCCTCTCCCTCTGCCAGTCACTCTGCCTACTTGTGCTCTAAAATCTTAAAAAAAAAAAAAAAGAGGAAATAAGTAGCAAGGAAATAAGAGAAAAACTTTTTTTTCAATATGAACTCTTAAGATCTTTTGAATTTCATACCATCATTATTACCCAGATGGAAGAAAAAAAAATTTTTTAAGAGACAAGGCAATCAATATAAATGTCTTATCTACCAACACTAATTAGCTCTAAGTTTAAATGGTTGAACCTGTATTTTTAGAAAGAAACCGAAACACAATCCCTACCCCAGCAACATAAGATAAAAGGAATGAAATCAGTTTCATTCGAAGTTATGAAAAGAAATTTTTAAGATGTATTTCTTTTTATTTTAGAGAGACAGAAAGAGTGAGCTAGTAGAAAGAGGGGCAGAGGGAGAGGTGGGAGTGAGGACCTCAAGCCGACTCCATGCTGAGCATAGAGTCAGAGGTGGGCTCAATCCTACCCTGAGATCATGACCTGAGTGGAAACCAGGAGTCGGACACTTAGCCTGCGCCACCCAGGCTCCCCATGAAGAAAAGTTTTAAAAGCAAAGACAAATGACTAGAATAATTTTTTTTTTTGGCCAGTTGTGCCAAATACTCAGATTTAAAACGTCTTTGAAGCAGGAGGACAACACAGTAATAATCCGTTTGTAAGAAGTGAAAAAACTTTTAAGTATTTTCACGTATCAGTGGGTTCTAGTTAGATTTAAAACACAGCTCTCAGGTTCTCCCCCCAGCATCAAGTCCTGAGCTGTCACCCCAATATGCATACGTGCAAGTTGTATTCTAATCCCCGGCACACAGACTTATCAATAATCACAACTTCATCTGGATAGGCAGGCAGTGTAGGGAGTCGCTGACGACACTTTCAGTGTAGCCATTAAGGATATTACTTTTCTCTTACTGTTTACAGGAAATGTGTTCTGCTAAGGCCAGCCTGACGGCTCTAAATGAAGTATCATAAAGCTGGAGGCCAGAACTCTGTCTTGTCTCCAAGGAAAGCAAGGGAGACCCGTGTAGACCCTCCCCCAACACTGCCAGGCAGGCCCATGTCCCCTTCATTTTTCTGCCACAGAAGAGCAGGTGTGAGCATAAAAGATGTGGGCAGGCATGCTCTCCTTGAAAAAGCAACAGAAAACATTTGACACAGTTTGCACCCAAAGAGAAAAACTATCTGAGTAACAAATTTAATTCTCGAAAACCCTTTCGAGAGATTAGTTATAATTATTGATAAGTCACTGCTGTGAAGTCTATGTGGTTTGTTTGAATTACTTTTTATTGCTATGCATGAGATACTGATATGCACACGTGGAAAGAAAGCAACAAACTGAGCTGCCTGGGTGGCTGAGTCGTTAAGTGTCTGCCTTCGGCTCAGGTCATGATCCTGGTGTCCTAGGAGCAAGCCCCACATCGGCCCTGCTCCATGGGAAGCCTATTTCTCCCTCTCCCGCTTCCCCTGCTTGTATTCCCTCTCTCTCACTCTCTCTCTGTCAAATAAATAAATAAATAAATAAATAATTTTTTTTTTAAAGGCAACAAATTGGTTACAAGGCCTGTCCCCAACCTAAGTTTCCAATCTTCTGTCTCATTCCTCCCCAGCATGAACTCACATTTCCCTACCGTCTCATCCTTGCTTACTCTGTCTGCCTCACAAGATACTATGAAATGCTTCCCATCCTTCAAGAAGCTTCCTTTCAACTCCGGTCCCCTTCCCAAACTTCCTCCGAGCATCCAAGTCTCATGGGGTATCTTTGAATATTAAGATAGTTAATACTTTACATTATATATATCTATGCTCTGTGTGTGTGTATGTGTGTGTACGTCACTCTACAGGCAATTAAAATCAATAATGAGCCCTGACTGGCAATCAAACATAACAGTCTCGAAATAAATAAATAAATCTTAAAAAGAAGAAGTAATACAAAAAGGAGAAACTGAACTGAATGTATACCCAAATCAAGATATCCTTAAAACTGTTTATTAACCTCTCTAAGCCCTCATTAGAAGACCCAAATTTAATAACGACTATTCATGAGTTCCTTCACTTTGTTCATCAAGTATTTACTGAGAGTCAGTCACGTGCCGAGCCCTGGAGAATAAAATAAACAAGATCCCACCTCCGTAAGGATCTAATGTATGAACAGGATCCGTGAAATCTACGGGTAGCCTAAGTAGAGTCTAAACCTTAAAAGAACCCACAATTAATGAATAAATAATTCCAGGGGCAGAAGACTTTAGTGGATGGTTTCCCAGAACATTTTTTGTGATGATGTTTTCTAGCATATGGTAAAACTCCGATTACGAAGAATATTTTGTGAATGCAACTGTGTAAATTAAATCTTTAGTGACATGAGTACATATCCCAGATTCCTAGTTGTTGTTGTTGTTGTTGTTGTTTTAATTTTTACTTTTTTAAGTAAAGCAAGCAATTTTTTTTAAAGATTTTATTTCTTTATTTGACAGACAGAGATCACAAGTAGGCAGAGAGGCAGGCAGAGAGAGAGGAAGGGAAGCAGGCTCCCCGCGGACCAGAGAGCCTGATGCGGGGCTCAGTCCCAGGACCCTGGGATCATGACCTGAGTCGAAGACAGAGGCTTTAACCCACTGAGCCACCCAGGCGCCCCAAAGCAAGCAATTTTAATACGACCATATCCCCAGGCCACTTGAGTGGCTCAGTTGGATAAGTGTCTGTCTTTGGCTCAGGTCATCGTCACAGGGTCCTAGGATTGAGCCCTGCACTGGGCTCCTTGCTCAGCAGGGAGTCTCCTTCTCCCTCTGCCTGCCACTCCCCCTGTTTGTGCTCTCCCTAACAAATAAATAAGTGAAGTCTTTAAAAAGTATATATATAGGGGCGCCTGGATGGCTCAGTGGGTTAAAGCCTCTGCCTTCGGCTCAGGTCATGATCCCAGGGTCCTAGGATGGAGCCCCACATTGAGCTCTCTGCTCAGCAGGGAGCCTGCTTCCCCCACTCTCTCTGCCTGCCTCTCTGCCTACTTGTGATCTCTGTCAAATAAATAAATAAAATCTTTTTTTTAAGTATATATATAAATATTTCCCCTTGACTAAGTACCATATAGTGCTTTTATATATGTTGTTTTTATATGTATAAACAATTTATATACAAATATAAATATTATATATATATATAAATTTATATATATATATATATATAAATAAATTCATCTTTTCTCAATGACTAAGGATTTTGCCAGGCCTCAACCACAGTTCTAGACAGAAGTCTCACTACACACTCTGCCCACAATACTACATCTAAATTAAGAAATACAAAACTGGGGCACTTGGGTGGCTCAGTGGGTTGAGCCTCTGCTCTCGGCTCGGGTCATAGTCTCAGGCTCCTGGGATCGAGCCCCATATCAGGCTCTCTGCTCAGCAGGGAGCCTGCTTCCTCCCCTCTCTCTGCCTGCCTCTCTACCTACTTGTGATCTCTCTCTCTGTCAAATAAATAAATAAATAAATAAATCTTAAAAAATAAAAGATTCTCTCTTCCTCCCTCTCTGCCCCTCCCCCGGCTCTCTCTCTAAAATAAATAAATAAATCTTAAAAAGAAGAAATACAAAAATGAGAAACTGAATGAATGTATATACAAATCATGATATCCCTAATATTGTTTTAATGCATTTATTTATGTTTTGTTTCTTTTTAATTTTTTTATTATTATTAATGTATAACATATTATTTGTTTCAGGGGTGCCAGTCTGTGATTCATCAGTCTTACACAACACACAACACTCACCACAACACACACCCTCCCCAATGTCCATCACCCAGCCACTCCCCCTAACCCCCTCCCCTCCAGCAACCCTCAGTTTGTTTCCTGAGATTCAGAGTCTCATGGTTTGTCTCCCTCTCTGGTTTCATCTTTTTCATTTTTCCTCTCTTCCCCTACAATCCTCTGCCTTGTTTCTTAAACAAGATCCTATGATAATTGTCTTTCTCTGATTGCCTTATTTTGTTTAGCAAAATACCCTCTAGTTCCATCCATGTCGTTACAAATGGCAAGATTTCATTTCTTGATGGCTGCATAATATTCCATTGTGTATATATGTACCACCTCTTGCAGTCCATTCATGTGTTGATGTCCAACATGTGTTCACACAAGTTGGGCTCTTTCCACAGTATGGCTATTGTAGACATTGTTGCTATAAATATTGGTGTATTTATTTTTAATAAACTTAAAATGTGAGGGGCACCTGGGTAGCTCAGTTGGTTATGTGACGGCCTTTGGCTCAGGTCATGATCCTAGGGTCCCAGGATCAACTCCCATGTCAGGTTCCCTGCTCGATGGAGAGTCTGCTTCTCCTTCTGCCTCTCCTTCCATCATGCTCTCTGTCTCTCTCATTCTCTCTCTCTCAAGTAAATAAACAAAATCTTAAATAAAAAAAAATCCAAATGTTAAAAAATAAATTAATTAATAAACTTAAAATGTGAAGTTTTCTTAAGGGTGACCTGTTTGACTAAATTAATACTCAGCAAGTATTTGAGTGTTTGTCCAATAATGCTCTAAGTGCAAAAAAGTAGACTTGGGTGTGGGGCAAATCTGAGGACCAATTGGTTCCTAATTAATAGAAATTTTTCTCTAATTAAGTTGCCAACAATATAAGCAATAAAAATGTGATTGCCTCTTCCATCTTTTACAGGAATGATATAAAAATTACCTCCTTATTCCTACAGCAGCTTTCTCTCACTCTGTGGAATTATGCCAGGTTGCAGCTATGCAAGATCCTTTTCTACCTAGCAACTGATAAACAACAAAAAAAAAACCCTTTGTCATTGGCCAGCTCTCCATTTGGAAACAGGCATAATTTCACTAGTCTTAATTTTAGCTACTAAAACTGCGTCTTAGCAAAGAGAGGAGGAAAAGAATATAACTTTTTAAAGCACAGTAGCCTTCAACTTGTGTGAACTCCACTGAAGACGAGAGTCCCAGTCAATAAACGAAGAGGGAGAGAAAGCAGGACTTAAGGACACATTTAACTACTTAACAGAAAAGTCTGCTGTTTTCCTCACTCCTGCAGCTCATGGTGGGACAAGGGATGATAGGCTCTAAAAAGCAACAGCGCCTTGGTGTGCTATTTTGTCAAAAAACAGGATGGCTCTTGATTTTGGCTCAGGTCATGATCTCGGAGTAATAAGATCGAGCCCCATGTCAGGCTCTGTGCTGAGCGTGGAGCCTACTTAAGATTCGCTCTCCCTCTCCCTCTGCCCCTCCCCCTCCCTCTCTCTAAACAAACAAATAAAAACAAGGATGTGATCCCATGATTGAAAAACCTGTACAGAAATCCCCTCCAGTGTCCCTCTCACCGACCTGAGCTCACCAGGCTCTAGGGAAGAGAACCGCACCAATACTTCAATCTTCCTTTCTAGAGATGCTTGTAAGGTTTTCAAAGCAATTTTCCTCCTCTCATATCCAACCTCCCAACACTCCTATGTTGGGTCGGTATGATTCACACAACACATTTGGCCCTCAGAGGGATTTAGTGACTTACCCAAGGTCATGGGGAGTTTTCAACAAGTCCAGGAATCCAGCCCAGTTTTCCAGCCTCTACTCGCTGATCCCTCTCACATGTTGAAGACATTCTTTCCCTCACCCCATCTCTCCCCTTGTTCTATTCTCAGAGGATGCTGATGCCCACACTGAAAATAGAACCTCTCTACCACTGCCAAAAGCTCTTCCCTTCATCGCTGAGCACAGGGAGAGTCAAGAGAATATGGCAATGACCCATTCAGGCTTAGCTCCAGATGTCCCCCCAATTATGGCTGCCAGATTTAGCAAACTAATACAGAATGCCCAGTGGAATTTAAATTTCAGATAAGCAATGAATAATTATTTAGTATAAGTATGGTCCATACAATAATTGGGACATGCTTATACTTACACACTTACTTTTCTGAAATTCAAATGTCACTGGGCAGCCAGTACTGTATCTGGCCACCTTACCCCCAATTCGTCTCCACTTCCACCCTCGTGCCCACACAGAGGAACACATCAAGGGCAGGAAACTCAACCAAGACACAGGGAACGACACATAGATACTTGGGAAGATGGTTCTCAACTGAATCATGCAAAATGCTTCTCCAGTCCAAACCTCACAGAATTAGGCTCTTAGGTATCTTATAATAAGCTTTAATAAAAAATACAATGAGGGCGCCTGGGTGGCTCAGTGGGTTAAGCCGCTGCCTTCAGCTCAGGTCATGATCTCAGGGTCCTGGGATCAAGTCCCACATCAGGCTCCCTGCTCGGCGGGGGGCCTGCTTCCTCCTCTTTCTCTCTCTGCCTGCCTCTCTGCCTACTTGTGATCTCTCTCTCTGTCAAATAAATAAATAAAATCTTTTAAAAAAAATACAATAAAATTTATGGAGTTTATTTATTTATTAAGGTTATTTATTTATTTGACAGACAGAGAGGTAGCGAGAGAGGAAACACAAGGAGGGGGAGAAGGAAAGGGTGACCACTGTTCGGGGAGCCCAACACAGGGCTCAATCCCAGGACCCTGAGATCATGACTTGAGTTGAAGGCAGTTTAATGACTGACCCACCCAGGTGCCCCCAAGTTTTTTTAAAATTGCAAGAGTTATTAGGTGTGTATTTTCCAAAGCGGTTGTAACAGTATCTCTCATCTCACTTTTCTTTCTTTTTTTTTTAAGATTTTATTTATTTATTTGACAGAGCTCACAAGTAGGCAGAGAGGCAGGCAGAGAGAGAGGAGGAAGCAGGCTCCCTGCTGAGCAGAGAGCCCGATGTGGGGCTCGATCCCAGGACCCTGGGATCATGACCTGAGCCGAAGGCAGAGGCTTAACCCACTGAGCCACCCAGGCGCCCCTCTCATCTCACTTTTCTACAGCGTGAACAACAAGTGGTGTTTATGCCCCTTCTCCCTTGAATATGGATGAACCAGGAATTTGTACCCAACAGAAGCAGAAGTAATACCACACAACTTCCAAGGCCAACTCAGAGAATGCGACACAGTGTCTGGCTTGCTCACTGTACCACCTCATGCTGGAAGCCCTGAGCTTCAGGAGTCCAACTACACAGAGCCCACCAGGCTGGGATGGAGCCACACCCCATGGAGCGTCCACAAGGGGGGTGCCCCATTGGGAAGAGCCGTTCTTCAAATGTGAATGAAGCTGCCTTCAGATAATACCAGTCCCAAGCTGTTAAGTCACCCCCAGACTTCAGTTTCTTCCCAGCCAAGGTCAGACACATAACGAAGCAGATACAAGCTGTCCCTGCTCTGACCTTTCCAATTTCTAGAACTTGTACATAGGAAAATGACTGATGATCTACACCACTAAATTTACAATTGTCTGTTATGCAGCAGTCAACTAAAGTATGATACATGCTCATCCCAGAACAGTTTTGGAAAGAGAAAAAAATCACCTAAAAACCATTCTACATGCAAAGGCAATTGCTTTCAAAATTTGGAGGGGCACCTGGCCGGCTCAGTCAGTAGAACATGCAACTCTTAATACTGGGATTATAAATTTGAGCCTCATATTGGGTGTAGAGATTACTTCTATTTTTTAAGATTTTATTTATTTATTTGTCAGAGAGAGAGAGAGAGAGCGAGTGAGCATGAGCCGGGGTGGGGGAACAGAGGGAGAGGCAGGCTCTCTGCTGAGCAAGGATCCTGATGCAGGATTTGATCCCAGTACCCCAGGATCATGACCTGAGCCAAAGGCAGGCGCTTAACCAACTGAGCCACCCAGGCATCCCAGGATTACTTTTAAAAAATCCAAAATTTTGGAATATGTGCTTCCAATATTTTTCTGTGGCTATATGTATATTTCTCCTTCTTAAACAAACATGGTATCATAGCATTGATCTCATTTCTTTTAAAGATTTTATTTATTTATTTGACAAACAGAGATCACAAGTAGGCAGAGAGGCAGGCAAAGAGAGAGGAAGGGAAGCAGGCTCCCCGCTGAGCAGAGAGCCCGATGTGGGGCTCGATCCCAGGACCCTGAGATCATGACCTGAACCGAAGGCAGAGGCTTAACCCAATGAGCCACCCCGTTGCCCCTTGATCTGATTGATCTGATTTTTTTTACTTCAACCATATTACTTTTTTTTTTTTTTAAGATTGTATTTATTTATTTGACAGGCAGAGATTACAAGTAGGCTGAGAGGCAGGCAGAGAGAGAGGAGGAAGCTGGCTCTCCGCTTAAGGCTTAAGGCTTAAGCCTTTGTATACATAAAAATTTTGGTCTAGAAATAGCTGTTCTTTTTAATAATGGGCCAAATCATTTTATGCTGTCAATAATGGTGTATGATTGCTCACTTTTTTGTATTTTTACCAGCAAAAGGTACTCTGATTAAAGTTTTGCCAATTTTATGAGCAAAAATGATAACTCATTGCCATAATACTACAAAGTATATACTTTTTCATGTTTATCAGCCATCTGTATTTTGTTTTGGCATAAACTGCCCCATGTCCAGGGCTTCTAGCTGGCTCAGTCACAACAGTATGTGACTCTTGATCTTGGGATTGTGAGTTCAAACCCCACAATGGGTATAGAGATTACTAAAAAAAATAGACTTTTTAAAAAAAATACAAATAAATAGGGGCGCCTGGGTGGCTCAATGGGTTAAAGCCTCTGCCTTCGGCTCAGGTCATGATCGCAGGATCCTGGGATCAAGCCCCGCATCGGGCTCTCTGCTCAACAGGGAGCCTGCTTTCTCCTCTCTCTCTGTCTGCCTCTACCTACTTGTGATCTCTATCTGTCAAAATATATATATATATATACAAATAAATAAATTGCCTCATATCCTTTGCCCATTTTTTCTATTGGAATATTTGTTGCCCTTTAATGATTTATAAAAGCTCTTTGGAGATTAATTATATTAATCCTCTGTCATATATGTACAAAAAATGTTCTAGTTAGTCATTTGCCTTTTATTGACTATGCATTTCAAATATTAAATATATTTGAAAGATAAAATAGCATCTATGAAGTTGGATGTTGTTATATGTTTGGTTATACCCTGAAATGCCAGCTTATTATGCCTAGAAGCATATTTATGGATGTTTATCAAGTTCAGGGAAAGAAATTAAACCCAAGAAGCATACATAAGCAAAAAAAAGCATGCATACGGAAGCCAATATATAGCACTCCAGTTGAAACCAAAAGGGAAGTGACTGAGACCGAAGCTTTACTGATAAAAATTATTATCATGATAACAATAACCAAGATTTACTCATATACTTTGCTAAGCACTTAAGTGCATTTTCTCATATAATTCTTATAACAACCCTTTACAGAGGTACAGGTTATATTTCTAATTTATAATCGAGGAAACAATATATATGATCACAAACAAAATGCAAACAAATCATATATCTATGATCGCAAACACTATAATCGCAGGAATCAAATGACTAGTAAATACGATCCTTTGACACCCAGCTGCATGCCTGTCTGAGTTCTCAAACACTAAACATTGCTGCCTCCCTGGGACAACTTGCCAAACTCTCCAAGCCTCAAGTTTCATAGTTGGTCTTCTGAAGACATCACACATACACGGTGCTTAGCGTGGTGCCTAGCTACACACTACGTGCTTGCTAAATGGTATGTCACAAAAGACAAGTGTTGGCAAAGTTGTGCAGAAAGTGGAACCCTTTATTATGCTGAGCGAAATAAGCAATCAGAGAAAGACAATTATCATATGATCTCCCAGATATGAGGAAGTTGAGGGGCAACGTGGGGGGTTTGGGGAGTGGGAAAGGGAAAAATCAAACAAGATGGGATCAGGAGGGAGATAAAACATAAGAGACTCCTAATTTCACAAAACAAATTGAGGGTTGCAGGGCGGAAGTGGGTCGGGAGAGGGTGGCGGGGTTATGGACACTAGGGAGGTATGTGCTATGGTGAGTGCTGTGAAGTGTATAAACCTGGCGATTCACAGACCTGCTCCCCTGGGGCAAATAATACATTCTATGTTAATAAATAATTAATAAAATAAAATAAAATCTTTTAAAAAAAGAAAAGAAAAAAGAAAGTGAGGGGCGCCTGGGTGGCTCAGTGGGTTAAGCCGCTGCCTTCGGCTCAGGTCATGATCTCAGGGTCCTGGGATCGAGTCCCGCATAGGGCTCTCTGCTCAGCAGGGAGCCTGCTTCCTCCTCTCTCTCTCTCTCTCTCTCTCTGCCTACTTGTGATCTCTCTCTGTCAAATAAATAAATAAAAAATCTTTAAAAAAAAAAAAAAGAAAGAAAGAAAGAGGAAGACTTGTGCACTGTTTGGGGGAATGCACAATGGCACAGTCATTAAGGAAACAGTACGGAAAATCCTCAAAAAATAAAAGATAGAGGTACCATGTGATCCAGCAATCCCACTTTCAGATATTTATCTACAAGAACTGAAATTAGGATCTCGAAGAGAGATAAGCACTCCCATCTTCACTGCAATGCTATTCCCAATAGCCAAGTTGTGGAAGGAACCTCAATGTCCATTAATGGATGGATGGATAACAAATATGGTAGACGCATACAATGGAATATTATTCAGCCTCTAAAAAGGTAAGTCCTGGGGGGCCTGGCTGGCTCAGTTGGAAGAGCATAAGACTCTTTATCTCAGGGTCACAAGTTTGAGCCCCATGTTGGGTGTAAAGGTTACTAAAAAAATAATAATAATAATAAACTTTGAAAAACAAATAAATAAAAAGATAAATCTTTCATATGCAATAACACGGATGAACCTTAAGTGTGTGCTACATAATTCTGCTAAATATGCTAACATGTCACAGAAAAACAAATACTGCATGATTCCACCTACATGGGATTTCTTTTTTTTTTTTTTTAAGATTTTATTTATTTATTTGACATAGAGAACACAAGTGAGCAGGGAGCACGATGTGGGGCTCCATCCCAGGACCCTGGGATCATGACCCAAGCCGAAGGCAGCCACTTAACCGACTGAGCCCCCCAGGTGCCCTACAGGAGATTTCTAAAGTAGTCGGAGTCATAGACTAAAGAGTGGACTGGTAGTTGCCAAGGGGCTGGGGGTAGGGACAAATGAGGTGGTACTAATAAACAGGCAGAATTTCAGTTAAGCAAGATGAAAAAGTTGTTGTTTTGGGAGGGGGGTTTTAAAAGATTTTATTTATTTATTTGTCAGAGAGAGAGAGCACAAGCAGGCAAAGCAGCAGGAAGAGGCAGAGAGAGAAGCAGGCTCCCCCTTGAGCAAGGAGTCCGAAGCGGGACTCCATTGGAGCACCCTGGGATCATGACCCGAGCGTAGGCAGCGGCTCAGCCAACTGAGCCACCCACGCGACCCAGGACAGAAAAGTTTTAAAGATCTGCTGTAGACCATTGTACCTGTAGTCAACTCTACAGTATTGTACACTTAAAATTTGGATAAGAGGTTAGATCTCATAATAAGTGTTCTTACCACATTAAAATGATAAATAAATGGGCGCCTGGATGGCTCAGTCATTAGGCATCCGCCTTTGGCTCAGGTCATGATCTCAGGGTCCTGGGATGGAACCCCGCATCCGCCTCTCTGCTCAGCAGGCAGCCTGCTTCTCCCTCTCCCACCACCTGCCACCCTGCCTACTTGTCTCTCTCTCTCTCTGTCAAATAAATAAGTAAAAACTTAAAAAAAAGAAAAAAAAAGAAAACAGGTGGGGGTGCCTAGCTGGCTCAGTCAGTAGAACATGGGATTCCTGATCTCAAGGTCATGAATTCGAGCCTCACATTGGATATAAAGATGACTTAAAACAAAAAAGTGTATGCCATCATCCTCATCATCCCCACTTGACCTACTTGTGATAAATAAATAAATAAATACCATTGATCTCAGGGTCACAAGAGATTGATGATAAAATCTTAAAAAAAAAAACCCATCCCCAATTCTGACTTCTTTTTTTTTTTAGGTCCACTCCTCATCCACCATGGAGCCCAGCACAGGGCTCAAACTCCTCACCCTGAGATCAAGACCTGAACTGAGATCAAGAGTTAGACACTTAACCAACTGAGCCACCCAGGTGCCCCCCAAATTCTGACATTTAGAAGCTTTGTAAACAGAAACCTACAAATTAAGACAAATATACTGGTCATCTATTTTTGTTTTCTTTCTTCTACTTTCAAAAAGGAAAGAATTACCACTGATCTTTTTTTTTTTTTTTTAAGATTTTATTTATCTATTTGACAGAGAGAGAGATCACAAGTAGGCAGAGAGACAGGCAGAGAGCGGGGGGAAGCAGGCACCCCGCTGAGCAGAGAGCCCGATGTGGGGCTCGATCCCAGGACCCTGGGCTCATGACCTGAGCTTAATCCACTGAGCCACCCAGGCGCCCCACCACTGATCATTTTTTAAAAAGATGAGGCTGAAAAAATTATCTTGTCTGGGCTAAATCAATACAGCCTTCCATGTGTTTTACCCACTGTTGTAGGATATATAATTGACCAAATGATGAAAACCGACAGAGAAGAAATACTACACACCTCTGTCTTAACAAGAGTGATGAAATCATTGGCTAACAAGCCTCCTGCATTGCACTGCAAGATCACCAGTTCTCTGTCTTCCGCATTTCCGCTGAAATAATCTAATGTTCTGCTCAAGGTCAGAAAGAGCCTGTGTTCATTCATTGTGATGAGGTGAGGTTTTCACAGAGTATTAAGAAATAAAAATGATCATTTAACAAGTAGGACAGAAGATAATCCACTGCTTAAAATAGCATTCACAACCAGCTTGGAAGGTTGACTATGGAAGAAAATGTACTCAGACAGATGCCAGTGACTGGATGCTTTGCCAGAATATTCTCCCTGGTGTGTGTTTTGGACCAAATTCTTCTTGCACACGAAACACAACTCCACCTCACCCTCAACTTAAGTCTAGTGAATTGAGCTCTGGGAGCACATGTCCTCAGCCTACAATGAGGCAATATTAGCAAAAATAGCCTAGCCATATGAAATTCATATAAGAATTCTGTGGAGGATATTGTTCACTACATGACATGGTGTGCTCTACACATAGAAATTTGTCTTTGCTTTCAGTCCCAGGAATAGTTGTACTTCTCCCAAGCAGCCTATTTTTAGCTACAAACCATGAACAGGAGACCCTTGGCATTTTTGCAGATTTGGTATTTGCAATTTCAGCATTCAAAAGAGACAAGTCAGATGAGTCGCAAGTTTAACTCACAACTGCCATCAGCTGGGATGTGGTCTGATACTCCTGCTAATAAGCGTGTCGGATACCCCCGTCTGCACATGTCAGTTCGGCGTTGCTCATTGCATATCAGAGAGCCTCACGGTTCTTTTTTTTTTTTAAGATTTTGTTTATCTATTTGAGAGAGAGGAGGTGAGAGAGAGCATGAGTGAGGAGAAGGTCAGAGGGAGAAGCAGACTCCCCGTGAAGCTGGGAGTCCGATGCGGGACTCAATCCCAGGACTCCAGGATCATGACCTGAGCCAAAAGCAGTTGTCCAACCAACTGAGACACCCAGGCGTCCCGAGCCTCATGGTTCTTCACCACCCATCACGTCTGATCACGCTTTACTCCTCATGCTGGCTGCTAGAAAACCGAAGTCAATTTTATTATTTCCCTTCTGAAGTGAATAGATGTCACTGCATTGATTCCAGGTGCTAACCCCCTTCTTTTCGAGGATTCCATCTTGATGCGAATAAGCTCAGTTTCCCAGTACCCTTTGAAAAGGCCCAGTGGTCTGCACAGTGTCGCCGCGCTCTGAACAAGGTCAGAGAGCTCAGTTCTGGGGGACCCCTGAGCTGGGCTCTGCAACAGGGCCAAATTGAGCAGAAGAGAACGGCTCCCCCTGGCTTAGTGTCACCCACAACCAGAAATGCTCACTTCAAGAAAAGCGTTCCATCTTGGCTGGAGATGGGGAGAGGAAAAACAAAGAAGTAGAAATACTCGTCTTTCACCCACACTGAGGAAAAAGGGCATCTTTCCCAGCAAATATGACGAAAGTGCCGATTCCAGCCTAATTGAGTTTTGAGAATAACTTCTGGGTATTTCCAGCAGAGACGTTCTGGTGTAAGCAGAAAGAACAGCAAACTGATCTACCTCTCAGGGGAAAGTCCAGAGAAAGCATATATTGGTTGCTGACCCAGCTCCAGAATTTCGGAACACAAAGCTCTTAGCGTAACATTCTGGGTGGAAGCCATGTATTTACATGGGAGGGGAAGTGGAGTGAAATGCCCAGGGAACCCTGTGCGACTGTAGCACCCTTACCAACAAGCCACCCTTTAGAAGAGTCACCAAAAATAGGTCAAAGAGGTGTGCTCAGCCAACTCAGTCAGTAGAACACGCAACTCTTGATCTTGTAAGTTCAAACCCTGTGATGGGTGTAGATATTATTATTATTATTTATTTAAAAATAAAATCTTTTTTGAAAAACATAGGTCCAATATTTCCAGCAATTAAGACCTATTGTATTAATAATTTCCCCCAGTATGTCCCATTTATAGGTTCTGTCTATATTTCAGACATTCAGTCAAGCAAGATGCCAGATGCTAGAGAGACTTGAAATGTGTAAATCTAGTTTCTGTCCACAGTGAATTTATAATCTAAAAGCATATTTAGACAAAGACACAAATTATCATATTCTGCAAGTCAGAACATTGCCAAGGCTATCAGAAAGGCACAAATAGGTTACAGCAGAAAAGGAAAGTTCACATGTTGCTGAGAATAATGAAGAAACTATTTGTAGTTAGGGATTCGCCATACCATTCCCAGCCTGGCCAACATTATACTAGGGCAGTCTCCAGAGACCTACAAAAGTCCTACAAACATCGATATCAAAATGCCCTCTGAGTTGTGAACAGATAAAATTCATTACCATTAGCTTTGCAGAACTTCCAGACTTGAAGCTAGGACCTCATGTATTTTTAATCCTCATGACAACCACACAAGGTAAACATTCTTATTCTCACAGATGAGGAAACTGAGCACAGTGGTCACCCATTAAATGCCATCGTCGTCAGGATTTGAACCCAAGTCTATAGGAATCAAAAGCCTGTGTTGGGGGCGCCTGGGTGGCTCAGAGGGTTAAGCCTCTGCCTTCGGCTCAGGTCATGATTTCAGGGTCCTGGGATCAAGCCCCGCATCAGGCTCTCTGCTCAGCAGTGAGCCTGATTCCCCCCTCTCTCTCTGCCTGCCTCTCTGCCTACTTGTGATCTCTGTCTGTCAAATAAATAAAATCTTTAAAAAAAAAAAAAAAAAAAAAAAGCCTGTGTTGTTCTCATTACTCCATTCTGCCTCTCCCAAGTTTAACACTTCCTCGTAATTATATTTTACCAAAAGACAATGTTTTGAAGGGAAAAGTGTTTAAGAGCCAAAGGAACAAAGCCTTGGTAAACACTGGGCCATTCTGGGAGAAGGGAGGAATTTGTGTTACGATATTCTAATGATACATCCCAAAGGCCCACAGACTTCTCCATTACTTCTAGGTCTCTCATTTACCTGACTATAATTTTTCCCTCAGCACAACCACTAGTTTTGAGTATTTTAAAAAATAAGAATTTTTAGATGGCCTTAAGAGTAGCTAGGACCTTTGTACTGAAAGCTAAGGGTCCTAATAGGAAAATGCTGTGTGTCTCTTTTCCAAAAATCCTGTAGGTGGCGCCCACGCACTGGTTTTAACTGAAGGAACCACATTGCCCATTCAGGAATCACTACAGGCCTAGTGCATATGTCAAATGCCACATCTCCTGTTACTCTAAGTGAGAAAAAAAAGCAGTAAGTATAGCCTAGGTAAATTCATCTAAAGATTCTCTCTTTTGGGGCGGCTCGGTGGCTCAGCAGGTTAAAGCCTCTGCCTTCGGCTCAGGTCATGATCCCAGGATCCTGGGATAGAGCCCCACATTGGGCGCTCTGCTCAGTGGGGAGCCTGTTTCCCCCTCTTTCTCTCTGCCTGCCTCTCTGCCTACTTGTGATCTCTGTCAAATAAATAAATAAAATCTTTTTTTAAAAATAAATAAATATTCTCTCTTTTAACAAGACTTATGTTCACCTGGAGAGGCTATAACCTATGCATCAAAGGAAAAGTCCTTGATTCCAGATGCCTCAAAGCCTCAGCTGATCACCCTATGACCTTGAGCAGGCAACTCACCTCTGCGGGTTCCTATCTAGAAGACCATGAGGGTGATCTAGACAGCCTCTAATGGCCCTTCTGACTCATAAATTTTATTTTGTTCCCCCACAAAAAGAATCCTGAGTGATCCCTAAGGGCAGGTGGGGGGAATTTGTAAAGTCAAAGTTGAAAGGTGCTATGGAAATGATCCAGCTCAAAAAGCCATTCCATTCGTGGAAGCCCTCTTCGTCATTCCCCAGAGGTTGCTGACCTCCAGGCGTCCACAGCTCAGGAATTCACGGGAGAGCCAATATGAATGCTGGAAAGTTCTTAATGCTGAGTTGCCATGCTGGCCTTAATCCTACGTTCTGTGGTAAGGCTCACCCCACAGGCCCACCCTCCATTTGTCAGGAAGTGGAGATCATGCCCCCAAATTCACATACTCATTAACGTACACAAATCCCCAGAACCTGTCTATATTGCTTTTCACTCTTTTATAAATTTTATTTTATTTATTATTTATTTTTATAATATTACTACTTATTAATTTATTATAATCTCTATGCCCAGCATGGGACCCAAACTCATGACTCAAGAGTGGCAGTCTCGGGGCACCTGGGTGGCTCAGTGGGTTAAAGCCTCTGCCTTCGGCTCAGGTCATGATCCCAAAGTCCTGGCATGGAGGCCCACATCAGGCTCTCTGCTCCGCAGGGAGTCTGCTTCCTCCTTTCTCTCTGCCTGCCTGCCTGCCTACTTGTGATCTCTGTTTGTCAAATAAATAAATAAAATCTTTAAAAAAAAAAAACTGATTTTTTTTCTAAGTTTTTACTTTTATTAACAGACCTACTCAAAATGTAAAATTATATATATAGCTCATATTACTCTGACAAAATTATTAGTTTCAAATTAGTCAGAGTAACTGTCAATCTTTATTTCCCCTAAAAATCTATCCTGTTGGGTTTTCAGATTCTAATGCAGAACTTTATATTAATGTCCTTTACATTTCTATTTCTTGGGTCTGATTCATTATTTAACCGGGCAACATGGTCTTTTGGAATTCTGATCCCGTATATTTGTAATCCCCTTCAACTTCATGTTATCCACAAATGTGATAAGCAAACTTCATTTATATTCATCTAGGCCTTTGATTAAAATACGGACAAAGTTGGGGTGCCTGGGTGGCTCAGTTGGTTAGACATCCGACTCCTGGTTTTGGTTGGGTTGTGATCTTGGGGTTATAAGATCGGACCCCAAGTTGGGCTCCAAGTTCAGCGTAGCGTCTGCTTGAGATTCTCTCTCTTCTCTGCCTCTGCCCCTCCTGCATCTCTATCTCTCACTGTCTCCCTCAAATTAATAAATACATCTTAAAAAAAAAAAAAAGACCCATTAATTAAGCATCACCCTGCATGTGCTTTTTTTTTTTAATCTTTTTTTTTTTTAAAGATTTTATTTATTTATTTGACACAGAGAGAGATCACAAGTAGGCAGAGAGGCAGGTGGACGGTGGGGTGGGGTGGGGGGAATGTATGCTTCCTGCTGAGCAGAAAGCCTGCTGTGGGGTTCGATCCCAGGACCCTGAGACCATGACTTGAGCCGAAGGCAGAGGCTTAACCCACTGAGTCACCCAGGTGCCCCTTGGACGGGCATTTTTTTTTTTAAGATTTTATTTATTTATTTATTTGACCAACAGAGATCACAAGCAGGCAGAGAGGAAGGGAAGCAGAATCCTCACTGAGCAGAGAGCCCAATGCCGAGGCCAGGTTCCCATCCTGGGATAGTGACTTAAGCCGAAGAGAGAGGCCTTAACCTACTGAGCCACCCAGGCACCCCGGATGTGCTTTTTTTAAGCAAAATAATGCTTCAGGTAATTGTAAGAGCATACAGCCTGTACTTTCCCATGGTCTACTGTATTACTTTGATCTGCCCATCTCCTGCCAAAGAGAGGATGGGTGGAAAGCTCGGGGCAATCAGCAAGGCTCCAGGTCAGGGTCAGGGTAGGTCTGGGGCTGGGAATGAGGTTTCTACATTGATAAAAAACCAGGTGGTGGCTGAAATAAGCAAGGCAGCAGCTTGAGAGAGCAGACCATCCCAAACTGGACTGGACTTTCAGATACTAGAGTGAAAAGTGAAGGGGGCTTTGGGGCCCCTTCAGAGACCTTGAAATAAGCTTGCCAGGTGAGAGGCAAGCATACTGGGTAGAAGTCCAGGGTGAGCCAGCCTTTCCCTTTGGCTCTCAGTTCTCTTTGACTCCCTTGTCTTAGGGTCAGGAAATCTTAGAGAAATCGGAGACCTCCTTTCCCTCAAACTTCTAATCTGTTCTGCATCATCCCTGTAAAATGGGCAATCTGCTCACTGCAGAACACCTCCACCAGCAGGGGGCTCAGGATTTCACCGGAAACGTTCTATTTGGGAAAAAAAAATGAAGTCGGGGCACCTGGGTGGCTCAGTGGGTTAAAGCCTCTGCCTTTGGCTCAGGTCATGTTCCCAGGGTCCTGGGATTGAGCCCCGAGTTGGACTCTCTGCTCAAAGGGGAGCCTGCTTCCTCCTCCTCCGCCTGCCTCTCTGCCTACTTGTGATCTCTGTCTGTAAAACGAAAAAATAAAATCTAAAAAGAAAAAAATGAAAAAAAAATGAAGTTAAGAAATTAAGTAGAAATCTGACTCCTTAAAACATTAACTCATGGTCTTATTTCTGTTTTTTGAGTAAACTTAATTCTTCTTCAACATAACTGGTACACTTAGATACCAAGGTAGTAAACAACCCTCTTAATTCTGCTCATATCCAGGCGATCCCGGTACTTTCAATCATCCTTCATTTGAATGATATTTTAATTTCTTCACCATCCTGTGTCTCCTCCTCCAACACACAATAGACTAAGCCCATCGACATCCCTCATAAAGCAGAGCACCCAGTACTGAACGCAGTCCTCCTGCAATGCATTAGCTCCCATCCTCCGGACACTATCCTCCCTCTAAAAATAGTCTAATTATTTGAGGCAGTCACATTATACTGTTGACACACTGAGAACTTGCAGTCTTATTCAAGCACATAGATGGTTTTACGCAATGCTATTTATTGCATGGGTACCCTGTGCAGCTATTTCAGACAATGCTATTCGATGTGGCATATTGGGGCACCTGGTGGCTCAGTTGGTTAAGCATCTGCCCTCCGTTCAGGTCATGATCCCAGGATCCTGATATTGAGCCCTGCATCAGGCTCCTTGCTCTGAGAGGAGCTGCTTCTCCCTCTCCCTCTGACACTCCCCCTACTTGTGCTCTCTCTCCCCCAACTCTCTCTCTCTCTGTATCAAACAAATAAATAAAATTAAAAAAAAAAAAAAAAAAAGTGGCACAGTGGTCCCTGGAATCCAGAAGTATCCCTCAGGTCCCTTCTCAACACAGTCTCTAGTCAGCCACCCACAGTTAGGTACCAAGTTAAATCTTCCCCACCCTGACCTTTGCAGCTGATTTCCACCCAACAAATTAAGGCTTTTACATGAATCTTTGAATTTATTGATAGTGGATTTAACCCAACAAGCCCAGTTTTGCTCTCTGCATAACAAAGTGCTTAGCAGAACATCGACGACACGATTTTTCTTTTAGTATGACTCCTGGTGGTTCCTGGAAGTTATCTATTTTATTATCCAATGGTTTTATTGAATGGACTTTTGTGTTCTCTTTTTAGTCTAAAATATTTCCACTTCATATTCAACAAGATGCTTTTTAAAATACCTTTGCACTATTTTTCTATGTCCATTTCAATTATAAAACTTTCATTGGGAGTCTATGGGCTACAAGCAGTAGCCATCAATAGAATCCAAAATGTGCAGTGCTCACCACTCTTAAACTAGCCTGACCCTCAAGTCATGTCAGTAATTTCTTATGGGGGTAAGAAGGCTCCAGAATCAACAACTAACTTTTCGTGTTTCATTTTCCTCGTCAAGGAAGTCGTTAGGGCCAGGGCAGAAGACCTGAGTCCTTTTTTTATAGGTCGGTTTGCTTGCTTTAAGATTTTATTTATTTATTTGAGATGGGGAGAGTACAAGCAGGAGAGCAACAGAGAGAGAGGGAGAAGCAGGATCCCCACTGAGCCAGGAGCTGCACGTGTGGTGAGATCCCAGGATCCCGTGATCATAACCAGAGCTGAAGGCCGACACCCAATGGACTAAGCCACCCACGCACCCCAAGATCCGAATCCTTTAAGAGCATAAAGGTACCAAGTTTATGCTTTCGGCTGCTGGGTTTCCCATAGAACTGGGCAGTTAAGCTTGCAGAGCACAGAAATGGATTCTGGTTTAGAACTTCTGCACATGCTCAGCAAGGGGGACAAAGAATCATAACATCTCATCCTCTGGTTCCCACAAAATTGACAACTGAGGTTCAACATTTAGTAATGTAAGTTCTTAGGAGCAAACCAAATCTTTTGGAAAGTTGTACCTCAGTTTCCTGGCAAGGGACAAGTCTTTGGTCCCTGACCCAGTATTTTAATCAAATGATATCTTGATGGCTAAGAATGCAGATTTTTTTACACGCTCAGCTTTATTCCACTATTCCAGAATTCTGTGTCACAAAAGGTCAGAATACTTTAAATAGATATCGAGCTGCTGACGAGCTTCCTTTACCCCTCCACATGCAAACCGGATATTCTAGTTAACAGAATATGATTCACATAATTTCTTCACCTCTCCCTATCCTTCACGCAGCCACCGTATTACTGGGGACGTGATACCCTGCTAGATAGTCCATACTCTAATTGAAATTACCCAAAGACAACAGTGTGATGAAGTGGTCTGAACATAGAAGCTGCAAAGAGAGATCCATTTTCCAATCCAACTAGGAGGTTAATGATTATATGTCACTTTGGAAAATCATCACCTCTTTGTTGAAATGAAAACTAAGTCCAAATGCATGTTGCTTTGTGTTGGGTCAGACCCTCTAACCTTTCAAGGGGAGAGGTCAAGGCCTCATTCCTGCCTGGCATTTCTACCCCTATAAAGGAACTCTGAGAAAGGACAAAACAGTGTCTTGCAAGATGCAAAATTTAGAAGCAGTACTAGAGAGCAGAACTTTCTGTGGGAGAAGAAACAGAACTTAAAAGGCCCCGAACCCAAAAGCAACTATAGGAAAGAAGGACTTTGGGACCCTCCAGCTGGTGAAGCATTTTCCCCCTAATGGGCCCAGCAGAACCCCCATGGCACCCATGTTAAAGGAAGCAAGCCCAGAACAGGTCGATTCCAGCTGGGTCTTCCTTCTGCCTTAGGACAGGAGGAGGAAAGAAATCTAAGGTTCCCAGACTATCCTCCCTCAGCTTAGCAACAGGAAAGACATGATAGGGGCTTGGGGAAATCTTGCAACAGGAATGAAAAAGAGTATTTGTGGGACATCTGGGTGGCTCAGTTGGTTAAGCGTCTGCCTTCAGCTCAGGTCATGATCCCAGGGTTGTGGGATCGAGTCCCACATGGGGCTCCTTGCTCAGCGGGGAGCCTGCTTCTCCCTCTGCCTGCTGCTCCCCATACTTGTGCTCTCTGTCACTCTGATTGATTGGTATATCTAGATAGATAGATAGATAGATAGATAAAATCTTTTTTAAAAAGAGCATTTGCCTGCATTGTCCTCTGCCCTCTATGCTGGGAACCAAGCATCCTCTAGGGGCTGGGAAGGTACTTGGACTATGGGACGTGAAATGTGTCTTCCAAAATGACAGCCCTTCTGGAACCAGGCAGCACAACATTACAGTGAAGAGTAGAATCCTGGTGAGGGGCTCTTCCATCTTGGGTTTAGGCTTGTAGACTGTGTGTCCTTGAACCTCAGCAAACCCATCTGTAGAACAGAGATAATAATACTGTCCACCTCAGAGTAGTGAGCAGGAAAGGTCTGAAGCTCTCATAAAGAGGGAAATGAATGCAAAAATCAGAGCTCCAGAAATATGAGCCATTGTGATTATAATGGAGCTTTTCAAGCTGAGGTTAGAACACATCCATTTGGCATCTGCATAATCAAGGCCCTTAATTCATATTATAAATACCCACATGGAGCCTTAGAAAGGTGACATTCTGCGACAAACACCCTGGGGCTGCCCCCAGAGAGAATATTTAATAACCAGAGGAAGCTTCTGGATTTCACGCTCATACCCTCAGCAACAGCCAGAGACCCAGCAGTTCAGAATCTGAAAACGTGCTCCTTGCTAGTAGTGGAAAAGTGGAAAAACGGCATCAGAACTCCTGACCTTGGGACACCTGGGTGGCTCAGTCAGTTAAGTGTCTGCCTTCCGCTCGGGTCGTGATTCCAGGGTCCTGGGATTCAGCCCCACAGCAGGCTCCCTGCTCAGCGGGAAGCCTGCTTCTCCTTCTCCTTCTGCCTGCCACTCCCCCTGCTTCTGTGCGCTCCCTGTCTCTCTCTGACAAATGCATAAATGAAATGAAATAAGAAGGAATGAAAGAAGGAATTCCTGATCTTGTGGTGCTTATGTTCTAATGCGGGGAGAGAAACAACATATAAATAAATCAATACAAGTATTATGTACAATGGCACAAGTATCATGAGGAAAAATATTAAGGTAAGAGAATATAGGCTGCTGGGGTGCTTAGGTCAAGTGGGCTCAGCCGTCTCAGAGGAGACAGCATTTGAGCAATGAACAGACTGAAGCAAGGAAAAAATATGGGCTATATGGGAGATAAGCGCCAGAGAAGTGGTAAGGGCAAAAGTCCTAAGGCAGAGCACTTGGTAGTCAGTGCATGGGGAAGCCCCCAGCACACGAGAGGGGCAATTAGGGGCTTGGTGAAACTGGCATCTCACCACTGCACACACCTGCACTGTGTGCTTTTTCCTTCTTCATAGTGCTTGTCAAAAAAAATATTTTATTTATTTATTTGACAGAAAGAAAGAGAGCATAAGCAGGGGAGCAGTAGGCAGAGGGAGAAGCAGGCTCCCTGCTGAGCAGGGAGCCCAATGCAGGACTAGATCCTGGACCCTGAGATCATGGCCTGAACCAAGGCACATGCTTAACTGACTGAGCCACCCAGGGACCCCTGTTTGTCACCTTCTAACAAACTTTAGATTTTACTTATATAGCATGTTTATATTTTACGGTCTCCCCTTGCCAGAAGGTGAGCTCCCGCAGCACCAGGATTTCATCTGTGGGCTTCACAGATCTCTTCCAGTCATCAAAAACTGGTCCTGTTCCGAGGCATATAACACACAATAAATACTTGGTAAAAGCAAGAATGGCATGAGGGCTTGGGGCACTTGGGCGGCTCAGAGGGTTAAAGCCTCTGCCTTCGGCTCAAGTCATGATCCCAGGCTCCTGGGATCGAGCCCCGCATCGGGCTCTCTCCTTGGTAGGGAGCCTGCCTCCTCCTCTCTCTCTCTTCCTGCCTCTCTGCCTACTTGCGATCTCTCTCTGTCGAATAAATAAATAAAATTTAAAAATAAAAATAAAAAAAAAAAGAATGGCATGAGGGCCAAGCCAAGATAAAGACTTGGGATTTGTTCTAAAGGCAGTGGGACTTTGGGAAGATTTTGACCAGCTAAATGATACACTCAAACTCATGGTTGTGATTGCTTTAGCTACTGTGAGAGAAAAAAAAAAAAAAAAAAAAAAAGACCAAGACGGAAAGAAAGAATGGATAACTGAATGAATTTCAGAGTCCACAACTCCTGCTTTTGACGGGGAGGATCTTCCAGGTATAATCTCATATTAGAGAGGAGAACAGTATCCTCACTACACCCCACCCCTAGCCGGTGGCTCAAAGTGAGGGAGAGGAAAGCTGAGAAAATAGCTGCCTTCCAGCCGGAGCCCCTCCCAGGAAAAGTCGGGGACTTCCCGATGCTAGTAGACCTCGCTCTGCAGAGTTCTGAGCAAGCACAGGGACTGTTCCTGGGGTTGGTGTCCAGAGCAGGTCTTGGGAAGCTGCAGAAAAGGAGCCAGAAAAGAACCAGGTGGCCAAGGGGAACCGGGCTCAAGCAACAGAGACGTTTCCTCAGATGTGCCCAGCTGAGGGACTCACCAGCTTCCTCGTGAGAAAGTGAGGGTTAATGCCAGAGCCATTCTGTAAGGTGTTTGTGGTAGAGAAATTCGTGTTTAAGGCAATGGTTTCAAAAAGCAGGAGTCGCCCGCGATCCTATAGTCCAGCCATGCTCAATCAAACTTGTTTTTCAAGTGAGCTCTAAGCCCAACATGGGGCTTGAACTCAGACCCCAAGATCAAGAGCCACATGCTCCACTAACTAAGCCAGCCTCAATTACAATTACAATTGTTTTGTTTTTCTTGAGATTTTATTTTCAGAGGCACCTGAATGTCTCAGTTAAGTATCCACTTTCGGCTCAGGGCATGACGTCAGAGTCCTGAAACCCTGCAACGGGCTCCCTGCTCAGCGGGGAGTCTGCTTCTCCCTCTCCTTCTGCCACCCCAGCTCGTGTGCGTGCTCTCTCTATTTCAAGTAAATAAATAAAATCTTAAAAAAAAAAAAAAGTATTTTATTTTCAAGTAATCTCTACACCCAACACGGGGCTCAACCTTACAACCCTGAGATCGAGTCACATGCTCTCTCAACTAAGCCAGCCAGGCGCCCTTCAACTAAACTTTCTGACATTATTATATAGAGTCCTGAATTAAAGAATCTCGTCAGGTATTGATAAAGTGAACAATCTCATGGAATGGAGACTAGTGAAAATTCTGGTGCCTGGAGTATAGCACCCCCTAGAGAATCGCGCCTTAATAGCATCTGGGGGTGCCACCGTGTTCCTCGCACTTTGTTTTCTCTGTCAGATATTTTTATTAAACAATTTTACTTACAGTGTGTGTGATAAATACGCTGTGTCTATTCCACGTGAGGCCATAGTCACTGTTTGTCTACATTTATTTTTTACATACACGGAACGACTACTCACCTTGTTTCCTATCAACATTGGCTCCCATCAAGTGAGCAACTCATCTCACAGTTGTTCACACCAGAAAGGAGCCGGTAAAGTTCTTCCTCTTCAAAGATGTACCCATAGGGGCACCTGGGTGGCCACTGGGTTAAGCCTCTGCCTTCGGGTCAGGTCATGACCTCAGAGTCCTGGGATCGAGCCCCACATCAGGCTCTCTGCTCAGCGGGGAGCCTGCTTCCTCCCCCACCACCTGCCTCTCTGCCTACTTGTGCTCTCTGTCAAATAAATAAATAAAAATCTTCAAAAAAAAGACGTACCTATAGTCTTTCTTGGCCTCTCAGCTTCTGGTTTCATCTTCTGGCTTCTATAATTCTAGGCAAATGGTATTTTACATTTCCTAAAACCTTTTAAAAGCTTGAAGTTTGGTAAATTGGACAGTATCGTCTTTCTCCTTTGGAAGAAGAAATTGCAGTCTTGTCTTTTCCCTAAATCATTTTATGGGCCATTAATTGAATAGATAATGTTTCTCAGCAAAGACTGAAGGGCCATTTACCATTTTCAACTTGACAACTAGCGCCGTGATCACAAGACAGCAATATGGAGAGAGGGGATACCAAGCTTTTATGAAGAACTCGGACCCGGTGTGATTAGAAGGCTACACGGTTTAGCCTCTTATTCTGCCCTTTCACACAACTTAAGTGAGATGAAAGTGGGATGATTACCTATCTTCTCAAGAGAATGAATCTTTGTTTTTTGGGGTTTGGTTTTTTTTTTTGGTGAAGATTTTACTTATTTATTTGACAGACAGAGAGAGATCACAAGTAGGCAGAGCAGCAGGCAGAGAGATAGGGGGAAGCAGGCTCCCTGCTGAGCAGAGAGCCTGATATGGGGCTCGATCCCAGGACCCTGAGATCACAACAACCTGAGCCGAAGGCAGAGGCTTAACCTACTGAGCCACCCAGGCGCCCCTGAATCTTTGTTTTAACTGGAAATTCTGAATACCAAGAAATCTACCGGTATGATAGTTTGATTTTAGAAAAGCACAGGTTATGTTTTGCTCTTCGAGATTCAAGAATTAGCAAGAAAGGCCAAAGATCTCATCCCAAATACTCACCACCTTGTACTCTTGACTGTGTCTGTGTTTTTCAGCAAAGGCACCAGGGGCACTGAACTGCATTTCTAGCCAGGAATAGGGAACTCAGTTCTCTCAGAGAACAACTCTGCAAGTGACTGGATTAGTAGAATCAGAGAGAAAGCTACTCTCCTTTGAAAAGAGGTCAAACAAAAAGAAAAAAAGAGTTTCAGGCCGTTCCGGGTGCTGAGCCCTTGGAATAAAATACGGCTCCCTATCAAATCACCCTGCAGCACCCCTTCCCTCACCGCCCCTTCAATAACCTTTGATTGTCTGATGAGACTACGCTTCACTGCATCAAAAGATGGGCAGGGAGGCTGCAACCACCACTGGAACCGTCAGTTTCTTCCATCACAGGGAACCTAGCATATCCTTTAAAAAAAAAAAAAAAAGGCAGCAGCAGCGGGTTGCGGCGGGGAGGGGGCCTGGATGGCTCAGTGGGTTAAGTCTCTGCCTTCGGCTAGAGTCATGATCTTAGGGTCCTTGGATCGAGCCCCACAACAGGCTCTCTGCTCAGCAGGGAGCCTGCTTTCCCTTCTCTCTCTGCCTGCCTCTCTGCCTACTTGTGATCTCTCTCTCTCTGTCAAATAAATAAAATCTAAAAAAAAAAAAAAAAATCGTGGTAGGGGCACCTCGGTGGTTCAGTCAGTTGGGTGTATGCCTTCAGTTCAGGTTATGATCCCAGGGTCCTGGGCTAGAACCCCACATAGGGCTCCCTGCTCCGTGGGGAGTCTGCTTCTCCCCCTCTCTGCCCCTCCCTTCATTTGTGCTTTGTTTCTCAATCGCCTATCCCTCAAATAAATAAAATCTTTTTTAAAAAATGGAAAAATCCACATAACATAAAATTTACCATTTTAATCAATTTTAGGTTTATATTTCAATGACGTTAAGGGCATTCACATTGGTGTGCAACCATCACTACCGTCCATCTCTAGAACTTTCTCATCATTCCGAACCAAAACCCTGTACCCATGAAACATGAACTCCCCAACCTCCTTTCCCCAGGCGCCTGGTATCCACCATTCTATTTTCTGTCTCTAGAAATGTATCTACTCCAGAAACCTCATATAAGAGGAATCACAGAAGATTTTTCCTTTTGTGAGTCGCTTATTTCCCAGGTTTGTCCATATCATAGTATGTGTCAGAACTGCCTTCCCTTTTAAAGTGAATAAAATTCTACTATATGTAGATAACACATTTGCTTATCTATTCATTCACTGATAGAAACCTGGGTAGTTTCTGAAGCACCGGGCTGGTTCAGTTGGTTGAGCGGCCAACTTTGGATTTCTGCTCAGGTCATGATCTCCGGGTGGTGACATCAAGCCCCACATCAGACTCTGCACTCAGCTGGTAGTGAGAGCCTAACTGAGATTCTCTCCCTCTCCTTCTGCCCCTCTCCCTGCTTGTATGCACACTCACTCTAAAATAAATAATATATTTTTAAAAGATTTTATGTATATATTTGAGAGAGAACACAAGGGGCGGAGGGGCAGAGGGAAAAGGAAAAGCAGACTCCCCCTGAGTAGGGAGTCTGATGCAAGGCTCTATCCCAGGACCTGGAGATCATGACCTGAGCCAAAGGCAGATGCTTAACAGACTGAGCCACCCAGGCACCCCAAAATAAACATTAAAAAAAAAAAAGAAAAGAAAGAAAAAGAAACTTGAGTAGTTTCTGCCTTTGGCTATTGTGAATAATTCTGCTAGAAACATGGGTGTACAAATACCTGTTTGAATCCCTATGTTCATTTCTTTGGGTTGTATACCCAAAAGTGGAATTACTGGATCACTTGATAATTCTGAGTTTAATTTTTTGAGGAGCCACCATACTGTTTTCCCCAGTGACTACACCATTGTACATTCCCACCAGCAAAAAGACATCCTCTCCACGCCTAACTCATCCATGCATTTATTAATAACATCTCCAGCTCCAGATACCACCATTTTTTAATTCCACCTGTTATCTGTCATGTTAGAGTGCAAGACACAGAGGCAAGCAATGGACTTCCATGAAAGTTTCGCTTTAGGAGGATAGTTAGCAATCAGCACATTGTTGGAAAAGAAGGGTTTAGTTTTTTGGGGTTTTTTTTAAAGATTTTATTTATTTATTTGACAGAGATCACAAGAGGCAGAGAAAGAAGGCTCGGGCTCAATCGCAGGACCCTGGGATCATGACCTCAGCTGAAGGCAGAGGCTTTAACCCACTAAGCCACCTACGTGACCCTGAAAAGATTTTGACCTAGTGTTACACAAGCCGGAAAGGAGAAAAAGAAATCCTTTAAGTTGCAGTAAAAAGCCTCCTGGACACACATATTCCCCACCCCCTCATCTTCTTTAAGACAGAGGCAAGGACTCTCATACCAAGTCAGGAACAGAGCTCCCCAGTATAAAGTGGGGCGGGGGTACCCTTCCTAGAAGAGAGGATGAGACCCTGCGGAAATCTAAACTAGCTCACCTGAGACTTCCCTTTGCTCTAGGGAGGGAGCACTTCCCGTCACAGCCCGGGTGGAGTCCTTGGGAAAGTTCCTATCGTTGCCTAAAGGGGGAGAATTAAAGGCAATTCTTGGAGGTTAACTCTCCAGGGCAAAAGCTGAAGCCAGATTTTAAGAACTTAAACTTGTTTCAGTGGATCTGTTTTTTCTTGGGAATTGTTGACACCAAAGTAAAGATGGAAGGGTACCAACCCATTAGAGAGGGGAGAGGATTGGAGCCTGTGAGTTGGATTGTGCCCTCCAAAAACTTAGAGTAAAGCACCACCCTTTCCTCACCTGTGAATCTGGCCGTATTTGGAAATGGTCTTTGCAGATCTCATCGGGTTAACATGAGATCATAAGAAGAGGTCCCTAGTTCCGTAAGAGGTGAGACGGCCTTGTGAAGACAGAAGCAGCCAAGGGAATGGCTGGGGGCCACCAGAAGCTGGAGGGTCCCACCCATAGAGGTTTTTGGAGCCTTCATGTCCCTGCAAACATTTTGATTTTAGATTTGTAGCCTCCACAACTGTGTGAAAATAAATTTCTGTTGTTTGAAGCCAGGCAGTCTGTAAGACTCTGTTACAGCAGCCCTGGGAAACTAACCTAGAGCCTAACACCTAGAAACCACATGCCATGACAAGCATCCTTGTCACCACTCTTTACATATTTATTATGAAGACTGTGAGCTGAGAAGGTTTTCTTAAGGAAAAGATCGCCTGGGGGCGCCTGGGTGGCTCAGTGGGTTAGGCCGCTGCCTTCGGCTCAGGTCATGATCTCAGGGTCCTGGGATCGAGTCCCGCATCGGGCTCTCTGCTCAGCAGGGAGCCTGCTTCCTTCTCTCTCTCTCTGCCTGCCTCTCAATGTACTTGTAATTTCTCTCTGTCAAATAAATAAATAAAATCTTTAAAAAAAAATAAAAAAAAAAAAAAAAAAAAATCGCCTGTCATATCGGATTTTCCTAAGTGTTCATGGACTTTTAAATCACAACCTTTGTTAATGAAATTGTCTCTGGCTGGGGTGCTTTATTTTGGTACACAGACACTTTTTTTTTTTTTTTTAAGAATTATTTACTGAGGAACCCGGGTGGCTCAGTTGATTAAGCCTCTGCCTTTGGCTTGGGTCATGATCCCAGGGTTTTGGGATCAAGCACAGTTTTGGCTCCCTGCTCAGTGGGGAGCCTGCTTCTGCCACTTCCCCTACTCTTGCTTGCCCACACAAGCTCTCTCTCTCTAATAAAAAAAAAATTTTTTTTAATAATAATAATAAAGATTTATTTATTTATGGGGCACCTGGGTGGCTCAGTTGGTTAGGCATCTGCCTAAGGCTCAGGTCATGACCTCAGGGTCCTGGGATCAGGTCAGGAGCCCTGTCCTTGGGCTCCCTGCTAAGCAGGAAATCTGCTTCTTCTTCTTCCTCTGCCCCTCCCCCACGCACGCTCACTCTCTCTCTCAAATAGATAAATCTTTTTTTTTAAGATTTTATTTATTTATTTGACAGAGAGAGAGCACAAGTAGGCAGAGAGACAGACGGAGGGAGAGGGAGAAGCAGGCTCCCTGCTGAGCAGTGAGTCAACATGGGATCCCTAGACCCTGAGATCACGACCTAAGCCAAAGGCAGATGCTCAACTGACCACACCACCCAGGAGCCCCTAGATAAATTTTTTTATCTATTTGAAAATGGAAGGGGCGGGGGGACAGAGGGAACAGGAGGGAAAGGATTTCAAGCAGACTCCCCCTGAGCACAGAGCCCAACACCAGCTCTATCCCAGCACTCTGAGATCATGACGTGAGCCAAAAATCGAGAGTCACCGTTTAACCACAAGTCACCCAAGCATAGACATAAGCCACACAAGCCACTCTGGTACATAGACACTTCTAATCCCTACACTTGATTCACTTCCATATGAGAATTAATAAGCCCAATATTGTTCAGATGTTCCTGAGTCAGACTGACACAAGATCAGGAGTGGTTTAGAAAACAAACAACAGGGGTGCCTGGGAGGCTCAGTGGGTTAAAGCCTCTGCTTTTGGCTCAGGTCATGATCCCGGGGTCCTGGGATCAGGCCCCGCATCAGGCTCTCTGCTCAGCCAGGGAGCCTGCTTCCTCCTCTCTGCCTGCCTCTCTGCCTACTTGTGATCTTTGTCTGTCAAATAAATAAAAATAAAATCTTTAAAAACAAACAAACAAATGTAGACTCCATTCACTTTCTTTCTCCTTATGCTACAACTCTGCAGGGGGATGTTACACAGGTGGTTTCAGAAGCCCATTAGTTTTTACAAAATTCCCCTGTGTTTCCTAAAAGATCATTAACATTTTGCAGGCACTCCCTTCCATAGTCAGGAGGACCTGAAAACCTGTCCATTACCTATCAGCTCTCTGAAATAAAAGAGAAAGAGGCGGGGTGCCTGGGTGGCTCAGTGGGTTAAAGCCTCTGCCTTAGGCTCAGGTCATGATCCCAAGGTCCTGGGATGGAGTCCCGCATCCGCATCATCCGGCTCTCTGCTCAGCAGGACGCCTGCTTCCCCCATCTCTCTGCCTGCCTCTCTGCCTACTTGTGATCTTTGTCTGTCAAATAAATAAATGAAATTTTTTTTAAAAAAGAGAGAAAGAGGCACCCCATTTCCCACATGTGGGGGGAAAAAAGTGTCATAGGTGCTATTGTGAGTGTGTGTATGGATGGAGAGATAGATAATCTTCAATTGCCTTTAAAAAAAAAAACACATGAGTATGGTAAATCCAATGTGAGTCTGGAGCTGTTTCTGGTAATGGCTGCAAGGTAGAAGGAATCTAATCAATTTCATTCATATGCACCAGACCTCCCTGACTGACAGCCACAGGCCGAGGGAGTTACTACCTCCTCTCTGCCCCTGATGGGAAGGTAACTCCCAAAGCTCCTTTCTCTATCCTGTGTAAGAACTTTGCTCTAAATCTTGGTTAGAAGTTTTCTTTCTTTTTATTTTTTTAAAGAAGTTTGGGTTTCTTTCTTTCTTTCTTTTTTTAAGATTTATTTGACAGAGAGAGAAGAGAGGGAACACAAGCAGGGGGAGTGGAAGAGGGAGAAGCAGGGTTTCCGCTGAGCAGAGAGAGCCCAATGCGGGGCTTAATCCCAGGATCCTGGGACCGTGATCTGCGCCAAAGGCAGACGCTCAAAGGCAGACGCTCAACGACGGAGCCACCCAGGTGCATCTTGGGTTCTTTTTTTTTAAAGATTTTTATTTTTGAGTAATCTCTAAACCTAACATAGCTCGAAGTCACAACCTCAAGATCAAGACTCACATGCTCTACCGACTGAGCCAGCCAGGCATCCTCAGACAGTTTTCTAATTCTAAATTCTAAATTCGTATTTCTCCAAATTTTAAAACCGAATTAAAAAAAATAGTTTATAGGGGCACCTGGATGGCTCAGTGGATTGAGCCTCTTCCTTCGGCTCAGGTCATGATCTCAGGGTCTTGGGATGGAGCCCAGCATCAGGCTCTTTGCTCAGCAGGGAGCCTGCTTCCCCCACTCTCCCTGCCTGCCTGTCTGCCTACTTGTGATCTCTGTCTGCCAAGTAAATAAATAAAATCTTTAAAAAAAAAAAAAAACTTTAAAAAAAAAGGTTAGAATAATTTTCTATATGGTTCATTAAATCACATCAAACTAATTTCAAACATACCTTCTAAGAGAAAAATGAACTGTTTCATCTAGAACCAACTACTCATAAAGATGTTCCTAACCATGGTTAGATGTCTTTGTCTTATAACTGCATCCCATTGATCACCAAAAGAAAGGACAGAATATATTAATATTTATAGTATGATTAACAATAATTATATATGATTATAATCTATAAAATACATAATAATGTTATTATTATATATAATATTTATAGTATTAAACTGATTAATTTGTGTGACACTTGCTAGAACTCTCAATATGTTAATATGTTGGTTAAAGATATTTAATAATAATAATGCCATCAATATCTCATTTAATCCTCATAGCAATTCCATGAAGCTGATGTCATACATTTTACAGAAGAGGAAATGGAGCCAACTTTTGCCTAAAGTCACAGAATTAAAAAGCCCTGTGTCTCTCTGTCAAAGACCATGTGTTTTCTACTTAGCTCCAATACCTTCTTGGTTTTCAAAAGTTCAAACTAATAGATAACTAAGAAAACTATGAATAAAATTACAATAGGGTAAGTATATAGCAAGGGAGTTGCAGTGTTTGGGGTATTACATAGAAAAATCAAATTTTCCCTCCCAGTGAAGTGATAGTGAAAAGAAGCTAGGCAGGATGTATGAGCTCAGTCTTTAGGGAAAAGGAGGTCCCCAAATCAGTAGGGCCAGGAGCAGGAAATTTATATTTCAACCCACAAAAATGACTTGAGCCCATACACAGAGGCAGCCCAGATCATTCCACAAAACTCAGGTCAGTGGATTCATCTGGAATGATGGACATGTGCCATTGAAGATGGTCAGGGGCAGGGGCCAGATCATAAAGTGACCTGTAAGTATCACTAAAGAGTGCGAAATGTGTTCTGAACGCAGTGGGGAGAATCCCAAAGGAAAACTGAAATCAAAGGAGAGACTTGATCTGGGTATGCTTTGGAAAGTCCTTCATGAGGCTCCGAACTAGAGGTGATCTGAAGTTGGAACAGGGCAGGACCTGGTGACCAACTAGATGTAGAAGACAAAGGAAAGAGGAGTCCAGGGTCCTGGGTAACTCCCACATTTCCAGTGATGCCATTGAGTGACAGTAGAGAATTCAGGAGGGAGGGGTTAGTTGGGAAAGGAGTTCAGCTTGAGATATAGAGTATGCATTCGGAAATAATAGTTTCAATCTCAGGAGAAAGATCTGGCTGGAACTACAGAATCACCAGTGATAGAGAAAACACAGAAGGATGAATTCACTCAAAAAATTAGAGAAAAAAAGGCTAAGGACTGAGCCAAGGGTGGTGACCTCACACAAATGAGCATGTGCCTAGCACTAGATCCTGATACTCTGGGCACCCCATCCCAAGACATAACTATGACAGTCAAATGAGAAACAACACGCCTGTCCCCAAGCCAATACTCAGTGAATGTCGGTTGTTATTCTCTCTACTGGGAAACACCCCGATGTTTTCACAAGTTCATGAATGTGTACCTGTAATTTTTATATCTAATAATATACACCCTATTATACTATATAATAATAATAATAAGCAGCTTGCTTCTATGAAGCACTTGCTAAATGTCAAAGACTGTGCTGGGCCTTTTGCATTTGTCTCTTCGATTTGCATAGCATTTCTCTCAAATAGTATTATGTTTATCATTCCCACTTTACAGATGAAAAAACTGAAGCATTGAGAGGTTAATTTACTTGCTCAAGGTCGTACACTCATTATAAGCACAAAGGACGATGAGCCAAGGAAGAAGGCCTTGGCCCAGCACAAAAGCTAGGAAAGGAATAACAAAGCCTGCTCCAAATGCTCCTCATCCACCACCCTCCCCTCCCCCCGACCATTAGAAAATTTCTATACTGGGTAAAATGTCATGGAGACTCACCCTATATAGAATTACTAGGTAAAATCATGGCCCCATAGCTCTAACCATGAGGATAAAGGATCACCAAAAGTAACAAAGTAAAAAGTACTCCTCTTGAAACTTTCTCTTAAGACATGATTTGATATTTATCTTGCCCCTTTAAATAAAGTTAACAAAAAATAAATTGTGAATGATTAGACTATATCTGGCACACTGTAATTATATTCAGGAAATAGCACATGATGGGAATATATCAATATTATAAGAATAAATTCCTAAATGTTTCCCTTAATTCCATTTATCTGCTCCCCATAGATTTACAAATGGTACAATTCTGTGTTTCACAGCTCTATCTTAACTAGAGAATCTACTGCAACTCTTAATAAGTAAGCATTTACAACCCCACATCGTCTCTTCCTTTTTCCTCCATTGCTTTCTGACTTGAGTGACTACAGATGTAAGTTACAGATTTTTTAATTACTTCTTTTTCTTGCATATTTATTTGCATTCCTAAATTTACTTAACAAAAGATTTTTTTATTTGCATAGATCAATCTTAAATGCAAAGCCTATAGAATATACTTGCAAGCAGACAATAGCTCCACGGGGTTAAGGTATTAGAGCGTGACTACCTTGCATTGTTTAAATGATGAGCTAAGTGCTTCGTTTTAACCTAAATAGAGACCCCACTAGCACAAAGAACCAAAGTCAGTCGTGGGTCCCTGCAACATCTTTATGTGATTACAATGAGATGAAAAACTGAAAAATCCCTAAAGGTTTTAAAAACTCTCCCTTTCCACCACCCCCCAAAAGTCGTCGGTGTCGCTCATTCCTAACCACACTGCGGCGACCGCAATTATTTTAAAACATACTAATTAGACTTATTAAGTCATAGCGTTTGGGGCTGGGTCTTTCCTAAAGGAGCAGACATGTCCACTCTGTAGATTATTAACTAGGTGGGTCTATATTGCCATAAAGTCCATTCTTACCTTTTTATTTTTTCATGAGACATTCATCAATGAATGGATTAATAGGACCACAAAGGGAAAGTGAAGCATTTATGTGCAATAATTTATCCTGTAAAAGAATGATTAACGGACAGATTCTACTGAATGCCAAAATCTAACCCTAAATTTTATTCTTAAACGGAGGCAGCTTAGTAAAGACGTTATAAATATTTTTAGAAGTCCACAGAAAGAAAGCCTAGAAAAGCATGCCTCGAGCTTAAGATTCTATGGTTAGAATTTCCAATTTTTTTTTTAAGGTTTTTATTTATTTGAGAGAGACAGAGACAGAAATAGTAACAGAGATAGTGAGAAAGAGAGCTTAAGCAGGGAGGAGAGGGAAAAGCAGGCTCCCCACTGAGCAGGGAGCCCAGCTTGGGGCAAGATCAGATCTCAGGACCCCAGGATCCTGACCTGAGCCGAGGCAAACACAACCAACTGATCCACCCAAGTACCCCTCCTTTTTTTTTCTTTTTTTATAGATTAAAGAAAAAAGATTTTATTTATTTGACAGAGATCACAAGTAGGCAGAGAGACAGGCAGAGAGAGAGAGAGAGAGGAAGCAGGCTCCCTGCTGAGCAGAGAGCCCGACATGGGGCTCAATCCCAAGACCCTGGGATCACAACCTGAGCTGAAGGCAGAGGCTTTAACCCACTGAGCCACCCAGGCGCCCCTAGATTTTATTTTTAAGTAATCTCTACACCCAATGTGTAGAGAGCTCAAACCCACCAGCCCAAGATTAAGAAGTCACATTGCTCTACTGCCTGAGCCGGCCAGGCACCCCTCCAATTAATTCTTTAGGATGCTTGGTGAACTCATTTATCATAATCTACCCTAGTTTTCTAATTAAAACGGAAATGCTAGTGCTAATCCTACTCAAAAAAAAAAATCCTACTCAAAAAATATTGGGGTAAGTAGTTATGTCACACAGTACTTTGTAATCACACAAAACAACAATTTTTAAAATTAAAAAAAGTATCTTGATAGGCGCGCCTGGCTGGCGCAGTCGGTAGAGCTGACACTCTTGATCTTGGTATCTTGAGTTCAAGCCCCACACTGGATAGAGACCTTACTAAAAATAACAATAAAAAATATTTTGACAAAATCCAGACGTTCAGTTTTTCAAGAAAGAAAGAGGAATGTATGCAGGATGCAGACTATGTTCCAGTTTATCTGTTCAACAAAATGTGTGGTGGCTACTCGCCTTACAAGATTTCTCTGAGGCACACCTTCCCAGAACCTGGTTTTTCATTGAATTACCTCACATCTTACTTCCATGCTCTTCCAAAATGTTGCACTAGACAGAAACATTGGGTCTGAGTTATTTTCCTGCACCGTGTACAAAACTGAACCTGAGTGTCTCCTCCCTTCAGCGGATAAAAACTAAGTTTGTAAATCTTGAAAGAAGGCATGAAGTAGTCTTGAAAACAGAACTTTGATTTTATTACATGTTTTTCTTTAACTCTGACTGCCTTTGCCTAGTGACTTGTTCGTTTGATTTACCTCTAATTTCCTGTATGACTATCCATTATATGTATTTACCCATTATATGTAAATACCCAGTATTTACCCAGACTTTAGGAAGTATTGAAAACTTTGTGAAGCCAATTGTTGCCGTCAATTAAAACGAATCTCTATACTTATTTTTCTCCCTCTGTCATGAATTTGAACTTTTCTGCCTAAAGATCCTGCAAAGAACGTTTGTCCTTTCCCTTCTGCTAAATTATTTTTTCACGTTTCACGTGCACACGGTCCACCGTGAAACAAAAATTAACATTTCCACGCATGCTCCTTCTCTCCCCCACCGACCTGAGTTGTGCATTCTACACTTTTTCCTAGGTCCGCGGCAATGAATGGAAATGTTTATCTTTAATGCATACCAGGTTACCATAAATTCTCTCGCTGATGTTTACAGTCCAAGAAGCCAAGCACAGAAAATAGAATGACAACACACCGAAGCTGTAGGTTTTCACAAATACATGGCGGATAAATGTCAGTAACCCAGTTTTCACACTTTGCCTCTCTTTCCACGAAAGTTACTTTAATTGCACGCGAACACACGCACAGGGCTGTGCCTAGAGTAAATTAGCTTTCTGTCCCTTGAAAGAAGGAAGGTAAAAAGCTAAGCGGTAATGAGTTTTATTAACTCTCATAATGTCTGCAAAGTAGCGCAGCATCCAAGTATTGGATCCTCTTTTAGTCTCTCCCCGAAGACCTACTTACAGAAGCAAGCGCATCGATGCCTCATTGATCTGCAGAATACCGGCGGGTGCGCTCCGTTTCCAGGCAGAAGCTCGGGTCCCGCACCTTTTCCAGCGCGGGTAACGAACCCACGCGAACACGCCAGGCGCCGCGCAGGAACCACCGGGACGCGTTTCCCACGTGTGTTCTGCGCTGGTTTGGAACTGGAGCTCCTTTCCCTGTCGACACTATGTTACAGTTGTGAGGTTCTCTGGCTAAGACAGAAAAGCTTCCTAAATCCTTCTGATCATTTGCAATGAAAAGAACGGAATGATAATGGAAAGCAAAAAATGAAATTAAAGCTTTGAGAACAAGGAGTACGAAATTGGGTTATTTATCAGTAATTCTTATGCGTGAGAACAGCACAAGCGACTTTTGCGGATTTGTTGAGGAGCTTCGGAGGCGGGCTTGTTTGTTTTAATGAGTTCTCAAGCTAGTGTATTTTAATCGAGAAGTAGGGCTCGCGTTTTCTTTGGCACGGATGTTAAGGTATCACTCACCACGAGCACGCACCTTCCCCAGTAGTTAACTAATTCAGTTTCGGAGGACTCCGAGGTTGTCAGGGTGGGGTTGCAGGCCAGCAGCAGGTGCTGCTGGGATCTGACTAGAAATGCAAATATTGGGCCCCACCCCAACTGAAACTGGGACTCTGGGGGTGAGGTCCAGTAATCTTTTTTTTTTTTTTTTAAGATTTTAAATTTTTACAACCCCTCTAAAGGATTCTGAGACAAGCTAAAGTTTGAGAAGCGCTGAAATAGTTGTTTCCTAAACTATTCCAGTGACTTTAATTAAAAAAAAAAAAAATGAATAAATGAATGAATAATGTGGAGCCCTCATTAAAACGAAGTATTTCCAAAATTCTCGCCTGGAAATGTTTCAACGGAGCTGCTGTGTCCCCAGAGAGAGAGTCTGTATCTTAACCAGCCGCCAGGGTGACTTGGGCAAAGTTGGAAAAACCTGCATTGGTTTATCTCTGGAAGGTTTTTATTGTTGTTGCTTTGTAAGTCTGTCTTTTCCTTTGTTGCTAGAGTAGAACAGTATTTTAAAATGAGAAAGAGAACAAACACGAGGTTGAGGGGAAGAAGATGAGAATTCCAGCATGAACTAGACCTATGAGGAAGCCTGAGGGAGGTAAAGGGTCTGTTTCCACCACTTGAAGAAAACCTTGCCCTTGGAAGACAAAGGCAACAATAAAGATGTCCCTGTGTGCAGAGACAAAGGAAACAGGGAAAGTAGAGTTTGGTTAGGTTTCGGTTACTTGCTGATAAATGTCTTCCAGGCAAGGAGGTTAGGAAAATAGTGTGTAATTGACCACTTAACTTAGTGGGGTATTTTATTTTATTTTTTTTAAGATTTTATTTATTTATCAGAGAGAGAGAGGGGGAGAGAGAGCGAGCACAGGCAGACAGAATGGCAGGCAGAGACAGAGGGAGAAGCAGGCTCCCTGCCGAGCAAGGAGCCCGATGTGGGACTCGATCCCAGGACCCTGGGATCATGACCTGAGCCGAAGGCAGCTGCTTAACCAACTGAGCCACGCAGGCTTCCCAGTGGGGTATTTTAAAATCAGTATCCGTAATTTAAGGGATTGGCTGAGTGCTGAGTTACCATTTCAGTTGTGCACACAACTCCAGCCCTCTACGGGACCTTACCTTCCGGGCTGACACTGAAAATAGTGCCCATAAGTAGGACCACCCCTGATGCCCAGGCAGAGGAGCATGCCCTGGAGAACTCCAGGCCTCTGACAAATGCCCTAAATGGTAACCCTCAGCTTTCTTTCATTAGCTCTTTAGTTTTGGATCTCTTTTTAAAATGCACGTTTTAAGTCTTATTTATGTCAAGAAATCTGGTCCTGCCCCTGGTCCCACACAGATCAGTCACATCTTGCAAGCAGACCTAGCATCTATGTGCAATGGAAGAATGCTTATATTTTAGGTGATGTAAGAGAGCCCTTAGGGCTGCTTTGTTTGTTTAAAATGGATAGAGATCTGGGTTAGAGGGTATGAAGATAAATAATAAATGAGAAACAGCTCCAGACCACAGTGAGACCAAGGCTAATAAGCCTCAATCCCAGGGGGTAATGAATCTCTCTTTGGAAGGAGATATTGTACAAATGTTATCTCAGGCATGTATCTGTTGGTACTTCTTTCATTAAAAAAAAAAAATTTCTGGGGCACCTGGGTGGTTCAGTGGGTTAAGCCTCTGCCTTCGGCTCAGGTCATGGTCTCAGGGTCCTGGGATGGAGCCCCACATCAGGATCTCTGCTCAGCGGGGAGTCTGCTCCCCCCCCCCACCTGCCTCTCTACCTACTTGTGATTTCTCTCTCTGTCAAATAAATAAATAAAATCTTTAAAAAAAAATTTCTGGGGGTGCCTGGGTGGCTCAGTGGTTAGGCATCTGCTTTTGCTGAGATGATCCCAGGGTCCTGAGTTTGAGCCCCACATCTGGCTCCCTGCTCAGCGGGAAGCCTGCTTCTCCCTCTCCCACTACCACTGCTTGTGTTCCCTCTCTTGCCCGCTCTCTGTCAAATAAATAAAATCCTTTAAAAAAAAAAATTCTGAATCAGAATAAATTTAAAAGAGTATAAATCTTGATGAAATTCAAGAGTCTGTTTGCTTCACGGTGATTGATTCGATTGGGAAAGACAGGTGAGCTTTTTCGTCACCTCTGTGACTGATGACCAGTGTTAGATGGACAGTTGCTTTAACAGTTAAACTTACTCTCAGGGATGCCTGGGTGGCTCAGTGAGTTAAGCAGCTGCCTTTGGCTCAGGTTATGATCCCAAGGTCCTGGGATCCAGCCCCCTGTCGGGCTCCTTGCTCAGCGGGGAACCTGCTTTTCCCCTGCCTGCTGTTCCCCTGATTGTGCTTGCTCTCTGTCTTGTTGGCTCTCTCTGTGTCAAAAAAATAAATAAAATCTTAAAAAAAAAAAAAAAGTTAAACTTACTCTCATTTATCTTTCATACAACAAACCAGCCTAACATAAATTAGTATAACACTTTATGATTGATTGATTGATTGATTTTACCATTTTTTTAATCCAAATTTGTCACACAGGTATTATTGTGAAACATTCATCCTCAGTGTCCCTCACCTGTTCTCATCCATCACACTCTGACATGGAGTGGGAAAGACACACCTGGGTGGCCCACTGGGTTGGGTGTCTCACTTGGTTTCTGCTCAAGTCATGATCTTGGGGTCCTAGGATAGAGCCCAAGGTTCAGTCAGCTCTGTGCTCAGCAAGGCATCAGCTTGAGATTCTCTCTTTTCCTCTCCCTCACCCCCACTCTCTCTCTCTCTCAAATGAATAAATAAAATCTTTTTTAAAAATGGAGTGAGGGGCACCTGGGTGGCTCAGTGGGTTAAGCCTCTGCCTTCTGCTCAGGTCATGATTCCGGGGTCCTGGGATAGAGCCCCACATTGGGCTCTCTGCTCAGCGGGGAGCCTGCCCCCCCCACCTGCCTCTCTGCCTACGTGTGATCTTTCTCTCTGTCAAATAAATAAATAAAATATTTTTTTAAAAATGGAGTGAGAAACACTATTTAGAAGCAGATGCTTTGGGACAGCTCAGTTGGTAGAGAATGTGTTTCTTGATCTCGGGGTTGTGAGTTCAAGCCCCACATCAGGTGAAGAGATTACCTAAAGGTAAAATTTTTTAAGTGGTTTTTTGTTGTTGTTGTTGTTGTTTTTTTTTTTTTTTTTTGGAGAGAGAGAGAGAGAGAGAGACTAGCTATAGGAGGGCTAGGGAGGGGAAGAAGGTGAGAGAGAAGTAGGCTCCCCGCTGAGCATGGAGGTCAATGCTGGGCTCCATGCAGGGCTGGATCCCAGGACCCTGGGATCACGACCTGAGCTGAAGGCAGTCCCTTGACCAACTGAGCTACCCAGGTGCGCTTAAAGGTAAAATCTTTAAAAGGAAAGGAGATGCAGAGAATATATATCTATAGAGGCGCCTCTAACTTCACCAAGCTGACTACTGAACAATTTTCTGCTCCTTCCCTGAACACAGGGGGGAAGGAGATCGATGAGAAATATCCATTTGCTATTCTCTTCTAAAGGATACAGAATATTAGTTTTTCTAAATCAACAAATACCATATTCTCATCTATACAATTTAAGCATAGAAATCTAAACAGAACCTCCAGGAGTTTAAAATATAGCACAAAATAATTCTCCCATTGTACAGACCAAGAGCTCCAAAAAAACACAGATCTGTTCAGCCACATAATAAAGGAATGAAATATTTAAAAAATTTAAAAAAAAAACAAACACAAGTATTCCATAAAATAGTAGACAGATCTAAAAGCACCACACGGCATCCTTCCAAAGCCCATTTTTACTTAAAAAAGGATTTTAGGACTGGCGTTTCTTAGTTTAAAATGCAATAATTTTAAGTCTGGTCATTTGGCTAAATTAAGGAATAGTGGCCTTTTTTTTTTTTTTTTTAAATATTTTATTTATTTATTTGATAGAGATCACAAGTAGGTGTAAGGACCTATTTAGCCAGAGGCTTCCATCAAGGTTAAAACAATAATGTTTTTTAACCCTTAAACTATCCCTGCTCCCCTTCCCCCAGGGGACTTACTTAAAAACAAGTCCCGGAAACCAGCTCCAGGTAACAAAGCTCAAACACAAGGGTGGGTCAGGCCCGGTGGAGACTTCTGATCAGTGGGGGATGCATACTGTCTCCCTAGTTACCAAGGAGTATGGGCCCTGCCCTTTGGGCACCTTTTGGGCACCAACTCTGACCAAGGTGATAAGCTAGTTCTATTGTCTACCAGGGTAAATTGTAATTCAATTGGTCACCTAGCATGACTGTGCAGCTTTCTCTGTGTGTTACAGTTTCATTGGCCACCTGTGCGTGGCCAGGCCCAACTGCATGGCCTTTGCCCTTAAAAGCTAGTCTGTGAAGCAGAGAAGGGTCGCCCTCTCTTGGAAGAGGTGCGTCCCTGAACGTTCGGTCTGATTCTTGATGCTTGGCGCGGAATAAAGCTTTGCTTGACCTTCACTTTATATCAGTCTCACTCCTTTAATCACAGACCCATTTTGGGGGGAGCATAACAGTAGGCAGAGAGGCAGGCGGGGGGGGGGGGGCAGACTCCCCACTGATTAGAGAGCCCGATGCGAGTTTCAATTCCAGGATGCCAAGACCATAGCCGAAGGCAGAGGCCAACCCGCTGAGCCACCCAGGCACCCCAACAGTGGCCTTTTTAAAAATTTTATTTTATTTATTTATTTGACAGAGATCACAAGTAGGCAGAGAGAGGCAGGCAGAGAGAGAGAGGAGGAAGCAGGCTCCCTGTTGAGCAGAAAGCCCGATGTAGGGCTCGATCCCAGGACCCTGAATCTTGACCTGAGCCGTAGGCAGAGGCTTAACCCACTGTGCCACCCAGGTGCCCCCCCCAACAGTGGCCTTTAGAGTTGGAAATAAAGGCAAAGTAGTTGACTTTGTTTCTTGCCCAATAAAACTCATTGTTTGTGGTTTTAATTGACTATAAAGTAGAGGATAATCAATGATCATCAAAGCCAAGACATTTTAAGTATTATTAACATGTAAGCATAAACTGTATGGTTCAGAATAAAAAGAATTTCTATTTTGTTTCACTTTCTCTTTTGGACCCAACCCCATTATTCCTCACATCTTTCCTAAAGGCCAATATGACTCTCTACTTGATCTGTTAATATGTCAGCTAGGAATAGAATACATAACCAATAATGAGAGCACAACTTTGAAAAAATTTGGCCATAAATTCAATATTTTTTGACCAAGTACTTAATAATAACCCACCACTGAAAAGATAACTTTTTTTGCAATGACAAATGGAACTAAAGGGTATTACTCTGAGTGAAATAAGTCTATCAGGGAAAGACAATTATCATGTGATCTCACTGATATGTGGAATTTAAGAAATGAAACAGAGGATCATAGGGGAGAGAGGAAAAAATAAACAAGATGAAATTAGAGAGGGAGACAAACCATAAGAGACTCGTAATCAAAGGAAACAGAATTGCTGGAGAGGACTGGGCGGGGTAGGGGTATGGGCTAACTGGGTCATATATGTTAAGGAGGACACATGATGTAATGAGCACTGGGTGTTATATAAGACTGATGAATCACTGTCCTCTACCTCTGAAATCAATAATACATTATATGTTAATTAATCAAATTTAAATTTTTTAATTCTGCTATAAGCCAGACTTGTAGGAAGCTAGACTGCTATCTCTAATAATAATCCAGGAAACTAAATAATAACCTTTGTAACAATTGGTCCCAAATGGCCAGGACTTGATTAATAACTACCAGCTTCCCTGACTTTTGTCTGAACTTCCAACTTAGGACAAACCAGAGAAGGCCATCTATGCTCCCCTAACCAATCACACAGAATGCCCACCCCTATTCTCCTATCCCTAGCCTCCAATCAGGGCACACCTGCAGCCTTCCTTCCTTTTTTCAAAATAAAGTTTCCCCACATTCCTGCCTGCTTCTGAGTTTCTGCCAATATGCCAGTGATGGTGGCTGACTCCCCTGTCCAGCAAATCCTAAATCAATAGCCTTTGCTTTTCTCATTTGGTTGGTCTCTGTTTACTCCACAGGTTTTAAACAGATGAGTGTCATACATCATCTGTCTCAGGTTTTGAAAGGATCAGAGCCACTGTTGCGTAGAGAACAGCCAGTGCTTGGGAAGAGGAGGGCAAGAGCAGAGAAGGAGCCCACTTAGGAAACAAGTGGACAGCCACAGAGAGACAATAGAGGTTTGGATCTATGGAGGAGCCACAGAGGTGGTGGGGATTGCTCGGATTCCAGACATTTGTGTAAGGTTGAGACCACAGCGTCTGCTGATGGATGTAATGCAAAATAAAAGACAGGGTGAAGGAAGACACCTAGGCTTTTTGTCTTTATCTGAGAAAGGGAGGTCATCAGGTAGAGCAGGAGAGGCAGGAGGATCATGAATTTGCTTTTGTATGAGTTAAGTTTGACATGTCTCTTTGACTTCCCAGTGACCTCCCAGTGGAGGTGCTGGGTACGATCTAGGTTTGGGAAAGAGGTCCAAGCTGAGATGTAAGATTTTTCCACATAAAGATAATTCTTAAAGCTTTGAGGCTGGAAGACTGTAAATCCAAGGACTAAATAACCATGAATCTGAAATATGCTTTTTTGGAACACCTGGGTGGCTCAGTTGGTTAACCATCCAACTCTTGATTTCAGCACCGGTCATGATCTCAGGGTCCTGAGATCCAAGTCCTATGTCGGGCTTTGAGCTGAACATGGAGGCTGCTTAAAATTCTTTCTCTCAGGGGTGCCTGGGTGGCTCAGTGGGTTAAAGCCTCTGCCTTCGGCTTAGGTCATGATCCCAGGATCCTGGGATGGAGTCTCAGGCATTGGGCTTTCTGCTCAGCAGGGAGTCTGCTTCCCTCTCTCTCTCTGCCTGGCTCTCTGCCTACTTGTGATCTCTGTCAAATAAATAAATAAAATCTTTAAAAAAAAAAAAAAAGATTTTTTCTCTCTGTCCCTCTCCCTCTGCCCCTCCCTACCTGCTCACTCTCTCTCTGTCTTTAAAAAATTTATTTATTTATTTATTTATTTATTTATTAATAAAGGTTTTAACACAGATCTTCATCATTCTTCCTAACCGCTGCCTTGTACATTGGGATGGACATGCCAGTTTATTTGCCCATTCCCATACGAGGGATATATAGTTTTTTCCAATGTCTCACTGTAAATGCTCTCTTTGTGCACAGGCATGGTTTATATAAGGGCAATAATAAAGAGAAGAATTAAATTTTCTTTGAAGGTATGATTTTTTTGAGCACCCCAGACAGCAAGATCAGCAGATGCATCTTTTCGATTTAATGCTCCCAAGCCACCTTCGGATTATAGTTTGGTTTTCCCAAGCACATTTGCCTTGAGAGGAAGTGCTATCCTCAATTCACACATGCAGCACTCACTGCTTGGGACAGGTGTATGTCTCATTGTAAACTGCCTTTCTGTTTTTTGGGTTTTTCTTCTTTTTTTAGGGTCTATTTACTCACTGTAGAGAAAGAGAGAGAGTGTGTTGTGTGCACACATGGGGGAGGGGCAGAGGGAGAGAGAGAATCTCCAGCTGACTGCCTGCTTGAGTGCAGAGTACAGAGTCCGACGACCCCTTAGTCGCACAACCCTGAGCTCCCCACTTACTGTTGTGTTAGTTTGGAGGTTATCCTTTCTGATAATCCTGATCCATTACACCGCCAAGAATGAGAGATGTCTATGTGCATTTAACAGAAAACAAGTTGGAAAAAAGAGCTACAGAAAAAAGAGCTTAAACATGAAGCCATGGGAGCAAATTTTAAGTCACTAAACATGTTATGCAAGAGCTTCCTAAAGCTGTCGAAAGATATAGAATAGGGGCGCCTGGGTGGCTCAGTGGGTTAAAACCTCTGCCTTCGGCTCAGGTCGTGATCCCATGGTTCTGGGATGGAGCTCCACTCTGGGCTCTCTGCTCAGCAGGGAGCCTACCTCCCCCCTCTCTTTTTCTGCCTGCCTCTCTGCCTACTTGTGATCTCTGTCAAATAAATAAATAAAATCTTAAAAAAAAAAAAAGATATAGAATATATCACCGACAATTGAAAAGTGGGTTTTTTTGTTTGCTTGTTTTTAAAGATTTTATTCATTTATTTGATAGAGAGAGACACACAGAGAGAGGGAACACAAGCAGAAGGAGTGGGAGAGGGAGAACCAGGCTTCCCGCTGAGCAGGGAGCCAATGCAGGGCTCCATCCCAAAACCCTGGGATCATGACCTGAGCCGAAGGCAGATGCTTAACAACTGAGCCACCCAGGGGCCCCCAAAAGAGGTTTGTTAAATGAATTTTCCATTGGTATAACCCAGAAAGGTAGCTACTTTTCTTTTTTTTTAAGATTCTACATATTATTTGACACAGAGAGACAGTACATGCAGAGGGAGAGGCAGGCTCCCCGCTGAGCAGGGAGCCCCAGGTGGGGCTCAATCCAAGGACACTGAGATCATGTCCTGAGCCAAAGGCAGATGCTTAATGACTAAGCCACCCAGATGCCCCTGGTTGCTTAAATATAAACTTTTTAAGTCAAAAGGAGAATATCAAGAAAAATGTGGCTTGTAACTTTAGGAGAAAGAGTATTTTCTTCTCTTAATAAGGTGTTCCCAAGCCTGGGTCATGCTCTGTTAATACAGAGAAACAATACGCGGAGGAAATAATGTAGGTCAATTCGCCCCACAATCACTGTGATAATGACCTTCCTGATGTTCATTTGGGTAAAAATCATCCTTCATTACATTTATGTTTTCAGATGTTGGAGTACTAAAGGAGGTAGTTGTCTTACTAATAAGCCACTCTGGGTATTACCTGTGTATGCCCTATTCAGACCCATGTTCAGGAAAAAAATTAAAAATGGAAAGAGGGAGGTGGCCATGGCATTAGACAATGTTGGTGGCAAGATCAAGGAGCCATGGGACAGTTTTGGATGATGCAGTTGAAACACCACTTTCATAAATAACATGAGTAATAAATCTTCCTCTAAGGATGTAGCAAACATTGAAGTTCATTCAGCTTTACTAACCATTGGAGACTATCATGTTAGTTTCCCACACTGCTTTAATGAAGTCCCACAAAGGGGTGCCTGGGTGGCTCAGTGGGTTGGGCCTCTGCCTTCTGCTCGGGTCCTGGTCTCAGGGTCCTGGGATCGAGCCCCGACTCGGGGAACCTCCTTTCCTCTCTCTCTCTGCCTGCCTCTCCGCCTACTTGTGATCTCTCTCTCTGTCAAACAAGTAAATCAATAAATCTTTAAAAAAAAAAAAAAAAAAGAAGAAGAAGAAAGAAAGAAGCAAAGTCCCACAAACTGGGTGGCCTAAAACAACATAAATGTCTTCTCTCAGAGTTCTGTCGGCTGAAAGTCTGAAATCAAGGTGTCCGCAGCTTGACACCTCCCAAAGGGTGTAGGGGAAAGATCTTTTCTTGCCTCTTCCAGCTTCAGTTGGCTCTAGTCATTCCGGGCTTGTAGCTGCATGACTCCCATCTCTGCCTTGTCTTTTTTTTTTTTTTTTTAATTTTATTTATTTATTTGAGAGAGAGAGAGTATGAGTGAGGCAAGGAGGAGCAGAGGGAGAGGGAGAGCAACCAACAGACTGCCCCCTTAGTAGAAGGCTGGATGCAGGGCGTGATCTCAGAACCCTGAGATCATGACCCAAACCAAAGGCAGACGCTTAACCAACAGAGCCACCCACACATCCTCTGCCTTGTCTTCACATGGGCTTCTGTTCTTCCATCTCTTATAAGATACTATTCAACTGGACTTAGGGCCCACCCAAGATAATTCAGGATGAACACATCTCAAGATCCTTAATTATACCTGCAAAGACTCTTTTTCCAAATAAGGTCACAGTTTCAGTTTCCAGAAGTTAGGACAGGGACATATCTTCTGGTGGTCCACCAGTAACCTCACTGCAACTACCATGTCTGAATATTTACTCCTTTGGATGATTAAATATCTTATCATCTCAATAAAATAATAACAAATCATAGCTAAAAAACAAAGGCTAACTTACTATGGGGTCACCAAAGGGACACTAGGGCAAATGCTTCACTTTCATATTTACTTGGATTTTCTGGTTAGTTCCTTCACGGTTATTCATTAGAAGGTCAAATCCTACAGGTTGACTAAAATTGGAGCAAGCCATGATAACCAAAAGTTAATTTTTTTGTAAAGGTTTTATTTATTTATTGGACAGACAGAGATGACAAGTAGGCAGAGAGGCAGGCAGAGAGAGAGGAGGAAGCAGGCTCCCCGCTCAGCAGAGAGCCAGATGCGGGGCTTGATCCCAGGACCCTGGAATCATGACCTGAGGGGAAAGCAAAGGCTTTAAACCACTGAGCCACCCAGGTGCCCCACCAAAAGTTAATTTAAATGAAGAATCTTTGGTAAATCTCTTTCCTACACTCATCTTCTGTAGCATCTTTTTAGGCTCCTATCCCTTTGTGAGTCTCTGTTCAATACAAGACCTAAATGTCCACCATTCCCTGAACACAGAATCGCACTGTAATTGAGAATCAGTTTCCTCAGGCTGAAAAGCACATAATATCGGGCCAATTTCATTCCCGACTGCATAATCATCACTCAGGCACTGGACATGCTACTTTCCAAGCTGCAAGCCTTCTGACTGGGTTTCTATTTAATAATTCTGGCATTCACTCACTGCCATGTGTTCATTAGGTAGCCAATGTTACAAATCTGCTTAGTCAACTAACACCTGTATTCAGAATTCAAGTTTAACTAAATAATAACATCACTATTAAATGCATCTGTTTTTAACTCAGAGCATTTTTTGAGATATTACTGAGATATTATTTTTATACCCAACATGGGTCTCGAACTCACAACCCTAAGATCAAGAGTTACATGCTGGGGCGCCTGGGTGGCTCAGTGGGTTAAGCCTCTGCCTTCGGCTCAGGTCATGATCCCAGGGGCCTGGGATCGAGTCCCGCATGGGGCTCTCTGCTCAGCAGGGAGCCTGCTTCTCCTCATCTCTCTCTCTGTCTGTCTCTCTGCCTATTTGTGATCTCTCTCTCTGTCAAATAAATAAATAAAATCTTTAAAAATAAATAAATAAATAAATAATAATAATAATAAGTAAAAGTTGCACATTCTACCAACTGAGCCAGCCAGGGCCCCTAACTTAGAGGATTTCTAATCCATGGGGTCCTGTGCAGCAACCATTCCTACTTCAGTCTTAGGGTACCCCCTGGTAGTAGATAATCATCGTTTTCTTTTTGGCTGCTTAATATCGAAACTCCTCCCTGGGTCCCTAATCCCTCAGGTTATGAGACAGAGCCCCCTCCCATTAAAGCATCCAAATACGTATATATACCAGCCACCCAGTCTCACGGACAACAAGGGCAAGGGTTCAGACCTAGGCTCTGCCAACAGACACACCTGCCAGAGATTTTAAATCTCCAGTTAAATGTGGAAGCAGAAGCAACACCATTCTGAAAAGGGTGGTGATCTCAGAAGGCCCGGTTACATAATTTGGAGGACACACTGCAAAACCCAAGTGCAGTTTCTTGCTAGAAGGGCAGGAAAAAAGTGCCATTGAGTATTGAAATGTAAAGCTTTTTCCTTTAAAAATACTTTATGACGGGGTGCCTGGGTGGCTCAGTGGGTTAAAGCCTCTGCCTTCGGCTCAGGTCATGATCTCAGGGTCCTGGGATCAAGCCCCACGTCAGGCTCTCTGCTCAGCAGGGAGCCTGCTTCCTCCTCTCTCTCTCTGCCTGCCTCTCTGCCTCCTTGTCATCTCTGTCTGTCAAATAAATAAATAAAATCTTTTATAAATAAATAAATAAATAAATAATAAAAATACTTTATGACATATAAAATAGAATAGGAATAACAGTGATACATGAGTAAAAACAAACTTAAAATTGCAAAAAAATAAAAGATTGTAGTGTCTTAATTTTAAGAACACAATAAGACCTAATTAATGGATATCTTGATAGATCATAAGACTTTTCAGGCTGACTTTTCTGCAAATTCATTTACTATGTCACCAAAATTTATGCTCCCCCCAAAATGCATATTTCTTAAAACTTCATTTTCTTTTTTTTCTTTTTAAAGATTTAATTAAAACAATTTTTTTTAAAGATTTTATTTATTTATTTGACAGAGAGAGACACACAGAAAGAGGGAACACAAATAGAGGGAGTAGGAGAGGGAGAAACAGGCTTCCCGGAGAGCAGGGAGCCCGATATAGGGCTCGACCCCAGGAACCTGGGATCAGGTCCTGAGCAGAAGACAGATGCTTAACGACTAAGCCACCCAGCACCCCTAAAGATTTCATTTTTAAGTTATCTCTACACCCAATGTGTGGCTCTAGCTGACATCCCCAGGATCAAGAGTGGCATGCTTCACTGACTGAGCCAAACAGGCACTCCTATATTTCACTTTCAAATAATATAATTGAGTATCATTTGGCAAATGTGCTATCACAAATAATTTCTTTTTTTTTTTTTTTTTTTTTTTTTAAAGATTTATTTATTTATTTATTTGACAGAGAGAAATCACAAGTAGGCAGAGAGGCAGGCAGAGAGAGAGAGAGGAGGAAGCAGGCTCCCTGCTGAGCAGAGAGCCCGATGCGGGACTCGATCCCAGGACCCTGAGATCATGACCTGAGCCGAAGGCAACGGCTTAACCACTGAGCCACCCAGGCGCCCACAAATAATTTCTGATAACGTCTTTTCTGATGATGCAACTGTTACTGTAGTTTTTAAATAATTTTTTTAAAGATTTTATTTATTTATTTATTTATTTATTTTTTAAAGATTTTATTTATTTATTTGACAGACAGAGATCACAAGTAGGCAGAGAGGCAGGCAGAGAGAGAGAGAGAGAGAGAGAGAGAGAGAGAAGCAGGCTTCCTGCGGAGCAGAGAGCCCGATGCGGGGCTCGATCCCAGGACCCTGAGATCATGACCCGAGCCGAAGGCAGCGGCCCAAACCACCGAGCCACCCAGGCGCCCCTTATTTATTTATTTGACAGACAGAGATCACAAGTAGGCAGAGAGGCAGGCAGAGAGAGGAGGAAGCAGGCTCCCTGCTGAGCAGAGAGCACCCTGAGATCAGGACCTGAGCCGAAGGCAGAGGCTTTAACCCATGGAGCCACCCAGGCACCCCTGCTGTTACTGTAGTTTTGAAGACTATTTTATAGGCCATGGCAAATTTGGGCCAATTCTGGTAAATTATTTCAAAATATAAATTTTAGCACATTCATTACTAATAATTTTCATGAAATAACTTTTTTTTTTTTTTAAGTACGCTCCACACCAATGATGGAGCCTGCACTGGGGCTTGAAGTCAGGACCCTGAGACCAAGACCTGAGAGGAGATCAGGACTGAGATGCTCAACTGACTGAGCTACCCAGACACCCCGGGGACAATTTTTTTTTTTTAAAGATTTAGGTCTTAATGCAAATCAGACAGTGAGACCTAAACTTAATTTAATTTTATTTTTTTTTAAAGATTTTATTGACTTATTTGACAGAGAGATCACAAGTAGGCAGAGAACAGGTAGATGGAGAAGGGGAAGAGGCTCCCTACTGAGCGAGAGCCTGATGTGGGGCTCAATCCCAGGACCCTGAAACCCAGGACCCAGGACCTGAGGGGAAGGCAGAGGTTTAACTCGCTGAGCCACACAGGTGCCCCTAAATTTAATTTTAAACGCAAATGTATACAATGTCAGTTTAATGTTTCCTCTGACATTTCCTATGACTCATGGAGGTTGTGCAAAAAAAACAAAAGTGGATTTATGATTTGTACCTAACTCCGAACATCGGTTTATGCATTACAGGAAAAAAATCAATTTTAAAATCGTCTTTGTTAATAATTGGCTCATCTGAAGCATCATGTGAAAATCGTGTTTTTTCATTGAATGTGACAATTTTTACATTTAATTGCTATTCCTAAATCTGTGGATATTGTCTTTGCAATGTTGCAGGTCGTTTTCAGAACTGGAGATCCTAATAAACTCATTGAAGATTCTAGTAACTTTTTTAAAAGATCTGCTTTACTTATTTAATTTATTTTAAAGGTTTTATTTATTTATTTAACAGACAGAGGTCACAAGTAAGCAGAGAGGCGGGGTGGGAGGGGGTGAATGGCCTGGGAGGAAGCAGGCTTCCTGCTGAGCAGAGAGCCTGAAGCAGGGCTCCATTCCAGGACCCTGGGATCATGACCTGAGCAGAAGGCAGAGGCTTTAACCCACTGAGCCACCCATGCGCCCCTCTAGTAACTCTTGATATGCTTTTCTTTTCTTTTTTAGTTTTTATTTATTTATTTGAGCTACAAAGAGAGAGCGAGAGTGAGCGCGAGCTTCGGTGTGGGTGGCATGGAGGGACTGTGAGAAGCAGGCTCCCCGCTGAGCAGGGAGCCGGATGCGGGGCTCCATCCCAGGACCCTGGGATCATGACCTGACCCGCAGGCAGACGCTTAACCAGCTAAGCCACCCAGGCGCCCCTCTCCATATGCTTTATTGTAATGTCCACCAGCATGCCTTTGTTTGTAGTAATTTACTGACAACGTGTCCAGGCCAGAGAGGTGCTGCTGGTTTGGGCTCCTGAGATCAGATGTATGGATGCCCACCTCCCTCCTGACTTCCCAGGTGCAGCAACCCAGGGCATCACTAATCTGGGCTCAGGGCGGGTGGCGGCAGCCTGGGATGGCCAGAGGTCGGCGCATGCGAACTAAGCGCCAGGCCAGTGGTCCAGGGACCCACCCGGTGAAGCCCAGCGGCAGAAGTGCACGCCCTGCAGCCTGTTGATTTATCGCTTCTGGGTACCATCAGCCTTTACTTTCAAAACACAAGTTCCCACATAAAATTATTAAGAATTTCAAGACTGAAATCATGCCATTTGCGACGACGTGGATATTATGCTGAGCGAAATAAGTCAATCAGAGAAAGACAATTATCATATGATCTCCCTGATATGAGGAAGTGGAGATGCAACGTGGGGGGTTCAGGGAGTAGGAAAAGAATAAATGAAACAAATGGGATTGGGAGGGAGACAAACCGTAAGAGACTCTTAAAGTCACAAAACAAACTGAGAGGGACTGAGGGGAGGGGAGTAGGTGAGGGTGCTGGGGTTATGGACCCTGGGAAAGGTATGTGCTATGGTGAGTGCTGTGCGGTGTTTAAACCTGGCGATTCACAGACCTGTACCCCTGGAGCTAATAATACATTATATGTTTATAAAAAAAATTAAAAATTATAAATAAAATAAAATGGTTTAAAAAAGAAGAAGAATTTCAAAACTATAGCAGAGCATTTATCAAGGAGTGAGGGCCCTCTGGAGAGGCAGGGCTCTCCCATGCCCTTAAGGCGTCTCGCATCCCTGATGTCTGCAGGACAATAAGATGTTTGGCCCCAGCGGTCGCTCTAGAAACACATTTTAATGTAAAGTGAATTTCAGATGAAACAAAGGAAACAGGAGTCTCCATCCATATAGTGGGTTTCCGCCACTTACTGGCTGTGCGCCCTTGGGCAAGTTGCCTACCCTCTCTATACCTCAGTTTCTTCATTTGTAAAAGAATACATCATTGTACCAATGTTAATTTCCTGGCTTTGATCGTCCTGCCTTGGCTATGGAAGAGGTTAACATTAGGGAAAGCTGGGTGGGTGGTTGATGGGAATTATCTACATATTTTTGCCCCTTCTCTGGAAGTCAAAAATTTCATCAACAGAAGCTTTGGGAAAAAAAGGAGCACCTCCCACCCGGTATTAGGAATAGAATGCTCAGGTACTGACAACTCCTGGCTTGCACTCAAGATTTTGTCTGGAACTAGTTATCTGCCCTTGGACATACTGCTTGACTTCTAATCCTTTATCTTACTGGGGAAAATGTGGATATTGAATTGGATTTTTTTTTTAATTTTATTTATTTATTAGAGAGACAGAGATCACAAGTAGGCAGAGAGGCAGGCAGAGGTGGGGGTGGGAGCGGGGAGCAGGCTCCCCGCTGAGCAGAGAGCCCGATGTGGGGCTCAATCTCAGGACCCAGAGATCATGACCTGAGCTGAAGGCAGAGGCTTTAACCCACTGAGCCACTCAGGCCCCCCTGAATTGGATTCTTAATGTCATTTCTAGTGTTAAAATGTAAGAACAGTGGAAGGGCCTCTAGGTTCTCATTTGCCTTCTTAGCTCTTCCTTATTTTTATTACTATTATTATTATTATTATTATTATTTTAAATTCATGCTTCCTGTCCTTTCTAGATGTGCTTTCCTCTTATTTTTGGTCCACTTGGTATGTCCTGAGCTCATCCAAAAATTAGTAAATTATAAGCAAAGCAGTTCTTACTACAGATGAAAGCCCATCTCTAGCATATCCAAGTGAAAGAAGGTGATTGTAACCCAGCCGTTTTCAGCTAACTTGGCGTCTCTCAACTTCCTGGTGCATTGAAATCACCTGGGAAACTATTTTTAGAGAGGTGGGGAGAGAAAGAGAGGGTCCACAGTGGAGGAGGGGCAGAGAAAGGTGAAGGGGCAAAGAGGGGGAGAAATAATTCTTTTTTTATTTTTATTTTTTATTTCTTTAAAGATTTTATTTGTTTATTTGACAGAGAGAGATCACAAGTAGGCAGAGTGGCAGGCAGAGAGAGAGGAGGAAGCAGGCTCCCTGCTGAGCAGAGAGCCCAATGCGGGACTCCATCCCAGGACCCTGGGATCATGACCTGAGCCGAAGGCAGAGGCTTTAACCCACTGAGCCACCCAGGAGCCCAATAATTCTTTTTATTTTATTTTATTTTATTTTATTTTATTTTATTTATTTATTTGAGAGAGACAGTGAGAGAGAGCATGAGCGAGGAGAAGGTCAGAGAGTGAAGCAGACTCCCCATGGAGCTGGGAGCCTGATGCGGGACTCGATCCCGAGATTCCGGGATCATGACCTGAGCCGAAGGCAGTTGTCCAACCAACTGAGCCACCCAGGCGTCCCCCAATAATTCTTTTTTTAAAGATTTTATTTATGTATTTGTCAGAGAGAGAACGCGGACATGCGCATACAAGCAGGGGCGAGGGGCGAGGGAGAGAGAGAAGCTTGGCTTCCAGCGGAGCAAGGAGCCGGAGTCCGGAGTCGGGGCTTGATCCCAGTCATGACCTGAGCTAAAGGCAGATGCTCACCTGACAGAGCCATCCAGGAGCCCCCGCCTGGGAAACTTAAAGCTAATGATGCTCCAATCCCACACGCAGAGATTCTGCTTTGATAGGTCTGAGTGCGACTTGATGAGATTCCACTTTTTACATTTGCTGGTGTGTGTTTATTAAATTGTGTTTATCATTGCTCAATTTACATGAAAATCAATCCTATTAAAGCACATTTCAGTCTTTTTACAGAACATACAACACCCCCCATTTTTCCCCCATATCATATAAATCCTCTCTCAAGTAAAATTATGGTACAAAAACACGCAATAATTTACAAATTACACCAGATGGAAATTGGTGTAGTTACATATACTTTTTGTTTATACAATGTGCGCGTTAATACATTTTTTTTTTTAGATTATAAACTCCAGTGGCACAGGGGCCTACATTTTTAAAATAACAGCTTTATTTTGATATAAGTCCCATACTATGCAATTAAAGTGTACAATTCAGTGGTTTTTCTTGTATTCACAAATTTGTCAGGGACCTAAAGTTTAACCTTCACTATACAGGAGAGCAAATGTAAAAGGACCAACAATTACCATTTTATGGTACATTTTTTAGTACTTTTTTTCTCTAGCCATGTTATTCTCCATAAGCCTACTCAAAGGAAAGAAGGTAATTACCAATGATAAACTCATCTTTAATGAAAAGAAGTGTCACTAATGAGAAAAAAATGTCAGTTTTTTCTCCATGCTCATTTATCTTCCCTGAAAGGACATAGAACACTTCCAAACAGTGATGATTAGATCCAAAATTTATATGCTCTGCTTTATATACTCTTTGATTAATCCATAACAACCAATTACCATTGCCTACCTTTATTATTAGATTTTCCCAGCACCATTACACTCCTGACTGATGAAAATGCTGAGAGTCTATTAACAGCATGCACAGTATCATTTAGCTGATGCCAAATGGTAAATTGTCTTCAGAATCTGAAGGCATAGTCTTATGATCTATGGGACTGTGACTACATCAGTGAGTCCATATAAAGTTTAGAAGAGTGCATAGCACAAAGTAAGTGTTCAGTGAGTAGGGGGATAATATCATAGAAACCAGGACACTTTTCAGAATGGCACTCAATGTATTAGCTGTTATTATCAGCACATAGCACCTATCTGTTTTACGTAGTTAAAATGAAAGTACCAAGGGCCATTCTTAACATTCTTAAAAAAAAAAAGAAAAAGGCTTTATTTATTTATTTGAAAGAGAGACACAGCCAGAGAGGGAACACAAGCAGGGGGAGTGAGAGAGGGAGAAGGAAGCTTCCTGCTGAGTGGGGAGCCCATTGGGGGGCTTGATCCTAGGACTCCAAACCCCAGGATCATGGTCTGAGCCAAAGGGAGATGCTTAACAACTGAGCCACCCAGGCACCCCCATTCTTAACATTCTTAATTTCTTTTTTTTTTTTTTAAGATTTTATTTATTTATTTGACACAGAGAAATTACAAGTAGGCAGAGAGGCAGGCAGAGAGAGAGAGAGAGGAGGAAGCAGGCTCCCTGCTGAGCAGAGAGCCTGATGTGGGACTCGATCCCAGGACCCTGAGATCATGACCTGAGCCGAAGGCAGCGTCTTAACCCACTGAGCCACCCAGGTGCCCAACATTCTTAATTTCTAATTAAACTTCGGAATGGGGTGTCAGGGAGCTCAGGCAGAAGAACATGTGACTCTGGATCTCCAGGTCAGTGGTGAGTTCAAGCCCGGCATCTGCGTGTACAGATTACTAAAAACAAACAAACACACAAACATACTAAAAACAAACAAACACACAGACAAACTGTTTAAAATCTTGGCAGAGGGCGCCTGGGTGGCTCAGTGGGTTAAAGCCTCTGCCTTCGGCTCAGGTCATGATCCCAGGGTCCTGGGATCGAGCCCCACATCGGGCTCTCTGCTCAGCTGGGAGCCTGCTTCCTCCTCTCTCTCTGCCTGCCTCTCTGCCTACTTGTGCTTTATGTCTGTCAAATAAATAAATAAAATCTTAAAAAAAAAAAATCTTGGCAGAAAAATGCACATAGATTCTTCAAGATTTCCCCTTAGAATGAATGGATATATAAATAAATAAAGCAAGCATTATCATCATGGGCTGCCACTTTTGAATCACCCTATACCCCCAACCAAACCTAGATGAGCCACTATACCTGTTAGTTATTAAACAGCCAAAATAATACATGTGTTTGAGCCTGGTCAGTTCTTCTTAAGTCAAACATGCAAGCGCCAGTGGTGTGCAGATGCCAGCCCCTTACACATTTGGATTTCTGGGGCAATTAATCTGTCACTTTTCGACATCTGATCAATTTTCTAATAATTGAACTTTCAGAGGAATCGGTAGACAATGGGTCTTTGTACTCCAGCCATAAAGAAGTAAAAACAAATAAATTTTCCAGGTCACAGAAGCTTCTATCACCAATGCTTCCAATCATTTTAGCTAAAAATCTTTCTAAATGTGTGAGATTCATAATGTTTTCCAAGAAAGTCTGTGTCTTTCTTTTAGAAAAACCTCACTGCAGATCCAGAAAAAAATATGGCTACTAGTCAGCCCAGTGCTTTGTACATTTAGAAAAAAGAAAATATGAATGCTGCATCTACTCTACGGGCTAAGGATGAGAATGTTGTTAAATTACCATCCTCCTTATGGGTCCTTGACATGACTGCCTCTGCTCCATTCACAGTCGGCCTCTGGAATCAACATCCCACAGGCTCCTTCCTCATGCTTTTCTCACCTGGAAGTCTTGTCCTCTTTTACTCTGTAACTCCCAACAGCTGCTGTCCACTTTCATAGCACATTGTCTGAGCATCGCCAGGATGGGGCACCAGTCTTGACTGGCCCTTTCTAACTTTACCCTTTTTCCTTGCAGTCAAGAAAGCACACTGGAAAGCAAGGAGGAGTGATATTGTATGGATAATCTCAAATCTGCTCCAGTTTCCTTTTTAGGCAAACCAACATGGTTGGAAATATACCTAGACTGCAACAGATAAATATATTACTGGGGAAAAAAAAACAGTATTTGTGAATGACCTAACAACTTACTATGACCTGTGAGTGTGTGCAGTGACTTCATGATTAATGTCCTTATCTTGATGAGCTGCAACAAGGCCAGATCATGCCCTTTCTTCCCAGAACACTAACTCATAATTTATGTGTTCATTTTCTGGTCTTTTATTCATTCCACAAGCATGTAATGAATATTTTACTGGGCTGCCTGCTGAGGATACATGCTGACCTAGACCAAAAATCCTTTAATGTCAAGGAGCTCATATCTACTATGGGAAGTTAGATATGTCTGGGATGTAAGAATACATCTACAACTGGGATGTAGGAATAGACAATGAATATAAATATAGATACTATATCTGATCAATGGATAGATAGTAGTCAGACAGTTGATGACAACTGGTGTGTAGAGATGCAAGAGATTATAAAGGGTCCCTAGCTATTTCACAAGAGAAAAGTGATCAAGGATGAATTAGAACACTTTGGTAGAAAGACAAAGGGGTTGGGAGATAGGCCTTCCCAGCAGCACCACAGCCATAGACAATATGCAAGTCTAGAGCAGCAACGAGGCAAACTGACTTACGGGTCAGTGTGGTCTGAAAATGCTCCATTGTTAGGCTCCTTTCTATTTTCCTAGACTTCATAGTTTTCTAACAATCTGCAGATCATTTAAGTGTTGTTTATCAAACCTATGATGTACTGGGCACTTTGCCTAGATGCTCTTCTTTAATATTTGTAGGAATCTGTTTGATCAGCTACTTTATAGGTAAGGGCTCCAAGACTTGAAGACCAAATTCCTCTGCTAGTAAGCAACCATTATCATTCAATTCCAAGTTTGTCTGACTTTGAAACTCATGCATTTTCTGTTAAAACAAAGGCAGATGCTTAATGACTGTGCCACCTAGGCACCCCAAAAATTTTTCTTGCGATAGAACACCTGGGGCACCTGTGTGCTCTGTGGGTTAAAGCCTCTGTCTTCAGCTCAGGTCATGATCTCAGTGTCCTGGAATCAAGTCCCGCATCAGGCTCTCTGCTCTGCAGGGAGCCTGCTTCTCTCTCTGCCTCTGCCCTCCTGTACTCTCTCTCTCTCTATGACAAATAAATAAATCAAATCTTTTTTTTTTTAATAAACTGGTGTATCTTATTGGTCAAGAGGATATGGGAATTCTTTGTACTTTCTTTGAAATTTCTCTCCAGGTTTGAAATTTGAAAAAAAAAATTAATAATCAGCATTTACTTCTATTGTTTTTTGATTATTAATTCAAAGCAAACTTAAATGTGGTTGAATCTAGGGAGACTCCCTTTTCTTTTTCTTTTTAAGATTTTACTCATTTATTTGAGAGAGAGAAAACAAGTTGGGGAAAGGCAGAGGGAGAAACAGACTCCCTATGGAGCAGGGACTGCCAACACAGGACTCCATCCCAGGCTCCTGGGATCATGACCTGTGCCAAAAGCAGATGCTTAACTGAATGAGCCACTCAAGCTCCCCCAAATGTGGCTGAATCTAAATGGAAACTCTACTATATCCCTAGGCCTTAGAAATTATGAATGGGGCACCTGGGTTATATTAATTTTTTTTTTTTAAGATTTTATTAATTTGACAGAGAGAGATCACAGTAGACAGAGAGGCAGGCAGAGAGAGAGAGAGAGAGAAGCAGGCTCCCTGCTGAGCAGGGAGCCCGATTCGGGACTCGATCCCAGGACCCTGAGATCATGACCTGAGCCAAAGGCAGCAGCTTAACCCACTGAGCTACCCAGGTGCCCCAATTATATTATTTTTAATGTTGTATGCACTACACTAAGTACTGGAGATAACAGTTGTGAACAAGACTGAGGTGATCCCAGCTCTGAGGAAGTCTATGCCTTCATAGTGGGGGATGCAGACTTGCAAAGTAGCAATTAACAAGAAGGTCCTGTTCTGCTTTTTTTTGAAAATTTTATTCATATATTTGAGACAGACAAAAAGAGAGCACAGCTGGCAGGGAGGATCAGAGGGAGAGGAAAAAGCTGAGCATGGAGTGCAACGTAGGGCAAGAGGTGATGTGACTCGTATTATGGAAGTCACAGTAAAATATGAAGAAGTAGAAAGATTCAGAACTAAAGAGCTATTTAAAAAGAGAGAGAAAGATTCAAGAAGTAAAAATAGACAGAGGCTGGTGAGTGATTAGTTTAGGAAGGAGATAAATGAAGATTTACACATATACCAAGACTTCGGTTTGGATATATCTGAATATAGGTGGTTTTGCATGTTGGTGATTCCCAAATAGAGATCCCAGAAGAAAAATGAGACTTAAATGGAAATATTATTAAATTTGAACATATTATTAAATTTGAACATACAGGAAGAAACAGTAGAGTTAAACTCTGTTTGCCTTTTATGTTCCCAAGCACCTAGTAACTGCTCAATTGAACAAATCATTTAATGAATGAGCGAGCAGATGTAGGTATGGTTCTGAAGTCCGAGAGGGATTTGGGCTGAAGGTAGGGATGAGAGAATCATTAGCAAATAGTGTTTGAAGCCACAAAGCTGGAGGAGATTGTCCTTGGAGTGTGTACAGTAGGAACAGGGGTAGGAGGTAAGACAGAGTTCCGTGAAGGGCCAACATTCAAGGGAAAGACCAAGGAAGCAAGGCTAATAAAGAGGAAGCCTTGTCAGAGTGATATGAAGAAAACAAGAGGTGGCTTCACCAGTCAAGGAAGCAATAGTGTGTGTTTGATCTACAGATACAAACACTACTGACAGGATAATGAAGATGAGAGAAGAGTCCTTTTTTTTCCTTAAGATTTATTTTTTATTTATTTTAGAAAGAGCAGGAAGCTTTACGCAGTGGCAGTATCGTAGCCAATGAGGTTTATCCGAGGCGTGATTATTGCTAATAGAAAGAGCAGGAAAGCACAAGTGGAGAGGGGGGAGAGAGAGAGAGAATCTTAAGTGGACTCCCGGCTGAGCATGGAGCCCCACACAGGGCTTGATCTCACCACCCTGAGATCATGACCTGAGGTGAAATAAAGAGTTGGACGCTTAACTGACTGAAACACCCGGGTGCCCCCAAGAAGAGTCCATCTTAACCTCCAGAACAATCTTACATCCTAGTCAAGAACTTCTGGGTGGAGACGAGGGAACAGAAGCCAGAAGGCAACGAGGGAGGTGGAAGGTGTGGAGGTGGAGACAAAGAGTGTGCAAAATTCTTGCAGAATTTTGGTTGTAAAAGGGAAGGGAGATGTGGCAGTGATAACTGGAGATATTCTAGGGAGAGCTTTTGTCTGTTTTTGTTGTATTTTAGAAGAAGGATTTAGAGTTGGTGCTGGTGAGGAGGGTATAGATAATAATGGTGATAATGTTATTGTCCTTGCTATTACTTGAGATAGGGACACTGGAGTGATTTGAATGAAGGGAAGGAGGGAGAGACTAGTCCTTTCTAGACTAGTCTCCATTCTGAGGATGGAGAAACATGTGGAGAAATCTAATCCACAGTTTGGGATTAGTTTTTGAAGGAATAAAGGGCACATTTTCCCTTTTGTCCTGAGGGAAGAAAAGCAGAGTGAGTGCATGATGTAATTTAAGTACAGAACAGGCCAGAACCTAAAGGCATTCTCTTCTGGTGGCTCCCATTTTTTTCTGTGAAATTAGAGACTGCGCACATTTGCTGATGGCATTAGAAGGCCCAGAGGTTTTCGGAGAGGAGAGATTTGAAATAAAAATTGCGATGAGTGGAATAGCAAGCTCGCTAGGGCAAAGAAAGACTTGCCAGGCGGTGTTGAGAGTTCACCTGAGGCTGGAGACAGAGGCTTCAAGAAGGCAGGACTGAAATGTCCCAGGTGTTTGGTTTTTGCCCAGTGAAGGTGACAAAGGACAAAGGGTGAAAGGCTATGGCAGGAGAGTGATTAGAGTCCCCGGGACAGGACATCTGAGCTGGACCAGAAAGAAAATAAAGATAGGAGAGGGGCAGAATATTGAGAAAAAGTAACTAGGCCACCAAGGTATTTTATTTTCTGATGTCAGAAGTTTAAGTTCACAGCCATGTCAGACAGAAATCTCTGAAAGGGCAGAGGGAGGAAGGTAGTTCCCTGACATAGGAGTTATTTAAAATAGAGGGAATTTGGAACACCTGGATGGCTCAGTCAGTTGGGCATTCAACTCTTGGTTTTGGCTGGGGTTGTGATCTCATGGGTGGTGGGACTGCCTGGAGGGCTCCAAGCTCAGTGCGGAGTCAGCTTGGGGATTTTAGTCCTCTGCCCCTCCCCCTCCCTCCCGCCCTCTCTCTCTCCAAAGTAAATAAATCAATCTTAAAAATACATACATACATATGTAATAAAATAAAGAGAATATGCACTTCATCAGTGCATATGAAGTCAGGCATTATGCTATGAATTGCACACATGGATTAATTCATTTGACCTTCAAAATAAACCTAAAAGTCAGGGATTATTCTCCCTGGCTTTTTTTTTTTTTTTTTTAAGACTTTATTTATTTATTCGACAGAGAGAGAGGGATCATAAGTAGGCAGAGAGGCAGGCAGAGAGAGAAGGGGAAGCAGGTTCCCCACCATGCAGAGAGCCTGATGCAGGGCTCAATCCCAGGACCTTGAGATCATGACCGGAGCCAAAGGCAGAGGCTTAACCTACTGAGCCATGCAGGCGCCTCTCTTTCACATCTTTTTTAAATTTATTTTTATTTTTTCGGGGCGCCTGGGTGGCTCAGTGGGTTAAAGCCTCTGCCTTCGGCTCAGGTCATGATCCCAGGGTCCTGGGATCAAGCACCTCCTTGGGCTCTCTGCTCATCCGGGAGCCTGCTTCCCAACCACCCCAACCTGCCTCTCTCTGCCTGCCACTCTGACTGCTTGTTATCTCTGTCTTTCAAACAAATAAATATAAATAAATAAATAAATTTATTTATTTATTTTTATTATTATTTTTACATTACTTTATTTATTTAACTGATCTCTATACCCAATGTGGGGCTCAAATTCACTGCCTTGATTTCAAGAGTCACATGCTCTGGAGGTGCCTGGGTGCCTCAGTCGATTAAGTATCTGCCTTTGGCTCAGGCCATGATCTCTGAGTCCCCACATTAGGCTACCTGTTCAGTGGGGAGTCTGTTTCTCCCTTTCCCTCTGTTCCTCCCCTCCTCCCCGAGCTTGTGTTCTCTCTCACTCTCTCTCTCAAATAAATAAATAAAATCTGAAAGAAAAAAAAAAAAAAAAGAGGCTCTTTCTCTACCGACCGTGCCAGCCAAGTGCTCCCAAATTAATTAATTTTTAAAAACTAGTTTAGGGCGCCTGGGTGGCTCAGTGGGTTAAGCCGCTGCCTTCGGCTCAGGTCATGATCTCAGGGTCCTGGGATCGAGTCCCGCATTGGGCTCTCTGCTCAGCAGGGAGTCTGCTTCCCTTCCTCTCTCTCTGCCTGCCTCTCCGTCTACTTGTGATTTCTCTCTGTCAAATAAATAAATAAAATCTTTAAAAAAAAAAAAAAAAATAAAAAAAATAAAAACTAGTTTAAAAAAGATGTGAAAGAGGGGTACCTGGCTGGCTCAGTGGGTAGAGCATCCAACTCTTGGGGTCATGACTTCAAGCCCCACGTTGGGTGCAGAGCTTACTGAATAAAAGGAATAATAAAAATAATTTGTTAAATTTAATTTATTTAAAGATTATTCAAAAATTTAACCCATAAAGATGGGCATGTATAATGAAAGCCTTCAGGTGAGGCTGGTGCAGTAGAATGTATCTCCACCACTCTTAGTTTCTTCAATATCCTACTAGAATATTTCCTTGCACACACACACAGATGTGTATATGTGTATATACACAGTTACATGTGGTTTTTTGCCCTCCTTTCCATATATAGCGATAGATATTGGAATTATTTGCTACAACACACCTTTTTCCTTTTCAGACAGCCCAATATTCCCGAGTTACCAGAAATTATTTAACCCTACAACAGATTTCAGGTTATTTCCTATCATTTTCTATTATAACTAAATTAGTAATTATCACCCTTGCATATGTTTGTCTCCATCTGGAATTTCATTTTTGAGGTGAGAAAGCTAATTACCTTTACATCACGTACTGACTAAATTGTATTTTACCTCAGAGACTTGAAATGTCACCTTTATCCTATACCATACTAACATCTCAAGTGAATTTTCTATATTTCCATACATGCTGTCATGTTTCATTGATCTAAATATTCTTGATCCGTATATTCATGTGGCAATATTAAATTGTTTCACTGACTGACATTTTACAAAGCAGTTTGAAATTTGCCAAGAACTCCCTCGTTCCTTTTGTTGCTGATTTTCCGAGTTTTCATAGCTAATATGAAGAAATCGCGTGACTTCAAAAAGAGGAATTAATTTAGAGATACTTCTCATTTCCACTTTAATGAAGTATATACTAGAGAAACTCCAAAGAGTTAGAGATTTAACTGGGGCAGGAAAAAGAGGGCACATTTAGATGTTAATTAGCTCAGCTAGTCCACACAGACACCTTTCCTGAAAGAAAGAGAAGGGGGAAGAATTTCTACAGAAGGGAAGAGGAGAGATGAAGCTGGCACTGCGCAACTACCCCCCTCCCCGCCTGCTTCACACCCCCCCACCCCCGCAACATTCCTCCCCTTCCATCTGGCTTCTACTCTCTCCACTCCACTGTCCGGCTCTGGTCAAGGACACTCAGTTTTCTGGTTCCTAAATACATGGATTCTTCTCTTAGGGTCCTGTGGTTAGTCTCCAAAATATAGCAGTACTTTGCTGGTACCTTCAGGAAGCTGTGAGACCAGACACAGTTTAAATGGCTGCAAACCTCAGCTCCTTTAGAATTTGTCTTTCCAGTCGGAGACAGTCCAGTCCCCACACAGTAACATCCGGATCACACACAGAAATCTCTGCCTTATTTCCAGGCTTCCTCCTCCCCTCCACCTCATTCCCCACCTCACAGCCGCCCCCTCAACACAGTCCTTATTCTTGTCCCACTTGAGTGCCTAAGTATTTTGAGGGAGGCTGTGTATGGGGACAGATGGAGGGAGACCCAGAGGTTAGAAAAGATTCCCCAAGCATCTCCACCATTTGCCATACAGCATAATTTACCCGAATACATAGCTCTTTCCAGTTTACAAAGTCCACAGTAGTGTCTAGTACAATGCCTGGAAGCAGAGGTACTCAATATCTGTTGAATAATCAACTACCAAATTATCTGTTGCTTATAAATCAAAATGGCTGCGGTCCTTAGTGACAACTGTAGGTTATCCTAAAGAACTCATTCCTGTGGAACTTGACAAAGATAAAATTTGTTATAAATAAGTATAGTTTCATTGACATTTGGTCTAGGGCAAGTAAATTACCCAAAGAGGTGATTTATAAATTCATTCAACCTAATTCTCTGATAGGAAGCTGAGCAACGTGCTCTGGTCATTGGGTCTGATTTATATCAGGAAAATGTACAAAAGAAAATGAAGGTTCTCTATCTTGCTCTTGTCCTCTCCTGGTCTCCTGTTACTATATAACAGGCATCTTTTTGCTTTAATTACCTTCTTCATGGCTTGAGAGCTTTGATGACTTGATTAAGCTTTGCAGTGCAGTTCCAGTCCCTACCCATCTGATTAATTAGCCCAAACCTTATTAACTTCCTAATTCGGATCAATAAGGCACTGATGCTAAACTGTGCAAGGGCAAACTAAGGAGGCAATTTTATTTCAAGACAGAGAACCATTTTACTTGCTGCAACAGTCCTATTTGATTGCACTATTTGGGGACCTTGCATTAATAACACAAGACCTCCATTATTCTGGGACTCAGGTAGGTGTTGCCCATAGCCAGAGAAAGAATGTGATGATGGTGATGATAATGATGATGATGACCTTCTCTGCAGGAAACTGACAAACCAGGTAACTAGAAACTCCTCCCCTCTAAACCCAAAAAGGGAGTTCCCTACCACCAACAGAATAGTTCAACATTCTAAACCAGCATTATCCAATGGAAATATTTTAAATTTTCTAGTAGCTACATTCAAAAAGGTAAAAATTAACAAGTGAGATTAATTTTGAAAGCACATATTTTATCATCCAAAACATCAAAAATATCATTGCAACATGTAAGCCATACAAAATTATTAATGAGAGGGGCGCCTGGGTGGCTCAGTTAGTTAAGTGTCTGACTCAATTTTGGCTCAGGTCGTGATCTCAGGGTTGTCAGATTGAGCCCACGTATGGCTCTGTGCTACATGTGGAGCCTGTATGGGATTCTCTCTCTGTCTCTCCCCTCCTCCTCTCTCTCTCTCCTTTACAAAAAAAAAAAAAAAAAAAATATATATATATATATATATATATATATATACACACACACACACGTGTGTATATATACATAATACACACACACACATATATATACATATGTGTGTATATATATATATTTTACATATACATATATATAACATTGTACTTTGCAGCCCCAGGTTTATTGAAATATAATTGACATACAACATTGTGTATGTTTATGGTGTAGAGTGTGATGATTTGATACATGTATTATTGTGAAATGATTACAATAATATTAGTTAAAACTTCCATCACCTCATCTTTGTGTGTGTGTATTGAGAACAAGTAAGAACTATTTTCTTAACAACTCTCAAACATATAATCCAATTGTGTCAACTACTCATCAGGCTGTATATTAGATTACCAGAATTTATTTACGTTGTAAGTACAAGTTTGTATCCTTGACCGACATCTTTCCATTTCCTACCCCCCGAACCCAGGAGGGCAGCCACTGTTCTCCTCTGTTTCTGTGAGTTTAGCTTCATTAGATTTCACATATAAGTGAGATCATAAAGTATTTGTCTTTCTATGTCTCACTAATTTCTCTCAGCATCATGCCCTCAAGGTCCTTCCATATTGTTGCAAATGGCAAGACTTTCTTCTCTTTATGTCCCAATAATATTCTGTTCTGTCTAGAGAGGCAATATATATTCCCCCACATTTTCTTTATCCATTCATCCACCAATGGACAAGATATTGTGCTTTTTAAAAAAGATTTTTAAAGATTTAAAGATTTTATTTATTTGAGAGAGAGAAAGAGAGGGCGAGACAGCATGAGCCAGGGGGAGAGGCAGAGGAAGAGAGAGAAGCCGACTCCCCACTGCCCATGGAGCCAGATGAGGCTGGATCCCAGGATACTTCCAGGACACAGGGATCATGACCAGAGTGGAAGGCAGAGGCTTAACCACTTGAGCCACCCAGACACGTGAGAATTTACATTTCTTTTTTCCAAAGATTTTATTTATTTGACAGAGACACGGAGAGAGGGAACACAGGTAGGGGGAGTGGGAGAGGAACAAGTGGACTCCCTACTGAGCACGGAGCCCTAGGGGTTGGGGGGGGCTCGATCCCTGGACCCTGGGATCATGACCTGAGCCAAAGGCAGACACTTACCAACTGAGCTACCCAGGCGCCCTGAGAATTTACATTTCTAATAAACTCCCAGGTGATGCTTATAGCACTGGTCCTGAAACCCTACTTTGAAAACCATTGCTTTAAAAATAGGACTGATTTCAACCCATCTTCTACAGGTTACAGAGATCTGTACAAAAGCGACATCCCCTTCCATCCAGTTAGGGTCATGACTTGGTCTTGGTTCTGTTTCCCCCCATCGCTTTTCTTTTTTTCTTTTCTTTTCTTTCTTTTTTTCCTCCTCCATCACTTTCAATCAAAATCTGGTTTAGTTTCAACCCTCCAATTTCCTTCCAAATCACATGAAATTCTAAAGTTTAAGGAATTGACTAGATTTTGTTTTGAACCCTGAAATCAGGTCAGCTCTAAGCATGTACAAAACCGAAACAGCTTTGTGTCTTCATGATCTGTGTCTGCAGACACCTGTTCCCCTGCCAAGGGCTCTCTCTACCTTGCAGAAGCCTCTTGAAAGGCTTTTTACTCACCAGACACCAAGGCTCTGAGCAGCAGGGGCAGGGCCAGCTTCTGGCTCATTCTCTCAACCAGTCCCTCCCCTACCATCTGAGGCTGCCTTTCCCTTTACTGTCAGCTTAAGAAAATCACCACCGAATGAACAGTTTCTTATTTTCATCTCCAGTTCTTTTCGCTAATAAAGCAACGGATGTGCAAAGGAACCAGTTCGGACACTACAAAAGGGCGGCCAGTGAGAAAGTAGTGCCTCCTTCCCCCTTCTTCTGGTTTTCTCCATCTAATTGCCCTCAGAACTTAAGGTGTTCTGACTGTTCTGTATGCCTTTTCAGAGATAATCTACCCATAAATGTATATATACGCTTTTACACACACGCGCGCGCGCGCGCGTGCACACACACGCACTTTTCATTTACGGGAGAGAAACCAGGCAGCTAGTTTGAGGTTTCAGCCCTATTTCATCTCGAAGATGTAAAGCAATCATAATAAATCATATCACAAGCACAATTCCAGAGCCAATAAATACAGTACACGGCTCCCACAAAATTGGATACAGCAGACGGATCTTTTCACGTGCAAGATGGGGAAATAGAGAAAGGTGAACTGCAACCAGCTAACAGCCTTGAGGTTTAGGCAGAGTAACTTGATGACTGAGCAATCTTTACATTTTCATTCCAGAGAGCTTTAAAAAAAAAAAAAAAATTGGCATTCAGGGTTAAGAAAGCACAAATCAACTACAATAAAATCTGATATTAAGAATCAAATAGGGGGAACCTGGGTGGCTCAGTCGTTAAGCGTCTGCCTTCGGCTCAGGTCATGATCTTAGGGTCCTGGCATTGAGCCCCACATCAGTTTCCCTGCTCAGCAGGGAGCCTGCTTCTCCCTCTCCCATTCCCCCTGCTTGTGCTCCTTCTGCCGCTCTGTCTCTCTCTGTTAAACAAATAAAATCGAAAAAAAAAAAATCAAAGACTGGTCTAAAAGGAAGGGAGGAAGGGAGGGAGAGAGAGAAAGAAAGAAAGAGAGATAGAAAAAAAGGAAAAGAACCAAGGGGGCACCTGGCTAGCTCAGTCTGTAGAGTGTGCAACTCTTCATGTCAGGGTCCTGAGTTCAAGCTTCGCACTGGGGGTGGAGCCTACCTAATACAAAAATTAATAAAAATAAGGGCGGCTGGGTGGCTCAGTCAGTTAATCTTCTGCCTTAGGCTCAGGTCCTAATAATCCTGGTGTCCTGGGATCAAGTTCCCACATCGGGTTCCCTGATCAGCAGGGAGTCTTCTTCTCCCTCTGCCTCTCACCCTCACTGGCTTGTGCTCTCTCTCTCTCTCTCTCTCTCCCTCCCTCCTTCACTCTCTTTCTCAAATAATAAAATCTTTAAAAAATAAATTAATTAAAAAATAAAAACTAAAGAATCAAATAACATTCAAAAAAGAGACAAAATCAAACAACATTCAGCTTTTCAAAAATAATATAAGAGATACTTCAATAATACAAGAGATACTTCAATATCATTGAATTGATAGCAAAGAAATATGCACATAAGCATGCTTCATAAATACTTCTTCAGTGACTAGACTGTGACTTCTCCAGATAGCCAAGAAACCACACTTCCTCTAAATCTCAAAAGGAAATTTCAGAAGCTTAAGCTCTTTCTTCATATTCTGAAGATTGCAAAAAGAATATTGGGTATTGGGGCACCTGGGTGGCTCAGTGGATTAAGCCTCTGCCTTCGGCTCAGGTCATGATCCCAGGGTCCTGGGATTGAGCCCCGCATCGGGCTCTCTGCTCGGCACGGAGCCTGCTTCCCCCCCCTCTGCCTGCCGCTCTGCCTACTTGTGACCTCTCTGTCAAATAAATAAATAAAATCTTAAAAAAAAAAAAAAAGAAAAAGCAACACAAAAGACCTTCGTGAAGGATTGGAGAAGCAAGGTGGGGAGGGGTAATGAGGTTTCAACCAACAGCTCTGTGTCGCTCTCTTCAGCACTGTGACCATTGTTTTAGGTGAAGATGGCCATGGTTAGAGTAATTCCGAAATATGATCTGCCCACTCATACACTCACACTGCCTCCAAATGTTCTCCCCACTCTCCAGCCTTCTGGCCACCTCTGCCCGTTATCCATGGTGCCATTGGAAAAGTCTACAGCAGCAGTCTGGGGTCGTTCTCGAAACTCTCCAGCGACCTCCCACTCTGGCATTCACGGCTTACAGTCCCCTGCCTGATTCTGACTGTCATGTCTTTTCCATTCCCAGCCTCCCACTTCACCCTCCATCTATGGGACTGCTTCTACCTCCTTGTCTTCATCAGGATATCTTCATTTTTGCTCTGCCTTCCAGCATCCTGTTCCCTCCACATAGAAAGTTCTCCCCTTCTTTGTTTGGCTAACACTTGCTTTCCTTTTAAGACTCAGTGTAAGCACCACTTTCTCCACAAAGCTTTCCCTGACCACCACTGCCCCACTGTAATAAGTAATAACCTACTAAATGGAGGTTATACCTCCTGACCTGACAAAATTGTCATGGGGATGAAAGGAAGTAATGACTATAGAAGAGCGCTGGAAATAATTAAGACTTTTAGATTGTTGGACAGCAGAGTATTGGCAAAGTAACAGCAGAGTGGAGATGGGGGTGGAGGTGTGCTTTTGGAGGCAGACCATCTCAATTGTTGGCTCTGCCATCAGCAACTGTGTGACCTTGGACAAGTTCTAGCACTTCTCTCTCTCTCTCTCTCTTTTTAATTTATTCAGAGAAAGAGAGACATCACAAGTAGGCAGAGAGAGGGGGGAAGCAGGCTCCCTGCTGTGCAGAGAGCCTGATGTGGGGCTCGATCCCAGGACCCTGAGATCATGACCTGAGCCAAAGGCAGAGGCTTAACCCACTGAGCCACCCAGGCGCCCCTCTAGCACTTCGCTTAACACTTTGGTTATTACATCTCTAACATGCATGAGAGTCAGCCTTTTCCTCTGTGGCCTCCAAGCAAGTAGAGCTCGTGGGCCCTAGGGGTGTTGAAAACTCTGCCTTTCACAGACCACTCCCAAGGTCAAGACTTCAAACTGCAGTACACATACCCTGGGGTAGACACTTTCCAGGGATCATACGACCCTGGATGGCCTTTTTGTTTTGGGGGTTATTTATTTTTTTTTAAACCCCAGTTTTGTTATTTTTTAAAGATTTTTTTAAAAATTTAATTTATTTGACATAGATCACAAGTAGGCAGAGAGGCAGGCAGAGAGAGAGAGAGAGAGGAGGAACCAAGCTCCGCTAAGCAGAGAGCCCGATGTGGGGCTCGATCCCAGGACCCTGAGATCATGACCTGAGCCAAAGGCAAAGGCTTAACCCACTGAGCCGCCCAGGTGCCCCTGGGATGGTCTTAATGAAATTATTTTCCAGACCCTTTGCTTCTGTAGTTACTCAGCTTTGCAACGGCTTGATAAAAGAAAAGTGCAACTCTCACCCATCCCAACTGAACTGTGGTCCATTGCTCCAGGGTGTACAGCCCTCCTGGGGCTCCAAATGACCACACTCGTCACCTTTGATAAATCCTTGGGACTTGCATTTCCCTGTATAATCACAACTCTTTTAAAGGAAAAGCATGGCCTTAGAAATGTGGTATTTTGGGGGCACCTGGGTGGCTCAATGGGTTAAGCGGCTGCCTTCGGCTCAGGTCATGACCTCAGGGTCCTGGGATCGAGTCCCGAATCAGGCTCTCTGCTCAGCAGGGGGCCTGCTTCCTCCTCTCTCTCTCCCTGCCTGCCTCTCTGCCTAACTGTGATCTCTCTCTGTCAAATAGATAAATAAAATTTTTAGAATTAAAAAAAAAAGAAGAAGAAATGTGGTACTTTGGTTTGCACTGGGTGTTTTGGTTTTAAATATATGATAGAGTAAATAGTGGGATAAGAATTTTCCTCTTTCCCTGATCATTTGTCAAAGAATGCTTCATTCCGGAGAGCTAGTGCCAAGAAAAAAGGAAAGAGCATCAGTAAGGCATGTTGAATGCTAAAAAAGACAATTCTTTTTAATTTTTTTCAATACTCAATCCTGGGACTCCGCACTGTAGGGGATACTTTTAAACAGGCAAAAGAGTGTGGATCAGTACACTTGATCTTAGCCAAAAGGCCGAGAAGCGATGAGAGAGTGTGGGTCAGTAAAACATTTCATAAAATGTTTAATATCTTCTACATCGTAGTAACTCAAAATGGAACTATATGTAGCGGCTGGATCAATTTGAGCATTTTAACTTTCTCTTTCATTAAACACATGGAAAAATGTAATCACAATTTATGTCAATAAAAGACGCATTTTTGGTAAGTTTACTTTTTATGATACTTGTCAAAATATGTAACATACTTATACCAATTATGAACAAATAATTATAATGATACTGAATGCAGAATACATTTGTTGTCAGCTGCCTCATGGTCACAGAAAATAAAACATTTAAATTCTATAAAAAATGTATTTCCGTGTCCCATTGTGAGAGAGACATATTCTATATGAAAGAGATATTAATGGTTTAAGCAAGAAAATATATAATAATCCATGGAGTAAGTGGAATACAATGTTCAGAGAGAAAGAAAGATATAATTTTCCAAATGCTAAAGAATTAGCTTATTTTTAAATGGATAATGGTGGCTATTAAGTCATCAATATGCTGGGATTCTAATAGATACTTTTTTTAGATTTTATTTTATTTGAGAGAGAACAAGCAGGGGAGCGGCAGGCAAAGGGAGAAGCAGGCTCCCCGCTGAGCAAGGAGCCTATTGTGGACCTTGATCCCAGGACTCCCGGGATCAGGACCTGAATGGAAGGCAGATGCTTAACTGACTGAGCCACCCAGGTGTCCCTCTACTAGATACTTTTAAAATATATATATATATATATATATTTTTTAAGATTTTATTTATCTATTTGACAAACAGAGATCACAAGTAGGCAGAGAGGCAGGCAGAGGGAGAGGAGGAAGCAGGTTCCCTGCTGAGCAGAATGCTCGATTCAGGGCTCAATCTCAGGACCCAGAGGCTTTAACCCACTGAGCCACCCAGGCGCCCTATTTATTATTATTTTATTTTGGTTTTTATTTTATTTTATTTTATTTTTTTATTAATTTTTTATAAACATATAATGTATTATTAGCCCCAGGGGTACATGTCTGTGAATCGCCAGTTTTATACACTTCACAGCACTCACCATAGCACATACCTTTCCCAGTGTCCATAACCCCACCCCTCTCACCTACCCCCCTCCCCTCAGTCCCTCTCAATTTGTTTTGTGACATTAAGAGTCTCTCTTTTTTTTTTTTTTTAAAGATTTTATTTATTTATTTGACAGAGAGAAATTACAAGTAAGCAGAGAGGCAGGCAGAGAGAGGAGGAAGCAGGCTCCCTGCTGAGCAGAGAGCCCAATGCGGGACTCGATCCCAGGACCCTGAGATCATGACCTGAGCCGAAGGCAGCGGCTTAACCCACTGAGCCACCCAGGCGCCCCATTAAGAGTCTCTTATGGGGACGCCTGGGTGGCTCAGTTGGTTAAGCGGCTGCCTTCGGCTCAGGTCATGATCCCAGCGTCCTGGGATCGAGTCCCACATCGGGCTCCTTGCTCGGCAGGGAGCCTGCTTCTCCCTCTGCCTCTAGCCTGCCACTCTGTCTGCCTGTGCTTGCGCTCTGTATCTCTCTCTCTCTCTCTAACAAATAAATAAAAAATCTTTAAAAAAAAAAAAAAAAGAGTCTCTTATGGTTTGTCTCCCTCCTGATCCCATCTTGTTCCATTTATTCTTTTCCTACTCCCAAACCCCCCACATTGCTTCTCCAATTCCTCATATCAGGGAGATCATATGATAGTTGTCTTTCTCCGATTGACTTATTTCGCTAAGCATGATACGCTCTAGTTCCATCCATGTCGCAAATGGCAAGATTTCATTTCTTTTGATGGCTGCATAGTATTCCATTATATACATATACCACATCTTCTTTAGCCATTCATCTGTTGATGGACATCTAGGTTCTTTCCATAGTTTGGCTATTGTGGACATTGCTGCTATAAACATTTGGGTGCAGGTGCGCCCCTTTGGATCACTACATTTGTATCTTTAGGGTATATACCCAATAGTGCAATTGCTGGGTTGTAAGGTAGCTCTATTTTGAACTTTTTGAGGATCCTCCATGCTGTTTTCCAGAGTGGTTGCACCAGCTTGCATTCCTACCAATAGTGTAGGAGGGTTCCCCTTTCTCCACAGCCTTGCCAGCATCTGTCATTTCCTGACTTGTTAATTTTAGCCATTCTGACTGGTGTGAGGTGATATCTCATTGTGGTTTTGATTTGTATTTCCGTCATGCCGAGTGATGTGGAGCACTTTTTCATGTGTCTGTTGGCCATCTGGATGTCTTCTTTGCTGAAATATCTGTTCATGTCCTCTGCCCATTTCTTAATTGGATTATTTTTTCTTTGGGTGTTGAGTTTGCTAAGCTCTTTATAGATTTTGGATACTAGCCCTTTATCTGATATGTTGTTTGCAAGTATCTTCTCCCCTTCTGTCAGTTGTCTTTTGACAACCTATTTATTTTTAAAAGTCATCCTCTACAATTATTTAAACTTACATTAAACACATTTAGATGTTAAGTTTAAAATGTGGAGAGAGTATCCATGGTTCCAAGATTATTTTAGGGAGTAGGTGAGCCAAAGCAGTGGGGAAGCACCTTCATTGTTGGTATTGGGTCTCTGTGTGAGCTGGGCCCCATCCTTTCAGGCATGGTGAGGAGTCGGGGAAAGGTCACCTTGAGGGGAAGCTGCTCTAGCTCAGTGGGGTGCTGTGATTTCTTTGTGACGCATGGTGTGCCTCCGGGGCACTGGGGCAGTGTCTGGTCACCCAGGAACTCAATCAAGGCTGAACACAACAGACCTGGGGTGGGGACACCCCACCTTCTTACCAGGACCATGTCACCAGGGTTATAGAGGTTCTGGCAAATTCTATCAAGGCTGGGCTAGCCCGAATCATAATTTAAAAGAAAAGAAACAGGCGCGCCTGGGTGGATCATTTGATTAACTGTCTGACTCTTGATTTCAGCTCCAGTCATGGTCTCAGGGTCATGAGATCAAGTCCCATGTGGGGTTCCATGCTCAGCCTGGAGTCTACTTGAGATGCTCTCTCCCTCTGCCCTTCCCCTCCCTGCTCGCGCATGCATGCTCTCTAAATAAATAAATGAAATCTTTAAAAAATATATACAGGAGGGACACGTGGGTGGCTCAGTTGGTTAAGCAGCTGCCTTTGGCTCAGGTCATGATCCCAGCATCCTGGGATCGAGTCCCACGTTGGGCTCCTTGCTCAGCAGGGAGCCTGCTTCTCCCTCTGCCTCTGCCTGCCATTCTGTCTGCCTGTGCTCTCTCTCCCCCTCTCTCTCTCTGATAAATAAATAAAACCTTTAAAAAAAAAAAATATATATATATATGTATATATATACATATATATATTTTTTTTCTTTTTGAATAGCGAGGGCACAGTTTTTTTTTTTTTTTGAAAGGGAGGGCACAGTTTTCGTTTTTTTCCTGTATATGTATATACATATAGAAATCCTACATTGCCTGTCAGCAGCATACCGCTGGAGGAGTCCCTGAACTCAAGGACCTGGCATCCTGGACCCGGCTCAGTTGGGAGTAACAGCCTGAGATAACCTGCTCCCAGTGGAGTAACATAGGGAAAGCTACATATTTGAGCTCTCCCCCTACTCCTGCCCTGGGCTAAGATTCCATCCATAGATAAGCTTATAAGTCCAGAGAATCACTGACCACTTCAAGAAAGACCCAATCTCCCATTCACTGGGTACTGGAAATATTTCACCAAAAGACCAGAATTTGGGGAAAGTGAGAAAGACCAAGATTCCATGAGAAGAAGCCAGCTGTTTCACCCACAGATCTACATATGGAGTGTCCTGGGTGCCTGCTGTGTGTCAGGGGAGCTGGGGGCCCAGTGTGTAGGTGCTGAGGCTCCCCAGGGGCCGTCCCCAACCTCTCTGCTGCACACCTCTCTGCATCTCCTTGGCAATCTCAGCTTTCTTCGGATTTTTACTTTCACCCACATGCTGAGGGTTCCCAAATCTACATAGCCAGCCCCAAGCCAGACCCTGATCCCTCAAAATGCCTGAGAGCACCACCAACAGCAGGAAAATGCAGACTGGCTCAGACTATGTGTGGTGGCAGTACAGACGGAGAGAAGCTGGCAAGAGAAAAGGATACGAGAAAATAGAACCAAGGGGACCAGACATCATGTCCAAGGGATAGCAAGGTAGAGATCAAGGACAGGCCCTTTATTTCTGACTCGGCATCTGGTGTCTCGAGATGGGGTGACAGTTACTGAGGGCACTGCTCGCTTAATGTGCCTGTGGGACATGCAGATGGAAAGGGCTAGTGGGACGTCTGGACTGGAAAGTTCGGTTCGGGAACCGAATGCGTGAATGCGGTATTTGACGTCAAGGGGGTGAATGAGATCCGTAGGGAAACAGAGAAGAGAGTCCAACCCAGAAGCTTGGGGACCATTCAACATTGAAAACAAGGGCCGCCGGAACAAGAGGACTCCCCAGAAGCCATCCTGTCGAGAAGCGAAGGGCAGAAAATGTTTCAAGGAACGGGAATGGGAAATAACTAGCCCAAAGATGAGGACTGAAAATAGCCATTTCCATGACCACCAAGGCAATGTTTATTTGAGAGAGAGACGGTGAGAGAGAGCATGAGAGGGGAGAAGGTCAGAGGGGAGAAGTAGACTACTTGCTGAGCCCAGAACCCAATGCAGGACTCTAACACAGGACCCCAGGATCATGAACTGAGCTGAAGGCACACTGAGCCACCCAGGCGCCCCTAAGGACCGCTTTTCACATGGATGGTGCAAACTGAGCTCTCTGCCACATTTCTGCTCATACCAGCTCTGGTTCCTCATGAAACTCAGTGATGTGGATAGATCATGTTATTATTTTCTAACCAGATCTGGACAATGTCAAACTTTTAGACTACCATTTATGTCTTTTCCCTCAGGATTTTGGGAACTTTTCCAACCTTTTTTATAATGTGGAACCATTTAAATGACAGGCCTCATCTGTTTCTTAAAGTTTGCACAGATTAACATAACGCATAAAACCCTTGGGTCCTCATACCCTTTTAAGAAATAGATCTTCGGCAACATGTTCAGTTCTTTCTAAGGTTTTTGTCCTAATCAATTTTTCAACCTCTTTTTTTTTTTTTTTTAAGATTTTACTTATTTATTTGTCAGAGAGAGAGAGACAGAGCGAGCACAGGCAGACAGAGTGGCAGAGGGAGAAGCAGGCTCCTTACGGAACAAGGAGCCCCATGTGGGACTCAATCCCAGGATGCTGGGATCATGACCTGAGCAGAAGACAGTCGCTTAATGAACTGAGCCACCCAGGCGTCCCTCAACCTCTTTTTCAAAACAACTTTGCAGGCAGCTGGGTGGCTTAGTTAGCTAAGCCACTCCCTTTGGCTCAGGTCATGATCCTGGAGTCCCGGAATTGAGTCCCACATCAGGCTCGCTGCTCAGCAGGGAGTCCGCTGACCTCTCTCCTCATGCTCTGTCTCCGTCTCAAATAAATAAAATCTTAAAAAAAAAAAAAAAAAGATTTTTAAAACAACTTTGCTAGTTCATATATTCATAGGATATACTGAAAGAATATTTTTACATTCGATGATACATAGTTTCAAGTTTATTAATATTTTAAGTAATATTGTCCTGGTTTTTCATCTTCACACGGTTTGTGGGAAAAGATCCTTTTCAGGATTTATTTCTTATTCATAATATTTTTTTTAAAAGATTTTATTTGTTAACTTGACCAGAGATCACAAGGAGGCAGAGAGGCAAGCAGAGAGAGAGGGGGAAGCAGGCTCCCCACTAAGCAGAGAGCCCGATGTGGGGTTCGATCCCAGGACCCTGAGGTCATGAAAGAGCCGAAGGCAGAGGCTTTAACCCACTGAGCCACCCCGGCGCCCCTACTCCTAATATTTTTTTATTGGTATTTTCTCTTTTAAACATTTTATTTATTTATTTATTTTAACTTATTTTTATTTTATTTATTTATTTATTTTTAAAGATTTTATTTATCCACTTGACAGAGATCACAAGTAGGCAGAGAGGCAGGCAGAGAGAGAGGAAGGGAAGCAGGCTCCCCGCTAAGCAGAGAGCCCAATGTGGGGCTCAATCCCAGGACCCTGGGATCAGAACCTGAGCTGAAGGCAGAGGCCTTAACCCGCTGAGCCACCCAGGCACCGCTCTTTATTTTTATCTTGATCAGATTTCTCTATTTGTTGTCCCCCCGCCCCAAATAACCAGATTCTGATTTTATTTATATGTCAGCTCTTCTTTCATTTTCTCCATTAATTTCTGCCTTCCCCCAATTCATAATACCTTCATAATTTATAAACTGTCACTCCAGTTACCTTTACATTAATATAAATTTTACCAATCTTTTTTTTTTTTAAGATTTTATTTATTTATTTTACAGAGAGAGATCACAAGTAGACAGAGAGGCAGGCAGAGAGAGAAGCAGGCCCCCCGCTGAGCAGAGAGCCCAATTCGGGACTGGATCCCAGGACCCCGAGATCATGACCCGAGCCGAAGGCAGTGGCTTAACCCACTGAGCCACCCAGGAACCCAAATTTTACCAGTCTTAATGATGCACCAAGAACTAATTTAAAGAAGGCACAGAAAGATGTATTGGTCAATACTAGAAGCCTTATAGATATTCATGTGTCTATATAGCTCTAAGATTAACCTTTGGTTACATCTGCTTTGTTTTTGTTGTTGTTGTTTGGTGATAACTGCATTCTTTTTTTTTTTTTTTTATTAGTTACATCTGGTTTTAAATATTCTAGGCCATACTAGAATTACTATAGCCATGATCTTTTTTTTTTCTTAAAGATTTTATTTATTCATTTGACAGACATAGATCACAAGTAGACAGAGAGATAGGCAGAGAGAGAGAGGAAGGGAAGCAGGCTCTCCACTGAGCAGAGAGCTGGATGCGGGACTCAATCCCAGGACCCTGAGATCATGACCTGAGCCGAAGCCAGAGGTTTAACCTACTGAGCCACCCAGGAGCTATACCATGATCTTGTAGAGTTGTAGACCTCAGGGCTTTAAGTGTCCTTTTATCTGCAAGTTAAGTCTGGATCTAAAATTATTTAAAAGAGAATTCTGATCCTGTGAGCTGTTGCTGCCTTAGCCCATCTCTGCTGAGCTGGGATTGTGCTTTATGGAAGCACTGGTGATCACTAGGCTTCCCAGTTTTCACAGGTGCAGATGAATTTTTGTCTTTGTTCAGAAGGGGAATATGAAGTTGGCTCTTCAATCTCACTCAATTTGTTTGCCCATCTGCAGAATGGCTATAACAATAAGTTACAGTAATCTTTTGAAGACTTTGAAGATAAGAAAAATGAAGCTCAAAAATATTTATTAATTTGCCTAAAGCCACACAGTGAATACAAAGTTGGAAGGAGCTACATCTGGGGTCAAGAACGCTGCTTCCAGCTGCAAAGTCTCCACCTACACGTTTCCTCAGTTTGACTCTTATCACACGTTTTAAAATTTTCAGCACAGGAATGAAGCTTATGATCAGTTTGCATTTAAGATATTACATATAGCATCTTAAATATAAAGAAATATGCTTCATTTGAAGGTCAAGTAGAAGCCAAATGCAACAGAGAGCTGCTAAGATTTTAAAAGTATACGTGCAAGGGCGCATGGGTGGCTCAATGGGTTAAGCATCTGTGTTCAGCTCAGGTCATGGTCTCAGGGTCTTGGAATGGAGCCCCGCGTCAGGCTCTCCACTCAGCAGGAAGCCTGCTTCCCCCTCTCTCCATGCCTGCTTCTCTGCCTACTTGTGATCTCTCTCTCTGTCAAATAAATAAATAAAATCTTAAAAAAAAAAAAAAAGTGCATATGCATTTGCCAGTTAGGAGTTTATTCATGATCTTAGCAAGAGTAAATTCAGTGCTATGCTGAGGACAGAAGACAATGAAAAGATTGCAATGGTCATAAATACTTTGATGTAACAAGTGCTTTTATATTATACAGCATCATAGCATGTCACATGCTCCTCCGAGTACAAGCTAAACCCTTCTGATAGCCTCCAAGGTCCTTCAAGACCCTGTGGTCTGCAACCTCCCCTCCCACTCCCCCGACTCCCATTCCTCTATCCTATCATTCTCCCTGCTCCTACTCCAGGCAGCCTGGCTCCCATGCTGTCCATTCATCACAGACACACCTTGCCCCTAAGACCTAATGTGCCTGCTCCTCAGACTGGTAGGACCCTCCCCAGATAGCCACCCACGACTCCCTTACCTTAATGGTGAGGCCTGGCCTGACTCCCCTTGGGCAAATTTAGTCTTCAGACCTGGCTTGTACTCCAAGGTGCTTGCTTTCAGACATACTAAACGTCTTTTATCTTTGCACCTGTTCTCCAGTGACTGTCTCCCCAACTAGAACTACCACTAGAATTTAAGCTCCATGAGCTCAGGGGTCTGGTTTTTGATATCCATGTGTCCCACCCACCTGGAACATACCTGACACAGCATAGGTTCTCAAAAATATTTGGTGAAAGAATGAATGAACAAATTAACACATGAGAAAGAGCGTACTAATTAAGTGTTTACACTTGTCACTCACATTTAGAATGTACATCTGGGGAGCGCCTGGGTGGCTCAGTGGGTTAAAGCCTCTACCTTCAGCTCAGGTCATGATCCCAGGGTCCTGGGATCGAGCCCCGCATCGGACTCTCTGCTCAGCAGGGAGCCTGCTTCCTCCTCTCTCTCTGCCTGCCACTCTGCCTACTTGTGATCTCTGTCTGTCAAATAAATGAATAAAATCTTAAAAAAAAAAAAAAAAGAATTCACATCTGGGCTCTGCCACTCACCAGCTGTGTAACCTTTTTTAACCTTCATTTTCTCACCTGTTGATGTAAAAAAAAGACATCACCTCACAGGATTACTGTTTAGATTATAGAAGGCAATTAAAGTACAGTGCTTAGTACCATGCTCAGAGCATATACAGTATTTACTCAGGAAATGTTAGAGGCTCGGGCGCCTGGGTGGTTCAGTGGGTTAAGCCTCTGCCTTCGGCTCAGGTCATGATCTCAGGGTCCTGGGATCGAGCCCTGCATCGGGCTCTCTGCTCGGCAGGAAGCCTGCTTCTCCCTCTCTCTCTCTGCCTGCCTCTCTGCCTACTTGTGATCTCTCTCTGTCAAATAAATAAACAAAATCTTAAAAAAAAAAAAAAAAAGGAAATGTTAGAGGCTATCTTTCATATATCATTACTGTAATCATTGTTTTATTTAATTTCCACACTAATCCTAAAACATGGTATTATCCCTATTTTATTTTATTTATTATTATTTAATTATTTATTTTTAAAGATTTTATTTATTTATGACAGAGAGAGCGAGAGAGGGAACACAAGCAGGGGGAGCAGCAGGCAGAGGGAGAAGCAGGCCCCTGCTCAGCAGGAAGCCTGATATGGGACTCCATCCCAGGATGATGGTATCAAGACCTAAGCCAAAAGCAGACCCTTAATTACTGAGCCACCCAGGTGCCCCAACTTTTTAAAGATTTTTTTGGAGAGCGTGTAAATGAGGGGACGAGGGGTAAGGGCCAGAGGGAGACGAAGACGGAGAAGGAGAGAAACAGACGCCCTGCTGAGTGCAGAGCAGTGGGGCCCATGGTCATCTCAAGACCCTGAGATCATGAACTAAGCCAAAATCAAGAGCTGGACATTTAACCCACTGAGCCACCCAGATGCCCTTTATCCCTACTTTAAAGATAAAGACGGGCACTTGGTTCATTTCATTGGTAGAGTAAGAGATTCTTGACCTTGGGGTTGTGAGTTTGAGCCCCACGTGGGGTAAAGATTACTTAAAAAATAAAATCCTAAAAAAAAATTTTTTTTTTAAGATTTTATTTATTTATTTGACAGAGAGAGATCACAAGTAAGCAGAGAGAGAGAGAGAGAGAGGAGGAAACAGGCTCCCTGCTGAGCAGAGAGTCCGATGTGGGACTCGATCCCAGGACCCTGAGATCATGACCTGAGCCGAAGGCAGCGGCTTAACCCACTGAGCCACCCAGGCGCCCCTAAAAAATTTTTAAAGTAAAGTCAAGGGAAGTGAGCAAAAAGAGGTTAAATAACTTCTTCGTTGTCAGAGCTTAGTCTCCCAGCGAGTCTGCTGAACACCTCTTTTCATGCCTCCTCGGTTCAACTGTTTTTCCTGCCTGACCCTGGAGTCCTTGGCCACCAAACTCACTGGCTCCTCCTACAGTTTACAGATGCATCTAATTCATCAGACAGCAGAGCTTCTCCAGTGGCTGCCCAAGGGATGCAGACGTTAATTCCCCATGGCCCGAAGATTAAGTCCCTTTCCATTTTGCCTTCTGAAATATTTTGTAGAACATATTATTGCTGTAAAGTCTTCCTAGAAGAGTGTCTGTGGATGAGACTGTGTGCCTTCATAAAGCAGGGATCTCGATACACACTACTTTTTATTTTCTTCCTTTCTTTTTTTGGGGTTGGTGGGCAGAGGGAAAAAGGAGAGAGAATTTCAAGCAGACTCCCCACTGAGGCTGAGCCCAACCCTGAGATCATGACCTGAGCCAAAATCAAGAGTTCGAGTCAGACACAACTGACTGAGCCATCCAGATGCTGCCCTCACCTTCTTTTCTTTCTTTCTCCTTCCCTCCCTCTCTTCCTCTTTTCTTCCTTTCTTTCTTTCTTAAGTAATTTCTATACCCAACATGGGGCTAGAACACATAACCCCAAGATCAAGAGTCACATACTTGGGGCGCCTGGGCGGCTCAGTTGTTAAGCATCTGGCCTCGGCTCAGGTCATGATCCCAGGGTGATGGGGTTGAGCCCCGCATCAGGCTCCCTGATCCATGGGGAATCTGCTTCTCCCTCTCCCACTCCCCATGCTTGTGTTCCCTCTCTCACTGTCTCTCTCTCTGTCAAATAAATAAAATCTTTTTAGAAATTAAAAAAAAAAGAGTCACCCACACTCCTAGGCACCCCACCTTATATTTTCTTCCCAGCCTTTCCTGTTTCATTTTCCTTCCCTCTTGTTTCTTGGAGTCCCACCACCCAATAAAGGACCAGCACATAAGCCTTGCCTCAGGCTCAATTTTCTAGGGAATCTAGAATAGATAATGGGTTAACATTCTAGACCCAAATCCAAAGCCCATGCTCTTCCCATCATTCAACACCTACTTTATTGACCACCTACTGTATGCCAGTGCTTCTCACGACTCCCTAATGTAAGGTGTACAGGAAGTATGATGGTAGAAACTGGTGACTTCTCTTTTTCCAGGGATAGAAAGGAGGTGAAGTGCTCTGTCCCAGGAGATGGGACTAGAAATGGAGTACGGGGCCTAAGAGAGGTAAGGATTTAGAACAGCCACTGTGAGGAATAGGAGAGAGGCTGACTGACCCCTAGGTGTGACTGGGACCCTGATGTCCAGCTTCAGGACTGATCTTTATTTCCAAATGGCTGGTTTATAGTTGTCTAGTCAATGGAAAGAGAGGCCACATTCACAAAACATTTATTACAGCATATTGTTATAATTGTTCTATTTTATTATGTTAATGGCTTACTGTGCCTAATTTATAAATTAAACTTTATTATAGGTATGTATTCATTGGAGAAAACATAAAATATACAGGGTTTGGGGCGCCTGGGTGGCTCAGTTGGTTAAGCACCTGACTGCAGCTCAGGTCATGATCTCAGGGTCCTGGGATTAAGCCCTGAATTGGATTCTGCACTCAGCAGGAAGTCTGCTTGTCCCTCTTTTCTTTCTGCCTCTCCCCCAGCTCATGCTCTCTCTCAAATAAAATAAAATCTTTAAAAATTTAAAAATAAATATTAATTAATTAAATAAATAAAACAGCTTAAAAATCTGCAAACTAATTACAGTACTTGGCAGTACTGTAAGGCTAATACTCTGCTTACAAAGCAATTATGACTGAGTGGGGGTAGGGAAAGGTGAGAAAGAGAGTAAAAACGTGGGCTTTGGTGCCTGGGTGACTGCCTTGGGCTCAGGTCATGATCCTGGAGTCCTGGGATGGGTCTGCATCAGGCTCCCATCAGCAGGGAGTCTGCTTCTCCCTCTGACACTCTCCCCTCTTATGCTCTCTCTCTCACTCTCTCTCTCAACTAAATAAATAAAATCTTAAATACACACACACACACACACACACACACACAGAGTGAGCTTTGCTTCCAATATAGTGTATATTATGTTTAAAAATATCAGGGCAGGGGCTCCTGGCTGGCTTAGTCAGAAGAACAGGTGACTCTTTTTTTTTTTAATATTTTATTTATTTATTTGACAGAGAGAGATCACAAGTAGGCAGAAAGGCAGGCAGAGAGAGAGGAGGAAGCAGGCTCCCTGCTGAGTAGAAAGCCCGATGGTGGGGCTGGATCCAAGGACTCTGAGATCATGACCTGAGCTGAAGGCAGAGGCTTTAACCCACTGAGCCACCCAGGCGCCACCAGAACAGGTGACTCTTTTTTTTTTTTTTAAAGAATTTATTTATTTATTTGACAGAGATCACAAGTAGGCAGAGAGGCAGGCAGAGAGAGAGAGGAGGAAGCAGGCTCCCTGCTGAGCAGAGAGCCCGATGCGGGACTCGATCCCAGGACTCCGGGATCATGACCTGAGCCGAAGGCAGTGGCTTAACCCACTGAGCCACCCAGGCGCCCCCAGAACAGGTGACTCTTGATCTCTCTCCTGGTTCTAAGTTTGAGCCCCACAGTGGGTGTAGAAACTACTAAATAAATAAATAGACAAAACATTAAAAAAAAAAAGTATATATCAGGGCAGCTATAAATAGCAGGGGAAAAGCTTTGCATGGAAAATAATAGAAGGATAACTATCACTCACTTAAAGAGAATTTCGTCTAGAAAAATACCCTGAAACTTCACCAAAATTAACCCCTGGTAATAAATATAAAACAAAAATATTATCTTGTTCCTGCCTTGATAATCGAGTAACCTAAATGGAAGACGGGAAATTCCAACTCTTCTGTTTTAAAACTTCAGCTACAGGGGTTCCTGGGTGGCTCAGTGGGTTAAAGCCTCTGCCTTCGGCTCAGGTCATTGCTCGGTAGGGAGCCTGCTCCCCCCGCCCCCCCACCTGCCTCTCTGTCTACTTGTGATCTCTGTCTGTCAAATAAATTAAAAAAAAAACAAAACAAAAAACCTTCAACTACAAGAACTCAGGAGAATATGAATAGTTTTTCCACTTACAGGATGCTCTTAGAGATGAGGTACTGTCTTCTTGTCTTCTACTCTGCATGAAGTACAATCTGAAATAAAAGATTTCACAATGAAGGCTTCCTAGACACCAACACGGAGCTGTGAGATCACGCTCCTCTTTATTGCTCTACAGGGACCTTGTCAAATAGACCACAAATGTGGGTGACACTATCTGAAAAGATGTAGTTATTCTTCCGTCTGAGGAATATGCAGTCTCCCTCTCTCCTGTTCCGTTACTCAGTCTTTCACCTCGTTTGGACTGACCCAGATATTAACTTCATTTTACAGCTCGTCACACCCAGCATATGCTCCGAGAAATGGATTCCTTTGTCCAGAGCCCAGTAAAATCTCTGTCTCCCCGGGGATTTTGCTCTAGCGTTTTTTCCAGGACAGTAATGGATGTCCTAACCAGTCCGTGTTTTCTAAAGCAATGACAACTCAAGGTCATATCTTCAAAATGAGGCATGTTCAATATAATGACTGCAAAAAAGTGTACACGTGCAGCACACAGACATTCCTAGTGATGTCCATCATGCATTTTGCTTCTTTTTCCAATATGACATTTAGTGGGGATTCTTATTCTAAGAGGCATTTGAAAAATCAACAAATCAATTTCTAGGAAGAAGCCTTTTCCATGAGTTAGAGCAAATGTTCAGTCAGTTCCCAGTATTTGCTCAGAGATGTGTACACAACCAGAAATACGTACCAGATGATTAATGAAAAAATGGTCAAGACTACATGTTTTCTCAAATTCATGCCCCAAGCCAAAAAAAAAAAAAAAAAAGGTTTGGTTATGATCTCCACCAAACTATGTCAAAAGATAGGTCAGCAACTCTCTATCTGAAATTCTCAGACAAAATATTTTCAATGATTTGGAGTTTCTTCTTCAGGAAGATAAATTGCCCGGTAAGACTGAAGACCGAATACATTTCAGTAACGAGGTTGTGACTTTACAAAGGAAAAAGAAAAAAGAAAAATATCTAGAACAAGAGGACATTTCCCCAAACAAATGGGAAAGACAAATTTGGAATTTCAGGGAATGTGCAAAAAATGCTGCAGGACAAATCACAGAAAGTTATTCAAAGTCACATAATAAAACCAAAATACCTTTGGTATTTTTGTATTATTTTTATATTTTATATTTTGGTATTTTTGTTTCTTGCAGGCAAGTAGATTAGGCAATGCTTTCTGAGTATGAAAACTCAGCTAAAAGAAATAGATTAATTAACAGCTCTTCTAATAACACAACGAAGATAGATACCCATTGACTGAATTGGAAGGAGGTAGGTGATTTTGCTTTATGTATAGATGTGAATAGAATTTTTTACCCTGTTTACACACATCTTCCAAATAATTTAATTACTCTAATCTAGACTCACTCAATATCCATATTGCATATCATAAAATCATAAAACCACCTGAATATGGATTTTTCATGTATAATTTTTGCTTGAGACAACTCAAACCAGTATGGGATTCAAAACTAAAAATGGTAACAAACATATAAACTGAGCTTATCAAAATGAGCATGGCTCAGTATAGTTAAGCTGTTCTAGAATTATAGGTGCAGAAACTCCTGGTCCTCCTGAAAGACATCAGCCACCAGTGCAATGCCCAGCCTCTGAGACCCCCTCATTGCTCCTCCGTTGGAGGATAAAGGTTTTTAGTGAAATCCAGAACAGAGCTAGCTGAACAGAAAGAATAAAGAACAAAACTATATTGACAGGGGCACCTCGTGGCTCAGTGGGTTAAAGCCTCTGCCTTCGGCTCAGGTCATGGTCCCAGGGTCCTGGGATGGAGCCCCACATCGGACTCTCTGCTCAGCAGGGAGCCTGCTTCCCCCTCTCTCTCTGCCTGCCTCTCTGCCTACTTGTGATTTCTATCTGTCAAATAAATAAATAAATAATCTTAAAAAAAAAAAACTATATTGACACAATTTGGAAAATGATCACAAAAATGGTAGAAATCACTATTAGATTCAGTGTTTTCTCTATTTCACTGAGTATCATAACAGACAAAAGCAAAATCATAGAAGACAAAAAAAAAGGAAAGAAAGGAATTAAAAAAAAACCTGGTCTGTGAGGTAGATGCCAATAAAAATAATATCAGACAAATTTGAAATTAAAGCTGAAAGTTTTAAAGGGTCCAAGAGGAATATTTTAAATTCATAGAAGTTATGATCCACCAAAAATATAAAACAGCCAGGTAACTTTATGTACCTTAATAGCAGATTCAAAATATATACAGCAAAACCTGATAGCAGAACAAAAAGCTATTGACAAACCCAAAAGAAAGTGGGAGATATTAACCTATCACTCAAAAATCAACAGATCAAATTTATGCAAAAAATGTAGATGGAGGGATTAAATAATACATTAAACAGGTACAGATTTTCTTACCCAACGACAACAAATACACATCCGTTTCAAACATCCACTGAATACTTGCAAATGTTAGCCGTATATTCATGAGGCCAGTAAAAAAGTTCAATAAATTCCTCAAATTAGAAATTACAGAAGCCACATTCATTGGCTATAATGTATTAAAAGTTTAAGTTAACCAAAAGGTATGACCCTTCTCTCTTTGGAATTTTTTTTTTTTTTTTAAGATTTTATTTATTTATTTGACAGAGAGAGAGATCAGAAGTAGGCAGAGAGGCAGAGGTGCCCGCTCTTTGGAATTTTAACCTTACTGTTCCAAAAAATTATTGGCTTAAGGAGGAAGTCTCAAACTAGTCAGAAATCAAGAATGTGGCAAAAGTTTTCCTCAAAGGAATTATAGCCTTCAATGACTTTTTTAAGAACAGGTGTTCTGAGGGGCGCCTGGGTGGCCCAGTGGGTTAAAGCCTCTGCCTTCGTCTCAGGTCATGATCACAGGGTCCTGGGATGGAGCCCCACATCGGACTCTCTGCTCAGCAGGGAGCCTGCTTCCTCCTCTCTCTCTGCCTGCCTCTCTGCCTACTTGTGATTGCTCTGTCAAATAAATAAATAAATCTTAAAAAAAAAAAAAAAAAGAACAGGTGTTCTGAATATCTTCTACTCGTCTTTCATCTTCACTTTTCCCCTTCTACATACTGTTTGGACCTAGAGAAAATGACCCTATGGATCGCATCAAAGAGCTCCCTTCCCTCTGGGGTCTTCAACACTGGCAGATGTCAGAGATTGGCATAAGGTCGGGTGTCTACTCCCCCAGACTCCCACCCTGGTCACTGAGCTCTTCCCCCTTCGTCTACAGAAGGTAGAGATCACACCTTTATAAGTAGTTCCTTTACTCAACTTTCTTGAAGCAACCCTGTTTCCTGCTAGACTTTGCCTGGTACAAGACTGGAAACAAATGTCAACTCAAGAAACTAGGAAGAAGAGACACACAATATACCTCTAAGAAAGCAGGAACGGTGATGGATAAAGATACAAACGGGGCGCCTGGGTGGCTCAGTCGGTTAAGCCACCGCCTTCAGCTCAGGTTGTGATCCTAGGGTTGGGAATCAAGTTCCACATCAGACTCCTTGCTCAGTGGGGAGCCTGCTTCTCTCTCTACCTCTGCCTGCCATTCTGCCTGCTTGTGCGTGCCACTCTCTCTCTGACAAATAAATAAATAAAATCTTAAAAAAATAAATAAAGATAAAAACAAAAATTGTTTATATAGGAAGCGTAAAAGCTACTAGAGTGGGGCCACCTCGGTGGCCCTGTCAGTTAAGCGTTTGCCTTTGGCTCAGGTCATGATCCCGGTGTCCTGGGCGGATCCCCGCATCTGGCTCCCTGCTCAGCGGGGAGCCTGCTTCCGCTTCTGCCTCTGCCTGCTGCTCTCCCTGCCTGTGCTCTTGCTCTCCCTCTAACAAATAAATAAAATCTTTAAAACAAAACAAAACAAAACAGCGGGGCGGCTGGTGGCCCAGTGGATTAAAGCCTCTCCCTTTGGCTCAGGTCATGATCCCAGGGTCCTGGGATTGGGCTCTCTGCTCAGCGGGGAATCTGCTTCCCCTTCTCAGGGTCTCTGCCTGCCTCTTTGCCTACTTGTCATCTCTGTCTGTCAAATAAATAAAATCTTAAAAAAAAAAAAAGGCTACTAGAGTTGATCAACAAAACAAATGACCAACAAAAGAAAAAACTTTGTGTGGTATTGAAAAAAAAAAAAAGGAGGACTAGAGAATGAGAATGAGGGAGAAACAGGAATAACATTAGGAACAGAAAACAGACATAATCCAGACAACAAGGAGATTCTCAAATTATGAGAATGGTTTATACAACATTATATCAAAACATTTCAGGATGAAGTAGGCCCCAGACTTTTTAAAAATGCTTATCCAAAACAAAATAATAACCTGAACACAATTGTAAAATTTATGTAGAACAAAAAAATGAATAATATAAGTTATCCCCTCTTTCTGGTATGTCCCACAGTTACATAGGATGTTATCAGTGGGGGAAAGGGGATGTAAGTACATGGGAACTCTCTGTAGTATTTTTTGCAACTTCCTTTTAGGCTTAAAATATTTCAAATGAAAACTTTGGAGACTCATGCAGTTTTACAAAGTTATAGCATGTTCTCACTCTAGCTCTCTAGGCTGTGATATCTATACTTCCAAATAAAGCTACAAGCAGTAGCTATCCCCAAATTTCTATATAACATGTATATATTGCCATTTCTTTTCATTCCCTCTGTCTACCCTCACAATATGCTCAGAGTTATACACATTATTCCTTGTCACTATGGATGTAAATATTATTCCCAACAGAGCCCAATTGTGTACTGGTTACAGTGTACTTTTCCTTTTTTGTGTCTTTTTTTTTTTTCTTTTTTTTTTTTTTTTTTTTTTTTTAAAGATTTTATTTATTTATTTGTCAGAGAGAGAGTGAGCGAGAGCGAGCATAGGCAGACAGAATGGCAGGCAGAGTCAGAGGGAGAAGCAGGCTCCCTGCGGAGGGCAAGGAGCCCGATGTGGGACTCGATCCCAGGACCCTGGGATCATGACCTGAGCCGAAGGCAGCTGCTTAACCAACTGAGCCACCCAGGCGTCCCTTTTCTTTTTTTTTTAAATCTCCCAAGTTAATAGCTGTCTGCCTTTTTTGGTTGTGTGCTTTCTTGGTTTCTGTGGGGTTTTCTCACTCTCTTCCCCATCCCTTTGGAGATGTCCCTCCTGGTGGCCTCCATCTTTTTCTGTTTGGGACTGCTCTGTGACATGGCATCCTGTGACTTCTTTTGCCATTATCCTGGGATACAACACATCTGTGTTGTGCCCTCTGTTTCATTGATCCTATGACTTCTTTTTTCTTGGTTGTGGCCTTTTTTTTAGTAGAACACCCTTCTGAGCTTTCTATGAAAGGGTGTTTATGGGGTAAAGGAGAACCTGTCATTTCTATTTGGATTTGGGGTCTTCTGAATTGAACTTTTAATTTTTTTCTTCCCCATTTTCCTTTTTTTACCTCTTTGGTCTACTTTCTAGTTAATTTCCTCAATTTCAGCTTCTGCTTTTCCAACTCTTCTGGTTTTGGTTTTTTTTTGTTGTTGTTGTTGTTTGTTTTTTGTTTTTTTGCCAACATATTTTTAATTACTAAGAGGTTCTTGTCGTCTGGGTTCCTGCTTAGTGGCCCTGCTTTTGTTCCATGAATGCAAGATGGTTTACTATGTCTCTCTACTAGAGGTCTGAGTTTTTTAACAAGTTTTCTCCTGCTCTATACATTGTTTCCTCCCAGTTTATTTTTTGTTCCTTGTTTCTTTTTTTTTTTTAAGATTTTATTTATTTATTTGACAGACAGAGATCACAAGTAGGCAGAGAGGCAGGCAGAGAGAGAGAGGGGAGGCAGGCTTCCTGCAGAGCAGAGAGCCCGATGCGGGGCTCGATTCCAGGACCCTGGGATCATGACCTGAGTTGAAGGCAGAGGCTTTAACCCACTGAGCCACCCAGGTGCCCCTGTTTGTTTGTTTCTTATTTTGATCTCTGTCTGGCATATTGAAGGCTTTTTCAGTGTCGGTGACCCTTGTTCATTTTGGCATAAGGTGAGGACACACAGGCTGGGATAAGATCTGAGGATCTAACCAGCCCTTGTGAAACCTTCAACCAATTCTTTTAACTTCATCCCCACCCACACTCCCCCTGGCAGAAGAACTGGTTGTCTCATTTCCTGAACCTTCCTGGGATCTGTGGCGGGCTCCTCTTGGTTCTTGTCAGTCTTGGGAATCAGCTCTCTCAGGTAGGCTTCGGCTTACACTTGACCGTCTGCTTTCCAGCTTCTAAAATTTTGTCGGAATATCTCATCCTCTGTTATTTCTTTTCCCTTTGTCCTTATACTTTTGATGCCCCCCTTTTTTAGCCTTTTTTTCCCCCAAGATTTTATTTGTTTATTTGACAGAGAGAGATCACGAGTAGGCAGAGAGGCAGGCTGAGAGGGGGAGAAGCAGGCTCCCGCTGAACAGAGAGCCTGATGCGGGGCTCGATCCCAGGACCCTGAGATCATGACCTGAGCCGAAGGCAGAGGCTTTAACCCACTGAGCCACCCAGGCGCCCCTCCCCTCATGCTTACTTTTGCACCCGGAAGTAAACACCATATACCTCTCACGATTCTTACCCCTCCACTTTCAGTGGACTGGAGACGATCAGAGACAGATAGATGTAGAGACATAAGGATGTGGAATTTAGCTAGGGAAACGGTGACCCAGGTAGAGAAAATAATCCATGCACAGGTCCCCATGCCCACCCTAGTCAGAGGACATTACCATTAACTATGGTTCACAGGCAGGAAGCATAAGAGGCCGCCTATCTTCGCGTACCTGATTGCTGTTTTGCACCAAGCTTTAGCTCTTGCCCAAGAGTTGTATACAGATTAGGTGGGTTACATATTAAAAATATATGTTCAGTATATGAAAGTACATATCATATGCATATTCATCTATCAAGGAACAACTTAAGAAGTGTAAGAGGTAGGCCCTTGCATTCAAGAAGTATACACAGCAGTGAAGGATATACAGAGCGTCAGCCTTCGGGAGAGTGAATAATGGAAACACTCAAAACGTTAGGTGCGTGGTCTGCCACAAGCTTGCACTCAAGGCTTCAGCCCTTCACTCCCTGACCAGCTCTCAAAACGAGAAGGTAAGGATGGAGGGAAAAGGCTACCCGCCCTTTGAGGTCTTGCTTCAGCCCTGCCCCACCAAGAAGCTCTTTCTGAGGTTCCGGACACGTGCCAGCAAAAAGAAAAAGGTCACCAAGAGACACCAGTCCGCCCCATTTTGGCGCGCAGATAGCCCCGAGTTAGACCCTGTCCTCAATTGCCCGGTCTCTAGCAGCAACCTGGGTGGCTTCGAAAAGTCAGACGAGAGCCCGCCCAGCCTCCCGGTTTAGGGCGGTGAGCTGGGTGGGCCGGGGTTCAGCCTGGGGCGGTCTAGGAGGAGCTCCAGCCCCGGGCTGCTCCTGGGGCTGGCGGGGGCCTGGGAGGGAGGGGCGAGTCTTTGCCTCAGTTCTCTCTCAGCAGGGCTCTCTCTGCCGCTGCGCTCTTCCGCGCCCTCTCTAGCTCGAGGCCAGACTTGGCGGCGGGGCTTACCACTCACCCGGGCGTGGGGGCTCCGACAGCCGGGGGTGGAGGGGAGGAGGAGGTCCGAAGGTGCAGGGTTAGGGAGGGAGAGGAAAAAGGGGGAAAGGAAAGACTGTGGGGTCCCAGGGCCAGCGGCTCAGAGGAGGGTCACCAGTAGTCCTGGCCATTGTCACGAACTCCCCCCGCCACGCCCACGCACGGGGGGAGTTGTGCCGGGCCCTGGATGTCACCTGGGAGGGGACATCCATCCACAAACTGGATCTGGACCCTGTGTGTGCCTCTATCCCCTCCAGCACTCCCACCCCCACTCCCGGTGAGGACCCTATGGGCGGGGGCGGTCCTCCCTACCTGGGAAACCTCTGGCAGTCCGGGTGAAATCGGCGCCCCGCTTTCTCCAAGAAAGCTCTGAATAATAATTAAGGGGGAGGGGGAAAGAAAGCCAGAGGGTAAGTCAGGAAGAAATAACAATAGCCACTGTGGAGGGCTCAGCCACTGCCTTAGTCTCTCCGCGGTGCTGTCAGCTATCAGCACACCTGGGCCCACCTTAAATCTTCCCATTCCTTCCCTATGTTTGGTCCCATTAGTTTGCGTCTAGAAATCGATTCGAATGAGGAACACTCCGGGATGCAGGCAAATATTTATCTACACAGATGTTTAGCACAGCTCCTCGTAATATTGAAAAATTGGAAGCTACCTAAATAGTCAACAGTGCGCCATTGATTCTAACTCATAGGACATCCTTCTAGTGAAATTGAATGCGCACGTTTAAAGTCGTTTTATGGAAGAATACTTAATGATAAACAGAAAACGTCCACTACGTAGTAAGGGGGGGGGCAGTTTACAAAAACCATTTCTGTTTAATAAGGAAGACATAAAGACATAATTTGAATGGGCAGAGACTGGAAGATAATTATCTCTAGGTGGCTAGATGTTACGCATCAACTTTCCCCAAGGGCAAAAAAAAAAAAAAAAAAAGTTATTTTAGAATTTCGACTCTGCTCCTCTGGGAATCCTCTCTCCCTCCTGCGTCCTCGTGCTGTCCGTGGGGGAGAAGGGTATTCGCTCGCGTCTCCTCCGCGTCCCCCCTCACCCCTGCCCCGGGCCCCGCCACGTGCGGGGAACCCACGCTTCCAAGGTGCGCTACAAGCCGGGGCCGAGAGAGCGAGGGGTGGGGGCCGGCGGGACCCTCGCCGCCTTCTGAGGGGTGGGGTGGGCCGCGGGCCGGGGTCGTGGCGTCTCCACCCTTTTCGCCCTGAGTGTTGATTTCGGGAATCGATCGGAAATTACAAGGCCAATTAAACGCTCTCCGATATAGAGTTCTGGTTAGGCCCGAGAGGCTTCAAACAGCCCCTCAGTCCCTTGGAGGTCTCCGACGCCGCGGTGACCTTTGGCCTGCCCTCACCCCGAAATCTGCCGAGGGCAATCCCTGTAGGAGAGGAGGCAGCGCCGCGCCTCCCCCCCCCCCCCCGCGGCCCTCACCCCCACCCACCATGCTGGCGGGAAGGGAGGGTCTTAGCGATTCAAAACACTCACCAGACCCACACCCACTCAAGACCATAGAGCACGGAGGGGGTGAAATCCGGGGCGGTCGCTGGGCCCCCGGGGACGCAGCCAGGAGAGGTTGTTCCGGCCATCTGCTGGCCCCGAGGCAACCGCTTGCGGGTCTCTAGGAGCCGTGATTGTATTCTTCACAACCTGCCCTGTTACCCACCCCATCCCCCAACACACTGGACGCCCTGTTCTGTTCTTTTCTCTTCCTGCCTCAATTCCCCTGTTGGAGGCTGCTAGCTGTTTCTAGAGTTTTCCCATTCAAATGCTTATTAGCTTTGCACCCCAATGGAGCTTTTCCAAATGGGACCAAGAAAGAGGAAGTTCTGACAATGGCAGATGTTAACAGAGATGGTGGCTACCTTGCATATTTATTTGTTCACAGAATCCTTACCGATAATAATAGAGTCCCACCTCCTCATTTGACAGAAAAGCAGACTGAAGCCAGTGGAGGGACAGGCCAGTCCTGGATGGTGTGATCCCTTTCTTGTTTAGAGAGAGTCTTGAAAGAATTTGAGTTAGACCTGAAGAAGTTCTTTAGAAGGGTTTCCTATGTTATTTCCCTCCGCCTAGGGACTAATGCCTGGAAAATTGTCATTTTTATCTGTTTTAAATGAAGAGCTACATGTACTAATGTCTGTATAGACACACACTGCTAGTGAGAGTTTGGACTTTCTTTGGCCTAGCATTATATTGTAAGCTTTTCCCAATGTCACACTGGTTTGTAGAAAGAATGGCAAGCAGTCTTTGAAAAACTTCAAGAGCTACCCAGTACCCCATCCTGTCATCGGCTACGTCTTACCTTGTTATCCATTTTTGTTACTAACTACGGTGCAGTGCGGCCAAGAATGTGTTTGTTCACAAACCTCTGCACATCTGAGTTTGTAGAAAGGATTCCTTGAACTGGAGCTACCAGGTTACAGACTACAGATCTTCTCAGGGCTTTGGATGCACAGCACATAACTGCTTTCTAAAAGAATTGTGCTGGGGTGCTTGGGTGGCTCAGCTGGCTAAGCGACTGCCTTCTACTCAGGTCGTGATCCTGGAGTCCTGGGATGGAATCCTGCACCAGGCTCCCGGCTCCACTGGGAGTGTGCTTCTCCCTCTGACCTTCTCTCTTGTGCTGTCTCTCAAATAAATAAATAAAATCTTTAAAATTATTTAAAAAAAAAAAGGATTGTGCCAGTTTTATATTGTTCCTGGTAGAATGAGCGTGCCCACCTCTTTTGATTACTGGTGATGTTGAGAACTTACTGAGTGTATGAAAATAGCAAGGTCTAGAAGCAGCTGGATGGTGGCCATATGGGATTTTCCAGAGGCATTACCGGGTAATGTACTTTCTTTTTTTTTTTCTTTTGAGAGAGAGAGAGAGGGCACAAGTGGGGGCGGAAGGGGCAGAAGGAGAGGGAGAGAGAGATAGATAGAAAATCTTAAGTAGCTCCACGCCTAGTTCAGAGCTGGATCTCAGGACCCGGAGATCATGACCTGAGCTGAAATCAGCAGTCAGGTGCTTTACCAACTGAGCCACCCCGGCGCTTCTTTACTGCATCTTGAACCCACTGTACTTGGCATCTCTAGCACCTAGGACTTTGCATACTGTTGACTGAGTAAATGCATTCCCACCTTGCCTCCTATATCTCACCCCCAATCCCGCTGGTCCTCCAGTGGATCTCAGGGCTGTCATTGCTGTCTGCTAGCACAAGATATAATAAACTCATCACTGTGCTGTCTTTCCCTTCCTTGTCTTCACACGTGCTGTGCTTTCCTGTTTGTTCTTTTGCTTGGTGTCGTTGTCTTCCCTCCCCAGGCTGTCAGATATCCTGGGTAGCTGCTGTCACTCTAACATAGGGATATTTTAGCTCCACAGTAATGACAATAAAGGGAAGGCCAAATCTTGTCTTTCTTTCCTACACTTGTCCATTCATTTATTCATTCCACAAATATTTATTGAGCCACTTACTATATCCAGGACAATATGCCTGCTGGATACATAGAAGGAAATAATTACAGATTTTAGTATCTAACATTTACTGAACATGTACTAAATGCCACGCACTGTGTTGAGAACATGGTTTTACTTAACCTTATCATAGCTCATTTAGGTAAGTACTAATATTTCCCCCATTTTGCAGATAAGGGAACTGATGCCTGCAGAAGTTAAAGGTCACACGGCAGGTTAAATGGTGGAGCCTAGACCCAAATCCAAGCAGGTGGCATTTAAAGCTAGATTCCAGAAGAGTGGGGAATGTTCCAGGTTGAAGGGATATAATTAGTAAAGGCCCTGGGGCAGGGAACAGTTTGGCTCATAGGCCAGAGCACAGAGTTCCAAGAGGAGTGTGTCTCAGAAGGAAACTGGAGGCCTTCTGGCTAGGGTGAAAGGTTTTTGGTTTTCCCCTTTTTCAAAGATTTAATTTATTTATTTGAGAAAGAGAGAGAGAACGAGCAGAGCCGGGGGAGCTGCAGAGGAGAGGGAGAAGAAGCAGGCTCCTGGCTGAGGAAGCCCGACAGGGGCAGAGCTTGGGGGCTCATCCCAGGACCCCCAGATTATGACCTGAGCCAAAGTCAGACACCAACCACTGCACCCACCCAGATGCCCCAGGGTGAAAGGTTTTGAATTATGAATGTGAAGTTAATTAAAGGTGCTCAAGCAAAGAAATGATAACAGATACCTGATTTGAAAAGATGCCTCTGGCCTGGCCAGGAAGCACATGAGTGGAGGAGGGCAAGAGTAGATGTGATAACTACCCTGTGGGCCCAGGTTGAGACGATGGGCTCTTGGGTTAGACGTGGCGCCTGGGTGGCTCAGTGGGTTAAGCCTCTGCCTTCAGCTCGAGTCATGATCTTAGGGTCCTGGGATCGAGCCCTGCATCGGGCTCCCTGCTCAGTGGGGAGCCTGCTTCCCCCCCTCTCTCTGCCTGCCTCTCTGCCTACTTGTGCTTACTCTCTCTCTGTCAAATAAATAAATAAAATCTTAAAAAAAGAAAAGAAAAGAAAAGAAAAAGAAGTGAATTGTATGAGCTGCATGTCAGCCTTGACAACCAGGTTCCTAGGATGGCAGGTGGCGGGGACCATTCGTAAGTCAGGGATGTCTGGTGGGCAGTCAGGTTTGTAGGAAAGATCTTAAGTTTGGTTTCAGATGTGTTGAAATCAGTTGCTTCCAAGGCACACAGAGATTCCAAGTAAGAAGTCAGATCAAGGGACGCCGGGGTGGCTCAGCTAGTGAAGCATCTGCCTTCAGTACAGGTCATGATCCCAGAGTCCTAGGATGGAGTCATGCATGGGGCTTCCTGCTCAGCGGGGAGCCTGCTTCTCCCTCGGCCTGCCACTCCCCCTGTTTGTGCACTCTCTGATAAATAAATAAATAAATCTTAAAAAAAAAATAGAAGTCAGGTAAGAAGGTAAGAATTATCAGGGTAGAGATGACCAGCAGAGCCAGCAAGGCCGAGGCAGGAGACTGGGATGACAGTGTATAGTGAGAAGACAATGCAGGATGCGGCATTTATAGATGAAGTCAGGAGGGGACCCTATAAGGGCTCCCGAGGAAACAGGAGTGGCCAGCATGTCGGCAGGATTGATGAGTTTCAGACGCAGACTTGCATCTCTCTAACACCAGGTGGACATTAAAATAGCCATGGGGTCTGCCCGAAAGGCAAAAGTGGAAGTTACTTGATCTCTTTCTGGGCTCACACACTATGAGGCTGCCTGCAGTCCTCCTTCGGCCCCCGTGTGTGTTTCAGCAGGACAGGATTTTGAAGTGACTTTGAAGGCCTTTCTTTTTTTTTTTTTTTTTTTAAAGATTTTATTTATTTATTTGACAGAGAGAGACCACAAGTAGGCAGAGAGGCAGGCAGAGAGAGAGAGGAGGAAGCAGGCTCCCCGCTGAGCAGAGAGCCCGATGCGGGACTCGATCCCAGGAACCTGAGATCATGACCTGAGCCGAAGGCAGCGGCGTAACCCACTGAGCCACCCAGGCGCCCAAGGCCTTTCTTTTTTATAGTCTCACCTAACAACAACAGAAAAGAGGGGGATAATTTCATGAAAGAACACTTCTACTTTACTGTACACACTTTCATTACTCATTGTTCCGTTATGTGCACTATTAGCCACTAACAAATAAATACAATTGAACTTTTCAAATTATCTTTAGAACTGCCCTAACAGAAATCGCTAATCAGCGGCACCTGGGTGTCTCCGTCGGTTAAGCGTCTGCCTTCGATTCAGGTCACGATCTCAGAGTCCTGAGATCGAGTCCTGCAACAGGCTCCGTGATCAGCAGGTCAGCTTACTCTTCTCTCGTTCTCTCTCAAATAAATAAATAAAATCTCTAAAAAAAATAGTGAATCAAATTTTTTTTTTAAGATTTTATTTATTTGACACAGAGAGAGAGATCACAAGTAGGTAGAGAGGCAGGCAGAGGGAGAGGGAAGCAGGCTCCCTGCTGAGAGCCTGATGGGTGGGGGGCGCTCCATCCCAGGACCCTGAGATCATGAACTGAGCCCAAGGAATAGGCTTAACCCTCTGAGCCACCCAGGTGACCCACAGTGAATTAAATTCTGAACCCTAACCTTTTAGCAAACACCAGTGTACAAGTCCCAATTTTTCCCCCCTATCCCTCACTGACCAGCCTCATTTAGGCCCTGTTTCTAACTCAACAAACTTGATTCTGTCCACAATCAATGAGTGTCAGTCATACAAGACACACAGCTGCTGAGATGCTCCAGATTAGGGGCTCGGTAATTATTTCATGAGTGTGAGATGTTGGGGAGGTAGGGAAGAAGAGAAGTGGGAGGCATTCTTGCCAAAGAGAGACCACAATTTGGTGGTAAAGATTTTCCTTTATTTTTTAAAGATTTTCTTTAAAGATATTTGGTTAAATTATGGCACTATGCTTATTTCCTATGAAATCGGTGGAAAATACATTTCTGTGAGCTCTGGATCCAATAGGCATGCGAATATTAAATGCTCTACGGGTGATGAATAGTTTTACATAGTGTATAGACCAGCGGATTTGTGTTTGAAATGAAAAAATCAACTTAAATCACTCTGGATCATGGCTGTCGGCAGTGCACCCTGCATGAGAGCCGGTTTCAGCATATTTGCTTTTTAGCCCTTTATCAAGCAATCATTAAGTGAGTTAACTCCACATCCAGGGAATGCTGATGGCAGCATTAGCCATAAATAAATAAGCTAATATGTACCATAGCTAAATGAATAGACTTTTCCTGGGTGTTTTATGGCCTGAAAAGAACGCAGCTTTTCATTAAAAGAATCATTTGAAAATGTGGAAACTGATACCAGCGCAGTTCAGCGCTCTCTTGCCCATTGATAATGGGCTCTGTATTCGTGGTGGGGGTGGGAGACTGATGTCCATTTACTTTAGCAAAGATTGTTATTGAATGAAACCTTTAATGGGGGCGTTTATGATCCCACTCAGCTAAGAGCTTGGGGCTGCCTTAGAATAGTCTTTCCCTCCACCTTGACAGCTCTTAGACAATCAATACAGGTAATATGTCAGCTGGTGGTCAGCAGCCCCGGGAGTAGAAAGGTAGAGCTGAAATGGAAACTGACAGGTAGCCACTTAGAGAGGGGGTATGGGGTAAACACTGAAAGTGAAGCTTCTCTCGGGAGTGAGGGAGCGTCCGGCCCTCACTTTACAGTTAATGCTGGGATCCCAGAGGAAGAGATTAGGAACAAAGACTAGATAACAGGGAAGTAACCATTCGGAGTTCAGGAAAGGCCTTCCATCTGGGTGGTACTTTTTCTTTTGGGAGTAGATGGTACTTCTAGAACCCCAGAATTCAGATGGTTTGTCCATTTGTAGTATCTGTCAATATCTCAGTTTCTTAAAAAAGCCTTAAAAAAAAAAAAAAAGATTTTATTTATTCACTTGACAGAGAGTGAACACAAGCAGGGGGAGCTGCAGGCAGAGGGAGAGGGAGAAGCAGGCTTCCTGCTGAGCAGGGAGCCAGATGCAGGGCTCCATCCTAGGACACTGGGATCATAAACTGAGCTGAGGGCAGACACTTAACCAACTGAGCTACCCAGGTGCCCCCCAATTTTATTTTTAAGTAATATATACACCCAATGTGGGGCTTGAACTCACAACCCTGACATCAAGAGAGGAAGGTCCCTCTTTTAAAAAAAATTTTTTTTGGGGACACCTGGGTGGCTCAGTTGGTTAAGCAGCTGCCTTCGGCACAGGTCATGATCCCAGCGTCCTGAGATCCCACATAGGGCTCCTTGCTCCGCAGGGAGCCTGCTTCTCCCTCTGCCTCTGCCTTCCACTCTGTCTGCCTGTGCTCACTCTCACTCTCATTCTCTCTGACAAATAAATAAATAAAATCTTTAAAAAATAAAAAATAAAAAAAATAAAAATAAATAAAAAATTTTTAATTGTGGTAAAATGGAGGGGGGGCACCTGGCTGGCTCGATTGGGAGAACATGCCATTTTTCATTTTTCATCCCCCCCCCCTTCAAAAGAGTTTATTTATTTGACAGACGGAGATCACAAGTAGGCCGAGAGGCAGGCAGAGAAAGGAGGAAGCAGACTCCCTGAGCAGAGAGTCCTGATGTGGGGCTCGATCCCAGGACCCTGAGATCATGACCTGAGCTGAAGGCAGAGGTTTTAACCCATTGAACCACCCAGTGGCCCCCCACCACTTCTTATTCCTACATGGCAGTTTTAAAAGCCTCTGAGACCCAGAAAGCCTTCTTGAGATACTTAGAAAAAATAATGCCTGATTTGGAGCATCCCTCCTGCCCTCCCCACCCGTGCCCCTCAACATTTACTATTCAGAGTATATACTACAACAATGGCACAAAATGTTGTTAAAGATGACGGACATTTCCCAAACTTCTGGTAAGAACCATCTGGCTGTTCATAAAAAGTTCAGATTCCTAGATCCTCACCTCAGCCGGGACTGGGAGTCAGTGTTTTGGAGGACTGATATGATGCTGCCTTGACTGCCCAGCTCTAGGCTTCCAGTCACCTGGGAAAATTTCAGGCCCTCTTACTAAGGGAATAAACTTGCCTTGGGCTGTCAAATAAATAAATAAAATCTTTAAAAAAAGAAAGCATACTTCATCCTGAGAACTTATGCAAACATAAAACCACAGTCTTTTCCCTGAAACTTCTTTACTTTTTTTTTTTTTTTTTTTAAGATTTTATCTATTTATTTGACAGACAGAGATCACAAGTAGGCAGAGAGAGAGGAACGGAAGCAGGCTCCCTGCTGAGCAGAAAGCCCTGGGATCATGATCCCAGCCGAAGGCAGAGGCTTTAACCCACTGAGCCACCCAGGTATCCACCTTCTCTACTTTTGCTGCGATTAGGGCTAAATATGTCATTTCAAAATACTGCATTTTATCAATGTTACTTTAAGTCAACAAAAAAATAAAGAATTCTTTGCGACAATAAAGGAAAGCTTCATGTGTTTTGTATCTTTTGTATAACTTCTTAGGGTAATCCAGAAAACTATCGTTTTCTATGAGATTGCCATACTCTATGAAGATACTTTCGATGAGGTAGTTTATCTCTATTTTAACACTCTCCTTCCTTAAAGGTTTTGGTTATTCCCTTTTGACATATGCCAACAAAAAAAGTGCTGCAATACTATGTTCTAGTTAACTGATTCTATGGAAAGAATTCAGTGTAGAAATTTGTTCTTCTGAACTTTGGATAGCGTTCAAGAAATCACAGATGGGTGTGATTACTGCCCCTAAGAAGTCATAAATAACTCTCCAAGTACTTAAAATCTTTGAATGAAATACTATAAACCCATGATGTCCAAATTTGGTTCACAGATAATTGGTGGTCTAGGACAGTGTTTGAGACCTTATCTCTATCACGTAGTGAAGGCAGCTCCTCCCAGGCCCACCCTGCCCTGCATTGCTTGGGTACAAAGGGTGCCATGACTTTATGGCCCTGAGGCTGAACCCAGTGCATGCGTCATAGAGGTCCGGAGCATCTGTCTGTTTTGATAGCTTTGTTCATTACAAAGAGCAACTTCCCCCAGTCCTAGAAGGACGCCCCGAGGGCCCATTAAGAGCTCCATCAATATCAGGAGACCACTTTACTTTGAGCCCATTTTTCCAGGGTTCAGATGTCCCTATTTATACATTAACCCCCCCCCCAAAACAAACAAAAAACAACCGAAAAAAACTCTGAACAAATGATAATCATCAGACTTAGATTGGAAAAAGAAATATAACCAGAGGAACTAACTCATAGAAGGCTTCTAAATTCCATCCATCCGGTACGAGCTGCAGGAGTTCTGTTATTTCCAACGGTAAAATGACAAAACTGTGTTCTGTTGATATCCATTGTTCCAAGGAAGAGCTCTAGTGTGCCTGTAGTCTGCATTCTAATGGTTCTTTCTAACAGACAGCTTTTGGAATTTTTCCCAGTCACCCAGCTACTTACTCAGTTTCACCCATTGCTACGCTGTAGGGCCTAGTTAGAGAAATCCAATACAGCCACATTTCTCAAACTTTAATATGGATTGTAGGCCCCTCCCCCCAGAATCTAATTCAGGAGATACTGGGTAGAGCCGGAGAAGTCACCTTCCTAACAAGTCCCCAGGTGATATTGACACTGCTGATACAGGAATCACACTTCTTGAGAACCCTGAGAGGATAGATAGCAACAATAAAACCGACGTAATTCTCTCTTCGAGTGACTGACAAGAGAAAGGAAATGGCTGTCTGAAGTATCACCCAGAATGGAGGTCATCTCATTTTTAGTTAATCCTCATCACACCCTACAACATAATGATAACATTATTTCACGGATGAGAATGTTAAAAATCTCAGACATGAAATGACTTCCCCAACATTTGCAAATGAGGAAATGGCAGACAAAACAAGTTTGTCCAACTCCAAAATCCGTATTGTAGGTGTTATGTTCGAGCAATGTCCAGCCAGTGTAATTGTATCAGCCCAGAGCTTTAATTTCACCCTACTTTTATGTAATGGTTAGTCTTCTAAATTGACTGCCTTAGTCTTTTTAAAATTATTGTTATAAGTGACTCAAATTATCTTTAAGAATTTTTAAAATATATTTAAGGAGCATCTGACTGACTCAGTCAGTAGAGCATGTGATTTTTTTTTTTTTTTAAAGAGTTTATTTATTTATTTATTTATTTGACAGGCAGAGATCACAAGTAGGCAGAGAGGCAGGCAGAGAGGTGGAAGCAGGCTCCCGGTGAGCAGAGAGCTCTATCCCGGGACCCTGGGATCATGACCTCAGCCCAAGGCAGAGGCTTTAACCCACCGAGCTACCCAGGTGCCCCAGAGCATGTGATTCTTGATCTTAAGGTCTTGAGTTTAACCACCATATTGGGTGTAAAGCTTACTTTAAGAAAAAAAAAAAAAAAAAAAAAAAGATGAGATACATGTTTTCAATAAACACAAGAGACCTTAAGGGAATTACTAAAGAAGGATGCTGTAAATTGACTCCATTTTCCAAACCAAAAATTGAGCTCTGGAATCTGATCAGGATGATCCAAACCTTGCGGCCTGCTTGGTCCACGTTAAGTGCTATTTGGCATGCGGGCATTTTGGAGTGACTGTTAGAAAAAGGGCAAAAAACAAAAACAAAACCCCAAACAAAACCAAACCATTATTACCTTCCTTTGCTACTATGTTAGTTGGAAGAACAAAGTACTTATTTCGAAGGATTCAACTAGTGAAAAAATCGGCATCACACGAGTTCCTGATGTCTTGCTTTCCTGTTTGACTGTAGAATGAACTAGCAGTCAAAGGCTGCCTAATTACAGGATGAGCCCGGATTTTTTCAAAAGACCATTGTTCTGACTTAATTAACATGAACTAAAACAGTCCTAAAACAACAGGGCACATTCCCATTAGGATAAATTACTCAGCCCTGGTCAACGCAGCAGAGGAGTCCCCAGAGGAAAATCTGTCACTGCCTTTCCACCTGCACTATGGCTCTTTCTCAAAGGACTCTGCTACAGCTGGGAGCCTCCCTCTGGATGGGTCATCTGTTCCATATTGAATTTGCTCCACTTTGAAAGCCATGGACCATGGATAAAGGGTGAAGAAAACTCCTAAGCAGTCAATATCACCATGGCTAGGCATGGGACATAATAGCTTAGAAGTTAGGCTCACCATGGAACACCCATTCTGGTCTTAAATGTCCCATGTGAATATTTAAAAGTAGGTCATTGTTTGCTTTGATATCGGGATAACTGATAGAAAAGGGCCATGTCCTTACCAGGATTCATAGTTGAGCATACTGGTTTGTTCGTTAGGAAGCCGGGTGGTGGAGTGGGCAGACCTGGCTTTGTCCCTTGGAGGTGAAGGCTGCATCACTTCCTGACTCTTAAGCCTTGATTTCCATCTCTGCAGATGGCCAGCGCAAGGGTCCATCTCCCAGGGCTCATGCTCATTTACAAACTTCGGCTACTGTTACGCACATGAGATGAGTTTCTCTCAGGCATGTTAGCACAGATATCCCCCAAGGTTTGCATCAGCCCCCTGATAATGGATTTGGCACATTTTTCTCTTCAGTGGACCTCCATTTTTGACGTTCTAAATACTAGTATGAACGGGATAATCAGACCTGAGAAGATTCTACTTGTCTCTCTGAATGAATTTGGGTTTGAAACTAGAGCAAGACAAAAACACATTTATTTTTTAGTCGACTACAATTTTTAAGCCTTTCTTTGTTTGGTAATAATAATTTTTCTTCCCCAATTACAAAGCTCAAGATGAGGTGAATAAGTAGCTTCTGTGTCCTAGGAGTAATTCTGTACAGTGCTGAACAAATTAACAGGCGACTATCACGCGATGGGGGAGGAGTGGATACTAGGGGTTGAAAATCAATCCAAGAAAGATGGGAGATTAATTTATGTCTGAACACTTAGTTACAAGACTAATGAAGCTCAGGGTTGAATGAATTTTTAAAGAATTTATTCTATGAAAAAAAAAAAAAAAAAGAATTTATTCTATGAAGAATAGACCAGGTAACAGCTACAACCATATTACAACCGGGGACCCAAGGCCACAAGTAGAGAAAAGGTCTTTTTCATCACAAAATCAAACTCTACTCTCAGTGCCCAAAGTAAAATATAGTCCCTCTCTCAGGGTTTGTCTGGAGTTTCCAGACCCGGAAGCTCAATATTAATAGCCAGCTCATACTATCTCTAGATAAATTCACCAAAACTCCATTCCTGTGAAACACATTTCTGTGCAAGCTGGCAAAAATCAATTTGATAATTTCCACTTTTCTGTTTCTCATCTCCATGTAGTTACCCTCTGCCCCTACGACACACCCCCAAAGCAAGGAAAACCCAGACCAGATCTTAGCCTGTGGTTTTCCGTGGTCCCCGTACTCTGAGGGCTAGTAGCCTTCATGGAGCTTCACGTGGGAGTAGAATGCTTCTTGATCTGGGAAGGTTTTTCCACAGATGCCGCAAGAGCAGCCCTCATCCTCCTTGTGCGACCGTCGCACGTGGCTATCATGGGCAGCGTGCGATGCAAAGGATTTACCACAGTACTTGCACTTGAAGGGCTTTTCCCCGGAGTGCTGCCTGATGTGTGTGCGGAGGATGCTGGAGGCTGTGAATCTCTGCAGAGAATGAAAAGCAGAAGAAAAGGTAAACTTCCTTCACCGAGACAGCCAACTAGACCAAGGGCTTAAGTTCACCATTACCGAGCCTTAGTTCTCTGACAGATGAATCTGGGTTTTCAGGCTACAGAGCAGCACGTCTGGTCAACAGTAGCCGCCTTCATGAAAAAGGGCTTGACCCTCAGGAGCCTCCATTTCAACCAGAAATCCCAGCGTAGGTGGATCTAGGACCACACTCCAAGAGAACTTGCATTAGGGGAGTAGCTACTCTTGGCCAAGGTCTCTGCATCTATCAGCATCTTACTGATTTTTTTCCTTTCTACGATTTTTTAAAAAAGATTTTTATTTATTTATTTATTTGACAGACAGAGGCCACAAGTAGGCAGAGAGGCAGGTAGAGAGAGAGAGAGAGAGAGAGAAGCAGGCTCCCTGCTGAGCAGAGTCCTACATGGGGCTCAATCCCAGGACCCTGGGATCATGACCTGAGCCGAAGGCAGAGGCTTTAACCCACTGAGCCACCCAGGCGCCCCTCTATGATTTTTTTTTTTTTTAGGTAAATCTTTCTACCCTATACACGACCTGAACTTACAACTCCAAGATCAAGAGTTGCATGCTCCACTGACTGAGCCAGCCGGGAGCTCTGGTTCCTTTCTCTCTTTTTTTTTTAAACTTAAACTTTCTGAGAGACACCTGGGTGGCTCAGTTGGTGAAGCATCCGACTCTTGATTTTGGCTCAGGTCATGATCTCAGGATGGTGGGAGTGAGTCCCACGTCAGGCTCTGCACAGGGCGTGGAGCCTGCTTGGGGTTCTCTGTTCTTCAATCTACCCCTCCACCTGGCTCACACATGCTGCCTCCCTAAAAAACAAGCAAAAACTTGAAACTTTATTATTGGAGATTCTGTGTACCCTTTACGGAGTGTCCCTGAGTGCTTGCCTCTTAACACGACTATAGTACAGTGTCATAGCCAGGATGCGGATGTGGGCCATTTGTCAAACAACACCTCAGGTTGCCCTTTTATTTTTTTAATTTTATTATTATTTTTTAAAGATTTTATTTATTTACTTGACAGAGATCACAAGCAGGCAGAGAGGCAGGAAGAGAGAGAAGGAAGCAGGTGCCCTGCTGAGCAAAGAACCTGATGCGGGGCTCGATCCCAGGACCCTGAGATTATGATCCCAGCCGAAGGCAGTGGCTTAACCCACTGAGCCAACAAGCGCCCTCAGGTTGCCCTTTTAGAGCCATACAGATCTCCCCCCAACCCACCTCCCACTTTTTTCTTAAGCTATGGCTGTCACTTATTTGTTCTCCATTTCTACTGCTTCACCCCTTCAAGAATACTACGTTTGGGATTGACTCTTCTCACTCAGCATAATTCTCTGGAGATCCATGGAGGTCTCCATGGATCCAAGTCTCCCCTCCCCTTTTATAAAGGTTTTCTTTATTTATTTGAGACCGAGAGTGAGAGTGAGCGAGAATGCGCAGGGAGAGTGGGAGAGGGAGAAGCAGGCTTCCCGCTGAACAGGGAACCCAATGCGGGGTTCGATCCTAGGACCCTGGAATCACGACCAGAGCCTAAGGCGGGGCTTAACTGACTGAGCCCCCAGGTGCTCCCAGTCCAGGCCTGTTTAATTGTTGAGAAGTACTCCCTGGTGAGGGTGGGCCCCGGGCTGTTCAATCACTTACCCCTTGAAGGACGTCTGGGTTGTTTCTGGTCTGGGTTCTCAAGAATAAAGCTGCGACAAGCATTTGTGTACAGGTAAAGCCTTCACTTCTGGGGTAATGCCCAGGAGGACAACGGCTGGGTTGTATGGCAGTTAAGAAGTTTCATTTTTAGTGCAACTGCCGAACTTTTCCAGAATGGCTGTAACACTAGTACTTTGCTGTTTTTACATTTTTTCTTGGCCACTTCTGTTCTCTCCCCGATTTATAACCTTTCTCCTCATTCATTTCAGTACTATGCTTTGACCTTTGTCACCTTCAGGCAGTATATTAGAGATATAATGACTCCATTTGGGGGTCCACTGACAGAAAACACCAGGTGGAACTGGTGGCTTCAGATTTGGAGGGAGAAGCACCACACTCTGAGGGGTCTGGACTTGGGTCACTACCTAGGAAGGTGCACAAGCCACACTTGTTTGGAACATGTCAGTCTTCATCCGCTTAAGTAACTGGAGACTAACCCGGGATGCCAAATAACTCGTTCATGTCCTAAGTGGATTTAGTTCCCCTTCAGAGCATCTCTCAACCCCAGCAGAGCTACAAGTCCAAGGTGGGGATCAGAGTAAGAACTCCAGAAACAGGATGTGTTATGGGGCTATTTTGACCTTGCTCTGAATATCCTGCTAGACAGCATGTATCCTCCAGGATAGCCTGCCTTTTTCACACTAATTCACGGTCACCTCCTTCACTCTGCTGGTTCCATCTGGTCGACTCGGGTCTCAGCCTCATTTTTCTCTGTTGATTATTTCCATTCTATTGACATGCAATTTCTTCAGCAGTATTGTTTCCCTAAGCCTGGTACACTCAATCTTTTATGCTTCTTTGGGAGGCTTAGATGTCCCCCTAATATGGCCTGCATTTCTTTTATGGCTTTATCATAAAAAATTTAAGTAACCGGACGATAGGGTCAGTCTATTCCAGTGCTGTCAAACAGGGGCTTTCTGCAGAGATGGAAACATTCTATGTCCATGCTATCCAGCTTGGTGGTCACTAGCCACATGTGGAGGATGAAACCAAACTACAGAATTTTCCATTTCATTTCATTCTTATTAAAGAGCCATATACGGTTAATGGCTAACTAAGCACTGGACAGTTCAGATGCTTATCCTCAAAATAAGACATGAAGTGGGGCGCCTGGGTGGCTCAGAGGGTTAAGCCTCTGCCTTCAGCTCAGGTCATGGTCTCAGGGTCCCGGGATCGAGCCCCACGTTGGGCTCTCTGCTTGGCAGGGAGCCTGTTTCTCCCTCTCTTTCTGCCTGCCTCTCTGCCTACTTGTGATCTCTCTCTGTGTCAAATAAATAAAGGAAAAAAATAAAAAGACGAGGTATTTTGGTAAGATTTCTAAAGCCTGGTCAAACTACAGTTCTATTCCAGAAACCCCTAACCACTTAATTGTCTCTTCATTTTTATCACTCAGTATTCTGTATAATGTACATTAGACTCCAGCTGGGCAATGTTGGTCTAGAACGTGGAGACATGGAGAGCCTGTGCTCTTATATACTTTGTAATCATGTCTGCCATCATTAGGTCTCCCTATAAATTAGGGGTGTTTTTTTTTTTTTTTTAATTTTGTTCGGGGCACCTGGGTGGCTCAGTGGGTTAAGCCTCTGCCTACAGCTCAGGTCATGATCCCAGGGTCCTGGGATCGTGCCCCGCATTGGGCCCTCTGCTCAGCAGCGAGCCGGTTTCCTCCTCTCTCTCTGCCTCCTTCTCTCCCTATTTGCGATCTCTGTCTGTCAAATAAATAAATAAAATCTTAAAAAATAAAATAAAAATTTGTTTGTTTGTTTATTTAAGTACTCTCTACATCCAATGGGGGGCTTGAACTTCCCAACTCTGAGACTGAGTTTCATGCTTTACAGACTGAGCCATGCCAGTGACCTCGGGGGTATATTTCATGACACATGTCTTAAATACCAATTTGGTAATAGGAGGCCGTATCTGACCATCTTAAGCAAACTGAAGCTTTTTTTAGGGGTGGCAATGGGATGGGACTGATAATGGACTAACCAAGAACTCCTTATAAGCTAGGCTTTATGCTTCAAGTTCTTATCCATGAACATCCAAACAGGGCTCAAGGTAGATCCCTTGGAAGGAGGTTCCATTTACCTTTGTACAATAAACACACTGGTATGGTCTGTCTCCAGAGTGGACTCTCGTATGTTTGTTCAGGCTGGAAGACTGAGAGAAACATTTCCCACACGTAGAACACTAAGGTGTAAAAGAAACACACAGTTAATATCACATCTTCGTTTTACCATTGTGTTTATCTGGGAGTAATAGGTGAAATATTTTATTTATCCAATGTATGGCTGTAGGCAGAGGTTATAGAACTCAGGCTGACGGGCCTAATTAGGGCAGTAGAAAGACTACCCAGGGCTACGCTGACGATTCTGGAAGTATGGGTTCTGGTCAGATGCTTTAGTTAATACTGCAAAAAGAACAGATAAAATCTCAAGTCTAAATACATGATGTAGGGGCGCCTAGGTGGCTCAGTGGGTTAAAGCCACTGCCTTCGGCTCAGGTCATGGTCCCAGGGTCCTGGGATCGAGCCCCACATCGGGCTCTCTGCTCATCAGGGAGCTTGCTTCTTCCTCTCTCTCTGCCTGCCTCTCTGCCTACTTGTGATCTCTGCCTGTCAAATAAATAAATAAAATCTTTAAAAAAAAAAAATAAATAAATAAATAAATAAATACATGATGTAAAAAATAAGATAGGGACTGACTTTCTGAGAATGAGGCCAAAAAAAATTAAAAGTTAAGCACAGAGAGGTAGATTCAACCTGATTATCTGGCCAAAAAGAGTTCCAGGAGAGAACAAAGTTCTAGAAGACAGATAATAACCGAAGAATGAACAATAAAATTCCTGTCAGTTTAGGACTTGTGCCTTCAAACGGAAACAGTACTTTGTACTGTTTACAAAACAGGAAAAAAAGGGAAAAGACATCCAACCTGACATGTTCTGTTAAAGCTTCAGAATTCCAAAGATAAAGAACAATTTCCACAAAGAAGAAAACCAGTTACTTATAAACAGATAAGAAACAAGTTGCCATCAAATGATGAGAGAAAATAAAAAGATGCCTTGAAGGTTTTTGAAAAGTTTTCTATCTGAAACTTTGTATCTAGTCAAACTATCAAAAACATATGCAAGTAAAACATCCTCAAAGAAGGGGTGTCTGGGGGCGCCTGGGTGGCTCAGTGGGTTAAAGCCTCTGCCTTCGGCTCAGATCATGATCCCAGGGTTCTGGGATCAAGCCCCACATCGGGCTTTCTGCTCAGCGGGGAGTCTGCTTCTCTCTCTCTCTCTCTCTCTCTGCCTGCCTCTCTGCCTACTTGTGATTTCTAATAAATAAATAAAATCTTAAAAAAAAAAAAAAAAAAAAAAAAGAAGGGGTGTCTGTGCGGCTCAATCAGTTAAGTGTCTGACTCTTGCTCTCAGCTCAGGTCTTGATCTCAGGGTTTTAAGTTCAAGCCCTGCCCTGGGCTTCACGCTGAGCATGCAGCCCACGGAAAAGAAAGAAAAGACTCAAAATTTTTTCAGTATGTAACTTTAAAAACAATTATTTGAAGATATACCCCAGTATTATAAAAAGGAAATCAAGAAAGAGGAAGAGTGAAAAAAAAAAAAAAAAAAAACATTGGAACTAACTTAGGAAGGTGATGACAGCTGTCCAAAGTTGGCAGTTCACAGGCCTAGAAGGCAACAGGTTCCAATATAAGTTTCCCTGCAGAACGCTTTCAGCGAGAATGTCAGTATCATTACGCAATTAGGAAACTACATCTTCCACTTGGAATTAGAAATCCTAGCGAAAACAAAAAGCTTAGAAGTCAAAACCAAATACAAAGAAAGTTAAAAGTCTGGCATAATTTTGAGCAATTGATGGAATATAAGAAACAATGATTTTTGGAAAAATATGCTTCTCTCCATTGGTCAGGAATTTCAGGTTGGAGAAGACTGACATTTCTAAATTCCTGGATAAATTTTTGGGACTTATTGTTATGAACTACAGGGATTTCCTCTGACATTTTTGTGGTCTTCACTAATTTTGCTTGACCAGTCATCTGAAAAGGAGGCAGGTACAATTTAAGTTGTAAATGCTGGAAACAGGGGCGCCTGGGTCGCTCAGTGGGTTAAAGCCTCTGCCTTCAGCTCAGGTCATGATCCCGGGGTCCTGGAATCGAATCCTGCATTGGGCTCTCTGCTCAACAGGGGGCCTGCATCCCTCTCTCTCTCTCTGTCTGCCTCTCTGCCTACTTGTGATCTCTCTCTCTGTCAAATAAATAAATAAAATCTTTTTAAAAAATTAAATAAATAAATGCTGGAAACAGGGCTGGAATACAGGGCTTTCCACTGCTGGTTATACACCCACCATCTTCTGACATTTTTGTCAATCAATCCTTTTCTCTTTCATGAAGAAACTTAATGTTTTTGTTTTTTTGTTTAATGATTTATCTTAGTTTCTGCATGTCTGCTTCATTGGAGAACCTCCCCCTTAATTTCTTCAATTTAAACATTTTGTTTTGAGTTTCTGCAAATTAAATATATTTCACCACCTTAAAAGCTAACTACCAAACTTAGTGTAAAATGAAGAAAACTAAAAGAGCATAAAAAATGTTTGGCAGTAAAAATAAGAAACAGAGGTACCATGAGAAACTCCACTTGAGATACTCAGAATGCAACTAGACAAACGCTACACGAGCTCAGGACAGAATTCTTGGATAGAGGTCCATACCCATGTGAAATGCCATTTATAGTCATGATATATATATTTGAAAGGTTTTACTTATTTATTTGAGACAGAGAGAGAACAGAGGGAGAGTCAAAGGGAGAAGCAGACTCCCCGCTAACCAGGGAGTTCGATGTGGGGCTCCATCCCAGAACCTTGAGATCATGACACCTGAGCGACCAAGCCACCCAGATGTCTAACCAACGCCACCCCCCCACCTGCCATCTCCCGCGGAGTCATGATAAAAGACAAGACCACTCAGAGAGAGTTTGCAAAGAGATCACTAAAGAACTCTCCAGAACACAAAGGCCATGGGACTCGTCCTCTTGAATTGCCAGTTTAAAATGATTATTCTTGGGATGCCTGGGTGGCTCAGTCATTAAGCGTCTGTCTCTGGCTCAGGATCCTGGGACTGAGCCCCGCATTGAGCTCTCTGCTTAGAAGAAAACCTGTTTCTCCCCCTCCCATTCCCCCTGCTTGTATTCACTCTCTGTCTCTCTCACTGTCAAAACCAAACAAAACAAACCCTTAAAAAAAATAAATAAAACAATTATTCCCCCATCCTACCATAAAACGGGCTCCTTGCTTCCCTCTTCCCAGCTTCCATGCCTTCCTTGTCATCCCTGTCATCTACGGACAGCCTGGTCTACGGTCCCCCAGTTTCAAAGATGGCAGCAGCTGAGTACAGCTTCTCCCCTCAAACCCCTACCCAAGACCACCACTGTCTCCAGAGTTTAAGCGAAGGACCCGGCCAACATTTTAGCAGAAATATCTTTTTTTTTTTTTTTAAGATTTTATTTATTTATTTGACAGAGAGAGATCACAAGCAAGCAGAGAGGCAGGCAGAGAGAGGAGGAAGCAGGCTCCCTGCTGAGCGGAGAGCCCGATGCCGGGCTCGATCCCAGGACCCTGAGACCATGACCTGAGCCAAGCGGCTTAACCCACTGAGCCACCCAGGCGCCCCTAGCAGAAATATCCTGATGGAGCTCTGATAACCTTCAAGATGCCCTTCAGCTTCTACTTTCTTTTTTTTTTTTTTTTTTTTTTTAAAACAGTTCTTTTTTTTTTTTTTTTTTTTAAAGATTTTATTTATTTATTTGTCAGAGAGAGAGTGAGAGCGAGCACAGGCAGAGTGGAAGGCAGAGTCAGAGGGAGAAGCAGGCTCCCCGTGGAGCAAGGAGCCCGATGTGGGACTCGATCCCAGGACGCTGGGATCATGACCTGAGCCGAAGGCAGCTGCTTAACCAACTGAGCCACCCAGGCGTCCCCAGCTTCTACTTTCTTAACCAACACCCTTTGATCTAGCTGCAGCAAGTCTGACAAATATCCCAGCGGCGCACATCCCCTCAGGTTAGGATCACTTGCTGTGCTAACTGGAAAGGAAAACGCTGCCAATGAAAATTAGGCATACCACCCCTTGTTAAACACAGTCGGTTTCTGAAAACATACACTTCAGAAACATAAAAACCTAGAACTGATAAACTATGGCTTGAAAAATAGTATTACAAAAGCACGTAGCAATAGACCTATTTTCCAAGGACACATGTGGACAGATCACAGGACAAATACAGAGAGCCGATAAAATATAGTGCAAACGTTTAATCCATGTTATCAATTAAGATGCACATAAAAGCAAAATACTATTTCATCCACCAAAATGGCAGCATGGAAGGACAACGGTCGGTAAGAGACCCCGTGTTGCCTCCTTCACAGGAAGGCTCATCGTCTGCATTATAAACCCACATCTTCCCCAGAAAGCTGTTCAGCTCTCCATTCGAGCCTTCAAATTATACACAGTCTATGACCCAGTTTTTCTACTTCTAGGAATCTATCCCAAGGAAGTCATCAAAAGTGGAAAATTGTGATGATTTCTATGGAATATCGTTCACTGCAGACACACTGGGGAGAAATCTGCACGTCGGGCGATCGGTTACATAAGTGAAGGCCCATCCATATCACGCGCTGATGCAGTCATTCCTAAGTTTATAAATTACTTATGATTTGGTGTTAAGTCAGAAAAGCAGCCTCATCGTAACCCCAAGTGTATTAAAAATATGTGCATGTTCACATAAACACATCGAAGAAAAATTACACCTTAAATGTCTTCATGTGGGGCATGGCCTATCAGGTGGCTTGCCGGGTTCTCTCCAAATTCTAATTACCAAGCATATATTCTCTTCTCATGTTAAAAAGTACAAACTGGAAATAAAAAACTAAATGTTGATTGAGTGAAAGGGAAAACTGCTCTTGACTTTTTTTTTAAGATTTTATTTAACACACACAGAGAGAGATGATCACAAGTAGGCAGAGAGGCAGGCAGAGAGAGAGGGGGAAGCAGGCTCCCTGCTGAGCATAGAGCCCAACTCGGGACTCGATCCCAGGACCTGGAGACCATGACGGGAGCTGAAGGCAGAGGCTTAATGCTCTGAGCCACCCAGGTGCTCTCTTGACTTTGTTCTTAATCCTATTCCCAAAATGACAGCGGTTGGAGGCATCACTTGGTGTTTTTCCATTTGTGTGTGAGCATATCATGTGTGGCCTCCATAATAAACCATTTCAAATGGTATCACTCTATCCATATTCTGCAACTTGTTTGGCTTAATAAGCAAACCATAATTTTTTACAACCACTTGTGTTGATGAACACAGGGTTATCTCACTTTTTACTGTCAGAATACTGGAATGTAACTTTTCCTCTTTTTCCTATCCATGGGTGAGAAATAATTTCACTGTCTTAATACTTCAAATGTTCATAGAATTCTGGTTAAGTATGTGCTTTTCTGTGGGAAGTGGGATTTGGAGGAGTCTGGGGTGTTGCGGATATCTTCATAGATCTAGACCACCAAGGGGCTGTTAAAAACTAATTGTAGGGGCAACTGACTGTCTTGGTGGGTTAAGCCTCTGCCTTCAGCTCAGCTCATGATCTCAGGGTCCTGGGATTGAGCCCTATGTCGGGTTTTCTGCTGAGCAGGGAGCCTGCTTCCCCCTATCTTTCTCTGCCTGCCTCTCTGCTGACTTGTGGTCAAATAAATAAATAAACTTAAAAAAAAAAAAACTAATTGTATTACATGTCTTTTAATGAGCAAAAAGGAATTCTTAGATTATTGTAAAGATACTCAAACTTTACAGGAATAAATAATGCCATGATTGTTTGGGATTTTTCTGGAAGCGTAGCTGTGAATGGGAGGGGGTGCAAAAGGGCTATTTTATGAAAACCGCTCTCAGTTTTCTAAAGAAAAAGACTGGGACTCTGGAGTCACTCAGGCGGTAACCTCATCAGCTAGTCCTGACAGGTCCGGGAGTCAAACCCGTATCTGTCTGCACCCAGGTCCCATCCTTTCTTCTAGGTAAGCCCAACGGTCACTTGTACTTTTTTTGCACCAAGCCTGGCAGCGTGACCAGCTATCTGGAATGGCAGAAAATGGCTCCCTATTGCCTTTGTTGCTTTTCTTCCTGACAAAATCCTCGGTGTGCCACAAAGGCCTTCCATTCCCTGGCCATGCCCATGCTTCATGTTTGTCTATAATTGTCAATATGCCTGCACAGATAATGGAACACAATACAGTTACCTAAAAGCATGTATAGGCTCCTTCCCACCTGGAATGCCTCGACCCTCTCCCATCCCCGACCAACCCTGCCCTGCATATGAATCAGACACCCGTTGTCCTTCTGGACTCATCTCAAGACCACCCCCTTGCTCTGTGCCCCTCTCTACCTGTGCATCTGTCCCCAGCACTCTGTCATGGCTCCAGCTCGCATCTGCCCTTCAAGGCACCGTTCCCTCACAGACCCTGTGTCATCGGGCACTGTGTCCTAGCAGCTCAGACCTAGGGGACCCTCGGTATGGACTCAGGGGTTTGAGGAAGGAGCACGGAAGCCAAGGGAGTCATGGGCCGCCTGTCATTCCCCACCCACCTTCTTACCTTGTGAGGCCGGTGCTTCTCATGGACGTGAAGGACATGGATGCGGAGCCGGTCCCGCTTCTCAAAGGATCGTTTGCAGAGATTGCAGGGGAATTTCCTGTCACCCTTGTCCACACAGGGGGTGTACTTTAGATGCTTATCTCTATAATATTTGTAGGTAAATACTTTCCCACATCTTTCACATCTGTAGCCTTCTGCAGCCTCTGTCAAACACAGGGTTAGGAATAAGGGCCTGTGGCTTAGTGAGTTCCCATCCCTCATTTTTAACTTCCTCCCAAAGGATTTTTTTAAACTTTCATGACAATTTTAAACATATGCTAAAGTAAAAATAATGGAATAATAAACCCTAATGGGCTCAACACCGAGCTTTCACAATGTCCAACTCAGAGCTAATTTCGCTTTCATTTATATCACTTGCCTCCATGACTATTTCAACACTAATAATCATTTTGGTTCATAAATACCTCAAACTGCAATCTATTAAAGATAATACTTTTTTAAAAAGTAGTAACCATATTGTTATACCTAAGCAATTAACTCTTACTCCTTAAAGAAATACATGTGTACACACAAGTTTAATTATTTTCCAATAAGTTCAATTTCGGATTCCAAGTCTTTTTGTTGTCTATGGTTTGCTATGTTTGTTCAATCTCTCAATTTGTAGGTTCTCCTTCCCTTTTGTTTAATGAAATGTATCTGCTGAAGCCCTGCCTCCAGCCCTATTTAAGAGCACTTCAACCTTACAGTTCCTTTTTTTTTCTTTTTTTAAGATTTATTTATTTGAGAGGAGGAAGAGAGAGAGAGAGAGAGAGAGAGAGAGGAGAGCAAGCGCATAAGCAGGGGGAGAGGGAGAAGCAGGGAGCCCAGTGAAGCTGGATCAATATGAGGACCCTGAGATGACCTGAGCAGATGCTTAGAAGGCAGACACTGAACCCACTTAACAGACTGAGCCATCCAGGTGCCCCACCCAACCCTACAGTTCTTCTCTTCTTTTTTAAAAAAATATTTTATTTATTTGGCAGAGAAAGAAGGAACACAAGCAGGGAGAGTGGGAGAGGGAGAAGCAGGCTTCCCACTGAGCAGGGAGCACAATGCGGGGCTCAATCCCAGAACTCTGGGATCATGACCTGAACTCAAGGCAGATGCTTAACGACTGAGCCACCCAGGCACCCCATCAACCCTACAGTTCTTAAACAGACTCTTGACTGGACTGGCATGTGTTGGGAGGTTAGGTTAACATACCAAACATACATACTGTGTCCCTTTCAGATCAGGTTAAGCTCTAAGTTCAGGGCAGTTCACGTTGGTCAATGGCGACCAGACAATGATGGACACCAACAGCTTACTTCCTAGACTTCACAAGGGCTGTTCCCATTGGCCCCATTCACAAAGTCTTAGGTACCTGTTTAGCTTGCCATTTGCCTCCCTGAACTTCTGGAAAGGATTCCAGAGCAAGAACCAAAATGCAGGGAGTAAGGATGACCATTATCTTGCCTTCTCTTGTATTCAAAGGGTTATCATGATGATTAATTTAATCCTATCACTTATTGAGCTCTTACCAATATGAGTGATACTATCGCTGAGTGATAGACTTAATACCCAGAAAGGTAAATCTGTTTTTATCCATGGAGGAGGGAGGGGGAGAGAGGTTAGAGAGGGTTCAGCCGACTCTAGCAAGGGAGGCCCCAGGTCCAGGGGTGTCTATTGTTGGGGGAGGGGAGAGTTCTGGGGCCACCTACAAAAGCATCCCTGCAGAGGACACTCTGGATTCCAGAGGATCAAGTGGCTTTGACTGTGAATGCATCATCGAGACCCCATTGTCTGGCCCCAGGGAGGGAGAGAAGAGCCAGCAGTAAGTATATGCAGGAGTCTGTAGATGGAAATCTTCTTAGCACCGGGTCTGCAGGGAAGCTATCCATCAGGGGCTTTGTTAGTTGATAACTACATCCCAGGCACGTTTAACAGGTGGCTAAGGAAATAAACCATTCATTAAGTAAATAACCAGGAAGGCAACGGCCAACCCCAGGACTATCCATTGCCTGGGATGTCTATCACTTTCATTGAGGTGCTAATCCGCTCAGAATTCCCTTGCTGGGATGGTTTTAGATCAGAGCCAGCATTTTCATTGGTCAAAAATACCGGGCCTTCCTGTTCCAGCAGTGGGAAGAAGATAGGGTCTACAAGATAGGGATCAGTAATATTACAATTCAAAGCACTAAAGCACAGCAAAATTCAGAATCATGCTTCAATATTGAGTGTGCAGAAGAACCGCTTAGGCAAAAAAAGGACAAGCCATCCTTCCTAATTAGGGCTCCGCTGCCTACATTTTCTGCTCAAGTCTTTGGAAATTTTACTTAACCTAATGATTTTACCCTGTTCCCTTTTCTTCTTTCTTTCCCTCCCCACCCCATGTCCCACCTCGGTCAACTCCTCTTTTTAGCTGAGGGGTTTCCCAATATTGACAATGATGCTTCCTGCCCCACCACACACAGTTCAGAGTTTCGTAACAATTAAGAGCCCTCTTCACATTCCACACCTCCATCCCCCAAAACACACACTCTGCAGGCCTGCATACTCAAATAACCCGCCCACATAGGGTCCAGACTCTTCCCTCCCACTCAAGACCTGAAAAGGCGAAGTTCCCACCAATCCTCGCCAAAAGCCTTTGAGGAAAACAGTTCTTTTGAGAGGAGAGAGAAATTTTCATTTTTCTTTCCTTTTTTAAACTTATCCCAAACCACTTCACAATAGAAACCAAATGAATTCATCCATAATTCTTTCCAATGAATTAAATTGTTTACCAAGTTCCTTCCATACGTTGTCCCAAATACGTATTATTCAACCCCGCTTACTATTCTAAGCCTTCATCCCTATTCCTTGTTACCAGATGGGAATTTCTGATTTCTGCATATTAGTCTATATGTTCATATACCATCATTTGTGTAAGAATTATTCCACTATTGGGCGCCTGGGTGGCTCAGTGGGTTAAGCCGCTGCCTTCGGCTCAGGTCATGATCTCAGGGTCCTGGGATCGAGTCCCGCATCGGGCTCTCTGCTCAGCGGGGAGCCTGCTTCCCCCTTCCCTCTCTCTGCCTGCCTCTCTGCCTACTTGTGATCTCTGTCTGTCAAATAAATAAATAAAATCTTTAAAAAAAAAAAAAAAAAAAAAAAAAAAAAAAGAATTATTCCACTATTGAGTATTTAGGTTGTTTGCTATTTTTCACTAATAGGGATGGTGCCGTAATAAAAATCCTTGGGGACAAAAGGTTTCCCTTCTGGACTATTTTCTGAAGACAAATTTCGGGAAGAGTATTCTTGAGAAATCAAAAGTCATGATCACTGTAATAGCTGAGTGTAGTTTGTGAGTTATGAAGCATGGATTTGTTTCTCAAATCCATTTTTCACTTTTGTCTCAAGTACAGTACACTTTGGAAGTGACCAAAAAGGTTACTTGGTTTGGTGCTAAGTAAGAAACAACTGTGAGGTCCACAGACTTCAGAGAGTCCTACAATCTCACCACCACCCCCTGACTTTATCCCTTTGCCATTCACATGTTGGGGGTAGCAGGAAGATAGTTTACCAAAACAGTTCTGACAAGCCCTCACTATTTGGACTTTTGAAACAAGAGGCTGTTCATCACTCACTTCCGAATCCCTGTGAGCATGTCTTTTCTTTGGCTTCACTATTCCCCAAACTTGGGTTGCCTTCCCTCTCCCAGCCCAACACCATCTCATCCCTAAGCAGCGTTTCCCGTGTTGGTCCTAATGTCTTCTGCTTTCATTCAATATCCAGGAGTCGGGGATATTAAGGTATTTAGAATTATTTCCTGCTCTGAAGGGTCTCGGTTTACAAGGGAGATTTGCATGCATACAATCACGTAGTGTGTGATGAAAGCAATTCACTTTTCCTTTTTTAACTTGTTACTTATTACATCTATTATAACATAAGGTGGGCTTCAGTAGTATTACACACATACAGTAATTTGCATTTATCTCATATAACCTACTAGATCAGGGGTTCAGCTTTTGTGTGTATGCAAAAATCAGTCAGAAAGCGTTTTAAAAATGCAAATTCCAGAGGCTCACTCCCAGGGAGTGGGTTTCTGGTCCTCTAGGTTCGTGCTGCTCACACGTTGTCCAGGGGCCAACCGCATCAGCCTCCCCTGGAAACTTGATAGAAATGCGGGATATCTCAGGACCCAGCCCTGACTGAGAATCTGCATCTTTCCAAGATCCCCAGATTCTCACACCCACATTAAAATTTGAGAGCAAGAGTGTAGCTCAATGTTTCCCAAAGGCGCCTAAGATCCACAGTAAGAAAAACATTTTCTATTTGAGACTCAGCACACACACATCTCCATTTGAAACAAAAACTTCACCAAAACAATGCTTGCTCATACTTTAGATTCGCATCGACAATTTCTATTCTACTTTATTCTAATTCCGTTATTATATTTTTTCCTTTAAAGATGGTCTAAAACACTAAATTGATTTCCCACCACATTAAGGTGCTGCAAACCCCATTTGGAAAGCCCTGCTCTGGACAGAGTGTTGATGGGAGTCATCGGCTGTATCAGTCTGAGCAGAAACGAACCAGAAACTGGCTCACCTAGGCAAGAGGTTGCATCCATTTATTTTGCTTCTATTTTTTTCTCCGGAAGGAGGTGAAGGGGGAAAAAGAAAAGGTATCCTTGTGAATAGAAGTAGCTTCAGCAGCTTTGGAAAGATGAAGGCATTTTCCTCCAGCTGGGTAGTGCCCCCTGGTTAGAGACACCCTCCCTTAAGTCTCCCGGGCAGGGCAGCATTAGCCTCTGATGGGGAGGAGCTCCACAGGTTAGCAGACAGGTCATTGGTAGGGGGTGGTGGTGGGTGTGGTGTTTCATGTTCAGAAAAGAGCCGAGTCCTTCCACCAGAAGAGCCTCACTGGGAAAGGCAAAGGTGTGCACTCACCTTCAGAGGGCCCAGGCGCCTGCTTCCCCTGTTCTGTGACTTGAAGGCTCACAGGAATGTCCAGAAACTTTTCATAGCAGTCTCCGTACCACACAAGAAGCTCTTGGTTCGGGCAGATCTCCTTGCAGCTCTCATAAAAGATCTGCCCTTGACACTGCACGGCAACTAGGTTCTGCTCCTTGGGGAAACGGGCACAGTTGACATAGGACATCCAGTTCCCTGCACCTCCTTTGCCATCTATAAAGTGGCTCAAATGACCATCTTCAAAGATCTAAATAAAATAAAAACAAAGTTTAAAATGTATTCCCCCCACCCTATAAAGTAAACTTACTTACTAAAAATTTATAGTCCAAATCTCAAACATGAGTCTACTGAATATATTTATTATTTATTAGTATTAAGCCCAAATAGAATTATTAGCTTAAGAATAACTCTATAGGTGCTGTGACATTCTTTCTTTTCTTTCTTTCTTTTTTTTTTTTTTAAAGATTTTACTTATTTGATAGAGAGACACAGCGAGACAGGGAACACAAGCAGGGGAAGTGGGAGAGGGAGAGAAGCAGGTTTCCTGCCGAGCTCCCTGCTTGATGCAGCCTCGTTCCCAGGGCCCTGGGATCATGACCTGAGCTGAAGGCAGACACCTAATGACTAAGCCACCCAGGAGCCCCTGCTGTGGCATTTTTTAAAGATTCTTACTCTCATCACTTGCTTAATTTCCACATTTCTATAGCGAGTATGTTAATTCCATAAGCAGAGAAAAGGGAAACAAGAGAAGGTTGCATTTAATTCCCAACTTAAAGACAACCAATTAGTTTTGTGCTTTATCCCCACCTAGTTGTCATGCATATTAGCAGAGCCATATTTTAATTCTTTCTCTGCTGTGGGCAATTCCACCAGCTCCAGTGTTTTGTTATTATAAGCAACTTTGTGATTAACATATTCCACATACTCCGAATTTCAGATTACCTTAATAAACCATATTCCTAGAAGTAGAAAATCAAGGTCAAGGGGAGGGATCGGATATATTGACAAACTGGAGTCCTACTAGCATGTCCCAAACAGAATCAAGAGTATCAGTTTTTCCAAAATCCACAGCTAATTTCACAGGCAAATGATATCACAAATTTAAAAATGTGTTTTTATTCTCTTTGGCCTATTCTTAGCACACTGTGTATAACCTCTAAAGCATCTGGTGTTGCCTACAAATATAGACAAATACGAATTCTTTGAATGTATATTCCACTGCTACTCTTCCACAAAACACCAAGAATGCATGCAGAGGTATCTTGGTGGAATGAGCATCAGCCTTTCCTTCTCTTCATCTTGTAAAATGGACAGCTGGGAAAGCTTGGACAGCAAGAGTGTGCCCTCTCCCAGGCTAGGATTCTCCCAGAGGGCCAGAAGCCCACACTGTTTCCCACCAGTGTCAGTTTCCACTTTGTAGACCTACCAGAAGCATAATTTCATTTACCTCCCACATCAGAGAATTGTCTCCATACGTCTTGACTTCACTGGCGTTGACCACTTTACCTTGAAAGGGCCCAAACCTGACTCCTTTAGCAATGAGGCTGCTGCAGAACACGCCAAAATGCCGCAGGTCACCGAAGGTCGTCTGCTTGAGGCAGAGACCTAGCGGAAAGCCAAGGTAGGAAAGCCAGTGAGAAAACTGTATTCCTTCAGGGACAGAAATCCAGGCAAGAAGCCCTGCCTACCTTCTGGTAGCTGAAGGGAGTCTTTATCCAGAGTTTGACAGAGAGAATCGGATCCTAGAAAAAAGGGTTAAATTTTATTTTTCATAAGGTGTTTCCCTCCCTACTTCTTGGAGGTTAACCATTATCCTTTATGTTTTTCCTGCTCCTTTTACATATAAAATTTCTCCTTTGAGACTGAGAACAACCCTTGCAAAGTTATGTAATTAACCCCATTCTGCAAATTTAAATAACTTGAGAATCGGAGATAATGCTGGGACTAAGGGCAAGCTAGGTGGGGAGGCTGGAACTCCCAAGTAGGAATTGCATGAGGCTCTCACAGAGATACCCGGTTCAGCCTGGTAGAATCTGATCCCAGCTGACAAGTCCACTGTGTGAAGCATGTGTCTCCTGACCCTCAGCTTCTGCTAAAAAAAACCTTAGGAATCATGCATTTAGGCAAGAAATGAGCCACGTGTCCCCAAGCTCCATACTCTGATGGGAAATATGTACACTTCGCCACCAGACTTGGGACAGTCTCAGAGCCACCTTGATGCCCCCCTTTCCCACTCCTGCTCCCACCTGTATTCCCAGCCAATCTGACTCCCTCCCAATATGACCACCTTTACCAGAGCTGTCTGTGGGGACCAGGAAGCCGGAAATAGCATGGTGCAGCGGGGCGGAGTGCTCCACGCTGGGAATGACCCCGAACAGAACTAAGTGCAGGTCCTCCTGGGTGAAGTGGTAACGGTGAGACGACTTTCCTGGTTGGCTCGGGAGTTTGGAACCCTCCTCAGACCGCTTGCTGGGTGAGTAGTGTAATAACTGAGGCGTCTTCAGCCCCTCCGGCAACAAGGAAGCATTTGCAGCCGACGGCGGAATTAAAATCTCAGGTCCACAACACTGCCCATTGTCGCTTCGGCCACTAATGTGTCCCAAGTCTTCACTGGTGGCGCCTGTATACTCGTGGCTGCTGTTGAAGCGAGGCACCTCTCTGGGGAGGTGGGGGACTGGGAACCACGGAGACAGCTTGCTGTACCAGGGCAGATCGTAGAGCGGCTCCCTCTGCAGTGCCAGGCTGGAGTTCAGCAAGGGAGGAGCCGGCCGGAAGGCAAAGGCGGGCAAAGCATGGGATGCAGACACTGCGGCCTCCAGCTGCGGGAAAGGTTGGAAGTCTTCCTCCGCAGTGGTTAGCATGTTCCCATAGTGGCCATAGGACGGGAAAGGCATGTAGTAGGCGTCCAGGTGTTGAGGGGTGCGCTGGATCCTTTCGGGCGCGTAGCACACCTTGTCCTGGGGTCCAGCTTCACCTGGTGGCCGCAGAGCCATCCCCGGCAACAGCGCGCCGCGCGTCTGCGGGAAAGCAAGCGCAGCTGAGGGGCGCGGGGCGCGGCGGCCCCGCTGCCACTTGCCTACCCTCCACCATCCAAGTTAGCCCCGGGTCCAAGGGAATCGCATAAAGCTCCCAGTTCGATCCCGCAAGCCCTACCCCCACAAACAAGGCAAAACAGAACTGCAATGCAAACACACACACAAAAACCCCAAACGAAAAACCTTCCGGGATCTTGCTCGACTCCAAGTTCCCGTAAGTGTCGCTTTTGCCTTCTCTCCCCCAAGCACACCTTGACCAAGCACAGCTGGTTTCCAACAACCCATTCTCTACTACCGAACCCAAACCCGGCTCCTGCAAAATCCTTCTGAAGTTCCCTCTTCCGCCCGCTCCTCTGCTCTACGAAACTCTTTTACAGAGTGGGTCGGAGCCCCCCGGGCCCTCCTACTCCAGGGGACTGGAGCCGAGCGCGAGGCCTTACTGGGCTTTCGAGCAGGCGGCTGCTCCAGGAGCTCCTGGGTACCCAGAGGCGAAGGCAGGGTCAAGGGCCCCCGGGCGGTTCGTGCAGAAGGAGACGCGCTCCCGGAGCCAAGGAGAGGTCCGAAAGGCCGCCGCCCCTCCTCGAGCATAGGGTCTGACCCCGCGGACCCACGGGCCCCGCTGCCGCGACGAGGAGGGCGCCACCTTGGGCTCTCCTCAGAGCTCCGCAGCCGGCGCCGGGTTTGCCACGTGGGCCGAGTCCCGCCACATTCCCCAAGTCCCTCCGGGAACCCTGGTCACTCCACCTGGGGGGTTAGGGAGCCTGGGGTCGCAGACAAGGACGAGCCTCAGGCCAGGTGGGAGAGACGCCTCGGCGGCCACCGCCCCCACACCGAAAGGATAGCGTTTTAATGGACACAAGTTCACCAAGGCCGAAGAAGGGAGCCCCTTCAGGGCCGGCGGGTCTCGAGGGCAAGATCAATGAGCCCAATAAGGAAACCCAGCGGGGTCGTGACTCAGAAATTAAAGAACACGGGGTCAGGAGAAGAGGTCAGCCACGACGAAGCATCTGTGTCTCCTCCTGAGCCCCCAAAGGCGCTCGACTCCTGCCCTCCTCTGACCGCAAAGATAAGCCACTTGGGGCTCGCAGACCACTTAAGGAGTGAAAGCCCCAAGCGGGCCAAACGGCCACCCAGGACGAACTCCGCCAGCGCCTGCTTCCTACGCTCCCCCACCGCCCAGGCGGCCGACGGCCCCGGGCCACCGCGGCGCCCCAGCCCGGCACCCACCTTCTAGAGCGCCGCCACTGGGCGGGCGCCTCCAGGACCCTGACGGTGGCGCGGGCTCCGCACCGGCAGGCTTTGGGCGCGCCGGGAGGGTCGAGCGGGGGGTTTAAGAGGGCAGCGGGCGGGCGGGGCCGCGGGGCATAGAGAGGGCGAGGGTGGGGAAGGGACGCGGCCCACGCAGGTCCTCAGTCTGTCTCCTCCCCGCCCACCGCAGCCATTGGCCGACGCTCCCTTTAGCCCTCCAGTCCCCAGGGGGTCGCGCATTTAACTCCTCAGGTCTCCAATCCCTTCCCGGGACCCTGCCGAGAGCGCTCGCCGTCAGCCTTCTGCGGCTGGCACCATTGCCCCTCCAGGTTCGAAAGCCTGGACAGGAGTTGCCAAGGGTCCCGGATAAGGCCCGGTGCTCACGCATCGACCCCGAACCCGCCGGGTAAGGCTGAGACTTGCGTCTCGGGGTCTCGCCCCTGCCTCTCGGCTTTTGAGTTCCCAAGAACCAAGCCTGGCCGAAGGCGCCGTCAAGCCCCAAGGACCGGGTGGGTGTTTGTCCCTGATACCTCGAGGGGAGGCTGGCACCGGCCGCCCCTTGGGCTGGGAAGCGGGGCCTCGCGGGTCGCGGGTGGGGGCACCTGGACGCGGTGGGCTCGGCGTCCGGGACGCTTCCGAGGTTTCCTGGGGGTCGTTTAGCCCTCTCCGGGACGTTTTCTCAAGTCGCTTTTCGAAGTCGGTGCTCCCGCCCTTTGCGCCGCCGCGGCTGCCCCGGGGGAAGGCGCCAGACCCCGATGCGCGGGGCTCAGAAAAGCAGGGTCCAGACCCGTACTCGGCGCTCGAAGACTGCATTTTTATTCTGTGTACCGACCACTGAGGGAAAGAAAGGAGCACTTAGGGCCATTCACATTCACATGTAAGCATCTAGGGTGGGGGAGAAACCCTTGTAATGCCGGGTGACCTTGGCCAGGTTTCTTGCCGCCCCAGCCGCTGCTGCTTTGCAAAGTGGGGCGTAAACCCTCACGCCAGGCCTGACCTTGGCTGGTTACTAAAGAAGGAGGGCGGGAAAAGGAGGAAGCATCCAGACGGCTAAGAGACGCGGGCTAAGGTCCCAAAGCTGGCGGAGGAGAGAGACCCTTGGTCCGGCGCAGCTTCCTCCATGGCCGCACCGACCTTCGAGAGCCGCCGCAGCCGGGCGGGCGCCCAGGCCGCGGGCGCGGCGATGCGGGAGCAGGGAAGGAATGCGTGGGGGCCCGCGGTCTTCGAGGGCCCCTGGAGTGCGCGCCTGGCCGCGTCCCGCTTGCACGTGCGGGGCCAGGTCACCGCGCCCGCCCTCGGTCCGCGGGGCCAGCGCTGCTCGCGTGCAGACCTGTTTCCCAGCCGCACCGAGCATGTGAGATGAGAGCTCATCCCGGATGGGGTGACAAGGAGCTCAGGGTTTCCTTCTCTCCGTGTGTTAGATCTCTACCCAGTGCTTACGAGAACTTGGCTAATAGTCTAAAGAGTTCCCGACGAATCTTTCCTCAAGGGACAGCAGCTCTAGAAAGGGTCCATTACTCTAGCCTCCTTCCGCCCATACCTCACCTGTAGGATTTGAAGACAGGCGCCGACACTTGGGTGGTCTGTGGCAGTCAGGTCCTTAGGAGCCATTTACTAGAGCGGTCACTCACTGGTTCTAGTTTTATTTTAACAAAAGCAACGGGAACCTTATCTTCAAGCCTTGTTATGGAAATAGAGTTTCAGATATTAAAAAAAAATAATTATAAGACTTGCTGGTTTAGAATAATCATAAAGTGAAAGTAGAAGTTGCTGACTGCCTCCTCTTCCTACTCTCCGGAGGCAATACTGATGAATAGTTTGGTTTATTCCTACCCCCATTGGTTTATTTGGTTTAGACCTACCCGCATTCCTTTTTTTAAAAATACCATACTTTTAAATTGCGTTTATGTATGTGGGATTTTTTTTTTTAACAAAATGGGATTTTATTTGTGTGCAGCTTTTTCTCACTATTAGTCATTGCTCCTATCAGTACAGAAGGATTAACTGTATTCCTTATAATGGCTGTAGAGTACAGAAATTATTTTTATGGGTGTGGCTTAGTTTTTTAGCCTCCTCTGGAAAAGTATTTAAGTTGTTGCCAGTTTTTCAACACTTCAGGCAACTTCTGGGAACATTATTATACCTGTCTGATAAGTACCTAGGTGTGAAACTGCTGGCCTCACAGGTACCAACATTGACTTTTTTTTTTTTTAAAGATTTTATTTATTTGACAGAGAGAGACAGGGCAGAGAGGGAACAGAAGCAGGGGGAGTGGGAGAGGGAGAAGCAGGCTTCCTGCTGAGCAAGGCGCCCAATGTGGGGCTGGATCCCAGGACACTGGGACCATGACTTGAGCCAAAGGCAGATGCTTAATGACTGAGCCACCCACATGCCCTAACGTTGAACTTTTTTTTTTTTTTAAAGATTTTATTTATTTATTTGACAGAGAGAGATCACAGTAGGAGAGAGGAAGGGAAGAGATCACAGAGAGAGAGGAAGGGAAGCAGGCCCCCTTCTGAGCAGAGAGCCCGATGTGGGACTCCATCCCAGGACCCTGAGATCATGACCTGAGCCAAAGGCAGCAGCTTAACCCACTGAACCACCCAGGCGCCCCCCTAACGTTGAACATTTTGATAGGACTTCAAACCACGCCGATTTATATCTCCACCAAGGGCCAAGTGCCCTGCTTCTCCACACCCTCACCTAATATGAATATTGCCAATCCTTTAAAGCTATCTTTCATGTGAAAAGTGGTATCTTATTTTAATTTGGTTTTAATCATCTATCCATTAAATATCCCGAATGCCTTAGCTATTGATGTGCTGGGCGCCAAGACTGACCCGGGAAATACAATTGTGAGCAAAGCAGCCCCATCCAGCTTTGGTCCCTGTAACAGTCTTATGAGGAAGATAAGTGTTTGTGTGATTACTTGATGGATGTGCAGCTATGAACTGGGATGGGCCCAGAGAAGAAAATACAGGGGAATGGGAAGAGGAGCATGTCCTGACCTAGGCAGGGAGGACAGGAAAGGTGCCTGCCCTATGAGATTGACAAGATCTGCAGAAGTTAACTAGATGATGAGAGCAGGTGGTTTTCCATGTTGAGGGCACACTTGGGGCCAAGGCCCTGAGGCCTGGAGGAAGCACAGCTGCTTCACAGGACTGAAGGGCTCCTGGCATGGTGGAGACAGCTGAGGAAATCACAGAATCAGCAGAGGCCAGGTCTTTCAAGGGACACTGGTAAGTGTCTTTACTTCCTTACTTGCAAGTGTTTATTGAAGGAGTAATAGGCAGTCTTTAAAAGGGATAGGAAGGGGTACTTTGGTGCTCAGTGGGTTAAGCCTCTGCCTTTGGCTCAGGTCACGACCTCAGGGTCCTGAGATCGAGCCCCCCACTCTGCTCTCTGCTCAGCAGGGAGCCTGCTTCCCTGCCCCCCACCTGCCTCTCTGCATACTTGTGATCTCTGTCAAATAAATAAAATCTTTTAAAAAATAAATAAATAAAATAAAAGAGGTAGGAAGCTATTGCAGCCATCAGGATACTTCATGCCTAAATAATTTCAGCATAAATACCATAAACCAAAGTTCAACATATGTGGTTCTTTGTGTGTGTGTGTCTGTTCAAAGATTTTATTTATTTCAGAGAGAGAGAGCACAAGCGTAGGAGACAGACTGAAGGAGAGGAAGAAGGAGACTCCCTGTCCCGTAAGCAGGGGGCCCGATGCGGGCTTTGTCCCAGGACCCTAAGATCATGACCTGAGTGGAAGGCAGATGCTTAACCAACTGAGCCATCCAGGTGCCCTATGGTTCTTTGTTTTTAAAGTAAAATTTACATGTGACAAAATGCACACGTCTTCAGTGTACCATGAGTTTTGGCAGCTACATAAATCAGTGCATTCCTAGTCCCTCTCAAAATATGGAATGCGGGGTGCTTGTAGAGCTCAGTCTGTTGAGCATCCAACTCTTGGTTTTGGCTGAGGTCAAGATTTCCCTCCTGGTGGTGAGGTCGAGTCCCATGTCTGGTCCACCTCAGTAGAGTCTGCTTGAGATTCCCTCCCCCTCTGCTATCCCTAACCCCGGCGCTCCCACATGCAAGTGTACTCTCTCTCTCTCTCTTCCCCAACCAAAAAAAAAAAAAAAGAATGCATCACCCCTTCAAGCCCCTTCCCTGGTAATCCCTGTATTTAACTACTCCAGAGACCATTGTTCTGAGCTTTCTTTCCCCCACAGATGAGTTTTGTCTGTTCTATAACATCATATAAATGGAATCATACAGAATGTGCTGTTCTGTGTACTCTCAGAGCCTTTACTCTGACCATGAAATGTTTTGATGCACCCTGGAAAAAAGCTCAAGAAACAAGAACACATTCAGGCTTCCCTTTAGGCAGTGATTATCTGCAGCTCATTTAGAAGACTTCAGATGGGTCTTGAGGTTTGGACTTGTGTCCATGCCCTGCCTCTCATGGTTTGCTTTTGCCTGGAGTGTATCATTGGCAGACAAGAAGTTCTCAGCAACAGCCTCACAGTTTAGAATGACGACCAGCGTCTGGAGCGCCTGTGTGACTCAGTTGGTTGGGTGTCTGACTCTTGATTTCCACTTGGGTCATGATCTGGGGCGTCCGGGGTTGAGCCCTGTGTCCCTCTGCCTCTGCTGCTCCTGCTTCTCTCTCACTTGCACTCTTTTTCTCTCAAATAAATAAAATCTTTTTAAAAAAGAGTGATTTTGAGATCTTTATGGCATAGTCAGCCTGATCATTTACCATTTCTGCCTGTGGCTATGACCCATCAACTATCCGGGTCGAATGTGGACTGTCCAAAAGCATCTAGTAAGTCTGCAATGGGGTATGAATGATGCTTGTACAAAATGCCCAGGAAAATGTGTTTTCCCTACTTGGGGCTGGAAGGAGCCTAGCAAGGTTCAAAGACTAACAGTACTGAATAGAGATAAGTAATGCTATTGCAGAGGGTATAAAGTGTCTCAGCTAGGATCATAGTATATTTCATTAAGTAACAAAGGTTGTACAGCTTGGGGGATGATTAGGTTCAAGGAAGATTCTAGAACTTCAGGTAAATTAGACTGACCAAGGACAGAGCAAGGTTGAAGAGCTAGCTCCAATCAGCAAAAGGTATATTCATGCTTGCATTTCTAGGAGAGGGGCTCCATCACCAAGGATTTAGTCTGGTCCTAGAGAAGAAGCAATCTCAGGGAAGCTGGGAACTCTGTCTACCATGTCTTGTGAGACCTAGAATAATTTTTAAGTAGTGAGTCTTGGTGAGTTCTGCACAGCCTGTCGTCAGTCAATTGGAGGTGAGCAATTTGCCTGAGACAAATCATACCTCAGGTAATGACCCTTTTGCTGGAGAAAATTGCAGGGGTTTTTTTTTGCCCTTTTGTGCTAAAAGTCAAGAAAGTCGATAGAATTTATTTTCATGCTTTCTCTAAGCTTTAAAGCTTGGTGAAAGCTCATCCTACAGCGAAACTTTGTGATACATAAAGGACAGTGAATCTCTGGGGCATGATAATGCAGGTATACTGTGGGTTCTTCATAAGACAGGTAAGTAGGTGTTAATTTGAATGTATGAGAACAGGCTCTGAAGAAGCCAGATCATATCTATGATGGGTTTGCATGGGGTTAGGGTAAGAGTAGTATAGAATTGGCACTGCAGAATGTGAGATGTAATTTTATTTTTTATTTTTTTTATTTATTTATTTATTTATTTTTTTTAGATTTTTTATTTATTTATTTGACAGAGAGAGATCACAAGCAGGCAGAGAGGCAGGCAGAGAGAGAGAGAGGAGGAAGCAGGCTCCCTGCTGAGCAGAGAGCCCGATGCGGGACTCGATCCCAGGACCCTGAGATCATGACCTGAGCCGAAGGCAGCGGCTTAACCCACTGAGCCACCCAGGCGCCCGAGATGTAATTTTATTAATGCTAACCCTGAGATAGTGAATAAATCTGTACACCCAGTTACTTAATATTCAGGGTAGTGTTATAAGGACTAGTGCAAGGTGAAATGAGTCCTTTGTCTATTCCTTTTAGCATGGGCTTTAATTCATCCTTTTCTTCAGGCTTTAAGGACACCGCAGGCTTGAGTAAAAGTTGGGATGGATCAGTTTAAACCTTGAGGTGCTCAGCCTCAGTAATTCTGAAAATGGTAGTAAATTTTTAGTCCATTAGGACTCTGGTACCTCACAGAAATCTTCAAGTTGTATCAGATTGATGTATTTGTTATCCAGATTTGCCGTGATCTGATTAGGACTAGGTACAGTCTCAAGAATTTCACGGAAGAGACCCATACTCTTATCCATAGTGGCCTCACAAATTCACTTTCCCATCAACAGTGCAGAAGGGTTCCCTCTACTCCGCATCCTTACCAACACTTGTTATCACGTATCTTTTTGAGTCCATTCCGACAGGGGATATCTCAGCCTGGTTTTGATTTGCATTTCCCTGATGATGAGTGATGTTGAGCATCTTTTCATGTGTTGCTGTCATCTGTATGTCTTCTTTGGAAAAGTGCTCTCTGCCTATTTTTTAATTAATTGTGTGTGTGTATGTAGTTGCTTTAATTTCTAGGACATCTTAATCTGTCAGTTCCATTTCCATAATAAGTTTTTCTACTCATTAAGTTAAAGCTCATATGATATCATAAGGGAAGAATGCGTTTTCATTGGAAAGCCCGAGAGGAATAGCAGCTGAGACAGAGGAAGTCAGTGCTGTTGGAACTACCACTGAAGTTTTCACTGACTCCAAGGGAGAGTGATGAATTTACATGCAGGATTATTATTAAAAGTATAACAGGCGTAACTATAAGAAAATAGTGAGTGTGGCCTAGAATAGTTTATGATACTTCTTCCTATGAGTTTTAAGGAAGGAATTTAGAGTTGTATACTACCTTCTCCCTTGAAACTCTCTCATTATCTATTAGATTTTTCCTCGCCAAGAGTGGGAATGTTGGTTTTCCAGCATCCTGTTTGTTATTTGTAGCAACAGGTATCCTTATCCATGGACATTTTGGGGAAGGCGTATGGACTCTCTGGGGCCATCCCATTGTTTACTTTGAAAAACCATTAATTTGCTTATGGTCTAACTCTGTTTTTGTTCTACAACCTTCTCAAAATGTTTGGAAAAAGCTATAGCTCTATTAGAGGAGTAATTTCTTATACCAGCCTTCAAATAGCCAAATCCTTGGTTTCTGGCTTACAACTATTCATTTAAAAACAAAGGTAATATGATCTTCACATTATTGATCTACCCCGATTGTTATCTGGTTTTTTTTTTTTTTTTTAAGATTTTATTTATTTATTTGACAGAGATCACAAGTAGGCAGAGAGACAGGCAGAGAGAGAGAGAGGAGGAAGCAGGCTCCCCGCTGAGCAGAGAGCCCGATGCCGGACTCTATCCCAAGACCTTGAGATCATGACCTGAGCCGAAGGCAGCGGCTTAACCCACTGAGCCACCCAGGCGCCCCTACCCCGATTGTTATCTGAAGTCGATTTCTAAAATTGCCAATGAGTTTGCTCTTTAAGAAAAAATGGGAGGGGTGCCTGGGTGGCTCAGTGGCTTAAGAGTCTGCCTTTGGCTCAGGTCATGATCTCAGGGTCCTGGGATCGAGCCCCGCATCGGGCTCTCTGCTCAGCGGAGAACCTGCTTCCGCCCCTCTCTCTGCCTGCCTTTCTGTCAACTTGTGATCTCTCTCTCACTGTCAAATAAAAAAAAATCTTAAAAAAAAGATGGGATTAATGTTCAGTCAGTATGGATTCAAAATAAAATAGGTATTGTTTTTAGAATTGTGTCATATTTTGTGCTTTCTTTTTTGTTTGTTTTTGTTTTTTAAAATATTAAACTACATTTGTGTTTTAAATTTTATTTTTTTATTTTGAAAATTTAAGTCCAATTAACATGTAATGTAGTATTAGTTTCAGAGGCAGAGTTCAGTGATTCATCCGTCTTACCTAATACGTAGTGCTCATCACATCCTGTGCCCTACTTAATGTCCATCACCCTGTTACCCCATCTCCCCTACTTCCTCCCCTCTAGCAATCCTCAGTTTGTTTCATATGATTAAGAGTTTTATTTTTTCTTCTCTTCTCCATCATTTTCTGCTTTCTTTGGTTCCTGTTCTGTTCTGTTTGATGAACTTCAGGAATATATGGTTTCCCAGGTTCTTCTTTTTATTTATTAATTTATTGTTATTATTATTCCCCTATCCCATTATTATTGTTTTGTTTAAGTAGGCTCCTAATATGGGGTTTGAACTCAGGACCCTGAGATTAAGAGTCACATGTTCTACCAACCAAGCCGGGCAGGCATCCCCCAGGTTCTTCTGACACTTTCAAGCAAGGGTTGAACATATGAAGGACCTGTTAATATTTGTGCTAGTTCAGGTAGGTGAGTGAAGCTGGGATCACAGCTTTCCTGTACTATCTTAAATCATAAAGTTCTTCATATGGGTCATAAAAGGCTGACAACTGAATATTAAATTAAGTAATTAATTAAATTTGCTGAACCTCGGGGCGCCTGGGTGGCTTAGTGGGTTAAAGCCTCTGCTTTCAGCTTAGGTCATGATCCCAGGGTCCTGGGATCTAGCCCTGCATCTGGCTCTCTGCTCAGTGGGGAGCCTGCTTCCTCCTCTCTCTCTCTCTGTCTCTCAGCCTACTTGTGATCTCTGTCAAATAAATAAATAAAATCTTTAAAAAAAATAAATAAATTTGCTGAACCTCCTTTTGCCCCTTTGTTTTAAAGTGCTCCTAAGATGGACAGTTTTGCTCATACTGAAAGTTCCTCAAAGTGGTCACTTGGCAAACTGCCATTTTGTAACATATACACAAGTGTTTGGATTATGATGAGAATATACAGGGGCACCTGGCTGGCTTGGTCAGTGGAGCACGTGACTATTTTATCCTGGGGTCATGAGTTCAAGCCCCACTTTGGGCATAGAGCTTACTCAGAAATAAACAAATAAATAAAATAAGACTATACATAAGAAACAGATGTTTAGCCTCCCAGAAGTATGGGCTTGGGCTGTGATGACCCCATAAGAATTTATTATGAGGGGCGCCTGGGTGGCTCGGTGGCTTAAGTAAGGCCTCTGCCTTCGGCTCAGGTCATGATCTCAGGGTCCTGGGATGGAGCCCCGTATCAGGCTCTCTGCTTGGTGGGGAGCCTGCTTTCTCATCCCTCTCTGCCTGCCTCTCTGCCTATTTGTGTTCTCTTTCAAATAAATAAAATCTTAAAAAAAAAAAAAGAATTCATTATTATCAGTCAGTTGTTGCTTGTATACCTGCCATCAGCCCCCAGCCAGAGGTTGGCTATCTCTGGCCAGAGACTTAACAACCACAGCCTCTGATGAGTCAGATTTTGGAGTAATTTTTTTTTTCCCCTCCTAAACCAATTCTTAAGGATATAAAGACAGGTTGGAGGAATAATAGACTTTGGAATCTTTTTAGGTGGTTACCCAAGGCAGATTTCACTTGCCCAAGGGACATAGGCATGACAAGACCTTAAACTTTTGAGTCTTAATGACATGGACCTACTTGGATTCTGCTCATTCACCCTTCTTCTTTTTTTTTTAAGATTTTATTTATTTATTTGACAGAGAGAGATCACAAGTAGGCAGAGAGGCAGGCAGAGAGAGAGAGAGAGAGAGAGAGAGGAGGAAGCAGGCTCCCCCCTTAGCAGAGAGCCTGATACGGGATTTGATCCCAGGACCCTGAGATCATGACCTGAGCCGAAGGCAGCGGCTTAACCCACTGAGCCACCCAGGCACCCTCATTCACCCTTCTTTACTCTTTACCCTGTTTAGCCAATGACACATTGTAAGATAGAAAAAAAAAAAAAAAGATAAGTTTAGATGAGGAACATAGTTTCACCAAGAATTTTTAGAAATCTAGGTCGAATCTGAAAAACAGATTTCAGTGAATGACATCTAATTTTCCAGAGAAAATGATGAATATCAATGAAAACTGAGGTCAGATGGAGTGTGTGACTCACTTCTTTCTGTTTTAAGTCAGAAACCTCAAATGGAAGGGGCACCTGGGTGGCTCAGTGGGTTAAAGCCTCTGCCTTCGGCTCAGGTCATGATCCCAGGATCCTGGGATCGAGGCCCATATGGCTCTCTGCTCAGCGGGGAGCCTGCTTCCCTTGCTCTCTCTCTGCCTGCCTCTCTGCCTACTTGTGATCTCTGTCTGTCAAATAAATAAACAAATAAATCTTTAAAAAAAAAGAAACCTCAAATGGAAAGATGCAAGATGCCTGGTACTCGGGTCCTGGTACCTCGCATGAGATCACTGCTGAGTCCCTGTCGGACTTCCAAATTGTGGAAAGCCTCCTTCAACAAAGCAGCTTGTGAGAACATCCCACATACAGTGTTGAAATGCTTCTTGTCATGGTGAATTAGTATACACATTTTATTCTTATAGCTTGGGTGAGGAAGTTTCTAGGATAGGATATCAGAAGTGAAGTGACTCTTTGGCTAATTTCTCAAGGCAATAGTTGACAGAAGTTCTGGTTGAAGAAAGAAGTGGTACTCAAAGCACAAAACATTGCCATGATTGTAACTGAGGAACTGGTAGGGTTGTTGCTTGGTTCTGTCTTACACATATGATGTTCACAATTATGGCAGTCAAAGCCATAAGGAGAAAAAAGATTCATAGCTATACTGCTTTCTGTTTTTTCTTTTCTTTTCTTTCTTTCTTTCTTTTTTTTTTTTTTTTTAATTTTTTTTTTTTTTTTAAAGATTTATTTATTTGACAGAGAGAAATCACAAGTAGACAGAGAGGCAGCCAGAGAGAGAGCGAGGGAAGCAAGCTCCCTGCTGAGCAGAGAGCCCGATGCGGGACTCGATCCCAGGACCCTGAGATCATGACCTGAGTCGAAGGCAGCGGCTTAATCCACCGAGCCACCCAGGCGCCCCTCTTTCTTTCTTTTTATATAAGATTTAAGATTTTAAGGCAGAGAGAGAGAACGAGCATAAAAGGGGGAATGGCAGGCAGAGGGAGAGGCAGACTCCCAGCTGAGCTGGGAGCCTAATGGGGGATTAGATCCCAGGACTCTGGGATTATGACCTGAGGCCAAAGCAGATGCCCAACCAGATGAGCCACTCAGATGGACCAGCTAAAAATGCTTTCTAAAATGCTTTTGAGGGCTGCCTGGGTGGCTCAGTCGTTGGGTGTCTGCCTTTGGCTCAGGTCATGATCCCGGGGTCTGGAATCCAACCCTGCATTGGGCTCCCTACTCTGTGGGAAGCCTGCTTCTCCTCCCACTCCCCCTGCTTGTGTTTCCTCTCTGGCTCTCTCTCTCTGGCAAATAAATAAAATCTTTTAAAAAATTAAAAAAATAAAATAAAAATAACAAGACAAGGTCCTACCAACCCACTGTCAAGAACTGTTAAAGATGGGGCGCCTGAGTGGCTCAGTGGGTTAATAAGCCTTTGTCTTCTGCTCAGGTCATGATCCCAGGGTCCTGGGATTGAGCCCCGTATGGGGCTCTCTGCTCAGTAGGGAGCCAGCTTCCCCTTCCCCCTGTGCCTGCCACTCTGCCTACTTGTGATCTCTCTCTCTGTGTCAAATAAATACATGAAATCTTTAAAAAACAAAACAAAACAAAACCTGTGAAAGTTCGGGGCACCTGGGTGGCTCAGTCGTTGGGCGACTGCCTTTGGCTGGAGTCATGGTCTTGGGGTCCTGGGATGAAGGAGGGCACCCAGCTTTGCCGGAAACTTGCTTCTCCCTCTCCCTGTCTCTCTCCCACTCCCACTGGTTGTGTTCCCTCTCTCACTGTTTGTCAAATAAATAAATGAAATCTTAAAAAACAACAACAACAAAAAAACCCTGTAAAAATCCCGAGATTTCACCTTATTCAAAGTTACCAAGATAGTCTACCACAGTTTCATGATGGCTGGTGGAAGACACCAGAATCCTGGATCAGAGATTTTTTTTTTTTTTGGACCCCAAATCGCTCATTTTTTGAGGCCGAATGTGCAGCAGCCCCTACTCCCCAACCATGCAGGCCCCTCCCTGCAACTCCAACTTTGCCCTGTGCGTCTCCCATTCCCTGGCCCCCTCCCCCACTGGGTGCCTCCCCACCGCTCTCTAGCAGGATACCCGCCCAGATCAGCTCAGGAGGTGGGCTTCAGCCTCTGAGTTTGCCCACCACTGGCTTCGAGGGCCAAGCCCGCAGGCCCTGCTGGCCCAGGAGGAGGGACAGCTGCCTGCGAGGTTCTGATAGGGTCCGGCCTTGGCTGCCGCGTAGGTAGTCAAAGCCAGGAGGCGGGACTTCCTGAGAGCTCGGGCCGCCTCCCGGAAGGCTGCCTTGCAGAGGCGGGAGGAGGGCCCTGAGGGCGGCGTCCGCCTTCACACATGCGCGGTGGCCACGTCCCTAACCTCGACGTCGGTGTCGCTTAGGCTCCAACTGAGGTTCAGGCCACGGGAGGTGTTAGAGGTAGGAGTCAAGGGGACCATGGGGGCCACTGCGTACAGGTGCGGCGTGGTATGGGCCTACGGAGGTGGCAGGCACGGCCCCAAGGCCCTTTCTAGGGTGGGCTGGGCGTGAATGGCTCTGCCCAGAGTTGGGCAGGGGTCAGCCAGGAGAAGGCTGGTGGCGAGAGGGCGGGCAGGGCGCAGCCCATGCCCAGCACGCCCCCGCGCGAGCCAGCTTGTCACTGGCGGAGAGGCAGCCCCCAAATGTGGTTTATTACTCACAGCAATAGCAGTCTTAACTGAATTTTTTACAATGCCATTTTAAAATTTTGCAACCTTTCTTAATAGTATATAAGGAGAAGCAAATGTCTTTTGGATGAATTTCATCTCGTTTTCTTCTTTTGTCACCTGTTCTCCTTAGTGCCTGTGTTCTCCTCTTTTTAAAAATATCTTTTAGGGGCGCCTGGATGGCTCAGTGGGTTAAGCCTCTGCCTTCGGCTCAGGTCATGTTCTCAGGGTCGTGGGATCAAACCCCATATCGGGCTGTCTGCTCAGTGGGGAGCCTGCTTCCTCCTCTCTCTCTCTGCCTGCCTTGCTGCCTGTTTGTGATTTCTCTGACAAATAAATAAAAATCTTTAATAATAAAAGAAAAAAGAAGCAATAACAGTGATAATGGAGAGGGGAGGATGACTGGGAACTCGGACCCCGCGAGGGGAGGATGACTGGGAACTCGGACGCCGCGAAGCAGGGAGCTTCATGCGGGGCTCAATCCCAGAACCCTGGGTTGATGACCCGAGCTGAAGGCAGGCACTTAACAACTGAGGCACCCAGGCGCCCATTTTTCTGGTTTTCTCTACTTTTTGGAGTTTCAGTAATTTGTAACATAGACAACAGATTACTCCTATGTATAAAATTTTTACCTTGAAGAGTAGGATTCTCCCTACAGCCCCAATAGGAAGTTATCTTTGTTGAACATTCTGTTAGTCTGGGACCAATCAGGAAAGAGAAGAGGGAAAAGCTTAATATAAAGGATAGTAGGGACACCTGGCTAGCTCAGTCAATAAAATATGTGACTCTTAAGGTCAGGGTTGTGAGTTCAAGTCCCACATTGGGTATAGAGCTTTAAAGAAAAAAGTTAAAAAAAATTATTATCTGTAGCATAAGATTGCAGTGTTGAGGGAATGGTGAATAAGAAGCAAAGAGAACTCTAGAGAACATAGGAGTAGCAGATACATAATAGTAAATATAATATATAATACTACATCTATTAGCCACCCCGCACCCTATAAGCTGAGATGTAAACCTTGTGGAAGTGGCGCCTGAATGCCGGACAAGTTGCCATGGTGCCTCTCTAGTGGAATTTGCTGGAAATGAGCCCTCTAGTGTGCTGGGGGAAATTGTTCATAGGGAGATGTCTCACTAGAGACACTCCGCTACAAAAGCACCTGAGGGGGCTGCTGAAGAAGCCACCATCATGGTGCAAGGGGTGGGGCGGTTTGTGGGGGGAATACCCCTCGAAGATCCAGCAAAGTTCCTTCCTCCTATACTGCCTTTGCAGCGCCCTTTTCTGACAAAGCTTCAGTGCCAGCTATCCAAAGGGCTCAGATTCATTTTCGTGAGCACTCCAGTGGGCTGAATTTGGGGCCAAGAGGATGTAGGTCATAAAGTCCAATAGGGAAACAAATCCAGGCCTTTTCTTGCTGCAAATCTAGCTGGATTTTCCTTGTTTTTGAAATAGTGGTGCTGGGGTGCCTGGGTGGCTCAATGGGTTAAAGCCTCTGCTTTTGGTTGAGGTCATGATCCCAGGGTCCTGGAATCAAGCCCTGCATTAGGTGCTCTGCTCAGCAGGGAGCCTTCCTCACCCCGCCCCAAGCCGGCCTCTCTGTCTACTTGTGATCTCTGTCAAATAAATAAATAAAATCTTAAAAAATCATAAAATAGTGGTGCTTGGGGAACTTAAATGTGATACGCCTTTTGATTCTAATAGTTAACTATTATTTTTACATCAAGAAAGTGCTGAACTCCTCCTCCCTTCCATTCTGTCCTCCTATTACTTTAACTGTGCTGTCTCATGAGTGCTGGGGGTTAGTTCAGCTGAGAAGGGTATCACCTTCGCTGGAATGAAGAGCCCAAGTGCCAGTGGGCCCATTGCTTCTGTCTCTTCTCATCTGTTGGAGGAGCCTGGGCAGCAGCCTTTGGTCTTAGCAGAGTATCTGTGCATTGGGAAAACCCTGTGGTTTCTCTCCAAACGTGGTCCCAGAGGGCTTCCCTACCAGTGAGGAGACTGGTAGCACTTCATTCCTTACCTGGAATAGATCTCTCTTAACTCTCTGAGTCTCAATCCTGCCCTTGGGAAACCTTAAATGCTACCATTTCCAGGAAACCTTCCAGTGCAAAGTATACACTCCAGTTCCCTATAATATTTTATTTATTTGAGGACTTATTTATTTATTTGAGAGGGGGTGGGGCAGAGCAAGGTCAGAAGGAAAGAGAGAATCTCAAGCAGACTCCACACTGAGTACAGGCCCTGGTCAGGGGCTCGATCTTAAGATCATGACCTGAGCTGAAACCTAGAGTGGGATGCCCAACGGTATGGGCCACCGAGGCACCCCAAACGCTATAATATTTTAAACTGACTTCACTTGAGGTTATAGTAACTTTAATCCTACTTGCTTATGTCTCTATCTTCCGGGTAGACTGTAAGCACATTCTTAGTGACTTAATAAATCAGTATTTATTTTGTGACTCAGCAAAGGAATGGATTACACTGGCTGCTCATCATTTTCTTCCCTTCCATTTTCCTCTGAACAACCCCCTATGCGCCCTCCCCCATCCCCGCCTGGCTCTTTCCCCTTTCCTCCTCTCAGCCAAAATGCTCCTGCTCTGTCTTTTCCTTAGTTACATGCTCAAAGCCAATCTACCCAGTGGGACAGAAATGTGCTTTTCACTGTTGTGACCACAGTGTGCCAGTTTCTTAAGAGGAGCCCTTATACACCTGACTGTCAGGAGTAGAAATAGAGGAGAGCTTCATGGCATCTACACACACAGAATGCCCACACCGTAAGTGAACATGTTTGCCTAACAGTCTGCTGGTGAACACATGTGTAATTCGGCACTCACACTACCCTGCAGATCCCGCGTGGACACCCAGTGCCCTTCCATGTGCAGGAGCCAGAACCCAGAGTCATGTGCTTTGTGTTGGAGCCCGACACTAGAGCTGGGCTAACCTGGCTGGATATTTTGGCCACTAATTTTGAGTCTCAGGGGCTTCTGGAAAATCAAAGCAGCCACGAAGGAGGGTAAACAGGCCAATTTGCTGTTTAGCATCACAGATTCTGACAATCCAACAGAACGTTAAGGGGAGTCTGTGCTGGTGGGCACTGGGCGTGAGAGAACTCCAAGGGGGTTGATGAATTCAGGGGTCCTCATCTAGACTGCAAGGATGTTACCCAGTGATTGGAGCTTTGTTTCATTCTAAGAGAGTAAATAAGTAAATAGATTCAGCAGGATTGGTCTTCATTTCTTGAATGGCGCTGTCTGCCCCTCCGAGCTGCCCCCAGGGCTTCCGTGGTCCTGGATGGAGTGCAGTGTAATGAGGGACACCCCACATTTCTCCCTTGTCTACCTGTCACTCACATGCTTGTTTCATGAGGACTTCTAGGCTGGGGGTGCAGGACGGATGGCCTGGGTCTCCCCTGTCTCCTGACCCTCCTGGTGTTAGCTGCTGTTACTGCGTACACGTCAGAAATAGAAATGTAACCACACTGAAGTGAAATAAATCTCTAGGGTGGTTTAGAAAGGGACGATTCAGAGAAAGCACTCACTTTGTAGGTACGATCATTTTCCGTGATCTGTGTTTTATTTATAACCCTCCTTGGGTTATTCAGACTAAACAAGTTCTGTTAGGAGAGCTTCACTCTCTGCTGGAGAGAACACTAGCAGGAGAGTGTCTTAGCCTGAGGCTGGGTGCAGGGCTGTGTCTTTGAAACGGCAGGGAGACAGTTCAGTAGGAGAGAAATGGCCAGCTTTTGGGACCAAAAATAAGGAATCAAATTTTGAAAAGCAAAGCTTCCGGATGATCTGGGTTCTATGATCCTGAGCGAGCTCTTGAGAAGCTGCAAATACACTCGCTACTCCCCCTTCTGGTAGGCATTGCCGCCGCGTTAGCTTAGGGTTTGGGGCCCCCCAGTGGGGGAATCATCATGCCTTTTGTGCACAGGGCTTGTGCGTGTGCATTTCTGATAATAAAAGTAGTTCATGGTCAGTCATGCTAGGATATTTACAAAGGTTAAAAAAGAGTTGAAGAAAAAAGTTATCTATAATCGGCTCTTTTTAAAGATTTTTTTTTTTTTTTTTTTAATTTGACAGGCAGATACCACAAGTAGGCAGAGAGGCAGGCAGAGAGAGAGAGAGAGAAGGGAAGCAGGTTCCCCACCTAGCAGAGATCCCAATGTGGGGCTCGATCCCAGGTCCCTGAGACCATGACCCGACCCAAAGGCAGAGTTTTACACTGAGCCGCCCCTATCAGTGCTTTTTAAACTCTCTCACAGTAGGAGAGAGAAAGAAAAATCATGCTAGTTTATAGTGGTACAAATATTCTTATACTGTTGGTGACAGAATAAATTATGGTGCATGCTTTCAGAAAATCTTTGCTATGGCAGATAACTTGAAATACAGACATTTGTCAGCACAAAACTACTTTGGTACTGTTCATATTATTGAAAAGTTAGAAATGACTAAAGTCAATGGATATTATGTAGGCTATTAAACTTGTATAAGCCATCTTTTACTGACATTAGAAAATTCTTACTTCAGATAAGAAAAGTGGGATACACAAGTTTGATGTACTGTAGACCCAGATTGTTTTTAAAATGCATATGATGATGGGTGCTTGGGTGGCTCAGTGGGTTAAAGCCTCTGTCTTCGGCTCAGGTCATGATCCATGGTTTATTTTAAATAAAATAAAATGCATATGATGACTACAAGAAAACATGTTAAAAAAAGGTGTCTTAGGTGAATTAAAAATAACACCCTCATTCTGTTCCTTTTCTCTTATAAATGCAATTAATTTATTTTTGGACATGTGGAGAATACAGTAAACCTATAGTGAAGGAAAAAAATATCATCTCTATTTCTCTCAATGGAGAAACTACTATTCTGGGCTATTTTTTTTCCAGACTTTTTTTTTTTTTTTAAAGATTTTATTTATTTATTTGACAGACAGAGATCACAAATAGGCAGAGAAGCAGGCAGAGGGAGAGGAGGAAGCAGGCTCCCCGCTGAGCCGAGAGCCCGATGTGGGGCTCGATGTGGGGCTCGATCCCAGGACCCTGGGATCGTGACCTGAGCTGAAGGCAGAGGCTTTAACCCACTGAGCCACCCAGGCGCCCTTTTTTCCAGACTTTTAATGTCAAATATTTACTTATTTATATTAAAGTGTGGTTTCCAGCAATTTGCCTTTTGTACCTGTTTTTTCTTGTGGATAGAATTTAGATTATTTTGGCAAATTAAAAAATCCCATTGAAACATAAGTTGAAATTAAACTTCTAAATTAGCTGTGAAAAATTGACATTTTTATGTCCTTCTGCTAAATCTTCTTCTATGTTCCTTAGTAAAATGAACTTCTATACATTTGTAAATTAGGTTATCCTTAGGAACTTTATAATTTACACTGGTATCGTGAATGGGAATTTTGTATCCACTATATTCTTTTTTTTTTTTTTTTAAAGATTTTATTTATTTATTTATTTATTTGACAGAGAGAAATCACAAGTAGATGGAGAGGCAGGCAGAGAGAGACAGAGGGAAGCAGGCTCCCCGCTGAGCAGAGAGCCCGATGCGGGACTTGATCCCAGCACCCTGAGATCAGGACCTGAGCCGAAGGCAGCGGCTTAACCCACTGAGCCACCCAGGCGCCCCCTTTTTTTTTTTTTTTTTTAAGATTTTATTTATTTATTTGAGAGAGAGAGCGAGAGAGAGAGAGCATGTGTTTGCTTGCCAAGCAGGGGAGAGGGGTAGAGGGAGAAGCAGTCTGTCTGCTGAGCAGGGAGCCCCGATGCCGGAATTGATCCCAGGACTCCTGGATCATGACCTGACCTGAAGACAGATGCTTAACTGACTGAGCCACCCAGGTGCCTCTAACCATAGCTCTTTAGTGATATAATCCAAAGTAGTCCAAAATTCCAATTAAAAAAAGGGGGGGGGAGCTATGGATGACTAGATGCTGAGAGAAGAGGAACAGCGATTATCGACACTAAGACAAATAGGTTCTAATTGCTTGCCCCTGAAACAAGCACTAGTGTTAAAATCAGCCAGAATCTGATGGTGGGTTTTCAGGTAACATAGCACACCTCAATTTAAACATTCCTTTTCCTCAGAAACCAGAAGGTCCAAGGCACTGTTCCAGCACCAGCAGCAAAGCTTCCCCAGCCCCAGGCTGCCTGGACCCACAATGGTGCCATTTCAGAGCCCCCATCCACTCAGATAGCATTACCTTCCTCAAACTCCCGTGCAGCTCGGGGCCCCAGGACTGACCGGTGCAGATTTCCTGGAGTGGCTCCTGGCCTGAGATTAAGAATTTCTTATGGTTTGTCTCCCTCCTCACCCCATCTTGTTTCATTTTTTCCCTTCCTATCCCCCATGACTCCCTACCTTGCCTTTCAAATTCCTCATATCAGAGAGATCATATGGTAATTGTCTTTCTCTGATTGACTTATTTAGCTTAGCATAATACCCTCTAGTTCCATCCACATTGCTGCAAATGGCAGGATTTCATTTTTTGATGGCTGTATAGTATTCCATTGTGTGTGTGTGTGTGTGTGTGTGTGTGTGTGTGTGTGTGTGTATACCACATCTTCTTTATCCATTCTCTGTTGATGGACATCTAGGCTCTTTCCATAGTTTGGCTATTATGGACATTGCTGCTATGAACATTTGGGTGCAAATGCCCCTTCGGATCACTACATTTGTATCTTTAGGGTAAATACCCAATAGTGTGATTGTTGTGTCCTAGGTAGCTCTATTTTCAACTTTTAGAGGAACCCCCATACTGTTTTCCAGAGTGGCTGCACCAGTTCGCATTCCCACCAACAGTGTAGGAGGGTTCCTCTTTCTCTGCATCCTCACAGCACCTGTCAATTCCTGACTTGTTAATTTTAGCCATTCTGAGTGGTGTGAGGTGGTATCTCACTGTAGTTTTGATTTGTATTTCCCTGATGCCGAGTGATATGGAGCACTTTTTCATGTGTCTGTTCGCCATCTGGATGTCTTCTTTGCAGAAATGTCTGTTCATGTCTTCTGCCCATTTCTTGATTGGATTATTTGTTCTTTGGGTGTTCAGTTTGATAAATTCTTTATAGATTTTTAGATACTAGCCCTTTGTTTGATATGTCATTTGCAAACATCTTTTCCCATTCTGTTGGTTGACTTTTGGTATTGTTGACTGTTTCCTTTGCTTTGCAAAGGATTTTGATCTTGATGAAGTCCCAGTAATTCATTTTTTCCCTTGTTTTCCTTGCCTTTGGTGATGTTTCTAGGAAGAAGTTGCTGCAGGTGAGGTCGAAGAGGTTGCTGCCTGTGTTTTCCTCAAAGATTTTGATAGATTCCTTTCTCACATTGAGGTCTTTCATCAACATTGAGTCTATTTTTGTGTGTGCTATAAGGAAATGTCCAGTTTCATTCTCTGCATGTGGCTGTCCAATTTTCCCAGCACCATTTGTTGAAGAGATTTGTCTTTTTTCCATTGGATATTCTTTCCAGCTTTGTCAAAGATTAGTTGACCATAGAGTTGAGGGACCATTTCTGGACTCTCTATTCTGTTCCATTGATCTTTGTGTCTGTTTTTGTGCCAGTACCATACTGTCTTGATGATTATAGTTTTATAAAAGAGCTTGAAGTCTGGAATTGTGAGGCTGCCTACTTTGGTTTTCTTTTTCAACATTCCTCTGGCTATTCAGGAGTCTTTTTTGGTTCCATATAAATTTTAGGATTATCTTTTCCATTTCTTTGAAAAAAAAATTGATGTTATTGTGATAGGGATAGCGTTAAACGTGTAAATTGCTTTAGGTAGCATAGGTATTTTCACAGTATTTGTCCTTCCAATCCATGAGCATGGGACCTTTTTAAATTTCTTTGTGTCTTCCTCAATTTCTTTTGTGAGTACTATAATTTTCTGAGTACAGATTCTTTGCCTCTTTGGTTAGGTTTATTCCTAGGCATCTTACAGTTTTGGGTGCAATTATAAATGGGATTGACTCCCATAATTTCTCTTTCTTCTGTCTTGCCCTTGGTGTATAGAAATGCAACAAATTTATGTTCATTGACTTTATATCTTGACACATTACTGAAATTCTGTATGACTTCTAGCAGTTTTGGAGTGGAGTCTTTTGGGTTTTCCACATAAAGCACCTTATCATCTGCAAAGAACAAGAGTTTGACTTCTTCTTTGCCAATTCGGATGCCTTTTATTTCTTTTTGTTGTCTGATTGCTGAGGCTAGGACTTCTAGTACTCTGGTGAATAGCAGTGGTGATAGTGGACAGCCCTGCCATATTCTTGACCTTATGGGAAAAGCTCTCAGTTTTTTTTTTCCCCATTGAGAATGATACTCACTTGAATGATACTCGTCGGTTTTTCATAGATAGTTTTGATGCTATTGAGGTTTGTACTCTCTATCCCTACATGGTGAAGAATTTTGATCATGAAAGGATACTGTACTTTGTCAAATGCTTTTTCAGCATCTACTGAGATTATCATATGCTTCTTGTTCCTTCTTTTTTAATGTATTATATCACATTGATTTGTGGATGTTGAACCAACCTTGCAGCCCAGGAATAAATCCCACTTGGTCATGGTGAATAATTCTTTTAATGTACTGTTGGATCCTGTTGGCTAGTATTTTGGTGAGAATTTTTGCATCTGTGTTCATCAGGGATATCGGTCTGTGATTTTCCTTTTTGATGGGGCCTTTGTGTGTTTTTGGGATTAAGGTAATGCTGGCATCATAAAATGAGTTTGGAAATTTTCCTTCCATTTTTATTTTTTGGAATAGTTTCAGGAGAATAGGTATTAATTCTCTGTAAATGTTTGGTAGAATTCCCCTGGGAAGTCATCTGGCCCTGGGCTCTTGTTTGTTGGGAGATTTTTGATGACTGCTTCAATCCTCTTACTGGTTATGGGTCTGTTCACGTTTTCTATTTCTTCCTGGTTCAGTTTTGGTAGTTTATATGTCTCTAGGAATGCATCCATTTATTCCAGATTGTCAAATTTGCTGGCGCAGAGAACCCGATGTGGGGCTCGATCCCAGGACCCTGGGATCGTGACCTGAGCCGAAGGCAGAGGCTTTAACCCACTGAGCCACCCAGGCGCCCCCATAATATGTTTTTATAATTGTTCATATTTCTTTGGTTTTGATTGTGATCTTTCCTCTTTTATTCATTATTTTAATTATTTGTGTCCTTTCTCTTTTCTTTTTGATAAGTCTGGCCAGGGGTTTATCAATCTTATTCTTTCAAAGAACCACCTCCTAGTTTCATTGATTTGTTCTGTTCTTTTGGTTTCTATTTCAACGATTTCTGCTCTGATCTTTTATTAAATTTCTCTTTTCCTGTTGGGTTTAGGCTTTCTTTGCTGTTCTTTCTCCAGCTCCTTTAGGTGTAGGGTTAGGTTGTGTACTTGAAACCTTTCTTGTTTCTTGAGAAAGGCTTGTATTGCTGTATACTTTCCTCTTAGGACTGCCTTTGCTGCATCCTAAAGATTTTGAGCTGTTGTGTTTTCATTTTTATTTGTTTCCATGAGTTTTTAAGATCATTTTTTAATTTCCTGGTTAATCCACTCATTCTTTAGTAGGATGCTCTTTAGCCTCCCTGTACTTGAGTTCTTTCCAATTTTCCCCTTGTGATTGAGTTCTAGTTTCAAAGCATGGTGGTCTGAAAATATGCAGGAAATAATCCCAATCTTTTGGTTGAGACTATTTGTGACCCAGGATGTGATCTCTTCTGGAGAATGTATCATGTCCACTAGAGAAGAATGTTTATTCTGTTCCGTTGGGATGGAATCTTCTAAATATATCTGTGATGTTCATCTGGTTCAGTGTCTCATTTAAAGCCTTTATTTCCTTGTTGATTTTTGCTTAGAGGATCTGTCCATTTCAGTGAGGGCATGTTAAAGTCCCCTACTATTATTGTATTATTGTTGATATGTTTCTTTGATTTTGTTATCAATTATTTTATATAATTGGCTGATCCAATCTTAGAGGTATAGATATTTAAAATTGTTTCTTCTTGTTGGATAGACCCTTTAAGTGTGATATAATGTCCTTCCTCATCTCTTATTATAGTCTTTAGCTTAGAATCTTATTTATCTGATATAAGGATTGCCTCCCTAGCTTTCCTTTGATGTCCATTAGCATGGTAAATTGTTTTTCATCCCTTCACTTTAAATCTGGAGGTGTCTTTGGGTCTGAAATGAGTTTCTTGCAGATAGCATATTGATTGTGTCAATTTGTTTTTTTGATGGTGTCATATTGTTTTTTTTATCCATTCTCATACCCTGTGTCTTTTGATTGGGGCATTTAGCCCGTTTACATTTAGGGTAACTATTGAAAGATATGAATTTAGTGCTATTGTATTGTCTGTAAGGTAACTGTTATTGTATATTATCTCTGTTCCTTTCTGGTCTGTTACTTTCAGGCTCTCTCTTTGCTTACAGGACTTCTTTCAATATTTCCTGCGGGGCTGGTTTGGTGTTTGCAAATTCTTTTAGTTTTTGTTTGTCCTGGAGTTTTTTTTTTTTTTTTTTAATATTTTATTTATTTATTTGACAGACAGAAATCACAAGTAGGCAGAGGAAGCAGGCAGAGAGAGAGAGGAGGAAGCAGGCTCCCTGCTGAGCAGAGAACCTGATGTAGGGCTCGATCCCAAGAGCCTGGGATCATGATCTGAGCAGAGGCTTTAACCCACTGAACCACCCAGGTGCCCCTGTCTTGGAATCTTTTTATCTCTCTTTCTATTTTCAGTGACAGCCTAGCTGGATATAGTATTCTTGGCTGCATATTTTTTCTCATTTAGTGCTCTGAATATATCATGCCAGTCTGTTCTGGCCTGTCAGGTCTGCTACCAATCTAATATTTCTACTGTTGTATGTTACAGACCTATTGTCCTGAGAAGCTTTCAAGATTTTATCTTTGTCACTGAGACTTGTAAGTTTTACTATTAGATGACCGGCTGTTGGCCTATTTTTATTGATTTTGAAGGGTTTCTCTGTGCCTCCTGGATTTTGATGCTTGTTCCTTTCACCAAATTAGGGAAATTATCTGTTATAATTTGCCCCAATATACCTTTTGCCCTCTTCTTTCTTTCTTCTTCTGGTATCCCAATTAATCTAATATTGTTTTATTTTATCATATCACTTATCTCTTGAATTTTCCTCTCTTGGTCCAGTAGTTGTTTATCTCTCTCTTTCTCAGCTTCTTTATTCTCCATCATTTGGTCTATATCACTATAGATCATATTATCACTAATTCTCTTTTCTGCCTCATTTATCCTAGCAGTAAGAGCCTCTGTTTTTGATTGCACCTCATTAACACCTTTTTTAAAATTTCAATTTTGTTAGATTTTATTTATTTCTCCAGAAAGGGATTCTCTACTATCTTCTCTGCTTTTTTCAAGCCCAGCTAGCATCTTGATAATTGTCATTCTGAACTCTTGTTCTGACATCTTACCAACGTCCGTATTGATTAGGTCCCTAGCCATTGCTACCACCTCTTGTTCTTTTTTTTGAGGTGAGTTTTTCCTGCCTCGTTATATTATCCAGATAAGAATAGATGAATGAGAGAACAAAATACTAAAAGTGTAGCAACGACAGCAGAAAAATATATGCTAACCAAATCAGAAGAGACCCGAAACCCAGGGTGGTGGGGCAGGGAGAAAGGAGAAAGAAAAGAGAGAGGAAAAGAAAATATGTATATATATATATACACACATATATGATTAGAACAGAGCCACACACTTGATTTTGGGTGTATTTTGGTCTGTTAGAAGAAACTGCCTCCCCAAATTTTAAAGAAAGAAAAACTTTTATATGTATACAAAAATAAAGGTAAACACGATGAAGGGATGGAGTATGAATGTAAAGATGAAAATTAAAAAAGATTCTAAAAAAGGAATTGATAAGTTGGTTGAAAAAAGTAAAAAGGATGAAAAAAGAAAAAGAAGAGAACGTGATCAGGCTGGAGACTAGAACAAAGCCATATGCTAGATTTAGGGTATATTTTGATCTGTTAGAAGAAACTGTATCCCCCCAATTTTTTTTTTTAAAGATTTTATTTATTTATTTGACAGAGAGAAATCACAAGTAGATGGAGAGAAATCACAAGTAGAAATCACATGCAGAGAGAGAGAGAGGGAAGCGGGCTCCCTGCTGAGCAGAGAGCCCGATGCGGGACTCGATCCCAGGACTCTGAGATCAGGACCTGAGCCGAAGGCAGCGGCTTAACCCACTGAGCCACCCAGGCGCCTCAGTATCCCAAAATTTTAAAGAAAAAAAAAACTAACATGTATACAAAAAATAAAGTTAAATACTATGAAGGGATAGAATATAACAATGAAAATTTAAAAATATTTTTAAAAAGGTATTGATAAACTAGTTTAGAAAGGTTAAAATAGGAAAGAGGAAAAGTGTGAAAAATGGAATAAGAAAAAAAAAAAAATGGAATAAGAAAAAAATAAAATTAAAAAATTTTTGAAAAACTGAAGAATCATGGGAAAAAAGCCATGAAATCTATGCGTTGCATTCCCCTAGCTCTGGAGTTCCACAGTTCTCATTAATCGGTGAACTTGGTCTTGGCTGAATGTTCTTGCTGATCTTCTGGGTGAGGGGCCTGTTGTAGTGGTTCTCAAGTGTCTTTGCCCGAGGTGGAATTGCACTGCCCTTGCCAGCCTAAGTAATCTGCTCGGGTTCGCTCTTGGGAGTTTTGTCTCCTGAACACTTTCCATAGAGCTTTTGGAGGACGGGAATGAAAATGGCGGCCTCCCAATCTCTGGCCCAGCGGAGCTGAGAGCTTGGGGCCCCACTCCTCAGTGCACTGTCAGAGAAAAGCAGTTAATCCCTCCCATCTCCCTGGTCTCCGGCTATGCTCCTAGCTCACCCAGCCTGTGACTGAACATTTCTGTCTCTGGCGCATGGCCCCTTGGAGTCTCCAAACTCAGCAGATTCCTTCCGTGTGCTCCTGTGCTGCTCCTCCTGGAGTAGGAAGGAGGTGGTCTCCCCAGATCTGCCACTTGTTGGGTTTCTGCTCGAGGAGCAGTGGCCCAACTATGTCAGGAATCACAGTTTATGGCAACCCTGAGCTGAGAGTCCATGCCTCGGCTTTGTCTCTGCAGCCGGCTTCCCTGCTTTGATACCTAGGAGCTCTGCCACACTCAGACACCCTTGGTCTTTTTGTGACCCTGTGGGTCCTGAGACCATACTGTCCCCGTGAGGGCTTCACCCCTTGCTTAGCCTCTGGAACAAAGTCCCTCAGTGGAGCAGACTTCTAAAAGTTCCAATTTTATGCTCCGCTGCTCTACTGCTTGCCGGGAGCTGGCCCCTCTCCCTGCGGTCTACTTTCCTGTATATCGCCTTGGATTCACTACTCCACACTTCCTACCTTACAGAAAGTGGTCGCTTTTCTGTTCCTAGAATTGTTGCTCTTCTTCTCTTTGATCTCCTGTTAAGTTTGTAGGCGTTCAGAATGGTTTGATAACTATCTAGCTGAATTCCTAGGACCTGACGAAATTTAGGTCTACTCTTTTGCCATCTTGCCCCCCCTTTTTTTCGCCTTTTTAATGGATTTTTATTTATTAGAGTGCAAGTGCACAAGTGGGGGGAGAGGCAAAGGGAGAGGGAGAAGCAGACTCCCTGAGGCCTGGCTATGTGGGGCTGTGTGCGGCTACATGGGGCTATGAGGGGTTATGAGGGTCTGTGTGAGGTTATGTAGGCTCTTGGGGGGGGGGCATTGATCCCAGGATCCTGGGATCATGACCTGAACTGAAATCAGATGTTTAACTGATTAAGCTAGCCAGGTGCTCCCAAAGGGGTTAATGTTCTGACTGCAGATCACACTTAATACTTTTCTCAGTATGTACCCCCTGCCCAACCCTTCTGTTAAATTTTCTGTACAATATTAACTTCATTCTGTCCAGGTTGGGGAGATTGTCTGCTTGGAGCAGAGAAGCACATCCACCAGCTTTTTGGCCAGGCTTCTCACAACCACAACCAGAAGCATCGAATTCCTGAGCCTCTAAGAAGTTCTATGATGAGGGTGCCTGGGTGGCTCAGTAATTAAGCATCTGCCTTCAGCTCAGGTCATGATCCTGGGGTCCTGGGATTGAGCCCTGAACTGGGCTTCCTGCTCAGTGGCAGGAAGCCTGCTTCTCCCTCTCCCAGTTCCCCTTGCTTATATTTCATCTTTCGCTGTGTCTCTGTCAAATAAATAAAATCTCCAAAAAAAAAAAAAGTTCTGTGGTGAAACTTTGCTTGCTTTCTGGCATCACTCATGGCTAGCTTAGCATTCAGCTTATAAACCCTTCCTGCTGTTGTTTTTGGCTCCTATCATCCCTGTCCTTGTGGGTTTATGCCTTTGAATGGTCTCTATTGTTTTAGTGGGATTTTTAATTTTTTTTCTTTCAGATTTTTATTTAAATTCCAAATACATAGTGTAGTATTAGTTTCAGGAATAGAATAGTTTATCACATATTCAATTCTTAGTGTTCATCATAACAAGTGCCCTCCTTAATATCCATCACCCATTTATGTATCACATCCCTCCATCAACCCTTAGTTTGTTCTCTATCTTTAAGAATATCTTAGGGTTTGCTTTCCTCTCTCTCCCTTTTTTTTTTTCCTTCTTAGTGGGATTTTTTTTTAGATGGACCTGAAGTCCTCCATCCTCCATTTTTTTTTTAAAGACTTTATTTATTTATTTGACAGAGATCACAAGTAGGCAGAGAGGCAGGCAGAGAGAAAGGAAGGGAAGCAGGCTCCCCGCTGAGCAGAGAGTCCGATGCAGGGCTCGATCCCAGGACCCCGGGATCATGACCCGAGCTGAAGGTGAGGCTTTAACACACTGAGCCACCCAGGCGCCCCTCCATCCTCCATTTTTAACTGGTCTCTTCGATAGCCGATTAACTGGTTTCCTATAGGCTATTCTTCACACAGTAGCCAGTGTATTGAAAACATAGATAGATCATGTTACTCCCTTGCTGAAAACTCTCCAGTGGTTTCCCGTTGCACTTAGAGTAAAATCCAAATTCCTTACCTAGGCCTATAGGACCTTATATGATCTGGCTCCTGGCTGTAAGGCCTGAAAATCAGGCCTTATATCCTCCTGCTCACCCCATCGGTTAGTTCTCTTCTCCAGCCCCAGTGGCCTTCTTGCTGTCCTCTGGACACCAGAGCTGGTTTCACTTTCATTAATTATCTGTTCCTATTCCGTGCTCATTTCCTAATTCATTTATTGTTTTTACTATCACTTTGTTGCATTGTTTGCTCTTTCTTCAGTTTAACTTTGTTGATAGAATATTAAAGTTTTATAAACTTAGTAACTTTTTTATTTTTTTAAAGGATTTTAATTAATTAATTAATTATTAATAGAGAGGGAGAGCTTGCGTACCTACCATGCACCAGCAGTGGGGGTGAAGAAGCAAGCTCCCTCATGAGTAAGGAGCTGGATATGGGGCTTCATCCCAGGACCCTGGGAGCATGACCTGAGCTGAATGCAGACATTCAACTGAGCCAGGTAGCCCACCTTTTGTCCTTTAAAGAATGCCTTCAGGGGGCGCCTGGGTGGCTCAGTGGGTTAAGGCTCTGCCTTCGGCTTGGGTCATGGTCTTAGGTCCTGGGATCGAGCCCCACGTTGGGCTCTCCACTCAGCGGGGAGCCTGCTTCCCTTCCTCTCTCTCTGCCTACTTGTGATCTCTGTCAAATCAATCAATCAATCAATCAATCAATAAAAATCTTAAAAAAAAAAAGTGGCCAGTTGTTTCAAAATCAGTTTTATGAGTGCATTCCTACTAATTTGACTAAAAATGCCATCTTTCATATCATATATGTATAATTAATCTATTTCTGGGTCCTGTTCTTATGTATTTATCCATTTTGATATAAGTATTTTACAATACTAATCAACAAAAGCCCCACATTGTTTTTCTTATTCAAAGTTTCAATGATTGTAGGTCTTATCTCCCAAAAGCATTTTTATTTCTAAGATTTTAATTGGGATTTGTAATGATTTGGGGGAACTGACTGTTTTTAAATATTGGGCCTTTTTTTTTCCTGGGTTCAAGATGTCTCGATTTTTACAGGTCTACTTTCCTAGATCTTTTTTTTTTCTCCCTTCTGTGTCTTTTATTTATTTATTTTATTTTTAAAATTTTTTTTAAAGATTTTATTTATTTATTTGACAGAGAGAAATCACAAGTAGATGGAGAGGCAGGCAGAGAGAGAAAGAGAGGGAAGCAGGCTCCCTGCCGAGCAGAGAGCCTGATGCGGGACTCGATCCCAGGACCCGGAGATCATGACCTGAGCCGAAGGCAGCAGCTTAACCCACTGAGCCACCCAGGCGCCCCCTTCTGTGTCTTTTTTTTTTTTTTTTTTTAAGATTTTATTTATTTATTTGACAGGCAGAGATTACAAGTAGGCAGAGAGGCAGGCAGAGAGAGAGAGGAGGAAGCAGGCTCCCTGCTGAGCAGAGAGCCCGATGCGGGGCTCGATCCCAGGACTCTGGGATCATGACCTGAGCTGAAGGCAGAGGCTTTAACCCACTGAGCCACCCAGGCGCCCCCCTTCTGTGTCTTCTAAATAAGAGTTTATAGTTTTCTTCATAAAGGATTTTCATACTTTGTTTTAGCTGTAATCTTATTTTATAAGCATTGTATTACTGTTTCTATAAATGGAGATTTGAAAAAATTGATTTTTAGTGTGGACAGAAGGTATCGATTTTTGTATATTCTAGCCATCTGACCGAGATTTTTTATTCATTCTAAAAGCTGGTTGATTCATTTGGGTTTTCAGGAGAGACGGTCAGATTGACCAAAATGTTTTCCTTGTCTACTCCAGTAGTTACACCTCAATTCTCAGCACTGGTAATGAGGGTTCCTTGTTTTGTTCCAACTTAATGGTAAAATATTAAGTCTATTTTTAATATTTTTCTAATTTGACCATTAAGTAAGATGTATCAGTGGGAGTTCATCAGATAACCTTAAATAACTTTAGGACATTTACTTTTCCTAGAGGTTTTCTCATGAAAGGGGGCTGAAATTTATGCTATGCAAATTTACTAAAAGGTATCTACTGAAATTAATCAAGTTTTTTCCTTCCTTTAATTTAGTACAGTTAACAGGTTTGAGAGTTTTATTTTTTTTTTCCCAAAGATTTTATTTTTGGAGTAATTTTTACACCCAGTGTTGGGCTTGAACTCAAAACCTGGAGATCAAGAGTCACATGCTCAGGGCGCCTGGGTGGCTCAGTCAGTTAAGCCTCTGCCTTCGGCTCAGGTTATGATCTCAGGGTCTTGGGATCGAGTCCCTCAGTGTGTGTGGGGAGTGTCTGCTTCTCGATGTCCTTCTGCCCGTCTCCCCCTCCCCCAACTTGTACTCTCTTTCTCTCAAATAAATAAATCTCAGGAATAAGTCACCTGCTCTCCTGACGGAGCCAGCAGGTGCCCCAGCATTGATGAGTTTTCTATTCACTCATGTTGGTTTTATATCTTTTAAAAACACAGTTCCAGATTATATTTACTAGTATTTCCTCTAGTTTATGCCTTGGGTTTTAGGAACTGTGCTTGTATTATTTATCAACTATTAACAAACCAATTGATTAAAACCATCACGGGGCGCCTGGGTGGCTCAGTGGGTTAAGCCTCTGCCTTCGGCTTGGGTCATGATCCCAGGGTCCTGGGATCAAGCCCCACGTCGGGCTCTCTGCTCAGCGGGGAGCCTGCTTCCTCCTCTCTCTCTGCTTGCCTCTCTGCCTACTTGTGATCTCTGTCTGTCAAGTAAATAAATAAATATCTTAAAAAAAAATGTTAAGAAAAATCTGTGAGATGGGTCAGCAGGGGAATCACGTTCAAGTGCCAGGAATAGCATCAACTATTGTCTGAATGTGAGAAATGATTAAACTACAGGTCAGGTATTTTAAATTTAAATGCAGTTATGAATGAAAATACAATATAAACACATTAAAATCGCCCAAGCCATGTAAAACCCGAAGGCATTAAAATTTATTAAATGATGCAATAACAACAGAATTCTTTATTTACAATAGCATTATTTAACATCAAATAAGCAAATAGCATCAGCAAAGCAATATTAACTTGCATAAATGTATTTAAAATTTCTCTGAATATATCTACCTTTGCATAAACTGCTCACACTAGAAATACAAACATCAATGCAGGTGAACAAAGTGATGTTCAGAGTCAACTCCATTTTGAAAATAAATCACAACCTGAAACACTGTAAGCTTTCTCCTGAAGAACCATAGTTAATATATTGCTTAATTTTACCCTTGTATAATCTTTTCATATACACACATCTCAGATGCAACTTCATGAGGAACTGTACAAATAAAACCCACAAATGACAAAGGAACAAAAATGACAGTTAAATGTTTGAAGAAATGTATCATCATCACTATTCAACAACATAAAGGTTAAGTGATGATGCACTTATTCAAAAATTGTACACAATTCACTATACAAATATAATACATTGGACAGCTATGTAGGAATATACAAGACTTAAAAACAGATCTAAGGCATTATGCTAGATTTTAGCATTTTGAGGTTCTTGCACATAGCTTTTACCTGTAGTAAGAAACTTAAAAGATTTTGTTTTAGTCTATAAAGAAACACCAGGGAGAAAATTCTAATTAAAATCGAAGCCACTACAGTAATTTTCTTTTGTGCAGAGAATGCTTTGCTCTTAGGCAGCATACTACCATACAAATACTAGAAAATTTTAAATTCACACCAACAATTAATGGCTTAAGTTGCATTTCAAAATTGATTGTGTATCTTTGGGTTCTGCAAGTGGATCTGTGCCACCCATTTCATGTGTTAAGCCCATATGAACTCCATTTTTAAACACAGATTAAAAATTGCATTATATAAACTGCAAAAACATTGCTTTCGGTTATTACAGGCCATAAGAGATACACGTGGGAGGGGCATTTTTAGTCTTTGAGTCAAACGAATTCATTGTAGTAAAACAGCTCACTTCACTTGTTAAACTTAGCACATTACATGAACACTTAAATGAGTTTTACAACCAAGTTAATGTATGTATACTTTTCACATTATGTGTTTTTCACATTTAGTAATATAAGTAAAACACTGATTATTTTGTTCTATTAAACAAAACCAAGTACTCAGTCTAACAAATTTATTGTTTACAGCATGAGAAATACTGATAATGAAGGGGACTGATTTTGGCTTTTGCTTCTATAGTGATCAATATGATCAGAGGATTCCTTCACTGACTTTTCTTAGTTAGATGTAAAGCAAAATCCACTACCTGGTCTGAGCCACAGGAGAATTTATCATCTCTTTTCCTTCAAAACAGTAATGATCATGAATTACTCTAGATTACCAGTATCACAGGTTTGCAGATTTGTCTGAATTGGGATGGACATTAAGACAGTGGGCAGATGGGTCAACGATACAAGATACACAGAGATTTTTGGGGACAGTGTTCTGGTGAAAAGGGACTGAAAACAAAACAAAGCCAGTTTAAACTCCATTTCTCGTTTGTGCCGTGTGAAGCTGAAGTCGTTCTGATTCACATATCTCTAAAAATCAACTTAAAACCGGTCACAGTAAACTGTGTCATGTGAGCCTCATCACACCGATGAGGTCACGGAGTTCCGGGCCAACATCTGCTCATTTTTTTCCATCTCTGCTGGGCAACCCAGTGGTTTGGTGGAGACGAGCAGAGCCTCTTGAGGGGCCACGTGAGCTGGTGGCCGTCGAGAAGTGCTGTTCCTTGGCCACCTCCCTGTAGTGAGACCCCTCTCAAGTGGAACAAGGTATCGAAATGCAAATTTCCAGAACATTTCTTTAGTATGGAGCAACACTTTCAGACTGTCTACTTAACCATTTATCTTTGGGCTAGATCTCTTTCTATACGCCCTTATTTGCCCGTAGAGAGAGAGAGAGAAATAGGGGTCGTTGGTACATTTTCCACCCTGCCACGAATAAACAAACACTCAAATTTCAAGGAAAAACCTCTCTGTTCCTAAAAAGCCTGGCTAATGAGATATAAAATGCTTTCCTTTTTAGACATCAAAAAGACATCATTCTGAAATTTAGGTAAGAAAGTATGTGAATTAGGGGTTGGGGGGAAATAGCTCAAAAAAGGCCATCAGTTTCTCGGTATTGCGGCTGTCTGAAACTGACGCCCATTAATAAAAGATTATTCCCCTACCAGAGTGGGCAAGAAAAACCATAAAAGTGGCCTGCTTAGTAACATGTAGTCTTTCTAAGGTTCATTAAGAAAGAATATAAACATATAAAAATCAAGAATTGGTTCCTACAGCGGCTGCATATCATATAGATTAGATAAATGATTTATGAGCAGAATCACGAGGTTTAGAAAATAAAAAGTCTTAAGTCTACAAATTAGGTCTAATCAAGGCATCGATATCCTTTACAAAACACCTTTAGGAGACATTGCTATGAAGATATCTAATTTAATACTGAAGTACCTCAATTTTGAGTCAATTCCACAATATGTATACCTCACAAAAATTATACAATTAAAACACTTAAGTTCTCAACTTAAATTATTGCTTGTTTACATATAAATTGGATTTTATGTACCTTACAAAACTTCGGCTTAGTCAGCACTGCTAAAAAACAAAATAAAAAACACATGGCGGAGGTTCAATCTGTTGTGATATCTGCTGTCAATTTTAAACACACTTATTTTTGCCCGTTTTTGTAGGCCAATGTTGCTGGGGAACAGAATAAACATGCTTCCAAAGCAGGTATCCTTAGTTTGATTGGTATCAAGTCCTAACTTTGCTCCTCTCCTTGCCAGTAAATGCATTTTTCTAAAAGTTAATAGTTAGCAATTGTTAAGTGGCTGGCAAAACATTTAAGGAAATAAAGGGCTTACCTGGTTTCTGTTGCTTTTTAGTTTTTTTCTAGCAAGATGAGTGAATGTAGGAGAGAGGTGGGGAAGGCCGAGAGGGGAGGGAGAGGCAGGATCACACAGGGGAAGAAGAGGTGAAGAGGTACGGTCAAAGCTGTCTGAGCAGCCTAAAGGGAGCTTAGTTTGGAAATGAACGTTTCTTCTCAATTCACAATTTAGATGAACTAGCTTGATTCTGACAAAGGAAAAAAAAAAAAAAAAAGGAAAAAGCACTTGATCTTATTAACAGCCCTCTCACAGGCTCCCTTTCATCTGTTCGTAACTGGAAACGCTTCCCAACATGGTCTCTAGAACTTCTACAAAGATACAACTATGATTTTATCGGTCCTCACTCCTTGGGTGTCTGTACATACAGCGCTGTCCATGGTGTCTGCTCTGCTTTTATCCCAAATGCAGGCTATAGTTTAGAACACCTTTAGTTTGATTTTTTTGTTTGTTTGTTTGGGTAATTCTTTTCTTTCCCCGAGATGAAATCTTAATCTTTTGCACTAGACTGATAAGCCAGGGAAAACAAAGCAAGAAACCAGTGTCTGGAACCAAACAGGAACAGAACAAGAGCATGGTTGTTTTCCTTAAATACATACATTTAAATACATTCAATCTGACACGGGTATGAAATTTGCCTGTCAACATTTACTTTGCAGGAGAGATCTAAGTTGCACTAAGGTGAATGCAGTGAACAGACTGAGCAATTGTCTGGACGTGAGCTTCAGACTGTCAAGAGAAGAGGCAGCTCCTCCTGCAACAGCCAAGTGGACTCCACCCTGGGAGCCGGGGCCCAGGCCCATCTGCTGACCTGGCTCTGGCAGAACTGGCTGGCAGGTCGATTGGGTCAAAACAAATAGACACAGCTCTCCAGGCTGGTAAGTGTTTTGAGCAAGTGAGCCCAGTCAGCTGAAGAGAGAAGCAACCAGCTATCTTCAGTGTCAGCAGTATTTCTGCAGGAAAACAGAGAGAAGTGTCAAGTACTTCTGAAGTTGTTATAAAACACCGTTGTAATACTCATCGTGAGATCATCAGAATACCTGGCCATTTTATTTTTTTAAATTTTTTATTAACATATAATGTATTATTAGCCCCAGGTACTTGGTCATTTTAAATACTGCCCATCCTGAAGGCGGCATCTGGCTGAATTACACTTGATTCTAATGCAGACAAGCAGAAGGCACTGGTCCTAACCGGACACATTATTTCTAAAGGCAGCGGATCCTACGTACCATTTTGAAGACGGAGAGACTGAAGTGGATTACCCGTCTCTCCTGAATGACTGCTGCTCTCTTCCCAGCAATATCCCAGACCAGTTCAATCTCTCCCACCTTCTCCAACGAGATTACTAAGATACCTCGTTGCTGAACTGCCCTTGCTTTGTGACAGCATTTTCAGAAGTGGCCACCACTTGCTTACTCCTTCCTCAGAATCATCTGGTACAAATCCACTTTCAGCAAAATGTCTATCTCAGCTCTCCCTTGTGGAGAGATGCCCTGGGTTCTGCGGGTGTTATCCTGGCTTCAGCAAACTGAATAAGCAGGGTTTGGCTCTCGGGGCATTCGTGCTAGTTTTTGGCTGCTATGCAGTGACAGTCTGAATGACTGAACACAGAGGGTTGGAGTGAGCAAGACCCCAGTGGAGGTTGTCTGCTTGGTTGGCGCCAAGTCTATCTGTCAGTGCTTTTCTTTGGCTGTTGACTATGTTTCCCCCCGAGATATTTTATCCATGTAGGAAATACTCTGTGCCAGGTTCTGGGGATATCACCATAACAATACACTTCCGGTCCCTGCTATCAGAACACTGAGTGGGCCAGGAGGACATAGAAATAGCATGGTCCGAGTTCCGTGAGAGGAAACACTGGGTGGTTGCTGTGGGCACGAGTAACAACTGCTTCTGGGGTTTAGATCTTTAGACACAGCACATCAGGGCCACTAGAGATGGTCTAGTTTAAGTCAGATTGGAGAGGAAGTTTCACCTAGTCCCTTGGAAAGAGAGATCTGGGCAGACTGTTGCCAGATTGTGCAGTCTCACGGTCACAGGGGGGCTACCCCCCGCCCCCACCCAGCTGCGTAGCTCCCCCAAGCTTAACCCATGTGCACGAGACCTGCTCTGGCTACACCTCCTCGTGAAGAACAGTGAACGTCCTTCTCTCTATAACAGACAGTTGATATCTACCTTTATTCCCAATTTGTGTCACTTACGTGATTTTATATAGAACTACTCCATGGCTCTGACTGAAATAGGAAAAAAGTAAATTTTCCAGTTAGTCTGGAAAAACAAATTCTATTGAGAAGTATCCCTGTCCTTAGCCACTTGAAGGCGGCAGTGTTCTCTCACACGAATGGACACCAGTAAGCAGCCAGCAGGCAGGATCGGTGTCATGAAAGAGAACATGGAGTGGGACATGCATCTCTAGAGGGATGCTGCTTGGCTTGGCATTTGGCTGTGTCACTTTGGGGGGGGGGTGTCACTAAATCTTTCTGTCCCTCCTACTTCCTAGGGCAGTCATGAAGATTAAACCAAATGATGTATGTGGAGTGATTAAGTACTTCTCGCAACAGGTAAAGTGCTCGGTTGGTGTTCTCGCCACTATCACCATCATCACCACCTCAGAGCGGGTCCTCGTTAGTGATCGATTTCCGTAACACGAGCCAGTACAAGTAATTACAGCCCCGCTTTATACAAGAGCCCTGCAGCTGAGCAATAAACTCAATTTTGGCCTGTTTAAGTATACGTAAACTGCAGAGGCATACTCTAAGTCCTTGTAAAGGAAGAATCGTTGGTGATAGGAAATAGCCGCCCTTCTCTAAATGGTGTTTTGGTAAATCGCTCTGCTTTAAGCAAGGTACAGTTTTAATCTCCATTTCAAGATAAGTGGAACATAGATTCAATTAACAATGAATCACAGTGCTTTCCAGCTCAACAAATAGAACCAGGTTACGGATAAAAATTCTGGAAACAGTTCCTTAATTCACAACAGCATCAAAGCTATTCCAGAAACACAAGAGGCTGCAGATGACTGGCTCACCCTCTGTGCACACATCAGTATTACGGTGACAAGGACGGGTTAATGGCCAGTCATCACTCATGGATTAGAAGGGATACACTGTACCTATTACCCCTGGAGGAAACAAGAGCCTCTGACAGACCGTTCTTTGGCCTTAACATTCACACGAACGAAGTACAGATGGGTAAGCAAGATTCAAGACAGGGACTGGGAAAAACAGGGAAAGTGGGAGTGACACGAATGGTCCAGGCTAGATGACAACAGGCAGAGCCTTCTTACCCTGCATCCTGACGGGTACTTGGGATGGGCAGAACATCCTGTATTTACTGAAAGCTGCTTTTTGTGGTGCTGATCATTCCATCTCAGTTTTAGCGGGCACCCTTTGGGCACCTAGATGTGCATGCAGGTAAATACCCTGGGCCCACCGGCCCACCTTCCCTGCACCTCTGCCTCTCCACTGTGCCCAGGCCCCCTCTGTGGATTAGTCGATCCAGCCTGGGAAGTCCCTGCTGCATTCTGCTTCTTGGAATGGTCCCCCTCACTTCCAGGAGGGATACCCCCCCACACACTTGCTGTGTGGAGTTGGCCAAATTCCCTAATTCTGAGACTCAGTCTCCTCATCGATGAGCGTGGGGAAGGGCTAAATCTCTGATGGGCCCTGAATGTCCCTGTATGCTAGAGACCGAATGGTATGTTCCCTTTCTTCATGTCAGAGGCTTTTCCCTCCTAAGATGAAGTTTCCTAGTGCCTGACACTGAGGGCTCTTCTCAACATGGAGCTGAATCTTCACTGTCTGCCTGTCCTACAGAATGTGGGAAGGTTTCTTTTCCCTTTAGGATCTATAAAATGAGAGAAAGGAAAAGCAACCAATTTTTGGGGAGGGGCCTTCTCCAATGTTACTTGGATAAAACCTTTAGAAAGGTATCACGGGAGCTCTGTGTCCCCTTTGGGGAAGTGGGACGTAGAGTGCAGGGACTGGGAATGCACCCTTTGGGGTCAGCCTGCCTGGGATCCCTTCTTGGTGTGACAGAACCTCAGGTGAGTCATGAAACCCTCAAAAGAGTAGTTCTACCATACAGTTGTGATGTGGTTTAAGTGATCTAGTTTAAACCAAGCCTATAGCAAACAATCATGCTTGTGGTAAATGCTCGATACCTGTTGGTTGTTTCTGGAAAGATTATGAAGATGCCTGGGTGGGCTCAGTTGGTTAAAAATCTGCCCTTGGCACAGGTCATGATCCCAGGATACTGGGATCAAGCTCCGAGTGGGGGGAGGTGTCCCTGCTCAGCGGGGAGTCTACTTCTCCCTCTGCCCTCTGCTCCTCCTGCTTGTGCTCTGACAAATAAGATCTTAAACAAACAAAAAGATTACGAGTGCCTGCTTTGTGGGGGTGCTGGCCTAGGCTGGCACATAGTCATACTTGAAGGTGGCCGGAGGGAGGTCTCATCCTGTGGTTGTGGGTTCAGGGAGGAAAATGTGATCCTGGCCCCAAATGCTTTCTTCCTCCCACAGAGCTTCGATGTGCCCAGAGGTTAAGCTCCCTGGCACTTCTGGGTTAAAATGGGCTATTCTTTAGTGGACGCCTAATTATACTAATGTCATTGTTCCTCTGGGAAGTGCCATCCTAGGTTTTAAGCATCTACTTTATGCACACAAGGCATCAGTGGGTTATGTGGCCACTCTCTGTAGAAGTGCAGTGGGGTAGGGAGTGGGGTGGGGGAGGCAGGACTGGCAGCAAGATGGCAGCCCAGTAAGGGGCTTCAAACTCCAATAAATGGCACATTTAGAGTTTAAACACAGGGCCAATATGAAATATATTCTATTTTCTATATGATTCACTATAGCAACATTGACCATTTAGATGAGCTGTGTATCTGGGTACTTAGAGAAAACATCTATAGAACTCCCCACCCATGGGCCTCTCTGCAATGCATGACTATGGTTCTATTTTTTTTTTTTAAGATTTTATTTATTGATTAGACAGACAGAGATCACAAGTAGGCAGAGAGACAGGCAGAGAGAGAGAGGAGGAAGTAGGCTCCCTGCTGAACAGATAGCCCGATGCAGGGCTCCATCCCGGGACCCTGGGATCATGACCTGAGCCGAAAGCAGAGGCTCTAACCCACTGAGCCACCCAGGCGCCCCAACTATGGTTCTTTTTTTTTTTTTTTTTTTTTAGTATTTTATTTATTTGCGAGACAGAGTGTGCATGTGTGCACGCATGAGTGGGGGTAGGAAAGGGATGTCAGAGGGAGAAGCAGACTCCCTGCTGAGCAGGGAGCCCATTCAGGGCTCGATCCCATGACCCTAGGAGCATGACCTGAGCCAAAGTCAAGAGTCAGATGCTTAACTGACTGAGCTACACAGGCACCCTGGATCTATTAATTTTACTTTTTATTTTATTTATTTATTTGACAGACAGAGATCACAAGTAGGCAGAAAGGCAGGCAGAGAGAGAGGAGGAAGCAGGCTCCCTGCTGAGGAGAGAGCCCGAGGCGGGGCTCCATCCGAGGACTCTGGGATCATGACCTGAGCTGAAGGCAGATGCTTAATGACTGAAACACCCAGGCGCCCCATGGATCTATTACTTTTTAAACTTGGATATTAACAAAACCACCCAAGATCCACTTATTTTGTAGGAAATTGAACATTGATCCTACATTTTCTCCACTGAGAGAGAATTTTTAAGTTAAAAAAAGTTATCTACTGCTAAGGAGTATATCCCTTAGCTTCAGAGGGCCCCTGTGGGCTCACTTATCTACATGCTAAACTGCTTCCAGAGCCTTCCTGTTAACAGATCTGCTTTGCACACAATTCAGTTGGGTTCTAAGTACCAATTATTCTTTTTAAAGATTTGATTGAACACGGTAATATCTTTCTCTTTAGAACAAGTGTTGAAGATAATAGACAAATAATATACATGACTGTTGCCCAAACAAAATGAAATACAGAGAAAACCCTTAAGAAGAATAAACATACACTTAATTAAGGGATAGACAACAATTAGCTCCTCTTCATCCTCCTGAAGATCTAACATCATGATTCAGAAAAAGTAAAAATAAAAGTTTGCTCAAACGTGACTGATTCATTGCTGCTTTTTTGGCTATCATAATATCATTTCAGAGCAAAATTAGTGTTCTTAATTCATACCACCACCATTAGCTCAATTAAAATGAATTTAAAGAAATAATTATTCATAGAAAATCACTGTATGCCACATAAAATTACAAGGTATTTTTCAAAATCACCAAGTGTTATAACTATCTTCAGTCTACTTGCTGACAATGTATCTGCCAGTTTTGGTCTATAAAATACCCACGTTCACTTTACTACCCTATTCACCCTGTGCTATTTCTTACCCGTGATGCATCTCCCTCCTGCTTAATCATATCCATTCCAGGCAGCTGGTTTGGGAAAAGGTTGCCTCCCCTCAGAGCAGGATCATTAACCTGAGGGCACAAGACAGCACAGTGGCTACCTTCAGTGGCACGTCCAAAACCAACCATCAATCTTCCTCCTTGTCTTGGTTTTTAGGAACAGAATTATGGAGAAAGAGGACTCTATAAAAACAGCTCCATCACTGTATCCACTCTCCCACGTATAGATTTGGGGGGGGGGGGTGGAATATGGAGGAACAAGAAAATAAAAGTCACACTAACTGCCTTCAAAATTAAAATTTTCCTTCTGTGTAGAAATTTGACAGAGACAATAATACTAGAAACATTTTCATGCCTTAATATGTTCACCTTTTTGGCTGGTTGTAATGATACTAATGACTCGTATATGGGACTTTAAAGTCATCTGAGAAGCTCCTAGTATCTTTGCTATTTAAGTTAGTTAATTGATTAGCAAGAGCAAGTCTGAGTACCCAAACAGTGCTGAATTTGGGGAATCTTCTACAACCAAGTGAACTATTCATTAGCATTCATACAATTAGTAAAGGTACAAATACTAATACTGTATAGGACTGATTTTGTCTGAAGAAACACGCTAGAGTTGTATTTTTTTGGCTTCTCAAATTAATTCTGATACTCAAAAGGTTTAAGTCTATGCAAAAGTTTCTATACAGAAGTGATCTGGGTTATTAAAAATGCACCAGTTTACTTCCAGATAGGCTGAGACTAGACTATGTCAGTGGCCCTGGCTTTATAGTTTCCCTAGAAAGAGAATCAGGAACCACTACTGGTTTCTTTTTGTAGAAAATACAAAATCAACACCATGTTTTCTCCACTGAAACGATTAAGAGTCTATCTTTAATTATGTCTCTTTAATTTACCCAAGTAAGCATTTAGCCACCATCAATTCAACTACAAGAAGTGCAAATTATTACACACACAGAGCTTTCTTAAATTGCAAAGGGCTTTGAATTTTCTCATGCACTACTCTGCATTTTTATTAACATCTTATAGAATAAAACGCTGAGGTGCTGTAAAATTTAGTAAAATTTTCACACAAATTGTGGTTTACCAACATCAGATTAAATAGACCTAATCAAACTCTGAATCTTTCACCATTCTCACAATTCTCATCTAACTGGAATATCCAGTTCTGTCAGTGACTTACTAAGTCATTTAAACCCTCCATGCCTCGATTTCTCCATACATGAAGTAACACTCAGGGTCCTTGCCACATCTCTACTTTGCATGAACTACTGAGGTAGTAGAATGCCAAGCCATTTTGTGCCCTTTAGAAAGAAGTCTTCTGTAAATACGATTTAAAAATTACCAACTGATATTTTTACCTGTGGCTCAGCTGCCTCAGATTCTGAATCCCCGGCTGACTGAGGTAACAGTGTGCTGAGTCTCTTTGCCACCAAGTGAAGTTGGTGTGCTCTTAGGGATAGTAGAATCACTACAGCCTTAGTCAGAATTACAGTCTCAAGCAGAAGCCTTTTAAAAATATTGGCCAGAAAATTATGGCACCCACATCCTCAAGATGATGGATTAGAACAGTTTTTGGATGACCGGTGTCATTTAAAGCTAACTGGGTGGGGACCGGGCGGGGGATGGAGTGGGGAATAAAGCTAACGGGATGGCAGGCAGTAAGTTCGGCCTTTGCGATTCATCTGATTTTTCATTTAGAAGAAAATCAGTTCTTTAGCTATAAATCCAAAATAAAGCCATTTAGGAAACACATTTACCATTCCATTTTTAGAGATTCACTTTAGATACTGCTAAGTTCCTCAAATGATTTAAGTGACAAAGTTAAGAAATACTTTCAAATATCCTTGAGCCGTCAAGAATCCTTTCATGTTTATTTCGTCATTAACAAGTATTTCTGTTAATGGCACTAACACAGGTGAAAGTAAGGTGAGGAAACACTCATCAAAATAAAAGTGGGAGTTGATGGTAGATGTTAAGTATGTGGCAAGATACACTGAGTGCAGAAATAGGCAAAAAGTTTTGATCAGAAGACAGTGGGCTGCTTCTCAGGGTGCTCACCTGCTCGGGACCCATGGAGGACAGCCCTGACGTAGGCACGGAGGTCACTGAGGTCATGCTGATCTGTCCTGTCATCTGGTTCATGTTGCTCATCCCACCTGTGTTGGTCGCCATGGATACATTGATGTTCATATTGTTATTGTACATGCTGGTGTTTGCTTGTTGCCCAAAGTGTGGTGGGGACTGTTGTGAAAACATGCTAGAACCCAAGGAAAAGATGAAAATGTCAAGAGTTGTAGGGCAAACAGGCAGGCAGTTCTGCCCGCTGATTTCTCAGGCAGTTACTTCACTTACTTCAGAATGAGTAAATCTAAGCTGAAAGAATCCAGGGTGGGGCAGCCAGCAGGGGTGGAGTCCGAAATGGTAAGGGGAAGCGCTCAAGGAAGCTGCAGGGGTGACCACGCTCCTCTCCTTTTCCTAACCTCACTGGGAAGGTCTAGAGATCTAGTTTCCACTTTCACGTTTGCAAGTAACAAGCTTTTTAAAATCTGCTTGCTTTTATTGCATGTACTGATAAAGGATGGCTTCTAAGGCACTGCCATCCAGAGTGGTTTCTTGCTTAAACTGGTGGGGTGATACCTTCTGAGGGGAGTTCCTTTCATTCCTAAGGAAAAGATATGGAAAGCTTTTGTAAGTTCTGATAACTTTTGCCCTAGGAAAATTAAACTTCCTTAATAGTTTATTTGACATTGTTTGCTTGAGCAAAAAGTTAAGAAAAAAACAGTAAAGATGGGCACCTGGCTGGCTTACTCATTAGAACAAGTGACTCTTGATCTCAGGGTTGCGAGTTTAAGCCCCTCTTGGGCACAGAGCTTACTTAGTTTAAAAAAAAAAAAATTACAGAAAAGAGACAGGTGGTCTACAGAAAGATTCCCTGGTGATCATTTATATCAAAATGCCACATAAACATGGCATACCTGTTTCCGGCCATATTCCCCTGTGCCCACCCGTTCATGTCAGAGGAGGCCTGGTAGGCTGGATTGGCTTGAGACTGCTGCATCATGGGGCTCTGGGTATGCGCCATTCTAGGCGACATCAGAGGGCTCTGGGGCGTCGTTGCCCCGGTAAAGCCTGGATCAGGCTGCTGACTTATTCCTTCAAAAACAAAACAGAAATTGGAAAGAGATTGTTAGTGTTATGGTAGAGACTAGGGAGGAAAAAGAGAGAACGTTCAAATTAACATACACATAGAAAATTACTTTCAAATACCTGATCATGTGCTGGTTAATTATATACACCTTAAAGAGACTCCAAAATGGGATTTAATTCATGAAGCAAGAATTTCCATATCTTCCTTCTCTACAGTGGTCACAAGGGTGCCTAAGAACCATGTTAACCACCATGACTAGAGATGGAGAATATATTGTTCTGTCCCCTTATCCCTCTCCAAATCAAGAATGAGTCAAACAGGTATATTTCTCTTTTACCTGAAATAGTCTTTACATTTTTATGTATCAGTATAACTGGGTTGTTTATAAACTTTAGGTTAAGATTAAAGTTCAGCTGTATATAAAAAGTTAACACCTGAATAATTTTTTATTGAATCAAGTCATTCTGTGATGAAATCAATGCATTTTTAAAAGTAAGTAACTGCATCACGATTAGCCTGTTTTGTCTTTAGAAAGGGCTCTATGGTTCTTCAGTGCTATCTAAGATGAGCAAGAATCAGACAAATTCTATGTAAGCTTCTTGTTCAGTGTAGAAGCAAATGGCATTTACGCTACAAGGAGCGGAAGAACTTTCAGAAGACTTTTCGAAGTCATCAAAAAGGACACAGAGGAACGGAGCTTCAGAACAAAGGCAGCAACTCAGGAAATTTCAAGGACAGTAAGGGAAGCGTGTTTCTGCCTAGATGTGTGCAACGTGCAGATTTAATTGATACTCAGATTGGCTGTGAAAGAGAAGTTTATGATTACACAGAAAAAGCTGCCCAGTAACTGTTTCTTTAAAGAAACAGGAGACATGAATGTAAGCACCACACAGACTTGATATTTATAGATAACTCTGGCAAAAGATAGGTAAAATCATTTAGAATAGGAACAACATAAGCACTTAACTTTTATCAATAATTTAACCTTTCATTAAACATGACATGCACACAAATATTAATGTTTATGATATGAGACATCTGTCTCTTAAGACTGACATTAAACAACAAATCAACACGAAGAAAACCTAAAGGCCTTCCACTGGGGTTTCTAGGTAACACTTCTCACAAATTATCAATTCATTAAAGCTTCATCTTTTTTTTATTTTTATTTTTATTTTTATTTTTATTTTTTTTTTAAAGATTTTATTTATTTATTTGACAGAGAGAAATCACAAGTAGATGGAGAGGCAAGCAGAGAGAGAGAGAGGGAAGCAGGCTCCCTGCTGAGCAGAGAGCCCGATGCGGGACTCGATCCCAGGACCCCGAGATCATGACCTGAGCCGAAGGCAGCGGCTTAACCCACTGAGCCACCCAGGCGCCCAAAGCTTCATCTTTTTAAAAAAAATTACAGAATGTCTAATAGTTGTATTTATATAGGTGTTTCAACATTTTGTATGTATCTGTTGATTTGAGTCAGACTCAGAGGTTTTCAAACATAAACACATGGCTATGCCCCTGTGTGTCCAAACGCTGACAGAAACACGTGTGTTCACACACACTCACACACACAACCGAGGGACTGTATACACACACACTTACTTCGGTCACTTTTAAAGTAAGATCTGCACTCAGAGAAAAGGCGGTACCTGAGCTGAGAGACGGGAGGTACTGTGCTGGACCTGGGGGCTCCTGACCAGCCCCAGCTGTCCTCCCGGGTTGCCTATCACTCCCTGGCTAGCCAGACTCCTCTGGGAGCCAAGCAAACAGCTGTGAGGGCAGAGCTGAGACCCAAGACCGGGGGACACTGGGGAGAAAGGACTGGTAAAAGGCGGTGGGGACGGAAGCCCAGTACCGTAGTTCGGAGGGAACGGAAACTGCTGTGCGTTTGCCTGGGGCATCCGGGGGTTGCTCAGAGTTGCTGGTAAGCCACCAGGAGCCACCATGCTTGAGGTCATATTCAACCCTTGTCCTCTCATCATCAACGTTCGCTGCTGAACTTGCTGTTGCTGATGCATCTGTCTCTGTCGAAGATGCTGGTTCAGGATTTCCCTCTGTCTTTGGGCCAGCATCTGTGCATTAATCGGTGCCTAAAATAGGGGCGAGGTGGGGAGTACACAGAGGGAAACATTGGGGGGAGACACAGGTTGAAAAACAAACTATATATTAGAAATAGGACAAAATCATTTGGAAAATAAAATAACAGGAAAGAACATTTTAGAGGTGAACAGTTGGTGGGTGAGGATATGAGCTTCTAAAGTCTATAGAGATGATGATTTTTCTGAAACCCTGCATTGACTTAGAAGGGTACGTTCACTGTTAGTTCAAGTAACCAGGAACTCACCGCGAGAGGCACGGTTAACGGGAAGGACTCAACACCAGTGCTATCTGTAAGACGAATGTCCTAGACACCTTAAAGTGGCAACCTGGGTCTCATTCAAGGGACATTCAGGTCTAACAGGAAACCAAACCATCTGTGCCAAAACGTGGCTTGAGACACTTTGGAAAAGGTTGAATGGAGGCAGGAAGAAAGTGGGGAGCGTAGGGAGAGGGGTTAATAGGGACATACAAACAGTCCAGGGCAGAACGATGAGGAAAGGAGGGATGGATGCAGGGAAGGGGTGCCAGTGCTTGCTGCCAGCAAGAGGAAGAAGGCCATTAATGGGTCATAGTGATGCACAATCAATCTTCATTACTCATGGATTCCATACCGGTGAACTTACCTACTTGCTAAAATTTATTTGTAACCCCCAACTCAGTATTCACAGCACTACCGTCATTTAGGGACATGTGCAGAGAGGCAAAGAACCTGGCATGTCCGAGGTGCGTATCGTTCCCACCAGAGGCTGAAATAAGGCAACACTGCCTTCTTGTCTCAGCCCCACACTGGAAAGAAGTGCCCTTTTCGTGGACTCCTCAGATCCACGTTTTTTACTCTGTTGCGCTTTTCCCTGGTGATCCTGCTGTTAAGAGGAGTGCTAAAATGCTGCCTCACTTTTTTTTTTTTAAGATTTTATTTATTTGACAGACAGAGATCACAAGTAGGCAGAGAGGCAGGCAGAGAGAAAGGAAGGGAAGCAGGCTCCCCGCTGAGCAGAGAGCCCGATGCGAGGCTCGATCCCAGGACCCTGAGATCATGACCTGAGCCGAAAGCAGCGGCTTAACACAGTGAGCCAACCAGGCACCCCATGCTGCCTCGCATTTCTAACAGCGAGAGGTGGTGACGTGCCTTCTGGGGAAAACACGGGTTAGATGAGCTTCGCTGATCAGGCAAGAGTCATAGCGCCACTGTCTCTGAGTTCAAGGTAGCGCATCAACAGTACGTATCACATAAAGTGCCTTCAAACCCAAAACACACATGAGAAACAGGGTTCTGTACTGACGGTCTGAGGACGATGTCATCACACAGGCTGGCGGGAACCGAACGCTCTCTTTCTCCAGTTCGCTAATTCAGTGTTTGTGTTCACTTTATGGAACACAACCAAAGTAAATACTGAGAATTGACTGTACTTGGCAGTGAAAATGGCAGTGTTTAGGGGAGGGAACTACAAAAGTGACAGGCTGCGGTGCCTGGATAGCACGGCTGGTTAAGCATCTGACTCTTAGTTTTGGCTCGGGTCATGATCTCAGGGTCATTAGGTTGAGCCCTGTGTTGGGACTCTGAGCTCAGCTCAGAGTCTGCTTTGAGTTTCTCTCTCCCTCTGCTCCTCTCCTGAGCATGCATGCTAGCTTGCTCTATCTTTCTGAAATAAATAAATCTTTTTTTAAAAAAAGGGGGCAGGGGACGCCTGGGTGGCTCAGTTGGTTAAGCAGCTGCCTTCGGCTCAGGTCATGATCCCAGGGTCCTGGGATCGAGTCCCACATCGGGCTCCTTGCTCGGCAGGGAGCCTGCTTCTCCCTCTGCCTCTGCCTGCCTCTCCATCTGCCTGTGCTCGCTCACTCTCTCCCTGTTTCTGACAAATAAATAAAAATCTTTAAAAAAAGGGGGGGGGGGCAGGCAAGACGGATGTTACACAACAGATCCATGGCACTGATCTGGATCAGATGATTTCTGAGTGACTCTGCACCAAATATCAAGGAGGAAGAAATGACAGAAAATCAACAGATGCCGTGAAAGCTGACGGCTGGTTGGCTTCTTACCTGTGTTGGTACTCCAGGCCTCAGAGTCAAGTTCACGTTGGAAACATTGCTGATTTGATTCATAAGCGGCTGGCGATTCTAAATGCATGCACACAGAAGAATCAATACATTTTTAAAACAGCGTATATTTTAAATCACTTTTCTTAAGAGATCACCCTCCCCAATGTAACCCCTGAATGCCATTAGATACTGAAACCACATAGTTTACGGTGGCATGCCCTTAGAAAGCTAATTATCAGTAAGGTTTTACATTGCTTAAACAGAGAAGGTTATTTTGGACTGTTGCTGGAAATCTGTCTAGGCTTGTTTCAATGAGAACGCCTGTGCTTGAGCTATCTAGGTGTTCCATAAGGCAGCACTGCTCTGTCCCCATTCAGCTAAGAGTGACTATTTCTGTCACGGGGCAGGACTCTGGACTGGAGCTACTGTTGTCCTGCGGGCTCACACTGGGTTAAAAACCACGTGAGGTCCTTTTACTCACGTACTCATTGCGCAACGTCACACAACAACCCCATTTTACAGACAGGAAAATGGAGGCTCGGAGAGCTCAAGGCTCCACTGTTAATAAATAACAGGGCTGGGAAACACTGAAACAGATGGACAGCTTCTCCGGGCTGAAGTGGAGTTAGCTGAGGAGACAAAGAGAAACCGGCAAAGCAGGCAAGAGCGGGAGATGTAGGATCATCCTGGAAGGGCTTCCAAAACTTCCCAAGGACACAGGATGGTTATGCCCTCTCATGCCTAACTGCCCCCCCAGCCGCCACCTTCCCAGGCACCCACAAGAGCGGACCTGCTGGGCCTGGAGACGGTGTTGCAGCTGGAGTCTCAGCTGGTTTGGCTGGTTCTGCACCAGGCCGGTGGGCCTGAGGCCTGGTCTGGGCTGCATGCGGAGTGTGGCGTAGCTTGGCCGCTGGCCCATGCTGTGAAAGCTTGGGTCTTGCATGGCAGGATAGCTCCCCTGGGCCATCTGTGCCTGAGACGCGTACTGCTGCGGGAAAACGGCGGCCTTCTGCTCCAGCATGATGTTCGAGTCCTGACTTGGGAACTGCTCTGGATCGACTGCCTGGCTCTGCAGAGAAAGCCCAGACATGACCCAGTCAAGTAAGGAAAACCCCTGGAAACAGCAGAGTCAACATCAGGTGAGTTTCTCTCACTGTCACATAGCTGAAGCTTTCTATCCTCACTTACGACTCAAGGTACCTGGTTGCCTCCTAAAGAGTATCTTTGTTCAACACACCCCGGTGTGTGAGGACAGAAGCGGTGCTGGCCCGGACTCCCAGTGATGCTTCTTCCAAAGAAAGCGAGAACGAGGCCTCGACTACGCAACTCTTCCTCCTCACTTTGCAAGTCAGAGACTGACCTGGACTTTAAAATGTGCATGTCCCCTAGAAGTGTTACATGTTCTCGCTCATTTTTCATACCTGCATCAATCATTTTAGTCAGACAACCACCCTGGAGCCTAGCTGCGATCTGTTGTGTTGGGGTGCTCATCACCATTATTCCTATTTTGCAGCTATCAAACACTGAGACCTGCAGCCGAGAGGCAAGCTGCAGCAGGCCCCTCTGGCTAGGTAAGCAGTGGGTCCCCCTCCGGTTGTGAGCCAGCGTCTGAGCTCCTCGCCAGCATGATACACTGCCCTGGTGTAACTGTCTTCTATGGCCGACAGAATTCTCTACAGTTGGCCCCCATCTTACTACCTCCTAGACATATCTGATGTGTTTGTTGTTCTTGACTTCTTACGCTTGCCTTATCTGGATCAGAATGAGACAGGTGTAGAAAATCCAGAACTAATGCCAGGAGGAGCGTCTCAGTGTCTGTGTCTAGGGCATGAAGGAGCACCCGGGAGTTCCCTTCCTTCTACTTCTGGGGGGATTGCTCCAAACCTCCAGATATAAGGAGGGAAGGAAAGGTATCTCTTTGAGTTTTCTTCAGCTTAGTCATGTCCTAGGCCTCACTCAGACCAGTCTATCCAAGGTAGAGCAGGAGCCTGGGGCCGCTGCCTTCCCCTGAAAAAATGTGGATGGAACCTATTACCCCGGGGAAACCATTCATTATTGAATCACTGCTCTAACCACACCTACAAAACTATCTCAGAACTTTAAATATTTGCCCATCTTTAACAGAGAAGAAATTTAATTAAAAAAAAAAAGATTTATTTGACAGAGAGACACAGCGAGAGCGGGAACACAAGCAGGGGGAGTGGGAGAGAGAGAAGCAGGCTTCCCACCGAGCAAGGCACACAATGTGGGGCTCAATTCCAAGATCATGGGATCATGACCTGAGCCAGAGGCAGACGCCTAATGGCTGGGCCACCCAGGTGCCCCAAGAAGAAATTTAATTATATAATTTCCATTTTTAAAGATTTAAAAAAATTTGTTATTTATTTGACAGAGAGAGGAAGAAAACAAGCAGAAGGAAAAGGAGAGGGAGAAGCAGACTCTCCCACTGAGCAGGGAGCCCAATGAGGGGCTCGAGCCAGGGACTCCAGGATCATGACCTGAGCAAAGGCAGACGCGTGGCCCACTAAGCCACTCAGGTGCTCCAATAATTTCCCTTTTTAAAGAAAACACACAACTCTGATGTGTACAAATAAATCCATTTGTACTCTCCATTTCCTGACTCCACTGTATGTTTCTGTAATTCAGTTTAATATGATATTACTACATTCACGACAGATGTGATGAGACAAAATAGAAGACAGAGATAAAGAAAGGAGACTAAAAATATTAATGATGAAATGACACTAGCTTTGACAAAAACAATGCTACAGGTGGCTCAGCAATCCCAACAGCCATATTTTTAAATGTCACTTGGAGCAAACCTGAGGATAACAATACCGACGAGGCTGACTTCTAACTACCACTAAAGCAGAGCCAGCCGGCCACACAGGAAATACTTAAATTCCATGTTCCTTTCTCGATTTACTTCAGGTTATATTATGTAACCTCTCCAGTCATTTCTTTCCATTCTGCTCCTCTCGATATGAATTGACAAGTCTTCACCCCCACCCCCCCGTCTGCTGCACGGCGGGCATGATGACAATACTGTTTCTGTGCTTCGGAGAAGCCTCTGCTGGCTCTGCGTCGCCTTCACACAGACCCTCCTGACATGCCACATGCCCGAGAAGGAGGGTGGACACAGGAAGGTTCTTTTCAACAGTAAGAAATAAAGATGATTTGTGCTGAAAAAAAAAAAAGACGGTACCGAGACTGCGATCGTTTTTTTAAATCTGTGGCTGTTGATACGCTTTACAAAGTGAATCAGGAGGTCTGCTTTGCGCACCATTAGCCGAGTAGCCAGATACAGAAAATACGGTGCTATTGCATGAGACTGAGTGAGGTTTACTGTATTATTGCTATAAAGTACTCTTTAAAGCAGAGAATTACTTGAACCAACTAATTGTCGGGAGGAGGAAAGCTAAATAAGCACATTAAGACTGGTTAACTCCCTTATATTCCCATTTATGCTTAAATATCGCCCAAATTACTGTGGGCTCAACCCACACAAAGGTAAAAATGACTAATGAACTGCAGCTACTTCTAAAATGACTTCTGCTAACTTACGTGCAAAGTATTCGTTTAGCACAAGAGCTTCCTATCACCAGCCCACAAATGTAAAGACTGAATAAGATGATCATGGATACGGACTGGTTTTTTAGAAGAAAGGGTTCTAGGTCATTGTGGCAGCAATGCTCCATTCCCGACTTCCCTGTTCTCTGCTCCTTGTGGGTCTCTCCCTGTCATTAGGTGAGTCGGCCCTGACTTTCTGACTTTCAGCTCAATAACCCAAATTATATGTGAAGCACATTTTCAGTGTTTTCCATCCTTGGGCAAAAGTTTATGTGACTGTAACAAGGAGGGCAAGAAAGAAAACAGAGTTAGTTTGTTAGGAGGTAAAAAGCAGACTGCAAATCATAAACAGAAGAAAATGGACAATCTTGTGCCCATGAGAGTGCTGGACCCCCACCAGTGCCCTGCGGCACGTACCTGGCTGACCAGTTCTGGTATCCCGAGTGCTCTGTCAATCTCCTCAAGGCCATCGAAGTTCCGCAGGGCCAGATAGAGCTGGTCCAGGAGAGCCCCTTCATCACTCGGAGATTCTGCCGCAGGATGCGGACACAGCAAGTCATCTGGAGAGCTGCCGAACTGCTGCCTGTAAGGAGACAGACTTCACTTTGGGCCCGTGGAGAAACTAGCAGATTAGAGAACACTTGCTTTCTCTTAAAAGTTGACAAAAGTCAACCAGTTGGCTTCCAGGGTCTTTGTAATAAAATACCATACCAGCCAGACATAGAACAAAATGACAAGTCACAGTGACAGACACACTTTTGTTCAGTGCCTAACACAGGCCAGACCCAACTCGAGGCATGGGATGTATGATTTCTGTGGTTATTGCCCCCACTTTAAGGCTCGTAAAGCTAAATAAGTAACTGTGTAATCGTCTTGTAATACGAAAATTACTTCTAAAAATAAGAGATACACAAGGAAAGCAGGTGATGCAGAGGCTGAGGGACGTTCAGCCATGAGTCGGGGATCACAGGAGCAGACACCGTGGCGCAGGGACACCAGCACAGGCACGCGTGGGTTTAGGGCCTGCCCAATCCCCGTATCACCACACATATACGCGGAAGTCAGGCGTGTGTGTATTTACTCTGCCCTGAAGTAATCAAAGGATTTTTCTGAACGTTAGTAGGAAACACAAAGTTGACGGAGCAGCCTTATTTCATATGAGGCTCTGATGACCCACCTGGGAGAGACTAGAGACCTAGAAGCATAAAAGGTACATTAATGTTTTTGAATTCAGCTGTCGCTAGACTAACACTGGCTGGACTAATAGGAAACTTCTTAGTCATGCATAAGCAGACCTTGTGAACATTTCTTAAAGCCCTCAGGAAGTGTGGCTCTTGGCCTGAGTTAGAGACTCAAGAACGGTAGATCACAAATGTACACGTTATATTTATTATATAAGGTCATCGGTGGTATAACCATAACACTAAATTCCCAAACTCTATGGAATATGAAACTCTTATAATTTAAATCAATTGAGACAAGTTGTGGGGGGTGTTTAAAAAGAACTTCTGAGTTAGTTTAATATCAGAAGGGAAAATGATACTTGTATTTTGCCAAAAGAGTCTAATCTGTACTCTTAGAGTTACCATATAATGTTCTGGAGAAAAGAAAAGTTTATGAGTAAGCAGCTTCATTTTTAAGTCACTGAGAATAGATCTGTCAAAGGATGAAGTTCTCTGACCCCCTTTCATAGGCCATGTTTTCTAAAGACAGCTTAACATGCCACTCTGGCCGAGAGTCCTGAAATGCTATTAAAGCCAACAATTAATTTCAAACAGTTATAATACAGTGCATTAAAAAACAATTTATACCCTCCATTTATCCCTAGTAACTTGCAAAGAAAATCGCCCAATTTTAACCACACCCTCGATGACACTGCTCACCTGCTGTCACTGCCTCCAAGCCCACATTCCCACCACCTCTGAGGCACCGCAACCTGGCTATGTAGCCACCACCACACGCCAAGTGGTGTGTGATGCAGCCAACCGGGTCCATTCAAAGGGCTCCCGTTGCTAAAGGCAACTGCCACTCTTGGAGGCTCCTGTTCTGCATGCAGTTCTAGGGCCTTTTCTCCACCTGCCTCTTCCCCCTTCACTGCCTGGCTTCTCAGAAAGACATCATTAGTGAAAATGGTTCCTCCTGCCCTTCCTGCTTCTCCAGCATCCGCACTCTTCCAGAATTTAGTTTTGAAACATTAAGGGTGAGCGGATCATTCTGCTGCCACACTTACCGAGTGGGAGGAGGAAGGAGCAGATGTAGAAAAGTGGCAACATGGAAGAGAAACACCACATGTGACAGAAGCAAAAAGAGGAGGAACTTCCCCAGAGGAGTGACCAACATTCGGATGTGGTTAAGTTTCATGAAAAAAGAGTACAAGTTAGCCAAGAGTGGATGTTGTCTGTTTACCAAATCGCTTATACCTGGGACCTCACTCCCCAAAGATGCTAGTTACATGAGGCATTAAAAGATTTTCTTGGTCTAGCTTTATTCAACTTCTGTTTCAACTTCTGTTTCTTCCCACACAAGCATACCCCTTCACCAATGGCAGGCTAAGGTGAAATTTACTCTCTTTTTTAAAAGATTGACTTATTTGACAGAGAGAGACAGAGAGTGAGAGAGAGAACATGTGCATCAGCTGGAAGAGTGGGAGAGGGAGAAGCAGGCTCCCTGCTGACTCTGGGATCATGACGGGAGCCAAAGGCCGTCACTTAACCAACTGAGCCACCCAGGTGCCCCTGAGATCTACTCTCTTATGTCTGGGAAGGCTGAGGGTTCGCATCAACCCAGAGTCTCCAGTTTTGGAACAGAGGAAACCCAGTGTCAGCAGGGAAGGGAGGTACAGTCGCCCTTTGCAAGACAAAGCCACCCCAGGAAAGATACATCCAAAGGCAGAAAGGAGAAAAAAAAACTAATGCAAATGATTATTTGCATTTAAAAGAATTTCCAGCATAATAAAATAACCCATTTTTGTCCCATGCTTTTCTTAATTAAAAAAACATCAAACCAGTGCATGATGCTGACTCAAAGTCAAACCGTACTTCCAGGCCTTCCTACTCTGGTCAAGGCTCTTGTCAAGTCAGCCTCTCTTCAGTTCTCCTTATACAAAGTTGTCAGGTTCCTTTTCCCAAAACGAATTTTACTGAGCTGATTCAAAATTCTTATTTCAGCTCTCCTGGAAAATATCTATGTCCCCAGACAGGTGGTTGTGGTGGAATTTAAGTACACATACACTTTGGTAAAGCTGGATCGTTCCAAAACTCAACGTCCACAACTTCCCTGTCAGCCCCAGCCAACCTGGGCAATTGATCTTTTCCAGAAGATGCCTTCTAAACCACTACAAGGCCACAACGTGTCATTCCAGGCTTCCCCCTCTCTTTTCCACTTAAAACTGACATTGTTATTTATGTTAAAAACATCAGCTTTGGACTATACCCAGGGAAGAGATCTTAAATCTCCTTGTTACCCCAGTACTAGAAACTGCATAGGTTTAATAAATTTCCAGCTGACGAAAATAAAAGGCTCCTGATCAAGCCAGGATATTATACCTTATACTCAGAACTAAGTACAGTGCATTGTGGCTTGATCTGATAAACTTGGGCATACCACACATCTGTCACTTCCTAGAGACATCATAATATGATTGGCTTATGGGGAAAAACACCAATACAGACTTCCAATCCCAACTTTAAAAATGCCTACCTATTACCCTGCATTTGGGCAATTACAAATACAGTTAAAACCTAGACAGCGTCTAGATCATGACCTGAGTTGAAACCAAGAGTCAGATGCTCAGCCAACTGAGCCACCCAGGTGCCCCTGAAATCTGTTATTTTTAATTTTTTTTAATATTTCATCTATTTATTTAACAGAGAGATCACAAGTAGGCAGTCAGTCAGAGAGGGAGAGGAGAAAGCAGGCTCCCCGCTGAGCAGAGAGCCCAATGGGCTCGATCCCAGGACCCCAAGACCATGACCTGAGCCGAAGGCAGAGGCCTAACCCACTGAGCCAACCAGGTGCCCCTAAACCTGTTATTTTTAAAAAAGATTTATTTATTCATTTATTTGAGAGAGAACATGAACAGGGAGAGGGCCAGAGAGGGAGGGAGAAGCGGACTCCCTGCTGAGCAAGAAGCCCAATGTGGGACTCAATCCCAGGACCCTGGAATCATGCATGACCTGAGCCACAGGAAGACACTTAACTGACTGAGCCACTGAGGTGCCCTAAAACCTGTATTAAAACAAAACAAAACAAAACAAAACAAAAACCCGACAAACAACAACAACATCAACAAAACAAAAAACAATAAGAAACTCTGGGAATGTACTCTACTTTATGACATTTCAGAAACCCTGTTGGCCTTTCATCATCTGTGCATTTGATAAGAATATTACATTATTTTAGACTAGAATAATCCCCAAGGGACAAAATGCTCAGTCTACAGTAGGGTCCTCATTGAGCCTTCAACTCCCAACTCCTTGTACATGAACCTCAAGTTCATATTTGAAGTTGCTACAGCTTAAGTTTTCTAACAAGTTTGCTTTTTGGAAAATACTGTGGGTGCATCCTTTAAGCTCCCACAGTGCCTTCTGGCTTAGGCTTCTATCTTTCCACATAGGGACTCTTGCCACCCACCAACCAGCCCAGTGGTACCATCACCTAGGGCTCAAGGTCACCTGAGCACCATGTGCTTTCAGTGCACCACTAAAAACAACGAGATTATGCACAGAACATAATTGTGATGTTGGTTTGCAGGGAATAGTGGAACTCTCAAAAAGCCAAGCACAAACAAAAGACCCCCTGTGAGCTAAAACTTGAGCATCCTGAGCCACTGGTGATAGGTGTGTTTTATCCACAAAGCAGTAAGAGAGTTAGGGTTTGGGCCAAAGTGAAATAAAAGAGTTAACTTGAGGCTGCTGGACTGAACTAAAGGAGCTGGAGCATACCCCCACCCCTGGCAGAGAGCACTACAAATTCACTTTTAAGTAAAGTGTCCACAATTTCAACCTTAGGTGTTTCACTGGCCAAGAGACACTTAACGAACTTCCAATGCAAGATTACCAAAATACTCAGGGAAATAGGCCCTCATAAGTGAGAGTCAACATTGGATTTTAGACCTCTAAGAAATCCAGATATTGGAATTAAAGAAATTCAGAAAAATAATGATGAACGTAATGCTTAAAGATATAAGGATGGAACCACAAAAATAAGCAAACAATGAGGCTGTGAAAAGCAGACCAGGCAAATACAACTTATAGAAATGAAAAACATGACTGGACCAAACATAGCTGAAGAGATAACTAAAGAACTGGATAAAAAATCATCCTGATGCAGTACTGAGACGAGATGGAAAATACACAGATTAAGAAAGCACAGTTTGGGGGGGGGCAGAGGAGAGGGAAAAAAAGTCTGAAGCAGGCTCCATGCCCAGTGCCGAGCCCAACTCGGGGCTTGATTTCACAACCCTGGGATCATGATATGAGCTGAAATTAAGAGTTGGATGCTTATCTGGCTGAGCCACTCATGTGCTCCTGGAGGGCAGAATTTTTAAAAATCCCGTGTCAGCAGAGAAGGTGTAACATAGGTCTAACCAGAATCCCGAAAGGACAAAAGAGAGAAAATAGAGGAGGGGTAGAATATAAAGAGATAATGGCTATAAATCTTCCAGGACTGATGAAAACCATGAATCTACAGACTAAAAAGAGTACAGCATACACCAAGTACCAAGCAGTATAAATCAATCCACACTGAGACATGCTGTAGTAAAGGTACAACACAGAAAATACCAAGAGTATTTCAAAAGCAACTAGACAGAAAAGATCACCCACAAAGAAAAATTATTAGACTGATAATACAAACCAAAAAAATTTCAATCAAACATGATCACTTACCACTTCCTTTTTCAAAAAACTTTTTCAGTGGCTTAATGAAAAAGTCTGAATTCTTCAGAGTTTGGGATTTAAGACCTATTACTAATCCCTCTTCTTGCCAAGTCTTCTCGTACTGCCTTTACTATATTAAGTGGTAAAATATATGTTGACAGAAAACTAGACAATTTTCAGTTACCCTAAACACGAGCTGTTTCTGCAGCCTCCAGGCTCTGCCTGTGATGCTTTGACCTGCTGGACTGGCTTCCTGCCACCTGCCTCCTGAAGCACATCTTTCCTTCCAGATTGTGAAGCCTTCTCCAACCACTCGTTGGATGCTCCTTCCCAATTTATTCCTCTTATGGCATTTACAGTACCTACTACTTTCTACTGCAGTTATTAATGTACATCTTATTTTCCAATTAAATCATAACTTTTTAAAGACATGCCCTAGGTCTCCCTGATTTTTGGATTTCTCCTTCTCTATACCCCCTGTCCAATAACTGATGATCTAGTCTGAATACATGAAAACTGGCCAGGACCGACCGTTTAGAAGAAAAAGAGTAACTTCCGGCAGAGGTCTAAAGTAACTTCCAGAACTCACCATGAACCACGATTCTCTTGGATTTCCTGGGTGCTTAGGACTTACCTGTTTTGGCTGGCAAAGGATGCCTGGTCTATAGGCAGGATGCTTTCGGGCCACGGGGCAGTCTGATTTGGAGGAGCTTGTTGTTGGCTGTACTGAGGTCCCCCCATGTTCATCTCTAATTCAGATGGCCCTGAAAAGACAGAAGACAAAAATCCAAAAACTTCACAACTTGTCATCCTGGAAGTGCCTATTTCTGCCACGTAATATAAAGTGAAGTACCTGATTTACGTAAAGTGAAATAGATGCATGCAATGATCATTAGGTGAAATAAGAAGACTGAATTTTTGGTCTGAAACAGAAACAAAGGCAATAAATATTAAGGCCTATCACCCACTTAGGCAATATCTAGAATGCCAGCTCTAAAGTTTTTATAGTCTCTCTCTCTCTTTTTTTTTTCTTTTTTGAGAGAGCGAGTGAGAGCAAGTGGGTACGGTGAAGGGGCAGAGGGAGAGGGAAAGAATCTCAAGCAGACGCCCTACTGAGTTACAGAGCCCTTTGGGAGTGAGGTGGGGGGAGTGGGGGGCTTGATCTCATGACCTGAGCTGAAATCAAGAGTCAGAGGCTTAACCGATGAACCACCCAGGCGCCCCGGCACCCTGACCCTGTAGTTTTGTTGATGTGGGTTATATTGTATTGATACTTACTGTATGGGGAATTAACATTGGAAAATAGAAGAAAACAATTATTCACTCACTTAAAATAATTGTAAGGCGCTTGGGTGGCTTAGTGGGGTAAGCCACTGCCTTGGGCTCAGGTCATGATCTTAGGGTCCCGGGATCGAGTCCCACATCAGGCTCTCCACTCAACAGGGAGCCTGCTTCCCTCTCTCTCTCTCTGTCAAATCACTCAATCAATCAATCAATCTTAAAAAATAAATAAAATAATTACAATAAATCCACTATATGTTAACATAAACAAGCTTTTTTGGTTTGTTTTTTAAAGATTTTATTTACCTATCTGACAGAGAATGAGAAAGCAAAGCAGGGGGAGGGGCAGAAGGAGAGGGAGAAGCAGGCTTCCCAACTAGCAGGGAGCCCAACTCGGAGCTTGATTCCAGGACCCTGGGATCATGACCTGAGCAGAAGGCAGTCGCTTAATCGACTGAACCATCCCAGCGCCCCTGAACAAGTTTTTTAAACAAGAAATGGAAAAAACCCTATTACTGGCATTGTTTCAGACTTTGGAAAATCACTTTAATGTCTGGCTTGATAGAGGAGAGCCAGACAGAGACTACTACGTGCTCCCACATTCCTCCTACGGCAGTAGTGCACAGCACGTAAATTCCAGAACTCGACTGTATGCTTGTGAGAGGCAAGAGTGAAGACGGCCAGGAGGGTCTCAGGATTATTACGGAACTGAGCTTTTATATTAACTGTCATTCAGTTAGCTCTTCCTGAAGAGAGAGGGTGGAACAGAAAGCAGGCCCAGACAACTCAGATGTGCTCTCTCTTAGAAGTTCTTTTGAGGTTTAAAGCTAATGGGTGACATGAGCTTTTCAGTGATTTTTTTTGTTACCACCATCTGCAGACCTGTCTTTCATTACAATAGATAATTTTCTGTTGAGTTTAGGGCTTTTTTATTTTTTATTTTTTTATTTTTTTATTTTTTTATTTTTTTAAAGATTTTATTTATTTTATTTGACAGACAGAGATTACAAATAGGCAGAGAGGCAGGCAGAGAGAGAGAGGAGGAAGCAGGCTCCCTGCCGAGCAGAGAGCCCGATGCGGGACTCGATCCCAGGACCCTGAGATCATGACCTGAGCCGAAGGCAGCGGCTTAACCCACTGAGCCACCCAGGCGCCCTAGGGCTTTTTTAAATTTGTTAAAAAATCAGAGAAATTCAGCAACACAATATACAGCTCAAAGGCCAGGTGAGGTGCCCTCCAGCGAAGAAACACAGAGAATAAATTAAATTTCTGGATATAAGGGATTTATTAATTATGATAGTTATTTATTCTTTTCTTTTGTATTTCAGGCAACCTCCATACCCAACATGGGGCTCAGACCCACGATCTTGAGCTCACAAGTCACATGCTCTACCGACTGAGCCAGCTAGGTGCCCTTAATTATGACATTTAAATGAATAAATCAATATATTAAAATATTTCCCAGCTTAATTCTGGATGAAAATCTGGTCATTTTTAGCACTGTTCCATAGAAGCCTCAAATTATATGAATTATGTTTGGAAACCACTCATTAATTCGAAGATATTCTCCGCAGAAAGGCTATCTGAATGTCCCCTCTCAGAAACATGCCAAAATGTGCTGAGCAAATTACACAACTAGGTAGGGAAGTGCAGACCAGAGGTAGGATGAGAATTCTGCGTTGTCTTGTCAAAACAATCCTGGTAGCTTTCCGTTAATGATTTAGCTCTTACTCATTGTACCATACCTAAGTATATGACAAAGGACATAAACATTAACTTATCTGAATTATGCTAATGTGCAAGATTTAGAAAAGGTTATTATGTCAATGGTTAAGAAAACAATCCCAAGTATGAGTTGTACAGACCATTAACATTTTTTTCAGGTAAGATAACAGTTTTATTGAGGTATGACTGACGTGCCACATAATTCACCCGTTTAAAGTATATGACTCAGTGGGTTTCGGTGTATTTGCAGAGTTGTACGACCACTACGACAATGGGGCTTAAAACATTTTTATTCCCCCCAAAAGAAGCCCTATGACCATTAGGAGTCACTCCCCATGTCCCCCATACCCCAAGCCCTAGGCAATCACTTCCCTGCTACTTTCTCTCTCTAGAGATTTGTCTATTCTGGGCATTTCATACAAATGGTGCTGTATAATGTATCAAACCATTAATTTTAATAACATGTGAACTGTATCCAAATAGAATTTTAGCTATCCTCACACTTTATGAGATGTTCTAGAAGACCCTATAGATGTTCTGGAAGACCTTGTCTAGAAGACCCTGGAAAGTCTGGTTTAATAGTCTAGGATGGTGGCCCCAAGAATCTGCATCTTAATGTCCTGAGATGATTCTGATGATCACTCAGTTAGGAACCACTGCTGTAACATTAAAATACTTTTTTTTTTTTTTTTTTTTTTAATTTTTTTTTTATTTATTCGATAGACAGATCACAAGTAGGCAGAGAGGCAGGCAGAGAGAGAGGAGGAAGCAGGCTCCCTGCTGAGCAGAGAACCTGATGTGGGGCTCGATCCCAGGACCCTGAGATCATGACCTGAGCCGAAGGCAGCGGCTTAACCCACTGAGCCACCCAGGCGCCCCAAAATACTTTTTAAAAATAGCATATGTATAACATTCACAGTGTGACACTCCAATTCACTTCCCCCCAAGGTCGAAATGAGATAACTTAATAAAAATAAAACACCACAAATATAGTTGATTCTCTAATGTAACTAGAAAGCTTTTTCAGAGTCTACACAGAGTTCTAGCAAAATCTCCCTTATGACAGCTTGCCATGAGGGGAATCATCTAAACTGCAAATGAAGAGCATATCTTTGAAAAAACTTTTGGAGCTGTTACTCTCTTCTCAGAAAGCATGGTGACTAAAGTAAAAAGCACTATATGGGTGGCTCAGTCAGTTCAGCGTCTGCCTTCGGCTCAAGTCATAATCTTGGGTCCTGGGATTGAGCCCCATGGCAGGCTCTCTGCGCAGCAGAGGGGCCTGCTTCTCCTTCTCCCTCCGTCCCCCTGCCTCCAGCTTGTGTTTGCCCTCTCTGATAAAATCTTAAAAAAAAAAAAAAAAAGCACTAGAACTACCTTACCTATATTCATGACCTGAGACTGAAGCATCTGTCTTGGGCCAGGCTGGCTGTTGGGTCTCATGGGGAGGCTGGCTGTTGGGTTCCGAATCATCCCTCCTTGGATTGGCCGGTTCATGGCACTGGTGGTAGCAGCACAGGTGACTCTCACGGCAGAACTCTGTGGCGCCCATTCCCCAGACGGCATAGCGGGCCGGGGAGGATTGCTACCCACCATTCCTGCAGGCAAGCCAAAGGGAACAGACATGGAGTAACTGAAAGCAGAGGCAGCACGGAGGAACATCAGATGCTCTTACTCTGTATAAGACAGTCATTCTGTAATACACAGTTAGCCCAACAGGTAACGCCCTCATTGGGACAGACGCAGACCCTTGGCGAAGAAACAAGAGTTGGCAATTTCTACAGTTTTCAAAGCACAGACTTGCCACTCTTCATGGTTCGGAAAAGCTGTTAAAATTGTTCCCATATGTACTTAGAAACAGGTGCTGTGGTGTGTGGATAACCCCAACTTCCTTCCTCAGGAAGTGAATCACATTAGCTGATCTACACGTCAATGCTTTACTTTCCAAAAGGGAGGTGAGGGCGAAGAGAAACAAGGTTTAAGCTGGTCATCAATACTCTGGTTATAAATCCAAATCCCAGAACAGCCCATAAAGCTGATGTCACATCTTTAAATCCTCAGATCCCTTTCAGAGTACTATCATTTGTTAAGCTTCGAAACTGACCATGGTAGCCTCTAAAACATGAAGAAATTACAGGACATTTCTACCACAGTTTTTTATATCCAACGCAAGGGAACTCCCACTTCTAGGGAACTTTAGCATACCTGGACCACCCCATTCCTGATCACATAGGTCTACAATGGCTTAGGGCAGACTGGTAAAAATCTTCTTATACTTGAGATATTATCTGCTATTGGGCCACACATAACAGTAAGAGCACAATACTCGAGGCAGGAGCGAGTGTTCACTCTCTCTGGCCTGGCCCCGCTGACAGTGGCCAAATATTGGCTAAAGGGGAAAAACTCCAAGTGAGAACCCAGCATTTTGAAATGTTTAATGATGGGTCTATAAAAGTCTTGCTTTCATGATGGGGCGCTTCGGTGGCTCAGTCGATTGAACATCTCCCTCTGGCTCAGGTCATGATCTTGGGGCCCTGGGATCAAGCCCTGTGTTGGGCTCCCCGCTCAGCCGGGAGTCCGTTCTGCCTCTCCCCACCACTGCTCATGCTCTAGTGAGTAAATAAAATCTTAAAAAAAAAAAAAACCAAAAAACAAAACTTCTGCTTTCAAATAGATGGCTTGCTTTCATTTACTTGAATTACGATAACTAAAAGTGGGGTGTATTTACGAAACGGAGAGAACATGTATTGTGGGTTGCTTTTCACCGGTGAAATGAGAATGTGCTACGTTAGGATAATCAAGAATAAAGGGTAATTAATCTGACTGAAAAAGTTAGAACAATATTATAGTACCATATATTTTTAAAACTATTTGAAGATTAAATTTGAACCACACAGTGTATTATGGGAGAACAGGTATTGTATTTTTCAGAAAATCTGGTCTCTAAATAATGTAACAAGATTATAGCAAGTCCAGAAAGCAGAAAGAAAAATGACCTGCAATTCAACAATATTCCCGCAATTATAATAACTGGGGACTCAGTCTCTTTCAGGCTTTTTCTTTTCTGAAACAAATCACAGGCATTATATGATCTTTAGAGTCTAGATATCAGTGATCTCCAGGCAGCCCAAATTTCAAAACAGGTGTATACCTAAATTCCTCCAAGAACTCAGAGCTTCTTGTGTTCTAATAAGGAGGCACTTTTTTAAAAAATTAAATTAAAAAAAAATTATTTAATAGACAGAGATCACAAGTAGGCAGAGAGGCAGACAGAGAGAGCTCCCTGCCAAGTAGAGAGCCCGATGCGGGGCTCGATCCCAGGACCCTGGGCTGAGCCGAAGGCAGAGGCTTTAACCCACTGAGCCACCCAGGTGTCCCTAAGGAGGCACTTTTAATAAGTCACTGGCTCCTCTGGTGTTATAGACTGTTGCAGAGAGCAGTATTTTTTTAAAGATTAAAAAAAAAAATTTTTTTTCATTTCATTTCATTTTATTTCTATTTATCTGAGAGAGAGAGAGAAAGAGAGAGAGCACGAACAGGAGGAAGAGCAAAAAGAGGGAGAGGGAGAAGCAGGCTCCCGACTGAGCAAGGAGCCCGATGCGGGGCTCAACCCCAGGACCCTAGATCATGACCAGAGCCAAAGGCAGCAGCTTAACCGACTCAGCCACCAAGGAGTCCCAAGCAGTATTTTGTTTATATGAATCAAAACTTTATCTTTAATTATAAAATTATTACGGCCCTTATTTCTGTGGATATATAATGTAGCGGAGTAGTCAGTGCCTGGCACGTATGGTAGGCGCCCAATAAATATTTGTTGAAGGAATCAACGATTTTAATATAGGACGGTACACATTTCCCCATGAACTACATCAATACCTGAAAATAAATAAATCCAAGTTTTCCCCTTAAACTGAACTCTCATTTTCAGTTAGCTGTCTAAAATGGCAATGTATATACAGAGATTATACAACTAAGCTAAAAGAAAAAAAAAAAAAAGAATACAAATTCTTTTTATAATATCTATTTCCTTCAATGCCTTTTTCCTGAGTACTTCATTTTGCCAAAGAAGAAGGCTATGAATTTTGAGTTCTTCATTAGGAAACTTGGCATTCTGCTACTAGGTCTGTGATAAACAGATAGGGGGGACAGGACATGGTGGGAATAGCAATCATTGCTGCTGAGATGATTTCGAGTCTTCATTAGATGGAAGTTGGGGAACGTGGTAGCAGTGAGGATACTGACTACCACTTAGCAACTGTGCAGGGGCAACATGGCAGATACCTGAAGTTATAGCAAGCCTAGGTCCAAACCAGATCACAGGCAAAGTCAACCATCTTCAAAAGGGGAGCCCTGGACCTGGTCCTCATAGACCGAGCATATTACCATGTAAAGTTCTTTATTTTTAATTAATATTTTTCTGAAGAAATATATCATTTGTAAGTATGAAAAGTTGGCTGCATTTTAAACTTTCATTCTGAAATTCTCCAAAAACAAATCATCAATTGATAGGAAGTTTTAAAGATTATCAGCAGATTACATGAGCTGCCAGCAACCACCAAATTATTTTATACAGAACACTATAATGTCTAGAACAGTAAACTGGAATAGAAGACATCAGCCTAGGCTATAGGATTAATGGTTAGAAACCTCGTCACAGTAATGATCACAGTATAAAATGGTCAGTTTACTGGAATGCTTTCCAATGCTTCCATACCACACTCCCAGTGAAAGTCTGTAGAACTTTCTTACCTTCTAGTATTAGTTTCTAACATAAAAAAATCATTTGAAAAATCCTACGAGTTTGATGTGGATGAATGCATCATTAAGTGAAATAACCCACCAAGAAAGTAACAGTGCATTTGAGCCCTTACCTGTGCTACTGTTCCCTAAATTTCCTTGGTTTCCTATCATCCCTTGATTACCCATCATTCCTGGCTGAGGTATCACTGAGTAGGGACTACTGTTTCTGATTGGTGGGAAAGGTCCAGCACCAGTTGGGCTTTGCAATGTGATGTCAAGTGGTAAATTCTGGTTTGGCAATAACCTGCCCAGTTGCCCTGGTCGTGGGTTATTAAAAGCTAAGGAGAAAACAAATGAAAATTGAAGGTTAATATAGGATAATGGAAAAGAACAGCAACAGAAGCAGTCTTCAGGGAAAATGCTGTCTGTAACGTATCAAAGATATGCCCATCAGGGACTAACTGCTTATTAAAGAGAAGAACTCACAGACACCAAAACCATATGCAACACCAAAATGTGGACTCGTAATCGAATCAACAATTCTCTTATTTGACTCTTAACAATCTTACAGAAAGAGAGGAAAAAACCTGCATGTCTTTTCTTCCCCAACACTAATCTCTAACATGTAGTCATATTTGCTAGGTAAAACGCTCAGATGGCCCTGTCCGTTTGTGCCACTATCCATCCAAATTTAGGCGCATGGCTCTGTCACAGCGAGGAAGCTAGGAACTGCTCCTGTGGAGAACGCCAAACCCAGACACGTGGGGCTTGGACGTATCATTTCGTAACTGGACTTTCCTGGGAGTAGAATTAGGTTAAAAGCATCTATTTGCCTTGGAAGTTAAAATCTTTTAAGTGTGAACTCTGCCCCCTGAAGTCAGTATTAAAGCTTTAGGGCCCTGTTTAATCTTCTAAATACAGCTTCTTTAAATTCTGGACACATTTAGATTTGAAAGGATTCCTATGGGTGGCTGATAAGAATCCACTGTGAGGTGTGCACTGCATTGTACTGTCACAGAGACAACCAATAATTTGATAAGAACATGATTAAATTTTAAAAGTATACAGATACTATAAATAACAGTTTATAGAGCTACTTTGTTAAATAATATCAAGTATTTTATTTTTACTGACTTACATAAACATAGTATTAAACAGAACATTTAGAATAAATAAGTTCTTAACAGTTAGTAACAGAAATAAAATATTTAGAAGAATCAGGGCTCGGAATGGAAATAGTCTACGTTTAATCATGACTCCCTCAGGTTTAGCTCTCTGGTTAGCACTCAATAATCTGATTACCATCAGCAGGTACACACAGAGGAGAAAGCATGAGTTCCCACGCCGCCCTTCATTAATGCCTCTGATTAATGAGCGTAAGCTCTCTAGTGTGCTTCTTACCCACTCCCCAGCTCTTTGACTGTGAGCGCCCATGGTCCAGAAGTACCTTCCATTCCTCAAGAAATACAAAGGTTTGAGAGATGATAACAAACACCAACTATTTTGTTTTACCCGTTTCAGAATCATTAAAAATTACCTGAGAAAAGACCTAGTGACTAAAGATGTTTTGTGAATTGGTTGATGGTTGCCATTTCTGGTTTGAGAACAAAGGCTGAGCACTCAATCAGACTGTACTCAATGAGGGAAAAATCATTCTGTCTATCAAATTCACACTAAGGACGTCATTTATGTTTGTATAAGTTACGTCTCTTTGCACAGGAAAGATATTTTCTTCCATTCACAACTGTTGGACAACTTCAGGTAATTATTGAGCTTGTAAACTAAGTGATTCTGGTGGACAAAGAATTCATCTTAAACTTACAAAATTCTAAAATAAAAAGAATAAATGAAAAAATATATTTATAAATAGTCTAAGGTCTTTAAGGTTTATATCAAATTCGTTAATGTGCACTTAGAAAACATGTATGATAAAGTTCCATTCAAACTGACATTTCTAAGATTATTTCTAAGAGACGAGATAAGGTATTTTTAATGTGTGCAGCCCGTTTATTAAGATTAAATATTAAGAATTTTTAATAGCATTTTATTCCTAAAAAGTCAGCCTAACCTTATTTTCTGTATTTAAAGTATCCAGTTATATACTAAAACACATAAAGTCTATTTTAAACTCCATTTCTGAAAGCAGTAGCAAAAATAAAGGGAAACACGACAACCATCCAAAGAACTTTATTTATGTAGGTCAGTCTCACTCTGGTGCTGATGAAATGAACTGCACGAGAATGTTGGAAAGCCCTGTTCACTGGAGACCATTTTGAAAGGAGTTTTCAACAACCTGGACAGTAGATGGTGCTATTGGATCACAGAAACCTTGAAGTGACTAAGCTGTTTGTATCAGATTTTAATAATCACTGTTTCTAATGGTGATTATATGGGAATTTCTTGGCATAACCACCAATATCGCATACTCACTGCTCTGTGAAATTCGCAATGCTGTTTTCTGGGCTCCAACAGGTGCGACAGGACTGTTTTCGGCTGTGAGTTGCATGAGGTCATTGATGATGGCTTGCTTGTCAACTGATCCAGCAGGGGCGCCTGGCCTCGTGTCTGGGAAAAGCTGTGGTAATTGACTATTCTGCAAATCATCCAAAATCTCCTCCAAGTTGTCCAGCTCACTGCCAGGCTGCAGTTAACAAACAGAAGAGTTTATCCCGTCCCGCCCTGCGAGTGGGCATCCCAGCCCCAACTGCAATTACAGACCCAGCTGGCACCACCGAGGCACCACCACGGCCATGCAAAGGATGCAGACACCTGTGAGGACCTCTGGCCTAATGAGGGGCTTGATCATCTTTTAAAATATAACTAACAAAGGCCGAATAACTTAATCTCTTAGTTCTCTATTTCCTCATCTGGAAGAGTCGTGACTGAATTAGAAAGCTCCCTTCCAGGGCTGTGCTTCATGGGCAATGTATAAATTTCCCTTTATTGTATGCTAATAATAATAATAATAGTAATAACAACAACAACAACAATAATAATATTGTATGCTAATAAATAATTTAATAATTTATCAGTTATAATAATAAATGATTATAATAATAATCAGTCATGAGTATATGTATGTTTCTGATTAACTCTGAGTATGCTAGACTTAAGAGTCCAGGTCTAGGTTTTATGGTTAACTCTAAAAAATAACAACAATGAAAAACTCGTTCAAAAAAATTATCTAAATGCACACTACATCAGTATTTTCTAGGTGGTCATTCCCTTCTAGGATTTTTTTTTTAAAGGGGGGGTGGTAAAATGCAAAATAAGCGAAAAATCAGCTCAAAGTCACCATGAATAGTTAGCGCTGCCTTTTCAATTTGGTGTTTTTTTTTTCCTGCTCGCACTTTCAGTTTCAAACGCCACTAGCTCTCTCAGTCCGTCACCAGCTTAGGCAACAAAATATAGGGAAGCAGGATACAAACATGGTGTCCCCATACATGGCATCTATTAACCTGATTTCACAGAAGGCAGAATGTGGTTTCCTAGGGCTTTTCCTTCCACAGAAGTCATTTCATTTCAATGACCAACATCAAAATAATAAGGTACGTATTACCACTATCTCACACTTACTACTTTTCCTCCAGAAGGCTCAACTTATTTTATATTCTTTTAAGTAGAACCTATTAGGCAGTGTCAACCACACAAGAAAAAGAAGACGTTAAATGTTAGAAGTCGTTTCTAATGAAGAAAGTGCTGATCTCTTGGATGTGTAGGTGGAAACACAGAAGTTAGGTAATTCCCCCAAAGTCACTGGATGGACTCTGAATCCTTGACCGTGACTATTTTGTCCACCCAGGGCATTCAGATAGAACTGTTTACACCTGAGAGGAGGTCTGCTTGAAGCAAAATGCCCCACAGTTTTGTTCTATATATAATTCCTATTCCCCATGCAAAGGTTGAATTTACTAAGGTTTTCTGAAATTTATGGCACATGCAATACCTGTATGAGAAGTCTTACTGGCCATGTTTCTCAAGTTAGGAAAGAGAAACTGAAGTGATATTTTACTTGATTCCTTCTTCAGAGTCAACTAGCTTAGTAATAACCTAAAGATCCACTTTTGAGGAAATTCCCAGTGTGTTGCTGGGGCAATCACAAGACCATTTTCTAGTTTAGTTTAGCCACCCATTTCCGACAAAAGATGGAGGCACCAAATATGGGAACGATACCTCTTAGGTAAGGGCTGGGCTCTGAAGTCAGCATCCTAAAGTATAGACAGACAGAGATAAAATGATCCTGGGGGAGACACCTCACTGTACACCTGTGTCCCCTCTGAGGACAACACAGTCAGTTTCTTCTCCAGAGTGGAAACACAAAGCTGTTTTTTCAGCTGAGTCCTAAACAGTTTAGTGTGCAGCGTGTAGCATGTAGCGTGTAGAGGCTGTGCTGCTTTTAAAAACACACAGCTACATGTTCACGCTGTTAGAGCCACAGGAGAACCCACACCCAGTAAACTCTTGTCACCCACCTCATGATCACTCTGCTACGGTACATACCGATGGGGTATAATGGCGGGCAGAACTGCTCACATTACTTAACCACTTCGTTGCTGCCCCCTTCCTTTCTTCTGAATGTGTATACAGGATTTTGTGCAAGTTAAATGTACAAATAAAGTGACTCCACTGCAAATCTATCTTTACCGTGTTTTACTGAATACAAAAGGTATAAACATCAGCATGAACATTTATTGTCCTCCAAGAACAGTTCCTGGAACATAATCATGGACACTCAGTCAATTAAATGAATTCCTTTAACCATATTATCCTGTAATTTAAGAAAATTTTCCAGGATCAACTAAATTTCTCATAGAAATTCCTGTAATTGCCATTATTTTCTCAGAAAAATAGTTCCTAAGAATGTGTAATAGATACCCTTGTAATTGTATCATTAAAATAGCTATAGACATAAGAAAGAAGTTCTAATAAACTGAAATTTATTGCTGTCCTATGAAACCAAGTTTCCCTACTGTGCTGCTGCCTTGTCTAGAGCATTTTAAAAAGTGGCCCTTGAGGAAGCTCACTGTGTGTGTGGCAGAGGGGTGGGGGGATTTGGGGGTGAAGGAGGAGGAAGGAGGGGGTAAGTAATAAGCTGCTTCTTGAGAAAGCTTTGCAGATTGCCTTGGATGAGAAACAGCTAAAATAAAAAGGTTCATATAAACAATAATAAATATAAAGAGTATTATTATCCTCAGTAGATGCTCTTATACTTGCCCCCAATCCCATTTATGTGTAGAAGTTTTTACAATGTAGATTAACAACAGCCTCTGTCTAGACTCCTATCTTTCCTTTTTACCTTGACTCTTATCATGCAAATAAAATTATACTTTAAACCACGTCCATCAAACAGAAAGATAACTATCATCATAGTTTCAAAGAGTTCTATCAACAAGATTCATGATTCTTCCTTTGTAATCTACTCTTGTGTCTAATATAATCAACTGAAAAGAAGTCTAAACATTATACATACAAAATGTTAAAATATATTTGGATGGCTTGGGTGCCTGGGTGGCTCAGTTGGTTAAACCTCTGCCTTCAGCTCAGGCCCTGATCTTGGGGTCTTGGGATCAAGTCCCACGTCTGGCTCCCTGCTCAGTGGGGAGTCTGTCCCCCTCCCCCACCCCCAGCTTGTGCTCTCTCCCTCTCTCAAAAAACAAAATCTAATAAATTATTTGGATGGTTTAAATCAATTTATTGGTTTTTCAACTTCAAATAATTAGAAAATTTAAAATCCAATATTTTCCTTGGTTGATTTTTATTTTTAAAAAGCATGTATTATAAAAAAGCATGTCTTAAAAACCAATTTCCAAATTTTAATCTCTGCCATTTTAATTGCTGACCAGATTCAACTGGGGGATCAGTCTAGTTCCGACAAGTAACTCAACACTTTTTTGTCTTAAGAAAGCCATGTGGGCACTTCTTGTTTTCTTATTCAAAAGAAATTGGTTCTTTGGATCCCCATAACTATGGGCATTATTTGAATTCTCTCATCTCTCCATCAGAAGAATACATTATGCAATTTTCCCCACTAGAGATAATATAGTTTTGCTTGTGTTTATTTCTTGTTAATTTCTGGAGTACACATTTAACATTCATCAGATTGTCTTAAGTATACTTTAAATGTTCTTCATCAAGGACATAAAATTCAGAATGTCTATTATAACCCCTTTGCCTGTTTGGCAATAAAATCTGACAATTATGGAATTTTCTTCTGTAGTCATGTAAGTTTTAGAAGGGATAGATTTGATCACATTAAGTTTCTGATCAAATATTCCAGCTGCCTCCCCTCCCCAATTCTTTTAAGCTTTAATTCTCACTGAAAGTTCTTCTAGTCCATGCCTACTTTGTTAGGCATTTTCTTCACAAGACAAAAAGATTAATGCTTTCCTTTAAAATGCTTTGCCAAGATTCTTCAAAGTTTTGCTTAGGCATCTATTCGAATGTTCAAATTAGCCACATCAATTTGAATAGTTAGTTTAAACTATTTCAGGCAAAAAATGAGTCAGAAAGATTTTTATAAAAGTTCTACAAAATGAAAATTGGACTTGATTTCTTTAATTTTTCATTTTTCTGGTTTTATGAATTTTTCATGTGTCAAATCAACTTGTTCTCTGAAGGAAATATAAAGAGCTCATGCATTTTAATAACATAAGTATTTTATTTTATTTTATTTATTTTTTTTTTTTTAAAGATTTTATTTATTTATTTGACAGAGAGAAATCACAAGTAGGTAGAGAGGCAGGCAGAGAGAGAGAGGAGGAAGCAGGCTCCCCGCCGAGCAGAGAGCCCGATGCGGGACTCGATCCCAGGACCCTGAGATCATGACCTGAGCCGAAGGCAGCGGCTTAACCACTGAGCCACCCAGGCGCCCCGTTTAACATAAGTATTTTAATAAGTTATAAAACATCTTTTCAAAAATTTAAATAAGAAGTGTAATTTTACCACACTGGCCTAACATAAAATTGTTTTTAAAAAATGGTGAAAGTTTTAAAAGACGGTAATATAAATATACCCCATTTGGAGGGAAATTTTCAGGACACTGCCCATTTAAAATATGGTTTGCCTTTCTAGTGGAGCGAAATAACAATATGTTCCTTTTAGAAGATTTCTAGGCCTTCATTAGAACTGGCCCAGTAGCATTAGAGAGAACCTAAGACTATCAACATGCTCCGCTGGGTAAGTAAGTAACTTGAAAGTCGGTAAACATATTGGAAATTTTTCAGTCACTGCTTCCTGTTAGTGACGAAACACCGTAGAAACAAATGTTGTTTAAATACTCTACCCAGTAAGGAACACTATTTTAGGTATAACAGCCCCATCGAAGTACTTCCTGTCCTTAATAAGTTATAGGTAGCTTAAACACACACTCGGTTAATGGCTCTTTTCTGAGTCAAAATAACACGACAGTTGAGCGTATAATTCAGGCTCCCTAACAGTTTATCTCATTAAATAAAAAACTCGCATTCCCCTGAAATGAAAGAAAAAGTTTAACAAACTGGTACAGCAGTTAAAAGGAGATACAATTAATCTGTTTTGGGAATAGAGAAGGAGAGCAGGAGGCGAAAGAATCACTGTTTTTTCCTTAAAGTAAGTCATTCTGACTTTGATCTAAATTTAGGTAATGCATACTTCCTGTGGTAACTTTTCTTTTCAAGTTGCAATGTTTTCAATGTTAAATTTGCTCTGAAGCAGTATTTTTTGGTGTTTTATTTTTAAATGGGAGTGAATGGAGGGTGAGACCAGGGACTGGGTTTCATTAAGAAAAAAAATTGTATGTGTATGTGTGTACACTGCTTTTTGGTCCATCCAAAATAACATATTTGTGCTCATGTTCCCTAGGTAAGATGATTTTGATTAGAAAAATGTTTCTCCTAAACAACAATTAGAAACGGCAAGTGACTCAAAGTCTTAAAAAAAAAAAATTCTTTTTCTGTGTGTGTCAGTTTCTTGTCTGAAGTTAGCGTCATCACATACTAAATATAGACATGCCAAACAGTGTCCCCCTTCCCTGACCCTCTAAGTCCCTCGGGCCTCAGGCCTGGGAATGAAATAAATTCTGTGTATGGAGGGAGGGGCCAGCCACTTAGCCAGTGAGCTAAGGAGGCCCTCATGAGTCACCCTCTTGCCCTCTAGCATGTGTTAGGGAGATCTGAGGGACAGTATCTGTACCTGCCACCCACTCTGTATATTCTAACCTAGTAAACCTCAACACTGACAGTCATCAATACAGCTTCACCCTACACTTACTCCAAGGTACTGCTCTTAACTTTCTGCTGAAAGAAACTCTTGAGTTTCCCCCACTTAACCGATTTCACAGCATTAAAGAACAGCTGTATTGTCAAACCCTCCACTAACGTCTGCGTTCCAGGGTTAATGATCAAAGATGATTATAGAATTAGGATGTTTCTCTGGTGAAGGGCACGTAGGTTTAAAAAATCATGTCTGTCTTACAGGAATGTAGCAGCTGCCAAGACATCAAAGTGAAACAAATGAAGGAAGCTAAGTACTAAGAACCGTGGTGGAGGGAGCCCAGCTCTAGGGGCGGGGGTGTTTGGCCTCAGACTTCCTGATTCCGGCTTCCAATCCTAGCTCTGCCCCCAGGCCAGCCTCCGCTGACTCAGCAGAGTTCAAGACCATAGCGAGGGAGTGCTGCCCTCTTCTCTCCCCATCCACACCTAGTCCCCCAAGACAGTGACACATACAACTCTCCACTTGCAAAACGAATTGCCAGACAAATTAGCGAACCATTTCAAGCAGAAAGGCCAGATGTGGCTTCTTCACTTGTTAACCAATCAGGACTTAAAAGATTTGAAGTCCAAGGCTGTTCCCAGGGATTAGAAAGCGAGCTGGTGATGCAGGGTGAAGTCTTGGATCATTAACCCAGCCCGACACTGAGTCCCCAGGAAACATCTTATGCCAAACCACTACATCAGAAAGAACTCTTAAAAAAAAAAAAAAAAAAAAAAAGGCAAAGAAAAGAATTCTTTAACATTAACCAGAAGGTTCAGCTGACAAGAAAGAAGGGTGCAATGATACTCATTAGGTTTGAAAACCAAACTCTGATCTTAAAGAGAGAGAAAGGTAAATGGGAAATAATTCAACGAAGTCTGTCCTGACAGAGCCAGTTTCAAGGATGTGATTATCTCTGATTCAGGCATCTTCTATTAACAGGGGCAGCAAACTACAGCTGCTCTGTGGGCTAAATCCTGCTCACTGCCTGTTTTCCTATGCCCTGAGCTAAGAATGGATTTTCATTTTTTTAATAATAAAAAAAAAAAAAAATCAAAAGAAGAGCATTTTGTGACCCATGAAAACTGTATCAAATCCTAAGATCAGTGTCTGTCAGTAAAGTTTTATTAGCTCTCATTTGTTCGCATAGGATCTATGGCTGTTTTTCGTACCACGGCGGCAGAGACTGGACAGTCCACAAAGCCTAAAATATTTACCACTGGCCCTTCACAAGAGAAAAAAAAAAGGTCAGTCAGCCTACCCCTGGTTGATGGCGATGTCACTCGTTGGTAGACAGGAGTATCTTGGACAGGGAGCTTCAATGAGAATAAACTGTCTCCACGTAGGAACAGCAAAGGAGGAGGCTTATTTCTGTCCCATCACCTGTGGCCTCCCCGTGAAAATCCTTGTTGGGTATGGATTGGCACACCTGAGAGAACACAGGACCCAACTTACCTGCTCACTGGGCTCAAAGCTCATCTCCTCCTTCTCAGTTTTCATAGCTATTAATTTTGTGTTGCTGGCAGGGTCTGTCTTACTGTCCAGTCGCTCAAGTTTGGGGGTTATTTCTGGTAAACCAATATCTTTAGTATCATCTTTGTCTAGCAGGTAGCGAAGTAGTGCATTCTCTTTCTTCTTGGGGCTCACGGGCTCTTGTTTAACAGTCACTTCTGAGCCAGGAGCTGTGCTGTTGGCCTCCTGGCTCAGCTCTTTGCCCGTGGCTTCTGCTGTTAGCTTGGCCAAGTCCACGGGGGAGCTGCTGTCCTGCAAGAGTCTGTGCAAAATCTTATGCTTCTCCTTGAGCGAGGTTCCGTGTGTCGAGCCAGAGCCAGGCAGGCTCGCCGTGGAGTCCTTGTTTGTGTCCGACAGGGAGCTGGATAAGGGCGAAGGCTCCATCTGGTCAGATTTGGTGGTCAGCAGCTGGAGGAGTTTGGTCTGTCCCTTGCTGTCATGCAGCCGAGTCTGTCCATCGGCTCTCTCACCGCTCACGGCCTGGGGCATGCTGGAATCGCTGGTCTCCTTCTGCTCTCCGGGATGGCAGCTGCTCTCTGCTTGACCAGGTGTACCTTCAGAGGGCTCCCCATAAAGTCCAAAACAGTCTTTGGAGTCTAAGCTTCCCATCTTGCTGAGTGGGGGAGGATTCATATTAACGGGGGAGTTTTGCAAATTGCCCATTTTTAGGTCTGGTGAAGCCAGCGACGACCCCAGTGAGACCCCGTGCCCCTCGCTGAGGGCCTGAAGTGCGTTGAGGGAGCTGTTGGTGTAGCTATGGCTATTTCCTGTGCTGCTGCAAACTCCCACAGGGGAATGCAAGCTTCCTGCAGGGGAAAACTGACTGGGTGGGATTCGAGGGCTGCCAGCCACTCCGGGGCTCATGCGATGCCGTGGCGAAAGCATGGAGTTGGGCTGTCCTGGATTCATGCCAGGGCTGCTCTGTGAGGGACTGTTCATTTTGAGTGCATAGTTACTACCCTGAGGAGTGGTTGCTTGCATGCTTGACACATGGTTCATTCCCCCGGAACCGCCAAACCTGCCCATGGGCATGCCCATTTGTTCCTTTGGGCCATTGATGGGAAAATTTATATTGCTACCAAGGGTCATGTCCTGACCTGGGTTCCCACTGCACATGGCCTGATGGGCAGGGCTGCTAGAGCTAAGTGGATTCAATGGCTTCCCCATCGCTTGTCCAGTCAGATCCGGATTCATTACACACACATTCTGCTCTCTGTACGATGAGGAGAGAAATATAAAAGGAAACGCATTTAGCAAGTTGTTATTAATTTTTAAAAAAATGAGATGGCCTCTTTTCTTTAAAAGAACAGACTACATTTACAGGACAGATAATACTTGGATGAAACAATCTGCAATTATGGACAAGACTGAGCATGCATAATTCTGGACCAAGAGGGATGTTTTGCAGTCAACTCATTAAGATGTCTGCGGTTTTATAGAGGAGGTGTCTTTAAATGTGACTACTACTGGATTGAAATCGTAGTTACCAGACAAGACATGAGAGGGGTTCCAATTACATAATATCTTTCTCATTACATGGTATATTATATATATTATATATACATGGATAACTGAGAGCTTGTCCCATCTTCAAGGAAGGACCCTAATAAGCAGAGCTGTCTTCAGTTATCTGTCAAATCACAATTCCTAACAGTAGACACATTTGTAAGCCCAGAGAGCTCTGAGGTATACTACTTGGCTCAAGACAGATAGCAAACTTCAAAACTGGTGGGTGGGGTTGGGGGAGCCCGCCTCAACTAGTAGGAACTCCGCAAGTACTAGAGCCAGTGAAGTTATTGAAAGTATTGTGAATTAGATCACCTTGTCCAACAGAGCCCCTTGCTGGTCAAAGCAAGAGACTCTAGCACAGACAATGTAGGGCCAAACTTTAGAGTGACTGTGCTCTGTGATCTTACCCCCCAACGCCCAGACAACTCCAATCCACTCCCTTACTGGTGACTCAAGGCAACCTTTCTGGGCTAGATGATTTTCCAAGCCCTATGAGCTTTAATTTACAGCCTTGGCAGTCACTTGTGAGTTACCACATGTGTTCACAAATCCAAACAAAACAGGTTTCACAAATCATCAAACATCAGCTTTCACTTAGGGGGGTGAAATCTGGCACATCTGTAATCACTTTCAAATTGTTTCAGTTTGAGGTCAGATTTATTAACAGTTGGCAAACAGGGCTGCCTGGTTTTTTTTAATTCCCAAATAAGAAAGGATACAATCGAGAAGTGTGATAAAAGGGGACTCTTTCACCAGAGCAACTCTATGTATCTTCTGGTAGTACCTCATAAAGTTTTATACCGTACATACATAAATATTTATGTAAGGCAAAATGTAATCATTTTCCTACATTTGTGCTCTAAAACAATGTAGTTTATGACATTTATTTTAAAATCAACATTCAATTTTCTGTACTGTCATTTTTTAATGGAAATGTTTATTACCTTTCAATTGAAAGACTAATGGCAAGAAGTTAACTTAAACCCGAGGGGGAAAAAGCCCTAAAACAAGTCCTCTAAGTAGATATACTTGGAAGTCTCAGATTTCCACGCACAGGAGCAAAAGTCCTGCTAGTGGCTTTCCTACTTCACTGCACGTGTTCCCACTGGAGGGATGGCCCAACTTCCCTTCCCTGTTAGGGGAGGCCTTCCTGTCGGAGCCCCGTGAGCGGAAGCCTGTGTTCTTCCAGCGGGGTTTTAAAATTCACTAGTATTAAGGCACAAATTCAAGAGATAGCCCTCCTTTGCCGGTATCCTAAGTTGTCTCTTAGTCAGAAGTTAATAGCAACTTAATTTTATATTGTACCTGCGTGTGGCCGATGAACAGACATATCTAACAAGGCTGAAAAGCTCTAGGGGTATCTGTTGCTTTGGAAACATTTCCTCTTGATTTGGGGAAGGGAAAGAGTGATTTCTTAGAACAAGGATTACCTGTGAAGCATATGTAATGATATTACAAGCTGAGGTTCATTAGTAGTCTGAGAACGGATGAGTTTGCTCTTCGTTTGTGCAGCAACAAGAGTGCCATCGGACAAGGAAAAACGGTAGATTTGACTGAACGCCAATCCTTGTCTCAGCACTGTGGGCAAGCAAGGAAACAGAATTCATGTTTACAAAAACAAACAAACAAACAGAGAGTAAGGGGCGGGAGAAGACACACTAATAGTAATAAATTTCATTTTCATATTTTCCTACTAGCATGTTAACAAGAGTTGGAAATACTATTTCATGATACTGAAACATTTTAACATTTTAAAAGCACATTTATTTTTTTACTCAAAATACTAATAAATTCAATGCACATTTTTTTTTTTTTTTTTTTAAATACGGCTTGGACCCTTGAACTATGTTCTTTTTAAAATCTTAAGTACCGGGTGCCTGCGTGGCTCAGTGGATTAAGCCTCTGCCTTTGGCTCAGGTCACGATCTCAGGGTCCTGGGATCGAGTCCTACATTGGGCTCTCTGCTCAGCAGGGGGCCTGCTTCCCTTCCTCTCTCTCTGCCTGCCTCTCTGCCTACTTGTGATCTCTCTCTGTCAAATAAATTAATAAATAAATAAATCTTAAGTACCATGGTAAAAAAGAGTGCAAACCATTTATTGGCTTAAAACTAGCTTTGCAATGGTATGTTTAAAAATACCAGAATGGGGGCGCCTGGGTGGCTCAGTGGGTTAAGCCGCTGCCTTCGGCTCAGGTCATGATCCCGGGGTCCTGGGATCGAGCCCCGCATCAGGCTCTCTGAGCCTGCTTCCTCCTCTCTCTCTGCCTGCCTCTCTGCCTACTTGTGATCTCTGTCTCTCAAATAAATAAATAAAATCTTTAAAAAAAAAAAAAAATACCAGAATGTTTTAAAATACCAAAAAACAATACAATGCATAAACATAATATCTTTAAAGATTACAATTTGCCTTTAATTTCTTTTTAAACTAATAAAAATAGGGGTGCCTGGGTGGCTCAGTGGGTTAAAGCCTCTGCCTTTGGCTCAGGTCATGGCCCCAGTGTCCTGAGATCGAGCCCCGCATCGGGCTCTCTACTTAGCGGGCAGCCTGCTTCCTCCTCTGTGTCTGCCTGCCTCTCTGCCTACTTGGGATCTCTGTCTGTCAAATAAATAAATAAAATCTTAAATAAATAAATAAATAAAACCTTAAAAAAATACTAATAAAAATATTACAGTAAAATTTATGACATTATATTCTCTGAATATTCATCTTCAAGTTATTACTTTTCATCATCTCATAATACTACCCCCATTCTGTTTCTCAGTGTGTAAGGAGTATTATTTCTTGGACAGGACTACAGGAAGTAAGAGATAAACAGTCAGAAAAGTCTCTTCAGAAGAGAAAAAGGCTAAATAGAAAACTGAAACAATAAAAGTACAATTAGTTTAATTTCTGAATAAAGAATCTGGTGTTTCCATTTTCAAGGCAAGAGAAGAAAATACAACAAATCAACTAGGTTAAAATAATGTCTCTTAAAATAAAATCTCAGATTTATCTTTTAAAACAACTAAATACTGCCTATTAAAAAAGAACTTAAAAAAAAAAAAATAGGGGGCTCCTGGGTGGCTCAGTGGGTTAAGCCGCTGCCTTCGGCTTAGGTCATGATCTCAGGGTCCTGGGATCGAGTCCTGCATCGGGCTCTCTGCTCAGCAGGGAGCCTGCTTCCCTCTCTCTCTCTCTCTCTCTCTCTCTCTCTTCCTGCCTCTCCGTCTACTTGTGATCTCTCTCTGTCAAATAAATAAATAAAATCTTTAAAAAAAAAAAAAAAAAAAAGAACATCTCGATTCAGAAAAAAAGTAGACACATAATCTGGTAATCTGTTTAAACAATTTTAAGAAAACTACCATGTTTTTATCACATAATCCTCTATACAAATTCTGTAAGTTGAAGAGCTAGCACCACGAATAGCCAGATCGAGCACATTCATGAACTTTACAAAATTGCCACAAGGGAGTGAGGGAGGGAGTCGCTGACACACAGTATGGATTTGGGTTTTTCTTGGTAAAAGTTCACTTTGAGCAATTTCCCTAATGAAACCCCCTCTGCAGTTTCAGTTACATTCAGTGCTTAGGTATTTCTGCCATCAAGTGTTGCATGAAATTACTCAGGAGTGGCGGACCTGGAAATGAATTACTGTGCGTATGTGTATTTTGCTTTTTGCAGTGAGTAGGTTCCTATAAGGCAGAATAAATACAATATTTATAATAGGATTCCTATTTTGAAAAACTTACATATTTGGATTTCATCTGTGATCCGTTAAGATTTTCTATTTCCATCTGGTCTACACCAAACATCTCTACTTAATTAGACATAGTTAAGCATGCACCTGAATTCATTTTGGAAGCTCTTCCATTTAAACACAAACTTGTAGATTTTTACTCAATGTGATTGATTACCTTCGAACTTACCTACTTCATACGTTTGGATGCAGGGTATTTCATATGTTTTGTAGTTTCCCTTCAGTGGGTCCCGCCTGTTTAAGCCTACCACAGTGCCTGGTACATTTCTGCAAACCCTTCCGTAAGGAATCGGAAGACCACAGAGTTGAGTGTAGGACACTGCTACTCAGGGCTCAAGGACACTGAATGTGTTTGCTCATGGTGATTTCTTACCCATATTTCTTATTCTTACTGTTTTTTATTTTATTATTTTTAAAAGAATTTTTATTTATTTATTTGAGTGAGACAGAGGGCACAAATGGTGGGAAACGGAGGGAGAGGGAGAAGTGACTCCTTGCTGAGCTTGGGCCTTGATCTCACAAACCTTAGATCAGGACCTTGGAGTCAGATGCTTCATCAACTGAGATGCCTAGGTGCCCCCTGTTGTTACTATTTTTTTGGAAAGATTTATTTGAGGGAGTGAGAGAGCGAGCGTGCACGAGCAAGAAAGAGAGGGAGGGAGAATCTCAAGCAGGCTTCACGTCCAGCAGAGCACGGAGCTGAGCTCGGGGCTCAATCTCATCACTCTGGAGATCATGACCTGAGCCAAAAACAAGAGTCAGAGGCTTAACTAACTGAGCTGCCCAGGCACCCCCATTGTTACTATTTTTTAAATTTTAAACCAGATCTAGTGAAATGGTAGGTTAAATACTGATTTCTTCCAAATATAGAATCTTTACTTCCTCATTCCTTCCAACTTAGAGAAAGATGCTGAAAGGCACAAATTGCTGGATTATGTACTTACTTCTAAGAAGGATAAATAAGATGAAAAAGAGGAATAAGATGAGACAAAAATAAGGGGATGGGGAGAGAGGTCATCTACTATGATTTGTACTTTTCTGTAAGTGACCTTAAAGCACAGAGTGTAAGCATATGAACACTACTGGTAAAATGCTAAGGTCAAAGAGGCACATTAAATGGAAGAGGACAACCTAAAACTCTGTCTTCAATTGGGGTGTTAGGACTTTTTTTTCTGCCAAAATGTAACAATCTGCCAAACCGAGTTACCAGGCACACTCTGCTGGGCCCCACTGGTCCCAGGCCTCATAGCCCCTCCCTGGTAATCCAGGCCTCCTACCCAGGTGCCCCCTGCCAGGACATGCAGTGTGCACGAGAGGACCGAAAGATCAGGAGAAGTGTCTCCTTCCCCCACTTAGTTCTGAATAAGTGCCAGGGAAAGGCAGTTTTTCTTCGTTCTCACAGATAGAACAAGAAACCAGAAGGCACTTGAGGAAATGTGATTGAGCACGAAGAGCTCCAGAAGCAGCAGAGCAGAGGGACTGCACAGGAGAGGGATGGCAAGTTAGGCTCCAGTGCTGACAAGCCAGTCATTTCACCTGCTTCTAGGTCCCCATCTCCAGCTTGAGTCCTAACACCTACCTCACAGTTGTGCTGAGGGTCCACAAGACAGTGTAAAGAAGGAAGGTAACTGCACAAAGACCACGTGCCCAGGAGGGCTGCTATTATTACTGGCGTAGGACTTCGAAATCCTGGGTTTAGTTCTAGCCATCTTGCTAATTAACTGTCAGTCTAGCTGACCTGTGACCTCAAGACAAGTGACTTCACTGTCCCCTCTACTAGGAATTCAGCTGCTCTTGCAAATTTCACTTCATTCTTATTTCCAGATTTTCTTTGATTCAGAAATTTCTTTTGATATTAACTGGCCCCTTATTAAATAGTCATATTTATATACAGAAGCCTTGGGATCAGAAAAAATGATCTCTTTCCTTCCCTTTCTTCTGTTTTTATGAAATGATCTCTGATTTATCTCATTCTTCTGTCTTATAGGTTCTATTAAATTTTCTTTTTTTTTTTTTTTTTAGATTTTATTTATTTATTTGACACAGAGAGAGAGATCACAAGTAGGCAGCGAGGCAAACAGAGACAGGGGGAAGCAGGCTCCCACTGAGCAGAGAGCCTGATGTGGGGCTCGATCCCAGGACCCTGAGACCATGACCTGAGCAGAAGGCAGAGGCTTAACCCTCTGAGCCACCCAGGCGCCTCTTAAATTTTCCTTTAGATGGCGACATTTAGATGGCTAGACGATGCAACCACATCTAAACATACAAAGTCAACAGATCCAAGTTTCCTGAGGTGAACTTCAGGCTCACGGTTTCAGAGAAAGCTCCCGCAGGAAGCAGTCATGCAGCAATGTCAACTCCAAGAGGAGTGGCACGTGGGGACGCTTACCTTCATGATGATGCCTCTTAGCATAGGACACAGCCTCCCCTTCATGCTGCGCGTGGAACTTCTGAATGCACCTTCTCACCAGGTCCTCCCAGCCTGGTTTCATGGCTGCCCTCATGGTGCTTGTGTCCAGTGAAGTGATCTTGCCTATGAAACGACAGCAAGCATTACACCTACACACTCATCTACTGTGTCTGGAAGTGATTAGCATTTTACAAGAGAAAAATGTCCTTCTTTAGAATAGGCAGCACAAGTACATGGACCGAAAGGGCGGACAGTGAAAAGAAGTGTCCCTCCCTCTCCTTCCTGCGGCGCCTCGAGGCTTCTGCCCAGGCACCCATCACCATCCCCAGCTTCTTTGTTATCTCCTGAACAGAGCCCCTGCCTTACGAATAGGTCGATATTCTCAAATGATTGCTTTGGAGAGAAAATGTACCTTGGAGATCTTGGCGAGTAGTAAAACTTTCTGATGAGGGAAGAACTGGTCTCTCCTTCATAGGAACTCTTCTTGCCACACAAATCAAGCAGGACTGCAAATCTTCAATCACATACATTCATAGTTACCACATTAGGCCTTTCCAGCGCGTCACACAAACTCAAGTGTATTTATGAAAATGCAACCTTGCCAATCAGTGCAGGAGGGACGACAGAATACTGTGCACCCTGCACCACCCCCCCACCCCCGGCTTCGCCCTCTCCCTGCCTGAGTGGGAAGAGCTGGGGGACGGACAAGGGCGTGCTGTGCACGAAGAGCTAGGAGAGGTCGGGGGAGACCACTGAAGCCAGGGACACATGTGGCCGAAGTCCACCCACCACAGGGGCTCCAATGATCTGCAGCCACCTTCCCAGGGACAGCGGGGGAGCGTGGTGGACCTCGACAAGCAGCTCATTTCAACATCAATACACAGATGATGAAAACTCAAATCCCATACTCTGCTCTGTCAAGCATTTGTTTTTTGAGTTTTTGGTTCACTACGCTACCGGAACACTAGACGTCCCCTCTACCCAACGATGCGGCTGCCCCCAGAATGGCAATATGCGCTTTCAAACCAAGAACCTCCAAGGCTGGAGGTGACTTGGAGAACAAATCCTGGAAAGTGCAGCATGCGCCAGAGCGGCTGCGTTACTGGTCAAATCTCGGCCCTGGCTGGTTTCTCATAGAGCCATGCTGAGCCTTCATTCCTTACCCACTGACATTGTTTTATTCATCTGTGTTCACTTCTAGAGAACAGGGTAATGTTTTATTTATCTTTGTAACATGCAGGGCACACTGTGTAGCTCTTTCAATTTCAAAATGCTGGGAAAAAAGGTCAAAAAAGTCTTCATATCTTATGTCCTTGATTTATGATTGCTCGTCTTGAAATCTGGGGAAGGAGTTCTTTAAATATACCCAGGAAGGGTGCCTGGGTGGCTCAGTGGGTTAAAGCCGCTGCCTTCGGCTCAGGTCATGATCCCAGGGTCCTGAGATCGAGCCCTGCATTGGGCTCTCTGCTCAGCACGGAGCCTGTTTCCCCTCCTTCTCTCTCTGCCTGCCTGTCTGCCTGCTTGTGATCTCTGCCTGTCAAATAAATAAATAAAAATATTAAAATATATATATATATATACCCAGGAATAGTGGGTATCCCAAATATAAATGTAATCCTCATTCTCAACATAATAAAAAGCTAAATATCTGAGCACACACTATGAGGCAGACATCTTTTTTAGCTGCTTTAGAGGCTCCCGGTTTGTTTCGTCCTTGTGCCAGCTCTATGAGGCAGGTACTGGAGTTCTCCCCATTTAACACAGGAGGAAACCACAGCACAGAGTTTCAGTAAGTTGCCTAACACCGTACAAAGCTGGTGAAGCCAGGACTCGAACCCAAGCACATTATGGCTCGGAAATCCTCCTCAGCCATACTGTGTTAACACTGAGAACCAGACTTTAAATGTACAAAAATGTTTAAATATACAGCACAAAACCACAAATTAGATCAGCTATATCTTTTTTTTCCACTTTGGAATGGCATCCTAGATGGGTGAATTGGCAGCACTTAGTATGTTGCATAAAAAGAAAAAAATATCCCTCAACATTGCATACTTACGTAAAAACTTAATTTTGAAAAAATTATGTCATCTATGAGAGCTCCATTACTTTTCAATAAAATTTAAATTACAAATTACTTTCACATTCTTAAAAAAAAAAAGAATGAACTACAGATCTTCCTCAACTTACAATGGGGTTACATCCTGATAAACCTATTTTTATTATTCTTTTTAAAGATTTACTTATTTGAGAGAGCGAGCGAGAGAGAGAGAAAGAGAGCGAGAGTGCAAAAGTAGGGACAGGGGCAGAGGGAGGAAGAGACAAGCAGACTCGCTGCTGAGTGTGGAGCCTGACGTGGGGCTTGAGCCCAAGACCCTGAGATCACAACCTGAGCTGAAACCAAGAGTCAGACGTTCACCTGGATGAGCCACCCACGTGCCCCCCTTGACAAACCTATTTTTAGATGAAAATACTGTAAGGTGAAAATGCATTTACTACATCTAACCTACCAAACATCGTAACTTAGCCATGGCCATCTTAAATGTGCTCAGACACACTAGTCTACAGTTGGGCAACATCATCTCACACAAAGCCTGTGTTTTCATGAAGTGCTGACCACTCATGTAATTTACCAGATACTACACTGAAGGCGAATGACACAATGGGTGCATAACCCTCGGAAGTGTGGCTTCTGCTGTGGCTCGCTGTCGCTGCCCAGCATCCTGAGAGAGGACTGTAGGCATATCACTAGCCCAGGCAAAGAGTTGAATTATAAAATTTGAAGTATAGTTTCTACTGACTGTGTATGGCTTTTGCACAGTCCTAATGTCAAAGAACAGTTAAGTCAAACCATCGGAAGTTGGGGACGTTCTGGACTATTTAATGCTGATCATGGTTCAGGCGTATTCATTTAATCCTTACTCTGATACTAGCATTGTTGACCTCATTTGATGAGAGAAGAGAGCAAACTGATGCTCAAAGAGGTCAAAAGACTGGCCCAAAGCCAGAGTTGGGAAGCGGCTGAATGAGGAGCAGGCGTGTCTGATGATAAAGCCCGTTAGGTTTTCACCCCCGAATGCCCCTCCGCACCTTCTCTCTTTCAAAGCCTCAGAGGAGAGAGGGACACTCAGCGGCACAGTATGGCTTGCTTGGAGGGCATCCGGGTGGATGCTATACCCATGTCCTTTAAGAGGAAGAGACTAAGAACTTGAGAGCTTGAAATCCTCTCCCTCAGTCACTCCCATCTCTATCCTCTCTTATGGATCATTCTAGTACACTGCATTCTGGACCCTGCATCCATGGATCAATTGTATGGAATCCATGAACCCCCAGAAAGTATATGAAAAATACTGTTTGTACTTGCGCATTTTTCTAGGTCTGAGGCTCGCTGCTTGCAGTAGACAATCCAGAGGAGCCTCGGATCCCCGGGAAGCTTAACTATTACCAGAGCTTCTCTAGTAGGGCTGCCACTAGTGGCTAGGTAAATGTAAACTTAATAAAATACAAAATTCAGTCCCCCAGTGGCATTATTGAAATTGCAAATGCTCAGTAGGCATGTGTAGCTAGTGGGGCCTGCACTGGGCACAGAAGATACACAATACTGCCATGACTGCAGAACATTCTACTGAATAGTACTGTTCTAAAGACTTAAAAAATCGAACTTAAGGGATACTTGGGTGGCTCAGTCAGTTGGGCGTCTGGCTTCAGCTCAGGTCATGACCCCAGGGTCCTGGGATCAACTCCCATGTCAGGCTCCCAGCTCAGCGGGGAGTCTGCTTTTTACTTCTGCCTGTCCCTGCCCCCTTGCCTGTGCTTGCGTGCACTCTCTCTGACAAATACATAAAAATCTTTAAAAAAGATGAATTTATCACAAGAACTAAGTAGGTTAAAGAGAATGGAGAAACCATTTCTAAATTCTTCTTTGTGTGGCCACTCATTTTAGATAATTAAGTATGAAAAAAGCAGCACAGGGATAAACACACAGACATGTAAGACAGTCTGCAAATTTTGTCCTACCTTCTCCTTCTTCTTTGATGGACTTTGGTTGAGAGACAGCAAAGCACTGCATAGTTTCATATTTCTGGTGTGCTTCCTGGTTATCATGACCTTCCTCTTCCGAATCAGGTAGAGGTTTTACCAGCATCCGACAATTGAAGGTATGGCTATTCCGCCTAGGAAGTTCGCCAGACCAGGATCCCCCATTCACTGAGGGAGGTAAAAGCAATCCGACAATTACAAACCAACACCAGGCTTGCTGCTGCCAAATTATCGAAATGATGCTGATGTTAAACAAGCTGGGAAAAATGCTTGGGATTTCCAAAATAACTTTTAACCCTCTTACTCTTCACCCTGACTCCTTCCTTCAAGGTCAGGCCTTGGATGACTATTATTAGGACACTGCTCTTCATTTTTGGATTTTCCTTACTCTGTTGTCTTGGAAATCTGGTTCAACCTACTTGTACTTTAGATATTTTACGCCCTTTAGATATGTTATCCCTGCTCAAAAATCTGGAACTGGCACCAAGTGCCACACGCATCAAGCTCTTTAAGAGGATGCAGACTTGATATAGTCAGGGATAAGAAGGCCACTGGAACTGATGGACTAAATCTCACTAAGCAGCGCCATCTTACCCGTCTAACCAGATCCCCCATGCTGGCCAGCACAGACCTCCCCCACCAGCCTCCACACCTGGTCCCACAGGGACACCGGTGCTCCTGCCACCTTACCTGCCACTATTTCTCCCAGCCCAGCGTACTTGACTCTGAGGCCGAGATCTCATTATCTCCGCCTCTCCCAGACCTTTCTTCCGTAGAATTTTACAGAAATTTTGGTATGTATTGTGTAAGTCAGCTGTTGCTGAATGACTCTATTTTGTTTCATGCACATTTCCTCAAGTCGACTGAAAACTCCCTGCAGAGGCCCTGCTAATATCATTTATTTTTTACCAAGGGAAAGGCTACGTCACATGTCTTCTACTTTAGTGTGAATCCTTAGAAACGTATTAATTCAAGAGAGAATGACACAGAGGAAAGACACTTTTTTGGGGAAATGGGTTAAAGCAATCAAGAGAAATAAAATTAGAGCTGGAATCAGAACCAATCCTAATACTCAGTTTGGTATCCTTTTCTTTACTGTTCTTTATGTTTTATCTAAAAAATATTACAATCAGTAGGACAGTGAAAGAGCGGATCGAAAAATAAGGGCCAGTGGTTAAGATAAGCAAACACACTCTCAAAGCTCACTCGTGAGAAAATACTTAAAAGGATATCTAGGTGCTCTGGTGAATGCGATGCTAAGCCCATAGCCACTGGGCTGCAAAGGAATAAAAAAGAAAACACACCCTGGAAAGAACAAAGGAAATATCAAGTTAACTCCAAGAAACTGTTTTGGAATCACAGGAGGAACCATAGCTAGCTTTATACGTTGTGCAGACATTTGAGAAGTTTCTTCCGCCATCGGTATTCTTAAAAGCTTATTTACATAATGGATACTACAAAGAGAAAAATCAAAGAAGAAAGAAAAAAAGAGTTCTTATTAACTCAGGTTAATAAGTAATTTTTAAAATATAAAAGAAGTACAGTATAAAGTCAGGAAAAGAGCTCTTTAGACAAGTGAATTAATAATAGTGAATTAATAAGTACAGGTCCTTTGAGGAAGTCATCAAATTACTGAAGAGATCTGAAATATTAGTTACCTGAAGAAATCCCATTTTCTTGTTCATTTACTACAGAATATAATAAAAGAATCTCACATGAATATTCATATGTTTTGTCTTACTGTTGCAGTCACTTTGAACAAAGGGTTATCCTGCCAAGGAAAAGCTAGCCCTCATAGAATTCAAAAAGGGCCTTCTCCTATTTACTGCGGTAACAATAAGACCGGCTAATAGAAACCGTTTGAAAAAAAAAGAACAGAAATACTTGCTAACTCAGGACTTGACCTTATTCTGTACTAAAATATGCACTTCCTTTTATCTGTGAAGATGTTCTTAGCATCATCAGTCGAAGTGAGAATATTAAAAAAAGAACCACTTAGTAAGTGGGAACGGCAATACTCTGGAGCAGCAAGGAAGGTGGGCCCACGCTGCGAACCACCCACTTGAAACCGTGGCCCTCGAGACTCCTAGACACCCTTGGAGAGCATCTTTAGAGAGACAGGAATTCGGCGCTATGGACCAGGGAGAGTGGGTAAGGAGGCAGAGCCACCAAAGCATCTGGAATATGGAAGAGCCCACTCAGGGCTATCGGCCCGACAGCATCTGACCCTCCATGTGCCACTTATTCCTTAATGTCATGGCCTCAGGATACTGGAGGCACCCACACACAGACTCTCTTCATTAGCAGCACTCAAAATTTTGTTTTTCTCAAGTCCAATCTCAAACTTCTCATGACCTTCTACTTCTTAGAACCAAGGAGCACAAGCCCAATCAGAGGCGGCTGGCCCTGCCCAGAGTGGGGGGGCAGTGTGGCACCCCCTCAAAAAACAATGAAACAAACCCCATGAAAACCGTTGCCACAGGAGTCCCTTCCATCTGAACTATTTTCATATACTTTAAATAGAGGATCAAAACAATCTTTCCTTCAAGATCACTATCTGCAGATGTCCTCTTCTCCATGACTTTGAAGCTTAAATAGTTAATATAAGCCTCTCTGAAGAACTACCCAGTTACCCTTATCCCCAACTGACATACCACCCAGCTCTATGTGACCCCCTCCAACCATGGGAGAGGAGGGAGCAGCAGATAAGCATTTACCTATAGACTTTGGCAGCAGGTTTTTGACAAATTCAGTGTGGTCCCCAACATGCAGGATGCTATATACACTTTTGTTCATCAGCTCTTCTTGGTTATACCTTAGGTATTGTGTCACGTTCTCTGAAACAAATACAACGTTGCCTTCCAGGTTCACTACAAAGAAGAACCCATCAAGGGCCTAAGGGAAAAGGCACAAACCATGTTAGAAAGGACACAAGAGAAAAATCATATCCAGCTGTTAAGAAGGGATGATCCCCTTAAGGGAAAGGGTGGAATTCACACATGGACAAAAAAGAGATTTCTCTCTCTCTCGCCCCTCTCCTAGTTTTGGGGAACAATGAATACATTTTCGCGTGGTGAAATTGTTCTGTCTTAGTAAGTGGGAGAGAGCCTAGATCAGGGATTCTTCTCACAAACTAAATGACAAATATTAACTCTGTTATGTTATCAGGAGATAATTACTGCCATGTAAGTGCAGGCATTTATCTGTATTTTCCAAATTATACTGATGGACTCCACCTGGCCAAGGACAACGCTTATGTTACCAACCCAGTACAAAGCGATTATGTTCTACCCATTTCTCATGCGACACAATGGGAGGAAAGGGTCATCAATAATTTTCCTTCAGTTTAAGGATTAAGAAACCCCAAACTTTGCTATCTTTAAAGCTGCCAGGGTTTAAATGAAAAGAACTGCAGGTGTCCTCAAACATCAATCCTTTATTGTTTAGGGGAAGGGTTTGGGAAGTAAGTAAGTATCTCTCCGATAATGGCAACGGGGACCACACGCTGAGGCCTCAGCCGTAGAGTCTGAAGACTGGAAGGGGACTTGAGGTTTTGGTTTTTGACAGTGACAACTGGAAACTTAACGAACTGTGCCCTTCTCTATGACTTGTTCCCTAGTCATGGAGATGAAGGTCCCTAACCACCTAGATAACATTAACATTTTCCTGCCGTGTGGCTTGGCCCCACTCCTCCTTGCTGTCATTCCAATCTAGATTAGGGCAGGACAGAAAGACTCTAGGATCATTTCAGGAAATAAAGATAATGAGAGTAACTACCGAGCATGTTTACTGTGCCCAAACACATCGGGTCATCTGAATATTTACAACTCTGGAAGGAATGTGCTACCCTCTTCAATTAGCAGAGGAGGAAGAAACTGAGGCTCTAAGAGGGGCAGTGGTTTATATAAGCTTTTCTGACTCAGTCAGTGGCAGAGCTGGAATCTGAATCCAGGTGGACTCAAAAGCTCTGGCTTGCGATTACTCTGCAGAAGAGTTCTACTTCAGTGTTTGCCCCAAATCTTTTCCTATCATGTTCACCTTGGTGATATGGAAGTTGAGAGTTTAGTGAGTTTCTCTTTGTGACTCCTCCTTTTCCTTTTGGGTCTGTGCTTGTCAGAGCCCTGTTTTACAGATTAGGTGAGCGATCAAGACTACAGAAGCCTGGGGCACCTGGGTGGCTCCGTGGGTTAAGCCTCTGCCTTTGGCTCAGGTCATGATCTCAGGGCCCTGGGATGGAGCCCCACATCGGGCTCTCTGCTCAGCAGGGAGCCTGCTTCCCCCTCTCTCTCTGCCTGCTGCTCTGCCTACTTGTGATCTCACTCTCTCTGTCAAATAAATAAATAAAATCTTTAAAAAAAAAAAAGACTACAGAAGGCTTGATACTGATCAGGCACACCTTGACATAGGGCCTCCTGGTCTACTCAGCTTGTGTCACACAGCTTCCCTGTGCTATGTATTTACTATTGTTTTTAACATGAATGTTACGTGTACATATTGACATGACAATGTGTATGGCTGGGGCACGAAGTATTTACTTTTATCCTAGTTTGCTTTTTCCTTAAGTTATTACTTAACAGGCTCCTATTTTGTGAGCTTTCTTTGAATATATTCCATCTTTAATTCTATTTTCATCACAAAACTAAGTGCTCTCTCAAATTAGAAATGACCATAAGGCACCAGTGAATAGCTCTTTAAAAAAAAAAAAAAAAAAAAGTAACACCATTCAATTTTAAGTCTTTCTGAAATATTCTGTCAGGTTTTACCAATGGTGTGAACAATGTGCAGGGCAAAGCAAGACTGTATGTAAATGGCCTTCCACAACAGGTTGGCAGCAACCCTTGAAAGCCTCGTGTGAGTAAGCGCATGCGGGTGTATGTCTGTGAAGGGGGAAAGGAAGGAAGTCAGTTGATGAGTTATGTGCCACGTGTCTTTCTAAACTAACTGCTTCGGATATACATTCGCAGGGATTTTCGTAATTATATTACCTATAGTTCCCTTTTGAAAATGCAGAGAGCTCCCCACTGCTTTGCACCATGACAAAAAGACTGATTTATAGCATAGTATGACTGAAAGATGAAAGTGTTTCATCTTATAAGACTGTGTTTTTTAAAGTACACTGTGATATGCTCTGATGAAAAAAACTGACATTTGGTTTTGTTGCCTAGCAACCACTATGCTATGATGTAAGCATGAGTGTGCATCTATGCCTAGGAACAGCTCAGCGAGAACAAGTTTTCCCTGTTTAAATTATTCCATGTAAACAGGGATAAAGACTTCAAACCTTAAGTCACTAGATTTGAGCATTAATCCTCTAACCTATTCAGCACCGAAGTCCTGCCACAGAAGTCCTTGCCACTGAATTCTCAGAAGACTATTTTTTAAAAAATTTATTTATTTGACAGACAGAGATCACAAGTAGGCAGAGAGGCAGGCAGAAAGAGAGGGGAAAGCAGGCTCCCTGCTGAGCAGAGAGCCCGATGCGGGGCTCGATCCCAGGACCTTGGGATCATGATCTGAGCTGAAGGCAGAGGCTTTAACCCAGTTGAGCCACCCAGGCGCCTCAGAAGACTATTTTTAAACAGTAAATATGCTGGTCTGATTTTGTGAGAGAAAGCCCACTGATACCCAGCAGTCTGATTTCTATAATCAATAAACTTGCTCTCAGAGGGCCTGAATCATAGTCTTGTGGTTACTCCAAACATGCCTTTTTAGAAGTCTCAATAATCTTTTCAGGAGTTTCCACCCTACTGTAATCTTTCTCCATATAGGGAACCAATGCAGACATCTGGGAATTTCCTAATAAGTTAATAATTTAGATTACCATAATTTCCAAATCAGTTTTGTTTATAATTAAAAATTTTTTCACAGAAACCTCTCTATTTTCATTTAATTCTAAATAGTCCACCTGGTTACAGTTCTCTGATCTGCTTCTTAGAACCAAGCAGGAAGTAGCACTCTGGCTTTCCTTGTTGACTCTGGAAAATCAGGTTAAGTGTGTTTTTGCTTTTTCCCTGAAAACTGTACTTGGATACTGTCAAGCTAGTGACTCAAGAGGAATAAGCAAGGGACAACACAGGGTCATTTAAAGTCCTTTGGCTAGCAGGGCCAGGGTCAATAATCTTGTCATTTCTAAATACAAAGACTCGGTCAGACAATTTTTTATTTTTATTTTTTCTGTGTCCCCCCACCCCACCTTCCAAGAGTAGGATAAATTTTCACAGAATGATATTCTCTAAAAATAAAGATCATCACATGTACCAACTGAAAGAAAGGGGGCAATTATTGGTAATTTTTGCTTTAAAAATCCTACTTTCTCCTATACGGGCAGCTATTGCCACAAGGTAAGTGATTCTACGTGACGATGCCGCCCAGCTTGCGGCCATGCGGTAATTTTCAATCTCATCATATCATCGGCAGAGTAAATTATCCTGAGATCTGACATAATTTATGTCTCAGGGCTCCTCTGCTTCTTGTTATATATTCACCGACATTTTTTCCCCTCATCTTCCCGTAGCCTACATCTTGAATTTTAATTTCGGAATAGGTACAGCAAAGCACTTGGTGTTTAATACTGTACTAGCTAATAAAAGAGGAAAACGAGACTTCACAAATCCTAGACAGGAGTCTGGTCATAAAACTTCTGAAAGTTAATAAAGAACAGGGAGTTAAGACCAACCACTACACTTGTGATGCTTACCTGAACAGCTCTGCCTATTACTGCCGTTTTCATCTTTACGAGATAAACTAGTTTGAAGCAGCATAAATAAAAAACTTAAGCCTCCATCTGGTCCTCGAATTTTAACTGCCTGTATGGACATCCATACATGGCATATGTAAAATCTAAGAATTGGGGGAATATTTCAAATGAAAATTCTATTGCTGAATTTAATAGGACTTGTGAGCATGATTTTCCAAAACAAATGCTTCCTTTGTCCATTTATAATCTAGCTCAGGCAATGCTCTGTTATTACTGGGAAATGTATATAGGCTGAAATCTGGAGTCAGGTACGTATGTACCAGTAAGCTCCAGAAGTCAGCAGTACTTCAAGCTTTACGAGTGAAAACTAAGTGCAGATTGTCCTGAAATTATATCCACCTGAGAAGGGAACATAATAACGTGATGACCAACGGCAGGGTAGGGGCAGAGCCTGAACGAGGGTACGCTACCTCAAGCATCATAGGCCCCAGCGCATCCTTGTCGATGACTCCCTGCCCGGTTGAGGACACGTCTGATTTCTGCACTTCATCTACGTTGGCGGCTGCTGCTTTTTCTGCAATAAACAGAAGTGTGAATTAAATGGCTGTGCTTCTTCAGGGACAGAATGACACAGAAACATCGTCACTGTAATGATCTGTAAGATCTCCAGTGGAATCAGCCGGGGCGCTGGAAGAGTTCAAGTCCGTCTACACCGCTGCCGAATGGGAGATGCTGCTGGAAGCAGGAACACAACACCACCTTTTCACCTCCAGAATGTGGGGCTCAGAGACCCTCCCAGGCAGTTGGTAAAATGAGTTTAGTGGTTTCGTGCTAGTCCCCGACAAGCATTTTTTCCCTCAACTACAAAACTGTTACATGCTACGGCACAATTAGTCCCTGCTCCAGGGACTTCGCAAACTAGGATAACGAGAGGTCTGTTGTTCAGGACTCAGGAGCATAACCAGAGGTGCATTTGCAGGTATTTCAAGAAGGAAGGAAGGGGGGGCACCTGGGTGGCTCAGTGGGTTAAGCCGCTGCCTTCAGCTCAGGTCATGATCTCAGGGTCCTGGGATCGAGTCCCACATCGGGCTCTCTGCTCAGCAGGGGGCCTGCTTCCCTGCTTCCCTTCCTCTCTCTGCCTGCTTCTCTGTCTACTTGTAATCTCTGTCTGTCAAATAAGTAAATAAAATCTTAAAAAAAAAAAAAAAAAAAGGAAGGAAGGGGAAGTCACTCCTGCTACGGCTGCCCCCACCTGACGTGCTCTCACGTCTGGATGCCTGTACTGCTCCACCTCCTGCCGCGCTCACACAGGAGTATCCTGAAAGAGGGGTCCCAATCCCGTGGAAGGTGCTCACCGATTAATGGAAGAGAGAAGAGGCACCCTTTCAGGCACTGGGAGGGGTTCAGTGGCTGCCCTTTTGTCTAGTACAGACACACAATATGGGCTCCAGCGTTACAACGTGAGAGGCAGCATTTGGGCCTGGGGGAGGGCCTGGGACAGTGCCCCATCATGGATAATTCTCAGAGAACAAACAGGTGCACAGTTATCCACATATATGCAAACTCATTATTTTAAGAACATCAAAAAAGTTTAAAGCTTCACAGATACATAGCATCAACTTGCGAGAAAACAACACAAAAACAATGTGTCAATTATTTGTACCTGAATAAATTATATCCTTGTTTACACTGCATGTCAGCATTGTAATTAAATGCAAATAAACAGAGCTGTAAATCAATTTAGTACTCAGGATCAACCTGCTTTCATGACCTTGGTAAATTTGGCTGTCCCTCCTCCTCCTCCTTTTTTTATTTTTTTGGTAAAAAAGATTTTACAGAGTATTCTAAAAGATTTTATTTATTTATTTGATAGAGAGATCACAAATAGGCAGAGAGACAGACAGAGAGAGAGATGAGGAGAAGCAGGCTCCCTGCCGAGCAGAGAGCCCTATGCAGGACTCGATCCCAGGCCCCTGGGATCATGACCTGAGCCGAAGGTAGAGGCTCAACCCACTGAGCCACCCAGGCGCCCCTACAGAGTATTCTGAAGATCTGGAAAACTTCACTTGTCCCCGAGAACCTAGAACATAATTAGGAATTATGCAGGTCCTCCAAATCTTGCCACTGCCACGTGTACACTCAGTGAGAAAGGGAAGATGACCAGTGTGAGCTCAAGGTTAAGTTCAGCCATTTAGAAGGACGAGCCAGAGGAAGTCATTCCAACTTTTTAAGGCCGTAGAGGACCTGCCTTCTGTACACGATGTGCTGTGACAGGAGAAAACTGGGTGACAGGTAAAATACGTCCTAAAAACTATAAAGTAGTTTACAAACCCAACTTACTACTAGCCTATCTGTGTGTGTTAGTTCTTCCTTAGGTAGTAGAGTTCCAAATGTAGTAACTTCTTTGCAGAGCTTATCACAAGGAGACTGTATCTGCTTTTCCAATTACTATATTCTTGGTTCACCTCCTTAGATCTGAGTAATTGTGGCATCCCATTAAGAGACAGAGGACTTGAGGCGCCTGGGTGGCTCAGTTGCTCGGGCCTCTGACTCTTGATGTCAGCTCAGGCTGTGATCTCAGGGTTGTGAGATGGAGCCCCACACTGGGATACTTGCTCAGCGCAAAGTCTGCTTGAGATTTTCTCTCTCTCTCTCCCTCTCCCCGCCCCTAAAACAAATAAATAAATCTTTAACAGAGAGAGAGAAAGAGAGAGATGACTTTTCTGGTAGCCTTTACAACTCAGTAAGTACGTGAGGATCTGTCAGTCTTCATTTAGTTCTCTTCTTTCTGCCTTCCCTAGCTCCTGATGGCTGGGTACCTTACCTCCTGGCTCTTTCTGCAGGCTTGGTCTCAGCCCAATTCCTCAGCATCATTGTGGCAGGAAACACCTCAGGCTTTCCAGACAATTACTGCATATGACCTCCCTCCCCCAAGGCCATCCCCATTTTCCTAGAATCTTTTTCATTGCCAAATATTCTTCATGTACATGCAAACTGGAGCATATACCTTTCTTTTTTCCTACCCTATGCTGGTTCACTCTGTAAGGCTACAGATTTCTCTTCGGTTTCCACTCCCTTTCCTACCCACCAGTCCAGGGACAGAACCAACCTGATCAACTGCAAGTTCATCTAATTTAGCAGCTGGGTACTGTGGAGGTCCCAGCAGGCTTCGGGCCTAAGGATCCTGAGTTTCATTAATATTAAATCTTAAAACTCATAAAATGGATATTATATATTTATGTGGTCTTCCTGTATCCTAAAACATTTTTGTCTTTAGTGTTGCGGCACTGTGAGCGCGATGTGCCGAGAGCCCACAAAAAGAGGCAATCGCAGCCTTTGCTCCGCTTCCTCGCTTTTGGCAGGAGTGCTGTGCTCCCATCAGGAGCCTCCGGTGGCAGCAGCCAGGATTCTTAGACCGGAATGGTGTACATGAGAAGACAGCCTCCCCAGAGAGCAGCTATCAGAGTCTGAGGAATAGAAAGGCTTTCTTTGCATGACATTCTGGTACCTCTTCCTAGGAAGGTATGCAGTCCTCCCCACTACCTGGAATAAGCACAGTCTAGGAAATAGTTCTCAATCCCCCTCGGAAGGTAAGTTTCAGGAAGGGGGCAATGTGTCTGCAGCCGCAACAGGCACCATCCCTGTTTCAGAGCAGGTTTTCACTAAGGATTTGGAGGCTAACAGACCAGATGCACGTCGGGCATGTATTCCCAGATATGGAAGAGGCCACTGGAGGATGGAGGGGGTGGAAAAAGGAATACAGTTCCCCCCTTTAGGCAAAACAGCCTCCTAAGGGTGCAGGGGGAGGAATGGGACAGATAGGCAGGGTCAGAAATACAGGGAAAGGGTTTCCTGAGGAAATAAAACAGATCGTCTTGCCCTGCCTTACTCAGTAAGTTTCAGGGCATCGGGTGTTCTCTCAGGTCTCCAGTTCTCTCATCCTTCCACTGTTGAAGCTGGCAGTTTTGTTCTTTTTCAAGAATGGACTGGTGAATTCAGATTTATGTTGGGGGAAAGTGAGACGTGAAGCACAAGCTACTTACTGATCACAGGGCAATTCCGCCTCAACTGCTGACTGCTAGGAAACAGCAGGCTACTTGACATATGAGACTCTGCATTCACAACAGTAAGAAATTCTTGTTTCCTGTGGGGTCTATGATAATGCAATTTTTTGAGCAAAATAAATTAAAAAAAGAAAAACAAAAAAACCAGTATCTGTGATAATCTGTTTCCAAGCCTTTTAAAGACAGTAGATATACCTTGTGAGATGTTTACACATTTTGAGGATCTGCTTGTCATTCTGAAGACCCATTTTTCCTCAATTCATCCTTGAATATTTTGTGGAATTTAAAAAACAATGTAAGAAAACCCAATCATGCAGGTTTTCCTAAACACTGAGAAACTTCCCTGCTGGGGTGTCCTAACTATTCTAGCAACTTGCTCAGACACTGAATTTTGAACTCTTAGCAGAAAATATGTAGAATGAGGATCATAAGTGCACTGCCTTTTATTCTAGAAATCTAAAGATCAGATGAAATTTAAGATAAGAGCCTAAAATCTACAGATCAGATGAAATTTAAGATAAGAGCCTAAAATTTAAAGGAGAGAATTCAGATCTGACAAAACATGTGTTTGGATAAAAACAATGATCCTCTTGAAAAATTACTGGTGATGGTAAGACATGCCATTTTTTTCTCTTTATCACATTCAACTGATAAATCTTTCAGAGAAGAAAAGCCGCTAACAGGAAGTCCCAGAGCCTGAGTGTCCGCCATGAGGAAATCATGCAGTAACAATGGGATCTGTTCAGCAGTCTCTCTGTCTCTGTGTCCCCTGCCTCGCTGTGCATGTGGTGCGAGTAGAGTGACGACTCCTTGTCAGCTGAGAGATTAAATCTAGCTGGGAGGGTAAAACAATTACAATTGAACTAAATGAGAGTAAGGCAGGGATAATTGCAAGGAACTAACTTAAAGTTCAAAGAAGAGATAAAAATCACTGGACGTAGCTGAAAATACTTCACGTACGTTGTATCTGGGTTGGACTCGGCAGGATAAGCAAGTGGATGGCAGAACTAAGAGCCTAAGAAGGAAACCGGTGGGAATGGACATGTGGCATCTGGCTCCGAGAAAATGTCAGCCTGGCCTCTGAAAACCAATGCTAAGCTAAGGAACATTGGCAAAAAGTTTGTCTAAGCTGGAATTCGAGGAATCCCTGACTAAAAATGAAAACAACACAAATTTCACAAGATCAACTTGAAAATTCTATTAGTAGAACATACGCTTTGAAAAAAAAACTCTGAGTCTACTGATAATTTGTAAGAGAATGTTGCAATATTTACACCATACATTCGTGTAAGTAAGGGAATGGGAAATTTTCACTATTCAGAGAGTAAATATGAAATAGAGACAAAGGGTAAAGAATCTGGGGCTTTTCACTCCTGTCCTCACTAAATGTTTGCATTGTATGCATTTCCAACTAATCTGTCATCTAGTATTCAATTCTGCATTGAATTTGTGCTTTCATCATTTCTCAATATTAAAGAGAATAAAATCAATAATACAAAATGATAGAAAACATGCAGAAGTATGGCTTTACCAATGTAAGTGAAATCTAAATTAAACTGGCCATGAATTTTTGTTTTGGGGTCCTTTTCATGAGGTAATTACTAGTTCTGTTCAACGTTCAGCTGAACCTTGAAATTAAATACGAGGTGAAGGAAAGTACTCTAGTGAGAGATACATTATTATGATAACTGGACATATACTGGTATCCTGATGGAACCTTTCAGTAATTAGTATGCTATTTTTAAGGGCCAGATATAAGTAAGCTTAAATCCTTAGATACATTTATACCTCTGTAAGTACAGCATTACTATACCAAAACACACTATTTAATATTTTTAGACAGTTTTCTCAGTGGTCACAAATTATATTTGCTTTTCTATATTTTGCATCCATTAGCCATAAAAATACATTCTGTTACAAAAATATCCTTCAGTAAACTCGAGAGTAGAAGGATGTCCCGGAGTTTCATATGGTCAAACCCTATGAAATCTCATTATTATAGATGGAACTCTTAAATCGGAAAAAGGGATGATAAAATTTAATTTTCAGAGCCTACAGAAAGATTTCTCCTTCATGCCTTGACTTCTCTTTCTTTCTGCTGCACTTTCAGCATTAAAGTTATTCTTTTTAGATAAAGAATATGGCCTAAGAGAGTAACAATAAAAATAATAACGTTCTTCCTTTCTTCCTCATTCCCCCCAAAGATAAAAATGCCATAAAACAGCTATGATCTTTTTAATAGCACAGTTTTACAAATGCAAAACCCTGATGAGAGACTGTCCGAGGATGCCTCTGTAATCTTTCTCTGAGCGTCCCTTCCTGCCCGGGTGGCTGCTTCGGGAGCAATCCCGTCCAGTTCCTTCCTCCATTTGCCTGCATTCCAGAAATCCAATACCAATTAATTAGATTTCCAGTTTCAAAGCAAAGAACAAAACCCCATCTCTTCAGGGACTGCGTTAGGATGACTCATACCACAAACCGAGGGAAAATCATTAATATTATATTCCATATGCTTTTCTTTACAAGTAATTATTGTTCATGTTGTCTCTTAGAACAAAAGGAAAAGTGACTAGGGAAGCATTTGATCTCCAGAAAGGTAAGTGATTTTAAAATACAGATATTTTTTGAAGCAACTGGATTAAGTTGCTCTTTATCACTGGCATCTACAGACACAAATTTGAAAGTAAAATTTAAGTTTCTGGTGAGAATAGCAACAAATCAGAAGCTGTGATCCTAGCAAAACATGTATTTATCTCAAAACAACAACAACAACAACAACAAAACAACAACAAACTACAATTAGCTATTTTAAAATTAGGGAATGGTAATTTTTAAAAAAGATCCTTACATGTTCTTTTAAAACATCACTTACTGATTTTTGGTAACATCACGAGTTTTGTCTATTTGTTTATTAGGCAACTGAACCAAGAACATACATTCCAAGATTCTTCCCAGAAACCATCAGCAGAACAGAGTGCTATCTCCTCGCAGGGATGGCAGTCTTGGCTCAAGGGACAGCCACATAATTTCTGTAAGCCCAGCAGCAGCGGTGGCAACCACCACTGATGAAGTCTTAGAACCCTATACGCCCATTGGGAGGACAGGATGATGTGGCCGTTAGGGACATGGTTTTTTTAACCATCTGAAGAGACTGGAAAACTTGTGGAAATTAGTCTATCTTTAAGAAGTCAGAATTCAAACAAATATCAATTATTCACTCTGTAAAAATACATCAGCGAAAAGGTAATCACAGGGTCTTTACATGTATGTAGAAAAATGTCAGCTCTGCCCAGGTTCCGATGCCTCTGACATGTGAAGCCAAGCAGCAGTTTAAAAGTTACTTGGATGTTGGGTCAAGCATGAGGATAGTCGCTTTTACCGAAGCAGTGTTATTTAAAGTATTAGAATCTTTGACTAGACGAGAACCTGATACTTTATGCGGATTTTATAATTAATTCCACTGCTTCAAAATGAGTAAAATCACTCACCCAGAAACTATCAATTTTTCAGCAGACTGACGTCAAACACAAGTCTAATCACCTCCACAACAAATTTTAAGACTCTAGTGGGAATAGATCCACAATTTTCATCTTTTCTTGCATTTAGGAGCTGGATGACTTCAGGTGAAGCAACCGTCAAACCCGGCACAGCAAGGCACACGTGCAGCCAAGTCACTGAGACAATGACAGGCAATTTCTGGCCCAGCGCTGGAGATTAAATATTATGGGGAAAGTTATGGAGCATCTCAAAGGTTCTAGAAGGTAAAACCAGAGAATTATGCATCTGCACCAACTAAAATTAGAAAAGCTGCCATATGGCTCTGTGAAGCCAGCAGCACATTCTTATTCATTAGGAAGCATTCTGCTAACATAAAAACACAAGGCCCTTCCTGCGCTCTCCAAATGTGTTTATCTTTTCAACATTAATGCACTATATATCATCGAGCTGCTGAGAGCTCCTGCCGTGCATATTAAAACCACGCAGCTGCACTTTCTTTAGGAGTGGGAGGGACCTCAGCCCTGAGTCGCCTCCCTCTTTCTGACATTGAGATTCTTGCTAACATACCATGGTTTCTCTTCGGTGTGAAGAAACAGCAACATGAGCCAATCTCAAGGCTAACTCTACCGGGCCACCCCCCATTCCCCCCGCCCCTTCCGGTTCTGTGGCAGAGAAGGCGACATGCTTGGGTTTGTCTTCACCAATGGTACGGGCACGGCTACTTAAATAGAAGTGACAATCATGCCACAAGTTTGGAATATAAAGGCCCTACTTTTAAAATTAATGTACTACGCTTATCAAGAGAAGACAGGAACCAGCCCAGTCTCTAGGTATTAACTAATAAAAAGACAAGACTTTTGTTCTGAAGAACGTTCTTTATCATTGAATCTGCCCTCCCTAGTATAGAATTCTATTTAGTCCCCACTTCACCTATAGCTTATCAACATGGAATGCTCTGTGAGGTAAAACAGACCATGGACAGGGCGCCTGGGTGGCTCAGTGGTTAAGCACCTGCCTTGGGCTCAGGTTGTGGTCCCAGGCTCCTTCAATCAAGCCCCGCATCAGGCTCCCTGCTGTGTGGGAAGCCTGCTTCTCCCTCTCCCACTCCCCCTGCTTGTGCTCTCTCTCTCTCTCACTGTGTCTCTGTCAAATAAATAAATAAAATCTTAAAAAAAAAAAAAAGACCGTAGACAGTCTCTTGCAGTTAAGATATGTGAGAATATGACAATTTGTTCAAAATGTCTTTCTTTTACACAGTCTAAATATACCTGTGCTGTGTGCAACCTCGGAACTAAGTCAGAATACCAAAAGCAGCATTCCCCAAAGACCAAACTATACAAATGTTTTATTTCTTTCAGATATACACATTAACCCAAGCAAGGCCAACAAAATTACATTATAGGAGCACTTAATAAAGTTTCTGATAAAGAGGTTAAAATATGGAAAGATTTTGGTCTAAGAAGTGTAAATATTTTCTCTCCCAAATCACTATTCTGTTTATTGGCATAGATACTAACATCATCTCCCAATATTCCTACCTTACACTCTAGCAATTATTTATCACTCCAAATGCATCATACTGTTTCCAGATTTCAAGCATTTTTTCAGACTGTTCCATTTGCACAGATGTCCTTTCAACCATTCTAAGACCCCATCACTGTTCCAGAAGCTCATTACAGTCAAGTGAGGGCCTTCCCCTGTGTTTCTGCAATGCCCTGTGCTCATTCCCCTAAAAATCCACATTCAATGACCTAGTGCTTTGAAATGCTTGATTTGTTTACTGCTCTGTCCCCTTCATGGCACTGGTGGCCCCTTGGCTACAAGAAAAGTCTTTGTGTTCACTGCCTGGCATCTAGTGGGTGCTCAGTAAGATGGGTGTTAATACTGGACAGTTCTACAGCTGTAACTGAAATTCAGTATAGCCAGGATCTAAAAATCACAAATGTCTCTTTAGAGAGATCTGTCCTGAAGATTCTTACTGTACATCTGACATAATGGAGATTTCTTTCAAGACTCTGATTTTTGGGGTAAATACCCAGTAGTGCAATTGCAGGGTCATAGGGAAGCCCTATGTTTAATGTCTTAAGGAATCTCCACACTGTTTTCCTAAGTGGCTGCACCAACTTGCATTCCCATCAACAGTGTAAGAGGATTCCCCTTTCTCCACATCTTCTCCAACACTTGTTGTTTACTGTCTTGTTAATTTTGGCCATTCTAACTGGTGTAAGGTGGTATATCAATGTGGTTTTGACTTGAATCTCCCTGATGGCTAATGATGATGAACATATTTTCATGAATCTGTTAGCCATTTGTATGTCTTCTTTGGAGAAGTATCTGTTTATGTCTTCTGCCCATTTTTTGACATGATTATCCATTTTGTGTGTGTTGAGTTTGAGGAGTTCTTTATAGATCTTGGACAGCAGCCCTTTGTCTGTACTATCACTTGCGAGTATCTTCTCCCATTCCGTGGGTTGCCTGTTTGTTTTGTTGACTGTTTCCTTTGCTGTGCAGAAGGTTTTGATCTTTTTTTTTTTTTTTTTTTTTTAATTCTTTTTTTTTTTTTTTTTTTTTTAAAAGATTTTTTTTATTTATTTATTTGTCAGAGAGAGAGCGAGCGAGAGCGAGCACAGGCAGACAGAGTGGAAGGCAGAGTCAGAGGGAGAAGCAGGCTCCCTGCGGAGGGCAAGGAGCCCGATGTGGGACTCGATCCCAGGACACTGGGATCATGACCTGAGCCGAAGGCAGCTGCTTAACCAACTGAGCCACCCAGGCGCCCCAGAAGGTTTTGATCTTGATGAAGTCCCGAAAGTTCATTTTTGCTTTTGTTTCCTTTGCCTTGGGAGACATATCTTGAAAGAAGTTGGTGTGGCCGATGTCGAAGAGGTTACTGCCTATGTTCTCCTCTAGGATTTTGACAGATTCCTGCCTCACATTGAGGTCTTTTATCCAGTTCGAGTTTATCTTTGTGTATGGTGTAAGAGAATGGTCGAGTTTCATTCTTCTACACATAACTGTCCAATTTTCCCAGCACCATTTATTCAAGTATTTATTGCACTATTGGTATTTATCCCAAAGATACAGATGTAGTGAAAAGAAGGGCCATCTGTGCCCCAATGTTTATAGCAGCAATGGCCACAGTCACCAAACTGTGGAAAGAACCAAGATGCCCTTCAATGGATGAACAGATAAAGAAGACATGGTCCATATACACACAATAGAGTATTATGTGTCCATCAGAAAGGATGGATACCCAAATTTATATCAACATGGACGGGACTGGAAGAGATTATGCTGAGTGAAATTAGTCAAGCAGAGAGACTCAATTATATGGTTTCGCTTATTTGTGGAGCATAAGGAAAAACATGGAGGACACGGGGAGACGGAGAGGAGAAGTGAGTTAGGGGAAATTGGAGGGGGAGACAAACCATGAGGGACTGTGGACTCTGAGAAACAAACTGAGGGTTTTGGAGGGGAGGATGGTGGAGGTTGGGTGAGCCGGTGGTGGGTATCATGGAGTGTACATATTGCATGGAGCACTGGAGGGGGAGGTCACCACCTGAGGCAGGAGGGCCATCTAGAAAGAGGAAGGACTGAAATTCCTGGAGAGGCTGATAAGGTTCTCTTCTCATCAAATTTGTTCACTAAGTGGGCTAACATAACATTTATGGCCATAATGATGTCCAACAGAAGCACAGGGAAGGAAGGGAGAGGGCGGGGATGAAGGAAAAGGAGGGTTGGTTCCTACTTCCCATGATCCCTTGCTGCTGACCCTGCCATGAATCCTACCTGCCTTCCCACTGCTCACAGGGGGCTTCAGTCTCAAGTTTCTGCTTCACCTCAGTGGTGGATCTTCAGGGACTAAAAGGCATCCCAGGACCTGACCTTCATTTGTCACTCTTCCCCGCCCAGACGTCCTCTGTGTGCCCCACCTCCCTTTCACTGACATGCATCCTGTTCTTGGATTCATTTTATGTTCTCCGCATAAGACCTGCTAGCTTTTCTCTTTGTATGTTTTTCTCCCATCTGGCTATTTGTTCCTTCCAGTTTTTCTCTACAGACGCAGGACCTGATGCCTGGGCCTCCTAGAGAGACTGTGACAACTAGTTGTAGAGATATTTCTCTCTTTTCCCCCCACCGACTGTGATTCTAACAATACCATAGGGAAGCTGAAATTCCTGGTTTCATTTTGCCTACTACCATTTATCCCCTCACTTGCAGTCTCTGCTTGAGCAATCACGGGAGGGCCTCATGAGCTTGCCTTTTTTTTTTTTTTTTTAAAAACAGGTGTTCCCAATTTAAGGCACACCTAATGCAAGAAGCTGATAATAGAACATAGAATCATCCAATTTAGAGACCTAAAACATTAAATTATGCTAAATCATCTCATCCTAGTAGAGAAAGCAAAGCACTGATAACAATGCAAGAACTCCGCATAAATATATGTAGCACTGTGGCTCTGGCCGACCACAGGAGGCAGGGGGGAGATGGAGCTGAGGGGAGGGCACGCTATCAAGGGATCAAGCCCTGAGGATTCACGAGAACTGTAAGGTGAACATAGGGTCCACGGCAAGAGCTCCCTGTGGACAGGGCCCAGAGAGGACCAGCATACACAATGCCCACTTCCAGGGTCAGGAGGCCCCCAAGGGCCCAACTCTAGAGGTGGGCTCCAGAAAATTCTACCACCTGTGACCACTAAACTCTCCTGTGGGTGCAAATCTCTAGTAGCTAAAAACAAGGTTCCTTCCAGCTCCATAAATAAACACAAGGTAATTCCTATGTGAATGTTTAAGGAAGAAGAGAAGAGACTATGGGAGGGAAAAAATGAAACAAGATGGAGCGGGGAGGGAGACAAACCATAAGAGACAACAAGAGTGATCACAATTAGTATGAGGAAGTTAAAGCGAAATTAAAAAAGGCTGACATTACAAAGACCCCTAAACTTGGTATACATTTCTAAAAGGAAATCCTTTCCTTTCTTCATGTATAGTCCTATACTCTCCAGCAAATTTTTTGTCTGTTTTATTTCTCCAGCAAAATTTTTAAGTTAAGGGGGAAAATAGGATACCTCCTCAGCAATTCCATAATTCTCTTAGATTTTATATCTGTTAAGTGCTCTCTCAGATACAAAGACTATTTAAGCAGTCAAATCCACTTGTAAGAAATTATCTTATTTAAAGTCTGACGATTTTGTTCTCCAATAGAAGTTATGGAAAAGTTGAAGCCACAACTGAGAGACTTACAAATGAGTACAAGGCTACCCAATGGAAAGGCAAAAAGAAAAATCCTCAGGGGGTTAATTTTGATCCTCCATGTAGACCATAGAATATATAAAAATTAACTATCTAATTATGTCTGAAAAAAGACATAATAGTGATTAAGTTACTTCCTATCAAGTTAGCTAGTTTAAATTAGCTTAAGAGTACAATTTTGTTTTACATACATTAGCCATGAGATAAGTTTCCCCACCATTCTTAAACTCTTCAAATAATGACATAAAATCTTCAGCAAACTTATTCTTCCTATTTTCAATTTTAATGATCTGCCTTAAGCTTCCACATGCTAGATGGTTTAGAATTATGTTGTCATCAACTCTTCAGAAAAGTTCTACCCAATGGCATTTTGGACCAGGTTTAGCTCCAACACAGATGGGCAGGTTGAATTCCAGAAACCCGTTTTTGGAAATCCTGCCTGCCAGGTGATGGCTTATCATGGAGCAGATGAAGCGGCGTAAGATGACAGACATGACAAGTGGGCAGGTCCAGGTTTGAGAGCCACGGCAAGAGCAGAGGTAGTTGTTCCCCTGTAGACGTAGAGTCTGGCCAGGAAGATGATGCTGTATTCTTGCTAAGTAATTTAGCTGCCTCCCAAGTCTATAGTCTTAGATTTGCTTCTTCAAAATATAGTTTATTTTTTATTTTATCAATGGACATTGGGTTTCCCAGAGACTAGAATGGTAGCAGTTGTCAGCTCTGTATTGCCAAGGAAAATATTTGGCTGCATATAGGGTTTCCTGAGAGCAAGTCAGTACACGACCTCAATCTTTTCCAAGCTTATCATAATGCTGTAAGGCTGTGCTGATTCAGCAAAGCAATCTATAATCGCTTGCAAAATGCCCCTGCCTCCCAGGGATGTTATGAAGCTTAATAAGATAATGCATGAGAAGCACTCTAAGCTCCACAGAAGAAAGGCGCTAAGCAGTAATATTCTGCATTTATAATTACAAGCAGTCTCACAAAGCAAGAATCCAATAAACTTGTCCACAAATTACAAATAAAAACGACTTTAAATAATTTAACATAAATAATTGTATAACAAAGGAAAATGTGCAATCATTCATCTTTAAAAAACAGAATGGACACACTTCATAAGGCAAAGTCAAAATGAAAAAAGAGAACTAGACATGTTTCTACTAAAAGAAAATTACATTCTGTTGTGGTAAAACAGAAACTGAATCAGAAACTTGGAAGAGTATATTTTACTGACGTTATCTTGAGACACTGCTATTAATGAACTAAATTTAGTATCATTTCTATAGATTTTCTCCCAATAAGTTTGTGAAAATCAAAGTCAGTATTAACAGTAGTAATTTCTTTAGTTATCAGTAACACTTAAAATATAAATTTTAACTCTCATTGGGATAAAACCTGAGTATTTTACCAAGTGTAAATTAAGAAAAAAACTTTTTTTAATTAAAAAAAACCATTAAGACAATGCTGCTTCCCCCCCTCCCCATAGCACATCTCCTAGATGGCAAATACTTGTTTCTTGTTCTCTGGCCAAGCCCAAGTGGCAAGTCTGCTTTAATTAGGGTGTCCACAAAAGATCAGGCCCAGGCTGAGCCAGCATCACCAGGTTCTTTGGTGCCATTACCTTTCTTGGATTGTGAGTGGGGCCCTTTTGGTACCTGTGATCATTTCCTTCAGGCCATCTTCCTGGAATCTCAGAAGATCTTTTTTCCCTGTTTACCCTCTGTTCCTCCACAACACTGCCATAATATAACTTACTGCATCATATGGAAATCATCTGATTTGATCTGGACCCCCTCACACTGTTGAGTCCTTCAGCAAGAAATTTTATTTTTCATTTTTGTATCCCCATCTTCAACTGCAATTTCTGACCCACATAGATACACTCAATTGCATGAGTGGAACTGATCCCCCCTCTGAAGAAGGCAATGGAATGAATCCCTCAAGTGGTCTGGTTTTTTTTCACTTAATAAGAAAATCAGTCTGTACAGAATCAACTCTGAGCACACAAAGAGAACTAAGTGATTTCACTTTCTATTTTTTATTCGTTTTCAGAAAGGTAGTATTTCATGTTTTGTTTTATTTATTTATTTATTTATTTATTTATTTATCTGAGAGAGAGAGAGAGGGAGAGAGAATCTCAAGCAAACTTCCCACTGAGCATGAAGCCCAACTTGGGCCTCGATCTCATGACCCTGAAATCTCAATCTGAACCGAAATCAAGAGTTAGACCCTTAACCAACTGAGCCACCATGCACCATGGTAGTTTTGTTTTTAAAAGAAACATAAGCATGGTATTAGATGGTGAGGATGCAAAGATTAAAAAGACAAGGCTTATCCTCCTCCTCTGTGTTTAAGGTACTACAATGATTAAGCCAAGTCCCAAAACGGAGTTGGTACATTTTCTTTGTAAAGTGTTGTGGATTTATGCAACAAAAGAAAAATAAAATTTATAAATTTGTAAGCATTAGGTTTTTAAATTTATTTAGCTGGAAGACTCAGCTAAGTTCAGGAAAATGCATTGATCCAGATGCTGAATGAAGAGAGACTCTTAATTATCTAAGATTTCACTAAGAATGCTTTCATCAGAGACTGAACATGGCAAGAGCTGATTACTTAACTCAAAATAAACTTCCATCAACACACCAGGAACAATGCATACACCTCAGGATGCTAACAGGGCCTAATTAGTTCTCTGAAGTGTAGCAGCTCAAAAGAATTTTGGAAAATAAAAATGTGAAGGTTAATGATCTTTTGTATTATCCTCTCAGAATAAACCCAATTGCCAAGGAAATTAGACTTATAGGTCTCAAAAATTCAGGCATCCACAGGCATAAAAATAATCTGTCAATTTTTTCCAAAGTTAAATCCATTGGATTTTAAAGAATTTTTTTTTTTTAATTTGTTTGACAGAGATCACAAGTAGGCAGAGAGGCAGGCAGAGAGAGAGGAGGAAGCAGGCTCCCTGCTGAGCAGAGAGCCTGATGCGGGGCTCGATCCCAGGACCTGGGATCATGACCGGAGCCAAAGGCAGAGGCCTTAACCCACTGAGCCACCCAGGCACCCCTCACTGGTGAACGTTAAAGAGAAAAGCCTGTAATCACTTCACCATAAATGTGCCTAAAAGATGGATTGTGTATATGTCCTTTCTAAGAAAAGGATGAGTCACTGAGTCAGGAGTGGAGCTAAAACACACAAGGGTCTAGATCTTTTCTTTCACTCCATAAGAAAATCAGGAGCTTGATTTTAAAACCGCATTTCCAAAGGTGGAAGATTTTATATGGTGCGTGGTAAGAACATAGGGCTCCTAATATTAGTATACAGAAGGGATATAGGGGAATTATCACAATCAACTTCCTATAAGGAAGTCAAACGTGGGAGGAGAAAAATATTCCAAGTGACTATTTTATGAAAGAGAAAAACTGGGGAGGGGTGAGATGTTTCTGAAAGATAAGGTTTACTCTGGGAGGACATTGTGGTAAAGAAGCCAAGGCACAGACCTGATAGAAAATTGAGAAACGCAGCAGCTACGACTTCACATGAGAATATTTAATACGGCAGATCTTTACAGCTCCTGACATTGGATCTCTACTCCTTCAGGGTAATGAGGACCATTTCCCCCTCCCTGAGGGTCAATTTGGGCAAAATTAAATTGTTATCTTAATTCACGTGTGTGTGTTTTAAATATGAAAATAGCTTTAGTATGTTCTATAGGCAAAGGACAGGCAGTAAGTATATTCTTAAATTCTGAGTAACTACTGTATTGAGAAGATGGATATCAAAGACAAAACTGCTATCGCTTCAAAGCCAGTAAGTGGGGACCAAAAACTCCAATGTCCACCTGGTCATTTAGATAATGTAAATTCACCTCAGAACCGAAAGGATTCCAGACAGCCTACAAGGGCAGAATGGAAGGAGAAAGAAACCATGCTCCAGGTTTGGAAATGCACCACGTTCTGAAAATCCAGGAGAGATCTTCCTAGGAAATGTAAGGATGTGACTGACTGATTACCTGTTACCTTGTAATAAACATCAGGCCAGTGGTTCCCACCTTCTGGAGTAGGAGGGCTCTTTTAAATATCAGTAATATGCATGGAACCCCTTAGTATCTATATTTGAAATGATATATAATAGTAAGGCTTCCAGAAGAATTTGTATCTTATTTATCTCTACAACATCTCTATATATTGGCAACACAGCTGTACATACCTCACATATTAAGAACTACTGTAATTAGAAGCATTATTGGTTACAATAGGCTTTATGGAACTGGTCCAGGAATCTCATCACCGAAATTGCACTGTTTTGATGGAAAATATCCTCCATTCCAAACAACTAACGTATAAAACTTAGGGGAAAAAATGGTTTTTAAAGTTGAAGACTATGTTTCTTTTTTGTCTTTTCTTTTCTTTCCTTTCTTTCTTTCTAGAGAAAGAGAGCAGCGAGCAGGGAAGGGGGAGGGGAGGGAGAGAAAGAATCTTAAGCAGATTCCATGCCCAGCAAGGAGCCTGATGCAGGGCTCAATCTCATGACCCTGAGATCATGACCTGGGCCGAAATTAGGAGTCAGACAGTTAACTGACTGAGCCACCCAGGCATCCCAAGACTCTGTACTTCATAGGAAAGCATGGCAGTAGATCTTTTCAACAAATAGAGTTGGGAAAACTGGACAGTCACATGCAAAAGAATGACACTGGACTACTTTCTTATACTATACACAAAAATAAACTCACAACAGGTTAAAGACCTAAATGTGAGGATTGATACCATAAAAGTCCTAGAAGACAGCCCAGGCAGTAATTTCTCTGACACTGGCTATCACCAACATTTTTCTAGGTATTCCTCCTGACAAGGGAACTAAAAGCAAAATAAACTACTGGGACTTCATTAAAATAAAAAGCTTCTGCAGAGTGAAGGAAACAATCAACGAAACTAAAAGGTAACCTACTGAATGGGAAAAAATATTTGCAAATGACAGAGCTGATAAAGGGTTGGTATGCAAAATATATAAAGAACTGATTTAACTCAAAACCCCAAAACAAATAATCTAATAAAAAATGGGCGGAAGACATGAGTGGACATTTCTCCAAAGAAGACATCCAGATGGCCAACAGATACATGAGAAGTTGTTCAACATCATTTATCATCAGGGAAATGCAAATCAAAACCAATGAAATACTACTTCATACCTGTCAGAATGGCTAAAATGAACAACACAGGTTGGTGAGAATGTGCAGAAATGGGAACCTTCTTGCACTGTTGGTGGGAATGCAAACAGGTACAGCCACTGTGGAAAACAGTATGGAGGTTCCTCAAAAAGGTAAAAACAGAACTACCCTATGATATAGCAATCATGCTACTAGGTATTTGCCCAAAGAATTAAAAAATACTAATTCAGAGGGACACATGCACTCCTAGGTCTATAGCAGCGTTATCTCCAATGGCCAAATTTTGGAAACAGCCCAAGTGTCCACTGGTTGATGAATGGATAAAGAAGATGTGAGATATCCTATCTATCTATCTGATCCAATATTAGCCATGAAAAAGAATAAAGGATAAAATCTTGCTGTTTGCAACAATATGAACAGAACTAGAGGGTATGATGCTAAGTGAAATAAAGCAGTCAGTGACACAAATACCATATGATTTCACTCATATGTGGAATTTCAGAAGCAAAATAAATGAGCAAAGGTGAAAAAAAGAGGCAAACCAAGAAACAGACTCTTAAACACAGAGAACCACCTGATGGTTACTGAGGGGAAGCTGGGGTTGGGGTGAAATAGGTAATGGGGAATTAAAGAGTACGTGATGAAACTAAGCTAAACTAAACTAATAAAATTTTAAAAAGAAGCATGTAAGTAAAAAAAAAAAAAATGAATTCTTCAAGCAGTTAAGGTCTAAAGAAATGGAAGACACAGACTCCCCAAAATAGCTCGGGAATTCTATAATGTCCACTATCTGGCCTAAACGAGAGTGAAAAGGCATCTCAGTAATGAACATATGGGAAACAGCACCAAGCCAAATACTGGCATTATTTATTTCGCTTTTCTTTTCTTCTACAAGACAAAATGTCTTATTTCTAAAATTGATGGGTCCAAAAGGACTCTAAATCTATTATAGGTGATCCAGGTTCTAACACTATAAGAGCAGAAATCCAAGTCCATTTCAATGAACAATTTTTCTCTCCTGGGTAAAATCAATGAAGTTTTGGTCTGTGACATACTGAACTGGGGCTTTCTTCTGTTCAAAATGACAGAAATGAGAAACATAAGGCAAAATTACCCTTTAGCTATGGATATCTAAAATTTTCAGTTTAAATATCTGAAATCTAATGAATCCATTTTACAGATGGAAGTCCACATTTTACACACTTCCTTTTCAGCACCCAAGTTAAAACACACATGATGTAGTCTTGTATATAGCGAAGTACACTTGTGTGAAACAGGGATCTCAAATTCCGTTCCTTTCCTTTCCTCCTGGTCAATAAGGTAACGAATATCGGGGTGCTCACAGTGATTAAAATTTTAGGGTAAAGTCTGTTTTGCTCCCCGTATGTTTCCTGAAATGGGAGAGAACACCTAAACCAGGCCAGAACTGTTGTTTACCTAGAGGTTACACTACACGAAAAGATGGACAGATAAAATGATGAGACGTACACGCTGACAGAACAATTCCTCATCTGTTCACATCAGGGTACAAAATGAATGTTCTAAAACAAGCTTGGTATCCAATTTTCTGGCTAAATATCAAGAAGTCTTTTTCTGGCCTGGATAGCAACCCTCTATTTTCTTGGGATCTTTTATCATCCTTTTTTTTCCTGACAGGAAAAGCTGAGCTGCCTTAAAAGCGTACATCTTCTGAAATAAGGATCTGCAAAAAATATTCTTCCCAGTAACTAAACCGGCACCAGTAGATCTTCTGAAATCCAGCCAATACCATGCTTACCCAACTCACTCATAACAACTTCCTCCAAACGGCAGACAAAAGCAAGAGTAAACAGCTGGGTGTCATGTGTGTTTATCCTTCCAGTTTACTTGGAGCAAGGCAGGGATCTGGATTTACATTCCAGTTCCACCAGCTTCTCGCTGTGTGACTCTAGACCAGCAACTGACACCCTAGGTTGCTCGTCTGCAAAACGGAGCTGGTAACTGGAGCTGCCCTCCAGGAGTGCTGCATGGGAGAGATGAGACAATGAACGTGAACTGCGACGTGCGTGGCCCAACATGAGCGCTGCGGATGTGTCAGCTCTCCTTTCTCCTGCAGAGGCGGGCCCTTTTGCTTTTCACCTAGTATATATTTGCTAGTTCATAGGGATGGATTGATGTTTTGTAGGACTGAAGCTTGTACGGTGTGAGGGGACTCACTCCAAGAACACAAAATTAAGTGTAATTCTCATTCTTATATTTAGAAAAGAAACAGTAGCAAAAAACCACCAGGGCTTTAAAAAAAATTCAATTTCTTCCTCTGAGATCTCTTTAGGTAATTATCTGAAATGCTTATGAAGAAGTGCTTCCCAGTTGAAGTGTGGTTTCCCTGTCTCCACACGTGCTCCAAGTCCCAGTGCTCGCAGGGGCCAGTACAAGTAAGAGGGCTTGCATCTTAACTTTCATTAGCTTGGTGGTAATTCTGCTTCTGAAAGTATACAAGGCAAATTCCTAACTTAGTTCCCTTATTTTTCATGTCAATATCTGGCTCTTGGAGAAATACGAATTTTCTCAAAGAAAATTCTATGAGAAAATTCGTATTTCTCCAAGAATTTCTCATAGAAAATTAACACCTTAGCCTCTTTCCCTTTCCATTCTTTGATACTGAGATAACTAGAAAAAGACAATAAAGACAATACTGGGAGATACTCATCAGTAATCAAAGAAGCCTAATTAGAACCGCAGAGGTGTGAGCACACGGAACTGGGTTAGAGGCGTTAGAACATTCAGGAGCCATCTGCTCTCATGGCTCAAGCTACAAGGCTTCACAGCCCTTAACTGCAGCTTCCACGGATTTAAGATATTTAATGAAATCACATCTAACCCCAAATCCTCAAAATCTCTTCTATTATGTGTTAAAACTACCCCTAATGACACAGCAGTAACTATTGTAAATCTTTCTTTTGGTTTTGAGTATGTTACTTTTGGAATTTCTCTGTAGATCAACATTTTCTTTCATAATAAACAAAGGCAAAGTTGAAGACATGACCACCACTGTCAGAGGCACATAATGGAACACAGTAGAAAGATCACAGGCTTTGGAATCACCAACAGACCATGGATGGAATTCTTACTTGTCATGTACTAGAGTTAAGACCTCAACCTGACTATTGTTTCTGCGGGTCAGTTTCCTTATCTACAAACATGGACCATTGTCTCAAGTCTCCCTGAAAGAGTGTGAGCAGCCTTGGGTATAAGGAATCCTGATCCGTGACATGAGATTTTATCTCAGCATTACCCACACAGTAAAATTCAGTATATTCTTCTAGGTCAAAGGTTGTATTTCCTATCTCTTCTGTTATCACAGTCTGCCTTTTAGTTCTTACCTGATTTAGTTATAGATCTATACCCATCTATCTGTCACAGCACTTCCTGCTGTATTTCTTCTTTTTCTTAGATGCAAATACTGGCTTAGTCACTTATTAATAAATGTAGGCACAGGCCAAGCTGAACAACCACAGGTCTCCCTCTTGGGTGCGTTCTCAAGTCAGGGAGAATGATGTACGTACGCTGAGCATAAGCTGTTCTCAAAAGGCTTTAATGACCTCTTTATTAATGAGCCCCTTTATTAGGGGCAGTGTTTGACTTTTTTTTGTATCTCTGAAGCACAGGATGTGGCACACAGAAGGCATGTGGTAAATGCATCTTGAATACAAGTACGAATTAATGAGAAATCATCATATTCCAAAATAATTATGATATGGGCCCTGGTCATTTCCAGACAACGCCGTTGAAATTTATTTTATGTGCTGGGATTTCAAACTCACACAGTTGTTAATGATGGTCCTTAAATGCCTTCAGTCATTTATCAGCCCTCATCATTCTAGTCACACCTTCTTTTTTTTTTTTAAAGATTTTATTTATTTATTTGTGAGAGAGAGAGAGTGAGAGTGAGCACAGGCAGACAGAATGGCAGGCAGAGTCAGAGGGAGAAGCAGGCTCCCCGCGGAGCAAGGAGCCCGACATGGGACTCGATCCCAGGACACTGGGATCATGACCCGAGCCGAAGGCAGCCACTCAACCAACTGAGCCACCCAGGCGTCCCACTAGTCACACCTTCTTGAAGTAGCTGAAGAAAACAGTGAATTTCTAGCTGCTTTCACATTTCCTCCAAACCCTAATTTTGTCCATTATTTACATAAACACTTATTAAGTATCTCTCATGTGCAAGGCATTAGGGAAAGGACATAAAAATGAGTAAGTAATGGTTCTTCCATTAAATAGTTTAAATGGTAGTAGGGAGTTTTTGTTTTGTTTTTTTGTTTGTTTGTTTGTTTTTTTAAAGCTTGAACTATTATACGACAAGCCAAAATGAAATATTTTATCTAACAATGGCTCACAAGCTGTGTAGCTATAGGTTAAAGAGTAACTAAGTCTTAGGGCTCTGCCTAGAAGAATGTTTGGACAGATGGTACCTTAAATGCCAGGTGAGGACAATTTACTTTCATCTCTACAGAGGACACACAAAGTTCTGAGAACAGCGATTACATATCTATGTATTTTTAGGAAATGAATGTTGGTAGCAAACAAAGTTGTAAGGAGCTAAAACTGAGTAAGGAAGGGATTTTAGTTGGGAACAAAAGGCGGCGCAGGGTTAGAAAAGGAAGAGAAGGCAGTGACCAGGTATGGACAGAGTATGCACCCAAAGTAGAAGTGCTTTGAGGAAAGATGGTTAACAGACACAGAGTCATAGAGAAGCTAAGCAGCGCAGGCAGGAGGAGGAGGCCCTCGATGTGGTGAACAGGAAGTCACTGCTGGTCTTCCCAGGAGCACTGCTTGATGAGATGTGGCAGGCCAACAGGCTAGATTTTAGTGATCACACAGTCAATGGGAGTTGTGTAACTTACTTAACTTCATTTGCATGGCAATAAGAGATGAAGAAGGATGGAACAATGTAGTGCAGAGAAGGAAACCATCATCAAAAGGCACTGGAGCCCCAGGACACATCCTGAGGTCTCTCTATTCACTCCTCCGTTAGCTAAGGCTAACTGCATCCATTGAAAGCCAACTAGGCAAGGATTCTCTAGGAAAAAACTTCTTTGATAACTCATTCTATCAGTATTTTTGATAGGCACGTACAATGTATACAAAATAAGCATTTGTCTATAAACTGTATGCACTTACCACTGTCAGTATGTACATTAAACATTTTAAGAACTCAGTGTTATGGGCCCTGGCTTATCTTCTCATCTCTAGTTGAAATGTCATTGAGGACCTTCCATGAACCCCAGGCAAGAATATATACTTCCCAGGGCACACCGGCCCTACAGTGGAGATACATTTAGCACTGCTACATACTTATATCCACGGCCCAGCCTTCCTATTACTACATTCCAAGTTCCATGATGGCAGCAACCATGTCACCTAAGATGTTGCTGTATCTAGGGCTCAGTAAAAAAGAAGGCCTCACAAGGTATTTTCTGACTCACAAAATTGTAGTGTTTTTGTTTTTGTTGTTGTTTTTCTTGACTCACCATGACCCACTCTAACCAAGTTTCACAACTGGGAGCTGGGAGCGTAACTTTCATTTCACGGTTCTACCTTATGACTATGGTGGTAATGACAACCATCACTGGCCTTTGGACTGTCCTCTGATAAACAGAAAAGGAAAAGGAGGAGGTATGGGGAGTCCACTTAGGAGACAAAAAAATACTTTAAGATTTCTAAGTAAGAGAATGGGGTACTTTGACTCTTGGTAAATTTTCAATCTAAACTTCAGCAAAAAAAAATTTTTTTTAAAGATAGAGAGAGATCACAAGTAGGCAGAGAGGCAGGCAGAGAGAGAGAGAGGGGGAAGCAGGCTCCCCGCTGAGCAGAGAGCCCGATGTGGGGCTCGATCCTAGGACCCTGAGATCATGACCTGAGCTGAAGGCAGAGGCTTAAACCACTGAGCCACCAGGGCGCCCCTAAACTTCAGCAAAATATTTTAAAACCTGATTTTAAAAAGTCAAATTACAGCCACTGCAGAAAACAGTATAGTGATTCCTCAAAAAATTAAATATAGATACTGCATGATCCAGCAAAACTACTTCTGGATAAAAGCAGGGATTTAAACAAATATTTGTACACCAATATTTGTAATGACAATTTACAACAGTGAAGAGGTAGAAAGAACCCAGATGTCCATCAATGGATAAACGGATAAATAAAATATGGTGTGTGTGTGTGTGTGTGTGTGTGTACGCAATGGAATACTGTTCAGTATTAAGAAGGAAGGAAATGCTTATTATACATATGAACATGGATGAACCTTGAGAACATGATGCTAAGTGAAATTAAGCCAATCACAAAAAAATAAACACTCTCTGATTCCATGTATAATAGGTACCTAGAATAGCCTAATTCACAGACAGGCAGTAGAACAGTGGTTCCTGGTCTCTGGGGCTGCTGGGAGGAGGGGTAAGTACTATCTAACAGAGAATTTCTGTTTGGGATGATGACAAAGTTCTAGAAATGGATACTGGTGATAGTTGCACAACAATGTGAAGGTATACTTAATGTCACCCAACACTTAAAAATGGTCAATTTTATGTTATATATATTTTATAAAAAAAAAAAAGGTAAAATTAAAATAAATTCTCAGGTTAAAGTTAATTGGTATCCACTCCCCACCACTCCCCCCCCAGCAATGTGTGGCTTGAATTCACAATCCTGAGATCGAGACCTAAGCTGAGATCAAGAGACAGTCACTGAACTGACTGAGGCACCCAGGTACCCCTCCAATCTTTAGTTAGTATTATAAGCAGATCTGCAATGCTTATATTCTGTGAATTATCCTTCACTGTTGCAGTCTTAGAAAACAAAACAGGATTTGAGATCTATGATATGCTGATAAGACCACAGAGTCTAGAGTAACAATTGGACTAACAATTCTAAGGTCTAAATCTGCAGGGGGCTAATTTTTACTCAACTTTGTGCTGATAGCAAAGCATAAACTTGTAAAGGTCTTCATTTCTTAACCAACAAAGCTGAGATGAAGAACATGATCATTGTTTTTCTAGAATTATTACCTTTAAAACATCGGGGGTAACAGAAAAGATAAGAGAAGATTTAAAAAACAACAACAACAACAACAAAAACGGACTACTGCACTTAGGACCACAGGTAAATGACCCAGTAATTAGCGATAAGTGAACATTCTCTAAGTAGAAATGAAGTAAAGTATCTTAGACTGAACAACAATAATAAGTGCCTCTATTTGCCCAGCCCCGAACTATCTATACACCGTATGATCTATGAAGGTTGTACTCCTTCTTTCCCTGTAACCTACCTAAAGAAGGCTAAAGTAGTAAAAGGCTTCAGGGAGAGAAACATCCTTTAGGGGAACATGAGAAATGACTGAAATGAGGCAGAGTGTCTAAAAGAGAAATCTTAATTTTCCTACTCGACTTAAAAATGGTAAATTTTATGTTTTGCCTCCAGGAGTCTTCCTGCACCTCAGAACCTCCTCCTCATCTTCTCAGCTTAAAGTCCTGTTCGGTGCCCTCAACTGTTCGGCAATATGTGATACTAAGATATCTGATCACAGGGGGCAGTCAGTGCACCAATATAGTATTAGCTTCTTATTCTTTTCAAAATAGTTCCTTGGAAAAGATATTCAACATCATTAATCATCAGGAAAATGTAAATGAAAACCACAATGAGGTATTCTTCCCACACACCTTAGGATGGCCACTATCAAAGAAACCAGAAAATAACAAGTGTTGACAAGGATATGGAAAAATCAGAACCCTTGTGCATTGTCAGTGGGATTGCAAAATGGTGCAAATGCTATGCAAAGCGTATTTTGGAGTACGGAAGTTCCTCAAATAATTATAAACAGAACTACCATATGACACAGCAATGCCACTTCTGGATATTTATCCAAAAGCATTGAAAACAAAGTTTTGAAGAGATATTTGCATACACACATCCACTGTGGCACTGTTCACAATAACAAGATGTGAAAACAACTTTAATGTTCACTGATGGATGAATGGATAAAGAAAATTTGGTGTAATGGAATATTAATTAGCCTTTAAAAGGAAAAAAAAAATCCTGACCTACACAAGGATGAACCTTGAGTCCAATTATGCTAAGTTAAAGAAGCCAACCACAAAGATACAAACTGATTCCACTTATGGGAGGCATTTAAAATATCCAAGTCATAGAAACAGAAAGTAGATGGTAGTTGCCAGGGGTTGGGAGAAATGGCAAGTTATTCAGTGGGCACAGAGTTTCCACCATGCAGTAGGAAAAAGCTCTAGAGGCCTCTTGTATAACTAACAATACAATAATGTATACTTAACGATGGCTAAGAAGGCAAATTTATGTTGTGTGTGTGTTTTTTTTTAAAGATTTAATTAATTTATTTGATAGACAGAGATCACAAGTAGGCAGAAAGGCAGGCAGAGAGAGAGGAGGAAGCAGGCTCCCTGCTGAGCAGAGAGCCCGATGTGGGCCTCAATCCCAAGACCCTGAGATCATGGCCCTGAGCTGAAGGCAGGGGCTTAACCCTCTGAGCCACCCAGGCGCCCTATGTTGTGTGTTTTTTTTTTAAGCACCCACACACACAAAACCAAAACCAAAACCAACCAAACAAACAAAAAAAAAACCCAAACCCTCATCAACCCAGAAAAAAGTCTCCTTAGAAAGACCAATTACAATAGTTTCATGTCCAATAATTTATTACTGTATACGGTATACTGTATACTGTATTACTGTATAATCCATTTGTAGCCCGAAAGTTAACTTAACCTAAAGTACACAAAAACAGTCCCATTTCCCTCTTCCTTATTCTACTAGTACAACAAGTTGGGAAAATAAACTTGTTCTTACTCATTTGGTTTAAAAAAAACAAAAACAAAAAAGAAAACAAGAGTAAGTAGAATGCCTAAACCAACCAGAGAGTAACAACAATTAACAATCAAATACTGGTATTCATGTTCTACATCTTTTATTTATTCCAATGTTAGTTACTATAAATCTGATAATTATTTTTAACCTTCAGTAGTGAATAAATTACATATACAGACACACTTATATAATAAGCAAAAACTATAATGCAACTGGAAACTCTTGTTCCTTTCTCCCTATTACATCCCAAATATTTAATTCATTTCTCAAAAATTATATCATTCTTCAAACGAAGAAGAATTAATCAGAGGTAACTGTAGCTCATGGAAATTTAAATGTATCTGACAAGATCTGAGATATGGGTTCTTTCAAAACCAATATATCCAGTATCACATAGCACTAAATATGAGCATGCTTTCTATTTGCTACATATTCTAGTCTAACACAATATGTCTATTTAAAATAAGGGAAAATATCCCAAATTAATTGAAGATCATAATAAAATTACAAAAACTATAAAATACTCCCCTACCCTGCTTTTCAAAATATATTCTAGTTGACAAGTTGTGCACATCTGTCATCCTAAAATACTATAAATACTGTCGAAAAGAGGTTGTAATTTAACATCATCATACAAGAGTCAGAATAGGGACGCCTGGGTGGCTCAGTTGATTAAGCAGCTGCCTTCGGCTCAGGTCATGATCCCAGTGTCCTGGGATCGAGTCCCACAACGGGCTCCTTGCTCCGCAGGGAGCCTGCTTCTCCCTCTGACTCTGCCTTCCACTCTGTCTGCCTGTGCTCGCTCTTGCTCTCTCTCTCTCTCTGACAAATAAATAAATAAAATCTTTTAAAAAAAAAAAACACAAGAGTCAGAATATACTTACTCAATTATTAGAATAAAAATGTCGAGTTCTTAAATTTGGGGTGCTATCTTCCCCCAATATAAAGCCATTATACAATGCTAGATAAAAAGCTAGCATCACAAAATTTTAAGGTGTTTATTTTATGACTAAGAACACTGTGCTCAGAAATGCCACAGGTGTGAGTGGTAAGTAGATATGATCTCTGACATCAAGGAATTTGTCATTCAGTTGGGAAGGAAAAAGGAAAACCCACATAAAAACTAATCAGAAGAAAAAAATGATATGGAGATTCACAAGAGACCAGTCTATATGGATCGGGATACAGAAGTTCTTTGTTCAGACAGCAGTATTTGAGACGAACCTTGAAGAATGAACACTAAGACTCTAGTGGGAATAGACAGAAACAGGGTAAGGAGGCATTCCAGATAGGGAGGGAAGGGTATGAATAATGATGCAAAAGCAAAACCCCATAAGTATGGGTTAGCAACAGTAAGTGGTCTAGGGTAGTAGCCTGAGGGTGCACACAACTGAGGCTATGGGACATAAGAACACAGTAGTGGGCTAAACAGGCCAGATGTGGGGTAGTGGTGAAGGCGCCTTGCCACTGGATGTTCCACCAGCCAGCCTTTCACCGTGTCTTACAAACCTCAAGCAACTGTAACACTCCACCCTCCTGGACTACTAGGAAGGCGGCAGTCAACCAGTTAAGAGGAGCTAAGAGGAGAGAAGCATTCCAGGCAGAAGACAGAGGCAAGACGCTGTGCATGTGTGTATAGGCCTGTGTCAGTGCCAGGTGTGCGGGAGGGGAGAAGAGTTCACGGAGTTGGTGGCTTGGAGCAAGGAGAATATGACGGGACTGGAAGCAGATCACGGAGGGACCTGTATGCTGTGGTGAAGGCTGTTCTCCTGGACTCCGTCACAAAGCTTATCGGCAGTCCCTGAAGTTGAGGCAGAGTACCAACCTGGCCCCTCCCGGGGTTTTAGGGAGCACTCCTCGTGGACTGCTGTGTGGGAATGGCCCAGTACTGCTCCCCTGTGCGCACTGACAGATGGGACTGTTTCTGAGTCCCAGCAGAGAGGCAGGCATGGAGAGACACTGAATCAGCTCCTGCTGACAAGGACAGGGGAAGGCTGAGCAACCCAGACACGAGTGTGGGCGCTCTTCACTAAGGATTGGGGTGGGATTTACGCAGAAGGTGAGGGAGCTAGGGAGCTAAGGCCACCGGCTCTTATCTAAGGGCCCACAGTTGTCAAGTAAGACTATGCTTGAGGCACCTGGATAGCTCAGTCAGTTAAGTATCTGACTCAATTTCTACTCAGGTGATGAGCTCAGGGATCTGGGGTCAAGCCCTGCACTAGGCTCCGAGCTCAGCAGAGTCTGAGAGTCTGAAACTGGGAGAGTCTGAGAGTCTGGGAGTCTGAGACTGCTCAGGGCAGTCTCCCTCTGCCCTTTCCTTTACATGAGCATGCACTCTCTCTCTCTCTCTCTCAAATAAATAAATCTATAAAAAAAAGACAATGCTTGGGGCGCCTGGGTGGCTCAGTGGGTTAAAGCCTCTGCCTTCGGCTCAGGTCATGATCCCAGGGTCCTGGGATTGAGCCCCACATCAGGCTCTCTGCTCCGTGGGGAGGCTGCTTCCTCCTCTCTCTGTCTGCCTCTCTGCCTACTTGTGATCTCTGTCAAATAAATAAATAAAATCTTAAAAAAAAAAAAGACAATGTTTTAAGTCATTAGTGACTGTCATAAGAGACTACAAAATAAAATTTTTTATCAAAAAATTTATCTTTTTGTTTAAAATATTTTATTTTTTTATTTGACAGAGATATCACAAGTAGGCAGAGAGGCAGGCAGACAGAGAGGGGAAGCAGGCTTCCTGCTGAGCAGAGAGCCCGACGCGGGGCTCAATCCCAGGACCCTGAGATCATGACCTGAGCTGAAGGCAGAGGCTTTAACCCACTGAGCCACCCAGGCGCCCCTATCTTTTTGTTTAAATGTGAACACGTATACTCATTAGTATGTTGCTCTTCTTTGTCTTTGTTGGTCTGTCTTTGTGGGTCTCCCTTACAACCTTTCCATTCTGTCCTTCCCTCTTCACTTCTTTCCTACTACTTCACTTCTTTTCTACTACTTCCCTCAACAAGTTATATAAATGAATAAGACGTTACGTATAAAATATTTATTAAAGATGACTAAGGTATTTTATAGTTCTCTAGCATGTTTTAACTTAGATTTTTCTTGTTACTGCTGTTTTATTGGTTATGTACCTTCCCCCTGCCCCAACCCCCTGAAGACAATAGTATTAAAAAAAAGTTTCCCGGGGCACCTGGGTGGCTCAGTTGGTTAAGCAACTGCCTTCGGCTAGGGTCATCATCCTGGAGTCCCCGAATAGAGTCCCACATTGGGCTCCCTACTTGGCAGGGAGTCTGCTTCTCCCGCTGACCTTTCTCCACTCATGCTATCTCATTCTCTCTCTCTTTCAAATAAATAAATAAAATCTTAAAAATAAATTTCCCATTTCTAGTATTTCTAGAATCTAGAGACCATGGTGGACAACTTTAAGTCAACTCTAATAAAGACTGCTAAGAGTCTCATTTTCTGTCTCCTTTTCCAAATTTTAATATTGCTTCAGTACTTTACCTACTGTCCCACCTCGCTCTCACCTGCCCTTTTCAGCCTCAAAATCAACCAAATGCTCCAAAATATCCTATCCTGTAGCTTAATAGTCTGACTTCACACCCAGTATACGCTTTGAGACCTCCTGTGTCTTTGCTCAGGTTCCTCTGCTTCCTGTTTGGATGGCCTCTTTGCTCAACTGTAACTATGTCACCTACTATAACCTCACTTTTCTAGAAGAAGAAAGGAACAAAGAAGAACTACAAAAACAACAAAGAAACAATTCATATGACGGCAATAAGCGCATACCTATCAATAATCACTTTATTTTTTTTTAAAGATTTTATTTATTTATTTGACAGGCAGAGATCACAGGTAGGCAGAGAGGCAGGCAGAGAGAGAGGAAGGGAAGCAGATTCCCTGCCAAGCAGAGAGCCCGATGCGGGACTCAATCCCAGGACCCTGAGATCATGACCTGAGCCGAAGGCAGAGGCTTTAACTCACTGAGCCACCCAGGTGCCCCAATAATCACTTTAAATGGACTAAATGCTCCAATCAAAAAGACCTAGAGTGACTAAGTGGATTAAAAAATAAAATCCATCTCTATGTTGCCTACAAGAGACTCACTTCACACCTAAAGACACATGTAGACTGAAAGCGAAAGGACAGAAAAAGATATCCCACGCAAATGGAAGCAAAAAAGAAAAAATTGAGGTAGCAATATTTATATCAGACAAAACAGACTTTAAAACAGGACTGTAGCAAGAGACAAAGAAGGGCATGATCAATTCAACAAGATATTCTAAGTATCTGTATACCCAACATAGGAACACCTAAAAATATAAAACAAATATTAACAGGCAGAGAGGAAGAAATTGACAGGAGTACAATCAGAGTAGGGGTACATCAATGATGGATCATCCAGACAGAAAATCAACAGGTTAACTGTGGTTCTGGATGACACTTCAGACCAGATGGTCTTGACAGATATATATACACACAGAACACTCCATCCCAAAACAGCACAAGATACATTATTTTCAGGTACACACGGAATATTCTCTGGGACAAATTGGGTTAGGTCACAAAACAAGTGTCAAAAAATTTAAGGAGACTGTAGTCATATCAAGCATCTTTTCTAATAGTGGTGAGAAACTAGAAATCAGTTACAAGAAGAAAACTGGAGGGGAAACAAGAAAAAAGAAAGCAAGTATGTGGAGACTAAACATTCTACTAAACAAAAAAATGGGTCAACAAAGAAATCAAAGAGGAAAAAAAAAGTACCTTGAGAGCAAGGAAAATGAAAACAAAATGGTTCAAAAACCTTGGGATGCAGCAAGAGCAGTTCTAAGAGATACAGCCCAAACTCAAGAAATGAGAAAAATCTCAAGTAAATGCTTCAACCTTACACCTAAAGGAACTAGAAAAAGAAGAACAAAGTAGAAATTTGTTAAGTTCAAAGTTCAAAGTGGAAGTGAGTTAAATAGAGACTAGAAGAATAATAGAAAAGAGCAATGAAATTAAGAGATGCTTCATTGAAAAGATAAAAATTAGTAACAACCTTTAGCCACACTCATAAAAAAAGGGGTGAGGGGTGGGGGAAGAGGGTTCAAATAAAATCAGAAACGAAAAAGAATAAGTCACCTCTGACAGCAGAGAAACACAAAAGATTATAAAAGACTGATACAGAAGTTTATATTCCCACAAATTAGACTGCCTAGAAGATATGGAACCATTTCTAGAAATACACAATCTTCTAAAGCTGAATCAGAAAGAAACAGAAAATCCGAAAAGACCAATTACTAGTAATAAAATTGAATCAATAATTTAAAAAAAATCCAAATAAACAAGAGTCCAGGATCAGATGACTTCCCAGGTGAATCCAACCAAACATTTAAGGAAGAATATCAGCTGCATTCTTCCTTATGCAGCTGATAAGGAAGCTTATTGAGATGAATGAATAAAGCTATTCATCTCAAACTATTCCAAAAAAATTGAAATTGAATTTTTCCAAATTCATTCTATGAGGCAGGCATTGCCTTGACACTAAAACGAAACACTGATAAACACTGATGTAAAGATCCTCAACAAAATATCAACAAACCAAATTCAACAATACACTAAAAGGATCATTCACCACAATTAAGTGGGATTTATTCCAGGGATACAAGAAGGGTTCAGGATCTGCAAATCAACCAATGTGATACAGCGCATTAACAAAATAAGGGGTAGAAATCATATGATGTCAATAAATGCAAAAAAAGCATTGACAAAATTAGACATCCCCTGATGATAAATCTCAGTGAAGTGCGTATAGAGGGAACATACCTCAAAATAATAAAGGTCACACATGACATGACAAACCCACAGCTAGCCTTGTATTCAATGGTGAAGAGCTGACAACTTTTCCTCTAATACCAGGAACAAAACAAAGATGCCCACTTTTATTCAATGTGGTACTGGAAATCCTTGTCACAGCACGCAGAGAAAAAAACAACATCCAAATTGGTAAGAAAGAAGTAAAACTGTCACTATTTGTAGATGACACGATATTATATATAGACACCTAGGGGGTGCCTGGGTGACTGCATTTGGGGTCCTGGGACAGAGCCCTCAGGCTACCTGCTCAGTGGGGAGTCTCCTTCTCCCTCTGACCTCCCCCTCCCCTCACTCTCTGTCTCTCAGAGGGAAAGGGAAGGGAAGGGGGAAAAAAGGGAGAAGAAAAGGGAAGGGAAGGAAGAAAGAGAAAGGAAGGTAGAAAGGAAGAAATTAATTACTTCCTAGGGTCACCTGAGTGCCTCAGTTGGTTGAGTGTCTTAACTCTTGATTTTGGCTCAGGTCCTGATCATAGGGTCATGAGACTGAGCCCCACAACGGGCTCCATGCTCAATGCGGAGCTTGCTTGTCCCTCTCCCTCTGCTCCTCCCCCTGCTCTCCCTCACATAAATAAATAAAATCTTCATTTAAAAATTAAAAAACAAAAACAAAAACAACTCAAAGACTCCACAAAAAACCCACCAGAACTAAAAAATGAATTCAGTTAGGTGGCAAGTTACAAAATTCTGTTGCATTTCTATACAATAATAATGAACCAGCAGAAAGGTAAGTTGAGACAACTTCCCATTTACAACTGTATTAACCCCTCCCCCCAAAACCCCATACCCCCCCCACAAAAACCAAAGTAGGAATAAATTTAACTAAGGAGGTGAAAACCTATACTCTGAAAACTGTAAGATATTGATGAAAGAAACTGAAGATAACACAAATGAATGGAAAGACACTCATGGACTAAAAGAATTAATATGAAAATGTCCATAGTAGTGAAAGTCATCTACAGATTCAATGCAATCCCTACCAAAATACCAACAGTATTTCTCACAGAACTGGAGCAAATAAAAAATTTGCATGGAAGCATAAAGGACCCTCAACAGCCAAAGCAATCTTGAGAAGGAACAAGCTGGAGGTAGTGCCACCACAGATTTCAAACTATTCTACTGAGCTATAGTAATCAAAACAGTATGGCACTGGCACAAAAACAAAGATATCAGTGGAACAGAATAGAGAGTCCATGTTTTTACGGTCAATTAATCTATGACAAAGGAGGCAGGAATATCTAAAGGGAAAAGACAGTCTCTTCAATAAATGGTGTTGGGGAAAACTGAACAACTAACAAGAGAAGAGAACAACTAGCAAGAGAAGAAACTGGACCACTTGCTTATACCATATACAAAAATAAACTCGAAATGAATTAAAGACCTAAATTTAAGACCTGAAACCATAAAAATCCTGAAAGAACACACAACCAGTAAACCGTCGGACACTGGTCTTATTAATACACATTTTTAGATTTTTCTCTTCAGGCAACTACAACAAAAGCAAGAAATAAACAGGTGGGGCTACATCAAACTAAAAAGTTTTTGCATAGGGAAAGAACCCAACAACAAAATGAAAAAAGCAACCTACTGAATAGGAGAAGGTATTTGTTTTTGTTTTTAGTTTTACAGTTCATTTAATGGCAACTGGTAAATCATCAAATTAGCAATGGTTATCTTCAAAAGTTATTACACTTGTTTTGTTGTCATTTCTCAAGGATGATTATAATCCTACAGTCATAGACATTTCCTACATACGATGCATCATGTAAATCAGACATCGGGGAAAAAAAAATCAGACTTGGTTTATCACCAGCACTGATAAAACCAGACCTAGGGAAAGAACAAAGTCTGGGAACACACGCATGGTCTTATTATAGCAAATGGTTAGCCTGCTGTGATTATTACAAAATCAGAACAGTGGAAATATTCATGGTGGGAGAAGATAGAAGATATTTGTAAATGATATATTGTGACAAGAGGTTGGTATCCAAAATATATAAAGAACTCATACAACTTTACACCAAAACCCAAAAATCCAATTAAAAAATGGGCAGAGGACCTGAATAGATGTTTTTCCCAAGAAGACATACAGATGGCTGAGAGGCACATGAAAAGATGTTCAACAACAACAACAGATGCCTAACATCACTAACCATCCGGCAAATGCAAATCAAAACAACAGTCAAACAGCACCTCACACCAGTCAGGATGACTAGTATCAAAAAGACAAGAAATAACAAGTGCTGGTGAGGATGTGGAGAAAAGTCTTCCACTGTCGGTGGTAATGTAAATTGGTAAAATCATTGAGGGAAACAGTATGGAGGTACTTCAAAAAATGAAAAATAGAAGTATCACACGATCCAGTAATTCTACTGCTGGACATTTACCCCCAAATAATAAAAACACTAATTCAAAAAGCTGTATGTACCCCTGTTTACTGCAACATCATTTATAACAGCCAAGATACAAAAGCAACCCAACTGTCCCAATGATAGATGAATGGACAAAAAGGATGTGGGGTGTGTGTTTATACCATGTACAGGTATCACTCAGCCATAATAAAGAATGAAATTATGCATCTGAAACAATAGGGACAGATCTAGAGAGTACTATGCTAAGTGAAAGAAGTCAGACAGAGAAAGACAAACATTATATGATTTCACATAGATATGCAATCTAAGAAACAAAACAAACAAAAAACCAGAAACACTTGTAAAAACACTTGATAATACAATACTCTTTACTGTCAATTCTACATAGTCAGAACAAACTGGTGGTTACTAGAGGGGAGAAGTGAGACAGGGGATGGGAGAAGCAGATGAAGGGGATTAAGAGGTACAAACTTCCAGTTATAAAATAAGTCACAGGAATGAAAAAGTATAGTATAGAGAATATGGTCAATAATACTGCATTTACTTTCTACGGTAAAAGATGATAACTACACTTATCATGGTGAGGCAATCTGTGATATACATAATGTCAAATCGTGACACTGTACACCTGAAACTAATATGATATTGTATGTTGACTATACTACAACTGAAACTTAAAAATAATAAAATAAAGGGGCACCTGGGTGGCTCAGACGGTGGAATGTCCAACTTTTGATTTTGCATCAGGTCATAATCTCATGGTTATGAGACTGAGCTCTGCGTCAGACCCTGCATTCAGCGTGGAGATAGCCTGATATTCTCTCTCTCTCTCCCCCCCTCTCCACCTGCCTCCACCCTGCTCCCTCCCCGCAATCAATCAATTTTCACCAGCATTTGTCATCATTCTTATTTCCACTGTCCTCGATAGTTTCCCAGTTAGCTGTCTACAAGCCAATGTCCCTCCAAATGAGTGAAAGTTCCAAGGAAAACAATCACGTTACTGACTGATTGTTGGATTCCCACCTAGTGAAGAACAGTATGTCTTGCATATAGGATTTACTCAATAAAACATTTACCAAATGATGCTTGCTTTTGAATGAAATCAACACACGCAGTGCAGTGTCAGAATTACTTTCCTTTAAAAAAAAAAAAAAAAGATTATTAATTTGGGAGAGACTGAGAGAACGAGTGGAGGAGGGGCTGAGGGAGAAGCAGACTCCCTGAAGAGCAAGGAGCCCGATGCGGGGCTCAATCCCAGGTGGTCCTGGGATCATGACCCGAGCCAAAGGCAGACGTTTATCGGACTAAGCCACTCAGGCACCCCTCAGAATTAACTTCTTTCCATACCAGTAGATGATCAAGAAGAGAAAGGATGTCTACATTCTGTAGAGTATGGAAGCTAGTTTAAGTCTTGAAATCACAGCTCATGTCATAAACTGCTGAAATCCTAAAGCATTAGGGTACGTTAAATTACTTAAATCCTCCCCATTTGAAAGCTGTTAAATAAACAAAATAACCCCTTCCATATACTTAGGAAAAAGTGGGGGGGGATCCTAAGAAGAAATGACAGCAGGCATTCTACCCCCGCTCGCTAATTTGAAGGATTTCATTAATAATATGAGCCATTAATTCACATAAAACTATGAAAGTGAATTTATACATCATTAGAAAAGTATCTTTATTAAAAATTGCAATGCCAAGAACATAATGCCAATCATTGACTATATTATCAATGAAATAAAGTCTGATTTATTACTGGATGTATGGAAACATGTAACAGTTTCAGGTCTTCAAGAGAAAACTAAGGCCAGTCAGATTCATTCCTGCATTGAAGTAAATACAGATGAGATAAAAACTGTCAGGACTCTGCCCTCTTTAGTTCTCCTTAAAGCAAGATTCTTGAAAATGCCACTTGGGTAACAGGGACAAGCAGGTACCAGAAAGGTCCAGCAGGAGCAACAGAGTCAGAGGGAGGGATCCAGATGTAGTCACACCAACATATCTGTTATGTGTATTTTTTGTTTGACTGCGTAATTGGATAGTTTTTATTTACTTACTTCTACATGAAAAGTAAAAAGAATCAACACTATGAGAACATTAAGGCTTAAAATTGTAACAAAGAATCCAAAATCTAGTTTCAGTAGTGAGTCCCCAGTCCTGAAGTCCTCAGGGAGGAAACCTAGATCTTCTTGGATGATGATTCCAAGTACAGATGTCAGAGGCAATAATAAGAGTAATAACTACTGTTTAGTAAGTATGTGCCAAGGACTAGATTAAGTCCTAAATAAACATTATTGAGCATATGCTTCACAAGAACTTACCCTCCTTTTACAGATTAGGAAGTTAAAACCCAAAGATGTTAAGAAACTTGCATGTGGTCATACAACTGGGGAGAAGAGAGACTGTGTTCATTTTAGATCATAAAGCTTATGATCTTAAAGAGATTATTACACGGATTATTATCTACAAGTGCATGCCCAAGAGAGGCGGAGTTTCCTAACCTGCCTCTGCCATCAACACCCTAAGGTTTCATCACATGCTACCTAACCAAGGCCTGGGAGCATCTCCCCAAAAGCCTGATTTATAGAAATATGATCCCTGAAAGACATCTGATAATCAGAGCCCTTCTGCTTACTTTGCTTCATGACAGCTATTAGCTCAAGCTCAGGCTTCAGCTTGAATGACAATTTCCACTGGAAGAACTTCATGCATTTAAGATGGGAAAAAAAGAATAGGAAAGGAAAACGTATTTTTAATAGGCTCCATATGAACTTTTATAGGCTAAGATTAGATTGTTTCCATGACTATTTTCTTGAATTCTTAATAATCTCATTAGATTATGAATCTGATTCACCTACATTTATAATCCAACCTTCCCACCTCCATGGCTACAAGTGGTATACTGGGAAATACTTAAAAACCCAGCTCTCTGGGGGAAAAATAGTAAGCATCATGATATTTACTACAAATTTTACTCGTATAAAGGATGTACAGCATATAATGTATAATGATAATACAATACTCCTTTACTGTCAATTCTACATAGCCAACTGATTCTTACAGAATGCTTCCATGAATTTTTGCCAAATTCTTGGGTTGCAACCAATCTTTGATTACCACGGATAAAAAACAGTTCCAATATGAATATTGGTTAAAATTTTCATTTAAGTTAACAAGACAAAAATGAAATAATGAAAATGTATGAAGATGCTGTGTGCAGAAATGCAATTGTCAATTGCAAGTGACTTTTTTTTTTTTTGCTGAACTGGATATTATCTTTTGTATATGCACATAATGGCTACTTAATGTTAAAATGTCAGTTGATTAAAAAAATGTCAGAAGGAGGGCACCTGGGTGGTTCAGTTGATTAAGCGACTGCCTTCGGCTCAGGTCATGATCCCGGAGTCCTGGGATCGAGCACCACATTGGGCTCCCAGCTCCATGGGGAGTCTGCTTCTCCCTCTGACCTTCTCCCCTCTCATGCTCTCTCTTTCTCTTTCTCTCTCTCTCTCTCCCTCTCTCTATCAAATAAATAAATAAATAAATAAATCTTAAAAAAAAAAAAAATGTCAGAAGGTAATTAACATTTTCTCCATAATTTCCCCCCCCAAAATCTCCCTTACTTTTTAAGTCTAAAATGACAGCCAAGAAACAATAAATCAAGCCTTGATTTCCAGGGTGTCAAGACTGTATTTGCAATCAGCCACAGTGACATTATTGAAGGTGGACTTAGGAAGAGATGCAGAGTGGCCACCACTTCATAGTATTTCTATCATGTAGGTGATTCAAGTTGCCATGAGCCTCTAGTGCATAGATAACAGCAAAATGCAGTAGAAGAATTAGAAAATGATAAATTTAAGTCTTCCTTGGCTTTTTAAAATATAATTTAATTGTAAGTCTATGTAATTTTTTAAAGTCTGTATAATTTTCAACAATGGCTGTGCTCATCATTTGGCTTTAAAAATTCTTGAAACTGAAAAACTGGCTTTCATTGGTTGATATGAGTGATTCCAGCATACCACAGGACCTCACCTTCTTTTAAAATACTTTTTTAAATGTTATTTTCTATAGGGGAAATTCATAAGTACAAAGCAATCTGGGATCCCAATGTTCTCAAAATGGCACTGAAATCAAAACTGTGTCATTAGAGTAATCACAATGAGAAACCAGAATGGTCTTTTAGGTAGCCTGTTACTTTTTTTCTCTTTCATTCTTTTTTTTTTTTTTTTTTAAGGTTTTATTTATTTGAGAGCGAGGGATCACAAGCAGGGGTTAGGAGAAGGACAGGGGGAGAAGCAGACTCCCCACTGAGCAGGGATTCGCATGCCGGACTCTTATCACAGAACCCTGGATCATGACCTAAGTGGAAGGAAGACGCTTAACCACCTGAGCCACCCAGGCTCAGGCGCTTATTTTTTAAGAGCACAGGAATTACTACTAGGTATTTTCCACAGAAATTTTTATGGAGTTTCCAGCTAAGGAGTGTGAAGTTGGACTAGTAATTCCAAATTAAATTATCTGTATTTTTCATACTAGTTATTCCTCTTCTGTGGAACAGAAGCAATATTAGCCTCCCCAATTACGAAAAAAGGTTATTCACTATTCATGAACTATTATCATTAAGTTATAGGAGCCAGAAGTTTTAAACATTATCAGCATCGTCTCAAAACATCAACACCTCCATATCACAAACCTGGTGTAAGGGCCTGAGTCCACAGGATGTGTATCTGCTCTGCTGCCGCGGGGTCCACACAGTGCACGTGCTGTTGGGGGGCTGGGGTCTGTCAGGCATGGGTCTCATAACACGCTTACACAGGAGAAGGCTGACGTACTTCAACAGCTGGCATTTCTCCCACCAAAGTCTCATCATTTCGGTCACTTTAAAATACCCTTTCTCCTCTCTATTTACAAAGTGGATGGGAACTCAAGGGGCAGCTGATGACTGAGGAAAAGCCCTGCATGCCTGGCTCAGCTCCCTGAGATTCTGACATGGGCTGGCGCCTTCAATATGAGCCCGGCTTTCCTGAGGTGGATTCCACCCCCGCCCCCCACCCCAGGTGTATTCTTTAGTGGGTATCCTCAAGCAATCCAGCTGAACTGCTCTAGCACAATTAAGGTTTTACTCAATCTGAGACCTGCGACTGAAAAAATGAAGTTTGGAAACACTGGAAAGATGATGGCTGGACTTAATTTATACCGATCGAAAGGGGGATCTGTAGGGCAAGAAGAACGAGAGAGAAGGGCTTGGGTCTGACTTCTGTGCTGCTCTTGAACTTCAGCTGGCAGCGGAAGGGTCTGCAAAGGCTACGCAGAATTCTCTGGCCTCAGAACCGTACCTTCTTCCAACGACCCTACAGGAAAGGATATTCATAACCCACTTTTATCTCCCATTCTCCATCTGAAGTAAGAGCTCGCTGAAGACCCTAGCATAGGTAAGGGAAAGAAGGCTACTTTCTGCTTAGTGTGAAAAAGATATTTACTGAATATGGGGCGCCTGGGTGGCTCAGTGGGTTAAAGCCACTGCCTTCGGCTCAGGTCGTGATCTCAGGGTCCTGGGATCAAGTCCCGCATCGGGCTCTCTGCTCAGCAGGGAGCCTGCTTCCCTTCCTCTCTCTCTGCCTGCCTCTCTGCTTACTTGTGATCTCTCTCTGTCAAATGAATAAATAAAATCTTTAAAAAAAAAAAAAAAAGGAAAGAAAAAGATATTTACTGAATACCTACCAAGCCTTCACGCTGACATGTATTGGCTGAGTACATTTACATAGCTCATAATTTCAACAACCGCACAACCTCAATATTATGACTGCTAAATTCTGTATGAGGAAATGGGAGTTTGAGAGAGAGAAAATAATTTGCCCAGGTTCAAAGAGCTCGTAAGTGGCAGACCCAGGATTCATAGCTAGCTTCTGTCTGATTTGATTCTGAAGTCCTGCTGTTTTTAAAAAAACAATTTGTTACACAAAAAATACTTTTAAAATATTAGATTAGAACATGAAAGTGCATCTGTGTTTTTCATTTGGTTTTTAATTTCTGCTTCCCCTTTCAAAACCCATTACTCTGCAAATTAATAGGAACATTATAAGAATAAGACATGACAGGGTGTTTATTGCTTCTGCTTCTTGGGTGGTTGTGGTATGCAGCCTGATGATTAAACCTACAGTAAAAGTATGGCAGAGTCCCAGCGTGGCACATCTTAACGTGTTTTATGGTTGCAAGGGGGAATTACCAAGGTTTTGCAAAACTTTTAAAACCTTGTGCAAGACCTCGATAGTAAAAAAATACATAAGTGTTTTAAAGTGCAAAAGCACTGCCTAACATGCAATGTTCACAAAATTGTATCTTTCAAAATCTCTAGAAGCCTGAAGCAAGCAGCTTGCTTCTCCACCATAATCTCAGCAATGAGAGAAACAGCAATTTCCAAGTACTATGAAACTTTAACCAATTATTTCTCCTAAGAGCTGTTAGAATATTATTCTATTCTTTGCTGGTCTGCCCCCAAAATGGAGAAGATATAAAATGGAGATTAAACTGAGTTTTGATAACTGAGTTTTGGATCTCAAAGGGAAAAGAGGGAAGAAGAAAGAGATGAAGGGAGACCGAGGCAGGAACTGAGAGCAGAAACTCATAGAATGGTGACTGCCGAGTAATAGAACTTTGGTGGCAAAACCAGGAAATAAAGACTGATTTTCAGAGTGGGCTTGTATTAGAAACTGTGGTGTGTACCTTAGGCATGTATTTTTAAGTTCTTAGAAGGCAGAACTACATTTGTAACACTGTTTTATGTAAAACTTAGCTTAATAGTAAATGTATGAAAATGAAAAACGCTATTATGATGATATGCAAATAGGCAGCTAAGATTTGATAACAGATGGGAAGTTTTAGGTCATATACCTACACAAAGACATTATTTTTCTAAAATCTGCCTCTTTTGAATATCACATAAAAGGTAGATAAAAAAAAAAAAATGAACTGAGAGGATGCATTCAAAAGCAGATTACAAGAGATCACAATCTCCCTCGCCCCGAAGGAAAGCAGTGTGTGAATACTTTAAGAGTATACATTGGCTCTAAGCACCCAGAACACTGTTCGTACTTGTCTAATACTGATTTTTTTTTTTGGCACCACTAAGTCCAATGTTTTTTAAAATATTATTTTCTTAAATTTTTTTTTCTTCAAAGAAGAGAGGCAGAAAATTATCTCAAAAAACAAAAACAAAAACAAAAAAACAAAACAAAACAAAACAAAACTCCAGGAAGAAAGCTGTCATGTTCTGTGTTTCAACTCACAAAAGAATTTTGACTAGAGGCTTGAGCCTTTCAAATCTCTTGTCATTCAGGATATGAAATTCTAATCTAGCGGCATGGCCAGTTGAGGCTGAGACTTAATCAAATATGCTGACTAGCTGAGACAGGAGGTGGCTCACTTCCTTACTTCTGGTTTCCATCTTTAGTTGGCTCCTCACTTGCAAATTATGACAGACCCTTGCTGTGCAGCAATGAAAATTCCAAGGTAGGGGAGGAGAATCAGTGGGCACCTAATTGAGTTTTACTAGATGAAAAGTTACATCACCCTGCCTCACCTCAGTCTCCTCTGTCTTTAGGGAATTGCTGAATTTTATATAAAGCCTATTTATAAACCCCTGCAAGTGATACTTGCATTCATCTGCACTGTGACATCATTTCCTCATCAATAATTTAAACATAAGAAATGGATTAAAGGGACTCTGAAGGGACTTCTCACATATGAAAAAACAGAACCTGGATAAACTCTCCAAAAGAGTAATTCAGGCTTCTTACCTTGTTCTTTGATCTGACGAATTTGCTTCACAGTTTCTTTTAAGATTGCACATTTGTCAGGTTTGAAGTTAAAGTTGTCTATATCATTAAAATTTGCAAAAATCAGCTCTGCAAGTTCTTCGATGTATTTATTTTCCTGTTCACGATTACGTTTCTCAGTGCTCCTCTTGGGACTATTAAAAAAAAAACAACAACAACATAAGCATGTTAAACAAGTTCTAATATAAAAGTAGCAAACAAAAGTTACTAACCTAAACATGGAAGTACTTTACAGAGGGAAAAAAAACCCTCAACTTGCCTTAAGTGTTACACGTGTTTTTTCTGAAATCAAAATCATCCCAGTACATGATCATAGATTTACTTGTGTGACTGTTTGCTCTATGTATATCATGTCTTCCACTGGACAGTAAGCTTCACAGTGACAAAGCTCAGGATGATTTGCTCATCACTGTGCTTAATACAACACTTGGCAGAGGCAGGCATCAAATTTATTGTTGAATACACAAAGGAAAAGTTTTAGAAAAGTAAGGCAGATTATGTTATAAAATTTTTAAAAATTTACTAGGGTTAGTAAAAGAAGAAAGGGAACCTAACCTCGTTATAATGGGAATAAATACACTGTGGGGATTTTTGGTAAATCTCCGTAATTTCACAGACTTCTTTAGGATGTTGGTTATCAAACCAAACAATTATTTTTAGATAATGCAAAAAACCACAGTACAGTCAGAAACAAAATGTGAAACTGACCTAGGGTATTTGTTAACTATCCAAGTTGAATGACGTACAAAATATATACAAATGGTTCAAGTTCAACTAAAATATTAAAAAATTAATGCAAGGGGGGCGCCTGGGTTGCTCAGTGGGTTAAGCCGCTGCCTTCGGCTCAGGTCGTGATCTCAGGGTCCTGGGATCAAGTTTCGCATCAGGCTCTCTGCTCGGCGGGGAGCCTGCTTTCTTCTCTCTCTCTCTCTCTCTCTGCCTGTCTACTTGTGATCTCTCTCTGTCAAATAAATAAATAAATAAATAAAATCTTAAAAGAAAATTAATGCAAGGGAGGGAAAAATAAAAATTGGCAAGATCTTCTCATTTCAGTTTGACAAAATAGCAAGTTCCCTTTGATAATAACAGCATACAGCTCGTTTTTTTTTTGTTTGTTTGTTTTGTTTTTTAGTAGAGGGCCCACTAAATGCCATTCAAACTATACAATAAATAAGAAATGTAAGTTGGGGGTGCCTGGGTGGCTCAGTGGGTTAAGCCGCTGCCTTCGGCTCAGGTCATGATCTCAGGGTCCTGGGATGGAGCCCCGCATCGGGCTCTTTGCTCAGCAGAGAGCCTGCTTCCTCCTCTCTCTCTCTGCCTGCCTCTCTGCCTACTTGTGATCTCTCTCTGTCAAATAAATAAATAAAATCTTAAAAAAAAAAAAAAGAAATGCAAGTTGTTTCGTGTAGCAGCTTTCTGTATTTTTAATATATATAATATCAATTGATAAGAATTTGTAGTCTGTAATACTTGCCTCCAAGTATCAGCTTTATTTTCACCAACTAATAAAGCGGAGATAGAAGACAATTTCTCCATTTCACAGTGGTTACACAACTTGTCCAAGATTACCCAGTGAGTTACTGGTAGAGACGGGACCAGAATTTGTTTTTTTGACATCTCATTTTTATTCCTAGCTTCTCCTTCAGTAGGTACAGGGAATGGCAGGGAATGGCTGGGATACCTGGAGGAGACAAGTTCCCCCCTGGACCCCTTAGCCCCCCTCAACTTCTCTTCAGCTCCCTCTCCCCATAAGATGGATGAACACATGACAAATAGGTGAGAAAGGGGAACTGTGGTACAAAGACCTGAGAGCGCTGGGGAGGGGGTCGGGAGGCTCCGCACCCGGCACCAGGGCACCAGGGTGCCAGGGCAGCGAGACACAGGAGAACTGCCTCCGTCAAAATGGTCTTCATTTTATCAAACTGCCTCCTTGAGTGGACTTCCGGGCATTAAAGGCAGTTTGCCAGACAGATGGCTGTGGACAGCCAGGAGGTAGAGGCCACATACTGCACCCGAGGGTTGGGGGCTGGGATGTGCTCAGCAGCAATTTAATAGACTTGTTCTGTTTGGCAGGAAAAGGGGAAAAGGGAACATAAAATATTTTTGCTCTTTCTCCCTCTCTTCCTGTCTTAATGACTTTTCCTAGTCCTCTGCCCTGTTCTTCTCCAGTTGATCTTTTGGCTATTTAAGAGAAGTTGCTGCTTTTACTGAACTTTTTATTTTATTTTATTTTATTTATTTATTTATTTATTTTTAAAAGATTTTATTTATTTATTTGACAGAGATCACAAATAGGCAGAGAGGTGGGCATAGAGAGAGAGAGAGGAGGAAGCAGGCTCTCCGCTAAGCAGAGAGCCCGATGCGGGGCTCAATCCCAGGACCCCGGGATCACGACCTGAGCCAAAGGCAGAGGCTTTAACCCACTGAGCCACCCAGGTGCCCCTAGTGAACTTTTTACATCATTTACATGATTTAAGTAACCAAAAGATTGAAGTCTCTATTCTACCTTTGTTCCCTATTAGACTAGTTCTGATCCCCCAAAATGGGTTAACAACTCTTAAGTGTTTCTTCATTATCCTAAAAAAAATGGTTTATACGAAGGGGTGGTTTATACAAAGGGTAGTACTCAATACTCCTGTTTCACAACTTATTTTTCTCTGTAACAATGTTCTTAAGAGATTCTTTTTGTATCAATCCATTAAGCATCTTCACTCTTTTTCATTGCTGTACTGCATTCCAGATTATGGAGGTATCATAGCTGTTTAAATAGTTCCCTACAGACACTTAAGTTCTCCCTAATCTTCTGCAATTATTAAACAATGCTGTAATAAGTAACTTCAGAGTCTATCATTTTGCCAGTGTGAAAGCATACTCTGGGAAATTCCTAGTAGTGGATTGTAGTTCAAAGAGGATACACATTTATAATTTTACTAGACCATGCTAAATTACCCTGCATGGAGATCAGAGCAACTCACACTTCCATCTATAATATATGACATGGAACTTGCTTTAAATTATTTGTTTTACTCACTGAAGACCCACAATCTTTGTCACCAACTCAAAAAAATAAATAAAAATAAAACAGTGTAAAATTAACAGCAACTTCTGCTATGGGATCTTCTTATCTTTAACATGTCTTGTGATCTAACAGAAAAAATATGGAAGACTCAAAATCATATAATAAGCCTGCTTTAACAGTCAAGTACACAGGTGACATCAGAAGCAGCATGAAGCTTTCGTCTTCTTGTAAAGAATAGTAAAATCTGCAACCAATCAGCATAACCAAAATGTAAGCCAAATAATACAGATTCAAGGTTTAACTGTTAAGGAGAAAAACCAAACACAGTATTTTGACCGGCGGGTAGGGTGGAAAGGGGGTGTCAAGTCAATGCTGCACGCATGTGACTTTCATGGGGAATATTGATTCCGTTTCTCTGCAAGTTCTAACCTGGGTCCAAGCTGGTCAGGACATTCCTTGCGCTTTCTTGTCTCTGCCCTGGATGGGTCAGAGGTGTTTTCTCCAATCCCACTCATCTTGAACACATATCAGCAACTAAAACAAGAAATGGGGAAGGGGGGAAGAGAGAGAACAGAGCTGATGATAAAGTGGCTGATCAATTTACCACCAATAAAAGAACTTCAATTTCAATCAGAAATTTGACCACAGTTACTAACACATTGTTTGGATTAATATGCATGTGTAACTCCTAAAAAAGGGGCTCTATTTTTTTTTTACCTTGTTTAAAAATTAAGTGTTCATCAAGGTTCACACTTCAGAAGCCAACAAGCCTACCTTACTGGGCCTAGACTCTTTAAGCAGATGATGTATTTCAGCAGCACCATGAACTACAACCTGCTGGCCCCATGTTTCTGCAGCCAGCCTTCGGTTTCAGGAGTGATCTTGCACCACGGGGAAACTACAGGTGTTGTAAGGGGCTCCTCCCAGTCTCTGTTTGGGGTTAACCAATGTGAAGTGTGTGCTGCAATAGCTCACCCACGACATCCAGCCCTGGGAAGAGGCAGTGCCCCACCACTAAGCTCAATGTTTCCAAATCCACCCAGGTAAAATGGACCCTGGCCCCACGCGAGGCTTCCAGAAGCAATGCTCCCCAAAGAGAGGAGGTAGCTGCTCCTGGTGGAGTCTCCCGTTCCCTCCACCCCTGCAGCAGCTGCCTCGCTGCTCCGCCCTCGGTACCCTCTCTCCCGGCAGCTCCAGCTCGCCTTCCTGAGCACACCTCCCCTCCGTGGTTTCCTCTCTCACATCCTGCTGCTCCTGATACCCTCCCTTGGCTAATTCTAGCTGCTATCACCAAAGGTCTTAAAATATCCTTAAATAAATAAATCAGGGAACACTACTGACCCTAATGAAGAAAGACAATTACTGGCTCCTGCTTGCTGGGTTCCTTCCAGTAAGAATATAAAAGGACATAAAGTAAGAGAATCAGTTGTGTTCACATCGGTCATCATTAATATAATCAAAATAATATTTAAATACGTAAAGATCAGGGTGACAGAGGTTTAAATTCTACGAGAACTAAACGAAAGAACTAACAAAGACACTGGGGGAATCATGTAGTTGCTTCAGCACACGGTGCTTAATAACTGCTTAGCAAAAGAAAAAAAAATGCAGCCTAAAAAGATGACGTCAGCATTTAAACGTCTTTCTTAGAGTTCCCGTTCTCTGCAGCTTCCCCCTTCCTTCTGTCTCCCCAGGTCTAAAGTCACCTTCGCCCTCCTTTTGCTTTCTATAGTGGCTTTTCTTCCTTTCTAGACTGGAAAAACCGGTTGGAAGGGCAAGACAGTAGAACAGGTCAAGAACTTCAGAAAAAGGCCAGAGAGTAACAGGTTCAGGAAGAAAGGACAAAGAGGAAGGTGGGCTAAGAAAGCAGCACCCAAGACCAGTCACTGTAGCACTGACACATACCCATCAAACTGCCCAGCCTTCATTCTGCAAAATCTGCAACGCTCAGTCTCCCTACAAGCACTCCTTCTGGTCACAGCTCTGATCCAAGGGGGCTGAGGAATGAATTTTCTTGAGAGTCACATGGAAGCAGGATGAAGAAACACTGTATCGGTGAGGGAGGCTGCACCAACTTCACACTATATTCACCAGGTCACAGAGGAGGGGACAATCTGAAAGCTAAGGCCTGAGCTTCCTGCCTTGGGAGCAATGTAGCCAAGTCCCAAGGTCCTGTACCGTGGGCAAAGTTTGGGGCTGATAATAAGTATAATCTGTACTAAGTTATTCATTTAGCATTTACTATGCATCCAGCAATTGCTGGACACAATTTAATCATTAAAACAGACTATGAGGGGCAACTGGGCAGAGCAGCTGTAGCCACGTAATCCGTGTCCCAGCTCTACCACTTGGTTAGCTGAGGGACCTTAAGAAGTTACCTCTTATGGCTTAATGACCTTTTCTGTTAAATGGGGATAATCATTAGCATCTCCAGCCCAGGGCAGTTGAGCAGCTTAGCAAATGGCAGAGCTGGGGTTATTTGTACACAGGGTTACACACTCCTACTTTTAAGGAAGATGTTATGGCGAGGGTCTCCTCATCAAAGAGGCCATTCTTCCAGTAATCACATAAGCAAAGGTCAGGAGGGAGGAGCTGCAAGATACGAACTGTGTGTGTCTCCATGCTTGACTCTTTCCGCCCATCTCAGTGTCACTGTCATTGTCAATGTCACTCATTCACCCATTCATTCACTCATTCATTCAAAGACTGCCTGACTGCCAGTAAGTGTCAGGCTTCGAAGCATGCGGAGGAATGTTGTTCTCCAGAAGAAAACAAGGAAAGAGAAGAAATACATCTGTATATGGGAAAAATGGCAATAAGTAAACTTGGTAAAAGTATTCTGTAACAGGCGCACACCCCCATGTACTTTAAGGTCCAAGAAAGAAAAACACTGCTGGCTGGGCTAGGGAGGTACTGAACTGGCCTTGAGGAAGGCCTAGGCGTTCTGATGGTGAGGAAGGGAGCCAGGGCATTGCAGGAGGTATAAAAGGACAATGGGTGAAGCAATAACCTCAACACCAAAACCCTTCTTGGATGATACTCATGAACATTCCTTTTCTCTGTTTCTCTTGGAACCACAATTCTCATGGTTTCACTTATGAGCATGTAAGAGAAAACATTACCCATCCAATCTAAGTAAGCTTTTAACAAGTGACCTCCAGGATTTTCACTGTGAAAGGAGTGTTCTATAAATCATAAAAATTCAAGTAAATTTTTATCATCAAAATATAAAATATATAACAAAATGCCCTCTATAGCAGCTGTATGTATTAAGTCTGTTGATTAAAATGATTATTTGCCCCCCAACGAAGTATCACCATATATATTTAAAAATAGAGTACCATCAGAAAGATCAGGAAAACTTTTCAAAAGATTATCTTACTTAAAGTCTGTACTTAGTTTTGGGATTTAACATTAGCTTCAGCCATCATCTATCTTAAATTTCCCAAAATATATATCCTAGTAATTGTAACGTTGCATGGAGGGACAGATCTGATATATTTCAACTGAGGGGCTAGAAGGAGACAAGGAGTAGAGCAAGTGCTAACAATTTCTGGTCTAAGTATAGAAAACCATTTGAGCAGACCGTTTATATTTTACTTGAGTCTACTCAACACTTGCTCACAAACCACTCCACTTGCAACTTTAAAAGACGATTAATTTCCTCTTTAAGTAAGTTATTATGGGCTAAATTTTCTCTTTTATTATGTGATGGTACCTTAAACACATTTCCTCAAAAAAAAAAAAGTTTTATGAACATGCTTACTTATTTTTTTTTTTTAAGATTTTATTTATTTATTTGACAGAGAGAGATCACAGTAGACAGAGAGGCAGGCAGAGAGAGAGGGAAGCAGGCTCCCTGCTGAGCAGAGAGCCCGATGTGGGACTCGATCCCAGGACCCTGAGATCATGACCTGAGCCGAAGGCAGCGGCTTAACCCACTGAGCCACCCAGGCGCCCCGCTTACTTATTTTTTGATGTCTACCCCCTATGTATCTTCCTGAGGCTACGTATACCCAGTGCACACCACCAACCAACCTGTAAACCACCAAAGAAAAAAAAAGGGGGTCCGTAGCAATTAGAGGCAGGTGGATGCACTCTGCCAGCCGAGGTCTCAGGCTGGGGATGTTCCCTCTGAAAATCTGCTCATCAACCAGGGAAAAAAGATGAGCCTCTCAGGTGGGGAAGAAAAAAAAAAAAAAAAGGAGAGGAAGGCAGGAAAGAGAAAAGGAAGGAAGGAAGGATGGAAGGAAGGAAAGGAAGGAAGAACTAGGAAGAAAGGAAAGACAAGAAAGAAAGAAAGAAAAGGAAGGAAAGACGGAACAGAGGGAGAGAGGGAGAGAGAGAGAAAGAAAGGGAGAAAGAGAGCAAGTGAGAGAGCAAATTTAGGGCTGAAGCCTAGAAGGGAGGAGGGTGGCGGAGGTGCTGAGAGCCGGCAAGCAGCAGGTCCTGGGCTCCTCCTTTTTGCCTGCCAACAGGGCTGGAAGCAGATGAAATCCTGGAGCAGACGTGTGGATTTATGCTGTGGTCCTTAGGGGATGAACCAAATAAATAACAGTGAGACTCATTAACGAGGTGCTCAAAGAGAAGTGTGGTGCTCTAATCTAGAGGACTCTGACTGATACTCTTCATGCCTTAGGTGAGGCTCTGCTGACAGCAAGCACCAGGATTTCACATGGGAACCTGCACTGGGGCTAGGTGAGTGAATTTTTTTCCCCACTCAAGTGACACAGCTACAAGAGAAAGAACGACAGCTTCAATACACAGATTTATGACCCCTAGTGTGCACTCAGGCATAGACAAATCAACTAAAATAAACTCTATGGATAGATGAGTCTTATTTATTTACTTATTTATTTAAATTATTTATTTATTTCTCTATCTATCCATCTATCTATGGGAGGGGCACCCAAACCAGCACAGGCAGGGGGAGCATCAGGCAGAGGGAGAAGCAGGCTCTCTGCAGAGCAAGGAGCTTAACACTCGATTCCAGGACCCCAGGATCATAACCTGAGCAGAAGTCACTTAACTGACTGAGCCACCCCAGGGATCCCTGGATTGATGAGTTTTAAGTCATTTTTGTAGACCAAAGTCAAAAATCAATTCCCAACAGAAGGGTAAGAGAGAGAAATCGTGAAGGGCAGCAGTGAAGGTTTAGAAATCCTATTTTATTTTGTAAGCGGGCTAGATTAATAGTTTCTTAAAGTTTCCGCACGTTTCAACATTCCCATGAAATTAAAATTCTTGAGCATTTCACTCTCAGTTCTGAATCGGTTCAATGTAAATCACAGCAACTGAAAATGACACAAGCCAACTCTTGGGTCGTATCTGATGGTAATTACAGTCATTGAGAACAAGCCAGTCTCTACCAGATGTGGGGGGTTGTGAAAGGACAAGTCTGGAAAAGGAGTTTCAATTTGTCCGTTCTTGTTAGCTACAACAAATAATCCCACACTCACTGTGACAGTCCCTCCTCCCTGACATCCTCTGATACCAACTGGTATAAACTAGATGGTAAAGTGTTACAGTCACCAGAATCAAGACCTGCTTTGATTTTTTTTTTTTTTCATTTGTTTGTTTTTTTAAGTAACGATATTCTGGGAGGGGTGAACAATGCCGGCTATATCCTCAGCATGAGGACAGAAAGCAAAACACAATGTTAAAGCCTCAACACAATCAAAACTGCACTCTTCACTCATGAAATTCATCAATATAACTTATCAGGTAACAAAGCTGCAGCTCACAATACCGCCTCATATCATTAAAGCTAGTTAATCATCCAGACTTCATGCGAACGATAATGTGCATTTTATCTTTTATCAGTACTGGCCATCTTCCAAACAAGGCCTGTAAAACTGTCAGATTTATTATATGTGGAACAAACTCAGTTAAAGAATAAGTAAGGATAACACTGTTGCTGAAATCCAAATATACTAAGTGATCAACATCAGATCTCTCTATTGCTGGTTCCAAGAAATATTTTTTAAAAGTTAGACCCTCTGAAATTCCTTACTTTGAGATGAAATTTATAATGAAATGACATACCAAGAGCTGTTGAAACAACTTCTCTCATTAACACCTACAAGGGGAGGCGATGCCTGATAAATCATCTAGCTCTTGATACGAGACCAGAAAGGCTCCAACAGCTTCCAAGGCCTTCCGGGTTCTTTCTGAATTCTCTTTACAAGAGCTACATGACATCGTTGTGTATTCCACAGTCTGATTCTTCATACTCTTTGTAAGACTAAGAAATACTCAATGCTGCCACTGTACCTGAAACTTCACTACCCCCCCCCCTTGATTTCTATTCTATTAAATTAGGAAAGGATAATCTTTTCAGAAGCCCACCTCAGCAGTGAAAGATGCATTCACTATTTCTTTATCACAAGTGAAAACATTTGCTCATTCTAAACTCGAAACGTTTTTTTCCCTTAAAGTATACTGTGTTCCGGGAGGGGTCCCTTTTACTTTAGAAAGAACAATTTCTGCGCCAGTCTCTGATAAGTCAAAGAGAAAACATTATCTAGTGCTCAACTATGCCAAATGTGCTTCTGGATGCAGATGCCTGAGAAAGGCAGAAAGCAGAGAATGGCCAGACCTTGTAATAAGTCAGTAAACTGATACAGAGATTAAAAACATGGAGTTGATGGAGGAGGGGAAAGACCTCTTTGCAAAAGTGTCAAGTGGACCAAATCATCCAAAGCAAACATTGTTCTGGCAAGAACCCAACTCTTGGCAAGAATTAAATAAATATTCTCTGCAGTAAAGATACAGATTACGCAAGGATATACTGTTGCTTCATATAAATAAGCAAACAAAGGACCATTACACATGCAAATATAAATCTAACTGTGTAGATTTACTAACGGCAGGGATGAGAGCACACAGAAAAATCAGACTTTTTCTTTTCACTGGCAAAACTATTAATGCACTGAACACAGTGACAGAAGATACTATACAGTATTTCAAAAATAAACTGTAGCTCGTCAAAGGGTGTATTATTTTTCTCAGTGTCAGAACCCTTTTTAACTAGATCATAAGAACACTTTTAACTTCATCTTTACAAAACACGATATTGCTTCATGCTTTACATAGAACATTAATCTACCTCACATATTACAGCATGCAGCTAGAGAGTCAAACTCGTAAAACTGCACATTAATTCATATAGTGACAACAATGCGATTATTGTGAAGTTGTAGGAAACTCACTTCATATAAATACAGAATAGAAGGCATCTTACTTGGAAGCAAATTCTCTGTTTAACCTCACTAGTTCTAAGCAATTTACTATATGCCTTTTTTTTTTTTTTAATTAACTGCAGTAAGCCAAATGCAAAGTACTATTATTAGGACATAATTTTTCAATAATAAAATACCAGCAGTTTCCAGCTGGAGACGGGACTAAGGAAAATAACATGGCCTGCAACTCTGTCCAGCTATTCCCCAAGTAAAATGGCTTCAGCACCTACCTTGTCTCATGCTGTTTCTTATTCCACGCCAAAGTAGTACAGTGTATACACAAATGTTTAAGCTAAAAAAAGTCCTTCCTTTTCAATATGCTCTTAGATTTACTTTTGTATAATGGCCTTAAAGTGGTATATCAGACAGTAACTAGAAGACATATTCCATTTTCTGACTGAAAGCCAATAATACTCATGAATTTTTTAGCTGAAAGACACTTCAAGATGCCATTGGGAAGACTGGAATAAACACATTAGGCTGCAAACGGGCAGCCGCAGCTCTGTAACACATGCTGCAACAATCAAAGGCATAGTGACGTTCACGTTCACCGGGTACACAGATATTTTGCTGTAACATTTCCATCATCCACACAGCTCCTAGAGCAGGCAAACTCCTCTCTTGGAGCCCGAGCTGAGCAAAATCCCGTGCAGAATATGTGAACCGCAGAGAGCCATTCTAAACTATCATTACCAACAGGGGGAAAAATGTCTAGTATGACATCAGTGGCAGAAGATGGTTTTACTTTCTGAATTCTCATAGGCTAAGTTCCTTAATATAGCTGGTCGCTGGGCTGCCTCTATCCCCAGCGACGTCAGCTGGCGCTAATATGGCCAGGAATAGCAAGGCGAGGTTCAGTGAGGCCTCGGAAGAGAAGACTCCACGAGAAGACTCAGGAAGGAGCTGGGTCCCTCGCACAATGTAGGCATGGCCCTCCCCTTCAAGCGCTGTGTACTCAGCCCCCAGTCAACATTCGAAGCCCCCAGCTTTTCCTTGAGGCTGAACATTCTGGAAAAAAGTCATCAAACCAACAACTACAATGCAGGGCTTGTGTTGGAGTTTCCTAACTTGTCCAGATTAAAATTCATTTATCTGTCTTTATTTGGAAACTGTCTTTAAAATTCTGAGATTAAAAAAAAAGGTCTCAATTTATGAGAAAAACTTACAGAAATGGCAAGGGCAAGGCCATCTGTTTCTATATAAAGAGTACTTTTATTATTCCAGTTGTAAAACATTCTTAAAATAAATAAATGAAAGTCCTCTCATAGTATAGCATGTTGCAGTTTGTGTGTGTGCTCACTAACATTCAGGAAACACTTACTATGAGGTTGAGCACTTGGCACACATCTTTTTGCTAAAAAATCCCCACTTTTATGTTTTTATACATGTGTCCACACACACTCTCTCTCTCACCTTGCAGATCACCTAAACTCTCTGACCTGTTTTCATGACTCATTTGCCCAAGTGATACAGATAATAAATGACAGGTCAGGAATCAAACTCAGGTATAATTGTAATAACTATCATTCACTGAGTACTTCCTAGCTTGGCAGGTGCTCACTATGGACTTCACATTTATGAATACTTCAGTGCCGTAACCACCTAGGTTTAGCCCCATTTTACAGATGAGGAAATGGAGATACAGATAAAGCAACTTGACGAAGGCCACAGTTAGGAAGTTTTAGAGCTTATAAGTGAATCCAAACACTTCCTCATTTCTTAACCACTGCAATGTGAGTGCTGAGGTTCCTGTATTTTGATACTTTCACTAAAGAGAGAAACTAATATATATTATAGAAAGCAGTATATTTTAATTTGAGCACCAGTGAATACATAATTTGAAAGTACTTTTGTTCTTGCTAAAAATCTAACGGTATTATTGCAAAATGCAAAACATTTTTTTCTACAAAGAACATACATACTTTGGAATCATCTGTCTATCCATTCAGTACCTTATTAATGCCCCAGGTACCACTGTAGGCATTGGAAACAGGGCCATGAAAAAAAACAAAGTCCTGTCCTCCTGAAGCTCACATTCTGGTGCAGAGAGGAAATCATGCCTCAGCTCACAAGCAATTACTCCCTGAAGGGAAATGAACTAGTATTGTTATTACTGAATTTATTATGAAGTTATTGAAATAACAAAACCAGTTAGAAATTTTCTGGGGCACACTAAGAAGGCTGAGTTTCATTCCAAACAGTAAAAACCTTCTTTTCCTAAAGAACTGAAGTAGTAATTGGTTGATTTTAAAAGTCACGTATCAAGAGCAATGATAAAAATGACACCTACCTTTAATCATTTTGTTTTGGCTTTAAACATAAACACCAGACTACCCCTCTCCACTGGAGTTTCGAACTGATATTAGTAAGGCACTGTCTACTCATTCTTTATCTAAAACACAGCTAGAAATTGTAGAGAATCTGATTTCTTAACAGTGCTTATGAGGTATATTTTTCTTATTTTTTCTATCTATTACAGTTGCGTTGCGTATACTTACTTGACAGTAATTTTTGTCCATTAGAGTTTTTCAAAGCATCCATCCTCGTTTTTATAGAAGCATGTGTGTCTTTTCAAACTCATACTAAGTTACATAATAGTTGATTAAATGATGAAACAGTGCTGCAGTATGGAGTGCTGCAGGCTCTTAGGGCGGATGTACAAAGGGGAGCACAGAGCATGTGACTGTTGTAGCCCATCAGTCCCAACGGAGGCTGATTAAGAAACTCAGAATTCATGCAAAGGTAACGCAACGGTGAGGTCATTCAGTCATTCAACACGTATTACTGAAGGGTGCCCCGCCATGGTTCTACATATTGGGGTCTACCACAATGAACAAGACAGACCAGTTCATTACCTTCTTACGTTCTAATGAGAAAGTGGAGAGGCGGGGCACCTGGGTGGGTTAAAGCTTTTGCCTTTGGCTCAGGTTATGATTCCAGGGTCCTGGGATCGAGCCCCACATCCGGCTCTCTGCTCTCCTCTCTCTCTGCCTGCCTCTCTGCCTACTTGTGATTTCTATCTGTCAAATAAACATATAAAATCTTAAAAAAAAAAAAAAAAAGTGGGGAGGGAAGAAATAGTAGAACAAATAAACATTTACTTTATCTGATACTGACTAGCACTTTATTTTTTTATTTCTTTATTTTTTTAAAGATTTTATTTATTTATTTGACAGAGAGAAATTACAAGTACACTGAGAGGCAGAGAGAGAGAGAGAGAAGGAAGCAGGCTCCCTGCTGAGCAGAGAGCCCGATGCGGGACTCGATTCCAGGACCCTGAGATCATGACCTGAGCCGAAGGCAGCGGCTTAACCCACTGAGCCACCCAGGCGCCCCTACTGACTAGCACTTTAAAGAAAAGTAAGGTAGGGTTAGTGTAGAGCACAGTGTAGACTTTTAAATGGGTGGTCAGGAAAGTTCTCTTTTGACAGAGTGACTCTGGGCAAAGACCTTTCTGACAGACCTCTAAGATTCATAACACAATTTATTACGCAACCATGAAAAGCTGTGCAATGTACAGTGGCTCAGAGCACATCCTCTGCTGTTCACTCTGGTTTGGAATCCCGGGAATATTATGTATTAGTTAAGCTCTTTGAACTTTAATATCTTCATCTCCTCAAGAAAAAGAATAAAAGCCACCTTTTTTTTAAAAGGGTAAGTACTACTTTCTTGTGAAATTTATTCTTTAAAGATTTTATTTATGGGGCACCTGGGTGGCCCAGTGAGTTAAAGCCTCTGCTTTTGGCTCTGGTCATGATCCCAGGGTCCTGGGATCGAGCCCCATGTCAGGCTCTCTGCTCAGCGTCTGCCTGCCTCTCTGCCTATTTGTGATCTTTGTCAAATAAATAAATAAAATTAAAAAAAAAAAGGTTTTATTTATTTATTTGTCAGAGAGAGAGCATAAGCAGGGAGAGCAGCAGGCACAGGGAGAAGCAGACTTCCCGTTGAGCAGGGAGCCCAATATGGAACTCTATCCCAGTGCATGGGATCTCTATCCCAGCACACAGGATCATGACCTGAGCTGAAGGCAGACGCTTAACCGACTGAGCCACCCAGGCGCCCCAATACCCATCTTTTTAAGTTTGTTGAGAGCAAGAGCTGTTAAAAGGCATACAACAGTGACTCGCGCCTAGCAAGGGCTTAATCAATGTAAGCTATTATAAGTTGAATTTGATAGCATGTAAATGTTTATGAAATAATTTAAGCTGATGGTGAGACAAGATGGAGAAGATGATTAATTTATAGGAAAAAAATAGAAGAAAATTCATCATAATATTAGCAGTTAAATTGTTTTGATGGGTACTTTGGCTGTAATTTTCTCTTCTCCAAATTTCCTTTCATTAACACATCAGAATTCTATGAGTTAAAAAAAAAAAAGAGGAAAGAAGATAAAAGGGAAGAAGGGAGAGGGGAAGGTGAGGAAGGAAGGAGGAAGGTAAGGAAGAAAGAAGGGAAGACTTTGAACAGGGAGGGAGAAGGGAAAGGGGAAAAGGGAAAGGGGTAAGGGGAGGAACAGAAGGAAGGGAGGAAGAAGGGAAGAGGAGGAAAGAGAAACTTGGCTGTACTGCTGGTGGGGGGCTGGGGGGGACAAGCCAGAAAGAGATTTTTTAAATAATCAGTTCTCTGGAATGCGGATTACAAATGCACAAGTTCTTTACATGCATATTTTTGGAAAGAATATTGCATAAACTGAAGCAAGCCTCCCTTATAGTAAAAGAAAGACAAAGGCTGCCCCAAATCAATGAAGAAACCGACCTTCATTTAAATGAAATCTGACGTATAAATTACTTCCTTTGATAAAAGATATCCCACAACAGTTTCCAGACTACTAAAATGATCTTACAACCAACTTATGCTTCTCCAAATTTATTTCTATGTAAGAAAGATGGAAGCTGGGGCGCCTGGGTGGCTCAGTGGGTTAAGCCGCTGCCTTCGGCTCGGGTCATGATCTCAAGGTCCTGGGATCGAGTCCCGCATCGGGCTCTCTGCTCAGCAGGGAGCCTGCTTCCTTCTCTCTCTCTCTGCCTGCCTCTCAGTGTACTTGTAATTTCTCTCTGTCAAATAAATAAATAAAATCTTTAAAAAAAAAAAAAAAAAAGATGGAAGCTCCTGGTCCTTTTGGACTTAACACTTTTTCTCCTTAACTTCAGGAACTTTCTTGTATTTTCTCATATTCTCTCTCCTACTGATGTAATGCTCTTAGAGCAAGAAAAATACCCACATCATAAGAGCCTTCCAGCAAAGGTTACTAAATTGCTCTTCTTCCTCAGGAAAATCCTATCCCTTAAGCTCAGCTGAAAAACCATCCTCTTTATGAAGGCTTCCTGGATTCCAGCAGGAAAAATGAAAGACTCCCTTCTACTTTTCCCCCAGCTCAAGGTGCATAAAACTAAAACCACTTCTCTCTCTTGCATCATTAGTCACTTCCCTCTGGAGAGGATCCAGGGCACTCTCCCAGCAGCAAGCTCAGCCGGCTACCTCCCACTAGCTACCTCCCACCGCAGTCTCTGGGTACCACAGAGGAGACCTGGGATACTCATTCTTTCCTGCCTTTTCTCATTCTCACTCATTTTAACTCAGACTTTCTTGGGAGTTATCTCTAATCAAACAGGAAAACAAAACACGGGCAAAATTCGTCAGCACATCCCAGGGATAAAGTATTAGGAACCAAATTCAATGCTTGTGCTTAGAGGAAAAACTAGCACAGGGCGACAAGCCCCTTTGGCAGTTTAAAAAATGTTTCCTCACTAGTGTAAAACCTGTGTGAGAAGTCTCTCTGAAGTATTTTTTTTTTTTTTTCTGTTCTATTTTCTCTGTTCTCTACCACTCTTCCACAAAAGTGGAAAATGAGCAAGGAGGAAAAACTTGGTTTGATGGGAGGCCGTCTGAATCATTTTCTCACCGTACCAATTCCTATAAACTTTCTTTCAGTCGCATCGTTACAATAACTCTGAACACGACTTGCTGTGAGGCAGCAGTTGCCATTAAAAATAGAAAAGGGCAGCTCCAGATTGATAGCCCCACCCCCCCATCCAATTTGGTTTTATAAAAATAAACCAAATTAAGCATTTTTACCTGCAAATAACATACTCACAGAATGATTTACTGAGAATTACTAGAATGTAGAAAGTTATTTATAAGAATCATTATTCTGAAAACATTTTTTAAATAAAGTTGGCATCTAAAAATATGAACCAAACACTATTTTTTTTTCCTCTCTCAAATGTTGGATCTCAGTAATTACTGAAACTGACCATACTATAGTAGTTGACAGGAGATGTATGTTTTGGTTCAAGTTTCAAACTTGGGATACACAAACAGCTTTCAGAAATACAATCATATTGTTATTATTTTGACTATGTACAATAGAGTTCAATTCTCTGACCTCAGGATCTGAGGCCAGGGAGCCCTCAGGTTTTGAGGACTTTTGAAGAGGACAGAGTTGTCCTGGAGAGTTGTAAATGGAGGGTTTTCTCCCTTTAATAACTTCAGATGGAGAGTTAAGGTGTTCTGTAGAACTATAAATATAATTGGACTCAAGAATGGTAGCTCCTAATTACCTACTGGGTAGTTTATAGAATTCAGACCCAAATTAGCTTAAAGTGTGTTTCAAATAATAATCACTTAAAGGACTAAATAAATAGTCTAGAACAGACACTGGAAAGATTAAAACCAACTCCTATTAGAGAATGTAGTGTTCTCCACCTTTTTTTTTTTTCCATTAGTCCTACAATGTGCAAATAACTGTTTTATAGAACCTACACCTGTGGATAAAGATTTGTAAGACAGCTGCATCTTATTTAAACGTAACAGGCAAGCAATAAACTTGAAATGACACAAGAAATTAAGATAATTACTTGACACCTCAGAGACAGCTGACTATATCATATTCCTTTTATGTGGTCCAAAACCAAAAAACGGTTAAGAATTCATGCTGAAACCCAAACCATGGCAGCAGTTGGGCTCGACGACATGGGAGAAAATTCAGCTGGCTCTCAGTGCTATCACGACATACCACGTGTGTCTACATAACACAGGCATATGATTTCTTTAGTTTGGTGTTTTGTTTTAGGCCAATGTTTCAAAACCTAGAGCGATGACTGTTACTTAGGACAAAAACACATTTGGTCCTGAAGAAATAAGTTTCATATGAGATTAAGTTTCTAATTAATCCAGGTAGGTCTCTTTTTGGTATTAAAAATATAACCTAAATTATAGGGTTTTAATTTAAAAATCTATTTGCATTTCTTTCCTTCTGATGTTCAACTGTACTGATAATTACTGAGTAAGATGCTAAGGGCAAATTACTGTGTTCTACGGACACGGCAGTACAATTACTGAGTAAGAAACTCAACTTAGTCTCAAGAAATCAAGGATTTAGGAGAAAGAAACAAGAATGGAATTATCAGAATCCAGTATATATGAGAAATACAAAGTTCTACTAAGGAGAAAATTGCTTCTTGTTGTGGGGAGCCGTGGTGAAGGTTTTATGAACACCTGAGCTGGGTTTGGAAGAGGGGGCACAATTTTCCAAAGTGAAGCTGGGGTGGGGAGCTGGGGCAGGAAATAGAAGCAGAGCGCCTGCTACAGCTAATGGAGAACAAGGCTGGGCCAGAGTTGTTTGTAACACACAGCACTAGGCCACTGGGGAGCCCCGATCTTTGTGTCCTCACCCACCCTCTCTCCCTCCCGGGGCAGGCCCTGGAACTGTGGTCTGAAAGTGCCGCCCAAGAACGGTCACAAATGCACGGTCTGGCTCTAGCCCAGCCCGAGGGAAGGCAGCTATGCTCACCACTAGATCACCAACGCTGCAATAACCCAGCCGGAGGGAATGAGGACCTCTGGGGGTGGTCGGGGGAGGGGGGCAGCCAGCCCTCCACCAAGCCCCGCTGACAGTTGTTGGATGCTTGCTAAAGTTTACCACTGCCCTAAACTTCAGAGAGAGGGTTTCTTGCCCCATCAGTGACCTGAAATCCGACTAACTCAGAGTAATTATCTTCTTCCCTGAGGGAGAAGGAAAGGGTCAGATAAGGCAGAGTACATTTTATTCATTGGATTCATTTATTCACCAGATATTTAGTAAGTGCCTACTTTGTAGAGTCGGAGGACAAAAAACCTCAAATGCTAGAATGAGTAGTAGTTCCTGCTGATTTCATAAACTAGGGGCACAACGAAAAGTTCTGAGCCAGAGATGGTAAAGTCACAGCAATGCTAGAAAGACTGGCATGGTGGGAACCTAAATGATATTTCTGGCAGTGGAGGGGGGAGGGGCTGAAGACTTGTGAATAGGATACTGCTGCAGGCCACACAGTGTACAACTGCATTTATATGAACGCTTCAGAATTAGTAAATCCATAGAAACAGAAAGCAGATTAGTGGTTGCCAGGGGTTAAGGGGAAAGGGAAATGGGGGTGACTCCTAATTAGTACAGGGTTTCTTTTCAGGTTAATGAAAATGTTCTCAATCTAGATGGTGGTGGTTATGCAATTTGTGAATCAACTAAAAACCACTGAATTGTACACTACGAAGGGTCAGCTATATGTTCTGTGCAGGAAATCTCAGTAATGCTGTTATTCAAAACATATAAAGAACAACAGTAACAACAAGCACCACGGCTTTTAAGCTTAATGGTGATAACCCGACTAATTTGTTGAATAGATAGAGGGGCGGTCTGCAAATATTTAGAAAACACACTGGTGATTATTATAAGCAAGAATGACTTCTCCAACAATTCATCCCAAATGAATTTTGCTAAAGAGATTAAAGTAAGAATTTTAGGGCGCCTGGTTGGCTCGATTGGTTAAACGTCTGCTTTCAGCTCAGGACCTGGGATCCCAGGGTCTTAGTTCTCCCTCTCTCCCTCTGCCAGCTGCTCCCCCTGCTTGTACTCTCTGCTTATCTCTCTCTCTCTCTCTGTCAAATAAATACATAAATAATCTTAAAATAAAAAGAAAAAAGAAAAAAAACCTAAAAATTTTATTTTTTAATTTTAATTTTTTTTTTTAAAGATTTCATTTATTTACTGAGAGAGAGAGAGTGAGAGAGAAAGAGCATGAGAGGGGCGAGGGTCAGAGGGAGAAGGAAGACTCCCCACCCAGCAGGGAGCCCAATGCAGGACTGGATCCCAGGATTCCAGGATCACAACCTGAAAAGGCAGTCGCTTAACTAACTGAGCCACCCAGGTGCCCAAGAATTTTACTTTTATAAAAGTTTTATTAGTTTTGCGTAATAAAAGTGTTATGTGCTTAGTATAGAAAATTTAGAAAGTACAAAATGCTAACACATATAATTGCATATAGTTCCATGACCCAGAGAATCACCATTAACTTAAAAACATTTCTGCTTAATATTTTAAGATGTATTGTATATATATATACAATAAGCACAAACTATATATATACAATTTTACACATGCTTTGTTTTCTTAATGTTACACACTAAAAATTTTCCATGATATTAAATGTCTTCATAAACAGTTTTTTTAGTGGATCTAAGCTATTCCATCATATGAAGATACCATATTTATTTTTAAAGATTTTATTTATTTGACAGAGAGTGAAGAGAGCACGAGCAAGGGGAGTGGCAGGCAGAGGGAGAGGGAGAAGCTGACTCCCCAGTGAACAGGGAGCCAAACAACATGGGGCTCGATCCCACAACCCTGGGATCATGACCTGAGCCAAAGGTCATGACTAGCCATCCAGGTGCCCACCATAATGTATTTAATCATTTTTTATAGTTAATTACTAAGATTGCTTCCATTTTTTACTATTATAAATAACACTGTAATAAAAACCTTTTATATAAATACTGATCCATATTTCTGATCATTAACAATAATCGATAGTCTCTGAGGCACCTGGGTGGCTCAGTCATTAAGTGTCTGCCTTCGGCTCAGGTCGTAATCTCAGGGTCCTGGGATCCAGTCTCACATCTGGCTCCCTGCTCAGTGGGGAGTCTCTTTCTTCCTCTCCCTCTGCAGCTCCCCTCCGCTCATGTTCTCTCTCTCAAATAAATAAAATCTTAAAAAAATAAAAATAAAAAATTAAAAAAACAATAATCAATAGTCTCAATACAACAGTCGCAGAAATGTGATTGCTAGATCAAAGGGTGTGACTGTATTTATGTCTATTTATGGGTATTATCAAGTTGTTTTCCAAAAAAGCTGTTATCCAAAAAAACTTACAATCACCTCAGCAGGGTATGAGAGTTCCCATTTCAGCAAAATAGACAATAATAATAGGTATTATGATTTTTTTAACACACTCTAATTTGAAGATTATGGCATGACATTATAATTTAAACTGATTACTAGGAATTGAATACCTTTAAAATGTTTACAAGAACTTCATTTCTATTTTGATAAAAGAATGCTGAGTCAGGGATACAGCACAGGGACAGTATGTACCAGTCCCCTACGCATCTGACATAGTGTCACTGTGGAGATGAAAGAAAAATATGGGTTCCACTGGTGGTTCTCAAGGTTGGCTGCTAATGAATCACCCACAGAGCTTTTAAATGTATGGATTTCCTGTCCCCACCCCAGACCAATGACACCAGAATCCCTTGCAGAAGGACCCCAGGTGATCAGCCAAAGCCTGCCCAGCACTATCTGGAAAGGAAAGCAGACTTAGAACTACGGGGCTGGATGACAATGAAGAATCAGTCCAGGATCAGTCCAGGTTGTGGAATAACATTCTTGGCATTAATTAACTGGTTATTATAAACAAAGAGAAGTTCTCCAGTCTAGTCTGGTTTATTTTTTTTAATCAGTGACTCAAAAAAACAAAACAAAACAAAAAAAAAAACAAAAAAAACCCCAACTATCTATTCATCAGATAGGCAGATGACACAAAACACAGCTGTCATGTGTGATAACAAGATGACATTTAGGAAAATCTGAGTATTAGCAGTCCAGAATAAAAAGTCCAAACCAGCATGGTGACACTATGCTACATACCTTTGTATTAAAATAATGGGAATACATACAAAAACAAGTACATAAAATAAAATAAAAAATTTTTAAACAGAAAAAGGAAAACCCCTCACAATCTTTCTATTCTAGTGTATTTGGTATTTGAATATGAGCAAAGATGAAACTACTCTCACATCTGGTCAACACCCATTATTCTTAATCTAACCTGTGCTTCTTCCCTAATAAAACCTGTAACAATTCTAATCCACCCTACATCTCTCCCTGTGCCTTCTGAAGCCTTTACTCTTGCTAACAAATTCCCCTACACCCTTGACCCGATTACAGAGTATGGAGCTACTCTGGCACCCCTGCTGGGCCTCCCCTGTAGTCCATTCCAGAAGCTGCCCATTCCCTCATTACACACATACATACATACTTGGGGGAGAAGGTGGGGTCATACTCGCAATACACTCCTCAGAGCAGCTATTAGGTCACGGCTCTAGTACAAGGGTTACCTTGCATAAAGATCTGGTTCTTTGAAACCCATGTTATAAAACACCCGCCATCTGTATTCAAGTCGGAGATTTACCAACATGCCTCTCAATCCTCCACATTTACTCAAAAGCTTGAGCTGTAATTAGTTCTTCCTCTTCAGCCCAAATAGGTCATCATCCTGGGTGATTTCAAAGTCTGTGTGGATGAGCTGATATGCATTCTCAGAGGTCCTCATCGGTCTCAGCTCCAACAAAGTTCACCTCCATTTCACTTTAGCCACTGCCTCCTACGATCACACCCTGAGTCTTGTTACCACCTAGAATTGTTGCAACTTGAATGCCACTTTCTCCCACCATCTCCCAGCGCACTAGGTTTCTTACTGTCTTCCTCCTCAATCACTGGTCTTCCATGGACAAGGAACCCTAGTCCCTTGGCCTTGCCCTTACCCCATTTCCCTCCCTACCTAGCTGCAGCTACCACCAGCCCCCGGGCACCCTCAGTTCCCTTTCACACATCTCCTCTCCCAAGATTTACTCTTCAAAACTTAATCCCAAGATTTCTCTACTCGTGGAAGTGGCACTGACACAGAAAATCATACAGCCGAGGGGCAGAATAGCCCCACAGACATTTTAAGGCTTTCTAAACTTGACTTGGACCCGTAGTCCTGCCTGCCAACTCTTTTATTTGTTCTCAAGTCAGCTCCTTCTATTTATGCCAACAATTATTTCCAGCTTTTACCACTTCAGCAAATAGCTGTTCAATTTGACTTTACTCAACTTCCCTTCCTCCTTCTCACAAAGATATCCACCACTATCGTCAACATCATTCCTGGTGTCTCAGAGGATGTGTGATCCCTCCTCTTGTAAACACCCACATTCCAACCCCATCTCCTGCTTCTCTCCGCATCTTCTCCGAGACTTTGCTACCAAGCCTCTTTTTGCCAAAATTTCTCCCTCCTCCTCTCTACTTGAACCTATAAGCACACTCAGGTCATTGCCGTCCTAAAAAACCCCCATGTACCTAAGCCTGAATCCTTCTTTAGCAACTGTTCAATCTCACATTGTTCCTTCATAACCAGACCTGCCCAATGACTATAGGTCTGTGGTCCCTTATCCAAAACACTTGGGGGCCAAAGAATTTAGAACCCAGATAGACAGATACACGTTAATCTTAGGAAGAGAACATGGGGCATACACCATCTATCACAACGTCCCCACAGGGGCCTGTGGAAACCTTCTGTAATCGAATTCAATATTATTTCTGCAGTGAAATGTATGAATATTCACACCAACTGGGACAAATGAAGATTACAAATCATTTCACATCCATTCAGGTCAGGTTTTACTGCCAAATGAGTTATAAAAACCTTTCCATTTTCAGAGTTTGTTCAATTTTGAGATTCAAAATAAGGGAATCTGGGCCTGTGGTTTATTCCAATTCCCTTCTACTCACTTCAGGATCCAAAACAATTACATTTCTTTCCCCTGCCACTCCACCGAATCTGGCATCTCTAGCCTTCCACAACATTCACTTGCCAAACCTGCAGGACTCCTTGGAGCACCGTGTGTGATCTTCACCTTTCTGCTGGGTTTGCCTGTCGGGGTGACACCCCCCCAGGGGCCCTCCTCAATCTCTCTATTTCAAGGCTCCCACAGCAAAGAACTGTTCATAGGTCCTCCTCCTCCACGGCTCCACTATCCTCTTCCCGTCTCTTTCGTGGATCGTCCCCTTCGCAGGTACCCAGACCTCCATCTCAGCCAATCCTCCCATTGGCTGTTTCCTCCTCCTCCTCCTCCTCCTCCTCCTCCTCCTCCTTCTTCAAAGACTGATTGGTTGATTATTCATTCATTTATTTTTAAGTAGGCTCCATGCCCAGTGGGGAGCCCGATGCAGGGCTTGAACTCAAAACCCTAAGATTAAGACCTGAGCTGAGATCAAGAACTAGGCGCTTAACCGACTGAGCCACCCAGGTGCTCCTTTAAAAATTATTTTCAACAGCTCTGTTGAGGTATGATTCACAAGCCATAGGATTCACCCTTTTATTTTTTTAAGCTTTTTTATTTACGTAATCTCTACATCCAATGTAGGGCTTGAACTCATGATCCAGAGATAGAAAGAGGCATGTTCTACTGATTGAGCCAGCCAGGCACCCCCAAGATTCATTTTTTTAAAAAGATTTTATTTATTTATTTGACACAGAGAGAGAGAGATCACCAGTAGGCAGAGAGGCAGGTATAGAGAAAGGGGGACGTAGGCTTCCTGCTGAGTAGAGAGCCCGATGCAGGGCTCAATCTCAGGACCCTGAGATCATGACCTGAGCCGAAGGCAGAGGCTCAACCCCACTGAGCCACCCAGGCACCCCATCCTGTCAAAATTCACCCTTTTAAAAACATGTAGATTTCATGAGTTTGTCTAATCACATAACTTTGCAACAATCACATCTAATTCTGTAAAATTTCATCACCCCAAAAGGAAACCCCATACCCATTATGCAATTACTATTTATTCCCTTCTCACCCATGCCTTAGCACTGATCTCCATTCTCTGTCTCTGTGGATTTGGTCTAATTTGGACATTTCATATAAATGGGCTCACATAATATGGGGCCTTCTGTGTATCTTCAAGTTTCTGCAATATTGCAGCACATTATCAGTACTTTCTTTACTCCTCTGTATGGCCAAACATTACAGCGGATGAATATGCCACTTTTTATTGATCCACTCGTCACTGAAGGACATTTGGGCTTCTACTTTTTGGATTAGAAATAATGCTGCTATGGACGTTTGCATGCAAGCTTTTGCAGAGACATAAGCTTTCAGTTCGTTTGGATAAATACCTAGGAATCAAAGTGGTGAGTAATATGGTAACTCTATGTTTAATTTTTTGAGGAACTGCCCAACTGCTTTCCAAAGTGGATACACCATTTTAGTTTTCCATTTGCCATGTTCAAAGGTTCCAGTTTCTCCATATCCTCGTCCACACTTAATATTTTCCTTTTTTAAAAATTATCACCGGGGCACCTGGGTGGCTCAGTGGGTTGGGCCGCTGCCTTCGGCTCGGGTCATGATCTCAGGGTCCTGGGATCGAGTCCCGCATCAGGCTCTCTGCTCAGCGGGGAGCCTGCTTCCTCCTCTCTCTCTGCCTGCCTCTCTGCCTACTTGTAATCTCTCTCTGTCGAATAAATAAATAAAATCTTAAAAAAAAAAAATTATCACCATCCTATTTCATATGAAATAGTACCTCATTGTTGGGTTTCCCCTTTTTTCCCTAATGACTAATGATGTTTAGCAGATTTTCATGTGATTACTCTGTATCTTCTTTGGAGAAACGTCTACTCCAATCTTGGTCTATTTTAAAATTAGGTTCTACAGTGATTCCTAGTACCACTTTGGAGTCATGAACTCTTCTGAGAATGGGATCAAAGCCAAAACATGAAACCACAGATATACAAAACAAAGCACACAATTCTCCTAAGAAGTCACTAACCCACGAAGACCATTTTATGGGTCTTCCAGATTAAGTACCCTTGTTCTGTATCATAGGTTCTCAACCATAACCACATATTTAAAGATCACTTGGGGAGCTTTTAAAAAATACAACATTACCACAGGATCTAGCTTCTGGGTTAAATACTAGCTTCTGGGTTAAATTCCACTTCTGGGTTAAATACTGCAAAGAATTAAAAGCAGGGACTTAAACAGATACATATATATTCATAGTATTGGCAGCATTATTCACTGCAGTGAAAAGATGGAAATAACCCAAATGTTCATCAACAGATGAATAAACAAAATGCATACATACAATGGAATATTATTTAGTCTTAGAAAGGAATAAAATACTGGCACATGCCATAACACAGATGAACCTTGAAAACATTACACTAAGTAAAAAAAATCAGACACAAATGGTCACATACTATGATTTCACTTTTATGAGGCACCTAGAATAATCAATTCAGAGACAGAAGGTAGAACAGAAGCTACCAGTGTCTGGGGAAAAGGGAGGAATGAAAAGTTATTGTTTAATAGGTACAGAGTTTCTGTTTGGGATGATTAAAAAGTTCTATAAATGAACAACACTGTGAACATACTTAATGTTATTAAGCTGTGTACTTATAAATAGTTAAAATGATTAATTTTAAGTTATGCATATTTTACCACAATTTAAAAAACACATATAGACAAAACAAAACAAATAGGACATAAAACAAGATGACCAGGACACCACTCCAGACCCATTAAATCTTTGAACGTGTGGTCTGACCATGAGTATTTTGCTTAAAAACTCTCCAGGTAATTCAAATGTCCAAATTGGGCTAAAGACTTCAGCTTAATACTCCCCACAGTGGTATCACCTATTTCCATGGTTTTCCAGATCTTTCTTTCCAGCCTTGACCTCTCAAAGGTTCCACCTCAAAATCCAACTCACCAAATTAAGTCCATCCGTTCCTTCTCTGCACCGCAAAACTGCCTCACCTGGAAGAGCAACTGTGCCCTGAAAATCATCTTTAGGCTTCTGCATTCTTCTCATCAAATCATCAACAATGTGACTTCGCCTCATAAACAGTCTCCCCTCTTGTCACTATGATAATCATCACAGCTTTGAGTTCAGCTCATCACCGCTTTTTACCTGGATTATCCCACTTAAGTTTCCTTACCTCCAGATTATTGCCCTTCTCAAAACCTTCAGTAGACTCTCTTCCTTCCAAGAGGAAGTCTGTGTTGCCTCAGATGTCACATGTCTTGGGATCTAGCCCTTGCCTATTTCTCCAGGCTCCTCTCCCATCATATTCTGTTTGACCCGGTAATGTAAACTGTCTAGGGTTCCTCACCTACTACATCACTACGTACTTGTCATCTCTTCCCTGTGCTTCTCGTACATAGAACAGACCATGCATCTTTCCCCGTTGGGCTGATTACCTCTCATCTTTTAGAACCCAGCCCACATGGCCCTCTCCCCAAGATTAAATTAACTTCTTCTATCTTTTAATAGCCTATATATAACTCTACCATTAACCATGTATAGTGTAATTATTTATGTCTTTTTCACTCCCCAATTTAAAGCTCCCTGAGGGGCAGAGACTAAGTATGCTTCATCTCTTTATCCTATCCTTTATCTCTTATCAGAATGCCTGACATAGAAGCCCTTAAAGTTCACTGGATAAATTGTTTTACAAACTGCTATTGAGTATAAAAAGTTATTTTGCCAACACAGGTAACCTCACTGAACATCTGCTATGTTATACCTGCACTATTACCGGTATTATTTTATTTGATCCTCACAAAAACCCTAGGAAGTCATTATTATTACTGTTCTCTGAAGCCCAGAAAAATAAAAAAACACATTCAAAGTCAAATACAGCCAAGAGTTGAGTGAAATGGGGACCAAAATCTGAGCTGCTGACTCTAGAGCCTACCTGAAGTACGCTGCCTCTTTAGCTAACGGAGACGCAGGTCTTCGTACCTGTGTATGTCTCATGTCCTCTAACAGATCCTTGGTTTCAGTGTTTTTCACCATGGTTATTAAGATATAATCTTAGTATACAGTTCTGTACCTTTTAAAATTTAAGAAAGCTTAAGCAGGTTACTACATAGTCTTCATAAACAGCACGGTAACTACCCACAAAAAGAAGGGGAGAATCTTGCAATGAGACAGGGCGGGGGGGAAGAATCAACTGTTTGAAGTTCTAAACAGGGGAAACCATGATGATGATCAGTTCAGTGAGGATAGGCAGGAAATTTTTATTGATTGCTAGTTTAATGTGAATCAACCAAATGATTTGATCCTAGAAATAAAATGTGCTCTTAGATTGCAAGAATAAAGGCAAAATTTAAAATCTGCAATTCACTTAGAAGCATGAGATTCTATGTTGCTCTAGAAATTAGAAATAACAGGTTCGTAGGGAATTTAGTCAGTGAACAGACACTAAGAACTTATTTAAATAAGTGTGTGTGTGTTTGTGTGTGTGTGTGTGTACACGTTAAACTACTGGGGAAATGAAACATGCATAAGAAAACACACCAAGTATGCTGAAGGGATATCTCACAGAGAAAAGGTGTTTTAGGTGTTTGGTAATTATTAAGTGTTAGACATTGTATTAGGCACTGCATCATTTAATTTAATTCACAGGGTTTTACAAAACAGATATCACCCCCTGTTTTACAGAGAAAAACCAAATTCAAGGAAGTCAAATGACTTGTCCGAAGTCTCAAAGCTTATATGTTAAATCGCTAGGTTTCAAACCAAGTCCATGCTCTTTCCACACTTATTCATGTTCTCTAATTAAAAGCCATTAAACGGGAGCGCCTGGGTGGCTTAGTGGGTTAAAGCGTCTGCCTTCGGCTCAGGTCATGATTCCAGGGTCCTGGGGTTGAGCCCTGAATTGGGCTCTCTGCTTGGCCGGGAGCTGCTTCCTCCTCTCTTTGACTGCCTCTCTGCCTACTTGTGATTTCTGTCAAATAAATAAATAAAATCTTTAAAAAAAAAAAAGCCATTAAACGACTATCTCAAAATATATAGCAGGAGAGCTGTCAGGTGATGGTACAAGAAAATGATCTAGGTTAAATATTGCTAGAAAAAAGATGAACACATCACCCTTAAAGTTTGTGGAATGTCTATCCATGGGGATAGATCAACTGTAACATCATGAAAGGGACAGATAGTTTGCACCAGAACTGCCACACGTGGTTGGCACTGGCACACGTTGTTAATTACTGATCTTCCAATGGAAACTGACCAACAAACAGAGGACCCAAAAGCTGAAGACTGTACAATACTATGCTAGGAACGAATGAGGTTTTGTTCTCTCCTCTTGGTATCACCAAAGAAACACAAACTCTTCTCTTCCCTGAATTTCCTTTTGAGTTCTCATGTCATGGTGATATGCCCCTCTGCGATTCTGTTCATTTCCAGCCCGCAGACTAATCCTACAACCTTCACGTACCAAATGTAACTACAGTGAACACAGTGCATCACTTGCCTGAACCACAAAGTATTGCTGAACTTAGGTGGTTTGACATTTAGGATTATGCCAGGACCCCATAAACTCAACTTTGCCCCAATTTATCTCTATACCCAGAGCCCACTCCTTCTACTCCAGTGAAAATCTGCTTTTTGTGTCTGGCAATAATTGGGTCAATTTCTCTCACTTTGGTATGTTGTGCTCACAATGACCCTTATATAAGAAACAACTTTCTGTTTACATCTGTTATCTTGTCTGTCTTCCTACTTAATCCTAGGTACCCTGATAACATATCCAATCAAGTACATTAGAAAATTATGTTCCAGAATCTAATTCCAACTGTCTTAAGGTTACCTGGGAGTTGAAAGAATCTGGAGGTGACGAAAGATCCGATCAGAGAAGTCAGAAGGGGCCTCTGGAATAAGTCACTGTAGGAATTCTATTTCTACCCTGGCAGAGGTGTGTAACTCGACAATGAGTAACTCTGATAATAAACATACTGACCAGCTTCATCTACATTCATCTACATGAATGACTACACACAACAATGACTACAAACAACCAAGAAGAAAAGTCAGGGAACCGAAATCAGCCTTCTAATTTCCAATGTGAAGAAACACAAGAAACAGAGTCCTGTATATAGTCTCTGTATATGTCACAGAGCACCAGACTCGACTGTGCTCCGCTCTGGACCTAACAAGCATGTCCACAACCCTTTCTAAAGACCCTCAGGGGACTCTTCCAAGGCAGCTTTTATCCAGCTCCTTCCACAGAAGACACAATCCCAGTATCATGAGGCACTCCACCCAGGTGTCCCATCTACAGGCTGCCCAGTGGTCTAATGGAGTGACCTGGCACCCAAGTTCCTTCCAGGCAAAGATAAGGGTGATCGCTTGAGTCTAACAGATTCTCAGCCTGTGGAATACAGGAGAGCTGTTCGTGGGCAGAGAGAGAAGTTGAAAAGACACAAAGAAGGAAACCACAAGATAATAAAGGCATATGGAGCAACGAATGAGCCAAAGTTACAAAGCAGAAAAAAGATATGCATTGAGTTTGAAATGTTTGATTAGTTGGTGAAACAGAAGCAGCTGAAGCAGACGGAGAGCACCTTTGCCACCACAGTCAACAAATACATGGCGGTTCTCAGCCTTTCTTCACAGTAAATGGTATCACAGGCTCCGTTCCTCCAGTGTTTGAGTTCAGAACTCCATCCCTCCCACCGAAGACAAAAGCCCTACTGAGCATGACAGTTGTATTGAACTTCATCCCCCTCTTCCTCAGCCCCCAAGGCAGACAGAGCCTGGCTCATCTCTGGCTTTCATAGTTCAATCACTGTGCAACACATTGGGACAGGTGCTTAATCTCTCTGAGCCTCAGTTTCCACATCAGTAAAATTCAGAAATAATAACCACTTCCTAAAGTTTGTATGAAAACTGAATGAGATCAACTATGTAAGTACACAGACTAATGCACAGAAATTGCCTCCTGAAAGAGAGCCAGCCGCTTTTATTAACAGTCATTATTATCTGAACTACTTGGCTCCTTGTAAGTACTCCACAAATAGCACCTCCTATTTGAACAAAGTGACACTGCCTCCCTTTTCAATTCTTACACTGTAAAAGGAGTATTCCTTCTGCCGTATTCTCAGGGCCACATTCTTCTCATTTCTGTGCTCTTTACTGGTGACTTCCCTGTTTCAAATGGCCTCCGCATATAGTGAAGTGAGGTCTAATGTTCTCAAGCACAAGAGTCTGTGATGCGCCTTATGGAGAAAATACGAGTGTTAGATAAGCTGCATTCAGGCCCAATTTAGAATGCTGTTGGTGAAGTGTTAAATGTTAATCTATGTTAAAGAAGGTGTATTTAACAGAAACACACTTAAAATAAAGGTATGTATTAATCAAATAACTAAACTGTCATGACCAGAGACACAGAGAAACCTAACACTATTTTCCCGAGAAGCAATGGCTCCGCATTCACTAATTCACTGTTTGCCATGACTTTATAGAACGTAACCTCCGTGAATAATGAGAATCAGCTGTAGTTTTCATTAAATGTAGAACATGGGACAGTGTCTGCAGGTGCCAGTGTTCGGGGGGGGGGGGGGCGGCCATGAATCTAGAGGATAGAGGCAGATCATAGAGGCCTTCTATTCCCTGCCAAGGAATGTGGACTTCGAATTGCTGGTTACTTCTCATCTGGTTACAGATTAGAAGACAGTGGGCTTGCGAAGGGTCTATACCTTCCTGCTCATTAGCGTATCCCTTATGTCTGGCACAGATGTATCAACTATGAGAAAGACTGCTATCTCATGCCACCTCCCTTTACACATGCTGTCCTCCTGGCTCAAAGCAAAACAGAGGACAGAAGACACCCTGAGCCACCAATTGTCTAGTAGCCACACTGCAAGTCAAAAGAAACATCTGCAGTTAAATTTAGTAATATATTTTAACACATCATATTCAAAATAGTATCTTTTCAACATGCAATCAATACTGTAAAAATTACTGAGCTATTTTACATTCTTTTTTGGGGCAGTGTCTTCAAAATCTGAGTGCATTCTGTGGTCAAAACACTAGCCACATTTCAAATGATCAAAAGCCACTTGTGGCTAGTGGCTCCTGTGATGGCCAGCAGAGGCCCAGAGTGCCCTGTAAATTCACTAGGGCCTGGTGATCATCTAAGAAGCAGCTCAATCTTCAGCGTCTCCACTAAGTATCCCCTGATCAATCCTTTCCTCTCTGTACCCCCAGGGACAGTCGGTTATTCTTCTCCTGTACTAGTGAAGACCCTAACAAAATCCTACACTAAAGAGTTAAAGAAATGAGCAGGAGGATTTAAGTTCAAGAATAAAACTGGCTACTTTTGCATTTTAGAAATAAAATGGAGGGTACATCAAGGAAGACCAAAGATAAATGATAAAGCTATATCCATACTTTACTCTCCCACTCACTCCCACTCAAATCCAATCTACAAGGATTTAGTAAGGTCCAGCCTTTCCTACCATGAATACTGATGAGAACAAGTGACAACACCTAGGAATAAATATGCCTGTTAGCTGTTAAAGTTTGACGAACCATAGGGATCCCCTTCTGAAAGACTATCCAGATGGGAACTCCTCTCTAAGAATCTTGTGTCGCTATGAAATGACTTACAACACATCTCAAGGCAATGGGTTATACTCCAGAGGTGTTTGTTCTCAGTGTTTGAATTCAGATTCTCTGTGGTTTTAATACCTGTGTGCTCCATCACAGCAATGTGGTAAGTAAAGGGCCCCACTTGCCAAAAAAAAAAAAGGGAAAGTAGCTAAGTAAGAAAATATGTAATACATATCTTTCAGATCCCACAACTCAGAACCTCTCCTTGCCACGCTAATCTCATGGTAATACACAGTCCATTTCTTGCACTAATCTCTGCTACCCCGTATTAATGCTCTCCCTCATACCACCTTCCTCGAAAGCACATTTCTGCCTTAGCTGAGTTACTTTTCATGAATGTGTTTCTTTTCAGTGCAAACCAAACACCATTTGAATGATGTTTTAATCTTACATATTTGAAATGGAGCAGAAGTAAAACTCATCAAAGTACAAACACAGAGAAACAAAATCATTTCAGTCTTAACACAGTTCTCTCCTGTCCCTCTGTTCATCCTGTTCTCATTCCAGAATAAACCGGCAACACCACTTGAACCCAGCTATATAGTAATTTAGACCACAGATTCTGAAGGTAAACTACCTGTTTGAATCCAACTCTACTACTTATTAAGCTGTGTGAGATTGGACAAGCTACTTTACCTCTCTGTGTCTCTGTTTCTTCAACTGTGAAACAGGTACAGGAATAGCACAGTGTTGCTATAAAGACTAAATGATGGATGGAACAAGAGGGTATTATGCTCAGCAAAGTAAGTCAATCAGAGAGGGACAGGTATCATATGATCTCACTGATTTGAGGAATTTGAGAACCAAGACAGAGGATCATAGGGGAAGGGAGGGAAAAATGAAATAAGACCAAACCAGAGAGGAAGACAAACCATAAGAGACTCTGAATCTCAGGAAACAAACTGAGAGGGTTGTTGAAGGGGAGAGGGGTGGGAGGGGAGGGAGGGGTGGGGTGGCTGGGTGATGGACACTGGGGAGGGTATGTGCTATGGTGAACGCTGTGAATTGTGGGAGACCGATGAATCACAGACCTGTACCCCTGGAGCAAATAATACATTATATGTTAATTTTTTAAAAAAGACGAAATGAATAAATGTGAGGTCCTTAGAACTATGCCTGGCACATAACAAGCTCCAATGAAAGTTAAGTTCATGATTAACAAAATCACCATTAATTGTTTTGCTACTGTCATATTCCTCATCACAGATGGGAAAGATAAAAGCCCACAAAATATTATCTTTAATAAACATACATATAACTAACATTTGAAATTGGGTATTTTCTCACTTAAAGTTCTCAAGCAGGAAAGCAAAAACTTGGAACGGCCAATTTAAAAAAAAAACAAAAGCTTCTGAAGTTCTTGTTATCCAAGAAAGTTTCTGCATAATATTTATCATTTATTTTGACTTGAATCTAAGGATTTAGACACAAAACATGAATTTTAAATATAAATCTCAGAGAGTGCTTTTACAACCCTTTATTCTAGCCAATTTATTATTATAATTTGATTTGCTATCTAAAATGATGGAACCAAATGTCTAGCTTCTACTTCAAAGTATTTCTCAACTCAGCTGTGTTTTTTTTTTTTTAATTAATTTATTTAACAGACAGAGATCACAAGTAGGCAGAGAGGCAGGCAGAGAGAGAGGAAGGGAAGCAGGCTCCCTGCTGAGCAGAGAGCCCAATGTGGGGCTCAATCCCAGGACCCTGGGATCATGACCCAAGCTGAAGGCAGAGGCTTCAACCCACTGAGCCACCCAGGCGCCCCTCAACTCAGCTGGTTTTTAAAGAACAATTCATTCAATGTCAACTACAGCATCTGGTGTTTCTCACAAAATCTTTAAAAATAGATAAACAGTAATAACTAAGTTATCTTTACATTTAAAGCTAATGTAGGTCTATACTATCCTATGTTAGTGATCATTATATTACAAGTTGTACTCTGTGTGTTAACCGTAAGCTTGGTGAGAAGAGTCACTGCTACACCTGTTAACAACACACCAGAAATGCCAAGTCTTCTCTCTTTAATGTTAAGAACAGCGACACCTGTAGGAGACATGTGCAAGGCAACGGACTCTAAGCTTCTCTCAGCATTCATGAGTGATTAGTTTTAGAGTAAACCCTGTAAAAGGTACCTTGGAACAATTTGTAGGCTATTGCACAGACTTCTTACTTCATCACTTTTATATCCGCTTCGCTTTCAAAGAATTAAACTGTCTAAAATATTGCCCAACACCTTCATCTTGCCAAAATCTACCCAAACTTTGACTAAAAACAAACAAACAAACAAACCAACCCTAAAATCTCTTATAAACATATTTGATGGGAGTTTTACAACACTGAATACTAAGAGCGCCTTTAATTTGGTATTTTCTTACCTTACCTTTCCTATAAATTAAAAATAGTTCCAAGAAGCAAACCCCCTCAGCCTGACAAGATCAGACCTGATTATAATATTTGTGGTTAATTATTGTGGTTGGAATTCTTAAGTGTAGCAGGATTTGCAAGTCTAGTCATCTGGCCTGTTTAGACACTACCCTGACGTCAAAACTTCTGTCTTTTAACCCTAATAATAAGATTGGGGTTCTTACTCCCCAGCCTCCAAAAGTAAAGATATTTGTAGATAACACAATGTATCATTTGCCCTTTTATAAAAGTAATTTAAAATTGTAAAGGACTGGTATTTGACATCCTAGGAGAAAAGCAACACAATCAGAAACAAAAACTATTCTAGTTTTATGAGACTGCAAAAAATGAACGTATTTCTGTCGTTAAGTACAAAGGACATACGAACTGGCCCAAATGGAGACCAGTTATAACTACCATTTAAGTCTGCTTGTGGAGAAAGTTGCAGAGTTATCAGGAATGTATTCTCTGATTAGACAAACAAATTTTACAAAAAATTCCTGATCCAGGATAATTACATTTATTGAGACTGGGTTCCAGTGCCAGACATGTTATCTTGTTAGATGCTCTCCTTGCTTGTATGCTAAATATCTTATTTGCCTTTGTTTTCTCATAGTGTTTCCAAGAGTATCTTGTAATAACAGCAGGTATTCAGTAAAAACATCTTGAATTTTTCCAGAATCCTTGCATCGATTTAAAGTCAGGTAAGGCAACAAAATAAAACTTAAAAGTAAAAACAAGGAAAACCCAATCAGTCTAGCTACACAAATTTTATTATTCAAAAATTTTAACATATGATGCTAGTGAGTCTTGGGCTTAAACCAGTATGTAACTCTGTCTTACAGCCTGTTTACAAGAATGCGGGAGAGTCCTATGATTCAAAAAAAATTCTAGAATAATCACAATCACAGTTAATTAACTGTTTATTTGAACCACACTGTCTTTTTAAGTAGATTGACAAAAGTGCCAGTGTCTTTTTAAAAAGAAAATCTCAATAATATGAATGGTTAAACTCTATCATGCTAAGATAAATGGTTTGTAGATATAAACAGCTAAAGAATCTCCTGGGGGTGCCTGGGTGGCTCAGTCACGTAAGCATGTGCCTTCAGCTCAGGTCATGATCCCAGGGTCCTCCAATCGAGTCCCGCATTGGGCTCCAAACTCAGCCGGGAGCCTGCTTCTCCCTTTCCTCTGCCTGCTGCTCTCCTTGCTTGTATGCTCTCTTTCTTGCTATCTCTGTCACTGTCTCTCTCTATTAAATAAATAAAATCTTAAAAAAAAAAGAGAGAGAATCTCCTGCACTTGTAATTAAAAATCGTTTGAGCAGTTCTCACCATCTTTTACTGCAAAAGATAAAATAATTTAATTCTTTGTATGCTGTCTATATAGTGCATCATAGCCTGACAGATTTACCTTCTCCAATGTCAATTTCAAAAAGAAGGTATATTTTAAAAAAAAAAAAGGTATGTACAAAACAGTTGAGTTTCAAAATACGTGATTTGGAAACATTCTTCCTAAGTGGGGCATATCTGCTCTAGAGGTTAAATAAAAAACATAGTGAATTCATTCCTTGGGTATACAACATTAACAGTTAACCCTTTTCAGATAAAGCTTACGATTATCTTTCCCCAGTCTCAGATTTTTAATTACTACACCTTACAAGGTTAAGAACAAAGTACAGACTGCTAAGAGAATTAATAGCATTAGCATGAGAAAAATGTGGACAAGCGGTCTCAAGATTAACTATGTTTTTAGCTTTCTGCATGTGATAGCATAAGGATATAAGAAATCAGAGAAAGTTAGGTACTATATATAATTTTAAAAAAAAATCATTCATTCAAGGCCTCAGCCAAAAAAGAAAGCTTTATTAACTAACCAAAAATTAAGTAAATTCAAATTCACTGTAAAGCTCTCTTAAGCTTGAATTACAAAAGGATAATGAAAAAGGAAAAAAAAAAACCCCACAGAGATACAAATATAAAGCTTCTATTTATTCCTTAGTGATTAAGATTTGGATCGAATTCTTCTTAAAATGCTTATCAAAATATTTTCTAAAACAAGCATGAGATTGTATCTGGCCACATAAAGTCACTGTAAGAAACCTTTAATCATGAAATAAACACAAAAGAAATAAGGACCACGAAGGAATCAGTCTGGACGGCACTGAATCTATCTGTTCCTGAGAACATTGTCACTTCCCAGCTGTCAGGCTCGGTCCTCTGTTGGACAGCACGCACCTCCAATCCACCAGCACACAGAATTCCAAGAACATTACCAAATATTAAGTCAGAGCACTTGGGAAACACACCTTGTAACTGTCCACAGCCTCTGCAGTTCAAACCGGGGCTCAGCAGCTGGTCTTCCTCTTCACCAGTGATGTAAATAAAAATACCAAACATCACTCTTCGAAAAAGCACAAACCCCCCCAAACCCCACAATTAGCAATACATTTATTGCCTCTGAGATAAATCTCCTCTATTAAACCAGACCAACATTATGCCTTGATGTGACCTAAGCACATGCTGAGCCCCCTGCCGCTTATCTCCTCTATCATTTGTTTCTAACGATAGCTGACAAACTAGCTTCACAAATCCTTTTTTAGCTGCTGATCAGACAGATCCCCCTTTGACAATCCAGCATGGTGGAACACTCGAAAATTCTTCCTGCTTCTATTCTATTGCTTGCTCTAAAAACCGGTTTCCTTTTCATTGAGATAATAGCCTTTTCTGCAGTCACATGACTCAGGAGCTACATTAGCAGAGCTTTATGATAATAGACTAAGCCTCTACCCCTCCTGTTATTAAGAGAATGTCTTTTTCTTCTTCTCTCTCTCTCTCTCTCTCTCTCTCTCACACACACACACACACACACACACACACACGGGCATAATGCCCACATGCATTCAATACACATGTCTAAAATTATTTACTCTTCTTGGAATTACCATAATAAATAAAAAAGTATACCCTAAAATGAAAATGCTCCCAATTTCTAACTCTGCTGCTAAAAATAACTGCTAAGAACAAACACTGATGCATGGCCTTCCGTTCAGTACGATGCAGCGTGCTGCCCATCAACAGTCCCCTATGAGCAGTGATATAAATGCTATAGTTAGAAGAAAAGGCATGCTCTCTCATTCATTCTCTGGAGCCCGGCCCCCACTGATCTAAATCTCATAGATCTGGCATAACAAAAACTTTGGAGACATTACAGCTATCCACATATTGGAAATGGGTTCCCTATTTTAGTAAAACACATGTTAAGCACACTTTTAAACACCAAAAGGTACTCTTGTTAGGAATAAATCCTCATTAAGTAACTTATAAGTTGTCCCAAGAAGAAAAATGTTCCCATGGCCAAAGCCATCTTCCAAAATAATAATCAAAAGTTCCTTTCAGTCTGGCCAGTTTGATTAATTTCTGATAAACCATCGACTCGCAAAACACATCATGTAGAAGCACTAGCACAATGCCTGACACAGAGTCCTTGTCCCAGAACGGTTCTCACAGGTCTCTAGTAAAAGGTTAAAATACTAGACAAAGAGACCGTAGATTACATTACAAACTTACATCATTTTCAGTTATGATCTTCTTCTTACTAAAAACTTTTCAAATCGACCAAGCAAGTAATTTGGGGAAGGAGTTTAAGTGTAAGAATGTGTTGAGAAGTCAGAAAGAGATGGGGTAAGGAGTTGCCCCAGGAGAGAAGCATACTAAAGCGCAACGCACACTGGGAGACAGACGTACACGATGAGGCTAAAAGAATCTGTTACACTGAAATCAATATATTAAGCTACATTTTACATTCCTTCGTTATAATTATTGCCTTGGTTTTCTCATCTCAAAAATGGAAAACAGAGATTTTTAAAAATTGAACTATAATTAACATAAAATTTTATATTATATGTTAAAATTAACATATAATTTTATATTTGGGTCCGTAACATATGGATTCAATAATTCTACACACTACTCAGTGCTCACTTGTAAATGTAGCATGAAAAGCAGATATCCTAATTTTTTTAACTTTTAACTATGATAAAATACACATAAAAGTTACCATCTTACAGTATACAGTTCAATGACAAATTTATTCCCTATTTTGCAGATCTCCCAAACTTTTTCACCTTGCAAAACTGAAACCTTAATACTCATTAAACAACTCCCCTTTAATATTCATTAAACAACTCCCCATAAATCCTTCTCCCCAGCTCCTGACAACCGGCATCTCTTTTTTGTATCGATGAATTTAGCTACTTTAGACACCTCATATAAGTGTTAATCATACAGGACTTGTCTTTTTGTGTACAGATATTTTATAGAATAATTATTTTAATAGCTGGAAATCAAAACAAAGACCTTTCATCTCACAAAATCATTTTACATGAACTATAATTATAAGTAAACCACGCCAAAATTCTGTTTTTTAATACAGAAAAACCAAGAACTGTTACAGACACAACTATATAGAGGGATTATCATATAAAAGTGACTTATACAGGGGCGCCTGGGTGGCTCAGTGGGTTAAGCCTCTGCCTTCGGCTCAGGTCATGATCTCAGGATCCTGGGATCGAGCCCCACATCGGGATCTCTGCTCAGCAGGGAGTTTGCTTCCTCCTCTTTCTCTGCCTGCTTGTGATCTCTCTCTCTCTTTGTCAAATAAATAAAATCTTAAAAAAAAAAAAAAGTGACCTATAAAAAAAACTCTTAATTTCTCAGAACTCAAAAGAACTGAACAATTCTAATTCCAAGACTCTTAGTTTACTCTGATTACCCACTCCACACTATATCAACAATTTAGGTAAGACAGAGTGGGTGTTTACTAATCCTCTCCACATCACTAACCAGAACCACCACCACTCTGGAAGGCTGCCCTAATAACTAACAGGCCCTAAAATGACTACAGAGGTGTCAAGGAATATAGGCTTCCTGAAGACCTCTGTGAAGAAATTCAATTAGAAAATAAAATGTTTCTAAGAAAATAAATTTAAAAAAAATTTTTTTAAGATTTTATTTATTTGACAGACAGAGATCACAAGTAGGCAGAGAGACAGGCAGAGAGGGAGAAAGGAGGAAGCAGGCTCCCTGCTGAGCATAGAGCCTGATATGGGGCTCGATCCCAGGACCCTGGGATCATGACCTGAGCCGAAGGAGGAGGCTTCAACCCACTGAGCCACCCAGGCGCCCCAAATTTTAAAAAGTTTAAATGCTGGCACATGTATCACAAAAAAAAGCCAAAGCACAATTCAGAATTATTAAGATAACTAAAGTAATTGTTAAAAAAATAAAACCTTTTAGAGTTGTAATGATTTTAATAGATATCCAAATATTTTCAGTATGTACTTAAAATCTAAAGTCAATAGTCAGGGAATCACAGGAAATTGATGTATCATAGGAAATTATTCTCCTAGTAGATAATGAGAGAAAACTTTTTTTAAAGAATAGCACAGGAACTACAAGGGGCAGTTTAGTGATATTCAACTACCTACATATGTCCTTTTCCCGCTCATATTATCAAATCTTTGGTTATCGCAGAAATCACTTCTACAGAGGTAGGTTGAGGTCACAGATACTCTAAAACAAACACCATGTGTCCTTGATTAGCTACAATGGAGTTTTTACAAATGATTTCTCAGCCAAATCACAGGCAACAGCAAAATGCTATGAATTTCCCGATCAAATCAACAGCAGTAAGAAAATGTCTCCTGCCAAACACATCGAAGTAAAATGTCTTGATCCAGATTCTGCGCTTACACTTCAAGATGTATTGCTGTTAGCAAATCTGTCCTTCTGTCATATTTTCTGCTGGCAAGCACAAATAGGTAAAATTTTCGAGCTCCCCTCCTGAGTACAGAAGGTGGCTGCAGCAGATTTTATCATTAGCAACTTTAAACTTTTTTCGTCACCAAGACAGTAGTGTTTAAAAGGGAATTAGACTAGATAATTTGCAAAGTTGTTTCTAGCTTTCATGTTTTCTGATGGTTGTTATATATGTCAGTGTGGTTCATTCTTAAACCAAAAGACTGGTGAGAGGTAAAACAAGGATTCGGTAGAGTAATGCTTCACTTTTTATTAAAATGAGGTGAAATTTACATTCAGTCCAATAAACAGATCTTAAGAGTAAAGTTCATGAGTTCTGAAAAATGAGGGGCGCCTGGGTGGCTCAGTGGGTTAAAGCCTCTGCCTTCGGCTCAGGTCCTGGGATCGAGCCCTGCATCCGGCTCTGCTCAGCAAGGAGCCTGCCTCCCCCTCTCTCTGACTGCCTCTCTGCCTACTTGTGATCTCTGTCTGTCAAATAAATAAATAAAATCTTTAAAAAAAAAAAAAAGAAGAGTTCTGAAAAATGAAAGCACCTACGTAGCCCACACTCCTATCAAGATGTAGAATACTTTTGTGACCCCTGAATAGTTCTCCAGTGCTCATTCTCAGACAATCTCTCTCTCCTTAACCCCACCACCAACTGCCAAATTTATTCTATTATTACAGATTAGTTTTGCTTCTTCTAGAACTTCAATGGAATCATACAATAAGTACTCTTTATGCTTCTTTCAGCATAAAGTTTTGAAGTACTATTGCTATCATGAGGATAGGAGGGGACCACTAGTCAAGTACTGCAGGGGACCTCTAAGAGCTGACAGTGGCACAAGGCAAACACCTAGCAAGCAAGCAGGACCTCAAGTCCTACAGCTGCAAGATACTGAATTTTGCCAATAAGAATGAGCTGGAAGTGGGTGTTTCCTCTCAGTGCCTCCAGATGAGAACTCATTCTTGCTGACACCTTCATTTCAGCCTTATGGTAACCCTGAGTATAGAATCCAGCCATGCCATGCTGAATTTCTTTTTTTTTTCCTTTTTAAGATTTATGATTTATTTATGGGGGGGGTAGCAAAAGAGGGGGAGGCAGGGGTGAAGAGCGTCTCCAGCAGCCTCCCCACTGAGCAAGGAGCCCGACAAGGGCTTGATCCCAAGACTCCGAGATCATGACCTGAACTGAAAAGAAGAGTCAGATGCTTAACTGACGGAGCCACGCGGGCTTCCCTGAATCTCTGATCTACACAGAATGGTGAGCTAATAATGTGGGTGTAGTTTGTCTGTGGTCATCTGTTACACAGCAAAGGTAAACTAACACAGATTTACTATATACAAAGCTGCTACCAGTACATACATACAAGTCTTTTGCAAGACATACACTTATATTTCTTGGAGGTAAACACCTAGAAGTGGAATCGCAGGCCCACAGATATGTACCTTCTTACCACCTCACATTTCCACCAGCCAGCACGCGCACACGCACGCACGAGGGCTCTGGGTGCCCCACATCCTCACCAGCATTTGGCGTTGTCAGTCTTTTTAATTTTAGCTGAAATCCTAAATCTGTTAGCAGCCTTCTCTACAGATGGGGCGCAATCCTCAACCATCTCCTTCTCTGTGGAGCTTTTAGAACATTTACAGCTAATAATATCACAGTCAGTCTTGTTTTATATTCTGCGTTAGCAGAGGTCCAGCCACACTGCGGCACAGAGACTGAAGGGCAGGGATCACGCCTCGTGTTGCTCTTACAGTTACTGCTCTTAAAGTTCCCAGCACCAACTCTCCTAGCACTGCTTCTGGAGCTTACTCGTCCAATTTGCGTCCTGACATTTCTTTGACTTCTAAAGGCAATTATGTAGCAATATGAAAGAAATACTTTTGAAGAGGCCCCTTTATAGAAAGGCAGGAGTGAGACCTTGGGAGTGATACTTTAGTGTGAATCCATATATCACCTGTATGACCCCTAAGCAAGTTACCTAACCTGAGTCAGGTTCAGATGCGTAAATGGTGGGCAGGGGTGGGGGGTGGCTACAGGGAGCAGCAGTGCCGTGCCTATACTCCATTGTTATTGTGCAGATTCTAGGAATTATATCGAAAGCAACTAGCCCAGCACCTGGCAGAGGAGGACATCAATCAATGGGAGCTATTACCAGCTCTTAGTTTGATTATGTTCCACAAAAAGAAGAGGAAAGCCATATCAATTATAACTTTGAGGAAAGAGGAAAAGAATATATAATGTTAAGAGTTGTGTTAGGTGGATGGGACCACAGGTGATTTTCATAATTTTAAAATAATGGCATTACTTAAATGATCAGTTTTAAAAAGCTGGCAGCTTCTAAAGCTGGGTAAAGGGTACGTGGGGGCTTATAACCCTATTCTATATTTCCAAAATACAAATAAATAAATTGAGCCAGAAAATGGCAAATCTTTAATCAACAAAGATGTTGTGGTATATGCTATTATCATATATTTTATTTATTCATATTTTTAAAATGAGATACACTCTGAAGATGTCACACTTACCAAATTGCCAAGTGTAAACAAACTAAGTCATCTAGGATATTAATTTATAAATCCATTAACACTGTAATTACATAGATCAGATTTCTAAAACCTGATAAAATATCCTGGAGTCATGTATCTGTTAAATATATTTTTACCATGATGAGGAAAAGTTAAGTAATGTCCATTTGAACTGGCTGTTTTCATTAGACATACAGTCCACAGAATTAGGTCACCAGACTCCTGACTTCCTTCCTCGAGATTTGAGTCCATGATAAAGGAAAAGGCCTATCTGTGAATATCCTGACCATGGGTGTTATCCTACCATCACTAACCAAAGATTTCATTCTTTTGATATGGAGGAAAATGAGCCTTCGAGAAGGCCCAACTGTGCTAAGCGAGCAGTGAGTGCTATTTTGTTGGGTTATTTCCAATAAAAGGCTTATGCAAACAGGAGTGCATAAATGCCTATGATACTACTGCATTATACCCACACAAAAGAGAGCTGAGGAGAAGGACGGTAGAGTGCAATCACTTCTAAATATGACTCTGCCAAGTTACCACTTCATGAAATGAAATAATATACAAATAGCATACTATACTCCCAGCTCAGCATTTGTACCTCATCCAAGGATTTCAGAGGCTTCAAGTACTGAATCAGATTCTTCCCAATTAGCACATATGTACCATCGAAAGTAAGTTGCCTTTAAAAGGTGTGGTTATTCTTTGAAGTCACTGGAGTACCACCACGAGATTATAATTAAAATGCTGAGGTGGTCTGTTAACTAGAATTAACAAGAACCATAGAAGCCTATCAGGGTTTATACATTTTATACCTCAAGCTTCCAAAAATGCTTAAGGCTCAGGAAGCAGATTATATATCTCAAGAACTGAATTCACTGGTAGAATCCATCCCTCTAAGATAGATATTATTCCCTAAAATGTTCTGACAGGATCAAGGACCATTTAGAATTGTAAAATCTCGGAACCAAAATGAATGTGAGGGCCACCCTGTCCCGGGACTCTGGAAGCCATCCATTTCCAATTCCCAAACTGGGGTAACTCCGTAGTCTCCAGTATATACTTTTTAAAAGATCTTTATTTATTTGACAGACAGAGATCACAAGTAGGCAGAGAGGCAGGCAGAGAGAGAGCGGAGGATACAGGCTCCCTGCTGAGGAGAGAGCCCAATGCAGGGCTCGATCCCAGGACCCTGAGATCATGACCTGAGCAGAAGGCAGAGGCTTTAACCCACTGAGCCACCCAAGCGCCCCTTCTTTTTTAAACATTTAACTTCAAAATCATTGACATGTTGAGGGAGAAAACGTCCTGCACTGTTGGTGAGGGTCCAAAAAGTAACCAAGGGTGGAGCCTTGACCATATTGCTCCTTCAAAACATTAGAGAGGACTGCGATTGCAGGGATAACACAGAAGAGCAATAACACGTCCTTGAGCGTGAAGTCTCCTGGCCTCACAAACTTTCTTGTCATCCTTAACTCTTGTGAATTAACCAGATTTGTTTTTCTGGCTCTGCTATTCTCTGGATCCTCTATTCATTAACTTCTCCTAAACAAAGCCAAAAGAACATGTCAGTCACACACACACAGAGGACTGAAGAATGTGGCTCACTATTCTCACTGTATCATAAAGGAGTGCTACGCAGGTAGATGATAGTAAGACTTTTGTGTCAACCTGTTTTAACTAAGATCTGACCAGAAATTTTCATTTATTCAAACTTGGCTACAGAAGCAGAAACATCAAAGTAAGACAAAAAGTTTCTCTTTGTGTAGGAGATGCCATATTTGAGGCAAATAATTAATTATTCACCTATTCCAAATTTCACAGGCACAAGAGGCCCTTGTGACAAAAGGTGCTAAGGGACATGTGTTTTATGTTGGTCTATAAGACTGCATCCCTCACAGCAGATCACTGTATCTCAGAACCTTGAGTCAATCCCAACTCAACTTCAAGTGCCACTTGTGAATGCTTTTGAGGTGGATGATTTCTTTCACCTTCCCCTCACTGGAGCTCTTTCTTTTTCTGTCTTCTCCTATTCTCTCCTTCCTCTCAAAATATCATTAAGATTATGTTTCCTTGTCTGGAAGAGGGTAATAATGATTGCAATCATAGTCACAAGTACAGAGAAAGAGGGAAAATATCTTAAGGGGAAAAAAGAAATCTTTCCTTGGAGCCCACAGGCCAGAGCAATAGTTTCTAAGAAAGGAAAACATTTTTTATACCTGACCTGCTGTCTTCCTCTCTTTAAAGCTTTAGATTAATTCATTTCATCCAACCAATATTTATCAATTGCCAGTGTCATGTAAGGCACTAAGTCAGGTGCTAGGCATACAAAAATGAACAGGACAAAGTTCCTGACCTCATGAGACCTATAATCAAGGAGGGCAAAGAGAAATGTCAGCAAAATTTATAAAATATGATAAAAAATGCCATTTCAAGGTCTGGGCTGTTATAGCACCAAGGAGAGAGAATGCCTAACTTTGGAAAGGAAGGCCCAACCAAGAAATATTTCAAAGGGCAGCAGGACACAAGTAGGACTGTATCAAGTGTATGAGGAAGTGGAGAAGTAAGTGCACAAGCAGGAGAGAATAAAAGCAAGTCTCTTCCTAGGGCTTTAAGGAAATCTCCATGAGGGTCCCTAAAAAAAGGTGGTGGGGGTGCCTGGGTGGCTTAGTTGGCTAAGTGAATGCCTTTGGCTCAGGTCATAATCCCAGAGTCCCAGGATCAAGTCCCGAATCTAGGCTTTCAACTCCATGGGGATTCTGCTTCTCCTCTGACCTCCCCTCTCATGTTCTCTATCATTCTCTCTCTCTCTCTCAAATAAATAGATAAAATCTTTTTTTAAAAAAGTGGTGGGAAAAAATGTGGGAAAGGTGGGCATGAACAAGGCGAGGATAAGCTTTATCTGCAGAGCTAAGGAGGCTGAAATTCATCCTGCAGGGAATAGGAAACCCAACTGAGCAGCTGAATAACATGATTTTTTTTTTAAAGGAAGTTTAGGGGTGTCTGGGTGGCTCAGTGAGTTGAATGTCTAACTTTGGCTCAAGTCATGATCTCAGGCTCCCCTCTCAGTGGGGAGTCAGCTTGTCCCTGTTCCCCCCACCCCCCGCTTGTGGTCTCTCTCTCTCTCAAATAAATAAAATCTTTTAAAAGATGAAACTAAATGAGAATGAGAAAGAGAAAAGAAAAAAGAGAAACAAAGTTTACCAGTGGTATGGACTTCAAGAAATGATACTAGTTAGGGAGAACAGTTAGGAAACTGTACCAATAATATCAGTGAGAAATGATGAGATTAGATGTAAGCTAAGTTATCTAACCCTTGAAAGTCTAGCACAGCCCCAAAATTAACCCTCACATATATGGTCAAATGGTTTTTGACAAAGGTGCCAAGACGATTCAATGGGGTCCTTATATTTGTCTTTTCAACAAATGGTGTTGGGAAAATCAGATACTCACATCAAAAAAAAAAAAAAATTAGACTCTTGGCTTACATATACAAAACTAACTCAAGAGTAGGTCAGAAACCTTAACAGAAGAGCTAAAACTATAAAAGTCTTATAAGAAAACATAGGGGGAAATATCATGATAGTAGGTTTCATAATCCAACAGATTTTTCAGATATAACACCAAAAGCACATGTAACCCCCCCCAAAAAAAAGGAAAGAAAGAAAGAAAAAAAAAAAGTTGGGGTGCCTGGGTAGCTCAGTGCCTGCCTGCCTGTAATCTTGCTTTGTCAAATAAATAAATAAAATCTTCAAAAAAATAAAAAAATAGTTAAGTCAGACTTCAAAATTAAAAACTTCTGTGCATCAAAAGATATTACCGGGTGCCTGGGTGGCTCAGTGGGTTGAGCCACTGCCTTCGGCTCAGGTCATGATCTCAGGGTCCTGGGATCGAGTCCCGCATTGGGCTCTCTGCTCAGCAGGGAGCCTGCTTCCCTCTCTCTCTCTCTGCCTGCCTCTCCATCTACTTGTGATTTCTCTCTGTCAAATAAATAAATAAATAATCTTTAAAAAAAAAAAAAAAGATATTACCCACAGAATAAAAAGGCAATCTATGGAATGGGGGAAAATATTTGCAAATCATATATGTGATATGAGATCAATATCCAATATACAACATAAACAGTTTGATTTTTAAAAATGGGGAAAGCATTTGAACATGCACTTCTCCAAAGAAGATATACAAAGGGCCAATAAGCACATAAAAGGATGCTAAACCTCAATAATCATTAGGGAAACGAAAATCAAAGCCACAAGGTACCATGTCACATCTACTAGGATGGCTATTATCAGAAAACTAGAGGGGCACCTGGGTGGCTCAGTCAGGTAAGCATCCAACTCTTGATATCAGCCCAGGTTTTGATCTCAGGGTCATGAGTTCAAGCCCCATACTGGGCTCCACACTGGGCATGGAGCCTACTTTAAAAACACACACACATACTAGCTAACTAAAAAACAAGTATTGGCAAAGATGTGGAGAAACTGGAACCCTTGTGCGTTGTTGTTGGCCTATAAAGTGACACAGCCACTACGGAAAATTGGATGGTCATTCCTCAAAAGAATTGAAAATAAAATGACCAAATGACTCTTCTGGGTATGTACCCCAAAAAACTGAAAGCAGAGACTTGAACAAATATTGATACACCTATGTTCATAGCAGCATTATTCACAATTGCTTCAAGGTGGAAACTAGCAAGTGTCCACCGACAGATATATGGATAAATAAATGCATCGTGATACATACATACAATGAAATACTATTCAGCTATAAAAAGGGAGGAAATGTGGACACATGCTACAAGATGGATGAACCCTGAGGACATGCTAAGTGAAATAAGTAACTAGAGGTTAGAATCTCCAAATGAGCTTCCCAGAATGGTCAAGTTCACATAGAGGAGACCAGTGTTTGCCAGAGAAAGGAGGGGAGAAGGAATGGGAAGACAGTGTTTCGCGGGTACAGACTTTCAACTAAGTAAGACAAGTTCTGGAGACAGATATTGCTGATGGTTATACAACAATGTGAACGTGCTTAATGCCACAGAATGGCACACTTAAAATGGCCAAAACGGTAATTTTGTTATGCATATTTTACCCACAATTTATTCTAAGGAGTCTACTATATCTATCCTTGAGTTAGAGAATGTAAAAAATGTCCTCATATTTGGAATTTTGCTTACATTTTCAATAGTATCATTATTGCCTCAATGAAAGCATATTCTCTGTCAGCTGCCAAAAAATAAAAGATTTACCCTGACTCATGGAAAAGAAAACAATAAGAAGTAATACCTTTAGACCTCAGTGGTTAGACCAAAATTATCCCTGGCCTCTAAGGAGGGAAGCCGAAGGGCAACACACACACGTGACTATGCCTTTACGAATGACCACGTCTGGTCTGTTCTATCATGATTATAACCCCCGGCAGACAGTCTCTCTTTTGCTGCCTGCCTGCTGCTCCCTTGCAGTATATTCAATAACCTTCTATCTCCTTTTTAAAGAAATGATTATAAGCCCCAAGTCTGGTCTAGCTGCCTGCTGTGTGCCCAAGGTTTCAAGTGATTCATGTTCATTTACTATTAGTCCAATAAGTAGAATTACCACCAAAATTTCAGAGTATTTTCTGCTTTACAAAATAAAGATAAAACCATGTGTTAACTAAGCAAGAGAACCTCAACAAAAAGGTCAGAGAACAATTTACTCATTTCGTTAGTGAGAAAATGAAGAGTAAGTTAGGTATCCAAGATCCTCCTTAATTAAAGCAACGAGAAAGCTCACAGAGGTAACTCTACACAATCTCAGCTAATACACGATTCTATTACTTCTACTTATTTGTACTTTACTGTAGAATAAATTAACTGATCTATACGAATACGACGACAAAAATGCTGAAGCACAAAATTGAGACTCTCAAGACTAAACCCTATCACGGAATGCACAAAGTCTGGCAAACGCACAGCGCACACTTAGTCACCCCTTCTCCCGAGGTACAGCAGACACTGCTAATTAATCACTTCTGAGTCTGTATGTGGCCTCTCAATTCTTCTCAACACAGCACTCCAGGCAATCACTATAATCAACAGGAGCTGGCACCAGAGATGAAGTCTGCTCGCCATCCCAACACCAGGGTGGGAATGGGAGAGGGATCTGGGGCAGCCAAGAATCACCGAGGAGATGCAGTCAAGAGTCTCTCCTAGGGGAGAGAGGATATCAACACAACACAGCACAACAGATTTTGCAACAGTAGCTTGCCACAGGAACAGGAGCAGAATCCGTTGGTTTGACGCAGCCACCTCTTCTATGAAGCCTGTTTCAGACACCAGTAAAGACCCGGCCACGCCCTCAGTGACATAATAAACTCTGTAGTTCTTTGAAAATAGAGCTTTTATCCTTGACAGGACTGAAAAAGCGAGGGGCACAATTTGGTATATGTTCCTGGAATTTTGTTAGAAAAATGCCTTGCTAGTAAAAGAAAATCTTCCCCAGCAGGAGAGGAAAGGTTTCCAGATTGGCCAACTACTCACCACCTGTCCTTCCAATTTTGCTGCTTCCTCCTGGGTTCTATTCAAACTGCATTCCCCACTGTTCCTGGAAACCAGCTGGCAGAAGTGGGGGGTGCAGAGAAATGGAGGCAAATTTGCAAGTGACAAAAAAGTTTTTCAAAGATAAGATCTGAGCCAGCCTGCCAGTGCTCTGGAGTGGACCTTGACCGGAATGGGAGCCAAAGTGTAGCCTTTTCGTAGTATTTGGAAGATTCTAAACCACAGCCATGTTATCCAGTCAGGCCCAACCACGAAGAGGCAGTTTTATTGTTTTTAATGTTTTGTGATATTCTCCCCTACCCCACAAACATGGCCAATTTCATCATAAAGGGACCCCATTCTTTATAAGCAAGACATCCTACTCAGATGACATCAGGTTAAAACTACTTAATAGACTAAAGAGAGGGAAAGAAAGCACTAAAGTCACGTTTTTAGAAATCAGGCACATCTAGCGCTGACCATGTGCCAGGCACGGGCCTAAGTTTTTTTTTATTGACACTCATATCCGTTTTCCTCACCACAGTCCTATGGGGCTGGGACTATGATTTCTCCCAATTTACAGGAAACTGAGGCACAGGGAGGTCAAGTACAGCTAGTAAGTAAAAGGGCCAGAAGCTGTATCTGCACAGTCTGGTTCCGCAGTCTGTGCTCTTAGCCACTGTATTTATACACAAAAAGCAGAAAGGCACACATGCTCTGTGATTGCCAAGTACTCGGGCACTGTGCCAGCTAAGGGCTTTGCATGTGGCGTCTCACTGGTTCCTTCAAATACCACATGAGATGGGTTTAATCTTCCCCTTTCAGAGACAAAAACACCGAGGGTCAGTGAGGTTAAGTAACTTATTCAAGGTTACACAATAGGAAGATTGCCAAACACCAGTTACTTAATGGGGGCCAACCACACACGCCAGCCACTAGGACTGCACTGTATCTTTAATCCTCTCAACAGCCCTATAATAGAGGTGCTCATTTACCCCCATTTTACAGCAGAGAAAAATGAGGCTTAGAAAAAGGCTGGATAGTTTGGTTAGAGTCAGATTAGTAAGAAGAAAAATTCTAAGTCAGATCAGTTGAGTCCAAAGCCCGAGTTCTTCCCCTCAGGAGGCTGGTATAAAGAAATGTTTATACCTCGGCGGCCATATGTACAGCGCTGTAGGGGTTGTGCAGGTGACTCGGCTCCATTCAGTAAACTCAGGGTATAAAGGGGGACAAAGAAGTGTTACACAAATCACTATAGTTTCCCAACATGTAATCATCAACCATTCACTGAGGTCCTTCCTATGTGGGGCAAGGGGCGACACGTTCACAGAGGGCAGCCAGGAACTGTCCCGCTCCTTGCCAGACCTTCAGACACATGGCATACCTCCAATCCCTGCAACCGCCCCGACAGCGCCCTCCCCCCCAGATATGCGCAGAATCACCGGCCTTCCGGAGAACCTAAAAAGCCCTATTTTCTTGCCACTTCCTTCAAGCCCTGTACAACCTGGCCTCTATCAGAACATGTTTTTCAACACTTGGCTTCAATGACACCGCACTGTTAGACTTCTCATCCTATCTGCCTCACCTGTGCTAGGCCCACTTCTCTGCCACCAAGCCAAAAAGAAAAAAAGAAGAAAAAAAAGGGGGGGGGGGAGAAGGAGGAAGAAAGGGAGGAGGGAGAGAGGGAGGGAAAGAAGGAGGAAGAGAGGGGAGGGGAGAAAGAGAGAGAGGGAGAAAGCAAGCCCGCCCAGCACTACTTGAGTAACCTCCCCACTTCTCTTCCCCACATAGCCCCTCCTCGCAGCTAGTATCTGCAGAGGCAGTTTCAGCGATCTCACATCTATAGACAGGACAGGTGGGGGGGGGGGGGGCTGCATTTACACTTGCCGCCCCATGATACCACCTCCGCCCCAGGGCCCAGCTTCCAGCCGCTCACAGGCCTCCGTACCCAGCTGCGGCACAATTGAGCTCCTCCCCTTTCCGAGGAAGCCCCTCCTCCCTCATCTGCTGCCTCAAAGTCTCTGTTGCTGGTAAGCTCTTCTAACTCTTCTCTCTCCATCTTCAAACCCAGTTCAGGATCTTTAGATTCTACTTTTGCAGCTTGTCTTGACTGCACCAGCTTCCGTCCAATCTCTCTGCGACTACCAGGATTTCCTTCTCTCTTAGCAGGCTTCTCCAGGAACTTCTCCCTGTGTCAGGATTCTCCCTCTCTCAACTTACCCTTAGGGCCAGTATCAAATTCTACCACCATGGTTCTTTCAGGCTGAACACAGGATGGAAATTACCAGAGTACTGAGGATGAAGTGTGATAATTACAGTAATCGACTACCATACTTCTTAGCACATGGTAGGACTCAATAAACGTCAGGTCTCTCTCCTTTTCTCTTACTTTTACTCTCTGTGAAATGAAACAGGAGCCTGGCCATTGTTGTCCACCAAAAAGTCTCCTAGCTCCACAGTTTCAGTTCCGGCCAAACCAGAGTACAGTATTCTCAGACGTGGCCGGACACTTCCCTGTGGCCACCACGTTCATGCCCTTCTACTGACCTCTCCTGCCATTCATGCCAATGTAGATGTCTACAGACCCTCCAATGTTTATCCTCTCAATGGCCTTCTCCTCAGGAAGTTGTCCCTAAGCCCCTTCACTTGAGGGAGACCTTTCCCATGGTGGCTGGCTGGCTCAGTCAGTAGAGCATGCGAATCTTGATTTTGGGGTTGTGAGTTCAAGCTCCACATAGGGTGAGGAGCCTACTTTAAAAAAAAAAAAAAAGACAGAGAGCCCTTTGCCCTTTCCCAGTGCCTGGAAACCCTCAAACTAATCTGATATCAAATTTCAGTAATGCTATAAATATTTATTAATCACTTAATATGTGCCAAGCAATGTATCAGAACCTGAGGCCACAAATGTAAAACACTACTGTATTCTTGGTGTATCATGGTTATTACAATCCACATACTTATCATACCCTAAGTAAATTATAAACTTGAAAGTGGTCCAACCCTATGATTATAAGCTCTCTGATGTCACAGTCTGTGTATTACTCATCTTTGTATTCTCTACAGCACTGATTAAGATACCTTGGTATGTAATATAAATTGCTATACTGGATGGCAACCATAGTAATTTTGTTATATTTTAATATCGTTTCCAGAGACTTTTATGGGGTTTCATAATGAAAAACTATTACTAAAACACATGTGAAAGGAATTACTATTATTTGTAAATTTTCAGATGAAAAAATTATTATTATATAGCTATTAGGTGTATAAAAGTTTACTGTGATTTAAACATAAAACTAGGATTAGAATTTAATAAATCTTAGACAATGGTGCCCAAATTTTAGAATCTAAAGAATGCGTTAAAGTAGGAGCGCCTGGGTGGCTGAGTTGTTAAGCATCCGCCTTTGGCTCAGGTCATGATCCCAGGGTCCTGGGATTGAGCCCTGCCTTGGGCCCCCTGCTTGGCGGGAAGCCTGATTTCTACCTCTCCTTCTCCCTCTCCCACTTGCACTGCTTGTGTTCTGTCTCTCGCTGTGACTCTCTCTGTCAAATAAATAAAATCTTAAGGAAAAAATAAAAAGAAGAATATGTCAAAGCAATGAATAAGAATAAGACAAACTTCCCGAAATCCTCAATCCTTCTATTAACATTTCCTATGTATTTCTGTGTTTTGTAATTGAGAGGAGATGTCCCATGTTAAAGTCTAATGGCTGATATGCACTGTGCCATATATAAATGAGAAATTAAATGGACTAAATAAAGAACAAATTCACTGCACTGAGTCCCTGACTCAGGTGTGAAACACAAGACTTATTAGTCAGAAGGATAAGGCAAATACAAAGTGTGAAGAAAATCTGACAGAAAACAACTACTGGAACTCTTCCCTCCATATTCAATATCTCTAAGAAATAGAACACGGTCCTCTGTAACAAAGTTATCTAAAATAAAATGAGAGGCAGTCATTCCAGTAGCTTAGCTATTGTAAGTATATGGCTACATGCTCAGAGAGTGGAAATAAATCTTAACATTTCAAATATATTATTTCTGCACCCTACTACTTTCAAATGAGTTTTAATTCTGTTTCAATGGGGTAGGGTTTAATGAGGATTAGCAGCCTATTTATTCTTGGTGGTGACCTAGGCATTACACCTAATCATTTGCTTTAAAAAGAACAATGAAGAACAAGTCAATACTTTAAATGTTCAACTTCAAGGAGCCTGGGTGGCTTAGTTGGTTAAGTGTCTGCCTTCAGCTCAGGTCATGATCCCAGGGTCCTGGGATGGAGCCCCACACTGGGCTCCCTGCTGAGTGGGGAGCCTGCTTCTCCCTTTCCTTTTGCTGTTCTCCAGGGCTCATGCCCTCTCTCAAAATAAATAAACAAACAAACAAATAAATAAAATCTTTTTAAAAAATTGTTAAATGTTCAACTTCAAATGTTAAGTATCATAACCACAACTAAACAGTAAACTTGGGATGCCTGGCTGGTTCAGTAGGTAAAGCACATGATTCTTTTTTCTTTCTGAGAGAGTGAGCAAGCATATTACAAGTGGGGGTGGGGGTGGGGGGGTGGACAGAGAGGCCTGTTCATTTGGTAAAGCATATAACTTTTTTTTTTTTTGAGAGAGAGCGAGCGAGCAAGCAAGCACATGCAAGCTGGGGAGGGACAGTGGGGGGGGGGGTGGCATAGGGAAAAGGAGAGAGAGAGAATCTTAAGGAGGCTCCATAACCCAGCATGGAGCCTGGCACAGGGCTCAATCTCATGAGATCATGACCTAAGCCAAAATCAAGAGTCTGACCCTTAACCAACTGGGCCACCCAGGTGCTTCACCCCTTTTTTGCTGGGGTGGGGAGAAGCATGTGACTCTTGATCTTGGGGTTGAGTTCAAGCCCCATTCTGGGTGTAGAAATTACTTAAAATCTTTAAAAACAAAAAATAAAAATAAACAGTAAACTTAAAAAATTAGTGAACAGTACATTAATATCTATCTCACATTTCTAAGATGCTAAAGGCTATCAATTTGTTTTCCTTAAAAGCATGACCAATATCACTCATTTTGATAAGATACCTTTTCCTTAAATAACAGAACTTTTAAGTTCCCAGATTAAAAAAAAATTAACTAAAAAATATTTACAAAGAGCTTACCAAAAAAGAGAAGAATCACTGTAATTACTGAAGCATGAAATGGTAGGTGAACAGAACAGCCACTTTATTGGGAAAAGTCACACTGTCTGGGTTCCTAGGATGGGTCATGATAAAGATAAAACAGCATATTGTATAAAAGGGGACTATTCAAAGCTAACCCCATCCCTTCATGATATGACAATATGCTTTAAGAGAAAAGATGAAAAATGACAAAATCATCTGCCTGTTCTAGTTGAAAGGAAAAGGTCAGGATATGGCAAACAGTTACTACGATGGCAAAACACTGCAATAAAACTTGAATCTTAGTTTAGTAAAACTTCTAAAGCTAAATCAAAAAACCCTCAGTACTTATAGCAGGCATTATAAAAATACTTGTAGCAAAGAAATTAGCAAGGACCTCATAATTTAATACCTTTTAAAATATCAAAGCTTCAATTTAAAGTAATTTTAAGAACTGCTAATGTTTATTGAGTGCTAACCAAGTGCTAAGCCTAGTGTTAAGCACTTTACACACATTATCTCATTTAATAACAACCCTATGAAGCAGATATTTATATTATCCCCATTTGTCAAAGTTTGGATTCACACCCAGAATCTGACTTGGTTCTTTAACTACTACAGTAATAGATACTGTATTACCATATATGTGTTTACGTATATATATTAACATGTGGTTCTTCAACCATGCCTTAATATTGTATTAACTTTCATGTAAATTTAATGACCAAGCACATACACACAGTAATTAATACGCCTACTCCTCTTGTCAAATGGGAGTAACCATCTGGATTACTCAAATCTAATCTATACACATTAAAGTACTTTTACATGGAGAAGTGGGGAGAGGCACGGTAATGACAACTGGTTCCAGGCATGGAAAAAGGAAATGATAGTTACCCTTACTGCATTTCTTAGAATCATAACCCACACAGAGGCATGGCTGGGATTACTGTGGGAGGCGTACATGGGCACCACTGCCCATCCTCAGGCAAACCATGGTCTCGCAATAGGCTAGAGATGTAATGAGATATTGCAGGTTCGATTCCAGACCACCACAATAAAATCATTACCGCAATAAAGTGAATCAAATGAATGTTTTTCAGAGCATATAGACGAAAGTTATGTTTACACTATACTATAATCAATTAAGTGTGCAATAGCATTATGTCTAAAAAAATATAAAGACACTAATTAAGAATTCCCTCTTGCTAAAAAAAGTGCTAAGCAGTGTCTGAATTTTCAGTGAGTAGTCATGTTTTTGCTGGTGGAGGGTCTTGCCTTGATGCCAATGGCTGCTGATATATCCTATATATATATAGGATATATATATCCTGATATATTGGGGTGGTGGTTGTTGAAGGCTGGACTGGTTACAGCAATTTCTTAAAAAAAGATAACAATTAAGTTTCCTGCCTTGATTGACCTCCTTTTGCCAATGATTTCTTTCTAGCATGCAATGCTATTTGACAGCATCTGACCCATGGAACTTATTTCAAAATTAGGGTCAATTCTCTCAAACCCTACCACTGCTTTATCAACAAAGCTTATGTAATATTCTAAATTCTTTGTTGTCATTTCAACAACTGTCACAGCATCTTCACTAGGAGTGAACTCCATCTCAAGAAACTGCTTTCTTTGCTCATCGATAAGCAGTCAGTCCTCATCTGTTCAAGATTTATCATAAAATTGTAGCAATTCAATCATATCTTCAGGTTCCACTTTTTATTCTAGTTCTTGTTATTTCTTTTCTTTTTTTTAAAAAAAAAAAAGAGAGAAAGAGAGCAAGAGCAGGAACACAAGAGGGGGAGTGAGAAAGAGAGAAGCAGGCTTCCCCTGAGCAGGGAGCCCAATGAGGGGCTCGATCCCAGGACGCTGGGATCATGACCTGAGCCGAAGGCAGATGCTTAACAACCCAGCCACCCAGGCACCTCAAGTTCTTGCTATTTCTACTACACCTGCAGTTTAGTTCCTCCACTGAAGTCCTGAACCCCTCAAAGTCATCCATGAGAGTTGGAATCAACTGCTTCCACATTCCTATTAATGTTGATATTCTGACCTCTCCCCATGAATCACAAATGTTCTCAATGGCACCTAGAACAGCGAATCCTTTCCACAAGGTTTTTAGTCTACTTTGTCCAGATCCATCAGAGGGCTCTTGATCTATGGCAGCTAAACTTTATGAAATGTACTTCTTACATAATAAGATTGTAAAGTCAAAATCACTCCTTGATCGATGGGCTGTAGAATGGATGCTGTGTTGGCACATGTAGTTTACAGCCTGTCTCAGCTTTCCTCACTTACCTTCCTCGTTTCTAGCTTTTGATTTCAAGGAATTCTTTTCACTTGAACAATTAGAGGCCATTGTAGGGTTATTAACTGGCCTAAATTCAGTATTGGTGTCTCAGGAAATAGGGAGGTCGGAGCAAAGGGAGAGATAGAGGTAAGGGACCAACTGATTAATTCATTTATCCATTAGGTTTGCCATCTTATATTTGCAAATGACATATCCAGTAAAGGGTTAGTAGCCAAATGTATAAAGAATCTATAGGGATCCCTTGGTGGCTTGGTCAGTTGATCGCCTGCCTTTGGGTTGGGTTGTGATCCTGGGTCCTGGGATTGAGTCCTGCATCAGGCTCCCTTTTTTTTTTTTTTTTTTTTTTTTAAAGATTTTACCTATTTATTCAACAAGGAGAGAGAGATCACAAGTAGGCAGAGAGAGAGGACGAAGCAGGCTCCCCGCTATGCAGAGAGCCCGATGAGGGACTCGATCCCAGGACCCTGAGACCATGACCTGAGCCGAAGGTAGAGGCTTTAACCCACTCAGGCGCCCCGTGCATCGGGCTCCTTGCTCAGTGGGGAATCTGTTTCTCCCTCTGCCTGCTGCTCCCCCTGTTCACGCTCCCTCTTTCTCTAATTAAAAAAAAAAAAAAAAAAAAAGAACCTATACACAACACAACACCCAAGAAAAGAATAGTCCAATTTAAAAAATGGGCAGAAAGGCACCTGGGTGGCTCAGTGGGTTGGGGCCTCTGCCTTCAGCTTGGGTCATGATCCCAGGGTCCTGGAATCGAGTCCTGTATTGGGCTCCTTGCTTGGTGGGGAGCCTGCTTCTCCCCCTGCTTGTGCTCACTCTCTCTCTGACAAATAAATAAATAAAATCTTTAAAAAAACAAAAAACAAAAACAAACAAACAAAAAAAAACTATCTTCTGATCCAGCAATTGCATTACTAGGGATTTACCTGAAGGATACAAAAATAATTCAAAGTGACACATGCTCCGATATTTCTAACAGCATTATCTGCAACAGCCCAATTATGGAAGCAGCCCAAGTGTCCTTCAACTGATGAATGGATAAAGAAGTGTGATATGTATATGTGCACACACACAAATGGAATATTACTCAGCCAATAAAGGAATGAAACCTTGACATTTGCAATGACATGGGTAGAACTAAAGAGTATAATGCTAAGCAAAAGAAGCCAGTCAGAGAAAGACAAGTACCATATGATTTCATCCATATGTAGAATTTGAGAAACTAAACAAACCAGTGAAGGGGAAAAAAAGAGAGGCAAACCAAGAAACAGACTCTTAACTACAGAGAACACACTGATGATTACCAGAAGAGATTAAAACAGAAGCTAGGCATAAGGAGTGTACTTGTGGTGAGCACCAGGCGATGTACAGAAAGTGTGGAGTACTGTACACCTGAAACTAAGATTACACTGTGGCCACTCACTAGAATTCAAATAAAAACTTAAAAAAAAAAAAAGTTGCCCCCTTTTAGGGGCACAGTTCACAGCACCCCAAAATAATAACAGTACTATCAAAGATCACAGATGACCGGGACAAATACAACAATAATGAAAAAGTTTGAAGTATTGTGAGAATTACCAAAATGTGACCCCGAGGCACAAAGTACGCAAATGCTGTTGGAAGAATGGAGCTGATCAACTTGCCTGATTCAGAGTTTGATACCACAGACCTTCAATTTGTAAAAATTCAATAAAGTGAAGCACAACAGAACAAGGTACGCCCGTATACAAGTGTGGGGAAAAGGGAGGGAGCACAAGAGGCCAGGGAGGCAAGTGCTATCTGGGTAAAAGTCAGCTGGTGATAAATGTGGGAGGAAGGAAGAAGGCCTGAGAAAGCAGTCTTAACTTCCAACCTTGATCCAAAAAAGACTGTAACTCTTTTATCTTTAAGGACAAGAAGTACTAAGCAAGCAAAGTCATCACTCTCATGTCTATGGTTATGATCATTTTTAGAAAAAAGAAAAAGCCATGTTTAAGCCTCTTATTTTTGTAAGTTTATTTATGTATATTTATTTTCAGCAATCTCTACACCCAATGTGGGGCTCAAACGTACAACCCTGAGATCAAGAGTCCTAAGCTCTTCCAACAAGCCAGCCATGCACCTCTAAGCCTCTTACCTTTTATGGCACCATCTAAGATAAAGTTTTACCATTTTCCTTTTGTTCCAAAAATCAAGAGTTAGTCAAATGCATATTGTTGAATTAGGGCTGTCAACTATACATGGGTCTATCAAAGTTTAGCTAAAAGTCTGAAACTTACTGAAATAATTTCTTAAAAATAATACAAAGATACGTATGTCTTCACAGAAATCAAATTTAACAACTCTTCTAACTGAATCAGAAATTGTGTTTATACCTTTAAATAGGACACAGTATGCTTCCTTATCTCAAATAGGTCACTAAATGTATGTGAAATGTTTTTCACATGTCAAATACTATTTTCCTATTAAATGACCACATTATATTGGACAAGTATGCCCCCATAAAAAAGAAAAATCACATTGATGGGTTGAGCTAAGAATTTGGAGAGATCTGACCACATGCTGAAGAAGTATATATTCCAGAGGGGGTCTGTGAACCATCAGTTGTGCCCACTGGTTTAAGTCTATCTCTTCTAAAAATCAAAAGCAATAAAAAAATGATCAGAGCACAGCCTCGTTAGCTGACCCCTCTCCATTTTGGACAACGGAAACTCAGGCAGCAGAGCAATATGGAAAGAAATTATGATACCTCCCACTTCCCTTAACAGAGTCTATTACTTAGGCTTAGGATTGCATAATCCAGATGTGGAGGCTATATTTTTAGATGGTTTCTAAGAAAATTAAGACAAAGCTCTTTCATTGGTGTATAATATGTAAGAAGCTAATGCTTTAACTCTCTTTCAAATAATTTTAAGTGCGAACATAGCTGCAACACTCCTCAAAGGGGTTTCTTAGATTCAGCTACGCATTCAGGCTCACACAATTATCCTAAGCAACACCTGGCCCCAGTCTCCTGAGAAGAATCGAGGCAGGACACAGCTTACTGGTAGGGAAGCATTAGGCCCCACTCTGCTGCGGAACTCTGCCGGACTGCGCATCCATTTAGCTCAGGTCCATGCTGGCTACATGCAGGAGGTATCCCTTTGAGATGTTTCTGCTCCAAAGAAGCCAGTATCTCTTTTACCAAGTTTATAGGCAAAGCTCCCAAGGTCCTCATAAGGCAACTACTCATTGGTAAGAGTCACACACCCCGGGAAGCTCAATGCTAGGGCTCCCCCCATCAGGTATTTATATTCCATGTAGCCTAGTCTAGATGCGGTTTACCAATCATACACGACATTGCCTAAAATCAAAGTTGATACATAGTCTTTTATTTTTTTAATATTTTATTTATTTACTTGACAGAGAGAGATCACAAGTAGGCAGAGAGGCAGGCAGAGAAAGAGAGAGGAGGAATCAGACTCCCTGCTGAGCAGAGAGCCCAATGTGGAGCTCGATCTCAGGACCCTGGGATCATGACCGGGGCCGAAGGCAGAGGCAATAACCTACTGAGCCACCCAGGCGCCCCCAAAGTTGATATATAGTCTTATCAGATTACGAAAGGAACAGGAGGTAGAGAGTTAACCAAAGGTTAAATGCCAACCTGAAGTATCTGGAATATCAGTAACTATAAATCAGTATGAAAAATACAACCCAATTAAAAGTGGGCAAACTATATTAATAGGCAATTCAGAGGAAAGAACCCAAATGCCCAATGTGTAACCTTAATGGCAATCAGAGAATGCATTTTAAACTAAACTGAAAATACCATTTCACATCCTTGACACTGTCAAATATTAAATCCTTATTTTATTTTATTTATTTATTTGACAGAGAGAGACACAGCGAGAGAGGGAACACAAGCAGGAGGAGTGGGAGAGGGAAAAGCAGGCTTCCTGCTGAGCAGGGAGCCTGATGTGGGGCTCATTTCCGTGATCCTGGGATCATGACCCGAGCTGAAGGCAGACGCTTAACGACTGAGCCACCAGGGTGCCCTCAAATATTAAATCTTATCACATATCCTAAAGTCCAGCAATCGATCACTCTGCTAGGTAACACCCCCAACAAACTCGCCTATGTACACAAGGTGACAGGTACAAAAATATTTGCTCCTGCAATGCTTGTAATTGCAAAAAATTAGAAACAAATATTCATCAAGAGAAAAACAGACAAATAGCAAAATGTTCATATAATGGAATACTGTACATGTGCCTGACCTGTAAAACACACAGATTATTTGCTCAAAAAAACTATAATGGTATACAAAAAAGGCAAGTTGCAGAACAATATAGACAGTGTGGTACTGTTTAAGTTTTAAAACACAGAAAACAGGGGTGCTTGGGTGGATCAGTTGGTAAAGCATCTGACTTGATTTTTGCTCAGGTCGTGATCTCAGGGTTGTGAGACTGAGCCCGGGTCAGGCTCACGCTCCGTGGGCAGTCTGTTCGAAATTCTCTCTCTCTCTCTCTCTCTCGCTCTCTCTGCCCCTCCCCAGTGTTTGCACTCTCTCTCAAATAAATAGGTAAATCTTAAAAAAAAAAAAAAAAGAGGGGAAAAAAATGAAACACAGAAAAGAATACCAAATATTATAAACACACAAAGAGTAAAAGTAAAAAAAACAAAAATAGAAGCAATGGGTAGAACAAACAACAAATTCAGGATAGCAGTTACCTGTGAGAAAAGAAGAGGAAGCTATAAATAATCCCCCAAAATAGGGGAGGGGGTGTCAAAAAAGTATTATATTTTTAAGTTGCTAAAGAAGAACAAACATTTAAAATCCAGATAAAAAGAATGCCATCTCTTGGCTCTGATCACAGAACTTCTGAGAACACATCTGGTTCTCAGAGCACTTTGAAACTATTATTCTATGTGTAATTCTCTTTTTTTACACTGAATTTCTCTTTCCTAACACAATCAGTAGCCAGGCTCTGACAAGCTGCCTTCTTGCGGTCAGGACCCTAAGTCCAGCCGGAATGCTGTGCCCACTGTTCTAAACCAACACTGTCCCTCACTCTTCTCCTCCCCTCCATTTCCGCCCTTCAAATTCACCCTAAAGCAAAAGCAAAGCACTCAATATAAAATGCCATTTTGGTAATGTCACTCATCAGATCCCGAACTTTTAATCTTTGAGGGCAGCTACTGCCTAGAGAATAAAAGGAAAACACTTTAACCCAGCATTTATAGGCCTCAAAACCTGGCTCTAAACTGTATGTCTAATGGTATCTTCTACTTACTTACTTCTCTCTGTACAAAGGGCTCGCTCCCTGGCCAATGTTCTATTCAAAGCCCTGCAGAGGCTTTGCTCATTCCCTTCTCTTCCTCTTTGTTCAAGCTGTGTCTCTTGCCTGGAACACCACCACTTCAACACCACCCCTTTTCAGGTATCCAAATCTTACCTGTCTCTTAAGGCTTTGCCCCAAGTCTTCTCTCCCACCATAAATTCATCTCTAACCAACTGACTCTAATGTGGACTCACTCATTCATTCATTTAAGTATTTACTGGATGTACACACGTGGCAGGGGTTGGTCACTCATAGAATACCTATGTATCCTACACATGAATTAAAAAATGCCTTGGTGGGGCATCTGGGTGGCTCAGTGGGTTAAAGCCTCTGCCTTCGGCTCAAGTCATGATCCCAGGGTCCTGGGATTGAGCCCCGCGTCGGACTCTCCGCTCGGCGGAGAGCCTGCTTCCTCCTCTCTCTCTGCCTGCCTCTCTGCCTACTTGTGATCTCTGTCTGTCAAATAAATAAAATAAAATCTTTAAAAAAAAAATGCCTTGGTCTATCTGCAACCCTATGTTTATTGCAGCATTATTTCCAACAGCTAAATCACAGAATCAACCCAAGTGTCCACCAATAGATGAAAGGATAAAGAAGATGTGGTATAAACACACAATGGACTACTATTCAGCCATAAAAAGAATGAAATCTTGGGATGCCTGGGTAGCTCAGTCAGTTAAGTGGCTGCCTTTGGCTCAGGTCATGCTCTCAGGATTCTGGGATCAAGTCCTGCATTGGGCTCCTCCCTCAGTGGGGAGCCTGCTTCTCCTCTCCCTCTGCCTGCCACTCTGCCTGCTTGGGCTCTCTCTCTCTCTCTCTCTCTGTCAGATGAATAAATAAAATCTTAAAAAAAATTTAAAAAGAATGAAATCTTGACATTTGCAACAACATGGATGGAGCTAGAGAGTATAATGCTAAGTGAAATTAAGCCAGTCCAAGGAAGACAAATTACCATATAACTCATATGTGGAATTTAAGGAAAAAAACACAAATGAACAAAGAGGAGAAAAAAAAAAAAAATAAAAAACAGAAAGAGAGAGAAACTGAGAAAGACTCTTAACTGTGAAGAAAAAAACTGATGGTTACCAGAGGGGAGATAGGTGGAGGGATGGGTGAAATACATGAAGGGAATTAAGAATACACTTACCACAATGAGCACTGAGTAATGCACAGAATTGCTCAATACTGTACACTTGAAATTAACAGTGTATATTTACTGGAATTAAAATTGAAAGACTTGATACAATTTTAAAAATTAAAAATAAAATACAGTAAATCATCTCTAATCATCAAAATAAAAAACACAAACAAAAACCAAAAAAACCTGCCCTGGTCTTTTTGTTAATGTGTATGCATCTTTTGGTTAATGTGTCAACATCACACACCTGTAAGCTTCTTAAAGGCAAGAGGGTTTTTTTTTTTTTTAGGGTTTTATCTATTCTTGAGAGAGAGAAAAAGAGTGAGCATGAGCGGGGGGAGGGGCAATGGGAGAGGGAGAAGAGAACCTCAAGTACGGCTGGATCCACCGTCCCAGAGATCATGACCGACCAAGCCACCCAAGAGCCCAAAAGATCATTTTTATCTCACAGAGCAACTTACATAGTACTTTGTGGTGGTAAGGGCTCAGTAAATATTCTCTGGTTAAACAAAACTGAAATGTTATGGTTATATTGTCTAATTTTTTAATAAAAAATAACTAATGCTTATAATTGGAGCTTTGAATTTTTACATATTCTTGTGATGTACATATATATACAATACGATCAATGGACTTGGAGTCAGAAGGTCTGTGTTCAAACTTGGGCTCCACTATGTACTCTCTGGCCACTTAATTCTGTCATTAATCTCTGTAAAATGAAAAATTCACACCTATCTGAGAGGACAATGAAAAATGAGTAAATTAGGAAAAGACCTATATTACTATGCTAGGAGAATATCTACCACTCAATTCACTAATCCTACAGATATTGACTAGGTTGTTTCAATAGATGCCAATATCCCCACTTCCTAAAAGGAGAGCTTATAAAGATACATTCTCTTTCTGCTAGGTGATAAAAATGACATCTTTGGCTAATACATGAAAGAAGAGAGGACCAACAAAAATGGCCAATTAAAGTATCTTAATTGTATATTAAATAGTAAACTCTTGTGGCCCTAAAATTATTTAAGAGGTCTTTATCATTCTATTTATCACATAAACTACAAGTAGTAGGTAGGCAGGCCCTGCTAAAACACCAAGGAAACTGGTGTTTGAAAGAGAATAAAGAAGTTACAAAATTACTCATTAGAATAAATATGATCTCAATAAAATTTTACTTCCTTTACGTAAAATTACTTTAATATCTGACTTCCTATTTTAAGTAGCATACATGGGAATTCACTAAGGATTGGCTCTGTTTTTTTCAGAATTATTAACCTTTGTTATAAATCCGTACTGCTACGTTAAGTTGCCCTTGTAAGCAGCAGCTGTTCTTGAAATCAATTTCTACAATTTGGCGTCTGCCCTTGTGACCTTCAACTGGAACTCATTCATTAAACCATTATTTGCTACCTGTCCTCACGTCTTACTGTACCAGGCCCAACTCTCCCATTCAGCAGTGCCACAGTTCTCTCACTGTCCCCTCATTTCAGTGACTTGGGAAGCACATGGAGATCCATCCCTGAAAACTAATTTCCAGCAGACCATCTAGCCTATAATATACCCTCTGTATTTAATGATACTCAATCTGGCCATTTTTACATACTATGGCAACAGACAGAAATTTCTACATTTATTTTTCAGTGTGTAGGCAAAATCTAACATTGGACATAGTTTGACTTTTTTTTTTCCCCTATATCTTTTTTTCTTAGGTCATAGTTTCTATTCACAATGCAAAAATTTAGGCAACCACTACATAATTTTAAAATTATTGACTCTCATGATAGACTAGTTCAAATCCTGGCTGCACTGGTTTTATGTGTTGTCTTAGAAAAATCATTGACTTCTCCATGCCTCAGGTTCTTCTCCTCTGAAAGAGCAACCCCCACCACCCACCACAAAAATCTCATAAAAGTGCAATATTAAATTAGTACAAGTAAAACAGAACAGCACCTGAAACAAATTCTGTACTTTTGACAGAAAGTCAAAAGTTGCTGGAGGAATGAGCTGTTAAATATAGATTCAGTGCTTAAACAGGTATCTTTTGGGTAAATTAGGCCCTTAGAGGTTTAAAATATTATAAATACATTATTAGCTATCTACTAGCTTATCAATAAGGACAGATAATTATAATTTAATTCCAGCTTATAATTTTTATAAGGAAAAATGTTCACTTAGGAAAGAATGTGGAAAACAGGGACAAGTAAAGAAAGGAGAAAAACGGCCATATTTCTACTGTCTGAAGATACTATTTAATATTGGAATGTATTTACTCCCAGGAATTTTTATTGAACAAATATTATTTTTAAAAAATCAATTGTATAAATTGAATCCTACCACTGGCACCTAACAGCATTACAAAAGTAGTTTTCCTAATCATTGCAGGCTTTGAAAACATGATATTAGTAGCACCATAATATTCCAGGTTGAACTCATATTGTACAGCAAAAGCAGACAGGACTTTCTTAAAACAACTGCAATCACACCACTGATTCTCACCTTAACACATTAAGCACACCTGCCCCAAGAGAAAGTAATCGATCTATATTCATGTGTGTCCTGATCACTTTCTACAGTACAAACACCAGCATCATTCTAATGTTTAGATCGCCAAAAACAACCACTGCAGCATCGAACTAATGAATATAAAAACAGAGAAACGGTAAAGCTGTGGTTTCAACTTCAATGCTAATTTTCATAGGAGTATTTCTAATTTTTCACTAGGAACACAGAAACCAATTAACACTTCTCAACATACAAAGCACACACATCTACATTCTGATTTAAAACAAGTCAATCTAAATTCACCCACAATAAGAAGTTTCATAGATGGTTCTACGTCAACTTTAATTTTAAATCTAATAGCCTTAAGGGTGCCTTATCAGGTAGGTTTTAAAAGGAAACATACACATACTCACTGAAATCCCAATTAATGGATTCTGCCAGGATCAACACACACTACATTTTGATTGACTAACAGCAACCAGTGCAAATGTTTCATTTACAAAAACAATTAGGGGAAGCGATATGATTTGATAACAAGACCAATGAACTGGGAAGGTGAGAACCTGGATTCTTGTCCCAGCATAGCGCATTAGTATCTATGCAACAGCCAGAAAATCATTTATTAACTTTAGGCCTTAATTTTTAAAGACTTACATGATTCCTGGGCCTCTTCTAGCTCTATAACAAACATGCTAAGAAATAAAGATGATTACAGTATAAGCAAATGACATGCAAATCACTTACTACCAGAGAACAGATGATTCTTACTAACAGAAATCATATCTTACCACCACTTTAGGTCTTTCTTGCCACCCTGGCTCCCCTACCCCTTTTAATAACAACAATATTAAAATTAGATATTTGGAGTTGCTTTCATTGAAGGAACTTGCATTTGCTTTACTGGTGCACAAGGAAACCTATTCTGAAATCTGCCTAATCAACAGATATTAATATTGTTTGTTTAAATAAATAAATGTGCTCACATAGTTAATAAAAAAGAATGCTGTATGAAATCATGCTTGAATTCATTTATTTTGAACACACACATACGAGCAATTAGTTTAAATATAAAGAAATAGACAACTATAATGAATTACCTACCCCGTATTTATTTGGAAGTACTGCTTTGTAGGACTTTTCAAAGTAGTTTAAATTAGCAACCAAAAATCTATGAAAACACTTTGGAATGCTAATTTTGTTAATGATTTGTTTGTAATATGTAGTAAAAGGAAAGATATATGAAATATATCATGGCCCATTAAAAAAGTCAATGAAGGCATATGCCTTTTCTTTTTATAAACATTTTCTTTTCTTTCTTTCTTTCTTTCTTTCTTTTTTTTAAAGATTTTTATTTATTTATTTGACAGAGAGAGACACAGCGAGAGAGGGAACACAAGCAGGGGGGAGCGGGAGAGGGAGAAGCATGCTTCCTGCTAGGCAGGGAGCCCAATGTAGGGCCGGATCCCAGGATCCTAGGATCATGACCTGAGCTGAAGTTAGACGATTAACAACCCATCTACCCAAGCGCCCCTTTTAAGCATTTTCTTAAAGCAAGCAAGGAGCCCTCTCTTTGCCATCTTTCAACTAAACATTCATTTCTCATCCTGACTGTAAACAAGATGCAGTACAGTAACTGACAGATTTGGAGGCTTTTTTTAGTTAACAGATAATAATCAAATCAAAAAAAATGGGAGCAAAGCAAGCACCAGAGTGCTGTCAAGGAGGCTGAGCTTATTAATACTAATTTTTTACATGTTTCAACCGACTACATGAGCCTGTAACTGGTACCTAAGTTGTAAATTTAAACTGCTCCACCTCTGTGAGGACTGTATACTGAGCAGTCATTATGCGCTTTCTTTTGTGTTCTCTGATGGGAAAACTGAAAAGCTCTTCCCCTTTTCTTAAATTAAATGCTTTAATAAAATAAGATTTCTAAGGGAACAAATACTCCACTTCTAAAGTTGTAAATTACTAAAAGATGCTCCCACTGGACATGACTGTGTGGAAACTACAGTGACCGAACGCTTTCCAGAGCTTATATGTTCACGCTCTCAACATCAGTAAGTAAAGCCAGAATCATGTGGAAGTTCTGTTCCACCAAGTTTTGGACAGAGAGTGAGCAATAGTCCAGGATGGCCAGGTCCTCGTCACTGGGATGGACACAGACATCACAGCCAACTGGAGTGACCAAATGATGCTTTGCTTCTGCTCTGGGGTACCTGTGCACCCCCTCACAACTCATGTGCTCATAAACAGGGTGCATCCAATCACCCGCTCTTTCCCTCACTCCTCCATCACACTACCCAGTGAGGGGCATTCCTATTTAAGCCCTTTGACTCAACATGGAAAATACTTTCCACAGAAAAACATTTTATAGAGATTCTAGTAAATTGGATAAAGATCTCAAAAAACTCTAGGGACTCTGCACATAGGTACAATTACCAAAAGAAATTATTGTAAGTATGTATTTTGAGGCAACTGAGGTCCAACTTTGGGAAATTTACCTCTAAATACTTAACAGACTGTGTTTTGAAAGTACACACTTTTTTGTTTTGTTTTGTTTTGTTTTTTGGTATTTCAGCATGTGCTCAGATTTGGCAGAATCTTGTGGGATCTCTGAAACTTCAAGTCTTTTCACTTTTCTCCCCTCATCTTTAAACCACCTATAAACTTTCATCATCAGTATTCTGCTGCAGGTACAGACATGGCTGAAATGCATTGATTCATCCCAGAAGGAGGGATGTTTACAGAAATTAAGCCAGATTCAGTCAAAGCAAAGCACAAGTTTCAACATGAAAACCCTACCCCCGCCTCTAAAACATCCTTAGTTGTGTCTGACTTCTTGTCTCTCCTACTCCTCCCTTCATTTTGCTCTGTCATTTTTTATGTTATCATGTACTTTTCCTTTGATGGCAGTAATTTTGAAAGGATAAAGAAATTTTCTTCTGACCACAGGTTTAATACAGCGGCCTCTTAACTGATTGGTCTAAAAGCAGAGATTACTCCACCTTCTAACATCTGTCGTGAGAGTCAGATTACAAATCAACCCAGGCGATCAAGGGGGTATATAAGAGAAGAGGGAACACAAGGAAAAAAAAAAAACTAGTGGTTACAGTGGTTGAGGTCATCAGCAGAAGTCATGATAGTTCTTTATCAGACACTATCTTACAAAGGGACACCATGTCAGAAATAACAAACAGTTTAATGTTAAAAAAAAAAGAAGTCTCAAATTTCCTAAGTAGAAATCCTCTTTTAGATATAAAATAATAACCCTTTTATAGTTCAATCTATGAAGACATATTTAATAATATTAAACAGAGTTAAGTATTTCCAATGAAGAAAATGATCCTTTCAACGTCGCCCTGTTTTTAAGTCACTTAAAGCCAGGAGAAATATTATCAGTGAAATGCATTAATTACAAACACCCTATATAATATATATAGCTACTTACGCATTTTATTAGAAAAATGAGTTTATTCTTGATATTTTATATTTAAGAAAAGGACTTGTGAACTGCTTTTAATGTCTATGTTTGTAAATCTTCTAAGATTACTGCAGTGAACAAAAACATTAATCAGTACCTATTTATGTTATGAAAATATACCTCCAATTTTTTAAATGATAAAAGTAGCCTAAGGCAGTCAGCAAAGATCTCAGAAATCCCAGTCTAAATGGCTTTAACTTATAATTCATGCCAAAAAAAAGTATGTCAAGGAAACACTGAAGGAAAGCAACAATAAAAACTTGGCGAAACACTGAATTTTTTAGGCTAAATGTTCCTGATGATTCTCTAATATATACAAGCACCCTAAAGGCAATCCAGAGATCCAACTTTACCCCATTAAAGCACTGAAGTTTCCTAAGTGTCTAGAGTGTAACCTGATCATAATTGCTGTGAAGGGTAAGAGTTGACTACATGCTAAACCTTGCCATCTGTAGGCGCTTTAACACAACTCTAGTTTGGGGTGTGGTTTCTTTTTTTGTTTTGTTTTTTTTGATGTAGGGTCAAAAGTTTACAGTACTTATTTCCAATCACAAAATCCTCTGATTTATGTCATATTTGAACAATTCTCAGAACAATTTTGGTACTACCCAAATGTAAATTCACAGAACACAAAGCTCTATCCCCAAATCTATTTCACATTCGTATTACAGATAGTCTTTACTGATTAAACAAATGATGTTTATTTCCACATTTGGCAAAAGGGTTGAATTTTCCCCAAAATAATTTTCCCAAAGACTCTCCTTTCAGAATGCTACTAATTATTCTCATTTTAAGACTCGTTTAAGAAACTGAAAGCTTGTGACCCTGAATCTATACAGAAGGTGAACCAAAAAGTATTCATACTCAGAACCTCAGGTGCATTGCTACTAAAAATCCTATTTTTCAATATGCTCACTAACCCCACTCATTCCAGCTCCACTATGTACAACAGAAAGAAACGCTGATGTACTACTTCCACCACCGGGGTTCAGCACTGAAGAGCTGATAGTGAGTTCAACCAAACAGATTTATAATATACTTAAATCTATTAAAATTTCGATCTGCATATAAAAAGACAATCCACAGTCTACTAAAAAGGACACTTTACCCAGTCAGGAGATTGGCCTATAGTGCTGATGATTTTAAGTCAGTGATCAATCCAAAATTTTTAAAAGGCACAAATGCCATTTTCTAAAATTCTCATTTTCAGTTTTATTTACTTCATTTACAGTTATCAAACTTCACCTGCCAAACTCTAACTTTAATTCACAAGAAATTTCCATTAAGCTGAAATCATCACCGTAAGTTCAGTAGGAGTAATGGGAAAGTATCTAAGGGCAGAATACAGTCCTTAAAAAGAAATAAGAAAGTATTACTTGTTCCAGTTTAGCTTATAAAAGAACTGTATGCCTAAAAGACACTATGTAAACCATGTAAATCTGAAATTTATTTTTGCTGTGATCGTATAGTGGTTAGTACTCTGCGTTGTGAAATTTATTTTCAATGGACAGGAGAAATTAGTATTTAAAAGAACACTTCTGGGGCGCCTGGGTGGCTCAGTGGGTTAAGCCGCTGCCTTCGGCTCAGGTCATGATCTCAGGGTCCTGGGATCGAGTCCCGCATCAGGCTCTCTGCTCGGCAGGGAGCCTGCTTCCCCCCCCCCCCTCTCTCTCTGCCTGCCTCTCTGCCTATTTGTGATTTCTCTCTGTCAAATAAATAAATAAAATCCTTAAAAAAAAAAAAAAAGAACACTTCTGAAGCCTTCTTTAAAACCAAATAATCTGGCAGTAAAAATGATTAAATGCTGCTTAAACTATTTATGTGGAGGAACCTGATAATATTAAGACAAGTTGAATCAGTGTGATGCTACTCTAATTTTAAAACAAAACCCCAAAACCCAGCTAAATGAAGAAGTTCAGTGAAGAAAATATGAAAGAAATTTTGAATTAATGTTTCCAATCCAGCTAAATGTTTCCAATTAGCAAGGACTTTCACATAGACTTAAAAGCAAATTCCTTCCCTGATTAATTAGAATATTAACACAGAGAACTAAACTCTAATTGGCAATTCTTTCAGGGAACTAGGATGGGACAGATGTGGCAACAGCAGACTACATGCACTCAAATGAAAACAACTGCAAAAAAACACAAAAAACAAAACGTGTTACTAGACAGATGTCAGTTCCTATGTTTAAATAAGAACACTTTTCAAAATTATAAAGGCTATACAGCTGGTGGTATAGCAGAAATATAGTGGCCAAAAAGTAAGTTCATTCTGCTCTCAAAATCACACTAAACTTTGCGAAGAGCTTTTTTGTCAATTTAGGTATAATGTAAAATACTGACTGAAAAGACTTTTTAAAAGATCTAGAATTGTTCCTCTATTAATGACTCTCTAATTATCAGAAACATACTTCAATGTTTGCCATTAATTTAAGTAGGAGAATTTTACTCACTCAGAGAATACCAATTTCTTCCTAAGATAAAAAGAGGCACATCCCTAATGTGAAATGGATATGCAAAATTAAATGAAAAGAGAGAAAAATTAAGAAAGAAATTTGGGACAGGACCCATAACAGCACTGCAATTAAAAAGGTAAGGAGAGGAAATTCTCAGGGAAGACAAATAAATCCTCTAGCCTCTAAGATGAGGGACTTACTCTTAGGAGGGGGACAAGATTCAAGGATAGCAAATTGAGGAGACTTAAAAAGCAAATTAAAAAATGCCACAGCAAGGATTTCTGAATGCCAAATTTTAAATAAAAGTACAGCTACTAGTCTTAAAACAATCCTCTAAAATTTGGATACATGGACCCTAAAATACACAGACATCATCTACAAATACACGACATTCTAAAATCTTTGATAATTTTTAATTCTTTTTAACCACCAACATTCTATTCTACCTTATATTTTTGTTGTCTCATTTTACAAGTAAAATAATTGTACAATCAATAACAAAAAATGATGATAAAATACCGATATACTGAAGTCGAAATTTGTCTTTAAAAATTTTTTTAAGATTCTCTCTAGGCAGACCCCTAGAAGGTTTCTCCACTTTCTATCTTACCCATTATTCCCCAATCCCAACCATGGGCACTCTCCAGAACTTCTCATTTCCTTGGTTTCCTTATTAAGATAAAAATATTTGTTATTTTTTTTTCCCTGATTGGTTTAGTGATCCTATAGAAATAAAATGAGACATCATCCTAAGAGATGAAAAAAAATTTCTAACAATGAACAGTGATGGGTGTTATCTAGGCTTCTCATGGCAATCATTTTGCAATATATGCAAATACTGAATCACCATGTTGTATGTCCAAAACTAACGTTATGTATCAATTATACCTCAATTTTTTAAAAAATGCAATCAAAGGGCCAAAGTGGTTTGCAAAATGTTTTTGCAATAAAGTATAAATGACAGAAATCATACATGTTTGGTGATGCTCAATGTCTAATTTCCTTCTGAAACCTGGTGGATTTATTGGTGTTATCTCACCTCCCATGATTATGCCATGCTTTCTATCGTGCTGCATTTTTGCCCTACATTATTAATGTTGTTGTAATTATCCTGCCTCTTCTGTTGTTTCAAGTAATAATCTTTTCTTTCCTCTTAAACTCAGAGTTAGGGGAGAAATTGTTTACTTTAGGACACATCTATAAATTATAAACTTTTAAAATGTAGATATATAGTCAGGATTTTCATTATTTCCTTTTTAATGAATATATATCTTAACTTACCCATTCTCTTATTGTTAGACATTTGAGGTTTTTTTTTTTTTTTTTTTCAATTTTTTGGCTATTTCTTGTCATTTCTTGATGTATTCTATATGCTGGTTTGTTGATTTCTAGATAAGGGTGACTTTACCCCCCTATTCATGTTTTTTCCAACAGACAATTCACCCATTTGGCATGTACAGTTCAGTGGTTTCACAGAGTTGTTCAATAAACACAGCCACCAATTTTAGAATATTTTCAAACTCTAAACAGAAACTACGTATCCATTAACAGTCTCTCCCATTTCCAACCCCCCCCCCCCCCAGCTCCTTTCCCTTGGCAATGACTAATCTACTTTGTATCTATATAGACTTGTCTATTCTGGACATTTCATGTAAACAGAAGCATATAATATATGGCCTATTAACACTAGCTTTTTTCACAAAATATTTTGTTCATGTTTGTAGTATTTTGTAGCACTGTATCCCTACTTCATTTCTTTTTATTGCCAAATTATATTCTGAAGTGCACATACACAACACTTTTTTTTACCTGTTCATTAGTCAACAGACATTTGAATTATTTGGGGGCCACTATAAATAATGCTGCTGCAAACATTCCCCTATTCATATTTTTGTCAATACAGAAAATCCACTAATTATTTTTTGCTAATAGGATGATATAGACCATAGGGGAGAGACTGGATATCCAAAGTAGACAAAACCCAGGTTTTTTGTAAGACCTACAATGATTCCTCCCTCCCTGAACATTCAATTACTGCCTTCCTTCCAACTTGCTCTCGTATTCCTCAAGTCTCCTTAATCTCCATCACCTTACGTGGACTACTTCAATAGCCTAAATGTGCTCCTGTCTTGTTCTCCTCCAGTCCATTCGCCCCAGCACAAGGGATGCATCCTCAACACAACCTGTCATCATTTCACTTCCCTGCACTAAATCCTTCAGTAGACCCCATGGCACTCAAGATTAAAGTAAAAACACCCTCGCAAGTAAAAGACTCTTATATCATCTGGGCCCTATTTGCTGCAGGTATAGGAACTACTTCAGTTAATGACCTTCTCACCACTGGCCCTTTTTCCATGTTGCCCTCTTTGCCTGGAAATGCCCCCACCTACCCCCTGTGGGTGCTTCCCTTAGCCAGAACCGTTTACACTGTACCTTTTTAAATGGCAACATCTCCATGCTAATATAAGCTTCAAGGGAGCAAAATTTGTCTTTTCTTCCAGCTAGTGGATCTAAAACAAGGAATGGCATAGAATGGATTCTCAACACATATTTGTGACTTTGATGAAAGACATACTATGTATTAGCATACCTAATTCCTGTGAGTAGATAAGACTTTTCTAAATTCTGGACTTGGGGGGCGCCTGGGTGGCTCAGTGGGTTAAAGCCTCTGCCTTCGGCTCGGGTCATGATCCCAGGGTCCTGGGATCAAGCCCCGCATCAGGCTCTCTGCTCAGCAGGGGGCCTGCTTCCTCCTCTCTCTCTGTCTGCCTCTCTGCCTGCTTGTGATCTCTGTCTGTCAAATAAATAAATAAATAAAATCTTTAAAAAAAAAAATAAAATAAATAAATTCTGGACTTGGAAAAAAGTATGAAAAAACAAACAAACAACAACAACCCCAAAACACAAACCTTAATCTTGGCTACTGCTCTCCAAGCGAGGCAAGCAGCCCTTCACTGTCAGGTCATATGGGTTCCTTTTAGGACCCAGATCCATCCTTTCTCAGAACCCCTAGTGTGATCAGGGACTGACCAAAATGCTATGCTTAGTTCCTTGTCATGATTGGTTCTGAAATGGGCAGGTAGTGTGACCTGGGCCAATGAGCTGTTCCTGAGATTTTTGTTGGCGTTATTAGGGAAAAACCCCGCTCTCGTCAAAGGGGAATATTGGCTGTTAAAATGATGTAAGCTGGGGCTGCTGCTGACCTTTGCTATCACCGAATTCCTAATTGACACAGAAAAAAAGTACAGATGAAAGAAAGAGAAAAGATCCTGATGAGATCATTTACGTCCTCCTATCCACATGTACCCAGAGCTAGTTGTAGCCTTGGACTTCCCACTAATAAATTCCAAATTTGCTTATTCTGTTTGAGCTGGGTTTCTTTGGGACAGTCAAGGATCCAGGACCACACATCAGGAATCACTTATCCGTATTAGCCCATAATTGGGCATCAAAATAAGATTGTACCTACCTTTGCATCATCTGTTATTTTGCACATTTATATGGTTTAGAGCCCAAAGAATATGCCCTATTCTTATGGGTATCTTAGTGGAAAGCATGACTTCTAGTACCAGAGCTGGACTCCTACTACTTCCTTTGGTGAGTGGAACAATGCAAGTAGGTTGCAAAGCCAAGGCAAAATCCTAGGACATCTGAAGCTTTCAGAATGATAAAAGCCAGCACGAGAATTAACTCTATTAAGAAAAGACCATGATTCTGTGGGAATTCACGTTACTCACTTTAATTCTTAGTATTTTTTGTTTTAACCTATACAACTACGGGTGAAATAAAAACTCACCTGTTTCCTATGGAATCTAACTGGGTAAAACTGAAGGATCAGGTTTGGTTATGTAAAATTCTCTCCAATTTCATGCAAGATATAGGAATACTAAATTTTATAATCAGTACACCAGCTATTTCCCTATGAGTGAAGTAAGAAGGGTGAAGCCACTTTTTCTGAATAGAGTGTTCATGAAATATTACAAAATTGGATGTTTATCTAGGCTAAATTTCTTTTCTTGGGCATAGAGGGACGGTATTGAAATAAAGACATTATCTTTGTCCCCAGTGACTGGTAGAATATAGCAGAATGAACAATATGACAAAGAAAAATCAGAATTGGGTTTGAGGGCTGGTATCTACCCTAGCCTACCAGACTCCTGAAGAATGGAATGGTATAACACTGTAGGTGGCTTCCCATACCATATATAATAGCAAGGATGAGAATCCAGTGTCGGATGGGTGTAAAGAGTACCACATCACTTACAGATAGCTGCAAAGGGAAGGAGGGGAGGGGAGGAGTGGCATGTGTATCAGTCATCCTGGCTATGGAAGCATCTAAAGAAGGTGCTAATTAAGCATCAGGACTCACGGGGCACCTGGGTGACTCAGTGGGTTAAAGCCTCTGCCTTCGGCTCAGGTCATGATCCCAGGGTCCTGGGATCGAACCCCACAGTGGGCTCTCTGCTGAGCGGGGAGCCTGCTTCCTCCTCTCTCTCCCCCTGCCTGCCCCTCTGCCTACCTGTGATCTCTGTCAAGTAAATAAATAAAATCTTAAAAAAAAAAAAAAAAAAAGCATCAGGACTCACTCTTAAAATTTAGGAATGAATAGATTATTGGAAATTCCAGATATGAAAGACATTTCTATAGCTGTAGAAACTTAAATCCTTCCTCCATTCAGGGACCATAAGCTGCTGGTAACACAGAAATCATCATGTTTGTGGTCCCTGGGAGATTGGGGGGAAAGGTAAATTAACTGCAAGTGGCCAGAGAGCATTCTCAGAAACGCCTCTATTGGAAACCCATTGTCCCATGGGGTTTTGTCGGATAGGAACAGCAAAAGTAACAACACTGAACAGAATCAGAGACCTCTAAGAGAAATGTAGCCTTCTGCTCACAGTGCCTTGTTTTAACACCATGCAGCATTACGTGGCCAAAGCCCAGGACTAAATGGTTGGAACATGGCAGGAGTTTTCAATATGTGTAATAGTTGCGGTATTAGTTTTTTTTTTTTTTTTTAAGTTTTTTTTTTTTTTTTTTTAAGATTTTATTTATTTATTTGTCAGAGAGAGAGCGCGAGCGAAAGCGAGCACAGGCAGACAGAGTGGAAGGCAGAGTCAGAGGGAGAAGCAGGCTCCCTGCGGAGCAAGGAGCCCAATGTGGGACTCGATCCCAGGACGCTGGGATCATGACCTGAGCCGAAGGCAGCTGCTTAACCAACTGAGCCACCCAGGCGTCCCGTGGTATTAGTTTTGAAAAAACACTAAGCTTTAGAATTTCAAGTTTTCTTACCTGTGAAATGGGGAGACAATACAACAAAACCACTACTGACAAGAATGTTCAAGAAATGGGCATTTTGTGACACTGGAGGCCCATCAACAAAAATAACCATGCTTCTATGTTTTACTTATTTCTACTCCAGCTGTAATGATCTAGAAGACATTAGAGAGTTGCAGAGTTGAGGTATAAATTGCATAGCATGAAATGCACCCATTTTAAGGGTATTATAGGACGAGTTTTAGTGAACATACGTAGGTATATGTGCCTTGTGTTTCCTACACTTCTTTAGAATCACCCACAATCTAGTTTTAGAACCAGTCTGTCAGCCCGAAAGTTCCCTTGTATCCATTTTCAGGCGCTCCCCACTTCTGTTCCTTAACTCAGGACGGCACTAACCTGTTTTTCCCTCTGTAGTGTTACTTTTTCTAGAAATTTCAAATTAATGGAATTACATAACATGTTATCTTTGGCTCCTTTGATTTGGCACATGTTTTTTAGGTTCATGTTGCTGCATCCACGAGTCATTCACTCCTTGTTGTCGAGTGGTATTCCAATGCATGGTGTCCTGCATTCTAGAAAATCCATCCTCCAAAGATAAACAGTTGGGTTGTTTGCACTTTCCAGCTGTTCTAAACATAACTGCTAGGATCATCCTTGCACAACTGCTTGTATGGTCATCTGTCCCCAAGAGAAGTGAAAAGAAACGTTGGTGTGAAATTGTTGGGTTATAGGATGAGAAACTTCCAATCCATTCCCCAAAATGGCCGTACCACTGTGCTTTCCCACCAACAAGGGATGTCATATGAGGGTTCTAGTTTCCTCCTGACCTTATCAACACTGTATGCTTTACTGCATGTCTAGCATATTTTGTTTTGGTTTTAATTTGTTTTTCTGATGACTAATGATGTCTTGTACTTTTTTGTGTGCGTTCCCCATTGTGTACGTTTCTTTCTTTCTTAAAAGGGAGATGGGGAGGGGCCAAGGGTGAGAGAGAGAGAATCCTGAACAGGCTGCATGCCTGATCTCACAACCCTGAGAGTATGACCTGAGCCAAAAATCAAGAGTCTGATGCTTAACTCTTCCATAAATGAATATAGACTAAATTTGGGGAATGAAAAACAAGTCAGGGCTTGCAACTAATCATAAAGTTCCATCGGTACCCATTAGAAGAAGCTCTAAATTATTCTAGAGAGAGATTAGATTTGGGAAATATATAGTTCCAGGTTCAAATTCTAGCTCTACCTACACCTCACTATCTGAGCTTGACTCATCTCTCTGAAACTCCGTATTTTCGTCTATAAAATGGGGATAATTTCTCTCTCCCAAGCTGATATTAAGAATACAATGAAATAAAATATACATTAGGTACTAGCAGTATGTAGGTAGGCAAGAAAAGCTTCTTGCTTAAAACATGCTTATATTCTGATATAAAAATATTATTTCCACATTTTCTTTTGAAAGTATGTGGTCAAGCTGTTATTAGAGGGTATATCAAAGTTTTTAAAAGACTCAGAGACTAAACCATGAGTTACAGTATAAAGACTCAAAAGCAAAATTTTTAGAGCTAAATTTAACCACTGATTTAAGAGGTAGCATGAACTATCAAAACATTAAAAGCATAGTTGACAGTATTTATTAAATTATAACTTCATCATGTATATACTTACAAACAGCTTTAAGAGAAAAGAGAAAAAGGCAAATGGCAGCTGTGAATAAAGTACATTTGAGGTGGTTTAAGTAATTAAAACCCTTTTGTATTCACGGTAAATATGATTGTATCACAAAACTTATAAGCAACTAAAAACACTATACACTAATCCTACAGAGCAGGTATAATTTCCCAATGCAAAAAAACCTGGAGGAAATCTGAGAAAATAGGTGGCCTAATTTCTTTTTACATTTGGTAAAATGTAAATATCATGTCAGGTTATATCACGATTACCTGAAAATTAAGAGTCAACATGAAATAGAAACTATACCTGAATATAAATTAAACTTTTAAAAAGTAATTGAAAGGGTTTTCTAGTCACTCTAAGAAATATAAATTTGCTTTGGAATTGAAAATTTCCTTCGCTTTGTGTGAAACAGTCCTAAATAAGCTTATTATGGGAAACCCAGGAAATTCCTTTTTAATATATACTTTTTTGAAGATTTTACTTATTTGTCAGAGAGAGAGAGTGCACAAACAGGGGGAGTGGAAAGCATAGAGAGAAGGAGAAGCAGGCTCCCCGCCGAGGAAGGAGCCCAGTGTGGGACTCGCTCTGAGATCATGACCTGAGCTGAAGGCAGCCTCCTAGTCCACTGAGCCACTTAGGTGCCCCTTTTAAATATTTTTTTTAATTGAGGAAAAGTTCTAAAGTTTTAAAGAAAAGAACAACAACAACAAAAAAACTGGGCTGGCCCCTTTTTGCATCCTTCAAACAAAAGTACCCATATTAAATCGATTATCGATTTGTGTCTAAACACAAATCGTACTGCTTGAATTATCTATGTAACTTCATTTGAAGCCAAGGAACAGCTTAGTATCATTTCTGTGACCTGCATTTTCCTCTATTAATTAATGTCAAATAATCATTTCTGATACACAATTTAGCAACTTTATGGACTTTCAGTGTCACTAGTTGCCACAAGAATATGGACCTACAGACCTTACTGGAAGGGAGGGGGACAGTAAACACAATGCTAAGCCTTGGTGACACCTTTACCCATATTTGGTTGGTTTGAAACTTTATTTTTGAAATTCCTTATCTTTTTCTTTGTTGTTCTTTACTTTTTTTTTTTAAGATTTTATTTATTTATTTGACAGAGAGAGATCACAAGTAGGCAGAGAGGCAGGTTGGCGGGGAGGGAAGCAGGCTCCCCGCTGAGCAGAGAGCCCGACCTGGGGCTTGATCCCAGGACCTTGGGATCATGACCTGAGCTGAAGGCAGAGGCTTTAACCCACTGAGCCACTCAGGTGCCCGTTCTTTACTTTTTTTTTTTTTTTTTTAAAGATTTTATTTATTTATTTGTCAGAGAGAGAGTGAATGAGAGCGAGCACAGGCAGACAGAGTGGAAGGAAGAGTCAGAGGGAGAAGCAGGCTCCCTGCGGAGCAAGGAGCCTGATGTGGGACTCGATCCCAGGACGCTGGGATCATGACCTGAGCCGAAGGCAGCCGCTTAACCAACTGAGCCACCCAGGCGTCCCGGTTCTTTACTTTTTAAGAGAACAAACTTTCATAGGCAAAGCACTATCAATATTCATTGTATTAAAAGTACTGTGTTTATGTTTATCCTAAAGCTCAACTGACCAGACACTAAGCTAACCATCCTAGAGAAGCATGACTAAGAGTCTCCATTTCTTATTCTTTTGTTGCTTAAAGAGTCCGATACAATCACTTGCCATTTCTCTCCTCTGTGGCCCAAGACACCTGAGGATGGTCCTCCTGAGCCACAAGGGAAATGTACTCCATCTAATTATGTCTTTAATCGAAGAGAGAGAAAGAGAGAGAATGAAAACAATGCCTCAACAACGTGGTTGATCAGCAATGCTTTCTGTGAAAGAGCATGATCAAAAGAGAAAAATTTCCGACTAAAATGAAACTTGAGGGGCCACCCAGGTGGCTCAGTTGGTTAAATGTCCAACTCTTGCTTTCAGCTCAGGTCATGATCTCAAGGTTGTGAGATCGGGCCCCATATCTGGGCCTTACACTCAGAGCAGCAACTGCTCGGAATTCTCTCTTTCCCCCCGCAACCCCACCCTGAGCTCGTGCTTATGCTCCCTCTAATAAATACAAATCTTTAATTTAATTTATTTATTTACCAGTGAGAGAGTGTGCACAATCAGGGAGTGGGAGAAGCAGACTCCCCAGTGAGCAAGGAGGCCTGAGCTGAAGGCAGATGCTTAACCAACTGAGCCATGTAGGCATCCCATAAAGAAAAGCTTTAATATGGAAGTTGAGGGCGCCTGGGTGGCTCAGTGGGTTAAGCCGCTGCCTTCGGCTCGGGTCATGAGCTCAGGGTCCCGGGATCGAGTCCCGCATCGGGCTCTCTGCTCAGCGGGGAGCCTGCTTCCTTCTCTCTCTGCCTGCCTCTCTGCCTACTTGTGATCTCTCTCTGTCAAATAAATAAATAAATAAAATCTTTTAAAAAATAAATAAATAAAATAAAATGGAACTTGAGGATATGAAATGGAAAGCCCTGTGCATATGCCCTCAGAAGAATGGAACTTAAGAATCAAGGGTCCGATTTCCACTAAATGTCTGATTTAGAGAAGACTGAGACTTATCTCCTAACCAATGAACATCATCCCAAGAATGACTCCCAATTTTCAAGCCAACAAACTTACTTCTTGGGGTCTGGAGGGACTTTCCCCTCTTTGCATTCTGGCTGGACTCTCCCCCATTTGCATATAAGTACACCCCACCTAAAACCCTCAAAGGACTACAAGTAGCTTGTTACAACAAGTGTTTCCCAAACTGCAATTCCTCTGCTATTCCCAAATACACTCAATTTTTGGTAACAAAATAAAACAAAACAAAAACATCACCAATGACACCTTAGGTTTGAATCCCAATTTTGCTTCTAATGAGCTAATAAAAGCAGGTGAGCATCACTGGGCAAGTCAACTGGACCTCTCAGAGCCTTCGGTCCCCCCTACCTAAAATGATAATGTAACAGCAGCTACTTAATAAATTGCTTTTGAGGATTATGTGGATTATTATGAGAAGAACTCAGAGCACCACCTGGCACATGATAAGCCCAATACGCATCCTAGCAATAATAAATCATCTTTCACTTCCAAGGACTTTCCATTCCACCCATACTATGGTTGAAACAGGATCTGTGTTGATAATACTTGTTTCCAGATCTGTGTCTCTACATTGAAACCACACTGATGATTGTTCCATAACTAAGAAATGTACTCAAATATAAGCAAACTACATTTAATTAAACAGATGACTTAAACATATACCTCTTAATTTATGCTCATGTCCCAGCTGGGGTTACATCATAGTTATTACTATTTGGTAATATAATGATATTTATTCAATTAATTTATTTATTTTAAAGATTTTATTGTTCAGTGATCTCCACATCCAATATGGGATTCAAACTCATACCCCTGAGACCAAGAATCATGTACTTCACCAACTGAGCCAGCCAGGCACCCCTATAGTGCTATTATTTTAAATAAGACAAATTTATATATACATATTACAACTGATACAGAAATTACATGTATACAGACAACTGTAATGTGAAGAATGTTCTGTGAATAAGACAATGAAAAAATATCAACTGACATGTTGTTCTACCTAATGAGAAAAAATAAAGCAGGATACTTCTAACTCAATTTTCTTCACATCTTTAATTTACAACTTTTGAGCGTTTTCCTCTGACAAAGCTCATGTTGCAGTACTTGATGGGATCAGTTAATCAAAACTTCCCATTTTTGAGATCAGAATAATTTTTCCTAATTAACTTGTTTAGAAGGCGGCACAAAACGTCTTTGCAACTGTTACAAGATTCAATTAAAAGCAGATGAGTTGAAAGACCTGGTTCTGTTTCACTATATACATTATGGCGTAAGAAATAAAATTTGAATACTTTAAAAATAAAAAGTGGTTTCGTTTCAACTTCAAATCAGAGAATTTAGAGACACTCAGGACATGCTTCACATTCTGACACAAGGAATTTATCCCGGGTTTAAGTTGATACAACGCATGCCAAGGCCAAGAACCATGTCTTGCCAAAAGGAATAATAAATGTTTGTTTTTCCTTTTCTCTCTATCCCTCAAGGTAACCTATATTTATCTCTGCTTCAAATCACTGTGAAAACTTTAACTACCTCATGAAACCTCAACGTGCTATGTAAACAATGATCAGATATATTATTTTCATAACCAGCCCTTGTAATTTAGTAAGAAATAGAACCCTTCATCAACAGAGACCTCAGTAAAAATAATGACTTAATTAAATGAAACACTGAAGCAGAAGTATCACAATAAGCCAAAGATACCAAATGTACTGGAATAAACAAGTAATAACTAAATGCCTCTTATTTGCTATCCCTAAAATAATCACAAAGGCTCAAGAGGTAAGTGTATAGCTCCTAGTGTGGCACGTATAGACTTGCAGGACAGGGGCTCAGGGACTTGAGGATAGCCACCATGGCAGCATGTTTGTGGGGCCTGTGGCCAGCACAGCGGACAGCTTTCCTCTTAAAAATAAGGAGGGGAAAAAAATAAGATGGGAAATAGATAAATGGGGTGAGTGCACATTATGCAATAATGCACTGGCATTTTGGGTATGTTAAAATAAAAATACATTCACAAGATAACAGAAGTATTTTACAAAAGGCTCTTTTATATTTTCAAAAGATACTTTAAAGAGAAAGTGTGAACTGACCATGACATATCATATAAATAAATCAGTGGACAAGTTCAAAGAACTAATAACTTACATGTAAGACAATAACGATTTTATGGAAAATTTTGTGTATTTCGAAGCAGCAGCAACATTAAACACCTAATATCTACATTAGGGAAAAATCTTACGTGTTCCAAAGCATCTAGTTGCAAAAAAAAGATAAACTCTAGATTCCACAAGGTTAGTAAAACAAAGTCTATTTAGTATATAAATAATGCTCATGAAACAAGCCTGATTTGTCTAAAAGATGTTTAAGTCAAAGGAATTTTAAATTTCTAGTCTATTCAAATACAATAGCATGAGTAACCACAATATAGTTCAAAACATGTCAGTTCAAAACTATCTTCTATTTTCACACTTTGTCTTATAATCTATGAAATAAAAGTTTATTTTCTGGACTCTAATAAAACTGCCATTTAATAAAAGAAAGAATTAGAAATCTAGATCAAATCACTTTTTTTTTTTTGGTATTTGCCAGAAAGAGAGAACACAAGAAAAGGGAGAAGAAGGTAGATGAAGAAGGAAGTCCCCCACTGAGCAGAGAGCTTGATATGGGACTCGGTCCCAGGACACTGGGATCATAATCTGAGCCGAAGGCAGACACTTAACCAACTGAGTCACCCAAGTGTCCCTAGATCAAATCACTCTTTGAGTGACAAAGAACTGAAAGAAATTGAGAGATCACCAGTCTCCCTTTCACCCCTACTCTTGTTACACTAATTGAAGTCACCAATTCAATAATTATGACACAGTTGTTCCTTTTGAAAATATTATTTTATAGTTTAAAATCAAGACTTAGAAGTCTTGGTATTCATATAAGGCACTGGTAGGTCTAAACTTCCCCGTTCATCTTTCCACTGAAATTCACCCTGGCCTATGACACTTCTGCCTTTTCTGTCCTTTTCACTTCTCAAGTGTAGCAAAACTGTGCTCCAACTCGCTGACACTAAGAGGTGGCAAATTTCCAGACCTTTAGGTCAAGGCCACAAAATGTCAAGTGTATGACTTTGATTATAAAATATATGTAACTAGCACCAAAAAGTCAAAACTGTTAAAAGAAAGTCCTCAAATTAATCAATTCAAAACCAATTCAGTATCTTTAAATACTTCAGAAAGAAAAAAAAAAAGCAGTGAAGTCAAACAATCCTATAGGCTAGGATACCACAAAAATCAACCTTGCATGCAGACATATATTTAAGAAATTCTTCAAAAGTAAACCACATACATTTACAGTATATGGTTAAATTACCCTTAAGCCATTATTAAGTGCTAAATACATCTTATTCTCCTTTTGTTCTTTTTGGATGGGAAGGCAGGGTGTAACTAGGACAAAAAATATATTTCCGTTGACTGTAGACACCCGTGAATCATTCATGAGGTAGCAAATAATGCTTAGACAACCTAATGCATGGAAGCAGGTTAAAAATCACAATTTGTAAAATTTGCTGTTAACTTCTCTGGATTCCTCCAGTTTATCTGAGTCTTAAGCTAGCCATGGAAGTCTCAATGGAAACATCTATATCCTAAGGCCAAAGAATCACAGAAAAAAAGAAAAGAAAAGAAAAAAAAACCTATTTAATTATATGGATATGGATAATTTCATAAATAAATGTTTAATTTATCCTTTACATCTAGATATGGTAAACAATGGAGAATAACATAAATGATCTGGGCTTCGAAAGTAAACTATGACGTGTTTAGTGGAAGCGGCCTGACATATTTGCTATTTTATCTTTAAGGAGATTCTGGCAAGGTCAACTGACTCAAATTCAACACCTATCCAGAAAATAACATGTGTTATCTTCTAAATAACATGTGTCACTTTCCTTCCAAAGTGAGAGTGAACGGCTTAGCTAAAAATCCTACTATCCCAAAATCAAACACCATGTATTCCTGAAGTTACTGTGGTCTCACTTATGTGAAATTTTGCTTACTATGGACCTTGTCCTTAAAGCTAAGTAAGAGTATACAGGTTTGAACTGAAATCTAAAGGCCATCATGACAAGAACAAAGCAGGAAAACACACTCTGTTAACCATCTATAAACCATTTCTCCCCATTTCCACACACATCCACCCATAGTGCAGTACAGAAAACCACAGCTGAGAAATCAGAGTCCACTCTAACCTTCTCAAACAATTCCCACTCTGGTGCTACCTCCCCCAAGACATGTTAACTCAAAGGATTTATACACATATAGACTGGTGATGCTTTTAATTTTAATGATTTCCCAAAGACTCCAGTTACGGCAAAGGAGTCACACTTAGGAACTTCCAATTAAAAAAAGTATTCTCCGGCGCCTGAGTGGCTCAGTCAGTTAAGCATCTGCCTCCAGCTCAGGGACTCAGGTCAGGATCCCAGAGTCGCAGCAGTAGGAAGTCCTGCCTCAGGCTCCCTGTTCTCTCCCTCGCTCTCAAATCAATCAATCAATCAATCAATCAATCTATCTTTATAAAAAAGAAAAGAAAATTAAGTGATCTCACAGTAAAATGGCTCTAAACTGAAACTCAACTTTCTTATAATCTAAGAAACAGCCTTATGAATTTTATTTAAAAACATGTTTTTATTATTTTTTAAAGATTTTATTTATTTTTTTGTCAGAACACAAGCAGAGGGAGTGGCAGGCAGGAGGAGAAGCAGAGTCCCCACTGAGGGAGCCGGAAGTGGGACTTGATCCCAGGCCCCTGGGATCACCACCTGAGCCGAAGGCAGATGCTTAACCGACTGAGTCACCCAGGAGTCCCCAAAACCATGTTTTTAAATTGCTGTCTGCAATTCTAAATTTTGCTATTCCAAAATTTAAGTCAATCAGAAAAATGAGGCTCCCCTGTATTTCTGGTATGTTTTTCAACAACACTCTACACTTAACAACAACACTCCGCTTGTCTGTACCTATGGAAATAGCAAGGATATGGTTCTAAACAGATTCCCTAGACTCTGTGATTATCTCAACCTGAAGCACAGCACACTTACCTCGGAGGTGTGTACCTTTCCCAGAGTCCACTTTGAAAGCCTTGTGAACTCCATACAAATGAAACATTTACTTACGACAGACAGCTTTTTGTTGTCATTGCTGGTGCTACAACCTCTACTACCGTGGGCAGATTAAGACTTTTAGTAAGAAAAGACATTCACAAATCAATGCTCAGGTTTTTTCTTTAAAAAAAAATCAGAAAGCCAAAATTCAATGTGAAAACACTGAGCAAGGAAATATGGAGTTAAGCCTGTAGCAATATTCCTTTTCCAGTTGAATAATCTGAGGTATTGAAAGTGCTAGTTTCCACGGGACTTAGCATAGTATAGCACAATATAAATAATTAATAAATATTTCCAAAAGGAAGGAGAATCAAAAGGAAAAGAGTCATGGCCCAAACGTAAAAGGAAAGAGGGGAGCAAGAAAGGAAAGGTAAGAGTGCTGAATGAATTTAGCTTTGTGGGGAAAAGTAGGCCAGTCTGTTTACACTAGTGTGTATATAAAAAAGGAGAAAAGTGGAATAGTAAAAATGCTTTCAAAACTGGCCTGTCATCCAAACAGTTTCCAACTGATGGCTCTGTGTCAATAATACCCACTGCAAGGCAATTTCCACCTACCAGTAGGCCTGAGTTCAGCAGTCCGCTCTGCTCCCCGAAACCAGAAGAGTCTACCCAGGGAGGCTAGGGTTAGGATTCCAGCTCCCACAGTTAAATGACTGAGGGCATTTTGGCAGCTGTCAAAATATTTGTTACTTTCCAGATCACAGTGCCTACCATGCTGACATTTCAAAGAAACACCACCAAGTAGCAATACTATTAAATGTCTGCAGATTTGGCCTAAAGCAACATATATATATATTTAAATGCTTTCAATGTTTCTATATATTAATACTGATTTTCAATGGCTCAGATCTCCTATTCAAATCAAGCCACCCTGTGTTCAGGGGACTTTTAGACATCTCTTAGTTAAATCAGGCAGTCAATCATTCATCTCACATCTATGAATGAAGAGGGAATTCAAAACCCAACAAATACTCACTTGAAATGTATTTTCAACTATGTCATAGGTAACATGGACATAATTTCTTTTGTGTCTTGAAATGCTTAATAAGATTTTTAGTATTTAGTACGCAATAAAGTATATTAGTATTACAAGAAGTGTATCACACTTTATTGTACTTTGGACAACTTCCCTCTCCATCTATTAGTATTGAAGAGTTTGGCTCTAACTAGTGGGTGTAAACAATTCTTCGCCCACTCCTCCCCTACCATGTTCTCCCATCCCAAATCTTCTGGCATACAGAAAACAGACTTAAAAATAAATACAAAGTACATATGATTCCACACTGAGTTCATTTTCCATAGTGAAGAGAAAATTACATTTCAAGGCTATATTGTCAAACAGATTTATCTAATGTTTGCTCCTGTTTTGACTATCAATTCTAAGAATATTTTACTGGCTAACTTTAAAAATGCTTAAAATGTGAAAGTGGAATGGAAATACTGATGTAGATATAGATTAAAAAGCACAGTTTGGTCTGTTAAATAAATTTTGACTTTTTAATTCAAACTACAGGATTCCCTTTCCATACACTCAAATCTGAAATTTATATTTGTACTCATAGACACAAACCTGTTGAAAAGTGTGAGGAAATATAATCAATCTTGTTCTCAAATCAAAATTTTTATGATGTATTCAACAACACCGTCTTCAAGAACATTTTGTCCACAATATTATACATGTAAGACTCAAAATATTTTTATATAATGTCCTTCTCAGCCCCGAAACTAAACTAAATAAAGTTCTATTTGAAGTTCTGTTTGAACCAACTCTGCTCTCAAAACCATGCCACTTCATTTCTTAAATAATTAAAAATATTTTACCAGATATAAATTATTTTACCTTTCAAGATAAGGATTCTAAGTAATTCTATAGTCACTACATTTCATACAACCTGTTCTAAGAAAAATGATTCATCTACAAACTATAAATGCCATCTGTAAACTATAATTTCTAATATTTCAAGGGATAAAGAATGCTGATTCATCGCATACCACATTTATAATGGAAAAACGAAACCAAATAGCTTTCCCCCATGTGCTTCTTCCCCGTCCCCAAAAGTGAGCATGAAATGAAAGTGCCAGGATGGAACTTTAGTTCCAACTTAGTAGAACTGTTTAGGTAGTCATTAAATTGTTAATGAGTTGTCATGTTTCACAGTTTGAAATAAAGGTTAAAAGTTAGGACCTGCTAATGAAATAGAAGCAAAATAATGTTTGACTTTTAAATTAATTTTGAAGTCCTCACGTATCAATATGATTTTTCTATATTATACTTACTGCCACAAATATGCTTGTATTCAGGACCATTTAGACATAAAATAGAGCTTGGTGGTTAAAATCAAGGTCTTTGGAGTGGCAAATTGCCACTTACTTGATATGACCTTGGAAAAGTCACTTAACCTCTCTAAGCTTCAATTTCCTTATCTGTTTATTCTAAAGATAACTCAAAAGCACTTACATAATCCCTGGCACACAGTAAGAGACCAATAAGTAATAGCTGCTGTTATTACTATTATCAAGGGAATCTCTGCAAGTTGCAGTTATAAAATTAAATGTGAATAACAAATAAAAGAAAAAACCCTAAAGATCAGACTTAATTCTTTCTATATATGAAAATCATGGTGGCAGAAGAGACCAAAGCCTGAAGAAAGATCAAAAAACAAAACATACAAAACAAACCAAGAAACCAATAATAGCAACCAGTAACTTGGAACACCTAAAGAAAACTGTCAAGGACACAAGGAAATAGGTGGTCTGTATGTATATATATATGTATGTATGTAAGCAAGCTCAATGATCAGTGTGGGGCTGGAACTCACCACCAAGGTCAAGAGAGTAAGAGCAGTATGCTTTACCAACTGAGTCAGCCAAGCATCCCTCCTATAGCTCTAGGATAATGAATTCAAACATCAATATAGACGGTGGAAAAATGACCAAAAAAATCTCCCCAAAATCTCCCCAATCTAGAAACCGAAAACTAAGTAAGGAAGTTAAACTTTGTCTCCAATGACAGGTAGTAGGAAATTTTTAAATTATCTGGTTTTTAGAGATTTTCAATTCCCTCACCCTACCAAGATACCACAAAACCTATCCGATATGGTAGCATAATCCAGTAAGGAAGTAAGTAAGAAGTTCTCAGACCTGCTTCAGGTTTGTCCGTAACTTGAAAGAACCTTCTAGGGTAGTGACAAAATAAATAGAGAATTGGAGGCATTATCCTCTGAATTCTATCCTGATTAAGCATACTTTAGGACAGAAAATATGCAACACCGGTAATTTTTCAGAACATTTAAGACCCATATACTTTATCTGATACAAATTAATTTCATATTTAAAAACAGTATAAAAACTATTTCTAGCTTTTATTTATAGAAGCAGAGTTCAATGACTCTGAATATAAATAAATTCTTAGTATTTACTACCCAATAAATAAGCAAACATTCATTCAGTCTTTCCCATATACCAGGTGCTATTCTACAAGTCAGGGATACCATTTTTTTCACCAAGACAAAAATGGTCTCAATTTTCATGTAGCTTATATTTTCGTAGGGAAGACTATAAAAAAATAAGAATATATCATGATAATAAATATCATGATAAAAATCTATCAGGATTGTGTATTAAGAAGTGACTGACAAGCTATTTCAGACTAGTTGGACAAGAAAAGCCTGCTCATTAAATTTAAAACATTTAGCTCCATTTGCTGCCACAATCAACAGTAGCTATTCTTTTATTTATATACAAAAAGAAATTTATATACAAATGCATGGGACATTCTCTATCACCTCATCCAATGGGTATGTGTAAACTCTTCCCAAATATACACAGTAAACACTGATAAATGGTAAGATCACCTGACCTTCAAATTCATTTCTAAACATATTCCCACAGAATTTTTATAACACAACAGAAATGCTGAGAAATGTACATTTTGTTTCTTATTTATATTTGCTTTGTTTACAATTTATTTTGCTGAACTATACTTTTTAAATATTTGAGTTTACTTAAAAATCAAAATATTCCAACAGAATGACTGAACTTTGACTCACCTGTGCCTGTACACAGTGCAGAAGATCTATAAATCTGTAGCCAAATCCAAGAGAAATCTGCAATGCAAACAAACAAGCAAACGTGAATAAAAAGACCCAGAATCCTCTCGGACTCATTAAGGTGGATGTGATTTTTACAACCAATATAAAAGTAACTCATTAATAACATCTCGCCATTAAATTGCATGATAAATCAAGAAGTAGACTTGCTGCATTACTTCTATTTTGTTAAAAAAAAAAAAAAGTAAAATATGTAAAGCCTCATTTCATTGTGAATTATGAGGTGTCTAGTCTACATTTTGAGTTCCCACCATAATTCTTACTACATTTACTTGTATCTGCTTAGGTCTCATCAGGAGCACTGGAAGCTGAGAAGCAGAGACCAGAGATCCCTATGTTGAGACCGCCCCCTCTGGACCAGCCCAGCATCCAGTGCATAATAACACAGTGCATGGTAAATGTTGGCTAAGTAAACAAATAAATAAAACTCACATTTGCAATCTGAATTTGTTGATTCATAGTTTACTGTAAGGAATCAAAAGGCTCGAAACTGTCGAAATAAAAATCTAAGTCATAATTATATAAAGAAGTTCAAAAGTGACGGAATAATTTATCTCAAGAAAAAACTTGAGGGAAGCCTGGGTGGCTCAGTCAGTTAAGCGGCTGCCTTTGGCTCAGGTCATGATCCCAGCGCCCTGGGATTGAGTCCCACATTGGGCTCCTTGCTCGGCAGGGAGCCTGCTTCTCCCTCTGCCTCTGTCTGCCATTCTGTCTGCTTGTGCTCGCTCTCTCTCCCTCTCTCTCTCTGACAAATTTAAAAAAAAAAAAATTTTTTTTTAAAGAAAAAACGAGTAAAATGATGCAAAAATGCCATAAATATATGTGACATATAAATATGCCATATAAGTCACATATATGAATTATATGTACATATATGACAATCTTAACATTTTACAAGAGCAAATGTAGGTAAGGAAGAAATAAGCATTTAATCATGAAGGCACCTGCTCTTCTGCATGTATCTTTGAGAACAAAGACTTTGTAACTCCAAAGGAACCTGCAGCATTTTTTCTGATCCACACAAGAACCATTTCCACTGCACTAAAGAATTTTGTTTCCAAGATGCACAGTAAGGAATACAAACAAGTACATGCTTATGTTGTTTTCTGTGTATTAATGTTTACTACTTTAAATCTAAAGAGGTCTAAAGGGGAAGAAAAGAGAAAAAAGTCCATTTTGAGTTTTACCAGGACCTGATCGGGCTGGAGATCTGGAGATCATCCAATGTAATGAAATGCAGCTAGGGTGTTAGAGATGATTCATGAAAAACAAAAAGAAAATCTGTATGCAAATAAGAAGTTATCACAGTAAGTAAAACGAATGGATTCTCCTCAAGTGGCAGTCAGTGAGCAGTGAGCAATAAACTGTTATGTAATAGGAGTCATCAATTCTTTCTGGCTCTGCTAGGCTAAATGTATTCATTATGCTGGCCTACTTAAGCAACAACTACTTCTATACCAACAACTAATTCGCTCAAGGACATCACACTATGCAACAATCAACAGCCAAAAGTTGTGACTTTTAGTAGGAGTGATGTTATTAAACTATTACTGCTTGATCTACAATTTTCAGTAAGTTTTCACTCATGTGCTAAGAGAGTATGAGAAGGTGCCAACATACCCATGCTGATAAAAGATATAGGACACATAAAGGTGTGGATCATTTCCACAGTACAGAATATCTTAGTGTAACATTCTGAATAAGAAGTATTAATAAAATATTTAAAAACACAGAATCACAAAATGTCTTAGAAGTTACTAAGGGAAAATCTCAGTCATTTAAGCCAGTAGTGCGGGCAGTAACAATTCTGCCAGAAAGCCACATCGCTCTACTCTCGGCAGCTTTTCACCAAGTTCCTTCAGAAATGCATTTCAAGGAAGGGAGAGGGGAAGAAGTCTTTCCTGATCCTGGCAGACACAAGGGAGGCAGGAACCTTACAAGAAAGGGTGGAGGGATACATGTCACCTTCTTCTTTCTTACTACCATTGCTATTTCCACGGTAGAGCTTAAAAAGACAAACTGCCTCTCCACAAAGCAAAGGGTCACCGTTAAAAGGCAGCATGGAGGGGTGCCTGGGTGGCTCGGTCCATTAAGCCTCCGATTCTCGGTTTTCAATTGAGGTCAAGATCTGAGGGTGGTGAGATTGCTCAACCGTCAGCATGGCATCAGCTTGAGACTCTCTCCTTCTGGTCCCCCCGCCCCCAAATTCTCTCTCTAAAATAAGTAATTAAATATTAAACAAAAGAAGAAGAAGAAGAGAAAAGAAAAAGAAGACAGCATGAAACGGTGGAAAGAATCTCGTATGGTTAAGCATCATCAGACAGACCAGTTTCGAAACCTGGCTTTATCATATAAATACTGCTGCTGTTAATATTATTCTATCATTAGCAGCAGCTTAGGTATGTGACGTAGGAAGTATTACTGTGAACTCAAATATAAAATGAGGATAATAATGTCCTGTTTGCAGCAGTATTAAATGAGATGATTACATAAAGCACCTGGTATAGAGTAGGCATTACATTTATCCTACCAAGTATATGATCCTGCTAAATTATGCTAGCTCTGTCAAGTAACCCAACGAAATGATGAAAAAGTAGAAGCTTCAGGCCTGTCCTACCCTCAGTAACCACTTTTCCTTGGAACGTCCTAATGGCCTTATCTGCTGATAACCCTCCAGAGAGACTGCTGGGAAATTTCTGAACCAGGGCTACCTTAAAATGACATCAACAGTTGGGAAAAAAAAAAACTACCTAATTTCAAATATTACTATAAAGTTCAATCAAAACAGTGGGGTATTAGCATAAGGCCAAACAACAGAAGAGAACACAGTCCAGGAACAGTCCCACACATTTATATCAATTTATATTCAACAAGGTCCCAAGTAATTTAATGAGAAAAAGTCAGTCTTTTCAACAAATGATGCCCAAAACTGTTATACACATAGAGAGGGAAAAAGAACCTTGACCTTTACCTTGTACCATGTACAAAAATTAACTCAAAATGGATAGGAACATAGACCTAAAAGTAAGAACTAAACTACAAAACCTGTAGGAGACCATCTTAGAGAAAATCATTTTAGATTAGGAAAAAATTTTTAGCTATTATACCACATAAATGCATGTATATTTTAATTGCATAAAATAAAAATGAAGACCACAAAAGAAAAAACCTGATAAAATGAAAAATGGTTTGGAAGTTTCTCCTCCTATAACCCAACAATTTCATACCAATGTGTGTTTTCACTTCTCTTGGGGACAGATGACCATACAAGCAGTTGTGCAAGGATGATCCTAGCAGTTATGTTTAGAACAGCTGGAAAGTGCAAACAACCCAACTGTTTATCTTTGGAGGATGGATTTTCTAGAATGCAGGACACCATGCATTGGAATACCACTCGACAACAAGGAGTGAATGACTGGTGAATGCAGCAACATGAACCTTAAAAACACGTGCCAAATCAAAGAAGCCAAAGATAACATGTTATGTAATTCCATTAATTTGAAATTTCTAGAAAAAGTAACACTACAGAGGGAAAAACAGGTTAGTGCCATCCTGAGTTAAGGAACAGAAGTGGGGAGTGCCTGAAAATGGATACAAGGGAACTTTCGGGCTGACAGACTGGTTCTAAAACTAGATTGTGGGTGATTCTAAAGAAAGATGTGTAGGAAACACAAGGCACACATACCTGCGTACGTTCACTAAAACTCATCCTATAATACCCTTAAAATGGGTGCATTTCATGCTATGCAATTTATACCTCAATTTTTTCAATGCTCAGTGGGTTAAAGCCTCTGCCTTCGGCTCAGGTCATGATCCCAGGGTCCTGGGATCGAGCCCTGCATCGGGCTCTCTGCTTGGCGGGGAGCCTGCTTCCTCCTCTCTCTCTGCCTGCCTCTCTGCCTACCGGTGATCTCTGTCTGTCAAATAAATAAATAAAATATTAAAAAAAAAAAACCACTATGTACCTGCCCTTTCTTCCTAGGTGATAGTTATGATTACTGTGTCACTAAAGGGATGTAAGGGACAAAGGCAGTTCTATGGGTTTTTTTTTTTTAAGATTTTGTTTGACAAAGAGAGAGGGCTCACAAGTAGACAGAGAGGCAGGCAGAGGGGAAGAGGGAAGCAAGCTCCCTGCTGAGCAGGGAACCCAATGTGGGGCTCGATCCCAGGACCCTGAGATCATGACCTGAGCCCAAGGCAGAGGCTTAACCCACTGAGCCACTCAGGCACCCCGAAAAAGGCAATTTTAGTAGCAAATGGTGCAAACATCTGACAAGGAGAGCATCAACTTGGCTACACAAATAGCACATCATGACTTTGAGGCAAAAAAACCAGGACTGAGCACACATCGCATGGAAAAAGATTGCTGACAACATTAAACCTACAGATTGATGATTTTTCAAAAGGTAGCAGAGGGTTAGGAGAAGATAGCCTCCATTCTCTCTCTCTCTCTCGATCTATCTATTTACATGAAGAGTTAGGAACAGAGCCAGAGGAAGCAAAGCAAGCTAGGAAGAAAATGAAGTGACATCTGCGATACCAGCTAAAAGAGCATGTCGTGCGACCAAAATGAGAGATGGGCCACAGACTGCTGTTCTGTGTACCAGCACCACCGCCATCATCATCGTCAATCACTGCTATTTCTTAAATGCTTCTGGCAGAGGGCTTTATATAAGTTACCCACTTTCATCCTCCTGACATCTCTAAGAGGCAGGTATTGCTACTCTCACCTCCATTTTGTAGATATGGAAATGTAACTGACAAGTGAAGCACTCTGTCCAAGGTCACGGGACTAATGCAGTGGTAGTACGATAATTTGTTTTCTTTTGGCTTAAAAACATAAAAACTCTCAAATAACTTAACAGACATGCCTTTTTAAAAAAAATTATTTATTTATTCATCAGAGAGAGAGAGAGAGAGCATGAGAGAGCAAGCACAAGCAAGGGGAGGGGGAGGCAGAAGGAGAAGCAGACTGCCTGCTGAGCAGGAAACCCTGTCAGGGGACTTGATCTCAGAACCCTGAGATCATCACCTGAGCTGAAGGCAGATGCTTAACCAACTGAGCCACGCAGGGACCCCAGAGAACATATCTTTAATTGGGCATGTTTCAAACTGTAATACATCAAGAGGAAAGTCATACTTTCAAGACTTAATTATGAGAACTATTTCAGATTATTAAACAAGACAATGTATTTTTATTTTATCTCTATTACATACATTTTATATAATATGAAAAGGTAACCTAAAGTATGGCTTCCACAAATTTTAATAAAATATTATATTAAATATTAAGCAATATAATATTAAATATGTAAATGTTCTTATTAATTACAAAATATTATAATATTAAGATCCCAAATTTGATGTGTTGCAAAAGTCTTAATAATATAAATAATGTATAAAGAATGTGGACTATATAAGGTATAATTCTTTCCCAATTATTAAGCTGATGCTAAAAATAACACCTAGACTACTCAAGAATAATTTATAAGGTAACTGATTAACTTCTATATATACTTCAGACAGCTTATGTTTTCTTTGTTTAAAAGTCTCTACCTACTCTGCAGACAATGACTCTTAACTAATTAAACTCTTTAACAAATAATTCTCATTTTCCAAAGTCTTTTAAGAGGCTCAACAGTGTCATCTAAAGACTGCCTTAAAATGACATTTAGTTCATAACTTTTGTATTAACATTAATTGACCTTGTAATTATTCTTTCCAACTACTCATTCTGCCTATTATACATCTAACTTAAGGTTCTTAAACTTGAGGTTTTGCTTAGAGAAATCTTCTGTTTTTGAGAACTCGTGCCTAAATTACTGAAGCCCCATCTTAAGATATTCTTTTGTTACTTTAATTCAGTTTAATAAAATGCTTTCAGTTCAGTTAATTGTAAGTTAAAACAAGTAGAGACTTAGATTTATAATTGAATAACTTCTACACTAAATGTAAAAAAAAGTTCGAAACAAATATATAGGAAAGGATATATCATCAGTTTAAAAATCCCTAAGCAAAATTTAAATAAATAAATAATAATAAAAAATTCCTAAGCTACAGGCAGGTGCACATATATAATTGATGTATATGATATAGTGAAAAACAGCCTACCCATCAAATTCATAAATCTCATATGATCAATTCCTTTCATTTTTGTCTCTCACAATGGTCCGAACCAAAGAAAATAAAGCAACTATCATAAAACAGTAACTCTTCAAAGAATAGTATTCTTGTCCAGAGACAGACTTACAGGAAAAATTAATGTCATACATGTAGCTGAATGAACAAGGCTCACATCTGGAAGAGAACTAAAGATACTAATTTGGAGTCACTGGGGGCGCAGGGGTAAAAAAAAAAAAAAAATTGTGGAGTCACTACCATAAATATCGCATTTACATCCAAAGAAATGATTAACATTACTTAGGGAGAAGACAGAGGCAGAAAGAAGACCAGCAAAGACAGGTCCTACAGAGTCCAAGAGGAGACAGTTCCAAGAAGAGAGTTCTCCATGCTACTCAGAATTCCACGTTTCTACTTGCTCTGGCAAGCTGAACGTGCTGATGACCTTCCTAAGACATTTTCACTGGAATGACAAAGATACAAAGCAGACTGAAGAAACTGAGAGTATTGACAAATGAATAGGATACAAGGATTTTGGCACAGCATGTGCAAATGATTACTATCATTATTACCTCATGCTGAGGTAATATGATTACTATCATTATATACCTCATGTATATCCTGCAAAATTAATCTTCCCCTCTAGACTGTGGGCTTCTTGAGGGCAAGCCTAAGGTTTCGTCCCCCCCCTTTGGTTAAGGAAACAACCTGCTGCTAGATTAGTGATTTTTAAACAACGCTCCTACAGAAGTCCTGGTGCTCTAATTAGGGAGCTTAGGCCCAAAATTCACACAATAATACAGTCTTCAATGGAATTATGGGAAAGAATAGAAAAAACAAGTTACTGAGCAGAAATTAATCTTTCTTAAACAAAGATATAAGGCTCAGAAATGACTCCCAACCAAGACTACAGCATGCCAATCTGACAACCAATCAGTCTTCCCAAAATAAAAGGCCCCAACATGCAACAAGTAGAATTTTAACTGTTTTTCTCCAAATAATGCAGATAATCTTTGCCTGGGATGTTTCCTTTCATTCTCCTTAAAATGAAAATAGCTCCTGAAGCTTACTGTATATACCAGAATAGTAGAGGATTTCCACATATTATCAGTTTATTTTTCACAACAAACCAGTTTGAGAGAAAATGTCTACCTTCCCTAATAAAATGTATATCCTGCAAATATCAACAGTAGAGGAAAGAAATCCACTTAGGGAGAGAAAATAAAATAGGACTGTGGACTCTTCTCATAAACTTACCTTCTCCTGAGGTTTTCCTCCCTAATTAATGCTGCAATGACCACTCTGACTGATACAAAATGAGCCTACAACCCTTCCCTAATACCCCTGAGGACAATGCACACAAGCCTGTGTAAAACTTACCTCAGTACCTCAGTACCATGGAGCAACAAGAGGTAAGTAACTGTACCAAAGCAACACAAACTACACAATCTGCCTACACAGGGCAGGGACACCATCTTCACCCCCAGCACTAGCAGTAATTTCAAAAACCAGCCTCACAAGGACCAGCACAAACTTTCTGTCCCCGCTCTGAGTTTCTGTTTTTCTCTCTCAGGACAGGCCTCTTTCCCCAAATCATTGTCAAAGTCAGTTCCCATCTCCTAAAAGGGGCGGGGCAGGGGGGGAGGGGGCTCACCTTTCAAAAGCATATGACCATATTAAGCTAATCATCATTTCAACACAATAAAAGCAATATTCATTAGTTCCCCCTACATACATACACACACACACAGAGTAAGAAGGAGGATAGGAGTCTTCTTAAAAAGATGTTCTGTCACACCTATTTTTTTTTTTAAGATTTTATTTATTTATTGACAGAGAGATCACAAGCAGGCAGAGAGGCAGGCAGAGAGAGAGAGAGGAGGAAGCAGGCTCCCCGCTGAGCAGAGAGCCCGATGCGGGACTCGATCCCGGGACCCTGAGATCATGACCTGAGCCGAAGGCAGCGGCTTAACCCACTGAGCCACCCAGGCGCCCCCATCACACCTATTTTATAATCAGGAAAAGGTAACACAGTTTCTCTAAAGTTATAGGACATGTGATGGAGCTGGTGTCAAGCCTATGACCACCTGGCTCCTGGCATTAAGTTTGTACCACTCTGATCACCTGCTAGGCAGCACCAATCTTTAAAAAAATAAATAAAAGCAGAGGGGAAAGTAGCTAGCAAGCCCTAAATGGTACTTTTCAAAAGCTGAAAACAGTTTACACATATGTATAATACATGTTCATGGTTGTGATCTTATGTCACAGGTAAGTTTTTAAAAGTAAAATTATAAATTTATATAAAATAGTTAAATGTAGCAATATTTTACAGAGTTCCAGCAAGAATATGGTATTCCAAAAATGAGTACCAGATTCCTAAGAAAAAAGCTATGCAATTTACTATGTTGGAAAATGGAGAGCTTATCCCTGGAGTACAGTTAGTACCTAGTCAAATGTTTATTGTCTGTCTGTATGATCTCACTGAGTCAACCCATGGATCCAACTGTCACTCAGAAGAATTATTACCAAAAAAGATATTTCATCAGAAATTTGCTTTATTGTGTGGGTCTATATAGTTTCCTATTCTGTTAAAAAATGTAAAATGCAGTTTTTCATTTTGCTGCATGTCTAGGTTCTGACAAAAACAGTGAAGAATATTGGAGGAAATGGGAATCCTGTGGCATTAGCACCATTCTGAATAAAAATTTAGCTCTGGAAGAAACTTGAAAATAACTTGTTTTAACTACTCGTTTTAAAGAGGGAAACTAAAGTTCAAAGAGATTAGTACTTCACTAGTACCTGACAATAACAGTACCTCACCCCATCATCTTACTAAAGCAGTTTCTATGAACCCCAAAACAAACACTACCTTAAAGACACTGGTTTTCCCATCATATCTTAACTACTATAGAAATCATCATCAAATTTATGTGTCAACCTTCACATCACAGAAGGGCATTACATACACTAAAATGTATGACAGGTAACTTAGTTGTGAATCTAGAACATGTAAGAAAACATCTAACAGGGACGCCTGAGTGGCTCAGTGGGTTAAGTTGCTGCCTTCAGCTCAGGTCATGATCCTAGGGTCCTGGAATCAAGTCCCACATCAGGTTCCTTGCTCAGCAGGGAGCCTGCTTCTCTCTCTGTCTCTGCCTACCACTCTGCCTGCTTGTGCACTCTCTCTGACAAATAAATAAGTAAAATCTTTTTTTAAAAAAATCTAACAATACAAAATATACAGGGTAAGGAGGAGAACTACTTTTTGTTAAGTATCAGGTATCAGCTGCTGTGATACAATTGTTAGCAGCATTATTTTTACTATTTCCCACAAACAGGTTTCATTCACATGGCATCTATCAATTCCATTTTGCAGGTGAGGAAACTAAGTCAGAGAACTTAAGTGATTTGCTGAAGTTAACCAAGAGGAAGAACTAGTAGTGGGATCTCTGTTCTTCTGAATTCAAGCCCTCCACTCTCCTCTGTTGTTTCCATCTCAGTTCCTTCTCCCGGGCTCCACTCCTCTGCACTTCTAGCCCTACCCACCATCTTCCTCCCCACACAGAAAAAACAATTTGGTGTCAAGGAGATGCTTTCTAACATCCAGCTATTACAAAAATAGCCACAAGCATCAGTCACCCAACAAATTCACTCAGTACGACCCACTGAGTTGCCCCAAAATGCGTCACTAACAAGATTATTCAATTATCGGCCTGTTATGCCTATAGAAGCAAAGAAAACGGAAGAAAATACTACTATTGCAGGCTAAAAGACAGGTGTGAAGAAAAATTTTCAAGAGCTGTGACAAGAAGAGAACTTTATCCCACACAAAGAATTGAATTAAAAAAAAAAAAGAAAGCAATTCTAAAATCTGTGGAAGAGCTAGGAAAACAACCCGTGGTGGCTGAATTTTTCCTCCATCTGGGAGCCTCAAAGTCCAAGAGCATAAACAAATGTCCACAAAATTTTCTAGTATCATATTTTTGTTCCAATGATAATCTAAAATTACTTATATAGATATGCTAAATCATATGGATAACCATTATTATCACTGATGACTTTCTGTCATTTCATTTCAGTACTCGCATTTATGCTTACAGGTGGAGTAAGACTAAGACTAGCATTATTTCAATGTCTTTCATACCAAGTCTTGAGAAACAAAGCTTCCTGTTAGTTTAAGGAAAGACAAATAACAGGAGAGATGTGAAGTATCTTCACACGAATAATAGGATATGCTGAACTGGATGGAACCTGAGCTCAGCGGATTGCAAACAGCAACTCTGTTACGACCAGACAACACTGCCTGGCGCTGGTAATTTAAATCTTATTTTGTTTTATAGGTCCTAATGAAACTAACACCTTTCTGCACTGAAAAGGAATCGAGTAACATAGACTAAAATGGATGTTTCTCAGAAGGACCATTACGTCGGTTAATTCCCCCATGGTTTACATAATAAATATGGCTATGAAATGTAGATTTTGAAAAATCCTTCAGGTACAACTTTTTTTTTTTTTTTTAAATTCTGCTGACAGATCAAAATAAGGCCCTACCAGAGTGGTTCCTAAGATGTCTGTGTACAGCTCAAGAACAAAGCTTTTCCAGGTTTAAACCTAAATGAGGGAAAAAAATGCAGAGGTTTATTTTTCTATAGAGGTAAATTTTATTAAATTTTAGCATTCTCCTTTATTATTAGATTGTGAGCTTATTATATTGTGGGGTTAAATTTTCCTTCTTTTTTTCTGAAATGGTGGTTGTAGCTCATGGTCATTTTTTTTCATGTAATAACTTGACAAAATTCAAAATTTGGCAATCCTGTCATCAGTTCCCTAGATTTGGGGGGAGATTTTTTTTTTTTTTTAAGATTTTATTTTTTTATTTGACAGAGAGAGAGAGAGGGATCACAAGTAGGCAGAGAGGTAGGCAGAGAGAGAGAGGGAAGCAGACTCCCTGCTGAGCAGAGAGCCCGATAAGGGGCTTGATCCTAAGACCCTGAGATCATGACCTGAGCCAAAGGCAGAGGCTTTTAACCCACTGAGTCACCCAGGCGCCCTAGGGGGAAATTTTTAATAACACATAGATCAAGATCTCTAAGTACCACTGCCATCTAGTATGAAATGGTGTATTTCTACACACACTCACATGCACACACGCACACAGAAATATAAATATAGGTACTCCCTTCTGGCATCATGGGGAAAATTCATTTTGAGCATGAACTCCCAACCAAAAAGTTCTTGCTTCTACCCAAAGAAATTTTTAACGCTCCTCCCTAGCACAGGTCTAAGACAAAGAGCACTCCAGGCAGTCAAGCCACAACACAGTGTGGAGACTGGAAGAAAGGAGCTACCATCAGGTCCCTAAGTACTTAACAGCAGACGTTTTGCTGAACATCCTATAATAAAAACACAACCTAATAAGGTTAATAGTAACAATGGCAAGTAATACATAAAGACTAGAAACTGGAAGACTCATGACAGCAATAAACTCTTTGCCACTCCTCCCACTGAGAAGTGAAGAGTAACTGTCCTCCTCCTGATACTGGGGTTGCCATAGTGACTGGCCTGACCAACACACTAATGCAGAAGTGATATTCTGGAACTTCAGAGCTTTGAACCTGCAGCCTAGGACTTTGGAGCCCTTTATCTCAGAGTCTGAGCTGCTACATATGTCTGACTACCTTGAAACCTCCATACTATGAGGAAGCCCAACCTAGTCATGTGAAGAGGCCATAAGAAAAAGATATGCTCAGCCAGCCCCCCAGCCGTCACAGCTCCTAACAGTTCCTGGTCTTATCAGCTGAGATTCCACATATCATGGAACAGAAACAAGCCATCCCTGCCAGGCCCTGTCCAAATTCCTAACCCCAGAATTAGGAGACATAATAGTTTAAGCAACAGATAACTAGAATAAAAACTAACAGCTTTTCATAAATAGTAATAAAGACGTTAAAGCAAAAAAGGAAATGTCTCAGTTAGACTAGCTAGAAACCAGAATGGTATCAGATACAAAAGAGGATTATGGTACATAAAATAATATAAATCCATTTATTCACTTATCCAACAAATATTTAAAATACCAGGACCTATCAATAGGGATATACACAGGCTCTGCAGATGTTTAAAAAAAAAAGTTCTGACTTCAAGGAACTTACAGACTAGAAAGTATTATGTATAACAGTGTCTTCTTGTATACCTTTTTAATGTTTTCCACAAAAATAACATAATCAACAATTCAGATCAAACTGCTATGCAAACCAACCTCATAAGAGTGACTTGGGGTTCGTCTATGAGACGGAAGTGAAGATTGAATCAAAATCCCACAAAAGGTCACTTGCAGTTTGCAGTATCTAAGCATGCCTTAGGTAACTATAGTATACAATAAAATGTCTGGATTCTCATTTCAGACTATAAATTCAAGGCATGCGTAGCTAATCCTTTTTATTTTTCCTTCATAAAGTATCAGGTTAAAGAACCTTTTAGAGCTATTATTACAAATGTGCCGAGGAGACTTTTTCTATCTTACTGCAGTCGAGATTCGGGGACCCAGAATGGGCAAAGCAAGCAGGTCAGCAGTATGTTGTTGTTTTAACAAGATTTATTTCTGTCTAGGTGTGCTACAGTTTAAACAAACAAACTTACTATTCCAGTGACTAAAATAATTTTAACTGCTTCTTTTATTAAAGCATAGACAATTTAACCTTTCATATTATTCTGAGGGTTCTAAAATTATTCACACTTTTTCTATTTACAGTATTTCTTTATTCAAATTTCACACGAGGTCAAAAAGAACACAGAGAAAATTATTTTAAAAGTTTTTTTTTTTAAACTAGGTATTTTTAAATACAGAAAAATGTTTGATCTCATGTTGTAAAAGAATGCAACAGTAAATAAATATGTTCATGGCCTCTTGGCCCAAAGACCATAGCAAGCCTTAAAATCATCGGCACCTAACAAACCACCTCTGTAGAGGGTACTCGGCAAATATGCATTGACTGATAACACATTTATTCAATACCCAATTATTTTTTAAGTGTGCCCAATAAAAATAAGCAAAGCTATTTTCTGTCTCAGTAAATATTTGAGGCAAAGAAAAAAAGGATAATATTTTCAAAAGTGGTCACAAAGAAACATACCTTCTCATTTTCTCTTCAAAACACTGAAAGAGGTATGGTGGAGAGGGTCTGTTAATAAATTCTATGTGCTCTAAACGTCAAAATAGTAAAGGTGTGACAAATAATAAATTATAAATGGCCCGTGTTTATCTCTTCTCTCATAATTTCAGTTTTAGCACATTACACAGTAATTTGTCAAAATTTCCTTTTTTAAAACATGACACAAAAGAAAAAAAAAATCTACTGCTAAAAAGCCATTCCTTAATATTTTAGCCAAAATATACTATTAAGTCAAAACAGAGCAGTGAATGAGAATTAGGACTTTAAAAATGATAATACTAACATCTCATTATAAAAAGTAACAATTATCTGGGAGGAAGATACTCAAGAATATCCGACTCAACAGGTAGCTCTTTGTTTCTCTCTTCTAGACTGCTTGGGAGGCTAGCATGGAATAAGAACTTGCGTCAGGAGACCTGGCCGTCCTCCTAGACTTCCCTACAAGACTCAAGGCCAATCACTTACTATCTCTTGGCTTCAGTTTCTCAGTAAAAAAACAAGAGTGGCACAATTCTCTCCAAATCCCACTTTAGCTCTAAAAAATTCTACTGTCTTTGGGACGCCTGGGTGGCTCCGTTAAGCGACTGCCTTTGGCTCAGATCACAGGGTCCGGGGATCGAATCCCACATCCAGCTTCCCCACGTCTGCAGAGAGCCTGCTTATCCTTCTCCCTCTGCCAGCCACTTCCCCTGCTTGTGCTTGCTTGCTCTCTCTTTTTCTCTCTCTCTGTCAAAGAAAAAATAAATCTTTTTAAAAAATAAATAAATAATACTGCTGTCCTCAAATAAAGGGCCATTAGTCAAAATAAATAGGGTTTGAAGACACCTGCATCTTTTATTTGCTTAATATTAAGGCATAACCATTTCCCTAATTTTACATTAAACTTAACAAGTTTCAAACACTTAGAGATTATTTTTCTCTTATTTTATCTTTACAACAATTCTATGAGGTGGACTTTGAGTATGTAATAATTATATGTACTAGGCAAATGTCAAAGAGGAGGTTCGCCGGGATTATGTGATTTGATTAAAGTCACTCAGCAGCCCCTCCAGAAAAGCCTAGAAATCTGATCTTCTGATTCCTGGCTTTGCTTAAACTTCTAGAGCAAGCAACTTTTAAACTACAAAATAAATTATATACCGGTAAGAAAGAAAAAATATGGTGCTATTTTTGAGTGGCTACATTGTTTCTTTAAATCTTAATATCCTAGATCTTAAATCCCCTAAGATAACACAATTTGGGGCCTTTATGCCTCAAAATTATTTTTTTTAAAAATGCCATAGGCTTAAATGTGTCATAAAAATTCTGCCATATATCAAAGTTCTCTAAATTGATGTACATCCCTTGACCAAAAGGGCTAGTGGTAAAATAAATTTGAAAATATATGTAAATTAATAGTGTACATAAGCTTTTCGGTTTCATGTACTATTTTGCAAATGTGTTGATCAATACACACTTCAAACATTTTTAAAAATACCAACTCAGGGCGCCTGGGTGGCTCAGTGGGTTAAGCTTTGGCCTTTGGCTCTGGTCATGATCTCAGGGTCCTGGGATGGAGCCCTGAATCGGGCTGTCTGCTCGGCGGGGAGCCTGCTTACCCCTCCTCTCTCTCTGCCTGCCTCTCTGCCTACTTGTGATCTCTCTCTCTCTCTCTCTGTCAAATAAATAAAATCTTTTAAAAAAATACCAACTCACACTCTAAAGCACTTTTATTCCAATGAACCCATCTTTGAAAATATTTCTGTACATTTTTTAAAAAAGAAAATCATTTGCTAAGCAAAAAAAAAAAAACAAAAAACAAAAAACAAAACTATAGTTTTCTCTTACTTCCCCAGCATATATATATTTCCTGAAAAGGTGAAGTATCTTAAAAGTGTACATTTAATGTGACAGTGTTTCTCTTTATTTTTCCTGGAAAGCTGCTAATCCAATACTGTACTTCACAATAAACAGCAACTTAGAGTAGAGAAACTACTGCAAAAACCTTCTCAAAATCATAAAGTGTGCTCTTGGTGATACAAATGACATCACCTGAAAACACTACCCTCAGCAGTCATACTCAACAATTACCCAGAACTGACACTGAAGGACTTTAGCAGAGACCACAATTCAGATAGAAGCATACACTTCGAAAAGGTATTAGCAAAGACATGTAATTAGGGGAAAATATTCATTACAGCAATAATATTTGAACCAATCTTAAAATATTATAAGGATTCATGTCTAAAATCGAGAGCAAACATTTGCAAGTAAAGGGTGAATCAAATTACTTAATCACTGGGCCCCAGTTAACCTAACAGTTAACATGGAAGTAACTATTGTAGGTGTGGGTTTTTTGCCCTATTTATAAAATAGCAAACTCGGAGGCAAAGGCTAATTAGCTAATCTGAATGTATCTTGTACTCCTGATTTTGTAACACTTGATGAATTTATTTATGTCTCAAAGGAATGAGACATTTATAACCCTTCCTCCAGACAACTACGAATTCTCTAATACAAATTAACTAAATACACTTTCTTCTTACTTCCATCTAATGATGTTTAGCAGGTCCAAAAATACTTTCATATGCTTTTGGAAATATAAGGCAGCTTAGGAACTTGAGCTGTTTTTAGTAATGGTATTTTAAAAGTGGTAGAACTCACCACTTCAGGCAAAGAGGTATGACTTGTCACTGGTAATAGCGGTAACATGGCAGAGTAAAGAGAGCTATTTTGAGAAAATAAGAGATTGTGGCTTCTAGTCTCAAACCTCACTCTTCCCCTCATATATATAAAATTTAATGCTTATGTAATTCACAAATTAAATATGTTTAAAAATGAAAGAAACTACAGCAGAATAAGTTATGTATTCATTTTTAAAGTTACATCAAAAAAAATCTTTTTTAGGAATAGAAGCAGTGTTGCCTAAAAAATTCTGATATTTCTGTTCTTCCTAATCCTTAAATGTTTACACGAGTGTCCCCCCCCACACACCCCTACCCACTTCTCTCTCAAATCCATTTTAGAATGTGGAAGGTAATTCTCAGATACTGACTAAATTTCAAAAGCCACTTCCTTGTCCACAAATACATGAACAAGTCATATTTTAAAATAAAGCACAGAATACCACAAGAAGACTCATAAAATCTGTCGAAGTATAGTATGCATCACCAACCTATAGTTATCCTATTTTCAGCTGTGGAGTAAAAGCCACCTTTGTGCAAATGAGTTTAGACTCCAAGTGTCCGATTAGGGAAGATGAACAAGTCTAAAAACCAAGACTCACTTATAAAATAGAAAAGTAAAAATGTGTTCAGCTATTATGATTATTAACATTAAATAATAAACATTAAAACACAATTTTAAAGAAAAGTATAACTAGAGGAATAAACATTTATTGACCCAGAAAGATGGTTACAGTGTATTGGCAGATGTAAAAAGCAGGCTGTAAAAATAAAATATAACGTATGATCCACCCCCACCCAAAGAAAAGAGAAATAACAACTAACAGCATTTTTTTTGGAAGGTCACATCAAAAAAATGAAACTACCCAAACTCCATGACATAATTAGCTTCTATAAGGGAAATAAGTGAAGAAATCTGCACTCTGCAGGCTGCTAAAATGGACCATTTATTCACCCTAGTTCATTTTCAAGTATAACACTGGGAAGTGAGGGCCTTGAAATGCTCTCTGAATATGTAAGCAAGCTGTATGTATTTCCCAAGAGTAAAACAGAACTTAAAAAAATAAGCCTAATGGAAAAGATTAACACTCAAGCACCCTGAAATTTTTCATCAGTAGTTTAGCTTCTTTTTTTTGAGAATATAAAAATTGTATTTGTGTGTTTGAAGAAGACTGCTGCCTTTCTCAACTGTATTTTCAATAATATGTCTTCTAACTCTGAGAATTGAACCATTTCTCATTGATGAGCTCTCTTCAGACAGATTACAGAAACAAAACTCTGGGTCAGTAATCAATGCTCTCCAGAGGACACAGCCTTCAGGTTACCGTTCCTTTTAACCAAAATGAGTGCAGAAATGATAAACCCATGCGGACTGACACTACTCACTCCTACACACCAGAGCCTTTTAGTTGAATGCCTAAACTCCAACATGTTCAGTAAAATACTGGTAGGTAAGTGTGGAGTGCTAAAGAAGATAATGCACTGTGCTTTGTTATCACTCCTTGATCATAACTTCTAGTAGAAATCAGGGAAGAGGGGCGCCTGGGTGGCTCAGTGGGTTAAGCCGCTGCCTTCGGCTCAGGGTCCTGGGATCGAGTCCCACATCGGGCTCTCTGCTCAGCAGGGAGCCTGCTTCCTCCTCTCTCTCTCTCTGCCTGCCTCTATGCCTACTTGTGATCTCTCTCTCTCTCTCTGTCAAATAAATAAATAAATAAATACATCTTTTTTAAAAAAAAAAAAGAAAGAAAGAAATCAGGGAAGACACTTGACCCTGATTATAAAGGACTGATCATCCAACTTGCTGTTAATGTGAAAGTTCTTCCATCTGTGATTTCTTCTTCTTTTATTTTGGCTATTCCTTTGGGTACTGAACACCTCCAAGGAAAAGAAAGGGTTGAGAAAATTAGGTAAAATTCCAATGTATGAATTTCATCCCCAGTAAAAGCACTTAAACAAAACAAACAGAATGATCTCGTAGAGACCTAAAAGAAAATACACTAAAATACTAAGTGGTTGTGTGAGGATGGTGCCATTATGGGTAAATTCTTTAATGTCCACACCTTCAAAATATAACCGTATTACCAATAGTTATATTTAGACCAAACAATGAAAGAACTGTTGAGAACATAAGTTACAACTGATGATTTCAAGTATTTTTAACCATCCCGGGTTTATTTTCTGTAAGATAAAAGGGAAGTTGCCTATATAACTTGGCAATGTAAACAAATACAAAAATACCTCAAAGTTATTCCCTTCTCATTGTCTGTTGTGAAGGAAGGGAAAGGAATAAAGGAAATGAAAGCCGTGAGAACACACTCACAAACCAAAACCACAAGAAAAATAATCTAAAACCAGACTATAGGAGGCAAGAGAAAAGCAAGACTCTCTACATAAGAAGTGATTTTGCAACACTATTAGGGCAAACCCACATTCCTGCCACAAGCCTCCTGCTTTCAAACAGGCCACACAGCTGGCGGTCTTGAAAGCTTTCCAGATAGGAACCAAGATAGTAAAAGAAATCAGTAGATCCCAGGACTGAGTTAAGCCTTCATCTGATTCTGATGAAACACCGCCCTGCTGGGCTATAATATTAAGGCAGCCAGAAATTCAGCTAACTAGATGATTATAACTTTCATGGAAAAAGCATAAAGAAACACTGCTTCGAAATGGGCCTTTTTAGTTAATCGTGAACTGTCTGAAGTATTGAAAAGTACGTGCATGCTTTCTACGGAGAAAAAGATACCCACCTGACGCATGACGGAGGGCGGAAGTGGCATCATGTGGGGAAGTAATACACAGGTATGCTTCATGTGAAACCTGCTCTTGGTAAACTATGTTTGTGTAACCATTAAGAGTCTAGTTTCCTCTTGAAGTTGAAGAGAAAGTCTCTAGATTTTGGAGCCTGAACTCTGTTTACAAGGGCTCAAGGGTTGTTTACTGCACTGTTTTAAAGACACCACATATTCACCAAGCCTGGGGAGCATGGCCTATGAAACTATCTCAACTGACTCCAAGAAGCTAGACACCTTCACACACAAATCCCAAACACTTTACCTCAATCCCTACAGAACTCTCTAAAACAGCACTCTGGTTTTCTTCTCCGAACATTCAAGAAATTACTCACTCAAAAGAGATCTGAGTTGGTTTACCTGAAGAGCTGGCTGTGCGACATCCATTTTCTTCCTCACAGAGGAAGCAGTGATACTAGGACATTCTTCACCAAACAGGAAGGAAGTAAAACAGCTTACTATTGTACTAGGAATGCCATTTCTTTTTTAAGCTAGAGTGTACCTCATAAATTGGCTTCCTAGATAATGCTTTCCTCTAAGTTATAAAATAAAGTTTTGACAAGAAGGCAGAATGACAAAGCAGATAAACCTATCTATAAACTGCCAATAAGTTACTTACTTCATCACATCACCTAAATATAGCACTAAGAAAATCATCATGTTTTCCATCAAATATACACTGATAACCCATACCACAATATTTTTGGAATGGTTCTTACTGAAATCTGCTTTCTTCAACAATGTCATTGTGCCTCTAGATCTTAATCAAGACTATTAATATGAGTTCATTCCTATCATGAAGATTTGATATTTAAGATAAACAGTAGTGATTATTACAACACAAATGGCATACATAAGTGTTATGAACTTCCTGGGGCATCCGGGTGGCGCAGTCTGTTAAGCATATGCCTCTTGGTTTCGGCTCAGGTGCTGATCTTGGTTGGGGTGGTGAGATTAAGTCCTGTGTCCAGCTCCGCACTTAGCACTGAGTCTGCTTAAGACTCTCTCTCCCTCTCCCTCTGCCCAGCCCCTGTGATCTCTCTCTAAAATAAACAAATAAATCTTTAAAGAAAAAATTATGAGCTTCCTTTTCACTTAGAAAGCAGTACTGATTCCAAGTACAGAAAACCACAGGCCTCAGTAAGCAAGACACCAACTATTTATGATTACAGGCAATACTCTCAGAGCAATAGGAAATTTACTAGTATTATTCAAAATGTTAGTCGCTAGCTTCATTATTATATCCATGCTTTTCCCTTTAGTATCCTCATCTCTGAGAGGTTTTAAGACATAATTAAATTTATATAAGTTTTGGACCCCAATAAACCAATGTTCAAATACTGACTACAGCCATTTACGATTACGTATAATCCTGAACAAGCTAATTTAAAACCTCTCTTCCCCTTAGTTTACTCAACTGTAAAATGCGAATAATATGTACCATGTTGCGTTTTTGAGTGTATAAGAAAACAGAAGAGAAGTAGAAAATAGAAGAGCCTTCCATACATGAAACCACGTATGGAAGGCTCTGGCCCACAGCTGGTGCCTAGTAATTACAGCAATAACTATGATCTTTACTCAAGTTGCAGAGATCAACCAACTAGCCAAATAGCTACAAAAGTGAAGTGCTCAGGACTTTCAGGAAGATTTCAAAGAATCTGTTTTAAAAGTGCTTTTACCCTTGTATTTCTAGGTGGTACAAAGCCACATAGCATCTCTGTCATTAGGCTTTGTCATAAGACTCTTCTACTAGGTACTTTCTTTTTTTTTTTTTTTTAAAGATTTTATTTATTTATCAGAGGGGGGGGGAGAGCGAGCACAGGCAGACAGAATGGCAGGCAGAGGCAGAGGGAGAAGCAGGCTCTCTGACAAGCAAGGAGCCTGATGTGGGACTCGCTGGGATCATGACCTGAGCCGAAGGCAGCTGCTTAACCAACTGAGCCACCCAGGCATCCCTACTAGGTACTTTCTTGACATTAGTGAGAGGCAAGCCACTATTCCATCACTACTTAAAACCCAAGGATGGCCAATTACTGAGTCAGATTTAACTAATTCATAAACTACTCAAACTATGTTAAACACTTTGGGAGGCTCATCAAATTTTTCAACAGCTAGTCAGTGAATATTTATTGAGTCTACTGTGTACACAACCTAGTACTGGAAACTTGGCATACACATCAATGATCAACCTAATCCCTACCCTCAAAGAGTTTACCATCTATAGGAAATAAACGAGGAATTAAAGAAAAATGCAGGAAAGCATAATATTTTTAGTATAACAGTTGGCTGAAGATGGTTATGCAGAGTGGTTGGTGGACAACTAATATTCACTAGAAAAGCTCCTTTGAGTCAGTTTTTTTTTTAATGTTTTAAAAACAGGAGAGAATATCACGGATGACTAATAGATGAGAAGCAGTTATAAATATAAATTACAATTTGGACACTGAATGTAGCAACAGTAAGAAAGCACATCAATGCAGGATGAAATGTAAGTAATTTTCACAGTGAAAAGCAAACAATCTTTTCCTGCGGTAGGAAAAGAGTAACATTTAGCAAACTTTTAAAAGTTATTGATTTTAGAGTGGTAACAGCCTAACCTGAAAATTTAATACAGTATCTTAAATGAGTATTGAGTACATTAACTCCTTTGCTATTTATTCAAGCTGGGGTGAGGGAAATAATTTCCTGAGGATACTGAATTTATCACTAAGACCAAGTTTCTATAAAACAATGGGTAAATCCAATTACTAATTATAGAGTTACGTTCTTTCACTCGGTAAATACTGCCTACCAAATTATCTTTAATCTTTCTGTCATCTGATGTGAGCCTATGAGTGTAACTTTCAGATTTTCTAGGAAAAAATAAAATCCAAGAAAGGGCCAAAATTTAAAGAATAACATAAACACACACACACACACACACACACCTGTTCAAGTATTACACGGCAAGTTAAGTATTTCCACGCAATCCTGATCCTCAGAAGGGATGAACAAACATCACTGAGTATTCAGGGTCTCACTTCCTTGGGCCCAGACCTTCAACTGCCCCCATGACTGGTCCCACACATCCTAATGAGCTCTGCAACTACTTTTTTTTTCTCTCTCTCCCGATCTGTCTTAAATAATAGAGCAGTCCATTTCTCAAGACTGACATTCAAATGTCTGATATACACATTCTTAGGACAAAATATACCAAATAAGCTGGTGATTATTTTCAAATTTATCATCCGCATCCTTTCAATATATATGGCATCTAACTTCAAAAAGATATGCTGACGTTTATCTTTTCAATTTGTGTCCAAAATCTAGAACAAAATTCATTCCTTTATTCCCTATAAATTTATCATGCACCAGGTGCCAGAGGGTATAAAAAAGTTGTATTAAAATTGTCCTTACTCTTACAGAATGTACTTCATAAACCAACAATCTCTAAAAGAAAATTAATACCCTTTTCTAGTCATTCCAAGGAGATTTTGCCATCCCTGGAACTTGGCCTCAGATCTGGAGCAGTTCCTCAGGTCAAGTCAGTTCTACCTTTCTCCCTTTAATTTCATTATTATTTACTCTGTTCTTTTTAGTTTTCCTTTTTAGGATTATAAAATAAACAAACGTTCATTTTGAAAAACAGAGAAAAGTAGGAGAGAGAAAAATATGTTCACTACAATCCCTCTACCCCTAAAACACCTTTTGTTAATATAGTTCAGCTCTATTTCCATTTAGTGTATTTGTTTCAGTGTTTTTCTATGCATATCTTTATTACATGATTAAATTTAAGTCTATATAACCATTTACTACTATGTTATTTTACTTTACTATTATTGCTGCTGCTTTCATAAGAATATATCAGCATTTACTTGAACCAGTTCGTCCCTATATAACAGTACTGTTTCACTGTTTACAGAAATAGCAAGGTGGAAATCTTTGTACATAAATCTTCATCTAGATATACGACTACTTCCTTGAAACAGAGTATTAGGAGTGGCATTCCTAGGTCAAAGGATATGACTGACTGATTGTAAGGCAAGGCTCCTGACCTCTGAAGCCCAAGTGATTTTCAAGAAAATACAATTTACACCACAAACTAGTAGTTCATGAATATGTTCTTTAATTGCAACCTAGTTAACAAAGGGCAGACTCGTTCGTTCATTCATTTTACTAATTTGATAGGAAGATAATGGCATCTTACTATAGTTTTCACTTGTATTTTTTAATTTAAGAATCTAATCTAATTTTCACAGATGCTAAAATGAAATTTAGCTTTGCCCCACAATCTTTGCTGTGGGTGGTCCATTAAGTTGGTCTAGCAGTCTGGTCTTTCTGGCCAAAGCTTAGTCACCTCTACCTCATCACCTCATAAATGGAAGCCATTACCACCAACATTCTAAGCAGCAGGCTCTTCTCCCCAAGACATATCTACCATACTAGTGACAGAGACAACTCAAATGGAGCCACCAGCAAACCAGCATGTACAACTCTTTACCTCTTCTATAACTAACTGGCAAGACACGCCAAAAATTTCGCTTGTCTTGATTTCCATAGAAACTCCAACTGTTTTTAATAATATTTGTCTCAATTTTCCCTTAGTACCTACATGATATACTTCAATGTACTACTATTTTCAAAGTTGCATAGTACTTATAACACAAACTGCTGAGTCTGTGTGTGTGTGTATGCACATAAATTACATACCTTCTTACCTTTATTAAGTTCCTACCACGATACACAGCAGTCATACATATATGCAGAAAAGCACACATGCTCTTACCCTTATTATGTATGTTTTCTCACAAACACATAAAAGGATACAGGTATTTCACTGTTACTAGTTCAAAATGGTGACAGCAATAAAACTAATATAAAGTCACAGAAAACTGACCCTTCTGTTCTTCAAATACAGAGAGTGAGAAAGAGAAACACAAGAGATAGAGCACGCAGAAGCACAGTGTTGTAATCCTTGCAATTATACAGAGAACTTAAAGTAACTGAGGGACACATCTTTTGAAAAATTATCTGTAATATGGAAGGTTCACACAAGGAAAAGTGACAGCAAGTTTTTAGTTTTAATTTAATGTTACTTATATATGATGAATCAGGAAGACTACTGGCCATATCCAAACATATCCAACGTTTAAGAGTTAAGCCCCAAAGCTAGTGAAGTGCCCTCGTGTAAACTCACTCCTAGACACACTGGTAGCTCTAAGCTGTTTTCCCAACTGTCAAGATCTTCTAGATGGGTAAACAGTAGAAGAGGAGAGGTGGTAAGAAATTTAACTTTCAGTGATTTTAAAATTTCAAGTAAATTTCTTGGTGGTAGTCTATAAACTCAACACTGATTTACAAAAGGCAGAAATGGTCTTTAAAAAATAAAAGGCCTCAGCTACCTCACTGAGGTTCTAATAAATAACTTATTTACTGGGTTTCTCTAGAGACGGCACTCTCAACAGGACAATCAGTAACTCACTCAGTCCTATCCCATACCTTTGCTTTAGCTTTCCTTGCCCAACCTCCAAATTTTCAATCTCGATTACAAAATTACATACATTCTTAAAGTTCACCCAGAGAAGTTAACACATTCTGCTTCATGTCATCTTTTTCCTTACAACCCAAGCACATATGACCAGTCTTCAAATCAACAACAATCATGCCATCTATTCGTTTACATTTGGAATAATGATATTATGTAAGGAATATACCTAAAATAAGTTCACTGTGTCTAAAACACTGCAGTATGCCTCCTGTCCTCATAGATGTACACCTACATTTATCCTAAAATTCTTATAAAATCCATAATCATTACAATCCATTCAAATACTGTCCAAAGGATACCTCAAACCTTTCTAAGTACCAACCTGCTTTAACTGATTATATTTCAAAGATAAGTATTCTAAACAATTCTTCAACCCACTCTCTATAATAATAATAACCAAAAAACAGTGGACCAATCACACTGGCTAGTAGAGTTAATTCAGTTAAAAGCCAACCAGTTCAACAAAGCAGCAGTATAATCTGACAGTATGAGTTCACGAGGGACCAAAACATCCCAGCTAAAACAAACCTACTAAACTGTGGAAGGAAACCTACGTGGATTTCCAAAGTCATGCTTAGTCTCACTAGAGAAAGCATTCATACATTAGGTAATATGATTAAACACTGATGTATTCAAAGAGGTGAAAAAACAGAATGAAGATAGACAGATAGACAGACAGATAGGTTTTTAAAGCTGCATTACCTACCAAGTGCTTCCAATAATTCTCAGTCCTTTGGGAGCCTGCATTTTAATGAACCAACGACATGCATCCCAGAAGGCTCAACCCGCATTTCCTGATTTCTATGACAAAGATTGTCATTAACTTACCAAGATCACCAGGAATGCAGTACCAGTGTGGCCACACTTAAATAAACCTTTCATCTACTTGAGCAAAACACAAACACTATGAAACTGGTATGGCAAGTTCTACAACTCAGCACTATTATACATTAGTTTCAGATGAGACCGCCTGACTAATCAGCGTACCTGAGACTCATACAGGAAAGCCAAACACGTGGAACTTGCACAAACTTGGAAAAACAAGAACTGATCAAGTCAAGCCATTTTTAGTAGAATAACTTACATTAAGATCATGAAAACCAACCGATGAATAAAATCCTAGATCAAGTCCTAGAGATCATATGTCACTGCTGTATTTTGAGGTAAAAAAGAGCTTGATTTTTCAGTGAGAAAGGTCATTACTGAGTTCTTCTACAATTTGTAAATTTGTGAATAAAGATCTTTACCATCTTAAATTCCTTTGAAAATTCCCTTAAATAAAATTCTGAATGAAACAAGTAGTTTCTAGAATATTGCATTTGTCCTTATTGTAGGAAAAATTTTATTAACTTCAGTGATTAAACAAGCAATCGAAGCTTGCTTATAAAGACAAGGATTAGGAAAGAAACCTATTCAATTATATTCAATTAATTAGTATTCAATTAATATCTATATATGAACAAGCATGTACATTTACATTCAATATTTTTTCATTCTACAACATAACTTTCATAAGTCAATCAGAGACAATTATCATATGATCTCCCTGATATGAGGAAGTTGAGAGGCAACATGGGGGGTTTGGGGAAAAGAAAGAAAGAAAGGAAACAAGATGGAATCAGAAGGGAGACAAACCATAAGAGACTCAATCTTACAAAACAGAGGATTGTGGTGGGGAGGGGGGTAGGGAGAGGGTGGTTGGGTTATGGGCATTGGGGAAGGTATGTGCTATGGTGAGTGCTGTTAAGTGTGTAGGCCTAATGATTCTTAGACTTGTACCCTGGGTCTAATAATACATTACATGTTAATAAAAAAATAAAAAATTAAAAAAATAATAACTTTCAGTTTGCACCTCCCTGATATAAAACTAGATACCCTGCCAGAGTAAGTAAAATTAAAAAGGGAAAAAATTAGTAAGACTGAGAATACCAACATATGGTAAGCAACTAGAACCCCTATACATTGCTGGTAGGAGGGTAAACCTGTACAAACGCTTAAAAAATCTGATTGGCAGTACCTACGAAAGGTGACCATACTTTCTTCCTAAAAGAAGTGAGTGCACAAAACATAGATAAAACTAAAACCATGGGAGCACCAGGGTGCCTTGGTCAGTTAAATGTCTACCTTCAGCTCAGGTCATGATCTCAGCGTCCTGGACTCTCTGTTCCACTGGGAACCTAACTCGTCCCTCTCTATCTGCCCTTTCTCCCGCTTGGGTTTGCTTGTATGCTCTCTCACTCTCAAACAAAATCTTTAAAACAAACAAACAAACAAACAACAACAACAAAAAAAAAAACACCTAAAAACAGACAAGAATGTGTATAGCAAATTTATAATAGCCAAAAAAATGGAAATGATCCAGATGTTCATCAATAAGATGATTACATTAATTTTAATATATTTGCCTAACGGAACATTAAGCCGCAATGAAAAAAGAATCCAACACAAACGCTACAACATGGATGAATCTCACAGATGCAATACTGGGCAAAAGAAGACTAATACCGTGGCGCCTGGGTGGCTCAGTGGGTTAAAGCCGCTGCCTTCGGCTCAGGTCATGATCCCAGGGTCCTGGGATCAAGCCCCCCATCAGGCTCTCTGCTCAGCAGGGTGCCTGCTTCCCTTCCTCTCTTTCTGCTTGCCTCTCTGCCTACTTGTGATCTCTATCTGTCAAATAAATTTAAAAAATCTTAAAAAAAAAAAAAAGAAGAAGAAGAAGAAGCCTAATACCAAAAACTACATTTATAGGAGTCAGTTATAAAGTTCAAGTACAGGTAAAACTAATTAAGAGGGGACAGCGATCCATCTATGGGGATCAAGATCGGAAAAGTAGTTATCTCTGAAGGGACACTAAGGAGATGGGGCTCTGGAAAGATTCTATGTATTGATCTGGGTAGGAATTACAAAGATGTATGTATATTTACACATATGTAAAAACTCATCTGAGTCAGAGTCTGTCTTGCCACTTACTGGCTTCCTAACCCTCAGTGAGTTTTTAACTCTCCAAATCTAACATATTTCCTCTCTAGGATGGGCACAATATCTTTGATAAAGGGTTAATATTAACTTGATAAAACACTGAAAAAAAAGTAACTGTTATAATCTCGTTTCTTATTTGCATCAAAGGAGGAACATGGTGAAAGGATTTATGAATGTCAATAGTAGAAAGCACCAGCTGACACTTACGGAAGAAAAAATGAGACACATTAAATGAAAACCTGTACTAGTCCAATGTTATACAGCATAAAAACAGAAGGTTGAACACAACAAAAATTCACATGCAGTCCCAAGGAAAAAAATTGTATTTATGTAATCTTAAAGATTATGAATGTATATAATACACCTGGAAACACTTCTAGTTGAAGTGGTTAGATAAAATAAAGCAGTTCTAACATCTAAAGTTGGTTATTCAGTCATCTGAAAAAGGGAGTTATACAAAGCAAATAGATAAGAAATTAATACAGCAATTTCTTCTCTCTTAAACAAAAACTTCCAATAAGTTAATTTACTTTAAAGCCTCTCGTGCTCTCATTCACTTCAGAAGAGTCAGCATAGAAGAGAGTTCTAACAAGGAGAGAAATAGTTCATTCCAAATTGCTCATGAGGGCATTTAATTATAAAAAGCAAACTCCATACTTCAATTACAACTTTCGCAAAATATTACATTTTTAACATAGTAACTCCTGGATTTTTTCTTACAAAAATGGTCAAAAGGAACATTATTATCACTTACAAACTATTCTGTGTATAGAAACAACAGCATAAAGTTTTGTTACTAAACAAACCAAAATAGAATCTTTTACTGACCAGTGCGATGCCACAATGCTAAAGTAAAAAGCTTAAAATAACCCAACAGGATAGAGTATAGCACAGAAGTAATCACGGTCATTTCAATCTGTGAATTTTTACTATAGCTTCTACAGGTCTTTGAATTTATTCTAACTCAAAATTCTACCTTGCCAAAATATAAAATGCTATTACAAATTTTAAACTACTTTTAAAACCTCCACAACTATATAAATTGTATACAGATATTTTCCTTTTCACAATTCTTTTCAGTTCACTATGAAAATGTGTAGGTCAAAGTAACTGAGATATTCCTACCGTAAGCTAAAATGTCTGAAACTACTGCTATGTATTAATTTGTGTCGACTTTTAAAAAGCAAAATACTTTGATGTTTTTTTTTATCTACATTTTTTTTCTTTCTGGCATTCAATGGCATACCAACAGAGAAACCAAAGTAAAAATCAGACCTTATCCAAATTCATTTTAAGCTAGGCTTTAATTTTCATTTAAGCTTTATCTTTAAGTGCTTACATTTAAATTTTCTAAAGCAAAATCTCATTCGGTGAGGCAGCAATCAAATATATTGTTAACAAAATCATTACGATGTTATAGTCCCAGGAAAGGCAGTATGAAAAATTGCATTTTCACACAGAGACAAATTACAGTTTTAAACAATAAGTTATGACTTCCATCATGACATGAATAGAGATACTAGAAAACGTTCGACTGTAAAGTCCCTTTAAAGTCAACAGGCTTTACTTTTATCTTCCCAGTTACATGAACTCTTTTACTGAGGTTTCAAAAAAACAATACTTATGAAAAGTACTCCCTATAATGGAAGCCATCTTAAGACCTGCAAATCAACTATTTTACTAAAAACTCAAGTATATAGTAAACAGTAACTGCAATTCATAAGGGGCTGGGGATGAAGCCAACAGAACTGCTTGTAGCTAAAACTGGACAAAATAAATACTCCCATTTTTTTTTAATCTCTAGGAATTAAAAAAAAAAGCTAGTCAACTTTTTCAGTTAAAAAACAACTACACTCGTGTTTCAGCAGAGAGTATCTGAGTCAAGTTTAGCCTACTGTGAATTAAAATGGCTTGATTTCTAAGGTTTAAAACTTACAGGTTTAAAACTATGCTCAATAAATTAAAAGAAAACCACCTACCCTTGAACATGCTCCACAATATATTACAATATGATTCTGAGTCTATTTCAAGAATGCTGGTCTGACTAAAACGTTTTCCCAACTTATTCCTCATTCTAGGTATTAAAATGAGTCTTTTTCTGTGGAAGTTAACAGAAAATTCTGCCAAAATCCCCTCTGACTATTTTAGTCGTTAGGTTTTATTGTTGTTTCTGGTGTTTGGGGAGCAGGTGGTGAAAAGAATACATGTTAAGGTATACAAGATATACTGCAATTTAAATAGATTTTACAACAAATATTGATGCTTATGTCAAATTAATTTTTTCCCATTAAAAAAAAACTCACTCCTGACCAAGGCTTGTTTTGGTGCTAATCGTTAAAGATCAAACTCCAGGAGTCCGCTGTTCGTTCAGGGAAACTCATGCTTTACAGAACTGGACATGGTTGCTTAATACAGAGTAAAAAGCACTGTAATCATCCCGTTGGAGACAGGGAATAAATTATTTTTATTCACAGAGTACAGTGCCTACATTTTACAGTTACTATCTCAGCTCAACTGAGCAGAATTGAAAGGTAAATATTAGCTTCATTTAACGAAGAAACAGAGTAAAATTGAGTTTAAATAATCTCCCTCCAGTCTTGTTGCTATGGGCAAAGCCAAGATTTGAACCTAAGATTTCATACTCCAAATTCCATTTTCTATCTCTATCCAACTCAATATTTGGCTATAGCCTTTGTCAAAGAGCTGGCAGGACTGGTCTTCTCCGACCGCTTGCAGGGCATGTTCAAAGACTGGACTTTTTTTTTTTTTTTTTTTTTTGTTAGCTGACTGGAAGAAACTAAGACCCAGAACCAAACTGCACAAAATCAAGAATAATCAGAAGTATTTGCTATTACAAGGACACGTATCTCGGGGTGCCGGGGCTGTAAGATCACCCCAGATCCCCTTCAGCTCTGCACTGCTCAGGGCCTAGTAGGATCTCCTGAACCCTTCCCGGAGCAACAGGGAACTGTAAACACTACTCTTTCCTCAGCACAGGCCGGCCGAGAGGTTAAGCTTCTTGCTCAGTAACAGCATTCATTTCCCTTCTCCAGCATCACAGTGAATCATCTGGTCAATTAGATTCTTTTCACTTGCTGCCAGACAATGTAAACAACCATATGCAAAAACTTTACCCAAAATTTCAAAATTTCACAGGGTTCCTGAAGGGTCTGCTGTTTACCAGGGTGCCAAGGCATGGAGGTTTGAGAACGACTGGTGTGGATGCCCACGTGGACCCAGTCAACAAACCCAGTACACTGATGGTGACCATGATGTGCACTTGTCAATTCAGCAGTCCGAAAAGCCACCCAGGGCCCTCCACCAGCTGACTCAAACCAAAATTCTTTACCTAGGGCCCCTCATCTGACCAATACAGTATATCTATTTTCCAAGAGTGGGTAATACTGGTCAGTTATACTGTCATGCAACAAATGTTACGCACAGAAAATATGCTCATTAATTGTGAATTTAACTTCTTCCGTCCTTTCACCATTTTCCCTGTTTCATATCAATCCTTTCCTCTTTTGTTACAGCTACTGCCCTAGTCCAGGTCTTCATAATTTCACTGTTCAATAACCTTTTTCACTGATCTCTCTCATCTATACACTCTCTTCCCAACCATCTTTAAAATAGCTTTTATCTCTATGTTGTGATCCAAAACAATTCTTAACACCTCTCTCTAAATTATAAGGTCTAATTTGTATCCCTCCCAATTTATTTATCCAATCTAATTCCTACTTGGAATGGACACCAGAGAACCAAATCAGCCTCCCTAATGAAACAAACAATCACAAATAGAACCAAGTCAGTCCTCCTGCTTCCTAACATTGTATTTGTCAGCTTGACCTCTGATGGTGTCAACACATGTCATTCCCACATTAAAAACTCTCAAGATGGGGCACCTGAGTGGCTCTGTGAGTTAAACCTCTTCTTTCGGCTCAGGTCATGATCTCAGGGTCCTGGGATGGAACCCCGAGTTGGGCTCTCAGTTCAGCAGGAAGCCTGCTTCCCCCTCTCTCTCTGCCTGCCTCTCTGCCTACTTGTGATCTCTGTCTCTCTGTCAAATAAATAAATAGAATCTTTAAAAAAAAAAAAAAAAAAAAAACAACTCTTAAGAGCTCAACACTGTTTATGTAATTAAGTTCCAACTCCTTAAGATGACAGTCAAAATACTCTGGCACCAAACTGTCTTTCTTGACTTCTTCTATTACAACGGACAAGCATCCTGTTCTCCATAGGACACTGAGCTTCTGGCCCTTCCTAGCAGGGATCACCCTGGCCTTCTCTGGATCTAGCGCTCACCTTGGATCCATACCCCCTTCTCTCTACCTATTAACATCCTTCTCAGCTTTCAAGGTTCTGCTCCTACTTCATCCTTCCTTGACCTCACCTCTGAGAATCAGATCTCTCTAGTCTGTGCTTCCACAAAACTCTCTTTATACTGCTTATCAGATACTATCTTGTATTTTAGTTCTATTGGTCCACACATCTTATCTTCTCTTTTAGAGCATACAGCTCTTACAGGCAGGGGATTCTGACCTGATCTTTCCTTCAATCCTAATAACTCATGGCACAGAACTGTTCTTAAAATACCAGTTATCTTAAATACCAATAAATAAAATATACTGGATATATATTCCATTTTATATTTATATTGGATATATAAATGGATCCTTGGGAGAAGTCATCAAATACTCTACCTGGTAGATATGGTGAGAGATAAAATAGTCAAAATGACAAATCTGGATTTAATCTGCTAACACCCTTGCCCGAATATAGTCATTCTGCTCTTCCGACATAAACCACGATCATTTTCTCAGCCACCCTAACACGTTCCAGCTCTGCTCACACTGCCCCCCACCACTTGCTTACCCTTTTCTTCAACTTCCACAATAAGCTCTTTCTGGAATGATAAAAACACACTCACACTTATACCACAATGTCTGTTCTCTAGAAAGCAGCCACTTGCCTGTGACCAGCTTGGAGCCAACTGCTACTAATAAGTATCTATCAATTAAAACACTACACTAAAACACCTGAACAGATTTTTACACTAGACTGGAAAGGCTTGCTGTTGTTTAATTTTGGTAAAACATACAAAGCATAAAACTCATCATCATGACCATTTTACAGGTGTAGTTCAATAGTACTGAATGTGAATGTGCATTCACATTATTGTCTGACCAGTCTCCAGAAATCTTTTTGCCTTGAGAAATTCAAATTCTACACCCATTAAATAATAACTCCCTTTTCCCCACCCCTCAACTCCCTCCTCCCTCTGGCAAGCACCATTTTATTTCCTGTCTCTATGAATTTAACCACTCTAGAAACCTCACATGAATGGATTCATTCAGTATTTGTCTTTCTATGACTGACTTATTTCACTGAGCATACTATCTTCAAGGTTCATCCATGTTGTCAGAATGTCCTTCCTTTTTAAGGCTAAATAATATCCCATCGTGCACATATACCACACTGCATTTATTTCTTCATCTGTCACTGAGTCGCTTCCACCTTTTGGCCATTATGAATAATCATGAATAATGCTGCTATGTACGACTCAGGGTTTGTTTTAAGATAACTCAAAATCACTCTTGGTGGGGGTTGCTGCAAGGAGAGAGGACAAAGTTACGTCAAAGGCAAAGACAGTTATCTTACAAAGCAGGTGAAACTGAAAGACAAGTGCCCCTCCCAATACTGGTGGAGATGGGTTTAGACACCTAAAGATGTCAAGGACCAAGAGCTGCTTGCAAAACAAATTAGTGCTTAGGGCTAACGTAAATACATGAATATTTTTTAATACCTGGTATAGACCCAATATTGACAACTTTAAGAATGACAGCTGTGTACATGTGTACACACATACACAGCGTCTCCTCCATTGCTGAGAAGAATCGCTAGTTATACTCAAACAAATGAGCCCTTGCTATGGCTCCTGGAACGTATTAGAAAAGCCTTCCTGGATGAAAGCAGCCCCTTTAACGCTGGCACTTGTGTTATTATATACAAGGCTCATATTTTCCATTAGGCATAATACTGTCTTCTTTCCTCTTCGTCCATATTGCTAGCTCCTCCCATGAACTCGAACATAGCTCACATTCTTAGCCCTTAATTTCCAGGATAAGAGGGTAGAATTCGTTCTTGATCCAGGAAACTTTCTGCTGTAAAATGAGGATTTGTGAATGACTGTACCCAAAGCTGGATCCAGGTCACTCACACTGAGAAGCTGTCACACTTCCTGCCTCGCAAATATCTAGAAGAACAAGATGGTAAGAACTCCTGCCAACAAATCCCTCCCAGGATCCCCTGTCTGGTCAGCAAAAGCATGGAAGGAAGGGGCCTGACAATAGGAAAGAATCTGGACTCAGCCTTCCAAGAAAGATCTTTCTGAATAAGGCAGCAGAGCACACACTCTGGAGGCAGCACTGAGATTCGAACAGTGGCCCTCTACAAACTAGTTATGGGACTTTAGGCAAGTTACCTAATCTCTGTGTGCCATCTGCAGAACAGAGGTAATAACCATACCCTCCTCACAGTGTTGCTCTCAAGTTCCAAGTAAATGAGTTAATAGTAATGAGGCACCTAGAGCAATGCTTGTCCCAAGGTGAGCACTACAGATACAAGTGTTTGCAAAATAAACAGGCAGTTTATGGTCTGTGAAAACAAGTCATACTGCAAAGACACAATGAAGTCCTGGTACTTCAATTTTTAAATGTGTACATCCCTCAATATACATGGGCATAGCCACAAATTAAATTATTTGTAACAAAAAAGTCAGTAAAACTGTACTATGATGATGCATGCCCAGAAAAAAAATACCTTCATTGATCTGTTAATTACAAATGAATATTCTTTAAACAAAGAAAACAGATATTACTCATCAATGTCTATTTAGTACTTAAAATATTACTTGATATCTTCATATTTGTTTATATTTTTCTAATTAGTCAATTCCAGCTTCTGGCAAAACAGAGCAGGAGAAATAAGCTACGTGACTTTTCACACTCTGGCAGATACATACAGAAAGGACCTGAGGCCAAATTTTCCAATACTCAAATACTCATTTAATAATACATGTTCAATACCATGTTGTCTCCTCAATGTATTTTGGACAAGTGTTACATTTCAGTTATACAAAAAAAATTAATTCTGTACAAATCTCTTTTTTCTAGGTCAGTAACTTCCAATAAAAAAGCTCCTAGGATATGAAGAGGGTGGCTGGGTTATGGACCCTGGGGAGGATATGTGCTATGGTGAGTGCTGTGTAGTTTGTAAGCCTGACGATTCACAGATGTGTTATCTCTGGGGCAAAAAATACATTATATGTTAATTTAAAAAAAAAAAAAAAACACAACTCCTAGGATTCTTTTCTCTTAAAGAAATTAAAGATTTCTTTGGAATGACACTAAGATTTGAATGACCCTAGGATTTGAAGTATTTTTAAAGTCTGTTTTTATCTCAACTACTATAGATTTCAGTAATAAACCTGACATGATACAATATTACTGAAACAGTATCACATACAGAAGTAGTTATCTAAGTAATTTGTTTTGACAAACAAAGGACATTTAAATTAAGTGCCTTGTAGTTTTAAAATACAAAATATCCAGGGGCACCTTGCTGGCTCAGTTAAGCGGCTGCCTTCGGCTCACGTGATGATCCCAGGGTCCTGGAATCAAGTCCATCCACATCCGGCTCCCTGCTCAGAGAGTCTGACGCTGACTCTCCTCTTCCTCTGCCTGCTGCTCTGCCTACCTGTGTGCACATGCGCTCACTCAGGCATGCGCGCGCGCTCTCTAATAAATAAATAAAAATCTTTAAAAAACAATAATAAATAAAATTTAAAATATCTAATTTTTTTTTAAAAACTTAACCACATTAATGCTGTCAACTTTGGGATCTTGAAAATTAATGTAATAGAAAGCAAAGCAAAACAAAAACCCTCAAACAGTCCCTCAGGGCTGTAGAAAAACCAAAACTTCTCTTACTATCTTTTGTAAGTCAATTCTGAACATCTAGGTTTCAGGAAATTCAAAATAATTCTATAAATTATTTTCCTTAAAGTTTAAAACTTACAAATACTGCTTTGTGTCCTTCTTAACATTCATACCAATTCAAATAAAATTTCATATTTTAGTTTGATACAACATTATCATTACTTTGAGGGAAACCTAAATAAGTAAGCTTTTTTCCTCTGATTCTACATCTACAAACACATTTTTTGGTTTGGTTATCTTAATACTAATCTAATGAGATTGCCAGATTCTCATATGCTGAATTACTACCAACCTTATAATTCTAGATTGTACTAGGTATCACATATGTGCCACAACACACCGTATATAACATTAATACATCATTATTCCATTCTATTTGGGCTTTTTATTTTTGCGTTTTTAGAGGGGGGAGGTGCAGATAAAGAAGCAGAGAGAGTTTAAGCAGGCTGCACTCGATCTCACAACCCTGAGATCATAACCTGAGCCAAAATTAAGAGTTGGACAGATGCTTAACCAAGTGAGCCACGCAGGTGCCCCTTTGTTTATTTGTTTGTTTAAAGAAAAAGATAGATAATCTCCTTAGCCCACAACTTACATACTTTTCTCCCTCTGCAGTTAAACACACACACACACACACACACACACACACCCCCGTACATAGTTAAAAATCTCTTCTGGAATATTGTTTTGCTAAGCAGGAAAATTTATGTATGGTTGATTCCAAATATGCTTTTTAACACTAATAAAATATGAGTAACACCACTGGATAAAGTACATGAAAGTACTATTTCAGAAATAACAGCCTATAAGCCATTAACCATTAACTTATATTCTATTTCACTACAGGCACTAAGTAGAAAAGATAAATATTTAATATCCTCCTATGGTCAATAAATTTGAATTATTTCAACAGTCACTGCAAATACATTAGCAAATGCCTCTAGTTATAACCCCACAGGTTAGTAAACAATTTTCAAGGGACAGAGTCACTAGGAGGATTGAAGTTTATTCAATGCCTCTGATCAAATATTCCTTTAAAATTTATGTTTTTGTGAATAAAATCAGTGCAAAATTTCTACTTAGGCCCTCATGCCCTTTCTGGTCCATTAAGTTTCATTCTGCCATATGTAACACCCTTACTAGAATGTCAAAAATAACTAAAATAGTGGATGAATCTTTCCATACCATGAATACTTCAAAGATGATCCCCAAACCCAAGTAATCGGTAATGATTTACATTGGCATGTTAAAACCGGGACCCCTGGGTAGCTCAGTTGGATAAGCATCTGCTTTCAGCTCAGGTCATGATCCCAGGATCCTGGGATCAAGTTCCGCATCATGCTCCCCGATCAGTAGGCATCCTGCTTCTCCCTCTCCCTCTGCTGCTCCTGCTTGTGTTCTTTCTCTCACTCGCTCTCTCTTTGACAAATAAATAAATAAAATCTTGGGGCATCTGGGTGGCTCATGGGTTAAAGCCTCTGCCTTCGGCTCAGGTCATGAGTCCAGGGTCCTGGGATCCAGCCCCGCATCAGGCTCTCTGCTCAGTGGGGAGCCTGCTTCCCTCTTTCTCTCTCTCTCTGCCTGCCTCTCTGCCTACTTGTGATCTGTCAAATAAATAAAAATCTTTTAAAAAACAAACAAACAAATAAATATAATCTTTGAAAAAGGAAAAAAAAAAAACAAAACCAGGCAACCAATGCAAAATTACGAGGAAAGAAAATCCCTATCTTCTTTCACTAAGAATCCGAGTCTTACTTGAAGCTTTCATTACAATAGAGGGTTAAGAAGAGGCACCTGGCTGGTTCAGTCAGTAATCTCAAGGTTGCAAGTTTGAGCCCCAAGTCGGGAGTATAGTTCACTTATAAAATAAATAAATAAGTCCAGGTTAAGAAAAGTGAAAAAAGATACTGAACTTGAGTTCCATTCCACTAGATAAAATGGTCTTCCTAGAAAAATATGTTTCAAAAACCCGGTTTAGGTTAATTGTTTGGAACCTGGGACACTCTCAAAATGATAATGTTATATAAATGGTTATCACACTGCCTCAGACCAGCAACAAAAGCCTTTTTAATACATATATTCTATTCATATAGCACTTGAGAATGCTTACAGTTCTGTAAAAGCTAACGCATGAGTAAAAACATTTCAGCAAGAAAACTCCAAGGGGTTTTGGGCATCTCCCTCCCCTCCAGCAGTGGGATAGAGGACGTGCCTGCCTCCCCTAGGCTGGGGAGTGAGAGAACACTGTGTCTCGCTCCCACAGAGTGGGGCTAGAGGGGAGGCGCCCTGGGATGCAGGAAATGTTCCAGGACAGGTAATGGGCAGGAAAAGGTGGGACGGTTTAAACAGGGCTGAAGACCAGGACAGGGACTGGAGATTTGAGGGCAGGTGCTAAGCTGAAGAGACGACCATGGTAAGAACAGTGTGTGCCAGCAGAGCTCAGCTGAGGATGCTTTCCAGCACCCTGGCCAGCCTGCTGCCTCTCTCTCATCTCATCCCACCTGCTACCTTCGCCCCAACTTTCACTCTGCCTCTGGCCAGCTACAAAACAGAACACAGCCTCTCGTATGTCTCCATTAACAACACATCCTCTAGATCTCCAAGGATTTTTTATTGCTAACAACACAACAGAGTGTTAAATGGGCTCTCTTATGCATTGATTAATGGTGAGCCTTTTTTTTTTTTTGGAGGAAAACGAGACTCCATTCCCTGAAGTGGGACAAGCTGTGGAGTGGAGGAAAGATGACGGCTTCTCTGTGGACCAGGGCAGAGATAAAAAGCGGGGCCGAGGGGAGCGGAGCTTCCGACAGCAGTGGGGAGAAAACTCCCAAACTAGCCTAGGTCTTACAAAACAATTCAATTATGTAAATCCAGAGCTGCCTATTAGCAAAACTTCAGCCATCTAAAAGACAAAATATGATTCTGAATAGTATAAAAAAGAAACACTTAACTGTCTCAAGAAGACAATTTATTTAATGTAAAATGTGTCTCAAAGTGGAGTTACTGTTAACATACTCTTTTCGACTGCTGATGCCAAAGCTGCAGTTTTGTAGTAAATTACAGTGGCCAAGATAATCTAGGAGTAATTTACCGTCCAAGTTCTTTAATCACACCTGGAAACATTTAAGCCTGTCATGCCATGTATGCTAATGGTTAGGAAGCGGGGCCTGTAGATTAACCACATCTGAGAAGTTAAATTATCATTTCATACAACTCCAAAGGACCACAAATAATGCAATATGGTTACTCCCCAGGGGTAAAAAGGCAATGTGTGACATATGGGAATAGAGGGATAAATAATCACTCCAAAGACCTTCAGAGACAAGTTTTTTTCAAAGAATTTGTAAACGTGCCATGCATGGTTTATAAATTTTTTTCTCTGCTCAGGAGTTGTCTCCAGTAATTTTTCAGCCAGATAAAATTTCAAAGCATTTTTTAAAGAAGTATACTTAGTGTAATTTTTTCCCACAGGATTAACAGCACATGCACTCAACCACTGCCCCCACAAACACTATCTTCTCTCCTCACTTGGGGGAGAAGGAAGCACCACAGAACCCAGTGAGCTTACAGAAACAATTAGCAACAGTTTGAAAGCAACTAAACCTTTACTTATAGAAATACATATAATGCTTGTACCCAGTCCGAGTAACTTGTAAAATCCTATTCAAATGACGAATCACTCATAATTTAGATTTGTTGGAGCTGTAAACTTCTAAATGTAACGCAAGTATTCAATCCCTCTCGCAAATAATCTATGATAAACGCCAACTTATTTTGCCTACTATTTTCTGCGACTGCTCTCCAAATCACAGATTTATGATTATGATTATTATTCACCAGGATCTGAAGAAGTTCTACTCTAAAACTCTGAAAATTTTTTAAGTGACTGAGACAAAAGAATACAGGTGCTTTGCCTAAGTGTCAAAGGAGACAGCAATAAGCAACTTCAAGGTCACAGGCCAGCCAGCAGAAGCAAAGAGGCGGCGAGCAGGCGGTTAGGACCGAGGCTCCGTGTCCACCATCTTCTCCCCACACCAAACCGCAACTCCCACCCACCACTGCTCATACCCAAATACAAAGAATACAGTGCTTGCTGTTCTCCTATGAAATGACACTTCTAAGGAAGTTACCCTCACTATGAAGAGTTAGAATCTGGGGTACTGTACATACACCACTCTAATCAAGAAATAATCAAGTTATGTGTGTTCATAAACAGAGCTTGACATGGTTTCTTCAGACACCGGGAAGCGTACAGAAATCTACAGATGAAATCCTAACTGAAAATGTTTAATAGTAAAACGTTTACTCGGGAATAGAACATTTTCACATGTGTCTCCTTCAAAGCTGTAAAGACCCTGCTTTTCTGGCCCTCACTGTGGCCCCACCACTGCACCTGCCATTCTGACCTGTAAAATGACTTTTTAATAACTGTTTACAGCCACTGGGCGTAAATATCAAAGTGCTTGCTAAACATTAATTACTTCTCGTAACATCCCTATTTACAAAGATAAGCCAAATAACTCCTGGTAACATCCCTATTCACAGAGATCAGTATACTAAGATTCAGATTAAAAAGTCTGTGCCTGTCTGAGAACAGTATTTTTATACTTCTAAACCTTAAAATTCTGGTACTGGTGAAATGACTATCAAGCTGAACTTGAGCTACCTGCCTCTCCTTTAAAAAGATAAACACTGGGCACCTGGGAGGCTCAGTCAGTTAAGCGTCTGCTTTTGGCTCAGATCATGATCTCTGGGTCCTGGGATCGAGCCCAGCACTGGGCTCCTGAGCAAGGAGCCTGCTTCTCCCTCTCCCTGCCACTCACCCTGCTTGTGCTTTCTAATAAATAAATAAATTTAAAAAATAAAATAAAAATATAAACAGTAAGAAATCATTTTCTCTTATTCTATGCATCTGTAACCAAGGGACCCACCGGCCTAGAAGCTCCCGGCAGGCAGTTTCGGGATCTGCATTATTCACCACCGCATTGCTGATTTCTAGCCCAGTACCTTAATCATGCTAAGAATTCAGAAAACACTTGTGGAAGGCAGGCAAGGAGGGAGGGAGAAGTGGAAGCCATAGAACAAAGGCTGGGTTAGCACATCCATCTCTGTACTCAAAGCTGTCGGGCAGAATAGAAACCTAACCTTCATAAATGGTAGGAAACTAATGCTTAACACAATTCTTATGTATATCTGTTCACCATATTCCCAAACATTCCCCAATCTTTTATCATGATGGAATTTCAAAAGTTTAATTTGTTGACAAGCTAATGGACAGGTTCATCAGGGTTTTTCAAATCATAATTTCAAAGCATAATTTTAATATTTGCCAATACGATCCATGTAAAACATACTGACAGACTGGCCTAAAATGCCTTTCTTTAATGTAAATAAAATTTAATCTCTCATTTTTAATCATGTTCATTCTACAGATTAAGAGACGAAAGTGAGATTTACCTCTTACACTTATGGATCCACATTTCACATACATTAACCCACCTTAAACTTTAAAATATCCATCATGAGTTCTTGAAATCCTTCATTTAAACAAAATACGCCCAATCCACCCACACAAAAAAAGAGAACACAAATACAACTGAGGCCTGCCACAGCAGAAATTCATCTTCTGTTGTGATGTCTCTAGACTCCCTCCAAGCACAAGCTTTACATAAAGACTGCACCTGTGAGAAAGGTAACACCAGTCCCCCAGGAGAAGGATGGGTACACCTGCAGCTAAGTCTCTAGAAAGGCCAAGTTTATGGCTCTTCTATAGTGTGAATTCACATTATGGTAAATGTTTTAGGAAGACTTAAGGAAGAGAGTGTATGAAATTTCCTTGAAGTTTTTTTCAATCAGATTTCCTGCCAACAAACTGCTGACGCAACAAAAAAAGAAAAAGCTAAGAAACAATTCCTCCCCACTAGGAGTTTATGATCTAGTGTATTAAGTAAGTACACAAATGGCTCTATCACAAAGCAAGGTAAGTGCCCTAGGGAAAAAACAAACAAACAAAAAAACAAGAAATGTTCTGCAGGTTCCCAAAGGCAGCCAAGAATATAAGAGATTACCCTTGACAAGCTTCCTTTCAACAGACAGGGGGAAGGAAAAGGTATTCCTTGAAGAGTTGGCAGCTGGACAACACAAGAAAGCAACAGAGATAAACGCTCACACTGGAACACAAGCACGGTCAGGGCAGTAAGGGAGAGACACACCAACAGGGAAGTGGGCATGACTGCTGAAGACCTGGAAAGCTCAGGGGGTCGGACCTATCGGAGAAGGCTGCGGGAGAGCTGTGCAACTTGAGTGAGGCTAATATGTGCGCTGATGATGGTGCTGTAGCAAGGTAAATCGTCCTTCAGTCCAAAAGATGAACGGGCTCGGCCAAAAAGGCAGGAGGTGCTGCAACAGCCGGGGCGCAAAGTACGGAGGGTCTGCATGCACGTGGGGACAGAGGGGACAAACGGGATGCCTACGTATGGAGACCCGGTGAAGGTGGGCTGCAGAGAACCTGGCAGGGGAGGACACGTAGAAGGTAAGAGAGGAGCGGCAATGACTGATGTTTTGCTCCTGGGAGTGTGGCAGCGTCAATTAACAGAAAACAGGAAATCTGGAGGCAGAACTGGTTTGGGTGGAGGGAAGGAAAGAGTTTCACTCTGGTTGGGCTACACGAAGGTGGAGCAGACAGAAACGTCAAGCAAGCAGTTGGAGCTTAGAGGAGAGGTCAGGTTGGGGTTATAAATTCGGGAGCTATCCAAATAAAGGCGATGGCAATAGCTTGGATAGGATAAGATCACCAATAAAAAGAATATACTGGCACAGAAGAAAGGGAAAAAAATGTTTGAAAACGCCTGCCTTCGGGGATGGAGGCAAATGGGAAAGAAAAATGAGCAATGTACAAACACTACTGGCCAGAGACAAAAGAACTAAAGTTAGGCTCAGCTCAGTTCAACAGAAGTTAACTGGGGGCCTGTTATATGAGGGCATTATATTAGGGTAAAATGATGAATAAATAGTAAAGTTCCTGCTTTATAAATCTGATGTCAAAAAAATAAGTGAAAAAAGAAACGGGGGGGTGGCAAAAAGAACTTAGGAAGACATAATTATAGCTACTAACAGAGCTAGGTCTTTTTTAAAAAAAGATTTTATTTATTTGACAAAGAGAGCCAGAGAGCACAAGCTGGTGGGGGGGGGGGGGTGCCGCAGAGAAGAGAAGCAGGCACCCCGCTGAGTAAGGAGCTCGTTCCCAGGACCCTGAAATCATGACCTGAACCAAAGGCAGGTGCTCGACTGACTGAGCCACCCAGGCACCCCCAACAGAGACTTTTAATACCCATAGAAGAATACTATGAACAACTTTATGCCAATATTTGAAAAAATATAGAATCCATAATATTCCAGAAAAATATACATTATCAAAAGTTTCCTCAAGAATAAATTAGAACCCTGTGATAATCATGAAAAATAAATTTTTACCTTGAGAGCAGGTAACAGACAAAATAAGCAAACTATACAACCATATCGTTAGATACAAATTGAAAAGAAAAAAAAAACCTATTAGTAAACTAAATACAAAAGGGGACTTCCTTGATGCCTCAAGGGCACCAAGAGGCGCTACACACCCTGGGTGGTCTCCAGTCATCACAACTCTGCTCCCCAAGCTTTCAAATGAAAAGTGACTGCATGTGCAGTCAGGTCAGCATTCCACCAAATTATGAATTTTGTCTGACACTGAGGAAAACCTTCACGTCATTTTCCAAATGAAAAAAAACATCATTTTAGGTTATCTCCAGTTTCTTTAATATTCTGTTATGCAGGATCATCTGTGAATCTAATTTTCATGAATTTTTTTCAATCTATATCCTATCTGGCGGTACTAATTTCCACAAGTTTACTCTTGAACATATAGGAGAGCTCTTTAATTTATCCTAAAACTTAACTCTTATAATAAAACTCCTAAAAGCACTTCTAACCCACCGTCAATTCTAGTGTGATAGACTTTGAAGAATTTATCGAAGATCATATTTCAAGAACCTCAATTATGTCCTCCTCTCGGTATTAACAGCTCTAAGAAGTATTTGTAGTTCACTGCCATGTGTCCAGTTAGTTCATTATTTTCATCTAACAGAAGAACATATAGCACTTCTCTTTTTTATGTGTCTAAAGCATAGTTTTGTACAAAGGCAAGATAACATGCTGTTCTCATACTCTTCCAAAGAATGCCTAGCATCTTACTGATCGTAGCACAGTAGCTATAGAAAGCCATCTACAACAGCTTCTTGGTTCTTATCCTGATTACAACTGAATTCAGGACTCCTCAGTTAATAAATACAATTCATATGATTTTTCCTAAATAAACCACTGAAAACTATACCACACTAGTTCACTCAGTTTTTTTTCCTCACACATTACCAGCAGTTAAAGGTTCTTTCCCTGCAGCATTCACTACCCAAAGGAGCTAAATGTTGACTGTATACACCCTTCTTTACAGCATTTACAAAAATACGGAATGAGATTATTCTTAGTACCAATTTCTTGGGGACCCACAAACACACACACTTTTTCCTCTAGAGAAATGACAGTTCACAACCAATATTTATTTCCAGTTTTAAGCCAATGTGGCTCCATGAATAAATGTATTTCCTCCATTCTACAGTAACACAAAATTTTTTTATTCCTTTTGGATCTGAACTTTGGAAGGTTGTATAAAGCTTACATGAATAATCTTCACTGTTTCTCTCTCATCAACATACTCCAATAATCCTCTAAAATAACTCCAGGTGCCAATGAAGGAGACTTTTCTTTTGTAAAACCAGATTCAATAATTATTGTTCCAATATCTAAATATTAAAGTACAGCAATACTGAGGCACCTGGCCGGCTCAGTTGGTAAAGCATGCAACCCCTGATCTCAGGGTTGTAAGTTCAAGCCCCACACTGGGTGTAGAGATTACTTAAAAATAAAATCTAAAAAAAAAAACACATAGCAAGACTAGTTGACACACGATTTTCTGTGACTTCTCAACAAACTTTCTTATAATGGGATTTATATAGATAACCTATCTTTATATTACATAAATCCAGCCAACATTTCCATTAACTCCAGCCATTAATTTTCTCAAAACTACAGAGTGAACCACTTTATGAAGTGATTGACTGAATCTGTTTGCTAATTAAGCCAAGAATATTCTATTCTTTCCACAGTCCTGTCTGCTTCTAATTTTAAACAACATTTTAGATCAAGATTCCATCTAAACATACCCCTATTTTCCATCCCTGCGTATATAATTTACACATCAACAGTTCCAAGGATTACTAATGACTCTACCTGGGCTTTTTGACTTGAGGAGAGTTTACTTGGATTCATTTTAATCTTAACAAGTAACTCTTTGATTTGATTTTGGCCTACTTGACTTCTAATTTACAACTTGCATATTACACTTTCTTAATTGCGATATGTTTGATTTAAAAAAAAAAAAACACTATCTTCTATAATTATGGGTTCTTTTTATTTTGCAAAAGGTCATGGGGAATTTCTACCCATGGATGTGATCCAATTAAATTTACACTCCAAACTTCTTCCAGGATACTCAAAACAGTGTTTTAAAATAAACGCTAATATTCTATTATTTTTATAGCCTTTAAATTAACTTAATAAAATGTTTATTAAGCATCTATTATGTCCAGGCAAAATACTTGGTCTTTATAAGTGGTATCTCTCTTAATCATGAAGTACTATTATTTTCCTTTCTAAATAAAGAAGTGGAAGCTCAAGTGTACTAGAAAAAGTTGCCAAATGTTCCAAAGTTTATATGTGTTAGGACTCAAAACTAGAACCCAGATCTCTGACTCTAAAAATCAGTCCCTTCCCATCATGCACACTGACACAGAACTCAATGAGACATAGTCCCTATAACCAGGAAGGCCACTGGCATGTAACAAAACCATCCCAACACAGCATAAAACTTTGAGCAATCTTCTTAATGCCATTTTGTATTAGAAAACTTTACTGAATGTATTTTGGGGTCTCTCCCATAGAGATTTACTAAATTAAATTTTGTGCAGCTGAGCATTTACTAACTGCCTTTTACCCTGAATATACTATGTGCTGTGCTAAGTGCTCATACTAAAGGTGGAGGTCAGTGAAGAAATACATTTTACATTGTGAACCAACATACACAATAACTGAAATCAAAGTTGCATGAAAAAGTGTTTACTATCACTACATGTAATATACTTCATCTATATCATATTTTTCCTTTTTTTTTTCCTAGAGAAAGAGCGTGAATAGAGGGGAGAGAGAGAGGGAGAGAAGGAATCCCAAGCAGTACCCATGCTCAGCATGGAGCCCGAGGCAGGGCTGGATCCCACAACCCAGATCATGATAGGAGCCAAAAGTCAAGAGTCGGACGCCCAAGCAACTGAACCACCCAGGCACCTCTACATCATATTTTTCATAATGCTAGCCATGACCCACTAAATTAATTTTACAACCTACTTACAGGTCATGTGCCCCAATTTACAAAACACTCTCCTGTATAATAAGGCTGACCAGAAGAAAGCCCCATTTCTGCTTCTGATTCAATCTGCTTTTATAGTAATAAATAAAGCTTTTATAGTAAATAACACCCGTAAGGGCTAATTTTGCTACTATGCTTAGTATTATTGTAACGGATCATTCAAACCACCCTACATTTTAATGTTTTTATATTTAATGTTATACTATTTTTGAGAGCTTCTAATTTTTCCTAATTTGAAAATACTAGGTTTTATCCAAACTACTAACACAAACTAAAATTTTACTTTGAGAATATTTTTTTAAAAATTAACTGCAGCAGGGGCACCTGGGTGGCTCAGTGGGTTAAAGCCTCTGCCTTCGGCTCAGGTCATGATCACAGGGTCCTGGGATCAAGCCGTGCATCTGGCTCTCTGTTTAGTGGGGAGCCTGCTTCCTCCTCTCTCTCTGCCTGCCTCTCTGCCTACTTGTGATCTGTCAAATAAATAAATAAAAATCTTAAAAAAAAAAAAAAAGAAAGAAAAGAAAAAAAGAAAAAATTAACTGCAGCAATCTAGCTTGAAGTCATTTCACAGTGACAGTCTACTATCATTAAACAAAACATATTTGGGGCGCCTGGGTGGTTCAGTGGGTTAAAGCCTCTGCCTTCGGCTCAGGTCATGATCCCAGGGTCCTGGGATCGAGCCCCACATTGGGCTCTCTGCTCCGCCGGGAGCCTGCTTTCTCCCCTCTCTCTCTCTGCCTGCCTCTCTGCCTACTTGTGATTTCTCTCTCTCTGTCAAATAAATAAAATCCTTAAAAAAAAAAAAAAAAAGAAAACATATTTAAGAAAACCAACCAATTTGAGTGTTTAAAAGAACCAAAACCATCCTTAAGCACTGAGTTTAGATAAGCCAACTTTTTCCTTAAAAAAATTTTTCCATCTGGTAAATCTTTTTTAGCAGGATTAATAAGAAAATAAAAACATCATTTAGAAATGATCATACACACATTTCGAAAATGAATTTAAAAAAAGGATTAAAGAGGGGCCCCTGGGTGGCTCAGCGGGTTAAAGCCTCTGCCTTCAGCCCAGGTCATGATCCCAGGGTCCTGGGATCGAGCCCCGCATCGGGCTCTCTGCTCAATGCAGAGCCTGCTTATCTCTCTCTCTCTCTCTCTCTCTCTCTCTGCCTGCCCCTCTGCCTACTTGTGTTCTCTGTCAAATAAATAAATAAAATCTTTAAAAAAAAAAAAAAAGGATTAAAGAGAATTAAATAATTTGACCCAAGTCAAAAATGTCCTTAATGGCCCAGAACTTGGACTAGAACTTGGTTGCTTTATCTATCAGTGTGGTCTGTTTCCACCATGCTATACTTTGTCCATACCTTACAAAAATCACTACCACCAGGTGCCTGGGTAGCTCAGTCAGCTGAACATCTCCACTGGCTCAGGTCATGATCCCTGGTCCTGGGATCAGGTCCTGCATCAGGCCCTCCCTGCTCAGCCGGGAAGCCTGCTTCTCCCTCTCCCAGTCCCCCGCTTGTGCTCTCTCAGTCAAACAAATAAATAAATAAAATCTTAGATCCCTCCCCCAAAAAACCCACTACCCCAAGCCAACAATGCTATCTACCTATCTAAAATTCTAAGGTTTAAAAAAAAAAAATTCTAAGGTAATTATGCTTTGACCTACACAACTCAAGTATACTTGAGTTACGTAACTGTTTGCACTGTCCTCTAAGGGATTTCTGTGTTTACATTTTAACTTCTCAATAAAGTCTTTAAATATGTTTTACAAATAAACTGACCCTTATAAACTGTTAAGTATGGTAAATATAATTTAGCCACAGAACTACTTGAAAGTCAGTTTCATATTTAATCTCCTTAATTGCACATAATGCCTGCCAAGACCTTAGCCCTGGATTCCATCATGTTGCTGTAACCATCAAAAGAAAACCCATTTCTTCTCTGAAAAAAGGAATTGCTCTCTTTATTTGCACAATCTACCTCTCCCAAGGGTATGACAAAGGTTTCAGCTGTTATTTTAAACGCACTGCAATGCGTCATAAACAATATGAAAACATACGTCATTTTCATCTTAGATTGTCAGGGCATTGTTTTGTATAAGAAATGATCTTAAAGTTATTTTTAAAAGTCATCACCATATAACCGTGTTCTATTTTCAAATACTAAATCATAAATCTTACTGCACTTTACAACTGTTTATTTTCATGTTTTTTGATGCAGCTTTAGTTTAAGTTCTAAAAGACTGGAAAGAACAACATTTATATTCAACTACAAAACACTTAGAAGCTTGTGCTTTCTCATGCAGATGCTCCCAAAGGTAATTCTAGCAGAAAATTCAGAGATGATCTGTGCATCCCTGTCCTTTGAAGGTGGTAACAATAGTTTTCTCCAAAATTAGCATAGAATAACTGTACTTTACAGCAGTCTGAAAATACATTAAAAACTGTCACACAACCCTAATTCAACAGTTCAGAGACCAAGGACACCTGCCCTCCATCTTTTATGAAAAGTAACAATATGTCTCTAATTTCCCAAGGACAAAATCACTCGACAATGGCATCTACTAGAAAAATATTAAAATATCTTAGGTACCTAATATTAGAAGTTTAATATTAATAAAAATTAAAACAAGCATCTACTTCATGTAGGGGATTTTATGAAAAATATGTTTGCCTAACAGCTATCTTAAAAAATAACAGCACTTTACTTAAGCAAGAATGGAAAAAGACATTTATTCTTTCGTGTAGTACAGATTTTGGGGGGAAAAAAAAGTTGTTGGCGTATTATTCTCAGAGATTTGAACAGTTCCAATATAATGAATTTATTTATGGAAAAAATTAGGCCGATCAAAGCCTACTGTAATTAAAGGTGTTTTGGCACAGATGTTGGTCCTCGACTGTTTGCTTTGTCAGCTGTCTAATCCACATTGACATTGCAGTAATTAGCACACTGTCTATAATATTTTAAATGCAAATTCAACAAAATTAAGCTATTATATATTGGGAAATGAATACTGATCAAGCTATCAAATGTACTTCTATCTCTGTTACTCTAAGATGTCAACCATATGTGTGGCACACGGCCAGATCAGCCATGCTCAGTATGAAAAACATGCAAGAATATTCAAAACCAGAATAAAGACTGTGCTGACCTAAGCTAATAAAATCACACAAACATCCACCTAAAGGGGAACAGATTCTGATGCTTAAACAAAGGAATCAAAGTTCAAGTCTCCAAGCCTGCCTATCTCACAAACACTTTCTGAAACAGATACTCATCTCTTCATTTATTTGTTTTGACATTTACTGAGTCTCTACTTTGTGTCAAACACTATTCTAGGTACTGGGGATAAAGGAATGAATAAAATGAAGGAGAAAATTACCCTTGTGAAACTTACATTCAGCAGAGGACAGAAACAGGTTTCCTGTCACATGCTAACTCCTACATACTGCCCGTAGATTGAGAAAATTTATAAGTCCAGAACAAATTCAACAGAAAAGCTATGGTTTATTAGTAGTATCTGTTAAGGATACAATGAACAGTGAAAGACAGAATGGGAACTTAAATTTGCCACCCCCATTTTAAGTAATTATGTTTCCTGTTTCTGTCCTACTTACTTATCATACAAAAGTTAATCTAATAATATGAAGTTTTTCAAAGTGTACTTGCTGACCTCTTTTGTGATTCCGAATGGGATTAAATGGTTATCTCCACTTCGACAGAAGCATAGGAATGCTATATTCAAATGAAACTATTTCCACACAAGAGCAAAGTATTTTCCCACTTCTCTGACCAAGCACACAATTACAATAATAATATTTACCTGTTTTTTTTTTTTAATTTCAGAAGACTATGAAGAGATTTTATAGCCCTTGTCTGTTTATAAAAGTCGATTTCTTTTTTTTTCCCTCCCAATTAATGTCCCTCTAGCAGAAAAAAAAGAAACATTAAACTTATCATTCTTACAGCAACACAGGGACAGTAATACAGCACTAGTTGTTGTACGCCTAAGAAACTGAATTATAGAAAATTCTGTTAAAGAAACTACTGTCCCAATGATTTAAAACGTGAAAGGGGTAAGAATAAAGGCTGGAAAGTTTCATATAATATATATTTCAATACTAAAGGAGTGTGTAATAATTATAAGTAAACAGCTCTGTTCCCAAAAGCAAGTAGGTCACAATTTCCTGCTGATTAACTCTTTAAAACCAGCCAAACTTCCTAAAAACAAATTAGTTTCCCTATTAGTTGATTATTACACAAATTGATATGGAAACTGAAGGGCACGGGAGAAATCACTTCACCTTACATTTCCATAATGCCTTGCTAGATTTTAATGTCTGTTCACCTTCATTATTTCATTTAGCCATCAAATGTTTGGCCTGTTGTTTTCACGAAACAGAAAACATCATTAGATATAGATTCATTTTTTTCTTTGCCCTCTCCCTATACTGTCTCATAATCTGTTTTCTATTAGAGTTATTATGTGTGCTTTTTCCTCCCACTATAGTTCTTTGTTTTCCCCACTATCCCCATGCAAATGTAGTTTAATAAATCTTTGTTCAAGGAGTTCTCTGTGCTTGAAATATACTTCTCCCACATTGTTTTGGCTACCAAATTCTATCCTTCAAAATTTATATTAAATCTTTGGATTTTTAAAAGTTATTTTATTTTTTAAATTTATTTTTACCAATCTCTTTGGATTTTTAAGTTACTTATTTACATATCTATACACACACACACCAATTACCCAATGTGGGGCTTGAACTCATGACCCCAAGATCAGCCAGGCACCCCTCAAATTTTATTTTAAGTGTATTTTCTGAGCCAGCCAGGCACCCCTCAAAATTTATTTTAAGTATATTTTCTGCCACAGTCCAAGATCAACATACAAACAGAAAACAGCTGTGTTTCTATATATCAGCAATAAACAATCTATAAAAGAAATTAAGAAGGGGCGCCTGGGTGGCTCAGTCAGTTAAGCACCTGACTCTTGGGTATCAGCTCAGGTCTTGATTTTAGGGTCATGAGTCCATGACGTGCATTGAACTCAATGATGGACATGGAGCCTACTTAAAATAGAACAAGTGAAATAAAATAAAATAAAATAAAATGGAAATTAAGAAAATGACTCCACTTATAATAGCATCCAAAATAAAATACATAGGAATAAATTTAGCAGGTAAGATGAAACACTGATACAATGAAAAGTACAAAACACTGCCTAAAAAAATTAGATATATGGAATTGGTGAATCACTAAACTGTACATGTGAAACTATTATAACATTCTATGTTAACTTATTGAAATTAAAATAAAAACTTAAAAAAAAGAAATTAAAGAAGACCTAAATAAATGGAAAAACATTTCATGTTCACACCTTGGGGGCTTACTATTATTAAAATGGCAATATTACCCAAAGTAATTGAATGATTCAATGCAACACTTACCAAATTCCAATAGCTCTTTCTGACACTGGAAAACTAATTCTCAAATTCATATGAAATTCCAAGGGGCTGGCGCCTGGGTGGCTCAGTGGGTTAAAGCCTCTACCTTCAGCTCAGAGCCCCGCAGAGCATTGCCTCTGCTCAGCAGGGAGCCTGCTTTCTCCTCTCTCTGACTGCCTCTCTGCCTACTTGTAATCTCTGTCTCTCAAATAAATAAATAAAATCTTTAGGAAAAAAAAAAAAAATTCCAAAGGGCTCCAAATAACCAAAACAATACTGGAAATGAACAAAGTTTAAGGACTCACACTTCCCAATTTCAAAAGAAAGAATGGTCTATCCAACCAATAGTGCTGGGACAATTAAGATATCCACACAAAAAACAATGAAGCTGAATACCCATGTCACATAAAATACACAAAAATTAACTCAAGGGGCACCTGGATGATTTAGTCAGTTAAAAGCCTCTGACTCTTGGTTTCCTCTCAGGTCATGATCACATGAGTCATGGGATAGAGTGCCTCGTCAGGCGCCATAGACAGTGGGAGTCTTCTCTCTTTCTGCCCTACCCCCCAAATCCTCTCTCTCTAATAAATAAATCTTTAAGAAAAATTAACTCAAAATGGGATCAACAACCAAAACCTAAGAACCAAAACCATAAAACTCTTAGAAGAAAACATAGTGGTAAATCTTCACAACCTTGGATTTGGCACCAAAAGCAACAACAACAACAAAACAGTTAAACTGGACTTCATCAAAATTAAAAACAGTTGTGCATCAAAGGATATTACCAAGAAAATGAAAAGACAACCTAGAGAATTAGAGAAAAATATTTGCAAATCACATATTTGCTAATGGTCTAGTATCTAAAACATAAAGAACTATTATAGCTCAGCAACAAGAAGACAACACAATTTAAAAAATGAACAAAGGACTTGAAGAGATATTTTCTTCAAAGAAGCCACATGAATGGCCAAGAAGCCCATGAAAAGCCATTCAATATCACTGGGCATTTCAAAACCACAATGAGGTGCCATTTATACCCACCAAGTTGGCTATAATAATAATTTTTTTAAAAAACAGAAAATAATAACTGTTAGTGAGATTACAGAGAAATAGGAAACCTTGTACATTGCCAGTGGGAATGTAAAATGATGCAGCTGCTATGGAAAAGAGTGTGATACTTCCTTCAAAAAATTAAACACAGAATTACCATATGACTTCATAATCCCACTCCTAGGTATATATCTAAAAGAAGTAAAAATAGGTACTCGAGCAAGTAAATGCACACATATGTTCAAAGCAGTACAATTCAAAACACACAAAAGATGGAAGCAGCCCAAATTTCCATTAATGGAAGACTGGATAAGCAAACTGTGGTATATTCATCTAATGTAGTATCATTTAGTTATAAAAAGGAATAAAGTACTGATACACAGTACAATGTGGAAGAACCTTGAAAACACTTTGCTAAATAAGTAAAAGAAACCAGACACAAAAGGGTCACATACTGCGAGATTCCTTTTACAGTGAAATATCCATAAGAAGTAAATTCACAGAGACAGAACACAGACTGGGGTTTGCAGGGGCTGTGGAACAGGAAATGGGAAGTAACTGTTTAATGAACACAGGGCTTCCTTTTGGGGTAAGAAAAATCCTTTAGAATTTTACATTTTACAAATTTTACATTTTACAAATTTTAGAATTTTACATTTTAGAATTTTATATTTTAAAAATATTAGATTTTACAAATTTTACATTTGACAAATTCTAGAATTTTACATTACACGTAGGTGTAGATTACACATAGAATTATGCATAGGTGGTAGTTATACAACACTGTTAATGTACTAAATGCTTTTCTTCTAATCAACACTGTGATTATCATTTTACATTTTATCTGCATTTCAAATACATACACCCTACCCTATTCCTTTCTGTGTGGATCACTTCATTTTGCGTAACTGTACAGTCTTCTTCCTCCCAGTTCCATTTTTGTTAGGCCTGTTTCTCTTTCTAAACTCATCTTTATTTTACTGGAGTCTTTTAGGAGAGCGAAATGAACACAAAAACTTTAATATAAGACATGTATGCTGAAGGTATCCCTACTCTGCATTAACCAAACAAATTTAGTAATGTATTCCTTATTTGTAGTATATCAACATCAAATACTAAATAATCTACCTGATGCAACCAAGCAAATTTTAGTACATTTTTTGTACATACTATATTCCGAAGTCAAGTCAGTATCAATGGGTAAATCATAGAGCCTAAAGTAAAAAAAAGTAAATAGCTATGGAATTAAAAAATTTTGAGCTGTCTCTCACCCTTATGTTTTGTTTTTATAAAGGTTATGATCTGAGAATTTAGCATGTATCTTTGGTACATTTTGATGCAAATTCACTATTTATACCTTCATATCACCTTTCAAATTACTGAAGTCCCAAGACAAAACAACACATAAATTAAATGCTGCCCTACAAGTCTTAACTATGAATTTAATTAGCAGTACAAACAGAACCCTTATATTTAAAGGGTAGTTAATTACAGTACACGAGCCTTTAAAAGAGGTCACTGGAAGATTTTATGTTCATGGTTATTTCATCCTACCAAAAGGGTTTCTTGCAACACACCTGTTTAAAAGCCAAGGTTAACACAAAACCATTCATTTCCCCATGATTAGAGGACTGAAATACCTCTGCATTTAAAATTTTATTTTTAAAATAATTCTAATATAGCTTCAGCTAAAAACATCACTTAAATAGCAAAAACTACTTTTTTAACAAAAGCCAAATTAAAAATATTTTAGAGACAAAATTAAAAGTCTATGCCCAAAGCCACCCTTGCTAATAACTTTGCATTGTTAAGTAAAATGATCCTGATTCTTATATCTTATCAGCTTTTAACAATAGCTTCTTCATAACAAAACTATGTCTCTATAGACCATGTATTTAAAATGAAAATCTTAGTAAACGGAAATGACTGAGTAGAAAGAATTAAATTATGATTATGAAATTCTAATTCATTTTAGATTCTTATATATAAATTCTAGCTCTTTAATGAGGAAAAATGAGGACCGTTTGACATATATTATCTCCTACCACTGATTCAAAAAGAATAGAATATGCTGTTGTCTTCAGGTTTCCCTGAAAATCTATTTTTACAGAACTTAGAACCAACCTGTTCCATTATTATAGAAAGCCAGAATAATCCAATTATATAAAAAACATTTCTAAATGTCCACCATTTGCAGATGGAATGCTAATACTTAAGAAGTTCAGTCATTTTCCTAAATGAACTAAATACTTGAAGCTATTCAAAGGCAACTGAACAGTGAAGTAGGGGTTAACTGTAATCAGAAACCAAGCCCTCCTTAGAAAGGATCAAGAGGAAATGGCAACTTTTGGAAAATCCCAAATATTTTAAACACAGGAACACATCCAGTTTTGACAAGCTATATGACTGTGGCATAAATGCTTCCATCTTCAATAGCTGTTAAAACAAGCAATCCTTTTACAGAGAACAGAATTCATTTCCCTTATACAGCTGCATTGTTTCAAAGTCCATTAAACATAAGTGTGACAAGATTGATTTTTTTGGAGCATTGATATTTACTGTATTGTCCTAAAAGACCTAATTTACAAATAAAATATGGGTGTGTGTGTGTATGGGGAGAGGGGAATGAAGGGAACAAAGGCAAAGTCAAAGAAGGAAAATAAAATAGGATAATCAAAACCATACCTCTACATTAATGAACAGAGGCATACTTAGATGCTCTTGTTAAAAGCTTTTGTTTATATAGTATAAAAAATCAATGCTCAGAATAATCCATCAAGAAAAAAGAAAAATTCTAAATGAAAAAAAAAAAAAAAAAAAAAAAAAGCAACCCCTGGATGAAAATACTTACACATCAACATAACCTAATACAAGACTTCTGACCAGAATGTATAAAAAACTCTCAAAACTCAGTAAGAAAAAAGGCCAATTTATTTAAAAGATTTTATTTATTTATTTGACAGAGAGAGAGAGAGATCACAAGTAGGCAGAGAGGCAGGCAGGGGGGGGGGGACGCAGGCTCCCTGATGAGTAGAAAGCCCAATGCGGGGCTTGATCCTAGGACCCTGAGATTAAGGCAGAGGCTTAACCCACTGAAACATCCAGGCACCCAAATCAATTTTTTTTTTTAATGGGCAAAAGATTTTAACAGGCTCTTCACCAAAGAATATATATAAATGGTAAATAAATTCACAAAAACATGCTCAACATCATTAGTCATCAGGAAAATTCAAACTCAGACTGCAACCAGATACACTACTACACAACCATTAGAAGGGTTCCAAGAAGGAAAAACTTTACAGTAAAAAGTACTAATAAGGATACAAAGCAACCAGAATTCTCTTTCATTGCTGGTGGGAATGTAAAATGGTACAGCTACTTAAGAAAATTTTTTGTCAGGGTGGCTCAGTCAGTTAACTGTCCACCTTCAGCTCAGGTCATGATCCCAGGGTCCTGGGACTGAGCCCGCGTATCAGGCTCTCTGCTCAGCAGAGACCATGCTTCTCCCTCTGTTTCTCCCCCCACCCTGCCTCCACTTGTGCTGTCTGGCCTTCTCTCTCTGTCAAATAAATAAATAAAATCTTGCGGCACCTGGGTGGCTCAGTTGTTAAACGTCTGTCTTTGGCTCAGGTCATGATCCCAGGATCCCAGGATCCAGCCCCATATTAGACTCCCTGCTCATTGGGGAGCCTGCCTCTCCCTCTTCCACTCTCCCTGCTTGTGCTCCCTCTCTTGCGAGCTCTCTGTCAAATAAATAAAATCTTTAAAAATAAATAAATAAAATCCTAAAAAAGAAAATTATTTGGCAGTTTCTTATGAAGTCTGTAAGTAAACATGTTTAAACTTACCCCACTCCTGGATATTTATCTATGAGAAGTGAAATTTTATGTTCACACAATCTGTAGGCAAAAGTTTATAGCAGCTTTATTCATAATAGCTGGAACCTGGAAACAACCCAAACATCCTTTAAGTGATGAATGGATAAACTGTGGTACAGTCATACTAAGGAATATTATCAGCAATAAAAGGAATGAAGTACTGATACACATAGTAGCCATACCTGTGAGGCTGTATGATTCCATTTATATATCCTTCTAAAAAAGGAAAAAATACAGAAACAGATCACTGCTTGTAAGGGACTAACGGATGATGGTTGGGATGGATTGAAATAAAGCTCAGTAGGATACCTGGCTGGCTCAGTCAGGCAACTCTTAATTGCAGAGTTGTGAGTTCAAGCCCTACCATGGGTATAGAAAATACTAAAACAATAAATAAACTAAAAAAAAAGCACAGTAAAGATTTGGGGTAACTATTCTACATATATGGTTACATGACTATATATTTATATACATTTGATTGTATGTATTTGTCAAAATACACAGAATTATACATTTTTTAAATGAATTACACTGACTCTTAAATAATTTTTAAGTTTAAAAAATGCTCAATGTAAAGTCAAGAGAGTGCTGACCATCACCAGGAGTGTACTGGGGGAAAAAAAACATTCTTTATCTTGTTATAAAACTATGTTTCTCCTGGGCGCCTGGGTGACTCAGTGGGTTAGGCTGCCGCCTTCGGCTCAGGTCATGATCTCAGCGTCCTGGGATCGAGTCCCGCATCGGGCTCTCTGCTCAGCAGGGAGCCTGCTTCTCTCTCTCTCTCTCTCTCTCTCTCTCTCTCTCGGCCTGCCTCTCTACCTACTTGTGATCTCTGTCTGTCAAATTAAAAAAAAAAAAAACTATGTTTCCCCTATCATTTGAATACTATGTGCAGTATTGTGGGACACAACAGTGAAGACTCAAACAATGGCACAAAAATGATAAAGGGAAAAAGAGTATTGTTATATGGAGACTCACTCCAGATAGACAAGGACTGAAAGTAGATGTCTCAATTACCAGGAAAAATATCCGGGGAGAGAACATCTTATTTGCCAATCCCAGAACACTAGAAAAAAAGTTATCACATTGAGAAATGAGAATAAACTTATAAAACTCAGTCCTCTGGGGCGCCTGGGTGGCTCAGTGGGTTAAAGCCTCTGCCTTCGGCTTGGGTCACGCTCCCAGGGTCCTGGGATCGAGCCCCGCATCGGGCTCTCTGAGCAGAGAGCCCGCTTCCCCCTCTCTCTGTGCCTGCCTCTCTGCCTACTTGTGATCTCTGCCTGTCAAATAAATAAATAAAATCTTAAAAAAAAACAAACAAACAAACCTCAGTCCTCCATACAGTACTGCAGAAAGAGGAGGGAAGGGTAAGAAGAAACAGTAAAAGCTAAAAACATAAAATACATGGGGAAACGTTTAATCAACTTTAAGTTGAAGATAACAGCAATTCTGACTTTTTAAGGAAACTAATTTTTTTGGAGATAAAATGGGGCAAACTGGGAAACAGCAAAAAACAGAGTCAAAGGACCCTGGAGAACTAAATCAGGTAATACACACGGAAGCCCAAAACGAGTGCAGTGTAAAAATGCCAATAATAGGTGTTATTTAATTATACTCTTTCTGAGCTATAAACAATGAACACGAAGGTGTTCAAGCCAGGATGCTAATCCCATAGATGATTACTGTCACAGGGCCATAAGTGGAAGAGCTTGATACCCCATTTGCCTGATGCCACAGCCTAAGCTCTTTTGACCACTACTATTTTATTGCTCAACAATACTTTAAAAACAATTTTATACCAATGAACTTAAGGAGCGAAGCAATACTTAGTAACTGCCAAAAGGGTCTATAAAGTAAGTGGAATTTGGGGTTTGTTTCTGGTTTGTTTTGTTTTTGTAGTCTGTACATATCAGCACAGGAATTCTGCGGTAAGAATGATCATCTCTGTTTGTGTGCTCTGATGCAGTGGCAAGTGTTTGCTGCACATCTAGGAGCATTTTGGTACAATGGCCAAATGATGTGGTTATTTAGCAATACCTTACTCTGGCCTAACATTTTTCTATTTATTTCCCATTTTAATGTAATTTATCTCATTGGAGGTAAGTTATCTAGTACAGACAGATAAATGGAACAGAAAAATATATTCACTTCAACCCAATGAATGCTTACAGAACACCAACTCACACCGCAGAGGACTTTATAAAATAAGCTGTAAGGAATAATCCCAAAGAATAAAATCCTGTCCTAGCTGAAAACAAGGAATCACTACATATAGCCAATTTTATTTTTTCCTTTCTTTGAGCATTTATATAGTTTCTAAATCATCTAATTCAGGACCAGATTATATAGCATACTTTTTTTTTTTTTTTTTGGCCCATATGGTATTCTTTCAGAGAAAAACACCCTCATCTTACGGACTTTTAGAATGTTAACAATCAAAACTCCTATTTTCCCATGGTGCCCTTTACTTTTTTTTTTTTTAATTTTTTTTAAGATTTTATTTATTTGCCAGAGAGAGAAAGAGAGAGTGCACACAAGCAGGGGGAGTGGCAGGTAGAGGGAGAAGCAGGCTCTCAGGGGAGCAAGGAGCCTGATGTGGGACTGGACCCTGGGATCATGACCTGAGCTAAAGGCAGACATTTAATGGCCTGAGCCACCCAGGTGTCTTCCCTCATAGTGCCCTTTTCCAAATACAAACATAAATGTCTTTAAAATGCCTTTCAAGCATTCCACACTGGAGTGTGGTGACAAAAGAGAAAACAGTTCCCTAATTTTGTCTTTCAGACTGGTAAGGAGAGGGGCTCTGGGTGGCTCAGTTGGTTTACCACTCGATTCTCGATTTCAGCTCAGGTCATGATCTCTGGGTCACGGGATGGAGCCCTCCACCACCACCAGGCTCCAAGCTCAGCAGGGAATCTGCTTGAGATCCTCTTCCTCCCTCCACCTCTCCCCCTCTCCATCCCCCACACCTCGGGGAACTCTCTCAGGCTAATTTTTTTTTTTTTTTAAATGATAAGGGGAAAAAAGCCAGGAGTAAAATGGGCAAATACATGACAATAAAAGAAGAGGATAAATTAAAATGTATAGAAAGATACTACCCAGGAAAATCAATAGCTGAAAGGGCCCTTATTCACCATGCATTTTAATGAAAGAATGAAGGAAAGGGGCAGGAGGAAATAATGAAATGAGCTAACACTGAATGGAATTACCCAAGTCTGCACCTGGTCAGGGAAAAGAGCTTTAAACAATGGCTACTAAAGCCACTAAAGCCACGAGCCACCAGCAGAGCACTCTCTTCACTACCCTACCTCCAAGGCCACAAGACTCGCTTAGGGCCTGCGTGTTGAATTTAAGCAGATTCCAAACCCGGGGGACAGCCCTCATAACACAATGCTCTTGTGACCACATTTTAGGGAGAAGAAGGGGTATCCAAAAAGGGAGGTATGAGAGGACATAAGCTGGTCCAAAGAATACGGTACTCAACGGTGCAAAGGATGGGGGAAACATTTAGAGTGTGGGTTCACAGAGCTTCCACAGCAGGATCTGCATATTTTCTAACACAAATTATGAAAATAAAAAATATTATTTATTATAATAAAAATAATATGAAAAAGAACAAATAATATTAAGGATATTAAATGTTTCCAGGTGAACTGTCTCTAATATGGCCTTAGTCCAACTTAGTAAGAAAAGGCTCAAGACTAAAATGTTGAGTCCAATAATCAAAGACTTTGGTGAGAAAAAAATACATGTGTGTAGGTATATGCATATACATGTGTGTTTAAAAATTATAGCTGTCAGGGCGCCTGGATGGCTCAGTGGGTTAAGCCTCTGCCTTCAGCTCAGGTCATGATCCCAGGACACTGGAATGGAACCCCGCATCAGGCTCTCTGCACAGCAGGGAGCCTGCTTTCCCCTCTCTCTGCCTGCCTCTCTGCCTACTTGTGATCCCCCTCTGTCAAATAAATAAATAAAATCTTTTTTTAAAAAAAATGATAGCTGTCAACCTAAAATTTACAAATGAGCTTTTTCTATTAAAGAGATTTTAATTCTCTATCACATTGGCTTTTTCCCTAAGTACTCAAAATTCAGAGTTGTATTTCCACTGCCTGCATGAGTACATGCCTGTAAATAACATCCAGAAAATAAGCCATAAAAACCACTCTGTAAAATTAAACAGCCATTGGTTGAAAAAAGAAAGAAAAAAGTTACCTGCAAGCTTGGTATATACTTATTAAATGCTTGCTGTTCTTACCTAGAATTTTGGTTTTAGAAAAGATGGGATTCCAGACGAATTCCATGGCTATAATTCACACATTCTGGTAGAATACTAGTCAAATACTAGTCAACCCCATGTAACTATGAAATGATATACTGGGCTTTTTGTTTGTTTATTTGTTTGTTTTTAAGTAGGCTCCATACCCAGAGTGGAGTTCAATGTGGGGCTTGAACTTGGGACCCCAAGATCAAGACCTAAGCCAAGATAAAGAGTCAGACACTTAACTGACTGAACCACCCAGAGTACCCTGAGATGATTATTCTTTACTCCCTTAATGTGTTAAAACTTCCCAAAGGCAAAAGATGCATGCAGAGTAACAGTAACCAGTATACTCCAAATCTACGTACAACAGCCCATAACTGATACGGCACAGCAGAAACCTTCTATAGTTGTCCTAAAGGAAAGTAACAGCAACCCAATCATGTCTGACTTAATGTAGAACCTTTACACCATACCAACTCCTTGGGAAGACTCTTTTTTAGAAATAAATGCAAGTTACTAGTAGCCCAGTTTTCCCTTCAACCGTTGCTATTCCTTTCATACAAACCCCAAACCATTCTTATTTCTCCCTTCTACAACACTGACCTTGTTTCAGCTCCTGTATTTCATTAAAAGACACTGAATATTGTTTTGAAATAAAATAAATTCAAAATAACAGCTTTGTGAGATTAACATGAAAACTTTTGTGCCAATTTCTGAAGCTCTGTGGGAATAATGGAATTAAATGCTACTATTTTTGCCCTTTCTTCCTCAGGAGGTGGACTACATTTCCAGACAGTGAAAAGACTACCAACAGAGTCATAGTTACACCAATAACATATATAAAATAGGACTGCTGCGAGTATAACATACATTTTGGAGTTACTGCACAGAGGAACCAATAATCACAGTACTCCAAGCTTTTAGTAAAAACCAGTTCGCAGATACAAACATTTTCAATTTAAATGTTTGATAATCAGTTTCCATGTATTAAGTAGTACTATTCAAAATGTTTGAAAAGTCTCTCTGTAAAATAATCACATATCTAAATCTCTCTGTAAAATAATCACATATCTAAATGTTTAGGATTTCTTAAAAGCTACTTATAAAAAGCAACGAAAGTGAAAAACAATTATGAAGACACTGCTGAAATAAAAATAACACAGATAATAAAACGTGCCCAAGCCATACCATGTTTTTAAGAAGATGCTATGCCCCCAAATCAACATTTATAGGACTCAGGACTCTCAACTATAAATAACAACATTTGACCAATATTTGTAGCTCTAAAAATCTATAATTTTATAAATTCTATGTGTTTCGCATAGTTCTTTATGTGCACAATACTGAAGTAGATGCTACAGAAATGAACTCACTATAAATTCAGAACTAGAAAGCACAGGACACTGCCCTCAGAAAGATTTCAAAATGACGACGAGGAAGTGAGACAATATAAGAGTTTAATAATGTTATAAGACAATTACAGTAAGGAAGGATAACTTACATACCAAACGGAAGGCATAGAAATAGCAGCAACATTCTCATCAAATGTGAAATAAAAGTGTGCTCGCTTGGTCTGGAAAATTAAATGAAGCTTTTAATCTTCTAAGCTGTAAAGCACGCACAAGATTTGGATGGGCAGAGAGACTAAGAATGCCACAAGCAAGGATCAGTTAATAGCAGCCGAAGTTCAAGGACTGAGTTCATGGCATGAGGCTATAGAACACACTGGGCTGGTACTTCAACCAATCAGCCATTACAAGATACTGAAAAGTTAAGGGAGAAATGAAAGGAAAAGTTTTAGAAAGCTTAATCTCAAAGGGAATTGAGGGTAGATTAGATGGAAAACCAAAAAGGTAGAGTGGCTGGGTGGCTCAGTCAATTAAGCGTCTGCCGTCAACTCAGGTCATGATCTCAGCGTCCTGCAATCGAGCCCTGTGTTGGGTTCTCTGCTCAAGCGTGGAGTCTGCTTCTCCCTCTGCCTCTGCCCCACCCACCCCCTCACCCCCACCCCACCGCACCTCACCCCCATGCTCTCTCTCAAATAAATACAATCTTAAAAAAAAAAAAGAAAGAAAAACTAAAAAGGTAAAACAGTACATAATCAATTAAGGCAGGGAAATACTGCCATTATTTAGGTTTTTGAGTAAAAAAATAAATCTACTAGAGGCTAGAGGCCTCTAGAGGCTAAAGTAGAGGCTAGAGGCTAAAGTAACTGGTTAACTGTATCAGTGAAATTTATTAACTCTTCATTTCTCTTAGAAAATAAACTAAATATAGTTGAGATGGTTTATTTTATTAAAACCCTGCACTGTATTTCTAAAGTGTAAAAGCTGTACTTATGTAAAAATCTACATTTAGAAAAATTAAGACAACTGTTATTATTGGTTTTAAGCCTTTCTCAAGAGGAACCACATACTGCTCCAAAGCTTTGTTGATTCTCTTATGCCACAGGGTACCATTTGGGCACTAGAAGATCTCATTTATTAGTCAGTCAATCCAACTTAACCCTCCTGAAACTGAGCAATTTACTTTCTCATTCCCGGTAGGAAAGTCTAGTTTGTTATGTACTCTGAAAGTTCATCATAAAAGTAGCATCTTTGATGTCATGGCTACTAAACTAAAATAGTAAACAGAATTAAACATTCCAAAAATGCCAGGCGGTGCCTGACTGGCTCAGTCCGCAGAGCGTGAAACTCTTGATCTCACTGTGAGTTCAAGCCCCACAGTGGGCGTAGAGCTGACATAGTAAAATCCTCTATAAAAAAGGACGTTAGTCCCCCCAAAAAAGTTTATGACGTTCTTTACACTTTCCATGTCTGTTCTGTTAACTACTTCATTATACATTTACTAATTTCTCTATATTTAACATTATGCCTAAAAAATACATTTCGAAGACATTTTAAATGCTTTTTTATCCACAGGATGTATTCTGAAAGTTTCCACACAAATTCGATTTTTGTAACTCAAACAGCTTAAACGTACTTTGAAAACTGTCCACTTAAGGATGTCATTAGTACAACTGATTCTTTAAAAAAAAAATTGGGATATACCAAGGTAAAGTGAGTATCAGCCCGAGTAATCTGCTTTATTAAATCGGGATTTTGTATCTTATTCAAGTTTGTGATTCTTAGCTAGTGCTATAAAAACTGGCTTATAAACATGGTACTAAAATTACTTCCATTATAACAGATCAGAGAGATGTCATAAATTGGAATTTATTTTTTGATTGGTAAATACATAATGTTGAGTAGCATGGACCCAATTAATCCACAAGTTTCAATGCTTGCTCCCTAGCAAAAAAGAGCAGAAGGCACACAATCTTGATCATCAACCTTCAATTTAAATTCTGCTTTTGCCAGTGATGAGTCTGAGACAGTACCAACCATTCCACATGCAGAGTATACATGTAGGAGGCGGGGGGATGGCCAGCAGCTGCTAGGACATACCTCCTAGGAATACTGTGAAGCTTAAACAAGCCAACTTGAATAATATTCTAGACACATAGTAGGTCCTTTCTGTCCTGCAGCCCATTATACCTTCCATGTTTGCCTAAAAAGTAAAACAAGAAGTTACAAAGTGGTAAAGGCAGAATAGTGTCTCATTCATCTTTTTTTCAAGATTATAAACAAAAATTTTTTTTAAAGATTTCATTTATTTATTTGACAGAGATCACAAGTAGACAGAGAGGCAGGCGGGGGGAGTAGGCTCCCCGCCGAGCAGAGAGCCCAATGCAGGGCTCGATCTCAGGACCCTGGGATCATGACCTGAGAGGAAGGCAGAGGCTTTAACCCACTGAACCACCCAGGCACCCCTAAACGAAATATTTTAAAACATGCACACACAAGGAAAAGGTAAGAGCTACAAAAAGCAGACAGACAGGTGAAGGATATTATGTCAGAAAAGTTCAGGTTTCCGTTCATCAAACTCTCTAGAAATTATCTCCCAATCAAGGAAATTATATTATAAATAATAGCAGTTATGAAATACAAAATTATTGTCCTCCCATAAGTACATATTCCACTTCAAAAGAAACTTATTTTTTTGTGATACGTGACGTTTATATCATTTCCACAAGAGATTTGTGGCAGCTAAAAGAATAACGGGCAGTAGGAGAACTGGCACACTAAGTCATACCTAGCCCATGATCTTCCAAATGCCATCATTTAGTTATAACTGTGGTTCTCAGCCATGGTAACTTCATCTGGGCACATCTTGAGAGAATGTGTTTTGTATGCATAAAGATCAACTCTTATGGGAAAAAAAAAACTTAAGTTTTACAGGAAAAATAATGGATTTAAGGTGAAGCACATCTGCTTCCTCCACTTGTATGGCTTATTCTTCGTTTTCAAAAAAATACTACTGTAGAGAGGCCAAAAAAAAAAAAAAGAAAGAAAGAAAGAAAGAAAAAAGAAAAAATGAGAATGATAAAGCAGGGAAAGTACCCTAAAGGAACAGAAGCTACAATAAGAAGCTCATGAGGGTGGGGCACCTGGGTGGCTCAGTGGGTTAAAGCCTCTGCCTTCGGCTCAGGTCATGATCTCAGGGTCCTGATCAAGCCCCACATGGTGCTCTCTGCTCAGCAGGGAGCCTGCTTCCCTGCCTCTCTGCCTACTTGTGATCTCTCTCTCTCTCTCCCTGTCAAATAAATAAATAAAATCTTTTAAAAAAAAAGAAAAAAAAAAAAAAGAAGCTCATGAGGGTAAAAAAATACAAGATAATAGTCCTAAGACTGCAGAAAGCTGACCAGGAATAAACGGTATAAGGTCAACTTTTTTAAAATTCTAGACTAGGGATTTAAATTTTTTTAGAAGATTTTATTCATGTATTTGCGAGAGAGCGCTCGTGAAGGGGGAACAGCAGGGGGAGAGGAGAAGCAGGCTCCCCACTGAGCTGGTTAAGATGGTAAATCTTATATATGTTTTTTATCACAGTACAAAATACATAAAATAAAGGGAAGGTTTGCACAGAACAATCTAGGATTCTTAAATACTTGAAAGAGAGTGACCAAGGGTACCTGGCTGGCTCAGTGGGTGGAGTCCCAGACTCTTGATTTTGGGGTTGTGGGTTTGAGCCCCATGCTGAGTGTAGAGATTATTTTAAAATAAAAAAATTTTTTAGGATTTTATTTACTTATTTGACAGAGAGATCACAAGTAGGCAGAGCAACAGGCAGAGAGAGGGGGAAGCGGGCTCCCCACCGAGCAGAGAACCCAATGAGGGGCTCAATCCCAGGACCCTGAGATCATGACCTGAGCCGAAGGCAGAGGCTTAACCCACTGAGCCACCCAGATGCCCCTAAAAATAAAATCTTGAAAAAATAAATAAAATAAAAGAGTCAGCAAATGTTTAGGAATTCTCATTTAAAATATATAGCTTGATTTTGTGGACAAAAATGAATAAGGAACTTCATTTACAAAGACACTAAAAAGTAGTAAGTGATTTACAGATAGTCCTGATATTCTGATAAAAGTATAGGCATTTTATTATCAATGCTATCAATGAAAACTTTGATCCCATGAGTATAAATCTGTAAAGTAGGATTTTTGCTGTGTGTTTTTTTAAACCGTATAAACATAAATATACTACACTTGGGGAAACACATCAGTCCCAAGAGGACACAAGAACTGCTGAGGCTTTTAAAATACATTCACTGCATCAGTTTCCTCAAAACCCTGAAAAGGAAATTCCCTATCACTTCAGGCCAGTATAACAGAATCTCTCTTAAGAGAGTTATTCCCAAAACTGTTCAGGTTTTTAAAAATTCATTATGAGGGGCGCCTGGGTGGCTCAGTGGGTTAAGCCGCTGCCTTCGGCTCGGGTCATGATCTCAGGGTCCTGGGATCGAGCCCCGCATCAGGCTCTCTGCTCAGCGGGGAGCCTGCTTCCCCCTCTCTCTCTCTCTGCCTGCCTCTCAGTGTACTTGTAATTTCTCTCTGTCAAATAAATAAATAAAATCTTTAAAAAAAAAAAAATCATTATGAGGTAACAGACTTCTTTAATGTTAAATTAACAAATAAAACACATTAAAATAAAAAATAGTAAATTTTCACAAATACATACTGTAGTGCACATAATTTTTTAAGGTATCTGGGAAAAAATTTTTATAGGCTAAAATTGTATTAACTGGAATCCATTAAACCAAAGAAAAATGAAAAAATCAGTCAGCCAGACTGAGTTAACAGAGAAGGAAAATAAAACAAGAAAAAAAATACGACAGAAAGGTACATTCATTTTGAAACCCTACAGACCAAAAAAAAATTCCAAGGAGAATTTAAAAGAGTATTTCTGGAAACCAGATTCTGTTCTAAAACTCAAAGAGCTCGAAGGTCATCTACCCCATACAAAAATCACTACTAAGATTCTCTCAGTTACTGGAAAAGAAGGGGAAAAAATTAATACAGAAATTAGAATTTAATATTTTAACATGTGTTCAGGAGTGCTTAAGGTTAGAGGTTATATAGAACTCCGGTCCAAGGGCAGAGGAACAACTCCTAAGTAGGAATCCCCCTCCCTGAAATTCTACTCTCAGAAATGCCACAAATGCCCATTTTAAATTATTTTTATGATTTAGCCTATCCTAAATTTGTGTGATGGGGCAGGGTAGGGGGAGCAGAATTGGAGAATTCATGCTCTTCTCAAAGGCACGACCTTCCACCATTTAAAAAAAAAGCATCTGAAAGCACATCTATACCAAAGCTTAGACCTTAGGAAATATATGTACAAATGTGTATAAAACAAATGTGTACAGTTTGATAACATTTAACAGACATGTAACAATGTATACTACTGCAATTAATATATGGAACGTTTCTATCATTCCAGAACATTCCTTCATTTAATATCAATCCCAGCCCCACCTCAGTCAATCACTAGTCTGATTTTTATCACTACAGCTTAGTTTTGCCTGTTCTAAAGCTTCATATAAATGGAACACACAGTACATGTCTTTTATTCAGCTTAACAGTTTTGAGATCCATCTACATGACTATTAGTTATTCATTAGTTTGTCCCTTTTATTGCTCAAGAGTATCCCATTGTAAGAATATTAGAATTTATTCAACCATTTACCCTGTTGATGGACATTTGGCTTTTTCCCAGTAGGATGCTGTTACAAATAAAGCCTAGGTAGAAGTCTTTTTGCAGACATGTGCTTATTTACAGTCCTCTTAGATAAACAGAGAGTGACATGGTAAATGTATGTTAAACTTCACTAGGAAGTTTCTAAGAAACAGGTCAACTTTTTCTATGAGTAAGTACAGTTGACAGTCCCACCAGCCAGGATTAAGTTACAGTTTGCTTCACATTCTCCCTAATACTGTATTAGTTTTTCTTAATTTAGGCTGGTTTGTTTTTTTTTTCTTGAGAGAGAGAGAGAGAGAGAGAGAGAGAGAACCAGGCTCCCCACTGAGCAGAGAGCTTGATCCCAGGACTCTGAGATCATGACCTGAGCCGAAGGCAGAGGCTTTAACCCACTGAGCCACTCAGGCGCCCCTAGGCTGTTCTATTTTATTGTGGTTTTAATTTGCATCTCCCTGATGGTTTCTGATATTGAGCATCTTTTCATGTGCTCATTGACTATGTGCATCTTTTTTTATGCAGTATCAGTCTAAAGCCTTCAAACATCTAAAAAATTTGCTTGATTTCTTAATATTAGGTTATAACCTGAGTTCTTCACATGTAATCTTCTGACTTTTTATATTATACTATGTAACTGTATAACTAACTCCCATAAAATTACTATCTTTAAAAAAATAAGAAATACCTTGAGCTCTTTACATATTCTAAATACAAGTCTTTAATATTATATTTTCTGTCTGTGGCTTGCCTTTTCTTTTTTTTTTTTTTTTTTTTGCCTTTTCATTTTCTTAACAGTTTCTTTAGAAGAGCAGATGGCTTAGATTTTGAATAAGTCCAATTTATCAATTTTTTTCTTTTTGTCTTCTAAGAATTTTTGCACATTTTTTTGTGCTTTTTGTCTTCTAAGACTATTTGATTATCCCAAGGTTGGTATGACTTTGTCTTGTATTTTCTTGCAAAGCTTTTATATTTAGGACTATGATCCATTTCAAGTGAAATTTTATGTATTTTATGAGAAAAAGGTCAAGGACAGGTTCATTTTCTTTCCTATACTAATTCCCCATTGTTTTAACACCATTTGTTGATCAAAATAGCAACTACCGTATATGTACGTATATATATGTAAGTTCTATTCTGTTCCGATGATCTATAGGACTGTTATTATGCTAATACGACTGTCTTGATTCTTTAACCTTTATAGTAAGCCCTGAAGTTAGATAGTGTAAGATCTTCAAGGTTGCTCCTCATTTTCAAATTAAATTTTGATTATGCTAGGTCTATGCATTTCCATATGAATTTTAGCACAAGCTTGTCAACTCATATCATTTTTCACTCTACTGAGTGGAAAAAAGCAGCCTGGCAAACATTAAAAACATAATCCCATTTAGTTTCAATCAAATCTATACATAAAAGTACATCTGTAAAAGAAACTGAAAGCATCTACAACAATATGTGAAAGAATTCTCTCTAAAGAGTGAAACTGCAAAAAGATTATCTTTCTTTTTGCTGACCTTTATTTTCCAAAATGGACAACTTTATAAGGAAAAAATTATATATAGTTAATAAAGTCTATACAGTAACAAGTAGGAAAAATTAAGAAGTGATACTTGGTGATTTTATTTTTTCATTCTTAATCTGAAATATCTGTAAATGCAAAAAAAAAAGAAAGGTATGAAATGAGTATATATTACTAACTCTTCTCAGGCAAGAGGACTGTTGGGAGAAAAATGAAAGACTCCACTTGTTATCTTACATACTTCTCTAATGTTTGATTGTTACAATGACCATATTTTCCATAATTTAAGAAAAATCAAAATAGGGGTGCCTGGGTGGCTCAGTTGGTTAAGCACCTGCCTTCAGCTCAGCTCATGATCCCAGGGTCTTGGAATCGAGTCCCTCATCAGGCTCCTTGCTCAGAGGGGAGCGTGCTTCTCCCTCTGCCAGTGGCTCCCCCTTGCGCATGTGCATACATTCTCTCGCTCTCTGACAAATAAATAAATAAAATCGTTTAAAAAAAAGAAAATTAAAATAATCATCAATAAAAATAAAACATATATATTGGCTGAATCAAAGCACTGTTGAAAAGATCGTCCTAAAGGCAGGCTACCCAACTCTGTGTCATCTAAATTTTAAGTTAAAAAAAAGGCTTTTTTGGCTAGGAATTTGCCTATGGCATCAGGTTGGATAGCTGCTTCAGAAAATCCAAAAAGGATTCATCTTGTGTCACAGGGAATCAAAAGCAACTAGAATACCCTGCTTCAATAATCCCCTAAAACAGCTAGAAATTACCACTGAAGGCAAAAATAATGAAATTTATAAGATAAGGGCTATAATTTGATATGTTTGTGATAGTATTATTAAATATGAACAACATCCCAGGTGAATGTGCCATTGCTACTGGTACTCTGCCCATGTTTTATGATACTGATTCAGACTTAGGGACTGATCAGGAAGTCAAGGGTAACCTGTTAGGGATTCTTAAACACCTAGCACAGTCTCAAACTTGCTCAGGAGTCAGAAAACCCGGAAGAGGAAATTTCTGCTGAGAAAATTCTATCCATTAACTTGTTTAGAAAAACACCCTTCCATCCAATTTTAGTAATGAAATACCTCAGTCCACAGGCCCGTTTTCTGAGAGCTATTATTCCATAATGTCACAGTAGTGAAGCAGGAGTAGAGTTAAGTATTTCCAAATACAGAATGCAGCAACAATTCTACAATGCCTCACCAGAAGGTACACTATCACTTCCTATTTTAGGGATAAGCACCCTCAAAATTTAAATAATCCATTAGTTGGTCTCCTTCAGGGAGAATAACTGATATTATCACATCTTTCCAGATTTTCTGAGCAGAACTCGCAGTGGAAGTAGTTTTACGCAGTGACCCATACATACACAACACACATACCACATAGGAGCCTGGATACACAGTGCATACCTATCTACAGTTATACTCTGCCCACACTTCGTGTGATATACTCTGAAATTTTTCTATTACATTCTCTAGCTTTGTTTTTACGCTGGTCATAATGCTCAAAAGTGATCAACCACTAATGGGGAATAACCTACAGTTTGAAAAACCCTATTAGAGAAGAACGAGAGTAGAACATGAGAAGACTTAACATCTCTGAGTTGTTAGCTTATTAAACAAGTACAGCTGCAACAAAATTTTAAAGGTCTATGGTTGGATGGTTTACTTTACACTAAACTTCTATTAAAAAAAAAAAAAAAGGACCAATGAAAGTCAATGTTCATAGACCAAGGCAAAATTTACTCGTCTTAGCCCAAGGTGGCAGTGTTACAAATAAATGCAGCACTTAATACCATTCCCTGTTAAAATCTTATTCAGGTGTATCTTTAATCTTCAGTCAGGGGAACTCTGGGGCCCATGCTTGGAAAGAGTTGCCCCAGAAAGTCAATCTCATAGTCACTGATGATGTAAGAACTCAGCTGGCCTGCTCTTGACCCCTGAAGCACCCCCTAAGCTTTAACTAACACTGATGGCATAGGAGCATCGATCTAAATTTTGAAAAATATATTGATTTTCCACAAATGATGATGATGGCCTTTACTGCAGTAAATGTGCTTATACAATGTTTTTTTCTATACGCCAAGACTATGATCAACCAAAGGGGGAAAAAAAGTGCTTTATGTATTTATTTTTAAGACCTATTAATCAACCAAGCTCCCTAATGACTCAAAATTCATACTAAAACATAACCAAAAAATGATTGAGCACTTCTGTAATTCTTACATAGTAGGTAACATGTATTCCTAAAGTCCTGATGACATGGAAACTTTTTTAAAAAATGTAAACCCAACCTTTCAAAGAAAATCTTATTTCCCATCAATTAGAAATCTACAATCCCAACACACTGCTATTTCTTTGAAATATCTTAAAAAGAAACAGTGCCGGGACGCCTGGGTGGCTCAGTGGGTTAAGCCGCTGCCTTCGGCTCGGGTCATGATCTCAGGGCCGTGGGATCGAGTCCCACATCGGGCTCTCTGCTCAGCAGGGAGCCTGCTTCCTCCTCTCTCTCTGCCTGCCTCTTGTGATCTCTCTCTGTCAAATAAATAAAACCTTAAAAAAAAAGAAAAGAAAAGAAAAAAGAAACAGTGCCATATGGTGAATCTGATTCGGTATAAAAATGTAAAAATGTAATAAGTGTGTTACATTTATTAGTAGTAGCCAAAGTATCCATTACAAATGATTAAATCTTTTAATATCTCCTATATCTTTAATCAGTTTGGCAATTTTATACTATCTTTTGAAGCAAAACAGGTTGAAAAACTCAAAAAAAAAAAAAGCTTTATCTTGTATTTTCAAATAAAACTGGTTTTTTTTGTGCTATTGCCTGATGAACTGGAATTTTTAGTCTAGAATTCCAGGCACTGAATTGAAAAGAATGTTTCCCATTTCTGCAATACTGCAAATGGAAATATGCAAATTAGTTCATGGGCAGAATCATTAATTTAGATAGAAAGTAGAAACACATTAATTGAGCACCAAAAATGTGACAGTTCTTGCACAAAATCTAAAACGAGACAGCTGCTACCACTGGAGCTTATAAATCTAAATTAAATGCGAAAAAAAAAGCAGAGAATTTTAATTCTTGTTTTCCAAGGAAATGACAAGTCTGATAGTCCGCCAATCTTTAAACTAACAATGATAAGTCTGCCTCTGATTTTCATAGGCTCATGTTGGCCTAGTTATCAGTGCCCAAATCATAGTTTGGGTTTCAAAATGCCATAGTTGGGCATAAAAATTTCCCCCCAAGTTAGAACCACAAGAAATCATGTTAAATGGATTCCCTCTGGTTATCTGTTTCCTGGAAGATTTGGGTCAGTAACACAGTCTTAACAGAGATAGTGCTTACACCCTGTGTCTATCCACGGTCTTAACTAAAATAGCCACAAGTTGATTCTAAAGACCATCCAAATAATTATTTAGCAATGATTAAATATGCAGACTTTCAAACAGACTTTTGTGATTATGAAACATTTTAAAATATCATTTTAATGATTTTATAAACTATATAAAATATGTTAAAATGTTTAAAGCTTGACAGGGAAACCTGGCTCTAGGCTGAAGGAAACAGAACCATGTGTAGTAATGAGAACACCAATACTTCTGAACAGGTACCCACCCCCATTATATGCAGATCCATACATGTCTCTACACAGATGGCTGAAGTAGTACGTGAAATGAAATGGGGGGGGTGGTCTGTGAAGTGAACGAGGTCCATTTTTTCAAGGGAAACGGTTCACGGCTTTCAACAGAATCTCAAAGGGATCTGGCAACTCAAAAAACAACTTCACTGACTTCTTACCATAATCCCATGAGATATTATGACTTCAAAACTGAAGAAATTAAGGCTCAACAATTAGTAAATAGCAATGAGAATGCACGTTATGTCAGTTACAAAGCCCCAGCTCTTTTAGCTGCTATGCTAAAAACTGGAACACAAAATTACAAAACTATTATTCTTTCAACTTTGCTAAAGCAGCCCGTCAATGCTCACTGTAATATTAACAGTCATTTACAGCACTCTGACTACATCTCAAGCCCTGTTGTCAGTGCCTCCTTTCATCTTCCCAGCAAGAGAACCAAACTGCAGACACCACTATCATGATCCCCACAACGCCAGTGGCAGAACAGGGTTTCCAGCTCCGGCGGTTCTGTCCCCTTGGTGTGCTCATAACCACTCTATGAGCCATCTTCATCTCGTAAGGACCAGCAATTACAGGATACTGGTAGGAAATGTGGGAGAGAGTATCTCCTGATAAATTGCTTGATGCCTCAAGAACTATTTTAGAAAATAATATTATATGGTATTCCCTCCTAATTTAAGCTAACATGTAACAACATGTAAGCCTAAATTATCAAAAATAGTTTTAGGAACAGTTAGTTTCCAGGTTCCTAAAAGACTTATAAAAACTCCAAGTATTATCTTTGTCTCCTACCAGGAAATCTTCTATCATCTTCCACTGCAATACTTACTTTGATGAGTATAAGAGAAATCTTGTTTCAGAAATGCTTATTTAGGCGCACCTGGGTGGCTCAGTGGGTTAAAGCCTCTGCCTTCGGCTCAGGTCATAATCCCGGAGTTCTAGGATGGAGCCCCTCATGGAGCCCTGCATCAGGGCTCTCTGCTCAGCAGGGAGCCTGCTTCCTTTCCTCTCTGCCTGCCTCTCTGCCTACTTGTGATCCTTGTCAAACAAATAAATAAAATATTAAAAAAAAAAAAAAGAAGAAGAAGAAGGAAGGAAGGAAATGCTTATTTAAAAGGTATGGGGGGGGGGGCGCGCCTGCTCAGTTGGTTAAGCAGCCGCCTTCGGCTCAGGCCATGGTTCCAGAGTCCTGGGATTGAGCCCCACATCGGGCTTCCTGTTCAGCAGAGAGCCTGCTTCTCTCTCTCCCTCTGCCTGCTGCTCTGCTTACTTGTGCTCTCTATCTCTCTGTCAAATAAATAAATAAAATCTTTAAAAAATAAAAATAAAATAAATAAAAGGTATGGGGGCACCTAAATGGCTCAGTGGAGCCTTTGGCTCAGGTCAAGATCTCCGTGTCCTAGAACTGAGCGCTGCTAGTGCTCCCTGCTCAGCAGGGAGTGTGCTTGTCCCTCTCCCTCAGCTCCTTCCCCCAACTCATGCACACACGCCCTCTCTCTTTCAAATAAGTAAATAAAATCTTAAAAAAAAAAAAAAGAAAAGAAAAAGGTATAGCATATGACAGAAGGGAGACTCAACATTCTCTAAGATTTATCAAGTGCTTCTCTCAACTGGTACAGTTGCTGAACAGAAGTATCCTTTTCTCTAAATGGGTCTAGACAAATGCATTATTGGGTGATGAAGTCATCAGACTGCCCATCCTCCTCTTATCAGTAGTTCATGTTATCACTGTCACTTTATCTATTTCTGCCATAATTTTAGTTTACTGGGTACAGTTGCTGGGAAAAATGAACTGCATTTATTGGTTATACATAGCATATCCCTAAGAGAAAAAAGTCTTCCTTATAGCAACTAAAAATCTTAATGTTAGATATTAAAATTAGCAACCAAACTGACTTGTCTGTATCCTCTATATATAACTCTGAGCAACTCAACTTTTTACTCTATCTCCTTATAATGATTTACTTATTAGCTTGCATATCAATGAAAGCTTGAATAAGATGACCAACTGCTAGTTATAGACCGAAATGCTATTTTCTCACAGTGAGTTTTGTATCAAATGATATAAAGATGTCAATGATTACAAAGTTTATAAATAACTCACCAGGGCTCAAAACGCAGTCAGAATAGTTCTAAATGCTTTGAATATGCAAACATGAGTACTTAACATAAAGTTTTTATGCCTTCTATAAATAAGATAGGAAAACAAGTGTCAAGCAGGTTATTACTGTGAGGGGGAAAAAAATGAAAGGAACAGTAATGCCACAAATCATCTGCACACTGAAGACTGATTATATGCACAAGCTTTCAAATTAACTTATTCTGTTTCATTTAGTAGTCACATGAATATAACTTCTTTTTTTTTTTTTTTTTTTTTTTTTTTTTTTTTTTAAAGATTTTATTCATTCATTTGACAGACAGAGATCACAAGTAGGCAGAGAGGCAGGCAGAGAGAGAGGAAGGGAAGCAGGCTCCCTGCTGAGCAGAGAGCCCGATGCGGGGCTCGATCTCAGGACCCCGAGATCATGACCTGAGCCGAAGGCAGAGGCCTCAACCCTCTGAGCCACCCAGGCGCCCCATGAATATAACTTCTTAAAATGAAATCCTACTAAGTTTCAGGAATCAGGTTTGGACAAAATCAATCCTCTCTCTTCTGCAAAGCAAATTCTAATTCATTCTCTGCCCTCCCAATTTCCCCTCCTTCCCCACTTTAAATTCCAAATAACACTGAACACACCTAAGACTCATTTGCCAAGAAGTCCTTTTCAAACTATTTTTTTTCATTCACTCTACAAGGTGCCAGTCATTGTGCTCAGCAAAGAGGACAAGATCCCTGCCCTTCAAAGCTTAAAATTTAGTGTTCTTAGTCTAATGTCCACTACTGAGATTCCTTTAGGAGCAAGGGGCTCACTTTCTAAGTCTAACAGCAATATTCTACAATTACTCCACCATGAGGCAAAATTTTTAAAAGACTGGACAGCCCAAGATTTTGTTCCTTCAGCCAGTATCTGTTAATTTATGTACAACCTGTGAATTCAGCTCTTTATAAAACTGGCTAAAAAGATGAAATGATTTATCTGGGATTTCCTTCAAAGTAGTTGGAGGGTTGGGTGAGTTGGTAAAGTATGAAATTCCATCAAATTTCTTTGTATTATTTCTGTCTACTTTTATGTAGGTTTAAACTTTCCTATACTAACTTTTTTTTTTTTAACTGTGAAAGACTTTTAGCCAATACCAAAAATATTAATTTCAGGAATTTCAGGAAGCTGCACAGAAAGAACAAAAAACAAGAGAGTACTTCAATGAATTTTATTTAACACTCCATGGGATCCTAAATCCTAATCTTAACTCAATTCAATTACCAATATCAAGTTTTCATTGTTTCAGACTGCCTGTTTTCTTTGTTAAACTGAAGGTAGTAATGCTAACCTATCTCACTGAAAATACACTAAGACTTTGTGATAAAAGCTGTTATAGAAAGCCCTACACAGGTACAATTTAATGCTATAGACAGTAACACTAACCATGTAAAAGTACTTCCATATTTTCTTTTCCAGCCTAGTAGGTAAAATGGGGTTGTTAATGCAACACCATACAATTACCAAATGTAAATAATATTCCTTACATGATTCAAGGTTATAGAGGTGATGACAGAAATGCAAAACTGAAGGGCACCTGGGTGGCTCAGTTGGTTAAGTGACTGCCTTTGGCTCAAGTCATGATCCCAGAGTCCCAGGATCAAGTCCTGCATCAGGTTCCCAGCTCTACACGGAGTCTCCTTCTCCCTCTAACCTTCTCTCCTCTCATGCTCTCTCTCACACTCTCTCAAATGGATAAGTAAAGTCTTTTTTAAAAATGCAAAATTGAAGCTGAGATAATGAAGTATATGGTAAAGGGATAAAGTATACAATTTTTTTTTTTTTTTTTTTTTAAAGAGGAGAGAGGAGGGTACAGAGGGACAGAGAGAATCCCATCAGGTTCCAAGCCCAGCACAGAGCCCGAGAAGAAGCTCCATCTCATGACCCTGAGACCATGATCCAAGTCAAAATCAAGAGTAGGACACCTAACCAACTGAGCCACCCAGGCACCTCTAGATGATTTTGAAAATAACACATTTTATTTGACATTTCCCAGTAATCTGTGAAGCTCTCATTTAGAGTCAACAGCTAGTCCAGGTATCATATAGTTTAAGATCTTATGGCAATATTTAAATATGCCCATAACTGTAACAAATAGCATTTGTAATGACACATTATAAAGCACTTTTTCTGTATTTTCTCATTTACTCTTCACGCAATCCTGATGTTACATGAGTTATATGAAAATATTTTTATAAGTTAAGAATCCACCTATGCCTTCAACTCATGGGTAAAGGAGCCAGACCTGATCCTGTAACACCCCAAACCAAATTCCTTTCACTTAACATTATCCCAAGTTGTGGCTGTAGGAGATCATAATTTCATTAAAGATACAAAACCTAGGGGTGCCCACGGTGGCCCAGTTGGTTAGGCTTCAGGCTCAGGTCATGATCACAGGGTCTTGAGATGGAGACCTGTAGCAGGCTCTATGCTCAGCGAGGAGTCTACCTGAGAGTCTCCCTCTCCCTCCTCCTTTGCCCCTCCACTCACCCATGTACTCTCTCTCTAAAATAAATAATAAACTATTTTTTAAAAAAAGATACAAAACCCACATATATACAGGAAAAAAATGTTGAACATGAGATAAACTATCAATAGCCATAGATGTGGTCTGGTGAAAGTCAGGAGGAAGGAAATCTACCATTTACAATCACATGGATGGATCTTGAAGACATTGCACTAAGTGAAGTCAGAGGAAGACAAATACTGCATGATTTCACTTATATGTAGAACCTCAAAAAGCCCAAAATCATAGAAAAGAAAAACAGAATGGTGGTTTCCAGAAGTAGGGGAAGGGAGGTAGGGATAAAGGTGGTCAAAAGGTAAAAAATGCCAATTCTAAGGCAAATAATTTCTGGGGATGTAATGTATACGGTACAGTGACTAAAATTAACAATACTTTATTGCAAATTTGACAGCTGATAAAAGAGGGTAATCTTAAAAGCTCTCATGGCAACAAAAACATCTGTAACTACGTGATGCCAACTTAACTTACGGTGATAATCATTTTGCAGCTTAATCATAAGCTCTTAAGACAGAAATCACTATATTGTACACTTTAAACTAAAACAAGATTATATGTCAGTTACATCTCAATATTACTGAAAAATATTAAATATACATTTTGCTTTGTTTCAACAAGGAAGAAAAGAATAAAAAGGTCTGTGATCAAGTCACATAAGACCAGGAAACACTAATATTCCTTGTCAGGAAAGCTTAAATATTTGTTCTCCAAGCCCACCAACAATATCTAGAATACAAAATGTAGCTATCAGATATTGTTGCTCAGGAATTCCAGAAGAACAACCAGGGAGGGAAGTTAGCACATATCTACTGTAAATGACAGTTGCTCTGTAAAAATTATTCTGATCTAAGTTAAACATGGATACATTTCCTTTGCAACATACCAAGATAGCAAATTGGTACCTACCAACTGGTAAATTACTCAGTGATATCACACACTCCAGAAGGGTTAACACAACTAATACAGAAAAGCAGTTTGTCCCCCAGAGATTTATTTTTTCACCCTGATCCACTATAGAATCAACTGTGTTAATAATAATGCTTTGCAATTTTATATCACTTTTCCTGCTAAAAGCTCAAATGAGTTGATATGGTACATCACAAACTACACAGATGGTACCCCACAGTTTCCACAGCTCTGACTGAATAGCTCATTTGACTTACTAATAAATGTTCCTATTTCAAGATTAAAAACAAATATGAAAAACTAAGGAAAACGGTAGAAGACGGTGAATTTTCATATCCAATTCAGTGGCGTCTCTCTGAAAGGTAAATGTAAAATGAAATAAAGCACCCAGAGCCTAACGGAGTTCCTTTGGATGCTAGTGTGTTCCAGAAAAGCCCTGCAGAGCCACCAGACTACCTAAAAACGACCGGGGGGGGGGGGGGGGTCCGGCTAGGCAGTAAAAGAGGTTATATTACTTCCCATGTGAATGTGCAACAATCAGACCTAAACGAAAAACTCTCACCAAGAAGGAGACAGACCTGGAATCATCATCTCCTTCTGCTTTAGTCCCTTAATCTGTCATTACTCATTATACGTGGTTCGAAACTTGTGTGGGGAGAGGTACAGGGTGATGGGTACTAAGGAGGGCCTGCGCTGTGAGGAGCCCTGGGTGTTATACACAACTAATAAATTACTGGACACTACATCAAAAACTAATGCTGTACTACACAGTGGCTAACTTAACATGATGTAAAAATTAATTTAAAAAAGAAGACTGGAGGAGTCAAGATGGCGGAGAAGTAGGAGGCTGAGGCTACATCAGGTGGCAGGAGATCAGCTAGATAGCTTATCTAAACATTGCAAACACTACAAATACAAGGGGAGATCTAAGAGAAGAAGAACAGCAATTCTGGAAAAACAAAATTAACCACTTTCTGAAAGGTAGGACTGGTGGAGAAGTGAATCCAAAGCACAGGAAGAGAGAACACTGGTGGAGGGGCTGGCTCCCGGCAAGCAGCTGAGCAATGGAGCACAAAATTGGGACTATTAAAAGTGGGTAAAGCCGCTGCCTTCGGCTCAGGTCATGATCTCAGGGTCCTGGGATCGAGTCCCGCATCGGGCTCTCTGCTCAGCAGGGAGCCTGCTTCCTTCTCTCTCTCTCTGCCTGCCTCTCAGTGTACTTGTAATTTCTGTCAAATAAATAAATAAAATCTTAAAAAAACAAAAAACAAAAAACAAAAACAAAAAAAGTCTGTTCCGCTGAGGGACATCACTCCAGAGGCTAAACCAGGGTGAAGCCCACGCGGGGTCAGCGTGGCCCCAGATCCCGGAGGTTCACAGAAGAATCGGGAGTGTCTAAGTGTCGCAGAGCTTGTAGGTATTAGAATGGGGAAGCTGGCTGCAGAGACAGAGCCACGGAGTGAGCTCTCAGCTCAGGGTTACCTTGAACTAGTGACAGCCTGGGTGAGCTCAGAGCGTGGCCGGAGGCCAGGGAGAAGGGAGTTATTGGGCGCTATTCTCTGAGGGCGCACTGAGGAGTGGGGCCCCGAGCTCTCGGCTCCTCTGGGCCAGAGACTGGGAGGCCGCCATTTTCATTCCCGTTCTCCGGAAGTCTACGGAAAGCGTTCAGGGAACAAAAGCTCCCGAAAGCAAACCCAAGCGGATTACTCAGCCCTGCCCCTCCTAAGGGCGGTGCAATTCCGCCTGGGGCAAAGACACATGAGAATCACCATAACAGACCCTCCCCCAGAAGATCAACAAGAAATCCAGCGAGGACCAAATTCACGTACCAAGGAGTGCAGGTTCAATACCAAGGAGAGCAGCAGAATTGCAGAGGAGGAGAAAGCAATGTACTGAACTCATGGCTTTCTCAACATGATTCATTACTCTTGCAGTTAATTTAATTTACTTTTTCAATTTTTTTTTCTTCTGCTGCTGAATTTTTTTAACTTTTACCCTTTTCTATTTTAACGTTTTTTAACTAGTTTCTCTAATATATATATCTTTTTCTTTTTTATATTTTTTCTTTATTCATTTTCTTTTTTTAATTGTCTTTTTTTTTTCCTGAACCTCTTTTTATCCCCCTTCTCCCCCCCCATAATTTGGGGTCTCTTTTGATTTGGTTAAAGCATATTTTCCTGGGGTCTTTGCCATCCTTTTAGTATTTTACTTGCTCCTTCATATACTCTTATCTGGACAAAATGACAAGGTGGAAAAATTCACCACAAAAAAAAAAAAAAAAAAAAAAGAGGCAGTTCCAAAGGCTAGGGACCTATCAATACAGACATTGGTAATATGTCAGATCTAGAGTTCAGAATGACAATTCTCAAGGTTCTAGCCAGGCTCGAAAAAGGCAAAGAAGATATTAGAGAAACCCTCTAGGGAGATATAAAAGCCCTTTCTGGAGAAATAAAAGAACTAAAATCTAACCAAGTTGAAATCAAAAAAGCTATTAATGAGGTACAATCAAAAACAGAGGCTCTCACTGCTAGGATAAATGAGGCAGAAGAAAGAATTAGTGATATAGAAGACCAAGTGACAGAGAATAAAGAAGCTGAGCAAAAGAGGGACAAACAGCTACTGGACCACGAGGGGCGAATTCGAGAGATAAGTGACACCATAAGACGAAACAACATTAAAATAATTGGGATTCCAGAAGAAGAAGACAGAGTGAGGGAAGCAGAAGGTATATTGGAGAGAATTATTGGAGAGAATTTCCCTAATATGACAAAGGGAACAAGCATAAAATCCAGGAGGCTCAGAGAACCCCCCTCAAAATCAACAAGAATAGGTCCACACCCCGTTACCTAATAGTAAAATTTACAAGTCTTAGTGACAGAGAAAATGCTGAAAGCAGCCTGGGACAAGAAGTCTGTAATATACAATGGTAAAAATGTTAGATTGGCAGCAGACTTATCCACAGAGACCTGGCAGGCTAGAAATAACTGGCATGATATATTCAGAGCACTAAATGAGAAAAACACGCAGCCAAGAATACTATATCCAGCTAGGCTATCATTGAAAATAGAAGGAGAGATAAAAAGCTTCCAGGACAAACAAAAACTGAAAGAATTTGCAAATACCAAACCAGCTCTACAGGAAATATTGAAAGGGGTCCTCTAAGCAAAGAGAGAGCCTAAAAGTAGTAGATCAGAAAGGAACAGAGGTAATATACAGTAACAGTCACCCTACAGGCAATACAATGGCTAAATTCATATCTCTCAATAGTTACCCTGAATGTTAATGGGCTAAATACCCCAATCAAAAGACACAGGGTATCAGAATGGATTAAAAAAACAAAACCCACCTATATGTTGCCTACAAGAAACTCATTTCAGACCCGAAGACACCTCCAGATTTAAAGTGAGGGGGTGGAAAACAATTTACCATGAGAATGGACATCAGAAGAAAGCAGGGGTGGCAATCCTTATATCAGATCAATTAGATTTTAAGCCAAAGACTATAATAAGAGAGGAGGAAGGACACTCTATCATACTCAAAGGATCTGTCCAACAAGAAGATCTAACAATTTTAAATATCTAGGCCCCTAACATGGGAGCAGCCAACTATATAAACCAATTAATAACAAAATCAAAGAAACACATCAACAATAATACAATAACAGTAGGAGACTTTAACACTCCCCTCACTGAAATGGACAGATCATCCAAGCAAAAGATCAACAAGGATATAAAGGCCTGAAATTACACACTGTACCAGATGGACATCAAAGATATATTCAGAACATTTCATCCCAAAGCAAGAGAATACACATTCTTCTCTGGAGCACATGGAACATTCTCCAGAATAGACCACATCCTGGGTCCTAAATCAGGTCTCAACCAGTATCAAAAGACTGAGATCATTCCCTGCATATTTTCAGACCACATTGCTCTGAAGCTAGAACTCAATCACAAGAGGAAACTGGGAAAGAACCCAAATACATGGAGACTAAACAACATCCTTCTAAAGAATGAATGGGTCAACCAGGAAATTAAAGAAGAATTGAGAAAATTCATGGAAACAAATGATAATGAAAACACAATGGTTCAAAATCTGTAGGACACAGCAAAGGCAGTCGTGAGAGGAAAATATATAGTGGTACAAGCCTTTCTCAAGAAACAAGAAAGATCTCAAATACACAACCTAACCCTACACCAAAAGGAGCTGGAGAAAGAACAACAAAGAAACCCTAAACCGGGGGATGCCTGGGTGGTTCAGTGGGGTAAAGCCTCTTCCTTCAGGTCAGGTCATGATCCCAGGGTCCTGGGATCAAGCCCCACATCGGGCTCTCTGCTCTGCAGGGAGCCTGCTTCCTCCTCTCTCTCTCTCTCTCTCTCTGCCTGCCTCTCTGCCTACTTGTGATCTCTGTCTGTCAAATAAATAAATAAAATCTTTAAAAAAAAAAAAAAAGGAAAAGAAAAAAGAAACCCTAAACCAAGCAGGAGAAGAGAAATAATAAAAATCAGAGCAGAAATCAATGAAATAGAAACCAAAAACACAATAGAACAAATCAACAAAACTAGGAGCTGGTTCTTTGAAAGAATTAATAAGATTGATAAACCCCTGGCCAGACTTATCAAAAAGAAAAGAGAAAGGACCAAAACAAATAAAATCATGAATGAAAGAGGAGAGATCACAACTAACACCAAGGAAATACAAACAATTATAAGAACATACTCTGAACAACTCTACGAAAACAAATTTGAAAATCTGGAAGAAATGGATGCATTTCTAGAGACATATAAACTACCACAACTGAACCAGGAAGAAATAGAAAACCTGAACAGACCCATAACCAGTAAGGAGATTGAAAGAATCGTCAAAAATCTCCAAACAAACAAAAGCCCAGGGCCAGAAGGCTTCCTGGGGGATTTCTACCAAACGTTTAAAGAAGAACTAATTCCTATTCTCCTGAAACTGTTCCAAAAAATCGAAATGAAAGGAAAACTTCCAAACTCATTTTATGAGGCCAGCATCACTTTTATTCCAAAACCAGACAAGGATCCCATTAAAAAAGAGAGCTACAGACCAATATCCCTGATGAACACAGATGCGAGAATTCTCACCAAAATACTAGCCAATAGGATTCAACAGTACATTAAAAAGATTATTCACCACGACCAAGTGGGATTTATTCCAGGGCTGCAAGGTTGGTTCAACATCCACAAATCAATCAATGTGATACAACACATTAATGAAAGAACAAGAACCATATGACACTCTCAATAGATGCTGAAAAAGCATTTGACAAAGTAGAGCATACCTTCCTCATCAAAACTCTTCAAAGTGTAGGAATAGAGGGCACATACCTCAATATTATCAAAGCCATCTATGAAAAACCCACCGCAAATACCATTGTCAATGGAGAAAAACTGAGAGCTTTTCTACTAATGTCAGGAACACAGCAGGGATGTCCATTATCACCACTGTCATTCAACATAGTACTAAAAGTCCTAGCCTCAGCAATCAGACAACAGAAAGAAATTAAATGCATCCAAATTGGCAAAGAAGTCAAACTATCACTCTTCACAGATGATATGATATTACATGTGGAAAACCCAAAAGACTCCACTCCAAATTTGCTAGAATTTGTACAAAAATTCAGTAAAGTGTCAGGTTATAAAATCAATGCACAGAAATCAGTTGCATTTCTTTACACCAACAAGACAGAAGAAAGAGAAATTAAGGAGACAGTCCCATTTATAATTGCACCCAAACCATAAGATACTGAGGAATAAACCTTCCCAAAGAGGCAAACAATCTATATTCAGAGAACTATAAAGTATTCATGAAAGAAACAGGAAGACACAAAGAAATGGAAAAATGTTCCATGCTCCTGGATTGGAAGAACAAATATTATGAAAATGTCTATGCTACCTAAAGCAATCTACACATTTAATGCAATCCCTATCAAAATCCCATCCATTTTTTTCAAAGAAATGGAACAAACAATCCTAAAATTTGTATGGAACCAGAAAGGACCTCAAATAGCCAAAGGAATATTGAAAAAGAAAGCCAAAGTTGGTGGCATCACAATTCTGGACTTCGAGCTCTATTACAAAGCTGTCATCATCAAGACAGCACGGTACTGGCACAAAAACAGACACATAGATCAATGGAACAGAATAGAGAGCCCAGAAATAGATCCTCAACTCTATGGTCAACTAATCTTCGACAAAGCAGGGAAGAACATCCAACGGAAAAAATACAGCCTCTTCAATACATGGTGTTGGGGAAATTGGACAGCCACATGCAGAAAAATAAAACTAGACCATTTCCTTACACCACACATGAAAATAGACTCAAAATGGATAAAGGACCTCAATGTGAGAAAGCAATCCATCAAAATCCTTGAGGAGAACACAGGCAGCAACCTCTTTGACCTCAGAGGTAGCAACGTCTTCGTAGGAACATTGCCAAAGGCAAGGAAGCAAGGACAAAAATGAACTATTGGGATTTCATCAAGATCAAAAGCTTCTGCACAGCAAAGGAAACAGTTAACAAAACCAAAAGACAACTGACAGAATGGGAGAAGATATTTGCAAACAACATGTCAGATAAAGGACCAGTGTCCAAAATCTATAAAGAACTTATCAAACACCCAAAGAATAAATAATACAATCAAGAAATGGGCAGAAGACATGAACAGACATTTCTGCAAAGAAGACATCCAGATGGCCAACAGACACATGAAAAAGTGTTCCACATCACTCGGCTTCAGGGAAATACAAATCACAACCACAATGAAATATCACCTCACACCAGTCAGAATGGCTAAAATTAACAAGTCAGGAAATGACAGATGTTGGCGAGGATGTGGAGAAAGGGGAACCCTCCTACACTGTTGGTGGGAATGCAAGCTGGTGCAGCCACTCTGGAAAACAGCTTGGAGGTTCCTCAAAATGTTAAAAATAGAACTACCCTACGACCCAGCAATTGCACTACTAGTTATTTACCCTAAAGATACAAACATAGTGATCCAAAGGGGCACATGCACCCAAATGTTTATAGCAGCAATGTCTACAATAGCCAAACTATGGAAAGAACCTAGATGTCCATCAACAGATGAATGGATCAAGAAGATGTGGTATATATACACAATGGAATACTATGCAGCCATCAAAAGAAATGAAATCTTGCCATTTGCAATGACATGGATGGAACTAGAGGGTATCATGCTTAGCGAAATAAGTCAATCGGAGAAAGACAACTATCATATGATCTCCCTGATATGAGGAAGTGGAGATGCAACATGGGGGGTTCAGGGTGTCAGAGAAGAATGAATGAAACAAGTTGGGACTGGGAAGGAGACAAACCATAAGTGACTCTTAATCTCACAAAACAAACTGAGGGTTGCTGGGGGGAGGGGGTCTGGGAGAGGGGGGTGAGGTTATGGACATTGGGGAGGGTATGTGCTATGGTGAGTGCTGTGAAGTGTGTAAACCTGGCAGATAAAAATATCCCTGGGGATAAAAATACATTATATGTTTATAAAAAATTTTTAAAAATTTAAAAATTAAAAAAGAAGACTGACTAGAAGTAAAGTAGTAGGTAACAGTTTAAAGTATAACAGTGTTACTAAGATTTATAATTCATATTTGAATTGGGAGTCCTTTAAGTAAAATATTTTTAAATGATTACATTCTATATATAGATATGGACTATAGTCAACCTAGAAATTTTCTTTATGTTATTCAAAAGTGTTCTGTTCCTACTCTACTAATAAGAAAATGGATTTATTCCTCTGACCTTCATAAGCCAACATTCTAAATGTACTTCACTGGTAACTATAACCATCTCATCTCTCCCTGTGATTTCAGCTCATGTCATGATCTCAGAGTCGTGAGACAGAGCCCCGCACCGGGAGCACTCAGCAGCAAACCTGCTTCTTTCTCAATAGTCAAATGACCTCAACATTGACGTCCCATTAGACATTTCTTTGAGAAATCTGAGAAATCTTCGTATTATCTCCTGTAGAGAATACCACTGTCCACCAGTATGTCAAATAAGCATTCAATCTCCCAGGTTAATTAAAGGCAAATTTTATGCACTTTTTCTGAAAGCTTTTAATATGATCAATGAAACATTCTACCACCTCTAAGCAGCCCCCCAATGGGCACCCGGGTGGCTTAGTAGGTTAACCATCTGACTTTGGTTCAGGTCATAATCTCAGGATCCTGGAATTAAGCCCCATACTGGGCTCCACACTCAAGCTCAGCTTCTCACCCCAACCCACCCCCACCACCATTCCCCCCACCAACTCGTGCTTGCTCTCCCAAATATATCTTTTAAAAAAATAATGTCTCCAATTTTTCCAAAACATAAAAAGCTTTAACTGTATTGATTTAACCACTCTCCTCTCCATCTTTTGCACAAAATAGCACTATCAGTTTTGCCTTTAACTACCATGGAACAACATGGACATAAAAAGGATTATGGATGGGGGCACCTGGGTGGCTCAGTGGGTTAAAGCCTCTGCCTTCGGCTCAGGTCATGATCTCAGGGTCCTGTGATCGAGCCCCACATCGGGCTCTCTGCTCAGCAGGAAGCCTGCTTCCCTCTCTCTCTCTGCCTGCCTCTCTACTTATGATCTCTGTCAAATAAACAAATAAAATCTTAAAAAAAAAAAAAAAAAAAGAAAGAGGATATGGATGTTGATAGGCCAAATAATACATCAAATAATCTTTGTCCTCCTTCCCCACTCCCACTTATTGAGAGCCACTGAATTAGACCTACTGGGTGCAAAAATGCTAATGTGACTATAGTAATAATCATTATATAATCAGAGGGGTAGCACATTTACTTCAAACAGTTGATAATTACAAAATAGTTTATAATGTATCCTTATAGACTCTACATATAATATAGAGTACTGCATAACACTTGCATTTCTGGAACACACATTAATTGATAAAGAAAGGTGATTTTTAAAAAACTTGACCACAAATAATCTTGAACACAAAGGCAGTTCTAGTCTTCAGGATTAGCTTCCTAAACAGCTCCTTGAATCCCCCTCAATTTGCATTTAAAATGGTCTACTCTGAATTGCAATCACAAAAAACTAAGGAAGGTCTATTGAACATCAATTGTGTCTCAAACTCAGACCACTGAAGGAGATACAAAGTAATAATAATAACAAGAGTGCACATTTAAGGGGCGCCTGGGTGGCTCAGTGGGTTAAGCTGCTGCCTTCCGCTCAGGTCATGATCTCAGGGTCCTGGGATCGAGTCCCGCATCGGGCTCTCTGCTGGGTGGGGAGCCTGCTTCCCCTCTCTCTCTCTCTGCCTGCCTCTCTGCCTACTTGTGATCTCTCTCTGAGAGATCTTTAAAAAAAATCTTTAAAAAAAAAAAAAAAGTGCACATTTAAGGAAACTGGGGCACAAGGTCATACCTGCCCAAGTAATGGAGTCAGACCCACATCCCAAGCAATGTGGGTCCTAAATGTTACTCCATACTGACGTCACAGAATTTAAAAAAAAAAAAAAAACCCAAGAACTAAAACCAAAACTCAAAACCAAAAACTCCTGCATGTAAAGAACTCCAAGGTTTGTTGAAAGGTAGTATTAACATCTGCCAACAGAACATTCAAGTTTTTTAAGATTTTATTTATTTGACAGAGATCACAAGTAGGTTGGGGGGGGTGGTAGGAGAGCAGACTCCCTGCTGAGCAGAGGGCCAATGTGATGTGATGTGGGGCTCCATCCCAGGACCCTGAGATCAAAGGCAGAGGCTTAATCCACTGAGCCACCCAGGTGCCCGGAACATTCAAGATTTTAGTAAATTCTCTAAGAAAGATTTTATAATCTTTCTGTCCTGAAGTGACATCATGTCATGAGTGACTAAGAAGAAAAGCCAATGACAAGATCTTGAAAGATTTTACTTTCATTCTATCCTTAAAAGTGAAAAGCCTTTCCCACAGACGAGTCTGTGCTTGATGGTATGTAAAATGTCAATTACTTCAATGTATGGTTTTATTTTGTTTTGTTTTGTTTTTCATTGTATGGTTTTCTGATCTTTCTTCTACTGAGAAATGTGTTACTATGGAATTGTGAGCTCCAATAGTACATTAAGACGCACAACAGTCTTGCGTGGGAATCTGCACACTGAGGGTCCCTAACTCTGTAGTTCATCTCAGGCTGCTGGGATTCTTAGTAGAAAGAAGAATCCCATACACCTAACCCTGGCTGAGGACCTCCACCAGAGGACTCTCAAGCCCAGCTCCCCACAGTATCTGAAGAGTCTCTAAAAAAGCGGAGACACCCCCTCCCCACCCCCCCACACTTTTCTAAAACTCGATGAGACACTGGAGTTTCCGTTTAGACAAGCAAAGCAGATCATTTATGCATTCTAAAATTTGGACTAGAGACTCAGAATAAAAACTCTTAACATCATGCTCCCAGCACAAGAAAAAAGCATCCTTTGAACAAAAAGCTGCCTTACTCTATAAAACGATCTGCTGAAGCAGCACCCTCCTGGTGCTTTCAGGGGGGACTATGTTAATTATTACTCATATCATGAGTGGCCTTCAGGGCTAGAAATGTTCCTGCTAAAAAAAACAGTCCAAAAATACATGCCATTATCATTTGAGAGCTCTACACAGTAAATACATGCATAGGAAAGAAAAATAATGGGCCACATTTTTCTGTACTGAAAAAAAATTAATTCTAGATTTTAAAGAAAAATTTCTGGGGCACCTGGGTGGCACAGTCGGTTAGGTGTCCAACTCCTGGTTCCTTTGGCTCAGGTTGTGATGTCATCATCGTGAGCCTGAGCCCAACGTCAGACTCTGGGCTCAGCTCATCTCAGGCCTGAGATTCTCTCCCTCTGCCCCTCCAGCCACCCCCCACCTTGTGCTCCAGCGTGCATGGCCTCTCTCTAAAATAAATAAATAAATCTTTAAAAGAACAATTTCAGAAAGATTCACTAACGCCCTATAATCTTCCTGCTAATAATCCCTGATAAACAGAGAATCTGTTACCAAAAAATTTCTTTAAAATCATCTAATTCATTCTGGCTTCATTAATAATAAAACCCATTTGATCCTCAAGCACTCTCTGAGGCAAGCAGTCATTATCCCCATTTAACAAAAATGGAAATTGGACTCAAACATTAAATCACTTGCTCAAGGCGACACATGCACCCATAGGCAATATATACTTAATCAGTACTAAATTTACTTTTAAATCACACAAATTTCCTCCAGTTAAAAAAAAAAAAGTATATCATTTTTTATCAGAAAGTTCTTCTAAACATCTAACTAAAATCCCATTAGATATACTTTAAGAACACTGTCTTTTCTAGGACTAGAGAACAGCTGCTCATTACTTCTCATATGGAAACACTTTGGATATCCCAGAAACAACAAATCCTTCCTCTCTTCTCTTCTTTTAAAGGGCATTAACACTTGCAACTTTCCCCAACTTAGCCTGTTAACAGATGATGGTTCCCCAAGATGACCACAAACTCCTATCCCACATACTCTTCTTCTAATTCAACTTTCAACATTCCTGCCAAGGAGAGCTGGGAGCTATGGTCCCAAGGAAGTGCTCTGAATCTGGATCTGGAGAAGACAAAGGTAGCCCTATGTGACTTAGGAGTTAAGTCATAAAAGGTGATCACTTCCTTGGAACTATGACATCTTGCACCCTGTTGTCATGCTGTGAGAAAGCCTGAGCCACTAGGTAAAGAGGCCATACAAAGGTATTTGAGGGAACTCAGCTGAGGGCCTGGCGAACAGCCTACATCAAAAACACCAGACATGTTAAGCGGACAAGCCTTCACTTGATTCCATTGCCAACCCCTGGCTTTGAGACTTCATCCTAGCTGAATGCCAGACATCACGGAGCAGAGAAGCTATGTCCAACAGGGCTTTTCCAACCCTGGCCCACAGCATTTGTGGCATAATGCCACCAAGCATGGAACATACACTGTACAGCAACAGTAAACAGAACTCCCTAATGCAGAACACAAGCAGGAATTTAAAAGGAGACAAGGAAGGAAAAGACTCCTTTCTAAACATTCAAAATAAATACCCCCAATTTTGCACTCTAAATATCACTAGTTTTGTTTTGTTTTTAATTTGACAGAGTGCACAAGCAGGGGAAGGAGCAGAAGGAGAGGGGCAAGCAAACTCAGTGCAGAGCCAGATGCAAGGCTCAGTTCCGTGAATCCAAGATCATGACGCAAGCAGAAACAAAGAGCGGGAAGCTTTAACCGACTGAGCCACCCAGGTGCCCCAAGATCACTGGTTTTACAGATAGGAGTCTCTTAGATTCTCATGCAAATCTTATTAAAAGTGCATATGAAAAAAAAAATAGAGGGGCGCCTAGGTAGCTCAGTCAGAAGTGCCTGCCTTTGGCTTAGGTCACAATCTCAGGGTCCTGGGATCAAGTCCCACATCAGACACCCTGCACAGTGGGGAGTCTGCTTCTCTCTCTCCCTCTGCCCCTCCCGTAGCTCATGCATGCTCTATCAAATAAATAAATAAAATATTTAAAAATAAATAAAAAATAAAATAGAAACATACTATAATATTTTCTATCTTCATCCTATGCATCTGTCTCTTTTGAATGCCTTTTCTCTTCTCTGATGAAATCTCAATCAGCCCTTTAGGCACAAATCAAATACTCCAGTGGCTGTAAAGCTTTTTGCCTCACAGAATGAACCATTTGCCCCCATAAAATATCTGACCAGCCCTCTAATACAATTTCCTATTCTAATGCATATGTTGTCATTACTTGCCCACATGACTCCTTCCTTCCCTGTGAGATCTGCAAGGATAGGGGACATTTCTTTTTTAAATTTTTGGGTTCCCACTGTCCAGTATATAGGAAGTGTTCATTAAATTTTTGCTGAATTAACAAATCTGGTTATCTGGTTTCTTTTGGTTTCTAAACCCAGAGCAGATACAATGCAGAAAACCAGAAAAGACAAATGGCACTGTCTTTAAAATACTACTACCACTACTACAAACACACACACACACACACACACATAACACCCAGTGAACAAAGGCAGAAAAGGGCAAGTCCAGGAGTTACCTAGAATTCTGTTGCATGGAATCTACGGTTTACAGTTACATGGTGGAGAGACAAACAGATCTGTGCCTTAGAAGAAAGCACAGGCCTAAGTGAATGTTGGTACATTTCAAATCAGTTTAGAAAATAGGAAAATATTTCACACTTGAAAAGTATTTTCCCCTAAGGGTGTCTGGCTGGCTCAGTCAGTGGAATAGAAGACTGGTGATCTTGGGGTTGTTGAGTTTAAGTCCCACACTGGGTGCAAGCATTACTTTTAAAAAAAAATGTTTAGGGGGCGCCTGGGTGGCTCAGTGGGTTAGGCCGCTGCCTTCGGCTCAGGTCATGATCTCAGGGTCCTGGGATCGAGTCCCGCATCGGGCTCTCTGCTCAGCGGGGAGCCTGCTTCCTCCTCTCTCTCTCTGCCTGCCTCTCTGCCTACTTGTGATTTCTCTCTGTCAAATAAATAAATAAAATCTTTTAAAAAAAAAAATAAAAATAAAAAAAAATGTTTAGGGGCGCCTGGATGGCTCAGTGGGTTAAGCCGCTGCCTTTGGCTCAGGTCATGATCTCGGGGTCCTGGGATCAAGTCCCACATCAGGCTCTCTGCTCGGCAGGGAGCCTGCTTCCTCCTCTCTCTCTCTGCCTGACTCTCTGCCTACTTGTGATCTCTCTCTGTCAAATAAATAAATAAAATATTTAAAAAATTAAATTAAATTAAAAAATAAATTTACAAAATCTTTAAAAGTGTTTTCTCCTAAATGACAAGTGCTCAAAAAAATAAAGAAACGAAATCAGAAAAATTAGATACACAAACCCCTAATGTTCTGAGGGTTTTGTGTAGCCACTGTTTTACAATAATAGCACTTTCTATTAGTTCTGTGACCCTCCCCCATCTGTCCAAAATGTTGCTGCTTCAGTTACATTTCCTGAAGGACTTCTCTCCCTGCTGACCCACGCTGCTACCTGCTACCTATCTGTTTGGAACGCAGCACAGAGCCACTCAGAAATGCAGCTACAACTTTTGTCCAGCCCTCTCTAATATGCCAACATTTTTTTAGAAGCAGCAAAATATATATAAAATGACAGGAACAAAGAGACTACCTCTTAGTATGTCTGGAAGACATTTCAGGAAATTTTTGAAAAAAAAAAAAAATCAGAAAATGGGATTTCTGAATTACTTGTTTTAAATTCTATGCACTTTAAAAATTGCCCAGATCTGGGGACACCTGGGTGGCTCAGTCAGTTATCTGACTCTGTTTCGGCTGGGGTCATGGTCTTAGGTGGTGAGATCAAGCTGGGCTTAGGGCTCTGTGCTCAGCTCAGAGTCTGCTTAAGAGGTTCTCATTCTCATTCTCCCTCCCCCTGTCCCTCCCGCGGCTGTAAAATCAATCAGTCTGCCCAGATCTGTTAAATAAAAAGGCCTATGTACAATCCCATTTTCCTTCCATCCTTCATTTTGCTTATGTATCTCTTAAGTATATGATTTTCCCAGTATAAGTATTAATTCAATAATATTCTCATTATTCCTCAGCAGCATATTTTGTTTCATTTTTTGATGCAGCAAGGAGGGGGGCGATGATACCTCTAAGAAATGTGCAGTAAAGTACAACGGATGCCTGGGTGGCTCAGTCGGTTAAGCATCTGCCTTTGGCTGGGATCATGATCCCAGGGTCTTGGGATCGAGCCCCACACTGTGCTCCCTGCTCCACAGCATCCTGCTTTTCCCTCTTCCTCTGCCTGCCCCCCCCCCCACCTTGTGCTCTGTCAAGTGCAACATTCATGGCCAAGAGCCTAAGGATGCTCCACCTCCAAGAGTATTAACTTTAAGAGAAGAGAACCTTGGTTTTGGTTTTTTTTTCCTGGAGCCTGAAAGTTTCAAGTTGAGAGCTATTCTGGAGTTACTTAAATTCTTGTGTTATTTCTTGTTTTCTTTGAGTGCTAGTGTTCTTCCCACTCACAACTTTTCCAGTGAGGCTTCCAGATCTACATTAAGAATAACTACTACTTCTCTACAGGCTTGGGTTGGTGAGATTAACCAGGTAACTCGCTGGTATGATCTGCACACCTGTGAATGATTTTTACTTTTAGACTCTATTTCTTAAATTGAGAATGAATCCCAAATATCCACTGTTGATTCACAAGGGAAGACAGGAGGGCTGTCCTCTACTTCAACAAGGTTCTGAAGCAGAAAAGAGAATAGGACATTAAATAGAAACTAAAGGTAGAAATCACAGGGGCAGACAGGAAAAGTCAGAAGGGAGAACAAATAAAGACACTGCACCAAAAAAAAAAGGGGGGGGGGGGAACGAAACCTTCAAATTCCAAGTTATGGAATAGTCACATTTTCAAGAAACTCAAGTTGCCAAACTCCTTAAACTCCCAGCAAATTTCTGTCTCTACGGTGTTACTCCAAGAAGTGTTTGAATAAAAGCTTTCTATTTAGCCAAGTGTGCTAGAAAATTCAGTTTTCCACTCCCATCCTGTGCCTAAAAGAGAAATCTACTACTTCCCAAGAGGAAAACAACTCCTAGCGTTCTCTTAGATTCTCAGAGGTTGCACCAGCTCTGTTTGCATCCCCCTGAGCCAGACGTGGATCTCCGTGGGAGGCACTCCTAGAACCCATGTCTAGGCCCAGATATGTGGTGCCTCAGAGGGCATGCCCACAAAATGTCCTGAGATGCCACAATCTCAAGCAATAAAGCTCTCAAAGCTTATGCTACTCTTCAGCCCTCATCAAATTAATATATTTTATTACTTTTTTTTTTTTTTAAGTAAACTCTACACCCAACGTGGGTGTGGTTAGAACTTAAACCTTGAAATCAGGCTTCAGTCACAGGCTCTGCCAGGCACCCTAACAATTTAATTTTCCTAACACTTTTGGAGAAACTGAGGTATTTTTATTGTTTATATATTTGTTTGTTTGTTTATGTAAGTGATTTCTCACCCAACATGGGGCTCAAACTCACAACCCTGAGATCAAGAGTCACACACTCTTCAGACTGAGCCAAAGAGCCAGCCAGGCGCCCCTAGAGAACCTGACATTTAACACAGAAAAGTCTGGCTGCACAACAATGTGAATGCACTTAACGCACTTAACTACACATTTAAAAAAGAAGGTATAAACTGTATAAGTATTTTGCCACAATTCAATTTTTTAATTAAAAATGTTTTAAAAACTTTTTTTTTTAATTAAAAAAAATCTTAAGAAATAGCCTAAAAAACAAAAAGCTAACAAACAAAAACTAGGGGCAACATTTCATATTAAAAGAGACTACAGAACCAAATGCCAAGGGGGAACCTGATTAGCTCCTGGTTTGAAACCTAAAACCCTAACAGTTTGGGGACAACTGGGAAAACTCATTAGACAGCTGATATTTGACATCAGTTTTCTTGGACTTAACAGTCACATTCATATTATATGCAGTTCTATAAAATGATGCCTTTATTTTAAGACAATGTGCTTTATGGATAAAGGGTCATTTGTAACTTACTTTCAAACAGTTCCTCCAATGCACGCACATACATACACACGCACACACACACAAATACATATATAACACACACACAGGAAGAGGGAGAAAGAAGCATACACAGCACTGAAATAGTTCTTATTTGGCCACTTGTTCTACCACATTATCGCAGCATCACAGGAGCTAAGACAAAGAGATCTATACAACACTGCAGACCCCAAAGTACCACCCAGCTTTTCCACCTGAGCTGTATACTGTTTCTACTACTTTAATTGGCTGGTGACAGAATGCAAATATCTGACTGACAGACAGACAGATAGACAGATAGCTTTCTGAATTGCTCTGCAAATAAAATGATCCCACAAAACAGAGAATTATTGTTTAAGTAGAGATTTGGGAAGAAGGTTGAGAATATCTTTATAGGTATTGTCACAAGTATGTATTAATGTGCAGACTGTGAGGGCTTTGCTCTTTGGATAGTTGTAGAATTTCATTATTTACCTATTGAGACATCAGCCCTTCAAGTGATGCTTCCATTCTCTTCTTTATCACTTCTTCAACGGAAGTATTTAAGTGCCAACCATGGTATACTTTTCTGTGTGTTTGGTTTTGTTTTATTACCTTTCCAGAACTATTGAATTTCCCCAAGGTTTGCTTTACCTTTTTTCTCCTCTTTCCACTATAAACTGAGATTATTAATCCCTCTTCTCACCATAGTGTCAAAATATTCTGCAGGGGAAAAGAGAGTAAGTCTCAGTGTGAAAAATGTTCAGTTTTACGAAAGCAAGAAAGCCCAAAATTTAAGTCTTTATTGCTTCTGTTTTGAAGGTAAGTGGACTTCTGTATTTTTTTGTAAAATCTGTATCCAATGTAATAAGCATCTTTACTAATAACCTCCGAATACTGTTGGACTCTATGTATACTCTTCTTGTTTTGATCATATACTTTGCTATTAACTAAGATCAGTAATATAAACTCCCAATAAATTGAGTTTTATATCAAAGGGTTGTTTCCTAAATTTTAGAATAACTCATTAGTTTTCTTGAGGCAAATCAAAGAGCATGAACTCATATGGTCAAAGGCCAGGAAGAACAGACTATCGGGTACAAAGGCTCAAGTAAGAGTAGAAATCGGGAAAAAAAATGGGTTTGTGATAGACCTATCTAGTAAGTGTTTGGGAATGTTATTCTGTGATGAGTGGGGACTTGTATTATTATAAAAGGGATATTTGGGGAAGATCAGTCTATTAATGACTTACAGTGCCAAAGAAGAATTTGTTAAATCAGTCGAAATACAGTTTAAAAATGAAGGCCTTTTTTTTTTTTTTTTTTTTAAATGAAAGACTTTAAGCTGCCTATAATACTATTTTGAAGGAGCGGGACAAAGAATGAATGAATAAATAAAAAATACACACATATACACTCTACCCTTACTAATCAATTTTTTTAATGTATTTTATTTTGTTGTTTATTTTTTTAGAAGATTTTATTTATTTACTTGACAGAGAGAAACACAGCGAGAGAAGGAACACAAGCAGGGGGAGTGGGAAAGGGAGAAGCAGGCTCCCCACCTAGCAGCAAGCCCAATGCAGGGCTCGATCCCAGGACTCCAGGATCATGACCTGAGCCAAAGACTCATATTTAACTGACTGAGCCACCCAGGCACCCCCTTACTACTCAATTTTTAGCAAACCCATAAGAAAACAAGTACAATTTCCCTTCATTCAGATAAGCCAATGCATACTGTCATTTTAAGCATCTTTACTGAACAAAAAAGACCAGCAAATTTTAATGCTTGATTATTCAAAGCATTTTAGTTTAGTTTTTCCTCCTTGATATTAAACTCCAAAGAATTTATATAAAAAATTCTAATCTGATGGGGCACCTGGGTGGTTCAGTCGGTTAAGCATCTGCCTTCAGCTCAGGTCATGATCCCAGGGGTCCTGGGATTGAGTCCCTGATCAGCGGGGAATCTGCTTCTCCCTCTCCCTCTGCCTGCAGCTCTGGCTACTTGTGCTCTCTCTCTGTCAAACAAAATTAAAAAAAAAAAAAAAAAAAAAATTCGAATTTGTTTCACTGCTATTAGAAACTAATCGACGATTTATCTAACTCAACTTTCAAAAAAAAGTTTGTATAAAAGGCCTATTCCACTTGAAATAACAAGTACTGTAAGTTAACTACTCAGTATGATCAAGTTGATAAACTAGTAGCAGGTCCTTAAAGCCGCAAGGGCATGTATCTGCTAGCCTGGGTTTTATTTCTATATACCTTCACTAATTTATAGATTTCAGTCAGGCTACTCTATTGCATTGCTATTTTCCATCTGCATGTTGCTAACCTTTTTACCTTGATTCAACATAGCAACTCCGCTCTCGGCCTCTCCAGTTTCTTTCTGAATGTGTCTCCTTCCTCCTCTCACCCCCCATATACACTTGATCTCTTTCTCCAAGATTGTCAACAACTCTCTGAACAACTCTGTCAACAACTCTGAACAACTGAGGCAGGTTCAGAAAAACTACAATGAGCCTGTGGGAGGCACCTGAATCTCAATGGGAAATTTCTCAAGAAGGGAATGGAAAAGGGCACCCATAGCCAGAAAAACTCAATCCCTTTGGTGGGGAAGATGCTGGCTTCCCTCACTCCTCTGAGGCCAAGCCAGGTAAAGGCAAGGTGCTCAGTCTGAAAATCACAAGTCCTTGAAGGTCTTCCCTTGCCTTACCCTGTCTTTATCTGCTCTCACCTCACAGGGGTAGAAGGGCTGTGGGGCTCAGTGGTACCCGAAGGGAACAGGCCATCAGCACTGCCCAAATTATGGATCCAGATCAGAAGACATTATAATGTCAGAGCCGGGGTGCCTGGGTGGCTCAGTGGGTTAAAGCCTCTGCCTTCGGCTCAGGTCATGATCCCAGGGTCCTGGGATCGAGCCCCGTATCGGGCTCTCTGCTCAGCAGGGAGCCTGCTTCCTCCTCTCTCTGACTGCCTCTCTGCCTGCTTGTAATCTGTCAAATAAATAAATAAAATTTAAAAAACAAACAAACAAAAAAATAAATAATGTCAGAGCCAGACAACTCTTGGTGGGAAACCCAGATGCAAACAATTCTGCAGGTGAGCATCTGGGGCCTCAATTCCCCGGGAATCACCCCATACTCTGTCTACCACAAGCTCTCCCCCCCACCCCCCGCCCACTACAGGATCAGCTGCTGCTCCCAGTGATAGTGGGAAGGGTAGGGGGGCTCTACTAGTGAGCCTTCTGACCTCCAGAGGAGGCCCAGTTCACTGGCCCTACACAGGCCAGAGGTATCCGGACCCAGGTCCTTCCTGCCAAAGGCTTTGCTCGCCTTGAGTCGAAAATCTGGGGTTCCCTTTATCTCCTCTCTTTTCTCCTTAATGCCTTTTCTCAAAGTGAAAATATTTACTACTACAATGAGATCACCAATGATTACAAGAATGCTGTTATGTGAGCATCCTTTAACCAGAAAAGGGTAATGCTCCAATTTTATTTTCTAATGTCCTTCAACATCCAGGCATAATGTTGACTTTTGTCACTATCAAATGTCACTGTCAATATGTTCAGTTCACAGTGAATATCACATCATTTTTTGGTGTAACTGCTTAAAATCTTTCATTTATTAAAATCGTTAATTAACTGTACACACCTCCTGCTTAAAATAAAAAGTAGCACAGCAAAAATCAAAGAGCTTTACATGACTTCCACTTCCTTCACTAGGTTACACTATTTATACTTACCATGTGTTTATTTAGAAAAGATTCTAGTGGTACTATAATATATTAAAATAACATTTTAAATGGAATAAATTTTTTACATCACACTTTTACAGAGGAGTCTTGAGGAATCAAGATATTACTACTTAAAAAAGCAACAAGAACACTACATATAAACCTCAAATCAGAATTCCAGAAATTAAAAATACAATACACTACCAGAAACTCCAAAGAGGCAAGTATGCCTAAAGCTTTAGGTATCTGGTTACAATTTCCATCCGTCTTAAATTGTCTATTTCCAACTTATATCATTTGGACCACTTGAATCTAATGAACAGTTTTAAGACATCTAACACTACAAAGTTTGTAACAATATCCTTAAACAGGCAAGAAATAAAATGCATAAAAACTAGGGACTGTAATATTCAGTCCTATTGGACAACAGAAGCTCAACCCCCCAGTCTGCGGGACCACAATGTTGTCCAGCAACCGACTAACTTCTAACAACAAATCAGCCAATTACTGCACTGTGTCTGTTAAGTGATCTGTTTTCAACCTAATGGCTTACTTAACAAATAGCTAGCTTCTTCCCTAAGTGCTGTTAGCAAAGCCAGTGTGTTTGGTAAAGAGGGAAACCATAGATCATGATCATACATGAAATACCTAATGATAGTAACAGACTTCCTCCAGAATCTTGACTGTGTTTCCTTCACTACCAGCCATCTTCCATCCTTTAGAAAAAAAAAAAATTGAGAAAGCCAAGGAAGAAGGAGAAAAGGAGGCGGAGGAGAAAAGTCTACAAGGATTTATACCCAAAGTGAAGCAGTCCAAAGCTGTACCGCTATTTACTGCCCATCCTCACTTCAAAGGACTGGGCAGCACAGAAGCTGAGTCTGGGTGCACAGCACACCCAATGAGATCCCCACCAAAGGCTGCAGGCACAAGGTGACAGGGACAGGACAGCACAATCCCCTCAAACACCCACGAGCCCCTACTGCCAGTCTCCGTAACTAGAAAACCACCTTCTGTAATTTCAGGAAACGCTATCAATGTTCACAGAAATTCATACTCTGGACGTTCAGATTTCAGCAAGAGATTTCCATATTCCTTATTAAGGAATCTAAAAATGTATGTGAAAGAATTTACCTATGCTCCAACAATAACCAGAGGTGATTACCTGATAAACACACTTATGAATAATTCTAGTTTTAAAATACATACAGGCACATTAAAAAAAACATATTTTTAGTTTGTCTTAAGTAATCTCTATACCTAACATGGGGCTCGAACTCATGACCCCAAGATCGAGTCACATGGCTCTAGCAACTAAGCCAGCCAGATGCCCCTGAAAGTTTGGTATCCATGTAGCAATCTAAATTTCCTCTTTAGTTTTACTCTAGAAATGACTCAAGTAACAACCTAAGTTCCTCTACAATATGCAACTCCATTTTGACAATAAGTGAAAGCTTTTCACCAGTAAGCACATTAACAATAGAATTAGAAATTCTAAGATAGGGGCGCCTGGGTGGCTCAGTGGCCTAAGCCTTCGGCTCGAGTCATGATCTCAGGGATCTGGGATCGAGCCCCGCATCAGGCTCTCTGCTCCGCAGGGAGCCTGCTTCTCTCTCTCTCTCTCTCTCTCTCTGCCTGCCTCTCTGCCTACTTGTGATCTCTGTCTGTCAAATAAATAAATAAAAAATCTTTAAAAAAAAAAAAAAAAGAAATTCTAAGATAAGTTAATATTAAATATTCTCACAAATGCAACTGTACCACCAAAGGCAAGGAAGTCACTTCATGTCTGATTAATAAGCTGATTTCAGGGGCACCTGGGTGGCTCAGTGGGTTAAAGCCTCTGCCTTCGGCTCAGGTCGTGATCCTAGGGTCCTGGGATCGAGCCCCACGTCGGGCTCTCTGCTTGGCAGGGAGCCTGCTTCCTCCTTCTCTCTCTCTGCCTGCCTCTCAGCCTACTTGTAATCTCTATCTGTCAAATAAATAAATAAAATCTTTAAAAAAAAAAATAAGCTGATTTCATAAGCAGAAATAATCTGCTAGAAAAGACAATCATCATTTAGATGGTCAGTCAGCAACAACAGGAATTTCCAGAGCTCACTCACACTCCGTAAGCTGAGCCTTGGAGTATGTGGGATCACATTTCACACGGACACATTAAATGAGTAACAGAGAATACCAGACATTATATTTTCACCTATGACAACAGGTCTTCAGTCCCCAGGAGCTGGAAGCAGTGTGTGCGGCTCCCCACACGTGCACAGGTGAAAGAGTTCCCTGAAAGCTCTCCTCACTCCTTGCAAACAATTGAGCAGGCAGAAGAATTCCACAAATAGCAGAGCACAAGTCAGATGACTGCATACATTATCAGCCTTCTTTTAAGACTCCAGTACCTCAACACCAAGTCATCCACGCCACAGAGATTGCACAAAATCTGTAAAACATGCATCACACAATCACCACCTAACAGTTAAAGATACTAGAATTAAATATATTGTAAAGATATAAGAAGCCAAATATCTGTATCAGTGTTTTGTCCGTTCTAAAACCTATATTGCAGAGTGCTCTCACTCTATTTTCTTCCTAGTCCCCACACCCAAGTTTTCTTGAGCTTATTTTCCTAGCTTTTTTTTTTCTTTTTTATTTATTTGTTTGACAGAGATCACAGGTACGCAGAGAGAGAGAGAGATAGAGAGAGACAGAGAGGAAGAAGCGAGCTCCCCGCTAAGCAGAGAGCCCGATGTGGGGCTCAATCCCAGGCAGGACCCTGGGACCATGACCTGAGCCGAAGGCAGAGGCTTTAACCCACTGAGCCACCCAGGCGCCCCTTCCTAGCTTTTTTTATGGTGAGAAATAGGCAACCTGGATGGACTTTCTCAAAATATACTCGTACCCCCTTCCACTTCCCTAGGGGAGAATTACTCATCTGTGTCACCTCTACAAAGTACTCCAAAAGACACCACCACATTATGCTGAAAGAAGTGTAGCCCACCAGCTAACAGAACACCCATTAAGAGGACAGAGCTGAGGGGCAGTTGTTTGTTCAAATTCTTCTCCAGTAGTCTGGCTGTGTGACCCTAGGCAAGATAATTGACAGTTCTGTGCCTCCACTTCATGAACCAGTAATAGGAATGCTAATAAGCACGCCCACCTCACTGTGTTACAGGGAGAAACACGCACAGTATACAGTAAGGGCACTCGAACCCTGCTTGGGTTTTTAGTAAACACTCAATAAACGTTACCTGTTTTTACTCCATCTATTACAGTTCTTATTTTTTGAAAATTAAAAAACAAGAATCCTGCAATTTAAGAATCATAAAACACTGGGCTAGTGACTAAAAAGCCAGAAACTGTCTGTAGATCTTAAGTGACACCTGGCCAGGTACAGGCCTGCCTGGATGCAAGGCTTTGCTGGACACCTGCTGGCATGATCTGCAGGACTGGAACCACTCAAATCTATCCATCCCTTTCATGGACTAAACGCCTCCACTGACTGCCTTATAAAAAGACCTGCAAACGTGTTCTTTATCAGATTCCTAAAAGGAAGACATTCTCACACTCACCATTCCCTCTCATCCTTATGATTTGTTTCCTTGCCCTTGCTGGTCAAGGGTAATCCGCCCCCCCCCCCCCCGGGAAGTTTTGCTCATAGGCACAAGGACTTAATCTCTCTTAAGCTTCATCTTCTGAAAAATGAGGTAACCTCTATTTTACAGGGCTGTGGCAAAAAAAGAAAGAATGAAACACACCTCAAAAAGCCCCTAACAGGTTGTTGGCTCTCAAGGAGAGCTGCTATTATCATTTACATTGCATTGTCCTTACTCTCCCACTACAGACATTTCTGTAAAGAGCAAGAATGAGTTAAATCTAGAAAACTCATAATCACAGAAGAACACCTGTGTAAGGCTGCACATGGGAGTTTTCCATCCTTTAGAAACTGAGGGTGTGAAGGCCCAGAATATGTAGCTTTAGAGCAACAAGGCACACTCTCTCCACAGAACTGGGAGGTCCCTGACTAGTTGCCCTAATATCTTCCACCAACTAAAGGCTGGCATGCTGACCACACACGACATGACTCCAAACAGTATAAAACAACACTAATTATAATATTCATACCTCCATTAAAGGAAAATTATTTGACTGTAAGCTACTCAGCTAAGGAGACATTTAACAACTTATTATAAACAATCCTATTTTCAGGGGGGGGAAGCTCAAACCCAAATCAAACTTTTTTGATAATATATAATTAAAATTACACACACCAAAAAAACAGATCATTAGTATCCAAGCAAATTGAAAATTAAGGTGAACATGTATCTTTCCAACTTCTCTGTGCTCCCCACTGTGAAAAAAATCACCCACTCTGTGTTCTCTCTTAAGTCACAGGATTCGTAATAGGTGGTTTCGGCTATCAATGTAAACCGCCAAATGCTGGGATACTCATCAAATAAATAATGAACAAATGAATGAAACAATGGTTAAATGAGGCAAGAATGCAAAGACAAGATCTAAAAGGCCCAATGCGGGATTTAAGTTACTCATCAGGAACCCTTAATAGTTCATAATTAGCTGCCTATGAGGCATAAATTCTACCAGATTTAACCTACCACGTATTTATCAACTGATACGTAAAATTAAAAACAAGTTGCCAATAACTTCTACCTATAAGCAGTTCTCCTCTCTTTCTTAAAGATTCTCATCTTAACCCTCAAAAGCAGCTAAATAAAACAGCCTCGTAGATTCCCTGCTTATTTAATTTTCCTCTAGAAATTTCCAACTAGGGAACCAACTGAAAATTGTCCTGGAATCAATTTTTCCACAATTGCATTATGTCATCATAGCCACTAGAAGCCAGAAATGTGGTTACTGATGAACATTTCATAGGGCAGACATAAAATCTTTGCCCTAAACGCCAAGAGCATTGTGATCTACCTACGGACTATCTAGGTCTTTCATTTCAATTACTATCAAACACAAGTTTATCTTTAAGATTTCCAGTCCTATTCATAACCAGTTTTGCCTCAGTTTTACAACAGCTAGAAGAACTAAACCAGCTTCTAAAATATTCACAGAAGTCACAATCTCACCTCTATTTAGAAATTAGTACCTAAAATCCATAAGGTACCTAGAATCCATAAAGTTTCTTTATGCTGTCTGAATTGAGGGTCTATGACCTAAAACTGTATTTTATAGCTTTTCCAGACATTACTTTTAATAGACTCTAAGGAGTAACATGACATAACATTCCTTCTACAGTTTGCAATTCATAAACCCTTCTACAACTCTTTAAACAAAAAAGGAAACAAACACATAAATGCTAAGAATATTTTTTTGTTGTTGTTTAGAAAGCAAGTCATAGAGGTAAAATGAGCTTCAGGTATGAATGTATAAGAAACTGAAGGTTTTGTTCTCTTTTCCTTTGCCTTTCATCACTGGTATGTAAATAGAGTATGATTATTTCATTAGGGGAAAAGATACTAATTTCCACCAATTTTAAGATTTACTGCAGTAAAAGACCAATACCTTAAAAGCAATAACTTACTTTCTTTCCCCCTCCTATTCTCTTAAAATTGAGAGCATATAATAACAAAAATCCCAACAAAACTATAAACACAGAATACTGAAAAGCCAGTAATTTCTTAAACAGCAGCTCTGTCATAAAAATAGCTAAGCATTAATTAGGCTTTTAAATATAATTTCAACCATGACATAATAGTGATCAAAACATCAAATAAGAACACACTGTGCATTTCAGAAAACTGAACATCTAGAAAAATTGTTTAAAGATACTTCTCTTTTGCTACCTAATATCCTACAACTGCTTAAAAGAATCACTTTTAAAACCAATACAACACAAACATTTTTTTTTTCTAAGAAATTCAGCTGTGGGACGCCTGGGTGGCTCAGTTGGTTAAGCAGCTGCCTTCGGCTCAGGTCATGATCCCAGCGTCCTGGGATCGAGTCCCACATCGGGCTCCTTGCTCCACGGGGAGCCTGCTTCTCCCTCTGACTCTGCCTTCCACTCTGTCTGCCTGTGCTCGCTTTCGCTCGTGCTCTATCTCTGACAAATAAATAAATAAAATCTTTAAAAAAAAAAAAGAAATTCAGCTGTCAACTTAAGGGTCACATTTAAACCTGATGTGATTTGAAACAGCTAAGGTACTGAATCCTTAAATATAGGATGTGTAATGAAAGCATTGCCCACAGGTCCTCAATTGTGAGGCTTAGAAAGCTTTAATAAGATATAGCTATAGATAAAGCCAACCAAGGAGCATTACCCCTTTATGCACTCATACCACAGCCTAAGTCCCCTTACATTTTACATTTCCAGTGAAATGTTCCTCTAACGGTGAATGAAAGTCATATAAATTATATTTAGCCAATAAAAGGTTAAAATCAGAGCCAAACTATCTAAAAAACATTAAAATTCATAATTGGTGAGCTTTTTTCTACCCTGTTTCTGTAACCTGACATCTAAAAATCAAAGAACTCCTCTATTAAGACCGAAATCCCCAGGAGGAAGAAGGCTCAGATCTAGACTGAGAGCACACAATGGAATCACAGCTGACGATGCACATCTTTTTCTAGATGTCTCCATATGCTTGAGAGGGTTTTTGTTTTTTTTTTTCTTTCCCTCTAACCAGGCTTTAGAGGACTTGCTACTCTCTGCCACCAAAAATCTGAGAACATTTTCAAGGACTATTGTAGAAAATAAAGTAAAATAATGTGTTGCTCTTATACATACAAAAAAGAGAGAAGGGCACATGTCAGAGTGACCATCAGTAACTAAATTAACTAATGATGGGGGATTTTCAATGTTGTCAAATTTTGAATGTTGTTTATGATATTCCCCACTTCTGGCAGCTGAATGTTATATCCCCACAGTTTTTGTTATTTTATCACTAAAATAACACCCAAAGGGCTACAGCAAAATGCAATTTAATTTTTGTCTATGTAAACACTCAAAATTATACTGAATTAAGAATTCACATTATAAATTTGAGAATGGTGTATTGCAACAGAACACATTTATAGAGTGTGGTAAATACTGTTTCCTAAAACTACAGTTCCTCAATTCTTTCTTATAGTAACCAAATATTAATAAAATCTTGAGAAAGCTGTAGATATGATAAATACCATGCACATAAGATTACCCACACACACACCAAAAAAAAAAACCTCTCAAGATCAGTTCAATTCAAGGGATACTTAACACGAAATGAATGAATTCATTCTGTTTAACATGATTCACTCTTTGAACTCCCAAAGATTTTACAAATTCCAGTTGGGAAAAGGATCCTTGCTGCTGTCAGTGTACACTAAACCTCACCAACAAAGAACAGGAGCACACATACACACACATAAAAAAGCACTGTAGCAGCTGCTGCCTTTTTTAAAGACAGCTTATTCCTAAAGAGCAACCTGTGCTTTTTATTGAGAACCAAAGACCTATCCTCCCTATTCTTAAAAGTCAGGAGTTAATAAAGTCACTGGACTGAACCCAACAACCAGCATAAAACAACCAAAAATGTCTCCTAACCCTGCAAAAACCAGAAAAGTACACACACACTGTACAATTCAGCAGTGTTTAAGAACAAAACTAATTTATTTTTTTTAAGAATCTTTTGTGTGGGAGGAATCTAGCAAACTACACTTCAGACTTTTTTCTGTAGACAAATATGCTTTGACTAGCTTGGCTTCTTAAATACTAACGCTTTATGTTTCAAACACTGATGCTTTGGTTCCTAACTTCACTTTGTTTACTCAGGAAAAATAAAAAACAAAACAAAACGCATACCATAAACGACAACTTTTTTTTTTTAATGTCATCCCAAATGCCGAACTTCCAAGCGCACTTTGGGAGCTGGCGGTCTAACTAAACAAGGAACCAGTGAAGCCATGACAAACAATGATGCTTTACACTCCCAATAATCAATTGACGTAAGGCTATCCCGATGCCTTCATTTTCAGAGCACCCTTGCAAATTTCACTGTTCCCACCCTGGAGGAGCTAAGTGAAACTGAGGTAGGTGTAAACTGCTAACTCCGATGATCCTCTGCACGTAAACCCGCCGCTGAGGTCCAGAACACGATCACTACAATATATATGCCATTTTAGAAACGGGCCTCGGAGAGTTACTGCCACATAGTAAGTGGCTTTAGACTTCGTCGTGCCTAAGACGACGTCTCTAGTGGTACCAAGAAAAATACAGTATCTCGCGTAAACTACGTGCCCCCCCGGGTCAGAGACCCTCTAAGTGACACTACCGCACAGACCAAGGAACGGGTGACTAGGGATGGACAAGAGTGGCTAGCTCAGCGTCTCCATGACTCCCCCGCCCCGCGTGCAACTCTTCTCTAACTGGTCGGGAAGCAACCCCGCCCCCTTCCTTCCTCCGGTCCCTACGATTGGCTTACCGACACCCGGCAGGTCAGCTCCCCGCCTTCGATTGGCTCACTGCCCCATCAGTCACACGCAGCGAGATTCGGGTCGGTGGGAGGGGAAGGCGTTGGAGGAGGTGGAGTGGGAGTGGGATTAGAGGACGAGGTGGCAGAGGAGGTGTTCAGGTTTGGTCCCCGGTTTGGGAAAGTTTCCCCTACCAGTGACAGATCCAGAAGGCGTAAGGCCCGGTCCAGTTCTGGGCCGGTGCAAGGGGCTCGGGTCCCCGATTCCCGCCCCTCGGTCCCGCAGGCCCCGGAAACCACCAGAGGGAGGGGGAAAAGGGAGGAACCATCTAACCAGGGACCGACCCACCCCCGATCTCGGAAGAGGCGCCTCCGGGACTCCCCGGAGGGGCGAGGGGCGGGGGACGGGGAGGTCCAGCACGCCGCGACGACCCCGGCCCCCTCTCTCAGCAGCCCCCAGAGGCCCGAGGGAGAAGTGTCCCCGGGCCCGGGGCGTGACCGTCGCGAGTCCGCCGGGAGGGCCCCTCCCGCTTCCCGCCTGGGGCCCTGAGGGCCTGTCCCTTCAGGGGCGGGGAGAAGGGGGAGAGAAAAGGGGGCGCTGGCGAGCCAACCCGGAACCTCCCGGACCGCCTCCCGCCCCCAGCCCCGGCCCCAGCGCGCCTCCTGCACACATGCCCGCACCCAGAAAGTTAAGTCAGGGGCGAGCCCAGCTCCGCGCCGCCGCGGTCCGGCCCCCCGGCTCCCCGCCCCCACCCGGCCTGCTCGGCCGGAGCGCGCCGCCCGCCCCGCCCGCCGCAGCTCTTTCGCGTCCGCCCGCGGCGCGCGGCGCCCCTCGCCCCCCGCCCCCGGCGCTGACACGGGCCCGGGCCGCCGATCCCCTCCTCCCGGCGTCTCAGCCCGCCCGCCGCCCCTGACATCGCGCTTCACCTTCACACACCCCCGAGCACTTCCCGAGTCCTGCCTCCCCTCGCTCGACTCCCACCCTCCGCTGCAGCCGCTCTGCGTTTCCATTAAAGAATGCACCTTCTCAGGATTCACCTTCCCGTCTCAGCCTCTCTGCCCCCGAGGGGACAGGAGCCTCGCTGCTCGCCGACCCCGCACCGGGCAGGCTGGCGGGCGCCTTGCTCCTCAGGCGGGGGCCGCGCCCGCGCCCCCGGCCTCCCCGCCGCGCCTCGGCTCTCACCTCTCGCCGGCGCCGCGGGCTGCAGCCTCCGCCCGCCTCGCGCTCCGGGACTCGTCTCCAGAGCTCTCGCAAAGCGCTGGAGCGCCTCCTTTCTCTCCCAGGGACTCCGCGTCTCCCCGCCGCTTCCCGCCCTCCCCACCCCCCAAGCCCCAACTCCCCAGCTTCGCGGCGCCTCCGGGATGCAACTCCCGTTTTCCGCGCACTCCGGCAGCGCTCCCCGCACACAAAAACAGCCCTCTCCGCGGCGCACGGCTCCGCCGGGCTCGGCGCAGGAAGGGCAGTCGCGGCCGGGGGTGGGGACGCGGCGCCCCCCGCCCGCCGCCCGCCTCCCGCCCGCCCTCGCGGCCCCCAGGGAAGGCGCGGTTACCGGCTCGGGTCGGTCACGCCGTCAGGTGCCGGCTGCCGTCGGCGCTGACCTTCGCCGCCGAAGCTGTGGCTGAGGCTGCGGCCGCCATGTTCTCGTGTTAATAACTGCTGCCTGGTTGTTTATTTCAATGGAGATCCTCCCCCAACTCCCTCCTCCTCCTCCTCCTCCGCGTCTCCGCACTTGCGGAGAGAGACACAGACCGCGCGAGCTCGCGAGCAGGGGAGGGGGCTCGGGAGCCAGGCCGTCCCTCCCTCCGCCTCCCTGGCCGTGGCCGCCGCCAAGTCCTGTCACTGGGGAAAGGACGGGGCGGAAACTTGCCTCCCGCGCCCCCGGGGAGGGGGCAAAGGTGGACGGAGGGTTCTCCGGGGAGCAGACCCTGGCCGCGGGGTCCGCAGCATCTCCGTCGGCAGCGTCCTCTGAGAAGGCGACCCGGGGAGAGATGAAGAGTGAGGGGGGAAAAGGGACAAAATGGGTGACTTTGGCAAAGGGAGGGTGACCTATGGGTGACGGCAAGTGAAGGGAGAGTAAACAGATGACTCCATGGGGAGGGCAAAGGGCAGTGCCAAAAAAGAAAGCGAGAGGATGGGACTGGCCGGGGCTGCAGAGTGAAGGCAGTGGGTTCCTGGGGCTGCAGACGGCGGGGAAGATGCCCCGGACGAAGATCCGTGAAAGCCAAGTGCCAGGTTCGCCCGGGGAAGAGCCTCCCGCCGGCGCTCGGACCGGGCCCCTCCGCCAGCAGCCTGCACCCCTAGGGCGCACCTCACACACCCCGCGTCTCCTGCTTCGTTCTAGAGGTGCCCCTCGTCCATCAGGTCTCCTTCCGCTCGTACGAGTATAGGCTTCTCCTGTTGCAGCCCTAACTCCAGAAGGGATGGAGGGGGCGCGGCTGCGGGAGGCTAGCTGCAAGGGGTGCCACCCAGCAGTCGCCTGATAAAGCAAAAGTGCCCACAGTGTGTAAAACCTAACATGGCTGAGCATTCTCTTCCCGACATGAATCACAAAAGTTTTTTATTGGAAAGTCCACTTCCTAGACGTCAGAAAGTGATGTTGGGATGGAGGATGTGCAGGAAAGTTGCACCAAAAATTCGAGGAGAATTCTCACTTGACTATTACTGAGATCAGTTTCATGCTTTGGGAAAGCAGGCTCTTCCCCCACTTAAATATAGTTGGAAAAAATGAACAACATTTGCATAACATATTTCCTTCTAGTATTATGAGAAAGGTCACTTGGCCATAGACAATAATTATAGTGTTTATTGAACACTTACTATGTGCCTTGCACTATCCTAAGCAATTTGTATACGCTATTGATTTTGATCCTCAAGACTTACAAGGTAATTACCGTTTTTACCTTTCACAAAAAAAATGTGAACTTAAAGAAATAAGTTCTGCCTGTAGAAACAGCCAGGAAGCTGGAGAGGATTTGAGCCCAGTCCTGGCGGGCTCCAAAGCCCACACTTTTAATATCTTCAACCTCAAATTGGTGGGAATACCACCAATTTTATTTTGGGAAAGAAAATGTGTGTAGGGTGTGTGTGTGTGTGTGTGTTAACTATAGATGGAAAATGGAAAGCTATTACAACAAATTGTTAGCACTGGGGAGTATAATAAGTGGGTGTGTAATGGGGTACTTCCACTTTTATTTTGTACACTTTAGTGTTTAAAATGTTTGCATTGACTGTGTATTAATTTAGTAAATTTTTTTTTTAAGATTATTTATTTATTTATTTATTTGACAGACGGAGATCACAAGTAGGCAGAGAGGCAGGCAAAGAGAGAGAGAGGAGGAAGCAGGCCCTCTGGGGAGCAGACAGCCCGATGTGGGGCTCGATCCCAGGACACCGGGATCATGACCTGAGCCGAAGGCAGAGGCTTTAACCTACTGAGCCACCCAGGCGCCCCTAATTTAGTAAATTTTAAAAGATTATTTTAATTACTTGCCATAACAATTATGTTCCCTGAAAACCCATAGCTCTGCAGAAACCTGGGAGAAGAAACAGGAAATGGAGGGTTTTAAAGGACTGTCTTCTTTCACCAAATACTAGTCCGTAGTATTCCTACAATGAGGAAGTAGTCACCTGAGGTCTGTCACATTGCTGGACTCAGATTTTCTTTCCTGTCCTCACCCCTAACACTGAGTTGTTAACAGATTCTCTTTCTTGCTTTCTTTTTGGCAGAAGTCCTGAGTCCATCAGTCCTCTGCAACAGTATATTTCACACTGTCAAAAACCACCAATGATATCTGTGCAAATAAATAACTCCCCATTGCATTTCCATATTTCTCAATAAAACTTACTATGTGCTCAAGATACACGACTGTTTCTACCAAAATAAAACAAACACATCTGACAGCACAGCATAGTAAGTTCCATGTTCAGCTGCTACTCAATTGCCTGGAACCTGGAGGAATCCTGTAACTTCTGCTCTCCGTTCTCAGGGCTCCTTTGGCACTTCATGCTGCTGTTCCAATAACACTGTGTTGTACTGGAACTGTGTATATATTAGCCTCCCTCTTTCACTACATTGTAAGCTACTCAGGGCTCTCAACCATGTCTTGTTCTAGTTTGTATTATACTCCTAACAAGGTCTCATATGCTTTTTTTTGTTTGTTTAACTGAATCTGTAAAACATAAACAGTAGTATAGTATCTCATTCAATCTCCATGTCCCCTTCCCCATCTCGCCCTCCAATACTTTGTTCTTAATATCTGTTTATAAAAAATGTTCTCAGTATTTTGATAGAACTAGATTTCTGTGAGACCTCAGAATAATTATTATAAAAATCAGCCTTTAGTGAATTATCACTGAATAGCCAGAATAATTGTTACAAAAATGAGCTATTAGTGAATTATCACTGTGATAATGTAACATGGAAAGGAAGAAAAGGCAGCAAATAAAGAAATTGACTTAGTGATGTAAAGGAAAAAAAAGATATAGGAACTAGGTATATTACCAATAGAGGACAACCCAATAAGGGAAAAAATTGTGGGTAGAAATCATAAAGGGGAAGGAAATTATTGAAATTTAGTAGAAGCAGAAACTTGAGAGACCATGGATGGATGAGGCAAGCAGACAAACCAAAAAAAAAAAAAGTCAGCCAAATTATAAATGCAATATAAAATAGCAAAGAAAAACGATAATTTATATATTTAACAATATACCTAAGAAAATGAGAATGCGAATACTATAGGGTATAGGGCAAGAAAATTTGTTTTTTTTAAATATTTTATTTATTTATTTGAGAGAGAGAAAGAGCACAGAGGGAGAGTGAGAGGGAGAAGCAAGTTCCCCAGCAGAGCAGAGACCGCAAAGTGGGGCTCAATACCAGGCCCCAGAGATTATGACCTGAGTGGAAGGCAGACACTTAAACTGACGGAACTACTTAACTGACTGAACCACCCAGGGGCTCCAGGGCAAGAAATTTCTATTTTGACTGCCTTTCTTCCCCATTCAATTTCAAGCTACTCACTGTCTTCATAGTTAAACTACATAAAAATAGAAAGTTCAACACCATTTTTATATTATTACTACTACAATCATGCATCATGATATAATGAAAGGGAACACGGTATGGTAAATATATAGAAAATAGGCAAATAAACATATAAATTGCACTTTGCTACTTACTGTATGACCTTAGACAAGTCACTAAATATCTGTTTCTTATCTGTACTATTGTTGCAAGACTCAAAATGATGTGAATTAATCGTACTTTAACTATGAAGCTCTTTATAAAGACATAAAGGAATATTATTTTGTTGACTAAATCCATGCATAGCACACTTACCTCTGTTTTGGTGCACTCTCCTTTCAAATTGCAAAAGCAAAAATCTATAGTTCATTTTATTTAAAATTTTATTTTTAAAAGGGGTTTTTTTAATTAAAAAAAAAGTTATCAGCTAGGGCGCCTGGGTGGCTCAGTGGGTTAAGCCTCTGCCTTCCGCTCAGGTCTTGATCTCAGGAATCAAGTCCCACATCAGGCTCTCTGCTCAGCAGGGAGCCTGCTTCCCCCTCTCTCTTTGCCTTCTTCTCTGCCTACTTGTGATCTCTCTCTCTGTCAAATAAATAAATAAAATCTTTTAAAAAAAAGTTATCAGAGGGTGAATCGGTTAAAACATTTAACAATATGATTATTAAACAAAACAACTATTTACCCAACTATTTCATTCTTATTATTAGCTCTTTCCAAATCCTTTAAATATTATAGCTACTATAAATGTGTCTAATATAGGTCAAGCATATTACATACATTTTTTCCTTTTTTCTAAAGATTTTATTTATTTGAGAAGAGCACAAGCAGGGGGAGGGGCAGAGGGAAGTACAGAGGGTGGGGCAGAGGGAGAAGTAGACTCCCTGCTGAGCAGGGAGCCCAATGTGGGCTGGATCCCAGTACCCTTGGATCATGACCTGAGCCAAAGGCAGATGCTTTACCGATTGAGCCAACCAAGCACCCCTATTTCTAGTCAAAGTAGGCATTATATGTATTATTATCCCTGTTTTACATGTGAGAAAAATTGAGATTCAGGGAAATTAATTTATGCATTATCATGGAGCTGATTTTGCAGCATGGCTAACAGGCTGTGCTCAGATTTTATTCTACTTAACTGAATATCTTTACTATCTTAGAACACACATCGTTTTCACCTTTATTTCCTCAGTACCTATAACAATTCCTAGAACATAATAAGGCTCATTAAAATTATAAACTTCTTATCAAAAATGCCACTAGGAAGAGAAAAAGCAGTCCACAGATTAGGAGAACATATTTGCAACACACCTATCAGGCAAAATAACTATATCCAAAATAAGTAAAGAACACCTCTGAATTAATAATAAACACTCCAGTAACAAATGGAGCAAAGCCCTGAAAAGGCACTTTACAAAAGCATGTGAATGGTCAATAAACATATGAAAAGATGCTCAAAGTCCTTAGTCATCAGGGAACTAAAATTAAAACAAGAGATACCACTTACTCCCTAGAATGACTAAAATTATAAAGTACAACAATTTCTAATATTGTTAAGAATGTGGGACAATTGGAACTCTCTTTCAGACTTTCTGTAGTTTGGCAGGACTATACAACCACTTTGGAAAACAGTGTGGCACTTCCTTTTAAAGTTAGCATACACTTAACCATATGACCCAACAACTCTCTCCTAAGTATTTACTTACCTAAGGGAATATTGATCTGGGTGATGGTTACATTTTAACAATGGTTTGTCAAAAACTACTGACAAACCATACTGAGTTGTATGGTTACAATTTGTTCATTTAGCAGTCTGTAAATTATGCCTAAACAAAATACCACTGGCATCTAAAGAAATGGAATAAGAGAATTTCCCCAGTATAATGAAGTACATGTATAAAAAGCCAATGACAAGTGTCAAACTCAATGGTGAAACATCTACAGCCTCTCCTTCAGATTGGGAAAGAGAACTGGGGACAGAATATCCACTATTACTATACTCAGTATTTTACATGTTTTTCTAGCCAATGTGATAAAGAAAGAAAAAAGTATAACTATTGTTAAGGAAGAAGTAAAACTGTCATTATTTGCAAATCGCTTGAACGTTTATGTAGAAAATAAAAAAGAATCAACAAACCATTAGAATTAAATTTAATATCTCTGGAATGGAAGGTCAATATACAAAATTTAATTGTATTCCTATATATTAAAAACAATTAGAAAATTCAAACTTGAAATGTAAATTGAAAAGTTGTTTGGCAATGTCCATTAATGCTGAGCATGTCTGCTTTATGACCCAGTAATTCCACTCCTAATTATATATCCAATTGAGTTCCTCAACAAAAGAATGAGAAAATTATAGTGTTTTTGCTCAGTGGAATACTATATTGAAATGAAAATGAACAATGACATAGGTGTATCATATACAAAAATAATCTTGAGTGAAATGTACCTGCTATGAAAGAACAGCCCTGTATGATGTTATTTACAAAAAGATCAAAGACAGACAAAACTAACCTATAGTGGCAAACACCAAGGCAGTTATCACTACCTTCTTGGGGGTGGAGGGGTAGGTGTCACCTAGGAAAGCACATGTAGGAGATTTGGGGATGCTGAGAATATCCTACTTCTAATCTGAGTGGAGATGACACAGTATGTTCTTTCATGAAACATTTTATGTACAACTCATTCAAGATATGGGCATGTGGGGGCACCTGGGTGCTCAGTGGGTTAAGCTTCTGCCTTCGGCTCAGGTCATGGTCTCTCGGTCCTGGGATCAGGCCCCGAATCAGGCTTTCTGCTCAGCGGGAAGCTGGCTTCCCCCTCTCTCTCTGCCTGCCTCTCTGCCTACTTGTGATCGCTCTCTCTCTGTCAAATAAATAAAATCTTAAAAAGAAAAAGATATGGGCATGTGTACCTATGTATATTACACTTCAATTTTACAAGTATTATTGGTGCACTTACTGATGTCTCCCTAACTAGACTGCACGCTCCTTGATGGCAGGAATCACATTTTTAGATTTCTTAATATCCTTCACAGGTTTTAGCACAGAGACTTCCTAAAATACTACTTTACATAATGTAAGTAGATACAGGAGCCTATAAAGCTTATTTGGTTTGGGGTAAGTACAAAAGGTAAAGAAAAAAAAAAAAACAAAGAATAAAGTAAAGCAACATACATACAAATATAATCAATTTATGAAGTAATGACATTTTTCCTATAATTTTCCTCCCTCTTATGTTTATCTGGAATAACTCCAAAGTAAAGTTAGCTACTAAAAATAGAATCTAATAAATTAAGAGCAATATGAGAATCACAACTCGTGTGCTCGGGTGAGTAGGAACTGGTGTGTGGATCTACCAGATGTTGACCTTAATTCACTGACCATGTTGACCTTAAGTCACCTGACCATGCAGGTAGGCTGATGAGGATCATGGAATAGAGAAGCATGTTCTAGACTAGCATCTGAACCCATAACCAGTAGGACCTGCACATCTTGTTGGTTGATTGGTGCCATCTTTTTATTATGGCGAAATATCTAGAACATAAAAATTGCCAATTTAACCGGTTTTGTTTTGTTTTGTTTTTTTATTTAAATGTTTTTTTTTAAGATTTTATTTATTTATTTGTCAGAGAGAGAGCAAGCGAGAGCGAGCACAGGCAGACAGAGTGGAAGGCAGAGTCAGAGGAAGAAGCAGGCTCCCTGCGGAGCAAGGAGCCGGATGTGGGACTCGATCCCAGGACGCTGGGATCATGACCTGAGCCGAAGGCAGCTGCTTAACCAACTGAGCCACCCAGGCATCCCTGTTTTGTTTTGTTTTTAAAGATTTTTTAATTTATTTGTCAGAGAGAGAGGGAGAGAGAGTGAACACAGGCAGACAGAATGGCAGGCAGAGGCAGAGGGAGAAGCAGACTCCCTGCCGAGCAAGGAGCCCGATATGGGACTCGATCCCAGGACACTGGGATCATGACCCGAGCCAAAGGCAGCTGCTTAACCAACTGAGTCACCCAGGCGTCCCTTAACTGTTTTTTTAATAGAAGTTTTTTTTTTTAAGATTTTATTTATTTATTAGACAAAGAGAGAGAGATCACAAGTAGACAGAGAGGCAGGCAGTGGGTGGGTGGGTGGGGGAGAAGCAGGCCCCCTGCTGAGGAGAGAGCCGGATGCAGGGCTCATCCCAGGACTCTGAGACCAGGACCTGAGCAGAAGGCAGAGGCTTAACCCATTGAGCCACCCAGGCGCGCCCAAATTAACCGTTTTTAAGTGTACAATTCAGTGGCATTAGGTACATGCACATTGTTGTGCAATCACACCACTACCCATCTCCAGAACTTCTTCATGAAAATAGTCTGGACATGGTACTAAATACATCTAGGACTCTGTTTCTTACCCGAGTCATAACGTTTTTAAGATCTTGCGCAGTTCAAGAATACTGTATCAGGGAACTAAAAGCACACTCAAAGGAAAAAAAGACTCCTTTGGTTAAAATGTGAGATTCTTACAAAATCCTAGGTCTGGAGGGGGAATGTTAGTGTTCAATTATAGAGCCAGGACAAAAAAAATGTCTTCGAGAAAAAGAGCACATCTGAATAATGGCTCTTTTTTCTTAGTAAAAGAGCCATCTTCTTGCTTCTTTTGAAATAGGCCTTTGTAAACATGGACCACTTGACAAATAGTCCTACTTACCACAGACGACTCCTTCTAGCAATATTTCTTGGGCTTTAAAATATAAAACTCTGTTTTTATTCAAAACATTTACAGGGTCAATGAATGTTATATTTTAATTAGTCTATTATTTATGAATGTCGGTTTTTGACATCCTTGATTAAGCGACTAGGCTCTTGGCTTGTTTTGTTCTTAGTTTTTCCCCAAGATGATTATAAGGTTCTGAACACACTACTACCCGAAAGATTGCAAATGTTCTCTTGCCCCATCCTAAGCCCTGTGAGATGATGAATGTCTGACTTTTAAATTGAGTGGTAGGTATGTGAATATTTATTGTTTTTAATATCTGTCACACATGTTAAAAATATTCTGTGTATATTCAGTATTTAATAAAGACAACTTTTAAAAATTCCCCCTTTGATAAATATTTTACTTAAGCACATTCTTTTGTCACAAAATAACAAAAGCTAATATTTAGATCTTGCTTTTCTTTTAGACCAAGTTTTAAAAACAACCTTTATTTTCTAATAAGCTCAATACTTTCTAGTAAATTCAGTCCCCTGATTCATACATGGCCAACCAACCACCTAAGATTGGCAAGGCTCTGGTTTGACTGGAACTTCCTTCTCTTTCTGCCTCTGCCTGGACTTCTCCCCACTCTTGTTCCTTCTTCCCTGTTCCTTTGATAGGCCACTCAGCGGTTTCTTTTCTTTTCTTTTTTAAGATTTTTATTTATTTATTTATTTGATAGACAGCGAGAGATCACAAGTAGGCGGAGAGGCATGCAGAGAGAGGGGGGAAGCCGACTCCCCGCTGAGCGGAGAGCCCGATGCGGGGCTCGATCCCAGGACCCTGGGATCACGACCTGAGGCAAAGGCTTAAACCACTGAGCCACCCAGGAGCCCCACACTCAGTGGTTTCTTTCCGCCTCTTAATAGTGGTTTCATTCACAATCTCGCAATTTCTTCGTATCTGAGACCTACTCTGCTCCAGAGCGGATTGCCCCCCTTGCTCCAAATCCCTGTTGCCATCCCCAAGATGAATTGCCAGGCCCAGGTGAGTTTGAGTACTCGCAGAAGTGTACTCCCATTTCAGAGATTCACCTTCTTACTCTAGAGATGCTTAGCAGACTCCTATGCAAGTGCAGCAGCCAAAGCTCTGATTTCCCCCAGGCTCATGCGCATTAGGGTTCCACACTATTACCCCTGCAGTACTGCGTGGGGTGTCACAGGTTTTAGGAAGGCAGCTCTGAGAATCCAAGCCCCTTGCAAAACCTTGTTGCTAGAGGAAAACATAATCCATCTCACAACCAACCAATGAACAAGGAGACTTCTGAAATAAGTCCATTGAGGATTGCCTGTCCTTTTCATGGAAGACTTCAACCCTCTCACAAAAACACTTTTCTCTAAAAGCTTTTTTGCCACAGCTAATAGTTATTTAAGAACTCGCTATATTCACAACTAAGACACATATATTCACAACTTTGGACACGAAGTGTAGGAGATAATGCACAAATTATTACCAATGGTGTTGCATATGCTTCTTTCCATTTATGAATCCAACACAAATTTATTGAGTTCCTATTCTGTGCAAGACCATTATTCTCAGCTTTGGAGACATGGCACTGAACAAAACAGGCAAACACCCCTATCTTAATTTTACAGAGGATGTAAATACTAGGCACTTAAATATTTGTTGAATGAATGATTAAATGTGGCCAAGAAAACCATTAGACTATGATAAATATTTATGTTTTGTAAAATTCAGTGAAATCAGTGAACAAAGGGTTGCTGAACATAAATTAGGGGAATTTGTTCTAGCAATCAAGGTTAAAATATTTCCTTATTATAATGAAGCTGTATTGGGTAGAAGTGTTGGGTGATCAGAACCAGAAGACTAATGTCTCTACAATGCACATGGCCCTGACTTTGCTGAGCACTGGTTAGGAGACAAGGACCATCCTACCACTACCTCCGTAACTTTTTGCAAATTATAATTTTGAGACCAAAGTTTATTTTATCAACAAATAATTTTGATTTATCATCTTAATTAAAAGTACTCAGTGTCATTTTATGGCAGCATTATAACAAAGGACAAAATTTTATGAAATACAATAGAGGTTTCACTCTGTAATAATTGGGTGGCATTTTAAATCCCATCTTCATAGATATCCATAATGTATTTTTTCTTTATAGTATTACCTATGATTGCAATCCCTAAGATGGAAATATCTACATATCTAGAGAGAGAGAGAGAAGTGAAAGAGAGAGAGAGAGAGACTGAGAGAGACGTTAGAGGTATTTATTTGAAGGAATTGGCTCATTCATTTATGGGAGGTAGCAAATCCAAAATCTGCAGGTTGGACCAGCAGGCTGGAAAATCCTGGAGGAGTTGATATTGCAGTCTGAAGGCAGTCTAAAGACAGAATTCCTTCCTTCGTGGAAAACCTCAGTCTTCTTCTTTTTTTTCTTTTCTTTCTTTCTTTTTTTTTCTTCCCCAGATTTTATTTATTTATTTGACAGAGAGAGAGATCACAAGTACGCAGAGAGGCAGGCAGAGAGAAAGAGAGGAAGAAGCATGCTCCCTGCTGAGCAGAGAGCCTGATGCGAGGCTTGATCCCAGGACCCTGAGATCATCACCTGAGCCGAAGCAGAGGCTTAACTCACTGAGCCACCCAGGCACCCCACATCTCAGTCTTCTAATGCCTTCAACTGATTGGATGTGGAGCATGCATATTATGGAGAGTAATCTGCTTTTTTTTTTTTAATGACTTAAAAGTCATTGAAGTAAAAGTTAAATCACTTCTAAAAAAATACTTTCACAGCAACATCTAGGCTGATGTTTGACCAAACAACTGGGCACCACGGCCTCGACAAGCTGACACATAAAATTAATCATCACAGTCTACTGCTTATCAACTTAATTTTTGTACACATCTCCTTAAACCATACTTAATTTCCAAATAAAGACAATAACAAAGTCATATGTCCACCTAACATGATACAACTATCCCTGTTACAACTGAAATATGCTGACTCTTTCCCTAGAAGAGGTTCAAAGTCCTTGGATCATGTTCACTCTTTCCCTTATATCTAGTAACTTAAATACTATCATGTAAAGTTAACAATCCTTAAATACTATGATAAAAATCATATACATCTTATATGATAAGGGAATAGAGATGGAGGAAAACAAATATATAGATACATGCACACATACACACGTACACACAAGCATATTCATAACAAAATAAGGAAGAAATATTTGTAATGATTATGGTCTTCATTCTGTAGCTGGTCACGTGGTCATAAGTGATAACTACCTTTCTCTCCTACCCATTCCATATATTTTTGCCCTCAGCAAGCACCTTGGTTGGTTATAGTTCTTTACCCAGTAGGGCATCCAAAACCTTCATTCATGAAGAATCTGGGCCATTAACAGTCCTGCCAGAATTAGATCATGGTAGTTTTCCATTGACTTTAATCCAGGACATAGTGCTAAGTGAAGCCCTAAGGGATCTCCTGAATTTCAGATATACTCTTCCTTACTTTCATTGTGTGGTAAACCACCCAATTTGCCCTTGGCAATCAGGATCAATGAGTTAGCCCTCACAGCAACTCCCTTCCTTGTCAGTTAATTCAGAGGAAAGAGAAGACCAAAGTTGACAGGTGGCAGTCTTAACTTTCAGTTACTGTAATCATTGCTGTGTCTTCTGATGGAAGCAGTTCTCCCTTTGGAGCTAAGATCTCTCTCTCTTTTTTTTTTTTTTTTAATGATTTTATTTATTTTTGAGAGAGGGAGTGAGTGAGCACACAAGCAGGCAGAAAGAGAAGCAGGATCCCCTTTGGATAAGGAGTCGATAAGATACTTGATCTCAGGACCCTGAGATCATGATCTGAGCAGAAGGCAGACTCTCAACTGACTGAGGCCCCCAGGTGCCCCTGGAATTAAGACCTCTAGACCAACAGAGCATAAGGGCACATGAACAGGAAGCAAAAGTTTGGCTGCTCGATCACTGGGTTAGTATTAAGTGCTGCCATTCCAATTTTCATCTCTTGATTCTTAGACCCATCAATCCTGATTGTGGGAGAAAGAGCACAGTATTTTGGCTGCCAATTTAGACTATAAACAGACTCCTGGAGAACCTTTCAGCAGCCCTATAACTGGGTCTTCAAAAAGTCATTCCACTATTCCACTATCAAACAAACTGCTTCAAGATGGCAAGAACATAGTAAGGCTAAAAATTTTTACCGTGAAGTGAGTTTCTTGATCAGAAGCAATGTTATGTAGAATACCATAACAGTGGATAGGGTGACCCATTCTGTGGCTACCAGTCCACCTCCCACCCCAGTGACTTTTGTCATCACGCAGTGGGTTCATGAACAATGTGGCCATCTTGCCAACATAGACTTTAATTCACCAAGGCCGACCTGACTATGGCCCCCACTGAGTTCCCAATCTGGCAGCACTGCAGACCAATACTGAGTCCCCTCTATGGCACTCTTCTCCAGGTTGATTAATCAGATAACTGGTGGTAGGTTGATTACATTTGACCATTTCCATAATGGAAGGGGAAGCATTTGTTCTTAATGGACTAGACATTCTGGATATGGAGGAACTTCCCTACATACAGAGCTTCTGCCAAAACTACCATCATGGACTACTTTGCCAAGGAGAACTATCTCTTTATAATATTTTCTAAATATACCCAGCACTGAAACAGTTGTTACAACAGCCTACCTCAACTTTCTTTTGTGACCAAAAATCTAGTACTTTGTTAGCAATATAGCAGTTTAATAAACTTGCTGTAAATGCAAAAAAAGTCTTATTCATATATTACTGTTAGTTATAAACATACTATCAGCAATGTGGTATATCTGTAGCACTAAAGTGGGTATTATACTCAGTATACTGTCCATCAGTGTCCATAATCGGTTATCAGTGCCATGCTGAAAAGTTTTAGAGCCCTCAGGCATAATTTCAGGATTTTTTTTATAGCTGAAATTTGTAAGATTTTTGTAGAATTTTTTAGGAATTTTGGAGGATTTCAGAAAGAGCAAGACACCCAGATTCCTTACTGAGCAAATTCTGGTGCATTGGGCTTGATTTCACTGCTGACTCTTGACTTTTACTAGGTTGTTCATATGTTAAATTTTAAGTACGAACATTTTTGCAATTCTTTAAGAAGTTTTTTCTTTAAGCTTTATTTATTTTAGTAATCTCTATACACTGTGTGAAGCTTGAACTCACTGACCCCAAGAGATTAAGAGTCACATGCTCTTCTTTTTTTTAATAATTTAAAAAAAATTTTTAATGAACATATCATGTATTATTAGCCCCAGGGGCACAGGCCTGTGAATCACCAGGTTTACACACTTCACAGCACTCACCATAGCACATACCCTCTCCGATGTCCATAACCCCACCACCCTCTCCCTACCCAACTCCCCCATCCAACCTCAGTTTGTTTTGTGACATTAAGAGTCTCTTATGGTTTGTCTCCCTCCCGATCCCATCTTGTTTCATTTATTCTTTTCCTATCCTCCAAACCCCCCACGTTGCATCTCTACTTCCTCATATCAGGGAGATCATATGATAGTTGCCTTTCTCCAATTGACTTATTTTACTAAGCATAATACCCTCTAGTTCCAGCCTCGTTGTCGCAAATAGCAAGATTTCATTTCTTTTGATGGCTGCATAGTACTCCATTGTATATATATACCACATCTTCTTTATCCATTCATCTGTTGGACATCTAGGTTCTCTCCATGTCACATGCTCTTCTGACTGAGCCAGTCAGGCACCCCTTTAAGAAATTTCTATTTTCAGTCTGCTCACTCCGACAATAATGGTTTTTTTAAAAGATTTTTTTTATTTATTTATTTATTTATTTATTTATTTATTTATTTTAGAGAGCCCAACAGGGGAAGGGGTAGAGGCAGAGGGAGAGAGAGAATCTCCAGCAGACTCCACACTGAGCATGGAGCTCCACATGTGGCTCAGGGTTCCATCTCACCACCCTGAGATCATGGCCTTAGCTAAAACCAAGAGTAAGACACCCAAAAAACTGAGCCACACTGGTGCCCCTGAAATGATGTTCTGTTGTTGTTGTTTTAAGATTTTATTTATTCATTTGAGAGACAGACAGACAGAGACAGAACATAAGCCAAGGGGAGAGGCAGAGGGAGAGGGAGAAACAGACTCCCTGCTGAGCTGGGAGACCAACCCAAGCTGAAGGTCATGATCTGAGCTGAAGGCAGTGCTTAACCATCTAAGCCACCCAGGTGCCCCTAAAATAATGTTTTTTTAAATGAACTAAAATGGTATATTTTATATAGCATATTTTAAATAAATAGTAAATGATTTTTCTGTAATAGCATCTGTTTTTAACCACTGTGCTATTATATACAATCTGTTTTCTTTAAAACTTGTCATTTTTTTTCTTCCCTTTAATATAGCACTGTGATGTTCTTGACTATATTTTAATTCCATTTTGGAATGATTATGCTTTCTTCATGAGATACTCTCGTATTTTGTTTTTTCCTTCCTTACAGATGATTTCTATTCTATTCTTAGTCTGTCCTATTGGCCCTTTTTCTCTTGTATTTTTCTTGCTTATTTACTTTTAATCTAACTCTGCAACTATCTTTTCTTAAAATTCTGAATAATTTAAGTACCACCTATCAAAATGAGGTTTTTTTCTATCATTTATACTGATATTTAACCAGTTTTTGTTATCTCAAGGCACCCTCAAATTTGACCTCAATTTCAAACCCCATTTGCTATTGATATAACTATGGTGTTTATCTACATCCCACTTTCCTATAATTTCTAATTACTCTATTCTATTTTATTTTAAGATTTTATTTATTTATTTGTGAGAGAGAGAGAGAAAGCACAAACAAGGGGGAGTGGCAGGGAGAGGGAGAGAGAGAAGCAGACTCCCCACTGAGCCAGGAGCCGGAGAGGGGGCTTGATCCCAGAACCCTGGAATCATGACCTGGGCGGAAGGCAGAGGCTTAAGCCACTGAGCCACCCAGACACCCCCTCTTTCTTTTCTTTTCTTTTCTTTCTTTCTTTTTTTTTTTTTTTAATGTTTCATGTTTTTATTTAAATTCTAGGTAGAGAATCCTCTACTGGGGGAGAAGGGGTTGTAAGTTTGAGAGAAGCCCCTCCCTTCAGGAGGGCTGGGGAGGGTAATAGGTATTTTTAAAAGTAACTATTGTCTTGAAAAATTAAAAGGAAAGATTCTAAGTACTTTTTAAAGAGGCAAACTTTGAAGAGGAAAGAATTTAAAATTTAAATTTAAAAATGAGGTCAGAGATTCCAACAAATGCTAATAAAAGGGCCCTTTGAGTTTCTTGGGCTTTTTACAAAAATATTCCACAGGCTCGCAAACACAGCACATGTATTGGGTATACAGACTAAAAGAAACGCATAAAGAAGAATAAAAGTTGACACAGAGAAACTTGACCAAAGGAAAACTGTTTTAAAGAATTAGTGGTCCCTAGACAGGCGTCTATACTGTAATTGAACTGCCATAAAAGCTCTATGTGGGTATGGGAGAGAACAAGAAAGGATTTAAAGGATTGGGATGTTTCAGTTGTATCGGACGTGAAGCCTAAAGTTCTAGCTCTTGCTTTGCTTCTAGTTTGGGGTACTTTTTTTTTTTTAAGATTTTATTTTTTTATTTGACAGAGATCACAAGGAGGCAGAGAGGCAGGCAGAGAGGGAGGAGGAAGCAGGCTCCTTGCCGAGCAGAGAGTCCAATGCGGGGCTCCATCCCAGGACACTGGGATCACGACTTGGGGTACTTTTTTTACGCATTTTTTTTAAAGATTTTATTTATTTATTTGGCAGACAGAGATCAGAAGTAGGCAGAGAAGCAGGCAGAGAAGGCAGGGGAAGCAGGCTCCCCACTGAGCAGAGAGCCTGATATGGGGCTCGATTCCAGGACCCTGAGATCATGACCCAAGATGAAGGCAGAGGTTTAACCCACTGAGCCACCCAGGTGCCCCAAGCATTTTTTTTTTTTTTTAAGATTTTATCCATTTATTTCAGAAAGAGAGAGACCGCACGAGAGAGAGAGAGAGAAGGTGGGGAGGGGGGAATAGCAGAGGAAGACGCAGACTATTCCCCGCCCCCACCCCGCCCCAGTGTCCCCCCCACACACACTCTTTTGGATCAGGGAGCCCAATGGAAGGACTCTATCCTGGGACTCCAGGATCATCATCTGAGCCAAAGGCAGCCGCCAACCAACTGAGCCACCCAGGTGCGTGGCATTTTTTTAGGCTGGTCTCTTCACTTCCCTGGGGCTCAGCGTCCTCGGCCACAAAATGCAGGACTTAACCAGCTGAGCCACCCAGGCGTCCCAAAATGAAGGACTTGAAACCTGGAACTACATGGGTGCTTCCCACAAAGCTTCTCTAACAGGCTGAGCATGCACCCCACAGGCTCCGTGTGGAGGTAGCCTGAAGTACCCCAAGTCCAAATCTTTTAAAAATCTCCTGTTTTGTCTTAAAAGTTTATGTCCTGGGACATGAATGACACCTCAATTAAACCATTTTTTAAAAACAGTTCATGGGCTCTTTATCCCTTACTCTTCTTTTTGTGTGTTTCCCTTTAAATACCCTTGAGCTTATATTCTATCTAAAATTCATATTCTGCTTTGTTCACTGAGTATTATATCTTTTTACATTTTACATGTATCCTTAAAAACAGTTATTTTTCTCTTAATAGCTATGCAATAGTCAGTCACTTGGCTATACTCTAATGTCTTAACCAGCTCCTAATTTGGGATATTCATGGTATAGCACAGTGTGTTTTTGCCACCATACTCCTTTCATTCTTCCTTGCTTGATTCCATGTAAAGGCTGAGATTTCTTTATAGATTCTAATTGAATCCTCTGAAGTGTGAAGATTATAAGATGAAAATAATTTTTTTCCTCTTATTACTGCAGTGTGTTAAACGGTCTCTTGGCGACGTAAGCTGTACTTCATTCTTTAAGATCCCACGGCTAAGGAGGGAAGAAAGAAACTGACATTCACTGAAGGTCTCTCTGTGTAAAGGTTATCACAGGTCATCCACCCAGTAAGGTAATGATTCTATCCCACTTCACGGAATAATAAGCTGAGACTCAAAAGAACTGGTACACTGCCTAACGATGTGGAGTACAAAGGTTTAAGTGGGGTCTGATCTCCCCGAGCTCTGTCGCAGGCCATCCTGTTCAGCACACTTTGGTCCCACAGCAGCAGAAGAGGGAGCACATGGCACTCCTATCCTTCCCTCAGCCTGAATCCCTCTGGCCAATCTCTTTTCTTAGGAGAGCAGTAGTCTCCCCCATGATCAACATCTTCCTTTCTTTTTTCTTTTTTTTTTTTTTTTAATATTTTATTTATTTGACAGACAGAGATCACAAGTAGGCAGAAAGGCAGGCAGAGAGAGAGGAAGAGGCATGCTCCCCGCCGAGCAGAGAGCCCGATTCGGGGCTTGATCCCAGGACCCTGAGATCAAGACCCGAGCTGAAGGCAGAGGCTTAACCCACTGAGCCACCCAGGCGCCCAACATCTTGCTTTCTGATGAGGGTCCTTTGGTGCCTAGCAAATCTTCTGTTTTCCAAAGGATAAATAAATTAAGGATTATTTTAATGCTTCCTGCGGGAGTCAGTAAACTTCATCTGTAAAGGGCCAGATAGTAAACACTCCAGCCATGGCGGAAGGTGCACCCTCTGTCTCAACTACTCAGCACTGTCCTTAGAGTAGGGGAGCAGCCACCACAGTAACTGACAAATGGGTGTGGCTGTGTTCCAATAAAACTTTATTTAGAGAAACGGAAATTTGAATTTCATGCAATGTCCACTTCTCACAAAATATTATTCTCCTTTTGACTTTTTCCATCTATTTAAAAATGTACATTGGGCATCTGTGTGGTTCAGTCATTTAAGTATCTGCTTTTGGCTCAGGTCATGATCCCAGGGTCTTGAGATCAAGCCCCACATCAAGTTCCCTGCTCAGTGGGAAGCCTGCTTCTCCCTCTCTGCCCATTCCCGGGCTCAGGCTCTATCTCTCTCTCCCTCTCAAGTAAATAAATAAAATTAAAAAAAAAATAGTAAAAATTAAAAATGTACAAACCATTTCTAGCTCATAGGCAGTTAAAAAAAAAAAAAAGCCTCGTGAACCATAGTTTACCCCCAGCCTCACCCCTAAATGGACAGGGAGTTCAAATGTAAGGTTGCTGTGGTCTGCAGCTCTAGGTGAGTGAATGACGATGGGGGTCATGTTCCACTTGATCCAATAAGAAAATTCTAGAAGATGTAGATAAAATAGAGATCTTAGCCAATAAATCCTTCTTTGTACATTAACCTATGTTGATGACAGATAAGTGATGTCAGAAATGCATCTCCTGGAGGCTAGGCAATAATGAATTCCCTCCATAGAACTGGTTCAGTTAGCACTCTCATTTCCAGGAAGGCATCCTTGCGCTAAGGATGATAGATCCTGCTGATTTCCACCTTGCTGTTCCTCTTTAAAGACTGCCCAGCACTATGTCAGCCACTCCCTCCTGTGGCCATATTGTAGCCTTAAACTTTAAACCGGCTTCCCTCTGGACCCCATGCCACCACCCCCATTTGTCAGCTTTCTTACTCTTTTACTACCTCAATTCCAACCATCCTTCTTTGCCAGTGGAGCCTGCAATCAATTTTCCCTATTACCTGTCTCTTTCCTTCACCTACATCAGACCCTCACTTTCCCTCTCCTGCTGCCTGAACTTCAAGGTCAAGCCCTGACCTGTCTTCCTTGCTTATGCCCCCAGGACCTGATTTTTAGCAAGTAGGTGGTATCTTTAATTCAGAAAACAATGAAAAAGAAGTGGAGGGTAGCAAAAGATGATGAATGAAACCCCACACCCTCCCCCAGGTTGCACTGCCCTTGAGGGTAGCCTCTTTTGCCAAAGCCAGCTGGCCTGGTGGAGCCTTCCATGCTAGGAACCCTGTGCATGATTCTGGTGAACATTTCTCTAAGGACTGCCTGCTCTCCAGCCTGTCTTACCCTAAATCCACTACTTGTCTGGTCTTCCTAGCATCATGTATAAGGCACAATCAGAGATGGGAATGTAAATGAAGCTAGACTTTCCAGAATTATTTGGACCACTGTCTCCATATATGTCAGCTCTATCAGGTATATTTTTCATGGACTAAATCTGGGTGGATAAAAAAAATTAGATACCAGATACACAGCAAAAACTCTTTTCTCTGTAGTTGGATAATTTGTGCCTTCTGGGTCAAGAAGACAGATGACCTCATACTTCCTACTGGGAAATAACAGGTTTGGGAAACAGACTAGTGATTCTCATCCATTACGACTGATAAGCTGAACTAACATGCTATTAAAAGTCCTGAACACATGTCCGAGCAAGCAAAATATATAAATGACATGACACTACCTTGATGATCAATAAAAACATTCATGCTAAGAAAAATCTAAGAAAAAAAAATGGGAGGCGCCCAGGTGGCTCAGTCGCTAAGCATCTGCCTTCAACTCAGGTCATAATCCCAGGGTCCTGGGATTGAGCCCTGAATTGGGCTCTCTGCTGGGTAGGTAGCTTGCTTCTCCCTCTCCCACTTCCCCTGCTTGTGTTCCCTTTCTCGCTCTCTCTCTCTCTGTCAAATAAATAAATAAATAAATAAAATCTTTTAAAAAATGAGCCATTTTTTAAACAGAACTATAAGATTAATAGATGAAGTTATTACATGTTATAAGTTTGACTTCTGTAAGGCATTCATATGGTTACATGAAATTGTACTGAATAAATCAATTTAAATTGACTAAGTTATAGGCACTAGCAAATAAACTAAGAACTGGTTAAAAGAGGAGGGGTGTGGGAGGGATGGGCTAGCTGGGTGATGGACATTGGGGAGGGTATGTGCTATGGGGAGCACTGTGAATTGTGTAAGACTGATGAATCACAGAGCTGTACCCTTGAAACAAATAATATATTGTATGTTAATAAAACAAATTAGCAGAAAATACGGTCTTGCTTCAGGTTAATGGTATGCATGGCAAACTCTCTAATACCGGGCATGCCCTTGACTACAAAGCTTTGGTGTGCAGCTCTTTTATCTACCCATTCAATATTACTTGATGCAAGTTCCTGGAGAATGGAGTCCAGGTCTATGTGTTTTGCCCCTTGTCATTTCGTTTTTGTGCCTAGCGTTGTGCCTGGCATGTAGTTGTAACCTGAGTAACAATGGCTGGAATGAATGATGATTAAATATGGGGGTAAGAAGGAAACACCACAGAATTCTGACTTGGTTTTTAAACCACTGAAGAAAGTGTTACTTATAGAAAGTGTGTCATATATTCTAGTTACTTGAGTATTGTTATTGGCTACTGGGTTAAATAGTAAATTCTCAATTTAATGTGATACCTTTGTTTTCTCAGCTGAGAACTAGGGTTTACAGACATATTATTGGATGGTAGACCCAGTGTTAACATTTTTAAAGGTGCCCTTGAAAGTAATAAATACCCTTAGTTTCAGACAGAAAAATGGAGAACATTTTATTAAAACAGAGAAACTTGTAAAACTAGAAATATAATGAAAATTAACCTAAGAGATAAGAATCTTTAAATATATCACTTTTACTTCAAAAAGGAAGATTAAAATATCGTCAGGTGCAGAATTATATCTGAACGTAAGTAGTGATGTGTTCATATGAATGCTTTACTAAAATCAAATGTATGAAGGACAATACTTCTTTTCATTTATTAATCTTACATCTCTGTTTAAAAGCAGTTGATTTTTTTCTCAGATTAATTTTCTTTTTGTATGGATACTTTTCTTAGTCAACAAAATAGTGTCATGTCATGTAAATATTTTAGCACTAAACAGCAAGCAAATAGTTCAATAACCTACTGTTTGAATATTCTGAAGCCCTTGTAAACTGTCTTAATGTTATAAGAGGTTGAGTAGTGGAGCGCCTGGGTGGCTCAGTCTGTTGGGTGTCGAACTCTTGCTTTTGACTCAGGTCATGATCTCATGGGTCATGTGATAGAGCCCCATGATGGGCTCTACACTCAGCAGGGAGTCTGCTTGGAGATTCTCTCCCTCTGCTCCTCCCCCTTCAGGCTCACATGCACTCTTTCTCTCTCTCTCCCTCTCATTCTTTCTTGCTCTCGCTCTCTTTTAAATAAGTAAATCAATCTTTAAAAAAAAAAAGAAGAAGTTGAGTTATTATTTCCCACAATTTGCACAAACAGCTATAGCTCCCCTGAGTTCTAGGCCCCTGTTCTATTCTCTCAACTTACTGGAGCAAACTATTTGTAGCAAAAGTCAGTTGTAGGAGGAAGATGCTATGAGAGCAGCCTGTGACCCCAAATTTCATGACACACATGTGAATCTCTTTCAAAATGATGCCAAACCATTGGTTTACATTTATGCTGTAGGAAGTTACACCAGGCAGGTTCCAATCAGGCACTGTAGCTTCTCCAGCTTGCTAAGTGAGGTATTTTAGTTATGTATAGGCAAAACTATAAGCATGCCACAAGTGCCAATTTGCAGAAACCTGTGTGTATGAAGCCTTTTTTTTAGTGTAAATGGAAAGCCTAACATTACTTGTATTTTTATTTATTTTTATTTTTTAAGATTGTTATTTATTTTTATTATTTAAGATTGTTATTTATTTAAGATTGTTATTTATTTGAGAGAGGGAGAGAGAGAGTACATGAGCAGGGGGAGGGCCAGAGGGAGAGGGAGTAGCAGACTCACCACTGAGCAGGGAGCCCCATATGGGGCTCCCTCCCAGGGCCCTGAGATCATGACCCAAGCCAAAGACAGACACTTAACTGACTGAGCCATTCAGGTGCCCAATATTTTAAATAAAATATATCTTAATAGCAGGTTAAGTGACATAAAAATATGGGAAAGTAGTGAGATAGTTCTCATATAGAGTTGATAATATATTTTTCCCTCTGAAGTTTTCTCAAGAATACTTTTGCTGAGGGGTGCCTGGGTGGCTCAGTGGGTTAAAGCCTCTGCCTTGGGCTCAGGTCATGATCCCAGTATCCTGGGATCAAGCCCCGCATCGGGCTCTCTGCTCAGCAGGGAGCCTGCTTCCTCCTCTCTGCCTGCCTCTCTGCCTACTTGTAATCTCTGTCTGTCAAATAAATAAATAAAATCCTTAAAAAAAAAAAAGAATACTTTTGCTGTTAGGGTGCTGGGGTGGTGCAGTCCCTTACAACACCAACTCTTGGTTTCAGCTCAAGTCCTGATCTCAGAGTCATGATGTTAGGGCCTGATCTCAGGGTTGTGAGATAGAGCCCCATCTCAGGCTCTGAGCTCAGCGCAGTCAGGTTAAGTTTCTCCTTTTTCCTAAACCCTATCCCCACCCCCCATGCTCATTTCCTCTCTAGAGGAAATAAATAAATCTTTTAAAAAATACTTTTGTTGTTTTATATGTAAAAATTATTTTGTAAGGAAAGAATTATCATGTATCTCAAAATCTTTAATTCCCAGCTGTTCTACTGTCAATGATGATGGGAGACAGAAATTTAGTTTAGTATTTTGCCTGAAGCAAGGCAGCATAGCAACTACTCTGCAGGGCAAATTGCTCAGCAAGCAATATGCCCTCGGTGTGGAATCCAGCCTGTGCCATGCTGAACTAATTTGCTAAGAAAAAAAAAAAGGCCTAGAATAAAGATTTCACTATAGCTCAGTCACTTACTGTGGGAAACTACTAACTGTGTTTTGTTTCAATTTTCAGTTTCATATAAGAATAAAAAAAAAAGAAGAAGAAAATTTATTGTGGTTGATGTCAATATTTGTTCGGATTCTCTGCATTTCAAAACCTTAAAACTTCAAAATTCCAGTTTGCAATTTTGCTGCCCTGTGCTAAAGCGTGTTTGGTAGGCTCAATTTTTCCAATTATTTGAAGCCTGATAAAAATATCTGTGTGGTGGTTGGGGTACGAGCCTGAGCACCATTGTCTTGGATTGTTCCTCCCAAGTGAAGGCTATCTCTCTGCCCCACACACCCCGGGGGGAATGCTGTCCCAGAAGGTGACAAGCCTTTCAATTAAGCAGAACTACTTGAATATGTCCTTATAAGAAAGGAGGAGTGCCGTACATGTGTTATAATTCCGCTTAAATTAGCCATCTTTCTTAGTACTCCCTTTCTTCCCTCTCTTTCATCTTTTCTTTCTTCCTTTTTCATTTTCAAATTTATGCTCCTTTCTAGACTAAAGTCACTTGATACATAATGAGGGGCAATTTCTCCCAGAGTTGTGACAGTTGTAAAGTCATCCTTAAGAATCTTGTTTGACATCTCACTCTCTTCTTATCCAAGGAAAGACTTAAACTTATTAAATATGTATAATGGAAATATGAAACAATCATAATTAATCTTAGGTGGGGAGTATAAAAAATAATAAATGTGAGGTTTTAAATTTTAATCACCAAACTGAAGAACAAAAAGGCTCAAAGACCAAGATCATAAAGACATCAGCAAAAGATGATTTGTGAACTCAAAACAATGTGGGACTTTAGTACATTTCTAAATTTCTGGGTTAAGAATCCTTTCCTTTGGCATTTTTTAATGATGTTGCCACTATGAACCATAATAGAAAAGAAGCAGAAGGATAAATACAAAGTTATGCTCGCCTTAGGTAAGCTTTCCTAAATATTCTAATTTACATCACAAATAAGATGAGGTAGAGGGAAAAACCTCTTACCCCTTGAGGAACATGGTATAAATCAGTCACTTGATAATTACTTTTACTTTAATAATTACCTTTACTTTTATAACAGAACTACTTTTTTTTTAAACAGCTTTATTAAGGGATAATTGGCATATAAGAAATCATATTTAAAGGTACAGTTGGGCGGGACGCCTGGGTGGCTCAGTTGGTTAAGCAGCTGCCTTCGGCTCAGGTCATGATCCCAGCCTCCTGGGATAGAGTCCTGCATCGGGCTCCTTGCTCAGCCGGGAGCCTGCTTCTCCCTCTGCCTCTGCCTGCCACTGTATCTGCCTGTGCTCACCCTCTCTGTCAAATAAATAAATAAAATCTTTAAAAAAAGAAAAAAAGGTACATCTGGGGCCGTCTGGGTGCTTCAGTGGGTTGAGCCTCTGCCTTCGGCTCAGGTCATGATCCCAGGGTCCTGGGATCGAGTCCCTCGTTGGGCTCCCTGCTCAGCAGGAAGCCTGCTTCTCCCTCTCCCTCTCCCCCTGCGTGTGTTCCCTCTCTCGTTGTCTCTCTCTGTCAAATAAATTTTAAAAATCTTAAAAAAAAAAAAAAAAAAGAAACAGTTGGTTAAGGTCTGACATATGTACATATCCCTGAAACAGCCAGATTGATAAAGACAGTGAACGCATCCATCACCTCTCCAAGCTTCCTTGTGCCCTTGGTGGGTGGCTCCTTCCTCCCCCAGCTACGTCCTAGCCACCCTCTTTCCTTAGGGCAACAACTGATCTGTCCGTCTGCTGTCATCAAGGGCTCATTAGTGTAGCACTACTTTTGATAATCTATAACTAAATGAAAATCATTCTTTTCACTCAATTAAGAAAAAGAAAAGATTTGCTTTGTTTCCTAACTGGAAGAAAAAGTAACACCGCTAGAGCAAAAGGGTGACACCCAGGTCATTAGAAAGCACCCTTAACTGAGTAATGATTGTGCAGATTCTCTTTCATATTCCACAGCCTACTGCTAATTGGATTAAAGAGTCAAGAATCCAGGAAATGAAGTAAAAGAGGAGGTGTGTTGATTTTAATAAATAGGGTTTTTTTCCCTGTCTCATCTGTTAGCTTATTTCTAATTAATAAATGGATTTTCAGAACCTGGCCAAAAATAATAGCTGTTCAAATAAACTATATGAATCTTAAAAAAAAAAAAAAAGCAGCTGTATGTTGGAGTTCTGGGTCAATAATAAAGTGCATTGTTGCAAATGACATTAAAACACTACCTAAACTTGGGGAGCCTGGGTGGCTCAGTGGGTTAAAGCCTCTGCCTTGGACTGAGCATGATCCCAGGGTCTTGGGATCAAGCCCCGCATTGGGCTCTGCTCAGCGGGGAGCCTGCTTCCCCCTCTCTCTCTGCCTGCTGCTCTGCCTATTTGTGATCTCTCTCTGTCAAGCCAATAAATAAAATCTTAAAAAACAAAACCAAAAACACTACCTGAACTCTAGCTTACCAAAATAGTTTATTCTAAACTATCATTACCATATGGAAAAATTAGGTTGGCATATAAGTAAAGACTGGTTAAGAACTTTAAAAGCTAAAGCAGTTCAATTTCAGTGGTTTTGTGGAATTACATATTTGGGGTTTTTTTGTCTTTAATGAAATAAATATTTTTATAGTATATGTCTAATAAATAATTTGCTTCTACCCCTTTCCAATATACATTATTCTGTTAAACTTGAAGGCACGCTTCCACGTTTTGAGAGTGTTTTTGTAAGAACAATATTTAAAGCAAACTCAGTTCTTCATTTCATAAATAACACATTTTTTATTCTCTTGACATCACCAAATGAGAATGCTTTACACTGGAGAATGCTGTACACTGGAACATAAGACCAAAACAGACCCAACTTACTGGGAGTAGCAATATATGTAGCACTAATGTTACTTATTGATTACCACAAAGGTCTTTGTGTTTGCTTATTGCAGCTTTTCCGCCACAGAGCAAGAACTGAAGTACAGTATTTCTGAGAGGTGGTTACAGTAAAATGTTTTCACATGGTGAGTGCCTATTCCACACTCTCATTAAGCAAATTAGTCTTTCATGATGAATGAAGTATTAGTTCCTTGGACTCTATGTCTTCCAATCCTTGAAAATGCTTAGATAATTTTAATACCAATAAATCTATGTAAATCCATGGTCCAATATATATTTATGCATGGCTTTGCGTGTGAATTTTAATTAAAATATGTTCCAAACAGTCTATTTGTTCCAACCACTGTTTACAGAGTTTTGAAAGATAGTAACCAGCCTGATTTTACAATGTACTGAAATGTTTTTATTCATATTATTTCTGATTTAAAGATATGGAGGTATTCCCAGATTTATGCACACATGGAAACACAATTTTTGAGCACTCTGAACATAGCACCAGGCTAGAAGTAAAGGTATGTTCAGGCGAAACAGTAAATGGCAAAGGGGATTGTGCCCTTGAGGTGAACGTATGAAATTGGGGGTGAATTAAACACAAACTAGTGGTTGATAATAAACCTAAGTATGGATGGGTATATGGCTAAGTCCTGTGCAGATACTGTATTTACATTACTTGTTAATACTGATGACTGAAAGAATTCTGCAAGTCCAATTTTATTACCAGTTTCAAATTTTCTAAGAATTTTCTTGACTGTTGAGATCAAAGTGGATAGTTTTGCTTCGCAAATGAAATATCTCTGTGGATGTAGTCCAATGGGAAGTACGGGACTTGGATTTTAAAAAAAGAGAGAGGGAGAATGAGAGAGAGCACAGATAGGATGTATTTGCTCTACAGGATTTTATAAGATAGAGTCTTCATTCCACACGAGTGCTAGGCCAGAACCCTGGGCTCTTGAACTGGAAAATCCTGAGATTCACTCACAAAACAAAAGAAATATTGGACTCTCAAGAACTTAAATTATAACGTAAATTCTTTTTAATGATAATTTCACATTATATCTCCTGCAATGAGATGCTTGTAGCTACTGGGTACCTATGATTCAATGAACTTTTTTTCCTTCTAAAATTAAAATATATGTTTTGGTTGAAGTCCCAAGTTTTTAGCAAAAACAGTTTATTCTAATCAATTTCTTTTAGAGATCTGTGTGTTGCTTGGGAATTCTGTTGTTTATATATTGATTATAAGCTATAATTACATTAAGTAAATTGAGAAAGCATGTCACAAACTGATTTTAGCAGTAGCTATATTTTTATGTATTTGTCTTTTGAAAGAGCTGGACTGGATATCTATATTTTACTTAGTAATATCTCAATTTCCTCAATAAGTAAGTCTGTAAATTGAATTTATAGTTTATTTTGTCTTTCCTCCCATCAAATTATATGAATAAGAAATACTGTGGTCTCATAACATAATTTTATTTCCAAGAGAAAGAACATGCAAGTCTGTAAAATAATAGTCAATAGTGACATTGTTAAAATATATTTATTGAGCATCTACTGTATGCAGGACACTGCAGGAGTGATAGAAATATGTTTAGTCTAATGTCCTTGCTTTCAAGAAGAGCACACTTTAAAAAGAGAGAAGTACACTTTATTTATTTTTTTTAAAGATTATATTTATTTATTTGACACAGAGAGACACAGCGAGAGAGGGAACACAAGCAGGAGGAGTGGGAGAGGGAGAAGCAGGCTTTCTGTTGAGCAGGAAGCCCAACGCAGGGCTCAATCCTAGAACTCTGGGATCATGTCCTGAGCTGAAGGCAGATGCTTAACAACTAAGCCACCCAGGCACTCCAAGAGAGAAGGGTACACTTTAGATAGAAATCCATGTTTAAGCAAAACAAATAAAAGACCATGTTTTCTTTTCTTTTTTCCCCCATGTTTTCTGATCTGTCTATCAAAGGTAACTTTGGTGGAATTCGGGGCTTCTGGATTTAAACATTTTCAAAGTAGCAATGCTTAAAAGAAGTTACATGTTTCCAAAGCTCAGGGTTTGAGTGGCAATGGGATGGTGTGCAAAATGCACACAATACAAACAAGTAGGCAGAGGCCAGATCATAGAGGGTCTATTTCCCTTAAGCAATGGGTAGTTACTAAAGAGTTTCAAAGCTGGGAGCAGTTTTCCAGGCAGAGGCAATAAGACTCCAAATTTAGGAACAGTAGTCTGACTAGAGAGGAAGATCTGAGAAATGCTAAAGAAGCATAATGGTCAAGTCTTGGTCACGGGCTGAAGGTGATAACCGGTTGGCTGGTTTCTGGCTTGGGTGATGGGGTGGCTACAACTGTTACCCCTCAAAAACAGACACCAAGAGGAGAAGCACACATGGAAGAGATGACTACCTTTTGGATATGCTGGGTTTGGAGTGTTTTGGGAGATTCGAAGACAAAATGTCCATTGAGCAGTCTGGTCCTTTGGAACTTCAGGGGAGAAATCTTTGCTAGGATTTGAGGCTTCAGATTCATTAAATAAATGAGACCCATTAGCATATATGTTGTCATTAAAATCATAGGCGTGGATGAAATTGTGCAGGGTACTCAATAAATGTTTATGGGGCTAATGAATAAATGAACCAGCGGGGGAGATGAAAAGAGAGGGAGCTAAGAGGGGGAATGATGAGTTGCAAGGTAACAGGGAAAGGGTCAGAATAAGCTGCACCCACTCCACACACTTCCCTAGAATTTTCTTCGGTCATAGGAACCTAGAGTTATATAACTAAGACAGATACCAACAGAAGTAATGTGTATACAGTAAATTCCATTTTAGCTAAGAAATGCATAATGGATTAATTGGTGAGAGCTGAAGTAGCTATTTCAGAACTGCCACATTTTAGCAGATTGTGAATCCACATTGTTATGCAGCCCATGAATCCTCATTATTAATGAAATGTGTTACGCCGTCAATTTGTTCTCGGAGAGAAGAAAAAAACATAACATGAAGATTGAGAGGCATTGTAAAATGGGAGTTGACAGCACAAACTCGAGAGTAGTGTCTCTCAACCTTGTTTTATTTATTTATTTATTTATACTTTTAAAAAGATTTTTATTTATTTATTTGACAGATAGAGATCACAAGTAGGCAGAAAGGCAGGCAGAAAGAAAGAGAGGGGGAAGTAGGCTCCCCACTGAGCAGAGAGCCCGATGAGGGGCTCGATCCTAGGACCCTGGGGTCATGACCTGAGCCGAAGGCAGAGGCTTTAAACCACTTGAGCCACCCAGGCGCCCCTCAGCCTTGTTTTTATTATTGCTCCCCCACAAGGAGACTTTTTAGACCTCTTTCTCCTACCCAACTCCCCGACCTGTCCCATGAAATGCTACTACCATGGACTTACCATATGTCTGTTTATGTACCGTGGTGCCTCAGAAGACCACAGACTATGGGAATACCTAAGACTGTCTCACTTCTCCAACCCCAAGAACTAATTTTTGGGGGCATCTGGGTGGCTCAGTTGGGTAAGCGTCTGCCTTTGACTCGGGTCATGATCTCAGGGTCCTGGGACAGAGCCCCATGTGGGGCTCCCTGCTCATTGGAGAGCCTTCTTCTCCCTCTGCCCCTGCCTCTCTGTCTACTTGTGCTCTCTCTCTCTGTCAAATAAATAAATAAAATCTAAAACAACAACAACAACAACAACCACCCAAAAAAACCTAATTTTTTGCCCCTGTTAAGAATGCAACCCCGGAGAGCCACACTACCAGCCCCAAATCCTGGGTATACTGCTTCTGTGTTGTGTGATGTTGTGCAAACTATTTCACATCTGTACCTGAGTTTTCTCCCTATGAGATGGAGATAACAATAGTACCCGGCCACACAGGAGTGCTGTGAAGGACCTAGCAAGTCTCGCATGGAAACATTGGGTTATTAGTCTCTTCTACTTCATTTACATCTTCCTCTCATTCTTTGGTCTTCTTGGTCTATTTTCATTTTATCTTGCTATATTGGTTCTTGTCAATGGTCATTTTGCGTTTAAAAGTTGTGCTGCTTGGGGTGCCTGGGTGGCTCAGTGGATTAAAGCCTCTGCCTACGGCTCAGGTCATAATCCCAGGGTCATGGGATTGAGCCCTGCATCGGCTCTCTGCTCAGCGGGGAGCCTGCTTCCCTCTCTCTCTGCTTGCCACTCTGCCTGCTTAGTGATCTCTGTCAAATAAATAAATAAAATCTTAAAAAAAAAAAAAAAAAAAACACGTTGTGCTGCTTAGAATTCAGAGACTACTCTGTCGTTAATAGCATCCATGATAGTTTTTCCTCCTTTGGCATATAAGGATGACTTCAATTTATACCGTTTCCTTGAACGGTGTTTAATAAAGCCATACTTTAAAAGGAAGAAGGGGCACCTGGGTGGCTCAGTAGCCTTTGGCTCAGGTCATGATCCCAGGATCCTGGGATCGAGCTCCACATTGGGCTCTCTGCTCAGCGGGGAACCTGCTTCCTCCTTTCTCTCTGCCTGCCTCTCCGCCTACTTGTGATCTCTGTCAAATAAATAAAGTAAAATCTTAAAAAAAAAATAAAAGGAAGAAAAGCAGTCATTCTTTTCTCAAAAACTAAGTACCAGTCTTCAGAGACAACGATTTTATTTCCATGCCTCTTGTTGTTTTTCTCTTCTAGCCCAGTGCTTGGACACTGATTATTTACAACTCTTCTAGAAACGTTTAATGTTATGTAGCCATTGTTTCTTATGTATGTGGAAGCTGGTCATGGATAAAGTGAGCACCGGCCTTTAGAGGTCACCTGTCTTCGGGATCACATAGCATTCCCAGAAAATTTCACAACGCGGTAAAGGCTAAGCCCCACACAAGGGAGAAGGTAGACACTGAGCTGCGAGTTGTTTCATGAGCCCCACATCTCTGAGTCATATCTCCAGACACATGATGTCTCCAGTTTCTGATAGCTTCTCAAACCCTTTCAGCATAGCCTAGAACTACTTGCACTTTTGATAGTGATGAAGCAGGGGCACACACTGCTGAGCGTGAATCAGAACCGGAAATATGGATGGACTCTGGTCCATTCAGAACATCGATTGAGCCCTTATTATGTATGCGAGGAATACAGAGGTGAATAAGCTACCATCCCTGAGACTGTGCGGCACCCGAGGAAGAAGGGTATGTGTCAGAGTAAGCATAGTACCAGGTAGAAAGTGATCAATGAGACCACACAGGTTTTATCAGAGTGCTTTGGAGCACAGAGGAAGGGAACAACATTGGGGAAAGCATTGGGAGGACGTAGCATTTGAGAAAGGCCAGGTAGGATTTTGAAGATATTCAAAATGTAGGGTAGGGAGGAACATTTTAGCATATGATGAAATATATTCACTTGGTTTGCAAGGCCCTTGCAAGGGACACAGTCTGGCTTCTACCTTGTCTCCAGAGCCTCACTTGAATGCAATCTTATCTTCTTTCTGGTCTAGTCAGACATGCTGGCCAGTCTCCATTCCAAATACCCTCTCTCCTGCCCTATGATCTCTATGTAAGTCATTCCTTCGGCCTAGAACACCATTTCCACCATCTGTTCACCTAGTTGACTCCTAATTATCCTTCTGACACCAGCTCAAGTACCACAATCTCAGGGAAGCCTTCCCTGACCTCCTTCACATTCTCCCACAGAAGCTCTGTAGCTTCACAGAATTCAAAGGTTGTTCATAGAATGGCTTAGCAAACATCTGTCTGCCCCAGAGAATCATGAGCTCCATGAAGGCACCAACTGTGTGTGTGCGTTATATCTTTTATTACCTGCATCAAGCATGGTGTCCAGTAGCTATCAGGTGATTAAAGTTGTTAAATGAATAAATAAATTAATACAAGACAAGGAAAACAGATGAAAAAGCACAAGGTGTTTGGAAACCGGTGAAAAATCTGGTTTGACTGAAAAAGGAATCCTCAATGTTATTTACTTTTTTAAAATTTTAATTTTTTTTAAGTGATCTCTCCACCCAACATAGGTCTAGAATTTCTAACCCTCGAGATCAAGAGTCTCAAGTTCTCCTGAGTGATGCCAGCCAGGTCCCCCAGTAATCCTCCAAGTTATGCTCTGACACCACGAGGATGAGCAGGTTGTACAGAAGGTCGTTTGTTTGTTTGTTTGTTTGTTTGTTTTTTGGGGGATAAAATTAAATAATGGCTGTATTTTCTCAATGCACAAAAAACCACAATATATTTGTGAATAGTTTTTTTACTAAAAATTTTCTCTAATACGTATTTCTTAAACATTTGAGGCCAGTTAGGGTGTTTGTTTTTTTGCTGCTAGAGAGCAATAGTGAAGAACAAAATAAATGAATGTGCAGCAAATAATATTAGAAGAGAAAAGGTAATAATGATTCAATTTTCAACAGCATAATCATTATAGACATGTGTTCATGGATATTGTATTGTGCATACATGTGACAGTTACAGTTTCATGAGTTAACTTGTTCCTAAGTGATATGGTATACTTTCTACTGTAAAGACATGGAAAAGGTTGTCTAGAATGGAACAGTCATAGGAAAAATATAAGTTCATTAAATCCCCCAGATAATTTGGAATATTAAAGATTTGCAACTGTGTAGACAAAATATCTGGGTAATTAGATGTATTTTTTTTTCATTTTCTACCCAAACGATTTAGAGTTATACACTCCTTTGGTAGACTAATATCTCTATGGTAACTTTACCTTATGTGCATACAGTTTGCTCTTGCTATGTATTAATTATCTGGAAGTAATTCGGGACTTACAGATCACAATTACAATATCACTTTCTATTTGTTCAGAGAATTTCACTCTGTTTTTGTATTGTTAAGAGAATTTCGGGGCACCTGGGTGGCTGAGTTTGTTAAGCATCTGACTCTTGATCTCAGCTCAGGTTTTGATCTCAGTATTGTGAGTTCTGGCCCTTCACTGGGCTCCACACTGGGCATGGAGCCTACTTAAAAAAAAAGAAAGAGAGAAAGAAAGAAAAAGAAAAGAGAGATAGGGAGAGAGAAAGTTTCCCAGTTTTCCCGACTATTTTCTTATTCAAGGGCTTCTGTTAAGACTATATTGTAATTCAAAACTCTAGTTTGTTCAAAAAAAATTTTGCCCACTTTATTTTCCTAAAGTATTCATTTTATTCTTTTTTCTTCCTCTCTTTTATTTAATCATTAAATTATCTTATTTTATTTGGCTTTATACTAAAATAACCCAATATATTATACTGACCTCACCAAAGCTAGACATATGTACAGCATTTACTTAATTGAACCTTTCTGGCTTGTCTTGTTCTATATTTAAGCCTCCATTATGCAATGCTATTTACTTGATTTATTGGGTTTGGCTTACATGTTTTATAAATTGTGACTGTTGGGAAAATTTTAAAGAGATTGACTTGGCCTGATTGGGGAGTTTTATATTGAGGACTTATTGCCATGAAGTTACATTTGTTTAAAAAAAAATCCATTACAATAAGGATCTTGATCTAGGAGTAAGTAACACTGGCTCTCAGAAGCTAAGACAAAGGGTTTCTTCCAGGTTTAGATTTTTCTCCAGTATTTGAATTTGGTTCAAGTCTCCACTTTGAACTAAGTCTATGTGACACCAAACACTGGGGTGAGGGGTTGGAAATGCGGCCACCGAGATGTTTCAGATCTGAATAGAGGGCATTATGTGGGCCCTCAATTTTAAATAGCTTACTATGTTGCCCTATTTCCATCCAGAAATTTGGGCTCCCGCCTAAATCGTCTTCTAAAGGCTTATCCTCCTTTTCCAAGGGTACCTTTCTGTAATATAGGTAGCGTAATAGTTACCTTGTTAACAAAGTTTAACAAGCATTACTTGTTAAATAATTTAATATCCTTTAATATCCTCTGATGAAAGGGACTAATTCAATATAAAATACCGCTTTTGCTTTTACCGTGGTTTGAATTCCTAATTTTGCATGGCTCTTGCTATACTTAGTCCTATATGGCACTGTGCTAAGTGACAGCGAGTCAAAATGAAATTAAGTACAGCGCCTGCCCTTGAAAGGCTCATGGGCATATGATGAAGTAATGGCGACATGCACCAGGTGTAGCGGGGACATCCCAGAAGAACAGGGGACCGTACTACCCAGCCAGTGGAAAGGAGGACCAGGGGAAACTTCAGGGAAGAGGTGGCCCTTGAACTGAGTCTTAAAAGAAATTTGGATCTCATCAGTCAGACAGATGGGGAAGGCATTCCAGGAGAGGAAACAGCACAAATAAGAGATGTGGTACCTCATCATTCATGCAACGATTCAACAAATATTTACGGAGCAAAGTTCTATGAGCTGTGAATGGAAGGCATGGCTCTGCCTCAAGAAGTGTCCTAACGGGACAGGGAAGACTCAACAAGCAGATAATGTCAATACAATACTGTAAGCATAATAATAGGGGAGCTTGCAGAAAAATCTGGAGCTCAGAGGAAGGGCTTCCATCCAGATTCCTTGCCCAGCTTAACTGAAGGCATCACTCCATTTGGAGACTCCTCCTGGCCTGCTCCAAGGTACAGCCTCCTGGGTCCAGTGTGAGTCGACTGTTGATGCTGATGCTATAATTTGGTTGTCAGGGTTACTGCTCCCAGTGCCTACCCTATGCTGTGTTATTCTCCTGCCCTGGCTCCACCTACACCAGGTGCCCCAGGGGGTCCCCACATGCTCTGTGGAATTAAGACAAACAGCAATCCCCCCCTTTTTTTTTCTTTCAAGACAGCAATCTTGCCAAAGACTCAAAAGCCTGGACAAGCTATGGAAGACTGTTTAGTTGTGTAGCTCCTTGCCGTCTCCAAACTAGCAGCAGCATCTCTTTTGGAAGCCTGTCAGGCATGCAACATCTCAGACCCTTTCTCAGATGCACAAATTTAACAGGATCCCCAGGTAATCAATATTCCCATTAGTGTTGAAGGTCACTTGGGTAGTTTACACCCTCAGTACAGTTCATTCAGGCCATTTTAAGTGGACGGTTGTCTGTTTCTAGGGCTGAACATTTACCAACTTTCTTAGGTACCTTAGCCTTCCCTTGGATGGTTATGTACATGAATCTCTCAAACAACACACTTGAAACCTTTGTTCTAATCTCAGTGGAAATGGAAATAGTCATTAATCTTGTATGTTAACCTTCCACATAGTTTTTAAGTGCTTGGTTTCCTTACCTTATAATTAATTTGAAAACTTAATTTTGAAATTGGCTTAATTTGCACAAAAAGGGAAATACCTTGGGTTAGAAAATTTTGTTGACTTAAATAACACATGCATAATGGTGAAATATAGGGTCAAGTTTCTCCTCGAAGCCGTATTTATTTTCTTGCAATAACTTTGCCAACAGCTACTGACTTCTGTTTTGCACAAAGGGTCCTAGCATGTGGTGTTCCTGACCACATTTTCTTTTCCCCTGAAGCATTTGATAATTGCTCTGTCTAGTCCATCTGCTGGAGAGTAATTCCAATCTGTCCCACAGGAGGAATGGCTCTCCTCAGACCTCTTCAGAGCCACTGGTATGCCTAGCACAGTGTTACAAAGATGGTAAGGTGATCAGAGACAGGATTCCAATGGACCACATTTTACTACCTCAAAGTACCCCCAAATAAAGTGTTATTGACTAAGAAGGGGCATTTCTGATTGAGCACCCTATGTGACCCATTCTACAAAAAGCTTAAAAATTCCTCTGACTTGCAAAAACATAGTAAATGTCAAATTTTAAAAAGACATAGAAATGAATTATAATAATAGGCATAATACATTCTCTTTATTCTGTAATCTAAAGGAATCACTATCTTTAGACAGCAGTGATTTTCTGTACTTCTTGTATATATTTTTGTAACTTCTTCAAGGACATGAACACTCTGCCTCAGGCAAATTGCTCTGTTCATAGTTCCTTGAATCTATCCTACGCATGTCTACTTTGTACTTTTGGCTTATAGTTCCTCCTGCCTGGAGGGCCAAACACCTGACCTCCCCATTTTTGTATCTGTACGTTCTTCTTTTAATGTTTAGGTCAAGTCTGAACACCTTCAAGATATCCCTACTCAATTAACTGAACTCTTGGTAATTCATCCCTTAGCTGGTTTCCCTACCTTTCCACTGATTTAGCTCTTAGCCTACAAGATTATGGTTTTGTGAATGGGTTACTTCTTCAGGCATAAACTTGATCATTTATTCAATTGAATTTCTATGTTGTAGGAAGGATGATGAGGTAAATCTGCTGTAAGGGTCCTAAAAGCTCTTTTTTTCCCACCAAACAGTTATTCTTTTATGGACAAGGCTAAATTTTTAAAAACGTAAGTTTCTAAAATTCTGGTTTACTTTCTTATCTCTTTTTAAAAAACTATGTTCAGTTAGGCAGCATCAGTTAGTACAGCACAATTTTTTGTTGTAGTGTTCAATGATTCATTATTTTCATACAGCACCCAGTACTCATCCCAACACATGTCCTCCTTAATACCCATCACCCAGTTACCCCATGTCCCCTCCTCCCTCCCTTCTTTAACCCTCAGTCAGAGTCCAGAGTCTCTCATGGTTTGTCTCCCTCTCTGATTTCTTCCCATTCAGTTTTCCCTCCCTTCCCCTATGGTCCTCTACTCTATTCCCTATGTTCCATATTGTCTTTCTCTGCTTGACTTACTTCGCTTAGCAGAATCCCCTCCAGTTCCATCCATGTCAATGCAAATGGTGGGTATTCATCCTTTCTGATGGCTGAGTAATATTCCAGTGTATATATGGACCACTTCCTCTCTTATCTTTGACATAAACTTCACATTGCCAGACCAATTAATCTGAAGCAAAATTTTTATTATATTCAATCTCATATTCAATCTCATGTTCATATTCTCATATTCAAAAGGCTCCCTTGTCTTTTAATTACCCAAACTCCAAAGGCCAGTTGTAGGCCTGACATTGAAGGTCACAGCATCTGATCAAAGACACGATCTGGTGTCACCACTCATTAATTCCCTACACAAACTCCTGTTCCAGTTGATAAAAATATTTTTCCTGCTTCTTAAGTTTTGCATTTCTTTTCTTTTCTTTCTTTTTTTTTTTTAAGGAAACCTATACCCAGCATGGCTTGAACTCACAATCCCAAGATCAAGAGTTGCAGAGTCTACCAGCTGAGCCAGATGGGTATCCCTTGCTTCCTAAATTTAAAATGAGATATTTTGCTTTTGTTTTTGCCCTTGCAAATGAGGCTTTCCCTCTAGCCCTCTGTTAGGCAAATCCTCATCACTCCAAGTTCAGCTTGGGCCTAGTTCTCTTTAAAGTCTCCCCCATGTGCGAGTGATTCTTACCATCCATGTCCCTGTTGTGTTGCTTGCATCATTCAGTGTCCAGTATGTAACTAAAATGCAAATTCTTTGAAGGCAGAATCAATCTCATATTCACTCACTGGGCTTTGAGTCCCTAAGGACAGAGCCAGTGTTCTAGTCATCCATGGATTTCCAAGGCATAATACAAGCCCTAGTATATAGTAGGTGTTTAATAGGTGTTTTGAATGAATGAATGAACTCCTCTAAAGGGATACAAGGCTCAACATATGTCCTCTGAGTAGCCTGAAGTTGACAGGAAGAGAAGATGTTACAAAAGTGCATCTTATAGCCCAAGACTGGGGAAAGGGGGTTAGTCTACCCTGGCCCCAGAGAGTCTTTATACTATGCAGAATTTTTAGCCATGTTGAGCAATTGTCCCAACTCACTGTACTTGTGGGATAGCTCTGCCCTGTTCTTCTGTCTGGCAGAGGGTCTGGCACAGTGTTAACACTGTAATGGGTGCTAATAAATATTTGAACCAAGGGCAGATATTGAATTATTAGTAAACAGTCAAGCAAGTTGTTCTTGAGATGTACAGTACAATATTTTTACTGTTAAAATAATAATATATATGTTGATCATGGTAGTGAACACGCTGATCTTAATGTGACAAAATAGCACAGAACTGAGCATACACACCCACACACACACACGAGCACATGTGAAACTGAATACGGCTGCTGGCTTGGATCAGTGTTAATTTCCTGGTTGTGAGGTTGTACCATAATTACGCAAGAAGTTGCCCGGGAGTAAAATTGGGCAATGGGTACGCAGACTCTGTATTATTTCTCATCGCGATCTAAGACTCTCCAGTGATCTCAAAATAAAAGAGTTTTTAAAAACACAGCAATTTCTCTGAACCTGGAGCTGGTTTAGGAATTCACAAGACAAAATATATAATGCAGATCTTGAAACAGCTTTCTCTATGTGTGTAAATCATTAGTGCTATTTTTGTCTCTGAAAGGGAACCTCCGCATTCGGCTTTCCCATTCAAAATCACGCCCACCTAGTGGACCTCATTTCCATAGTCTACCTTTTCAAATTTGTGGTTTCGAGTTGTATTAATTTCGTTCACTTCTTAGTGTCCACTAGTTTTGCTAACAACTTCAGTAAATGTTTCTACTACTTAAGAGATTTTGTGTGAGACGTTGAATGCCGTATTATGGGCGCTCTATAAATACTGTTTAAAATTATATGGCAAAGGCTTTCAATTTACATCCTGCCAACTGTTTTACCACACTTTTTTTTCTTGCCTGTTTGCCTGCTATGTTATCCTCTATAATGAGTGAGTTACAGTAATTGTAGCTGGAAAAATCATCATGCAAGGGAGGGGGGTAGCTCAAAACCTGCCTTATTTTTAAATCAGTAAAGCTTCTGTCATTTTTTGGCCGCATTACAGCTCCGCAGTGAAGTCAAAGAGCCAGTGGAGTAAATGCCACGTGGGGAGAGCCTCTGTTGAAGCATAAATTAACTGTATTTCATTTTCCCTTAATAAAGAATTTCAGTTTTTCCACAGTTAACTGTATAATCAATTTGCTCCCCTGCTGGTTTGCTAACTTGCTGTTGGCTTTACTTCAATAGTATTGAGCCGAGCCTGGAACGAGAGAGAGAGAGAGAGAGAGAGAGAGAGAGAGAAAGGAGGAGTTGATCTCCCTGAGAGTACTCCGCAGTGACAGAACATAGTTTCTCCTTCTGGAATGTACCTGGGCCTTGTCTCCTGAAAGAGCTTACATGCGTTGCCCTTAGATGCCACACACCCCCCGGCTGTCCAAGGCTCTCTAATAATACCTGGTGTCTTCACAGAGCTGCTTCACTCAGGTTTGGGTGACTGGATGATTTTTTTTTTTTAAGATTTTATTTATTTATTTGACAGACGGAGATCACAAGTAGGCAGAGAAGCAGGCAGAGAGAGGAGGAAGCAGGCTCCTGCTGAGCAGAGAGCCCGATGCGGGGTTCGATTCCAGGACCCTCGGATCACGACCTGAGCCGAAGGCAGAGGCTTTAACCCACTGAGCCACCTAGGCGCCCCCTGGATGATTTTGAAAGTCTTAAATCCTCCGTTTTCTGCAGCCTTGGGCTTTCTGTCCTCTGAGCACCTCTGGAAGACTTTGTGTTCTACTTTATTATTTTAAAAGTCACTTCACTGTGCAAGAATTGAGAGTGCTAAGTCAGAAAGGATTGCAAGTCAAGTTGCTTTCACGAGTAATGCAACATAACTTTCTATCAAATGCTGCTGCGCAATCAGCACTTGAATTGCAAAATTATCCTACTGGAAGGGCTGGAGAGAGTGCAGAAAAAATACATTCTGTTCTAACTGCTGATTTTGTTCTTCCTGCCCTTCCCATGCCTAGAAATTATACCCTATAGTATGGGTTTGTTCACTAACTTACTTGTAATTCCACATTTTTTTTTCCAGCGCTCTGGATTACAAGACACAAGTTAAACATACATGATAAACAAATATTATCTTTAGTCACAGAATCGCCAGACAAAAAGCCCTTCAGAGCAAGCGGTCTCCACCCCTCCACATGGCTATTTCTGCTCCTCAGTCCTAAAGCAGCACTTCCACCCGAGGACAGGGCACTTGGTAGAACTGAGAGAAGCAGTTGTGGACCCCAATCGAACTGCCAACAAACCCCTTTACCTGCTTCAGGGCTGGGTGCCTAACATTTGATTTGTTCCACAGATAGCGTTGTTACACTGACATTAACCCCCGAGGTGCCTTCTGGAGGGCTGTGGAAGAGTGTAGGATTACAACAACTTCATAGATTCTTGGTCGAGAGGGACACGCAGAACTTTCCGCTCTCACCATTGGGTATTTTCCTTAAGGTGACAATTTTCACGGTAGGGAAGTTTTGGTATAGCTCTGGACTATAAATGTCATTGCTCTCAAAAAAAAAAAAAAATGTCATTGCTCTCATTCCTGGGTCATCATTACATAATGATTTGGGATGAGGTTTGCTTTGCTTGTTTGTCTGTTTCCCTAAACATACGGTACATCTCCATTTTTTGTTTGGTTTTATTTTGTTTTGTTTTGTTTTTATTTTCCTCCCTGTCTTTCCCTAGAGGGTCCCTGGGAGTGTTCTAATGAACTGAACTTGTTCCTCTAATTCACTTGGTTTTTCCATCTGAAGGGAAAGTCCCTTGAAATGGATTTTTCTGAAAGAAATGATTCTTTTTTTTCTGCAAGCTTTTTGAGACAAGGTAAAAAGAAATAAAAGGATGAAAAAATATGCCATTTAATACAACCTCTGCCCCTCTGGGATCTTCAAGGTTTGATGTACACCCTAAATTATGCCTAAAATGCAATGGAACATTCGTTATTGTTCTGCCAACTGAATATAACTCTAAGACTGCTGAGCTTCCTGAAATTTTATGCCAGTGAATTGGCCCAATCAAAAATTCAGCTTAACTGGCTTGAAACCAGGGCCATATTGGACGTTCGAACACACTATAGTGATGGCAATTCATTTCTGGTTTTTAGGCTCCACAAGAAAATTAATACAACCATAATTCTGATTGAAATTCTCTTTAGCCATCTTTGAGGATTATTATTATTTTTTGAAGATTTCATTTATTTATTTGTCACAGAGAGTGATTAAAAGCACAAGCAGGGGGAGCAGCAGGAAGAGGGAGAAGCAGGCTCTCCGCTGACCAAGGAGCCTGATGTAGGCCTCCATCCCAGGACTCTGGGATCATGACCTGAGGGCAAGGCAGACACTTAACCCACTGAGCCACACAAACATCCCTGAGAATTATTTTTTGAAAAAATATATAATTAAAAATGGCATATTTATTTGAAGTAAACAATCCAACAAACATATTGTCATCAAAACAGGATGTTCTGATTAAAGGTATTCAAACTGCCATTTCTCCTCATGATCTCAACTAGATTAGTTGAGGCTCAGGCTCAGAACAGTTGGATTGGAGCAAAAAAAAAACACATTGAAGACAGTGGTTTGACTGCTTTGGGACAAGCCATGACAAGCCTAGGCAATAATATGAGAGAAACTTTTCCAAAAGGTCATGTACCAAGCTCTTAATTTAGAAAGCAGTAGGGATCGTGTCCAGTCAAATAATGGTGGCCACACCCATTGTGCCCAGTCAGATAACTATCCAAGAGATTTATGGTGTGACTCACTTGGAATCCACCAAAAAGATGTTGCACAAATGTTTTCTTTGAGGCTGAAGTTTTTAATCTTCTAATCCAAGTTGAGAGTGACTCTGTATTCCCACTGTCATTTTTCTTCTCACCACTTGCAGAAACGGTCACCTTGTTTGGTGTATTAATTCAGTATTACTGATTTCGATAATCTTTCTTATTCTCATTCTAATCACATCACTTGGTTAAAAAGAATCTGCCCAGGCATTATTTCTGATAGACATTTTTTCTTCACATTTGTAGAAACTCTGCTACAAAGGGATAAAATGAAAGCTAATGCTACAGCTCTTTCTCCTTGCCCTCAAGAAAATGAGAGGACAGAGGGGCTCATTTATGAAAGCAAAACAAGTTTTATTGGTCTGTGTAGGGAAGGTAGCTATGGAGTTTTTGCTTCTGTGAGAAAGCTGGTAGTCTGAAAAGAATGTCTTTTGGGCCACCGGGGTGGCTCAGTCGGTTGAGCATTGGACTCTTGGTTTTGGTTCGGGTGATGAACTTGGGGTCGTTGATGGAGCCCCGTGTAGGGCTCTGTTTGAGATTCAATCTCTCTCTCTCCCCCTGCCCCTTCCCCTTCAAATATATATGTCTTTTTTTTTTTTTTTTTTTTTTCAAATATATATGTCTTAAAAAAAAATGTTTTTAGATAAGTATGTTTGGAAGTCGAAAATTCCTCCTTCTTTAGCATGTCTATGCTGAACACACACACACACACACACACTCACACACACACCCCATAAACAATCAAAACGAGAAAATCAGAGTGAACAATGTAAAGGCAAAACTGAAAGAGGTAAGAAGACTAAAGCTAAAATTTATTGTACTACACTCACCTTTTTTGTTTGTTTGTTTGTTTTGCCCTGTGATTAAAGCAGTCAGTGTAACAACTGTCAAAGACAGAAATTGGAATAATGAAGAAGAAAGAAATTGCAAGAAAAAGTATAGGAAGTTTTTGAAATGAGATAAAATCTCCTATCCTTCGATATTAAACTCACAGTGTCACACACATACACACACACACACACACACCACTTATATTGTACACTTTAGAAAAAATAATAAAAGAAGAATATCCCTTGTTTCTACCTTTCCGTGTTTTTGCTGGCCATACAGAAAACAATATACTTAATTACTGTGGTGATACAATAAAGCAGATTTATCATACAATGAGCTATGTTACTTGACATTTTAAAATAAAAAATAGATTTCCCCCCAAAATCAATTTATATATTGAGTGCAAACTGAGAATTTATCAAGATCATGGCCATTATCAAAAACCTCACCTCCAAGGGCCCCTGGGTAGCTCAGTGGGTTGGGAGCCTGCCTTCAGCTCAGGTCATGATCCCGGGGTCCTGGGATCCAGCCTCATTTTGGGGGCCCTGGTAAGCAAGGAATCTGCTTCTTCCTCCAACCCCCCACCCCCACTCATGCTCACTCTCTCACTCTTTCTCAAATAAATTTAAAAAAAAAAAATCTAAAAAAACAAAAAAAATCTCACCACTACCTGAGTAATTGTCAGGGGAAACAAGTTGAAATGGAAGCACATATTCCCTATTTATTCATTTATTAATTTTTTTCACTTATTAATTATTTAACAAATATTTGCTAAGCAGCTTCTAAAATATGGGATACTATGAGGGACTATATCAGTTAGGGTCCTAAGATGAAACAGATGGTGCATTTATTTTATTTTTTTAAATTATTATTATTTTTTAAATGATCTTATTTATTTATTTGAGAGAGAGACAGTGAGAGAGAGAGCATGAGCAAGGAGAAGGTCAGAGGGAGAAGTAGATTCCCCACGGAGCTGGGAGCCGGATGCGGGACTCGATCCGGGGACTCCGGGATCATGACCTGAGCCGAAGGCAGTCGTCCAACCAACTGAGCCACCCAGGCGTCCCCAGATGGCACATTTAAATTAGGATTATCTGAAGGTATTTATTTACGAGAGGGCTTACTTAATTGCAAAGGTTTGGGTGGAGAGGGACTGTGCAGGGACCTAAGGCCAACATCAGCACAACAGTTACTACCCCCAGGTATTGAAGGGACAAGGTGAAAGGAGGGTGAAGGAGCCCCGCCAGAGAGTTGCAAGGAGCAGAGGACCTCACAGAAAGGAGCAGGGGTGGGGAGGGAGAGGGGCCCAGGTATCCTGATCTCCTGCTCCTTTCTCCCTCCAGTCTCCATCTAGGGCTCCCCAGGGACTAACTCAGCAGACTCTACCCAACAGGAAGCCACCAGGAGGCAAGAGCTGAGGGGAGCAGCGTGGAAGGGAGATGTGGATGGGTGGATGGAAGACGCTGGCACCAGAGCAGACATGAGAATAAGAAAGCGCCTGTCCTCAGAGAGTTTCCGGCCTTACCAGAAGGTGGCTATGTTCACATGCAGCAAGGAGAGCTTTAAGTGCTATTACACAAGTACAAAGCCAGGGCTAATGTCCAGTGGGAGCAGTATGAAATGCAATGGGTAGCAACAACACGTCAATGTACTTTGAACAGCTGTTATATTTCTTCAAGAATCGCCTTTTAAGAGAATCCTAAGCAGGACTGTAGAATAATATATATGTTTATCATTTTTGGAGACCTTGTTCTGTATGGGGTGATAATGTAAAAAGCTGGAAAAGGGAGAACAGAACCACCACATGAAATACACACTCTTTTCTTTCTTTCTTCATTTCTTTGTCTTTCTTTCTTTCTTTCTTTGTTTCCTTCCTTCAGATTTTATTTATTTATTTGACAGGGAGAATGAGCAGCAGAGGGAGAAGGAGAAGCAGACTCCCTGCTGAGCAGGGAGCCCAACGTGGAACTTGATTGCAGGGCCCTGGGTTCATGACCTGAGCCAAAGGCAGACGCTTAACCGATGAACCACCCAGATGCCCACACGTACCCTTTTTTTAATTCTTTCTCTTACCATAGGAGCATACGAGGTCGCCCTATGCATTTTGACTCTCTAGCACATATCTTATACATATCTAAGTTCCTTTAGTAAATCCTTTTAAAAATGCTCTTTGTCTGGATCTCAGTGCTCCCCATCCTTCACGGCTGGAAGTTCTCTTAGTACCTAAATACTAATTTCCCTTACTTTATTAGTTATTTGTTTATGCATACATTTCTTCTATGCTCTCACCTCGACCTTACAAGACTGATGAATTTTTAAATATTTCTCCAGATTCCTTTCTACAGTATCTAGCACTATAGGTAGTGCAGGGAGGGTATGTAGTTTAATTAATTTTATTTGATTATTTGGATAGATAAGTTGTCTCATTAAAATTAACATCACATTTATTCTTCAACCTGCGGGGTCAAGATCCTCAACAGGCGGCTTGATCATATATCCTGCTGTGCCTGGAACAGGGTCAGAATATGCCTGTATTATCTGAAGAAGTACTAAGAGCTCTCTCCCTTCATTTATAAATGTATCTTGAAGAAAATATTTGTAAGTTATTTGCCAGGTAAGGGTCTAGTATCTGCAATACATAAAAAACTCTTACAACTCAACACAAAAAGACAAATAACACAGTTTAAACATGGGCAAAGGACTCGAATAGACTTTTCTTCAAAGAGGATCCCCAATAACCAATTAGCACATGAAAATTTGCTCAACACAACTCATCATTAGGGAAATATAAATTAAAAAACCAACAATGAGATATCATGTCCCATCCACAAGGAAGGCTATTATCCAAAAAAAAAAAAAAAAAAAAAAGGAAAAATAATAAGTGTAATGAGGATATGGAGAAATTGGTACCCTCATAAATTGCTTGTGGAATGTAAAATGGTGCTGTCGCTGTGGAAAACAGGGTTCTGGTTCCTCCAAAACTTACATATAAATTCTCATAAGAGCCAGGACCAGAAAGTACTATCCTGGTTATATAATCAAGAGAAATATAAACAGATACCCACAAAAAAACTTGTAAGTGGATGTTTGTAGCTGTTTTAATTCATTATAATTGAAAGATAGGGCCACACCAAATGCCCATCATCTAATGAATGGATAGACAAATGTGGTACAGCCGTACGATGGAATAGTATTCAGTCACGGAAAGAAAGGAAGTACCGAGGCATGCTCTCACACGGATGAACCTTGAAAATATTAAGTGAAGTGATTGAAGTCAAAAGGTCAAAGATCAGGTGATTCTATTTAGATGAAATGTCCGGAACAGGCAAATCCATGGAGACCAAAAGTAGAGGAGGGGGTGCTCAGGTTTGGAGGCGAGAGGAATGCAGAGGGACTACTGACTGTGTACGGGGTGCTCTTTAGGGAAGATGAAAACATGCTGGGACAAGATGGAGGTGATGGTTGCAGAACTCCGAAGATATCAAGAACCACTGAATTGTACAATTTAAAATAGCGAATTTCGTGTTATGTGAATTAAATCTCAATTTTAGAAATCACACACACAAAATCTGTAATAAAACAAAATCCCAAGTGTCCTGGTTTAGACAATTAGACGATCACCCTATTCGTAGGGCAATTACTAGGGAGTAAATGGAACAAAATAAAGATTACGAAGATTGCAGGGACCTGGGAGCTGAAGACTAGAAGGAAGGTCTTTTTCCTAGATCCAACTCTCTCGGAGATAGTCTGTGTTACAGGTACAAAGGTTTGATTTTTGTATTTTCAACCTATTATTATTCAGGATCAAGGTCAGACTGAAATTTTAAAGATTCTCTTGAAGGGGAAGGGTTAATACTCCTTAGTACAGAAGGTCACCTACCTAAGAGGCTTTTAACCTAGAATTTTCAGATAGAGGGGCAAAACCAGAGGCTTATTAGCCTCGGGTTAATTCAGCAGAGTGCTAGGCACTTGGGACCTTCAAGGCCAAGCAGGGCCAAAGTGCTGCTGTCGAAACTTTTGTATCCAGCCCTTACTAACAGCCTGTGTCTTAGGGCACATTCTGATGAGCTCAGGGCCAGAGTCAGCGGCAGGCATGCGGCAAGGACGGTCTTACATGCTGCCCTTGCAGGGACATCCGGGACAGGAGATGCCTCCGTCTACACATGGGCCATGGAGCTGAAACTAACTCATTCTGCACAGAGAGGACTGATAGAATGGGTGTTAACTTGCTTCTAGAGCTAAAGAGATGAACTCACATTCCCATTTCTGGGAAATGCTTTTGAGAACTACGAGTTTATAAGTCTGAACTGTCTGTAAGTAGGAAGCTGTATGGAATCTACTGTCCTTATTTTAACTCAGGTGTTGTATGAGAGGTTTCCTCATTAAATAAAATGTCTGGAATCTCCAAGAAACCCTCTCAGATGGGCCTCTCCTCTGCCTCAGTTGGCCATACCATGGTCTTGCCTCTTCCTTCTAGTCTCTTCTCCCCAGACTTTCATCAAGGACTTTTTCTAGACTTAGTCATATGAAGAGCAGACAGGCATAAACCTGGGTATTTGTCCTCCAATACATTACAATCAAGTTGAAGAGACAAATGAAACACACAGAAAATGCTAAATAATGTTATGCTTTAAATAACACATGAGCATGTCATCAAGTAATAGATGATGAAATTCTAAATGAGTGGCTTAGAAATAAGTACTATGAGTTTAGGAGGATGAGATCACCACGGGATAAAAAAGATTGAGAATCGTTTGTGTTTTGTTTAAAGAAACTCTCAGGGTGTCCGGTTGGCTTGGTTGGTTAAGCATTTGCCTTCAGCTTAGGTCATGATTCTGGAGTCCTGGGATCAAGCCCCTCGTCAGGCTCCCTGCTCAGCGAGGAGTCTGTTTCTCCCTCTCCCTGTGCCCCCTCCCCATGCTTGTGTCCTCTCTGACTCTCAAATAAATAAAATCTTAAAAAAATGAAAGTAATTTTCATTTTGAAGAAATCTTGAGGATTTTACACTGACAATTGAAATATGTTGCCCATTGACTAGGGTTTGAAATAGTTTGGCTTCATACAATTGTGATCAGATTTGATGTGTACTGTAAAATGCTAATACAATTTTCCTTCCTCACTCCAAATTGGATAGCCTCTTAGCATTTGTGGTAGCAGGATTTGACCTATAATACATCGTGTTTATATAATACCCTATATTTAGCATCAAATGGAAAAGTTTTCCAATAATGAGGTTTTGGAACACAGTCAATTCATGGGAATCAAGTCATGTTCATGACAGCTCAGCAGCTCTGAACTGTTCTTGAGAAGAGAGTGAGTGACAGGTTGCAAAACTAGCAATTGTGCAAAGAACAGAGCTGTTCCCTCCATCAAAACTTGACTGGAAACTTTCCTTATAATGGACTATTCGGTTGTTTGACCTTTCTCTGGGGAAACCGCCCTTAGTGTCCCTGATCCTCCCACCCCCGCCCCCTTAAAAACCTTTTGTTGGATCTCAAAGGTAGTTCTAGACCATCAGCTAAATTATCTCAGAATTTCGGCAGGCTCCAATTTTTAGCTTGACAATGACTTCAGTGAAGCATGCTTTTTTCTTTCCCTTCTGAAAAACCAAACCAGTCCACGACAAAACAAAATTTACCAAAAATGTCACCATCTCTGCCAATAACAAACACTCCCCTCCCCCAATAACAATAACAACAAAAACATTCCATGAAACAAAATTCCCTGAGCAACCACACTTTGCAAAGATTTAGGGACATACTTGATGAGATGTCCATGCTGAGAATGTTCTGGCACCAAAAAAAATGAGAAGTTTTCCTGTTTCAGGTGTGGTTTTTTAGGAACAGAATTTTCCATACTGGATTAGATCGTTTTTCCATCAAGGCCAATAGCCTGCTTAGCTGACATGAAATTAATGATGGTGAAATGCTTTGAAAACATAAATACCACATATATATGAGCAATAATGAGCCTGCATACTAGTAACTTTATGGTCCCTAAGCCCTGGTTCGTGAAAATAAAGCTTAAAAGCACACAAGAGACAAAGTATTTAAAGATTCACTTCTTGCTTTTCTTCATATTTTACATGTCTTGAGGAAATAAATAAAAAAAAATTTTTTTTTTAAACCTGGAAGTGTTCCAGTTAAGGGTGTTTCCAGAACACACCAAGCATGTGTGTTTTGTGATCTTCTTTACAACATGGAAGTGTTTCTTGGGTCTGGCTCTGAAGAACCAAGTGAAGCAGGTTGCCTGTAACTGCAGGGCTCTCTGTCTAGAAATGATTATTTTAATTCTTTCTTCTCTCCTGTTGGACAGGGAACAGGAGGGACAGAAACTTTCCCAAGTAAAATTTTTAAATTGTGTAGCTTTAAATTTGCTCAGAAAGAGGGAACCATTTTAGTTCAGATCTGTTTACCTGGTATTTTTTTTTTTTTTTCAGGTTAGTTCTATTTGTTTTCCTCCTATGGGAAGGACTTTAAAATAAAGAGTACGGTTTTTGCTTTTTTACTTTAAGTGTTGTTTTTTGAACAACTTCTTGGATTAACAACAACTAAAGAGTGTCTGGGCTTCATCCATGAATGATGATTGCTTTGCTCTCTACAAAGGCTGAAAAACAAGGGAGTTTTTTCCCTGCACCCAACAGACTCCCTTATTCTTTTCATTGCTTTTAAAAAGGGATCTCAAATTTTCCATTTCAAAACTTTCTGGGAAACTTTACCCTTTGGTCTTTATTTAATGTGGAACTGTTTAGATCATGTCAATAATAATTGGCTTTCTCAAAAACTTCAGAGCAATTAAGATTTTGATGCTTTGGGAGTATCTTTTTATTTTTTTTTTTAGGATGGGGAGCATCTATCTAGATTATATCTAATTTTTTTAAGCAATACTGAATAGCAGACTTCACAAAATATGTAAGAAAGGTGCCATATTTATATTTATATCAATCTCAAATATCTCAAAGCATTTTGGATACAAATATTTTGTCTATTTTATAGATGAAAAAATTTAGGGATTAGAACAGCCACTGTAGCGCCATGCAGCGAGAAAGGCCCTTAGCTGGAAATAGACCCTGTTTTTTGGGTTTGTTTTTTTTTTTTTTAGATTTGAATGTACCATCATAGGCCTGGCATCTAAGCTCCCTGGGCTTCAGTTTTTCCAACTATACAACGAGGGATCTGGACTAGATATACTGAGGACACTAACCTACCTGTCAAAACTTGGAGGAACTTTTCAACAGCATGAAAATGAATAAGAGCTAAATTTAATTTGTCAACCCTAGTGAAAGGGCCTGGGACAGAAGGTAGAAAAGCAATGGAAGTGGTGGCTTCAAGAGTAGGCGTGGCTGGGATCAGGCTTCTCAGTGCTCTGGCCAAACCCTGGATATTGCTGGGAATGGCTCAGGTGATATGAGCTTGCTTGTGGATGTGTGGGCAGACATAGACTGGGATGTAGGTGGAACCAAAAGTTCCAGTCAAGGGCCCCCTGTGGCTCAGTCGGGTAAGCGTCTGCCTTTGGCTCAGGTCATGATCCTCAGCTCATGATCACGAGCCCTGTGTTGGGGCTTCCTGCTCAGCCAGGAGCCTATTTCTCCCTTTCCCTCTGCTCCTCCCTCCAGCATGTGCTTGCTCTCTCTCTCTCTCTCAAATAGATAAGATCTTAAAAAAAGAAAAGAAAAGAAAAGAGTTCTAGTTGAATCAATCAGGGGGAAAAAAAAATCCAGTCAGGTCTGCTATTTCCAGCCATGTGTGCCTAGTAGTTATCAGATTCCCAGAGCTTTCAAACCTTTGTTATCTTACTTTTGACTTGCTTTTCTTTTGATTTTTTTTTTTTAATTTATTTGACAGAGAGAGAGATCACAAGTAGGCAGAGAGGCAGGCAGAGAGAGAGGAGGAAGCAGGCTCCCTGCTGAGCAGAGAGCCCAATGTGGGACTCGATCCCAGTACCCCGAGATCATGACCTGAGCTGAAGGCAGTGGCTTAACCCACTGAGCCACCCAGGCTCCCCTTGACTTGCTTTTCTAAAACCAACATAACCTGCTAGGAGGTAGCTTCATAGCTATAATTGTACATACATTGTGCCAAGCAATAAATTAAACTTTCTTAGTTTCCAAATTAACTGATCCTGCCTAATCGCACCACTAAAACGTTCTCTGGTTATAAGAGCCATGCCTGTTTTACTGAAGCACATTAGAAAACGTTTTTAGAAACTATAAGTAAAACCAAGATGGGCAATGATCCTGCCATCCAGAAATGGAATACTCGCTCTAAATGTTTCAGTATGTTCCCCTCTGAATTCCTTTGTTTTCAAGCCTGAGATCTCATTGTATACATGGCTTTAAGTCTCTTTTTTTCTATTAAGGAGATACTGAAAGATCTTTCACCTCACAAACAAACTTAATTAATAAGTTGGTATTTAATTCTGACGCCAAACATCTGGATGAAAAGTCAAAAGTCTGTCAATTATCTAGATATTTTCAAATACCCAGATGTTTGGCATCATATCGACAAAACATTAAAATCCTTTACCAAAATTTGCAGCTTTTGCACAGATGTCTGGCATTCTGGAGGCAAACTCTCTCTGAACTGACTGGACCTTCTGGCAGAAAAGAGTACTTATTACACGCGTTAGGTCAAAAGGCTTTCAAAGTTTAGCTCGTGTGTGCATGGGTAACTTTTTTGTGGTTTCATAACACATCAGCAGCCTGAAGAATATACACATTTTAGGGACCATTCATCTATTTTGGTAAAAATCTGCTAACTACATTTTTAGTCATTTTTCAGCCAATTTGACTATTTGTTCACCTCAAGAATTCAGGGTAAAGTTGTGTTGCTTCATCCCGGTCTTGGTCTTGAGGATTTGTTCCCTACTTGGGGGTGTGTCTCATCTTTTTGCTCTAATTAAGAAAGTTCATTCTGGCTGCTAATTTTATTAACAGATTGCTCTGAATATTTAAAAGTCACGTGAACATGCCAGTATCTCTGATATTGGCTTAAAATACATGAGAATATTTTTCCTAGAAGAGAGATTTATGATTTCCTAATTATCTTGTTCCTTGGGTCATAGTTCTCCTTCTAGTTCTGTATTCTACATTTTCACACATTTGCCCTTTCTTGATTCCCGAAGGCATCATTTATAAACGTTCAGCAAAGTTTAGTGTTATCCACAATTGTGTCACGTCAAATTATGTAGTTGAAAACATATTTATAATTATCTTTGATACTATAACCTTAATATATTTTTCTACTTCTTGACATTTTTGAGTGTAGTTGTCTTTCATTTCTGTCTTATCTGGTTTTCTCTTTGTTAGCATTATTATGATTATGTCTACTACTTGTCTATTAATGTAAAAACATTTCTACTTCTAGTTGCTGAAATGGGGGAAAAAGAGAATCTATCCAAGTTATGCCAAAAAGAGCTAATGTACTGAATAATTCAATGCGTGAGTCAATTAGTAATGGGAACTAAGTTCATATCTTGCCTCTCACCCACACAGCTTGTCCTCTATGTTCTCCTCCTGGCCCTTCTGCCAACTTGCTCAATAGCCATAGACAAGCCATTAGCTGGGCCTTTGCCTCACGTTCTTCATCCTTCATCCATAAAAATATGAGACATTCCCATGCTAGGATGTTTTGTGAAATAATTTGTGAAGGTTCTTTGACATCATAAATATTAAGTGTTATTACTGTTGAGTAACTTGATTTATCTGAAGGAATTGCACTGACAAACCAGGTGGTTAGGTTTTTAATTTTTTTTAAGTAATCTCTATACCCCACGTGTGGCTTAAACTCACAACCCCAAGACCAAGAATCATATGCTCTACTGACTGAGCCAGCCAGGCATCTTGTTTTTTATTATTTTTTTAAAGGTTTATTTAATTTATTTGCAAGAGAGAGACAGAGAGAGGATCTCAAGCATACTTGCCACTGAGCACCGAGACTGATGCAGGGCTTGATCTCAAGACCCCATGAGATCATGACCTGAGCTGAAATCAAGAGCCAGATGCTTACTTAACTCACTGAGCCAGCCAGGTGCCTCCCTGCCCCCCGTTTTTTATTAAAAACAAAAACTTAAACCACCCCACATTTGAGGACTGACTATTTGTTTCTTGCAAGGAGGGTAATTGCCTCATTTTCAGTTTTGGTATCTGGGTCTATGTATGTTTTGCTATCATGAATATTTTCTTCAGATGTATTGAATATCATAGACTTGGTGTTTTTGCCCAATTGCAATTTACTTCTGATTTTGTATTCTGGGTGCTTTCCTGGGATCTGAACAGGTCTAAGTAAAGCAGTCACTAATGAGGTGATATGCCACTGCTATTCTGGGATGATATCTTCACATGATTGCTATGTTTCATATGACAGCAAATCTTTGGATAAAAATGAGAATTGATAGTTACTTAGCTAGAGACCTGAGAATCTCTAGATGGTTGTCTTCTTTTCATCCAAAGTACTATGGTGCTGGGCTGTGAAAACAATACCCTTAGAGTTCTGATCTAGCGTCCTTCAGATGTAGATTTCTACCCGGCTTTATAGGCTGCATATATAAATAAGCAGAGATACACATGTGGCCATACATACAAAAATTATTGAAAGAAACTGGAGTTTCAGTTCAAACATTTACTTGGCAATTGATGATTAAACCCAGTCGCTAATTGGATGCTTTAAGGTGAAGTAGTTGTTTGACAGACTTCAACTCTTATTTCTTATTATCGGTGTAGGTGTGTATCTGGACACACATATTCCTACGCAGCTGAAAGAAAATAGTGACTATTTTCTGATATCTACCATTGATGAGAAAGGTAAGGCTCCTCTGTTTCTCTCACATCCCCCATCCAACCCATTAGCAAGTCCTGTGACACTACCTTCAAAATATATTCTGAATCTAACCACTTCTCCCCATGTCTAGGACCTCCACCTTGACCTATTGTCATCACTACCTAGGACTATAGCTATAGTCTGTGGCCTGGTTTCCATCTTTCCAGTATTGTGTCCCATAGAATCTCTTCCCTCCACCGATGCCAGAATGATCTTTTAAAACTGTAGTCTGGATCATGTTAATTTTCTGCTTTAAAGCCTTCAAAACTTTCCAAAATTTTCCAAATACAAGCTGACGTATAAGCCCTTGCATTACCTAGATCTCGCTTCTCACTCTTCCTGTCTCTAGTTACACAGGCCTCTTACTGTTCCTTGCATACATGAAGGCAGTTCGTGTCCCGGGGCTTCTGGGATCACTGCATTGTCCATGTGGAAGTGTCTTGCCTTATAGAAGCATGTTGCCCCCACAGAGAAATTAGGTTGCTGGGGGAGCCTGGGTTCTCAGGGGTTAAAGCCCCTGCCTTCGGCTCAGGTCATGATCCCAAGGTCCTGGGATTGAGCCCTGCATCGGGCTCTCTGCTCAGTGGGGAGCCTGCTTCCTCCTCTCTCTCTGCCTGCCTCTCTGCCTACTTGTGATCTCTGTCTGTCAAATAAATAAATAAAATCTTAAAAAAAAAAATTAGATTGCCGGCCCCTTGTCATTCTCAAAACCCTTAACATGTTTTACCTTTCTCCATGGTGCTCTTCACTATCTGAATTTATATTAGCTCTACTTCAGTTTATGCTTTGTTATTTCTCTCAGGTACCAGCATATCATCTTCCTGAGAGATGAAATTTGGTTTGTCTTATGCATTGACATACTGTGGCACCCAAGTTGGTCTCTTACTTAGTACACGCTTAGTAAATTATCTTTCCACTGAAGAAATGACTTAGGTTGACTTTGGATGTTGGTTCTCTAGATTTATATCATTCTATGACCCAGCTCTGAGTTTGTAAAATTATCATGTTTCTTGAGGCATGATTATCAGCAAAAAACATTTCCTGGACAGTCAACCTGAAGAAGTCTAGACGGTATGTGGAGATAGTTGAGTCCGATCATTGTGAGTCGACCAATTACCTGATTTGTGTTTTCAGCTCTGGAGATAATTTCTGACAGCAACCCAGACTTGGGTCCTGTTGGCTTACAGTGTGATTGGGGTTAGATGTACCGTCCTCCCAGGCCATGTGGGGAATGGGACATACACACTCACTCTGTGTGTCATTAGCGTCAGTTTTCTTTCTCATCTTGACTCACCTCACAAATCATTGAATATTGCCATGCGCTGGTCATTTCCTATGTTGTTAAGAACATTATTTTCTCATATTATTAAAAATAAAAAAGACAAGAGTTGATCTGAAAGTCCCAGCTACCTGAACAGAAACTTCCCCTTGTATGAATACTTGTGGTTAGTCCCATAACAAGTACATGTTGAATTCTTTCCAAGTGTCAGATTTTTCAGTGAGCACTATGAAAAAGCAAAAACACAACAGCCCTTTCGTTTGAATCACACTCTTTTGGAGCTTTCACAGATATTCTTTATCATCATTATTACTGAGTCAACCCTACCATCAACGTGGGCTTGAAATCACAACCCAAGACCAAGAGTCACACGCTCTGCTAACTGAGCCAGCCAGGCACCCTCACTTATTCTTATTTATTTCATTGACAGTCCCCACTTTCAAGAAGTTTATAATCTATTTGTGGCTTTAAAAGTATAAAATAATTAGAGACTAATGTGGAAGAATATAGTTAAAGGCAAACTTCTTGGTTGGAATAGAGATGATAGGAATTGAGGGCTGGGCAGGCTTGGACTGGACTCGATCTTTCAGAGAAGGTTCCAGAGAGAAGGCTACAGTTGATAGAAAGCTTTGTCTGACTTCCTCACTGAATCATTGTTTATATTAATGTAAGATGTATTTCATGCTCCCAAAGATTTTAAAATTGAGTAGGAAGGTTAAAAAAGTAACATTAAAAAAAAGTTGAATTTGGTACTAATATAAGAATATGTAAGTAAAACAGAATGGGACATCAGGGATAAAATAGATAGCTTCCCATCAGGCTATCATGGAAAACTTCATAGGGAAGGGGACACAGGACCTAAGCTTCAAGGATGAGGACCACTACCACAGGCACAATAAATTCACTCAACTGGCAATGACTCAGCATCAATTTGGCCAACACAATCAAAATGTTTTCCAATCTAAGTACCTTCCCAGATAAATGCATCCCTCAGGTTTACAACAAGATATTATTACTTAAGTTGTCTATATCAGGAAGCTACTCAAGAAAGTGGTTCAAACTTATACACAATTAAGCGAGAAGGGTGGCTAACACTCAAAATGGAGGAAATACCTATGCTGAGTCAAAAAATTTTTCTCCACTCCCCAAATCCAAAAGAATAATACTATTTGCTCTTAAAAAGACAAAACTTAGTGCTAAAAAAATAATCAGAATATTATGTTGCTATGTAAATCAATGCAGAATGATAGAAGGAGGTACATCAGAGAATTGGTAATGCACACAGAATTGGTAACTCTCTCACTCAAAGAGGTGTGAGGTTCATGAAGGTTAATCAAGTACCCAAACTTCCATAGCTCCTATGGGACACAACTCCCGGAAACTGAAGACCACTGGTCTGTCTGGCTCCATCATAACACTGGGAGCTGCCCTAAAGAAAGCCTGTGAGAGAGGCTAGGTTGAAGAAGGAAGACACTGTACGGTAATCCACAAAGTGGACCATTAACCCTCCTGTGGAAAAACCTGCAAGGTGCACTAAAGGTGCCACCAACTATCCGTCCAGGGTGATCACCTGCAGCAAATCTCACTTTTAATTTTTTTTAAAAGATTTTATTTATCTATTTGACAGACAGAAATCACAAGTAGGCAGAGAGGCAGGCAGAGAGAGAGAGGAGAAAGCAGGCTCCCCACTGAGCAGAGAGCCCGATGCGGGGCTCGATCCCAGGACACTAGAATCATGACCTGAGCCGAAGGCAGAGGCTTTAACCCACTGAGCCACCCAGGCACCCCTCACTTTTAATTTAAAGAGCACTTCCACTGTTCCCAATAATTACTGACTTTGACTTTTTAGTTTTCCACATTTGCAATGATTTTTTTACATCAAATTTACCAGTGAGCAAAGGAAACACTTTGACCCAATCCCAAACAAGCAAACAAACAAAACAAAACAAACAAAACAAGGTCCCCAAGTCAAGAAAGACGGGAAGGCAGAGGTTCTGGCTGGTGAGTTAATCTGTGGGGAACATGAGCAGTCTGCCAGGCTGTATGCGAAGGCAGAGGGCTGGGGACTAGACATTGGGATAAGGAGGCAAGACTTTCTTGACTCATGCCTCCACTTGTTTTTGTTTGCATTTTGAAGTCAGATCTGCCCAGATGTAAGTGTGTCTGAACAGAAGCACATTTCAAAGCCAAATCTCAGTGCTGTTTCCATCAACCGCCATTTTACCTCACTCGCAGGCACTGGTCTCTTCCGCTGATGCTATTAACTGAATGTTGGTTAGTGCTTAGAATACAAACAAAACATAACATGTCATAATTACCACCCATGACATATTTCAAAAGAGAAGTAAATGATACTGGCTATGACAATTCAAAGAAATTCCTATATAGTGCACCACCTCTGCTTTCAGTTTTCCCTGTATCTTCAGAGCAAAGTGCTGATTTTTAGTTCTCATATTACATATATGTTGGTTCCTGCTTACCAAATGGGGGTGAATTCAGTAGATTGCCCTGGTGATTTTGGGGAAGCAGGAGTTAAAAACACCCACTAAGCTTATTCTGGAGGGAATGCTGAGAAGAGAATACTGGCAGTCAGAAGGATAGAATGAGGTAGCAGGAATGGGCTAAGGCAATGGGTCCAGAACTCACAGGTCTCCCTTTATGTGGCACATTGGTGACATAAGACCAGAATCGAGTTGTTCTTCTTCTTCTTTTTTTTTTTTTTTTTAATTTTATTTATTTATTTGACAGACAGAGATCACAAGAGAAAAGCAGGCAGAGAGAGAGGAGGAAGCAGGCTCCCTGCCAAGCAGAGAGCCTGATGAGGGACTCGATCCCAGGACCCTGAGATCATGACCTGAGCCAAAGGCAGAGGCTTTAACCCACTGAGCCACCCAGGTGCCCCCAGAATTGAGTTCTTAATATTGGCACCTATCCACTCCACCCATGTAGCAATCATATTATTATTACTTTACTATTTTAATGTATATACTATGTAGATACAGCTATAGTTATCATAAAATAGTTTTCAAAATCCTAGTGCTACTGTATTAATCTTTCCATTTGGTCTTAGGCCACTCTTCCCAGTTCTAAAAACCAGTAGAATAAAACCTTAGGTCCTAAGTCACACTTTATTTTTTACTATTTTCTCTCATTTGTTATTTCAGCTCACAGTCACAAAAGAACACAGAAAAATCTCCTTCAAACAAAGTGGGAATATGACAGTGGGTAGCACTTGGGGAGCACCAGCAGCCTTTATGTGTGGATTATATTACCAGGAAACTTACTATAAGTGGGAATAAAGTGCATCAAATATTATTTTCTCATAGAAACAGTGCTGTAAGCAAAGGGTAAAGTTCCTGACCTAGGTCGGGCCTTAAGCCAACTTTTACCAAATGCAGGACTTAATAAACTATAAATGATATATTTTATGTTTCAGAGCATAAAGCTTTCTAAAGCACACATAAATCAATTAAGTGGAGTTACAAGGAGTCAATAAACATAAAATCCATTTAATATGATGCACTCTCTTTGACCACATTTTCCTGCCAAATATTGTACCAAAGCAAAACAACTCTAAGGAGCAGGTTTATTAGTTTTATGGATTTCGAAATTATTTCCTTGAGGACACTTTGACAAGCATATTGAAGGAGAGTTTGGGGCAGTGATCTGACGCCATTTTGGAAGACAGAAAAACGAACTCTGTGTTCTCTTGGTCAGTTTCCCTCGTTTTCTTACAGTCAATTTTCCTGTCATAAAACCTTGGGATTAGAACTAATCACGGCCTGCTAGTGTGCAAGAGGTTGGGATTCATTTCCTCGAAAGGGGAGAACAACATATGTTCATGTGAGAAACTGCCTGTGTGAGTGTCAGAAGTTAAAACACGGGTGTCATTGGCAGAGGGCTGTACGTGTGAATTGCTGTGAGTAGAAAAGCCCAGAAGCATAGCTTGTGTGATTTCCCCCTCTCCAATTTACCACTGAGTGGAAGGGACACCAGTGGGGAGACGTTGGTTCTTATCATCCCGGTTAATAAATTCAAAACAAAAATGGGAGGACTCTGAGAAGGTCTGAGAGATCTAGACTAGGACTTACAGTCATCCCAAACGTCCTTACGTTAGATGTGTTCATCCCACAATGAGAAATCTTCGGTTATATTTTGTGAATCCAATAAATGTTGAGGGAAAATGGATCTCTAATAACTATTCTCCAAATCTTGCAATAAAATCCTGAGGTTTCTGTCAAGCCAGTCTGTGTGACAGGACACAGTGAACAGTACAATTTGTTCTAATTCATGGAGGGGGAAGAAAAGGGAAACTATTCATTTAATCTTGTATTACATCAAAATTGATTTGGGAAAAAGTCACAAATTAGTTCTGTCATTTCTGACAACATGATTTTATCAGATGACTAAAAGCTTAGTTAAATGGTGGGGGAGGGCAGGGGAAAATTTTATTTCAAATCTTGAGAAAAAGACCCTCGCATCAAAGTTATTCAACTACCATTTGTGGATATCAGTGTTGAAAACAACTTTCCTATAGGTGTGTTTATTTTTCACAGAACGCACTCTTTGTCAGTTCCATTTATCTTAAAAGGACCAGTTATTCCTTCCCTTGGTGTACAACCAACGCGACCAAGCCCTGTTTATCTCTGCTTGTTTCCTAATCTAGTGGAATCAAGGAGGCAGGATGGTCAAGTATGATTTCCCCTTGAAATGGAAACTGCTGTTTACCTAGCGCGTTGCAAAGTGGTAGTCTTGTTTTCTAAAATCACCTGAAACACAGTCGAAAGCAGGAAGGTTCTCTTCTCAGAGCTGGTAAGCACATCGTCACAAATCAACTTCTCTGGGATAAAGGCATTAGTGTTGTTCAGAGCTTGTCTTTCAGGAGGTAGAAGAAGTGACTTTCTCAGGTTTTGTAAAGGAGGGTAGCCACCCTCTCCATTAGGTTCTTCTAAGTACTAAAAAAAAAAAAAAAAAAAAAAAAAGAATAAATGAAGCAAAAATTGGTGATGAGTTTTGCTTCTTTAACAAATCCAGCTCTCTTCACACTGTATCTTTTTTGTCTTCATCTCAGTGAGTGAATTCCTTCGAAACAAGGAAGCATGTCTTTCAAGGACGATTCTCTCTCCCTCCCATCCCCAAACCCAGCCTTTGTTTGACTTGCCCAGCTGGGGAATGGACACAGGAAAATCACGGAGAAGCTGCAGATTTGAAAAGGAAGTAAACAAAAGCATCCAAAGAATGAATACCAGTATGAAAGGAGCGTTAAGACCTGGCAGTGGACCACCACTGGGGCCACCAAGAGCAACGATGCGAGCTAAAGCCTGTCTTTAAATGGAATGCGTCTCACCAAATTCAAAACCTGTTCAAATGTCAACACACCTTGAACAAGAAGATAAGTTCTTTCAGTAGAACAGTGGAACCCATGAAGAGGTACTTGTGAGATTTGAATGGAGAGGACCTCTCTCAGGTGACTTCTTGGAGGGGGAGGCGGGCAGAGTAGCCCCTCATCCTCGTTACAGAGAGCTTTGACGTTGAACTGTATTAAGGATTATAAAATAATAATATCCACCGCTTATTGGGCTCTCATCTCATACCAGGTGTTTCACATACCTCATTTGACTTGCAGAGCAGCCCAATTAATTAGAGTCATTACCTCCACTTTTTGGATGAGCACATGGCTACCTCCGGGCCAGCAGGAGTGTGACAAGGCTCGAACCTACAACTTTGTGTTTTTTTCCTGCCACACAAAGAGATTTCCTTCAAGAGAAGTAATCAATGAAACTGCTGGGTAAGCAGTAAAGTTCCATGGTGTTTTCTCGTTAGAGTTTCCTATTCTGTAAAGTCTGGCCAGAATTCAAAACAGAACTCTGTTTTGCAAGGCCTGGGTTTTGTTACGACTCACTGTCCGTGCTAGACGCGCACCACGTTATTGATGTGTCAGAACCTCAATTGTTTTCATTTGGGAAATGGTGATGATAGTAGCTGTTTAAATACTGTTTGGAAGAACAAATGAGATAATATAGTAACAAAAGAGCTGGCACGTCATGGGCAAAGCTGGCACTCCTAAATGTCCCTTTGTCCTCTTTCCTCCTAACTGTTCGAAGATAATAAAAGGTGTTCTCATCCTGTGAATGCCATTTCTCATCCATTCAGTCACCTAAACTGCAAACCCTGAAATAATCACTCATGGATCCGTTCAAAAGTTACTTTATGAGAACTTTACGCCTGGTGTTGTTTCTAAATACTGAGATCAAGAAGCGATCAGAACCAATGAAGGGAATTTAACTACCGTTTTCCATCTCCCCTACCTTTCGACCACATAACCACCAAATTTCTGTCTCTTATACCTCAGTATGTTAGAAGGTGAGATCTGATCTTGCTAGAACATCTTAAATCTGTCCCATCCTATTCTTTCTGACTGCCTCCTCCTGAATGTGGAAATGCTTTCTCTGCCATCTGTCCTTGATCAGTGGTTTTCAGACATTAGCAAGTGTTGGAATCACCAGGAAGGCTTGTTCCAGCCCAGGTCGCTGGGACGCCCCCACCCAGAGTTCCCAGGTGATGTTGATGCTGTTGGTCGGGGACCTCACTTTGAAACCCACTGACCCGGACTATCACTTAGTTTACTTATTCTCTCTCTACTTGTAACCTCACCATCTTCTAATCCAGGGGTCAACGCACTTGACTTCTCAGGCCAAATCGGGCCCACACCTTGTTTTTGACAATAAAATTTCACTGGAATACAACCATCCCATTCGTTTACAACTGTCTATGTCTGCTTTCGTGCTACAAGGCAGACAGAAGTCCTTGTGACCGAGACACGTGATGTATAACGGATGACCTACAAAGCCTAAAATACGTATGATCTGACCCTTTACAGAAAAAATGTGCTGACCTCATCCTCAACAGGATATGAAAATGGGCTTTCCAAAAACAAAGCCCATCTCCTCACCTCCTGATTTAAAAATATCGGATGGCTCCTCATTGCCTACACCATCAAATCCGAAGTCTTCTATGATATGATGAGCATCCAACCATCGTTTGCCAAACTCTTTGCGCCCTACCCAGTGATTAGCCAGCCTAGATGGCTTAGTTTTCTCTGAGCAGGCCAAGATCCTCTCCTGTTGCCTGGCTTTCCCCATCTTGTCCCCCTGCCTACAGCACCCTTCTCCCTTTACTTCACAAGGTGAGCAGCTACATAAGAGAGGAGTTTAATTTTTAAGGATTCGACTGTATGCTCTACAAGGAGATATGGAGAAATGGAACAATGATAACATCTCATTCTCCTGGATGACTTTATGCTTCTGAATGAGCATGAGATGGGAGGCTTGAGTCTACTGTTTCTTCAGTCTGCTCCGATCCCCTGTGCCGCTCATATGTTAGTGTGAGTATCTCACCACAGAGGGTGTAATCCCAGTGTTTAAAGATAAGTGTTTTTCATACAACAGAGCCAATAAACACAAGCCAACTCTTCATCTGGTACTCAAAGAAGAACTAACAATCTGTTCCTGAAGTGGAGGAAAATCTGGCTGTGTTGGGCTGACTAGACACTAGATATCTATATAATATATATATATGCAGATAGTGCCTTATGGGTGATTTGAATGGTTCACTTTATTTTTATTCATTTATTTAGGGTTTTATTATTTTTAATTTTAAAAAAGATTTTTATTTATTTATTTGCCAGAGGGAGACAGTGGTAGAGAGCACGAGTGGGGTAGAGGGGCTGAGGGAGAGGGAGAAGCAGACTCCCCGCTGATCCGGGAGCCTGATGAGGGGCTCCATCCCAGGACTCTGGGATCACGACCTGAGCCTGGGAGACGCTTAACCAACCAAGCCACTCAGGTGTCCCTAGGAGTTTATTTTTAATTGATCTCTATACCAAACATGGGGCTCAAGAGGAAGGCTTGCATGCTCTACCGAATGAACCAGCCATGTGCTCCTAAAGGGTCCACTTTAAATATCAGCATTTAAAACCCTAAATAGGACCTGATTCATTCTTTTTTGGAGGGAAGGGGTGATTATACTTTTTTTTCTTTTGGAAGTATAGTTGACACACAATGTTACATTAGTTTCAGGTGCATAACATAGTGATTCAGCAAGTCTAGACCTTATATATACATATTTTAAGATTTATTTACTTATTTAAGTAATCTCTACACTCAGCCCTGAGATCAAGAGTCAAATGCTCTTCTGACTGAGCCATCCAGGTCATCCATCACCGTATGACGCTATCACAGTACTATTGACTATATTCCCTACACTGTGCCTGTGAGTATTTACTCCACAACTGGAAGCCTGTACCTCCCACTCCCCTTCACCCATTTTGCCCATCCCCCCACCCCCAGGACCTGAGTCATTCTGTAAGCCTTAGTGTGATGTCATTTCTTCTCATTTCCTCTGATGTGGGGTCAGTCTTCCTCTTTGCTCCCATAAAGACCTTCTGTACCCTTTACAATTTATACATATCTATATTATGATATTAATTTTGTAATTATTTCTTTCATTTGCAGGCTCTCCCCATTAGACAATGAGCCATTCAAGGACAACAGCGTATTTTAGTTATTTAGGGTCTATGTCTTCCCCCGGATCTAACCTAAGTATAAGTATGTTGCAACTCTTTGCTGATGAAACGGATGAAGTCCCACCTCCAACTTTAAACCACTCCCTTTTCTCTGAAATGATCTATGAACTCCCACTGAACTTTCCGCTAATGCCTTACATTCAACATTTCAATGCATTTTGATTCTTCCAGTATTCATTTTCTTTTTTTAAGCAGATTTAAGCTTGTTCAGGGAACAAGCTATATGTTTACTCCATTATGACAAGAAAATAATAGCTGTTAATGGATTGAGTGTTAATTTGAGTGTGATATGTTAAAAACAGAGAAAAACTAATCAAATAGTTTTTACTTGGTCAGAGGTTTGTTTATGCCTGCTTGTCTACAGTTATAAAGACCTTGCTATAGAGTGAATGTTTCTGACCACAACCCACACCCTGCCCCCATGGCCCTGAATGTGTACGTTGAGATCTAGCATCTGAGAGAACTCCCTCACTCCTGCTGTTATGTGAAGATTCAGTGAGAAGACGACCATTTATGAACCAAGGAGTTGGCTTGTCTTAGACACCAAATCCACTGGTGCCTTGATCTTGGACTTCCCAGACTTCAAAACTTGAGACATAAATTTTAGTTGCTTATAAGCCACCTAGCTTATGGTATTATGCTATAGCAGACTGAAAGGACTAAGACAAGTGCTAAATATGGCTCCACTTTGAGTAGAGATCATTTCTTCTTATTTCTAGCATCCATATTTGCAAATGAGCCATACCCACCTTGATATTGTTGTCTGGGTTGCCTAACCTGTGTCCTTTGCCTGGAATGTTCTTCCTTGCTGGCTGGCTTCTTTCTCACGAGCTGTGCCCAGTGCTGCTTCCTAACCCTTCATCAAAAGTTGCTCTCTCGGGGCGCCTGGGTGGCTCAGTGGGTTAAGCCGCTGCCTTCGGCTCAGGTCATGATCTCAGGGTCCTGGGATCAAGTCCCGCATCAGGCTCTCTGCTCAGCAGGGAGCCTGCTTCCTCCTCTCTCTCTCTGCCTGCCTCTCTGCCTACTTGTGATCTCTGTCTGTCAAATAAATAAATAAAATCTTTAAAAAAAAAAAAAAAAAAAAAAGTTGCTCTCTCCCATGATCCAGTTTATTTTTTCTTATAGTATTGTGATGAATGTAAGTTAAAGATTCCAAGTACATATTTGTCCAATGAATGTCAATGTGCCACAGGTGTCATATTTAAGGTAGAAAACAGCTAAGCTGTTTGACCCTGTATTTAATTTTTCTACCTGTGGCAAAAAGCACTAAGGAGGACGTAATAGGGAACTGATTATTCAAAAGTTAGCCAAACTTAAAGACCATTATGAAAGGTATTTATTCTTCTGGAGTATTCAAACGACATTTTGGACTCATTTGCCGGAGCTTTTCTGCAGCTCTCCATTTCTTAGAATTCTAAGCAATTATTTCTTTTAAAAATAATCATAATTTATCACATTTTTGACACTACTTCTGATAATTCTAAGAAACTTTAGAAAATATTTTCATTTCTCCTACATCTTTGAAAGTGAAATATCTGGGTGCCTGGGTGACTCAGTCGGTTAAGCATCTGACTCTTGGTTTCCGCTGAGGTCATGATCTCAGGATTGTGAGACTGAGTCCCTCTGCAGGCTCTGAGCCCAGCAGGGAGTCTGCTAGAAGATTCTCTTCCTCTGCCGCTCCCCCCTCGTGCGTGTAATCTCTCTCTCAAATAAATAAATCTTAAAAAAAAAAAAAAAAGAAAGAAAGAAAAGAAAAGAAAGTCAAGTAGAAAGGTTAACCAATAAAATTATGCTAAAAAGTTTGAGACTAAGTAAAAAAGGTCCCTATCCTGATGTCACTGGGAGATAGTTGGAGTTGCCTAACCTGTGTCCTTTGCTGGGAATGTTGGTGGGTGGGTATGTGTTTGTTCATTAGTTTTGGGTCCAGACAGTAAGGGCTGAGTTCATTTAGAGATATCAGACTTTTTGCCAAAAGCCAAGGGGGAATGGTGTGGAGTGGATAGAAGGACTAAAGCAAATGGTAGGGTTTCTCTCTCTGTATCCCCCTTTCTCTTTCCCTTGATTTCTTTCTTTCTTTCTTTTTTTTTTTTTTTAAGATTTTGTTTATTTATTTGACAGAGATCACAAGTAGGCAGAGAGGCAGACAGAGAGAGAGGGGGAAGCAGGCTCCCCGCTGAGCAGAGAGCCTGATGCGGGGCTCGATGCGGGGCTCGATCCCAGGACCCTGAGATCATGACCTGAGCGAAAGGCAGAGGCTTTAAACCCACTGAGCCACCCAGGCGCCCCTCCCTTGATTTCTTTAATATCGATTTTTGTTGTCTATCCCTTCATCCCGTCTGCATTTCCTTTCTCTTCTCACACAAGAACCACCAAGATTTAGAGCTAAAATTAGAGTTGCGAAAGTTGCCAGCTATTAATTATTTTTAAAAATACTTTCTATTTTCTGATACAGTTTTTCATTTATTCCTCTAATATAATGTTCTGTTGCTCAGGTTGCTTTTATTTTTTTATTTTTTTTTTTTTTTAAAGATTTTATTTATTTATTTGACAGAGAGAAATCACAAGTAGATGGAGAGGCAGGCAGAGAGAGAGAGAGAGAGGGAAGCAGGCTCCCTGCTGAGCAGAGAGCCCGATGCGGGACTCGATCCCAGGACCCTGAGATCATGACCTGAGCCGAAGGCAGCGGCTTAACCCACTGAGCCACCCAGGCGCCCCGCTCAGGTTGCTTTTAAAAGAGAGTATTCCGGCCTTCTTTGCTTGCTATTTTTAAATGGTCTGAATGAGTCAATAGTCCAAAAATGTGCATTTCTTTGACCCAGAAATTCTGCTTCCAGGAATTTTTATAAGGGAATAATTAAACAGGTATGTGAGGACATTTGTATAAGGCTGCTTATTCTAGAATTGTTGGTCATATTGAAAAATTGGTACCAGTAATAATGTTTTTAAATAAACTTAGGTACATTCATACAATTAAATGTTGCAGAGCCATTAAAATTAATTATGTAGGTAAATATTTATTCCCATAAAATATATTTATGCTATAAAGTTAAGCGGTATAAGTAGTTTACCAAATGATGTGTATCATGTCTGTTTTGCATGAATATGCATAGATACACGTATTTAAGGAAAAAGAGCTGAAAGAAAACATGATAGAAATTCAATAAATTATATAGTAATTTCTGGTGATGTGATTGTGAATTTTTCTTTTTTGTTCACAGGCAATTTCTAATTTTCCTATAATTAGAAAAACTTACTTCTATAATAAAAAGAGTTTACTATAGCCAAAAAATGTAGTGCTTGTTCTGTGTGCTAGTCCACTCATTTGTGTAGAAATTGGCATCCGTTTTCATTCTAATTAATTGTACAATCTTATTTTCTCACTCTTTCCAACTTTTTTCCTTTCTATCCCTTCTCAATTAGAGAACTTGTCCTGTCTGGGAAAATCACGGTGAGCAACTTGTGGAGGCCACTGGAGGCTAACCGGGCCTTAAAGTTAAAAACAGATAAAATGAAAAATTCACGGCTCAAGGGAACTGTTCTTTCATGGAAATGTTCTTGAGATGACTATGATGTTCTCTCAATCTGACTTTAATGGATTTTCAGCTTCAGGATGTCTGAGGGGGGTCAATTTCCAGGGGAATTAATTCAACGTAACCTCCTTACGCAGACCCGTAGTGACACACAGTTACTCTGTGAAAGTGCCCATTTTTAGGGGGATATGTACATGAGCAAAGAAAGCTGGAAATTGAGACAGTTTTCCAAGGCCTTCAAACTGTTCTTTCCTGGCCTATTTGTTTTTTTCCAGACAAACGCTATCTTGTCCTGAATTGTCCTATAATTCTGCATTTTGCATATTTCCAAAGTTGGAGCCCCAGGATCCCTCCCTCCTGCCCTTGGTCAAAGGCAAAGCCAGGGCCCTGACTTGGATAGTGGAAGCAATAAGCTCCATGGCAGGAGAGAAGCCGTCATTCCAGGAGACCCGCGGACTTCTAATATCTTCTAATATTGGGACCCCAAACGTGAGGTTAAAGGAGCTGAGTGAGGGATTAGGGCCTGGCAATTGCACCTGCTATTTTTAGCTCCTGTATTTGGTTCCAGGTCAGGGGGGGGGGGGGGGGGGGAGGCGCTCATCCTCGCTGCTCATTGGTTTCCAATTGACAAAATGAACAGTGTGATGTTGCCGGCAGGGGAGCTGCTTAGTTAAAGGCAAAGGAAAGAATGTGGCAAACACGGTATTCTCGGCAGAGCCAGTGATGATAAGGGAGCCCAGAAATCTCTTCTAGATTTTTATCTCTGATTTGTGTGTGTGTGTCCCCGAGCAATCAGGCTATTTCTGTGACCTCAGCTTTCTCATGCATAGACAGGTAATAATGCTCTGTTCTCTCTACTTTCAGTGGATGGGCAGTGTGAGGATAAAATAGCAAGTTAATGAGATTTAAAATAGGAAGAAAATGTTTTTTGGAAGCCTTTAGAGCAGTCTGGGATTTTGAGAGTTTTTAGGTCACAATTAAATAGAAGGTATTGTTTTGAGAAAGATCTGTACAGTTCATATCGTATACTTATTGTTTGCTTGAGTGCTGTATTTATTTGACAATTTATTTTTCCTTTCTACACAAATATGGAGGAAAAATAGAGGCAAAGTAAGATAATAAGAACAAGCAAGCCTGAAAATGAAAGTTGCCTGTCATGTTAAGCCTCGGACCCATACTCTGACCCATAATTTAAACGGCCCTCTGATAGATTTGGAAGTGCACATTTTATGGGGTGACTGAAATGTCCACCCCGGCAAGTGCATTTCTCACATGGAGAAATAGTGCGATTTCATTTTAGGAAAACGCTGAGAGCACATTTCCTGATCACATACAATACTGAGGACATTTCCTGGAAAACCACTGGCCTTTGCCTGGGACAATTGCATCACACGGAGATGTTTGTGGTTCGGATTTATAAGCAATGTAGGATCTGAAGCCAATATATGACTTTTGCTCAGTACAACCAGGGGCCAGATCTAGAATGTGAGGCATTTTCCTACCTCTACCTTAGAAAAATGTTTTCCAGGTTTTGCAAGATTCCTCTTCTACCTCTCTAATAAGTCAGCAAATCTAAACAATGAGCTCCCTTCTTCTGAGAAAAACAAATTTATGTAGTTGACTCAGATTTTCATGAGAATATCCTGTGTGCCTTTTCTTTCTCTTATTCTAAAGACACCTCGAAAAGAGGGTATAGGGGGAACGACCACAAATGTTAATATATTGTCTAGTGAATTATATGTCAGAAATATTTAGCTTAGAGTGTGAACTCTGATGGAAGCGTTCTTTTCTCAATGCTATAAAACTCTGTATTCATTCTGGAAGGGCAAACAAAACTAATGGCAGTAGTCACCTGCTTTGGAGTAAAGGGAAATGGGCGGGAGGTTCCACTTTTTCATAGTTTTTGATGTTTGCACCTGTATTGATGATCCACACCCAAATTAAAATACTAATAAAAACATGTTTACCTAAGAGGGGAGGAATTGGCAGTGGAGAATGACGAGTTGGAAAGTTGTTGTTGTTGTTGTTGTTGTTTTAATGGAACCATTGTGATGTATTTGCACTTTTACAGTATGGATGAATAAATAAATATACATTCATAATTCAAAGAAACAAACAACGGGAAAAAACAGAAACAAAATCCTCTGTATACCTTATGCTCTGAGTAAGAAAGGATGAGCCACCTGCTATTTTCTCTTCTTTTTTTTTAAAAGACTATTTATTTAACAGTGAGATACAGAATGAGAGAAGGAACACAAGCAGGGGGAGTGGGAGAGAGGAGAAGCAGGCTTTCCACTGAGCAGGGAGCCTGATGTGGGGCTGGATACCAGGACCCCGGAATCATGACCCAAGCCAAAGACAGATGCTTAATGACCGAGCCACCCAGATAACCCACTATGTTCTTACACACTTGGATATCTTTTCCACGTGCCAAAGAGCTACTCCGTGGTGGTGGGATGAAGGGAAAGGGCAAAGTCCCTTTTAAAAGCCCAAGCCAAATGTGATTATGTAGCTATCTCTGTACAGACACAATAGGGTTACACATTCCCTGTGAAAACGCTACAGACAGATTATACCAGACAACAGATCATCCTGCACAGAAACTGTAAAGCCATTTTAACACTTACTTCAGATATCATTACATGTGACAAAGTATTTGAAAGATCAACCAAATAAACTGTTCCTAGGAAATGTTTCCAATAGAATACTTTTGGAATAATGCTGCTTTTCTTAGGTCACTGGGAATTGAATTAAGACACTGAGACATGGACTCAAGATGAAAACCTACATTTTTAGCTGAATATTTTCATAGAAGCCTCTGGATACTATAATATTTCTCAATCCTTTTTTTGGCATACAAAAAAACTGAAATAGATTGTCTGCTTTACCTGGTGGAGAATCTCTATGTGGGTATGATAAATGTGACAAGATTTCAAATTTAACAGGACATATCTATATAACCAATTATCTATGCGTTCATCCATCAGTCATTTATCTTAGTGAAGCTTGGTCTGAGATGCTCTGGAGATAGGGAAATGAAAAAGACCCCACCAGAGGAGGGGAGGCCGATGTGACAATCAGAGATCACAGGCTGGTGTGATAGGGAAGGTGCACTCTGAAGTTGGGCAAGGAGAGAAGGGAAACTAACACCTCCCCCGGAGAGTGGTCGTCTAGCGTGGACGGGGCAGAGCACACAGAGCCCTCGCTCTTATGAAGAAGGTAGCAGAGGTATGGAGTATTTGGGGAAGAGCCCCGAAGAATATGTAACTCAACCTGAAAGTGGGAGAGAGAAAGGAGAGATGAAGAGATAGAGAGGAGGAAATACTAAGAATACGGACTTTATGGGGAGGGGTGTTGGGAGAAGGGGGGTGGGGTTATGGACATTGGGGAGGGTATGTGCTTTGGTGAGTGCTGTGAAGTGTGTAAACCTGGCGATTCACAGACCTGTACCCCTGGGGATAATAATAAAAATATATGTTTATAAAAAAAATTTTTTTTTAAAAAGAATATGTACTTTACAAGCTAGCTGATAGTTTTTAGAACTGCATTATATTCACAACAAGCTGGTGATTGTACAACAAACAGAGGCTGGATTTTTGTCGTGAACTCGAGTGCAAACAGGGCCACTTCCCCTGCTATACTGGCAACAAGAGACCAAGGTTTCCCATCTTGTCTCCTACGGACATTTTACACTGGATTACTCTGCTGCAGGGAGTTGTGCAGTGTATGGTCAAATGTCTAGCAACATCCCTTGTCTCTACCTCCTAGATGCCAGGAGCAGTCCTCCGGTTGTAACAACCAAAAATGGTGTCTGGCCTTTGTCAAAAGTCTCCTGGGCGTCAATATCCCCACACCCCAACTAAGAACCACTGCCTCAGACTGAAGTAATTTCATCAAGTATTTTTAAAGTTTAATAAGCTACTAAGCTGCAAATGGAAAAATTAAGGTTGATAGAGAACCAACTTAAATATTTTCTTTCTATTTTGATTGCTGCTAAATGTATTGTGACGAAACTATCAAATTAACATGTCTAGAGGCTGGGTTTATTCTCATTTCCATTTGCCAGTCATAACAGTGTCTGAGACATAATCCAGGAAAAGGGCTCAAATCTGACATGGGCATCACTTACTCAGGGAAGTGAGAGCCTAGGCTAAATTCTAAATACATTTATTCACTTAAGCCTTCTTTGCAACAAATGTAATTTAGGGTGTTTCAGTCTTCAAGGCCACCACAGCTCCCAGAAAGAAAGTTGGGGACTCTGGTTTCCTGATGCCTCTTCCTGGCCTGCTGGCACAAGGTCCTGGAGAGGTGACCCATCTTTTTTTTTTTTTTTTAAAGATTTTATTTATTTATTTATTTGACAGACAGAGATCACAAGTAGGCAGAGAGGCAGGTAGAAAGAGAGAGAGGAGGAAGCAGGCTATCCGCGGAGCGGACAGCCCGATGCAGGGCTCGATCCTGGGACCCTGGGATCATGACCTGAGCCGAAGGCAGAGGCTTTAACCCACTGAGCCACCCAGGCGCCCCGAGGTGACCCATCTTTGATCATCTTCCTCTGCCCCAGACAGGAAACTGTCAAAAGTGAAGGTAACCTCTCTGCTTTTAAGTGCTGGAGCAAACTTAAGTCATAAACCATGATGCACTGGAAGGTACTATGTAAAAAACTGAACATTCTTTATTTTATCTTTTTGGGAAGAAAACAGGAAATTGGAAGAGGCATGTTTATACTTGAAACTCATTATCTAAAAAAAATGAAACCTTTAGGATGAGAGCTGAGTTAGGAGTAATGAGTCAAGGATGTCCTTAATCATGTGTAATTGATCAGATTGATTCTGCTGCCACTATAAAAATAATCGAAGTGGGTTTTTATTTTCTCTTTAGATGGTTTCTTCCATTTTTACTTCCAAAATGATATTAAGAGTTTTCCTAAACAATCACATATGCACATACCTACACATATATGCAGAAATGGCCCTCTCTTTTTAATGATATCAAATTAGAGCATATTCTACACGTTTTCCTATAGATTGCAATTTTTTTCTTAACAGTATATTATGGAGACTATTCTATATCAGTCCATAACACTGTAATTTGTTTTTTTAAATAGTTGTATAGTATTCCATTGAATGAATGTACCATAATCTATTTAATTAGCACCTAATGATAAACATGTAAGTTGTTTCTAGTGTTTTGTTGTTAAAAATACTGTAATGAATATCCATATTCATATAGTCTTTGTGACTTTTTTTTTAAGTCTTTGTGACTCTTAACATAAATTCTTAGAAACTGAGCTGCTGTGTCAAAGATATGAGGATTTAAACTTTTTTTTTTTTTTTTTACGATTTGTATTTATTTATTTGAGAGAGAGAGAGAGAGCATGAGTGGGGAGGAGCAGAGGAACAAGCAGATGCCCCACTGACTTTGGAGCCTGACGCAAAGCTTAATCCCAGAACCCTGAGATCATGACCTGAGCCAGAGTCAAGGCACTTAACTGATTGAGCAACCCCTTTGTTTTCAATACTAACAAATTATTTCCTATACAGGCTATTTTAATTTATCTTCTCACACTGTAAAGAGTGATTGTTTCCCGAGATCTCAGCTAGATAATATAAGACTTTCTGTACATTAAGAATATTGTTTTTAAATTTTGCATTCCTTCAATTGCAATTGAATATGAATATATTTTCCTATGATTAAGTAAACATATATGTCTGCAAACAACTTTTTCATGTCTTGGCAAGTCTGTTTTTTCTTCTTCCCTCTTCTTCCTTTTCCCTTTCTTCCATTATTTTCCTGTCTTGGTCTCTTTCTCTTTCCTCTCTAAGGACTCTCAGAAATTTACCTTTTATTTGATCATGTCTGCTGCAAATATTTTTTTCTGAGTTTGTTTTTGCTTTTCAACTTCCTCTATGGTAACGTTTCACATAGAAATAGTTAATATAGGCAGTCAATTGTATTCATTTTCTCTATGACTTCTGTATTTTTAACATTTTATTTATTTATTTACTTATTTTTAGAGAGCACAAGAGAGCAGGGGGAGGGGCAGAGGGAGAAAGAGAGGCTCAGGCCAATTCCATGCTGATTGTGGAGCCCAATGCAGGGCTCAATCTCATGACTCTGTAATCACGACATGAGCCAAAATGAGCCAAAATTAAGAGCCACCCAGGCGCCCCTCTATGACTTTTGTCTTATGCTTTGAAAGTCTTCCCTTACTTTGAGGTTAAAATGAAAAAAATTATTTTATGTTTTCTTCTGGTATTATTACGGTTCTACTTTTCGTCTTTAAATCTTTGGGCTATCTGGATTTTATTATTGAATATGGGTTGAGGTGGGAATCCAAGCTTTATTTTTTTCCATATGGCCAGCCAAGTGTCCCAACAACATTTCTTTCCTCTCCAGATAGATTTATCACCTTTGTCTTATACTAAACCTTCACATTTAGAACTATTTCAGAAGTCTTAATTCTTTTCCATTTATCTTCACGCCTTCATCTACCAGTAGCAAACTGCTCATAATGTTTTAATATATGCTTTTCGTTTACTGTTTTATTTTGTGTATTTATCCATATCTCCTTCTAACTATAAATGTGGTTTATTTCTAATCCTTTAGGTATAGTAACAAAGGTACAGGGTGTTAGGATACAACTATTTTCTTTTAAAGATTTTATTTATTTATTTGACAGAGAAAGAGAGAGAGCACACGGGTAGTGGTGGAGGGCAGAGGAAGAGGCAGAAGCAGGCTCCCCACCGTGCAGGGAGCTGGGCAGGGCTGGATCCCAAGACTCTGGAATCATGACCTGAGTGAAAGGCAAATGCTTAATGGATTGAGCCACCCTGATACCCTAGGACACAACCATTTTCATAGTGAGAACCTTTTTGGACATTTATACTAGTTTGAGAATTCCTAAACTTAAGCCATTGAATGCTCAGCTAGTTTTGATCATCTTTCAAACTCTGAGCATTACTTTAACTCTTAACACCCAGTTTATCTTTCTCATCTCACAGTTCACCTCAAGAGCTTGAAACCAAAGTCAGCTTGCTGATTATAGCAGGCATGAGGCGAGACGAAACAGTAGGGTCGAGTTAAAAGCCACATGGAAGGTCATTCAGACAGCTGAAACCTCCAAGCCTGGATAGCAAGCTGCCAGGTAAGAGGCCTAATACCCCAAGCTTACCATTTATGGGGACACAGGAACAAAGTTGTCAGGTAATGCAAAGGACTATTTGATTGTATCAGAGTTAAAAATCTAGACCTGACTAACAGGATCCTGTACCTAATTCAAACTCAACAGAGCAAGGAGTCCTGGGCCCTCAGGCAAGTCCCAGACTTGAATTCATAAAAAAAAAAAAAAAATCCAAGGCACTTTTAACAAAAGGGGTTACCTTTAAAGAAGGTAACTATTTATTGCTATAAAACCACAAATGTATGTCATGAATCTTCTTCCTTGTCTTCCCTTAAAGAGACCTACCCAGGAATGTTTCCCACTAGCCACATGAGTTCAGAGCGGGCTCTGGAGATCAGGACACTAGTGGAACCCATAGAAATCTGCATGGATGATCCTGGAGATGCTGGAGTGAGTCCATGCCCTCTGCAACCATTCTCTCGTTCACAGGAGGGAGTTCCTCACTTGCTCCGGGACTTCTAAATTGCTTATGGTGGGGAGAGGGATGATTTGCTGGCGTTCATATTTGTGTGTTGACATCTCACGGGTTCCAGATGGGTCATTTACTGGCTGTGCTACCACAGGCAGCTACTTGGGTTCCCTAAGCTTCAGTTTCCCTTTTTGTAAAGTGGGTTTTACAAAACCCTTAGGTTTACCTCCTCGGGTTGTTGTGAGGATTAAATGAGCAAGGACATTTCATGTACTTTAAACACGAACTGCCATATAGTAAGTCCTCAATGAATGGTAGGGTTGTTCATTGTTATTATCATTATTACTGCCACCATTTTGTTTAAAGAGCAGGATTCCATAGGGGGCAAACAGAAAATAACTTTATTGAGGGAGAGGTGGGGTCACTGGGTGATGGGCTTTAAAGAGAACACGTGAGGTAATGGGCACTGGATGTTGTACTAACTAATGAACCGCTAAATTGTACCTCTGAAACTAATAATACACTCTATGTTAATTAAATTGAATTTAAACTTAAAAAAAAAAAAGAAATAACTTTCTTTCCCTACTGCCCACTCAAACCCACTCTGGATGGCTAATATTTCCCTGTCCCTTTTGAAATCTAAAGTAGGTCCTAGGATACCTCCAGTCACTCTTGGGCACAATAAAGTTCTCTGTCACATATAGTCACAGAACAGTCACATTTTAGCAATTGCAATGTCCAGTTCTGTGCAAAAATCTACACTTGAAATTCATTTCCCCTTTCCCTGATGTCCGTCCTCATTCATTATGTGAGTCCACAAAGGGAAAAGTGTTGCATGGGCTTTGATTGGTTTTCTCTCTCTTTCCAACCTAGGCTTGCCCACCTCTGCACCCTGACTCCCCACCTCCCTATCCCACCCTTACCACCAGAGGAGCTGAGCCCTCTGTGATCTTCCTTGACTATCACCGGTTTTAGAGTTCTCTGGAGATAACAGATGCTTAATATGACTATTTCTGTCATGGAATGTTGCTGCAGGTTTCTTGGAGACCCTGTTTGGGAACATACTAGCAGTGCCCCTGACACCAGTCTGGGCAAGGTCTCTCTTGGGACTGGTCATTGTAGGCCCTGATGACCTCCCACTTTCTGCTTATAGTCCAGTGTCTCTGGTACAGGCCTTTCTAAAATGACTCCCGTGCCTGCCTCTCCTATTTGACCATCTTATCCATGGAAATCACATACCTCTCATCTGCCATCCCCGGCATGTCAGCTTGCTCCTAATGAAGCTACTCTCTTTGCTCTACCCACACGTTCAAAGTCCCAGCCTGGGATGCCTGGGTGGCTCAGGCATCAAGTGTCTGCCTTCGGCTCAGGCCCTATCCCAGGGTTTTGGGATTGAGCCTCACATCAGCCTCCCTGCTTGGTGGGAAGTCTGCTTCTCCCTCTCTACTCCCCCTGCTTGTGTTTTCTCTTTTGCTGTCTCTCTCTCTCTGGGTGTCAAATAAATAAATAAATAAATAATCTTTAAAAATTTTAAAAAAGATTTTATTTATTTATTTGACAGACAGAGAGATCACAAGTAGGCAGAGAAGCAGGTGGCGGGGGGGGGGGGGGAACAGACTCCCTGCTGAGCAGAGAGCCCGATGTAGTCCCAGGACCCTGAGATCATGACCTGAGCAAAAGGCAGAGGCTTAACCCATTGAGCCACCCAGGTGCCCTAAATAAATAAAATCTTAAAAAAAAAAAAAAAAAAAGACAGTCCCAGACCTTTAGATTTTTCAGAAATGGTGCCATACCCCTTTGACCCCAAACTCCAAGAGACACTGCGCAAGCTCTCCTTAATGCCCTTCTCAGGAAATACTCCTATTCTCTTCTCATTCCTTTTCCAAAGATGTCTTCCCCCTCCTTGCCTCTGTTACTGTAGGGTCAAAATGGTTCTTAGCTGCTTCTTTGCATGTCCTGTGGAAGCTGGTTAGCATCTCACTCTTGAATATGGGCATTCTTGCTAATATTTTTTCTCAGCTGGAATGCAGGACTGGAAAGAGTCTCTTTTAAGTATCTTGTTATACTATTAGTGTCATCTTCATAGTGTTGTTATAGGTTTGTTTGTTTTGTTTTTTAAAGATTTTCTCTATTTATTTGAGAGAGAGTGTGAGAGAGCATGAGCAGGGGTAGCGAGACAGGGAGAAGCAGACTCCCTCCTGACCACGGAGCCCAGTGCGGGGCTCCGTCCTGGGACTCTGGGATCATGACCAAAGCAGAAGGCAGATGCTTAACCAACTGAGCTACCCAGGTGCCCCTGTTATGGGTTTTTTTTTTTGTTTTGTTTTATTTATTTATTTATTTATTTGATTTTTTATTATTTTTATAAACATGTATTTTTATCCCCAGGGGTACAGGTCTGTGGATCCCCAGGTTTACACACTTCACAGCACTCACCAAAGCACATACCCTCACCAATGTCCATAATCCCACCCCTCCTTCTCCCAAACCCCCTCCCCCCAGCAACCCTCAGTTTGTTTTGTAAGATTAAGAGTCACTTATGGTTTGTCTCCCTCCCAATCCCATCTTGTTTCATTGATTCTTCTCCTACCCACTTAAGCCCCCATGTTGCATCACGACTTCCTCATATCAGGGAGATCAAATGATAGTTGTCTTTCTCTGCTTGACTTATTTCGCTCAGCATGATACGCTCTAGTTCCACCCATGTTGTCGCAAATGGCAAGATTTCATTTCTTTTGATGACTGCATAGTATTCCATTGTGTATATATACCACATCTTCTTGATCCATTCATCTGTTGATGGACATCTAGGTTCTTTCCATAGTTTGGCTATTGTGGACATTGCTGCTATAAACATTCGGGTGCACGTGCCCCTTTGGATCACTACGTTTGTATCTTTAGGGTAAATACCCAGTAGTGCAATTGCTGGGTCGTAGGGCAGTTCTATTTTCAACATTTTGAGGAACCTCCATGCTGTTTTCCAGAGTGGCTGCACCAGCTTGCATTCCCACCAACAGTGTAGGAGGGTTCCCCTTTCTCCGCATCCTGGCCAGCATCTGTCATTTCCTGACTTGTTGATTTTAGCCATTCTGACTGGTGTGAGGTGATATCTCATTGTGGTTTTGATTTGTATTTCCCTGATGCCGAGTGATATGAAGCACTTTTTCATGTGTCTGTTGGCCATCTGGATGTCTTCTTTGCAGAAATGTCTGTTCATGTCCTCTGCCCATTTCTTGATTGGATTATTTGTTCTTTGGGTGTTGAGTTTGATAAGTTCTTTATAGATTCTGGACACTAGTCCTTTATCTGATATGTCGTTTGCAAATATCTTCTCCCATTCTGTCAGTTGTCTTTTGATTTTGTTAACTGTTTCCTTTGCTGTGCAAAAGCTTTTGATCTTGATGAAATCCCAATAGTTCATTTTTGCCCTTGCTTCCCTTGCCTTTGGCGTTGTTCCTAGGAAGATGTTGCTGTGGCTGAGGTCAAAGAGGTTGCTGCCTGTGTTCTCCTCAAGGATTTTGATGGATTCCTTTCGCACATTGAGGTCCTTCATTCATTTTGAGTCTATTTTCATGTGTGGTGTAAGGAAATGGTCCAATTTCATTTTTCTGCATGTGGCTGTCCAATTTTCCCAGCACCATTTATTGAAGAGGCTGTCTTTTTTCCATTGGACATTCTTTCCTGCTTTGTCGAAGATTAGTTGACCATAGAGTTGAGGGTCCATTTCTGGGCTCTCTATTCTGTTCCATTGATCTATGTGTCTGTTTTTGTGCCAGTACCATGCTGTCTTGATGATGACAGCTTTGTTATAGAGCTTGAAGTCCGGAATTGTGATGCCACCAACTTTGGCTTTCTTTTTCAATATCCCTTTGGCTATTTGAGGTCTTTTCTGGTTCTATATAAATTTTAGAATTATTTGTTCCATTTCTTTGAAAAAGATGGATGGTACTTTGATAGGAATTGCATTAAATGTGTAGATTGCTTTAGGTAGCATAGACATTTTCACAATATTTATTCTTCCAATCCAGGAGCATGGAACATTTTTCCATTTCTTTGTGTCTTGTTATGGGGTTTAAGTGGGAAAAAATGCATGTAAAATACTTAGCATGGTGTCAGGCACATCATAAGTCCTCAATAAACATTAGGAGGTATTTATGTAACAAACATTTATATGGCATTAACTGAATAATCTAAGTGCTTTATAGGTAATAACTCTTTGAGTCCTCAATACAACTCTATCACCCTCATTTTATACACAAAACTGAGGCACAGAGAGGCTATATATCTTGCCCAATATTAAACGGCTGGTAAATAATGAAGCTGGGATTCAAATCCTGACCGTCTGGCTCCAGAGGTCATATTGTTAACCACTGTGTTATTTCCCATTCCTGATAATAGCTGTTGTTATCCTCATCATAATGATTATTTGATATGTATGAGACCAGGCTTATGTGAGCCTCTGGGCCAAATCAGTTTCACAAGCAAGCTGTCTGAATGTACAGTTTGACTTCATCTAATTTAACTACTCTCCCTCCCTAGGTCAGAGCCAATGGCTGGCCTGGTTTTTCCCAATGAGGGAAATGACTGAGAATGAATACACATAGGTCTGGTTCATAGATAGCTGCATTCAGTATTACATCACATTCCAGAAATTTCAGCTTTATGGATCCTGAACACCCGTGTGGGTATCCCTGAACACCAATGAGGATGAGGACGGCTCCTTCAACTTACCCTCATACGAAAAGGAGCATTGGCCTAGATCAGAGTTTATAGACACTTCTGTTTGGCCTGATAGGCAGGAACTTGGGAAGAGCAAGTTTGTTTACAAAGGAGGGACCTGTAGATCCTGTCGAGTGATTTCCAGCAGAAATAAGAGATCAATCATCCTCAGGGGGTATTACAGGAGTAAAGAACTAGGGACACCTGCCATCAGACAATTAGCCCTATTCCTTTGTCCTAAGCAAAGTCCCACTCCGTGTGGCTGATTCCTTTCCTCTTGACTTCTGGTGTATTTTCATAGTCAATTGATACAACTAATTCAAGCTGAGCATGCTTCCAAGGTTTGCAACAAGAAGAACTTAATACAATATTATCCTCAACTAATGATAACCTAAACTTTCTCATCCCTAATGGTTATGCATGTCTCTTGGTTCTGTTTCTTTTCATATGGCATTATCTAGAAATTCCAAAATATTATTAAATAATAGTGGTGATAGCAAGAATTCTTTTCTTGTTCCTGATAACGATAGTAATACCTCTAGAGCATTTTTGGTATGCTCTGTCCCTATCCCTCTGAGAATGTGATAAAAGCTAAGTCTAGAAAAATGCACATACACGCAAAATTTGTTGATAGTTTTAGAAGTTTCAAGGACTATGGACCACATAGAAAGTTTTTGTGAATTCCATTAAGTGTGTGGTTGGCTACTGACTTAAGATAATTTTTTTTACCATATTACTAAAGATTCCCTTGTGTGCTAGTTTAGAAGTAAGAATTTTTAAATGTATGAATTTCATAAAATATCTTTTTACCAATCAATTTATTCATATCTTCTTTCTCTTTAGCCTTCCTGATGCTGAATTATATTAATACACTTATCAATCTCAAACCACCCCTCATTCCTAGAATAAATTTTACTTGGATTTGATATATGTAGTTTCAATATTCTGTCAGGTTTAATCTGCTAGTGTTATATCTGAATTTACTAAATGCATCAAAATGCATGTCAGAAATACTTTTGAGCATAAAGAATTATAAGAACAGTTATTTTTTAGTTGAACCTCACTTGGCAAAATATACTGTCATCGAGGCATTTTTTCCCCTAAGCATCCTGGTAAAGATTAAAGAGTCAGAAGCTGAAAAAGAGCATCTGATCAAACTTACTCATTTTGCAGGTTAGGAGGGAGCTGTTTGGAGAGGTTAAGTGACTTGGACAAGATCACGCTGCTTAACAGTGGCAGGCGTTGGAGGTACAAGCACGTTGCTGAGGCTGAAAGAGAAAATCAGGGGGAAAGACTTGCCTCCATTCCAGTGGAACAGCACTTTAATTCTATGAGAGAGTGAAAAGAGAACCAAGATTTGTTTCTGAAACAGTGGAAGTTTCACAAAGAAATGATGTCAGCATTTTATGGGGCACCTGGGTGGCTGGCTCAGTTGGTTAAGTGAGGGAGTCTAGCTTTCAGCTCACGTCATGATCTCAGGGGCATGAGATCGTACCCCATGTGGGCCCCTTTACTGGACCTGGAGTCTGCTTAAGGTTCTCCCTCGTCCTCCCCCACTACCCCTCCTGCACTCTCTCATGTTGTCTTAAAAAATGATATAAGCATTTTAATAAATGAAAGGTATTATTATCCTCTTTGAGGGATTAAAAAATTATTTGGCTCGATTTTCCCATATCTTTCGGTTCCAACCATCTCACTTTATATGTGTGGAGCTGAAATTCTGAAAAAGCAGAGTTTCGGCTCCTTGGACAGTTTTCCCCAGTACACACCAGGGATGCCTTCCTGCCAAGAATGGACTCAATGCATTGCCAATAGGGATGAAAGAAACACAGAACAAAGACAAGAGGCTTTGAGGCTATATATTTTAGAGAGTCGCCAACTTTTAAAACTATCTGGAACTAGACTAACACATGTGTAGGACCCAGGCAAGGGAGGAGCTTCCTTTGCTTGCTATTGGTACAAGTTCACGCTGCTTGTCTCTTAGGGTCTCCAACGGGGTTCTGTGAATCCCGACCGGCTTTGTGCTCAACCTGTCTACCCACCTGCTACCCCAATCCCTTCCTTTCACCTTGTTAGCACAGAGCCAGCTGGAGCCTTGCAGAGCAGCACAGCATGAAGCTGAGGGGTGGGAGGGTGGGGGGGTAGGGGCAGCCCAGCTCCTGATTTCGAGTGTGGCCCAGGACTGACCGCGACATCTGTACTGTTTGAACACGTCAGTGAGAAACTCAGCCAAACTGGTAGTTTGGTGTCACATGGCAAAACAATCGGTGAGATGACTGATTTTTTTTTTTTTCCTCCCAACTGCTGTGCTGACACAGATTCTAATCTGATGGTACGTTTTTTTGAACCCTTGCTGCAAAGAGCACACTTAAAAAAAATTTTTTTTAACCATTTAAGGGGCTGTTATATTTACTATTGATGTGACGCTCCACTCTGTGCCACAGGTAGAGCCGCTAATATTATCCCAATTCAGTAGGAGATGAAACTGAACCTGGGAGGATTGGATCAATTTGCTCCAGATCTCACGGCTTGTCCGTGGTGGGGCTAGAATTCCCACCGCCTGGGGCCTGCCTCTGCCTGCCGAGTCTCCAGCCATGCAGCGCGGCCCCTGTTTCATGTGCATTTCTCTTCCAGAATGTGTACTTTCTAGAAAGAAAGTTGTATATGTTCGGGTTTTAAAATTTTAAATACTTCCAAATATTTGTGGAATATGGGAGCAGTCGATACATACATGTTATCTAAGTTGTAAACATATTTTGAGGAGGAAATTTATTTTCTTTCTTTCATTTTTTTTTAAAGACTTTTTCCCTTTATTTGAGAGAAAGAACACAAACAGGGTGAGGGGCAGAGGGAGAAGCAGGCCTCTTGCTGAGCAGGGAGTCGGCTGCAGGACTCGATCCTAGGACCCTGGGATCAGGACCTGAGCCAAAGGGAGGCGCTTAACCTACTGAGCCACCTATATGTCTAGGAAATTTATTTTCATGTAGATTTGGAAGATCACTGAAGGGAAATGGAATTCTTTTCAAAGTAAATTAATGGTGTCATTATGGAAATATTAATAAATTAAAGCCTAGTCACTTAAGTGATTATTTGGTATAGAGCCTGAATTTCTTTGAGTGTTTCCACCACACTGAAAGTACATCAATACATTAGCTTTCTTACAAAGTTAGGACATGATTTTTTAAATTTTTCATTGTGAAAAGGTTCAAACATACAGCAGTAGAGCGAAGAATGTACAGCCCCCGTCACCCCACATCAGCAAGGATCACTATATGGTCTCTCTTTTTTCCCTACCCTGGACTCTCCCCACCCCTTCCTTGGATTATTTTAAAGTAAATCCCAGACATTAAATGATTTCATCTACAACATTTCACTACATTTCTCTAAAAGATAAGGAAACTTTTTCTCAAGTCACAAGCTCATTATGAGACTTGGAAAAAGTTAACCGTAATTTCCTAGTATCATCTAATACGCAATTAGTATTCAAATTTTTCTGATTGCTCCCAAAATGTCCTTTAGAGTCATTTGTTCAAATCAGGATTCAAACAAGATTCACATGTCAAATGTGGCTGGTACATCTTTAAATCCTTTTTGATCTATAAAGTTTCTGTCACAAGAAATATTTAAATAACTGCTTCATGAAGAATTATCTGGCTTTTGAGGGAATAATTCTATTTATATGTACCATACTTGATTGATTCTAAGGCACGAATAATTGTAAGATGCATTATTATTTTATGTACCACTAAAAAATTTAAAACGCTGACAATTATAATTGTAAGATGCCACCAACTGTGAGCTATGTTCCAACTTCAGAGAGAGAAAATGGGAAAATATATGATTTTAAATCAATGAAATACGGTAGTTGGAAGACAGATAATTCACATGTCATTTTTTATTTCAAAATGAGGTGTGGGGGACGCCTGGGTGGCTCAGTTGGTTGAGCGGCTGCCTTCGGCTCAGGTCATGATCCCAGCGTCCTGGGATCGAGTCCCGCATCGGGCTCCTTGCTCCGCAGGGAGCCTGCTTTTCCCTCTGACTCTGCCTGCCTCTCTGCCTGTGCTCGCTCTTGCGCTCTCTCTCTCTCTGACAAATAAATAAATAAAATCTTGAAAAAAAAAAAAATGAGGTGTGGGAATGGCATATGGGCTGTGCAAAAAATCCTTTACACAGGGATGGTTTACTTCTTTTTTTTTTTTTAAGATTTTATCCATTTATCTGATAGAGATCACAAGTAGTCAGAGAGGCAGACAAAGAGAGAGAAGGAAGCAGGCTCCCCACCAAGAGAGAGCCAAATGCGGGACTTGATCCCAGGACCCCAAGACCACAACATGAGCCAAAGGCAGAGGCTTAAACCCATTGAGCCACCCAGGCGCCCTGGGATGGTTTACTTCTGTCCTGAAGCAGATACAGAACCAAGAGTGATTCCCGTCCTTGTTTTCAAGGTTGATCATATGTGGTAAAGTCCTTTCCCCTCTGAGTGCTTTGACGCCAAGTTTGGCATACAACGTGAATTTCTTAGAGTGTTTATGCCACATTTAATATACATCAATACATAATGTTTTCTACAAATCAGGGTCTCTGAGAAGGCAATGAAATGCTTACTCTTTGGATGACACGGACTTTAGGATGTTAGGTGAGCCCAGTTTGAAAAACACATATTCATGAGGCCACGCTGTCTTCAAAATGCAGAATGCAATGGTAGATATCTTTTGTTCTTGGTTTGTGTCATCACAGATGAGTGGTTAATGGACAGTCATATTCCTTACAACAGCTGGATGACACAGAAAGGAAAATGAGACTTGGAGAAATTCTATTTGGCCTCCAACGTGGTAGGTTTGGTTTTTACGTCTTAGAGAAGCTGACATCACAGATGTGTTCCTGATAAGGCAAGTGTCTACTTCAAAGAATTTGGGCTTCTACTTGTACCCTTTTTGTTAACAGGAGACTTCTGATAAGAAAGGGGGGGGGTGGGTAGGAAGGTATGTAATTGTATCACAGGTATGGATGAAAGCAAGCTCTAAACTCTTTTGCCTCAGGTCTCTGGCAATTTGCAATTTTCAAAAAGCCAAAAACTTTGATTTCTCCCCAGAGAGATTCCAACCTGTGGCTAAAAGTATTTTGCTTCTGGCTATCTCTGCTTGTAAGAAGAATCTGGATTGTTTATTGACCAAATCTGAAGTTGTCCAAAGGCAATTCACTCCAAGGACTCTGAGACCTGGGATATGGACATTTTTAAACAAGTAGATATGTATTGCCCAAATCTTTTCTGTGCATGTGCTCTCCGACATACAGAAATGGGTTTGTTTTAGCAAAACTCGAAAAACCTACTCTTTAAGGCACAATATGATCCAGAATCTCTCTCTCTCTCTCTAACTGCATCTCCTCCTTCTCTAATTCTCTTGCTTGCTTGTGGCCAGCTTCCCTGACTCTTTTCTCTTTCTAGAATGTGCCAGACATTCCCTTTGCCTTGGGACCTTTTCACTAGCCATCCTCCTCCTCTGGAACACTGTTCCCTGAGACAAAGCCAGAGCTCTGTCACTTCTCAATGAAAACCTTCTCAGTTCTTACATTTAAAATTACAACCGGTGACTCCATCCACTTATTTTGCCGCAACAGAAGATTCAGTGACCATCAGTAAGTCCCTTCTTCATATTAAAGGTTTCCAAAAGGTTATAAAATAATGCTTACCAACTGCACAAACTGGAAAGGCTCTTGTAGAGATAATTCTAAATAGTCAGTATATTTAGTGTACACGTTTCCTAAGTACGTCTCAAAATAACAGAATTATTTGGGAAAGAATTTTTTGGTCAAGTTCTTTTTTTTTTTTTTTTCCATTTTATTTTATTTATTTATTTATTTATCCTTTTTTTTTTTTTTTTTTTTAAATAAACATGGTCAAGTTCTTTTTTTATACAGACTCTCCTTCAAGTTAAGACAACCGCTTCACTCATGGTTGCTGGGCAAAGAATCTTGTCTTCAATCAGCTCATTAAGGTACCTTTGTAAGGATAGTATTTTTTTAAAAGGCACTTTGCCAGCTCGCTCAAACATAACATTGCAAATGGACAGCAAGAAAAACATGGCAAATCACTTCCATATGGCTCAGGGCAATGAGAAATTTTTTTTGATTAACAACACATTCAGTACAATAAAATAACTTCCAACTCTGCTCGAAAGATACTAACTTATCTGCTACATCTATTTGCTGTTTGATTTTTCATTGTTTTGACTCTCCCCAAGTGCTCCTCAACTCCCAATTGGTTCATTTTTAAACAGCAGCCTCTTCCAAGACAATCACCTGTTCCTATTTGTCAGCCCTATCAAGCAAATAGTTGCTCTTAACCTTATTTTAGAACCAGCTGCTTTAGACATATGTTTCAAAAATTCAAGGGATGGTTTTTATGGACTCATCCGTTGATAAAATCGTTAACATGTCATCTGCATATGCAAGTACTAGTTTAAACCTCTGAACTACTCTATTTCCTTCCACACCTGTCTAAATAGTAAATCAAGCAAGTTAGCTCACATCATAAATCTCGTCAAAGACTTTTAATTAATACAGAAAGGACAAAACAGGCACCCTCGCCTTAATGTTGTCATTATCTGGATCTCTCCATTCCTCCCAGACAGAAACTAATCACATCGTTTTTGCGCTCCTGACAAATTGGAAAGGTATGATGTAAGCCTTATATAACTTTAAACAACATGTCCTTACCCATCAAGAGCTATTTTTTCTTCTTCAAATAAAAGAGAATAAGACTCCAACTGCCTTTTACTGTGTGTTTTACAGTTTCTCTTGGTGTAACTAAACCATCTGTCACCTCTGTCCCTAACGCCTGGAATGAATCAAATCATCTTCCTTGCAAACATTGTTAATCTCACAGTAATCCCTACTAATCACTTTGTAATCAGCAGTCAGAGGGGCTAAAAGTCCTTGATTCTTAATCACAATATTTTAATCATCATTCCTGTGAGATGGCCGTTAGTAATCCCCAAATCTTGGGCTTATTTCTTCCCAATTTCCTAATTACTCCCTAGAACAAAGAACAGGAGCTCTCTAGATGTGAGAAACCAGATCTTTCTGGCTGGAACTGGCTGTGGGGAGACCATGCCTGTCCCAGGGTGGTGTTTCTGATGACTGTTGTTTTTGATTTTGGATATTGAAGACAGATTCTTATTCTTGTTTTTCTTTATTTTCCTTTTTATTTTATTTTTTTGTTTGTTTTTGCTTCTTCATTCATGTACTTAATCTCTTTTACCTCTATTGCACTTTTTACCTTGGTAAATTTTTGCATGAGAAACAACTTCTTTTTTTCTCTCTGCATCCATAAAAGTCTTTGGTTTCTGGGTTGTATAATTTCCTTTTTTATTCTTTCCCAAGCTGAGGAAATTTCCCTCTATTTCTAATTTGCTGAGAGAGCTTCTGTCATGAATGGGTATTGGACCTGGTCAAATGCTTTTTCTGCATCTATAGATAATGATGATATGAATTTCCTTCTTTAAACTGTTGGTGTGATGGATTACATTAATTGGTTTTTGTCTCGTTTGGATTTTTTTTTTTTTTAAGATTTTATTTATTTATTTGACAGAGAAAGATCACACGTAGGCAGAGAGAAAGGCAGAGAGAGAGGGGGAAGCAGGCTCCCTGCTGAGCGGAGAGCCCGATGCAGGGCTCGATCCCAGGACCCTGAGATCATGACCTGAACAGAAAGCAAAGGCTTAACCCCCTGAGCCACCCAGGTGCCCCTCTCATTTGGATTCTTAAAGTGTAATATTCTTACTCCTTTATATAACTTTACAACCTATTGTTTATTTTTCTTTCTAATTGTTTTCTTTGAAAAGGATGGAAGAAACTCATGAGGTAACTCAGAGGCCTGCTACCTTGTTAAATGGTTGAATACTCCTTCCTCTTCATTCTTAATTTTTTCTCCATCTCCAATTTAAGATTATGTGTCATTTTCTCAATTCACAATGTTTTTCTTGGCCATATTTATATAACACTTATCATAAAGTCTATTTTTATTCTTAAAATTCATGCATTTAATTTATCTTTAAAAACATTGCTGCAGACTACTCTGTGTTGGGCACAAAACAGAAACTTACTCACCATATAGTCTGAGGCTCTATATTGACTAAATACTTTTTGCCCAGAATCTAAGTTTAAATTCTTTACCTCAGGGGTGCCTGGCTGGCTCCCGTGTTGGGGTAGAACTTACTTAAAAAAACAAAAAAAGTTCTTCATCTTTAAGGAAACCATTGAGAAATGGGTCTTTTCCCTTGGTGACTTAAATAATAGTGATCACTTTTATCATTTAGAGTTTAGCTCCTTTTATAATCTCCTTTTCCTAAGCCTCGCCCTCTAGCATATTCATCAATTTATCAAGCATAGATTTGAGACTAAGTGTATTGTAATTATATTTTAAGGGAATGGCATGGAGAGTGAAGAGAGAGAAGGCCTGAAGATGAGCGGTCTTCTAGGGTCTAGCTTAGAAGAGTGGGCTCTGTTTCTCTCCCCTCCCATCAGAGTGATCTCCCTCAAACACAGAGCTGTTTTGTGTGTGTGTGTGTGTGTGTGTTTTTTAAAGATTTTATTTTATTTATTTGTCATAGAGAGAGAAGCGAGAGCAAGCACAGGCAGACAGAGTGGCAGGCAGAGGCAGAGGGAGAAGCAGGCTCCCTGCCGAGCAAGGAGCCTGATGTGGGACTCGATCCTAGGACGCCAGGATCATGACCTGAGCCGAAGGCAGCCGCTTAACCAACTGAGCCACCCAGGCGTCCCCACAGAGCTGTTTTTTTAAAAAACAATTTAGTGTTTTTTTTAGTATGCCCACAGAGTTGTGCAGTTATCACCACAATCAATTTTAGACCATTTTTATCATCCCGAAGAGAAGCCGTGCCCTTTCAATCTCACCACCCAATCCTCTCATCTCTTCATCCAGCACTAGAAATCACTAATCTGCTTTCTGTCTCTATAGAGTTCCCGAGTCTGGGCTTTTCGTATAAATGGAGTCAGACACTGTGGTCTTTTGTGACTGGCTTCTGTCCCTTACCATATTGTTCTGAGGTCCATCCATGGTGTAGAATGTAGACATACCACATTCTGTTTATCCACTGATCAGTTGGCGAACATTTGGATTGCTTCCACCTTTTGACCATTATGGATATTAACTGTATGCCCATTCATTTACAAGTTTTTGTGTGGGCACATATTTTCATTTTTCTTGGGTATACTTAGGAGAGGAATTGCTAGAATGTAGGGTAACTATGCTTAATTTTCTGAGGAACTGCCACACTGTTTTTCAAAAAGGCTGCACTATCTTACTTCCTTCCAGCAGTATAAGGGGACACCAATTTCTGCACATTGTTGTCAACATTTATTATTACCTGTGTTTTCTATCCTAGCCAAACTAGTGTGTGTAAAGAGCCCTCGTGGTTTTGATTTGCATTTCCCTTAGGACTAATGATGCTGAGCATTTTTTCATGTGCTTATCAGCCATCTGTATATTTTCTTTGGAGAGATGTTTATTCATATCCTTTGCCTATTTTTTAAATTGGATTATTTGTTGCTATTGACTAGAATATTATGTATTTTAGATATAAGTCTCTTATCACATATATGATCTGCATATACTTTCTGCTATTCTGTGCTTTGTCTATTCAATTTCCTGATGGTGTACTTTAATGAATAAAAGTTTTTAATTCTGAGCAAGTCCAATTTACCTATTTTTTTTCCTTTGATTGCTTGTGCTTTTGGTGTCATATCTAAGGAACCACTGCCAAAGCCAAGATAAGATTTAGCTTTTGTTTCCTTCTAAGAGCTTATCTTTTAGCTCTTACATTGATGTCTTTAATCCATGTTTAGTTAGTTTTTATATATGGTATAAAGAAGGGGTCCAACTTCATTCTTTCGCATGTAGATATCCAGTTGTCCCAGTACTATTTGTTGAAAAGACTATCTATTGAATTGTTCTGATAACCTTCTTAAAAAGCAATTGACCGTAAATGTGAGGATTTTTGTTGGATTCTCAATTTTACTTTATGTGTGTGCACGTGTGTGTGTGCATTATTATGCCACAACAACACAGTCTTAATTAAAAAAATTAAGTTTTAAAATTGAAAAATGTGAGCCCTTCAACTTTGTTCTTCTTTTTCAAGATTGTTTTGGCTATTCTAAGTCCTTTGAGTTTTCATATGAATTTTAGCATCAGTTTGTTAATTTCTACAAAAATGACAGCTGGGGTTCTGGTAACTATAGCATTAAATTTGTGGGTTAATTTGGTAAATATTACTGTCTTCGCAATATTGTCTTCTAATTCATGAACATGAGATGGCTTTCCATTTACTTAGATCATTCTTAACCTCTTGCCACAATTTTTGCAGTATTCAGAGTATACATTTTACACTTCCTTTGCTAAATTTATTCCTAAATGTTTAATTCCTTTTGATGCTTTCATAAGTAGAATGCTTTTTTAAATTTCATATTTGGATTTCTCATTGTATAAAAATAAAATTGATTTTGCATATTGATCCTATATCCTACAATCTTGCTGAATTTTTTTATTAGTTTTAATGGGATATGTCTGTGTGTGTTCCTTAATATTTCAGCATACAAGATCATGTCACTTGCAAATAGTTTTACTTATTTTTCACCTAGCATGCCTTTTATTTCTTTTTCTTGCTTAAATGCCCTGGCTAGAACTTCAGTTACAAAGCTGAATAGAACTGGTGAGAGCCTCACTTTCTCCCTGATCTTAGAGGGAAAGCATCCAGTCTTTTACCAGTAACCATGATGTTAGCCATGGGTTTTTCTAAATGGCTTTTATCAGGTTGAGGAAATTAGCTGCTCTTCCTAGTTTGTGGATTTTTTTTTCTTATCGTGAGGGTTTGTTTTTTCAAATACTTATTTTGCATTTATTAAGATATGTGGCTATTGGGGCGCCTGGATGGCTCAGTGGGTTAAAGCCTCTGTCTTTGGCTCAGATCATGATCTCGGGGTCCTAGAATCAAGCCCCGCATCGGGCTCTTTGTTCAGCAGGAAGCCTGCTTCCCTTCCTCTCTCTCTGCCTGCTTCTCTGTCTACTTGTGATCTCTGTCAAGTAAAGAAAAGAAATCTTTAAAAAAAAAAAAAAAGTATGTGGCTATTGTTAATGTTTGCTATTCTATCGTTATGGCAACATCACTTGATTTTTTTTTTTTTTTAATGTTCGACTAACCTTGCATTCCTGGGGTAAATCCCTTTTGGTCATGGAAGATAATCCTTTTATAGGATGCTAGATTTGATTTCCTCGTGTTCTCTTAAAGATTTTTGCATTTATAATCACAAGGGATATCGGTCTATAATTTTCTTTTCTTGTGATGCCTTTTCCTGATTTGGTATTAAAGTAAGTAATACCTCTATAATGATCTCATAGAATGAGTTGGGAAGTACACTTTCACTCACAAATTTTAAGATGAATTTATGAATAATTGGATTAGCTTTTCCATAAATATTTGGTAGAATTCACCCAGTGAACTCAGCATTGATATCTTTTTATCGTTCTGTTAAAAACACTTTAATGATTACCAACTATGAGTGAATTAGATACAACATCTGGTACCATGCTGTCCACAATGTCATAGTCTGCATTCCCAGTCTTAGGTTCTACTATTTCCAGCTAATATCCCACTGGCCACTACTGAGAGGCAACTTGTCCACAAGCTATCCTACTTCCTGCCTTAACTTATGTTCCTCATGTACTCTTATTTCTCACTAGTCAGACTGTCATCCTTTCTTAAGACATCTCAAGTTTACTTATACCTTGAAACCATTTCTTGACTTTACTGTCTAATTAGTTTAGGCTTTTGTGCAATTTTCTAGCCAACTTTCCTTAATAGGCATTTCAAAAATCTCTATCGATTTCCAGAGGGAATCTTACTTACTTAAAAGTCTTCACAATAGGCTTCTGTAATTGATTAATTTAAAAAGGCACCTTAATGGGATAAGCCCCATTCCAGTTAAATAGGGACCTGTTAGTTACTTTGGTAATGACACATAACTATCAAATGCTATATGGAATCCACTATGAACAGTATTTCTCTGTGAGTTCTTTTTCCAATGTCAGAATAATTAAAAAGAATTTTTGCTTGAGGAACTCATTATGAATGACTTCTCTGTGTTTCACCATATTTCTGAAGAAAATTTGTCTTAAAAAATTGATTCAGTGCTGGGGGAGGTTCTGCATGCCTTTTTGCTGACTTTCCAAGTCTCAAAATAATAATCTTCACAGTAGGGAATACCAAAGGAGCTAATGGCAGAGTTACAATGGTAATAGTTTTCTAAAAAGTATTTTTTCTTCCAATATCTAAAATAAAGTTGTTCAGTATTTTAAAGCTGATGTATAATTTAGTAATAAGCTATATTATCTTAGTGAATATAATATTTTATGTATAACATTGTTTTTCAAGTTCATATGAAGATTGCATTTTAATAGACTTCTGGAATGTTTATAAGGAAAAAAGAACTATATAGAGCCTGCTTGAAACCCTTTTCTGTTTTGCCATCTCTGTTAGGCTTACTACATTAGTGAGTTAAAACTATGACAGAGTGGGGAGCACCTGGGTGGCTCAGTGGGTTAAGCCTCTGCCTTTGGCTCAGGTCATGATCTCAGGATTCTGGGATCAAGCCCCACATCGGGCTCTCTGCTCAGTAGGGAGCCTGCTTCCTCCTCTCTCTCTCTGTCTGCCTCTCTGCCTACGTGTGATCTCTGTCAAATAAATAAATAAAATCTTTAAAAAATTTTTGTTTTTAAGTAATCTCTACACCCAACATGGGACTCAAACTCATAACCCTAAGATCGATCAAGAGTTACATGCTCCATGGACTGAGCCAGCCAGGTGCCTCCTAACATGGCAATGTCTTTTTTTTTTTTTTTTTTTTAAGATTTTATTTATTTATTTGACACAGAGAGAGACACAGCAAGAGAGTGGGAGAGGGAGAAGCAGGCTTCCTGCTGAACAGGGAGCCTGATGTGGGACTTGGTCCCAGGACACTGGGATCATGACCTGAAGTGAAGGCTGATGCTAACGACTGAGCCACCCAGGTGCCCCTAAAATGGCAATGTCTTAAACAAGGGAGAATTTTGTTTCTCTTGCATAAAAATACAGAGGTAGGCACTGAAGTGTTGGTTTCACAGTTCTGCTTTACAAAGTCCTCTGGGACTATAGCTTTCTCCCTTATCATCGGCTCGTAGTTATGATGTCATCAGAGAGAAAAAGATGAAGGAAAAGGGGGCAAAGTAACTGTACCAGCTTCCTTAGGAAGATTTCTACTACATCATATTTCATTTAGAGCTCATTGGCCAGAACTTAGCCACATAAAATCACCTAGAGAGGGGGCGCCTGGGTGGCTCAGTGGGTTAAAGCCTCTGCCTTCGGCTCAGGTCATGATCCCAGGGTCCTGGGATCGAGCCCCGCATCGGGCTCTCTGCTCCGTGGAGAGCCTGCTTCCTCCTGTCTCTCTGCCTGTCTCTCTGCCTACTTGTCATCTCTGTCTATCAAATAAATAAATAAAACCTTTAAAAAAAATTCACCTAGAGAGGAGCTATGTGCCCAGCTAAAATTTGGGGACCTGAAACTCAGAGCAAGGAATAGAAGATATTAAAGGATAATAGATCCCTTCTCTGCCACAATATTTTAACTCTATTTTATAAGTAAGGAATGTGAAGCTTAGAACTATTTAATTAACTTACCCAAAGCCATCTGGTTAATAAACGCTTTAGAGAAGATTTAAACCCAGATATGTCCTTCTGAATAGTCTATGATTTGGGAGCAGGAGCAAAAAGTGTGAGGTAGTAGTAATTTCTCTCAGAAACCTAATTATATTGCTTTAAACACTGTCTCAGTTAGTTATTGCCACACAAAAACCATGCCAAATTAAAACAAGAAGCACTTATCTAACTTGGGAATCTGTAAATTGGCTGAGCAGAGTTCTGTGATCCAAGGCAATCTTGGCTGCTCTCTGCTTGGAGGTTGGCAGGGGGCGGATCAAGAATTGCCTTGGTTGTGACAACTTGACATTGCTCCACATAGCCTCTCATCCTCCAACAGGTTAGCCTGGGCTCATTTTTATGGAATAGTAGAAGTCCAAGAACAGAAGCATGCAAGGTTTCTTGAGACATGTGTTCATCATAACTGACTCAATATCATTTCCATTGCATTCTATTAGCCAAAGTAAATAAGAAGGCCAGCCCAGATTCAAGGGGTGGGAAAACAGACTCCATCTCTTGGTGAACCACAAAGTCACACTGCAAAGAGCATGGTTAAAGGGAGACCACTAACAGCAGCTGTCAATGCAACAGTCTACCATCATGTTAATAATACAGAATTTTTGGTTGGAATTGAGAATAGTAAAGGTAATTTTCAACAAAAAAGTATGAATAATATTGTCTTCCTTTAACATGTAATCAATCATAGTTTTGTTTTGTTTTTAGAGGAATTCATGCTCTATAATAGGTCTACTCAGCAGTCATAGACACACACATGAAGTGAAGCATAGAAAAGGGTCCCTAGATGTTGGGATATTTTGTTTTCTGTCAGACTAAACCTGGATTAAGTATAGGAAGGGATACAGAGAGAAAGAGTCTGTGGCTAAAAATTTCTTGAATGTTCTGTGAAATTGTAATTTGTCCTGGATTACATTTTTCTCTGAACTATGTCTGTGTTAAATCTTAATAAAAAGTATATGAGTGTTCTCAGGTTCTTGAGAAAGAAAATGAAAAGAGTTAGGTTTGTTTTGGGGTTTTTTTGGGGGGGTGGTTAGAGGGCAGGCAAGGGCAGAGGGAAAAAAAGAATCTTTTTTTTTTTTTTAATGACCGTTGTTTTATTTATTTGACAGACAAATCACGAGTAGGCAGAGAGAGGGAGGAGGAAGCAGGCTCCCCACCGAGCAGAGAGCCTGATGTGGGGCTCGATCCCAGGACCCTGGGATCATGACCTGAGCTGAAGGCAGAGGCTTTAACCCACTGAGCCATCCAGGCGCCCCAGAGAGAAAGAATCTTAAGCAGCTGCATACCCAGTGCAGAACCCAATGCAGGGCTCAAGCTCATGACGCTGAGATCATGACCTGAGCCAAAATCAAGTGTCAGATGCTTAATGAACTGAGCCACCCAGGCACCCTGAAAAGAGTTTTGTTTCTTTGATTGTTTGGACCAGTTTGTTCATTCATTCATTTAGCATAAATGCCTTGCGTTCTCCCCATATACCAAGCACCATATTAGGCACGGAGATATAATGATTACCAAAAATAGAAATGGTGTCTAGGTTCATGGAGTATCCCTGGTGGTTGGGGAGATGAGACATAAATTAAATGATCTCACAAAGAAATGCATCATGACAAAATGTAAAAAGTGATATGAAGTAAAGGTTCATGATGATATGAGACTTTCTAAAATAATACGTTGATGTGGTCAAAGGTATTGAGGAAGTCTTTCTTGAAGAAGGGATGTTCAAGTTGCGATCTGAAGGATAAATCAGAATTAAGAGGGCAGGGGCACCTGGGTGGCTCAGTGGGGTTAAAGCCTCTGCCTTAGGCTCAGGTCATGATCCCAGGGTCCTAGGATCAAGCCCCTCATCAGGTTCTCTGTTCAGCAGGGAGCCTGCTTCCCTCTCACCCTCTGTCTGCCTCTCTGCCTGCTTGTGATTGCTCTCTCTCTGTCAAATAAATAAATAAAATCTTAAAAAAAAAAAAAGAAGAAGAAGATTTAAGAGGGCAGGGGTAGAGACTAGGGTTCGAGGCACAGAAACAGCATTCTAAAGGCCCGGAAGTTACAGAAGTTACAGAAACAGAAAGCCTGGCTCTTAACAAAGAGCTAGAAGAAAGGCACTGAGCTGAAACATGGAGAATGAGAGGAAGTGGGTTCTGAGGTGAGGTGGAAAAGTTGATGGCTGTCAGATTACATTAGGCCTTAGCTGATATAAGAAATCTTTAGAACCAAGAGGAGTCATAGGAAGTGAAATGAGCAGATTGGCAAATTTGAAAAAAATAATTTTGGGGGTTAGGTCCAAGATTGGTTACTCAGTGGCCAGTTAGGAGGCTATTGCCGAGTACAGGTAGAACATGACAGCTCGACCAGGATGGAGATGGAGGAGAGGGTAAGAAGTAGACCTATTCAGGAGATGGAGGGGATAGCAAACCCATGTAAAGGGTCAGCTATGAGAAGTAAAGAAGAGGAAGCTGTGGTATATTGAATCTTTCACCCCTTCCTACATCTACACTGTTGACTTTGGACTTGAGTATGTGGCCTGCTTTAGCCAATGACATAAACAGAAATGCCACTGTGCTGTTCCAAGTCTGGGATTTAAGCGACATTGTATGTTTCTGCTTTGCTTCTGAGTCTCAGCCACCATCATAAAAGGAACATACCCACATGGGCCTACGGGTCTGAGAAAGATGAGAGACAATGTGGAGTAGCTCCACCCCCAGATCTACATCAAGAAGCAGAGCATCCTGGAGGCTACAAGCTAGAAGGAGTGGCCCAATGAGCCCAGCCTGGTCTAGGCAAAATCCAAGTAAGCTCTAGATATGTGAGTGACAATAAATGAATGCTGTTTTAAATATTTAAATTGGGAGCTGTCTGTCACTCAGCAATAACTAACTGATACCATAGGGGTCCAGAGTTAAAGCTCCAGTCTTGGGTTTTAAGCCTGCAAAATTAAACAAATGGTGGTACCATTCACTTTAGTTAATCCATTTCCTGCTTCTACATGCCTTTCTGTGCTATAGAGATAGCAGAAACCACTTCCCTAGTTCTTTTCCTCTCATATCTCATATCATTTCCTCTCATATCTCCTCCTGTTACCACCACTAAGTTGCTAGAGCCAAAGGTAAGTAGGAAGCAAGGTGGGAGGGAGGAAGTCAGGGTGATGCTATAGACTGAACTGTGTCTTCTTCAGATTCATATTTTGAAGCTCTAACTCCTAAAGATGACTTATTTGGACACAGGGCTTTTCTAGAGGTAATTAAAGTCCTAAAGTTCAGGCCCTGATCCAGGTCCTTATAAAAGGAGGAGGAAACCCTAGAGAGTTTCTGCTTTCTTTTTCGTATTCTCATTCTCTTTCCCACAACTCCCATCTAACACACACCCAACTTGAGTACAAAGAAGAGGTTGTGTGAGCTCACAGGAAGAAGACAACCACATAAAGTCCAAGAGGGGAGGCCTCAGAACATACCTTGGGAGGTCCCTTGCCAGCACTTTGATCTTGGACTTTCCAGCCTCCAGAACTGTGAGAAATCAGTATCTGTTGTTTATAGCCCCGCCCCTCCCAAGGTATGGTATCTTGTTATGGCAGCCAGAATAGATTACCAGGGTGGGTGTGAGGCTGAGTGATAGAGAGAAGATGGGGGTGACAGTGTGGATGACAAAGGACAGCTCTGTTGGGAAGAGGCATTGGCTGGTAGAACATGAGCATCTCCTTAGAAGGATGTACTTCAGACAAGTCAGATACAATTCCTCTGTTACTGGCCTAACTGAAGTTCACAGAGTAATTGTCAACCTTTCCAAAGAACCTATATTTTAGCATAACAAGCAACCTTGAAAAAAGTTGCAAGTTCATAGTAAAGTAAGGGAATGCAGGAACATCAACTACTACTGAATCCACATATTCCACTGTCCCGATTAGGGGACTGCTCTGTGTCTGGGGCCACACCCAGGACAGGACTCCATACCTCATCCAAAGTCTGTGAGGAACCAGAGTGAAAAAGGTTGAGGTCAGAGGAGATTTTTCCTCCTGTTGCCCAATCCCTTCCACTAGCAAAGGCTGCAGACTGAGGTTCATGGGCAGAAAGAATTTCCATGATCTTGTTATTTGGCTTTGGGGTTTCTTCTTCTTGGTTGTGGATCTGTGCTGTGGTGGATATAGAGCAAAAGTGGCAGCAGTGGTGGTGGTGGTGGTGGTGGTGGTTGTCCAAAAGGAGAGATGGCCTAAAATCACCACATAGCCCATGTTAGCATCTTTCTTTCTGCTTTTTAGGGTGAAACACTTAGGACATGGCGGATCATAGTAACACCGCTTGCTGTTCTTTGCTGCCTGAGAATTTCATACCAGCAATTATCGCCAAGTTTAAGTATCAAGCCAAAAGAAGTTCTCTGCCCTGACACAGTTCTGATGAAGCAAATTCCATTTGTGAAGTGTGTGTGTGTGTGTGTGTGTGTGTGTGTGTGTGTGTATGGGAGAGACAGAAACACAGAAGGAGAGACAGAGGGCTGGTTGTGGCATCTCGTTCCTATAGCTGAGCTGTTGGCTGTTGGCTGGTCTGGTTTTGGTTTCCCAGTTCTTTGATGACATTTGACTCTGTTGCTTCCTTAGAATAAGGTCTTTTATAATTTCCTCCCTTTCCCTGCATGATTTCTGCCCATCACTGGGTAAAGCAGAATTATTCCTAATGGGTTTTCGATTTGTTCTTTGGAGCCCCCATTTTTAGCAAGCACACAAAAAACTATTCATCCACATGGCCACCTTACACTAAACCTTCTTTGTTAAGTTAAATTCTACAGGCTGGGCAGCATAAACATTCAAGAAAAAAAATTCATTGTACGGCCAGTTCTAAGAATCTGGCACCAAACAGTCCTCTAAGGTTTGTTTAAACAAGAAACATATTAAAAGAGAGACATTTCTTATGGTGATGATGGCTTGGACCACAGAAGTCACATATTTGAGTCCTGGTCCTTGCAAGAGCATTAAGGGGCCCATCAATGAAGCTTTCCTCCAAGGAAACACCAACTGGAAGGTTTTTTGACTTTGAGAGTTGTGCATTTTTTAATTTTTCTAAGGATAGTTCTGCTTTTTTTTTTTTTTTTAGGCTTAGCACATGTCAATCCTTGAGGAGAAGGTCAGAGAAAAGTGGCTGGAAGTGAAAATAATTTGCTTTAAGAACTCAGACCATTATTCTGTGAAATCATACTATTCATTGACTTTCAATCAAGTAGATCTTAATTTTCTAGCCTCTTCACTTAGTTCAGTCTCCCTACACAACTTCAGCATTAAGGATCACAGTGAGAAGAGGTGGGGTCAAGATGTTATTTTCCTGGGCTGCAACCCCATGACTTTCTCAGTCTTCCTTTCCCTGCTCTGGGCTGCTCACTCCCTATTTCCTTCTCTTCTTTTTTTTTTTTTTTTTTTTTTTACTTTATTTGACAGAGAGACATCACAAGTAGGCAGAGAGGCAGGCAGAGAGAGAAAGAGGAGGAAGCAGGCTCCCTGCTGAGCAGAAAGCCCGATGCGGGACTCGATCCCAGGACCCTGAGATTATGACCTGAGCCGAAGGCAGCGGCTTAACCCACTGAGCCACCCAGGCGCCCTCCTTCTCTTCTCCTCAGACCTCCGTTCATACCCACCTTGCTGCAAATCATTGCCCAGGTGTTCATTTCACCATGGAATTGGATCTTCTACTTCATATTTTGCACTGAAGCATACATAGATTTACAGGACGTTTAGAACTGACAGGGTAATTCATTCACTCATTCACTCATATATTCGTCATATGTTTGTGGTTTTTTGTCAGGCAGTGTTCTGGGTCCTTAGTAGCTTCTATTTGGGGCCGATTAGGAGGTCGGGGGTGGATGTGCAGAGAAGCCATTATAATCCAATCCAATTCTATAATGGAAGTGTGAGCAGAGTTCAGTGGATGCATAGGAGAAGTTGGTCAGTTTTCTGGGAGCAGACTGTGAAGTCTTCCCACAGCTAGCAGTGGGCAGGTCATATCCGGAAAGCAGGTGAAAGAAGAGGATTTCTGTTGGAGAGAACCAAATTCAGGAACCGCTGGTGACCGATGTTGCTGTAGGGTATACTGCGAACCAGGAAGCCACAGTCAATGGCCCTGAAATGGCAGGAGACCAGCTTGAAGGAGCTTGAATGCCATGCAGGGGTATTTAGAGTTTAAACTAGCAGCAAGACGTTTTAACAGATTCTTTATGTTAGAAATGATCACTCTGAAATCAAGGGATCTGGTTGGGGGAGGAGGAGGAATCAGGGAGATCCAAGTTAGGGAAAGGTAGAAAGACACTAGTGTAATAATCCAGGCAGTGGATGATGGCCTGAGCTGCGGCGGTGTGACTCTGCGCATAAAGGAGAGAGATACTCGGGACTGAAGGATTAACTGGGTGGGGAGATGGAGGAATCTAAAATGAATCCAGTTTTCCCTGGCTTCATTAATTGGGTAGATGGTTGTACCGTTCATCGACCAGAAATCTGGATATTTACAGAGTGGTTTAGGGCCTGAAGAAAATGACAAATTTGATTTTGTGCTTCTCAGGTTTGAACTGAAGACACAGAGTCCAGGGAAAATGGATGGCACCAGAGTGAGAGAAGTTTGAGAGAAGAACGAGGTTGGAGTTGTGGGGTGGTCCACATTTAAAGATATCATTAGAGATGATCTCCTCAACTCTGAATATTCTAGCTCCTTCAGCTAGATGATTTATAAGGTCTAGATGAGGGTCTGAGGTTCTGTTTTTAAAAAGTTTCGCAGGGGATTCTGATCAGCAGCTAGAGCTAAGAAGCGTAGGTCAAGTCCCACCTTATTCCAAGACAGAGCAGGAGACAAGGTCTCCTGGTGTGGGATGACTTTCCCAAGATCATAGATTTCCTTGAGGCTGATTGAGGCTCTGCTTTGTACTCCACTGTCCTTTATCTTCTGTGGTGCTCAAGGTCTCTACCAGATCCCTTTGTCTTATTTAAATTTTAAAACACTGCGGATGGGGCATCAGTTGGTGGTTCAGTTGGTTACGTGTCTGCCTTTAGCTGAGGTCATGACCCCAGGGTCCTGGGATTGAGCCCCATGTTGGACTCCTTGCTCAGAGGGGAGTCTGCTTCTCCCTCTGTCTGCTGCTCCCCCTGTTTGTGTGCTCTCTCTCTCTCTCTGTGTGTGTCAAATAAATAAATAAAATCTTTAAAAATTAATAATAATAAAATAACCCCCCCTGGGGATGGTCAGCTCTTCCTCTTGCATTTGCAACCTGCATGTCAGTTACAAGGGCATATCTGTCCAAGCAGTGGATCTGCTAGATGGAGAGAGAGATCTCTCACAAGTTCATGCCACTGGTTTCCTAACAATCCTGTCTTGCAGAGCACACTTATCAGTAGAGGAAAAGTGGATGTTAGGGGCTCAATCTTAAAAAGCTGCTAGCGGCTTTTTGTGGAATCTGGTCTTTAACCTAACATCTTCCTATATAATCTGGCTCATGGATTAGAAAAAATGCCTCTATATTTTAAGAGATGCTCAGTAGGAGAAAAGTGGGCCCAGGATCCACAAGTCTTCTTTCAAGAATTTATGGATGATATAGAAACAACAACAAAACAAAACAAATCACTATGTTTAGGAAACTTAGAATCCCATGGGTTGTGGGAGACCATACTAATGAATATCAAGATTTCTCTTCAGTTCTTCTCTCCTTTGGAATATGCATCCCCTTGGAATCAGTCACAATCATGTGACTTGCTTTAACCAAAGAGACTGTAGCATAAGGAATGTGTATCCCCTCTAGACAGAGGAAACATGTGAAACTTTCTGACCCCCACACTTTGTGCCCCTGCTCCCAGCAAACCCCAAAAGTTCACACTGAGGTGATGGTGTCCCAAGATGGTAGAACTTCTGTGAATCTGGACCGCGGAATGGCCATGATGATCAGAGCCCCACTGCTGGTCAGGGTGGGCGATGAAGCACAAATAAGAAAAGAAAAGCCAACACCATTGTTTTAAGCCACTGAGATTTTGGGGGTGATCGGTTTACAACAGCACAATTTAGCTTAATCTGACTAATGCACTGATCTAGAGGAAATATCCACAGGAAGTAAGCAGCTGATAACTCAAACCCAGAGGTGCCACAAAAGGAAAAGATTTCTGCAGGCTAGAGTAGTCAGAGAAGGCAATGCTGGTCAGCCGGAATAATGGGACACAGGCCGGATGGAGTTCAGCAGAGAGAAATTCAGGGTTATGCACTTGGATCTGAAAAGTGAACATATTCAAAGGCAAGGTGCCAGCCACTCAAAAGCAGTTGGCTGGAAAATTGAAAGTATAGCTTTAGTGGATGGCCTGTTGACCGGGAGGAATTGTCACAACCCTGCAGTTCTGATGATTAAAAAAAATGCAAGCAGAGAACTGTGGCAAATGAAAAGCATGTCTGTATCATGAGGTAATTGCTACATGGTTCTGCACTGATCTGAGCTGTAGCAGAGAACTGGGGCTGGCTCTGGTCTCCGTAGCTCGATGGGATTGAGAGAACCTGAAGAGAGTTCACAGCAAAAGCCAAATTGTCATTCAGTGACCAGCCAAGAAGGGCTAGAGGACCTGGGATGATGCAGCCTAGAGAGGAAATGCTTTGGGATGACTTAAGAAGCATCAACAATGGACATGGACTTCAGAGGAACCACTGCATGGAGGGGGATGGCTGCTTTTACTCTGTTGCCAAGAGCACACACACACAAACGGACTTATTAGAGTTAAACAAAAGGAAGAATTCCCTCCCCCAAGGGTTGCCTGACATCAGATAGGGTTGGAGATTTCTCTCTGGAGGGAGTTACAAAGATCAATGTTCTTTCTAATGTAATGGATTCAGTGGGTCCTTCCTGAAGCTAGAAGAGGTTGGAAGGTTCTCAATCTCTTTTCTGCCACAACCCAGATGATGGATAATGTGCACCGGGGACACACTCCCATGGGCATGCGAACATTTTACGCAACACCCAGCATCCTACTGGCAGCTGTATTTCTTTCCTTCCTCTCAAGAAAACAGACCAGAAAACAAGGAAGAGCCATATTATGATCAGAATAACCTCAAATCCTCTTAAAAAAAAAAAAAAAGGTAAATGTTTTGTAGATATCAATACTTTGACTATTGTAAAAATAACCTGTGATATGGTCATTCAACATTCGTTGAACAAATCATTATTGAGGGGTGTGTGGGGTGGTGGGGGTGGGGGGCATGTTTAAGGCTAAATTAACACACGGTTACAATCTGGTGTGATAATGCTATGGTAATGGGAAATGTGATACACTGGGAGATGGTGGGGAAGGACCGATTAGTCTGTACTTGGAGGCATGCAGAAGGCCTCCAAAAGAAGGTATGTACAAGTGGAGATCCACAGAAGAGAAGAAAGTTGATCAACAGAAGAGGAAAATCAGGAAAGCAGAGAGAACCTTGTGTGTGAAGGCTAGGAGGCTGGAAGCAGAGGGAGAAATAGACAAATGGGAAGATATTTGGACACAGCCCAAGGGGAACGGGTGATGGCAGGAGATGAGGGTAGGGTGCAGGAGGCTAGACTCTCGGGGTCCCATTGGCTGCGTAAAGAGGCTTGAGTTTCATCCTGGGAGCAGAGTGGGGGCAACAGAGCTGTTTGAAGCAGGAAAAGGACATCATCGAGTTTATACTTCAGAAAGGTCATTCTGGCTAGAGGGCAGAACATTGATTAGAAGGGCTTTGAAATTAATCTGGATTTGAATCTATGTTCTGCATTATTAGCTCTCAGGTTTTTGACAAAGGAAATCTCCCTGAAAATCAGTTTCCTCATCTGTGAAATAGACATAATGGTGTCTCTCTGACAGGGTAAGTGATGAGAACAAATTCAAATACTGTATATGAAAGGCCCGTGAAGTGTCTGATACCCCGAGAGGGTTCAACAAACACCGGTTCCCTTCTGTACGAATGAATTAATTGTCAATTAGCAAATGACCAATGCACTTGACACAGTACAGAATCCAATAGTTTTTTCATTTGAGAGGGATTATTACATGAGTAGTTTCTGCAGTCCTCTTAAAACTGTAGAGACCAGACTAGATTTTCCTTCAGTCCTTTAATCATCTTTGTGGTTCTTTGTGGAACACTCTCCAATTTTTCAAAATTCCTCTTCAATTGTGGCGACCACAGCTAGATTAGTCACCGTAGAGAATTCCTTATAATTAGATCAACACTGTGCAGTCGCTCGGGCGGCTGGCTCAGCCATGTAAACCCAGTCAGCCGGTCCCCGTCGACAAATAGGTTGTGTTCCAGGAGTTCATTAGTAAGTTGGTTGTTTGGAACACAGAAAGCCTTTCCCCATAGAAACAGAATTATAGATGGTGGCTTGTTTCCCAGGCCAGTGCACAAAAATCTATTTAATGCACATGCAGCTGAACCAGGGCCTGGCAATAATAGTCCCTCAAGCCCTTGACTTGCTTAAGCCCCAGTGGAACTCCTAGTCCTACGGAGCCCCCAAATCCTCTGTGCCCTGGGCTTCTAAGCCTGAGCCCTCTGACGTGGTAAGAAGTAGGCTGCTAGCTTCGAGAGTGAGGACCATTTGCAGCACGACTGTGAAGAACACTTCTTGGATCTAGGCCTTCCCCTGCAATTGTGCTGACTATTATATAAGCAAGTAATCAAGAGCTAGCTTATGAGAAATGCATCTGTAATATGCCGGATACTTGACCTAAGTGATCTATCTAAATTATCTACATTCCGCACAATAATTCTGTAAGGAAAATATTCTTCTGCTCATTCTTCCCGTCTTGCCAGTGACTTAAGATTGTGCAGGGCCCAGGGAAAGGCAGGTAGAAGGGGGCAGAACGGTGTGGGAACCCGGGTTTTCTGGCTTGCAAAGCTAAGAGCTTTTCACTGCACAACACTGCCTCCCAGTGGAGAGTACTTAGCACATAACCTAGCATCGCTAAACCAGCTATGTATAATCTAGCGAAGTAACAAGTTCTTCATTCATACGTCCAACAAAGAATCTTTGAGTGCTTCCAATGAGCTAGGCCTTGGGAACGCAAAATCAAATTAGAGTTGGCGCTCTCGCAGAGTAGTTGGGAAAAGGAACAAGTAAATCAATGACTGAAATCAATGAGACAAGGATATGATCAAATTAAAAAAAAAAAAATTACACAGTAAGCCAGAAGAGAGATTAATAGGACTGGGATGGTCATGATGGTAAACTAAGGAAGGCTTCCTGGAGAAGGTGAGATGAGCTGAGTTTTGTTGGATGAGCTGGAGTTAGATGTAAATCTATATGACAAATGGTCAAAGACCATTCTTTGAGGAAGGAACAGCATGTTTAAATGCAGAGGGATAGGAAACCCACCAACTATATGTTAAGCATTTATTTGACCCATCTACATTTGTGGTAGGTCAGCACCATGCAAAGATAGAGTAGCTGAGAGCCTATCTTGGGAGACAGACAAGTGAAAATAATATTTAACATAGCTTTAATTTGCTTCTCTTTCAAAGAGATGTTTTTAGATTCTTTACATATTAAAAATATATATTTGTGGGTTTTTTCCTGTGAACTGCCTGTATTTGTTGATTTTTCGATTGGGTGTTGGTTACTTAAAAAATAATTTGTAAGAAAATGAAAAAACTAACTTGAAACTATACCTGCCTCCGTCATGTTAATTGAAGCTTTACAAAAGCCAAGATATGGAAGTAAGTGAAGTGTCTATCAATGGATGAGTGGATAAAGAAAATGTGGCATATGTGTACAGCAAAATATTATTCTGCCTTAAAAAAGAAGGAAATCTTGCCATTTGCTCATTCAAGGGCATTATACTAAGTGAAATAAGTCAGACAAGGGTACGATCTCACTTACATATGAAATTTAAGGAAGCAAAACAACCAAACTCATACAGAAAACAGGAGGAGGGGGTGGGTAAAATTGGTGAAAGGGTCCAGAGGGGAAAAATTTCAGTTATAAACAGAAATAAGTCCTGGGGAGATTATGTACAGCATGCCGACTATGATAATAATAGTATATTGTGTATTTAAAAGTTGCTGAGAGAGTGGATCTTTTTTTTTTTTTTTAAGATTTTATTTATTTATTTGTAAGAGAGAGAGAGAGTGAGAGCGAGCACAGGCAGACAGAGTGGAAGGCAGAGTCAGAGGGAGAAGCAGGCTCCCTGCGGAGCAAGTAGCCCGATGTGGGACTCGATCCCAGGACGCTGGGATCATGACCTGAGCCGAAGGCAGCTGCTTAACCAACTGAGCCACCCAGGCGTCCCGAGAGAGTGGATCTTTAAAGTTCTCATCACAAGAAAAATATATTTGTAACTATGCAGGGTGATAGATGCTAACTAGACTTTTTGTGGTCATTCTGCAACATACACAAACACACACACATACACAAATTCTGCAACATAATGTGAATCATTATGTTGTACACCTGAAACTAATATCATGTTACGTATCAATTATATCTTAATAAAAAACTGATTTGTAAGAGCTCTTAATTCACTATATGATCATTTATCTTTTTTCTTTATTTTTAAAGAGGGATGAAGGGGCAGAGGGAGAGGAGAGACTCTTAAGCAGGCTCCTCGAGCAGATGGACTCTATCTCAGCACCCTAAGACCATGATCTGAGCCCAAACCAAGAGTCAGACGCTTAACCAACTGAGCTACCTAGACGTTTCCATCATTTATCTTTTGATTTACAAAACAATCTTCTTCTAAAAACGTTCCCCAGCTCTGATTATTTTTTAAAAATTAAATTCTCTTCTTACCTTTACATCTTTGATCCGGCTGAAATTTGTTGCAATCGGAGAAAAGTGTGTGGTAGCGCCGGAACTACATTTCCCAGGGTGCCTTGCAGCGTTCGTCTTCCTGGCTGGGAGAGGAGAGGCCTGGGGCCGAGAGGGGGCGTCCCCGTAGTGTGAAACAAGTCTAACAGAGCCGGGGTCCGCGTGGGGTTGCAACTGGAATGAAGGTGCCCATTCACACGGGCGGGATACGGCATAGAGCAGCAAGTACAGAACCAACTGCAAACTGTCTGGTGCCACTTCACTGTCCCTTCGTCTCTGTTGAAGGAGGATCCGGGAAACACCAGGTGCTAACGTGGCCCACCGCGGCAGCCTGCACGCGGGCAACAGGGAAAAGGTCCAAAGGCCGGAAAGGGCAGAAAGGGCCGGAAGGGTCGGCGGGGAGTGAGCTTGGGAAGAAAGGACCAAGCAAACCCTTCAGCCCGCCAACACACACACCCCCCACAACAAAAGCAAAGAAAGGAAAACAAAAGCCGCCAACAAAATCCCAAAACACATGAAGAAAACTAACCAACTAAAAGGAGATAATTTAACTGCTAATAATAAAACCACTGGCAGCCTCTGCACCAGTCTCTCTTGAATCTATCAGGACTCACCTCATTATGCCTTTAGCTCTGTTCACTCTTTGAAGCCCCCAGACACCAGGTCACTCCTCCTCTCCAGCCCTCCTAATCTCCACACAGGTATCACAGCTTCCTCGTTCTGTCCTGTCCGTGGCAACGATGCCTCGCCGAAGTCCTGAAACCCTTACACGAGCCCTTGGGCATTAGGCAGCCCCCCTATACTCTCTACCTCATTCCTGAATGTTCTCAGCTTCTTGCCCTGGACAACATATGCATCTCGCCTGAGGTCACGGCTTCCCTGTTGTCCTCTTCCCAATCCCCTGCACCCCTGCCTGGCGCCCCTGAGCCAGGAGGGGCCCTCCTTCCTCCTCGTTGAGGCTTCTTAGCCCATTGCTCCGCATCCTCCGTAGATTCGCCTGGCTTTACTTACTACACAGCAATTCGTAATTGTTCTCACAAGGTTGTCTCAATATCAAAATTACAATAAAGACAGACATTGGCTCACTTTTTATGAAACGCAAAGATTTGCAGTGTTTTTACTTTTTGTTCCCTTCTCTGATCACTGTCTTCAAGAAATTGAGATCGTGTCATAAATCCTTTCATCCACAATTTACTCTATCAGAGAGGTGCTAACCTGTAGGGCTTGATATTGGCTTATCTTAAATTGATCAGATGGCATGAAGCCATTGACCTCGAATGCTGTGGTAAAGAAAGCTGACTGAAAGCACGGAGTGTGATGGTGGGGATCTCGCTTATTGTATTACCAGCATCTCCCAGTAAGACAATGTTCTCAGATCTCAGAATCAGAAATTGTGCTTTTCATGAGCACGTGGCTTATTTTTATCTCAGAAACCTGGATGTTTTCCATTTCATAATGTTAGTTCCCGGGAAACTTAGAATAAATTTATTCTGTGTTGTTTATATCCTTGGAAACAGTCTTGAGCCCATTTAGAAATGAGATGAAATAGCAATCAATGTGACAAGGCAAAGATGTCTTTTAAGTCAATGGTGGTGACTTCCAGGGAAATAAGTGAGAGTAGCAAGAGTAAAGAATGAAAACAACTTTTTTTTTTTAAAGGTTTATTGGGGTGCCTGGGTGGCTCAGTCAATATGTGCCTGCCTTCAACTCAGGTCATGATCCCAAGGGCCTGGGATCGAGCCCCATATCCAGCTCTCTGCTCAGCGGGAAGCCTGCGTCTCCCTCTCCCACTCCACCTGCTTGTGTTCCCTTTCTCATTGTGTCTCTTCTACCAAATAAATAAATAAATAATCTTTAAATTTTTTTTTTTAAAGTTTTATTTATTTTATTTGAGACAGAGAGAGGGAGGGAGAGATAGAGCAAGTGTGGGGGAGGGGCAGAGGAGGAGAATCCCGAGCAGACTCCCTGCTGAGCATGGAGCCAGGTGTGGGGCCTCAGTCTCACCACTCTGAAATCATGACCTGAGCTGGAACCAAGAGTCAGATGCTTAACTGACTGGGCCGCCCAGGTGCCTCAAGAGAGAAAATAACTTTTACTGTTTATTCATCTGTGTTATTTGAATTATTTAAGTATGAATTTCTATATTATTTGTAGAATTAAAAGAAGACAGGTATACATCGAAAAGAAAAAAAAAAGTAGAATATATTCAAGAGGTAAGACAGAACTTCCTAAGTAAGATGGGAGACCCAGAAACCATACAGAAATAAGGGACAGTTCTGAGTCAAAAATTAAAAACCTTTCCAGCAAAAAAAAAAACCAAAAAATAAAAACAAGTGCAAACATCAGTGACGAGTGGGAGACAATATTTATCACAAGTATTCTGGACGAAGATTAAGAACCCTAAAATAAATGAGTTCTTAAAAATTAATAAGAAAAAGAAAAGAAACAATAAAAATGAGCAAAGGATTTACACAAGCATTTCACTGAGGAATGAATTATAAGGGACATATAAGTGTATACTAATTGAACTAATAATTGAAGAAATGCAAATTAATAAGAAAGTTTTTTACCTATTGGATTGACAAAAATTCAAAAGATGCAACTGATATATGTTTAACTGATGTAAGTGAGGGAGAAAAGGCATGCTGTTGGTGGTTATATAAAAGATCCCAGCACTTTGGGAAGATAGTTGTGTACTATATGACCTATACCAGCTCCATTTCTTGGGCTCTCTTCTACAAATTCAGAAATACGTATGAATATATACACATACATACACACACACACACATTGTAGTACTATTTATAGAAATACAAATAATAGAAATGATTTCAGTGATCATAAATGGGGATATCCATTAATACTAAGCATCTAGTAAGGAAAATGTGGTTGCTCTCTCTATGTCCTCACCTGAAAAGATGCCCATGATGTATTATTAAGGGAAAAAAAGCAAATTGCAGATTAATATAATCCAAGTTGTGGTACTCTCCTTGCCTGTAAAAAGGGAATCTTCATAGAGTATGAATGTGTCTGTATAAGCAGAGAAAACTTTTGGGAAGGACACAAAATGTTGGATAGTGGTCTCCCATGGGAACGGAAATGGGTGTGGAGAGTAAGTGGGGGCCTTTTCCTTTTCATTCCATATACATTTTTCTTCAAAAGCAGTGAGCCTCGGGTTAATTCCTACTTGCTTTGGTTAAGTCTTTCAGTAACCCTCAAACACCACTTGCTTCACACACAATGCCAGTAGATTGGGGATTCTTTCTTTCTTTCTTTTTTTTTTTTTAAATTTATTTATTTGACAGAGAGAGAGATCACAAGTAGACAGAGAGGCAGGCAGAGAGAGAGAGAGGGAAGCAGGCTCCCCGCTGAGCAGAGAGCCCGATATGGGGCTTGATCCCAGGACCCTGGGATCATGACCTGAACTGAAGGCAGAGGGTTTAACCTGCTAAGCCACCAGGTGCCCCTGGGAATTATTTCTTAATCTTAGCAATTGTTTGTTTCTTTCTTTTTCCCTTGTTTACAGTGGAAAAGTTACCTTGTTTTAAGAGGTAATAGGTGACAAAGCATATTCCATAATTAATTAGGCTATGGGATCAATTAAATAAAATAAAAATAAACCAGTTCAAGAGTATGTCATTAACAATGTTTGTTCAAAGGCAAAACACTACGAAAATATGGCATGGGGTAGGTATTTGGTTTTTGTGGTTTAAGGAGTACCACTTCGGTGACAGGGAAATAATCAAAGGCTGCCTAGGTACACTTGCAGACATTGTATCTCTTGATGGTGATGATTGGTGGTGGTGGCGACACTACAGTAACAGTAACAGTATTAGCTCAAGATTGTGCACCCTGGGTCTCTTCCTTATGCAGAGACAAGAGGAGCCCTTTCCTGGGCCTTGCTGTGATCCACTTAAGCCTATACTCCTTCCCATGGCACAGAGTCCATATGGCCCAAAGTTCCCCCGCCTGGAGTGTGTTCCTGGCCTTCACATCCAGGGAATAGATGAGTCTTGGTGTTAAGTCTGCTGTCTCAGATGTAGGCTGTGCTGTAGGTATGTGCAGCTCTGGGTCCAAAGTCTGGCCAAAAGGAGGTTGTTTTCAGGGATGAGATGGAACTTGGACGTGTGGGTTGGAAAAACATAGGGGGAGGGGAGGTGTGGATGGGTAGGGAGAGGAGTGCTGGGTGCAGGACAGAGCCAAGGATGGGAAGAAAATGGGGTGTGCAGGACACAGGGCAGGGTCAAAGGTGGGAAGTAGAACAGAGTGGGTGCAGCCTAATGACCCTAAAAGTTGCTCCACCAGCGAAGGCAAATGCTGCCTAGAAGAACCTCGGACCGCTACAATGCTGAGAACAGAGCGGGGTGGGGGTGGGGTGTCAAAATGGGGCTAGGGACACCCGGCACATGGAACACTTCAAAATATTTTCTTGTTTCCACCACCATTTCTTTTTGGACCTTAGATTTATTTAAAAGCATAATACCTACCTTCCAAGCCATTGGGTGTTGTAAAATTATTTTCATGATTTCTAACCTAGTTCCACTTGACTGATCATAATTTTAATGATGCACACCCCGCATAGCTTTCTTTCCCCCTGGCCTCTTTTTATATTTATATATAATATATGAAGTATATATTATATTACTTATAGTACCTATCTCTTGCTGATAGACAACCATTTCTCTACCCTTCTAAGCTCTGTGCTGTTTTTGTTTTCCGTCCTCTTCCTAGAATGTAAGCCCCGGGGATAGCAGGGATTTTTGCCCATTTTGTTCCCTGATGTATATTCCTAGTGCTCAGAATAGTTCATGTTGCAAAGTAGATACTCAGTAGTTTTTGCTGATCTATGGATGAACTTCAAGGTTGAGTTCCTTGAGGGAAAAAAAATACAAAATAGAGGCATCGGTGGCTTTCAAACAATAAATTTCCTTGCCACTGAATCTTACCAGGACTTTCCCTTCTTCCTTCTCTCAGAAGACTACAGTTCCTTGCCTGTTGGGCCAGTCCAGGGATGAGAATTCTGCCCTCCATTTGGAAGAGTCATCCAAGACATGGCAGCCATTTTCCCCCACTCTTCCGAGCTCCATGCTTCCTTTCCCTCTTGTCATCCCTGATGTCTCTGGCTCAGCCCATTTGCACAAAAGTTTGTTTTGGGCAGAGGACTTTAGCCCCAAAGGTTGCTTTAGTTTATAAATACTATGAGAAATGTTTATAAATATTCACATTTATAATATGAAATAAAAATCATTTATAAATACTATGAAATATGAAATAAAAATCATTCAAAATACAATGAGAATGAAACTCCTTTATGCTGAAGACATTGGCTTTTAAGCCTGGGTTGTGTGGGAAAGACAGAGGGCAGAGGCACATGTGACTTGGGAAAGAGGAAGCAAGAATATGCACAGAGGCTTCATCAAATATTTTATTTCTTGGGTTTGGTTGTGATAGTGTATTCATATTCTATCCTTTCTCCACGGATTGATTTAAAGTGATTTACAAAGATACAGATATCTAAGCTCTATGAGAGCAGGCACTTGGTTTTGTTCATATCCGCATTCCTGTCTAGGGCTAGGACATGGTAAATTCTCAAGTGTTGTTTGAATGAAAGAATGAGTGAATGGCAACACACTTTTCAAATCTCAATGAAAGCTCAAATATTGGGCTTTATGGGTCAAAATTGGATACTAACCCACCTCTGGACACAGGAGTGCCAGAGGGAGTTCTGGCTTCTTTAGCTCTGTCTTGTGGTTTGATGGGCACTGGCCCTGCAAGGTCAGATTAAGGCTAGTTTGCCTAAGAGAATTATTGTGCGTAGGTATGTATGTGCATGCATGCATGCGCACGCGCGCGCGTGTGTGTGTGTGTAAGAACTTTGCTGTCCATATCTTTGGTTGGGGTCAGACTTTGAATTGGGTTCTATATTTGCTAATTACCCTATCCACTTTGTGACTACCACTACTAATCTAGCAAGGAAATCTTCTAAGGAAGAGCAAAAACTCTCCAAATCCAGTAAGCCTCCATCTCCCCCAAAAGATTATACCCACACTTAGTATTGCCATTTAGAAACAAGTACAATAGGTGTTTAGAACCCTGTTACAATCTCTTTCCACTTTGGATCTGCTTTTAAATATCAAACTATGAATGAAGTGGGTGCACAAGTCTCTAGGATGTTAGAGAGCTGCAGCCTTTTCGAAGAAAGGAGACAGACGTCCTCAGGTACAATCTAGACCTACCTCTATGTTTTGTTTTGCCTTCATTCTCCCCTGTTGCTGCAAATGGTTAGCTAGCTAGGAGTGTGGCATTGTCCTAGGGGTGAATGGAGAAAGTTTATGAAAGACTTAGGGAAGCATCCCATATCTCTCCATGACATCCTCTGTACCCTCACAAACACCTACTAATGAGGAACACATTGCTGTGCAAGTAACTGGACTTCACCTTAGCAGGAATTAAATGGTTTGTTCCCTTTCAGAGCTGGCTCTTAATTTTTTTCCCCAGGTTTCTTTCTCTGTGTCCTTCCTTCCCTTTGTGTCTTGATTTAAAAAAAAAACAAAATCCCATTCTGAAATCCTAGGAAATATCCTAATATAGCCTATGTGATTCCATTACAGGTAGTGAAGTTCTGACTTCAAAATGAATTGTTGAACCAAACTGTGCACACTAATGAAGGAATTATTCTATGAGCTTCTGCCAATAGCAAATATGCCAAAATTATGCTACAAAACACATTTCTCAGAAAACCAAACAAAGGAAATAGGAAGGAACAGGCAAAGCGTTTTTTCTCTTTTATTTCCCCCTGTTGCCTAATTTTCAGCTTTCTTAAGGTCATTTGAAAAAGGACAAGATTCTAGAGACTCAGGCCTCTGCTTATTTGATCATATTTTTTGCAGTTCTTTCTCTATCTTTACCTTCTCTATTATGGCTTGTGCTCACGTAGAACACAATTGTCCTATGAACAATAATGTTTCTATATGAACGGTCTTGTTCTATGTGAACAATATTATTACCAGATGGCCTTACAGTGGCATAATCAAATAGGTCTTTTCTGAAAAAGTCTGTAATAAGATTCAAAAACACAGCTTGTGGGGTGCCTGGGTGGCTCAGTGGGTTAAGCCTCTGCCTTTGGCTCAGGTCATGATCTCAGGGTCCTGGGATCGAGCCCCGCATCGGGCTCTCTGCTCAGCAGGGAGCCTACTTCCCCTCCTTTCTCTCTGCCTACTTGTGATCTCTGTCTGTCAAATAAATGAATAAAATCTTTTAAAAAAAAAACCACACAGCTTGTAATTCTCAAAGGGTTTAGTTAGCATAGATGCCATCTTATCTGGGGAGTTTGAGACTTACTGTATTTGAAAAGTTTTGGGTCTTTCTCAAAGGAATTGTTGGCTCCACTTGCAGGGAAATCAGAGAGGCGATGGGGAAACATACGAAAATGGAACCCTCCTTTCAAAATATAATGTGGGCCACTTCCCACCCCCACCACCCCCAGTCAAGCAAGTTCCTCTCTTTTCTCTATGAGAAGGCAAGTGGGTTGGCTATGCAAAGTTGGGGATGGAATGAGTGAATGCAGGAAAGAAGGAGATAAAGAGATGATGAGGGAAGAATGCAACAGAATTTCTATGCCCTAGGTGCTGCTGATTCTCTGAATGGAGCTTGTATCTACAGTGACGGCCTGAGGTTTGCTTTCATAGATTGGGCTTAGGCTCTCTCTTCCTTGGCCTTGCCACCCTCATGTCTTCCAGGTTCCCTCACCTCTAGGCCCTTGTTCATGGTATGTTGTGGCTGACTTCACTACTACAAGAAAGAACACGTTCAGTTTCCATCTGAGCCTTTCTACATAATTTTTGGGAAATTCAAGAAGAGGTAAGAAAAGGGAACAGAAAAGAAAAGCAAAGCACTTTAGGTCTCTGTTTCTTAATTTCCCTTCAAGAAGTCACATCAGTTGAAAGCTTCCTCAATGGGTGAGGTAGCTTGGATTTTACCGGAGCTAATGAGGCATGGATACACAGTTCCCAAGTTCTGCAGTGGGGTGTGATAGGTGAGTACACAGGATCCAAATGACCTAAGTTTGCATTATTTTTTTCTCTGTTCCTCTATTTCTAAAAATTTAAATCAAATTCGTGGAGCTTTGAATAAAACAGTACACCAACAAAGAAAATAAATGCGCTGAAAGTGAAAAAAAAAAAAAAAGGAAACCTGCTGTTTGATTTACATCATTTTATTAACGGGTTAGTCAACATTTACTCAGAGCCTACTGGGCACAGAACGTAATAGATATGTGGGAAAATTACAGAAGATATGGGAAGATATTTTTTTCTGCTTGTAAAACTCCAACTCATTTAGTCTAATGAAAGACACCAACTAAAGACATCTGAGTACAGCTAAGAATACGAATAACAGGAGCCTGGCGATGTTTGCTAAGGACACATTAGTCTCAATTGTCTGTGATTGCCGAAGGACTGGCTCAATGAGTGTATCCTTAGACCTGAGCTGTAAAAAAGCATCCCATTGGGGATGTTGTGGCATCTCGATGGCTAAAATCAGTCTAACAGCAGACCTCGCCTCTTTTAGTCGCTACAGGAACAACGGTATAGCAGAATGTGGCAACCCTAATGGGCTGGTTTTGTACCCGTCATATCTGATTTTATTTAACTGATGATACAGTCGTGGCCATTGGGGGATTTCTGTCACAGGCTCTGTGACTATCTGGACTCAAGACTCTTCTACCTCCTTTAAAGTCAGAAGAAGAGGGGCGCCTGGGTGGCTCAGTGGGTTGAGGGTCTGCCTTCGGCTTGGGTCATGATCCCAGGGTCCTGGGATCGAGTCCCGTGTCGGGCTCTCTGCTCAGCAGGGAGCCTGCTTCCTCCTCTCTCTCTCTGTCTGCCTCTCTGCCTGCTTGCATCTCTGTCTGTCAAATAAATAAATAAAATCTTTAAAAAAAATAAAGTCAGAAGAAGAGAAGTGACATTTCGCTCTGAAGACATCACTGGTAACAGTCTCTTTGTGCCTCTGTTTGGCCAGCTCACATTTTTGTGGGCTTTATGAGAAATGAGGTGGCATCTTTCTGGATCAATCTGTTTTTTCGAGGGGAGTGTAGCTTCCTTATCTGTGCTTCCTACTGGCAGAAATCTGGAAAGCTGCCAGCAATCTGGCCAAGAGGTCTGTTTTGAATGAGAAAGTCTACAGGGTGGGTCCTGACTTGTTGGTAGTGTTTCTGGATCCTTCGAGAGCTGTCATGCATTGAGCTGCTTGTTCTTTTGAGTGGAGTGCCCTTGAGGCCTCCTGAGCGGCGCTGAACAAGTTGTCTCAGAACACCTGTGTGAAAGGCCTGGCTTTGTCTTAAATCCATTGTGGATCCATAGTTTTACAAAAATAAAATAAAATAAACAGAAAATTCAATTTAAAAAACCTCCAAAGGCATACAGAACACAAGCTCAATTCCTTCTTTCTTTTTTGCCTTCTTTCCTTCCTCCCTCCTTCCCTCCCTTTCTCCCTCCTTCTCTCTCTCTCTTTCAATTCAGCAGACATAAAACTATTCTGCCAAATTGCCATAAAAGTTCTAAATGCTCACTTTGTTTCTGTGCTTACCTCACTGCAGACGGGGTTACAGACAATTGGCAGAATGGAACAGGAACTGGTCCCTGGGTTGTAGTTTCAGTAACACTGGCTGAAAAGAGGAGGGGGCTGTGAATTATTTTCAGCTGATTGTTCGAGAGCCAGAGAGCAGACCCCTTGTAGCTGATTTCGGGTAGCTCTCTACTCTGATTTAAATCAGAGCTTGCAAGGGGCACCTGGGTGGCTCCGTGGGTTAAAGTCTCTGCCTACGGCTCAGGTCACGGTCTCGTAATCTCTTCATTCAATGAATTGGGTTTGGTAGGGTGGAATCATGAAGAGACTTCATTTTATCTGTTTCATTGTTCCTTCAAACCCCACTCCGTGAGCCCTTTTTTTCCCCCCTGCCATGGAGATGATCTCAGGGAGGCCTTGTAGGTCATAAAAAATCACTGCAGGACTCCTGGGTGGCTCAGTTGGTTAAGCGTCTGCTTTCAGCTCAGGTCATGGTCCCGGGGTCCTGCGATCCAGCCCAGCATCAGGCTCCCTGCTAAGTGGAGAGTCTGCTTCTCCCTCTCGCTCTGTCCCTCCCTGCAGTCCTCCCCACCCCATACTTGCACTGCCTCTCTCAAATAAATAAATAAAATTTAAAAATTAAAAAATTTTTATTTTATTTTAAATTTAAAAATTTAAAAATTTATTTATTTGACAGAGAGAGAGAGAGAGAGAGCGCACAAGCAGGCGAAGTAGCAGGCAGAGGGAGAGGGAGAAGAAGGCTCCCTGCTGAGCAAGGAGCCCGACACAGGGGATTGATCCCAGGACTCTGGGGTCATGACCTGAGCTGAAGGCAGTAGCTTAACCAACTGAGCCACCCAGGCGCCCCTAAATAAATGAAATCTTAAAAAAAAAAAACACTTGCACTCGTAAAAGCTGACATATTAGTACTTAAAGCTGAAACCAGGGCCTGAGAAAAAGCTGTCTTTTTCTCAGAATGTCTGCCCAACCTGCGCGGCGTTGGGGCCTCATGCACAGCAGTCCTGGGATGCCTGCACCCAGTGCCCAGTGAGGGGAGGGCTGGAGGCAAGGTACTGGCACCCCCCACCACCCTCACCGGCACTTTTTCAATAGGATCTTCTGCAGGCCATGGTAGGGGGTGGTCTGGGCCTGCAAAACTGCCTCACAACCTCTTCCCCTGAGCTGGGAGGTGTCCTGCACCTGCTGTCTACATGGGAGTTGAGGCTGTCTTTCGTTGACTGTTCTTTACACAGCCTTGTCCCCAAGTTGCAGGCTCAGTTTCTTCCAAGCCATAGTTGATTTCTTTTTTCAGTGATTGATTGAATCATTCGCTCACTCATTCATTCATCTTCTGACACTGTGTGTGAAGCCCGACGTCAATTCTCATGATTCAAAACTCAGTCTCAAGGTCAGTTCCTCAGGGGATCCTTCTCTCAGCAACCAGAGAGTCTGGCTCAAGTTTAGCATTATACCTGAGGTACCTCATATTGGAGGTCCCCGGTACTCACCCCTGCTCTAGAACTTTCCCCATGGTTGATACTATGGTCTGGGATATCTGCCCCTCACATTAGACCGTGAATCCTTGACGGCAAGGACTGTGTTCTAGGAATTTTCATATCCCTGTAATATCCAGAAAAAAGTCTATTAGTGTTATTAAATAAATTAAAATAATTCCTAAACTATTTGACTTTACATGATGAGTGTTCTATATTTAGAACTTTATCTTTGCAAAACTCCTCGGAAGGAAGAACAGTGGAGATCAAATCAAATGATCCTCTTCCGAGGGCAGGCTTGGCTGGAGGAGAAGGTGTGTGGTGAGACCTAGTGGCGAACAGGCGCATGATCAGACACACCTGTGTTCAAAGCCTGGCTTTGTGGCTTACCATGTCCCTTCATCTTTCCTTGATGCAGTTTCTGTAAATCGGGGCGAAGAACGGTTCCTGTTCATAGGGTTTCTATGGAGGGCCAAAATGAGATGGGAGAGCACTTAAAATAATAATTGGGACGTGGTAAGACTTCAGTAGATGCTACCAATTTTTACTGAATTTCATACAATCGAAGGATTCACCAGGTTTCTTAAACCCTTATTTTCTGTACCCTAAGAAAAATGCTAGAAACTGACATGCCACTGATTGAAAAACCCCGCTCTTAAACCAGAGATGCTAAAGTTTGGGGTGAGTACATTTTGGAATCAATAAGGTGCAATATTATTGTGCCTTATGTATAGAAAAAAAGATTGTGAAGGATAAATAATGAGCTTTGGGAGGGTGTTTATGGGACTGAGGTAGGAGAGGCCGTTCCTTTGCTATATGAGGATATAAAAATTCAAACATCTTTTCCCCATTTCTTCCATTTCAGATGCAAGACCCTAGCCACCGGAACCCTGCTGCATCCAGGCAACTATGAAGACACAGTGTAATTAATATAAGCTAGTCTCTCAAAAACAGACATTTGCAGAGCTAAAAGAGAGTCAGAGCAGGGTAGGAACCCATCAAAACTAAGCTTCTGGGAAATGAAAATCACTAAGGCTAAAATATCCTACATAATTGTTTGCTTCAGGTTTTTAGGCAGTTGGTAACATCAAGAAGAAACAAATGTCAAACGCTTTTCAAGCCAAATTCAGATCAATGAGTGAAACTCTCTGGGCCACCATTCCCCTCAGTGCCCGCCACGGGCCATCCTATTGCATCAAATCACGGTCACAGGCAGGTCTTCTGTTCAGAATTTTGAACCTCAATGTGTGAAATACAAGAGTACTTTTTTATATGCAAAGGCAGATCCCGAAAAACAGCTGAAATAATCAATGCAAAAAAAAAAAAAAATCACAGGCGGGGAGTCTTTTCTTTCACAGAGAATTTGCGACATTAGGTTTAAAAAAAAAAAAGGAACAAATGTCAAGGGCGGCTGGGTTAATGAGTACAGAGAGTACAGCTGCGCTTACCTCTGGAGACGAGCGCTGACGTGGATGGAGCGTGAGCGGAAAATTAGGGTGGTGATTGCCGCAGCCCCTAACGGGCACTTACTCTGCATCCATATATAATGGGGTGTGATTGGTACCGCCTGCCGGACCAGAGATGCTGGACTGTAATCAGAATGTTGGCTCTCATCAAAATACAGTAAAACAAGGAAAGCAGTGATTACTTAAACCTAAAGCTACGGTCCACAAGATGGCTTTGCTTTCGAAATTCTTTATTGTTTCAGTGTTCATTAAAACAAACAACAACAACAACAACAAAACCCCACAGGCTATACAAAATTAAGATGCTCTATATTAGAAGCATAGAGGAGATGAGCCTGCACTGTCTGTATAATGGCCAGTGTTTAGAGATGGGCTCCATAAATTTCAATGAGAATCACTATGGAGTATTTCTTTGCAGGAAGAGAATTCTTGCTGAATGACTGTCTCCCTATCTCCATCTCACTCTGCAGTACTGTTGTGTCTAGGCGGTAGCAGAGTTGCCCCAGGGTATCATAATATCAACAGAGAAATGACTTGTAGATGTGAACAGGGGCTTTCTACTCACTGAGTGCAGTTATGTTAGTTCTTCTGAAGATAAGTTTGAGCCAAGCTTTGCTGCTGCTGCTTCTGCTTCTTCTTCTTCTTTCTTCTTCAGACTTATTTATTTATTTGAGAGAAAGTTGAGTGTGTACGGGGTGGGGGGAGTGGTGGGGTGGTGGGGAGAGGCAGAGGCAGAGGGAGAGAGAGTCTTCAGCAGACCCCATACCGAGTGCAGAGCCTGAAGTGGGGTTTGATTCCTCCACCCTGAGATCATAGACCTGAGCCAAATCCAAGAGCCAGTCGCTCAACTAACTATATGCCACACAGGCACCCCAAGCCTTGCTTATTTTCTTTCAAGTTTTTCAAAGCTTCCCACGTGTATTAGGATTTAGGTATATTACCAGTCTTCTAACACTCCTAGTAGTTTTCTAGACCTTAATCCTACAGAATGGAATTTACCTTCTTTTTTTCTTTAAAGTTTTATTTAAATTCTAATATACAGCTCAATATTCATTTCAGGAGTAGAATTCAGTGATTCATCACTTACATACAACACCCAGTGTTCATCATGACAAGTGTCTTCTTTAATCCCTACCACCCATTTAGCCTGTCCCCCACCCACCTCCTTCCATAAACCCTCAGTGTGTTCTCTATTGTAAGAGTGTCTTATGGCTTGTTTCCTTCTCTTTCTCTATTCTCCCCCTTCCCATAGGTTCATCTGTATTGTTTCTTAAATTCCACAGTTGAGTGAAATCGTGTGATATTTTTCTTTCAGTGATTTATTTTGTTTAGCACAATACACTGTAGCTCCACCCAAGTCATTGCGAATGGCAAAATTTCATTCTTTTTGATGGCTGAGTAATATTCTGTTGTGTTTATATACCACATCTTCTTTTATTCATCAGTCGATGGACATTTGGGCTGGTACCATGATTTGGCTATTGTTGATAATGTTGGGTTATAACATCAGGGTGCACGTATCCCTTCAAATCAGTATTTGTGTACCGTTTGGGTATATATCTAGTTGTGCAATTGCTGGCTCATGGGATACTTCTTTTTTTAACCTTTTGAGGAACCTCCATACTGTTCTGCAGAGTGGCTGCACCAGTTTGCATTCCCACCAAAAGGGCAAGAGGGCTCCTCTTTCTCCACATCCTTGCCAACATCTGTTGTTTCCTGTGTTGTTAATTTTAGCCATGGAATTCACTTTTAAAAACTACACTTAATTTTTCATTCTTCATGTACTTATTATGTATAGTATAGACATTTTCCCTTTCCGATCTATGTAACAAATGACCTGCATCTTATTGTTTTGTTTGTTGTGAATGAAATCAGCAAGAAAAAGAAAAGGACCATTCTAATTGGTCAAGAGGTCACTACTAACCTAAATTAGCCTGGTAAAATTGAATTTAAAAAATTATTCTCTAATCATTCTCATGAAAAAGTTTTATTATAGTTTCTCATATTTGATGAAGGAAAAAAGGGATTAGTTTAGAAGTCAGTCAGCAAGTAGACAACAGAGAAAGGAACTTGGTCTTTAGATTTTAGTCTATTTCATGCATTATCCACACTTTTGTGTATATCCCACACACACTCTGACAGCCATCCTTCCAGTCCATTTACAGAACTGGATTTGTAGGACATTTTATAAGATTAGTTCAAGTATATTGATAAACATTGCTTGTAATACATACTTTTCTTATCCTAGGTAAATATTCTCATTCATCTGATGGAGTTTGATTCTTCCCATTAAAAGGTAAGGGAATTCCAAGCAACTAAAAATTCTCTAGATGTTGTATACACCAACTAAATGAAACTACGGTATCATAAACCCTAGGTATCGGATTTTTAAAAATCATTATTTAGAAACTATACATGCTATTTGTTGCTTTTATAATTATTGGATCACCTAAGTAAAAATGATTCAATATAGACTTGGATGTTTGATTTATGAACTTTTGTGCTAGATAAGCATGTTTGCAGTCTTGCAAGGATCAAATGGCTATAATGTTGGCTTGAACATTTCATGGAAGTTTATTGGCCTGCCTACTCAAGATAACAACCATGGAACACTGTACTTGCCTTAGATAGAGCATGAATGTTCAATATCTTGTATAATGGATCATATATGGAGAGGTAGTCAACTGAAATTACCTAACACTATTAGCCATTCCTTCCCTGTGTTTGTCACAACCTTAGGAGCTGACAGGTAACATTTAGTGAGCATTAGAAATGGAGCTATGCACAATTTATGTGCGTTATCTCAGTTTGTAGAACTACCTTGTGGGATAGGTGCTATTACGTATCTCAGGAAACTGAGTCACAGACATTAGATTACAGAGAATTATCAGTGGAGGAGCCAAGATTTGGACCCTGGTCTGCTAGTCTTACCATTTCGTGCCCATTAATGTTAACAGAAATCAACAACAGAATCAAGAAATCACTTGAATTGGTTGAATCTTCAAAAGAGAATATGCTTTTTGTTTTCACTCCTTTACCCTCAGAGTTACAAATAGTCATGATTTAGACTATGTGATGGACCTAAACCTCTTAATATTTTTTTTCTGATGTGCTTGTTTTCAGGATACCTGAAATGTTTGATTTCAGCCTTAAGCAAACACAGTGTTTTCACTAAAAATAGTTAGGCTAGACAAATTGGCTTAGCCTTCTCCCTAATGGTATTGGATAAAGCTGTTAAATGTGTGGCATATAGATACCTAGTAGAGCTTTTCCTAAAGCAAATCATGCTTAAACCCAGGACTAGTCTATCTGGAAGTATGAGGCTCTCTGCTGTCTTCACAAGACAGAGCGAAGCCATGGCGGTCCACCGCTTTTTGTAGATGGCTAATAGCTTTAAAAAAGTGCTCACTAGCCAGATCAACAGCACTATTGTTATGAACTTGTCTGCTTGCATCATTAGGACTGAGCTGTATGCCCAGGGTTTCTAAAGCACCTAGAGACTTTGCCCAGCTGCATTCACTCTCTTCGTGACCTGGGTTACTAGTGTTTCATTTTCCCGACTAATACTTGTTAATGTCTGCTTTGAAATTCCTAAACCTGTCTTGTGCTGAAATTTTTATAGTCAATGACTCTTAATTGAATCACCTAGCACAACAAAGTTGATCTCTGGAGAGAACAATCTGTTTAAGCTTTACCCTAGAAATTCCCCCAGGATTACTTCTGAAGCCACTCCTTTAAAAATGTAAACAGGTGGGCACTCCCCACGGGCTGCAGCGTGGCACGTCCCGCAGCCTCCCAGTCTCCCGCGGCCACCTGCCCAGGCACAGCACAGGGCCTCACCTCAGTATGGCAGCGGCATGGCATAGCATGCTCAACTTCATGTTCAGCATCACAGCTGATGGTGAGACCATTCTAAAAGGCCTCCGGGTCCATTTTCCAGGAGCAAGGAATTACAGTCTACACAGCTGGCAGGACCACGGTTATTTAGCGGCCCGCATAGACAACAAGGGCAGCTTTGCCAATTTGAGAGTTTACCCACATGGATTGGTGGTGTTGGACTTTCAGAGTTATGATGGTGATTCACCAGGCCAAGAAGCTGACATATCTTTTGAACAAAGTAGAAGAAAGAGTGTAAGAACTGGGGACAGAATCGGGTAGGGGAAGCAATTACCACCCATAGTTAGAGGGACCATGGACAGATACTGGCCCACTGCTAATTGTTGCCTAGTTGAGGATGACGTAGATGAAGTGGTGTCTGATGAAGATTCACCTTATCAGAATGTTGAAATTCTGCACTCGAAGTAATTTGGAAATATTCTCATCCTTGGTGGTGAAGTTAATCTCGTGGAGTGATTTGGGTATACCCAGGCCATCATGGGCAGTGAAAGACTATAGCGGCAAAGACACACTGATTCTAGGGGACGGAGATGGGGGCATATTATGTGAAATTGTCAAACGGAAACTAAAGATGGTTACTATGGTAGAGATTGACCAAATGGTGGTCAATGGATGTAAGACATACGTGTGAAAAACATGTGGCGATGCCTGAGACAATCTTAAAGGAGACTGCTCTCAGGTCCTAATAGAAGACTGCATTTCAGTGCTGAAGACATATGCCAAAGAAGGGAGAGAATTTGATTATGTGATTAATGATCTGACAGCAGTTCCATTCTCTGCATTTCCAGAAGATTCCACATGGGAATTTCTCAGACTGATTCTTGACCTCTCAGTGAAGTACTCTAACAGGGTGGGAAATAACGTTACACAGCATAACTGTGTCAATTTGACGGAAGCCCTGTCATTCCACGAACAGCTTGGGCACCTCTGTTGTCCGGTAGGATTCTCAGATGTCACCTCTTCTGCCACACTTGGAATTGCCAGTATTTTACAGTTTGTAAAGAAAATGAACCTTGAAGACCAGTATTCTCTAATCATGTGTGCTGCAAATGGCCCTCCTGACCTTCATATGCTGTACATGACACTGAAATGAGTAAGGCAGTTGTGAATTCAAGTTTTCTTTTTTAATCATTATTTTTAATTTAAAAAATGCAAATGGAAAAGTGTATTTTGATGAGGTAGGGTGTTACTTTTTTAAAAGTCAGCTGAAGGATGATTAGACAGCATAAGCAAAGGCTGCTAAATGCATGGAACTCCTAGAATGTGATTTTTGCTTGTGTGTGGGCTTTTTGTTTTTAATTTGGTAGACTTCAAATGCGGTTGTTTGGAGGCATGAACATCATTGTTTTGTTCTGGAGGGAAGTTCTTGATGGTATTTCCCCCCAAATTACTTATATATTAAAATTTGGTGCTTATAAGAGAGTTAAGAAGAAATGAATGGCAATGCTTTGAATAACATTGAGAAACAAAGTACAAACAGGTGATCAATTTCATTATCACTTCTTAAAAACAATTTTATATTTTTGTCCATATGTAGACAGGCAGTAGAACTAGTTTTCAGTGAAAACATTTAGAAACACCTTGCAGACACAAGGTGTCAATGGTTATTGCTAACAAAATGTGCAACAAAAAATTCATCTTTCCTGTTTCTTCATCTATACAAGCTTTGCTTCAGGATTAGCTCTGATTTTGACTGTGTAGAATTTCTGAATTTTAGAAGAATGCTCTTAATACTTTTGTTCCAAAATAGTCCACCTGGACCACCCACAACCATACTCTAAAAGGCAAGCAAAAAGGCTTTTTACAGAGGCAAAGACTGAATCCCAAAATGGCAAAACAACTAGTTCAAGGTTACTCAATGAATTTGACAGCTGTCCTAGGTCACAGTCCTGCATGCTTGCCATCAGGCTTCAAAGCTGACCTTAGACTGGGTGACAGTGACACACTGCACAATCTGGAGGCCAGTAAAGACTTTCCTGAGAGCATTTGGGGTGAGGGGATCTAGAGCTTATACAATTAACAATTTTACTTGGGACTATATGTGTGCCTATCAAGTTTTAGATACCTACAAAGGGCTTTTTTCTTTCCTTTTCCTAAACCTATGGCATGGTATGGTGTAGAACATGACGCTGTTAAGTAATTCCATATAAAGAAGTTTCCACAGCCCAAAAAACACCGCACATTATATCCCTACTGTAAACATTCTTAGTGGATCAGGAAGCTTATTTGCATATAAAGGGTTGAATAGTCCTATAGTAAAGAAACACCTTTTAAATTTAACTCAGTAGCCTATGAATTTGGTGATTAACCATTTTTTCCCCCTCAGTAGCTCTCAGATATTATATGAAACTAATACTCTTTTTTTGCAGAACACTTCTTTGGCAAAGGCTATTCTAAATGTTTATCAAGGGTATACTCTTTAAACATGGTACATTTTAATGAGATTATATCGTCTAAGATAGCATAAAAACTTGCTAACAATAAAGAGAACGTTCAGGATACAGCTTGTGAAAGTAAAAATTTTATTTTGATTGATTTCTCAATGTATAGTTCAATATAATGCCAGTTTTTAATGGCAAAAATTTGGTTCCACTGAAACTCCATGATGCTACAGAGAGCTACTACTTTTTCCAGGAAGTCAACAGCTGGAAATAGAAAGCACAACTTTCTAGCAGCATGGCAACTTACTAAACTGCAGACCTAACAAGCCTGCAACTTTTATACTAAAAATGGCACAAACATGAGCTGGTGACAAAAGTGAGAAATGGAGAACAAGATGCGAACACCAAAAGGAGCAGTATAGGTACTGTGAAGACAACAAAAAACCAAATATAGCTATAAGAATTTTTAAGGATAATTATAGAAAAGGGAACCAAATGTTTTACTCAAATGTTTTTTAGAGCCTTTCTGTAGAGATACAAATATATATATATATATATATTTATCCAAAAATATGTTTTATACAGATAAATGCTTCTCAATTAAAGGTGGGACCAAAGCTATAGTTATAACATAAAGCACTGTCTTTTCTAAGATTAGCCAACTGAATTTTCAGTTTAAGATTAATGCAGTTTCTCCCAATATAATTACCCACCATTCTCTTTATAGATATAAATCAAATAGGCATTATTTTTAAAAAGGGTTTGCAGGTTAAACAATATTTTTCTAAGATGCTGTGCATATTGATCTTATAACAAGCCCCATTAAGAATCATTATTAATAAACATATCAAAAAGGGCTATAATCAGATTTGGTTCTTTATAGTAAATATTTAATTTTCTGATTTTCAGCTCACAAGTGTTGAAAATGCACAAGAAAGATTTTACTTCACAGGTACTTTCATGTTCATGTATTTTGATTCACTATATATGGCAATAATCTCCACACATTGTAACCAATACTATTTTTTTTTTAAATGGGGATGTAACATTAACAACCATTACCTATAATATAAAGCACACAATTATTTTAGTGAATTTACAAATCTTTTTTCCCAGGTGTAAAGACTACAAAAATTCCTAAAAATTAGAGAACACTGAAAACATATTAAAGTTTGACTTCCAACTTTATAGTATTTCCATATTACCCTGAAAGATAACTTAAAAAAATATGACCTTGCTGGAAGAGGCCATCTTGCTAATATAAAAAATTGGTGAGAGCAAGAAATTTTATCACTGATATGTAGAATTTCTGTAAATAGTTATCTCTCCAAATCATTAGAAAAACGTTCAAAGATAAAAAACAAAATAAAATATGGTGGTGGTCCCTAAACTATTCTGAAGGCAGGTAGCTTAGTCTAAGCTAAATATTTTTCTCACTCATAGTAATCAATCTTCCCTCAAATGCCCTTTAAAAAAATGCATGAAACAGTACAATAGCAAGAATCAAAGAGCACAAACTGTATTTTTAAGAACAGAAAAAATCTCTAGTGCTGAAAGATACAGTAAAAAGCGTATTTCTTTGGGGACATTAATCAGTTAGATTATAATTCATTATGAAGATTTCTCTTTTCTATTACGGGGAGAGTCTGCTCCATTTGAAGTTACTGTTCCATTTACACCATTTTCTGAAAAGAGAAAAGAATCAATATTACTCTCTCTTTATTTAAAAATAAAGATTTTATTCATTTATTTGACAGAGACAGAGAGCACAAGCAGGGGGAGCAGGAGAAGCAGGCTCCCCTCTGAGCAAGGAGCCAGATGCAGGGCTTGATCCCAGGACCCTGGGATCATGACCTGAGCCGAAGGCAGATGCTTAACCGACCGAGCCACCCAGGCGCCCCAGTATTACTCTCTTTTATAAAGAAATGCAAATAAAATCATCTTTATACACAAAAGTACCTTCAGAAAAGAAAATTTAAAACCCCAATAAAGATCTGGATGCCCTCAGGTAAAAGTTATTTCGCAGTAATAAATCTTTACCAGTATTTAACCAATCATAAAACCTGATAACAAACAAACAAACAAACAAACAAAAAACAAAACCCCAACCCAGTAACATGTTAAACACATGTTCAGTAGCAATTTCTTTTTTTAAAGATTTAATTATTTGAGAGAAAGAGTATGAGGGAAAGGGAGAAGGAGAGAGAAACTGAAGCAGACTTTGCACTGAGCACAGAGCCAACATGGGCCTTGATCCCACAACCATACAATCATGACTTGAGCTGAAACCCAGAGCCAGATGCTTAACCAACTGAGCCACCCAGGTTCCCCTAAAAGTAGAAAATTTTTAAAAAAGTAACTGTCAATTGTATCTCAATAAAACATAAAGCAATTAGTACTGAAAGCAGAAAAAAGTGATAGAGAAAAGAGAAAATTCCAAAAAGAAATGACAAGAATTTTAGAATAGTCTTAAGAGCAGTACTTTTGGTAGCAATAAAGAACCTTTCACATTTGTCTGTAAACAAAGTTCTTAGGGATATGTTTCCTTACAAGATATAAAGTCAGTGTTTAGGATAACTTTAATGTTTAGGAGTATACTATGGCTGCCTTCTTCAAGTTATGATGGAGGTATCTATCGATTGATCTGTAACTATTATTAGACTAACCCTCTCTCCAAAAATGTCCATTAAATTTGGAATACAAAAATGGCTGTCTAAAGGGAAAAAAAACCCAAAAACAAAAACCGAAGGCAGCTCTGTATTTCTCCCTTAAGGCATCTGCCTATTACTGAATGTGCATGCACAAAGCAAGACTCAGAGGAATCAAACAGAAAGCAACTCCTATGCAAATGCAAAACTAAACAGAGACCTGGTTGGTCTCATAATGACAGAAGAAAAAATATGAATCCAGAGTCTGTCAGAGAAGACAGACTATACAAATGGCTGATGTTCTAGGAATGAGGGTAAACTGGAAACAGATCAGCTTTGACAGGACAGAATGATCTACCCATATTCAATCCAGAGCCTCTATAAACTCGACTAAAACCTATACCCATTTTTACATAAAACACCCAGTATTCAATTAAAAAACTACCAGGCATCCCAGAAAGCAAGACCAAGGTACTAAAAACTGAGAGAAAAAAATATATTAGGAATAGATCTTCACTCTTTTCAGCCAGCACCAAGTGATGGGCATCTGCTGGGACAACTGGTACAACTTGCAAGACCGGGGGCAAGAGAAAGCCCTTCCGCAAGAAGCAGAAGGATGAACTGGGATGCTCTGCCCCATACACACAGTTCCAATCTGGGGAGGTAATAAGAAGTACACTGCTTGGAGGCTGGATGTGGGGAACTTCTTGTGGGGCTCTGAGTGTTGGAAGAAGCAAACAGGAATTACTGATATTATCTACAAAGTACCCAACAGTGAATGAGCAGTCCACACCAAGACCCTGGTGAGGAACGGTACCATGCTCATTGACAGCAGGCCATCCTGACCATGGTATGAGTTCCACTATGTACTACCTCTGGGCTTAAGAAGGGGGTTAAGTTGACACCTAAGGAGGAAGAGATTTTAAACAAAAAAGAATCAAAGAAAATTCGGAAGAAACATAATGGAAAGAAAAAGCAAGCCACAATCAGCAGTTCCATAAGAGCAGGCTTCTTGAGTACACTGCCTGAAGACCAGGCCAGTGTGGCTGAGCAGAGGGCTATGTGCTAGAGGGCAAAAAGCTGGAGCTCTATTTGAGGAAAATCAAGGTCCAAAAGGTAAATAAATCCTCCTCCCTCCTATCTTCAACTCACATAAAGAAGGTGTTTACCTTTGAAGAGAAAAAGAAGAGAAAAGAAAAGAAAAAGGTCCTCAGGTGATCCACATCTGGAGTTATCACACAGGGACTCATAAAATGAGTAATAAAAATAAATGAAAAGATGGAGAATTTCATGAGAACTAAATCTTTAATCCTAGAACTGGAAAATACAGTAACTGAAAATACAGACTTAAATAATGAATTTCATAGCAGATTAGGCGCAACAGAAGAAATCAGTGAACCAGAAAAAAAATACTTAGATTGGGGGCGCCTGGGTGGCTCAGTGTGTTAAAGCCTCTGCCTTCGGCTCAGGTCATGATCTCAGGGTCCTGGGATTGAGCCCAGCAGAGCATTGCCTCTGCTCAACAGGGAGCCTGTTTCCTTCTCTCTCGCTGCCTGCTTCTCTGCCTACTTGTGATCTCTCTCTCTGTCAAATAAATAAATAAAAATTAAAAACAAACAAACTTAGATTAAAACTCAGAAAAAAAGGGATGAAAAATGCAGAAAGCATGGACAGGGTAAAAAGGGTTTAACACATATATTGGAGTTCCAGAAGGAAAGGAGAGAGAGAATGGGGTAGAAGAATATTTGAAGAGATTAGGGTCAAGAATTTTCCAAAAATGATAAAAGAAGTCAAGCCAAGCAAAATTCAGGAAGATCTGTATGACAGAGAACAGGATAAAGACAAAGAAAATCATATTCCTAAAAACAAAGACAATAATTGTCAGATAATTAGATGCAATTATATGCTGCTGACAAGAGATGAAATTTATATTTAAGGACAAAGAAAGGTTTAAAGTAGAAAAATAAAGAAAAAGATGCACCATAACATCTTACCAAAAGAAAGTTGGTGCAGCTATAGTAAATACAGAAATTTACTAGAAATGAAGACAGACATTCAGTAAGAGGACAAATTCATAATTTACAATAACCCTAAATTTTGATGTACTTATACGTCTCAAAATATTTAAAGTGAAAGCTGGTAAACTACACGGAAAAGTTCAGTATCTCCTGCAATAACTGACTGAACAAATAGAACTCCTTCTACCAAATCAGTAAAGATATAAAAGATTGAAAAATACAACTAACAAATCTGACCTGATATACAACTAATAACCAAGAAATTCAGAAAACACATTCTTTTGAAGTCCAAATGGAACATTTACCAAAACTGAACACATGCTGAGCCATAATGAAAGTCTCAACAAATTCCAAAGAACTGAAATCATTCGGAATATATTCTTTAGCCATAACAGAATTAAGCTAGAAATCAGTAACAAAAAGAAAACTAGAAAATGCCCATGTAGTTGTAAATTGAACAATGTATTAATAAATGATCTGTGGATCAAAGAAGAAATCAGATTGGAATTATAATATCAAAATTTGTGAAATTCAATTAAAGCACTGCTGAAAGGGAAAGCTTGCCTTTAATTGCAAGTAATTCACGAGATGGGCAGAAAATCAATGATGTAAAGATCTATCTCAAGAAGGTAAACCACAAATAGCAAAGTAGCAAATCAAGCCCAAAGAACCACGAACAGAAATCAATGATATGACTAAGAAAATAAAAAAAGAGCCCACAAATGTTAGCTTTTGGCTAATGGGGGGGTGGGGGAAGGGCATAAATTACTAACATAGGAAGTAAAAAATACTACTATTCTACACAAATTAATAAAAGAATATTATGAATAATTTTACTGATACATTTGCCAAGTTAGATGAAATGAAAATTCTTGAGAAATACAATTTTCCAAAAGAGACACAATAAGGAATAAAAACCTGAATAATCCTATTATCTATTAAAGAATGTAAATCTATAGGTAAATAGCCTCCTCCAGAGAAGATTCTAGGTTAGATGGCCTCACTGGTAGATTCTTCCAAGCATTTAAGTAAAAAAGAATGTTGACTTCACACAAAGGATAAAACTGCCCAATACTTTTATTTATAAAGCTATCATAACCCTGACACCAAGATGTGCTAAGAACATTACAAAAACAAAACCAGGCTAATTAGAGGCCAATCTTTTATATGAACACAGGTACAAAAATCCTAACAGAGATACTGAAAAACACCAATCTACTAAAAGCTATGTATTATCATCAACTTGGATTTAAGCTAAAAATGTAAGGCTGGTTTTACATTTGAAAATAAATACATTACTAAAAAATACACATCAATATCCTTTATGAATATAGATATAAAAATGCTCAATAAAATACTAACAAACCAAATCAAACAATATCTATAGAGGATTATATGCCATAACCAAATGAGATTTATCCCAGGAATGCACTGTTGGGTTAACATTCAAAAACCAATTAATAGTAATACATGATATCAATAAAATGAAGAACAAAAACCATTTGATGATTTCAGTAGATGCAGAAAAAGCAAGTGACAAAATCTAACATCCTTTCATGAAAAAAATACTAATAAATTAGAAATAGAAGGGAACCTCCTTAAGCTGATAAAAAGGCATTTAGGCAACCCACAGGCAACATTATATGTAATGGTAAAGGACTACACGCTTTCCTGATAATATCAGGAACAAGATAGGAATGTTTGTTCTCTCCGCTTCTACTCAACATTGTTTTGGAGGTTCTAGCCAGGGCTGTTTGGCAAGAAAATGAAATAAAAATCATCCAGATTATGCGGGGGAGGAGTCAAGATGGCGGGGGAAGAGTCAAGATGGCAGAGAAGTAGCAGGCTGAGATCAGCTAGATAGATTATCAAACCATTGCAAACACCTACAAATCCAACGGGAGATTGAAGACAAGAAGAACAGCAATTCTAGAAACAGAAAATCGATCACTTTCCGAAAGGTAGGACCAGCAGAGAAGTGAATCCAAAGCAAGGGGAAGATAGACCGTGGAGGGTGGGGCCAGCTCCCGGCAAGTGGCAGAGCAATGGAGCACAAAATCAGGACTTTTAAAGGTCTGCTCCACTGAGTGACATCGCTCCAGAGGCTAAACCTGGGTGAAGCCCACGCGGGGTCACGGAAGGATCGGAGGTGTGAGTGTCGCAGAGCTCACAGGTATTAGAGCGGGGAAACCGGCTACAGAGACAGAGCCGAGGAGTGAGCTCTCAGCTCTGGGGTTACCTTGAACTGGTCGCAGGCTAGGTGAGCTCAGAGTGCAGCCAGAGGCCAGGGAAACGGGAGTGATTAGGCTCTTTTCTCTGATAGCGCACTGAGGAGTGGGGACCCCAGCTCTCGGCTCCTCCGGCCGGAGACTGGGAGGCCGCCATTTTCATTCCCATCCTCCGGAACTCTACAGAAAGCCTTCAGGGGACAAAAGCTCCTGAAAGCGAACCTGATCGGATTACTTAGACTGGCCCCTGGTAAGGACAGTGCAATTCCGCCTCAGGCAAAGACACTTGAGAATCACTACAACAGGCCCCTCTCCCAGAAGATCAACAAGAAATGCAGCCAAGACTAAGTTCACCTACCAAGGAGAGCATCAGAATTCCAGAGGAGGAGAAAGCAAAGCACGGAAGTCATGGCTTTCTCCCCAAGATTCTTTAGTCTTGTAGTTAATTTAATTTTTTTTTCTTCTGCTAACTTTCTTTTTTAACTTTTACCCTTTTCTTTTTTAATGTTTTTAAACTAGTTTATCTAATATATATATATTTTCTTTTTTATATTTTTTATTTGTTTTCTTTAAAAAAAATTGTTTTTTTTTCCTGAACTTCTTTTTATCTCCTTTATCTCCCCCCACGATTTGGGGTCTCTTCTGATTTGGTTAAAGTGGATTTTCCTGGGGTCTTTGCCACCTTATTAGTATTTTATTTGCTCCTTCATATACTCTTATCTGGACAAAATGACAAGGTGGAAAAACTCACCACAAAAAAAAGAACAAGAGGCAGTACCGAAGGCTAGGGACCTAATCAATACAGACATTGGTAATATGTCAGACCTAGAGTTCAGAATGACGATTCTCAAGGTTCTGGCTGGGCTCGAAAAAGGCATGGAAGATATTAGAGAAACCCTCTCTGGAGAGGTAAAAGCCCTTTCTGGAGAAATAAAAGAATTAAAATTTAACCAAGTTGAAATAAAAAAAGCTATTAATGAGGTGCAATAAAAAATGGAGGCTCTCACTGCTAGGATAAATGAGGCAGAAGAAAGAATTAGTGACATAGAAGACCAAATGACAGAGAATAAAGAAGGTGAGCAAAAGAGTAACAAACAGCAACTGGACCATGAGCGGAGAATTCGAGAGATAAGTGACACCATAAGACGAAACAACATTAGAATAATTGGGATTCCAGAAGAAGAAGAAAGAGAGAGGGGAGCAGAAGAAGGTATATATTGAGAGAGGGGAGCAGAAGAAGGTATATATTGGAGAGAATTATTGGAGAGAATTTCCCTAATACGGCAAAGGGAACAAGCATCAAAATCCAGGAGGTGCAGAGAATCCCCCTCAAAATCAATAAGAATAGGTCCACACCCCGTCACCTAATAGTAAAATTTACAAGTCTTAGCAACAAAGAGAAAATCCTGAAAGCAGCCCGGGAAAAGAAGTCTGTAACATACAATGGTAAAAATATTAGATTGGCAGTGGACTTATCCACAGAGACCTGGCAGGCCAGAAAGAACTGGCATGATATATTCAGAGCACTAAATGAGAAAAACATGCAGCCAAGAATACTATATCCAACTAGGCTATCCTTGAAAATAGAAGGAGAGATCAAAAGCTTCCAGGACAAACAAAAACTGAAAGAATTTGCAAACACCAAACCAGCTCTACAGGAAATATTGAAAGGGGTCCTCTAAGCAAAGAGAGAGCCTAAAAGTAGTAGATCAGAAAGGAACAGAGACAATATACAGTAACAGTCACCTTACAGGCAATACAATGGCACTAAATTCATATCTCTCAATAATTACCCTGAATATTAATGGGCTAAATGCCTCAATCAAATGACAAAGGGTATCAGAATGGATAAAAAAACAAAACCCACCAATATGTTGTCTACAAGAAACTCATTTTAGACCCAAGGACACCTCCAGATTTAAAGTGAGGGGGTGGAAAACAGTTTACCAAGCTAATGGACATCAGAAGAAAGCTGGGGTGGCAATCCTTATATCCGATCAATTAGATTTTAAGCCAAAGACTAAAATAAGAGATGAGGAAGGACACTCTATCATACTTAAGTGGTCAGTCTGTCCAATAAGAAGATCTAACAATTTTAAATATCTATGTCCCTAACATATGAGCAGCCACTACATAAACCAATTAATGATAAAACCAAAGAAACACATCAAATATAGAATAATAGTACGGGACTTTAACATCCCCTCACTGAAATGGACAGATCATCTAAGCAAAAGATCAAAAAGGAAATAAAAGCCTTAAGCAATGGACCAGATATATTCAGATTTCCATTCCATCTCAAAGCAACTGAATACACATTCTTCTCTAGTGTACATGGAACATTCTCCAGAACAGATCACATCCTGGATCACAAATCAGGTCTCAACAGGTACCAAAACACTGGCATCATTTCCTGCATATTTTCAGACCACAATGCTCTGAAGCTAGAACTCAATCACAAGAGGAAACTTGGAAAGAACCCAAATACATGAAGACTAAACAGCATCCTTCTAAAGAATGAATGGGTCAACCAGGAAATTAAAGAAGAATTGAGAAAATTCATGGAAACAAATGATAATGAAAACACAACGGTTCAATATCTGTGGGACCCAGCAAAGGTAGTCCTGAGAGGAAAATGTATAGTGATACAAGCCTTTCTCAAGAAACAAGAAAGGTCTCAAATACACAACCTAACCCTACACCTAAAGGAGCTGGAGAAAGAACAACAAAGAAAGCCTAAACCCAGCAGAAGAAGAGAAATCATAAAGATCAGAGCAGAAATCAATGAAATAGAAATTAAAAAAACCAACAGAAGAAATCAACGAAACTAGGAGCTGGTTCTTTGAAAGAATTAATAAGACTGATAAACCCCTGGCCAGACTTATCAAAAAGAAAAGATAAAGGACCCAAATAAATAAAATCATGAATGAAAGAGGAGAGATCGTAACTAACACCAAAGAAATACACACAATTATAAGAACATACTATGAGCAACTCTACACCAACAAATTTGACAATCTGGAATGAAATGGGTGCATTCCTATAGACATATAAACTACCACAACTGAACCAGGAAGAAATAGAAAACCTGAACAGACCCATAACCAGTAAGGAGATTGAAACAGTCATCAAACATCTCCAAACAAACAAAAGCCCAGGATCAGAAAGCTTCTGAGGGGAATTCTACCAAATGTTTGAAGAAGAACTAATTCCTATTCTCCTGAAACTGTTCCAAAAAATAGAAATGGAAGGAAAACTTCCAAATTCATTTTATGAAGCCAGCATCACCTTGATCCCAAAACCAGACAAGGATCCCATCAAAAAAGAGAACTACAGACCAATATCCTTGATGAACACAGATGCGAAAATTCTCACCAAAATACTAGCCAATAAGATCCAACAGTACATTAAAAGGATTATTCACCACAACCAAGTGGGATTTATTCCAGGGCTGCAAGGTTGGCTGTTGTATCAATGTGATACAACACATTAATAAAAGAAAGAACAAGAACCATATGATACTCTCTATAGATGCTGAAAAAGCATTTGACAAAGTACAGCATCCCTTCCTGATCTAAACTCTTCAAAGTGTAGGGGTAGAGGGCACATACCTCAATATTATCAAAGCCATCTATGAAAAACCCACTGCAAGTATCATTGTCAATGGAGAAAAACTGAGAGCTTTTCCGCTAAGGTCAGGAACATGGCAGGGATGTCCATTATCACCACTACTATTCAACATAGTACTAGAAGTTCTAGCCTCAGCAATCAGAAAACAAAAAGAAATTAAAGGCATCCAAATCGGCAAAGAAGTCGTCAGACTATCACTCTTTGCAGATGATATAATACAATATGTGGAAAACCCAAAAGGCTCCACTCCAAAACTGCGAGAACTTGTACAGGAATTCGGTAAAGTGCCAGGATATAAAATCAATGCACAGAAATCAGTTGCATTCCTATATAGCAACAGCAAGACAGAAGAAAGAGACATTAAGGAGTCAATCCTATTTACAATTGCACCCAAAACTATAAGATACCTAGGAATAAACCTAACCAAAGAGGCTAAGAATCTATACTCAGAAAACTATAAAGTACTCATGAAAGAAATTGAGGAAGACACAAAGAAATAGAAAAATGTTCCATGCTCCTGGATTGGAAGAACAAATATTGTGAAAATGTCTATGCTACCTAAAGCAATCTGCACATTTAATGCAATCCCTATCAAAATCCCATCCATTTTTTTCATAGAAATGGAACAAATAATCCTAAAATTTATATGGAACCAGAAAAGACCTCAAATAGCCAAAGGAATATTGAAAAAGAAAGCCAAAGTTGGTGGCATCACAATTCCGGACTTCAAGCTCTATTACAAAGCTGTCATCATCAAGACAGCATGGTACTGGCACAAAAACAGACACATAGATCAATGGAACAGAATAGAGAGCCCAGAAATAGACCCTCAACTCTATGGTCAACTAATCTTTGAAAAAGCAGGAAAGAATGTCCAATGGAAAAAAGACAGCCTCTTCAATAAATGGTGTTGGGAAAATTGGACAGGCACATGCAGAAAAATGAAATCGGACCATTTCCGTACACCACACAGGAAAACAGACTCAAAATGGATGAAAGACCTCAAAGTGAGAAAGGAATCTGTCAAAATCCTTGAGGAGAACACAGGTAGCGACCTCTTCGATCTCAGCCGCAGCAACATCTTCCTAGGAACATCGCCAAAGGCAAGGGAAGCAAGGGCAAAAATGAACTACTGGGACTTCATCAAGATCAAAAGCTTTTGCACAGCAAAGGAAACAGTTAACAAAACCAAAAGACAACTGACAGAATGGGAGAAGATATTTGCAAACTACATATCAGATAAAGGACTAGTGTCCCAAATCTATAAAGAACTTATCAAACTCAACACCCAAAGAACAAATAATCCAATCAAGAAATGGGCAGAGGACATGAACAGACATTTCTGCAAAGAAGACATCCAGATGGCCAACAGACACATGAAAAAGTGCTCCACATAACTCGGCATCAGGGAAATACAAATCAAAACCACAATGAGATATCACCTCACATCAGTCAGAACAGCTAAAATTAACAAGTCAGGAAATGACAGATGCTGGTGAGGATGTGGAGAAAAGGGGAACCCTCCTACACTGTTGGTGGGAGTGGAAGCTGGTGCAGCCACTCTGGAAAACAGCATGGAGGTTCCTCAAAAAGTTGAAAATAGAACTACCCTATGACCCAGTAATTGCACTACTGGGTATTTACCCTAAACGTACAAACATAGTGATCCGAAGGGGCACGTGCACCCAAATGTTTATAGCAGCAATGTTTACAATAGCCAAACTATGGAACAAACCTTGTTGTCCATCAGTGATGTCCATCAGTGACATCAGTGATGAATGGATAAAGAAGATGTGGTATGTATACACAATGGAATACTATGCAGCCATCAAAAGAAATGAAATCTTGCCATTTGCGACGATGTGGATGGAACTAGAGGGTATTATGCTTAGTGAAATAAGTCCATCGGAGAAAGACAACTATCACATGATCTCCCTGATATGAGGAAGTGGAGATACAACATGGGGGGGGGGGTTAGGGGGAAGGAGAAGAATAAATGAAACAAGATGGGATCAGGAGGGAGACAAACCATAAGTGCCTCTTAATCTCACAAAACAAACTGAGGGTTGCTGGGGGGAGGGGGTTGGGAGAGGGGGGTGTGGTTATGGACATTGGGGAGGGTATGTGCTATGGTGAGTGCTGTGAAGTGTGTAAACTTGGTAATTCACAGAGCTGTACCCCTGGGGATAAAAATACATTATATGTTTATTAAAAAAAACAATAATAATAAATTAAAAAAATTAATTAAAAAAATCATCCAGATTAGAGAGGAAGAAGTAAAACTATTTCCATTTGCAGATGACATAGTCCTGCATACTGAAAATGCTAAAGAGTCCACACAAAAACCCTACTACTAAATAATAATCCTAAGAAGTTCAGGGGCGCCTGGGTGGCTCAGTGGGTTGGGGCCTTTGCCTTCGGCTCAGGTCATGGTCCTGGTGGTCCTAGGATCGAGCCCCGCATCGGGCTCTCTGCTCAGCAGGGAGCCTGCTTCCCTTTCTCTCTGCCTGCCTCTCTGCCTACTTGTGATCTCTGTCTGTCAAATAAATAATAAATAAAATCTTAAAAAAAAAAAAAAAAAAAAAAAAAGAAGTTCAGGGGTACCTGGGTGGCTCAGTTGGTTAAGTGACCACCTTCGGCTCAGGTCATGGTCCTGGAGTCCCAGGATCTACCCTCATCAGGCTCCCTGCTCAGCATGGAGTCTGCTTCTCCCTCTGACCTTCCTCCTCTCATGCGTCCTCTCTCAAATAAATAAAAAAAAAAATCTTAGAAAAAAAATCCTAAAAAGTTCAGTGATATTGCAGGATAAAAGATCAATATGGAAAAATCAATTATATTTCTATATACTGGCAATAAACATCCAAAAATGAAAAGAAGAAAATTCTATTTATAATATCACCAAAAAGAATAAAATACTTAGGAATAAAAAAGATTTGTACAATGATAACTACAAAATTTAACTAAAAGAAATGAAGGAAGACCCAAATAAATGATAAGATATCAATGTTCCTATTTTTCAAGGAAATTGACAAATTCAAAGTAATCCATATCAAAAGCCCAGCTGGCTTTTGCAGAAACTGACAAGATTATCCTAAAATTCATACGGAAGTGCAGAGGACCCAGAATAACCAAATCATGAAAAAGAACAAAATGGAAGACTCACATTTCCTGATTTCAAAATGAACTAGAAAGCAACATTAATCAAGACAGGGTGGTACTAGCATAAGAAGAGGCATATAGATCTACAGAACAGAATTGAGAGCTCAAAAATAAATTCCTACATTTTGATCAACTGATTTCCTCTCCCCACTGAAAATAAGTTATTTATTCTGCCCTGTAAGCAGCTGATCAACTGATTTTTCAACAAGGATATCAGGACAACTCAATAGAGAAAGATTAGTCTTTTCCACAAATGCTGCAGGGGACAAAAGAATATTGTAAGAACAATGAATGTCAAATGGTGCAGCCACTGTGGAAATCAGTTTATTGGTTCCCCTGCAAATGTTAAATATTCAATTAACATTTGTCCTAGCCATTCTATTCCTAGGTATATACCCAAGAGAGCAAAAACAGATGTTCAAACTACAATTTGTACATAAATGTTTACAGCAGCATTATTCAATTAGCTAAAAAGTGCAAACAACCCAAATGCCCATCAGCTAGTAAGTGGATAAACATAATCTGTGAAAGAAACCAGTTGCAGAAGATCACAATTTATACGATTCCATTTATATGAAATGTCCAGAAAAGGCAATCGACAGAGACAGAAAATAGGTAAGTGGTTGCCAGAGGCAGGGGGAAGGAAGGGATAGGAAAAGACTGCTAGTGGGCATGCGGTTTCTTTTTGGGGAGACAAAAAATGTTCTGGAATTAGTGGTTCACACGCTTTGTGAATATACTTAAAAAACCACTGAAACATACACTTTAAAGGGTGAACCCTATGGTATGTGATTTACTAGATCCCGACAAAATGGTCATTAAATAAATACCACTGAAAGAAGTTAAAAATAATCTAGGTAAATGGAAGTATATACCATACTCACAGGCTGAAGTGTTCATTCCTCCCTAAAATGATCTACAGATTCAATGTAATGCTAATCAAATATCCCAGGAAGAGTTTCTTTGGCAGGGTGGAGGGCAGAGAGTGGAAAATGACCAAGATGTACTAAAATTTATATGAAATGCAAAGGCCCAAGAGTTGCTGAGACAAGCCTGAATAGGACAGGGCTGGAGGGCATAACTATCAAATATGAAGACTTCTAAGGAGCAAACCAGAGTTGATGCCATGTAACTCCTCTATGTTACAATTCCAAGTATAACACCAAATACTAGTTGAAAAAATTATTGCAATGTCAATGCATTTTCAATCAGAAGCCAGAAGGAGAAAAGAGGGTGGTAGATATAGACTCAAAGATGAAGGATCAAGCAATCAAAAGTTATAGAAAAGCTGTTCTACTCGGAACTAAAGGCAGATGGGAGGGGCTATAAAGAGGTTTTCCTTTTCTTTTTTTAAAAATATGAGTAAGATGCTTGAAAGCAAAAACTACCAATTGCTGGGTTAATAATTCAATCAAAAACGGCCCATATACATGGGTCTAGTGGAAAACCTGGGAGAAGAGAAATTTAGTAGACAGCTTTTGGGAAATAACCAATCCTAGGGAATCAATAAATTGTCGAATGGGTAAGTTTTACTTTGCTTCTGATTTTGCTAAAAACAGAATCAAATTTTCTTTGTAAGATTTAGGGATGCTTGAGTGGCTTAGTCAGTTGAGTGTCTGACTCTTGGTTTCAGGTCAGGTCATGATCTCAGGGTTATGGGACTGAGCCCAGCGTTGGGCTCTGCGCTCAGAACAGCATCTGCTTGTCCCTCTCCCTCCCCCTCTGCTCCCTCCCCTGCTCCTGTGCACAGTGCTCTCTTGCTCTCTCAAATGAAAAAAAATTTTTTTAAATCTTAAGTTTAGAATGAAACCCCACAACATTAAAAAAGAAAAAAAGTTTTCTACTTCAGCTTTTCCACGGCTTACTGAATACAAACCTGTTCCTTTTCTAGAAGACCTGCCTTTAGTCACTGTTGGTTTCTTCTTCACAGCTGGTGCCTGAAAAGCAGAATGTTCCCTCCACCTCCGAAGCTGAAAATTAATGAACTTCCACATCATGAATGCTTGGGTAATGCAAATGGATGCCAGGACAGCAATTCTGAGAATATTAAGGTTAATAAACAAAACATTAGAGTATATCAAAGCAATGGCCACTGAATGAAGTATTCTATCTAGCACTGACAGGATTCACTTGGTGCTAAATTCCCAATGGTGACAAGATGATGCTAATAAATAATTATCCCATTAATAGTTAATCTCTAAATTCAAAGAAATCCCTTAGCATTTCAATTAAAACATATGAGATTGCAGCAGGTTTGAAATCACATGAATGTGTTCCCCCCTGTATCTGTCTCTATTTTTTTAAGATGATCTACATCATAAATGGATAATATATCCTATATAGCAGTACAAAGTAAGAAAAATGTTAAAATGGGCTGTACCTTACGGCTAACACATTGAAGTTCCCAGCACTGAAATCCAATTTCTGATTCTCTGCTCTTGCAAGGCCAAAGCCAACCGTGAGTACAGAAAGAATTAAAGTCAGCAGTCTTCCCAAAACAAATAGAACTGCCCACAGAGAAAACCTGTAAGAAAATGTCTTAAGTCAAACTCATAAGATTGCAAAGATAGGAATAGATTCTAATAAAAATCAGATTCCTACTAAGCAAATGCATATTAAAACAATGTGCTATGGTGAGTGCTGTGAAGTGTGTATGCTTGATGATTCAAGACCTGTACCCCCAGGGCAAGGAATACATTATATATTAATAAAAATAATTAAAAAAAAACACAACATTTCTTATTGTTCTGCAAAAAAGGATTCTGAAGTAAAATGTTTGGGATCTACTATATACTATATCACACTTTTGGAGATAAATCACACAGCAGCTTTAAGATTCTAGAAGTCCAGTAAAGAAATAATTGACTCTTCGTTTAGCTGATCTCCTTTTTAAAAATGTAACTATTGGGGCGCCTGGGTGGCTCAGTGGGTTAAGCCACTGCCTTCGGCTCGGGTCATGATCTCAGGGTCCTGGGATCGAGTCCCGCGTCGGGCTCTCTGCTCAGCAGGGGCCTGCTTCCCTTCCTCTCTCTCTGCCTACTTGTGATCTCTCTATGTCAAATAAATAAATAAGATTCTTAAAAAAAAAATAAAAATGTAACTATTATTAATGACTACTGGCACAGAAAAATTCTGAAAACTGCTGGACAAAAGTTGTCCTGTTAATAAACAGGACACCCAATTCCCACTTAATAGGCCTAGTTTTACTTTCTTTTTTTAACAAGTCATACTATTCCAATTCTGTTTTCAGTCCAATTTTCCATTGAAATATTTTAGTATCTTTTAGGCTATATAGTCTTTTTTTTAAAGGCTATATAATCTTTTATTTCATTTTCTTCTTTCCTATTCCTGTTATCACTTCCCCATTACTCTTCCTCCAAAAGAAAAACATGCATTAAACCAAAGGGCAATTATAACAGAAAACTAAACCCCCAAAACCTTCAAAATTATAAGTTCCAATATAACATCTCTCCAGCAAAGATGAGACTCCCATTTTAGAGAATAAAATGCCAACCTGAATTGTAAAGTTTTTAAATTTTATTTTAAGCTACTACTAATAGCTTACAGAGTGATATAATTGCCCCCAGCATGGACCTTGGCAATAGCACAGTCCTTGGCAACAGACTTGACTTTAATTACACAAGAAATAGAATGGCTAAACAACTTACTTACCCTTTCTGATACTTTTCGTCACTAAAATAAAACAGGCGGGAAATGTGGAAAAGAAATTCAACAAAATAATGTAGCACCAGAAGAACAAGTCCTAGATGATTCAAGCTGTTAAAAGGACAAATTTAAAATGTAAAGATGAATTATCAATTAAAACAGACTAACCCACTATCTACCCAGTCCATTTACACATCCAAGCAAAACCCCAACTTACTTTAAAAGATAAGCTCCGGCAATGTGAAAGAGGTAAAGACCAATGTAGACAAGCTGACGAGGAATATCTTCCTGTAGATAGAGATGCATAATAGATTAAACATGCTGAACCATTTCTGTGTACAGCATATTATACTGTTTCATAAAAACTTTATTACAGATTTCACACACACATACACACTAAATTATGATGTAAAATCTAGCTTTTCATCTTGAGTTGTAGTCACAAATGTCTATAAAAACTGACAGTGTTAGGGACGCCTGGGTGGCTCAGCTGGTTAAGCGGCTGCCTTCAGCTCAGGTCATGATCCCAGCATCCTGGGATCGAGTCCCGCATCGGGCTTCTTGCTCAGCCGGGAGCCTGCTTCTCCCTCTGCCTCTGCCTACCACTCTGTCTGCTAGTGCTCACTCTCGCTCCTCTCTCTCTCTGACAAATAAATAAATAAAATATTTAAAAACAAAACAAAACAAAACAAGAATGGTACAAAGATCAAATGTTAGAAAGGGAGAACATAAGACAGTCAAATAGTACCATATATACTACTATGTTTTGAGACTCTTCGGGAAAAAAACCCAAGATATAATATCAAGTTTACAGTGGTTCTTCCAATTGGAGAAAGAAGGATCTCTGAAAATAAGCTGTCTTAATTTTTAAACTTCCAATGAAATATTTCTCCTTACAAGAGAGAGGGAGAGGCGCCCTGAGGTGGCTCAGTCGGTTGAGTGTCTGCCTTCAGCTCAGGTCATGATCTCGGGGTCCTGGGATCAAGCCCCACATTAAGCTCCCTGCTCTGTGGGGGGTCTGCTTCTCCCTCTTCCTCTGCCCCACCCCCCAGCTCATGCTCTCTCAACTAAAAAATCTTAAAAAAAAAAAAAAAGAGAGAGAGAATGGGAGAACAGTGTCAAGACTTAAATGCTGAAGTTCAACACAAGGGGCAGACAGAGAGAGAGGGAGGGAAGCAGGCCCCCTGCCGAGCAGAGAGCCCGATGCAGGGCTTGATCCCAAGACCCCAAGATCATGACCTGAGCTGAAGGCAGAGGCTTAACCCACTAAGCCACCCATGTGCCCCCGTGATACACATTTCCCCAGATGTGGTGTTTATATCACTGGCAACGTACAACGTGATTGTAGACAGTACACAACAAAACACTTTTAACTATAATTTTAAATAAAATATTTTAAATTAAAACAAGTGGCATGTGACTTGATATGGGAAATACTGCCATATTCTTCAGATGTGTTAATCTATGCTCCAAATTTCTGAGGAGAAAAGGGACTAAGGGGACTCCTGATACTTACAAAAAAAGCTTTACAAGTTTTTAAATTGCTGATTGATCACTAAACTCATTTTATAAAACCTGTCTAAGTCAATTTGCTGAAATAACTGCTGGAAAAACTATTTTAAAGAATATAACTTCTGTGGCGCCTGGGTGGCTCAGTGGGTTAAGCCGCTGCCTTCGGCTCAGGTCATGATCTCAGGGTCCCGGGATCGAGTCCCGCATCGGGCTCTCTGCTCAGCAGAGAGCCTGCTTCCCTCTCTCTCTCTCTCTCTGGCTGCCTCTCTGTCTACTTGTGATTTCTCTCTGTCAAATCAATAAATAAAATCTTTAAAAAAATACATGTTTGGGTAAGATACACAGCCTTAAAAAACCTCAATCAATGTGATTTCCAAGTGTTTATAGAGGGCCTCGCAAAGGAATCAATAGAGGGATGATGATGTACTCTGGACAAACTGAAAGGTTTCAAAAAGTGGCTCTAGTGATGAATGACAGATATGAACAACAAAGCTGCATGTGGAGAGTGTGAATATACCTTCCATGAAGTGGGGAGGGGAAAAAGCATTATTTCTAATTTAAAATACTCATAGGATATGCAAATATTTATATGTGTATATAATTAAACTAAATAAACTGAATATGAGAAATAAAACATTTGGCTATTTCACTGAGACTTCCCCCAAATTCCACATATTCAAGCTGGATAAGAAATTACATTGTGAATCTTCTTATGGGCAAAATGGAATAATGTTTATATTGAGGCATACATATTGTATGTATTTAAAATATTCTCCTTAAAAGAAACTGAGTTATCTGTGACTAACACACCTCTTGAACTGCTACTAACAGCAGTGTTCCTTTCTTTCTTTCTTCGTTTCTCTGTAGGATCAGTTCAAAAACAATCACTGTACTAGTTTCTTCCAGTAAAGTGTTCTTCCAAAAATAATTTTCATAGAGTAAATTTTAAGAAACTGTTTAACACATATGCAGCTGTTACTTTCAAATTATGTTAATTACTTGAAACAGTTACTTTCGACTGTCATATGTAGGTGTTAAAAATAGTTTCAGTTAAGTTCTAAGTTATGCAAATTATTCCATAAAAATTAGATTGCATTTCTGGAGAAATGCCATCTGGCAGGAATTGATAAAGAAAGGAAAACTTTGAAAACTAAAATGAGCAATTACTTTGAAATGTCCTTCCTTATTTACATGGTCAATGACTAAGAGACATATAGATTAATAATGGAGCCTAGAGGTATTATGTCTATGGGTATATAAGTCTGGACATGGAGAAAGCTTTAAATATTTGAGCCACAGTAGTAAGATGTTAAGAAACAATGATGTTCTCAGCAACACTGCCTGACAGAACTTTCTGCAATGATGGAAATGCTCTCTATCTCTGCTATACAAAATGGTAGACAGTATGGCCACATGTGGCTAAATGAGTACTTGCAGTAGGACTAAGTGTGACTAAGAAAGTACATTTTGTTTTTAATTATAATTACTTTAAATGTGGCTAGTGGATTCTGTTTTGGGCAGTGCAGCTCAAGGACATCTGTGGTTCACACTAGGTGCTTACTGAATATGGAAGGGCTTCTGGAAACTGTGAGCTTAAGGATCTTATCTTAACACCATTCTAAGCCAAAGGTTTTATCATCTTAATCCTTATAATCAACTTAACTAGAAAAACACTCCACTTGAAAAAGAAATCAACATAAAAAGAACTTTCAAGCCATAGTAAATGAATTCTATTTGGTGCAGTATTCTTTTTTTTTTTTTAAAGATTTTATTTATTTATTTGACAGACAGAGATCACAAGTAGGCAGAGAGGCAGGCAGACAGAGAGGAGTTAGTAGGCTCCCCACAGAGCAGAGAGCCCCACGCGGGGCTCGATCCCAGGACCCTGGGATCATGACCTGAGCCGAAGGCAGAGGCTTTAACCCACTGAGCCACCCAGGCGCCCCTGGTGCAGTTTTCTAATCATAGCAGACAGCATCAGTGATGACAGACGCACAGGACACAAAAACCATAGACACAATGCAGTAATAAATTAGGTAGCTATACTCTGGATTAACTACTTGCAGTACATATACAAATAAGTGTGGCTTTGGGGAAGTCAGAAAGGAAATGATCATGTTACACTTCTAAACTGAAAAGTAAAGGAGCTTTAAATGTGGACACATGTAAATATATATTCAACAAAGAGAGAGCATAATGAACCCCCACACAGCCCTCTCCAGCTTCAATAGTTGTGAACTCAGGACAAAACTTGTTTTGTCCATACTCCTGTATAGGATTTTAAAAATAATCTCTCCCCCAAAAAGGGAGTAATAGTGTGTGATTAATTTAACAGTATTCCAGAAAAAGATGTGCTGGGATCATAAAATTAGAGAGTATCACTGTGAATGAAGCCTAAAGAGAGCACAGAGGAAAAGAGAGCAGGGAGGAGGTGGTATAAACCAGAGAAACCACCGCAGAGCACAGGTGACCTGCTGTATTTAGTTTCAAGCTACAGGGAGGTAGTAAAGGTTTGAGAGAAGAAAGAGTTGGAAGAAAGAAACTAAAGTGTGCTCAGCAGTATCACAGAGTCTGACCTGAGAAGTACTGAGGGTAAAATGGAAAGAAAGATATCGCACTGCTCCAGTTGTTATTTGTTAAAACAAACAAACAGATATTTTTCTCACATTCTAAAATAAAAAGAATCCTCCACCCATTTCAGGAAAAGCTTCACTGCTGAGTATTTAACTACAGCTTACTTTATTTAATACTGAATTTTTTTTTTACTGGGCCTTAACACATAGAACTGTTAGCTGCAGAATAATCTGATTAATCCATTTGTCTCATCTGTGAAACTCCTAAGAATATCAGTAACATACAACTAATATTACATTATTTGTAATACTAATATAACAGATTTTAAATTTGTTTAAATTTTATTTAAAATTACCACGAATACAATTTTAAGACAAGTGATTAACATGTCAAATGTAAAAGATTCCACTCGAAGTTAAAATATGACCAAAGATTTTCCCAAAGAAATATGTGAGGATATTTAGTCCTTGTGGAAAGAGCGGAGGTGGGAGAATAAGTGGGGAAGAACTGAGGTGGGAAAGAAAACTTGAGGTTAGAGGCATGAGAAAATGTCCAATTTTAGAGTGACTTTTCAAAAAAAGGAAAAAAACGGCAAGACAACTTGTAAAAATACAGAATCCCAGCTTACTTTTTTGGTTTTCTGGAAGTAGAGTTCAGGAAAAGCATGAAACCAGTAAGCCAACTGGGCTATGTAGAAAAACTTCATTTGAAATCTGCAAAGAAAGGAAAAAAATACCTTTTAAAGCACCTTATTTTTAAAGAATAAAGTAAAAACAAAAGTGGGAAATCAGGATGTACAAAGTAGCTACCTTCTGTTATCATGTCAGGTCTCCCGGCAGTGCTCTGCTCCCCTTTAACAACTCCCCAGCAGCCACTTCCCTATCTCCCTAGAATATTCTCAGCACCAGTTGATTCCTCTAGATTAAACAACAGATGCAAAGACATTATCTGCAGAACCTTGCTGACCTGCACGCTAGCAGGGAGGAACCAGACGCCCTAGTTTATTAGTAAATTAATACTGATGTGTCATGCTAGCTACCAGAGACATAAGGAGCATGACTTTGAGGGAATCACCTTACAGACCTTTAAGAATTTCACCAGGAGGAAAGCAGGAAGGGCAAAGAGATGGACACAAAGTGAAGGTGCCTGGAAGAACAATCACCTGAAATTGGTATAATCACAACTGCAAACATCCATTGACTTTTTTCTTAGGGAAATAAGGTAACTCTACTTGGTTGGAACACTGAGAGAGCTCCCAAATAAATGGAGGAAAACCAGGATCAGAAAGAGGAATACAGCATGGAATGTTCCCCAGGAGATTGAGCTCATCAGTCTAGAATCAATAGTCCCTGGAATTATATCCCTCCAGTCCTCTTGTGTTCTCTTTGTTCTCCCTTCTCCTTCTCCTCTAGACTTCTAAAACTGAAAACCAAAATCCAATTGGAAATAAATTTTTTGTGGGAGGAGAGGAGAGATAGTCCTATATAAATATGATGTTTATTGCATAAAAGCTCACTGAATTAATATCATTTGAAAAAGGCAGAATGACTCAGCAGCATGGGTATTATTGTTGGACTTAAAAACAAAGGTATGCATGGTCATGTTATTCCCTTCGTACTTTTCTCTCCAATTCCCACATCACAGTGCATTTATTGAATGTTGTCTAGTTGACAATCACCTACATATGGCCTGGCACATTGAAGGATATATAATATAAATAGTTCCTACTTGCTGTCAAGTTACACAGAGTCTTGGTGGGCATGGGCACAATATAAGACTTACATAAATGAAACAATTATAGAACATCCAAGACAATGTAGAGATATTACCTAAGATATTATACATAGAAATGACAAATTCAGGAAAGCAAAAGACAACATAGGCTAATGCAGCAAGGGAAAATATGGAATAGCTGTGCTAGAGGTGGGCTTGAAGAATGAGTAACATAGCTGAATGTCTTGGCAACACTGAGCTTTTTTACAGGACTGTATTGAAACCTTGGGGGCTAGGAAGATAAAAAAGAGACAATCGCTACCCTGAAGTTTACAGTGTAAGAGAAGAAATGAAAGGAGTAAAAAGAGACTGGGGCGTGGACGAGGAGCAAAAGTATGGAGAAGATGGAGAACTAACGAGGAGAAAGGTTGAGGAAGAAGGGAACTAAATTAAGATTATTGTTAAAATCAGTTTTCTCAAGCTAATGAACGTGTCGGAAATATTATCACATACATAAAAAAAAAGTAAGTGCACAAGAAGTTTTTGTTCTTATGGCAGAGGGACTGCCAATGACATACCTATTGTATGAATTTGCCAAAGTCTTAAAAAGAATGACAAGAATGGGTTCCGCTCAAAAGTGACATGATCATGGTCCATAACTAAGAAAAGCCTGCTAAAATGACTTACGTCATCAGGTTATGGGGATAAGCCCTCCACAAGATAGTTGGGTCTGAGATGTAGTTTTCCTAAGAAAGAAGATATAAAAATTAGCCTATTGAGTATAATGCAAATTTCTTGGACAATAAGACAGTATTTTCATTTCTTGCACATTTATAGTTTCCCAGATTGGGCTCCAAAGAGCCCACTGAAGCTAAAACTTCTTAGTTGTTTTAGTTATCTTTGATTCACTTGAATTGCTTATTTTAGCAAAATGACAATCACTATGAAGGATATGAAGTCAAATAGTGTAATTCCTGGCCTTCAAAATTCTTTCAATCCAATAGGGTAAAAAATACATGTATACGAACAAACATAAAACAATAAAAAAACAGTAATGGTACATAACAGAGGCAACAACACCTACGGGAGAGATGAATTTTGTTTTGGGTGATCAGAAAAGGGTTTCAGGAAAGATGTAGCACCTGACAGGAGAAGGAGGATCAAGGTGCTATCAAGTTTTATAGGCTGATGTCCACATACTAATCCAAATCTTTTTCTTAGATAACCAGATCTATTCAGTGAGAATTATGGTATATGAAAAAAAACCCACAACCAAAAAACCCCAACAAACCTCTCAAGTGACTTATCTTTAATAAGAATATTTTCCTATTGAAATGTATCATTGTTATATTTAAAAAAATTATACAATAGATTTTAAGCAGAAATTACATATATTTATAAAGTATCTTTAAAAAAATTAAAGTATCATTAAAGCAGCAGCATAAAATGGCATGAGCCCTGGAAAGATTGAGTCTTAATCTATTTCCAACTATTACACACTTTGCTTGTTTATTCATCTCTAACATGGCGATTAAAAAAAATTATGAGTCCTAACAAACTAAAAAATATGTAAACTCTAGAGTGCATATAAATTTTAGAGACTGTTAATACTATTGTAAACACTACCTTCCCCCCTCACTAGTTAGAATGATACAGTTGAAGGAATGATACAGTTGAAGGATTTGATAGCTTTAACTGAAAAGTCACACAGTATTTTAAGTTGCTTGGACACTACTTGGACTGTTTATAAAAGAAATGATTAGAAACATTACAATTCACATAACCCAGGAAAAGTTATCACTAACTTACCCTTTTTGCTCATATAGATATATCTGCAAATGACTACAGGATATAAAAACATTCAGGCTGACTAAAAATGAGTGAGACTTTCTGAAACATTAAACACAGTTTAAAATTTCTGCTGTATGAAAACTAATGAAAAGAGAGGCTTACTGATGAAACTTGATTTATACTAGTTCAATAGGAGAATTCCTAATCTCAGATAAGAACAGAATAGGGGAGGGATTTTCTAAGGTTCAGGATTTGCTTATGAGCATTAAAAACAGGACATCATTTTCTGTTCTGGGTATATAACACAAATACTTCAAGGAATGCAAATTTAAGCATAGTATATACTTACAGATATAAGAATGAATGTGCCCCAAATACAAGAAAAAAGGTAGAATGCACTAAGCTGACCAGATTCATTAAACTTGCTGTGTTTCGTTTTGGAGAAGTGCATTCGCCTGTTAATTTTCTAAAAATAAAAATAACCATTAGTAATTAAGAATATATTATAAGGCATATTTAATATGTGACTATTATAAGTACGGAGAGCTAGTATTTTATCAAGTATAGATTTCTAAGATTATATACTTACATCCAACACATACTCTTGAATTATGGCATGAATAATTATCGCCACTAGCATGTAGAAGAAAACTGTAGCCAAGTCTTTGATACCATAGTAATAAAGGGATGTTGATTCAGTAGCTTGTTCTTCTGAAGGCCAAAAAGGACAGAACACACATATACAAAAATATACATAAGATTATAAGAACAGTACTAAGTACAACATAGTTATGGAAACAAACAAAAGAACACTAACTAATAAATAAGTTCTATAGAAACATTATAGGTGATTTGTTTTTGGATATCTTGAGTCTTAGAAGCAATGAAAATTGAAGACTACCCAGAAATCCAAGGCCTCAAGAATTATAAAAGACTTGACACATGTTAGTTACAGCCATCAAAGACCAAAAAACAGGGAAAGGGAGGCCATACTCAGATCCTTGGGAAGACTATAAAATTACCATTATCCCAGGTAGCGATTAGGTTACATCAAAGTTATATTTAGCCTATCTGTCTGTCTTTTCAAAGAACTTTTGAAATTTTCTACCTCTTTTCAAACTAGACACTTCATTATGATTCTGATAGGAAAAACTGATTTAACCTTTGTCTAAATGAGTTTTGACCTATAAGCACTATACATAGAGGCAACTGTCACTTAAAATTGTCTTTAATGGGGGCGCCTGGGTGGCTCAGTGGATTAAGCCACTGCCTTCGGCTCAGGTCATGATCTCAGTGTCCTGGGATCGAGTCCCACATCGGGCTCTCTGCTCAGCAGGGAGCCTGCTTCCCCCTCTGTCTCTGCCTGCCTCTCTGCCTACTTGTGATCTCTCTGTCAAATAAAATAAATAAAATCTTAAAAAAAAAAATTGTCTTTAATGCTCGAAATTGTTCTATTTTTCAAAACAAATCTTAATCAAATACTTATGAGTTGCTATAAATTGTTCTCAAGCTTTACATTTATGGAAATTATTTGAGAAAAAGAGCATTATTCTTCTCTCTGACATATTCAAATTTCAAAACAACTTTGTGATTTTGAGTGATCTGATATCTAAATCACTAAATCAAATGTGACTGACCCTTGAACAGCACAGGTTTGAACTGCGTGGGTCCATTTACCTGCAGATGTTTTTGCAAGAAATATAGTACTGCCAATGTATATTCTTGTCCTTATGATTTTTAATAAAATTTATTTTTAAAAAAATAACATTTTTTTCTCTTTAATTATAATAATGAGGTATATCATACATTTAACATAAAATATGTGCTAATCAACTGTTTATGTTATTGGTAAGGTTTCTAGTCAAAAGTAGGCTATTAGTAGTTAAGGTTCTGGGGACTCAAAAAATTGTATGTGGATTTTTGACTGCACAGGCGTCAAAGCCCCTAACCCTCTGCATTATTTAAGGGCCAACTGCATGTATACAACTATGTAACTGAATTAAACCCAATTATTTCAATGTTATATAACTGGTCCTATATTCTAAATACAGAGCCAATACTTGTCTTGAATATGTTAATATTTAATTAACCAAATGCCCTCATCCATGCTGCTTAACTGTATCACTGTATTCAACTACAATCAACTCTGAATAACAACTTTCACATTGCATAATTTAGAAATAAAACTTTTAGGGCTGCCTGGCTAGCTCAGTTGGTGCAACATGCGACTCTTGATCTCAGGGTCATGAGTTCAAGCTCCACATTGGGTGTGAAGCCCCATGTTGGGTGTTTTAAAATTTTAAGCCTACTTAAAATTAAAAAAAAAAAAAAAAAAGAAATGAAACTTTTATAAATAGAGCCTGATATTGTAGTTTATAATTCCTAGAGCTTACTGACATTTAGAGGTAGAGCACAACAAAACACAAAAATAAAACAGGTTTAAAAGGACTTTTACTTTAGGTCTAAAACATAACTCACAGGTCAGAAAAACTGAACTTAAACATTGTATCTTTAGAAACCTTAATTGAACGATAACACTTTAAACAAATATATAGTATCTATTCTTAGAATTTTCTTATGAAAAAGATCAGAGGGAAGAGAAGGCAAAAAAAAAATGTTCTCCCATGGAAAGTCAAGTTCATTTATAAAATATACAATAAAGGTCAGACACATAAAATCTGATTTTCATATAATCTATAGGGTGAAGTCAACAAAATACCTAATTTCTTGCATTACAAAATTAAAATAATGTTCAATCTAATCATGAATGGAATCTATTAAAATCAACGAATTTAGCATTCATGATAATCTCCAAATTTGTTCAAGTAAACTTACTTCTACTTAAATAGAAAATCCTGAAAGAAAACTACCTACCTGTTGCAGGGAGGGTAACATTGTACTGAAGAGTAACAAAAATGATAGAGGCTTTTGCTGTTATCTAGAAAGAAAGAAGGAAAAAAAAAAGATCAAGTCAGTTTGTGACCTTATCCCAAATAGCAGATCGAGGGAGAAAAACATTTTAAGTGCTGTCCCCAAATATAAGAATCAAGGGCACCCTAGTTCTCGAGGCACTGTGACAGGCATAACTGATTTCCTGATCACCTAGGGGTTGAGCCTGGGAGTACTGCAGTTTAGGTGAGTTTGTGTTATTCCTAACTTTAAGAATTCAAAGGAGACACTCTTTAGTTTCAGTAAACAGAAATTTGACAAAGAGTCTCTACTCTAGACCTATACAATGAACAAAGTTCCTATAAAAAAAAATTGAAATGCAAATTAACAAAGAAAAGGAAGCACGGTTACCACCACAAAAATAGTTCAAAGGTGGGGGTCTGTGGTGTGTGTGCATTTATCTCTCACACACCTGGGATAGTTAAGTGGTCAATAAATATTTAACTGACCTGATTATTGGTAAAAGTAAAGTGGTCAGAACAGAAAAATGGAATGCTTACTCAGTATTTATGGGCACCAGGTAATGTGCTAGACAAGAATGAATAACAAAGATGAACGATACAATCCCTGACCACCTGTAGCTCAGTTGGATCAGGAAGATGGGTAAACATATTGCTATAATATTATAGAATCAGATATTCTATAATATTGTAAGCCAACAGGTATTCACGATAAACAATGATTATTTTTTTGTTTTTGTTTTTTTCCTGGGGTGGGGAATGAGGAATGTTCTGGAAAAGCTTCTTGGAGGATACGGTGTGGAACTGCTTCTTTTTGGAAAACAGAAGTTCCCTAAGCTCTAAGAAGGGATGGTGAGGGCAGCTTGGGTAGAAGAACAAAAAGCACAAAGGTTAAATAGCAGCAAACAGAGGCCCCGCATGGATTCACATTAGTAAGCAGTAGAAAAACCTAGAAAACTTCTCAAGTGCTAGAAAGGGCCTTGTTTGTTGGACTAAATACTTTAGATTTATTTTGACACAAACTAGACAATTAGGAGGTGGGGGAAGTTCATTTGTGCTTTTTGGAAAGATCATGGATACACCTACGAGGTGGTCTTTCAAGCCCCCTCAAATTCATTCTCCACACTGCAACCAGAATCAGCTTCTGACCATGTTAACACCTTTCCACATGCCCATCCATCCCCCACCTCCACCCTAAAAATTCTTCTCTGGATTCCCATTCTTCCTAGGATAAAAAATACAATCTTTTTTTTTTTTTTTAAAGATTTTATTTATTCATTTATTTATTTACTTACTTATTTATTTGTTCACTTACTCAGAAAGCACGAGTATAGGGGGCAGAGAGAGATAGAAAGAATCCCAAGCAGACTCCTGGCTGAGTGCAGAACCCAATGTAGGGCTCGATCCCGCAACCCCGAGATCATGACCTGAGCCAAAATCAAGAGTCAGACGCTCAACTGACTGAGCTACCCAGGCACCCGAGGAACAACATTTTTAATGTGGCCCATACCGTAATCCACCACCCTTCCCCTCTGCCTCTCCACTCTTGACTCAGATCACTGCCTCCTGGATTCCTCCCATCACAGGGTCTATGCACATGCGATTCTATCTGAAACTCTGTTGAAAACCTTCCCCCTTCAGATCTCAGTTCGATCACACCTTTTCAAGAAAGCCTTTGTGAGATTAACAATTGTGTTCCTTTTTTAGAAAACACATACTCTCGGTGTGATAATATCACTAATTTCTGTCACACTCATTAGAAAGTAAGCTCCGTAAGAGCTAGGACCATGCCTGTTTCTTCACTGTATGTTTAGAGCACAGCATGGGGCCTGGCCCATGTTAAGTGACTGATCAATTCTGTTAATTAAATACTACATAAGACATAAACTGAAGTAAGTACACAAGTCAAATATAAGACTTCTGTAAGTGCCACATGAAACATAATAAGGCCTGATCTAAGGCAGTGGTAGTGGGACAGAGACAATACTTTTGAGGCAGAGTAAGGTGTGGGAGTGAGAGGGAAGAATCACAGATTATGTGAGAATACGTAATATCTTGAACAATGGGGTGAAAAGTAATACTATTAATAAAAATGTGGAATACAGGAGGAGCAGCAGCTTTTGGGGAAAAGAGAAAAAACGGAGTTTTAGATGGACTTAGATTTCTGTGAGATATTTGGGTGGAAAGAGGCAGATAAGCCTAAGCCTGGCACTCTGCAGGGAGATTCTTGCTTAAAGACTTGGGAGTCTCTACTTATAGTAGGTAGTACATTTACATATACATATACACATATAGTGGGGTACATAAATCATCTATGGAGACAGCATTGTGTTTGCAGAGAAGTAGGACAACATCACAACTGTGGCGTGGGCAGAGAAAAAGCTTGTGGCAAAATAAGAAGAAATGATCAGACAGGCAGAAAGAGAATGAAGACAGCTTGATGCCCCCAAGGCCAAGACGGAAACATTTCAAAAAGGTGTGGTTAATAAAGTCGAAATTTCAAAAGACACTTGGCAGGAAAAGAGTACAATGGACTGGACATTTTAAGAAGCCATCAGCAGTCATGGCTTGAGTGATTCCTATGAAGCAGTGAGAGTAAAAACTACACCACTGACTGAAGAACACAAGAGAAACAAAGTGGTATCCAGTGATGGATGCCAGATCAAGATTTATGTTGTTTTTATGAGACTGAGTGTATGTGGGGGCAATCAGGAAGATGCCAGGGAAAAGGAAGAAATTAAACATTTAAGGGGGTAATGGATAGAAAGATCTGGTAGGAAATAAAATGTAAGGATAGAGCTAGAAGTTAACCTCGAAGTTTTCTTCTTAAATGGGGAAGAAGGCAGTAATGGATAAGACAGATTCAAAAGGCAGGAAAAATGAAGAAACGCACATCTAGTAAATTCTTATTTTTCTCGTGGCAGAGAAAAAAAAGCAAAGCCATCTGCTAAGCATAATTAGGGACTTGAAAGATGAGTATTTATTTCATTCCTATAGGAAAGGAGCTGGCCAGGGAAAAGTAAAAAAGATCACTGGGTGTTACTGATGTCTGAGATTAGAAACTTTTGATCTGTAATATAATCTATCAGTACAAGTGTATGACTTTCTCTGGCAACCTTTAGCAATCCACAAATGCAGAAGCACAGAAAAGGCAGAGGGTGGGCTGAATCCACAGTTGGATATTTACAGGGCTAATATGGAGAAAAGACCAAGAGGGAGAGGGAGCTGAGGCCTGGGGAGTGTGGACAAGTAGTTAAAGTCTGTAGGGAGAGAGCAAAGCAATGAGGGAGCCAAAGCACCATAAAAGCTTAGACTAAGTGGACAGTCAGCACATGAGCAGCAGAATGAAGGAGGTGAAGCGACATGTAGGTTGTGGCTGAGCTCTGCTATACTGCAATTCAGAATCTGGAAACAACGCAAGCCTACGTGATAAAGTCCATTGTATGGCCACTCAAGTGAGTTGCTTAACCGTTGCAGATACAGAAAGGTCACCTGCATAGAAAAGGCCAGCAAGGGTTCTGGTACTACCATTTGGGTCATTCACATGAATGCATCAGAGCAGAATAATGGCATGAGTTTCCAGGGCAACACGGCTTTCATGTGATTATTTTTAATAAAGCTGACTGATGACCAAACTTCATTTTTTGATATCTTTATTCAGACTCCACATGTATCAACACATACATAGTGTCTCTATATACCTGTTTCTAGTTTAGAATATGAGGTCACCATTACTGTAGCTAAGAAAATTTCTCAGGAGCTCTTTACAAATGACAAGTGAAATTCTTCAAAGATACATTTAATATCAAATGCCAAAAGCAACAAAAATTAGATTATAGTTTTATGGTAGGTTTCCAAATAAAATTAAAATCTGGCCTCCAGCTACTTTAGCATGTGGCATTAAGTACAGCAAGAGGAAAAATACCACCTACACACCCCAAAAGTTTATAGAAAAATCATGCTACTAGCCATTTCCAGGCCTCCCTAAACCTCGCACTACAGCCAGCATTACTTTAAACTAATATTACAATCAATTAATAGGAAGACAAATTAGTTTGGAATAAAATAAGCTGCAGAAATATATAATACACTCAAAAGTAAAAATAACTGAGTTTATGACAGTTTTGGATATTGATTAACACTGCTTTCCACTTATAAGAAAAGAAAGAAACTTATTCAGATACATCTTAAACAGGCTCCACAAACTCTAAGGAATTATCTAATTCTATGTTGTATGTAATATCATGAATATCCTAATGTTTCCTTAATTAAGAGGTCATCAGTTTGAGGTTACTATTTTTTTCTTGTTCAAATTATATTGTACTTATTAGAGGCAGGTGTGATTTACTACATTGACTATATACCTAAAAGATAAAGACAATTTCTGAATATCACATTCTACTTCTCCATCACTTTAAGTTTAAATAAAATTATGTTCTTAAAAAATGAGATGGAAAGAAAATATGAGCATTAAGACGAGTCATTCTTAAAAATAAAAAAAAAAAAAAACAAAACCCAAACCCTCCAAAATGGTTCCAAGATTTGTTCCCCCAAATCAGCACAGCACAAACCACCTAGACTCCTGCAAAGAAGCTCCCTTCCAGAAGAAAATATTCCTCTTGGAAACCCCTAACTTCTCACTCCTCTTATCCTCGCCTGGATTCCCAAGCACCCTTCTATTTTTCAACTGTTCAAATTTTCCCAACTCAAATATGAAGCCATTAACCAAAGACCATGATTTGTATTATGTGGACAGATACTGACTGTAATTAAAACCATGATTTCAAAATTTACAATCAATTTTTGATAACATGAAGTTTCTTGGAAATCAAACTTAGATTTTTCCAAAACAGACCTTTTTTTTTTTTTTTTTTTTTAAAAATCAACCTTTTTCCATAGAATCTCTTTAGAAGCTAACCACAGGACACTTTTTTCACCGAAAAATGCTGTCTTCTATTTTCAACTTTGATAAATATCTAATGAATAATAATAGCTACTATTTATGGCATGGCTCCTGTAAACCAAGCACTGAACTAAAGCCATGATACACATTAGTTAATTTAATTCTCCTAGTAACCCAATGAGCCCTGTTTTACAGAAAGGAAACAAGTTCTGAGAAGTTAAATGATCTGCCCTAGGTCACCCAGGGAGCAAGCTGCGGAGCCCTAACTATTACCCCTAACTTGAACCCGGCCCCTTTAGCTACAATGTCTATGCTTCTACAGTATATTTATATTGATTTTTCATTTTAGTTAGTAATACAGTATCTGTTACCACTCCATCAATTTCTCCATAAATCCTCCGACATTTCCTCAATATATTTATACAAAAGCCTAAGAAGTTCTACTGCAAAAACATCAACTTCTCTATTATTCAAACACAAATACTGTAATTCTATAATTCTGCTAATTTTGAGATTCAGCAGCAATTATTTTAAAACTCAAACAGCCAAACTAACTTTGTCAATTTTTTTTTTTTTTTAAAGATTTTATTTATTTCTTTGACAGAGAGAGATCACAAGCAGGCAAGAGGCAGACAGAGAGAGAGGAAGGGAAGCAGGCTCCCTGCTGAGCAGAGAGCCAGATGTGGGACTGGACCCCAGGACCCTGAGATCATGACCTGAGCCGAAGGCAGCGGCTTAACCCACTGAGCCACCCAGGCGCCCCTAACTTTGTCAATTTTTCCTGATATGTATATAACATGCACTCAAATCCTAAAACTTTAACATGTGGTAAGAAACAAATACAACTTGCACAAACTTCCCTCTTCCATATCTTACATTCTCTTTTGAACTAAAAGCTTCTATTTAGATCTTTGTTGTGTCTATTTAGATTTATAAATTTTGTAGATTTACACAGAAATAAAAATCCACTCTCTATTATAAAAAAATCACTGACATGGGGCGGCTGGGTGGCTCCGTCATTTAGTCCTTTGATTTTGGCTCATGTCAAGATCTCAGGGTTGTGAGACTGAGCCCCATGGAAGGCTCCATGTTCAGCAGAAAGTCAGCTTGCCTTCTCCCTCTGCTCCTCCCTGCGGCCACCCCTCCCCAACTTAAAGAAATAAAATCTTAAAAAAAAAAAATCACTGATATGTGAGGCAAAGTATAGGTGGTGAACTTCCCTAGAAATGTAGTAAGAGACTGTGAAATCTTTTACAAAAAAGCAAAGTTATACCATTTCTAAGTGTTGGGATTTCTGATTAATATTCCATTTCACTCAAAGCACTGTAAATATACCCTGCAGGTAATATTATTCTTAGATTAGATTTTTAGAGTCAGAATTCTTACCATATGGAGATGGGTTATGACAAGTTTTATAAAATTGTTGAATATACTGTACTTAACAAAGGTATTACTTCTAATATCAAAATAGAAAGTATATAGAAACAAAATTCAGAAAGTGAGTACAAATGTTTAGAATTGCACTTTTAATATGATACGCTCATATAGTACTTTAAACAACCATGAGCCGCAGTCACACCATATTATCTGATCCTTATAACCTAACAATGGCTGTGAGAATACCACAGGTGCTGTTATTTCCTTAGGTTGAAAAACTGAGGCTTAGACTTGGGTCACCTGATAGGTAAGTAGCACAGGGCCAGCCTAAAAGCGTGGGACATATGTTAGTTTCCTTCTTCTACCTTCAGTTCCATCATACCCACTGCCCCCTTAGCAGGGGGCTCAGCAGAATAAATGGCACTGTCAGGAATAAAAACATCTGTGTAGATCCAGAAAAGCCTATCAGAAGAGAAGCACAAGTAAACTAAAATTTTAAGTTATCTAATAACATTTATAAAACCCACGTGGACGCCACTTAAAAATTTTATTCATCTTAGTCATAAAAAACCGTATTCAGCTGTCACTGGCAGTCTCATTCTACTAGTTTTTCTCACGAATTTTTAATATCATTCATCCATCAAATACTTTTTAAGCACCTACTATGTCCCAGGTGCTATTCTGGGCACTGGGAACAGCGTAATAAAACCTCAGTTTCTGCCCTCACTGAGGTTATATTCCAGGAGGAGAGAGACAAACAATTCACAAGTAAAATAACTAGTGTATTTAATGGGGCAGAGCATCTATACAGAGAAATTTAGAAGTTCAAGAAGATAAGGAATGGGCGTGTGTACTGAGGAGCGAGGGAAAGAAAACCGTAGGATGTTATATACACGTTCACCTTGCAAAGTTTATTACCCACATTCAACAGCTGTTAAATAAGTCATCAAAATACTAGATATGTGGGAAGAGAATTTACACACTCCTGACATTTCCATCCTCTCCTACTTCACGAAACAAAAAGGGAATCACTCGGCTTCTTGGCACTGCTGTTCAGAAGCGAGATATACGGATCAGACCTTGTTCAAGGGAAAAGCAAAAGCACGGCAAAAAGTTCGGCAAGTGGCAATAATACCAGTTCGGGAGAGAAGAATGAAAACAATCGGGTGTGCCTCAGTGTGCCGAACTCGTGGCGATCACTCGCTGCCCCGGGCCACCGCCCTTCAAAGAGGGAGCGGACGCCCGGTTCCGTCGGTTTCGCGTTCATCCCTGACTCGGTCCCACAGGCGCCCCCCGCCCCCCCGGCCCACCGCCAGGCCTGGCCTCCACTCCTCTCCGGCCCTCGCCCGCCGGACGCACTCGGCCCCCAGGGCCGACCACCCGCCCGCCCGGAGCCAGCTCGGCAGCGCAGGGGCCGCCCCCGCCGCCCGCCGGCCCCTCGCCGGCTGCCACGTAACCCTTCGCGGGAACCAGGAACTGCGCGGCGCGGCCGACGGGAGGGGACGGGGGCGGGGGTGGGGTGTGCGCGGCGGCTAAGGGGGCGACGCGGCGGCCCCCCGGTCCTGCGGGCGGCGGCCAGGCCTGCCGGGGCTCGGCAGCCCGAAGCCGGCGCGGGGCACGGCAGGGCAGGGCAGGGCAGGCCTCCACCTCGGGGTCCGGGGGGCCGGTACCTCCCCCTCCCCGTCCGGTCCCCCGCGGTCGTGGGCCGAGGGGCCAAGGCTGGCAGCCCGAGGAGGGAGCGACGGGGCGGTTGGGGCGCGGGACGGACTCACCTCGAACATGAGCCCCAGAAGGAAGACCATCGCCACACAGGAGACGATGTCCGCGTGATTCTGCAGGATGAATTCGTGGCTCAGGACCGGGGGGCTCTTAGTGCTTTTCTTGCGAATCGCCATGGTGAAGCCACCGCCCGTGCCTGCAGGTGCTCCTCCCCGGCTCCGCTCTTTCCAGCTGCTCACCGACTAGCTGCCGCCGCCGCCGCCTCCCCCTGGCTGCTCCTCACAGCCCTGCCGCTGCCGCTCGCTGGGGCTTCACTTCCCATCCCACAGCCAGTACGCAGCCGCCGGGGCCGCCCGGAAAAAAAAAAAAAAAAAAAGGCAAGCAAGCCCACAGCGGGGGTGAGCATGCGCACCCGGGAGACGGCGCTCGCTCGTGCCGGGGTCGCCCCTGCGAGCCCACAGCGCCGCCTGGGGACCGGAGGCCGTCGGCCCACGGCCTCTCCTGGGTAAGGAATCAGAGCGGCACGCCCACTGCTCGGCTCCAGGATGGATGTTGGCAGTCGTTTGAGGCGCGAGCTTTCTGCGCTGAGTTAACAGGCTGAGTCCGCGGCGGGTCGAGAATGGCCACGTGCTGTGGCGTGCATGGCCGAAAGCATTGCCTTCCCGCCCTCCTGGGCTCTCTGGGCTTGGGTGTCAGTGCTTGCTTTCATATAGATTGTCACTTCTTGTAAGCCACAGCCACCACCACGGTAATCAAAACATGGGACTACAGTCTCACTACACAAGGGTAAGGTGACTTCTTCAGTTTTAGTGTTTTAAATATTAACTTCAGAGTTATTTTATTTTATTTTATTTTAAGATTTTATTTATTTGACAGATCGCAAGTAGGCAGAGAGGCAGAGAGAGAGAGGAGGAAGCAGGCTACTCGCTGAGCAGAGAGCCCGATGCCAGGTTCGATCCCAGGACCGTGGGATCATGACCTGAGCCAAAGGCATTGGCCTAACCCACTAAGCCACCCAGGTGCCCCCAGAGTTATTTTAAACACTGTTGGGGACTTAAAAAAAACACTTGTTGAAAGCTTGAACTAGTTTTTGTTTTTTTCTTTTTCTTTTCTTTTTTTTTTTTTTTTAAATTAACAGTTCCTGTTCAGTCCCACCTACATCCCCATCCCTCCCTGCCTCTCACTGAAGACAATCAGAATTTGTTTGGGTTTACTTGCCCGATACTTATTAACATTTCTTAGTAATCTAGAGAGATGGTACAAAAGGTTTGTGGAAAAGACAGATCTTCCTCTTTCATCTTTCTACCCAAACCAAGACTCCTTTGTGTTCTTTCTCTTAAATCGCACCACTCTTTACCTGTTTGCCAAATCCAGAAACCACAGTCATCCTGGATTGATACCTTTCAGCATCCTTCCATATCCAAACTATTATCACACTCAGGTAATTCTATTCTTTTTCCCCCTTACCACTGCCACAGCCTCAGGAGGAGACTTATCTTTCAGCTACAAAATTCTCGACAACTTTGTTGAATTGCTGAGTGGTTTAAGATGATGGGTTTTTGAGTCAGAATTCTGCCACTTATTACCTGAATGGCGGTAGACAAGCTACTTAATCTGAGAGACTCGATTTCCTCATTTATTTATGTATTCATTTATTCAAAAAATATTGAGTATCTACCCATACGCTAGGAAACTGGGGATACAGAACTGAATGGAAAATACAAATGAATCTGTTCTTAGGAGCTTTCATTCTAGAGAGGGGAGAGGATCTTTAAACAGGATTTAAAAAGTGAAACAGGTTAAGTTGAGATGAGGGTCTTGGAGAAAAATAAAGGGAATAGGGAAAGCATGGGGAGGTTACAGTTGCCTGAAGACCTTAAGGAGGCAAGGGACCAAGCATTACAGCTATCATTTATAAAGAGAAGGCACTTGTAGTTAACATGTGATGCATTTACATAAGATGATTCCTGGAAAGTACTTAGTAGAGAGTTAGGGCTCTCTACATTTTAGCTGTTGTTACTGTTCTCTATTCTGGTCAAGTGATTACTAGTTTCACTTACCTCCAAATCACCTTTCAGTTTTTACGTTAGAATGATGCATCTAACAGGTACAAAAATTTTTGATGGTTTTCCTTTTCCTTCATGGATAGCTAGGAGTACTGAACAGCCCTTCATGATTGGACCCTTGCCTACACAGACAGGCTCAAACCCAATCTCAGTGTGAGCATTTCTGACCCCACACCTCTAGATCACGCTCTCTTCCCTTGCTCCCCCCAGCTTTGTGTCTGCTGCTGCTTCTGTCTGGAATGTTTTCTCCTATCCTCTTCATAGACCCAGCCTGCTCCCACTGAGCCGTCAAATCTCATTCATGTGTGATCTCTTTGAAACCTTTGCTTACTTCTACGACTGATCTAGGCATTTGTCTCTTAGGATTCAACTGTATATATATATATATATATATATATATATATATATATATATATATATTTTTTTTTTTTTGGTAAAGATTTTATTTGTTTATTTGACAGAGAGAGACACGGCAACGGAGGGAACACAAGCAGGCAGAGTGGGAGAGGGAGAAGCAGGCTTCCCACCAAGCAGGGAGCCTGATGCGGGACTCAATCCCAGGATCCTGGGATCATGACCTGAGCTGAAGGCAGAGGCTTAAGGATGAGCCACCCAGGAGCCCCTCAACTGTATTTTTTGAATACACATTTTAAAATTTTAAGTTAAAATTTTTTTAACTTAAAAAATTTTAAGTTTATAATTTTTATCACATAGTTCACCTATTTCAAGTGTACAATTTGGTGGTTTTTAGAACATTAACAAAGTTGTGCAGCCATCCCCATATTCTAACTTTAGAGCTTTTTTATCACCCTCCAAAAAAATCTTGTACATGTTACCACTCACTTTCCATTTTCCCTCACGGACTTGGCAGTCCTTGGCAACCGCTCATCTTAGTGCCTCTCTAGATTTGCCTATTCTGACATTCCACATACATAGAACTGTGGTCTTTTCTGACTGGCTTCTTTTACTTAAGATAAATGAGGGTTTTGAGGATCAGCCGCGGTGTAGCATATATCAGTATTTTGTTTCTTTTTATGGGCAAAACAATAGTGTATGGATATATCACATATTATTTATCCATTTATCAGTTCACAGACATTTAGTTTGTTTCTCCCTTTTGGTGATTGTGAGTAATGCTGCTGTGAGCATTAGCGTGTAGGTTTTATAGGGACTTTTGTTTTGGATGTCCACCTAGAGTTGCTGGTCACATGACAATTTTATGTTTTACTTTTTGAGAAACTGTCAGACTGATTTCCAAAGGTGCTGCACCATTTTACCATCCCACTAGCAATGTCTGGGGGTTCTAGTCTCTACTCAACCTTGCCACTATTTGTTATTTTTCTATCGAGTAATTTTATCCATCCCAGTGGTTTAAGGTTGCTTCTTATTATGTCTTAGATGTGCATTTCCCTACTAATGCTGTTGATTCTTAGCCATTTCATGCGCTTGCTAGCCATTTGTATATCTTTGGAGAAATGTCTCTTTAAATCCTTTGCTATATTCTGGGTTATTATTATTTTTTAATTCATTCAGTTATGAGTTTTTAAGATATATTCTAGATACGAGTCCCTTTTAGATAACCTGATTTGAAAACATTTTCTCCTAGTGTGTTTGTCTTTCTGTTTTCTTGATGGTGTTCTTTGAAGCACCAAAGTTTTTAATTTTGGTGAAGCCCAATTGAACTGTGTTCTATTTTATCATTTGCTCTTTGTGTACTAAGATATCATTGCTTATGGGCCCTGGATGGCTCAGTCGGTTAAGCAGTTAAATGTCTGCCTCCTGCTTGGGTCGAGATCTCAGAGTCCAGGGATGGCATGGGCTATCTGCTCAGTGGGGAGCCTGCTTCTTCCTCTGCCTTTGCTGCCCCACTCCTGCTTGTGGTCTCCCTCTTACTTCACTCTCTTTCTCCAATAAATAAATAAAATCTTAAAAAGAAGTTATTTAACGCAAGATGACAGAGGTTTGCTTGTTTTTTCTAAGAACCTTACAGTTTTAGTTTTTGCATTTGAGTCTATGATAATTTAGTTGTATTTTGTGCAACTTCTGATCGCTTCTGTTTTCTCAGTAAAATATGAAATGAAGTCATCAGGAGTGGGGATGAGGTTTGAAGAGAGAATGGTGTTAAACTATGGGAGGGTGAATGGATTGGGGGAACATAATCAGACAGCAGAGGCTCCTTGAGACTTGTGGACATAAATTCAAAGTGAGACTTGTCTGCAGCCACACCCCCTGCTTGGATCCAGGTGTGGAGAAGGCAGAAAGCTGGGTTTTGCAAGGCCCGAGTGGCAGAGGGACAAGGATGTTGAGGATATTTGCAGATAAGGGCAGAGCTAATTAAGTGAACACTGTGAGGGGTGGTTGTGTCCCATCCTCTATCACTTTCCAGCCCGCAGTCCACCCTTTCCTGCTGTGAAAGGCAAACTTTTGCAGACTGCATCCCTGAGGCTTTCTTGCCCTCTGACTTCTAGTAAACTTTGGCCAAGGGAAGGCACTGGTCAAAAAGTCAGAGGAGAGTTTTGGGGATTTATTGTCCCTGATTCCTCGTTGCTTTACTGTTTCTGGAGTGCCTGTGTTTTTCTGTGGTCAGCCCTTGTCATGTAACCTTTCTCTCACTGTTTGGCTCTCCCTGGGCTCAGTGAGCTCATTCTCTCCCTGGCCTCTTCAGGCTGTTGGTGGTAATGGCTTTCCACACCCCCAGTCATCAGAAGCTTCCCTATCTCTTGTTCATTCCCTCTACCTGCCCACTCCTCCGTGAAGTGGCACTTTGTCAAACCCTCTCCAAATAAATCCATCTGAACATGCCTCTATTCCTTGCCAGTTCTGACAGATGCAGAGAAACAGTGCTAGGGCCTCTGAGTGGGGGGCGCCCATGGGGTTGAAGATGGCTGGAGTGGAACTAGTTGGTTAAGAAGGACGTAGTCAGGGAGTTGGATGCTGGGAGTGAGTTCAGATGCTGTGCAGTCATTGGCCAGGAGATGGCAAAGGCATGATGGAGGGAGGGAGTACTGAGGTAGATGGAGAAGGAATGCATTGGAAGTGGGGAGTCAAGGCACCAGGAGGCTAGGATGCTTGACACACGATTTACATGGATGTTCAGTCACCAAGAATGACTGGAGGAGTAGAATGGGAAGGGAGCCAGGGAATGAGCCAGGTGCTAACGTCTGACATAAATGAAGAGGAGTCCGAGAGTTTAGCAGATGATTACCACAGGGGGATAGTGGGTGGTATAGTTGGAGGGCATGGGCTTCCAGAAGAGCTGGGGTTTTTGAGCGAGGGAGGAAAACTGTCATCAGCCATAAGGATCATGAAAAACACCCACTCCACCCCTGGTGGTATGTGAGGAGCGGGAGGGAAGAAACAGCCACCTCTTGACAAGGCACTAAGGAAAGCAGGTTTCAGTTTTCAGTCAGAGCTGTAGCCGGGTTTCTGCATAAGAGGGTGAAGAAAATATACAGAAAGCAGTGGAACGTGCAGAGGATTTGGCAGTTGACACAGCTGGGGTCCCAGGGGATAAAGTAGAAGGGTTTAGGGGCGAGGGGCATGGCTTTTAGTTTAAGTCAGCAAAGGGATGAGCAGAATCATGTGGGGAAAGAGAAGATGGTGACAATGGATGACTCTGGAGGTTTGCTTCTGGAGGGTACCAAGGTGGAGAGTGTTTCAGTATATGGTGGAATTATTTTCATGGTCATTTAGGGGAAAGCAGGGAATCTGTTCTAATTTCAACTTTCTTTGTAGAATTGGCCTCTTAAGCAGTTTGTAAGGAGCGGTGACCAGCATTGAATCCTCTCAGAGTGGGTCATGGTAGTGGGGAACTTTGTCTTACCAAGATCCTTGGGTTTCTGAAGGCTTGTTTCAAGCAGATTGGTTGCTCAGGTATGTCCCACTCTGGGACCGATAGAAGCGAGGATGAAGTGGGACTGTTGCATTTCCACCTCTCCTAGATGCCAGAAGGATAAAGGATGAGGAACTATTTGTTGCATGCCTACTACGTTACAGGTATTTTGCTTTCACATGGGTCAAAGCATTTAGTCTTCATGAAAACCCTATGAAATAGGTGTTATTATTTTAATTTTAACAGGGAAACTGAGGCTCAGAGAGGTTAAATAATTTGCCCCAAGTCATGGGGCTGGTAATCTGTTTGCCAAACCCTTTCTTGTTTCATGTAAGTGCTCCTCCAGAAGCTTCACTTAGCAGGAAAAGGTTGAACTTGTAGGGAGAAATGACTATCAACCTTAATCATTCCAGAGGATAGTCCTGCCCTGATGGAAACACAGCACTTTTTTTTTTTTTAAAGCAGGTCATTGATCTGTTTACATGCCATTGTTATATGATTTACAGTAAATATTTAAAATATAAAGTTGCATTCAGATGTAAGGAAGAAATTATATTTCTATGAGGAAGCAAATTCACTCCATTAATAGTTGGAAATTATATATTTTCCTTGAGTATAATTTTTACTGCTGTGGAAATAATAAACACAATTCATAATGCTGTGTTGTTATTAGTAGGAAAGATTGGCAGGAGATGACACATCACACTTGGAGGGGGTTGAGGGAGAGCTGGCTGGTAATGGTTATGAAAGTCTGTGAGCCATCTAAAGCACCCTGTGTCCCGCTAGGGTTAGGACTGTAATCTTCTGCCTCTAGAAGCTTAAGGGCCCAGGGTAGACTTTCTCGCCTTTAACCTATAACTTATTTCACTTTATTTAATTTTGCCTTAGTTAACACATCAGGGGCCTGAGTCAAAGCTTCTCTGGGAGAAGGGAGATCAGTTTCAGAAAGTGGTGCAAAGTGAAGATAGGGAAACAAGAGTGGACATGCTTCCAAGAAGTTTAGCTTTGACGAGGAAGAGAGAGCAAGGAATAAAGGATCCAGGTAGGGTTTGTGTTTGCTTTTGAATGATGTGGGAGTTATGCATGTTTAGATGACAAGAAGGAGGGATGAGAGGGAGAGGTTGAAGACACTGGGGCAATGGGAAGACGTGGGAAGGGACTGAGGTCTCTGTGGTTTGGGATCCACCAGAACATAGGTAGAGAATTCCATTTACATAGGAGGGGACACCAGTTTTCACACGGAAAGGAAGGAGTAAAGGTCAGTAGAGACAAGGCAGTCATGGATCTGAGAGTGGAGGTTCTCCCACATGGGTGATGAGATCAGGAGAAGCAGTGCCAGGAAGAGTGGGAGCCAGATTCCTTTTCTGAATGAATGAATGAATGAATGGGGAGACTAAAGGCAATAAGTGTAGAGGGAAAGATGGCTGAAGAAGCGGGGTTTTTTTTTAGGAGTAGGGTGGCTCTGTAGTTGAAAAGGAAGGTCCTAAGAGAGCTGAAGGAGATTGATGGTTTGAGGAGAGGGCTATGATACAGTCAAAGCAACTGGTGAAGGGAATGTTTGGTCTAACAGGTGAAGATGAGGGGAGTTTATTTATAATGAGATGGTTTATATTAGTTATAATTCTTTTAGTTGCAAGTGACTGAAAATTAGATATATTGGGCTAAAAGTTAACAGACTGGAAAAAAATCTTCGGGAATTGGAGTGCATTGTGGATCTTAGAAACTAGAACCAGGAATTTGACTTCATCAGGACTCTCAACACATCTCCTTTTTTCTCTTTTTTTTCAGCTTGCTTCATTCTTTCCCTGTTATAATTGGAATTTACTTACATGGCAGAGAACATGGTCACTTGGAAGTTCTGTCAAAATAATCCCAAGGAGATACCCAGACTAGTCTGGCTTAGTAGCATGATCATTTCTGGGTCAATTTTTGGTCACCCTGTGGCTAGGGTGGGTGCGCTTATTACTGGAAGGTGTGGAGGAAGGGGTGTTGGGCAAAGAAGAACATGAACCACCACAGGTGCTCCAGAGAACATGATTCTGGAGGTCAAGGAACAGGAGGAAGTGATTGGATCAGGGTGGAAAAATCCAGTAGCAGCATGAACATGAGTGAATGAAAGTAATAGAAGGGAGTGACTTGTACTTGAGGCAATGGCCAAGGACTATGGAGATGCACAGCAAGAAGATTTCTGAAATAATCTCAGCAGACACAGATAGAAGAGGGGGCCTGTAGTTGGAATTTGTTGTACTTTCGAGAGGGTCCTAGTTCTCAAGAACAGACAGGAAGATGGTAGTAAGTGGTTCCTGGGGAGGGTAACACATGCAGAACACAGCAGCGGATGTGAGGGCCGCTTCATGAGATAATTGGGCCATTACATCTGGCAGGGAGGCTGCCCAGTAGATCCCTTTCACCTGAGGAGAAGGAACTAAGGAAAGCATCTGTCTGTGCAAAGTGCTTTCCTAAATGGCTTCTAACATTAGAAGGCCTGATGCCTCAGGGAATTTGTGACTAGTTGAACTGAGTCGATATTTTGGAGTCATCAAAAACGGTATATGGCTCAGTGCCTAGTAGAATCAAGGTCCTGGGGTGGTGGCCAAGGATTCTTTGGCCCTGTTTCCTTGTTTTCGTCAGCCTGTACGCCCTAAGGCACAGATGAAAACAACTAAAATGTATACAGACCGTTACAGCCTCCCAGGTGTTGTTGATATACATTATTTTATTTTATTTTATTTTATTTTATTTATTTGACAGACAAAGATCACAAGTAGGCAGAGAGGCAGGCAGAGAGAGAGAGGAGGAAGCAAGCTCCCCACCGAACAGAGAACCCAATGCGGGGCTTGATCCCAGGACCCTGGGATCATGACCTGAGCCAAAGGCAGAGGCTTTAACCCACTGAGCCACCCAGGCGCCCCGATATACAGTAGTTTTAACCTCATATCAACCTGGAACCTAATGTTATTCCTATTTAAAGTAAGGAAACAGAGGCTCAGCAAAATAACTTAAGATTTCACAACCATCAGATTTTAATTCCCAAGATGAACAATGTGCACTTTATCTTATAAAAATCTCACAATCTTCTGCAAGATTTTACCAAAGAGTAAATTAGGTGTTTTGTGGAGCTTAATTGGTATAAATCAAAGTGAAATAATCAATAATAGGTGAATATATTCTGTTAACAATAACAGGAAAAGTAATAGCAACTAATACTTATTGGATACCAAGGACTCTGCTAAACACTATGGATATTTAACAATCATAATGACTCCTTGAGTTAGGTACTGTTATTCCCCTGTTACTCTCTGCAGAGGAGGAATTGACTGGAAAATACTACTACTAAACCATCACCAGTACCGCTACTCCTACAATGAATGGAAACAGGAGTAGGTCACATATGGGGAAATCCGTTAGTAGTTTATTTTGATTTGGGGCATGAGCACTAGGCTGGGGAAAAGAGAAAGGGCTCTGTCCCTGAGACTGTCTATGATGAATGTTTAGTTTTGTCCCTGTGAAACGAGGCACATTTATCCCTATTATTTATTGCTTCTCCTGAGCATTACTCATAACCATTGACATTTTCTTTGATTTTCAGATTGCATCTACATCCTCAAATTAGGACACAAATACTGCTCTGCTAAGTGGAGTGGGGATTAAAAGAAATGAGTGACCAAGGACTAATTCAGCCTGGGTGTGGAAGAACTGTGATGGTGATGCTATTTACCCAAAGGGTGAGTTGGGAGAGGACGGTAATCAGGAATGTGAAATTGTGGATGGTAGTGAGTTTCTTCGCATTGATGCATGGTCTTTGGGAGCCAGCCAGGTGAAGAGTTTATGCAGTTAGCCAAGGATTTAGGCCTGGGGTTTTGGTGAATGACTCAAGCTCAAGCATACATCTGGAAATTGTTCAACATTATGGCAATGGTTAACACCACTAAAATGGATTAGATTCTTGAGGTGGTGAATGAAAAGAAAGAACAATGTTATATAGTCTTGGGAGTACTCGTAGCAAAGGGGCTGAAAGGGGATCAGAAGCTTAATTATGTATATGGCTTTTAATAGCAATGATTTTCAGAGCGTTTCTCAAACAACAATTTCCTGTGAAGTCTCCATAAAATCTGAATGATGAAACTTTTCAGCCCACCAGATTTTTTCACTCTGTAATTCCTAATAATTGATTTATTTTAGGCTTAAGTACTCTTGCAAGGAATGTGCTGGTCCAAAGGATAGTATTATTATGAATTATTTCCCCTGAAATTGAAATTCATTAAAAAATACCAAAACAGACAAATAATACAATGGGGGAAAGAAAAGGAGAATAATTATATTAAAGAACTGAATTCTGGGGTGCCTGGGTGGCTCAGTCAATGAAGCCTCCAGCTCCTGATTTCAGCTCAGATCATGATCTCAGGGTAATGGGATTGAGCCCCCGAGTTGGGCTCCACACTCAGCAGGGAGCCTGCATGGGATTCTTGCTCTTCCTCTGCCCCTTCCCTCTCTCAAATAAATAAATAAATCTTAAAAAAAAAAACCAACAACAACTGAATTCCAAGAAAAAATTGTTTTAAGTCTAGCTTCCAGGAAGTCAAAGCAAAAAGTGATCATTGTGAATTATCTACATACCATCCCATGTACAGTTTTTGAAACATGGTTAATTATTAGCATCACATGAATGGGTTTTACAAGGGGTCTGGGAAGCTGTGTATTTTTAAAAATTTCCCTGGGTGATTTTGATGATTAGCCAAATTTGACAAATACTAGTCTAATAAAAGAAACATATCAGTTCACAGGAGAGAAAACCTTTTATCTAGCTCTGGAATCAGAAAGGGATTTCATTCCATGGAAACCAAAGAACATTGAATAATAAAATAGGCAATGTCCTCAATAGCTCTGAAACAAACAAAAAAAACAAACAAAAAACCCAAACAAACCCAGAGATTTTGTACGTATCTCACACTAACCTTTAACAAATAAAAACCAACAACACAATACTAAATTAGAATTCTCTTGATCTGGGAAAACAATCATCAGGGTTGATAGAAAAAATTGTGTTCCTTAGTCCTCTTCAGAAATTCTGGTTCAGTAAATCTGCTTAGGGCCCAGAAATATGCATTTGAAATACTCAAGTGTCCCAGCTAATAGGGGCACAAGTGGTCCAAGAGTACATTTTGTGCTGGGAGAATGGACTGCTGATAGTATTCCTGGAGGTTTCAGGATTAGATGCAGAATTTTGAGATCTATCATTTGTGACAGACATTTTTACCATTTTTGAAAACTGATTTAGAGGAAGGAGGCTGGATTGGCTACTTCCACAAAGTATGCTGGGAAGACTTCCGTGGTGCAAAACCAGAGAACTTCTGTTAGTGAAAAGTTTTCTTCAACCCTGGGGAAAACATGAAAAGCATAGGCTTTTCATGTTTCATGCTTCATTTGCCTCTAGTGTATCTGTCAGGCTCAACCTAAAGGGAGGAAGTAGATACTCAGTGGGTTAAAATCTTAGGGAATCATAGCAACAAACATGGGAAAAACTAATTGGCTGGTCTTTTGGTTGAGATGCACTTTCCTCCAAACACTTCAGTGCCAAAGATAGCACAGTATTAATATACTCACACACAGGGGTGCCCGGGTGGCTCTGTCGTTAAGCATCTGTCTTTGGCTCGGGTCATGATCCTGGAGTCTTGGGATCGAGCCCTGAGTCGGGCCACATACTCAGTGGGAAGCCTGCTTCTCCTGTTCCCACTCCCCATTTCTGTTCCTTCTCTTGCTCTCTGTCAAGTAAATAAATAAATTCATTAAAAAAAATACACTCATGCACAAAGTAAGGTCATATACATGTATATAGTATATACCTTATATAAATAAGGTCATGTACATGTCCAGCTTGCTGCAGCCTAACATATTTGAAAGCCTATGATTTGAAAAAAATACTGTTTTCTTCAGAAGAGTACTTTTTCAGGGTCATTAGCCACCCCGAAGTTCTTAAAAACACTAGTGAACATAAGTGAGGGAGTCTGTCATATCAGTATTAGCTTTCCTGCAAATTTTGTCGTAAGAAACTTAACGGACAATATAGAGAGTTAGCTGAAGTCTCTGAGAGATAGAGGCAGAGTCTTTTCTTCTTTACATGGGCTAGTTACCGAATCCTAAATTCAGTTTAGATCTCAATAAGAGAAACTCGAACTATGATAGATCTTGAATACTGTACTATATTAGGGCTGGAATACAACGTTGGGATCTACCACAGAGTTATAAATAGCACTCTGCTGGATTCCGGGTGACTTCAGGTCTAGTTATCTTTAGATGATTTTCATACTGCAGTGAAACTTTAAAGGTCACGGACATCTATGACTCCAGTTCAACCTTAATTCTCCAGGTTCTCCAGGATAGTAGGGGCAGGATTTCCTCTTAGGGAAAACTTTATGCTTGACATTTATATCCACAAAGGAATATGAACTTCAAGATTCTTATCCTTAGAGCTATGAGAACACTAAATAAGCACGAATCTCATTATTTCCAACTGCTGATAATTTTTGCAGGAGAAAATTCTATGACAAAAGTGCTTGTTCCACTGGACTAAAAGAGTTGGAACTCACCCATTGCATAGTATCAGGATTTTGACATTAAAATGTTTAGTTTATATCAAACCATTTACTTAATTTAAAAATTAAATAGCACTAACAGGAAAACTATTTCCCAATCTCTTTCTGTTTTTGAAATTCTTTTTCTGGCATTAGTAAAATGCTTATACTTCTATTTCCTGATTTGTTAATTTTAGACTTTATTGACTTTCTGTTATCTGAGCTGATGATTTAGCATTCTCAATCTCCCATTTCCTTTCTTCTATTACCCTAGACCATAATTTTTAGGCAGTGCTTACCTTATTATTGCCTTTGTAAAATTGCAGTGACAGATACTATTTCATAATTATTCCTTCCTTGCGTAGCTTTTGTTTTTTGGAATCCAATGATTGCCTCATGTTTTCCTCACCAGTGTAGTTTTCTATTAACTGGTCATTGTTTCAGTTGGTCAACTAGGGCTATTGTATGACTACCCAAAGGCTCAAACATACCAGCGAACCTGTCAGTTCCATTTTCCCCTCTGGAAATCTCTCTCTAGGAGCCCCCACTTCCTTCTGCTCCAATTTAGAGCAGGTTTTAGGCACACCTTTGTCTTATAACTTATTTTTGACATTTTCCTACGTTGGATTTACTATTTCAATTGTATACCTTTCTGTTTTTGTTCTTCTGGAGTACATTATCCAGTAGTTCCCTAAAGGGGCATACAGATAATACATTTTGAGTCCTTGCACACACACCATAAATTGGTTGGTTATAAACTTATTGGGCAAATAATTTCCTCCCTCAGATTTTTGAAGGCATTATGCCTTAATACACACTGTAAAAAGTAGTGCTGTTTTCATCAGGCTCTAAGTGATTCCACACCCTCAATCCTACCACCATACCCACAACCCAGAATCTCTTAAGATCTCTTATTTATCCTGATGGTCTGACATTTTATAATGTTATGACTTAGTGTGGATTGTTTTAAGTAGACTCTCTCAGCTGAGACTCAGGTCCTTCAGTTCTAAGAAATTTTCGTATTTCATTTTGATAATTTCTGACTATTTTGAGTTTTTTACTGGAACCCCTAATACTTTAATATTATACCTCCTTGTTTCCTCCTAAAGCCTTCTATCTTTTCCCTTCTGTTTCCTATGTTTGTTTTGTTTTCCAAAGACTTTCTCAACTTTCTTTCCCAAAATTTGTTTATTTTGGTTATATTTTTTACTTTCTGAAGTTTTTTCATAGAACTGTTTTTCATAGTATCCTGTTGTTTCTTGTTTTACAAATTATAATACTTTTCCTCATCTAAGAATACTAATAATTAAATATTTTTTCTTACACTGTCTTTTTCTCCCTATACTTGCTTATTTTGTTCTTTCATTTCTGATGTACTTTGGATTTCTGTTTATACTGAGAAATACTGACTGGAAACTATGTATGTGTGGGTGGGTGAATGGAAGGGTTTGTCAGACGGTAGGCTTCACTGTAGGGAGATGGGCAATTCTGTTGTAGAACCTATATATAAATGTATGTTAAGAATTTTTAGTCTGTACCATTCACTTTCCCTAGAGAGGAAATTCTCAATCTTCCACCTTGCAGCCATCTGCTTGGAAGCCACTGTTCTGAGGACAGGTAAGGAAAGGGGGATAGACGTTTACTGTTTTTTTCACTTTTTTTTTTTTTTTTTTCCTGCCTTTCACTTTCAAGAATAAATTTTGGTTTCTTTCCTGGGGTAGCAGTTGCCTGGCTGTGTAGCACTCAGGTATGTTGCACATAGAAGCTTTCAGCAATCCCACTTTTAGAACAGAGAACTGCCCCCATCTTCTGCAGCACCTGGTGCCTCAAGGCCCTAACCTCTCAAGGGGTTGTTATGGTGAATCGGCTTTCTTCCTTCCTACAGTAATTTTAAACTATCGTTGCATCACTGCCCTTGCTCTGTTTGCAGTTTTTCGAAATTTGGCTATAATCTGTGCAATCCCCTCTTGCACTCCATCTTCTCCGGTTTGTACCTTTTAGTGTGTGTTTTTTAAAAATCTATAACTCTGTACACTTAATATGTATTTTTTTATTGGCTCTTGGAAAGGAGTAGCAATAAACATGTGGTAAGTCTGTCATAAATAGTACTAAATAGAATTACATTTTCAAAGAATAATGCTTAATGTTTTTTGAAACTGCCTATAATGTTAATGGATTTTAATGTGGATTTGTGGAGGAATCAGAATATTAACATTTATGAGCAATCTTTCAGGGTAAAATTGGTAATATGCAGTAACAATATGATAATATTTTTGAGAATTTAGTGTCATAAAATCCAATAACGAGTAAAATAAGCATAAACAGCACATTAAAAAAGTCTTTCTTTAATACTATTGACCTTTTTTTTTTTTTGGCTGCTAAAACACCTCTGTCCTAGTGATTATCCTATCCTTGATCAAGCTTTCTTATAGTTTTGGTATCTTTCCAGAGATACTTTCTGCATACACAAGTAAATACACTTTTATCTATCCCTCCTCCATTCTCCATTTTAATTCCAAATGTTTCAGAAGGCCCAGCACCAAGGCAGCTGGAGCTAAGACTTTCACAATCAATATTTCAAATATTGAACTTTTATTTTTCTTTTTTTTTTTTTTTTTCTTTTTTTTTTTTAAAGATTTTATTTATTTATTTGACAGAGAGAGATCACAAGTAGGCAGAGAGGCAGGCAGAGAGAGAGAGGAGGAAGCAGACTCCCTGCTGAGCAGAGAGCCCGATGCGGGACTCGATCCCAGGACCCTGAGATCACGACCTGAGCCGAAGGCAGCGGCCCAACCCACTGAGCCACCCAGGCGCCCCATTGAACTTTTATTTTTCAAAACAAAGTGTCCTTTCAACAGCCCTCCCCCCAGTGGATTGGGGGAAAAGCCTGATTATGGTACATTTTCCTGCTCCAACAATTCCTGGAAATTGGTAGGAAGTTTCATGCTGATCCATGCTCTGGTAAGCAAGGAGGTACTTGCAAGGGAGGGGACACCAATGTATAGTACTGGCAGAATTAAGAAACATCTGCATTTGAATCTTTTCTCATTTTCTCTAGGATTTTAGTTTCCCTGCTGCTAGCCAATTTTTGTGACTTTTTCTTGAAGTGACAATCTGGAGGTATGAAAACACTCCCAGATAACTTAAAAACACACACAAAAAATCTCACAGAAACACACAGAAAAGATTCGGTTTGCATGAAGTTGGTCCAGTCATTCTGTGAGCTACTGCAAAGAACTGTTTTATATACATTGGAAGGAAAGGAAAGCTATTCATTAAGGAATCAATATTGCTCCAGAATCTTCCTGTGACTCTTCTTTATCTGAGAACAGTTCTCACTCATTCTGGCCACAGGGGTAGACATGTCACCAAAGCTGGGCTAAATGTAGTATGGTCATGTTTTGTAGATCACAGAGACTGACCCAAGGACTGGATAATGAGCCAGTGTAAATCATTGAGTCCTTCCCCTAGCGTTTTCCAAACTGAAGCTGAAAGAACCAGTTTTGCCTACTGCTTATGGAGTGGTTAGGCTCTGAGTCCAGAGCTGCCTGTAGCCGTGTCCTTTACCATGTGATGAAGCCAATCTGCTTTGGGGTCTCTGACATATGAAAAAGGAAATAGGAATGAGAGGTTTGGGCTGTATTGATGGGATCCAAATCTTCGTCCTTGTTCACAAGCCTGGCTCTACCCTTATCCTTCTTAGGTTGGTTACATGTGTCAATGAACTTTGCTTAAGCTAGCTGAAAATAAGTTTCTTTCAGCTGCAGCAAAATATATTGTACCTATTAGCCCCAGCTCCATAGATCAAAGTGCCTTCTAGGAATCTACCTTTGGATGTTCGTTGGTACTTCAAATTCATCTGCAGTAGAATGCAGCTTTGCTTCCTTACCCATTCTACCTACTCCATTTCCTTTATTTTTTTTATCTTGATCATCAGGTCAGCATCTACTCAGCTGTCCAAGCCAGAAACCAAAGCTCTACTAGACTTCTCCCTTTCTACTTGATCCCCATCCTTCAAGATCTAGTAGTTTCTAAGTGCTGTTCCTTTTCATAAAATTTTTAAGATTTTTTATGTATTTATTTATTTGACAGAGAAATCACAAGTAGGCAGAAAAGTAGGCAGAGAGGCAGGCTGAGAGAGAGGGAGAAGCAGGCTCCCTGCTGAGCAGAGAGCCTGATGTGGGGCTCCATCCCAGGACCTTGGGATCATGACCTGAGCCAAAGGCAGAGGCTTAACCCACTGAGCCACCCAGGCGCCCTCCCCCTTTTCATAAATATTTCTCATATCTATTACCCTGTTTTCTATTACTTTTGAGACTCCTTCTGCTGCTTTTTGGCTTCTCCCACTGACCGAAAAGGCCCAATCTCAGAATCCTTACCCCATCTACTGTTGAATGGGTTCCCTTTTAGTCCCAGATGATTGGTCTAGCAGAGTTACCATAAAGGCTGGTCAATAATATAAGACACAATGTCAGGAAAGCTCTTTTAAACAGGGGCAGTGAAGATTAATTACATCAAGCAGGTCCTTTTCTATGAGTCTGAGTCTGAGACCCATGGAGGGCTATTCTGTTGCAAAACAGAAGTTGAAGATATACAGAGAGAAGGCAGAGGTGATGACAAGGAGAATGTAACTCTTGAGTAAACAGAAAATGTGCAAGCCGAAGCTGTGAGTAATCCAAAACTACAGGGTATATTGAGTGGAGGATAAAGTAATTGGCTGATATGAGAGAAACGAAGAGATGAAATTACCATATTGGTTGGGGACAAACTTGCTTTTGAGGAGGGAACAAAGTAAGACTAGAACTGCTCTGGACTGTGCTTAGCCTCTTAATTCCTTAATTATGCATGCTCCAGCCTTTGTGAAGCATGGCTGGATGACAGTACATTGATTCCTGTGAAATTTCTGTGTTTCTGAGCTGCTGCCTGTTTCTAAGACCTCAAGCCACAAAAATGATCTACTCTAGCTATAGAACTTAGTTCCCCAACTGTGTGACACTCTGCCATCTCTCTGTTTATGTGCATATACTATTTCTTCCAACTGGAATAATAATTCTCATCTCCTAAATATCTCTAACTTCTTTACCTGGATCTGGATACCACTTTACTCATCTTTGAAGACTGAGCTCAGGCTCCTCTAAGCTTTCTATAACTCAACCAAATTTAATGGTATTCCGTATTGTGACTGTGCATCTCCATGACTGCTTTTGAGGGTAGAGAATCTCTTTTGTTCCCCAATGCCTGATCCAGTACCCAGCGCAAAGCAGATACTCAGTGGGTGCCACTGTTTTTGTTAAAGGTCAGTTGCCTAGACTCTTTCAAAAACCAGGAAATTTAAGGGCCTTCCATTGTCATCCCTCATCCAGTAGCTCCAATTGCAGTTGTGCCATGGTTCCTTAAAAAGACAATGATTACATGGCTTTGTGCAGACTTCTTCAGTTCAGAATGCCCTTCTCTTCCCTGTCCCCTAACTCCTTCCAAGAACAGAAGTAGGGAGACCAGAGTTAAGGAATTTTGCAGTTGTCAATGAAAGAGAGGATGACTGCCTGGACTAAGAAGCACTGGTGGAATAAGAGGTAGAGACAAAAAATTCTAGAGCTGGAACAGTCAAGAAGTACTTGAAGAATTGGATGAGATGAGGAATGGGGGCATGTCAAAAATAACTACTGGGTTTTTCTGGTTTGATCAACTGGTGTAGTCAGAGATAGGAAAGAATGGAGGAGATGCAGATTAAGAGGTATCTCAACATTTACATACATAATCAGATTTCTTATCTAAATTTTGCCGATATATACTATACTTAGGAAATGGGAATACTGATCTGTTTTTTTGGGTGGTATTGGGGAAAATACTTAATTTTTTTTTTTTTTTAGATTTTATTTATTTATTTGACAGACAGAGACCACAAGTAGGCAGAGAGGCAGAGAGAGAGGGGGAAGCAGGCTCCCTGCTGAGCAGAGAGCCCGATGCAGGACTAGATCCCAGGACCCTGAGACCATGACATGACCTCAGCCGAAGGCAGAGGCTTAACCCACTGAGCCACCCAGGCGCCTCTACTTAGTTATTTTTTAAATTTATTGTTTTAACTATTTTAAAGTATACTTTTCAGTGGCATTAAGTACATTCACATTGTTTTTGTGGGTAGTCATGAGTAGCATCCATTTCTAGAACTTTTTTCATCTTCTCAAATTGCAGTTCCTTGTCCACTAAACACTAGCTGCCCATTTCTCCCTCTCTCCTAGTCCCTGGCATCCACCATTATACTTTTTGTCTCTATGAATCTGACTACTCTAGGTACCTCAAATGAGAATATAGTATTTGTCCTTTTGTACTGGCTTATATCACTTAGAATAATGTCTTCAAGTTTCATCCATATTGCAGCACATGTCAGAATCTCCTTCCTTTTTAAGGCTGAATAATATTCCATTGTCTGTATAGACACCATTTTGTTTATCCATTCATCCTTCAATGGACACTTGCGTTTCTTCCACCTTTGGCTATTGTGAGTAACACTGCCATGAACCTGGGTGTGCAAATGTCTGTTCCAGTCCTTGTTTTCAATTCTTTTGGGTATATACCAGAAGTGGAATTTCTGGATCATATGTTTAATTTATGAGGAAGCACCATAATGTTTTCCATAGCAGCTATACCATTTTATATTCCCACCAGTAGTGCACAAGCATTCCATTTTCTCCAGATTGTCCCCAACACTTTTATTATTTTTTATTATAATAGCCAACCTATTAAGTGAGTGAAGTGGTATCTCATTGTGGTCTTAATTTGCATTTCCCTAACGATTCGTGACATTGAACATATTTTCATGTGCTTACTGGCCATCTGTATATATTATTTGGAGAAATGTCTATTTAAGTCCTTTGCCCATTTCAGAATGGAATTATTTCTGTTGTTGTTGTTGTGGAGTTCACAGTTATTTTGTAACATGAAATGGGTTTTAGGAATAAAACAGGTCTCTAAGGCATGAAAACAAGTGTTACATATAGTATGACAAAGCTAGGGATCTTGGGAAAAGGGGCAGAAAAAGGTGAGGATGTCAAAGATAGTTTAAAAAAAATGTTAAAAGTTTTAGCTTTAGTAAAGAATTAAAGGACATTCTCAGGATTCTGAGCTCATTTTAGTATAGTAGTTTGGCAACCTTATGGGTTAAATAAGCCTTGCTGGCTACCCTGAGAACCTAACCACTATATTTAAGAACACTACTTGTATAAAAAAAGCCCTTTCTTGCAAATCTTCTAGTTAAAAACAACAACAACAAACTTTTGGTATATAATTCATATATATGGTGACTGTCTATACACTAAAATCTAAACTTGAAAACTAAGTTAGTTATACTATGGGTTATGGAAATAACTATCATATAATGCTTTTATTTATTTATTTTTTTTTAAAGATTTTATTTATTTATTTGACAGAGAGAGACCACAAGTAGGCAGAGAGGCAGGCAGATGAGGAGGAAGCAGGCTCCCTGCTGAGCAGAGAGCCCGATGCGGGACTCGATCCCAGGACCTGAGATCATGACCTGAGCCGAAGGCAGCGGCTCAACCCACTGAGCCACCCAGGCGCCCCATATAATGCTTTTAATTAGGAATTTAATATTTTTTAATTACTATAAGTTGATGTTTATGAATCATTTGTGAGATACATTATAAAAAATACACAGGATACAGAGCTATAGAACTAAAGCCAAATCATAATACAATTGATAGAAACATGAAAACAAAGCTATTATCTACAGATAGAAATAAAGAAGGATTATATAGAAATCTGTTCTGTTAACTGAAGCAGCTGGAAAAAACACTATTATTAGCCATTTGTAATAGATAATGAATCTCCAAGAATAATACCCAGTTTAACCTAAATAAATTTTATGATTTTTAAAGTAACTATAAATCTGCTGAACTTGGATAAACTGTTGGATTCTGAGTTTTTGGTAAAATGCTATAACACTTGGATTAGATAAATAACCTATATTATATACGTAAAATGTAATATATATTTCAGAAGAAGTAACATATTATTATAAAGTATATCTAGGGTTATTTTCAATGTTCTATACTCTATATTCATTGTAAATAACTGTAGTTGAGAAAACATACCATTCTCTAAAAATAAAAACAAAAAGCTTTCATTAATCTGAAACTAAAGATTAGCTTTCCATTTCTTGTCAGGATCCGTGTTGCTAGCTGTGGAAAGAAAATTAGAGAGTAAAAATTTAACAAAAGATAAGCAATGGATTTTAAGTTATTTTGTGGCTAGAAATTCCTAAAACAATTTTGTTGCTTAATATAAAGGTGGTTTTTTTTGTACATATAAAAGTACTGCTGAAGCTTCTACAGAAAATTCAAGTTTCAAGCTTCTTGATTTTTAAGGATTAAACTTCTATAAAGATGTTAATTTGCTGAATTAATCTAACACTAGTAAACACTTATAGAATTACTGCTTTAATATTTTTGAGTTTATTACCTTTACTACTGCTAAAATGTTTGGCTGTTCCCAAATCTTCTGCATGTGAAATTCTTTGTGGTCTCGTGGTAGGGAGAAGAGAGGCTATCTTCCCGTTACATGCCTTTGATTGTAGTTGTGGTGGGTAAGAACTGCAACCCCTAAGCAAAATTCTAATTCCTGTGGGAGCTTTAGCTTCCAATTTGTGGTCCACTGGCCTTTCACTACTAACCCTTCATATCACTTTTTTCTCCTTCTTACAGTGACATTCAAGGAAGGACTCTGGTGGGCGTTATTTTTCCTAAAAGCAAACTAGTTTGTAAAAAAAAACATATATATATATATATATTTTAAAAGCTGGTAATAAAATAATTGAAATTTGGAAATGTACTTACAAATTTTTCCTTCTTTTTCTAATTTTTTCAAATGAAGTGAGATATTATGTTCAGCCATTTTATGTAAATGCTCAGGAATATTCTAAAAGAAAAAATGAGGGTGAAAGAAGACATTTCTTTTTTTAAAAAAGAATGAGTTAATCTTGTTGAAATTATTAAAACATGGAAGAAAAGGAAAACTTTAACTTAAATACATTTTTATATAGGAATAATCAAAGTGATTTCACTTTGTATATGTCTTGCTTTAGGCCACTCTATTTTTATCTATATACATATACATAAAATAGACTGTAAGATCTATAAGGACAGTATCAGCATTGGTTTTGTTCATTACTATATACCCAGTGCTTAGCAATGCTTAGCACATAGTGGGAACTCCGTATTTTATGAATGAATAAATAAATAGCTGTAAAAATTATTCTAGAGTTTTGATGGTACTATGGACAATTGGCCCTATGGTTTACTTATTATATGATAATATCCTTGTACATTTCCCTTGGTTATCCTATCTCTGTCATCCTTTAGTTTTCATCTAGAAACTTCCTTAGACTTCTCTTAAACTTCATGTTTACTTACATTGAGTTGTATTGTTGACTCACTTCTTACTCAACCAACTTAACACAGCAACATCACACATTATTGTTCCCCAAATATAAACTTCCAAAACCAAGCCCTCTCTTAAGCTCCATTACCATATACTATATCCATCACTGTGATCTTCTAGATCTAATTATGTGACTCCTCTGCCTAAGATCCTTCAGTGGTCATGCCCAGGTTATTGGCTAATGCCCATATTTTTTAGGATGGCAGTCAAGGCTACCATGATCTGATCATGTCTGTCTTTCTTGCTTCGTTTCCTGAGACTCCTTTCCTGCCCATCCACATGTGCATTCTGTGCTCCTATCATATGCAATCTCTTTGTGGGTTTTCAAACATATACAATATACATATACAATTCTCTTTTATTACTTGCAAAGCATGTTTTTCCTTCTGTCTACAATGACTTCCTCCTGTACTCTGGCTTGGAAAATTCTTGGAAATGGCTTCTTCAAAACTGGTTAAATAACTAAGTTTTTAAAGCTTTTCCAGACAAGCCTCGGTACCCTGCATCTTCCATCAGGTGAAATTTATTCCTCTTTCTTTTATGCTCTGATATACTGTGTAAAAGTCTTATAGGAAGCCTGGTATGATAGAAAAAACAAGACTTGAGTATCTGACATCTCACTTTTGAGTATGTGCTATCTGTTAGTTGTGTGCCTTTGGAAGTTACTTAGCTCACACTTTTTAAAAGTCTATTACATTGGAATAATTGTATCTTTATGTATTAAAAATTCAAGGCATATGAATTAAGGGCCTCAAATTACATTTGTAAGTGTAAACCAATGAGTACAGAGTCTACCACACAATAAGGTGCTCAAAAATGATTAAGTCGGTATTATAAGCATCTGTTGAACATGTCTGTTTTCAATAAACTATGAGTCCTTTGGGGTAGGGATGTATGTCATCTTTGTGTCTCAGTACCTAGTCTACTGTGTGGCATACAAAAGGCATCCAGTAAATACTGAATGAATAAATCTCTCTAGAATACCTATGCCATTCTATACATAACAGGTATGTGACACATTTTTACAGTGAATACAGTGACTACACCTCTAAATGCAGAATCATCATTTTGAAGGGATGGACAATTGCTTGATGACTCATCTGGGAGGGTGATTCCAGAGCTCTGTTGTCAGTACTTAAGTTAGGAATAAAAATCCCAATGTACCAATGTATAGTCTAGTGTGGCTATATTCTATTATTATGAGGAAAGGAGCTCTTTCACAGAATTTAAATATTTATATTACCCTTTTGCCAATGGCATTTTTTAATCTTTAGCTGTTTTAACCTAAGCACACTGAGTATATGATTGTTTTTTGATCACTTGGGCCAATGGAACATTAAATTTTTTTACTAATTATAATTGTCCCCAGGTACTTTTCACTCTCATGTATCTTATGGCTATACAGTTTGTAGTAGTGGGAGGTGTTTTTTGTAGTGGGAGGTTTTTTTTTTTTTAGTTTATTTATTTATTTTTTAGTAATCTCTGAACCCAACATGGGGCTTGAACTCATGACCCTGAGATCAAGAGTCAGCACACTCTTCTGCCTGAGCCAGCCAGGTGCTCCAGTAGTGGCAATTTTTAAACCCAGGTAATCTTTGCTGAAAATGGAATTATACTAATTGATTGCCTCACAGTGCTGTTATATATGTAGTCAGAGGCCACTGAAGTGAGAGCACTTTTTTCTCTACATTTTAAGTTATTCTAGCCATGTTCTTTTATATGTACTTTCTCCTCCTTCTCTCTCGTTAGGCATTGCTACTACTTTCTACTGCTATTAACCTAGTATGTCACTAGCAGATCACCCTTCTCACTTGCTATGAGCTAGGACACCAATTATCAAGATGGCTACAATAATACATAAATCATTACAAAACTTAATCATTAGGGTGTTGATAATAGTCTCTCCTACAAGATGAAGTATGTACGGTTTAATGATAGCTTGGAATGTTTCTTTTGGGTTCCCCAGGTCCGTTTCTATTTGTTTAACTTCTGTGTTCTAGAAAGTTGAGATTGCTGATCTTGAATTTATATAAGCAGCACTACTTATAAAATTAATAGACTTATTCTGTTCTAGATTGTGTTAAGTTTACCATATCTATAGTCTATTATAAAGATTATTCTAATAAAACCATTGCTATGTACAAATAAGATAAATGAAAATTACCTTGTAAATGTTTTTTACAAGCTCCATTACTGTAAATGATTTTTCAAAATTGTCACGAAACAATGTAAGAATTTGCTGTTCTCGGATATTTCTGTGAGAAATGTATTCTAGAATTTTAGCTTCAGCGTTACGGATTACTGGGCCATGTCCTGAATTAGAATTATAAAAATTATTTCAACCAGATAAAAAATATCAAGTACAAATGAAGTTAATTTGTTCTATTTAACCATAATTCATATGATGTACTGAAAAAGCACACTAAGTATATTAACAAATAGGAATTACCTGGAAAACCATACAGATAGAAGATTTAAAAATTATACTCAATGCCAAAAAAACAGATAATTATATCAAAATCTGTATGGATTATTATTATATATATTAAAAATAAACAATAAACATTTAACAATAAAAACAGCATCCACAAGAGTAAGGATCGGTAACATTTATAGAGTGCTCATTATTTGCCAGGCACTTTTCGAAAGGTTTAATATATATTATTCTTAGAAGAGTCCGATGAGGTAGCAACTATTATTATCCCTTCTTTATATTTAAAGCAGAAGCTGAGATATGGGGGGGTGGCAGATAACTTGCACACAGTTACACAGTGAAGAAGAGATGGAGCTGAAGGGCTGACTTGAGAGCTCTTAATCAATCACTCTATGCTCTTAACCACTGTGTCACACTTAATGTAAGAGATTGAAAAGGGGAATGTAAAAAGTAGCGTTATGTGACTAAGATCTATTAAAAATTCACAAGAACCGCAGTAGAATTTTAAGAATCTTACATATAAGCTAGTAATTCAGAAATGTCGACAACCCAGATTAGGTTATATTAAAATCTAGTTGCTCTTTAAGACAGTACAAATGAATTTATGACACGAGTCTGCAAGAGGGGTATTTAAAATTTTTGAGAACAAAATATTCAGAGGCGGACTCACCTGTTATCAAGTAAAGAGCATGGGCTTTGGTTAGAATATTGACAATCATTTACTTGTATGGGGCCATGAGGGTCTGAATCCCTGAGCTTGTTTCTTCAGCTGGGCAGTAAAGTGAAGTAAAGCTACCTGCTTCACTGGGTTTTTGTTTTTTGTTTTGTTTTGTTTTTAAAGTTTTTTATGTATATATTTGATAGAGAGAGACACAGTGAGAGTGGAAACACAAGCAGGGGGAGCCGGAGAGGGAGAAGCAGCCTTCCTGCCAAGCAGGGAGCCCAGTGTGGGGTTCGATTCCAGGACCCTGGGGTCATAACCTGAGCCGAAGGCAGACACTAAATCAGCTGAGCCACCCAGGCACCCCGTCACTGGGTTTTTGTGAAGACAACACAGTATAGGTCCCTGCACAGCACTGGCCAGGCTCTCATATATGGTGGCTGTGGCTATAGGACACAATTTACATATAAGCTCCTGCTGTGTCAGGAATCCGGTTTAAGGATTCATTAAAGCAAACACTCTAAGAACCATTACTAGGTAGCCTCTCATTAGCTTTGCTTCATTCAGTGTGAGTGAAACATATACTCTCTTCTCTTTAAAAACAGCTGTCAGCTTCCATTCCTCTTGTGTCATAATACGAATTCAAATGCCCATGTTTCCGATTCTCTCGGCAAGAGAAACTCATGAGAGAATATAAGGGTACTGACAATACTCTATTTACAGATCTTTCTGTGACTCTGGTTAGGAACAAGTTAGAAGGACTTAAAAAATTAGGTAACCTAGTTTCTTCTTCCTTCTGGGCCCTCTTGTTGAGTCTTATTATCTTTCTTCACTTTTAGGATGGAAGGGAGATTCATGCTGCAGAGCAGTGCGCGACAGCTGAGACACTAAAACAGGTTTCTTTTTCTGGAGAAGTGAAATTAATATAGCTTTAGAGTTGACATAGAAGCTACAGATATTTCAGTAGTGTGAGTTAAAGAAACTGAAGCTCAGAGTTCATGGCTAAAATGTGGCCTGCGACAGAAATCTAATAATTAACAAAAGTGAAGATACCAAAAGATAAATTTATTTCTTTTAACAGTTCTATTAATAGCTTTAAGGGTATTAAAAAATAAACCTTGTATCTTTATAAAGTAATTAATGTAACTCTCAGCCTTTTTAAAAAAGATTTTAGTTACTTAATTTAGATAGAGAGGGAGCATGTTGAGTGCAGGGGCTGGGGGAGGGATGGAGGTGGAAGGAGAGAATCTCAAGCCCATTCCCCACTGAGCCCAGAGCCCAATGGATAGCTGGATGCGGGGCTGGATTGCACGACCCTGAGATTATGACCTGAGCCATGAGCTGAAGACGAGAGTCAGTCACCCAATCGACTGAGCCACCCAGGTACCCCAACTCTCTAGCTTTTTTAATTGCATGGCTAGTTAAGACTTAGGGGCATAATAAAGCATAAAAAGAATTGCTTTATGGGTATCTCTTCTAACTCTGAAAACATATAAAACACACACATAGACAAATCAAAATGAACCTTCTTCATAATTTCACACAAATGGTTTGCTAGATTTAAGCAACTACCCACCTGGATATATGATATTAGCTTTGATCTTTAATAGCTCTTTTAGGGAGTTCATATAATCATAGAGGTCTTCAAATACAGTTGTTCCTTCCCCTAGGATGCAATCTCCAGAAAAGATAGCATTCTCCTCTTCTAAAAGTAGAGCCATATGATCATCAGTGTGGCCAGGTGTGTATATAACCCTGGTTAAAAGAAAACGAAGAAATAGCAGCAATTAGAAACTCTTAGGCTTAGAAGAAATTATTCTCCAGCCTTATCTCTGGATAAGACACAAGACAGCCTAATCTCAGGGCAGGGAGGTTGGTGTGGGTCCTGGAGCCTGGGGCTGTGTTTGGCCTGGGGTTCAGATCTCAGATCTCAGGGCTGGGTAAAAAGCTCCCTTTTCTCTTGTGGCCCACTGAAAATTATCATCAGAAAATTCTCTGCTTTAAATCAGATTTCCCACTCTGAAGTATAAATTTAATACTTTTCCCTTTTTTAAAAATTTTATAAATAATAAGCATGCACCAATTACAGCAAATGTTGAAAATAGAAAGGAAACTACTTAAAGGAGATATGAAGTCACAATCATTCCACTACTCAGAGACAGTGCTTTTATTATTAAAAAACATTTTGTTTTTTTTCAATTTCCTTTGCATAGATGTTTATTTTACAATATACTTTGTGGTGAGACTTTGAGAAAAAAGCACTTTCCTAAGTTGCTGTTGGGAGAGAAAAATGTATAGTATAACACATATGGAGGGGAATTTGGCATTTCTAGCAAAATTACATAACCCTTTGACCCACTGCTCCCATGGCTAGAAATTTACCGAGATTACACGTTCACAAGTACAAAAAATATATACAAGTTATTCATTACATTATTTATAAAAACAAAATATTAGGAACAACCTAGATACCTAACCATTGGACAGACACTATGGACACATTGTGATACAACCACACCATGGAATACAATGCAACAGTCATCAAAAAAAAAAAAAAAAAAAAAAGGATGAAGATCTCTGTGAACTGATATGGAGTAATTTGCAGGATATATTGTCAAGAGGTAAAAAAAAGTGTGGTTCTTTTCATGCCTCTGCTTTACTGCTGGAGCAGGCTGCAAGCTGTATCTATGTTGCAACCCAACTACCTACCCCCTGACCTTATTAGTCCAGTGTTCCAGGCCACACAAGGCAGGCCTCAGAGCAGGGAGGTTGGTGTGGGTCCTGGAGCCTGGGGCTGTGTTTGGCCTGGGGTTCAGATCTCAGGTCCACAGGCCCCTGTGCTCTGCAGCCACCCTGAGGAGGCTGCATGGCCCTGGGCCAGTCTCTGACATCAATTTTGCTGAATGTGCCACAAAGCAGATCCTTGATTCTGCCAGGGCTATAGACCCTTTGCAGTCAGGCAAGTTCTCCTGGTACCTGCCTCTTTTTGGCCATATCACCAACCACCTTTTAGCCACACAGCCATCCAGACTGAGAAGATCCGGAAACTTGGTGGCCACGTGAGCCACGGCCGCAGCCCCACTGGCCAGCATCTGCGGGGGTAATGCTGGTGGCATGTGTCACCACAGCATCAGTTTCAACACCCATTATCCAGGTTACTTTGGAAAAGCTGGTCTGAGACAGGACCACTTAAAGAGGAACCAGAGCCCAACCAGAGCCCAGCTGTCAACTTTGATAAACTGGGAACCTTGCCGGGTGAGGAGACTCAGGTAAATGCTACCAAAAACAAGATGGAAGCTGCTCCTGTCGCTGATGTAGTGTGGTTCTGGGAAAGGGAAGGCTCCCCAAACAGCCCGTCATCCTGAAGATAGGAAAGCAGAAGAGCTGAGCAGAAAATCCATGGGTGTGTGTAGGAGCTGGGTCCTCAAGCCATGGGGGAGGAGGTTCATTAAATGCTAACCAGAGGGGTGCCTGGGTGGCTCAGTGAGTTACGCCTCTGCCTTTGGCTCGGGTCATGGTCTCAGGGTCCTGGGATCGGGCCCCGCATCGGGCTCTCTGCTCGGTGGGGAGCCTACTTCCCCCCTCTCTCTGCCTTCTTGTGATCTCTCTCTCTCTCTGTGAAATAAATAAATAAATAAATAAATAAAATCTTAAAAAAAAAAAAATGCTAACCAGGGCTTTTCTCTTAAAAAATAAAGCATGAAAGAATGTTTACAGTTGCTATTTTGTCCAAGAAAGGTTGGGGAAATAAAAAGGTATACGTATATATTTCCCTATTTTTGTAAAAAGAAACGGAAGATAAAAAACTAATGAATTACAGCTGCCTATGGGGGCAGGCAGGTGGGTTGTAGGGAACAGATATGCAAGCAAGACTTATCTGATAGTAACTTTTTTTATTAGTTTTAACTTCTGAGCTATGTAAATATATATTCTAAACATAAAACTAAAACTATAAATATGAAAGAAATCAATCTTACCATATACTGGAAAGATAGCACAATCATGCTACTATTAATTCAAATAATTCTGAAATACTAAGATTATACATCTTAAATAGAATGTATCTTAAGGTTAAAAGAAATGGAAAGATATTTTGAATTTTACTTAATAGGTTTATTGTTGGCAGTGTTACTGGTTACTGTGTTTCTGAAACTGTTTTGTGTTTACTGTATGACAATATAAATAATAAACTGGTGTTGAAAAGCAAGGTTTTTACGGTGGGATAAAGAAAAAAATACATAAATGAGGAAATTAAGGTTTTGGGGGTTGTTTCTCATCTGAATTGAGGAATCATTATGAATTCATCATTTCATTTTTTTCCTTAACTCTATGAAAAGCCCCGAAGTAATGACACTCCACTAGTCTTGAGCATGCCTGACACTTAGTTCTGGATGGAACTGAAATACCATTTCCCACTCAAAGAAACCAGGGCTTCTTGCAGACGTGGTTGGCTCCAGGTCTGGGACAGGGAAAGTAAACTGTGATATGGAGACTTTTTTTTTTTTTTTTTTTGATTAAACCTATTGATGAAAGTATTCAATATTACATGAAAATAATTCCAAGAGGCATATTTCCACAACTATAAGAATATGTAAGTGTGGGTGTGCTTGTATCTTATGGACAATCTTACGAACAGACAATGCATTTACATACAATACAATACATACAATGCGTTTACAAACAGACCCCCAATCTTTTTTAATCTACAGAAACTCACTTGGAGAACCACCCTTTTTCAGAGTCTGCAGACTGTCTTATTCTTTGATGGGTTCGGAGTGTACCCTCAATTTGTCCCTCTACCCCCTACTCCAGAACTCAGTAATGGTTTTCTTTGATAACCAAGGCAACAGATTTCTTAAATTAGGGGATCAGAAATTCTAATTCTCCAGTCACCTGGGTAGCTAATGCTTTAATCTGCACAAAAACGGTGTTAAAATTCACTTCACATAGGCAGGAGGAAAAAAGGAGATGACATCAGAGATGCTTTGCTAAAGATCAGAGGAACTGCAGCTGTGGCCTTCCCATTCATCAGGTGGCAATTTATCTAATTCTGCCACTTCTGTGATAGAGTAGACTTTATAAAGATGGCTCTCTAAGGAGATTTAGAACAGTCAACAAAAGCTGTCAGACTGGCTTTTCTTTGAGAAATGGAACTCAGGTCACTAGAAAATTCTTGAAGGTTATATTCAGAATCAAATCCTACTGAAAAACCTGCTTCCTACTTTTTAACCAAAGGGTTCTTGGTGGGTATTGTCCCCATCTCTAATGTATTCCCCCCCTCCCAAATTGGCAAGCAGACCAGATCAACTGGACATCAAATACTTGAGAACTTAAGTAGATTTTACCTTCTGTTTATGGAACTTTTGCTTAATGATGAACTTTTGCTTGTTAATATTTAAAACAATTGGGTTTTACTTACTTGATAAAAATGGAAATAGGAAGCATCGTCATCAGCAAACGAAATGTTTTATTCAGATTCTAGCATAATTATAATTTATTTTTGTGAAAACGTTATTTACTAAATTATTTTTTAAAAGATTTATTTTAGAAAGACACACACACAGAAACAGAGACAGAGTGGGGAGGGGCAGAGGGAAGAGGAGAGAGAGCCTTAAGCAGACCCCACACTGAGTGCAGATCCTGAGGTAGGGCTCAAGCTCATGGCTCTGAGATCGTGACCTGAGCTGAAACTAAGAGTTGGATGCTTAACCAACTGAGACACCCAGGCACCCTTGTTGTTTCTTGATCTGAAAGCTGCTCATATGATTTGTTCAGTTTATAACAATATACCATGTTGCACATGGATGATATACACTTTTTTTTTTGTATATGTTAATAAAAAGCTTAAAATAGGGGGCACCTAGATGTCTCCGTTGTTAAGCATCTGCCTTCAGCTCAGGTCATGATCCCAGGGTCCTGGGATCGAGCCCCACACTGGGTTCTCTACCCAGCGAGTAGCATGCTACTCCCTCTCCCACTCTCTCTGCTTGTGTTCCCTTTCTTACCATCTCTCTCTCTGTCAAATAAATGAATGAAATCTTAAAAAAAAAAAAGCTTAAAATAGGGGAGTTTGGGTGACTCAGTCAGTTAAGCATCTGTCTTTGGCTCAGGTCATGATCCCGGGATCCTGGGATCGAGCCTCACATTGGGATTCCTGCTTAGTGGGGAGACTGCTTGTCCTTCTCCCCCCCCTCTCTGCCTCTTCTCCCTGCTGTGTCGCTCTCTTAAAACCTTACAATATATGGTCTGTTTATGGCAGATGGGTGGTAATTAACTACCAAGGGCCAAATGTTCTTAATCTGCAAATTAGGTATAGATCTAATATCCATGATTCTGTGATAATTAATAAACCAGTACTGTGATTCCCAAGACTTTGAGATAGGTCTTTAATGTGTGGTGGGGGAAAAGAATTGTCAAGAATACTCTCTTGTAATGTAATGTTTATTATCTTTTGGTTATCATGAACAAATTACAGGAGACACTATCATATTTCTAACAAGAACATTTTAAGAAAATGGCCCAGAAATTAGTTGGGTTTATAAATTAAATTTACAAATCAAAGGCATATTAGGAAAAAGGGAACACTGGCTTGAAAGGGGGCATGGATACCCAGTTATTTTCTCTTTCTCATTCACTTACTTATACTTATCCACTGCCCTCTTTGTAGATATTTATTACCTGTTGGATAAATATTCAGTATTTCCATATGCCAGGGACTGAGGATCTGAAGATGAATCTGGCTTCTGCTGTGTATCAGAGAAAAGCTAGTTTATCATCAAACCTCCTTCCTCTTTCTCCTGGGCATGAAGTTAAACCTTATTTCCCAGCTTCCTTATAGCCAGGAGTGAATGAATTTATTTATGACTGAATTTATAGCCAATGTAACAGAAGGTCTGGTCTATGAAAGCCTCCCATGAAAGATCCCTTCCATGCTTCTTCTCTGCCACCCACTGGACTGACTGAGGTGAACAAAGCAACCTTGAAACCAACTCTTGAGGATGGTGGATTCACAAGATGGAAGGTGTCTGAAATATTCCTGCAGGGGGGCCACTTGATAATCAGGAATCCTTCCTGGACGTTATATGACTGAGAAGAAAACTTATTTCATGTATGAACCATGATATATTTGGGGGTCGGTTTGCTACAGCCACTGGCATTAACTAATACTGTGAACCTAAGGGGTTGATGACCTTTTATGGAGATACCTACTTATACAAAAATTACAATAAAACTTAATCAGTGCTATGATAAAATAATGTAAGTTATATGAAAGTAAGAGAGGAAAGGGGCGCCTGGTGGCTCAGTTGGTTAAGCATCTGCCTTCGGCTCAGGTCATGATCCTGGGATCCTGGGATCAAGACCTGTATCAGGCTCCCTGCTCACCAGGGAGTCTGCTTCTCCCTCCCCCTCTGCCTCTCCCCATGGCTTGTCCTCTCTCTCGCTCACTCGCTCTGTCTCTCAAAAAAAAAAAAAAAAAAAAAAAGTCAGAGGAGGGAGCAGTTAATTCTGCCCAGAAAGGGTTCCTGAAATAAGTAACTTGCGAACTGAAGTCTGAAGAATGAATAGTAAGTATTTATGAGGGAGACAAGTAGGGGGAAAGCAGTGATGCATACCTGGTAAAGGGGAAGGCATGAGCAAAGGCATGAACATACATAATGTGTCCAGGTATCTGGATATGGTTAATTGTATTTGCAATGGCAGTGGTAGGAACTTAGACCAGAAAAGTGGTTTGGGGCTAGACAGTGACATGGTAAGGAGAATAAACATGATCTCATATGCACTAAGAATTACTCAAGGTTTCAAGTGACATTGGGTATGAAGGGTAGTTTGGAAAGGGGAGCCTGGAGACAGGAATACTAAATAAGAAGTAGTGGCAGTGGACATGAAGAAAAAGGGACAGCATGGGCAAATATTTTTAAGGTAAAATCTAACACGATAAGATGTGGTGGGTGGGGAAAGGGGGAGTGATAAAGAGGAACTGGAGCCAGCTTCTGTCTTAGAAGAAAAAATAAAATCTTAAGTGCTGAGAGCAGTAGGTGTTCTGAAGTCAGAAAGCAAGTAGACTGGGGGACAGAGGAGAACCCTAAGTAGTTCAGTTTTAAAATTACTGAGTATGAAACAACTTTTCGACCTGATTTAGGTCATGGGGGATTATGGGGCTGACCTAAAATGTATTTACTTTAGGTATGGGTCATCTTTTGAAATTGAGAGCATGAGAAAGTCCTGAATTTAATTGATGAGTAGAGCCCTAAACCATTCCCAGCAGGAAATACTAATCTATTTCTTAATTTAAATTTTATTAAAAAACTGGTAATCATGTAACTGAAACAAATAACTTAAAAAGGGTGGATAGAATGAAAACTCTTTCTTTTCTCCTATTTCTCAAGCAACCTGGTGTTTCTTCCCAGAGTAACCTAACAATGTTATCAGATCTTCTATATCCTTCCCGGGATGTTCCTCACTCATATAAGCAAAAATTCAGAAATCTTCCTTTATTCTCTTTTTATAAGACACATACATAACCCTCCCCCTTCCCTGATTAAAGGACATTTACTGACCTGAGAGTGGCACCTTCAGTTTTTATCACATCTCCGTCTCGCAGATAAACATATTGTTGCTTTCCATCTCCTATAATTTCTTCTCTCGGAGGATTCCGTGGGAGTTTTTTAATGCAATATGATGTGTCTAGTAACAAAACAGATGAAATATATTAAGTCATACTCTAAATGATAATTCAGCCTTTTAAGAGATGAACTTTCTTTCCTAATGTTTTTCCTGTATTTGGTTTTTGCAGTAATTTCTTAAGCTATTTCTCTACCCCATTAATTTATTTCAGCCATTTTTATTCTTTCTTGTTTCAAACTCCTTCCTTTTGTAACACTGTTGCTTAATTCATGATTTTGTTCTTCTTTAAGTCTGCAGTCTTCCTATTAGTTCAATTTTGCACTTTTGTCATTTCATGTTTCATATCTGATTTCATTAAAAGTATACTCTTTAAATTCTTCAATGAAAACAAAAAAAATAAGAGATCAACTTTTCATAGAGCTAACTGTGAATGATTGCAAAAAATATTAACATTAAGAGACAAGAGAAAATGGGATGGATTATAGCAGCCTATCTCTGGGATTTGAACCATTTTTTTCTACCTCAACAAAAGAGCTTTTTATTCTCTCAGGCACTTCTAGGTCTACATAAAAGCCTTTGTGATTTTCTAATCACTCTTATTTTATATGAAAGTTTGAAAGTAGTTCTTCATAATCATAATCATGTACTCCTAATTTTTAATTTAAAGATATAGCTTAGGTGTCCATAGCTTAGGTACTTTGATATCAAGATGGGTGTTGAAGAGGCAGCAATACAGAACCGAGGAATGTTTTTCTGTCTAATCTTAGCATATAGCAAAAGAAGTCATGGCATCATGGCAGTACTTAGTAACAAAATGATGATAACATGGTGTTCTTTCTGTAATTGCTGAAAGAAAGCCCCAAACCCAGGACTGAGATATTACATCATTAAAATAAATTTAACCCATACTACCTCTCACTGACACAAAGAAAATCAATTAACCAATCAACAGCTGGGTGCCAAGTATACTATATATAGTGATTACAAGCACTGTGACATTGAAGTGCTTAAAAACTATCACAGTTGGGGAAATAAAACTTACAGATAAGAAATAATTAGAGAGCTATACTCAGTACCATTTAATGTATGCTAAATGGGCATTTCAGCTAATAAAAGCAATAGTTTAGAGAAAGGAAAACAATTAGGAAAAAATTCACAAATATGACAGAACTTGAAATGTGGCTAAGATGAATGATTTGGGAAAAGGTACAGAGAATGATTTATAGGCAAGGGAAAAGTATTAGGAAAAGCATAGAAATGACAATGAGCATGGCAGATGTGCAACAATGTATGCTACCAACTTGTCTAATGCAAAACACTGGCTAAGACATGGAAATAAAGACATGGAGATTAGATGAGCTCAGATCATGGAAGGCCTTAAATTACCTTTCACAGAAAAGAGGAATTTAAACTCTACCATATGTGTGCCACTGTACTCTCTTTAGAAAGAAAACCAAATAGTGTTAACTGATCAATACGGCAGCTCTAGGTGGGACACTGGAGGGTGAGAGATCAGAAAGACCAGGAGGGGATGACTTGTTAATAACCCAGCTGGAAGAATGTGAGTATTAGAACTAAGGTGACAGCAACGAAACTTGGGAGAAAAAGACATTCAGAGAAAAACTCATAAGGCACAGAAGTCAGGCTAGTATAGGAGATAAGGAGATAGAAATATTGCAAATATAATAAAAATAAAACACACTGGGACTAGACCTACTCTCTCCAGCCCAAACTCTATTATTTTATATCTTAGAGGTTGAAGCAAAAAATAATATGCTATTCTGGGAAATGGCATTACATAATAAGGCTGTCTTCATTCTGGAATGAGATGGGGAGGTTTTTCGGTATGTGTTTATTTTTAATCCGTATAATTTTGTCTTTCAGGAAAGAAGGAGAGGTATTATATTTCTAGTTATGTGAGACCTCTGGCACACAATCCTTCCAAAAAACTCACCATTATCTCGAAATTACAAAACAAATGTCATACTATGAAATAACTTTGTGTCAGTTTTTAAAGTTATGTACAAACATGAAAACACACACATCTTACTCACAATAACAATCTGTCTAGGCAGGATGGAGAAGGGCATGCTGAAAGCAATCATATAATAATTGTTATATTTAAGAAAAGCTTATGGAGATATAACACAATATTATAAAATTCATCCTTTCAAAGAGTACAATTCAGTGTTTTAAAAATATATCCAAAGAGCTGTATAACTATCATCACTATCTAATTTTATAACATTTTCAAAATCCCTCAAAAAACCCCTTTACCCAACTGTAGTCACTCCCTATTCACTCCTCCTACCAGCCCCTGGCAATCACTTATCTACTTTCTGTCTCTATCATATGACTATTTTAACAGTACAAAATCTTTCTTGTTAAAGATTTGAATAATGGGTTATAACATCATTGTTAATGCTAATTATGGGAGCTGATGCAAACACATGATATTATAATACTTTCTAATGAAAACACAATCTAACTGAGAGGCATAGAAGCAAACAGTTGACTCTTAAGACCGGGATGGGAAATATATGGCAAAGACCCAACTTCAGCAGCAAAATAAATCACATATTTATCAGGTCACAAAATATATTTTATAAGATTTACTCAAAAAGAAGCCAAAACACTGGGGCAGCCTGGGGCTATATAGTTCTCATGTCTAGTAAAATTGTGGCTTCCTGCCAGCCACTGGGAGTTCTAGAATTATACACTGATTGTATCTTAAATGTTTGAAAGCAAGATTGCTGTATCTTTTCAAAGGAATCTTAGAAATGACATTTGTAATTTTGGTGTTGCCAGTAAAACCACAGGTTGTTAGCATCATAAAGCAGCTGACAAATTTCTGCCATACTAATAATTAACTGAAGTAGTAAAATGATATGGAGCAAAGAAAATAGTAGAACAAAATGGAACAAGAATGCTAGCAATTAAGGGTTTAGAGAATGAAGAAATACATGGACTCTTGAGGGGAGATTCTGAAAGGTACCTCTGAACTGTTTCAGTGCTGGGCAACTCAAGGTCTACATCCAGCTGGTCTAGCTTCAATACAGTTCAGAATGAAAGTTGATGAGCTAGTTTTCAAAGTATTAAAATTTTAGTGGCTACGAGGAAAATCGCCTTTATCTTCTTTAAATCATAATCTATTATGCAAATATTCATTATTTTGTATGGAGCAAAAAATGATTTAAAAATTTTAAAAAAGATTTTTTTTTTATTTTTGAGAGAGAGACAGTGAGTGTGCATGTGCGTGTGCACATGCAGGGGGAGGGGCCGCGGGAGGAGAGAATCTCAAGCAGATTCTTCACTGAGCATGGAGCCTAACACAGGGCTGGATCTCATGATCCTGAGATCATGACCTGAGCTGAAATCAAGAGTCAGATGCTTAACCAACTGAACCACTCATGTACTCCTAATTTTTAATTTAAAGATAGAGCTTAGGTGTCCATTAACAGATGAATGGATAAACAAATCCTGGTATAGTCCTCCCATGGATTACCACTTGGCAATAATGGAAAAACCTACTGATACTGAAACATAGGTGATCTCAAAAACATGACGCTGTGTGAAAGAAGCCAGATAGTGATTCTGTATGCTTCCATTATGTGGTATTTTAGAATAGGCAAAATTAATCTATAGTGAAATAAAGCAGATCAGTGGTTGCTAGAGGGGGAATCATTGCAGACAGGCAGGAGGAGACCTCTTTTTGGGGTCATGAGAGTATTCTTTATGTTGACTAGATTGGTCACAAAGATGTTTACCAAACTATATTCTTAAAATGGCTAAATTTTATGTATACAAATTCAAGGTCAATAAAGTTGATTTATGAAGGAGAAAAAGTAGGCCATAAACATTTAAAATGTTTAACATTAATATTTAACATTAAATTAAAACTCATGCTAAAAAATTTGACCAAAGCTAGTCAAGAACCTTCAGCATAGTTTTTTTTAAAATTTTAATTTTTTATAAACATATAATATATTTTTATCCCCAGGGGTACAGGTCTGTGAATCACCAGGTTTACACACTTCACAGCACTCATCATAGCACATACCCTCCCCAATGTCCATAACCCCACCCCCTTTCTCCCAATCCCCCTCCCCCTAGCAACCCTCAGTTTGTTTTGTGAGATTAAGAGTCACTTATGGGACGCCTGGGTGGCTCAGTTGGTTAAGCAGCTGCCTTAGGCTCAGGTCATGATCCTAGCATCCTGGGATCAAGTCCCACATCAGGCTCCTTGCTCGGCGGGGAGCCTTCTTCTCCCTCTGCCTCTGCCTACCACTCTGTCTCTCTGTGCTAGCATGCTCTCTTTCTCTCTCTCTCTGACAAATAAATAAATAAAATATTAAAAAAAAAAGTCACTTATGGTTTGTCTCCCTCCCAATCCCATCTTGTTTCATTTATTCTTCTCCTACCCCCTTAACCTCCCATGTTGCATCTCTACTTCCTCATATCATATGAGATCATATGAAAATTGTCTAGCATAGTTTTTTTAATTCACAAAATGTAATGGGTAGATAGACAAGAGAAAGGTGAGGAGAAGTTAGACTGAAAGATGGTTTCTTGTGGCATACAGTCCTCTAGGATTGTACAAAAGGAGGCTAGAGGATAACAAAGTGAGGTTAAAGCATTTTTTTTAATGGGCAGCCTGGTGATCTGGGGTGCTTTGGTTGATAACACCTTGGTGTCCTAATTGTAGTCTCAAGTCCTAAAAAAAAGACATTTAAAAATATTTAAAAACATAAGATGAATGTGTATGTATGTCCCTTCTGTGAATGAATGTTCCTGACCCTCCTGTCCTTCATCTGCCCTGAACTTGCCAAGTATACCCCAATTCCAGTAGCTCTGCTCCTGCAATGTCTTCAGTCTGGCATAGGCTCCTCTCAGATACCTGTATAGCTTTCTCCCTCTCCCTAGCCACCTTAGATACAAGCTACTGCCTTCTGTCACTTTATTTTCTCTCCCCTTTTTCTTCACTTAGCTTTATTTTTCTTCATAGCACCTATCACCTCTGACCTATTATTTATTTACCATTTACCTTCCCTACTAAAATGCAAGCTTCAGGAGAGCAGAGTTTTTGTTTTGTGCACTGCCACATCCCTTGCACCAAGAACAGGGCCTGGGCAAGAATGGTCACTTGAATTTGTTAAAGGAAGGAAGGAAGGAATTGATGTGTGTGATTGTGAGATGGGGGTAAAAGGACCAAGATGGTAAAGTGTCAGAACTTTCAGGGATGGAGAACTGTCAATACAATGATCTTTCCCCAGGATTTTCGTGTATCATAGTAATTGCCTTAAAGTTATAGAAGACCTGAGATCATGTTTAGAGTGTGGACAGTAATAGAAGCTACCTCACAGACCCATGTAGTGTTTATCACAGTGCTTGGCACATAGTAAATGCTCAAGAGTGGTTAGTTAGTATTAACTCTGAAGCAGCAACTGTCATTATTACTACTACATACAAAATCCACTAACATTCTCCCCTGGGAAAAGGGGAAAATTAAGAGGGATGAGAGTTTTGAAATAGAAAATAGGACTTTTCTTTTCCTCTTTTGTTAAAATTGGGGGCAGTATCAAAAGTATATTAATTTCTAAAAGTACCATTAAGTATATGAGGTATTCAGTAAATGACTGACCGGCTTACTTAGTTCTGTAACAGAAATAAATATTCTGAGAACATAGTTTTTCTCAAAGAGCTTAATTAATGTTTTCTGTTTACCATTATCGATGCTTTTACAAATATCTCCTATGCCTCCAGTATGATCATGGTGCCAATGAGTCACTATGATTTCCTGGATTGTTGTGTTAAATTCAGTCAGAGCCTGCTTTAAACAGCTGATATATTCTGGAATTGCTGGTTCTCCAGTGTCAATGAGGATTCTCCTGAAAATTAAATGGACGGTAATCACACAATTGGAACACAGAATTAATAGAAGCATATTTCTCACACAGATAATTCCCATTACATTTAAGAAACTGCTTAAATTGCTTGGCTTTCAACCTGCTTGAAAACCAGCTATATGACATTTTGCCCTAACTATTGTAATCTCACTGTAAGAAAAGTTCTCTGAAAAAATCTTAGAGCTCCATATAAGTCTGAACTTGGCAAGTTCAAGGCACAATAATATTGAATACTTACATACCACTTAAATATGGCACTACTCCAAAGACCTTACATACTTTAACAATTGTGTTATTCATCACAAATATTTAAAGGAGGTATTTTATTATATAACTTGCCCAAGGTTACTCTGCAAATAAATGGCAAAGCGAGCATTCAAACCTGGGTATTCTGTCTCCAGAATATGTGCTTTTATCCACTCTGCCTTTGAGATCTTTTACAACATATTCAGACGTCTCATAGATATGAAAGAATTAGATTCAGAGGTATTCCTCAAGAAACCTAGTCTTCTGCACTACATGCAAAACTTATCATTAAAGTTTTACATGGCTTCCTTCCACATGAAATTGAAAGGAATAGGGAAGCATGGGGAGATGTCTGAGTTGCTTTATTTCTTTACCTAAACAACCCTATCAGTTATATTTTTCTGCTTGTGGTTCTGAACCTTCTTTATTCTGTTTGCCCTTCCTCACCATTTCATGGGATGATGGTCTTTCTCTATAAAATTTTCCTGATTTTACATATATGTAAATAATATATATAAATATGTATATAAATATAACATATATATGTGTATATATATATAAGCAGGACATCTTCCTCCTCAAGAACCAACTCATAAATTTTTAATTCATGCTGCTTCACAATAGTACCTCCCTAATTCAGGTTGGGGGAGAGAAGGTTAGTCTTGATGAAAAGCCTCAGTCATTCACTCATTAATACATTATTAACTATAAATTATCTACTATGTGCCATGCCTTTCTTGCAAGACAAAAAATCCTGTTTGCATTCTAGTGGAAAGTGGGAAGAGGAATCTATGAGAACAAACAGTAACAGGGACAGATAAACAACATTCTGCAGAACATTCAAATGGGGTAAATATGACCTGAAATATCTGAATGGCTATTTTATATTGGATGGTTTGTTTCCCTAACCCTGTTCCCTGAGATGCACAGCCAAAAAAACCAAACTCTCCTCCAATGGGGGAGGGGTCGGGGTGGAGGTGGGACAATGGCCTTGTGATCCACAGGGTTTTATCTACACCTTAAGTTCCATAGAACAATGGCTCTACTTTACAAGTACATAGAATTATAACTGCCCCTTCTGGAGAAAGGGAAACTAGATGGATATACTGGCCCACAAATACATTATGAGGTTCTGTAGGCAGTGGATATATATGGAGGTGGTGGTTAAAAAACATTTAGGAGGCACAATCAACAGGATTTTTTTTTAAACAACTGGATCTGGAAGGAAAGGGAAAAAATGATTTTGAGGTTTCTAGGTAAGATGACTGGTGTGTGATTAATTAAGACTATAAACACTGGAGGGAGCAAATTTGAGATAAATATGGTTTGGGTTATGATGAATTTTGATGATGCTGCCAGCCATCTTTCCTTGCTTTTTCTTCATAGCACTTATTACCATGTGACATATTATATATATACTTGTTTATTAATTTTGCCTATCTCCACACCTTCTCACAGCTTACAAATTTAAGTTTGAGGGGAGAAATCTGGTCTGATTTTGCCAGGATCTAGATGGTGGCATGTACTTGATAGTAAATGTTTGTTGGATGAATAAATAAGGTAATGGCTATCTTTCATTTTATTTAATCATCAAAACAATCCCAAAATTTTACTCTCATTGTACAGATGAGGAAACTGAGACCTTGACATGTCAGACATATATGTAATATCGTAACTTGCCTAGACTTACGAATTCCAGCACACCTTTGAACCCACACCTTTCTAACTGCAATGCCCATTTTCTTTGAATATGGGGAATACTTCAGTAGGTTTTGATGGACAACTTTAGGTAATGGGTTCTTAACCTTTTTGATGTTTTGGGCCCCTTTGGCAGTGTGGGCTATGGACTAGTCTCAGAATAATTTTTTTGGAGTGTATAAAATAAAACATGTAAGATTACAAAATAAATCAATTCTATTGAAATAGTTATCAAAATTAAAAAAACATTATGCTATAGTGTTACATGTGCTTCTTTACTACCATATAAAGTAACAAGATCAGCATCAAAGCTTAGAATAATCATAACTTCTTTTCTTTTCTTTTTTAAAAATATTTTATTTATTGTTAAGAAAAAGAGAAGGAGTGCGTGTGCATGCACGCACAAGTAGGCAGAGCAGCAGGCAGAGGAAGAGGGAGAAATAGACTCCCCGCTGAGCTAAGCAGGGAGCCCAGCAGACGCTTAACCATTGAGCCACCCAGGTGCCCCAATGATCATAATTTCTAAATGGAGATGAATACACATGCAATTTTGAGATATCTATCATGACTATAATATGCAATGAAAATATTAGAGAAAAAAATCATAGGTACTGCTACTACTACTATGGTTTGTTGTCCATATTTATAATTGAATAAAGGCTAATTTTCAGTTTGAGGTATTTTAATAAGGGCATAATTCAGCCCCTCCCACCCCGCCCCGCTAAGGTGAGACTCCCTGAACTATATCGTTTTTAGGACCATAGAGTTCCAATTAAGAACCCCTGATTCTGGTAGAGGAGGAAGAGAAGAGATGATAAAATCAGGTCTGAGTTACTATGAATGAATTATTATTTGTTGATGTACTCCTAGTAATCTAGAATAGTCCTGGCCACAAAGTAAGCACTCAATATATATATGTTGAATAAGTTTAGTTCAAATTCTAATGAATGATTACCATGTATAAGATACTGTGTTATGTTCATTATAAGATGCAAATCATTAGGTATTTTCTGAGCACCTACCATGAACCTAGTGTTGTCTGGATGCTATGATGGAAGAAGTGATAATAGTAGCTAACATAATAGTATGCTTTCCATATGCTAGGATTTGTTAAGTGCTTTTGATTAGATTTTTCATTTAAATTTCACTGAATCTTCATAATATCCTTTGAGGTGGATGCTATTCAATTCTCAGTGTACAGATAAAGAACCTGAAGCTTAGATAATCAACTGCCTTGTCTGAAGTCATAAGCTAGGGTTTGGATTTAGGTGACAAGAGTACAGAGTCTTAACTCTAATTACTACATTAGATTGCCTTTCCCTATTAAAAGATAAACTATTTGCCCTCCAGGGAGTTACAGTTTTGGTAATAAAGGTTAAAACTGCAGCTTTTAGAGTTTCTTGAGCAGAAGAGAAACATGGAAATACGCTTCAGAAGATCTATTATTTATCCATTCAAATGTTACTGAGTACCTATACACTAGGCATCACACTAGGTTTAGTAATGCTTTAGGGAAAATTCATTTGAAATCCAAATGAATTTCCAAATGAAATTCATTTGGTATTCCCTAAATTCATTTAGGGAAATTCATTTGACACGAAGGAAGTTGGTAAGATCACCTAGGTAGGGAATATAGATGAGAATAGGAGAGACTGAGATTACATCTTAAGGAACTCACACACTTAAAGATCTGGTAAAGAGGTGGATTCCATGAAGGAGATTGAGAAAGAACAGCCAGAGAGGTAAAAGGAAACCAGGAGAATGTGGCATTAGCAAATCAAGGAGGGAATGGTCAACAGTGTCAAAAGATACTGAAGTTCAAATAAAATGGGAATGGAAAAATGCCATTGGATTTGGTGATATAGGAGCCAGCTGTGATCTTAGAACAGTTTTGTGCAGACAGGTGGATACCAATATCTGAACCTCTTACTTGAACCCAGTTAGTATTCATTGCTTGCCATCTGACTTCTACTTTATACAGTAGAGTAGCATTATCTACACACTAACTTACTTATTCTAGCGTGACTATATGGATTCATCCATATATGTATCACATATGAGTGATTCCACTGGCCATTCCACCCCATGACTTTATGTGAGTAAAGTGGGAGACCATGAATGTCTTCTCTCAGTTACTTTCAGGTTCTTTATGTCTCTTTTTAGCACAAACACTTTGCTACACTGAATGTGGTTCTAGTGTTTAAAGATAACAGTATGTATTTTTCATACAACATGGCCCCTAAATGCAAGCCAACTTCTTCATCTGGTTTTCAAACAGAACCAGCCATCTGCTTTATTGCTGGAAGAAAAAGCAGGCTGCACCAAACTTCTTGTGATTGTACATGATCTCTAAGTACATGATGTACTTAGATGTACATGATGTACATGATTGTACATGATCTCTAAGAGACTTTTTAGGGCAATTTTGACTATAGGTACAATTTTTAGAATAGGTACTGATGTTAGAACTAGTTTAACATGACACACTGAAGAGAGAAGAGAATGCCTATGGACTTCTGGGGTGAGGGAGTCCCAGACAAGACAGACTCCACTCTAAAGTATTTTTTTCCGCTGAATTCTCTATCGTCCTAGATTCTGGAGGCTGCCTAAAATAAAGCTCCTGTACCTACTGGACCCTGCATTGTTTCTTCTGAACCTAACTTCTGCCTGTCTGACTTCAGTACTTCTAGTTCCTTCATTCTGCTCCATCTAAAATTCTGATTTACTGGAAAAAGGCAAATCCAGCAGATACTTCAAGTGGAAACTCCAATTACTACTAAACTGTTTTTTAGAAATCAGTTATGTTAATTTTAACACATCTTGAAATATACAATTAAATTCTACGCTTAAGGGGAACTGTATTTTATTTTTATTTTGTATTACCTAGGGTATACTAAAGACGAAGCATATAAAATTTTGTTCATGCACATTTGTGAAGTACACCGTATCTTACTCACCACTTAGGCAAAATTACACTAAAATAATGCAGCTGAACAAGAGAAGAATCTTAGAAATACATATAGGTTATTCCATATGCAAAGTAACTTAAATGAGGTTACACAATAGTAACGAAAACTAAAATTAGTCTGCTCCTCTTTCCCAAGAACTACGGGGCTCCTTGGTGTTTCAGACTCCAGCAATTTGGAAGCATGAAAATCCTGCCCTCTGCCGCTTAGTTAAGAAAAAGGCCTCAGCACAATTAACCACTTTTGTGAAGGGCAAGTTAGACTCTTGAGCAAAACACTAGTGAAAAGTCAGAAGGTGAGCAAAGTAAATGCTTTCTTGGATTTCTAACTCCAGGCGATCCTAATTTCTCAACAGCTTAAACACAGTTTAAAACACTCAACAGCTTAAACATTTAACATTAGGCAAAGCCCATTGGGTTTCAAAAGCTGGTAGTTTTGATTTTTCTCACTATTTCACCCTCATTAGTCATTTCTGAGGTAGGTTACCAGCCGGTATTGCAGCGATTTGGGGGAGGCCTGGAATGGGGGCGTCGGAAGGTGGTCCTCGGTGCGGCTGCCTGGACCGGACTGGACACTGAGCTCCAGGTTGCAGGGCCGCCTTCGCCGAGCAGTCGTCCCAGCCCCAGCTCTGGGCGTCCCGCAGGCCGGGACGTCTGTTAGAGAGGAATAGGGACGTTTACCTGGTGCCGATCCCTACCAAGTAGGTGTTGGTGCCCTGCAGGGTCATGGGTCCCGGGTTACAGCCCAGGACGCGCACCACCCGGCTGGAGAGCCGCTCGATGCGCTGCAAAACAGCCGACATGACCGCCTCTGCAGCCCGCGGCGGCGCAACGACTTGAACACGGAAGCGGCGACTAGGCGGATGCGGAGGACGAGGTGGGGCGGGGCCAGCAGTCGCCCAGGAGGCGCGAGCAGGCGGAGGGGAAATCGCCTGCTGTACGGGGGGCGGGGCCAGAGGTCACCTGACGCCGCCCGGGCTCCGTAGGCGGAGGCGGGAGCGCAGTCCAGGGCGCGAGGCGTGAGGCGTCTCGAGGCGAGGTTGCGTTCTGCTGGCCGCGCGCCATTTCCTGTCACAACGAGGTGATTTCACAGCAATTTGTGGCGTTCATCCCAGTGGACGAGAGACCGTGTAATCTGGGAAGTCTTGTGGAGCACAGGGCAGGCCGATTTGGGGTTCGTTGCGGAGCACTAAATTCTTGGAAGGAGGGCTTCTTATTTTCAGGCAATGGCAGTGTGTGTGTGTTTTGTGTGTGAGGTAAGAAACCTGTTTGCTTTTTATGATAAATAGGGGCAACTAGTATTTACTTAGTGCTCACTGCCATGCTAAGTCCTTTTTCTAAACACTGTCTCACTTAATTCTCCTAAGGACACGAGGAGGAAGACACTTTTAATGTTTGTTCTACAGATGAAACGGGGATTCGGAGACTTGGCGGGGTGCCAGCTGTGTGAACCCAGCTCAGGGTCTGAAGCCGTGTTCCTGGCTGTCTTGCCCCAACACTTGTCCCCCTCTCGTTAGATTCAGGGAGCTTGGGCCTCTCTCCTTCTGCTGTGTTCCTGCCCAGAGACCTAGCTCGGCCTTGAGTTTTGTCCCATTTTCGCTAATGAGGAGCCCTTTTCTAATCTGCTAAGCTTGGACTATCCCAGTATTAACCACCCCTTCCTATTAAAAAAAATTGAGTTACGATTTGCCTAAAAGGAAATGCGCAGATTCTACAATCCATTTCATTGAGTAATGATAGTTGTACGTAAGCTACCGCAAAAGAGATACATACCTTTGTCCCATATCCGCTGTCCCGATTTGTCTTTTTCAAAACACGTAGGAGAATAACACATTAGATGCTTGTGGTTATAAAATTTAGGAAACATATTTTAACACTTTTTTTTGCAGGTGTTTCTGAAGAAGAGACTACCATTTTACAGTATTTGTTTTACAAATCGTTAGTTTAATATTCTGGATTTCTTGAAAGACCCACCTGTTTTATGGGTGACAAATTTCTTTGCCTTGTGTCTCAAAGATGTACTTGTAATGGAAAAGTGTTTCAAAAACCTTTGCTGAAAGGGCAATATGCCCTTTAAAAAAAATGTTTGAAGAACCATCAAAATTCCTCACATCAGTTACTTTCAACTCCCCAGTTTTATTTATTTGTAGTCTCTTAATGGCTATTCAGTCAGGAAGCTATCTCCATTTTCTCTTTTGAAAAACCTGGTGCTGGAAATTCAACAAACCTTTGAGAAGAGGGTGGAACAGCAATTTCTGGGACTGGTGGGCAGTTCCATTTTTTTATCCCTTGGCTTTTTGTTTTAAAATAGAGTTTCCCTTGTGGCTTCCAGCTCTGTTTCTTTTAATTCATTGCCAAGGTCTTCCATCTGCCAAATGGACTTAACAAATAATTTAAAACTCTAGTGACCTCAGTTGAGTCATACAAGGAGCTACCACCTGAGGAGGGGGAATAGAATTTGGGTAGTTAACTTGGTTTAGACAAATTAAAATTGGGATGATTGTGGGATATCCTGGTAAAGAAATCTGTAGTAGACTTTGGGTAAATATGGGTTGAACTTAGAAGAGAGTTCTAGGTTGCTACTACAAAATTGTCTTTGTGGATATGTTTAGTATGTGACTTGAAGTTTAAGCTCTTGTCCAAGAAATAAGAATGATTTTGGCCAATCTTCCGGGGTCCTTGCCCTCTTCGGGAGCATTGTACCCAATAAAACTCAATAAACTTTGCTTTCCTGCCCACCAAAAAACAAAATAAAACAAAAAAACCCAAAGATTTTATATTCTGTTCAGTTACATTTATAATTATTTATCATCTACCTACAGTATGCATAGTATTATTATAGACATATGGGGTGGGTGTTAAAATTATAGTTGGCTTTCTAGAGGCTTATTACCAGGAAGGAGACATACATTATCTTATTTTAAAGACTATCTGAGTAAATCCTAGAGAAGTATAGTTGAAGTGATAGGATTGCAAGGAGGAAGAGAGAGAGTCAAATTAATTGGGAAGATTGGGAAAGCTTAAAGGTGGTAGGGTTTTGAGCTGATCCTTAAAGGACTTGATATAACCTTATCAGGTAGATGGAGGTAGGAAAGGCATTCTAGACAGTAAATAATCTTGAGAAAAGGCTTGGAAATAGAACTGTAGTATTTATTTTGGGAAACCAACAATCATGTTTTTGGGACACAGGTTTTAAGGTGTACAGTTTGAAAAAGGTAAGACTAAGTTAAAAAATACTTTGTGAATTCTTTATCAGAGTACTTCAAATGTAAGAATCTCTCTCCTTCCTTTTCAAACACTTGTTGTCTACTTTGTCTACTTGGATATTCTGTGAGGTAAATTGTATTTTCTTAAAACTTAAATTTTGAATAGAGTTAAACCTTGTAACCTAGTCAGCCTGTGAGAGGAGCCATGTTATTCCTTCTCCCAATGTGACAATTATAAAGGGGTGTACTGTAGTTGCAATGATACAAACTCTCTTATCACTAGATGAAAAAATCCCACATATGACTAACAGATGACTTCAGTTTCATTTTAGTATTCGTGCTGAAAGGTTTACACGCCCTTTAATGGTACTCATTTTCAGTGAACAAGAAATAAAAGATTCCCATGATGAAGATTTTCCAGGAGAGACTTTGAGTTAAAGAAGGCTTTTTATACTTGACAAGTAAGTCTCCATTTTATATGTGTTGAATTTGGTTGACAAATGAAAGTTTGGTAGTTTTTACTTCTTCAGACATATGCCTTATGACCAAGAGATTATGTACAGTGAGCAAAGGTCATTTGGCTGGCAGCTGGTTAGCCACATAGCTGAGTTGACCTCTGAATGAAATTGGATTGAAACTGTCCTATTTAGTCAGCAAGTGTCATGAATTCTCTGTAAAGTCAAACTTTATAGGTGGTATTATTTCTCCTAAGGTAATAATTGGAAAAAGTGATTAACTGTAGGGATAGAGATGAACTAGCCTTCATACAAGTTAAGTCACTATGTGGTTATTGAAGGAGGTGTAGGCTTTCTTTATAAGAGCTGCTATATTTATTTTCTTGCTTTGTAGTTTTCTTTTTGGTTGGCATTATGTTCTGCCTGATTAAATTAGGAATAGAGACATTGCCATGTCACATTAGTCTGTTGAAAATGTTTTGCTAATAATGGAGTTTCTATGTTTCTTAGAAAGTATTTTTCTTGTCTTGTAAAATTTATTTCAAAACTGCTAGTATTTTCTATATCCATAGCCGGGTAAAGGAAATTCTCTTTGTGGGGAGAGTGGTTAAGAAATGTACATGTGGAGTGCTTAGGTATTAAAATCTGTAATGTTAAGGAAATTATCTATATTAAAATGATTTACTTATTAGAGATAACTCATCTAAATACCCAAAATCTCTAAGTCTCAGTGTTTTGGTCAATAACACCCTTCCCAAAGAGATTTGTGAGTATTAAAGTAAATGTATGTATAGTACTCCACACACTGAGTAGATACTGAGCAATGATAGCTACTGTTATTACTATTTTTCCATTATATATGTGATGTTCTTTTCCTCCCTACATAGTGAAGCTTAAGAAGTTACATTTTTTAGAATATTAGAGTAGGACTGGATGCACATTAAACACATCCAGTATTACCATGGTAAGGAATTTGCCAATATTTTGTGGAACTTTTGTTTCTGGAGGACATATTTGAAGTCTGGTACATTAGATTTTCAAACTAGCTGTTCTTTCCACCTGGAACACTTTTACACATGATATTCACATGACTAATTTCACTACTTATATGCCATCTTCTCTGGGAGGCCTGTCCTGATCATTCAAGACCTGAACTGAGATCAGGAGCCAGACACTTAACTTAATCCACCCAGGTACTCTCTGTCCTGACCATTCTAATTAAAAATGCAACTCATGATGTGCCGGTCTCTACTTCCAACACCAAGGTTTGTATTTTTTCCTTAGCACTTATCACCTTCCAATATAATATTCAATTAATTTATTTATTTAATAAATAATATTATTATTTTTATTGTTAATTGACGGTCTTTCTCTGTTCAGATGTAAATTACACAAGGGCAGGGATTTTTTGTTTGTTTGTTTCTTTTGTCATTTGCTATATCCCCAAAGCCTAGAACAGCACATGGTAGGTTCTAAGTAAGTATTTTCAGTTGAACAGAACCTTCTGATTAAGTCTCATCCTTCTAAACTCCATACTTATGTCTTTCATTTTAAGATAAGAAACTTAACACATGGAAATTCATGGCCTGCTCTTTTGGGGAAAACTCAGATTTTAAAATTACTGTTATCCATCCCATTGGTCATAGCATTCTTGTCAGGGAAGCTAGTGACAGTGAATTTTTTTTTTTTTTCATTATGAAGAGTGAAATACCTTTTAGTTTTATTTTGAAAACTTTAAACAAAAACTTGTAAGTGGTAAAATGACAAGAACACTAAGTATTAGCTGGTGTGTGTTTTCAGTAACATTTTCACCTCCTGGTTTTTAAAGTGATAAGCATTCTTTATAGAACATGTAGGGTGTTAGTCTACTTGGGCTGCCGTAACAGAATAACTACAGACTTTGTGACTTAAACAACAGACATTTATTTTTTCACAGTTCTGGAGACTAGTAGTCCAGTATCAAGGTGCCAGCAGGGTTGGTTTCTAGTGAGGCCTCTCACTTTGAGTTGCAGATGATTGCTTTGTAGCTGCATACTCATGTGGCCTTTCCTGTGTGGGTATGGGAGTGGAGTGTGTGTAGGGGGGAGGTCTCTGTTGTCTCTTCTTTTTATAAGGACATCAGCCCTATTGGATTGGGGCCCTGTCCTTATTACTCCTTTTAATCTCAATTACCTCCTTAGAGGCCCATCTCTAAGTACAGTCACATTGGTGGTTAGTATTTTGTAAGAACTTTGGAGGGAAAACATTCAGTTCATACATATAGAAAAGAATAAGAAGAGGAAAAAAATTCATTTATAATACTATTAATTCCCCAGATAAAACTACTGTTAACATTTTTTTATTCCTCCAGTCATATTTTTTTTTGTATTTTTTTTTTTTTAACTTAACATTCTTTAATGTGAAGTCAAAGTTTACAAACTCAGATGCTTATAGGGTTCAGGCAGGCAAGGTAATAATGGTAACCAACATTTATTGAGTTCTGTTTGCCAAGTACTTTCCTAGAAATTTATATGTATTATATATGTCCTCTTTCTTAGTCTTCACCGCAACCCTATGAACTATATGCCATTATTTTTTCCATATTTCAAGTGAAAGAAAATAAGGCATAGGGAGGTAAAAGAACATGTTTGAGGACACAGCTAGTAGGTAGCTTTATTGTCATTGAGACCCAGCTGCTGAAATGACTGAAAAGGGGTTGTGGGCTACTGTGGTGAACTTGAGAGAACATGCCCCATCTAGGGCATCCACAGCTCATGAAGAAAGGTCAGTCTATTGTAACACATCTTTCAATTTTTTGATAGCAGTGAAAAATCTGTGTTTTACATGAAACATTGGCAATTAGGAAAGTTAAAAAAACATTGTTGAATAGAACTTTTTTTTTTTTTTTTTAGCTTTGAGACATTTTATTATAAAAAGCTAGTACTTCTAAACATAAACTAGTAAGAACTTAAAACTCATTGCACTTTTACTTCACTTTTTGTCTTGACCTTGTATTATATCTTTAGCTTCATTGATTTTTCCTGCTGTATAAGGAGGTCCTCCCTTTTAGGGTGATTAAAAAGTACAATTTGTAGAAGAGCATCTCTTTTCCATTATTGGTAGTAGAGCTTACACCTGCTGTTAATGCTGCCTCTTGTTTGGGCACTTTGTGGTCAAACCCACTTCTGTAATAGCTGCCACTGAAGGTAGATTTTGGTAGACTTTGAAAACTTGTTTTGCTTGAAGCTCTATATGCTTCATGGCTTGCAAAACATAACAGCCTGCAAATCCCGCAGCAGTAATGGTCAGTCCATTTGCTACTACTACACTGCCCATAGCTCTGGCTTGGTGCCCCTGCATCCACCGAGAGGTTTATCCCAGCCCAGAGCCTGCAGCCATCAATTCCATGCCTCTACCAGAAAGCACCACTGGTAGGTACAAAGGGCCCAGACACAAGTACCCCAGGAAGTATGGGAGCAGCTGCCAAGTCAGACAGATCTTGTCTGTAGATTGCATTCAGCCCATATTTATAAAATAGGGGTCACAATAGTAATAATACCTGTCTCCAAATTTTGAGATGTAAGATTTAAGTGGGGGTTTCTATGTATAAGGTTTAGTTTAATACCTGGCACATAGGGCTAAGTAATTGTTAGCTAACATTTGTCCAGTCATTGGAATTTTTTAAAAGTATCATTTACTATTGTTTTTATTTTAAGAGATTATGTAAGTAATATATGGGTACATGTCTTTTATAAAAAATTCCAACAATATAAAAGAATAATTAATTATAGGATTGAAGTTGCATTTGCTTTCCACTCCCAACTTCCTTCCTCTCTCTGTATAGAATTAAAAACCCATAAATGTTATATTTATCTTTCTGGCATTTTTTTTTCCACTTTATATGTCTTGGGAGATCTTCTGAGGCCAGTTTATACAAAACTTCTTCATTCTTTTTAAAGGCTATGTGGTGTATTCTTTACTCTGGTGTACCATAATTTATTGAACTAGATCTCATTTGTCATTTACACAGTTTTCAAATAGTATATATATTTGTGCACATTTGTGACATTTTCCCTAGGCTTGATTTTTAGATGGAATTGCTGAATTAAAAGCATATTAACTTAATATAGAGAACACACTGATGGTTATTGGAGGGAAGGTGGCTGGTGGGTGGGTGAAATAGGTAATGGGGATTGAGAAGTGCGCTGTGATGAGCACTGGGTATTGTATGGAGTTGCTGAATCACTATGTTGTACACCTGAAACTAATTTCACACTGTATGTTAACTGGAATTAAAATTTAAAAACTATATTAAGAATTTTCACAGCTATTTCACCTTTGTTAAATATTTTTTAGTAGCTTTGTAGTATTCCATTTTGTGAATCTACCATTATTTACTGATTCTTATGTTGACACAGTTAGATTGTTTCTAATTTTTTGCCACTGTAGATGGACCTGTGATAAATATCTTTGTTAGTAGGTTATGGTTTTTAAAAGGTAATTAGTCAGGAAGTTTTCAACTAATAAGTATATTTCTGAGGCTTTTCTTTCCCAAACTATTATAAGAACCATATTTAGTCATAATTTATTATTTCTAGGAAAATAGGGGTTTGATAAAATCATGGCCTAGGGTTTTTAATATTACAGTCAAGATTTTTAGAATCTTTTATATATATTTCATTTTAGGTGTTGTCATCTGTAATGAAGATCACTGAAAAACAGAAGATTGAATAAAGCCTTGTAACATTGGACCTGGATAGGAGATTTAGAAAAAAAAATTACTCACTTTGGTTTTAGTGTTTCAATTTCATAATATTTATTCTTTTGAATAAATTTAAGGAGTAGAACTTAAAATTCAGTGCTATACTAACAGATGCACTATTATTATTATTATTATTATTTTGTATAAGAGAAGAAAATAGATAACCAAGAGCTCTAGTGATTCATAATGAAATACACTAAATTGCACTTTATGTTGTCAGTTCTTGGCATTATAATCTATATAACTGATTTAATTGTGGACATTTGGGTATCTGTCAGGTTTTTCTATGAAGGACGAAATGTTTTTGGTATTTTAACAGTAACCTTTATGCTCTTTGGAACACTTGTGGTGCAGTGTTTTAGTTACTCTTGGTTCAAGGCTGATTTAAAGAAAGCAGGCCAAGAAAGTCAGCACTGTTTTCTTCTACTTCATTGCTTGCAAGGAGGAGTTTTTACAAGGTGAGCATACACTTTTGATCATTAACATTATTTTTCTTTTATGTAAAAAGAAACTACCTTTCTGTGTTTGGGTAGTCAAATGTACAAAGTTCCCCTACTTGCATGTAGCACAAAGGTCACTTGCTCCTCACTATCAGTGGTTATATGAGTCATTGCTACTGTTAGAATTTTCTAGGTTCATTAATAGAATGTTTTAATTTACCTTGGGATACCTGGGTGTCTCAGTTGGTTAAGCATTCAGCTTTTGATTTTGGTTCCACTCATGATCTCAGTGTTGTGAGATCTAGTCCTGCATCAGTCTTGGTTCAGCATGGCGTCTGCTGCTCTCCCGTCTCCTTGCCACCTTCCCCTGCTTGTGTACGTGTACACATGAGCGTGTGTGTGTGCGCGCACACGTGTGTGTTCTCTCTCTCAAAATCTTAAGGGATGTTTTCTTAAATTTCAATTCAATTAATATATAGTGTATTACTAGTTTTCAGAGGTAGATTTCAGTGATTCATCAGTCTTACATAATACCCAGTGCTCATTACATCATGTGTCCTTAATGTCCATCACCCTGTTACCCTATTCCCTCAGCCCCCTTCCCTCCAGCAACTCTCAGTTTGTTTCCTATGGTTAAGAGCCTTTTATGGTTTGTCTCCCTCTATGACTTTGTTTTGTTTTATTCTTCCCTCCTATCCTCCCACAATCCCGTTTTTTTTTCTATTAAATTTCAAATATGAGTGAGGTCATATGATTATTGTCTTTCTCTGATTTATTTTGCTTGGCATAATACTGTCTGGTACCAGCCACGTTGCTGCAAATGGCAAGATTTAATTTTTTTGGTGGCTGAGTAATATTCGTATATATCTATATCTGTATCTATGTATCTATACAGGTGTGTACATGTGTGTATGTGTGTATATACACACATACACACCACATCTTCTTTCTTTATTCATCTGTTGATGGACATTTGGTCTCTTTATATAGTTTGGCTATTGTGGACATTGCTGCTATAAACATTGGGGTGCACGTGCCCCTTCAAATTAAGTTACTTTTTCTGGTATGTACTCACTTTTTGTGGGGAGATGACTCATGTCTGTGTCTTATGAATCTTTTATCTTCTATTTTGTATTCCAATCCTGATTATATAAATATAGTTTATCACATGCAACTGTGTTAGATCCCTTAATTTTTTAAGTTTCTTTTACCACTGATTTCACGATATGAAATTTTTATTGTAATAATTGCAGTAGCCATATGGTTAGTTAGGTACAGAATCATATGCAGAACTAAAAATAACTTTAAGAATCATTTTGTTTGAGGACACCTAAATGGCTTAATTGTTAAGCATCTGCCTTCAGCTCAGCTTATGAACCCAGAGTCCTGGGATTGAGTCCCATGTCGGGCTCCTTGCTCAGCAGGGAGCCTGCTTCTCCCTCTGCTTGCTGCTCCCCCTGCTTGTGTTCTCTCTTTTTCTCCCTCTCTCTCTGACAGATAAATAAAATCTTAAAAAAAAGAATCATCTTATTCATCTTGTTATTTTATAGTTAAATTAGGAATCTAAATAAGTCCTGAGAATTCTATGATTTTCCATATGTCTAATTTCATTTGATCTTTTTATTATTATCTTAAGGCATTTAATTCTGTTAAAAGCAATATATATGTAATAAAGAGAAAAATAAAGACAAATATTAGATGGATAATATTTTTTTGTTACAATTAGATTTTGAATTTGGGCTGTTTTAACTACCATCTTTCTTTAGAGATATTTTAGTGACTATAGAATTCTAATATGTAGTTATTTTGTCTCTGCATATTATAGTCTCTGCATATAAGTCTCTTGGTTTCTGTTGTTGCGCTTCAGGAATTAGATATCAGTTTTACTGCTGTTCTTTTGTTTTTTAAAAAAATTAATTTTTTTTTAAAAAAGATTATTAGAGAGAGAGAGAGAGAGTGAGAGATCATGAGCAAGAGGGAAGGATAGAGGGAGAAGAAGACTCCCTGATGACAGGGAGCCCAGTGTGGGACTTGGCCTGGATCCTGGGATCATGACCTGAACTGAAGGCAGATGCTTAACCAACTGAGTCACCCAAGTACCCACTGCTATTCTTTAAAAAGTATTTTATCTTTTGGGGTTTATATACAGTTTCCAATATATCTAGGTATAGATTTTTCTTTCTTTTTTCTTTCTTCTTTTTTTTTTTTTTTGCTTGGGATTTGCTGGCCTTCTTAATTCTGTGGATTATTATCTTCCATCAGTCTTGCACAATTCTCAGCCATTATCTTTTCTAATGTTTTCTGTGCACATTTCCTTGTGGGACTCCAAGCAAATGTAAGTTAGATCTCACATTATCTAATATGAGTGTTTCATGTTAGGTGTTTTGAATTTTTATTTTTGGACTCTCTGTGGTGTGTGGTACATTCTGTGAATAATTTTCATAACTCTTTTTATTTCACTAGTACTTTCATTGTGGCCAAAATGTTATTCCATCCAACCTCTGGGTTTTATTTTACTTTTTAATTTTAATTTAATTTTATTATTTTTGATTTAAATTCAGATTGTTTAACAAATAATGTAGTATTGGTTACAGAGGTAGAAGTTAGTGATTCATCACTTATATGTAACATCTAGCGCCCATCACAGAATTGCCATCTTAATACCCATCACCCATATAACCCATTCCCTCACTCACTTTCCCTCCAGCAACCCTCAGTTTGTTCTCTGTAGTTAGGAGTCATTTATAGTTTCCCTTCCTTTCTATTTTAATCTTATTTTTCCTTCCCTTCCTCATGTTCATCTGTTTGGTTTCTTAAATTCCAAATGTGAGTGAAATCATAAAATATTTGTCTTTCTCTGACTTACTTTGCTTTGCATAATAAATTCTAGTTCCATCCATGCACTGCAAATGGAAAGATTTCATTCTTTTTGATGACTCAGTAATAATCCTGTGTGTGTGTGTGTGTGTGTGTGTGTGTATGTATGCATGTGCACGCAACATCATCTTTATCCACTCATCAGTCAATGGACATTTGGGCTCTTTCCCTAATTTGGCTATTGTTGATAGTGCTGCTATAAACATTGGGGTGCATGTGCCCCTTTGAATCAGCATTTTTGTATCCTTTGGGTAAATAACTAGTGGTGCAATTGGTGGGTGATAGGGTAGTTCCATTTTTACCTTTTCTTTTCTTTCTTTTTTTTTAATTTTAATTTTTTTAAATAAACATATAATGTATTATTAGCTCCAGAGCTACAGGGCTGTGAATTGCCAGGTTTACACACTTCACAGCACTCACCATAGCACATACCCTTCCCAATGTCCATAACCTCACCCCCTTCTCCCCAACCCGCTCCCCCCAGCAACCTTCAGTTTGTTTTGTGAGATTAAGAGTCACTTATGGTTTGTCTCCCTCCCAATCCCATCTTGTTTCATTCATTCTTCTCCTACCCCCTTAACCCCATGTTGCATTTCCACTTCCTTATATCAGGGAGATCATATGATAGTTGTCTTTCTCCGATTGACTTATTTCGCTAAGCATGATACCCTCTAGTTCCATCCACATCGTCGCAAATGGCAAGGTTTCATTTCTTTTGATGGCTGCATAGTATTCCATTGTTTGTATATACCACGTCTTCTTTATCCATTCATCTGTTGATGGACATTTAGGTTCTTTCCATAGTTTGGCTATTGTGGACATTGCTGCTATAACCATTCGGGTGCACATGCCCCTTCAGATCACTACGTTTGTATCTTTAGGGTAAATACCCAGTAGTGCAATTGCTAGGTTGTAAGGTAGCTCTATTTTCAACTTTTTGAGGAACCTCCATGCTGTTTTCCAGAGTGGCTGCACCAGCTTGCATTCCCACCAGCAGTGTAGGAGGGTTCCCCTTTCTCCGCTTCCTCGCCAGCATCTGTCATTTCCTGACTTGTTAATTTTAGCCATTCTGAATGGTGTGAGGTGGTATCTCATTGTGGTTTTGATTTGTATTTCCCTGATGCCGAGTGATGTGGAGCACTTTTTCATGTGTCCGTTGGCCATCTGGATGTCTTCTTTGCAGTAATGTCTGTTTATGTCCTCTGCCCATTTTTTGATTGGATTATTTGTTCTTTGGGTGTTGAGTTTCATAAGCTCTTTATAGATTTTGGATACCAGCCCTTTATCTGATATGTCGTTTGCAAATATCTTCTCCCATTCTGTCAGTTGTCTTTTAATTTTGTTAACCATTTCCATTGCTGTGCAAAAGCTTTTGATCTTGATGAAGTCCCAGTAGTTCATTTTTGCCCTCGCTTCCCTTGCTTTTGGCGATGTTCCTAGGAAGACGTTGCTGCGGCTGAGGTCAAAGAGGTTGCTGCTTGTGTTCTTCTCAAGGATTTTGACAGATTCCTTTCTCACATTGAGGTCCTTCATCCATTTTGAGTCTATTTTTGTGTGTGGTATAAGGAAATGGTCCAGTTTCATTTTTCTGCATGTGCCTGTCCAATTTTCCCAACACCATTTATTGAAGATAAATGGACATTTATTGAAGCTAAATGGACATTTATTGAAGATAAATGGACATTGTTTCCTGCTTTTTCAAAGATTAGTTGACCATAGAGTTGAGGGTCTATTTCTGGGCTCTCTATTATGTTCCCTTGATCTATGTGTCTGTTTTAGTGCCAGTACCATACTGTCTTGATGATGACAGCTTTGTAATAGAGCTTGAAGTCTGGAATTGTGATGCCACCAACTTTGGCTTTCTTTTTCAATATTCCTTTGGCTATTCGAGGTCTTTTCTGGTTCCGTATATATTTTAGGATTATTTGTTCCATTTCTTTGAAATAAAGGGGTGGGATTTTGATAGGGATTGCATTAAATGTGTAGATTGCTTTAGGTAGCATAGACATTTTCACAATATTTGTTCTTCCAATCCAGGAGCATGGAACATTTTTCCATTTCTTTGTGTCTTCTTCAGTTTCTTTCATGAATACTTTATAGTTCTCTGAGTATAGATTGTTTGCCTCTTTGGTAAGGTTTATTCCTCAGTATCTTATGGTTTGGGTGCAATTATAAATGGGACTGACTCCTTAATTTCTCTTTCTTCTGTCTTGTTGTTGGTATAAAGAAATACAACTGATTTCTGTGCATTGATTTTATATCCTGACACTTTACTGAATTTTTGTACAAGTTCTAGCAAATTTGGAGTGGAGTCTTTTGGGTTTTCCACATGTAATATCATATCATCTGTGAAGAGTGATAGTTTGACTTCTTCTTTGGCGATTTAGATGCATTTAATTTCTTTTTGTTGTCTGATTGCTGAGGCTAGGACTTCTAGTACTATGTTGAATAGCAGTGGTGATAGTGGACATCCCTGCTGTGTTCCTGACATTATAGAAAAGCTCTCAGTTTTTCTCCATTGAGAATGATATTTGCAGTGGGTTTTTCATAGATGGCTTTGATAATATTGAGGTATGTGCCCTCTATTGCTACACTTCGAAGAGTTTTGATCAGGAAGGGATGCTGTACTTTGTCAGATGCTTTTTCAGCATCTATTGAGAGTGTCATATGGTTCTTGTTCTTTCATTAATGTGTTGTATCACATTGATTGATTTGTGGATGTTGAACCAACCTTGCAGCCCTGGAATAAATCCCACTTGGTAGTGGTGAATAATCCTTTTAATGTACTGTTGGATCCTATTGGCTAGTATTTTGGTGAGAATTTTCACATCTGTGTTCATCAAGGGTATTGGTCTGTAATTCTCTTTTTTGATGGCATCCTTGTCTGGTTTTGGGATCAAGGTGATGCTGGCCTCATAAAATGAGTTTGGAAGTTTCCCTTTCATTTCTATTTTTTGGAGCAGTTTCAGGAGAATGGAATTAATTCTTCTTTAAATGTTTGGTAGAATTCCCCTGGGAAGCTATCTGGTCCTGGGCTTTTGTTTGTTTGGAGATTTTTGATGACTGTTTCAATCTCCTTACTGGTTATGGGTCTGTTCAGGTTTTCTATTTCTTCCTGGTTCAGTTGTGGTAGTTTATATGTCTCTAGGAATGCATCCATTTCTTCCAGATTGTTAAATTTGTTGGCGTAGAGTGGCTCATAATATGTTCTGTATTTCTTTGGTGTTGGTTGTGATCTCTCCTCTTTCATTCATGATTTTATTAATTTGGGTCCTTTCTCTTTTCTTTTTGATGAAGTCTGGCCAGGGGTTTATCAATCTTATTAATTCTTTCAAAGAACCAGCTCCTAGTTTCTTTGATTTGCTCTATTGTTTGTTTGTGTTTTTAAACTTTCTATTTCATTGATTTCTGCTCTGATCTTTATGATTTCTCTTCTTCTGCTGGGTTTAGGCTTCCTTTGTTGTTCTTTCTCCAGCTCCCAGCTGGAGAATGCCACAGAGACCTGGTTCTTTCTCCCAGCTCCAGCTCCTAGGTGTAGGTTTAGGTTGTGTATTTGAAACCTTTCTTGTTTCTTGAGAAAGGCTTGTATCGCTATACATTTTCCTCTCAGGACTACCTTTGCTGGGTCCCACAGATTTTGAACCGTTGTGTTTTCATTATTATTTGTTTCCATGAATTTTCTCAATTCTTCTTTAATTTCCTGGTTGACCCATTCATTCTTTAGAAGGATGCTGTGTAGTCTCCATGTATTTGGGTTCTTTTCAAATTTCCTCTTGTGATTGAGTTCTAGCTTTGGCACATTGTGGTCTGACAATATGCAGGGAATTATCCCAGTGTTTTGGTACTGGTTGAGACCTGATTTGTGACCCAGGATGTGATCTGTTCTGGAGAATGTTCCATGTGCACTAGAGAAGAATGTGCATTTTGTTGTTTTGGGATGGAATGTTCTGAATATATCTGTGATGTCCATCTTATCCAGTATGTCATTTAAGGCCTTTATTTCCTTGTTGATCTTTTGCTTGGATGACCTGTCCATTTCAGTGAGGGGAGTGTTAAATTCCCTTACTGTTATTGTATTATTGTAGATATGTTTCTTTGATTTTGTTATTAATTGGTTTATATAGTTGGCTGCTCCCATGTTAGGGGCATAGATATTTAAAATTGTTAGATCTTCTTGACAGACCCTTTGAGTATGATATAGTGTCCTTCCTCATCTCTTATTATAGTCTTTAGCTTAAAATCTAATTGATCTGATATAAGGATTGTCACCCCAGCTTTCTTCTGATGTCCATTAGCATGGTAAACATTTTCCACCCCCTTGCTTTAAATCTGGAGGTGTCTTTGGGTCTAAAATGAGTTTCTTGTAGGCAGCATATTGATTTTTTTTTTTTTTTTTTTTACCCATACTGATACGCTGTGTCTTTTGATTGGGGCATTTAGCCCATTTACATTCAGCATAACTATGGAAAGGTATGAATTTAGTGCCATTGTATTGCCTGTAAGGTGGCAGTTACTGTATACTGTCTCTGTTCCTTTCTGATTTACTACTTTTAGGCTCTCTCTTTGCTTAGGGTTCCCCTTTCAATATTTCCTGTAGAGCTGGTTTGGTGTTTGCAAATACTTTTTCAGTTTTTGTTTGTCCTGGAAGCTTTTTATCTCTCCTTCTATTTTCAGTGACAGCCTAGCTGGATATAGTATTCTTGGCTGCATGTTTTCTTGTTTAGTGCTCTGAATATATCATGCCAGTTCTTTCTGGCCTGCCAGGTCTCTGTGGATAAGTTGCTGCCAATCCAATATTTTTACCTTTGTATGTTACAGACTTTTTATCCTGGGCTCTTCTGGATTTTCTCTTTGTCGCTAAGACTTGTAAATTTTACTATTAGGTGATGGGGTGTGGACCTATTCTTATTGATTTTGACGGGGGTTCTCTGTACCTCTTGGATTTTGATACTTGTTCCCTTTGCCGTATTAGGGAAATTCTCTAAAATAATTCTCTCCGTATACCTTCTGCTCCCCTCTCTCTTTCTTCTTCTTTTAGAATCCCAATTATTCTAATGTTGTTTTGTCTTATGGTATCACTTACCTCTCGAATTCTCCCCTCATGGTCCAGTAGTTGTTTGTCTCTCTTTTGCTTAGCTTTTTTATTCTCTGTCATTTGGTCTTCTATATCACTAATTCTTTCTTCTGCCCCATTTATCCTAGCAGTAAGGTCCTCCATTTTTTTATTGCACCTCATTAATAGCTTTTTTGATTTCAAGTTGGTTTGATTTTAGTTTTTTTATTTCTCCAGAAGGGGCTTTTATTTCTCTGGACGGGATTTCTCTATTATCTTCCATGCCTTTTTTGAGCCCGGCTAGAACCTTGAGAATCATCATTCTGAACTCTAGGTCTGACATATTACCAATGTCTGTATTGATTAAGTCCCTAGCATTCAGTACTGCCTCTTGTTCTTTTTTTTTGTGGTGAGTTTTTCCGCCTTGTCATTTTGTCCAGATAAGAGTATATGAAGGAGCAAATAAAATACTAAAAGGGTGTCAAGGACCCCAGAAAATGTGCTTTAGCCAAATCAGAAGAGACCCCAAATTGTGGGGGGGGGAGAAAGGAATTAAGAAGTTCAGAAAAAAAAATTAAAAAAGTAAACAAAGAAAAAAAATATATATTAGACTGGTGACTAGAACAGGGTCACCCTCTTAATTTTGGGAGTATTTTGGTCTCTTAGAAGAAACTACCTCCCAAGATTTTAAAGAATGAAAAACATATATAAGGATAAACACAATGAAGGGATAGAGTATGACTATAAAGATGAAAAAAATTTTTTTTAAATTTCTAAAAAAGGAGTTCATAAGGTAAGTTGGTTTGGAGAATAAAGAAAAAGAAAATGGGGAGAATTTGCTTATGCTAGAGACTAGAACAAGCCCGGTGCTAGATTTAGGGTGTATTTTGATCTAGTAGAAGAAGTTGTACTTCAAATTTTTTAGAAAAAAAAACCCTATGTGTAAATAAAAGATAAAGTTAGATACAATGAAGGATAAAATATGACTATAATAATGAAGGTTTAAAAACGATTTTTTTTTAATGAAATGTATTAAGATACGCTAGTTAAAAAATGTTAAAAGAGGAAAGGGTAAAAGTTAAAAAAATTTAGCAGAAGGAAAAAATAAAATTAAAAAAATTAATTAACCTTGCAAGACTAAAAATTCATGGGGAGAGATCCATGAATTCCATGCTTTGCTTCCTCCTCCTCTGGAATTCCACTGTTCTCCTTGGTAAGTGAACTTGGTCTTGGCTGGATTTCTTGTTGATATTCTGCAGGAGGGGCCTGTTGTAGTGATTCTCAAGTGTCTTTGCCCCAGGCACAATTGCAGCACCCTTACCAGGGGCTGGGGTAAGTAATCCGCTCAGGTTGGTTTTTTGGGAGCTTTTGTTCCCTGAGTGCTTTTCATAGAGTTCCGGAGGACAGGAATGAAAATGGCTGCCTCCCAATATCTGGCCTGAAGGAGCGGAGAGCTCGCGCCCCACTCCTCCGTGCGCCCTCAGAGAAAAGTGCTCAGTCACTCTCATCTCCCTGGCCTCTGGCTGTGCTTCAAGCTCACCCAGCCTGTTACCAGGCGTCTCTGTCTCTGGCACACAGCTTCGCCTGGAGTCTCCAAACCCTGCAGATCCCTGAGCTCTTCCCCAGGGGTCTTCCCGGATCTTGTGGGGACCCCACCCACAGAGCAGTGGCCTGTGCTACGGATTACGGTTCAAGGTAGCCGGGAGTTGAGAGCTAACTCCTCGGCTCTGTCTCTATAGTCGGCTTCCCCACTCTAATACCTGTAAGCTCTGCGACACTCAGACACCCCTGATTTTTCTGTGACCCCGTGGGACCTGGGGATATGCTGTCCCTGCATGGGCTTCACCCCGGTATAGCTTCTAGAGCGATGTCCCTCAGTGGAGTAGACTTTTAAAAGTCCTGATTCTGTGCTCCATTGCTCCGCCACTTGCTGGGAGCCGGCCTCTCCCACTGCAGTCTGTCTTCCCATCGCTTTGGATTCACTTCTCCACCAGTCCTACCTTTCAGAAAGTGGTCAATTTTCTGTTTCTAAAATTGCTGCTCTTCTTCTCTTTGCTCTCCTGTTGGATTTGTAGGTATTTGGAATGGTTTGATAAGCTATCTAGCTGATCTCCTGCTACCTGATGTAGTCTCAGCCTGCTACTTCTCCGCCATCTTGACTCCTCCCATTTTTACCTTATTGAGGAACCTTCTGTTTTCCAGAGTAGCTGCAACAGTTTGCATTCCCACCAACATCCTTGCCAACATCTGTTGTTTCCTGAGTTACTAATTTTAGCCTTTCTGACCAGTGTGAGATGGTATCTCATTGTGATTTTGATTTGTATTTCCCTACTGATAAGTGATGTTGAGCATTTTTTTATGTGTCTGTTGGGGATTTGTATGTCTTCTTTGGAGAAATGTTTGTTCATGTCTTCTGCCCATTTCTCAACTAGATTGTTTATTTTTTGGGTGTTGACTTTGATGAATTCTTCATATATTCTGGATGTTGACCCATTGTCAGATAAGTCATTTGCAGATCTCTTCTCTCATTATATTGATTTCCTTGTAGTTTTGTTGATTGTTTCCTTCATTGTGCAGACATTTTTTATCTCGATGAGGTCTCAATAGCTCATTTTTTTGCTTGTTTCCCTTGGCTCCAGAGATGTGCTAGTAAGAAGTTGCTGTAGTCAGGGTCATAGAGGTTGGTGTCTGTGTTCTCCTCTAGGATTTTGATGGTTTCCTGTCTTATATTTAGGTCTTTCATCCATTTTGAATTTACTTTTGTATATGGAGTAAGGAGGTAGTCCGGTTTCTTTCTTTTGCATGTAGCTGTCCAGTTTTCCTAATACCATTTGTTGAAAAGACTGTCTTTTCTCCACTGGACATTCTTTCCCACTTTGTCCAAGATTAGTTGACCATAAAGTTGAGGGTCCATAAAGTTGATGCTCCAGAGTAGGTCTCTACTCTGTTCCATTGATCTATGTGTCTGTTTTTATGCCTGTACCATACCGTCTTGATGATCACAAGTTTTGTAATACAGCTTGAGGTATGGAATTGTGATGCCTCCTGCTTTGCTAGTAACATACTGTCTTGATGATTACAGCTTTGGAATACAGATGGAAGTCTGGAATTTTGATGCTTCCCACTTTGCTTTTCTTTTTCAATATTACTTTAGTGATATGCAGTCTTTTCTGGTTCCAAAGAAATTTTATTTTTGTTTCTTAAGGTTCTGTGAAAAGTGCTGGTGGTGTTATTTTGATCAGGATTACATTGAATGTATAGATTGCTTTCAGTAGTAAAGACATTTTAACAATATTTGTTCTTCCATTTCAGGAGCATAGAATATTTTTCCATTTGTTTGTGTCTTCAGTTTTTTTCATAAGTATTCTGTAGTTTTCAGCATACAGATCTTTTTACTCTTTTGGTTAAGTTTATTCCTAACTATCTTCTGGTTTTTGGTGCAATTGTAATTGGGATTGATTCTTTGATTTCTCTTTCTGTTGATTCATTATTGGTGTATGGAAATGTGACAGACTTTTGTACATTGATTTTATATCCTGCAACTTTGCTGAATTCCTATATCAGTCCTAGCAATTTTTTGTTGGATTCTTTTGGGTCTTCTGTGTAGAGTATCACATCATCTGCAAAGAGTGAAAGTTTTATTGCACTTCCAGTGCAATATTGAACAACAGTGTTGAGAGTGGACATACCTGTCATGTTCCTGACCTTAGGAGAAAAGCTCTTAAGTTTTTTCTCATTGAGAATGGTATTAGCTGTGGGTCTTTCTTTTTCCCTTTCTTCCTTCCTTTCCTCCTTTATTCCTTTTCTTTTTTCTTAAAAATATTTTATCTATTTGCGAGAGAGAGAGAGAATGAAAGAGAAAGAGCATGAGCCAGGGGGAAGGGCTGAGGGAGAAGCAGACTCCCTGCTGAGCGGGGAGCCCCATGTGGAACTCAGTTCTCAGACCCCAGGATCATGACCTGAGCTGAAGGCATACACCCAGCTGAGTGAACCACCCAGGCACCCATACCTGTGGGTCTTTCATATATGGCTTTAATGATGTTGAGGTATGTTCCTTCTATCCCTACTTTTTTGAGGGTTTTTATCAAGAAAGGATGCTGTATTTTGTCAGATGTTTTTTCTGAGTCTATTGAGAGAGGATCAGTGGTTCTTATCCTTTCTTTTATTAATGAGGTGTGATATGTTAATTGATTTGTGGATATTGAACCACCCCTGCAGCCCAGGAATAAATCCTCCTTGATCATGATCATAATCCTTTTAATGTCCTGTTTGATTCAGTTAGCTAGTATCTTGTTGAGAGTTTCTGGATCCATGTTCATCCTGGATACTGGTCTGTAATTCTCCTTTTAAGTGGAGTCTTTGTCTGGTCTTGGAATCAAGGTAGTGCTGGCCTCAGAGGATGAATTTGGAAGTTTTCCTTCCACTTTTATCTTTTGGAACAGCTTGAAAAGAGTAGGCATTAATTCTTAAATGTATGGTAGAATTCCCCTGGGAAGCCATCCAGCCCTGGACTCTTGTTTTTTGGGAAGTTTTTGATTGCTGATTCAATTTCTTTGCTAGTTATGGGTCTTTTCAAATTTTCTATTTTTTCCTGTTTCAGTTTCGGTAGTTTATATGTTTCTAGGAATTTATCTGTTTCTTCCAGATTGCCCAGTTTTTTAGCATATAATTGCTCATAAAATTCTCTTATGTATTTCTGTGATGTTGGTTGTGATCTCTCCTCTTTCATTTGTGATTTTCTTTAGATCATTTACCTTTTCTTTTTGATAAGTCTGGCTATGCATTTATCAATTTTGTTAATTCTTTCAAAGAACCAACTCCTGGTTGCATTGATCTGTTCTATTGTTTTGTGTATGTGTTTTTTTTTTTTTTTTTGTTTTTTTAAATTGTGATACCTCCAACTTTGTTTTTTCTTAAGAATGCTTTGGCTCTTCAGGAGCCTTGATGGTTTCTATACAAATTTTAAGATTATTTGTTTTAGTTCTGTGAAAAATATTGTTGGTATTTTGATAGGGTTTGCATTTAATCTTTAGATTGCTTGGGTAATGTGGACATTTTAACAATATTTGTTCTTCCAGTCCAAAAGCATGGAGTATCTTTCCATTGTGTTTTCTTCAATATCTTACAGTTTTTAGAGTACAGGTTAAGTTCATCTCTTTGGCTAAATTTTATTAAGGTATTTTATTCTGTTTGATGTGATTTTAAATGGGATTTTTTGAAAAATTACTCTTCCTGCTAGTTTGTTGTTAGTGTGTAGAAATGCAACACATTTCTGTATGTTGATTTTGTGTGCTGCAACTTTACTGAATTCATTGGTTCTAAAATATTTTGATGGAGTTTTAGGGTTTTGTATATAATGTCATGTCATCTGCAAATAGTGACAGTTTTACTTTTTTTTTTTTAATCAATCTTGATGACCTTTACTTCTTTTTTCTTGTCTGATTGCTGTAGCTAGGACTTCTAATAATATGTTGAATAAAAGTGAATGAGAGTAGTTATCTTGTCTTGTTCCTGATCTTAGAGGAAAAGCTCCAGTTTTTTACTGTTGAGTGTGATATTAGCTTTGGGTTTATCATATATAGTTTTCATTATGTTAAGGTGTGTTCCCTCTATGCCCACTTTGTTAGAGTTTTTATCATGAATGGATGTTATACTTTGTCACATGCTTTTTCTGCACCTTTTGAAATGATCATGACTTTTGTTCTTTATACTTGTTTTTTATATTGATTTTATCCTATGACTTTGATAAGTTCACTTACTAATTCTAGTAGCTCTTTTGTAGAACTTACTTGTTCTAGTAGCTTTTTTGTAGACTCCTTAGGATTTTTTTTTTTTTTTTTTTTACATAGATAACCCTGTCATTTTGAAGAAAGAAACCATGCTGCCTTGATTACTGTAGCTTTATAATACTCTTGGAAGTCATGTATGCTTTTCTCCTCTTTCAAGTAGACTTTATTTTTTAGAGCAGTTTTAGGTTCACAGAAGAATTGAGCAGAAAATACGGTTCTCATATATCCTTAACTGTCCTCCCACTACCAACAGCTTTCCATACTAGCAACATTTCTCACAGGAATGGTACATGTGTTACAATTGATGAACTTATATTGTCACATCATCATCACCCAAAGACAATAGTTTACATTAGTTTATTGTTGGAGTTGTACATTTTGGGGGTTTTGACAAATGTACAATGACATATATCTACCATACAATATCATATATAATAGTTTCACTGCCCTAAAAATCCTTTGGACTTTGTGTCTTCATTCCTACTGACCCTAACCCCTGGCAACTACTGATCTTTTTATTGTCTTTGTAGTCTTGTTTTTTCCCAGACACAATACAGTTAGAATCATAGCCTATGTAGCCTTTTCAGATTAGCTTCTTTCACTTAATAGCAAGCCTTTAACATTCTTCTGTGTCCTTTCATGGCATGATAGCTTATTTCTTTTAGCACTAAATAATATTCCTTTGTGTGGACGTATTACAAGTTATTTATCCATTCACCACCTACTGAAGGATATCTTAGTCGTTTCCAAGTTTTGGGATTATGAATAAAGTTACTGTGAATATCCATGTGTAGGCTTTATGTGGACATAAATCTTCACTAATATGATAAATACAAAGAAGCGTGGTTGCTGAATCCTGATTCATATGTTAGAGTGTGAAAATGCCAAACTGTCTCCCAAAGTGGTTGTACCATTTTACACTCCCATCAGCCTTGATTGAGACTTCATCTTGCTCCACATCCTTGTCAGCATTTGTCGTAGTATTCTGGATTTTAGCCATTCTTATAGGTGTATAGTGGTATCTCATTTTAATTTGCATTTCCCTAATGACATATGATGTAGAGCATCTTTTTTTATACTTGCTTGCTATGTGTATATTTTCTTAGGTGAAGTGTATGTTCAGGTCTTTTGCCTGTTTATTTCATCAGGTCATTCTTTTTTTTTAATTGTGGAGTTGAAGTGTTCTTTATATATTTTAGATAACAGTCATTTATCACATGTCTTTTACAAATATTTTCTCCCAGTCTGTAGCACGTCTTCTCATTCTCTTGACATATCTTTACTTTCAATCTGTATGTATCTTTTTTTATTTTATTTATTTTATTTTATTTTAAAGATTTTATTTATTTATTCGACAGTCAGAGATCACAAGTAGGCAGACAGGCAGGCAGAGAGAGAGGAGGAAGCAGGCTCCCTGCTGAGCAGAGAGCCCGATGTGGGGCTCGATCCCAGGGCCCTGAGATCATGACCTGAGCTGAAGGCAGAGGCTTAACCCACTGAGCCACCCAGGCGCCCCTGTATGTATCTTTTTTTAAAAAAAGATTTAATGTATTTATTTGACAGCCGTAGACAGCAAGAGAGAGAATACAAATGGGGAGTGGGAGAGGGACAAGCAGGCTTCCCACTGAGCAGGGAGCCTGAAGTGGGGCTCGATCTTAGGACCCTGGGATCATGACCTGAGCTGAAGGCAGACACTTAATGACTAAGCCACCCAGTTGCCTCTGTATGTATCTTTAAATTGAAACTGTATTCGGGGCGCCTGGGTGGCTCAGTGGGTTAAGCCGCTGCCTTCAGCTCAGGTCATGATCTCAGGGTCCTGGGATCGAGTCCCACATTGGGCTCTCTGCTCAGCAGGGGGCCTGCTTCCCTTCCTCTCTGTGATCTCTTCCCTTCCTCTCTCCTACTGTGATCTCTCTCTGTCAAATAAATGAATAAAATCTTAAAAAAAAAAAAAAAAAAAAGAAACTGTATTCTTCTAGGAAACGTAGACTTGGGTCTTGAATTCATGTATTATGTTCTTTTTCAAAATTGTTTTGGCTATATTAGGGTCTTTGTATTTCCACATGAAGTTTGAATCAGTTTTCCAGCTACTATAATTGATAATGTCTTTATAATTTCATTTTTTTCAATTATTTCTTACCATTGAGTAGAAATACAGTTGATTTTTTCCTAATTTGACTCTTGAGACCTTGCTAAACTCAGTCTATTAGTGTTTTGTTTTCTGGTATTTTCTGTTGTTCATCATGTCATTCAGATAGGATTAGTTTGATTTCCTTTTTAAATATATTTATTCCTTTTATTTTTTTGTCTTGTGTCATTCTCTCTGTCTGGTTCTTCCCATAAATTGTTGAATAGATGTGATGACAGTGATATTTTTGGTTTGTTCCTGATCTCAGGGATAAAATGTTGAGTGTTTTACCACTAAGTTCGATGGTGTCCTCTAGGGTTTCGGTAGCTGCCCTTTATCAGATTAAAGAGATTTCATTCTCTTTTAATATTCTTGAGGGTTCATTTAAAAAATATATTGATGTTTAATTTTGTCAGATATTTTTCTTGTATCTATTGAGATGATTGTATGGTATTTCATTAATTCACTTTTCATTGATTGACTTAAGACTATTTTACCAATTGCATTCCTGGTACAGACTCTAACTGATCATGATTTTTTTTTAATACATTGCTGAATTCCTATTTGCAAATATTTTTTAAAAAGATTTTATTTATTTATTTGATAGAGATTACAAGTAGGCAGAGAGGCAGGCAGAGAGAGAGGAGGAAGCAGGCTCCCTGCTGAGCAGAGAACCCAATGCAGGGCTCGATCCCAGGACCCTGGGATCATGACCTGAGCTGAAGGCAGAGGCTTAACCCACTGAGCCACCCAGGTGTCCCTGCAAATATTTTTTTAAGAAACTTGGTGTCCATGCTCAAAGGGATCTTATTTTACAATTTTCTTTTAATAGTGTCGGCAGGTTTTAGATTAGTTTTTTTCTAGCCTCAAAACAGGTTGAAAAGTATTCCTTCTTTTTTTTCTGAAGGAGTTTGTATAAGGCTAGTATTATTTCTTCCACAGTTGGTTGAAAAAAAAGTATTAGATGGAGTTATTGTGTGTAGATTTTTGAGAACAAATTAGACATCATTGATACAGATCCATTCATATTTTCTATTTGATTTTTTTGTCAGTATTAGTAAGTTGTATATTTCAGGAAATTTTTTCACTTCATTAGAGTTGTTCAGTTTATTAGTATAAAGTTGTTTCTGATAGTCCCTTATTGTAGTTTTTTTTTAAGGTTTTTTAAAAATTTATTTATTTGACAGACAGAAATCACTAGTAGGCAGAGAGGCAGGCAGAGAGAGAGGGGGAGGCAGGCTCCCTGCTGAGCAGAAAGCCCGATGCGGGGCTCGATCCCAGGACCCTGAGATCATGACCCGAGCCGAAGGCAGAGGCTTTAACCCACTGAGCCACCCAGGCGCCCCCCTTATTGTAGTTTTGATCTCTATAGGATCTTTAGTGATGTAACCTTTTCTATTCCTGATATTGACATTTTGTGTTCTCTAACCCTCTTTCCCCTCCCTGCTCTTCAGCAGTCTTGTTTGAGGTTTATCAATTGATATCTTTTCAGAGAACCAAATTTTGGCGTTGTTATTTTTTTTTAGATTCCTTGTCTCTAATTTATTTCATTGATTTTTGCTTTTGTCTTTATTATTTTCTTCTTTCTATATACTAAGGGCTTACTTTTTTTTTCTCTCTCTAGTTCATTTCTATGAAAACCTATTACTATTAACCCTTTCTTCTTTCCTAATAAAAGCATTTAAGTTATAAAAATTTTCCAAATCTTTGAATTAGCTATATTCCAGACATTTTGATATGTTATTTAAAAACACATATGACATTATCTATCAGTTCAAAATACGGTTTTTTGCTTTTCTTGTGATTTCATCTTATACCCAAATTTAGGCTGTATTTAAAAAAAAATTTTAAGGTCTTCAGGTCTTTTTATATTGATTTCTAATTAAGTCTGTTATGACAGCTAATATACTTTTAACATTTCAATTTCAATCTCTTGTAATTTATTTTGGTTTGTCTTATACCTCAACATATGGTCCATCTTTATAATTTCATATGTACTTAAAATATATGTGTTCTTTGGTTGATTGTTGTAGTATTCTATAAATGAAGTTTAGTAAATGTAGTTGGTAGTGTCTTATAGAGATTCTACATTCTTAATGATTTTTTGCTCTGTAAGTTAGTTCTGTTGGAACAACTGGGTAGTTTTGGGGGAAAAAAAGCCTGTGTAAATTGTAATTGGATCTTCATGTGAAAGTCAGGCTAAGCACATACCCTAGCATAGCACATGATCTTGAAAAGGGTTAAGCCTATTCTGTGATGAATGTGAAATCTTTAGTAGTAGCTTGATAGAAACATAGAGTTGGGTATTGGGAAAACTTTAAAATATTGCAGTTTTTGTCTTCAGCCTCCCAGTCTTAACGTGACAAAGTATGTGTTCTGATTACTTCTAGACAGAACATCTGAAAGGATAAATTGGAAGACTTTTGTTTCCAGAGTAGCCCTACTCCCTCACTCCTTTAAATCCAAACCACAAGAATAAGAAAAGAATTTTTTGTCTGTATGCCATATAAAGATCACAGATTGTAGAAATACACCAGCATGGAAGTAAGCGGAAATAATAGCAAGTATATGTAACATAAGAATAGTAAAGTTTTGATTAACTTTAGAGTTGGGCTAATTTAAGATTGCACTTTATGGATTATACTTCCAGGTAAGATACCTGACACCAAAATAAGTTCAACTGAATCAAATATTTAATACGAAAAAACAAAAGTACTATAAGAAAACATGGGGGAATTCCTTTATAACCATGGAATCAGGAAAGAGTTTCTAACCATAACTCAAAACCCATAAACTATAAAAATTATAGATTTGACCTATAAAAATGCATGTCAATAAACAAAAGCAGAAATTCCCCAAGTAAACAAAAACAAAAGCAAAACAAAAAGCAAAACAACCTTAACAGGGACATTTGCAACTTATACCCAGCAAAGGCTAGTCTAATATTTAAAGAGCTTCTGAAGTCGAAAGTAAAAGAAACATATTAGAAATAGAATTAAAAAAAAGGGAATTTTCAATAGAAAAGTGGGAAGAGAATAAAGTATTGCATAAAGGAAATACAGGTGGTTCTTAAATTGTGTGAAAGAAACTAAGCCTTGTTCATAATTTTTAAAAAATACTAATTAAAATTTTACTGATGTATTATCACTTGCCAGACTGACAAAAATCCAGGTGATAATATACTCTTTTGGAAAGGCATTGGAAAGCAGGTCTCTCATGCTTTGTTGATGGTAGTATAGATTGGTACAATCCCCGTGGAAGGTAGTTTGATTATATGTCAAATGCATATATTTTCAGACCAGAGGTTCCTCTTCTGGGAATTTATCATACTTGCATATATGTAAAATAACATATGTACACAGATTTTCAGTCATGGCTTTTTTTTTTTTTTTTTGTAAAAGTGAGAAAATGGAAACAGTTTAAATGTCTGCTCATAGAGTTTATGGTACATCCAAGGCAATAGCATATATACAGCTATTACAAAGAATGTTAAGTACTTGATGTACTGAAATGGAAAGATCTCTGAGATGTATTTTTTTTCTGTCCCAGTTTTTATTTAAATTTCAGCTAGTTAACATATGATGTAATATTAGTTTCAGGTGTAGAATTTAGTGATTCATCATTTATATACAACACCCAGTGCTCATCACAAGTGCACTCTTTAATACCCATCACCTGTTTAACCCATCCTCTCCTTGACCACCTCTCCTCCAGTAACCATCAGTTTGTTTTCTATAGTTAAGTGTATCTTTCTTGGTTTGCTCTCTTTTTTTCCTCTGTACATTCATTTGTTTTGTTCCTTAAACACCACAGGTGAATGAAATAATAAGGTATTTGTCTTCCATTGACTGACTTATTTCACTTAGCATAATACTCTAGCTCTATCCATGTTGTTGCAAATGACCAGATTTCATTCTTTTTGATGACTCATATTCCACTGTGTGTGGGGGCATGCTCTCATGCCACATCTTTATCCATTCTTCAGTTGTTGGGAATTTGAGCTCTTTCCCTAATTTGGCTATTGTTGATAGTGCTCCTGTAGACATCGGGGTGCATGTGTCCCTTTGAATCAGTGTTTTTGTATCCTTTGGGTAAATATCTAATAGTGCAATTGCAGGGTTGTAAGAAGTTCCTTTTTTGAGGAACCTCCATATTGTTTTCCAGAGTGGCTGCACCAGTTTGCATTCCCACCAACAGTGTAAGAGGGTTCCTCTTTCTTCATCCTCATCAACACCTGTTTCCTGTGTTATTAATTTTAGCTATTCTAACTTGTGTGATACAATGAGGTGATACCTCATTGTAGTTTTGATTTCCCTGATGGTAAGTGAGGTTGAGCATCTTTTCATGTGTCTGTTAGACATGGATGTCTTTGCAAAAATGTCTGTTCATGTCTTCTGACCATTTTTAAACTGTATTATTTGTTTTTTGTTGAATTTGGTATTTTGTTGAATTTGAACATGTTGAATTTGGTAAGTTCCTTATATATTTTGGATACTAACCCTTTATCAGATATGTTATTTGTAAATATCTTCTCCCATTTCATAGTTTTAGTTGCTAGTTTTCTTCGCTGTGCAGAAACTTTTTCTATCGATGAAGTCCGAATAGTCTATTTTTGCTTTTGTTTCCCTTACCTCTGGAGACATCTGGAAAGAGGCTGCTCTGGCTGATGTCAAAGCAGTTACTGCTTGTGTTCTCCTCTAGAATTTTGATAGATTCCTGTCTCACATTTATATCTTTAATCCATTTTGAATTTGTTTTTGTGTATAGTGTGAGAAGGTGGTCTATTTTCATTCTTTTGCATGTTGCTATTCAGTTATCCCAACACCATTTGTTGAAGAAACTAAGAAGTATTTTTAGGTGAAAAGAAAAGGTACAGACAGAAGGTATGATATGTTGCAATCTGTGTAAAAGAAGGTGGTGAGAAGCTTATATTCTTGTTTATAGCCTTACTTGCATATGCATAAACGAACTCTAGAGGGGCACTTGAAACTACTAACAGTGAATTCTTGTGATCACAGGGGAGGATGAAAACTAGGTAGTTGGGTCAGAAGAGTGGGATGAAATTTTTTCAGTGAATAACTTTTTGATTTTTGAATCATGTGAATATTTTGCCTGTTCAAATAATTAGACAAAAGGAAGAGAAAATTGAATTAGGTTTGCTAATAGTGAAAAATGTCAGGTAGATAAATAAAGACACTCCCTTTTTTGTCTTTCCTTTTCTTTATCTTTGTAAGTTTAGGAAGTGGCAGAATACTGAGACAAATACTGAGAAAGAAGCAAAACTTAAAACAGTAGAAATGGGCCAAATTATTGCAGGGGTTGTGCAGACTAAGTATAGAAATCTTGAGAAATTATGGATTCATTTCCCTATAGGATAGCTAAATTGAGTTTCTGTTGGTAGATGAAAGACAAGGAATATCAACATGAATTATTTATTAGATATAAGTGTCTGTTGTTACTAAGTGTGCTGTTACTGCTCAGGGGTCTGTGGAGAAGAACATTTCTTTTTCCAGAATATAAATTAGATGACACTTTTGCATTTCCATTTTATGTATGATTTGTGATAAAACCTTTTTCTTTGCCGAAGGAAACTTTCCTTTTGATGGGTTTATGAAAGACATTTGAATTATTTAAAATATGGATGTTATTTTTGCTCTTTTACATTGTAAAAAAAGTTCAAATTGTATAAAATAGATTATAATGGGAATGAGTCTCCTTCTCCCACAGATCCCTACTTTCTTCTTTGTAGAGTTTCTTAAATGGACATTAAACAGTTGAACCCTTTTTCTTACCTATTTTCTATCTGAAACACCTTAGAGAGAGGTCTTTTAGTAATGTTCAAATTTCTTAGGTTGCAGTATTGATGAAATTTTAGGGTCTGGACCTTTTACTGCAAATTCTAAATATTTGGGGATTTTCATAGATATCTAATTGTTGATGATCTCTCATTTAATTTTGTTTTGGTCAGAGAACATACTTTTTATGATTACATCCTTCTTAAATTTATTGAGATTTGTAAATTTATTGAGATTAAATTTATTGAGATTTGTCCAGCATATAGTCTAACTTGGTGAATATTCCATGTGCATTTGAAAAGAATTTATAATTTGCCATTGTTCAATGTAGTGTTCTATACATGTAAATTAGGATGATTAAAATATAATGTTATTAAAATCTTCTATAGCCTTGTATATTTTTTGGCCTTGTTTTTCTTTCGGTTACTGAGTGATAAGTGTTAAGTTCCTCAACTAACTAAGATTTGTCTTTTTCTCCATTTTATTAATTTATTTACTTACTTATTTAAGAGTTTATTTATTTGAGAGGGAGAGAATGAGAGAAAGAGCCCAAGAAGAGGGAGAAGCAGACTTCCAGCTGAACAGGAAGCCTGATGGGGACTCGATCCGGGGTTTCCAGGATCATGATCTGAGCTGAAGGCAGTCGCCCAGCCAAATGAGCCACTCAGGCGTCCCTCTCCTTTTATTTTGGACAAATTTTGCTTAATTATCTTAAAGCTCCATTATTAGGTACATGCAGATGTCTTCATGAAGAATCGATTCTTAACATCGTTATGACAATGACCCTCCTTAACCCTGGTAATATTTCTTGATTTGAAGTCTCTTTTGTCTGAGATATTACTATAACTATACCAACTATTTTTTTGTAATTTCCTTTCAAACTGTTTGAAATTTGATCAAAAACAAAGTTTAAAGAGAGATCTTGCAAAGCACGAAAAGTTTATCTTGGTTTTCTTTCCAATTTGACAGTCTAGTTCAGTTAATGTGTTGAATCAATTCATTTACATTCTGTGTGACTACTGATATAGTTATCTTCTGGCTTTTGTTGTTTCTGATGAGAAGTCAGTTAACATTCTTTTTGTTTCCCAGGATGGAGTTTATCGTTTTTCTCTGTTTTTGAGATTTTCTTTTTATACTCGATATTCAACAATTTGAGTATGATGGGCCTATGTATGGTTTTGTTTATATTTTTATTGTTTGGGTTCTTTGAAACTTTTGGATTTATATGTTGTTTTTGCCCAAATTTAGAAAATACTTTTGGCTAGTATTTTGTCGAGTAATTTTTTTTTTCTTTTGCTCCATCATCCCTTTCTTTTGGGACTTGTGTACATCTTTGTTACCAAGATTCTGTGAATTTTTTTCCCCAGTTTTTTTCCCTCTGTGCTTTAGTTTTCTAATTTCAACATCTGAGTCATCTGTTGTATGCTTCTATTAACTAATTGTTAACTGATTTTCCTCTGTATAAGTCACATTTCCCTGTTTATTTGCTTGTCAAATTATTTTTTATTGTGTAGTGGACATTGTGATTGAGACGTTGTAGAGACTGTTTTCTGTTATCTTCCATTGAAGAAAAAGCAGATGGCAAATTACCTTGTTGTGTTACAGAGGCTTGGTTTAGGTTTTGTTAGGGAAGGTGTATTTTGATTTTGTCCTTAGTTTAAGGAAAAATCTCTGAAACATGAAATATGGTCTTTACTCCTAAAGCATGTCTCTTTTGTTGTTTTAGTGGAATGCCTGAAGTATCTACCAAACCCCTCTAATTTGGTGGAACTCAAACTCTAGACTCTTCATTGTGGTAGACAGCTGCTGAAATCTTTGCTTGGTTCTTTCTGGCCATTTTTCATCAGTTCTTGGAGTCTCATTCCACACAGACATAGTAAGGGGTCAACCATGTATCTGAGGAGAGTATAGGCAGATTTGGGGGTTCTTTACTGTGTGGCTTCCTCTTTCCAGAGAGTTTCCCCCCCTTTTAATTTCTAAACATTCTGGCAGATTCAGATCCAGTCCTTTGATTCTTTGGGCCAGTAATATTTTTATTTTCTGCTTGAGCTGTATCTGCTTTGTGCCCTTTGGGCTATGGGATATTTTCAGAGGAAAGACAGATAAATGTGTATCTTATACAGTATGATGCCCTTTTCTTAAGGGTTGAATGCCCTCTTGTTTCTTCCTACTTTTGGTTCCTCTTCTGTGCTTTGTTTTCTTATATGTTTTGTTTAGAATTTATCACTGTCATCAGTAGGAGGATTAGCCTGATATAAAGTAATCCATTAATAGTGGAAGAAGCTGGTGCTTTTTTAAAAATCTCAATAAAAGAATATGTTGTGACAAAATATAAAAATGCTCCCTTTGTTTTTTTCCTTTGTCTTCTTAATCATTTGTTCCATAAAACTGAAACAATATCTTATTGACTAAACAATTATATTCATACTCCCCTTTCCCATGAAGTTATCCTTTAGATAAGCAGAACTTTGTATAGGTTTTCCATTATTTGCTACAGAATTGGAAAAATTACTCCCTAAAGTTACTGGAAATGTTGATGTGAACATCTGTAAACACCTCTATCTATTTTTTTGTTTTAACAGTCAACTGTATGATACTTAACATGTACCAGTTACTGGTCTAAGCATTTTACATCTATTAACTTTCCTCACTGCAATTCATTGAGGTGGATATGATGAATGCTTCCATTTTTCAGATGAGGACACTCAGAAGCAGAGAGGTTAAGCTAGGAAGTGATGGAGCTGAGGTTTGAACTCAGGCATTCTGGCTTTATTAGAATTTGTACTCCTAGCCACTGTGCTTTGCTATTTCTCTCACTCTGTGCTGTGGGTATGTACCTGTTAATATTTGTGAAAGGTTTATAATCTACTTTAGGAAGAGAAATCTCATATTGTATTATGTAATAGTATTATATAATATATATGTGGGAGCTGCCTGTTGTGCCTGATACTCAGAAAAGACTCAAACACAACTTTCCCTGTAAATCTCAGGTATTAAGTCCTAGGGAGTGTTCATCATTTTTCTCTTCTGTACTTTTACAACACAGTATTTATATTTCTATTTAGTTATTTCTTCTGCCTTGTGTTGCCGCTGATACTTTACAGGCTTGACTTTCCTATTAGGCTGTAAGGTCATTGAAGTGGAGATCACACCTTCATCATTTTTGTAGACTTTCTGCTTTGGCATCTAACCCACAATAAATATAATAGACCATGTTATTTAAAACTGTGATAAAAATCTACTTCTTCTTAAAAAATTTATTTAAATTCAATTTATTTAGATTCAATTTAAACATATGCTATAGGAGCACCTGGGTGGCTCAGTGGGTTAAAGCCTCTGCCTTTGGCTCTGGTCATGATCCCAGGGTCCTGGGATCGAGCCCCACATCGGGCTCTCTGCTTGGCCGGGAGCCTGCTTCCCCCCCAGCCCCCACCAGCTGCCTCTTTGCCTACTTGTGATCTCTGTCTGTCCAATAAATAAAAATAACATCTTTAAACATATACTGTATTATTAGTTCCAGGGGTAGAATTTAGTGATTCATCAGTTGCATACAACATCCAGTGCTCATTTTATTATGTGCCCTCCTTAATACCCAGTTAATCACTCAGTTACCCCATTCCCCTGCCCACTTACCCTAAAAATGTACTTGTTTGCCACATGATGAATCTTCGTATATCCATATATGTGTATCTTGTTTACAATAGGAATATCTTATATTCATGTTTTACTTCCAACTTTTCAAAGTTCTTTTCTATATATTGTCTCTTTATGGAAGAAATATGAGCTTTCATTTACTAATTCATTCAGTAATATTTTTTTGAGAACCTACTATATACCAGCTAATCTAATGTTTCTGCCATTGTAGGTTACAGATCCCTTGTCCCAAGCTGCTTTTAGGATTTTCTCTTTGTCTCTGAAATTTTTAAGTTTTACTGTTAGATGTTGGGATGTTGACCTATTTTTATTGATTTTGAAGGGGGGAGGGTTCTCTGTGCATCCTGGATTTTGATGCCTGTTTCCTTCCCCAAATTAGGGAAGTTATCCACCATAATTTGTTCCAATATACCTTATGCCCCCCTCTCTCTTTCTTCTTCTGGGATCCCAGTTCTACTATTGTTTTGTCTTATGGTATCACTTACTCTTGAATTCTCCCCTTGTGGTCCAGTAGTAGTTTGTCTCTCTTTTTCTCAGTTTCTTTATTCTCCATCATTTGGTCTTTTATATTACTGATTCTCTCTTCTACTTCATTTATCCTAGCAGTTAGAGCCTCCATTTTTTATTGGACCTCATTAATAGCCTTTTTGGTTTCGACTTGGTTAGACTTATGCAGACAGGGATTCTCTAATGTCATGTATGCTTTTATCAAGTCCAGCTAGTATCTTTATAATTGTCATTCCGAACTCTAGTTCCATCATCTTACTAGTGTCTGTATTGATTTGGTCCCTGGCAGTTGGTACTGCCTCTTGTTCTTCTTTTTTTTTTGAGGTGAGTTTTTCCATTTTGTCATTTTGTCCAGAGAAAAATAGGTGAATGAGAGAACAAAATGCTAAAAGAGTAACAACAACCCCAGAAAAAAAATAATGATACACTAACCAAATCAGAAGAGACCAGAAAGGAAAGAAAAAAAAATAAAAAGAATATGATCAGGCTCTTGAATAGAACAGAGCTACACACTAGATTTTGGGTTTACTTTGGTCTGTGAGAAGAAACTGCATCCCAAATTTTAAAGGAAAACATATATATGTTTGTATATGTGTTTTTAAAGGAAAACATATATATGTATGTATATGTTATATATATGTATACACACACACACAAAGTTAAATACAATGAGAGAATAGAATTTGACTGCAAAAATGATAATTTAAAAATATTTTTAAAAAGAAATTGATAAGATGTTGGTTGAAAAAGAAAAGAAAAATTAAAAAAATAGAAAAGAATAAAATAAAATAAAAAAAAATTAACTTTGAAAGACTAAAGAATCATGGGAAAAAAGCCATGAAATCTATGTGTTGTATTCCTATAGCGCTGGAGTTTTGCAGTTCTCTTTGATACACTTGGTCTTGGCTGGATGTTCTTGCTGATCTTTTGGAGGAGGGGCCTGTTGCAGTGATTCTCAAATGTCTTTGCCCCAGGGGGGATGGCACCACCCTTGCCAGGGGCCAGCCTATGTAATCTGCTTGTGTTTGCCTTAGTAGCTTTTTTTCCCCCTGAGAGCTCTCTCTACAGCTTTAGAGGACAAGAATGAAAATGGTGGCCTCCCAGTCTCTGTTTCCAGAAGAGCTGAAAGCTCAGGGCTCCACTCCTCAGCGAGCCCTCAGAGAAAAGTAGTCAGTCACTCTTGTCTCCCTGGTCTCTGTCATACTCTGTGCTTACCTGGCCTGTGACTGAGAATTTCTGTCTCTTGCACATGACCCCATTTGGAGTCTCCAAACCCAGCAGATTCCTGCAGTGCCCTCCCATGCCACTCCTCCCGGGAAAGAAAGGGGAGTCTGACTGGATCTGCCACTTTTTGGGTCTCTGCTTGAAGAGCGGCGGCCCGACTGTGCTGTGGATCATGCTGTGGATTCATGGCAATGCCGAGCTGAGAACCCACTTCTTGGCTCAGTCTTTACAGCCAGCTTCCCTGCTCAGTTATCTGGGAGCTCTTCTGCACTCAGGCACCCTCAGGCTTTCTGTAACCCAGAAGTCCTGAGACCACACTGTCCTTGCAAGGATTCCAGTCCCCCCACTTAGCCACTAGAGCAACATCCCTCAGCAGAGCAGACTTCTAAAAGTTCTTGTTTTGTGCTCCCACAGCTCTATCACTTGCTGGTAGCCAGCTGACAGAGGCTCCCCCACCCCCCAGCAATCTGGCTTCCTGTATATCACCTCAGATTCACTTCTCCACACATCCCACCTTCCAGAAAGTGTTTGCTTTTCTGTCCATAAAATTACTGCTATTCTTTGATCTCCTGTTGTGTTCCTAGGCATTCAGAATGGTTTGATAATTATCTAGCTGAATTTCTGGGACCAGATGAAATTTAGGTCTCCTACTCCTCCTCCATCTTGCTCCTCTCATCAACACATCTCAGATTTGAATATATTTGAAGATAGAATCAGAACTAAGAGAACCTGCTGAGGAATTGTTTTTTAGGGTATGAGAAAAAAAAGTTGTAAATTTTTTCCATGTTTTTGGTCTGAGCAATATGGTAAATGTTAGTACCATTTAACGAAATGGGGAACAGTGACAGAAGGGGCCAACTGAAACAAGATATATATGACTGCCATTATATTATAGATGAGGAAACTGAGGAGTAAAGAGTTTCAGTAAACTTTGGGCTAGAAGCCTGTTTGCCTTTTTGCAAGACCCAAATTTCTTAAATATCTCAATATGTTTTATTAATAGTTTTACTTGTATGATCTTAACTCATGTTAATTTTAAAATTCTTTAAAAAAAAAAAGAGCCTGAGTAAGGGTGTTTTTTTTTTTTTTTTTTTTTTTAAAGATTTTATTTATTTATTTGACAGAGAGAAATTACAAGTACACTGAGAGGCAGGCAGAGAGAGAGAGAGAAGGAAGCAGGCTCCCTGCCGAGCAGAGAGCCCGATGTGGGACTCGATCCCAGGACCCTGAGATCATGACCTGAGCCGAAGGCAGCGGCTTAACCCACTGAGCCACCCAGGCGCCCCAGTAAGGGTGTTTTAAAAGCCTTTGAGAAATTACATATTTTCTAGGATGGTAATGGTCAAAGAACCTAGCACCTTGCAGATATCGGGTAATTGTTTGCTAGGTTCAGTCTCATCTTCAACTTTTGACATTTTTAAGAGCATGTATCTGTCTTGTAGTTAAGATACATTTCATGAATTGGGGACAGCTGGGTGGCTCAGTGGATTAAAGCTTCTGCCTTCTGCTCAGGTCATTATCCCAGGGTCCTGGGATTGAGCCCTGCATCAGACTCTCTGCTTGGCAGGGAGCCTGCTTCTCCCCACTCTCTGCCTCCTTCTCTGCCTACTTGTGATCTCTGTGAAGTACATTAAAAAAAAATTTCATGAATTGAAAATTGCTGTTTGTCTTTCAGAAAGTAGTGGTTAAGACTAGGAATCATAGGATCAGGTTTGGAGTCTTGGTCTGATCTTTACTTTTAGCTAATCATGCTACCATTTAGCTAATCATGCTACCATTCTCATTCTTAGTTTTCTCATCTGTGAAATTGGAATAATACTTATTCTTCTCACATAATTACTATGAATATGAATTGAAATCATGTATGCTCAACAGTGTTAGCATACAATGCCTATCAAATATGCAATTAAAGTTTATGGTGTTTTTTTTTTTAAGTTTTCTTTTTAATTCATTTGAGAGGGAAAGCACATGCATGAGCAGGGAGGAGGATCAGAGTAAGAGGGAGAGGGAGAAGCAGACTGTGCTGAGCAGGGTGCTTAATGTGGGGCTTGATCTCAGGACCCCAACATCATGACCGGAGCCAAAGGCAGCCACTGAACGATGGAGCAACCCATGTGCCCCAAAGTTTATGGAGTTTGAATTGCAATAAAGCCATCATGAGATATTCAGAGTTGAAAGAAATTTATAGTGGAGAAAGTTTGTGGGAAAATTCTGTACTATTTTAAAAATAATTTTATTTTTTTATTAGAGAAACCATGTATGTGGGTGCATGAGTGGGGGGGAGGGGCAGAGGGACAAGCAGATTCCCCTCTGAGTGTGGAGCCTGCTGTCGGGTTTGATCCCAGGACCCTAAGATCATGACCGGAGTTGAATGAAGTCAGGCACTTAACCAACTGAGCCATCCATGCGCCCCAGAATATTCTGTACTTAAGTACATTACTTTTTCCAGAATTATTATATATATTAACATACATGTTATAATGAATATTTTACTGAAGGTGAATATTTGTGTTTACAGGTATTGGTTTGCCTTGAAAAAGGGTTATCACGTGGCTTTCAAAAATATCAGCAAAACTGATAACTTTATAGAAGAACAAATTGATCCACATAAAGAGGTTATAGATAGAATGACTGATTTGAGCATGCTCAGACTATTTGAGACCTACCTGGAAGGCTGCCCACAATTTGTTTTGCAGCTCTACATCTTTCTGGAACATGGTCAAGCAAATTTCAGTCAGTGTAAGTCTTTTCTAACACCCTGTGTTAAATGGATCCTCTGAGGATTTTTTTTTTTTTTTTAAATTTTTGTGTGGGGCGGGGGTGGAAAGGGAGAGGGAGAAAGAGAACCTTTAAGCAGGCTCCATGCTCAGCACAAAGCCCAATGTGGGGCTCGATCTTAAAACCCTGAGATCCTGACCTGAGTTGAAATCAAGAGTTAGATGCTTAAGTGACTGAGCTACCCAGGCACCCCTCAACTACATAACTCTTTGAGAGGTTTTAGAAATTTTCTTATAGTTTCTTTATTTTAAGAATTATTCATTTTTTTTGAAAAAAGTATACTGTGGAAATATCAAAAAGTATATGAAGATATATTGTCTCCTTCTCCCTTCTTCCCATTACTTCTTTTGTCTGCCAAGAAAGGAAATTAATATTGTCAGTTTTTTGATGCTTCTTTCAGAAAAATTTTTAAAAAGCCTATATTCTTTTTTCCTCTTTTTTCTTTTACAGAAATGGTAACATAAAAGTTGTGTTTGCTTTTTGCACTTAACAGTATGTCTTCGAGATCTATCCGTATCAGTCCAGAAGGAACTCCCTCATTCATTTTTATTATCTGCATAGTATTACAAATTATGGATGATTTATTTAACAAGCCCAATATTTATGTTAATTTAGGTTGTTTCTAATATTTTGCTATTGTAAAAAAATGCTGAAGTGAGTAATCTTATTCAGGAATCATTTTACATGTGTGAAGTATATCCATAGGGTAAATTCCCAGAATTGAAATCACTGGTTGAAAGTCCAAATGCCACAAAACAATGAAAATTTTGTAAGTAGTCAATATATTGCTCTTCTATAGCAGATTTCCTCATTAGGGTAAAATGTTCATTTTTTAAAGGACAATTAATGTTTTCATTAAACCTTTTTACGTATCTAATTTGAGATGTTAAAAAAAACCCCACTTGCTAAATAGCCCCAGTTTTCATTAATGACTCTGGTTCTATATACACTTGGATTCAGCTCAGAGGAACAGATTATCATTTTCCCTGGAGTTCCTTCTATGCTAGAGGCACCTGTGAGATCAGTTCATTCCCTCAGTCTTTCTGTTTCTCATTTCCCATAAAACTTTAGTCCCTTCTAATAGTTTTACCTTTACTTTGATTGTTAGTCATATATCAAAGAGAACTTACTTATGGGATGTTTTTTCCTTGTGATTCAAGGAATTTGTGGGTTTAGACTTAAAAGTCCTATATCGTACAGTTCCTAAGCTAGAAGTTCAATATTTAGAACTACAGCCTATATTATGTTAGATTTTCTGATGATTTCAAGTAGTATATAGCATCTAGACCAGCAATGGGATCCAGTAACAGCTGTAGTTATGTTAAGGTTCTGTCCTTGTCCTTTAGTTTCTTCTTGAAGTAAGAAGTTGAAGTGTCAGTTAAAAATAGCAAAAAATGTGTGGTGCAAAAACAATGAATACTGTTAGGCTAAAATAAATTTTAAAAAAATAGCAAAAGATGAGAAATCGAATTATAGACTGTTAGTATAAAAATGATGTAGCCATTAGAAATAGCATTTATAGGGCGCCTGGGTGGCTCAGTGGGTTAAGCCGCTACCTTCGCCTCAGGTCATGATCTCAGGGTCCTGGGATCGAGTCCCACATAGGGCTCTCTGCTCAGCAGGGAGCTTGCTTCCCTCTCTCTTTCTCTCTCTCTGCCTGCCTTTCTGTCTACTTGTAATCTCTCTCTGTCCAATAAATAAATAAAATCTTTAAAAAAAAAAAGAAATAGCATTTATAGATAACTTTTAATATCATAGGAAAGTAATTCTAAAATAAAGTTGAGGCAAAAAGTTTATGAAATTTTCTATTATACTTTTTTTTTCTTAAAACAAACTTTGGTCAGTTTTATTAAAGAAAAATTTTGGATAATTTACTACTACTATGTCTATTCTGTCATGCTTCTAATGATACCAGAATCACCTAGGTCAGTGAAAGCTAGTGTCAGACCCTATAGTATTTCCACATGCTGTGCACAATTCAGTATTATTGCCACTGTAGGATTGGAGAACAGTTGTGGACAACATGGAGTAGTATTCTATTTTAGATTTCCTCAAGGCTAGGCAGTTGTTGGTGAGGATGACCAGTTTCGCTTTGCCATGTCTGATCATTTTCAGAGTCCACTTGTACCCCAGCATGTACTCTCCACTTTTCATAGTGAGTTGGAACGTAAAGTTTATTCATTCCAGCAACTTTTTCATCTTCTTTGCAGCCGCCATCTTTTTGCCTTAGATGCAGGACAGCCCCATCCAAAGCAGTTGCCAAAATGTCCAGGAGAGAGAAAGGAAAAAGTTCCCACAATGCAAAGCTCTTCATTGCCAAATTTTCTATCCTACTTTTAAGGATACAGAGAAATTATTATATAAAGAATCTGGGAGAAAATATGCAAAAATGTCAACTGTGGCTGCTTCTGGGTAATAGGATTAGGAAAGGTTTTATTTCATCTTCTTTAAACTTTTCTAAATTAAAAAATTCTCTGCTACTCATATATTGTTTTGATAATCAAGAAGAGTAAAATGTGAAAAAAATCAGGTTATATATAGAAGTACTTTAGAAGACTGAACATATTCTTTTATCTTTGCACTCTCCTGAAATTATACTAAAAAGGAGAATAAAGGAATAAAGATGGTATAAACCCATAGGGACAAAGAGAATGTAGAATAGAATAGCAATTAAAGTATCAACAAATGTTTAGAAGATGGAAAGCAGATGGAAAACAGATTATTTAAATAAACTCTACCACTGAAAGCCTAAATTATTTGAATTAATCCTCTCTCTGAAAATATGTAAAACAATTGGATATTTTCAAAAGTCTTCATACACATGAAAGTGGGAACACAGCAGGATTAAGTAAGACTCTGAAGGCATTTAAACCTGGAGGTTTTTTGTTTTGTTTTTTACCAAAACTGTAAGTAGCAGATTCAGTTTTGATAGTTTCCAGTGTGTGGACTGAAGACAAAGCTCAGTCCTCATAAGGGAGGGACATCTGATAAAAAGATCTAATCTGTAAAACTGGTACTCCAAAAGGCACCCTCCTCAGGGCAAAGGTGTGAAGTTACCTACCTCATTATCTACTTTCAAGACACAGCAAGGAATATTGCCTTGCTATTGAGTAGCGCAGGGAAACTTAATAGTATAACAATTTTGCAATCAAAATTCTCATTTTTAGTCCCCCAAACAAAACAAAGCTGAAAACAAACTAATGAAAGCTAAGGTATGAATATAGTTTAGAGTGGTCCCAGACTGACAGTGACCCTAGCCATCTTGCACAAATAAGTATAAATCCTCCCTGGAGGAATTCATTTTCTCTCAGGCCTCAAATAATTTTCACAGATAGTTTTCCAAGGAAAATGAATGGTTTACAGTAATTTATAGCACACACACACACACACACACACACACACAAGCATCATGAGTAAGAACAGCAGAAAAAAAAGCTTATTAAGTTCTTAGATATTGGAATTTAACAGTTACAAAGTATCTGCATCCTATGTCAAAAGAGGTAAGTGATGAACTTAAAAATATGGAATAGGAAACTATAAAAAATGATTTGTGTATTTGAAAAACAAGAGTACAATTTATGAGAATGATAAAATTTAAGAATTGAAATTTACTTAGTAGATAAGACATAGCTGTATAGACAGTGATTCAATGCTAGATCAGAAGAAATTTTCAGATTATACTATATAGAGACAAGGAGATGGAATATATGAAAAAGATATTAAGAAACATGGAAGGTGGGATGCAAGGTCTAATATACATGTGAGCAGAGTCTGTGAAGGAGAGGAGAGGAGAGAAAAAATGGAACAGCGGTAATTTTGAGAAGTTAATGGCTGAAAAAAATTCAGAAATGATGAGAGTCAACTGCCCACAGATTGAGGAAGCCCTTCATCTTACAAGCAACTAAGTAGAAAGAAATCCATGCCTTAGCATGTCACTACTAAAGGAAATTCCAAAGAATGTACTTCATATAGAACAGAAGTGTTCCAAAATGCAAGAAGGAATAAAGAAGAAAGAAAATAGTAAATATGTGGGTAAATCTAAATGAAGATTGACTGTAAAATAAAACATCATATGGTTAAGAAAAAGATAGAAGGAAAGTATAAGATAGTGATAACATGAAAGTCTGGTAGAAGATAATGGAGTTAAAGTGTTTTGAATTCCTTGTATAGTCCAGAAAAAAGGTAAAGCAAAGGTGGATCTGGTTTTTTTGAAGTGTAAAACTTAAACATTTAGAGAGACCTTATTTAAGAAAAAGAATATAATATAAAAAATTAAGTATTGTGTTAGTCTGTGTAGACTGACATAACAGAATTCTACAGCATAACCATTAGAAATAGATTTTCTTAAAGTTCTGGAGATTGGAAGTCTAAGATCAAGGTGTCAGCAGAGTTGGTTTTTGGTGAGGGCTCTCTCTTTGGGTTGCACATGGCCATCTTATTGCTGTTTGCGTACATGTTCTTTTCTCTGTATATGGAGAATGATCTCTGGTGTCTCCTCCTCTTCTTATAAGGATACCAGTCCTATCATACTTGGGCCCTGCCCTTTTGACCTTACTTAACCTTAATTACCTCTTTAAGACACTATTTCAAAATGGAGTCACATTGGGGTTTTGGGCTTCATCATATGCATTTTGGGGGAATACAGTTCAGTCCATAAAATGTATGAAAGTAAACATTTAAAAAAATAAATTACAGTAAATTAGATACATAAAAAAAGCTGACAAATTTCACAAGAGGAAGAAAAGTAATATATCTTTATTTTTTTGATAATTCTGATTTTTTTGGTTGCATACTGATTGACTTTTGATAATTTTATAATACAATTTTTTTGGAATAGAAAAATTCTGTTTTCTAGCATATTTGATAGAAAGTTTTTTATTTTAACTTGGAAAAGCTTTTAGCTTCACAAATTATTAATCATATCATGTATATTTTTTGGATTGTTAAGTTTGGAAAAAACACTGGCAGTTTCATTAGTAATGTGGTATAAGTTCAGAATATATCACATTTTTTGATGAAATAACTAATTTTCAATACTGTTTGAAGTGACAGTACTAGTTTATTATTGATGTCTCGTTTAGTAAATATTGGTAGTCTTACTGGTGTCAGTAAAGTCAAACTCAGAAAGAAAATAATAAAATAATAATCTGTATATATATAATTTGACAAGGTCATTTCAGACTGAGAGTAATACATAAAGATATGGTTTGGTAAAGACAAGGAATTCAGTTTGGATAGAGTGTGACTTAATGTTAGGTTAGCTAAATGATCAGAAAAATATAGTAGAGCAGGTAGATTAGTAAGAAATGGGAAATAGTGTCAAACTAATAGTGTCAACTGGATAAGTCTAGATAGACCATTATACCTTAATGTTAAGTAATCAGAGGCCCATTGGTGGCAATATAGTCAAGTGTTAATATAAGGCAAACTGCCTGAGAATCTTAGCTCTGTCACTTAGTAAGATCTTAATTATTTAACAGATCTTATAAACATATCCTTCTAATCTAATCTAAATGTATTCTCAACTCAATTTCCCTTAGATCTCCAAAATGACCACACTTCAATACACCAAAAGAAAATATAAGAGAAAGTAGGAGTAGAGACAGGGCATTTAATCAACTACAGTTAAAAATGCCTTATTTTCCCAAATCTTATAAAAATATATGACAGAGTGAATACATTGCTAGGGCTTTCCTAGGCTTGAAAGGAACCTGGGTAAGTGTGAGTCCCTGAAATTTAAGCCTCATTACTTTTGTTATAAATCTTTCTATGAAGTAAAACATTAATATTTAAACTTTGATATACTAAATATGCATATTGTGATTTCTAGCAAAACCACCAAAGAATAAACTACAGTGACTGAAGGAAGTGGGTTATTAGATTGAAAGGGTAAATAAAAATGGCCATACTGAGCCCATCATTATAATATCCAGAGAAGCAAGGATAAAGATAACATTCTATAAGATGTGAGAGAAACTGGTTGGCATTGAAATTCTTAACTGTAATACTTGAAACTAAGAGCTTATAGGTAGAGCAACAACTTCAAAGTTTCAATGGAAAACATTTTTAAAGAATTTTTAAAGATTTTTATTTATTAGTGCATGAATGGGGTGGGGAGTAGAAGGGTAGAGGGAGAGGAAAGGGAGAAGCTATGCACTCACTCTCCTTGCTGAGCAGGGATGCTGATGTGGAGCTCGATCCCAGAACTCCTGACCTAAGTGGAAGGCAAATGCTCAACTGACTGAGCCACCCAGGCACCCTGAAACCAATTTTTAACTTTTTTTTTTTAAAGATTTTATCTGTCTTCTTTCTATCTATCTATCTATCTATCTATCTATCTATCTATCTATCTGAGAGGGAGAGTGGAGAGAGAGCACATTGGGGGAGGAGCAGAGGGAGAAGGACAAGCAGACTCCATGCTGAGCACAGAGCCTGATTGAGGGTTTGATCCCAGGACCCTGAGATCTTGACCTGAACTGAAATCAAGAGTCAGATGTGACTAAGCCACCCAGGTGCTCCGCATTTTTAAACTTTCAATTCTGTTTCTAGCAAGACTGTGTATCAAATGTGAGGGTAGAATAAAGACATTTTGAGACATATGGTCTCAAAAATTTTTCCTTAGGTGTAACTTCTCTCGGGAATATCTGGAGAATGCTTGATCAAACATGAGAATAAAGCAAGGAAGACTTGAGAACAGGAAACAGGAATTTAACACCAAAGAGAAGTGAACAGAAGTTCTGGGAAGGCGGGAAGCAAGCCTTGAGAATAGCTACCTTAGATGAATAGGATGCTATTCTTTAAAAAAAAAAAAAAAAAGGAAAGAAAGAAAAGGAATAAACTAATAAATGTGTATATAGAGGAGTTTTACTAATTAATTAATTTGAAGATTTTCCTAAGAAATATAAGCTTAGGAAAAACCAAGTAAAGGAAAAGTGAACAGTTTTAAAAGAAAGGAAATATATCAGTGTAATACTTGGCTGAGCAGTAAAACAAACAAACCAGTGCATATGTAGTTGTAATAAGATAAACACCAAATACTGACTTTTACCAAAAATTGTGATGTTACTCTGTTGGGCAGGTGGAGGGAGAGGAAAATGCAAGAAAGGTGTGTACTTATGTATGTGCTAAATTTTCTTCTTTCCAAAGAGGAAATCAAGAAGTAGTGTGTAAAGCAGATAAAGTATTTTTCTTTATTTTTGTTTTGTTTTGTTTTAAAGTATTTGTTTTATTTAAAAATACAACAGTAAATGCCAGAAGAAAAACTAGAAGAGTTTTAGCAATTTCTTCTGGGGGTTATGACAGAGAGGTGAAGAAAAGTGGAGCTTAGTGACTTTTAAATATTATATATGTAATAATTTGTTTTTGTTTATTCAGTTTTTACGTATTTATGTGTTATTTTGGTAGAAGTTAAAAACTAATTAGAAAAAAGGCATAGAAAAAAAAGGAAAAAAGGCATAGGACAATTTAGCAGAAAGCAGAGCTTTAATTAAAATATATTTGAATTAGGGGTGCCTGGGTGGCTCAGTGGGTTAAGCACTCTGCCTTCATTCAGCTCAGCTCATGATCTCAGGGGCCTGGAATTGAGCCCCACATCGGACTCTCTGCTCAGCAGGGGGCCTGCTTCCCCCTTTCTCTGCCTGCTGCTTTGCCTACTTGTGATCTCTCTCTCTGTCAAATAAATAAAATCTTTAAAAAATTTAAAAAAATATTTGAATTAAAGAAGAAAGAAAAAAGTCCAGCTAATTGTATAGTCCAGAGTGGGATATGCTAAAACCAGGAGAGTAGACAAAGGCATTTAAAATCATCATAAACTTTTTCAGTAGGTCAATTTCTTAAAGTCTGCCTTTTTATCCCAAGATATAGACCTCCAATGAGACTAAATGGGAAGGAATAGCATTCTGTGTTCTGCTTTAAATTCTTTTTAATCCTCTAATGCCTTTGCTTTCAGTTTTATAAAAGTTCCCAGCTCTGACAGTGGGGCTAGTGTCATCCTTTTCAAAGCAGTAATGAACTTCCGTTATTTGTTGGGGAAAAGAAGGTATAAAGATGTCAAGTCTATAGAAATTTGTAAGTTTTAGAATATATTTATTTATTTGATTCATCATCTAATAAATGGGAAATTATACTTTCATGAAAATTTTCTATTTAACCTCCCTCCCTTCTCCCTTCCTTCTTACTGCTGCCCCCCATTATGCTGTCTCTTGGTGAATTAAATATATGTTCAAGGTCAAAGCCAAAGAGACTGGCAAAGCTCGGACTGTAACTGTAGTCTCTTAGAGGACTTCCACAGTGTGCAGTTTCCATTATACCAGTTGCTCAATAAAATTTGTACAGTGAATTTATTTAAAATCTTACAAAGCAGTCTTAATATAGCATTTAAGTACACCAACTTTGAAATCAGGCAGAGTTAGCTTCAAATCTCAGCTTTCTGCAACTTGCTGGTTATATGACTTAAGTAATATGTGTATTTTCTAAGCATCATTTCTTTCAAATGTAATATGGGAATATTAATATCTATTTCAAAGGAGTAGATGAGATCAGTATATAAAGTACCTGATGTGTTTGTGGGTGTTCAGATAAAGCATGTATGGCATACAGTAATTTAATTTTGCTGTTATTATTCCTATAACAGTATATCTGTTTTTTATTTTTTGTTTTGTAGATGCAGCCATTATGGTCTCTTGCTGTGCTATTTCTTGGTCAACTCTTGATTATCAAGTAGCTTTAAGAAAATCCTTGTCTGATAAAAATCTTCTTAAAGGATCCTGTCCCAAATTGACTTACCTCTTTTACAAGTTATTTACATTATTATCTTGGATGCTGAGTATTGTACTTCTTTTATTCTTAAATGTTAAGATTGCATTATTTCTATTGTTATTTCTTTGGTTTTTAGGGTTATTGTGGGCATTTAAAAAGCAAACTCAGTTTTGTGCTTCTGTAAGTATGGAATTTTTATATAGAGTTGTTGTTGGATTCATTCTTATTTTTACTTTTTTTAATATTAAGGGACAGAATACCAGATGTCCAATGTTTTGCTACTATATTGTAAGGGTACTGGCCACAGTGGGGATATTGGTTGTGTTCTGGGTTTCCCCAGTCTCTGTTTTTAATTCAGACTATTTTATGCCTATCAGTATCACTATAGTTCTTAGTCTTGTCCTTGGAATTATTTTTCTTATTGTTTATTATGGGACTTTGCACCCAAACAGAAAAGAAGAAACAAAACCTGATGAAATTGATGGAAAAACGTCTCAAGAAGATTGTAGAATGAAGTATTTTATAATGGACTAGCTATTAATTTGTGAGATGTTTTCTTACTTCTTTGTTTCATTGGTTAATAAAGAAAATGTTATTGTATGTGTTATTTTTGCCCATTTATTTTTTATTTTACTTTAATTTGAGATCATTTTCAGTAGATTAACTATGACTGTGAGAGAGCATTGTAGTATTTTATTATTTAAATTAATTTCTCATTTGGTTTTAAAGATCTTGGGTACTCAAATACATTTCCATCTTACCTAGTAGAGTTGCCAGCTTGAGCCTGAATTGGAAGAAATGTTCTGGTTCCCCCAAATTAGAAGCCTAGAATTGAGCTTCCCTTCGACTTTTCCCTCATTGTTTCTTTTTTTTTCTTTTTTATTATTATGTTCAGTTAGCCAGCATATATTACATTCTAAGTTTTTTAGTGTTCAGCAATTTATTAGTTGAGTATAATACTCAGTGCTCATTCCAATACACGCCCTTCTACATTCCCTCATTGTTTCTGAACTAAAACTAATGCTTGTTGTGGAGAACTGTGAAGGGAGAAGAGCAGAATGCTCATTTTTCTTTCCTCTATTTTGTTGATTCAGTGCATATATTTTGAGTTGGGGGCAGATTGAGTAAAGAAAAGAGAAAAAAAGGAAAGGGGGAAAAAGCAAAACATCAAGTTTACTATATTTACTATACTATATTTATTTATTTGTCAGCAGCAGGCAGAGGGAGAAGCAGACTCCCTGCTGAGCAGTGAGCCTGATGTGGGACTCCATCCTGGGATCCTGGGATCATGACCTTAGCTGAAGGCAGACGCTTAACTGACTGGTTAAGTTTACCATTTTTAAGTGTACTGTTACAGCATTAACTAGCATTCACCTTGTGCATCTCTATAACTTTTTCATCTTGCAAAACTGAGACTCTATTCCTACTGAATAACTTTCTGTTTCCTCCTCTCCCGCCTCTGGGAACCACAGTTCTGTTTCTGTTTCTATAAATTTGATTACTTTACATAACTCATGTAAGGGGAATCATAGAATATTTGTTTTTCATGACTGACTAATTTCACTTAGCATATTGCCCTCAGGTTTAATCATTTTGTGGCACATGACAGGATTTCCTTTTTTTAAAGTCTGAGCAAGACTCTATTGTATATATTTGCCACATTTTTATCTATCACTGAATTGCTTCTACCACCTGGCTATTGTGAATAATGCCATTGTGAACATGGGTTTGCAAATATTTCTCTGAGATCCTGCTTTCCTCTCTTTTGGTGGTATACTCAAAATGAGGATTGCCCAATCATATAGTAAATTATTTTTAATCTTTTGAGGAAACTCCATACTGTTTTTTTTTTTTAAGATTTTATTTATTTGACAGAGATCACAAGTAGGCAGAGAGGCAGGCAGAGAGAGAGAGAGGAGGAAGCAGGCTCCCTGCTGAGCAGAGAGCCTGATGAGGGACTCGATCCCAGGACCCCGAGATCATGACCTGAGCCGAAGGCAGCGGCTTAACCCACTGAGCCACCCAGGCGCCCACCATACTGTTTTTGATAGTGGTTGCACCATTTTACAATACCACTAATAGTACACAAGTGTTCCAGTTTCTCCACATCCTCACCAAAACTTTCTATATTTTGTATTTTTGATAAAGGCTGTCCTAATGGGTGTGAGGTTATATTTCATGGTAGTTTTAATTCGCATTTCTCTATTAGTGATGTTAAGCATCACTAATGATGGTAATGATATTAGCCATTTGTATATCTTCTTTGAGGAAATGTCTATATCTGATAAGGGGTTATTATCCAGAACACAGAAAGAATTCTAATTTAACAATAACAAAACTAAAATAACCTGATTGAAAAACAGGGAAAGGACTTTAGGTACCTAAATAATATATTAATGGTTTTCTGCATTATTCCTTATGCTAAGTAGTAAATTTCGGTCCTAGAGTAATAGTAAGGACAAGTGGATTAGGCTGAATTCCTGGAAATAATGAAGTTTTTCCATCAAATTTGCATTTTTTTTTAGTTTCTTACCCTTTTTTCCCCTTGGGTAGTGTCTTAATGAATGAATCCTCAAACGATAGCTTTCTCTAAACCAGGAGGAAACAATTCCATTTCTATATTTAATCTTATAACTTAATGTAAAACCGCTATGTAGCTTTTAATGTGAAGGATAAACTTACTAGATACAATGCATTTCAACTATCAATGCTATTTGAAAACAACAAGTAAATGTTAAGCACTAACTCTGCTCAGCTCTCTGCTAGGTACTGTTGTGGGTACAAAACAAGTGTATGATAGAGTTCTGTTCCTTGAAAAGTTTACATACTGAAGCATTTATAGAAACTCACCATCTACCAGAATGTTTACTCTTTGTGATTTTCATTTTATAGTAAATGAAACAAATTATTGGATAACAGAAGGGTTATATTTATAGAATATATAAACTGAATAAGTTATCTCTTGTGCTACTCTTTGAGAAAGTTAGGCAGCACTGAAAAACCTTGCAGGAACTAGGGAATCTGCTGTTTACTTTGGGCAACAGATCCTTGTAGTGTGGCCCCCTTATTACATATCTCTCTGTCTCTGCAGGTTTGGTGGTATGTATATATATATATATATATATATATATATATATATATATATATATATATATATATATGGTTGAGAGAGTGAAGATGGGAAAAGAAGTTAGGCTCACTTAGTAGCACTTCAATCAGAATCTTTGAGTTATAAAGGACAAAATGAAAGTCTTAAAATGAAAGTGCTTTCATTCCATTCTGAAGATTTAAATGTTTATGTGTTACCACTTCCCTTTGGCATAGAAAATTTTAGCATTTTCTGTAGTTTAGGTTTGTTGATGAGGTTTTTTTCTTTTATCTGAACATGTCTTTATTTTTTACTCTTACAAGATATTTTTGCTGAATATAAAGTTCTGGGTTGACTGTTTTTTCCCCCCTTTATGCATTTTAAAGATCATTCCATTAATTTCTGGCCTCCATTGTTTCTGATGAGAAGTTAGTGATCATTGAAGTCATTATCTCTTGTTTGTAATTTGTTATTTTTCTCTGGCTGTTTTTAGATTTTTACCTTTACTGTTTTATTTGCAATAGTTTGACTACTATGTTTATGTTTGTAGTTTCTCTTTGTATTTTCCTAATTAGGGTTCTCTGATCTTCTTGAACATATAAATTTTAGTCTTTTACCACTTTGAGAGAGTTTTCAGCTATTACTCTTCACATATTCTTGCTAGCATTTTACCTCTCTTCTTGGATTCCGTTAACATATATATTAGACTTATTGATGTTATCCCATACATCTCTGAGGAGCGCATTCATTTTTTCCAATTTATTTTTTTTGTTCTTCAATAATTATTGGATTTGTCTTCAAGTTCATTGACTTTTTCCTTCATCTTCAATCCACTGTTAAGCTCATCTAATGGCTTTTTAAAAATTCCAGATATCTTATGTTTATGTTCTAGAATTTCCATGTTTTTTTTAATAGTTTTTATTTCTCAGCTAAGATTTGTATCCTTTTTATTCATTATGAGCATATTTTCCTTTATATCCTTTATTTTAATGGCAATAAGTATTTTAATAATAATTTAATACATTTAAGTAAATAATTTAATAAGTGTTTAAAAATCCTTGTGTGTTAATTTCAATATCTGTATCATCTCAAGTTTGATCTCCATTGGTTGCCTTTTCTCTTGAACAGAGGCCACATTTTCCTGTTTCTTCATATGTCTATTAATTTTCTTATTTCCAGGAAGTTATTAAAGGTGTATTTAGACCTCTCTTGATCCTGTTTGTTATTGAGAAGAATATATATTTTTTTCTTTTAACAGACTGCTAACTTGAACTTTGAACTTTGAAAAGGCTTTATTTGCTCAGCCTTCAGTGTGCTGCTTGGATTCTGCCTCTCAGTGTCAGTCAGAGAATTAGGAAGAGTTAATATGGAATAAGGCTTGCTCTCTTTTGTCTCTCTCTCCTCAGATTTTCACCCTCACTTTTCACCTGCTGTGGCCACTCCATACTCTGTCATCTGGGCCTTAACCACTAAGATTGTAGGTTTTCTGTGTTTTTGTACCCAGTATGTTGATTGGGGTCTATCCTCACTCAGTACCATTCTTTCTTAAAAATGTTGACCTCTTCAATGTCTGCCTGCTTTTTCCCTCTCAAGTGCTGTCAGGTATTTTTTTCCTATATTTTGTCCAGAGTTTAGAGTGGTTATTTGTAAGGGCTTTGTGCTTTTTTTCATCAATTACAGTTTCAATACTCTGTAATATACACCATTCTTTCTGGGCATTTGCTTAAACATGATGTGTGAATTTCTTTTATTTAGCATTTAATCTTCCCTTATTCTTACTTCCTTGACCCTCACAAAACCCCAGCAATATAGATATTATTTTTTTCCACTACTCTTTAGTTGGGCAAACCATGCATTTGGCAAGTTAATTGCCAAAAGATCAAATCTCATATTTTCTGACCTTAAGTCTAGTTTACTTTCTGTAGAATCATGCTGATGATCAGATTAAGTGACCATCAGCAGCCTAGAGCTGATGCTAAGTTATACATGATTTAAAAATTATTATGAATTACCCAAAACACAATTTTTTAAAAATCTGGCTTAAGTAGTTTTTGGTCTTAGCTCAGGATGTGGCTAAGGTTCTGTCACTGAGAGTTTGAATAATTTTATACACACACACACACACACACACACGCATATGTATATATAAGTATATAAAACGGGAAGTAGCAATTTATGTAATGGAAAAATGGGTAGAAAATAATATACAATTATTGAAGAACTTAAGTATTAAATTCCCCACAAACCTGGATTGAACATTCATTCACTGAACAAGCATTTTCCCACTGATTTTACAGATAAGGAAAGGTAGGATGTTTTGGTTAGTCAGCAAGCTTTTAAAATGAACTTCATATTTAGTGAATTTACTTTTATTCATTTTATTTTTTGGTTTTCTGTATCATTCAGTCATGGCTTTATAGCAATTTTAAGTCTCTCCGAATAAATGTAAGCTTTTCTTAGAGTATTTGGTACATATAAAAGGCCTTTTGAAATTTGGAAAAAGCGTAAGAATAATTATGAGCAATACTCATAAAAGAATACTCACATATACTGTATTAGGATTCTTATACATCTAAGAGGGGATTTATTATAGGAATTGGCTCACGTGGTTATGGAGGTTGAAAAGTCCTGTGATGTGCTGTTGCAAGCCGGAGAACTATTAACACCCGCAGTGTAATTCAGTCCAAGTCTGAAGGCCTGAGAATTTGGTGGCTAATGTAATTACTGATCTGAATTTGAAAGCTTAAAATCAGAGGTGCCAATGTGTAAGGGTAAGAAAAGATGGATGTCTTAGCTCAAGTAGAAAAAACAAATTTGCCCTTACTCTGCATTTTTATTCTATTAGGCCCAATAGATTGGATGATACCCACCGGCATTGGGGAGGGCATTTGCTTTACTCAATTTACCAATGCAAAAATCTTATCTCGTCAAGAAACATCCTCATAAACACACCAAGAAATAGTTTTTTTTTTTTTTTAATTTTATTTATTTGCCAGAGAGAGAGAGAGAGCGAGCACAGGCAGGCAGAGTGGCAGCAGAGGCAGAGGGAGAAACAGGCTCCCCGCCAAGCAAGGAGCCCGATGTGGGACTCGATCCTAGGACGCTGGGATCATGACCTGAGCCGAAGGCAGCCGCTTAACCAACTGAGCCACCCAGGCGTCCCAAGAACTTTTTAATAGCTATCTTGATATGCCTTCATTCAGTCAAGTTGACACACAAAATTAATCATCACTTGCACCTATCTGCATTCACGTCTACTTCAGATATGAATAAAATGCTTCCCTTAGTCTAGTGGTTCTCAAACTTAACCGCGCATCCAGAATCACCTGCAGGATGATTAAAACGGATTTCTGGGCACCATCTACAGTTTTTTGAACTAGAACTTAGGTGGGGCTTGAAATCTGTACAAATAAGTTCCCAAATGTTGCAGATGTTGTTACTCTGCCTACAGGCTTTGAGAAGCGCTTGCTGACTTTCGAAGGCTTAATGCTGTTAATAACTAGTTGCAAAATAGCCACTAGAGGGCAGTGGAGCCACGGACAAACTGGGTGTGCTGCTTAATAGGTTCCCTGGTTTATGCTATCAGCTACAATATTCCTACAAGCCATGAGAATACAAAAGCCAAACATTAATTTCCTGTACAATATCTTGAGACTCATTCTCAATTGTAATATAAACCAAAGCTTGTCCTTATGATTGCGGGGGTTGGACATGTAAAATGCAGCGCTAAAGCCCATTTCGTGATCATGGTAATTTAAATTTGAACTTCTCTAAGTGGGCATTTGCGCATATACCCAGTAGTCTTTGAGGTTAACAGGAACCGTTTGTGGTTTCCCAAAGAGACTACATTTTGATAATAGGTTTAGTTTGTTATGGATATAGTTCTACACTTAAGTGTTATTTATTGTTTTAAGACACTTTTATTTTATGAAATTAAGACCTAAGTACTTTTAAAAAATATTATAAACTTAGTGGATTAAGTTTATACTCAACCTCAGTTGGTAGAACATAAAGATCCACATGGTATAGGGGACTTGTAGTTTTTTTCTTCTAGATGTGTTGCTTTGATGGTAGACAAGGATTAGAGAAAAATCAAAAGATGTAGTTTGCATTGTTGTACATTTTCTGTGTGCCTGACCTAGTACAGAACTTGAAAGCTGCCTTTATTGTGGCTGTTATTACTTTTAAAAAATTAATTTTGATAATAGCTATAGAATCATAGACATCTTTCTGAGTATCTTGACACCTTGTCTTGAATCAGCAATTGATTTTCATTGTATTGCAGAAATTTTGATTTGAAAGCCCAAAGACTTGAGTTTGATTCCTTGCCTTGACATTATTACCTATGTGACTCTGATAAATCATTTAATCTCTGTAAGTCTCAGTTTCTGCATATGTAGAATGAGAATTTATGCAATAACAACTATCTTCCTGGGCTATTTTGAAAAATCAGTGAAATACTATATATGATGATGTTTTATAGATTGTAACCATTCTTGAAATTTTCTGTTTTTGACATTCTTCTACCAATATGGAGTATATTTTGAACTTGGTTTTGATGTCATTATATCTTTGTAAAATTGCTTCCACATGTACAAAATAGGAATACTCACATTAAAAACCTGGAATTATATCACAAAAAAGTTTAACCCTTTTGCATATAACATCTTAGTTTTTCATTACTTTTTTCTTGTGTGGTATGCATGGTTCCTCATATGTAGATAATATGATCTATAGATATGGCTAAATACAACTAGTTATTAATGAGATCAGGATTAAGGCTTAAATTGCAAATCACTATTTGGCCTTTGGGAATATGCATAATATGTTCATGTACTGTGTATACATATGAACATGCATTTTTTTTTTTTTTTAAATGGGAGAAGGAGCCAAGGGTCTTTACTGGGAAGAAGAAACTTTACATTTTGAGTAAGTTAGTGCAAAGGTTCAGTGGGCCAACTTGTGGGGGCATCAGCTTGTGATGGGTTCCACAGCTAAGGCATTGCTAGATCTTACCTTTGTGCAGCCACAAGCAGATGATGGCACTGTGTACTATTCGTGGATGCAGCCCATTTATTTGGTGATAGATGGGACTAAATTAGGGACTTCCTTGGTGCCTGAAGCTGCCTTTGGGTCTAGCAAATTATATGGATCCAGTCCCTGCTGTTCAGCCTTCCTCTCCAGTCCTTTCACCTGCTTGCCATCAGTAGGAGCACCATTTCCAGATGCCACGGACTGCAGGGACTGCATTGAGACCTTGGGCCCTGACGGCCTGTGTGGCCAGCACTCCAAACTCCATGAAGTAACTTTGAAGCCATCATGCCTATCACAATACATTTATATGAATGGTAGGATTTCATTAAATAACTATGGGTAAGTACTATTTCTCTTAATTGTTTTATGGACCACAGAATCTCTTAGCTATGGTTGTTTTAAGATTAAACATTAGTTTTCCTTATAGTTTTTGTTTCTTGTCTAGTAGTATGTCTTGCTAAGTAGACTATAAATTTACATAGATTAGGGATTATATTTCTGTGACCCTCAGAGGACTTTGCATAGAGTTTGCAATAGCAGTATAGTATGTTACTTTTTCTGATTCCCTGAAAACAGGAATAGAGTGTATTTCATTCCACAGAGCACTAGGAAAATCCTCTGATTCCTTTGGAGGGCAATGAATCAAACTATCAGGGTTTACTTCTCAGTGCTGTATATGTGTTTAGCACTGTGCTGAGAAAGGGCTTGGTAAATAATCTGTTGCTTATTGATCAGTCACCTTCAGAGAGTGATTTGTGTTTTTGTGGTAGTCTTTGGATTAAAAAATCCTTTTCAAAAAATTGTGGATAAAATAATTTGTTTGCATTTTCCAAGTATATTAAGATTATTGTGGTAGTCTGTCTTTATGGAACAAAGTTTTACTGCAGTGTAATTTGCATACAACTTACCTATTAAAATGTGTATAGTTCAGTGCCTTTAGTATACTCACAACATGTTCAACCGTTACCACAATCAATTTTAGAATATTTTTATCATTTCAAAAAGAAACCCTGTACCTTTATCTATCAATCCTGTGATGGTTAATTTGTATGTTGAAATGGCTGGGCCACACACAGGGCCCCGAAATGTGTTGGAACATTTTTTTTTAAAATTTATTCATTTGACAGAGATAACAAGCAGGCAGAGAGAGAGGAGGAATCAGGCTCCCCACCAAGCAGAGAGCCTGATGCGGGGCTCCATCCCAGGACTCCGGGAACTTGACCCGAGCTGACCCGAGCTGAAGGTAGAGGCTTTAACCCACTGAGCCACCCAGGTGCCTCGTGTTGAAACACTATTATGGATATTTCTATTAAGGTGTTTTTGGATGATATTAATTTCTAAATATACGGACTTTGAGTAGATAGTCCTCTATATCATGGGTGGGCCTCATCCACCCATATTTTGAGGCTTGCATACAAAAGGCTGATTTCCTCTAAGCAGGAAGGACTTCTGGTCTTCAGACTTGAACTACATCATCAGTTTATCCTGGGTCTTCAGCCTGCTAGGCACCCTGAAGGTTTGGCCTTTTCAGCCTCTACGTTGTATGAGTCAATTTCTTAAAATAAATCTGTTTCTTCATATATACATATATCCTATTGATTTTGTTCTCTGGAGAACACTATTACAACCCTCCACTCTCACCTTCTTTTCCACTGCTCCCAGCCCTAAACAACCACTCATCTACTTTCTGTCTGTTGATTTCCCTATTCTGGATTTTCATATGAATGAAATTATATAGTATGTGGCTTGTGACTGGCTTCTTTCACTTAACAGTGTTTTCAAAGTTTATTTATGTTGTAGCATATATTAGTACTTCATTTTTTAATGCAGAATAATATTCCATTGTATGAAAATATCATATTTTGTTTATCTGGTTGTTCATTAATGGACATTTGGGTTGTTTCCACTATTTTGCTATTATAAATAATGCTTCTATAACCATTTGCACAAGTTTCTGTGTGCACATGTTTTCGTTTCTTTTGAGTATATACCTGCAGGTGAAATTGCTGGGCCATATGGTAATGTTATATTTAATTGTTTGAAGAACTGCCATTCTTCACCAAAGTGGCTGCACCATTTTATATTCTTATCAGTAGTATATGGGGGTTCCAATATCTCCACATCTTCACTAATACTTGTTATCTGAGTTTTTGATTCTAGCCACCTAGTGGGTAAGAAATGGTATCTTACGGTTTTGATTTGTATTTCCCTGATGACTAATGATGTCAGGCATCTTTTCATAAATTTATTAATGGCCATTTGTACATTTGGAGAAATGTCTATTCAGAACTTCTGTTCACTTTTTTACTTGGGTTATTTATCTTTTTTTACTGATCTGTGAGTGTTCTTTATATATTCTAGATTCAAGTCCCTTATCAAATACATGATTTACAAATATTTATTCCCATCCCATGGGTTATTTTTTTCACTTTCTTGATGCTGTTCTTTGAAGCACAAGAGTTTTAATTTTGATGATGCATAATTTATCAATTTTTATTTTGCTATTCATATTTTTGGCAAAATGTCTAAGAATCTTTTGTGAAATCCAAGGTCATGAATATTTGCCCCTATGTTACCTCCCAAGAGTTTCATAGTTTTTGTTCCTACATTTAGGTCTTTAATCCATTATGAATTAGTTCTTGTATATAGTGGGAAGAATCTAGCTTCATGCTTTTGCATCCAGTTGTCCCAGCACTGTTTTTTGACAAGACTATTCTTTCCCCATTGACTGGTCTTGGCACCCTGTTGAAAATCAGCTGGCCACAGAAATATGGGGTTATTCCTGGACTGTCAGCTCTTTTCTCTTGTTCTATATGTCTGTCCTTGTGCCAGGCCCACACTGTGATGATTACTGTTACTTTATAGTAAGTTTTGAAATTGGGAGTGTGTTTTGAAATTGAGAAGTGAGTCCTTTCCTGTGAGAGAAAAAGTCCTTTCTTCTTTTTCAGGATTGTTTTGACTATTCTGGATCCTTAGCAATTTCATATAAATTTTAGAATCAGTTTGTTAATTTATACAAAGAAGTTGGCTGGGATTCTGATAGGGATTATGTTGAATCTATAGATTATTTAGGAGAGTAATGTTATCTTTTTTTTTTTTTTTTTCTGGGAGTAATACTATCTTAACAGTGTTAAGTCTTTCAGTCCATGAATGTGGAATGTTTTCCCATTTACTTCGATCTTCCTTAATTTCTTTCAACAGGGTTTTATAGGTTTTTGGAGTATGAATTTTACACTGTTTTTGTTAAATTTATTCCTAAGTGTTTTATTTTTCTTGATACTGTTTTGAATGAAATTGTTTTGGTTTCATTTTCAGATTCTTTTATTGCCAGTGTATAGAAATACAACTAATTTTTGTGTATTGATCTTGTATCTTACAAACTTGTTAAACTCACTTATTAGTTCTACTAGTTTTCAGTGGTACCTTAGGATTTTCTATATATAAGGTCATATCATCCTCAAGTAGAGATTATTTTACCTATTTCCTTCCAATCTGGATATCTTAATATCCATATTTAATTCTCTTGGCTAAAACTTACAATACAATGTTGAATTAGAAGTGATGAGAACAGACATCTTTGTTTTGTTCTTCATCTTAGGGTGAAAGCTTTCAGTCTTTTACCATAAATTATGATGTTAGCTGTGGGTTTTCATAGATGATCTTATCAAGTTGAAGAAATCCCCTTCTATGCCTGGTTTGTTTAATGTTTTTTATCATGAACGGAAGGTGGATTTTTTTCAAATTCTTTTGAGATGATTTTGTGATTGAAATGATTATTGATGACTTGTTTTTTGTTCTGTTGATATGGTGTTTTACATTAATTGAGTTTCAGATGCTAAACCAACCTTGAATTCCTGGGATAAATCCACTTGTATGGATCTTTTCTTTCTTTTCTCCTGATACTGTCTTTGTTTGCATATTGTTGTATTTAATGGTGTCTCATCATTCTCTGAGGCTGTTTATTTTTCTGCATTCTTTTTCCTCTATGTTCTTTAGTTTACATAATATCCATCAATCTGTCTTCAAGTTTGCCAATTTTTTCTTCTGCCAGTTCAAAACTACTGTTGATGCCCTTCTAGTAAATTTCTTATTTCAGTTATTGCATTAACTCCAGAATTTCCATTTGGTTCTTTTAAAAAACAAATTCTATCTCTTTTTTGATTTTTCTATTTGGTACAACAGTGTCAATATACCTTCCTTTACTTCTTTAAACATGGGTTCTTTATTTCTGTGGACATATTTATAATGACTACTTTGAAATATTTTTCTGTTAAATCACACCTCTTATTGCTGCCACAGGAAGTTTCTGTTGCTCGCTTTTATTTTTTCGGGAGTATGTGTCATACTTTTCTGTCTCTTTGCATGCTTCTTAATTTTTGATTACTGTTAGAATAATTAAGATAATAAGATTATTCTTATTCAAGGGTAATTTAATATTATTATTCATAATAATATTATTCTTATTTTGATTATTATCTTTAATTATCAATATGGTAATTTTATGGACAATTTACATAATATATTTTAGTAACTCGGGGCATTGGTACCCTCATTCTGGGGCTTGTTATTGATACCTGCTTGTATATTTGTTTAGTGATTGCCTGGATCATTTTAGTGCAATCTATTCCCTGCTTCCCCCACCCTCCTCCCTCCCACCAAGGTTAAGAATCTGATGTTGCTCCTCAAGGAGGCACAACTTTTAGGTGTGCCCACAGTCACTTTGGGTTGATAGCAGCAGTGGTAGGGCCCTTTACCACTCTTTGCCTGACCATATTCAGCTGTTAAAACTCCAGTAATTGCTGCCTGGTTGTCTTTTTTTCTCAAAAAATGTTCTAGGGCATAAATTCCTCTACAAATGAATCCAATCAAACTGTGGCTCTCTGGACAGAATAGTTTCTGAGATCAGTGTGGTATTTGTTCTGACCCCAGGAGGGCCCCTCCCAGCTGTCTTATTCTCCAGTTCTCTAAACTGCTGACCAGCCCACAGTCCAAGCCGTTTCTTTATTACATATACAAATCTCCTTCCAATTGCCTTTTACTACAGCCTCCACTATTCTTGAGAGAGTGCTCTTAGGTTAAACTTCTCCAAGCTCTGCTACAAATGAAATCAATTTCTTTGTGGAGAGATCAGGAGCTATCTGTTTTATGGTTGCTTCTTTCTTAGGCAAAATCTTTGGGCTATGACTCTGGAGCTAGAAGTGGGAACAATGGCAAACTTTTCTATTGGTGACTCCCCGCTGTAGGAGTCTCAGTTCCACAAGTGGAAGTTTGGTGGAAGAAGGGAGCTCTCACCTCTTGACCACACTTTATCTCCAGCTATAGGCAGCTGGGGATAAGATGAGAAACACTGAAATCTTGCTAGCTTCTAGAAGAAAGTTCCTCCCTCTGGGAGAAAACTGGGGAAAGAAGGAACCATGTGTTCCTAGCTGCAGCAGTCTTGAGTGGAGTGTGTGCCTCACTGTTATGGGTGTGGGGTGGAAGAAATGGTCTTGATTCAAAACCACAGACTCTCACTTATAGGCAGTTTCTTAGGTTTTGTTGAATATATGTTTCTTCATTTGCTGTTTACATATAGGGCCATTTCCAGAGGCTTTAGTTGCTTGCTTTTTAGTAATTTTGTCCAATTTGACTGGGAGTGAGTTAGTGGAGCTCTTTGTGCTGTTAGGCACTTTCATAGCAGTCTGTTGCTCTTGACAACTGTCCATTAACCTGATATTATGAAGATTCATTCAACTCAAGCCAATAAGAAAGTCTCTTAATTCGTTATGGGAATTCAGGGCTGTTCAGGCACCCACTTAAATAGAACTCTTTTTTTTATAAGAAGCTGTCCAGATAACTTCATATCTGGGATGCTTAGAGACTCAGCTCCCAGTTTAGTTTTTTCTAAACATTTTTCCTATGATATAATTTTTTTTTAAAAAGATTTTTTATTTATTTATTTGACAGACAGAGATCACAAGTAGGCAGAGAGGCAGGCAGAGAGAAAGGAGGAAGCAGGCTCCCTGCTGAGCAGAGAGCCCGATGCGGGGCTCGATCCCAGGAACCTGGGATCATGACCCGAGCCGAAGGCAGAGGCTTTAACCTACTGAGCCACCCAGGCGCCCCCATATGATATAATTTTTGTATCATTATCATTTGTAACATTTTTTGTCTTTCAACAAAGTAATTGTATTTAAACATTGACCTTTTTAAGTCAGTCTTGGTGACATGGTTTCTTGGGTTTAAGTTTGGGGTAGCTTAACGGCTAGCGTTTTAAGTTATCACTCACCTCCTTGTTTATATTATTAGCAATAGTCAAGCTGGCAGACTTGGGCAGTGCAGTTGTAGATAAAATAGAGTTCTGCATTTGTGGTCTTATTCAATTGGTACTTCATGTGGAGTTGTCTGGCTGGTCTAGAGGCAAATCTCTGATGTGCTGGCCTGGATTACTTACTTGTGATTATTTGGGACAGGCAGAGACCCTTTATTTTGTACTGCTAAGTAGTAATGTGTAAACCAAGAGCAGAAGCCCTTTTTAGCTCTATTGTATGGGAAAGCATAACATTTCCCTTTTTTTCTTTAAGATTTTATTTATTTATTTGAGAGAGAGAGCACAAGCAGGGAGAGGCACCAAGAGAGAGTGAGAAGAGATTCCCTGCTGAGCAGTGAGCCCGATGCCCAACTTGATCTCAAGACCCTGGGACTGTGACCTGAATTGAAGGCAGATGACACCTAACCAATTGAGCCACCCAGGTAATCCAAAGAAAGCATAAAATTTCTATTTCCATCCCAGAAAATACTCAGTTATCTTTTTATTGTATATATCATTCTCTTTATAAAGGAAGAAATACTTTACCCTACATAGAAAGCAAATTTGAGTCATTAAGAGATAAAGCAAGATTTAAGATGCTTAGAGATAATTATAACAAATTTGTGATATTAAGAGCCAAAATTCTTATGTTTTATTTTATTTATCATGCTAGTGACTCAGATCAGACTTTTTGGCATCCTTCACTAGGTATAGACAATCTAATGTCAATAAAATGTCTTACTCTTGGTTATAATATACAAATGTGTGTTGTCGTTATGTACCTTATTCCCTTCCCTGTTCACGGTTGGTAAATTTGGCCTATATAGGGACATTGAGAAATCTTTAGAGTTAAAAGTCTTTTAAATTTTCAGTTGAAATGAGTTGGTGCTTTTGTCACACTTGTTTTGCCAACTGTTTTCTTTTTGGCTGTGAAGAATGTAAACTTTTATCATGGAATTTTTCATACAGCTCAGGTCCATGCATTATATAGCTGAATTGTGCTATCTTGGCCCTTGTATAGTGGGCCTTAATTAATAGGAATCACTTCTTCAGGAAATAACACGTGTTTAAAAGAGGGATGGAAGACAAGGAAGGAAAGGAAAAGAAGAAAAAAAAAAAGCAATTCTACTACGGACATAGTTTAGACATGGGATACATGCAGATGAATTTTTTTCCTTTTTTCTAGTGAAGAATTTTGAAAATCAACTGATAGATCATGTATCATTCTAGATCTTGTCATTTTATCTACGTATCTATCTATCTGTTTATTTATAGAGAGGGAGAGAGGTAGGGAGGAGCAAAAGGAGAGGGAGAGAGAAAATCTTAAGCAGTTTTCTTGTCCCCCACCCAGTGAAGAGCCCAATATGGGGCTTATCTCACAACCCTGAGACCCTGACCTGAGCCAAAATGAAGAGTCAGATGTTTAACTGACTCAGCCATCCAGGCACCCTTTGACCTTGTCATTTTAATCTAGAAGTAAATAGAAAACAAATGTTTTTTTTTTTTTCCCTTTAAGGTATGTTCATGACATCTTGAAAAAGCATTTTCAGTAAATTAAAAATAATAAGCGATTGCTCCCTCTGTTTTGACTACTGTCATTGTGCAGAAGGACAGCATTCCATGGAGTTGTTTTAATTACCCTGTTGGTATGCACCATGACATCTGGTGGCATTGGTGAGCTCACCTGATGGACCACAAAGAACCCTGATTTATGAACCTATAACTGGGTTTCCAATAAACATTTGTCAAAATAATATATTAGTTCAAACCAAAGCCTTCTTTATTTATTCATATAAAAGAGCACTTAACTTTCAACAAAGAATTGCCTATCATCAAAAACACTCTATAAATGAATCAAATTTATGAAGACATGGTTCTAGAGGGTGACCGTTCACAGACTACAGCTTATTTTAACTCTTTAGAGGATTTAGTGTTCTAGCTTGCTTGTTTTCATCATATTATTTCGTATCTTTACTTTCAAGTAATGTGTATTTTAATATTCACTTGTTAAGGTGCTTGTTACAGAGTGAATACAGTGGGTTTTAAAACATCCTTATTCAGTTGTGAAACTAGTATATCTATAGCAAGTATCATTCTATAACTACTTCAAATTGTTAGAATAATGTATTTTTATCTGTTCTTATTCAATGTACTTCTAAGTAAGAACAAAATGTATACTGCCCTCAAACTAGTTTGTAAATTGCTAAGGCTTCTGATGAGGAAATTGTTACTGATCTTTATTTTAAAATTTTTAACTGTTTTACTTTTTTACTCATTAACAGTTTAGCCTGTTTCTGTTGAAAATTCTTATTGATAAGTAAGATCTGTAATTTATACAGCATGTATTCCTTGGAGACTTCACTTTGTAGAGTACATTGTTACAAAGCACCATATGAAGCATTGTTTTAATGTTTAATAGTTACTATCTTCTTTTTTTATTATAGTATATAATATCTATAACATAAAATTTACCATTTTGACCAGTTTTTTATTTTAATTCCAGTTAGTTAACATGCAGCGTTATATTAGTTTCAGGTGTGAAACTAATGTAGTGATTTAACGATTCCATACATGACCCAGTGCTCATCACAAGTGCACTCCTTAATCCCCTCACCTATTTAACCCATCCCTCCACCCACCTCCCCTCTGGTAACCATCAGTTTATTCTCTGGGGTAACAGTGTTTCTTGATTTGCCTCTCTCTCTTATTTTCCCCTCTGCTTGTTTGTTTTATTTCTTAAATTCCACATATGAGTGAGATCATGTGGTGTCTTTTTCTGACTTACTTCACTTAGCATTATACTGTCTAGCTCTATCCATGCATTACAAATTGCAAGATTTCATTCTTTTTTTTATGACATTCTTTTTTATGATATCCGATTGTATATGTGTGTGTGTGTGTGTATGTGTATATATATATACATATATTACATCTTCCTTATCCATTCATATGTTGATGGATGTGTGGGCTGCTTCCATAATTTGGCTATTGAAAATAATGTTGCAGTAAGTATAAGGATGCATGTATCCCTTTGAATCAGCGTTTTTGTAAGTTTTGGTGGTGTGATTACTGGATCATGGGGTAGTTCTATTTTTATCTATTTGAGGAATGTCTGTACTGTTTTCCTCAGTGACTGTACCAGTTTGCATTCCCAACAATAGTGCAAGAGTTCTTTTTACTCCACATCTTCACCAATACTTATTGTTTCTTGTGGCTTTGATTTTAGCCATTCTGACAAATGTGAGATGATAGCTCATTGTGTTTTTGATTTGTGTTTTCCCAATGATGTGTGATGTTGAGTATCTTCTCACGTGTCTGTTGGCCATTTGTATGTCTTTGGAGAAATGTCTGTTTATGTCTTGTGACCATTTCTTTTTAAAAGATTTTATTTATTTATTTGACAGACAGAGATCTCAAGTAGGCAGAGAGGCAGGCAGAGAGAGAGAGAGAGAGAGGGAAGCAGGCTCCCTCTTGAGCAGAAAGCCCGATGTGGGACTCAATCCCAGAACCCTGAGATCATGACCTGAGCCGAAGACAGTGGCCTAATCCACTGAGCCACCCAGGAGCCATTAAAAATCTGACCATTTTTGGGCACCTGGGTGGCTCAGTGGGTTGAGCTGCTGCCTTCTGCTCAGGTCATGATCTCGGGGTCCTGGGATCGAGGCCCGAGTCGGGCTCTCTGCTCAGCAGGGAGCCTGCTTCCCTCTCTCTCTCTCTCTGCCTGCCTCTCCATCTACTTGTGATTTCTCTCTGTCAAGTAAATAAATAAAATCTTAAAAAAAAAATCTGACCATTTTTAATTGGGTTGTTTTTTGGGTATTGAGTTGTATAAGTTCTTTATACATTTTAGACACTAAATAATGGGTATGTCATTTGCAAATGTTTGCTCCCATTCAGTAGGTTGCTTTGGGTTTTCTTGTTTCCTTCACTGTATGGAAGTGTTTTATTTTGATGTTTATTTTTGCTTTTATTTCCCTTGCCTCAGGAGACATAGCTAGAGAAATGTTGCTGCAGCTGGTGTCAGAGATTATTGTCTGTACCGTCTTCTAAGATTGTTATGATTTCAGGTCACATATTTATGTCTTTAATCCATTTTGAATTTACTTTTGTGTATGGTGTAAGAAAGTAGTCTGGTTTCATTCTTTGGCATGTAGCTGTCCAGTTTTCCCAACACCATTTGTTGAAGAGACTATCTTTTTCCCATTGCATATTCTTTCCTCTTTGTTGAAGATTAATTGACCTTATACTTGTGGGCTTATTTATGGGTTTTCTATTGTGTTTTATTTATCTATGTGTCTGTCTTTATGCCAGTGCCAAACTGTTTTGATTACCACAGTTTTTAGTATATCTTGATATCTGGAATTGTGATACCTCTAGGTTTTATTTTTACTTTTCAAGATTGCTTTGACTATTTGGGCCTTTTGTGGTTCCATATAAATTTTAGGATTGTTTGTCTAGTCTGTGAACTAGAATGTTGTTGGTATTTTGATAGGGATTGCATTCAATCTGTAGATTGTTTTGAGTAGTGTAGACATGTTAATCATATTTATCATCAATTTATTAGCATGTCTTTCCATTTCTTTGAATTGTCTTGAATTTTTTTTTTTAAAGATTTTATTTATTTATTTAACAGACAGAGATCACAAGTAGGCAAAGAGGCAGGCAGAGAGAGAGAGGAGGAAGCAGGCTCTCCGCAGAGCAGACAACCCGATGCAGGGCTCGATCCCAGGACCCTGGGATCATGACCTGAGCCGAAGGCAGAGGCTTTAACCCACTGAGCCACCCAGGTGCCCCTGTCTTGAATTTCTTTAATCAATATTTTATAGTTTTCAGAGTATAAATCTTTCATTTCTTTGGTTAGTTTATTGCATTTTGCTTTTTGGTGCAATTGTAAATAGGATTGTTTTCTTAATTTTACTTTCTGCTGCTTCAATAATAGTGCCATAGATTTCTGTATTTTGATTTTCTATCCCGCAACTTTACTGAATGCATTGATTAGTTTTAATAGTTTTTTTTGTTGACTCTTTAGGGTTTTCTACATATAGTTTCATGTCACTTGCTGATAGTGAAACGCTTACTTCTTCTTACCGATTTGGGTGTCTTTTATTTCTTTTTGTTGTCTAATTGCTGTGGCTGGGACTTTCAGTACTATGTTGAATAAAAGTGGTGAGAGTGGATGGACATCTTTTCTAGAAAAATCTGTGATCAAGTCAGTCAGATCTGTGTCTTCATTTGTTACACAGGGACATAAAGGAATTTAGAAAATCCTTTTCTCACATACAAAGCCTTATTTTCAGGACTATTTCTTATCCTCATTGACTTGAAAATTCTATTTTGTGGTCCAAGTGATTACTAAATTTTATTTCTATTTTAATGTTGTAACAATCTTAGTACCACCCCAGTTTTCAAGAAAGGTAGATGATTTAGGATATCTGAAAGAGGAAAGTTGCTGATATACTTCAAAAAATATTCTTGCTATATGTAGATCAAGTGACTGTTTTAGTTAATCTGGTTTCTGTATGACAGTCTATAAATGAAGAAGGTTAGATGACCTCAAAAGAAAATGTGGCCTATGGCTATTAATAGTAACCTAGTAGTATCTAAAATGTTCCTTGGTTGTGTCCACTAATGGTATTCTGTGTGTAGACCTTCAGAGAACCCACTCAAACTTATCAAGCCCTATTTTTCTGAGATTTGGGTAAAGCAGAGGGTCCAATCCTGCTGTAGCATGAAACTTTTATACCTGGCAAAAAAGTAATTTTGGATATTGACAGATTTTTGCAAGACCTTTTATTTTTTAATTTTTAAATATTTTATTTATTTATTTGAGAGAGAGAGAATGAGAGAACGAAAGAATGAGAGAGGGAGAGAAAGAGAGAGAGTATGAGAGCAGGGAGGGTCAGAGGGAGAAGCAGACACCCACCCGGCTGAGAAGGACTTGATCCTGAGACTCCAGGATCATGACCTGAGCTGAAGGCTGTCTCTCAATCAACTGAGCCACCTAGGCACCCCTCTCTATTAGACTATAAGCAACTTGAGACCAGGACTGTGTTTTAATAGCTTTTGTATTTATAGAGTTTAGCATGATAACTGGAACTTCATAAATACTTAAGGCATGTTTGCTGTCTGTGTAGATTTTGCTAATATCAAACAAAAGAGTTGTGAAAGAGAACACAAAGGAAATGATGTTAATCTCTTTTTGCTTGGGATAATACCCCATGATAAAGGAACCTAATGATTCAGATTTCAACTTGTGTTGACCCTGAAAGGATTTTGAATGGCCCAGTTTAATAATAAGCAGGGATAGTGGGGAGAAGCAGATTTCTTGGCAGACTGATGTAGCATAAAATACCATGAAGTGTTTAAGCGAACAAGCCAGGAACCCTATAACATTTATGACACTGAAAAGAGTTTAAAAACATATGCTGTGTAAGGTTTCATTTGATGTACGGCAAATATTCTGAATTGTGATGTCTTCTGGACATAACATCATACTGAAATACCATGGCCACTCTTTTTTTATTCATACAAATATTTAAAAAATAAAAGAGATCTTGTGAGAAGGTGAGTAGAACAATTAGTCCTTTGATTTCTAATTTATGAATTATAAGCCTTAACTTTTTAAGACTTGAAAAATTTTTCAAATTTTTCCATTTATAACCAGGTTATAAGGGGGATAGTTTGGTATGAGAGTTTAAAGAATTTTAAAGAATTGTTGGTTCCAGTTAAATAATAGTTTTGAGAATTGATAGTATTTTCTTAATGCTATATCCATAGGTTTGATAGGAAATTAATAGATCATGGTAATATTAAAGTAAAGGTTATTTATGCATGTAAGATAATTTTTTTTAAAAGATTTTATTTATTTGAGAGAGAGCCTGCATGCAAGCATGAGGGTGGGGAACAGAGCCAGGGGCAGGCAGGGGCAAAAGGAGAAGAAACTGATTCCTCACTGAGCAGGGAGCCCAACTCAGGGCTCTTTCCCAGGACCTTGGGATCATGACCTGAGCTGAAGGCGGAAGCTTAACTGAATGAGCCACCCACGTGCCCCAAGGCAAATGTATTTTTGTGATAAACCTACATAGTAATTACTATAAGAGAGGTCTTGTTGCTTTGTTGAAGGCCCCAGTATTGTGATTACTGAGTGCTCAAAAATGTTCCCTAAGGTTATAAACAAATCTAGCCAATAGATATGGTGAGGCAAGCAGTTTATAAATGTCTTTGAGGGGTTTTAATTTGGGTTGCCCAACTGAAAAAGGAGCATTATTTGGCATGTCTACAGATACAATGGTATGCAGGGCAACAGGGCTATGGCCTAATTCAGCCAGAAAACATGCGTTAACAAATTGGCTCTGTCCATGATGAATTATGCCTGAAAGAAGTTAACTGAGTGCAATCTACTGGCTATGGCCATAGAGCAACACAGCTTTTTTTCTTCTTCCCTCCAGGCTGAGTTTTCTTTTAGCGCAGCACTTAACAAACACCACATGCAGAATTGGATGATCCTGATTGTTGTAAAATGGACTCAACTTGTACATTTTGGGAAAAAGAAGAAATGCTTGGATTACATCTTATATGTTAATTTTTTGGAATGTATGTGGATCAGACTCTGGGAAGGAAATTGATAGCTTCATGGTGAAATGTTGGCATACCATTTCTAACTTCTATTTCTCAGTTAAAAAGAGGAAGTATTCATAGTCAAAACACTGACTTATTTCCTACATACAAAGACAATGAATGGACAAAATGAGTGTGTCATTGTAATATTTGGAATCAAAGTCCAGCATGAAGTCAAGCTATTTAATTAGACCTTAAACCAGTTGGTTGCAATGGACTCATCATTTCTTTGTAATCTTTGTTAGGTTTAGTAAGAAAGCAGAGCTTGGCTGTTAGTACAGAGTCATCTTTATGTAGAATAGAAGTATGGAGATTTAAAATCTAGAGTACTGGTGTATTAGACATTATTTCATACCTTTTTCTTGGCATCTTTGAATAATAACTTTCTAATTATTTTTCTTTGCCCAAAGAATAGACACAAGTCACCTTTAATAGCACATTTGTTTATTGAGGTCATACCTCCAATTTCATGCTTGATTGAAGTTCTCAATTGATAATTTGCTAGTTTTCTAGATTAAACATTCCAATAAGACCTTACATTTCTAAGAAAAATAGCATAAGAACTGTGTTTCCAAAACATTTCTTATAGACTGGGCTAGGGTATTCTTCAGTAGCAAAGAATGCCCAAATTATCAGTGGCTTAACATAGCAAAGATTTAAGTCTCATTCATGCTACATGTCCACAAAGGATCTCTGCATAAGTTGACAGAGATTCCGTTTTGACAGATGCTTTCATGATTACATGGAAAAGGAACACGTTATATCATACCCTGACACTTAAATCTGCCACTTCATATCCATTCACATTTTATTGACCGAAGCAAGTCAATATTTTCCTATCCCAAAGTCTCAAAGATTTCTCCTATGTTTTCTTCTAGAAGCTCTATAATTTTCATATTAAGTCTATGAGCCATTTCAGGTATTTTTTGTGTTTAGTATGAGGTAAGAATTGATTTTCATTTTTTTCCCCCTGTATGGCTTTCCAGTTATTCCAGCACTATTTGTTTCATTGTTCTGGATCTTTTAATGTTCCATGTAAATATTATAATTAACCTGTCAGCCTTTACAAAGAGGCCCCCTTTACAAAGAAGCCTCCTAGGATTTTAATTAAGATTGCATTGAATCTTTTGGATCAGTTTAGGAAGAGATGATTTATATCTTAACCCTATTGAGTTTCCTAATATTTCCTCATCTGTATAGGTCTGCGGTTTTTCTCAGCAATGTTTTATAAATTCACTCTACACATTTTATTAAATTTATTATTAAATATTTAATTTTCATGCTAATCAAGTGGTATTATTTTCTCAATTTCTCTAATTGTTCATGCTAAGATATATAAGTACAACCGATTTTTAAACATTGATCATGTATCCTATAAACTTGCTAAATTCACTTGTTAATTCGAATGGCTTTTTCTTCATTGATTTCTTAGCATTTTTATGTCCACAATAATTTATTTTGCAATTTAAGACATTTCACCTTTTCCTTTTCAAACTGTATGCCTTTTGTATCTTTTTTTTTTTTTTTGCATTATTTCATTAGTAACACTTCAAACTGAATGTTGAATAGAAGTTGTTAGAGCCATTATCTTTGCATTGTTCCTGATCTTCAGAGGGAAAATACTGTCATTATTAAATAGGATGGTAGAAGCAGATTTAGTAGATACCTTTTATCAAGTTGAGGAAGTTTTCTTCTCATCCCAGTTTTCTGAGATTTGAAAATTATGAATGGTTATTGAGGTTTGTAAAATACATTTTCTATATTTATTGAGATGCTCAGATGTCTTTTCTCCTTTATTCTGATAATATGTGAATTTCATAGATTTTTTTTCACATGTTATACCAACTTTGTATTCTTGGGAAAATCCCACTTGGTCATAACGTATTATATTTTTTAGGTATGACTGGATTTTATTTGCTTATATTTTATTAAGATTTCTGCCTCTATGTACATGAAAAATATTAATCTTAAATTTTCTTTTCTTATAATGTCATTGCCTCTCAGAATTGTCTCAGAAAATCAGTTGAAAAGAGGTCTTTCCTCCTTTATTTCCCAAGTTCTTTCTAAAGAACTGATATTATTTGTCTCTTAAATATTTGAAATAATAATAATTACCTTGAATAAGTGAAGCTATCTGGGCCTGAAATTTTATTTGTGAGAATGGTTTAATTCTAAATCAATTTCTCTAATTGATATGGCATCTATTTAGAATATCTGTTTCTTCTATAACCAATTTTGGCAATTTGTTTAAATTTTGACTAAATTTCTTTCTCTTATTCTAAGTGTCTGTAGAATCTTCATGATTTTCCTTCTTTTGATACTAATTGAGTTTTTTCTTTAAACTGGAATTTCTTTTAAATTTTATCAGAATTTTCAAAGAACTAGTTTATATTTCATTGACTTTCCTCTTTTGTTTGTCTTGCTTTTGTTGTGATCCACTCTTAATTATTTTCTCTTACTTACTTGAGGTTTAATTTTCTTTTCTTTTTTTGATAATGGTTTCTTTTGTGTACAAAAGCTTTTTGGTTTGATGTAATTCCATTTGTTTATTTTTGCTTTTGTTTCCCTGGCTTTGGAATCAGATTCACGAAAATATCACTAAAATCAATGTCAAGGAGCTTACTGCTTGTCTTTTATTCTGGGAATTTTATGGTTTCAGGTCTTATATTCAAGTCTTTAACCCATTTTGAGTTTGTTTTTTTTTAATGTATGATTTAAGATTAGTTTAGTTTCATTCTTTTGCATGTTGCTATGCAGTTTTCCGAACACCATTTATTGGAGAGACTGTCCGTTCTCCATTTTATGTTCTTGGTCTCTTGGTGGTAAATTAATTATCCATATATGTGTTGGTTTGATTCTGAGCTCTCTATTTTGTTTCATTGATGTGTGTGTTTGTTTTTATGCCAATGTCATACTGTTTTGATAACTATGGCTTTGTAGTATAGTTCAAAATCAAAAATAGAAAATCAAAAGTACAATACTTTTGGCTTTGTTCTTTCTCAAGATTGCTTTAGTTATTTGTGATCTTTTGTGGTTCCATATAAATTTTAGAATTATTTGTTCTAATTCTGTGAAAAAGCCATTGGAATATTGATACAGATTGCTTTGAAACTGGCCTGCTTTGGGTAGTATGGACACTTAAACATATTACTTTTTCTATTCCAAAAGTATAGAATATCTTTCCATTTACTTGTGTCATCAATTTTTTTCATTACAGTCTTATAGTTTTTAGTGTATAGGTCTTTTATATCATTGGTTAAATTAATTCCTAGGTAGTTTATTCTTTTTGATTTCTTAATTTATTTTTCTGATAATTCATAGATATTAGTGGAATATTTTGTGAAATTTTGTGATTTCTTTCCTTGTTATATGTGAATTCAGATTTTTCATTTCTTCTTGAGTTAGTTTTGGTAGTTTGTGTCTTTCTAGGAATTTTTCTATTTTATTTTTCTAATTTGTTGGTATTCATTATATTCTCCAATAATCCTTTATATCTCTATGTGGTTAGTAGGAATGTTTTTCATTTTATTCATAATTGTAGTATTTTGAGTCTTTTCTCTTTTTCCCTTTGAGAAAAGTCTGCCAATATTATTTATCTTTTCTTTTTTTTTTTAAGATTTTATTTATTTATTTGACAGACAGAGATCACAAGTAGGCAGAGAGGCAGGCAGAGAGAGAGGAGGAAGCAGGCTCCCTGCTGAGCAGAGAGCCCGATGCGATGCGGGGCTGGATCCCAGGAACCTGGGACCATGACCTGAGCCGAAAGCAGAGGCTTTAATCCACTGAGCCACCCAGGTGCCCCTATTATTTATCTTTTCATAGACCCAATTTTAGGTTTCATTGATTTTCTCTATTTTTCTAGTCTTTATTTTATTATTTTAGCTATAACTTTTATTATTAGATTATTGGATGAAATTTTTAAAAATAGGCATGTATAGCTATAAAGTTACTCCTGAACACTGCTATTGGTGCATTCCATATATTTCGGCATGTTGCATATTCATTTACTTTCATATCAAACTGTATTTAAAATTCCCTTACGATATCTTTCTTAATTCATTGGTTAAAAGTACATTGAAGACATTAGGAGAAGGAAGGGAAAAATGAAGGGGGCTGGTGGAATCAGAGAGGAAGAGGAGCCATAGAGACTATGGACTCAGGGAAACAAACTTAGGGTTTCAGATCGGAGGGGATGGAGGGAGGGATTAGCCTGGTGATGGGTATTAAGGAGGGCATGAATTTCAATGAGCACTGGTAAGCAGACAATGAATCATGGAACACTACATTAAAAACTAATGAAGTACTGTATTGTGACTAACATAACATAATAATAAAAAAAGTACACCATTTAGTTCCCACATATTGTAAATTTCTCAAATTTTCTTTTCTGGATTTTTCCTCAGACTATTGTTGGAGAGTATGCTTTGTTTGATTTCAGTCTTTTAAAATTTATTGAGACTTGTTATATGGCCCAACATATTATCTATATTGGAGAATGTCCCATGTGCATTGGAGAATGTGTATTCTGCTGTTTTATAGATGCTTGTTAGGTCTAGTTAGTTTATATTGCTCAACTTGTGATTTCTTTGCTGATTTTCTATGTAGTTCTATCCATTTTTGAAAGTGGGATATCGAAGTCTCCAACTCTTATTAAATTGTCTATTTCTTTTTTCAGTGCTGGCAGTTTTACTTCATGTAATTTGGGATGGCTGTTGGGTGCATACATATGCATATATATTTATAATTGCTGTATCTTCTTGATGGATTCATGCTTTTATCATTATAAATGTCTTTCTTTGACTTAAGTAACAATACTTGTGTTAAAGTCTAATTTGTCTTATATTAGTGTAGATGCTCTGGTTATCTTTTGCTGACAATTTGCATTGTATATATTTTTCCATCATTTTACTTCTAGCATATTTTTATCTTTGGAATTGAAGTGTCATGTAGTCACTATATAGTTAGATTCTTTCTTTCTTTGTTTTTAGAGAGGGAGAGGGAGGGGTGAGAGGCAGAAGGAGAGGGAAAGAATCTTTTTTTTTTTTTTGGTAAAACAGATTTTTAAAAAATTATTTTTATTAACATATAATGTATTCTTTGCCCCAGGGGTACAGGTCTGTGAATCATCAGGCTTACACATTTCACCATAATCACCATAGCACATACCCTCCCCAATGTCCATAACCCAACCACCCTATCCCTACCCCTCCCCACCCCCAGCAACCTTCGGTTTGTTTTGTGAGATTAAGAGGCTCTCCCTCCTGATCCCATCTTGTTTAATTTTTTCCTTCCCTACCCTCAACACCTCCCCGCTGTGCCTCTCAAATTCCTCATATCAGAGAGACCATATGATAATTGTTGGAAAGAGAGAATCTTAAGCAGGCTCTATAGCCACTGTGGAGACTGACTTGGGGCTCAGTCCCACAATCCTGAGATCATTACTTAAGCTGAAATCAAGATTTAGACACTTAAATGACTGAACCACCCAAATGCCCCTTGGTCATGTTTTTAAGATCAAGTCTGCCAATTTCTGACTTTTAAAGGCAGAGCTTCATCTATTTACATATAATATAATATTGTTAAGGTTAAAATTTATACTTTCCACTTTACTGTTTGTTTTTTATATTTCTTCCCCCCCTTAGTTCCTTCATTAATGCTGTCTTTTGTGTAAAATAGTTATTTTCTAACATATTTTAATTCCCTTGTAATTCTTTTGGTATATATACCTATAATCTTTTTAAATTTGACTATACTTGACACACAGTGTTACATTAGTTTTGAGTGTACAGTACAGTTATTCAACATCTCTAGGTGTTATGCGGCTCCCTTCTGTTATCATTCATTGCTGCTACAGTATCAATGACTATATTCCCTATGCTGTACCTGTTATTACTATGACTTATTCATTCTATAACTGGGAGCCTATATCTCCTACACCACTTCCCTTTTGCTCATCCTCCCTTTCCCTCTGGCAACCATCAGTTTGTTCTCTTTATTTATAGGTCTGATTCAGCTTTCTGGGTTTTTTTATTCATTTGCTTTGTTTTTTAGATTCCACATACGAGTGAAATTATATGGTATTTGTCTTTCTTAGTCTGACTTATGTTACTTTGAATAATACCCTCTAGGTCTATTCATTTTGTCTCAAATGGCCTGATTCCATTCTTTTTTTTTTTAGGCTGTGTATTTATTCCATGTGTATATGTGCGCGTGCACATACACACACACACCCCACATTCATTTATTGATAAACAATTAGATTGCTGAAGTATCTTGCATAATGTTGCAATAAACATAGGAGTGTACATACTTTTTTGGATTAGTGTCTTCATTTTATTTGGGTAAATATCCAATAGTGCGATTATTACATTAATTATTTCTATTTTATTTTTTTGAGGAAACTCCATACTGTTTTCCACAGTGGCTGTACCAATTTACATTCCCACCAACAGGGCACAAGGGTTCCTTTTTCTACATATTTCTTGCCAACACATGTTATTTCTTTTTTTATTTTAACTATTCTAACAGGAGTAAGGTGATATTTCTTGGTGGACAAATTCAAGTGTGATCAAATACATGCAAGCATTTTGAGTGGAGTCTTCTAGGGAACCACCACACAGATAAAATATTAGTTCTTGAGAATGAATTTTGTTCTATTCCTTCTGTAACTGGGAATGTGAGCTGTGAATTTTTTCAAGACTAACTGGGCTGGGGCATGGGACTAGTCCAAATTAAAACAAAGCTCAATTTCTTACTGAGATTTAGCTGTTTTTCTTTTTTTCTTTTTTCTTTTTTTAAAGATTTTATTTATTTAACAGAAAGAGATGACAAGTAGGCACAGAGAGAGAGAGAGAGAGAAAGAGAGAAGAGAGAGAGACTGGAGGAAGCAGGCTCCCTGCTGAGCAGAGAGCCCGATGCGGGACTTGATCCCAGAACTCTGAGATCATGACCTGAGCCAAAGGCAGAGGCCCAACCCATTGAGCCACCCAGGCACCCTCGCTGTTTTTCTTGATTGGATGCTTCCCAGATTGCTATAAGCCTTTTACAAATTTCCAGAGTTCTGAAAAAGTTAATTTTGACAGGTTTTGGGCTCATTTTTGGTTGCTTTTATGGAGGGCCAAACTTATGGAGGTCCTTACTCTGCCAATTTTGTGGTCGTCACTCTGCAATCAGTTTTGATCTTAGGAAACACTAATGTTGACATCCAGTTAAGTGAAGTATTATCCCCTCACCCCAGATTCTATTATTTATTCTATCTGTATTCATATCCATATTGTAGACGAGTACTACAAAAAATTGCCCTCAGTTATCATGGTTATATTTTGAATTTCTTCAAAAAATTTGTGGAAATTTGTTTTCTTTCTTGCTATATAAGGAGTTATACAGTATGTTCATTTTTCCCCTCTTGGTCCAAAGCTTAAAATATTTACTATTTGGCCCTTTACAGAAAAAGTTTGCTGACTTCTGTTCTAATTCAAAGTCCAGGGATTTCGTTCTATGTTTCTTCTAGAAGTTTTATAGTTTCTGGTTTTCCGTTTAGATCTATGATCCATTTTGAGTTAATTTTTTTTATTGAAGATATGGATCCACATTTTTTTTTTCTGTATGGATATGCAGTTGTTCCATCACACTTTGTTGAAATAACTACTTTTCTCCACAATATTGTCTTTGCACCTTTGTCACAAATCAGTTTGTCTATATGTGGGTCTATTTCTGGGACTGTACTCTTTTCCTTTGATCTGTTCCTCTTTTTTTTTTATAATTTTTTATTTTTTATAAACATATATTTTTATCCCCAGGGGTACAGGTCTGTGAATCACCAGGTTTACACACTTCACAGCACTCACCAAATCACATACCCTCCCCAATGTCCATAATCCCACCCCCTTCTCCCAAACCCCCTCCCCCCAGCAACCCTCAGTTTGTTTTGTGAGATTAAGAGTCACTTATGGTTTGTTTCCCTCCCAATCCCAGATTCTTTCATTTATTCTTCTCGTACCCACTTAAGCCCCCATGTTGCATCACCACTTCCTCATATCAGGGAGATCATATGATAGTTGTCTTTCTCTGCTTGACTTATTTCGCTAAGCATGATACGCTCTAGTTCCATCCATGTTGTCGCAAATGGCAAGATTTCATTTCTTTTGATGGCTGCATAGTATTCCATTGTGTATATATACCACATCTTCTTGATCCATTCATCTGTTGATGGACATCTAGGTTCTTTCCATAGTTTGGCTATTGTGGACATTGCTGCTATAAACATTCGGGTACACGTGCCCCTTTGGATCACTACGTTTGTATCTTTAGGGTAAATACCCAATAGTGCAATTGCTGGGTCATAGGGCAGTTCTATTTTCAACATTTTGAGGAACCTCCATGCTGTTTTCCAGAGAGGTTGCACCAGCTTGCATTCCCACCAACAGTGTAGGAGGGTTCCCCTTTCTCCGCATCCTCGCCAGCATCTGTCATTTCCTGACTTGTTGATTTTAGCCATTCTGACTGGTGTGAGGTGATATCTCATTGTGGTTTTGATTTGTATTTCCCTGATGCCGAGTGATATGGAGCACTTTTTCATGTGTCTGTTGGCCATCAGATGATATGATACTATATGTGATCTGTTCATCTTATATTTATGCCAGTACCATGCTGTTTTGAGTACTACAGCTTCCTAATAATTTTTGAAATAGGTAGTGTAAGTTCAACTTTATTATCACTTTTTCCCCCAGAATTGTTTGGCTATTCTAGGTGTAGCATTTCTTTAGGTCTTTAGCACTGTTATATGCAATTTAGAATTTGTTTGTAAATTTCTGTAAGAAAGCCTTGCTGAGATTTTTATCGGGATTGTGTTGAATATATAGATCAATTTGAGAAGAGTTTACATTTTTTTTTTAAAGATTTTATTTATTTATTTGAGAGAGGGAGAGATAGCGAGCAAGAGTTGCGGGGGGAGATTAGCAGAGGGAGAAGGAAAGGCAGGCTTCCCACAAACAGGGAACTCGATGCGATCATGACCTGAGCGGAAGGCAGATCCTTCAACTGAACCACCCAGGCAACATGAGGAGAGTTTACATTTTAACAATATTGAGTCTTTAGACCTGTGAACAAGGCATATCTCTTCATCTGTTTTTCTCTCAGTAGTATATTATTTCTAACTCCAGGGTCTTGGAGGACTACACATACTGTAGTACTAAACATAAGCATGGGAGACCTGATTTTTGATCTAGGTTCTCTGGTTTTAAATTTCAGCTTCACTATTGAATACACTGTAGCTCCGTGCATTTCCCTGAAAATGGCAAGATTTCATTCTTTTTTTTTTTTTGATAGCTGAGTAATATTCCTGTGTGTGTGTGTGTGTGTGACATCTTCTTTATCCATTTATTAGTTGATGGACATTTGAGCTCCTTCCATAATTTGACTGTTGTTGATAATGCTGCTATAAATATTGTGTATGTACCCCTTCAAATCTGTATTTTTGTATCCTGTTAGTGCAATTGCTGGGTTGTAGGGTTGTTCTTTTTACCTTTTTGAGGAATCTCCATACTTTTTTCCAGAATGACTGCACCAGTTGGTATTCCCACCAACAGGGCAAGAGGGTTCCCTTTTCCCTGAGTCCTCACTAACCCCTTCCTGTGTTGTTAATTTTAGTCCTTCTGACAGGTGTGAGGTGGTATCTCATCATGGTTTTGATTTGTATTTCCCTGCTGATGAGTGATGTTGAGCATTTTTTCATGTATCTGTTGGCTATCTGGATGTCTTATTTGGAAAAGTGCCTATTCATGTCTACTGCCCATTTCTTAACTGGTTTCTTTGTTTTTTGGGTTTTGAGTTTTATAAGTTCTTTATAATTAAAAGTTTTATTTGATGTTCCTTTCCTAGTTCCTTTAGGTGCAAGGTTAGGTTGTGTATATGAGACTTCTCTTGCTTCTTGAGGTAGGCCTGTATTGCAACATATTTCCCTCTTAGGACTGCATTTGCTGAACCAAAATGGGATGATTGTTAAATGAAATTAAATGATATTATGTATGTAAAGGTCTTAGCATACACCTTGTATATTGCTTTTGTTATTAAATGAAAATTGGGAGACAATTAGGAAAATATAAGGTATAGTAAAGTTGTGGTAGATATGTTACCCATGGATAGCAAACAAGGACAAGGAATTATAAAATATATTCCTTTCTCTAAAAATCATAGTTTTTATAAGAGTTTTTATATGGTAGCCAAATCTAGTATATGTAATTGCCAAAATATATTTTGAATCAGTTTACATTTCTCCATCTCTGCTGCCCTTTTCTTAGATCACTATCATTTCTCACATAAATGACATCATCATTTCTTGCATAAACAACAATCCAGCTGGTGTTTTTTTGGTTTTATCTCTTTTCAGTTGATTTCCACATACTAATGACAACAAATGGTTTTAGAAATGTAAATAGGTTTATGTTCTTAGCTTAAAACACTTGACTAGTTTTCCTTTGTATTTATAAATAAAATCAAAACTTTGTGTTATGGACTACAGATCTTACATATTCTATCCTATGATAAACCTTTCTAATTTCAATGTTATTTTTCCTTATTATACTGTATCTACTATACCCTCCTCTCAGGTTTTAGGTGTCATAGTCTTGTATGCTTTTTATTTAGGTCATCTGCTTGTGATGAGGGATAGAAGCAGAAAACTGTACACCTTTAGCCCAGAAGGATGACCTATATAGCCTGAGTAATTTTAATAAGGATCAGATGCATGCTAGTTTCTACATTCTTTAAGGGTCTCATGACTGCCTGTACATCTCACTGATAATATCAGGCTGAATGATAAACATCAGAGAAATCTTGCAAAAGTTGTTTTATGAGTAGAAATTCAAGGAGAACATTTATTATCTATTACTCCCTGCACATCCCCTCCCCTTTGAGCACTAAGCATATAACCACCAACTTTGTACAGAAAAAGTGCAGCTCTTTCTGCTCATGGGTCCTATTCTTATGCTACTTAAATAAACTTACTAGATCACACCATAAAACATCTGAAGAATTCTTTGTTGACCATTGAGCTCAACAATTCCAAAATATTTTTAGTGGCTCAGACAGGGACAATGGAGTGAATCCAAAAGAATCAGTGCAATTTGGCAAGTCTTCGTTACTACCAGTCTTTTTTACCTGTTCTTTCTCTTTTTTTCAGAGATGTCCTGAATAGTACAACCCTTCAAGATTTGTCTTGCCCAAGTGCTCTGGAAAGAATGTCTTTCTTGGGGCTACAATATGGAGAAGGACAAATTCCTGCCACCCAGGCAGATAGCAGCACCTTGGCTGTAATGGTGTTGGTTCAGAAATCAGGACCTCCCTCTTTTTACTTGTTCTTTTAATATTTGTATTCTTCTAAGGTAATGGGTGGCCAGATATGTCATTAGGACAATCGCCTATCTTAAAACTCCTATGTAAGTCTTCCTCCTGAAAAGCCCAGTGTAATATCTTGCTGAGCATAAAATCTAAGATATGTCTGACCGTGTGCTTCCCAAAAGGACCAGTTGGAGCTTTTACCCAGTTGGGGTACTCATCCAACTGGGGACCACTCCTTTGAGACTGGATCATTGATAAAGCTCATAGGAAAGTTGTCTGGATTAGGTAGGAGTTCCATACTTCAAGATTTTTCATGTCTCTCATTTGCCCTTACCCATGGCCTATTTAGTGTTTTTGGTCCTGCTTTCAGATTGAAAGGACTTCTAACTTAGATATGTGATAGTTAATATGATATAAAATAGCTGCCTGTTCTTAACAAAGGCCAGTACTCTACCCCATTAATACTAGATAAAGAGGCTTACAAAGGATATTATTTTTGGTCACCAAACATATCAACAACCCCAAAATGTAATACCCCAATCTTTGGGCCAGTCCATTCACTGGCACCTGCTGTAGTCTAGAATGCAGTGGGGGAACTGAAGGGACATAGCACAAAGTTTCAGAGTGGTTAGGAAAGAGGGATGCCTCTTGCCACTCTGAATCTCAGGAACTTTCAGCAATATATCTGATGGGACACCGTTTAGAAGCAGAGGCGAATTTTGGTAATGGACTCCTAGTTAGTTAACATGCTGTCCTCATTTTATAAGAATTAACTGTGGGATCAACTTTCTTGATCTCAAAGGATTCCTTTTCAGGCTATCTCCTAGCACATTGGAGTCAATTTGGATTTAGAGAAAAAGCAGCCCAAGCTGTTGGGCTATAAAAGATAGAACCTCCCCCTCCCCCCAGGGTGTCCAACTCTCTTGTAAACAGGTTGCTGCAAAGATCCTGTACCTGCCTCCTGCTATTTTTGCTGAGTCATATGTGTGCTCTGTTTGCTCCTTCTTTTGTGTGTTTGATCTGGAATATATCTAGAGAGTACTGGATGAATGTTGCTTGACTTTTGTCATATGGGATTTTCTCCCTCATTCATTTCCTGGTTAAAGGCTATAATAATTGGAGCCAATTGTCTGGTCAGTTCTACCTTGGAATGGGGACTTGAAGGAGAATTCCAAAGCATCTGCCAAAATTCCTTTTGTTTTGGGAAGGTTCTCTGTCTTTTCTGCCCTGACATGGACTGCCTGTTTTTATTTTTGTTGGTGGGAAGAAAATGTATCTCTTCATCTGTTTGACCTGACAAATTTTAGGGCTGGGAGTCTTCTTTCTTTGCCCTCTGGCTTTTATTTGCCTCCAGCCTTGCTGGCAGCATATCAACTCTTCTGCCTCCTGTTCTCCTTCCTCCTATTTCTGCATTATCATAGGTACAGCTTGCAAAACTGGCTCCTATACCATCCTCCATGCCTCTGGCACTGGTGACTCCTATTCCTACTACCATCACTATCACAGAGCAAAGGGCATCCCAAACTGTTGGGTCACCTCCTTATGAGGTTCAAGCTGGAGCATCTCCTGAATCAATATGAAAGGGTCCAATGCTTCCCTTGGCTTAAACTTCCCACTTCATTTCCTCACAGGTGCCTCTGGTAAAAATTGACAGTGTGGAACAAATTGATTGACTTTTAGTATACAAGGTGCAACATATTCAGTATTTAAACTAATTTAAGATTGCTAGTTTAATTAAGATATACATGTCTTTAGATTTATCAGCATTTACTATAAAACTTTCATTCTTCCAAAGTTTACTAAAGATCAGTCAAATAATTTCCTATTATCTCTGTTTCAATTTGTCAGCAAAAAGAAGACTTAAATTATGGTTAATTTGTCTGTCTCATAAGAGTGTTCATGGATAATTGTTAAAAGGTTGAATAAATTAAAAGTTTTATCAGCAAAACTTTTAAATAGCTTTCATAATTTTTAGTAACCTGAACTTTGAAGTTTTGCTAAATTAAAAAATTCAATTGAATGCATTGGATATCTAAGTCTTTTCCAAACAAGATAAAATACTAAAGCACTGGTTACTGAATGTAGGTTTACCTGCTTTGGCTTCTTATTGTAGAGAAACTGAGGATATTTGGGTGTGCTGATAAATATGCTTTATGCTTTACTGAAAGATTGTACTATGGAAAAACACATTTTACTGAAATTATGAAATGTATTCATGAGTTTCAGATCTAAAAGGCTCTGGTGTAACAGTTCACAATTGGTTACTACTTAATTTTCACTGATGCTTAGGTTTCTAAGAGTTAAAATTCGCTCAATGTAATTAAGACTGATGAAAATAAGGAAAGCAAATCTGTATGTAGGAAAATAGGAGATATTTGAGAAAGGTATAAGTAATGGAAATACATTTTGTTGAGAGAAAAATAAGGCAATTTTTTTCTAAAATGAGGCTGGAGAGAAAATGCTTAGGACGAAATCTGAATTAAAAAGGTGGCTTTGAAGGGAAATCTTTGGAAAAGATTTTTTTTTTAACCTTCAAATGCCTTTATTGGAGGAAGAATGAAATTATCCATAAAATTTAATAATCTTTTTGTTTATTTTTTCAATTTTTTTCAGTATTCCAAGATTCATTGTTTATACTCCACATCCAGTGCTCCATGCAATACGTGCCCTTCTTAATAACCACCACTAAGTTCACCCAACCCCACACCTCTTCCCCTCCAAAACCCTCAGTTTGTTTCTCAGAGTCCACAGTCTCTCATGGTTTGTCTCCCCCTCCGATTTCCCCCAACTCACTTCTACTCTCCAATTTCCAATGTCCTCTGTGTTATTCCTTATGCTCTACAGCTAAGTGAAACCATATGATAATTGACTCTCTCTGCTTGATTTATTTCACTTAGCATAATCTCCTCCAGTCCCATCCATGTTGATAAAAAGTTGTGTATTCATTCTTTCTGATGGAGGCATAATATTCCATTATATATATGGACCATATCTTCTTTATCCATTCATCTATTGAAGGGCATCTTGGCTCTTTCCACAATTTGGCAACTGTGGCTATTGCTGCTATGAACATTTGGGTACAGATGGCCCTTCTTTTCACTACATCTGTATCTTTGGGGTAAATACCCAGTAGTGCAATTGCAGGGTCATAGGGTAGTTCTATTTTTAATTTCTTAAGGAAATCTCCACACTTTTCCAAAGTGGCTGTACCAACTTGCATTCCCACCAATAGTGTAAGAGGGTTCCCCTTTCTCCACATCCTCTTCAATACTTGTTTACTCTCTTGTTAGTTTTGGCCATTCAAACTGGTATAAGCCGTCCCTTTGAGATCAGGAACATGACAAGGATGTCCACTCTCACCACTGTTGTTTAACATAGTACTAGAAGTCCTAGCAACAGCAATCACACAACAAAAAGAAATAAAAGGTATTCAAATTGGCAAAGAAGAAGTCAAACTCTCTCTTTGCAGATGACATGATAACTCTATATGGAAAACCCAAAAGACTCCACCTCCAAACTGCTAGAACTCATACAGCACTTCAGTAATGTGGCAGGATACAAAATCAATGTACAGAAATCAGTTGCTTTCTTATGTAATTTTATGTGTGGTCAGGACTGAGGTTGAAATTAATGGATTTTAAAAGTACACTGATACAAGAAATTCTGCTTTTCTCTTTGTAAAAAGGACAAAGTTTTCTTGGATTGATAGTCTGCTCTTGGTAAAGAAAATATAAACAAAGGTTTTTTTCTTTATTTGCCTGGAAAAACAAAAGTTCTTGTGGTTTGTCTTTATCAGGTCTTAGATTACTTAAGAAAGTTAAAGTCTTAGTGTTAAAGGAGCTAAGTTTTGCTAATAACCAAATAACTTCCTGTAGAATCCCTTATTGTCACCTTTGTTAAATATAAATACTAAATTTATATTCGTCTGTAATCCTATTTAGGTATGTGCTTTAAAACTTTCTAAGGTTTTTAACAAACCTCCCAAGATTTAAATGGTAAATGAAATCTTTCTGACTAATTAGGTTTGTTTTATTTGGTATGTTAAGTTACTTGGAAAGCACTGTTAAACCAATAATAATAAGCCTTAGGTTGTATTGTAAGGGTAAATGCTCTAACTCTTCTAGAAAATATATGAAATTCCTGAAGTTTTACTATGTCCTGGTATAAGTTCATTACTTAAATTACTGAAATGTGTGTCACAGAAATAACCAGAATTTCTTTATTTTATTTTATTTTATTTTATTTATTTATTTGACAGAGAGAAATCACAATTAGGCAGAGAGGCAGGCAGAGAGAGAGAGAGGAGGAAGCAGGCTCCCTGCAGAGCAGAGAGCCCGATGCGGGGCTCAATCCCAGGACCCTGAGATCATGACCCGAGCCGAAGGCAGCGGCTTAACCCACTGAGCCACCCAGGCGCCCTGAGAATTTCTTTTTTCTTAAATTTTTATTTATTTATTTTTAAATTTTCAGCGTAACAGTATTCATTGTTTTTGCACCACACCCAGTGCTCCATGCAATCCGTGCCCTCTCTAATACCCACTACCTGGTTCCCCCAACCTCCCACCCGCTGCCCCTTCAAAATCCTCAGATTGTTTTTCAGAGTGCATAGTCTCTCATGAATAACCAGAATATCTTTGTCACTTGTCACTTTCATTATAATGAATTCTCATATCAGATCTTTAACCATGTCCATTCTGACTTTTGTTTTGTTTTTGTTTTGTTTTGTTTTGTTTTGTCATCTATACTTACTTTTCTGGACTAGAAGTCCTAGCAACAGCAGTATGTGTTGCAGTATGTGTTTCATTTCAAGAAGATTCATAAAATAGACTTTTGACAAATACAGGTTTTTGATATCTGTAAAATCATAATGCTGAACTGGGTAAGAATTTCCAGAACTAATGGGAAAACTTCATTCAAACAGAACAAAAATTAACAACATAGGACTGAAGAATTAAGGAAGATGGTTATAGTATTTTATGACTCTTGTAAACATTGCTGGTTCTTTAATGTTTTCCCTTCTAGTTTTAGGGAAACTTTCTCTTAAGATATCCATGACTTATAGAAATATAATAAAATATTCATTTGTGAACAAATTGAAACATCTATTTTGCCTACCCATACCTTCCAGAATTCAGAAACTGTCAATGAGTATTCCTTTCTTTCATGGGAATTATAATTATTTTCATAAGTTCAGTGAGAATCTGTTCTCCTTGTAACACCATTGGAAACATTGCTTATATTACCAAGGTTTCGACTGGAATGTCATATTTGAGAGAGATGTGCATAGACTCAGGTATGACCAGACAGTTTTAAGGAATTAAGGTTGACTTTATGGAGCCAATAAAACCCCTTGAGAATATTGACCTGATACCTTGCTTACAGAGTTCTCACCAGCCTTACCAGGTGAATAAAGAATGTTACTTCATGGCAGGTGCAGGAAACCTTGGGATATTTTGGGGACTTCAAGAAGAGAAATATACCAAAATCCACAGGTTTTGCAGGCAAGTCTGACAACAAATATTTGGCTTGGATCTGACCTTGAGAGGCTATTAAAAGTTCAATCTAGAGATTCTTTATGAAAAAAAGTTCTGGCAAAGCAGATTTTAAGTGATTTTAGTGATCAAACACTATTCTTGCTAAGCTTATATAAATAATTAGGCCAGGTTTGTTGAAATTGGACTTATTTTACAAATAATTTAGTCTTGATTTGGCTATCTCTAGAAATAAAGATGAATTGAGTGAGAAATTATGTTTCAATTAATGCATCTATATGGATATTAGATTCTAGATTTGATTGTCTTTAAATATTTGTTGTTTGCCTAAGTTATACAACTGGAGATAAACTTCAGAGAGATTGCCATAATAGCCCATATATATATATATATACATGATTATTCTGCTTGTATCTCTGTGGGTATCAATAAAAGGTACCCCATGGGCATATGATTATTTAAGCAACTGGACAATGGGATGGACTCTCCAACAATTGTGTAACCCAGCTGTCATCTTGATCAATTCTTTGTGGCTGGGATAACAAAATTGTTCCTTTAGAGTCAGTGTATACCCCATGCAATAGGGTTAACTATGAACATGTGGAGATAATGGATGGCCTCACCTTCCTTAAAATTGGATTGGGAAAATTCACTTGGGGATGCCCTTATCTGGCAGGACACGTCATCTCCTACTTGCGAGTAATTTCTTGTAATTAGGATATTGTTAAGGCTAGACATCAGATAAAGAAAGCTTAATGGTTTTATTCCTTAGCTGTATTTGTCCTGGGAGCCACCTTTATTGATGTAAAATTACAAATAGAGTCTTTAGTCAAGCATACAGTGGCCACCTTTAACCAAACCCAACATGAAGTCACCCCAATACCAGCACATATAGGGATATTTCTGTTACTAAAAGGAATGCTCCTTCCTGGCCTATGGCAAATGTTTCACAAGACTTTCTAGGACATAAGAAGCTTTTTTTCTATTTATCCTTGGACTATCAAAATTTTAAGTGAATATGCCAACCTACAGATAGGCTGATGACAACAAATTCCCTGGCCATGTAGTCCTTCCTATAATATACCCAGGAAAGATTATATCAAATATGGAATGGATATATGTGGCTTAATCCTACACTAGGACAACTAAGCCAAAGGGATTTTTTTTATGTTGGAAAGAGAAAAAACATATCCTTGATTTATAGCCCAGAGATACTCACCAAATGGGATACCTACCTGCAGAAGCCTGTGACCATACCATTATTTTATAGGCACCTGATTGGTTTACTACTGACTGGACAAGGCAACCAGACATCAGATGGTTAACACCTAATGGAACACAGTGGTAATGTGGATCAAATTTGTGGTCATGGATTCCACCAGGCTGGATTGAAACATGTACTATAGGTCATAATTGGATGCATGGCTCTGGCACTAAGACTACCATAAGTCCAGCTAATCTTCCACATGTAACATAATGATGGACAGGATCCATATTATGTTGGTATGACCATCTATCTGACATTGATTTTTCTTCTATCAGTAGGTCATATGGCATATGGAGGCCCTTGATAAATATACAGTTGGGGCCTTAAATGACTCAAATAGCATTACATTATTAAACACTAAAGTGACGCAAATGTGTAAAGCCTTTCTACAAAATAGAATGGCATTATATATTTTAACAGCAGCACAAGGAAGAACATGTGCTATTATTAAAATGGAATGTTGTGTCTACATTCCAGATTATGATAAAAAGATAACAAGATTACTTACTGATATAAATAACCAAATTGGTGCTTTTAAAGGCCCTACATAACACATAATTATTGGTTAAATTTCTTGTTGGGAGGTGGACTACAGTTTATCTATAGGATTTCTTTGTCATACTTCTTATTTTTATTATAGTTTTAATCTTAATATGTTGACTCTTTTACTTTGTTATCTCCTATTATTGAGATACTTGCAAGGACTTCCTGACTCCTTTGCCCAGCTGACAGATAATCCTCATGACTCAAAACAAATTCACTCCAATGTCCACTCTGCACTCTACAGCAATGGCCTTCCATAATAGTTATTTGTAGGGACAGATAGTGACCAATTTTTTAGTTACAGGGATATCTTTACAACCCCTGTCAGCTTGAAGAAGTTCAAGAGGATGGGCCCTTCATCCTCCAACAACCTTAAAGATCTAAGGACCAAAAATTGGTCAGGGGGAAATTATGAGGGATAGAAACAAAATAATGGACCAGCTAGCCTAAATGCCAGGAAATGCTTCAAGCCCAGCTCCTGTGTAACCTGCCCCCAAGCCCAGCCCTGCCTTCAGAGGAGTCCTGGGGCCACCTCTGGTCACAAGGACAGTGCACCAGGCCTCAGGGAAGTCATGTGGTTGGCAGAGGTGGCCAAGGCTTCCTCACCTGCATCCTGGGAACTTGGACAGCCACTGGCCTGTGTCCTTGAGATTGCTCTCTCATATTCAAGACAATTCAGTACCAAGAGAAAACACTGGAGATATAGTGGTGAGTGAAGAAAAAGCACAAGGGCAAAGACTGGAGACATTCCTTGACTGTGATTTAGGGAGAAAAGCAAGCTGTTGGACTTCGAGGATCAAAACACAAGTTTTTGCACATCAGCATTCCCCACCATGCTGTGCATTTATCAGTCACTTAAAAAACATATATTAGAAAAAAGATGGTAGAGGAGTAGAGGACCCTATTTCAACCAGTTCCCTGAATTGAGCTGGATATCTACCAGACCACTCTGAACACCCACAAAATCACCATGAGATGTAGAGATCTGGATCTCTACAAACATTATCTCTGGTGGTTGTTCTTGAGGTATGAAGCGGGAAGCCGTGATTCTGTGGGCAGATATCAGAAGATAAACAGAAGGGGGAGGGAGACTTCATGAACTTGCTCAGGAAGGCAAAAGTCTCCCATTCTGGGGACTGGGCACAGACTCACTGGTAATGGCAGGGAAAGAACTTTAGGACAGCTCCCCAGATTGTAGCCTGGAGCTACAAGGGCACATGTGCAACCCGGAGGCAACTTGCAGTTTCAGAAGCACAAAGGGCAGAGACATGCATAAACCTGAGAGCAAGGGCTGGGGGTGTTGCTGTGGGGCACACAACCCAGGAGGCTGCAGATTTTAGCAGCATGGACAGAAAGGGAGATAATGTGGGCTGGAGAGCTCAGTGATGAGCAGATTTCTCTGTTCTGAGGCAGAGTTTTGGATATGGTCATATCTGCTTTGACTCTTAGAAGAGACTCAGAAAGCTGCCAGGGAAGGCCACCAGCGAACAAAAGCCCCCCCAAACTGGTTTTCAATAAGCCTACCCCCCCAACAGGGGGCAGGGCAACTCTGCCCAAACAGGGTCGCCCAAGTAACAGTGCCACAGTACCCTCCCACTGGAGATAGGCTGGAAGAATAAAAGGTTGACAACCCTAAGGTCCCTATAAAACAGGTGTATTTTGCTTGGGTTGTGGTCAACACTTTGGACTCTGTACATTCCCTCAACCACCCCACAACAGAATGACTAAGAGGAGGAACTCCTAACAAAGGAAAGAAACAGAGACTGTGGCCTCTGCCACAGAACTCATGGATATGGACATAACCAAGACGTCAGAAATAGGTTTCAGAGTAACAATTATGAAGGTGATATCTAGGCTTGAGAAAAATATTAATGACAGTACAGAATCTCTAAGGGCAGGAATGAGATTTAATCAGGCTGAACTTCAAAATCCTATGAGTGAAATGTAGTCTAAACTGGATACTCTCACTGCCTGGGTGAACAAGGCAGAAGAATGAATGCTAGCTAGAGGATAAGATGATAGAAAAGAAGGAAAGTGAGGCAGCATGGGAAAAACAAATTAAACCCCAAGGGATCAAACTGAGAGAGATTAGTGTCTCAATAGAACATTCTAATATCAGAATTACTGGGATCCCTGAGGGGGTGGAAAGAGAGAAGTCCAGAAGATATATTTGAGCAAATCTTAGCTAAGAACTTTCATAATTTGGGGAAGGAAACAAGCATTCTTGTCCAAGATGCAGAGAGAACTCCTCCCATGATCAATAAGAACATACTGACACCACGGGATATAATAGTACAATTCACAAATCTTAGATTCAAGGAAACAATCTTGAAAGCAGCGAGGCAGAAGAGGTTTCTTATGTACAGAGGGAGGAACATCAGAATAACATCAGACCTGTCCACAGAGACCTGGAAAACCAGAAAGGGCTGGCAAGATGTATTCAGGGTACTAAATGAGAAGGACATGTAACCAAGGATACTTTATCCAGCAAGGCTTTCATTCAGAATGGATGGAGAGACAAGAAGCTTCCAAGACTGGCAGAAACTGAAAGAATATATGACTACCAAGTGAGCCCTGCAAGAAATATTAAGGGGGGGATTCTAGAAAAGGAGAAAGACCCCAAGAGTGATATAGAACAGAAATTTACAGAGACAATCTATAGAAACAAGGACTTCTCAGGCAACATAATGACAATAAAATCATGTCTTTCAATAATCACTCTCAATGTGAATGGCCTAAATGCTCCCATGAAATTGCACAGGGTTGCAAATTGGATAAAAAGACAGAGCCCATCCATATGCTGTCTACAGGAGATTCACTTTGAACCTAAAGATACATCCAGACTGAAAGTGAAGGGATAGAGAACCATCTTTCAGGCCAATGGACCTTAAAGGAAAGCTAGGGTAGCAATTCTCATATCAGACAAATTAGATTTTAAGTTAAAGACTGTAGGTAGAGATACAGAAGGACACTATATCATTTTTAAAGGGTCTATCCAACAAGAAGATCTAACAATTGTAAATATCTATGCCCCCAATATGGGAGCAGCCAACTATGTAAGCCAACTATTAACCAAAATAGACATATTGGTAATAATACATTAATTGTAGAAGACCTCAACACTCCACTTTCAGCAATAGACAGATCATCTAAGCAGAAAATCAACAAAGAGGAGCTTTGAAAGACACACTGGACCAAATGGGCCCCATAGCTATATGCAGAATGTTCTACCTTAACACAATACTCATCCTTCTTGAATGCACATGGAACATTCTCCAGAATAGACCACATATTGGGTCACAAATCAGGTCTCAGCTGATACCAAAAGATTGAGATTATTCCCTACATATTATCAGGCCACAATACTCTGAAACTGGAACTCAATCGCAAGAAAAAAATTGGAAGAAATTCAAACACTTGGAAGTTAAAGACCATCCTACTTGAGAATGTTTGGGTCAGGGGCACCTGGGTGGCTCAGTGGGTTAAAGCCTCTGCCTTTGGCTCAGGTCATGATCCTAGAGTCCTGGGATTGAGCCTCATGGCAGGCTCTCTGCTCAGCAGGGAGCCTGCTTCCTCCTCTCTCTCTGGCTGCCTCTCTGCCTACTTGTGATCTCTGTCTGTCAAATAAATAAATACAATATTTAAAAAGAAAAAAAAAAGAATGTTTGGGTCAACCAGGAAATCAAAGAAGAACTTAAACAATTTATGGAAATCAATAAGAATTAAAATACGTTGGTCCAAAACCTATGGGATACTGCAGAGGTGGTCCTAAGGAGGAAATACATTGCCATCAAAGCGTCACTCAAAAAAAAAAAAAAAATTCCAAATATACAAACTAAGTTTGCACCTTAAAGGACCGAAAAAGAACAACAAATTAAAGCCTAAGCCATGCATGAGAAGAGAAATAATTAAAATTAGAGTGGAGATCAATGAATTAGAAACCCAGAAATAGAGTAGATCAACAAAACTAGAAGCTTGTTCTTTGAAAGAATTAATAAGATTGATAAACCCCTGGCCAGATTTATCCAAAGGAAAAGAGAAAGGACCCAAATTAATAAAATTATGAATGAAAGGGGAGAGATCACGACTAACAACAAGGAAACAGAAACAATTGTTAGAAAATATTGACAACAATTATATGCCAATAAATTAAGCAACCTGGAAGAAATGGATGCCTTCTTGGAAACCTATAAACTACCAAGACTAAAACAGGAAGAAATTGACAAACTGAATAGACCAATAACCAGTAATGAAATTGAAGCAGTAATCAAAACCCTTCCAAAAAACAGGAGTCCAGAGCCTGAAGGATTCCCTAGAGAATTCTACCAAACATTCAAAGAAGAAATAATACCTATGCTCCTGAAGCTGTTTCAAAAAAATAGAAACAGAAGGAAAACTTCCAGACTCTTTCTATGAGGCCAGCATTACCTTGATCCCCAAACCAGGTACAAACCCTATAAAAAAGGAGAATTACAGACCAATATCCCTGATGAATATGGATGCCAGAATTCTCAACAAGATCTTAGCTAATAGAATGCTACAGTATATTTAAAGGATTATCCATCACAATGAGGTGAGATTTATCCCTGGGATATAAGGGTGGTTCAATATTTGCAAATCAATGTGATAGAACACATTAATAAGAAAAGAGACAAGAACCATATGGTACTCACAATTGATGCAGAAAAAAATATTTGACAAAATACAGCATCCTTTCCTGACTAAAACTCTTCAGAGTGTAGGGATAGAGGGAACATTCCTCAATGTCATAAAAACCATCTATGAAAAGTCTACAGTGAGTATCATTCTTGATGGGGAAAAGCTGAGAGGCTTTCCCTTAAGATTAGAACATGACAAGGATGCCCACTCTTGCCACTGAAAGTATAGATTGCTCTGGGAACCATAGACATTATAACAATGTTTATTCTTCTGATCCATGAACACGGAACAGCAATGTCTAACAACATGTCTAGCAACAGCAATCAGACAACAAAAAGAAATAAAACTATTCAAACTGGCAAATAAGAAGCCAAATTCTCTCTCTTTGCAGATAACATGATACTTTATGTGGAAAACCCAAAAGGCTCCATCCCCAAATTACTAGAACTCATATAGCAATTCATTAATGTGGCAGGATACAAAATCAATGCACAGAAATCAGTTGCTTTCCTATACACTAACAATGTAAGTGTAGAAAGAGAAATTAGGGAATCTATTCCATTTATAATAAAACCAAAAAACATAAGATAACTTGGAATAAACTTAACCAATGAGGTAAACTACTGAATACTTATGAAAGAAATTGAAGAAAACCCAAAAAAGATGGAAAAACATTCCGTGTTCATGGATCAGAAGAATAAACATTGTTATAATGTCTGTGGTTCCCAGAGCAATCTATACTTTCAGTGCCATCCCGATCAAAATATCAATGGCATTTTTCAAAGAACTGGAACAAACAATCCTAAAATTTGTATGGAACCAGAAGACCCCAGCTTGCCAAGGAAATGTTGAAAAAGAAAAACAAACCTAGGGACATCATGTTGCCAGATTTCAAGCTATATTACAAAGCTGTGATCACCATGTGCCAGCATGGTACTGGCACAAAAACAGACACATAGATCAGTGGACCCTCAACTGTATGGTCAACTAATCTTCCACAAAGCAGGAAAAAAATATCCAGTGGAAAAAAGTCTCTTCAATAAATAGTGCTGGGAAAATTGGACAGCTCTGTACAGAAGGATGAAACTTAACAATTCTCTTACACCATATACAAAGAAAGCCCTAAATGGGTGAAAGACCTTAATATGAGACAGAAATCAATTAAAATCCTAGAGAAGAACACAAACAGTAACCTCTTTGACACTGGCCATAGCAACTTCTTTTAAGATGCATCTCCAAAGGCAAGGGAAACATAAGCAGAAACAAACTTTTGGGATTTTATCAAGATAAAAGTCTTCTGCACAGCAAAGGAAGCAGTCAACCAAAGAGGCAACCCATGGAATGGGAGAAGATTTTCACAAATGACACTACAGACAAAGGGCTGGTATCCAAGATCTATAAAGAACTTCTCAAACTCAACACCCAAAAAGCAAATAAGTCAAAAAATGGGCAGAAGACATGAACACACACTTCTCCAAAGAAGACATGTGAAAGGCTAATAGACACATGAAAAAATTATCAACATCATTAGCCATCAGGGAAATTTAAATTCAAAACCACATTGAGATACCCCCTTACACAAGTTAGAATAGCAAAAATTGACAAGGCAAGAAACAACAAATGTTGGAGAGGATGTGGAGAAAGAGGAACCCTCTTACACTGTGGTGGGAATGTAAGTTTGTACAGCCACTTTGGAAAACAGTGTGGCATTTCCTCAAAGAGTGAAAAATAGAGCTACCCTATGACACAGCAATTGCACTACTGAGTATTTACCCCAAAGACATAGATGTAGTGAAAAGAACAGCCACGTGCACCCCAATGATCATAGCAGCAATGTCCACAATAGCCAAACTGTGGAAGAAGTGGAGATGCCCTTCAACAGACGAATGGATGAAGAAGATGTGATCCATATATACAATGGAATATTACACAGCCATCAGAAAGTATAAATATCCAACTTTTGTATCAACATGGGAGGGACTGGAGGAGATTATGCTGAGTCAAAGAAGTCAAGCAGAGAAAGGCAATTATCGTATGGTTTCATTTACTTGTGGAGCATAAGGAATAGCATGGAGGACATTAGGAGAAGGAAGGGAAAAATTAAGGGGAAAAAATCAGAGAGGGAGAGGAACCATAAGAGACTATGGACTCTGGGAAACAAACTGAGGGTTTTAGAGGGGAGGGTGGTGGGGGGATACCTGTGATTGGTATTAAGGAGGGGACATATTGCATGGAGCTCTGGGTGTTACACCCAAACAATAAGCCACAGAACACTACATCAAAAACTAATGATGTACTGTATGGTGAGTAACATAACATAATAAAAAAAAATTAAAAAAAAAAGCAGAAAAATGTTGACCTATAGCCTGTGGGGTTTTGATAAGGATCAAATACATGCTGGTTGCTATATTCCTTTTTTTTTTTTTTTTTAAGATTTTATTTATTTACTTGCCAGAGAGAGAGAGCCAGTTAGAGAGGGAACACAGCAGGGAGAATAGGAGAGGGAGAAGCAGGCTTTTTGCCCAATGTGGGCTTTGATTCCAGGACTCTGGGATCATGACCTGAGCCAAAGGCAGACGCTTAATGACTGAGCCACTCAGGTGCCCTGGTTGCTATATTCTTAAAGGGTGTCATGACTGCCTGTACATGTCACTGATATTAATATTGAACAGAATGATAAGCACCAGAGAAATCTTGTGAAAGTGGTTTTATGAGAAGTTCATAAAAAAACATATTTTTTTAAATCTAATAGTCACTGTGCACACCCTCCCCCTTGAGCACTGAGCATATAACCACCAGCTTCATATAGCAAAAGTGCAGCTCTTTCTGCGCATGGATCCTATCCCTGTGCTACTTAAATAAACTTGTTAATTTATACCATAAAATATCTCAAGAATTCTTTCTTAATCATTGAACCCAATAATCCTGCAACACTTGACTCCAAGTGATTTTTTTTACATGATTAGCTCATTTTCATCTTTCAAAATTGAAATTAAGTCCTTAGAAAATTCTTCCCTGGTCACCCTATCTAAAAATCATTCCCATCCAGGCACTGTTATTTCCTATTATAGTGCCTTGTTAATTTTTCTTTTGTAGCATCTTTTTTACCTTTATAATTACATTCTGTTTGTTTGCTAATTTAATCATTTATTGACTGTCTCTTATCTACACTAAAATGTTCATGAGTATAGTGATTATCACTTTTATTTATTGTAATATAACCAAATCAAACAGTGATTCTTTACCCCCATATAACCAGTGTCTGGAACTTTGGTAAACGAATGATTGAATGAATGTATGTGAAGGTTTCAGAGATAATGAAGAAATCCATGAAATCTGGGCCATACATATTGGTACCATTAGACAATATTTGTGCTGTGTTCTACAGAATACATTTGATGGTCTGGGATTTTTGTTTGTACTAACTTGATATCGGTAAATGTAACTAGGGATTGAGTGATCCTAGAGACTGTGCATTTTGACACACCTCTCCTAAGTCATTACTAGAGAATTGAGTTACACTGGCCTATTTACAGTGTGGTTGCAGTTTGGCATGGCCAGATCCATGGCTGGCCATCTGTGTCTTAGGTGCTTCTGGTAGCTCTGGAATGGTGAGACAAAAGCACTCCTGTCTTTCTAAAGCTGATGAAGAACAGACTTCTTCCCTGGAATGGGGCCGACTGGTAATGTGCCTCTAAGGACTGCACTGAGTAAACCTTTAGAGCAAGGTATAGTCAAAGCTGATTAAAATCACACTATTTCATAACACTGCTTACAGGCAAGGACATACACCAGGAAGCTCGCTGCAAAGAAAGAGAGCTGGCTGCCCCATGAACAGCAGCCTGGATCTGTTCTTTCACCCCTTGAGCCATTTGTTTAGTATTGCATAGCAATCAATTTCCTGCTTTGTTTCTTACACCTCCAGGTTCCTCTCTGAGTCTGGCTTAATGATAAGATGTCTTAGTTGAGATAAAGTGATTGTTTCACGTTTCTTCCTTGAAAGAAAAGATTTAGTGACATCTTAGGAAAATTGAGCAAAATAATCATATCTCTTAGAAGTCTTTAGTATCTGGGTGGCTCAGTGGGTTAAAGCCTCTGCCTTCGGCTCAGGTCATGATCCTGCCATCGAGTTCTTAAATTGGGGTGGGGAGTAGGGATGGAAGAAAACAAGCTATAGCTTGTTTGTTGCCAACAACTAGAGCTAACATTACTGCTCAGAACCAAATTTCACTGAGTACTGAAAGTGTCCATTTCGCTCTTCTGGGAAGTTATCAAATTAAAATGATTATCTAACCTATATACCTGGTGTCATAATTTGAACCTATTCCCTTTTTCTTTTCTTAATATAAAGTATTATATTATTTATCATTATTAAATTATTATAAAAATACAGCCAGTAAATTATATTTCCAAGTTTTGCGGCAAATGTAAGTAAGTACAGTAGCTTGAGGGAAATTAGTAGATTCAAATATTAAGAAAGAATATTTTATCTTCTACTTGTATTGTTCATGGCCACAAATATTCCTATTCTTCCCAGACCAACTAAAATAGTGTTGACAAGATCTTCTTTGACAGTTAGGATAAATAAACAACACCTATATAATTAAACCACTAAAATTGTACTGATGAAATTTAGAGGATGAAAATAAGGCTGGTTTTAGTAAAAAATTGTTGCTTGGGAAAAAATTTTAAATATTATGCCATAAAATGAATTAAATTGATTTTTAATTATAATTAAGCTGATTTTAATTATGTGCATTTTCATATATACATATAGATATAAAGTATTTAAGATACTTTTGGGTGGGGATCAAGTGGGGATGGGTCTTAGGGAAGAAAGGGGGAACAAGAGCTCTTGAGTCCTTGATGAAGTGGAGAGGAGTTTCTATTAAAGGAGCTGGGGGTGGTGCTGAAGGAAGAGCACTTGGAATGCTGAAGATAAACATTGTCCATTGCACTGTTTTAGCCAAAGTAAAAATAAAGTCTCCATTCTCAAAGAACTGTAAATCTAGTTTCTATAGCAAGGATTTCTTGCCATGGAGTTGTGAATCACTGAATACATTACCAAAATAATTTGTAGTCTTTTGAGAAATTTTTAATGAAAAAAGATCACAATGTCTTTAGAAGTGGATTAGGTTAGATAGAATAGTGCATAGAGAATATTGGGAGAAATGAGCTGAATATACTATGATTCTGAATAGTGACTAAGGAAATACAAAACAGATCATTTTCAGTTAGGAAAAAACTGACTACTTTCAACCATTGTATCTTTTAGAAATGGAGTATCTAAACGCTTGATTAATTTTTTCCTCTATTGTTTTAAAAGTTAATATGGTACCTGGCACATAGTAAGTACACAATACTTGTATGTTGTTTTTAGCACAACATGACACAAGGTTATTGTTTTCAATCTAAAACTTAGGGAAGTGAGGCTTATGTTTGCTATTCTCTTCATTAGGTTTTATAGCTCTGTTCTTTATTCAGGACAGACACTTCTTACTTAGCTTTCTATTTCCTAGTCAATAAACGTATTTTAAATTTTTTCATTACAATCATAGTAGTTTATTAGGGATGCCATATCAAAATACCAGAGGCTGGGTTGTTTAAAAAGCAGAAGTTTGTTTCTTCACTGTTCTCGAGGCTAGAAGTCCATCATGAAGGTGTCGGCATATATTTTTTTTTCTGAGGCCTGTCTTCTTGCTTTGCAGGTGATGCCTTCTGGCTATGCCCTCACAGGATCCTCCCTTAGTCTCTGTGTGTGTGTTGTCTGGGTCCTAATCTCTCCTTCTGATAAAGACCAACCTCATTGGATTAGGGCCCAATCATATGACCTCATTTTACCTTCACTACCTCTTTAAAGGTCCTATCTCCAAATACAGTCTAAAGTAATGGGGGTTAGGACATATGAATGTGGGGTGAGGGACACAATTCAGTCCATAACAAACACCTTTTTTTTTTTTTTTTTTAAGATATATTTATTTATTTGAGAGAGAGAGAGAGAAAGAAGGACACTGAGTATGAGCAGCAGGAGAAAGAGAGGGAAAGGGAGAAAGAGAATCCTCAAGTAGATTCCCTGCTGAGCAGGAGCCAGATGCGGGGCTCCATCCCAGGGCACTGAGATCATGACCTGAGCCAAAACCAAGTGCCAGACACTTTAATTGACTGAGCCACCCAGGTGTCACCATAACAGCCTCCTTAAGTAAAACGTACTGCTTCAGTTCAGACAGACCTCCAAAATCGGTATGTGAAAAAAACTCAGATGAGGACTATGTTGATTTGAAAATCTTAGGGGACTGTATCATCTTGCCAACTATATTTAAGAACCAAAAGAAATTGAACACTATTTAAAAATAACATTATATATTCTCTTTCAAATTCTATAGAGGAGCCATGGGCAGATATTTATACTCTAGAACATTAGGATGGACAAAAAATAGCATCTAGTGAGTAGCTATGATTACATAGTAAAAGTTACTTTATAATCTTGAATTGTGGTATATGGCCTTAAATTTTGGTGGGCTTAATTTAAATGAAAGCACTTCTTGAAAGATGTAACTCAAATACAAAAGCTCATTAGGGCAACAAATACTCACTAGTATTAATAGAAATGTGAGTAATAATATCACTGAGGTCCTGCAAAATTTCTGTGCTTTCTCTATCCTTAAAGTAAGGTTAAAAGGTCTAGTATAGTTTCAGTGACAAGGATATTTTATTTTGAGCTGAAGGAAGTTCCACATTCATCATGATCTGGATTTTCCTTTGTGTGGACTCTTTGAAACATGGTAGCCTGATCTTTGACAAAATTTTTCTAGAAGTTCTCTCTTTGTGCTGTTTGAGTTATTTGGTAAATGATAAATTGTAGTCCGTAGCTCTTCCTCCCTCCTCTCCCACCTTGCTCTACTCCCATACTGATCATATCTCAGGTTTCTTCTTTCTGCTGGAGTTCTCAATTGGACTTGGTTGATTTTCTCATCCAGATTTCATTAAGTAGCCTGCTCAGATATCTTGATAATTTGTTAGCCTGAATTCTTCTCTAAATTGCCTGGGAAGTTTATTTCCTCCTTTTATGCCTTCCCTCAAAGTTTTTCCTGGATATAATAGAACATTTTAAGCTCATACAATTCTTTCACAGAATCCTGAGAAGATATCATATCTTGGAAAAAGTATCTTCATATTCTAGTAAAAAGGACATTTCCTTGAAGACTGGCTTAATAGTTCTCTCTTCAGCTCCCGGAAACACCAGGTTCTTGTGGTTCTTTCATGGGACCACCCTGAAGAGCTTCTTTAGATAGGGGTTCAGTCACTTCTATGTCTCCCAAACACATTGCATAGCCATGTCTGTGAATGTCATTGCTGTCATCTAGAATTTTAATAGATAAGCCATGGGGAAATCTACCAGACACCTGGAAACTTAAGAATCCTTTGAAAATTGATCATTCATTTGTGGGATCTATGGACACGCTCTATTAACTATCCAACTTCCTTCCTCTTTCCTCTACTCCTGCAAAGGTTATGCTGGAAAAAGGAATTTACCACAAAGAAATTTAAAGGCAAATTATATTTCCTTCAGAATGGTCCAGTTTATTTTTTGATGATATCATATATACACATATATTTATAAATTATATATTTATGTATAACATATATTTATAATTTATTTTGCAATTGGTTTTAAATTAGGGTATATAGTTAGAATAAATAATTAATTAGGAAACATTAGAGTCAGAGACCTCAGAGTTGTAGATAAATGTTTGTTGACAAAAGTGAGGTTGTATTACAGCTTATTTTGGGTCTTTGTTTTCTAAAGAAAAGCTATTAACTGTGTGTTGGGCCAAGGCATTTGTATAATAAACTCTCAGATGTTGAGTTTGTACTTTGGTTTCCCAAGTTTTGACTGGATCTTGGTATATCCTCCAATGTGTGGACTATAGAAATCAGGAGATGAAATTTGAACTAATTAGTTTTGTGATATGTCAGACCTTTGTTAAAGATCTATTTGCTTTTGTTCTATTAGCAAATCAAACACTGACTTCTTTTGGTTTGTCTACTATGTTTTTTCATTGTTAAACAAAATCCTTCCAATGACATAAATAGATAACATAAATTTTGCCCATTTTTAGATAAAAGATATCAGTTTAGACTAATTTAAGTCAGATAAAATGGCCTAAATGGTTCTTATATTTAAATTATGAGAAATTTAGAGGCATGGAAACTTACTTTATTTTATCCACATAAAGTCTTTATATTGATTTATTCTACTTCCTTTAAGAATTGTAATAGCTCAGTCTGGTTGATTTTCTAGACTTTTCATTGTCCATATTAGAAGATCTTTTTCTGTTACAACTAATTTATGAAACTCTTCAGGTAACATTGCTGTCCTAGCAATGTAGAAATGGAGCTTAGCTGTTTAATATATTAACATTAATAAAGATTTAACTACTTTTAAAATAAAATGCTTATAACATTAAAAATGAATAAAATTTTTTGATGCATTTGTATCCTATTCTAAGTATAGTTTAAAAAGAAAAAGAATTCCTTGAAGCTATTTTTCAAAGACCATTTTTTTCCTAAAGGTTAACAAGTAAATACAACACTGGCTATAGGCTCATAATATGTAGCTTCTCTAATGATCCCCCAACTTTTAAAATTTGTTAGACATAAAAGCGGTGCTAATCTGATTAGTAACTGTGATTGAGTAAATCTACTGTAAAAATGGACCGTGTTCTGGTTTTTAACATGATACCATGAAAGTCATTTGAGACTGCCTCTGTGGAACATAAAAGTCTCTTTGATGGAATATTTATTCCATGATTAAAATCTATCTCTATATACATATATATGTGAATGTGTATATATATGATTTGTATTGTTTATTTTCATAAATAGTTATAAAATTTAGTTCTTGGAAAACTAATAGGCAGGAAAGAAAAACAGTATAACACAAACGTCAGTCAAGTCTCGTTGTGAGCGTGGTTACAAGATACTGAGACTCGAGATTATCCAGTGCTCATTTAACTTCCATCCTTCTCCCTGACTCCAGACACAGGTAGAAAGAGGAGAGCTAATGTCTGAGAGGCTATTGTGTATAAGCATTTTTCATATGTCCTTCATTTAGTTAGAAGGGTGGAAGGAAAGATGGAAAGCTTATGATATTGAAAAAAATCTGTTACGTGTATTGTGAGACATTACAGCTAGGCTGTAGCGTATTTTTACATGTCACTTCAGTAGTTACAGATACTTCTTTTAAAGCAAAAAAATTCATTCCTTGGCATCCACATACACTGCAATTAGACTTTTGGCAAAAGTCTCTGGCAGTTTAAGCAAAGTCCAGAGAAATGTCAGCACTGCTTATTAATGTATTTATTTGAAAAAAGGAGGTCATTTTTGTATTATTAATATGTATGAAAACATACCAAGAAAGGAAAGGTTTTAAGCAAGTTAAATAAAAAAGTTGCTTAATTTATAGTTAACCTAGAATTTAAATGGAATTTTCCATCTTTATTATAGTTAGATATCTGTTAAAATATCGAATTTTGTGATTATTTTACTATTTATAAATCCAGTGAACACGTTATTAATAAATAAAATTACTTTAACCTTTTATAATGCTTTTTGCACAAGATTTTCATTATTAACGATGTCATAAAACATGAGTGCTGAACATTATGTAAGATACTTTATGATATATGACATAGGAACAATTGGCTGAACAAAGTTAGGTTTTTATTTCACCTTGGCTGTTGGCATTTTCCCTTCGTTCCATGGAACTTTTTGAAAAAATTGATTAAGTTCAGTACTCTTAAGGATTTCAAACAGTACACTGTTCATTTTATGGAGAAGCTTGACATTTTCAAAGAAGATAAAGGTTAATGAAAAATTTTCAATGAATGAAGAAGTAAATTCCAAGTTAACTTTGGATTTTGGATGCATGGTTTATCAATTCATACATCCCATAGTTCACAGTGATATCAATTCATACATCCCATAGTTCACAGTGATATCATATGATTGGTCTCCCTATTGCAGCGTATGAACATATAAGGAGAAAGCCAGTAGTGGGAATACCATATGGGGAGTGGGGCAAGGACTTCCAAGGTTTGGGGCCATGGGTTGAATACCTAACCATTTGATTTAATGTATAAGGATTGGTGGGGGTAGGGGAAGGAAATCGTGCTTAGGAGAATAGAGTATGTAATGACCATGAAGATTAAATTATCCCTACTTATATTATCTGTTGGGTCATTAAGAGTCCTGAGAATAAAGTCTGAGTTCCCATTCTAAGATTTTTTTTTTTTTTAAAGATTTTATTTATTTATTTGACAGAGAGAGATCACAAGTAGGCAGAGAGGCAGGCAGAGAGAGAGAGGAGGAAGCAGGCTCCCTGCTGAGCAGAGAGCCCGATGCAGGACTTGATCCCAGGACCCCGAGATCATGACCTGAGTTGAAGGCAGCAGCTTAACCCACTGAGCCACCCAGGCGCCCTCCATTCTAAGATTTTTATTTGCATTTTTTTTCCATCTCTACCTATTACTTCCCCAAGAATTTTCAGTTATAACCATTTAGAAGAAATAAACTGTTTTCATTGTTAAGAGAAAGAGAAAATCTCCCGTGGAAAGCCATAATAACTTTTACCAACAAAATAAATGACACACACACAAAATGACACATCTGGTATTTCTTTGTCATATATTATCACAAATGCTTGGTTGTGGTTCATCGTTTTAAAAAAGGAATGGAATTTATTGCCCCAGTGTGAACTAAATCCTAGCTCCTCTGCTTACCAAATGTGTAACCTTTGCAAATTACTTAATCTTTCTCTGGCTCAATTTCTTAATTTGATATAAAGGAGATAATAGGGTTTATATTTAAATAGGAAAATATAAATAAGGCATTTAAAACAATTAGCATGACGTAAGTGCTCGCTACAACTATTATTGTTGTTTGTTATTACATACTTTAATTTCCAAGAACTTCTGTAGGGTCTTAAGGACCTAGTTCTGTGTTAAGAAGTAGAACTTTTTGGACGAAGGGCCTGATTATTTTTAAGCCTCTTGATAATGTGTTTTTACTGTTTCCCAAAAAGATTCTCCTGATTTGTGTTTCCAATGAACCTGTGAAAGTTTCCATTTCACCTCACCAAGACACTATTATTTGTAATTTGAATCTTAATTTATGCTTAAATGTGATTCTACATTATGGCTTTAATTTTTCATTTCTTTGATGATTAAATAGGTTAATTTAAAAAAATGAATTTATTTACCTATTTGTAGAAGGTCCTTGTCCTGTTTTACTTTGAGTTCCTGTTTTGCTTATTTATTTTTATGAGGCCTTTGTTTATTAAGGACATTAGCCCTTTGTCATATTTATTGTAAATATTTTTTCTTTTAAATTTTATATTTCATGTACAGAAGTTTTAAGTGCTTATATAATGAAATCCCTTGATCTTCTTCCTTTGTGATTTCTTCCACTGAAAAGCCACCATTCTTAAGATTTATGAAAACAACTGCTAGTTCTGGCTAAGTCCTGATTAATAGAGTAATTTACTCATGAGCTTCAAGGACTTGGAATCATTTCTTTGTATGAGCTTAGGAAGTCACTTACTCTTACTATAATGAAGATTATCATCAAAATTCATAGCAAAAGTCTCTTATTAAATATAAATTCATCTAACCATATATATATATATATATATATATTCATATACTTATATAAACAAATTAGGTATCCAGTATCTGTTGATATAGGACATTAAATTTTACAAAACACTTCTAACATACACTCTGTAATTTCATCTCCTACAACTACCTTACAGAGTGGAATAAAGTGGAATTATTATCTTATTATTTTTCCAATTCTTAGTAAGTGTGTAGCTTCTCCTAGGTTGTACAACTAGCAAATAGAGTTTGAACTTGAACCAAGATCCTTCAATTCCAAATCTGTGCTTCACTCATTTGTCTTCCTGTTTTTGAAAAACTACATGTATATCAAGTAAAATTTTTAAGGATATAACTTCTTTGGGTTTGAACATTTCAAATTCTTGCTGCTCCAGATACCCTGCTAGAAGGAAGGAAAGTATGTTTGTTGAGCTAGTATTTATATTTAAAATATTTACACTGGGCCATTAGCTTGATTAAAGTATCCTTTGATTCCTTTTCATTTCCCCCCTTTTTCAAAGATTTATTTATTTAGAGAGAGAGAAAGTGTGCAAGTGAGTGAGGGGGGAAGGGCAAAGGCAAAGGGAGGGAATTCTTAAGTAGACTCCCCACTGAGTGCAGAACCAGAAGTGGGGCTCCATCCCAGAACCCTGAGATCATGACCTGAGCTGAAATCAAGAAACTGATGCTTAACCGACTGGGCCATCCAGGTGCCTCCTTTCTCATTTTCCCTTTATCAGGAACTATATCATGTCTTATTTGCAATGACTTCTTTTCATTCATCTCATCTCCATGTTATAAACCTGCTCTCTCTCTCTCTCTCTCTATTTAAATCACCTTTCAGGAAGGCTCTGCATTTTTACTCCCATAGCAATCTGTGCTGATTGGCCAAATCAGTCATACTTCTTTCTCTGTCAATGATAAAACCCATGTTTGGTTGTCATAAATGTTTAGACCCAGGATGCTACATATTAATCATTATCTCCTTTAATTTTCAAAGTAGTTCATACTATAAATATTGTTATCACCTTTTCCATTTTACTGGTGATGAACAAACTTAGGTTACCCCCTTGCCTAAGACCTCACAACTAGTAAATATTTGTTCCATGCTTGGAGTTCAGGTGTTTTCCTGCTGCATCCTACTGACTCCTGGCAGGGATGATTGAAATTCTTTTCACCTGTTATGATCCTAGAAGCAGTTTTTCTCCTGTGTCTGAGCAGCTGTAAATGCACTTCTTGGTTCCCATCCCATAAACCTAATTCCATCTCAGGGTCATTCTGCACAGCTTGACTTACACATAAAAATTAACTTTTAAGAGGTTTACTTTAGCTTGATAGCCATCTATTCACTGATCTAGAAAGCAGGTATCCTGAGTGCAATTTCCTTTCTATAAATGAATACATTGCCCCACTCTTCTATGAGCTCATTCTTATAGAGTATCACATTTGCATTATTGTTCCAGACTAGATGAGGACATACTGACCTACAGTTTTCAAACCCTCTTGGTCTTCAAATTTCCACAAACAACAGGGTTTGGGCATTCATTAGACCTGGACATTGAATTTTTTCTTCCTTTTGGGTATAAGTGAAAGAAAAGAGAAATGGAAAGTACTTAGCAAAGATAGGCATGAATAATTATTAGAGTGGAAGAAAAGATTTGTAAAAAAGGATGAAAGGCCCTAAATTCCCACAATATAGACCAAAGTTAATTGAGGGGGGGAAATCTTTACTTATAGGATATTAAAAAGGAATTATGTTGAGGAGAGAATGAGCTGAAAGGAAATTTAGTTGTAGTAGTTTTTAACATAAAAAATATATAAAAATTTGGAATGCTGTGAATTCACTGGGATATTCACATTAATATTACTAACGTCTATTAAATGTTAGTATGTGCTAGACAGTTAATTCATTTACTTCTCAAATAACCTGTGATCAAAGTATACTCTTTTCTCTGTTTTAGAAATGAAATTTAGAGAGAGGTTAATAACTTGTTTGGGATGACAGAATTGGTAAGTAGTGGAACTGCTCACAAACTTAATAGCACTTCCCAGGCTTTGTTATTATTTACTTGTTTACTGTCCACCACCTTCTCTACCAGAATGTTAAGCCCTATGAGGGGAAACCAATATCTGTCTTTAAAAACTGCTATATCCCCAGTGCCTGGCTCAGGGCCAGACACTTAGAGCTTGCTCATTACATATTTATGAAATGAGTGAATAAAATCATTCTAATCTCAGAACCATACTAATCCTTTTGCAATAATGTGTAAAAAGCTTCTCATTGGTTAGATGAATGGATAAAGAAGATGTGGTATATATATATACACAGAAAGGAATATTATTAGACCTTAAAATTATGAAAACTTGCCATTTGCAACAACATGGTTGGAGCTAGAGAGTATAATGCTAAACTAAATAAGTCAGTCAGAGAACAACAAATACCATATGGTTTCACTCGTATATGGAATTTTAGAAGCAAACGAACAAAGGAAAAATAAGAGAGGGAGACAAACCAGGAAAGGATCTCTCTCTCTCTCTCTCTCTCTTTTTTTTTAAGATTTTATTTATTTGACACAGAGAGAGAGCACAAGCAGGGAAGTGGCAGACAAAGGGAGGGGGAGAAGCCAACTCTCCACTGAGCAGGGAGCATGATGTGGGACTGGATCCCAGGACCCTGGGATCATGACCTGAACAGAAGGCAGATACTTAACCAACTAAGCCAGCCAGGTGTCCCCATGAAATAGACTCTTAACTACAAAGAACATATTGATGGTTACCAGAGGAGAGGTGAGTGGGGGGATGGGTGTAATAGGTGATGGGGATTAAGGAATGCACTCATCATGATGACCACTGGTTAATGTATAGACTTGTTACATCACTATATTATATACTTGAAACTAATATAACACTGTATGTTAACTATACTGGAATTAAAATAAAAATCTTAATAAAGGGCGGCTGGGTGGCTCAGTGGGTTAAAAGCCTCTGCCTTCGGCTCAGGTCATGATCCCAGGGTTCTGGGCTCGAGTCCTGCATCGGGCTTTCTGCTCCTCGGGGAGCCTGCTTCCTCCTCTCTCTCTCTGCCTGCTTCTCTGCCTACTTGCAATCTCTGTCAAATAAATAAATAAATAAAATCTTAAAAAAAAAAAATCTTAATAGAAAAATTCTCATTGGTTTGTCATGTCTTCCTTCAAGCACCTTTGTATAATTTCCCTGAAGCTTTTGTAGATTCAGGGGAGAGGTGTAACTAATTAATAGAGGATTCCTTCCCACGCCCAAATATTGAGCTTACCTCTATGTAGAGATGGTGGAAAGAATGTTTAGAATTTTACCAATTTGAATTAGTTGTATTTCTCAGTATTATAATTTATAGCAATTATTTTCTATAACCTTCATGAAATTCAGGCAAATGGGCAAATAACAGTGTCTCAGCAATGACTGAGACAGATATGTCTTGGCCTGCATTGAAATTATTGTTTATTTATTAGTTTCGAGATTTCTGTCAGATCCTCATTAATTTTCAAATTTAATATAATACAGGACAAGTTATTTCCCCAAAACATTTTAAGTATCAGAAATAAAAGGTAAGGGGGGCACCTGGGTGGCTCAGTGGGTTAAAGCCTCTGCCTTCAGCTCAGGTCATGATCCTGGGGTCCTGGGATAGAGCCCCACATCAGGCTCTCTGCTCAGCAGGGAGCCTGCTCCTCCTCTTTCTCTCTGCCTCCCTCTCTGCCTACTTGTGATCTCTGTCTGTCAAATAAATAAATAAAATCTTAAAAAAAAAAAGAAATAAAAGGTAAGGTGTGCTTGGGTAGTTCAGTCGTTAAGTGTCTGCCTTCGGCTCTGGTCATGATCCTAGGGTCCTGAAATCGAGCCCTGCATCGGGCTCCCTGCTCAGAGGAAGTATGCTTCTCCCTCCCACTCCCTCTCCTTGTGTTCCCTCTCTCTCTGTCAATTAAATAAATACAATCTTTAAAAAAAATTAAGAAAATGTAAAATATATGTAGATGTTACTCTCCGGTTTGAGATGTATTAGTAAAAAAATTGTGAGACATGTGAAGTGTCTTGTAGAAGGCATAATCCTCAAACTCCAGCCCACTGTTCTCAACTCTGGCTGTGCAATAGAAGCAGGGGTTCTTAAAAATGTGTCTAGGACCTACCTTAGACCATTATATCAGAATATCCAGGGTTAGGCCATTTTATGTTTAAAAAAATACAACAATTTTTGTTACTATTTGCAGATGACAAGTTACTAGACATAGAAAATCCTGAAGATTCCACCAAAAAGCTACTAGAGGTAATAAATGAATTCAGTAAAGTTGCAGGATATAAAATTAGTAGCCAGAAATTGGTTGTATTTCTATACGCTAATGATGAAGTAGCAGAAAGAGAAATTAAGAAAACAATTCCATTTACAGTTGTACCAAATATAATAAAATAGCAGAGAATAAACAAAAGAAGTGAAAAGACTTGTACAATGACAACTATAAAACTCTGATGAAAGGAATTTAAGATGACACAAATAAATGGAAAGATATTCCATGCTCTTGGATTGGAAGAATTAATATTGTTAAAATGTCTATACCACCCAAAACAACCTATAGATTTGGTGCAAGCTCTATCAAAATATTATTTTCCAAAAAAGTAGAACAAATAATGTTATAATTTGTATGGAACCACAAAAGACTTCAAAGAGCCAAGGCAATCTTGAGAAAGAAAAATAGAGCTGGAGGTATCATAGTTCCAGATTTCAAGATACATTACAAAGCTATAGGAATAAATAAAAAAAAAAACAAGTTTTTAAAAATCATTTTCACTATGGCTTTGATTTGAATACCTTCACAGTACCTTTCCTCCTCACTATACTTCCTTCTTTTTTTTCTTTATCTTTTCAGGGACACTTAGTGTCCTGAAAAAGCATAGAAGTCAATATATGGTCTCATTAGTATAGTACAGAGGACTTTAATTACCTTCTTTCTTTAAATGCAGTCTAAAACACAAGAAATATTATATAATACCTAAGACCTACAAAGAGATGTAAAGAATAATGCAATGGATATCCATAGATTCACCACCAGATTAAAGGTAATGGCATATTATCAAGTCATAGTTGAAAGTCCATGTGTACCTCCCTCAAATGCACTAACTTACCCAAAATAACCATGTGTTTTCCCTTTTTTAAAATTATATGCTCATATATTCCTAAGCAACATATGGCATTATTTTGCAGTTAAAAATTTTGAAACTTTATAAAAAACATATATATTATTTTACAACTTACTGTTATGTTTGTGAGATACAATTATGTTGTTTCTGCCCATTGATTTTCACTGCTACATCATATTCTATTTTAATGTACTCCAAATTCATATTATCTTTTGAATAGCCAGCTCCCACTGGTGATTTATTTTTACATATGATGCTGCTAATTATGATTTTTACATCCTGTTGCAATTCATTTTCTGAAAAAATTTTAATACAAGACCTTATATTTTGTCCCAATTATATTTTATTTAAAAATTTTTGAGATAGAGTTTTCACTTAAAAATCTATCTTGTTAGTTTTGTCTGATCTTTTCAGCTTATCAACTGTTTTTTGGATTAATTTGGTTACCTGTTATTTTAACTCGTCTTCCATTTTAGAATTATTCACAATTTGATAAAATCCTTTTACGTATTATTTAAGCCATTGATAAGAATTATGTTAGTAGGGTAGGACCTGTTACCCAGTGATGGAGAGTCTATAATTTACCATGCTAGAGTATGGATTTAGCATGGATTAAAGCAAACACACTGGATTTATTGTTGAGAACTAGATTTGAGTTACTAGAACATAGATGCTACTTTAAACCACCACAGATTCAAGAAAGATCCCAAGACTGAAAATACTACTCTGGGTTTTCTCTCAAATAACACTCATTGAGCTGAGCTAGTTAATAAGATGAATGAGTGAGTGAGCATCTATGGAAATGGAGTAAAGACAAAATCATACTGGTGTTTTTCACCTCAGAGTTAATCCTAATATGATCACATCAAATTTTTATTAATGGTTTCTGCAGTTGGAATTTAAGGGTCTTACATCTGTCAACCACAAGGAGGAGCTATGGCCTAGTCAGGAAGAGTCTTCCTTCTTCCAATTGGGAGAGGCAGCTCAAAGATAATCTTCTAGAAAAGAGGCCATCTTGGAAAATGACCTTTCTTAAAAATGACATTTATATAGGAAATTTTAAATGGATAAGCTAGTCTTTATTTTCAAAGGGAAAAGAAACAAGATAGTTACATATCATCCTAATATAACTCCTCTACTAAGAAAAAGGTAAGTTTTCTCTTCTTTTTTAATTGATCAGATACATGGAACAGAGCAATTAGCTAATTCTTGTTAATTCATCCAGAACCATTCGGCTTTAGAATGGACAAGGATCTCAGCATCATCCAGTTCGCCTCTTTGCCTTAAAGCATTCAGGTATTAGGGTTTTAAGATATATAATGTGGGCTCAATAATTATTTACTGAATGAATGAATGAATGAATGACATAAAAACCTGTAGTCCAGATAGGTTAATTAAGTTGACATGGGCACACAAGCAGTCAGCCAACAGAGTAAAGATCTGGGAAGAGGAGTGATACTACACAAAATCCCAGGTTTCTACTTCTTTGGATTTTACTTCTTATAGAAAATGTTCTCCCTCCTGCATGCCCTGCTTAGGTATAGTCTAAATGTAAGTTACCTACTTTAGCCATGTTCAGAGATGCAGTAGTCTACCTTGCGTTGTAGCAAGCTCCCATGCACTACCCATATGTTAACTGGAGCTGGCACAACTCACGTGTTTTGGGAGGTTGAAGAGGAGATTCTTGCACTAAATGTAATTTTAGAATAGATGATCTCAAAAACCTTTCAACTCTAAGGTTTTAGTTTATTTTGCTTCATTCTATCCTTATTCAAAGAAAATATTTTTATTATGGAAAACTTAAACATACAAAAAAGTTGAAAGAATTTTACAGTGAATACCTGTATACCCACCACACAGACTCTACCACTAACATTTTGCTATATTTGTCCTGTCATATCTATACATCTTATTGTTTGGTGCATTAAAAAGGAAAAGATAGACATCAGTATGCTTCCCCTTAACCATTTCAGTATGGTAATAGATAAGTAGAGTTCAATATTTGTTTAGCTTGTTCCAGGTAAAATTTTCACACAAAAATACAGAAATCTTAAGGGGCATTTGCTGAATTTTGACACATGAATACACCCGTGTCACCTAAACCCCTTTTAGATATGGAGCATTATCAGACTAGAAGTTTCCCTCAAGTCCCTTTCCAGTCAATCCATGTCCCCTCCCAAAGGTAACCACTGTTCTTTTTTTCCCTTCACATCAGATTAGTTTGCCCATTATAGAACTTCATATAAATAGAAGTACATTACCTTTTTGGTAATGGCTTCTTTTATCCAACACACTGTTTTTGAGATATTCACCAGTGTTGTTGCCCATATTGGTAGTCTCTTTTATTTCTTAGTAGTATTCCTTTACTAAATAAATATACCACAGTTTTTAAAACCCATTATAAGCCAAATATTGATGGATAGTTGGTTTTTTCCCCAGTTCTTAATTATTACAAATAAAGTTGCTGCAAATATTTTTGTACCAGTATTTCTATGGACATATGTTTTGTATCCCTTAAGTAAATAATGTGGTCAAGAATTGCTGGGTTATAGGTAAATGTACATTTGGTTTTATAAATATTATTTCATTGTTTAAAAACTAAATATTTATTGAATATCTAATATCTAATTAATTATCTAATATCTAAAATATCTAATATGTCAGGTACTAATATGTTAGGCAGTGGGGATATAGGAAAGATCAGTTGGTATCTTAATATGTGTCATGTTTTTTCCCTTACTGGTTTAACATCTTATTTTAAGGTTTTCTTTTATGAAATTGATCAGGTACATTTTCTAAATTATTTAGTGATTTTTATTTCAAAATAATAGGCCTCATTAGAGACTATTCCCACTACTGCATAGTGGTTAAGCCCACAGGCTCTGGAGCCTGGGTTAGAATACTTGGGTTCAAATCCTGATTCTACCACTCACAGCTGTGTGATCTGGAACAGGTTATTTAAGATTATCCTCCAACTACCTACTGTTATAGCTTCTTGTATATACCTCTGATACCACTCATTTAGTTTTATCACAATTATTTGCACACTTATTTGTTTCCTCTACTAGACTGTGGGCTTCTTGAACCGCACATATATTTATTATTATGTTATTTAACATTATTTTATAATGTTAGTACCAAGTTTATTACATAGAAGATAGCAAGTGCTCAATAATCGTTTGGTGAATAAATGACTTACTATAGCTTTTTGGGGTTAAGACATAGTTCTCAACAAGGATTTGTAAGAATTTATTTATTTATTAAAAAAATTTTTTTAATTCATTTATTTACTTGGGGGAGAGACAGAGACAAAGAGAGTGAGTGAGAGTAATGGGAGGAGCAGAGGAAGAGGGACAAGCCGATTCCATGCTGAGAACAGAGCCTGAGGTGGGGCTCAGTCCCAGGACCCTGAGATCATGACCTGAGCCGAAACCAAGAGTTGGATGCTTATCCAACTGAGCCACCTAGGCACCCCAGGGATTTGTAAGGATTTAAATGAGAAACTTTGAAGTAGGAAACCATATAAACACATGCTATCGTATTATTGTGACTTTGTCAGAGTATCAGTGTTCAGAGCAGGATGCTGAAGAGATGAGACAGAGGACAGAGAAATCTTTTGGAAGTGGGGTATAAAATAGAAGGCTGCCCTGGAGGCAGGTCATTGAGCCTGAGCCCTTGCAAGGGGGCTCAAAGGTACAAGGTTTTTTGTAACAGACCGAAAACGAAGGAATGAACAAGAGAAACAAATTTAGCAAACTTCACCATTAGTCACGTCCTGGTTGTGCTGCTCTCAATAATAGTTTGGAGGCAACAAAAACACCTACTGAATTATTGTTACCCTTGGATTTCGTGGCTCCTATAAATTAAGAGAGAAACAGTTCTCTTAGGGTCTCCAGGCCATGAAGGATGCATATTCTCTCTTTTTGTTTCTCTATTTCAACATTGAACTAATTAGAAGCAGCTAATGTGAAGGTGATGAAAACAATAATCAACTAATGTTGATGTTGAATGAAATGTCTTGAGGTTTTTAACTAGCATCTCTTGTTTACATGTTCATGATCCCTCACAAAATCTGCCTTCCTAGTCAAAGCTTGAAATCTTGAGATTACTGCTGAGAAAAAAGTTCAGTGGTTTGATGCTAACAGTTCCACAAAAATATTGGTTCCTTTAGAGAAGACTAAAAGAATGCTGAAAAGACCAGCTGATTTAGGACCAGGCATGATTATAGAAAATTCCTCGAGAGATGATTGTTGAACAATAATAATAATAATAATAACAGATTTGTTCAGTACTTACTAAGTGCCATGTTCAGTATGGAACAATTGTATATTTATTATCTCTCTTTGTTCTCATAACCCTTTTATGTAGTATTAGTGCAATATTTTATAGATGGCAAAGTTGAAGCTCGGAGAAGGCAAAGAAAGAGTACATATCAGGTATTTTATGATGTTATTTTGTTAGGCACTTATCATCGACCTCCATTTTATAGAAAAGAAAACATACCACAGGACACTCAGGGAGTGAATACTGACGGAATACCCACAATTCTCTAGGCATGCCAAGTGCATTTTTGTCATTGTTAATTCAGCTTCACAGCCTCATAACAACCCTGTCAGATACCCAGACCCCCAAAATTACAGGTGAGAAAACTGAGGCTCTAGGACTCTAAGTAATTGGCTCAAATTCATATATTCAGTGAACAGAAACAAAGCAAAACTGAAAGTCAAAGCAGTCACTTCTTTTTCCAAAGTCCACGTTTCTTCAAAGTTACAGTGTTCTTTCTCTGATACTTAATTTGTCCAAGGCCACAGAGTTAGAAGTAGAGTGGAATTTCTTACTCAAAATTTGGTTGTTCTTTCCACTATGTTCTGCAGCTGTTCTCTGGTTTTAGTGCGTGTCATCATTATGTCCTCTGCAGAGGTAGAGAAAACGGGTCAAGGGTTTGCTCTTTCGGAGACATTTTCAAATCCATGTGATTAAGCAACTGTGTATTCTCCTTCTTGCTAGACTAAATACTGTGATGGCAAACCCCTTAACCTTCACTTATAGATCATATTTACAGTGTCTACTATGTTCGCTTATCTTTTTTTCAATTGTGATAAAGTAAAACATGTAACATAAAATTTACCGTCTTAACCATTTTAAGCATACAATTCAGGTGGGTTAATTATATTCATGTTGTGAAGCAGATCTCCAGAACTTGTTCATCTTGCAAAACTGAAACTCTGTATCCATTGAAAACTAATTCCCCTTCCCTCCAAGCCCTTTGCAACCACCTTTCTACTTTCTGTTCTTATGAATTTGACTACTTTTTAGATATCTCATATAAGTGGGATCATGCAGTATTTGTCTTTTTGTGATTGGCTTATTTCCCTCGCCACAACATCCTCGAGATTTATCTCTGTTGTAGCCTGTGACACGATTTCTTTCTGCTTTGAGGTTATTTATACTTTTATTTTGATTTTTGTACTGTTGCTAAACATTAAAGAAAAATGGCATAAACTTGTCTGTTCTGAAGGGCTGTTTCCTGATATAGAGGTTGTGCAATAATGTTAAAGAGTAAAGTGTTGCTTTGAAGAATAAAATGTGGGTGAAATAATATGACCCAATTCCATATTTCTTACACTTACATGACTTGGGGTTATGTTGGACAGATAGTGAGGGAAATTTCATAGTCTAAAACCCATATTCTGTATCCCGAAGGACTGAGTTTTGCCTGTACAACTGTATTTACAATATAAAGCAGTATGCGTCCAAGGAATTTCACTAAGAAAATAGGAATTTTAACCTCTGTTTTGGAGGCTGACTCTGCAGATTTGTGCTTGGAAGCTAGTGTTTCTCTTTACTTTTTATATGCCACATGGAAAATATATTCCCTGGGAGATTAGGACTCCTCGGAGATTTTAAGACTTGGTCTTTAAATATATGGTCAGATAAGTCACTGTACTATGTTTCTAATTTTCCAAGCATAGGAGTCACCATCCATTTTATAAAAATTTGTTAATACTTGGTTAAACATGAAGACAAATTTATCTGCAAGATTTTAGTGTACCACTTGGACAAAAACTGTTAGTGTAGCAGAGACAAAATTGCATTTGTTGTGTATTGTTTTTTTCTCTTTTGTTTTTTGAAATACCTTGCTCAACTTCAGAATTTTGTATCTGTCTAACTAACAAGGTAGTCTAATTTTAGCAATGAAAAAGAAACTATTACTTGCTGAATGATCATTTGTGTTCTGGGTTAAGTAAGGCACAGTCCCCAAATTTCAAGGTTATCTGTCCCTAAGAAGAGAGCCACCAGCAGATGGCAATCCCCCTACATGGAATCTCTTTCCAGACCTATGGCAAGTACCTAAGTAAACTGATACCCCAGTGAAGTCACATGCCATTTCAGAGAAACCTGATAGCTTTGGTTGGGTAAGAACCCATTTAACATTATCTGTCAGCTATCATCTCATCTCTCCATTCCATCTGACTATTCTCCAACTCAGCATTTTGTGTATGTCATCCCTAAAGGTCAAACATGGCTACTGGGGTTTGTGCTTTGAATGTGGTCCCTCGGTTGGTCTTAGGAGCACACATTTTTAAAACTTTTCTATTTTTTTTTTTTTTTTTTTTTTTTTAAGATTTTATTTATTTATTTGTCAGAGAGAGAGTGAGAGCAAGCACAGGCAGACAGAGTGGAAGGCAGAGGCAGAGGGAGAAGCAGGCTCCCTGCGGAGCAAGGAGCCCGATGTGGGACTCGATCCCAGGACGCTGGGATCATGACCTGAGCCGAAGGCAGCTGCCCAACCAACTGAGCCACCCAGGCGTCCCAGGAGCACACATTTTTAACAAGCAACTTATGTTAACTGCTCTCCACAGTGACCTTGATGGGACTATTTGCTGTACTCACCTCTCTGATCTCCTGGGCTTGACTTACCTGTTTTGGAATGTTAAGCATTGAGTTACCATAACTTGTGAGCAAACCTTGAGGCAGAATATGTTGTTGATGTTTTATCTAAGTAAGAAACTTGGAGATTTCCCCATAACAAAAAAGCTTTTGAATTTTGTTGGCTGGTTTAGTTCTCTTCATACCCCTCCTTTATCTTCTATGGACCTCTGTACTCTTGCTTACAAAATCCACCTACGCAGTACTGTACCCTTCCGGAAACCGGTTGAGATGTGGAAACTCTTAAGTAATTTGAGGCCTATGGCTGATATTTTCTTTTATTTTATTGCATATTTTAAGATTTATCCTCTTTGTAGGAGATTTTCTCTGATCTTATGCTTTTTCCATTGATGTATATGTATTAAAATACTTTGGGCTGAAACAGAAAACCTATATCAAGTTAAATTGAATATAAAAATATTTGTTATTTTCTATAATAGAAAATCCTGAAGTAAAACAGCTTACAGGGTTAGTTAATTCAGTAGATAAACACTGTTATTGGACACTGAGATTCTTTTGTGTCTCTACTTTGTCATTCATAGCTTTTGCTCCATTCTTAGGCTCCTACTTGTGGTCATAACATGGCTGTTAGCAGATAAGCTTGATCCAGGAGAGAAGATTCACTTTGGTACTCCCAAGTCCCATGAGAGGCTTATGCATCCTTGAAGAAACTACTGGGAAAGGGATAAGAGATTAGTAAGCTTGATTAACAGTAATTCTTTGGACTGGAATGAAGGTTAAGGAGAAATGTTTACTACAGTATCTGTGGAATTCATTTGTTTCTCAAATCTATTTAGAAATTGATCTATACACTCTTTTAGTCCCTAGGAAATTTGAGGAAACAAGTGTTAAAGGAGTAGTCATTTCTAATGAAAGAATAAATGCCTTTTATGTGAGTAAAAAATTTCGAATCTAAATTCATAGAGCTTGGGGTAGGTCAGTTGCTGAAAAATGTGTATCATTTTGTCTATCCTTTATGGAAATTACTTGAGGTATTATTTGCACTGTGAATCTGGGCTTTTGCTTTAATAATTTCAAAACAGAGAATAACCTCAGGTTTTTAAAAGAAAACATTACCTATGGATAATATTCTGTGAATCTGATGAAATCATGGCATCCAATTTTTCTTTATTTTCTGGGCCTTATATTCCAACTGTATAAAAGGACTGGGTGATTTCTTAGCTTTTAATAAGGATATAATTAAAAATACAAGTTTCTGCCTATTTAAGTACTTAATCAGATTTCTGTGAACTTTCTATTTATGTACAAATTATAATTTAGTCTTAAGCTGTGTCATATTCAACATTATCTATTTGAGATTTTAGGAAACAACTTATTTGGCAGTAACATCAAACTTACAAAAAAATTGCAGGAACAGCACAAAAAAACTCTTGTATATTCTTCATTTACAACCTCCATTGAGGTTTTACCATTGTCCTGCTGGTATCTTCTATAGTGTAAGGCTCCGGGATCACACCCTGCAACCAACTGTCATGTCTCCTTAGGGTCTTTAAATCAGGAACAGTCCCTTAGTTTTCCTTTCATTTTCATATCCTTTTCAGATCACAGATCAGTCATTTTGTAGACTGTCCCTCTGCTTCTGTTTTTGAAATTTTTCCTTATGATAAGGTTATGCAGTTTTTGGTAAAAATGTTACAGAAGGGTGCCTGGGTGGCTCAGTGGGTTAAGCCATTGCCTTCGGCTCAGGTCATGATCTCAGGGTCCTGGGATCGAGGCCCGCATCGGGCTCTCTGCTCAGCAGGGAGCCTGCTTCCCTCTCTCTCTCTCTGCCTGCCTCTCCATCTACTTGTGATTTCTCTCTGTCAAATAAATAAATAAAATCTTTAAAAAAAATGTTACAGAAGTGATGCTCCATTCCAATTGGATGGCACTTGATGTTGATTTGTCCCCTCATTGGTGGTGTAAATTCTGACCACTTGATTGCTTGAGGAGTCTCCATAGTGAAGATTTAAGATTTAAATTTTTTTTTTTGTATTTAAGTAAGTGTTTTTAATGGAAATACTTTGAAACCATACAAATATATATTCGTCTCCTCACTTTCACCTGCAAGTTTTAGTGTCCATTGATTTATCATGCTTGAATTATCAGTATGATAGTTTCTAAGTGGTGCTTTTTCTTTCTTTCTTTCTTTCTTTCTTCTTTTTTTTTTTTTTTAAAGATTTTATTTATTTATTTGACACAGAGAGAGAGAGAGAGATCACAAGCAGGCAGAGAGGCAGGCAGAGAGAGGGGGAAGCAGGCTCACTGCTGAGCAGAGAGCCCGATGCCAGGCTCAATCCCAGGACCCTGAGATCACGAACTGAGCCGAAGGCAGAGGCTCAACCCACTGAACCACCCAGACGCCCCTAAGTGGTGCTTTTTCTAATTCTCTGATTTCTTCCACATTTATTAGCTATTGTTATAAGCAGAGTTTTCTTTTCTCTCCATTTATTTATTCATTTACTTACTTATATCAGTGTAGACTTATTGATTCCTATTTTATTCATAGTTTATAATCTGCAATTGTCATTATTATTTTGACATTTGAATCGGCCTGGACTTGACCTTAAGTTGTTCCTTTAAGCTGGCTTCTGTGTCCTTTTGACATGTTTTCCCCATTGTTTAAGCATTTCCTTACTTCTTGGGGTCAAAAAATGTTTTAGCCTGACCTTGTACTCTTCTTGCCTGGCCCTGGATTCAGCCATTCCCCCAAGAAGCCCTACTTCTGGGGCGCCTGGGTGGCTCAGTCGTTAAGTGTCTGCTTTCGGCTCAGGTCATGATTCCAGGGTCCTGGGATCAAGCCCCGCATCAGGCTCCCTGCTCAGCAGAAGGCCTGCTTCTCCCTCTGCCTGCTGCTCCCCCTACTTGTGTGTGTGTGCGCTCTCTCTCTCTCTCTTTCTCACTATCAAACAAATAAATAAAATATTAAAAAAAAAAAAAAGAAGCCCTACTTCTTTTAGTGTAAAGTGAAATTTACAAACCAAGATCAGGGTGCTCAATGTGTTCATTGCAATTGGGATGTTGTTCCCAGGTCAGAGCTTAGTAATACACACAAGTACACACATCCCATTGCATCTGTATTTATACATTCTGAGAATATAAGTTCATATTAATAACTCCAGTACCTTGGGGTTCTTCTCAGTAATTGAGAAACCTGGTTCTCATTATCACCAATGTATTTACTCATTTGCTTGATCCTTTTTATATAGCCAACTACTGATCTTGTCAGACCACGCCTGCTGCCCTGTTCCAACACTATCTTCACGTGGGCTGTTGTTACCTGCTATAACCAGGCTTCTTCACCACATGGCTCCAACATCATCTTTACCAGGTGCCATTACTGAGCTGCTCAGCCTGCCTTTTCTCCACAGCTTTGATATCATTGTCCTGCAGGCCACTGTTACTGTGCTAATGAAGTCTGCCTAATGAATTTTGGACTAAGAAAGGAAAAAAGGAAGGAAGGAAGAATGGAGACTGAAGAAATTATAGATTAAAATAGATAACAGGGATTTTAACAATCACTAAAGTTAGGATGCATGCCCATGGTTTGCTATTTATTCTTTACTAAATTTCATATTAAAGTGTACTTTCCCAGAAAATTAGAATAATCCCACCTTTAAAAGAGAAATATACAGACTTGAAATACTATTTAAAAAAGCACAATGAAAATGATTGCATGTAACCTGGATTTGGCATATGAAGTCACACATACATCTAATATAACAGATAAATGCGGCCTCCCACTATGAATACCTTAGAAGTAAATATAGCATGGGTTCTGTCTTAAACTGCCTGAGTTGCCTTTGTATGATTGGTTAAGTTAATTAAACTCTATGTGCCTTAGCTGCCTCATCTGTAAAATGTGAATAGTAACAGTATTTATCTTCTGGGGTGATTTTGAGGATTAAATAAGTTGATAAATGTAAGACCTTAGAATAATGTCTGATATTTAGTAAGCATTATCATAATTGTTGCTATTATTATTATTTTTATTGCCAAATCCTTTTTTTAATACAAATATTTGTTATTTGAATTTTTACTGTCATATCTCTAACTTCTTTAAAAACCCTCACAAACCTTAGTTTATGATATAAATGTGATATAAATGTATAAGTACATTTATACAAGTATTTATTTGAATTTTTACTATCATATCTTTAATTCTTTAAAAGCCCTCACAAACCTTCCCTAAACTTAATTTGCAATATTTTCTTCTCTACATAAACTAATAATTTGATTTTCTCCTTTTCCTTCTCCTACATTTTGGAAATGAGTTAGTCTATGTCCCTCATCCCTACAACTCAACTCTGCTTTGTTTTTACCCATTTTATGCTGTTTGTGCATAAATATCTGAGTTCTGGACTCAGATAAGACTTTGGGGACTTTGTAGAATCTAGAACATCAGAAGATCACATAACGGTTCTTTTGTTGTGGGCTCTGGTCTTGGCTGTGTGACGTTGTGAAAGTGTTCAAATACCTTGTGAAAGTGTTCAAATACCTTGATCCCCAGTTTTCTTCAACTATAAAATGGAACTAAGTAGTGTTACCTCATAGAGCTACCTCATAGGGCTACCAATTTAATGAATGAATGAATGAATTAAATTTAGATCTAATTGACATATAACATTATATTAACTTCAGGTGTACAATATAGTGGCTTGATATTTGCGCTTATAGCAAAATGATCACCATCATAAGTCTAGTTAACATCTATCACCACACAGAGTTACCACAATTTTCTTCTGATGAGAATGCTTAAGATATACAGTCTAAGCAACTTGCAAATGTATGGTATGGTATTGTTAACTATACCATGTTGTACATTGTATTCCCTATTTATTTGTTTATTTATTATTTATTTTTTTAATAACTGGAAGTCTGTACTTTTTAACCCTCTTCAACAAGTTCACTTACCCCACCACCTCCAGTTCTTACAACTACCAATCTATTTTCTGTATTCATGAACTCATTTATTTGTTTTTGTTTTTTGGTTTTTTTTTTAGATTCCACTCATAAGTGGGATCAAGTGAGATTTTTCTTTTTCTTGTCCAACTTATTTCACCAAACATAATGTTTTTAAGTTCTATCCAAGTTGTTGCAAATGGCAAGATTTAACATTCTTTTTTGTGGCTGAGTAATATTCCATTGCATGTATATAACACACCTCCTTTATCCATTCATCTAACAATGAACACTGAGCTGTTTCCATATCTTGGCTATGATAAATAATGTTGCAACGAACATGGCGGTGCATAGGTCTTTTCAAATTACTGTTTTCATTTTCTTCAGTTAAATACCCAGAAGTGGAATTGTTGGATCATATGGTATTTTGTTTTTTAACTTTTTGAGGAAACTCCATACTGTTTTCTACAGTGGCTGCTCTAATTTACATTCCCATCAAAAGTACACAAGGGTTCCCTTTTCTCCACATCCTTGCCAATAGTTGTTATTTCTTATCTTTTTGATGATAGCCATTCTAACTTGTGTGAGGTGACATCTCACTGTAGTTTTGACTTACATTTCTCTGATGATGAGTGATGTTAAGCACTTTTTATGTACCTGTCAGCTATCTGGATGTCTTCTCTGGAAAAAGACCTATTCAGATCTTCTGTTCATTCTTTTTTTCTTTCTTTCTTTCTTTTTTTTTTTTTTTTTTAAGATTTATTTATTTATTTATTTGACAGAGAGATGGAGAGCACAAGTAAGCAGAGCAGCAGGCAGAGAGAGAGAGAGAGATAAGCAGGCTCTCTGCTGAGCAGGCAGCCCGATGCGGGGCTCGATCCCAGGACCCTGGAATGATGACCTGAGCCGAAGGCAGCTGCTTAACCACCAACCCAGCTGCTTAACCAATTGAGCCACCCAGGCACCCCTCTTCTGTTCATTTTTAAATTGGACTGGTTTTTTGCTATTGATTTGTATGAGTTCTTTACGTATTTCAGACATTAACTCCATATCAGATATATGATTTGCACATATTTTCTCCCATTTAGTGGTTGCTCTTTCAGTTTGTTGGTGGTTTCCTTTAGTGTGCAGAACTTTTTAGTTTATTTTTACTTTTATTGCTTTGCTTTTTATTTCAAATCTAAAAAATCATTGCCAAGATCAGTATCAAGGAGCTTACTGCCTATATTTTTTTGTAGGATTTTTATGTTTTCATGTTTAAGATTAAATCTTTGATCCATTATGAGTTAGTTTTTATTTATGGTGTAAGATAGTAGTTTGCTTTCATTCTTTTGCATGTGGCTCTCCAGTTTTCCCGACAACATTTATTGATGACTGTCCTTTCTTCTTTGTTATAAATTAATTTGCTATATATATATGGATTTATTTCCAGCCTTGCTATTCTATTCCATTGATCTGTGTGTGTTATGTGTCATTTAAATGAGACAATTTCTTAGAACACTTAGCACAATGCCCAAAAAATGTTAGTTATGATTATGATTATGATACAAAACTGGAGGGGTTGATTCTAGCTTCCTCTCTTTTAACTTTCTTCTCTCCCTCAGATGTTTTTCTTCCAGATCTTAAATAGTAGTTCTAATGCTGAGAAAAATGACTATATGCAGCTTCAAAAAGTTAGTGTTTGTGGAGAAAAAACTACAATATTGGATGTTTTAGAGGGATATGTGAATTTAGGATTGTGGAGTCCATGACTGACAACTACTGAGAGCCAGTATAATGTTTTTAGGAGGGTAGAATCTGGAGCCATACAGCCTGGGTTTTAATCCTTGTTTTTCTGCTCTCTAGTTTGTGCGATCTTGGGCAAGTTACTTAACCTCTCTGTGCATCAGTTTCTTTATGTATAAAGTGGGTTTGAAATATCAGAATATTTAATAAATAGTTATTTTGTAAGACTGTTGTGAGAATTCAATAAGTTAAAATACGTAAAAGAATTAAGATGGGGGCCTAGCCTTTAGTAAGCACTGTACACATGTAAGTTCTTCAACTACTGATCTTTAATGGCTTTTCCATCAGCATGGGAGGTTTTCCTGTGACCACAATCAAAGTGTTCTTATTTCCTTTATACTCAAAATGTTCTTTTCCTTTACATTTAGAAAGTTAAATTTTTATAGTGTATGAATTATGTATATATTATAATGACATACATATTACACAATTATATTATTTATATAATAATTTTTTTACTTATCCATTTTACTGACACAATATGATTGATTGTGGTATAGGAGAAACTTTTTCTCTTTAGCCTCTATCTGTATGAATAAGTGAGATGGGAATAGAACCAAAGCACATCTCTGATGTGATTCATTGGGGAATGTCTAGATGGCTGAGAAGCAGTGATCGATGTTTCCCTTTTTCCTCCACGTGACTCAGATGCTTAAACAGGCATGGAGAACTGAGTCAACTGAATGTTTTGGCTCAGTCCATTTTGTTTGTGGCATAAAATCCCACACAGTCTCTTAAATCTCTGGTGCTGTTTTCTTCTGTTTAGTGCACCTGAGGTTAAAGTTTTATATTTTAGACTGAAAGTCACTAGCAAAAGAGATTTTTTTGAATGGGTTTCAAACTGTTTTCATATAATACCTTTTTTTTTTTTTTGCAAAGTTTTTTGTTTATTTTAGATAAATTAGGCTTTGGATATAATCACTTTTTAAAACATAGATTATAATTAATATCTGTTCAGATTTATTATTATTATTATTAATTTTTTATTAACATGTAATGTGTTATTTTCCCCAGGGGTACAGGTCTGTGAGTCATCAGGCTTACACATTTCACAGCACTCACCATATTATATATCCTTCTCAATGTCCATCACCCAACTACCCTCTCCATACCCATCCTCCTCCCAGCAAACCATAAGAGACTCTTAATCTCAAAAAACAATCTGAGTATTCAGATTCTTTTTAAGAGACAGCATGGAATAATAAAAAAATTCATTTATTAAACAAATGTATTTTAAGCTTCTAATAAATGTCAGCCAACTGTGCTGGGTGAAGAAAGTATGTGTGCATACACACATTGCTGCCCCCTCCCGCTCTTGATGAAAAGATATTTCTTCTCTTATAACGTCTGGTGGAGAGACAGATATTAATTTAAGAGTCATGTAGATAGAAGCATAATTATAATTGGGGTAATAACATGGTATTGGAGAATATATAATTGTATATTAGGAGAAGCCAAAGAAGTCTTCCTGGAGGCGGTGGCCCTTGAGCTGAGATCTGAAGGATGAACAGATAATAACACTGAAGAGGAGTCAGGGACTTAAGGAAGGAGATTATTGCAGACGGGGCATCTATATGCAAAAGTTTTTGGCAGGAGGGAGCATGGACTGGGTTCTGGAGAGCCCAAAGAAGGTGAGAATTGCCAGAGTTCAGAGGCAAGAAGGAGTGTCGTGAAATAATGAGGCTATAGAAGGAGTGTCGTGAAATAATGAGGCTATAGAATTAATTTAGACAGGAGCCCAGAGCAATTAGGGCCTTGTGGGCCATATTAAGTACCCATGTTATCCCAAGTTCCCTGGGAAGGGACCCCTCAGATATTGAGAGAAGCTTAGGCCTTGGATTCTAGTAGATGGAAAGAAATGAAGAAATGCTAAAAACAAAAAAAACAAAACAAAAAAAACCCCAAAGTCCCCTAATAATTAGGGCTATAATATTTATACTCTCAAAATATAAAAAATGCAATTCAGTATAAGCATTATATTCACAAGAAAGTTACAGAATTTACCAAAGATCAGTTTAAAGTATACCTCAGATGGTATGGGTTGGTAAAAGGACACCAGTTTAAAGTTGTATGATGAGCTATCTTCTCTCAATCCTGGCACTATGTCTCTGTGACTATATATAGATCCTCATTTGGAGGTAGGGCCAAACTTTCAATCTGTGGCTTTTTATGAATATGAGGCCATGTGGTCTCTGTGACAGGTTGTGAATAAGTAACTATTGACATGTCCCGCACAACGGAAAGGGATGCAGCCAGATGTGTGTATTAAAAAAACCCTCTAATTAGTACTGTATGTTGGCTACTTGAATTTAAACAAAACAAAACAAAAGTGCTCGATAAAAATGGACCCGATTTTAGAGGGACCAGCAAGAATCCAGAGTTCTCATTTAGGAGACTATGGCAGTGGTCCTGACAGGAAAGGCATGTTGTGGCTGATGGTTGTGGAGTTGTAAAGACACAGATAGCTTAGTTAGGTCTTTGTTTAGGATGAATGATAGTGAGCAACCACGATTTTGGACTTCATGGAACCAAATCCCCAAATTAGAACTAGAATTAGGGAAATTGACTGAAAGGTAAACAAAAATCACTAAATGACACCAACATAGTGATTCTTTTTTTTCTCCATATAAAAAAATCTTTTTATGTTTATATATCTGGATATATTTTAAACTTTTCATTTTCCAGACAACTATTTGTATGTATAAATAATCACCTGAGTATGGAAATAACACAATTTACACACGTCAGTCCTAACACAGACTAACTCTTTGGTTTTGTTTTCAATGCAGAAATTTAACAGAATTTGCCAACAAATATTTATTGAGCACCTACTATGCACCAGGTAATAACAGATTTTAGCTTATGATCTGTAAATTTTTATCCCCACCCCCATACCTTTATAACATGAGTGGTAATTCTGAAAAAATTTAAACCACTTCAACTTCATTTTGAATAACTTGGAAGTTAAAAGTATTAAAAACATGAAAGGAAAAAGAAGTTACTTTTTTTAGTTTTTGAATATTGTATGCCAGCTGTCCTAAATGTTTTAAGAATCCTTTTAGCCTTTTCACCCTGCCTTCCCACTGTGTGCCCAGAATAATTGATTATCCGTGTGTGATCCTACAAGCATTGCAGCAAAAAGGACAGAAAACAATGAACAAAGATAATGGGTTCTCACATTTTGCCCTGCCTACCTTTTTCTTTCAAACTAACTTAAGTTAATAAAACTTCCCATGAAAGCCTTTGAAATTTCATCATGGGTTTTGTGAAAGAGGTGAAAGTTGACCTAGAAGGGCCTGACCTATAACTTGACAGCTACTGGAAGTCTAGCCTCATAATTCAGAGGTCCAGGGACAGCTTTGCCTATAAACTCAAGTCTTCATTTCACTGACATTTTCAGGTTTAGTCTCCTTGAAAATGCTAACAAAAGTGAAGCATATCATTTCTCTGCTTGGGATAGCAATGGTGATGTTTATGGAACCATTTGCTGTCTCAGGGGTAATCTCCCGGATAATTTGGATTAACCTTATCGGGTCTCTAGATACCACATTACTCAGGGTGGATGATCTCCAGAATAACCTTTCCAGATCCTAAAGTTTTAACCCCAGCACCATGTTTTATCAAAAAACTTTCAACAGAAATCCATTGAAAACTACCCACCCAGGCTTACTTCAACCCTTTTGGTCTGAAGTGGCCTTCAGGCAGGCAAGAAAACATAATGTTTTCTGTGAGTAATTCTAATTAGAAAGTAGGGCAACCTGACATTTTCCTCTATTGACTTTTTCCATGAGACAGTTGTTATGTATCAATGTGCCTCACTCCTCCTATTTGTCTGGGTTTTGAAATTGATTACCTGCAAAAGGGGGATGTAGTACTTTTGTTAGTTTATTAGCTGGTGGAGAGAATTTACTTAAAGGAGTGAAGAATTTTCCCCAAGGAAGAATTTGTCTTTTGGAGAGGCAAGTGAGAGAATCTTTTACGTGTATTGATCAAAAGTCCTTCTGGACTTTTTTGTTGTTGTTGTTAAGGAAAGAGAGAGGTTAGATGCCTTCTGAAGCTGGGATCAACCCTGAAATTCTGTCACAGTCAAGATTTCTACATCCTAATTAAGCTTGCTTTTGTGAAATCTAATTATGTTCATAATTACTTTCTAGTCTTATAAAGCTAGAGCTTAGAGTTCCAGTGTAAGACTATGAATTTCACTATCTCAAAACTGAAAAATAGTAATTACAACAATGAATTTATTTTATTTTTCTGTTTTTTAGAAAGTGCAGGCCCAGGTGAATCACTACAGTTTTTCAGGAAAATATTCATCCCATTTGAATCAGTTTAAAGAGGGAGAGCAGAATAGCAGCAGCTAATAAAATTAATGTCATATCTGTAATTGATAAGAGTACTTATGGTCTCAATTGAATGGGATAATAGAAGGAAAAAAATCACTTTGCATTCTTTATATTGAAACTTGTCCTTCTGAAAGTGAGATTGTATATATACATTTACCCGATGCTCATTATTTTCTAAAATTGATCTGATTAGGGTCCATTTAAACATAGGGCGAAGGAAAGTATTAAGGTTGTCTGTGCTCAAAAAATAAGATCCTATTGCTGATTTACTTTATAAAATAGCTTGAACTGACCAAGTTATGAGATCCAACAGTTTAACCTTAGAAGGGACAGACAAAACACTTTTTTCAAAATAATGATAGTTTCTATTTCCCTTTGTGCTTGAGGGTTTGCATGTATAGTCTCATCAATCCTGACAACATTGTAAACTATATATTATCATCTCCATTTTGTAAAGGAGAAAAACTGAGACTCAGACTCAGGAAACCAAGACACCTGCCTGGGTTCACCTATCTGGGTTGAAATTCTGCAGTGGAGGAACTGCCATTGTAACCTTGTCTGTCTCTGATGCTCATATTCTTTCCACTATGCACCACGCCTACAAAATGCTTGGTTGCTTTCTGCTGTATCTACTTGAGAAGAAAACTAGAGAGGTTCACGGGAAAGGCCAAAATATGGGGATGGGAAGTGGAAATGATTATGGGTGCAGTGGTGTTTTCACTGGAGAGTTACATATTTGGATAATAATGTGTAGAGCTTTAGCCAGGCAATTAGAGGATGAACCACTTAAGCTAGCTAAAGGAATTTCCATTGAGCTTGGGAGTACAATTTATTAGAAAGATTAAAGACTGGTTGGACCATTTCCTTGTCTCAGACCAATGGAATAATGGAAAGAAATTTTGCATTCCAACAACAGAACAATTCCCTGCTAAAACTGGAGTGTGATATTTAAATAAATAATAAGAATGATAGTTCTCATTTATGGGACTCATCCTAAGTATGAAGCTTTTTAGAAATGCAATATTTTTAACCTTACAACATCCTTGTTTTATTATTTCTGTTTTACAGTTGGGAGAAAAACAAAGAAATCAAGTATCCAGGAGTTTCCCTTAGGCTGACAAATATGTTCATCTTGATCTTGAGTCTGCATTCTTTTTCTCCAAAGAGAATATTTGATATACTTCCTTACCCATTGCAGGTTAATATATCTGAGAAGAAAAGCTTTAAAACTATATTTTAAGAGTAACAAGTTTTGCATATCATATTGGAGGTACTGGCAAGGTCACCAGCATGTTAGGTGGGATAGAGTAGATCTTAGAGAGGAGAAAACTTTTCTGATTTTACTTTTGTATCTTAAGCTAGTATGGTCCAGAAACAGTGGTGGAAACTTTGGAGGACCACTTTTGCTTTGAGGTAGGCAAATGGTCTTAGACAAGTCATGTAACTTTGCTGGGCCCCAATTTTCTTTGCCTACTCAGTGCTTGGCATATAGCAGGAATGAAAATGATACATGATATAATTAAGCTCAGATTGCTAATTTTTTGGAATTTCTTTCAGTTCTAAATTCTGTTACTCAGGCATAGTAGCTTTGGTTTCTTTATTCTTTCAAAGAGGAAAATTGTGCCAACCTATTTGGCAAGGTTATCATGGGAATTAACTAGTGTATTTTCCAAGTTATGGAGGTCCTACAGAAAAAGATAAGAAGAGCACATCTTCTTTCCTTTTAAATAGTTATGATAACTTTTATTTTTTTATTTTTATTTTTTTTAAATTTTTTATTTCTTTTCAGCATAACAGTATTCATTGTTTTTGTACCACACCCAGTGCTCCATGCAATCCGTGCCCTCTCTAGTGCCCACCACCTGGTTCCCCCAATCTCCCACCCCCGCCCCTTCAAAACCCTCAGATTGTTTTTCAGAATCCATAGTCTCTCATGGTTCACCTCCCCTTCCAATTTCCCCCAACTCCCTTCTCTTCTCTATCTCCCCTTGTCCTCCATGTTATTTGTTATGCTCTACAAATAAGTGAAACCATATGATAATTAACTCTCTCTGCTTGACTTATTTCACTCAGCATAATCTTTTCCAGTCCCATCCATGTTGCTGCAAAAGTTGGGTATTCATCCTTTCTGATGGAGGCATAATACTCCATAGCGTATATGGACAACATATACATTTGTCTGCTGAAGGGCATCTTGGTTCTTTCCACAGTTTGGCGACCGTGGCCATTGCAGCTATAAACATTGGGGTACAGATGGCCCTTCTTTTCACTACATCTGTATCTTTGGGGTAAATACCCAGGAGTGCAATTGCAGGGTCATAGGGAAGTTCTATTTTTAAATTCTTGAGGAATCTCCACACTGTTCTCCAAAGAGGCTGCACCAACTTGCATTTCCACCAACAGTGTAAGAGGGTTCCCCTTTCTCCACATCCTCTCCAACACATGTTGTTTTCTGTCTTGCTACTTTTGGCCATTCTAACTGGTATAGGTGATATCTCAATGTGGTTTTAATTTGAATCTCCCTGATGGCTAGTGATGATGAACATTTTTTCATGTGTCTGATAGCCATTTGTGTGTCTTCATTGGAGAAGTGTCTGTTCATATCTTTTTTAAAGATATGAGCATTTTAAAAATATGACTGTCTATTTTGTGTGTGTTGAGATTGAGGAGTTCTTTATAGATCCTGGATATCAACCTTTTGTCTGTACTGTCATTTGCAAATATCTTCTCCCATTCCGTGGGTTGCCTCTTTATTTTGTTGACTATTTCCTTTGCTGTGCAGAAGCTTTTGATCTTGATGAAGTTATGATAACTTTTATTAATATTTTGCATTGATCAGATGTTACAAATGTGTCAGGTTAACTATAGAGAAAATAGAACCTTCCCAGCAAGTTCAAAATCTGAATACTCTAGTAATGACACTAGTATTAGTAACCGAGTTTATTATTTTTTAAAAATTTATTTATTTAATTTGAGAGAGAGCAGAGTAAGCAAGAACACAAGTAGGGGGAGAGAGGCAGAGGGAGAGGGAGAAGCAGGATCTCTACTAAGCAGGATCTCTACTAAACAGGCAGCCCAATGTGGGGCTCAATCCCAGGACCCTCATGACCTGAACCAAAGGCAGATGCTTAACTGACTGAGACACCCAGGTGCCCAGTGACTGAGTGTAAAATGTGACTTCATGCCAATGTTTGAGAGAATCTGGTCACATATATTGTAGCACAGGAAAGAATCAGACTGGCATCAGCCCAGACACGGCTAGAAGGAAGAGAATTCTCTGAAACCTTGTTCTATTAGTGGGATTTTCATACTGCTCCTTGTCTTTGTGGTTTGGGATGGTAGCCATTGTTGCATGGTCTCATAAAAGATGGAAGTCAGATGTTTTGTGCACTAGGCTTGTAGTTTGCTGTATGAAGGTCAATCATCCATCTTGCTTCCCATTTTATTAATTTTTTGAAAAGTTGATAACTTTTCAAACTGCCATCTGTTTATTGTGGAGATTGATAATGACTATACAATCATCTGAGAAAGTTCTATTTCTAAGACAACTATATGGAAATTACATATTTGCTAAGCCTCTGAAAGATCAAAATAAATTAGAGGCTCATATTAATAAAATGTTCCAAGTGGAACTTATATGATTTTATCACTCTTTTCTTTCCTAAAAGCCTTATGAACAAAAGAAAAGAAAAGAGAAATAAGGAGAAGACTGTTTCTCTGTTGGCAATGAGAAGTGTGTCATTTGCAAAATCTCCTGAAAACATGGTATTTTCTTAAACCACGAGAGTGGACTTTTGTAGAAGTGTTAGTGGATTTCCCAGATTTGTACTAATAACATGCAGTGATTCCAAATTATCATTATACATTTACATGTAGAGAAAATGAATCAACAAAAACAATGTTATATGGGAAAAATACAATAGTCAGTTATTGGGTGATGATTTTCCATTAATTAAATATTCATTTATTCATCAATGCATTTATTCATTCAACCAGTAGTAAGCTCCTAGTACTGAGCTAGGTGATGAGGATAAAAAGATAACTAGTTTCATGTTTTTTCATTTAATTTGTTCCTAATTAAAATTTATAAAATTTACTTTGATAAATAACTTACAAAAGTTAAAAATAAGCTATCCCTATATTTCTGTTAATATGCACATTTCTCTTTATTTATGAATTTATTCTCTGCCAGAAATCCCTATGAATGGGGGAGAACCTTGAGTACTCTGAAGTATCTATAATGAGAAATATACACAAATTAAGAAATAATCAATAAGATACTAACACAAAAGCATGGTGCTTGCTAGAGACTCTCCCCATTGCAAATGCAAGAATCTTTTAATATTGAAACATGAGCTATGTGACTGTAGTATTGACTCTCCTCAAATATTTAAAAGGGTAAACCATGAGTGTATCTTAGATTAATACTTTAGAAAAAAACTTTCTTTTATTTAAGAACTGGCTTAAGAAAAAAGAAAAAGAGAGGATTGGCTCCATATCTGAAAAGTCAAGACCTTCACTCACATGGTCTGATCCAGGGACTCAAATGATGTCAGTAAGGTTATCTTTCTTTCTTGGGTCTGCTTCTGTGTATTGGCCCCATTTTTTGAGCAGGCGCCTCCCTCATGGTGATAAAATAGCTATCAGTAGTTCTAGATTTAGGTCCTATTGTGCCAACAATTCAAGTGTAAGGGATTTTTTTTTTTTTCCAGTAGTTCCAACCAAAGTGTAAGGATTGAGTTTCAGTGGCTCTGGTTTATCTGTCTTGGGTCACATGCCCATCCATGGAGCTGGTTAGTGTCAGTCTCATCCAAACTACACGAGGATGAGGAATATCAGACTTCTATTACTAGAAGGAGAAGGCAGTAAGACCATGTCCATTATCTTATTTTTAGCAATATGTAGTATCTAGAAAGAGCCTATCTGTTCTCTGCCTTACATCACAGCAGAGGATTCCACGGTCAGCTGCCTCTCTCTCACCCCAGTGCATTAATTTTTCGCTATCTTACACATTTGGGTTTGCTCATTAGTCTCTTTATGAGACCATGGTTTACAACCAGGGATTTTCAGGACTGTGAAATCCTTAAGTAGAGAATGTTTCCATTTATAGAAGAAAAATTGGTCTGTGCTATTTGGCCATATGGACTGCCTTAGTGAAAGACATATATTATGTCATCAAAATCCCTTGATATTGATATAAAATCAACTTATATAGAGCAGGATATATATTTTGCATCCTCTTTATAAAGAACATTTAATACTATGTATCCTCAAAGAAAAAGCATCATGAAGTTGTATAAACTACATTAGAAATCATTTTTCATTTGGAAATTAAATTTTGCATCCAACTGGGTGGTTATACTTAATCTAATGATTTCTGAGTGTTTAAAATAGTAACATCTGCCAGTGGACTCATAAAGGAATCTATACATCATAAGAATCAGAGCAGTATGAAACTTTAAAATTTAACTTCCCATGAGGATGCAAGATTGGTATACTCCATTAAATAATATATATAAGGAATTATGCAATGAAGTTTCATTATATTGGTGACCACCCACTACTATTTTATTTTTGCATGAGTTTCTGAAGTCTGAAAGATTAAAACTCTCTATTTAAACTAGCCCTTGTTATAATGTGAGACCCTCAGGATTAAAAAAAACCCATTATTTAATATTAACTATAAAATGCTTATTGGGGGTAGTAGAAACTAAGCTAGATTCCTAGTATATCAATAAACCATTAACATATAGGAAGAAAAACTCAGGAGGACTTAAATAGAGCATAGGAGGCACAAAAACACCTCAAAATATATAACACAGGAATAGTTACAACACAATATAAAAGCAATACTCTTAGAGTGGTATGAATTCCATACTCTGAAATAAAGCTAAATTATCTGAAAGCATTCATACTACCTGAACTTTTAGAATTACTGGGGAGTATACTAGGGCTTGGAAGTAGGAGCCTCAGAAAGTTTACTATTGTTTATCAGAATATTTATTCTTAGCAAGCGGGTGGGTAAGTACCCTTTTTTTGATTCTCACGTAGATTTGGGTTTTAGTTTAATCTCTCTAGCATGAAAAATGGTCCCTAGTTTATATCAATAAAAATTTCTGCTTTGAAGTAATCTGGACAACCTTACTATAAAAACTCCCTAAAACAAAGAAATCCTTTAAGCAACACAAATTCCAGAAGACTGCTTGGAACTTTCAGGAATGAGAACTGCGATTTAAGAAAAGCCATGAGTAACAACTTCACTAGGAAACTTTGATTTCGTGAGTCTGAAACTATGTCTTGCATTGGATTGTCTTACAGGGACAACTTTGTCAGCAGAATTTGTCTCAAATTCATTGTGATGTTTTCCATTTTGTTTTTCAATGGAGTTGATTTTAGGAAGTGACTGCTAGTTCTCATTATCATAAAGAATGATCAGTCATAGGATATTATTTCCCTTTTCCAGTTTTATTTCCTATTTGTTTGACTTTTTAAAAATTATCTTGTGCTTTTTACAATGTGTGCTCTGTGTGTGTGTGTAGTGTGTGATAATACTGCAGCTATTCTGAGTTCTGGACTATGCAGCATTCCAACCAATAATGCAGAATTGATATATGATGAATATAAATTTTATTATTATTGCATATATAATAATTATTATTTTCACCATTTTTTTCAGTATGAAAGTAGTCATTTATTAAATGACCGGATTATAAAAATAATCATGGTAGATATTTTAGTTCATCCTTCTAATATGCCTATTGATCTGGTCTTCCCTGTTACCAGCATGTCTACCTTCTGTAAAATGGGTGGTCTTTTTCCTTCATTCCCTTTTGAGGAGAAGATAGCTTGAAGGTCAATAAAAAGTTGTTTGCTTCTTCGAAATATTTTCCAGCCGTACGGATCTGCTGAATCAGATCCTCCATGCAGATGATGCCATACTTACCAAGATATTGAGCAATCACTGTATCACCTGTCAGGGCAACTCACTTGTTGATTTTGCCTTCACCACACTCTTAGATCAATTCATTTACCACTTCAGGGGTGGGTCCCCCCATGCTATATATGGTTCCACAGTTCTGAGCATGTTAACTGAAGCTTTGTTGAGCTTAACAAAGGTGCCATTGAAGAAGCTGCAACACCTCTGGAACCTTTGGGCTCACACCACTGCTACCTCTGATCCTGATGACAAGCACCAATATGGGTTCTGCAGGTACATAGGAATTTCCAACTTTTCTTGCCATCCTGACCTTTTGAATCTCAGTTCTCTAGATCTGCCTATATTCTTTGTGGTAATGCTTAGCTTTTTGATAAATAGGGTTTCTCCTTGCTTTTCTTTTCTTTTTTTCTCCTTTTCTCTCTCTCTGTCTCTCTCTCTCTCTTTCTTTCTTTTTCTTTTTTTTTTTTTTAAGATTTTGTTTATTTTTTTTATTTTTTTTTTTTTTAATTTTTTATTTTTTATAAACATATATTTTTATCCCCAGGGGTACAGGTCTGTGAATCACCAGGTTTACACACTTCACAGCACTCACCAAATCACATACCCTCCCCAATGTCCATAATCCCACCCCCTTCTCCCAAACCCCCTCCCCCCGGCAACCCTCAGTTTGTTTTGTGAGATTAAGAGTCACTTATGGTTTGTCTCCCTCCCAATCCCATCTTGTTTCATTTATTCTTCTTCTACCCACTTAAGCCTCCATGTTGTATCACCACTTCCTCATATCAGGGAGATCATATGATAGTTGTCTTTCTCTGCTTGACTTATTTCGCTAAGCATGATACGCTCTAGTTCCATCCATGTTGTTGCAAATGGCAAGATTTCATTTCTTTTGATGGCTGCATAGTATTCCATTGTGTATATATACCACATCTTCTTGATCCATTCATCTGTTGATGGGCATCTAGGTTCTTTCCATAGTTTGGCTATTGTGGACATTGCTGCTATAAACATTCGGGTGCATGTGCCCCTTTGGATCACTACATTTGTATCTTTAGGGTAAATACCCAATAGTGCAATTGCTGGGTCATAGGGCAGTTCTATTTTCAACATTTTGAGGAACCTCCATGCTGTTTTCCAGAGTGGCTGCACCAGCTTGCATTCCCACCAACAGTGGAGGAGGGTTCCCCTTTCTCCGCATCCTCGCCAGCATCTGTCATTTCCTGACTTGTTGATTTTAGCCATTCTGACTGGTGTGAGGTGATATCTCATTGTGGTTTTGATTTGTATTTCCCTGATGCCGAGTGATATGGAGCACTTTTTCATGTGTCTGTTCGCCATCTGGATGTCTTCTTTGCAGAAATGTCTGTTCATGTCCTCTGCCCATTTCTTGATTGGATTATTTGTTCTTTGGGTGTTGAGTTTGCTAAGTTCTTTATAGATTCTGGACACTAGTCCTTTATCTGATATGTCGTTTGCAAATATCTTCTCCCATTCTGTCAGTTGTCTTTTGGTTTTGTTGGCTGTTTCCTTTGCTGTGCAAAAGCTTTTGATCTTGATGAAATCCCAGTAGTTCATTTTTGCCCTTGCTTCCCTTGCCTTTGGCGTTGTTCCTAGGAAGATGTTGCTGCGGCAGAGGTCGAAGAGGTTGCTGCCCGTGTTCTCCTCAAGGATTTTGATGGATTCCTTTCGTACATTGAGGTCCTTCATCCATTTTGAGTCTATTTTTGTGTGTGGTGTAAGGGAATGGTCCAATTTCATTTTTCTGCATGTGGCTGTCCAATTTTCCCAGCACCATTTATTGAAAAGGCTGTCTTTTTTCCATTGGACATTCTTTCCTGCTTTGTCGAAGATTAGTTGACCATAGATTTGAGGGTCTATTTCTGGGCTCTCTATTCTGTTCCATTGATCTATGTGTCTGCTTTTGTGCCAGTACCATGCTGTCTTGAGGATGACAGCTTTGTAATAGAGCCTGAAGTCCGGAATTGTGATGCCACCAACGTTGGCTTTCTTTTTCAATATCCCTTTGGCTATTCGAGGTCTTTTCTGGTTCCATATAAATTTTAGCATTATTTGTTCCATTTCTTTGAAAAAGATGGATGGTACTTTGATAGGAATTGCATTAAATGTGTAGATTGCTTTAGGTAGCATAGACATTTTCACAATATTTATTCTTCCAATCCAGGAGCATGGAACATTTTTCCATTTCTTGGTGTCTTCCTCAATTTCTTTCCTGAGTACTTTATAGTTTTCTGAGTATAGATTCTGTGTCTCTTTGGTTAGGTTTATTCCTAGGTATCTTATGGTTTTGGATGCAATTGTAAATGGGATTGACTCCTTAATATCTCTTTCTTCTGTCTTGCTGTTGGTGTAGAGAAATGCAACTGATTTCTGTGCATTGATTTTATATCCTGACACTTTACTGAATTCCTGTATAAGTTCTAGCAGTTTTGGAGTGGAGTCTTTTGGGTTTTCCACATATAGTATCATATCATCTGCGAAGAGTGATAATTTGACTTCTTCTTTGCCGATTTGGATGCCTTTAATTTCCTTTTGTTGTCTGATTGCTGAGGCTAGGACCTCTAGTACGATGTTGAAAAGCAGTGGTGATAATGGACATCCCTGCCGTGTTCCTGACCTTAGCGGAAAAGCTTTCAGTTTTTCTCCATTGAGAATGATATTTGCGGTGGGTTTTTCATAGATGGCTTTGATGATATTGAGGTATGTGCCCTCTATCCCTACACTTTGAAGAGTTTTGATCAGGAAGGGATGTTGTACTTTGTCAAATGCTTTTTCAGCATCTATTGAGAGTATCATATGGTTCTTGTTCTTTCTTTTATTGATGTGTTGTATCACATTGACTGATTTGCGGATGTTGAACCAACCTTGCAGCCCTGGAATAAATCCCACTTGGTCGTGGTGAATAATCCTTTTAATGTACTGTTGAATCCTATTGGCTAGTATTTTGTTGAGTATTTTCGCATCTGTGTTCATCAAGGATATCGGTCTATAGCTCTCTTTTTTGGTGGGATCCTTGTCTGGTTTTGGGATCAAGGTGATGCTGGCCTCATAAAATGAGTTTGGAAGTTTTCCTTCCATTTCTATTTTTTGGAACAGTTTCAGGAGAATAGGAATTAGTTCTTCTTTAAATGTTTGGTAGAATTCCCCCGGGAAGCCGTCTGGCCCTGGGCTTTTGTTTGTTTGGAGATTTTTAATGACTGTTTCAATCTCCTTACTGGTTATGGGTCTGTTCAGGCTTTCTATTTCTTCCTGGCTCAGTTGTGGTAGTTTATATGTTTCTAGGAATGCATCCATTTCTTCCAGATTGTCAAATTTATTGCCGTAGAGTTGCTCATAGTATGTTCTTATAATAGTTTGTATTTCTTTGGTGTTAGTTGTGATCTCTCCTCTTTCATTCATGATTTTATTTATTTGGGTCCTTTCTCTTTTCTTTTTGATAAGTCAGGCCAGGGGTTTATCAATTTTATTAATTCTTTCAAAGAACCAGCTCCTAGTTTCGTTGATTTGTTCTATTGTTTTTTTGGTTTCTATTTCATTGATTTCTGCTCTGATCTTTATGATTTCTCTTCTCCTGCTGGGCTTAGGGTTTCTTTCTTGTTCTTTCTCCAGCTCCTTTAGGTGTAGGGTTAGGTTGTGTACCTGAGATCTTTCTTGTTTCTTGAGAAAGGCTTGTACCGCTATATATTTTCCTCTCGCAGGCTCGGTGAGCTCGGAGCGCGGCCGGAGGTCAGGCAGACGGGAGTAACTGGGCGCTGTTCTCTGAGCGCGCACTGAGGAGTGCGGCCCTGGGCTCTCGGCTCCTCCGGGCTGGAGACCAGGAGGCCGCCATTTGTATTCCCGTCTTCCGGAACTCTACGGAAAGTGCTCAGGGAACAAAAGCTCCTGAAAGCAAACCGGAGCGGATTACTCACCCCGGCCCCGGGTAAGGGCGATGTAATTCCGCCTGGGGCAAAGACACTTGAGAATCACTACACCAGACCCCTCCCCCAGAAGATCAACAAGAAATCCAGCCGAGACCAAGTTCACCTACCAAGGAGTGCGGTTTCAATACCAAGGAGAGCAGCAGAATTCCAGAGGAGGAGAAAGCCAAGCACGGAACTCATGGCTTTTTTCCTGTGATTTTTTTTAGTCTTGCAGTTAATTTAATTTTTTCTTTTTCATTTTTTTTTTTTTCTCGCCTTCGGGTAAAATTTTTTTTTAACTGTTACCTTTTTCTTTTTTAACGATTTTATACTAGTTTATCTAATATATATATTTTTTCTTTTTTACATTTTTCTTAGGTGTATTCTTTTTTTAAAAATTCTTTTCTTTTCTTTTTTTTTTTTCTTTTCTTTTTTTTTTTTTTTTCTTTCTTCCTTTTTGAACCTCTTTTTATCCCCTTTCTCCCCACTCACGATTTTGGATCTCTTCTAATTTGGCTAAAGCATATTTTCCTGGGGTTGTTGCCACCCTTTTAGTATTTTACTTGCCCCTTCATTTACTCTTATCTGGACAAAATGACAAGACGTAAAAATTCAACACAAAAAAAAGAACAAGAGGCAGTACCAAAGGCTAGGGACCTAATCAATACAGACATCGGTAATATGTCAGATCTAGAGTTCAGAATGACAATTCTCAAGGTTCTAGCCGGGCTCGAAAAAGGCATGGAAGATATTAGAGAAACCCTCTCGAGAGATATAAAAGCCCTTTCTGGAGAAATAAAAGAACTAAAATCTAACCAAGGTGAAATCAAAAAAGCTATTAATGAGGTGCAATCAAAAATGGAGGCTCTAACTGCTAGGATAAATGAGGCAGAAGAAAGAATTAGTGATATAGAAGACCAAATGACAGAGAATAAAGAAGCTGAGCAAAAGAGGGACAAACAGCTACTGGACCATGAGGGGAGAATTCGAGAGATAAGTGACACCATAAGACGAAACAACATTAGAATAATTGGGATTCCAGAAGAAGAAGAAAGTGAGAGGGGAGCAGAAGGTATACTGGAGAGAATTATTGGGGAGAATTTCCCCAATATGGCAAAGGGAACGAGCATCAAAATTCAGGAGGTTCAGAGAATGCCCCTCAAAATCAATAAGAATAGGCCCACACCCCGTCACCTAATAGTAAAATTTACAAGTCTCAATGACAAAGAGAAAATCCTGAAAGCAGCCCGGGAAAAGAAGTCTGTAACATACAATGGTAAAAATATTAGATTGGCAGCTGACTTATCCACAGAGACCTGGCAGGCCAGAAAGAGCTGGCATGATATTTTCAGAGCACTAAACGAGAAAAACATGCAGCCAAGAATACTATATCCAGCTAGGCTATCATTGAAAATAGAAGGAGAGATTAAAAGCTTCCAGAACAAACAACAACTGAAAGAATTTGCAAATACCAAACCAGCTCTACAGGAAATATTGAAAGGGGTCCTCTAAGCAAAGAGAGAGCCTACAAGTGGTAGATCAGAAAGGAACAGAGACCATATACAGTAACAGTCACCTTACAGGCAATACAATGGCACTAAATTCATATCTCTCAATAGTTACCCTGAATGTGAATGGGCTAAATGCCCCTGTCAAAAGACACAGGGTATCAGAATGGATAAAAAAACAAAACCCATCTATATGTTGCCTCCAAGAAACACATTTTAAGCCCGAAGACACCTCCAGATTTAAAGTGAGGGGATGGAAAAGAATTTACCATGCTAATGGACATCAGAAGAAAGCAGGAGTGGCAATCCTTATATCAGATCAATTAGATTTTAAGCCAAAGACTATAATAAGAGATGAGGAAGGACACTATATCATACTCAAAGGGTCTGTCCAACAAGAAGATTTAACAATTTTAAATATCTATGCCCCCAATGTGGGAGCAGCCAACTATATAAACCAATTAATAACAAAATCAAAGAAACACATCAACAATAATACAATAATAGTAGGGGACTTTAACACTCCCCTCACTGAAATGGACAGGTCATCCAAGCAAAAGATCAGCAAGGAAATAAAGGCCTTAAACGACACACTGGACCAGATGGACATCACAGATATATTCAGAATATTTCATCCCAAAGCAACAGAATACACATTCTTCTCTAGTGCACATGGAACATTCTCCAGAATAGATCACATCCTCGGTCCTAAATCAGGACTCAACCAGTATCAAAAGATTGGGATCATTCCCTGCATATTTTCAGACCACAATGCTCTAAAGCTAGAACTCAACCACAAAAGGAAGTTTGGAAAGAACCCAAATACATGGAGACTAAACAGTATCCTTCTAAAGAATGAATGGGTCAACCGGGAAATTAAAGAAGAATTGAAAAAAATCATGGAAACAAATGATAACGAAAATACAACGGTTCAAAATCTGTGGGACACAACAAAGGCAGTCCTGAGAAGATTTTGTTTATTTATTTGACACAGAGAGAGAGAGAGAGACAGCGAGAGAGAGAACACAAGCACAGGGAGTGTGAAAGTGAAACAGGCTTCCTGATGAGCTGGAAGCCCAATGTGGGGCTATATCCCGGGACCCCAGGACCATGACCTGAGCCAAAGGCAGACACTTAACAATGGAGCCACCCAGGTGCCCCTCTCCTTGCTTTTCGAAGCATTTTTTGAGCAAACTACTTTCTCAGACATTTGATCTTCAACTCTGAGAAATTGCTTTGCTTTTTTCTTAAGGATTTCTGGCACCATAGAAATCCTCTTTTTCTTCTCTTCTGCATCCTCTGTGGTTCCAGCTGGAAAAGACTATTTTTACCATTTAAAAAAAGATTTTATTTATTTATTTAATTTTCAGAGAGAGAGAGAGAGAGAGAGAGAGCGAGCACACAAGCAGGCAGAGTGTCAGGCAGAGGCAGAGAGAGAAACAGGCTCCCTGCCAAGCAAGGAACCTCATGCGGGACTCGATCCCAGGACCCTGGGATCAGGACCTGAGCCCAAAGCAGCAGCTTAACTGACTGAGCCACCCAGGCATCCCTATTTTCACCATTCTTAATGCACTATGCTAATAACTTTAACTTTCATAATAAATCTAAAAGGCAAATATTTATATCCTCATTTTACAGACTAGATAATTAAGACTTGGATAATTTGGATTAAAACTTGGGTAAGTATTATGTTAGCTACAGATTTTTTGTAGATGTCCTTTATCAGGTAGAGGACATTCTCTTCTGTTCCCACTTTGCAGAGAATTTTTATCATGAGTGGATGTTGACTCCTGTAAAAGTATTCCTTTTTTCATTGAGATTATCTATGTTTAAAAAAATTCTTTTTTTTTTTTTTTAAAGATTTTATTTATTTATTTGTCAGAGAGAGAGAGAGTGAGAGCGAGCACAGGCAGACAGAGTGGAAGGCAGAGGCAGAGGGAGAAGCAGGCTCCCTGCGGAGCAAGGAGCCCGATGTGGGACTCGATCCCAGGACGCTGGGATCATGACCTGAGCCGAAGGCAGCTGCTTAACCAACTGAGCCACCCAGGCGTCCCTAAAAAAATTCTTAATAATGAATTACATTGATTGATTTTAAATATTGAACCAGCTTTCTATTCCTTGAATAAACCCCAGTTTGTTTATAATGTATTATATTTTTATATATTACTGAATATAATTTGTTAGAATTTTGTTGATGATTTAGGCATTTGTGGTCACATGGATATTGGTCTGTAGTTTCTTATAATGTCTTATTTCTAGTTTTGGTATCATTGTGATGGCAGCTCTTAAAATAAGTTGGGAAGTGTTTTCTCAATTCATTTTCTGGAAGAGATAACATAAAATTGATATTTTTTCCTAGAAATGTTTGATAAATATGTTAGGTAGAAATCTCCCGTGAAACCATCTGGGCCAGGAGTTTCCTTTGTGGGAAGGTTTTCAATTTCTTTAATAATATAGGAATATTCAGGTTATTTATTTCTTTTTCAGTGAGTTCTGTTCATTAAAGTCCTGGCCCATTTGATTTAAGTTCTTGAAATCACGAGCATAGAATTGTTTGTTGTATTTCCTTATTATCCTTTTAATGTCTGTAGGATCTCTTATGCCTGCTACTGGTGATTTATATCTTCTCTTTTTTCTTGGTCAGTCTGTCGAGAGGTTTACAAATATTATTGATCTTTTCAAAGAACCATATTTTAGTTTCATCAAATTTCTGATTAAAATTTTGTTGATTTTTGTTCTCAGATTTGGCTTTTTCTAGTCTCTATTTGGTTTGGGTTTACTTTTTTCTTCCTTTTCCACTTTCATTATCGAGACCTTTTTGTTTCTTTCTTTTCAAAGACTTTATTTATTTGGAAGAGAGAGATCACAAGCAGGCAGAGCGGCAGGCAGAGGGAGAGCGAGAAGCGGGTTCCCACTCAGCTGGGAGCAGGTTCAGTCCTGGGACCCCAGGATCATGACCTGAACAGAAGGCAGATGCTTAACCAACTAGACCACCCAGGTGCCCTGAGACCTTTTTTTTCTAACATAAGATTTAATGTTATACATATCCCTTTAAGAACTCTTAGCTGCATGCTGTAATAGTTTTGATATTTTATCTTTTCATTTTCATTCAGTCAAAATATTTTCTAATTTCCCCTGAGACTTCCTCTTTCACCCATGGTTTATTTAGAAGTGTGTTGTCTACATTTTACAAATTGAGGGTTTTCTGTTTTTTTTTAATTAAAAATCCTATTTACTTATTTGTTGGAGGGGTGGGGAACAATCACGGGGAGCCCCAAGCAGAGGAATAAGCAGGCTCCCCACTAAGTAAGGACTTCAGTGCAGGACTTTAATGTTAGGACCCTGTGATCACAACCTGAGCTGAATTCAGGCAGATGCTTAACGGACTGAACCACCCAGGAATTCCTATTTCTCTTTAGATTATACAGTTTAATATTTAGTTAATCATAGTTCAAGAACATACATTGTAAGATTTTTATCCTTTTAAAGTTGTTATTGTTTTAGATTATCATTTTTTCTTTAGCTGAGAATGTCCTTATTTTGTCATCATTCGTGAAGGGTATTTTTGCTGGATGTAGAACTCAGCAGTTCTTTTCTTTCTATGCTTTAAAGATGTCCTGCTTTAAGGATGTCTTAGCTTCTTTGTCTTTTAAGGAGAATTCTGAAGTCAAAATTTTGTTCTCCTATATGTAATATACCATTTTTCTGTGGCTGCTTTCAAGATTTTAAAATTTATCTTTGTCATACAGTTACTTGGTTGCTATTTGTGCAAGCTTTTCTTTGAGTTTATGCTGTTTAGGGTCTGCTGAGCTTCATGAATCTCTAAATATATGGCTTTCAACAAATTTCTTCAAATTTTTCTTTCTGCATCAATCTCTTTCTTCTCTCCTCCAGGGAGTTTAATGACATAAAACAAGAGAAAAACAAGTAAGAATAAATGGGTGTCTCTCATACTCTTCAACTCACTGTGATCCCTTTTCCCAGTCTTCTCCCCAGAAAGATAGGTTTTCTCAGAGGTTTTGCTGCCTGTATCCATCCTCAGTTTTGCATTGGGGGTCACTCTTGGGTCAAAGCTGGATGATAAAGGAGGAAATAAGATGGCAAAACTTACTCCTATTATAGATCATTCTTTAAGCCTTGGTTCCCTTGTATAATTTTTCACAGTTGCCTTCTAGTTGCTTTTTAATTCATATAGAGTTTTTAGTTACACTAGTGGGAGAGAGAGCTGTAGTAGGGTTACTCCATTTTGGCTGGAGTTGTCATCTTTGATTTCTAAAAATTTACATCTTGCAGATGCTTCTATATCAACACATACCAGTTTGCTTATTTATTTTAAAGTGACAGAATACTCCAATTTATAAATGTGTCATAGTTTATTTAAGAAGTTGTTTATATATATTTTTTGTTATTAACAAAAATGAGACAACCTTTTATCCATGTGTTTTGGAATATTTTGGGGAGTATATCTGTAAGGAAAATTACTAGTTAGGGAATACCTTCACCTTGACAAACAGTTGGAGAATGCCCATTTCTGCACAGTCATGCTCAACTAGAAACCTAAAAATTTTTGCAGTTTGATAAGTGAAAAAGCTATCTTGTTTTGATTTACATTTCTTTGTATAATGGTCCAAGTTGAACATTCTTTCATAAGAACAATAAAGCCACTGTGTGCCTTTTTCTAATAACTGCTTGAGGTTTCTGTTTAGTTAGAAGGGTCAGTTCCTCCCCACCCTCAACCCCACCCAGATTTTAAATAAAGCCACTTAGACCTTCCTCTGGTTTATTTATGATTTTATTTAGTGTACATTTTTCACCATTGGCAGCCAATGGAAAAATGGTGTATTAAGGGTGTATTGGCTCATGCACCCTTCAGTAGAGTTTTCCTACCTGTCTGACAGGACTAAGTATAATTCTGGAATAGAAAGAACTTGATTATGTGATTCCCAGACTTGAGCATGTTATTAAACTGTATAGGATATTCCATGAGGACTGACAAAGTGAGATGAAAAAAAAAACCCACATCACATTAACTTCTGTGCATGCATGTAGTCACCTTTCAGTTCTGGGACTAAAAGAAGGGACACTGGGGGGTGTATTTTCAAGGCCATGCTGCTCTCTCCATTTGCTGACCTGAGGTGATTTCTGAACCTACTTGATGGCTACAGTGAATATTGGCTACACAAGCCATTGGTTGAAAAGTAAACACTTATCTACATAAATTATCTACCATTAACCTTAAATGGTGAATTGAGGAAAGTAGAGAAGATGAGTTTGTTTCTCCTTTCTGGTTCCTTCTGAAATGTTAGCTCAAGAAAAATGGGGAGAATAAATGTGTTCCCTTTAATAGACATGATTTTCTGTAGTGATGTCTATATAAAGGGTATATCCCTTTCTCTGATGAATGTAAGAAAACTTAGAAAGTTTTCTAAGATATTAGATTTATAAGTATACAGTATTTAAGATTTCTTATTTTAAAATTTACATACAGTAGGTTGGTTTATTTACCTTAGACTTTTTGAGTGATTGCAGAATCTTGGCATTAAATATTCCTTTTTTTTTTTTAAGATTTTATTTATTTATTTGAGAGAGAAATCACAAGTAGATGGAGAGGCAGGCAGAGAGAGAGAGAGGGAAGCAGGCTCCCTGCTGAGCAGAGAGCCCGATGCGGGCCTCGATCCCAGGACCCTGAGATCATGACCTGAGCCGAAGGCAGCAGCTTAACCCACTGAGCCACCCAGGCGCCCGGCATTAAATATTCTTGATTGAAACTGAAGTCTCAGCCTCCAACAGAACTGCATTTCTTAGTTAACTTTTTATAACAAAGATTTTTTTTGTTCAATTACTTTTGCCATCAAAATTGTCTTCAAAACTTGCTTCCTTTTGTATACTTCATTTTGATATTACCTGTTTTTTTCTTTTACCCTATATATTCTCTGTGTCAAGTATTCTTAATTTTTACTTCTTCTAAGGGTCCTATTTAGCTTTCATTTGTACATTTAATCAAAAAGAGTGCATTTCATTTGGCAGTTAGAGCTTTGAGTTAACAATTAGAAAACAACATGGATTATCTTTATGTAATATTAGGAAGTTACTACTGATCTAACCAAGTCTTATCTTCTTGTCAGTTCTGTATGTAAACCCAGTTTATTCTAAAAATGATTAACTATTAATATTTTAAAAGGTTTACATGCAATAAAATGAGCTCTTTTTGGTGCACAGCTCAAAGAGTTTGACAAATGTATAATTTGCATAACTACCAATATGATCAAGATGTAGTTCTGTCACCCCCCTCAAGTTTCTCTGTGCTGTCCCTTAGTTGTCAATCCTTTCCCCATTTTCAACCTAAACAACTGATGATCTGTTGTCTTACAGCTTTGCCTTTGTCAGAATCATGTGCAACATTTAAAAACTAAGATGTGAAGCATGCTAACACGTTTCAGTCACCATTTCCCATCAAAGTCACTATGCTCTGTCTACCTGAGACCTATAAGGTTTCTAGTTGGAGTTCCACAGATTGTTTCATCTCTGGCCAATCTCTGTGGACTCAAATGCTTTCTCAAGAAGTCAGCCATCTTAGATCTTTGATCAAAGCATTGTCATTATGTTGTTTTGTATAAAAGTTGAAGCTGCTAAAAACCATTAATAGTAATAGAATAGGTTGCACTTCTTATTTTACATTGCTTTTCCAAAATCAGATATGCCTTTATGGCAGTCTAGGCTGACACCATACCCATTGCCATGACTAAGGATTTTCTATAGAGTAATGTACCCATATATGGAGAATTCCTCCCGTTTTCTCCACCTTCCCTTTTTCTTCTTGTCTCCACAACAGCATATGTACCCTGAAGAAAGGTAGAAAATATTGATGAGCATAGCAGAGTTGGGAGGGGAACATAATCTCATTAGTATCAACTCTTGAACAGTATAGGAATAGTTACTTGTCTGTGATTGATATCTAGATCTACTTTAGGCACCACAGTAATAATTTGGGAATGGTTGTTGCTTTTTCTTATACATAAACATGACCTCTAACTTAAGTCTGTTTTGATCTTTATCACTTATTTAAAAGATCACATCATATTTATTCTTTGCTTTGTAAGTTTTGCAGACCCTTAGCCAAAAATATAATATTCTGATATAACTTCATCTTATTTGACTATTTGAATTAGCTTAAATGCTAAAAATAGATTTATAAAATAATTTCTGCCAGAGTTAAAAGGAAGCTATTATTTCAGAAAATTGCGTAACTAAAAATTGACTTTTAATGGCAATTGTCTTGTAATTTATTTATAATTTTCTCTTAATTTTTTGTAATATTATTAATCTCTGGAGGTCCAGTTGAAGTGAAACCTACATTTTGGTGCAAGTAGATGAGGCCCATTTTTCAAAAGTTTTCTGTGGCACTGAAATGAACATAAACTATTTCTCAAGTACCTTGTATGGAGACTGCTTCAATGAGGAGTACTTAGTCATGCATTTATACAGTAAACTGTTACTGAATATCTTTATGGCATCAGGTTTAATACTAGGTACTGGGGATATGGAAAGATTTCATTCATTGCCTTCAAGGAGTTCATAATAATAACAATTCTAAAATCCGTGTTTTTAAATCCATATAATCTTTCTTTCCTTCACCAATCACACCTAAACGTCCCAATAGTTTATTTTTGCTTTTGTTTCCCTTGCCTCTGGAGATGTATCTAGAAGGAATTTGCTATGGCCCATATCAAAGTGGTTACTGCCTGTGTTCTGTTCTAGGATTTTTATGGGTTCATTCAGATCTTTAATCCATTTTAAATTTCTTTTTGTGTTTGGTATAAATTTCTAATTTGTGTTTAGTGTAAAAAAGTGTTTTGTGTTTTGTGTTTGGTCCAGTTTCATTCTTTTGCATGTTTCTGTCCAGGTTTTCCAACACCATTTGTTGAAGAGATTGCCTTTTTTCTATTGTGTACTCTTCCATGCTATGTTGGAGGTTAATTGACCATATAGTTATGGGTTCATTTCTGGGTTTTCTATTCTGTTGTGTTGAGCTGTGGGTTTACCTTTGTGTTAGTATCATACTGTTTTGATTACTACAGCTTTGTAGTATATCTTGAAATCTAGGATTGTAATACTTTTAGTCTTGTTCATTCTCAAGTTTGCTTTGACTATTTGAGATCTTTTGTGGTTCCAAACAAACTTCAGGATTGCTTGTTCTAGGTGTATAAAAAATGCTGTTCATATTTTGATAGGGGTTGCATTAAATCTGTAGACTGCTTTGGGTAGTATAGACATTTTAACAATATTTGTTTTTCCAATTCATGAGCATGGAATGTCTTTCCATCTCTTTGTGTCATCTTTAATTTCTATCATCAATATTTTATAGTTTATAGAGTACAGGTTTCTCACCTCTTTGGTTAGGTTTATTCCTAGGTATCTTACTGCTTTTGGTGAAACTATAAATAGGATTGTTTTCTTAATTATTTTTGCTTCTTCATTATGTTGTACAAAAATTCAGTGGATTTCTGTATGTTGATTTTGAATCCTAAGCCTTTACTGAATTTATCAGTTCTAGCAGCTTCTTAGTAGTTTTTGGATATTTTATATAGCGTGTCATGTCTTCTACAAAGAGTGAAAATTTGAATTCTTTCTTAACCATTTGGATACCTTTTATTTCTTTTTGTTGTGTGATTGCTGAGGTTAGGACTTACAGCAAATACTATGTTAACTAACAGTGGTGGGATTGGACATCCCTGTCTTGTTCCTGATTGTAGAGGAAAAGCCCTCAGTTTTTGACCATTCAGGATGATATTTGCTGTGGGCTCTTCATAGCTGGCCTATATTATGTTGAGGTATATTCCTTCTAAACATATTTTGTTAAGGGTTTCTATCATGAATGATATTGTATTTGGTTAAATTTTCTCTGCATCTATTGAAATGATCATATGGTTCTTAACACTTTCTTTTAGTAATATGGTATATCACATTGATTGATTTGTAAATATTGAACTGTTTTTTGCAATCCAGGAATAAATCCAGGCTATTGTGGTGAGTGATTTTTTAAAATGTATTGTTAGATTTGGTTTACTAGTATTTTATTGATAGTTTCTGCATCCATGTTTATCAGGGATATTGGCTTATAGTTCTCATTCTTGGTAGAGTCTTTATCTGGTTTTGGTATCAGGCTAATGTAGGCCTCAGAATAAGTTTGGAAGTTTTCCATCCTTTTCTATTTTTTAGAATAGTTTGAGAAGAATAGTTAGCTTTAAATGTTTGGTAGACTTCATCTGTGAAGCTATCTGGCCTTGGACTTATGGTTTTTGGGAACTTTTTGATTACTGATTCAATTTCTTTGGTGGTTATTGGTCTGTTCAAGATTTCTATTCCTTCCTGTTTCAGTTTTGGTAGTGTACACATGTTTAAGAATTTGTCCATTTCTTCCAGGTTGTCTAAGTCCAACTATGTTGGCATATAGTTTTCATATTTTATATTTTCATATTTATATTTCCACAGTTTATATTTCTGTGGCATTGGTTGTTATTTCTCCTCTCTCATTTGTGACTTCATTTATTTAGGTACTTTCTCTTTTTTTTTTTGATAAGTCTGGTTAGAACTTTATCAATTTTATTATTTTTTTCAAAGAACCAGCTCCTGGTTTCCTCAATCTGTTCTGTTGCTCTGTTTTTTAGTTTCTATATCACTTATTTCTGTGCTGATCTTTATTATTTCTTTCCTTCTGCTGGCTTTAGGCTTCATTTGTTATTCTTTTTCTACCTTTTTTTTTTTTTTTTTTTTTTTTTTGGGTGTAAGGTTAGGTTGTTTATTTGAGGTTTTTCTTGCTTCTTGAAATAACATCTGCAATGTCTTTTCACAACAGTGCCTTGAATAGTATGTGATTGAATAGCCAGGGAATGAGAATCTTGAGGGAGATCTTTAGAATTGTGCCTACCTAAGGCCCAAATTACCTGATTTTTAAACAAAAGTGCTAGTCATCATTATTTATTTCCTAATACAAGTTTGTTTTTCTTGGTATTAAGTAATTTTTAACACATCCCTTTTTTACATAACTTACAAACATACCACACACACACCTCATATATGAGATAATACATATTTAACATATCTTTTTGGTAGAAGAGTTATTAGGGCCATCTCTGTTAATTCATCACATGTTTATTAGATATATACATTGTGCCAATAACACTAGTTCTGAGTGCTGAGGACACAGTGATGTAAAAGTTGGAAATTTTACATACAAAGGACACATACTTTTGTCTGTCTATCACATATTTATCTAAGACTTATGTGTTAGGGACTCTTCTAGGTTATTGAAATACAATGGTGAAATAAGACACATTGCTGTCATGGAGTGTATATCATATGTGGGAAATCTGAAACTAAACATGAACAAATGAATAGAACATACTTTTTTAGGTGATTATTAATACCATGAGAAAAAGTAAAGCAGAGTAAAAGAAGAGAAAGTGATAAGGTCAGGGAGTGCTGTTTTAGGTAGGATAGCAAGGGAAGGTTTTTAAAGGTAGAGACTTGAGTAAAGTTAGAAAATTTTAGTGAAGACAGAAAATAGGCCAATGGTGACCACACAGTGAGATAAAAGCTATGAGAGAAGTGAAGATATATATGAGAGAGTAGGGGCATGCAGGGCGCTAGCATCTACATCAGAGGCCAGGGAAGCCTGAAGGAGGAGTTGATACCTAGGTCAACAACTGAAAGATGGGTGTGAATTAGTAAGACACTTGGATAGAGGAAAAGCATTTTCAAGGCAAGTGAGCAGCACATGGGAAAGCATATATGTTAGAAGAGGCAGAAAGAAAATTGTATATGGTTCAGAATGACTGTGCTTGTAGAGGTTTTATGAGATTACTGGAAGCAGTGTGAAATATGAATATGCAAATGGAAAGACTAAAGAAAGGGAGAAGAACTACAGCCACACTATATGAAGACTAGACCAAGGTGGCTCTGATGGGGATAGAAGGAGGGGCAGAATCTTGAGATAATATGGACATGCAATCAATAGGATTTAAAAGTCTTCTGGATGTGGACACTGAAAGGAATGGAATCAGTTGTCTGTCATGGGTGACTTGTTATAGTAATTCATGGAGATAGGATATATTGGAGGGAGAATAGACTTGGGGTAAAAGTTAAGGAGTTTGGTTTTTGACATCTTGAATCGGGTTCTCAAGGAATAAAATTTTTAAAAGATTTTATTTATTTATTTAATAGAGAGAGCAAGAGAGTGAGTGCACAAACAGGGTAGGTGGCAGAGGTAGAGGGAGAAGCAGATTCTCTGCTAAGTGAGGAGCCTGACATGGGACTCCATCCCAGGGGCCTGGGTTCATGACCTAAGCTGAAGGCAAACACTTAACCAACTGAGTCACCCAGGTGGCCCTCTCGAGGGCTAATTTAATGAACATTTTCAACAGGCAATTGGATATTCTTGTTTGGAGCTCAGACTAAAAAAATTAGAGATTGTCATCATATTAATGGTAGTTGAAACCACAGGCATAAATGAGATCACCCAGGGAAAATGAACAGAACAGGGAGAGAAAATGGGTTAAAAAGAGGGGTGAGGGATGAGACCCTGAAAGGGAAGCTAAGAATTGACTTAAGAGGTAAGTAGTATCACAGAAGCCAAGAAAATTCCCTAATTCTTTCCTTTTAATACCTTAAAAAATCTACTATATCTTCTGACATGACAAAATAATTAAACAAAAAGATTAAGCAATTAAATGCAAGTAACAAAGAATACCATTCTTGCCCTGACTTCTCACTCCACTGTCCCAAAATAATATAGATCAGTGGAAAGTTTTGTAGCACACACAAAACGTAAGAACTCATGGAAAATTAAAAATCACCAAAATGAATGTATCATGAGTGTTTTCTCAAGAGTGATAGAAGATCAATTGCATTACAACCAGTTGAGGTATCTGTGAAAATGAACATTCCCAATATTTATCCCAAGTCTGCTGAGCCAGAATTTTTGCTGTGAGCAAGAAGTTTTAATCAAGTTTCTCATGTGATGTTTATGTACATTTTTGTTTTTCAATTGAGAACCAATGGTCTTCAAGAAACAACTTTTCAAATGTTGAAAACCTTCTGGGGCACCTGAGTGGCTCAGTTGTTTAAACCTCCATCTCTTGATTTAGGTTCAGGTAATGAATTCAAGGTGATGAGATAAATCCCCTTGTGGGGCTCTGGGCTGTGTGCAGTCTGCTGGGGATTTTCTCTCTCCCTCTACCCTTCCCCCTCTCATGATCTGTCTCTGTCTCTCTCTCTAAATAAATAAAATCTTAAAAAAAAAAAAGAAAATCTCAGAGAATAGAGGGAAAAACAAAATAGATATTAAGGTTAGCTGCAATTGGTAATTATTAGAAGTAAGAACATCACTGAAGTGGAATATAAATCTGATATATAATTATATACCTAATAGGTTTATATAACAATGCATAATAATAACACATATTTTAGAAGGAGAAAAATGACATGGAATTTATGAAAAATGTAGGAGAGAAAAATTTCCAGTAATCAAAAAACTATTAACTACAGATAGAAGGGTCGTAGAATCTTTGTTCATACTATTTTTTTGCATTTTTTATTGAGTTCAGCATACATGAAAAACACTAATAACAAAGACACAACTCAATGAATTGTTACAAAGTGATACACCTGTTGTCAGATCATGAAAGAAAGATCAGGAAAGAAAATATTACCAGCTCCCAAATCTTCTACATAGGGTCATCCCTAGTCCCAAGTTTTTCTCCTCCACAAAGGTAACTACTTTGACTTCTAAAACCATGGGCTATTTTGCTTATTTTGGAACTGCATATAGATGGTATCATATAGTATGCATTCTTTTATTGTACATATTCTCTTATGTCTGTTTTCTGACATTCATCATTATTTTTGAATTTTATCTATGTTGTGTATAATAATAGTTTCATAGCTGATAGTATTACTTGTATCAGTATACTATAATTTATTATGCCGTTGGTAGACACATGAGTTTTCTTCAGTTTTCGATAACTATTACACTCTGACATTTAAAAACATATTTTGGTGATCATATGTACATATTTTTCTTGACATATACGAGGCAGTAGGAGTACTGAGTCATAGAATATACATGTATTTAGTTTTAGTAGATACTGACAATTTTTCAAAGTGGCTATACCAATTTATACTTCTATTAGTAATATATATAAATTCCAGTTGTTTTGGATACTAGTTAATATTTACAGGGGCATCTGGGTGGCTCAGTGAGTTAAAGCCTCTGCCTTCAGCTCAGGTCATGATCTCGGGGTCCTAGGATCAAGCCCTGCATCAGGCTCTCTGCTCAGCGGGGGGCCTGCTTCCTCCTCCCTCTCTGCCTGCCTCTCTGCCTACTTGTGATCTCTGTCAAATAAATAAATAAAATCTTTAAGAAATTTTTTTTTACATTGTCAGCCTTTTTTTTTTTTTTTTTTTTAAGTGAATGAGATGGAGGAGTGTGGGGAGAGGCAGAAAGAGGTGGACAGAGAATCTTAAGCCGACTTCATGCCTAATGTAGAACCTGATGCGGGGCTTGATCATCTCACAACCCTGATATCATGAGCTGAGCCAAAATCAAAAGTCAGACACTTAAACTACTGAGGCACCTAGGTGCCCCTACATTGTTAGTTTTTAATTTTAAGATCTGGTGGGTGGTATCTGTTCGGTTGTTATCTTATTGTGGCTTTGATTTTTGTTTCCCTTTTGATTTATGAGGTTTATTGGCCATTTGGATATCCTGTTTTGTGAAGTGGATTACACAAATCTTTTGCCCACTTTCTGTTGGATTGTTTTGCTTCTACTGATTTTTAGGAACTCTTTTTATGTTAGGAATATCTACCTTTGATTGGATACATGTATTACACATGTCTTATCTCATTTACTAGCTTGCCTTTTTACTATCTTAATGGTGTCTTTTAATAAAAAGAAATCCTGGGGCACCTGGTTGGCTCACTGGGTTAAAGCCTCTGTCTTCGGCTCAGGTCATGATCCCAGGGTCTTGGGATCGAGCCCTGCATCGGGCTCTCTGCTCAGTGGGGAGTCGGCTTCCTCCTCTCTCTCTCTGCCTGCCTCTCTGCCTACTTGTTATCTGTCAAATAAATAAATAAAAATATTAAAAAAAATAAAAAGAAATCCCAATTTCAATTAAGTCAAATTTATAAATCTTTTCTCTCATGGTTACCGTTTCTGTAACTAGTATAAAGTGTTTTCCTGTCTTGAGGACATGAAGGTATTTTCTAGTATTACCTTTTAAAAGACTGATTTTTATTGTCTTTTACACTATTCTACATTCCATTTAGAATGGTTTTTCTGTATAGTGTGAAGTAGGGATACTCATTTCTTTTTAAATTAATATTTAATTGATTTAGCACATTCACCATCCATTCTTTATTGCACCACAGCACCAGTTTAGAAAAATCAAGTGATTACATAGTTATGAGCTTTTTCTGTATTCTTTATTCTGTTCCCTTGATTTATTTTTTGAGCATGGATGGGAAACTGCCTGGGAATACCAAGTAGTGTAGGTTTAAAAATTGACTCTATTTTAATTATTGTAGCTTTATAATAAGCCTTGATATATGATAGTATAAATCCTCCAACATCATTTTCCTTCTTCAAGATTATCTTGGTCATCCTTGGCTTTTGGAATTTCTATAAAAATTTTAGAATCATTTCCACAAAGTATCTTGTTGGATTTTGAATTGGCATTGTAGTCATTTAATAGATAAATTTGTTAACTAACCTTTTTTTTTTTTTTATAACATTGAGACTTCCAATCCATGAACGGGATATATCCTTCAATTTATTTAAATCTTTTTCTTTCTTTCCTTCTTTCTTCCTTGCTTTCCTTCCTTTCTCCCTCTTCTCTTTCTTTTTATTTCTTTTTTAATTTAAGTATAATTAACTTTCAGAGTTACATTAGTTTCAGGTACAGAGTATAATGATTCAACAATCCTACACATTTCTCAAGGCTCAGCAAGATGAATGTACTTGTAACCCCCTTTATTTCTTTCACTTATCCTCTCACCCACCTGCCCTCTGGCAAACACCAGTTTGTTCTCTGTAATTAAGTCTGTTATTTTGTTTGTTCTCTCTTTTTTTTTTCATTTTTGTTTCTTAAAATTCCATATATGAGGGAAATCATATGGTATTTGTCTTTCTCAGACTGGCTTGTTTTCCCGAGCATTATACCCTGTAGCTCCATCCACCTTGTTGTAAATGGCATGATCTCATTCATTTTTATGGCTGAGTAATATTCCATTATATATTTATACAAATAAATCACATCTTGTTCATCCTTTCATCTATAGATAGGCACTTGTGTTGCTTCCACACCTCGGCTAATGTAAATAATGCTGCAATAAATATAGGGGTCCACATAACCTTTTTTTATTAGTCTTACTGTTTTCTTTGAGTAAATACTAGATAGTAGAATTTACTTGATCATATGATAATTCTATGTTTACGTTTTTGAGAAATATTTATACTATTTGCTATGGTGATGCACCAATTTGCATTCACACCAGTCATGTATGAAGGTTCCTTTCTCTCTACATCCTTACCAACACTTGTTATTTCTTGTGTTTTTTTTTTAATTTTAGCTATTCTGACAAGCATAAATTAATATCTCATTGTGCTTTCAATTTGCATTTCCCTGATAGTTAGTGATATTGAGCATCTTTCCAGATTTCTGTCGACCATCTGTATATCATTTTTGGAGAAATATCCTTTCAGGTCTTCTGCACAAGACCTGTGCAGATAAATAAATAATCTGGTTATTTATTTATTAAAATACTTTTTATTATTTATTTATTTATTTATTTTTATCTTTACCATTTTGAGTTGTGTAAGTTATTTATATTTTGATGTTAACTTTAATTGTATATATCATTTGCCCACATCTTCTCCCATCCAGTAGATAGTCTTTTTTTTTTTTTTTTGTATTTTTCCTTCACCATACAAAAGCTTTATTTTGGTGTAGTCCTAATAGTTTAATTTTACTTTTTTTTTCCTTGCTAGAGGAGACATATCTAGAGAAAATGTTTCTATGGCTGATGTCAAAGAAGTTACGTTTTCTCCTAGGACTCATGGTTTCAGGTCTCATGTGTGGGTCTTTAATCCATTTTAAGTTTATTTTTGCATGTAGTGTAAGAAAGTGGTCCAGTTTCATTTTTTGCCTATAGCTGCCCAGTTTCCCCAGCACTACTTATTGAAGAGACTGTCATTTTCCCATTGTATATTCTTGCTTCCTTTGTCATAGATAAATTGACCATAAAAGTATGAGGTTATTTCTGGACTCTCTATTCTGTTCCATTGATCTTTGTATCTATTTTTTGTGCTAGTACCATACTGTTTTGATTACTACAGCTTTGTAGTGCATCTTGAAATCTGGGATTGTGATACCTCCAGCTTTGTTTTTCTTAAGATTTCTTTTGTTATTTGGGGTCTTTTGTGGTTGCATAAAATTTTAGTATTATTCTAGTTTTATGAAAAATGTTGGTATTTTGATATGGATTGCATTAAACTTGTAGATTGTTTTGGGCAGTATGGACTTTTTAACAATACTCATTCTTCTTTTTTTTTTTATTATTTTTTTAATTTTTTATTTTTTATAAACATATATTTTTATCCCCAGGGGTACAGGTCTGTGAATCACCAGGTTTACACACTTCACAGCACTCACCAAATCACATGCCCTCCCCAATGTCCATAATCCCACCCCCTTCTCCCAAACCCCCTCCCCCCCGGCAACCCTCAGTTTGTTTTGTGAGATTAAGAGTCACTTATGGTTTGTCTCCCTCCCAATCCCATCTTGTTTCATTTATTCTTCTTCTACCCACTTAAGCCTCCATGTTGTATCACCACTTCCTCATATCAGGGAGATCATATGATAGTTGTCTTTCTCTGCTTGACTTATTTCGCTAAGCATGATACGCTCTAGTTCCATCCATGTTGTTGCAAATGGCAAGATTTCATTTCTTTTGATGGCTGCATAGTATTCCATTGTGTATATATACCACATCTTCTTGATCCATTCATCTGTTGATGGGCATCTAGGTTCTTTCCATAGTTTGGCTATTGTGGACATTGCTGCTATAAACATTCGGGTGCATGTGCCCCTTTGGATCACTACATTTGTATCTTTAGGGTAAATACCCAATAGTGCAATTGCTGGGTCATAGGGCAGTTCTATTTTCAACATTTTGAGGAACCTCCATGCTGTTTTCCAGAGTGGCTGCACCAGCTTGCATTCCCACCAACAGTGGAGGAGGGTTCCCCTTTCTCCGCATCCTCGCCAGCATCTGTCATTTCCTGACTTGTTGATTTTAGCCATTCTGACTGGTGTGAGGTGATATCTCATTGTGGTTTTGATTTGTATTTCCCTGATGCCGAGTGATATGGAGCACTTTTTCATGTGTCTGTTCGCCATCTGGATGTCTTCTTTGCAGAAATGTCTGTTCATGTCCTCTGCCCATTTCTTGATTGGATTATTTGTTCTTTGGGTGTTGAGTTTGCTAAGTTCTTTATAGATTCTGGACACTAGTCCTTTATCTGATATGTCGTTTGCAAATATCTTCTCCCATTCTGTCAGTTGTCTTTTGATTTTGTTAACTGTTTCCTTTGCTGTGCAAAAGCTTTTGATCTTGATGAAATCCCAGTAGTTCATTTTTTCCCTTGCTTCCCTTGCCTTTTGCGTTGTTCCTAGGAAGATGTTGCTGCGGCAGAGGTCGAAGAGGTTGCTGCCTGTGTTCTCCTCAAGGATTTTGATGGATTCCTTTCGTACATTGAGGTCCTTCATCCATTTTGAGTCTATTTTTGTGTGTGGTGTAAGGGAATGGTCCAATTTCATTTTTCTGCATGTGGCTGTCCAATTTTCCCAGCACCATTTATTGAAAAGGCTGTCTTTTTTCCATTGGACATTCTTCCCTGCTTTGTCGAAGATTAGTTGACCATAGATTTGAGGGTCTATTTCTGGGCTCTCTATTCTGTTCCATTGATCTATGTGTCTGTTTTTGTGCCAGTACCATGCTGTCTTGATGATGACAGCTTTGTAATAGAGCCTGAAGTCCGGAATTGTGATGCCACCTAGTACATTAAAAGGATTATTCACCACGACCAAGTGGGATTTATTCCAGGGCTGCAAGGTTGGTTCAACATCCGCAAATCAGTCAATGTGATACAACACATCAATAAAAGAAAGAACAAGAACCATATGATACTCTCAATAGATGCTGAAAAAGCATTTGACAAAGTACAACATCCCTTCCTGATCAAAACTCTTCAAAGTGTAGGGATAGAGGGCACATACCTCAATATCATCAAAGCCATCTATGAAAAACCCACCGCAAATATTATTCTCAATGGAGAAAAACTGAAAGCTTTTCCGCTAAGGTCAGGAACACGGCAGGGATGTCCATTATCACCACTGCTTTTCAACATCGTACTAGAGGTCCTAGCCTCAGCAATCAGACAACAAAAGGAAATTAAAGGCATCCAAATCGGCAAAGAAGAAGTCAAATTATCACTCTTCGCAGATGATATGATACTATATGTGGAAAACCCAAAAGACTCCACTCCAAAACTGCTAGAACTTATACAGGAATTCAGTAAAGTGTCAGGATATAAAATCAATGCACAGAAATCAGTTGCATTTCTCTACACCAACAGCAAGACAGAAGAAAGAGATATTAAGGAGTCAATCCCATTTACAATTGCATCCAAAACCATAAGATACCTAGGAATAAACCTAACCAAAGAGACACAGAATCTATACTCAGAAAACTATAAAGTACTCAGGAAAGAAATTGAGGAAGACACCAAGAAATGGAAAAATGTTCCATGCTCCTGGATTGGAAGAATAAATATTGTGAAAATGTCTATGCTACCTAAAGCAATCTACACATTTAATGCAATTCCTATCAAAGTACCATCCATCTTTTTCAAAGAAATGGAACAAATAATGCTAAAATTTATATGGAACCAGAAAAGACCTCGAATAGCCAAAGGGATATTGAAAAAAAACAATACTCATTCTTCTAATCCATGAGAATGGAATATCTTTCCATTTTTTAGTGTCATCTTTAGTTTCTTTCATCAATGTTTTATAGTTCTCAGAGTACAGATCTTTCACCTCTTTGCTTAAGTTTATTACTAGGTGTTTCATTATTTTTGGTGCAGTTGTAAGTGGGATTGTTTTCTTAATTTCCCTTTCTGCTACTTCATTATTAATATATAGAAATATAACAAATTTCTCTATATTAATTTTGTATCCTATGACTTTACTGAATTTATTTTTCAGTTTTGGTAATTTTTTGTTCTAGTCTTTAGAGTTTTTGCTATATAATATCATGTCATCAGCAAATGGTGGACAATTTTACTTCTTCTTTACTAACTTGGATGTCTTTTTGTTGTCTGATTCCTGTGCCTAGGACTTCCAGTAACATGTTGAATAAAAGTGGTGAGAGTTGACATCCTCGTTTCTGATCTTAGAAGAAATGTTCTCAGTTTTTTACCATTAAGTATGATGTTAGTTATGAGATTTTCACATACGGTCTTTATTATGTTGAGATATGTTCTATCTAAACCTACTTTGTTGAGAGTCTTTATTATGAATGGATGTCGTACTTTGTCAAATGCTTTTTCAGCATCTATTGATATGATCCTATGGCTTTTATCCTCTCTTTTGTTAAAGTGATGTATCACATTGACTGATTTGTGAATATTGAACCCAACTCTTGCATCCCTGAAATAAATACCACTTGATTGTGGTGAATTATTTCTTATAATGTATTGTTGTATTCAGTTTGCTAATATTTTGTTGTGGATTTTTGCATTTATGTTCATTGGAGATACTGGCCTGTAGTTTTCTTTCCTTTTGCTTTCTTTCTTTCTTTTTTTTTTTAAATTGCATCCAAGGTTGGTGTTCTTTTTTTTAAAAATTAAATTTATTTATTTTCAGCATAACAGTATTCATTATTTTTTCACCACACTCAGTGCTCCATGCAATCCGTGCCCTCTATAATACCCACCACCTGGTACCCCAACCTCCCCCACCCCGCCCCTTCAAAACCCTCAGGTTGTTTTTCAGAGTCCATAGTCTCTCATGGTTCACCTCCCCTTCCAATTTCCCCCAACTCCCTTCTCCTCTCTAACTCCCCATGTCCTCCATGCTATTTGTTATGCTCCACAAATAAGTGAAACCATATGACAATTGACTCTCTCTGCTTGACTTATTTTCACTCAGCATAATCTCTTCCAGTCCCATCCATGTTGCTACAAAAGTTGGGTATTCGTCCTTTCTGATGGAGGCATAATACTCCATAGTGTATATGGACCACATCTTCCTTATCCATTCGTCTGTTGAAGGGCATCTTGGTTCTTTCCATAGTTTGGCGACCGTGGCCATTGTTGCTATAAATATTGGGGTACAGATGGCTCTTCTTTTCACTACATCTGTATCTTTGGGGTAAATACCCAGGAGTGCAATTGCAGGGTCATAGGGAAGTTCTATTTTTAATTTCTTGAGGAATCTCCACACTGTTCTCCAAAGAGGCTGCACCAACCTGCATTCCCACCAACAGTGTAAGAGGGTTCCCCTTTCTCCACATCCCCTCCAACACATGTTGTTTCCTGTCTTGTTAATTTTGGCCATTCTAACTGGTGTAAGGTGATATCTCAATGTGGTTTTAATTTGAATCTCCCTGATGGCTAGTGATGAACATTTTTTCATGTGTCTGATAGCCATTTATTTGTTTGCTTGTTTCTTTCTTTCTTTCATTTTTCTTCCTTTCTTTTAGTGTCTTTATCTGGTTTTGGTATCGGGGTAATGCTGATCTCATAGAAGGAATTTTGAAGTTTTCCTTCCTCTTCTGTTTTTGGAATAGTTTGAGAATAATAGGTATTAACTCTTCTTTAAATGTTTGATAGAATTCACCTGTCAACCTATCTCCATCCTGGAGTTTTGTTTGTTGGGAATTTTTGGACTGCTGATTAAATTTCATTTCTAGTAATCAGTCTGTTCAATTTTCTATTTCTTCCTGTTTCGATTTTTGAAAGTTCTATGTTTCTAGATGTATCCATTTCTTCTAGGCTATCCAATTTTTTTTTGGATATAATTTTTCATAATATTATCTTATAATTCTTTGTATTTCTATGGTGTCAGTTGTTATCTCTCTTCCTTCACTTCTGATTTAGTTTATTTTAGTCCTCTCTTTAATATTGGTTTATCAATTTTGTTGATCTTTCAAAGAACCAACTTCTGGTTTCATTCATCAGTTCTCTTTGTTTTTATGAGTCTGTATTTCATTTATTTCTGTTCTAATCTCTATTATTTCCTTTTTTCTGCTGGTTTTGGTCTTGTTTGTTCTTCTTTTTCTAGGTCCTTTAGGTATAAAGTTAGGTTGTTCATTTGAGATTTTTCTTGCTTCTTGAGGTAGGCCTATATTGTTACAATCTTCCTTCTTAGAACAGCTTTTGCTGCATCCCAGAATTTTTGAACCATTGTATTTTAATTTTAATTTGTCGCTATGTATTTTTTATTCCTCTTTGATTCTTTGGTTGAACTATTCATTGTTTAGTAGCATGTTATTTAACCTCCATGTATTTGTGTCCTTTCCAGATTTTTTCTTATGACTATTTCCAGTTTCATACCCATTCTAAAAGCATTATATTTCCCCCCACCATGTTTCAGGTATATGATAGCATATTTTACATCTTTTAATTTTGTGAATCCCTTGACTGATTTCTATAGCTATAACTGATTTTGCTGCTTTTGTGCTTTAATCTCCATACTGTTTTTTTTTTTAAGATTTTATTTATTTATTTGACAGAGAGAGATCACAAGTAGACGGAGAGGCAGGCAGAGAGAGAGAGAGAGAGGGAAGCAGGCTCCCTGCTGAGCAGAGAGCCTGATGCGGGACTCGATCCCAGGACCCTGAGATCATGACCTGAGCCGAAGGCAGTGGCTTAACCCACTGAGCCACCCAGGCACCCTCCATACTGGTTTTATATCTACTATTTTTATTATGTTTGTATTTACCCGTGAAATTTTTGCCTTCCATAATTTTCTTACTGCTGATAATAGCCTTTTCTTTCCAGTCCAGGAATGCCCTTTAATGTTTTTTGTAAGACTGGTTTAGTGTTGATGAACTACTTTAGATTTTATTTATCTGGGAAACTCTTTATCTTTTCTTCTATTCCTAATGATAGACTTGCTGGATAGAGTATTCTCAGTTATAGGTTTTTTTCCTTTCAGCATTTTGAATACATCACGCCAATCTCTCCTGGTTTACAAAATTTCTGCTAAAAATGAGCTGATATCACTTCTATGTAACTATTTTCTTTTCTATCATGCCTTTAAAAATTCTTTCATTACTTTTTGCTATTTTAATTATTATGTGTCTTGGTATGGACCTCTTTGGGTTGATTTTATTGGGGGCTGTCTGTGCATCCTGGATTTGGATGACTATTTCCTCCCCTGAATTAGGGAAGTTTTCAGCTGTTTTTTTTTTTTAACTTAATTCTTAATTTTTAAAAAAGATTTTATTTATTTATTTGACATAGATCACAAGTAGGCAGAGAGGCAGGTAGAGAGAGGGAGAAGCAGGCAGAAAGCCCAGTGTGGGGCTTGTTCCCAGGACCCTGAGATCATGATCTGAGCTGAAGGCAGAGGCTTAACCCACTGAGCCACCCAGGCCTCCCTGTGTTTTTTTTTTTTTTTTTTTTTTTTAATAAACTTGCTATCCCTTTTTCTCTCTCTTCTTCTGGGATCTCTATAATGTGAATGTTATTATGTTTGATGATGTCACTGAGTTCCTCTAACCTATTTTCCTTTCTTATTATTCTTTTTTAGTTTTGCTGTTCAGCTCTGTCTTCCAGGTCTTCAGCTTCCTCTAAACTACTATTGATTCCCCCTAGTACATTTTTAATTTTAATTTTAAATTGAATTCTTTATCACTGATTTGTTCTTTTTTATATTTTCTATGTCTTTGTTGAAGGTCTCACGGAGATCCTCCAATCTTTTCTCAAGTCCAGTAAATATCTTTATGACCATTACTTTGGATTCTTTATCAGGCATATAGTTTATCTTCATTTCATTTAAATTTTATGCTATGGTTTTGTCCTGTTCTTTAATTTGAGATATATTCCCTTGTCTCCTCATTTTGTCTAAGATGCTATGTTTATTTCTACTTATTATGAAAGTCAGCTATGTCTCCTGATCTTGAAAGTAGTGGCCTTATGAATAAGAAGTCCTGTGCTGCCTTGCAGTGCAATACCTCCTCTTCACCAGAACCAGGTGCTTCAGGGGTATCTCTCCTATGTGGGTTGTGTGCACCCCAGTGTTGTGGCTGAGCCTTGTTGCCTTCAGTTCAGTCAGCTGCAGTGGCCCACTTTGCATGTTGTGGGTGCACCAGCAGAATTTGGTCCCTGTGCTGTTAAAGGGCTTGTCTGGGGCTATGTGGGCTTATATTTGAGTGGTATTAGCAGTCAGATCAGATGCCTACCCTTAGCCATGGTCACACACATCAATCTACAGATATTCTCCCTGTGCTGCCCCCTGAGAGATTTTTGTTGGTGGGCAGGGCCAGCAGTCAGATTGTATGTTTGCTCCCAGTTTGTCTTCTGGGACTTCAGTGGAACTGGTATGTGTGGTTATCTTTCCTCTCTCGGGACAAGGTTTCTTTGGAGTAGTGCTTGTCCCTAAGGGGCTGCTTATAGAATGTGACATGGCAGGAACCCCTTTGGGGGGGGACTCACTCCTGCTAAGTGGTTGGATCTGCAGGAGAATGTGAGTACAGATAATGCAGTGTTAGCAAGGTAGGAGGAGGGTGTTCATACTGGTTCTAGCAAGTGTTCCACTATCTAGGCTAGGGGTAGGGAAGAGATATGCTAATAACTCCATTTTTGGGGAGAAGTTTCCTAAAGGTTCCAGCCTCTGCTGCACATGTTCTGAAATTAATAAATAAATCTTCTCATATATCCCAGGCACTTTTTAAACTTTTGTTTCTATACATATCTCTGGCAGGGTTATTTGTTATACTGCTTTGTTAAGGACATGGACTCAGTTTCCTGTCACCCTCTGGTTCTCCTAGAATGAAGACTGTTGATTTTTAAAGTACCCAGAGTTAAACCCTGCTGATTGGAAAACCTCCTGAAGTTAAGACCCACTCATTTTAAAAGCAAAATGCTAAGGCACTCATCTTCCCATTGTAGGTCCCCCATGTCTGGGATGCCTGGCATAGATTCTGCTCCTCTCCCTTCTCTGTGCTTGTGGTATCCCTCCTGTTTGTGGTTAGTCTCTCCATGAGTTTGGTTCTGACCACATCTCCACCCCTCCTACCCTTTGCTATGTGGCTTCCTCTTTACAATTAACTGCGGAAATCCGTTTTGCAAGTCCTTGGGTATTTTCTGGGTTGGTTGCACTAATGTGGCTGTTACCTAGGTGTGTCTGTGGGATGGGGGGAGCTTAGGGTCCTTCTTTTCCACCATCTTCCCAGAAATCCAGGCCTATTTAGGTCTTTCTTAATTTCCTTCAGTAACAGTTTACAGTTTCCTGTGAAGGAATTTGTTCATCTTTCATGAGACTTCTTCTTAGGTATTTGATGTTTTGGTATTACTAAACATTTTTATTTATTTTATTTTAATTATATATAACATATTTATATATACATTTATTTACACATATATTATATAAATATATAATATATGATATATAAATAATATGTAATATATAAATATACTAGATATATTTATATATCTATGTTCATTTTTGTGTGTGTGCTACCCTTATGTCCAGAAGTCTTGCTAAATCCATTTAACTCTGACCATTAATTTGTAACTTCTCTGGGATTTTTTATTTCTGCAATAGTATCATCTGTAAATAATGACAGTTTTATTTCTCTTTTTTCCCATATAAACTTTCATTTCTTTACCTTGTCCTATTTGCTTTGGTTAAGATTTAAATATACCGTTAAATGATGCTAGAGGGTCTTCTTATTTTGATGTAGATCTCAGGAGGTTTCCAACATTTCACCATTAAAGGTGATGCTTGTTACAAATTTTTTTGTAGATATACTTTATCAGATTAAGGTAATTTTATTTTAATTTTAGTTTGCTGAGAGGTTTGGAATTTTATCAGATTTCCTCTTCTTCATCTATACAAGAATTATATTTTTTTCTTCTTTTAATATAAGAAATTACATTGATTGATTTTCAAATGTTAGGCTATCTTTGAATTCCTGAAATGTAACCAGTTTTATTATGATATAATTGTCTATACAATACTGGCTTCAGTTTTCATATACATACATACATATATATTTTACCATATATACATTTAGGATTGTTCATGAAAGATTAGATCATAAATTTTAAAATTTCAGTTATGATATTAAGGTTATAGTGGTCTCTTTGCTTGGCTTTGTGTCTTATCTACTGCACTATTCCCCTTTTTGAAACTCTCTGACCTGTATTTCGCTGTCATTTTTACTTAGATGCATAAGAAGAGAGATAGTAGAGCATTCTTTGATGTTCTGATTAAGCATCAGTTTTATGCAGACACTGAGAACATAGGTTTTAGGGGTATGGCCTTCACTGGTATTCTACACCTTCTGTAGATGTGGTATTGGATGGAATCCTCTCCCCACTCCCAGGCGTAGAGCTTCTTAGCCCCCACTCTCCTTGTTTCTGTCTCTTAGATGCAGTGGGTTTCTACCAATGGTCTCTGGCCAGTGTTTATGCTCTTTCCCCTGATGTTTAAAGCTTCTGCTCTATAGGGGAGATCAGGGAGATCTGGGAGTCTGGATGTTTTGGCAGTAGCTGTTATTCCCTTCTCCAGAAATGAATATGAAGAATCAAAGGTCTCTCTCTCTCTCTCTCTTTCCCTCTCTCCCATGTAAGGATAAAGTGAGAAGGCAAGCTGTTTGCAAGGACCCAGCCATGCTGGCAACTTGATGTTGGATTTCTAGCTTCCAGAACTGTGAGAAAATAAATTTCTGTTCATCAAACCACTCAGGCTATGGCATTTTGTTATTGAAATCCAAGATGACTAATACAGTGGCTCATATGATTATTACTTGCGTCTGCTCCAGATAAGCAAATGCTCAGCTCCAGGTACTCCCTGCAGGTGCCAGTTCTCTTACTTTGAAATTAGTTGTTCTCTGACCTCAGTTCTAGGACAGGTTCAAGAAAAATAATTAATTTTCAACTTGTCCGTCTTTTTTTCTTCTTTTAGGTGTAGGAGTGATGCTCTTTCAAGCTTCTTACTCTCTGAGCTAAACCATTAATGTTAATTAATGACCTCCCGGCCATGTTGCCCTAACCCAGTTCAGCAAGAGGCTACAATAGAAATTTATTTCAGATACAGTACTCAAATGGTAGCATTCTGCTCAAGAGATCTGCACAAGGGCAACCCATAACAGGAAGATAAAAGAAAATAAATAGAGACTGAACTGGCCTTCTCTCTCCTCTTCAATTATATGCATCACAAACATCTTTCTTTCTTTCTTTCTTTCTATTTTGGGAGAGAGAGAAAAAGAAAGAGCATGAGTGGGAGGAGATAAGAAGGGGGAGAGACAGAATCTTAACCAGGCTCCACACCCTAACAGGGGGCTCTATCTCAGGATCCTGAGATCATAATCTGAGCCCAAATCAAGAGTCAGCCACTTACCTGACTGAGCCACCCAGATGCCCCCCTGAACTAATAATGGGAATCTATTTTCTGATACATGGTATATAATGTCACCAAATATTTATAAAGGGGCTGTCTTGGAAAATTTGTGAGGTATACGAGACATAAAGTAGAATTGTGGAGGATACTTTGCTTAAGTGCCCCTTTAAGGAAGGACTTGATGCTTAGCTGTGGAGAATGTCATCAGTAGGTTGCACTCAGACATCAGTTTTTAAAGAATCTGCTTCAACTACTGAGGGCTGCCTTGCTACAAGTCACATCCTTCCCAGGCACCTTGTGTCCTATGACTAAGAGTTGGAGGTTATTTCTGAGCAGTACTCATTCCAGGGTTCCCTACCAGGTTGGCCAAAGATTAGTCATCTTGAAATTGAAGTTCAAATTCTTCATCTGCCCAGTCCTGCTTCCTCCTCTTTTCTTTCATGGTGTGGATCCTTAATAAATATCTAGCCCTCCAAATTCCTCATCAGTATCTGCTTCCGGAGAATCCAACCTGAAATAGTGATGTATTTTAATTTTTTCCTTTGTAGTTTTGCATCTTCATATCATTCACAGAACTTAACACACTGTAATGCCCAAAAATGTATTCATTTTTGTTAACTAATTTGGTTGGTTAGAATCAATAAAAAATGGGATCGATGTCAGAAACTTATTTTGTTGTAGGATGCAGTGCACCATAGTGGTTTCTTTTTTAAAATCCTTGATTCCATCCTTGATACTCCCTTTTCCCTTATTCCCCACATCTAATCCATCCTGATGTATTTTGAAGTCCTACCTTCATATATCTAACTATTTGTTTTACATATTGTGTTCAGCACCTTAGTCCAAGTCATTGTTATCATTTGCCTGGACAACAGCTGGAGACTCCCTACTGTTCTCCCTGCTTCCATTCTTTCCTATCACCAACCAATCCTTTATTCAATTTGTCTTATCCAGATATAATTGAATCTTTTAAAATATTTTCCCAATCTATCCACTTTTTACAAAGAAACCAAAGAGATCCTTTAAGATCCCTTACACAAAACTCTTTGATGGTTTTTCATTGCTATTTGAATAAAGTCCAGACTTTAATGTGGCCAGCCACACTTTTGCATGAATTATCTAGGCTCACTTCTTTGGTTTTACCTTCTATTCTTTTTCCCTTCACTTCATGTTTTTCTGTTCCTTAACCCCACCTGTTCTGCTGCTGGACATTATCCTTACAAGCCTCTAACTAGAATGTTTCACGAGACCTTTGGCTGGGTCAGGGTTAACTTTCAGTTCAAATAACACCTTTTCTGAAGGACTTTCCCTGATCATTCTATCAAAAATAGATTTCCTCCTTTAATCATATTTCCCTTATATCATTTTTTATTATTTGAAATTTCCTGATTTGTTATTTGCCTATGTAGTATATCAGCTATAGGAGGTCAGAGCCCTTATCTATCTTGTTCACTTCTTGTCTATTTCCTAGAATATTATAGTTCTTTTTTTTCTTTAAAAGATTTTATTTATTTATTTGACAGAGAGAGATCACAAGTAGACAGGCAGGCAGAGAGATAGAGGGAAGCAGGCTCCCTGCTGATCAGAGAGCGTGATGTGGACCTCGATCCCAGGACCCTGATATCATGACCTGAGCCGAAGGTAGTGGCTTAACCCACTGAGCTACGCAGGCGCCCAGAATATTATACTTCTTATTTTTAAATTTTATTATCATTATTTTAAAAGATTTTTTAAAATTTATTTGAGAGTGAGAGAGAGAGCATGAGCAGGGGTTTGGGGAGCAAAAAGAGAGGGAGAAGCAGACTCTCTTCTGAGCAGGGAGCTTCACGTGGGGCTTAATCCCAGGACTCTGAGATCATTACCTGAGCCAAAGGCAGATACTTAACTGACTGAGCCATCCAGGCACCCCTATAATTTCTGGCTTTATACATATTTATTCAAAGAATGAACAAATGGCATAGTTGAAACTGTCACATTTTTCCAAATGTTAGCATCTTGTAAATTTAGATTATCATAATCTTTAAAAGCATAGCAGTTTAACATATGGGCTTTTAAGCTAGATTGCTTGGATTCAAATACTAGCTTTATGGATTCCTAAATGGTGTGATATTGAGCAAGTTACACATCTCTCTATAAGCCTCTTTCCTCACCCTCCTCCCCTCATGGGGATAATAGTAGCTACTATCTACCTCAAGGTTTATGACGAGGATTATATCAGATAATCCCTGCAACATACTTAGAGCAAAGCCAAGTATATAGTAAGTGTTTTAAAAACATTAGTTATTAATTTTAGTATAGGGAGTTACATGGAGATCTTGACTTAATGGTTTAAGTAGAACCAGCAGTCCTCTTAGGGACGGTGGGAAAGTTTTCTTGCTTCAGAATCTTCTAGATGCCTGCTAAATTGCTTGACACTTCACCTTTGGGAAGTTTTTCCTTTGGATTTAGTCAGTTTGTCCCTACCAAGCAGTTAGGCAGATTGGGCAAGAAATGATTGAGAGAAGACAGAGTACCCAGAGACTGGGAGAGAACAATGTAGAAGGAAACCAAAAAAGATGGGTGCAGGTAGTAGATAGACTGTATTAGGGAGATTCAGGGAAGGTGAGAACATAGGTGAAGGACTGTACATAAGAAGGAGGGCTCCTGTCCTTGGAAAGACTTGGAGGAAATAAAACCCTCAGATACAAAGGAACTGAATCTAAGAACCAAGTCAGAGATTAAGGCATAGATGATCTCTAGTTTCCAGACTGGAGTATATAAGATAGTTAACACAACCAGGGAACAACTGAGTCCCAACCAAAAGGTCTTAGAGACCTCTTGTAAAAAGAGGACTACTAGTCTCAGATTTAGTCATTCTATTATAATAAAAGTAGAAGTATGTAAGGGCCAGCATACAAATAGAGCATGGGATCTTTACGGTGGAAGCATGGTTGGTATAGTCAGACACTTACATTTCAGCTCTGCTGTTTACACCATCTGTCTTAATTTGAGTGGGTTACTGAACTCTTCTGAGCCTCATATTCTTTACCTAATGAAAAAGAATGTAATATGTTTCTAATAGAAGCTTTTGGGGAGGATTAAGTTAGCTAACATGTGAAAACATTCTGCAGAGTTCCAGGTACAGCATAGAAGTTCAATAAATGATAGTTTCTCTTCCACTTACTGGTCATCTATGTGTTGGGATATTTTTACATTTGGTCTATTAATAATAGTTCTTTTTGTCTGCCAAAGGCAAAACATTTGTAGCATGAATGATTTGATTAGGGGAAGGTGGGGGAAAAGAAAGGAAGAAGAAATAATATTAAATGTCAGGCCTGGATGGAGTATCCAGTGGGATATCACTTATAGGCTTTAGGGTAATTCCAGGTCAGTTCTTTAGCAATGTGGGAAGAATGGATTGCATATGCTTCAGTTAATTCTGCTCATTTTACCCTTTGCTTCCACAAGGAAGTATTCTCTCTTTTTATTTCCTTCCTATATTAACAGTGATTACAGAGTATACCTTTATTCTTGCAATTGCTTGCCAGCTGTCTTCCTCACTGGGCTGTTTCCTTCATGCGGTCCAGCAAAGCATTTGTATGGAGTGTGCCCACAGTATTCAAAATAACCATGATAGAACTTAGCAGGTAGGCGGGAGGGGGATACCGGGATTAGGAAGGGGAACATTCAAATACTGAAAGTGTTGAGATAACGGAACTTTTCTTTCTTTACAGTTTTTTTCTAGGACTTTCAGAATTGTTAAAATGATGTATGGATATTATGATTCACTTGAGAGATGTTGGAGATTTACAAACTATTATTATTATTATTATTATTATTATTATTATTATCTTATTATTATCCACATCATGGGTACCACTTTCTTTCTGGATGATCTTGATATAGTTACTTATAAAATGTCTGCTGGTATCGACAAGAAACCCATCAAAAAAGAGAATTACAGACCAGTACCTCTGATGAACACAGATGTGAAAATTCTCACCAAAATACTAACCAATAAGATCCAACAATACATTAAAAGGATTATTCACCACGACAAAGTGGGATTTATTCCAGGGCTGCAATGTTGGTTCAATATCCACATACCAATCAATGTGATACAATATACTAATAAAAGAAAGAAAAAAAAAAACATATGATACTCTCAGTAGATGCTGAAAAAGCATTTGACAAAGTACAGCATCCCTTCCTGATCAAAACTCCTCAAAGTGTAGGGATAGAGGGCACATACCTCAATATCATCAAAGCCATCTATGAAAAACCCACCGCAAATATCATTCTCAATGGAGAAAAACAGAGCTTTTCCGCTAAGGTCAGGAACATGGCAAGGATGTCCGTTATCACCACTGCTATTCAACATAGTACTAGAAGTCCTAGCCTCATCAATCAGACAACAAAAAGAAATTAAAGGCATCCAAATCAGCAAAGAAGAAGTCAAACTATCACTCTTTGCAGATGATACTATATGTGGAAAACCCAAAAAGCCCCACTCCATATCTGCTAGAACTTGCACAGGAATTCAGTAAAGTGTCAGGATATAAAATCAATGCACAGAAATCAGTTGCATTTCTTTATACCAACAACAAGACAGAAGAAAGAGAAATTAAGGAGTCAATCCCATTTACAATTGTACCCAAAACCATAAGATACCTAGGAATAAACCTTACCAAAGAGGCAAATAATCTATACTCAGAAAACTATAAAGTACTCATGAAAGAAATTGAGGAAGTCACAAAGAAATGGAAAAATGTTCCATGCTCTTGGACTGAAAAAACAAATATTGTGAAAACGTCTATGCTACCTAAAGCTTTCTACACATTTAATGCAATCCCTATCAAATTCCCATCCATTTTTTCAAAGAAATGGAACAAATAATCCTAAAATTTATATGGAACCAGAGAAGACCTCGAATAGCCAAAAGAATATTGAAAAAGAAAGCCAAAGTTGGTGGCATCACAATTCTGGACTCTATTAAAAAGCTGTCATCATCAAGATAGCATGGTACTGGCACAAAAACAGACACATAGATCAATGGAACAGAATAAAGAGCCCAGAAATAGACCCTCAACTCTATGGTTAACTAATCTTTGACAAAGCAGGAAAGAATGTCCAATGGAAAAAAGACAGCCTCTTCAATAAATGGTGCTGGGAAAATTGGACAGCCACATGCAGAAAAATGAAATTGGACCATTTCCTTACACCACACACAAAAATAGACTCAAAATGGATGAAGGACCTCAATGTGCGAAAGGAATCCATCAAAATCCTTGAGGAGAACACAGGCAGCAACCTCTTCAACCTCAGCCACAGCAACATCTTCCTAGGAACATTGCCAAAGGCAAGGGAAGCAAGGGCAAAAATGAACTATTGGGATTTCATCAAGATCAAAAGCTTTTGCACAGCAAAGGAAACAGTTCTAACAAAACCAAAAGACAACTGACAGAATGGGAGAAGATATTTGCAAATGACATATCAGATAAAGGGCTAGTATCCAAAATCTATAAAGAACTCAACACCCAAAGAACAAATAATTCAATCAAGAAATGGGCAGAGGACATGAACAGACATTTCTGCAAAGAAGACATCCAGATGGCCAACAGACACATGGAAAATGCTCCATATCACTCGGCATCAGGAAAATACAAATCAAAACCACCTCACACCAGTCAGAATGGCTAAAATTAACAAGTCAGGAAATGACAGATGCTTGCAAGGGTTCAGAGAAAGGGGAACCCTCTTACACTATTGGTGGGAATGCAAGCTGGTGCAACCACTCTGGAAAACAGCATGGAGGTTCCTCAAAATGTTGAAAATAGAGCTACCCAATGACCCAGCAATTGCACTACTGGGTATTTACCCTAAAGTTACAAACATAGTGATCTAAAGGGGCACATGTACTCGAATGTTTATAGCAGCAATGTCCACAATAGCCAAACTATGGAAAGAACCTAGATGTCCATTAACAGATGAATGGATCAAGAAGATGTGGTATATATACACAATGGAATACTATGCAGCCATCAAAAGAAATGAAATCTTGCCATTTGCGACGACATGGATGGAACTAGAGGGTATCATGCTTAGCGAAATAAGTCAATCGGAGGAAGACAACTATCATATGATCTCCCTGATATGAGGAAGTGGAGATGCAACATGGGGGGGTGAAGGGGGTAGGAGAAGAATAAATGAAACAAGATAGGATTGGGAGGGAGGCAAACCATAAGTGACTCGTAATCTCACAAAACAAACTGAGGGGGAGGAGGGTTGGGAGAGGGTGGTGGGGTTATGGACATTGGGGAGGGTAGGTGCTATGGTGAGTGCTGTGAAGTGTATAAACCTGGTGATTCAAAGACCTGTACCCCTGGGGCTAAAAATATATTATATGTTTATAAAAAATAAATATTTAAAAAAAAAGAAATTACATTGAACCTTAAAAAAAAAAAAGAAATGAAATTCCGCCATTTGCGACAACATGTATGGAATTAGAGGGTATTATGCTTAGTGAAATAAGCAATTGGAGAAAGACAACTATCATATGATCTCCCTGATATGAGGAAGTGGAGATGCAACGTGGGGGGTTTGGGGGGTAGGAAAAGAATAAATAAAATAAGATGGGATCGGGAGGGAGACAAACCATAATAGACTCTTAATGTCACAAAACAAACTGAGGGTTGCTGGGGGAAGGAGGTAGGGAGAGAGTGGTGGGGTTATGGACATTGGGGAGGGTATGTGCTCTGGTGAGTGCTGTGAAGTGGGTAAACCTGGCGATTCACAGGTCTGTACCCCTGGGACTAATAATACATTATATGTTTATAAAAAAGTAAAAATAATTACTTAAAAAAATGTCTGCTGGTATCAGCATCAGTGCGTGTAATGCCTATGAGGCAACAACTATTTATTATGGCTGTTTCAGGTGTTTCAAAGAAGAGAGTGAATTATTAAGATTATTTATTTATTATATTTATTTATTATGTATTTGTAAATTTTTGGAAAATATATATTAATAATAATTATTTTCCCCACCTATTTTTAGGAATACATGTGGATTTTTTCCCCATTAATGAAAAAATGTTCATTACAGTAAGTAAGAGTAGAATTTCATTGTGAAATTACATTAATGTTAAATATTACACTAATGGTGGATATTACATTAATGATAAAATTTTGTCTTAAAATATTAAGTATGAGAAATTGAAAAATGAAAAGATAAATTCCCACATAAAAAGTATACTGACAATAAATTATGTTCCCATATTAAATTTTATTAAGATTTTTTTATTTGATCATGAAAAATAAAATAATCTGAATGTTAAACAACACTTTACATACCAGAACTTTTTTTTTGGCATTTGCACAAAAATGAAGGTTGTTAAACTTGAATAGCTAAAGGTTTTTCTTGGAGAGTGGATATGAAATATGACATCTTCTTTTTTGGTAGAACACCAAAAATAATGATGTGGAATTAAATGAGTTCACTAGTTTTCAAATGAAAATAATTCAGAGAAAAGAATGCATGAGAGGTTGTCACTTAAGGAAAATTTTTGCACTTATCTTTCTCAATTGTTAGGATATGATTGTGATGTTTTCCTAGTAACCTGTCTACATTTTTGAGTAATTGTTTCCATTATTTTGAAGAGAAGCAAGCAAGAAAAAATATTTAACTTCTCTTACCAGATTAAATGAAATAAGCATTTTCTACGTGCTTTCCTTAGCTACCATTTCTTGACCCTCTACTGTGCATCAGGCATTGGCCAAGTCCTTTAAATACGTTCCCACTGTCTTCACAACAGTTCCAGATATTATTATTCCTATTTTTATATTGCAAAAAATGATGCTTGCCCAAGCTCACCAACTGAGTAGGAACAGCCTGAATTTTTCACTCAGATCTAAGTTTCCATTAAAATACATTATATCCTCCAAATAAAGATTCTAAAAATGTTAACATGAAAAATACAACTTTCAGTACTAAACAGAAATAAAAGAATCCAATAAAACCAAGCAACTTCTTTTCAAAGCTGTTCAATTAGTAATAGTGGCTTATATGAAAATATTTTTATATAAATCTTTTTATATCAATCTCAGATAATGTGTCAGTGTAGATAATATTACAGATTTCTAATCCCCTTATTGGGAATAATTACCTATTGAGGTAATCATAGTGATGACATTTTTTCTTGAATAGAAAGGAGAATGAATACATTTATCAATGTAAACCTTTATCCATTTAAAATCTTTCCCCAGTGGATTATGGGGTATTATTTTTGTCGATGTAATAAAGAGGCCGAGATAAATACATTCCCCCCACCACCACCACTATGCAGGCTGCTAGGTGAATAAATATCTTATCTGTCAGAGAGAGGATATGCAGTCCCTCAAACCAACAATGACAGGATACTCTCAGGGACAGCAGGCTCTCTCTCTCCCCTCTTGCTTTGCATTGCACATGACAAACAGTAGTGAAAAATTAGCAATTATTGGCATTTGTCAAGTCTGGTTCTGTGGCAGGAAAACGGAAACAGCAGCAATCATGCTCAATTTAATTCTCCTGTGATGTCAGGCTTTTCACGGACTCACATGGACATCTGAAGAGACTCGAAAAGGTTTACAGATGTGCAGTCAGCTATGACAGTGATGCTGCCAACGTGGCTCATGGATCAACTAACGATTAAGATATCAAAAGCGATCCCTGTAGCTTGCTGACAGCTAGTTCAATTGTTTGCACCTGTTTCCCCTGCATTACACATGTGTCTGGAATGGATTATTCTGGTTTGTGTTAGAAACATTTCACCTTTCCTCACTGTGACTGTCTTCCAGGACCATCACTGCTGGAGACCAGGTGTCTCTCTACAAGGGTCCACAGAGGGAAGAAATCTGTGTAGTTCTGAAAAGGGCTCTGAGATGTTGGGCCTGACAAGGTTATCAGTTAAGGTTAGTCCTTGTTAACAGTTAACAATGATAATATAAACAATTTTTGTTTCCAACAGGAATAAAGGAGAGAGCTCTGTGATCTCACAGGGATAGACAACCCCCATCTCTTCTTCAGATAATAGCGTCACCATCCATCCAGCCATCTTGAATCTGTGGTAGAACCAGGCAAAAGTACAAGTAAGTAAATCAATGAGCCATTCCCCAGGTCCCCTGGTCTTCCTGTTGCCCAGGATACCTCCTTCACTCTCAGAGCCAAACTTTCCGTGAAGCTGAGGAAGCTCCGGCTGCAAATTCTTGCAGTTGCATGGGCTCTTTTCCAGGTTCTGAGAGTTGCCCTCACAAGGGGTTCACATGGTTACATATTTTTGTAAAATGTGCAAAAGTAAGACATTTTAACCACAGTGGGTTCAGACTGCTATTTGTTTCCACTTTGACTTCTCCTCTGACATACTTCCCATCATGTGATGTGGTGTTGGGATGGTTGTGGGCACTTTTAGTGTCTGGCTAAGGGGAAGCTGAGTTGGGGACACATTTAGTTTGGGTTTAGTGGGATATTTTTATGTGGTTTGCAGTCACTTCCATGTATACTTAAGTTATTGCTGACTTCCAGGAATACTCCTATTGTCCATTATTTATGCCTAATTTTGAATTCATAATTCTATATTCATAAGGAGGATCCTCTATATTATAAAAGTTGCTAGCCCCCCAAACCCTGATATCTCCCACTTGCTCCTCATATTTAGTCACTAAGTCCTGTCTGTTCCATCTAGTGGTATGCTGGTCCACTGGTTCTCAAAAAATAAAAAGCCCTGATCTATAGGGTGTGCTAATTTCTGTGGCCAATGTCTATCACAGCTACCAAGCTGCCAATGGTTTAACAATCAGCTCATGGTATTTCTTTTCTTTTCTTTTCTTTTCTTCTCTTCTTCTTCTTCTTCTTCTTCTTTTTTTTTTTTTTTTTAGATTTATTTATTTATTTTCAGAAAGAGAGAGAGAATGTGTGAGTGAACAGGGCAGGGGAGGGGCAGAAGCAGCTGGAGAGAGAATCCTCAAGCAGATTCCCCACTGAGCAGAGCTTGTTGTGAGTATCCATCTAAGGCCCTGAAATAATAACCTGAGCCAAATTCAAGAGCAGGATGTTTACCCACAGAGCCACCCAGGTGCCTCACGGTATTTCTGAATGTGTAACTACTGACCATTGCAAGCTGGTACAACATGGCTCCAAGTGCCACTTATACTCCCTCAGAAATAATTTTATGAACTGGACTCTCTTCTTCATTTTGAATTACTTTAGTTCAGACTTTCATCTTTCCTCAACCTCATCATCCCAAGACCATGCTTAACAGATTCTTATCCTGTTTTCACTTACCTGGCTATTGTGAATGCAGTCTACCTTCTAGAATACCACAGATTTACTTCTTAAAATGCAAATTTGACCATGTGACCCTCTCACTTTAATCCTCTTCTGGCTTCTCCATTATCAACAGCGGAAAAATTTAAATTCCCAAGCTTGTTTACAAGTTCCTTCATGTTCTGGCTCTTACACATCATCTGGCCTCATCTCCCACCATAGCACTGGAGCTTCCTGAGTGAACTCAACAATTCCCAAACATGCTGAAACCATCACTTTTCTGGGCTTTTGTTCATGCTGTGTCTCTGCTTGGATTCTGCTTCTTTCCTTTCTCTGCTTGGCAAATTCTTATGCATGCACACGTCTATCCACTGGTCTGTTTTTCAGACTGTGCAAAAGTCTGTCTGCATGATGGCTACCTCAAGGATGTCCTCTGCAGAGACTTGTTAAATTCACAAAAGTTCACTTGAAAACCCGGGACAGAAGGAGGAAAAAAAGAATGAAATATCTCCCTATCAGAAGTTACATTTTCCCAAATTCCCTATGTATCTCACCAAACAATACCAAACATAGCATTGTCCCACTAAATGAGACCACTCTTTCATTGTTGACTCTAAAACATACCATTTACTATTTCAGATCAAAGAAAAGGAATTTGGATTTGGGAATCCCAGACCAGGAGTGTGAAAAGCTAACTTTGGGTTTTCTGCCCACACCAGCTTCCAGAGATAGTCATTAAAATAATATTCTCTGCCTGTTGAACTGATAACCTGTATCATATTGTCACATTCCAAAACCATTCTGTATCTCTTGTACTTCCAGTTGCATTCCCTGTGAAGGTTACTCAACTTCATAAGGTTCTTGGGTCCTCCAGCAGGATTCTTTCCATACTTTTTATAGCACTCATGAGGATATACATAACCATCTGTTTATATGCCTATCTCCTATGGCTTGACTACACACCCTTCAAGAATAGGAACCAGATCTTGTTAAACCTGATATCCTCAATGCCTGACAAAATGGACCCTCAACAGCATGTGGAAATCCTCAAAAAGTATGTGCTGAATAAAAAAATGGATGGATGGATATTTGAATGAAAGGATGAAGTAGGCGAGGCAGTGGTCAAGGTAGGAGAGATAAATTTTTCCATGTTCATATGAGTGGCATCTGGGGAAATTGAAATACACCCAACATGATAGAATCAAATGCCAACTCTGGAAATAAATAGTGGAAGCTCTTGATTTTGTGGCTATTAATGTTTACAAGTATAATGTTTTTATGAAATTAATCCTTCTTCTTGATATAATAATTCCTTTTAAATTATTTATTTATTTATTTGAGAAAAAGAGTATGTGGAAGAGAGTGAGCCTGAGTGGGGGTGAAGGGCAGAGGGAGAAGGAGAAGCAGGCTCCCTGCTGAGCAGGAAGTCCAACTCTGCTCAATCCCAGGGCCCTGAGATCGTGATCTGAGCCAAAGGCAGATGTTGAATGGACTGAGCCACCCAAGAACCCCTTGATCTGATAAATTTTAAGCATTAAAAAAAGAGATTTAATTAGGGGGGCCCTGGATGGCTCTGTCAATTGAATGTTCAACTCTTGATTTCAGCTCAGGTCATGATCTCAGGGTCATGAGGTTGGGTTCCATGCTAAGAGCAGAGTCTGGCTTGTAATTCTCTCTCCCTCCAACTCTGTTCCTCCCCCTGCTCACACACACTCTCTCTCAAATAAATAAATAAATAAATAAAATCCATTAAAAAATTAGAAAAAAAGATATATAGTTGGGATAATAAGAGAAACTACTAGACTTAAAGCTCAGCTCATGCCTGTAGTGAGTACATGATGAACACTAAATGAATACGAGTGTTATTTAAGAAAAGGGGATACACAGGACCAACAGGGGGAAGAGATGGTAAGCCAAGAGAGGAGAGACCAAAAAACAGCATGGAAAAGAAATGCAGAGGAAGCTATCATGATAATAAAGAAACTTGCTATTGGCTTTCTAGGAGGAAATTAGGGGGGGACACAGGAATATAGGAAGGAACAAATACCTTAGACAGAACAGTATCTATTACACTAAGTGAAAAAAAAATGATAGGAATTTCTGAAGTGGGGGAGTAGATGGCTTCAGACACCAATTTCAATAGAGCACTTTCTCATACATTATAAATACACATCACATAATTGATGTTTCTAAACTTTATGACAGCGTTTCCCAAACTATGTTTTGTGGAACACTAATGTGTTCCACAACAGAGATCATTGTTGTCTCATTGGAAAAATACTCCACATAGCTTATAATCAATCTTTGCTCTCTTCGATATTAAAGGCTCTGGGAATTAAACAAAAAAAAATTTATCAGCCCCCTTTGTTTGTTTTAATTTATCTCCTTTGTAACCCAACTTTTCCCAAACAGTTCTAACCACTAAACACTTCTTTCATAAAACATCCACTGAGACAGCAAAGGATGAGTTTTCTTCAGAACATAGTTTAATAAATATACATGTTTCATCTAATTCACTTTAAGGAGGCCCCGGAGTATGACATTGAGGGAAACTGTTTATTTCAACCAATCTTAATTTTTAGTAACCACAGCAACAAAATATGCACAAGTAACTTATTATTTGAAGCTCAGTTTTCCTCTCTGTGGTATTTTCTTCTCTACCCCACCAACTCATGAAGATGATGGGAACAGCACCTTTGAAAATGCTTTGGAAAGGTTTAGAACAGCTGCTGGAAGGCAGCATGACCAAACCACTGGACTAGGAGTCGGGAGACCTGGCATGACTGGCTTTGGCAGTTAATCTTCCATTAAGTGTGTGGGTTTACAAAAGTTATACGAACTGCCAGGATTTTCCTTTCACATGTATATTGCATACATGTATGCAAAGGACTTGGTCTAAAAGCTAAAAGTTCCTGAGCTGAGATTGTTTGACAGTAAGCTGAAAACAAGATGGCACACAGGGTAAGTGTCCAGTCCAGGTTGAGAAGTAGTAACAGCTAGGAGTGCTACAAGATAGACATGGGAGTTAGCAAAGGGGAAAGGAAGGATAGATCAGCTTTTGCTGCGTGAGGAACGTCTCTGGATGCTTGGCAACAAAACCAGGGGTGGAGGGCCATCAACTCATACCTCCTTTCCTGGCTCTATCCATGTACTTACCGTCCCTATGTCAGCTTGAGCCTATCTTGGGTGTCTGTAATATCTATACCTTCTGCCTTAGGCCATGGGCCAATGGATGCTGGATGTGTGGGGTACATAGGAAATCCTCTCTACTCTTTTACAAGAATGGTCTGGGAATGGTCTAGAAATCATCTGCTATCCACCTGAGAGCTCCTTCCAGAAATTAGCACCCAGCAAATATAGTTATACTTTATTGAGAGGTTGAGCTGAGCTTTAAAAACTTGAAAAACAATTTTCAAGCCTTTCAAACAGAAGCATCAACTTATGTGTTGGAAATAGTAAACCTATATTTTCATAATTTTATATGTATTTTTATTTTGAATAAACTGAAAGAAGTTAAAAAAAAAAAAAAAAAGCCTGCCCTGAGTGGCAGGGCCCATTTGAACCTGGAGCTATAGACTTCCTGACCCTTAATACATGTTTGTGGCCTTCTGTGCACTATGTATAGGTATAGAGCCCTGATTTCATCTGTTGTACATAGTTTCTCTACTTCCCTATCTTCCCAGGGTCCAGGTATGTGGTTTTCCTTCCATCTCCCTGGAAGGAGTTGAGTCTAAATTTGGCCTTTTGTCTAATTCCTGTATTTTCCTGTTCTCCCAGGGCTTAAATGAAATTCCGATTTCCAGGTTTCTATTAGGACATTTTGGCATTTCACTGTGTAGTCTTCCCACAGCCTTGGAGACATTCTTAAGCATACCCATGGGATGAAGTCAGCTGTTGCAAAATTTTTTAATAAGGCTTAAAATGTGAGCTTTGTTGTTGTTATTCATGAACTATATGTAAATGACAAAAATGTCTGATACAATACTGACAAAAATCTTATCACATTTTAAGAAAACAATTTTGTGGCCTACAATTTACACTTTGATGGATATCTAGAATCACTGCTGCCTCAAAGCCTGGGTGCTCTTCCTTTGTCTATGTCTCAGTATTATCCCTACACCATTAGCCCAGGTCGTACCTCCCTGACTTGGTCTTACATTGCCAAAGTATGCTTCCTGCCAAGCTGGTCCAAAATCAGTCCCAGCTGTTCTTGTTCCCAGATGACCCAGACATGTGATTGCTGGCCTGGTATCAAGAGGGAGTAGGAAGGGTCTTAGAATGACATCATGTGCACATTTAACTAAAACATGTCCAACTATAGGAGTTCAGTGGGATTGGGTGGAGATAATAGCATAGGTTCTACCCACCATTTCACAAATTGATTATGCATCTGGGCACGAGCAGGAAATGGAAGGCAGAAATCAGTTTCCCTTGATCGGTTTTAGTTACCTTTTGTTTCTCCATGGTGTGAGTGTCTCATTGGGCTGAGTATGATTACAGTATTAAAGTTATGAATTTTACTTACCACATGATCCTTTAGTTCAACCCTATTATATTATTTGCTGCTCAAAAAAAGAAATAATCATCTGGGCCAAAGCTGTAAGAAAACTGGTTCTTTTGGATCTTCTAGAGCAATGCTGTCCAATCGACCTATAGGCAATGCTGGAAAAGTTCTACAGTTTATAGTGTCCAATATGGAAGCAAGTAGCAACATGTGGCTATGGAGTACATGTGACTTGTGTGACAGAAAAATTGGAGCTAATAAAAATTCATTTCAATAGAATAGCCTCATGCTACAGTATTGAATGGTATTAGTTTTCTATTTCTGTATAGCGGATTGTCACAATCTGAGCAGTTTACTTACCCTTTGATCACCTCACAGTTCTTTAGGTCAAAAGTCTGGGATACTTTGAGTTCCCAATTAGAAGCTCAAAGGACTGAAAGGAAGGTATTGGCAGGGCTGGGCTCTTACCTGGAGACTTGGGATAAATCTGCGTATAGGCCCATTTAGTTTCTGATCATTATAGGTCCAAGGCTCTTGTTTTCTGGCTGGCTGTTGCCCAGGAGTCCCTCTCAGCAGCTAGTTAGTGGCCAGTCTCTGGTCTTTCCATGTGGTGCCTTTCATCTGCAAGCCAGCAAATGGCTTATCGATTTCTTTCAGTGCTTTTGAATCACTCGGACTTCTTTTGCTACCAGCCTGAGAAAACAGTCTGCTTTTAAAGTGCTCACTTGATAGGGTCAGCCTCATCAAGTTAATCTTCCATCTATTTTATTTTAAGGCCAACAGACTAGGGACTTTGCATCTGTGAAATCCCTTCACAGTGGTACTTAGATTTGAGTTTGACTGAATAAGCGGGATGGGAATCTCAGGAGACCCGCTTTAGAATTCTGCCTATCACAGTCACCTTCTTCTTAAGATTTCTAATGCTAATTTTCACCAGGCTTGAGTTTTGTATTTCACATTAACTTTAGAACCCAACTTCCAAGTAAAATATGATCTCACAATAGACAGAGTGACCTTCATTGCTTGGGATTTTAAATTCTTTTTTAGGGGCACCTGAGTGGCTCAGTTGGTTGGATGTCTGCCTCTGGCTCAGGTCATGATCTCAGATCCTGGGATCTAGCCCCATGTTGGGCTTCCTGCTCAGCGGGGAGTCTGTTTCTTCCTCTACCCCTCCCTTCTACTCATGATCTCTCTCCTGTTTTCATTCTCTCTCAAATAAAATAAATAAATTCTTTTCTGTTCTTGAGAATTACTTTACAAATGTAGAAACCTAGGACACCTGGGTGGCTCAGATGGTTAAGCGACTGCTTTGGCTCAGATCATGATCCTGGCATCTCAGGATCGAGTGCTGCATCGGGCTCCCTGCTCAGCAGGGAAGTCTGTTTCTCCCTTTGACCCTCCCCCTTCTCATGCTCTAACTCTCTCAAATAAATAAATAAAATCTTTAAAAAAAATTTAGAAACCTAGAAGTTAGTGGCTGGAAGTTGTTGGGGGAGTGGTAGAATAGGAGAATGTGTGCCTGGATCTACTAAGATTTTAGCTTTTTTTTTTTTTTTTAAAGTTTTATTTATTTATTTTTTTGACACATAAACACAGAGAACAAACTAGGGGTGTGGCAGGCAGAAGGAGAGCGGAGTCCCTGCTGAGCAGTGAGCCCAGTGCGGGACTCGATCCCAGGAAACTGGGGTCATGACCCCAGGTGAAGGCAGATGCTTAACTGACTGAGCCACCCAAGTGTCCCTAAGACTTTAACTTTTAAGTCTTGTTAAGATGAGGTAATGTATGAATGAGATGCACTAGGTGAATTGTGGGGAAGGAGGATGGTGGACCAACTGAGGTGGGCCTGGAGGAGGGGACAAATGGAAGGACTTAATGACTACTGAAGGCCAACTTCATTTCTCTCAAAACCATCTACCACTTTGGCATTTGAGCTATAGGTTGCCACTCCATCACTTAGCAGAATTTGAGAGCTGTCAAGGTCAACAAAACAGCATGAGAAGTTAAAAAAGAAAAGATCTCTCAAATCCTATCAGAGTGATATCAGTCTGTGTTAATGGAAGCATTATGTTCTAAACCAGCAAAAAAAAAAAAGAAATTATTTCCAGTGACTTGGCACTAGTCTTGCCTGAACATATTTCAACTGCTTTTAGTTTGGGATACCACATGTTGAAAAAGAGACAAATTAGAGAAAATTCAGATAGCAGCAACCAACATGATAAAATGTCTAGTTAAAGGTCCATGGTGTGGCTCAGGGGACTGGTAATGGGATGTAAATCCTCTCTCGTCAGCACTTCATTTTTAGCAATGTCTATCTAATGGCTGTCGTCACTGCTTATATTCAGAGACCAGCATGGGAAGAAATGATGGTTGGTATATGGTTCAGAATGTTGTAGTTCATGTTGCAAGTAGCATCGCTGTTAGAGCCTTTATCACCTTTCTAGTGAAGAAGTAAAGAGTTTAGACACAAATGCCAAATCATGTATTCACTCTGACTTGAGCCAGTTGGTTCCGAGTTTGGTGGGATGTGCGCTAATTACTTTGAGCAGGAGACTTTGCTGTATTTGAACTAGGAGTGAGAGAGATTTTTTTCCTTCAGTTTAAATGAATATCCACAGTAATTGAACTATTTCCAAGAACTTTGCAATCTGCTTCAAGTTTAAGTTAAGAAAACAAATGTCAATTTACTTAACTACAATGAGAGATAAAGCAATAATCTAGACTAGAGTGCTCGTGTAGATGAGATCTGTGCATTCTCTCCTTCTAAGAAGACCTCCAGTGGAAGCCAGGTCATAATCTGAAGGTTGTTCTGTGTCAGCAAAGTGTTCTTTAGACGATTCTAAAATACCTGGATGGGTCTGTCCTTCTATGGCTTTTGATCAAGTCTGCGTGACTGTCCAGATTGCTTGGTGGGATGAGGTCTAGAATTCATGATACTTCTGTTTTAGTCATGGATCTGATACTAACTCACTGAGTGATGCTTGGTAAGTTGATAAAATAAGAAACTGGAAATAGATGGCCTCAAAGACCTTCTTAATTATAAAATTCTTTGATTTTATATATATTCTCTATAGGCAGCTAGGTAGATAGATAATTAACTGTCATATTCCATTTGCTAAAGACCTCAAGGCATTTTACAACTATCAGTCCATTTAATAAACATTTGTTGGAGTACCTGGGTAGCTCAGTTGGTCTGACTCTTTATTTCAGCTTAGGCCATGATCTCATAACCATGTGTTGAGATCCAGGTGTTGGGCTCCATGCTGGGTATGGAACATACTTAATATTTTTTCTCTCCCTCTCCCTCAGCTTTTCCTCTCCTCCTCTTTCTCTCTCTCTCCCTCTCTAAAAAACAAAGAAATAGCAGCACCTGGGTGGATCAGTCAGTTAAGTGTCTGCCTTCAGCTCAGGTTATGACCTCAGGGTCCTGGGATCGAGCCTGGTTTTGGGCTCCCTGCTCAGCAGGGAGTCTGTTTCTCTCTCTCTCAAATAAATAAATAAAATCTTAAAATAAACAAATAAAGACAAGTGAATAAACATTTGTTGATGGCTTCCTGTGTACAAATATTGTATCAGACATGGAATTAGACATGGTTGCTTCCCACAGGGAATTTAAATGATCAATTAAAATAGGAATGTTATCTTACAAATTAATGTAAATATTAATGAATATGAATGATAACATGAATATGACAAAATAATATGAATAATGACTGATAACAATATAAGAGAATTAAACAGTACCAGCAAAAGAGGTACAGAAAGAACACTTGTGGCATAGGATATGGGGTAGGGAAAATATATATTTAAAGTACAGAGATTAGAGAAGAGCATACTATTTGAACTGGATTTTTAAGCATGGGTGCATTCATCACAATGAAAACCACTGGTGTGGAGTCAGCGTGGAAACTGCTGTAATGGTGATACGAAATTCAGTTTGGCTGGTAGGAGAGGAGGATACAGGGAGAGCTTAAGGGCCTCTCAACTGCATGGATCACTTCTGTAGAATTCTACTAGGGCTGCCATAACAAAATTTGTCAGACTGGGTGGTTTAGTATATGTGCTGCCGAAGCGAGCGCAGACTGGGTGGTTTAACAGAAATTGATTTTCTCACAGTTTGGGAAGTTGGAAGTCCAAGATCCAGGTGTCAGCAGGGCTGATTTCTCCTGAGGCCCCTGTCCTTGTCTTGTAATCGGCCACCTTTCCTCTGTGCCCTCACATGGGCTTTTTTTCCTGTGTATGTACATCCCTGGTTTCTCTGTTGATTTTTAGAAGGACACTAGTTGTATTGGATCAGGCCCCTACCCCTATGACCACATTAAACCTTAATGATCCCGTAAAAGGCCCTATCTTCAGTTACAGTCACACTGGGGATTGGGGCTTTAACATATGAATTGGGGCAAGAGGACACAAAATAATTTATAATGATTCTAAGGATCTTAGAGGGGACCTGGCCTTGGATTCATGTGATATCCCAAATAGGACAGGCTTTAGGCCCCATGAAACGTGTGTCCACCTTCTGCCGAGAGCAAGATATTCATTAGGTCCTCTGTTCAGCAGGAGAGGTAGACCTGAGATGTGATATTGTGTGGGGGATGCGGACAAGCGCGAGATTCCTCCATCATTTGACATGGAGGACATGGGGGCTGATGTGAAAATCCCAGGTTCCGATGGAGGTATGGAAACTTTCAGACCAGGGGATCAATATGTAGGAATTAAATATGCAGGTCTACAGCAATCATTTTAATCTTGCAATCCTATACCACTAGTGTCGAAAGGAATCAACACGAACAGGAATCCAAAGGAACAAAACCTAATGGAGCATGAAGGACATTTAGGGATTGGAGGAATGTGCTGTTACAGTCGGGAGGAAATGTAGTCCGAGTCAGTGGAGATGAAGTGAGAGACCCATTCTGATTCTTTTTTTTTTCCCCCAGCATGACATAAATACAAATTAGATTTAGGAGACGATCTCTTGGTCTGAGAGTCAGAAAAAAACAGTTAATGTTAGTAGAAGAGTGAAGAACTTTCAGGATGGGGGGTCATGAACTGTATTCTTCTCTCCTTCCTTCTGCTACTTCCCAAGGCCCTTTGCTGTTCCCCCGTCTCCAGCTTCTTGTCACAATCACTTGGGGTGCTTGTGAAAAACGAAGATTCCCAGTTACCATCCCTATTCCCAGATGGAATGACTCAGAATCTTTGGTGGGGGGGTGGAATCCCCAGCTCTTCATTTTGAAAGTTTAGATTTGACTTTTTTCCTCTCTAGAGATTGGGATTTAGAGCCCTAAGGATAGAGCAGAGTACCGCTCTTGGATCTTGCACCGTTAATATCTATGGATTACAACAAGAAACTCCTATTTTTGGAGCAGTTATTTTAAGCTATGCAGTTTTCTAAACAACATAGTCACTTGATTTTCACAGTAAACCTTTATGGTCATACTATTACTCCCATCATGCGGATGAGAAACCAAAGCTCAGAAAAGTTAAAACAGATTTTCCAAGGCCATGGAAAGCAGCAGTGTCCAGAAGAGTGAAGGGGAAAGAGGAGAAGGAAGATTTGGTAAGCATATTAATTTGCACATTTTTCTGTTACGTAAAAAAACGACGTTAGTGTTATAGAGTCCTTTAATTGTGTGGATGGTGTAATAAACATGAATTCCTCAGACTCCAGCCTGCTCGGGCGCTGCTGAGCTATACTGCTCAGCTGACACTCCGATGAAATGGAATGCCAGGAAATTCCAGGCACTTGCGGCAGAAGAAATAGATTTCATGCACTTTTCTTGCCAATACTAACATCCCTCTATGACACGAGGCTGTGGAGACTCGTGTGCTTGGCTAATGTTCACATTTTTGGTTTGATAAGAAATTTTGGCAGCTTTAGAAATAAGGTGTGTGGCTTTGGAGAATAGAAACTGTGTGAAAATATTACTGTGTGATAATCTCTTTTCTTTCAGTAGGCTCTGAATTGGTAAATAGGTGTTTTTATTTTTGTTTTTAATGAAGCAAAATGAAACAACTCCTAATCAAAATACTTATTGGAAACATAGTAATACTTCATCCCTTAGTCCTCCACAGTTTCATTTAGAAGAAGATAATTCGCATTCATTGGACTCAACAACATAATAAAGCTTCTTGAGGCAACTCTTGCAATAGCCACGGGAATTTATAACACAAGCAATGTGTGTATTCCTTCAACAAATTTACTTTTAAAGTATACAGAAAGAAATAAAATATCCATGTTTGTTATATTTAGACTGACTGGATATCAGCTATAAGAGATGGCAATGGAAGAGAGTCCAAGTTGATACAACTCATTTTAACAAATGTAGTTCTTTTGAAATTATGAGGTTAATTATTTCATAGATGCTTTATTTCTGCAGATGATAAGAATAAATATTGACTTCTTTTAATATTTAAATATAGGTTTCTGGTTTCTAAACAGTTTTAGAGTTTAAACATTTTTGAAATACACTTCAAAATCAAAATAAATAGAATTCACCTGTTGTCTATGTTTGGCTTTTATTAAATAAGGAGCTAAAGACCCCTTCCATCCATACATTTTCTCCTCTCAGGGTTAAAAACAATCAGCAAGCTATTTGATGTATATTCTTTCTTTTTCCTAGGTTTATACTTTATGTGCATTTATACGCTGGATACCCTAAATTAGAATATTACTAAATATGCTTATCTAGAATCAGTTTTATTTACTAGAATATAAACATTTTTCCAGGTCACTTCATGCAGGATTTTTTTTTTAACATTTTAATGTCTGTATTGTTACTATTGAACCATTCCCCTATTTAATTTTTAAATTTTTGCCCCTTGTTTAGGCTTTTTTTCCTTTCTTTTTCCTATTGTAAACAATTTTTCAATGAATAGTCTTGCCAGGTATGAACGTTTCAAATTTCAATAGATATTGCCAACCAGATTACTTTCCACAAAATTTGTATATTTTCCCCATGATTTATATTTGTATATTTATATTTGTATACTCTCCCCATGGTTGCTGGAACTGGCTGTTAGCCGTCTTTTAGATCACTAACAATTTGGGGAGGGCAAATTGTATTTTGTTTTACTTTGCAATGAAGAACTGGTTGATTCTGAATGTTGCATATGCTTAAATTTTTTCTGGTATAATTCTAAAAGGTAGATTTACTCTAGAGTTAAGAATAAGAAAAATAGGTGCTTAGTTGGGACTAAATACCACTTAAAATGATTACTATTCACATCATTAGTCTCAGATTTAAAACACTTTTTATTTGCCAGGATGGGTAATTAATTCAAAATGTTTTCCAACATTAGCCTCAATTTTTGCTCCTTCTGTAAGGGAACTAGATGAGGAATAAGCAATTCTGCTTGTTTGAGACATTCAGACAGTTTTTGTTTTGTTTTTCCCATCTCTACTTTGTTATTGGGAATAATCTTCATGTTTATTGCCCCATGTTACAAATTATATTTTTCACTTTGAAATCTGTACAAAACACCAAAGTTTATGATCTTGGAAAGTTTCTGACCAATGTTAATTTTTTGGAGTCTTTTCTCTATGCGTTCTCATAAATTAAAACTTTCTTTTTCTTTAAAATAAGTTATTGGATCTTGGTGGATAAGAAACTGAAATGAGACGCCTTTTCCTCAATCAAACCAGCAAATACCTCTGCAGGCTTAGTCATAAAACCCAGCACGGAAATAATACTTGTCTCACAATCAGGTCAGAAATGATAACTGAAACCATGGACGCCTCGAGATAAGCTACCTGTGTAAGCAGGGAAAATGGCTGGAAGACTAATAGAAGGCTTTGTGTTGGAGGACAGTGATTGAAGTTCGAAAGGCTTAGCAGAGGTCAAGTTGGCAATGTCAGGTATTTCCCCAAGTTTACTTCATTCAATTAAGTTGAAACAATCTGCTCCTGTGAGAGTTAGTGACTTTCCTTACACTGGGGGGCCCAGGCAAAGGGACGCTCGGTTTCCTCTGTGCCAGAAGCCATGTCTGGCGTAATTTTTAGAAAGAGATTGAGTCGATTTTCAGGAACTCTCTGCAGGGAACTTGTGCTGTACAATGCTTGTAAATCTGGTGAATTTACCGGATACATTTGAAAGGGATGAACGAGGCAGTTATTTATCTGCTTGTACTGGCCAACTCTCAGCAACCCAGTTCTTCTCAAACTTCTCTTGTTCCTAAATGGGATGACTCTTCCTGTGTCTGTCACATTAATTGAGCTGGTTTTCTTCCTTGGTCTAAACTACTGTTGATTGCCTTGACCTCTGCCCAGCTGAGGGACTAAATGCCTCAGACGAGGGCTTTCTTAGGAGTGCCTGTACTCTCTGCTCAAGGCTGCTGGATGCCGGCAGATTTTAGGGTAGCAAAGTGCCCAAAACTGCTTTTCTAAAAAACTTAATTTCACTGCTTAGGATTTTGTCTTTTTCCTGGGTATGTTACTTTTCTTGCTCTTTTTGAAATATACTGTCTAATTTCTTAGTTTGAGTAATTATTTTACAAACATGAGTGAACTTTGTGGAGGACTAGAAATGGGACATACCCTCACTGCAGCAAATGATCAGATTACAGAGATAAATTGATATATGAGAGGTTCCGGAATACTGGGTAATTACTGCACATACCTCCAGGAAATTCACACACACACACACACACACCCCACATTAACCTCCTACATATGTGTGTGTATGTGACAATATAGATTTTAATTATAAGAAAAACTTAGGAGATTTTTAAGTTGAATGCCACCGAATGTCATTATCAATTGGTTTGTTACCATTTAAGATATATTTCTAAAAGCTCATAAGCCCTATAAGTTTTCATTAGATACTGGGAAAAGCAAATGTCAGCAAACTGATTTTATCCAGTAGTTCCTACACCTGGCTAATTGTTAAATTCACTTGAGGCCACCCAGGCCTCCATGATTAGAATCTCCAAAATGGAGATGCAGCAGTCTGCCTTAACAAGGTCCTCAGATGAATCTGCTAGTTATCCAAGCTTGGGAAGCCTAAACAGTCTAGAATAATAAGTCATGTCATTCACATCAGTTTGCTGTTGAGGGTATTGTGCAGTTTACCAAGGAACCACTAATGCCTGGTTTTGGTAATGCACATAACCACAGTAGTTGTAGACCGCCTCATGGGAGCTTTCCGATGGTAACCCTGACTTAGAGACGGAGTTCCATTTTACAGGTGAGGAAACTGATATAATTAATATTAATAATTAATATAGTAAAGTTAATAACTAGAAAAACTGAGTTTCAGTCCGTAGCCTTCTGGTTACATGCCTACTGACTGTCCATAGCTTTAAGGTGAAAATCAGTAAAGGCTTTGTCCTGTGGCATCTCTAGTTTAGACCTAGCATTTTGTATGCCATCCTAAAATGACTTTGAGGTCAGTGTTATTTCAGTTGAGAACACATTTATGGGGTTGCTTTAGGCCGAACTTTGTATTGAATGAGGGGTTAGGCCTCAGAGGGGCAGGGTTTATGCTTACGGAATTCTGTTGTGGGGTGAGGTTTACTTGGGACAAGAGGAGAAAGCAATAAGTTACAGGGACAAAATACACCATGTGGACTGTCTGTGCTAGCAGCAAAGAGACAATTATTTTGGGCTACGGTTTTGAGGGAACATGCCAGGAGAAGCAGGATTCCGTTTGTGTCTTGAAGAGAGGGATTTGGAAAGTTAGGAGAAGACATTCCAGGTGTGGGAACAGCATGAGCCCAGGTGTGAGTGTGTGTCTGTGTGTTTGTGTTTCCGGGTATTTAGTCAATGCTCAAGAGAGGGCTGGTCTAGCCGGCAGCAATGAAAGAGAGGGAATAGGGTGTAAAATCTGGGGCCGTGCCCTGTCCTTCCAAGTGGATGGACTCCACAGGGCACTGACATTGTGTACCTTTTGGAATCAGTCCACACTGCTTCTGTGTGTTTATTATTCTCTCATGTATGTGCTCCCAACCCCCAGGAAATACTTTAACCTAATGCTTCAAAAGCCTCTGCCATTGTCCAGAATCAAATTAAGTGCAGAGAAAATGACCATCGCTCTGAGACACATGGGATTTGGGATGTCAAAAGACACAAAAGCCCTAGCATAATAGAGAGAATCGGCAGGTTCCTGGGATAGGACTAATTTTTCTCTGCTGTTTGGTAACAGGTGGTATTTATCTAAGCAGACTGCCCTGGGCAGCTGGTTGATGGGTTCTTCCAGCTGGACATCTTCTCCCCATTTAGTCCAACCACACCTGCTTCAGACAGCAAACAAGAGGCTTTCTCATCTCCAGTATCTACATATTGGGGGCTGGGGGTATAGATGAACCATTCAGCTTCCAGCTGTAGTGTTTCATGACGTCCAAGGATTCCATCTGGCCTTCTACCAGAGAAAAAAAAGAAGTTTTAGGTTTAGAGGTGGGTTTCCCCTCACCCCCTTCTCTTTTTCCCGGGGGAGTGGTTTTGTCCTGTTAGGTTGCTTTCTTTTAAAAAAGAGATTTTTATCATAGGCTGCTATCATGTGATCAGATTTATCTCCCATGAAAACTTCCTTTCCTTGAAGCATGCCCTGACACGAGGGTGTCTGTCCCTTCAAGCTCTTATCGTATTGCATTGAGGAATAGTAGAATAGTCTCATGAAAGATTAATCACTTCCTGTAAGCATCTCGTACCTGCAGACAGGCTATTACTGAAATATGTCTGAAAGAAAACAAGGAAGGATGTTAAAATGTATCAGCCAGGTATTTTTTGGCTGTGCGACTACAAACCTTGTTTGAGTGCCAGAGTTTTTGGAGCCAAAAAGGACTTCTGTGCTGAGTTAATGGATTATAGTTTGTTTTGTACATGAGTAGCAATGTTTTCTTTGTAATGATAGCCAAAACTTTGACATTGCACAGGTATTACTCGAGAGGCTGTATTAGTGTGTGCCTTCTTATTTTTTTCCCTGTCTAAACTGAATGATGAATCAACCATTTGGACTAAATTAAGTCCTGGAAGTTTAGAGAACTGTATCCCCACTGCTGGGCCTGCCAGATAATAGATGTTCAGTAAATGTTTGATGACTGACAACCTCTGTTTTTAGCAGTCAAGGGGTTTACAACAGAAGAGTGAGAATTTAGAGGATGGCAAGGCCTCCATCCTGAAAATTTTACTGGCAAGTAGAGTAGGGATCCACTACCACCCTGACTCAAACCTTCCTATTTACCAGCTGTGTTCTAGGCTTTGTGGTAGAGGCTGGTTATTTAAAAAAAAAGTATGGTCCTTGCTCTTAAGAAGCTGAGAATCCCTGATAAGGGAAATAGTAACACAACATTTACTGAGCACTTGCTGTATTGTCGACCCTTAAGCACTTTGTAGGTATTAATTCATTTGATCCAGAATTATTATTCATATTGTTTTAGTTTTTCAGATGTGTCAGCCAAGGCACAGAGAGGCAGACCACTTTGTATAATTTACCCAAGGCTAGTAAATAATGGAACTGGGATATGAATAGAGATTCACAAGCAAACATTGAATTTGTGGAGTGCTCTGAGAGGAGTGCAGGGTACAGAGAGGAGGCTCTCTCATCTTAATATAATGGGGATTGTGATGGCTGGGCCTTTTTCTCCTCACCTCTGCTTCTGGCCCTGAGACCTGGGATCTTGGATCTGAGACTTCTGTTCCTCTCCAGATCTGGTCCTAGTTTTTTCCATGGCCTTTGTCACCAACGGGGAGCAGCATTGCGCTCTACTTTATGACATTGCTTCACTGATGTCTCAGTAAGTTATTCAACTTCCAGCAGCTATAATGATGTCCTTTGTGACTGACAGCCTGCTGTTGTGGCAAGAATGTGGGCTCTGGAGTCAGACACACTTAGATTTGAATCTCATTTCTTCCATTTGTAAGTTGTGCAATATTGAGCAACTTACTTAACTCTAAAGGATTCATTATACTCATCTCTTTGGTATGTTTAAAGAATTAGTTGAAATAATGTATGTAAAATATCCATCATTTAGAAGGTGCTCAAGAAACTGTAGTTTTATTTCTCTTGTAAGACCATGCCCTTTTTTTGGGGGGGGGGGTATGTTTCTCCCTGTACATAGCATGGTTCTCCCAAATAATAGATAATTAATACATGTTTATTAATTTGATTTTATGGGTTGAGGAGAAATATTTATGTCTGTACTATGAGATCATCATACATACATCCTCCTGAGACATTTTTCTCTTCCCTTTTCTTTCCCTACCCACATCTGTCTTCCCGCTTAGTTTAAAGCCTACATGACTTTCAGGTCTTGGCTTAGCTGTCATCCTCTCCAAAAAGTGTTCAGTGACTGAGTTAGGCTGCCCCTTTCTCTGCTTCTGTGGGACCTTGGGCTCTAGGAGCTATAGGTGTCTGACAAGCTTTGTTGCCATTTTTTGTGTTGAAGTAAAATACATACAACATAAAATTATCCATTTTGAACATTACAATTCAGTGGCATTCAGTATATTCACAGGGTTGGCAACTCCTTCCTGTCTAGCTCTGAATGTTTTCAACACCTTAGAGTAAAACTCCATATCCATTAGCAGTTAGTTCCTATCCTCCTCCTACTATGTTTTGCCAACCACCAATCTGCTTTCTGTTTCTATGGGTCTGCAAGTCCTGGATATTTCCTATAAATGGAATCATATAATATGTGATCTTTCGTGTCAGACTTCTTTCACTTGGAATAATGTTTTCAAGGTTATAGCATGTATCAGGCCTTCACTCCTTTTTATGGCTGAGTAATATTCCATTGTAAGGCTATAACACGTTTTGTTTATTCATTCATCCATGATGGAAATTTGGGTTGTTTGACCTTCTGGTTACTAAAAACCATGGTATTATGAATATTGGTGTACAAGTATTTGTGTATGGGTTTTCAGTTATTTTAGGTATATACTTAGGACTGGAGTTGCCAAGTTGTTTTTGTTTATTTTTTTATTTTTATTTTTTTTTTAATTCTATGTTTCACTTTTTGGGCAACCATCAGCTTTATTATTTTTCAATTTCAAAATGTTTCCCAAGTCAAACCTAAAGACCAGCCTGGGATCTGAAGTTCATTGTACTTAGAAAAAGCACAATTCTAGAAAGTCTTGACAACTTTGGTTCAGGGAAAGAAAGATACCAAAGGTTGTACATACAAATCTCTTTTGTAAAGATAATTTTGTTTGTGTGAAAGAAAAACCAGGTACAACAATCCATGAGACTGTCTATGGTGGGAGAGAAGAGTAACTAATTTTAACCTAGCTTCCCAGAGTCCTCTCACAACCTCTGGGTTAACTTTCAGCAGCTGGGCTCTCTGAGATCTCACCGTTTATTTCCACTCTTCAGGTGGTATTTCACAAGACTGTCCTCATAAGCCTAGTACCTCTAGCACCATGGGCTATCCAGAGTGTAGAGGACTCAGGTTCTGACTCACTGAGCAGTTACTGTGTGGAAGGTACCGTGCTGGGTGCTGATGCAGGTGCTTTAAGGAGGATTTCGATGGCTTTGGTCCTATGTTAGTTCCTTCATGGTAAAGACTGATAGTTTTAGTGAAATTATGATTTAAACACAAAAAGATTATTAACCATTTCAGGAAATGTGTGATTGTGCCACATGAGTGCTACAGAGGAAGAAGCAAACACTTTCTGTGAGGATTATCAGAGGAAGCTTCCACAGTAAAAGGGAGACTTGAGCTGTATTTAAAGACATATCTTTCTATCTAAAGAGAAGATGAGGGTTGATTTCCAGGTAAGGCATGGCCTGACTTAGGCTAATGAGTTCCGTTCTAAGCAGGCTTATCATTTCAACAAAACTTAAAAGAAAACACACAGGTTACAGTCACTCTGGAGAAAGCCCATGGAAACAGTACATCTGAAGAGGGGAATGGATTTCCTTAAGGAAACAACAAGTACAATTTCAGTTGGAAATTGTGGCTAATCCAACCTGCTGAGGGGGAGTTCACTGTTAAGGAACCCTGGATGAAGGAACAGAGTTTCTTTAGAAAATGTCTCAGGTCTTAAAACTAGATGTGGAGGGGTGCCTGGGTGGCTCAGTTGGTTAAGAGTCTGCCTTCAGTTCAGATCATGATCCCAGGGACCAGGGAGGGAGCCTTGCCTCAGCAGGGAGCCAGCTCTTACCTCTCCCTCTGCATTCCCCCTGCTTGTGCACATGCTCTCTCTCTGTCAAATAAATGAGTAAATAAATAAATAAAATCCTTAAATAACTAACAAACAAACAAAAAACATACAAAAATCCAGATGTGGCATGGCTCTGATAATAGTCCAAAAACTTCTACATCCTTCCTACATACATAATAAGAGTCATTGTGAGGCTACTCTGATGAAAGCATTCTCCATCTCTGTGGACTTGGTATGAATTTCCTTTTGAAAAGTTGCTTAACTGCAAAAAGAATAGACACTTCTGTTTCATGAGCTGCTTCTGCTCATGATGATTAGATATTTACTTTGTTTTTATTGGAAGAGTGACCCGGAGAAATACAGCTATACAGATGGCAGACTGGAAATAACAATGTGCTTGCTGAGAAAGAAATGATACTCTCTTCCAAAGCCTCCAACTTCCCCCCTAGATAAGCAATCATACACCTACTACTGTCAGATCGTGATTTCTGCCTCTGAAAAGGGGTTTTATCTTTTCCATTTGGGTAATGTGCTTATTGAACAGTTATATTTTCATTTATGATTCTGCCTAGTTTCTGTGGAAGGTAAGAAAGTGTTGTAAGCTGTAACAGTTGGATCAGTCTAGTCCTAGGGTAATAGAGATACAAGATGCTTCCTTGTATCCTAGAAATCCTCCACCTTGCAGCTAGTTTGAAAGTGATCATAGTTGACAACTATATTTGACTTTTGTGGTTCTCCCTGGATAATATGTAGATTTAGGTTAGAGGGACCTTTATAACATTCTGTTTTATGAGAGCCTTGACATTAATCTCTTACTTACCCTCCTTGGCAACCAAAAAAACAGCTCACGAGCAAAGACGGGAGCAATTGTCCATGGAGCAGGGTGGGCTGGGAAAATCCTCTTAGGGAGAAGTGACTGCTTGTTTATATTAATAATATCAAAGGTTTTCCCCACTGCTGTTTCATTTAGGAATGCTTAAGAGTACCAGCTTTGGGGACGCCTGGGTGGCTCAGTGGGTTAAGCCGCTGCCTTCGGCTCAGGTCATGATCTCAGGGTCCTGGGATCGAGTCCCGCATCGGGCTCTCTGCTCAGCAGGGAGCCTGCTTCCTCCTCTCTCTCTGCCTGCCTCTCTGCCTACTTGTGATCTCTCTCTGTCAAATAAATAAATAAATCTTTAAAAAAAAAAAAAAAAAAAAGAGTACCAGCTTTGGACATACATAGTGCTGAGGTTTAAACTAGGGCTCACCTTACCAACTGTGTAACCCGGGGTCACTTATTCAAACTTTCTGAATTTTGGTTTGCAACGCTGCAAAATGGGGATACAAGTATTACCTCCTAGGGTTTTCATGAGGATTAAATGAAATAAGGTATATGGTACACAGAGCACAATATCTAGCACATAAGTCTTAGTACCATTTGTCAGTTCTAGGATCAAATTCTGTGGCCAACTTATAAGTCTTACCTACTTTTTACTGGTATATTCCCATTTTAAATGGAAATTTTCATTTTGCTAATATTTTCCATACTTTTTAGTAAACATATGCATTATTTCAAAGTCTGGAGAAATTTACATTTCAAAAATGGTTTATATAGAGAACATGAGACTTTATAAAAAAGCATAGGAAATGCATGAAAATTGTATTTATATAGGCCAAATTAATACTTGGAGGAAAGAAAGTCTCTCTCTGGTGTTTGGATAAAGTTTTCTTTTTCTTTCTCTTTTTCTCCCCCCAGTTTTATTGAGATATATCAGACTACAACACTGTATAAATTTAAGGTTTAGAGCAAGGGTTAAATTTTTCGTTCTTACTAATAGAGTTTAAACACCTGTTTAAGTAATATCTGGTTGTTTTTAAGTTGTCCCCTACTTATAATTCACTCAATCACTTATTTTTTAAAGTATTTCTTAAAGATCTAAAGGGTTCAGGGTCATAATAAATACTCAGTTTTCCAAATTCATAATTTCATAGTTATTAGTCAAATACAATTTAATAATTAAATGACAAAACCTGGAAATTAATTAAGGTTTTTTATCTGCCAAATAATCTTCCAAAACAAAATGTTGAAGAATTGGGAGAGATAAACTAGGAACATATGGATTTCATTTTTCTTAAAATACATTTTGATGCAAAAATTAAGGGAAAACTGGGTAAAATTTTTTTGAAGCCGTTTTTAAAAAGGTAAATATTTGGCTAAATACTAAGTAATACCAAACTCAAATATTTAAATTTCAGGCACCACTGCCAACTGCCAAAATATTTTTTTAAAGATTTTATTTATTTATTTGGCAGAGAGAGAAAAAGGGAAAGAGAGAATAAGCAGGGGGAGTGGGAGGGGGAGAATCAATCCCAGGACCCCATGATCATGAGCTGAGCAAAAGGCAAATGATTAACTTACTGAGCCACCCAGGTGCCCCCAAAATATTTTTTTTTTTAAGTGACAATGAAATAATAGGTATCTCTTTATCAAAATCCTGTTTCTTCATTTCTTTTCTGTATGTTAACAGACCTTGGGGAAAGAAATTCCAAGTAAATCTCCATTGTTCACATAAGTAGACTGGGAGCTTGGAGAGTTGGGCACCACATTTCTAGATGAAGACTTATGAAATTTCCAGGGATCAGGAACCATGGACTTTTAAATTAAAATCTAATTTTAAAATTGATAATTTGGTCACTATAATGAATGCCATCTTCAGATTTTATCTTTTCTCATAATAGGAAAAATATTTTTAATAAAGTCATATTCTGCTTAAATTTCTTATTAAGTAGTACACATCAGTAATTTTAAGAATTCAGGCTTGTGCATCTGAGTATTTTCTGAAAGGAATAAATAAAAATGTTTCATCATTGTCTTAACTTCCAGTGATTCATAAAACTAGCATGGTTTTCTGAGTGTTTTGGGCAGAATGTTCAAGTCCATCTTCCATGCATACATCAGGCAGACTTGTACTTCTCAGAGACTGAGAGAATCATTTTCCCCCAAAGAGTTATATTACATCTCAGAGACCTGCACCCAAACCAGATTTTCATCTGAGGAAGGAGCTGTTTCAGAGTGTTAAAAAGAGAATAAATCCATCTTTAGAAGCAAGTGATATCTCAGTTGCCAGTGGAAAAAATATACATAATTGCCTTAGCCCAAGAGAAAAACAACTGGGTTTTTCCAGAGAAGAAGAATTTTGCCAAACGTGGGGGAACTCTTTGAGTAAAAACAAAAACAAAAACCTAAACATAATCTTCTTTAGAGTGTGAAGGATATGAAGTTATGAGAGGAAAACTACCTAGAAAGGAGTCTTATTTGAGTTTCTAGTTTGGAGTGTGGGTATGGGGTGTGGGTATGGGGTCTTATTTGAGTTTCCAGTTCGTACTCCAGATGGGGAAAATTCACCACAGCAATGGATCATCTCTGTGAAGACCATTCCTCATCTTTTCTCTGGTCTCCGTTCCCCATGAATCTCAGTTTACATCCTATAGCAGCTGGGGTTGAATGAAGAATTTCCTTTCTCTCAGCAGCAGGCAAGTCTCTGCCTAGGAAGTCCCCTTCTCTGTGAAGGGGTGACCAGTTCATCGCAACAAGCAAGGAAGGGTTTGAGGAGAGAAGACACATTTGGAATGTTCACTTACCACGAGCTTCACAAGAAAGGGATTAGGCTCTCCCTTTATATTCCAACCCCCTGGCATACAACATATACCCAGAAATCTCTTGTAAAATTGCCCCCTGGGTCCATGTTTTCAGGCCGTCTTACAGTTGAGCCTGTCTTGTAATGAAAGAGGTTTTCTGATACTGCAGGAAATAGCAAATGCAGGGCCACCTACGGTGGATGGTCTATTATTAAATCCTGACCAGCAAGGAATACAACATTAGGCAAACCAAACAATGCAGTAAGAAAAAAAAAAATTACCTGTCAGCATGGCATGGAGTCAGATTATTTTCCTAAGGAATATTAATGATTAAACACAGTTCTAGGGCTGTTTTGGTATAATTCATATGATAATACTTTACCATTGCTAATTTGCATAGGTTCAATCTCTCTAGCTATACACTGTGTTCATTATGGGTATAAGCATGAATCTCTCTGTGTTTTGTTATGAGTATTTACTTAACTGATAAAGGTTTGTAGTAGGTAGTACATGGGAAAATAATTAATGGCAAGACTCTGGGCATGAGTCAGTGTGCTTAAAGCCTGAAAACATATGATGATCAGTGGGTACTGACTTTGTCTTTTAATGCTGAGTAAAGTCTCATAGAATTACACTAAATGAGAAATGAAACATGACACTTCTGGCTTCAAAATTTAATTTCGAAAAAGGGGATCATGGCATCCCCCAAATGGCACATGTCTGCTGACTAAGCAGTGCAAGTTGCTGTAACTAAATCCTAAAAGTGAAGGCCGAAAATAGAAATAATTGAAGAAAAGGAGAGAAAATTGTGTTAGTAAATTCAGTAACCACTAATCCCTGTTTTTTGATCAAAGGCGTCTAGACACTACCTAACTCCATCCGACCTTTTATGACTGCTGCAAAGGAGTGTGTGTTCTTATTATCTTATTTACAGTGTTAGAAGATGTCTGTGTAAACAAACATCTCTTGAGCACTTGTCCATTTGTCAGAGTTGCCTGGTCTGTGGGCTTATTTAGAAATCTGATTTGGTGTTAACTAGCATTCTTTTGGAAGGCTATCCCTGGCAGCCCAGGGACTTACTTCAACCGAAAAACTGACATAGTGTTTTGCACTCCAGATGTGTTGCCTCTGTGGATTTCTCGGAGACATTTCTGACCTGAAATATTTTTATCCTTTTCTCTCCCCATATCATTTACCCATTTCATGTCCCAAATACATAGTTTTTGGAACAAAAAATATGATCTTCATAAATACAAGTGCCACCTTCTTTCCCTTGGAGAGAATAATGCCAAACTTATCTGAGAACTTATAGTCCCACTTACCCTGTATCCATATTCCTAACAACCATCCTTTGGAATAAAATACTACTAAACTTTTTTTACAAAGAGGCAAACTGAGAATTTAGGAAGGTTAAGTAGCTTGTCCAAGACCACACGGCTAGTAAACCAAGACATCAGGATTAAGTGAGGTCTGATTATGTAGCCCCTGTTCTTCTTTTCACATGATTCTAGGAAGTGTCACTGGTTCAGGCCGATCTTGGAAGTACATCAAGTGGAAGACCTCTGTGATACGATTTGCCTGTGAATGTCTCTTGCTTCCAAGTTTCTCCTTTGTCTAGCTAGGTACGAGAAACTCCTTTGATATGAAACATCGTAGCACTGGGGGAGGGATAGAAACTCCCATTCACAACTTATTTTGAATTAGTTGACTGCATTACCTAGCAAGACTCTGAGAACAGGATACAGTACGATGGGTTTTAATCTGGAGTGGTTGAGGAAGGAAACTTTTCAGCTCCGAGAGGCTTCATTGCCGCGCAAGAGGCTTTGCAGGGTCTAGTTGCCGCCACCAGGGGTCAGTGTGCAGGTGCCAGAAATCTAGGCACGAGGCAGCTTTGGGAAAACAAACTTGCATCAAAAGGGAAAATGGAAATGAAAACTGTATTTCTGTTAGTAAGATTTGGCAAAGAGCCCCTGTGAGGTTAAACTCCAAACTGAAACTATAAATAAGAAGTTACTTATGATTGGATCTGTCTGAAGACCTGAAAGCGTATCCTGACTAGGTGAAGGCAAAATGTACCTATTGTTATAATTGCTAATAAATGATGCTCTTAGATGATTATGTGATTAGGTTATAGTACACAGAGAGCTACTGACAGCAGTCTTTTCAAATTTATTAAAAATTCCTTTGTTGATTGCATTTCAGGGTGATCACATGACAAGGAGGATAGAGAAAGAAAAAGGCACAAAGGTGTATTTTGTAAATTATCAAGATGTAAGCAAAAGCATCTCGTTTTTTTTTTTTAAATGAAAAAGTACTCTGTAATGTGTTAGATCATTCTTCAAGGGCTCTTCAATTTTTTATCACTTCATTCTTTTAGGCACAACGAAATATGCAATAAAATATCCAAGTGATGTTAAATATTTAAGGAACTACATTCCCTAAAAAAAATGTCATATTCAGTTTCATTGTGTCTCCCCAAATATTTTATTTTTATCCCAGCCCCTTTGCGAACTGTTTTGCTTGGTTGTATCAGGACTGTTTTGCAACAGATACTCATCTCCTTTTTTTTTTTTTTTTTTTTTTTAAGTTTTTTTGTATTTGTTGATTTAAGGAATCTCTGCACCTAGTTGGGGGGCTCAAACTCATGACCCCCAAGATCAAGAGTCACATGCTCCTCCAACTGGGCCAGCCAGGTGCCCCCTCATATTCTTTTCTTTCGATATAGCTATTTGGATATTTTTAAATATGGTTTGAGAATCAGAGGGTTTAAAATTTTTATATTCAAATAATTACTCCAGAAAACTGTAAGGTATTTAGTTCTCTTCTTATTTTCCTAAATATAAATACATTCATCTAGGACTTGGGAAAACATATTCAAAATGAGAGTTTGCATCCTTCATGATTTAATACAAGTATGTTTCTGCTGACAAGCACAGTGAAAGTTAATTGCCGTCTGCTTGGAGAGCTCTGAGCAGCAGAGTTCGCCCCTGGCAAGATGATTTTACAAAAGCGGGAACAAATAATGAGCCAGGCTGTCTCTCAGCCATTACTGTGTCAGATGAAAGCTTCTCTCTCTCTCTCTCTCTCTCTCTCTACACACACACACACACACACACACACACGCCCCAAACTTAAGAGACACATATTCAAAATGACTGTTGATGATCCAAGCAGCAAAAACCAGAACACAACACACAGTTTCATAAAAGGCTTCATCTGGGCCAGTGAATTTTGAGTGATGTATTTCTAGAGTTTAAAAGCACAAATTATCTTCTGGCTTAAAATACCTGCCTGCATTCACTTTGACTTACCTCATGTAGGTCTTTCAGCACTGGGACTTAACATTCTGACCTAACATTTAATGTATTAATCCTAATTTTAATCCGATTCCAAGACTCTCCGTTGTATTGAATCAATTCAGGTTAATTCAGAATTATGTCGCTCCCACCCAGAATCAATAGGCCCACTGTTGGTTCTCTCCAAAGCTGACCACCCAGTTTTGTGAGAACCTGCAGTGAATTAGAAAATCTGTCATTGCTGAGGAGACTGGGCAGCTCAGATATGGCGTGTCATTCTCTCTGGTCTATACAATACCCGCCCTTTGTCTACCGTCTCCGGAGCTAACCTGACGTGACTGAGCCTGCCAGTCAATGAGATCTTTATTCTTCTAGAAGGAATGCCTTGCACACCAGTGTTATTAAGAAATTTCTGGACAATGTTTAGTGGCTGAAGAATAATCCAAGGTTCTATTAAAAAGCCATCTGGGTAATTAATAGCACATTTGTTCTCAGCCTCCTCCCAATTTGTCCATTAGTGGAATAAAAGCTCAGGACAAAGGGTAATGTGGTTCAGTTATATTTTACAAGAATTCTTCAGGAAGTTGAAAACACATGATAGTTTTCCAAAGATACATATGTTTATGGGCTCTTAGAGCGGCAAATGGGAAAATCCATGAGCTTTAAACTGAATTTTTTTGTTGCCACCGGCTGTTTAAATTAAGAAAAAGGATACGTAGTTGGCAGTCTGTCCTCACAATTGAGGAGCATACTGCTAGCATGCTCCATAAACATGCCTGGCCTGGGATGTGTCCATCATAGTAAAATTAAAAATGTTTTTTCCTTGAATATTTTCAAATTTGGAAAAAGAAAATCAGAACTTTTACACATTTACCTGGTTGTCGAAGGCTTTTCTGGGATCTCCTTCTAGTGTATTTTCATGAGTCGTAGCCTCAGGCAGCCCATTTTTGCACCATTGCCAAATAAACTGTTTTTCTTTTTGATGCTTTCTCTCTCAGGCTGACTCTTTCTTCCCCTCTTCACGGCATGTACAGAGAAAATTTGCAGTTCTAGATATTTGTGGATAAAAGTGAAAAAACACCTCTGCAAAGTTAAATGAGGATGTTTTTCTCTCTTCTAGGTTTATTTTAAGGCAGTGGCCAGCTAAACAGCACAGGAACCTAGAATTCCTGGGGATTACATTGCCACAGAGAATGTCTCTGCATGTCTGTGGATGCAGGTATTGGCGGATGTGGTGGAGTTGGGATGGGGTCTGTGTCAGGGTCACAGCAGTATATCTGTAAATACAAATACACTCCAGTATGGTGGAGGTGATCAGGTTCAGATAGAGGAGGTGGCCTGTGATCACACCTCTTGCTCAGTTTACCCTGCTAGCTGCCTCTCTCTTCCTGGAACACAGAGCCTTTGGAATGAGAGTCTTTTCCTTGAGTGTTCTTTCCCTATCTTTTTATATGACTGGGTTTTCCCCTTTCCAGTAAATGTTCTAAGACAACATACTTTGGAGGGGACAGACCTGAGAGAAGACCTAGCTTCATTCATTCGCATTCACTCATTCATTTGATACTTACTAAAGGCCTGTTATGCCCCAGGCACCAAGAGCTAAAATACTTCCAATTCTTGTCTTTGTAAGCTTACTGTTTTGTCAAGGGAGAGAAACAACCAAATACCATCACAGGTGCTCATGCTGTCACCATGACAAGTGTAGCTAGGAGAGGTGGTGGATACCCCAACAGTCTCCACTCAGGGACTGGACCAAAGATCAGGGAAGCTTCCTGAGGAACTGACTCATGGGCCGAACACTGAGGGATGATAAGGCATTATCTAGTGGAGAGGGGAAAGAAAGAGAGGTGCAGGCAGAAGACAGCAAAGACCTGGTTCTGGGAAGGGGTATGGTGAGCATGACTGGATGAAAGAGCAAGGGGAAAATGAGCAAGATGATACAATGCGGTACACAGCCTTAGAGGACAAACATGAGCTCTATCTTTAGAACAGTGGGAGTCCATTGAAGGGATGTGATATTTTGTGGGAAGTAGAAAAGCTTGTGGAAAACTCTTCCCTTCCCTTCCTTACCTCTCCTCCACCTTGGCCTCCCTTTCTCTTCTTTCTGCCCAGACTGAGGTCATTCAGGAAAGTAACTCGGTCATTTCTTTGCATCAGGAGATTTCATTGTGACTTTTGTGGCACCCTTACTGCCCTCTTCAGGATGCCTTCAGCATCACGTGTTCAGAAGAGCATCTGGAGGGCTCAGCAAACACGATCACCGCTATGCTAGGACAGCTTCAGGTATGGGCTGCTCTGACCCGGCAAACACATGAAGGAAAGTACCATTTTATTCCTAAACTAAGTTCTGTTTTAGAAACACAGACTCTGAGATAAGCCAAGGAATGAAACTGTTTAAATATCCATTGGTGACTAAGTGTTTTTTTAATTTCACTGAGTTAGGAGGTCAGCTGTCTTGGCTGCCAAAGTGTGAGGGGAACTCAGAGCTAGCGACCTGGGGCCCTCATGGAGGCTGTTCTTGGCTGGCCTCAGAGCCCGCTGGGCCTCTCCCCAGCAGAACAAATATTTGTTAGCACTTTACACAAGAATACTCTTGAGCTCATCGTATTTACATTGCAAATGCTCTGCAAATAGCAAAGCAGTTATGTGTACCTGAAATGTGTTATTTGTTTGAGGATACTATATTCATAGAAGATTCAGAAAAACTAAATTTGGAAGGGAGAGGAGGGCCACGAAAAAGCAAACAAATGCAAACCTTCAGCAGAACCTCTTTTTGCCAGGGTGGATACTTAAAAGGCCACCCCAAAATGAATCCCAAGTGAATGCTCCCTCCAAGTCTCTCCCTTGACAGGTTACATAGACCTAGAATTATAAATCCAACTGTCAGTACAGTCTCTCTCAGAAGAGGAGGGGACAGCCATGCCCTGGCTCCTGAAGATGGCCACGTGAGAGCACCATGGGTTTTTTTTCTAACTTTAGGACTTCCCAATGTCCAGTACCTATAGAAAGAACACTCTCCTATATGTTTTGTGATCACGCTTTTCTTTCTTTCTTTCTTTCTTTCTTTCTTATTTTTTTTTTTACATATAATGTATTATTTGTTTCAGGGGTACAGGTTTGTGAATCATCAGTCTTACACAATTCACAGCACTCACCATAGCACATACCCTCCCTAATGTCCATAACCCAGCCATCCTATCCCTCCCCCTGCTCCCAACAACCCCCAGTCTATTTTCTGAGATTAAAGAGTCTCTTACAGTTTGTCTCCTTCCCTGGTTCCATCCTGTTTCATTTTTCTGTCCCTTCCTCCTATGAGCCCCTACCCTTCCTCTCAAATTCCTTGTATCAGAGAGATCATATGATAATTGTCTTTCTCTGATTGACTTATTTCGTCTAGCATAATATCCTCTAATTCCACTGACGTCATCGCAAATGGCAAGATTTTGTTTTTATGATGGCTGCATAGTATTCCACATCTTCTTTATCCATTCATCTGTTGATGGACATCTAGGCTCTTTCCATAGTTTGGCTATTGTGGACATTGCTGCTATAAATATTCAGGTGCATGTGCCCTTTCAGATCACTACATTTGTATCTTTAGGGTAAATACCCAGTAGTGCAATTGTTGGGTTGCAGGGTAACTCTATTTTTAACATCTTGAGGAACCTCCATACTGTTTTCTAGAGCGGCGGCACCAGCTTGCATTCCCACCAATAATGTAAGAGGGTTCCCCTTTCTCCGCATCTTCACCAACACCTGTGGTTTCCTGACTGGTTAATTTGGCCATTCTGACTGGTGTGAGGTGGTATCTCACTGTGGTTTTGAATTGTATTTCCCTGATGCCGAGTGATATGGAGCACTTTTTCATGTGTCTGTTGGCCATTTGGATGTCTTCTTTGCAGGAATGTCTGTTCATGTGATCTTGCTTTTCTATTATAAGATGAAAACCCAAAACCACAGGAACACATTTTAAATAAAGAAGAGTTGGTTTGAGAGAGAGAAAAATAAAAAAAATGCTTCCACAAAACAAAGACACTGCTCTTCATTTTGTGAAGGAAATTTAATCCGGTCTTTTTGTCTATGCAGTTTAAATTTTTTTATGTATATTCTACACAAGGATTACCCGTACATGGTGTGACGCTTCTGGAAGTATCTTCAGCACTCTCCCTGAACTATTGCCTAACTGAAGCATCTCATTTATAATAATATATGTAATTACATGCTGATATTCCTACTTGTTTGTAAAGCTTTCTTGACATATAATTAACAAACATAATTCATCCATTTAAATTATACAGTTCAGTGTTCTCTGCTAGATTCACAGGGTGATGCAATCATCATCACAATTTAGCTTTTTTTCATCACAATTTAATTTTTGGTCCTTTTTGTCTCTCCCAAAACAAAAGGCCCATGCCCATTAGAAGTCACTCCTCATTTCCCTCAGCCCACTTCACCCCAACTTCTAGGCAACCCCTAACCTACTATCAATCTCTGGAGACTTGCCAAGGCTGGACATTTTATATAAATGGGATCATGTCATACATGGCCTTTTCTGCCTGACTTTTGTCATTTGGTGTGTTTTCAAGTTTCATTCATGTTGCAGCATGTATCAGCACTTGATTTCTTTTTGCTGCTGAAGAGTATTCCATTTTATGATGACATTTTATTTCTCCATTCCCCAGTGAATGGGCTTTTGGATTATTTCTACTTTGTGGCTGTTATAAATAATGATGTTTTAAACATTCGTGTGTGTGTGTGTGTGTGTGTGTGTGTGTATATGTTTTTATATTTCTTGGGTAGATATCTCAGCATAGAGTTTCTATGTTAGGCATAGGAAACTCTATGCCTAACATCTTGAAGAAATGCCAGACTATTTTCCAAAGAGCTACACCACTTTATGTTCCCACTAGCAGTGCGTGAGGGTTCCGGTTTCTTCCCATTCTCACCCAGACTTTTGCAACTGTCTAACATTTCTTTATAGGAAGGATTATTCTTCCTTTGCTACTATTTTGCAATCCAAAGCCCATCTTTATCCTCTCCCCTTCCCTCTTCCTACCAAGTCCCTAACATGGTAGCATGAATTAGTTTATTGAATGGTTTTCTTACAAAAGTAGGTTTCTCTTTAGTGCCCCTCTGTGCCAGGTTGGGCTGGAGAGAAAATGTGGGGAACTAGAGGGAATAGGCACCAGAAGGATCATGGCACTCAGGGATTGTTCAGCCATAGGCCTGGGTTGGAGACATGGTCATGGGTTGGAAGCACACCCGTGGTTCCTTGAACACACATGGGTAGAGGTGTATCCCTTGTCTGTAAGGTAAGTGCACTTTCACATAGTTGGAACTCAGAGCAATCCAGCCTGGTAGAGCTCTGTTCATGAACTCTGGCTGATCGCTACCCACTACTCAAATTGTGGGCTGAGAACTCTTGTTGCTACTGGTCCATGACAACAATTGAGAACAAGTGTCTAGAAACATTTTTAACAATATGACATTGCTGTTACCTCCTGTGTGATGGACTCATGATTGCTGAACTCATCTCATTAAATGGGGTTTAACTTGTTCACTCGTCAAATTCACAGAGCAGGCTGCATGTGGCAGGAGCTACTTTCTAGACCTATGCAACATGACCAGGACAGATTGGATATCGAAGATGAGATTGGTCTTTGGCCACAGTGTGAGAACCACCACAACCAACTTACGCTTTCCAACATTTTCCTCCTTTTCAACTATATTTGACTTTTTTTTAATAAAGATTTTATTTATTTATTTGAGAGAGAGAGTGAGTATGAGTTGGGGGAGGGGCAGAGGGAGGGAGAGAAGTAGGCTCTCCCCTGAGCAGGGAGCCCCATCCCAGGATCCCAGGATCAAGGCCTGAGCAGAAGGAAGAAACTTAACTGACTGAGCCACCCAGGTGCCCCTACATTCAACTTTGATACGGGAATGGGGGAGGTTCAGGGTGAAGGGGAATAGTGATGATAATAGATACTAACGAGCACTCACTAAAGGCTAGGCTCTGTGTTAGGCATTTTATTCATATCAACAATTTATTATTTATTTAATTTTTTATTTTTTAAAAGATTTTTTTTATTTGTCTGAGAGTGAGAGAGAGTGTGGTGGGGGGCGTAGAGGGAGAAACAGGCTCTCCACTGAGCAGGGAGCCCAAGGCAGTACTTGATCCCACAACCCTGGGATCATAACCTGAGCTGAAGGCAGACATTTAACAACTGAGCCACCCAGGCATCCATCATATCAGCGATTTAATTTATGCTATTACTGTTTTCACTCTGTTGCATTATTATTATTTCCATTCTGGCAAGTGGGGGACAGGAGGCACAAGCACCAGCTCTGTGGGTAGGTTTACATCCTGATGGGTGAGCAGGGTGGGTCCTGCCTCAGCTTCAAGCCTTTCTAGTTTCTGAGGGTCTGCTCTTCTCACTGATTTGGATACTGGTCCCTCCCTTCCTTTTCAGCCCCAGCTCTGCCTGTTCCTCTTTGCTGACTGATTTACTGGATTGTAGTGATGTGGGCAAGTCCTTTGAGGCAATGGGGTGGGAAAGTAAATAGGAAGAATCAAAGCAGGAAAGGAAGCTGAGAAAGAGCCCAGAGGAGTGAAGGAGAGCTTGACTGGCTGTGTTCTGGGGGGGAGAGTTACAAGTTACAGCAGCTGCTGTGGAAAGTGGAAATCTGGGGGAAAGGAAGAGGGGTTTAGAGATCTAAGTGTGAGGTATTCGCTTCCTCTGTTTATCCACAACTTTGGGACAAATCCGTGGAGCTTTCTGTGCTTTGGAGTGAGGTGGGTATTTTCCTTTTGCAAACCGAGTCCTGAGTGAGAGCTGGGCAGGCTGCCTGGCCACATTTGGATTACATTTGGACAACTCAGAGCCCTTTAACTCCCATTCCCAGCTAGTGCAGCCGGGGCCAGGTGTTTACGCCAAAGGGAGAGAAGAATTGTAGTTCTCTCTGGTCTTTTAGAAGAGCCGGGGTTAGGGATGGGGAGGGTCAGCCTGCCCACCAAGTAGCCACGCAGGTGTGGAACCCTCCCTTCCTTCCCCACTCCGTCTGCATGACGGCCAAAGGTTACTCCGCTGAGGTATGTTTCTTAGCCAGCATTTACTTGCTTTGATGCAGATTTCCTATGGTGGATTTGTGCTAAACTCTTTCGCACTGTGTTTCATCAAAACACTTATTTTACGGATTTGTAAAGTTGTCTTATTATTTGGGGATCTGAGGTTAGTGACCCTTTAGGAAGAACGGCTAACCTCGCCGAGTGGATGTTCAAAGGCTCTACCCTCAAGTTCATTTCCGATAAGGGAGAGTCATGAGGCCCCTCCTACAGCTCTCACAAAGATATATTGGTCATTTAGGTTCACATGCCACATGACTGGTTTTAGCGGGAAACCTTATACACAAAGCCTTACATGTTTGCAGGCCAGAGAGCAGTACTACTCTTGACCAGCCTTTCAGATAAGTTGATAGAGCCAAGATGTACTACGTGGAATATTTAGGAGACTTTCCCCAGAGATTCCCTGAGATGCATTACTTGGCGGCTGAAGACGACATCCATCTTTGGTAAGTTGGAGATTTTTCAATTGGAAAATGAAATATTTTGCTTCTGGGGACTCCTCTCCATGGAATTGTAAAGTGCCCTTGTGTCATTGTGTAATTATTCAACAAGAGCTTTACCTTGGGAGCATTGCAGTGGCTGGAAATTAGGAAACTTCTGTTTCAATTCCACGGCACCAGTGACTTCTGTGTGACCTTAGGGAAATTAGTTAACCTCCTTGGGTTTTATGTGTTTCAAAATGAGAATCAGACTATTACCTCATAGTCTGGACTTAAGACTCAATGAGGCGCTGAAGCCCAATGAGCTCCCCAAGTGAAAACTGCTAACACTAGCCTAGTGCCCCCATATGAAGGGTCCCCCCCACCCCACAGTCAGAAGCACTATTAGTAACCCTGTCAGCCCGGTCCTTTGGAAGGCTTAGTATATACTAACAATACATTATATTTGAGGTGTGTCCCCCGAGTTTTAAAAGAATATTATGTATTTAGTCTTCTAATTTGATTTTCCCTCTCGGGGAAGGCAGGATTTACTGTCACCTGAATTCTATAACTTCAGTTTAGGCAGGGAACTGAAAAGGGATATTACAAGTTAATTTAAAGACTCAGTAACATAGAGGGCGATGCATATCCTTCCACAGGCTAGCCCCATGGAAAGATAGTTTCTACGGCAATATTTATGTTTGTCGTGTAAGTTACTCCTTGATAGTACACTAGATCCGAGGTCAGAATGGATGTATTGAAATCTCTCTCTATCAGTGAGGAGCCTTAGGCAATTTACTTAGCTTCTTGTGGCTTCATTCTTCTCATTATAAACTAGGGATAAGGGGTGCTGGTTGGCCTCTGACTCTTGATTTTGGCTCAGGTTATGATCTCAGGGTCGATGGAGCCAGGTAGTGGGCTCTGTACTCAGCAGGGATTTGGCTTCAGATTCTCTCTGTTGAGCCTCTGCTGTTGCACCTTCCCTTGCCCCCGATTTCATGTGCTCTCCCTTCAATCAATCAATCTTTAAAAATAAAATAAGGATAATAAAAGTACTCATCTCATAATCTCAATCCTCAATCATAAGGGTTACATGAAATAATATACATGCATATATAAAGTGTGCTTCTGATTACTACATTGTGTTTATTCTTATTTTCTTATGTACCATCAAGTTATTCTTCTTTGAAGTATACACTTTAAGATGTTTAACGCACACTAGTCTTTTTGTAAATCAGAACAGAACAAAGAAGAAAATATAAAAATGATTTGTGTTCATCCCACTTAATCCCTGTTGACATTTTAAAGAATAAAATAACACATTTATAATGTTAGAAACATCAACTTGTAGAGAAGTGTATACCTTGGAAAAATAAGGATTTTTTTTTTTTCTTTTTGCAAGGTAATCCCTTTTAACTGTTCGATTATTTTCAGGTAAATACAGATATTTTCACATATATGCATCGACCTTTTTTCTGTTCACACGTAAGATTTCCTATAAAGTATACTGTTCTGTACTTTTCTCCACTTCTATATCTGAAAGCTTTTCCACATACAGATTTACTTAAGTCTCTTTAATGTTCTAGTGTTCTGTTAGGTGGATGCATCATAGCTCATTTGCCCTATTATTTGTTGAGGGACACTGGGTTGGTTTCTGTTTTAGTTGGTTTGTTTGCAATTTCATTATGCTACAGTGAGTATCTCTGTACTTTTGTCTTGGGGGAATTTCTGCAGGTAGACCAGTAACGTAATTCCTAGCTTAGGGTCACTGAGTGATGCATTTTAGTTTTGAGTTATTTGATAGATCATTTTCTACCAGTTTATACCAACACAAAACTTCTACTAAAAGCAGTTTCCTATACCTTTGTATGTACTAGGTATCTTCCAACCATAAGCATTTTCAAGATTAAAAAATAGCATCTTGTGATTTATATTGTTGATCAGTGAAAAACATTATCTCTTTCTTATTGTGATTTTTCCTATGAGTGTGGTGGATCAGATTTTCCTATGTTTGTCTTTTTCACCGTAAACTCCATGTTTATATACTTTGCCTATTTTTTGATGAAGTTGTTTATGTTTTTTCTTATTTATTTATATCACCTCTTAAAAATAAATTTGTGGTTTCAAGAGATATGTTAAGTCATATGTAATTTTATGTATATCTTGGGATAAAATAAATTTGCTTGGGAGCTATTGTAGACAAAATTTGGATTGTTGTTTCAGCATCTGTTTCCCCTTCCACAAACACTATCCAGATTTTCCTTTTGGATACCAGTGCATTTTTGCTCCATGCATTTTGGGTTTCTGTAGGTGTAGACACATGACCTAGACTTGCTCACCAGAGCCCTTCAGCCCTCTGGTCACAGGAGAGAGACAGAGACCCACACCTGACCCATAGGAACATTTCCGGTGACTCTGCTGCATTCATTTGACAAGAGGAGATCTTTCATTCTGCTGAAGTAGCAGAGAAGGACAGATAGGATGCTGTGGAAAATACAGCAAAGTGGAACCTCAAGTCAGGAAATAGGAGTAGGCAAACATTTAATCCATAATTGCTTCTCTACTTTGGCCATATGGGTGAGGTTGACTTGACTTGGAAATGTGATATGAAAGGATCCCTGAATATGCAAGGACAGGTGGGAGAAATGCTATTAGGATGACTTGAAATTCAAAATAATCCTGATAGGACAATGAATGCCAGGCAACAGTTTACGCAAGGAGGGGAAATTGAGGCTCGTCTTGGGTCATTGCACCATGACCTCTGCATTGTGAAATGGCCGTCTTCACAAGAGTCTGGTTTAATAAATAGGAGTCAGGCTATAGCCTGCAGCCTGGGGGACAAACTTCCTGTACGTATGATTTAATGTGCTTGAGTCTCATTTTGGTAAAATCACACACACTGATAGCTACAGAAGCATATGAAATGAAGGATATCTCTTGTTCTTGTTTCTTTCATTCTTTCTTTCCCTCCCTTTCTATATTAATGGGGAGCCGGGGATTTGTGCATCCCTCTATGTCAGAGGTTGAGGCACCATCACATCTCACGTATTTTAATAGCCAGAGTTCAGGTTTAAAAACATGGAAAGCTAGGACTTAGGAGTACAATTTCATAATGCTGCTTACTTTTGGCATTGAGTACCAGTTTATGACCATATTCCTTTTGGCAAGCCAGAGTTTAACTTCCAATAAGAAGAGTTAAGTGGTGAAAATGTGTAAGATAAACTCATAAAGTTAAGCTTCTAAAATAAGAATTAGCTAAGTGAAAAAAGCATAAACTCAGCTCTGCTCATAGTGAGTAAAGCTAGTAATTTATCTCCACTTAGAAAATGTTTTTTTTTTTTTTTTTTTTTTTAATAGTGTGATAGGAGCAGGAATGACAGATCGGCAAAATTCAAACCATGTAACAAAACCAGCCATACTGATGACATAGTTTACTAAATGTAGATTGAAATGATTTTCTCTCTTCAGGGAGAACTCATTAGGAAAGTCAGACCTGAGCCACAAGGGCTACATTTCAGCCAATGAGCCATGGACTGAATCGAGGGGGGAGAGCTGCAGGGCCTTTCCCCCTTTGGCCTCCTTGTGATTTGATGGGGGACATGTGAGGCTGGGAACCAAGAGGGGCACATATCCACTGGTTTTTGTAAGTTCATGTATTGTGATGAAAACTATTTCCCCAAATTCTCCTTTCTCCCTTTTCAGATTTTTTTAATAGTTGTATATAATATGGCTATATTATAATCTAGCATTATTAAGAGTGAGAGAGTTTAAATATGTGAATTGTCTTTTTTTTTCTTCCAAAGAATGTATTTATTTTCTTGAGAGAGAGAGAGAGTGAGCAAGAAAGCACAAGTCGGGGGAATGGCAGAGGGAGAGAGGGAAGCAGGCTTTCCGCTTTCCACTGAGCAGAGAGCCTGATGTGGGGCTTGATCCCAGGACCCTGAAGATCAGATGCTTAACTGACTGAGCCACCCAGGCATCCTGAATGCTTGGTTCTTAAATTGAACATAATCCCTGACTCACCAGCTAGGGTGAAGGCCATCCATCAGGCCATCCTAATAATCACATCAGGAACAAAATGGTGTTACCTTTATCTCCAGAAAAATAACTCTATTCTCTAAGTTGTTGTCTTGCCTTGCTAGTTGTCGGACCTTAAAACTCAGTTATTCTATGGTCTCCCTTCTCTTTCCTTGATGTGCCAAGAATCTGGAAGCCTCTGTGGTTGGTATCTGGAGAAATGGGAGGGTCCTCTTTCTCTTAACCCTTTGAAGCCACTTGCTTTCTCCCTTCTCTTCTGGTCCTATCATCTTAACTAGTTCTTGAACACACAGGCTGTAAAACACGAGACAGAAAGATGGTGAGCTCTCGCAGTTTCTCCCATCTGAGTCACAATACAAATGCCCCAGAGGAGAAGGTGCCCAAAGGCTTAACTGCTTGGAGTGTGAAATGAGAAAGAACAAAACATAAATTAATAACACTCAACGATGATGGACTGAATTGCACCTCACCAAAATTCATATGCTGAAGCCCTAACCCATAACATAATCATATGTGGAGATAGGGTGTTTAGGAAGTAATTAAAGTCATAAATGTGGAGCCCTAATCCAATAGATTAATGTCTTCATAAAAAGAGGAAGAGCGACCAGAGCTCTCTCTCTCTCTGCCGTAAAAAGATACAGTAAGAAGGCAACAGTCTGCAGACCAGAAGAAGACTCTCATCAGGAACAGAATCTGTGAAACATTGATCTTGGTTTTCCAGCCTCCAGAACTGTGAGAATATAAATTTATTTTGTTTAAGACACTCAGTCTGTGGTACTTTGTTATGCAGCCTGAGCTAAGATGTGTAATTAGTGTTGACTTCCTGCCCCCATCCTACATCACTGGGATGCCAAGCAGAACTGATCTATACATTAGGCACTCCTGTATGAAATCATGTCCACTTCATTAAATGATAAATTTGGGATCCATAACAACTTTATTACATGTGAAAATAATTTATAGGTTGGATTTTTTCTCACTTCTCAAGATTTCCCAAGTATCACAATTGCCGAGAAGGTATTATTAATAATAAATGAATTATTTATAGATAATTTTTCAAAAATCAGCTAATTGTTTCAAAAATAAAATTGTAAAAAGCTTTTTGATCTCTCAAAGAAAAATTATATTTAATTTGGTAATGTGAGAACATTTTAATATGCTTAATATGGTGTAAGATGAAATCTCTGAATTCTCAAATTCCTAAAATTTGCCTGTGCCTCCAGCTTCCTCACTTTCCTCCTAGTGTCCTGGTGATTTCTGCTTTGAGAGCATAGTATAATTGTGATGCAAACTACTCCAGGTTAGCTCAGGCTTCACAGGTTAAGGACATTCTCCTGCAAGATTGCTGTCACTTTTGACACCCAACCACAAACGTGGGCATCTCCACATCACCTCTACTTCCAACCGACTGACTACAAATATGGGAGTTCCCACTACCCATCTCAGGTTTGATAATTTGCTAGAAGGACTCCTAGAATTCAAGAAAGTATGATAATTATGATTTCTCCTGGTACATCAGTATGTATTAACAAGCAGGAAGCTCACCTGAGCTTCTTGTGTCCAGAATTTCCACTGGGCTTTCATTGCGTATACATATTAGGTTTTTCTGGCATGGCCAGCCCCCTCACCCTCTCTGCAAAGCTCAGATATGGTCCTTGGGGCTCACCATAAATAACAAAGACATTCCCATCACTCGGGAAATTCCAAGGATTTAGGGGTCACCTCCCAGGAACCAGGAAGTCAAAGGCCAGCCAAACTCTTTATTACACTTTAGAGAGCTATGGTTGTCATACTCATTGAAATGAGTGAGGGCTATATCCCCGCTTGTGTCACAATTTTTTTCTTAGATTCCCCAAAGAGTAAGCTAACTTTCAAAATTTTATTAAAATCCTCTCTCTTAAGAAACTTGAGCTAATTTCTTTTAAATCTTGGCTGGAAAACTCTTCTATGCCAAGCATCAACTTCCTTTCCTCCTTAGAGACCAAGCTTCTAAATTTTCTTCCCCTTTTTTGTTGGGAAGTCCAACGGATCTTGAAAACTGGATTTTTGATGGATTTTCTCCAGTTTGCTAGAGCTTCTGAGATGATTCTAGAGAAAGCATCCTGCCTTCCACTGACATAACAGAAATGAGACACATATTTCCAAGGGCATCTTTTTGTTTTAATCAAGGTATAACATTTGCATTATTAAAGCATGAATTGCCTCCATCTATAAGCCAACTGGATAAAATGCACAGGAGCCTAGAATAGGATGAAATAGATTTATTTAGAAAATGTTTGCCTTGATTTGACTGAAAACCTGTTTTTTGTTTGTTTGTCTGTTTTTCTTGATACAGAAAATGGAAATGACTGAAAATTTTAATCAATGATTCCAATTTTTCTTTAAAATCACCCAATGTACTCTGTTGTATAATATAGTGCTATTTTAATTTTGTGTGTCAACATAGTGCCCAGTTGTTTGGCCAAATACTTAGATGTTGCTGTAAATGTATTTTGTAGATGTGATTAACATGTACACTCAGTTGGCTTTAGGTAAAGGACATTAACCTCAATAATGTGGGTGGGTCTCATCTAATCAGTTGAAGGCTTTAGACGCCAAAAAAAAAAAAAAAAAAAAAAAAGAAGGAATTCTGCCTTCTGCTCAAGTCTGTAACTAGAAGTCCTGCTTGAAGTTTCCAGCCTGGTAGCCTGCCCTACAAATGTATAGATTTTGGACTTGCAAGCCCCCACAAACACATGAGCCAATTCCTTAAAATTTACTGTCACCAATCTATCATCTCTCTGTCTACCCTGGAGAACACTGACTGATACAGATGAAATAGAAACATTTTGATTTGCTTTCATTAGCATTCAGTTCTCATGTAGAAAGGTTAAAAAGAAAACAGTAATTGCTGAATAAGCAGAGCTGCCAATGGCACGTTTCAGTGTTGCTATCTCTTTCCCATCTCCTTCTGGAAATATCATGAGATAAGAAAACATAGGTATCTGCCTTTAAGCCATGCAGTCTGTTTTTAAGATATCACTGAATTTATTATCACCTACTTGGCTCATGATTAATTTGAATATGGCAGAGAGAATCTTGAGAAAACTTAGTTTCATGTTCAACTACAGTAGAAGTTCTCTTGGCTAATCCCTACTTACCTGACTCTTTGGATTAATGGAAACTTACCATTCCCTCCATGAATAAATAATGCTTCACTGTTACTTTTGATACATTGAAAGCTAACTGTAGGTTTTATGCTTCTTCCTAGTATGCCTGGGGACATCTACTTCCATATTCCATATTTACCTAGTTTCATATTTACCTATAGCCAGGTTAGTTTATCTGAAATATCTCCATGCCAGTGCTATTGTTATTGTTATTATGTTATTTAATTAAATATTATGTAGACCAATGAAATGGAAGTGCTAAGACCAAGTTGAATGCTTTCAAAAGGCTCAATAAAGGTGTTTGCTGAAACAGGCATGGCACCATTATAAAACATAGAAAATGGGTGACAAAATTCTAAAAAGATTCTGCCCTTAGATTGCTGTGCAAAATTTCTTAAGTATTCACTTAAAGAAATTGCAAAGGAAAATCATAGGCAATGCATAAGTGCATTATAGATGTGATTATGTAAGAATGGAGATTTGGAACTCTAATTCAGTAGGCCAATTCTCAGAGAAAATTTTGGTCCAACAGTGACCAAAAAAAAAAAAAAGAATTTGCATAGATTTAGATATATTATGAAAAAAATATAATTGTAGTAATTTTCTATGTTGTGTATTTTAATTAGATTTTTCTGTTTACCAACCAGCTACTGGTTCTGTTTTCAGTGAGTAAGAGGACTTCTATTTTAATTACTAGCTAGGTGCCAACTGAAGGTGTGACGTTGAACAGGTCTCATAATATTAATGGGGCTACGTTTCCTCAACTATAAAGTGAAGAGTGTTATTTAGGTGCTCTTGAAGTTCCCTGTCAGTTTAAAATTCTAGGCTAGATCTGAGAGGGAGCTGAAATTTCCTTCAGAGTGTTCATATTGGATAGCTTTCACAGGAATCTGATTAAGCAGCTCCCTGAGTAGTGTCCCAACAGTGGGTTTTAGACTGCATCTAATTTTCTATTATCACAAACAAGACTGAAGTGGACAATTCTTGTCCATTGTATTTGAACAGTAATTCTAGCATTTCTGAGAACTAGTCTATTTTCAAGGAGTGTTCATAACCTCTAAGCTGTGTGAGGGAAATATGTGTCTCTTTTCCTTTCTCTCCACACCTCTCCCCCAATTTTTTCTTTCTAAATTGCTCTTCTGTAGAAAATTGAAAAATATAACACCAAGAGGGAATATGGGAAGAGTGCCTTTTTTTTTTTTTTTAAAGCTGTCATTTTATGCCTTTTCTGGAGAACACTGTAGACAGCATGCATAAATATCATGTAAAAAATGAAATGAAATAATGAAAATTATCTATAAATTCTTCTTCCCAAATAGACATTTTTTGAGAGAAAACGTATTTTTATTTATTGTTTTTGATTTGTAGCTACTCTTTTGAAAACATATTTTTATTTATTGTTTTTGATTTGTAGCTACTCTTTTGTTAAAGCTGATGTTAATTTTAAAGTCATATTAATATTGAAGTCTAGTAGATAGGCAAAAAAAGATTAGAAAGGAAAAGTAGTTAATATGGGAGCTGTTCCTTATATCAAATAGTAAACAAAATTCATTACAGACCAAGTAAAAATTCAGGTCACAGTACAATTCTTATGGCACTGCCTGAGTAACTGTCAGTTAAGCTTCTGACACTTGATTTCAGCCCAGGTCATGATCTCAGCGTTGTGGGATTGAGCCTTCCATCGGGCTCTGGGCTCAGCGTGGAGTATGCTTGTCCCTCTCTCCACATCCCTCTCATATAAATAAATAAAATATTCTTAAAAACCTCGAAAACCAATTGTGGCGACTGGGTGGCTCAGATGATTGGGTGTCTGTCTTCGACTTAGTTGTGATTCTGTGGTCCTGTGATCGAGTCCCATATTGGGCTCCCTGCTCCTTAGGGAGCCTGCGTCTCCCTCTGCCTCTCTCTCATTCTCTCTCATAAATAAATAAAGTCATAAAAAACCAATATAATTCTTATGTTTTGCAAAGTTATAGAAATGTGAACTCATGTTAAGTAATTAATAGGGAGATAATATAGAGAAAATAGTGATTTTGGAGCTAACAGAATTAAAATGAAGTGCTTATTCTGCCATTTACTCTCACTGAAGCATGGACAATTCAATCTTTCTTTGCCTTAGTTTCTTCATCTGTACAAGAGCAACAAAACCACCAACTTTGTAGAGCACTGAAAGGTAAATTATAAATCCTGTTTCCCCACTGTGTATTATGGTATTGGAGATACGTTCTGGTGAAAACTTTTTCACTCTGCCTAGTGGAATGGTAAAGATCTCATATATATAAGGGTAAAAAAACCAAATCTGTGCCTGGACAGGTCAAGGCATCCTTGACCTGTCCAGAGCAAGGGACATCTTTGCATGTTGTAGAAGCTAGCTGGCAGTGAATTGACTTCTCTCTCTCAAGAATTCAAACTAGGAGACAGAGGTTTGCAGACAGCAGGCTTTCCAACAAAAAGTGGGCAGAGAAGGCAGCTATATTGTTGAGTCAACTGGAAGCTAATTAATAAGCAGAGGAAAATAGATTATAGGTAAAACAATTATGCAAAATACTAAGATGATTCCATTCTGGATATTGTTTTAAACACTTCACTTCGTTGGCCCTCTTATAGGTGATGAAATTGAAGAAACTGAGTTAGAAAGAGAGAGATCTAACTTCACCCAGTCTCAGTTGGAGTCCAAATTTAAACCACCAACCTGTAGCGTACAGATCAGGATAGGAGAGGAGCCTTAATTCTTGTCCACCTCCTGTGAGACCATGTTGGGCAAGGCCCCCCAATCATGGATTTCTGCAGTACTTCTTGTACTCTTTCAATGAACTTCCATTTTCTTGAGAAGATCTCTGTTCTTTTTCTTTCTTCTTTTTTTTTTTTTTAATAAAGATTTTATTTATTTATTTGACAGAGATTACAAGGAAGCAGAGAGGCAGGGGCTGGGCAGAGGGGGAAGCAGGCTCCTTGCTGAACAGAGAGCTGGGGCTTGATCCCAGGACCCTGAGACCATATCTGAGCTAATGGCAGAGGCTTAATCCACTGAGCCACCCAGGCATCCCAGATCTCTGTTCTTTAAGAAAATTATTCCTGACTAAAATAGCCAGGAAATTCTAAAATTCCACCATGCGTGATAAGGAACAAACAAACAATAAGGAACAATAACATCTTTTCAAAATAGGCATGTTAATTGCCCTTGCTCAATATTGAACAGCACCTTTACATATCGGTCCTGGAGTCTTATGAGCACATAGCCTGTGGTATGTGATGAAGACAAGAAAGATGCTTTGGTGAAATTAAACACTGGCTTCCTTCATGTCTGACTCTTGTTTTGGAATCAAGAAATGTGAAGCCTTTACCTTTGTTCTTCTTTTTCAAGATTGTTTTGGCAATTTGAGCTCTCTTGAAGTTCCATGTAAATTTTAGGATTTTATTTTTATTTCTGAAAAAGATGTTATTGGAATTTTTCTAGGGATTGCATTGAATCTATAGATCACTTGTCCCTCTCTCCACATCCCTCTCATATAAATAAATAAAATATTTTAGTAAGAATATTTTGACAATATTAAGTCTTCTAATCCATGAGTGCAAGATATCTTCTCTGTAATTTGTATCTTCTTTGATTTCTTTAAAGTAGCAAGAAATATTACAGATGTTTTATAGACTTTTTTTAAAAAGACCTTATTTATTTGACAGAGAGAGAGAGAGAGAGAGACCACAAGTAGACAGAGAGGTAGGCGGTGGGGGGTGGGGAGCAGGCTCCCTGCTGAGCAGAAAGCCTGATGTGGGGCTTGATCCCAGGACCCTGAGATCATGACCTGAGCTGAAGGCAGAGGTTTAACCCACTGAGCCACCCAGGCACTCCTAATGTTTTGTAGTCTTAAGTGTACAAATCTTTCACTCCATTAGTTAAGGTTATTCTTAAGTTCTGGGTCTTTTTTTTTTTTTTTTTTTTTTTGATGCTATAGTGAATGAGACTGTTTTCTTAATTTTCTTTTGAATCGATCATTTTTAGTGCATAGAAACACAACTGATTTTTCTGTGTTGATATTTGTATTCTGAAACTTTGCTAAAATCATTTATTATTTCTGACAATTTTTTGGTAGAGTTTTAAGGGTTTTCCACTTACAAAATCATGTCACCTGTAAACAGAGATAATTTTACTTCTTTTCCAATTTGAGTGCCTCTTATTTCTTTTTCTTGTCTAATTGTTTTGAATAGGACTTCCAGCACTGTGTTGAATAGTAGTGGCAAGAGTAGGCATCCTTGCCTTATTCTGATCTTAGAAAACATAGCTTTTAACTTTTTACCATTGAGTGTGATGTTAGGTGTGGCTGTTTTATGTTTATTATTATTTTTTTTTAAAATTTTTTATTTTTTATAAACATATGTTTTTATCCCCAGGGGTACAGGTCTGTGAATCACCAGGTTTACACACTTCACAGCACTCACCAAAGCACATACCCTCCCCAGTGTCCATAATCCCACCCTCTTCTCCCAAACCCCCTCCCCCCAGCAACCCTCAGTTTGTTTTGTGAGATTAAGAGTCACTTATGGTTTGTCTCCCTCCCAATCCCATCTTGTTTCATTTATTCTTCTCCTACCCACTTAAGCCCCCATGTTGCATCACCACTTCCTCATATCAGGGAGATCATATGATAGTTGTCTTTCTCTGCTTGACTTATTTCGCTAAGCATGATACGCTCTAGTTCCATCCATGTCATCACAAATGGCAAGCTATCATTTCTTTTAATGGCTGCATAGTATTCCATTGTGTATATATACCACATCTTCTTGATCCATTCATCTGTTGATGGACATCTAGGTTCTTTCCATAGTTTGGCTATTGTGGACATTGCTGCTATAAACATTTGGGTGCACGTGCCCCTTTGGATCACTACGTTTGTATCTTTAGGGTAAATACCCAATAGTGCAATTGCTGGGTCATAGGGCAGTTCTATTTTCAACATTTTGAGGAACCTCCATGCTGTTTTCCAGAGTGGCTGCACCAGCTTGCATTCCCACCAACAGTGTAGGAGGGTTCCCCTTTCTCCGCATCCTCGCCAGCATCTGTCATTTCCTGAGTTGTTGATTTTAGCCATTCTGACTGGTGTGGGGTGATATCTCATTGTGGTTTTGATTTGTATTTCCCTGATGCCAAGTGATATGGAGCACTTTTTCATGTGTCTGTTGGCCATCTGGATGTCTTCTTTGCAGAAATGTCATTCATGTCCTCTGCCCATTTCTTGATTGGATTATTTGTTCTTTGGGTGTTGAGTTTGCTAAGTTCTTTATAGATTCTGGACACTAGTCCTTTATCTGATATGTCGTTTGCAAATATCTTCTCCCATTCTGTCAGTTGTCTTTTAATTTTGTTGACTGTTTCCTTTGCTGTGCAAAAGCTTTTGATCTTGATGAAATCCCAATAGTTCATTTTTGCCCTTGCTTCCCTTGCCTTTGGCGTTGTTCCTAGGAAGATGTTGCTGTGGCTGAGGTTGAAGAGGTTGCTGCCTGTGTTCTCCTCAAGGATTTTGATGGATTCCTTTCGCACATTGAGGTCCTTCATCCATTTTGAGTCTATTTTTGTGTGTGGTGTAAGGAAATGGTCCAATTTCATTTTTCTGCATGTGGCTGTCCAATTTTCCCAGCACCATTTATTGAAGAGGCTGTCTTTTTTCCATTGGACATTCCTTCCTGCTTTGTCGAAGATTAGTTGACCATAGAGTTGAGGGTCTATTTCTGGGCTCTCTATTCTGTTCCATTGGTCTATGTGTCTGTTTTTGTGCCAGTACCATGCTGTCTTGATGATGACGGCTTTGTAATAGAGCTTGAAGTCCGGAATTGTGATGCTACCAACGTTGGCTTTCTTTTTCAATATCCCTTTGGCTATTCGAGGTCTTTTCTGGTTCCATATAAATTTTAGGATTATTTATTCCATTTCTTTGAAAAAGATGGATGGTACTTTGATAGGAATTGCATTAAATGTGTAGATTGCTTTAGGTAGCATAGACATTTTCACAATATTTATTCTTCCAATCCAGGAGCATGGAACATTTTTCCATTTCTTTGTGTCTTCCTCAATTTCTTTCATGAGTACTTTATAGTTTCTGAGTATAGATTCTGTGCCTCTTTGGTTAGGTTTATTCCTAGGTATCTTATGGTTTTGGGTGCAATTGTAAATGGGATTGACTCCTTAATTTCTCTTTCTTCTGTCTTGCTGTTGGTGTAGAGAAATGCAACTGATTTCTGTGCATTGATTTTATATCCTGACACTTTACTGAATTCCTGTATAAGTTCTAGCAGTTTTAGAGTGGAGTCTTTTGGGTTTTCCACATATAGTATCATATCATCTGCGAAGAGTGATAATTTGACCTCTTCTTTGCCGATTTGGATGCCTTTAATTTCCTTTTGTTGTCTGATTGCTGAGGCTAGGACTTCTAGTACTATGTTGAATAGCAGTGGTGATAATGGACATCCCTGCCGTGTTCCTGACCTTAGCGGAAAAGCTTTCAGTTTTTCTCCATTGAGAATGATATTTGCGGTGGGTTTTTCATAGATGGCTTTGATGATATTGAGGTATGTGCCCTCTATCCCTACACTTTGAATAGTTTTGATCAGGAAGGGATGCTGTACTTTGTCAAATGCTTTTTCAGCATCTATTGAGAGTATCATATGGTTCTTGTTCTTTCTTTTATTGATGTGTTGTATCACATTGATTTGCGGATGTTGAACCAACCTTGCAGCCCTGGAATAAATCCCACTTGGTCGTGGTGAATAATCCTTTTAATGTACTGTTGAATCCTATTGGCTAGTATTTTGTTGAGTATTTTCGCATCTGTGTTCATCAAAGATATTGGTCTATAGCTCTCTTTTTTGATGGGATCCTTGTCTGGTTTTGGGATCAAGGTGATGCTGGCCTCATAAAATGAGTTTGGAAGTTTTCTTTCCATTTCTATTTTTTGGAACAGTTTCAGGAGAATAGGAATTAGTTCTTCTTTAAATGTTTGGTAGAATTCCCCCGGGAAGCCGTCTGGCCCTGGGCTTTTGTTTGTTTGGAGATTTTTAATGACTGTTTCAATCTCCTTACTGGTTATGGGTCTGTTCAGGCTTTCTATTTCTTCCTGGTTCAGTTGTGGTAGTTTCTATGTTTCTAGGAATGCATCCATTTCTTCCAGATTGTCAAATTTGTTGGCGTAGAGTTGCTCATAGTATATTCTTATAATAGTTTGTATTTCTTTGGTATTAGTTGTGATCTCTCCTCTTTCATTCATGATTTTATTTATTTGGGTCCTTTCTCTTTTCTTTTTGATAAGTTGGGCCAGGGGTTTATCAATTTTATTAATTCTATGTTTATTATTTTTAAAAGAGATTTATTTATTTGTTTGAGAGAGAGTGTGTGTGTGCAGGGGGAGGGGCAGAGGATCTCAAGCAGATTCCCCACTGAGCACCGAGCCTGACTTGGGACTTGATCTCAAGACTCTGAGATCATGATCTGAGCTGAAAGCAAGAATCAGACAGTCAACGGATTGAACCACCTTGGTGCCCTAGCTGTGGCCTTTTATCTATGGCCCTTATTAAGTTGAGATGGGTTCCTTGTATTCTTAGTTTCTTGCCCACTACCTGAATGTGCTTGATCTTGCCTTATGGATTACAGACTGTATTGGGCACTGACTTACTGAATTTCAGGTACAAATCTTGAATGTGCCTGTCTTGGCCTGGATTTCAACACCTGCTCTAGCCATGACTTACATGTTTTTTCTTTCTTTCTTTTCCTAAATTAAAAATAATTTATTTAAAAAATTCCTCATATTGTTCTATTTTAGAGGGAATGATCTCTAAATTTTGACATCTGAACTGAGTTTTAAACTTATCATGTAGCTACTACATCTAAGTTTATGTGACAATTATTCTGTCTTTTGCCAGACTGCCATCTCCATAAAAAAAGGAATAGTTTTACTCACATATTTTTAGTGCTACACATAAAACATGCTCAGTAAACATGTCTTCACATTTTTTCTGTCACTAAAACCTTCTTTTTTCACTAGCATCTTTAATAATCAATACAATAAATATTTATCAAGGAAAGTAATAAATGAATTACATATTCTTTAATAGAAAGAGATAATTAACCATCTATTCTCTGTTTCTCTCTCCTAATAATGCAAACTTGCCCTAGATCTTTATGGGGTTTTATAGCTGACAGAAATTAGGTATTATCTATAAAGTGAATTTGTGAATTTATAGATTATTATTGTTGGAACATTTTGTTGCATGCTTGGTGGCTCTCCCCCAATGAGGATTCTTAAAAACTCAAATCAGTCATGTTGAAAGTGGCAGATGATTGATAGATGTATTTGGACAATAGCCAACAGCCAGAATTTAGACGATTTTATACGGAAACTAGTATTCTGTTGATTGCAGTTATAGAGTCTAAGGGGAAAGCATGGAACTCTCCAAATTATTTAATAAATTATATGATAATTTTATTTATATTAAAGAATCCAACATTAATATTTACTCTTTTAAGAGCCCATTTATTAAGACATAATTTATGTTTTTTGTTCCCTTTTAAAAATAAATTTACAAATGTATTTAAGTTTATTATGCAAGGAGTATCTTTAATTTTTTTTAAGATTTTTTAATACAATAAAATTCTTTAAGAATAATTTTCAGCATATTGGGTGCCTGGGTGACTCAGGTGGTTAAGCATCTGCCTGATCCCAGGGTTCTGGGATGGAGCCCTGCATAGGGCTCCCTCCTCAGTGGGGAGCCTGCTTCTCCCTCTCCCTCCGCTGCTCCCATGGTTGTGCTCTCTCACTCTGTCAAATAAATAAATAAAATCTTAAAAAATTTTTCAGCACAGAAATGTCATTTTATGATTCTTAAACATTAAAAGTGTTTTACTCCTTTTTCTAAGTGTCTGCTTAAGACTTCACTTGCTGAGTTGATGATAGTATTTGGCTGTGAATCGGAGCCACAGCAGACCTTCAGGTGGGACAGTGAATGAATAAGAAAAGAACACAGGATCTGGTGTTAGATGCCTTGGATTTAAGTCATCCTTGCCTCTTATCCCTGTGTGTTCCAGGACAAGCCATGTAATGTCTCTCAGTCTCTGCCTTTCTGTGCAAAACAGAGATGATGATAATAGTACCTGCTTAACTTCATGGGCTATTTGGATAACCAAATGAAACCATATCATTGAACATATTTTATAAGCTATAAATTGCTATATTAATGCTAGTTACTCTAATTTTAACAACTCTATGTATTCCTTTTCTCTCTCTCTCTCTCTTTCTTTTAAAGATTTTAGTTATTTATTTATTTACTTGAGAGAGAGAGAGAGACAGGAAGGGCAGAGGGAGAGGGGCAGGGAGACTCTGCACTGAGCATGAAGCCTGACAGAGGGCTCCATCTCATGACCCTGAGATCATGACCTGAGCCAAAATCAAGAGTCAAGACACTCAACTGATTGAGCCACCCAGGTGCCTCTCTTTTACATATTTCTTATAGCAGAGATCTTGTTCTCTCTGACATAAATTCTCACATCACATAGCGCTTCTTCTCTGATTTGAAAATAGGGTGATCAGTCTATCAATGATGTCTGGAGCTTGAGGTGGTATCTGAAATTAAAATATAAAACTGGAATTCATTTATTTTAATACAATCTTACAAAAGAGAAAGACTTTTACCTTACTGAAATCAAATTTAGCTTGCCTGCATTCCATAATAGTAGAGTTATATTTGTCATTCTTAAATGATAGGGCTTTCAAAATTTCTGAAATGTTATTCTGCCACTTAATATTTCCTAAAATTTGCCACTTAAGTTCAGTTCTATGAAACTACATTCCATTTTAACCCAAATTACAAGTTTACTTTCCAACCCTTTAACAGAAGGTGATAATAGCCAAGAGCAAGTTTTGTAAGAAAGAGAGAGAGAGAGACAGGAAGAGAAGAAGAGACGGAAGGAGGGAAGCAGAGAGACCATACATGTGTATTTAATGCATTTACAAAGCCCATCTGGGAACTTTCAGAAACTTGGGATCATTTTATAGTTTGCTTTCAAAATAGGTCTAGGGAGAGCCCTCACTTTCCTCAATCAGGTGGAGTAAAATGACCTTGGAATATGTTAAAATTGCCATGTGTGAGAGATGTGCTTATCTAAGTTCAGAATACATCAATAGGTATTTCATCTTCTTAAAGAGGTCCACTTTTGATTTTAGCCAAATTATGTTTAGGTTGGGGGACCAGAAATTCTGACTTAGTAAATCCTTATTTGTCCCTAATTTTTTTTCCCAAATGGTCACCAATTTTGGGAAAGTAAGCTGCCTACAGGCAATTGTATTGTGTCTCCCTACAGGGAAATATTCCATGTGAGTTGTGTGGGTCCCATCCAGAAATGCTGAGGGCCCAGTAAGTCAGCCTGCTAAGGGGAGTGTTGCTTAACTGGACCGTCTCTGGCATCAGAGTCTTGCCTGCAAGTCATAGTTTGAAACCATCAGATCTGGACATTTTTAAAAGAAGACATCTAGAGAGGTTTTACATTTTGATTTTATTAAGACAACCAAGGATGAAAAGAAATGAGTTTATTCTATAAGATGGGGAATTATACACTTTTTATAAAGAATATATAACAATGTATTGCAAACTGTTTTCTGAAAAAAAAAAAAAAAAAAACAACAAAAAAACACACCACCACCAACAACCAAAAAAAAAAACCAAAAAACATTCAGGGAGAAGCTTATTGAAAGCAGGCTTCTCAGTTGAAATAAATGGAGGATACACTGAGTTGAAGGTAAGCATTTCTCTTTACAGCAAGGCTCTCCTGCCATTTAATGTGCTGATGTAATCCTGAAGGGCCCGACAGACCACGGAAGACTTTCCTTTTAGGGAGTACATCTTAGAGCCATAGGCCTTTCTTGAAACCACATCTGTCTAGCACTAGCTTGGGAGCCACGCCATTACACTTGATTTAAACAAATATTAATAGCTGCCAGTCCTATACTATGGGATGGTGACATTAAGTTTATTTTATTATTTTTAGTTTAATACGTGCACTTAAATTTTTTATTTTATTCTTTTGAGTTTGATATTAACTTTGGATTCTTCTATGGTGATAGGTAGAATGCTTAGCCTGATGAAGAGGAGCTACTTCTGTCCTTGTTAGGTTTGGTTGTCTCTGTAACTTGTCTTTTCCACGTGTCCCCAGATCACATGTCCCTGTCTGCCCTGCATTTGCTATGCCCTTTTTCAGAGCCTTTAACATTAATTGCAGAGGACTCTTGCTATGTCAGTCTGTAATTGATCCAAAGCCAATTTTTTAGTACAGAATTCCAATGACTTTCTTTTTTTTCTTTTTTCCTTTTTTCCTTTTTTAAGACAGAGTGAGTGAGTGAGCATGGGGCAAGGTGAGGCATAGGGAGAGAGAGAGAGAGAATCTTAAGTAGGCTCCATGCCCATTGTGGAGTCTGATGCAGGGCTCAATCTCATGATCCCGACATTATGACCTGAGCCAAAATCAAAAGTTGGACACTTAACAGGCTGAGCCACCCAGGTGTCCCTCCAGTGCCTATTTCTAAGGAGATTTTCCTTTCTTCTCATATGCTCTGCAAAATGCCCATCACCAATTACTTAGGAATGAACTCTATTAGCATTTAATTCTGCAAATTTATGCTTGCTCGTTGACCTCTGTGTTCCATATACTTGGAGCCATACACTGAGTGGGTGAAGTATTGTATCATTTATAGACTTTCCTCCAAAAACTATTACTGAGCTAACCTCTTAAGTTAAAAAAAAGTCAGAATATTTTTACCACCTTTTTAGAAACTATGAGAAGTAGCTATCTTTTATTAGCTATCTTTTATTAGGAGGTGGCTATTCCTAGTCTTCTGGAGTTCCCATGTACCCTTGTTTGGTCACTGGGCAACTAAAACACCTTGCTTTTTTCCAAGCAACCCAATTTCCTCTGGATGATTCCTTCAATCAGTGTGTTGGTCTTGGTGGAATGACATATCAGTGATTAAGTCTGTCAGCTCTCCTTCATGTTGCTATACCTGGCTTGTGAAATTGGGGCTGGGATTATGCAAATTCCCATGTCTCCCTTGCTAGCTGACTTCCTGTTTATAGAGGGTCTTAGGTGGAGACTAGGAGGCTTACTTGCTCTTCCTGTCCTCAATGCCCCAGGAATGGTGTTTCACCCCTACAACTGCTGGTCATTCTAGTGTGCACCTTCTTGCAGCACTTTGTAACCTGGGTTTAGGCCTATCAGCAAGAACCTGGCAGAACGCTCCTCCTCAGAGGTCTGAGTCTAGATTTACAGCCCTTCTTCCTTTTTTTTTTTTTTCAAATTAACATACACTGCATTATTTGTTTCATGGGTACAGCTCTGTGATTCATCAGTCTTACACAATTCACAGGACTCACCATAACACATACCTTCCCCAATGTTCATCACCCAGCTACCCCATCTCTCCTACCCCCCTCCACTCCAGCAACCCTCACTTTGTTTCCTGAGATTAAGAGTCTCTTATGGTTTGTTTCCTTCTCTGATTTCATGTTGTTTTGTTTTTCCCTCCCTTTCCCTATGGTCCTCTATCTTGTTTATGAAATTTCTCATATCAGTGAGATCATATGATAATTGCCTTTCTCTGATAGATTTATTTCACTTAACATAATACCTGCTAGTTTCATCCATGTCATTGCAAATGGCAAGATTTTGTGTTTTTTGATGGCTGCATAGTATTCCATTGCATATATATATACCACATCTTCTTTATCCATTTTTCTGCTGATGGACATCTAGACTCTTTCCATAGTTTGTGCAAGACCTTCCTTTGAGCTCTGAAGAGAACAGCAGCAGCTGGACCTTGCTTTCTTTCTTAGAAGTTGGACTTCAGCAGTGCAGTTTCTCTAAGCTTTTGGATTTGCATAACCCAACATCTTCTCTTTGCTCTGGCAGCTCTGGGAAGGAAAATGTTTCCTTCACTTATTACCTCTGTTTCTCTTCAGCATTTTTTGTTTGACTTTTCAGTCCTTCAATATCCTATATGAAAATCTCTCTGTTACAACAACGTGTGGGGTGCTTGTGTGGCTCAGTCAGTTGAGTGTCTGCCTTCGGCTCAGGTCATGATCCCAGGGTCCTGGGGTTGAGTCCCACATTAAGCTCCTTGCTCTGTGGGGGGCCTGCTTCTCCCACTGCCTGTTTGTGCTCTCTCTCTCACCCTGTCAAATATATAAATAAAATCTTGAAAATAACTAGTGTGACTTCTGTTTTCATGAATGACTCTAAGAAAGAGCTAGTCTTTGCCCCCTAATAAAGGTCAGAAACCCTAGAGTCCAGGCTGTCCTTCTCTACCCCCTCACAGCTAGTGTGTGTCCAGGAACTAAACACAGGCAATCAAACACTTTTTTTCTGGAGGTTTTGGATCTTAAGAAGGCTGAAAATAAATAATAGTTGGAGTATGTTCATCACAGCAGGGGAAAATTGACTTTACTCTTTTTGTTCTGAAGCAGTTCCTATTTCCTAGCTCTCTGGAGCTCCCTTGAGGAATCCTGTTGCCAAGGTGGGTTCTCTAGCCTTAATTCAAGCCTACAATTTCTCTGATGTTCTTCCCAAAATGTCCCACATTAGCCGGAGTCATATTTAGATGCCTGCAGCCAAGAAATCCAGACCCTAAGCATGTTAAAATGTACTTAAAATTCAGATGCTTCCCTGCCATCTTTACTCTGATACTGATGAAAAACTCCAAGTTTTGTAAGACTTATCCAGGATGGCTTTTTTTTCCTCAAAAGGTAGGGTCATAGAATTGTAAAGTTTCAAGTAATTTTCAAGGCCATTTTTCCCCCTATCTCTCTCCCTTTTTTTGTCCAATGAAGGATTCAGTCTACAGTATCATTTCCAGTAATCTTTCAGCCTGTGCTTGAAAAATTCTACTCTTGAAGGGATTACTACCTTCCAAGAAGTGCACCCTTTTTGGACAGCTCTAATGCCTAGGAAGTGTATCTTTTTGTTAACCTGAATTTACTTTTCTGTAGCTCCTAATTATTTGTGATACTACTGTACTCAGGAACAATGAAGAGTATGCCTGATTCTTCTTTTTATTTCTTTTTAAGATTTTTAGTTATTTATCTGAGAGAGAGAAAGTACATGAGCACAAGCAGGAGGGAAGGATAGAGGGGGAGGGATTCTCAAGCAGACTCTTCACTGAGCGAAGAATGCCATATGGGGCTTAAGCCTGACACGGGACCCTGAGATCATTACCTGAGTTAAAATCAGGAGTCAGATGATTAACTACTGAGCCACCCAGGCACTCCTATTCCTGGTTCTTCTTTGACAAGATATCTTCACATATTTTTCTATTCTCTACCATGCTCCTCCACCCCTAATCACACACATATGTACACATGAACCTTCTCTTTTCTGGATTATATAGTTCGCTTCTATCTTTCACTTCTTGTATTGAATTATATTTCAGCCACCTTAGGCAAATAATTGTTTCCAATTTTAATTATTATTTTTTAATTGATCTAAGTCCAAGTAACCCTATAATACTTCACACATAGTACCTTATAAAAGAGTAGTCTCAATTTTTCCTTCCCATCTCTCTGACAACGCTGTCATTCATTTGACTTATCCATATGGTATAATCACCCAACACATTGTTGCCATTATTACTTTACACAGTTATATTCTAGAAAAATTAGGAATAAGGTAATTAGATTTTATTTTAACTTCATTTATCTTCCACAGTGCCCTTCCTTTCTTTACACTGATACAAGTTTCTGACCTTGAGAAATAGATCCAAGTTTTCTTCTCCTTGAAAAATTCTTTTAACATTTCTTATAGGACAGTTCTGCTATTGATGAGGTCCTTTAGGTTTTGCTTATCTGAGAAAATCTATTTCTCCTTCACTATTGGTGGCTACATTTGCTGGGTAGAGAATCCTAGGCTGGTGACTTAAAAAAAAACCCCTACTTTAAATATATCATCTTATTCTCTTTTTGCTTGCATGGTTTCTGCTATAATTCTTATCCTTGTTCCTCTAGAAATAAGGTATTTGTTGTTGTTTCCTAAACTTTGTTTTCTGTCAAGATTTTATCTTTGTCTTGATTGTATTCAGTTGAATGAGATATAGTAAGGGTAGGGTTTTCAACATGTAACTTGTTTGATGTTACATGAGTTTTTTGTATCTGTTGTTTGGTGTCTCATTAATTTTGGAAAATTCTTAGCCATTATTATTTTGAATATTCTGTTATGTTCTCTCTCTTTTCTCCCTCTGGTATTCTATATATATACATATATATTATGTATATATATATGTAATATATATATGTAAGCATATATATGCATATATGCATATATATACATATATGCATATGTATATAGTGTGTGTATATATATACACATATACATATGTATATATGTATACTTATGTTTTCCTTTTGAAATTACTGCACAGTTCTTAGATGTTCTGTACTTTTTTTTCATTTTGTTTTTCTCTTTGCATTTTAGTTTGGGAATTCTAGTGATATAGCATTTTTAAAAAAATTTAGGTGAAATTCACAAACATAAAATTAACCATTTTAAAATGCACAATTCAGGGGCATTTAGTACCTTCATGGTATTGTGCAACCACCATCTATAGCTAGTTCCAAAATATTTTTGTCACCTCAAAAGAAAAAACTACTTGTTCAGTAAGCAGTTACTCCATACTTCCCTCTGCTATAAGTTGTTGGTAACTACTAGTTTATATTCTGTCTGTTTGGACTTCTCTACTCTGGGTATTTCACACAAGTAGAATCAAAATATGGGAAATTTTGTGTCTGGCTTCTTTCACTTAACATACTTTTGAGATTCATTTCAGTTATAGCAAATATCAGTACTCCACTCCTTTTTTGTGGCTGCATAATATTTCATTGTAAGTTTGGACTACATTTTATTTGCCCATGTATCTGCTGATAGACACGGTGGGATCACAGAAGGACCGGGGGTGTCTGAGTGTTGCAGGGCTTGCGGGTATTAGAGCAGGGAAGCCAGCTACAGCGAGAAAGCTGAGGAGTGAGCTCTCAGCTCAGAGTTACCTTGAACCGGGCACAGGCTGAGTGAGCTCGGAGCACAGCCAGAGGCCAGGGAGACAGAGTGACTGAGCACTTTTCTCCAAGCGCACGGCTGGAGGCCAGGGAGATGGAAGTGACCAAGCGCTTTTCTCCAAGTGTGATCGATTGAGTGCTTTTCTCCAATCGAGACCAGAGGCCAGGGAGACGGGAGCGGTTGGGTGCTTTTCTCTGAGGGCGCACTGAGTAATGGGACCCCGAGCTTTCAGCTCCTCTGGGCCGGAGATTAGGAGGCCGCCATCTTCACTCCCATCCTCCAGAACTCTACGGAACGTGCTCAGGGAACAAAAGCTCCCAGAAACAAACCTGAGTAGATTACTTAGCCCGGCCCCTGGTAAGGGCGGTGCAATTCCGCCTGGGGCAAAGACACTTGAGAATCACTACAACAGGCCCCTCCCCCAGAAGACTGACAAGAAATCCAGCCAAGACCAACTTCACTCACCAAGGAGAACCGTGGAATTCCAGCGGAGGAGAAAGCAAATCTTATCTGGACAAAATGATAAGGCGGAAAAACTCACCACAAAAAAAAAGAACAAGAGGCAGTACTGAAGGCTGGGGACATAATCAATACGGACATTGGTAATATGACAGATCTAGAGTTCAGAATGATGATTCGCAAGGTTCTAGCCGGGCTCAAAAAAGATATGGAAGATATTAGAGAAACCCTCTTCAGAGAGATAAAAGCCCTTTCTGGAGAAATAAAAGAACTAAAATCTAACCAAGTTGAAATGAAAAAAGCTATTAATGAGGTAGAAGCTCTTACTGCTAGGATAAATGAGGCAGAAGAAAGAATTAGTGACATAGAAGACCAAATGACAGAGAATAAAGAAGCTGAGCAAAAGAGAGACAAATGAATACTGGACCATGAGGAGAGAATTTGAGAGATAAGTGACACCATAAGGTGACACAACATTAGTATAATTGGGATTCCAGAAGAAGAAGAAAGAGAGAGGGGAGCAGAAGGTATATTGGAGATAATTATTGTAGAGAATTTCCCTAATATGGCAAAGGGCACAAACATCAAAATCCAGGAGATGCAAAGAACACCCCTCAAAATCAATAAAAATAGGTCCACACCCCATCACCTGATAGTAAAATTTACAAGCCTTAGCGACAAAGAGAAAATCCTGAAAGCAGCCCAGGAAAAGAAGGGCTGTAACAAGGAAGGTCTGTAACATACAAGGGTAAAAACATTAGATTGGCAGAAGACTTATCCACAGAGACCTGGCAGGCCAGAAAGAACTGGCATGATATATTCAGAGTACTAAACAAGAAAAACATGCTGCCAAGAATACTATATCCAGCTAGGCTATCCTTGAAAATAGAAGGAGAGGTAAAAAGCTTCCAGGACAAACAAAAACTGAAAGAATTTGCAAACACCAAATCAGCTCTACAGGAAATATTGAAAGGGGTCATCTAAGCAAAGAGAGACCCTAAAAATAGTAGATAAGAAAGAAACAGAGACAATATACAGTAATAGTCACCTTACAGGCAATACGATGGCAGTGAATTCATATCTCTCGATAGTTACCCTGAATGTTAATGGGCTAAATGCCCAATCAAAAGACACAGGGTATCAGAATGGATAAAAAAAACAAAACCCACCAATATGCTGCCTACAAGAAACTCATTTTAAGCCCGAAGACACCTCCAGATTTAAAGTGAGGGGGTGGAAAACAATTTATCATGCTAATGGACATCAGAAGAAAGCTGGGGTGGCAATCCTTATATCAGATCAATTAGATTTTAAGCCAAAGACTATAATAAGAGATGAGGAAGGACACTATATCATCCTCAAAGGATCTGTCCAACAAGAAGATCTAACAATTTAAAATATCTAGGCCCCTAACATGGGAGCAACCAACTATATAAGCCAATGAATAACAAAATCAAAGAAACACATCGACAATAATACAATTATAGTAGGGGACGTTAATACTCCCCTCACTGAAATGGACAGATCATCCAAGCAAAAGGTCAACTAGGAAATAAAGTCCTTAAATGACACACTGGATCAGATGGACATCACAGATATATTCAGAACATTCCATCCAAAAATAACAGAATACACATTCTTCTCTAGTGCATATGGAACATTCTCCAGAATAGACCATATCCTCGGTCATAAATCAGGTCTCAACTGGTATCAAAAGATTGGGATCATTCCCTGCATATTGTCAGACCACAATGTGCTGAAGCTAGAACTCAATCACAAGAGGAAATTTGGAAAGAACCCAAATACATGGAGACTAAACAGCATCCTTCTAAAAGATGAATTGGTCAACCAGGAAATTAAAGAAGAATTGAAAAAATTCATGGAAACAAATGATAATGAAAACACAATGGTTCAAAATCTGTGGGACACAACAAAGGCAGTCCTGAGAGGAAAATATATAGTGGGACAAGCCTTTCTCAAGAAACAAGAAAGGTCTCAAATACACAACCTAACCCTACACCTAAAGGAGCTGGAGGAAGAACAACAAAGAAAGCCTAAACCCAGCAGGAGAAGAGAAATGTAAAGATCAGAGCAGAAATCAATGAAATAGAAACAACAACAACAAAAAAACAATAGAACAAATCAACGGAACTAGGAGCTGGTTCTTTGAAAGAATTAATAAGAATGATAAACCCCTGGCTAGACTTATCAAAAAGAAAAGAGAAAGGACCCAAATAAATAAAATCATGAATGAAAGAGGAGAGATCACAGCCAACACCTAAGAAATACAAACAATTATAAGAACATACTATGAGCAACTCTACGCCAACAAATTCGACAATCTGGAAGAAATGGATACATTTCTAGAGACATATAAATTACCACAACGGAACCAGGAAGAAATAGAAAGCCTGAACAGATCCATAACCAGTAAGGAGATTGAAACAGTCATCAAAAATCTCCGAACAAACTAAAGTCCAGGGCCAGACGGCTTCCCAGGGGAATTCTACCAAACATTTAAAGAAGAATTAATTCCTATTCTTCTGAAACTGTTCCAAAAAATAGAAATGGAAGGAAAACTTCCAAACTCATTTTATAATAACCAGACAAGGATACCATCAAAAAAGAGAATTACAGACCAATATCCTTGATGAATACAGATGTGAAAATTCTCACTAAAATACTGGCCAATAGGATCCAACAGTACATTAAAAGGATTATTCACCACAACCAAGTGGGATTTATTCCAGAGTTGCAAGGTTGTTTCAACATCTGCAAATCAATCAATGTGATACAATACACTAATAAAAGAAAGAACAAGAACCATATGATACTCTCAATAGATGCTGAAAAAGCATTTGACAAAGTACAGCATCCCTTCCTGATCAAAACTCTTCAAAGTGTACGGATAGAGGGCACATACCTCAATATTATCAAAGCAATCTATGAAAAACCCACCACAAATATAATTCTCCATGGAGAAAAACTGAAATCTTTTCCCCTAAGGTCAGAAACATGGCAGGGATGTCCGTTATCACCACTGTTATTCAACATAGTACTAGAATTCCTAGCCTCATCAATCAGACAACAAAAAAGAAATTAAAGGCATCCAAATCAGCAAAGAAGAAGTCAAACTATCACTCTTCACAGATGATATGATACTATATGTGGAAAACCCAAAAGACTCCACTCCAAAACTGCTAGAACTTATACAGGAATTCAGTAAAGTGTCAGGATATAAAGTCAATGCACAGAAATCAGTTGCATTTCTTTATACCAACAAGACAGAAGAAAGAGAAATTAAGGAGACAATACCATTTACAATTGCACCCAAAACCATAAGATACCTAGGAATAAACCTAACCAAAGAGGCACAGAATCTATACTCAGAAACTATAAAGTACTCATGAAAGAAATTGAGGAAGACACAAAGAAATGGAAAAATGTTCCATGCTCCTGGATTGGAAGAATAAATATTGTGAAAATGTCTATGCTACCTAAAGCAATCTACACATTTAATGCAATCCCTATCAAAATACCATCTTTTTTCCCCAAAGAAATAGAACAAATAATCGAGAAAAGACCTCGAATAGCCAAAGGAATATTGAAAAAGAAAGCCAAAGTTGGTGGCATCACAATTCTGGACTTCAAGCTCTATTACAAAGCTGTCATCATCAAGACAGCATGGTACTGGCACAAAAACAGACACATAGATCAACGGAACAGAGAAGAGAGTATAGAGAATAGAGAGCCCAGAAATAGACCCTCAACTCTATGGTCAACTAATCTTCGACAAAGCAGGAAGGAATGTCCAATGGAAAAAAGACAGCCTCTTCAATAAATGGTGCTGGGAAAATTGGACAGCCACATGCAGAAAAATGAAATTGGACCATTTCCTTACACCCCACATGAAAATAGACTCAAAATGGATGAAGGACCTCAATGTGAGAAAGGAATCCATCAAAATCCTTGAGGAGAACACAGGCAGCAACCTCTTCAACCTCAGCCACAGCAACTTCTTCCTAGGAACATCGCCAAAGGCAAGGGAAGCAAGAGCAAGAATGAACTACTGGGATTTCATCAAGATCAAAAGCTTTTGCACAGCAAAGGAAACAGTCAACAAAATTAAAATACAATGACAGAATGGGAGAAGATATTTGCAAACGACATATCAGATAAAGGGCTGGTATCCAAAATCTATAAAGAGCTTAGCAAACTCAACACCCAAAGAACAAATAATCCAATCAAGAAATGGGCAGAGGACATGAACAGACATTTCTGCAAAGAAGACTTCCAGATGGCCAAAAGACAGATGAAAAAATGTTCCACATCACTCGGATTCAGGGAAATACAAATCAAAACCACAATGAGATATCACCTCACACCAGTCAGAATGGCTAAAATTAACAAGTCAAGAAATGACAGATGCTGGTGAGGATGCAGAGAGAGGGGAGCCCTCTTACACTGTTAGTGGGAATGCAAGCTGATGCAACCACTCTGGAAAACAGTGTGGAGATTCCTCAAGAAACTGAAAGTAGAGCTACCCTATTATCTAGCGATTGCACTACTGGGTATATATCTTAAAGATACAAACATGGTGCTCCGAAGGGGCACGTGCACCCAAATGTTTATAGCAGCAATGTCCACAATAGCCACACTATGGAAAGAACCTACATTTCCATCAACAGATGAATGGATCAAGAAGATGTGGTATATATATACAATGGAATACTATGTAGCCATCAAAAGAAATGAAATCTTGCCATTTGCAATGACGTGGATGGAACTAGGGGGTATCATGCTTAGCAAAATAAGTCAAGAAAGACAAATATCATATGATCTCCCTGATATGAGGAAGTGGAGATGCACCATGGGGGATTAAGGGGGTAGGAGAAGAATGAATGAAACAAGTTGGGATTGGGAGGGAGAGAAACCATAAGTGACTCTTAATCTCACAAAACAAACTAAGGGTTGCTGGGGGGAGGGGGGCTGGGAGGAGGGGGGTGGGGTTATGGACATTGGGGAGGGTATGTGCTTTGGTGAGTGCTGTGAAGTGTGTAAACCTGGCGATTCACAGACCTGTAACCCTGGGGATAAAAATATATTACATGTTTATAAAAAATAAAAAATTTAAAAAAAAAGAAAGAAAGAAAAGAAAACATGTTTTCAAAGAAGCCAGTCACAAGAGACCATATATTGTATTGTATTTTTGAGGTGATGAAAATGTTTTAAATTGATTATGGTAGTGGTTGACTACTCTATGAATATACTAAAAAATCATTGAGTTATACACTTTAAATAGGTGAATTATATGGTATGTGAATTATATCTTAATAAAGACAAAAAAAAGATGTGGTATATATATACAATGGAATACTATGTAGCCATCAAAAGAAATGAAATCTTGCCATTTGCAACGACATGGATGGAACTAGTGGGTATTATGCTGAGTGAAATAAGTGAATCAGAGAAAGACATCTATCATATGATCTCCCTGATATGATGTGGTATATATATACAATGGAATACTATGTAGCCATCAAAAGAAATGAAATCTTGCCATTTGCAACGACATGGATGGAACTAGTGGGTATTATGCTGAGTGAAATAAGTGAATCAGAGAAAGACATCTATCATATGATCTCCCTGATATGAGGAAGTGGAGATGCAATATGGGGGTTTGGGGTTAGGAATAGGAAAAATGAAAGAAGATGGGATCGGGAGGGAGACAAACGACAAAAGACTCAATCTCAAAAAACAGATGAGGATTGCTGGGGGAGGGGGTACGGGAGTAGGTGGTGGGGATATGGACATTGGGGAGGGTATGTGCTATGATGAGGGCTGTGAAATGTATAAACCTGGTGATTCACAGACCTGTACCCCTGGGGATAAAAATACATTATATGTTTATTAAAAAATTAAAAATAAAAATAAAAATAAAGATGAAAGAATGACTTTCAAAAAAAAAAAAACCCAAAACAAAAAAAAGTAAAAAAAAATAAATAAACATAGGGGAAATCCACTGTTAAGTACAGTGGAGGTTGTAGTAAGAGTGATCAAGGAGTTTTGCATTAATATTTATTTCTTAATATCCAGGAGTGGACTGGGCAGGGGTACAATAGTGTGGGGAAGGCTAGCATGAAAATAGAACACTCTCCCTTCATAGATTCTTACGCCTGAACTGTGTCTTCTCTTGGTTATTTATGATTTCCCCATCTACTTCACCCCCCCATCTACTTTTGATCTTTATATTGTGGAAGAGATTTCTCTTATTATGTCACCTGGCTGTAATTTTTACAAGAAGAAAGGACAGAAAAAACTTTTTTGCTATTACCTTGAAAAACACAATCTCTAAAATAGACAGTTTAAATATTACCTCGGTAAATATTTACAAGCACCCTCTGAAGCGAGGATTAACCGTTTCTGTAGATGAGAAAATTGGACACGAATTAGGCAGCTGGTAAGCATTAGAGCAAAAATACAAACTCAACTCTATTTGACTCTTAAAGCTCATGTCCCTAAAGTCTAGGCTGCACTGCTTTAGGGTCATAGGACTAGCTATGTGTGTAGTTCTATCATTTCTGTTCAAACATCTTCAGTGACAGGGCGCCTAGGTGTCTTAGTCAGTTGAGTGACTGACTCTTGATTTCAGCTCAGGTCATGATCTCAGGGTTGTGAGATTAAGCCTTATTTGAAGTTCCCTGCTGAGTGGGGTGTCTTCTTGGGATTCTCTCTCTCCCTCTGCTCTGCCCCTGCTCACTCACGCGCATGCGCGTGCGTGTGTGTGAGCAGACACATGTGTGTTCTCCCTCTCTGTCTCAAAAACAAAAACAAAAACAAAAACCTCTTCAGTGGTTTCCCATCTTTCTCATAGGATAAACCAAGTCTTTGAAATGGACTGCAAGGATCTACATGGTCTGCCAATCCCTCCCTGTGACTCTTCTAATATCCTTCCATTCCTCCTTAGCTCCTGCCACTTCTGCATTGACCTCTCTGTGTTCCTTGTACCAATTAGACTTTCTTGCTGTGTGAAGCATGCTTTTCCATAAATGTCTGTTTTTTTAAGGACCTCACCTCCTTCAAGTCTGTGCTCAAACTTTTACCTTCTTATTTGGGACTATCCTGAAAATCCTATTTATACTGTGACCTGTCTCCCCACCCTCTCACTCCCAAACCCTATTGCTCTGCTCTATTTTTTTCCACAGTACTAATCACAGTCTTATATATTGCATAATTCACTTTTTAAATTATTTTTATTCTTTTTTTTGAGTAGCATGGAGGCACAATTTTTGACTCTTTTTGCTGTTCACTGAAGTTTGTCAAGTATGTAGAAAACGCCATCTAGAAACATAGTAGTCATTTTTAAAAAATCACTGAATGTATTATTTTTCTTGCTTTTGTATATTCTATAGCTCATCCTAAAACTACTGGGAGTGTTATAAAAATCACGTTATAGTTAGAATATGTCTTTATGTGTTCTCCTGGGAAGACATTAAAGAATATTTGTATAAGTTGTAGCAATAGGCTGGATTCCTTCCTTTCAGATGTGAAATTAAGATATGAGGTATATGGTCTATCTGTTACTCAGGTATACTTTATTGCAAGTTCAAGAAAAAATTATTAGGACCTGAAAGTTTGATAGCTGTTTTTTGATTATCTGAGCAAATTTTAATTGTCTGAGAGTTTTTATCTCTCAATATTGTGCACTGCTTCTATATCCAATGATTTAAGTGAGAAAACAAAATAGCGTTGTCTCCCCCATTAGAAACAAACACAATATAATGTCACAGCTTTCCAGAACTGGTACCTTTGAATGTGTGCATTGCAGAATGGGGGGTTGGTGGGGGTTATTGCTCAAAATGGCATTTCTGAAATATATCTTTATTCATTTGCTAAGCAGTAATCCCATTTCTTCCACCACCATTAAATCCATGTTAAGAGCCTATGTTATTTGTAACTAAGTTATTTTTATTTAAAAAAAAAACTTAGATTAAACAATAGTCACCAAATCCAAGATGCTACCTCCATTAAAGTAGCATTAAAGATGCACTCTAGGGGTGCGTGGGTGTCTCGGTGGGTTAAGCCTCTGCCTTTGGCTCCTCAGGTCATGATATCAGGGTCCTGGGATCGAGCCCCGCATCAGGCTTTCTGCTCGGCAGGGAGCCTGCTTCCCACTCTCTCTCTGCCTGCCTCTTTGCCTACTTGTGATCTCTCTCTGTCAAATAAATAAATAAAATCTTAAAAAAAAAAAAGATGCACTCTAGACTTCAGACTTCAAAAGAGTTCTTTTTTTCATACTTAGCAATAACAAATGTTTCTGTACACAGCCTTTTAGTACTCTGTATATTTCTTAGTACCTCATAGATCTCCAAATTTAATTGAACATGCACTCTCTAATTATCCATTTCTACATGAAGCATGCCTCTACTGAGGGGCTCCTACAGACCTGCGGGCATTTCTCTGTGCTCTTTGCATGGAGAGGTGCTTCCCCTCCAAGTGATTACCTCCGAGTGGTTAGCAGTCTTGACTTTAACCATCTCGAGGAGCACAGGGACTCTGCTTTTAAGTCCTCCAATGGTCCTGATGGTTTGTCACCCTGCCCCCACCTCATCATGCTTTCTATCTGAAATGGAAAATGAATACTTCCTATCAAGCTTAAGATGTACATCAACATTTAGTTCCTGGTCGGAGTCAGAAGCAAGCATCTTGTTCTCCTTTATGGACTAGAGATAGTATGAACAACTTTGGGTTCATTTTGAGTCCACTCGCCCTCAGATTTTCCTGTGAAGGTTGTATGAAGAGTGTGTTAAGTGTAGATTTCTGGACTCCCATCTACAGAGATTGTGATTCCCTCAGGGTGGAGAGGAATTTGTGTGTTTAACAAGCGCCTGAGGGATTCACATGCAGGTGTGTCTTGAGCAATGGGACAGCTTTCTTGTGGGACAAGCATCAAATTGCGTGGCATTTGAAAAGGTCGAGGACCACTCCCGTGTGTAATACCATGGGTGTAGCTGTTGGTGCATCTTTCCCCCCAACTGCTCTCTTTTTCTGTATTGGGACTACACATGACAATGACTAATATTGTTACAACAATATCACTGTGATAAAATAGATTACATTCAATAGTGTCAGAGTGAGAAACTTATTTTTTTTTCTAAATTTTAAGGATTTCCTCCAAAGACCACTTTTTCTTTTCTTTCTTTATTCAAAGATACCACAGCCTCGTTGTTTGCAACTTGCTATAGCTCATATAGAAATGAGCCTGCTCCTAGTCCTTTTCTTGTTTCTGCCATGCCATGAGATCTGTATGTCACTCTTAATTTAAAATTTTTATTATGACCAAAGTCACTGAGTTCTTCTAGCCTACTGCTGGCATTTTAGACAGGAAGTTAAACATAGTAATATAATCATGAGCCTAGAAAGAAGTAAAATACCAGTATTCCACCAAGTAGATTAGTAATTATACTAGCAGAAATAAAGGACAGACATGGCTTCAGGGAGTCCTTTTGATCTGTTTTTCATGGTGGAAAACAACTTAATGTGTTCATACATGATTCTCAGTGACTTCTAGAAAATGCCTTTGTCACTGAAAGACAGAACAACCACAAAGTAACAGGAATCAGACAATTTTGTTCTTGTAGTAGCTGTTTCATGTCATTTACAAATTCGGTCCATTGAAACTGTCAAAGTAATTTAGTGACAAAGTAGTCAGTTTCAAACTCCAGTGCTCCTTCTTTTTCAGGAAGTAACATTCTAACCCCCACAAAACACCTTTTTAAAAATAACCATTGCATTCATTTCCTATTATATATTTTACAAAATATACATGTCACTGCAGTAGCTTATATTGGTAGCTGCTAAGAAGCATTTCAGTTTCCCTTGAACATGGCATCTTTTCTCCAATTAAAAATAATCATCTATTAAACCAATTGCTCTCTCTTTTTTCACTAACTTCCTTCCAAGAAAAAAAGGTGATGTTAACTTTATTTTTAGTGCTCCTGAATTTTGTGCACAGTTTATTAACCTCAGAAGTTGTGGGGAAATTTCAGGCTATTTCACATTAAATTAGAAATTCTCTACAGACAGTTGTTAATTGACTCTAGATAGGGAAAATGGAAGTGCCTTAATTCACTATAAGAAAGCTATAGAGATAACATCATTATCGTTATTAAATGAAATAAACCCAGCTGTCTCATTCTGATGAGGAAAAAAATGGGCAGTTTTTAATCTAACTGATCTGGGTAGGGACAAGTCTAAGGTGATTTTTTTTTTAAAGGCATATGGTAAATGGGCACATTGCCTCTGAACAAGATGAGAGTTCTGTTAGTGAGGGTTAGATGAAGTGGTCTGTGTTACAAGGACACAGGTCTGACTAAAAGTCAGAAAATAATTTTTTTTAATTGAGGTTTAATTGACATATGACATTACATTAGTTTCAGGCATACCAAATAATGATTTGGCATTTGTAAATATGATAAAATGATCATAACAAAAATCTAAGTAACATCTGATCAGAAATTAAATAGCTTTTAGTTTATTTAAATTTAAGCTGGAAAGGATAGAGTCTAAATTTAAAAAACTGGATTAAATAAAGTTCACCCTCCTGTTTATTTTTCCCCCTTTTTTATAGGCTCAGAAATTAAAAGTAGGTGTTTTAGTCATGATTAAAACGTAAATTGGAGTCAGAATCAGTATTGTACTTTGTGTCCCTATGCAAAAGTCCCCTCCTTAGTTTCTTGTTGGACTGACAGAACTCTGCCTCCTTTGTGTCCCATTTTTGTGTTTGTCAAGATTGGGTTTATCATATGGTCAGCGGTGCACATATCTGAACCTGTCACAGGAAGATGAGCCCTTGGAAGGGAAAGGCAGTACCTTAAATGCAGAAATGAGAGGGCTGCCTCTTGGAGGCCCGGCAAGAGGAGAGACTGGTAGTGACTGGGACCCTACTGAGTTTCACTTTTCATATTAACAAAATGGGAAAGCTATTTATAAACTTTAGCTTTCCCATTTTCCAGTTTTCACTGGATCCAAGTGAAAACCCCATACAGTTTTCACTTGGATCCAGTGACACCATTACAAAAAAAAAAAAAAAAAACCTAACAGTGTGTGGATTAACAATTACTGAAAAAATATGCTCGATGACGTAGTGTTGTCAAGGGCAAAGGAAATGGGACCAAAAGGCCTGGTCCCAATACCAGCTGGACCACTATTTTACTTCTGTGTACGTATCATTTAATTCCTCTCATCTCTAGAATAAGGATATTTATAGCTGGTATACCTACTTGAATGAAATTATTCATATAAAAATAGTTAGTGTTTAACTGCCCCAGGCAGGAGGGATAAAGCCCTGAATAAGACAACTGGGTCCTGCTTTACTGGAACAGCCTCATGGAAGATAGGATGTATGTAAAACTACTTTATGAATTGTAAAGTGGCAAGCAAATGTGTGGTGTTATGGTTATTGTTCATTTACAAGAGAAGAAGGGCATTCTAGATAAAGTAATAACCACATATGTTGTTCTGTGGTTCCGAATGTTCCAAATAGAAGCGAACTCTGAGCAGTTTTTGAATTGGTGTTCAGAACTACCTGAGATCAGTTTTTAAAAAGCTGGGTTAGTTTGGGTTTCCATGTTCAACTGTTAAAGGTAAAAATATGTAGCAGAACACTTCAAATGCTTAAGGAAACATGGATATGACGACACCAGATCAGATACTTTAATTCAATACTGGATAACATGAGGTCCTAAGAATTCTGCTACTTTTTTTTTTTTTTTTTTTTTTTTTTAATTTCAGCTCTATGGGCTACCACATAAGGAATTCCCTATCTTTTCAGTAAATTTGGTCCTGATAGGCTCTCTGTCAGTGCTTATACTGCCATGTTCATGCCAGGGAGGTTGTGGCTGACCATTGTTTACAGGTCATGAGGAACAGGTTGATTGGTCTTGTTGAGAGTTTGTTTGAAATGATTTTAATTTAATTCAATGTCTAGGATAAGGGTTAACATTCTGGTAAGTTTTTGGCTTTTTAAAACTTTTTTTTGGGGGGGGTTATGATTTTATATATTTATTTGGCAGAGAGAGACACACAGAGAGAGGGAACACAAGCAGGGGGAGTGGGAGAGAGAGAAGCACAGTTCCCCCTGAACAGGGAGCTCGATCCCAGCACCCTGGGATCATGAGTTGAGCTGAAGGCAGACACTTAACGACTGAGCCATCCAGGCGCCCCATATTTTGGCTTTTTAAAAAATAGTTCACATTGTATTTATTTATTTTTGTTTTCAGTATGTTCCGTCCCTGTACTGAAAGCATACAAAATTAGCTCTCTGATTCTGTTTGTTGTGTCTTTTGAGTGAATGTAGGTGAAAAGAACTAAAATAAAAGACAACGCATTTTCACTGAATAGGCAATATAGTTTTATAATAGTTTCCCTTTTTATTCTTTTTTCTTGATGACTGTAACTGCAGTAAAACAAAACAAAACAAAACAATGTACTCGTCTTTACATGAGCAGCTGGATGGAGTGTCATCGCCCTGGAAAGCACAGGTAAGTGAAAAGGCTGAAGCTCACACTTTGAGGGATGAATGTGGACAATGAGCAGCTTCACGTCCCGAGCACCTAGGCCGGGAGACACGCAGGCACAGAAGTCGGAACTAGAGGAGAGCCTGGGCTGAGCAGTCTGATTGGACTGCCACATGGCTCAGATGCCTTTTCCCATGGAAACATCTTTGCATTTGGTCCAGTGAAGCTCCTACCTGGGTGGCAGGAGATGAATTCTCCATTTAGGACTGTGTCAGGCTGTCCAAAGTGGAGGGTCGTGTGGGGTGAGGGTTTCCCTTTGGCACCAGTTCTGTCGGCTGTGAGGGGACAGTGTTTGGCATCCATGGGCTGTGCTCTGCCGCGTACTTCAAACCTTTTCAGCCATTTCCAAGCTAGGGAGCACATCACACTCACTTCCTGTCCAGTGCTTTGCAAAGCATTGCTGTGTTTTGCATGTGACTTCTTTCACACAAGGCTGATTTTCAGGTCATCAAGGGAATCAAGGCTCAGAAACTCCATACAATGCTGGGCGCTTGCATCCCGGCTTCAGAAGTCAATTGGCCTGATCCTCTCCTGCACAGCATAAAGGTCTCGCAGCAGGAGGCTTCAAAGTCAAAGTCTCCCAAAGAAAATAGTAGGAAAAAAAAAATCTCATGAAATAGTGAACAGTTCTTCAACAGTTCGTCCTTTAACTGTAAATGACACATGTCATTTAGCCAAGTGAGGCAAAGCTAGAGAAGGAGAGTGCAGTATTTTCCTGGTTAAAATTGGTTTGGGTTCTCTTTTTCAACCCAAAGCTTATTTGTGCGTCACTTTTCTGCAAATTCTCTGGTAAAATAATGGGGCTAAGGTCTAACTAACTCCCGCTAGTGTTTTGCTGAGGGGACTCTCCTGTAAAGGCTCTTTGTTATTTTCTCTCTCAGGCCATGGGCCCCTGGCTTTCGGCTCTATCCCCTGCACCTGGGGCCGTGGGTAGCACGCATTAGGGGTTTGATACCTACCGGCTGAATAAATAAATACGTATGTCCCTCTGTCTCCATTGAAGATATAGCTAGGGAGGATAAAGGTATCAACTTTACCTAAAGTTGGTGGTTTGCATTTCTGGGGACCCACAGACTTGGTACAATAGCTTATTAAGCCTCTGACCTTTCCAGGAATGAGTACCCTTATTAAAAAAAGAGATGAATACCCTCAGAGGTGCTTCTTCAGAGACAAAACTTGTAAACAAATAATAACATTACCAAACATTATGGGAACTCATAGAAGGGAGCATGAATTATGTATGGAGGAGAATTATTTAACATGATGTTGAGTCTGATGAGTTTACTAGATGAAGATGAGGAAGGTCATCATGGGTAGAGAAAACAGTGCATTGCAAAGGAAACACAGCATCAATGAACTTGGCTCTGGGGGTGGTGGCAGGGGGCAGGAAAGGCTAGGGAGGAAGTCAGGCCAGTGGTGTTGGCTTGGGAAGGACCACGTTATCACATCTGAGCTTCCTTAAGGTAGGAGGTTGTAGAACAGTTGTTGGTGGTAAGGAGATGGAATCAGATACTGAGTGATTTCTATGTAATTGCTAAGAGGCCTGGGAATGTGCTGCTGCTCTGAGAGGCAGAAAGCTAGTGGACTTCTGTTTCCAACTTAATGAGAACCAATAACACGGCCACACGCAAGGAACTTATGAGCAGCTCCTTTGCCTCCATAGAGAGAAAGAATATGACATAAAGGACATTATTTTAATAATGTGTGAGCGATGTTGGGTTTTGGGCATATAAAGATGACTAAAATGGAAAGACAAATAATTATGAATGAAGACAGAAGGGCTGCCTTTGAAAGGTTTACGGTTTAATTAGGAGCTGGACTTGTAAGCAGCTCCTTACGAGATCCTGGAGGAGAAATAAGTGCAGCAGTACCAGAGAATCTTATTTCTGTGTTGTCTCCTTCCTTTAATAGGATGTAGGTGGATATTTCTAAAATATTAAACTTACAAAGCAGTCATTTTGTGGGCTCTAGACCCTTAAGGGACATTCATGCCCACATTAACTTATCTTTGGTTTTCTTAATAAAGAGGTAGAGTTGGGGAGACTCAGATACTAAAGGTTCTCGGAACTGTGCTTAAATAAATGATGTTCATATTGTTGATAGTAGTTTGGAGACAAGTGGATGTAGGATTCCAAAATCTTGGTTGAGGAGCCAGTCACAATAACTCTGTTCATGGAGTATCATTGGAAAGTTCAGTATCATCAGGGTCCTTGTTCAAATAGGAGACATTTTACCTGAGACTCTACCCTGAGTGGAGCCTCCTTCTCTCCTCTGCACTGTGTTGTGAAGCAACCCATTCTTTCCAAATGCCTGTGATTGTACATGTCGTATACATTATAAATGTTGGGTCATGTCACTCCTATTCGTGGGGTTGGAAGAGATGTGGACGGAAGTCACATTGCTTTAGTGGCCCAACTGTGCTGCCTGCCTGAGTAAAATTATTATAATCCTGGCTTTCCTTACTTGATTCAAACAAATGTTAATGATTTACAGTGATTCAGCTTTGAGAGGGAATATGATCTGTATTGAGGAGCTTGAAGGACTGTTGCCGTGTGAGTCATCAACAGTTCTATGTGGGGAATCTTTCTGTGGGTCATTCATAGACACAGAATGAGACAATTTGAAAAAATAAAACCTCCTAAGTAAAAACAAGCACAGCCAATGAAAAACTCAATTAAAGTAATAACAAGGACTATACTTAAAATCTGGAGTGAACATAAATAGTATGAGAAAACTATTAAAAAGCTAACCATGTGTCACGTTAACGAAAACCGAAATATGACGTAGACAGTAAAACCAAGAGGTTGAAGGTGAGAAAGCTAAGCCAGAGAATTAGAAAAAGGACAATACATAGTTAAAAAGGATAAAAATAGGCAAACTAAGGGAATTTAGAATATTTTGCCAGGACAGTAGTATGGAAATGTATACATAGGTGTCATATGTGATTATCTTTGGGTGAGTGGGCGTATGATTTTTTTTAATTGTTTTTTTGTTATTTTTAAATTATTCATTTTGCTTGTTTGTGATATGTTCTTTCTCTGATACGGTCTTATATTGTATATATAATAAAAAATTAAAAGACAAACTGCCCATGAGATACGTGAAATTAAAATAAGCAGACAATGAAGAAGCAAAAAGGTAGTTGGATGGATCTGGCAAAAACTAAAACAAAGAAAGCAGAGAAAATAAATATTCCACAAAAGAGTACAAATCAGAAATTAAAAGAATAAAAAAATGTACAACACATGTAAATATTTACAAAATTTCAGAGGCTAAGGGATTTAAAAAAATTAAAACGCCTAAGAAATGTTCTTTCTTGGGGCTAAACCAGGGCACCCCCTCGGGTTGAGGTCCCCACACGTCCTCAGGGAGGAGAGCCAAGGACAAAGAGTGAATCTCTGACGTCTCCGGCTCACCTCACATTAAGGGTCCTGCCTCCTGACTGCCTCTTTAAGTGTCCAGCAAGTGTGTGGCAGAATCGAAATTCCCTCACTCTGTACCCAAGTGGTAAAGTGATCAGGAGGGAAGGCACATGGACTGTTTGTGAAACATGCCTTGAACATGGCCGTTAGGAGACTGCTGTCTTTCTTCACCGTCTCAGCAACTGCGCACAGTCCCAGAGAAGAAAGAAGAGGATGCCCAGGCATCTACCCTGGGCTGGGAATCATCTGTTCTGCAGGAAGCATATTACTGGGCTCTTTCTTTTGGTCTTGACCATGTCTTATAAGGTAAATATTTTAATGCCAGTTTTGAGACTGAGGAATCAGAGGTATATAATTTGCTCAAAACTACATCCTGCAGTGGAAGCCGAACTCTAAGATCCTTGGAGCTTCTACCATGCCACACTGAGAAAATGCTCTTAAGCAGAGCTATTCCAAGCTCCCTTCAGGAGTAAAGAGGAAGCCTGTGAGATTGGAGGCTTTTCAAGGAAACCAAGCCAGAACATATGGGGTCAGAACACACCTGCCTGGCGGTCCTGGTGAGCACGAGGGCCAGGCTGACAGGGGCTGTGACCCAGCTCTTTGCCTGCCAGAGAGGAGCAGGGCCTCTGGTAGTGAGTAGCAGAGAGCCTACAAGTCCGGTTGGCAGTGGTTCTCAAAGGGTGGCCTCTAGACCAGCAGCACTGGCATCACCTGTGAGCCTGTCAGAGAAGAACAGAGCCTCAAGTCCCACCCTGACCTACTGAACCGAGTCTCTGGGGATGGGCAGAGGAGACTGGGCAAGCTCTTCAGGTGATTTTCAAGCACAATAAGGTTTGGGAACCCTTGCTGTAGGGGGACCAAGGAGTTGGACGGGAGATTTGGGGGCAGAATAAGGGAGCTCAGATATAGTGGGGGAGGGGATGGTAGGTAGATGAGACTCTGAGCTCATCAACTGTATTAGAGATGAGGTTGTGGTGGGCAGAATAAGAAACAGGTGCAGGGGTGATGGGGGCAGGTGTGGAGGTGGGAAATAGCCTGTGGTCAACACATGTTTGACCCGAACTCAGTCGCCAAAAGCAATCCCTTTCCTGAACCTCACTTCAGACCTAGGTGATGGTAGGGCTGTTGCCACCCTTCCCATGGAATAGTTGGAAGGTTGCAAAACAAATTAATATAAGTGTTTATGCCTGACATAAAGTCAGCACTCAAAAAACAGTACTTGAATTTGGATTTAAAAGGGGTGCTGAGTGGATGGGGAAAGAGTTGGGGGGGGGGGCCAGCAGTCCCCTTCACTCTCGTGGTGACCCTGTCCCGCTCAGGCATCTCTTGTGGTCGAAACATTCCCCTCCGGCATCCAGACAGCCTGAAGTTACCTGGAAAGGTAAGTTCTCAACTTGAACGTATTTGAACAGTGAAGCAAATATTTTGCCTGTCTTCTGTGGAAGCAAAGGCTAAGTACATCCCTCAAAAGACAAAAGGGATAGGTTTTCTCCAAGTTATTAATTTTGTGCAGGGCAGGGGAGCCGTGTGGCCTGAAGAAGGGCATCAGGCACTCAGAGGGGAAGACCCGGAGCGGAATCAGTCCTGGTCTGCAACCCAGCTGGGCAACCTCAGCGGGCGAATTGTAGGCTCTTCATTTCCAAAGCGGGCTAACTCTCCACCTCCGAGTATTGTGAGGATTGGAGAAGACAGCCCGGATGGTGCCGGGCACATGCCGGCGGGTAAGAACTGCTTTCTCAATCTTAAATCTATACCTTGCCATTGCCCTGACGAGAGCCCGGGAAGCTCCTCCGCGGCTGCACTTGCACAATCCGACCTTGGCAGGGTTTGCGAAACTGGGCTCTCTTGGGGAAGCCGTGTCTGTCGTGACGCCAACTGATCAGCTTCCGTGGGCAACGTAAGCTGTTCTAGGCACCGTCTCTTTCTCCTGCCTCTTCCGGAGTCAGGGCAGCCCTGCCGCTTTCTACTCTCTCGTATTTGGAGACCTTCCAGCTGGGAATGGGGTCTCTTTCTGGCCGAAGTGAACGAGACTAAGACAAGAAGCAGTTGGGAAACAGCATCATTTCATGGGCACTGATTTTATGGTAAGGTCGGGGGGTTGTGGGGGACAACTGCAAATAAGGGACATTTTTTAGTTTCATTAATAGTCTCCTCTAGAGGCATGGGGAGAAAGAAAGAAAAAATCAAACACTCCGTCTGCTCTCTTGCCCCAGGCTCCATAATTTGCCTTTTACTTTCTGCATTTTCATATTGGAGTTTGAAAAGCAGAGGACCCAAACAATCAGCAACAGATGTCCTCATGTAATCTGCACGGTACATGACTTCAGTTAGCATGCAAATTGCCATCCTAGGGCGGTTCCAGGGGACTGCTGAAAAGACAGCGGGCCTGCTTTGCAAAGATAGAGAGGGGGCATGATTAAAATGTCTGGCTCCAATCATATGTTTAATTACGATCCCTTTTTTATCTCAACTGCAATGACTGGTAGCTATTATGACACAATATTGAAAATGTGTATGACGCATGGAGGCTGAGAGGTGGTCTGTGTCTGATCAAAATGATCAAAGCTCCTTGCCATGGAGAGCCCCCTCTCCTTCTGCCTCGTCTGATCCACTTAGAGGAGCAAAATATGATTTGTAGGAGGCAGTTTATGTGATTTTCATTGCCCGAGAGCAGGGCATCATTTTTGCACCACCGTTTCCCCTAGAAACAATGGGAGCTTGATAATTGCTTATAAAGGCACAGTAACACACCCTGCTCCATGGTGAAATACAAGGCCTCTCTCAGGCTTCAACTCTAATTTACTCTATGTTCAAACACTATTGAGGCGCCTTGGGTGGCTCAATGGGTTAAGCCTCTGCCTTTGGCTCAGGTCATGATCTCAGGGTCCTGGGATTGAGCCCCACATTAGGCTCTCTGCTCAACGGGGAGCCTGCTCCCAATTCCCCCACCGCGCCTACCTCTCTGCCTACTTGTGAACTTTTTCTGTCAAATAAATAAATAAATAAAATCTTTAAAAACAAAACACTGTTGAATTGTATTATTGGTGTAATCAGAAAAAGACCAAAAACCGATCTTAAGAGCTCAGAGAGGAGAAGGTCTTCATTATTTCAGTCTATTCGTCCATCCAGTTTGTCCTTTGTCCCCCAAAGTTAGTTTTGATAAAACTGTAAGTGATTTTTTTTCACAAGATGATAGGAAGTTTTACTACTTGATTGAGATAAAGACTGAGTTTTACTACGTAAACTGGTGGAAGGGGTATCAGTAGAGAAAGCTGCTACGTCCCTTCTAAGAATGATGTATATTGTTTGTTTTGCTTTTGTGGTTTTGTCCTTTAGCTGAAACTCTGGAAGGCAGAGAAAGAGCTAAGACTAACTTGGTCGGCATGCCTCATCATGGGTATTTTATTTTATTTTATTATTTTAGTTTATTTTTTTCTTTCGGGTCCCCGTTGAGCAGGGAGCCTGATGTGGGGCCCGATTCCAGGAGCCCGAGACCAGAACCCGAGCTGCCCAGGTGCCCCTCATCATGGGTATTTTGTTTTATTTATTTATTTTAAAGATTTTATTTATTATTTATTTGACAGAGATCACAAGTAGGCAGAGAGGCAGGCAGAGAGAGAGAGGAGGAAGCAGGCTCCCTGCTGAGCAGAGAGCCCGATGCGGGACTCGATCCCAGGACCCTGAGATCATGACCTGAGCCAAAGGCAGCGGCTTAACCCACTGAGCCACCCAGGCGCCCGTCATCATGGGTATTTTAAACCTGTAACCAGCATTAGGGGGAGAGTTAAGTTTGCTAATGCCTGGATGAAAAAATTCGCATTCAGGTTCAATTTTATCAGACAAAATTCTTGCACACATTTCATAGCTGGATAGAAGTATATTTTTCACATCTCAAAGACTTTTGGTGAGGACTTCATACAAAATTTGGGTTGTGGTTTCACATATACTTCTCTCTTTTGGAGGTGTCCTGCCTACCTTGTTTTTTAACCTTGATTATTGTATAAAGAAAACAAAAATATTCTTAACTAGCAATAAGAAATTGAATCAAGTATTTATTTATTGTGCAGCTGTCCGCCACTCAGCACTATGCTGGGGGTAGCGTGGGGTCTCAGCTGAAATGTTAAGGCTTGAATCCCATCCTCAAGGACTTGATAGATTAGTGCAAGGTCTACAGTGAGTCTTATCTAAGAAGCTAAGATAAAGGGATGGATGGAAAGACAGATAGAGAGATTGGGTGTTGGAGACAGAGGGAGGAAAAATGTGAGCAGAGAAAAGGAAATGGCTAGAGTCCTCTAATCCTTTATCAGCTATGTCCTGCTAATACAGGTTCCCGAGGAAAGGGAGGGAAGGAACATTCCTTGGAAGAGTACACAGTTTTTTGCTGTAAGGGCTTGGCCGCAGACGGTTTTGTTGAAATCCCAGCCATGATTGGCTCAGATGTACCCTGGGTGAATCACAAACACTGCTTTTGGATCTGTGACCTAAGGTTTACCCTAAAAACATGCTGAATGACCTAATAAGCTTTCCCTTAGTGCAATCCTTTGGGTCTTATACCAACAACTAACTTTTATTGAGTTCTTGTGGTATGCAGTGCATTGTAGGGATGCCATAATGGGTGTTTTCTCAGTTAGTCCTCACAAAACTCTTCTTTGAGGTAAACACCATTTCTCCCCCCAGTGGTTTAGGGGAAGCAAGTGAAGCACAGAGAAACTAAGTGACTTACCCTTGGTAAGGGCTCCAGTAGTCAACATTCAGAACCTGTTTGTTTAACTAGCAATAAGAAATATTGAATTATCAAAGACATGGTTGAAAGATAAACTCACAGAGAGATGGAAAAACTTCACAGGAGAAAAAGATGATGTTTACCCAATACAGTCTTACCATATTCCTGCCTCTGAAACTCCATGCATTACTCCAATGAACAAGGGTGCTTGACTGGCTTCGTTGGGAAGGCATAAGACTCTTGATCTTGGGGTCATCAGTCCAAGCCCCACATTGGGTGTTACTTAAAAAAAAAACAAAAAACAAAAAAACGGCAACGAACCAGTTTTATTCCAGTCTCTGCTTGCACCCAATCTCACTCTCCTCTTTGGGAGAAGTATAGAGGTGGGGGGTGTGTGTGAGAGAGATGCCCTTTGCTGCAAAGTGTGAACTGTTAGGATAGGATAAAATTTTGAACTTTGATAATCTGGAGCTGAGCTTAAGCTGGTCTTTGAAGAATGAGGAGAAACTGAATAGGCAGTCAGGAAGGGGAGGACACACTCAATTTGTGAAGGCAGGCATCTAGAAGGACGGATGGAGCAGTGTGAATGAAACGGAGGGGCCCTCAGATAACCCCCAGTGGGACAGATACCAGGATCGCCAAGGCGACAGAAGGGAGTCTTCAGAATACAGTTTGTTTCCAAGCTTGTCCTAGTGTCCCAAGAAGCCTCCAGGATTGCTGCTGGGCAGAAGTAGGTCATAAGGAAGCCTTAAAAAAAGACAACCAACAAAAATAGTTGGCAGGAGCTAGCAAGAATATCTGGATCACCGCAGCTGCATCAACGTGTTAAAAAATACCAGCCACTTGTATTTCCTAAGAAATATCTTTGTGTTTCATCCCTTGCTCCTCCTGGTGCAGTGGTGGGAATGGCCACTAAATGTCACTGCTGTAGGAGGGTCAGAGGCCCTTGTGCGTTCAGAAGGACTAGATCCAGACCCCCAGAGCCAGCTACATGTATGCAGTGACTCTGATGCTCTCTCCAAACTCAGCTACCTCATGATTAAGAGAAAGACTTGAATTTCCTGGTGTTTTTTTACTTTATTAGTGTGCTGCCCATGTGTGTGGTCGGTATGAGGAGATTGCCCCACCATGAGTTGGACTGAATTTTGCATTGTTTTGTAGGGCTGAAGATCCCCTCTTCTCCTCCCCAGCCCATCCCCATGCACCTGTTCTCTCTCCTGCCCATCGACCTTGGCTGCGAATTTAGGCTCTGGGCGATTCTGTGACTCTGGACTTTTCACAAGTCCATTAGCAACACAACCCATGGGACTCTTCCAGGCATAACGAGAAACACACCTTTTCACATCAAGGTTCATCTAGAACCTTTTCCAAAAGGAAGTCTGAATATTTTCTTGGGTGAAGTAACTCACAAAGCATTTAATTTAGTGCACATTTTTAAAATGCTAACATACTGAAAAGTCAAACTGGGTAATAAAAGAAATTTATTCTCTCCCTGTTCTGGAGGACAGAAGTCTGAAATCAAAATGTTTCCAGGGCCATGCTCCCTCCAAAGGCTCCAGGAAGAATTCTTTCTTGCCTCTTATAGTTTCTGGTGGCTCCAGGCCTTCCTGGCTTGTGGCCACATAACTCTGATCTCTGCCTTGTCTTCACATGGGCTTCTGTGTGTGTGTGTGTGTGTGTGTGTGTTTATCGCTCATAAGGATACTTGTCATTGGATTTAAGGCCCACTTGGATAAACCAGGATGATCTCATCTCAGGGTCCTTAATATATTATAGCTACAAAGACCCTTTTTCCAAATAAGGTCACATTTACAGTTTCCAGGAGTAAAACATGAACATATCTTTTTGGGGGTCACCATTCAATCCATTGCAAACATTTTCCCTAAATAGGCTACCTTGAAGAAAGGCGAAGTTAGCAACTGTAAGATATAGCAAATTTTAAATATACTAGTAATTTTTAAGACTTTAAATGGTTTAAGAATATTCCTGGTCAGAGACTAGGAAAGATGTTGGCATTTCCCTACATTAAAAAACCCTGGGTTTGAGACCTGGTCCACTGTTTACAAGTTGTAGTCTGGTCTGTCCTCTGGCCCAGCCTCAGCTTCTTCCTCTGCCATAGGAGGTTATCACTTTGGATGTTAGGAGGATAAGATGCCATGTGACTCACTGTGCAGACTGAGGAGTAGTTGGCAGACAAAGACAAGGGAGTTTGATGCTGTTAAAGGGATGTGAAAACTTGTAAAGTAGATCACTTTTGGGGGGGCATCCTACCAAGAGGCTTCTTTTTTTAAGATTTTATTAATTTATTTGAGAGAGAGAGAGAACACAAGCAAGGGGAGTGGCAAAAGGAGAGGGAGCAGCAGACTCCCTTCGGGAGCACAACATGGGCCTTGATCCCAGGACCCTGAGATCATGACCTGAGCCAAAGGCGGATGCTTAGCCTACTGAGTCACCTAGGTGTCCCCCCAACATGCTTCTAAGTCCATGAAGCCATCCAGGTTTGTATTATGCCACTTGAATTAAACAATTTTGGCACAAAGCAAATAACTTTGAATTAGGAAGATTTCTTCAAAATGTATATGGACATGTACTCTATCAAAGAACATCTAACGGTAAGAGGTTAGATAACCAAGACTTCCTTTGGTAATCCTCTGCACATCCTTTGACCTCAGAAAAATCACTCTACATCAAGAAAACTGTAGTAACAAAAGAGGAATCAGCAGGAAATGAAGGCAACAGACTTAAGGGAGGGCAGCGTTGTTGGGTGAACACCTTTAACTGCAAGGTTTTTAATCACTGCAAAATCATGCACGAGAGAAATTTTCACTCACAGAGGTCATCTTTAAAGTGTAAGAGCAGATTTTAAAAGCCATTTGTTTTCATGGTGCCTCATCAGCTCTTAAAAAACCCTTTTGAGTCACTATTTTATCTTACAAATGTTAAGTATTCTTTGTAGACAGGAACTGTCTGTTAAAGTAATATTTGACATCTAGTGAATCAAAAATACTTTACAATGAAAGACTGACATCTGTTTACTATATAAAAAAGAGTGCTGTGTATTTTTACTAGAAGAATTTTCCTTTAATAAGGCAGCCAAAAGTCATCTACACATACCAAACCCATTTATAGCCCAAACCTGTTGAATACCAACACAGCATCATGGGTGCTGAGCAATTCATTTCTTACCCCCTCCCCCACCCAACCCAACCCCAGTATTTCCCTGGTTTGGGATTGGATTTGTATAGGAAATATTATATATATATTTTTTTTTTAAATTTTTTTTTTTTTGAGGAAAGGGTATAATAATTAAAATGTCTGGGTTAATTATTGACTTGGTGAGCTCCAATCTTTTCAGTGTTCTCAACTTTCACTCCATTACACCGGAAGTAGATCTTCTTTATTTAAGGTGAGCAAAGGAAGCTGAGCTCTTTTTATATTTTTCCATGTATGTAGTAGCAAACAAAGTCTGTATGTTTGACCAATTGCATCTGAGATCTGTCTAAGTCACTACAATTAGGAAGAGATCAGACAGAAGGCAGTCAACTCAGTAAAGAGTTTAAATCTGTGTGTAATCTCATACAGGTGCTGCTTCCTGTGCTCTGGAAAATCCCTCATCACAAAACAGGCCAACTGAGCTACACCTGGGTTTAAGCAGAACATCTGGACCTACTCTTTCGGACTCACTCATGTTCTTCAAATCTTCCCTAAACAAATGGTGCTTTAGCACAAGTCTGACACCAGAGATTTGTAAGCCCGATGTGCACTGCCAAATCCAGTTTGATACAAAACACAGCTACCCTTCCTGAATCAAATACATTACAGATATGATACCCCAGTCATATATTTCAATTAGTCAAGCCTCACGTAATTTATGGAGGTCATTTCCACCAGTAGTAATAAATTTCATAACAGCATTAACAATTAAACAGGGAATTTGGGGGAAGGTCAGAATCCAACATCTATTAAATGCTCTAGCATTCATTGGTCGTGTGCTCTTTGTTTGCTAGTCATACAACCACTGGCTGAGAAAGTCCTGAAAAGTAAAAGTGGGTGTGGGTATAATTAATGGAATGCCAGCGGGTCTCAGTTTTTTTAAGAAAAACACACATACCTATTGAGCTCCTAAATGTCTGACTTTTACATACTGAGGCCTCTTAATTTTTAGATACACAATCCTGGGAGAGTTTTGTGGCTGATTAATAACTATATGTTATGGGTATGCACCAGGGTTAGCGTCAAGCTGGAATAACGGAATTTAAAAGTGATCCAACGCAGTATCAGGAAACTATCAATGTAATTTGTGTGGCCTTACATGTGGCCTTTTAGTAAGTGTTTTATGTGGAATTTTGGCATTTCAGTTTAGGTGGATGCCAGGGAATAGGAATGGTCAGCATGAAGAATGAACGGTACAGAGTAGGTATGCCTTTCATGGCTCCCGTAAAATATGCAGGAATGATGGGGATTGTGTGATGCAGATCATGAATATTTGTGTATATTTGAGGGAACACATCGAAATATATCTTCCAGTATTAACACTTTGAATTGCTAACCAGTTCCCAATGGAAAATTTATTATACATGTGAAGCTGTCCTGTTTTTTGTTTAATTATTTGGATTCACTTGGTACCTGTCAAGTTCATCATCTCTGCGAGAACTTGGGGATTGAGAGCAAAGGGGGATGGAGTGAGTGATGGAAAAAGAGGAGCATTAAGAGCACTTTTCACTCATAACCAACAGGTAATAAACCAGAAGGCAGGTTCTGGAATGTTCAGATTATAGCTAGTCTAGTAGATAGCTCTGAAACACCAAGGGATACCATCCCGAGAATCGAGAGACTCCCCAGAGTATCCCTTGGATTTCAGGGTAACTTGGGTCTGGTCCAGATGTTCCCAAAGAAGGGGTAGTGAGAAAAGCCTCCTGGATGAGCGGGTACATCTGCCTTGACTTGGCAATGATGTGACTTGACAATGAACTGAACTTTAGTGCTTCTTGGTAATGTGGCCTGGTCATTCAAATAATGGAAGGTCTTGATTTTATTTCCCCAAAAGTTCTCTGCAGCATGGTTTGGTTTTGGTTGGGTAGAGGCGAGGTTATGGTACTGAATGTGCGAACTAAATACCCATTCATTTTGGAGAAATCTCAAGTTGTTTGTAAAAACTCAAGTGTTTGTAAAAACTTACTTTTCTTTCAAAGTAATTGGACCCATAATAGGTCCTCCGCCCCCTCCCTGCTGATCCTCATATTTTGTGATGGGAATGGAAAACACCTGTATCAAAGTTTAAGTTTTCTTGTGTCAACTTCTTGTATCTAGAAGTGAAGGACAATTAGATACAAGAAGAATTGCAGATAGCATGGGCAGTGGAAGAGAAGAACACACGTTTTTATAAAGAAAAAAAAAAACAGAGCACGAGTTCTCACAAATGAAACCTGAAGTGTTCTGAAACATTGGCATAAAGATGGCCTTTATTGGGGCAACTGGGTGGCTTAGTGAGTTAAGCCTCTGCCTTCAGCTCAGGTCATGATCTCAGGGTCCTAGGATCAAGCCCTGCTCTCTGCTCATCGGAGAGCCTGCTTTCGCCCACTCTCTCTGCCTGCCTTTCTGCCTTCTTGTGATCTCTCTCTCTGCCAAATAACTAAATAAAAATTTTAAAAAACCTTAGAAAAAAGATGGCCTTTATAAAATTTCCAAGAAATGTACAGGGTTGGAAAGTGAAACTGATGCCCAAATGCTGCCCATTTTGGGGGAGAAATGGCTCTCCAAGAGGAAGATGTGATGTATTATGGACATCGGATACCTGTCCTAAAATTGTGTGAGGGTCAAACAATTTTTGGCAGGGAGGAACAAAATCCAAACTGGATACCTAATGGAGAATCTGTGGGAACTTCCAGAGGTATAAAGAAAGTCAGTGGAGTAACCCAGGTAATAAATAATGGGGACCCTGCATTGTCTGAGTAGGAGGAAATGAGTTTTATGGAGGCAGAGATCATGGCAGGAAATATTTGATTTCCCGGCACTGGCATAAGGCTTGGCACAGAGTAGAAAATCAGTGTTTAAAAATGAGCACAGCTGAAAAGGTGTAAAAATCAGCCAAAATGAGTAAGGATGAGAAAGTATTTGTTAGGCGATAAGATAAGAACTGGAGATAGGGGATGATTTTCTGAATTAAAAAAAAAAAAAACCTGCGAAAGATAACACAAATTTGTCATTTTATGAATGAAATCTAGGTAGAAGATGTTAATCCTAAAAATATTTCTTGTAAAAATAGCCAAGTTTCAGATCATGTTTTCCACACAAAACATACCCACATAAACCTAAGATAAAACTGCATGGCCCTGTCAAATAGTTCATGAACAAAAAGGCAGAGAAAAAGTGGAATGTCATTCAGATCTGTGATTGACAGCCACACTCCACAGAGTTCTGCTATCTCCAGAGTAGAGGGAGCCCAGCACACCTGCTGTCTTGCTGCTCAGTAGTATCTGGTTGATTTCCAGTTGGCTGAATACCTAAATTATTTTGGTAAAGCTACCCAATGCTTTCTTCCTGCACCTACTTTCTAAAAATGAGAAAAAAATGATCTGAGATATATAATTTTTTTCTTACATGAGATCCAAGTGAGAAATGTCCTCTTTCTTCTTTTTTTAATGACGGTCTATACCTCCAGGTGCTTTCAATAAAGAATTTAATAGATGAAAGAATCTGATTGGTTAAGAGACCTGAGGTTTGTGGAATTTTAGTGAAATACTTGGAAATATTTCACCATGGTCTTTGTTCAGGAGTCAAGGCAGGAAAAAGAGCCTGAATGGGAACACTAAGGAAATCTAGAGTTTACTGAAAGGACCAATCTAGAGGTGTTAGGACGACCACAACATTCAGGATTTCAGTCTTTATTCCTTCACAAGCTGTACAAACGCTGCCTGGGAAACTTTTCCTCTCTGGCGGGGTTGGGGGAGGCTCACACCTGCAGGTCAATTGAGGCGCTGCCTCTCGGTGCTGGAGCCAATAAGATCAACCTCTTCACTTTCCCTTAGAGTCTTTAGAAGAACACAGGTTGTTCTCAGAGCTATTTTTTTTTTTTTTAATGCTTTTGTTAAATCTCTAAGGTTGAGGTTGATTAACTTTTAAATTAAGCCACACTCTGAAATGAAGTTTAAAATGTCTTAACCTTGAGATAGGAGTGGAATTCTCACCATTCGTTATTAGAGCTCACTGACGTTACAAATGTGTGGACGGATGTTATCCATTAAGGTGAAGGCAGAAAGGGGCTATAAAGTTGACTCAGAAGGCTAAGTGCTTTACCTTCAGGGACGCATATATAAAAACGTGTCCTGAACTGTATATAGAGTAATAGTTAAAGCTTTGAGCACCTGGTTCTTAAACTGGCCAGGCAAAGTCATATAAAATACTGACATACCTTCTACTTACTGTTATTTTGATCTTTAGGCAGGTTACTCTTTTTATTATACATGCTTAGGAATTTAGCTTCAGTGATCAGTCAACCCAGAGGGCATTTATTGAATACCAACCATGTGCCAGTATAAACCTGAGATAACATTTTAAGTCAGGACTAGATTTCTCAGTACCTGCCCTGGTCTAATTCCTGGACTAATGGAAATAATGGTTATGCTCAGTAGTTCTTAACACCCTTTCACAGTGATTTGACAAGTTGACATTTTTCAGAGAGTTCACAATCTGCGAGGTACTGTGTGCCTGGCTTAGTTAGCTGAGCTGCTTGGAAACATGGCACTAATGAGGCCAAGGTTCAATTCCCATATGGCCCAGGTTGTTTTGAAGGCTAACACCGCCTAGCTTCTTGGTTTTCCAACAATAGCCATGTTCAAAAGGAGGACCACTCAAGACAGGATGGGGCTCTGGGAAAATTCTTTAGTGCTCCTGGAAAAATTACTTAAAGTTCATGAACTGTGATGAATTAATTCAGTAGTATCACCTCTGTCAACAAACATCATTTTAGTTAAGGTGGCCAAGACAAATGGGAGAGAGTGGAACCCAAGATTATTATTATGAAAACCAAATTTCTGTGTGTGCAGTAAAATATCCAGAAAACAATCACCAATATTTTTTAGCATTTCCTACCTATCCACCAGTGTTCTAAGCTTTTTGATATGCATTAACTAATATTCCTAAGAGTCCTATGAAGTAGGTGCTTTCACTAGCCCTATCTTATTCATAAGGAAATTGAGGCAAAAAGACCCTAATTTTCCCCAAGGTCATGCAGGCTGACTGATTCCAGAGTTCCTATATTAACCACTATGGTCAATGCAGGCACTGTCTAGAGAGAAAATGCACTGAAATAGACAAGAGCTATCAAAGGGCTAACTCCCAGTTCACTGGTGACTAGTAGCCACATAATTGATTGATTATTTTGACTATTGCTAGACCAAGTACTTCATCAGTTAGCTGAAATCAGCAAAGTTTCATCCTTTTGACACTGCTAATACCTTAAACCTAAGAAAATGTGCATGTGAATATTCCTTTGCAATTGTTCCTGAGTGTTTTTTAAAAAGTCTTCTGCATCAACAGCTATCTTTATTGTCCATTCAATGAAGCACCATATAAGTTCCCGTGAAAAATTGAACTAGACATTCAAAATCAAAATGAAAGACTTGGACGTTGTTGTCTTCTTTTCATGAACCTCACAAACAAATGCAAGTCTCCTTCATGGAAGGAAGCCTCCTGTCGGCCCTAGCTTGCCAGCAGATGGCTCACATCAGAATGGCCTTACTCTTCAGCTGGACTTCTGAAAATCATTCTCATTCTTTAATGCATTGCAGTGAGCCTTCTTGCTCTATTCTATTGCAACAAGAAATTTAAACATTAGCAGTCCTCTCTTGTAAGTTAATTGTGTCTTTACTTGGTCCTTTTATGTCTCCTGCCTTTTTCACCATGTTTGATCTCACTTCCCAACCCTGCCTTCCTGTTCATTATGCTATGTCATTTCATGCTTTTGGAGTTTCTCCTACCTTTCCTGAATGGTTGCTGATTCAACCTGGCTCCAACACTTGCTGTGCCTTAAGTTCTTGTCCTTGGTCCTCTCCTCTTCTTACCCTCTGTTCTTATCCTGGGTGATCTCATTTCTATCCAAGCCTTCAACAGTCCTTCTACATAGTCAATGCCAAAAATCTAATCTGTAGCGTCCTGACTTCTCTTCCAAGCACCAGACCTATTTTCCCATCTATTTGCTAGTTATTTTTCTTCTGGTTATCCTACCAATATTTCAGACTTAATTTGTCTGAAATTTGTCTTATGTCCCTGCCTCCAAACTATTCTCAGATTTATGCCTTACCAAACTGGAAATCTGAGTTATCTTTGGTTTTTCCCTGCCCCTTATTCCCTCCTTCCAAGGATTTGCCACGTCTTATTGATTCTGCTTCTAAACACTTTTTGAAATCAATGTTTTCTAAGTCTACTTCTATGCTAATAATTGACTTTTCATCCAAAATTACTGAGCACCTACTAGGTGTCAGGCATTGGTCAAAGGATACAAAATAGATAAGGCTGCCCTCCAACATAAGAGAGAGGACAGAAGGAAACAAGTGTGGCAGGTGTTATAATGGAAGGAAGGATGTACAATGTGGTCGTGAATGTAAAAGTGGGAGAACAATGTGTTACTGGCACAGGGAACAGAATTGGCCAAACATGTTGGCTGTACACAGCAAACAACTTCTCTCTGAGCACTGAATAAATACAATTACATAAGCAGTGTTTCCTTAACCTGTTTTACCACATTAACTGAGAGGGTTTTTTTTTTTTTTTCTTTATGATATTATTCTGTCTCTCTTTTCTGGTAGTGGAAGTTTGAGTGTTATGAAAGTCTATCTGTTCTGTGGTATGCAACCTATGTGAAATTTAAGAGTTGCCCTGTGATTTTGTGTCACTGACAGAAAAGTACAGGAAATTCTACTGAAAAAGAACCACTCAAAATTGTCACTGTTGCTCTTACTAGAACCAGAAATGAAAGAAATGTATAACAACATGGAAAATGTCTTTTTAATACTATTTTTCATTTAAAAAGTGTTTAGAAACTTACTTAGTGGTAAAAGTATAGTTTATTAGCTCAAAATTTCATGTTTAATCTGAACGTTCTTGTCTTTGGGGTTTTACATTATTAAAATTATTATTGTACATTAAAAGGTTAAAAATGGCAATTTTATATGGTTCAACCTAAGAAGTCTATAACTGGTCTTTTTTTTTTTTTTTAAATTATTGGGATCAGTAGAATTGAGAGTGTGTATTATGGTTCTTAAGGTCATCAAGGAGAGGTCATTTTTATGGCTCAATTATCAACATTTGCATTCTTATTTGATCCTCTGATTTTCTTATTCCAGTAGAGATTTTTGAATGTTTAGCACGTTACTCTCTGTGATATGAATAGATGCAGGGGGAGGATGGTCTCAAACCAAGCACCACTTAGAAGATCTCACGTAGGTAGGTCTTGGATTTGGAGCATGCTAAAATAACTATGGATGTTAGGTCTCTCTAAGACAAAGCATCTGAGAATCAGGATTGTTAATATTCTTAACCCTATGCAATTAAGGATTGGATAGGACTGGAATTAGAGCTCTTTCTGTTTGAAGAGACTAAGGATATATTCAAGAGTTGGAAGAGAAAGACAGAAGAATAAGAAATATTTAAGACAGTGTTAAAGCATCAACCTTGTCTCCAGTCAACCTTGACTTTCAAGATTTCCATTAATCCATAATCCTATAATCATAAACCTCCTTACATGATTCTTCCCACCAGATCTATTGCTTTTGCATTGGTCTAAATATCACCAGATGAACTGTTTGGTGGCAGGAGGAATAAGTTCTTCTGGTTCCGGAGTGAGGACAAAATCTAGTCTTTGGTTCTGTCAATTGGGAAATGTAAAAACATTTATTTAAAGAAAATAAGTTTTCTAATGTAAAATGTTCAGTTACTTTGACATATGTACTATTGCTCTTATTCCTAAAGAGCCAGATACAAGATTTAATGGAACAAACATTTCAGCTCCTTTTTGGTTCAACTTCGGAAGGGTATTCAAGGAAATTAATTTTGAAGAAATTTGCAGATTACCAATTATACTCAATGTGAGTTTTATTTACATATTAATCAATGAAACTCTCAGTTTTCTGGCTTGCCAAAGTGTGTACTCTGAAGTAGAGGGTATTATTTTTTAATGCAATACTGTGTTCTAGAGTCTCCAGACATAGATGATATTTCAGAGTTGTCTTAATTAAAAATAAAAAACTATTTTGAAAGCCTAAGATTGTCAATAGACCAAAGATATTCTAAAATTATTATTATTATTACTTTAAAGATTTTGTTTATTTTCTTGACAGAGAGAGAGAGAGAGATCACAAGTAGGCAGAGAGGCAGGAGGGGGGTGGGGCAGGGAACAGGCTCCCCGTTGAGCAGAGACCCCGATGCAGCGATCGATCCCAGGATCCTGGGATCATGATCTGAGCTGAAGGCAGAGGCTTTAACCCACTGAGCCACCCAGGTGCTAAAATTATTATTTTATTTTCAGGGTAGGCATACTTAAAAAGTTTCATTTAAGGAAACCCAACTTTTGAAAACATGACCCTATTCTTCTGTAAAACATATAAAATACTATGGAACTAAAATGTCTTTTGCTGAAAAAAGTCACTAGTCATCTTGGTGCACTGACAAAGTACTCATAGTTCTTCTTGAACATTTAAAAGTCTGTTGTATCATGCTCTAGACAAGCTTTTAGATTTTGTGAAAGTTGGCTAAATGACCTCTTTTAAACTCTTCTCACTGTGCCCCAAGCCTGAGGACAAGAGGACTCTTCTAAGAACTGGATTTTTATGAGGTGTTAAATCAGCACATTGCCAAATGTGACTTTGTGGAGCTCTCTTCAACCCTGTAATAGTAGACTGATGCAGATGACGTGATCATTTGCAGATCTTTAATAGTCTACAATTAACCCTTCTTATAAGGAAATGTGTGGGATGTTTTGATTATATATAAATCATTATAAATAAAATACATTGTATTTATATGGGATGGAGGCCAGGAATCCCTCCACGTATCCCTTTATATTTGTTCTGCAGGCTTAAAAATATTGGTAAGACAGGCTGTGCTCACAGTATCTTGAGTAAAGATGCATTCTTGATACACTGATAAAGAAAAATGGGTAAACCAGCTTGGGTTTCCTAGATGTTTTCTGGGGAACAAGAGGAATTTGTTTCCAGAGCACATAATAATCTCTTAGCTCCATAGGGCGCTCTCTAGGTCATAGTGTGTATTATCTCATATCCTTTGTGTTCCAGGGGCCTTACAGCTACCCTGACTGCTGAGTAGAGTGGGTGATACCCTCAATTCAAAGTTGAGGAGGCCATCCTCCAGGAGGATTTGCTTGAAAAGACAGTGAACGTCTTCAAGTTCAACTTCTGTTCTGGTACTTTCACCACAGGAGCCTCACGGTCTGGTCCCAGGAAGTTTAAACAGATGAAGCTTTGGAAATCTACATGCAGCATTTGGTTGCTCAGTCTTTAGACTAAGCTGGTGGCTCATGTTTCCAAAATTAGGACTTCAATGATAGAATTATCAGTCTACTTGAAAATGTACTTTTAGTATTCTAAGGGAATGCACAGTAAAGGCAAAGAGGCAATTTAGGTATCTGACCCTTGTGTATTGGGTGGAGAAGAAGAAAGAGAACTCAAGCAACTATTTTAATGCTTCCCAAGGAACTTTTTAAAGAGTGTGGATTCTAAATACATTGAAGCCTCATTGTAACACTGTTTTTGAAGTTTATACTTTAGAATGATCTTAGAGGTGAAAACTTGACACTCTTTGGATAAAGTCCTAATTTCCCTAATTTAATGAAAAATGGTATAATCATAGCCTGATATTAAGGCTATATCTACTTTCCTTCTTTCTTTTTTCTTTATAATATAGTGTTCTTTATGTTGATTATTTTTTCTTCTTTTTAAAGATTATTTATTTATTTATTTATTTGACACACAGGGGGACAGTGAGGGGGATTAGCAGGCAGGCAGGCAGAGAGAGAAGGAGAAGCAGGCTCCCCACTGAGCAAGGAGCCTAATGTGGGGCTCCATCCCAGGGCCCTGGAATCATGACCTGAGCTGCTTAACCAAATGAGCCACCCAGGTGACCCATACTTTCTTGATAAAATATCAATTTCTTCTCTTTGATTGTGTTAGCTAAATAAAGAGGAATAGATTCTTTCCTTTCTCTTCTTGTTATTTGGGTATTTATGTGGATTTTATGCTTCCAAACTAAATCACAAATTCTAAAAAATGGGAACCAAATACTCTATATATTAGTTGTACAATAAATATTCATTGAATTAAATTACTTGTATAAAATTTGCTAAGTGTCCTTCAGACAAATACTTATTATATATTCCGTGTCTCTATGCCAATGATCTTTCATGTAATTTTTTCACCATTTTTATTGAGAAATAATTGACATACCTCACTGTATAAGTTTAAGGCATAGAACATGGTTTGGTTTACATATAGTATGAAATCACCACAATGGATTTAGCTAACATCAATCTTCCCATATAGATACAATAAAAAAAAAAAAAGAGGAAAAAGGAAAGAAATTTTTCTTTGTGATGATAGCTTTTAGGATTTACTCTCTTAACAACTTCCTTGTATATAGTGTAGCAGTATTACCAATAATCGTTATGTACATTACACTTCTTATTGTAAATGCTTATTTTTCTTATATCTGGAAGTTTGTGTTGTTTTGACTACCTTCCTCCAATTCCCTCTCCTCCCACCTTGTGACTCTGGTAATCACAAGTCTGAATTCTTTTTCTATGGTTTTTTTTGTTTGTTTGTTTGTTTGTTTTTAGATTTCACAAATAAGTGAGATCATACAGGGAGAAATGAGGTGGCTCAGTCAGTTAAGCATCGAGCTTCAACTCAGGTTATGATCTTGGGGTCATGGGATGGAGCCCTGTGCTGGGTCCTCTGATTAGCAGGGAGCCCACTTCCCCCCCTCTCTCTGCTCCCCTACGTGCTCGTGCTCTCTCTCTGAAATAAATAAATAAATAAATAAATTTTAAAAAATAAGTGAGATCATGCAGTATTTGTCTTTCTCTGTTTTACTTATTTCACTTACCTTCAGAGTTCATCCATGTTGTCATAAATGGTAGGGTTTCCTTGGATTTTATTTTTTATTATTATTATTTTTTTATGGCTGAATAATACTCCGGGGTGTGTGTGTGTTTGTACACCACAACTCCTTTATTCATTCACCCTTTGATGGACACTTAGGTTGTGTCTTGGCTATTGTAAATAAGGCTGCTATGAGCATGGAGGTACAGGTATCCTTTTGACTTATTGTTTTCATTTCCTTTGGATATATTCCCAGGAGTGGACTTGCTAGAACATATGGTATTTCTATTTCCAATTTTTGAGGAAATTCCATACTGTTTTCCATAGTGGCTGCACGAACTTACAACCTTACCAATGGTTCATAAGTGTTCCTTTTCCTCCACCTCACTAGCGTTTATCTCTTGTCTTTTGATGATGTCAGGCAATTTTTAGTACTTTTTTTATAATGGCTCTGAGTCCCCTGTGCATATATAAAATATCTACCTACTTAAATAAGGTAGATTTTGACCTCAAGTTCCATAACTATTAAATATTATGTATATGAATGTGCAGAATGTAATGATGACATGGCCTTCAGTAGTATGAAGATCACTGTAGTATCATTTCTTTTTTTAACACTGTACTCGATTCACCTTTGAGTTCTGAAATGCCTTGGCTGTGAAACTCTGAACAAATGACTATAGTGTTCTAGGTCTCAGTGCCCTCATCTGTAAGATGACAAAGAGAGCTCATATGAGTGTTATAAGGATTGAATGAGGTGATGCACAGTACTTGGCATACAGAAAATTGTCCCATAGATTATTTAGATCCTATTGAATTGAATATATTTAGTGATGGGTAGACAAATGCTTGTTCCAAATACAATTTTAAGATGAATGATATCCTTGAGTGGCAGTTGACTTGCTTTCCCAGTTCTTTCCAATCTGAATAAAATGTTACAGACTTTTTGGTTTATGTTTGGAAACTGAAATCACACAACCATTCACATTTCTTTTCTTTTTTTTTTTTTCTAATTTTTTATTTTTTATGAACATATATTTTTATCCCCAGGGGTACAGGTCTGTGACCATTCACATTTCTAATTGATTTTTTTTTTTTCATCACAACTCTGGCTATGAAGTCCTGCTTGAAATTATCTTTTAAGTAGTAAATACATAGTAACTATTTGTTTCCTTTGACCTGTACAGTCACTAATATTTGCCTCTTGTGGCTTATTCTTACTGCTATGTTGTCTTTTCCAAAGATGACAATGCCTCCCGTCCCACATGTCTGCTGCCTTATCTGAAAACACAGCCAAAGTTACTAGAACTCTAAGAGGGTAAATTACGTTTTAGGGCTGCCAGGAATCCTTTTCGTTATCACATGTTTACCAGCCTTTAAGAGGCAAGTACTTCCTTGTTACATAAAATCACTAGTTACACGGTTGGGTGGTTTCTTTTGAGTAGTTCCTGACAGCTGCAGCAAAGAGAAGGAAAAAGAAAAGCCCAACGGATTTGAGAGAACTCAAACCATTAATATACCATAGAGTAGCGACTCCTAACTTGGCTTTTATAAATGTTTACTAAAAACGCAATTACCTAGGCCCCCTTCCCTGGAGATTCTAAGTCAGCTGGTCTGGGTGGGGATTCAAACCTGTCTTTTTAACAAGTAGGTCAGACAGAGCTTCTGATCTGGCCACTTTGGAAAACACTGCATGCAGACACCTAGGAGAGTACCAAAAACGCCTCAAGGAAACTCTCTTTTATTCCACGCCCCCCACCCGTATTTCAGAAATATCAATAAGAAAAGAGAAGCAGGAAGAAAAAATAGCCTATAATATTATTTCTTAGGATTATTGTCCTGTTAATAACCATTATGAATGAGGGAACCAGACTGTCTGCGTTCAAACCCAGACTCCCCCACGACAAGTGCAAACTCGGGGAAGTTATTAACTTCTTTGCATGGTGATTCTTTATTTGTAAGAAAGCAATGATAATATTGCCTCATAGGGCTACTTTGAAAGTTAAGTGAGTCCATACATGTAAAAGTCTTAGAATAGTCACTGGAACTCATAGGAAGTACTCAACAAACACTAGCCATCATTAAAAATAATTTCAGCACTATTAATCATAGCAAACTACCACATTGTAGTTCATTGTATTTTCCAAAGATAACAATACTTCCCATCTCACGTATTCTCCATAGGGCAATCTTGCTACTCCTCACGTCAAGAGGAGAGTCTAATTCCTTTTTCCTTGAATATGGGTGGACCTAACTGCTTTGGCTCATAGATTGTGGCAGGACTTCCAAGGTGTGGTCATAAAAAGTGATGCCACTTGTTGGAATACTTATGCTTGGAGTCTTGGGTTGACACGTGAGAGCTCTGATTATGCTGAAGGTGCCATGCTGGGGGTGAGTGGGTGGGGGGAGCCAAATCACATGGAGAAGCTACATGTAGGTGCTCTGGTTGACCATCCTAGTCTTTGATTCATCAAAGGCCCCGACATATGAACAAGGGAGGCTCTGGGTAATTCCAAACTTCTGTTGTGGAGTCATCTCTAGCTTTATCCTCTTCTCAGCTGAGGTCCCAGACATTGTGGAGAAGAGATACACCATTTCTTCATGCCCTGTCCAAATTTCTCACCCACAGAATCTGTAAGCATAATAACATAGTTGCTATTTTAAGCTACAAAGTATTGGAGTAGTTTGTCGAGCAGCAATAGTGGCTGGAACATACGTCTTTCCAACCCCATAAATGTAATGACCATATGTCTTGTTCACTACTCAGTCTTCATCACCCAGCACATAGTAGCCCTCAACTATTTGTTGAATGATCTACTATATTTTAAACAATTCCTCATTCTTGGGCAACTGGATAGATTTCCATTATTCTCAGTGATTTTACTTTTCAGAATAAATACCTGGAAGTGGAACTTGCTGAGTCATAGATTCTTGCAAATGGTTTTTATATGGAGATATTAAAACATTCGATTGCTATTACTCACAACGAATTGCGTAGAGAGAGCCTGCCAAAGTTAAACCGTCATGTGCACCTTAAAGAACTAATAGGTGCTAATGAAATGCACATGACTGACTTGTAAACCAGAACAGTGACTTTTGAACAGAATGCCAATGTATTAACTTTAAAATAGCTAGCTTATGGTTTTCTACTTGATGTCTAAAAAATAGTTAAAAAGGGCCCGTAAGCCGTGTCAAGTATTTCTGCAAATCTGACTTATCTTCTGTGCTCTAGAATTAAGGCCAGATGCTAACAAGCATAATGAGTTTGATTTCTTTTGGTCAGACCTGTGAGTGAGCCTTTGTTGCTGAAGCGTTCTGATGTTGAAGTCCTAAGGATTTTGAGGCATGGTTGCTAAAGCCCATACTATTAGCAGAGCCATAGGTGACTTTCTGATTTGAACACCCCGCATCTGTTATCTGACCAACTTTGACAAGCTACAGTGTGGTAGCCAAAATTAAGGACCCAGTCACAGTAAACAGTGCTTACATGTCTAACCCCTTATTTAGATGAATTGCTTATTAGCATCACGGCTACATTAATAGTTTATATGCTTTCATCATATTATTGTGAACACTCAATATTTGGGATCTTTTGGTAAAATCCAGATTTTGTAACAGAGCACACATTACTTAATGTAACTTGTTCAGTCATCAAAAACCTTTCAAATCATATAATCTGTGTGGACAAAACAATATATAACCATAGAGGCAGATATTTGAAAAATACAGTTATGTGCATGGGGATTATCATTTGCAATTGCTCTAACACCGAGGAACATGTTAAGTTGTCTATAAGCATGACCTTATAACAAAGGGATCATTTTTTTTTTTCCAGATCTAAGGTAGTTAGAAAAATCTTACTTTTTTCTATTCATTGAAGAGTAAACATAATAGATTAAAAAACATTGGGTTTTGAGGTCAGAGGGGTTAGACTCTAGGTGGGTGACCTGGGATAGTCCCTGGAATTCTTTTTCTTTCTTTCTTTCTTTCTTTCTTTCTTTCTTTCTTTCTTTCTTCTCTCTCTCTCTCTCTCTCTCTCTCTTTCTTTCTTCCTTCCTTCCTTCCTCCCTTCCTTCCTTCGTTTTTAAAGATTTTATTTATTTATTTGACGGACAGAAATCACAAGTAGGCAGAGAGGCAGGCAGAGAAAGGAGGAAGCAAGCTCCCTGCTGAGCAGAGAGCCCAATGCAGGGTTCGATCTCAGGACCCTGGGATCATGATCTGAGCTGAAGGCAGAGGCTTTAACCTACTGAGCCACCCAGGCGCCCCAGTCCCTGTAATTCTATGCACCTCATCTGTAATACTGGGATAATATTATCTCATAGAGTTTTGTGAGGACTAAATGAGGTAATCTATGAAAGATCAAGTCACAATGGATGGCACACTGGTGTTTAATGAATGTTAGTAGAATTTATCTTTCTACGTATCTGTCACTGGCTTTCATAACTGGGGCATCCTCTTCCTTGGAAAGTACTGTAAACATAATAATTCTGATTATTTTCTAGCCACTAGATAGTTCAACCTATGGTGATCTGCAATTTCGTCAAACTGTCAGGTGAGATTTTATCTTGTGCTATCGATAACCCAGGGAACACCATGTTTGAAAACTGCCTCATACCAGGAGATACTAGGTACATGAGGAATTGTGTATGCTTTGTCTTATTTTAGTGTCAGTTCCAGAAGGTGACTTTTCTGATTCTTTTTTTTTTTTTTTTCTTTTTTAAGAGACTGTAGCAGGGAGGATAGAAGGAGAAGGGGAGAGAATCTTAAGTAGCCTCCATGCCCAGTGTGGAGCCTGATTCAGGGCTCAATCCCACAACACTGAGATGATGTTCTCAGCTGAAATCAGGAGTTGGTGGCTTAACTGACTGAGCCACCAAAGCCCCCTCTGATTCTATTCTTAACCTCTGACATTATATCATATACTTTGGAACTGGTAGATAATTATGCATCAATAATATCCTTGAATGAATAAAAATATTATCAGAAGTCAACTTGGAATTTGGTTTTGTTATAATTTTCATTTTACTGGTTAGGAAACTGAAGTCCAAATACATCAAATGCCTACAGAATGAAGCAGAAGCAAACTCTGTGATCATGCAACAAGGTTCTTTCATTCTATGTATTTGGAGGGCTAGAGAGTCACTGTGGTAAAACAAAGGGACCAGCTCTTGGGGATCATGTTTCCTATTCCAGTGCATTTCTCAACATCTTCCCTCTGATTTTATGAGGCACACATTCGATATCACCAAATTAATGATAAAACATACATCCCTAACTGCTAATGAGAAAATACCTCTCACTAGGTTGGAACAAGGTCCCTATGAAAACATGGGGCAAGATTTAGTGAGTACTCTTGCTATAAAATGAATTACGAAGGAAGACATTTTGAGTTCTAACACAAGGCAACTTTACAATGACAGGTCTTCAGGTGACTGCAATAATCCTAGTGTCCTTTGTATACATTTTCATTTTGTCTTGAGTCTGAAATCCCAACAAAGTCACTGGAATAACAATAGAATGAAGTCAGTTCCTGGATAGGCATGAAGCTCAATTTGACTCCTTATATGGACAAAGCATAGTAATGCCCACATCTGTCTTTGGAAAACAGGAGCATAAAAAAGTACATTAAAGTCAATAAAAATCAATTTTTTTTTAATTTTCACAAGAAAGTTTTAATATTGTCTTGCTTATATAGACACTGAAAGCAAGTAGGTATTTACATATGAAGTGTTTATACATTTACTCTTTTTTCTTGAAGTGAATTATTATGTTTTTTAAAAAGATTATTCATTTGAGAGAGAGGGAGAGAAAATGAGCACATGTAGAGGTAGGGCAGAGAGAGAGACAAGCAGACTTCTGGCTGAGCATGGAGCCTGCCGCTGGGCTTGAGCCCAGGACCCTGAGATCGTGACCTGAGCTAAAATCAAGAATTGGACATTTAACTAACTGAGCCACCCAGGTGCCCCTGAAAGTGAATTATTTTTAAAGATTTCTTTTTTTCCTGAGCTCCCTCAATGAAATGCTATCAGATCAGAACAACTTACCAGTTAGTCTTTGTCAACTCAGGAGGAAGAAGGACAGAATGTACTGTGACCTTAGTGCTGAGCCCTCACCCTGGGCTAAAATCAACTGGTTCCTTTAATCATTTTTCTCTATTTATTATTCTTTTTTGGTTATAGAAACTTATCATAAAACAGAGGAAACTTGCATTGTTTTACTCCCATAGTTCTCATGAAGTGTTTTCCTAGCTTGCCTCCTATTTTAAAAAGTGAGCGAGGCAAGGATCCCCTTTCTGGATACTAATTTTAAACAACTCTAACTGAGCAGAAGGCCAAGGTGGAAGTGAGAATTTTACGAAGGTGATTAAACACAGTTATATATTTATTCTTTGTAGTAAAGGGACTTAAAAAGGAAAAAGAAAAAAGAAAAAGTAGATTATTTGCCAAAAAGTGTTTGTCCGATTGTTGCCAAAGAACTGCTTATAATATTGAAAATAACTGTTCAACTGTTTTGAATCTGTCCCAAGCTTCCTGATGTCAATCCACACCTCCCCCCCGCATCCCGCAACCCCATCGTGGTCCAGGTGACCCATTAATTTGGTGACCCATGGTTTTGTGTTTGTTAATTGCCTGGGAGTAGGAAAGGGGATAGTGATGAGAAAAAGGGATAGAAATAAAAATGTTTTATTTGCAAAATAGTGAGCTTCCATTCAATATTTCCTGCATTATGTATATGAAAGCAAATACATTGGAAGACTACAATAAATGATCTCAGGATATTGAAAAGGAAGGTTATTTGTAATAAAACTATAGCCTTTAAATCCTCTCGTAGTTTTCTCTTTAGGTGGCCGGGTGTTGGAAGCAACTTATTATCTAGTGACTATTATTGCTAGATCTCACATAATGATATACAAACAAAGCCCAAGAATCACCAGCTTCTCTGGTTGGAGCCCTGAAATATGGTTATGTGATGACAGCAACATGGGAAAAAGTTGGCTGTGGGTATTTTTATTTTTTGGCAATATTGTGTCAAACATCCAGTTGGATTTTCTTTAGGCTGAGTACTTGACCACTAAGGGCTGGAGGGGAGGGAAAGTGAGAGTGAGGATGAGAAAGAAAGAGAGAGAGAGAGAGGGACAGTTAGAAGGTACAGATTATTTCATCCTGATCTTGAGCAATGGGTGATGGTAGAGGCTCATTGGCTGTATTTGGTTGAATCCTAAGAAATTGCTGTTTTTCTTTGCCACAATTCGTAGGTATCGGCAGTTTCATATAGTGCATTGTATTAGGTAACAATGAACATGTGTGCTGTCATTCTTTATTGCTTTAAACAACTACTTACTGAGTCCCACTTTATGTAAGAGAGTGTACAGGACCAAAGTCTCTTCCACAGCCCCTTGGCCTGGGTGAATGCATTTATTTCTTGCCTTTTTGATTCAGTCCTGCCAGTCTCTAAGACTGGGCTCCAAATTACTTTCTCTGGGAGTTAGTGTTTTGTTTCCTTATTTATTTATTTATTTTTTGCTCTGCAGGGTTCCTGATTTTTATATAAGGGTGATTAACTCATATGCATGATTTCTGTCTTACTTTTCCATTTAACCTGAGAAAAATATTGCATGTCATAAAATTTTCAAAACTATATTTCAAAGGCTATAAAGTATTCCTTTAAGTGGATAGTTTGTTAGCCATTCCTGCATTTGGAGAATGTTTAGGTAGTTGGGTTACTGTCTTTGTGCATAAAGTTTTTTTTCCCTCTTACTTCAGATTATTTTCCTAAGATAGAGTCCCCAAAGTGGAATTACTTGGTCAAAGGGCATGAACATAGAAAACTCTCTTGATACATGTCAACTGGAAATAGCTGTATTTTTAATACTGCTTGATATATGAAGTTTGACTCCTCATCAGTCACAGGATATGTTAAAAAACAGCTTAAAACGACCTGCAGACATGGTGGTCCAAAACTGTATTCAATGACAATGTCATAGTCTGGATAAAGGAAAAGGTTTGGAGTTGCTGGTATCAAGAGAACCACTAGCTTTTCTCAAAGGGAATAACCTCTGAATAAGTTGATACCAAAAAGAAAGACCCAGTTCCCAATGCATGCAAGATTGCTTCAAGTTCTGTTTGTAATTATTTTGCCTTGAGGAAAGAAGAAAATGGAGACCAAGTGTCAACCTATGTTTAGGTAATTTTCTAAAGAACAAGTTGCAACTTTCACACCTTGGGAAAGAAGAAGTAAAAGACAGAATATGTCAGGTTTAGGTACTGTGTTTTGGCCTAAAACAGATGGTAAATCAGAGATAATTTAAGACCTGTCAATAATATCTATCAAGCATACTTTTAAATTCCCATGCATTTACTATAATGTGTCTCCCTAAATAAGATAAAACAGTGGAACTAATTAGGCTCTAACTTCTTTGGGTTTGGGAGAAAATGAGCCAGTGAGAAAAAGTTTCTACAACTGATGTCATAGCATTTGGTGAGATGGGCAGTGGGCAACTTGGGGAGGGACATGAGAGCCAGTAATCAAGGACTGGCTGCTGTGTGTGTTGGCTATTGCTTGCCCAGATGATGCTCTGAGACCGTTTACACTAAAATCCAGAAATAGGGTCCCGCAATAATTAAACTATGGTTTGAGGAGGGTCATTAACATCATGTGGCTCACAGCCACATCCAGCAAGGGGAAATGCCTGAGGCATGTGAATAGCCTGCCATGGGGCTAGAGTAAAATATCAGAAGACAGGTGGTGGTCAAGACCTCTCAGAGCCACTTTTGTAGCAAGAAGTATAGTGGTTTTGAGCATGGACTCTAGATCTAGATAGTTTAGATTAGAAATGGGGGGCCACCCTTTGCTAACGGTGTGGCCTTGGACAAGTCTACGCTTTAGTTTACTCATCTGCAATGTGCGGATAATCATAGTCCTTGTGCTGGGAAAATCGGACAGCTATGTATGTATAGAGGAATGAAACTTGACCATTCTCTTACACATTACACAAAGATAAACAATGGATAAAATACCTCAACATGAGGCAGGAATCTATCAAAATCCAGAGGAGAACATAGGCAATAACCTCTTTGATGTCGGCCATAGCGACTTCTTTCAAGACATGTCCCTTAAGGCAAAGGAAACAAGAGTGAAAATGAACTTTTGGGCCTTCATCAAGATCAAAAGCTGCTGCACAGCAAAGGAAATAGTTAACAAAACAAATAATAAATTAAATAAATGTCTTTTAAAAAATTAGCGGATATTGAGAGTGTCCTAATCAACTGCACCATCTGTTGGACAAGGAAGCAACTTTGGTAAAGTGTCTCTGCCTCCCCAACTTTTTTAGCTGTTCCAGAGTAGCCATTTCAAGCAGAAATTTGAGCATATAGTTGAGGGTCTGTGCATCAGCACTCTTGAGATCTGGATGACTAAGTGGTGTAGAGTGTTGAGTTCAGAACCAGGGAGAAGAGCAGTCAAACTGGGCTCATTCGTGGATAATTCAGGATTCCTCCGGTGCCCTGACACTGTGTGGTTGAATGGAAGACCAGACCCTGTTATAGGAAATAATGCAGAACAAGAAGACAAAGGATATCTTTTGTTTCTATTTTGGTTGGAGGAAATTGAAGAATCCAAGACTTATTACCAGGTACCCCATGTTTTGGAAGGCAATCTGGAGAACTTGTGCTTGAAAATTTCCCCTTCTGGGTTAAAAGTAGGAGATATTACAGGTGCTTCTTTGGAATTTATAATATTTGAAATAATATTATAAAACCACCTACCTGTTTATAAGGCCTTTACAGAGCTCTTGGTCAAATATGCAAAAATCTTTGTGTATTAAGAAGAGAAGTGACTGAAACAGGGCCCAAGAAATGCTGTGCACTTTTGATATTCCAGGGACCAGATATCATGGAAGGATGTGTTATTTCATCTCCGAAACATGAACACCTAGAGTTGTAACAAAGAATTGTTGTTGACTTTAGGTCATTTGTATGTGACTGTAGTAAACTTAAGCCCCTTTATCTCTCTTGACAATTCCATTTAACCATTATGTAAGCCCTTGTCATAGCTTCTTCCCCTCTTGGATAATCATTTTTCCTTGTTTTTCAGTATCAGTGTCTCACAATAAAACATCAAATTATGAGATACCAAAAGCATCACTGACATTCTGTTTTTCTTTAATATACACTGGTACATTAAAAAAACAAATTTATAAACAATGTTTGTTTTTACTTAGTTTTTGACAGTAAAATAGACCTGAAAGATGTAATTACTTTCAAAATGACTGAAGGTCGAGTTAAAAATTTAACTGTCTGATTCTTGTGCTATTAGCTATATGTGAAAAGAAGAAAGTACAAAATGTGAGTTAAGAAGATTCAATTAAAATTCATGGGAAAACTCACTGGGAGTGAGTCAAATTGGAAAATATTGTTGAAGCCTAGCAGATTGTGCATTATGCCTCTAGGGGTCGTTCATTTGAAATCTTTCTCTCACACACATGCCATATACATAGATGTTTATCTGTTCTGAGTATATTTGAGCTCCTAGAAAGGTGTGTGAAATCTCCTCAAAAGAGAATTTCTTCATTGTTCTTGAGGGTTGTTTCTGCTTTGGTCTCACATGTGCTCCTGCCAGGTAGTTCTTTCAGCTGTTGAGATCACTCAGTTGGTGTGCTGCTTTGTGTCTGACAGGAGGAGTAACAAAACAGCCTCAGAGATAAGGACTAGTTGGAGCCATCATGGAAGATGCAGGAAAAGATTAAAGACAACTGGAGAATTTGCTGGAAGAGCATGAAAAATAAATTGCCCGAGTGAAGTAATGATTAATGAAGCCACTCCTAGAAACCAGTTAAAATTGTTAAAGACTATTCTTAAATACTTTTAGGAGTGCTTCTTTTTTTGAAATTTGTGCCTGCAGGGAAATTATATTGTAATATTACTGTTACTTTAAATTTAACTGAGAAATACATTTTTTTTATTAGGCTTAAAAGAAATTGGAATACACTCTCTCACTGTTGCAAGATTCTGACTTCATTCTTTGTGTCTTGCCAGCAGCCTTCCAAACTGTGAAAGTTACATAGTAATCTGAAGAATAATTTAGTGTATTGTCAAGAATTATCCTTGAAGTTAATAATTAACATACATCAGCATGCATTCATTAACTTTTCTTCATGGACTATATTATTTCCACAAATACAACCAGGATTTTTTAACAGCTGATCAACAGAAAGCTTCATTCATGGGAACATGTAAGCACAAGCTCTGTAGGCTAGAAATATTTAACTTGAGCATATCTATAGAATATTGAAATTTCTGAGATAAAGGTCTTATGTCAATATATACTTTAATTTAGGTGTGGGCAAAGGGAACAGAAGGTGGCTAAATTTAAATGTGTAAGTTGATATATGTGTAATTTCTAGATGCAAGGAGAAGGAATAAATAGAATTTTAGGAAAATGGATACTCTTCTACTTCTAAACACTGTGTTTCATATGCAACTAATTTATCAAGAAACTGTAAGTTATAAATCTTTAGTTTATGGCTACAAGAGCCTCAGCTAAAACCCTAAGTTATACCTCTGAGATTCCAGCATATCTAATAGGCTTGTCCTGTGCCTCCCTGGGGACTATTTGAAAAAAGTCTGGGAGGCCTCCTGAGAAGAAGTGAGTCATCCTATGGAAGAGTCATCCTAAAGGAGAGGAAGGGTTGAGGAACAAAGACCTTTATGAACAAGGGGGTAGTTTTGTGTGTGTGTTACTCATCTTTGTCTTCCATGGGTCCTTATTTTTCTTGCAGAGTGTGCCAGATCTCACGTGTAAGATTCAAAGTGAAACCAGTAAGAGAGATTTCTCACTCAAGTGTCTGAGATACTAGCGAGTGTAATGTGGCACCATTTTGTGATGCGGTAGCAAAGCGTGTGAGGGAACGAGGCCTCTGCGCTGAGAAGGTCATGTGCAGTGCACAGCTCTGGGATGGGGTCGATCATATGTCAACTCAGAGGCAAGGGCCCTCAGAGGAAGTATTCTCTCTGTTTCAGTAGGGAGACCCTCGGTGTAGGAGGGACAACATGAGCTCTTGAGACTCTCACCACTTGGGCAGGAGGCAGATTTGATTGATGCAGTACATGTGTTGTGGCGTGGAGAGCTTGAGATGTTGGGGTGGTTTTGGAAGCACAGTCTGACGCTGTCACCTGTGTCAGTCGTGGGAGAAGCAGGAGCAGGCAGGGTGCTGTGTGGAGCAAGGAGAGGTTGGATGTGCATCCGCTGAAGCTATCCAGCAGGGCCTCTAGACCGGTAGCTGGAAAATTGAACTGAGGGGGAGACGAAGAAACTAAAGAAGAAAATGTTTTGTGACTTGAACCCTTACACGTACACTTCCAGCTCATGTGGCTTTTGGAAAAGTGGACGTTTTGCATTATAATCATTTTATATTTCAGAAATAAAACCCAAGAACTTATTATTTGGTAATAAAGAATACAATGATGACTATATATTGAATGGTCAGTAAGTGTCGGGGCATATCAACATTTCCTTCCATGCCAGTCCCTAGACTTCTAGCGTAGTTTCCTCCGAAGGGCTGATCGGAGTCCAAGTCTGAAAGGCTGGTGGGGCAGGGATGGCTGAGATTCTCAAAGCTGCTGTATAGACAGTTTTCAGGCAACTGAGTCTGTTCTGTGCATACATGTCCACTCTGTGTGGACACCTTATTTCTACTACAACTACTTTTCAAATCAGGGACTTAACCTGTTTTCAGAATGGATGTGTGTTGTCCCTTCCCTGTAATCTGTAACCACCTGGAATGATTCAATAGGCGCCCTTTTACCCGTTTGATAGATAGCAAAGTTGAGGTTCATAGGAGTCAAATTGCAACTGTGATTCAGTGAAGGAACAGCCACATGACTGAATCATCTGTCCAAGATCTCTGATGTGGCAAATCTTCAAGCTGTGGTTGATTCTCCTGACTCATCCTCACATCTAGCTTTGAACAAATGCTCTGAAGATGACTCTTCAGTCCTGAGAAAGGACATGGCCTCAATTGAGGGCTGTTTCTTTATGAAGCAAGATGACATGGGATTTACCACAAACATGGAGAAATGGGAACTCGAGTTTGGTTTCTCGCTATGTCCATCTATTAGGATAATTACTTTGTTCTTGTGTCTATATACAAACAAATGGAAAAGCTTTATAAGAATTATATGTGGGCATTATCTCTTATGCAAACACATCATTAACAGGAAAAATTATGGGAAAGAAGATTGGTTAAGAATACGAAGTGATTCATACTTGGCTTTGGAAAAGCTAGAGATCCTAACATATAAACAAATACTGCTCTATTTTGTTATTTAGTAGTCACATGTGTGATTTTCATTGTCTAATTAAATTATAGACTCCCTGAACATCATCATCACTTATTCTTTGTTTGTACTCTTTGCAGTGCCTTAGTACAGGGCAAACAGAGTGGAAATGGTGAAATTGTTTTTGTATTGAAATAAATACTTAAAAATGAATCTGGGTCTTAATTCCTGATAAGGCATATGTTCTAAAACCACTTCCTCTGCATCCATGTATTTGACCTCGAAAGTGATCACAGGCAGGACATGAAGTTGTCCCCTTGTCCTGCATGGTTTGAACCAAATGTCAGCTTTTCCAGGAAGCCTTTCCAGGCTGCTCACTTTGAGGTGGATGCATTTTCTCTGTGTTCTGTACATACTGAATTTGAGGCATTTATCTCACCATTTTAAAATCTTTTTTTTTTTTTTTTTTTTTTTTTTTTTTTTTTTTTTTTTAAGATTTTATTTATTTATTTGTCAGAGAGAGAGAGAGCGCGCGAGCACATGCAGACAGAATGGCAGGAAGAGACAGAGAGAGAAGCAGGCTCCCTGCTGAGTAAGGAGCCCGATGTGGGACTCGATCCCAGGAACGCTGGGATCATGACCTGAGCTGAAGGCAGCCACTTAACCAACTGAGCCACCCAGGCGTCCCTATCTCACCATTTTAATACTGCAATCCCAGTGCTTTCCCCAAGTCTGCTACTCGCTATGTAGTAGGTGCTTAGTAAACTTAAGTGTGTATGACTGGTCCTCACAGTCCTTTTATAAATGACAATTTATTTGTATCTGGAAATATACTCACTTCCCAGTGGAAAAATTTATTTTCAAATGGCCAAACCCACTCTGCACTAATATGGAGTCACTAAAATCCATTAACTCTGATTTAAATACAATGTGAGACAGCTCTTAAAGAGGGAACCATAAGAATTAAACCCAAGTCTTCAGTATGACCATACTGCTGAAATATTGTATATTCTCATCTCCATTGGCTTCTTCCATTCTAGATGGCTTGCGGGAGGCTCTCGCATTCTGTGTGCATGGGAGTGACTGACGGAAAATGAGAAGTCAACAGTTCTGTGATGTATAAATGTGACATTATTTATTTGAATCTCATATAGAGCTGTTATGGAAAGGAACTGCTGCTGTTTGACTTTTGTTTTTATACCTTACAAGTGATAAGACTGCTCGAAGATGTATTTCTTCTCTTTCTCCCTCCTGTCCAGCATCCTCAGTGTCTATGGTTTTCCATTTGTTGCCATGACATATTGATTAAGGTTGAGCTTCCCTGAGACCTTGAAATGACGGTTCTCTCCTCTCCTTTTTCGTTTCTGAGGTAATAGAAATCTATCTCTCAATAATATTTATTAATAATTACATTTTAAACAAAAATGTTTAGATAATTCCTATGCAGCATGTTTGCTGATGTATAAAAGTAACCTCAAATGGGTCTATTGTTTGATTCTCTTTTTAACAGTTATGAGATACTTGATAACTACATTACCATGGCTGTATTCTCAAGTATTTGGGTGTTACCTTTGAATTGTCAGAATGGTTTCCTGAATTTGTATATGTGGTTTGACCTCAGGCCTATAAAGCACAATATAGCCATATGATTTTGGTTCTTAGGATAAGTAAAAAATGGGCTTCTATGTCAACATTCTATGCATTGAGATGAGGGATTTTTCTTCTTCATTTATAAGAGCTAATGATTATAATTGGTAGTATTTTCTTAAAGCATAACAATAGGATGAATGCTAAAGAGTTGTGTTGGTGCAGCTTGCTGTAGCTAAGTTTATGAGTTCTAGCTCTTAATCCCAATGAAATACAATTTTATTTGAGGTAGATCTGCAAGGGGGAGAATGACTATTAATTCTGCAATTCCAAAATAACTAATGTACTTGGTTTGAAGCCAGGTACACTGTGAGTTCTGCATTTAAGTGCTCTTGTGGGAAATACAGAAAGAGGTTTTAACATATGGATTCTCAGAAGAAAATGCAACTGTTCCGTACAAGAAATATTGAGTTATTCTTAGTACTTTTTAATGTGTGGTTGACTGTATATTTTTTGAGTGGTGCCATTTTTAACACTTGGCAATTCAAGCCAAAGGTCTTCATTTCCTGGGGTAATTTTAATAACTTACCCATTCATACAGTAAACATTTAGTAGGGATTGATGGTAATTCCCTGGCTTAATTTGATGAGAAATGCAAGGAAGGTAGAAGCAGGATCTGTCTTCATTGGATTTACAGTACTGTTGCAAAATAAAACTGATACATGCTTTTGTGTGTGTGTGTGTGGGTACAAAATGGTACTGAATCTTCATGTATTAAAAAATTTGGAACAACTCCCTACTGTGCTGTGATATAGGCAGAGGTCTTGTAACACGTGCCTGGGAGGAGTTCACAATCTGAAGGTATATATGTGGGGCAGGTAGCCTGGAAGGGTGATAATCGAGAGATGAGCCAACCATCTGAGCTGGCATGAAAACACTGTGCACCCAGCTACACAGTCTGCCTGTGAGAACTGAGGGGAGGCTTCAGAGAAGAATGGGAGTTTGATGAGGTTCTTGAAAGACACTATAGCCAAGTTGGGTAGGTACACTCATGTGCTGAGAGAGGGCAAAAAAGAAAAGAGGTTCCTGTGGGGTCAGAAAGGCTCCTTTGAGAACTGAGCTACATCTTGCAAGAAGTTTATATATCACAATGATAGATATTTATAATTTCTATTTTTGAATATATGCATGACCAGGAGAGAAAAATGGCAAGGGAGCCCAGGCAAGAAAATTCTCAGCAGCAAAGGTGCAAGACGTGGATAAATGTACACAGAAGGAGAGTGGTCCACTGAAATGCAGGTCCTTTTACTAGAAAGAGATCTACTTAGATGGATTTGAGAATAAACAGGATCTGACTGAAGGGTTGGGTCAAATGAGCAATGAGCAAAGCTGTGTAAAAAATACAAAACATTGCATGTGTGCTAGTTATTCTAGGGTGAAGTATTGTGAATGTTTTAACCAAACTATCAATATACATTGGTTAAATGCATACAGTGGGTTTGAATCAAGACTGTTGCTCCCTGGTTGTATAACCTTGGGCAAATTACCGATCCTCTGTCTGCCTCAGTGTCCTTATCTATTAAAAAAAAGGGTTAAGTCACAGTTCTTACCTCATAGGGTTGTTATGAGGACTAAAAGAGTTGATATTTTTGAGTGCTTAAAAAAAGCCAGCACATTAGTACATATATTAAGTACAAAGATATTCAGTCAGCAATAGAAACTATTATGGGGTCTTAATCAGGGAATGATATAATAAAATAATGTATGAGGCAGTTCATCCTGGTAATGATAGACAGGACGGACTCGAGTTAGGGAAATTTCTGGAGGCTGGAAGATGAGATGGGAGAGATTTCATGGATATCTGGATAAAGACTGTGGGGGCTTGGAGCAGGGTAGAGAAAAACTAAGATCTGAACGAGGACATATTTCAAAGAAAGAAAGAGCTCTTAGAACTTGGGGGAGGGGGTGGACATAGGGATGTGCATTGTTGTAGCCAAAGATGACTCCAGTGTTGAGGTTTTGAGAGACTGGGAAAAGCGTGGTGCCATAGACAACAAATGGGGGGAGTTATGCATGGATGGACCTCAAAGCTTAGTAAATGCAATCTACTGCACTTAGCCTAAATTTGCTCAAATAATAATAATCATTAGCTAGAATTTCATCTTCCTTTGTGCTTTTGTGCAATTCTTTTGCCATCTGTTCTAGGAAAAATTCAGGATGTCATTGCTCCTTGAATGGAAAACAAATTCTAAAAGGAGAGATTCCTTAAAATCTGTATATTCCAAGCATTTAACTAAATTAAAAATAAGACAAAGATAAGGAAGAATTTAACTTTGCAACTGCTTGGAGTTTTACAGAATAAAATCGGAAAAATTATTATTGAAAAATTATTTTTGGTTGGGAATTTTAAAAAAATGAATGAAACAAAATAAAACAAAATAAAAACTAGGTCAAGAAATGACCCCAAGGCAAAGTCTTAAATCTTAAAGGTCAACAGGTCACTATACTTTAAAAACTGTAATTATAGCTCTTAATTCTTCCACAGGCTTACTGTGTCATGTTAAGGTTATTCACTCCCATATACCATGCCCCATAATGTCACTCGAGGTATTCTTATGGCTTCTCCAGGTATTAAAGAAGCTTGATATGTTTTTGTTTCATTAATCTTTTCTCAGAGGCCAGTGATGAGTTCATCTGACTCTTTTCCATCAAGTTGAAAATTCTTTTCAATTAAAAGCTCATCTCTACAGATGGTATTAGCATTAGAAGAGGCCTATTCTGTCTAAAATAACAAATATTGGGATATTTCAAGAATAGCTCTATAAATCATTGGAAATAGAGTTGTGTGTGTGTGTGTGTGTTTAAAATGAGTAAAAGTTGCATGGATGAGAATCTGGCCCCTATGTTTTATTGTTGCTAGAATGGATCAGTTTCATCTCAGGGTCTGGGCAATTCTGTTGCACATTAATGTGAAATATTGTGAATGTTTTAACCAAACTATCAACTATGAAACACTTTATCCAAAACATTGTGATTACAAAGGCGATAATAGAAACAGTTTAAACCAGAAGAGAATGCTCTGTTAAAGAGGACTAGAAAGACCATTTATTGAATAGTATGGATTTCTTCCAAGGCCCTGTGTGCAGAAAGCATGCAATGCGTGAATAATTCATCTAGAAATTCTATCGTGAAGTTGTATCAGTTTCCACAGTAAAACCTGGCCATGGAGGAGGAAAATACATCAACATCTGTGACAAGCTCTATGAAGAGACAGTGGCAAAGCCTTTCAGGCACCAGGAGCAAAGCAAAATATAATAAATTCACTTAAGTGTCAAATTTGTGTCGGCTGAATAATGACACCATATGTCTGGGTTGCTATGTCACCGTAGGCTGCTCTGAAAAAAACACATGGCTTTATAGAAACGGCTGTCAGCCTGGGGAAGAAACCTTGCTGGATACTGCCTTTCTGTCCAAGAAAATGGAGTCTGCCCAGTAAGTGCAGGGTCTGATGATCAGAAATGATTGAGCTTGTTTTGTTTGTTTTGTTTTAAATAGTTTGTCTGCATCTAGACTGAACGTGCTTTTAGACTTGGTGTGTATAGTTAGAGAGGCTGTGCTAGGTGTGTTCCTTCACATCTTTCCAGTGAGTTGGAGCAAGGTTTTGAAACTCAGTTGGCCTCTGTGATACACAGTATCTTTGCATAGCTCCTGGAGCAACCTTCCTTCCGGAACGTTATAGGCATTGTTTCACTAATTGCCTCACAGTATTCCTAGGAGGAATCAAGGACTCGGATATTAGTTTGCTCCTGGGCAACTGAGGCACAGAAATATTAGGGTCACATTCGCTCTTAGGAGACACGATTCTGGAGACAACTCAACATTCTCGATGCCAGCCAGTCAATCAGACATGGCGGCCACTGGAAAGGGGGTTTGTCCTTCCCTTCTGGGCCTCTGCTTCCATTCTTCTGTCATACTCAGTGCTGGCCGGATGCCCACTTCATGGCTGCTTCACCAGCCCAGAGCTCCTGCTCAGCAGCTATGTGAGTGGGGACTCCACAGAGTGCACAATAGGATGCCATTACCAGAGTCTGTGTGCTTGGACACAGACCCTAATGTCTGGCAGGTATGTTCTGGGTCACAGCTCTGACCAGCCTGGGGCTGTCCTGAGCCCACAGGGTCACTACGACACACACCAGCATTTGCAGCCCCATCTCAGTTGCATACAGTGGCTTTATCAGTGCCTTGATTTTCTACCACTATTAGTCCAATGGTACATAAAGTAGGTTGTGACAAAAAGAAAGCACTTGGAATGGGTGTTTTAATCACAAGGGCATAGGCTGAACCTGTGAATGGATCTGTTATAAGGAATATTGCATGTGTATTCATTCTCCATGGAAGAGCCTTCCCCACTCCCAAAGAATTTAAAAACGCTAAATTAACTTTTAAACAGTGATGATTTTAGGAGTGGTTCTCTCCCAAATGGGGACTATCTGAATCACTTGGTAAGCTTTTGTGTGTGTGTGTGTGTGTGTGTGTGTGTGTGTGTGTGTGTGTGTGTATAACCTTGGAGACACTAATTTGTTGGATCTGGAGCCATAGCTGGGGATTAAAACACAAAAAGCAAGAAAACCCCTTCCCCAGGTGAATCTGATGTGAAGTTAATGATTCTTCTGAGGCTTGCACATGCCCTAGTTCTTCTCGCCTTGCCCCTCAGGAGCATAAAACCTCAAGTGCAACATGAAACAGATAAAAAGGATTTGCAGTTTCCTGACCAGACAGAGGTGTTTCCCATTCAGCAGGAAAGGTAAAGAAATGAAGATCGTATAAATGCAGGGGTTTAGACCCAACTGGAAAAGCGAAGTTTCAGGTACATAAGCCTGGGAGACACCGTAGCTAGGATGGCTCTGACTGGTTCCCTCCGTCCACCACCATCCCAGGCATTTGCGGTGACAACCCAGTTCCCTGTTGGCTGCTTTACCCTCTCTTGAAATCAAAGAGCAGAGCTTGTGCTGAGACAAGATGGCCACAAATTCAGAAGGGGAGGCCTATTTCTCTACCACCTGGAACCAGGCTGAACCTGTGACTGGATATGTCAGAAGCAATGTGGTCTCAGGTCTTAGTCGACACGTTCAAAAAGACTGGTTGCTTACACTTCTCTCTTCCAACACTAACTCTGAGTTTCTCCCTCTTCAAACCCAACTGCTCCCTTGACAAGAAGCCTGAATTACAAGGAGAGGCTGTATGTACAGCGTTTTGTTCAATGGTCTTAGCCAAGCTGCTGGCCAAGAACCAGAATCGGTGGTCAGTTGTGAGAGTGAAGCATCCTGGGCGTTCCAGCTCTGCCGAGCCCCAGGTAACTGCAGCCCAGTCAACACTGCATGGAGCCGAGGTCCCACACAGGTGCGCCCGGTCAACCCCCAGGATCACAAGAATTAATAAGACGGTCGGTGTTATTGCTGTCAAGTATTGGGGCAGATTGTCAGGCAGCCACAGACAACTGAATGAAGGATCAGTGTGTTCTCCAGTCCACAGACAACTGAAGGAAAAAAAAAATTGATCAAAATTCAAATTCCCACACAGTATTTCTGGTCATACTTTCACCTACCATGTGGCAACTCCATGCCCCTGGGATTCTTCCCAGGTAATTTCTCTAAGGGATATCTGGAGCATATGATCTGTGAACTGGACCATTTGGCCACTGTGTGGTCCTGGGGTTATATTTTTTATTCTTACTCTGATGACACGTCTGCTCTCAAGTGACATCACTTTACTGTGATGACACTGAGTGGTAGCCCTGCCCCTGTGTCCCTAAAAGCAGCATTGCTGTTGATGGCCGTGATGATGAAAGATGACCACGGGCCTGTCGACGCCCAGAGGGGAAGGCCCTGAAATCCATATCAAGGTGCCATCTCCATCAGTAATGTGGCCACTGGTGCCACCGTGGCTGATACTCTGGGTTCGTAAGGTCCCCTGGGGATTTCAGGAAACAGGTCATGATTGCAATTGGTGATGTAAGTGCTCATATCTTCATACTTAATAATTGTTTGTTCAATTAAAATAAAGAGTTGAGTCATTCTGTTTAGATTTTTTATTATCTAATTTTATTTATCTAAATGAAGAATTCTGTATCAGTGTTGCTGAAGTTGGAACATTTAGCCTTCAGAGAGACTGACAAGACTGATTGCTATAATAGGATGAGGATACTTCTCAGTCAGGTTTTCCTCAGCAGGAATGAATGCTTTATTTGGGTGAGCTAAAGTATTTGTGTCGCTTTTTATTTTCAATAATTTGAGTAAGGGAAGAAAGATTTTCCTCTTCAGACTCTACTGATAACCATAACAACATCCCAGCCTCACAAATAGGAAATACGTAAGACACGATGAGTGGAAACCCAGAGGAGAATTGATTGGAATCCCTAATGTAGTAATTAGGTAAATGTTTGATATCACACTTAAACACCAATATCTTGGAATTATTTCTGGCAGATGGTTTTATGTACTCTCTTTTTGTCTCTTCCAAAGGGACCATGTCTCCCTTCAGGACTGAGGTTGGAACAGATAGAAGATATTTGAAATGTAGGATCATTAATTGAAAATATGCGGATAAATACAAATTTAATGAGATAGGAAAATGGGGGAACAGGAGGGAATGAAGAAACCCTGAGTAAGAAGGTATCAAGGCGGAATTGTCTTCTAGTTTATGTTGTAGGACAGCTTGATTCTCATGCTTGTGGTTTTGGGAAATTGAAGGAAAGGAGACAGTCCATGTTTCCTGGGCATCTAGGCATCAAGAGATTAATGGGGAAGTAAAGGGGGACATTTATGCTTGAAATAGAACCCTCTTTTGATGTTCTCCCTTGAGATACTAAGAGAAACCAGATCAGAAAATGATTCTCCTGACTGATTAGGGTACTTCCTATAGTAATGTGATGATTGGACAGTGATTAATCCCCTGTGCCACTGATGCATTTTCAGTGTCACGAAACATCTTAGAAAAGCCAAAAAGAAGTGACTTCCACACATTTTTTTAAACGAAAAAATAAAGTTTTGAGGTCTTTGTTCAGAAAGTCAAACACTAATGTTGGAGAATCATTGCTAAATATTTCTTGAAAGTAAATTGAGTTCCTCTGAGTTATGTTAAACTTGGTAATTTTCATAGTAGAGTATAAATAGGTCCTCACTTAGTTAACTTGGCTGTTTTTCCTCATAATGAACATCTGGTTAAATTCTTATATACAAATGTGAAAGAATTATATTTTTTGGAGATACTGTTCTAGGAATCCATTTGACACTTGGAACTCTCTTTAACCTGCCCAAGATGTTCTGATAACTCTCGAATTTTGAGACTCACTTTGTCAGACACATTGGCAAGAGGCCCATGCTTGAGGACTAGACCTTTTAGATGCAGGACCCCTTAGCCAATTTGGAAGATTTTGAATTTTTGTTGGAACAATGAAGTCGAGTTCTAAACCCTTTCCCCACATGTTATAAATATTAACAATGAAGGTAATGTGGGTGGTGGAGACTTTTTTTTCGAAATGTGGATTTCAGTATTGGCTGAGATGATAATAAAGTCATTCACTGAGAAACAGAAGAGGAGGTTGTTCTAATTTTACATTTGCCTTATTTCTCAAGAAGGGAAAAGGAATAAGAAACAGCTTCTGCATAGTAATCAAGTTTATAGAGTCAATACTAATGGGTATAATGGGTTAGGCCAAATTACACAAGTATTTATAGTTTGAAATTTTAAGAAGGTACATTGCTTAGTCGTTAAGGAGGCAGGCTTTATGGTCAGAGTCCCTGGGCTTAAGCAATGCCTGGCCACTTCCAAGCTCTGTGAACCTGAGACCTACAGAAGAGAAGCAACTTGTCCAATTTTTTCTCCTTAATGCCAGATAGGTTAATAATAATACTTAACTCATGAAGTAGTTGTGAAGATTTATTTTAGTTCTTGGTTTCATATCTTGAGCAAAATAATAAGTGCTCAATAAATACTAGTGGTTGCTAGCATTATGCCTGAGTAGAGAAAAGTACCCATAAGCAAATTTATGCAGTCATGGAGAAAAAGAAAAATAATTCTTTGTTCACATTTTCTAATCTCTTTTAGATACTAAAAAGGAGGATGAAGGAATAAGGAGAATCTCCATCATTATGCATGTAACTTTAATGAATTATTCCTTAAATGAGAATCTTACTTATAATCCTTAATATGCTGGCTAATGGTGTAACTGCTTTTATACCATTCCTTGAATAGACACTGTGCTAGAACACCTCTTTTAGTCTGCTGAACATGGAAGGTTCCCTACCATCCCTTTCCTTTTAGTAAAGGGAAGATGTTCTGTGCACACTGAAAACATTTGTGGCTACAGAGTATCTTGCCTCTGCTACTTGGCTGGGATCACAGAAGCACGGTATGAAGCAATCAGGCACAGCAGAATGCACTCCCAAATTTGGCAGAAAATGTGTCACTTCTCAAGGCAAAAATAAGAAGAGAAAACATCACGGATGAACCTGTTGTCTGCACATCTGCAGAAGTGAGTCCTCTGACTGGAGCCTAATTGTGCCCTGCCAGTGAAGTCAGTGTGTTTCCAAATTGCTTTGTAGAGGAGATGCAGGAGGTCTCCCAATCTCACTCAAGCCCTGGACTGTCTTCCTGAGTCCTGGCAAAGTCATCAGGATGGTTTGTTATTGTTGTTGGCCAGCGATGCTGCTGTAATCTGGATATTGCTCTATCATTTAGGGATGATGGTGATTTACCTAAATTAAAAAAAAAAAAAAAAGATTGGGAGTCTCATTTATCAGAGTGCCAACACTGACCAAAAGACTGTTCTTCTTGCTGTTTTTGAGACGTATTCCTGGAAATGAAGTTGGGAGGTACAGGTCATCGCAACTTGACAGTACCCATTAGCGTCACTTAAAAAAAAATTATTTATTTATTTATTTGACAGAATTAGAGAGAGATCACAAGTAGGTAGAAAGGCAGGCAGAGAGAGAGGGGGAAGCGGGCTCTCTGCTGAGCAGAGAGCCTGATGTGGAGCTCGATCCCAGAACCCTGGGATCATGACCTGAGACAAAGGCAGAGGCTTAACCCACTGAACCATGCAGGCACCCCCCATTAGCATCACATTAAGACTGCATTCACTAAACTGTCTTTTCAGTGTAATTTAGATTCCCATGCAACTCTTCTTCTGGAGGCAAGAATGATCTGATCACACTCAAGAACCACTTTGACCCTTTGGAATTTCCATTTATCACTGTGAATGAATACATTGGTGTTTTGAATCAGTTTCATAGGTATTTGGCTAATGTCCGTTTTTAGAAGTTCATTACTCTGGGTCGAGAGGAAATACACACACGCACACACTATATCATGTTGCCCAGCTGGACCTAGCATGGGCTACACTGGACCTTTTCAAGACGCAGCCACGCAGGGTCAACCTGGGACCTGCATCCGTCTTCAACCTTTCTCCCCTTGCTGCTAAAGACTGGATCAGGGAAATAAAACCTACCTTTCTTGTGCCCACTAACTATAGGGTTATACCCCACTCCCACTGGGCCAGGCAATGTTCTGATTCTTCATAAATTGGCAGAGAATGGGAAGAAAGTAATTCTAGGGACTGAGGAATTAGCGAGATCCTGTGAGGCTTCCTATGCTCAGCTCTAATTATGATGTCATTGGCACAACGTCATTGGAGAAGCCACTTGATTTGTGCTGTATTTTTTGGGCTCTAATCCAATTCCATTAAAAGCTGGAGATGAATTTTTATTTCTCACATCTCAGATTCTTGGCAAATATCCAGAGACATACACTATCAACACATAGTCACTATGTTTGTTTAAAGTCTGTCTTATTCAGTGTGGTGATACAGGGCTGACTGCTAAGGAAATAGGTCTGATAACTATAGAAAGGGAAAGCATATAATAAAAATACGGCTAAAATTTCAACTCCTCCTCATCTCCATGCCATTTGTTACTTAACATTTCGAATCTTAACGTGGTTATAAAAATTCGTATACTAGAAGAAATAAACCAGCTGCCAAAGTCGTTGGGGCCCAGATAATAAAAAGTCTTAATTAGACATATCCTGTTTGTTCTCAAAATCTAAAGTAAATATCAACTATTTTTGACTTTCCTGTTTGGCTTAATTCATTGAGAAATATTGTCAAAGGAAGTCCATATACTTTTTGAGAACCAGGTTTAAATGAGTAACACTTTTCCTTGCCTTAAAAAAAAGCGCCAACCAAAACACAGCCTTGCAAGGTCAAGCTTTGCTGACAGAAGCTGCCCTCTGCTTTACCTGTGAAAAACAGCCTCTGATTGTCCCAGCCAGCCCCCAAAACGCCCTCAGGCACCAAACCTGCAGTCCCAGAAACCACTAACAAGGTGATTTCTCTTCACTGACACTCCCTTCCCCTTTGCCAGAAATGTAAAGAGGATGAGCTACCTCATAAACTCCTGGCTACCTTTGCTCCCCCTGAAGTCACAAGTTCTTTGTTTATCTTTTCTTTTTGAACCCTGGGAAAAGTCTATCAAAGTGGTCTGCTCTGCCAAAAGTCTGTGCACTTAGGACCTGGCGCTGTGACAAGTGCCTGCAGAGAAGAGAAAAGATTTCAGTGTTTCTTAGTGTTATTTTCTCCCTTGAGATGTTTCCAGAGACTTGAAAGGAGGGCTGAGCTGAAGAGCCGATTAAACTTGCTCCTATTAAAAGTGAAAGTCGATGGGAACGACCAGCTCTCTCCGCCTCCACCCCCGACGCAGCGACCCAGGTGACGGGGATCACTTATAGCAGAAATGAGAGCCGGGCAAGACCCGTCCAGCCCTCTCTCCGCCCTTTCCCCTGGCAAGGGCAGAACTGTTTCCTGTGGTCTCTCTCACTGAGTCTGGTTGAATTTTAAAACATGCTTCAGGAAGACAGTGCCCCAAATTTCCTCTGGGAGTTCTCTCCACAGAGGAAAACTTGGCTAATATGTTAAAGATTTCTTTGAGTTAGGCTCATCCCATTATTTTGAGACAGTCCTTGCCTCCTCTGTGCTTTGTGGTCTTATGAGATGATTCAGTTCTCCACTTTCTCCACATCTGAGGAGGAGAACTGTATCATCATCAAAATACTGTTTGGAAAGACTAGAAGGCTGGGGCCAGAGAGAGTGTTTACACCACCCACTCCGCGTAGCTTCGACATTTCTTCAGAAAGCTCCACTTTTTCCAAAAATCTAGAGAAAGCATTTGCGAAACTTGAAGTTGGCTTGTTCTGTTGTGGAGGTGCCGTGGCCCAGAACCTAGAGAAAAATCTGGGCTCTGTAGCCTGTGCTGGGCCCCGAGCCTAATGGGACTGTCTGACATGAATCCTTGACCAAACTGAGAAGGTCAGGAACGTTTTCCAGAACACTCATCTCTACTTCTGAGGCCTTTCTCCCACTTCCAGGCTCCCGCAGGTGGTGTCGGCATCACTCTGTGGCTCCTCTGTCCGGTGTCCTTACCTTCGCTCATTCTTTCTAAAATTGTCACCTTGGAAAGCATTTGCCGGGCCACCAGAAATGCTGAGCTATTGAGGGGATCCCCCTTCTCCCTGGGCACCTCAGGTTATTTACCTTTAATAGCGAATACCGCCTTTCAACCGTGGGAGTACTTTTCCAACTCCAAGATTCCAGATGCCTGGAATAGAAATGCCATTTGTGGATCATTTTTTTTTCCTCTGTGGAGGCACTGAGAAGAGGACTTATCAGAAATCTTCCGATGTCACGCCGTATTAAGAAAATGATAGACAACATCTGAGAGCCAAGGGATGTATTTATTTAACGGAATCTTTACTTCTGCCTGTTAGGTGGTTGATGTTATGGTTCATACTTTATGGGAAGCTAACTAAGTCTTGTGGAGTCTAAGACACTTTCCCCAGATAACACAGTCAGAAATGGAATTGGGTTTGAACTTACGTGGTCAGACTCCCAAAGCCGTCTTTCCAAATCACCATGTAATTTTTAGTAGTGGGAATGGTAGTGAAGCTAATGATAGCGGCGAACACTGATGGAGGGCTCATGCACCAGGCCTTGCGGCAAACCCTTCATGTGTGTTATTCTATTGCATCCCGAGAGTTATCCCATGAGGTAGGTAGTTTTAATATATCTCCTTCCTATATACAAGGACAGTGGAGCACAGAGAGGCAAAGGTTATGTTCATTTGATATCCTATATCTCACTTAGGGGTGTATTCTAGGTTACATAACTATTCAGTTGCACGGCTGCGGATTTGGACCCAAGCAAAGTGACTGTAGAATCTGTACTCTTCCCTGCCTTCCTTGATGACTCTATCTTTATCTCCACAGAGACAGAGGTAGCCCTGCCATCCCAGTAACCATTCACATGTAGGCCTTCACACATGGCTTTAGAAGCTGGTCTACTCATAATTTACCGCAGAACTCCCTTACCCGATAAAGACGCAGCACCCACAGGAGGCAGCAAGAGGACAGAGTGGAGTTCCAGTCTTACCCATCAATTTTTAGGACCATCCAACCCGTCATTTCTGTGTTCTCTTATGTAATTACATATGTTCCCGCTGCAGCCAAATCTCTCTCTGAAGTTTATTGTCCTCCACTCTATGGAAAACAATGATCTGACAGTCAACCAAATGCTGCATTTCAAAAGGTCGTCTGAATAGACACAACATTGGTCAGTGCTAAAGAAAGAAGGTTTAGATGTTTTAAGCAGAGAGAGGCAGAGAGCAAGACAGAGAGAGCCAGGGATAGAGAGAAAGAGAGATTGTGGCAGAGTGAGGGACTCTAGCTTGAAAGTCAGCTGGAATATAGATGCCAGATGTCTATCCCCCAAGGGACCGAGAAGCCACCCAGGAGAAACATTGACCCGAGGGTAGAAGGAACTAGGCAAGGTGCTCGTCCAGAACAAAATCTGGTCACTAGTTGAGAAGACATGATGGCCATTCTGAGTATGGCCTGGTGTATTTAGAAGGCTGCAAGTAAAAATTTAAAGAACATTCCGCATAGTCTGCAACACTGTAGCATAAATAACACTGTTTGATTAGTCACGCATAGAGACGGGGAAAAAAAATTCTTTCTCATTTCCCCACTTCCCCAGCATTTAGCATTCCTGAGTTCATTGTGTTGCCCGTGACCAAAGTAGTCAGTTCGTGGATGATCGAACAATCCAACGGGAACCACTACTTGGTCTTTTTGTGAAAGCAACCAGTAGGAAGGAGAGCTTATTACCTCAGGGACTGAAATCTGGGAGGAGATTCCCTCTTGCTGCTGGTGGCCATCTTTTCATTCACCGAGAAGGATGACAGATCTGAGAGAGACATCATTTGAGCCTTTGGATTAATATCCCTTCCAGCTTCCATCAGTCTGATTTGGATTTTCTGAACTTGCCACCCAGAGTTTTCACAGTGAGGTTGCTAGTGATGGATTGGGTCATCTTTCAAGCTAGATTTGTCAGGGAAAACCTCTTTAAGCATCTGAAAGTCTATGGATCGAGGTGATAACAGTGTTCCGTTTCCCAGGGAGGAGGTTAGAGGTGAATACATTTTTTTTTTTTAAGATTTTATTTTATTTATTTGACGGAGAGAGAAATCACAAGTAGGCAGAGAGGCAGGCAGAGAGGGAGAAGCAGGCTCCCTGCTGAGCAGAGAGCCCAATGTGGGGCTCAATCCCAGGACCTTGAGATCATGACCCGAGCCGAAGGCAGAGGCTTAACCCACTGAGCCACCCAGATGCCCCAAGGTGAACACATTTTTAAAGAAACAATTATTTCTTTGTTAATAGGAAAATAGTATGTATACAATGTCAACTTTTCCTAAAATTGTGAGACAGTCAGCTGATCACACTGCTTCTTTGTCTTTAGCCACTCAGTGTTTGAGGTGTAGCATTTGCTCCTCTAAACTCCCAGGGATAATTTGTGAGAGATCTCACAGATGGGCTTTTGAACTTACACACACCTCATTTGTCTTCCTCCTATGAGGTGGGGTTTCGCATCTCTTCTAACCCAACGTATTTCCAAATTCTCTCATCTTATGGGGTCAATTGCAGAAGTATTTGTCAAATAAAATAAAGAATTTATTGTGGTATCTGCAAAGTAGGAGGTGATGGGGACTAATAGCTTCCAGAGGCAAGAAGGTGTTCTCCAGAGACAGGAGTGAGGAGAATCTGAGTGTGGGACCTGATCCGTTTTCCTGGCGTATTTACCTCCTGCTCTCAAACACACTCGGGCCATTCATGGGAGAGGTAAAACGGGAAGCTTTTCTTTGAATGAAAGCCCCTCAGGTAGGCTGGAGGCTCCCCTTCCACCCAAGTCCTCTTTGTCCACTCTCTGGCTGCTGTACTTCTGGAGAGCAGCAAGAATTGCCTTTGAGAGGGAGAGAAGGGGGTAGAACGGGGCCCTTAAAATGACTGAATTTACTAGCTACTCTGAATTGGCTTCCTGTATTTCATACTGGGGGAAAAAAAATTCAGAGCAAGTGACAAAAAGCTACTTCTGCCTTTTTGAATACCCTCAGGGGGGCAGGTTTCTAACCTTTCAAAAACTCTTTCAAACTGAAGCTTAAAGAGAATGTATATGTACTCTTGTGTGCTTTCCACACAAATTCTGCTTTTAATGTTAGTTGCATGTGGATTCAGTTCTCCTGAAGGTGCATCTTTGTGTTTATTGTGGGTCAGAAAATGAGTAATGCTGGCTATTGAATTCAAACTGTCCACCGCCTAGCACCGTGCCTGGTGTTAGCAATACTGTTGTGTACTTAAACATTTATCAATGTTGGTTTTGGTCTTTGGTTGGGCTCCTATCACACATACACACAAAAGCCCCAATAATCAATAAGAGTGTGGAAGGAAAGTTTGGAAGATGGTGGGTAGGTTTATGGAACAGATGATGGTCATGGCTTCGTGGGTGTATTCTTTACCTTATCTACCAAATAATCAAGTTGGATTCATTAATTACATACAGCTTTTTGTGTGTCAAAAAAGATCAAACAGGCCTATTCTACTCAAAATGGAATTCTTATTTTTTTTTAATTCTAAAAATAGTGATGGTTGCTTCAAATTTACTGATCAATGTGTATTCCTAGCAGCAGAAATTGGAAAAATGTGGTGTGTTTCTCTGAACAGATATATACGCATCTTTTCTCTGTGTTCCTCTCAGGTGGGCCATTCATGTAATACTAAATAGCCACATTCTATTAAATAATGCACTCTTGGGGCACGTGGGTGGCTCAGTGGGTTAAAGCCTCTGCTTTGGCTCAGGTCATGATCCCAGGGTCCTGGGATCGAGCCCCGCATCAGGCTCTCTGCTCGGCAGGGAGCCTGCTTCCTCCTCCCTCTCTCTCTGCCTGCCTCTCTGCCTACTTGTGATCTCTATCTGTAAATAAAATAAATAAAATCTTTAAAAATAAATAAATAAATAATGCACTATTAATATTTTGGCCCTAAGATTTTGGTAACTTTGTCTTTTATTCTTCTTATAAATTTTTAGACATATCTCAAAACATAAAATCTATAGAGATGAAAGAACAGAAAATAGTATAATGAACTACCATATACATAAATGAGATTTAGTATATAATTTGCTCCATTTTTTTATATGAAAGTTCATTACAGACCTATAACCTGTCACATTCCAAACCTCAATATTTACTTCCATTTGAATCCCTAAAATAATTATTTTTCCATAATAATGCTAGTGTCATCACACCTATAAAAATGAACAATTCTTACCAACAAATATAAGCGATAAAAGTATTTTTAATTTTATGAAACAGTAAAAATATTTGAACATGTTCAGTTTTTATGTTCATACCCAGAATCATCTAGAAATGCCTATCTCCATCATCAGGGAGTAGTTTTGTTTTTGATATTTGGTAAGACTTCGATACCATATTATGGCCTAAAACATTTCTTGTGTTTTGTCTTAGAAGTTTCATTGAAAAGCTCATTGAATGAATCTGTATCAGGTTTTTCGCTCACATTCTTTAACATAATGTTTTCTTGTTCAAAATACATGTGTTTTGGCACCGTGAATAATCATTTATTCCTTTACATTTTTTTTTTTTTTTGTAGGAATTGATGGCTTACTGTGGGAACAGCTGAATCCTCTCTCAAACCATAGTCCCGGTGCACATGAGAACAGATGACACATTAAACTGTTTCCATTCTGTGGGGTTTAAGTCACTTAGATGGTTAAGTATAAGAGTTACAGGGTTAGACTTTCATAGGTCTCTCTAAGGACTTTGTTAGAAGCCATTTGTTTTCACAGTGTCTGTAGATGCTTTATAAGGACAATGACTAACAAGTGACCAACACAGAAAGTCATCTTGGACACAGAGGGAGCTCTAGAATCCATATGGAGGATGTGCTGACTTCTGGATTGCATTTTACTCTATGAACTTGGGCCAATCAATTGACTTCTCTGAGCTTCAGTTTCTCAATTTGTTAAATGGAGCAAATCGCAAAATTATAGGAATTACAAAAAATACAAAAATTATTCTGCAAATAGTACTCTCTATTGGCATAAGGTGATAGCAGGTGTGCTATGGGCTGAATTATATCCTCTCAAAACTCATATGTTAAAGCCCTAACTCTCAATGTGGCTGTATCTGGAGATAGGGCTTTTAGGAAGTAATTAAGGCAAATAAGTTCATAAAGTGGGGTCATCATCTAATAGGATTGGTGACCTTAACTCTCTTTTTTTTTCTGTACAGAAACACTGAGGGAAGGCAAGTGACACCACAGCAAGATGGTGGTCTCCTGAGAGCCAAGAAGAGCACTTTTGTCAAAATCCAACAAATGCTGATGTCCTGATCTCAGACTTCTAGCTTCCAGAACCAAGAGAAAACAGATTTCTGGTGTTTAAGAAACAAAGTCCAAGGTATTTTGTTATGGTAGCCTGAGCTGACAATACAGGGTGTGAGGGAAGAATGCATCCTATGGGTGGTAGCTTCCCCTGGCTTTCAACTCAAAGAAGATCAGGAGAATGGGTTTACTTTTTAGTAAGAGGAAAGTTAGACTAGACATTGCATAGCACATAGAGGAAGAACACTGATCAAGAATGATGAGCTTCTTGGGACGCCTGGGTAGCTTAGTGGGTTAAGCCTCTGCCTTTGGCTCCAGTCATGATCTCAGGGTCCTGGGATAGGGTCCCGAATCAGGCTCTCTGTTCAGCAGGGAGCCTGTTTCCCTCTCTCTCTGCCTGCCTCTCTGCCTACTTGTGATCTGTCTGTCAAATAAATAAATATGCTCTTAAAAGAACTATTAAAGAATGATGAGCTTCTAATTGAGTTTCTAATCTTGCCTCAGTCAAGATATGTGAGGGCATGCAAATAAAGATGAAAGTCTTTGGGATCTCAGTTTCCTCACTTCTAAAACAGGGAGATTTTAACAAAATGACTTTCAATGTCTTTCTTTTTTTTCTTAGAGGTTCTTTGAGCTCCATGATCTTTATTGCCTTCCTGTGATGAAATAATGAAATGCTTGAGAGCTATTTGGGAAGACTGTGGAGGTGTGTACCTTCTAAATCACACTGAAGCTCCCCGGCTTTGCATCATACGTACTACATAGCTGGAGGTAAACGTGCTAATTTCTCTTTGGAGTTCTCTCCCACCATCAGGGTTTTCAATTCCTGGTCTTTATTTATTATTTTTTTTTAATTTTATTTTTTCAGTGTTTCAAGATTCATTGTTTATGCACCACACCCAGTGCTCCATGCAATACATGCCCTCCTTGATACCCACCACCAGGCTCACCCAACCCCCAACCCCTCCCCTCCAAAACCTTCAGTTTGTTTCTCAGAGTCTAAAGCATGAGAGACTATGGTCTTTATTGTAAATAACAGATAGAGTTTATAGATAAATACAATGGATTTCTACATTCGAAAGACAGAAGTTGTCAGGAAACTATTGATCCAAGTAAACGTATGCTAAATTTTATTTAACACTTTGTTTTGCTTATTTTGAGCCAAACTTTGTCACAGTGATTGTGAACACACACACGCACCTCCACTGCCGTGGGTTGAGTGGTGGCCTCTCAGAAGATCTATCCACCTGAAACATGTGAATGTGACCTTATTGAGAAAAATGGCCTTTGCATATGTAATTAATTAAGGGTCTTGAGACGATAGTACTCTAGATCACTCAGGAGAGCCATACGTCCAGAGACAAGTGTCTTATAAGATACAAAAGAGAAGACACAAAAGGACAGAAGGCCATGTGACCATACAGCCAGAGACTGGAATGATGTGGTCCTAAGCCAAAGAAAACTTAGAGCCACAAGAGGCCAAGGGAGCGTTTTCCTCTGGAGCCATCCGAGGGAGCATGGCCCCGCTGACGTCTTGATTTCATACTTCTGGTCTCCAGAGCTGTGAGAATAAACTTCTCTTGTTTTAAGCCACTTAGTTTCTGGCAATTTGTGGTGGCAGCTCTAGGAAACTCATACACATACTCTTTATTACCCCTAACTTCTATTATATACCATTTCCCAGCAAATACATTAACTAGATTTGAAGAATTGTTTTAAAGATTTTACTGATTTGAGAAAGAGGGAGCAGAAGGTGAGGGAGAGGGAGAAGCAGACATGCTAATGGCAGGGAGCCTGCCATGGAGCTCGATTCCAGGACCCTGAGATCATGACCTGAGCAGAAGGCAGAGGCTTAACTGACTGAGGCACCCAGGTATCTGTGGATCTAAACAATGTTTGCATCTTACAGAACACAAGTGTATTTCTAGAGTTAAATACCTAAGCTATAGATGATTCTGGCACTGAAGGGTGAAGAGCTATCAGCATGTCAATGCGCTTTTGGTTGATTATTGAGAGCAGTCTCCTAGGTAATCAGACTGAACTCAGTTTTGAAAGTTGGAAGGGGGGCATGAAAGTTGAGTGAGGGAACAGCTTTTAGTGTAAGCAGAATTTTTCAGTCTCCGCACTATTGGTATGTTGGGCCTGGTAAGTCCTCATTGTGTCATGTTGTGGGGGCTGTCCTGTGCCTTGCAGGCTTCACGCATCTCTGGCTTCACGCAGGCCAGTGGTACTCCCCCACCCAGTAACTGGGATGACCAAAAATGTCTCTACACATTGCCAAGTGTCCGCTGGGGGAAAAGTCACCCCTGTGGGACAATTATTGGCTTAGGAGATGACCAAAGTATAGGCTCTGTGATAAGGATGAAAAAAGTACCTGTGGAAAATACGAGAATATTAAAATCCATAGGATTTTCTCTGGAAAGCCATTTTCCTAGCAATAGTAAATGGCTCTCTTTAACCCAAAATAAGAGTAGATCTATATGAGAAAAGACCCATCATATCTAAGATTATTACCATCCCTGATCATTTGTAATGTCAAAGACGATCTTCTTGTGACTGAAGAGAATTTTCTCAAGGTGCAAAATGATATATATGTACAAATATGTGTATGTATACACACATACATTCCTGTGTTTATACATATATGTGTATACAGATATAGGATTATATCTATAGACACATGTGTATGCAAGCATGTGTATACTAGATGCTTATTAACAGAAGGATACAAGAGTTTCATATACTGCACTGTCTAGCTTGGGAATTCTGAAGTTTCAGAGTAGAACGAATGGTTTCTAAAGATGATGAAGTAGAATAAAAGCTTTCAAGAAAGGTCTGTCAGAAAGGGCTACAAGTCACCTTGGTATAAGTGGACTGAATGGGAACAGTAGTGTTGCTATAGTTTTCAAAAAGCCCTCATTTCTCACAAATCTAAGATTCACCCAGCTAATATGAAAACAGAATTATGTTATTTTGTTCTCTACAAAGTGCTTATTACCTATTTGGAACTCTGTGATCTTTACCATGAACTTGTGTGAGTCACACAGTGAGAGTCCTCTGTTTGCTTCTACACAGTCGCCTGATGGGCTTTAGAAGTCATGCATAATTATAGTGAAGGGAGCTTTCTCAAGATACGCTTGTGGTAAGCTTGGCTTCTTCTACTTCTAGAAAAATGTTCACAATGCAGGAAGAAAGTTTCCTTTGACAATATCTGAAGTCTTCTTTAGATTAGAGAAATATTTGTCTTTACCTTTAAAATATACATTTCAAAGGATGCAGACAGACCAAAAGTTGCTAAGGGCAGTTTCCTGGCTTGGGAGTTGGACTGAACTGGCTGATCTAAGGGTTCACTGAGATCCCATTAGAATGACACCACTTCCCAGAGACAACAGGAATCATGAGGTAAGTTCTGGAAACAAATCAAAGATTTTTGTGGAGAAACTCCTGTGGTCCCACCAAGCAAGAAAAATTGTAGGGAGTATCTTTTTGAAACTGATTTTTTAAGTGGAGGGTCATAAATCATAAGTGTTTCCACAATAGTCTACAGATTTTATGAATACTTAGATTTTAATTAACAAGAAGGCGACGAGCATAGAGATGTAGGAGAAGCACATCAGGTCAACAAACAGCTAAAAGGTTTTCTTGCCCAGGGTTATTTCCCTTTTGAGAGAAACATATTTTTTCTCAGAGAATTCTTTTTCTGCTAGTAGCACCATTCTCATTTTTGGTATTATTAGCAACTTGCCTGGAGTGGGAGAAGGGCAGTCACCTGAGACTGTGGTCCCACTTGGAGCCGCCTTTCACATACATGTAGTTTGAGAAAAACGTCTGTTGCCTGAAACAATTCTTCAGAGGCCCATTTCTGGTTACAAAATGCAGCAGCATGCTTTTGAGGGAACCGGCACCTGCTTCTTGGCCTGAGGCCCAAGGCAACATGGCGGAGCCCCTTCATTGCCAGCGTGGCGACCGCAGTGTGGATGTCGGTGGCGTGGGCTGGGTTTTTCCACAGTTCAGTGGGATGGAGATCTCATTCCTTACGTATACTTTTGCTTGTACAAGTGCTGGGTTTTGCCCACACGAGCAGCTCCAAACCCAAAAATGTAAGTCTCATTTGTGGTTCCTCTGATGGAACCTGATGGAAAACTTGACCATAAGTACGAAAGAGTCATGTGAAGAAGAAGAAGAAAAAAAGCCTCTGGCACAGAAATCAGGAAATAACTTAAAAGATACATTGCACAACCAACACTTGCTTCCCTGACTTTCACAGCAGCCGGCCATGGTCCATTCAGGGATGTGTGACTGGCAACAGCAGCCACCATCATCACTCTCTGACCTCAATCCCCATCTAGCAATCACTGGTCTCTCAGGCCCTCCTTGCCAGGGTCTGGGGGAGTCTCCCCCTCTCTCTGCCCACCAGGGTCTGGGGGAGTGCCCCTTTCTCTCTTTGCCCACCTTGGATCCTCTCCTGAAGCAGCCTGAGACCCTTTTCTGCCCAGGCAGCTCATGTCACTGGCCCTTTCTACTTTGCTAACATTGGAGCAGGACCCTGCTTTCACCACAGCAGTGTAAGTTCTTATATCCCCTGAAGCAGAATGGCCTTGCTCCTTCCCCATGGAAGCACCATAAAGCCTCTCAAAACTCTTCTGTTGCCCGCCAGTTATACAGGACTAAGAGTAGTAGTAAATTTTTTTGGATATAGATAATTACTGTTTCTCCTATCTTATAGAAGATTACTATGATATTTATGATGATACCGTCCCTCTTCATAGTATTGAAATTCTGCATGGACTCCTCTTTAGAAAACTAAGCTATTGTTTTCAAAGTAACAAAGCCTAAAGCAAAAGGGTGTGTTTAGACTACGAACTCTATACTCCAACCAGAAGGCTCTTCTGGAAAATCTGTAGCATGTTTCTTTCAGGGTGGCTGGTGTTCAGTTTCTGTTTTCAACTTCTGGAAAGCCCTCCTTTAGGGGAAGTTGTAACTGATTTCTTGGGAAGTGGGTCACTGGACCATAAGAGTACCTCCCACCACCTCCTCTCTCATTTAATCACAAGTCTGGAACTTAAACCCAAGTCTCTCACCCCAGAGTCTGTGCTACATTTGCTTCCAAAGTCACCTTCTATTGAACCTGCCTGTGTCAACGGTCTCTACTTTGGAAATAAAATCAATCTGCTTTTCACTTCCCTTTCCTTCTTGCCTTCTACATTTTGAAATAGAAAGCTCATCTATAAGAGATTCTAGGGGCATATAGGGTTGTAGGATGAAGCTGGTGGAGCTTGGCCTCTGGAGACCAACTCACGGCTTTAAATCTCTACTGTCCACTCTAACTCTTCCCACTCTAACTATCCACTTAATCTCTAGGTCTTAGAGTGAAGAGGATTATGTTACCCTGTCATTGTGGGGGTGAACATATTTTATACACAATCCAAGCTAGACTAAGAGCAAGGCACTACGTCTCACCATCACGGTCACCATTAGAGAATGAATTTGCATTTTGTTGTCAAGACTGGTAAAGGGCTTTACAGAGTCAGTGGGGATGGGAAGAGGAGGAGCAAGGTGGGAAGTGTGCCTCCTTCCACCCAAGGCATCTCTCCCTCTACATTTGGTCTTCCTTGAACTGGAAGGTCTCCCTACACCTGTCTGTCATTGACACAGTAACTTTCATAGAGTGAATTGAGCCAGATCCAACCAATTCTTTATTTACTTTTTGAGTGCACAAATGCTATGAGACAGTGAATTGGAGCTGCCTCCATCATCTTCCTTATTTCTAGACGTAAATGATTTTAAAAATGGAACCTTAGAGAATTTAAAAAAAAATCATTTAATTACTTTACAATCCCTTCTCTTTTCCTTTTAATTTCTCTTATTTCATATAAAGTCTGCATGGAAATTCATGCTTTAAATATTCCATTAAAATGCTCCATAACGCTTTAAAATCCTCCTAAAATCCCAACAAGAATTTCATCCATTTGTCTTTTCTTCTGTCTCTTCCCATTACAGAACATGGTTCTGTGGGGTCGGGAGCTCTAATCAACTTTACAGTTGTGTCTATCCACAACTATTTTTTAAATAAAAAAATTTTTTTCTGGATGTAATCATAAGAAAGAAATATTGGAAAGATTTAGATTCTTAACTAGTTGATTTTTCCAAAATATTGGAGAATTTCTGAGCAGTAATCATAAAAGTTAGTAGTAATTTCTGAATAGCGCCTGGCCCAGCATACGACTTCACTGTGGAATGCCCTCCACAGTGCTCTTAAAATTATTATTTTCATTCATTCCATTGGATAAATGGTTAGCATTGGGAGTAAAGGGATCAGATAGTTATTTACTTCTAGGTACTTTAAGGTGATCCTGCCAGGACCTTTTTACATTTTAAACATTTGAGCTTCATAAACCAAAGGAATCGCCCTCTTGCTGTGGAATGGGACAGGAAATGTCTAACACACACCCCAGTCTCTGCACAAGTGAGGAGCGACATTGCTGTAAGTAATAGGGACCTGTACCCTTCACCCCCTTCCCCTCAAAAAGCCCCAACATTTTAGACAAATCAGGGGTCATTTTCATCTTGTGCAAGGGGAGAATGGAATCTGCTACTTTAGGGCTGGCATGGTCAACTTCATGACAAATGCAGAATTTGGGCTTCTAATTTGCCATCTTTCCTCATGGTCCTAAGGTGGTATCTGAGTCCAAGCCAACCTGTGCATGTATCAGGGGGAAGAAAGGAAATGGTAAAAGGAGTATGGCCCAGTTGCATCAATAGCCCTTAAAGATAATTTGAAGCCTGTTTTGTCCCTTTTGTTCCTACATCACTTCCTGAACTGTAACTTGTGAGCACCCCTAACTAAAGGAAGTTGGAAAGTGCAATAGTTTCTCTAGTTCTTGGTCAATGAGCACATTGAAACTCTGAAAAAAAAATGGGGTTCTACTGGAAGGGAAGAAGGGGAGAATGCATCAGCATTTGGAGAGATATTAGCATCTCTGCCCTGTCCTTATCAACATAACAAGTATACAGATATCCCAATTAGAAAAACATCTTATAGAATAGAATCAATTCCTCAACTTCAGTAAGGACTTTTTTTTTCTTTTCTAAATTGTGTTCAATTAACCACTGTATAGGACATCATTAGTTTTTGATGTAGTTTTTGATTCTTGTGCTCACCACAATATGTGCCTTCCTTAATACCTATCACCTTGTTGCCCCTTCCCCACCTCCCCTCTCCCCTCTGAGACCCTCAGTTCTTTTCTGGGGGTCTATAGTCTCTCATGGTTCATCTCCCTCCCTGATTTCCCCCCTGATTTCCCTCTCTTCCTCTGTGGTCCTCTGCTCTATTACTTATGTTCCACATATGAGTGAAGCCATATGATAATTGTCTTTTTCTGCTTTACTTACTTCAATTAGCACAAATCCCCTCCAGTTTCATCCATGTAAGTGCAAATGGTGGGTATTCATCCTTTCTAATGGCTGAATAATATTCCATTGTAAATATGGACCACATCTTCTTTACCCATTCATCTGTTGAAGGGCATCTCAGCTCCTTCCACGGTTTGGCTATTGTGGATGTTGCTGCTATGAACACTAGGGTACATGTGCCCTTCTTTTCACTACATCTGTATCTTTGAGGTAAATACCTAGTAGCACAATTATTGGGTTGTAGGGTAGCTCTATTTTTAACATCTTGAGGAACCTCCATACTGTTGTCCAGAGTGGCTGTACCAGCCTGCTTTCCCAACAGTGTAAGAGGGTTCCCCTTTCCCCACATCCTTGCCAACATTTGATGTTTCCTGTTTTGTTAATTTTTGCCAATCTAACTGGTGTGAGGTGGTATCTCATTGTGGTTTTGATTTGTATCTCCCTGATGGCCACTGATGTTGAACATTTTTTCATGTGTCTGTTGGCCATTTGTATGTCTTCCCTCAACTCTACAGTCAACTAATCTTTGACAAATCAGGAAAAAATATCTAATGGAAAAAGTCTCTTCAATAAGTGGTTCTGGGAAAACTGGACAGATATATATAGAAGAATGAAACTGGACCATTCCCTTTTGCCATACACAAAGATAAACTCTTATGGATGTAAGAACTCCATGTGAGACAGGAATCCAGCAAAATCCTAGAGGAGAACATAGGCCATAACTTCTTCGACATTGGCCACAGCAACTTCTTTCAAGACACATCTCCAAAGGCAAGGGAAATAAAACCAAAAATGAACTTTTGGGACTTCATCAAGATGAAAATCTTCTGCACAGCAAAGGAAAGAGTCAATGGAACTAAGAGGCAACCCATGGAATGGGAGAAGATATTTGCAAATGACATTACAGTTAAAGGGCTGATGTCCAAGATCTATAAAGAACTTCTCAAAATCAACATTCAAAAAACAAATAACCCTGTCAAAAAATGGGCAGAAAACACGAACAGACACTTCTCCAAGGAAGACGTACAAATGGTAAGAACTTTTCCATTTGCCCTTTCTTCTGTCTGTCTGCACTGCAGAACACATTTCTGTGGGGTTGGGATGTCTCACAATAAACTCTTCAGTTTTGTCTATCCCCAGCTATTTCCGAAGCATTTCTCATTATTGGGGCCATTTATATTTAAACTTATACCTACTGGTAAAATAGCTCATCTAACAATCCTGGGCATTAAACACCTCTTTAAAATTACTCGTATGGTTTACTCTTTAGCTTGCAAAATGGTTTACACCGTCCTCCCCAAGAGGCAATCAAGTTGATCATAGCCACCTGTTCTCCCACCCCCAGCCGATCCTGAGGAAGAAACACACAGCACCAGCCGCTCAACCACTCCTGCACCCACTTGAAATTCACAAATTGGTAAGCCATCCTAGTAGAAGCAGCAACAACTGTGGATTTTTAAGTTAATGTATTTTGACACTGACCTGGTTTGGGGCTTTGATTTTCTTCATTTCAAATTTGTGGTCTTAGCTCCTTAGAAATTCTTTGAACTAGTTTTTCATGATAAATGATGCTACCTTTTCATTGTAAACCCTTGACTGTTGTCTTTACTATCCTGTTGCCTGCAAAAAAATACGGTAAAGTGTTCTTCCTGCCACATCAGCTATAAGGTAAATCATTCCTTTATTCTTACCGTTGCTAAATTATCTGCCCTTGGCAAGAGATCACAGGGAAACTACAAACAGGGGTATAACCGCATTGCCTGCGGTCCCACAGGTTTGGCTAGAAATACTTTCTCTTCCAGAAGCTATCCCCTTTCATGTAGTTCTCATCTCGGGGAGGTTTCCCTCTCCTATCATCTGCATTGTGAATTTCGCCCTTCTCTCCACCTGACTAGTGTCTTCCCCTTCACTCCTATCATGTCACTGGAATTATCTTAAATAATGAAGAGAATAATATGAAGAGAAGTCATGAGCAAAGTGTAAAAATGATTTTATCGAAGAAAACCATTTAATGTGTTGGATGTATTTTAACCATGTAAACCTTTTTTTTTTTTTTTAAATACAGCTCTTGTATCCACAAATTTGTTATAGATCCCATAATTACATCTTCTATACCAAATACATTTAAAGTTTATTAAATTGTTCCAGCTTTGATGGAGAATTGAGCTTCGAAACGTGAATGTTTTGAGTGAGGCAAAGATTAGCAAAATGATTTCCTTTTCTCTACGCATGGAAAAGATTATGCCACATTTAGTAAGTACCTACTGGAATTCTTAACTGCAGTTAAATCATGTTAGTATTTTCCTTGGGGTAGAGGCAGAGTGGTTAGACCTGCCGAATGATTCCATGTAGGTGAAAATTTGGCATGGAGCCTTGTAACCTCAGGCTGTGAATCTGAGCTTAGCCACACATTTCCACACATTCCCCAGCATCCTGTATAATGCATACAAGCAACAAAGTTTTAAAGAGGTAGTGCAATTATTCCTATTTATCCAAGAACTGAACAGAGCTAATAGGAAGCCATCTCCAAGTCCTCTGTGGGATAAAACTAATTCTCCCACTGCTTTGAGACAGTGATGGAAGTTTTGTGAACCAAGCGGAAAGCAGCTGAAAAGAGCTCGAAAAAGCATTATGGGTGATTTCCCACTCTTCAAAGTCATTAAAATTGGCTTCAAATAGCAAAAGTTATTTTTTTATTGTTGTTCCAATGGCTCCTCCAACAAAACCTGTCAACATAATGATTCTTGTTCTTTCTTGATTTTTAAAAATATGGTAGTTTCTTCAGAAACTGTTTGGTGCTGATGTTTCTGGAAGAGTTAACCCTCTTGGACGTTCTTTTTCCTGGTGGTGTAGTTTAAAGGGAACCAGTTTTGAGGAAAAGTCTTGGCATTTGATTCTGTGTTTATCAACTATGACCCTGCACCAGGTGCATACCCTCTTTAAGCCTTAGTTTTCTGAAAAAAATTGGGGAAAATCATCCGAGTTGCAGGCTGGTTGAAGGGGTTATGCTAAAGCCCCAGCAAAATGCTTGGCACACTAGGGGCTTACTAAGTGTTAATTGCCTCCTCGATGCTAGTGATATTGTATTACATTGTTAATAATTATTATATTACTACATGTATTACATTATTAGTATTACATTACATGATTTCTATACTATATTTATAAAGAACTAGAAGCAAGGAAGTTAGATGAGAGCAACAGAGTTTCTTAGCAGAGAGTCTTTATTTTGGCAGTACCCATACTACTGGCCTATATTGGCAGGTGTAGGATGTCTGCAGAGTTAATGCTAAGTAGTGAAATTATGGAGTCAAAAGGAAAGTGAATTTTTTATTCGGTAATTACTAGCAAATTCTTCTCCAAAAAGCCTACTGCAATTTTGATGCCCCCTAAAAGTGTATGCAAGCATCCAATTCTCCATGCCTTAATTAGAGCTGGATGTTTTAAAATTTTTATTGGGGGGGGCACCTGGGTGGCCCAGTCAGTTAAGCATCTGCCTTCGGCCCACGTCATGATCTTGGAGCCCCAGGATTGAGCCCTGCATTGGGCTTCCTGCTCAGCGGGGAGTCTGCTTCTCCCTCTGTCCCTCACCCTGTTTGTGTTCTCACTCTCTCTGTCTCTCAAATAAATAAAATCTTAAAAAAAAGTTTTTATTTGGGGCTACTATAAAATGTGGATCATCTAGCAATAATTAAATTAATAATAATTAATTATGGCAAATAATTAGTACAAGGTTTAAACCTAAAAGTTCTGAGGCACTACCAGAAGCCTAAGTCATGCATGCTCAATGTATTTTAATACCATGACCTACCTGTTTTCTTCTATAGACCTGTGCTTCTTCTTACTGTGTAATTGCTGGGTGAAGACACCCTTCCATTTTCTTTTACCCTCACTCCCCAGCTTTTTACTTTTTTTTTTTTCCAGGCTTCTGCAGCCATATTTCTTAGACCAAAGTCACGGAAACAAGGGATGAGCAGACCCTCTACAAACACAACCCCTAATTGGTAGAGAAACATCTCTAGGCTAGTCCCATACAAAATCATCTGAGACCACAATACTTAAATTGAGTCTGTTTAAAAATCAGAGCATTGCAAAAATAAAGATTTGTGGCTTGTCCTCAAAGAGTCTGGTTCTTGAGATCCGGGATGGAGACAATGTTTTAACAACACCATAGGTGATGGGGCAGTTCCCAAACCACACTGTTTTAGGAAAGAGCTAGGTTTTCCCAACCAGACTCAGTCTCTATGAAGATATCCTTTATACTCATGAGTGACAATTAGGCCCAGACAGGCAACTGAATTCCCCAGTTACCACATGCTCTTGGCTTTGGGGCTGTGATGAATCTTTGGGAGTTGTGGCCAACAGACCAACACCTGGTGGTAGTGAAGAATCTACTTTACTGACCTCGTGCTCACTCCTTAGCCTGAAAGCAGCTCAACGGAAGCTCCTTGGCATGGCGACATCATAGAAGGACCGTAACTGTGGTGTGGAATATGGCTTGGGATAGGGGGCAGGGAAACGAGGCACGAGAATTAGCTCTTATTGGTTTAAGAGTTTTCGAGGTATTGATATTAATTGATTCAGCAGGCATGGCTCTGATGGCTTCTGATTCCATTCATCTGCCTAATCAGTATTGAGCACAGCTCTCTGTGCGTGCGATGTAATCAATAAATATTTTTTGAATGCTCATACATGCACACGTTCCTTCGACACATTGCTTTCTTCCCCACCCCCACCCCCACCTTTGACAAATTTCTATCAAGAATCTGACTCTGGGCAGGCATTTGGGTCCTAGGGATATGATGGTGAACAAGATGGACCTGGTCCTTGCCCTCATGGGGCTTACATTGTAGGTGTCAAGTTCACCTCAAACTGAAAGTTCTATTAAGTGCTACAAAGAAGAATGAATGAGCTTAAGCAGACAAGGGCACTCTAACTGGGAGGACAGACTTAGACAAATATTCTTTCAGAGCATACAAAGCCAAAAAGAAACAAAAAAAGGTGATGAATCTTCTTGGTCAATGCGAACATCTATTTCGGCCTATTTTAAGTCGAATTGTTTTGCCGGAGATCTTCCCAGGATTGACAGATTGACCTTCGAGAATAGTTCTGTGATGTCTAGGGCTTCTTAACCACAGCTGCTTGCTTCATTCTCACGGGCAAGCAGGTATTTTTTTTGCCTCTGTTCGCCCAATATCCCAGGCCTGGGCTAAGTGCCCTATCCAGGATCAGAGCTAATTTAGGCCCCAGCCATGGCTTCCCGCCAGAATGTTCACGTGACCAGCTGCCGAATGTGCTTGGGAAGGGTAACTACTGTATGGAAAGACGATGCTATCTCTCTGAGCAGCGTGCTTCACAGACAGACGGATGGCTTGTGAACAGCTTGCACATCCGTCTGTGGTTGCTTTTGTGGATCTCCCTTCCTCACCATATTTAGAGACATCTGCTGTTGGGGGTCCTGTAAAATAAATTAATTTGTGATTTGGTCAGTCTGTCCAGTGAAACCTGGAACCCTTTTTCTTTGCTCTTCATACGCAAATGTGTAGTTGCTAATACCCATAAAGGACTCCAGTGCTGCTGACACAGTGACCTAGTTAAGAATGCTCCCTTATCCTCAGGGAAGAGGTTTATAATATGATTCTTACTTCTACCATTGTAAGGTTATGGGCTTAGGAGTGATTATAGAATTGCTAAATTAAACTTCTCTGGGCTAATCCCATTCAGAATCCGTAAAATCCAGCAATGCTCAAGTCTGAGTACGTATAAAAATTAGAGTGTGTGTAAGGAATTGATGCCTTCTGGCACCATAGGTGAAAATATTAAGATGCAGTGGTTTGCATGGATCTAAATCTGACATCTGTTTGGTATTTTGGAGGTGGCCTCAAGCTGCCTTAGCATTCCCGAAGTGAATCGGCAGTGGTCCGGATGAACTCAACTCCTACTTTGTAAGCACCTAATCTGTTCCCGGGACCCTGTGCTGGATATAGAGAGGTACCAACAGAATTGAATAAGGTGATGTTTCCATCCTCAATATTTCACTAATCTGGGGACTTTGTGGGATATAAGCTGCAATGCAGGTTGACCAGTATCGAGATAGTTTAGCCTACTCTTGCCTTTCACATGGGACACCAGGGGTTATGTGTGGCTCATTCCAAAGTAGTGAATAACACAATGACACCAGCCTTGATGTGATGACCAAGACCTCATCCTACCTCTTTCCTAAACCATCCATGCCTAATACAACAAAGCAGTTGGGAACGGAGGGAAATCTCTCTGCAAGTTATTTTCACTTTTTAACATTCAGTGCAACTGTTGGCTCTCTTGCGTGGCCACCCTGCCTGACTTCTCACTTTTATTCCTTATGTCTCTCTCACACTGTGCCTTCTAATTTTCCCACAGCTAAAAAGTCTAAAAAGAACTTTGCCTTCTGAGAATCAGCACTTTTTGACTATTAAAAAAAAAAAAAGCAACAGAATGTCCCCCCCGGTAGTCTCTGAAGAACCATTTGGGGCCAGTTAGTTATTTCACTAATCTACTAAAAAACAGAAAGGTACCTTTTGCACCAGGGAATGTGGGTGGGGCAGGGAAGGTGGGACACAACAAAATAGGTTGTCCTGGTGTCACCACTTGAGACAACTAACGTTAAGTAGACTTAGAGAGGATTATGCTGTGGTATAATGGAGAGGTGAGGATGTACGGTGTAGGGTGACTTCCTTTTTTTTTTTTTTAATTTTATGTATTTATTTGACAGACAGAGATCACAAGTAGGCAGAGAGGCAGGCAGAGAGAGAGGAGGAAGCAGGTCCCCCGCTGAGCAGAGAGCCTGATGCGGAGCTCGATCCCAGGACCCTGAGATCATGACCTGAGCCAAAGGCAGAGGCTTTAACCCACTGAGCCACCCAGGAGCTCCTGTAGGGTGACTTCTTATCGGGAGTGGGAAAGAACAACCTGAAGCAATACTCATACGAGTGTCCAAACCATTTTCTGCCTGAAGGATAACCCTTGACAAACACACCCAGAGGACGCTGCTGATGCCTCTACTGCAGATGCTTTAACCGAGCCACTTCTGGAAGGAAGCAAAATTTGAGTTCCTTTGGCCAAGGAGGTAAGTGGATATAGGATGTTGGGGTGGAAAAAGGATGTTGTTTCAGGTAGTTTTAGGTACATTGGCTGAGTTAGTAAACGTGTCTGCTGAAGGCCAGAAATGTCATCCTGAAGGGTTTTGTTCACCTGGTCAATATGATTTTCCTGGGGTTAAAAGAAGAAGCAGGGGCACCTGGTTGGCTCAGTGCGTTAAGCCTCTGCCTTCGGCTCAGGTCATGATCCCAGAGCCCCACATCTGGCTTTCTGCTCAGCGGGGAGCCTGCTCCCCCTCCCCCACCGCCTGCCTCTCTGTCTCCTTGTGATCTCTGTCTGATAAATAAATAAAATCTTAAAAAAAAAAAAAAAAGAAGAAGAAGAAGAAGCACTTGTTTGGCAGGTGGATAGAGAATAATAAAATATTAAAAACTTACTTGGGACCAAAAACCAAGCGGCTGCTCTATAGGGATTATGTCATTCATTCTTAGAGGAGTTGAGGAATGGACTTAACTGGTCTGCTTACATGGCACAGCTAGTAAAGGGTGGCATTGTGATTTGAGCTCAGCCTGACTCAGAATTCCAGTTCCTGCTCACTGCGTCGTTATCCAGCTGGAGAGCATTTCAGGGCTTCTCTGCTGCATGCGTACTTACGATCACCCAACGTCACGTGTTTGTGTGTGCTTAGGTTTCTAGACTTTGTTTTAATGAATGAATGTCGTATTTTCTCAAGATAACTTTTCCTGTTTTAGAATCTGTGTCTCATAAAGGAAATCTGATGAAATGTAAAGAGTAGAGGCTTTGGAGTCGGGTGGACTCCAAAGTGAGATTTATCTTCCAATCCCAGTGAGGGCTTTTGATACAGGTGTAAATTTGGGGCAAGTTACCAAACCTTATTAAGTCTGTTTCTTCATCTTTCGGGTTGAGAGGAAGATGCTTACCTTGTAGAGGTATAGTGAAGATTAACAATAGTGTGTATAAGGCACCGAATACAATGTCTAGCCAAGAGCAAGCACTGGATAAATTATTGTAATTATTGGGTGCCTGGGTGGCTCAGTGGGTTAAGCCGCTGCCTTCAGCTCAGGTCATGACCTCAGGGTCCTGGGATCGAGTCCCGAATCAGGCTCTCTGCTCAGCAGGGGCCCTGCTTCCTCCTCTCTCTCTGCCTGCCTCTCTGCCTACTGTGATCTCTCTCTGTCAAATAAATAAATAAAATCTTTTAAAAAAATTATTGTAATTATTATTAATTTCCTTGATATGCTGGCAGGGATTTGGTCTAATTCTCTATATGTCAGTTGTCCAAACTGAGCTACAGATGCAGCAGAGAACACTTTTCCCTTATTTCCATGATCCTCTGGGTGAGGTCCCTCTCCCTGGGTGATGGCAAGAATATTGTTCAGAAGATGCTCTTTTCATTACTGTGATAAATGCTTTAAAAAAAAAAACAACTATTACAAATGCCCATTTTAAAAAAAGAAGCTCCTCACACAACAACTTCCCAAGGAGTGTGCAGTTGGTTGCTTTAGCAGGAAAGAATGCCTTCTCCTGGTCGCACTTCTCCTTGTGAAAGTTAAGTCTCTGTATTGTGACTGAAGCCTTTTAATAATGGTGCGAGCTGGTTAGATGGCTTGGCACCAGATGAAGCAGGGTTTTATGTGATCTCATTTGGGCCACATAGACCAGCATACTAGACCTGTTTCATACAGGACCTTCTGTTCTGTTTTTGGAAAAACAAGCAGGACAATTTGTGGGATATGACTGGCAGGAAGAGTACAATTATTAGCACTACTTGATGGTGAACTCACACTATCTACCACGGCCCTGCTTTCTTTCCTATTTTCATCACTTCAGTACTGATTGATTATAAAGGGGCCAGCAGCTTCAGGGAATGCCAAGGTGACTAAGGGCTCCCCGCCTCTGTGTCCATATCTTGTAGGAGGGCACTGAGGGGTCCATCCCAAGGGTACAAATAGCTATTGTACAAAACATTGAGCGAGAAATGCCTTAAGAGATAATAGGCAAATGCCATGAAGATGCCAAAAAAAAGGCAATGCTAGATTCAGGGATGGTGAGTTGAAAATGTTTCATGAAGAACAGCTCCTTCCTTGTGGTTAGAAGATAAAATATTAGGTGTCAGTAAAATGGATCAGAGGCATGTAGGTCTTAAATAAAACCATAGTCTGGCATTGCAAAAACAATCCTGGACGAACCCACCCCTCAATCACGTCAGCATGTAACAGAACAGGAAGCAGTGAACTAGGGCTCCTTAAGAAAAACAGCACAGACTTTGTTCCAGGAGGCGAAATGGGATTTCTAAAGCACAAAGTTAGTTACAGCTTATTTACCAAACACATGGGATCTAAAAGCCAAACCAAATGGACAACCAAACGAACAAACAAAAAGCAGAAATAGAGAACAGCAAACTGACGGGTGCTGGGGGGGGGGGGGGATGGGCAAAATGAGTAAAGGGGAATGGAAGGTATCGGCTTCCAGTTACGGAATGAGTAGGTCATGGGGACAAGAGCTCAAGCACTGGGGATACAGTCAATGGTACTGGGATAGAGTTTGTATGGTGACCGACGGCAGCTACACTTGCGGGGAGTCCAGCGAAGTGTAATGTATAGACTTGCCGAATCACTACATTTTACACTTGAAACTAAGGTAATGTCATGTGTCAACTATCCTTCAAGAAACAAAACCAAACAAGACCCCACACACAGTGGGTGCACAATTTCTGAAGACCAGTGTATTGTCTGGAGGGAGAATGGTGGTTTTCCTGGAGATGTTACTTGCGTCAATGAATCCATAAACCCACCACTCTGCATTTAGCTCATAACAAGTTCAACTCTAAAATAAAGCAAATCAGGTTTTATGGGCACATTGACCTAGTGTTGACTGTCTTAAAAGGAACACCTTTTGTACTTTCTCTCAAGGAAAGACCTACTTTTTCCTTCTCAAATTATTTGTTGCAGAAGCATGGACATACAAATTAAACTAGGAACCACATCCCCAATTTATCCCAGTTTTATTGTTGGGCCTGGACTGGTCTTTATGATTCTCCTCGGGGCTTTGATTTCTTCTGGCTTGGCTGGATTTTTATAATGGAAAAATTTTCCATCTGACTTTGGCCCTTCAAGTAAATACTGTATAAGCTTTTCATTTTAAATCATGGTGAGTTTGAAGGGAGTCAAAGCAGATGTGCAGTTCCTGTTTCTCCAGGAGCCTCATGCCAGGAACAAATCTCAGCTGCTCCTGTTCCTGATCTGTGGTGATGGATCTAGATAAAAAGTGATTTTGTGACTGTTCCATTCAGTGCCTTCCCATGTTACCCCAATGACCCACCATCTACCAGGACATCCCCTCAAACCATCAGAGCTTAATCTTTCAGCGTAAACATGGAATGGACCCAGCTTGGTTCTTCTTCGCCTCTGCTGTTCTCCCAGGATGTCTTTCCTCTTCTTCTCCCCATTCTCGCTGAAACCTCATTTGCTGTCTAGAGTGTTTGTGACCCCACTCTCCAAGGTGACTTTTCCCAATGTCTTGTATTCCCCAGCCCCATCACATTTCCTCTTTCTCTCTTGTATTTGCACTCTTTCCCTCTCCCCCGGTGTATCCTTTACTTCTGTTTATAAACATCTTATATCCTCATGTCTTAAAAAGAACAAAGACTAAAATCAAACAAAATGAACAAAGAAACAGCAACAAGGAAATCCTTTTCTTGGCATGCTGGAGTCATTTCTGATTCCTGGGATGTCCAGACTTCTTATGAGATGAGGCTGTATTTCTAAGTTGTTACTTCTTCCATGAAATTCTGCTTTCTTCAACCACTCTAGAAAAACTGCTCTCCCGAAGGTTACCAGGCACTTCCTATGATCAAATGCTGTTGCAGTTTCTTTTCTCTCATGTTAATTGACTTTATATTGAACCCAACACTGTTGACCCCCTCGTTTTACCCCCTGGTCTCCCCGCCCTTTCGAGATTCTCCTGGCTCCTTCTCTCCTATCTGCCCCTCAAAGGCAAGGGTGTCTCCAGGTTCCATCCCTGATCTTTCTGTTAGACAATATTTTCTCCTGGGCCATCTCATTTAAATCCAAATCTTCTGATATCCCATCTATGTTCATGATGCCCAAATCCAGATTTCTAGCCCAATTTCTCTACTGATTTTTGAAGGCTACTGAAAAAAAAAATCTGCATGTGGTTATGCATTCAGACTCCTTAAACTCAGTGGTACCTACCTCCAATTTATCCTTCCATTTTATTTTCCCAGCTAAACTTTCTTCTTTCCCTGCATTCCTCATCTTTGTGAATTACATCAATCTTAATACTAGATAAGCTGGATCCTTTTGACATGTCGCCCACCCTGACTCTCATCCAATTGATCTAAAGTACTGTCAGTGTCACTGTCAAATGTTTCCTAAACTACACCTTTTCTGTTTTTACAATATTACTGTAATGAATGTTTGGATTATTCCATTGGTTTTAGATTCTAATCTCTTGTTTCCCCAAATCATCATTTTTACTGATATTAAAACTATCTTCTTAAATCGTAATTCAAGCCATTTCTCTTCTTACTGCTTGCTGTCAACAGCTTTTTATTGCCCAAATGATTAAATTACCACTCTCAATCATGGCATTCAGTATCTTCCATTATGTGATATATCTTTGTAGGTTTCTCTCCCACAGTATAGCCTGTACACACCTTATGTGCAGTTGAGGACACATGAAAAGACACAGCAAACACCTTCAGGTCCCCTGACCTTTGCTCTTGCAATTGTTCATGTCAAAACGGCCCTGTGGCCTCCCTGCTGTCCCTCGCTCAGACACCACACCTTTCTTAAAGTCTGTCTTAATGCTCCAGACAGAACTGCCTACTCTGACTTCTAAAACGTGTTGTAATGGACACAGTAGGACAAGAGGGAAAGAACCCTGATTTTTGCAGTGAAGAATCTGAATTGGATTTTTTCGCCACTTAAGCTTTGCAGCTTGCGGGTGGCTTACAGGTGACCTGGAGAGGCTTTGCCAGCCCCACGCCCATACTCTCAGGAAATGGCGACTCCATTCTTCCAGTCACTCAGGTTGCCATCTTGTAAGTCATTGTTGACTCCTCTTTTCCCCATGCCCTACATTTAATCATTACCAAATTATGTTGGCTCTGCTTTCTATGTAATCCAGAATCTGACCACTTCTCCCCAGCACCCCTCTTCCAACCCAGGGCCAAGCTCCTCCCTGCCTCCCTGGAGGTCCGGGAACCTTCTCCTCTGCTCCACCAGCCTCCACGCTTAACCTGCTCCAGTCTCTTCTCAGCTCAGCATTCCGAAGAATCCTCCTCTACTGTGTCAGACCCTCTCACTCCTTTGCTCTAAACTCTTCAATGATTTTCTCCCTCACTCACAGGTTTACAGAGATAAAGAGACGAAGGCCTCACCTACAGGTGCCCATAACTTGCCTGCGCATACACTTATTTTTCTCCTCATCTCATGCTACTTCTTCTTTTCCTCACGTCCCCTTGTACTTCCTCAGGCATGCCAAGGACCATCCAACCTTGTGGCCTTGAATTTACTTGAAAGGCTCTTCCCCAGATATCCACTCTCCTCAGAAAAATCCTCCTAGGTCGAAACCTTCATGAAATCTGTCAGTAATATATACAATAGGCCACACTGTCTATTGCCCAGGATAGTTACCCCACAAGCATGCAAAGGGGGAGCTAACTCACATTTACTGGCCTCGCTAATCTAGGTGTTGCATTAGAATGATTTCATTGTGTGATTTAATTCTCACAGTAATCATGTATGCCTATTTTAAAGGAAAAGAGAGCAAGCCTCGGAGAAATTAAGTAATTTAGCTGTATAGAGAAGAGCTGAAATTTGAAATGGTCTGACTTCAAAGCCCATATGCTGTTCCTTCCATTATGTTATATTGTCACCACAATTATCATCTGTATCTACCATTGACCAGGCATCATGTAAGATGCTCCAGATACAATAATGTAAAGAAAATGGTATTTTTCTCAGCAAGCTCCAAGTAGTGGGAGAGCCATCCTGACCGGCATTTCTGAGCAGTGGGTCACTGTGCTGGGACGGAAAGTCGGTGTGTTGGTGGCAACCCAGAGTGCTCTGGAGGGAGCCACTTATCCTTCCTGTGGGGGTGCTGTTGGGATATGTGCAGCCCGTCGCTGGAGACAATGTGGTGAGAGATGGAGAAAGCCTCCCACACAAAGAGAGCAGAGCTGTTTGAGTCCCTGCTGAGAGTGAGCGGCCACTCTGTGGTCCACTAAAACTGGTGTTTGAGAAAACAGATGTTCTAAATAGATGCCTGTGATGTCAGTATCCTTACAAGTGACTTGGCAACAGTCAAAATGATTGCCTCTCCAAGAGCCCAGTGATGCCAGATCATCCATTCTCCCAGACCCCTGCCCCCCCAAAGGATCTTGAAATACTTGTGTGACGTTCCCCAATAGGGTCAAATGTTGGCAATCAGGTTCTTTATATTAGAATATATATATATAGAGAAAATATATTATTATATTACATTATATACTGTATTATATGTAATATAATATATATTATATACCTATATGTCTATATTATATATATTATATATAATATAATGTATATCTAGATATATTATATTTAGAATCTGTATTATATATAGAATATTTGTAGTATAATATATATAAAATATATGTATATGTTATATGTATATATAATGTATATGTATATTTTATATCTATATATTCTATATATAATATAGATTCTGCCTCTATTATATATCTACATATATTATGTAATATTATAGTTAGATTATGTATCTATCTCTATATAGATAGATTAGAATATCTGGTCGTCAAACAACATAGGTCTGCTGCCAAAGTTGGTCCCCATGTCCCCAGTTTGTGAGCCTTGAGCTGGGGGAGGATAGAAGAGTGTACAGTTGAGCTAATCTGAAAGGTTTGGAGAGGGAGTGCCCTAAACCTGAACAACCTGGAACCCAGCACTAACCTAGGGAGCGAATGTTGAGGGCGGCGTTGTCCGCTCTGTAGCTCTTATCCCCTGGCCCAGCACACCAGCTCTTTCCCTCAGTGCCTTCCTTTTTGGAGTGCTGAGTGTGACCTAAGGAACTGGGAAGGCTCCCAGAGCCCCACCCCACGGACCAGTATGTGGGCTGCACGAGGACCCTGGGCCGCTAAAAGGGGATAGAGTGTGTGTTTGGGACACTTTGGACATTGCCCCAGAGAGACATGCCATCAGCAGAGCTTGTGGGCACAGATATTTGCAAAGGGGCTGCAGGCAAGGGTCTCAGGCAGTTCAGGAAGTGGGTGCAGACTGCGGTTCTGCGCCTCCACCTCTGAAGGCAGGTTTTCCCCAAACTCTCAGAAAGGCTCCATCCCCTCTTTTGTGAATGTTTCTTAAAGCGCACAGTTTTGCAAAAATACAGACTTAAAAAATGGAGCAAAGTCAACTAGAAAGATTCTTTTGACCATCAGTTGGTTCTCATCGCTCAGCAGCATGCTGATCTTTCTAAAACCCGGATCTGGGGACGAATTCACCTACTTAAAGTCCTATGGTGGCTCCCTTCGTCCTTTAGGATGAGGTTCACTATGGCCCCACCCAGGGTGCCTGAGGATCCACTCTTACCTCCTCTCAAGCATCTCCCATCTTCCCCCGCAGGGCCAGGTGGACCTCAGCACGAGAAACAGCTGGAGCTCCTACACATCAGGACACTGCACACCTCAGTGCCCTCCCTGTGCTGTGCCCTGACCTCTTCCTGCTTCCCCACCCCCACCTCCACTTCTAGCAACTTGGCCGGCCTCTTAGTCCTTTGGAGCTCAGTTCAAACACCTCTTCCAGGACGTCTTCCTAGCTCTCTCTGGCCTGATTCCGCTGTGTTTCTCTGCTGCTTTTATGTGTCCTATCTGCTTCCATCTCAGTCCTTTCAAATTGACAGTATTTGTAGATTTTTCTATCCCTCCCGCATCCCGCTCCAAACCTTAGACTCCAAACCCTTCTGAAAACAGGGGGCGTTTCTTCTTGGAGTTTGTACCCTCAGTCATCACCAGCACCCTCTGGGAATGACCACGCCATTCTCCATTTGTGACCCCTGCCTTTTTTTGTGCACCTCCCTCTGCTTTGGCTCGCTTTCTATGGAACATAGCCTGTGGCTTCTCCGCTGCCCTCATCCCAGGACAGATGCGCAGAACTTCCTTGGGGGTTCTGCTCTGAGTTACCAACCCAGTCCCTGATCTGGGCTCTTCTGCGATGCCCGAGGCTTCTTTTACACAAAGATCCACAGAAATAGATCCACATCACACACCGATGTGGATACGTGTGTCTATTGCTGAGGAATTGTAGAACTGCCACTTCTAGGGGCTTTAAATCTATTGCTGCTAATCCGCACAACAGCCCTGAGTGCCCGCATTTTAGATGAGGAAGGCTCATCTCAGGCTGCTGGGGATTCAAGCCCTAGTTTAGTACCAGGTGTTTGCAGAACAGTGGCTCTGGCTCTGTGGACTGCAGGGGGGTTATAGTTGTTCCTCCACCTGAGGTGGGCACGGAGGCGGGGAATCTGGGGGTTTAAAACATCAGTAGGGGGAGGTTGTGGGGATTGGAAGGTTGGGCAGAGAGCCAAATGTCCCCACATCCAGAAACAGGGGTTGAGCAATCTGGGTTTGACTTGGGGCGGGGGAATGTGAGGGGAGTACTGGGATGTGGGGGGTGGGGGGAGAAATAGGTAGCCCTGGGGTTTCCTTTCTTTCGTGCTTTTCCTGTTCAGTTTCTTCCTTCCTTTCTTCTTTTTTAAGATTTATTTATTTATTTGAGAGAGAGTGGTGGAGAGGGGCAGAGGAAGAGGGGGAGAGTGTCTTAAGCAGATTCCCCACCGAGGGAATCTGACCCTGAGCCCACACCAAGAGCTGAATGCTAACCTACTGGGCCACCCAGGTGCCCCTCACTTTAATTTTCTGCCATTGCAGACCTTGTTTGTTTTTTAAATTTCAATAGAATTGTTATGAATTAGTGCAGGTTTACTGGCGGTTGTAAGAAATAAGAGATCTCATGAATACTTTGTCCCATTTCCCCCAGTGGTAACATTTTGTAAAACCCAGGCTATCGACATTGAACACTCTACCAATCTTAATTCAGATCTCCCATTTTACTTATATTCATGTACTCATGTGTGGTGGTGGGGTGTGTGTTTAGTTCCATGTAATTTATCCCGTGTAGGTTTGCATCTCCAGCACCACGTGGAGTCAAGCTGAGCATTTCCACAGTCAAGCATCCCCACGGTCATTCTTTCATATCCACACTGCTTCCCTGGGAAGGGGGGACAACTTTAATCACTAACCTGTTCCCTCTTAATAAAATTTTGTTATTTCAAAATGTTATATAAATGGAATGATTCAGTATTTAACTTTTCAGGATTTTCTTTTTTTTCTCAGCATAATTTCCTAAAGATTCACCTAGGTTGAACCTATTTTTGACCATGCTGTTGATGTGGGAATCAGTAGGCTGATGCAGTATAAACATTTGATCCAAGAGGGAGCAAGTCTGTGGGTGGCTGGTCCAGAAGTCATTCATTAACCAGCTTGTGCCTACCTTGGGATGACCTGTACTTCCATCAGGTATCTAGTTAGCCCTGAGAAGTGATTCTGCATTTTCATTTGTTACTTATTTTCTTATAGTTGAAATTCTCAAATGCTAGGGAAGCCATAACTTTTCTGCCTTGTGGTATATTGAAAAGCATCCAAATATCTAAAGTCTCGTGGTCTTTGGGTATTTTAAAAAGATACCGAGGACATTGTAGTGATTTTAAGTTCATTTGAGACTCCGTAGCACCTGGTGGTTAAAAAATAAGCCAAAGAAAAGAAAGTGTTTGAAAATTCATGCTATCCTTATTAAATTCCTTAAATATCCTTAGGATTGGTTTTCATGAAATGTTCAATGTTTGGTAAGATTTGAAATTTTAAAAGGATGCAAATTTGAATTAGATTTATGATTTTAAAGTTTTATCTTAAAAACACATAAAAAGCTGAAAAACCTGTTTCTTACATTTTACAAATTCATATTAGTTCATACAATCTTTCCTTCTTAATTTTGTCTTAGGAAAAAAGCAATGTGTTTTTGTTTTTTAAAGGTGTATTTATTTATTAGAGAAAGAGAGCAGGCGAGGAGGGGGTTGGGGGGGCAAATTCCCTGCTGAGCAGGTGGCTGACTCCAGGACGCTGGGATCACGGCCCCAGCCTAACACAGCTGCTTAACAGACTGAGCCACCCAGGTGCCCCAAAAGCAATGTGTTTTTAAAATAAAGGACTTAAATATGGGATAATGGAAAGTATTAGTATGAACTAAGAATGGGTTAAGATTCTAACTAGGCTCTATGACTAACTGAATCAAAGCAATGACTCCATCCTAAATATGGATCCTAATTATATATCCATATGTAACTACGGATAGGAATTTAAGAATAATTATAACATATGTACCTTCTGTAAAACCCAAATGAAAAATTCTTTCTTTGTAAATGATATTCCAAATTATGTGTCCATGATGGCATATGGCTAAGAGGTTGGGCTCTGAAGTCATACTGCTGGAATTCAAATTCTAGATGTGCCACTTATTAGCTGTGTGGCTTTTGCAAGTTTCCAAACTTCTTGGCCTCAGTTTATTCATCTTTAAAATGTGGATAATCAGAGCAGTTACCCATTGGGGGCATTTAGTATAAATCAGGACTCTTTAAGATGTTTTACATATATCATTGCAATTAATTTTCATGGACGCTCCTATTTTGGTGATGAAAATCACAGAATCACAGAGAAGTTAGTGACTTGCCTGAGGTTGCATATTAGTTAGGGCTGAGCCCGATACCAGCACAGTCTCTCTCCTGCCTCCATGAGCTTCACGGTCTAACCACTTAGCTAAATTCTCCAAACAAATATCTTAGCGTATCTACCTGGTGGGTTTGTGATGATGATTAAATAGAAAATCCACGTAAATGAGATTGTCCCTTCATTTGGATGATCTATTTAAAGCCACAGTGTTTGGCCTTAAGTGTTCAATAAATGCTAGCAGGTGAATTATTACCATCATCTCACCATTATCATTATTCAGCTTTTAACTTGACTGTCAGGGTGTATTTCAAATACCCAGATTCCTGATTGTCTTTAGCTTTAAATCTTCAGATGGTCCATTCCAAAGGACGCAGTTGTTTCTAATTAAAAAATTTCTCTCCAGCATTCCCAAACATGATGCTTTCCAGTAACAGGTACTTTGATGTGTGTTGTTTCTAAGCTCTGTCCCAAAAAAGTTCTCTTGGTCAATTTTTAAAATTTATTTAATTTTTAATTAATTTATTTTTTTTAAACATTTATTTTAAAAAATAAATTTAAAAATTTATTTAATTTTTTAATTTAAAATTTAATTTTTAAAATAAATAGTCTAGCACTATTTATTTTTTCATTTCCCTCCATCTCCAAAGTGGATTAGGAATGAAAATATCTTAAGAATTTAAGAAATCAGGGAGGAGTCAAGATGGCGGAGAAGTAGCAAGCTGAGACTGCTTCAGCTAGCCGGAGATCAGCTAGATAGCTTATCTAAAGATTGCAAACACCTGAAAATCCATCGGCAGATCGAAGAGAAGAAGAACAGCAATTCTGGAAACAGAAAAACAACCACTTTCTGAAAGGTAGGACCGGCGGAGAAGTGAATCCAAAGCGACGGGAAGATAGACCCCGGGGGGAGGGGCTGGCTCCCGGCAAGCGGCGGAGCAACCGCGCACAAAATCAGGACTTTTAAAAGTCTGTTCCGCTGAGGGACATCGCTCCAGAGGCTAAACCGGGGCGAAGCCCACGCGGGGTCAGCGTGGCCTCAGGTCCCGCAGGGTCACAGAAGGATCGGGGGTGTCTGAGTGTCGCAGAGCTTGCGGGTATTGGAACGGGAAAGCCGGCTACAGAGACAGAGCCGACAGTAAGCTCGCAGCTCCGTGTTACCTTGAACCGGTCGCAGGCTCGGTGAGCTCGGAGCGCGGCCGGAGGTCAGGCAGACGGGAGTAACTGGGCGCTGTTCTCTGAGGGCGCACTGAGGAGTGGGGCCCTGGGCTCTCGGCTCCTCCGGGCCGGAGACCAGGAGGCCGCCATTTGTATTCCCGTCCTCTGGAACTCTACGGAAAGCGCTCAGGGAACAAAAGCTCCTGAAAGCAAACCCGAGCGGATTACTCACCCCGGCCCCGGGTAAGGGCGGTGTAATTCCGCCTGGGGCAAAGACACTTGAGAATCACTACAACAGGCCCCTCCCCCAGAAGATCAACAAGAAATCCAGCCGAGACCAAGTTCACCTACCAAGGAGTGCGGTTTCAATACCAAGGAGAGCAGCAGAATTCCAGAGGAGGAGAAAGCCAAGCACGGAACTCATGGCTTTTTTCCTGTGATTTTTTTTAGTCTTGCAGTTAATTTAATTTTTTCTTTTTCCTTTTTCATTTTTTTTTTTTTTTCTCGCCTTCGGGTAAAATTTTTTTTTTTTTTTAACTGTTACCTTTTTCTTTTTTAACGATTTTTTACTAGTTTATCTAATATATATATATATATATTTACATTTTTCTTAGGTGTTTTCTTTTTTTAAAAAAATTCTTTTCTTTTCTTTTCTTTTTTTTTTTTTTTTTCTTTTTTCTTTCTTCCTTTTTGAACCTCTTTTTATCCCCTTTCTCCCCACTCACGATTTTGGATCTCTTCTAATTTGGCTAAAGCATATTTTCCTGGGGTTGTTGCCACCCTTTTAGTATTTTACTTGCCCCTTCATTTACTCTTATCTGGACAAAATGACAAGACGTAAAAATTCACCACAAAAAAAAGAACAAGAGGCAGTACCGAAGGCTAGGGACCTAATCAATACAGACATCGGTAATATGTCAGATCTAGAGTTCAGAATGACAATTCTCAAGGTTCTAGCCGGGCTCGAAAAAGGCATGGAAGATATTAGAGAAACCCTCTCGAGAGATATAAAAGCCCTTTCTGGAGAAATAAAAGAACTAAAATCTAACCAAGTTGAAATCAAAAAAGCTATTAATGAGGTGCAATAAAAAATGGAGGCTCTCACTGCTAGGATAAATGAGGCAGAAGAAAGAATTAGTGATATAGAAGACCAAATGACAGAGAATAAAGAAGCTGATCAAAAGAGGGACAAACAGCTACTGGACCACGAGGGGAGAATTCGAGAAATAAGTGACACCATAAGACGAAACAACATTAGAATAATTGGGATTCCAGAAGAAGAAGAAAGAGAGAGGGGAGCAGAAGGTATACTGGAGAGAATTATTGGGGAGAATTTCCCCAATATGGCAAAGGGAACGAGCATCAAAATTCAGGAGGTTCAGAGAATGCCCCTCAAAATCAATAAGAATAGGCCCACACCCCGTCACCTAATAGTAAAATTTACAAGTCTCAATGACAAAGAGAAAATCCTGAAAGCAGCCCGGGAAAAGAAGTCTGTAACATACAATGGTAAAAATATTAGATTGGCAGCTGACTTATCCACAGAGACCTGGCAGGCCAGAAAGAGCTGGCATGATATTTTCAGAGCACTAAACGAGAAAAACATGCAGCCAAGAATACTATATCCAGCTAGGCTATCATTGAAAATAGAAGGAGAGATTAAAAGCTTCCAGGACAAACAACAACTGAAAGAATTTGCAAATACCAAACCAGCTCTACAGGAAATATTGAAAGGGGTCCTCTAAGCAAAGAGAAAGCCTACAAGTGGTAGATCAGAAAGGAACAGAGACCATATACAGTAACAGTCACCTTACAGGCAATACAATGGCATTAAATTCATATCTCTCAATAGTTACCCTGAATGTGAATGGGCTAAATGCCCCAGTCAAAAGACACAGGGTATCAGAATGGATAAAAAAACAAAACCCATCTATATGTTGCCTCCAAGAAACACATTTTAAGCCCGAAGACACCTCCAGATTTAAAGTGAGGGGGTGGAAAAGAATTTACCATGCTAATGGACATCAGAAGAAAGCAGGAGTGGCAATCCTTATATCAGATCAATTAGATTTTAAGCCAAAGACTATAATAAGAGATGAGGAAGGACACTATATCATACTCAAAGGGTCTGTCCAACAAGAAGATCTAACAATTTTAAATATCTATGCCCCCAACATGGGAGCAGCCAACTATATAAACCAATTAATAACAAAATCAAAGAAACACATCAACAATAATACAATAATAGTAGGGGACTTTAACACTCCCCTCACTGAAATGGACAGGTCATCCAAGCAAAAGATCAGCAAGGAAATAAAGGCCTTAAACGACACACTGGACCAGATGGACATCACAGATATATTCAGAATATTTCATCCCAAAGCAACAGAATACACATTCTTCTCTAGTGCACATGGAACATTCTCCAGAATAGATCACATCCTCGGTCCTAAATCAGGACTCAACCGGTATCAAAAGATTGGGATCATTCCCTGCATATTTTCAAACCACAATGCTCTAAAGCTAGAACTCAACCACAAAAGGAAGTTTGGAAAGAACCCAAATACATGGAGACTAAACAGTATCCTAAAGAATGAATGGGTCAACCGGGAAATTAAAGAAGAATTGAAAAAAATCATGGAAACAAATGATAATGAAAATACAACGGTTCAAAATCTGTGGGACACAACAAAGGCAGTCCTGAGAGGAAAATATATAGCGGTACAAGCCTTTCTCAAGAAACAAGAAAGGTCTCAGGTACACAACCTAACCCTACACCTAAAGGAGCTGGAGAAAGAACAAGAAAGAAACCCTAAGCCCAGCAGGAGAAGAGAAATCATAAAGATCAGAGCAGAAATCAATGAAATAGAAACCAAAAAAACAATAGAACAAATCAACGAAACTAGGAGCTGGTTCTTTGAAAGAATTAATAAAATTGATAAACCCCTGGCCCGACTTATCAAAAAGAAAAGAGAAAGGACCCAAATAAATAAAATCATGAATGAAAGAGGAGAGATCACAACTAACACCAAAGAAATACAAACTATTATAAGAACATACTATGAGCAACTCTACGGCAATAAATTTGACAATCTGGAAGAAATGGATGCATTCCTAGAAACATATAAACTACCACAACTGAACCATGAAGAAATAGAAAGCCTGAACAGACCCATAACCAGTAAGGAGATTGAAACAGTCATTAAAAATCTCCAAACAAACAAAAGCCCAGGGCCAGACGGCTTCCCGGGGGAATTCTACCAAACATTTAAAGAAGAACTAATTCCTATTCTCCTGAAACTGTTCCAAAAAATAGAAATGGAAGGAAAACTTCCAAACTCATTTTATGAGGCCAGCATCACCTTGATCCCAAAACCAGACAAGGATCCCACCAAAAAAGAGAGCTATAGACCGATATCCTTGATGAACACAGATGCGAAAAATCTCAACAAAATACTAGCCAATAGGATTCAACAGTACATTAAAAAGATTATTCACCACGACCAAGTGGGATTTATTCCAGGGCTGCAAGGTTGGTTCAACATCCGCAAATCAGTCAATGTGATACAACACATCAATAAAAGTAAGAACAAGAACCATATGATACTCTCAATAGATGCTGAAAAAGCATTTGACAAAGTACAACATCCCTTCCTGATCAAAACTCTTCAAAGTGTAGGGATAGAGGGCACATACCTCAATATCATCAAAGCCATCTATGAAAAACCCACCGCAAATATCATTCTCAATGGAGAAAAACTGAAAGCTTTTCCGCTAAGGTCAGGAACACGGCAGGGATGTCCATTATCACCACTGCTATTCAACATCGTACTAGAGGTCCTAGCCTCAGCAATCAGACAACAAAAGGAAATTAAAGGCATCCAAATTGGCAAAGAAGAAGTCAAATTATCACTCTTCGCAGATGATATGATACTATATGTGGAAAACCCAAAAGACTCCACTCCAAAACTGCTAGAACTTATACAGGAATTCAGTAAAGTGTCAGGATATAAAATCAATGCACAGAAATCAGTTGCATTTCTCTACACCAACAGCAAGACAGAAGAAAGAGATATTAAGGAGTCAATCCCATTTACAATTGCATCCAAAACCATAAGATACCTAGGAATAAACCTAACCAAAGAGACACAGAATCTATACTCAGAAAACTATAAAGTACTCATGAAAGAAATTGAGGAAGACACAAAGAAATGGAAAAATGTTCCATGCTCCTGGATTGGAAGAATAAATATTGTGAAAATGTCTATGCTACCTAAAGCAATCTACACATTTAATGCAATTCCTATCAAAGTACCATCCATCTTTTTCAAAGAAATGGAACAAATAATTCTAAAATTTATATGGAACCAGAAAAGACCTCGAATAGCCAAAGGGATATTGAAAAAGAAAGCCAACGTTGGTGGCATCACAATTCCGGACTTCAAGCTCTATTACAAAGCTGTCATCATCAAGACAGCATGGTACTGGCACAAAAACAGACCCATAGATCAATGGAACAGAATAGAGAGCCCAGAAATAGACTCTCAACTCTATGGTCAACTAATCTTCGACAAAGCAGGAAAGAATGTCCAATGGAAAAAAGACAGCCTTTTCAATAAATGGTGCTGGGAAAATTGGACAGCCACATGCAGAAAAATGAAATTGGACCATTTCCTTACACCACACACAAAAATAGACTCAAAATGGATGAAGGACCTCAATGTACGAAAGGAATCCATCAAAATCCTTGAGGAGAACACGGGCAGCAACCTCTTCGACCTCTGCCGCAGCAACATCTTCCTAGGAACAACGCAAAAGGCAAGGGAAGCAAGGGCAAAAATGAACTACTGGGATTTCATCAAGATCAAAAGCTTTTGCACAGCAAAGGAAACAGTTAACAAAATCAAAAGACAACTGACAGAATGGGAGAAGATATTTGCAAACGACATATCAGATAAAGGACTAGTGTCCAGAATCTATAAAGAACTTAGCAAACTCAACACCCAAAGAACAAATAATCCAATCAAGAAATGGGCAGAAGACATGAACAGACATTTCTGCAAAGAAGACATCCAGATGGCGAACAGACACATGAAAAAGTGCTCCATATCACTCGGCATCAGGGAAATACAAATCAAAACCACAATGAGATATCACCTCACACCAGTCAGAATGGCTAAAATCAACATGTCAGGAAATGACAGATGCTGGCGAGGATGCGGAGAAAGGGGAACCCTCCTACACTGTTGGTGGGAATGCAAGCTGGTGCAGCCACTCTGGAAAACAGCATGGAGGTTCCTCAAAATGTTGAAAATAGAACTGCCCTATGACCCAGCAATTGCACTATTGGGTATTTACCCTAAAGATACAAATGTAGTGATCCAAAGGGACACATGCACCCGAATGTTTATAGCAGCAATGTCCACAATAGCCAAACTATGGAAAGAACCTAGATGTCCATCAACAGATGAATGGATCAAGAAGATGTGGTATATATACACAATGGAATACTATGCAGCCATCAAAAGAAATGAAATCTTGCCATTTGCAACAACGTGGATGGAACTAGAGCGTATCATGCTTAGCAAAATAAGTCAAGCAGAGAAAGACAACTATCATATGATCTCCCTGATATGAGGAAGTGGTGATGCAACATGGAGGCTTAAATGGGTAGAAGAATAAATGAAACAAGATGGGATTGGGAGGGAGACAAACCATAAGTGACTCTTAATCTCACAAAACAAACTGAGGGTTGCCGGGGGGAGGGGGTTGGGGAGAAGGGGGTGGGATTATGGACATTGGGGAGGGTATGTGATTTGGTGAGTGCTGTGAAGTGTGTAAACCTGGTGATTCACAGACCTGGGGATAAAAATATATGTTTATAAAAAATATATGTTTATAAAAAATAAAAAATTAAAAAAAAAAGAATTTAAGAAATCAGTTTTAACAGTTAACGTGAAGTAGTGTTGGTAATAAGAATGTGCATAAATGTGATGGTCTAGAAAAGGAGTGCTCTCCATCAAGATTGACCCATTTAAAACTTGTGTCAGGGCTGAATGCTTCTTCAGCAACAGCTGCAAGTCGCCTAGCCCAGCAGCAACAGGGAACTCGGTGAGGGGTGTGGGGAGTGTGGAGGGTGTGGGGGGATATGGGGGGCGGGTGTTGGAATACTTTGCATTGCCTCCCCCACCTGGTCTTTTTCCTGTTAGCTCCATGCTGGGTAGCAGATCCTGTGCAGGCTATCTTAGGGGTCTCGGTTGCTTAAATCAACATCTCAGTTGTCCTAAACTTGATTTTGTCCTATAACACGCCCTACCAAGACCTTTCCTGGTGAGATTTTTGGTTGACTGAGCTTCCCTGTGATATGAAAAACATCTTTCACGTTTGGCGATTTTCCGACTTCCAAATCCGCAGCTCCATTCTGAAATCTAAGTTTCTTCCCTAGCAAAGCTTTTATTTTTCTTCTTTATAGTTGGCTTTCTCTTTTCTAATATCACCACACCTGTGTCATATTAGCCTATAAATGCATATTGAGTGCAAATGTATTTTTCTCTTTGAGGGATATAAAGTAACATGTATTCAGAAATATGAATCCATTTCTACGGAGTATATGCAATCAATCATTTCATGAATGAATGAAACTTTGGTACTCTTCTGGTGCTTTCAAACAGCTTCTTTATAATAATTCTGGATATTGATAAATTAGTATGCCATCAAACTGTATGTATATGCTTCCGTTATGTAACAAGGATGTGTTTTATAACCATTCCCCCCGCAAAGAATTTAAATGCAATTAAGAGAATGAAATAGGTATGTGCGGATAAATAAATATCTTAGAATGAATGGCTACTATGAATAAGAATCAGAAATGAATTCTACAACTGGAGAATATAATTTCTAAAGCTGTTAGTTCAGAGGACTTGAGTTTTTGCCTTTCAAAGATGAACCAGCTGTTCCTCACCTCTGTGAGCAACTGGGAGCATATGGTGAAACTCAATAATTTTAGTATATAGCACCTTTCACTCAGGCATGTCTAAAGACCTAATAGATGTTAAGCTCCTGCTAGACACCAACTCAATGGCACTTTTCAGAAAATGAGCCATGCTCAACCGGTTACGTTGGAAGATTTTGGTGGTAATAGGTCTGCCAAGTAATCTTGGCAATCCTTCATTTCATTAGCTATTCTCTGGGGTGAAAATGAACTAACTGCTGCATAAATAGAATCTTGAGGAGCTCCTGATGTTAGGGGCGTGTGTACAGCACACTCATTGCACTGCTGAGAACTGGAAACCTCTGTCTACATCTGGGTTAAAAAAAGAAAGGCGGGGTGGGGGAGGCTGAGACCCACACTCCAAGTTCCACCTCAGGTTCCCACTTAAACATAGTTTGAGCTTTTCCTGTCTTATTCTGAACCTGTTAAACAGTGCTTCTCCCTACTATTGAAATCCTCCCTCTCCCCACTCCTGTTTCCAGACTCTGGCTCGATCACCATTGTTCCTCCTCATCCTGGGAAGTGTACACTATGTAATGATAGCACATTTTTTTTCCATACTTCTCGTTTACCAAAGACTAAATTGCACTCATTACTCAAGGAGACCCTTCTTTCATTTAAGAAGTATTTGTTGCAGGTCGGCTGTGATAGCGCCAGAGAAAAGAGGGAGGTTATGCCCCCTGCTCTGGTGAGTTGGCAGTCTAGGTTGTTCACTCATCTTTATCTGTGTTCCCTTGGATTCAACTGGTTGTGACTTTCACATGATCACCCCTGCCTGTGCACGCACAAGTGTTCCATGGTCATAAAAAAACACATTTAATTTTAAAATGTTGACACTGAGTGACAGGTCTTGACTGTTTATTAAAATGACATGGAGTTTTGAGTCTGTAAAGGAGCACACATTTGAGAATCGGCTCTTACCTTCTGAAAGCTTTACTTGGTCGTAGATAATATGTTGTTCTGTCCCTCTTTGGGCTTTTTTTTTTTTTTTTTTTTTTTAAAGATTTTATTTATTTATTTGACAGAGAGAGATCACAAGTAGGGAGAGAGGCAGGCAGAGAGAGAGGAAGGGAAGCAGGCCCCCCGCTGAGCAGAGAGCCCGATGTGGGACTCGATCCCAGGACCCTGAGATCATGACCTGAGCCGAAGGCAGCGGCTTAACCCACTGAGCCACCCAGGCGCCCCCTCTTTGGGCTTTTTAAGAATTGCATTTCAGAATAAAATCGTTAGTCATGTTTTAAATAACTACAGCAATGATCTAGATGTGATAATTCTTTATTAGCCATTACGATGTGCCAAAATGATGTGTGTGTATAAAGGAAAATTCCAGGGCTCAAGGAGAATGTATGAATTACAGCTGGCCTAGTGTGGGAGTCAGGCCCTGGTCCCCGTGTGAATGACATGGCAATATAGATTAGCTCTAGGGCAGCAGGTCAGAGGCAAGCCAAAGTGATTCTGTCAGAGGGAGCAGAACATAAAAGGGGACATTTGCTGTCTTATAAGAAGGCCCATGAGACCTGACTGCAGAGAGCAAGGGGAATGGTTTCAGATGAGTCTGAAGAGGTGGGCAGAGGTTGGGTCATCAGGCCTTTGGAGCCACCTTGAGGACTCTGGCCTTTATCATACTGAGTTACCCACTGCCCAGTCTCTTTCGCCTCTCACCATTATTCTCAAGGGCCTCCAAAATCCCGTTTGTTGATCATTCTCGAGCACTAACCTTGTGATTTCTTAGCCTCTCTCATTATTCCTTCACAGCTGCTGGCAATAGAGCAGATAGCGTAAAAATTGTTACTCTGTTCCATATGAAATCTGCAGAGGGTGCTAAGGAAGGGGCCAAATAGGAAAAGCCTTAAAGAGCTGACATTTGTCCATCAGGATTTTTTTTAAAAGACTTTATGGGGCGCCTGGGTGGCTCAGTGGGCTAAAGCCTCTGCCTTTGGCTCAGGTCATGATCTCAGGGTCCTGGGATCGAGCCCCGCATCGGGCTCTCTGTTCAGCAGGGAGCCTGCTTCCTCCTCTCTCTCTCTGCCTACCTCTCTGCCTACTTGTGATCACTGTCTGTCAAATAAATAAATAAAATCTTCAGAAAAAAAAAAATGACTTTATTTATTTATTTTATTTAAGGGAGAGGAGGGACAGAAGGAGAAGAAGAGAATCTTCAGCAAGCTCCGCAAGTCTGATGTGGGACCTGATCTCACGACCCTGAAGATCCTGATCTGAGCCAAAGCCAAGAGTTGGATGCTTAACCCACTGAGCCACCCAGGTGTCCCTGTCCATCAGCATTTCAGTAGGCAGACATGGGCATTGTAAAGCCATACCCAGATATTAATGTCATTCTGTGCAAAGTTGGCCAGCAGAGGTTTTAATTAACATAGGGGTGGGGATGTGCTCAATTTGATCTCTTAGATACTTTTCAGAGATAATTTGGAGAATGAACTAGAGCAGGGAGGTACTTAGGTCAGACATAAGGAGGACCTCAGACCCATGAACAGATTGGCAAAAAGAATGCTACATGGAAGAGATTTCCAAGGAGAAGGATTTGTAAGATTTAAGGAAAAGGAAAGCTAAGGGTGACTTACAAGAGTTCCTTCTTGGCTGAGAATATAAATAACAAGGCCAGCATAAGTGGTGGGAGAAGAAGGATCCATCTGGGGGTGAAAAAGGATAATTAAATTGGTGAGGAAGAAGAAAGAAGGTTCAGTGGGCTTTGGGATAGATTGAGTTCAAGGTGTCTGATTAACAGGAAATCCACTCTAATTTCCCAACCCTCCTTTCTTCTCATATTTCTCTCTCTAATATTTCACCATTAACTCATTTCAGTCAGTTGTAGGACTTTGGCTGGCATTTCTAGTTTCGATCTCTCTTCTGAACTCCAGATAATGCATTTCCGGGTTCCTGCTGCACATCTACAACTTGAGACCTCAAGTTCAGCGTATTTTATTGAAACACTTCAGTCGTTCCCAAATCCATTTCTTCACCAAAAACCTCTCTCTCAGCTACGGTATCCTCTTTTATCTGCTCCCTCAGACCCAAAGCCAAGGTGTTAGTTTCAGTGCCTCTTCTATCACCACATCTAAACCACAGACAAGTTCAGACGATGACGTTTCCATGAGTGGTTTCACTCTGGTTCCCTTCTTCCCCATTTAGGCCACTATTGTCTTAGATTGTGCCTTCATGAGATCTCAGCTGTCCTCCTACCACCACTCTCTCCTACTTTATTTCCTCCTGCATGTGGATGGCCAACCCATTCTCCCAGTGCTCAGATCTAATCATGCTTCTGCTTCTGCTGGGCAAACAGCCACAACGAAACCGCACATACATACACCTTTGACAATTCTCTTGTGTCTCATAAATTTTCCTGTTTTCACAGACTGTGTTCTTTCATGCTTTCGCTCCAGCCTACTTTCCCCTCTCTTTTTCCATCATAGTATTTCTTACACCCAGTGCTCCATGCAAAATCAACTCCTTATAGTTTTTCTCTCTGATTAAATGATCCGACCTCTGGAACTTACATAATACCTGGATCACTGCTCAGAGCACCATGGCATGGTGCAAGTACATTTGTGTTTTGAACTAAGGTGAAAAGAGCTATGTCATAGTGGATAGGGGACATAGTCTTTTTTTTTTCTTAGAGGTGAAACAAAACAGCAATGAAATAGATGCAAGATTTAGAATTTTTTTATAGACTCACTAACATTTAAAAATAGATTTTTGAAAGATACTATTATGACATATGTCCCTCATCAGAGAGAAGGAAAAGTTTTACCTTGAGGCTCAAGTTAAAATAGAGTAGAACCCTCAGGTTCTAATCATTTTCTTTGTTTATAAGTAGCTCTGTAGATTTGAACATATTTGTTTATAGGGAAACATGGGCAGCTGAAGGAATGTATTACTCTGGAAACTATTATTTGTTATTCTAATCATTCAGTTTTCTTTTCTTCTTTTTTAAACTGTAATATATAGAAATCTACTCTGTTTCTTTTATGAGGAAGTCAAAATTATTAATTAGATCATGCCAAATATGTGCTTTGATCACTTAAGAAATGCAATATGTACAAATACAATTTTATGTGTCCTCAGATAGATGAGGTAAAAATTCAGAGAAGGGGAGTGCTAGATCTCCAAACCCCATTTTAGGACATTTAGCTTCAACTTTTCTTCCACGTTAAATATTGTATTTCTATCATAACATTTCTATTGTAACAGTGGAATTATACCTTTCATTTTTTAACCTCTTTTCCTCTCAGAGTAAGGTAAATATACAGCTATAAAAGAAAATTAGAAATAATGACAGCAACAAAGATCATCAGTATTATAAAAATTAGATATTCAGATATTGATCAAGTTGATTTTAAATACCAGCTTCCATTTAAACAAATATTTTGGCTCATTTTCCTCATTTCTATTGAGGGATATTTCTTTAGAATTGGGATATTCGGGATCTTCATGTCTTGGCTGCATAAAAAGTGGAAAAGTGGAGTGACTTGTCCAATATCCCATCCAATATCTGGTAGCATTGCTGTAGTGTCACAGACAGGTACCTGGGTAAGTAGTAATGTCTAACTTAGTTGGGGGGGGGGCATGTGAGTTTCCCTTGAATAGTCTGGTTTGGGTCCAGGATGGGGAGGGAGTTCATTAATGATCATGATGCGTCTCATACTGCTGCCTGGTTTAGATTGCCCCGAATGCCCCTCTTTTGACTTTCTTCTCTGAAGAAAGTTGATGATGGAGGCAGAGATGGTAGTGAGTTTCTCACCAGAGTTTGTGATCCCCCTGAAGTTCCAGAGAACAGCCTTTCATCCATGATATAATTCCTATTATATTTAAAAACCAAAGTTTGGCTGAATGAATAAGTCAGAGTCTAAAGATCCTTTGTCTTTTTTAATCTCCTGAGGATAGTCAGTTCGTTATCTTAGGAACAGTCAATATTTTGCATTTTTTTTTCTTTTTTAATGATTAGTCTAAGGAGTGTGATGAACTTCTCATATAGCTAAAGCTATATATTTGTGTAACAAGAGACTCTTATTAAAAACTGCCTTGAAACTAGTTCTTAGTAAAAATGTATACTTGTTTAGGAAAATAAATTAATCATACACACTGACTTTAATATTGTAATTAGGTGTATAGATAGATGGATCATCGATGTGATACTCACACTTACTGGTAATGAATACATCATTCATGATCACTGATACTGTGAGGATCTCACTCCGTTCTTATTAATGCTTTATTGTGGAAAGGTGGAAAGTTCATTAGACCCTGTGTGTGTGTGTGTGTGTGTGTGTGTGTGTGTGTGTCTATTTTTTGTAGGTTAAGTTAATATTTCTACAGTTTCTTTCTTAGTTGTTTTCTCAACATACAACCGAGTTCTTTTACAGGTCTAGAAAGGGTAAGGGATGGTGCTGGCGGGAGAAACTGAATTGCAAGAGAGAGCCTAGGGGTCATGTGAGGGAAAGGGGCAGGGAACAGAGAGAAGGGAAGCTCACTGGATATGAGGATGAGACCTGAGAGCAGCCTGAGGGGCATTTGAGGTCATTACCTTACCAGTTACCTCTCATCACTTCTTCAGTATCATTACAAAAAATTCAAAATTTAGTAGCAAGCAAGGTCAAACAGGACTAGAGATGGATGCTGTTTTCTTTCCATCACAGGAAGATCTTCTTTCCTTCACTCAGCCCTTTATTGCTTTTCTTGCTCTTCCCCTTTTCAGCTCTGTTTCATCTTTCCATTGCTCGAAGCTATTGTTTGTGTTGTCTGTGGGGTGGAAACAATGACTCTGATTTGAGAACCGGAGCCCTGGTCATATACGAGTGAGCACAAAAGTGGCTATATCCCTGGCTTCGAGAACAATTAATCTGGCAGGCGAACACCCATGGAAGAATCTTTCAAAAGAAGAAAAAAGAAAGAAAAGAAGAAAAACAGAATAACCGCTTTGTTCCGATATATTATCTAACTTCAAGGGTGATTTACTAAATCAACGAAACCAGTCAAAATGAGACTTCTATAACATCTCATTTTGTTCTGATCAATTTAAGGAAAAAACTCACTGATTTCTACAGTACTTCTTTCTCCAACAGATTATTTGTGTGCAAAATTCACAAGTATATATTAAGTTGTTCAGGACCGTTGAGTATTTGGTAGGCGGGGGGTGGGGGTGGGCAATGTGGATTCTATCTTGCCCTGCTGTTTAGTTTTAATGCCAAATTGTTTTATGGAAATCACATTGTCCCAACTCACTCATGCAGAATCTATTTGGTTGGAGGTCACATTGGTTTACATTAATATTATTTTCATTTTTGAATAAATCAGGATCTTTTCAGTGGTTTAATAGCCCATCTCAAGGAAGCATCGTTCTGTATACCTCAAAGGCTCATAGGACTATTATTTTTCATGTGTGATATGTTTATTTGTGTTGGTTTGCATGGATATAGCGACGATTTGCCTGGGGAAATGAGGAGATTTGTTAAAGCATTCATCTCTGGTTAGCATGGTAATGAATGTTTTCTCCTTAGTAAACATAAATTCCTATGAAGAAATTCAGTGGATGGTATTGGTCATATCTTCAATTTTGAATATGCTCATTTCCTGCCATATTTCTCTCAATTATGTTCTGACTGTTCAATTCCCCTCTGCCAAAAGCATTCTTAAAGATGGAATCCTCTTGAGCCTACGAAAGCAAACATAAGGTGTCTTTTCTTTGAAACATAAGAGCAAAGCAACTCAGATAAAGGATCTGTGAGAATAGAAAATGAATCTTTAAAATTAATCTAGAAGCAGGAGATAGATCAAATGTTTCCAATTTATCCTGGAATTTGACATATGGCCTATTTACAATAAAAGATAATTGGGGTCAAACCCAATGGCCTTGTGGATTCTTTTGGCCACCCACCTCGCTTGGGGTCGACTTCACAGTGTCAGGTAGCAGGTGTTACGGATGGGCAACTAGAACAAAACTCATGATTTTAACTCATTTTCTGTAGGACACATCCATGCTTTTTTTTTTTTTTTTAAACTTTCTGTATTGCTTAGTCTAAACACTGTAAGAGTTTCATACCACTATCACTAGGATCATGAACCCCTACTTGCTTCTACCTCCTATTTGAATTTAAATATACCTCACTAGATAGAATCCTTTACCACTTGTGTTAAGTATTAAGGTTTTTGTGAGATACTGAAGGGGACAGAAATGTAAAATTCTGATCTCTGAAAAATTTCCTTTATTTGAAAGATGCTACTGGATGAATAAATATTTTGGCTAAGCTGTTCTTGGTGAAAGGTTGCCTTGAGTACTAAGTCCTGCATTCCCCTCTTCCATTAGGCAAAATAAAACCAACAAAAAAATCTAGTGCCACCTTTATCTTATCATTAAATAGGATATTCAAAGAGCTACTGACAATGGGAAAATTGACTTTCCTTGAAACTTTTATACATCATAGAGATAGGCTGTTCATATATCTATGGTTTAGAGGTATACAAGATGGGAAATGTGTGCAGTGTGTGTGTGTGTGTGTGTGTGTGTGTGTGTGTGTGATTGGGGGGGGTTGTTGTATGTAATTACTAGAACTTCTACCAGCCACTGAGGCAAGAAGGACTCCAAAGGATATTTGGGGCTAGTAAACATTAATCTTTCTCTCTTTTTAAAAGATTCTATTTATTTTTTTATTTGTCAGAGAGAGAGAGCGCCACACACAAGCAGGCAGAGGTGGAGACAGAAGCAGGCTCCCTGCTGAGCAAGGAGCCCGATGTGGGACTTGATCCCAGGACCCTAGGATCATGACCTGAGCTGAAGGCAGTGGCTTAACCAACTAAGCCACCCAGACATCCCAGTAGACATTAATTTCATCACAACCTCTGCCCTTTCAAAGCAGTACCATTAGGCTAGCCTTTAGTTGTGGTGATGCTACCCTGTGCCCATTTGTAGAAGTGCTTACCCCTTGATCCAGCCTCAATGTGTTTACTTCTGTGTATACATATTTAGTTCTGAGAATTCTTGGCTTTGCCATTTCCTAATACAGGTGTGAAGATTTTAAGTGAGTTAGCTTTAAATACAAGATCTGAAAGAAAATATCTGATATGAATACAAAGTATCTCCCACGATATTTTAAGTGAGTTGCTTTTCCTTTAAACTTCAAAGTTTATTGATTCCATGCTTAATAATGAACTTACATATGGTATAATTTTTATTGAATGTGAATGAACACTCAATAGGAAAGTTTAGCTGGCATCATCCTTTTCTTCCTGTTTACATTTTAATTCATTTAACACGTTTAAAGAATGTCTACTAGTGAGTTGGAAAAATAGATGGCTTTCATGCTGCTACCTCCTTCCTTTAACCTCAGAGCAGACATTACCAATCAGTCACCTGCAGTCTCTCTTGGTGGAGTCTAATTGTGAATTCATAAACTTTCTCAGTGTGCTTCCCCGGGCAGACACTGCCGCTAATGTGGAGGTAGGAAATAAGACTTATTTGTCATTCCTAATCTGTTATTTACTCAGCACTGGGCAAGGTATTATAGGGAAACATGAGTATAAAGCAGAATTCTTTAAGGAACTTATAATCTACTTAAGGAAAACCAAAAACAGATGAAACAATTAGAAAGCAGCATAAGGCTTCAAAATTAAATTTAAAATGAATTGTAATTAGAAGAAGGAAATATTTTAATCATCTGGCATATATGTAACCCAATAGCATGATAATATTTTGTTTATTCTGATCTAGTGGTTCTACATTTGATCGGTCCATTTCTTCAATTTATCGACAACACAGGACATTCAGAACATCTCTGTGTCCTAGCACACAATTTCTTATGCATTTTGAAGATGATTTTATTTTCTTGGTTTCTTTGTGTTTGTTTCATTTCAGGATTACCTTGGCTGGAGATCAGAAGATAGCCTAATCAAACACTGCAATGTGTTGATCAATCTCAAGGACTTCAAGTGTTAATGTTCAGAGATGTCTGAGAAGAGCTAGCTAATGAGAAGTTGAACTTAAATCTCCTTAAATCAGATTAATTTGGAATTTGTAATAATTTAATCAGGCCCTGGGTGGATGGCTACCAGTATTTTAAGTATCTGAGAGGACTTAGAAAGGACTTAGTAAATAAAGTTATAAGATAAATTCCTTAATTACATAAGAGAAATATTTCAAACAATTTTAGAAGTATCTACATTACATTTTACAGAATAATTGCACATAATCAGAGACTTTCCTTTTAAATACTCTCTTGATATGGTAATTATAAGTTTTTCTACTCATCAGCAGACTATGCACTTCTCCAGGCATTTTTTTCTTGGCCTCATTCAAATTCTCTTTGTACTTAGAAACAATATCACATTTCATTAAAAAATTTGTAACTCAGAAATTATGTAAATTCATTGACTTCGTATATACTGTGAGATACTACTTTGGTGTTGGTGGAGTTTTTTCCTTTAAAAAATTAATTTCCCCATCATACTCTAAGCTCCAAGAAGAGGCACTGAATCTTAAAGGTCCTTTCAAACCTTTTCCAGTGTTCTGGTTGACCTGTGTATATACTGATTTCACCTGGAAATCAGGTGTCTTCAAATTGGAAATCTAGCTGTGGGGGTGCCTGGGTGGCGAGGTAGGTTAGTGTCTGTGTGCCTTCAGCTCAGGTCATGATCCAGGGTCTTGGTATTGAGCCCCCATCAGACTCCTTTCTCTGTGGGGAGCCTGCTTCTCCCTCCTCCTCTGTCATGTCCCTCCCCACCAGTTATGCTCTCTAACTCTCAAATAAATAAAAAATCAATCAATCAATCAATCAATCAGTCTAGTTGGAGTTATGGTCCTAGCTCCATTTCCTTCTGGAGTGAAGTTGTAGAAAAAGTAGGAACTTTGAAGTCAATCAGACCTGAGACCAAATTTCTGGTTGGCCACTTACCCTCTAGGTATGTAAATGTAGGAACTTCATTTACTTCCTCCTTTATGAAAAGAAGATGATTCCCATATCATGGGGAGTTAAGATTTAGTGTAATTACTTTTCTAAAGAATTTCACATTGGGCTTGTATATTGGTTAATATATATTGATTTGGTTAACATATATTTGGTTAATATATATTGATTTAGTTAATATTGAATTGGTTAATAAATATAGATCTATATACATATATATATTCGTTTCCTTATTTACAAAATGAGGATAATACCTATGTCACAGCATTCCAAAAACCAACACAATGCTTAGCATAAGACTAAGTAAATATTAATTCCTTTTCTCTTATTTTACCTACCACTTTATCACCAAACTAGATCCAATTAAGAGGAAATGTAGCATTAATGGAAACAATATTGTGAAATATTAGTACTTTTTCAATTACCAGTATCTGGGCCTTGAAATCATTTTCTTTTCTGATCTCATATATAAAACCAGAAGAAATAGATGATTAACTACAAAATTATATTTTAAGATACATGTTCATATGATAGCAGTCAGGAGTCTAGAATCTAGTATAGTAGAAAGTTAAGAATCAGAGAGTTCTATACTTAAATCTCAAGTATGAATGACTTAAATTCTGATTCCATTCTTTGGCTTTTTCACTTGATAACTGGGTGAGCCTCCTAAGTCCCACTGAATCTAAGTCCTCATCTATAAATGTCAGGATAATGCCCTATCTTACAAAGTTGCTACTAGGAGTAAATGAAAAAGTTATATAAAATATCTAGAGCACTACTGTTCAGTGTAGAACTCACCTCAATGATGCAAATGTTCTCTCTGTTCTGACCAATATGGTAGACACTAGATACATAGGGTAATTAAGCACTTGAAATGTCGCTAGGGCAACCGAGAAACTCAATTTTAAATTTTATTTAATTTTAATTAATTTAAATTTAAAGTACTAATTATTTAATAAATGCTTATGAGTCTCCCTTTTGTGGTCTTTTGTATCTTATATTTACTTATTGGCATAAAGTTTTAGAAGTCTTATACTTGAACATAAATGCTATAGATTGAAAGACTGTGCCTCCCCCATTCGCCCCCATCAATACATATGTTGAAACCTAATCTGCAGTGTCATGGTGTTAGGAGGTAGGGCCTTCATGTGGTGATGGGGTCTGAGAATGGATCCTTCATGAATGAGATTAGTGCTCTTATAAAAGAGAATCCAGACAGATCCCTCACCCTTTCCATCAAGTGAAGACACAGTGAAGAAATGACTGTCTATGAACCAGGAAGTGGGCTCCCTCTAGACACCAAATCTCATGGTTCTTTTCTCTTGGACTGGTCAGGCTCCAGAATCACCAGAAATAGATTTCTGTTTTTTATAAGCCATGCAGTATGTGGTATTCTGCTGTAGAGGCCAAAGGAACAAAGACAGTAGAGAATAACGCATAATCCATAGATTATTTTCTATTTGATCCTTCTCCCATACTCAAAGCAGGAGCCTAGAGGAGTTTATGTGGCTGAAAAGGCTGATTAGGTAGGCAATGCCCAGGGCAGAAAATGAAGGTAACAATGGGCAGGTCATGCAAGTATGTTAATCTGAAGAGGCAGAGTCCAATAATGAGTGGAGGAGTACAAACCAGGGACAACGATGAACGTGGAGGAATTCCCTAATCACGGGGCTTTTTATGGTTGAATGTGGAATTAGGAAGACCAGGTCTTCCTAGGTGGGGCATTCACTGATTTGGGGACTCAGGAACAGACACCAGCAAGAACTGAGAACTGGATAAATTTTGATTTACAAGAGCCTAGAAAATTGAAAATATTTCTCCAAAGTCACACAAGTAAGTGGTCACCAATAGATCAAGAGTTAGCATTTCTTCCAAATGAACTGTTATTGGGCAGACATAAAAATAGGCCCTTGGCTTTTACTGATGATCACCATGTTCACAAAAGTCATTCCAAGGAGCAATGCAAAAGCAGTGACATCAGCAAATAACAAAGGAAGTTCTTTATGGAATAATTAATTACAGAAATTGTAGCTATGCAATGGCTCAAACATCCCTAATCCCCAAATCTAATTTTTATAATCCTATCAGCAGTATCATCTTACATTTCCAGTGAACAATCTAATAGTAAAGAATGATAGTCAGATATAAAATTATCAAGACTTGACTGCCTTTACAAAAAGCATTAGAAAGCATTTACTGGCATGTTACAAAATATCATAAATAATTAAAATACATCTACTTATTAAAATATCAGAATGGATAGTGATGGTATCGCCTAGTTGTTTATTTCCTCATGGTCATTTTTAAAATTCAATAACTTTTGCATTAATTGTCATTAATGCAAAATGGAAAAACATATGTGATTAATGGGTTGAAGAAAGAAAAAACTGGGCATTGATTGTATATTTTACTGAAAGACGGGAATACCAATTAAAGTCTTCTTTAGAAAAACACCATTCAGGAATGAGTCAACAATTTGCTACCACTCCTTCTAGAGACAGTTACTTAAGTTCTACTTTTGAGTGAATTACAGTTGTCTTCAACTTCGAAATGTTAGTTGAATCTAAGTCTCTGTGAAAAACCACCAACGTGAAATTTAAACTTGGAACTTCAAAAACCTTTTCACTTGTTTTAAAATTAGTAGCTTCAATCAACACAGAACATGTAATCCAACCCTGACAAGCTGTGAATCAAGAAACTCTGATGGATTTGCAAATTATTTCTCCCGACTATGGATAACATGCAGCATTTGATTTTGAGCATGTATGAACATGTTAAACACCTGTGTATTTGAAGTCACGAGTACATGTACATAGAATTTTAAGTTGAAAGAGACACTTAATATCACCCAGGCCAGCTTTCAAAGTTCACTGATAAGACCTAGAGCCATGTCTCTCAAAATTTAGTGTGCATATAAATCACCTTGAGATTTTGTTAACATGCAGGTTATGATGCTGGGGTTCTAATAACCTCCCAGGTGATGCAAATACTGCTCTTGGTAGAACCAGACATAGAACAGCAGAAGCCTAGAGAACTGAAGGACTTGTCCAAAGTCACAGGAGCCAGAAGAATGAGGATTAATGTTTCTGTCCCTTTCCTTCCCTCTTAAACTCCCCTCCCCCCACTTTTAAAAAAATTTTAGTATGTGTGGCACAATAATTAAAAGTACAAACTTTTAAGCAACCTAGCTTCAAATCCTAACTTCACCACGTACCTTGCTGTGATCTGGCATGAGTCATCTAACCTTTCTTTTCCCTCTGTTTCTTCTTTTGTAAAATGGAGGAAAAAATAATAAAACACAACTTATTAGGTGACATTAAGAACAAAACGATTCATGTATGGTAATTAGAATAATGCTGGTAAATAATAGGCATTTAATAAATGTTAGCCTCTGTAATTATGATTATGATCAGTATCCCATTCTTTCTGCCATCTGGCAGTCCCTCACTCCAGCAACCTAGGAAAGAGACTGTGTAGGAATAATATTAGTTGGTTGTCTTCTTGGTGGAGAAGATCAGAAGCATGGATAACAATCTAAATTATTTTTGGCTGAGGCGACTGTTTTGATAATGCAATTATATTTGAGTGGAACAGTGTTTGAAGTATTAGGAATTCATTTCAGATGATCAGGAGCTGATTCTGGTGAATGGAAATGCTGGCCAGTATTTCTGCAAAGTCACTCCATCTTTCTCCATCCTGAGAAGAGATGGCCCCTTTTGACTGATGTAAAGAACTTTTTTTTTTTTTGTCTTTTATTAAATAGAGGTAGTGATTACATTTTCGAGGGCATTTGACAGTATGTAAACTAGAGTCAGAGGAGCTGTCGATCTATCTAAATAACGTATTTACTGCTACTGAAGTTCAGGACACGCCACCCCAAACATGCCACTTTGACATGTTGATTATTTTGAGCAGAAACACAGATGTTTAGGAGCCACCGATGCAGGAAGGACTCTGTGACCTACACTTTTCTACCTAGAAACAGGCCATAAATTTTCCCATAAGAAAGGCGTCACCCTCCCCCACCCCACCACATACCAGAAAGAGAACATCCTTATCCCCAGTGACAGGGACCAGATGCCGAAATGGATCTATACATTTACTAACATAACCCTTGTCTTCACTAGTAGTCCCTACCCCACATGTCTCCTAGTCACTTCCTTGTCATTGACTATCCCCAACCCAACCCCTTTGACTTGTCAATTCTTCACAGTGGTATTGCTTTTTCCTCTAAAAGATGAATACTTCCTGCTCTGGTCACTTCTTCAGGTCTTCATTCTCTTGTGAAAGCTCTCATGTACGTGTAAGAATTTAATAAAATGTGTATGCATTCCTCCTGTTAATCTGTCTTTTGTCAGTTTAATTCTTAGGCCCAGCTAGAGAGGGTAGCTAAGAGGGTAGAGGAGAATTTGTCCTTCCCTGCACTGCTGTGGTATAAGTTGAAAGCAAGCTTTGGTATGGATAAACCAAAGCAGAGAAATGACTGTGAAGAGGAGTCATTGAGAAAGCCTTGGAGAACCAGTTTTGTTTTGTTTTTAGATTGATTTTGGAATTTGATTTGGACTCAGCTCTCCTGGGTTCTTCAGAATGGGGAGAGAATTACTGGGGCACCATACTGTTTTTCATTGTTTCCTGATGGGAGTGTCTTCCAACAACTTAATTGCTCCTATTTTGCTTTCCCCCAGCCACCTAATTTTTACCCATGTCCTTAATTGCTCCTGCCACTGGCACCATATGTGTCAGCCCACAAGGAACAATGTCAGTATCACTTGCTGCAAGACGATCCTCACTCCAGGTGGCTTCACGGCAAGATGAACAAAGGTAAATGAGAAAGTCATCTATTTTTTGAAAAGCCAAATGCCAATTCACTAATGGACGATTAAAACGATAACTGTCACACCTACTCACATACCTATCAGTCAGAATTGTGCAGATATAGACATTCTGGTCTATGTGACAGTTTCAATTGTTACTGTAACAATTGTTACAGTAATTGTTACTGTAACTTAGAATTTGTTAGAGTTAGATGTTAGAATTTGTTAGAGACTGATATATAAGGAATGCCACATCATTTCCAAAGAATGCTTGGTGAGCAAAGGTTCAGAACAAGAGAAGTTTTCCATTTGAACACGAGGCGTAATAGAACCTAGGGCTCCAAGTGGGGGAGCCTGTTATGATTTAGAGTAGTATTATTGTGGACCTGAAAATGAAGAGTGTCATTTAATCACATTAGGTCAAAGATAACCCTAACTTCGTAGGGGATGATCACAATAATATTCTAGCATATCTAGTTATTCATTCAAGGACATAGCTCCTGAATCATAGGGATGTTAAAACTAAAATTAAGGGACGCCTGGGTGGCTCAGTTGGTTGAGCAGCTGCCTTCGGCTCAGGTCATGATCCCAGCGTCCTGGGATCGAGTCCCACATCGGGCTCCTTGCTCGGCAGGGAGCCTGCTTCTCCCTCTGCCTCTGCCTGCCATTCTGTCTGCCTGTGCTTGCTCTCTCTCCCTCTCTCTCTCTGATAAATAAATAAAATCTTAAAAAAAAAAAAACTAACTAAAATTAATACTTTCAGTCCTGGAATAGAACACTCAGCCAAGGTGGTGTGCAAAACATTGAATCTCTACTCAAATTAATTTGATGATACATCTTTGGGATAAAGGAATTTACATTTCACTTTGTGTTAAAAGCAGATAATAACACTTCTACACTGACAATTTCTGTGCTTGAATCTCTATTTTATAATTTTAGTCAGCTCAACAAATTCTTATTGATTTTATAACATAATCCAGAATCTAAACTAATAGTATTTATTTAAATTACTGTGGTATTTACACTAACATTTTATTGTGTGCTTGAAAGACCACATGCAAACATGTATTAGTAATTTGAATCCATTTGTGAAACTGACTTAGATTTGACTATATTTGAATGGCCAGGATTTTATTCATGATATTGCTAATATCTTATTTTCCTAGATTTTGGACAACATTCATAAATGTTGAGAAGTTTGATGTTGTATAATTGAACAGAAATGTGATTTTTGGGGGAAGATGATAAGGAATATATGGTTTTCCAGTAAAATGCACATACACAGACATACACAATTTTTCTGTTTCAGAGATATAAAGAAATTGTTGTCAGGGAAATAAGCAAGATGGCAAAGTAATTTTGAATGATAACATGTCTTTTAAAACAAATCATTAAGTCATGTCAGCAAGCAAGAAGTCTATATACTAAAAAAAGCAGTGCAACTGAGCCCTCCATCAGTAATTCATCTAACAGTAATTCATTCATTTATGCCTTCACCCACCCACCAACCTGTGAACCAGGCTCTGTACTGGCTCTACACAAGTTTCTATGAATGAAACTTGGTCCCCACTATTGACAAGTAGATTCAAGACAGGAATAGAATATTGTTTAATAAGTTCAGCAATAAATATTTCCTTAGTACATTGGGCTTAGCTTATTCTTATATTATTATGTAGTTTGATCCTTCAACTTCACTTTTTGTTTACCATAGCTCTAATTCTTTAGCTAATGCTTTGCATTCCTTCACTGTATCATCATCACTTCTTGCCATATTTCTCTAGACACATTCCTTGATAGGAAATCAAGACTCTTCTTAGTTATACTCTTTAATTTTTTCTGGTTATTTTAACTCCTTAATTCAGTTATGTGTTTCTACCATCTCTCTCTCTTTTTTTAAAATGAGATCCAGTTGACATAGAATTTTGTATTAGTTTTAGTTGTACAATGTAATGATTCAATATATGTATATATTGTGAAGTGATCATAGTAAGTCTTGCTAACATCTGTCACCTCACATGCTATCATTAGTTTTACTTGTGATGAGAATTTTTAAGATCTCTTTCCCTTTGGGGCATCTGGGTGGCTCAGTGGGTTAAAGGCTCTGCCTTCAGCTCAGGTCATGATCCCAGATTCCTGGGATGGAGCCCTGCATCATAGGACTCTGCTCAGCAGGGAGCCTTCTTCCCCCCACACCACATCTGCCTGCCTCTGCCTGCTTGTGATCTCTGTTTCTGTCAAATATATAAATAAAATCTTAAAAAAAAAATCTCTTTCCCTTTGCTTTCAAATATACAGTCCGATATTGTTAACAACAGTCACCCTGCTACACCTTACATTCTCAGGTCCTGTTTATCTTATAACTGCAAGTTTGTACCTTTTGTACTTTTGCTGTTTCTTAATTGTTCTCTTTTGGAGCTCACCCCTGCAAAAGAGCACATGGATAACTAAGTAACTAAGCTGCCCACTGCTTACTTAGTTATCCATGTGCTCTTAAGCTTCCTGCCTCTGGAAGGCATACCATACAGAGTATGAAAGGCATACCAAACAGAGTATGCAAAATGCTAAAGGGGCTTGGGTTCAGGTAAAGATGGTGAGCAGGTAGTCATAACCATCACCATAAGCTGAGGTTTCCCTCAGTAGGAGAGCTTTCAGAAGTCACAGTTTTAAAGGATTAGTGAAAAATGTCAAAAGGGAGAAAGAAGGAGGGTGGGAGAGAGAATTCAAGATTATTCTGGCAATGGTTTCGGAGTGTAACTTTCGGATAAAAATGTTAAAAAATTTTATTTTTCAAAGATTTTATTTATTTGTTTGCCAGAGAGAGACAGCGAGAGAGGGAAGACGAACAGGGGAAGAGGGAACGAGAGAAGAAGGCTTCCTGCTGAGCAGCATGGGGCTCCATCCCAGGACTGACCTGAGCCAAAAGAAGATGCTTAACGACTGAGCCATGCAGGCGCCCTAAAAAAGTTTTTTTTTTTTTTTTAAATCAGATTTTGCTGTAACTTCCTTTTTCTCAGTGCAACTTAATTAAGGGGCTCTACTCCTCTTTGAGGCTTTGGAGTCAGATTTATTTGGCTGGAGAAGAGTACTGTGAAGGACTTTAAAGGGAGAGAAAGAGGCTGATGGTATTCAGAAAAACTAACCATGCCACATGTCGTCTGGGTGAACTCAGTTGGCTTCCTGACCCTACTTCTGATGTGATAAATCCTAGCTACCATTAATAGTTAATGGAATGGTGCTTCATTTTTTTTTTTTTTTTTTGGATGTTGGAATCCTTCAGGGTAAATGTTGCTGAACTCCTGATCACACCGTTTGTCAGGATTCAAAACTTTTGGGGCACACGCCATTATCCATTACCTCCAAAAAATATAGATTGTGGACAGGGCCTCACACCAGACCTCCTGAACTCACTTCTCCCTGTGGGACCCACACATACACATTTCCCGTAAACCCGGTAAGTATTTCTGATGTTCCAGAGAGGATAAAGTCTGTAGAAGTTGAAAGAATGTGACTGTGTGATTGTCAGGAAGCCCAGGAACACCTGAGAAAAGTAATGGCATGCTAGTAATTTCCATAGGTTTATGGGAAAGGTGATTAGGGGGAGTTTAAACTTCTGTAGACTTTCAGGTCTATTAACAAGTTACAAAGCTTCTATAATTCTCCACAAAGATGGCCATTGATTCCGAACAATGATTTTTCATCACACTAGAGTGCTGAGAGGTGCTTCTTTATGGTCTCAAAGAAAGTTACTTTTTCCCTTGAAAATGATTGATTTTTCATTTTAGTGGAGTTCCTTTCTCTTGCATTACGCCAGGAAATGTGGGGTGGGGGGAGGGTAGTGTGTATTCAGCACGTGTTGCAAGTAAATCATGAAAGCCCTTGCAAACACACCTTATAGCTGTCAGCTGGCTTAGTCTCAAAGAATGGCTCTTTGGCAATACATGTTTAAGCTGGTGACAATGAATACGAAAAATGGTGTTGAATTCTAACATATGTCATGCACAGACCATAGCTTATTTTACTTGACTACTATTCGTTCTCCTTTACTAGGTGCAGCAAACATAAACTTTCAAAGAAAATGATCTATTGATTAACACGTGATTTCTAATAACAGCTAGGGCAGCATGGAGTCTTGTTTACCATGTTTATTTACTCTTTTATTTACTCTTTGGGGACAGGCAGGTGGAGGCGATCACACCCGTCTCCTCTTTGTCCCATGACGTTCTGCTCAGGGGCTAAGAACAGTAGGCGAGCTTATTGAAACTAATGATTTCAGAATTAGGCTACCTGAGCAGTAAATTTTGTTCGATTCTCTTCTCCTTTTTCAATTGTTGCATTTTCTAAAATAAAATAAAAAACAATGAAGGCCTTTAAGAATATGCAAAATGGACACATAATTAATTGTATGTGCTAGTTGGTGACTGCAATAGTTTTTTGTTTTTTTTAATTTTATTTATTTATTTGACAGAGAGAGAGATCATAAGTAGGCAGAGAGGCAGGGAAGCAGGCTCTCCGCTGAGCAGGGAGCCCATTGCAGGACTCGATCCCAGGACCCTAGGATCATGGCCTGAGCTGAAGGCAAAGGCTTAACCCGCTGAGCCACCCAGATGCCCCTGTTTTTTTAAACTAGGGTCCAGGAGTGTCTGGGTGGCTCAGTCCTTAAGCCATTTGCCTTCGGCTCAAGTCATGATCCTGGAGTACTGGGATTGAGCCCCATGCCGGGCTCCCTACTCAGCGGGAAGCCTGCTTCTCCCTCTCTCACTACCCCTGCTTCTGTTCCTTTTTCGCTATGTCTCTCTCTGTCATAGATAAATAAAATCTTAAAACTTGGGTCCAGAAGGGCGAACTCACGAAATTTCTTCTGGGGCTTATACTCATTGGGGAGAATGAGGTCAGGCTTCTTACAGGTGTCTCCAATGTCAAGGGCTTTCTGTTTAAATGCTGGTGGATGCATTCGATTTCCAGTAACTTCCAGAGGTTCCCTTATGGTTATTTTAGAAGTGACTCTTGTGAAGGGTTTCTAGTCCCCCCAAATTTTGAAGACTTTATTGCTATTTAAATAATTTTTAGAAGTTTACTTATTCTACAACTATTTTGAGTGCCCTCTGCTTCTGTGCCAGGTACCAAGAGAGGTAATGAACTTACAGAAAGTATCCTGACTGCAAAGAAATAGCAGCCTAGTAGAGGAGGCTGGCTTGCCAATGACACCAGATTAATAATTAATGATTTAGAAATATTTTTCTATATGCACGTTGGAAAGGAGACCTATACCTTCCATGCTGGTATGGCCAGTTAATATTGGCTTGGCAATCTCTGCGAATCAATCCAGAACTATAAAATACTCGTTGAAAATGAGGGAAAAGGAAATGCCTTCCTCTGTGAGGTAATTAATAAGCCCCAGGTGCGGCAGCCCAAAGCGGGTGGCAAGCTCCGGCCCCAAGAACAGCTCACCCTTCTTAAGAAGTTACCTGCCTCCCTCTACCTTCCTTTCAGGTATTTCCCTGTGATAGATCACTTCAGTGTGAACGAAAGAGGATTTATCATTTCAAAAGCTCCTTGTAGGAGGAGTTCCTTGCGTGAAAACAAAACAAAACTGAACCTTGTGGAGAAGAAATGTGGGAAGAGAAGAAGTGTATGGGAGACTGACTTTTTTCCTTCAACAGCCAAAGTGGCGTTTGGAGATCGATATGCTCTTCGCACTGCTGCCAAAAGTGAGCAAATGTGCGAAATCATAAACTGTCAAAGGAATAATGACAGCAACGCCTGCCAGGGCTGAGTCGGCGTCCTGGCCAACCAGTTCCCTGTTGACTGCGTCAGGGCGCGGGTTGTAAATCTTTGCCTTGTCACCACCCCAGGGTGACTTGCCCTGGCGTCCTCCCCAGAGGCACTCACAGGTAGGTGGGTACTATATATCTTCAGAGGTGTAAGCTAGGGAGCCTCACTAACCTGGTGACTCCATTCACACTCTTGAGTAAGAATTTAGATATGCCAAAAAGCTAAAAGCGTTCTCACTTGTAGATTAGTTTCCTTGGGAGAAATGGACCCCCATACTCTACCATCCTTCAAGGACTCCTTGAATGGGTTTGGTGGTTTTGGTGGGAACCTCTGAGGGGTCCCAGTCTCTGCAGAGATATAAAATCCATGGGAATGATTTGCAGCTTATTTTGTAACTAGCTACAGATGGGGTTCCATTAAGCAAATGAAGTTATTAAGATGTTTTACATGGGTGTAAAGGGTGAGGAAGATAGGGAGAAGAGAAACAGGAGTGTGTTTGTCATGAAAGGAAAACAGTCAATGGTTCTCAAAATGTCCTCCCAAGAAATGTGGTTATTCTATGGATTTTGAGAGAAATCTTATGGAAAGTAGAGGAAAAATGGCATGGGAATGATGGAAGCAAACATGGAAATCAGCTAAGGAACCCGTGAACAAACCACAAAGAACTATTTTTCAACCCCAAAAAAAGTTGTTCAGTGTATTGCTTGGGATTCTCTTAAATGACAGCACTGGAAATAGAATCCGTGTTCTCATTTCAGGACCAGGCTGCTGGACTGGGGACAAGTGGTGTAGAATGTGGCAGAACAGGGCTTGGGCCCATCTTTCAACTCTACTGAATAAACCTTGTATGTTGGCATATCATTGACATGGATGGGGTTTGGGATTCCCAGGATAAAGAGTTTGTTTCAACTGCTGCATATACATTCATTCATTCAGTCGTTCAAACTGTCTGCTGAGTGGTAAGCCCAGGGCTGAGGAAATAAATCATAGTGAAAAATATCACAATCCCTGACCTTAAGGCACCTAGCATCAAGTTAGTAGAAGATAAACTTATGTGTGTGGTTGATGAGGAAAGCAAGTGGTATGGGCAGAGTGGCTGAAAACAGAACAAAATTGGAAGAGCTCATTTGTGTCTAAGAATTTTATAGCTGTAGTTCTTACATTTTGGTATGTTGTTTATTTTAAAATTTTTGTATATGGTTTGCGACGTGGTCCAACTTCATACTTTTGCATGCAAATAACCAGTTGTTTCAGCACAATTTGTTGGACAGAACACTCTTTACCCCATTGAATTGTTTTGGCACTTTTGTCAAAATCAATTGACCCTCAGTTTCAGAGCCTATTTCTGAATTCTCCATTCTATTCTATTGATTGATATGTTTGTCCTTATACTAGCACCACACCGCCCTTGAATTCTGTAGCTTCATGCTCACTTCGGCATAGACATGCTCACTTCGTAGACTGAATTCTGTAGCTTCCTAGTAGTTTTTTAAATCAGGAAGCTTCTCCAAGGCTTTCTGCTATTCTGGGTCCCTCACATTTTCATATGAATCCTAGAATCAGCTCACCAATTTCCATCAAGAAGTCAGCTGGGATCTTGATAGGGATTGTATCAAATCCTTATCAAATCCTACATCCATTCAGGGAGTACTGCCACTTTAATAGTATGAAGTCTTCCAAATCATGAACAGGAGATGTATTTCTATTTGAGTCTTTAAATTTCTTTCAACAATTTTTTGCAGTTTGCAGAATGTTTTACATCTCTTTTCTTAAATTTATTCCTATGTATCTTTTTGACGCTACTGTAAATATTTTCTTATTTTTATTTTTGAATTGTGCATTGTTAGTATAAAGAAATAGAATTGATTTTTGTATATAACTTTTTTACTTTGCAATCTTGCCTAACTCGTTTAATTTAATAGGTTTTTAGTGAATCCCTTAGGATTTTTCTATGTTTAAGATTATGTCCTCTGCAAAGACAGAATTTTACTGTTTTCTTTCCAATTTCTTTCCAAATTGGATGCCTTTTATTTCATTTTCTGATCTAATTACCCTGGCTAGACCTCTAGTACAATGTTGACTGGAAGTAGTAAAAATGGATATCTTTGTCTTGTTTCTAATATTAGTGATTAATCACTCAGTCTTTTACCTTAAGTATTAGATTTGCTGTGGAGGTTTCTTTTGTATATGTCCTTTATCAGGTTGAGGAAGTTTCCTTAGATTCCTAGTTTGAGTGTTGGAGTATTGGATTTTGTCAAGTTCTTTTTTTATGCAGGATCGTATGCTTTGTCCTTTATTTTACTGATATGGCATGTTATATAGGTTGACCTTCAAATGTTAAACAAAACTTGCATTCATGGGGTGAATCCCACTTGGTCATGATGTATAAATCTTTATTCCTGGGTCTAGTTTGCTAGGCTTTAGTTAAGAAGTTTTGCATCTATATTTATAAGAGATACTGGCTTTATTTTCTTCTTTTTGTGCATCTGGTTTGGTAACTAGACTACATAAAGAACTCTTACAAAACTCAAGAGTGAAAGACTAAAATTAGGTGAAGGATCTAAATGGACATTTCCCCATACAAGATACACAGGTGGCTAGTAAGAATGTGAAGATGCTCTACCCATCCCCCCATCATGGAAATGCAAATCAAAACCACAGTGAGACCACCCTTCATTCCCACTAGATGATCTAGAATCAAAAAATGTTGGTGAGAATGTGGTAAATATTCAGAAAGGCATTATAATAGTCCAAAACTGGAAACAACTGCAATTTCAGTTAACTGATGAATTGGGAGATGAAATGTACATGCACACATTGGAGTATTATTTCTCAATATAAAGGAACAAAGTACTCCTATATACTACGAATTGGATGAACTTGGAAAACCTTATTTTAAGTGCAAGAAACCAGTCACCAAAGACCACATATTATATGATTCCATTTATATAAATGTCTAGAGTAGGTGAATGTATAGAGATAGAAATTAGACTAGTTTTTGCCTAGGGCTGCAAGATTGTGGATAGGAGAGAGGGGCTGCCGGAGAGGATTGTGGGTAAATACAGAGTGATTGCTAACAGAGACAGCTCTTTTTGATGACATTGTTTTAGAATTGATTGTGGTGGTGGTTGCATAACTCTGAATATATGAACATACTAAAAGACACTGGCGTGTATACCTTAAAGGGCTGAATTATTTCAATAAAGTGGTTACGTATATGTCTTTAAAAAAAAATTCTGTGAACTAGATAGCTTGCCAAGTCTCTCACATGTTTTAATGACTACAGCAACCCTGAAAGGGGGATTGTTATTACCCTCCCTTTACACATCAGAAAACAGGCTTAGAGAGGTTAAGTAACTTGTCCCAGGTCACATACCTTGTAAATAACAGATTTGGGATTCAAAGCAGACAGTGTGCTTATAAAGCCCAAAGTTAACCATGGACCTCTCCTAGCTGAGAAGACATCTTATTTCAATTCAACTGACCTCTGTCTACCCCATTTTTTCCATCCTATGTCATACATTTTGTATTAGCATAGGGAAAGAAAAATGGTGGCTAAAAGCTATTTAAATAACGTGAGTAGCCTTATAAATTTGTACCTACTAAAGAAGAACAGAATGATGGATTCTGGCAATTTAAGATGACAGTTCAACTCTCCATGTGTTTTTTCTGTATAGAAACATTCTTCAAGAGAATTCACATCTATGAACATTAAAAAAAAAAAAAAAAGACTGTGGGAGAGAAAAGCTAGTTTAAAAACACTGATTTGTGCTGCAATGAATTAAAGCAGGGACATCGGTCCTGTTTAACTTTTCAAAAACTTTTTGCCATCTGGTTTTCCGTGTCCCCTTAACATAGTTTTCAGGCTATGAAATTCTGTACATCTTTATGAAGCTCAAGAATTGACCTTTGAAAGGGAAAAGTCTCATTTTATTATGCCGACACCACACATCATAACTCTTATTTTGCTCGGAGATCTCATTCAATGTCATCACCAACATGTGCAACAAGAGATACGTCATGTTTATGGCTAGATTATTCCTTTTACTTCCAGTTATAGTTTTCCCATAAAATCTCTATTGAAAATAATCTCCATGCAGTCATTGAATGTTATTGCTTGGAACAGAAATGCTAAAACAATTTGCTTATTTAGGATCTTGAGTTTTTCCCAGCATTTTGAAGTGTCTCGATCTCTCATGAAATATCTTTTCAGCCAGAGCAGTAGTAATGTAAGTCTGTGGCTTTTCTTGTTGCGTATTTTATGGGATTGTGTTACCTCTATAATATATTTTGTATTCCTCCCATGTGTATCAGAGTAGGTAAATAATTCTATTTGGACTATTTTCTTCCAGATATTTTATAGCTAAGATTGGCATTTTCTCAAGAGTTATTCATTAAAAAATAGAATAACTTTTTGGGATCAAAGGGTGGTAAAAGGCATCATACTAAGGTCCAAAAAATACACCTCTTTTTGTACCAAAAAAGTACACCTCTTTACAATTAGATTTCATTGGTCATCCATCTGTCCTCTTTCTCTTCATGTGTAAGCTCCCTCTTGAACTGGGTAAGCAGGCTGGGAGGCAGACGTTGGCCCAGGAAGTCAAGGGCAGGAGAATCTGAAGGTCCCCAGAAAACTCTGAAGATCAAGTCTTGGGAACAAAATCCAAAGAGTTGGCAGGGGGGAAGGTTGCAGGGGAAGAAGTTAGCAGAACTAGCAGGATGGGGGGAGAGGAAGTGATTTGGGTGATTTCCATAAATGCAGATGAAATGTGTAAACTTAGTACATGTGATCTGGTGCACTGAAATGAATATGGTATTGGAGTTAGGTCTAGCTAGATTCAAATCTTGCTTAGTAAGCTGGCTTGGATAAGTTCTCTAACCTCTCTACTTTCTAACCAATGAGAATCCTCTTCACATCAGTATCATTACAGTACTTGTCACTTTCCGAATGCCTGCAATATGCTAGATAGACATTTTACATAGATAATCTTGTTTAATCATCCATACATTCTAATGAGGTATTTTTTATTTTGCAGATGGGGGAAACTAACTCAGAGAAGTTAAGTAATTTGCTCAAGGTTTTCTACAGCTGGAAAGTGATAGAGCCAGGATTTTTATCCAGGCCTGTTGGACTCCAGAGCCCATTAGACTCCTGGATCAGAATGACCTGGAGCACATGTTATCAGGAGAATTCTAGACTCCACTGCAGACCTTCTGCATTAGCCTTTCTGGGATTAGGGCCCAGGAACATGCATTTGAATTCACCACTTAGGTGACTCTTAGGCAGAGTCCTATGAAGAGTCTTACATTCTATGTAAGAGTCCTCTACACTCTTGCTACTCAAGGTCTGTGGTTCAGGACCAGTAGCATCCACCTCACCTGGGAACTAGTTAGAAATGTTAATTCTCAGTCCCTACCCAAGCCCTGCTCAGTTTGTATCTGCATTAAGACTATCAAGTTCTGGAGGTGATTCAGGTATACATTAAGGTTTGGGAATGTCTCATCGATAGGGTTGTTGTGAGAATTGAAGGTAATAGATAGGAAGTGTCCATGAAATCACAGGTATTCAACAAATCCTCTTTGGTACCATTTTGGTTTTGATCAAGTAGAAGGTGGTGGTTTGGGAGGGCCCACAAGTGTAAGATTAGCATAACCAACTGTCTTGTTCTCTCCTTCCTTTGGGTTTTATGTCCAGTGTTGTTATCCTTTCCAGCTTCCCAGCATATTCTTTTTTTTTTTAAATTTATTTATTATGTATTTATTTGACAGAGAGAGAGAGAGAGATCACAAGTAGGCAGAGAGGCAGGCAGAGAGAGAGGAGGAAGCAGACTCCCTGCTGAGCAGAGAGCCCGATGTGGGACTCGATCCCAGGACCCTGGGATCATGACCTGAGCCGAAGGCAGTGGCTTAACCCACTGAGCCACCCAGGCGCCCCTAGCTTCCCAGCATATTCTACCTAACCCTTTTTTCCTGAAAGCACATCATGATGGTTTTCTTCTACCAATATATCAAAAGGTTGTTGTTGTTGTCCTCCCTACCAACACTTCAGGCTGCAATCAGGAGATATGGGTTTGACTCTTGGTTTGACTATTATCTGTGACCTTGGGTTAACCTTTTTGAGTCTCAATTGTATCAATTATAAAAAGAGGATAATGATGAAAATAATGTATTTTTATCATTCTAAAACCCAAGAGTCCTCCCTGCCCCTAATATCGTTGGGTTACCAATAGGATAGGTAAGCAGAGGATAATAGAGAAAAAAGTATTAGAATCAATATTTTCTTTAAAATTTTAAACACTTCAAAAAAAGTAAATAAAATTTTAAATACTTCAATCCTGTGATAAATTTCATGAAATCACCTATTGTGCTCCAGTGACAAAACTCTGCTTTTAGAAAGAGGGTAGGGGCACCTGGGTGGTTCAGTGGGTTAAGCCTCAGCCTTCGGCTCAGGTCATGATCTCAGGGTCCTGGAATTGAGCCCCACCTCGGGCTCTCTGCTCAGCAGGGAGCCTGCTTCCTCCTCTCTCTCTGCCTGCCTCTCTGCCTACTTGTGATCTCCGTCTGTCAAGTAAATAAATAAAATCTTAAAAGAAAAAAAGAAAGAAATAGAGAGGGTATATGTAATCTATAATTAAAAAACAAATGTAAGTGTAAAATCACAAAACTTTAAAATTTGCCAGGATCCTTAGGAAACCAGGCAGTCCAAATTCTTGATATTTTTTTCTTTAATGGCAACAGAAACAACTAAGTGTCTTTTAAAAACGATGCCAAGCTGGTGAATTGATGTGCTTGATTTTAATTGGCATAATTGTCTCTGCAAAAAGTTCTATTTCACGCTATGTTTCTTAAGTCAAAACATACCGCTCTTAATGAATGTTTAGCTCCCTACAGTACAATCTGTTCATTCATTAGTTCCAACATTTAACTGGCCAGAGCTAACAAGTCTAGAGTGAAATTTGATTCCATCAGTGGCAGGAAGGACATTTTGCGATCATTTTCTCTTGGAAGGACGTTAGGAAGTTCATTATTCTCAAAGGTGTGCATGGCTGATGTTTTTGATGGCCTTTTCAGTGCCTTTTACAGGATGCTCTTGGTCCTGGGTGGACTGTGTGCTAGAGTGGATGCAGAGAGCATTTTGAGGAAGAGACTGGCCCAGTCTGGGGTCTCTAGTTCGCTTCTCTGTGGAGTACCCTTTTTTTAAACCTCTGTTTCCTGTAATTTTTACTCTTCACTTCCCCAAGAAGGCCTTTGTGGTCCCCCAGACTGGGATAACCCTCTTCTTTACGTTCTCTCAGTAACCCATACTTCCTCTCAGAATGGATTCATTGTAGTTTCTTGTGCTCAATTCTCTCTCATCACTGGGTTTGCAGGAGACATTTAGCAATATCTGGAGACACTTTTGCCTGTCACAACTGGTAAAGTTGCTACTGGTTCATGGTAGATAGTGGCCAGGGATGCTGTCACCCCCCCCCCCCCCCGCCCCAGGATGCACAGGACAGCCCCAACATAGAGTTATCCAGCCCCAAATATGTAGAGCTACAGTTGAGAAACCCTGTTCTAGATTGTATGGTGGCCTCCTTGAGGACCATAGTGGTTAAGCCTGCCTTGGTCACCTCTGTTTTCCTAGCACGTGAACAAACCTCCAGGAAATAAGAAGCTTCTAGTACTTGTTTGTTGAATTTTTTAACTCATTGCTTGAGTGAATGAATGGAGAAGGATAGCAACTTTTCATTGAGTACACTAACTGTGAAAATACACAAATTTGCTTCCAGCTGCAAATATTGGTATCAGGAACTATTGTATCAAGTTTACTGCAGCACTCTGCTTTTTCAAGGTTTGGTTGGCAGAATTCATAATGGAGTATTTAAAAAGATACTCAGCTTGTGCATTCCTACATATAAAAGATTTATCTTAAGCTTAAGCAAAATCATTGAGCTGTGAACCTGGACCACTATGGTCACTTCTTCACCTTCTGAGTTACTTAAATAAATTGTGAATTGGGATGTCCATTTCAGCCAACATTGTGAATCATTGTAGGAAATGGCTCCATTAACTTGAATGTCCTGAAGGGGATCTTGTTGAAAATTTTGCTCATTTCATCATCACATAGTTGTTCTCATTAGGGATTCACGGGATAAAGTATCCTTTGGCTTCTGCTGTGATTCTAACTTGTCTTTATCTTAGAAATATTATGAATTACAGAATTATTGTGTTTTGTTGGTGGCACTGGCTACTAAGAAGCTTAAATACAAATTTCTGGCTCATTTTTATCAAGTGTGTAGGGCATCATGGTATGCTAATCTCACCCCTGAATGTCTTATTTCTTTTCTTTTCTTTTTTCTTTTTTTAAAAATATTTTTATTCCTTCTCCTCCCTCTCTTCCCTCATTTTTCCCCCTTTTTCTTGTTCTTTCTAAATATGTTTTATAAGTAGTGTTCTTTCTCTTCAAAAAGGACATTTTGAGAAGTAACTAATTTAGTCCATAAATATTTGAGTGCTTATTTTATTATAACTATAGCTTTTTGACAATGAAATTTACAGCATGCCTAAGACACATAAAACTTTACCCAAATGGTCATCACAAATAATTGCAACCAGCATTTCTATAAAGTTAAGACCATGCTACATTCATGGCATTCTGTACTAGCTGTTTCTGGACCCTAGTCCCAGAAAGCTGTCCAAGAGATGTCCTGCAGACATCTGAGAAGAGAAAAAATGAGGGGAGCAGTAGGTCTACAGTAATCAAATTGTCTCACAAGTAACACAACCAATTTCCTGTCAACTCAGCACATACCATGGTTTGCCACACATTTTAACTCCTTTCTAACCTTTTGAAGTTTTGTTAAATACAGCTGCTTTGGCTGTCCTGTCCTTACATTGTATGTCAATGTGCCTCTTGCCAGTATTTCAGGATTCTCCTTGGCTCTGCAAAAAAATAAAAATAATAAAAAAATTACTATTGAAAAATAACCGATTTTTACTTTTTTTTTGAGAGAGAGCAAGTGAAGGGGGAGGATAAGCAGAGGGAGAAGCAAATAGAGGTGGAAGCAAGCTCCGGGCTGAGCAGGGAGCCTGATGCAGGACTCGAACCTGAGCCAACGGCAACGCTTAGCCGACTGAGCGACCCTGGTGTCCCGAAAAATAACAGATTTTTAAAGACAGCACATTCAGGGAGTCCGAGTGGCTCAGTTGTTAAGCGGCTACCTTCCTCTCAGGTCATGATCCCAGGGTCCTGGGATCAAGCGTGGCATGGGGGCTCAGCAGGAAGCCTGCTTCTCCCTCCCCCACTCCCCCTGGTTGTGTTCCCTCTCTTGCTATCTCTCTCTTTGTCAAACAAATAAATAAAATCTTTAAAAAAAAATAAATGCAGCACATTCTTTGTAAAATTTGGGAATGGGCATGGGAAGGTGCAAGCAAAAAACTAACAAAGTAAAAATCATTCACCAAATCACTGAGCTGTACCAACTACTATTATTCTGATAAATTTTTCAGCTGTTTTATCAGATGCTTGTGTAAGGACACCTGTTCTTCTGCTGTTGTTGTTGTTGCTTTTTGTTTTTAGTGGAAATAGAATAATTTACATGTTCCTTCACAATATGGGTATTCTCGTGTCTGATATTTTCTTTCCATGTCACTGAACATCACTTCCGTCTACATTTTTGGTCTTGATGACTGGATGGTATTCTGTTGTATGGATATGTCCCAGTTTATTAACCAATCCAACATAGCTAGACATTTGTTTCCATTGCAAATATTATTACGGGATTTGTTTACATAAATCCCATGCTTTTTAAACAGCTTGATTCTGTAATCTAAAGTCAAAACATTTAACAACTTTAATTGAAAATATACTTGAGACAAAACACAGAATTAGTCTTAAAGCAGGCTGATACAACAGGGTAGCTTTATAATGTACATTTGTGTTAATAGTCAAATACTTCATATTTAGTTGGAGAAATAATTGTTTAAGGAAATCGAGGGAATTGAAGGAAATCAAACAATGTATGTAGCCTAATTCATCTTTGTATATAGCTGTTTCTCTCTGGACTAGGAGCATGAAGTAAATGCTAAATCTTAATTTAGAGCAACATTAGCATCGTAGCTTATAGACCAAGAATTTCAGAGGGACGTTTTTCTTTTTAAAGTAGAATGTGGGGAAAATATCTTCGAGATTGAATTTCAGTGAGCAAATTGATCAAAATTAATGTGCCACTTTCGGGGCATAACAACCCAATCTTCTTTCACATAAAAGAATTAGGAGGACTATTTTATTTTCACAAATAACCGAAAAAGAGGTAGAGATAAAAGAGATGGGGAGGGAAAAGACCGACAAATCCCTGTAGACATCCCTGATTTACAGGTGGGATTCAAAAGTGCCTGCTGTGTGAAAAAGGCACCATTATGAAGAAACTCTCCTCAAATTACTCAGTCAGAAAAAATAAAAAAGGACTCTGAGTCCACCCTTTCAGTATTGTCACATCGCCACCGCAAATTAAATTCATTCGGGTTGACTTCATGGTATGCATCACTTAAAAAACTTTTTCTTGCCTCTGTCTCCGCCCCTCAACCCCATGAACTGGTTGCCTTGGAAACGTGGGAAGAAGAAAGTAACCGATTCAAGTGCAGTATTCGTAAACAGCCTAGCTAAAATACAATAGAGGAACATTCCAGGTTACTCTGCTTCTGTCTTGGTTTCAGGGTCTGTTTCCAGCTTTGCAACATTTGGTAACTATTTTACTTCTTACATTCCGATATGAAGAGTGAATAAGAACAGTAGGAATCAGAAAGTATTGTTTCAATGCTACATTAAGATTGGATTTTGACTGACACGTGGGTTAGCTTGAATGGGTTTTAGGACCAGGTGTTAAAAATATTTCCCTATAGGACCAGGAGCTCAGGAAGGACCATTTCTACCCCATGCTGAGATTTGTAAGCAAAGGCTCTAGGAGGTTCCTCTTGTTGGAGCCTTTACTGCTATTGATTTGCAACAGGAGAGTGAGGTCAACATATGGGCCTCGTTCTGGAAGCTCTGAGTCATTTGGTCTGCCCTCTCCTGTACCTTTTCAACTTTAGTAGCATTTTTCCTGCAGTGTGGTGATTAGAACTGCATATCTTTGCCTGAAAGTGAGTTCAGTGGTGCCTATGCAGGATACTAGAACAGTCCCCGCTGCTTACCTTCTCCATCCTGGTCATTACTCTCTCACCGAGAAAGCTGGTGGCCTTGTAGAGCGCGGGCTCATAGGCTCCTCAGGCGGATGTTCATTGTTTTGGATGACACTGAAAGGCCTTGAGTGAACCAGGCATGCTGTGAAGGGGCTTAGCTGGCAGACTAATTTTTAAAAGGTCTTTCAGCACACTATACTCCTTAAAGCAAGGCCTGTGGCTTTTGGAAAGGCTATCAAGCCATTTCAGCTTGGCCAGACAGGAAAATCAGTGTTCAATACAAGGAAAAGTCTGTGTTTCTGACCCGTAGTTGATTCAAGCTTTTCTTCAGTGAGCCTGAAATGTGGGGAAGTAGCCTGAAGGGAAGCGTTTGAAGACTGTGTTGTGTGTGTCTTTATACACATTGTGTGTGTGTGTGTGTGTGTGTGTGTGTGTTATCTGTCCCGGGGCCTGAGGGCAGGAGTGGGCCTTCCTGTGCCTCCCGGCTCCAGCTTCTGTTGGAGAGCAGGTACACAAAGCCTTCTTTAATTCTCCCTCCAGGAGCAGGGAGATGAAACGTGCCCGCTGATGGTTAACAGATCTGTCCCCTAAGACACCTCTCCTCAGAACTTGGCATTTGCTGACTCTAGGTGAAGCTTTTAGTATTTTCCATCTGTGAGATTTGGCCCACTAGCCTTTCTGTTGGTTGTCCTATTCCCTAGCCAGAAATGTCCGTTCCCAGTTTGCTTTCTTCATCTGTTCATTAAGGCTTTTGTATATTTTTCTCTCTGATATCCCAGGAATTAGCGATGACATATGTCATTTTCATATCCTTGAACTTACTTCAGGGGAGAAGGATATAATCCTTAGCAATTCTCAGCTAGGTAAGTAAGGTAAGCAAATCTCTGTGAGGGTATTGTTCCTTTTGAACTGAGAGCAAATGAAAATGGGTGAATTTATAGTATTGTTTAACTCATTGTACTCTTATTTATTATAGAAATAAGAACCAGAGTGGTTGTTTATAAGCAAAATAAACCCACAAGCTTATTTCCAAAAAGCTCATTATAGGCAATAAGTTTATCCTTTAGTGGTTTTGTTATAGGTAATAAAATTGGATGACGTTTGTTTCCTATCTCCTGCTCCCATCAGAGAACGACAGCTCTGTGGGGAATCTTCTTCCATCTGTTAGGGTAATGAGAAAAAAAGGAGTCCGTAGGGAGGCAGAAAGCTAAGAACAAGTGGCCTAGGCCATCAACAGGCAGGGGGATCACTTTGTGATGAGTTATAAATAAGTTGTGGTTCAGGAGAGTTGTCACAGTCTTACTTCTACTGGATGGTTAGGCAGCGTGTCTGTGATTGTTTTCCCAGATGTCTCTAACGGCCCTAAATCTCAGCCTTGGGTCCCAGGAGAATTCCTTTCCGTAAGTGGTCCATTTTTGTGCCTCAGTCAGGTTGCCCAGTCTGTGGGTCTCCAGAGGCTTATATCCTATATCCCACAGATTCTCGTTTTCATATAAGAGTTCTCAAACAGTTGCATTCTCCCCAGGGGAGAGTAGACCAGGGTCTCACCAGAATCTTCCTTTGTGATTTGGAGCCACAGAAGGACCTGAATGAAATAGGCTTGTTTGGAACCCCACATTGTACGTTTCAAAATTGTCCTCTGAGACCCGTCTTCAAAGAGACTACAGATCTCAAAATTTCATAGGGATCTGATTAGTGAAAATGTCCCACTCTGCTGCCTGTTGCTGACTTCTCTGTGCGCTGGGATCTTTAAGAGGCACTCTGTATGAGTTTTCTCCTTCAGTTTCATAACCTCTTGAGGAAGAAAGACTTTTACTATTTTCTTTTTCTTTTATTTATTTATTTACCTACTTATTGATAAGGGACTCATCCTGAAATGCAGACCCATGCTGCCAATTCCCTGCCTCCACCAACTACTTCAAATTTAACAAGAACAAAACCAAACTCCTCCACTTTTCCCTAAATTTCCATTTCCTTCTCCTTTGTTTCCTGTCTTGCTTGAAGCAATCCCTGCCCATCTGGCAAGAACAGTGAGTGGTGTGCGATCTTGCCCTGCTTAGAAGCTATCAAATGAGCCTCCCCCAGTGTCCTGGATGCTGGCAGAAGATGCAAGTCTCCTGGGTCAGAGACAGTGGTCTGGATTGCTCCTGGCTCAGCAAGCCGCATGAACCTCCAGGTCCTGGAGCGACCCCTTGCTTCCAGGGTCCCACAGAGGTGATGGGGAGCACCTCACTCTCTGTGCCTTGCTCTCCTCCTGACTTTTGTCTTCCTTCTCCTTTGGCTTCCTGTCTGACTAAAGAGCTCTACTCATCCTTCAAAGCTTGGCATCGATGCTTGCCACCCATCTACCTATTCGACTGCTTTTCCTTTCACAGGGATCCTAAGAAATTCCACCTGTTCCTTTACCAGTGCTTCTTGCACGACAAGTGTTTTTCCATTTGCCTTCTCATCCAGCTGGGAGCAGCGAAGGAATACGTCTGACATCTTTGTAGCCCTTACTGAGTGTGCTGGCAGGTGTCCAGTGGAGCTCCGTGTCGCCCAGAGATCTGTGCAGTTCACACCGGCCTTCCTCCACAGCACTTTCTCTCTTTGAAAAAACCAGTCCTTCTTTTCCTTCTAAAATGGTCTATAATGCTAATGAAGTCACCACGTCTGTGGGGGCTGGAGTCACTCTGACATCACAGGACTACTCAATTGTGGGAGCAACTTTAGTTAGTTAGTTGTGAAAAAGATGGCAAAATAACCATTACTCTGTGTGTGTGTGCGCGCGCGTGTGTGTATGTACACACCTGGTATTAATTACCTGAGCTGATGCCAGGTAGAAAGTCTATTTCTATTGCTCCAAAGAGAGAAATTAATCTCAACCTTTTACCTGGTTTCAATTATTTTGCTTTTCTGTCGATAATATTGGAGAATGTACCCATTTTTATTATAAAGATTTAACAGGATAAGTTTGGAGTAAACTGGTCTGTAATTGAGTTTGGGCAACTTCTTGAGAGATTTTGCAGCTGCCAAGAAGAGTACCTGGAAAACACATATACACAGAGATTTCAAAATAACATCCATCCCCATTTTTATTCCTTGAGCAGAATTCAAATTTGATCAGGATTCTTTCCATTTCTGCCAATTCTAAAAATTCCCAAATCCTTTTGTTTTAACCTCGTTGGGAAAACCATGTAACTACTTTGGCAATGAATTGAGGACCAATATTCTGCCATATCTTTCAAATAGAAAGATAAATCCCACCCACTGGAAGATTAATGAAGGAAAAGCATAAAACCATGCTCAATCCCAAACAATGGTGACTTATATGAAATTGCTTTGGATTTCATAGAAATCTCCTATCAATCTGTTATTCATAAAGCATATTACCTGGGTTCTTACAGATACAATCACTTGAATGGTGCGTATTAGGCAGAGCATTTGAGTTAAGTTCCTGGAAAATTGCTTGACCACTATTAAAGCTTATTAAAACTAAGGTTTTGTTTTTAACCAAGAAAACGGATAAGAAATTGAATTTGTTTTATGCTTCACAGAGGGAGACATGAATATTAAAATCAATCCCTTGACAAAGGTACTACTTACAAAGATAGCAAAAAATCCTACATGGGTTGAATTGTTTTTGTTGAGCGTACAAACATTTTTAAGGTTTCCTTAATGAAAGACATGTAATGAAGATAAATTTCAAACTTTGTCTGTTAGACTGAGTCTAAGTGATATGGGTGCCAGTTAATAAGAGGAAATTTAGGTTGCTCAGGTCTCTTCATGTGCTCGATATGCCATAATTTAGATAACTTTCTGATGAATCATGATTTGGTTACGTTTTTTTGTTTTCCCTATACACAGAAAAATAAACTATATAAATGCTACCACACATCTTAGAAATATTAGCTTTTGCTGTGACCTGTGTTTCTCACCCCAAATCCTGTGAACGGTATTTAAGTTTGTTTTTTTTTTTTTAAGATTTTTTTTTTTTTAATTTATTTATCAGAGAGAGAGAGGGGGAGAGAGCAAGCACAGGCAGACAGAATGGCAGGCAGAGGCAGAGGGAGAAGCAGGCTCCCTGCCGAGCAAGGAGCCTGATGTGGGACTCGATCCCAGGACGCTGGGACCATGACCTGAGCTGAAGGCAGCTGCTTAACCAACTGAGCCACCCAGGCGTCCCGGAAAACAACTCTGTGAGTAAGTAAGTGAAAGAAGGAACAAAGGGAGGGGTAGAAAGGGAAGGAGGGTTGTGTATATCAGCTGGGAAACAGTCAAGACATTTTGCTTTTCTGAGTAGCATTCAGAAATATTTGATGTATGCTGTTTCTAGACTTTTCTTTGGTATTAAAAAAATAATTCCTCTGCTTTTACTCTTCTCTGTTTTGAAAAGCCATATGTGTGTTTTGTAGAAAATTTGGTCAGTCTGTAATGAAATAGACAAAATTGCAAATCTTTGCTTCATTTAAATTTAAAGAAAAATATCTTTTTAACCTCAACATACATTCGGAGATCCTGGTTATCTCTGTTGACCCTGTCCTTGGAGACAGGTGTTCATAGCTTCAGGTTCCCTGTAGGTTTTTTTGTTTTCAGGCCCTGCCAAGAAGCTATTTTGAACATGTGCATTCTTAATCACTGGGGAGATTTACTTAGAGAACTTATAATGGATAAAGAGTGATCATGGCTATTTCTTAATTCAAAGACTCCTTTGATAGTGAATAAATAGTTTAATCCCAAACTATAAAGTTGATAGTACATTATCTTCTATGGTTCACATAATGGACTAAGTTTATTCCTTCTTTTATATGTCTGTCTGCAAAATTTGCTGTCACATAAAGCCTGCTCAGTGGAAGACTGTTAACTCCCCTAAACATTTTAGCTGTAATTAAGGTGGTTACTTCTATATGTACGGTGCCATGGCTTAGAATGTGTGAGCAAAAAGTCTAGAATTTCCACAGCTGTGGCCAGATGAGGGACTTAATAGAGCATCTAATCAGTTCCCATTTTGGTATAAAAATGGAATTTTCCATTAACAGATTTTAAATATTTAACCATTTATTATAATTAGAAACCTGGATATTACATAGATCCAGACCAAGAATGAAAGACATGCAAATGTCAAGGTACAACTTGGTTTATTTTTTCTTTCTGCCTGTGTAATCACTCTTAGTGTCCAGTTTGGGTCCTAGTTACAGTTCCTTGCCAGATACTTGTAGTTCTCAGGTTAACTACTACCATGGAGTTTTGCAGCTGGTTGGCTTTTTAATGCTACTTGTTGCTGATCCCAGCTAACTGGTCTCTTTGTGGCTAAGACAGAATTGCTCTCTATAACAATTAGTGTCTCCTCTCTGTCTTTTTCCCCTCCCAAAAGCTAAAAATATGGATGCCATGATTCTCCCCATTTTAACCAATAACTACCCACACTTAATTAGTGTGTTCTTCTAGCTTCCTCTTCCTTCTTCAGCAATATTCAATTAATGTTGAATAATTTATTCACATAGCTCCTGTAATTTTCTGATATCCCTTCTGTTTATTGAATCTTCAGTCTTTTTTTTTTTTTGCTTTAATCTATCTTGTCTTTTTTTAAAATTACTTTTATTAACATATAATGTATTATTTGCCCCATGGGTACAGGTCTGTGAATCATCAGACTTATACATTTCAGAGCACTCACCATAGCACATATCCTCCCCAATGTCCATAGCCCAGCCACCCTACCCCTACTCCCCACTCCCTGCAGCAACCTTACCTTCAGTTTGTTTTGTGAGATTAAGAGTCTCTTATGGTTTGTCTCCTTCCCCAGTCCCATCTTGTTTCATTTTTTTCCTTCCCTATTTCCTACAACACCCCACCCTGTCTCTCAAATTCCTCATATTAGAGAGATCATATGATAATGGTCTTTCTCTGATTGACTTACTTTGCTCAGCATAATACCCTCTAGTTCCATCCATGTCATTGCAAAATTTCATTTCTTTTGATGGCTGCATAGTATTCCAGTGTGTGTGTGTGTGTGTGTGTGTGTGTGTGTGTAATCACATCTTCTTTATCCATTCATCTGTTGATGGACATCTAGATTCTTTCCATAGTTTGGCTATTGTGGACACTGCTGCTATAAACATTCAGGTGCACGTGCCCCTTCAGATCAAGACATTTGTATCTTTTTTTTTTTTTAATTTTAATTTTTTATTTTTTTATAAACATATATTTTTATCCCCAGGGGTACAGGTCTGTGAATCGCCAGGTTTACACACTTCACAGCACTCACCAAAGCACATACCCTCCCCAATGTTCATAACCCCACCCCCCTTCTCCCAACCCCCCTCCCCCCAGCAACCCTCAGTTTGTTTTGTAAGATTAAGAGTCACTCATGGTTTGTCTCCCTCCCAATCCCATCTTGTTTCATTGATTCTTCTCCTACCCACTTAAGCCCCCATGTTGCATCACCACTTCCTCATATCAGGGAGATCATATGATAGTTGTCTTCTCTGCTTGACTTATTTCGCTAAGCATGATACGCTCTAGTTCCATCCATGTTGTCGCAAATGGCAAGATTTCATTTCTTTTGATGGCTGCATAGTATTCCATTGTGTATATATACCACATCTTCTTTATACATTCATCTGTTGATGGACATCTAGGTTCTTTCCATAGTTTGGCTATTGTGGACATTGCTGCTATAAACATTCGGGTGCACGTGCCCCTTTGGATCACTACGTTGGTATCTTTAGGGTAAATACCCAGTAGTGCAATTGCTGGGTCATAGGGCAGTTCTATTTTCAACATTTTGAGGAACCTCCATGCTGTTCTCCAGAGTGGCTGCACCAGCTTGCATTCCCACCAACAGTGTAGGAGGGTTCCCCTTTCTCCGCATCCTCGCCAGCATCTGTCATTTCCTGACTTGTTGATTTTAGCCATTCTGACTGGTGTGAGGTGATATCTCATTGTGGTTTTGATTTGTATTTCCCTGATGCCGAGTGATATGGAGCACTTTTTCATGTGTCTGTTGGCCATCTGGATGTCTTCTTTGCAGAAATGTCTGTTCATGAAATTGGACCATTTCCTTACACCACACACGAAAATAGACTCAAAATGGATGAAGGACCTCAATGTGAGAAAGGAATCCATCAAAATCCTTGAGGAGAACACAGGCAGCAACCTCTTCGACCTCAGCCGCAGCAACATCTTCCTTGAACCGGTCGCAGGCTCGGTGAGCTCGGAGCGCGGCCGGAGGTCAGGCAGACGGGAGTAACTGGGCGCTGTTCTCTGAGGGCCTACTGAGGAGTGGGGCCCTGGGCTCTCGGCTCCTCCAAGACATTTGTATCTTTAGAGTAAATACCCAGTAGTGTGATTGCTAGGTTGTAGGGTAGCTCTATTTTCAGCTTTCTGAGGAACCTCCATGCTGTTTTCGAGTGACTGCACCAGCTTGCATTCCCACCAATAGTGTAGGAGGGTTCCCCTTTCTCCACATCCTTGCCAGCATCTGTCATTTCCTAACTTGTTAATTTTAACCATTCTGACTGGTGTGAGGTGATATCTCATTGTGGTTTTGATTTGTATTTCCCTGAAGCTGAGTGATGTTAAGCACTTTTTCATGTGTCTTTTGGCCATTTGGATGTCCTCTTTGCAGAAATGTCTGTTCATGTCTTCTGCCCATTTCTTGATTGGACTATTTGTTCTTTGGGTGTTGAGATTGGTAAGTTCTTGATAGATTTTGGATACTAGCCCTTTATCTGATATGTCATTTGCGAATGTCTTCTCCCATTCTGTCAGTTGTCTTTTGGTTTTGTCAACTGTTTCCTTTGCTGTGCAAAAGGAAAAGTTTTTGGTCTTGATGAAGTCCCAACAGTTCATTTTTGCCCTTGCTTCCCTTGCCTTTGGCTATGTTCCTAGGATGAAGTTGCTGTGGCTGAGGACAAAGAGGTTGCTGCCTGAGTTCACCTCAAGGATTTTGATGGATTCCTGTCTCACATTGAGGTATTTCATCCTTTTGAGTCTATTTATATGTGTGGTGTAAAGAAATGGTCGAGTTTCATTTTTCTGCATGTGGCTGTCCAATTTTCCCAACACCATTTGTTGAAGAGACTATCTTTTTTCCATTGGACATTCTTTCCTATTTTGTCAAAGATTAGTTGACCATAGAGCTGAGGGTCTATTTCTGGGCTCTCTATTCTGTTCCATTGATCTATGTGTTTGTTTTTGTGCCAGTACCTTAATGTCTTGATGATGACAGCTTTGTAATAGAGCTTAAAGTCTGGAATTGTGATGCTACAACTTTGGCTTTAAAAAAAAAATTCTTCTGGCTATTTGGGGTCTTTTTTGGTTCCACACAAATTTTAGGATTATTTGTTCCATTTCTTTGGAAAAAAAAAAAAAAAAAGGACGTTATTTCGATAGGGATTGCATTAAATGTGTAGATTGCTTTAAGTAGCATAGACATTTTCACAATATTTGTTCTTCCAATCCATGAGCATGGAACGTTTTTCCATTTCTTTGTGTCTTCCTCAATTTCTTTAATGAGTACTTTATAGTTTTCTGAGTAAGTACAGGTTCTTTGCCCCTTTGCTTAGGTTTATTCCAAGGTATCTTGTGGTTTTGGGTGCGATTGTAAATGGGATTGACTCCCTAATTTCTCTTTCTTCTGTCTTGCTCTTGGTGTATAGAAATGCAACTGGTTTCTGTGCATTGATTTTATATCCTGAAACTTTACTGGATTCCTATATGAATTCTAGCAGTTTTGGACTAGAGTCTTTCAGATTTTCCATGTAAAGTATCATCTCATTTGCAAAGAGTGAGAGTTTGACTTCTTCTTTGCCAAATCAGATGCCTTTTATTTCTTTTTGTTGTCTGATTGCTAAGGATGGGACTTCTAGTACTATGCAGTGGTGATAGTGGACATCCCTACAATGTTCCTGACCTTAGCAGAGAAGCTCTCAGTTTTTCCCCATTGAGAATGATATTTGCTGTGGATTTTTCATAGATGGCTTTGATGATATTGAGGTATATAACCTCTAACACTGCATTCTGAAGAATTTTGATCAGGAAAGGATGCTGTACTTTGTCAAATGCTTTTTCAGCATCTATTGAGAGTATCATAAATTTCTTGTTCTTTCTTTTATTTATGTATTGTATCACATTGATTGATTTGTGGATGTTGAACCAACCTTGCAGCCCAGGAATAAATCCCACTTGGTTGTGGTGAATAATCCCTTTAATGTAGTGTTGGATTGTATTGGCTAGTATTTTGATGAGAATTTTTGCATCTGTGTTCATCAAGGATATTGGTCTGTAACTCCCCTTTTCGGTGGAGTCTTTGGTTTTGGGATCAAGGTAATGCTGGCCTCATAAAATGAGTTTGGAAGTTTTCCTTCCATTTCTATTTTTTGGAACAGTTTCAGGAGAATAGGTATTAATTCTTCTTTAAATGTTTGGTAGAATTCCCCTGGGAGGCTGTCTGGCACTGGGCTCTTGTTTGTCAGGAGATTTTTGATGACTGCTTCAGTCTCCTTACTGGTTATGGCTTTGTTCAGGCTTTCTGTTTCTTTCTGGTTCAGTTTTGTTAGTTTATATGTCTGTAGGAATGCATCCATGTCTTCCAGATTGTCAAATTTGCTGGCGTGTAGTTGCTCATAGTATGTTTTTATAATTGTTTGTATGTCTTTGGTGTTGGTTGTGATCTCTCCTCTTTCATTCTTGATTTTATTAATTAATTAAATAATTAATAATTAAATAATTTTATTAATTTTTTTTTATAAGTCTGGCCAGGGGTTTATCAATCTTATTAATTCTTTCAACGAACCAGCTCCTAGTTTCATTGATTTGTTCTATTGTTTTTTGGTTTCTATTTCATTGATTTTTGCTCTGATCTTTACGATACCTTCTCCTGCTGGGTTTAAGCTTTCTTTGCTGTTCTTTTCTCCAAGTCCTTAATGTGTAGGGTTAGGTTGTGTTTTTGAGACCTTTCTTGTTTCTTGAGAAAGGCTTGTCTTGCTATATATTTTCTTCTCAGGACCGCTGTTGCTGTGTCCCAAAGATTTCGAACTGTTGTTTTTATTTTCATTTGTTTCCATGAATTTTTTCAATTCTTCTTTAGTTTCCTGGTTGACCCATTCATTCTTTAGTAGGATGCTCTTTAGTGTCCATGTATTTGAGTTCCTTTCAAATTTTCTCTTGTGTTTGAGTTCTAGTTTCAGAGCATTGTGGTTTGAAAATATGCAGGGAATGAACCCAATCTTTTGGTACTGGTTGAGACCTGATTTGTGACCCAGGATGTGATCTATTCTGGAGAATGTTCCATATGCACTATTCTGTTGCATTAGGATGGTATGTTCTGAATACATTTGTGAAGTCCAACTGGTCCAGTGTGTCATTTAAAGCCTTTATTTCCTTTTTGATCTTTTGCTTAGATGATCTGTCCATTTCAGTGAGGGGGTGTTAAAGTTCCGTACTATTACCATATTATTGCCAATGTGTTTCTCTGATTTTGTTATTAATTGGTTTATATAGTTGGCTGCTCCCATGTTAGGGGCATAAATACTTAAAATTTTTAGATCTTTTGTTGGACAGACCCTTTAAGTATGATATGGTATCCTTCCTCATCTCTTAGTATAGTCTTTGGCTTAGAATCTTATTTATCTGATATAAAGATTGCCACCCCAGGTTTCTTTTGATGTCCATTAGCATGGTAAATTGTTTTCTTCCCCCTCACTTTAAATCTGAAGGTGTCCTTGGGTCTAAAATGAGTTTCTTATAGACAGCATATCGATGGATCTTGTTTTTTTTATCCATTCTGATACCCTGTGTCTTTTGATTTGGGCATTCAGCCCATTTACATTCAGGGTAACTATTGAAAGATATGAATTTAGTGCCATTGTATTGCCTGTAAGGTGACTTTTACTGTATATTGTCTGTTCCTTTCTGGTCTACTACTTTTAGGCTCTCTGTTTGCTTAGAGGACCCCTTTCAACATTTCCTGTAGGACTGGTTTGGTGTTTGCAAATTCTTTTAGGTTTTGTTTTTCCTGGAAGCTTTTTAGCTTTCCTTCTATTTTCAGTGATAGCCTAGCTGGATATAGTATTCTTGGCTGCATATTCTTCCCATTTAGTGCTCTGAATATATCATGCCAGTCCTTTCTGGCCTACCAGGTCTCTGTGGATAGATCTGATGCCAATCTAGTATTTCTACCATTGTATGTAACAGACCTCTTGTCCCAAGCTGCTCTCAGGATTTTCTCTTTGTCATTAAGACTTGTAAGTTTTACTACTGGTTGATGGGGTGTGGACCTATTTTTATTGCTTTTGAGGGGGGTTCTCTGTGCTTCCTGGATTCTAATGCTTGTTCCCTTTGCCATATTAGGGAAATTCTCTACTATAATTTACTCTAATATACCTTCTGCCCATCTCTCTCTTTCTTCTTCCTCTGGGATCCCAATTATTCTAATACTGATTCATCTAATGGTATTACTTATCTCACAAATTCTCCCCTCGTGATCCAGTGGTTGTTTATCTCTCTTTTGCTCAGCTTCTTTATTCTCCATTACTTAGTCTTCTATATCACTAATTCTCTCTTCTGCCTCATTGATCCTAGCAGTAAGAGTTATGGATTGCACCTCATTAATAGCTTTTTTTATTTCAACTTGGTTAGACTTTAGTTCTTTTATTTCTACAGAAAGGGATTTTATTTCTCCAGAAAGGGATTCTCTAATATCTTCCATGCCTTTTTAAAGCCCAGCTAGCACCTTGATAATTGTCATTCTGAACTCTAGTTCTGACATATTACAAATGTCTGTATTGATTAGGTCCTTAGCTATCGGTACCACCTCTTGTTCTTTTTCTTTGTGGTGAATTTTTCCATTTTATCATTTTATCCAGATAAGAATAAATGAATGAGAGAGCAAAATACTAAAAGGGTGGCAAAGCCCCCCCCCCCCAAAATATATGCTAACCAAATCAGAAGAGACCCAAAACTGGGGGGAGAGGAAATGGGGGGGGAAATAAAAAGTAAAAATATGTTATATATCAGACTGGTGAATTTTTGTGTGTTCTGATCTCTTAGAAGAAACTTGATTTTTGTGTGTTCTGATCTCTTAGAAGAAACTACCTCCCAAAATTTTAAAGAAGAAAAACTTATATATATACAAAAATCAGGGTAAACAGGATGAAGGGATGGAATATGACTGATAAAAATTTTGAAAGATTGTAAAAAAGAATTGATAAGACAAGTTGGTTGGGAAAAGAAGGGAAAAAGAGGAGAAAATGTGATCAGGCTGGAGCTAGATTTAGGGTATATTTTGATCTATTAGAAGAAATTATATCCCAAAATTTTAAAGAAGAAAAACTATATGTATACAAAAAATAAGGTGAAATACAATGAAGGGATAAAATTTGACTATAACAATGAAAATTTAAATTAAAAAATATATATTGATAAGAAAAACTAGTTAAAAATGTTAAAAGAAGAGGAAAAGTTAAAAAAAAAGAATAAGAAAAAAATAAAATTAAAAAAATTTAACTTTGCAAGGCTAAAGAAGCCATGAATTCTATATGCTGTATTCCCATAGCTCTGAAGTTTTGAATTTTTCATTGATCAGTGACCTTGGTCTTGGCTGGATGTACTTACTAATCTTCTGGCGGAGGGGTCTGTTTCAGTTATTCTCAAATGTCTTTGCCTGAGGCAGAATTGCACTGCTCTTGCCAGGGGCCTGGCTAAGTAATCTGCTCAGTTTCGCTTCCTGTAGCTTTTGTTCCCTGAACACTTTCCATAGGTCTTTGGAGGATGGGAATGAAAATGGCGGCCCCCAGTCTCTAGCCCCGGGGGAGCTGAGAGCTCAGGGTCCCACTCCTTAGTGCGCCTGCAGAGAAAATCAGTCAATCCCTCTCAGCTCTCTGGTCTCCGGCAGTGTTCCATGCTCACCTGGCCTATGACCGAGTGTTTCTGTCTCTGTCACACAGCCCCATTTGGAGTCTCCAAACCCAGCAGATTCCAGCTGTACACTCCTGTGCTGCTCCTCCTGAGGAGGAAGGAGACGGTCTCTCTGGATCTTCCACTTGTGGGACCCGTGCTGGAATAGCCACTACCAAGCCTCAGATCACAGTTTAACCCTGACCTGAGTGCTCACTCCTTGGCTCCGTTTCTGCAGCTGGCTTCCCCGCTCCGATATCTGGCAGCTCTGCCACACTCAGACACCCTGGGTCTTTCTGTGACCCTGCGGTTCCTGAGATCACTCTGTCCCTGTGAGGGCTCCACCCCTGCTTAGCCCCTGGAGTGATGTCCCTCAGTAGAGCAGACTTCTAAAAGTTCTGTTCTTGTGCCCCGCTGCTCCACCACTTATCCCTTTGGTTTATCTTCCGGTCACTTTGGATTCACTTCTCTGCATGTCCTACCTTACAGGAAGCGGTCACTTTTCTGTTCCTAGAACTGCTGCTCTTCTTTTCTTCAATCTCCTGTTGAGTTTGTAAGTGTTTGGAATGGTTTGATAACTATCTAGCTGAACTCCTGGGACCTAATGCTATTTTAGTTTCTATTCCTCCACCATCTTGCTTCCTGTCCTTAACCTGTATTTCCAAAGGGACTTCTATCTATCTCTTCATCCACCACCCATCCCTCTTGAAAATAATTTAAGGCAGGGCATCTAGGTGGCTGAGTTGGCTAGGCATCTGACTCTTGTTTTCAGTTCAGGTCATGATCTCAGGGTTGTGAGGTTGAGCCCAAGCTCAGGCTCCGTGCTGGGCATAGAACCTCCTTAAGATTCTCTCCCTCCCTCTGCCCCTGCCTCCCCTACATGCATGTTTCTTTCTCTCTCTCAAATATAAAAGAATTTAAGGCAAACTTTTAGGGGAGTATGACATTTTTATTCTGAAAGCTTTGAAATACTAGTTGAATTTAAATCAGATAGTAGCTTATTTATGACAAATTAACTACTTGCCTCATATTTTCAAGCAAAGTATGAAATGGGCTATTTAATGATTCAAAACATGAAAGTAACATCCTTGTAAAGAATGTTTTTTGTTATGAGTAATAAGTCTGATATTTTTTGATTCAATAGGGAAATGACTAGCAGCCAAACATAAAATATAGCACTTTTGTTATGTAAATGACAGATTCAAACATTGGCCTTTGATATTTGAAGGAAGTAGAAATTACAAAGTTAAAAAAAAAGGATTTGAGATCAGTAGATCAGAGAATAAAGTGATTGAAGAGGGAAAAATGACAGCAGAATGGGGATTATTGCAAAGACAAGTGACCCTTATAAAAGGAAAATTTCAGTTCTCAGAAAGAAAAAGAATTCAGGCCATAGCAGCAGGAGCAGCAAAAAATGGATGTGTCAGACAATTGTACCTGGCATGTAGTAGCATAATAATGTTTAATCGTTCACTGTAAAAGTAAGCAAATACATCTGTCCTTGAAGAGCATATTGATTAAGTGAAGGTACATAGTACCACTTGAGCTGAGTAGCTGTTTTCTTCTCTAATCTTACCAACACTGCTTTAGAAAATTCTATTAAAGGGATGAGTGTAGATTTTGACAGGTTGGAAACTGCTACTTTGCTGGGAATTTTTGCAGCTCTACCTAACCGGAATATATCACTTGTTAAAGCACAGTGTGAATAATTGTTTGGCACAGTTGATTAGTACCTTTAGAAGAATGCACAGTTTATTAAGAGGCATGATATAGAAAATTTATAATCTACATGCACATGCATAATATATAAAAACACATATAGATTATTATCTAGGACATGTCCATATTTTTACCTTCCAGAAGGTTCCTTATGAATTGCATTTCAATAGTTCATTTATATTAAAAACAAAAGGATATTTACTTTTAGATAATACATATATATCAGCTGTCACCAAGCTAGCATTTTTCCAATCTGTTTCTAATACAGTGATCTTACCTACATGATACAACGTCCTTCCTTCCTTCACCCAGAAGCACCAACAGCTATGTGTTTAGGGGAAGAAGACTGGAGGGGAAGATGAGGTGGTCCTAGGTGAATCATTTTTCCTGTTTCCAGTAACCCCAGATTATTTGCGGATCCAAAAGAGAGCCATTGGAGAAATGGAATCCGTCTAATTCCTGAGGCTGGTGCTATTCATCATTTCCTAGAACCATTTAATACTTAGCACCCAGAAAATTACCCATTTAATTATGACAGAAAAGTAACTCCAGGACACCTGGGTGGCTCAGTCGGTTAAGCAACTGCCTTTGGCTCAGGGCATGATCCTGGAGTCCTGGGATCGAGTCCCACATTGGGCTCCTTGCTTGGCAGTGAGTCTGCTTCTCCCTCTGACCTCTCCCCTCTCATGCTCTATCTCTCAAATAAATAAATAAAATCTTAAAAAAAAAAAAAAAAAAAGGAAAGAAAAGTAACTCCATACCCTCTCTTTCTAGCCACTTTAGCCCTGAATTTAGTCATTGGCACAGTAGAACATAAAATCAGGTCATCTGAGGCACATGAAAAACAGCAACCCTTCTGTGAGGATGACTCTCCTTGTCACTTCTTGAAATGGATATTTTCTTAATCATAAGGAAACCTTAAAGATTTATGGCAGGCAACCCAAGTAAATGTGAAATGACAACAATATGAGTTAATTTTTTTCTATTTAATGTTGGTCCAAAATTATGTGAAAATTATTGGATTTAAAATCAAAATGCCTACAGACAAAAGTTCTTCTTTGAGAGTCAGTAACTCTTGATTTGTCCTCAGAAACAATGTTCATTTTTGACCCCTGGGAAGAAAAAAAAGGGGATTCTTACACCTTCCAAAGTTCTTGACTCACTTCATTTATGTATCATTGGCAAGTCTTTTTACTATAGTCTGTATATCCACCATTCTAATGTGCTTATGTTTACTTATATACCATGAATCGAAAAAATTTAGAATAAATTTCTGAAAGTTACCTGGTCAGAACATGTCTTCTTGAGAGCATGCTTATATTAGTGAAGGAAAGTAACCCTTAAACTTTGATTTTTTTCATGCTAAAGGAAAGCCTAGACATATAAAAAATTATTCTCTCCCCCCAGTTCTTGGTAAAGAGGAAACCAGTTGATTGATTTCATAATTGACAATGAGTAAATATGTCACAAATGGGTAAAAACGACAGAGATGTCTAGAGTGGCATTAAAAACAATAGGTTTGTGTTTCACTGCAAGGTTTTCTTGCTGTCTATCTCACTAGGAAGTTGAAGGCACATGTGTAGAATGGGAGAAAGGAAAGTACTTCCCAAATCGTAAGTTCAAATTTTTGAAAAACAATGAACAGAAGAAAAACGATGATTTGGGATTTACTTGGATTTTGCAATTTCCATCCTCAGATTTTTGCTGCATTTTTTGCCATCCTGGCTCCATCATGTTATTCAAGTCTGAATAGCTGGGACAGCTAAGAATTCTGCTTGTACAGTAGAACTAGGGGAGAAGCCCAAGACACTGTGCCAGTTTCATAGATGTTAAAACAAGTTTGCCTATAAAATAAGAAACCATAACTAATTAGCACCAGGCAGGTGGTCTCGATGGAAACTTAAAATCCCAACTGGGTCAGCAGGGAATACAGACTTGGCAGTTGAAACTGAAGCTGAAGTGGTCCCCTCTGACTCGCCAAGCAAACCGTGAGCCAGCCGCCCTTTGAGAAACCTTCCTATGCCAGTCATTTCTGGGAAAACTGAGCCAAGGACAAATGACTATAGATCTTCAAATGAGTCTGATTATGTTAGGGTTTCAGGGCTTCCACACCCGCTCCCCTGACCTGCACTCACACGGAGTTTTCTTAAATGCCAGTGTCATTTTGTGAGAGTTGAAAAGGGACCAGAGTGGATGCTGGCCCCCATGCCTGGGTTAAGAGCAGAAGGACGGCCATAGGGAGGGGCAGACTAAGCTTTCAACAAAGGAGAGGGTGTGAAGTTTTGCTGGAATGAGCTGGAGTTGAGCAGAGGAACTATGTAGACCCCCAGTGACTGCCAGAGCAAAATCAGATACCAGACAGGATTGAGCTATCTGAGAAACAGCCAGGATAGCTCAAGTGTTGGGAGTGAAAAATAAGTTTTACAGCTACATGATTGGCAAGAGCAAGAAGGCTGAGTATGTAAGATGAAATAGAGTAATACAGAGAAAAGGGGATGCAGGAGGTGTGATTTCTATCACGATGCTGGGATAAGATGACTCAGCAAGGCATCTCTGCTTTGCTTTCTTTTCCTTCCCGAAGGGACCCGTAAAATGGCGGGATGTCCATCCTAGATGGGCCCTTAGAGATGCTCTTGTTCACGGCCCCTGTTTTATAGCTGAAGAAGCTGTGGCCTGGAGGGGAAGTGTCTCACCAAAGGCCACACAGTGAATTCTTTAGCAGAGCTGCCTGGAAATCTGAGGCTTGAGTCTTTCCATTTGTTGCCCTTTTCATCTCAAGACGAGCACAAGCTATTATTGATACTTATTCATTCACTTTATTTGCTTTTACAGTTCACAGGCAAACAGATGTTCTGAAAACAAAACAACTAGAGCCAGCATAGCCTTGAAACAAAGGATGGAGAACTCCACAGGAATGGATATTAATATGAAATTGTTAGTAACAGTTTGAAGTGGTCAGCACTATGTGAAACTGAGCGTGGGCTTGGTGAAAAATGGCTCTTTTTCAGGAAGATTTTACTTGAAAAAATAATCAGCACACTTATTGGAGGAAATAGAAAATACAAGACTGCTGAAAATAAGCATCACTTGTTTTCCTACTACGGAGAAATATCCGCTGCTAATGGCTTGATAGTTCTTTCCAGTTTTTTTGAACGTATTGTGTCTTACAAAGATTTAAAAAAAAATAAAAATAAAAATTTAGATCATAACACATATAACTTTTTAAGATCAACTTTATTGGGTTGTAACTTATATAGAATACAGTAAACCCATTCTCAGGGAGTACTTTAATGAGGCTCTGGCAGGTGCAGTTAAAACCCTGTCAGCTCTTCCTGTCAGCAAGAACTCGCTGCCTGTCTTGCTGTGCCCAGCTGTGCTGTCTCCAGGATCCTTCATGTCTACTATCTCTTGTCTCCCCCCAACTCAGGCTCTGTCTGAATGTCTGTCTGTCTGTTACTTTGGGTGACTGTCTTTTCTGTCCAGTCCTCCAGATTGTTAAAGTCTTCATGCTGGGAAGTCACTAACACCCCCTCACCCTCCTTTGCTTTAATCTGGATTTCTTCCTAGGTGGGTAGTATGGAGGGGGGAATGGGTGGAGAGGAAGAGGAAAGAGGCTTTATTATTTATAGCTGAAGAGGTTATGTAGGTATGTTGCTTATCGAAAGATACTTTTGTTCCTGAAGGGGAAGGCTGCCTCTCCATTGTACACACTATGAAAATAATTTAGAAATTTTCAATATTCAGTCTTTCCATCCTAGAACCTGGCACATTTCACCATGGTTTTATTTCTGTAGTATCCACCCACCCACCTCCCAGAAGTAGCTACTTCTTATTTCCTTTTTCACTCCTATATTGCAGACTTAACATTGCCCTCTTCTGAATTACAGTCCTCAGCTTAACACCATTACAGGTGCCTGTCCAGTAATAATACTGATGAAGGTGCTGATATTCAGATTATAGTGCATGTAACCTATCACATCACATAATTCTTTAGCAACATGTGAATGGTCCCTGCCATTCTCATATCAGAGTTGAGAATACAATAGCTGGTAAGAGCTATAAGTATTTCTTATTTTGTTATTCATATGTCTGTATACATACTAAATAAGTATTTTTGTTTTTACTTTTTCTTGCCCCCTTACTATCTAACATAAAGCTTATTAATAGGGAACGTTATTGCACAGTATTTAAGTAATAGGATGTCATTGGAGAAGTGTGAACTTCAGCCAAGAACTTTGCATTCCCTTTTGGGGAAAGGGCTAATGCGTTGTCAGTTTTATGAAGTACAGTTACATCATTGTAGGCAGAGGTATGACTGTTTCTTTAACTGACTGAGCCACCCAGGCACCCCTAACTATGATTTTAAAAGATAGGGATAGGTGCCAAGTTGACAAGGGGTGGTCTGTGATGGTCTTTTGGTATGTCAGCTTGGCAAGATTAAGTCCACATTATTCAATCAAACATTAATCTGGGTGTTGTTGTGGACGTGACTAAAGCCCATAATCAGGTGACTTTATTAAGGCAGATTATTCTAGATAGTCTGGGAGATGGGTGTCTAATTCAATCCATCCAAAGGCTCTAAGAGCAGAGCTGAGGCTTCTTCAAAGGAGAGATTCTGCGTGTAGAGAAAGTGATAGCCCATGAGCAAGACTTCCAGGTTGCCTTGCTTATGTCTTGCCTGATGAATTTCAGACTTGCCTAGCCAGGTCCCATCATTGTTTCAGCCAATTTCTTACAGTTAATCTCTTAATCTACATTTCCTACTGGTTCTGCATTTCCAGTGGAACTGTGACTGATTGATAAGAAAAGAAATTTCTCCACAGTCAGACAGCTAATACGTACACAGCACTGCCTTGCTTCTTTCTGTCAGAATGCCTAAATGCCTTCCCTCTCACTTGGTCTTCTCCTCTCTAAGCCCTGTCTTAGATCTTGCTTCATGTCTTGCTTGACAGTCACTCTTTGTTGATCACATGTTTAAGTACAGATATCTTTCCAAATGGCTTTAGAGTTGTGCTTTTCACTTTAACCAATGTCTAGTCAATGATTACTTTGTTAATTTTTTTGTGAATAATTTATTGCACTGAAGTAGAGAATATGGGGTTTTCAGAATCTTACTTCAAGTTAGTTACTAATGTGTGTGGAATTCAATTTGTTTTCCTTAATTTCACTGGAAATAACCATACATGTTTTTCTAACTTATGTGGTAAGACTTTTCACTGGACCTGGTTTCTTGAGGAAGTGTTCCTCAAATTCATTAGACTTATGGGGACTGTTTTAGAAGGGGGGAATTTGAGGCTTTCTTTGGAAAACTGTTGAAGAAGAGAGTTTTCACTGGAGGCTGGAAGGTTGAATATTTAAATGACTATGAATCAATGCCTTCTCAGAGACAATGTCCCCTCTTTGTAAGAAAGGCACCCCCCCCCTTTTTTTTAAACACATTACATTTTTCGTCTTGGAATGGGATTCATTGATAATATAACCAACCACACATTCAGCAACAACAACAGTAGCAGCAACAGCAGCAGCAGCGTAATACCCTAAGTAGAATGTAGCTAAAACTAAAGTATAACAATTTATAATAAGAAAAAAACTCACTTCTTTCTGATTGTAAACGTTTGGACATGGCTGTGTGAGAGAATATAATAAAGGAGTCAAATGTTCGTCTCGTCAGAGTCCCTGTCAACGGCTCAGCTACAGCTGTGGATGGGGTAGACCAGTTGTCCTGGTGGCTTAGATATTATGAGGAATCATGCAATTAGTGATGTGGTTTTCTGATGCAGTGAATAAATCCGGGTGAACTCAGAATAAAATGAATTACAATTTTCTCTTGATTTGCATGGTGGTTGCATTTCAGGAAACGTAAGTTATCTTAAGAGAGGACAAAAGTACTTTCTGTTTGTATGTAAAATTGAGTTAGGTTCCAGGCCCAGACAATTAAAATCAGTTTTTATAAGTGCCAGAGAGCAGAGAATTTCATTCACCCAGAACCCCTGAAAGCATGGTTGGCATGTGGCAAGCATTTTGTTAGTATCTGTATGAATGTATGAAAGTTTTTCATCTCTGTAAAATTAGGTAGGACATCTGAAAATCATGCAGGATGAGGGAAAATTAACTGTTGTATAAGACGACTCCAGACATTGTGTGATGGCTGTCATCCATTACCTTTGTTCACTGGAGCCAGTAGTGCTTCTGACTATTGTGAGAGCCCCAAAAACTGCCACCACAAATTTCCAGATTGTCCCTTTGGGTGGCACTGTTGAGAACCACAGAATTAAGTAACAATGTGGGTATGGTGTCTGTCAATCAGATGCCAGGGAAAACCCACTCACAGGAATGATGCCTTAGCAGTGGTAATGGGGCAGCCCTGTTAAAGGGACTGTCTGCTGTGAAGTATGTGCATAATAACCTAGAGGGAGCTCTGAGGGAAATGGGAAGTTGGAAAAGGGGTGTGTGATGCAGGTCAGTGCTGTTGCCAGCTCACAAAGACCTTGGTATGAATTAAAGAAAAGGGCCTCCTCTGGGCAGACCTGAGTTCTTCTTCTAAGAACTGTCTAGTAGCTGATGAGAGACCATGGAAGTCACATGTCCTGACAAGTGGAGTGCTTGCTTGGAAGTCAGGTGCCTCTCCTGACCTCTTGGCCCCAAGCACCTTTTGACAGGACTCAACTTACACACACCCTTGCTAGGTTTCCACAGGAGACAGAAATCAGGGTTTAAGAGCAGAAGATAAATTGCTGGATGAGTGATTAGCTCAGTGTTGCCTAGGCAGCTTGACCTTATTCTGGGAAAGTTAATCATAGCCTTGGTTAGAGGACTTGTGAGTAGTAGAGAGACTGAGAAATAAGTAAAATGTGTCTGTGAAAAGAGGATACATTTAGTGAATTCCATCAAGTTAAGGGAATCTTTTGCCCCTCTTTTGTGAGGTTAAAATGGATAAATTGGTGGCTTCTGGAAGGTGGGTTTCTTCATGGAGGTTTGGAACTTCAGTAATCAGTGCACCTTGGTGTCATGAAGTCTTGAGGTATTGTCAGAATTTTACTTAACTGACATTGACAGGGAAAGCTATTTATAGTTTTCTATGGTGTTTTATATTTTTGTGGGAAGAGATATTCTTGTTGACTATCCAGGAAATCAAACACTCAGAATCAAAGAGCCTTTCTGGTGAGAATGGAACCAGAGAAGGTCTTGAAGGACATTTCCTTAATGTCACAATAGGACCCATTGACTTATCTTGCCTTATGCCAAAACATGACTCTTTTGCCCCCAATTGCTCATACCCTCAAGGTTGTCTTCCAACCTGACCTGGAAAGCACAGAGAAACATTGCCTCTTTTCCTTTATCCCTGGTTTGTAAAGGTGCCACACGGATTAGCCCCTTCATCTGAACTCTTCATTTCATTGCCAGTTTTTTATTTTCTCATGATTTTTTCTTATTTCATAGCTGGCCCACAAAGAGACGCCCCAGGACCACCTTCTCCCAGATTTATGTGGGGTGGGTACATCAGTAAGGCTAGGCTAAGTCCTGCTGTATAAAAAATAACATTAGAAATCTCAATGGCTTAATAGAAGAAAGCTTTATTTCCCTTTTACATGATATTCCTTGGAGAGCCAGGCCAATTCTCCAGGGAGGTACTGGTTTAGAATTCTGGGCTACTTGAGTCTTCTGGCAACTGCCTTTCCACATGTTCTCTGATCACCATGGCATGGGCAAGCGCTACACGTGTTTTGACCAAGCAATTTAATGCTTGGGCTCAGAAATATGATAATGTCCCTTCTGCTTATAATTAATTGTTTAGATTTGAGGAAGTGGTCCTCTTGTGCCCAGGAGAGGAGGCCCAGGTACAAATGAGCACTGGTAATGAAGTGATACCTACCATGTACACCATAGTAGGTATATCTGTCTGCTGGGGCCACCATGACAAAGTATTACAGACTGTGTGACTTAAACAACAGAAACTAACTTTTCCCACAGTTCTTGAGGCTAGAAATCCAAGGTCAAGTTGTCATCAGGTTTATTTTTTTCTCCTGAGGCCTCATCATCTTTTTCCTAAGCTTCGAGGAGTCGCTGAATTTTGGACCTTTCCTTATTTGTACAAGGGAGTTTCCTTCATTAGGTTAATTGATGATGGCTAACTTAACCAAACCATACTAAAGGAATAAGCTGGAAATAGACTCCAGTCATGTCCTCAAAGACTGTGGGTGGGTTTGGGCAGAAACTGAAGATTGGGGAATATCGTCTCTCCTGTCTTCCAACTGCTGTCACCAACACCAACAGTCTTTTCGGATTTTCTTACGCATCTTTCTTCTGGTGTTCCAAAAGTGGGCTCATTCTTGTCCCTCTCTCACAAAGAGGTTTATTTTTTCCCTAGTGGTTCCCTTCACTATGGAATTTTCATACCACATATTACATATACATACATGTAAGTTTAGGTACTTCATACTTATCTGTGGTTTATACAAAAAGTAAGTTTTTTGTCATGCCCCAAGAAACAATTGTTTCCTTAACTGCCCCTATTGAGAATGCATGTTCTAGGGTCAACTGAATGATACAAAGCTTGTCTGGGAGTTGATCTAACTTAGTAAGTGAAACTGTCAGCTCCTTGCCTTTCTTTTGTATGCTTAGATGCCAGCCAGGCACTCACCACCATGGCCCTACTCTGGGGGATATATCATCCTGCAGTCAAATGCTCCCTTTTCCTTGACATATTTAGTGAAACAGAACAGGGATTTGTCATGGTCCAGGATGTCACAACCTCAGGTTTTGTAAAATTCCTTCTTCTGCAATCGATCAGCTTCATGTTCAAGAGTATGGTAGCCTCTGGCCCTTCAGGAATGGGGTCGCTTATACGAGAGGAATGCTGTCGAATGGTCACAGCCATTCTGGGCTTCATTTATGTGGGCCTACTTTTTTTTCTTCCTCCTAGTTTCCATCAGGAAGGGCTCTTGTTTAACTAGCTTAGGCACCAATTTCAATATTAACTCTTCAACATCAAACGACCCCATCACCCAAACTATGGATAGTGAATGCTAAAGCTATGTGGGATTTTTTTTTTTTATACTTTTTTTATTTTTTATAAACATATATTTTTATCCCCAGGGGTACAGGTCTGTGAATCACCAGGTTTACACACTTCACAGCACTCACCAAATCACATGCCCTCCCCAATGTCCATAATCCCAACCCCTTCTCCCAAACCCCCTCCCCTCGGCAACCCTCAGTTTGTTTTGTGAGATTAAGAGTCACTTATGGTTTGTCTCCCTCCCAATCCCATCTTGTTTCATTTATTCTTCTTCTACCCACTTAAGCCTCCATGTTGCATCACCACTTCCTCATATCAGGGAGATCATATGATAGTTGTCTTTCTCTGCTTGACTTATTTCGCTAAGCATGATACGCTCTAGTTCCATCCATGTTGTCGCAAATGGCAAGATTTCATTTCTTTTGATGGCTGCATAGTATTCCATTGTGTATATATACCACATCTTCTTGATCCATTCATCTGTTGATGGACATCTAGGTTCTTTCCATAGTTTGGCTATTGTGGACATTGCTGCTATAAACATTCGGGTGCATGTGCCCCTTTGGATCACTACATTTGTATCTTTAGGGTAAATACCCAATAGTGCAATTGCTGGGTCATAGGGCAGTTCTATTTTCAACATTTTGAGGAACCTCCATGCTGTTTTCCAGAGTGGCTGCACCAGCTTGCATTCCCACCAACAGTGTAGGAGGGTTCCCCTTTCTCCGCATCCTCGCCAGCATCTGTCATTTCCTGACTTGTTGATTTTAGCCATTCTGACTGGTGTGAGGTGATATCTCATTGTGGTTTTGATTTGTATTTCCCTGATGCCGAGTGATATGGAGCACTTTTTCATGTGTCTGTTCGCCATCTGGATGTCTTCTTTGCAGAAATGTCTGTTCATGTCCTCTGCCCATTTCTTGATTGGATTATTTGTTCTTTGGGTGTTGAGTTTGCTAAGTTCTTTATAGATTCTGGACACTAGTCCTTTATCTGATATGTCGTTTGCAAATATCTTCTCCCATTCTGTCAGTTGTCTTTTGATTTTGTGAACTGTTTCCTTTGCTGTGCAAAAGCTTTTGATCTTGATGAAATCCCAGTAGTTCATTTTTGCCCTTGCTTCCCTTGCCTTTTGCGTTGTTCCTAGGAAGATGTTGCTGCGGCAGAGGTCGAAGAGGTTGCTGCCCGTGTTCTCCTCAAGGATTTTGATGGATTCCTTTCGTACATTGAGGTCCTTCATCCATTTTGAGTCTATTTTTGTGTGTGGTGTAAGGAAATGGTCCAATTTCATTTTTCTGCATGTGGCTGTCCAATTTTCCCAGCACCATTTATTGAAAAGGCTGTCTTTTTTCCATTGGACATTCTTTCCTGCTTTGTCGAAGATTAGTTGACCATAGATTTGAGGGTCTATTTCTGGGCTCTCTATTCTGTTCCATTGATCTATGTGTCTGTTTTTGTGCCAGTACCATGCTGTCTTGATGATGACAGCTTTGTAATAGAGCCTGAAGTCCGGAATTGTGATGCCACCAACGTTGGCTTTCTTTTTCAATATCCCTTTGGCTATTCGAGGTCTTTTCTGGTTCCATATAAATTTTAGCATTATTTGTTCCATTTCTTTGAAAAAGATGGATGGTACTTTGATAGGAATTGCATTAAATGTGTAAATTGCTTTAGGTAGCATAGACATTTTCACAATATTTATTCTTCCAATCCAGGAGCATGGCACATTTTTCCATTTCTTTGTGTCTTCCTCAATTTCTTTCATGAGTACTTTATAGTTTTCTGAGTATAGATTCTGTGTCTCTTTGGTTATATGTGGGATTTTAAAAATATTTTCATCAGATTTTGTGTATCCATTTCCCTGAAGGAACTAATCTAGGAGTGAGGCTGCTTCTCAATATTCTTTTTGCCTCAGTTTGTACTGGCTTCCTTACATACCATGACCTCATCAGAGAGCTTGCTGACCAGGATCTTTATGGGTCTTTACCTATACTCTTAAGTTGTACCCATGTGAGTCATTTTACCAACAGACATCCTGTACTTGAAACTACTTTCACAAATGCAAAGTTGTGGGCTTTTAAAGATAGATATTAATCTCTAATGTCACTACTCTTTCACCCCCATCATTTGGGTGCCCTAAAGGAGGCAAACTATTAGTCTAATAAGTGGTAGATCAGGTACAGGAGCATTTTCTGAGGTCTGCCTAGATAGATATTTTCTTACTATGGGAGAAAAGAGCCCCACATCCCAACCATTGCTGTTTGTCATGATACGTAGAATGCATGAGCTCTGGTTTGAATCCCTGTTTTACCATTTCAGACCTTAAGAATTACTTAATTTTGCTGTGCCTTAGTTTCCTCACCTAAAAATGTGGAAAGAATAGAAGCATTTTATATTGGTTGTTGTAAAAGTTAATGAGGTAACACATGTGAAGCATTTAAACTAGTGTCAGTACTTAAGTGTTTGATAAATGTTCGCAGCTCTTCCTACTGCTACTGTAATGATACTTCTGCTACGGTGCTGTTCTCCCCCAAGCATTAGGAGTGCTGCTTCATGTATGGGGAATGGAAAGTGTGTTTTGAGTACTTTTTTCCTCTCCTTTAACTGTGGCTGTAGCATTATAGACTCTGGATCTTACTCATCCAAGTAGACAAAACCATAACCCAGAAGCATATAGGTATTTGCCTCATTAAATTCTTGCTGTAATTTTGTTTTATTATTATATGGAGCTTTGATATCAGTGGTAGACTGATGGGTTTTGAAATTAGATCGGAAACTCCATTGTGTCCCATTCCTTCATCAAACATTTCCATGTACCATTAAAAGAACTGAGTAAGGTTGTCGGCCCCCTTCAAGGAGCTTAAGATCTAAAGACAGGGTAATGCATGAATACAAATCATTTTAATGATAATAGTAGGCATTTGAAAATTTGCTCCTTGGCAGGCTATGTTGAGTACTTCTGTATTTATTATGTAACTGAATTCTGAAAACAAACCTATGGTGCAGGGAGACAGAGGTCCTAGAGTTTAAGGACTAAATAGAGTGAAGAATTGAACTTTGGTTCATCTGACTATTGAGTTTGTCCCATTCCATGACACAATCCACAAGAGGGAGTCTCAAGGCTGTTTGGGGGGTTCAGAGGAAGGAGAAATCACCTCTAGCTGGTTTGCTGGTGGTACAGCTGTGCTTTTAAGGAAGCCTGGGATTGGTGGGTAGAATTTACATGAGAGAGAAGCATCCTGAGACAGAGGCCCAGAACAGAAATTTCAAACATAGGGTGGGGCTGGGTATTTCCAAGGACCTACATGAAATTTGTTTTGACCAAAACAAAGGATGGGTAGGAGAGATCCAATTGGAGACATCTGTCTTGTCCCAATTCTGGAAGGGCTTGAATGCCAATTAGAGTTTTTTGTTTTGTTTTGTTTTGCTTTTTAATGGGGCAGCCTGGGAGAGTAGAGAGATTCCCCAGGATTCAAACTGGATATATCTGCAAGTGAATACTAAGATGACCTTATGAGTCACTTGGGAAAGATTGCTCAAACTCTCTGATCTTTATTTCTCTCATTGATTACTTCAGTGAGGATTCATTCATGTTTATTTATTGAATGATTGAAGGGGGGCACCGCCACCTGATATTATTGTGAGAATGACAATAATCAAGGCAAATTACTGAAACCCAGTAGTCAGTAAGTGGCAGCTATAATTTTTTTTTTCTTTTTAAAGATTTATTTATTTATTTGAAAGAGACAAAGAGATAGAGAGTTGGGGGAAGGGCAGAGGGAGAGAGAAAGGGAGCCTCTTAAGTAGACTTCATGCTAAGCACCCAACACAGGGCTCCATCTCAAGACCCTGAGATCATGACCTGAGCCAAAACAAAGAGTCAGACACTTACCTATGCCACCAAATGTTATATTGTTACATGTTATATTTGGTAAGGATGAGTCCTCAAGGATGTCAGACAAGGGTAGCATGAACAGAGTCTGTGTTTTAGAATATTACTCTAGCTCATATGTCTATGAGGAAAAGGAGATACTGCAAGTTGGGAGATCAGTAGAAAACCTCTGAGTAACACAAAGGAGAAAGAATGAGAACCTGAAGGAATGGTGCCTGGTGTAAGGCCGCTGACATGTTGGGGGCAGTGTCAGTGCTGTTGGCTGCCTATTAGCGACCAAAGATAAGTCCAGAAGCCCCTGTGTTATAGTGTATCGGGGTACCTCCAAATATTTTCTAAGTCCTTTTTAGCCCATTGGATGTTTACAAAAGTAGTTTTGAGGCAGAATCTACTTTTAGATGATTCTGACTTCTCAGGCATCAGATACTTCCACTTTAGCATTTTGCCTTATATATATCATGGGACAGATTCCCCACTAGGCTAATGAAACTTCAGCTGTATGGGGTTCTGCCAGCTCTGGGTTTTCTCCAGCGTAGTGGAAGCCACATAATGATCATGACTCATTGCTTATAGTTGGGGAAAATCATATGGATATGTTAGAACCACTAATACATCAAAATTATGACCAAGAGGATCTCTGCCAAAAAAGGTTTACCCTAGCCCTTCACTGATTTCCAACCAAGCTACGATCTAGTCTGCCCCTTAGATGGTCTATTTGTCATGCACAATTCCAAGTATCAGAGGGGAGACTGTATCTTTGATCCCTGCCATATTATTAGTACTATCTATTAAGATTGCATATTTTTGATGAAAAGAATAAATTCTAAATAATTATTTAGTTTTCCCTTATCAGTGCATCTGTGTTATTTATTTTGAGGCTTAGCCACTGCATTTCTCTTTGAGATAGGGTCTGGCCTCCCACCACTTCAACTGTTTTGCTCATGACTCAGTCACACAGAGCTCTTTAGGCAAAAGCAAGGGGGAGGATTGTGGGACAGGCTGGGAGAGCTCTGTGTGCCCACATACGACGGGGGACAACTTTGCCAATGAGAGGTCAGGTTCTTTTCATGATGAGGCATGAAATACCAACAGCTGGAATTTTTGCTCTTAAGCCAACTAGGAAGGAGGTAAGGCATGTTAAGACAGGTTTTTTTTTCTTTTTCTTTTTAAAAGCAAGACTGGGAATGTAGAAAAACACCAGCCTGGATAAATAAAAAAGAAAGAATAAACATATACCAGAAAATCGGGATCTTGTTAGAGCCCTGATTCAGTGGCACTTGGATGACTCTAGCTGAAACCATTCTGTATTATCCCAGACTTTGGGATCTATAAAGGTAGCTAAAGGATTCCCTGAGTCCAAAGCTATGTATTTAGTATCCCAGCCCTTTGCCAGATCTCCTCCAGACCATTACTTTTTTTTTTTTTTAATTTTTTTATTTCTTTTCAGTGTAACAGTATTCATTGTTTTTTCACCACACCCAGTGCTCCATGCAATCCGTGCCCTCCCTAATACCCACCACCTGGTTCCCCCAACCTCCCACCCCCCGCCCCTTCAAAACCCTCAGGTTGTTTTTCAAAGTCCATAGTTTCTCATGGCTCACCTCCTCTTCCAATTTCCCTCAACTCCCTTCTCCTCTCTAACTCCCCTTGTCCTCCACGTTATTTGTTATGCTCCACAAATAAGTGAAAACATATGACAATTGACTCTCTCTGCTTGACTTATTTCACTCAGCATAATCTCTTCCAGTCCCATCCATGTTGCTACAAAAGTTGGGTATTCATCCTTTCTGATGGAGACATAATACTCCATAGTGTATATGGACCACATATATATTTGTCCATTGAAGGGCATCTTGGTTCTTTCCACAGTCTGGCAACCGTGGCCATTGCTGCTATAAACATTGGGGTACAGATGGCCCTTCTTTTCACTACATCTGTATCTTTGGGGTAAATACCCAGTAGTGCAATTGCAGGGTCATAGGGAAGCTCTATTTTTAAATTCTTGAGGAATCTCCACACTGTTCTCCAAAGTGGCTGCACCAACTTGCATTCCCACCAACAGTGGAAGAGGGTTCCCCTTTCTCCACATCCTCTCCAACACATGTTGGAGCTGTCTTGCTAATTTTGGCCATTCTAACTGGTGTAAGGTGGTATCTCAATGTGGTTTTAATTTGAATCTCCCTGATGGCTAGTGATGATGAATATTTTTTCATGTGTCTGATAGCCATTTGTATGTCTTCATTGGAGAAGTGTCTGTTCATATCTTCTGCCCATTTTTTGATATGATTATCTGTTTTGTGTGTGTTGAGTTTGAGGAGTTCTTTATAAATCCTGGATACCAACCTTTTGTCTGTACTGTCATTTGCAAATATCTTCTCCCATTCCGTGGATTGCCTCTTTGTTTTGTTGACTGTTTCCTTTGCTGTGCAGAAGCTTTTGATCTTGATGAAGTTCCAAAAGTTTATTTTCGCTTTTGTTTCCTTTGCCTTTGGAGACAAATCTTGAAAGAAGTTGCTGTGGCTGATATCAAAGAGGTTACTGTCTATGTTTTCCTCTAGGATTCTGATGGATTCCTGTCTCACATTGAAGTCTTTTATCCATTTTGAGTTTATCTTTGTGTACAGTGTAAGAGAATGGTCGAGTTTCATTCTTCTACATATAGCTATCCAGTTTTCCCAGCACCATTTATTGAAGAGACTTTTTTTTCCAGTGTATATTTTTTCCTGTTTTGTCGAAGATTATTTGCCCATAGAGTTGAGGGTCCATATCTGGGCTCTCTACTCTGTTCCACTGGTCTATGTGTCTGTTTTTATGCCAGTACCATGCTGTCTTGGTGATCACAGCTTTGTAGTAAAGCTTGAAATCAGGTAGCATGATGCCCCCAGTGTTATTTTTGTTTTTCAACATTTCTTTAGCAATTCGGGGTCTCTTCTGATTCCATACAAATTTTTGGATTATTTGCTCCAGGTCTTTGAAAAATACTGGTGGAATTTTTATTGGAATGGCATTAAAAGTATAGATTGCTCTAGGCAGTATAGACATTTTAACAATGTTTATTCTTCCAATCCAAGAGCATGGAATGGTCTTCCATCTTTTTGTGTCTTCTTCGATTTCTTTCATGAGTGTTCTATAGCTCGAATACAGATCCTTTACCTCTTTGGTTAGGTTTATTCCCAGGTATCTTATGGTTCTTGGTGCTATAGTAAATGGAATCGATTCTCTAATTTCCCTTTCTGTATTTTCATTGTTAGTGTATAAGAAAGCCACTGATTTCTGTACATTGACTTTGTATCCTGCCACGTTGCTGAATTGCTGTATGAGTTCTAGTAGTTTGGGGGTGGAGTCTTTTGGGTTTTCCATATAAACAATCATGTCATCTGTGAAGAGAGAGAGTTTGACTTCTTCATTGTCAATTTGGATACCTTTTATTTCTCTTTGTTGTCTGATTGCTGTTGCTAGGACTTCTAATACTATGTTGAACAAGAGTGGTGAAAGTGGGCATCCTTGTCATGTTCCTGATCTCAACGGGAAGTCTGCAAGCTTTTTCCCATTGAGGATGATATTTGCTGTGGGTCTTTCATAGATAGATTTTATGAAGTTCAGGAATGTTCCCTCTATCCCTATACTTTGAAGCGTTTTAATCAGGAACAGATGCTGGATTTTGTCAAATGCTTTTTCTACGTCAATTGAGAGGACCATGTGGTTCTTCTCTCTTCTCTTATTGATTTGTTCTATCACATTGTTTTGCGAATGTTGAACCATTCTTGTAACCCAGGGATGAATCCCACCTGGTCATGGTGGATAATCTTTTTTTTTTTTTTTTTTTTAAAGATTTTATTTGTTTGTTAGAGAGAGAGAGAGAGAGAGAGAGACAGAGTGCAAGCACAGGCAGACAGAGTGGCAGGCCAGAGGCAGAGGGAGAATCAGGCTCCCTGCTGAGCAAGGAAGCCGATGTGGGACTTGATCCCAGGATGCTGGGATCATGACCTGAGCCGAAGGCAGCTGCTTAACCAACTGAGCCACCCAGGCATCCCGGATAATCTTTTTAATGTGCTGTTGGATCCTGTTTGCTAGGATCTTGTTGAGAATCTTAGCATCCATATTCATCAGTGATATTGGTCTGAAATTCTCCTTTTTAGTAGGGTCTTTGACTGGTTTGGGGATCAGGGTAATGCTGGCTTCATAAAAAGAGTCTAGAAGTTTTCCTTCTGCTTCAATTTTTTGAAACAGCCACAGGAGAATAGGCGTTACTTCTTCTTTGAAAATTTGGTAGAATTCCCCAGGGAATCTGTCAGGTCCTGGGCTCTTGTTCTTTGGAAGGTTTTTGATCACTGCTTCAATCTCATTACTAGATATAGGTCTATTCAGGTTGTCAATTTCTTCCTGGTTCAATTTTGGGAGTTTATAGTTTTCTAGGAATGCATCCATTTTATCTAGGTTGCTTAGCTTATTAGCATATAACTGTTGATAATAACTTCTGATGATTGTTTCTACTCCCTTGGTGTAGTTGTGATCTCTCCCTTTTCATTCTTAATTTTATTAATTTGGGCTTTCTCTCTTTCCTTTTAGATTAGTGTGGCCAATGGTTTATCAATCTTATTGATTCTTTCAAAAAACCAGCTTCTAGTTTCATTGATATGTTCTACTGTATCTCTGGTTTCTACCTCATTGATCTCTGCTATAATCTTGATTATTTCAAGGATTATTTCCCTTCTTACATGTGGAGTTGGTTTGATTTGTTTTTGATTCTCCAGTTCTTTAAGGTGTAGAGACAGCTGGTGTATTCTGGATTTTTCAATTTTTTTGAGGGAGACTTGGATAGCTATGTATTTCCCCCTTAGGATTGCCTTTGCTGTATCCTATGGGTTTTGGACTGAAGTGTCTTCATTCTCATTGGTTTCCATGAATTGTTTAAGTTTTTCTTTGATCTCCTGGTTGATCCAAGCATTCTTAAGCAAGGTGGTCTTTAGCTTCCAGGTGTTTGAGTTCCTTCCGAACTTTTCTTTGTGATTGAGCTCCAGTTTCAAAGCACTGTGATCTGAGAATATGCAGGGAATAATCTGAGTCTTTTGGTATTGGTTGAGTCCTGAATTGTGACCCAGTATGTGGTCTGTTCTTGAGAAGGTTCCATGTGCACTTGAGAAGAATGAGTATTCTGTTGTTTTAAGTGGAATGTTCTGTATATATCTATGAGGTCCATCTGGTCCAATGTGTCATTCAATACTCTTGTTTCTTTATTGATTTTCTACTTCGATGATCTCAGACCATTACTTTTATCAACTGGTTTACTGTTGTATTGTCAATTCTAACTGCTATAATCACCACACAACACATATTAAGTGTTTAGTCAAAGGTTTCTAAGTAAAAAGTTTCAGTGCCTGACCTCTTCTCTTGTTTCTCCTGACTAGACACTGTCCTCATATTTTGATCCAGCATTGAGTTCTCTGGTTTCTTTCTTTTGCTTTGGACCATTCTTTGATTCCCTATATTTCTTCTTCCTCTGACTCAAATCTTGTTATTCCAATGGCTTCCTTTGGACTTGAAGTTCTGCCTCTGAAATCTCTCTCTTATGGCTATTATATGTAGCTTGACACAGGTTATCCTCCTTTTACCTGCTCTCCATACCCCTCCACGCATTTCTACCCAGCATATTTTCCCTGCCAGTGAGACCTGCTCCTCTTAGCCACCCTATAGAGTGTGGTTATCTAACCCCTGGCTTTGGGCTTTCCCATGTAGCCCATCTCCACACTGGCCATGACCTGATTTAGCAATTACTTGAAAATCTGTGGAAGACAGTTGGAACTAGGGAGGCAGATGTCCAACCAATGTAAGATCTTTTGATGAACAAGATTTATCTGTCACTTCCAAATTAAAGAATATTTTAAATCCTTATTAAGACCTTCTCAGGACATGTGCTGTAGGTCCCTAGTAGCAAGTCCATCTTGGTAATCCACAATTTGTCTTCAGTGGGCTGAAAAAGGGCAAGATCAGGATTAGTACGAGATCAAATTAAGGAGTTCCTATACTTTCTCCTCATTTCCGACATTACCTGACTCCAAGCAGCAGAGCAATGTCCAAGGATAAATTTCAATCACTTTGGTGCTTCTTTTGTTTATTTCCTCAACTAAGTTTGATTCTGCCCCCCCTTGTACCATCTCTAAAACTGGCAAAGGATAGAGCATCCAATACTTCTCACCCAGCCCCAGGATGACAGAGGAGTCTGATTAATACTGCCCTTTGGGCTGGTAACTAGAATCTGGAGAGTTAACCCAGCGTGGCAAAGGATAGGCTGTTTCATGCTTTGACCCAGCAATTGCACCCCTAATTGGGCACACAGTTGCACTTTCATGGCATTTAAACACTTTAAAGAGATCGTACTCAAGACAGAAGGCCACTGTGTGTTTTCCTGAGGGTATAGCCAGGACTAAAGAATGCAGGGGCTCTTTAAGCATAATTAGGCATTTAATTGCACATATAGACTTCACCGATGGTTTTGCACATACATGTGATTGTGATTCACTTGAAAGCACCCCACTGATGATAGTCTGTGATCCATTTTTCTGCAAAGCAAATTAGGAAGGAAAATATTCAAAACATTTAATTCTTAAGTCCTATTTCTTTAGTTTCTTTTTAGTTCTAACTTCTCTTCAAGTTTCTAGAGAGTTAAAATAACCACCACCACAGGGAATTCCACATCTGACTCTTATAAAGCACATAAAACAGAATGTACATAACTGTGGGTAGTTTGCAATTAGAGCATAAGTATAGTACAAATGTGGTGTCTCTCATCTACCAATATTTCCCTTCTTCCTCTCTACCCAAATTTTCAGATTGAGAAATCAAGGCAGTGGAGTTAAAGCTTTTGCCTCAGTCACTGAGTAGTAGAGACCAGTTGGGAATATAAATTGCCCTTGGCATCCTGTTCTTGTCTATCATCAAGCCAAGAGCACAGTGTAATATGTTTAATTCCATTGTTCTATTGCACATTTAAGACAGTAAACAATGGATAACCTCTGAGACTTGGCTCATACAGAAATATGAACCTGGATATTTTGGTCCCATTTCTTTTTTGTACACAACTCCATGATGGCAGCACTGAAAAATTTTCAAAGGATTCGGAAATGGACTGGTCTATTTTCTTCATCCTTTCTGCCCTCCTATTTTGAGCATTTTGTAAGGATTGATTTTTTGGGGATTTTTACTTTTAGTCCAATATATCTTCCATACTTTAAAATCGACACATTCCATTTACTAAAAGTCACTTGAGTTGAGCCTGCATTGCTACACCTACACCTCTTGCTGCTGCCTCCTCCTCCAGTTTTTCATAATTTGGCCATCTCTTGAACATGGATTTGGCTTAATCTGACTTTGGCTTCTTGCAGTAGTCAAGAATGTGTCACCCAGAGTAGGCATCAATGACTACAAAATCCTGAGAGGTGGTTAGAGAATGCCTGAACCACCACCCTGGACCTGACCTATTTAGCCATTACTTCATGTTCATCTGTGGTGGATTTATATTGGGTAACAGCAAATGCTTATTGGTAATATTAAATGCTGATTTTTTAATCCCTCCTCACTAAGCAATAAGTAGAAACTCAACTAGATATAACACGGTTTGTCAGGAAGTTCTTAATAGGAAGTGTGTATGGGCCCATCTGGGGGGCACAGTCGGTTGAGCATCCAACTCTTGGTTTTGGCTCAGGTGTGATCTGAGACCCACGGGGGGCTCTGTGCTCAGTGTGGAGTCTGTTTGAGTTCTTCTCTCTCTTTCCCTCTGACCCTCCTGCTTGAATTCTCTCTCTCTCTAAAATAAATAAATCTTCAAAAAAGGAAGTGTGTATAAGAATCACCAGGGCAGGGCAGGGAGCTTCTTCCAAATACAGAGGTCCAAGCCCTCTGAATCAGAAATTGTAGTTAGGGGCCCAAGCACCTATAATTTTCAAAGCATTCCTTTGTGATTCTGATGCTTTTGCTGTGAAAAATCTGAAGTCTGGGAGAATAGTCTCTGTTATGCTCCTTCCTGAAATAAGTTTCTCTCGCTATGATGTGTTGTTGGGAATTATGGATTGGACAGTACAATTTATTAGAGGTTGTGTGAACCCAGGCAGTTTTCTCTGCCAGGTTTTCAGCCCCAGTGTCCTTACTTGTAAAAGGTGAGATGATAATTGGGGCTGTTGAGATGAAAAGAGGATCTTTGCAAAGGCCCTTAGCAGCGTGTCCGGTAGGTACCAGTCATGAGTCATTCTCATCATCATAGACCTATCTGTCATGATTCTGATGAACTTATGCCCCACACATCTTGTCCATGGCCACTTTGTGTTGGAGCAGTTAGTCTCCTATTGAAGTCCTTATTATATTTTGCCAAGAGGGGCTCTGCCCTGCTCCTAAAGTACAGTGTAAAATTCATAAAGAAGCGTAACTTCCCTCTGATAGCTCTGTGCAGTGCATGCTCCCTGCTTTTACTCTGCCCCAGGTCTCCTGTGTCTTTCTCCAACCCCAGCATTGTTTGGTCAGCCTAGCTAGGAGGAGTAACTGCCTAATGGGTCTGAGCCCAAATTGGCTCCTCCCCCTGGGAAAAGGCATGGACGGGTTAAAACTTCCTGTGCAAAATGATTCTACCTGTCTCCTGGAGGGCAACAGAAGATGACCATTTCAAGTCAATGAATACACTGCTTTGCGTAGGTTTGGGCCTTACACTTCTCTTTCCCAGCTATACAGTCTGTTCTGGGCAACCTTATCCTGTGTAGAGCTCTGGGAACAGAGACCGTGTGTGCCAGGCAGCCGTCTGGCACAGGCTTGTCTTGTTTACCATTCTGGTTTAAATTGCCTTTCTTATGGATGGGTATTTATATGTATAACAAATGGGGGCTGGCTAATTATGTGGTTCTTAGTAGGAATCAGGTCTCCTTTGGAACTAGCCCAGTCTCTGCCCACTATTTATAGCCTTCATATGTCCCAAATTTTCCAGTTCTGATTTCAAATATTCTATCCCACTGTCTCCAGAAGTACACTTTATGCTTGTCAGACCACATGTCAATTTATGGTTTGAGAAATATAGTCACAGTATTATAACTGCCACCCTAAACACCACATTTTCTGACTGTGAGATTGGAATTCTGCCTTTAAAAAAAATTGGACGTACTTAGGAAGGGCAAAAAAATTTTTTTCTTCTAGTGCTCTTGGTAGGCAATTGACTCTAGGCTTCACTTAAAAACGACAGATTTCAGATTAAAGCATGAGGTAATACTAAAGAGCTTGATGACTGTTGTCCTTCTTGAGGCAGTGTCTTTCACATGGAACCTTACCAAGAGAAAGTAGTATAAGCAAATGGATTGAATGATTATATAGAGATTTTCATATTGCCATAAAACCACAGAACTCTGATCTGGATTTGCTGTGTTTCTTCCCAACCATAAATGAAGGGAGAAATGTATGCTGTATTAAGGGAGAAAGAAGCTGATTTTTAGCACTGTTTGGTCTCTATTTTGTATTGGGCACTCTGGTGGGCGCTTTATCTTCACCCTCCAAAGATCATGAGGGCACAGGCAGCAGAACCTTCACGTCATGGATGGAAGAACTGAGACTTTCATTAAGGAGCTTGCTGAGGACAGTCAGGTGACAAGCAGTGCAGTTAGAATTAGAACTCAGGGGGTGCCTGGGTGGCTCAGTCATTAAGCATCTGTCTTCAGCTCAGGTCATGATCCCAGGGTCCTGAGATCGAGCTCTGCATCAGGCTCCCTGCTAGGCGGGAAGCCTGCCTCTCCCTCTGCCTGCTGCTACCCCTGCTTGTTCTCTCCCTCTCTGTCAAAAAAATAAATAAATTCTTAAAAAAAACAAAAAAGGAATTAGAACTCAAGCCAATGGGACTATAGAGTCTCTTTATAAATTAGAATTTCTCATACTATTCATTTTCCCCAGAATGGTAGATGAAATTTAGCTAAAATCATTTCCCATCATTTCCAAGCTCCCGTCATTTAAGAGATACATGTAAAGGTAACTATCATGCTAATCCCTACTCCCTAGCCTGTTTGTCCGTGCTGGGGCAGATGTCTTGGGGGGAGGGTGTGTGTGTGTAGATGGAAGTATAGAGAGGCCATGTAGAGAGATTGCATTATGCAGTTCTGTGCCTCATTCAGAAGGAAACTCTCCAGTGTTCTGCGCGACTTGATTCAACCTTCAGGTTTCTTATTTCCAGTACAACCCAGCCCAGGCCAATGGAACTGTTACATGTTTCTGAAACCGAGGGACAGCTTCCTATGTGATTTCTCTTGATCCCACGTAAGTCAACAGGTATCACTAATAGAGCCCAGTATATGATGGCAGTGGCTGGCTCCAGACAAGCAAACGTCTTTTCAGATATGCCAACCTCTGTTCAGTCTGTGTGAAATGATCTCGATGAAATGCTTATAAACGTAAAGCTGTGGAATGCAGCTTCTGTAGGAGGAATGGCTCTAGAACTAGAACAGTACCAGATCCAAAGTTGATACTCCGTGTTGGATTAAGGACTTCGTGGCTCTTGTCTAAGATTTCTTACAGTAAAGTCCACAGGCTACTGCAGCATTTCATACACTGGCAGATGTGAAGCCCAAGACTGAGGAGAATCTTGATTAATCTCCTGTTGGTAGCAAACAGAGGTGGTTCTGTTTTCAGAGGTCCCTGGGTGCTGCAGTGCATGCTGTCCATGTAGCTAAAATATACCAGCACCTGGCGTGGTCCTTACATTGAACACGTAGAGGATGGGGCAGCAGTGGAACATGGCTGGCCAACAGCTATGAGTGTGAACTGGAATTCACTCTTGGTTATGGGATATCCTCAAGTTGAAAGACTACTAAAAATATTGTTTTAAAACTGATAGGTGATGGAGAGGAGGGACATGGGGGGATGTGCAAAATGGGTTAAGGGGAATGGGAAGGACAGGCTTCCAATTAGGGAATGAGTAATTCACAGGGCTGAAAGGAATGGCATAGGGAATGTAGTCAATGGTATTAGAATGGTGCTCTATGGTGACGAATGGTAGCTATGCTTGTGGGGAGCATAGCCTAAAGTACAGACTTGCCGAATCACTATGCTGTACACCTAAACCTAATATAACCTTGTGTATTAATTGCACTTCACTAAAAAAGAGAAAAAGAAAAGATACAGAGTTCTATAAATAAGTTAAAGTATTTTTTAGACTGCGTTATTGAGGGAGCCAAGTTCAATAATACGTGGTCTTCATAGTTGCAATGATCACCCAGTTGATACTGCTGGCAGCATTGTTTTGTGAAGAATTTCCTACCACCTCCCCGTGAGGATGCACTGAAGTGGCTTCTTGGGAAAACACTGGAAGGATTTCATGCTCATGACTTCTAAGCTGCTGGAACAATCTAAATAAAGTGAGTTACCATTAGATAATGCAGAATATTCTTGAAGAAACTGGGGCTGCATTGGATTCAGCTGTTGTATCTTTTCATGTTAAAACTAAAAGTATTCCTGCCTCTGGGAGGCAAAAGAAGAAGAATTTGAGCATAAAGTCGAATAGAGTGACCTTCAATTAATCGGGTATAGTTGAGGAATTGTACTGTTTATTTTAGAGAAAAAAAAAATCAGACAACTAGGGGCTTGTGGCAGTTGTTGTTTGCTGAACTGTAAGACAGATTATTTGAGAAAAAGAATCCTAAGTTCTTGCCTTTCAAATATGGCTGGAAATCCATAATCATGTTGAGAGCCCTTTCACTACATAACCCTGCACTGGTAAACTGGGAGCGAATTGCTGCACAAAATACCAAGTCTCTAGCCTCCACCAGTTATGTCAAAGACAGCAGTAAAAAAAGAAAAAAAAAAGGGGGGGAGGTGGCATCCTGTTTTTATTTACTCTGTATTTGGTCTGGCAAGATATATTTAAAAAATAATTTTGCCAGAGTGAAAAGTGAGGTATTGTGGATTAACTCTTAATAGAAGCTAAGTAAGCTTTACCTTTACCTCCCGGAGAGGAGCCCCCACCACTAGATGAAGACGTGATCATTTACCTTGGGTTGGCCTTGACAGCTGCTGAAGGGTAGACACCTTTTGGTTCTCTCTCCAGTGGTCTCACGTAGAGGCAGTCACAGGATGGGGTTCCCTCCTGCTGGTAAACCACTCTTCCATCTGGCAAAAAGGTTAGAGGGAAAGAAAGGCAGGTGGAGGATGGGCACCGAGGAGAGGGGTTATGTGTGTGCCAAGCTGCACTGTGCACTAGCTGATGTCATCCCTTCTAAAGGGGCAGAATCAGGAGCCCACCTCTGTATTATTCTGCAAATCACAAGTTTGGGTGTCAGGAAGGTAGAGCAAGGAATAAAAAAAGTGAATGTTTCAAGGAACATTTTTTTTTTTAAGATTTTATTTATTTGACAGAGATCACAAGGAGGCAGAGAGGCAGGCAGAGAGGGGGGGGGGGAGCAGGCTCCCCGCCAAGCAGAGCCCGATGTGGGACTTGATCCAAGGACCCCGGATCATGACCTACGCCGAAGGCAGCGGCTTAACCGACTGAGCCACCCAGGCGCCCCTCACGGAACATTTGTAAACAACACTGATTTGATTCTGTAAGAAGGGACTAACACATACTTCAATGATGTTTCTGAATTTCCTGAAAACCTAACTTCCTATCACCTAATTTCCTTTTTCCTTCATAATGTTTTGAAGCTATTGTGTGGATATGCAAATGAAAAACTGTCCGAGACTGTATTTCCTTTTCCAAGTTTAATTCAACAATACCTCGACTAAATGTGAAATTTATAAAATATGTACCATGCTTGATGTTTCCAAACTTGAAACGTGGGCTTTTTGAGGAGGAATGCTATGTTAATGATCCAGTGGATTCTTTTTCAAATTATTAAACAAAAAATGGATCTTCTCTTTTTAAGTAGGCCCCATGCCCAATGTGGGGTTTGATCTCATGACCCTGAGATCAAGAGTCACATGCTGTACTGACTGAACCAGCCAGGCCCCCCTGCCCCAGGTTTTCTTGTTTGATCCCGAAATGCTAACTTCAGATTTAATACACTGTGTTATATTTGTAGTATCCAAAGGAGTTTGGTAGAAAAAAAAATCACTTAAGTTAGGTTATAACCCAGCACAGTGCTTGGAATATAGTTGGCGCTCAATCAATGTTTTCAGAATGAATGAGTGAATAGCCAGGAGCATTTAGCATTCATTTAAGGACTGAACACATCAATACTCCTGACACAGCTATGGAACTCAATCAACTGGTGGCCTGAGGGAACACTTTACCATTACAGTTTGTTACTGATACAACTCATGAGGCAGATGCTCATTATAAGACAGAAAATTAATGAGGCCAAGGATCTCCATTTAATGCCTCTAGGGTCCAGTTATTTTTGTTCTGTTTCATGGCTGCATCTACAACCCATAACCTTTGCCAGCTGTCACACACTCGGGCATGCTCTTTGTCACACAGAGATCCAGAAAGGAGATCGTGGGGAGATTAGCTCAGAGCCATGGCCATTTAGGCAAAATAAAGTGAACGGCATGCTCTCTCTAGAGAGGTCAGTTTCAACAGTTGAGCAAAGGAAGAACGGTACATTTTGTAGCCGACTGGACCGAGTGCTAGAACATGGCGCAGTCCTGTGTGTACAGTGTCCTGGCATGGGTGGCGATGAACAACGTAGCCACAATCTGCTGAACATGGAGTCATTCCAAAGCACTGACTGTAGCGAAGGCTCAACCCACAGAATTCAAAGTGGAGTCCGGCACGTTACAACCACAGACGCCTTCCAGAAGCCCCCTTTTGCTAAACCTGTATATTTCAGATTATTCCAGCATTACCTAGCAACATTCTTTGAATAATAGACTAGTCTATTTTCTCCCTGGCAAGTCTCACCTTGATCTGCATTATCATTTAGGCCCCATCTGAAAACACCATTCATTTAAATAAGCAATAGAGACTAAAATAAAATTCCATTCATACTTAACTCTCCAGTGTGGTTTGGAAATGCTTTCTTCTTCAGCCAGTCTTATGTTACATGCTGGATGGTCTTTTCTTTGACCACCTCATAAAAAAGGGCTCATAAATACTTTTCATGTGTTATTTAAACTAGCGGTACTCCCCAAGGCACTGCGCTCCCTTTTTTTTTTTAATCCTTTGTGTATTTCTAAAGTATTTCTAAACCAGTAGCAGAGGTAAAAGCATACTCTAAGTTGAGAGGGCCATGTTCTCTCACTATCAGGCCACAAATTTCCTTTACTGATAAAAAGAATTTACTTCTCAGCAAAATGTTGCCTGATTTATATGCCTTCTTTCTAAAAATAATCCTTCGTGAGATGTAAGTGCCAGGGCTAGAATATATGTGTCTTTTCTTGATGCCTCTGAAACTGGAATCATGACTTCTCAGCACAAGAACCGTCTAGGACTTTCTGATAAACAAGAGCTTTATTTTCTCATAATGATCTGTTAACGTCTGAATAATGAGGCAAGGAAGACAGAAGAGTAGTTGCCTAGTGTATAGGCTTGTTATGCTCTGTGCCGCGTGGTCTTGGCTAGGAGCAGAAATGGTGCTTCCATTCTTTCTAGCAAGTTAGGGTGGGGTCATGGCCAGCACTTCACGAGTGCCCTGACTCACATGTGTTTCTTCTCCTTAGAGTATCTCAGCTCTTTCTTATATTTTTATTATGCTTGTCCCACTCTGAAATGAATTTTGCTGGGCTCTACTGCTGCATCCAGGTACCACGGTCCTCGTTTCAATTTAACATGAATCCACTGTTGTTCCCTATTCCCTACTCCATAGAATTATGACATGTATTAGGGTTAGAAGGGAACTGAGAGCTCATCTAGTCCTGCTTCCCTCTAAGTACAGAAATTCTTCCCTCAATATTCCACATGCATGCCCCTTCAATATTGTTTCCATAATTTTAGGATCAAGTAGTTTTCAAGCTTGCAGGTTGTGTACTTGCTACTCAAACTGGGAGAGAGTCTAAGCATGGACACATCTTCACTTACCTGCAAAGTTTATGAACTTGGTAGAATTTCTTATAAGTGTTATAACAAGTATTATTAATTCCTTATAATTGTGCTAGACTTCTTACGGATTTGAAAAAAATATCAGTTCTAATGATTTGAACTCCTTATTTCTAATCATCCTGCTCCCATCTGTGTAGCATAATCCATAGGAAGAGCCAAGACTTCTCCAAAGTTCATGGACCCATATTTCCAACTGCCTCTCGGTAGTCCCTACCTGAATTAATTTAATATTCTTTTGTTTATTTAGCAAGTTCTTATGGAGCAGCAGCTATGTTCTTGGCAACATAGTAGGCACGGTGGTACAAATATGAAGCAAACAATACCGTTGCTCTCTTAGAGTTTGTATCTGATGGGGTGATTAATCATGGAGAAACCTAGGACATGCCCTACAGGCTCTTCCATTGATGCGTGCTTAAAAATAACCCCTCACTTTACTTCCTCTAACTGAAGAACTAACTCTCCACCTCCTCAAATCCGTCATCCACGATTCTCAAAGCATGTTCTTCAGAATGGCCACAGTGTCTCCTGTGAACTTGTTAGAAATGCCAACTCTTGAGCCCCACTCACAGCTACTGAACAGAAACTTTGGCGGAGGGGGCCCAGAAATCCTGTGTTTCAGTAAACCGTCTGGATGATTCTGAGGCTCACTCACGTTTCAGAACTCTTGTCTCCATGGAGGCACTATCGAGCCTCCGAAATTAGAAACTCCATAGTTCTCTTGGTTCATTGGTCTTTGTTTTTCTTCCCCAGTCATGAAGCCTTGCTGATTCTCCTGAAGAAATTTCTTCTGCCAGGTTTTAAATTCAGATATTTCTTCTGCATTAAAATCTTCCAGGTTTTAAATGCATACCCTTATGTTTTGCCTGATGTAACTTCCTTACTGGTGTCTCTTATCATCCTTTCCTCTCCCATGTAATTGTCCTGCATACAGCCAATAGAGTTCTCTTCCTGTTAAAAATCTTGTCCCGCTGCAAAATAAAAGTAATCAAACAAACATGTAACAATTCCCACTGGCTGTTTGTTGCCTTCTGGATAACATCTAAACTGAGTGAAGGGCATAGGGTCTACAATCTGAACGGAACTGATCTCACAGCCTGACCTATGTACCTTGGTGCAGTTACTCACTGCTTTCCCCTGATCCCTGAAGACACTGTCACACCATCCGCTTTTGTGATCATCTCTGCAAATAGCTCTTATGACTGTACAGCCACCCCATCCTCTCTCCTATCTTACATTCCTGTCCCTGACTTTTCAGCAGGCACACTCCTCTTACCTTTCAAAGACTAGACCAGATATCACCTCCTCTGGGAAGCCTTCCCTGACTTCCCCTGGGAGAGTTACTGGCTCTTGTAATTCCCCCCCGCACTTTGTTTGCACTGAGCCAGAGAGGCACCCCTCCCCATGGTACCCTGTTCGTTCCTCATGGAAAACACTTATGTTCAACATTCATTTTAATAACTGAGAATGTGAAACCCAGAGAATGTATGATTTGTTCAGGGTCACACAGCTATGCAATGGCAGAGTCAAGAATTAACCAAGGTCTCCTGCCTACTAGTTCAGGATAATATCCTCTGTGTTTACAAAATCCTTCTTGGTGTGTTTGGTGATCTGGGTAGTGGGCAGTTTTTCTTTTCTTTAGACATTGCCAGTGAAATCCAGGAGATTCTTTATAATCCCACTTAAAGTGGGAGCCTTTGTTTTTGCTAAGTTGAGAGCTGGGGAAATTTGAGGATCATTTTATGCTGCTGAAGTCTCCTGCTGAATTCCCATACTATCAAGATTCTCTTACAACATCTGGCTGCTTTACAGGGCATTTCTTGGAGCAAATCAATTAACATTTAAAAAGTCAGGGCTGAGAGAAAGAAATATTTGAATGGTAGCACAACACTCTCCAAATTCCCTAAGAGATAGCTGATGACTGAATTGCACAAAACTTTATAACTAGTCACTTCTATATAATACAACTTACTCTTAACCATTTTATTTTCAAATTTGTATCAGGAGTACCAGATTCTTTGGCTCATGGGCAAGACATAAATAGGTATTATTTAATACGAATACCTTTTGCTTTGCTATGGATTTATTCTCTCTCTGACAGTAGGGTCTGAGACTAAGACTGTGGGTTGAGAAATTACATTTAGCCTCTAAGGCCCTGGGGGTGGGTCTTTTAAGATCTAGTCATTAGATTCGGGTGAAACCATGCAGGGAAACCATCCTGTGGCTCCTGCAACGACTTGAGCTGTGCTTGAAGTACTGAAAACACAGAAACTGTTTCCACTTGTAAAATTAAGTTCTGGTAAATTCACTCCAAATCATTCAAGCTATTCTTAGGAGAGCCTCAGTAGGAATATGTACGTGTGCACACAAGTACAAAAACACAGAACAGTGAGGTCATTCACTTACCTCCATTTTGAACGTGCCAACATCACAAGATGCTGATCTGGCTGAGGTGCCTAGAAGAGCTTTTGACTCATAGTAAGCACTCAAAGCACAGACTGTCAAATAAATAAAGGGGTGATTAAAGAATAGTGTTGGTGCTATCATGATCATGGTAACCTAGTGGAATCACCATTTTACCAATTCTGTGCTAGTTTGGAAAGCACCTAATTTCTCCAATTCGAAGAAATCCTTATCTCTAATAAGGTAGGAGAGCCCTTCTCTTGCAGGGCTGGTGTAGGAATTAAAGGAAGAGATATTTATGAAGTGCCTCTATTATTCATTAGCAGGCCCGTGGAAACAAGCCTTTTTAATTGGATCTGTTTCTTTGTGAAATGGGGCCAAAAATGTCTGACCTATGTTAAGATCCAGTAAGTCACAAATACAAACATACTAAATTGCAAAGGTATGGGGGGGTCTTCCTTTCTTCCAAGCAAAGCAAAATGAGGATCTTCAAGTAGAGTGACTTGGAGATAGCAAGGTTCGTCCTGTTTTAAATACCTCTCAAACATAATCAAATGAATTTGCTAGTAAGTACCTTTTTAGAATAAAAGGATCTTCTCTATCATTTAACTTCTAGGAAACAATACGGAGAGTAGGGAGCTGAGAAAGACTTGGTCCTCTCCAGGTATTCCATGAAATGGTGGGGGGAAGGATTGCCTTTCTTCTCTCTACTTGGAACATTTTTGGAGCACATTCTTCATTTAGTTATTTACCATGCTCTCTTCCCAGTCCACCCCAAGACCCTCCCCTTATACACACACAGGCTCACACACAGATATGGAAGTGATATAGGCTTCAGACTTTATTTCTCTTTCTCCCTTCCCTAAATCTTTTCCCATGCTATGGCTGGTAATGGGCTCTGATCTGTTGGAAATGGGAACAGAGCAATAACTCCAACACAGAGCCCCACAAGTTTGAAAAATCGAGCCAAGCTGCAAGATTTTCTAAACATTCCATCCCATTAATACCTTGTGGGCCTATGGGGACCTTCATCTAAGTCTCTCCAAACACTTGCCTGAGTTTGGTTAATCCTCAGTATAGCCATGGTGAAACATTCCCACATTCTGGAGGGGCTTTGAGTGAAGCCCCTACTCCGCCAGGAAGCTGCTTAGGAACCTGGGTGAGAAAAGGAAATGTCTACCCCGAGTTCTGTTGTCTCTCAGCACATACGGGCACACCCGGCAAATTCATGGAGCAGGACTTGGGGAGAAGACAAGGAAGTTTGTTTCAAATCAAAATAAACTTTCAAATGGAACAAGAAACATATTGCTTTATTTTTCATAGCTGAAAGAGTCTCTATTTGCCAAACAGTGGAATCAAAAGAATCTGTCTATAATCAGCCACTCTCTGTGGCCTCTGTCTGGAATTCTCCCCATGACCAAATTAATTATTAATAAAGTTGTTCATTCAATAAACATTTACTGAACACATTCCAGGTACTGGCTTAGGTATTAGGGAAAAAAATCCATAAATGTGGACAAAATAGTTCCCCTTGCCCTCAAGGAACTTGCTGTGTAATAACTGAGAGAAACACACAAATTATTAAACTATTGAGGTAATACATACATACTCACTTTGCATATACTTTTTTGTGAGCTCATTCTTCAACTTAAATGACTTCTTTTGGGAAGCTTCCCTGATCTTTCTGTGCCTAAAATTCCTCCTCTGAATTGCCCAGGCATCATATCTGTACTTCCCTTGAGCTTTTCTCTTCTTACCTTGCTTTATGGTTATGCATATCCATTATTTTCCTTCATAAGGTCTAAATTTCTTAAGTATAAAGTTTCTGACTTAGGTTCATATGCCAAGCACCTAGCACAGATAGGCATTTACTAAGTGTTAGTTGCATGAGTGAATAAAGAATGAACAAGTTAAAACTTGGCCAATAATCTAAGAGCTACTCTGCTTTACAACAGAGCACTTAAAATTTTTGTTCCATAAATATCAGTAGTTGCTAGTCAGTTATGGAAAGGGAGGGAGGGAAGAGGAAGGAGAGAGGAAAGGAAGGAAGGCTAAGTATGTAGGATCTGAGCATCTGAGGGCAGTTCTTAACTATATTAATGAGCAAGTTAAATAAGTCAGTATAGGTGACCCTTATACAATGTGGGGAGTTGGAGCACTGACCCTCATACAGTCAAAACTCCATGTACAACTTTTGACTCCTCAAAAGCTTAACTCCTAATAATAACCTACTGTTGACCAGAAGCCTTACTGAAACATAAACAGTCAATGAACACATATTTTGTATGCTACATGTATTATACTATATTCTTACAATAAGGTAAGCTAGAAAAAAGGAAGTTAAAATCATAAGGAAGAGAAAATTCACCCTATTGGACTATGTTTATTTAAAAAAAATTTTTAATGGACCAGTGTTCAAGCTCATGTTGTTCAAAGGTCAACAGTACAATTGCTTAAAATGGATTTTTGTTCTTCTAATTCATTTCAGTAGATAAATTGAACAACAATCCTGGGATTCCTAAATGCTTCAAAGTTAAACTGTGTGTGTGTGTGTGTGTGCGCGCGCACGTGCACACATGTGCGTATGCACGTGTGTGTGAGATTTCTATCGTTCTCTTGCTAATTTGACAAACTGAAAAAAATAAAAGCTTATTCCCAATATTCTCCCCTGCTCTAAATGGGCATCTGGGAAGTGGGCTGGGACTGCTTCCTGTTGGTAAATCGTTGTGCTACATGAGTCCACCTGGATCTGTGTAGCTATGGAGGAACATTTGTGTATAATAGATGAAAAGACACGAGGAACAGTGGACATCACAAGGTTGTACATATGAAGCGGTAAAGCTGAAGCATGCATATAGAAATAGGTCTAAACAAAGACGCGGATCGCTGGGAATAACCAGCAGGATCCAGGCGGACAAATAAATATCTTGGCGTTAAGTGTGCAGGCAAAGACATGACATTAGCTATAGTAGAGGAAGCATGCTAGAGACAGTGTCTGTTCATTTCTCTGGATCTCCTCACCAGTCTGGGAGCATGCCTGCGTGAAGCTTTGTCACCGAATGTTTGATTTTCCTTACGTGGATGCAGGCACACATTCAAAACATAAAGCTGTTGCCGCCTACTCTGATGGCCCTTCTCCTCTTACTGGGCCAGGGAGCTGGCTTTATAATAGGTTTTTGGCATGGTAGACTCTGTACCAGATTGGGTAAGAGAGAGGGGCTGCTCTTTGCTGCTGTGAGGAAGGTTGAAGCTACTTCATATACTGCTGGGATTCCCTTTCAAGGAATATCTTGGACTAAACTGTCTTTTTCCTGATGGATCATGTTTTGGATCATCCTTTACCAAGGATATAATCATGGGCTGTTAACATTTTTTTGGACTTTGATTTGGCTGGTAACTACAAAGTCTTTGGGAACCTGTTTTCATTTAATTTCATTTCCTTTTTTCTGTTAAGTACATCATTGGGCTAGAGGAGAAGAGCCTCAGATTTTTGGAAGTCTTTGTGTTTTGTGCTTGCTGCTCGATTGAGTTTGGATACCGCAAGAGAAAAGAACTGAAATACACTCATGACTTTTGTGGTCCCCTCCACTGGAAAGCCAGAATCCACACCCTGACCTGCCTTAGGTGGTTAGCATGAACATGGAAACAATGGTCACTTAATACTATCACAACATTGCGTAAGTCATTTCCTTCCCTTCTAGAGTATGGAGGGATACGTGAGAAGCAAAGAACAATCTGTGACCCCACTACTCATATTTTCCGCAGGCTTCCCGTTACCCTTTCATCTGTACCAAACTATGAAGGGTGATGTTAAAAACTTGTGTGAGAATCTGGCAGAGTTTTGTACATTAACATTGTCTCTGGTCTGGTTTCTAAAACCGTTCTGGCAATTTGGAAAACTCGCCAGCAAGGGCTGCTGATCGTTCAACAGGAATAGTCCGTTTAAGACTTAGTGGCCTTCTGTGGTTGGTTTGACGTTGTTTTTAAAGAATACAAAACACGCACAGCAGGATTCTGACTTCCTCCTCTTTGACAAATGTGTTTGGCATCCATGTGACAAATAAGTGAGTAGCATGTTTAGCAAACATGGGAGTTTATGGTGCAAGAGAAACATGATAAAAAGGAATGAAGTAAAGTCTTAGTGAAGTTCATTCTCAGACAACCTTGTGAATCTCATGGGCGATACTTTTCCCTTGCCACCAAACAACAGGTAAAATAGACTGATTTCATTTATTCACTCAGCTAACAAACATCTGTTGAACATCTTTTATGTAACAGCCCTATTCTTACACTGATATGGAAGTTAGCTGTCATGAAGCTTTTTCTAGTGAAATCCTGGGCTAGCGAAGCTGTGCCCTTTTGAACAGAAATCTGTTATTGTCACTAAGCTTCCTTTTCAAAACCCACCATGAAAATGCTCTAGAGTGATGTGGTTCTTTAAAAAGAAATTATGACAGTGGCATGGTTACTGGCATTTCTTTTATCCTCTTTAATTTTAAAGCTGAGCTTTTCCAGAATAGCTTCTGGAAGAGGTAGAATGCAACATGATGATAAAAACAACATGTTCAAGAGACAAGATGTGAAGAGCGGATTTGTGCATGTGCTCGCTGGACAGAAGCACACTTTTAAGGAAGGATTTATTGGTCCAGCCAGGTGTGGGCTTCCATTCCTTAATGGACCAGCTGGACCCCTCTTACCAAATCTTGGTTTCAAGAGTTTTTTACCCAATCAGTAGGCTTTGTTATACTGACACACCTGCTCCACACAAAAGCTTATCACTGGGAAGAAGTAGGGGGTTCAAAGTCAAGTGCACCACCTTCTACCTCTTGCCTTCTCTCAGTGCCCTTGATCACCATTATGTTCCCCATAGACCCTACATCAAATCAGAACATAAAGACTTCTCAAACTCTCTGAGTATATGTAGACCATTAACAAAGGTGAAAACATCTGGTGTTGAATATCAGCTGAGTGTTCTATTTTGCTTTAGCTTGCCAGTGATCAGGATAATTAGCTTTGTAATTAGCTTCCCTCAGCATCCCCATCACTATGCCCCCAAATTAATAAATATACCCACACATGCTCACAGTTTTCCCCTCTTTTTTCACCGTGTGCTAGATATTGGGCCAGATTTGGTGTCCAATGTACTTACCAACCAATCACGTCAGTGTTAGCATGTATTTAAGAAAGAATCTCTGGTATATATGGGTTTTACTAAAATACCAATGAATAGTACCCACTGTTCCATAACACTGGTCAGCAGAGATGAAAGTCAATGCCAAATTTTCACAGCCTGTAGCCCAAGTCAATGTGATCACCAAGTGAAAGTTTTCAGTGCATCAGAACAGTCAACATCAAGCTTGCGTTAATGGCTTTTAACATCTAATTATAGGGGAGCAAAGCCCTACCAGTTCTTCTCCATTAGAAAAAGAAAAAGTGTCTCCTCATACAAGGGAAGGGGAAGAATAATTAAAAGGAGGGGGAAAAAACCCTTCTTTAAATAGCATACTATCTCTTTTTTCCTTATTGACAAGAAATTGGGTTTCTAGCTTATTAATCACCTTAAATACAAAAGTTTCCTGGTTATTCTCTCTTGGTTGCAGAGTGTGACTTTGAAGTCAGCCTTACTGTTGAGTGGCTGGACATTGAACTAATGAGATTTTACTGTTTTGAACAGCTGGTCAAATTTGGAGGCCCCTCGAGCCCAAAGGCAACTGCTGATTTACAAGAATCCTGTAATCTATGCAGTCTTGGCTGATGCTTTTGTTGTTGATTTAGGCTGGAGCAAAGGTGTAGATTTTGTGATGTCGTAAAAATGTCAAGGAATTGATTTGAGAATATGTAATACCTACAGGTAGCCCCCACTAGCAGCCCGCATTTTGTGTGGCTCATATTGAAGGATGTTTTAAGACTATTTGGGTTTGGGGCACCTAGGTGGCTCAGTGGGTTAAAGCCTCTGCCTTAGGCTCAGGTCATGATCTCAGGGTCCTGGGATCGAGCCTCGCATCGGGCTCTCTGCTCAGCGGGGAGCCTGCTTCCCCCTCTCTCTCTGCCTGCCTCTCTGCCTACTTGTGATCTCTCTCTCTGTCAAATAAATAAATAAAATCTTTAAAAAAAAAAAAAAAGAATGTTTGGGTTTTTCAATGTGGCAATGTGTTTTAGAGAGGGAGGGTTTGGATGAGCTGGCTGTTTACAGCTGGGTGGAGCCAAAAAGAAGCCTTTGGAAATCAGAACTCCTATTTGCACCTTCCCTCCATCCCTCCCTTCTTGGTTGTTAAGATTGTAAAGCGAATTCCAGGACTCAGATGGTGTTACCTCTATATCAATGCATATCTTAAAAAATAAATAAATAAAAAATAAGAACATTTCATCAAAGCATTAACGTAATAATCCGTTGGTATCCTCTAATATTCAGCCATCTTCATTTTTCTTATTATTTCAGAAGTTCCTTTTTTAGTTGGTTTGTTCATCTCAGGATCCAAATAAGGTCACACATGATTGGTTGTTATATCTCTTAATCCAGAATAGTCTGTCCTGAAGTAAATACTTTTATCACCATTTAAGGACCAAAAAAACTGAGGCTGAAGAGGACCCATAGGTCATGAGAGGAAACGATGTTCTCTCAGGATCCAAATCTGTCTCTACATTGCTTCCCTCTTTCTCCTAGCCAACTCATTCTTCCTGTTGAGGTTGGATTTATTTCCTCCAGGCATCTTCCTTTCTGCCTTACTGTTTTATTCTTCATGCACCTTGGTAGAATTTCAGATCAGTGTTCAGCTTATATTGCATTCAGTATTTATGTTTGTTATTTATGTTTGTTATTTACATTTGTAGCTTTTTCTGAATTATTTCAGAGCAAAGAGTGGCAGAATCCCAGAAATTGTGCAATGGGCTCTAGAGACCGGAGGTTAGGTCCCACTGATGTCTTTGGTGTTTTCCAGAATTCTCCGTAGTGCTCTATAATGAGAGTCCTTTGACTCTGTGTGAAAAGGGAAGGCTCCTGAAAAGGAGATAAATAGGGCACGTTTATTCTCTATTCTTTTAAATGGGGATAAGACTTCAGTTTCAAAGCCAGTAACTCCTCCAGGTGCACATCAGGGACAGAATTTTTAAATTGTGTTTTCACTAGTACAAATCCAGAAAACCTATCTTCTTTTTAGGTAGCAGTGAGAGTACAGAAGAATCCCATGCTGGTCCCCTTGCCTTGGTGGGGCCATGAGATCAAAGCAAAACACGGGAAACATTTCACACATCCATAAAGACCTCTGCTTTACCTCTGTTCATCTAGCCCAGAATTCCATCTCTCCCAGAGGCGAACCTACCTGATCCTACCCTCGGCCCGGCCCTTGCATCCTGCTAAGAACAGGTGGTTTGTTTGAAACATACAAGGCCAAATTCTTTACTGTATGGTGGTTTAGCAAGTCTCTTCGCTGTCCCCAGGTCTTATACCAGTGGGGCTCTTTTCCTGGCAAACACATTAAAATATACTAGCAAACGTGTCATTCTGTAATACTTCCCTATATCCCTTAGTCCAAACAACATCACTTGCCAGATAAATGTATATAACATTAGATTAATTCACCTAAAACAGTATGTAGCACAAAGCTGACATGTAGTGGATCAGAAGTTTAGTCTGTGAACCCCCTGAGATCATATGTAAAAGTTTGCAGGTACGTTTGCATTTGAGTTTGGGTTGGGGGTCAGAGTTCACATATTTCTTAAGATTTCAAAGGGATCTATATCCCATAAAAGGTTGAGGCTTCCTGGTCTAGATGAAAGTGAATTCTCTTCCTGCACACCACCACCACTGGATGCTGGACTATTCCTTTGTGAGCTCTAGGAGTTTTGTTTGCCAAGAGAAGGGGCTGCAAAGGAGACGGTGCATGGGCTGGCAGTATAAGGGCACTTTTGCTATCTTGGTTTACAAGGCCTCTTGGGTTAATTCTAGAAGAATCAAAGCAAGCGTTTCTTCTGTCTTTCCTGTGCTCTGCAGGCCAAGAGTTTCTTGTGCTAAAATAAACAACTGGCAGTTTCATTAGACTCTGCAGAAGGAAGGAAGAGGTTTATGTTTCATACCTTTTATATTATATAACAACATTACTATGCGAACTCCAATTCTTCAATCTGTTTAGTTTATTTAAATTTAAAAAATAGTACTAATGCTATAAATGGAATAAACCATGTCCAATTCTGAGCACTTACAATAAAGCATGCAGTCAGTAATACAGCCCCTGAAATAATAAACCACTTACCTCTGATAGGCACGTGCACGTGAGTGTGTGTGTGTGTGTGTGTGTGTGGCACCTTTAGATTTTATTAAGCTACAGCTGGCTTGGCTGGGGGCTGTGGGACATTGGGAAGAGTTTCTACTTGTTTTAAACTGTAGGAAAAAAAAAATCCACACTTTTTTTTGCATCTGTCCAAGTTCTTATATAACCATGGAAATTATGATGTGTTTGTACCAGCCAGGCCTCAACTTTGTCTTACTTTACTGAGAAATTAGAAGTCTGATCATAAAGAAGACACTGCTTCTTTTCAGTCTTGTTCAGTTCCTAAAATATCTTGGTTCTTACCAGATGAGGAAGTATCTGATGCTCTGTAATCCCGATTCATTCAGAGGCATTAATCGAATTCTATCCAACACGTGATTCAAACTACATTCTGAGGGAATTACAAATATGAAATGATTACCCTTGGAATCCTTAAAGTATAGTGGGGAAGATTAGTGGCTCCCAACACAGCATTTTGTTGTAATATTGATTTGCATGTTGTTATTGTGGACTCTTTCAAAATCCCAGCAACATTTGTTGTTGTTGTTCTTGTTTTTACAGAAATAGAGAAATCCATCCTAAAATCCACGTGGAATCTCAAGGGGTCCCAAATTGCAAAGTAAACAAGCAAACAAAAGCTTGGGGGAAAAAAAGAACAAAATTGGAAGTCTTACACTTCCTGATTTCAAAACTCAATACAAAGCTAAAATAATCAAAATATAAAGACAGAAATCTTGACCAATGCAATAGAATAGAGAGCCCAAATAAACCCTCACATGTCCAGTGTCTTTCAGGAGAGTTCCAAGACCTTTCAGTGGAGAAAGTACAGTCTTTTCTAACAAATGGTGCTAGGGAAACCAGATATCCACATTGCGAAAGAATGATGCTCAACCCTTACCTGACACCATATACAAAAATTAACTCAAAGTAGGTAAAAAGCTTAAATGTTAAGGCAAAAACTATAAAACCCTCAGCAGAAAACTTATAGGAGGGAACAGCTTCATGATGTTAGACCTGGCAATGAGGCTATGTTTTATGTCTTCATAGAGAAGAACAGTCAAGTTGGGGGCTGGAGTCAAGAGACCTGGGTTCAAACTCAAGACCATCACACTCTGCCTGTGTGATCTTAAGCACACCATCTATCCTTTTGAAGTGTCTGCTTTCTCATCTGTTAAAAGAGGATAGTAAGAGAATGATGGTGGGAATTACATAAATTCATGGACCTCAAGAGCTTATACCAGAGCCTGGCATACAGCTTACTATGAGCCATTACTATCCATTCAGGGGATGAGGGCAGGGGGTAACATGATAGTTCAGTAGGTAGGTTTTGGAGTCAGATTTTCTAAGTTCCTATCCTAGTTCTGCCCTTTACCACTTCTTTGACTTTGATTAAGTGCATTACATTTTTATAACTGAGGACCTTTTTCTTTTTTATTCTGAATGTTATCTTCTAAAGTTGTCAGGATGAAATGAAACAATCCTCTTACCCAGCTCTTAGAAAAGTGGTTAGCAGCCCCTAGCGTTAGTTCCTACAGCTTCTGTAGTGCTTGGTACAGCATCTGGCAAATAGTATGTGCTCTTATAATGAATTATCATGCCCCCCTAAACAAGGGTGTTTAGGAAGTGTGTTTAATGACATGGGTAAATACTAATCCTGTCAGGAAAAAAACTGTCAGGAAAAAAGAGATAAAAAGTTGAAAATGTGGGATGCCTGGGTGGCTCAGTTGACTAAGCACCTACCTGCCTTTGGCTCATGGTCATGATTGCAGGGTCCTGGGATCAAGTCCTGCAAATGGCTCCTTACTCAGGGAGGAGCCTGATTCTCCCTCTGCCTGCAACTCCCTCTATTGTGCATGCTCTCTCTCTCTCCTTCTCTCTGACAGTTAAATAAGATCTTTTTAAAAAAGTTGAATATGCAGTTTGATCTCAACTGTGTAAGAAGAAAGAATAGGAGGGTTAAAAAGAAACGAGTTAAAATATTAACAGGGCTCATGCCTTATATAGAAAAATCATGCAGAAGTTTATTGTTTCTTTATATTTTTGTGTACTTCTCAAAGATACCACCAGTACTTTTTCTAGTGGATAATATTAAAATTCAGTTAAATAAGCTGGAAAGCCAAACAGTAGTCAATGTTGTCCACTGTCATTGGTATGCTGGCTTTCAGGTATAGCTAGTAATCACCAGTGCCAAGACTGTGGCCTCAAGGAGATGGGATGTAGATAATCCTGTTGTTGTGTTGGTGTGTGTGTACACAAGTGTGTGTGTGTGTGTGTGTGTGTGTGTGTGTGTGTGTGTGTCTTGTCTTCCAAGGATTTCGTGATCTCCTTGAGGCCTTAGACTCTGTGCCAGCCAATCCCCCATACGTTCCTTTTGTCTAGTTCAGGGTCTAGCATAGTTATTCAGGGCCTACAACATGAATAGAGATTCACTGACTACATGGTGAAAAGTAAATGGTGTTGGTGATACAAAGAGGTTTCAAGCCAAGGCTGTGGTGGCAGGGGACTGGCCTACCTGGGTGACCCAGTACTTTTCCACCCCACAGACTGGAAAGATGTATGAGAAAGCAGAGATCATGGAAAGCTTCATCTCTTGAACAGGGCATGGCTCTCAAAAATGCCTAGCTTCAGAGAAGAAATCACCTCTTTGCTGAAGACATGGTTTATGAGCTAAATCTTGCTAAACATAGTGATTAGAAAAATAAGGAAAATTCATTTTAAAAAATTAAAATAGCTTTTAAGTTATTTAATTTTTTAAAAAATTTATTAACATGTAATATATTATTTGCCTCAAGGGTACAGGTCTGTGAACCATCAGTCTTACACAATTCACAGCACTCACCATAGCACATACCCTCCCCAATGTCCATAACCCAGCCACCCTATCCCTCCTTCTGCCCCTCTCAGCAACTCTCAGCTTGTTTCCTGTGATTAAGAGTCTCTTATACTTTGTCTCCCTCCGCAGTCCCCTCTTGTTTCATTTTTTCCTTTCCTAACACCCATGACCTCTTATATCGCTTAGCATAATACCCTCTAGTTCCATCCATGTCATTGCAAATGGCAAGATTTCATTTCTTTTGATGGCTGCATGGTATTCCATTGTATGTATATATACCACATATTCTTTATCCATTCATAGATAGACATCTAGGTTCTTTCCATAGTTTGGCTATTGTGAACATTGCTGTTATAAACATTGGGGTGCACGTGCCCCTTTATATCACTACATTTGTATCTTAAGTTAAATACCCAATAGTGCAATTGCTGGGTCATGGGGTAGCTCTATTTTCAACTTTCAGGGGAGCCTCCATACTGTTTTCCAGAGTGGCTGCACCACCTTTCATTCAGGTATACCATTTGCTCATTGGTAGCTTAAGAAAATAAAGACATAATCAAGAAGTTAAAATCCTTCAAAATTCCACCATTCATAGGTTTTCACTGCATACACTGGTATAAATTCATCCAATCTGTGCCTTGATTTTTTTTTCCCTTTGGACTAAATAATAATTTGTGGGTAGCTTTCTGTGACTAAACTATAGCACTACATCATTTCTTTAATGGCTGCACACTATTTCATTAAATAGATGTACTTTATTTATTTATTTATTTATTTTACTTAATTCTCTCTCATGTACTCTCTATTAGAGACGGGATGGACAAAACAGACATGATTCCAATCCTCATAGAACTAAGGGGCTAGAGAGATCTTGAGGCAATTAACCAACACAAAGTATGCTAAATGTGATGTGGGGGAGGTTGAAGATTCTCCTGGAATACAGAGGCACAATGTTCCCTGCTTATTGGCACATTGAAGTATACTTTATAGTACCTTCATATTTGTCATCAAACATTCACTTTTTTATTGAGGTATACTTCCCATATAACATTATTTTAGTCCCAGGTGCACAACATGATTTCATATTTATGTATATTGAAAATGATTATCACAATAGATCTGATTAACATTGATGCTATACGGGGTTAAAAAATTGTTTCTCTTGTGAAAACTTGTAAGAACTCTTCTTTTTGCAGCTTTAAAATTTTCAGTACAGTATTATTAACTGTAGTCCCCATGACTTAATTATTTTATAACTGGAAATTTATACCTTTTGACCCCTTCACCCATTTTGCCTACTCCTTATCCCCTGACTGTGACAACCACCAACTGTCAACCTATTCTCTGTATTTATGAGCTCAGGTTGTTTGTTTTGTTCTGTTTTTAGGTTCCATAGATAAGTGAGATCATATTGTATTTCTTTGTCTGATTTATTTCACTTAGCATAATGTGCTCAAGGTCTAGCCATTTTGTTGCAATGGCAAGATTTTATTTTTTATGGCTAAATAATACTCTATTGTACATGTGTAATATATTTTCTTTTTTTAAAGTTTTTATTTTAGTTCCAGTTAGTTAATAAACAGTGTTATTTTAGCTTTGGGTGTACAATGTAGTGATTCAACTTCCATACATCAGCCAGTGCTCAACAGGACAAGTGCCTCCTTAATACCCGACCCTTATTTAACATACCCCCCACCCATCTATTTTTTAAATAGATATACTTAATTTTACTGCTTCTGTGCTTCTTCCTTTTCTTACTCCTTGTTATGTTCTTTCCACTCACAGAGTCCATTTTAACATCCTTAGTAAGGCTAGTCTAGTGGTCATGAATTCTTTAAAATTTTCTTTGGGAAACTATCTCTCAATTTTGAATAATAGCCTTGCTGGAGAGAGTATTCTTGGCTGCAGATTTTTTTTGTTTTAGCACTTTGAATATATCATGCCACTCCCTTCTGGCTTTCACAGTTTTTGCTGAAAAATCAGCTGATAACCTTATGGGGTTTCCCTTGTATGTAACTGTTTTCTTTTCTCTTTCTGCTTTTAAAATTATCTCTTTATTATTATTCTTTGTCATTTTAATTACTGTGTGTCTTGCTATGGAACTCCTTGGGTTAATTTTCTTGGGGGCTCTCTGTGCATCTGGATCTGGATTTCTACATCCTTTAAATTAAGGAAGTTATCATCTATTATTTCTTCAAGTAATTTTTCTGCCCTATTTCCCTCTCTTCTCCTTTTGGGATCCTTATTATGCAAATATTTTTATGCTTGATGGTGTTACTGAGTTCTCTTAATCTGTTCTCATTTTTAAGTTCTTTTTTCTTTCTCCTGTTCAGCTTGATTGCTTTCCATTACTCTGTTCTGCAAGTTACTGATCTGGTCATCTACTTTCTCTAGGGTACTATTTATTCCCTCTAATTTCATTTTTTATTTCAGTGGTTGAGTTTTTTTAAATCTCTGATTGGTTCTATTTTATGTTTTCTATGTCTTTGTTGAGAATCTTGCTGAGATCCTCCACTCTTTTCTCAAGTCCAGTGAGTACCTTTATGATCATTACTTTAAATTCTCTTTCATGAATATTACTTATCTCTGTTTTATTTATCTCTCTTGCTATTGCTTTTTTTTTCCTGTTCTTTCATTCAGGACATATTCCTCTGTCTCCTCATTATGTCTAATTCTGTATCTGTTTTTATGTATTAGGAAAGTCAGCTATAGCTCCTGCTCTTGAAAGTAGTGGCCTTATATACAATACAAGAAGAGGTCTTGTATTGCCATGTAGTACAATTTCCCCTATTCCCCAGAACCTCGTGCTTCAGGGATGTCTCCTATGTGTGTTGCATGTACCCTACTGTTGTGCCTGAGTCACATTTTCTCTTAGTCCAGTCATCTGCAATGGCTCTCTTTGCCATTCATTGGCAGGGTTCAGTCTTTATGTTGTTAATGGGCCAGTCTAGGGCCACCCAGGGATTGAGTTGGGTCAGAGTTGGGGTCTTCCAGAGTTGCCGTTGCACTGAACTGCAGTTGCTCTCTCTGTGTTGTCCCATGAGAGGCTTTTATTGATGGGCAGTGCCCACAGTCAACTAAATGTCTTCTTAAAAGAAGCAGCACACTGCTGATCCTGCATTTGAACTGGTGTATATGGCTATCTTCCCTTTTCCCCAGGCATGGGTCACTTTGAAGTGGTACCAGCCCCTGTCAGGAGTGTTTGCCCAATACCATGCTTGTGGTGTTGCTTTGGATAGACTTCTGTTGAGGGTGCTTTGGTGGGTGCATCCACAGAGAACACAGGCCTGGGGCATGCATTGTTAGTGATGTTTGCACTGGCTTACTACCAAAAGGGACCTAGAGCCCTTTTGAAGAACTGTTGAGGGTGGGTCAACAGGAGAATGTGGAAGTGGGGTGTGCTGTTTGTAAGGTTTGCACCACTCCACTGTGGAAGGGGAATTGGAGCAATTATGGAGAACTCCTGCCAAGGGTTTATAAAAGAAGGCAAGAGTGTAGGAGAGCATGGTGCAAGGTGCATTGTTAGCAAGCTAGGTGCAGTGTTCATGCTCATTCCTGTAAGAATGCGTGTATTCAGGCTAGAGGTTGGGGAAGGGAAGTAGATCCCACCAATTCTTTTCTTCTTGGAGAAGTTTCCTAAAGATTCCTGCCTCTCCCTCCAGTTCATGTTCCGAGTTTAATAAATAAATCTCCTTCCCATATACTCCAGGCATTTTTCAGACTGCTACTTCTATGCTGTACCTTTGTGAAGTTGTTTGTTTTGTTGGCTCTTTGAGGCTGGGTGTTTAGTTTTCTATTGCCCTCCTGGCTCTCCCAGAGCTGAATGTGTTGATTTTTAAAGTTCCAGGTGTTGGGCCCCACTGATTGTAAGAATTCATGTAGTTAAGCCCCTCGGTTTTCAAAGCCAAATGCTATGGGGATCTGTCTCTTCAGTGAGGGTACCCTGTGCCTGGCATGCCTGGGTGGATTCTGCTCCTATCCCTTCTCTGTGGTTGCCATGTCCCTCACTCCCACAGTCAGTTTCAAGTATCTGTTTTGTTCCTGACCATGTCTTTGTCCTTCCTACCATTTTCAACGTGGGCTCTTCTCTACAATCAGCTGTGGAGAGTGTGTTCTGCCAGTTTTCAGGCTGCTTCTGGATTATTTATGTGTTATGGGTGTTATTTAGATGTATCCATGGACTGAGGTGACCTTTTCCATTATCTTCCCAGGAAGTTTGTTACTTGTCTTTGTGATACTAACCATTCTAAAAGGTGTGAGGTAATAAGGTTTTGATTTATGTATCTGTAATGATTGGTGATGTTGAGTACATCTTAATGTATCTATTAGCAATCTGTATGCCTTTCTTGGAAAAACTTCTACTCATTTTTAAATCCGATTGCTTGTTTTTTGTTATTGAGTTGTATGAATTCTTTATAAACTTTTGATAGCAACTCTTTTATCAGATGTGATTTCATTTATTGTCTTTTATTCAGTAAGTTGTCTTTTCATTATGCTGATGATTTCCTTTGGGCAGAAGCATTTTAGTCTGATGAAGTCCTGCATGTTTCTTATTTTGTTGCCTTTGTTTTTGGTGTCAAATCTAAAATGTCCTCAAGAGTGGTGTCAAGAAGCTTACAATCTGTTTTCTTCTAGGAATTTCATGGTTTTAGATCTTACATGCAGATAGTCAATTTTGAGTTAATTTTTGTGTATGATTTAAAGTAGTGATCCAGTTTCATTCTTTGCCTATAGTGGTGCAGTTGTCCCAACATTTATTGAAGGGAGTGTCCTTTCCTCATTGCATATTCTTGGCTCCTTTGTCATAAACCAATTGATCATATATGCATAGGTTTATGTGTGAGGTTTCAATTCTGTCATATTGATGTACGAGTTTATTTTTATTCTGATACCATACTGTTTTGATTACCATAACTTTGTAACTCAGTTGAAATCAAGGAGCATGCTGTTTCCGGGTTTGTTCCTCTTTCTCTAGATTACTTAGGCTTTTCATGGTCTTTTGTGGTTCCATACAAATTCTGTATTGTTTGTTCTAGTTCTGTGCAAAATACTATTGGTATTTTGATAGCAATTGCATTGAATCTGTGATGTGAAAAATTCTATTGATATTTTAATATTGATGGCACTGAATCTGTAGATGTCTTTGGGTAGTGTGGACATTTTAACAATATTAATTCTTCCAACCCATGTGCATAGAATATCTTTTCACTTTTTTGTGCAACTCACAATTTGTTTCCTCAGTGTTTTACTGTTTTCAGAGTACAAGTCTTTCACCTTCTTGGTTAAGTTTATTCCTAGGTATTTTATTCTCTATAGTACAATTGTGATTTTTTTAAATTTCTCTTTCTGCTACTTCATTATTAGTGTATTGAAATGCAAGAGATTTCTTTGTGTTAATTTTGTGTCCTGCAACTTTACTGAATTCATATATTACTTTTAAGAGGTTTTTTTTGGTGAGTCTTTAGGGTTTTCTGTGTATAATACATGTCATTTGCAAATAGTGGCTATTTTACTTCTTCCTTACCATTTGGAGGCCTTTTATTTATTTTTCTTGTCTGATTGCTATGGTTAGGACTTCTAATACTATGTTGAATAAAACTAGTGGAAGTGGACATCCTTGCCTTGTTCTTGATCTTAGAAGAAAAGCTTTCAGTTTTCACCATTAAGTATGATGTTAGCTGTTGGTTTATAACTATAATGTAACTTTTATTAAGTTGAAGTATATTTCCTATAAACCTACTTTGTTGAGAATTTTTATCATAAATGCTTTTTCTATATCTATTGAAATGATCCTATGGTTTTTACCTTTATTTTGTTAATGTGGTATGTCATGTCAATTGGTTTGCTGATATTGGGCCATCCTTGCACCCCCTGTATAAATTCCACTGGATTATGGTGAAGGATACTATTAATATATTAGTGAATGTTGTTTTATAATATTTTGTTGAGAACTTTTGCATCTATATTTATCAGGAATATTGCCTTATAGTGTGTGTGTGTGTGTGTGTGTGTGTGTGTGTGTGTTTGCTTACAATGTCTTTATTTGATTTTTGTGTCAGGATAATGCTGGCCTCATAAAATGTATTTCCATCTTCTATTGTTTAGTTTGAGGAGAAGAGGTAACTGATCCTGAAATTTTTGTTAGAAATCACCTATGAATCCATCCTGTCTTAGATATTTTTTGGGAGATTCTCGATTACCAATTCAGTTTTGTTACTAATAATCCCTCTGTTCAGATTTTCTATACCCGATTCAGTTTTGGAAGGTTGCATGTTTCTAGAAGTTTATCCATTTCTTCTAGGTTGTCCAATTTGTTGGCATATCATTTTTCATAGTAGTGTCTAATAAACCTTTGTGTTTCTGCAATGTCTGGACACTTTGCTTTTTATTTCTGATTTTATTTGTTTGGATCCTTTCTCTTTTATTCTTGGTGAGAATAACTAAAGGTTTATCAATTTTGTTTATCTTTTCAAAGAACCAGTTCTTGGTTTTATTGATTTTTTTCTATTAATTTATTTCCACTCTGATTGTTATTTTTCTCTTCCTTATCCTAACTTTGGGTTTTCTTTTTTTAGTTCTTTTTGATGTAAGGTAAGACTGTTTGAGACTTTTCTTGTTCCCTGAGGTATGCCTGTATTGTATTAATGTTCATCTTAAAACTACTTTTGCTGTGTCCCAGGATTTCAGACATTTGTGTTTTCATTTTCATTCATTTTCACGTATTTTAAATTTTAATTTCGTTCTTGACCCATTTATTGTTTAATGACATGTTGTTTAGCCTCCATGTGTTTGTGTTTTTCCCATTATAATGGATTTCTAGTGTCATACTATTGTGGTTGGAAAAGATGCTTGATATAATTTCAATCCTCTTAAATTTATAGAGTCTTGTTTTGTAGTCTAGATGTATCCTGGGGAATATCTCATGTGCACTTGAAAGAAATATATATCCTATTGTTTTTGGATGGAATCTTCTGCATATATCTGTTATATCCATCTGGTCTAATATGTCATTCAAAGCCAGTATTTCCTCATTGATTTTCTGTCTGGATGATCTTATCCACTGATACATATGTTTGATGTTAAAGTGCCCTACTATTATTGGATTACTGTCAATTTATCTCTTTATGTCTGCTAATATTTGCTTATGTATTTAAGTGCTCCAATGTTAGGTGTATAGATATTTACAATTGTTATATCTTCTTATTGAATTGGTATTTTTATCAATATATGATGCCCTTTTTTGTCTTTTGTTACAGTCTTTGTTTTAAAGTCTATTTTGTCTGATATAAGTATTACCCCCAACTTTTTTGTTTTCATTTGCATGGAATATCTTTTTCCATCCCTTTACTTTCCATTTGTGTGTATCTTTAAAGCTGCAGTGAGTATCTTGTGAATAGCATATAGATGGGTCTTGGTTGTTTGTTTTTTTTTTGTTTTTGCTTGTTTGTTTTCGTTTTTGTTTTTAATCCATTCCTTCACCTATGTCTTGATTGGAGTAGTTAGACCATTCATTGTTAAGCAGTTATTGATAGGTATTTAGTGACATTTTGTTCATCAATTTCTGATTGTTTTTGTAGTTCTTTGCTCCTTTTTCTCTTGCTCTCTTTCTTTGTGATTTGGGACTTTCTTCAGTGTTGTCTGTTGCATTGTTTCTCTCTCTCTCTTTTTTTTTTTATCTATTACAGGTTTTGGTTTATAATTACTAAGAATTTCATATATAACATTCTAATTACATAATGATCTTTTAAGTTGATGGTCACTTAAAACTGAGCACATACTAAAAAAACCTTCATATTTATTTTCCTATGTTTTACATACATGTTGTCATAGTTTACATCTTTTTATTTTGTGAGTCCCCTTATTTTTTATAGTTGATTTTACTACTTTTGTCTTTAGCCTTCATACTAATTTTATAAGTGATTGCTCTACTATGTTTATATATACTCTTGCTCGTGAAATTTTGTCCTTTCATAATTTTTGTACTTCTAATTGTGGTCTTCCTCACCCCTCCCCCCTTAATAAATTCCTTTCAACATTTCTTGTAAGGTTGGTTTAGTGCTGGTGAACTCCTTTAACTTTTGTTTGTCTGGGAGATGCTCTCTCCTTTAATTCTGAATGATAATATTGTGCCACAGAATATTCTTAATTGTAGTTTTGTTTTTGTTTGCTGTGTTTTGTTTTGTTTTCTTTCAGCACTTTGGGTAAATCATGTCACTTTCTTATGGCCTGCAAAATTCTGCTGAAAAATCAGCTGATAATCTTATGGGGTTTCCCTTGTATGTAAGTAGGTGCTTTTGTCTTGCTTCTTCAAGGATTCTTTTTCTTTAATCTTTGACATCTTAATTTTTATTTGCCATATTATGGACCTCATGAGGTTTATCCTGTTTGGAACTCTGTGCTCCTTGAATCTGGTTGTCTGTTTCCTTCCCCAGATTAGGGAAATTTTAGCTATTATTTATTCAAGTAAGTTTTCTGTCCCTGTCTTTTTTTCTTCTCCTTTTGAGAGCCCTATCATGCAAATGTTTGTTTGTTTCTACTTTTGATACCCCTATCATGCAAATTATATTATCTTGGAAATCCTGTAAGTCTTTAACCTATCTTCTTCTTCCTTTTTTTTTTTTTTTAATAATTCTTTTTTCTTTTCCTGTTCAGTGTGGATGCTCTTTTGATATATTTTTCATTTCCATTTATTGTATTCTTCAACTCTGATCGGTTCTATTATATTTTCTGTCTCTTTGTTGAAATTCTCACTGGGTACATTCACTTCTCCCTCCAGTCTGGTTGGCATCTTTATGACCATTACATTGAACTCTTTGTCAGGTAAATTGGTCATCTCCATTCCATTTAGATCTTTTTCTGTGGTTTTGTCTTATTCTTTCCTTTTGAACATATCCTCTGTTTCCTCACTTTGTTTGACTCTGTGTTTGTTTCTATAAATTGGGTGGAACAGCTATTTCTCCTAACCTTAAAGGAATGGTATTGTGTGTGGTCATCCCCTGTGTTGACTGTGTGTCCCTGGTAACTTGGGCTGGCTAAATGGAGTTGTGACTAGCATGGCTGTGAATCCCAGGACACTCAGTGCTGTGATTGCCTTGGTGGTATGGTCTGAGCTGAAGCAAGTGTGAGATGGGGTGGTCCCAGGGCTCTCCATGCAAGGGGTTCCCTTGTAGGACAGCTGAAGTTAAAGTGTGTAAAAGCTGGGTATCCTGGTGCTCTCTGTGTAGAGGTTTCTCTAGCAGAACAGCTGAAACTAAGGTGGGAACTAGCAAGGTTCCAGTGCTACCTGAAATGAAGGCATCCTGAGATTACATCTGCAGGTGAAATGAGTGTAAACCAGGGAGGCTCAGGGGTCTCCATGCAAAGGGCACTCTGGCAGGACAGCTAAATTTGAAGTGTGTGTAAACTGGTGTGTCGTGTGGCATTTCATGGAGAGGGCACTGTGGTCATGCTTTTGGAGTTGAGATAAGCACAGGCCAGGTGGTCTGGGGTTTTCTGTGCAAAGAGCACCCTGCCAGGGCAGCCAGAGTCAAAGCACTTTGTGCCAGTGGTGCCCTGACAAGTCATCTGGAATGAAGATAATGTTTTCCTGGAGTGTTCTGAGGTGTTCTGCACCTTTGTTACTTTAGTGAAATAGCTAGAGCTATAATGAATGTTCACCAGTGGTGCTCCAGTGCCCATCATGTTTAGGCCACATTGGTGGGATTACCAGGCTGGTATATGCTAGGGTCCCTGGGCTCTCTGGGACAGCAGGTCAGCTATGGTGCCTTGCACCCAATCCTGTTGGCTATCAAGTCTGAGGAGAAATGTAAGTTATGGTGCTTGTCAGCCACTCTGAGCCAGTATGAGTTTCAGGACCTCCTTTACTGTTTGGTGTAGTTCTAGGGCTAGATCCTTTATATCGTAGGTACTCTTTTAAACCACAGCTTGCTTGCTTTATTTATTTATTTATTTATTTATTTATTTATTTATTTATTTCTGTGCCCCAGAGTGTCTGGGGCTGGTATGGGCTAGGGATCCAGGGCTTGCCAAGGTGTCATGTCAGCTATGACACCTGGACCTTTTTCCTATCTGAGTTATCAAAGTAGATGAGAATGAGGACCAAGGTGCTTGTCATGTCCTCTTACCTAGAGAGTGCTTGAGCAGCACTCCTATCAATTTCTGGAGTACTAGGATTGGATCCTTTATATTCTAATTGCTCTATTGAACTTTCTCTTTTTTGTCCTGTGTACTAGGATGTTCAGGACCAGTGTGGGCTAGGGGTCCAGGGCTCTCCAAGGCAGCAGGCTAGCTATAGCTTGTAGACACTGCTCCCATGTGGGCTGTCAATGTGGAGGGGGAACGTAAACTGTGGAGTTTACCTATTCCTCCAACCCATGGAGAGTTTCAGCACCTCCCCTGCCATTTTGGAGGGCTCTAGGACATGTTTCTTTATATTCTAGTTGGCCATTTAGACCACAGCTTTTGTCTGTGCCCTAGGGCAGATGAATCTCTTTGTAGTTTCTCAGTATTATCCCTCCCCATTGTAGTTGGCAGCTTCAGGGGGTGGGGTCCTTCCATAACTGTGTCCCTATTTCTCTTGCCATTTTCTATCTGGTCTATCTTTCCTTGTGCAGAAGCTGTTTAGTCAGCCCCATAGTCCTTCTTCAGGAAGAACTGCTTTATAAATAGGTATAGAGTCAGTGTCCATGGAAGAGGTGAGTTCAGAGTCTTCCTACATTGCCATATTGGTTCGTTAACTGTTTTCTGGCTCTTTTGTAATTCTTCTGTCCATTTCTTCTGTGGCTCTCTTCCTTTGTGGTTTAAGGACTTTCTTTAGTGGTATGTCTAGATTCCATTCTCTCTCTCTTTTGTGTATCTTATATAAGTTTTTGTTTTGTGCTTACCATGATTCTTACATATAACAACTTATACTGATAATATTCTGTTTTAAATTGATAATAACTTAAGTATAAATACATTCTAAAGCTCTATTTTTACTTTCCACCACCAAATTGTATGTTTTTGATGTCACATTTTACCTATTTTTATCTTGTATATCCCTGAATGAATTATTGTAATTATAGTTTTTTTCAACTTCTGTCTTAAACTTTATGCTAGCTTTTGAAGTAATTAATGCACTGTCTTTACTATATATTTACCATTACCAGCAAGAGCTATACTTCCATAGGTTTTTGTTATTGTTGTTGTTACTTATTAGCACCCTTTCTTTTCAGTGTAAAGAAATTTCTTGTAAGCCTGGTTTATTTGTGATACGTTTAGCTTTTGCTTGTCTAGAAAACTATCTCTCCTTTGGTTCTGAATAACTTTGAAAGGTAGAATATTATTGGTTGGAAGTTTTATTCTTTCAGTGCTTTGAATATATGGTGCTACTCTCTTCTGGACTACAAATTTTCTGCTGAAAATTCTGGTAATCATATAGTGTTTCCCTTGTATGTAATAAGCTTTCTCTTGCTGCTTTTCAGATTCTTTATTTTTTTTTTTAAAGACTCATTTATTTACTTCAGAAAGAAAGAGAGAGAGAGACAGAGAGAGTGAGCGAGAGCATGAGGGGAAAAGGGAAAGGGTCTCGAGGATCCCAAGCAGATTTCATGCTGAGCATGGAGTCTGATGCAGGGCTTGATCCCACGACCTTGAGATCACGACCTAAGCTGAAACCAAGAATCAGACACTCGACCGACTGCATCACCTAGGTGTCACAATTCTATCCTTTAATTTTTGACATTTTAAGTATAAGGTTTTTTGGTATAGGCTTCTTTGAGTTTATCTTCTATGGGATTCTCTGGGCTCTCTACATTTGGATGTCTGTTTCCTTTCCCAGGTTTGGAAAATTTCCACCATCACTTCTTCAAATGTTTCCTGCCCATTTCTCCATCTCTCTCTTCCTCTTCTGGGACCCCTGTAATGTGAATGTTAATCTATTTGATGCTGTCCTGTAAGTCCCTTAAGCTACTTTCACTTTTTTCATTTTTAAAAAATTTTTTGCTTCTCTGGTAATGAGGTTCATTGCCCTCTCTTCAAGTTTACTAACTCTTTTTTTCTGCTCCCTTTAGTCTGCTATTTAACCCTCTAGTGTGTTTTTCAATGCAGTTTTTGTATTCTTCAGTTTTATGACTTCTATTACTTCCTAGCTCTTTGTTGAAGTTTTCACTGTGTTCATCTATTCTTCTCCTGAATTTGATGTGCATCTTTAATATTTTGTACTTTTATCAAGTAAATTATTTATGTCCATTTCTTTCAAGATTTTTTCCCCTGAGGTCTTATCTTCTTCCTTCATTTAAAACATATTCATCTGCTTCTTCATTTTCCTTGACAATCTGTGTTGGATTTGTGCATTAGATAAAAGAGCTATTTATATCAGATGAAGTAGGGGCCTCATGTAGGTGTTATGCCTCATCATTTAACGCTGTACTAGCTTTTGGTTTCTCTCAAACCTCTACAACTATCCTAGGAGCCTAGTGCTTTTCTCTTTTATTTTACCGAAGTATAGATCAAACACAAGGTTACATTAGTATCACATGTACATAATAGTGACTTGCCAACTCTATATGTTATGCTATGCTTGCCATAGTGTAACTACCATCGTTTGTCATGCAACACTATTACAATACCATTGACTGTACTTTTTATGCTGTACTTTTTATTTCCAAAACTTATTCATTCCATAATTGGAAGCCTGTACCTGCCATGTCCCTTCATCCTATTTTGCCCATCATCCCCTCCTCTGGCAACAATCAGTTTGTTCTCTTGTATTTATGGGTCTGTTTCTGCTTTTCCAGTTATTTATTTGTTTTGTTTTTTGAATTCTCCATATACATAAAATCGTATGGTATTTTCCTTTCTTTGTCTGGCTCGGTAGTGTTTGGTAGTATTAGTTTTGTAGTTATTTCTACCCTTCAATACATTTATTTTCATTAAGTATTTATTAAATACTTTCTTAAAATATTTTATTTATTTATTTGACAGAAACAGCACAAGCAGGTAGTGGCAGACAGAGGGAGCTCCCCACTGAGCAGGGACCCTGAAGCAGGGCTTGATCCCAGGACCCTGAGATCATGACCTAAGCCAAAGGCAGATGCTTAACTGACTGAGTCAATAAGGTGCCCCATATTGAGTAAATACTTTAAAACTTTTGAAAAATATTATGTGAAATAAGGAACACTGCTGTCTTTTATATTAAAGTAATTAAAGAAAAAATAGCTTAGTGGTTGAAGGTGTTCCAAGACCTAAGCGTTTCCCAAAGGGGAGGATCTTAGTCAGCACCTAGATTCAGACCAATTGGAGCCAGACCCTTAGGCAGCAGCTTTAAATGTTTTCAAGTAATACAGTCATTTGGAACCACAACTGTATGCTCTGCTGGCCACCAGAGCTGGTGATCTGCAGGTGTCCCCTAAGCAGCAGATGCAAAAAATGGGGCTCTCAATGAATGCATAAACTCCTCTCTGGGGACACCAATGAACTGTAGTGAGGCAGCGGGAGAGCATAAAGATGGCATCCATCACCCTGTTTCTTGAGAGCACTTCTGTTTGCCCCCAGATGTGTACCAAATCTGAAGCCCATCCTTCAGGCCAAAGCTCCAGGACAGGCAGATAGACCTTTTTCACAGAAAGACTGGGGGTATTTTTAGTCTGCTCTCTGTGCAGTGCCCTGGGGGGTGGCAACCAAGACCTGTCTATCATGGTCCCATGGACTGCAGGAACACCAGGTTCCCCTTGCCACCAAAGCAAGACAATTAAAGGGCAGTGTAAAAACTGGGGCACCAGATATAAAAACCAGGGTACTAGATGTATATAAAAGCTCCCCTCTGGGAGATACTGGCACTCTGGAGCATGGCAGAGAGGGACTATGAAGATAGCAAAGACAGACACTTTCAGGTCTCTGGAAGAGATTCCAGTCAGCTCTTAGCTGTGTTTAGTTGGAAGCCTGCACCTGGAGCTGAAGCTATGCTGATAACCTAATAGTCCTCTTTTACATACAGACCAAGGTCCCAGGTTTGCTGCTTCTTGGTGTGCCCTAAGAATGGTAGCCATTTAAGAGTTCTTTTTCCATTGGTTACAGTTCTGTGGGCCCCACAAGTATAAGTCCCACTGGCCACCAGAGTCATGTGATGCAGAGGTGTCCTCTGATGGAGCACGGCAGGTAGAGAGTACAAATATGTTACTGGAACATGAAGTTGGTGCCTGCGAGCCATTAAACCTATAGAATTGTGTTAAATTAGATGCCTGCCCCTTAGGAGGTAGCCAATATGCCAATGAGCCTTTTTCATAGAAAGTCTGGCTACCTCTTGATCCCCCACCTTTGCAGTAAGTGCTGGGGCTGGTGAGTCCACGTATAAGTGCTTGAAGAGCCATTTCTCAGATTGTTGTGGCCTGTGGTTCTCATAGCCATGGGCCATGGGTGCAGTTAAAAGTTGGAGTGCCTGCTGTGAGATTTAAAGCATTTGCTACTGGGTGAAAAGCTGTGGGTTTTGAGTTCTCCCAATTGTGGGCTCCCATATCAGGGATGAGGTTTATGGTAAGATTGTGTCTCCTACCTGCTTCAGTGTGGGCCCTCTCTCTCACCTATTACATAGGATTCACCTAGTTTTCAGGTTTTGTTAGAGGGAGTTGTTCCATACATAGCTATAGATTCAGTGTATCCATGAAAAGAAGTGAGTTCAGTATCCTCTCATATCATCATCTTACACCAGAACCCAAGCATTCATTTTTATGGTCTGGTCATGATTATTTCAACCAGGTATTTGTTTTTGCTCCCGGTTTGTCCTCAGTGACTAGCGCAGCTTCTGGTGGATAAATAATGAACAATATTCTTCTGAATAAGTTCCCAGAAATGGAATTAGAGCAGGTTTTAAAAATTGAGATCTAAGACACTAGCATGCTTAACATATAGAAGAAATTAAAGAAAAATGAATCCGTTTTTTGGCGACATATAAAAGGACTTATTGATCAACAGTGTTAATCAGTGCCACCTTCAACCTATCATTCTTCATCAACCTAGATACTACCTATCTAGTCCATATGATGGACTAGATGTTCTAGTGGTATAAGAAATGAGGCATTATTCCTGCTCCAGGAAGCTTTAAAATGCTGGGTAGAGGGTTAAGAAATATATATATGTGAAAACCAACCATTGTTTTTCAAGGCAATAGGTAATACTAAATAAATGGCATCAAGATTATCTTCCTCCATAATTCAGAGGAGTGTGGCATGATTCAATTTAGTAGATAGTGTCAACAGTTTTACAAAAAACCTGTTCTTATTTATACTTCCACTAGCACTATATACTGGTATTATCTTTTTTTTTTAAACTTCAATCATTATTAGTTTGCATTTCTTTGACAGCCAGTGAAGTTAAGCAACTTTTCCTATGTTTTTCAGTCAGTTGGATGTCCTCTTCATATGCACATTTTCTTATATTGGGATTTATTATCTTTTCCATATTGATTTATAGGAGTTTAAGAAAATAAATTATTTTTATGAGTATTTTGCCAGATATCTATATTATAAATATTTTTCTCACTCTGGCTTGCCCTATTATTCTCTTAATGATGTGTTTTGATGAGCAGAACATCTTAATTTTAATATAGTCCAATTCATCATTTTAGAAATGGTTATTGCTTTTTGTGTCCTCTTACAAAACCTCTGTTTACCTGAGGGTCATCAAGATGTATTTTTCTAATATCTTTATTATTTTACATCTGAACTCCAATCTTTCAGGATTTTATTTTTGTGTATGGTGACAAGTAGGGGGTCAAGAGTCATTCTTTTTCCAAAAGGTAATACAATTGATCAGCACCATTTATCAAAAAGGCTATTCTTTAAATAAAAAAAAAAAAGCCATTCTTCCTCTGCTGTACTGTACTCTCATCCTTGACACCTGTGATAGTGTATATTCTATTCCTTATACTTTTTTTGGTCCAGTGTAGTGCCAATGCAATACTGTCTAGTTTCTATATCTCTGTGATTGGTTTTGACACCTGCTAGTATGTCTTCCTGCTCTATTTTAAGAAATTAGCTTGTGTTCTCTTTCTCTTCTTGTTCTTTGATTGTGGTTATGTTTAATCCACAGATCAAGAATTTATATTCTTGCAATATCCAGTATTCTAATTCATGAACATATTATACCCTCCTATTTATTTAGGACTTCTTCAATTTCTGTCAACAATGTTTCTTGGTTCTCACATTTTAGTTGCAATTAGTTAATATACAATTTGATGTTCATACTGTACTTAGATCAATGGTTTAAAAGTTGGTAAATACTAGAGTTACCTATAGAGTTTTTAAATAATATTGATTTCTGGACCCTACCACAGAACTACTGCATCAGGATTTCTGGAAGTAGGGTCCTTGGAGTCTAAAAAGCCTTTTAGCTTCCATAACACTTTTGGTGGAAGTATAAAAATCGGTGCACTCTTTCTTTTTGCAGAATTGGGCAATTTTATTGCATTTAAATAGTAACATCTATTGACCTTGCAACTGTATATATATCTAGAAATTTATATGAAATATTTTTGCAAGTTTATAAATATATATAAAGGAATATTTATTATAGCATAGTCTGTAGAGGAAAAAATATAGCAAACTCCCTCAGTTTCTATCAATGAAAGAGGCATGCTTCTTACATGTAGTAGAGCACTAGACAGTTGTTGAAAGTGAAGAATTAAATCTGTAAGTACAGAAGTGGGAAGGTATCTAAATTAGTTAACATTTTTAAAAATCAAGAAGCAGAAAATTAAGTAAAATAAGCCAATATGGTTAAACATATTTATGCACACACACATTACACACAAACATACATACAAATAAAGGTATTCACATGACTTTATTTTCTGGGAACCCAAAACTTAGCTGCTTTCTCTCATCTCTCTTCCCCCAAATCCTATCGGATTCAAAGCATATGAAGAATCATAGCATATGAAGCCCAGGATCGTTCTAATGGAAATAGTTGAGGTTGTTGCCTGTGAAATATCCAATGTTGAAAGGTAGGAGTCCAGTGGGATGAATTCCTAATAGTTTGAGGGGGGTGATAGGAAGAATTGGTTGGCTTATTGCAAATTCATTTGACAACAGGTTGAGAACAAAAATCCTTTATTAAAATGACTTTTTCTATACTCTGTGATGAATGTTTATAATAAGAAGTGGGGGTTTTAAACTTTTTTTACTATGTTAAAGTTTCTTAAGTATATAATTCAGTGGCAATAAGTGCATTTAAGATATTGTGCAACCATCACCACTATCCATCTCTAAATACTTTTCATTGTCTGAACAGAAATTCTGTATGCATTAAACGATAACAAAAATTTCCAAGTTCATTTTGGTATATAGCCAAGTTTGGGACCTGTGAATTATGTGACTTTCAAAAGTATGAGTTATTCTGTCACTTGAGCCCTTTTTCCTTTCACCCTTCTCTGTGAGGTTGTCAGTTCTACCAATAACTTTCCCTAAGGCTCAGCTTCACCAACAATTCCTCCATGAAGTCTTCCTAGACATTCCAGACAAATATTTCCCATTATTGGAATGTTTTAAACTGTGCCCATGGTCTTGTTTTGATCTGCCTACACAATTTTTAATTTTGATCCATAATTCATAATGTTTAAAACTCCCACAACCAGCTTTTCCCAATATCAGTGTTTCTGGCTTCTCTTGAAAACTGGAAAACCTGACACCCTGAGCCAGCATTCCTAGGTGGCAACAACTGTTCAGAGTTGAGAAGCAGCTGTCCTCTTTCTAGGGCCATGCACTTTTCCTCTGACACAATCCCCACCACTTCCTACTGTCTCCTCCCCTCTGAGGATGAATGCCTTTTGCTTGTTCTGATGTTTTTCTTACAGTGTAGAAATATTTTTCTGAGATCCTGTCACTACCAGAAGAGGATCCCTATACTAGGTCTACATCAATTACTCATTTATATTACTTTCTGTCCCATGTTGTCATTTGAGTTTGCAATTCTCGGTGAACTTAATCCTAGGCATTTATGTGCTTGGCACATCTCCCTTGCTGTTTTGTGAATTTCTCACGACATGCAGAAAGCATGCCATAAGTGGTTGTAAGTGACTATCAGGTCTTCCAAAGTCATGCTTAATTTTTACTGTAATTTCTAGGCTCAATTTCTGAAAGTGTTTTAGACATTATTTGCTTTCTTCCCAGCCACCTTCTTTCTGTAATCCGTAGAACTCCTACCTGTTCTTCACATACAAATTAAATGTTAGATTTTGCTAGAAGTCTTTCCACAGTATGTCCCTCTTCCCTCTGTGTCTGAAGCCTTCAGCTCCTCCCGTGCCTCAGTGGTGAAGCTGAAATCACCCGCTCACCACCTTTATCCCCTCAGCACCTCTCAAGGCACAGAACCTGTCAGCACGTAGCAGAGGCCTGAACACACAGTGGGTCTTCAGTACAAGTTGAGAGATTACATGTCAAAGGGAACTCTTTTTTGAGCCTCTCATTTTCTTTAAAGTCTGTTCATGTAAGGCTGTTCGGAGCGGTCTGTTGTTTTTCCTGATTCCTGCATTTTCCTTTGTTTTTCATGGAACACATAGAACTGATTTCCTGTAAGGCTTTGCAAATAAATATCAAGGTCAAGGGCTGGAAGCATTTCTGGAGCTATCATGGCACCTCTTGATTCCACTGGGCCAAGAAATGCTTTCAACCCCAGAGGGCAGAAGTTTTTCAAAACAAGCCTGTTCCAGTAAGGGCGTGTGCTTCCTCCATCAACTCCTTCTCCCCCCTGTTTGCATTTTAACGACTTTGGGAAGAATGGAAATTCTGCAAAACCTTTCGTATTTTTGAACCACTAAGTAGGCTAGGTGATGGGGCCTGTGGTCGTTTCTCAGTGAGAGGTTTGTACAGACAGGAACATGCGGAGGTGGTGAAAGAGGCCCTTTCTGAAGAGCCAGCGGTGGGAGCATTGCCTCCTCCTGCTCGACCCCCTCCTCCTTCCTCTTCCTTCCCGGGGGTTGTCTGGACTTAAGTTCATGGGGACTTTGATCCCTGTGACAGCGGGTGGCTTCTGGCCAGGCCTCCTGCGCTTCAGGGCTAGAGCAAGTTCAGGGGGAGTCTGTTCAGTGGTTTACTCTTTTTCATTGTCCACATTGACACGACCAACCTTCTCACTTATTTTGTCCACATTCTTAGTCTCAGTGTTTCTTCTCTTCATTTCTTTTCATTTTCTTCTCTTCAATACTTTGCTGTTTGTCTGAGGTGGGCAGCCTCTGTGCTTATAAACAAGAGAGTGCAAGGGACATAGTCAAAGGAATTTTGTGTTAGGAATCTTGGGACAGCCCCTGGGTGCTTGATTCATCTCAAAGGGTGCAGTATCCCTTAATAGGAGGTGTGAGGGGTGAGCATTTGTGGGGACCTATGTCCTCCTGGAGATGCTACAAAAGCCATGCAGGTACTGCTGAACTTGGGCCTGGGTACGCCCCCACCCTGCCACCTCCAGATCACGTTTTTAGAAAGTGGATAATAAGGGACTTCATAGGGAGGCTTTAACTTCCTTATACTCTCCTTTAATCAGACAGACATCTTTCTCCTGTGTGCAATGGAAGAGTGATATTTTCTCCATTACATGTAAAGGGCTTCCACCTGATTACTACACTTTCTGGATCCATCAGGGAAACCAGGTTGTTCTGCTTACCCTCAACAGTTCTGTAACACACACACACACACACACATGCACACACACACACACTCAGCTACATACAGACAGTCCCCGATTTACAGTGTTTCAAATTACTATTTTTCAGCTTTATGATGGTGCAAAAGCAGTATGCATTCAGTAGAAACTATACTTCGAGTTTTGAATTTGGACCTTTTCCTGGGCGAGAGATGTACAGTGTGATACTCTCTCACGATGCTGGGCAATGGTGGCCACTGCAGCTCTCAGTCAGCCGTGCAATCATGAGGGTTAACAACCAGTATGTTTATGACCGTTTTGTATGCATACAACCATTCTGTGTTTTACTTTCAGTACACCGTTCAGTAAATTACTTGAGATAGTCAATAATTTATTATAAAATAGGCTTGTGTTAGATGATTTTGCCCAGCTCTCAGCTAATATAAGTGTTCTGAGCAGTAAGCTATGATGTTCAGAAGATTTCATTTATTAAATGCATTTTTGATGTATAATAATTTCAACTTAGGATGGGTTTACTGGCATGTAATCACATCATACGTCAAGGAAGATCTTTGGAAAGATGGTTCCAAAGAGAAAAGCCTGCCAGTTCTGAGTTAGAAGATTTAGAATGAACCAACCCCTTCCCAACCAGACCCTTTCTGGTGTTGGGTGTCAAATGTAGGGGGGTAGTCAAAGGGTTGTGGAAGCTCACCTTATCCACTCATGACTAACTCTGCCTCTGGGACATCTACTATGTTGGTTCCATATTTCTGTCTTCAGGGCTGGCATGGGACACACCCTCATTACATTTCATTTGGACTATTGCAGTCACCCCCCACTGTCCTTCAGCCTCTGGTTACTATATTTCTCTTATTAATCAAGGGAAGGCCAGAGTTTAGGAGCCTATCAGCATCTTTTCTTTTTTCCATTTAGGCCAACAAAAATATCAGCTCTTCAGTGTGACTTCTCCTGTCTCCTCAGCCAACATCCACTGGGTATACCCTCTGGGCTTGCATCATAAATTAAAATTATTTGCAACCTTTGCCCCTCTCCCCTCCCATTGCCCCTTCCCCCACCCCCATTGCAAATGTTCTACAATCTAGTGAGGTTCTCATCACAGTCTGCCTTTTTATCATGTATCTCTGTGCCCTCACTACATGGCCAACCCTCTGGGGATAGCCCTGAAATCCAGCAGAATTTTTAGTCATAGTAAGATCTCCCCAGGTGTTGAATTGGAGTCCTAAGGATTTCAGAAATATAGGAAAGGCCAATTGGGAATCAGAATGGATTGGAAGGGAAAAACCAAGAGCAGGAAAATGCACTTCCCAAATTGCCTGCATGTGCCAGGAGGTGAGTACAGTGGAGGTCACTCTTACATACACCTGATTGTCATGAAACAGTGACTTTTTACCTTGGCTATTGCATAAGCCCTATTCAAGACAAATCAGAGTCTCTGAGGTGGGGTTCAAGCATTAGTATTTTTCAAAGCACCTAGGTGATTTCAATGGGCAGCTAATTGAAAATTACAGGCATAAGGAAATTAGAGCTTGCAGAGAACTTTCTTTTATGGAGTTACCAAGAGGTCCCTGCTGAGTCCTGCCACACCGCACATAGAGGGAGGAAGTTAGTGGGGGTGAGTAGATGGACAGCACTAACATGGAAAACATCAGGTAGTTGAACTCCTTTTACACCTTGTACACACTCCATTGTCTGTGGTCCTTGGAGCTTTATGTCAAGCCAAGACAGAAGATGGGACAGGCCTTGGAGTGCTTGTGGGAGAAGCGGGACTCCCAACTTCAGCTGACTGGAGGAAATCCACTTTCAGGGTTGTCAGCCTAGCCATCATCCCCATGCAGAAAACTCCCCCAGTCAGACCAGCCCACAAAACCAGAACAGAACCACCATGCAACTGTGCAGTCACACACTCAGTAACTCTGGGCATGTCTTGTTCCCCCACTGGAGAGTTCTCTTCGAAGGGCTTTCCTCTGGCAGAGCATCCGTTTTTCTTCTGTTGCCAATAAAAATCCCCGGTGCTGTTCTTTCTCCTTCGCTTCCTTCTATTGCTTCTGACAGAGTTTGCCAGTTAGCTGAGGTCAGGATTTCCTTTTTACAAACAACCTGCTTTCAGTCAGTGGGGCCAAAGGTTTCCTAAATTACAAACCCTTTCATTTCTTCTGCCACAAGTTATCCTGTCAGTTTGTATAATTGCACAGAATAGAGAGAAATGGAAACATTCTGAGACACTGAGAGAAGCGCTTTTACCAACTCTATCCTTTCGGGTTGTCAAAAAACTCTCCTGAATGGGATGGACAGGACTATTCCAGTGGAATCTTTCAGAGCCGCATGTTGTGTGAGTAAGTTCCAGTGTCTGGAAGGAAATTTCTCACAGGTCTTAAATGAACACACAATGTCTGTGGCATCATCTCCGCATTCTGTTAAGCAAATGACCTCCTTTATATTCATTTGAATTGGGAAACGCCCATGTCAGATTCAAGTATTTTTTTAAAAACAAATTTTGTAAGTTATTGCTAAAAGTTGACATTTGTAAATACCAATTAGTAGATAAATTTTAAGTCAATCTCTGAAAAGATGACATGGAATTGAGGGTGCTTGCTAAGGTTTTTTAAAAAAGACATCATTAGGAAATTGTACGAACTGGGTGGACAGGACACTGAATATGCCTTGAAAACTGAGAGGGGCTCTCTAAGTTCACCCCGGTATGCAGAGATAGAGCAGGGAGGCAAAGCCAATGTTTGCTGCCCCTGGAGCTCTTGATCTTTCCATGATTCTGTGTTGTATCCAAGAGTTGGTTGGGGTCGTGACTCTGCCTTATTTGGCTGTGACCTCTGGCAAAGCATTTAACCCAAGTTTCGTAATCTGTAAATTAGAAGGGGCTCAACTATTTAGACCGAACATTTTAAGTCTCCTAGAGACTCACTGCCACAGTGAAAGTTTCCAGGCTGTGTGTATTAATGCAGGAGCCTGGGGGAAATTTCTGTTCCTATCGCACTAAGCCTAAAGTTTACTCTGAGATGAAGGATAGGTAAAGCCTGTGCCCTTCTCCTCTTCTGGTCACTTCTACCCTCACTCAATGGTGAGCAGTCCCAAAGTCCATGGCTTTCCTTTTCTTCTCTCCTTCCCTTGCCACATTCTGCCCAATCAAGGCTTCTTTCATATTCACCTTCTCTCCCTTCTCCTCAGACCAACCCTAGCCTTCAGATCTTTGTTTAGAGGTCAGTTCCTGGAGGGAAGCTTTCCCCTACCTGCCTATGCTGCCTATGCCAGTCCCATTTCACATCCATCCCTACTGCTCATGGAAGCCTGTTTTATCATTGTAACTGATCCCTTTTAAGATTACTATCTGAATGCTTGAGGGCAGGGAGAGGACTGTTCTGTTCACCTTTTTTGGTTTTGTTTCTTTTTTTGTGTTTGTGTTTGTTTTTGTTTTACTAAACCAGAATAAGGCAGTGTCTTGATAAATGGTCTGTGCCATCAAGGACCTGGTTCTGCCCTATTAAGCTAGTAACTTGTTTTCCTACCTCTTTTCTTGCTCTTTGACAATCCATTCTCCACCCCGCCCCCAGGGTCATTATGTCAGAGTGTGTCAGATTTGTTTAAACCCTCAATGGTCTCCCAATTCCATTTAGAATAATATCCAAATCTCTTGCCAACACTTCAAGGCTACAAGGTCTCCCTCCTTTTCCAAAGTCATCTCTTCCTGGACCCATGGGCATGATTTTTCACTCCTAGAACACAATAGATAGAAGCCTTCTTCTCGAGGACCTTCGCCGGTTTTCTGTGCCCCTGATCTTCACATGCTGCTTATTTCTCAGCAGTTGATTTAAGTTCATACATTATGGTTCTGTCCATCCTTATGCCCTGTCACTTATATTCCCTGTCCCAATTTTCCAGCAAGAGTGTTTCGAATATTCATTCATTCTTTCATGTCTTGTCTATTCTTACCTATTTTAGTGTAAAACCCCATCCTCAGGGGCAGGGACCTTCCTTAGCACCTAGGACAATGCCTCCCATAGTGGGGGCCCAGAGAATCTTTATGGAAGGGAACAATATGAACTCCAATGAGACTACAGACATTGAGTGGGAGAAGGTCAGGAGAGGGGACTAATGCTGGGTGCCATGATGGGAAAGAAGGCTCCAAAGAAGAATCCTGCACTAAGAGTGGAGGATGTCATTAATGGAAATAGGAATGCTCTGAAAACAAGTGAGGCAGGGATGCTTATAGGTGGTTTGGTCCATTAAAGAGTCCAGTTAATGTGCACTGAAGGTTTGTTCATAGCAGTAATGAGAGATTATGGTGGGAAGAAAGTAGATACTATACTTGGAAACTTGGGAATGCCAAGTAGAAAAATTTGGGCTCTAATCAGTGGTCAAAGGGAAACCCTTTACATATATTAGTCGGGTAGTATTATGTTAGAAGTGTTGCTTTAAAAAATTATCTTTTGGGCGCCTGGGTGGCTCAGTGGGTTAAGCTGCTGCCTTCGGCTCAGGTCATGATCTCAGGGTCCTGGGATAGAGCCCCGCATCGGGCTCTCTGCTCAGCAGGGAGCCTGCTTCCCTCTCTCTCTCTCTGCCTGCTTGTGATCTCTGCCTGCCAAATAAATAAATAAAATCTTTAAAAAAATTATCTTTTGAGGCTATAACCTCCATTTTGCCCATTTTCCTTATTTTCTTTACCTGAGACTTAAAAATCCTCCCACTCCCCATCCTTGCCTGTCTCTGAAGACTTTATCCAAACTTTTTTTATTCTCAGGCATCCAAACGTGCTCACGCACTTCGTCACTCAAGCCACTTGCCTGGGTGTGTACCTGTGAAAAACGAACATCGTGGTCCTGATAAATGAGGCATATAACCGCATGTTTGATTTTTCATGTGTTTGTGTGTATGAATGTTGTTTCTAAGGTTGAATCCCAAGAGGAAGCAAGTTGTACTGTTTTATAGCTTCCTGTCAGTGACTAATCTGGCCAAATTTTAGAGGTAAGTGTTGTGGATGTTCTTTATAGATAGAACTGCTTTATTTTGCTATCCCTATGGTATTTGAGTGGCTAAATCGATGCTCTGTTATCCAAGATTCTCGATGCTGAATTCTGTTCTATGGTAAATTTGAGTGAGGGTCCAGTTTATATAGTTTTAAAGGAAGTGTAGAGCCCTTCTGTTCATCTGTTCTTACAGTGATCAAAGAAACAGATGTTACCCTTCTGGTTTAGTCTCCTCAAGGACTGATAAAGCCATTATTACTACAATTACTTCATACCACTTCCTTTTGTTGGACCAGAAGCATGCTAATGCAACCAAGATCCTATTTCTCATAAACGAGAGATAAGAGAATGTATTCAAGGAGATTACAGTACTTCACAAATCAATTTTATTAATTTAAACACAAAATTAATGAAGAAAAATCCTGTACACAATTGTGGACACAACACACCTTTATACAGTAAAGCCAGGATAAACTTTGCTTTCCAATCTGCAGAGTACAAAAACATAAAATGAAAAGGCTAAAAAATTATCTTCTGTTTGCTTCAAGCAAAAAAAGAAAAAAAAATACCCCAATTTGATTTTTAAGCAATTTGGAAAACTCACAACTAATTTTAGCAGCAACATGAAACTTCAGGAATAGTTAAGAGCAGCTCTTTAGCTACTTTGGGTTAAAGCTGGTGTGTGTTTGTTTTTTTTTCCCTCAATGTAATTTTAAAATTCATCCAAAAAGTAATTTCATAACAATGGAAGGTTTTAGATGAAAACTAGTGCCCAAATGCCTCACTTTTAGAGAGACTGTCTTATGGCATAACAAAGGTGACAATTTTTATTTCCCAGATTTATGCCTTATAGATAATGCAGGTGAGAAATAACCTTGCTGATGATTATTGGGCCATGTCCACTGCCTGCAATGAACTTTCCAGGGAGGGTGGGGTGGAGGAAAACAGAGGGAACGATCAAAAAGTCGTGCTCATTTCCAGATAGGTGATAATGCCTTCCTTTATCTAAGCAAGAAAATACAGACCCTATAATCTGAGCACACAAACTTGGCTAGTCTCCAATTCATGAATCATTTTATTAATAAAATATATCTAATAATCATCTACATTCTTTCTGTGGGAAGAAGCATTTGCATAATCATTTTTTTCAAGTAGTTACATATAATACATGAGTGTTGAAACTGAAAAAGTGAGGTTGTAAGAGGACTGTTTTTTTTTTTTTTTTTTTTCAGATTATTTAAGACACCGCTGTATTTTAACCAAGGTCCTCCTAAGAGCATTAAAAAAAGAAGAAAAAACTGATGGAAAAAATAATTTGGAAAACAAATTTCTATTAACATCCATGCTTTTGGTCTTGACAACATTATCTAAAAACAAAAAACAAAAAACTCCATTATCTACATATTTATACCCAGTACTTCGATAAGGCACTGCACAGGACTTTCTGCACACATGGCCTCATACTTCACTATCAAGGCATCGCTACCTTTCAATATCATTTTCTAAACAATATGTAAAAGAATCATCCATTATTACAAATTTACACCCCAAATTCTCTGTACATGATTGTCTCAGTGATGTACATATTATACGTTTAAATTAGACATACTTTAAACTACTTTGCAATGTGCTAAGATTCAAAGTACTTGCTGTGTCGTGAGGCAAAGGCCTTTAATTGCTTATTATGATGCTACTGTCTCTTCAGTTACTGGATGTCAAAAAAGTCTGGTTGAGTGAATTGTATGGTGCTGGAATCATACCTCAATTAAAGCTGTTTTTAAAAAGTCTGTTCATAAATAAGTAGAGATGTACAGATTACCCTGGGTATGAGACACCAAAAAAGTAAACTTTCTTTCCAAGAAGATCCCCTCCCTGGTCTTCGGGAAACACATTTCAGTCTTTGTTGTGCAATCAAGTTTGCTGTATTGGAAAAGCTAATGTTTCCGTCACATTGAAGATGTGAACAATGGAAGCGTCTGCAGGTCCTTTCTTCACAGGTTTGAACCATGTAATTACTGTGGCAAAGACACATCACACCATACTAGAACATTCTCATGGCTTCTTCTCATGGGATTCACAGTACTAGAGTCAACAGCTGGTCTGAAGAGATCGATGTGGTCCTTCATTTACCACAAGAGCAGAGGTGAAGACCACCGGCAGCTGTGCGTCCACATGGTGAAATCGCGACATTGGGTACTCCAGCGCGGACACAGGCCTCAGGCCTGCTGGATTTGTTCCTGGTCACAGGCAGTTGTGCGGTTCCAAAGTGCTAGGTGGCTGTTACAGGTACTCCAGTTCCAAGGCATGATGGAGGGCCATGAGGTCCGAGTGACTGGAGATCCTCCAGAAGGGCATGGCGTGCTGTGAAAGGGGCAGACACACGGTGAGGACAGGCCATGCTCCCAGCACGAAGCCTGAACCCTGCTTTTGAAATTCGCTACAACGCTCATCCCTTTTTCTCAGCATTGTGAGAACTGCCAGGGAAGAGCTTAACATCACATCTGTTTAAAACAAAAATTCAAACTTAATCCTCCCCGAAGACTACTGGACTGCATTTTAAAATATAATCTGGAGTCTGCTTCTTTTAAGAAAGTGATGGATATCTCTGAAGTCGATCTGTACTGTGACTTGAATGCCAATTCCAAATTGTACATAAAACACAACAGCTATGAAGGAAACTTTGTCAAACACGGGTGCCTTTCAAAATATGGATCCAGTGGATTTATAATGCTAAAAGTTTAAGCAGTTTTCCTTAGAAGGTAGCTTTTTTACATTTTTCAAAACTTAATTTTGCTCATGTAAGAAGCAGCTTTTTTTCATTTACTTCCATTAGGCATTCTTCACATTGACCTTATAATGGCTTTACCATATGGGAAAACTTTAAATGACGATCGAATGGTTTTTCTGGTAGTTGTTTAAAAAAAAAAAAAATCAGCCTAAAAATCTAGTTTAAATGACGAGACTCTTTGTAAAACACCTGAATCAGCCAGCGATAAGAAAAACAGGAAAAGAAGAGAGATTACCTCATCCCTGAAGGATGAAAACATGATTATAAACTCTTACTGCTCAAAGCTCTTCAGTAAGTACGTTGGCATCAGCAAAATCTTTTTTCAAATAAAGGAAAGGTAATCCTCGTTTTTTGGAAGACAGCATTCTACTTAGCCCATAGAAAAACTGCTTTTTAAAACAACAATAAAAGAAATACTGTGAAGGCCTGACTATACTTTGCAATTACGGTGCAAAAGGAATTACAATTAGACAAAAAGAAGGATTTGTCATGGAAGCAAATAGAGGAACATGAGAGTTTTGGGTGGGGGGGCTTATCTGTACCTAAAAGTGGAAGCAAGTAACTCTTTTGATGTAGATCACAGAACTGTTGTATTCTGAGAATGCCAAATATTAAGTTATTAACAATGCCTTTGTCTCAAGCAATCTACTAAAAGCATATAGCACAGTCCAGTATCAAATGTTGACCGTTCTGGACTCCCTAGCTTTCAATAGTCCAGCACTGAGACCCAGAAGACCTCTTTCCAAAGTTTTAGGATGGATCTACTTGTCAACTTTTTTGATTAGAAAAACAGACTGGACTCCTTTGCCTTCATTCACTCCTTCTCCGCATCTGCAGGGATGATGCCGTCTGTGGGTGAGACGTGGAAATGCACAACAGTCACGAACTTTTGTCTGTGTGTTACGAAAGGACTAGGAGGAGCCAGTTCCTCTGGCCTGGGAAGCTGGGGGAAATTCCTGGTAAAAGGAGGCAACCGTTAAGCTACGTTATGAAAGGATGACCATTCAGAAGAGCACCTGAAGGCTGCCTGTGTTCGGGGCAGAGAAGGAAGGGGAATTGCATTGTTAAGATGTGAGAAAGACATGATTGGCTGCAGAAGCCACGTGGAGCAGGGCCTACAAGGAGGTCATCGATGATAATGATAGCGGTAATTTAGGGGGTATTTCATCAGGCACTGTCCTGAGCACTTTATATAGAGTCTCAGATTCAAGCCTCTCTATAACTTCAGGGATAGATATATATTACTATCATGGTGTCACCAAAGAAAAAACTGAGTCTTGGAGGAGGAGCGGAGAGGTTTGAATAACAGATGGTATGGAGTGCACACTGGATTCACATCAGGTCAGGTTTGAAGCTTAAGCCCAGAGGCTGTAATGCCTCCTAACTCTACTCAAGGGGCTTTTAATCCAACAGTATAAATTATCAGTACTCTAGTATATAGCCTGAAATACAAACACTCCCTCCCACGTTTTGTTGAGTAAGGAACACTGAAATATTATAGATCAGATCTGAAAAATGTTGACACAGAAAGCTTTTCTTTTTCTGTTAATAAAAATCTGTGTACTGTAAAATATTTGCATAATGTACAACTTCAGTTTTATAGGGAAAAGCAAATCATTTCTAATCCTACTATCCAGATAACCTCTATAAATCTATATCTTTTATGTGTGCACGCTCATATTTGAAATTGTGTATATAAATAGTATGTACAATTCAGCAACTTGCTCATTTTACTACATTTCAAGTCCATGTTTGACACATCATTTTTAAGGAAAATCGTTCACTATTTTAAAAGTTTTCAAGTGTTCAACTATATACGTATATATGTGCTATATATATACACAGCATTCTTGTATATTTAACCATCTTTTTAATATCCTTTTATTTTTAATTAACTTGTATATTTTTCTTATTTGTTTTATTTTCTCTAATGTGTCAGAGATTTGTTGTCCTTCCTCAAAGCTGCTTCTCATGAACAACTGAACAAAGGTTGAGTCATTCTGTTGCTCTGTTTTGTTTTTTTTTTTTTTAACAAAGTAAGTTCAGCCAAATTCTTTTGCATGTTGATTATCTGAAGTTAGATATGTTTCCCATTGACAACAAAACACATTTGAGAGCCATTGGTGTACTCAGCCGTATGTACTGTAGAATGGCAGAGAAACTGGAAAAGGAACTGAAAAAGATCCAACTAATTTCCTGGGTAAATGTTAAAATAAACATTAGGGATTTAATTCCATAGTAAACAAAGTCCTACAATGGTTATGTGTCTTATCTTCACAGTTCAGGGAGTTGATTCCAGCTTAGAGCACAGGTAACAGAGAAATTGTTTTAAACCATCCTCAAAACAGGTTATGGAAAGGCAAGGTTATTCACAAAGAGCCCTGGAGTGGCTTGTTCACAGAAATAGTAATAGCTTCCTCCTCCTATAGAGTATTATTAAGAACCACTGATCAAGTAGCACCCTGAAACAAATTCAAGTGATGAAATATGCCTGTGGTATATTACAGACACAACTCATTACAAGACAGTGATGATGGGGTCATTCATTTGAGCCAAAGTGCAGAAAGCTCCACAGTAATACTGGCAAACCTTAGGTATATATGAAAGGGAAGAGGTACTCTCTGGAAGCATCCCTATACAAGGACAGCAACTTCACCCTCAACACTATTTCATAACATGAAGGCTAATGATCTCTGTTAGAATCAGCAGCTTCAGTCTCACAAAACTCACTAGGCTTCTACTTTAAGAAAAGCGTATTTAATATTAAGTGAGTCATTATAAGAAGACTGAATCCAGGGGAGAGGAAACTCAAACTCATGTTCACAAATAATTAGAACTAATATTACAAATGCTTTCCCTAATTCACCACAAACTGATGCAAAGAGTTTATGAATGTACAAGAGCTTCCTAGCACAACTAGGTGCAAGAAAACAATTTTTTTCCATGTCAGTTTTAAACCTAAAACAGATATTTCTTATATGAAGTCAGAGAGATAAGGTGGCAAAAGAAAAGTAGGTGCCAGGATGAGGAGAACTGGGTTATACTCTCAACTCGGACATTAGTTATAGGATTTTGAATTATGACAGTTTTCCTGAGCCCCAGTTTATTTATCTGTAACATGAAGGTTAGGGGAAATAAATCAAGGTTGCTTCTAGGTTTAATAAAGTCTTTGACTTGAATATTGTATCTACTACAGATGTATAAAATAATCTGCATTACCTATGCCCCCACTGACAAGAACCAGCAGGCAAAAAAAAAAGAGGCATTAGAATTGAAAAGGACAAAATATTTGCAGAAGACATGATTTTATACAGAAAACCCTAAAGACTCCATACAAAAGAAATGATAGCTAAGCAACAAATTCAGTAAAGTTGCAGGATACAAAATTAACATACAAAAATCCATAGTGTTTCTATGCACTAATACTAAATGACCTGTAAAAAACAAGTTAGGAATTAATTTAACCAAGGAAAATAGCTACACTAAAAAACACAAGACATGAATGAAAGAAACTGAATATGTAACAAAAGGAAAGATATCTCATGTTCATGGATTAAAAGAATTAATACTGCTTAAATGTCCATGATACCCAAAGCCACCCACAGATTCAGTGCAATCCCTACCATGATTTCAATGGCATTTTTTAAGGAAGTAGAAAAAACAAATGTAAAATTTATATGGAATTGCAAATAACCCCAAATGGACAGAGCGATCCTGAGAAAGAAAGTGGGAAACATCACATTTCCTGATTTCAAGGTATATTATAAAGCTATCATAATAAAAACAGTATATTACTAGCATAAAAACAGACACATAGATCAATGGAACAGAATAAACCACTCAGAAATAAAACACATGTATATGGTCACATAACATTTGACAATGGAGCCAAGAATACTCAGTGGAGAAAAGGCAGTCTCTTCAATAAATGATCCTGAGAAAATTGGCTGCAAACATTTAAAGACTTAAATGTAAGACCAGAAATCAGAAAACTCCTAGAAGAAAACATTAAAAAATTCCTTGACATGGATCTTGGTAATGATTTTTTTTTGGACATGACACCTAAAGCACAAGCAAAAAAACAAGTGGATTGCATTGAAAATATACTTCTGCCTAGCAAAAGAAATGGTCAACAAAATGGAAAAACTAAAGAATGGGGAAAAATAATATTCGTAAACCATATATTGGATAAGGAATTAATGTCAAAAATATATAACAAGCCCATACAAATAAGTAGTGAAACAACAAATAACCTGATTGAAAATAGGCAGGGAACCTAAATAAACATTTCTCCAAAGAAGATACACGGACAGCCAAAAGATACATGAAAAGATGTTCAACATCACTAATCTGGGAATTGCAAAACCACAATCTCATGTGTGTGAGAACAGCCATTATCGAAAGGACAAGAAGTAAAGTGCTGGTGAGACTGTGGAGAAAAGGGAACCCTTGCGTATTCCTGGTGGGAATGCCAAAAAACAAAACAAAAACAAAAACAAAAAACCTACCCTATGATCCAGCAATTCCACTTTTGGGGGTATATATCCAAAGGAAATGAAAACATTGTTGAAGAGATATCTGTACCCTTATGTTCATTACAGCATTATTCATAATAGCCAAGACATGGAGACAACCTAAGTGTCCACTGATGAATGAATGGATAAAAGATTTATGGCATCTATATACGATAGACTATTATTCAACCATAAGATAGAAAATCTTAACATTCACAACAACATTGATAGACCTTATGCCAAGTAAAACAAGTCAGGGAAAGATAAATACTGTATGATCTCACTTATAGGTAGAATCTTAAAAAAAAAAAAAAAAAATCCAAACCCCAAACTCACAGGAAAAAAAAAAAAAGATCAGATTTGTGGTTACCAGACACAGGGAGTGGGGGGATTAGATGAAGGTAAATGAAAGACATAAAGTTCCAGTTGTAAGAAAAAGAACACTGCTTTATAGTATGTCTAAAATTTAGGAGTATATTCTAAGACTGCTCAGTGTAAGGAAAAACATTAAAAAAAAAACATTTTTTTTGTAGCTATGATGACAGTTGTTAACTAAATTTATTACTTATTGTGGCAATCACTTCACAATATATGTAACCAAAATTGTTATGCTGTACACCTTCTCAAATTTATATAGTGATGTCTACCAATTATATCTCAATAAAACAACAACAACAAAAAAATCAATGAATGCATTCAGAGTGAGGAGAGCTCGGTTATAAGCTGGAGAGGGTAAGCTGGGCCTGCACTGAATTTGAAGAATGGGCAAAGCTGGTTAGCTAGATGGGAAAGAGATGGGACTCCAAGTCAGGAGATCGTATACAATAAGGCTGATAGGTGGGATGAACAGAGCATTTAGTGTGACGTGATGGGACTGGGATGGTATGCTCAAAATAAAGACTAGTAAGGAAGGAGCTTTTTCCAGGTAGAAGCATTTGGGATATCTACTTAGGAAGGATGAATTGGAGGTGTGGCTGCCCAGTAGTAGAGAAATTATGCCAAGGGATAGTGGAAATGGAATGTGTACAATGGATAGGAGCCACGTGAAGAAACAATAACATATGTCTTGGTGATGGGTTGGAGGAGGAGAATACCAGGCAAATTTAAGGGTGAACCGAGTTACTTTATTAGCTGATATTCAGATGGGATGACTTAGGATGCCTAAATGGAGATACTCCATCAGGTAATGAGAGTCATGGGACTAAAAACAGCTAATCACAAATATAAACAGAAAAGATAGCTAGAACTGATGAGTATATTATTAGTTTATCAGGTTTAGGCGTATATTGAGAGAAATAGATACTGAAGCAAATATCTTGGAAAGTAGCACACATTTTTGGGTTATTAGAACCAAAATATTCCATAATGGGAAAATGACACATCCTTCCTGCTCCTCTTGTCCACATGTGCAACTTTCCAAATCCCTCTACTTTTTTTCCTCATCTAGTATTTTGCATTTATCTTTTCTAGATATACATAAAATTACTAACATAAAAAAAGCTGGGTGGATGAATACTCACATGTAAACTGAATTTTGCTGAAAAATATATTAATAAAATGTTAAAAACCACAAAAGGATATAACCTTTGGCTCAGGTACTGTACTTCTAGGAATTTATCCCACAGACACACTTGCCCATGCATGAATCACATGAAGACCATTCACTACAGAACTGTTCATAGTAAATATGGGAAACCACCTAAATATTCACCCCAAGGGACTCATTGAAGTGTAGCACATCCAAGTAATAGAATGCCAGTGCTGCAATTTAAAAGAATTAGAGATACAGAACTCCATGCACTGATATGGAATGACTGTCAGAATATATTGTAAAAACAAACAAAAAAAAAATAGGTACAGAAAAAAGTTTATAGTTACAATTTGTATGGGAAAAAATGAACATAGCTTTGCTTTCATATTATGTCAGGAAAATTTGCATATGGATGTACAAATACTTCCCCAATTATAAATAAAAAGATCTTGGAAGATAGATTATTCTAAAACTTCGGCATGAAATTTACTGCACAGCATTGCTCTTTTATTATTTACATATCTGGTCCTACTCTAGACCGAAGTGAATTCTTTAAGAACGAAGATGAAATCCAATTCAAGACCTGGCATATATTTCTCATTAAGAACTAAGTGAAATGGCTTTAGAATAATAAAATTCTCTGTACTTGATGTTAGTAATCCCCATATCTCAAAATCTATAAAGATATTATTATTATTATTATTATTACAAAAGCAGCTCTCATTTTTCTCAATAAGCTTGGAATTGAGCATTATTAATCAGGTTTTCCATTTTGTCTTGGATTTCAGCAAATTTTGGAGTTCACATTTAAAATGGACATTTTTTGGGGCACCTGGGTGGCTCAGTGGGTTAAGGCCTCTGACTTCGGCTCAGGTCATGATCCCAGGGTCCTGGGATTGAGCCCCACATCAGGCTCTCTGCTCAGCAAGGAGCCTGCTTCCTCCTCTCTCTCTGCCTGCCTCTCTGCCTACTTGTGATCTCTGTCAAATAAATAAATAAATAAAATCTTTTTAAAAAATGGACATTTTTTTGTTTGTCTAGTATGGATGGCAATGCAGGAAGACCCTGAACCCACCTTCTCCATGAACACACTAAGTAGGCACTTATTTAGTAATATCTTCCGAAGAATTGCAAACTGACTGAACAGCTTCTTCACAACCAAAGACAGACTACATGGAGAATGGCAAGAGAAACAGAGACATGAACCCTCACTTCCAGTGCTGTGAATCACAGCAGGGTAGGATAGTACCAAGAAACCCTGAACACATTTGTCTGTCCTGGGGCACAAAAGCTTCAGGTTAAAGGGCAATTAGGATATAAAGGATCTAGTTCTAGAACTCCACCAAACAGTGAGAATGCTGCTGAAAAATCTCTCTGCAGTGGAGGGGTGGGCAAGTGCCATGCTTTATGTTCCCTTTCTACCTTGATAGCCTGGACAGAAGCAGGGGCTGGGCAGTAGAACTGACCCACTCCCTCAGTGAGCCCATAGCCCACTGGAGCCCCAACTGTCCCACAAAGGTGACCTGATGGCAGTATACCCATGTTCTCTATAGCTCCAGTCATCTTGCCAAGGTGACACAAGCACAAAACAAACCAAAACACTGCAGGCCTGTACCACTTTTGTTGTACATGACTTTCTAGGGCACCCTGAGAAGCCATGGCCCATGCCTACATTGGTTGCAGCCACCCTGCCATGGCACTTCTACATAAAATATTCTGAGATACACTGGCTTACATCTACTTCAGCTATCCTGCCATGGTACTCTCTGCACAAAGAGCACCAGGGCAACCCCAGCACCGAGTAACCAAGACCATGCCATTCATAGCTCCAGCATTTCAGCCAAAGTCACCAGGCATACACAGTCTACATAGAGGATGACCATACACAGGACCATTCCTTCGGGTTTAGGAGAAATTGCTGTTGTGCTTAATTCATATAAACAAACACAGAAAGTCAAGCAAAATGAGGAGACAGGATTATGTTCCAAAGGAAAGAACAAGCTAAAACCTCAGAACACAAACTAACTAAAATAGACATAAGCAATCTATCTGATAAAGAATTCAAAGTAATGGTCATAAAGATGCTCACTGGACTGAAGAGTGGATGAACTCAGAATTTCAACAAAAAGAAAATATAACAAAGAATCAAAGTTGGAGAATATAATAACTTAAATGAAAAGTATACTAGAGGGAATTGGCAGCAGATTAGAGGATGCAGAAGAAGAGGTCAGTGATCTGGAAGACAGGGTAATGGAAAGCACCCAAGCTGTATAGCAAAAAGAATTAAAAAAAAAAAATGAGGATAGGCTAAAGGATCTCTTAGACAACATCAAGCAAACAAACATTTGCATTATAGAGGTCCCAGAAAGAAAACAGTGAGGGAAAGCAGCAGAAAACTTTCCTAATCTGGGGAAAGAAACATCCAGGTTAAAGAGGTACAAAGAATTCCACATAAATGAATCCAATGAGGTCTACACCATAACACATAATAATTAAAATGACAAAGTTTAAAGATAAAGAGAAGTTTTTAAAAGCAGCAAGAGAGAAGCAATTAGTTATATATAAGGGAAACCCCATAAAGCAACTGGCTAATTTTTAAGCAGAAACTTGGCAAGCTAGAAGAAAGTGGCATGATTTATTCAAAGAACTAAAAGGAAAAAACCTATAGCCAAGAATACTGGGCAAGATTATCATTCGGAGTTGAAGGACAGATAGACTTTCCCAGACAAACAAAAGTTAAAGGAGTTCATCGCCACAAAACTGGCCTTATAAGAAATATTAGAATCTTTAAGTGGAAGCAAAAGGCTATAATTAGAAGAAAATTATGAAAGGACAAAATTTCACAAGTAAAAGTAAACATACATTAAAGGTAGTAGAAAAGTCCTTTATAAATCTAATATGAAGGTTAAAGACAAAGGTAATAAAACCAAGTATACCTATAAAATTAGTTAAAGGAACTCACAAAATAAAAAGATGTAAACTATGACAACAAGCACCTAAAACATAGAAGTAAAAATGAAGTTCTTTTATTATGTGTTTGATTTTAAGTGACTATCAATTTAATATAGGCTGCTATATACGTAGGATAGTATATATAAACCTCATGGCAACCACAAACCAAAACCCAGTAATAGATACATAAGAAAAAAAAGAGAAAGAGAGCCAAATGTAACGTTAAAGAATCCATCAATCACAAAGAAAGAGAGCAAGAGAACACAGGAACAGAGAAGAACTACAAACACAACCAGAAATCAATGAACAAAATAGCAGTAAGTACATACCTATCAATAATTATTTTAAATGGTCTAAATGCTCCAATCAAAAGACAGGGTGAAGGAATGGATAAAAAAACAAGACTCATTTATGTGTTGTCTACAAGAGACTCACTTCAGATCTAAAGACACATACAGGTTGAAAGGGATGGAAAAAGATATTCTATGCAAATGGACAGATATAAAAAAGCTGGGGTAGCAATGCTTATATCAGACAAAAATAGACTTTAAAACAAAGACTGTAAAAGAGACAATGAAGGGCATTACATAGTGATAAAGAGATCAATCCAAGAAGAGAATATAATAATTGTAAATATCTATGCATCCAACATTAGAGTCCTAAATGCATAACACAACTATTAACAGACACAAAAGGAAAAAAATTTCAGAAATACAAAAAGTATAAAGGGCTTTAACACCTCCTTTACATGAATGGGTAGATCATCCAGACAGAAAATCAACAGGGCTCTGAATGACACATTAGAGTCAATGGAGTTAATAGATAGAAGTTAATACATGAAGTTAAACCACAGAATACAAATTCTTTTCAAGTGTACTTGATATGTTCTCCTGAATAGTTCACAAGCTGGGCCACAAAACAAGTTTCAATAAATTTAAGAAGATTGGGGCACCTGGTGGCTCAGTGGGTTAAGCCTCTGTCTCTGGCTCAGGTCATGGTCTCAGGGTTCTGGGATTGAGCTCCGCATCGGGGTCTCTGCTCGACAGGGAGCCTGCTACCCCCTCCCCCTCTGTCTGCCTCTCTGCCTACTTGTGATTTCTCTGCCAAATAAATAAATAAATAAAATCTTTTAAAAAAATAAAATAAAATAATAAATTTAAGAAGATCAAAATCATTTCAAGTATCATTTCAGACCACAATGGTATAAAACTAAAATCAATTTAAAAAAACTGGAAAAAACATGATGTGGAGGCTAATAGGTCAACAAAGAAATTAAAGAGGAAATAAAAAATACAGACAGACAACTGAAAATAAAAACACAAAGGTCCAAAATCTTTAGGACCCAGTGAAAAGCAGTTTCAAGACTGAAACTGAAGCAGTTTCAAGTGACCCAGGCCTACTTCACGAAATAAGGAAAACCTCAAATAAATAATCCAACCTTACACTTAAAGAATTACAAAACACAGTGTGTGGATGGAAGGAAAAAATAAAGTTCAGAGTGGAAATAAGTAAAATAGACTTAAAAAAAAATAGAAAAGATCAATGAAACCAAAAGCTGGATCTTGGAAAAGTTAAACAAAATTGATAAACCTTTAGTCAGACTCATCAAGGAAAAAAAGAGGACTTCCATAAAATCAGAAATGAAAGAAGAGAACTAACAACATACACCATAAATACAAGGTATTATTAGAGGCTACAATGAAAAATCATATGCCAACAAATTGGACAATGAAGAAGAAAGGGATAAATTCCTAGAAATGTATTATCTAAAAATAATCAGGAAAAAACAGAAAATCTAAACAGACCAATTCTAGTAATGAAATAGAGTCAGTAATCAAAAATTTCCAACGAATAAATGTTCAGGATCAGATGGATTTATAGGTGAATTCTGTTAAATGTTTATATGCTGCTAAAGTGAGTAGTCTATCAAACATTTAAAGAAGAGTTAATACCTGTTCTTCTGAAAGTACTTCCAGCAATAGAGGAAGAAAAATTTCCAAATACATTCTATAGGACCAGCAAGCACTACCCTGTTACCAAAACCTGGCAAAGACACTATTTAAAAACAAAAAAAGAAAAACAAAACAAAACAAAAAAACAACTATCGGTCAATATCCCTGATGAACACAAATGCAAAAATCCTCAGCAAAAATTAGCAAATCACATTCAACAATACATTAAAAGGATCTTTCACCATGATCAAGTATGATTTATTCTGTGGATGCAAGGATGCTTCAATTTCTGGAAATCAAAGTGATACAACATCTTAACAAAAGCAAGGATAAAAATTATCTCAATTTGCAATCTCAATAGAAGTTTTTCATGATAAAAACTCTTCAAAGTGGATTCAGAGGAATATACCTCCATATAACAAAGGCCATATATGATAAGCCCATAGCAAACATCATACTACATTATGGAAGACTGGGAGCTTTTCCTCTAAGATCAGGACCAAGACAAGATATCCATTCTTATCTATCTTATTCAATGTGGAAAAATTAGAAACAAAAGATAAATAGACTAAAATAGAAGTCCTAGCTGCAGCAATGAGATAAGAAATAAAAGCCATCCAACTAGTAAAGAAAAAGTAAACTGTCACTATTTGCAGATGACATGATACTATATATAGGAAACCTTAAAGACCCATGCAAAAAAGTATTAGAACTCATAATGAGGTAGCAAAAAGAAATCAAGAAAACAATTCTATTTATAATTGCACCAAAAAGGATAAAATACCTAGGAGTAAACTTAAGATGATGGGTGTACTATACCTGAAAACTAAAACACTGATGAAAAATTAAAGATGACACAAGTGAAAATATATTCTATGCTCATGGATTCAAAGAATCAATACTGTTAAAATTCCCGTACTATCCCAAGCAATCTAAGATTCAGTGCAACCAATATTGAAATACCAATAGTATTTTTTTGCAGAACAAGAACAAATGGGGACGTCTGGGTGGTTCAGTCAGTTAAGCATCTGCCTTCAGCTCAGGTCATGTTCCCAGGGTCCTGGGATCGAGTCCCACATAGGGCTCCCTGCTCAGCAGGGAGTCTGCTTCTCCCTCACCCTCTACTCTCTCTCTCATGAACTCTCTCTCTAATAAATAAATAAATAAAATATTAAACAAACAAACAAAAAGAACTAGAACAAAAGGTACTAAACTTTGTATGAAACCACAAAAGACCCTGACCAGCCAAAGCAATCTTGAGAAAGAAGAACAAAGCTGGAGGTAACACAGTCTTAGATTTCAAGGTATACTATAAAACCTGTAGTAATCAGGGACGCCTGGGTGGCTCAGTTGGTTAAGCAGCTGCCTTAACCAACGTCCTGGGATCGAGTCCCACATCAGGCTCATTGCTCGGCGGAGAGCCTGCTTCTCCCTCTACCTCTGCCTGCCATTCTGTCTGCCTGTGCTCGCTCTCTCCCCGCTCTCTCTGATAAATAAATAAAATCTTTAAAAAATTCTAAAAAAAAAAAAACAAAAACAAACCTGTAGTAATCAAAATAATATGGTGCTGGCCCAAAAACAAACACACAGATAAATGGAACAAAATAGCCCAGAAATAAACCCATATGCATATGGTCAATTAATCTACAACAAAGGAGTCAAGAATATACAGTAGGGAAAAGGCAGTCTCTTCAATAAATGGTGCTAGAGAGATTGGACCATTATATGTAAAAGAATAAAACTAGACCGCTTTCTTATACCGTATACAAAAATAAACTCAAAATGGATGCACAACTTGAATGTGAGACCTGAAACCACCACAATCCTAGAAAAAAACATAGGTGGTAATATCTCTGACATGGGCTTTAGCAACATTTTGCTAGATGATGTCTCCTAAGGCAAAGGATACAAAAGCAAAAACTATTTGGACCACCCCAAAATAAAAAGCTTTTTGAACCATCAACAAAATGAAAAGGGAACCACCTGTATGAGAGAAGATATTTGCAAATAACATATCTAATAAGCGGTTGCTATCCAAAATATATAAAGAATTTATATAAGCCAACACAGAAAAACAAATAATCTGATTAAAAAGTGGGCATAGGACCTGTATATACATTTTTCCAAAGAGGACCTACAGATGACAATTAGATACAGCAAAAGATGCTTAACACATCATTAATCATCAGGGAAACGCAAATGAAAACCCCAATGATCTGTTACCTTGTAACAATTAGAATGGCTAGTATCAAAAAGATAAGAAATAAATATTGGTGAGAATGTAGAGAAAAGAAACTCTCATGCACTGTTGGTGGTAATGTAAATTGCTGCAACCACTGTGGAAAACAGTATGGAGGTTCCTTCAAAAAAAATTAAAAATACAAAATGCTATATGATCCAGTAGTTCCACTACATTTACCCATAGAAAACAAAAACACTAATTCAAAAGGTATTTGCATCCTTAAGTTTATTGCAGCATTATTTCCAATAGCCAGGATATGGAAGCAACCTAAGTGTCCACTGATAGCTGAATGGATAAAGAAGATGTGGTATATATATACGAATATTAATTCAGCCACAGAAAAAGTGAGATCTTGCCATTTGTGGCAACATGGACAGACCTAGAAGGTATAAGTGCAATAGGTCAGAGAAAGACAAATGCCATATGATTTCACTTATGTGTAGAATCTAAAAAACAAAACCTATAAAGGAACAAACAAACAAGCTGAAACAGCTCCATAAATTCAGAGAATATACTGGTTGAGAGAGGTGATAAGGGTGAGGGGAATGGGCAGAATAAAAGAAGCACAGTGAGAGGTCCTGGCTTCCAGTTATGGAATGAGTAAGTCATGGTGATCAAAAGCACAGCAAGGGGATATAATCAGTGGTATTGTAATAGTGCTGTATGGTGACAGATGGTAGCTACCCTTGTAAGGAGCACAGTACAGAGCTATGGAATAACTATGCTGTACATCCGAACCTAATGTAACAGGGTGTGTCAGCTATACTTTAAAATATACATACATACATACAAACATACATACATACATACATAAAATGGACATTTATTGATGAAAACTTTGCCATTACACAGAATAATGGATGTCTATCACTTTCTCACTGGTGTTCACCAGCAACCTATTTCAAGTAAGTTTAGTTGAAGAGTTCTAAAACAAGGCCACTTTTATTATAGAATCGAAAATTGCTACTGGTATGCAGAAGACTATCACTTACATTTTGACTCTTTAAAAGTCATATATATGCCTATTGTTGTCATGCAAAGGATGCTGTGTTAGGGAAACATGGAATCCTATGCTAAAAAAGAAAGCCTGGCAGATCTCGACAACAGAAGACCCAGGTCAGAGAAAGTTATCCATATGGCTCGTCTCACATTCTCTGCGGTCTTTCTAGGAACAAAGAGGTGCTTGCAGAAAACTTTTTCATGCAATCTTTTTGGAAGAAAGTTGTTCTTTTAAATAAACAAAGGTATTTTCAACTTTTTCTCTTTGATGGGGTATGTTTTAATGATACGAATTATAGAATTAGATAAAATTACTGAAAGCCCCAGGACTATACTGGCAAAGAGAACAAAGATGACAGAACAGACTTCAATTGACCATAACGAAACAGACGACTGCAGAATACTTACTGGTTTCATTTCTGAGCTTGAAAAAAGTAACTACCTCAAGCAAAAGAACGTGATTTAGAGAGATGAAAGACATCTCTACAGGGAAAAAGAAATAATGTTCTATTAGATTTTTAAAAGGACTTAGGAAACTAGGAGAGACAAGCTAAATGGTTAAAATTGACTTAGAAAAACTGCAAAATGTTTTGATTTTGCAGAGCATTTTAGCACTCAAACTTGCAGAACTTGACTGGTTCACTATTTTATTTAATAATTGAAAATGCTCACAAACGGCATTAGAATCAATGATTTATTTTTTACAATTTTAATGATGAATGCAAACTTAGGAGAAAGAGAACACTTAAATAGATCTATCTGCCTCCCAAAAGGAAAGGAGCAAATGTCGTACGCTTTATTCTAATAATTTTTTTAAAAAGCATGAAATTTTTTTAAAAAAAAAACCAAATAATATTTAGGATATGTAATCAAGTTTATAATTTAAAGGAACTGTGTGCTCCATCTCATGGATATAATTAGTGTCAAATTCTAGTGTGGCTACTTCTCAGTTATGTGGTCTTGGCCAAATTATTCACCTTCCTGCACCTTGGTTTTCTCATATATAAAGTGGGTCGAAGAATTCATTCCTCATAGAATTACGATAAGGATTTAATGAGATAGTGGATAGGAAGGGCCTAAAAGAGAGTGTGGAATATAATTAAGGGGTTTATCATTGTAATAATTCTTCTTTCTCACCATTATGATTATTAGTCTTTTGACAACACGGATAACCATCTCTTAATTTATTTCTTTAGCTTGAATTTTTATATAGTTTTTAAAATGGGATATTACTAAGTAGTATTCTTTTCCCCCTAAATTAAGCATTTTCCCTAAGTTAAATATTCTCTTATTTCTCTGCAGAAGACCACTTAGAAAGAGACTCTTCTATTGTGAATTATTAGATTCCTGTTGTTTAACTCATGCACAGAATACTGCTATTTAAATACTAGCTGACCTAACAAGGTTAGACAGAATATAAGAAAGGAATGGTCAGTTTGTCATTATGGATGATAGATTGATGACATCTTAATTTTTTGTGAGATTTTCAGGAATCTGAACTTTCTGAAAAATCTGTACGTTGTACACACACACATAAACAGTCTTATCAATCCTGCTCACATTTTTGTCAGAGTCCCCACACGGGTAAGACTCAAGGTACAAAGAGTTTGCAACATATACTACTGGATCCTTACAACATATACTCATCCCACAACATCAAACCAGAGAGCTGAAGCTAAGAATACTCATCCCAGTCAAAAAATTCACCATTCTGCCAAGAGAACAAATACTCTTAGCCACATTACCACTTCCAGTTCTAATATCAAAGCAAGAATTCCTTTACTTTTTCCATGTTATGTTCACCCATGATGAACATATAAGAAACCTGCTTCTCTGAAAGGTTTAGGAAGTGACTTACCCATACAGAAGCCTTGCTAGGGCCCAAAGGATTCCTGGCATAATAAGTTATCACTTTTATAAGCATCCTTCTGCTTACCACAAGCTGGAAAGCCGCATTGTGGCAACCTTCTCCTGAAGCTCAACTTTTTGGTGACTACTAGAGGGAGGATGACCAGCCGAGCGGGCAGAGTCACATCTTTGCCCCTGGGCTGCAGGGGCATGAGATGTGGCTCTTCATTTCTATGCTGTTCAAAGCGTGCACATCTATCCCACTAGCCAGTACGAGGTCCTGCCTAGGAAAGGCATGGAGGATTCCAGAGGCTTTTCCCAGGAAGAAGACCTGAGTCTGAATTGCTGTTAAACATCCTCTTTAACTCTCCAGGGCTGAGTTTTAGGTATTCTAATTTATTCTGGGAAAAATTTCACTTTATGGAAATAACCCAAAGGGCTGACAGATGTACCTAATGATCATGATGGTTGCCCCCTGGTAAAGTTGGAATGTCAGAACTCGGGCTTGTATGTAGCAAAAGCAGCTTTGCATCAACCTCTATTGGATCTGGTGGGTTTCCGACCACAACGATCCCACTTGGGGAAGCATGTAATCCTGGGCACATTGTGTATCAATGGGAATAAGTGAAATAATATATTATTTATAAAATTAGGGTCTGTTTCTCTGCTTTTATTAGAACTCAGAGACCCTGAAGGTGAATTAAATCATCTTTAGGCTCTCTAAGAAGGCTGGCCACGTGTCGTGCTGAATGCTGAATCTATGTTCTGGTGACTTTATGGGTCACTTCTGTTATATACTAGAAAACTCCAGAAGAACTGAATTGTTGCGTCCTTCATGGAAATCTACAGTGGTTTCTATGAGTCAGTGAGTGGGGAAAGGAAGGGAAAATAATTCTATTGGGTAACCTTATAAAATACTTAATGCTCTTCAATTTAAAAGATATTTAGAGAGTATGACTGTGCTAAGATTTAGGGGGTTGTAAAAGAAAAAAACAACAAAAAACAAAACAAAACAAAAACCTAGCAAAACAAAAAAAAACCTGAAAACAAAGTCTCAAATGACAAACTAAGCAAAATAAGATTCCTACCTCTTGAGCTCATCTTTTATGGCTGAAACTGGCATATCCACAAATAATTAATAACAGTTTTATCACTTATTGCACACTTCATAAGTACCAGGCTCTGTGTTATGTGTTTTACATCTTAAACAAATGTAATTCTTAAAATAGCCCAATGAGCTAGATGCTGTTATTACTGCTATTTATAGATAAGGAAAGAGAAAGAGGAGGGATCCATAGCTTGTAGCTTGTTCAAAGTCACAGAACTGGTAAGCAGTGGAGCTATAATTCAAACCTGGGCTGTCTGCTCAAACAGTCAAGCTATTTACAACTTCTCCAATTAAAGTGTGAGTGAGTACTATAATTAAGCTCTTATAAACAAGGGAAATAGAAGAGGTAGAATAGGCACTGGATTTTGAAAAATAAGTAAGACACTGACAGTAGCGCATTAGGGAAAAGAACATTCTAAGCAGAGGTGACAGCGGGGAGGGGTTGCAGGGCATGGCTGAAGAGATGGCAATGCCAAGTGCTGGGGTGAGAAAGATGGTCCAGGTAGGCTGTGTTTATCTAGACCGTGAAGATCCTGAGTGGTTCCAGAGTGAAGAAATATGGTCCCTTTCTCCTCCCCTCTTTTGAAATGTAATAGATTATGCTAATGAGCAAGCTTTTGCGGAGGGAAATGGCAGAAGGACACTTGCAGGGACTCAGAAGAAAGAAAGGGTGTTTGATGGGCAAACGGGGAGTCAAGGGACTCACCCTTGGCTCTGGCTCCTGCTTCCTTTCCAAGTCTCCCAAGGGAGGAGAGGTTGACCTTGTGGTACAACGGCGGCACTCTACTCTACCGCAGCAAACAGTTTGGGAAACCAGCTTTGACCAACTGGTAGAGTTATTTCTGAGGTGATATTTAGAAGGTTCTTGGGCTGAATTCAGGCTCAGGTAGGTTTTAATCACTTGGCAATGTCTGCCATGGGGCAGAATAGGACATGCTCACATGAGCACAGCAAATGTGTTATCTCTGTTCTGGATGACGGCTACAGCATGAAACCTTCCTTTCTGCTCAAAAGTCTACGTTCTGTGAAGACCAGCCATCCACGACCTTTGAGTTTGCACACAGTACTCTTAAAAAAGGCCATATTTGTTTAATTGTACTCTGTCCTTTTTCATTGCTTACAGTTCTAAACACATTTCTGATTTGTTTCAGAGAAAGGGAACTTGTTTAAATGATCCAGCAATGAGCATTCTGAAGACAAAAAATTAAATGGTATGAGATGTGCTATCGAGGAACACTGACCTTTTTTGCTCCTTGTTCTTCTTCCACACCATCTCCTATAACGACGTACACCACTTTTCTTCCAAACCTTTGAATTATCCTCTCAAAACAGCTTTCCTTTCCTAATACATAAAAATAAATTATAAAAGTGTAAAGTTTGGATAACTCAGTGCTATAGCGCTTGAACTTTTTATACAAAATACTTCCTTTATGCTTCTGATTCAACTCTATCCTACTTATACAAACTGGAAAAGAGTGCTTACAGATGCCATTGGGTAGAATGTGGAACAACAAGGTAAATTACAAATTGTAAATTATCCATGTGGTGACTTGTCCCTTGGAAATTATCAATTTTATTTTTTATTTTTTAAAGATTATTTTTTATTTATTTTTGCGAGGGAGAGAGAGAGAGAGCATATGTATGTGAGCATGAGCAGGGGGGTTGGGGGGTAGGGGGGACAGGGGGAGAAGCAGGCTTCCTGCTGAGCAGAGAGTCTGCTTTGGGTCTCCATCCCAGGACCCTGGGATCATGACCTGAGCTGAAGGCAGATGCTTAACTAACTGAGCCACCGAGAAATTGTCAATTTTAATATTTTTTTCCTAAGGGCTCATTTATTAAAAAGTGGGATCTAGTCGATCATAGTATAGCATTTGGGAAAAAAATAATGTTTTGCAGCAGTACTTTTTTTTCCTACCAGCTGAGACTTAATGAAGGCATGCAATTCTGGCAACCTCCCTGAACTTTATTTAAAAAATGTTTCACGATATACCAAACTCTGAAAATAATATCTGATCCCACATCTATTGGGAAGGATGAAAGAAACTGACTGGTTTTGTTATAGCAGGAGAAATCAAACAATGGAATCTTTTTATTCATTTGTTTTCCAGTTGGGAGTCTATCTGAATGAAAGACCACTGCCCCCAGCCCCCGCCAAACCTAATGTGTTTACTTGAAATCTTTTGGTAAAACTGTTTCTGAAATAAATGTCAGGTAATTTGGGGCACTCCTACCCAGGCATCTAATGTCCAGTAAAGCACCTTCCTAGAGGAAAAACGGGATAGAGGTAACAGAATACCTTTATCTAATCTTTCCCAAGTCAAGACTTGGTTTGGGCTCTCTGGGGGCCCATCCCTACAGTTAACACAGCCACTGTTGCTCCTTTAGAGAAGAAACTGCTGTTCCAAGTCCTGGGCTGCCAACAGGACCATTTTAATGGACAATGGGATAGTTTATAGTTTTCAAATGTAAATGACTGAGCAGGCCGCATCTCTTTCAAATAAGGATCAGATATACTCATGAACAAATTGCTTGTTTGCTTAAACAAATGTATGCTTTATATTTGTATTTTGCACTAAAATCTCTGGTTTGCATCTGACAGAATGAAATCTGGCTAGCCTTATTCAAAGGATGTAATTTCAATGCTTCTTTAGTTGCCCACTAAACTGTGAAATATTAAATCACTTTAAGAAACAAATACAAAGGGTAGTTTCCACTGCAAAAATATACAATCAAAAATTCAGATGTCATGAAAGTTTTTTCCTCCTTAGAGGGAAATGTTTATGTGTTTTTGCCAAGTTTCCCTTTCATGGGAAAAGGAAGGTAAACTCAATGTTATTTAAAGGTGAGGCTGTGGTAGACAAAAAAATTTCTCACCTATATCCTATCTCACCTATATCCTATAGGCTTCACTGTAAAGTCTGAGTCACATAGATTCTTCCATAATAAAGACTGAGAAACTGAAGCTGACTTTTAGAAGCTAATGAGAGATCCTACACGAAATTTTCATTTTGATGAATCCATTTTATCTGGAAGAACATCATAGCCCTGCTAACAACGAGATACCAGTTATCTCCTTCAATTACTGCCACTTGCCTAATAGGAAGGTTCCTGGGTTTTCTGCATCGACTCCCAAATTATAGCTCATTTGATAGCAAAATTAGCAAAACTATAGGGGTTTCAATCTGTACTTTTCTTATTCTTATTTTTTATTTTTGAGAGCAAGAGAGTATGTGCCTGGGGGGGGGGGGGCAAAGGAGAAGAAGAGGGAAAGAGAGAATCTTAAACAGGCTCCATGCCTGGCCCAGAGCCCAATATGGGGCTTGATCCTGGGACATTGGGGTCACGACCTGAGCCAAAATCGAGTCGGACACTTAACTGATTGAGCCACCACCAAGGTGCCCCATTTACTTTTCTTCTTAAAAATACCACAGAAAAGTGGTTCTACCTCTGGTTTTGAGGTAATTTCTACCACCTTTTTTAATCCTCATTTTTAATTCTGTATTGATAAAAATTAAAGTTCAGTATCATAAAATACCCATTAAAATACCTATTATACACTTGTTATAATTTTCTATTATCCAAATATTTTCAAATTATTTAAATTTTTTGGGATTAAAGTTCAACGCTCATGACGTGTAATACACTACTTGTTCTTTCCTTCTGGGGCGTTAAGCATTATCCTTTCCATTCTATAAACATTTTTGGAAATTGTTCTTTCATGGGCTGATAAATGTTTACCATGGACTCCTGTTTATAAAACACAATATGATTCCTCTTTATTGTTATGGATAACATAAATATCTGACTTAATGTAAACAGTTATTTTTACGGACTTGAGAACATATAAAATCTGGTTATATTGATTGGGCTACCAGTAATTCTATTTGGAACATTCTTTTCTCTTAGTCTCTTTTCTTTTCTTTTTAAAAAATTTTATTTATTTATTTGAGAAAGAGAGAGAGAGAGAGAGAGAGAGAGAAAAGCGTCGGGGAGGATCAGAGGGAGAAGCCGACTCCCATTCAGCAGGACTCTATCCCAGGACTCTAGGATCATGACCTGAGCCAAAAAAAAAAAGGCAAACACTTAACTTACTGAGCCACCCAGGTGTCCCTTTCCTTTCTAAATATTTTCTAGCATTCTGTTCTTAGTGCTTTTCAGGAGGCATCAGTCATTCTCCAACTCCAGCTATTTCCAACTTGACAGGCCTATGTGAATATCAGAGGGTCTTCACACTCAACATTGATAAAATCTCTTATCTTTCCCATGACACCTGATTTTCCCCATCAGTTAAATGTGGCAGTACTGACCCAGTATTTAAGTAAAACCTCTGTGTCAATCTTCTTCAGAATAAACAACCGTTTACTCATCCATTTTATTGAACAGACATTTACTGAGCACCTAGTATGTGCTGGGCACTATAGCCACAATGATGAGCAACACAGACAGAATCAGTTATCAAGGATATTACAGTTTGATAGGAAAGTCAGACTATGAACAAATAATTATAAAAGTAATTCTTTAGCAAATATTTAGTAAATGCTTTAAAAAAAAAGTACTGAAAGTATACAAGTGTAGTTAGATGGAGACTAGAATTTTATTTTTGCCCTTTTTTCTTTTAGAATTGAGCAGCCAGAAACAATCTTCTTCCCACCTACTAGGATCCTCATCCCCCTTCCCCAGGACTCACTAAAATAATATCTCATTAGGGTGATAAACAAGGCCACATACGTCTAGACCTAAGTCTCTACCTTTCCAGCTTCAGCTTCGATGAGCCAGGATCTTTCAGTCCTTTAGCAGGGAACATGTTTTAATGTCTCTGTCCCTTTGCTCTCACTAGCCCATCTGCCTATTAACTCTTTATTTTTTTTTTTAAAGATTTTATTTATTTATTTGACTGAGAGAGATCACAAGTAGGCAGAGAAGCAGGCTGAGAGAGAGGAGGAAGCAGGTTCCCTGCTGAGCAGAGAGCCTGATGTGGGGCTCGATCCCAGGACCCTGGGGTCATGGCCTGAGCCGAAGGCAGAGGCTTTAACCCACTGAGCCACCCAGGCGCCCCTGCCTATTAACTCTTATGTATACCTCTATACTCAGCTCAAATACCATTTTTTCCTTTTAGTGTTCACTTTATGCTTTCTGCCTCCTCCTGGGTGGGAATGAATGTTTCCTCGTTCAAGAGCATATTCAGGCATTTAGTGGTAGAGAGCTCCCTAGGTTACAGAAAGGAGTCTGGACCCTGGAATCAGACCTAGCTTGACCCTTACCTTTACCAGCTGTTAACTTGGACAATTAAGTCTCTGATATTTAGTGTCCTCATTTGTAAAATGTAAAGGTTATGAAGATTGATTTTAGTATGTAAAATGCTTAGTATAGTTCTGGACATCTGCTAAATATGTGATAACTGCTCATTTACATACTTCTTTGTCATATTATAGTTATTTAGATGTCTGCTTCTCCCACTAGATGGTGAATCAAATTTCACACTAGTCATCTTTCTCCAACTATGATTACTTCTTTCAAAAACTTAATTTTTTTGGTATCCCTGTAACAAAAATGAGAACTTGATTGTTTATACATGTTGAATTAAAATAAAGCCAAAAAAAAAAAAAAAGATGGTTCCAGTGATAATAATTTAAAGAAAGCTATTAGAATTGTTTCAGTTATACTTTGTAAATCTCCATATTATTATTTGTTTTAGCTTATTAGATATTTTTGGTGATGTTATCTAAAACACAAATAAGGTAATAATCCAGAACTGATGCTCAAGTGAGAGTGGCTAAAATGCATAGGCCTTTTTTTTTTTTTTTTTTTTTTAAGATTTTATTTATTTTAGAGAGAGAAAACGTGAGAGGGGAGAGGTAGGAAGGAGAGCAGACTCCCTGCAGAGCAGGGAGCCCAATGTGGAACCCAGTCCTGGCACTCCAGGACCATGACCTGAGCCGAAGGCAGTTGCTTAACCGACGGAGCCACCCAGGCGCCCTAAAATGCATAGGTCTTAATGTTAACCAGTAGAGTAATATTTTTTGAATTAAGCTGCATGGCTTATGATTTATATTTCTTTTGATGTCTAAAGCCAATTCCAACAATTCCAACAACAAAATTACACTGTCCCTCTAGTTTTCTGACGCCTAGTATAATGAAAAATGTCCCATTTTGTTTTACACATTCACTTCTACTTGCCTGAAGAGAAAGAGTCAGGTATAAAACAAAACGAAAGCAGCTCACCTATTTTTGTTGCACTGTAAATATTTTCTATTGGAAATACAATCCCTAATCCATATAACAGAACTTTCGCCAACGCTGGGATAAGTTGAGTAGTTGTGACTAAAATATTCACACAATTCGTCCTGCGAGAACCAAAAAGAAAAAAAAAAAAGAAAGAAAAGAAAACTGATGAAAAATGAATCTCCAAAATGAACAAATATGAGGAAAGGCTGTTTTCCAGCAAAAGCATCATGGAGGGACTTGGGGACAGCCTACCGGGAGTGAATGAGCGTGAGTGCTTTCAGGGCCAGTGTCAACCAGGAGTCCGTCAGGGCTTCAATTTCGGCCCTCAGCTGTAGCCAGGCTTCCCTCTTGGCTGGACCAAGCAGGCCTGTGGATTTAAAAGCACATGAGTTCCTTCGTTACCAGTGTGTCTAGACAACTTTATAAATAATAAATATTTACTACTACTCATCCTCAAGCTTTATAGCATATCAGATAATTTTTCACATATTAGCATCCATTTGACACATATTTATTTAGTACTGTAGGAAACAACTGTTGATTTTGCATTCCTTGCATCCTGGTTATAGAAGTCATCTCCTCTTTTTGATGGGTCTGTTCCCACCATTCCTCAATCCTGGAGCCTGGATAGAGCCAACCCTACCCTTGGGCTCCCAGGGCAGGTGTATGATTGCAGCTTGGCCAGAGTGAATCAGTCTTGGAACTTTTCCTGAATCTACTAGGAAAGGTATTTTTCTACCCCGCCAAAGTGCTAAACTCACAGAATATAAACTTGAATCTGTCAATGGTCGGGCACCTATGTCACCTTACAGGAGGGACTGATCCACAAAAACTCCTACCCAAAGGGAAGCCTAGGCAGGAGATTCTGGATGTCATCTTTTTAAGCATGTGGATTTAGTCATGCTGGAAACCAAGACATCCCCAAACTTTTCATTATTAAGTCAACATATTCCCTTGTAAGCTCAAGCTATTTTGAAACACAGTTGAATGAGCTTTACAGTCCATCTTAAGTGTTTTAGCCAAAGGTGGTTAATCCCACATCTCCTTGGAAGGACAAATGAGTATCAGAAAGGTCAAGAAACTGACTCTAGGTCCCCCCCACTACAAAGTAATGGAGCCAGGACTAGATTAGGCTAGCCAGGGTGGCTGGTTCAAGTTCAATATTCCTGTCACTAAATCACAATCGAATAATCACGGGTCAGATGAAACCATTCTAAAAAAGCTAGGACATTAAAAAAAAACAAAAACAAAAAACATGATGTGTTAAGTGTGTGTGGTACTTGGAGAATTTTTCCTAGACTATCTCAATAACCTGGTAAGATACTGGGAGTAGTTACTTGCCTCCAACGTTATTTTTGTAGGTATTGTAGATCTCTTTTACCCGTCTGTAGCGGAAAGCCAATTTTCTCATCCAGTCTACGCCACCTCGCACACCGGTTGCCAAGCATAAATTAGCACTGGTGGCTGCAGCAGGAAAGCCATCTGTTCCAAAGTTATATGTGCTATTTAGATGCAAGAAAAGCCCAATGTTAACCAAACAGAAAGTTCATCTTCATTAGCTGAGCCATTAAACTATAAATTGGAGAAAATCACTTCACATTTCAACATGCTCACCTTAGGTCTTGCCCATTATCATCTGAAGACACATCATCTATATGAACTTGGTCACATTCCTAAAATGCAATTAAAATGAGACAGGTTCATTCTCGAGGAGCATCTTCTTTTTGTTGTTGTTGTTGTTTTTTTTTTTTTGAACAATCACACACAACTGTTTAAACCCCCCCCCCCTAACTTAAATTGGACTATTTTTCCACAATGTCAATCAGTAGGGATCAGTCTTGTGAAGTTGATATTTTTACCTACTCCAGCCCTCTTTTAACATAAAAAATGAGCAATGTCATTAAGGACTACCGTTATTCAGCTTCAGAGAACACATTTTTGTGTTCAGAAAGGAAAGTGATTGAAAACAATTAGCATATGTGTTCCATAAACCTCAGGTACCTGAAGACATCACGCTGCTCAAAGCGGATTCAGTCAGTGCCCAGGCATAACTGAAACCAGACATTTCAGTAAATGTAACATGCTAGAAAAATTAAACCTGATGCTAACTGCCAATGAAATTATGACCTCTGATTGCTGTTGAGCCACACACCAACAGAGCCTGAGGCCAGTGGGCTGAGGAGCCCAGACGAAAAAATCTGTTACTGGTTTGCCATTGATTTGAGAGATGTGAGTTTTATTCTTTGTGTGTGTGTGTGTGTGTGTGTGTGTATGTGTGTAGGAGGAAGAAAGCATGGGAGGCTTCAAAACCCAAATAAAAACAATCAAACCATGCAGTGTTTTTTACTTTTTTTTCTTTAACTGTTTCACTATTATATATTCCTTTTAAGTGTTGGATTTATGGATTTATTATAGAATGAAGTTGTGGGAACAGACCCGATTTTTAAATCCCCAAACCACGTGTAAACTGTTCAGAAGAGGAAGCTGTGATTTTGGAATACAGCTCTGCGAGACTGAGCTGATGATTATGCACCTGTTTGCATATGAGCACCCCAACATCCCACCGTGATATCTCACAGCTGTGTAAGGAGCAGACAGGTAAACAGTTGTTGAACGAATGACAGCATACTAATCTGGAGACACACAACGAGGTCTCCCACCGATAGACAAGGCACCCATACGTGGTGTGCTTTAATACTTCAGTCATGATTTATTACAGACAGGCTCCAAACACCCCGGAGCCCTTCATCGTACTTAATTTTGTTAAAAGTTTGAATTTAAAAATATTATTAAAAGATGTCCAGGTATGTACACTGTATTTTAAAAGTTTCTCTTGACTAAAGTGCTGGTTGTATTTCCTGTATAATTTTGTAAAATCTAGTCTATTTGTCTAGTGCTCAACATACAATTTGTATAAGAGACAACAGACATAAAGCACGACAGTAATACAAGGTGTATTTTTATGTTGCGGGTTCCTTCTGAACAAATTTTTTTCTCTCCACGGATTTGTGAGGAAGGGAGCAAGAGATAGAAGGGGAAAGAAACTCAAACCAGCTGTTGCTTAACAGAATTAAAATCATGACCCCCCAACCTCTTCTCTAAAGCATCTACTTTCCAGGCAACCGCCTCCCAGCAAGCAGCAAGTTCCAAGGAGGAAAAGACTTTGACCTTGTAACCCTCCCCTGCTCTCCTGAGGTCCATAACCTCAGATAAGAAAGAGGAAAAGCCAGTCTAGGAGGCCGCACATGTGGGCTATGAATTTAACGTTTTAAAAAACAGGTCATTCCTGGAAAACATGTTGGAGGACTTCTCAGAGTTATTAATTTAATCACACTTCAAAAGATGAATGATAGTTGTGTTTCCTCAACAAGGTACTTATCCCAGGTTTAAACAGTGACTAAATCATGTGTAGACACTTCTGCCACTTATCCAGTCCAAAATACATTTTTGATGTTGTTGATAAACAACTCTTCCGGGGGGCATGGTGAGTGTACAAAACAGATGAGAAAACCAAGACAAACCAAAAAAAGTGTATTGCAAACCACCGCCCCCAAACAAAGACAAAAACAAAAACAGAAAAACTCAAAAAGCCGGAGCGCCACCATGGAAATTTTCTCTCTTTGGGGAGAACCAGGAGGTGGAAAGTGAGGAAGTCCAAGAGGAAAAGCTATGTTAAAAAAGGGTTTAATTCAATGAATCACACCAAAGCTGACTTACAAGTTACTCAGTTAACTCTAGGGGTGGGGAGAATTCCTTGGGAAGGCAGGGTGTTAAGAGGCTTTTCTTAAATGAATGCAGTTGTAAATCTCCATGACTAACAGAGAAGCCAGTTATCTTCCAGTGCTGTTAATGACTCCATTGTTGCTATTGTCCTCTCACATCCTGTATTTGTTTTCTCCCAGAGCTTTATCCAAGTCTTTTTGTTCCCAGGGCTGAGGCTCTCCTTTGAAGGATGGTTCAGGATCCCGGTTAGCTCTAATTGAGTGTCAACAACTTTGAGCTTCTACCTGCAGACTCCACTCACTTCTCAGAGATCGGATCAACTATGGTGTGTTGGCAACAAAGAAATTGTCATTCTTTATCAGGAGAGGTGTTTTGTAGAACGATTTTCAGGAAAATAGATGCAGCCATCGGGAGCCTTTTTTAAAGGGCCTAATTAGCACCCCAGGAATAGAAAGTTTAGAAACCATGAAAATGTCCAAGTACAATATGTTTTCAGAACTGTCCGTGTCATTTAATGACAGAAAACTATTATGCTACACAAACTTTGGGTAGATAAGATACATACTAAAGGTCCATTCACTGAGTCTTGGTGTGAGCTTCTACATCTTGGTGAAACTGTCTCAGGAAATAGGTTTTATTTTGATGAGAAACTATATTACTATCTTGATGTTTGCCTATTAACATTTTTAATTCCTCAAAGAACAGAGAATATGAAAATACAGAAGTATCTCGATACATGTGGAATGTATAAACCTTTCTAAGAAGTGCATCTACTCTCAAATTAGAAACTGCAGTTCCCTGCATCCTGATCTGAAATTCTTTATCTGCTGGGATGAGTCTCTCCTCCCCCACTTTTCTTTGGAAACTATCTTTCACTCGTCCTCTTAAGAGTCTAATTTTAGGTTTTCATGTTTGCTTTCTGGACTTTGTTGTTTTAGTGTCTAAATTTGTTTTAAACTCAGAAAATCAGATAATTGAAGGAGGGGAGCGGGTGTTCTGGATTCACTGACACAACATGGCAAAATTTAAAGCCTCCTGGATGAATCCATAGACACAGATAACAAGAATGAAAGCTTTCCATATTTCTAGGCATCAAGACATAGCCCTAAAAACCCTATTTTACTGCTTAATAAACAGAGTTTAGAACATGTAGAATGCAATAGGAAAAGAAAGTTTTTCTTCCAAAAAGACTGAATATGTTGAAGACGTATTTTTGAAATAAACCACCAAAAAGTCCACGACAGGGTTTTAAGGCACTGAAGTCATTACTGAGGCCAAGTCTTTGGCTAGCATTCCCATGTCTCAGGCCCACCACAGCCAGGTCAGCCAGTTTAGCAGGTTTTATGCATTAATATGCCCTGTTGAGATTGGAAATGCCCCAGGTAGCCCTGCTATGTCTGGGGATCTGGCTGGGGTCCTCATCTGGGGAGGAAGTACTGCTTCTCAGGACGCCACACTCAACACACAACTGAGCTGGCTAATGGTTGCCTTAGCTTAGAAAAGTGGTCATTTATTCATTCACGTGTCCTCTTATTTATTAAGGGGCTACTATGTTCTGGATGCTAATGATGCAGCATTTAACAGACAAAAACCCTTACCATCTTGGAATTAACATTCTAGTCGGGCCAAACAAGAAAATATGCAAAATGTGTATTATGTTAGATGCTGATAACTGTTAAGGAGGAAAAAAAGAGCAGGCAAGGGAATGATGCAATGCTGTGTGAGGTCTGGGGAATGGCTCTGCAGGCCAAGGATCGAGTAGGTTCAAGGGTCCTGAGGCAGGAGAACCCTGTGTGCTGGAGGATGAAGCAGGAAGGAGGCACTAGGACGAGATCAGCCATCAGCTGGGAAGAGTTATAAGGGCTCGCAGGTGACGGGAAGGTGCTACTGGAAGTAGCATCCAGTTTTCAGCCCCTGCCCTCAAGGCGCATACAGTTTAGTCAGAAAGACAGAAGTTAATTAACTCCATGGGTGATAAATTACAATGGGAGTAGATGCTCCCAACTGCCTTGAGGAGCATTCAAAGGAACATCCTCTTGTTGAATGGCTGAATTCTATTTGGTCTAAAAGAGCTTCCAGGTCTGAAAAACTTAATTGTGTTTTGCTAGATTGGGGAGGGACAGCACCGCCCACCGTTTATCCTCGGTGCTTTTGTGATGAAAGCAATCAAGAGATCAACGGCAGACTCAGACTGGAGATGGTTCACAGTCAGTGAAGCTGTGGTAACCGAAACAAAACATAGCTTTTTGATCCCAGACTGTGGACGCCAGACCGCGACTTATGGTGGTGGTGAGGAGGGGGTGGGGGAAGGTGGCAGTTGTTGGGCAAGCCGTCCTTCTCTCTAGGAAATAGCCCAGACTTCTTTCGCAGACATGCAGGGAACTCTATGGAGTTAGCAAGCAGGTCCCCTTCCCTTAGGGGCTGGTTTTTGTTACCCTCTCAGTTACAGATTTGAAATTTGCTATGGCAGCTGGCAAGGGATCAAGAGGCGGGAAAAAGTTGTTTTTTGATAATGGCTTTTCAACGGGAGGTCAAAATCAGCAACACTTTTGCATACAGAGCTCTGTATCAAGTCAGTGATGGAGAAATATATAATTAACATTTTTATTTCATCATTTTGCATATACACTCACATAACACAAATTCTCAGAAAGAGTCAGGGCCAGTGCTAGGCCAAGTAGTGATTATCCTTCACAAGGAGAATTTTACAATTAATTACCAAATTTAGATTACTGCTAAAGCAACTGGAGGTTGGCCTCTCCCTTTTCGGAAATCCTAAAGCACCAGGGATACAAGAGCTATTGAGGGCACTTGATTAAATGTCCTATTTTGACACTTGGTATCCCTTGAGGAGGAATGACACTTGGTATCCCTTGAGTAGTATATTCCTCCCTCCCCAAGGGGGTGGCAAACTACTCAATAAGTCATTTCTTACACTTCTGTGGAGATCTTGTGGAGGCAGGCACACTGTTTCTCTCCCTCACACACATTCCTCCTTCTTGTTGAGCTGAATTAGGGTCACCAATTTATGGTCAAAGTGGATTAGTATGTAATGGTATAACCCATTTCACAGATACAAAACATGAAGACTCAGGAAAGTTAAATAAGGTAAAGTGCCAAGACACTTTGCCTTTGACCCCTAACTCATGGTCTCTTCCCTCACCCATTTCACACGATGCCCACAACTGCCGCCATCTAGATCCTTTGTGGCTTGTGAGTCGTTTGGAGCCCAGGAGACATCAGGCACAAAACATATCCTCGCCTTGGCCTGCCCCCCTCCTGCTGTGCCCCAGTGTCTGTCACCACGGCCTTCTCTCCCAGCCTGGAGCTCAGATGGGAGTCCTCCATCCATCTCACAGTGGGCCCTCCAATGCCTGGCCCTTCAGAGGGAAATCATCCTGGAAGGAGAGCCACTGTGGGCACTGGGACTTTACCAGGGGTGGAGGGTACAGAGAACGACTGTGGGTGGTGAGAGCATAGGTGTTAGAAATGACTTTCACATATCGCATCCTAAGGAGGAGGCTGGAGGCCCAGGAAGAAGGATCTGGCCAAGCAGATGGCAACAATCAGAGGCGCAGTGTTGAGCCCACAGGTGCAACACCTGTGTAGAACCTCTGTTCCACATGACAGGATTCTATGATCATCTCACCCATAAACACCACAAACCAAATGACCAGAAGTTTACCTTCACCCGTCTTCCCTTTAGGTTCCAAGGCCTGTGCTTTGCAGAGGAGTAAAATAAATAAAATTAACCGGCTTTGGTTACTACTGGCCCTCCGCTAGTAGACATCTAAGCGCTTACGGGCTGGATCTCAAATGCTGACATGGATGGCTGGGGAAAATTGCCAGCACATGGAGCAGCTGAATACCAGCCGTGGTGTTGGGACTATGAAGAAAGCCACATGGGGTACGATCTCATAGCCATGCGGCAAAGGCACATTCCCTCTCAGAACTCTGGCTGCACTGTTATTCTGCCTTTTTGGTCCTTTCTGTCATTATTTTTGGCACTGCAACTCAAGCTGACCTTTTTCTGATCCATCATCATCTCTGGCCTTCCAGGGCCGGGCCACAGACATGTTCTTTTGGACCAAGCCCCAGGAATAACTCCGATTTTGTACAGGGGCTCATATGCAAAATATTAAGTTATGGCAGAATTTTTCTGCAAATATTTATTCTGCTTTGATACCGTAGTGGTTGTACTTTTCCTCCAAGCCTTTCACTTGTGCCATAATTATGTAAAAAAACCCATACCATTCAAGTTAGTTTAGGAAAATTAATAAAAAGAATTAAGACAGTTACAATGGGGCTTATTATCTATGCCAAGCAGTGATGTAATCGCCAGCCTGTTCAGGAACTATACCTCTGTACACGACACTAGAAACATAAACTCCAAGTACACCTAAAGTCTTTGAATAAACAGAGACTCTAAGAAGACTTTGAGGTAGACTGCGTGTTATGAAAGGGAACAATATAAACATGTTACAAACACATCTTTGGAGAAGTTGAGTTACACAAGCCTAAATTCTGCCGACCGAGGCTCTACTCGCTCCGTTTTCCAAATTTACCATGAGGAAACTAACACCATACCACCAACTAATTGTTTCAATACCATCCTCTACAAAGTAAAAATGAAAGGAAAAAGAGAGTCACTAGAGAATGAGCTATTTTCATTGTGTCTGTGTATCAGTGTGCCCACGGAGACCAGCTGGAGCTGGCCGAAGCAGAGGAAATGATTGGGGGTCCTCCGTCCCCTCCTGTCATCAAGCCATTATGTCTACTGTGCCCTCCTCCCCACTGAACAATACAGATACTCTCTCAGTACCTTAGACATCCACAAGTGACTAAAAAGAAGTTTTCCTCATATTTCCATACACGAAAATATTTAATTATACGGAGTACATAAGTATGTCTAGTACTTTAGAGACAAACACACAAATTGTCTGAATGCTTTGACTAGTGATCAGCAGTGCTTTAAAAAGAAAAAGGTTGGGGGAGGGATGAGCCCTCCCCCTGTGGGTCCTCTCACAGAAAGTCTAAATTATACAGATGGCCTTACAGGGTGACCAGTATTTGAGGGACAGAGGTCTAAGGGAGAGATTTTCAGAGTGGCTTTTGGAGATAGAACTCCTCACTGCCTCTATATTTTTACAATTTTTCTGGGAAAATAAGGTTAAATGGATCATCCTAGAGATCCTCTGTGATTCAGAAGTTGAGGGGGGAGGAGGTGGTCTAGAAACAAACCGACCTGATGGCAGAGATGTGAAGAATGCTGCTTCTAATTCACGGACAATTGGAATGAGTTTGTTAGTCTCTGTAGTGAAGAAATTCTGTCCATGAGTTAGTCACTTTGCAAAAGCCAGGTTTTTACTTGTACATTTCTTTCTATTACAGGGAGACTGTCCAGTCAATGTACTGTTCTGCTTACTGGTGTGGAATAATATGATTGCAGTATGTTTTCTAAAGGTGTGTCAAAGCCCTCACTGCACTTTCAAACAGACACGCTGAAGACCTCACATGCTACTGTGCCCTTGTGTTTGCCATCCACGACTGGATGCGAGTCTGAGGCAAGGCCAAGTGCAAAGGGAGTGTGCCATTCGCAGCCCTGCAGCCCCACGCACGGCTGGCCAGGACCCATCATGCCTTGTGACCCTCCTGTTTCCCTTGCTTTCCCACGGCAACACTTTCTTGCAAAAGAAAAGGGTGCATGGCTAAGGCACAGGAGTCTTTGGAAATTGGCCTCATTCTGTTTGACAATTTCGGGAAATGCAAGTTATTGAACTAGAACATACCTGGACAAGCGCATCTTTAAGTGCTCACTCTAGATTATCCACTCAGCACATCATAGGCGTCAATGTATAGTCTAAGTCAGTATCTAAATATCTCTATTTGCTCTGACAGGCAGAGGACACAGCCATAGCAGCCAACGGGGGAAAAAGACAGAATTTCAAATCTCAGAAACCAGTAAGAGGCATTCTAACATCTGTTTTTGAGATTTGGTCATAAGGTGCAACTTGCAGAGATATACGTGGCTTTTAATTCCTGTGTCTTACTTACAAAAACAGTATTTTAATATATTTAATTTTACAATATCCTGTTGAGGTTATCAGAACAAGAGAGAGATTTTTACTAATATCATGTTTATGTTTGCTAGGAGACCTAGGTACTCGACTTTGAAACTCAAGATTTGAATTACGACAGCTTCAACAAAGGTTTAAGATATTAGCATAAAATCCATCTTTTATTGTTTAAGTTATGTTCAGTGCATTCTATACCCCTACATGGTATTATACACAAGAGGCATAAGCCCAAATATATAGCTTCATTTATGATCCAACTACTGTCAAAAGATATGGCATTTTACAAGTTTGTGTAGGACCCTGTGAAAATGTTGCAGACCTTCAAAGACAAAATTGGGCAGTAGCATTAGTGGTTGAGAGGAATATTCGTAAAATATTTAGAGAATAAAATCTTTACTGAAAATACCTGAAGACGGCATATTAAAGCAAAAGATAAACAAAAGTGCTAAGTCATGTATTTGTACACAAAGTTATGATAACTACTTCAGATCACTACATAAAAATTTACAGGAAGCTCAAGCTTACTGTTAATAAAGAAAAAAGTTTCAAAGTTTTACATATTTTTGTATTAATTTCTTTTAAAGTCTTACAAATAAGATGTCATCATAATACCACTTTAGAACACTGCTCCAAGAATCCCAAAGGAATTACATGAAGACAGTTCCTTTTTAGTGAGTAAGTACAGTGTTAATAAATACGTCAACTTCACTCCGCTTGGAGTTCCTTCTTTCTACCATGAATACCTTCTTTACCCCATGATTAGATTAAATGTATTTGTTTTTATTCACACTCTCAACATTAGGATGAGAAAAAGAAAGAAATGAAAATAAAACAAGCTTTTTAAAAACAAAATAGACTTATTTAAAATTGCTCAATACCGAATTAATGGGTTAATTTAATTGGTTATTTTGGCATATATTACATGTGATCTAACGATATCAGCACATCATTTCTTTCCTTTTGAAAAAGTTAAGGGAGTATCTTCTATCTAAGGCCATAAAATCCATCTTTTATTGTTTAAGTTATGTTCAGTGCATTCTATACCCCTACATGGTATTATACACAAGAGGCATAAGCCCAAATATATAGCTTCATTTATGATCCAACTACTGTCAAAAGATATGGCATTTTACAAGTTTGTGTAGGACCCTGTGAAAATGTTGCAGACCTTCAAAGACAAAATTGGGCAGTAGCATTAGTGGTTGATAATACGTCTAACTGCATTATACAATTTTATCCTAAAACTATTGTACATATTTATAATGGTACCATGTGATTTTTCATGTGTTAAAAGATTCAAGGCAGACTTAAGATACAAAATATTTCAAAACTTAAAAAAACCCAGCATGTATGTAATATAAATGTCATCCTTTTGAATGGTGAGTCAGAACTACTTTTAAGAATAAGCCTTTGATTTACTGCTGAACTGATTTCTCAGTGTTCAATGGGTTTGCTCATCGTTTGGCAAACATAATTTGTCATTGGCAACAGTGTTCTGTATGACTCTTGTGGTCTTTCTTTTAGATTTATTATTCCTGCTGAGAGCATCTACTGAAGAAGCATTTTTCATACTGACACCAACTCTCATCTTGCTGTGAATAATCACATTCTCATAAAAATCATGCTTTTTACTGCAACCTTGCTGCCAGAAACATGGAAAAATATTCCAACCAGGAGCCCTTTTATCCTTTTCTGCAATCATTTTCTTACAGCCCTCACTGCCATTTGAGGAAAATGAATCCCATATCAATTTATTCGCAAAGCGTTTACCTGGAAGTTTTAATTTACACAGGATATTTCTGTTGTGATCACAAATAAAACAAGGAACTAAAGTTGTGATATTAAATAGGTCATGTTTGAAGACAGTTTTTTTCCCCCTGGAGAAATTTTTAATCTGAAATTAAATATCTGCAAGAAATACTAGTTCTAGTTTATCTCTATTCCATGCCTAACAGTTCATCTTCATTTAACTACAAACCACACCTCAATATAATTTTTAAAGAGATATTTGAAAGTCATTTTCTTTTTAGGTGACTCCTTTCTGCAAGGATGGGGAGTGAAATTTGAATTTAAAGGAGCTCATGTATTAATTTAACTTCTATCATACAGCCAGATCATTTTATAATAGTAAAAAATCCTCAGTTTTCTATAAGAGAATGTGTAGCTCAGAATAATATCCTTAGTTAATAATTTGATGAAAAGGGGTGCCTGGGTGGCTCAGTGGGTTAGAGCCTCTGCCTTCAGCTCAGGTCATGATCCCAGGGTCCGGGGATGGAGCCCTGCATTGGGCTCTCTGCTCTGCGGGGAGCCTGCTTCCTCCTCTCTCTCTCTCTGCCTGCCTCTCTGCCTACTTGTGATCTCTGTCTGTCAAATAAGTAAAATCTTTAAAAAAAATAATAATAAGTTGATGAAAATTCTGCAAGCTCATTTCTTCTGTTATTCCTGACTCTAGAAAGAAATATGCAGAACCAGATACAGGCACTTAAAAAAAGGGTTTCGTGAGCTACTGGAAGGTTCCGTGTCCCCTTTCATATCAGCCCCTCATGAGGAAGTGAGGACTTCTGAAAGGGTACTTTCTTACTCAAAAAATTTTCTAAGTATTTTCATCTGAAATCTGCACCCCCAAATTATTCCCTTTGCATCTTCTTTTATAAGACAAAGACTTCAAATGAAAGTAAATTATTGGGGTGCCTGGGTGGCTCAGTGGGTTAAAGCCTCTGCCTTCAGCTCAGGTCATGATTCCAGGGTCCTGGGATCAAGCCCCACATCAGGCTCTCTGCTCTGCAGGGAGCCTGCTTCCTCCTCTCTCTCTGCCTGCCTCTCTGCCTACTTGTGATCTCTGTCTGTCAAATAAATAAATAAATATATTGTTTAAAAAAAGTAAACTATTTAAGCTCTATTATTTTGGTATGAACTATTCTACCATAGATTTCCTCCACTCTGGGAAGCTCTGGTGTGCCCCAAACCAGTGGGTGTCAATGGGGGTAGGGGAGAAGGAGTGGGTGCCTGAAAGGAAAATTAGGGAAAAATTTCCTCCTTACTCATATTCTCACTCCCTAGCAAACCACCCCTTTGCCATGAATATTTAAAATGACAGATAATCATGATTTTGGTTGTTAATTATAAATTTGGTTGTTTATGTTATTTAGGAAAATACTATATTATACGTCACTAATAGAGGATTTATGTTACATATGTTATATGTTAACTATGGAACTATAGGACACAAATTCTGTATTCTTTTATTCAGTTTGTCATGCATTCAACTACTAATGACTGACTGCCTATTTATATACCAGGTACAAAGCACACAAAAAATAAATCAGATACAGATATCACCAGGAAGGTTGATGAATCTGACAGGGTTAAAGAGAGAGGGTACAAGTGAGTGTCACTATAATTGTCTCTCAGGGAAGGAACCAGAATTCTTACAAAGCTATGAGAGTGTCAAACTGAATTTATCCTGCTGCTAGTCCTTCTTTCAACCTTCCCCTTCAGATACATTTTTCTCAAAGTAGGTTTTGCTCTATCCAAATATAAAATTTCCAACATGGAGTGTAAGTCTCTTGGAAGCAGGCAATACATTTCGCTTTCTTTTCTGTCTCTGCCTTTTAACCAGATAGTGATCAATATGTACTTTGGAAAAATCAAGCTGGAACCAATATATTCTGAGGCAGCTGGGCATCCGAGGGCCTCTATGATGAGCCTTCACCTTGCCTATCCGATGCCATGTCCGTCTGCATACCCCTCACATCCCACTGCACGCCTGTGTGCTTCTGCCAGGCTAGTCCTGGTAAGCGTGGCGTCCTCCACTCCCATTCACCAGACGATAGTTGTGTCTTATTTGCCACCAGCCTGCCTGCCCTCTCCTTTCTCTCCTGTTCAAGAAAATTCCTCTGTTAACCTTGTGGTTGCCTTTTGTTTTTCCCTCCAACCCTTGATGTATGCTCTGGAACCCCCTGTCTGAAATAACAGTAGTGACAAATACTGAGAACCTACTGTGTGTTAGGCACAGTATTACATATGATTTCCATTCATCCCCCAAAATACTTGCTGGATAAGGGAATGAAGACTGAAGCAGGTAAGCAACCCAGCAGATAATGAACTCTTTGAAGGAAGAGAGAACTTCTCATGGGTCTTTTTCTCCCTATTTATTTTCTAAACAGGACCCTACTTCTCTCTTGATGCAGGCCAAACACACAGATGGTACAGATCAGAATGAAACCCTTCTGATCATCAGACAGAACTGAGTTATGACAGAATTGAGGACCAAGCCAGAAGGGAAGTGATAATGTTGCTGCCTCAGGTCACAGAAGTGTTAGAAAGCAGTTTTAGGAGAAGACATTTATTTTGTCCGATCATAATACATACTCATGTAGAAAATTTATGCAAACCTAAAAAAGCATATAAAAGAAAAAAGCTTTAATCCCATCCTTCAGAAGTAACATTAAATTCACCCTTCCTGCCCTCCTACTGACTTAACTGTCCAAAGTTCCTCACAGTCTTCAAAAGACTTACACTGCCAGAGGGGGAGACATACCCAAAAAGCAGGTCGAACCAGACATGTGTTATAGCTACTGTCTCCTCCACTCAGCAATATGGACTTAAGATCTTTTTATATTAATCATTTGTGTTATCTTTTAAATTATTCTAATATTCCATGTTGTATATGTTTCATATTTCTTTCAACCAAACAATGGCTGGTCATTTCCAGTATTTTTTTTTTTTTTTCACTAACAGTGTTTGTAGGGCAACAACTATCAGTTCTCCTTATAATTCCTTTTTTTTTTTTTTTAAGGTTTTATTTATTTATTTGACAGAGAGAGACAGAGAGACACAGTGAGAGAGGGAACACAAGCAGGGGGAGTGGGAGAGGAGAGGCAAGCTTCCCGCTGAGCAGGGAGGCCGATGCAGGGCTCAATTCCAGGACCCTGGGATCATGGCCTGAGCCGGAGGCAGACACTTAACCACTGAGCCACCCAGGTGCCCCTCTCCTTATAATTCTATTTTAAGCATCTAAAATCCTATTTGGTGCATAGCATAGTCATTGTTTAATAAGTGTTTTAGTGGCCACTGTGACGGGTTTATGGCATTTACATATATCTTTAGGCAATATTATATTTTCCTCAACTGATATCTTTTATCACTCAGAGTGTTGTTCACGATACACCTTCTGCTTAGACCACTCTTCTCCAAAGCCCACCCCATGCAGCTCTGCAGGTCCCTGTTAATCCTTCAATAGTAGTTTGAGTGTCAACCTCACCTTTCTGCACACCCCCGCTCCATCTCCATGCCCCTCCTACTCTGTCTTCCACAATGCTAAGCTCCTTGAGAATGGGACTACCTTCATCTTGTTTGCCATTATCACTAAAAATAGTTCCACAAAATCCATTGATTTCTTGCCTCAACTTAAATATTAAGTCTTCCAATATTCTCTTAGATTTAAGGAGAGCCCCTCTTGTCGGTCTCCGAAAGGCCTTTGGCCAATGAGGAGTAACTTTTGCTTATGACCATTTTAGTAGGTACGTGATCATAAGTAGAATGAAATATTCAGGGACACCTGGGTGGCTCAGTGGGTAAAGCCTCTGCCTTCAGCTCAGGTCATGATCTCAGGGTCCTGGGATAGAGCCCCGCATCAGGCTCTCTGCTCAGCAGGGAACAAGCTTCTTTTCCTCTCTCTATGCTTGCCTCTCTACTTGTGACCTCTGTCTGTCAAATACATAAATAAAGTCTTAAAAAAAAAAAAAGAAATAATCATTTTTGCCCTTTAGAATTCAAGTGATTTTTGTTACATTTTAAGACAAGTAAATGTTATAATTCCTACTTGAAAATGAGAAAATCTTCATATTTCACCATAACTCTCTCTACAGGTTCTTATTATGTACTTGCAAAATACTGTCTTTCAACTGTTAATTTTCCAAGCTACTGATTTCTTTTTGCTGGACTCATCTATCTTATCTCCCAAGTCCAGTAGGGTGGCGATATGTGTTTAAGATCAACAATTCCCACTAGCTGAAGAGATACCTTGGACATAAGAGCTCCCTTGAACTTTCTGACAGAATGCCAGAATGCCAATACCAGGAGATAAATCTTAGTCAATTATTTTTGAGGCGGCGAACAAATTTGCAAAATAATGAGGATGAAAACAGGATCCTCTCCCCTGCTCCGGACCCTCCACCTGTCCCACAAAGGAGTAGCACACAATTAAGAGCGAGAAGAATCCAGGATTTAGAAAGTGTTTCCTTAGAAATGCTGTTCGCATAGAGGCTCTATTGTAACTGCACTGAAATGGGAGAAGTCTCCTGAGACTGCAACTTAGACACATTTTGGGGAAGTTGAAGTCACAAGGTTTTCTCCCGAACTAGTCAATCTAAAAGAAAAGAAAAATTCCTTTCTGTACTAAGCAAACTTCCTATGAAGGTAATTGAGTAAAATCTGACTTTACAAAATAGTGACTCGCTCCCAGACTGAAGATTAGTGAGCACCTGTCAAAATCAAGACTTTAAATGAAAAGCCTGTCCTATGTGACACCAACAGGTCCGTTTCACAGGATTTTTAAGTAAACTGACAGCCAACCAGCCAGCTCTGGGAAAGGGGAAGTGGTACTTCTACTCAAGAGAGGATGGTACTCCTGTTTATTGACGGTGCTCCCCCCAGGGGGTCCTCACTGCTCCATGTCCCTGTGCCACCTCTGAGGCTTGTTGGGTTGACTGTGTGAAGGTCACACATGAGTCAGAAGCAAAGGCGGAACTCCAGTCTCTCCATTCCTGAAGCGTCCCCTCTTTCCTCAGACCCCCTTCCCCCACCCCCCTCCCCGCCTCTCCACCTTCAGAATAAAGAGACCATGCCCAAACCAGGAAGACCCTTTGTTTCAAGGGCAGCTTACCCATGACGGTGCTAGCGGGACCCCTCTTGCCTTACGGGAGTCATTCATTCCATTTTTCCAAATCAGGAATCTCCAACACATGCTTGGAGCCTGTGTTTCCAAATGAACATTTCACAGAGGGACCCCTGCTCCGAGATAACTTTGCTTTTTTATCCAGTACATTCCTTCCTGGGAAATCTTAACCGCTTTCAAGAGTGATGTCTTCCAGCTCAGTTCTCTTTTCCAAGCCTCAGACCTGTATGCGGTACTGTGTGTGGATTCCATCTGTCTGTCCAGCCCATGCTTCAAGTCCAACACCTCAAAACTGAATTTGCCACCTTCCTTCCCAAGCCAACTAACTGTCCTGTGGTTTTATACCTGATTACTGGAGCCAGAAAGTAACCTTCTTGCTTCCCTACCCCCTATGTTGAATACATTCCCCACTTTTTCCAAACTAGTTTCTGAGCTTTCACATCTGGTCCCATACTCTGTTTCTGTAGGGAAACTGGTGATTTCTCATTTAGATTACCGACACCTTTGACCTCATGATGCAAAGCACATCCTTGGTCATGCTAAACATTCTTTAACGATCACAGTTCACCATTGGCATTCATGTCAGCAGAGTCTACAGAGCCTTTCATGACTGGGTTCCCGTCCCCCTCTCTACCCTCTGACCTCACAACCGCCGCTGCCACTCGTGCTCTGTGCTTCATACCTACTCAGCTGGGTTGCTAAACGCCATGCCCTCTTATGTCAAAGATCCCTTCTTGGGAAGCCATTTCTCTGACACTCACAGCCTTGCCACCCCCTCTCCCTCAACCTGAGTGACCCACCCTGCCTTTGGGACTCAACTGAATAATGTCCTTACATGTCCCCATCCCTGAGGAGATCATTCTGTGATATAACTGTGCTTTCACTTTTCTCTCTTCACAGAGCATCCAGGCTCCTTGAGGGCTGCAAATATATTTCATCTCTTCTCCTCTATGCCTCGTAGACTGTCCAGAACGGAGGAAGCATGTGTGCACTTACAGCACATCAGCTCTTTCTCTGTAATACAGAGGCTGCAAAAGCAACATTTCTGTCTATTCAACAGCAGGGATTTAAAACCACACATCTGTCCACCTGCTGACTGCCTGCCTCTCTGTTTATCTATCTACCACTGCTCTCCCAACTTGCTCAGAGCAGATTTTAGATTGTTTGAGTAGCTACCGTTTGGAAGACATGGCAAGAAGCAAAGCTTTCAAAAGGCTACATCAGAGAAAATGCCATTATTGGGCTCTGCTGTATGACCTCACGCTACTACCTCCTCTATGTTGCTGACGAGCAAGTGTCAGCTTGTAAGACACAGCTACCACGGTTTAGCGCAAGGAGAGCTGTGGCAGGAAACTCGTGCTTCGATCCCAGCTTTCCCAAAGTGGCTCTGGGCAAAAATCACTTCACTTCAATTTCCCACACAGATAAGCCAGAGATGCTGAGATGGAGTCCACAGGGCTGAGGGAGCATCAAAGTCAAAGCTTTCTGATGGATGAGAGGAGTTTCCCTAAGTCCTGCTGCCCTCCAGTCTTCCCTACTCGACCAGGGGTGGACCAACAGGCTGAGCCCAACAGTGCAGCCCCACTGTTGTGAGGGGGTGACCCCAAGGAGGGGCTGCTCTGCGTGGCCAGGAGACTCCACACCCAGCAAGGCTCTACTCCACACCCAGCAAGGCTCTGCTCCACACTGCGGGCTACCAGCAAGCTCCATGAGCCCTCCTTCAGAACACGGGGCCAGAATTGGACAAGGAACGGAAAACTTATCCACACAAGCGAAGATACACGTGTCTTCTTGACACAAAGCCAGCATCCTCATTTTCTATGAAGGAGCAGCACAGCATGATGGAAGCCAGATACAGTAGCTATTTAACTGCTAACAGTGAATCTCCTGTCATGGAACTGGGGGCGGTGTGTGTGTGTGTGTGTGTGTGTGTGTGTAACGAGCCGGAGAAGTACCGTGTGATGTGCCTGGAAGGAGTTGCATTTGCAAATTAAACACTGGCAGATGTTGCTGTTGCTTCTGGTGGGATTACTCTTGGAGTTCTACATGGAAATTTTGGCAGCACCCAGCTACGATCTCATTCCCTAACCCCTAGAGTCACCCCTCTTCTTCCTCTATAGCTCTACTGTCCAGGGTTCTTGACATGTAGAAGATACCCATAAGCAATAATAGCAGCTTAGACCCCATCAGCGCTTCCTGTAGGACAGTGCTGGTTCTATGCCCTTAGCAGTACAGAAGCACTGAATCTTCTCATGGACCCTATGAGCCATGTACTATCATTATCCGATTTTACAAACAGTTAATTGAGGCACAGAGGCATTCCTCCATGAATGAGTGAATTCACGAGTTCAACTGCTGGTTTCTTAGCGCTATAAGATAACAAACCACATAAATACTGGACTTTGAGTCAAGTTGGAATAGGTGAGTCATTGATTACAATTCAATCACTTGCTAATTATAAGAAATAGTAACTAAAGAAAAAAAAACTTGCTGGGCAATTCATGGTAGTATTATAGCACTCCTCAGAAATAAGTCTTTTTTATTATAGACATTATTTTTGTAACATTTTTAATGTAGAAAATCTTTAATTTTTCTTTTCACATAAATACCCTTTTTGTTAAAACTTAACCTGGAACCATACTGTATGTGATTTTATATCACACTTCTTCCATGTATATTGTATTTTGGCATTAGAATTTTGAAAATAGGATTTTAAGAAAAGGCTATCAAAATGTAACATCTTAGACAATCTCAATTGTTTTTAAGGCTGTGATTAACCATTTACTTGTTAAAAGGTAACATGGGTTAAATTATAAAAGCAGGGATGCCGGGGCATCTGAGTGGCTCAGTTGGTGAGGCATCTGACTCTTGACTGTGGCTCAGATCATGACCTCAGGGTCTCTCCCTCTCCCTGCTCACCACCCACCAACCCCATGCTTACATGAGTGCTCTCTCTCAAATAAATAAATACAAAAGCAGGATTGCTCGTTATAGACTATCAATTTGAAAATTTTGGAAAACATTTAAGAAACAAGTAAGAGCCTTCTATGTACCAATTCCTGTGTTAGAAGCTTAGGATTCAGGGGGGCCAAGGCATTGTCTCTGCCCTTAAGGGCCTATCGAATAGGGAACAGAGAATAGGAGACAGAAAATCATAATAATAGAGTGCTAAGGGTTGTTATACTGAGAACAGCCTCTTCTTACCACTGCCGAACTCCCAGCTGCCAGGTAGCACCTGGACCTGTCAACCCTTCCTTTCTTCTTACCTTGTGTTCTACATGCCATCCAACTTCTCTTCTACCCAAGAAATTCACTCTTGCTGTTGTTCTCTCTCCGTGCCATACCATGTATCTTTTCCTTTCTACTGAATCATTCCCACTGGCATCCAACATGCCTAAATATCTTACACTGAAAAACTACACAGTCTCCCTCGATCCTCTGATCCCCTGCACACACCACACACACCACCCCATCTCTCTGTATTCTATTCCTGTGGAAACTCTCAATCTTTCTTGTCTTTGCTCTGTCAACCCTCATGCTCTCTTCAAACCACGCTAATTGGGTTTCTGTCTTCCTGCTTCATGGAAATGGTCTTATCAGACTCATTAACCAAGATTCTTGCCAAATCCAACAGTCACTTCTCGGTTCTCAACTTGCTCAATATTGGTGATTTCACACAGTGCATCATTCCCTTGTTCCTGAAATGCTATTCTCTAGACTTCTGTGGCACCCCATACTTTCCCACCTACTTCACTACCTATTCCTTAACACTCTCTCTTGAAAGTTCTTTCTTGGTCTTACTTCTGCTTATTAAAGTGTCTAATACTCAATCTTTGGCCCTCTTCTCAACTGGTACTCTTTCCCATATAAGACACTTTTATGACTTCTAAAACTGTATCTCCAAATTTGCTTCTCTCCTTTGAGAGTCAATCCTATATACGTGTGTGTGTGTGTGTGTGTGTGTGTGTGTGTGTGTATAATCTCTTGACTTGGATGTTGAGTATGTATGCTCAATCCAGATACTTGAGTACAACTCCTTCCACACCCTCATCACCTCAAAACCACTCTTTCTCATCTCAGATAAACCACTCCCATCTAGTTGCTCAGGTCAAAACCAAGTGGTCATCCTCTACTCAGCTTTCTTTCTCCTCCCACCTTTGATCCTTTCTGTAAATCCTGCCAGTGCTTCCTCCAAGTTATACGGTACATCCTACAACTTCTAACCATGTCCAGGACTGCTACAATCTCAGCTCAAAGCTTCCTGGCTGGTTCAACAGTCTCCTAATTGGTTTCATTGGTTTCAGTTTTGCCTTATTCCCCAAATGATCATCAGACTGACCTTTTAAGACTATGAACACTGATCTATCATGGTCATGCTAAAAATTCTTCAATGGCTTCCTACTGAAATTAGAAAAACAATCCAACTTCTTCACTATAGTCTATGAGAACCTTCATGATCTGGACTTTATCACTGTCCCCCCAATCACTCTGTTGTAGCCACACAGATCTTGTTCATTTCTTGAAGGGGTGAACACACTTCCAATTTAGGGCCTTTGCACTTGCCATTCCCTTTTCAGAATGTTTTCTGTAGTTGCACCTGCTTCCCTCCCAACCTCCTGGTTTCTTCACAAATATCCTCTCCTCAGGGATACCATTTCCTGAACATCTCAGCTAAAGATGCCCCCTTTAGCTGATCCACTCTTATCCAGTTACTCTTTTTCTTTATAGCACTTATTTCTACAGGAAATGGCTTCATTTACATAGTTTTTATCTCCTTCTTCCCCTCCAGAGTGCAATTCCATGAGAATAACCTTGACTCAATCATCACTATATTCTCAGCATCTAGAACTGTGTCTGACACTTAATGGTTGCTTGGTAAGTATGTATTAACTATTGAATAAAGGACAGAAGCAACAAGATATAAAGAGATCACAAAATGCTGTGGTCACTTCAGTTTTGGAGCGTCAAAGAGAAATGGCATTTGTAATCCCATCATCCAGACTGGCGACTTTTAATATATTTACCTTTGGTTATCTTTCAATGTCATATACATTAAAATAGGATCATATAGTATGATTTATTTTGCAGACTCATTTTTTAGCTCGAAGTTATATTATGGTAGCTTTTAAAAATATTTTTTTCCTCCAGTATTTTTAATATGCCATAATTTTTAAGAAAAAATTAATAAACTTTTATTTCTTAGAGAAGTAACAGATTCCCCCCAAAATGGACAGTGATTTTCCATATGCACCCTGGCTGCATGCATGCGTAACTTCCTGTACTATGGACATCTTACATCAGGGTGTTACATCTGAAATCATCAATGAACCTACACTGACACATCATCACTGCCCATAGTCCATTGTTTACAGTAGAGCTTACTCTTGGTGGTGTACATTCTATGGGTTTTGACAAATGCATAATGTTGTATATCCACCACTGTAGCATCACACAGAATAGTTGCACTACCTAAAAAATCATCTGAGCTCCACCTATTAGCCCTTCCTCCCTCCAACCCATGGCAACCAACTTTTTTTCTTTTTATGGTCTCCATAGTTTTGTCTCTTCTAAAATGTCCTATAGTTGGAATCATATGGTATGTAGCCTTTTCAGATAATAATGCTGTACATTTTAACATTACGTTTACACTGCATTATAGAGCCTACTTTTTAAACTTGAAATGGACCATGAATATTTTCTCTGTATTTAATGTAGTCTTAAAACAATTTTCAATGCAGAAGTATTATCATTTATTTCATTATTAATCTATTTTTGGATATTAAAAAACATTTCTGTATTTAAGAGGTAGAAAAAAACCACGATGGGGAGATACAGAGTGGGGTGAGTAGACTCCTAGAAAGCACCAGTCCTGCATTAGAATCTGTCACTCAGTAGTTGTATGAGCTTAGGCAAGTTTTGGTTTAATCCCTCAAGCTTCACTAAGCTCCTCCATCAAATGGAGATAATGCCGGTGTTTCTATTAGAGAAACCTCAGGGTATGAAGTGGAATAATGTATGCAAAGCATTAGGACAAGTGGTCATTGAATGCCTATCACTACTGTATCAGTTATCCGTCTACAACTCTTTCTTAGAATACAAGCTAAAAGTACAATTACCAAGCCAAATTAAAAAAAAAAAAAATCAGCACATTAGGCTACTGAATACATATTATCAAACTGCTTTTCTGAAAACTTGTACCAATTTATATCCTTATCAGTAATGTACACAAGTTTTTATCTTACTGTACCGCAGACCATTTTACTGATTTAAAATCTTTGCTGATATAATGGGCAACAGGCCGAACACTTACTCTCTGGCATTTCTAATTACCAAAAAGTGAACCTTAACATTTTTCCTTCTTGTGTGTGGACGATTTGAATGTTTTTCTCTTGTGAATGATCTGTTCAACGTTCTTTGCTCATTTTTTCTATTGAGCTATTTCTTTCTTAGTTTATCTTACTGAGTTGACATATTAATTCATTATTTTATCAATTAAAAAGTTTATCTTTTATTTAATGTTTTAAAAAATAGTATTTGTTTTCTACCCTGATTATAAAAGAAATAAGCATATTTTATAGAAAATTTGGAATATATAGAGAAGCACAAATAAAAATAACTAACCCCCAAGTCGCAGATATAATCAATGTTAAAATTCTAGGCTATATCTTTCCATATATTTTTTTGTTCTTCCATTTATTTTGCATTCAATATGTATTTACTGAGTGCCTTCTATTGGGTCAGATCCTCTGCTAGAAAAATAGCTGTTTGTTGAATATATTATACATAGGACATGTAATTTTTTTAACAGAATTGACAGCAAACTGTATGTGTGGGTCTATTCCTCAAAACAGTACTTTTTAAAAATGAACATTTTTGGAAAAAAGTATATACAGCTTGAATGAATGGAATACTCATGTAACCAGTATCTGGGTCAAGAAACAAAACATTATCAGAATTTCATAATTCATAAATGTTTATTATTGTAAACATTTGTCTTTATCTCTGATAAAAGTAAAAAGTCTAGATATAAAATGTGTGCAATTTTTTAGGCTCTTGAGGTTTATCATCAAACAGCTACCCAAAAATTTACTTCCTGTAAGCAATGTGAGATCTTTTTTTGATCTATCTATACTTTCTCTTTTATTCTTTTACATTTTAACTCTTTAATTGACTCATTTCTGCATATAAGTTGAATAACCGATTCCTTCACCATTTGTTGGCTTGGATTAATTTAAAACATACAAAAGTTTTCTAGAAGTTGGGGCTATGCCTGTGCGATCTTTTCTCCCCATAGTTAGTCCAATGCCACTGTAGGCCAACACAAATCTTCATATCACTGTAAAATTATAAAATATTTAATATTTGGTTGAGCTGGATGCTACTATTTTTTGTGAAAAAACTTCTGATTATTTTTTGCCTATTTATCCTTTCAAATGGACTTTAGGGACAATTTTACAAATTACTAGAACATGTTACAAAAAAGAAAAGGAAAGGAAGATACTTTTACTCAAATCTTCCTTTAGATCTCTCAGTAAGATGTCAAAGTTTTATTCATATATTTCTTACAAATCCTTCTTGCATAGGTTACTCCTTATTTTTCCTTTTTTGATTTTTTGTTTTGGTGTTACAGGGACTGCTGCTACTTTAAAATTACAATGAAAAGTTTTGCATGTCTGGATATAGTAGAAGAAAGTTACAGATTTTTAAATTTAATTCTATAATCGTTCACTTTTTTGACGTGCATTATAAATTCTAAGACTATTCCAGTAGGTTCGCTTCAGTTTTCTATGTATATCAAATTTTCTGCAAAAAACAATCACTTCCATCACTTTCATTTTAATAGTTATAGCTCACATCTTACTTTGCCTCAAATTCCTAAAATAATGCTGAATAATAGTGCTGAGAGAGGGCATTTTAATTTTTTTCCTTTTGTAATGACAAACGTGCCTCTTTCATTGCTAAGTACAATGTTGGCTATCATGGTAGAGTTAGTATCTTTATTATGTTAAACAGTTACATATAGTTTGACTCCTAACTTTCTGATGAAATTCAGAATTAAAGAAGCCCTTGACTATATTTTTTTTTATTTCTCTTTCTTATTTTAGATAAAAGACGACATAATTTTGTAAGAAATGATGAAACAGGAAGAATACTTCAAATGACTCATTAGTAATAATAATAAAATATGGACATTGCTTCTTTTCAGCCACTAATTACATCATTAAATTCAGTATTCATTTATTATGTCTAATAATCATTCGTTACTTGAAAACTGTAGTTTGCCCTTTACACTGAGAGTTTTGTTGTTACTCTTGGCAACTAAGGAAATGGAGAAGGCCAAACAACTTACATTAAAACAGAGGAAGGCCAAGTCAACTCTATTGTCTTCCATGGGGAAGGAAGTAGGAATTGCTATTCTGAGATTACAGGTTAAGAATTCGATCTAGGGATGTCTGGGTGGCTCAGTTGGTTAAGCGGCTGCCTTCAGCTCAGGTCATGATCCCAGCGTCCTGGGATTGAGTCCCACAGCGGGCTCCTTGCTAGGCAGGGAGCCTGCTTCTCCCTCTGCCTCTGCCTACCACTGTGCCTATGCTGAAGCTCTCCTCTCTAACAAATAAATAAATAAAATCTTTAAAAAAAAAAAAAAAAGAATTCAGTTTAATTTATTTAATGGTCAAAAGGTAGAAGGAAATATTTGGGGTGTTATGAAAGATGCTACTAGGAGTTTAAAAAAGGTGATATTACTGGTTTGCTTAATTCATAAGGAGAAAATAAGTATACAAAAGCCTATGTACAGAGCTGAAAACAAGTGGCATATTTGTGTATGTGTATATGTGCCTGGGTTCATTTACGTTTGGAGTATAATATTGATGTGTGCACACATTTTCATATAGGTGCTCTTGGCTTGTGGAAGAGATTGGAAACAGAAAACAGCTCAAGCCCTTCGTGAAATGTCCTCTTCTGCTAGCAATCACGAAACCCTTTCTGTGGCAGCAGACAACCAGAGTTTTCAGCCTCCACCAGAAAAGCTGGACTCTGGGACTGAGTTTCTTCCTACGTATAGAGTATAAGGCACTTTCTAGGTGCCTTATTTTATCAACTCAAATCAACTTCTGAATTAGCTTAAATCTTTACATTTTTGGAAACGTGAGCATTAGATTACTACAGAATGCGTCGCTTGAAATTGAAGCTACTGAGCATTGGCAAGGCTGATAATTTGAAGATAGATTTTTCTTTCCTAGCTAAAAATAAATTTACAAACAACATATATTAAAATAATTAACAGATGATAACCCAATGTTTGGAGTGACAAAATACTACTAGAATTTTAAAGGCTGAATTAAACCAAGAGGTAAACTTGCTTCATAAAGAAATTCATAACAGGGGCATCTAAGCACCTGCTTTTGGTTTGAGTCATGATCTCAGGGTCTTGGGTTTGAGCCCCATGTGAGGCTCCCTGCTCAGTGGGGGAGTCTGCTTCTCCCTCTCCCTCTGCCCCTACTCTTGCTCTCTCTCTCTCTCTTTCTAATAAATAAATTAAAAAAATAAAATCTTAAATAAATAAATTAATAAATTATAAATTATAATAGATTGTAAATTAAATAAAATCTTAAATAAATCTTAAATAAAATAAAATCTTAAAATAAAATTTTAAGATAAAAAATCTTAAATAAATAAAAAATAAAATCTTTGGGGGAAAAAAGGAAGAAAGAAAAACGAAAAACCATTACAACTCCCTTCCTTTAAACCACGGCAACGTTTAGAGAACTATCCAACTCCCTCTGACTCACCAAAAGCAGGCTAGCCTCTACCGACACCAGAACCTTCTATCCCAAGCTTTTTCTTAGTGGAAAAGGTGAAAACAAGGTGCTACCAACAGCAGGTGCTTAAAAATCAGGTCTGGGACAGGAATCTATACATTGAAGACCGAAGAAAGGACTGAAATATTTATGTAAATCCTAACACGAAGAAATCCTCTGGTCTGTCCCCACCGTCCCCACAACACACGAGGAAAAGGAGAATGCTGCAACGTAGCTTCACACTTAACCAGGTGAATGTGATGTGTCCAACTCCTGCACAGGAAGACGGAAGGGTGGGAAGCATTCGTGCCACTTTGGAATGATCCTTGCAGCTGGGGAGTGTGGACTGAGACCAGAGCCTCTTGAGGCCCACCACGCCAACACCACCAGTTAGCATGGCAACCCTCATGCCAGAGAAAAATACTACCTGACACCACACAGAGAAAATTCCACATAAGCTTGCACCTTATTTTTACTTACTTCTTTCTATCTTGATATAATTTTTGCCTTAGCTGCGGACAAATCTAGCAGGAGAACTGACCAACGGCAAGTTAAACTGAAACATTATCATACACGAAAGGCCTTTCCTCACTCTGCAAGTTGCCTTTCAGTAAAAAATCCAACAAAAAGAATCCTTTCTCCATTCACTCGGAAAGAGTCATACTTTACTAAAGAAGCTGAGGGGGAGAAAAACCACCTCTAGTTCCATACTGTCATTCATAAAAAATAAGTTCCATATAAGCATCACCGTACTGCACGAGGAGACCTTTTGGTAAAATGATACACAGGACGTTAGTCAGACTTAGAAATAGGAAAGGCAGAAGTACACTATGGGACTGAAGTTTAAACCCTTCTCTGGTGGGGGAAGATATTATTTCCTTTGATAATTATGTCTCCCTGTCACTCCTGTTCCTGAACATGTCAAATATTTTTAATGATACAAAAAACCCCCAAATTTCTCCTTTATATTACCCTCCAAGAGTCAGCACAACTAATTTAAATCGTGATTGCTTTTATTAAAAAATATTACTAAACGATAGGTGATAAAACTTTTAGAACCAAAAATAATTAACTTTGTTAAAAAAAATTACAGTGTTTCTAAATTATTTTAAAAAGATATCCTAAATTTCTTAAATAATATCCTAATAACAATTTTAAACATATAATACAAGACAATACAAGAGCTGTTCCGGAAAGCCTCTCACGTAGTATGCTTCATTATTCAGACTCTCTTACAAGCCAGAACTGTGAATTAACCAAATTATACAGAGGGGTTGCTGGCAAAAAGTTAACATTTTAAAAGAAAATGAGGCCAAATGTCAACAATTGGAGTTCAGAAATCACACTTTAAGCTAACCAATAGATCATTAATCTCCTTGAAATTACTTGTATGAGATCTTAGAAAGCTAAAAACATGTAATTTAAATATATTAAAATATCCATGCCCCCCACCGCAGCACATTGCTTATTAGAGTGTGAAATCAAGCATTACCACACCATTTCTGCCTGATGAGATAATTTTGGTTTTCTTGGGAATCTAATGCCAATACATTTATTTTTCCCAGGAAATAATTTTGCTTTTTATTTTGAAAGAAACTAATATTTGCAATGACCAGTCCCAGGTTTGTTGAATCAGAAAAATATAAAATGAAAGACTGAAAGAAGCATAAGAACCAATTTATTTTTAAAATATAGTGCAACCCTAGAGCAAGTAAAGAATTTTCAAAGGCAAAGGCTAAATGGATATTTCATTTTGCTGATACCTTTATATTATTCTTGAGTAAAGTAACTTAAAATCAACTTTTGTAAGGTTGTAAGCCTAAATAATGTTTCTACCATTGATTTTTGTATTTGGTTTATTCCCTTCTCTATTTTACATAAAGAAGAGTCCTTATACCAAGAACAGAATCAGATATTTTAAGGACTTCATAGAACTCCAGACTTCATCCTTTACTTTTTGTTTTATGGAAAAACTATATCCCCTACATCCCTAAGCTAGAACTTTCAATATGTATTTTTCATGTATTTGTCTGAGCACTATTTCCAGACACTCTCCGTATATAGTTCACTGTGAATAATGTCCTTAAATAAATAAAAATCCAAATATATTGTATCAAAACCAATGGAAGTTTTTCGGTCTATATTATACCGAATTCTTACTTTGCCCAACTTCTCACTTTTCACCACATAGTTTTGGCACTGCATGGATGGAGCTTTGATATTTTTAAGAAGGTAGAATTTAAAAGCAATAGCAAATTACTGCTAATTTCTTCTTGATGGGTGCTATTAACACCTATTAACATCAATAAGAGTAACAAGGTTATACCCAATACAAAATATCAGCTTGGTCTGAATCATTAGAAACAAATGGAAACTTGGGGAAGGAATTTTAACATACTAGTAAAATATGGAATTTTTTTGTGTGTTGTTATGAAGCGAATCACAGCCATAAATCAGAAACAGCTTTTGAAAATAAGAATGAGTATTAAGCTCTCCTAAAGGCAACTCTGAACTTGTCACTCACTTGGGATATTTCTACCTTAAAAAACAGTAATGCCTTACATGTAATTTCCTTAAGAAAAGCAAACACTTTAAAATGGAAAAAAAAAAAAAAAAGCAAACACTTTAAAATGCAAAAAAAAAAAAAAAAAAAATTGTATTTTACCCTAAGTGTAAAAAGAAATATTTCACTAAGGAATAAGGAATGGGGAAAAAATGAAGCACATTTAAATAATTTTATTGCACTGGAAGTTGCCAATTCGTCTATGAGTAGTTTCATTGCAGATGAAAAGAAATCAAAATACAGGACAGATGTTGAACAAACCGCATTTAAGTTCTGTCACACACTGGCATTTTTCAAATGATTTTGGCTCATCTATTAAATAAGGTGTGTTTTGCTTGATTTTGAAAAAGGGAAACATCAGGAAATATTTAAAGGCCAATTGCCGCCAATTAACTTTGATCAGTAAAAGTTCTATTTGAATCTTTCAGATTCTTCTCCTGTCTGAAATAACATACATATATAAAATCTACTCAAACAACAACTCTATGATTAATGCCTGTTGGCAGGCTACCACAAACTTACTTAACAGCAGGATTTAAATAAACAACTGTCTCTATTAAGAAGAGAGTGAAGCATAGTGATAATGGAGATAGAAGAAACAATATTCGTTATTCTTAAGAATGCTGCTAATTGAGATCATCATATTTGATGGTGCCCATGACACAATTAATTAACCATCTTACAAAAGTTTCCCCCCCAAAACTGTAACGGGCAAATAAAATCATCAGCAGTTTGACCTAAGAAATCCCAGCAAGTCCAAGAGCAGAAACCTGGCTGAAACGACATACAACTGGGCCAGCCAGAAAGACAAGCAGCTGACCCAATAGGATGAAAGTCTGATTCGGACAGCGGATGCCACCATCACAGCTTTAAAGGATTCGGAAGGGAACCCATCTCAACAGTAATTATGAAGCTGAGGAATCGGTAGCTTCTGATATCAACATGGTTTAATATTTAAAATTCTTGACATCAAATTTGAATCCTTACCAAGGGTCATGAGGAATCTAACCTTGAAAGGCAACAGTCAAAATAAAGAAGGCAAACATATTACCATATAATCAATAATTAATCTCATTATTCTAGTTATAGATTCATAAAACAGTATCTCATTGATATTGCAAGACCACTTATCAATTTTCAGACATGCACCATGAAGTGTGAATATAAAATAATCAGAACTTACTTCTAAGTCATTGAAAAACAGATGTGTGTCTGCCAAGTTGAAAATCATTTCTTCCATTCGCAGTCCAAGGGAAACTGATGTAGGTGGATCCTAAAAGAAGAATTTTTCAGGTCAAGTATATCCTTCAGGTTCATGGACTACACTGTCACAGTAAGAGGGAATCAGTGCCAAGAAGGGCTGAGAGTAAGAGAGTCATCAGGAGATTGGAGCTCCAGCTGCTCTTGGTCTATGTGATCCAAACTTCAGTATGCAAACTTCAGTGACTTATTTAACAAGTGACCCAAATGTTGTTGATACTTTGCATAATGAAGAAATAATCTGCTGCTTAAACTATTACAAAGATATAACACCTAGAGTTATGTAGACATACAAAGTAGAGGAAATTTAGTTTCATGCGCCTGTTTCAGGAGCAAGAAATTCAGTGACTAGAGAAGACATTGTTTACGTTATGCCACAATCCATTAAGAGTATCTAAAAGCATTGCCACAAATACCAGAAAACAGATACAATATAGATTAATTTCAGAGGGGTAATAAATACTATTTCTATTTCAGATGCTAATTATCATTATTTCTTATTTATTCAGACCACCTGCCAATTTCGAGTACACTCAAAGGAAGTGATGGCCACTTCTGACCACCTGGCACCATGCCCAGCCTGGGGAGCTGATCCTGACATTCATGTGACACTATCCCATTATCAAACAGTCAGTACCATACACAAAGGGGAATACCAGCATTCTGAAATGGCTTCCATCCAAAACTTCAAGCCTTGGACACTAGTGATGAGAAGTCTGTCTCATCTACCCCATATCCTGATGACATTTACTGGCACTGAGATAAACTCAGGGGCTATGGAAATATTTGCAGTTTTTATGGTGTTACTGTATTGGTAATATATCAAATCCAGGAAACAACATGGTTCTTGGTGCAGACCCTGCATAATTAGTGAGGAAGGAAAAAATGTCTGTAAAGTACACAAAGATGTAATGTGAGTTTCTGAAGGTTTGACCAGCATCCTAACAACAATATTGGCTTTTACAAGTATGACATTTTAAATATTTCCAAACAATGATTTCTGAATCTTATTATTTCAGCAGACCTTTGGAATAAGTATAGAATCTACCTGTATCATCGTTGAACTAGGGAAGTTGTAACTGGATAAATTATGCCTTCACATGTCACCTACTTGTTGGAGTACTGTCTTGTGTATCTACACTGTCCTACATAAACCTTGTATGCTTTGTGTATCGTTTTCTGAGCACGCTGTCTTCATTCCAAAACTCAAGACTGGTCTGTGTCCTGCCCCCTACTCCCCACATATTTATAATCTATCAAGCCCTTGAGTATTGATCTAAAGTACTATCTCCTCATGGACTTTGGGAAAGAGCAGGACGTGCTAGAAGAAGAGCCCTGGACCCAGGCTCCAGGCTTGACCTTTCCTCTCTCACTTTGGTGTTCTTACTTCCTTCATCCTTAGTTTGCTCATCTAATAAGTCAGATGGCTAACTGACAAGCACTTTGTTCTCATGTGCAATTAAAACAAAATTTCTCATCTCTTAATTGGGCGCAACCATACCTGCTCCTACACCTTCAAGAGTGCAGGGGCCTGGGATGGAGGGATGGGGGCGGAGACTCACTGGCTATCAGAGCCAATCAGCTGGCCAGGGAGGAGGAGTCAACACGGCCCCTGCACCGCCTGCTTTGCCAGCAGGGCTCACACCCTGCCAGCAAGTCAATGGTCTATCTTTCAGGAGTCCCAAAGGAGGGACAGCTGAGCGTTTGGGGAAGTAGAGCAGGATGACATTGCTAGTCTCCATTCCTGTCTTGTCTAGGCCTTCTCTTCCCACTGACTGACAGTGAGGAAGAGACAGGGAACGCAGTGTTGCCAAAAGTCAGGGGTTAGATGATGGCAAAGGGGCAAAGAAAAACACCCCAGGGTTTATAACAGGGCAGAGAGGGAAGAAAGACAAACAGTGTTCAAGAGCTGGGTAGGGAAGACAAATAACATTGTCCTCAGATTTCCTGTTTGATGAGTTTAAATTATTGCTGTTTGGGGCTCCTGGGTGGCTCAGTGGGTTAAGCCTCGGCCTTCCGCTCAGGTCATGATCTCGGGGTCCTGGGATGGAGCCCCTCATCGGGCTCTGTGCTCAGCAGGGAGCCTGTTTTCCCTTCTCTCTCTGCCTGCCTCTCTGCCTACTTGTGATCTCTCTCTCTCGCCCTCAAATAAATAAATAAAATCTTAAAAAAAATAAATTATCCCTGTTTAATACCACCTTAAAATCCATGCAATTTTGTAGGTTGCAGAAGAATTAAAAATAGTTCACAAGTAAAGAAAAACTTTCACTGAATCTCAGTTTTATAGGAAATTGCTCACTCAGATTCCAAATCAGTAAAGTGTGCTTGGAAAAAGCAATTGCTCAAATACACCCTAGAGCAGAACTAACCAGCAGAAGTTCAAACAGCTGTTTCTAAAACAAAACACCTGACTAAGGTGTTTACTCCCTCTAGCTCAGGCCAATAAAAATACACTGACTTGTCTCATAACCATGTCAATGAATCTTTTTATGTGGCCAGGTGGAAGAGACTCACCACATTTATTTAATTGCCAATTCTGGAATTTATGTGCCATGGTATTGTTACTTTTGAAAAAGTATGATTTCTCCGTGGTAAGGTTGCTTACTTATACCACCATCAAAAGAATTACTCCATTGTTTGTTAATATATAGCATACTTTAACTTTACTTCATAAATTATAGTAATGACTTGCTAGTTGGAATACTAATAAATTTTAAAGGCTTGTTCAGACTTGTGGTCAAATACAACACAGATGTTAGCCTTATTTACCTTTTCATGTTTTTCTCCTTTGTTATGAGCTGTCCTTCCTTCACATTTTTTATACCTGGCGCTCCTCTGTATTGTTATGAACCATTTACTACACCAAAAAAACAGTTTGACAGTGAACTGGAACTAGAGATTTTTAGAATAGGAAGGGGTTCTAGTTGAGAATACAGTTTCTCAAACATTTTAAAAACCACAATCCATGGTCAAAAATACATTTTCCATGATGGTCTAGTATTCTCTCTCTCCTTCTTTCTTCCTCTCCCTCTGTCTCTCCCACAAAAAGAGCTGAAATGAAGATCTGTCAAAATAAAACTTTACCCACTTTGCGGAGTGTACTCTGACAATTTTCCATTTCGTGGCCCCCTAATGTATCAGGACCCACAGTTTGAAAAGAGGAGCTCTGGAGTATACCCCCTTGTGATTTTAGAGACGGGGAGCTGGAGTTGTAGCAGTGCTCTGATCTGCTCCTGGTACAGGGCTGACTGGCTGGCAGAGTGCACGGGGCGCCTCGCCCACAGTCGTTTACCTAAGAGGAAACTAGCAGAAGAACAAACAGATAACCGTGTTCACAGGTTTGCTTACACTGGAGTGCTCATATTGAGGTGAAATTTATTTTATAAAAATCTTTTAATACCTTCAGATTTTTCGACTATATCTGATACAAGTCAAATGTGACAAAAGCCAACAGTGAACAGTTAATAAATTAGTCATAGTTTGATGGCTTATTTTGGCATATTTAAAGGAAGAAAAAACCCACATTTTTTAGACCAAAACTGAGACATTAAAATCACCACGTCTTTGGCTTAATCTTACTTTTCTTGTGCTTTGCAATAACAAATTCCAGAGCAGCAGTTATAAAATGGATGCTTTTATAAAACCATTTTTTTTGTTATATCACTTTTGAAAAATTATTTAGAACTTTGCCTCTGCTTCAAAGAAACATGTCATTTAAGTAAACCCTGGGGCCAAATGTTTCCTTTTTTTTTTTTTCTCCAGAACTCGACCCTCCGGGGCTCTCGTCACTGTTGTTCAATATTTTCTTGACATTTCTCCTTCCTGGTGCCTATAACATCATTACTATTTTTTGAAGTTATCTTTCTAGAATCTGAGTACTCATCATCAATCCCTTAAATGATATGGGCCCCTGGGACTGTTTTATCCATTCCTCACTGTTGGGGTCTGCCTTACAGACCCCAACACACTCATGGCTTCAACAATCACCCTGCTCCCTTCTACTAAATCTTTGATCTCAACTCAAATCAGTTACCTGTGGGTCATTTCTAGCTGGATGTCCCATATAGCATCTGCAACTCAGTGTGCTGCACGTTGGATTCATCATAGTTTCTCTGGAAACCTACTGTTTTCCTTCGTTAGGAGAATGGCAACCTACCAGCCCCAAACCTTGGCATGCTTTTAAAGAGCCTCTCTTTACCCCACATCAAATCAATCATGACATCTTGCCATTTGGATCCGGAATTTGTGCCTTTCTTGTACTCCCTACTCTCCAACACTCCCCCTCCCCACATCCCAGCCTGGTGCCTCCTCTGTGGATATCTGCAATAGTCTCTTTTCCTGGGCTCTATGCCCAGGCTCTAACAATGTCACTCTCCCATCAATTTTAGAAAACATCCAAACACTTCAATAAGTACTAAAGGCCCATAAATGTCAGACTCTTACTCATCTCCCTAACATGTGACCAATTTATAGTTTTTCAAACTATTTATCTTGAAATATTTTCTTCAAAAGTTGACTAAGCAGAGGCCTTATATGAAAGAGGAGGGTCTTTCAGATGTCCATTGACAAATGAATGGATAAAGAAAATGTGGTGTACACACACACACACACACACACACACACACACACAGTTGAATATTACTCAGTCATCAAAAAGAATGAAATCTTACCATTTGCAATGACATGGATGGAACTAAAAGGCATTATGCTAATTGAAATAAGTCAGTCAGAGAAAGACAAATGTCATATGATTTCATTCATATGTGGAGTTTAAGAAACAAAACATATGATCATAGGGGAAGGGAAGGGAAAATAAAATAAGAGCAAAACAGAGAAGGAGGTAACCTAAGAGACTCTTAACTATAGGAACAAACTGAGGGCTGTTGGAGGGGAAGGTGGTGGGGGACCAGGTAACTGGGTGATGGGCATTTATATAGGGCACTTGAAGTAATGAGCACTGGCTATTATTTGCAACTGATGAATCACTAAATTCTATCCTTAAAAGTATTAATATATGTTAATTAAATTGAATTAAAATTTAAAAACAAAAAAAGAGAAGGAGCTCTGATAGACATTCCTACCAAAGCCCTTAAAAAATTAGGGCAAAAAATCAGTTTCCATTGTTCACCCACATTAGTATGATGAGGTCATCTCCCCTTCATCAGTTAAGAGTCTCATCCCTGACTTTTCTCAGCCTGGCTGTACTGGGTACCATAGCTGCATGTGCTCTTGTCTAAGGAGGGCAGGGCCATATCCTTACATTCTCTATATCTTTGGAATCTAGCACAATATGCCTGGCACAGAGATTTCCCAAAGTTTGGGGGAATAATAAATGAATGAAAAGCAATATATAGAGTATTTCAAATAATTACAATGGCAAAAATTAAATTTGTTCTTTAGTTAATTGTTAGCATTCAATATTGGTAAAGAAAATTCCTAGATATCTAGCTTAGGAAAAGAAAAACAAAAACCCAGACATCTGAGTCCTAAAATGATTCTATCTAAATAATACAGTATTAAACATATTAGGAATGCCTGATTAATTTGTAGTACTTGATGAAAGTGCAGCCCATTCTTAGAACAGCTGCTTATAACTTATCTGCTTCATGTGGTAGATAAGATTAGCATAAGATCAGCAGGCAATTATTTATTTTTTAAATTCAGTATTGGTATGCATCACAACATTCTACAAAATATATTCTTACGTGCTCTGCAATTCAGTTCCCTAGTAAAAATTGAGTAATACAGTGAAGAGGCTCAAAAAGAGAAAATACAGTGAGATACTTTATCTTTTTTCCTAGTTTACCAAGAAATAGTGTCAATTTACTATAGCTCTTATGCCCAGGACATCCTATGAGCGGAGACCTTCTTCTCAAGCTGTTCTTACCAAAGCAAAACAAACAGCATCCAACATCCCATATACACACAGAGAACTGAAATTTAACTCTGCTCCTAAATTATTTTGATAGGATATTAAATTGCAAATGTCTGCTTAAAGTCATGAAAATAAAGTGAAGGAACTTGTTGCAATGTGAGGTTACCCCTGGCTATTGCATGTTAAGTCAAAGATGATTATGTCTACTGAACAGAAAGCAGCATTTAGCTGAAAAATTAAATAACAGTGAAATCTGCTGAGGACGGACCCAGGCCTAAAACGACTGTTTTGCCTTCATCCTTTATCAAGTGATCTTTAATTATCTCACTGCCTCAAGATCTTTTTCTCCTGTTTCTGGGACACAGAACGCCCACAGAAACTCAAGTTGTTGTCATCCTAAGCTAAAATCACCAGCAGCGTCCCTGGTCCATTGTCATTTTTTCCTGTTTCTTGATTTTTTTTTTTTTTCAGCTTGATCACTGTGAGTTATACTAGATGTTCATCTCATGAAAATGCTTGAAAGGGAAAAAAAGAAATTCTAGGCAAAATTAGTACGCAGAAAGGCTGAAATGCCATTAAATTCAGCCTCTAGAGAGATTTGTGTCTGTTAATCTTGAATTCACATGTTGAAAATCTATGATCTGTTTTGAATAAAGGAAAAGAATGTCTGTAAATACACGTGGGTATTGGGATTTCAGAAGACTGTGATATGGCCTCTTGTCACCCTGTTTTCAAAGATGAGCTATGGCATTTGATAAATTATCAGGGCCATTAAATATGCAATCTTTGCAATTTAGAAATTTGATGTTACTGAGATCCAACCAGATGAAGACACTGTTGCTCCTGCAAGGCTGTTCCATTTGCTTCTACGTGTCAGTCAAGGAGTTCTCTTAGGATGGCTGGTATTGAAATTGCCTTGTCCACAGTACTTACGATGTAGTCACCCAGCTCATCTCCTGACTGAACGAGGTCTAATACTAATTAGGTCTAACACAAGGCATTCTCAGGGCAACTCTTTGATGACATGACACAGAAATTACAGGAGTTTCTTCTAAAAATAATTGTGTTCATAACCTGTGGGCAAAAAACTCTTGCACGAAAGTGCAGAAGAGCATCAGAAATGCACAGTCTCATAATGGTCATACCACAAGCTTTGCAGTCAGAGAGTTTAGACTGGGATTCTGAACTTTGTCATTGACTAGCTGTGTGGTGGTCAAGGTCTGTTACTTCACCTCTGAGCCTTAGGTCCTTCCTCAATAAAATGGGAATAAAACCGGTGTGTGTTAAAGGTTACATTTGGTAATTTAAAATTCTGAACATAGTGCCTGGCAAGCAGGAAGCTGCTGTCGGTGTTACTATTCCTGGTAGTGGTGGTGTTATTTCTACCATTCTTATCACTACTATACCAATAGCTGTAGGTCAATCCAGACATGGGACTCCACATTCCACTACAAAAAGATTATTAACATTCTAAATCAAATTGGATGTAAAGTTCAGGCTATTTAATGATAAGGGTAACCATAAATTCCCCATGCCAATATTTTTAAGATGACCATGTTTTTAAGAGCATAGTACTCAGTGAAGCTGATTTGCATAGAAGCTAAACTTTTAACACCCAGTGTTTTAATTCCCAGGAGTGTCTGCATTTTATTCTCACAAAAATAGCAACCAAGCTGTTTGGTACAAAGCTGGTTCTTACCACTAGAAGAGATGACCCAACCCTAGGAAACCAGCAATATGTTTCATATACTGAAGATTGAGAAGTTGAGTAGGAAGTAGTGTCATTCAGATAGGGTCAAGGCACCACACCAATTAAGTTGAAAATTACAGGTGTTCTTTAAAAAAAAACAAAAACAAAAACAACACATGTCGCTTTCAGCCAAGCAGTGTGATCCTGAGTTAGTCACAAATACCTCTTAGCCTATGCCATTAATCATTAAAAGGTCAGACTTTGTGAATAGGCAGGTAAGCATAGTCCAAATCCATCGTTTACAGCCAGTTAGTGAATGACTTGGGAGAACATGTCTTGGCAAAATCTTGACCCTGCCCAAGTTTAAAAAAACCAAGTGGCTATGGTGATGTATGGCAATAATCCGTAATTACTGAGGTGTGTTACAAATTTAGTACCTTCAATGTATATATAGTCCCTGACAATGTTCAGTGCTCACAAAATGCTGCTGTACTCCAGCATTTCAGGAATACCATAATATCTTAGAGAGTTTTTGCTTGTGGTAGGGTCAAAGGATAAATTGTGGAAGCACTTTAAGAATATCAACATGACATATCATTATTAGCTACCATAGTAAGAAAGAAAAGTAAGGTCTTCTAATATCAGTTCTTCCACAAATAGTAACTCTGATTGAATCAATCATATGACTGACTACTGGGAAAAGAAAAGATGTGGGCATTCTTTCCCTAATGTAAATAGTTAATTACTTCCAAGTCAAGATAACATTGTATACACATTATACATAAACCTCTGTTAAATATTATTCTTACACTACAATTAGCAAGGAAACCACCTGCAGAGAAAACGCCTAAGGCTAAACTCAAGCCTTCTGCAGGACAATAGGATTTATCTTTAAAATTAGCTGCCAAAGGTCAAGCCCATCTACAGATTAATCACATTCTTTCACTGGCTTGAAACTATGTTTGATAAACTAAAATTCACCATGCTACTGAAGAGATAATAAAGAAATGTGGCACCGGCCAGATTACTCAACATGAGCCACTGAGATTATCTCTCCGTTCACTAGAAGTGACTAGGAAGATTTAATCAAGCATCTTCAGTAATACTGGAGAGCTATTCAAGAAGAGATATTTGAGAAAATCTCAAAATTAAGTGGTTTAGATTCATCTCCAAACTTGGCCTCACCAAAAATAGTTAAAATCTAGGTATTTGCAACAAGAACTGTTAATCATTTTGTTTCTGACAGTGGATCTGCATTTACTAGCTGAATTAATGAACTTATATTTTAACCCCCACCCCCAAAACTCTTGAGTTTCTTCCTTCTTAATCACCTATCTTTGAGCCAAGAAGAAAGGATATACAGGATAAGTAAGAACATCCTATAATGGATTGCTAAAGGGGACTGACTGTCTAACCAGAATGCTGAAGTTTTAAAAATGACAGCAACCAGACATTATACACCTCTTACTAGAAAGATATACCCTTCTATGAAGTCTTCACCTTCCTACCCCCCGCAAAATAAATAAATAAATAAATAAATAAAAGGATCTAGCTTCTATATTTGTAGGAAGTACAGGGGACAAGAAATATGTGACAAAGGGACACAATGGGGATGTAATAAATAAAATCTAGACTCCCAGGAAGTGTACAGGACCAAGGTCTGGTTACTTCAACAAAAATGCACAAGATAAGGGGAAAAAAAGAAAAAAAAGATTGAGTGAGACTCCATAGATTAAAAGACACTTGAGAGACATATAGTAAATTGTTACAAATTATAAAACCACTGGAGAAAAGACTTTACAAACTAGTAAGAGAAGACAGAAGAAAACCATCTCGGTACAGTAAAGACCATATATGAAAGCCTACAGTTAACAGCATAGTCAATGGTGAAAGCCTGAATGCTTTTCCTCTATGATCAAGAAAAAGATAAGAATGCCCCACTTTTGCACTTCTGCTTCATGGAATACTGGAAATCCTAGCCAATGCAGTTAGGTAAAAGAAAAATAAAGAAAAACCATTCCAATGGGAAAGGAAGAAGTAAAATTATCTGTTTACAAAGGACACAATCTTATATGTAGAAAACTCTAAAGATTCCACACACATACACAAAAATCTGTTTCATTTCTATATACTTCTATATACTAACAATGTACAATCCAGAAAAGAAATTAAGAAAATAATTCAATTTACAATAGCACCGAAGGAATAAAACTTAGAAATAAACATAACCAAGTAGGCAAAAAGCTTGTACACTAAAAACTACCAAAATGTTGCTGAAATCAAAGAAGGCACAAATAAGTGGAAAGACATTCAATGGGAAGACCTAATATAAAGATGTTAAAAGTACTCGAAGTGGTTTGTAGATTTCATTCAACGTCCATCAAATTCTCGATGGAATTTTTTTGCAAAAATAGAAAAATCCATTATAAAATTCATATGGAGTCTCAAGGGACTCTGAATAGCCAAAACAATCTTGAAAAAGAACAAGGTTGGGTCTCATACTTTCTGGCTTCAAAACTTGTTACAGACCACAGTAATCAAAACAGTGTGGTACTGACATAAAGAAAGAGATACAGACCAATGGAATATAACAGGGTCCAGAAATAAACTCTTATGCTATGGTCAAATGATTTTCACCAGGGGTACCAAGACCATTCAATGAGAAAATGATAGTCTTTTCAACAAAACTGGGTACTGGGGAAATGGGATATCCAAATGCAAAAAGAACAAAGATGGATTATTTCCTTATGCCATATACAAAAATTAACTCAAAGTGGACCAAAGACCTCAATTTAAGAGTGAAAGTATAATACTCTTGCAGGAAAAGCTTCATGACACTGGGTTTGACAGTAACTTCTTAGATATTACACCAAAAGCAGAAGGAATAACAGAAAAAAAAAAAAAACAGATAAATGAGACTATATCTGAAAACTTCTGTGGGTGAAAGAACCCAGTTAGCAGAGTAAAAAGGCAACCTATGGGATGGGAGAAAGTATTTATAACTCATGTATCTGGTAAGAGGTTAATATTCAGGATATATAAAGAACTCCTGCAACTCAACAACAACAAAATTTTGATTTAAAAAATGGGCAAAAGACCTCAACAGGTATTCCTTCAAAGAAGACATATGAATAATCAATAAGCAAATGAGAAGATGCTCAATATCACTAATAATTAGGGAAACATGAACCAAAATCACAGTAAGATACCACTTCACACTCATTAGGATGGCTACTATCAATACAGGGGGGAAGAGAAAAAAATAACAGAAAATAACAAGTGTTGATGAGAAAATGGAGAAAATGGAATATATTTACATTGTTTGTGAGAACATAAGATGGTACAGCAACTATGTAAAATAGTATGGTAGTTTCTCAAAATATTAGGCATAGAATTATTATGTGATCTAGCAATTCTACTTCTGGGGTCAGAAGTAGAAATGCAGGGTCTTAAAGATATTTGCATTTTAAAACCTTTAATTGAAGTATAGTTGACATATTAGTTTCAGGTAAAAAAAAAACAATACAAAAAAGGAAAAAGCTATTTCTACACTCATACACACCTTATTCACAATGGCTAAAATGTACGAGCAACTCAAGAAGTGCCAGTGATGGATGGATAACCAAAATGGGATATATCTCTATAACAGCATATTTTATTCAGCCTTAAAAAGGAAGGGAATTTTGATACTTGCACACAACACAAATGAACCTTGAAGACATTACGCTAAGTGAAATAAGTCATTCAGAAAAAACAAATTCAGTATGGTTTTACATGTATGAGGTATTTAAAGTAGTTAAAATCATAGAGACAGAAAGCAGAATGGTGGTTGCCAGGAGCTAGGGGCAGGAGAGTAGGAGGAGGTGTTTACTGTATAGACTTTCCATTTTGCAAGGTGAAAAGAGTCATGGACACTGCTTGTACAACAAAGTGAATAGATCTACTACTACTGAACTATACATTTAAAAATGATGAAGGGGGTGCCTGGGTGGTTCAGTCGGTTAAGCATCAGACTCTTGGTTTTGGCTCAGGTCATGATCTCGGGGTTGTGACACTGAGCCCTGAGTTGGGCTCTGGGCTCAACAGGGAGTCTGCTGGAGATTCTTTCCTCTTCTTCTCCCTCTGCCCCTCCCTCTCTGTCTCTCTCCAAAATAAATAAGTAAATCTTTAAAAAAATGCTTTAAAAGTGACTAAGAAGGTAGAGTTTACATGGTATGTACTTTATCACAACTTAACATAAAAATGAATTAGAGTTAAAGAAATGTACCTGTTAATTATTCATTGAATAACAAAGAAATTACTATTAATTTGCTAGATAACTAAAGTACTGGGTACCATCTACTATTTCTATTCTAAAAAATTCTTTTAATGGAGTCTTAAATATATACTAGAAATATACACAAATGAAATAATATATCTGGGATCTGCTTTCAAAAATAATCATAGGACAGAGCAGGGCAGGGGAGGGATGTGGTGAGAGGCAGATACAGTAAGAGTCACTAGGATTTGACATTGTTAGTTTAGAAAGGTTACAATGAGTTTCATTATACTATCCCATCTCCTTTTCTATATGTTTAGAAGTCAGTATAATAATTTTTTTTTAAATATAGAAAAAATACTCACCAAGATAAGACTGGTTGCATTTTGGTGATGAAACTATGGCTATTTAATTTGAAAACTTACAGCACACTCAAGCTATATTATAAAACGCCAAAAATTTTTTTAAAAGTCAAAATTACAAAAGCCTGGCAGAGTTCCTCAGCCTATCACCGTTTATTGAAAAGAAGGCACAAGGCTTTGCTTGGTAATCCTTACCCAGGCTTAAGTGAGCTTTAGAATATACACAAGAATCTATGTCAGACACTGCTTTGCCTGTATTAACTCTCCTAATTTTTATCACATGGGATGTTCACTTCCAGAAAACCAGGGGAACTTCTACATTTATAATTGAAGCCACAGGACCTCCGTCTCATGCACTGAGGAATGATGGTATCACATTGCAATGCTGATCGGCTGCAAAGGAGAATTCCCAGTGTAATTTAAGAATAGTGGTAACCCTAGAAGCATCTCATTTAGGGCCTCTGGCATTTATGTTTTGGTTGTACGGCTCCCGTGGATCCTGATTTTTTTTTTTTTTCCTCATCCACAAGACTAGTGTTATCATCTGACATCCTATTATTGGCTATTTCTAACTAGTGAAGTGATTATTGCTACTGGAAGAGAATGCCTGTCAGGAATAACACAAGGAGACTTGTTTCTTTCGTAATATTGTTATTCCTTTGGAGATCTTGTGGTTTCATTCTTTGTGGATTTCTAGTGGCATTCCTTCAGAACAGTCATGCCCCAGGGAAAGACTACTGTTGAAGAGTTACCCCTTCTCTCCCAGCAGCTCCCTTTATTAATTTATAAGCTCTGTGAAAGCAGGAATTGTGGCTAGCACCACTATATATACAAATATATACTAATTAAAAATATATACTATATATACACATTTGTTCTACATATATATGCACACACTATATATATACACTATATAATATATATATATATATACACAATATATTATATATACAAATACATACTATAAATATATTTGCTTAAGAAATTATGGAAGACTGATGAATAACTTGTTAGTGTCAGGCCAGGAAACAAATCGTGTCTCAGGCAGAAGAAGGCTGGGTAATCAGGTGTGTGTCTTGGGTACGATAGCCTGTGTAACATAGGGAATTTTGTGTGTGCAACTTGAGAAGAGTGCCATTTGCTAGTACAATTTTCTGAATTATTTCATGGATGTTTTCAGTGATCATTACCCACAGCTAAACTACTGCCAGAAGGATAAGGTACTAAGTGCCTCCTATTATGACAAATTCTTTTGACAGAGTCTTAAATTTGGGGTAGCCCCAGCATGGAGACCACACGGTATTAGCAGGGCACCTTAGCCAATAGGGACGTCACGGTGAATTCCTCTAGGTCCCCGCTGGTGGGGGGAAGTGGGTAATTTCTTATATGACTTTTGCTTTATTCCCGTGACCAGGGGGAAGTTCATGCTTCTCAGATTTTTTTTTTGCCCATTTATGTTGAGAAATATTGTAGTTGCAACTGCATTGCTAATTCCATTATTTGTATATATTTGGTTGGTTCTTTTTTTTTTTTTTTTCTTTTTAAGATTTACTTGAAAGAGAGTGCATGTGTGCGTGCACAGGGGGAGCAGCAGAGGGAGAGGGAGAGAGAATCTTAAGCAGTCTCCCTACTGAGCACAGAGCCTGATATGGGGTTTAATCTCAGAACCCTGAGATCGTGAGCTGAGCCAAAACCAAGACTTTGATGCTCAGCTGACTGAGCCACCGAGGCGCCTCTGTACATGATACTTGATCTTAACTTTCTTTTAAGTAAGTGCTGCAAAAAATATTTGAAGGGTCATATGCACTCGTCCTCAAGTCTCACTCCCTAGCTTCAAATGGCAATTTTATCTATTTTTAATGTCAAACATGAATCACCCCCCACAACCCCATCCCCCACAGGCAGAACTGAGCCTGATTTAAAATTATTTTCTTAACCCATTTTCATTTACTATCTCAAAAATTCTACTTCTCTGTGTGTCTCAGAGTGTCCATGGTCCTTCAAGCCTCAAAACAGATAGTTTAAAGAAAACCTATTTCTCTCTGCTTGGGTTTTTAGAACAGGATCTAGAATGTTTCTCTGAGTGTAAAAATAAAAAAACTTTCTTCTTTCTCTAGAAATCTTTAAACTAGCTATTCAACTAACCATAAAAAATCTTCCTTTTATGTAATAGTATTAAAAGATGTCTCCCTAGATTTTTAGTTTTGGCTTAAAAATGTCACAAGTGCCAAATATTACATCAGATCATGTACAGTCCAAAAAGAATAACAATCTCATTTCAGTTTTACTATAAGAACAATAAAAAATAGTGCCAAATATTAATAAGGATGCAAGTTTTCTTTTTTGCTCAGCATTAACAGAAAAAAAAATGTTCTTATTTAAAAAAAAAATTTTTTTTTTTTTAAGTATGCTCTACACCCATTGTGGGGCTTGAACTCATGATCCTGAGATCAAGAATCACATTCCCTACTGACTGAGCTAGCCAAGCACCCAAAACTGTTACTATTTAAGATGTAACTCTGGTTCCTACTGACATACCATGGGGCATTTGCCTTTTTATTCCTTTTCTTTTACTATCTTATTTTTCTAAACTGAAAAGCAGAAAAAATAATACTAAGATAAATCAAGCAAGCACAAAAGGCAATAGACGCTTGTCCGATTTAAATTCTTTAAAGTTGAAACCTTTAAGAAATATTTTAATACCCAAGTTATTGTTCCAATTTTTAAAAATTTTTAAAAGATTCTCTTTAGGGACGCCTGGGTGGCTCAGTTGGTTAAGCGGCTGCCTTCGGCTCGGGTCATGATCCCGCTGGGATCAAGTCCCACATCGGGCTCCTTGCTCGGCAGGGAGCCTGCTTCTCCCTCTGCCTCTGCCTGCCTCTCTGTCTGCCTGTGCTCGCTCTCTCTCCCTCTCTCTCTCTGATAAATAAATAAAATCTTAAAAAAAAAAAAAAAAGACTCTCTTTAACTATTATTTGAGAGACAGAGAGAAAGCTTGAGAGGAGAGAGGTCACTGGGAGTAGCAGACTCCCTGTCAAGCAGGGAGCCCAATGTGGGACTCGATCCGGGTCTCCAGGATCATGACCTGAGCCTAAGGCAGTTGCTTAACTAACAGAGCTACTCAGGCGCCCCACCAATCTTATTTTTTTTTTTTTTTAAGATTTTATTTATGTATTTATTGGGAGGGAGGAGGGGGAGGAGCAGAGGGTGAGGGAGGAGGAGGAGGGGAGAGAATCTCCAGCTGACTCCACATGGAGCTTCAAGCCCACCACCCTGAGATCATGAACCGAGCTGAAACCAAGAGTCTGACACTTAACCAACCGAGCCACCCAGGCACCCTTATTGTTCCAATTTTAGATAGTCACAGCATTCTGAATTAGTAATTGGGTTCTACAAAGTACCTATGGTGTTGGGGATTTATTTTTTTGAAAGTTAAAAAAAAAAAGAAAAAAATATATATATACACATGTAAATACACATATATGTTATATATTTAAATTTATATAACAAATATATGTTATATATTTAAAAGTTTTATATATATATGTAAATACACATATATGTTATATGTTATATATGTGTATTTACGTGTATATATATAAAAAACTTTTAAATTTTTATCTATTCTATTTTCAATTTATAAGCACATTTTAAATATATGCTAAATGTCTTTTGTGTCTCTCTTTTTTGAATGTGTGCCTTATTATATCTATGAGATCAAATCTATACAAACTCCTAGCAATTGCTATTCTGCTTTGGATCAAAAATAGAATACATCATATTTAAGAAAACGCTGTTTAAAGAATTAATCTTAGGCTAGAAAGAGATACTAGAAGGTGATTCAACTATTTCAAAAAGCACAATTAGTTCTTCAGGATACGGTACTTGGATTTTGAATTTGTAGAACAAAGGATACGGTTCCTAAACCATATCTGCCCTGATCCTGTGTGGGCAGCTAAGCCTCCCTTGGCAAGCAATCACTCCGTTGTAGTGGCCCAGTGAGGTGTGATGATAACAGTGTGGACAGGTTTAGGAGGATTTGTTGGTCAATGGGAAAATCTTGTAAAGTATGCTCAAGTTGACAACACAGCTTTGGGAAGCACCAGCCAGATGAACCCAAAAATACCTGTCTGGGACCCCTTCAACAAGTCCTTATTTAGAATGCTAAGCTTGCAGCCACAAACAAGGCCTGGATGTCATTTAAAATAAATTCTCATGCAGGATCTTTTGTTTTGGGGGAAAAGAAGCTGAAAAACAGGAATGGGCACTCTAAGTACAGGAGGGACCTATTTTCCTGGCCCCATGCTGGCTGCTCACAAGGGAAGGATTAAAGAGAAGATTAGGAAAATTAACTTTCTTATCTGAGAGGAGAAAAAAAAAATTATGCAAAAATGTTATTTCTTTCAAAAAAAAAATCGCTGGAAGTGTTATGGAAGTGGTCTATAGAACCTGTGAGACCCAAAGTTTCCACTGTTTTCTTTCCACCTGTCTAAAGTCATCAATATCATCAAATGGAATATTAACTTCTTGCAATTTGAGAAGCTCCTATCACTAAACAGCTGGCATAAAATGCCACGTTTTAGGAGCTGGGTATAGTTCTGAAGCCAATTAAAGAATAATCTGGATTATCATGAGAGAGTGTATACACGTGAAAAATAAACCATGCTTGAACTACTGACTGAATGATTAAAAAAGAACAAAACAAAACCAAACCCAAACTTGTGGTGGGGCTAATCAGGTCATTTCTACTGATTAGATATGTGACACCCCACTGCTTTAATTTTCTCCTTAAGAGACTCCCTTTCAACATCGTGAAAATAATACCCACGTGGAAAGTAAGAAAAAGAACTTCACCATTCCAAAGATTAATTTTGATTGTGGAGAAAGCCCAGTGAATCCCAAACATAGGACAACTGCCAAGAAATGGTACAAAGTGGGAGGAAGAAGAAGAAAACCAGAGCAGACCCAGCCAAATTGGCCTGGACACATAAGGACCCACACAGGGCCTGCGAAAGCCTCAAGAGCTAATCCAATCAAAAGACCTATCTAGATTTCATCCGTAACCACTCTCCTATGTCCCTCTATCCTCGTGTTACAGCCATTTTCTTAGGCCTTTATTATTTCCTACCAGGAGAACTGTGATGATCTACTCTGCTATCAGGCTAGTCTTCCAAATTGTGTAATTCCATCAGGTCCCTCTGCTGTTTTTATACTGTCCGTGGCATCCCCACACCTACAGCACAAAATCTTGGCACTCAGTGCTCCCTGCCGTCCTCCTTTGGGGGCAATGGACCCATCACAAGACTAGATTAGGTTCCTGCTGTTGTCAGTTAATAGATGTGTTCTCTGAAGCTGATCATTTAATTTTTCTGAGACCCAGTTTCCCCACTGGAAAAAAAAGAAGAAATCAGCTGGATAATAAATGTGAGATAGATGTGTAAACTCTACAAGCTCAACAAAGGTACGGTATTTTTATTGCCATTTCAATAAATTATGTGCTGCTCATCTTCTGCTGGTCTGGTCCTCCAGATATATTTTACAGGTCGATCTCCAGCCATTTGGCCTATGGTTTCCCTAAATGGTTATCTTCTGCTTCCACCTCTTCCGCTCTGCTACCTGCAACAACAAAATACTGACTCTCCGATTGTCCACTCCCCTCTCAGAATCCCCAAGGAAGCAAAAGCTCTTATTGATGGAATACCTCTAAATATTTTTCTAGTTGGTTTACACTGTTCTCCCAGCAGTGCTGTGATTGCTTTCATTTTGTAGATGGGAAGATTAAGACAGAGCAAGTGAGACTCAGAGAAAGAAGGTGGCTATCCTAAGGCCACAGAATGAGGGAAGTCCAAGGCTGGTGGTGGCAGGTCAGTGTTGTGTGTGGAAAGCTGTGGTCTGTGCTCATTCACTGTGTTCCCTTTCACAGGTCTGCAGGAAAATAAGGCCACATTCAATAAGGTAGCAGGAATACACATTTCACGGCCCGCCACTTAGGAGGAAGGGGCTGGCAGTGAAAGGAAGAGAATAACCATCAAGATAAGGACAAAGAAATGAATGGAGGAGGATCTTTCAGCTGGACAGCCCTCTGACAGTCAAAAACACTATCTTTTTGAAACAAAAAACTAAAAGCTTTTTGTTTGGAGAGTTTGGATTCTGGGTCATTCCACAGTATCTAAAAGTTCTGCTTGGAACCATGAATTATTTCATCATTTCGGTTTAACCCAGCATTGATATGAAAAGAAGAAAGTAACAAAATCAGGAAAGCGTGCTCTGGGATTGAACTGACCACTCGATACTCTGCTGCACACCTGTCACACTGCCTTTGGGCACTGCTCTGCTGTGGTGGAAAGTGTGTTTTGGGCTTCACTCATTTATCAAATAGTTTTTCACTGAGAACCATGGTTGCTCTGGCCACCTGTCCACCCAAACTCACTCTCTGCTTTTTCTCTGGCACACAGCTGGGCCATTTCTGCTTTCCTAGATTCCTTTGCCCCGGGCCATGTAAGCAGAAGTGTGTGCCCCTTCTAAGTCTGGTTAGTGTAGCCTTTTGTTCTAGCTCCCCCTGCCTTTTCCTCTTGTGGGTTAGAAAGCTGATGACAGTGATCACAGAATCCTAAGAGCTAGATGGTGAGATGGCGCAACCATGATCTGTGTGACCAAATCTTACCTAAACCAAGTAACCAGGAAGATCCACTCGAGACCACTAACTAAGGAAGAGACAAATTTCTATTGTCATGACATATTGGGCCTATTTGTTACAGCTGCTGCACCTACCCTAACAAATTCATGTGCTGGCTTGTGCTTCAGTGGGGACCCAGACACAGACACATGATACCTGCACTGAGTTTACAATCTAGGTGGCCACAGTGTGTATCACTGAACTGTCCTGATGTCCCAAGGGCAGGAGCAAAATAAAGCACCACCAAGTTCAGAGCACAATCTAGAGTAGAGGCAGGCATGTTTTTTCTCTAAAGGGAGAGACAAAGATATGATGCTTTGCAGTTCATAGGAAGTCTCTGACACATATTCTCTTTCTTCTTCCTCTCCTTTTTCATGATCCTTTAAAAATTTAAATAACATTCATAGCTTGAAAGCCCAACAAAAACAAGCCACAAACCAGATCTAGCCTATGGAATACAGTCTGTCAATTCCTGGCCTAGACCCTTAGGCTTGATTTTTAAAACCCAATGGAAGAAAAATACTTCATGATGGATGAAAACTCAAATTTAGGAACTACAAGTAAACTTTTACAGGAATACAGATACATTTACTCATTTGCCTATTGTCTGTGGCTGTTTTGCACTCTTAGGGCAAAGGTGAGCAGTTATGAAGGCATATGGCCCATAAAACCTTCATTTTTGGTAAAGGGTCAGCTAATAAATATTTCCCAGCCTCTGGTTCGGAGCTTCCTAAAGAGAGATTATTCTGTTTAAGTAACCAGATCCTCTACAATCCAAGGAGGACATTGTGTGTCTGCTATTTTGGCGCTATGCCAAGAATTCGGTATCTATACCAGCTACCCCAGAAGATCATCCCTCAAAAGATTTTGTTGGAGTTTAGTGTTTCTCTCTGCAACAGGGTAAGAACAGTAACCTATATTGGTTAACAGGCGTGTTCGAATGAAATTGGCTCTCTCAACTGCTGTCAACTTTTTCTCTACTCAGTGTCCTAAATGATTAGTCAACACTCACTAGGGAGGGCTTAGTTGATTTAAATTCACACTGGTGACTAGCAACCTTCCAAAAGTCTGGTGCATTATAAAACAAATGTTTAGAGAATGGATACATGATCAATCAGTGACACATGCTGTTTTCATTATAGGGTTATTGTTATTAATAAGCCATAGTGCTGGCTTATTAAAATTGAATTCTTAAAACAATTTGGCAAGTCAAGTTGCCAATTTTATAGATGAAGAAACTGAACATCAGTGGGAATAAACAATTTACTCAGGGTCAACTGAAAAGTCAAAGCTTGGATTTGAGTCTAGATCTATATGAATTCAATTCTGATGCTTCTATCTCACGATAGGTCGATCTCCCATTGGTACTTCATAAACTTAAAGACCGTACAACATATTACTCCCTGGCCACTATGTCCCAGATTCAAGGTTGTGTTTTGTTGGTTGTTTTGTGTTTTTTTGATAGTCAAGGTTCAATCACACTAAAACAAAATTAGTGTTTAATTTATGTCAGACATTTAATCTCTAACCCTTTGAGTTTTCTTATCTGTAGAAGGGGCTTGGTAATAGCAATTTCAGAGCATGAATGGTGAATCAAATGAGTATTGGGCACATAGGAAATTCTTAATAAGTAGGGCCTACAGTTAAAAATGTTACATTTTATGTTATCTCAAGTGTTCCTGTTTAAGTTTTTGTGTAAAATGAGGAGTGACGCTCAATATCTTTAGGAACATTTCTAGCCCAAATTCATGAGACACAGGTATTAAACAACAATAAAAATAAGGTATTGAAACAATGACGCCATTGGCTATAGATATCTTGGGGAGTCCTCCCACAAGAAGGAACCAGGCTTGGGACATCAGCCCAATACTTACTTGGAATACAAGTTTGGGGTATATGATTTGATATTAACAACAGGATTATATTGTCTAATTTTACAAGGGCATTCAATGGAAAAAAGATCAAGATTTGTTTTCTTCAGCAAAACTGGGGGACATGGATAAGTTTGAAAGCATCTTTTAAAAATGCATTAAACCAAAAAAGCTAGGATAGACATGATTAACAACAATCTAATTTGTGGTAACACACCCATGGACTTCATTTTCATGCTAATATGTTCTTTCTTTTCTCTTCCCTAGCCAGACCTGTCATGTACCTAGCACCCTTTTTGTTCCCATCACCTTTGTTATAAAACACTTCCTTATAATGCCCAACATGCCTGCTTCCCACAGCTAGGATTACATGGAAGGTGGGACATTCTCAAACTTTTTTGTACATATTGCTGTAACATGCCCTAATTTTGCATTATATCAACCAGATCCTGTATCCCCTTACTGAATGGCCTACTCATTGAGTTGCCTAAGCTACTGTGACTAAGCTACTTCTCAAGTATCTGGTTCCCATAGAGACAGAACAGCTATCACATTGTCAGGCATTCATTTCTTTATATGCCTGTAGAGTAAGCCCAACCACATGCTCCCTTAACAATGCTCAGAGACACCACCAAAACTATGCTCCAAGAAAAAAGGCTTGCCCTTCAATGCTTTAAGACTGCTCTCCTTAGTGAAAGGAATGAAAGGGAGGCAAAGTGTTCAGATCAGCTTGGCTATTATTATTGTTTGGAAGAATCCTTGTTGAACCACATATTTTTACAAGGCGTGATTATCAGATTTGAGAGCAAATTTTTCCTGACTCTAAAGTTCTCTAATCAAAAGAACATCAAGCAAGCCTCCTTGCATGCTGCAGGCTCCAGTTCAACATCCTCAGCAATGTGTCTTTAGAAGGGATGCCTCATGACATTGAGACAACAGGTGTTCAGTGCAAAAGAGGTGTTTGCAAACATTTAGTATGAAATCATACTAAGAGTGTCTGAGGACCTTCTGATTCAGAGTTGTGTTCTGCTGACCCTAAACCTGTCATCTGAAGACCTGTCCTTTCCCACATGTCCCAGGCTCACCTTCCAACCACCTTCTTGCCTGGTCCAAGTAGATGTCTTCCTCATCTCAACAAATACACAACTAGGCTCCCAGCTGCTTAGGACAAAAACCTGGGAATGTTTTTTTCACTCCTCTCTATTACTGACCACCAGTACAAGACAAATCCTTTACAAATCCTGTTTTTCTACTTCCAATAGAATCCAGAAGCCAGTGAGTTCTCTCCATCTCTACTGCTAGTCCATTGGGTCACTCCTACCTCCTTTCAGTTCCCCAACCCTCTTCCCCCACCATTGTTCTTCACACACAGCCAAAATAATTTGAAAATTTGAATCAGATCTTTTCATGTCCTCCCTTGAAGTCCTTCAGTAAATTCTTCTGGGATGTGCAATGAGATTAACCCTCTTGACATGCCTTGTACTTGCCCTCATCTGCACCTTCATCACTGAGCTCAGCCACACTTGCCTTTAACATCAAACCGTTTCCTGCTTCTGTGCTCACTGCTTTCTCTGCTTAGAACTCTCTTTCCCCTGATGGCCACATTATCAACCAGCCTCTTTTATTCTGACCTCTGGTTCAAAGTCATACTCAGGAAGACCTTCCCCAAACATGCCTTCCAAGGTTACTTTCTTCCCAACCCCTGCCAAATTATAAATGAATGGTTAACTTACATTAAATATTTCAGGTCATCCATACTAAAGAATATATACATTTGGTTTTGAAAATTATAGGAGATAAAACTTTTTATCATATGCTCTAGGATGAGAAAACTAAACAAAATAACAAAATACTATTTGATGAAACCTCAAAATACTGATGGCTGATACTTTTAAAAATAAAATTTGTGGTACTTGTAATGCTTTGTTTAGATATTGTTGAGGGTCTGAATGAAAAACCCTAAGCTGCCAGTGGCTTCTAGGTTAGGTGTGAATTCCATGTGCAAACCAATGACTTATAGCCTGGGATTGACACAAGGTCATTAGGTCATGGGGATGCCTACCGCCTCACCCAAAGTTGGCGCCTTTCAGTGGTGAACAGAGCCCTGATCAAGACAGCTCTCTTTGCATCAATCTGGCCCTTAATTTGAAAGCTTTCAAAGATTCGACACTTTCTGGATGGTTTTCAAATGCTGGTGTTCTAAACACATGCTCATTTCAATGCTTTCTTCCTTAAGAGTTAGTTGTAGGGACATTAAAATGGTTTGGTTAAGAAGATCTTCAGGATTCTTCCTACTAATGATACATTGATATTTCAGCTACTAATCCTTAGTTTGTTAAGTAGTAGTCTTGTGGAAATACTAGTAATAGTATTCATAGAAATACTAGTAATCATATTCACAGGAGGAGGAAGACCAAAACATGCCACAGCTAATATTTATCGGATCCTTATTATGTGCTAGCCACAGAGTAGAGATTTTCTTTGAATGATTGATTCTATGGCTTTATTTTTTTTTCTTAATAATAATCATACTGTACTTTGTTCACTGTCTCCTTCTTATAGAAAATCTAACAATAAGATGGGGCATTTTGTTGCTTTACAGATAACTTATTTCTGAATAGAAATTCGAAGGGTAGATTATTCCAGAATATGTTTGTTCTTACAAATGTGCATTTTTTCCAGCCGTTTTTTGGGGTGGGGGGTTAGGTGTAACTCCAGGGTTAAGATAAGGAAAGCTGCATTGTGAAGCTCAACTGATAATTCCTCAACTTTCACTGACAAACTATACCTACATGGCAGCACTCAATATTTATGTATCGAAAGAATGGGTGCCAGGATAAAATCTCTATTGAGAGGATGCATTTTGCGGGTATCAATTTTAACATTTAGTTGTGATAAACACCTGGAGTCACCAAGTCACAGAATTCACTTCCTAAGGCTCTGAACCAATGGCTTCAATGATGTTAGACTTGTAAAATGATTTCTTTAAAGATTAAAAAAATGAAAAATACCATATTCACAGGATAACTTCAGAAATTACCTATCACCACTTTAAACAACACAGTTTTTGTGTAGGAAAAGTTTATGAAACCACCAAGAAATAAATCAAAAAGAATTTCTCAGGTTTTTGAGAAGCTCAAAAGGAGAGCATGGAGGCCGAATGTCTACTCATAGAAGGCAGTCTCTAATACTCTTTCTTTCTTTCTTTCTGTCTTTCTCCTTCCTTCCAACCTTCCTTCCTTCCTGTATCTATCTATCTATCTATCCATCCACCCATCTCAGAGAGAGAGAGAGAGAGAGAGAGAGAGAGACAGTGAGAGAAGAACACAAGCAGGGAGAGTGGGGGAGGGAGAAGCAGACTTCCTTCTGAGCAGGGAGCCTGATGCAGGACTCCATCCCAAGACCCTGGGATCATGACCTGAGCTGAAGGCAGATGCCCAACAACTGAGCCACCCAGGCACCCCTGTAATGTTCTTTTTTATATACCACACCAAGGTAAGTATTGTAACAACAGTATTTGTCCAATTGGCGTTCAGAGGCCCAATTTTACACACCATTCACGTACCTTAGCCTCATGACATAGGGATTTATAAAGACATTCATAATGGGTATTTTGAAAGTAAAATACTAAAACTGCTAATCACTGAAGACAAGAACATGTAAAATATTTGCTCCACTGAATATGTTATGAATAATAAAAGTAAAAGAACGGTGCAAATAAAAAATACCAAAAATTGTTCTATGTTTCTCTATATTTTATTATTTCATCCTAGAACAATATTCCAAACACTTTTATTCATTAGGTTCTGAAATCAGAATAAACTTAATTGCATAATTTTTTCTCATTTTTAAGGACCTAAAAAAACTCCTTTTGTTCATTTATATGTTTTTGTCTTACATATATATTGGACTCTATCAATAAATTAAGACGTTCCCCTTCCATACTTTAGATTTATTATTTAAAGTTAAACCACATTCCCATCTGGACAAAAAAACTCAGTTCCAGGCATATTTATTCTAAAGAAATTAAAAACTCTTGGTACTCACCCTCCCATATCTGTTGGCATAGGACCCTGTGAGCAAGGAATGGAAAACGATGATTGTCTCATCCAAGTCCCAGATGAACACCCTCTACAAAGAGAGAACCAAATCAATATGTCTTTCCCTTGGTTGAGAAACCTGTTATTCAGTGCACTTCAACATAAATAAGCACTCTTAAAATAGAAGACAGAAGAAAAACCTGAATTTACTGTGTTTTTAAAATACAACTTTTCCAAAAAGCATCCTCTAGCTTTTCTCCAGAGTATAGCATCAGGTGAGATATAAAAGAATAATTATATTAATGACATCAATACAAACAAGAAATAATAATATATGTCCTTTCATGACATCAATACAAGCAAAAAATAATAATATATGTTCTTTCTACTTCTGAAGTATATTCTTAGTTTACTCTTCTGAAAAAATGAACAATGAGCTAAAACTAGTCTGTTTATAACTTCTTGAGACAGAGAGAGGCCAATAAATTAAAACTCAAGCGTTTTTCTTACCTCTTCTGCTTATTAAGAAGCATTAAAATAGTGAATCTTATGTTTGATTTTCATCAAGCCAAGTATTAAAAAACTATACCTAAAACCTAAAACTTCACATCAACTATTCACCTTCTGTTACCTTTGGACTGTTATCACATGGATGGGTTATGTATGACTCCTGCCTGGTTTATAACTTCTTGAGACTTAAGCAGACACATCACACAGGCTCTTGATACACTCAGGCTATTTGGAATCAGATTTAAAGGAATTCACTTCAAAAACATCTTCGAGATACCACAGAGGCCTCCCAAGCCTACTTGTCTTCTTCCCCTTTCCACTCATACCAATATATATTCATACACATGGGTTCTGCTGGGAAATTTCCATCTTTTCAGCCAAAATAATCATGTTTTCCACCATCAGATTTCACTGGGCAAAACATAGAAACTAATTGCAGTGGATTCAAGGTTATGAAATCTACCCTTCAAGGTTTTATTTAATCCCTCCTGCTTTTGAACTCCACCAAAACAGGTCTCATAAAATGACTACCATTTCAGTTTAGAACATCCCAGGTTTTCCTTTCTCAATATATATGAGTGTGTCTTTAATTTTCAAAGTGGATTTTAGTAAGTCTTTTTAGTATGACACTTAATTAAAATGACAATGATATAGAACAGTATAAAAGAATTTTCCTCATGCAAAAGGATATAATTTACTATTTTAAAGAGAAATAACCAGATACTTTACATGTAGTTAAAATGGTAGAGAAAACAGAAATGATTATTTTTAACTATAAGTAAAAGAAAAGAGAAAGAAAATGCTTTACTTATGATACAGAGAAGAAAGCAGTTACAAAGCATTTGGACATCTTGATGACGGCCATTTACATTACAGATGTCTAGAACTACCCTTTAACTACCAAGATACCTTGTTATTTACCAGGGCACTGGCAATGACATACCTCGAGGTCAGAATCCGGGGGAGGTGAAGGATTATTGTTTCTTCGGCCCCGTCCGCGGGACTTCCCATCTGAACTTCGGCGCAATCGATCAGAATCTGAGTCTTTAATGGGTGTTGATGGGCTGTGGATTGTACTGTACTCTGTAGAAATACAGAAAGGCCTTTCATCTTTTGGTTCTATTACCATGGTGTCAAGATCAACCTTGTTTTAATTTTGGGGGAAGCTTGATGAGTAAAACACATTTCATTCTTTTCCCTTTCGTTGCTGTTTACCTCCATTGATGAATAATTTGAGATACTGAATACCAAGAATCCATTCTTTTGAAAGAATGTGTGATTAGAAATGAAAAAAAATTAATTGATAGTGCAAAATTGGAGGCTGTAGGAAGTTGTAGTTTTTCTTTGTGGTTCTCCATGATGAGACAAAGCTCACCCATCCCCACCTCCACGTACGTGTTTTTCTTTCATTCCACACAAGCAGGGCCCAGCCATACCAAGAGAGGTTCACACAGGTGCCTTATCAGCCACTCTCCCACCTATGAAAGTCTTCTGGTTCACAGAAAGAAAAGAAAAATCAACTCTGGGACAGGAAAAAACTGACTCCCAAGGCAGATGTTTCTTTGAAAATTTCAAAATCTCCTTTTCTCTCTCATTTTATGTGAGAACAAAGGAGTGGCAAGATAAGGAAGAACAGACATATGGGCAATACCCATACCTTGAGAGCATCCATCACAGATTCTCACGGTATCTTAGTCTCTGAACCAAAAATCCCAAACAGAGAGCACATTAAAATTGCTCACCTGGGTAACTCAGAGAAATCACAGAAACGACAAAATAAAGAATCACCCCTAACGAGCTACAGGAATGGCTGAGTAGTGGTGACTATAGAGTCGGGCTAGGAGCACTCTTACCCTACTCCAAAATGAGCAAAAACCCTTTACAGTTTCTTCTTTTCTCCAGTCCATGCATTAAACAACTTCTACCTCCCCAAATGCTTTGCCAGATTTCTCTTCTGGATACAGTTTGGACTCTCCCAAGGTGGTATAAGGAATGATAATTCTTATTGAGATGTTGTTTATATTACATTTCACCAAACAGAGAAGTAGTGAGAACAGCTGAATATCTGGTAGCCTCTATTAATATACTATCATCCCTAACTATATCCAGAAGGCCAGCCGTGTGTCAAACCATGTGGTCTCAGTATTACTTCGAAGTTTAAGGCTTAAGCCTTAGGAGGTGAAATAGATAGGAATGGACTTCAACAGAGTAAATTCCACTTCTAAACCACATAGAACAGCCCTATATCTTCTGTTTTAACTTTAAAATCCAAACAGATTCCTATCTCTTTTGGATGAGGCTTTTGCATGTCTTCTGCCATAGAAAACAAGACAGCAAACTTCTTCATATGCACCAGTCATGGGGTCCTTGTACCCAGGAACCACCATCATAACATACAAACCTGCTAATTAATTATGGCCAGAAAGTCCAAAACAACTTTTCACTACGTCAGCATATGTAGTTCCATGGGATGCATTTTTGAGCTAACCTATCTTGTAGAACTATCAAAATACAGTGCTGGCTGGTCAAACTTTAACATTCTCCAAATCCACATGTGATCCTTTTCTTACAGAGGACTGTGGTATCCTCTCCTCAAAACGTTCAAAGCCAAGCATCTGCCTTCCATGTTTTATAAAGAATTAGGCCTCTGAAGAAATACATATTTTTAAGGAGCTCAGAGAATTCAAAGTTGTGTTTTGAAGAAAAAGTCTTGACCTCCTCCTTCTTTAAAAAATCTGTAACTACATCTCTGTGCAAACCTGGATAGCCACCATCTGAGACAGAACACATGCCAATTTCTTTACCAGTGTCAAAACAACATTTACTTTGCAACTGGCATAACTGGCATCTAAATTTGACTCGTACTTCAAGTATTTGACTGCAAGGTCCATCTTCAGTTGTGAATTCTCCACCTTTTGAGGTTCATAATTGAGAAGAAGCTAAAAGATGTGAAGCAATGTATCATATCATATGATGTCTTTCGCTTTGACTTCTAGCTAGTTTAGGGCGAATTTTTTTCACCATGTGTTTCATCTTACCAAGGTTTTCCAAGGTTTTCTTACCCTAGATTTCTCCTATGGATTACTCATTCCTTTAGTTTTTGGAGTATATTTCTTTATTCCTGTGTTAAAACCCAATTAAATCTTTTAAAAAATGTATTCCATCTTTCTTTTTTTTTTTTTAAATAAAAATGAATATTAAATTGATTACTCAATTCTATAAACCTATCCCCAAAGAAACTAAGTTCAATGAGCAAAGTATACAGGTAGATTTCCTAATTATCTTATCTAAAGTTTTTCCAGGTGGAAAAGAAGCCCTTAAATATGGACAATCTGATACTTCTAAATATTAAAACACACACACACACACACACACACACACACCCCTTATAGGCCTCAACTTATTAGAAAGAATATAAAAGTTAAATGATGCAAATTAGATTTTATTTTATTTATTTTTTTAAATATTTTATTTATTCATTTGACAGAGAGAGAAAGCACAAGTAGGCAGAGAGGCAGAGAGAGAGAAGGGGGGAAGCAGGCTCCCTGCTGAGCAGAGAGCCCGATATGGGACTCGATCCCAGGACCCTGAGATCATGACCTGAGCTGAAGGCAGAGGCTTAACCCACTGAGCCACCCAGGTGCCCCAATGCAAGCTAGATTTTTAAAAAAATCTCTTCCTCTTTGTTCTATGAGGTGGGAATAAACACTTCTACTCTCCTAACCAGCTTTCCTGACTCTATTCTCCTTCCTTCTATTAGTGTAAAACAACTCAACAAATAATTTAATCTTCTAATCCACTGAAATCTCATGTTTCATTAAAATCCTTTCCAAATTATTCAACTTTACCCCCACTGAGATAATGAATGTGAAAATAGAAGAGCATTTATTTCACTTAACAAACAATGACTGCATGCCCATACTATTTCAGGCACTGTACCAAGAGCTTGAAGTATGATGATGTACCATACAGATATAGTCTTTTTGGAGCTTAAAATTCAGAGGAAGGTACTGATTTATGAACAAAAATAAGAGATTAGAAAACAATAGAGAAAGGGTCATGACATGAGAAAGGTAGAGTGCTGGGAAACTATAGAGCAAGTGCATATAACTTAAGATTTACAGGATTATAGAAGCGTCCTGAAGATGAAGAACAAACTTACCAGTAAAAAATGGAATATAAATGTTCTCCAGGCAGGGACATGAGCATGTGTGATGGTGGAGAAAGAGAGAAAGAGAGAGGAGAGGAGAGGAGAGAGAATGTCAAAGAATTGAAAAAAAAAAAAAATTAATCTGGCCTGATTCTACAGAGGAAGAATACAGAGATGAGGCTGGATTGGCAGGCAAAGAATTTAAGAATGGAGGGATGAAATCAAATTTCCAACTTGAATAGATGGTTCTAGCTCCACTATGGTGCAGGTGCTGGTGGCAAGTCAAGAGTGAGAAGCAGAGACCAGCCAGGAGGATAATTCAGTGGGCGATGTTAGTGGTTTAACAACAGGGAAGGTGAAGGTATAAGGCACAAGGCATGGGTTTAGGAAGAAGGGATTATAGGGAAGTGTGTAGATGAGAATTCACATTCAACTTTGAACATACTGAACTTGAAGAGTCCGCGGTATTCAAGATGTCCAGTAGGCTGCTAGACTGCTCTGAAGCTGAGGAAAGAAATGTGGGCTGGGTTTAGGTTTGTAAATTGATGCCATACATAATGTGATTAAAGAAATGGGTATAATTAAAGACATGGAGGGTATGTAGAGGGACAGGCAGAGAAAAATGGGTAGGACATGAGGAAGAAAACACAGGTTAGTGTGTTGTAGAGGAAAGAGTATGTCCTGAAGGAAAGAGTGATCAATTTGGCTGATCTGATCAGCCTAAAGATAAGCTAAAGTGAAGACTGATTCCAAGAGTACTTGGAGATTTAGAGTCAATGAGAACTTTGGCACACATGGCAGAAGTATAGATTTGAGAAGTATGGAGGTGGTGGACTAGAAGGATAAAAATGAGATAGCAGAAGGTAGAAGAGTAAACAGGAGTTGTTTCTGAAGACCCTATAATGGCCAAATTCAATAATTATATTTTAGTTCTTAGTCTTATTGCACTTTGCTATGACTGTGCTGACCACTGGCTCTTCTAAACTGGGGTCCATTAGAGTAACTGACTTCTTGTCCTCCCACGTTTGCTTCTCATTCTCCCACTCACACTATTACTTCTGTCCGTTTAGAGACCTCTTCCTCTACCCAAAGCTTAAATGTTAGTGTTTCTGTATTAGTGATACTCAAATTGATCTGGGACAAAATAAGAAGCTTGTATCACGATGTTAATGCGATGCTTCCTTCATCAAAAGTCTCTCTAAGATTAAAAAAAGTAGTTGAAGTACACAGTGTGCTCAGCGATGCTGTTGATTATATTCTGAAGCAAATCCTCATGTCACATGGACTATTACTAAACAAAGTGGATAGGTGGCCAGCTGGTGGAGTATATCTTGAGCAGCAGTGCAGGAGAATTTTCTCTATGGCTCTCTTATCTCACTACAAGCTCTCAGCAGTTTGTAGTATTTGTAAGAGGGATTTCAATGATCACTTCCAGGCTGATGATTCTAAAGCCTCTGGATCTGTTGACCTGAACATCTCAGTGTTTGCTAACCCTCTCTACCTGAATACTCCATGGGCACCACAACTAAAGCTGTCTCCACATGCAAGAGCCTCCTTCTCTCTTAATGAGTCTGCTTAATGGTACCAACATCTACCCAGTTTTTCAAGACAGAAATTACTTGTTAGCTCCATCATCTAGACTAAGTTTTGTGGATTTTACCTTTTGAATACTTTTTATTCCAAGTTCAGGCTCTCATCATCCCTGCCTTGATTCTTGCAACAGGCGGCTTTCAAGCTTCCTACCCACAACCTTTCAATTACCACCTACACCAACATGACAGAAAACTTTAAAACTTTAAAAACTTTAAAACTCCTAGGGTAGAATAGGAAGGACAGTCTAGATTATAGGATTTTAAGACACTGAGCTATGGACTCAACTGCCATGTTTCAAGTCACAATCCCACTGCTTATGAGAAGTATGACTTTGGATAAATTAATTACCTTTTCTATGAGTCAGTTTCATCATCTCTAAAATCAGAATAAATGAGAAAAGTAAAACCAGTATACACATAAAGGTAGTTAGAACTGGTGCATGACACTAGCACTCTACCATGTTAGCTACCTTGAAATACAGAGAAGTCCCACCAAGTCCAACTTCTCTCTCTTCAGACAGTCACACCTAATTTTCTGAGTTCTCTGAGCATGTCATGCTCTTTGATGACATTGAACATGCTATTCCACTTTTTTAGAATGCTCTTTCTTTATACTTACTACCCCTCCCCTGATTTGTCTGTGAAATTCCCATGAACACCTAAAGTTCATGTATGTTCTTCATGAATTTTCTATCTAAATCTGAGTCCCTGTTTTGCAGTTATGTTTATCTCTGTTGTAGGGTTATACAATTTTTGCAATCATTTACGTCCATAGTGGATAACAACTTGAGTTATTTTGAGCAAATGTCCCTTACTCCTGCTCTTAGAGGAAAGAAGCTGGTGGTGTTCATTTTATATTCTGAGAATGCAGTGAGAGTCCAGAGCACCAAGTACACATTAAAAAAAAAAAAAAAAAAAGATGACTGAAAGAATGAATGTTTCTCAAGTTTGGCTGTTGCTCTATTACCTACCTAATTATTCCTACTAACTAGTCAAAATATTTCAAAATGAGAAATTTGTTTTTAAAGCTTATTTAAACATTAATGTTTACATATTCAATCATATAATTTTAGAATCTACATAAGATCATTAACATTCTTACATTTGTAAGTATTACTGAAGAGTTCCATAAATCCTTCAATATTGCAAAGGAAAACAGAACTGGAACTCAGAAGATTTCATTTAGTTCCTCTTGGCTCTCTCTGAGCTGAGTTCATAACTCCTATATATAAGACTCCTGGAGTCTTAAGGACATTTCTTCCATGTTTTGTAACCTCCTGGTCTATCAAATTGAGGACACAGCCTAGATGATTTAGCCTTAAAGTTTTATTATCTGTGACATACAATATTTACCACATCTTTCTAGCTGTTAGCTTTTATTCCTTCCCTCTTACATAGTCACCTTCAGACTAATCTATACAAAATACCATGGCAACACCAACCATCAGAATCCATCAGTACCTAGCGCAAATTCCTTACCTGGTTTTAGTTCTCATGCTATTCCTGGACAGGTTAGCTACTTTCTTATACACATTGCCAAATAGTTTTCAAAAGGATTGTATCAATTTAAATTCTGTCAATTTTACCACAGCATTACACACAATGATTATTATTGTTTTAAAGAAGTCCTTGCTATTTTATTCAGTGTAGAATAGTAGTGGTTTTAATTAGGACATATTGGAGATACTTACAAATATGGGTTTGAAAATTATACTTCCCTTTATGAACTATCCAAATCCTTGGCAATTTTTTATACTCCTTTTATTAATAAATACAAAAGTTTTAACCTCTTTTTCATATTTATAGATACTTTTCCACTTGATAGCTCCTCAAATATTCAAATGATGCTGGTATTTCCCTAAATTATGACTTCCTTCACAGAAGTTTTTTTTTATTTTTATGTAGTCCTGCATTATATAAAGCACAGCCTGTTGGCCTGGTTGACTCCTTGAAGATTTAGGGATAAGCATTTGCATTTATTCTAAGTGGAGCAGAGAATTTTTGATCTAACTTTATAATCCTGGGACTATATATGCCAGTGGTAGTTGTAAAGGAAGTAGAATACAGGGTTCCTGCAAGCGCACTTCTCTTTGCTTTGGGAGGATGGAAGCTCTCTGTCCTTGTTTCTAAGTTTAACTGAGGTGAAAGACTACTCCTCTGAAACAGAATCAAGTAACCAGACTCTGTGTGGACAGGCAGCTCTTGCCACATATATAATGATAATTGGGTTGAGGCCAGGAAAGCTACTATCTCTGGCTAGACCCTGAATCTACGCTAAGACAATACCAATTACAAGAGGAAGTACAGAGCTTTGTGGAATAGCCTTATAGAGATTACCTAGATTGAATGAACCTGATACATGGCAATCAATAGTTGTATTCCATTTGCTGCTATAGGAGACTCAGACAAAAATAACAGGGTGTCTTACTTTCCTAAAAGCAGGTGTTGTCATGTTTGAGACTCAACATTTTAAGTATACGGACAGTTACACAGGTTGAGTGTGAAGATGTCAGCAACTGACCATGTGGCACCCCCAAACTTTGAGACTCTCAAAATCAACATATGTATATATAAAAATCCTCTCAAATGGGATGAATCAAGCCAAAATTAGGAAGATTGAGAGAAAGAATGCAGAGACATTAATTTTGATTCCATGAGGAAAGGTTATTCTGATTACCCTGACATTTCCCATAGGGAGGCCACAAGCCCAACAAATCCTAAACCACCATTGGGTTTATTTCTGTTTATAATTTTAAAAATTGGTTTTCCTATGAGGTAAAAAAAAAAAAAAAAAAAAAAAAAAAAACCCAAAACTACTCTATAAAGCTGAGTTTGATTACTTTAAGGTAAATATGGGGTTGCTTCTTACTCCAAGGATGGGCTCTGTAATCAATGAGTAAAGTAGGAAAACCACAAATACTCAGTTTCCCAGAAATCCTCTCTCAAATAGCTACACTGTGAGGTGAAAGGGCAGTGAAACCCACTGGTGGGATAGCGAGGTACAGATAACATAGGTACCCAGAGAGAGGCATGGAGTCGACTTGCCCACAATATTTTTTTTTCTGTCTCTATTCGTTAATGAAAAAGATAGCAATTTTTTTTTAATGGTCAGATAGTAAATGCCTTGGGCTTTGTGTGACTTAACTCTGCCATTGGAAGTGGAAAAGCAACCATAGGCAAAATATTAATAAAGGAACAGGGTGGTGGTGTCTCTAAAAGCAGGGGAAACAAGGGCAAAAATTAGCTATTGGGACTTCTAAAGATGAAAGGCTTTTTGCACAGCATAGGAAACAGTGGACAAAACCAAAGCACAGACTACAGAATGGGAGAAGATATTTGCATATGTTTTATCAGATAAAGGGTTGGTTAGTACCCCAAATCTATTAAGAAATTATCAAAGTCAACATCCAAAGAACAAATAATCCAGCCAAGAAATGGGCAGAGGACATCAACAGACATTTCTCAGACAGACAAATGGCCAACAGACACATGTAAAATTGCTCAACATCACTCAGCATCAGGGAAATACAAATAAAAACCACACTAAGATATCACCTCACACCAGTTAGAATGGCTAAAATTAACAAGTCAGGTAATAACTTGATGTTGGTGAGGACATGGAGAAAGGGGATTCCTCCTACACTGTTGGTGGGAATGCAAACTGGTGTAGCCACTCTGGAAAACAGTATGAAGGGTCCTCAAAACGTTGAAAATAGAGGAACCATATGACCCAGCAATCTCACTACTGAGTATTTACCCTAAAGATACAAATGTAGTGATCTGAAAGGGCACATGCACCCCAACGCTTACAGCAGCAATGTCCACAACAGCCAACCTATGGAAAGAGCCCAGACATCCATTGACAGATGAATACAAAATACAATGGAATATTATTTAGCCACCAAAAAAAAAAAAAAAGGAAATCTTACCATTAGCAACAATGTGGATGGAACTAGAGTGTGTTAATCTAAGTGAAATAAGTCAGAAAAAGACAATTATATGATTTCACTCATGTGGAATTTAAGAAACAAAACAGTAGAGAACAGAGGAAGGGAAGGAAAAAGAAAGCAAGATGAAAACAGAGAGGGAGACAAACCATAAGAGATTCTTAACCATAGGAAACAAACTGAGGGTGGCTGGAGGGGAGGTGGGATAATTGGGTGATGGGCATTGAAGAGGGCACATGATGCAATGAGCACTGGGTGTCATATGCAAATGATGAATCACTAAACTCTACCTCTCAAACTAGTAATACTTTTTTTAAAATTAATTAAATTGAATTTAAAAAATAAACAAGTATGGTGGTGTTTCAACAAACCTTTATCAAACAGATTTGGCTTATGGGAGTATATAATTGTATTCATTAGGGAAATAGTGTGTTAATATGAGATTCCAGGAAGTGACTCCCTTATGACTATGTGATTTAAGTGATTGTCACCTTACTACTCTGGGTGATATTGCTTCTTCAACATTGCTGCAAACCTTAAATGTTAACATCATGATACAAGTAATAAGTGAACCATGTTGCCAAACTAACTGGAGAACAAGGTCCAAAACAAGGTGCTTATTTTTTTGGAATTGATAATAAATAGAAAAGGAATTTAATTTAATACGTACTTTTTAAAAGTACATATTATCCCAGGTGGGAAGTGACCCCAGCAGTCATGGTATCAATATATATCTACTTTGAATATGCAAACAAGGTTCTGTTTTTCTCATGAACACAGTAACTTGGCATGCAAAATAGATCAGAGTCTCCTTGGGTTCGTAGGAACACTGGACGCATATATCGTGCGAGTGATTTTGTGTCCTTGTCTCTAGCAGAATGACTCTAGGCAGGCACCAAGCCTAAAGAAACTGCTGGAGGTTGGGCACTGCTCTAGGTGTGTGGCCTTGGGGATGCTTTCTTACAGGACTCTTTGTAGTTGACAGAATCTGAAGGACACAATCACAAGCTATCCCAGCAGGCAAGCACATCAGGGACACTGGATGATGAGCTAAGCCGTCTTTCTAAGAAAAATTCAAATGCCCAGCCATTGTCAAGCCATGCTGTTCACCACACAGGAAAATTAGGAAATTTAGGTGAAAGATCCAATAGCAAAGGGGCAGGTAGGCCTTTCCCACTGAGCACTTAGATGTCCTGGACTAACAGAGACCTCTAATAACTGAATCTGAAGAACATTCCTTCGCAGGCTCACCTCCAGCCCTCTGACGACAGGCTCGCCTCTGCCCTCTGACGACATTTTGTAAAATGGATTCTCTTCTCCTGTAAGGCCATCAGGAGGAGCACTGCCTGGAATCAACCTCTCTACTCAGACCCTCTCAGAGCTGAAAACTGAAATTCCTACTATTGTCAAGCCTCTAGAGAAATTCCAGTGGTGGCCTAAACTTCCTGCTTGAATTCCTCTGTGTCAGAAGGCAATACCACAGACAACGAAATGTGTGTGCGTGCACAGATTCGCTCAGCTACTTTCATTTCCCAGTAAGAGGGCAACAAAGTTGGAAACCTTTGAAAAGGTCTTTATAGACAGCATTAAATTAAAAAAAAAAAAAATCCTTGAAACAAATCATTCTTGTTTGCAAGGCCAGGCGCCATGCTTGGCTCTCCCACGTTTTGCATTTATGCTTGCTGCCCTGGTCAACTCATGCAGACATGTAAGGTTTAAATAGCATCTGTGATGAGCCACAAATTTAGGTCCTGAATTTTCCTACCCAACAGACTTATCCACCGAACAACCTACTTGCCATCTTCCCCTGGATTTCTAACAGCCAGGGCACCACAAACAACACATGCTCAATAGAAGTTCTGATTTCTCCAACAATACCTTCTCTTCTTGCCATTTCTACCATATTAATAAGTGTCAAATGCCCTTTTTTAGCTCTTTGGGCCCAAAACTGTGGTGTCATGATTCCTCTCTTATTACTCTTCACGTTAAATCCACCAACAAATCCTGATAGCTCTACTTTCCAATCTCTCCAAAATCTGACCACATTCACCACCTCCTCCCCTATCATCTGAGCCTGCCCAAACTCCCTCCTCTTGGGCCACAGGAACCATCTCCTGCGTGACCACCATGCCCCTTCTTCTCTTGCTTATTCTAAGTCCAACAAGCAGACAGATTCTATTTTAAATATAATGACACCATGTCACTTTTATGCTTAAACACTTCTCACCTCATTCAAAACAAACAAAAAATCCAAAGTCTTCCCCGTGCCTACAAGCCTTCTATGATCCAGATTCTTACCTCCCTACCCCAGGCCCCTTCCACTCTCCACCCCAGAGTGATCCAGTGACACTGGCCTTCCTGTTGCTGCTCCATTCACCAAACACAGTCCTGCTTCCAGGCTTGGGGAACTGCTGTTTCCTCTCCCAGAACACTCTCCCCCCACCCCCAAGACTCAGAGGTGGCACTCTCTACAAAGTAATTCCAGTTCTCAGCTCAAATGTCACCCTGCCAGACCATGCTTCTGAAAGAATTTGTCTACCCTAACTCTATCTATTTTACAAACTGTTTCATCCTTCCAAGCACTTCTGACAACCAGAGGCATTTTACATTTACTTGTAGTCTGTGTGCTGCCTAGTGCCCTGTGTCTAGAACAGTGCCTGGAATATACCATAAACATCCATTGTTGAATGAGCTAACAACCCAGCATGTGGGACATCCCTGGTTCACAGGGTGCACGTGATCATGGATAATCCTTCATGCAAATCTTATTTCACCATTCTCATAAAGAATGTATCACAGTTAACTATTTATTCATGTGCCTTCACGCTCATACTGGGAGGAGCTGACAGGAAGGGAACTTGGGCACATTGATTCCTGATTCCATCTTCTGGATTCAACTTATTTTATGCAGTACAGAACTCGGAGTAGACCTTACCCTTCACTGGAAGAGGCCACATTAGGGTTGACAAGTAGACAGGTGGATTGAACACGGCTTCCTCTAGGCTCTGAGATTACTTCTCTCACTCCATCTGCCTTCTCTGGCTTCACACACCTGACTGAACCAGTCTTGACTTTTCTCAGAGAGCATGTCACTTCCCCAAGCCAGAACCGTTGCTTCACAGCCATGAAGACAAAGAGATGATAGAGTCACTGATGAGCCCCTGCCTGGGGAGGTCTGGGGTCAGAGAGGGAGCTGCCTGGAACCGAGGCTTAGCAGCATGGATTACAGAACCTGTACAGACTCCAAAAATGTGACCTCCTCCCTTTCAATTTTTGGGAAATAACCCACCTGTGGAAGGGATGGATCTTGCAAACTTGGTCCATTTCCACATCCTCCTTAACTTACTGAACATGGAAAATTGAGTAGTTCACATTTCACTGTGGTAGACAGCATAACCTACAAATTCAGACAGTAGGATCTGAACAGGCTTAGTAACTTGTCATTTGTAGAATTAGCCAACGTGTTAGTGTAGTGGTGAGAAGTAAATTGTTCAAAGTTGTCTCTCTGGGCTCAGTTATCTTACTCATAAAGATGATCACAAAGTAATTTGTCGGCTCAAAAAGGATTTCATTCTTCAGTGAAATTTATATTCTGATGGAAGTGATAGCTCCGACGAGCCCATTTAAAAGGGTCTATTTCTCCAGCCTTGAATAAATACCCCATCTCTATTCTCTATCCTTCACCCATTTACATCATTCATTGCTGAGAATAAATTTCATTCCTTTCATTAGTTTTTTCTCCAAATACTTTATATAAGAAATCTCTGTTCTGATATTCTTAGAGCACTTTGCTGCTTCTAGCATGGTATTTTTAAAAATATAAGGTTTGTTAGGTTTGGCTATTTACATAAATGCTCCTTGATATAGGGAAGAACCGTCCTATTCTCTGTATCCCTTCAGAACCTAAGACAACTTTATAATTAAGAGCTGCTCAATGAATACCTAATGGAATGTTGAGGAATATCTTTAAGCCCTCACTCATATTTGAAAGGAGAAGAAACTGTGTTTTCTGCCTTTCCTTCAATTAGGGAACAGGGTAATTAAATTTAATAGCAAGATTAAGGAATAAGTCTCAAGAGAAATGTGCTTCCTCGATAACCTTTATCAATATTAAAAGTGAGTCAGGGGAGGTAATTAGATGAACAAATGTACTGAAAGAGACACTTTAGGGAAAACATTAACTGGGAAACTGGAAAGCAAAGAGACTCCACAGAAAGAACATTCTTAGAATACTGAAAGGGAGAACATTTAAAATGTCATCAGGGATGGAAAAGAAAATAAATTGCACAAGTTGAAAATAATGTCAGTGGTAGAGAAAATGAATTCTTACATTTGGGAGCCATTTTGCAATTCACAACATGTTTTTTATATAAATTAGCTGGATTGAAACACATAACAAGCCTATTAGACACGGCAGTTTGGGGCTTTGAGCAAAGAGAAGAAAAGATGAGCAGGTGTGTGCTCTTGTGAAGCTGTAATTATGAGAATCTTGAAGTGGGTTTTTGTGCACATATTAACCAAAATGGCGACATTTACAAACACGGTGATAATGGAAAATTTAGAAACTAAGTGCTTCCTGAATATGGACCGAATGGGGTAAATCGATTTTCTCACTCCTATTCTAATTGAAAAAAAACATTTTAGTTCTTAATTGTATTTTCCAGATAATTTATATCTTACCGCTCTCCAGAATGGGTTTAAGATAATGCACGAAATAAGTACACAATAACTATATGGAAATTTAAAAAAACAAATGACCACATTAGAAAAAAAAAATACTGAATTGGAAAAGGTAAAATAAAATCAGGAGACAGAGTGGTCAGCACATGTCTGCTTGCCCTAAGGTCTGCAGTCAATGGCAAACAGAATTCTAAGACTCAGGGGTATCTATAATGAGACCGTCAATTTTTCTATAGAAACCTAGGTATTTCTAGCACAGAGACGAGGCAGAAATGCCTCCCAAGACTGCTTACTGAGAGGATGTTAGTGTGATGCCAGGGATATATCCTCATGGTGAAGGAAAACAACAGGTTTCATATGATTCTTACTTCTCGGACAAACCACAGCAGACTTCATAGGGCTAACTCAGTTCTTAGATTGCAGAGCTGGGCCGGGTGGGAACCTTGCTTATTTTAAGGGTAAAACTGAAAATATCTAAAAGAATGAAGCTTTATGTGCCCTTCTGGTAGTTGACAGAAGCGAGTATCTCCTTGAGTGTTAAGAAGCAATGAGGTAAGATGTTATACTCCAAGTTACCTGAAGTGGAGCTCCTCTTGGTTGCTCAGTTGAGTGGAGAAGGATATGTTTTACTAAGTTACCTGTGTTGAGAATAGAAACGATATTCTCTTATGAAAATAAAGGGACCTAACCAGGGAAGATTCCCATGTGGAAGGCCACAGACAAAGGGAAAGTCTCACAATAGTCCTCAAAATCTGCTTATAGACCTACCAAGTAATAGGCTATCAAGCCTTCAAAATTATATGCCACAGAGTGTGACCATGACAATGTTATACTGGGAGATGTTTTAAGTGGGAGTTTTTGCTGTCTTGGACAAACAAACAAACAAATGAACAAAACCCAGAAGTCTCAACAAGGTCTTGAATAAATTATATTATACTATATTATATTATATTATATTCTCAATAAATATTACCTTATTAAAGAGGAGAACACTTAAAGGAATCTTAACAACTTTAAGTTATCAGCTATAGAACTCTCCCATAGAAACTTGGGTAAAATAAACTAAACACAAGTAGACTTGTTGACTAATGTTATAGGATTAGCCAGAAGTCGGATTAATACATATTTGAATTAATGTTAGAGAACTGTTCTGACTTCTCTATGGTTGTATTCTACAACCATTACTTCCCTTTCACACCATCACTGATTGTGGTCTCTCTGTAAATTAATTCTTCAGTCAAGGTCTAGTAACTAAATCAAGAGAGATTTCTCACTCCTGGAATACAGCCATTGTCTCCAGTACTCTGTAGACAACCTCCTAGAAACTTCTGTCATCCGTCCTCACACGTTTCAGCCTCTCCCAGTCATACTACGTGGAGGAAACTGGTCAACCACACTTCAGGGGCTTCAGCGTCTGAAATAACTACAATGCACAATGCGCTGCTACGTTTCTTTCCTTCAAGAGGGAAGAAAACACACTGACTCCCTATTGCCAGGGATCTTGCCCTTTTTGTCCCCTCATATTCCCTGGGCCAGGCACAAGGCCTGGCACAGCTTAGCTTTTATAAATGTCTGCTAAATGCACACATGGAACAAATGAACACTTGAGGGCCCCGTGGGCGTCCGTCACTTTGCGGGCCACTTACATAACGTCATCCTCACATTCATCCCATACACATGAGCAGGGTTATCCTCATTTAATGAAAACCGATACGCTGAAGTGCTAAGTGACCTGCTCAGAGTAAATAGAGCCAGAATTCAAATCCAGGTTAGCCCAACCCCAAATCCTTAGCCACCACTCCTTTTTCTTAATTAATACCTTGAGGCGGTGCAGTCCCCAAGATCACAGGTATCCCTTGTGGGGGTGGGGGTGGGTGGAGACTGGTTCCGAGACCAGTATTATTGGGAAGCATGTCCACTATGTGCAGTTCTCAGTGGGTATTAGTATCAAAGGATCCGGAAAGACCTCAGGTACAGGAAAACCCTGATAATTTTAAACCTAACGATTTGTCTCCCTAACTGATCCTGCTTGCGAACTCATTAAGGGCTCTCTGTCCCCATCTTTCAGAGACAGCAGTGCTGCCCAGAGCAGTGGAGGAAAGGCCACGCCACATCACGCTGCCTTCCAAGGCTGCCACTCCAGCATGCCATTAAGAGATGTGGGCAAGGATGGGTGATGCCGCTTTGGAAAGATGTCATTATTTCCAGTTTCCTTATTCATAATCAGGAAAGTGAAGGTCTTCTGCAAAAGAACCTGTAAGGTCCCTTCTAACTTTAAAATTCCCTATTGCCCAATGGCTTCATGATAAAGTTGCTCAGGTGGATTTGTAGAGACAAGAGAGTTGTCAATTTACAAATCAGCCATGTTTTATGTTTTTTGGTCTGTTGTTGTTTTGAGAGAGAGAGTGCTTGAGAGCAGTTTGTACATGGGGAGGGGCAGAGGGAAAGAGAGAATCCCAAGCCAACTTTATCCCTAGTGTTGAGCCCAAGGTGGGACTCTATGCCACCACCCTGAGATCATGACTTGAGCAGAAATCAAGAGTGGGTGCTTAACCAACTGAGCCTCTCAGGTTCCCCTGCTTTACATACATTTAAATCGGTTTTTGGAACTCAGAAGCTATTCTCCACAGAGACAATGGCAGACGTGATTGCTAAATCAATCCATCATGTCAATCAATAACGTGATCATCAAATCAATCAATAACCCAGGTGACTACTATTGCAAAATATTAGAAAATTATACTCAAATATCAGCACTTACATAAAAGGGAACAACAGTAAAATCCGTCCTAATTACTGGTACTGAAGAAAATGCAGTTTTAATTTTATGAAGAGACACCTGAGAAAGTTTCTGGAGGGGTCATATAAATATTTTCAAAAGTGTTAGAAGGTGACTGTACTAGATTAAGATGCCTACTTATACTTCAAGATGGATGGCTTCCCTTTTCCTTGATAAAATAATAGCATCACCCCTACATTTATTGCTCATCACCAGGAGATCCAAGTGGAAAAAGAAAAAAGAACTTGGAAATGTAGAGAACCAGATCCTCCGGGAAGGACAGGGGATGGTAGAGATGTTTTGAGAAACTGTTCTCTAAGCAAGTCCATGACAGATAACTATTAAATAGATAAAGAGGGAGTGGAGAGAGTGCACATTCAGGAAAAGTATGCTTATGGTTGTTGGGTTATTCAAGATATCTACAAACTGATCCTATAATTCAGGAAATACTAGGGGGTGCCTGAGCGCCTCAGAGGGTTAAGCCTCTGCCTTTGGCTCAGGTCATGATCCCAGGGTCCTGGGATAGAGCCCCACATCGGGATCTCTGCTCAGCGGGGAGCCTGCTTCCCCCTTTCTCTCTGCCTGCCTCTCTGCCTACTTGTGATCTCTCTTTCTCTGTCAAATAATTAAATAAAATCTTAAAAAAAAAAAAAAAAGAGAAAAGGAAATACTACAAGATACCTTAAATATACTCTATACCACTTCTCTGTAATTTCAGACCTAAACTATTTTGCAAGCAAAGAGAGCCTATTCAACTTATTTAACACATATTTAACTGAATATCTGCTAATACATGCCTTTGCTAAGTTCTTTGAATAATTTAAGAAAATGAACACCAGATCGTTTCTGCCTCTTCTTTGTTTACATTTCCATTATTTTGCTTATTTGAAACCTCAGACACAGTGGTTTCTGGAACCAGCCTGCCGGTCTAATTAAGAATTCAAGTTTGTAGTCAAGTTCTGGAGGTTAAATCCTCATGCAGCCATGGACCTCTCTCCTTAGCTTATCCATCTGTAAAATGGGGAGAATGATAACACTTCCTATCTCTTGCAATTGGGTGAGAATGAACTAAGTTCACGCATGAACAGTGCTTAGGAAAATGCCCGGCACATAGTGTGCACTCAAAAAAACCAGCTATTATTATACTTGCTTATAAAATTCATATCAAAAATACCTATTAATCTTTCTCTGTATATTGTTAAGTAAAAAAGTAAGGGACAAAACAGTATGTATTCTGGGGCACCTGGGTGGCTCAGTGGGTTAAAGCCTCTGCCTTCAGCTCAGGTCATGATCTCAGGGTCCTGGGATCGAGCCCCACATCGGGCTCTCTGCTTGGTGGAGAGCCTGCTTCCCCCTCTCTGTCTCTGCCTGCCTCTCTGGCTACTTGTGATCTTTCTCTGTGTCACATAAATAAAATCCTTAAAAAAAATAAGAAAAAAAACCCAAACAGTATGTATTCTATTCTCTTTAAGGAAAAAGAAAAACAACAAACTATACATACTTGAATGTGGGGAAAAAAAAAAGTATCTGGGGCAAGTGCTTTGTATATGTTTATATAAGGAACATGTATCCCTGGAAAATATACAAGGAACTCCGCTGAAAAAAACTGTCTACAAAAGATTAAGGGAATTTTGTTCTTCTCTGTAAATCCTCCTATACTTTTATAATTTTTTCCCATTTTCATATGTTCTTTAGTAAACTGTAAAAATTCACTACACTTAAATTTTTGGCTATCGGGGCACCTGGGTGGCTCAGTGGGTTAAGCTGCTGCCTTCGGCTCAGGTCATGATCTCAGGATCCTGGGATCGAGCCCCGCATCGGGCTCTCTGCTCGGCAGGGAGCCTGCTTCCCTCTCTCTCTCTCTGCCTGCCTCTCCATCTACTTGTGATTTCTCTCTGTCAAATAAATAAATAAAATCTTAAAAAAAAAAAAAATTTTTGGCTATCAAACTGGGGACTAAAAATGATAGCCATCAATTCTATCTTTACTTATAAATTAATCGAAATAAATCACGGAGATGAAAGGTACAGCACAGTGAATATAGTCAAAGGTATTTTGATAGTGGTGTATGGTGACAGAGGGTAGCTACAGTTGTGGGGAGCACAGCGAAATGTACAGACTCGTCGATTTACTATGTTGTACTCCCAAAACTCATGTAACATTGTGTATTAACAGTATTTCAATAAAAATACATAAATAAAATTACATCATCCCCAGAAAATAAATGAAAGTCAACCCAAAACTTATCCACTAAACAAATCAATCCAAATTAAATGAGGCACAGGTAACTTTGTATGTTCTTTTCTCAACCATCTCCAAAGAAAAAAAATTTATCAGTAAATGCTAATGTCCTCCAACTTAAACAAGGAAACTTATTACATTGATCTGTGTTGGTCCCACAGGATGCTTAATGCTTTACAGAAACAACAAATCAATTAGCTACCAAAGAAGATAAAGTAATAAATGGGAAGAATAGTAAATGAATTTAACTAGCTCAATGATATATGCTTTCTTATTTGGGGTATTTATACACAAATCATATGTTAAGTATAAATAGAAGAGAGAATGACATATTTGAATCCACGCGTACTAAAACTGACTACAAACTGAAAAAATTAGTCAAACCAGTAATGAGGCACAAAATGGGAAAATTCTAAAACACTGTATTTTTCACTTTTTGGAAACACAATCCAAAACTCAAAGATAAGGCAACCCACTTTTATGACTTTCCTCACAATATAAAATAAAAAATTAACTTTAGTTTCAAGATTTTTATAATTTCATTAGGGTTAACACTGTGTTTCCTCTGGGGTGAGGAAAAAAAAAGCAAGCAAGCAAGCAAATGCCATCAAGACAAACAAACCCAACAACCCCAAACAAACATCTGTTTTGTTTTCTCACATCGTAATAGCCTGACTATTTTAGACACAAATATTTGTTTTGCCGACAAATGTTTCCAGAATGTTAGTTAAAACTGTTTCAGTGAAAGAGTTTATTTTTGAGCTGAACAAATTGCAAACTTCTCCAAAGTCCACAAGGCATCAGCGAAAAAGAGCAAGTATGGCCTAAAGATTTTCAGAACTGCTCACTCGGCAAAACGGAGCAATGGAGACCCATGCTGTTGCAAACCTCAGGATCATTTCTGCAGTGGACAGATGTAGGCGTGTTCGGTTATATAGACGTGGCCCGAATTTCCTGCATTTATAAGGCAGACGGCCGGCAGTTTAGTTTTTCATCCTGTCACACTGAATTCCTGTGAGAGCTCAGAGTTCCCCTGCAACTTTGCACAAGAATGTTCCCGGTTTTCAGGCGCTTTGCTCTACTTTCGTGTGCCTTGGCAAGGATCAAAGAAGCAGAGGGAACAAATGGTTTCCCATGCATATTGAATTCCCTCTTATACTGATTTTTCCTCTGTCACTTGAAATTCAATATTGGCAAGATTCCCGTACATCACCTTAACCAGTAAATCGTCTGCATGTAGTCAGAGCATGAAAAGGTAGATTTCAACCGTCTACCTTTTTGGTAAGAATTCAAATGAACAAATCCTTTGAAAACCTGACTTTTCTATAGCATGCATACCAAAACTCATTCCTAATGAACAACTAGTTTTATTTTGCATTTGCCTAAAATATTTTATTTCCTATTTATTTACTCTTTCTCTCTGATGGCTTTGTAGTATTTCAATAAGACAATGTTATAGGTGATTAGTCCTTCCACAAAAATTTGGCCGCAAAATTCTCAATTAACTCAATAATATTTATAGTTTATTGAGCATGTAAGAGCTATGTACCTGATTTTCCCCATCTGTAAAATGGGGACAAATAGTACTACACCTCATGGTTATAAGATTACATGTAATGTAAAGTTCTAAAAACATCAATTACATTTGTACTATGTATTATTATTAAGATAGCTGTCGTAATTATTATGAAATGTTCTAAGATTTTTGACAAAAAATATGTGTTCCAGCCAAATTGTTTAAGTAAATGAATTATAAATAAGTTCATATTTTGATCATATAAGGAGAAATCATACAATAAAAATTATTTTTAAAGAATGGCTTAAGTACTTTTCTAAGAAAGTCAAGTTAGAAAACTCCTTCATGACCATTATTCTCAAATGGTAGTTAAATAGTTTTTATCATCTTTTTGAAAAAAATGTACTTGGTTACTTTGCTAATAATATGCCTTAAAATTTTTAGGGTTTAATATAAGAAAATAGCATTCATCACATGTCAGTGGCTAAGAGATGATACTATGTGAACTCAGATACTATCAAAAAAGAAAAACATCCTAAAATGCCTTTTTCTTTTTTCTTACCTCTATATGTTTTTGAACATAAAAGAAAACCATTTGCTTTGTAAAGAATTGTTTCAAAAAAGAAATTTAAAAGAAATTTAAAATGAAACCCATCATTTAAAATTTAATGTAACCATGGGTTTAACTATGATACTGTCTTACAAGACTTAGAATTGAGTAAAAAAAGAAAAAGAGTTGATTCTGATAAAAATGTTCTCTTATAGATATTGGAATTTGAATTTGCCATGAAATACTATTCTCAGAAACTAAATACATTTCTAACAACAGAAAGCCATTTAATTGGAAAGATATGAAATATGAAAAACTGGACAGCAGTCACAAATAATACATACTGTACTGATATCAAGTTTCTAATATTTTTCTCCAATAAAATGTTTATAAATATATACCTCTTCAAAGGGGAGGAGTTTGATGATAATGGAAATAAAAATATTTTGACCTAAATAAAAATAAATAGAAATATTAAATTTTGTGGGATATAACTAAAACAATACTTAGAGGGAACTTGATAGCACTTACTGCATGTATTAGCAGGGAAGGAAGATTTAAAACCAACAATCTAAGCTTCAAGCTTTAGGAAACTAGAAAAAGAAGACCAAGTTAAATCAAAATAAAGCAGAAGAAATAATAAAAATCAGAGAAGTCAATGAAATTGAAAATAGGAAAATGATAAAGAAAAATCAATGAGATGGAAAGCTGGCTCCTGAAAAGATCAATAAAATTGATAAATCTCCAGCTAGGCTAAACAAAGCAAAAAAAAAAAAAAAAAAAAGGCGGCACAAATCATTAATATCAGAAGTGAAAAGGATATCACTAGCAATCCCTTAGACATTAAATGGATAATAAAAGAGCATTATGAATAACTCTATGCCCACCAATTATAATGGTAAGAACCATTCCTTGAAAGACAATCTACTCACACAGAAAGAAATAGATAATCTGAATAGTTTTATATCTATTAAAGAAATTTAACCAATAATTAACCTTTCAAAACAGAAAGCACTAGGCCTAGATGGGTTCACTGGTGAATTCTACCAAATATTTAGGAAAGAAATGATACTAATTTTTTTACAATCTGTCCCAGAAAATAGAAGCAGAAAAAAAACTTCCTAACTTAGTCTGTGAGGTCACTATTACCCTAATACCAACACCAGACAAAGACATTATAAGAAATGAAAACCCCAGGCCAATATATCTCATGAACATAGATGCAAAGATTCTTAAAATATTAGCAAAACTGAATCCAACAATGTATAAAAGATTTATACACCATGACCAAGTGGGATTTATTCCAGGTAAGAAAAGCTGGTTCTACATTTGAAAATCAAATAATGTAATTCATCATATCAACAGGCTAAGAAAGACAAATCATATGATCATATCAACAGTGCTGAAAAAGCACTGGACACAATCCAACACATACTCATGATACAAACTCTCAGCAAACTAGGGGCAGAGGAAAACGTCCTCAAGCTGATGAAAAAATAACTACAAAGAACATGTAGCTAACAACAAACTTAATGGTGAGAAACCAGAAGTTTTCTCACTAAGATCATGGGAACAAGACAAGGATGTCTCCTCACCACTCCTGTTCACCACTGTATTGGAAGTCCTGGCTGATGCAATAAGATAAGAAAAGAAAAACAAATGATATTCAGAATAGGAAGAAAGGCATAAATCTGTCTTCATTCAAAAATGACACAAATGTTTATCTAAAAAAAGAAATACCAAAGAATCAACATGAAAAACTTCTGGAACTAATAAGTGATCATAGTGAAGTTTCAGGATACAATATACAAAAGTCAATTGCTTTCCTAGATACCTGCAATGAGCAATTGGAATTTGAATGAAAAACATTATATGATTTAATTAGCACCAAAAAAGAAAGATAAATCTAAAAATATGTATAAAATCTATATGAGGAAAACTATAGGACTCTGATGAAAAGGTAAATTAATGGAGAGATATTCCATGTACATGGATAGGAAGATGCAATATTGTCAAGATTCAATATTTTCAGTTCTTTCCAACTTGATCTATAGATTCAGTGCAATTCTAAACCAAATCTAAGTAAGTTAGTTGATGGATACTGACAGGCTGACTCTAAAGTTTATGTGGAAAGGCAAAAGACCCAGAATAGCCAACACAATATTGAAGAACACAGAAGTGTGATACTCCCCATCTAAAAGACTTATTCAAAGTTACAATAATCAACATAATGTGGTAATAGGAAAAGAATAGACAAATAGATCAATGAAAGAGAACAGAGAGCCCAGAAATAGACCCACACAAAGTTTGCCAACTGATCTTTGACAAAGAAGTAATAAAGCAAATGGAGCAAAAGATAGGCTTTTCGACAAATGGTGCTACAAACACTGGGCAACCACATGCAAAAATAAATAAGTAAAAAGGAATCTAGAAACTGACCTCTACGTTTCACAAAAATTAACTCAAAAAGGATCAGAGACCTAAACTGAAATAGCAAAACTATGAAACTTTTAGATTACATAGGAAAAAAACTAGGTGACCCTGGGCGAGGCAACGAGTTTCTAGATACAAAACCAAAAGCATATTCCATGAAAGAATAAAACGCCTAAAATGGACTTGATTCAAATTAAAAGCTTAAGCTCTTTGAAAGATACTGTTAAGAAATTAAAAAGACAAGCCACAGAATAGGAGAAAGAACTTATCTGATAAAGGACTTGTATCCAAAACATACAGGAACTCTTAAAACTCAATAATAAGAAAACAAGCTCATTAAAAAGTGGGTACAAGATTTGAACAGGCACCTTACCAAAGAAGATATACAGAGCAAACAAGAATATGAAAACATACACAACATAATATTTCATTAAGGGAATGCAAATTAAAACTAGATACTGCCTCATACCTATTAGAATGGCCAAAATCTGAAATACTGATGACACCAAATGCTGGCGAGGTTGTGAACAACAGGATTCTCATTTGTTGCTTATTGGTTCACAAAATGGTGAACACTTTGGAGGACAATTTGACAATTCCTTATAAAACTAAACATTCTTATAATACAATTCAGTGATCACACAGCTAGTTATTTACCACCCAAGTGATTTAAAAACTTATGTCTATACAAAAAAAAAGTTGAGCATAAATATTTATAGTAGCTTTATTTATAATTGCCAAAATTAGAAGCAACCAAGACGGCTTTCAGTGGGGCAGGGGGAGGCTGGCATTGCTAGTTGAAGGGTAGGTGTGATTTTCTTGAGCCCAATAAGTAAATTACAATGCTGCTAAATAACCAGATAAACCTCACCGTATTTCTCAAGGTAGGTGAACACTCACATATTTCCACCAGAATATGTAAATTTTATTTTATTAAGAGAGTCAAAACAACAATGAGTTTGTTGACTAACAAACTCATTTTTTAAAATAAAGATTTATTTATGTATGTGAAAGAGAACATGTGAGACAGCCGGGGGGGGGGGGCGGGGTGTGGTGGGGGAGACAAGGGAGAAGGAGAATCTGAAGCAGACTCCCCATCGAGCATGGAGCTGAATCCCATGACCCTGAGATCGTGACCTGAACCAAAATCAAGAGTCAGACACTTAACTGACTAAGCCACCTGGGTGCCCCAAAATCATTTTAAAAAATGAATGCAAAGGATTTAAATTGCCAAGAGTAGATCTTAAAAGTTCTCATTACAAGGGAAAAAATCTGCAACTATAAATGCTAGTGGATGTTAACTGGACTTACTGCAGCGAACATTTCACAATATGTACAAATATCATATTATGTTGACACCTGAAACTAATCTAATGTTAAATACCAATTATAGCTCAATAAAAAAATGTTGCTGTTTTTAGTTTTTAAAATGAATTGAAATTTTAAGATTAAACTTTCATGTTCAAGTTATATTATTTTGAATGTATTACACATATCTACCCAGAGGAGACTATAGTTTTCAATATTTAATTATAAACACATTAAAATAATTTTTGAACTTAAGATTCATGAGGAGATACATGTTTCTAAGTGATACTGCTTAATACCATAGACTTAAAAGCTGACTATACTTCATAACTTTAAAAATGCATAACACCAAATAATCAGTCCTTATATGTAAGGCCTGAAAAATCCTTGCAAGATTATCTTTATGTATTCATTACGACCTAACAATTCCATGAATAATACAAGGACAGATATTATAAAGTATGGGAGGAAGCCACATATATACACTGTGCATTCATTCTGTACTGTTTAATTCCTTGAAACTGAAAGGCAGAACCCTGGCCATACAGAAGACCAGATCATACCTAGAGTCTAATTTTCCAATGTACAAAATAATGACCTTAAATATAATAGACTATTAAAAGAAAAACATCTGAAGTTATTTCAACAAAATAGACATGATTTTAACCTTTTTTTATTTCTATCATAAGACAAAAACATTAGATTATATGTTATAAATCATTGATTCCTTCTTCAATGATTTTATGGATTCTATCATTCAAAACTTCCTTTTTATCAAAGACCAGTCTACAATCTTACATAATCAGTAAGAAAGGAAAATTAACACCAAAAGACTTAGGCAGAATCCACAGTCACACTGCAAATGTAAATAAACAAATGAACCAAAACCTCTAAAATCAGACTAACTCTTCCTTGAATTTCTCAAGTAATCTACATTTCTTTTTAATGTGGAAACTCCCTGAACCTTCTCCTTCATAAGGAAGGGTGATCCATATATTTATTTTAGTGGGAAGTGGTAAATAAAAGGAAGTTGAAAAATATTATTTTCTCTCCAGTTCAATTCATTCTTATGCTGTAGCCATACACTGAAATTGAAATGAGTACCTGAAACACTAAGCATTGATTCAAATATAATCTAAAATAAATAATTTAATATTAAAAATCATATAGACATTTTGAGGGGCGCCTGGGTGGCTCAGTTGTTAAGCATCTGCCTTCAGCTCAGGTCATGATCCCAGCGTCGTGGGATCGAGTCCCATATCGGGCTCCCTGCTCAGCAGGAAACCTGCTTCTCCCTCTCCCACTCCCCCCGCTTGTATTCCCTTTCTCGCTATGTCTGTCAACTAAATAAATAAAATCTTTAAAAAAAATCTTATAGACATTTTGAAAATCATACTTTTGCATTGTTTCCTACGTGACATGGCTTTGTGGCAAGCCCTCCCCACTCCTTCACTTGGTACGCTTTTGATAAATAAAATTCACTTAAAATAATGGCACGTTTCAGACACAAACTTTTCTGATATGACTAAATTGGGATTTTTCAGAAAGAGCTAATCAACCTTAATTTTTAAAAAAACATGATTAAGTTTTCACTACTTTGTTTTGTACTGTACTCTTCCCAATCAAAATGTCATGATGAGTTAAGTAAAATTACTCTGCGGTCTTCTTTTCTCATTCTGTTATTCCACAAATCCTGAAGAGTTCCTCCACTTGTTCACATAGCTATTCTAATTCAAAGCTCCTGTTAGTCCTCAAGAAGTTGGGATGACCCAGATGGCTCATACAAATACATGAGATCTCCCTGAGATTGGGACAAGCCATTATCTTTCCTCATGATGCTATGAAATTAATGGAAGTGAAGAGGAAAACTCTGTAACAGCTTCTATAATAAATCCAATTTTTGACAGCAATTATATAGATGTTAAATCTAAAGGACTTGTATACTAGATTCTGTGAATACTGTATTTATACATGTGAACAGAGTAAAAAATATACCAAGCAACTTCTTAAAAAATAAAGGGAAACAGATTATGATAATCAAAGATTAGAATGTTTGGAATTGGGCTGTGCAGAAATAGTATTTATTTATAGTTCACTGGAATACAAGTTTAAGAATGATGTAACTTCCTGCTGTAGAACAAAATAGTATTCGTCTACATTTAAGAAAAAATGTGAAACACTAAGACCCGAAAGGAGATTTTTTTTTCTTATGGGGGACATCTGGTAATATTTGCAAGACAAACCTATAGTCAAGATTGAAATTAGCACCTGTTCCATAAAATTCGTTTTCATGATTTAAAATAACCAACTAGAAATAGCACACTATGATCGCATTGTGATAGAAGTGTATTTCAGAGGAAGACCATTTTACCCTGGCTTGTAGCAAAGAGCAGGCTTTGGCTCTAAAAATAAAAGGCAAAGGGAAGCAAACTCTGCAATTGTTTGAGGATAATAGCTCACTTCATACTCCATGAAAGGAGAGACTATATTTTTAATAGGACAAAAGTGAGACGTACAAGAGAAAATATAAGAAATACAGGTAAAGACCAATTCAGGAAATTAAGCCAACGATATTAAGAGTTTCAGAGGAAAAAACTAAGGGACGGAAAGAAATGTCAAAAACTTGGTAGGAAAATTTCCAGAGATGGAGAGATTTTCACTGGAAAGGTTTGTGCAGAAGTATGAAAATTCTCATGCCCAGTTATGAAATTCAGAGTAGGACTTGAGAGTGGGAAGGGTGAGCCAGAGGAATCATGATTTTCCATTATTAACTCTGATTTTTTTTTTATTTTGGAGAAACATTAAATATTTAATGATAATAAACACTGAATTTGAGGTAATATTTATTTTCATATTCAATACATGGGCAAATATTTATAATTATAGTTAATAATTATAGCTCAATATTTCTAATTATGTATCCAAAACACCATCTCTCTTGAAAATTGAGTATATTTACAATTAACTAAAATCTCAGTTTCAAGGGCTTTTGAAGTTACGTAATTTATACTGAAATTTTTCAGCAAATAAAAATAAATAAAGTTAATGCCATAATCCTGATGTTGGACTTACATGTAGGCTGCGCCAAAACTTGCCAAAACTGTGAAACCACTGCGTGAATATAGGACTATCGAAAAATGCATTTAAACCACCAGAAATCTAGCCTGCAGGATTAATAAAGTGCACATAGTTACCTGCTGTGGGATCTGTAACCGCTTGGCTGGTGATGCCAGATGGTGGCTCCTGAAGCTGGTAAGTGGCATTTGTGGACGGTGTGGTCGGGCTGGTGTTGCTGCTCGTCATATAATGGGCTGGATACGGGGAGCTATTATAATACTGTGCGTACTGACCCTGGCCGAAGCTCGGATAAGATGGGTAGTCCTACCAAATCAAACCACACAAGAGTAATCCATCAGAGGATGTTGCTGCTTATTACTCCCTTTTCAAAGTATAACTATGTTTGTGTTTCTGGGTCTTCTCTGAATTCACAAAGGGGCACGCAAGTACACGCAGACAAAGTGCCCAGACTTGCCAACAAATTTGATGTAAGATCAGATACACTCTCCCTATGCCTTCTAGTCCATGACACATGACCAGGTAAAATGAAATGAATCCAAAAACCAAACGCTCACCATGGAAGACTCTTAAAGTGATTTTTAAAAGAAAAAAAAATATATATGTATTTTAAAAGGCTTAGGTAAAATGTCACTCACAGTAGAATATAAACAGATCTTTCTTTATATAGGAAAATCATCTCGCATTTTAAAAAAAATTTCTCAAGTTAAACTGGCTTTTAAAATTACCTGCTGTGAGCTGTTAAATCCAGAGGAATTTGTGAGTGAATTATTTCCTGTATATAATCCTGATGATGTTGTAAAACTGCTACCTGAAACGAAGTGAAAAGAAATACGGTTGAAAAAATATGCAAGAATAATGTACCTGTAAGAAATCATTATTTAGATAACACAGAGTTGAAATTCATTGCAAATGTATTTGGTTTCTCTTCAAAACCAGAATCCACTGCCATGACAAAAACAGTGTTTTCTTAAAATCGTTGACAATTTTAGTTCCACCATATTGCAAAACATTAAAGAGTAGAGAGATTTAAATTTCTGAGGACATGAGTAACTCATATAAAATTATGGGCAAAATTATACATTTGTGCAAAAAAATAGACACTGGGCTTTCCATTTTGGTTTGTGAAACACACCAGGGTTTTTTCATGGCTTTACATTAAATATGCTTAATGAAAAATGATGGAACCTGATCAAAGGGTCTTTAAAGTTCTTGCAGGCTCAAAAAGTACAACTACTTTCAAATACTTTCAGACCTGCGCTTCTCACTATAATGGCCTACTGAAAAAGCTGATTATTTCATTACACAGAAGAACAAATGGCAGCCCTTAAAGTATTTGATAAGACAAGGACCAAAGAGGGACACGATCAATGTTTTATGTATTACATGTGCTCTCTAGGAAAATTCTATTTGCTCAATGTCTACATGTGTTCAACAATAAACAGTAGTCACTGGGCAGGATACAAACATAAAAGCAAATCTCCGTTCCCTCTCTTGTTTTATTTATTTATTGCTAAACTATTCAAAACAACATTTTCATTTCATTTTATTTTTGAGAGAGAGTGTGTGCATGTGAGTGGCAGGGAGAGGGAGAAGAAGAATCTTAAGCAGGCTCCATGACCAATGCTGAACTTGAGGCGGGGCTCGACTCCAGGATCCTGAGATTTTAAACCGATGGTGAAATCAAGAGTCCAAAGCTTAGCCAACTGAGCCATCCTGGTGCCCCAATAATATGCTATTTCTGATGATCATATTAGCAAAGATTTTGAAAATATGAGGGATTGGTAAATGTGTAAACCAAGGCATTCATATGCTACAAAGCGGGATTTTACGTACAACCTTTCTGGCTGGTCTCTCTGGTCAGTGATAAATAACAGCCAGCAATTTTGTTGCCCGACATTTGCTGTGAGAAAAGAATGCATGGATTTATACAAAGAGATCATTAGCAAAGATGTTCTTCAGTGCTGTTTTTAATAACATAGGAAGCATTCCCAAATCTTTAACACAGTTATTCAGGAAAGGGAATATTATGAAGACATTGAAGTGGTATCATAATGATGTTTAATTACATGGAAAATTTTTTCATATTATTTTGCTAGAGTAAAAATGAAAACAAGGAAAATGTTTTGATTATTTCATCTGGAATATTTTTGAAAGCATACAAATGTTTTTAAAAAGCACAAAAATCTCAGAAACATTATCTATGGAAGGGCATAGCTGTTGGTCACATAATATTCATGAAGCCAAGTCATACTTCAGACTTTTCAACCCAGAAGCTGTGTTGCTTCTATAAACAGAAAAACCGTTTCCTTTAATTAAAATTTTATGGCCAATGAATGTGTTGGCAGTTGAAGGAGAAAGTCTTCAGTGTGAACTAGCTCTTCACAGATGCTTTCAGGTATGATGCACAAGTTAATCCACGCCAATTACTTATTTGCTACTCAGCAGTTAAGCACTACCTCAAGAGTCAGAAAACAGGGTTTCCAGTCATCACTTACGAGCTGTTTGGACTTTGGACAGATCACCCAACCACTCTAAGATCTAACTTCCCCATCCGTGAAAACTCTACTTTGTAAGGTTCTTCAACAGATCAAATGAGGTAATGTTTTGGAAAGCATCGTGCCCGATCTACAACAGCGCACCAGTATTAGAAGCTGTTATTGTTTATCTCAGTAAACATTTCTAAAATTCTCCACTGCATTTCTGTATCTTTTCTCTCTCCTTACTTTCCCAAACTAGATAAATAGCACTTAATCTCTTTGCATATCTAACATTCTTTTCCTACTTATTTATCAGACATCTCTGAACTTTAAAAACCTGATCCGAGCCTTTGTTATTTTTATTAAGGGAAAATATTTCCTAAGATGGTTTCAAATCTGGTTATCACAGACTCATATTTGAGGTTTCTTTCTTTGTGACTTTCAGGAATACCAATTGTTCAAAGTTCCCATAACACCCATCACAGATAAACAAAGAGCTCCCGCACTAATATTTATTCTGCCGTGAAAACTGGGGCTTCAGGCAAGCTTCCCCTATTACTGTCATTAGCATGGGACAATCGCAAACTTCTAAACATATAATAAGTGCTGGACTCGCGGTGGTAATTACATGGGGATAAAAGAATGACTGAGACATAGTTTGGGACCTCTCAGGACTTATCAGGATGACATCGGTTTTGTTTTTTTTTTAAGTACTGGACCTCATGGGCATGTGACTCACTCTGTATTTATCAGCAAGTAATTAATCAATATTGATATTTTATATATAAAGCAAACTTACACTGAACAGCGTAAACATGCCTTGTAAAAATAAAATTTAAATTTCTTTTGGATAAGAGTGCAATATCAATACTTTTTTAAACTATACTATATACATTTAATAGGAAACATTACTTTGGGTTATGACTTGTTACTTTCATTTAAAACTGCACATTTCTAGGTTATGACTTGCTCCTTTCATTTATACTACACATTTTTGAACAATAAATACTGACCTCAACAATCCCTATCCACCAAGAAAATGAGTACGATATAGAAAATATATTTTTTAAATGGGTGTTTTCATTCCATAAGTTATTCCCTGGAACAAAGTAGAAAAGGCCACGGAAGCTATATTGGCACATACAGGCCACTGAGGTATGACCAAGTAAATCACAGTTCAGTACTTGAAATGGTACCCAAGTGACTTTCCAGACTTAATGCTACTTCTAAGGCTATACATTAGCTGGAATTCAACATAAGTTATAGTCATTTACTGGCTGACAGCTGGCCGAGATTCCATTCCATTTAGTACACTGCAGCAGGCTTTAATGGCACTCCTGAGGCCTAGGAGACTTAATGCAACTTCCAAAAGGGTCTAAGTTACTTCAGGGAGAGGGGTACACACTAGGGACTCAGGCTCAGGCAATACTCATTTTTCACCACCAGCTTTGGATCTGTAGGGCCACACCACCTGCCTTCATGTAGGACTTAGGCAAAGAAGGCAGCTAACTTTCAGTCTAGGCCACCAGCACTGGCTTTCTGCAACAGCCTGCTTTACTGGTTTCCTGCCCATCTTCCGGCCCTCTCCAGTTCATTTTCCACAAAGGTAGAATATTTTCTCTAATGTGCATATCTGATCTTCTCACTCCCCTGTTTTTTTTTTTTTGTTTGGTTTGGTTTGGTTTTTCACATAACTGTTAGTGGCTTCCTCTTGCCCTCAGGATAAAATTCAAACTCCTTCCCAGAGCTTATTTATTAGACCCTGGTCTGGTTCCAGTCTGTCTTTCGGACTGCTCTGGTTTTGTCTCAGGAACCTCAACCCAACCCAACCAGATACACATTCCAACCTAACTTCACACAAATGAAGCAACATGTGGTTCTCTTAAGGTGGCTTCTTGCACCTCTTACCTCCTCCCCATTGTATCCTGACTAAGATCTCATCAACTTCATAACTCAGCATGGACTAGAAACCTTTCTTCTCAAACACCTTCCCCATCTTCCCCTTTTCTCTTTCCTCCTAAGCCTGGATTACTGAATCTCCCGTCTGTCTATCTGCCTACCTACCTACCTAGCTACCTACCTCTGTAATGTATACATAGTATTATATAAATTTATATATACTTAGATACATTATATATTTCTATTATATAAATTTATATATAACTTCCATGTATAACATATATTGATATATTTACATTTGTATGTTTGTGTATAATTTATTGTATAAATTTATATAATAGGCACACAAATTTATATATATTTATATACATCTAGGACTACTCATCAGTATTTTAAGCTAACTAGTATTAATTAATTAGAAAATTGATACAGGGCGCCTGGGTGGCTCAGTGGGTTAAGCCACTGCCTTCAGCTCAGGTCATGATCTCAGGGTCCTGGGATCGAGTCCCACATCGGGCTCTCTGCTCAGCAGGGGGCCTGCTTCCCTCTCTCTCTTTCTCTCTCTCTCTCTGCCTGCCTCTCCGTCTACTTGTGAGCTCTCTCTGTCAAATAAATAAATAAAATCTTTAAAAAAAATTAGAAAATTGATACAAATTAAAGACTCATTTTTTTAAAAAAGATTTTATTTAATTTGTGAGAGAACACACCTGCAGCAAGGGGAGGACAGGGGATAGGAGAGGGAGAGGCAAACTCTCCATTGAGCACAGAACCCATGTGGACGGAGCTTGATCTCAGGGCCTTGAGATCATGATCTGAGTCTAAATCAAGAGTCGGACACAACTGACTGAGCCAGCCTCAAATAATAATTACATTTAAACTCATTAGTCCCTTCCCTATTAAACAAGCTAAAAAGAAATCTTAGAGCTTATAGAATTGGATGTTTGTAGTCAACCCATACAAACATAACCAGAAAACAAACTAGAGTAACAGTAAAGATCGACAATGTCCCTGAGTACTTACTATGTGCTAGGAGTGTGTTCCTCTGTTATATGCTTTATCTAAATCCAACAGCTTGATACTATAGGCAGTATTAATATTCCCACGTTGCAAGTAAGGAAACAGAGGGTTAGGTCAAGATCATACAGCTTTAATGGGGTAAAAGTGAAATTGAACCCAGCTCCGTCTGGTTTCAGAGTCTACACAATGCTCTCTCACACCCTCTTACCTTCTCTATACAGCTTTATAGAAGCCCTGAAATCCACTCTAGTTTTTTACAGGACTAAGAAAAACATCAGAAGCAAAATAGATGTACATAAGAACAACTGATAGCACTTAAAGGTTACTAAGTGCTGGCTCTGAGCCAGTAGTTTCCATGTTACAGCTCCCTGGGCCCTCCTAACTGCCCTGTGAGAGGAGAACTTATACCCCACTTTACAGATGGGCAAACCACCAAAGATTATGAAGAGTATCCTGGGCCACCTGGCCCCAGAGGCTAGGTTTCTAATCCCCACAGTAGATTACCTCTCAAAGCAATTGGGACCAGGGTGGTGGTGGGGGGGAGGGGTTGGAGAAGATCTTGGAAAAAAATTATTTTTTAGCATATCCAACCTACAGCCAAATGCTAGGCAATTGTCAGGAGGTGTCTATTAAAAGGCACATGTCTACACCCCGCATTAGACAGAGGAATCACCAACCATCTCACTGAGGTAGAAGAGGGAGGGTTTGACCTAAAAAGCCACAGGTTTATCAAACACCTCAAGTAACTGCGACTGTGTTTTATACCAATTCAGTGGGTGTCTTCGTAGTCGCTTCAGAAACACGTAACCAGTACAGGCTTGCTTTTTTCCTCTAAGAAAGGAATCACACTCACCAAGCATTTCTAGAGTGGAAGCTTTAAGGAGACTGTTTAGGGGAAGTTTGGGTCCTCAAGCTGTGGGAGAGCTCATAAAGGGAGGTGAGGGTTCCAAGGCGACAGCTGATCCCAGGCAGATCTGGTGCCCATACCATCCGATGAATTTCACCAGGCCAGAACACCAGAAAGCAACGGCAACAGAAACACCTCGATGCTCCTGAGAAAGTTTCAGTGTGCCACTGCGAAACCCACTTTCTACCCTGAGCAGCCCCGGCAGGAGAGGCACTTTTGTGGAGAAGGCTTCCCTACCCCAGGCTTGAACATGGATGCCGGAGGGGGAGAGAGGGTAAGACGTGACGAGGGAAAACAGACCTCCTTTGTCCGTTTGAGGATCCATCTGCTGCGAGTTTCTGTTTGATTCATGAGTCTTCACTTTTACCTTAGGTCAGAGAACTAGGCTTAATATTCAGAATTTCTTTATCAAAAAAAACTAAAAATATTCTCCTTCCTAGAGATAAACCACTATATGTGAAAAGCCACTTCTAGGTAAATAAAAGAGCAAATATATTGTAAAATAAAATGCTGTGTATTTTATATAACAGAACATTAACAAAAATTCGCCAAAGTAGAAAGAATTCCCACTTAGAACTCATTATTTCTTAATTAGGGAGTTTGACAGGGATAGGTTCAAGTGAAGGTCCAGTAATGCACAGTATTAATTCTTGGTACAGTTTGGAATTAAGTTACGCTTCAAGCAGGGTGGCAGTGGAGGAAACTTCCTACCCAGTTGTTAAGACAAAAATCTTATCTACTTAAATAGTTCACTATTGTGAAAAATCACAGCAATGCTTTTTTTGGCAGAGAGGGGAAAAGAAAAGAACACTGAGATCATTTTTCCTTTCAGGACACCTCTAAGACACAAAGCTACTCAAGTGAATGAAAGCACCAGGTTAGTTTGGGAAGGAAAATACAATTGTACAAAACAAACAAACAAACAAACAAACAAGTAGTGTGTTCCTGGCATACAGTGAGGGAAAAGTGCCCAAAGGAGAAGATCAGAGAGTGAAACATTCTCAGAAAAGCAGGGGGAGAGATGAAAATTAGATGAAAGAAGTTTCTTGATCATTTCAGAAAAGATTAACTGTTCAGGAAAAGACATGGCATTCTCTAACTGAAAAACCCAAGAATCTGGACATTGAACATGCCAACAGGAACATATTGTGGCACAGGAAACCTGAGAGGGTAGAGGGGGTGAGGGGGAAGCTGACACACATGTTAAGGACATGTATGTGCATAAAACTGGGCCCGGAGAAGAGACATGAGGTTTGGAGAGGAGAGTTTGGGATGGATACTGCCTAAGCTCCTTCATCCATAGTCTGCTGTATTAACTCAGGACGGGATCCCTGGGATCCTGGAAACACGTCAGACTCATTCCTGCTCCTCTCCTCTCCTGCTTCCCTCTAACAGTCTGTTTCTCATCATCCGGCAAGGCCTGGTTCAAGTCCTAGCTTTCCAATAAGCTTTCCCTGACAAGTCGTCTCTGCACGGATTTCACTTTCTGGGAATCCCAGCTTGCTAATGGAAGCCACAGAATTTGCCTCTTTGCTAGTCTTGCTTCTGTCCTTTGTTCCTTAGATTTCTGTGTGGTACTTCTCCTGCCTGCCTCACATGGAGACGGATAAGCCATGGCTGATTCATGCCTTTGAAGGGTTTCATCCAGGCTCATGTGAGAACCGGTGCTTGAGAATTTTAGTTCAGTGTGGTAAGTGACAAAAGGGCCTGGTAATAATACACCTGTCCTAAAAATCAGGTGAATGGACTGGAGGAAGACTTTTAATCACTTTTTTTTTTTTTTTTTTGGTGATGATGGTGGTAATTATGGGCACTTTGGAAGGGCAACTTGAAAGCCAATAGACATCACAAGAGAAAAACATGTTTCAACTTCCTTATTTGTTCAGCAGTGGAAAAAAAAAGAGGGAAAGGAGAAACAAATTAATAACAGCTTATTTCTCAGATTTTATCTAAAGAACACACACTTTAGTGTTCTTTTTTTTGTTGTTGTTAAACTAGATGGTGTATAAAGGCTTATCTTTAAACACTAGATTACAGACACTACTTTAGATTTAAATTAAAGAAAATTAAATTCAGGCTTGAATAAACACCCTTCTGGAAGGATTTAAAATATTTCTATTTCTAAATCTCCAAAAAGAAAATCTATGAGTGTTTTAAATCAAGTAAGATTTTTAAAATTTATTTATTTGAGAGAGAGCATGAGTTGGGGGGAGGGGTAGAGGAAGAAGCAGACTCCCCGCTGAGCAGAGAGGCGGATGTGGGGGCTCAATTCCAGGATCCTGGGATCATGATCTGAGCCAAACCAACCGCTTAACGGACTGAGCCACCCAGGTGCCCTCTGTTTTGTTTTGCTTTTTAAATGATCAAACAAGATTTTAAACTGATTAAACTTCATGGATTTTGAACAGCTCATAAAATCTCACCAGTTTTAGATGCTCCGTACCACTGGATCCCAGAGATGATACAAGGATGTCACATCCCTATAAATACCACACAGGTGTCCTAATAGAACACTGATCTTACCACACAAACATGGGCCTCCTAAGAGGCTACTATTAGCTCAGATATTGGCATCCTGTGGGTATATAATGAAATTAAGAGTCTTGCTTGCATATGAGAAATTTCATATTCAGAATGCAATAATATTCTATGTTTTTACAGTCCATTTATATTTTGGTATTTCCACCCCATTTTTTCTCTGGTTATTTCCACCATCAGACAGTGAGGTGGCTGAGGCAGGGATCCTTCTCCTTCGCCAAGAAGCAGGGTGAAGCTACTTTCTCTCATGCAAAAGGATTCTCAGTTAGGGAAGAACCACTGTCTCCACTTTCAGGTCACTGTACCATGCCATACCCCACGGTTCAGATTTTCTGATTCAGTGACATTGAAAGTGAATTGTATATTCTGAAATGTGGCCTTAATTTCTGGCTACACTAACATCGCAGATGGTAGAGACAAAGGCACCTGAAAAATTTAATGAATACCTTTGCCATCAAATCATCTCATTTCTAAAAGACTTCTTCCTTATAACTCTCCTGTAGGCTAGCAAGTAATTTGAAAAGCACATTATATAAAGATGCCCACAGACCATGGATCACAAGGATTTTGCTTTCCTCTTGTCACTGTCAGGGGTTCCTACAGAGAAGGGTGGTGGTCTCGTTAACCGTAACAAACATGAAACAGTCTTGCTAGAAGGCCCGGTGCAGGCTACATCATTCTATGTACTAAGCAACTATAGTTTAAAAATAAGCCAACCTCTCAGAACCTTGATTAATAAACCCCTACAAAGTTAGCATATTAAGAACATAAGTGATATTGACACACTCCATAATTTAAAGTATCAAAGTTTCGGATGTGATTTAACCTGGAGAATACTGCCCAACTAGAACTTCAAAACGCTTAGGAAAAGAAAAGGCTAACATGTAGGTCAAAGGTCTACTTCACAGAGAACAAGGACTCACATTAAAAACCAGAATCCCAGCCAACCTAAGAATGCTGGGACCTGCTGGGGCCTGTCTGTACTCCCCATGTCTGAGAGTGTTTCCTAGCACTTCCTCAGCAAGCAGGATGCTATTCGCCCCTCGTGTATTTTCACAGAAGTCCATTTGCTTTCCTTCCCTGGCCTCTTTGCCATGGGCTATGTCCATCATCGGGCGCGATCTATGTGGCAGAAGTTAGCGCAACTCCCCAGGGACAAGCCTCTGAAAGCCAGATGGGTTATTTAACACCAAAGTTTTCCCCCTTTCTTACAAGAAGGATTTTCAGCGACCAAGCTTTCCTTTTTATCCCGGTAACAGTTTTTATATTCCAAAGAGCGTTTTTAACTTAGGCAATAAGAACTGGAAAGCCTTTGCATTTACCTTTCTTGATCTAGTTCTATATACTTTAACAATCCCTATAAAAAACAAATTGGGTACTGATCACTGATGACTTATGGCGACAGCTGGATTTCAACAAAATTTGGTTTTTCAATACCCCTTAGTTGAAATAACACAAGATGCCAAAAGAGCTAAAATGGAACATTACTTTAAAAAATCAACGTAAGCATAAAGTCCTAGAATGCAAAAAGGCCATGAACTACAATATCAATGTGAGTGGACTGGCAAAGAAATTAAGGAGAAATTCTGAACACCAGCACACGCTGCAGGAGTGATTCTGCAATTCTAACTGTAACATGTCCTTTCATGTCAGAAAGTATAAATCTCAACTGCTTTTATCATAACAGATTCTAAAAAAGGTTCCTTAAAACCATGCAGTTTGGAGTTTGCTATTTTTTTCTTTTAGAAAAATACCACTTCTATGGGCAATGAAAAACTTTCAAAGTACATTTTACTAAGCAGTTTTGAGCTTCTAAATGACTCATACATGGAAACACTTCAGCTATATGTTTAAAAAGCCCTGGACGGGCAGAACAAAGGAAATAAGGATGGTTTCCCTCATTAGGTTATTGTTAGATCATTTCCACTGGATAATGAGCCCCAGATAAGGCAGTGTGGAAAGCTGCACAATCGTGAGCCCTGCCACATACCTTTGAACAAACCCCTGCCCTCCTTTTGTTCTTCCTCACGGGTTTAAACCCCGATCTCTTTAACAGAATGAACAGCACCATATACAAAGAGGCAGTCAGAATTTGTGTTATTTTCTTCTCTAAGGGAGAGCAATAAAGCCTAAGGAAAATAAACAAAGCGAAGTTTCCAGGGTCCTCCGGTTTTCAGGCATGTGTATCTGGGTAGCCCCTCCTATCTATCACGGCCAATCCTGACACCCTCCTGGTGCAGAATGACAGGAATGCCCCACACCACAACTACTATTCTGGGGCAATAAAACACTCAGAAAAAGCACCGGATACCCCCACTCTCATTCTGCGATGCCCCCAACCAGCTCCTCCAACGAGCATGAACACAAGGGAAGATTGCTTTGAACAAACCACGATCACACACTAACCAAGATTTTTATTATGCTAAATTCCAAAATCACTTCTCCAAATGGAGAGAGCGAGGGTCCTCAATCTTAATCTCTAGCCTTCTTTATGGAATTGACCTCTCCACCTTTAACAGACATTTGCATATTTTATAACTGATACCAGAGATGAAAATATGAGTAAAGACGATGACTGCCTGTAACCATCAAGAATCAACAGGACCAAGTTATCATGGAACACTGGGTTTTCCTCAAAGCTGAGGTTCAGTTCATTGAACCAGTCTGATTTTAGTTTTTTTTGTGTGTGAAAATGTTTACACTTCCTCACCTTAAATAAACTGCCAAACAAACTGTCATTTTCTGTAAGTGACTCACCCTCCATATTATGAATGCGGTTTCTTCTTTTCTGTGCTAGATAGAACTCTGAGCCTATACTGTATGGAATGCAGGGGTAAGGGAAGGGCGATGCAAGCAACAACTCTGGAACGTGTGTTTAAAAAAAAATAACAGTTTGATTTCAGGTCAATTGCCTTTTGTACATAAAAGCGTGAATAAAACGAGTTTATGACAAACTGAGCAGATATTCTGGGAAATTGGTCAGTAAGCCAAATGTCGAAGCAGTTTCTCCTGGGAGGATTTTTACATGGACAAATCCTTACTCATAGATACTCCTCCTTCCCCCAACACACACAGGCACACACAACACCCTCGCTTCACCATCTCAGTGCCCTCAGACTGGCCAGCAGCATTGGAGAGACTCCCTACACCACCTGGCTCATTGACCCAAAGTCTCCAGGCACCCTACGTCCATTCATACTCATCCATTCAGCTAATTTGCACAGACTTTTTCAATGGTGTGTGATGGAAAACCTCCTCACACAATTCCAAAGTGTCTTCCAGAAATACTGAGGCTGATCCTGGGAGCAAGAAGGTATCAAATTAAAAGCAAGGCTTTTGCTTCCTCAGGGTGAACCCTACCATTGTCTACAAACAGTAACGTTTTGCTTTTCTCAGCTAAACTTAAGTTTCTAATCCTCCACTGGAGGTAAAGGAGAGACAGAGAAAAGATGAATAGAATTCTCTAGCAATCCTGCAGCAAAAGCAAAGGCTACCGAATTTCCCAATCCATGAGGTTATTAACATCATGGGTCAAAAAAAAAACCAAAAAACAAAACAAAACAAAAAAACCCATCATGGGTCATTAGCATCAGTGCATATAAAACAAAAATTCAATCCTTGTTTGGTTTACAATCTGGTATGTGCATGATCCATGGAAGCCTACCATAACAGAAGTGCTAAATGCTGAAGCTAGAAGGATCCAGAAAGATCACCTAAACCAAACATGGAAGCAAGAATGACGTAGTTCATAAGGCTTGGCAGTGGCACGTACCCACATATTACCAAATAAATCTGTCCAGTAAGTACCGTGAAAGTGTTAAAGTACAAATAGTACTCAGAAATGAATTATCTAGGGAGGTTTGGGTGGCTCAATCGGTTAAGTGTCTGCCTTCTGCTCAGGTCACAATCCCAGGGTCCTGGGATCGAGTCCCACATCAGGCTCCTTGCTTAGCAGGGACTCTGCTTCTCCCTCTTCCTGCTGCTCACCCTTCTCCCTCTCTGCCTCTGATAAGTGATTAAAATCTTTAAAAAAAAATTGATTATCTGAAAATTTTTTTTCTAGAGATGTTATTTTCGAACATTTATATACTTAGTTGTGTAATGCAATGTCTCGGTTACTTAAAGAGAAAATCTGTGCTTCAGAATGTATACACTGTAAGCAAATACATTTTGTTTTTTTCTTTTTTTCTGTAGTTTTCTCTAAGAGGCTCCTCTACTGGCACTATAATTTCGATGTGTTACAACACAGGAGGGCCTGAGAGTTCTTTTTTTTTTTTTTCTTTTTAAAGATTTATTTATATGACAGAGAGAGAGAGATCACAAGTAGGCAGAGAGAGGGGGAAGCAGGCTCACTGCTGAGCAGAGAGCCAGATGTGGGGCTCGATCCCAGGACCCTGAGATCATGACCTGAGCCGAAGGTAGAGGCTTAACCCACTGAGCCACCCAAGTGCCCCCTAAACCATTCTCATTGTGAGGCATTCTTTGGCATTTTCAAATTTTTATCCTTTAAAGTCATTGTTCAGGGTTTTCAGAAGGATTGAGACAACAAGTGTAAAATAATTAGAATAGTTGTTGGCATTAATCATTGTTGAATAATGTTATATATATTATATATAATATCAATATATTTATATATATACACATATATATAATGAATAAATATTAAGTGTTATTTTGATGTATGGGAACTAGAATTTTCCATCTGGGTAGCATAGTTTGTCATGGTCTTATCTTCTTCCTTAAGCTTGATTTTTTTTAAGATTTTATTTACTTATTTGACAGAGAGAGCACAAGCAGGGGGAGCAGCAGGTAGAGGCAGCGGGAGAAGCAGGCTCCCCATTGAGCAGGGAGCCTGATGTGGGGCTTGATCCCAGGACCCTGGGATCATGACCTGAGCCGAAGGTAGACACTTAACTGACTGAGCCACCCAGGTGCCCCCTTAACCTTGATTTCTGAATAAAAAATTTGCTGTTTATGGCTGATGCCTCTTCCTTTGCTAATTTTCTTGCTCAAAGTAGAGAGATGATAGAGGGATTATTGAGACATAAACAGTTGGTTCATGCCTCCTTCTCTCCACCTCTGCAGAACTGAGCTCCTATCTTTGCCAGCAGCCATTCTGTGTGTCCCACTGCTTTCACTTTCCAATGTCTGTCCCCACTCTTGCCAACACAGCATCTTCTCTCTTCTGGGTTTCTTCTTCGTGTTCCTTTTTCTTCCAGTCTCTCCCCTTAGTTTTTGTCTCATGTACAAACAGCCTGACTTTTACGGATAGTGACTTTTCTTTTTGCCAGTACATTAGTTAGATCTGAATTTTTTTTTTTTCCTATGCTTACCTGGTTACTGGGTTCTTGGAATTCTTTTTGTTGGAGATAGATATATATATACACACATATAGATATAGATATATATACACACATATATATGTGTGTGTGTGTATATATATCTCCAACTTTTTATTGGATTATAGAGACATAAACATGTCTCAATAATAAACATATATACACACATGTGTGTATATATATATATATATCTCCAACAAAAAGAATTTATATATGTATATATATGTAAATTATATAAATTATATATATGTATGTGCATATATACACATATACATATCTTTAGTATACTATGTCTATATTAAATTTATATATTCTGTTTGTTTCCTCCTGGGGAACAGGAACATTTAGGTAGTGCTTCCTAATTTGGAACTACTTGAAAAAGCTGGACAATTGCAGTAATAATAGTAACCACATCACCACCACAATGAGAGCGGTAACAATGAAAACAATCATTGCAGGCCTTACTGTGTTGGTCAGAGTGATTTACCTGGATGATCTCAATTATATCTCACACTACCACTATGGGAAAAGACAGTAATTCCACTTGAAAGTAAGGAAATGCAGGTGTGAAGTCAGGGGCTGTGCTGAAGGCCCACTGACAGCAACAGCAGGGTTGTTCAACAGGCAGTCTGACTCTGGAACCTACGCTGTTAACCAGAGAACAAGATTTCACTGAGCCGTTAGTCTAGATCTACCATGTCTGCCAGAATCAAAGAAGGGATCACCGCACATTCTCTTTATATCAGCACAACACAGTGAACACACATACCACATTTCAGTCTGAGTCATCTAGATTACTAGAATATTTCTTCTAGTGTTGTGAAATTCTAGTAGCTAAATCTCTAGTAGAATAACTAATTATTGTACCTTATATTTTAAAGGTGAGAAGATCTTGGGGAGAAAAAGCTAGGTAAAATACTCCCAAATCACTAAAATACATATGGCTTCTTCCAGGATTCTAAGAATTTTTAATAGCTCTAAAATGAGATTGACATAAACAAAAATCACTGTTATTCATTAAGGATAAAAGAATTCAGAGAATTTTGAAAATAAGACATTATAGAAATTTTTATATTAAAGCAAGATATATTGAGAAGATACTCAAAGGCCAATGGACTCCCACAACTGGCTATAGAAAATCATTTAATAATAGTGAGGCATTTTTCATAATGCACTTAATATTTGTGAAATACATATTAATCAGACGTTATTTATCCAAATCTGGCCATAAGGAGTTTATAGCATATTATGTATCATTATCCATCATCACACTAGCATGTTTCAAGTTAATAGCATATAATTATCTCGCTTGATCTGTGGAAGTCGTATTATATCTAATAACCTAAAATTGAGTCAAGTGCCATTATAGAAATACCCATATAAAATAATATCTTAAGCACGGAAAATGGGTTCTGAAATTCCACTGGAAAGACCATCTAACCAACGGCTGCACAAAAACACAAAAACGTTTTAATGCAATATCCAATATGCCCAGATGCAATGAAATCTATGAGCAGAGAAGCAATGCTGTATTTCATGCTGCGTGTGTCCTTACTTCATTAACATAAATAGCTTTTCCTTCTCCAAATTGTCTTTTCTCCTCCGTTTTCATACTTCTCTCTATTCTAACACTATGCTTATACTCTGATAGCCGGTTAGTCCCCTTAGGAATTGTTTCTGCTGTGCAAGCTTTCAATCTGAGAGGAGAGAATGAATAAAAATAAATTTCAAGTGCATTGTTTCTCAAAGTCTCTGAGATATAAGACCAGTTTTTTCCCCAGTCCTTCCAGGACTGACAAGTCAGCAAAATACAATATTAATGTACTGCAAAAGAAGAAGATGAAAAAAGAGAGTATAAGTCCCATTTCTTGAAATTATTATTTGATTTAACCAACATGAGTTTTACTATTGGCATACTATATAAGTTTCTAAACACTTAACTTGAAATTTCTGTACTTGGCTCTCTCTAGAAAGGTAGCCAAGAGACTGAAGATGGGCTTGGGCCCAGAAATCACACACACTGAGGTAGCTCTCACTCTGACATGCTTCACCTGTTTCCTTCTCACCTTCAAGACCCAAAGACCTTCTCCTCGAGGAGACCTGGATGCTCAGTAGAGAACAGAACCTACCAGGGTGCCCTATGTACTTCTCTCATAGCGCTCAGGAGACTCTGCCCATCATAAATGAAAGCTCTACCAGCAAACGGACCTTGTTTGTCTTACGATTTGTTTCATTACAAGGCTTAGGACTATTATATGCATTAAGTAAGTCTTTTCAGGGGCACCTGGGTGGCTCAGTGGGTTAGGCCTCTGCCTTCAGCTCGGGTGGTGGTCTCAGGGTCCTGGGATCGAGTCCTACATCGGGCTCTCTCCTCGGGGGAGACTGCTTCCTCCTCTCTCTCTCTCTGCCTGTCTCTCTGCCTACTTGTGATCTCTCTCTGCCAAATAAATTCATAAGATAATTTTTTTAAAAAATAGTCTTTCCATCACTCTTCCTTTTATTCCTTTACTCAACTGAATATCAGTGGAGTTGTACATGCAGAAACCTGATCCTTTCCTAGGCAGCTTTAAAGTTCTGGAATCAGAGATCCAGTAACAGCCCTCTAATAACACATACTATCTGTTGTAAGATGGTTTTTATTTTATAGCCACCAAATATATCAAACTTTATAATTCAGGTTTTCTTTAAGAGAAAGTATAAGAGAGGGATGGGGGAGGGGCAGAGAGCAAGAGAGAAAATCTTAAGCAGGCTCCACACCTAGCACACATGCAATGCAGGGCTTGATCTCACCATTCTGAGATCATGACCCAAGCCGAAATCAAGAGCTGGGCACCTAACCAACTGAGCCATCCTGGTGCCTATATAATTCAGGTATTTTTATACCAAAGGCAAAGCCAAATATGAAAAGATTAATGGAACTGATCCCATAAAATTTTAGTTTACTGAACAGAAAAAAAAAAACACCACACTTAAAAATGATAAGCTGGAGATCTATCTATAAAATATTACAAAAGTTTAAGAATCTTAATAAATGAAATAAGACAAAGATGAATACTGCCATGAAAAGAAAAAATGATTTATCTTCTCAATTAAAAAATGTATATGAAAACAATAAAATCTTGCACCTGCTAAAATGGCACTTTTTAAAAAGATTTTATTCAATGTGTTCATGCTAATATGCAGCCCTTCCTTGTGTAAATATATAACAAATCTTTAAGAGTCTAAAACAGTTTACTTAGCAATTCACAGTTAAATTCATTCAAAGGAAGTAATTAAGAATGTAAACACTCATGGTATTGCTCTAGATGTCTAATAAAAGGGAGAGTAGTGACATAAGCTATACCTATCAAACTGCACAGTCATTAAAATGATGCTGTAGAATAGAATTTATTGATGTGGAAAGATGTTTACAATGTATTCACAATCTACGGTTACTGAAAATAACAGGTTGCAATACTCTATTATACAATACGGTCCCATACTGCCTATCTGGAAGAACATATATCAAAGTAATAATAAATATATGAGATCTTTAATTATTTTTTATTCTGTTTTCTAATTTACCTGCAATAACTATTTTAATGCAATGAAAATTAAGATTAAAGATATTAAAAAGATCAAAATACAAAAAGAACACCTTCAGTCAAAAAGCAGGGATAAGGGAATTAATTCAATTAGTGGCACTAGTAAGCAGTAGATTGTGATTGAAAGGATTTGAGGTAAATTAGGAGACTATTTAAATTAGGAGACCCACTTTCAGGTATTTTTCAGGCACATTTGCATGATAATGATCTGCTAATCACACTTATGCCTATGTATTCCTAAAAACAGTACTGACAATGTTCAACTTTCAACTCTTCTTCTATCTGACTTGCATGTACATTATGTCTGTCCACAGTTCAAAAATTAGAGCCCAAGAACTGGTTCTTAGAAGTAGTACCTCCAAGATGCATGGAGTGGTTGTCGATTTGATCTCTCCATCATTGGTAGGTCGTTTAGTTCACGTCTATCACACAGTCTACTTGTACAGCTACGATAATTACACTGAAGACAACAGCATTATCAACAGCATTATCAATACCAACAGTTTGAGCACTTCTCACTCTCCAGCCTCTTACGTCATTGACTTTGGGTTTGTCATTCCTTTTTGAATGGACAGAGGCCAAAGCAGAAAACTTCAACTTCAGGGAGCATTTCAGAGCTTTTTGAAAAGAACTTCAGAGATGATTGGGTCTAACCCCTTAATCTCATAAATATGGAAACAGAGGCCCAGAGAATAAGTAAGTGAAGAGCCAAACCAGAACTAGGTTATCTTGTCTCTCAGGCCAGTCTGCCTTCAGCCCCCATCTACGACTTCCACCCAACAACTGGGTTCTAGTCTAGAAAGTCACTGTTGGACTCCAGGGTTGTTAAAAAGAGTCAGCGTGTATACAGACCTTGCATCTGGTAGCTGTAGGGTGCCTGTCCAGGTTGAGGGGTACCGAAGCTTGTGCCGTAGCTGAGAAATCCTGTCTGTCCGGGCGACTGAGACTGTGACAATCCACCTTCAGTCTTGATGCCTGCCCACAATGCACCTAAATCAGTTAGTGACAGCTTATCTATCTGTTCGTCTCCAAAGCTGGTCAATACACAAAAACACTCCCCCAGTTGTTGAGTCACAAATGCTTCCCAATGTCATCTCAGTTATCAAGGGTGTACAGGCATAGACTAGAATACCCGAAACCAGAACTTCCATTGGAAAAAACCAAAAACAAAAACAGAGGAGTATTACAGATTTGACTGATTATTCACATTGTCCTTTCCTGTTTTTCTGGTTTATATTTTCTATAAATTTTAACTTCTATGCTATCGTGTCTATATGTAGTTTTGTTTTATAAGAGATTAAAAGAGCATCTCTTGTAGTCAGGTGATGGTCTTAATTAAACTTTAACTAGATTATTCCAAAAGTCACCACGGTGATTAGTGTCAAAATTCTCTTTTCTGAAAAGAGATTAGTCTTTTGCCTTGCAGCGTTTTTCTCCCCTGTCTTTTCCTTACTCTTTCTGCCCAAAGTTAATGTTAGCACACAACTCATTTTGAAGTCAGAATGGGCACAGAAGTAAGCAAGCCAGGGGGAAAGCCTTCTCCCAAATACCCAGATCCTACCGGAAAGCAAGCACAAAGAAAGGAGAGTATTAGAAAACCGAATCATGAAGAGTTGCACAGTGTTTTATAAACAAGTGAAGCTGACTAGGAGATTCCTTTTTCTCCTTGTAGTTTCAAGAATTTATTCCAATTTTATTGTTTTAAGTGTAGCCTAAAGTTCACTTTTCTTTCTCATCATGATAATATAAAAATAATGTGTTTTTGGCCCTCAACTACTTCCCAAAGCACCAGGCTGACATCCGAATTTCAGGGTTGGCAGTAAGGCTGTGTAGGGCGCGGCCCTGGATTATAATTAAAGACAGTCATGAAAGTTCACAACTGTCCTTAATTTCCACAGAAGGAGGGGAGAAAAATTTCTGCCAAGCGAATTCACATGTTTGAATAATTTTACTTTGCACTTAAGATAAACGGTATCTTTGGGATCTAGAATACACAGTAGTCTCACTGTTTATTTCCATTTTAGGGGAATTTCATCAGTAGAATGAAATTAGGTAACTTTCCTAAGGCGCTGGAAGAATCTGACTCTTGGCTGAGAGAGTCTGTTACAATTCCTAGAGTATCTCTAAATAACCTCATAACGACCTTAACATTTAAGTCTTAACATAACCTTAACATTTTTTTTAAAAAATGTGTTTGGGTTTTTTTTTTTGTTTTTTTTTTTTTTTTTTTTTTTTTTTCATGTGCAAGCAATCCCAAACCAATGAATAACCCATACTTAGAAATGGTCCCTGGAAAAACACCTGCCTAAGGCAGGTGGTTTGATGGCTCTAGAAACTCCCTTCCTTTCCTTGTCACCAACAGGGATTTCCCCTTCTCTCTTTCCATTTCAGACTCTTAATAATCTGCTTTTAGTCTTCCCTGGTACCATCTTTGGGTTTTGCCTAGAGGTTTAATCTTTGTGATAAAAACAGATAAGGAAGAGCAAGAAGAGGCAGAAAAAAAACCCTTATCTGCACCCTTTCCAAAGGCTTCCACTACAAGCCTGCGAACTCCTCTGTTAAGCTCCATATAGATCAGAGAAGAGTAGAGTTCTGCTTTCCCACTGATCTATTGTTCACACCATGAGAAGATTTGCTTATCTTTTCTTACAGGGTCTAAGTAAAAAGTAGGGGGCACAAATCCTTGGAGAGAGTCTTCTTAGACCATCTGGACCTTGACTACCAGCTGTTAAAAACCCCAATGTATGTGTTCCTCTTTCACAAGCAAGTGGAGGGGAGAAGGTGATCATATTTTTCAAAGCACTGGCCCAGAATGCCTGGCCAGAAGCCCTGGGGGCATCTCTCTGTACTCAAGGCCCAGAAAGAGAAGAAAGTGATTGGGGAAAATACTAAGGACTCAGACAGATTTGTAAGCACAGACAGCCCTGAGGCCAAAGCCCTTGACCAAAATGCCATGCTCTTAACCATCTCCTGACCTATCACATTAAAATGCCCATCCTCCGGCGCCTGGGTGGCTCAGTGGGTTAAGCCGCTGCCTTCGGCTCAGGTCATGATCTCAGGGTCCTGGGATCGAGTCCCGCATCGGGCTCTCTGCCCATCAGGGAGCCTGCTTCCTCCTCTCTCTCTCTGCCTACTTGTAATCTCTATCAAATAAATAAATAAAATCTTTAAAAAAAAAAAAAAAAAAAAAAAAAAAAAAAAAACCCAATGTATGTGTTCCTCTTTCACAAGCAAGTGGAGGGGAGAAGGTGATCATATTTTTCAAAGCACTGGCCCAGAATGCCTGGCCAGAAGCCCTGGGGGCATCTCTCTGTACTCAAGGCCCAGAAAGAGAAGAAAGTGATTGGGGAAAATACTAAGGACTCAGACAGATTTGTAAGCACAGACAGCCCTGAGGCCAAAGCCCTTGACCAAAATGCCATGCTCTTAACCATCTCCTGACCTATCACATTAAAATGCCCATCCTCCGGCGCCTGGGTGGTTCAGTGGGTTAAGCCGCTGCCTTCGGCTCAGGTCGTGATCTCGGGGTCCTGGGATCAAGTCCCGCATCGGGCTCTCTGCTCAGCAGGGAGCCTGCTTCCTCCTCTCTCTCTCTGCCTGCCTCTCTGCCTACTTGTGATCTCTCTCTGTCAAATAAATAAATAAAATCTTAAAAAAAAAAAAAATGCCCATCCTCTACTTGTTGTGATGGGAATCTCAGAACCTCTGCTTATCTTCCTCTCCTGGAACACTTACTGCAGACAACAAGGACATCTACTAATGGTTCAGAATGGGAACAGTCCCAGACCACAGGCAAGAAAGAGGCAAAGAGGCCTACCATGACTCCATGGGGAGAAGAAAGAACAAGAGAGGAGCTGTGTGCGTGACAGCCCAGGCCGTGACAGGAATGAATGGCAGCTTCCTGGGGCCGCACTGGTAATGCTACAGTAGTGTAGTACTGTTTGGGCCGGAAGATATATTTACACTTCAAATAATCAGCTTATCAATCCATTTTGAGAATATAAATTGGGGACCGCCTCAACTCACATTATAGAATTGAAGGTATGCAATTCAAATCAGAGATCCTTTTTCCTCTTTTAAGGCAAGAATTGTCTAAAAGTAAACTACAGATAAATTTGATCTGTATCTGATACTATTTTCAAAAATCTTGAGTAAAAGTTATGGAAATAAAAGAATTCTAGCAAGTCCGTTTTTTGGTTGTTTCTAAAAACTACCTTAAAAATACCTACCTAGAGAACTTTCTGTTCTGGATAGTTTTGAAGTGAAACTATCGAGAGTGAAGTCATATAGAATTTATATTTTAATTTACATATATTTTCTAAGAGATTTATATATAGTTGATTGGTTGGGATGGAGCTAGAGAATAAAAAGGAATAAAGTAATTTGTCTTTCAATTATTAATGAAATGTTTAAATGCTTATTTCTTTCCATATACTGCTATAAACACAGAATTACTTATTCTACCCGTCTTTCCCCCCAAACTCTCATGTACTTTTTCTTGATCACTCGATTTTATTTTTCCTTAAGGGAATGTTAATAATTCATATTTTTTCTATTCAAAGTGTAATTTGCTTAAATTATCATGGTAATTCAATTGAAGAAAAGGTATCATGAAATCCTAGGATTTCTTAAAATTAAACTTTAGGGTTTTACTGGATTTATTTTTCACTTACAGGTATTGATCCTTAACAACTGAGTCAAATTACACCAAGATAAAGATAATCTCCAGGTGAGAAGGGACAAATAGAGATGTGAGCTTTCCATGTCTCCTGCTTTGCCTCTTTCAAGTGCAGCCCAAGCTGTGATATATAGATCATTTTTCCTAATGGCTGATCCTGCTGAAATCTGAAAGCACTGCCAACCTTCAGTTCAGAGCAAGGGCTTGTTGAATTCTGTTTGTACTTCCCTAATCATAGGTAGGCATCTGAGAAATAGGAAATGAATCTTTACCCCCAAAGACTCCATTCACTGAAGTTTTATCGCAAATATGCACCAAAATACTTTGGATTCCAGAACCAAGTGCTCAAGTGGCAAATTAAAAGTCGAGCTATAAATGGAAAAAAATGAGAGCAAGAGGGCTTATGACCCGGGCAATCTAGTTGCCACCACTGACCTCAAGATAAGTAGCAACCACTTCTTACAAGGCTCATTCAAAACAAGTGTATGAAGAATTCAGACACATAAGGTGGTAACACTTTCTAAAGTGGCCTCCGATGACAGTGTTTGGGTACCACTCCTGTGAAACGTGCACACACACACACAGGCCTGCCTACTCCATCCCAGCTACTGAGGTAACAGGATTACTTACCGTATGAGGAAATTCCATATGGCTGTCCCGGCTGTGGGTAGGTGGCATACGCTGTCGCTTGTTGCATTCCTGTGGTGAACTGTGTTTGCCCATATGCAGCCATAGTTTGTGAGGAAGGGGTAGGGAGAATATGTGGGTATGGTCTGCTATTTGTCAGAAATGACAGAAAATAGAAAGCCCATGCATTAGATGGAAACATGCAAGGTAACTGATAACAACCATATTACAAATTGCAGTTAAAGACTATCTCCTTAAGTATAACTTTCGAATATAATATACAAAGTACTGAGATGCTTCAGTATCTCTTCTAGGTGATGCTCCAAATAAATCTGTGTCAACACACTGAAGTCTCTAGGAAATGAGCTTTAGTTTAAATTAAGACGTAACATGTGGGCACAAAACATTACTTGAAATAAGGTAAAGGTTACTCAAAAAAGTCATTTATTAAGAGAAAATACATCTTACTTGGAAGGATAAATCTGTGGTGGGGAGAACTGGTGAGTTGGTCTTGGGCTGAAGCTACTGCTCCCAATTGCTGAAAAAAAAGAAATGCACGATAATCACAGCTAAATACAAAATACGTCTAAAGCATCAGTCTATTTTTGAACTACAGGTAGAGACCATATGAAATTGAAGATATTCGGCCTGGAAAAAAAAAAAATCGCACTTTCATATGCTCAGCCTAAGAGAAAGTTAAAATATATTGAACGACCTATGAGAACTGATTAAGGGGTTCGAATGTTAAACTAGCTCTTAGAAAGCAGTCCCTGTCATCTGAAATACCGGTCAGTGGCAGTTCAGGAGAACAAGGTGTCCTGGCTACTGTTCAGAAGGACCTGCTCAAAGGGGTGGGAGGAGGGCGAGTTTGCAGGGCTGGGCGGGACTCTCCTAACCTATTGTGTGTGCTTGGAACACACACACCTGAGAATGGATTACAGAGCACCACCCCGCCCATCTCTCCCCACCAACAACCCCCCCCCCTCTCCACCCCCCCACGCCCCCCCCCCACCCCGTCTAATCTGCTCTCAGGTGAATACAAATAGGGCCAAGCCTCATTTGCCTGTACTGCTTTAGCAACATTTTTTAGTAAAAATGCATTCCTATAACGCTCTTAAATTTCTCAGGTTGCAAACTAAGCCTGTTTTTTCTTGCACTGAGGCGGTGTTCCTGCACCTTTCAGTTAAATGTGCTCAACTTCAGTTAATTCCATTAAAAAGTTTTTTTCTTTTTTAATTTAAAGATGTTATTCAAGCATTTAGGTAGAAGTTCATCTCTTTATAATCACATGGACTTTGTTCAGTAGGTCTCAGAAAATGCACTAAACTCTACCAAACATTCTTTTACATCCATTCTGAACTAGAGCAAAAATCCATTTTTGTGAACATAAGGCATTAAAATGGTAGTTCTGTTTTATTTATTGTAAATAGGAGCTATCTCTTTCATGTGCATATATATTACACACATTTACACTTTATATATTTATATATACACACAGTACATATATTTATATATATACATATGTGTTTCTATGTATTATGTATAATATACATAAAATATATATTAAAAAGATACCATATCTATATATATATCCCCCCCACCTCAGACTCTTCCTATCCTCTACCTATCCTCTACCTCTAGCTGAGAAGCATATTCTTTGGGTACAATTATAAGATATAATATGTTTATCTTTTTTTCCACTAATAATCCTGGTATTCACAGGCTCTATTATTCAGTAACTACACTGTGTATTAAAATCCTTCCGTAAGGTTCCATGCACTCAAAGTTGTATACGTTTTTCATGACGTCACATCAGTACCTTCCTATTTCTCAGATTTAATTCTCCATTTGTTTGGGAGAAGAGTGATAGAGTTGGACCAGAATTATAACCAATGAATAATTCTCTCCGTGTAAAGCAGGGAGGCCTAACCCAGGACAGCAAAGTAGCTCAAGATGAGCACAACTCTTACACGTAGGCTGCCAGACGTCCCCCATGTGGCTCTCAGTTTGGCAGAGCCAGGGTCTGCATTAAAGCGAAGACAGGCCAGCTCTGGTGGTACCCCTCCCCCACCCATCTGCAGGCCCACATTGAGTCACTGCTCTGTATCAGGCACCAGGCAAGATGCTGCAGATGCAAACATGCAAAGACAAGTTCTCTCTGTCCCATGTGAGGAGGTTGACACACAAACAGCCGTGAGGGGATTAGTTAAATATTGCAATTTATAGAAGGGAGGGATTAGTGAGAGAATACTTGGACAACAAGGGCTACCACTTGTCCAGGTCATCCATGATGACAACCTTTCCTGCTCCGCTTTGCTAAGCCTGGAAAGAGGCCAAGGGCAGAGGAGATTTACCCCACAGAGTAGCTGGGGAGGACTAATACTTTCCCTGGACAATCACAGTTAAAAATAAGTTAAAAAATAAATAAATAAATAAAACCAGGACAAAAGCCCAGTGCAACGCGATGACGGAAGTCACAGAAATCCCTTTCATGCTTTTCCAGTTCTATCCCTGTTTTGTTTTGTTTTGTTTCAAATTGTAGGTTGGGACCCATGAAAACATCATAAACTCAACTTCACAGGTTATACTCAGTATTTTTTTTTTTTTTTAAACAAACAGAATAACAGAACGGTGCATATCGGAGTTGTTACAGAGGATAAGGGGAGCTCCATGATGCCTTAAGAGCAAATGCATAGTTTAGGTGTGGGCACATTAAAGAAACACATCTGGGAGGCTGCTGAGTGTGGTAACTAAGCACAGGTTCTGGAGTCAGAATTTAATTTCAGCTAACACTGAGGTTCCAACTTCTTGGTTATCTTGGTCAAGTTGCCTGACCCCACTAAGCCTTGTTGTGTTCCCCTGTATGATGTCAAGAACACCACCTACGCCTCCCAGGATCATTTGAGGGCTAAATGGGATCATTGACAAAGTGAACAGTGTAATGGGGAATGTTAATTAGCTCAGATCTCCAGAGTCCTATGATTATTGCCCCCAAATTTGCCCTCCCTTCTGCATTTTTAATTCTACTCAATGGACAGCATCACCATCTGTCCAGCAAAATACTTAAAAGCAGGATTTTTTTGTTCCCATTGTACATCTGGGGCATAAAAATGAAGTAACACACCCAAGCAAACAAATGGGAAAGCTGGTATTTGAACCTATGTCTGCCCGACTCTGTCCCTCAAACATACTAGTTCCTGACCTGCTACACAGAAACTAACATCCTCAAAATCATCTCCTTTCCCCTCTTCTATGTCATGAGTGTCGAGTCACCCATCCCAACTCCAGATATTGCCTGATGAGCTGTCCTGAATACTCCACACCCACACCCCAGTCCTGGCTCAGGTTCTCATTAGTCTCAGTCCGGTTCCATGTAGGCCACTCATCACCCTCCACACACTCCTGCTATAGCCACCAAAGTAATCTTCCTTCAACAGAAACTTCAAGTCCATTCTCCAACTCGCCGTGTCTCAACTGTGCTCATAATATCTCTAGGAAGAATTCCAAATTCCTTGGCAGAGTACACAAGGAGATGGAGGCATCCACCCTCCCCTGGGTTTAGTAACCTGTAGCCTCCTTGGGCTTGAGGATGGCCGGTCGGCGCCATGTATTTTCGTATTTGGCTTGGGGCTCTTCCTACCACATCCTCTGCCTTGTAAGACCTTCTTTCCCCAGCTTGACAAACAGTCCCTCCTCTGCTGGGACTGAAACATCATTTTCTCTTTAGGATAATGTCTTCCTTCTTTTACTTTCTTGGAGTGTTGTAAACATTGGGAATGTAGCACTTAACCACACTGCATTATAGTTAGCATGTGTAATGTAGAGATATTAGTTTCCTCTGCTAATCGTGAGCTTCTGGGGCCCAGGACCTTTTGTTAACCTTTATTTCCATGCACCTGACAGGGCCTGGTATGTGGTAAGTATCAATAAATGATATTTGTTTGATTACAGTATGAGACTTAGGTCATTAGCAAAGCAGATTTTTTTTAAAACCCTGATGATATGAAGGATGGTTAAATTATTTTAAGTCATATATAAACATATATAATAAACCTGATTTAGCTCTTTGGCAATATAATTAAGAATGAATAGTATTCCTTATAAAATACATGTGAGTAAGAACCTGTAATGCTGCCCAAGTATCTTGCTACTAATTACCTAACCACATGCCCCTAAATGATTATTTAATGCCATAAAATAAGCTGTATCTTTTGGGATTTCCCTAAACCCAAACTCCTACAATTTTGTGTGGCCTAAAGTCAAGAATCTTCCATCTCATACCTCAAGTACTTCTCCTCCTAATTGCCTAAAACACCTTTAACGTTTTAAGTAATAAGTTAGGAATTTAGATTGATTTTCATTTCATGAGAACAGAATAAACCCAGATCATTTGTCATTCTTCAAGGTAAATAAGATGGTTATTTTGGCATAGTAAATTCCAAATTACACTTTGGGAACATATGGGCAACTAATACCTCTCTCTCTGTTTTAGCACATTTGTTTCCTATTATTCCATTCTTTCTCTTACTTCTAACATAGAAGCTAAAGAAGTTCCCCAAATCTTGTTGTAGGGAGGGGAGGACCCAAGCTTGAGGAACTACTGAGAAAGTCAATAGAAATCCCCAAATTAGCAGGTCTTCAGTTTACTACTCGCATCTTGTGAATATCAACATCACTCAGCTGGATAAGCAGGTCCAAAGATTAAATGTTTTGACTCTTGGGGCGCCTGGGTGACTCAGAGGGTTAAGCCTCTGCCTTCGGCTCAGGTCATGATCCTAGGGTCCTGGGATCGAGCCCCGCATTGGCTCTTTGCTCAGCAGGGAGCCTGCTTCCCCCGCTCTCACTGCCTGCTACTCTGCCTACTTGTGATCTCGGTCGAATAAATAAAATCTTAAAAAAATTTTTTTTTTGACTCTTCTCTTTCCATTTTATGATAACTTCAGCCAGCTCTCCCTTCAGAATGTCCTATACCTCACTGTTCTCCTTTACCTCTCTGTTCCAATTGCCACAGTGGCGGCCACTAGAGGATGGCAGTCAGGACACCCCCCCCCCCCAACCTGGCTCTCCTTCCCACTCTTCGCCACTTCTTTCTCCTAGTGGAATCCTAACACATTTAGTCCTGCCTCAGTGGCTCTTCTAAGAAGGACCTGAGCTAACACAGTCTTCTCTCTCCTGAGCCAGGGAAACATTGGTCTGTTTCTATTTACCCTCCTCTCTACTCTTCTCCCATGAAGCATTTTCCACACAAGTGATGATCTCTCCAAAGAAATACAGATCATGTCACAACGGCCTCCAACTCCAAGCCCCATTATCCTTCTGTTACATTCAAATGAACCCAAACTTATAAATAAACACTTGCATTCATAAACCCAAACTTATTCGCTCACTTCACTAAGATCCCTGCTCATATGATTTCCCCTCAGAGAGGTTGTCTTCCCTCTACAGGAAACCCCCAACCACTCTTCACTGTATTATTTGAGCTGCTTTGGGTTTTTGGTTTTTTGTGGGGTTTTTGTAACCTAGTTACTTATACTACCACTTTATTATCTGTCTTTATTATCTGTCTTTATTATCTGTCTTTATTATCGGTCTTTCCCACAGAATGAAATCTCCATGAAGGCAGGAACCTCATCTTCTTCACCCCTGCTCTATTCCCACTGCCTAGAAGGCTACCTCACTTATAGTAAGTGCCCTATGCAGAACTGTTGAATGGGTCAGACCCCAGAGTTACATCTTTTTAGGAACAATTAAAAGACAGAAACCCTGGGGCACATGGGTGGCTCATTGGGTTGAGCCTCTGCCTTGGGCTCGGGTCATGATCCCAGGGTCTTGGGATACAGCCCCGCATCGGGCTGTCTGCTCAGTGGGGGGACTGCTTCCCTTCCTCTCTTTATGCCTGCCTTTCTGCCTGCTTGTGATCACTGTCAAATAAATAAATAAAAATCTAAAAAAAAAAAAAAAAGACAGAAGCCCTATTCATCAGACATGATATTTTTTTTTCTCCTCTAGAAGCATTCCTGTTCCTATTTCTAATTTTCTTTTCTTTTTTTTTTTTTTTTTAAAGATTTTGTCTATTTGTTTGACAGAGAGAGAGAGAGAGAGATGACAAGTAGGTAGACAAGCAGACAGGGAGAGAGGGGTCAGCAAGCTCCCTGCTGAGCAGAGAGCCCGATGTGGGACTCCATCCCAGGACCCTGAGATTATGACCTGAGCCGAAGGCAGAGGCTTTAACCCACTGAGCCACCCAGGCGCCCCCCTATTTCAATTTTCAAATACCCCCAAGACATCAACATTGTATGATCAATATTATCAACTGGCACTTCCTGTAATAAGTTAATAATAAACTTAAGCTTTGTGGAAATGGAAGAAACAGAGGGCAAAGACAGTTTGCAATTGCGAAACACATTATTTTCAATCCCAATTATTCTTAACATTTAGATCATTAAAATATTACTTTTCATTGGTAAACAATAAATGGGCAGAACATTACATTTTAAAAACATAATAAACAACTTTGCAATTTTCAGTTCAGCAACAGGCCTTTGAAAATCAGCTGCTTCCCTCTAGTCTCCCCAAACCAGGATATCTGGTGATTTCCCTGGAAAAGAGGCAGTCTCATTGCCTCCTTAATGCCTTAAGAGCCTCACATTCCACAGAGGAGGAGACAGCTACTACCAGTGTCCGAACAGCTCAGTTTCCTCTTTATTCTTGCTGCCTATTTCCTCGAGACACCCAGAATGGTTGGGATGTGAATTTTTAAGCCATCATGGAGAAGCAGCAGTAGTGACTACAGAAGTGAAGACCATTTTGGAATCAAATGCTTGGGGATTGGTTTCTCGTTCCCTTATAAACCCTAAAGCCTGGCCATAGTTTTTGCATCTTTTTTTTTTTTTTTTTTTTTTAAAGATTTTATTTATTTATTTATTTGACAGAGAGAGAGATCACAAGTAGGCGGAGAGTCAGGCAGAGAGAGAGAGAGAGAGAAGCAGGCTCCCGCTGAGCAAAGAGCCCGATGCGGGGCTCGATCCCAGGACCCTGAGATCATGACCTGAGCCGAAGGCAGCGGCTTAATCCACTGAGCCACCCAGGCGCCCCTAGTTTTTGCATCTTAACTCAAGGAAAGACAGAAAGAAAGAAGGAAAAAAAGAATTAAGAGAAAAGCTTTATTTTTCCTATACCTGGACCTGATTCCCCACTCAGCTCACTCTGTCCCTCTCCACTGCACAACCCGGAGAGTCAATCTACCAAAAACAGGATCCCCTATAGCTCCAGTCTCTTCACCAAACGATCCTTTCACCTTCAGCTAAGCCTTTTTCCAAGGACCTGCTTCTCCTGCATATCTTTTTCAAGTAGAGCCTCCTCACGCTCTCAGAGACCTGAAAAACATAACCCCATTGCTGCTTCTTCCAAATTGGTATTTTTTTTTTCTCTCCCATAAAACCTTTCCTTCTCTAAGATCTATGACAATTCTTTAACATTTCATTAATGACCCACCTCCTACACACTGCCTTGCATTTATCAAAACCTTTATATTTAACTCTGTTCCCTAACAAGTCCCAATGTTATCTTGGGTTATGGGTCCAACCCTTCTCTCATTCTGTCTAGACCTCAACTCTGGCCTTCTACTCCAACCATCAAGCTCAAGACCACATTGTGGACCTTTCTTCCCCACCCAACATTCCACAGTTTTGTACCATAACAGCATCAACCAATTCATTTGTTTACTGAACCAACATTTACCAACATTTACTGACCAGCATCCATGTGCTTAATTCCACGACGGCCACCGGGATAAGTGTGAACAAGCCAAACAAAATCTCTGTTCTCATAGTGCTATGGTTTAGCAGGAGGAAAGACAATGAAAAGAAACTTTAAAAGTAGTGGTGAAGGCTGAGGAAGGGAAGTATGGAGGACTAACTACGGAAGCACGGGGTAGTGGCCTCAGTTAGTTATGAGACTAAGGAAAGAACATCCTCTTCTGCCAGAATTTTCTTTCCCTTATTCCCATTTAATCTGTTCTCCAAGCTTATGATAGATGCAGGAGCCCTCACATCCTTATCTTCTCTCAATTTGTTCTCCCTTAGCTTTTTTTAAAAAATACTTATCCCAGGAGGTTGTATGAATCATTATTTTAAACTCTTATCGATACCCTCAATTCTCTTACTTCCATATCCTTCCATGCTTGACCTGCAAAATCCTTAACCCTGGATCAAGAAGGATAGTGGGGGGCTGGGTGAGCCTGGTGGTGGGTATTATGGAGGGCGCGTATTGCATGGAGCACTGGGTGTGGTGCATAAACAATGAATTTTGAAACACTGAAAAAAATTAAATTAAATTAAATTTTTTAAAAAATCACACACACACACACACACACACACACACACACACACAGAAAAATATCTTTTGACCTGGGTAGCAAAACACTTGTAGAGAAAAATTGCTCTATGATAAAGGCTCCACACTCATAGTTCTACCCTTGTGTGGACTCTGACTCAACTGCCAGCCTTCCTTTGTGTTCCAAGCAACCTCAGGGTTCCCAACTCCTCATGACATCTATTTCAATCTTTTCCATCTCTTCCAGCTCATAAGCCTAGCACTATCCTCACTTGGAGCTGCTTCAGAGGAAATAGTAGAAGCCTTCATTCATTCATTCATTCATTCATTCATCTAGCAAATATCTAAGTGCCTCATATGCACCTCTTTCAGGTGTCAAGGATACAAATGAACAAAACAAGACAAACCTCTACCATCACAAGCTTACATTTTGGTGAGTGTGAAACACCAACCATAAACCTAATACATGAGTAAATGATATGGATTGTAAAAGGCTGTGTTATTGGGGGTGGGGGGTAAGGCTGTATTTAGAGCACGTCAGCGAGGCTGAAAGCCTACAGTGAGAGTTTTGCCACACTGAGTAGGGTGGTCGAGATGGGGGCTGGGGGTGCTTCATAGAGAAGGGGAGATGAGAGCACATACCAGAAGGTGGAGAGGGAGTCAGGCAAGTATACAGAGAGGTGCTCCAAACAGCGGGACTGCCACTGCAAAGGTCCTGACTGGGAACGTGTCTGGGATGTTGAAGGACTAGTGGGAGGGAGGCAATAGGTCCAGTGGGGCTTGTGGCTATCACAAGGACTTAGCATTTACCCAGAGATATGAGAGACATGTGAGAGCTACAGGAGGGTTTGAACAGAGGAATCAGGCAGGAATTCCCTGAACATATTGACTCCTCCTCCACTTCAAACTCATCTGCATTAATTCCCATCCCGTCATTCCTGATGTTTCTGTGGGAAAGTGATTCTTTTCTAAGGCGATCCATTTCTGTTTTGAATTTAAGTCATTGCTGTCCCAGCAGGGACCTCCCTGCATCAATTATCACCATTTTCTCTATACCTTTAACCCCTACCTCTATAAAATTTGTGTTGGCAGCCAAAACCACCCTGACCTTCTAAATGTCATCCTCAACCCTAGGTCCCGCTTTCTAATAGACTACCTGCTCTTCTCCTTTTACCACTTACATGTTTGAAAGACATTTTTCTCCTCCCTTATTGGTGAAATCATCCATTTACTCAGTGCACTTTATGAACACATGTATCTGCTAGGAAATGTATTGAAGACAACAGAAATGGGGCATATGGGCAAGTGGGCATGAGGGAAAGTAAAGCACCACCCACTGAAACTGCTGTAGGCTAAATCCACTGATGTTTCTCATTTAGATTTTATTTTGATGTAACTTGCCACTGCAGAAAAGTTGCAAAGATAGCAGAAAAACTCCCCAGATATCCTTAACCACAATCCTCTAAATGCTAACATCTTAGGACATTAGCTTTATTCTCTATTCTTTTTTTCCCTATGGATGTGTATATGCAAACCCATGTATAGTTCACTCTTATTGGAACTGCAGCTAAGATGTCCCTTTACAAGTACTAGTAAGAACAAGGAATGTCTTTACTATAGGTTTTCAGTATCAGGAAAAATAGTGAAGCAGTACTATTATCTAGAGATACTTAAACTTACCTCTTTTCAGTATGTGACTTTAAACTTGCACTTCAAAATTACTACTTCTTAAACTTAAGACTGTTATACAAATATACTGTGAAACATTTTTGAAAAACGGCAGAAGGAATAAAATTCAAATTATATTCCATCATCCAGGGAAAGCCACCATTAATTTTTAGACACATACACAAAGACACATACACATACACATAAATGTTTGAAAATCCATGGGTTATACTGAGCATATTACTCTTTGTAACCTGCTTTTCACTTAATATAGTTAACATTTGCTCATGCAAATTTAATTATTTAATAATTTAATTATTTCCAAGCTATTTTTAATAGCTGTATACCAATCTATCCTACAGACAACATTTCCGTGAAACTCTTCCTGCCTTCATTCCCAACTCAACTCTCCTCCTTCTTGAAAAATTAAAACCTGTGTCTTAATTTTATGCCCTGTCTCTCTATATTCGTTTTTCCTGGATTCTGTCTTCAGCTGTGTTGCATGTAGCCCACTACCTTCAACTCCCCGCACACTTCCAAAATTTCCATTCCAGATCATTCCTGAGCTTCAACATCTTCAGGTGGATGTTACCTCCCATTCAACATGCCTTTCCCTCTCGGTCATGCTCCTCTTGCATCTCACATACCCCCTGTACTTATTGGTTACTATGCCATAAATTCGACTTTGCAAATACACCTTAATCCACCATCTTTCCATAACACTGCCAGCACCTTCTCTCAGGTCTTCATGATTTCTTGCCCGAACTAAAACGAAGATACTGTACCTGATCCTTCTACTTCTGTTCTCCAGCCCCCCTCCCTCCAGCTACAGTCAGGATTCTGTATGTGAATATGATCATGCAACTCCTTTCCTCTGACACCTCCCATTGCACTCAGGATACAATGCAAACATCATGTGGGACACAAATGCCTCCTTAGACTCTATCCTGACCCTGTCCAGCATGCCACCACCACTCACGCTGTGCACACCAGGAATGCTGAACCATTGGCAATTCCAAATTCCATGCCTCTGTGTCCTGGTCTCCTCCCATGGAATGTTCTATCTGTCCAACTTCTCCTTCCCCAGGTCTATGTATGCTTTATTCCTACTCCTATTTTAATGCTGAAAGCAAGCATCTCCTCCAGGAAATCTTTCCTGATCTCCCATCCCAACCCAGTCTCTGTTGGGTCCCTTCCTGGAGGACCCCTTCTTGGGAATACTTGGCCTTCCCTCTGGAAAGAGCAAACCATAATATGATGGTCTGGTCATTTATTCACCCTACTAAGCCCCAGACCAGGGCCATTCTCATATACCTATTCATCTGTAATAGCAGCAAGCACATTCTCTGGCATAAGTCTAATTCTAGTAAGTGTTTTATAAAAGAACTCATGGGTATAACACCCTTTTGTTATTTCCTTATTGTTTCCATCTTGTATCATTAGTATAAAAGTTAGGCATTCATATTTCATGTTATATAATATGTATAAATCCTTTTAGTTGTGGTGTGTATTAAATAAGAGACCCTAAGAGTTGGAGTAAGTCAATTACAAACTTTTATGAAGTATAGCATTTCCACTCAAGAGGTTTGGTAAACACAGCAGAGGATAAGAAAAAGGTTAAAAATTTTAAGAAATACATCTGATAGAATTTTTTTTTTTTATTGAAATAGTCCAAGCTGGGTAATTTGGCAAATATATAATCACAACCTCACCATTACTTTATTACCACAATGACTTTCTTATCAGTAATTTCATTAGCAAAGACACGAAACTTGGATATTTTGTTTGTTGGAGGCAAACTTTGCTAATGTGAAAGAGATAATGTAAATGAATGTAATGCTAATGTAAAATGAACTTAAAGACTGAAAGCTGCTTTATAAAGTTTAATATAGATCTATAGTTGACATGACACTTACTTAGGAGGATGGTTTGATTAAATCTGCTTAAAGAGTTAGCAGAAGCCAAATTTTGCCTACCTAAACTTGCGTATTTGGAAAAAACCATACAAATGAGGGAAAAAGGGCAGGAGTCATTAACATAATAAAGATAATTTAGTAGAAAGAAATATGAAAAACAAAACTCCTTTCGATTTTATCTCCTTTATAGGATATCAACATTTTCAGCAAATACTTTTTAACATTGGATAAAAACAAGAGAATTGCAGCTACAGGACTCTGAGTAAAGCTATTTACAATTTTATGCTACATACACACATGCATATACACACATACATATACACATAGAGATATATTTGCATATATAAATAAACTAAGAAAAACTATGTTTTGTATTAATGTGAAAATCTAATATTTATTCCTTACCTGAACCTGAGAAATTGTCTAAAGACCCGTCTGCTGTTGTTGAAACTATTTCACTGCTGCTCATTGGCTCTGTTTTAACTACAAAAATAAACAACATATATGATATATCCAATTAATAGTTATTTGTAAAGGCATGGTAGAGAATTTATATTCAAACGAGTTACAAGAAAGTCATTTTAAAAACCAGTCTTTCAATATTTGAATGTAATTCAGATTAATACTTAGAATTTTTTGAAAAACATACACATTAACTATTTAATCCCTAAGGAAACAATCCATTATAACAAGCTACCCTTTGAAAGAAACACTTTAGAAGTAGTCAAACTCATTACCTTACATATTAATTGAATTGCTTATTTACAAATAATTTAGCTCTTCAAATTTACATGATGAGGATGTGAGAGTGTTTCCTTGGTTATGTAGACATTTTGCCAAACAGAGCCCAAAGGGTGGAATAAAAAGACTTGGAGTAGGAAATAACGCTGGTATGTTTTCACCATGCTTAAGGACAGGCACAGGCACAGACAAGCATGTGTGTGTGTACACACCCACACACCCATACACACATACAAACACACACTCTCTTGGTTATCCAATATGGCTAAAGAACAGAGTGCTCGGTTTAATGGGTAATTATTACCACTCAGCCAAACCTGGCTGCCAACATGTCAATATCTGATGTACACTTAGTACAAAACCACACTAAGTGTAAATGAGGCAGAAATTAACTTTTTCATTCCAAAATAAAACAAACAGCAGATAGTTTGTGGAAAACATTTTGATCTTTAGTAAATTCCTTTGTGGCTATACAATAAAAAAAATTTAGATTTATGTTGCAGGTTTATGATAGCAACCCAACCCATTGATATAGTGATGGTATTATTGACCCTATTAAGCAAATAAGCCAGACCACAGAACACTTGTCTTTTTCCCTAGATTTAGTTTTGCTTTGTTTTGTTTTGTTTTAATGAAGAGATAGCATTATTGCTTTTCTTAGAAACAACTGGTGAGGTGCTATCATTGGAATCTGTGGCTCACTTTGTAGACATTATACATTCCCACTAACGGGGTTTCAGAAAAAAATGCAATAATACCTCAGAGGCTACTTAAAAATCAGTAACATGTTTTCCAAAACAAGGTCCTACACCAAGAGAATATTTGGGGTGGATTCTCATGAATATGTACATTTTGAAATGGGAAAGAATGATGGAGAAAATGCAGCTTTTTCCTTCTCTCCACAGTGCCAATCTCTTACAAACATCAAGCAAAGAACAGTCACCCTCCTTGACCCGTGAATCTTCTACTAATGCATAATGAGTTTTCAAATAGACATTATAAATAGTTGCAGCAGATAGTCACTTCCAAAAAATTAATTATTTAGACTGCTTCTAAACAAAGTTGAAAAATAAAGCCAGTGAGCCTACTGGGAATCACTCCAACTGATTGTTTTAATGGAGACCAAACAATAGTGTAACTGTTGTTAGAATTCTTAGTTGATGCTAATAAATTCTGACATAAGCCTGTATTTCCCTTTTCTCTTCACACCTCCAGGCAATCGAATGACCTTGCTCTTCATAATCATTATACTGCCATAGATTGTGGAAAGCAGGTCCTCTGGTGAACAGCTCCAAAGTATCCTACCCAGTTATCCACATCCTATCTAGCCTTCCTGAAAGAACTCATACACAGTGCCCTGTACCTATACGGCAATAGCTCTATTTTACACTCTGTACTGGTCAGATTACCACAGGGATCTGAACTCAGAATCAAATACCATATACCGATCAAAGATGAGAACCAGGCCCAAGGAGAAGAGGTCATGTAAAGTGCCTACTATTGTCAGACTACAGACATTATGATTAATTCTTTTAAATAATTCCCTAAGTAGGTCTCAGAGCACAACTCACAAACTCCTTAGTTGGCTGGGTACTGCCTTCTTGTTTCACATGCAAAAATGGAAACCAAAGGTATTAGGAAAATTGCCCAACATCACAAGTGGCAGAAATAGAAAATGATTTTGGATGTTTTCAAACCCAAGGTTTGAAGAAATGACAATACTTAGCACTGCCCAATAATTAGCACTATTCTACAGCAGAGCAAGGAAACTGAGGCACAGTGCCACAGGCTGTGGATGCAGAAGGAAGTAAAACCCCAGCAGTCCACACCCTCCTCTAGAGTGTTAACACTTTCAGGCTAGTGCACTCAAAGGAAGATCTCAAGTAGAAGCTCCATGTCCACTTGTCCGAGAAAAAGGTGAAGAAGAAATTTTCTAGTTGTACAAGATGTTAGCCCAGGTTACTTCTAAGTCTTTGCCAAATCTAAGATCTATAATTCTATAGATTAGACTATAAAATTACTTGGTGAAGGCTTGACTATGCCAAAACCACTCCTACTCTTATACTCCAAAGACTTACCCTAGCTATTCTCCATATTATTAGCTTGATCAAATATAGCTTCCAGTCCCAGAAGACATATTCAATTATACTTGAAATTCCATTAAAAATAGGAAGGAAAGAAAGAGGATACTTTTTCTTTTAGGCCCCAAGTACATTGCCTTTTGCCATTGTTCAAATATACCTATCTATTCTCTAAGGAATAAAGAGTCCATTTCCTAATGAATCCAATTTTTTAAAAGGCTCTGTTGAAGAGGATACACATAAAATAACTACCAGGATATTCATGATTTTTATCAGGTACTGGAATTGAATACTTTGATCACCAGGGACCTGATGCTAAAGAGCCTGGAGGTTTATTGTGATGTAAAATAGTCTGACTGAAAGCCAGATGAGAAGGGACCACTTCCCCTGTTGTTGTCAAGCATACACCCACCAGAAAGTTAAAAAGACAAGACTAACATCCAGCCACCAAACTACCAATCCTCACAAGCACTATCACATTTATAAATATGCTGTAGATGATGCCATAGAGCACCTCTCCAAGGCTTTGAGTTTAAAACACCACATCCTCAATTTTTTTTTTTCCCAGTCTTAGAGATTTAAGGTACTGTTATATCTGAGAACAATGATCCCATCTAAGCCACCTATCTGAAAAGGAAAATCTATGAATCATCTATGTTCTTCTAAATAACTATACATTTCTCAGGGTCTTTGGGTGGCTCAGTTAATCAGCCGACTCTTGGGTTCAGTTCAGGTCATGATCTCAGAGTCCTGGGATCAAGCCCCAAGTCAGGCTTAACACTCAGCAAGGAGTCTGCTTGAGGATTCTCTCCCTCTCTCTCTGACCCTCCAAACATCTGTGCACACGCTCTTTGTTTCGCTTGTTCTAAAATAAGTAAATAAATCTTTAAAAATAAATAAATAAATATACAATTCTTTTATCTCTACTGTACTTTTTCTCTCATTGCAGGATTTCAGTGTATTAGAAAGCAGAACTTTTATTCTCTTCTGCCCTCACTCAAGAGTCTCTTTTACCATTCAAGTCTTCAATCTCCATCTGATACTTTAAGCACCTACTCATCTCTAAAAAATATTCAGAAACTCTCCTTTACCTCTTCAGTTTCCACAACCCCCACCCCAGCTCTTGTGCTCAGCCATGTACTGTAGGCCCGCACTATACAGAGTAACCTGCTACTCTCCAGGGGTGCCACAAACTCCCATCCAACTACGCCTTAGAGCCTTGATTCCAGAGTCAAAGACCAGTTATCTGCTACATGCCTTTATAAAAGTTATTTGATCTCCAACCTTAATCATCTCACTTACAAAATTTTTTAAATGATAGCTAGATTTCAGGAATGAAGGAAGGATTCATAAAAATGTATACAAAGTACCCGGTATAAAGTAGGAGCAGAAATTGTATTTATCATCATCATTAGTAGTGGCAGGATTCTGCTACAATGAATGCCTTTCTCCTGGGGAGTAGTACCTGGGAGCAATAGCAAATACAGATTGTTAAAAGCACCAGCTTCAGAATTATCAACTGAGTTTCAACCTAGCTTTGCTATTCACAGTAAAAACCTGGAAAAGTTACTCAATTTCTATGTATCTCAGCTTCCTCATCTGTTAAATGGGGCTAACCTACTCATGCAAGGATAAGAAAAAGAGAAATGCTTAAAATAGCGGAGCACTGTCCAGTGGTTTACAAATAATTAACCCAGTCCAAAGGCCCTACTTATATAATCATTGTATCATCAATTAAGAGAAATCAAGGTTTTATGGGATAAAATCTACTATAAACTTTTTCTTTTTTCTTTTTTTTTTTTAAAGATTTTATTTATTTATTTGACAGAGATCACAAGTAGGCAGAGAGGCAGACAGAGAGAGAGAGAGAAGCAGGCCCCCTGCTGAGCAGAGAGCCTGATTCGGGACTTGATCCCAGGACGCCGGGATCATGACCTGAGCGGAAGGCAGAGGCTTAACCCACTGAGCCACCGAGGCGCCCAAAATCTACTATAAACTTTAAAGTTAAGCTTATCCTTTGTAAAATAAATTAAAAAGATAAAGTCAAGCGACTTACCTAGGATCCACCATGAGGCCACTTTACTCAGGATGGCCAAAATCAAATCAAGATAACTTAAATGTAATATAAGAACATAGAATTAATTGTGATTATATAAGAAAACTTACACAATAATCCCCCTTCCTCTGTGGAGGCTATGTTCCAAGTCCCCCAGTGGATGCCAAAAGCATGGATAGCACCAAATCTTACACATACTATGCTTTTTCCTATACGTATGAACCTATGATAAAGTTTAATTTATAAATTGGGCACAGTAAGATTAACAATAAAATAGAAAAATTATAATATACTGTAATAAAAGTTATGTGAATATGGTCTCTCAACATATTTTATTTTACTGAACTCACCCTCCTTCTGATGATGCAAGATGATCAAATGCCTACAGGATGAGGTGAAGTGAGGAAAAGGACGTAGGCATGTGACATAGTGTTAGGCCATCAGAGACCTTCTGATGATAGGTTAGAAGGATTGTCTACTTCTAGACAAAAGTTGGTAGAACCAAGGAAAGCAAAACTGCAGATAAGGGGGTACTATTGTACTTCCGTCACTACAATCTGTATAGACAGTATCTGAAGAAACAGGCTAGCAGGAGGATCATGATGTACATGGCAATGGACATCGAGGTTTCTGGAAGAAAACATGGGCTTCTCTCTCTAGTACTGTTTAGGGGGAATATACTGTAACTAGCTCATGGAAAAGATAAGTTGGTATTCCTTGACCAAGAATTTAAGTGGAGACATCTATCAGACCATTGGAGCTTGGTGACATTGCTATCAACGAACCCATTACAGTATGATTTGCATCAAGCAAATTCTGGTTATACTTTGAATGCTGTGGCTATATAAATAGTCTCCAGAAAGACGATGGGTTGATTAGAGGAGTCACATGTTAAATCCATTTGGTTAATTTTTTACCATAAATTAAGAGTGCAGTTAAAGGGAGTTCACTACCAAAGGATAGCTTTGCCTACTGGAGTAGGAGACAGCCTTTGCGTTATGAAGAGTCTTCCCAGGATTACACAGTGAAGACATGAGCCCAGGTGAGCAGCAGATCCTCCCCCAGCAATATCTAAGCTAATTCTGTAACTTTTTTTTTTCACACTGTAATAGCATAGCTTATCTTCACTTGGCATACACTTGGTCTTCCTTTCTATTTTGTTTCCCATTATAATGATCGAGAGCATCAAAAACCCAGTTCACTACACCTCTACTAACCTCTGATTCCTTCATCTCTTATATTTTAAGGGGACTGGACTTCATTCCCTTTTGGTTATTTTAAATGATTCAGCGACACCACTGCCTAGAATTGTATGACCTCCAAGAAACGCCACCTTTTACTTCTTGCATTCGCTCACTTATACTGGAGTTGCTCCTCAGAACATTGTGTCTTTCCAACTTCACGGGCCCTGTCTGCAACTCAGAGCTTCCACCTTAGAGTCCCGGGTCATCTTGTTTTTCCAAGCATCTCTGTTGCCAGCTCTAATCCTAGCATTGGCAAGCCCTTGCTGTGCACTCTTCAACTGCTATTCTGGATGGTTGAGCATGGCAGAGGAGGCCACAATATGCACGCTGACCAGATTTGTTAAATTTATGCTTTCCATGTTCTTGTGAGACATCTTGTTACTCGACAATCTCCCTTTTACATTTTTTGTGCCTGAGACAGTTTCTGTGGAGTCTTTTCCACTTTCTTCAAGCCCCAATCCTCACCTCATTCCCCATTCTCTTTAGCGCATGCCCTAACCAACTATCTTATAAAGAATGTTGAAGCTACTTTAAATCTTTCAGTGATCTTCCTGCAACATCTCCCAGTTTCCTACTGGTTAATCTCAATGGAGGTTTCCTTTCCTGTCATAGGATTTGACCTCTTAAGCCTTTATTCTTAGTGCCACTGCCATATCTCCTTTGCAACAAAACTTTATTATTTGATCTCCCAGAATCTTCAATAATTCCATCTCAAGAGGCTACTTCCCTTCTACCAACAAAGACAGGTCTCAGGTATCACCTTGTGCCACTCAGAATGGCTAGAATCAAAGACAAATAACAAGTGTTGGCAAGGATATGGAGAAAAAGGGAACCCTCATGCACTGTTCGTAGGGATGTAAATTGGTGTAGCCACTGTGGAAAACAGTATGGGCTTCCTCAAAAAGTTAAAAATAGAAATACCATATGGCCCAGTAATTCCACATGTGGGTATTTATGCAAAAGAAACAAAAACACTAATTTGAAAAGGTATATGGAACCCTTGTGATTATTGCAGCATTATTTATAATAGTCAAGATATGGAAGCAACCCAAGTGACCATGGATAGATGAATAAAGGAGATGTGATATGTGTGTATACAGACATATATATACATGTGTACATATATACATATCTAACATATACATATATTTACTCATGTGCAGGTTCTTGCAAAGTTTCTCTTTTACAGGACACATGTGGTTATGTTTTTCTGAACAAAGTAGTCTCTGGAGAAGATACATTAACATAAAATAGTGTCTACTATTAGAATTCTGTTTATTAAAAGAGGACCCTGCCTGGAGCCTTCAAAAGAGAGGTAAATTACATGCATGGGGCACAACACTCTAAGGCAAATACTAGCTACTGCTATACATAAGGCTTAAAAGAACCCTTTTAAAAGCTATACTGCATAAGACTATGCTGTATAGATAATATAAACTTGTGGGACAACACACACACAAATTACTCAGCCATTAAAAAAAAAAAAAGCTGAGATCTTTCCATTTGCAACCACATGGATGGACCCAGAGTATTATGCTAAATGAAATAAGTCAGACATAGAAAGACAAATACCATATGATTTCACTTATATATGGAATCTAAAAAACAAAACAAAGGAACAAACAAACAAAAAGCTGAAAAAACCTGTAAATGCAGAGAACAAATTGATGGCTGCCAGAGGGGAGGGAGGTAGGGGCATGTACAAAACGAATGAAGGTGATTAGGTAATAAAGGCTTCCGATGTGGAATAAATGAGTCAAAGGAATAAAAAGCCCAGCACAGGGAATACAGTCAATGGTACTGTAATCATGCTGTATGGTGACAGATGGTAGCAACACCTGTGGTGAGCAAAGCGTAACATGCAGACTTGTCAAATCACTATGTTGTACACCTGAAACTCACTGTAACATTTTGTGTCATGTATATGATAATTTAAACAGCAGGTTTCCCTAAATTTTTAAGTCTTCCTTCAACCATGATACTTTTCTCCCTTCTTTCATTACCGAGTTTCCTAAAAATTTGCCCTGACATCTAGAACATCTATTCTTTCTTTAGTATTTTCTATCATCCCGTTATAGCTGCTGTTTTACTAAAAGGACTTTCCTAATTGCCCACATCATACTTTTCCCAGTCCTGGTTTTCCTTAATTCTTTTACAGAATGGGCCTTTCTCTGATTCTCTTATCATTGACCAATACAACACGGCGACATTTTCCTGCACCCCCTTAGATCTATCTCCTTCTCTGGATTTTCTCCCCTCTGCTTATTCTGTGGTTTTTTAATTCTATGCTATTCTTACCTGTCTGAATGTTTCTCTAGTCTTTCCTTGCCAGAGGTTTAAAAAATCATCTTTAGGGGCGCCTGGGTGGCTCAGTGGGTTAAAGCCTCTGACTTCAGCTGGGGTCGTGATCCCAGAGTCCTGGGATCGAGTCCTGAGACAGGCTCCCTGCTCAGCGGGGAGCCTGCTTCCCCCCGCCCCGCCTGCCTCTCTGCCTGCTTATGATCTCTGTCAAATAAATAAAATCTTTAAAAAAAAAAATCACCTTTACGTGAGGACTCCCAAATCTCTATCAACGAGTGCATCTTTTTCACGGGAATCAATCCCGTCATCCCACTTACACAAGGCTCTTGCCTGGATCATTGTGGAACTCAACCTACTCAAACATAAAATCTTCATTTTATTCCTCTGTAATGGTCATGTCACTTAAACGGAAAGTTTCCTTTTCGCCCCATGTTCTCCCAGATCCCCTCTCCTCAAACCCTACTGTCAGGTCTACAATTTCTACCACTGTAATCTTTCCCAACCATCTTTTTTCTAATTTCACAGCCACTATCCCATTACTTTATATCTCTTCTCTTGTAAAAGTTGGCAATTGGCCGTTCTACTTTAAGCAGATGCCAATCTCTCTCCATAGCTTAGATTTGAGTGAGTCACTCATTGCTCTCAGGTTTTCAGCTCTCCATGTTCTCCTGAATTAAGCTAGCAAGTTACATCACTTGATCATGTTTTTAAGCCCCCTTATACACTCTAACACCAAGATTTTTGTGTTTTTTTTTTTTTTTGTTTTTTTTTTTTTGCTTTACTTCCTATTTGTATAATAACTAGTGACTTACAAGAACACAAAAGTATTACAAAATACATGGTCACATCTAATTATCCTGACTTTTCTTTGTGAAACTACTATTATCCCATTTTGCAGATCATGAAACATAACTGTACATATTCGATATTTAAACCAAACTGGCCTACTGAGATGCTTAATACATCCCCAAACCCATGGTTTTGCTAATGCCTTTCCCTTTAACAAAATTTCCATCTGACTAAATCCCATAGTTCTTCAAGGTTCAATCAAAGTTGCAACTGCTTTGCTAAGTCTTGCTTGATCTACTACTCAGAACTGATTTTCCTTTTCTTGAGGTACTAAATCTGAGTTTTTACCTCCTTTAGAAAATACATCCTATTCTACCTCATTTTACATTTCAGTCTTATTCATTTTAATACATTATAAATTTCTTTACGGTAGGAGCTACTTCTTTTTATATCCCTATAGAATTTAGCAAAACACCTGACACATAGTTGAAACTCAATATTCATTGAGAGAATAAGTAAAGGTAAAAATGTACAACTGACTTACATCTGACTTTATACTGCTAGGCCCATTGCACAGAGCAATTAACAATAATACTATATATGCTCAAAAGTAAGATGACATTTTATTCCTCCCAAATTATCATCAGCAATATATGTGCAGGTTATGTGCAGGTTCTTGTAAAGCCTCTCTCCTATGACATGTTGTTACATTATTTTGAGCAAAATAATGGAGAAGACACATTAACATAAAATAGTGCCTACCATCGGAATATTTGTTTGTTAAAAGAGGAATGGGACTGGATCCTTCAAAAGTGAGGTAAATTACATGGTTTTAATGATAATGCATAGGAAGGGCACCAGAGTGGCTCAGTTGGTTAGGCAGCTGCCTTCAGCTCAGGTCATGATCCCAGGGTCCTAGGATCAAGTCCCGGATCAGGCTCCTTGCTCAGTGGAGAGCCTGCTTCTCCTTTTCCCTCTGCCTGCTGCTCTGCCTACTTGTGCTCTCTATCTCTGTCAAATAAATAAATACAATCTTTTAAAAATAATAATGCATGGGACATAACCATTCAAAGGCAAATATTAGCTACTGCTAATATACAGACCTTAAAAGGAACTTATAAAAGCTACACTGCACAAGACTATGTTGTTTAGATAACAAATATAAACTTGTGGGACAAAATAGAAGCATAACCACCATAATATTATGTTACTGTTTGGATTCAATGATAATATCACTCATGGATTTAATGAGTACTCGTTCTCAAACCCTGAGGCAGAAGTGCAAATGTAGGCTTTTGAAAATTGTGTCAAATGATGGAAGTGGCATCAAGGGATACCAAACGCCTACGTGAAGAGAATGAATAAAATGAAGAATGAATAAAATGATTACATGAAATAAGAAAGTGGAAAACAGAAATATTCCTAAATTTATACATTTTATGTGATACTTTTTAAAGACATAGTATTAAATTAATAAATATTGTAAGCAGCCACTTAACCATTTTTTATCTAAAAATGTGTACGTCCATGAAGCAAATGTGTTGCTTTGGGTAGTTCCCTTTTAGAAAACGAGGCATTCCTTAATAAGTGCATGTTGGCCATGGCGTAGGATTGCTATCCCTCCAAAATTTTATAGTTCGAGCCACCCATGCTCTTTTGCCTAAAAGACATTTCAAAATGTCACACCTTATACAACTTTATGAAAAAGCAAGCAACATGTAGAGACCACAGTTAGAACCTGAGTGTATACAGGGCCCGTAAGAACGGTCAGTCAATTTCAGAACCTGTTATTCACAGAAGTGTAGCACGTGCAGTCTACTGGAGCAGCACCATGCAATGGCTTCTGCAGGGTTGATCCTTTTTAGTAAAAGAAATGCTGCATGGTAAATGATGACGGCTCCTTTGAAAGGTCTCTTGAGACTTCACTTTCCTTTTCTGAGACTCTCCTCCTTGCCACTCGAGCTCAGATCCCTGACCCATAAAATCTGGGCAGACGACATGAGCCTCTGTAGCACTGCTCACTTCTCCCCCATTCCAGGCTTTCCTTGAAATTGCTGCAGATTAATACCTAAAACACTTTCACCCTATCAAGCCCTTGCTCAAAGTATTGCGTGGCTTCTCTACTGGCTCTAGGATGAAGTCCAAATTCTACAGTTTGGCTCCAGCTGGCCCTTCCACCCTTATCTACGATCAATTCCTTCTTTAGCTCAACTAGTCTCCTCAGTCTCCCAAACTATCCTACCTTTGTTCAGATTGGTCCCTCATTTCCAATGCATTCCATCTCTTCTCAACCTATTCAAATTCTACCCATTTCCCAACACTCAGCTCAGATTCCATCTTCTTCTTGAAGCCTGGCCAGACCTCAGCAAGCTGAAGAGCTCTTTTTCCAAACTCTGAGAGCACTTTTGTTTGGATCAGTGGTTTCTAACCTTCTTGAGAATGAAGCCCTCTTTCTAACACCAAAATATTTCGGAACATGAATGACAGACTACTTTTAATCTGCTGATTGAGAAAGCGCATAATGACAAAAAACCGACTGTGAATTTTCAGACATGAGAATGTGTATTTTAATGAAGATAACAGAATGTCCCCCTGTGAAAAAGAGTTAAACATACATGTGGCCTGTTAATTTCCTCATCCTCAGACAAAGCTTTTTACACAAAAGCATTTGCAGAACTCAATACTAGCTCTAAAGCTCCCAGGGATCTCTCAGCCACACATGGAAAATTCTACCTTCATAACTCAACTGACATTAAGTGGGAGCTTTGAATTTGGTCTCAATTTTCAAAAAGTCTTGCCTCCCCCAACCAGACTGTGATTTCCTTAAGGCAGCAGTCATATCATATACTTTTTTGTATTACTGCTAGATTCTGGAATAGTTCTTTGTACAAAAATAAGACAAAACAAAACAATAAATATTGTTTTTTGTTAATGTTTCCCTCCTAAGACACGTTAAGTATTTTTTTTAAAGATTTTATTTATTTATTTGACAGAGAGAGATCACAGGTAGGCAGAGAGGCAGGCAGAGAGTGAGAGGAGGAAGCAGGCTCCCCACTGAGCAGAGAGCCCGATGTGGGACTCGATCCCAGGACCCTGAGATCATGACCTGAGCCGAAGGCAGCGGCTTAACCCACTGAGCCACCCAGGCGCCCAGACACGTTAAGTATTGTAGGTTCACCTTTTTCACCAATATTTTATTATAACAGTTTTCATATATATAGAAAAGTTAAGGGGTACCTGGGTGGCTTAGTCAGCTAAGCATCTGTCCCAGGATCCCAGGATCCAGCCCCATGTCCTCCTGTTCCCTGCTGGGCAGGAAGTCTGCTTCTCCCTATCGCCCTGCTCTTGTTCTCTCGCTCACTCTATCAAATAAATAAGAAAAATCTTAAAAAAAGAAGTATATGGTGAATAGCCATAAACCAACCACCTGAATCTCATAATTAATATTACCGTATTTACTTTCCCTAACTACTTCTTACAAAACCATCCTATTTTTTACGCATTTCAAAATAAGTTGCATAAACAACAAACACTTCACCATTTACATCATCAATTAGAGTTCATGTGTTTCTGATTCTTCTTTCTGTTAATTAAGATGTATACATAACTCAATATACAAACTTTAAATGTGTCATGTAATGACTTTTAACAGATACCTACAGTTTCGTTTTCAAAGTGGGATCTGTTTTGATATAACTAGTTTGTTATAATAATGGAAGCATAACACAATGGTATGAAAAGGTTGCTCTAATATTAATAATTAAGGTAGTAATATTCTCAATTTATGACATAGGTGATATTTAACTGGAATTTTAGAATGGAAAAGGAATAATTTAAATGGAAGTTTATGTTTATTGAGCACCTACTATAATGTTGAGCATTGTGTTAAGTATTTTATAAGCAGTAGTTCTTTTGTTCCTCATGGTGAATTTATGAAATATTTATTACAACCAGTCACATTTTAAAAGATGAGGAAACTGCAGCTTAAAGGTATCTAAAAACTAGCCTAAGGTCACATAGTTAGTTTCTTTCTTTCTTTCTTTCTTGCTTTTTTTTTTTTTTTTTTGATTGCCATCTTCCAAGAAAACTTTAAAAAGTGAAAACTCAAACATTTTCTAACTAGGGCTTTATCATCCTTAATCATTACTCTGATGGAAATCTGAACAATCAGCAAACCGAACAGCCATAGGAAAAGTCCCAGAATACCAGGGCACTGAATAAAACTGTATCAGTGTATGTTGCAAATTAGCTGATGGTAAAATAAACTAGTGTATGAAGATTGGAAGCAGATGAGCTGGCTCGGACTCAGAACCTCAATCATATCAATATGGAAAAATGGTTTACTTGCCTAAAACATAATCAACCTACCAAATTTACATCTCAGATCATGCTTTTCCCCCATGTTTTCCCATTCTTCACCAATTGCAGGAGTACCCAGTACCCAACCCTTATTATGTATTAACTGAGCAAGTACTTGCTGAGCAGCCCAGGTACTCAGGGTACCTGTAACAGCCGTTAGACAGTGTGAAGGACCTCAGAGGAAGAGAAAATATCCCTCCTTCCATGGAGACACAGTAGCCAGTCCCAGCAGATTTTTAAAATATAATATTTCTAACTACTTAATAACAGCTTCTATTTTTTGAGTGTGTAGTAGATGCTAGGAAAAGTATGCTTAGTATTTTATTTTACTTTTTTTTTTTTCTTTTAAGACTTATTTGAGAGAGAAAAGGAGCAAGCGGAGGACAAGGAGGGAGAAGAGAGAATCTTCAGCCAGACTCCCTGCGGAGCACTGAGCTCAACGCAGGGCTCTATCCCAGATCATGACCTGAGCTGAAAGCAAGAGTCAGACGCTCCACTGACCGCATCACCCAGGCACCACGATGCTCAGGATCTTAAATAGACATTGCCATAATACCACGATAACACTGCAACCTCCATTTCATAATGGAGAAAAAACAAGGTTCAGAGATCATAGATGATGATGATCCTGGAAATAATAATAATAATAACCAATGACTATTAATCACTTCCTAGGAGTCTGTTTTCAAAGTGCTTTATACCAATTCATGTAACCATCCTTGCAACTCTACAGGTAGGTGCTATTTTTTTTTTTTTTTTTCTTCATTTTACAGACCAGGAAGCAGAGGCAGAAGAGTTAAGTAATCATTCAGCACCACACTAGCTAACTGGTGTATGGCAGAGCTCCTCTCAAAACCCACTTGTTACATTGTTAGTAAATAGCTAACTTGCAATTTTTTTTTTTTTTTTTTTTAGCCAGGGTTAGTCTGACTGCAAAATCCACATTCTCCCCATCATGCAATACTGCCTTTCTATATTTTTAATATTATGCCTTCTCCACTTTAAGGCAAACATCAAATGTAAATTTGTACTGAAATAGCATGTAAGTTAAGTACATGATTTCAGACAAAAATGTCCTCATAGCTTTTCACCTGGAATTTTTTCTCACCACCCACCACCCCTTGAATACAGCTGCAGAGGACCACTGGAGTCAATTTTTGAAACACAGACTCTACCATCTCACTCTCTTTGTTGTGAGCCTCTAGGTTGTTCAGCTCCCACAGGATTGAATCCAAACTTCTGAACCTCGTACATAAGGCCTTTCCTCATCTGCTTTGGGCCACTGTCTCAGCCCTGTTGTTTTTGATTCTGCACATGTCCCTCTCCAAACATCACACACACACACACACACACACACACACACACGTGTGTGCACTACACACACACACACATACAATACCCCCGAGATTAGGGTTATCTTTGCCACAGCTCTGCAATTCATGTTCTTTCTTCCTTTCTGGCTTGACACCCAGTGTTTTTCCACTTCTTTTTCAAGACCCAATTTAAGTATTACCTGTGTGCAGAAACCATTCTCCATCACCCCAGTCATAATTAGGTCCCCACCTCTCTGCATAATATAGCCCTTGTTATAAAGTATAGTGGTCATCTGATTATAGGTCTGCAAATCACAGTAGTCTGTAAACTTCTCCTTGGCAATTTGATATCCAGTAAATTTCTAGGCACAAATCACCATGTATTCCTGGAATGAATGAACAATGTAATGCTGAATATACAGCGTGATACATACTCTATTTTTATAGATACATACATGCAGACTTTCTCACTATAGTATGTACATATCCTTATTCTTGAAATTTTTCATCTTTTAGAATGTTCACCTCCAATCATGACTCCTTACCATCTTGTAAGGATACTAACCCTAAGTGTACTAACCACCCCTGATCTTTATATAATTCAGTCATTTCTTGGCCTATGAGGAAGTTGCTTCATTTTTCCTAAATACTATTACATCCAATAGGAGGAGTAGTTTCCATGAGTAAATGAATTAATTAGTACAGGTCAAACGCAAGTCAATTATAGAGATCGAATTCAAAATCAGCAGCCACGCTGACTGTAGATGTTGTCTGGAAGGATGACCTATATAATGATATTATAAATTAGTCTGTGAAATCATCCTTTTCAAAATTTTAAAAACAGGCTTTAGATACTCACTGGATCTGTTAGTGCCTTTAAATAAAATGAATGGTTCTCTTCTCTTGTAATCACTTGCCTGCATTATTTGCTTAGTCATCTGGGGCATTCATTCAACAAATATTTGTTGACTGCTTAATCGCTGCCAAGACTTCCACTAGACGCTGAGGACACAGTAGTGAACAGGTCTATCCTTGCCTTTAGGGAACCTAGAGACTCTACTAAGCAAAACACATACAAATAGATGTTGCACTTCCTTCATTGAAGCATATGCTTAGGGTAACATAAAAATTTCTTAAGGCAGATAAATTATGTCAGTAAGAAACAAGTTAGTTGGCTATGGGGGAATCCACGTTTAGAGTGTAAAGAATGTGGGTTTTGAAATCATTCTCACATGAGAATCTCTTCTCCAAAATAGTTACTATGCTGTTTAAACTCTTTAAAATGAGGTACATAAAATGCCGATAAAACACGGTACGCAGAGGGTAGAACGATGTGCTTCATAAACAGTAAGAACTTGGTCGATTCATTTCATAGTCCTTAGCTTGTTAATGAGTATTCTTTCCACTCGCAATTGCCCTGAACAGTAACGGAGGCAATGATAAAATAGGTAAGCATTTTAGATTTTGATTCATTGTATGTAAAAGAAAAAAGTTTCCAATTTACCTTAAAGGGTGTACAGAAACATATCACCTTGGGATGTGTTTGGTAGAGTTCATCTACCTTTTTTTGGTATAATGAGATATCGTAGGCATGAAGTGAAATTTAAAAAGCCAGCCAAACCAACAAATTACTGTAAACATAACAAGATTTTACTTGTAAAAGGGGTCCTCAAACTTAACATAAGTCCTCAGCACAAATCCTTGATTATTTAGCAGTCGCTGAAGACAGCAATGTGTCAGATAACTTTGCCTACCCAAAGTAAGAATGGAAAATTTGTAATTATGTATTTTTTCCTATTATATTGTATATTTGGAGCCAAAAATGGAAAATGAGTCACTCGTGGACTTTACTCCAAGTCAGCAAAGTGGACACACAGAGACACACTTCTTTATCTCTATACAGCTCACTCCTGGGTGTCCTTGGCCATCGTAACAAATTAGGAATTACTTAAGGCAAAGAACCCGTGAGTGAAGGATTAAACATTTGCCAAATACTAGCACATCTTCCTGGAGGGAACCAGAAATGCTTCCCAGAAGACAGGACATTCTAAAGGAGATAGAGATTTCTGATGATACCAAACTTCTGGCCCAGTCGGGGAAGGGAGGTCAGAGAAAGGGGATTCTCTGAACTAACAGGCATTGGGAGTTAGGTGTAGACGGTTTCCAGAGAGCCATGAGTTTATCTAGAAGCCTGGCTCTGGCTCTCCAGAAACTGTGAGCCTAGTTTCAGGCAATAAGCACTGGAGTTCCTATTCCTACTACGAAAGCTATTTATAATAAATTCTAGTATATCTGCCCACCTGCAAGGCCTACGCACACCCACCACCCCTTTATCCTCGGAATTCACTTCCTACACTACCTGTTCGTTTCCTTCCACTCACACTGTCTGCACAGCAACTTGCTGCTCCTAGACAACAGCACACATGCCCCCAAACCCTGGCTTTGGGAACTGCTGTTTCTTTGGGGCCCCCAAAAAATGCTACTGAAGCTGCTTCTCTGAGTTCTACTTGGGCAATACAACCTGGTTCTCTAAGTCCAGGGAAATGTGACCAAATTTATCACCCACCCACCCATTCTTTGTGACATAGAAAACTGTGACCTTGAGCAGTAGCAAAACTAGAACTGCTTTTTTAAATTTCACAGTAACACTGCTCCAATCCAAATGTGCATATAAAAATGACGATTATAATGAAAAGCAGAGAGGACTTCCCATCTCTGTTTGATCCCAGAGAAGCCTAACAGAGAGAGACGGCTGGTGGAATTATAATTAAGTCTAAGGCTTTGAAAACTAGTAAGAGACAATCCCTTAAAACTCAACCTATTGATACAATATGTTATGCACGGGTGACACCAGGAAGAAACCTCATACGCTCACGCACGTGAGAACTTAAAGACCAGAGTATAACTGCCCTGGGGACGTGTCCTCATAATGAAGACATTTCATCATCAAAACCTCTGCCATAGGTCCTTTTACAGCTCTGGCGTTTGCTAGGGAATGGTGTTCTCCAGTTACGAAGGCATCCATGTAGCAGTGAAGGCACCAGTGTTTATTATAAAAAGTATCAGGAAAGATATTGTTAGGCGATGGGAATCACATATTCTCTCCAAAGATGACTACGGTGATTTTTTTTTAAAGATTTTATTTATTTGAGAGAGACAGAAAACAAGTGGGAGGAAAGGGACAGAAAGAGAAGCAGAACCCCCACCGAGTGGAAAGCCTGACATGGGGCTCAAACCCAGGACCCTGGGATCATGACCCAAGCTGAAGGCAGACGCTTAATTGACTGAGCCACCCAGGTGCCCCAAATATGGTGATTTTATTTATTTATTTGACAGAGAGATAGAGTACAAGCAAGCAGAGAAGCAGGCAGAGAGAGAGGAGGGGAAGCAGGCTCCCCGATGAGCAGAGAGCCCGATGTGGGGCTCGATCCCAGGATCCTGGGATCATGACCTGAGCCGAAGGCAGAGGCTTTAACCCACTGAGCCACCCAGGTGCCCCCCAAATATGGTGATTTTAAAACCCAGGGTCTGTACTCAGAACTTGACTCAAATACTAAATCAGATATCAGTGGTGCCAATTACAAAGTCTGTGCCTTTAAACTTGGCATTGAAGTTTCTAAGACTCCATTTTCAGTGTGTAAAAAAACAGCAATAGTACCGTTGAACTGCCTATTTTCTAGACACGGTATGAGAGTTAACAGATACAGAGCACTTAGTAAATTCCAAGTGTGGTCCTGGTTTTACTAATCCTCCTCACAGCCAACCTGGGATAAATTCTATTACCCATTCTACAGATGAGGAGACTGAATCTAACGGAAGCTAACACAACTAGTAAATCGTGGAGCTGGGATTCAGATCCAGCCTCTTAACCATTATGCTGGTAGGTCAGGAATTTTCTGATGATTAATGAAATAAATCATGGAGAATGGTCAGCATTATGACTAACAGCAAGTTATTTATAAACAGTAGCCATTATTATTATTAATTAGTAACAGGCATGTGGAAACTCTTCTTATACACAATATATAGGCAAATATCGAATCCAAAAAATATTTCCTTTATCCTTTCATGGCCTTTGCTTAAGAACAATTTATAAGAGACCAATTATGTGGCTACAGGCAAACTTAAAAGATGTCAGTTAGAAATCCTTTTACTCACAATGTCCCCTAATCTTCCAGAAAGTAAATCATGTGCAGAATGTAAACAATAATAAAATTAGATTATCATGTTTCTATTGACAACAGAATATTTGACCACAAATATACAAATATAGCCTTTAAAAAACAGCCTCAAACCATAATTTTATACACATTCACTCCAGTTTACATATTTTTTGTAAATAAGGTTTTCTCAAAAATACTCTAGTTGAATATAACTGTATTTTACTAAATTCACATTACAGTGAGAAAAACAAATCCAGATAATTTGTTAGTGTTCTAAGCTTTGTAGAAATGATAAAACAACTTTAAAATAGCTTCTGATAATATAAATTTGTAAAATTGAATTAACCTATCATCTTAAAATATGCAATACAAAATTAAATAAATTTTAAAACTCAGAAAATTTAGCCACCTAATTCAAGATTGTATCTCTTATCATCTTGGAAATCTGATATACCAATCCAAAATTACTATTTGAATTACCATCAGAATTCCTGAAACCCTATTTGTAGTGAGGATTCCAACTACATCTGGTTTTATGTCACTTAAATGCAAATTCATCTGCTGGAAGACAAGTTTAAGCTTCTTTCTGAGTTTGGATCTAAATTTACAATAGAGAAAACATAGAATTAGAGCTCTTAGTTCCACTTCCTCACACCTCTTTTTTTGCCTTTCCCTACTCCTCATCCCCAGACAACCAAAAACAAACACTCAAACTAGCAATATATTAACTGACCAATCTTAGGCTCCCATAGACATAAGACAACCAGAAAAAAAAGATGGAAAGAATCACTGCTTTTCAAACAAGGCCTTAATCAGGTACGTAAATAAAAATCCTTTCACTGCTGTAACACTGAGTCCTTCCGTAGGAAGGTTTCCCAACTACTTCTCACACTTACACAACACAGACATCAACACACAGACTCGATTGAACAGAGGCTTGAACATAAATCCACACATTAGAAATCCTCTCAGATTCAGTGGATCTAGGGAAGCAACACCAGCAAGAACCGTAGGTCTTAAAAATTATGATTTTACAATCTCTCTAATAAGAAGTTTCTATTCTTTCCCATCTTGGAAGACCAACTACCTCCCCTCAAAATAGGCAAAACGGTTAAAAGAAAGCCACAATTGCTGTTTTCATAACTACCCATTAGTCTCCTCCAAAGTAAGCCTTAAGTGTTTAATAGTAACTAAAATATTTATTAATTCATTTGGAAACATATCACTTCTACCAGTGCTTTTTTCATTGCAACGCAAACATTCATGCATGCTACTATTTTGTATTTTTACCTATCTATGCTTTCAATCTCAAAGAATTTATAAAGTGTGTGAAACCAACAGTTAACTACAATAACGATTCACAGAGAGGTTGGACTAGAATATAAAACACGAGTGGCTGAAATTTTTGCAATATGAAACATTCAAACAACTATTCTAACTGAAGAACATTTCATCTAGGAAATAAAAAAGCACAGTATTGGAGACTGGAGCTCAGGGTCTTTCTGTCTTTATCCCTTAGATGAACCATGAAAATAGGCACTAGTCTGTGAATACAGAACCTACAAACATTGAGTCTTATGATAATTTGGCAGCAGTCTTAAGAAGAAACTTAATATTCTCCGCCTCTCCATTACATTCCCTTCTTGTTTGTTCTTCAGATGAAGTTATGGTTTTTGATACAGGAGATTTTCATGTTTTCTTAGCCTCATTATAGGGACAAGTGGTGGCAGGAAGTAAAAAAATGGCTGAGAAAGAGAGAGAAGAGAACCTATAGAAACATGGGCAAAGCCAACAACTGTGTAAACTAAATGGAAGTTTTGTTGACCTCGTTAAAGAAGCTCATTTCAACGAAGCTGAAGTAGAGTCAACTAAATATAAATCATGGCCGGGCACCTGGGTGGCTCAGTGGGTTAAGCCTCTTCCCTTGGCTCGGGTCATGATCTCAGGGTCCTGGGATAGAGCCCTGCACTGGGTTCTCTGCTCAGCAGGGAGCCTGCTTTCCCCTCTTTCTCTCCGCCTGCCTCCCTGCCTACTTGTGATCGCTCTCTCTCTGTCAAATCAATAAATAAAATCTTTTTAAAAAATATATAAATCATGGCATATATAGCTAGAGATACTTGTTATGGAGTTAGGAGAGATGATGGCTATTTCAAACACGCTCCTAAATTTTAATGAATTTCTTGTTTTGCATTCTAATTCATGGGTGAACCGTGCTGGTTTCAAAATCAATAAGATTTTCAAAGAAGTACGAGGAAAATCTATAATGACTATATCCCAGGGAGGCTTGCCAGACACTCTAAGTTCACTAATTTTAAGCTTCACTCCTCTAGTGGTGACTGAGGGCAGTGAAATAAACACATTATGGAACATGTGAGCAGCATGTTCTACCTGAAGCAGCCAGGCTTCTACCTGAAGCCAGAATCCAAAGGAAAGAATAAAGGACTCCTTGATTTTTTTTTTTTTATTGGCTCTATAAAATCTACTTAGATACCAGAACTGCTTTCCTAAAAACCATTCCAATTTATTTTTGATCACCTATCAAAATGGAAAGAGTTTCATATGAAAAGCCACCTTATCCAGAGATTTTTTTTTGAATGAATTTTTTTTTGATGAATTGATTCACAAACTTAATAATAACCCAGAACTTTCTTATATAATTTGCATCTAAAAAGGCATGTAATGTGGATCCTGAAGGAAATTTGGATCCATATTTCTAAACTATGGATTAAAATAAAACTGGGTATCCCCAATGTCTTGACCAAATTTCCCTTTACCCTTTGGATAATTTATATTGATATCTTCTAACTTCCCTCTCTACCATTACCCTTGCAAAGTACACCCAGGGATGATGGCTACGAACAAAGCGAGATGAGTAACTACATCTGTCTGAAAAATTCATTCCCAAGACCTGAGATCATTTTTTTGTTTTTTTTTTTTTGATAAGTAAGTAGTTTCTAACTATTTGCCAGATTGCCTGGTTGAGCAGATTCCACAGTTATCTAAAATATTGTATGCTTTTGAACTATTTTGGTTATGCAAAAATTGTGTAAGATACCTATTCTTGAATATGGACCTGACAACAAGCCATTAAATGTAAACTTTTAAGAAATAATCCAACCACTCCACATGCCTTTAAAAAACAAGCCACACATCATTCACACAAGGCCTTCCTTAGGGGGCAGTCCCCAACACATAGTCTGTTTCAATATTATGTGGTTCCTATTCTGTAGGAGATGATTTGCCAGGAAATGATGACAGAATGAAACTGCCTTATCCCCATTTCATTTCTTCATAGATAAATCAACTCTTATTATTTTGTAATTACTGCTACTCCTATTTATTATGGTTCCATGCAAAATGTATGCTTAGTGTAAAAATGATTTAGCCAGTCTTCTTTATTTTTAAGTTCCTTTGGATGATTTTCTTCTTTGGACTTCTCAGTGAGGAGAATGACTACAGAAGGTTTGCACCCATGGCCCCCTTCGACCCTCCTATCAGCAGCTACCTGCGTGAGAACACTGGTGCAGGGCCCATCAGCCTAGGGAGCTGCACACGCCCCCAAAACAGGGCAGCAGCCAGGCTTCTACCTGAAGCCAGAATCCAAAGGAAAGAATAAAGGATTCCTTGATTTTTTTTTTTATTGGCTCTATAAAATCTACTTAGATACCAGAACTGCTTTCCTAAAAACCATTCTAATTTATTTTTGATCACCTATCAAAATGGAAACAGTTTCATATGAAAAGCCACCTTATCCAGAGTTTTTTTTTTTTTTTTTCTAGATCAGCAAAGTTTCTACTTTGGTAGAAAATGACAGTAACCATTTTTCATAAACACTCATAATGAATGTAGTTACTCAAAGAGTAAAAACAGACTATTTGCATGTTAAAAATAATCACTGTCAGTATAAAAATGAAGATGTCTAATATCAGGAACAACTTACTTTATATTTTTCCTATTATCCGAAATTTCATAATATTACTAATTTCAAAAGGCCTCACCAGTATACATTGGCATATCGCAAACAATTATATGGCATTTAGTTTTGTTTATTTTTTAAGAACTGTGATAAAAGATCACCATGGTGATTGGAAAATGATGGTTAAGGGTTCTGTTTATGGATAGGAGTCTAACATGGATAATTCCTTGAACTTCTAGTAAAACTTATGCTCTGAGGCTTAGTAAGGAGTAAGCACAAATATCTGTGAAGAAATTTTTCAATAGGCTAAATTAGAAATAAATACAATATAATATATAACATATCTTTCCATAGGCTGAAGTTCTAAAATTACACATAGTACCTAAAGAAATGTGCATAACAGCTAACAATACATAGGGATAGCCTTGCTTATGTGTTTAGACTTAGGAGTGTATGGACTAAAATAGATATCTGCATAAAATTTACATATTCATATGTATCATTATACAAGATCATTGTAACAGTACTATGTTTAATGTGTACTATTCAATCTTTAAGAAAGTAAACAAATTTCATGTATCTCCCAAATAAGTCTGTATATTTGTAAACAAGTTTGTTTTCTTTTACTTATTTATATTTTCATGGTCATAGCCACAAGAACATCAGGCACACAATTTTACTGGTATTTAGAAACAATCCAGTCCAATGTTACAGTTAAGCAAATTTTACTGTATTTAGTAAAAAGAGGGAAAGTAAAATAAAGGAAATATTTCCAAATTCTCATTGCTCATAGAGTAAAACAATGCAAATTGATACTGTGCTCTGGAGAATGATCAAGAAGGAGCTTAAAAAAAAAAACACTCAGAGGTTAGAAATGCTGTGCACACATGCATATCATATGTATAGATACATACATACGCACTTGTGCCAAATAAAACCAGCCTGTGTTAAAATAATTTAGTCCTCTGCACCTCCTGAGGATGAACACCGATCCACAAGTCAAATTACGTAGAGGGGAACTAGAACGGCAGCTACATGGGTTTGACAACTGAAATCATAACCACCTAATAACAAAGCATATACTGACGAAGAAACAAGGCGCAAGGTAAACAGGGAGAAGGCAGACACTCACCTTCGGTGCCATTGGGAGTCATGGAATTACTATTTCTATGAGAGTTATCGAGTTTGGGACCACTGGGGGGTTCACTACTACCACTCAGACGGCTATGCGGGCTGGTTAGATCCTGCATTTCCATAGACCTAAAGACAAGAAGCCTTCCGTGTGACAGATGTACCAAATTCATAACACTACTATTTAATGTGCTAACGACTTGACACCTCTGAAACCCATGCACACAAAAGTCCCTTTGTATCTGTTTTCTTAGACTCCAGATAGTTCATCTTACATTTTAACTTCAGTCATGCTTTCATAACATGTGGTGCTCAAAGGTGTCATTGCCTTACATATCCAACCAAACATTCACATGGCACTTTGAAAATCTTTTTTTTTTTTCTTACCCAGCTCATCAAATCACAATGAGACAATTGCATCTATTTTAATTTTCAAAGAAAAAAATGCAGTCATACTTTTCTTTTTCTATTGAAAAAAAAAGAAGCATTATTTTTGTGGAAAAATATGGAAAGATAAATACGTAAACGGGTATAATAGGAAAAAAATCACTTTTCTATGGAATCTGTTCCATCTAATAAATTAGCACTAGGTACTCTCTTACAATTTACCACCCAATTGTAATTTAATGGGTCTCCAAACCAAATAAAACACTTGAAGCTTATAGTGTAGTGACAGGGAAAGAGATAGTCCTGATGCATGTGTTTACTCTGGCAAACTGCTTAATTGTTCCTCTGTTTCCCTTGAAACAAATGCAGCATTAAAACATTATGATGTCGGCTCACTTGTTTGCTTTGTGGATTACATACAGCGTGCCCAATTGAAAAGGGATAAGGCCAACATACAGTGAGTCCCTGCGAGCATTAGCACTTGGAATACCTCAGCTGTCACTTATTCAGGGAAACAACAATTCTACTTCAATGCTGCAATTTTGCATTCTTACCGTTTTATAAAAACAGTTAAATTCTCCCCCATCAAAGTTCTCAGGCTCAGTAGTTACTTATTCTATAAGGTTATGGTATAGAAACCACTAGCAGGATTAGCCATTAATATTTAATATTCTATTAATAGAAAGGAGGGGGCTTATTTCAAACGACTCAAAACACACCTAGATAAGCTTCTGCATTTTTTTTTTAAATCTAAGGCCCATTTGCTTTATTTTAAACTTCTGTGTTTTTCTTAAAAAAAAAAAAAAAAAAGGGTGGCATTAATGTTCCACTGAAGTGAAAAATGTTTCTGCCATCAATAAAAGCTAGATATTTTAATTTAAAGGCTGCACTTCAACTTACTGTAAATAGTTTTTAAAACAGTTTAATATGAACCATGTAACTTCTAAAGTGAGTTTTTACTTGCCCAAATCTTCTAAATCCAAACTAGAAATGGTTTACAATCCAACTTTTCTCTCCTAATTCACATTACACATTCACAGTTTACCTAACACCAGAAACTATAGCCCATAATCATTTTCAAACTCAGGCTCCTATTCCCTTTCGACATACTTAAAATTTTTTACAAGCGCACACACACACAAATTGTTAAGTAATTTCCAACAGAGGCTGTTGCTATTAATAGAAATAATGAAGAAATACTAGACAAAAATAGATATGGGTCACAGAAAGGTAATCTCCAAAAATGTCAAATATCCTTACCTGCAACTTGAGGAAACAGCAACATCTGAACTGGTTTGAGATGTTTGCACCTGTGATCAGGGGTAAGAAATTAGAAGCTGTTGTTAACTCTGCTTCACTGTCAGCTCTTAATTATCCAGAGCACATGGCTGAAAACGACAATGCTCTCTTTTAACCAAAAGAGAAAAAGGAGGATACTGCAGCAGTGAAAGGCATATTGTCTTTAAGTTGAGGTCTCCACTGTTGTTTCCTCCTGCAGGTCTACCCTCCTCCTCCCCTTGTCAGGGGGGAAGGCAGCCAAATGACGGGATAGTGATTCATCACTGGCCTATGACAGCTGCAAACGGGATTACCCCTCCCCCAATCAACATGCAAAGCAGCCTTGCCCAGGCAGCTTGGAAAAGGTGCTTGGGGGGGGAGAAAAAAATAGCTATTAGCAAAATGAGTGTGTTTCACAGCAGTTGAAGAATTAATCCTCCAGCATCCTAAGAAGATCTTTCATCTTCTGCTATCACCAGCTGAAACAGAGTTCCCGCCCACCTTTTTGACTCCTGACAGTTTCTTATCCTTATCATGATGGTTTTCTCCTATATTTACTATTTGCCCTTTAACATTTACTGAAACGGCTTCTGGGCGACTTTCGGGTGATGCTGGACTGACTAAAATTGGCAAAGGCAAGTTTTCAGACCCCAAAATCACATCATGGAGCGATGTGCTCATTTACTCATGCAAGTTTGAGAAAAAAAATCAGTGAATGCTTATTTGCCATTGCCTGCTGAAACAGAAAAAGCAGTTAGCTTTCCGCTTAATTTTCTGTCCTTCAAGTCAACAAAGAGAATGGATGGCTTAATAATCAAGTCAATGTCCCAGTTAGCCAGAGTTTTGGTGCCTTTTGTCTCCAGATGAATCAACTAAGTTAAAGTGCAGGCTTTGCTAGTCCCTGCCCTTCCTCCAGAGGCAGCGCAAGCTACCAGCAGGTGAGAAGCTCAGGTGAGAGTGGGCTGCTGGTTTGCAAGCTCGGGCTAATGCCTCCCAGGAAAGAGCATTCTGAAAATTGCTTAAAATGGCTCAGAACTCCAAATCTTTGATGTGCATTTTCATTCAACCTGAACTGACATCAATTAGGGCTACAGAACAAAGATGAGAACCGAAGCATCTCAAATGGCATCAAAGTGATCCAACCGAGTATCTACTATTGAGTCCTGTTATTTTTTAATTATGATTTATGAAATTAAGAAATTCTACCTTTCTGGCAAGAACAGCGCATTGCTGGAGTCTAAATATCTTGGTGTAAGGCTCTGTGAAATTTCTAGGTCTGTGTTTCTAGAATATGTGTAGGACGAAAAATAATTAAGACACGCCTGAGTATTAAGTGAAAATGCAATTTTAATGCCTGTAGATATGTCATTTTGTGATAGCAGGCGTCCGCAGTTTTTGCTTAATGTTCTCACGCAAGATTAAATGTTTTCCTTTAGAAACTACAGCAATCTACCTCAAGGATAAATTTCCTTTTTTTCCCCCTTTTCCTGCTTTTATACACCTGGAATAAATTATAGGTGAGAACTAACTCAGTTTTAAGAACTCTCTTGGCCCAATTATGGGAAAGAGTATGTAAAACACACTTTCTGCTAAACGTTAAAATGCATTCCTATTTTAACATTGGCTAGATAGTATAATGTTGGAAATATAATTTTAGTTTCATTGTATACTTTGAAAGTTTGATTATACTTATATTTGTGACTTAGCCTATCATTAATTAAACCTCAAAGTCAAACTTAAAAATGAACTTCAAAATAAGGTCTTCAGTCAAACTTCAAAATAAAGCTTAAAAAAAAAAAGAATTATTCTAACACGTTTTCTCACTGAAAAAAATGCATTTGCACAACATTTTTTTTAACGCTGGCCTCAACCTCTACTGTACTTTCATACACTAAAATTTTTGAAAGCCCATATCCATGATCTTCATTTCATTAAGGATACTTCAGATATATTCTTTTGTGTCTCAAGGATTATTTAAACCATGTGTTGTGTGTTACTGTATTTAAAAATGACTCTTTAATCAAAATAACTTTAAAACAACTAATCCTCACTTAGGCTGGTCAGCTGAATCCACATCGTGGTCCAGGAAAAATAAATCTACTCTCAAGAATGCGAATGCAGACAACAATTAGACACAGATGTGAGCAAAATTAGTTACAGTTTACAAAATGCTACACTTCACATGCTTTTAGTTTTTTATGTGTAGTACAAGATTACAGTCCAGTAAGGAAACATACTCTTAATAATGACTTATCTGAAAAGAACACCTATTTCTGATTGGTGCTGATTTTCTCTTATGTTTGACACTATCTTTGGAAGTTTCTGAGTTTTAAAGGTCTAAAAGCAAAAGGTGTTTCAAAAATCATTAACTAGGCATATTCCCATTCAAAAAGAGAAAAAAAATTATTTCATGGTTTTCAGAAAAATGCTATTAGACATTCAGTAAGCTCACATTTTCTGCTTCACATCCATAAACTTAATGTTTCTTGTCTTCTTCTAATCTGGTATTTTTAATTCAAATGTTCCTATGAGTACAAAAATGTTTCCCATAACATCACAAATAGTCATCTTCTATTATAATGGAGTCACTTCATTTTAATGCTTTTTAAAACTCTTTGTATGGAATACCCACAGCAACATACTGAGAATTGCAAAAATACAAAGAGAAAAAAAAAATAGCAGAACTTCGTAGAATTTAAATTCAAGAATTCTAAACTAGTAACTTTGACTTCTGATTAGTTAATGAGATCTTTTAAGTTTGCCTTTTTTCTAATTAAATTTCTAATTCTTCACAGATGGAACTTTTGTTGATGTTCAATTTGTCTCTCTCATTTTGTTAAACCTCACATAGTACTTCGCCAATCCATTGAATAGCCACATTAAATCTGTTAATACCATGCTCTTCAACCCCAGAAATTATTTCCAGAAGGCAAACTTGCTTTGAGAGATCATCAAACAAGACTTAAGGTACACATTTTATCACATTTTCCCTACCACAGAGCTCAGGATGCCGAGCAAAATTCATGACTTTTGCACTGTTTATTATACTTTGCTAAATTACAAATCAAAAGCATCTGACAGAAGATCATGTATGAAGCCAAAAAGTTAATAATGTTCTGTGAAAAGTAAACTGTAAATGGAAAGAGATTCTAAATCTCAGCAGCACAGAGCAAATAAAATGTAGGTACTTGTCTAAATTATGGGTTTTCCATAGGCTTTTTTGCTTGCTAGAAGCAATTTTTATAAAATGACTATAATTTAAAACTTTTTTTCCTTCAAAACTAAAAAGAAATTTTCAAAGTGAAAGTACGGAACTTATCTAAATTAAATAGAGTTGGCAGACAAGCTGGTTTTGCCCAACCACACATCAACCTGAGTACTCCCAAATTTGAAAGACAATGGCAATTTTCTAATCAGAATGTATTTTATAAGACCAAGCCTTAGGCATAAATCTGCTTTTTAATTAGAATATATTCCTGCTAGAATTTTCTCCTCAACCAGTATTTCTTACTATGGTGTCAATGCTGCAATAAAAACCTGAACCTAAAATCGAAATGAAGTTCTAGGAAGAGGTAGATGTCTTTTAAATGCTAACACTTATTTCCTTCTTTATCAAAGACTCTCTAAAATGAATGCTCCAATACTATTACTGATTTCAACGTAAGATGCTGTATTTCAAACTTTCTCGTTTGAAGAAAATGACAAAAATCGAGTCCCCGTGAAAACAAAAACAAGCATTTAAAGACACTGGTGCCACTATAGTTTTAAAAGATTTGTTTTCAAAATTAGCATTCATTCAAAATGTTGAATGAAATACTTTTGCTATCTGATTAAATGGAAGGGATTTTATTCTCACTGCAAGTGTTTCTGCTTTTCCCAATGTATTCCAATATGAATTTTCACATTCAAGTGGAAATTTTCTGTTGAGAAAATCATTTATCATGTCTACGAAACTCACATAGCAGTTGACTTCCTTTTGGCACTCTAAAACTGAACAGTGGCTCAATTAGGCTTCTCTGTCTGTCACCGCAAAGAATTTTCAGGATTGAAAACCCATGGCTGTTTGCTCATTTACTGAACACTCTGGGCCTTAGGAGAACTCAAGCAGCAAGAAAGTCAAATATCAAATATTTGATAATGCAAAAAAAAAAAAAAAAAACTATTCACGAATACATGTCTTCAAACCTCCGAACGGTGGGCAAAAAAACTCACAGAAGCCTAAAACAAAACCTACCCTGAAAGACACATTTAAAAACAAAACAAAACAAAACAAAACAAAAAACCCATCCAAACCCCATAAAACTACACTTTGGGCTTAACTGCTGACTTTTTGTACCCCTTGTCATTTTAAGAAATGCAACGTAAAAACACTTGTCTAAATTCAATGACAGGTCTGAATTTATTGAATTCCTGCAAAAGCTACTTAAATGTGTTCAAAAACTCCTCCCAAGAAATATAAGCCCATGAGTCATTAGCAATATACTGATTTTAAATGACAAATATTTTAAATGGTCATTCAAAAGTTTAAGAACCTTGTTTTTAAATTTCCAGGTCCATATATAAAGTGTCAATAATGGAAAAGTACATTAATTTAGCAAATGTTTATTATTTCACCTTTTGAAGATGTTTAATATAATGTTTGGGAAATTTGTTTATTGAAGCCAAAGGATTTCCTCCCTTAAAAAGTGGTATCCATTGATTTTTGTTACCTGCTGTCCTTTCAAAATGTTAATTCCTTCCTCATTTTCTCCTATCAACCAAAGGTGCAGAGGAAAAGTTATCTGTGTTGCAATGCACATTATTTACACGCCTTTATTGCTTTATTCAGTATCACAACAATATTGGAGGTCTGTGCAATTCAGGAGAGATATGAAGTAATCTCCCTACAAGAATATAGCCCTGTGTTATATTTATATCGATCACAACAACAGTAATTGCTAACAATTAATTTGTAATTATCTCTTAATGATGCTAATCGCTCAGCTAATTTGGGGGTTAAGAACTATACTTCTATGATGGCACCCTGTGGCTGGTCAAGCACTACGTACAAAGTGTCCTAACCGTGCCCGTGCCCTAATGTTTTTATTTTAAAACAAATCCAAACAATACTAAAAGCGCTCCTGTTATCTTGGGCTCTGCCCACGGGACAGCTGTTGTCAGTCGCTACAATTTTTCAAACAGTCAGCTCGTACTTACAGCGCTTACATCCGCTGCATCCACCAGTTTAATGGGCTCCTTCGAATGTTCTGGTTTAGCAGACCTCCATTCCTTATGCAGTTTGGCTCCTGGGTAAGGACGCGGGAGGGCTTTTAGGAGCTCCCAGCGGAGCCCGGCGCTGCTGGGAGCGGGGCGCCTCGGGAGGGGGAAGCCCGGCCGCGGGGACAGCCGCCTGGCCGCTGCTGCAGGCTCGGGCTGCCGAGCGACTGAGCGAAAACGCGTTCCCCAGAAAGCAAACCGCCACAGTGGACGGTAACAGGAAGGCTTAAAGTCGGAAGTGGCACTGGAGAGTTTCTACCTCGCCCCAAACTCGGAGCCATCAGCTCCCACCGTTCTGTTTAGGAACCGCTTTGAGCCCTGCGCTCTTTCCCCACCAAACAGCAGCAGCAGATAGCATCTGAGAACCCTAGACAAAGAAACAGCAGAATCTCATCCCTCGATTTGTTTGCGCAGCCTTGTAGGTCTGCCCGTGGAGCCTCGGGGCTTTTTTTGTTTTTGCAACGCAAACCACAGCTATTCTCTTGTGCTAACCTTATTGGTTTAAATGCAACAATTGAAAGGAGCCCTGCTCCGTCTGACTCAACCTTGCTGCTTAAAAAAAATTTATTATGTAAATGAACGCGCCCCATGCTATCTGAATAAACAGCTGTGAGAATAAGTTCTCTGAGACACTGTCAACACACATCTCCTGCTACAGCAGCTACCAATTACGAGCTTTGGGGAGTAGTTACACGTTATCTTTTATACTTTTCCAAAACTTTTTTCAGGCCCTGAAACTTGGGGAGTCAACTCTTTTCTTTTTCTTTTTTTTTTTTTTTCTTCCCGAATGTACCAGTTAGCAGGTCTGGGAAAAATAAAAAAGAGAGAGATCGCCCGCGAGAATGGCCATTTATATATTAAGTAGGTAAAGAGAGAAAACAAGCAAACGTGTAAACTATTATCAGTTTAACAATGAAAGCCCGGATGAAGTTTCTGCAGTGATTTCTAGAATAGCTAGTTTTACAGGAACAATTTTTTTGGGGGTGGGGGGGTGGGGGATATGAACCAGATAATATTTCGGTGTTAATATTTTACAGTCATTTTTGGGAAAAGATTTATTTTATCTAGAACTTTTTCTTTACACTGTTCTCTTAAAAATTTTTTTAACTAAATTCACAACCTATGTATAATCCATAACACTTATCTAGAGAGTCGAGCTATTCATATTAGGACAAAATTACAGCTTTAGTTTAAAATGCGTACTTATTATCATGTTTTAGGCAAATAATAACTGTGGTTATTAGCTCGATGACAACCGTTAATATTGATTTCAAATATTTAAGGAAGGTATCACTGATGTGCCTATTATATTTTAATTTGCCAGCTCCAAACCAAAGTTCAAAGGAAATGTTTATTTTGATACTACTCACTTATCATAACCAGTCTTGTACTCTAAATCAAAATCTTTAAACCCACTGGATTTTCTTTCAAACTATTTCACCATTACTGAAAATACTATTCTATGTATTCAAGCATCTTTTTTTTTTTTTTTAAAGGCTCTTGCTTTGGTATGAAAGAACGTTTTAAAAATCACAGTAAATTCTTATAATTTTATAATACCTTTCCAGATCATGAACTAATAAAACCGACACACACAGTCTTACCTTTTCTTTGCTAATTTGTAAATGAAAGCACCATTCCCATGCAACCAAAACACAAAGCTTCTAATGAACACAATTCAGTATGGACTTTCTCCCTCTCTCCCCCCTGAAAGGATGCCAATCTAAATTCCTCAGAAGAGAAAGCTTTGTCAAAACTAAGAGTCAGCTTAAACTGCAAACTCACCTAGGATTTCATTTTGTATGGTACCAGCAAGGAATCATGGGTGAGTCATCTGCCATGTTTGGGAAGCTGGGTCAAAAATCAGTTGATTGCTATTGGATCTGTTCATATATGCAGCAGAAATAGAATTACATTGCTACCTACAGCACTTTCTCAAACAGAAGTATCAGTTATTCAATATACTAAAGTATATATGCAGAAAATAAAATACAGCACATAATGGAGGTTTCCAGTGCTGTAAATGTCATGTAATATTACATTACTTTAATCTGTGATGTCAGGCACCCGCATAGTAACTGCTTTTGCTATCATATTTATGTCTAAGATTCATAAAATAAAAATCTGAGGTGCTGGTTGGTTCAACCCTGGTTGAAACCCTATGTTAAGCAATTGTACCCATGCTTCCCATAGTTTGCAACTTATTCTAGATACGAAAGGCTAAAATATTACTTTTCTGATCCATGAGAGATTGTATTTGCAAATCCAGGAGACACAAACTCTATGAAGTTAGAACAGCAGGAATATCATGTAAAGTATCTGACTTTTATATATAAATTACTTGCCTATATTATAATCAAATTTCTCATATTACATTAGTTTTTATATTGAAATTCAATTATTTTTATTTATATAACCAAACAAGATACCATTAAAGAAATGATGCATGTAATTATGGGGAAAATTATGAAAAGCATGATGAAGGTAATATGACCACTAACATGATTCAGGCCATGCTTTATAATTATGTAACAAAGAGCTTAGTCATTGGCTAAAAGAAATACCCATGTGCATATACACCAATTCTACATGGTTTCCTTTTCCTAAAACAAAATTAGATGGATTAAAAACAATCACATGCTTATCCATAAATTTTGTCTGGTTACTACTCCTGATTATCAAATAGGCAATAATCACCATACAACTTATACCAAAAATAAGTTATTCTCTGATAAATAGCCAATATGTAAGCCATTGCTAATAGGATCCAGTTTGTAGTATACTGCTGACTTCCTATTTCTAAATTTTCACTAACTATAATTATATAACTTATCCATGTATTTTAAGGACAAAGGTGTCCCTTAAATAAAGCCATACACATTACAACAGCAATTAGAAACATTTGCTGAAAATTTACCAGAAGTAAAGACAGGTAATAGTAGAAAGCATTACCTCCTGGTATTTCCTGAAGAAATTTCAGCACAAACATATGAATAGGAGTATAGAGATTTCTAATATGCCTTTTCCTCACTAAAGCAAAAAACAAATATATAATTTTATCAGAAAAGGAAAACACTTGAAATAGGCAACTGAAACAAAGTGTTTGAATACTGTCAAGATGACAGTGTCTTTCATCCACTGTATCTCCAAACAGGTTTTATCTTCTAGAACAAGCTATTGCTTAGATATGTGCCTGGTTCTAGAGAGGTCTGCAATTTTAAGAGAAGTTGTTAGTGCTTTCCAATTAACAGAATTTTAAATAAAGGCATGATTACAAAAATAAACAAATGTCCATAATTTAAAAAGTCTAGGGCAGGTATAAGGAATTTATTAGAACAATCGAAAAGGTAACTTTGAACTTTTTTAACACTACATAAGTAAACAGTTGATTAATCAAATAAAATATAAGAAATGAACACAGAAAAAATGATTAAATGCAAATGTTCCTTTCCTTTATTCCTTCCAGTAACAATAATAAAGATTGTAATTGTGGAGTTCTCAATAAAAAATGTACTCAGAAGTTATTTCTCTTCTATTTGTAGGTACCTTTTAATAATTCTACAATTAAGGGTACACACTATTATTTGGCCTGATGTCAACCATCTCTTACCTATGTTTCTACCATTCTTAGCAGATTACTGCTCATGAAAATGATATAATAAGTTGCAAAAACATAATTAGCATGTAAAGGACAGCATTTTCTCTTCAAAAGCAAAATCCTAATGATTCTTTCTTCCATATCGGTAAAATCAGTAATATCTGATCAATAAGATCAACATTTTGCGATTCTCATGGTTTGAAGTGGAATGGCAGATAGAATATTCCAAAATATTGTACTTCTGGTCCTCCCTGCTTCCAAAGGACTCTCTCTTCTCGTGGCTCATGCCATGGCATTACATTTCTGGCTTTTTTATGGAACAATTGAAGCAGTGGATGGCTGACATTAAGATCCCTGCTGGCATTTGGAGTGGTCACTTTCATGACCTCCTCTTTCCCCACTGGCACAAGACCTACAGTGAGGGCCCTGCTCCCAGTAGCCTTCTGCTGAAACACAACCAAGGAAAACATCCTCTATTTATTTTAAGAATGATATTAGGTCTGCCAAACTGAATGTCTACCAGTATTTTGCTTAATGTTTTCCATTCAAACTCCAACATGAATAGCTTTTAACAGTAAATTTCAGGAGGCAATTACTAGCTATTCACTGTACCATGGAAAATTATTTTAACAAATATTATAGTCTTTATACCAACACAATTTGGAAATATAATCTATTTCCTGGCCCTCTAATAAGTACACTGGTTATTACATATGAATAATAAAGTTTATTGAGGTAGGGTGGGAAATTTATCATATGTAGTGATGACTGCCTGTAGGATTTTTTTTTAACAAAATTATTATTCTAATAGAAACTTTGAGGAGCACTTATCAAAACAAATAAGGATAACAAAGGCAGTGGTAGATTTTTAAGAAAAGCGAATGGGATGATAGAGGTACTTTATCTAAAAAAAATATGACAGATGCCAGATTTTCTATTTTAAAAGCAACGGATTTTCCAAAATGGCAAACGTAGTTACTTTTTCTCCCTTCTGCCAAAAATATGTAAATAATTGTCTTGGAAGCCTATGCTTAATCTCAGCCATAAGCTCTTTTGCTTTCTCACACTTTAAAATGGATTTCTGTTGACGTGAGGTGACCTCGAAAACCCAGATTTGTCTCCTCTTCAAACTTTTTATTCTCAAAGCCATGGACAAAACCAATCTTGTCAGCACCTCCCAACACTTGTAAGAGGATCTGGAAATTTGTTTTGTGTTTTCCAGGTTTCATGACAGCTGAGTTCACAGTTTTTAAATTCTTCAGAAATGATGACTATCTCACGGAACAGGGAAGGAAATTCATATTTATTGAGTGCTTACTACATGCCAGGCGCTGTGCAAGGCGTTTTACAAACATTCTTCATTTACATGACAACTTATCTGTAGGAATCCTGTGTTTTAAAAAATGTGTCCCCACCCCCTCACTATTTGTTCAAGAATGTGCCTCTTTTTTCTAACACAATCGAAGTTACCACTAAACAGTAGAATGGAGCACTGGAACATCAATGTGTCCTGGGCTGTGTCTTCCTTTTGGAGCAAGAGGACACCCACTAAAGTTAATAAATCCAGAAAGGTGTGTAACATGTTGAAACTATATATATTGAAACGATATATTCACTGTAGAACAGGCACAATCACTATGTAATATAAGATTATTCACAGACATAAATATAAGTTAGTGTGCAGGTTCAAGAATAAAAAATACATTAAATGATCAATAGGGAAAAAAAAGTAATGAATCCTTAAACCTGAAATAATCAAATCAGAGATACATTTTTTCTCATTATTTATCCAAAAAAGGTGAGTTATCTTTCTAAAATAAGGATTATAAATACCCCCAATTTTTTCTTCATAATAAAAAAGAGACACTGAGGGTCTGAATCTACCACAAGCAAATTATATGGACAACTTGTTTTACAGTTCTACCCATTTCTTCCCTTTTGTATTCTTAATTTCAGTTATCCAACGTGATACTCTTTGATCTTAATAGCTATTACATCATAAACACTTGATTCGTTCATGAGGAAATAATTACGTTCAAAATGTACTCCAAACGTCCTTATGCATTTGGAGGGATAGTTTAAGTATCCAGAATCAAGAAGCTCTCTTATTATTACAAAGGAATTGCCAGGAAGGGACAAAATAAAAAACCCAAACTTAATAACCTAGAGAATTTTTTTCCTCCTTCAAGCAGCATTAACTTTTTCCCCCTCCAGTCTCCCAAATCGGAAAAAAAGAGTAACCTCTCAAGCTGTTTTAGACAGAAGGTCAGAATTCAAAGGATCGGTAACCTAATCCACGGTGTGCGGCAATCACACTGCTATTGGAAACACAACCAGAAGAACCCTTTTTCTAGATGTTTTTATGAAGCAATGTCAATAGGTATACAATCTGGAGGTTTCTCTCTACTGTAAAGATTCATACCTGCAGACGATCAAGTTGCCTTGGGTCCTGGAGCGTTGCTTTAGAATGCTGTCAAGTTAGGGAAAAATAGATTTTGCTTTATATGCTAAGGAAAACAACAGCTCCACTTTGAACACTCAAAGAGAGCACCTTTTCAGGACCAAAATGGAAATAAAGATGGGAATTTTCTAGTCTTTAGACATTCATAAATAATCAGAATTCTTACTTCAGCTGGTTTAATATTGGGAGCATTATACTGATTTTTAAAAATCTGTAGCTCGTATTCTTTCAAAAAAAAGGAAGTCAGAGCATCCACAGTTTCTTTCAAGGACTCAGTTTTAACATCATCAGAGATCCGGTTTACCTGAATTACAGAGTAAAACAAAGTCAAGATCTGGGGTTTTCTGAATTAGCGTATTTTAAATACATATGATTCTTTAAAAACAATACCCCGGTTGATAGAGAATTATAGACTGGTGGCTCGTTTTTTTAATCAATACAAGGAAAAACAACTAGTTTACCAAGAGGTCAGAGAGCCAGTAGGGGAGACCTCTACTGCACGGTTATCATTGACAAGCTCTGCTGAAAGATCTGCAAAACTCCCATTAGCTCTGGCCTCCTGGGACAGCTGTTCACTTTCCTTCCTGCCCTTGCCTGAGAGCACAGATCTTCCTCACCAGCAGAGAGTGGATGAGAGGGGTAAGGAGGAGGCAAAGGAGAGACAGAACAAAAACAAAGCAAAAACCAAGAAGTTACTCAAGACAATAATCAGAAAACCGGTTCAAGGATCTGAGCTTTTTTTTTTTTTAAAAAGAATGAGTGTCGATGACTGAGAAATTCTAAAGGAAAAACATCATGTTTTTAGACATGCAGATTTTATATGTTTTAAATTTATAGTACCCTTACTGGTATAGATGTCTCTTTTGGGAGGCCTTTCATTTGATAAATAAAAAAATGAAAAAAAATATATAAAAGTCCTAACTCACCACAAATAAATGCGTTCATGACTAAAAATCAAAGACCATTTAAAAGAACAACCCACATCACTAAGATCTTTATTTACAGCTTTCTAAAATCATGTCTATTCCCAACCAATGAATGGCTTATTTTGAAAATAAATAAATAAATAAATAAGATATTTTAAAGGAGATTTCCTATTAAGACATTCTTGAAGCAGCATATACCACATCTTTCTATACTTTTGGATTTTGTGTCTATCGCTGTTCAAAGTTTAAATGCTGTCCTTTTTTTAAATTTGTGGAACTACCAAAATTTACCTATAATCATTAGACTAAAAAAAAAAAAAAATGCAATAGAGGGTCAAGTTCTAAAGCTGGCCTTAGCATAGGTTTTCTGTGTGCCCTTTGTTATCACAATACGAAGACTCTCTATTTATAATCTGTAACAGGCTACCTATAAAGCAGATGCAAGAATTGGGGCACCTGGGTGGCTCAGTTGTTAAGCATCTGCCTTTGGCTCGGGTCATGATCCCAGGGTTCTGGGATGGAGCCCCGCACTGGGGAGTCTGCTTCTCCCTTTCCCTTAGACCCTCCCCCCAGCTCATGGGTTCCTTTTCTCTCAAACAGATAAATAAAATATTTTTTAAAAAAATGTTTACTGCAAAGGTAAAGCTCTCATATATCGTAAAATAGCAACAGAAGACTGATTTTCAAATCAGTTTAATTAAGCAAATGTAGAATGAGTGCCCAGTCAGAACATGGCAAGTTTCTAACATTAGCACAGCTTGGTACACATGGTAGGTGCTCAATAAACGTTATGTAAATTAATTAATGCATGCACATTTGGCTACTTGACAGAATGGGATCCTGGTTTGTGAAAGAAAAGTTATTTCCCTGAATTTCTTTTGCTTCTATGTTTTTATATTCCTTACACGTTGTTGTATTTGTCTTCCATTGGAAACTCTAAAGGGGACCGGCTAGGACATTATCATCATAGGGAAGTTAATCTCATTCTCATGTTCAAAACATATTTAAAACACTTTATAGAACCAGATTGAATAATTGAAACTGTGCCAGGAATTTGCCATCCTGACAACAGGAAATAACCAAATCCTAAGGAAATCAAAAAATTAGAAGAGACCTGAAATCACTGTACCCACATGGTCTATGTTTTAGAGTGGGACAAGAAAACGAAATAAAAAGTTAAGCTTCATTTAAAAAGAAGCTGTCATCGGCATATTTAGTTTTACCTATCATATTCCTTCCAAAGAGCTCTTTACCCCAAAGCAGTTGATATTTCCCTTTTGAATTCTTAAAGGAAAAATGCAGGAAATTTAATAAAATATGTTTAAGGGCATACACAATAGAATGAAAATATCTTTAAAGAAACCCTACATCCTCACATTTCAGAAATACTTCATTATAGAAACAGCCACAACCTCATCATTTCAATATTCTGCAGCTTGGAGGCTATGCAGAAATTTAACTACCCAAGTTAGTTAGTGGGTCTGTCAGCCTATCAGTCACTCCACAAATATTTATCATGCATCTAGTATGTTCCAGGTACTGTGGGCACTAGGAGATGAAGCAGTAAATGAGCAGACAGAATTCCCACTTCATGTGTGCCTAAAAGTATGTAAATAAAAGACAACCAATTGGACATACACATTTATTTTTGCTTTTTTCTACAAACCCCACTAAAACAACAGTAAGTGGATTTTTTTAATGGATTTTTTTTTTTTTAAAGCATAAAGCCCAAAGAAAGAAGAGGACAGTTTTCGAGAAAATGGTAAAAAAAAAAAAAAAAAAAATTAGAAGTGAAAAAAAAGATCATTAGTAACTGGCTTAGCAGATCTGAGAAAGCTGCATCCGAAGTTGGCAGGGAGGAAAGCTGAAAAGCAATCCAATTTACACCAACAAAGCCCCTGACATCTCAGGAATTGGCAGTACCAAGTACTTTTGGAAGTAGAAATAAAAAGAAATACAAAAAAAGGAGGACAAATCAGTGTAAGAAGCAGTTAGAATCACTCTTAGATGCCACTCCACATAGTTAGACAAACAATATGTTCAGGGAGGGGCACCAAACCAAAAACAGGTGGATTCTGTTTGCAGAATCCTGAATGCTGGGACACACTGAATTCTGGGACAACTGCCCCTGTTTCCTCCCACCAGGCCTTTCTCTATTCTAATTCCTAAAATAATGACAGCTCTATCTAGGTTATCCAGGTAGTAGATAAGAAGGGTCTTCACTAAGAATTCCAACTAGCCCAAGAGGAAAGACTTTAGATACTTACACGTGGAGGTCTCTCAAAGAAAAGACCCAGCCCAACTGCCCTACCCTAAAAACCATGGCCTATCAGTCCCCAGACAATAGTCAATTCTAAGGTAATTCACTTGTACATATGAGCCAATAGTCAAGGGTTATCTGTGTCTGAGGAAACCCTCTTGCAAGAAATGTAGAAACAAAATGAACAGAGAAAAGCAATCTGAGGAAACAGAGGTCAGGCAAAAGCTAAGAAAAACAAAAACAAAAACAAATAATCTCACTAACATCTACAGAGAAATAAAATAGTAAACAAGATAGGAAAGTAGCAAGAATGATTTTTTTTTAAAAAAAGAGAAAAACATCTAACAACAAGAAAGAGCCCTTAAAATAAAAGGCAGAATAGCAGAAATTCAATATGTTTTGAAAAAATAAAATTGAGGAAGTTTTACAGAGAATAGAGCAAAAGACATGGAAAATACAAGAGAAGAACAGAAAATACAATAAGAAAATGAAGAAATATAAGAAAAATATGGTGGTCCAACAACAAAATAACTGGAGTTCCAGAAGGAAAGCAGAGAAAATGAAGAGTAAAATTTAAATAAATAATTCTAAAATGTTCCAAAGGGCATTAGTTTTCAGAATGAAAGATCTCAATGAATACTCAACAAAATAGATTAAAAAAAAAAAAGGATAATGGACATTGTTGGGAAGTTTCAAAACCCTTGGCAAAAGGGTAGCCCCTAAAGTATCCAAAGAGAAAAAAACATATCCATAGACAAAACAGATCACATGACTTCAGACTTCTTAATTGAAACCTGTATTTCTAGAAGGTAATAGAACAATGGTGTCAAATTTCTTAAGGAAAATAAATTCTCAACTTAGAATTTTGTATCTTAAAAAACTATAACAAGTAAAAGTATTTAAGATATTTAAATCAACTGGAGGATATCTGCAGACATGTCAGGTTTACACTTGATCTTAGCCAAAAGGTCAAGAAGTGAAGACATGTCAGGTTTAAAAATGTTATTTCCAAAATATCTTTTTTCAGGGACCGAACAGAAGATATGTCCTATAGAAATTTGAGAGCAAACCTCCTTCATGAAATAATTCAACCAAACAGGAAAGAGAAGAATCTAATCACTAGTGTTCATAATAAAGAGAATTTCTAGGATGATAGCTCTGCACCAGGCATGGCTGTCCAAACGAGAGGAGGTCAGGAAACACCAGAAAAGTTTTCAAGATGAAAAGATTGATGGAATAGTTGATACATCTGAACATACAGAAAGAAGAGTTAAGCAATCAGGGAAGGGTATGAGATTGAATTACTAAAAGAACTTGTAGAATACTACGTGCAGCTGCGAGAGCATACATAGAGAAGGAGTGACACAAATGCAATAGAGGAATCACAATTGGTGATTTCAAGTTATACTACAAAGCTGTACTAATTAAAACAGTATGGTACTGGCACAAGAATAAACACATAGATCGATGGAACAGAACAGAGAACCCAGAAAGAAATCAATTATTATGTAACCAATTAATCTATAACAAAGGAGGCAAGAATATACAATGGAGAAAAGACGGTCTCTTCAGCATATGTTGGGGAAATTGGACAGCTGCTGGCAAAAGAATGAAACTGGACCACTTTCTTACACCATATACAAAAATAAACTCAAAGTGGGTTAAGGAACTATACGTGAGACCTGAAACCATAAAAATTCGAGAAGAGAGTACAGGTAATAATTTCTCTGACATTGGCTATAGCAGTATTTTTCTAGAGATGTCTCCTCAGGCAAGGGAAACAAACACAAAAATAAACTATTGGGACTACCTTAAAATAAAGAGCATCTGCACAGTGAAGAAAACCATCAACAAAATAAAAAGACAACTTACTAAATAGGAGAGAGCATTTGCAAAATGATTTTTCCAAAGAAGACATACAGGTTGCTAACAAACATATGAAAAGATGCTCAATATCACTAATTGCCAGGGAAATGCAAATCAAAATCACAATGAGATGTCACCTCACACCTGTCAGGATGGCTGAACTAAAAAACATAGGAAACAAATGTTGGCGAGGATGTGGAGAAAGGGGAACCCTCGTGCACTGTTGGTGGGAATGCAAGCTGATGCAGCCACTGTGGAAAACAGTATGGAGGTTCCTCAAAAAATTAAAAATAGAATTAGCTTGATCCAGTAATTCCACTACTGAGTATTTACCCAAAGAAAATAAAACAAAAACACTAATTCAAAAATATACAACTACCCCTATGTTTACTGCAGATTTATTTATAGTAGGCAAACTGGAAGCAGTCTATGTGCCCACTGATAGATGCATTATATATATTATATATATATGTATATATACACACATATATATATCTCACATCTATATATAGATATGAAATATATATCTCACACATTTTTTTTTTTTTTTTTTAAGATTTTACTTATTTGACAGACAGAGATCACAAGTAGGCGGAGAGGCAGGCAGAGAAAGAGGAGGAAGCAGGCTCCCGCTGAGCAGAGAGCCCGATGCGGGGCTCGATCCCAGGACCCTGGGATCATGACCTGAGCCGAAGACAGAGGCTTTATCCCACTGAGCCACCCAGGCGCCCCTCATACATCTTCTATATATAGAAGATGTATATATAAATATATAAATATAGTTCACATATTCTTTCTCCATTCATCTGTATATATATAGATATTCATATCTATACAGTATTCCTCAACCATAGAAGAATGAAATCTTGCCATCTCCATGGAAATGTAGAGGGTATTGTGCTAAATGAAATAAGTCATCAGAGAACAACAAATACCATATGATTTCAACTCATATGTGGAATTTAAGAGCAGGAACAAACAACTTAAAAAGAGACAACCCCAACTCTTGAATATAAAGCGCAAACTAGTGGTGCCAGTAACAGGGATGGGTGAAATAGATAAAGGGGATTAAGAGTACACTAACACGAGGAGCACCGATAGCAATGTATAGAATTGTTGAATCATTATACTGTACAACTGAAACTAACACATCATTGTGTGTTAATGATAGCTGATCAAAAATAAAGTGAAATCGAATGAATTTTAAAACTCAAGAAGAAAAAGAGGTGATAGACTTGTAAAAATTCGAGAGGGAGGGGATGCCGTCCACTGAAAAGGAAGAGCAAGTTCAAAGGGAACAAGCTTGGCAAGCAGACGGGAAGAAATAATAATTGTGGAGGATAGTGGTGAACAAGACGGAAAGAACAAGACCCCGGCTGGTTGTGGAGCGTGGGGTTCTGTAGGCCCATTAAAGAGCTGAGATTTTATTCTTAGTACAATATAAAGTTACTAGCGATCCTTTGTTTGTTTTGTTTTATAATTTATTTTTGATCAGAACAATGATGCTGTCTGATTTACATTTAAGAACGATCCCTCTGGCTGCCATGTGGAGAACAGCCAACAAGAAAGCAAGAACAGAGGCAGGGAGGCAAATGGGCTGAGCAGTAGTCTAGGTAAGAAGTGGGGGTAATCTAGACTAGGGTTTTATCTGGGGAGATGATGACATATAGTCAGATTTAGGGCATATTTTTGAATTAGACCCAACAGGACTGGCAGATTGGATGTGGGTTTGAGGCAAAGAAAGAAATTAAAGATGACTCCAGTCTCTCCGCATAAACAATAAACATCGCTGATTTGACTTTCATCTCCATTCATTTCTTCTTTCTGCTTTCTTGCTCATACAATAACATGACATAAACACAAAGAGCCTGAATAATTACAATCTAAATAACTGAAAGTTAACTAAGAGACTTTTCATTACTATCTAGTCAAACTATCTAACACATCCTCTCCCCACCCCGTTACCCGTCACCAGCCTCTCCTTTGTCACCCCGGTATGCCATGCTCAGTCCTGTCGCTACACATTTGTTTCTGCATACTCTCCAGCGCGATATAAGTGTCTTTACTTCTCTTTTCTTTTCAGCCTGCCTCTCATCTGCTGTTGGCTTCTAACTCAACATTGTAGGCTGTTACTTTGGTGGCTCTCACCGAACCATGCCTCTCAAAAAGACTAATTCTGGGCTTGGCAAATGGAACATTAGTAAGGATGATGCAAGCAGAGAATTGTGCTTGCTCCCTGGGGCTTCTCCTTGAAGGATGCTTGCTCTTTAGATGTAGCAACCATTAAGTAAGTCCAAGGTAGCCATGTGGTAGACGAGAAGTCCCAGTCTACCAATTGTCCCACCCAAGCCATCTTGGATATTCTAGCTCCATCCACTTTTCTTCTTCTTCTTCTTCTTTTTTTTTTTTTAAATAAGTGTAATCTTAATCTTCTTTGCCTATTTCACCCATCCCCCACCCCTCTGGTAACCATCAGTTTGTTCTCTATAGATAAGTCTATTTTTTGGTTTGTCTCTTTTTTCCTTTTGCTCATTTGTTTTATTTCTTAAATTCCACATGAGTGAAATCATATTTTTCTTTCTCTAATTGACTCCTTTCACTTAGCATTATGCATTCTAGATCCATCCATATTGTTGCTAATGGCCACATTTATTTCTATGGTTGACTAATATTCCATTGTGTTATATACATCAATAATCATTCATCTACCAATGAACATGTGGGCTTCCTTCCATAACTCAGCTATTGTAAATAATTTTTCAAATAAACATAGCAGTGCCTATATCATTTTGAATTAGTGTTTTTGTATTCTTTAGGTAAATAGCCCGTAGTGGAACTACTAGATCATACGGTAACTCCATTTCTAATTTTTTGAGGAACCTCCATACTGTTTCCCACAGTGGTAACACCAGTTTGCATTCCTATCAACAGTAGATGAGGTTCCTTTTTCTCCTCAACCTTGTCATCACTTGTTTCTTTTGTTTTTTATTTTAGCTATTTTGTGAGTGTGAGATGATATCTCATAGTTTTGACTTGCATTTCCCTGATTATTAGTGATGTTGAGCATCTTTCCATATGTCTGTTGGCCTTCTGTATGTCTTCTTTGGAGAAGAGTCTGTTCAAGTCTTCTGCCCATTTTCAAACGGGATTATTTGTTTTTTGGGTGTTGAGTTGTATAAGTTCTTTATATATTTTGGATATTATCCCTTTATCAGAATGTCATTTGCAAATATCTTCTCCCATTTGGAAGGTTGTCTTATAGTTTTATTGATAGTTTCTTTTGCTGTGCAGAAGCTTTTTATTTTGATCTAGACACAATCATTTATTTTGGCTTTTGTTTCCTTTGCCTGAAGAGACATATCTAGAAAAATGCTGCTACAGTCAATGTCAAAGAAATTACTACCTGTGGTCTCTTCTTGAATTTTTACCATTTCAGGTCTCATGTTTAGGTGTTTCATCTATCTTGAGTTTATTTTTGTATACGGGGTAAGAATGTAGTCCAGTTTCATTCTTTTGCATGTTGCTGTCCAGTTTTTCCTACACCATTTGTGGAAAAGACGGTGTTTTCTCCACTGCATGATCTTGCCTCTTTTGTCATAGATTAAGCGACCATATAATTGTGGTTTTTTTATGGGTTCTCCTTTCTGTTCCATTGATTTATGTGTTTGTTTTTGTGCCATTAGCATACTGTTTTGATTACAATAGCTTTGTAGTACATCTTGAAATCTCAGATTGCTATACCTCCAGTTTTGTTCTTTTCTGAGATTGCTTTGGCTATTTTGAGGTTTGGTCTTTTGAGGTTTCATACCAATTTTAGGACTATTTGTTCTAGTTCTGTGAAAAATGCTGTTGATATTTTAACAGCAGTTGAGAGAGATTCCAAGCAGTACCAACAGAAGGGCTACCAATTTGAACCTAGCCAGTCCACAGTATCATGAGCAGTCCACAGTATCATGATGGTCTGTAATATAGCAGTAAATAACCATCACCACACTGAAGTTCCTCTTGCAAAGGTTACCAATCATACACAGATCGCCAAAAATAATGCACACATTTTTGTCTATATCTTAGCAGTCTCAATTGTAGCATCTTTTTATGGTAAAATATACACAACATAAAATTTGTGATTTTCACTATTTTCAGGTGTACAATTCAGTGACATTAATTACATTAGCAATGTTGTACAACCATCACCACCAACCATCTCCAGGATATTTTCATTTCCCCAAACTGAAACTGTACCAATGAAATACTGATTCTCCATTTCTCCCTTTCCCCCCAGGCCCTGACAACCACCATTCCAACTTCTATTTCTATGAGTTAGACTTTTCTAGGCATCTCTTATAAGTGGAATCATGAAATAATTTTCTTTTTACATGATGAGTATTGAATCTTAATTTAGTCTTGATTATAACATCTCACATTGCCGCACACTTCCTCCTTGAAATGTTCTCCCTGAAGTCTTACTGCATGACTCCCTTTTGGCACTTTGCCCCTCATTTTTTTTTTTTTAAGATTTTATTTATTTATTTGACAGACATAGATCACAAGTACACAGAGAGGCAGGCGGGGTGGGGAGGGGTTTGGGAGAAGCAGGCTCCCCACTGAGGAGAGAGCCCCATGTGGGCTCTATCCCATGACCCTTAGACCATGACCTGAGCCAAAGGCAGAGGCTTAACTCACTGAGCCACTCAGGTACCCCTCCCCCTCGTTTGTTTCATTCTTTCATCTTGGGTCGTTTTTTTGAAGGCTGGTCTTTACTGACTCCAGTTCCTCTTAGAGTCCATGTTCTCTCCGGCAAAACGCTGGTGACCTCATTCTCTTCTATGCTTCAATTAGTATGTATAAGTGCAGTGATAAAGCAAGCACTGTCTCTGATAACACTGAGTTATTTTTAGAGACCTGAAATAGGCCCTGATAAATTTTCCCTTCTCAGCAATTATATCTTCCTTCATCTCCCCAAAGCCTTTCTCCCATTAAGATTACTTTGAGACTAGGGAGGATGGAAGATACGATGTCCCCTTAGGACAAGAAGGAAAAGAGAAAAGCTTTCCAGTTCTGGGCACTGGTTGTTAGAAATGGAAATTTATGCAATTAATTAAGTCTAATCATACTTAAAAAGAGGTGGCTCCAAGAAGGGGGACCAAGCCTAAAACATGGACTCAGATTTGAATTTTAGAATGTGGAACTAGGTCCCATGCCTCAGCTAAAATCATCAAATGGTCAATAAACAAGAACCAGTAACCTTGCCCAGCATTCCCTTAGGACCTGGTAAGATGATCATAATTCTAGGAATTTACAAAAATCCATTTTAAAAAATAAAGATGTGTGTAGGGGTTATATTTTGCAATGAAAATATAAAATGTTAAGAAATGAATGAAGAAACTAGAAATTTTTACTGTCAATACTCTAAAGTTTGAAGGCTGGTGAGGTGATGCATTTTATAATCATTAGGCTGCTCTTTATATTCTTTGTTGACTTTTTAGATTTTGGAAACCTTTACCACATCTTAAAATCATAGACCAGAAACCATAATTTGAAGTGGCTAAGGCAATTTGATTAATTAAGTGCACTTAATGTTTAAAGAAGATTCAATTGGTTAAATCTGTGAGTTAATTAAACCAAACAAATAAGTGAAAGTAATTTTTCTTATTTTGTGACAAATAACCAGATTTAAAAGTAAAATAAGGTCTGTAAGCTTTGGGATAAACCACAAGGGACTATGTAAACTCCTTTTTACATACAAAAGCCTTCCTCAGGCTTGAGAACCCACCCAAGTATGGCAGACTGAAGGCAGCCAAGAATTCCTATGTCTTCAATGGGGACATGAAAGTGCTAAGAAACTTGAAGAGCTAAGTAGAGGCTTTTGTGACAATGAGGAGGTCACAGATGGGTCACTGAGCCTGGAGGCCACTATAAGAACGAAGGACTTGAAGAGAAGGAACCAGCATGATGCTGGACAGGACGACCACACGGGCCAGCCATGCCTGGGCCCTCTACCAGGTAGGGTTCATGGCAATTAAGTGGACAAGGACAACTTTGTACAGGCTATAGACAACACCCATCACAGCATGCATATGAGAGATGTAATAGCTACATCTTCCCCAAGAACAGGATGGCATAAGTGCACCCCCAGGCACAGATCACCACAGGGAGAAGCAAAGAGGTGCCAGAGAATCCAAACTATTTACTGGGACTGAAAGGACCTGGAAGGACCACCTGTTTACCTAAGAGATTTGTGACATTGAAATAGACACATTTAAGGATCTTTGCTGCTGTGGTTGCTAGTTTTTGTTTTGCATTCAAGTTATGGAAGGATATCATCTTTGAATTCACATCTGAGTCACGGGTAAACTGTAATAGCACTGCCCCTAGCAGAGGACATCTTCTAAGCTCCAAACTCAATCTACCCACAGTACTGCCCACACTGCCAGATGTCTTCATAAAATATACACTTCATCATATCTCTTATTGCAAAATTCTTCATAAATTTTAAGGTGAGGTTCAAACTTACCAGTTTATCCCAGCAGCCATAGGTGGTCTGGCACAAGCCTCCTTCGCCAGCTGGGGGTCCTCTCTTGCTGCATACAACAGCTTCCTTCTAGCCATTCTGAGACATGAGTAGGTTCCAAACCTGAACTTCAGGTTCACAACTCTGTGTTTTTTCCTGTGCCTGAAATTTCTAGGCCCTACCATCTCTCAGAATTCAGCTCAGCCCATCACTCTGGCCATCCTTTTCTCATAATCCTACCCCTCTTCCGTGTAACAAGCTAACTTTCCCATAAACTTTCCAAAAGCAATATGCACCAAGGTAAATTCATATTCTTAGCCTGAAAACTTCTCTACTTCTCTAATTGGGGATGCAAAAAATAGAGTTTGTTACATGGAAATATAAAGGGTTTTTGACTCCTCCTTCTCCATATTGAAATCTAATGCCAAGTTCAGCTCAGGCCTCCTCTACTTAGCCACCTCATTCTCCTCATGTCTTGCCCTAATTCTACAGCTCAGACAGCCTCTCAGAGGATGGTCCTCTTCAATTCACACTGAAACCAGCATGAACTTCATAGGCAAGGATTCTGATAATTTCACTGTGAGGCTTCAAGTTCTCTACCAGCTAACAACACTCCATTATCAAAGATTAAAGACCAAACCCATAGAACAGCATGCGAAGCTTTCCATGCTCTAGATGTCATCCACCTTTTCAGTTTGCACCCCAGGACCACCTGTTGCCCTTTATGCTCTAGCTCTCAACTCTCTGTAGTGTCCTTACACACAGGTGCTTTTCCTCAAGACACCCTTACTCGTGCTGTCCCTGCCATTGGAAATGTCTTTGAAACCTTCAGTTAGATACCAAAGTAAAAGAAAGCAAATTAGGGCCATAGTATATCTCCAGATAAATTTCAGCAGGTTAAAAAAACAGAAGGAATGAGCTGTCTGTGCATTAACCATCAACCCCACTTTACCCCCAGTCTACAAGATTCAATCTTCTCCATGCCAATGTGATATGAAACTTCCCTTAACTTCTTGTGCTATTTTACACTTGCCTGGTTGTTGGGTATAAAATGTGGGAGAAAGAGAGAAGAGAAAGGGTCAGGTTGAGGCCTGGGACGAGACACACCCAAACAATGACTTGTGAGCAACTGGACTGACAGGTTTGGATTTTTGGAAAGACAACAAAAAACTGAATTCATGTTTATCAGGGATAAGGTAAAGATCTTTCATTAAATTTTACCTTATGGTATCATCTCTAGAGCCAAGGTTCTACACTTGTGAGTACCAACTGTGCAGACACAAATGAATACTTTGGTTGTAAAACTGCTTTGAATATTTCCTCCATTCTGGTTTTCTTAGAAGAATGCAAAGATACCCCAACAAGCAAGCCCCTTCCACACACACACAGACTCACACTTGTACATATACATGCTGCCCCCACTGCACGTGCTCTGGTGTGCAGACACCATTTACAACTGTCTCCCTCCATGGGTCCCTTGGGGATTTAATGGTATTTTAGTTAACAGGTTGATTCTAGGCTCTTATAATATAAAAAGCACTTTGTATACACAACATGGGCACCGATCCAGAGTAATGCCTTTAAAGCCTGGGGCACTTTAAAATTTGTTTTACATCAAGCTAATCATGTCATGAATCTGCATTTTCATTATACATCACAACCATCCTTATTTTTGCTAATGACATTCAAGATGAGAAGAAACAGAATGCATATATTAAGACTACCATCTGATCTTCCATTTGTTAGAGTAAAACTAGACATCTTAGTAGAAGCACAGATGAATTACATAATATTTATGAAGGGATCTTATAATAAAAATGAAGAAATCAAAACCAGATGAAAGTAGATAAAAGCATAATTTTCATAATTAAAATTATATTACATTGAATTGAAGTAGTACTTATACAGTGGAAACAAATTACTATGTAGAATATTGAATTACTTTGCATTTCAAGTTGCTAAAATATACACAAATTTGTTACATAAAAAATAAAAAAATATTTCAAGGTTCCCTACCTCAACAGACATAAATTAAATTAAAAAGATCAAGTATCCCAACTATCCCAATGGCTAAAGTCATATCAGAGCTAAAGTATCTACCTTAAATTTTAAATATAGTAAATTTAATTTTATATTCACTTCACATGTATTTCAGCACACAGTATTATTTTATGCTACAAAGATTCTTTTAAATTCTTTAAAGTTGCAATTTATGATATTGAATCATGATATTATGCACCTGAAACTAATATAACATTGTATGTTAATTATATTTCCATTTAAAAAAACTCACTGTATCTCAGAGATAGCAAGTACGATTTTAAGTGTTTTCCACATTCACAATCTCTAGATCTTTAAGAAATGCATCCAATTTCCCAACCTCACTAAGAGACGAACTTAGAATCCTGATAATACACTATCTGACATGGTAATTGGTTCTTTTCATGTTGCTTACATTATCAGCCTGCATAGATTCTAAATTGGTGTGTCTGTTCTCCATCAAAACATTTTTAGGAAGGTTTATTTAAAGAGCTTAACCTTTCCATGTAGATTTCTTCTTTTCTAAGCTTTGTAAGTAAGATTCAGAGAGTGGCTGATTATCCTCTCCCAGATCCCACTGCCCATTCACAATGGGATTTCTCATCTTTTAGGACTAACTTCAGGTGGGACCTAAGGTGGGTTTCCCTCTCTGACCAAAGCAGGAATATTTCACCCTGCTGTTCTGGTAGATAATTTATCTCCTCTCCTAGAATAGAAGTTTCCTGAGAGCAGCAGCTATGTTCTGCTTTTACTTCCTCAAGGTCCTCACATAGTCATCTTTCCTTGGTAAGTATCTGCTGATGAATAAAGACGTGAAAGAATCAATAAAAACACCAGCATCCATCTTTTCTCACTAGTATCATTCTTCACACAGTGCTTTTGTGTCTTAGAAAGGTGAAGGCAGAATCAGCATTGAACCCTTCTCTCAGGCAATGCCAATTCTCCTGGAGGGAGAAATGCAACTTACTCTTGAATCCAAGTTTTGAGCATCAAAGCCCTTTGACAATAGTGCTTTGATCAGATTATTAATAGTCCTCAGAATGACTTGCTCACTGATGCAGTAATTTTTAAGTAGGCACCATATACCTCTATACCAAACTGTGGCAAATACACCCTCATAGATTTAAAATATTAAAATGCAATGCAAAAGATCTTTCTAACTTAGTAACTGAAGAATGAAGTGAATAGCTTTCTAGATATAATGTGAGCACTTGATTTTTTTTTTTTAAATATTGCATTTATTTATTTGAGAGAGAGAACATGAGTGGGGAGAGGGGCAGAGGGAGAGGGAGAAGCTGACTCCATGCTGATTGGGGAGCCTGACGCTAGGATCATGACCTGAGTTGAAGGCAGGCGCCTAACTGACTGAACCACCAGGTGCCCCAGCACTTGATTTCTAATATAGAAGTAAATTAAGAATTATTTAACTAAAGTGAGTGATGAGAAACATATTCAGGAGCATCTAGGAAGCTCAAATGGATGAGGCCAGGACTTGGTATGACCGAACACCCTCCAATACTAAAAGAATAAGTGTGGATCTCTTGCTAGCCATCATAGGAAACAGGAAAAATTTAGGTACACAGGAAGACAAGAGCTTAGAAAATAAGCAGGAAAAACATTACACCTGCTAAAATAGCTACTGATTAAATAGCAAAATCTGGAGTTTCTATATGCTTTCTAAAAAATTCATAGAGCATTTCCCCACATATAGTCTCACTGACATCCCACAACAATCCTGAGATTAGAAAGATCAGGAATAATTTGAATCTCCCTGATGGCTGGTGATGATGAACATTTTTTCATGTGTCTGATAGCCATTTGCATATCTTCATTGGAGAAGTGTCTGTTCATGTCTTCTGCCCATTTTTTGACATGATTATCTGTTTTGTGTGTGTTGAGTTTGAGAAGTTCTTTATAGATCCTGAATATCAACCTTTTGTCTGTACTGTCATTTGCAAATATCTTCCCCCATTCCGTGGGTTGCCTCTTTGTTTTGAGATACCACCTCACACCAGTTACAATGGCCAAAATTAGCAAGACAAGAAACAACCTGTGTTGGAGAGAATGTGGAGAAAGGGGAACGTTCTTACACTGTTGGTGGGAATGCAAGCTGGTGCAGCCACTTTGGAGAACAGTGTGGAGATTCCTTAAGAAATTAAAAAATAGAGCTTCTCTATGACCCTGCAATTGCACTATTGGGTATTTACCCCAAAGATACAGATGTAGTGAAAAGAAGGGCCATCTGTAACCCAATGTTTATAGCAGCAATGGCCACGGTCGCCAAACTGTGGAAAGAACCAGGATACCGTTCAAGGGACAAATGGATAAGGAAGATGTGGTCCATATACATTATGGAGTATTATGTCTCTATCAGAAAGGATGAATACCTAACTTTTGGATCAACATGGATGGGACTGGAAGAGATTATCCTGAGTGAAATAAGTCAAGCAGAGAGAATCAATTATCATATGGTTTCACTTTGTGGAGCATAACAAATAACATGGAGAACATAGGGAGATGGAGAGGAGAAGGGAGTTGATGGAAACTGGAAGTGTAGATGAACCATGAGAGACAATGGACTCTGAAAAACAATCTGAGGGTTTTGAAGGGGCGGGGGAGGGGTGGGATGATGGGGAGTCAGGTGGTGGGTATTATGGAGGGCACGTATTGCATGGAGCACTGAGTGTGGTGCATAAACAATGAATTTTGTTACGCTGAAAAGAAATAAATTAAAAATAAAAGAAAGAAAGATCAGGAATATAACTTTTCTACAGATGAGGAAACTGAGGATCAGGGAGGGTAAGGACAAAATGATAGTGTCAGAAGCGAAACTTAACCCAAAGGCTTTACTTTGAATCCAGTCTCTTCAAAATGTAGCACTGTAAGTTTTCCTCAATTTTCCTCCACTTAAAAAGAAATGCTTTTATGTGACTACAGCGGAGCTGGAATTTAGAAAATTTTGAAGCTCAGCTATAATTGAATAATATCTATCTGGGTCATACTTAACTGTGTATTTTGCTTCTGATTGCATAAATATTCATAGAGAAACACCTATGAGGAATATTCAAAGTACGAACAGTGTGGTTCTCATTAACACTAATAGAGATCAAGTGAATAAATTCCCATTCGATGCTTTGAAAATCTATTCCCAACTTTTCACCATTTAGGTCACTATGAAGTACTTTCCTACTTGTTTTTGTTTTGCAGTAAAAGATATGCTTAACTGTATTACTTTCACACCACTTAGAAAGATGTTTCTATTTTTTCTATTACTTTCACGCCACTTAGAAAGATGTTTCTATTTTTCAGTGATGCTAATTCTCTCAATTAGGTCAAATTATCCAGTCATAACTTTTTACCACCTTCTGAATTTCTGAACCTCACAAATCTAGAAACTCCCATGCATCTAAGATTAGCACTGTCTCCAAGACAAATGTTAACAGCTATGAGATGTCTGGAAAACCACAATGCCTTCAGGAACCAGTATGTGTGAAAGAAAAGTGGATAGGGGGCCCCACAGTATGATACAAACTCTCCTGAATGGGTCACTTTCTGTTCAACCCTAATGGGTTGTCAAGCAGAAATACACTTTCACAATTACTGGATGTTCTAAGTTTTGAGGAAAGCCAGAAATCTGTATTTTTTCATTTGAAAGTTCTGATCTTTAAATGTTATAATTAAAGAGATCTGCCTGGGTGGCTCCATGGGCTGTGTCTGTCTTTGGCTCAGGTCATGATCCCAGGGTCCTGGGATGGAGCCCCACATTGGGCTCCTTGCTTAATGTGGAGACTTCTTCTCCTTCTCCCTCTGCCTGCCACTCCCCCTGTTTGTGTTCTCACTCCCAGTCTTTGTCAAATAAATAAAATCTTTAAAATAAATAAATAAATATTATGATTAAAGATAATTTTTAAAACAGTATATTGACCAGCACTGTTCAGAACAAACAGTATTTGTGGTCCATGAGTTTACAATTGCCGATTTGAGTTTCCTATTCTAACAATCAGAATGGTTGATACAAAGTCACTAAGCGTCATACCATTGGTTCAGATTTCAGTAGGGAAGACTGTTTTCCTCCACTGGTTACAATCCAATTCTTAGATAAATTTAGAAAAAAAAAAAAAATAGGATGGTATCAACATAATTCGAATGCTAGGGAGCTACAGAATGAATATGAAGGAAGATATTGCTTGCTTGTGCCAACATAAGTGAATGTTGATGAGAAGCCAAGGATAAAAAAATATTTAAAAGGAAGAGATGTAACCTTCTTCTATTTCATGATAATCTGATATAAGGATTCAAAAAATAACTGTAAACAGAAATTTTCATTCTAAATCAGACTATTTAGTATCATCTTCCTAATGGCTTTGTGAAATGATTCTTAACATGGAACTTATTGGATAGATGGGGTTTAGCTCAATTCATGTCAACCAATATCTTATAATCCCTTGTGTGGACAAGATTTTGCCACGTGCTAAGAACACAGATAAATGAGGGATGATCCCCATCCTTGTAGAGCTCATGATCCCTGAGGCAAGCAAAACACATAATGTGATAGATTTATTTCAAGGCTGCTAGGGAGGTATGAAAATATTGGGGGGCAATAGAGGAGAGGAAGAATCATGGTCAGCAACTACTTAATGCGGGTGATGTTAGAACTTAAATATTGAAGAATGAAGGGAAGTTCTTCAGGTAAACTAGGAAAGACAAATGAAAGAGCATTTGCAAAGGGATGCCAGCCAGAAATAACATGGCATCTTCATCCATGTAGAGTAAGCCATTGACAACATTTAAGAAAAGAAAATATTACAATCTATTTTAGATAGATAACCTCGTAAGCTGTGAAGGATAGAATTATGAGAGAGAAATAAGGAGTTGACACACCTCTTATGGGACTATAATTGTGGTCCACTTGAGTCATAAGAACTTAAAAAAAAAAGAGATAAGAAACTTTGAAAGAGAAGGGAAAGATGTGAAAAAGATTGGAAAGGTAAATTGTTGCAACTAAAGGATTTATATAGTGGTAGAGCTGAGGAGAAGCAATGTCAATAATTCACAAATTTCTACCTTTAGTTCACAGTGTAGATAGAGGTAGTGTCCAAACAGACCAAGAATAAAGAAGAGAAACAGGTTTCAAGGAAGGTGTCTATGGGATATTCAAGTGGAGATTTTCAGTAGTCTAAATCTTGGGGATAAGATGTGAGCTGAAAATACACCTTACAAGGTTCTTAGAAAGTAGGTGGTGGTTAAAGCATGAGAGTAGTAGAGAATGTTTAGGGTGGGTGTATAATGAGAAGAGCAGAGGCTGAACATAGGAGCCTAGGGCAACACCATTACTTAATACAGACAAGAAATCAACAGAAAAGCACAAGACCTGATAAAATATGTGATGAACCTTCAAGAAGGGAATAAGCAGTACTGTACAGCTAGCCCATGCCAATAACTGCTAACCATTTACACACTGTTAGAAGCCCTCACAGTTAGTCATCATTGTATAGTATACATCTTGGAGTCAAGAAAACTAAGCTACCCCCCAAAGGTAAAATCTTGTTCTGGGTCCACTCTGGAATTAAAACACCTGCAATTCAAAACTAGTCCTACCATATTTCAAAGTCTGAATAATTTTACTTCACCATGATGCCAGGGATCCTCAAAGTCATACAGCAATGTGATCAAGTAAGTCAAGGACTGAAAAGTGTCCCTAGAATTTATAATAGGAAGTTCACTGGGAATTACAGCTAGAAACTATATTTCTGGAATGATTGGTTAAGTCAGGAAATGGAGTTAGCAAATGCTAAAAGTTAGCAAATATAAAGAACCTTGGCTCTGATGGTAAGAAAACGAAAGCAGAGGTAGGCATGGGTTGGATTGTCTATGAAGGATTTTCAAGGTATTCATCATAATGATGGCTAATCTATAGTTTAACACAGAGACAGAAAGAGAGCAGATGAATCTTTCTGGAACTATGACTCTACGATCATCTCCAGCTACCTATAGTCTCAGCTACTAAGGAATAGGAACTAGAGAGGATGATAATACTATTCAGTTTTCTAATTAATACCACATCAAACAAACAAACACAAAGCTCCTTTGATACCCTATGATGTTGAAGCTCTATCACACATTTGGAAAGCAGAAGTGAGCAAGTCTTTCTTGGCACAGTAACTCAGATCGGAGAAAGTATATTTTAATAAGCATGAGAATCATAGTCAAAATCAGCTTGGCAATGAATTGAATTATATGCCAAGTCTTAAGCAGACTGGTCCTGGTTATCAAACATCATGCTGGCAACTTCACAGCATCCAGCTAGTTCCAAGGGATTTGGGAAGCCAGCCAGTTCTGACACACAAGTCCCTCTGTCGACTAAAACACGTAGAGTACTCTTCTGGGCTCCTCTCACCCCTCCGCACTAGGATGCCTGCCAATCTCCTTCATCTCAGGATTCTACCAAGACAATCAAGCAACAAACACAACACCCAAAAAACAAAAAACAAAAAAAGAAAAAAGGAGAGAGAGAAAAACAACAAAATCTCTCCTATCTCCACTGCCCTTTTTTATGGGGGAAAAAAATTTCTGCCAGGAAGTCTCATGATCTTTTCATTATTTTTATTCTAACAGCATTTACCATTGGAATACAGGGCTTACTTGTTTATCTTTTTCATTAGTATTTTAATATATTATAAATATTTTAAAATACCACAAACTGTATTTAATTCTTTTGTTAAATCTCTGCTTTAGAGTAAAGAATGTCAGGATATGTGTTCTCTCTTCTATTAATGATTAACAATAATTAAAGAAAAAACAGTTCCACATTATACAGGTTAGATGAGACACTAAATTCCCTTTAATGGGATGTCTGAATGACTCAGTCTGTTGGGCATCTGCCTTCAGCTCAGGTCATGATCCCAGGACCCTGCGATTGAGCCCTACGTCAGGGTCCTGTGGAGGGAACCTGCTTCTCCTTCTGCCTGCTGTTCCTCATGCTTGTGTTCTCTCTCCCTCTATCTGTGTCAAATCAATCAGTCAATCAAGCAAAGAGAGAAAGAGAGAGAGAGAGAGAAAGGAAAAGAGAGGAAGGAAGGAAGGCAGGAAGGAAGGAAATCCCCTTTAATGAAACTTATTAAACACTCTCAATATAATCAGGAGCACTTGGCAAGATTTTCAGAAAGTGAATTGGCCAAGCAGGTTGTATATTCCTTAAGCAGCTTTTATCAAAGAGGGTCAATCTAGAATTTTTACATTCTCTTTCTAGACTTGGCATTCCCCCTTCAATTTTATTGAAGTATAATTGACAACTTTTTAAAATATTTAAGGTGTATGATTTGATATTTTTACATAACTCTGCATTGTGAACAATCAAGCTAATAAAGACATCAATCATCTCATAGTCACTTTTTTTTGATGAAAACACTTAAGATCTATCCTCTTAACAAATTTCAAGTATATCATGCAGTATTGCTAATTAGAGCCACATTGTTGTACATTAAATGTCCAGAAATTATCTATCTTGAACAACAAATTATACACTTATAACAGAAATATGAATTTTAGGTTTTTTTCTATTTCTATAAAGAATGCCATTGGAATTTTGAAAGGGGCTGCACTAGATCTATAGATTGCTTTGATTAGTATGGACATTTTAATAATTTTAGTTACTTCAATCCATGAAATGGGATGTCTTTATATTTATATGTGTCTCCTTTAATTGCCTTCATCAATGTTTTATAATTTTCAGTGTACAAGTCTTTTACTTTTTTCACTAACTTTACTCCTAAGTAGCTTATTATTTTTGTTGCTACTGTGAATGGATGGTTTTCTTAATTTCTTTTTTGGACAGCTTGTTGTTTGTGTACAGAAATGCGACCGATTTTTGCCCGTTGATTTTATATCCTCAACTTCACTGAATTTACTAGATGTAGCAGTTTTTTGGTGGAATCTTTAGGGTTTTCTACATATAATGTCATGTCATCTACAAACAGATGCAGGGGCACCTGGGTGGCTCAGTGGGTTAAGCCGCTGCCTTCGGCTCAGGTCATGATCTCAGGGTCCTGGGATCGAGTCCCGCATTGGGCTCTCTGCTCGTCAGGGAGCCTGCTTCCTCCTCTCTCTCTGCCTGCCTCTCTGCCTACTTGTGATCTCTGTCTGTCAAATAAATAAATAAGATCTTAAAAAATAATAATAAAATTTACAAACAGATGCAATGTTAAGTTAGGTTGTTTATTTCGGTCTTTCTTCTTTTTTAATGTAGGCATTTCCTTCTTAGTATTGCTTTTTGTTGTTGTTGTTCGATCACACACAATTTTTGGTATGTTATGTTTTTGTTTTCTTTGTCTTGAGACACTTTTTAAATTTCCTTTTAATATCTTCTTTGACCCAATGTTTGTTTAAGAATGTGTTGTTTAGTTTCCATTTATTTGTGAATTCTCCCATTTTGTGTCATTCCATTATAGTCAGAAAAGATACTTGGAATGATTTTGACCTTATTAAAATTTTTAAGATTTGTTTTATGACAACATATGATCTATCCTGGAGAATGTTTTGCGTGTGCTTGAGAACAATAACAATCTTCTGCTGTTAGCTGGAACATTTTCTATGTTTGTTAGGTCCATTTGTTCAATAGTGTTGGTCAGATCAGATGTTGGGCTTTGCAAGTAGAAAACTCAACATTATGGAAAAAGTCCTCAAACAAAAGATACTATCACCTGGAAAAAAACTGACCCCTAAATATTTGATATTCCATGTATAAATGACAGATGCACATTAAAATCTTTTTGGAAGTCAACTTTAATACAGGATTCTAATCAATTGGTCTCCATTCCTTATAGGGCTTTTGGGCTCCACTGGACTTCTCTATAATGTAATGCCAACAGTTCAATTTGAAAACTTGAAGGTCTGTAGGCCAATATTAAATTCTCTGCATTTTTCAATCTATCCTATTTACTTCTATATTTCACATACATCTTTTCCCTAGTTGATGCTTAAGATGCTTACTTTTTTTGTAGCATTATTTAATGTATCCTTTGATGTTGTTGAATTTATCAGAAGCCATTTTTTTTTGTATTTAGTGATATTTTCATAGATTTTTCTCCTTCAAATATTCTGATGTAGTGGCTTATATGTTGATAGACTTCCTTATGTTAAAACATTCTTAAATTCCTGGAAAATTCTGATTTGGGAATTGGGTATACTGCTTTGATTATTTTATATTCTTTTATACATTAATAAATTAATGTATTTTAATACATTAAATGAATACATTTAATACATTTAAATGAACTCTTAATATAAAATAAGTTTTATATTAATAAATATAAATAATAAATAATAATATAAAATTAATATAAAATTAAAATTATATAAAATAAAATATTAAACCTTTAGTACATTACTATTTGATTTCCTAATCAAATTCCTTTCAACATTTAGAAATCTTGCATTTTAGGCAAAATTGGTTAACTTGTCCTTTTTAAAATTTAGGTTTTGATATTAATGATAAACTTTTTCATAAAATGAATATGACAAATGACCATTTTTTTGTATGATATGAAATATTTTAAAGTTATAGGAAGTAATTTTTTTTTTTAAAGACAGAGACACTTAATCTGGTGCCTTTTTGAATTTTTTTTCTGTGCCAGTTTATTTTTTTTTTTTTAGATTTTATTTATTTATTCAAGAGAGAGAGGGAGCATGAGAGAAAGAGACATCAAGGTAGAGTGGTAGAGGGAGAAGCAGACTCCCCCACTGAGCAGGGAGCCAGTTGTGGAACTTGATCTCAGGACCCTGGGATCATGACCTGAGCCAAGGCAGATGCTTACGTGACTGAGCCACCCAGGCACCCTGTGCCAAGTTCTCTTTCCTCTTCTTGGACTCCAACAGCATAAATGTCAGGTGTTTTGAAATTTTTTCATAAATCCCTGGGGCTCTGTTGTTTTTTTCTACTATTTTTTCCTTCCTATTTTTCACATTGGATTATATTAATCTATTTCAAGTTCATCTCTTTTTCTCTGTCATCTCTATTCTGCTATTGAGACAATACAGTAAACTTTCAAATTTTAGATACAGTTCTTTTCAGTTTAAAGATTTCTTTTTTAAAATATTTGCTGTCACATAGTTGAGAACTTTTATCTTCACGTTCATTTCACATAGCACAGTTATAATTCACATTCATTTCACATAGCACAGTTATAATTTCTTCTCTAAAATCTTTGACTATTCCAATCTCAACTTACAGTTGGTATTTATTATTTATTTTTGGTGAGAAATAATCACATTTTCCTTAGTCTTCGTATGTCAGGTAATTTTGGCTTCTGCCTTGGACATTTTGATTACTATGTTGTGAAACTTTGGATCCTGGGGGACTGTTGACTTCTTTGTTTTAGGAGACAAAGAATCCAGTTAGTTTCAGACTGCAAGTTCTGTCTTACATTCTGTGGGTGTTGGTACCAAGGTCAGTTTAGGTTTCAAAGATTAGGCTATATTGTCATATAATAGTGCAATTCTTAAAGCCTTTGCTATGTTCTTTTTGGTCTGGTTCTAGGGATACAGAGCTCAGGTTTGAACCTAGAATGTTTTCAGTTCATGCACAAAATTAGGGAGTCCCCTTTTCCAGATTTCCTCTTTCTCAGATTCAACCACACTATATCACTCAGGGGTCTCTTTTATATACACTCTAGCTGGAAAGATAGTTTATCTCTGAATGACAGCTACAGCTCCTTGACTAGGGGCCTAGTCATGAATCAAACCAGAAATATTAAAGCAAGAAAAAAAATGGGGATTTCCCCACACTTTTCAGACTGTCAGGGTCTGTCTTTCTACTTCTTCTGGACAGAGAGATGATTTCTCTGAGTTTTGGTTGTCTGCATCTTCACCACTGGAGCTGCAATCAAGAGAGGGAGAGATGAAAAAACAGGAAGAAAAACATCCTGAAGATTGTACCTCCATACTCTTTGGCATGGTTTTTTGTTTTGTTTATTGTTTATTGTTTTTTTTTTTTTTTTTTTTTTTTTTTTGGCTGTATGGCCAGAAAGATGCGATTTTTTCTCTGTTCTTGCTTCCTGTATCTCTGCAGCTATGGAATCATGATGAGATGATCACTCTCAAATCAAAACCATGAGGAAAAAAGAGAGAGAGAAAAAAAATGGGACTCACACCCATGTAATTTGCTTCTTAAGTTTTGACCTACTCTTTTCAATCTTTTTGCTTTTATTTAATACTTTTCAGAGTTCTAAATGGCTGCTCTTTCTGTTTTATCCAGGGTTTCCTTTGAAACCAATGAGACAGATAGGTTATAGTGGGCTTACTCCATCTTGGTTGTCCTTGGAAGTACAAATGCCTTTTAAAATACAGAACTTTATTTATCTTTCTAATCTGCTTTATGGTTTTTGGTATTTCAGGGTTTTAGTTCTTTCTTGAGTCAATATTTTTAGTTCATATTTTGCTAGAAAATCGTTTATTTCTCCTAAAGTTTCAAAAGTATTGCTATATACTTACCAAAAACAAGCAAAAAAATGTTTTCTTATGTCTATCTCTTCCATATATGTGGTTACATCTCTTCATTGTTAATGTGGCATATCTGTTTAAAACCCTTTTCCAAAAAATCAGGCATAGCAAAACTTTATTTTATTAGTCTTTTCAAAGGGTAAACTTTCAATTTATTCTTTTTATTTTTTTTTAGCTTTTGTCTTTATTATTAATTAGTATCATCCCAATATCTTTTGTTTATATTGTTAGTTTCTCATTACTGCAATAAAATAATTTTTTTAAAAGATTTTATTTATTTATTTGACAGAAATCACAAGTAGGCAGGGAGGCAGGCAGAGAAAGAGGAAGGGAAGCAGGCCCCCTGCTGAGCAGAGAGCCCGATGTGGGACTCGATCCCAGGACCCTGAGATCATGACCTGAGCCGAAGGCAGCGGCTTAACCCACTGAGCCACCCAGGCATCCCTAAAATAATTTATTTTCAAACTCTCTTCAAAATAAAATTATTTAAGCTATAAATTTTCCTCTGAAACATTAGTATATGTGTATTAACGTATTACACAGGTTTTGCTATGAGATGTTCTAGTATGGTGGTTAAGAGGGTACATTTCTTGAATTGCAACTCTTGTCTCTTCTTGTATTCACTGGAGCAAGTTAATTCTTTATGCCCCAGTCTCTACTGCCAAATGGGAATAATAATATACATAACTGCTAAGATTGAGATTTTCCAGGTTAAAAGGTTTACACTTTTAAAGCATTCAGTAATCATTCTACTTTCTAGATTGATTTCTACTTTCTGAATAATTTTTACTTTTGATTTTATTTCTTGTTTGGGTTATTTAAAAGTGGATTCTTAATTTCTAATACTTAAGAGATTTTTGGTCTACTTATTTATGTCTGTGTTTATTAGATAATGACCAGATATTGCAACAGGTAAAACCCTAATTATTTTACTCTGCGGAAGTTACTTTGTGGCCAAATATATAATATTTTCTAAGTATTCCATGAAAATAAAAAAGGTAAAAACATTTATATAAATGTATGTCCTAGAATACTTATAAACTATATGAGTCATAGTCTATTTGCTTTTTTTTTTAATTTACTAGAGAGATGTTTATTAAAGTTTCCCATTGTAATGGACCTTTATGTAGTCAGTTAAGGCAACAAATAGATTTCTAGAAGTATTTTCCATATATTTGACTACTTTGTCATATGAGCACGTTAGCCTTATTAGATCCCTGAGGTTTGGCAAAATTTCTCAAATTTATCTTATAATTTCCATCTATTTTTATTTTATGAAGTGAGATTCTTTTTCCACCTGATATTCAAGCCACTGATTAAGTACCCAAAAGTGTACATTTTCTTTTTCAGTTTACCTATTAACAAGCTAATAATGGCTTTTAGTTTCAGGAAGTCTTTTCTATGTTCTAAGTGCAACTCTAATATTCTTTGCTTTTTTTTGAAGGTCTACTTCATTGGAATCCACTTGTTATAACTGTCATTTTGCTGGTCTTCCCTTGGTTTACTAAACCCCACTTAAATAAACTGTGTTTTTTATTTATGTGCTTATGGCTTTTGCTTTCCCTTAGCATCTATACAAGCCAAGATATTAAGGTCTCTCAAGTAGCGACAAATGAATGAACAATGATGTCAACGATATTTATGTTCTTGAGGGCTACGTGACCACTGCTCTTCTGTTAAGCACTGGGATACAGTCTCTGCTCCCAGACTGGTCTGGTACAATTAAAGGCCTTTTCCACAATATCAAGAGCTGTGGGTTATTCTGCCCACTGGGGTAGGTTCCCTCCAAATTCTGCAGTGTTGGCAAGATTAAGCCATCTGAAAACCATATGCAGCAAATAGGCAGATTACTTACTACCCCTTAGGTTGCCTCAGAGAACCACAATTTGTGATCTACTTCACCAGACCTCAGTGAGAGGCAAGATTTTTTTCTCTGTTTATTGGAACCCTTGTTCTCTGTCAGAGTCAAGAGATGAAGTCCAAAGTTTATTAGAAATAACAAGTGGAAAATGGGGAATGGGAGTAATACCTGATTGAAAAAAAATTTTCACTCAAAATAGCAACAAAAATGGCAAGATACAAAAATGGCAAAATAAGATTTCATTCAAAATAACAACAAAAATTCTAAGATGCAAATAAATTTAACATGAAAGGTATGAGGCTTTATAAGGAAAACAAACTATTATTAAATGTTATAGAGCCAAACACATAAATCAATATAACATATTCAAAGATAAGAAAGCATAATATTCTAAAATTATAAAAATTTTAAAATATTAACGTATACAATAATATAATTCAAAGCAAAGTGTCTCAAATGGGGGTGACAAACTGGATAAAAAATTTTCAGAGTTCATAAAAAAATTTAAAATGTTCAAGAATATCCCTCAAAATTCTGAATTGAAGACTAAGGCAGGTCTTGGTTTTTATTTAATAGCAATTACTGTAAGATCACTCCAATTAAAATGGTAATTTTTTGATAGGAATATACATAGAAATTAGCAGAATAGAAAAGAAAACCAAAGATAAATCTGAGTATAAATGCATATTAATTTATGACAAAGGTGGCATTTCAAGTCAGTAAAGAAAGTGAATTTTATTTAATAAACAGTGCAAGCATAATTGGTTGGAAAAAAAACAAAAGTTAAATTTTGCTTGTATGCTCTGTACAAAAGTTAATTCCAGATGGATTAACAATTCAAGCATAAATGATTTTTAAAATATTTAAAAAGAAAACTAAAATATCATTTGCACAAGGTCTATTGGGTGAGATTTTCCTAAGCAAAACAGGAAACCAAAAAGCTATAAAGGAAAAGATTAACATAATTGATTACACAAAGGTCTAATTTATTGTATAGCATAAGATAGCGTAACTGAAGTCAGAGGTGATGGTAGTAGACCTGGAAAATATTTGACAGAAATTGGGTGAATAATCCTAAACAAGCAAAACTCCATCTATGGATTAGAAAAAGACAAGCCATCCAATAGAAAATTGTTTAAAGAATGTAAGCAAGCACTTGGTAGAAGAGGGAATCCAAATAGCCAGGAAACATGTGAAAAGAAATGCATCCTTACTGGCAAACCAAAAAAACTGACCAAAAACAAACAAACAAACAAACAAAACAGAATGTGTGCAAGGGGTAACAAGTAGTGCTGGTGGAGTTATGAAGAAATGGAAATTCACATAGGATGCTGGTGGGAGTAAAAAAACGTTACAATGTATACATATGAATTTACACAAATGTAAATTGGTAGTATTCATTGAACTAGAATTTGAGTTTGCTCATGTTTTGACCAGTAATCCCACTTTTGAGAATTTACACTATCGAAATAAAAAAGACTACTATGTAAGGACTTCCATGGTATCATTTTTGTAACGGTAAAAATGGAATCTACTTGATCATAGAGAAGCAGCAAAATCAAGGGATAAATTGTAAGTTAGAAAGAATTTCATGCTGCTTCTAAAAAGAATAAAAATCTATAAACCTGAAGAGATATCTGTTTTTTAAGCATTTATTTACTTATTTGAGAGAGAGAAGGACAGCAAGAGGGGACATAAGCAGGGGGAGTGGCAGAGGGAGAGGGAGAAGTAGGCTCCTGCTGAGCAGGGAGCCTACGTGGGACTTGATCTCAGGATTCTGGGATCATGACCTGAGCCAAAGATAAATGCTTAACTGACTGAGCCACCTACGCACCTCGGGATATCTATTTTCAAGTAAAAAAGCAAGTAGCAGAGTAATGTACATACTACGATGCCATTTAAAAAACAACAACAACAAACAAAACCTCATAAATAATATGTATGTTTAAAAAAGGATGGAGAAAGTTATGAAAGTATATACCTCAGGGTGTGGAATGGAAGGAGAATCTGAAGGACGGTTACTCACTCTTTCTTTAAGCATGTTTGGACTGTTTCACTTTTTAAATTGTATATGTAATTTTTGTGAATTTTAATGTGAATTTAAATTTCAATTTTTTTAAATTAAAAATTATTAATTTAAAATCTAAAATTTTAATGTGAATTTTTTAAAAACTAAAGACATTTAAAAAATAATTTTGCTTGCTTAGGGAACCAATTGTTATAAGTCAGTTTGACTACAGCACAGTGATTGGAAAGGAAGAAGTTGGATTGAGAATGGTGTGTGTGTGTGGGGGGGTGCCTGGGTGGCTCAGTGGGTTAAAGCCTCTGCCTTTGGCTCAGGTCATGATCCCAGGGTCCTGGGATGGAGCCTCATGTTAGGCTCTCTGCTCTGTAGGGAGCCTGTTTCCTCCTCTCTCTGGCTGCCTCTCTGCCTACTTGTGATCTCTGTCTGTCAAATAAATAAATAAAATCTTAAAAAAAAAAAATGGTGTCAGGGTACACATTATAAAGGACTAACACATTTCAGCTCTATTCAGGAATCTCTTGTGTTTAAGAAAGTGACCTAATTTTTTTAAGATTTATGTATTCATTTGGGGGGAGGGGCCAAGGGAGAAAGAGTGTTAAGCCAATTCACACTGAGCACAGAGCCCCACACAAGGCTTAACACAACCTAAATAAAGATCAAGATCCAAATGAGGAGAAAGGGGAACCCTCCTGCACTGTTGGTGGGAATGCAAGCTGGTGCAGCCACTCTGGAAAACAGCATGGAGGTTCCTCAAAAAGTTGAAAATAGAGCTACCCTACAACCCAATAATCACACTACTGGGTATTTACCCTAAAGATGCAAATATAGTGATCCCAAGGGACATGTGCACCCAAATGTTTATAGCACACAATAGCCAAACTACGGAAAGAACCTAGATGTCCATCAACAGATGAATGGATAAAGATATACAATGGAATACTATGCATCCATCAAAAGAAATGAAATCTTGCCATTTGCGACGACGTGGATGGAAGGCTATTATGCTAAGTGAAATAAATCAATCAGAGAAAGACAACTATCATATGATCTCCCAGATATGAGGAATTTGAGAGGCAAAGTGGGGGATTTGGGGAATAGGGAAGGAAAAAAATGAAACAAGATGGGATCGGGAGGGAGACAAACCATAAGAGACTCTTAATCTCACAAAACAAACTGAGGGCTGCGGCAGGAGGGGTAGGGAGAGGGGGGTGGGATTATGGACACTGGGGAGGGTAGGCGCTATGGTGAGTGCTGTGAAGTGTGTAAACCTAATGATTCACAGACCTGTACTCCTGGGGCAAATAATACATTGTATGTTAATTTAAAAAATTAAAAATAAATAAATAAAAGGGGGAAAAAAAAGACCCAAGCTGAAACCAAGAGCCCAACGTTGATCCGACTGCCCCACCCAAGAGTCCCTAAGAAAATTACCCAATAAGAAATGTAAATTTAAAAAGTAATAGCATTTTGGAATAGGAGTAAGATATTTTGGAGGTGTCCATATCACAGTTATTTTTTTTTTTAAGATTTTATTTATTTATTTGACAGAGAGAGATCACAAGTAGACAGAGAGGCTGGCAGAGAGAGAGGAAGAAGCAGGCTCCCCACTGAGCAGAGAGCCCGATGCGGGGCTCTATCTCAGGACCCTGGGATCATGACCTGAGACAAAGGCAGAGACTTTAACCCACTGAGCCACCCAGGTGCCCCTCACATAGTTATTTTAAAAATCCCAGCAAGAAGAGAAAAGAGAAACATGGGAATAGTGTTTTTCAAACTACTGGTCACAATATATACCGGGCCTTCAAATGACTTGAATGAATTACTATGAACATTTTTGAAAAATGAAACAGAATATAAAATATCAGAGGGCATCACTCCTAATAAGTGAAGGGTTCCTCTAGAGATGTTTTTCAGGCATATAGCATTCATTCATACATACAAACTGTGATGAAAAAGGATTTCTAGCTGGGGGTTGCCATTAAATACATTTAAGGCCAGTTTAATACTTTTAAAGGTAAAACTGACAGAACACATCAATTGATAGATTGCAAACTAAAGGACAAAAGAATTGAACAATGTTAAAGTCCAGAAGTTTAAAATGAAATGCAAATGAAATTTTAAAACAAAAGGATAACATACTTCCTCTTACTTTACAGAGTCATGGCCACCTCCAGGATCCCACCTCTTTGTTAAAGTCCAGTCCAAGATGCCTGAACAAAGTGAGGATGCAGGCCTATTCTTACCAATAAAAGTGGTAGATAGGAGCCAACATGTTACTTATAAGGCATTCTAGGAAGGCAAATGATCATCTATAGGCCCCCCTCTTCCGGGTCCTGAGATTCTATCATTATTCTCTTCATTTTTAAAAATCATTATTTATTCGAAGCCAGATCTTTGTTGTGGTGGTTGTATTATTTTGTTTTTTGTTTTTTGGGGTATTTTTTGTTTTGTTTTTCTTCAACAAGAAAGCCACTTAGAACAATGGTTCCTTGGGGTGCCTGGGTGGCTCAATCAGTTAAGTATAGAGTCTTGGTTTTGGCTTAGGTCTTGCTTTCAGGGTTGTGAGATCAAGCCCTGAGTCAGGCTCCATGCTCAGCGGGGAGTCTGCTTGAGAATCTCTTTCCCCCTCCCTCTGACCTTCAATCCCTGCCCTCTCTCTCTCTCTAATAAATAAATAAATAAATAATTTTTTTAAAAAAGAAGAATAGTTCCTGAAGCCATCCCCATTCTCATCACCACTCTCTCCTCTTTTCTCTTCCCCTTTCCATTCCTCTCCCTTCCCCTCCCCTCTCCAATCCTTTGCAGGGTACCAATCTCTCTAACACATAGAATGGCGACCAGAGTTAAAGACTGGATCCCACCCTTCTTTGAGCCACCCACTGCTCTCAGTACAGCCTCTTACAAGATTGGTATTTATACTTCATTCCTTTACTAGTTCACACGGTGGTCTTTCTCTTCTAGCACATAAGCATATTATGTTCTCACATGTAGGGTAAGTTTTGTGTTTAACTTGTCTGCATTTCCTCTGCACCCAGTACTATGTCTGCTACATGACAGGCGAATGTTTGGAATGGGTGAGTAAATTAATACACGCTGAGCCATTTGCTGAGTTCTAACTGCATTATCTTACAGACCTTTGCTTCATAAGTGTCCATCTTTCTTGGACCTTAAACTTCTACCCTCTGAGTCTTTTGCCTAATTATTCAACACACACATACAAACTTTCCAAATAGCCATTACAAAGGGTAAAAAAAGAACAAAACTTCTCTCAGAATTTTAAGCTATTTCTTTCCTTCTTATCACAGCTAAACTTTCTGGAAAAGTAGTCAAATTTTGCTACTACCCCCTTTCCAACCTGCATTCACTGCTCAACTCTTAAATTGTGGCTTTAGTGCTAACTACAATTCCTAGGAAAATACAGTCAACAGAGGGACATATTAAAACAAGCATAGGAATGCAATCAGCAAAGTTCAGAATGTGGCAAGCTCTACAGAACAAATGGCTCAATTTAGCCATAAATGAAGAGAAAGAGGTAAATGTACACATAGATTTTTAAAATATTAAAAAATCTTAATTCATAGACCTTTTTGGACTCAAGCTTTTAAAAAGTGATATATGACATTTATTCTGAATTGTGGAAAACAGCAATTATATAAATAGTATTAAGTGGGTATTTAATGATACAAATAAATAATTATTTATTGATTTTAGGTGCAATAACAGTAAGATAATTGTAAAATTTTTTAATAACCTTATCTGTTAATGATACATGCTGAAATATTTATGGATAAAATAATATGGCATCTGATATGTGTTCCAAAACATACAAGAGATAGAATCTTATGTAAAACAAGGCCATGAGTTGATCACTGTTAAATCTGAGTAATGAACATATAGGTTTATCCTATTATATTTTAAATATTCTATAATAAAAAGTTAAAAAGAAACAGGGCTTCAATTCCAACATCCTACTTAAACTGCTTTGGGCATAGTCATCAACAAACAAAATGGCCAACTTCATGAGCATCTTTTCAAGTTATTAACATGATTCCTGTTGCACCTGACCTTGTTACCTAATCCCTATATCCTGGCAGTCTCACAGTTGATTTCAAGGTCTCTTCCCTCCTCATTCATCTCTACCTTCACTCTCCTAATCACAAAGTCTGGTGGGAATACTTCTTGGGGACCGATGCTAGGGCAGGGGATTCCAGGACTAAATTAAGACGGTGACAGGAATTTGTGCAAAGCAGTAGAGTCGGGTTGAGAACACTGAATCATAGTTCAAAACCAATGTTACAGGTAAAAGAACTATAGTTTAATTCTACAGGATGAGATAGGACCAAAATGTTGCAAAGGCAGGAGTTTAGAGGTTAGAAGTAGAATAGAATCAAAGATAAGCAAAAAGCCAAAGAGATTATCTTTAAAATGCTAATGAAAGTGTATTCTGGAGCTCCATTCTTAAGAGTCTCCAGCATGGTGGTGGTGATGACAGCCCCAGGTGTTACCTTGGGCCAGCAGCCTGCCACTCTGACCAGAACTGCTCAGCCTCCAGCATTAGCAACTCCGATTGCCTCTGGATATTCAGCAAGCATTTGAGTGCCTTCCATATGCTCAGTATATTATCCCAGCTCTGCTTCTCATTTTACTTTATACCAATTGTTCTTAACCATTTTGGGGTCATGAACTCCTATGAGAATCCAATGAAAGGCACGGGCCATTTCCCTGGGATAAAATGCCCATAAACACCTATGCACAAAATTTGGTATGCTCTATATTTTATTACATCAGAAATTTACTTCAAATGTGCAGTCATAAAACAATTGTCATGTCACAAATAAAAAATAACCATTTTTATTATACGAAGAAAAAATGCATATTGTATATGCCAAATAAAAAGTAACCTGTGTTCAAAAGTAAATCCTAATGCTGTCATTTAGCTTGACAGCAATGCTGTAGTCGTAGTATGTTCATGATCGGGTATATTTGTGTCATCTTCAGCTACTCAACTGACTTTGTAATAACTAGTACTAAAGATCTTGCTTCTAAAGGTGTGAAGCCAGGAAAGAATCATTTCACTTTGTTTACTCTGTTAGTCGAGGGCGTCACAAGCTGGGTTTCCTAGAAAGCACAATCAGTGATAATCAGCACACAGTTTATCTATGAAGGAGCACTGCTGGGATCAATACTGTGGGAAGGTAGGGAGGATGGGCAGAGAAAGAGGCTGAATGCAGGGCACCCACCTGGCTGGCCTTCCAGGTGGGAAGGTGTTTCAGAGTTATCCTGACTTGAGATCAGATGCTGTGCCACTAGCAAATCAATTAGTCCTTGGAGGCAGGCTGTCCCAGGAAGGGTGTGACCTCCCTCAGGTGAGACTATGCTTTTCAGCTAAGGCAATCCCTTGAAGAAATCCCTAGAGGAAAGCTAACAGTTGAGAAGCATCTTGGAACAGCAGTCCCAGAGACTAGGGAATACTGGCCTTTATACCTGAAGCGGGATCTGGGCAGCACATGACAGTGTCCACTACAGGAAATATCAGAATTCTCTGAGACTCTGAACTGAATTCTTGTTCCAGATTTCCTCTGTCCCCAAGTGTACACTGCTATCTTTGCAAGGTGTGCAGTCTTTCAGACACGTTTTCCCAGGACTAGAAATTTCACACTAAAACCCACCTGCAATCCCCTCCTCCTCAGAGGCACTAGTGAGCCAAAACAGTTTTTTCAGTCTGTATAGTAAAAGTTACTTCAGGTTGTTAAATAAAAATATTTACCTCAAACATACATGTCACCATTTTCCACAAAGTAAGCCAAGCTGTGTTGAAGCTTTGTCTGGTCAAATAATTCTGAGAGGAGCTGCCTTTTTCATTCAGAGAAAATAGAATATTCATTTTATGGCTAAGGGCTTCAAAGCCTTGATCTTTAGAATACCTGCAAACTTCAGGTATTGCGGTATTCAAAAGCATCAGGGGAAAACCCTTATGTTGTTTTTTCCTTTATGAATTAAACTTCTGGAGAAGATACTGATTTAAATCTGTAGCTCTAATCAAGTTCGTGACTTTCACGTCAGATGATTTATTAGAAAATTCTTCATTAAAACAACAAAATCTGGCATGTTCTGGGGCATTGCAGGAATCCACTTATTTGTAAATCAATTTTTTTGTCACCAAAACATATGAAATAGAATATTTTTTGATAGCATCAGTCTGCAGATAGCCAAACAAAACCAGAGACCCTGGGCGCTCTGATAGGCGTCATACGTCTAACCTGAAGGGAATTCAGTAAATGTCAGTCATTCTTTCACAGGTTACTTGGTTTTCTTCCTCTGTTTCTTTGACCATTTCCACAACACTTAATATTTGCTACTTCTGTTTGGACACAATGCAATCAACTTTAGCGTAGCAACGACAAAACTGATAATTACTGAGGGTCTTCCATACATAATCTAATTGTATCATCTCTGTTCATTCTCATGATAACTGAATGGAGTAAGTCCTACTATTATTTCAATTTTAGGGATTCTCCTTTCTAGAGAGGAGAAAATTGATACCTAACTATGTTAAATAGTGAGCCTAACTACACAGAACTAGCAGGTAGGAAGCTTGGATTCAAAGACACTCAGGTTTTAGACTTCAACGTTTGCCCTCTTAACTATACCACACGGGGTTTCAAGCATCTTTCGGGGACCAATGTTAGTTTGGGAGTCATCCCAACATTTTAAAATTGGGCCTTCCCCTCATCAGGGAATTCTGTCTTGCTTGGTTTGCTCTCAGGGGGACGCACACCAGCTGCTGCTTTAGTTCTGTCAGCTTCATGTATCCATAGAGAGGCGGTGCCCACAAAGTGCTGGGGCTCCTTGTCGCAGGTTTAGCAATGAAAGTGGAAGGAAAGATAGCTGAGCTCGGTCTTATTTCACTGACATTTTTCCATTAAAGCCGAAGCCAATGTAAACAAAGCCAAACTTCTATCCTCATAATAGCAGGATCTTTTATTTAATCCTTATACAGAAGAAGCTATGCTTGATATCATAATGTGGGGTAATGACAGATACCCATTGCTTGAGTATATACATTGGATACCTGTTTGGAATGCATGGGACCTATTCTCCGCTCATCTCCACTCATTCTTGCCTCAGGAGGCGGATCTCTACAGATTACGTCACCCAAGCTCCCATGCTGACAGGCGATAGGCTTCAAACTGGACTCAACCAACAGGAAGCAGCAAGAAGGGGATCAGAGAGCAGGAGGAGCTGCTCCCTCCTGCTTTGTGCCTGGTTCTGTCAGGGGCAGCAGCCCTAGGAGGCATTCTTCAAAGCACCAGCGTACTTTTGGGGCATCCCAATGTTTCCAGCTTCCCGCTCTCTCATCTGTGGAGATAGTTTCTTTATCAAATGTTCTTTCTTTAAAAAAAAAATATTTTATTTATTTGACAGAGAGAGAGAGATCACAAGTCGGTAGAGAGGCAGGCAGAGAGAGAGGGAAGCAGGCTTTTTGCTGAGCGGAGGCCATGACTTGAACCAAAGGCAGAGGCTCAACCCACTGAGCCACCCAGGTGCCCTATCAAATGCTCTTAAGTTGTGTCATCTGAGGGGAATTCTATCTTCTACTGGGACTCTGATCCAGAGTAAAAGAATACAATGATACTGTCTATAATAAAAATATTGCTGACATAAAGAAAAGTAATTTTTTAAATAATAATAAGAAAATAATCATTTGGGAGGCCTAATTCATAACCTCTTTAAAACCCACTTTTGTGAAGTGAAAAATTCTGCTCTATCCAAGCTTCCTGGGTGATCTACATCCCTTCTCATGATTTCAAGTGTCATCTATGATTTTGTACTCAAAGTGTGGTCCTCTGACTGGCAATCTTAGCATCATCTGAGATGTTATTAGAGATGCAATATCTCAGGTACATGCAAGACCTACTGAACCAACAGCTGTATTTTAACATGTTCGTGGTTATTTGTAGTCATATAAAAATGTGAAAAGCACTAGACAAGCATTGTGAGTCCAAATTTTATATCTTTAGTCCTGTGCCTCTCGAGCTGGGGGTGAATTTTTTGTTCCTCAGGAGGGATTTGTTATTGCTTAGAGACATTTCTGGTTGTCACAGTTGGGAAGCGCTATTGGCATCAGGTTGGTAGACATCAGGGATGCTGCTAAACCATCTACAATGTGCCAGACAGCCCTCTATGACAAAGAACTATCCAGCCCAAATGGCCAACAATGTTGAGGTTCAGAAACTCTGCTTTACTCTACCTCCTTGACCCGTATTTTTGACTGTCTAAAAGATATCTCTATCTTGATATCTAGATAAATCACATTCTTTACTAATCACCATCATCCCTCCCAGACCTAAATCAGCCTCTAAGTCTATACCACTGCTCTCCTAAGCTAGAAAAAAGTCAGGACTGTTGGGTGACTCAGTCAGTTAGGCGTCTGCCTTCGGCTCAGGTCATGATCCTGCAGTCCTGGGATCAAGCCTTGTATCAGGCTCCTTGCTCAGCGGGGAGCCTGCTTCTCACTGCCTGCTGCTCCCCCTGCTTGTGCTTGCTCTCTCTCTCTCCCTGACAAATAAATAAAATATTTAAGAAAAGAGAAAACAGAATGTCATCCTGAATGCCGCACTTTACCTCAGCCATTGCTCACAAAATCTCATCACCTCTACTTCCTCTGGTACCACAACCATGAAACCGCCATCATTTTCACCTCTTCTACTACGGTAGCCTTTTAGTTAAGTTCTCTACCTCTTAGCTCTCTTCAGGCAAGTCTGCTCTTTACAGTGTTACCCAAGTCACTTCCCTAAGGACAAATGTCTTCTTCATTTTGCTACCTGGAAAGTTATTCTGGTCCCCAGCATTTAGTGTCAGAGTTGCAAAATAGCATCTCTTGGATATGATTAATTTCAATCGCACTGATTTTTTTAAATTGGGAAATTTCATATAAAATTTTGCTTTTTTCCATTTCTTTTAAAAAATTAGAAAGGATATTAACCTGGAATGCGGAGTCTCATATAAACTGTTTTTGTTACTCTCTTTTGATACAAGTCATGAGCTCTTTGGTTTTTCCCTAGTTTCCCTCGTATCTGAATCTAATTTCTGCCTCGGCCCCATAGGCACTTTGACTTCCAGAATAACATCTACAAGTCTTACATTTGATTTATAATGCTGGTGACCCAAACTGGTCTTAATTTATCTCTCTCTCCATCCTCTCCCCTCCCCATATAAAAGCGCTCTCTAAAAAAACTGCACTGCCATGAATACTCAAACATATATATTATCTCAGAAAACTGGATAAATTATTTTCATCTATTTGGCAAATATTCATTGAATACCTACCCTACTATATGCCAGTTATTCTAGGTGTAGGGGATACAGAAGAATGCAACATAAAGACAAAGTGCCTTCTTTCATGAAACTTCTCCTGATAGCAGAGGCAAACAAAACAAATACATAAGTCGTAAGTCGTATGGTGAGGATTGGTGTGAAGACAAAGGAAGCAGGGATGAATGCCCAGAGCAAAGGTGGCAGGGGGCGGGGGGGCTGTTTATACCACAGACTCAGGGAAGGCCTCCGTGAAAGATAGTTTGGGCATGGGGCGCCTGGGTGGCTCAGTGGGTTAAGCCTCTGCCTTCGGCTCAGGTCATGATCCCAGGGGCCTGGGATCGAGTCCCGCATTGGGCTCTCTGCTCAGCAGGGAGCCTGCTTCTCCTCATCTCTCCCTCTGTCTGTCTCTCTGCCTATTTGTGATCTCTCTCTCTGTCAAATAAATAAATAAAATCTTTAAAAAAAAAAAAAAGATAGTTTGGGCAGAGGGTGGGAGTAAGTGGGAAAGCAGGCTATGGAGATGTCTGGGGAAGAGCAGGTGAGGAAGTCTAGAGGTAAGAATATGCTTCAGGTATCTGAGAACATGTACAGTTATTGCTGGTATTTGTCATCATTATCTCCACGTTAAAATATTGAGAATAGTTTCCTATATGTAGGAATATCAATTTCACATATATGCATTATATATTATACATATAATACTATATATGCTATAATTTTAAATTAGTTATAGTTTTAAAATCATATGCTTCCTACCACCTTGACTTAAGATACAGCACAAATTATACCAGAAGAATAATTAATTACATATGGATGAAACTTGATAGGAAGACATATGCTGCAAATTGACATGCATTATCTATGCATTCACTAAAAATTCTACACCTCCATTATAAAAAAAATATGTTCTGTCTTTGAGACATTTAATTTTCTTTTACTGTTCAACATAATTTCAGGTCTTAGATTTGCTTCAGTTGAGGGTGGGGGTAGAAGCCAATGGTTGAAAAGGTTGGCTATGGTTTCCAAACTGTTGCAGCTGGGAGATGGTTACCCTGGTGGTTCATTTCATCATTTTTGCATATTTTGAAATTTTTCATAAAAATTTCTAAAATCACCATTTAAAATATTACTAATATTAACATTTCAATATAGGATTATTTAAAAACTATATGATTTAAATGCATACCTTACTAGTACCAAAATTATTCCTATATGTAAAACTTAAGTTATATTTGATATATTTGTTAAGTGCGTATTAATGGAAAGATCCTCTAAGATGGACTACAAACTCTATTACAAAGATTTACAAAACCTGGAACTCTCGAACACTAAAATACCTGAGAGCAATTCTCTTGTCTATTTTTCATAGTAATTTTAATCCTTATTATAGTACCTTTTAAGAGGGCTAAATAATTATCCCCATTAAGGTCTGCTAGATACAGTATCCCAAATGTACTTAATAAATTGCACCTTCCTTGAAAAGAAAAGGTGATGGATTGAAAAATGTTTAGCTCAACCATGCATAATTGATAGGTTCCCTAGTGCAAATAAGTGTCTAATAAATAATTAAATTTAATCTCATTATAAGAGTTTTCATAATGGGATAATTTAATTAAATGAAAGCCAAAAGGGTTTCTAAGGGTTGAAAGATGCTAATGTTGCTATATTTGGCTAATGGTCTGGGGATACTATAGTGAAGAAAGTAATTCACAGGGGTGCATGCATTATTTAATGAATCCCTCTGAGATGGAAGAAAGGACAGATCAATGATAACTTGTCATTTTATCATTGCTTACAAAGCACATTTAAACAACCTAGGATATGTTAAAGGTAGAAAACATGCAAAAAATTAAGAAGTCTTTTAAAAGACAAAGTGACTACTTTTAAAATATTGCACTGGAAATGCTTATTAAAACATACATTTTTCTAGGTGCCATTATGTCTACTTTTTATCTATTGCTAAAATGAAAATAAATAAAATCTCATAAGCTGCTGTCCAGTCAGGTCAGATCTGGCTCTAAGTGAAAGTAATAATGGATACAGCATGTCTATCTGATACTAAAAAATTGATAGCTGAGTCATGAGGGACCCATTAACAAGCTTTTTGAGTGAGCAGAGTTTTGTGCTTCAAGTCTCCAGAAGCACTTAGCTGAACTAGAATAGTAGAATTGTAGTCTAAGTAGTTCTCTCCGTTACAGGTGATCAGTTATGAATTAACCTGAATGAGAAAAGACATCAGTCTTCTATCAAATACTGTTTTTAAAGGCATCATTTTGTGAGATGTAAAGGTGAAATCACCACAAAATTGGAGCCGGTTGTTCCAGACAGGTTTTTTGGTTTTTTTTTTCCCCTGCCAATAACACAGCAAATAACAATGCATAGACCATGCATATGCTCAATTTTTTCTAAAAGTTAAATGTAACTTCTTGCGATGACTGTGTCCAAATTGGCATTTAAAACAGCACAGAACCAACCCCGCTGGCTTCAGAGTAGGGGTCTATGTATTTGGACAATGGTCCATCTCCTGAAATCTGAGTCGTGGGGCTCTCTGAGCCCTGGAAAACAGGCACCTTGTTTACAGGGAAACTCCTTGTTTTCATTGGGGATAAGGAGATGGATGAGTAGTGGTCGCTGCTTCAGTCCCCAAGGATGATCAATCAATTCCTTTATTGTTGGTGTGGTTGCAATGAATCCCATTGAAACGTTGACAAATCTTTCTCCTGGATGGGAATTTATCACAGAATTACAGACGAAAGGACGTCAGACATCTCCTAGTCACACTGCTGCATTTTCCGATGAGGAAACTTAAGGCCAACAGAGGTGACTTGTCCAAGGCTATCCAACTGGTAAATGGCAAAACTAAGTAAAAAATCCAGGTTTTCTGAGTGCCAGTGTAAGTTTTGTTTTGGTTTTTTTGACTACACCACTTGCCGAAAAAATTTTCTTAATGATGGTGATAGTAATAGTCCGTGTTTCTTAAAATTTATACCCACCACTACAAGCTTGTGTGTGTGTATGTGTGTGTGTGTGTGTGTGTGTGTGATGGAAAGGGGCAATTTTGGATGGCAAAATCCTAAAAAGTTGAGGAAATTAATGCCTTAGCTCTTTGAACAGCTGTGTGCTGGTGATGGCAGTCAGCGACGGGTTACACAAATACAGTGAACTGGCTTCTCCGGCACCTCCAACTTCTTCCTATCCCTCTAACCTTCAGTTAAGGCATATGGGATGTACGGGGCCCCTGGGTGGCTCAATGGGTTTAGCCTCTGCCTTTGGCTCAGGTCATGATCTCAGGGTCCTGAGATCAAGCCCCGCATCGGGCTCTCTGCTCGGCGGGGAGCCTGCTTCCCCACCTCTCTCTGTCTGTTGCTCTGCCTACTTGTGGTCTCTCTCTCTCTCTGTCAAATAAACAAAATATTAAAAAAAAAAAAAGACATGGGATATATAAAGTGTACCTGAGAGTGAACTAATGTGCTCTCAAAAGCCGCTATTGCTGCACCTGTGAAATGAACAGTGGGTTATGTCGTCCATGTGAGTACATGTGTGCAGAGTGTGGTGGACAACAAGTGCCACATGGGGCAGAAACTAGTCTAAGATTTGAAAAATACTGGCCTCCATGTTGTGGGGGTGTTGGGTGGAACCAAGACAAGGATTTACCCAGATTATCAATTTTTAAAGGAGATAAATTTTCTGTAGTGATTAGATAACTCCTTTCTGTTGTCTGGGTTCACTTAATGTAAAGATGAGGATTTTCGATCTGGAAACTTTTTTATGTAATAAAGACTTTTTTTAGAATGACTGAAAAAGAATGGTTACTTTGCTTTGAGAAGGAAGCTTTCCAATTTGACTTTGTTCTGTTTACAAAGAAGCCAGTGATAATCCGGTGCGATTTTGAGGGTGAAAGGCAGAATATGTCTAGAACAACTTTTCTAATCCATTCTCCCCCTGAAGACACTGAGGGACTGATTTATTCTCTAGGGTTACTGTCTCTCCAAAACTACTAAATTGATTATTGGTCTTTGGGAATAGGGGTATCCAGGTGGCGGGATATTTGCTTCTGTTGTTTCTTAGGCATGGAAAATACAAGGCCTTAGGCAGACTCACTCCTAATCCATTCATAATTAGAGTTTTGTCTTTGACTGGGGGCTTCAGTGCATTCTCAGGGAAGGAACTGATACAGACACCTACCTTAACTAGAAATAATAGTATAAACATGTTTAGTCTCATTTTACACATGGATACTCTAAACTTAGAGACCTACAGAAACATTACAGTTTGTAATTTTTTCCCTTTACTGTAAGATGCTATAGACTACTGTTTTTCAGAAAGGGCTTATCTTTTCATATTGTGGTTGGGGAATGGTACCAATCCAAAAGTTTAGATCTCTTACAGGACAAACCTGAATTGACAAAAATATTCTTAAAGACTGGATTCAAACAGTGACAAGAGCACATTGTTTTAAACATCTGAAATAATTTCCCCCAATATCAACAGTACAAATAGGATTGTCCCTCATTTCAATGTACCTCATTAGAGTGTTGCTTTCATGACTGTTCCTGATATGTTTTTATTTTTATATTATCTGATCCAGCCCATTCTACTAGAATGTTATTTGATTTTATTCTTCAAATTTGCAAGAGAAGTCTATAACTCATTTTATTTCTTTAGGATATCCAAATAATAATAATAATTTTCAACAAATTTCATTGTCTTCCTTGTTTTGGTTAACTCCATTTTCCTTGTTGTAGATTTTATCTGTGCATATAGGATTAGTGGTCAATGATAGGCAAAGTAAGGAAAGGAACAAAAGTCTCCTTTGGTTTCATTCCTTTTGATTGAATTGAATTGAATTTGGATTCCTTCCTTTTGATTTCTTTCAAAGTGTTCCAAATATACAATATCACTATTTGAAAATATCTAATAGGGGCACCTGGGTGGCTCAGTGGGTTAAAGCTTCTGGCTTTGGCTCAGGTCATGGTCCCAGGGTTCTGGGATCAAGCCCGCATCGGGCTCTCTGCTCAGCAGGGAACAGGCTTCCTTTTCTCTCTCTCTGCCTGCTTCTCTTCCTACTTGTGATCTCTGCCAAATAAATAAATAAAATCTTAAAAAAAAAAAAGAAAATGTCTAATAAAATTATCTTGATTTTCCCCTGTATGTATACATTGTTTTGGTGTTTTGTTTTGTTTTGTTTTACATAAAATAGCCAACAACAAACTATAGAAGGCTCTTGATTCAAAGACATGCACTCCTAAACACGTCTATAGCACAAGTTTTTCCAGAAGCAAAACCTGAAAGCAATTGAGATACTGCTCTTGAGTAACAGTTTAGGATCATTTTCTAGCTAAGTGAACTGTTTTGACTTTGCTCCCCTATCTTTTGCCAGTGCTTACTTCTATTTCTTTCGTAAACTTCAGCTGATGTTAAGCAACAGCTCCATATATTTAGAAAAAGGCCTCCTTATAGAAGGTGCAAGCTTCTTGCTGTTTTTAAATATAAAACAAAAAGTTTGATGAAAGTAGCTGAAAGACACTCACCACCTGCTTGTTAGAAATGCTTTCTAAGCACCACCTATTCCAGGGCCAGTGATTTTTCCGTAACACAATGTTACCAAGGAAATATGCTTATATTGTATATGATATATTTCTATGAAGATGTAAGTTTCTCCAAATCCAAGACTCACCTTAGGACAATGTGCAGCCCATCTGAATAAAAATTTATTAGAAATATTCTTATTGGGAACATGTATTTCAGTAAGATGGCAGAACTGGCAAATGTCATCTTATCTGCACAGGAAACGTATATGTTTGTGGTCCGTACATTTTTTTTCTCAGCCTTATGTGATCGATGCTTCTTCCCCTTGAACTTTCTGCCTGCTAGGGTTTTCATTTTAATTAGTAAAAGGTAAGTAGTTTTCTGAGACATTCCAGGTGTCTGCCCTCACCCTGGCTTGAGGGATGGTTTCCTCCAGCCCGCCAGGTCAGCCATGCCTTCCGAGCCTGTTGACTGGAGCAGTGACATAGGCTTCTAGAAGGAACTGTCACCAAACTCTTTTTTTTTTTGTTTTAAGATTTTATTCATTTATTTGACAGACAGAAATCACAAGTAGGCAGAGAAGCAGACAGAGAGGAGGGGAGCAGGCCCCCTGCTGAGCAGAGAGCCCAATGCGGGGCTTGATCCCAGTACCCTAGGATCACGACCTGAGCTGAAGGCAGAGGCTTAACCCACTGAGGCACTCAGGCGCCCCTGTCACCAAACTCTTAAAGAAAACCTTGTAGAACTCTGTGGGGCAGAGGGGCCAGTTTCTCAAGTAATTTTCTATAGTTTCTAGGGGAATGCATACTTAAAAAAAATTCTTGACCAAGCAGAGGTTAAGAAAGCAAGTAACTTTTGAAACAGTAAAATACAAATTATAAAAACAAGACATGCTAATAAATTGTACACATCTAAAAAAGATGCTATCTTTATTTTTCAATAAGCATATAAAATGTTCACATAATAATAATAATAATTTTTAATTTTTCTGCTTTGCACAACACACACACACAGACACACACACACGATGGGAAAATTATATTCTGTATACAACTGATTAGTGGGGAAATGCCCCTCACTGAAGGAGCTTAACATCCACAAATACTAATTCCTTTCCATATTTGGATATTTTTAGATCATACAAGGGTCTTGTCTTTAAAAAATGAGTTCTCCATTAAATCTTTAATGTATCTCTCTGTGTGTGTCTGTGTGTGTCTGTGTAGGAAAGTGGTCTTGTTGCTTCGGTATCACTGGAATCTAGTCTTAGTATTGTAACTTTAAACAAGCATGCCGGCTAGAATAGGCTGAGAGAAGTGCTATGTTCCAGGGATTTGGCAGACAAGCCAGTACTGATATGAGGCACTGCCAGTGATGGGCAAATAATCTAAAAGGGGAGTTTGGACAAACAGCTCCAGGCTAGATGTCCAAAGACCCAGGAGGATAGAAAAGGTGAAAAGGTCCTGATTAAAGCCAAATAGACCTCATAAGATTGAATCTGATGATACAACTTCATGATTGCTTTGCTGGGCTGTTTGGAGTAGGGGAGTGAGACTAAGGAAGGAAATATATCATCCATTTTGGTTAATACTTCACAATGTTGAATCATAACAAAAGCGTGCATTTAAAGTTAATCAAATAATTTAGTATTGCCTAAACTTAAATTAGGTAACTTCCTAATTTAATCATAGGGTGTAAAACATAGCTGTTAATAATGGGATTGTGTCATTTTTAAGAGAACTTTTCGTTGCAATCTGTTCATTCTCATGTGGAGACAGTAACAAGACAAGTAGCCTGAACATTTACATATGAAGCATCTTTGGATTGTAAGAGCTAAGCACGGAAAGGAATGGCAGCTGGATGGCAGGATAGTGGATGAACAAGATGTACTGATGTACAAGAGTTACCATTTGCCAATGATCTTGCCAAGGAAATCTCACTGGAATTTGGATGAAAGGAAGAGTTTGGGGACTGGGAAGGATGAGATGTGCAAATAACCACCAACACGGGACACTAGAGATCTATTCTTCCTTACCTCCTAGATTTCCCAGCACACCCCCCACCCCGCCAAATCCTGGTTAAACAACTAGGTCTGCAAAGTACCTAGTTGTTTACTCAAAAACAAAATATTCATAATCTAAAAGATCAATAACTTATGCCTTCTCCTTTATAGATTAGAAAATACTGATTCCCAAATCAAATATTCTTTAATATTGCAGTGGTTGGACCCCCCCTTTTCTTAAATTTTTATTTATTTATTTGAGAGAGAGAGAGCACACACAAACTGGGGGGAGTGGCAGAGGCAGAGGGAGAAGTAGACTCCCCGCTGAGCAAGGAGCCCGAAGCAGGACTCGATCGCAGGACCCTGAGATCATGACGTGAGCGGAAGGCAGATGCTTAACCGACTGAGAGAGCAAGGCACTCATGTAATGGTTGGACTCTTAATTATTTATTAGTTGTGGTTTATTTCTCTCAAATATGGAGTTGTTTTTAAGAAAACTTATTTTGGGAGGCACTAGGGTAATACAGTCAGTTGAGTGTCAGCCTCTTGGTTTTGGCTCAGGCGGAGATCTCAGTTTCATGGGACCAAGCCCCAGGTTGGGCTCCTTGCTCAGTGCAGAGCTGTCTTCAGATTCTCTTCCCCTCTTCCTCTCCCCCACCTACTCTTGCTCTCTCTTTCTCTCTTGCAAATGAATAAATAAAACTTCAAAAAAAAAAAAAAAGAGAGAAAAATTGTTTTTTGTGAATGACTGAAAATTCTATACTATTTACAACACTAAATTTATCTATGAACATTCCAGGAGAAAAGGAAACAAACAAGAAGGAAGAACACTCAGAATGAGAAATTTGAAGCCCTGACCTAGTATTTGCATGAAATGGATAGTATAGTAGTGTAAATTCTGATTACAACCTGAACAATGATATATGTGATTTCTAACAGTACTACTCCTGCTAGCTTTGAAGCACTATCTTTCCTATCCCTTCTTCAGTGTGATGTCAAAGAAACATCACATGTTTCTATGATGACATAGAAACGTCAAAGTGGTTTTGGAGCTATGATTTTTATCCTTTCGAAATATTGCAATTTTTTGTTTTTTGTTTTCTCCATTTCTTGTTGATACTGGGTTGGCCTTCATGCTGCTCAGATGGGTCTCCCTCTGCCTACAGGCAGCAGCTTGTGGCTATTTCCTGTCCTACACTGTTTGCTTGGCTTTTTGTATTGTCTCCCCTGCTGTTTAATGACCTGGCTCTACTTTTGTTTCATGGGTTTTCTTTTTAAATAATAAAGATTAAAAACAAGAGAGAATAAATTTCCCAGGCGTCAGACCAAGATACAGAAATAAAGAAATGCAGAACACTTAAGAAGATAACACCATTCAGAACAACTGATTTCAGTCTAAATTGTCTGTTTGAAGGGTACTGAATAAATCACCTACTTCTCTCATCTCCTTGTGGGCTAAGATTGTGTCTTCTCTTATACTTTCTATAATTCCTATAAAATCACTCATGGCTTAAAAAATAATAATATGTTAATACACTGGATCTAACCCCACCCGTCCCAATTTTTTTTTCTCCTTGTCTCTCTTTTTTTTTTTGCCTTCTATCATTGGAGTCTCTGGCACGTATGTGGTTACATACAATGCCAAGTGTAGTTCAAAATATATATGCCAAGAAAAGGGAGGAAGGAAGGGAGGGAGGAAGGAAGAAAAAAAAAAGAAAGGAAGAAAGGAAACACAACCAAAACCAAAAGCCTGGGAAACCCAGTGCTTCTCAAAGATTGTTAAAACTGGAGTAGTAATATAATTTATATTACTCTTAGGAAAGGGTCATGTGGGTGAGTCTGCATTGGCATTTGACCATGTTTCCATAGAATGAATCAGTTAAGATAGGATAATGAATTTTTGGCACACAGAAGAATGTACCACTGATTGATGGACTGAAATAGATTGCTACTGGGGAGGTGTGGATAAATATATTTCTATGTGGGGTGGTGTTAATAAAATGTATATAGTATAACATCAGTTGCTGCTCTGAAATATTAATACTAACTTATGCTGTTTTGTGGCAATGATGCATTTAAAAAAAAAAAAAAAAAAACCAATGCAAGGCCAGAATAAGATTTATGCAATAGTTAACAAAACTAAAACCATCTCATGAATTTAAATTGTACCAAACTTCCTTGGTATAGGAATCATTACTAATGCAAAATACACGAATAAAATCACACTTGATGACATACTTTCAAATGCTCATTTTTATCTAAATGTAGAAAAAACCTGGGAAATACTCTGTACAGAGCAACAAGAAATACACAAACTTTCCTAGAACAAGATCTTGCTGAAGCCAATTCTACCCCACTGGCTTGTCCAGTTACTTCAATCTGAATAAGAAACGCTGTTAAATTTAACAAAGAACATCTGTTTTTCATTTGAGGTGCATTCAAGTCTTCATTAAAGTGTCCTAACTGCTCTTTTCTTTTTCTATTTCACAATGACTTTCCTTTCTAATACTATTGCAAGTTCAGCATGTGACTTAAAAAATCTGAGCCATTGTGGCATTTCCTTTGAAAAAGGCCAGGAGAAACAAGGGGCGGGGGGCTGAAATCTCTAAGTTTAATAACATTTACTACCATTCACCTTTTCCATACTTCCTAGGGGTGTTTATTTTCTACAATTATTCAACTAGGTTTCACTGAACCTGAATACTCGAGAGGCCTTCACTCCTGTCTGCAGGGAGGCCCAGGAAAACTGAACTTGAAAGTGAGTTTTGGGTATTAGTCCCTTTGATGGAAATATTTGGTCACCTTCGATAGGAGGAGAAATCAGTTCTGAATAGCTGAAATGCCATGCCTCCGATGGCTTTGTTCTGCCAAAGTCATTTGAATATATAATTTATCCTGAATGTCAAAGTCATCATTTTTCAAACCTTTCCTTTGTTTTCTTGAAAGCATCAGCTCATTGAAATTAACAAAGGAATTTGGATTCTTATTTCCTTAAAAAAGCAGAAAATATTTTGGAGACTTATATGGGGAAGACCCAACAGATTTTAGCCAATAAATCTCATTGAAATATAACCAAAATGATTTTCATTTTAGTACATGATTAAAGATGTCTAATCATCTAAGTACCTGTTTAAGCTGACTTAGGGGAAAAAAGTATTTTTAAGCACATTTTGAGAATGTTGCCAAAACCATCTCTATGATAAAATTTTTGTATTTTAGATAATTTATTTATTTATTTATTTATTTTTAGATAATTTAGATCAAATGATAAGAATAATCAACATTGGTAAGCACCTGGTATTAAGAGAAAGGTAGGATTATCTTGTAACTGAAAAAGAAGCACAGAAATCATCAATCCCAGTAAGGAATAGAACTTTGTCAAGAACACTTATCTGAGATGATCAACTGTTCAAAATGTCATTAAATGGAAAAACAAAGTCTGACTTTGTAGGCTTTCAGTAACACTGGGCTCTCAGAAATATGTATAGATCGATGGAGGGAATGAGCCAAGAATGCATCATTTGATTTTGTGGAAAAGCAGCTTATGAATTTCCTGATAGGATTTCTGATTCTCCACCCAGTCTGTCCTTTTGGAATGATTTTTTTCTAGCTTTATTAAGATTTAATTGACATAAAATATTGTGTAAGGTTAAGGTGTAGCATGTAATGATTTGATACACATGCATACTGTAGATGGGATACTTTGGATAGAGAAGATGCTTCTCATATGTGAACCACTGCGACTCTATTATTCTTACTGAGATAAAGAAGTGAACTGTAAATAAGGCAGTTATTAATGCTTTCCAAGTTAAGTTTTTTTTTTTTAAAGATTTTATTTATTTATTTGACAGAGAGAAATCACAAGTAGTCGGAGAGGCAGACAGAGAGAGAGAGAGGGAAGCAGGCTCCCTGCTGAGCAGAGAGCCCGATGCGGGACTCGATCCCAGGACCCTGAGATCATGACCCGAGCAGAAGGCAGCGGCTTAACCCACTGAGCCATCCAGGTGCCCCCAAGTTAAGTTTTTTTAATCATTGGGACAAAAACCATACTGCAGTTTCATTTTGGCGTTATCGATATGATCAAATGTTCCATGGGAATCACTTACAAAAAGTGGATTGTAGGGGCACCTGGTGGCTCAGTGGTTAAGCCTCTGCCTTTGACTCAGGTCATGATCCCAGGGTCCTGGGATCGAGTCCTGCATCGGGCTCTCTGCTCAGCAGGGAGCCTGCTTCCCTCCTCTCTCTGCCTGCCTCTCTGCCTACTTGTGATCTCTCTTCCTCTGTCAAATAAATAAAATCTTAAAAAAAAAGAAGATTGTATATATTAAAATTAAAATGTTATATTGAATGTAATAACTAAAACACAAAAAGGATCATTAATTTTTGTAATTATTGCATGATTATATATAGAGAGAGGCTTTAAAATGCAAGTAAATTATTGCTAGTAAAAATTAAAAAAAAAAAAACCTATGAAGCAGTGCTTTATTGGTAAGCCTTGAGCCACTGTATAAATTTGAAAGAAATAAATATATTTTACTTAAAATTTATTAATCCTATAATAAAAGCTTTAATTCAGAGGTTTTGCCTTCTCTGAGGGGTCTAATAATAATTAACCTCTATCAAACAATTTATGTGCCAGCAACTCTGCTAAATCCTTTATGCTGTTTATTATCTCATTTGATTTTTCTTATCCCCGTAAGGGAGATATCATTTAGGATAATTTTTATCCACATGTTACAGCTGCAGGAGAGTGATGTCCAAAGAGGTTAGTACACTGTTCAGAGTCACACAAAAGTAGTCAGCAGAAGGGCTGGAAAGCTTAATTTGCAACCTGTTAACCAAACTTGAGTACAAGCTTATCCTGAGAGTCCAGGAGACAAAAGAATAAATTAGGTTAATGAATACTGAGAAACTATATTAAAATCTGGAAAAGGAAGGGAGATAAGAATAAGATGGAAAGCATGAATCAATACTGTTTGGAATAGTGCCCTGCATCATCATCTCTGATTTGGGCTAAGAACATCCAGTTGAGTCATGCCTAGAAATAACCTGTGGTAAATAATTGATTCCCTTAGAGGGAGGCTGGAGCCAGCCCATCTGGGATGCTGGCCAAGGGGTTGTTATCCCTGAAACCAACTGGGGCTGGAGCTGCAAAATTTCCTGAAGCAGCCAGAAATGGAGAAGCCAAAGGGTAGGAACAGAGTCCTTATAGAGTGCAAAGTCAAAAGCTACCTAAGTCACTTTAAGATCAAGCTCAAAAGGAGAGGTGGGAGTGTATATGGAACAGCCAAAAGAAGGATAATTAGAAATATACTGGAAGAGAATACGAACCCAGAAACAAAACCCCCAGAGTCTAAGAACATGGGGCAAGAGAACTTGGTTTTCATTAAGTATCCACTTAATGAAAAAAGCCATTACAGAGTCAATGTAGACACCCAAAAAACTTGAAGATATGAAAAGGACTTTTAGTCTAGCTTTCAAAGTTATGAATAGCTTAGGATGTAATGTCTAAGAAGTCCTCTCCCTAGTATTAACTCAGATACTAGACAAGAAAGCTATTAATACTATTTATTGTAAATGGATCATGTTTGCAGTTCTCTGTTAAGTGCAAAGACAAAGAAAAAGGAAATGAGATAAAGTCCTTGTTCCTTGGGTTTACATTGTTCCTTGAATTTACATTCTGATTGGGAGAGGGAGAATAATTTCCCTGCCTCCTTTCCTCCAAACTGTATCATCATTCAGTGAGCCTCTCTCACTTAACCTAAGAAGAGATCACATCAATTCATTCTTCCTTTCCAATGTTTCTTGAGCCCAATATTTCCTTTTGTTTTCCTTTTCCCACCACTCCAGTCTGGGCCCACAAGCCTAGTAACAATGAATGACTAGTTCCATGATATATCTACAGGCATTACTCCGCCAATCCCAATTTTTTAGAAAAATGTGCCAGGGTTAGTTAAGTAAAGGAAACACAAGCTAAACATAATTCAACAAGCATCTTTACTAAGGAAATGCTTGGGGCCTTTAAAATTGACTAATTCGCATTGTGTTTCTCTAAGAACACACAATATAACTCGTTTAACTACAAGTCCTTTCTTTTGGGGAAGTTTTTCTTTTGAGGAAATTCAGGACAACACTTTGGGCAGCATTAGCTTGTATGACTGAAATGGATTCCAAAGGCTATCTTCCCTACTCCCTTCCCCAAAACTATTGCACACATTTCTATCATATTGCTTTTCCAAAAATACTATTTTGGCTATATCCCCCACTTAATCACAACTCTCAGAGGCTCCTCTATGATGTTTTCGTGGCATCTGAATTTCATAACCTGTCCAGATATTTCCTCGCCACTCAACTGGTCTGATTTACTCGTATTTTCTAGATTTTGTCAGTCTCACACATCCCTGTGCTATCTGTATTGCATGGAGCACAATTCTAACTACTCCATTAGCCTTGGTCTGACAAACTTTTAAGGATTTGGCTTAAATATCAGCAGGGTTTCTCAAAGTTGTTTCTTTCTTTGAATGGTTGGCATATTTGTCTTTATAGACGACACACATTCTGTTTCCCTAAAGAGACCATAAGCTTCTCATGGTTAAGGAATATGTTTTGTTTAGTTTTACTTATTTGTATGCCTATGACCTGAAACAATGCTCTATTCAGAGATGTAAAAGATGGCGATAAAAGGAAAAGAATACCTAAAGCCAATGACATTTTAGAATCCAGCAAACTTTGCTTGCCCAATATCTGCTTAACAAGAAATCCAGATGCAGTGTGCATTTAGAGTGGCTTATCTAGAAAAGAAGGGCTTGTGGCCACCAGACATCCTTATGTGGCATTCATCAACAGGATGCCATATTAGTTTTCTAGAGCCACCATAACAAAATGCCATGAAGGGGTGGCTTAAACAATAGAAATCTATCTCACAGTTCTGGAGGCTGAGGGTTCAAGATCAAGGTGCCTATGATATCTTCTGAGCTTCTATCTCTCTTTGGCTTACGGATGATTGCCTTCTTACTCTGTCTTTCATGGTCCTTCCTCAGTGTGCTCTGTGTGCATGTGTGTGTCTTTATCTCCTCTTGTTATAGGAACACTAGTTAAATTGGCTTAGGGTGACCCATATGACCTCATTTTATCTTAATTACCTCTTTAAAGGTGTTATCTCCAAATACAGTCACATCTTGAGAGGTGGGGGTTAGGACTTCAACAGTATTAATTTGGGAGAGGTGCATAATCCAGTCTATAATAAATCCTTTTGAATCACTTATTCAAATGAGTGGAACTAATCAGATGGAGATTGAATAAAGACTGAAGGAAAAGAATTTGCCATAGCACTGCTCCAAAGTTTTCATTTTTAAGTTGCTTTTAGATTTTTTTTTTAAACTGACATTATTCTTTACACCAGAATAATGTCTGGTGCCTGGTAATAAAGCATTTGAAACTAAAAACAATTACCTTCTCTGTTTCAGGAAACACATAAGTCAAAGGCAAGCTTAAGGAGACTCCTACACCTGCTAGGATTAACCAGCTACATGGTCAAATACCAAGCTGCCCGCCCTGCACAGGAAGCATTCCTTTAGCTGCAGCTCCTGTGGCTTCTGAAAGCATGAAAGGGATATATTTGGAAAATTTTCTTTAGAGTTTTATATTTTTTTGCAGATTTCTGGTATCTAGAAAATAATAGTTCATTGTACACAAGAAAAAATAAGGGAAAGATTTGAAAAGAGAAAAAAAAAGTATGAAAATGTCAGGACTTTCCAGAATATTTCAGTATTAGGAACAAAGTTAAGTAGAAGATTATACTCCAATGTCACTTGAATAGATTTAAATAAAACAGACAAAATTCTTGTCTCATAGCGCTTACCTTTGACTTGGGAGATGGGCACAAAAGAAACAAGAGAAATACTTAGTATTTTGATGGTGTTTGGTACAATACAAAAGATAGACAGTTCCCCATGAGAACTCAGAAAGCTGCAATTTAAATGCAGCCAGGGCAAGTCAAGTTTCACAAGGAGACTGCAGTATAACAAAGACCAGAGACTGGAGAGGGAACAGGCCATGGGGATGCTGGCGAGCAAGAATATTCCTGAAAACCGAAATAACAAATGAAAGGTTCTGAGTGGGAGTGTGTTGGTGAGTCTGGGGAACAACAGAGAGGCCAGTAACCCTGAAGCAGAGTCAGGGAGAGAAGAGTAGATGATAATGCTGGCTAGGTAACGGGGCCAGATCATTCAGCGTTTTGAAGGCCATTGGCTATTAACTCTGAGTGAAATGAGAAGACCTGGAGGGTTCTGAACAGAAGAATTCCATGATTTGATTTGCATTTCCATGATTTGATTTGTTCACATTATGAACATTTTTGGCTCTGGAAAACAAAAGCAGGCAGAGCAGGGAGTTAAGAGACTATTTCAATAACCCCACTGGGGAATGGGGGTGTTGCAGTAGAGTTGTTGAGAATTGGTCAATTCTTGATGTATTCTGTAGGTAGACTCAACTGATTTTGTTAATGGATTGGATATGGAATATGAAAGGAAAAGCAGAATCAAGGATAACTCTGAGAAGATTTAGGAGTCCAATCAACTGAAGATGGAGTAGCCACTAAATTTGCAATTAAATATTTACATGCCTATTGTTCATTCTCTATGATATTAAAAATTTTCTGGATATTATCCTAAGTTGCAAGTTGAAACCTTGAGAAATGACTTGTTGGAGCACCTGGCACACAATTTCATGTATATAGGTATTCCAACATTTCCTTAAAAATACAATAATGCATTATTCATAAGTAATAGAGTAAAGCATTTCAGTTTTCTGTAAACCTGCCTCTCAGAGGAAGTTTTTTACAAATTCAGCGATAAGAAGATTTTTGCAGAAGGAAAAGTTTATACAATTAGGTAAGTTATGACATTAATTCAACCTGAATTTCTCTTAGTGAAAGACAAGTGGAATAAAATAGTCTTAATAAAGCATTTTTTTTTTTTTTTAGATTTTATTTATTTATTTGTCAGAGAGAGAGAGAGCAAGAGTGAGCACAGGCAGAGTAGCAGGCAGAGTCAGAGGGAGAAGCAGGCTCCCTGCGGAGCAAGAAGCCCGATGTGGGACTCGATCCCAGGACGCTGGGATCATGACCTGAGCCGAAGGCAGCTGCTTAACCAACTGAGCCACCCAGGCGTCCCTTAATAAAGCATTTTTAAATTGTAGTGCAATAAATATGTAAAGCTATAGGAAACTTTTGGCAAAATAATCAAAACACCTGAATATTCCAAAGTCTTGACAATAAAACCCAAGTATCTTAAATGATACAGGATGGTAGACATAAGCATAGCTGAAAAACTATAAGACTGTCGAAAAACAAGATCAAGATCAAATGACATAGCTCACAGACTCCCCGCTGCAAGATTTACACTTCATCTATGTGTATTTACAGTAAGGAAAATGAAAAAAAAAATGTTTAAATGATCCATTGCAAGGAACATACCCTATAAGAGAGCCATTATGTATTTGCCTGGTGTATATATGGTACACTTATACCAGTGCCACTGCCCTTCCCCAATAGTACCATTTAGTACAAACAGAGAAATAATTTGTTTAGCTGTATAATCAGGACAGGCTGCACACAATAAAAGAAAGCATTCTGGTTTTTAAATGAATAAAAATTGATTGTGTCCCTATAAAAACTAAATTGGCAGAGTGTTAACTGCATTTCACATAAACATCTGTAGTGGGTTGTGCCTCTCCACGGCACTGTAATGCAATATGGGACACTTAGGAATAAATGTATCCTCCAGATGAGTTCAGAGAAATTTTCTAAAAGCGTCTGATGAGATTGTAAAAATTGGATTAGTCAGGACTGCTAATGACACTTAAAACAAAGGGAAATCTTTAAACAAAATTATTTTGCACTTCTCTCTTGATAAATTATATGCAAATTAGTGCTGATTGAAAAATGTTTGCCTTGAAGGTAAATCTACACTAATAAAGGAGAGGTCATCCTGCCTCAAACAGTACTTCTCATCAGGGGGAGTTTAATATTAACCACATTATTTCCCTTTTGTAAGCTGTTTCGATAAACAGTATGATGACGTTGTTTTTTGTCTTTGGTGCATTTCCGAGTGTGATAATTATGATATGCATGATTTTACATTATGTTTAGTTCCAGGTGGACTCAAACTAGTGGACTTAAAAAAATGGAAAACATTGGCAGCTTAAAGGCGTATTACTTTGTATTTAAGCTATCTATGTTTATGTGTATACATACACATATCTGTACACCTGAAACTAAGCACAATATAAAATCATGCATGTCATAATGGTAATACCAAAGATAAAATATAACATCATCATACTGTTTATCAAAATAGCTTACAAAAGGAAATAATATGGCTAAAGCCCATTAGTTTGAGGAAAAGCTGTTGTTTCAGCCAGGATTTCTTATTTCTGGATATTTGCATTTTTGGCATAATTTTTTAAAAAAATTTAGTTCTGATGGCTCAAGTAAATATTTTTTGTCACTTACCCCTCTACTAAAATACCTGTGTACTGTGTTAGAAAGGGCAGGGTTCAAACTCTAGACTCCCTTGGTGCCAGCTTTAAAATCAGAAGCAAACTGATGATCAGTCTGATTACCAGAAACCTGACGCTTATCCTTGAGGCCTCAGTTTCTCCATCTCTAAAATATACATGATGATGCGTAACTCTTTAAAATGTGTAAGATTATGTGTAACTCATACCCAACTAACTTAATCATAATCAAATGCTCTATGGTCAACTAAGGGAATTATACATTTATGGCAACAAATAACCTAAATACAGAAGTAAAGTAAGTAAATTCATAATTACGGTTGGCACCAAAGAATGCCACAGACATAAGTCACAACTCCTCCCCAATGATCCTAAGACCTCATGGAAGAATTACAGGCACTGAAAATATGTAATAAGATTAAAATGAGTGATATAGGCAAGAAGTGCTGTCAGGGTTGATCAGTACAGAGGGAATTATGAGTGTTGACTTCTTGAAGGATATGAAGGTTGTTACAGTGATATCTGCAATGTGTCAAGTGTATACAAATAGAGAGAAAAAAGAGGGTATCCAAGTGGGGGGTCCAAGAGAAGCTGGAGGGGGGACAGCACATACAGGGATGTGGCTGAGACTAGCTTAGCCATAGTGAGAGGGAGAAAGAAGATAAATCTCTGCTTCAGCATATATGGCATTGGACAAGACTTGCAAGGAAGAGCCAAATTTGTGTTTTGAAGTTGGGATAATGTCTTCATGGATCTTATAGACAAGAGCAGTTAATAAAACTGGAGTCTGGGAATGAAACCTTGAAAAAAAAAAGGTTTGAGCTTTAAGCTTGTTCGGTGTCCACTGAATGAGAAAAATTGTGACCAAGTAGTTACCCCAGCTACTGTAAGGTGGAAAATGAGGTATGTAATAAGCTTACAGAAGTAGCTGCTATAAGCAAAAGTTTGACAGATAGTATGTATTAGTTGGGATGTTGGTCATCTAGCTAGTATCCCATGTCACACCTTGAGTGCTATTAAATGTCTTTCCATTTGACCATGATTCTGGGACCTATACTGCGGTGTAGATTGATATTTTCCAATTAATTCATTCAGTAAATACTTATTGGGCTCTTCCATCATTTCTTGCCTTCATGGGATTACCTGGCTTACCACTCATTCTGGTGCATGGCATGGAAGTAGAGTTGTAAAGTTTAATTAATGGTCTGTGTCCATCCTTTCCATAACAATATTAACTCAGTTGCAGGAACATTCATTAATTTACTCATTTCACAAATATTCACTAAGCATCTACAGTTACTAAAAGAAGTATAGACCGTAGTGTTACTCTTAATGAAGCAGGCAGCTTCTTAGCTTGTTCACTAAACTAGTTGTGTGTCTTAGCTCTGATTATGAATACATTCATCTCATAAAGTAATTAAGAAAACTAAATGGATACGTACATGAAAATGCCTAGAACATGGCCTGACACATACTAAGTCTTCAATAATTGTTAGTTGATTATTACTTTTAGAAACCATAAATCAAAGCCAAATCAAAGATGTTTCCAGTGGTAGAAACACTGGTGTAGAACTTTGAAGTGTTGGTAGGCATTTTCTGTTCAGAAGAAATAGGAGAAGGTAATTTGAGGCAAAAGAAAATAGTCTGTGAAGATAATGAAGGTGTGAAGCAACAAGATAGGGGCTACCCTCTTGGCTGGAGCCTGAAGATTTGAAAGTGGAAGCCAAATCACAAAAGGACCTGTATGCTCAGTTAAGGGGTTTGGGTTTTATATTTAAAATTACGGGAAGCCACTGGAAGATTTGACGATAGGCATGTTAACATGATCAGTTTTGTGCTTTAGAAAAATTGTTCTGGCAGTGCTGATAGAAATATCATTTTGGAAATTCTCTGACAACAAGGGCAGGAAGTGACAAGAGCCCGAACAAAGGCAGGGCTGTTGCATACAAAGACAGGGGGACATAATGAAGAGGAGCTTTGGAGCAAGTCTTTATATGACTTGATCACTATGTAGACATGGGAAACGGTGGGATGGAAGTACAGGATAATAACAGTTCCAAGTCTTGGGCAACTATGTCAAGGACAGGCCATTTTCAGAGATGAGGAAAACTAAGCATGCAACAGGTTTAGGAATGGAGATGAAGAGTTCAGGTTCAGAACTTCAGAGTTCAAAATGTGAGATATGTAGGTGAGGATGTGCAGTAGACATCTGGATATGAACTTGGAGCTCATGCATCAGGTTCCTACTGGTCATCTCTGGACATACACAGAGACACAGATTTTTGAGTTACGGAGGTTTTTTGTTGTTGTTTTTTTAAGACTTTATTCATTTATTTCAGTGAGAGAAATGACAGAGAGAGCACAGGTGGGAGGAGAGGTAGAGGGAGAGAGAAAAACAGTCTCCCCGTTGAGCTGGGCTCAGTCCTAGAACCCCAAGATTATGACATGAGCTGTTGGCAGACATTTAACCAACAGTGCCACCCAGGCACCCCTTGAGTTATGGGTTTTTAAATTATAGTTAACATTTTAAATATGGTTAAAGTTGCCCAAGAAGAAGATATAAAGAAAAAAAAAAGGAATATATAAATGAGAAGCAAAGAAGAACCAAGTCCATGTAGTGTAAGTCCCTGTTAAGGTCCCTAAAGGCAGAGAGAACAAATCAGAAGCACCCTCCTACAGATACATCAGTGCTTAGGAAGCCTACTTAAATCTGTATGTGGACAATTTTACAGAGCAGGTTATGTTGATTATGAATGTCAAACTTTTCTGGCATTCCTCAAAACCACTAATAGCACTAAATATAGACCCAAGTATATATGCACAAAAGAGAGGAAGGATCTAAAGGAACTTCCAATATTTGGGGCCTAAATAACTTGTGTGAATTGTATTGAATGAATTATAATATCATGGTCATAAACAGGAGTTTTCATAAGAGGTTAATATTGTGTATATTCAAGAGATAAAAGTAGTGATGAGAAAGATACACCTGTAATTTGCTTTGGAGTCATGTACACAGAAAAGAACATTAAAACCACCCAAATCGAATTGGAAGGCTAATTTCTCTCTGTCCTCCATAGATACAACACTGGCACAGCAATGGAGTAATTCTAGTGCTCAAACAGGTCCTGCCACTCCTTTCATGCACTTGGAACAACAACAACTTGGAGCAATATACAGGATATATATAGAATAAGAAAGAATATTGGCTTCTAAGTTGGGCATTTCTGGATTCCAAACCCAGCTCCTCTACTTACTAACTATGCAATTATGGACAAGTTAATGAATTTGTCCGTGTATTTTCTTTCTAATATTTAATTAAATGTAATAATATAGCCCACTTGTAATCTGTTATTAGGAGGAGAAAGTGAGATAAATTATAATAGCTAATATTTATTTAGCTCTTAGTGTGAGCGAGGCAATGCGCTAAGCTCTTTACATGTACGATCTTTTTAATTCTCACAACAGCTCTCTGTGGAAATGTACTGAACCATTAATCAATGGGTCTCATGGGAAACAGACATTTTCTTTTGAAGACATTTGAATCCTGAGGCAACTGAATTGCTTCCTAGATAACAGAATGTTATTCTCGTGTTTGTGTAAACTACTGTAATGTATATGCATCTATCCTTCTCCAAATCTAACTAGAAAGTAATTGAAATATAAGCCTGTATCTCAGAAACCATAAGATGTATGCAACTTCTGGGTCTGCATCTTTACGTGGATGGCTATAATATAATGTAGACCACTTTACAAAAAAGGTTGTATTGCCTTTGAAAGAAAACTTTTACTGGCATTCATCAAAACTTCTGAATTGATAGATTTTCAATTTATGCTTTTTTGAGCATTAACTTAGGTACTATGACAGGTGCTCTACTATAGGTTCCATATTCATTAACTTAGTTTATCTTTACAATATCACTATGCAGTTGAAGCTATAACATGATTTTACAAATAAATAAATTGTGATGTTTAAGATTGCTTGACCAAAATTGCAGGGCTAATACACAAAGTGGGAACATTTTGTACACTATTTAACATGTCCTGGCCAATATTGATGTCATAATACCTTATCTCTTAACTATTTTTACAGTGTATTTCCCAGCTTACTTCTTGTTCTCCCATGCTTTACACTAACAACCAAATGAGAGCCACTACAGGGCACTATGTTATATACTCTCCATAGTGAGAATTGACACACCATAGAGCAATTACTGTCAACAACGCAGTTATCTACTAGACTATCTAGATGGGTTACTTACAGTAGGATCAGTCACAAAGAAACAGAAGAATATCATGCTAGGCATTAAAACACAGGTTCAAGAAAACGGTTCAGGATAGAGAGATAATGATGAACAAGACTTCTGACCTGTTGCAGGCTGGGACAACTGATCAACAGTTCTATAATTCTCAACTGGAAAAATCTAAGACCAAAGATAAGTCAGAGATTTGAGGGAAAGGAACAATGCATCTACAAATGAACTATGTATGCTATGCATCTACAAGAGAACTATATTATAATGATAGTACACAACCCAATGCAGTGCCCATTTGCTTGGCACCCCCATTTCCTAGGGAACTTGCCCCCCAACCCACCCTCCAAACTGTGCATATTTAGTGTTTGCACTGATACATCACTGAATTTTGCTCTCCCAATGGGTCCATCCTCAAACCCTCAAACAAACTCTGAGGCCCCTTAGTAAAAAGGTTTCTTAACATCTAATTGAAGTTTTTCTCTTAGGGAAAACAGAATTTTAAAAAACATTAGGAATATTAAAGTTTTGGGGAGAATGTAGACAGCTTTCTAGAGTATTTCTATAGACACAAATGAGATTGTTTTCTCTAGAAACATGTGATACATAATCTTTTTTTTTTTTTTTAATTCCAAAAGCTTCTATAACTTGGATTCCTATGTAAGTGACAGAACTATGTTTTCTATATAGATCTACTAGCTAAATGAATGATTGGTTTGTTGTAAATACAATTTCAGCTGTGCCTACTTTATGCTCAGGTGACTTCTAGCACATTAATTTACTACACTGAGGTGACCTGAATACATAAGATGAGTTATCTTCAAAGCACAGAATGAAAGCCTAACGCTCCTTTCTCACAACGGAGAAGAGGTTCATGAGCCAGAAAAGTCAGAATGGGAGCAGAGATAGACCTCCAGGATTGGGTCTAAACACAAGCCCAGTGAGGCATGCACTGTTTGAAGGAAGGACACATGGAGACACAGAATCAGGAGAGAGTGCCAACAGGAGAGATTAGTTCAAGGGTGGAAAGCACTATCAGAAATCATGGACCATTTGCCAGAACAGAGCACATACATGATCACAGACCAAAAGGAAGCAGAGAGAGTGACCAAGGAAGGTTTTGGTACTAAAGATAGAGAACCCAACACTGAGAATTTCATTGACTAAGATTAAGATGTAAGGACTGGAGATGTGGCTATATGGGACTGACATTAGGTCAGTCATTAGTCAGACATTAGGTACCAAGATTAGAGGAGGCCTTACTTGGTGCTGAGGAAATGAACATCCTTATGTGCTTCTAGCTCATAGCCCAAATCTACACAGAGAGGTTAGAAATATCAGAGAGAATTACACATCTGAACTTACACTCTTAGACAGGATTATACCCTTAACTATTGAAGTTGGATTTGAACTGTCTGCCCCACCAACCAGATTTCACATCGTGGGAGGTAGTGATAGTAAAACTATATTTAGAAAAATATTCAAGATGGCCATTACAAATCTATTTGTGGAAAATATGTAGTTTTAAGTACAATTTTTAAATGTAGTATTTTTTCCAAGAGCTAGAGCTGTTAATCCAAACCATGTGTGAAATTGGAGAGAAATGGAACTCAAATCAGACTATCAGAAAGTCTCTGAATTTTCACAAGATAGCCCAATGTTTTAGCATTGCTGCTAGTAGAATACTTTTTGTTTGCATTTATTTTATTTTATATTTTATTTTGTGTATGTATATATGCATGGGTGCCCGTGTGTGTGCGTGTGTATGTGTGTGTGTGTATGTATGTTCTGAAAGATTCTGAATGTGCTTCCAGAATCTGGCTGAGTTCAGCGACTGAAAATCCACCTTCATCATCCATTTCTTTTTGTTTTAAAACTCCCATTCCATAATAGCTCTTTTACTGTTCCTGACTATACTGGATGATTTGTGCTGGGGAAAGAGATTGGATTTTAAAATTTGTCTGGTGATTTAATAGAAGTGAAGCTATAATCTGTAGCTGAAATGGAGACTTTGTATTAACAGAAAATCCAAGACTGGGTATTCAGTGAAACACTTTTCAAGAAAAGTCATCAGCTAAGTAAAATGCTTTAGCCTTACCCTTAATATATGTTGAAGACAAAATGACATTTCTGTCTGGCTTGATATCTAACACCCATATGAATGGAAAACATTAGGAACTGATTTTTTCTTTAAAGTAACAGCATTAATTAGTATTAATTTAGATTCTTTTCTAACTGTGTATTTTGCTTTAAGATTTTTTGCCATCACAAACCAGCCTAAACTACTCAGAAATTAAAAAACAGGGAGGTGGTATAGGCCTTCATTTTGCCTTATAACCTCGTTTTCATTCTCATTTCACTCACTTCCTTTCTAGAACCACACACTAGGAGAATACACTTGACTGAAACACATAAACCTGAATTATACACCATTCTCAGATGTAAGAACTTCATAAACAGATATATTTTTAGAAAGCATTTGGCTTTATTTCTGAAAAGCCTCCAGAATTGCATGAAATATCTAAATCACTATTTTGCAATCTTATTTATTAAACATCCATAGTCCCTCAAGTCCATATAATTAAAATAGGCCCCCTACCTCAAGAAAAGCCCTTATTGAAGTACATACTATAATTTAGCTCTTTCATATTGTGTTGCAAATGTGGATAAGAAGACAGGTGGCCAGCCATTCTTCACACTCAGCATACATGCTAAAAATTTTGAATTATGATGACAGCTGCTATTTTTAGGACTGGCACTTATTTCAGACTATCCCGCTTCATCTTCCATACGAATGCTTGTTCAGAGTGAACCATTGCAGTTCTGACCACTGTTAGCATGACCATCTGCCCCAGACTTTCAGAAATTGAAAGCAACGCTAAAACATTTCACATTATACTTTGTTTGGTGGGTCTTTATAAAATGTTCCTGACCAGGCCACTTGCAGCTTATCTTAAAGAAGTAGCTTAAAATAAGCTGAATTTCTTCTCAGCAGGCACTGAGCATTTATAATATGTCCATCAAAAGTTTTTAAAAAAATGTCAATTAGCATCTACCTTGTTCTGCCCTTGGTAGAATTTTCATGCTCTTAAACCTCATTATTGGCAGTTCTGTCTTATTATATATATTACACAAAATGGCATAGTGAAGGACCCCCATTTTTTGCTTTCTCCACCACAAAAGGCTGTCGTCCTCTTTATCTTTTGTCAGTCACTCACCACTAGACCCTCCGCCTCTTTCTGGGGCTCCAACTTTCCCAGCTTTCAATCAATCTAAATGTATCTTGCTTTAAACTTTTGCTGAATGGCAACCTGTCATCGTCTCCAATTCATTCTTTAACAAGCCTGAAATATAAGCAACTGTAAAGTCTGCAAAAGGCTAGACGTACCTCTTCAAAAACACTCTCCACGTGTGCTCTGTGAGTTTCGTGACATTTCGTCTTCTTACTAGAACCATTTCACAATGACCGACATCATCACATAATAAAATAACACTTGTTCTCAATGATCCCTGTACATCTAGAATATTCAGATTAACCTGCTCTGTGCAGTTCACATTGATAGGAAAAGTTCTATTTAACTGTCTTGAATTAAACTGTGGTAATTCGTAGCCATTGAATCTAATGATGAACTACAATGATGCCCACAATGGACCTCACCGAGGTAGAGACTGCAATTTGTGGTTATTGGATTCACTATAAAAATATAAGTGCAAATGTATAAATCAAAATGGAATTACATTTCTCTAAAGCTTTTTTCAACTTCCTTAAAATGATTTCACAAGTAAGCAAAGTCTGTGAATTTAAAATATGCAAAAGAAATGCAAACAGTAAACAGGGAAAAAAATGTTCATTTGCATTAATCATCAGAGAAATGCACATTTTAATACTATTATTACCCATTAAATTGGGAAGAATTTAAATCATATTTTTAATGTAATAAGGGTACAGTGAACTTACAGATATTTTTGTTTACTGATGATGGGAATATAAATTGATAAACTGTTCCAGTACATGATTTGGTACTATGTTTTAATAGCTTTCAAAAGATACATAATTTTGAATCTAGTAATCACACATTTGGAATAATTTTTTAATGTGCTCAGGTCCATTACTGAAGTCAGTATAATAGCATACCTATAACACTCCAGAAATATAAAAAAATAGAGGAATATTTTACAAATTTGGTGCCAATGGATTAAATATTATGCTGTCATTTAAAATGACATCTTTAGAAAGTATTTAATTATATGTCAAATGTGATGCAAAGAATAAGAGAACATAAAACTATATACGTATGAGACAAATCTATAAATTACATATGCACCACACATACAGATAACACTAAAAAAGAAATATAAGAAACATCAACCTGGTTATAGGCTTATAGGCATATATTTATTTTTCCAAATTTCCTTTTTATTTTTTCATTCTTAGAATCAGAGTTCTTCTTTAAAACTATTTGTATATATCTTTACTCCTTTACCAGAGAAGATAGTCATTAATGTGGTTCCTCATCTGTAAAACTATTAATTAGTGGGGTGGATACATCTTAGTTAATTATCTTTCTGATCTATGAAGATTTTAGTCTTCCAATGTCAAGTTACAAGAGATTGTTTCACCAATAATTAACATATGTACTAAGGACAATTTATGTTTAGTTGTGGACTTGAATTTGACTCACCTTACCTCTTAATTACAGTCTCCCATTCTGTTAAAGCCCAATCTAGTATTTGGAAACTGTGTACTCTGAGTGATTATCTAAGTGTGCATATACTGCAGTATTCAGGATAGGGAGTGACTCTTCATAAAAAGTGAATATATTGCTATTTTACTTTAAGAAATATAAGAGAGACAAGAAGATATAAACAAAAATGTATTTTAAACATAGAAAATGGAAGTTTTAAAAACATCATTTGTTCCACCCTGGTTACACATTTGAGTCACCTGAGAACTTTAAAAAAACAAAAACAAAAACAAAAAAAAACTACTGACATTCAGGACAAAACCCTTAAATTTCAACTTCAGTGGAGCGAGGTGGAACATGGACTTTGAAATTTTTCTCTTAAAATTTGTAAGAACACCAATGTGAGGAATCACAGTGGTACTTCCTTACACTTCCAACATTAATTATTTGGACAAGAATTCAGTAATTTTCCTGTTGTTATTGTCTTTTCAACACTCGCTAAATCCTTACTATAATTCTAAGGATTTAGTTCTTTTCTTTTCTTTTCTTTTTTTAATTCTAAGGACTTCTAAAAAGTCCACTACTTCACATATTCAGAATATGCTTTCTTAAACATCAGCTATATTCCATCAACCACCAAGAACTACTGAATATACTACTAAGGAAGACTATTAGGGATTACATCCCTTCAAATATGGCTACTTATAAGCTCCTTTAGTCAATTCAGAATGCATTAAGTTCTTGGTGATGGACTGGATATGGACGATGAAGAATGAAGTAGTATCAAGAAATCTCTAAAGTTGAAAGCTCAAACAACTAGGTCATAAGTGGAGTCACACTGAAGATAAAGAGGTCTGGAGGAAATAAAGGCTTGGAGAAAAAGTTCCTGAGACAAGTCTTGTGCATGTTGAGTCCAAAGTGCTATTATGACATACAAAATGAAGACGTTAGTGAAACAGCTAAATAATGCATGTGGAACACAGAGGCAAGAAGATAATGGATAGATGGACTTAGAAGGCTGGGATTTTGCTAGATGGGTGAAGAAAACAAAACAACACACACACACACACACACACAAGAGGGGCAAGAGGATTTTACAATATTGGCAAGGATGTTATTAAAATGACAACTTATGGCTGCTAAATCAGATCAGGAGAGTCGGAAAGATGAGAAGGCAATGGTGTGTAGAAAGACATTGGAGTCAACAGATTGGCTCACAGGTTTCCAAAAAAGTATTTGAAGCAACTTACTAAATGCAATCTGGGTAAAACTAAAACAAAGCAGAGAGAAAGGGTGACTCGTTAACTAGCACTGCAACATCATCCTTTGTTTTCATTCACCCTCAGATGTAATATCATTTCCTCCTTGCCACCATGGCACTGGTTTCTCATATGAATTATCATGGTGGTAGGGATCATATACGCAGTCATGGAGAGTGTCGGAACTCTATTTCTACACACACTTGCCAGATGTGTTCACTTAGCATCTAAATGTTGTTATGTCAGTCACATGTTCACCGATGACTGCTTATTTGAGAACTAGGCTGGGATTAATGAGACCGGTTTCTAATCCTAGTTCTGTCACCAACTGTTGGTGGTGATCCTATCATCTGTAAAATTGCTAAATTGCTATCTCAATAGTATCCTTCAGCTTTAAGATTCCAAAACAATGACTTTATCTGATGAGCTTGTCTAATACTCATATTCACAGAGATTTTTTTTAGGGGTGGGGGAAACACGGCTCAAGAACATTTTCTTACTCTAGGCTTAGTGAGAGACTTTCCGCATTTCTCTGACATAGTCTGGGACTTCTCCCAATGTTTTTCCATGCTCATTATGACATGCCCTTTGGCTTCATATCTCAATTCCCATTAACTAAAATTCACTGGAGAGATCTCAAAAATCTTGTAGAATTAGATGATGTGACCAAATCCTTTTATATGCTTTTCACTTCCTTATCTGTAATTTTTGCTTTTAACTTCTGCAAAACCTGTACGTAACTCAATTATTCCTCTTCATTTCATATCTATACTGGCTCTCAAAGTGTTTTCAACTATTTTAACGTAAAGCTTTGTAGAAGTGGGGTTTTTAATTCTCCAGATTTGCCACACTGATCTTTATTGTCTTCATCAACATAAAACTTGAAAACATCTATGAATGTGATTTGCTTGTCTTTTCTCCATACTAACCTAAGTACACACAAGCTTACTATTTATACCTTTATTTTTACTATTTTAGTTTCAAATGAATTCTTTAAATTATTTGCTAATTTTTCAAATATAAATATTCTCTTCTTGTAATCTTTTTCTTGCTCTTTTTATTGTTTTTGTCATGTTTATGTTAAATACTATATTATTCATAGTACCTTCAGAGTAAGGATTAGTTATTACATGGCTTTTATCTGTCTTTCCAACACTGCTCTTAATTTTTTTTATATTCCTAAGTCAAAATTCTTCTTTTTTGTCAAGTTATCTTCAGGTTTTGTTTTTTTTTTTTTCTGATAATACAAAAGTAATTTTCAATCTGCTTATCCCATACTCGTTCTTTTTAAATAAACTAATCCTACCGGTAAGCCCATTTTTAAAAAGATTTTATTTATTTATTTGAGAGAGAGTGAGAGAGAGCATAAGAGGGGAGAAGGGCAGAGGGAGAAGCAGACACCGCACAGAGCTGGGAGCCTGATGTGGGACTCGATCCCAGGATTCTGGGATCATGACCTGAGCCGAAAGCAACTGAGCCATCAAGGCACCCCCAGGTAAGCCCATTTTCCAACAGGAAATATATTCCAGATTATATTTTTGAGAGTATATTCCATATTATCAGCACATGGATTTAGAAAAAATTGCCCTCGCATGCTATTTTCTGTTACCTCCTTCATCTGCTCACCAACCTGCACTGAGTAAAGTTCATTTAACCATTCATTCAAAATGCATTTGAGCGTTTTTCATATCCAGCATTTGTGATATGAAGAAAACAAGATGTTGCCCGTACTCTGCAGGTGCTCAGTCTGGGGTGATGGGACGTACGCGAACAAGTAATTACAACAATGTGTGGTAAAGCTCTGAAACAGGAGAGTGCTCAAACCACAAAATGAGACTCTCAACTGGTATCCTGAGAAGCTTTTAGAAGGTTTCAATTTCCACAACCCTCCTAAAATGGAGTAAGTTGAAATTTTAGGGATTTGGCCAGAGTTTCAGTAGTTTTTAAAGTTCCCAGATGTTTTAAGTGTGTAGCTTGGTTTGCTTACTGTTGTAGTAGGAAAAAAGAGTAGAGAGCACTTATCCTTCCCTAGAATGGGCAGAATGAAGTAAACTATTTACAGGTGCCTGTAGCGAAAATTGAGTAGAGTACGCCAGGCTTGGAGGGCTAGGGAGGAGACACATCAGGTAAATGAAGAAACAAATTCAAACTCAACACAGGAAAGAAGTAGTAAGTAGGTCAGAGTGGCTGAAAAATTGTGTGAATGAGGTAGGAAGGAGACAGTCAAGCAAACGACAGGACTTAACCAGCTTGTAAAAGGTTTAAAAAAGTTCACATTTTATCCTACAGAAATGAAAACCATTGTAGAATCTGGCATAATGCTGAGTGTCATTTTGTATGATCTGACATTTTTATAATTGCCACATTTTAAAGACAATTATCTTAGTAATATATTTTAATGAGCCCAATATACTCCAAATACCATTACTTTAACATATAATAACAAGATTATTAATAAAGTATTTTATATTCTGTTTGCATAAAGTCTTCAAAATCTGATGTATACAGCACACTTCAATTTGGGACTTAACAGAATGTCAAGTATCTGGTAACCACATGTGACCAGTGGCTACTGCATCGGACAGCACTGACCTAGACCAAAGTTACAGGGTTTTCTGTCCCATGACTTAAGAAAACAAAATGATGAGCAATGGTGGTCATTCTCACAAGCACAGAGAAAAATGTGTTTCAGTCCTGGTCTACTCCTTTGTCTACAGACAATGGAGTGGACCACCTCATAAACCCAGTGAGTTCATTTTCACTGGACAAGGTTAGGCAGCTATTAGACAACCACCACCTTGTAAAATGTTGAAGATGGGTTCATGGATCATGACACAAAAAGTTAGCTGAGAGGGGCACCTGGGTGGCTCAGTGGATTAAAGCCTCTGCCTTCAGCTCAGGTCATGATCCCAGGGTGCTGGGATCAAGCCCCGCATCTGGCTCTCTGCTCCATAGGGAGCCTGCTTCCTCCTCTCTCCTCTGCCTACCTGTGATCTCCCTCTGTCAAATAAATATATAAAATCCTTAAAAAAAAAAAAAAGTTAGCTGAGATGATCTCTAAGGTTAATTACAGTTCAGACATTCCAGATCTGACATACTGTATTTACAACCATACATTAGGCTAAAAGTTATTCTTGACATACATATGTTCTCTGTCTCCCATCTCTGTTGCTCACACATGTACACACGCATGCACATAACATATATGATATACACACACATATGTAAATATGTGTGTGTATATCATATACTCAACCATCATACAATTTCTAGTCACTTATTCCTACTCGTCTACCACCATTATCACAAAAGAGTTTAAAAATTTCTTTGGACCTTTCCCGAATGTGTATAGATCAAATAGTCTTTCATTCTGGTCTTCTTATCACCATCCCTTAAATGCTTCCCCTTCCCCTGCTCCACTGCTGTGTCTCACAATCCTCTCACCTTTATATTTTCTCTAGTGTAAAGAACATTCTCTGTAACTTAAGCTAATGGAAGTTACTACCTAATTGGGATTTAAACTTATCAGTGATGCCTTTTATGATCACTACTGCTATGTAATTATGCGAGTCCATTATACAGATCTTCTTTAGGTAGTTATTCATAGAACTTTTCATCTATTGTATCTAAATAATCTTTCTCCAGGCAATTCTCCCCCATTATTCTGTTTAGCATTGCTCTCTGTCATTATTGTGTTCTCCCTCCTTCCCTTTGGGCCCCTTCGAAACTCTTCCTGTAAGTCACAGATTTGATACTAATCTTTATATCTCAAAGAACTCACAAGTTTTTCAGGTACTGATGCCAGGTGTATGGCTTTTTTCTCAATGTTCTTCCCCACCCTTAATAACAAATGTTATTAAATTTCTGCTTACATCTCCTCTCCCCTTTCCAAGAGGCACCTTTTTGAGCTACAAAAATGTATTCCCACCCTCTTGATAAGGAACAGCCATCCTTCTTTTTTCCTCAGATTGTGCCTCTCATATAGGGAAGGGGCATTCCATAGCCAAACTCAACAGGCAATACGAAGCACCTAGTTGGCTCAATAACTACATATAGGAAATAGTATTTACAATATGTTGTGATATTATGATATTTGTGATGGTACTTAGGTGGTTAGTATAATTACAGTAATATTTTTATTTATTATATTTAATGTTTTTTACATTAGCAATTTAAAAAACAGTTTTCAGTGACTTTATTTTTTTCACTCCTGACACCTTAATTTTTTCCCTGGCTTCATTGAGGTAAATCGACAAATATAATTATATTTCAAGTGTACGAGGTGATGATTTAATATACATATACCTCATGAAATGTATTTAATGAAATGTATTTAATATACATATACATCCTGAAAGGACTTCATAATTAAGCTAATTAATACATTCATCACCTCACATAGTCACTTTCTTTTTTTGGTGACAATGTTTAAGAACTACTCTCTTGGCAAATTTCAATTACACAATATGTTATTATCAACTATAATCACCATACTATGCATTAGATCCTTAGAATTAATTCACATTATTACTGAAGGTCTGTGCCTTCTACCATTCTCTTCCCATTTCCCTCACCCTTCAGCCCCTGGTAACCACCAAATTATTCTGTTTCTGTGAGTTTAATTTTTTTCAACTTAATGCCTCATATAAGTGATACCATGTCTTTCTAACTTATTTCCTTTAGCATAATGCCCTCCAGTTTCACCTATGTTGTTACAAATAAAAAGATTTCCTTCTTTGTTCAAGCTCATTAATGTTGCAAGGTGTGTGTATATGTATGTGGGTGTGTGTGACATTTTCTTTATCCATTTATCTATCAACGGATACTTAGGTTGTTTCCAAGTCTTAGCTATCATGAATAATGCTACAATGAACATGGGAGTACAGATACCTTTTTGAGACAGTGATTTCCTTTCCACTGGATTATATAGAAATAGGATAAAAATAGGATTTCTAGAAATAGGATTTCTGGATAATACAGTAGTTCCACTTTAAATTTCTGAGGAAATTCCATATTGTTTTCTACAGTGGCCATACAAATTTACATTCCCAGCAACAGTGTACAAGGGTTCCCTTTTTGCCACATCTTCACCAGCATGTGTTTATCCTTTCTCTTTTTGACAAAAGCCATTCCAAAAGGTATGAAGTAATATCTGATTGTGGTTTTGATTTCATTTCCCCGATAATTAGTGATGTTGAGCAATTTTTATGTGTCTTTGGCCACATGTATGTCTTCATCGAAAAAATATCTATTTGGATACTCTGCCCATTTTTTAATTAGGTTACTTTAAAAATTTTATTATTATTATTATTATTGCTACTAAGTTATATGAGTTTATCATATATTTTGGATATTAACCCCTTATTGGATATGTGGTTTGTAAATATTTTCACTCATTCCATAGGTTACCATTTCATTTTGCTGATGGTTTTTTTCGCGGTGAAGAGCTTTATAGTATGATGCAGTCCCACTTGTTTATTTTTATTTTTATTTATTTTGCTTTTGGTGTGAAATCCGAATCCAGTGCCAGGGAGCACTAGTCTTAAGAGTTTCTTCTAGAGTGTTTCTTCTAGGTGTTTTATGATCTCAGGTCTTATGTTCAAGTTTTTAATCCATTGTGAGTTGATTTATGTCTATAGTTAAGATGGGGGTCAAATTTAATTCCTTTGTATATGAATATCCAGTTTTCCCAACATCATTTATTAAAGAAACAATCCTTTCTCAACTATTTTTGGTTCCTTTGTCAAAAATTAATAGACCATATATATAGGTATAGGTTTATCTGGACCATCTATTCTTTTTTTTCCCCCTGAACACTCTATTCTATTTCATTGATCAATGTGTCTCTATTGTGTCAATACTCTTTTGATTATTATAGCTCTGTGAAATAGTTTGAAATCAGAATGTGTGATGCCTCCAGCTTTGTTCTTCTGGCTCAATATTACTTTGGCTATTTAGGTTTTTTTTGTGGTTCCATATAAATCTGAGTATTGTCTTTTCTGTTTTGATGAAAAATGCCATTAGAATTTTGATAGGGATTATATTGGGATTATATTGAATCTGTAGACTGCTTTTGGTGATATGGACACTTAAAAATAGTAATTCTTCCAATCTATGAACACAAACTATCTTCCTTTATTCGTGTCTTTTCAAATTTCTTTCATCAATATTTTATAGTTTTCAGTGTGGAGATCTTTCACTCCCTTGGTTAAATTTATTCCTAAGTGTTTCACTATTTTTGATGCTATTGTAAATGGATTGATTTCTTAATTTTTTTTCTGATAGTGTATAGAAACACAACTGGGTTTTGTATATTGATATTTTGTATCCTGCAACTTTACTAAATTTGTTTATTAGTTCTAACCATTTTGCGGGATTTTCTACATAATTGTTCATGTCATCTGTAAACAGAGGCAGTTTTACTTCTTCCTTTGCAATTTGCCTTTTATTTCTCTTCCTTACCTAATTGTGTTAGCTAGGATTTCCAGTACTCTGTTGAATACAAGTGGCAAGAGTGGGTAACTTTGTTTTCTTCTTGATCTTAGGGGGAAAATCAGCTTTTCATTGTTGAGTATGACGTCAGCACTTGGTTTGTTATATACGGCTTTTATGCTGAGATACATTCCATATATATCTAATTTGTTGAGAATTTTTATCATGAAAGGATGTTGTATTTTGTCAAATGTTTTTATGCATCATTTGAGATACTATGGTTTTCATCTTTAATTTTGTTCATGTGGCAGATCATGTTTATTGATTTGCACATGTTGAACCATCTATGTATCTCAAAAATAAATTCCAATTGATCATAGTGTATGATACTTTTAATGTACTCTTGAATTTCATTTCCTAATATTTTATTTAAGATTTAAAAATTTTTTTTAAAGGTTTTATTTATTGATTTGACAGAGAGAGGGAGAGAGGTCACAAGTAGGCAGAGAGACAGGCAGAGAGGAGGAAGGAGGCTCCCTGCCGAGCAGAGAGCCCAACACGGGGATCGATCCCAGGACCCCAGGATCATGACGTGAGCCAAAGGCAGAGGCTTTAATCCACTGAGCCACCCAGGCGCCCCTAAGATTTTTTAATCTATGTTCAATAGGGATACTGGCCTGTAATTTTCTTTTCTTGTACTTTTTTCATCTGGCCTTAGTATTTCAGTACCTCATAAAATAAATGTGAAAGTATTTCCTTCTCTTCAATTCTTAGAAAGACTTTGAGAAGAATTGGTGTTAATTTTTTAAATGTTTGGCAGAATTCACCTGTGAAGGCATCTGGTCCTACACTTTTCTTTGCGAGGAGGTTTTTGATCACCAGTTCCATCTCCTTCTTCATAACTGGTCCATTCAGATTTTTTAAAAATTTATTCATGAGTCTGCCTTGGTAGGTTGTGTGTTTCCAAGAATTTATCCCTCTCTTCTAGATTATCCATTTGTTGGCTGTATAATTGTTCATTACAGTTCCTTATGACTTTTTAAAATTTCTGATTCTATCTACTTGTGATAAAAATTGTAATGGATCCTCTTTCATCTTTTGATTTATTTGAATCTCCTCTCTCAGTCCCCTGATCTTTTCTTGTTTCATCTAGTCTGCTGTTAAAACCCTCTATTGAATTTTTCAGTTTAATTATCGTATTCTACACCTGTATGATTTATGTTTGGTTCTTTCTTTCTGAGTTTGGTGAGCATCTTTACAAATGTTGTTTTAAACTCTCTGCCAGATAAATCACTTAGCTCTGTTTTGTTAAGGTTATTTTCTGGAGATTGGTCTTTTTCCTATGTTTAGGACATATTCCTCTGTTTATTCAGTTTTACTTTTTGTAAAAAAAACTGATGTTTCGGTGCATCAGATAAAGGATCCACCTTTCTCAAATGTTTTTATGCATCTATTGAGATACTATGCATATCTTGAAAGGCTGGCCTCATTTAGGAGATGAACCTCATCAGTCAGCCCAGCCAAAGCTCCCAGGTGCCTGTCAAACTTTTGTGATTGTCTAAGCTGGCTGCCTCAGATCAGGATGCGCCAAGACCTGTCAGTGTCCCAGAGGTGTGGAAGATGCCCTCATGTCAGGTAAGGATCCCAGCTATCTAACTATTTTGTCTCCCTTCAGCTCTCTAATGCAAGCCAGTTGGAAGCCCAACCACCAGGCAGCAGTTTGGGAAAGTCAGGATGTTAGATATACAGGCTAGTCCCTATCAGCGGGAAACTGGGAGCTGGGTATTTTTGCCTACACACTGTGCTGAGTTCAAACAAAATAGCCAGGCTCTAAGAGTACTTCTGTGCCAGATTAGAACTGCTTTTGTGTTTTATGTGGTCCAGGGGCCCTGTGAATGCTGTGACCTGCCAGCTCCCAGAAGTAGGTGATTTGGGGGCCAGGTCCTCAAGCTACAGCTATAATGTAATAGTTGGGATGGTGGATACCTGGACGAGCCTCTTCTAGGGAGAGTATGGAGACTTGGTTTAAGTGCTGGAGTGAGCCCAAGAGAGATGGCAGGGACATGCCCACCAGCCCTTTCAGTCTTCCAGGAAGATCTGTCTGTTCTCACATGCAAACTGATAAGAGGTTGCAACCTCAGGCAATAGCTAGGAAATTATGCCATCAGGTCCCCTCCATGGAGAAACTAGGAGGTGAGTGAGTGAATGATTGATTGATAGATTGATTGATTTGCCTGCTCCCTCTTCACTGAGCCCATGAGGAATTGCTGTGGAAAGTGCTCGTGTCCCCATTTGAAAATTCATTTTTTTGTTTAACATGGTCCTGTTGGACTCATGAATGCCTAGCCCCATTGGCTATCAGAGCAAGGTGATCTGGGGACCTGTCCTTTAGGTGGTAGCCTTTCAAGTTGGGGCACCAGGTATAGACTCCAAACTGTTTGCTCCTCAGGGAGAATTTGGGAGTTGGGGTTCTCTCCTGATTGTAAGACTCTGTGCCAGGGGTGCAGTCTATGGTGAGACTGTATCTCATCCTTTCCTACCCATTTTGATGTGGGTATCTTCTGTCTCTTAATGTGTAAGAATCTGTTAACTAGTTTCTGGATATCTCTCAGAGTGAACTGATCTGTGGATGGCTATGTACTTGGGACATCTGTGGGAGAAGAGGAAGTCAGGAACTTCCTATCTCACTATCTTGGCGAAATCCTTAGAAACTCCAAAATAACAATTCTTTATCATAGCATTTATTTGTTTAGGATGGTTGCAATATAACTTAATATGATTTGAAGTTTCTAAGGCTCTACCTACTTATTTCTTATGAAATGAAGATAGCATAAAATATAACAAATTATAACATACAGTCATTGTTCTTTTAGATACAATAATAATACACATTTATTTCTACTATGGATCTAATATTATAAGCCTTATATTTAACCTTATTTTCAGACTCAACTTATTACAAGTGTACTTGCTAAGATCATTGCTATTGCATTTCTGAACTTCAATGTCTGTTTTCAAAAATAAGATCACACTTTCCCTCTGAGCAACAAAGGATCACTTCTTAGTGAGATTTTAGAATATTTACTAATATTTTTCATTGTATAATTTAAAAGCAGGACTCATATATAGTTTAAAAGAAACTTATAATGATAAAGTAGAACTTTGTTCATATTTTAAAAATAACTTATGCTTAAATTTAACATTTTTCTGTTAAATGATAACACTTTACTACTACATAGTTTGTTCAGAAAGGATAAACCGATAAACTATATTACTGTGAAAACTCTGTTTATTGCTTCCATACAATTATGTTTGAGTTGCAGAAGCTGTTGTTAACATTAAAATAAATGGAGTAGAAATCCCTTTATAAAATGCAAATTAGACTGGTAAAACAGGCTACATAATCAAGAGTTGATTATTTTAAATATACAAGTATACCCAAAATATTTAGTTTTTATTTGAAACGGAAAAGCTTACACTGGTGATGTGAAACTAAGTTCCTTTCTTTGCAGACTAATTAAAAATCAATTCTTATTCCCTTTGCTCATTTGTTTTGTTTCTATAGAATTTTAGTTTTTCTAAAGAGAGTCTTAAAATACAGAGAAACTTTTTCTTAAATCTTACTGCAGCCAACAATTATATTCAAAACCTCCCAATTTAAAGGTAAAGCCATATTTTAATAATTATACAGTCAAATATTTGAGTCTCGACTATATGTAAAGCTGTTTCTATTTCACTCAGAAAATAAAAAATAATTTTAACTTATTCTTTCAGACATAAAATAATGTTTTTCAAAGTTTCTATTGGAAACGTTCTATATCTATTTTATTTTCTTAAAATATAAATTGTAAAGTTTCTACATTATAGAAAATTTATGAATATGGCAAAGGTAGCTAATTTTCCAAAACCAAATGAAAGAATAATCTGATTGTTTATTTTACCTACTAGCATTTTCATGTGCTCTCCTTTATAATAATGCATGAGTTGTATATCTTGCTTGATGTTTTTACCTAACATTAAATCACAAATGTTTGCATATTTTAATGTGGTCTTCATGCTGTTATATGTCATTGCTGCAAAAAGTCCAATGAAAAGAACTAGCACAGTTTATCTAACTGCTTCCTTATTTCAAATTTAGCTTATTTTTAACTTTTAGAAAACAGAAATAATGCTGCAATGATAATATTTATCATATAACTTTACCATATAACTTTTTTAGAAAAAAAAAAAAAACCCACATATCTCTAGAGTAAATTCCCCAAAATGGAATTAATAGTGCAAAGGATATGAAGCTTTTATGGTTTTTAATATTTATTACCAAATTGCCTTTTGTCAGAATAGATTTATATCTGTAAAATATAGTACCACAGATTGGGCTTTCTGTATAAAACTCTATAAGAAAGTAGATAAATTTTATAATTACAGTAATGTGCAAGGGAAGAAATAAATACATGAAATATAATTATGTATTTTTGATAACATAAAAGAGCTGGAAAAATATAAGGTCATACAGAGTTTAGTTGTAATACAGGTGCCAGCACAATAAATTTCAATTTGTTCCATCTTTACCAGCATCAGATATTAATTTTATATTTCATTAGTTTAAAAAAGTTAAAAATACATTTAACCACATAGTCATAAAGGATAAAATATAAGAAAAGCAATAAGATATGGTGTGTGTATGTGTGTGTGTGTGTGTGTGTTATTTGATTGATTATTTATTTTTATTAACATATAGTATATTATTTGCTTCAGGAGTACACATCCGTGAATCATCAGTCCTAAACAATTCATAGCATTCACTATAGCACATACCCTCCCAAGTCCATAACCCAGCCACCTTATCTCTCCCCCCCAACCCCCAGCAACCCTCAGTTTGTTCCCTGAGATTAAGAGTCTCTTATGGTTTTTCTCCCTCAACTGCCCCATCTTGTTTCCTCCCCCCTCCCTACAACCCAACAACTCCCTGCCCTGCCATAAAATCAGAATCTGAATCTGGGTTCTTTCCATAGTTTGGTTATTGTGCACATTGCTGCTATCACGTGCACGTGTCCCTTCGGATCAGTACATTTCCTTCTTTAGGGTAAATACCCAGAAGCGTGATTGCTGGGTCATAGGGTAGCTCTATTTTTAACTTTTTGAGGATCTTCCATGCTGTTTTCCAGAGTGGCTGCACCAGCTTGCATTCCCACCAACAGTATAGGAGGGTTCCCTTTTCTCGCATCCTCACCAACGTTTCTCGTTTCCTAGTATTTGTTAATTTTAGCCATTCTGACTGGCGTGAGGTATCTCTCTGTGGTTTTGACTTGTATTTCCCTGATCCAAATGGCCAACAGACACATAAAATAGTGCTCAATGTCACTCAGCAACAGGATATTTAACATAAAATCAGGATAGTCTTTCCTCCTGGGAGGGAGACTGTAGGGATGTCACGTCATCTGGGAGGGGTAATCTAAGTCCTGGTAGAGTTCCATTTCTTTACCTTGTATATTCAGCATCAAAATTGTTTTTGTTATTTCTTAAACAGTGTAGATATATTTTATGCATGCTTTTCATATATGATCTTTTCCACAATAAAAATAACTTTAAAAATGAAGTGCACACATAACTTTCCCAGATGGTCTTACCCAGGGCTTGCTTTGCCAATATGCATTAAGGTGGTGGTGGTTAATTGTGAGAACCCATAACGAATGATGACTCCCCCATCCCCTGTGGGTGAGCGTCAGGCAGCCCTTCCTGCAGACAGGAGATCTCATCGGCACATCGATCCACACCTTTCTTCACAAGATCTCCTCAGGCCAGAGACACTAATTTTCCATGTATCCCCCCCACCTTCAGCAGCATATTCTCAGGAACTTTCTTTTCTTTTCTAAATGTGAGCGATTCATTCTTTATCAAGAAAAGTCACTCATTAAAAGCGAAAAAAAAAAAAAAAAGAAAACCAATTTTACATCAGGAAGAGATAAATTAGAAGGGGGAGAAACAAAAAAAAGAACAAGAAAACACAGAGGCAATAGCAGAGAGAGTATGTGCAACCCTATAGATCTCTATTGCAAACCATCCCCAGCCAGTCATCAAGTTACAAGAACCATACTAGCAACACTAAAGTCCTGCTGCTAATGTGTAAGAGGCCAGACTCTTGTGAATGTTTCTTACTAACTCACTCTTGTAAATCAGAACACTTATTCTGATGAACATGCCAACTACATTTCTACTTTTTGGTTAAAATTTTTATCATGCATATCTTTCCACTGTAACTGCATTATTGGCACTCCTGTATTATGTTTAGTTCCATTGTTGTCATTTGTTGCATTGTATCAAGATGTTAAGGCAGTGAGGAAAAAGTCTTATTAATATTCAGTTTCCTTAAAGAAAGTAGCAATTCTCTATTTTAGGCTCAGCAACAAACTATTAGAAAAGTGGGGGTAATGATGTCACCAAGATGGTAATATAGGTTGTTCCTGACTTCACTCCTCATCACGAGAACAATGAATATCTATTCGAAGAACAACACAACACTGAGAGAAAGTTAGAACATGGGGATGAAGCTGAAGCAACCCCTGTACCATGGAGATCAAGGCAGATTCCATTAGAAGGGTTAGAGAAATGGCTACACGTTGACTACATTGCCCCTCCCCTACGCCAGCATAGCACTGTATGGAGTGGTCTCCCTTGAACCATCAGTTCTTCTAGTGGGAAAAGAAAGCCCAGGAGGGATAAACAGTTCCCACCTCCAGCACTGTAAGTCATCATCAGGAGTTCCTACTCTGATCTCACAACATAGGGAATGCAGGGGAATCTATGGAGCTCAACCACTGGGAATCCGACTGTGATGGAGAAGAGGGGAGGCTCTTGCAACAACAGCACTTGGATATTGGCAGACCAAGCTCATATCTATAAGGCCCAAGTAGTAATCCCAACCAGCAGTTTTGCTCATGAGCAGAACAAAGTCAGGGGTACACTCTGACCAAAGAACTCAGCAGGATAGAGATCTGATTCAGTTCCTGAATTCAGTTCCTCAAACAAGGAGTTTTGCTGGCTCCAGGGCCCAGTTTGCCCACATCCACGCAAAGAGCTAAAGCACAGCCTTACCTCCACTGTAGGGAGTGTCTCCTGGTCCCATTTGACCAGAAGGACTGGTGACAATTCCTGGAAGCAGTGTGGCCCAGCATATTTGAGTTGAAAGGTGGATGAACAGAGTGATAGGCCCCCAGAAAAAAGCAGTACTGAGCACAAGTAGACCCGTGCTACACACAAGTACAAGTTTTAATTCGTAGCCAAGACTGAGGGTAGTTCCTGGTGGCTCCCATCCAAAGAGCCTATTCGGGAAATTGAGAGTAGCCTGGAGTGAGCCCTACCCCTTCTACCCAGTAAAGGAGCTAAGACACAATCCCACCCACTGTGAAGAGTACCTTCTAGCTCCATCTGACCAGAAAGGCTGGCAACAATTCCTGAAATCTATGTGGCCCAGCAGCACTCAGCTGAGAGATAGGCAGAACCAAGAGGGTTCAGAGCAAAGCCAGTATCCCTGTTCAGTGAGGGAACTTTGAGTGCTGGTCAGCTTGAGCTAAGACAACAAATAAAGAGCTATCCTCACTTAGGGCTGCTTCTCCCACTATACTTGGGCAGGAAATCTAATGAGTAGCCTTGCCTATCACTAAAAACATCCTTCAGCCTGTCTGGAAAGGAAACCTTACCAAAGCATGTAGGAAACTGGATAATCCATTCAACTGCCCTTGAACAGAGAGCACAGCCTGTGGCTTCCATCATCTGTAGAACAAAACTGGTAGACTCAGCTGACCGGAAAATTCAGCAGATACTCTGGATTCAGGCCCCCAAATAATCATCTGTATAGGCCCTGGGTCTCATCATCTTGCCCGTCAGGGTAGGGAAACTAACTGATAACCTCATCTATCATTGAATATAATACTCAGTCCTGAGTATCTAGTAATTTGATCCAAAATCCAGGCAAGCACAAATCTCATCCTACAGTCTCTTCATAGAGAACCAAGACAGTAGTCTTATCTAACAGTTCTCAGACAGAGGCAAAACCCTTATCCTCATCCTCAGAGCCCAACTAGTTGACTCACCCCCAAATAGATCATAATAGCAGGCCCCATGTATATAAGGGCAATACTAGCAGACAGCTCCAAAAGCCCAAACAGTTGGACTGGTTTTAAAAAAAAAAAATTGTCTTTAACAAAACAAACCCGTAAAATTTAGAAGAGGAGACTCAAATATACATATATCAATGTAAGGAATTAAAAACCATAAAAAATGAGATAAACATGACACCAGGAAAGGAAGAAAGCTCTAATAACTGACCCTAAAGAAATGGAGGTCTATGAAGTGTCAGACACAGACTTCAGAATAACCCTCTTAAGGAAGATGAGTGAACCACAAGAAAACACAGAAATAAACTAAATTAGGAAAATGATGCGTGAACAAAGTGAGAAGTCTGATAAGGAAATGGCAACCATCAAAAAACAACCAAAAAACTTCAAACAAAGAGAAATCCTAGAGTTGAAAAATATAATAATTGAACTGAAGAATTCAGTAGTTTTAAAAGTATACTTGACCACGCAAAAGAAAGAATCAGGGACAGGAGAGTAGGACATTAGAAATTATCCAGTCAGAGAAGCAAAAAGAGAAATTTTTAAAAGACTTAAAAAAGCATATGGGAATTGTGAGACACAAAGAAATGAAAGAATATTTTCATTATGGGCATTTTTAAAAAGAGAGAGAGAAAAAAGGAAAGAAACAGAAAGTATATTTAAAACAACAATGGCTGAAAACTTCCAAAACCTAGGGAGAAAAATGGATATACAAATCCATGAACCAAAAGATTCCAAATATGTTGAACAAAAACAGGGCTATACTAAGACACATTAAAATTAAATTGTCAATAGTCAAAGACAAAGAAATAATTTTAAGAGCATCAAGAGAAAATAGAAAACTTACATAAAAGGAAATCTCCGTAAGATTATTGGTGGATTTCTCAACAGAACTTTTCAGCTTCAGAGAGCGGGATGACATATTCAAAATATTGAAAGAAAATACTGTTGGCCAAGAATTCTATACAAGGCAAAGCTTTCTTTCAGAAACAAAGGAGAAATAAAGCCTTTCCAAAGCCAACAAAAGCTGAAGAAGTTTACTACCCCCAGACCTGCCTTACAAGAAATGTTAAAGGGAGTTTTTGAGTGGAAATAAAATAATGTTAATAAACATCATAAAAACAAAAAATTTTGTGTGAATCTCCCTGGTAATGGTAAATATACAGTTACAATTAGGTTCTGCAATATGGAAATAGTGGAGCATAACTGACTTAAACTCTAGTTTAAAATAAAAAGTTGAATGTAATAAAAATATACATTACTACAATAATCTGTTATTAGTTATACTATATAAAAGTCATGTGAATGGTAACAGCAAAAACCTAGAATCTGAAGTGGAGGAGAAATAAAAGTGTAAAGTTTACAAATTCTATTAAAGTTAAGTTGTTATCAGTTGAAAATAGGTTCTTGTAAGCTTAAGGTACTTTTTCTTTTTAAAATATTTTATTTATTTTTGAGAGAGAGAGAGAGAGAGAGAGAGAGAGAATGAGCATGAATGGCAGAGGGAGAGGGAGCAGCAGGCTCCCCACTGAGCAGAAAGCCTGATGGCAGGCTCTATCCCAGGATGCTGGGGATTATGATCTGAGCTAAAGGCAAACATTTAACCAATAGCCACACAGGCACCCTAGTTTAAGATACTTTATATAAACCTCATGGTAACCACAAGGGAATATTTTATAGAATTACTCGAAAGAACATGATAAAGAGGTCAAAGCATATTGGTACCTCTTAAAAGACATACAAAACATCAAAAACATACAAAAAACATACAAACATCAAAACATACAAAAAAAGACAGTACAATTAGATACAAGGATTAATGGATCTACAAAACAACCAGAAAATAATAAACTGAAAGGCAATAGTAAGTTCTTACCTATCAGTAATTATTTTAAGCATAAACAGATTAAATTCTCTAATTAAAGGACACAGAATAGCTGAACTGACCAAAAAAAAAAAAATTTTTTTTTAAATCCAACCATATGCTTCTGCTTATAAAAGACTCACTTTAGCCTTAAAGATACACATAGCCTGAGAGTGAAGATGGGAAAAGACATTTTAAGCAAATGATAAGAAGAAAAACAGCAGAGTAACTACTTATATCAGACAATATAGACTTTAGTCTAAAAATGATGAAGAGACAAAGATGTCATTATATAATGATAAAGGAATCAATACCTCAAGAAAACAACAATTGTAGATATTTATGCACCCAAGATTGGAGCACCTAATACCTAAAGCAAAAACTAACAAAACTAAAGAGAGAAATAAACAATAATACAATAAGAGTTGGGGATTTTAATATCCCACTCTCAACAATGGATAAATCACTCAGAATCAATAAGGAAACAGTGATTTGAACACTACATGCTAAATGGACCTAACATACATATATAGAACATTCTATCCAACAATAGCAGAATACACATTCTTCCAGAGCACACATGAAATATTTTCTAGGATAGATTATATTTTGATCACAAAACAAGTCTTAAAAATTCAAGAAGACTGATAGCATAACCTAGTAACTTCTCTGACCACAATGGCATGAAACTAAATCAATGACAAGAGGAAAACTGGAAAACTCATGAATACTTAGAGTACTTTAAAGGGGAAAAGAAAAGTTGACACAAATGAAAATAAAAATACAACATACCAGAACTTGTGGAATGTAGCAAAAGCAGCTACAAAAGAGAAGTTTATAGTAATAAAAATCTATATTAAGAAGAAAGAGAAATTCCAAATAAACAATCTAACTCTCTGCCTTAAGGGACTAGAAGAAGAAGAAAAAATGAGCCAAAGTTAGCAGAGGAAACAAATAATAAAGCTTATAACAGAAAAGACCTATAATACCATGTTAATAGTTGTGATTTTTTTTTTTTTAAATAAAACCAAACATCCTCTTGGGATTTCTTTTGGTTAGCCAGAAGACAGGTACTAATGTATGTCTTTCATAAAAGCAAAGTGGCATAATGCAAGCTTTCAGAAAGTAAGGGATACCTGTACTAGTAAGGAGTACAGGTATTAAATCAGTAATAAAAAATCTAACAAAGAGAAGCCCAGCACTAGATAACTTTGGTGAATTTTATCAAACATTTAAGGAATTAATATCAATTCTTCTCAAATTCTTCCAAACACTAGAAGAAGAAGAAATATTTCCAAACTCAGTTTATAAGGTCAGCATTCCTGATACCAAAACCAGAAAAATACACTAGATAAAGTAACCTACAGGCCAATATCTGATGTATATAGATGCGAAAGCTCTCAATAAATATACTAGCAAACCAATTCAACAGCACTTAAAAATATTATTCACCATTATGACCATGATAAGTCAGATCAGACTTAGCCCTGAGATATAAGGCTGGTTCAATATATGCAAATCAATCAATGTGATATATCCCATTAATAGAATAAAAGAAAAAAATCATATGCTCATTATCAGTTATTTGCAATAATTCAACATCCATTCATAATGAAAAAAAAAAAAACACCTCAACAAATTAGGCATAGAAGACATAAGAAAGCTCTTTACACATCTCAATATAGTAAAGGCCATATACGACAGGCCCCCATAGCTAATGTACTACTCAATGGTGAAAGGTTGAAAGCTTTTCCTCTAAGATCAGAACCAACACAAAGGTGTTCACTCTTACTATTTTTATTCAACATAGTACTAGAAGTACTAGCTAGGGCAATCAACAAGTAAGAGAAATAAAAGCTTTCAAAATTAAAAAGGAAAAAGTGTAATTGTCTTTATTTACAGATGACATGAACTTATATATCGAAAATCCTAAAGACTCAACCCAAAAATATACCAGAGTTAATCAGTAAATTCAGTAAAGTTGGAGGATAAAAAATTAACATACAAAAATAGGTACTACTTCTATACACTAAAAATGAATTTTCTGAAAAAGAAATAAAGAAATTGATACCATTTACAATAGCACCAAAACCAATAAAATACTTAGGAATAAACTTAACCAAGAAGGTAAATGAACTTTATTCTGAAACCTAGAAAACATTCATGAAATATATCAAAGAAGACATAAATAAATGGAAATGTATCCCATGTTTATGGATTGGAAGAACGAATAGCGTTAAAATGTCAATGCTACAAAAGTCATCTACAGCTTCAATACAATCCCTACCAATATTCCAGTGGCATGTTTTATGGAAGTAAAAAAAAAAAAAACACTCTTAAAATTTATATCCAAAAGATCCTAGAGATTCAAAGAATTTCTGAGAAAAAAAGGACAAAAGAAGAGGCATAGAACAGGGCATAAAGCTATAGTCAACAACAGATATCTCTTTCGTTCAGAGGAAGATGGTGGAGTAGGAGGATACTACGCTCACCTCATCTCATTGATACAACTCTTTAACACTCACATCAATGTAAATAACCCAGAAAACTATCCAAAGCCTAGCTGAATAAACTCCACAACTAAATGTAGAGCAGAAGCCACATCTAAGATGGGTGCAGTGCATAAACAATAAATCTTGGAACACTGGAAAAATAAAATAAAATAAAATAAAATAAAATAAAATAAAATAAGATAGGTAGGAAGTGCAGAGACTCATTTGGGAACTAAGTGGACTCTCCGAAGTGTCCATAGGAGGAAGGGATGCTGCAGACACAGAGATGGGAGAGGGAGAGTAGCATACCCTTACACTGGGGAACCTGCACAAGGATAAAGAATATCCATAATATTTGGCTTTGAGAACCAGAGAGGCTGAATTTCATGGATTCTTAAAAGCAACAGGCTATAAAAACTAGATTTAAAAAAAAATCAGTATGCTCAGCTATGGGAGAGCCAGGAGAGTAAGAGGAAACCGAGTCCTTACCCTTCAAGAGAGTGCACAACAAACAGCCCATGGAACTATAGCATACAAGCAGCAATTTGAAAGTTGCCTGGAGTATATAGGAAGGAGAGTTATTTACTAATCTCAGAGTGTGTCCAGAGGGACAGAATGGCTGAGGAACTCCTCCAGGAACAAAGAAATTGTCAGGTACCATTTCCCTCCCCTGTTCCCCAGCTTAAACACACTGGAATCTATCTAACTTGCTAGCATTGCCACCCCAGCCCCCCTGCCCTGCACTGTGCTCCTACCAATTCAATCCTCTAGACAGCCCGCCTAAGTCTAGGCACTGCAAGGACCCCTCCCACAGAGGACCTGCTGGAGTATGCAAAGCTTGCTAGCAACTGCCACCCTGCCACTCCAACCCCACACTGCTTCAGTGGATCTCCCCTCCCTAACACGTTCTAGGTCAGAACCTACACAGGGTGGTGCCACAGGTCTGGCAGTGTGGGAGGAGCCCCTAGAGTGGCTAGCACTACTCCAAAGTAACTTCTGCCCTGGAGAGAGGAGAAGATAACTATACACACACTAGTCAGACTATAACCCCAGCAGCAGGGTGGGAGCAGACATCTGTCTGACTGAAAGCCCTGTCCACCAATGAAAGCTTCTCCATGGAAAACACAAGGAAAGTGCCCTGCAGTTCTGTGCTGCTACATCTCTAACAAATGTCTGGTCTGACTCAGCTCACAACCTAAGGCAGTCTCAGACTGGCCCACTAACAACACAGGGACCACAACAAAAAGAGCCCTTGGAGGTGACTGGGCTAGAGAAAAGAGCAGTTCAGTCACAACAGTAGGGCACATGCATTACATATAGGAGACACCCCTGAAGCGCCAGGTTCTGGTCGACAGGGGATACTGCACAGCAGGGTACAACAAGACCTCTTCTTCACAAGGATATTACTTTCAAGTCTAGGAGTAGCTGTCTTTCCTAACACACAAAAACAGACACAGAAAGTTAGAGAAAAAAAAAAGAGGCAGAGGAAAATGTACCAAATAAAGAACACGACAAAATTACATCAAGAGAGATAAGTGAAATGGAAATAAGTAACATGCCTCATAGAGAAATTAAAATAATTATCATAAAGATACTCACTAAGCTTGAGAAAAGAGTGGAGAACATCAGTGAGACACTTACAAATGAGATTAAAAAAAAAAAAAAAAGAACCAATCAGAGATGAAGAACATAATAAATGGAATAAAAAACACCTAGATGGAATAAATGGTAGACTACATGATGCAAAAGAATGAACCAGTGATCTGGAAGACAGAGTGATGAAAAGTAGGGAAACTGAAAAAGTGAGAGAAAAAAATTATGTAAAAGGAGAAATAGACTCAGGGAAATCAGCAATACCTTCAAGAATAAGAACATTTACATTATAGGGATTCTAGCAAAAGAAGAAAAAGAAAAGGGGGCAGAAAACTTATTTGTAGAAATCATAGCTGAAAACTTCTCAAATCTGGGGACGGCAGAAATCTAGATCCAAGAGTCAGAGATCCCTATATTAAATCAACCCAAGGGGGTCCACACCAAGACACGTAGTAATTAAAATGTCAAAAACCAGAGGTAAAGAGAGAATTTTAAAAGCATCAAGAGGAAAAAAAAAAAAAAAAAAAAAAAAAAAACAGTTACATACAAGGAGATACCCCATAAGGCTATCAGCTAATTTTTCAGCAGAAACATTGCAGGTCAGAAGGGATAAGCATGATATATTCAAAGAGCTGAAAGAAAAATCTGAAAAAAAAAAAAATCTGCTGTCAAGAGTACTCTATCTAGCAAGGCTATCATTCAGAAGAGAAAGAGAGATAAAGAGTTTCCTAGACAAACAAAAGCTACAGGAATTCACTGTCACAAAACCAGTTCTTCAAGAAGGGTTAAAGAGAACTCTTTGAGTGGAAAGGAAAAACCATAAGCAAGAAAAAGAAAAGCAGGAAGCAGAAAACCAGTAAAAAAAAAGTATATCTATAAATAAAAGTCAAGGGAATCACAAAATAAAAGGATGTAAAATATGACACCATACAACAAAAATATGGGGAGGAAAGGAGTAAATAATGCGTTCAAAGTTAAGTGACCAGCAACTTATTCTAGACTGCTACCTGCAGAAGATACTACATAAAAATCAAATGGTAACCAAAAATCAAAAACACAATAGATATGCAAAAAATAAAGAATGGAATCCAAGTATAACACTAAAGAAAGCAAACTTACTGTGAAAGAAAAGAGCAAGGGAAGAAAGGAAAAGAGGGGAACAACAACAACAACAACAAAACATAAAACAAGTAACAAAATGAAAATAAATACATACCTATCAATAATTCCCTTGAATGAAAATGGATCAAATGCTCCAGTCTAAAGACATAGGGTAACAGAATAGATAAGAAACAAGACCCTTCAATATGCTGCCTACAAGATCCAAAGATGCATGTTAAAGTGATGGGATGGGAAGAATTCATCATGCAAATAGATGTGAAAAGAAAACCAAGGTGCCAATACTTAAACTGAACAAAGGAAATTTTCAAAAAAAGTTTATAACAAGAGACAAAGAATACCATATAATCATTCAGGGGATAATCCAACAAGAAGGTATAATAATTATAAATATTTATGCACCCAATATGGGAACACCCAAATATTTTAGCCAGTTAATAGCAAACATAAAGGAACTAATCAATAATAATAAAATACTAATACGAAACTTTTACACCCCACTTACATCAATGGACAGATCATCCAAACATAAAATCAAGGAAACAGTAGTTTTGAATGACATACTGGACCAGCTGGATTTAACAGATATATTCAGAACATTCCTCTTAAAACAGCAGAATACATATTCTTTTCATATGCATATGAAATATTTTCCAGAATAAAACTCATTCTGGGACAAAAAACATGTCTCAGCAAATTCAAAGGTCAAAGATTCAAAGATCCAAGTCCAAAAACCACAATGCTATGGAACTAGAAATCAACCACACACACACACACACACACAAGGAAATTGCACAAAGGCATGGAGGTTAAATAACATGCTACTCAAGAGTGAATGGGTCAACTAAGAAATCAAAGAGGAAATAAAAAAAATACATAGAGACAAATGAAAATGAAAACATAACAGTCCAAAACCTTTGGGATACAGCAAAAAGCTGTTCTAAGAGGGAAATTTATAGCAATACAAGCCTACGTCAAGGAGCAAGAAAAATCTCAATAAACAACCTAACGTAACATTTAAAAGAGTGAGAAATAAAAGGAACAAACAAATCCCAAAGCCAGCAGAAAGAAGGAAAGAATAAAAACTGGAGCAGAATTAAGTGAAATAGAAACTATAAAAGCGGGGTGCCTGGGTGGCTCAGTGGGTTAAAGCCTCTGCCTTTGGCTCAGGTCATGATTTCAGGTTCCTGGGATGGAGCCCTACATCAGTACTGAGCAGGGAGCCTGCTTCCCCCCCACCTCTGCCTGCCTCTCTGCCTACTTGTGATTTCTGTCAAATAAACAAATAAAATCTTAAAAAATAAAAAAAAGAAAGAAAAAAGAAACTGTAAAAGCAACAGAGATCAATGAAATGAGCTGGTTCTTTGAAAAGATCAAAAAAATTGATAAACCTTTAGACCAGACTCATAACAAGAAAAAAAAAAAGGAAGGACTCAAACAACATCAGAAATGAAAGAGGAGAACTAACAACCAATATCACAGAAATACAAAAGATTGTAAGAGAATATCATGAAAAATTATTTATCAACAAGTGGGACAACCTAGAAGAAATGGATAAATGGAAGCATAGAACTTATTGAAACAGAATCAAAAAGAAATAGAAAATAGATCAATTACCAGCAATGATATTGAATCAATAATCAAAAAGGTTCTAACAAACAAAAGTCCAAGATTGCATGGCTTCATAGGTAAATTCTACCAAACACTTAAAGAAGAGTTAATATCTATTTTTCTCAAACTATTCCAAACAATAGAAGAGAAAGCAAAATTTCCAAATTCATTCTACAAGGCCTGCATTACTATGATACCAAAATCAGATAAAGACACTACAAAGAAAGAATACAGGTCAATATCTCTGGTGAACATATAGGTAAAAATCCTCAACAAAGTATCAGTAAACTAAATCCAATAATAAAAAACCATTCACCATGATCAAATGAGATTTATTCCCAGGATGCAAAGAGTGGTTCAGTATGTGTAAAATAATCAGTGTGATACATCACATCAATAAAAGAAAGGATAAAAACCATATGATCATTTCAACAGATGCAGAAAAAGCATTTGACAAAGTACAACATACATTGATGATAAAAACTCTCAACAAACTAGATGTGGAAGGCCTTATATGAACATAATAATAATAATAATATTAATAATATTAATAACCCCAACATAACAAAAGTCTTAAGCTCAATGGGAAATGCTGAGAGCTTTTCCCCTAATATTAGGAGCATGACAAGTATGTCCATTCTCATCACTTTTGTTGAAAAAAGTACTGAAAGTTCTAGTTGCAGCAATCAGACAAAAAAAAATTAAAAACATCTAAATTATAAGGAAGAAGTAAAACTTTCACTAATTACAAAGGACATAATACCCTATATAGAAAAACCCTAAAGCCTCTATCAAAAAAAAAACTACTGCTAGAACCGATAAATAAATTCAGGAAGGTCGCAGGATACAAAATGAGTGTACAGAAATCTTCAGCATTTTGGTACACTAATAATGAAGCAACAGGAAGAGAAATCAAGAAAGTAATCCCATTTACAACTATACCAAAAATAATAAAATACCTAGGAATAAATTTAACCAATGAAATGAAAGAGTTCTACTCTGTAAAATATAAAATATTGATGAAAGAAATTGAAGATAACACAAAGAAATGGAAAGATATTTCATGCTCATGGATTGGAAGAACAAATATAGTTACAAAGTCAATACTACTCAAAGCAGTCTACAGAGTTAATGCAAACCCTACCAAAATACCAACAGCATCTTTCATAGAACTAGAACAAATAATTCTAAAATTTGTACCACAAAAGAGCCTGAATCAGGAATCACAATTCCTGATTTCAAGTCATACTAAAAAGCTGCAGTAATCAAAACAGTATGGTACTGGCACAAAAATGACACATAGATCAAAAGAACAGACTGGAGAGCCCAAAAATAAGTATTGGCACAAGTATAAGGTCAACTGATCTTTGACAAAAGAGACAATATCCACTAAGAAAAGGGTGTTGAAAAAATGGGACAGCTTCATACAAAAGAATTTAACTGGACCACTTTCTTACAGCATACACAAAAATAAACTCAAATGGATTAGAAACCTAAATGTGAGACATGAAACCAGAAAAATCCTGAAAGAGTGCCCAGGTAGTAATTTCTCTGACATCAGTTGTAGCAACAGTTTTCTTGATATGTTCCCTAAGGCAAGGGAAATAAAAGCAAAAATTAACTACTGGGACATCAAAATAAAAAGCTTCTGCATAGTGAGGGGGAAAAAAATCAACAAAAAGACAACCTACTAAATGGGAGAAGATATTTGCAAATGAAAGGTTAGTATCCAAATATCCAAAAAGGTTTAGTATCCAAAATATATAAAGATCTGAAACAACGCAACACTGAAAAATGAATAATCTAATTTAAAAATGGGCAGAAGACATGAACAAACATTTCTCCAGACAAGGCATCCAGATGGCCAACAGATATATGAAGAGATGCTCAACATCACTTATGGGAGAAATTTTCCCATTTTTTTCTTTCTTTTCTTTTTATCAAGGAAATGCAAATCAAAAGGATGTGGAGAAAAAAGAATCCTTACATACTTTTGGTGGGAATGTAAACTGGTATAGCCATTGTGGAAAAGAGTACAGAGTTTCCTCAAAAAATCCAAAATAGGGGACACCTGGGTGGTTCAGTTGGTTAAGCAGCTGCCTTAGGCTCAGGTTATAATCCCAGGAGGGTCCAGGGATCAAGTCCTGCATCAGGCTCCTTGCTAAGCAGGGAGCCTGTTTCTTTCTCTGTCTGCCTCTGTTTCTCTTTCTAACAAATAAATAATAAAATCTTTTTTAAAAAAATCAAAATAGAACTACCCTACAACCAAGTAATCACACTAGTATTTTTTTAATTTTTTTTTTCAGTGTTCCAAAATTCATTGTTTATGCACTACACCTGTGCTCCATGCAATCACACTATTATATACTCAAATAACACAAAAACCCTAAGTTGAAGGATATATGTACTCTTATGTGTATTTCAGTATTTACAATAGCTGTTTGGAAATAGCCAAGTGTCCATCCACAGAATAGATAAAGAAGATGTGTATAGACAAACCATCAATCTACAAAATCAAGAGCCCAGATAAAATGCCAAGGGTATATATGGTCAACTAATTGATGAGGGAACCAAAAATACTCAATGGAGAAAAGACAATCTCGTTAATATATGGTCTGTCATGACTGGATATTCATGTAAAGAATGAAACTGGATTCATATCTTATACTACTCAGAGAAATTAACTCAAAATGGGGAGGGAATGTGAAGAAAGATAGTGAAAGTTACAAATTTCCAGGTGTAAGATAAATAAGGACTAGGAATGTAATAAACAATATGATTTCTATAGCTAACACTACTCTACGATATAGGAAAGTTCCTAAGAGAGTAAATCCTCAAAGTTATCATCACAAGGACAAGTTTTCCCATTTTTTTCTTTCTTTCCTTTTTATTGTATGCATATGAGAAGTGTTAGCTGAACCTATTGTGGTAGTATTTCCACAATATATGTAAATCAGACCTTCATGCTATAAGCCTTAAACTTAGGCAGGGATGAATATCAATTATTTCTCAATAAAACTGGGAGGGAAAGGAGTATTCATCTACCTAATTCATTTCCTCAGATCTGCTGGAGATTACAGATGTTACTACTTATAAAGTCAGAAAAAGATTTATGAAAGTATTTTGAAGTCAGAAAAGATAAGGAAAATATTCAGAAACTTAAATATAATTGTATTATCCTATTTATTCATGTATTTATTTAAAGTATTTATTGATTGCTTATTATTTCTAAAATGATGAAAGGACAAAAATTCTACAAAACAAAAGAGAAGATCACTTTCATACATCATAGCAGAAAAAAAAAGAATTACAGATGAAAATATGATCAACAACAAATCCTGCTGAAAAGTTTTTTTTCAGTGAAAATTTTTTTTCATTTTATTAAAATGCTGATAAAAGTATTTTAGGATGGAGCTAGAAATATGTCTACAGTAATGTAGGGTTCAGCACTAAAAAGCTCTGGCGGCCTCAGAATAAAAATGGAAATACCCAAGCAACAACTCCCTGGCAACATGGTTTTTATGTCAGAGCATTTCATACAGAAGAATAAAAATTTTGTGCATATATAGACAAACACGAAACATACCAAAAGCAGCTCTTGTTTAGTGGAACTCTTTTGAAATGCTGACCTTAGAAGAGAATAATATGTAATAAAAATTATATTTTGCATTGAGTGCCATCACACTATGTAGTACTTGATTTATTATATTCAAACTCAAAGCATTTGAAACATGAATTATACTGGCAATGATTGCAAAATATCAATAAGAATACATATAATTTTATGTAAGCAGGTATAGAGATTTAATTCTTAATCAACATTTTTTGAAGATTTTATTTATTTGAGAGAGAGAGAGAAAGAGCACAAGCTGGGTAGAATGGCAGAAGAAGAAGGAGAAAGAGAAGCAGACACCCCAATGAGCAGGGAGACCGATGTGGGGCTCAATCCCAGGATTCTGGGATCATGACCTAAGCTGAAAGCAGACACTTAACTGACTGAGCCACCCACGCACTCCTTAATCAATATTAAGGCAGCTGCACACAGTATAAATTTATGACCACAGACATACTTCTTGACAAAATGTTTCCCAGTGGAGCACCTTAAAAGTCATTTTCTGAATTAAACATGTTATTGTTTTTCTAATAAAAGGGAATAAAAGTAATAGAGCAAGGAAAAGACATTTATGTTTATTTAGAAGCAGAATCTCTGGAGGAAAAGAGAACCGTTGGAAGTTAAGAGGCAGGAAATATGCTCACATTGTTGGTCTTTGGAAGTCTTCCATCTTTCCTTCTTAGCACAAGGATAAGAGCCATCCAGACCCATGGGTTTAAAAGTCATTAAACTTTTGATGTCTACTAATGAGAGGATTTAAATATGTTTAATATTTATATTTGCATTATCAGAAGAAGGACCACTTGAGAATAAATAGGTACACAGTCATATTCTAAGCCATGGTAAGATTTTTAGGCTCATAAATTTGTAAACGTATTTCATTCTAATAATTAGAACCCAGTTCTTGTCTCAAAAATAGTAAGTAGCTAGATGCAGGAGATAGAATTATATCTGCATTAAGAAATACATCATGATTTTCAAAATAAGTAATTTCAAATATCCATTTTCAAATACACACAAAATTAATGTGCTTTCCAGAGTCCAGTATCCTTAAATCTCTCTTGTTTTTAACAATGTCTAATAAATAAGACATTAGAGTCATCTTAGCCATTTGCCAACTAAGCAGAGTATTAAATGTTTTGTAAGTCATTATCCTTCCTTGGTGGCATATTTCTTTCTGAGAAGGAACAACAATAAAAAAATTACTAGTACCTAGGAAAAGGAAGCAAATTTATTTTTCTTATTGTATATTTTAACTGTTTGTATGTTTTATTTACCATGTTAAACAAGTTATAAGCTATTTCCTGCTTCCAAGGAAGTTCAGTACTTTCAGAATCATCAAAGACCTTTTGTGTCTCTTGGGTGCCATTTAAAACGCACTATTTTGTAATTAACTTTGAGAGTTTCTTAATAAGTAGTTCTACGTGCCTAAGGGCCTCTTCCCGTTAGAGTCATTGACCAGGAAAGAAAGCATATCAAAGTACAGAATACCTCAAGTGGACATTGGTTTGTATGGATACCAGCATAAGTGATACATTATTATACACAAATATACATGCACAGTTATCTCAAATACTAATAGCCTGATAATAAAGATGATTTTGTACATTAGAATCTCGATAGCATGAATTTCAGTATCTCTTTGTAATACCTCATCATATTAAGTCTTGAAAAATTGGAATTTTCCTCTTTCTCGGTTAGACTATTTACTAAGTCTCCATAGACAGATGCCACACTGAACTGAACATATAGTAGGAAAGTAGTCCGTAGTCCTGACTTTGAAGTTTTAGTTGCCCAAAGGCAAAGTCGCTGTAGCATAGCCAGGATCCAGGGCAGTGCCCAGCTGAGCTAGATAACTATTTTGGCCTCTTCATATAGTATTAAGACCAAATTACTCCCCATTTTCAGAGAAAACACAGAGCATTCTTTCATAAGTCATTTTAATACATTTGGATTCATGAAGTTTACGACTGGTAAGGGATCTTGCGGATATAAATAACTGGCCTAGTTTATCCTTATAAACAACAGAACATACTCATTAATAGCAGAGCTATTGTGAAAAAACTGGTCTCTGGTCTTCCTATCCAGTAGGGTTTTCGCTGCTCTCTCATCTGGAATGGTTTATCTTTTATTATTTTGGATTCATTGTTTTGCAGTTCCAGGTATGCGAAAATGATAATTTTTCACAAATAAGCTGGAGTTGGGGGATTGGGGAAAATGAAATCAAAATTTACATGAGTCTAAAGAGAATTTCCAGCAGGTAACTGGTTAGAACTTGTCAGATTATTGTTTTCCGAAACTGTCACCAAACATACATCATGAATGTTCATAATGCCACTGAATTATATACTTCAAAATGGTTAAAATGACAAATTTTATGACATGCGTATTTTACCACAATAAAAAAAATTAATGCTGGGATGCCTGGGTGGCTCGGTCAGCTAAGCGTCTGCCTTCAGCTCGGGTCATGATCCCAGGATCCTGGGACCAAACCCCACTCTGGGCTCCTTGCCTAATTCTTCCTATCCCTCTCCCACTTCCCCTACTTGTGCTCTCTTGCTCTCTGTCAAAGAAATAAACAAAATATTTTTTTAAAAAGAGTGTGTTGCTGTCAGTACTATTCCCCACCTAAAACGTCTTCCCTCCAGTTGTCCAATATTTTCAATCCCCAGGTAAGTTCCATGTCTCCCATGACATTTTTCCAAATAACTCCAGTTTCTACATTATTTATATCCACTTAATAGTATCACAATTTTAATACTTATCAAATATTTCCATGTGTTTATATGAATTTTATCACTGAATAATTACAAGCTCTCTGACAGGAGACAATATATGTTATATTTCTTGGGATATCCATATATTCTCACTAGGACTGTCTATCCTAAAGTAGTAAGGACTAAACAGATGATTATTTTTCTTTTTTAAGATGATTTATGTATTTGATAGAGAGAGAGCATAAGCAAAGAGAGGGACAGAAAGAGAGAGAGAGAGAATCCTGAAGCAGACTCTCTGCTAAGCACAGAGCCCATAGAAGGGCTCCATCCTAGGACCCAGGGGTCTGAGTTGATATCAAGAGTACACCACTCAACTGACGGAGCCACCCAGCTGACCCTAAACAAATGACTCTAGAAATCAGCATGTCCTCTAGCAATAAGGTTTAGTTAATTCTACTGCAAGAATTATTAGCATGGAACTTGATATCTGGTTGGGTCACATGTCCGCTCATTTGTTCTTTTATTCATTCACGCTAATTAAAACATCTAGTATGTATCAGGCACTCAGTTGGGTGTTATTAACAAGACATAAGTAAGACAATCTGTCTTCAAGTTGCTCAATTCTTAAGAGGAGAGGAAAGCTGTAAACAATTAACTGTATTTCAATATGGTATGTATTATGTGTGAGGGTTTTTTTTTTCTTTTTCTTTTTTTTTTTTTGGTTGAAGAAATGTCAATGACTCCTTAAAATAGTAGGCTCTGTAGTCAAAGATGGATACAGATACTCCTACCACTTAGCTAATTGTGATTTGCAGAGGCACAACCTTAACATTTCAGCTTCCTCCCCTGTAAAGTGGGCATGAAAATAGTACCCATCTCAGTGGTACTATGAGGATCAAATGAAATGATGTATGTGTCATGCTTAGCACTGTGCTTAGCACGTTGTAAACACCCAATAAATATTAGCTCCCTTTTCTGCCTTAGCATACAATCCTGAAACAAAACTATGCTCTCTTTTCTGCAATCTGCAATCAGGTGTATACAGACGTGCATGAGAGAGAGAGTGTGTGTGTGTGTGTGTATACTACACAGTCAACTGTTTTATTGTCTCTAAGCACATTTGAGGTTTGGTACATGACAGTTAGGCGCATCTCTAGCACACTGGGATTTCTCTGTCAAATACACACTTTGAGTGTATCTGACTTCCTCTTGATTATAACTAATTGATGTGAGGGTAAGTGTATGATCTAAGGTTGTATCAATCTGGTTCGTTCTCTGGAGCATTTGATCACTAAAATGAAGATAGAGAAAAATGGAAGGTCTTTGAAACTGAGAATCCCTCATGGCAAAACTTTAGAGGGACTGTCCCTGAATTGCCCAAGTGCTACCCTTTTGGAGGTTTGAGTGTTCATTAGGTCTTTTGATTCCATTAGCTACGACGACATTCTTTCAATAAACCTCTCTTCACTTCAGTCACCAGAGTCAGCCACTATTACTTGAAAGTAAGCAAACCAGCAAGAAACAATACTGGAAAAGCATTCTCCTTTTGCTAGTATTGGCCAGATGGTTTCTTTTCCCACCAAAACCCTTGAGAATCTCCCTGAATAAGGTCTAATCAGTTATTCTATGCAATTGCTCTCCAACAAAATTTTAAAGGATAAATGGAAAAACATGTATTTGATTTCAAATTATTTTGCCTTCGACGACGGCTTTTACTCCAACATCTAAGACTTAAGGTGAGTCACTTCTCCATTCCTTTGTTTTCTCCATCAGTCAGTAGAAACAATGATACTCCTCTGACTTAACTCATAATGAATTCTGTGAGTTCATATCCACATGTGAATTTCATAAGAAAAAGGGAACCAGCTCTACATTTATTGAAAGCATGTAAGGCCTCTGTTCCCTTCTGTAGAAGGGGAGGTGTCTGGACTATTTAGTCTCTAAGGGACCTGCATTAGCTAACTCATTCTGCCACTCTGATCAACAGAACACTGATAGAAGAAATATTAACAGGATATAGAAAAGACTAATCATGGAAGAAATGCAGAGAAATTTCGTTTTTTCAAATATCCTAAATATTCAAGGATGAAGGAGAAGAATATCCATGTAATAATACAGACAATACTGCAAGACTAAAAGATATGTACAGCATTTTTAAAAAGTCCTATCTACTTTATACTATATGAAGAAACAATATTTGATTTACCTTTAACTTCTGACTAGAGCTGCTGCTGCGATTGCTCCAAACGTTGTAACATATCAAATAGCCGTGCCAACAAATTATTTTTTAAAGGAAAAAAGGAGACAGACCTCACTCGTAAGACATTTATGCTCATTTTCCCACATCTTTAAAAAGTTTACTACTCTTACTTAACTCATCTTGAGTTGTTAGAGGTTCTCAAACATGTGTGGTTCAGAATTTTGCATTTGGTGGTCCTAGTTAAGCCCCAGAGAAAACCAATCTCTATAATAAAACTGATATTTCATAAGACTCACAGGACTCAATTAGCATAGGATCTGAATTGCCTCTTACTCTGGGGGAAGGGTCAGAATTCCAATCATTTATATGATGTGAACACAAATTTTAAAAAATTGTCATGTAATTAGGTCTTTAATTAATTTACGGAATGACAGATGGACATAAGCCTTATTTTCTGAAAATATAGAGTTTGTTATTACAAATGCTATATAAAGCAAACTATTACCTAAAAAGTTAATATATATTGACATGTACACATACAAAATTTTAACATAATGATTGTATGTGTGCATATAGGGATTGCATATGCATAAGAATTCATGTTTATATATGTATATGTGTATATACATATATATCTATATATAAATTAAAACTGAAAAGTAACTGTTTTCTCATAAATAAGACAAAAAATTTATTAGCTAGTACTCAACTTCTAGATCATTTTTTTCCTAGTTATATTCCCACCCCGGAGTAATACATTATACATTTTTTAATTATTTCAAATTATTTGAAATGATTTGAACTCCCCAAAGCATAAATGGGATTTTGTTATGTTTTGTTCTGTTTTGTTTCTTGCTGTCCTGTGGTTGGTGGGATGCAAGGGGAGGGTGTGAGAACGGGATGTTATCATATAATGGAAACTAAGTTTCTGGAGTTGTGGTATGCTAGTGGTTTTCAAAGAGCCAAACTTTGCTTTTCATTTCAAATCATGAAAGTCTCTTTTGTAGCCCATATTTCTCCATTATAAATTGATCACTTAAACTGGCAAGTGCAAAATCACTCTTTGTATGCTTCTGATAAGCTTGCAAGCCTTCTCCAAATACATATGCAGCTCTGAAGAAGGACCCACTGCTCTTTCCTAGGAACCAAAAATCCTGTTTGTCCCAGGAGAATTAGTAGAAACAAAGATCATGTGGAGCCTAATATATGTCTTATATCCAACCATAAAACCATTTACCCTCAGGGTGCCTGGGTAGCTCAGATGATTAGGCATCTGCCTTCAGCTCAGGTCATGATCCCAGGGTCCTGGGATGGAGCCCTACATGGGGCTCTCTGCTCAGCAGGGTGTTTGCTTCTCCCTCTCTCTCCCCACTGTCCGCCCTGCTTGTGCTCTCTCACTCTCTCTCTCAAATAAATAAATAAAATCTTAAAAAAAAAATGTACCCTCTTTTGCAACTGCATTTCTCTTTTTTGTGAAATCATTCTGTAAGGCTGTGCTAGTCTGGTGTTTACAGTTGGGTTTCTTTTTTCACTTTCAAACAAGGCAGTCAGCCAACATTAAACACTGCCTACTTCAAGCAAATTGTCCTTTTCTCTCTGTCAACATTTTTGTTAAAGGAAAAGAACATGAGTAAATGCAATGTTTCTAACACCTTTAAAAAGAAACTGTGAGCCTCAGGCAAATCAAGCAGCAGAGAAATTCTATTGAGAAAGTGACAATTCCTAGTAGGTAATCACTATACATCATTTCCTGGAATAGTGCTCCCTCAGTTCTTACTTTTTTTTTTTTCCCTATATTTGTGGTAGCTGACTTGACCATGTATGCAGCTTTGAACCAAAAATAGGTCATGGCCATGGCCATTTATTCATTAACTATTTTAGATATAAATTACTAAACAATCAAAAAACAGCCATTATTATTATGATAGGCACTAAGTCCTTTACAGTGCAAAATCCCATTTAATTCTCACAGCAACCCATTCAGGTTTCATTTTTTTCTTTCTTTCTTTCTTTCTTTTTTTTTTTTAGTGAAAATATTGGGGCTGTGGGAAACTAAGTATCTTATGTAAGGTAATTACTAGCCGACGAATGGCATCATTGCCAAAGTCCAACTCAGGCTGCCTAAGTCATGCACTTAACCAATACATTGAGTCCATGTATTTTAGATGTAGCTTTGGAAATATATATGTACATATGGAAATATGGAAATATATGTGTACATGTATACATGTACATATGTGTATACATGTAATAGATATGTATGTATGTATCTAGTTATGCATAGATGCATGTGTGCATGTATCTATGGATATTATATTTATTTGTATTGGCAGCTTACAATCTAGATGGAAAAAGAGTAGAACACTATATAATCAGGGGAGTACATAATTGTCAAAGTAATAGTATAAAGCAGGTTTTAAAAATATTTTTCCAGCAAGCCCTATCTGCAAAACATATTCTCAACCCACAGACTTTAGCTTAGATTAAAATGAGCCCAAATAATAATTAATTCTAGTTTGGTGGCTTTAAGTTCATCTCTTTTCCTATATAAGAAAACAAAGAAAGGCAAGTACCAAACATTAGCATTATAATGTGAACTGTGTAAGTCATTCATTTATTCAACAAAAATTTTTCCAAGAGAAATGATGAAGAAAAAAAAGTCAAGGCCTTTGTTTTCATAGTTTCCTGTCTGGTGGAAGAGACAGACATTAATCAAATAACCATATATATAAAATTTTAGCCAAAGTCACTGCTATAAGGAAGTACTAGGAGGACATAATGTAGAGGCATTTGTCAGGAATATCAATCAGGTTTCCCTTAAGTAGCAGTACTTGATTATAGATTGGAAAAATGAGGAAGACAAAAGTGATGGAATATGCTCCAGAGAGAGACAATAGGTTGACTCTGGGTGTTCAGCGACTCTGGTGGAAAGAGCAAAACTAATGGGATGCCTGGGTGGTTCAGTAGGTAAAGCGTCTGCTTTCAGCTCAGGTCATGTTCCTAGGATCCTGGGATCCAGCCCCATGTTGGGGCTCTCTGCTCAGCAGGAGCCTGTTTCTCCCTCTCCCTTCTGCTCCCCCCTGCTGGTATTCTCTCTCTCTCTCTGTGTGTGTCAAATAACTAAATAAAATCTTAAAAAACAAAACAAAATTAATGAGAAACATAGAAGATCATTGTGGCTGAGAGGGAGTCAAGTTTAAGTGGGACACTGGGTGGGGGGAGTGGTAAAGAACACAGTCTAAGATAAGGCAAGAGGTAGGTGGGGTAGCTAACAATTTGTTCTAATTCAAAAAATTATCAATAAAAGCGGAAATAGCTATTACATACAAACATCATGTAACTGATTTTATTACAACATGCAAGTTGGTTACTATTACTATTAATAATGGTTTCATCAGAATGCAGAGAAAGAGAGTGCACCAAGGATCTCTGTAGAACGGCACACTTTCATGAAGAGGATGGGACTTCATTAGCCTTAAAATGATGGGTATTGATTAGACAGATGAAGAAGAAAAAAGTAGGGAGCCAAAAATGGAGCCAGACATAGGAGTAGTTATTGACCTAATGGAATCCTGATAGCTTAGTGCCTTTACTCAGAGTAGACCTGTGCTTTTTCATTCTGGCAAATGCCTATTTGAATGGTGTTGACACCCTAGTCTACAGCTCCCTTTGTTCATGCTTCATCTTTTGGACAGCTTGCATCAGCTTATTATATCAGTTCTAGACAAAATTCTGTATGCTAGCTTCATCTACTGAACAGGTCCAATTGTCTATGTGTATGTGGGCAGAGGGACTCAGGAAAAGAAGAGCTCAAACTCAAACAGACATTCTCCTTGTATCCAGCTTGTACTACTTTCCAGATGGGGGCACAAAACTGATGGGCTCCAGGGGTGAGGATGAAGGGAGAATACAAACAAGAGCAACAGTAGAGGACTACATATTTTATTTGCTCAGCATCTATGTCATACTGACATCCAGCGATCCCAAAACAGCATGTTGTTTTGCAGCATGACAGAATAAAGCTTCTATCTAAAGAGCTGTGCTATCAAGTTCACAACCATCATGCATACTCTCAACTCTACAACTTGTTTTCAATATCATGCATAGTCAGCCTTAAGAAGTTATTTATTAAATAATGACATTTTATATAAAATTGTGAAAATGATAATGTACAAAAATACTCTAGAAAGCACAGAATAATTTTTATAGCTAATGAAAAGAAAAACAGTATATTTTTAATTTCACTTTCCTACATCAAAGATATGTAATAATCCTTTGTAATTAAAAAGAAAAATAAAAGAAAATCTATGTTTAGCAATAGAGGACAGTTTAAAAAATTATAGTTCATCCACATAATGAAATATTCTGTAATGGCTACAAAGAATGAAGTACACATTTATGTGTTGACTTGGAACTAACAAAACAGACTGCTTATTTAAAAGATCAAGGTCCATAATAGTATGTGTAGTTTGGGCCAAAGTTAGGTACACATATGTGCATGAAAATGTTCTGAAAAGGTAAGAACCGGTTAAGGAGTTATGTCTGGGAAATAGCACTAGAGGTCTAGAGCAAAATGAAGATTTGCTTTTCATTGATCTATTGTTTTGTTGACTATTTTTTAAATGTGCATATACTTTTTTATAATATTAAAAATTAACAAAACTTTGTTCTAAACATTTATTTTTATAAAGACCTAGGCAAAAAAAAAAAAAAAAAAAAAAAAAAAAAAAAAAAAAAAAGTGTAAAACCAGAAAGATCTATGCAGTAAACCATAGTGAACTTTTACTACATTTTCCTTCCTTTCTTCATCTGTCCCAAAGTCTGATGTTATAGACTCAAAATAAGCACAACAGTATAACTGTTGGCAGGCAAGATAAAAGCTTTGGTTCCTCCTCCAATTTCTTTCCATGGCCATTAAATTTCTCCTCTCCAGTTTACATAGCTGAGCAAATGGTTAGAGATTGGAGATTTTTTTATAAACAAAAATCTTTGCTGGCTACAATTTTCATTTGCTTATTTTATTACTCAGTCTATCCTGAAATAGAACCCCAAATTATTACCCATTTTGTTGTTGATCTAACTAAAAGCAAATTTCAAACTGATATACAACTTCTTGAAGACTTTTTTAGTCTTCACTAGACATGCTTCTAAGAGTCATGGAATATTTTAAAATTTGATTTCCCAATATTAAATAGCCATTCAATGGAATGACTACATCAAATTATCTTAGTCTTCCCAAGTCATGTTTCACCCAAAACTCTTATCCAAAACTTCATGGGTTATAAATTGGTATTGGCTCAGTTGATTTTATAAACAACTTTGAATTTTTTTTAAAAATCTGAATTTCTGTTCCTCATTTCCTACTCCCAACCCCAATAACTCATGCCTATCTTAACTATGTGATGTTCTTACAAATCAAAGCATTCTTTGCATTATTAGTCTTAAGAAAAAGTCTATAGAAAAGTTTTACAAAATTCTTACAAAGTTCTTCTGGGACAGACATGACAAAAATCCAAAAGTTTTTTTTCCTTTAAATCACCATGATCTTCCTATAATGTAGATAAATTCTTTTTTAAAAAAGAATTTATTTATTTACTTGAGAGAGAGCGAGAGGGAGGAGAGAGAGTACAAGCACAGAGATGGAGGAGTAGACTCCCCGCTGAGCAGAGAGCCTGACATGGGCTCTCATAGGACTTTGAGATCCTGACCTGAGCCAAAGGCAGACACTTAAACAACTGAGTCACCTAGGCACCCCGATCTAGAAAATTCTAATGAAGAGTGAACTGAACTCGATTCTCTTGCTACATAATCAAAGAACAGCAAATTTCTCAAAATTGGTTCAACTTAACATTTGCACATATTCTGATAATGAAATTAAGAAACTAATTCCACTTACAAAGCATTAAGAAAGTATAAAATATCTAGAAATAAATTTAACCAAAGAAGGCAAATCTTGTTTGCTCAAAAGTATAAAAGATTGTTGGAAGAAATTAAAGAGTTAAATATATGTAAGGACATTCCATGTTCATAGATTGGAAGATTTATTATTGTTAAAATGATAGTACTCCCCAAATTGATCCTCAGATTCAATGAATTTCCTGCCAAAATTCTAACAGCCTTCCCCCCCCCACCCCTCAGAAATGGACAAGCCAATCCTAAAATCATATGGAAATGTAAGTGATCCAGAATAGCCAAAACAATCTTGGGAGAGAACAAAATTGTAGGACTCATAGTTCCTGATTTCAAAACTCTTTATAAAACTACAGTAACTGAAACAATGTGACACTAAAAAAGGGTAGGCATATAGATCAATGCAAAGAACAGAGGGTCCAAAAATAAACCCTTACATCTATGATCAAATGATTTACAAAGAGTGCCAAGAAAATTCAATGAGAAAAGAGTAGTCTTTTCAACAAATGGTGCTGAGACAACTGAAGATCCACATGTATTTTCATAACTGAAAATACACTTGAAGTGAACCAAAGAGCTAAATATAAGAACTAAAATTATAAAACTCAAAAAAAAAAAAAAAAGAAGAAGAAGAAGAGTGAACTTTCATGACCTTGGGTTAGCCAAAGATTTCTCAGATAAAATATCAAAAACACAAAAATAACAGAAAAAATAAAGTGGACTTATCAAAATTAAAAACTTTAACATTTTAAGGTGCATCATCAAGAAAGTGAAAAAACAACACACAGAATAGAAGAAAATATTTGCAAGTCATATTCCTGACAAGGGACTTACACCTAGACAATATAAAAACTGCTATCATGCAATAATGAAATGACAAATAATCCAATTCAAAAAGGGCCATGAATCTGAGTAGACATTTCTCTAAGAAAATACATGGAGACAATAAGCTTATGAAAAGATGCTCATCTTTAGCTGTTATGGAGATGTAAATCAATCAAAATGAAGTGATATCACTTCACTAGCTCTAGTGTGGCTATAATTTTAAAAAAGGGCGGGGGAGATTGAGAGACAGAGAGAGAGAGAGGAAAAGAACAAGGTTTGATGAGGATGTGGAGAAACTGGAATGCCCATGTATTGCTGGTGGGATTATAAAATCATGGAGTTACTATGGAAAATAGTTTGGTCTTTCTTCAAAAAATTAAAGACAAAAATATAAACATATACACCTAGAAGCATTTCCACTCCTAGGTATATACCAAGACAAAATGAAAACATGTTTACATGAAAAGTTGTAAGAGAATGTTTGTAGCAGCATTATAGTAGCCAAAAAAGTAAATCCACCCCAATGTCCATCAACTGATGAATGAATAAGTAAGAGGTGGTATACCCATACACTGGAGTATAATTAGGCCATGGAAAGGAGTGAGTGTTAATACATGCCACACCAAGGATGCGCCTTGAAGGCATGGTGCTAAATGAATAAACACAAAAGGTCACATATTGTACGATTCTATTTCTATGAAGTGTCCAGAATAGGTAAGTCCATAGAAACAAAATGTAGATAATTAGGGGTTGCCAAGGACTAGAGGAGGGAGGAACTAGGTGTGACTGCTAATGATTCTGTGGTTCTTTTTTGAGTGACCATAATGTTTTAGTATTAGGTAGTGGTGAGACTTGCACTTATTGTGATCAGACTAAAAAACACTGAATCGTACACTTTAACATAGTTAAAATGGAGGGGAAAACAGTTTGTGGATTTCGCTCTATGTAAATTTTATCCTGATAAACCTAACATGAGCGAAAGAGATTCAGCAACAATTATTTTTAAGAACTTTTGAAAGACTGGTTAGGTGGAGAAAGAAAACTATCAGCACCCAACTTTATAATTAGAGTTCGTCACAGATGTTATTTGATATAAATATGCTAGGACCAATCGATCACTGCTACTGGATAAAGACAACACAATTAGTGACAGTCCAATAGAGCCATCTCCATAAACAGAGAGGTAGGAAACAGCAAGGGACTAGTACATTCATACTTTGTACAACAGTCACTTTAAGAAATGCTGTCCTTGGGCGGCACCTGGGTGGCTCAGTGGGTTAAACCTCTGCGTTTGGCTCAGGTCATGATCCCAGAGTCCTGGGATCCGCCCGCATCAGCTCTCAGCTCAGCGGGGAGCCTGCTTCCCTTCCTCTCTCTCTGCCTGCCTCTCTGCCTACCAAATAAATAAATAAAATCTTAAAAAAAAAAAAAAGAAATGCTGTCCTTGTAGAACCCATGGCTCGGGTAAAAATGTTGGAAGTGAATGAAAGGGCCCCATAAAGATTAAAGTCTTACTTTGAAGGCTTCTACCTATGAATAGCCACTCAGCCAGAGAAGGAGCTAGCAAGAAAAATCCTGCCTCCATGCTGTGGACACCAGCCACAAAGACAGAAGTTCCTCTGAAGACCCTTCTCAAGTTATTATGCACCAATCTAGAAGACCCAGTATGTTCACAGCAGTGGGGAGAGGAGGCACATGAGGACTTCCACGAAAAATCTACAGCTTAATTAGTCACAGGGTCCCGGGCAGAGAAAAGACAACAATACCACAATGAGGCACTTTATCATCAGATTGATCAAAAACCTGGGCATGGGTGTGTTGCTATTTTTCATTCATCCATTCAACAAATATTTACTGAGCAACCACCTAGCACAGGTACTGGGGGTTACAAGAGAATAGTTATCTTTGCATTACATTCTTTTGTGGGTATCTAGAAGAATGTAAAATGACAGGATCTGCTTACAGCCTTGCAATGACTCTCCATTTTTCTGAGAACAAAAGCCAAACACTTTACAATGGCCTATGAGACTCTAGAGGACATGGGCCCCACCCCCACCAAGGGCACACCTTTACCTCTCTAACCTCACCACCAACTTTCTCACTTCACCTGCTCTACCACAGTCATTGGTTTCTTTGTTAGTTCTTTTTTTTTTTTTTTTAGATTTTATTTATTTATTTGACAGAGAGAGATCACAAGTAGATAGAGAGGCAGGCAGAGAGAGAGACAGGGAAGCAGGCTCCCTGCTGAGCAGAGAGCCCGATGTGGGACTCAATCCCAGGACCCTGAGATCATGACCTGAGCTGAAGGCAGCGGCTTAACCCACTGAGCCACCCAGGCGCCCCTCTTTGTTAGTTCTTTAACACAAGCATGTTCCTTCATCCCTCTGCCCTAGGAGTTCGGCCTACCTAGATTCTTCATAACTCACCTTCCTTATTTCCCTAGGGATCTTGTTCCAGTTATAGTTTATCAGTGAGGCCTACCAACTCTGTCTATCTTACCAAAATTACAATCCACTTGTCTCCATCATTTCCTATCCCCTTTACCCTGGTCTGATTTTATTTCTCTTTCTCTGTTCCATTTTAACACACTGTGTAATTTCCTTATTTATTATATTTATCATCATTACTCTACCCCTTACTGTAAGCTCCACGAGGGTAGGGATATATTGTTTTTGTCTGTAGTGTTCACTGCTGTCTCTCCAGCATGTTCCATAAATACGTGTTGAGTGAAGGTAAGTAATCAATACCAATACCTTTAGAATACTTGCCTTATAAGAAAGTTTCCTTGGACTGCCTCTTTGGGGACACTATTTTAGAGCATCTGAAATCACAGCTGGACTCCCATGGCAACAGCAACTATGCTCAGCCTCTGAGAAGTGAGGGGGAAGATACTCTATCACTCAACAGTGGATAGCATTTCCTGAGATACCTGAACACCACTCAGCTGTGCTTCCGTCTCTGCTTTTCCATTAATACCTGTCAGGGAGCTATGTGGGTGGACAAAAATTATTTCTATGTAAAATGTTTATTGTGTAATGGTCTGAATTTTCCACAAACAGCCTGAAGAGACAGGAAACAATGAACTGGAAGAGAATTATTTTTACCCTATTTTCCTAAATCTTTTCTGATTCTTTATAATCCCTGGTATTTATTTCAAGAAATACATGTGGTCACTTACATTTTTCATTTCCTCATCTTGTTCTCATTTCTTTCACTCTCAGGAAAGAGAGAAAGAAAGAAAGAAAGAAAGAAAGAGAGAGAGAAAGAAAGAGAGAAAGAAAGAAAGAAAGAAAGAATGGAAGGAAGGAAGGAAGGAAGGAAGGAAGGAAGGAAGAAAGAAAGAAAGAAAGAAACAAAGAAAGAAACCCATCAATCCCTAGTGCTTTACTCCTAAGTAAAGTTTATCCGTAAGGTATTGTTAAAGTTTTCTTAATTTTGTTTGTAATTCCTGTCTAATCTTGTACATTCCCAGGCTAAAAAACCCAAAGCCATTTAATCATGACAGTTCTAATCAACAGAAAAGACATCATTATTAAAATGTTCATTTACAGATGTGTGAAAAATGTAAATGGGGATTATCTGTATATGACATGAGATTATCAGGATATAAAATGGAGCAAAACAAGGAACCTTTGTTTGCCTTTATACAGCAGTACAAAAGCAATAACTCGGCTGAGAGCAGATGCTGTTTTCTATTCTCTTCACCGATTCAGTCACTTGTACACATGCATTGTCTTGAGCCATTTCAACTAAATCCCATTGATTTGTCTGTAAAATTGAGAGATTAAGAATAGCCTCTAAGCAAATTATTTACCTTCTAAAGAAAAAAAAAAATGCAGGTATCTTCAGCCAAAAAGTAAAAATCCCATGAATGTCTTTTTTGTTTTCAAACCTGAGCTTAATTTCTCAGTCTTGTGGAGTTTAAAATAATGCATGTCAATGGATTTAGCACCAAGGAATTGAAACGTGATAACCTGATTCGCTAAAAAGCATCAGTAGAAGGGGCAGTTTAAGTTTTGATTTTTAAATAGATCTTAAAGCAAAATACCCACCTGTTGAGAATATTCTAAAACAAACATCAGTTATATATATATATATATAACTGATATATATATTATATATATATACACACACACACACATATATATACACATATATATACCTAATACAAATGAAAAGATTTTGCCTTTATGGGTATATTAGCTTTAGAAGGTCTGAGGAAATTTCTTTGAGGTAAAAAATGGTTTTTTTCAATGGGAAAGACAGAGGTTTTTTTTTTTTTTTTTTTTTCTTGATGAACGAACTTTTAAAAGCTAATGTCAAAACTTGATTCAGAAAAGTTCCTGGAGTTCTAATATTAAAAATATTTTAAAGTAATTATTAGGTAACAAGTTAGACATCTTTTTTAAAAATATATATATTTTATTTATTTATTTGACAGAGAGAGAGAGGAAAAATAAGAAGGAGGAGCAGCAGAGGGAGAAGGGGAAGCAGGCTGTCCACTGTACAGGAAGCCCAGTTCAGGCTTCAATCCCAGGACACTGGGAACATGACCTGAGCCAAAGGCAGACACTTAACCAACTGAGCCACTCAGACATCCCTAGTTAGATACCTATTGTAATGTTATAAGACATTAGATGGAGATTTTAAATACAGGAACATAAAAAAGGAAAATATATACAAATGAACAAAGAAAATGCATGGATTTTACTCTGTTGTCCTAGAAAAACAAACAAACAAAAATTTATAGCACTTATTAGAATATACAAAATAAAGAACATAATAAACAATATAGCTAGGCATTAAAAGTTTTTAAATTTAAAGCTCCATAAAGATATGAGGTAGCAATGTACAAAATATATATTTACATTTGTATAAACAGTTTTCTTGTTAAAAAAATAGTAAATATGTGCTAGCTAAAGTTGCCATTAATTTTTAAGATAAAAGCCACTGATTGACCAGAAGAGCATCTATGACACCATCTCCTACATTATAGTGGAAATAGTGATTACTTGTAGGGTGTTACATTGACTGCAAATACCTATTTCTTGATTTTTTTCAGAACCAATCCACTAAAGCTTCAAAGAAAGTATTTTCTGAGTGCTTACTATGTGCCAGGATTATGCAAGTTGTCATATATGTATGCAATAAAAATGGTACTGCCTTTGTCTTATCTATACTTGGTTTCTACAAAACTGGGCTAATTCCCTTGATAGGATGTGTAATGGATAATTGCAAAGCAAGTGGATCATCTAGAGTCCTCTGTTATATTCTGTCCCCTACTCTTCCCTAATCTAGCTGGGCAGGCCTGAAAATGCACTGAAAATGATCAGTAGCACCAGTAGGTACTACAGGGGAAAACAGAGCCAGGATATAACTGCACTAGGATGGGATTTATTTTCTGATAAAGAACAAAAAAGGAGGAGGAGGAAGAGGAGGAAGGGAGGGGGAGCAGGAGAAGGAAAAAAAGAAAGAATAAGAGAAGGTGAAGAGACAAGATATTTTAGTGGGTGGTTTAGTCTCAGACCTACCTAAAAACTAGTTAAACCAAAGTTGCTTTGATTTCTCTAATTTTTCTCTTTAGGAAAAAAAATTAAGAGAAAAACAATATTTTATCATGGCAAAGAAAGCATCCATAAAAGAAAATATTAGCAAATTAATCTTCATTAAAATTTAGAGTTTCTATTTCTCAAAAAACATCATTAAGAAAGTGAAAAGGATAGTAATAGACTAGGAAAAGGTATTCACAAAATACATATCTAACAAAGGACTTCTACCGAGGATATATAAACAACTCCTACAATCAATAACAAAAAATATTGATAACGCAAAATTTAAAACGGGCAAAACACCTGAACAGGTACTTCATAAAAGGCTACACAAATGGTCATTAAATATATGACAAGGTGTCCAATATCATTATTAACCAGGAGAAAGCAAATCAAACCTCAATAATACACCATTGCTGATCTACCAGGACGATTAAAGTTAAAGGACTAATAATATCAAGAGTTGTTAAGGATGTAGAGTAACTGAAGTGCTCACACGTTGCTGGTGGGAATTTAAATTGATTCAGCTACACTGGAAACTGTTTGGCAGTACCTTCCAAAATCAGACAGTTGCCTAGCCCATTACCCACTAATTCCAATCAATATAAACTCAAGGTACAAACTCAAGAAAAAGAATGTGTATGTTCAACAAATGATATGAACAAGTATGTTCAGAGTAACTTCCTTCATTAAAAAAAAATTGCAAACAAATGAAAGTCCATCAACAAGAGAGTGAATAAGTTTTGGTACATTAAGATATCAGAATACGTAGTGATCCAAAGGGGCACGTGCACCCAAATGCTTATAGCAGCAATGTCCACAATAGCCAAACTATGGAAAGAACCTAGATGTCCATCAACAGATGAATGGATCAAGAAGATGTGGTATATATACACAATGGAATACTATGCAGCCATCAAAAGAAATGAAATCTTGCCATTTGCGACAACATGGATGGAACTAGAGCGTATCATGCTTAGCGAAATAAGTCAAGCAGAGAAAGACAACTATCATATGATCTCCCTGATATGAGGAAGTGGTGTTGCAACATGGGGACTTAAGTAGGAGAAGAATCAATGAAACAGGATGGGATTGGGAGGGAGACAAACCATAAGTGACTCTTAATCTCACAAAACAAACTGAGGGTTGCTGGGAGGAGGGGGGTTGGGAGAAGGGGGTGGGGTTATGGACATTGGGGAGGGTATGTGCTTTGGTGAGTGCTGTGAAGTGTGTAAACCTGGTGATTCACAGACTTGTACCCCTGGGGATAAAAATATATGTTTATAAAAAATAAAAAATTAAAAAAAAAGTTATAAGAAAAAAAAAGATATCAGAATACTGGACAGCAGTGAAAAAAATAAACCACTGACATATGCAATATCATGGACAAAACTCACAGACAAAATATTGAGCAACAGACACCAGATACAAAAGAGTATATACTAGTTGATTTACATTTATATGGACTCGAAAAGAGGCAAAACAAATCTATCAGAGTAATGGTTACATTTGTGCATGAGTATCAGCTGAAAGAGAGGATACAGTAGAGATGTTGAAAATATTTGACCCCTTCTTAGTGGTGGTTATAGGGGTATATATGTAAAGAAAAAAATCATGTCCCACTGTGGGGAATGGCCAGTTGGTTCTCTGAAGATATAAGGCATGTCATGATGTTTCTCTGTTCAAAACCCATCCGTGGCTCCCATTTTACTCAGGGTAAAAGTCAAACTCTTTATAATGGTCCACACTAACCAACACCATTAGGTTCCTACTATTCTTCACATTAATCCTCCTTCTCGCTGCTGCTGAAGCATGCCTTGAATATTCCTGTCTCAGGGCTTTTGTCCTGGGTGTCCCCCTTTCCTGGAATGCTCTTCTCCCAGATAGCTACAAAGGTCACTTGCCCATCTTCTTCAAGACTTTTTTCACACATCGTCTTCTCACTTAAGCCCTACCCTGATCTCATTCTGTTTAAAACTTCAACGTCGTCTGTTCATGTGTGTGCCCGTGTGTGTGTGTGTGTGTGTGTGTGTGTGTGTGTCTATCCAACTGTCTGAGTCTGCGTGGATTTTTTAGGGGGTTGGCCAAAAGAATTTGATGGGAATCAATCACAAGAAGATTGATAACACTGGAGAAGAAATAAAAAGAAACTGAGCTTCTGTGAATTGTCAAAAAACAGAAAAATACTTAGACTTTTTTAATGTTTAGCAGGGTTTTTTTAAATATGCAAAATTCACTCACATTCTTTCCCCTTTAGTCTTCAGCAAATATTTAAAATAGACAAAAAGACTTTTTATGTGGCCTCTGGGGAGGCTGGGAAAAACCAGCAGGATGTGGGAAGAATATGACCATATCCCCAGTAGTATCCATGGTGTATGTGTGTGTGCATTTTCCTGGGTATGCAAACATACAGGATAGAAGGCAAGAACTGAAAGCGGTGATGTAATGCATAAAAATGGGCCCAAATGCAAAGTTAACAAGAGCTTTTCCTTCATTGTGTCCTTACATTGACCCCTGAACACAACAGGAAGATTGCTTCTTGTTTCTCCTTTGAGCTGAGAAAATGAGTTTGGCTAAGCAAGGATGAGGAATAAAATGAGAGATGAATTGCTTCCTTGTGCCATGGCACACAAATTTAACAAAAATGACGAGTGGGTCTCAGCTACAGAATCCTGCAATTTCTGTGAATTCCACGGGGTGTTTCAAAGACAGGCAGGAGCAACTACTGAATTATTGTGGGCCACACTTATCAGTCAGCTGGTCAACACCCCTGGTCTAGGAAGGCAATGGGGAAGGTAATCTGGCTATGCCAACCCGATGACCCACAGCCACCCAATCCTGATGGGAAAACGAAAAAGACAGGTGCTTGTATCAGGAGCGTTTTAGGAAACAAAGGTGTGGAAGGACTTTATTTCTAGTTGGAAAATGGAAATAAGTGGAAAATGGAAAAAGTGGAAAATGATGACCTAAGACCAGAATCTTATGTTCAGAAAATTCCAAGAATCAATTTGCTGAAGTGTGCCCTGTACAAGAATGAGGAACAGGAAAACAAGCATCAAATTAGTCAATTAAAAAAAAAAATACATGCTGACTATAAAGTGCCAGGCAAATGTTCCCTATTTCTTTTATCACCTTCCTCAAAGAGAGATTGTGAGGACCAAATGAACCAATGCACGGGCTATATGCTTGGGTTTTACCATTGGTCATGAGCTGTTCTCAACTTGATACTTGTAATGAGGGAACTCCCAATTTAGGCATCAAGTGTGTCCATGCATGGGGCTTGAAATCCCTGTGGGTCATCTATCTGCTGTGGGTTGGGGACATGGGCACAAGGGAGGGTTACAATGACTTCTCTATCCCTGGCCAAGATCTCATAATTTAATTTTGCACTCGACCCTGAAAACCATGTAGCTGGCCTATACAGTGAAGTGTAACATGGGGAAATCCTCTCCAAAGGAAAGGATGAGTTATATTCATCCCAGTACCCAGAAGGAAGCAGAACCCTTTTTAGACCTCTGCAGGTTTTGAAGACAATATATTTTAAACAAAGGCATACTGCTTTCATTCATTTCTCAGGTCCCATGAAACATTAACATGGTTCTTTGCAATCAGAGGGTGATGCAAGCAGACCAGCAGGAAAGTGTCTGGCACTAGAGGTATCTGTGATGAAGAAAGATGCTATGTGGAGTGTATGGCTGGCTTCAGCAGGAGAATCACAGCATAGACTTTTGGGATTCTGCAGCAACACAAGGCCATCCATAGCAGGGAATTATTACATATCATTCAAAAAGCAACACCTGTATCCCATTAGACCAGACAGAGACAAAGCTTCTGATGATGTTTCCTTTCCTGCTGGTGCTCCAGAGCTTCTCCCAGGTAACCACATGACAGTCCAGTCTGCCCATCAACAAGAAGCCCTTACAAGACTACATGCTTTGCTGCCCAGTAGTAAATACTACTGTATTTACTGGGTAGAGGAAATGCTACCTGATCAAAGACTCCTGGGAAATCATTACACCCCCCAGGAATGTATTATATGTTTGAGTACCAGGCATCATCCCACTGTCCGCTGCCATGCCAACCGGAAAAGCCTATCTAACCATAACCCCCTTTCCATTTGCTGGCTGACCGCACAGGCCTTGGCTCCAGATTGACCTGTCCCAGGGGCACTAGAAGGTAGGGAACAGGTGCTGGGTTGGGAGCCATGCCTGTGAAATTCTTCATAGGCCACATGTAAGCAATATGCAAAGCTCTGTGCCCCTTTTCAGCAGGTTTCAATGGAGTCTGCCAAACCCCTTAAACAGCCTCACAGTCATTTACAAGTGGGACTGCGTTCCAAAGATAAAAATTGGAGGAGGATCTGACTGATTGACACACACTTCTATTCCAAACTGCTGTTGGTATATACTTCATTTTATGGATTTCTTTTTGTGAATAAAACTAGATGGAAAAATGTTTTTCACATTTACACTTAGCAATATTACATAAAGCATCAAAATATTTTCATCCAAACAAATAATTATGCAAATTTTTAAATGATCAAATATTTCACATTGAGCGAAATGGTGATTTTTCATATGTGTGCAACTAATAAAAATGTTGTTTTCATAATTGAAACATTTCCCTTTAGAGTGTCAAAAATAAATCTATATATATACGAATAACGTGTTATTCTAAAAGAGCATGGCATTGGAGAAAAGTCCTAGGTTGAGAATTTCAAATCCCATATCCACCTAGTTTTCTCCTTTCTTGGAGTCATGCAGGAAGAACTTCTAATCAAGAAGAGAACATATTTTACAGAATAAAAGTACAAGTGAAAAGAAGAGTAAGCCAATGGGAGGAATTACTGGTTTTAGAAGCAGCCACCCCAAGTTCTTAATTAGCCCTGGATAAATGGATTATGGTTTTTGTTTTTCTTAATAATGTATTTAAAAGTGTACTGGATTTTAAATTAAAATCTGCAGAGTTATTCTCCTAATCCAATTACAGGGGGTTTTTACTGATGTCCAAAGTCAACCTAAGCTCCACAGATGAGTTTAGGGCTTTGATGAGTCTTGGGGAACAATATAGAAAATTGTGTTTGATGTGCCTTTTACTGAAGGAAGGGGTCTACAGCTTTTGCCAACTTTTAAGGAGACCTGGGAAGTCCCTGCCCTCCCTCCAAAGATTAGGATCTGAGAACTAGAGTTTAATTAGTGCAAACGGTTTTGGGAGGATCATGGCAGTATTGGGTTTCCTGGTTTGAAGGGTGGGGCCGAATCATCACAGCAAGTACCTAACGCCTGCCATGGCTAAGACTTCCTACCCGGTAGAGGGCTATCAGACCTGGCACTGAGGCACGGTGCCTGACTTGGAGAAATTCTCACTGCAGTGGTGGGGGCAGAATGGGAACTCTCAAGGTGGAAAAGTACTATGCAAACACAGGTCTGGCTCTCGGAGAAGGTCTAGAGGTCGGGCTCTCCTTCTTCTCTGCCTCTAAAGGATTCGAGGGTGGGGTTCTGGGTGTGCTCATCTGCCCTGCAGACCCAGACTCTCCCTCATGGGGGCTGTCTCAAGGTCATGCTGGGGGCGGGGGGAGAAAGACTATAAATATTAGGGACTCCAAGTGTGGCAAGTCACTCACTCTTTCCAAGTCAGCCTTACTGGTAATAAAGGTACTATTTTATATCATACCCTTCTGTGTGATTCCATGTTGCCTCTCAGGTAGTTCCAAGTTCAGGAGTGGGGAGTGAGGTAGGACTCATTATTGTCCCTTAAATTCCCAGCAAGAGTTTCCTTGAAGCTAAATGATTTCATCACGATCACACACTGAGTAGGTGGTTTGCCAGTGGTAACCACATTTTCCCAATTCCTTCCTTTCCAAAAAAAAAAATTCTGCCCAGGAAACAATCTTAGAAAGGCAAACGTATTATTAGGACAATGGGACAATTATTTGAAGGGAGATGAATACAGAAAATCTTCCCAGGTGTAGTTCACATATTCTTTAAGAAGCAGCTATGATTTCACTTTCTACATCAAGTCTAATTTAATTACTGCACATTATTTAACATTCTTAGGCTTCATTTTCATCTGTAAAATGAAGAGTTCAGCAGATGAGCTCCAAAAACCTTCCCAGTGAATATTCCCTAAGTCTTTGAGCCCAAACAGTCTACAAAGATCTGGATTCTTCTTATATTAGCTACCATACAATTACTACCTTATTCTCCACGGTCTTATTTTCTACCTATACCTATAATTTAAGCATTTTACTATAACATTCTGCTGTACTACAGGTTCTTACTGGGGAATATCATAGGCAACCCTCACTGTTCTACCCAACTCCTATCAAAGGCTCAAGATCTTTTGTTCATCTGAAAACATCATTAACACAGTAAAAAGGCAGCTGTAGCCTGGGCAAAGATACTTCTAATACATAAACCCAAAAAGGACTCATATTCAGAACATACAAAAAATGTCTACAAAGGATTAAGAAAAAGACAATCCAATTTTTAAAAACAGACAAAAAAGGCATAATGACAAAATGACAAATGACAAATAGGCATAAGAAAAGGTACTCAACTTATCAAGGAATTACAAACTAAAATCAGAATCAGATATCACTATATACCACCAAAATTGCTAAAATGTTTAAAGATTAACAATAGCAAGGATTAGTGAAACTGCAGAACAACTGGAAAACTCAGATACTGCTGGTGGAAATGTATACTGGTTTTGGAAAGTCTAGCAGTGTCATCTACATGTAGACACACATTTGCTCTATGATCAGCCATCCCATTCCTGGAAGAAATGAGCACACATTTCTAGGAAAAGACACACATGAGGACTTTCATAGCTGTTTCATTCATAATAGTGGGAAAAAAGTGGGAAACAATCCAATATTCCAATATAAATCAATGGGATAAAAGACAAAGTGTGGTAAATTTGTATAATAGAATACTGCACAGCAATAAAAAAAATGAACTGCTGTACAAAAAAAGGATGAGTCTCACAGACATTTACATTAAGCAAGGTTCAAAAGAGTACCTACTGTATGATTTAATTTATATGAAACTCACATAGAGGCACAACTAACCAATTGTGTTATAAGTCAACAATGAAGGGTCGTAGTGACTAGGAAGGAGAATAAAGAACTTCTGGGTTGCCACAGCTGTCCTAAATCTTAATCTGGATGATAGTTTTAAACAAATGTATGCAGATGGAAAAATTCATTGAACCACGCACTTGATATTTGATTTTAACACATTTTACCACCTATATGTTGTACTTAAGTTTTAACAAGACAGTTAAAAAAGCCCAGGCTCACAAAATAATATTCATGAGAATTAAATGAAGAATAGGCCACCCTCTGCTTTTTTGGGATGTTTTTTATTTTACTCTTGAATGAGAGCGGATCTACACACAATCCTCAACTGTCCTGTGTATCTTTGCCTCTAAGTAGAAATTTACTAAACTGTATTTCAGGATTAACTCCTATCTTACATGGAGGGCTTTATATGAAACAAGGTGACGTCTGATACCATTTTACTGAAGGATATTATTTGAGGACATTTTCTGTCATTTCTCCTGTATGGAGAAGCACTGGAGAGAGTTCTTTGGGTGCTCAGGTCAGGAAAGCTGCTTCTCTTGAGCAACTGGTTTTTTTGTTTGTGTGTGTGTGTGTGTGTGTGTCTTTTTTTTTTTTTTTTTTTTTTTTTAAGATTATTTTATCTGACAGACAGAGATCACAAGTAAGCAGAAAGGCAGGCAGAGAGCGAGGAGGAAGCACGCTCCCTGACGCGCAGAGAGCCCGATGCGGGGCTCGATCCCAGGACCCTGGGATCATGACCTGAGCCAAAGGCAGAAGCTTTAACCCACTGAGCCACCCAACTGGTTTGTTTTTATCTAATGGGGGCCATTAATCCAATAGGTGAAGTTCCTGGTGGTCAGAACACAAAGTGGAAACCCCACATCCATTTGCTCGTCACTCTTTTCTGACTTTCCACCTACCTCCAACCACTCTCTTTTACAAATGACTGGAATGTCTATTTTTATTAACCACTTTCATTCCTGGCTTCATTTTACCACTGTACTTCGTTTCTCTACACTCTCATTTCTTTATATTTTCTCATATTGTATTATGCATTACTGCACTATGTGATAACCACTACAAACACTTGGCTTAAACCAAAACAGAGTGCCCACAGTACACGGTTAAATACTGTTCTGCTCACTAACCTTTTCACATAAGCCCATTTCATCTCTTTAACTACACTATAAGCTCCTCAGGTCTGGCCCATGTGTGACTTTTTAACGAGTCTCAGGTAGACAATAGAGGTATAACGAACACCATTTCACTGCTTCTGTGCAATTACAGCTAATGGCAATGTTTCGGATCATGTGATACAGAGCATGAACGCATGTTTAAACCATGAAAGAACCCTTGCTCTAGGCCTGCAAAAACTTGCACACCATTTGGAAATTGGGTTATTTTAATTATAATGTCATAGAGAGCGACACGTATTTTAATCAACTTCAGTTGACAGTCCCGCAACCACATCACAGCCGATGCTGATTCCAAACCATCTAAAGAATTACTTCCAGGTTTTAAGAACTGGCAGCTTAACTAGGCCAGTGAGAAGCACGGCCTGCCCAGCTGCTTCCTGAGTCTGACCCTGGAGGATCCAGGCCTTGTCATTAGAAAGATTTTGAGGACCGCGGTGCTAGGCCAAGTGTGATCTCTAGGACTGGATCCCAGGCCCTGGGGAGTAAGCACCTCCCAGAGGCTACGCTTTTCTAAGCAATTTTCTAAACTACTGGCAAGAATTTAGATTCTCTGCCCTTCAGCATAGTCAGCAAACAGCACCAAAGTTTTGCTTGGCACTTCCTTTTGACAACAACTTGCAGTTTACACAGCTGGCTCTCTATTATAAAAGTTGTGGGTGACCTTTAGTACATAATAATGCCTTCAACTTTTGAGAAGCTGGTTGCCATTTTTGCCCACTGACCACAAGACTTCCTGAAGGGAGATGATTCTCCACCATTAAAACGGACTGACAAGGTTTCTTGATTTGCCTAATTAAGTAACCATGGGGTAGCTAATGTTGAAATAGCCGTTTCAGAATTCAACCTTATGGGTACATTGTGTCAGTGTTACTCTACCCAGCAAACAGAACCGTAAAAGCTTCCATCCTTTATGCTTTCAATGAGGTTATTAGAAAATTAGTTGTTTTGAAACAGATACTTTAAAAGATTGATTATAAAGTTCGGGAATATTGGAGATGCCAGTAAGAATGCTTACAAAAAGCAGAATTACTTTGAAAAAAGTATTTAAAGGGCTGGTATAGATACATATGAGACATACATATATAAACACACATATGCATATGTATATTGTGTATCATGTGGAGTTGAAACAACACAGGGGTTTAGAGATACCCACCCCCCCATGCAGTCAAAAATCCACATATGACTTTTGTCTCCCCAAAACTTAATTTCTAATAGCCCACTGTTGACTGGAAGGCTAACTAATAACATAAGCGTTTGACTAACATGTATTTGATATGTTATATGCATTTTGCGCTGTATTCTGACGGTAAAGTAACTGAAAGAAAATGTTATTTAGAAAACATAAGGGAGAGAAAATACATTTATAGTACTGCACTATATTTATCCAAAAAATCTGCATATAATCCCTATTATTCAAGAGGAAACTAAATAAATGAGAGAAGGATATGATTGAGGGAGTTTACAAGATAAACCTTTGAGAAACTCTTGTGTAATTAGGTTTTAAAACATGTTTCAAATATCCCAATGAAAAGTCTTAACATTTTTAAATAACATTTATTCCAAATAGCTGTGGAAGCAAAGATTAAGTGGAAAAGAATCCACAACTTGAAAAGTTGTTTAGAAGAGAAAGTTGTAACCCGTGAAAACAGAAAAATTTTGCACCAAAGAAGTGATTTGCAGGCTGTAAAGAAGCACTGACCAGAAAAGAGGGTACAGAGAAAAGGAATGAGAATCATATGTGAAATTTAAGAAAAAAACAAAGGAGAAAAGGGAAAAAAAGAGAGAGGGAGAGAAACCAAGAAACAGACTTTTAGCTGTAGAAAACAAACTGATGGTTCCCAGAGGGGAGGTCGGGGGCGGGGATGGATGACACAGGTGATGGGGATTAAGGAGTGTACTTATCACAATGAGCACTGAAATTGTGGAATCACTATATTGTATATCTGAAGCTAACGTAACACCATATTTTAACTATATTGGAATTAAAATAAAACAAAAGAAAAAAAAGAAAGGTATGAGGAATTAAAATGTGTGAGGTTGTACTTCAGTTGGATAGCACGGAGCCTTCTTGGGGGGCAGGGCACATAAAGTAGGTCACGCTACTGACATTCAAATAATTGGTGAATAAATACTGGAAGGCATTAAAATAATACTAGGTAGTGTCTTGAAATATTAGCTCTAGGGAAAACCTAAGTGGTCATCTTATCCCACCTCTTTATTTTCTAGAGAATATAAAGCACCTATGGCCAAGTGGCCTCTGCAAGACAGACGCCACCGCTAATTAGTGGCGGTGGTGGGGCTAGAACCTAGGACTTCTGCTTTGTGAGTCACCACTTTTCTGCAGGTCACTATATTCCTTTCTTTATTTTTAAAAAAGCAGTAGGAGAAAAAAGGAAGAGTTGTTTGAGGAAGTGGAACTCTATCTAGTTAGTTGCAGGACCAGGAGGAAATGAACTCTTCATTCTGATAGATAAAGCACGAAGAGAAGATAGTCCTTAACCGGAGACTAAAACAGGTTGTTACGGGCTGAACTATGTCCCCTCCCCACCCCTCAATTTCATATACTGGAATCCTAATGCCCAGTACTTCAGAGGGCAACTGTAGTTGGAGACAGGATTTTTAAAGGGGTAATTAAAGCTAAATGAGGTCATTTGGAAGGGCCCCAATCCAATATGGCTGATGGCCTTATAAGACCAACAGATTCGAACACAGACACAGAGGGAAGGCCATATGAGGACTCAGGGAGAAGACAGCCACCTACAAGCCAAGGAAAGAGGCCTCAGAAGAAACTAGAGATACTTTGATCTTAGATATCTAACCTCCAGAATTGTGGGAAAATAAGTTTCTGTTGTTTCAATCACATAGTCTGTGGCACTTGGTTCTGGAAGTCCTGGTGAACTAATACACAAGTATTGCTACCTCCTGCCCCTACAAGTCAGAATAACAGGTGCAATCCCAAATTCAGTTACACAGTGGTTACTAACAGTAGACAAAGGTGTGAGAATGCATGTGGTCTTCTATGACTACCTAGCTTACTGAATACAGTGAGCCAACTTATACAATTATTTTAATTAAAATTTGCCTTTCTACTTAAGAAGCAAAGCTAACCTGAATGTGCCCAGCATTTAGTTATTCCCAACCAGCACCCAGTGGGGGAAGGAACTACTGGACCCAGTTTCCTCTGGTTGGATCAGCCTTGCAGGAACTGATTCCTAAGCAGGATGGTGGAGGGGTTTCAGTTCAAACACCAACTACAATCCATGGCAGTTGCTAACTGAAATGTCATGTTTAAAATGATTCCAAGGGCACCTGGGGGGCTCAGTTGGTTAAGTAACTACCTTCAGCTCAGATCATGATCCTGGAGTCCTGGGATGGAGTCCAGCATCGGGCTCCCAGCTCCACGGGCAGTCTGCTTCTCCCTCTGACCTTCTCCCCTCTCACGCACTCTCTCACTCTCAAATAAATAAATAGAATTTAAAAACAAACAAACAAATATAGATCTGCTGGATAACTATTAAGTAAACACACCAGCCACCTTTAATATTCAGTTACTTTTGAAAATCGTCTTGATGGACTAATAATGTATACAGCATATTTTCAATGGAATAAGAATGGAGAGAAATTAGCAGCAGGAAGAGTTAGGAATCATCAGTCTTTAGCAGATGTCATGCCCTGCCCACAGAATGAAAGATATGACAATACACCAACATAGGCACGCGTGTGCACGTGCACACACACACACCCCTCTGCTGTATAGGAACGGGGGCACCCCTTCTGCTACCCATAGTCTTACCCTTTCCTCACCACTTTGCCTCCATGACTGAGATACACTCGTAACAGCTTAGAAGCTTGGAATCATATCAGTACAGGTCAGTGGTAAATAAACAGTGAAACTGTCCAGAGGAATTGGTACCTTTCTTACCACATAGAAAGACCAAGCTTTCTGCAATACTTCTTATTCAATATTGCATGTAAAAATCACTTTACTCCCACCAGGGGGAGAAAAGCATTTTTTCATTTTTGGAGACACTTTAAATATTGTGTGTTTCATTATATATTATACATTATATTTTTCCAATTGAAACTTTCTGTAGTGGATTTCAAGAGGTTTATTTGTCTCCATAGGGTTGACTGGACCAATTGCAGAAAATTTCAAAATAAAATTCAGTTTCCTTTTTTAGTTTCATTGTGAATTACAATGATGGTATTGAGGCAGAATAGCTTTACACATAATTTCAAAGCTTAGCTTTGTAGATCTGAAATTAAACAGCACTTCATTTCATAGATTCCAAACAGACCTCAGAAACAACAAAACTGTAAGACAACAAAAATATAAAAGCTGCTGGCTCCCAGCATACAGAAAAGCATTACACTCTAATATTAATTCACTTCAGAGTTCTAATTTGCCTTTTTCTTTAGATTATACAACTTTCTCCTCATGTAATCACTGTGTTATTTCAAGCAATTTCAACAATGTAACAACAATGCCATATTATTTAAATAGAGGTTCAAAAATTGGTTACTAAGAAAATTCTTTTTCCTTGCTCCTTCCTTTTACTTGTTATTATAGCCTCAGCAAGGTATACCCTAGCCAAAACCAGTATTCTTTCATGTAAAGCACAGAGGCAAAAGAATTTTAAGAAAAGTAGACCATTAGCTTCAGTCACCCTATAACATTTGTGAATAATTTGCTCGGTTTCAAAAAGTGCAAGAAAAATGCTGCACATTTGCAATCTGGTGAAAGGTAAATGAAGACAGGGCCTGGAGCAAGTCTTACGTGCCAAGGGCTAGAAACGAAGTGGATACGCAGCTGCTTTAAGTCAAGCATTTATAATCTCAAATATGTAGAAGGAAAACACCCTGTAAATAACAGAATTAAGCATGAGAAACACATATGTGAATATTTTTAAGCCAAATTCAATAAAATATTCATTAAACCAGTTAACAGACAAAAGTCGAATCACGAGTTTTGAAATTTGCGTAAGGTTCATTCCATCTCTTAAGGCCAAAGCAATAAGGTATTTACAAACACAGCAATAGCAAACTCCTAGGTAGTGTACGAATATTTTCTGTGCTTCTGGAAGATACCACAATACAGAACATACTTAGGCAAACCACTAACTCAAGGCTGATGACCTTGCAAATTTATACTTTTTTTTAGAAAGGAAACTGAAAAGCAAAAAACACACATTAGAGAGATAAACATTAGTGGTTCTCTAAAATTCACTGCTATAGAAGATAATTCTTTTCTGCAATTAAATGCTTGAAGTCTACAAAATTACTACTATAGTATGGCTATGACAAGGTTTGTTTGCTTTTTTCTTTTTCCTTCCACAATAAAAATAACAGCTAACAAACTGCTGCAATAGCTCTGATCTGATGTAAGATTTATTTTGGGAGTTCAATAAAGCTTAGTTTATGAATACTGGAACTATTAGCATCTTAATTTTAGTTTTAAGTCAACATTTTATGGTGATTCTATTTTCTTCTATAGCCTAATTAACTTCTCAGAAGTCCTCTATTTTTAAAAAAATCAATCAAAATGACAAACATAATTCAATAATTAGTGAATATGAGTGGTCTTCCCCAGTGAGCTGGCAGTATCTTAGAGTTTCCTCCCAACTCCCACCTTGAGAGGGAATGCCCCACCAGGAGATCATCCCAGCAAATCCCCAGAAGCATTATGGGGACTTTGTTCACTGGATTATGGATTCTAAAAAGTAAAGGTTTGTAATGGGCGAGAAGTGAATTGTTATTATTACTCCTAAACATCATTAAATCTCAAACCAAGATTTTTACATGTTTAAGTTAAATTAACTTAAAAAAAGAAAAACTCATGAATGGAGACACTACTTCTTTTTTTCTTAACGTTTCAGTGAATGATTTTCAAGAAGAGGCCATATAACTTAACTGAAATATGTAGAGGCAAGTCTGATAATCCCCAATTCCCATAAAACTCAACACCTGCAGCCTATGTAATAAATCAGTTTGTGAATCTAATTGCTCTTGTTCTGCATGCTTCCGTGAGCCTGTATAGCTAAGCTAACACCATTGTCATAGCCTTAATCACAGCCAGGTTTATTTTTGTTGGCAGCCTTATGCAAATCATTGTATTATGGGTCTTTGCACTTAATTCACTCAGATTATACCCTGATACCAAAAACAGATTGTAAAACAGGAAGGGATCTTTGAATTGTTTAATTAACTATGAGTTGTAATTTCTATTTATATCTAACTGAAACGTTATAGTTGAAACTGTGTTAAATATTCATAGGAAAACAGATTATTCTGTTTCTAATTTAAAATACTTAAGCTTGCTGTAATTTAGAAGTTACAGTACCCACAGAAAGAATTTATCAGCATTTTTTCAATGTTTTAAGCCAATTTCTCTTCTTCTGTGAACTAACCTCTGGAACTAAAATTCATCAACAAAACACTAATTTACTAAATGGTACCTTTGTGGCCTAAAAGAATTGCAGCAACTTCAAAATGGCCCCCAAATTCACCCTCTGTCGTTAAGTCCTTTACCACACAGTCTTTTCAGGGAACCACAGGGAAACCAATTGTATCAGTCAATTACCACCAATTATTGTTGGTCAATTAAATTCACAAGAGCCAGAAAATCTGATATCTATCCCACATAGTTCACCTCTTTCACTGTCTACAAAAAAAAAAAAAAAAAATAAGGAAAGAGAAGGGCCACCAATTAAAATTTAATCACATTATAGTCTCTTGCCCATGAAGGAGCCATTGGATACTGGCACCAAAATATTCTTCTATTTAGAACAGAGTTACTTTCAAACTGAGAAGTAGTGGGTAAAAAAGGAAGAAGAGTACAGATTTTCCCCAACTTAGGATGGGATTCCTTCCCTATAAATCCACTGTAAATTGAAAATATCGTAAGTTAATCATGCATTCAATATACCTAAGCTACCAATCATCACAGCTTAGCCAAGCCTACCTCAAACATGCTCAGAACACTTATATTAGCCTATAGTTGAGCCAAATCATCTAACACAAAGCTTATTTTATAATGAAGTTTTGAATAGCTCATGTAATTCATTGAATGCTGTATTGAAAGTGAGAGACAGAATGGTTGTATGGCTACAGAATGGTTGGAAACTTATCAGTTGTATACCCTCATGATTGCATGGCTGATTGGGAGCCTCTGCTCACCACCACTGCCCAGCATCACAAGAGAGCATCTACCACATGTTGTTAGCCTGGGAAAAGATCAAAATTCAAGTTCTGGTTTCTATACAATACATATTGTTCTCATATCATTGTGAAGTAAACAAACAAAAACTAAGTCAAAACATCATAAGTTGGGAGCCTTCTGGATCGGAAAACATCTCTATATTCATCCCAAGAACACTGACAATTCAATGAATATAATGTTTATAAGATTAGCTATCAAACCATACTCTTTCTACCAGACCACATGCCCTGGAGAGGCTCAATTCTGGAGCACTCTCAGAATGCCTCTTCACATGTGAGCAGAGAAGAGTTCCAGCACCATATGAGAAGTCAGGGAAGATCTCTTCTACCAGTGGGCAACCAATCTCTGTGTCTGTTAAAGCATCTATAATCTATGTTTATGGTAGAAAGGTAGTGATAGGATTCTGAAGGTCACTTGAGTCAGTCATCAGAGACTACACAGAGGTCATAAGAAGAGCTGGAAACATATGTCCAAAAAGAATGATCATTCATTAGACTCGAAATGTCCATCACCTTTATATCACCGTTGAGCTGTGAACTGAAAGCATCCTTCTGATGAAAACATCCATTATCTCCCAAACAGGAACCAGGTTGTTGTTGGGGCAAGTTACTGTAGACAAAGACAGTATGTCTTCTGTCAGCTTGAGAAGGAAAGGCAGAATCTACACAGAATGGGTTGGCCCTCAAGACTCCTGGGATACAGTTTCAACCAGGATGTAGCTGTGGAGTATGGGGCTGGAGACCCTCTGCCCAGGGATTTTCCTCACACTCTAAATAATACCCACCAGCACATATGGTCTAATTCATCTTCCAAATGAAAAATAGACTTACCACTAAAGTAAGTCTGTCAGCAAACCTGGTTGGTCCTTCCCCTGCAATAACTTCTCTTTATTTATCCTCACTTTCATAAGATATTGAATACATTCTCTATGATAATATATAACAGTAGGTTGCCTACTCTATGACAGACACTGATTGTCCTAATGCCTGACATTCATGCCTCCTCACAATTCTGTGAAACAGGAGCTATTTTCCCTAATTTAAAAATGCAGAAACTGAGGTACAGGAGCTCTTGTGACTCACTAGAGATCGTTCTTACAAAATGATAGAGCTAGAACTGAAGGCAACCTGATTCCAGAGCCTGTTCAAAGCCATTATGCTACACAGAGCAAAGGAAAATGAGTGAGACTCTGTCACTGCCCACTGGTTGAACAGAGAATTTCTGCTTGTTTATTTGCAGGAGTAGGAGTTAGCTGAAAGGTATAGAAAGCTCAAGAAATTGTTTAAATACACTGTGACTAGCTCACTCAATCTGGAAAATAAAATATGTAGTAAGAAATACGCTGAGATTTTGCAGAGAGGTTGAGATGGTCAAGATAGGGAGAGCTTCCTATGCCAAGGATCTTGGGATTTTTTTTCTGTAGTTTAGTAAAATTGCCTTTAGATAGATTATTCTGGTTGCATATTGCAGATAGATATGAAAGGGGCAAGAATGGTGTTAGGTGGATGGACGTGACAGCAGTTTCAGAGTCATTGTGAAAGTGAAATTGACAATTTGATTGACTGAATTTAAAAATGAAGACTCACAGGTGGCTGTAAAAAATGATTCTCACAATGAAATGGGTTGTAAATACACAATAAGGTCAGTTTCAGGCATGTTCATTGAGCCAGTCTTCATGCGCTAATGTACAAGGGATGTCCAGAAAGCCATCTGAACGTATGAGTGTGGCCTTCTGGAGAGAGGCTAGGAGATAAATGTGTGAGAATATCATATTAATAAATTTGTCTAATTCATTGCAACCACCTTAAAGAAAAGGATCAGACACGTTGCCAGAGAACAAATATGCATAAAAGCAACCTAATTGTAAGGACTGACCTCCATGTATGAGGAAAATAGAAACCAGACATGGCTTATAACGTCTACAACTGTTAGAAGCTACCAGACCCTATAGCTAGGAGGGGAGTGTTTGTGGAATCTCCAGGATGATTCCTGAGGGTTTCACATCCTCTCCTCGAGATGTTCTCTCCCCTTCTCCACTTTGCTGCAGGCACTGTTGTACCCATATAGATCCAAATGAGAAGAAATAATCTAAAGTGTGCATTTTATTACACTTCATTAGAGCATACACATTCGTTCACACACACATACCACAGGCAGTTCCACTGTGACTTTATTTTCTATGCTATAAAACGTGAAGAGCTTTAAAAACAATATAAATTCCTCATCTCAGCTGAACATTCATAATCTTTACACACGTTCATTGTCCCCAAACTTGGGCCAGATAAAAAGATTTCTAGTGATACAATCTGATGAGGTTAAGAGATTCTGTGCAAAAAATTATCTCCCCTTGAATTTCTTCCCATTCCAGTTTACGCTTACATTCCCTTCTTGGCCTCAACTTGGTGTCAAGACATAAAAGGTCACCATTAAAATCTAAATATGTCATCTGGCATAATAACTCATCCAGCCATTAAGTTTTATTAGCATACCAGAATAAACTTTTCATATTAACCTACAAGTTACTTGATACGACTTTAAAACAATAATATGGTATTCTAAACTCGGTTGGTGGGACAGAGGGAGAGAATGATGCAGACTAAGAAGCAAGGTCTGGGATAAAAGGGAAACCAGGGTTCTTGTGGGAGGAAAATGTCAAAAGCAGAAGGAATAAACACATTTGCCTAGAGCAACCTTGCCCGGATGATGAAAAAGCGCTTTCACTTTTGAGTCTCTGTTTTTTTTTTTTTTTTTTGAGATGACTTAAAACACAGTCATTATTTGCCTGAAATCCTCCAGGAAACTTTGAATTAAATATGTACATATTGTACTAGTTATCTCAGAAATGTGATTGGGCTGCAATTATGTCAGTAAAGCTCTAACTACCAAAAGAAAATTGTATGGCATCCTCCATCATGCCTGGACAAATTTAGATGATTGAAAGCATAAACCAGGCCATATTTTATACTACATCTATGTAAAGAAAAGCAGGAAAACTCTTAGCTCATGCATGCTGGATGCTAAAACAACTTTGGGACTTTACAGTGAAAGAAGCCTGCTCCATGGGGAAAATGGACATGAATCGCTACTGGTAGCTATCCTGGCTGCTGCAGCTACACGAGGTCAAGATAACGGTCCACGAGCAGAGCACCGTAGAGCTAGCTCCATATGGTTTTACAAACCCAGCTTGTAATTCAGTTTTTCTGGAAATGGCAAATATTGTACACTTAACCCTTTTAGCTATGGATACCCTGCTCGTAATTTCTAGGTTCAAGTGATGGTGAACCGTGCAAATACTATGGAGGTGTGTGCAACCAGAACAACAACGAGCTCTGTAACTTGTCTCTTTTAGATTCTACATTTTCAGACTCAATAAAGCTTTCAGTTCTAGGATCTACTGACCCCATCCTTCATTTCATGGGATATGCATTTCGAAGTACTAATATGCTACCTCATATATATTAAGTGCTTGGTAAATATTTGTTGAATCTGAACCCAAGAAAATAAAATTTTTAAGAAGTAGATCTCTTTTTTAAAGATTTTATTTCTTTATTTAGAGAGTGCAGGGGAAGGGGCAGAGAGGGAGGGAGGGAGAATCTCAAACAGACTCTGCTCTGAGCAGGAAGCCTGACGCAGGGCTTGATCTCGTGATCCTGAGATTATGACCTGAGCTAAAATGAAGAGTCAGCGGACAGCAGGGTAGCTCAGTGGGTTAAGCCTCTGACTTCGGCTCAGATCATGATCTCGGGGTCCTGGGATAGAGCCCCACATCGGGCTCTCTGCTCCGCAGGGAGCCTGCTTCCCCTCTCTCTCTGCCTGCCTCTCTGCCTACTTGTGATCTCTCTCTCTGTAAAGTAAATAAAATCTTAAAAAGAAGAAAAAAATGAAGAGTCAGCTACTTAAATAACTGAGCCACCCAGGTGCCCCTAAAAGTATATCTCTCGGGGCACCTGGGTGGCTCAGTGGGTTAAGCCGCTGCCTTCGGCTCAGGTCATGGTCTCAGGGTCCTGGGATCGAGTCCCTCATCGGGCTCTCTGCTCAGCAGGGGAGCCTGCGTCCCTCTCTCTCTCTGCCTGCCTCTCTGTCTACTTGTGATCTCTGTCTGTCAAATAAATAAATAAAATCTTAAAAAAAAAAAAGTATATCTCTCAAACAACTTTAATCATTGGGACCTTCACATGATGCAACACCAGATTATTTCTCTCCCTCTCTGATAGTCCATTAGACCCGATGATACAAACAGAATGTGATGCACGCTGCAATGACAGGTCTGCGGGCTGTGTGATTATTTCCTGTTCTGTGCACATCTTATTTGATTCCTGGTTTTCAGATCATTTTCTTTCTTATTCTGTTTCCTGTGTTCCACCTTATTATTTTTATAGGGCATGAAACTCCTTATCCTCCCAGTTCTCATCACCCATACTGCCAGGGTTAGAGTTTCGTCATTCTAATTCACTTGGTGCCATGTGTGGGGTTGTCAGATTTAGCAAATAAAAATAGAGGATGCCCAGTTAAATTTTAATTTCAGAATAATTTTCTTTATATAAGTATATTCCATGAAACATTTGGGATGTACTTATACCAAAGAATTTATTCGTCACTCGTCTGAAATGAAAACTTAAAGGACATCCTATATTTTACCCAGCAATACTAGTTGTTTGACAAAAATCATAGATTATGACTTAGAATTTAACACTTGTCATGTAAGAAGACTGAAGCATGGAGATAAAGAGTTCTGTGTAACTCAAATTGGCTTCCAAACCCCTAGTCAAGAGCTCCTCTACAAGCATGTCTCTTAATAAAATCATCTATCTGGTGAACCTTATCCATGTGACTTTATTTAGTGGAGTATATCTTATCACTAGATCCCCGAGGGTATGGGGCATTTTTAATTATAACTGAATGGTGGATTCTGCCCACACCCCTCATCGAAACAAGCTTTTTTTTTTTTTTTTTTTTTGGTAATAAACTTGTTAGTCATCCATTACCTTCATTGTATCACTTCTGATATTGAATTATAATTGCTTCCATACATACATTGCTTTCCAAGAGCATACATATGCTCCTTGAATTTAGGAGCTCTATCCATTTACTCAGTGACTAGGACAGGGTCCTGGCTCACAATAGCTTTTCCTTAAATACTTAATAAACCTAAGAACAGTTAAACAGTGTAAACAAATAGTATTCAAAGTAGAAGAGACTGACTTCAGTGCTCGCCACATAAAGATGGGAAGGCCAGAACGTAGATCCATCCCTAAGGTCTGCGTACTTTGAATACAAAAACGCACTCTTTCACAAAGTGAGCCTTGATGCTGTGATAATTGATTTCATGTGTGAACCCAAGTGGCCACAGAGTGCCACACTATCCCTTATTGCTGAGTGTGTCTATGAGCGTGTTATGGAGGAGATGAGCATTTGAAAGAATGGACTCAGGAAAGCAGGCTGTGTTCCTCTAGTAGGTGGGCATCATTTCATTCATCAAGGACCTGAAGAGAATGAAAGAGAGGATGAAAGAACTTGGCTGTATATTCCTGCTCACTGCTGAGCTGGGACATTTCATCTCATCTTCTCCTGCCCTCAGACTGGGTTTTCCACCATCAGCTACCTGGTTTATGGGCCTTCAGACTCAGGACTTCAGACTGAATTATGCCCCAGGCTTTCTCCAGTTTACAGACAACAACAGATCATATTATGAGACTTCTCAGACTCTATAGCCATGTGAGCCAATTCCTCAAAAACATCATAAATAGCTGTCTCACAATGACCACTGTTGGGATAAATATATTCATACACATTATATAGACTTCAGTGCTAAGCTGATACTAGAAATACTACTTCTATAACAAATGATTACTAACATTAAAGGTTAATTATATACCCAATGCCCCCATAGAACACAGAAAAATCTGGACTTTAATCGCACTGTCTCCAGTGCCAAGCCTGCATGCTTAATTAACTACCAGTCAGTAGAGGCCCCACTGGTGGTCTCACATCTCAGTGATGCCTCCTTTGTTGGATATTCCTATATCAGTTACTCCTTAGAATGAGATACCCCTGAATTATATCAATAATTTTTATGGGTAACACGATCACTTCTTGGTTTAAATAAGTATTTTATTTATGTTACTTTTTATGAAATTATCTTTTAAGGGGTACATGTGTTCATGCCCTTGCTTTGCTGTGCATCTCTTTCCAGTTTTGAGATAAATAGCACGAATCTTGTTTCCATTTCCTGTAACTTTTAAGAATTTTAATTTACAACTTAAAAATTGGGGCACCTGGGTGACTCTGTCGGCTAAGGGTCCAACACTTGATCTCAGTTCAGGTCCTAATCTCAGGATTGTGAGTTCAAGCCCCATGTTGGGCTCCACACTAGGCATGGAGCCTACTTAAAAAAATTTTTTTAATGTAACACTATAGAAATAGAATCACTAACTGAATTATTAATTATAAAGGATTTCCAGGGCTGTATAGCTTACATTTAATTGTAAATGAGCTTAAAGTCATCAAGGAATACTTTCAAATTAGCAAATCAAGTGAATTTTAGATTTTTCAAGGGCCATTTTAAGGTGGCTCTCAATTTCTTTAAAAACCACACAACGGTGCTGTGAAGTGTGTAAATTTGGTGATTCACAGACCTGTACCCCTGGGGATAAAAATATATGTTTATAAAAAATAAAAAATTAAATAAAAAATTTTTTAAAAAGTTAAAAAAAAAACCCACACAACGAACATTCCATTATTATCTTCTTCGTGGGTATTTTTACTATTGAAACTCATAGTTAAGGTTACATATATTTTTTAATCTGTTATGAAAAAGGATCTTCTAAAATGTATTCACAGAGAGAGAGAAAAAATGTTTTTCTTATCTCCACAATCATAAAGTTCATTGAATTTCACTGGCTTCAAATATTCCAGGACTCGCTTTCATGTCAGTTCTTAAACTTTACTGTATATCAGAATCAACCTGAGATGCTTATTAATGCAGACGTCTGGTCTCCATCTCCAGAGACCCTGCTTTAGTCAACCCTAGTTGGAGTCCCCAGGTCTTCATTGTAACAGTGAAGGTGGCTCTGACACAGGGGGACCAAAGACTTTAAGAAACCTGGATTTTTGTCTTCTACTATGATACTTCCCACGAAAATCAAACAGATAAGGATTAATGCACTGGTTTTCAATCTTGGCGGCAATTCAGAGACACTAGGTCTGGAGCTAGGGTAAATGCCCTGGGTGATTTGATCTAGAGTCAAGGGTGAGAACTGCTGGCTCAATAAATACCCAGAAAGACTAGAGAATACTATGACATGTTTCTATATGTTACCTGCAGGATAAGTCCTCATTAATAAGCAGACCTTGTAGTTAGGAGTAACAACACCAACAAAGACACCTCTATTAAATTTCTTCATCTTTCATTCTGTGGCGACTAGGGACAGGAATAGGTGACTCTTGGGGTGACCACCCACATAGGAGAAGCCAGCCTCTCTTCTTGGCATCCAAAAAGACTGTGAAATTTAGGAATGCTTTTGCAGTAGCACAGATTACCACCCTCTGTGTTCCCTAATTTTTTGATCTAACAGATTTTTGTGGGTGCTGCAGCAGCCACAGCCACCTTTAAGAAGCCAACCAGTTCCGTCTTGAAATCCTGGTCCCACAAAACCAGAAAAGTAGAGCTCGTTTGCACAGCCAGCTTTAGTATCCCTTCCCCATTCCCATTTTGATATTTTTGTATTAAACTGGAGAGACTAAAGAAGTGGTATCTTCATTTCCCTCCCCACAAAGCAACCAAACCTCACCATCATGATGAAGTATGTCAAAGGAAGACCCAAAGTCAGAAGCATTTAGGAAAGGAAAGAAGTTGACTCACCAAAGAAGATTTGTAAGAAAGACCAGCATTTGGAAGTATCAGTTCAAGTCTCCATTTAGTTTGTGAGGTGAGCCAGATAAGGTGGTCCTGTTTTATGTGTTTCTTTATGTTACATGCAAAGCATTCTTTTCCTTGTCCCTGAAACATGATGAATATCCTATCCACTACTACGAAAGGAAGGCAGAGATTGCAGGAGTTTCTTCTCAAACCTATGAGTGCCTATCCACCCTGGTTACTGTAATTTCGCAATTTTCATTCTATTACATAAAAACACACTCTGTATGCGAAAAGAGATTTTTATTACTTCTTGAAATTGAATCAGCACTTGGGAAAAGATCATTGATAAAAGCAAATCAAAATGCCATACACCAGCATAAATTCCAAGTAGATTAAGGATTAAATGTAAAAAATGAATCATAAAAGTACTAGAAAAAAAAAGTATGGAGAATTGCCTTAAAAACTTAAAGTGGGAAAGGCTTCTCTAATCAAGATCCTAAAACCATAGGGAAGAAAGATTGATAAATTTGACTTACGTAAATGTCAAAAGTGTGTATGACAAAACATTGTTGGTAGAAATAAAAGACAAGCAACAGACTTACAAAGATATTTGCAGATTTTATATAAAGAACTAATCTTAACATATTAAAAGCTCATAGAAACTTTTAAGAGAAAGATCAATAAGTAATAGAAAACTGATAGGGAAAAAATAGAGGTTGAATAGAAGTTGAGGAGATCTTCAACTCCACTAACTACATTAATAGCCATGACACTGTGTAGAAACTAGTCTAGCTCTTCATATATGTTAACATATCTCACTACTTTAAAGATTTATTTATTTATTTTTGGAGTGAGAAAGTGTGCGAGCATGGGGGGAGGGGCAGAGGGAAAGAATCTCAAGCAAACTTCTGGCTGAGCAGGGAGCCTAACTTGATCCCCCAACCCTGAGATCATGACCAGGAGCCAAAACCAAAAGCCCAATGCTTAACTGACTGAGCCACCCAGGCACCCCAAGATACTTCGTTTTCAAAGTAACCCTGTGAGGTATTACTATATGTACTATATTCACAGGAAATGGAGGCACCAAGAAGTGAAGAAATCTGCCCTAGGCCACAGAACTGATAAATGGTGGAGATTGTGCTTAACCCTGAGTATTGGGGCCCGGGGTCGGTACTTTCAACCACTATGCATTTCCTAATAAGAGAGATGCACGTTAAGACCACATTGAAATTTCTCACCTCTCAGGCTGACAAAATTTAAGCTTGGTAATATACTCTCTCAGCAAATGTCCCTCAGAACACAGGCACACTCGAGTAACACTGCTGGGGAAATGTTAACAGCTATAATACTGAGGCAAACCAGCAGTGACTATAAAAATTACAAACACTTTTGCCCTTTGAGCCATCAAACCTACTCCTATATAATATAACTGTGTATATGCAAAGTGACATATTTCTAAGATCATTATTCACATAGTACTGTATATAATAGCAAAAAATTAGAAAAATTCCACAGACCCAATATAATGACACGGCCATTCAATGGAATAAAATGGACAAAGCAGCCTTCTGTGTACTGACATGAATGATCTCCAAGATACAGTAAATGCAAAAACCAAGGTTCAGACCCATGTATAGAGTGAATTATATTTTGTATAGGAAGAAGAAATACAATATCTATATTCATTGTAGCCTAAGGAAAAAGAAAAGAGGATTCTGAATTCTAAACCTGAGTCCATTCTCAAAGGAAAAGCTTTGTCTAACATTAAAACATTGACAATAAGTACATCTTCTGTCTTTTAAGTTAAAGGAAGATGATAAAATACTAATTCATTCTATTCTTTTGAGTCTCTATTCTAGGCAACTTTGTCAGTTAACTAATCATGGCTTGATGGGGTTTAAATGTGATGCTCTGCCTAAGGGAACCTCCACATAGCACAGCTACTTCACACCCCCAATGGAATGACCTCTTTTTTGCTGACCAGCTGGCTCTGTCCTTCAGCTTGTACATTTTCCTCTTTGTTGGAATTCCCATTTCCCCCCATTATACAGAAAAAATTTCTATCCACACTCCTCCTCAGGTCTGTAGGGACAACTTAACAAATAGATTTCTCTCATCAGAACAAACATTTTTTTTTTTTCAAAAGGGGAGTGTCTCAGGTTATCCAAAGAAAATGCATTTTGTACCCTTATTCTATTGCACTAACCAAGGTGGGTAAAATAATCACTATACCGTATTTCTCAGAACAGTTCATTTCATTTGGCTTCTTATTAAAGCAAGCAAATGTATCATCTATTCTAGAGATAGTGTACATCACATAGCTTCATGTATATTTTATTTTAAAAAAAAGCAAATCTTTCTTCAATGCCATTATTCCTTTGCATAAGGTCAACTTTTTATAATTTATGCAATAAATTATTTACTTTAGAAACCACCTTCATACAAAAATAGAAATTTTTCTGCCTCATAAAGCTATTTCAGAAAGTAAGCTTAACTAGGAAAAAAAAATTCCTGAAATATCTTAATTACTTGCTTAGAAGGGAATTTTCTAAACAGAGAAAACTAATTCTTTGGTTAAGGACTATCATATTATAATCAAACACAGATAGAATGTCTTTTTATTTCAAGATTATACTTAGAAAAGGTTTAAATGAATAGCATTTTTACTACACTTGGATCTGTTCCACTGGAGAACACATAGTCTTGTCTCTTAAAGATAAGGAGTCATCTTCTGCTTTAAAGACTGACTGCTTTAATAGTACCAAGAAAAAGTCCTATGCACAAAATAGAGTTTCACAAAAATTCAGAACCAGAAGACAATGCCTCTTGCTGAAAGAACCATAGAAAAGATGGTATGTTGTTCTATAATTATATTCTACTCTATCCTCCCCCTCAAAATTATTCATTACTTTAGTGTATAATAAAACACAATGTTTAAGTAAAGGTAGGCCTGGCCATGTGACTTTCTTTGGCCAATGAGATGTTGGTATGATGAGAAACTAGTAGAAGCTTTAAGAATGCTTGCTTTTATACTTGTGCTACTTTCTGGCCATTATTAGACCTGCCATCATAAGAGACAGGGAGAAGATCTAAACCAGGGCAAACCTAGAAGCAAACCCAGCTTACCCTGGCTGGAAACAGAACTGCCCAGCTGAACGCAGCCTAGATCCACCAAACTCCAGTCAACCTGTACATATAGGGACGAGGATACCTGTCTGCTACGACGAACTGTGGAGACCTGGAATTTGTTTGTCATGCAGGCTTACTGTGCCAAAAACTGACTAATGGAAGGTTTTGAATTGGACATGAAAGATGGATAAAATGTATATATGTGAGGAAAGAAACTATTCAATTAAAAGATAGGCATAAGATCTGAATAGATATTTTCCCGAAGGATATATACAAGTGAACCAGCAGATGGGTAGAAAGGCGTTCAACATCACTAATCACCAGGGAAATGCAAATCAAAGCTGCCATGAGATGTCACCTCAGATCTGATAGAATGACTATTATCAAAAAGACAAGAAATACGTGCTGGTGAGGACATAGAAAATAAGAGAACCCTGGTGTACTGTTACCAGCTATAAATCAGGATAGCCACTACGGAAAACAACACGGAGATTCCTCAAAAAATTATAAATAGTTACCATATTATCTAGTTTTACCTATAGGCAATTATCCAAAGGAAACAAAATCAGTATCTAAAAAAGAAATATCCACCCACGTATTTATTGCAACATTGCTTACGATAGCCAAGGCACAGAAACAATCTAAGTGTCCACCAAAGAGTAGACAAAAGATGTGGTATTCATTGACAATGGAATCCTATTCAGCCAGAAAAAGGAGGAAATCCTGCCATTTGTGGGAACATGGATGAACGTTGAGGGCATTATGCTAAGTGAAATAAGTCAGGCAGAGAAAGGCAAAAATGTTCTGATCTCACTTACATGGGGAATCTAAAAAAACAAACAGCAACCACTGCAACCACAACAAAAACAATTCGAAAAACAAACAAAACCCAGAACGCAGAGTTACAGAGAACAGATTGGTGGTTGCTAGAGGCAGAGGGTGGGGAATGGGCAAAATAGATTAAAGTAGTCAAAACGTACAGACTTCCAGTTGTAAGTAAGTCCTTAGCATGTAATGCGTTGCTAAATGTGACTATAGTTAATAATACTGCTCTGTATTTTTGAAGTTGCTAAAGGAGTAGATTTTTTTTTAATATTTTTATTTATTTATTTGACAGAGAGAGAGCGAGCACATGGAGGGGGAGCAGCATGCAGAGCAAGAATGAGAAGCAGGCTCCCTGCTGAGCAGAGAGCCCAATGCAGGGCTTGATCCCAGGACCCCAGAATCATGACCTGAGCCAGACAGAGCTTTAGCCAACAGAGCCACTCAGGGACGCCAAAGGAGTAGATATTACAAGTTCTCATCACAAGAAAAAAGTTCTTATAACTGTATGAGGCGACACATGTTAAGTAATTGTGGTAATCATTTCATAATATACTCATATATCAAATCAAGTTTTATACCTAAAACTAACACAATGTTATATGCCAACTAAAAACTAAATTTAAAAAAATCAGGGTACCTGTCGGCTCAGTCAGTAGAACGTGTGACTTTTGATCTCAGGGTTATGCATTCGAGCCCTACATTGGGTAGAGAGATTATGTAAAAATAAAATAATTAAATTAATTAATAATTAATTAAATTTTATAAGTTACATATATGAAAAGGAGAGGAAAGGCTTCCTAGGCTGAAGCACTATATGAGTAAAGACGTCCTATCAATCCCTCATCAAGATCTGTCACTCATTCTTTATAACATTTCTTGCACTATCCTTTCTTTTATTCTAACTGCTTTGACTGCTTTGAAAAGAAAGTTGAATTCATCTTCATGTCACACCTAACACTCTGTTTTCTAATAAGTCTTCCTCATTCTCTCTCTTAAACTACCCTGTACATAAAAGCCAGATTAATGGTGCTGAAGAAACTGAAAGTAGAAAATTTCTATTGAGAAACCTTCAACTCATTCCCATGTAGATGAAACTAATCTATTGGTCCATTCTTTGATTTCAGTAAATACTTTTGCATACCTTTTATATTCTAACCTCATTACCAGATGTACGCAATAAAAAGCCACAATCAGACATGTTCCCTGATACAAAGAAAACTAAAGTCTCCTGGAAGAGATGAGCAAGGAAACCAGCTATTTCATGGTAAGGAGCTAAGACCATGATCAGAATGTGTAGTGAGAACTGGCAGATCATAGCTGAGGACAAAACATCTTCTCAAAAGAGATGATGCTGAAATGGAAGAGTTTTTGTTGTTGTTGTTGTTGTTCTGTTGTGACTAGTAGAAATGAACTCCAGAAAGAGATCTACAGGGGTTAGGGAGAGTAGACAGCACAAGTGAGGGTATTAACGGTGCCAAAACACCAAGGTGCATGGTTAGAATCAAAAGAGCATGTGGAGGAGAGAGGTGGTGGTCCATTCATGAAGTCATTAGACATCTTGTGAGTTTCATACTCTATGTTAGTATTTAAAACATGCTGCCACCACTGTTTTGTTGTTATTCAATAAACCAAGTCTCAGGATTATATTTAAAAAAAAAAATTGGAGGAAGCTATGTAATTAATGCAAGAACCTTAAGTGTCTTCTTCCCACCAATGCAAAGAGCAAAGTGAGAGGGAGAAAACACCACCCAAACTAGAAATCTCAGGTGGGGATTCAGTAGTGGTGTACTTTTCCCTGGGCCTGCTTCACAAGCCTGGTGACCCTGACCAAGATTCACATGCTCTTTGAAATCCAGGCCCTCCAGAGGGGAGATAGCAGGTAATATCTCATCTATCATATTTTGTTGTCATAATCAAGTAATATATATGAAAGCACCTCCCAATCTGGAAAGTACCAAATAAAGTCAAAGTATTCTTGCACAATGTGAGAGACTGTACATTTTGTCTAATGCCAACCCTGATCCATTAGAGGAAATCACTAGCTTCCCTAATATCCCTTCAGAGTAGCTTCATGAATGAGTGAAAATGTCTTCTAGGCTCAATGTACTTCAATAGGAAATTTCAGAAAGGCACTCAATAGTCCAGAACTCTGTATGTCACAAGAGACATTAGGTAAGGAGAGTGAAAAAAAAGAGTTTAGAAAAAGTTTTAGATAGACCACATGAGTTCTTAAAGAAAATTTATAGACTGCGTGAGATCTTAAAGAAAAAAAAAGAAAAAAGAAAGAAAGAAAACTCAAAGAGACACTATGAAACAACAAGGGGTGATAAAATTGAGCCGGCGAAACTCCTGAAAGAAACAGAAAAAAAATTAGGAATGGTTCTTTACGAAGATAAAAATCTACAAGAGAAGCAACAATAAATAGAATAAATATGAACGGAACAGTCAGAGATACCAAAGAGAAGCTGGAGAAAATCTTTCAAAACAAAATGGAAGGGGCACCTGGGTGGCACAGTGGGTTAAAGCCTCTGCCTTCACAACAACCTTTTCAACCTCAGCCACAGCAACTTCTTCCTAGGAACGTCACCAAAGGCAAGGGAAGCAAGGGCAAAAATGAACTATTGGGATTTCATCAAGATCAAAAGCTTTTGCACAGCAAAGGAAACAGTTAACAAAATCAAAAGACAACTGACAGAATGGGAGATGATATTTGCAAATGACATATCAGATAAAGGGCTAGTGTCCAAAATCTATAAAGAACTTAGCAAACTCAACACCCAAAGAACAAATAATTCAATCAAGAAATGGGCAGAGGACATGAACAGACATTTCTGAAAAGAAGACATCCAGATGGCCAACAGACACATGAAAATGTGCTCCACATCACTCGGCATCAGGGAAACACAAATCAAAACCACAATGAGATACCACCTCACACTAGTCAGAATGGCTAAAATTAACAAGTCAGGAAATGACAGATGCTGGTGAGGATGCAGAGAAAAGGGAACCCTCCTACACAGTTGGTGGGAATGCAAGCTGGTGCAACCGCTCTGGAAAACAGCATGGAGGTTCCTCAGAAAGTTGAAAATAGAACTACCCTATGACCCAGCAATTGCACTACTGGGTATTTACCCTAAAAATAGAAACATAGAGATCTGAAGGGGCAACGTGCACCCTAATGTTTATAGCAGCAATGTCCACAATAGCCAAACTATGGAAAGAACCTAGATGTCCATCAACAGATGAATGGAGCAAGAAGATGAGGTATATATACACAATGGAATACTATGCAGCCATCAAAAGAAATGAAATCTTGCCATTTGCGACAATGTGGATGGAACTAGAGGGTATCGTGCTTAGTGAAGTAAGTCAATTGGAGAAAGACAACTATCATATGATCTCCCTGATATGAGGAAGTGGAGGTGCAGCATGGGTTTGGGGGGTAGGAAAAGAGCAAATGAAACAAGATGGGATTGGGTGGGAGACAAATCATAAGTGACTCTTAATCTCACAAAACAAACTGAGGGTTGCTGGGGGGAGGGGGGATTGGGAGAAGGGGGGTGGGGTTATGGACCTTGGGGAGGGTATGTGCTATGGTGAGTGTTGTGAAGTGTGTAAACCTGGCGATTCACAGACCTGTACCCCTGGGGATAAAAATACATTATATGTTTATTAAAAAATTTAAAAATAATAAATAAATAAATGAAACAAACAAACAAACAAAAAACCCAATGTAATCTAATAGAGCTACTTGTTTAAAAATTATATAGGGTCTGAGGATTCTATATGAAGAGGTCTTACCTTCATGACCTGGATTTAGAATAATCTTGTATTCCAGAAGTGTGACAATATTGAATGGTAAATCCATTTCAATTCAATGTATCTTTATGACTTAATAATGAAAGAGGACAGAATAATATGTATGACCTAAATCTAATCATTTTTGTTCTAAAGAAGCAATGATTATGGTAGAGGTCCATTAATTAACAATCCTTATTTCCTATTAGTATTAGCTCAGTGTTCTCCCAAGGGCTATTGTGAAGGTTCTTAATTTATGGAACAATAATTCTGTGATAAGTTCATTTTTTCAAGTCCAATTAAAGCAAAATTAAACAAAAAGTATGAAATAGCATAGCCCAAATTGTCTTATTTTCCGCATAGTATCTCCCAGGACTAGAGTTCTAATTGTCACGTCTTAGGTCACTAATTCTTATTTGCCTACACATATCTATTTTTCTGTTCCTTAGACTCTACACTGTCAACCAAATTAGGAAAAGATTTCCCCTTTTACTCTTGCTTTCACTCAATTAATCTTTCTTTCCTTCTTCCACCATTCTGGTTTTTTTTTTTTTTTTTTAAGATTTTATTTATTTATTTGATAGACAGAGATCACAAGTAGGCAGAGAGGCAGGCAGAAAGAGAGGAGGAAGCAGGCTCCCCACTGAGCAGAGAGCCGAAGGTGGGGCTCAATCCCAGGACCCTGGGATCATGACCTGACTGAAGGCAGAGGCTTTAACCCACTGAGCCACCCAGGCACCCCCCACCATTCTGTTTATTCCTCTCCTCCAACTCATCTCACCAGAAAACCTGATCTGGATACAATCAATTCACCTTCTCCTCTAAACTAATCTGGACTTTATCTGTTCTTTCCTAAACACTGTGCAAAGTGTCTTCTGTCAGGAAATTTTGGACACACAGGCTTATACACTGGCAACTGTGTTTAGCTGGCCAACAATTACCGCTATAAAAGACCTGAAATAATGATAATCACTCTATTATATAGGATGGGCTCGATGTTTCTTAGGAAATACAAAATTCCCGTAAATCCTAATAATATTATAGATAAAAGTTAAACTAACATTTTATGGTAAGACTTCAATTTACCATCAACTAACAGAATAAGTCCATGTTGAGTGTTCCCCCACATATTATTTTAATAAAAGTTTTTTAAAGTACAATAAAAAAAAAAGCTTCTGCCTTCAGCTCAGGTCATGATCCCAGGGTCCTGGGATTGAGCCCCACCTTCGGCTCTCTGCTCAGTGGGGAGCCTGCTTCCTCCTCTCTCTCTGCCTGCTTCTCTGCCTACTTGTGATCTTTGTCTGTCAAATAAGTAAATAAAAAATCTTAAAAAAAATGGAAGATAATTAAAAATGGATTTTATGGAGAATGTCTGAAGAGCAGACAATAGATACCTTCTATATGCACAATCAGTATCCAGAAGGAATTAACTCAGCAAATGAAAAGACTAAAATTTAAAATACAATAAAACAAAATTGCTCTTGAAATCTATACTTGAATTTTTCAATCTAAAAGGCACACCAATCTCACAGAGCATTTATAAAGTTTTTCTAGTAAATGCTTTAAAAGACACACTATGTGCCACCAAAAAAAGACAAAATAGTGATACAGAAAAATCAATTCCCAAATATATGTTTTTACTAAATCTCAAGGACAAAGAAAGATAGGAAGGATATTCAAGGAGAAAAGAATGTAATCACGCACAAGGGTTAAAGATCAGGTCGATAACATCACTCACAGTAGCATGCAATAACACAAGAAAGTCATGCAATGTCTCAATGCTAAGGAGACAAAAAAATGAGAACCAATAATCTCACATTCTTCCAAGTTGCCTTCTAAGTATGAAGGCAATATAGGTGTTAACCAAACTTGCACAAAATCAGGGAGCAGAGCACCCCGGGAGCTCTTCTTGAAAAATTACTTTACTAAAAATTTCAAAACTAACCAACAAAAAAGAATGGTGGTGACACTGGATTACTGAGTTAGTAAAGAGCATTTAATGCTTCGGATTAAAAAACTATCACAATTTTTATAACAGAACATTATAAACCTAGACAATGTCAAAAGAATAACTAACAAAAACTGTCAAATGAGAAAAAGGAAGTGAGAAGTGGGCTAATTTCCTCGGGTTTTAGGGCAAAAAGTCAGTGGCCTGTTTAAAATTAATACACATAGTTAAAAAGTAACTCAAGTTTTATATTCATCTTTTCTCACTTGAGATTGTCTTTTATAAGCTAATATTATTTGGAAAAGTAACATCTTTCTGGAGTTCAACAATTCTTTTGCTCACTTTAGTTTTTTTCTTTAATTGAAATCAAATAGAATTAAATAGAATAATCCAACTTTTATAAAATTCTTTTACATCTGCACATATGCATTAAGATAAGTCTGGAAGGATAGGTATCTGGTATCATCAATGGTTATTTCTCAACAGTAGGATTTAAGGTGGTTTTCTTTTGTTTTATTTTTCAATAATTTATTGTATCATTTGAAGCTTTATTGTCAATGTACTACTTCTGTAAAAATAGCATAGCCTTGTAAGAAAACTTAAAGACATAAAAAATCAGTAAGGAAGACAAAAAGTGGAGACGATAGTAGGATCTAGAATTAGACAAATCCCAATAGTTGGCATTAAACTTGCCTCCGATCTTTTTTCCTATTGGAAAGATGAAAAAAAAGGACAATGAGTTACATACATTGAGTTACAAAAGTAAGGAGAATAAAACCAGCAGAAGAAAGAGAGACAAATGTTAACTGAGTAGCTACCATATGCCGAGCACTGTATAATGTGTGACTTGCAACCTCATAACATTTTAGTAGCTCATTTTTTGGAAGAGGAAGGCCAAATAAGTAATTTGATGTGGGTTACACAGCCAGCCAGTGACAATGTCTGAATGAGGACCCAAGTCATCTGACTCCAAAGCCATGCTCTTCCCTTCCAATCCTCTGCTGCCCAATTTCTTGACTCTAAGAGAAACTAATCTCATTATCCTTTTATAATAAATAAAGTGCTTAGTTGCTGGCTCTGTAAAAGTATGCAGTTAACCACAAGCTCAAAATCAAGTTGAATCTGAACAACATCAAAAGAAAAAGCTAATTAATTATGTAGTAGCACATTTTTACTACTGATACAGTTCATACCAGGGCATTACCATGACAAGAAAGTGCCAAATCTAGCATTGTTAGAATAAATGATGAGAAACATAGAAGATTATGTAAAAGATTTCTTAACCCAAGTCTTTTTTTACATTAATTTTCAATTGCAGTTACTTTGAAGATTTTTTTTTTAAAGATTTTATTTATTTATTTGACAGAGAGAGATCACAAGTAGGCAGAGAGGCAGGCAGAGAGAGAGGAGGAAGCAGGCTCCCTGCTGAGCAGAGAGCCAGATGTGGGGCTTGAACCCAGGACCCTGAGATCATGACCTGAGCTGAAAGCAGAGGTTTAACCCACTGAGCCACCCAGGCGCCCCTACTTTGAAGATTCTTAAGCAATGGGAGAAACCATTGTAAAGAAAAATATTAAAAACAAAAAAATGTTTCAAGTATAGTCCATTGAACATGATGGCCTCTATTAAAACTGTAATTGTATCCTCGAAATACTCCCAACAAGACAGTTGGCAATTCAAACTTCCTTGTGAAATTCTCATTTATTTTCTCTTGTTTAACAAATAATGAATATGCTAAACAGAGCATATCTCTACTTCAAATTATTATGCACAATAAGAATCCTACACAGATACATACTTCTGAAAGGATGAGATTAATAAACTAAGTGTGTTCCTCCTTTGAGTCAACAGGGTCATGATGTGTAAATATCATCTCAATTAACTGTAATAATTGTCCCCTCTTATAGTTCAAGTTGGCCTTGAGCCAGTTACACAGAGATGAGTATAATGAATATAAATAGACAGTGTTTGGTTGCCTCTCCTAATGCTTACAGTCTGTCTGTATTCAAGTCCTTCTTTGTTAGTTCATTCATTTGAGCAATATTGATTGAGGAGCCATGAAGTGCCAGGCAAGGAGATGGGCTAGTGATTAAGAGAGAGTTCCTCTGAGAATTCACAGGTCATTGAAAGAGAGATGTGTAAATAGCTAGTTGTAAATCAACTTACAAAGGGTCACAGTAGAGCTCTTAAAGGATCACAGAAGAGAGGGGACAACTAGTTGAAGTTCCCAAAGTAGACATCAGATAGGGCTGGCCTCTGACTTCAAAACAGGAGTTGCCAAGCAGAGAAACAGGCAGAGAAAATGGGAAGCCAAGATTGAAGGTGTGGCCTTTAGGGCCAGGAGAGTTAGTATAAGTTCATCCTCAGCCAGTAACACATAAATCGTTATTTGCTACTATGCAAATATGAATGTTGTATGGCAAAATCCAGCCTTATTACAGATATTTATTATAGCTCTAACTTTATTGGTTCTCCTCCCATTTCCTACAAAGTTGTACTCTCTGAACAGGAGATGCATATGAGATAACATGACATTAGACGTAGCTCAGGATCAGAGGAGGAAGTGTAGACTTTCCCTGGACTCCCTCTGCATAAACATCTTCTCCTCTAAAAATCTTCCATCAATCCTTAATCTCCCTCTAGCAATGGCCCTAACTCGTTTTTTCTCAGCCAGACTTCTAGAAAGTGTAGCTAACTCTCAGTACCGCATCCCCTGTATCTCACTTCCCATTGACTTATCAACACAGTAATTTGGATTTCACCCTTCATTATCCCACTCAAACTGCTAGGACTAATGACATCCTATCTGTTCTATTTCTCATCTGACTTTATCTCTCAAAGGAACCTGGCACCACTAGCCATTCCTCTTCGGGGAGCTGTCTCAGGGTCTCTGGATCACCTACCTCTCCAACAGCACCTCAGACCTCAGAGTTGGCTCCTCATCTCCTCCCTGGTTCTGACAGCCCCCTAAATCTCTTCTTTGGTCCTTTTCTCCTTCATCACACTTTTCCTGAGCTACCTCATATATGGGCTTTAGTACCACCTACTTATTGGTACCCAGTCCACTCCAGAAGCCCATACCCCCCCAAAATTTTTTAATCGATTTTTTAAAGATTTTATTTATTTATTTGGCAGAGAGAGAGAGAGAGAGAGAGAGAGAGACAGTGAGAACACTAGCAGGGAAAGTGGGAGAGGGAGAAGCAGACTCTCCACGGGGCAGGGAGCCCAATGTGGGGCTTAATCCCAGGACACTGAGATCATGACCTGAGCCGAAGGTAGACACTTAACACCTGAGCCACTCAGGCACCCCAACCCATATCCAAATTTTTAACGGTCTATGGAAATCACCTGTATATTTCCAAAATCTCTCAGATTTTCAAAATATCTCAAACTGAACTCACTATCCTCCATCATTTGCAGTTAAACATAGTAAGACAAAGTCTTCTCCTGCATGCAAACCTTTTAAATGTTTAGGAAAAAAAGCACTCGGTCATCACTAAGACTTTATCACCAAGTAACTATAGTTCTGTTTATGCAGATGTCAAATTTACAGTGATTCCAAGGGGAAAGAAATGAGCAAACAATGAATACTGGGGAAAAAAAAGTTATTGTAAAGTCCATTACCATAATTTCAAAGAAAAATCAACTACCTTTTACCCAAGGTAACTCCTTATTATATGTACACATAAGATAGCATTTATGCAATGACATACATTTACCTTATAGTGATTCAAGCAAAAAACTAATATTAGCTTTTAAAAATAAAATATGGTCAAGTCCCACCAAGATATGCTGTTCACACATACAGAAAAATACAAACTCGGTATTACCAAAACGAAAATATCTATATGCATACATTAATCATGAGTATGGAATTTCATATTTCAATTACAGTTGACCCTTGAACAATGCAGGGCTTAGGGGCACTGACCCCCTTGCATAGTTGAAAAGCCATGTATAATTTTTGACTCCCCCAAAACTTAATTACTAATAGCTCACTGTTGACGGGAAGCCTTACTGTAGCATATAGTTGATTAACACACATTTGGTATGTTATATGTATTATATACTATAGTCTCACAAGTAAGCTAGAGAAAATAAAATGTTATTAAGAAAATCATAAGAATGGGGCACCTGGGTGGCTCAGTTGGTTAAGTGGCTGACTTTAGCTCAGGTCGTGATCCCAGAGTTCTGGGATTGAGCCCCACATTGGACTCTCTGCTCAGCAGGGAGCCTGCTTCTGCTTCTCCTTCTCCCTCTGCCTGCCTCTCTGCCTGCTTGTGCTCTCTGTCAAATAAATAAATAAAACCTTTGAAAAAAAAAGAAAGAAAATCATAAGAAGATGAAATACCTTTATAGCACAAATCCACGTGTAAGTGGACTCACGTAGTTCAAACCTGTGTCATTCAAAGGTCAATGATACTTCAGATTTCTGATCAACATGTCCAAGGGCTAATTCCTAATGGACAATATTCAGGATAAAATATATAAAGCTAACTATTGCCCCAACTAACCACCTCTAAATGCTTTTTTAAACATTAATTCCTCATCAATAAAACAAACACATATATCTATATGCTATACACAAATACCGCCTTACTACAATATTACATATAAAACCTACACAACATATATGCTCTTTAAAATGATGAAATTAAAAATTAGAAATTCTAGTTGCTTCCCATGACTCAATGGATCATACAACCCCAGCCGACATTCTTCTTTGCAGACCACTGGTATGAGCAAGCCTTATGTCCCACATATCCCTGCAACATTTTCAGCTGCACACATTTCTCAAATCTGCCATGTCCTTATGTAGTTTTAGTTCTTATTACCAAAGATAGCTTAACTCACCGTCCCTCCGAAATCCATCAACATTGCTGGCCCCAGTGAACCATTACTTAAACCTCTCACATTCCTTCTTTCCCAAAGGCTATTTTCCACAACTAATTTAAGAGCTGAGTTTTTTTTTTTAAACTCAGAATTTCAGTAGCTAAAAGAAGAAATTAAAGATGATATAAAAGTGAATGGCAATGCTATTTTCTCTCTGAAACACCTTAGAATAATGTGACCATTGCCTCCCATTAGAACCCTTTGCCTTCGGAGGTTTTCTTCTATTTACTGTGTACTTTGGCTTTGCAAGAGCAGCTGATTAAATGGAAAGCTGATCCGAAAAGATGAAACTTAGAGAAAAAAGGGTGGACAACTTCTATAGTAAAAATATCAAACCCTGATGAACCCGATGTAAAACAAGCAAACGAACTTGAAAATAAATCAAAACAAATAAAATTACAATAGATGTCCTATTTAAATTAATTCAGGCCACATTTTACCAATTAAAGAATGATCAGTTGGCAGCCACAAGATTGACATGCTTGTGGCCTCATCAGCACGTATATTACTTTGTGATTCTCAAAAACTGCCAAATAAAGCCTACATTCATAAAGTCCGTTGGCATCTAATATCCAGAACTTTTAAATTACAAGTATCATTCAGCCCTTTTTTCCCTAAATACCACTACATGAGCATAACAGCACTACAGGCAACAGGGAGCGTCTTGTGTAAAAAGAAGCATTTCCCGTCTTTACCTCAATGTGAAGTAGTTTGGTTGCTAATTCTTATTTTTAATTCCCTTTCTTCACTAAAAACAGAAAGGGTATTTTTTTTTTTCTGTGACAACGAATATTTATCAACAGTATGAGGAAGAAATCTTTTCAAAATGACTTTGATCTATTCCTCTGAGTAGTCAAAAAACATTTGTTACACCTGGACCGTCCTGTGCTTCTACTCATACGACAGTTTGCTTTAAAGAACTGATGGCCTTAAAATCTATTAATTTTTTTGAAAATTAGACAAATACTAAATATCTACTCAGCGTTTCTAGTAAACTAACTTAGTATAGCAGGCGATTTCAAACGATAACCTAGTTTATTAAAATTAAGATTAAAAACTTAGTAATGTTTTTAGATGGCAATAACTCAAAGCAATTAACTTTCTCTTTAAATATGAGGAAAATAATTCAAGTAGGGGTGATGAAAATACAGCTATGTTGACTAAAATGTGTCCCCTATAAGATTTTCTTGCAGGGTATAATAAATTTGATTTTTACCAGCAATCTCGGTTTAGTAAATAAGCTTCTGCTCTATACCTCAGAACTTTATTCTCAGTCTGGTTGCCTTCCTGATTACTAAGTCTTTCTAAATTAGAGCAAGCAATTTCTCTTTGTTTTACCTAATATTTGAAAATGGCAAAAAAAATCCCCTGGGTCACTGAAAATTATCCTTTCATTCCAGCCGCCTGTTTCAAGTCAGTCAAAACATTCCAGACTTCAAAAGGAGGCTCTGCCTTCTTAGGCCATTTTGGTGTCCCTCTATGGTTGGCCTAGGAGGGATCGGTTATTTGGATAAATTAATTTCTGGAGCCTGCTGGCCTTCTAGAAGACCTCAATGTCTGACTGCAAATTAGTTCTACTGAACATGAAGAAATCCCTGGACAGGCTAGAAGAAATAAATGGTGATAAAATCTAATACTACAATGTTTGTAATGTGATTTTATTCGGCTATGTAGCTTGTAAGCACAGTTAATGTTGAATTAAATATTTTAGGTTTTTTTTTTTTTTTTTTTTTTTTTTTTTAACAAAGGGCCATGAAAGCAGAAAATCAGATCAGTATCCAAGTCACAGTGAAAAAGGCTAAAAGCCAACTTTAAAATAAAACTTCGAGCAGGAATCTTTTCTGAGAACAAACAGAAATGTCCCAGTTTTCCACAAAATCGACTATATATTTACATTACAAATACAAACCCCAAAGCCGGCCACCCCCTCCTCTGAGACAGGAAGTCACGCAGTTGAATTATGCTTTAGCCGGGGCTGTGAATAAACTGTCAGACAGCCCCCGAGTACGCCTTGTACAAGTGCCTAAGGAGAGCTTATCCTGAAGGAAGAGAAGTCTCTGAGCCAAGACTAACAAACAGGGCCCCTCGAGCGGAACAATGGTCCAGAAAACTCAGCAAAAAAGAAAATAAACTTCATTGGCAGTTTGTTTTCGACTGTTAAGAGCTTAGCTACAACTCTATCAAGATTTTTAAGAAGGTAAGAAATTTCACACATAAGGCATTCTCACAGCTGCCTGAGAGTTTATAGTGCAAATGTATCATCTCGGTTTGCCATGTCTAATCCACTTTAGGAGATACTTGTATCTTTTCTTTCCAAAGTAAACAGAACCACACCTCTGAGAAAGAGATGAAGAACACTTCCTCTCCCCACCTCCACAACCCCTGGGGGCCAGAGTTCAGCTTGAGTGAGCTGAATGGAGCTCCCAGTCAATTTGTGCTAATTCTATCAAAGAGGTAAATGAGGATTAGAAATCAAGGCTGAAGCCCAGGAACACTTTTTTTTTTTTTTCCATCCGAAAGTATGTGCACATAAAATAAATAAACCTAAAGCACAGTATCAAGAAAAAATTTTTTAAAAAATGTATTAAAAATGCATGTCCTTCTAAAACTTACATAAGCAATTGCAGTAAATGGTCTTTGTAGTTAGTTGCAAATATATTCTGGTTTCCAAGATTCCATGAATCTCAACATGTCATTAAATTTGCAAAAGTTTAAAAAAAATACTTATCACAAGATGGAACATAGATTACTTTCGCCTAATCCTATAGTTGGATCCCTCTTTAAAAAAAAAAAATCTCTCTTTTCTAACACAAATTATGCCAGCATTACTAGGAGCTGAATCAAAGAGAATATATACAGTATAATTAATAATAGATGGAAACAACATTAACAAATAATGAGAAAAAATATATGAAAATGGCTAAAACTGATGCTTTCAGTATATCAAAAGTTGTGCTTAGTATCACCCTCACATTTCAGTATCATGGAATTAAGTCTAATAAGATGATCATATTTATGATTTTTATTCTAATTTAACTGAAAATACTCACAGACTAATTAATTTTGCAAAATTCAGAACCATGGAAAGTCATTCATTCAAATAAACAAGAGAAATTTAAAGACTTCACGGTAAAATGAAGATTCATCTAGAGATTCCCTACAGAAACTTGTAAAAGTAGGATGCAGGAAAAGCAGGCATCTATTACCTGGAGAAATAATTGAAGAATTCCTGGATTTCTGTAAAATTTCTGATGGGGGAAATATGGTCTCAACATATTTTTTTAAATGATCAAAATCTAAACATAACTTATTTTTCTCCCAAAGTGCAAAAAAAGTTAGATAAATATTTTCAAAGATAATTACTTATTCAACAAATAATTAGCTACATTTCCCATTTTAAGATCAAATTTTTAACTACTGATCTGAACTTCTGTTAAAGGAGAGAATAAGAGAAAGGGGGAAAGGAAAAAAAAACAAAAAAAGAAACACATTATTACCTTGAATGAATGTATAACAAGTTACAGCTTATATTACTTAACCATGGGTTAAGTAATAATTTTGTTAGATATTATAAAGAAATAAGAAGTTTGATTACTATATTTTGGGGCTCACAGAGGGCTTGGAAAAATGGAAGAAACAGAAGTATTTCTAATCTGTATGTGCTTTGTGTGAATCTTTCTGGGAAAATATAGCAAGTTTTCTTCAAAATTATATGCTAACCCCAAAGGAACACAGAGAGCATTATGCATTTTGCTTCCTTGAATATGGAAAAACCACCTTGATCCTTACAGCCTTGCTTCCTCTCTTTCATTAAGCACTAAGTAATAAATCATGGATTCGCTAAATCTCAGCAGTGGAAGGGATTTTAGAGGTAATCCAATTCCACGTTATTCCCATGCAGGAGTCTACTACAGACTATCACCAAGTACTAATGAGCTAAAGCTAGATGGGTAAAGTGCTTAGAACACCCCCTCCTCTGTAGTAAAGGCCGAATAAATGTTATTTATTCGTAGTTGTGATATTCAGGCACCGAACATCTCCAAGGAAGCTGATACCGCCAAGAAGATCAGCCCATTTCATCTTTCCCTGTAACTTGAAGTATTTAAGAATGATTCCTGGTATAATGACTTAAAAATATACAATGTATGGAGAATTTAGCTATCGATGCAAACAACTTTTTTGGCAACAACATAAAGGGACTCTTGGAACAATAATTTGATCAATTTAATATGCAATTTTTTTTTCATATTTTAGCAAAACATTTATCATCTGAGAAGTTTTCATTAAATTATAGGATTACAAACTTTACTTTTATAAATGTCTTGTATATTATCCTATCCTTTCTTACTCTTTAAGGTTGGTGAGAGCATCACAAGATTGTAGGGCCTGGTCTTCCAAAGTAGTATCAAAACCTACTCATCTCTTATTGGCACTATAGGTAAAATTTTGACACTAACTTCAGTCACAATTCCAGTAGATCACCTTTGTCCAAGAAGGTAATGCAACTTTCTTAATGCTCCAAGTTCAGAGAAGTTCACAGAACAATCTCAAAGCACACTTGTGTGAATGAGTATAGTTATTTCACTTGTGGCCATTGTTGATGGTTCTGTGAGTTATTGTCCTCATTCAATATTCCAAATGGACCACACAGTTCATTTGAAAATATCTGTGGGCAGTAGTGTTTTAGGATGGCAGCCTGATTCACCATTTAAATTTAAAATGTAAGTAAGAGTTTTATCAATTTTGACAGAAATCAGACATCATATTTAAAAAATTATCCTTGGGCAAATGGAAAGATAAGCATTTTTTTAAAAGACAACATAAAATGCTAATTGATTAAGTTAAAATATAGATCTGATTTTGTTAATCCATAGTAAACGGTTAAGTATATATGTTTCCCAAATAATTTGAAATCTTAAATAAGTCATTCTAATGACTAAAGGGAACGTTTTAACAAATGAATGTTAATAAAAGTCAGCTTTGTGGATGAAATTATTTGAAGTTGTTTGGGCTCCATTTCACCACCAGTAGTTTCCTATTTTGAGAAAACAAGTGGTTAAACGCAGGCATGCTTAACCAATTATAAACATTTTTCAGGGGACATAATTTCACACACCCAAACAGAAGAAGTTTTTGGACCCATTTTTAAAGTTTACGCTCCCAGCCCACCAGATGAAGCCAGACAAATGTATGTTTTTTAAATGTTTAACAGAAACCTGAATGGACAGATGACTAAAAATTACCAATATGAGCACTGACAGTAAAAGAAATAAATGTGTATTTGGCCATTGTTCCTTACACTGAGAAAATCTATTTCTTTTTGTAAATGGAAACTACAAATGAACTTTTAAATAATAGATTGCTTGAATAATAAATACTCTAGCATATTCTTTCTGGATACTATTTTTAGATTATAAAAAGCCAAGGATTTATTTTTATCCTTGTAAAACATGACTGCTGCTAAGGTTAATAGCTGGTTACACAAAGCATAAAATTTCATTCTTGAACAACACCCAAATACTTTGAAAGAAATACAAAAGCCTCGAAAAAGGACAAAATCATCATGTACTATATACCTTTCCAAATGATTTCTGATATAATAAAATGATTATAGAATTTCTAGACATCAAATTATCTTAAATTCTGGGATCCCTAAAAGAAATATTAGTTTAGATATGATTTAAGTAAAAGCAAGAACTAGTGAATGCACAGTCATCCGTTTCAACATTTGCACAGCCCAATAATATTATCCCTTACATCTCCTCGTCTTCTGCACATCAATTCAAAATAAAAAAGAATTAATGAAATAAAATCAGGAATTTAAACTTTCCCGTTTTTTGTTTCCCTTTCAAAGAGAAGGGAAATTGTTGAAAAGGGACATAGAAATTTGTTTTTTTTTTAAATATTTTATTTATTTATTTGACAGAGAGAGATCACAAGCAGGCAGAGAGGCAGGCAGAGAGAGAGGAGGAAGCAGGCTCCCTAATGACGCTGGCTGGGAGATGATCAGAGATTTGCACACGCCCAGAGGGGCCACTGAGTCAGGAGGCAAGACTTCTGAGGCTTGCTAAGCCCATGCTTGCTCCTGTATCCTCACGGCTATCTCCTGACAAACTGGGAAGAGTACAGGCTCAGTTATTGCTGTATTGTTGTGAGATAGCTGTATATATGTTCATAGAGTCACATGAGTCAAAATTCTAAAAATAAGAGAACGTTAGTCTGATTTATGTTAAGTTTTAATTTGGGAACCCTCTTATAGAGATCTCAAGAATTCCTTTGAAATATAAACATTAATTGATCTAGTTTAACCTAGCAGAACACTTTGGAAAATTTCCTAAGTGAATAAGGTTTATTTACAAAAGCACATGAAATATTTGGTATATGATTGTCAGCCTCTTTTGCCCAACTGTTTTTCTATATTCGTATACACAGGTAAAACTATAGTGTCATTTTACAATCCTGTTTTCATAAAAGGACACACATAAGAATTAGCTGCATCCTTTGCTTAAATTATCAGAAATTTCCATTAATGGAGGTCCAGTTGAAGACATTTCACAGCAGTCGTGTTTGTTTTCAGTGTCCCTCTACCTTCATGAAACCTGACAGAGCAAGAAAGGCTCTGAGCTTGATTCTGGTCTGTTTCCAAAGGTGCTTGGTTCCCCGGAGATATGTGGAGTAAAAGCTGCCCAACCAGCAATTAGAAAGATTTCTCCCTGTTTACAGAATCTTCGCTCTAGGCAATTGTACTTATTCATTCATTCATTGAATCAACCAAAACATCGTTTGCGTCTACAATGTACAAAACAGAGGGCTGATTGTCAAAGAGACAGGTGACTGACTATTCCTCTCCAGGTTCTCTGCCCTCTGATAGCTCACTATCAAGAAGGCAAGCAGATTTGTGAGTATGTGTTGACAATATAACACAGTATAAAATATACCCTAATTAGCAGTTCAGAGCATTTATTGTATCAAGAAGAAAAAGTTCTGTTTGTTTAATGGGGGGAACAGATAAAGATAAATAAATTAACATCCAAAGGTACCCAGCTGGCAAAAGGGAAAAAAATAAAAACACCCTGTGATTGATTCTACATGAAACACAATCAGAAAAACAAGTTATATTAGCTATATTTATACAATTATATGTATTTATGTAACTATATTATCTGTAAGAAATATAACATTTATTTATATAATTATATAAATTATCAAGCTTCACTTATTCACAAATATGGAGTAAAGATCATTTTAATGCAAAAATAAGTGAAAGGGATCACTGTATTAGACATCTATTACTACGTAACAAATTACCCCAATACTTAGCCTCTTAAAATAACACACATTTATCATCTCACACAATTTTTGAGAGTCAGAAATCTGGGAGCAGGCTATCTAAGTATCAGGGGATACTGAGATATCTGGATATAGGGGCTGTCGGGAGGATACACCAAGGTTGTCTGTTGGGGCTCTGTCACCTATAGGCTGGACTCCAGCTGGTGAATCTACTTCCAAGAAGGTGCCATCACATGGAGGGAAAAGAAGGAGATTTTCATTCTTGGCCACATGGTCCTGTCCATGAGACTCCCTGAGCACCCTCCCCACATGGCAACTGGCTTTCACTACTGTGAGTGATTCAAAGGAAAACAAGGAGGAAGCCAGAGTAACTTTTATGACCTAATATCCATGGTGGCATACCATTTCTGCTCGTGTTTCTGCTTATTAGAAGTGAGTCACTAGGTCCAGACCCTACCCAACAGGAGGGGTCAACTCAAGGGGTTCATCATCAAAAGGCTTCATATCTTAAAGGGAGGAGTATCAGTGAATTTGTATACTTAAGTTAAAATCACTATAAACACATTCAGGAATGGGATACAAGATGCAGAAGTGCTTCTTTATTGTTCTTCCCAGCATCTTTTAAAAATAATGATAGGGGGGACGTCTGGGTGGCTCAGTTGGTTAAGCAGCTGCCTTCGGCTCAGGTCATGATCCCAGGGTCCTGGGATCGAGTCCCCCATCGGACTCCTTGCTCGGCAGGGAGCCTGCTTCCCCCTCTGCCTCTGCCTGCCTCTCTGTCTACCTGTGCTCGCTCACTCTCTCTCCCTTTGACTCTGACAAATAAATAAATTTTTTAAAAAAAAATAATGATAGGGGGTGCCTGGGTAGTTCAGTGGGTTAAAGCCTCTGCCTTTGGCTCAGGTCATGATCCTAGAGTCCTGGGATCTTGGGTGGTTCAGTGGGTTAAAGCCTCTGCCTTTGACTCAGGTCATGATCCTAGAGTCCTGGGATCGAGGCCCACATCATCAGGCTCTCTGCTCAGCAGGGAGCCTGCTTCCTCCTCTCTCTTTGCCTGCCTCTCTGCCTACTTAAGACCTGTGTCTGTGTATCTACTTAAGATCTGTGTCTGTCAAATAAATAGACAAAATCTTTAAAAATAAAATAAAAATAAAATAAAAAAATTTAAAAAATGATAGGAACATTTGTATATGATATTACATATAAAATAATACTATACATATACAGCAGTATGGGCAGCAAAAACCCCTTATCACGTTATAAGTGACAGAATAAAGATGTATTACAGGCTCCACAAACAATAGTATTCATTGACTGAGGGATGAAGAAAGTTGCAACAGAAAAAAAACAGGAGACCTTAGAAATGGGAAGACTCATTACATTACGGTTCAAACCTGGAATTTGAACTATATAGAATGGGGTCATCAAACAGAGCACTTGGTGGGGTTGCAGAAAGTGATGGGTCCTTTTGTCCATCCCTTGGTGGCCAGCACACGTATTCATTCTGTGATGTCTAAACTTTACTAACTTCGATTACCCAATACATTATCAACACTAATAGAATCATTCTTTGTTAGAACCAAAAGAGATCTCCTCAATCCTTCATTTTATAAATGAGAACAAGGAGGCCAGTGGGAGGAAAAAGTCACATCCAAGATGACAGAGCTAGCTTGAGAGGGACAAAATGAGAAACCTTGAAAGGGGGTAGAGGTACAAGTGCAGCCTCACCTGCATGTGCTAACAGGTGAACAAAGGGGGGGGGGCGCAGTCTCTCTTTGGGCATTAACCGCAGCCTGTGGCTCGGTTCCCTACCTCCTAGACTTTCATGCCACAGCTGTAGACTGGGGACCTTCTTGCCCTCAAAGTCCAAAATACTTACTCTCTGGTCTTTTACTTTCTCTACATGAGAATGTTTATTATATTATTGCTATATTGGAAGGGCTTTCTTATTCCAGCCTACACTTTGGGTGATGTTTACAAGAGATATAAACCAGGAGGTTTTCTTTGTCTCTGTTAAGGATTTAAGCTGCCTTTCCTACTTCCAAAAAAAAAAAAAAAAGTCCCAGAGTCTGTGCTTTTTACTCAGAAAGAGAGACACACATAGCATCATTGCTAACAGTCATATACATACGCATCTGATCCTGAATTATTAAGAGTGCAGAGAGACAGACCGGAGGCAGGGAGTCTGAATGGTCAGAACTCCTCTCTCCTTTCTGTCCAGCATCAGCCACAAGCAATTTTCATCCCTGTCACACTCCATCTGTTTGGTGCATATGGACCAATTGAGCTATACCAGGACATGAGCTGCCAGCCAACTCAGATAAACAAACATTTACTGAGTGCATGTAAAGGGCCTGACCTTGTGTTTGGCCCTAGAAATATAAACAAGTCACTGTCCTGGCTCTGGAGCAATTTTCCTGTCTAGGTTTAATTCTTGATCTAAAATACCCAGCTGGTAATAAAACCTGGTGCCCAATTTGAACGCTAACAGCCAGTCTCTTCCAAACGCTCAGATCACATTCCAACCTGGGTACTTTAATGTGCCGCACCAGGCTTGCCCGTGCAAAGGGGAAAATGTGCCTAGTTCCTTCCAGCATGAATCTGACATCCCGAGTCATCACTCATCTTAACCCTGTGGATGTGTGTCCATTAAAATTAAATTAAGATAGCATGGAGGACAAGGGGAGATGGAGAGGAGAACGGAGTTGAGGGAAATTGGAAGGGGAGGTGAACCATGAAAGACTATGGACTCTGAAAAACAATCTGAGGGTTTTGAAGGGGCGGGGGGTGGGAGGTTGGGGAAACCAGGTGGTGGGTATTGGAGAGGGCACGGATTGCATGGAGCACTGGGTGTGGTGCAAAAATAATAAATACTGTTACGCTGAAAATAAATTTTAAAAAAATTAAATTAAGAGGTAGTACTTCACCCTCCCCAATCAAATCCATTTTAATTAAATAACAACTCAAGTTTTTTAAGTGCTTACCCTTACATCTGCCCGACATGTCAGTTACAACGGAAAACACTGACATAGCATCGTCACGGAAATACTCTCATTCAATCTTCACACCAACCCGTGGTGTCAGTTATGACTTTCATCAACACTTAGAGACCAGGAAAATGGCCTGGGGCAGGCACACAGACATGCCCAGTGTCACGCAGCACGTGAGAACCACCGCTCAAACCAGAACCCTAGGAGTCCGACTCCAGAAACTGATCTTAGTCACTAGATGTCTTTTATACATTATTTTGAACCATACAGCCATGCAAGGAAGGTATTACTAACCCCACTTTACAAACGAGGAAGCACTGGCGCTGAGAGAGGGCTAAAAACTTGCCCAAGGATGGAGAAAAGACAGTAGCAGACATATTTGACTCCAAATGTCCTGTGCTTTGGGGAAAGATGCCCCACAAGGCTTGGCACAAGGCGACTGTATATATCGTTTTACAGTTTACACAGTGCCTTGACATATGCAAGCTTATTTCTTCATCACAGATGCCCAGAAATATAGATTTTATTATCTCTATTACAAAAACAAAATTGAAGCCAAGAAGAATTGAAATAACTTTCCCAAGGCCCTATATTTGAGCTGTGACGCAAAACCAGGTATTCTGAGTCCGCGTCAGGGTTTCCTGGCTTAACTTAGAAGTTGGTATCTCTTTGCTGTGCGCCCATCCCGACCAGTTCTGCCCCAGCTCTACGCTCCACGACTGAAAAGGCTAAGCATCACTGTTCTCAGATGGGTCAAAGGAGAGTAGAAAAACTAGGATATTAGGGATGCAGCTTATAGCTCATAGTTATAAAAGGAACCTTAAGTCATCAGGAAAGAATTATTTGTTATTAGATATTTCCATCAAGGGGCACCTGGGTGACTCAGTGGGTTAGGCCTCTACCTTCGGCTTGGGTCACTGGGTCTCAGGGTCCTGGGATCAGGCCCCATGTTGGGCTCTCTGTTCGGTAGGGAATCTGCTTCCCCCTCTCTCTCTTTGCCTGCCTCTATGCCTACTTGTGATCTCTCTCTCTGTCAAATAAATACATAAATAATCTAATATATATATATATATATATTTCTATCAAAATGATCAGAATGTAAGTGATGGCACATTAGGGCTCTTTCTTCCCAACTATAAATGTTGAGGTAGGACTAGACCTATGGTTTCAAACTGGTGTCTCCCTGATGAATTTTCATGAAGGGTCAAAGAGGTACCTGTTGGGTGGTCTGCCAAGCCCCCTAATCTGGGAATCTTCCTGTTTCTGCTGCAGCCCCCTGCTCTACCCGCCACAGATTCAAAACCCCGGCAGTACCCATCAGAGCCTCCCTTTCCGCACAGTGGATGACCCAGTAAGCCAGAGAATGTATAAGGGGAGCAGACAAAGCCAGCCCACAGAAAGAGACAGAACTGAAGAAAATGTGTAGAGAAAAACAGAAAGAAAACTGCCTAGATTTCCTAGTTCCTTCCTTTCTTTCAGATTTCCCTTCTGTTTGTTTAAACCAGCTCGTGGTGATTGTCCCACTTTAGACCAAATAAACCAGAGTTCTTCAGACATTCGAGGCGGGATGGGTAGGCAAAGATAAGGTTTTATTTTAGGCTTCACATATTTACTGGACTTTGTTATGTGTTGAGTTGTATCGCATCCCACACCCCAAAAAAGTCTGTTCAAGTCCTAATTCCCCGTGTCTGTGAACATGCCCTTATTTGGAAATAGGGTCTTCGCAAATATCAAGTTAAGATGAAGTCATTAGGTTGGGCTCTAACCCAATATAACTATCGTCCTTATAAAGAGAGAAGAAGAGACCCAGATATAAATGGGGGAATGCCATGTGCCATGTGGCAGAGGTCAAAATGCTGCAGCTACGAGCCAAGGAATGACAAGGATTGTTAGCAAACTGCCAGAAGCTCCAGAGAAGCAAGGAAGAAATCTTTTCTAGGTTTCTGCAGGAGCCCTGCCAGCACCTTCATTTTGTACATCTAGCCTCAGAAGTATAAGATGATATATTTCCGTTGTTTTATGCCCCCTACTTTATGGTAATTTGTTACAGCAACCTGAAGAAACAGATAACAAATAAGCTTAAAGAAAAAAAAGAAAAGAAAAGAAAGGAAACTGAAAACCAGTGAATTCTCTATTTTTAAATTTAAGTTATTTAAAAATTTCATGGCTATAAAACCTCTCATTTATGGTGAAGCTGCATAAGTGAAATCCTGATTTAATTTATAATTTCCCAGTTAATTCGGTTTACACATATGTATTAAATAACTGCTTTTAGTAACTTCTGCTCAACAGTGTGCCTCTCTCTTAATAAAATAAATATTTCATTTTTCCATTTTGGTTAAAAGTCACTTTTCATTTTGAGAATCTTCAAGTATAGGAATAAAGTCTGTACATATGTTATTTAATGGTTTTCTTGCAAAATCCAGCATCTCAGCAAAAGCTGGAGTTAGCATTTCACATTTACTATAATTTAAGGCATAAGAGGTACATTTGAGAGAATACAATGGAGACTTAATATACTGTTATTCCTAAAAGCTTTAGAATATCATCATTTGAAATTTTTGTAATATAAGCGAGTTAACAATCTAGGATTTATAATAAAATTTTTCTTTAGAAAAGTCTCGGGAGACCTGATTCCCCCCATAGCTGACAACACACAAGCAAATATAGATAGTGTTAGTGCTTATAATTGGCACTGGTATGATGGTTGCATTTTAAAATTCTTATTGCAAACTTGCAGGTGGCCAGATAATTTGCTATCCATGACCACATTTTCCTAGAGATATTTCCAATAAAAGTGCATTAGAGTTATATTGCACTTTTCAGTTTTCAAAGAACTTTAAAATACATGATTCTACTTACTTACAACACTGCAATTTTAAGTAGAAGAAGGCAAAAATTATCATCTCTGTTTTACTGCTGAAGGGACAGATGCTAGAAAATCTACCCCAGGTCCATACAACTAGTAACAGTTAAAACCAGGTCTTCTGACTCTGAATCTAAAATGTGGTTTTCAAGATACCAGGCTGTCTAATTCAGATACAAGGGTCAGGTGATTACATGGTGGGTTTTTAACTGCTGGCCTCACAACTTCATAAGAAAAACACAATGATATATTTTCTTGACTCACTTTTTTCCCCCCAAAGAGTTAGCAAATGCTTTTTTTTTTTTTTTTAAATCTTGACATGATCTCCTTCCAAAAATCCTCATACTCTAAAGAAATTGAAAGACATAGCCATTGTTGGGCTCTTTGATGTTTGTGTTTCAGAGGTGTTTACCTCAGAGAGGGCCAGTCTTGGTTCTCCTGAGGGAAAATGGAGCTGTGTTCCCCGAATGGGTCCTCCTCAAGAGGTGGGGGAGGAGTGTCCAGCATTATGATGGGCCTCCTCCTCCTCTCCTTTCCGTCCTCATGAGGCAAACTAAAGGGTGGACCAAACTTACAAAATCACATGAGCTACTTCTTTCTAGATGTGGAAAGCACATACACAGAACATTCCAGAATAAGAAAGATGGAACTTACAATGTAACATTTTTGTCCAGTGCCATGTCTACTTAGGAACAAAATGAGAAGTTCCTGAACCTCTGCCGATAGTCCCCTGTCACATGACAGATTCATTTCCAAAGTACCTCGAGGGTCAAGAGGCTAAATTATAGGAATATTATACTCTCTGATGCTCAGCTCATCATTTTCTCTCCCTCAAAGAATCACAGGCCACCTCAGAACTTAGCTTCGAATCTCACATTGCATGGCAGCACCAAGAAGAAGAGCATTCCCTCTTCACTGCCCATTGAAGGCCTTGGGATTTCTTTTCAGCCTCTTACACACAGAGACCCTCTGGGCTCACAGCTGTCAAGAAGCTAAAAGAGGCAGCCCTCTCGTTAGCCTCCTGCCCAGCCCAGATGTCCAGGCTTCAAAGAAGGGATGTAGAGGCTCCACTGTTTCTTCTCCCACCTAGTCACATATCTTTTTATCTAGGGAGTAGAGAAAGAACCATTGAGATGTGAGAAAGAATTATTATTTGCAAAGGCAATAGAGATTCGTAATTTTACGCTGATGACTACACATGGTGAGCTTTATAGATACATTTTAAAAACTGGTGTGTGAAACTTCTCAAGAAGTTTTTCTTTAAAAAAAAAAATACCATTTCTCTGCTGAGGGAACTAAATAAAGCTACTACTCCTATCAGAAATATGCTGAGGGAAACAAGTATGAAGTCTTATCAGAAGAGGCACAATCTAGAATGGGCCATTAGCAGAGGAAATTCTGTGAGCAAAGGTCTGTAGAGGAGGAGAAAGTATGCTACAAAAGTAAAGCTATAAAGGACACTAGGTTAAATGAGAGTTCTCTCTCCTTATGTTATAGATGCAGAAATTGAGGTTCCCAGAGAAATGCATAGAATATACTTAATATTGTATAAAAAGAATATTTTATATGAAATACTATTTAGCAAAAAAAAAAAATACTAGTACATGCAACGACACTCATTACTCTTCAGAAGCCTAATGCTAAATGAAAGAAGGCAGAAACAAAAGTAAACATGCTGGAGGACTCAATGTATATGAACTTTTGGAACAAGCAAAACTGATCAAAGGTGAAAACCATTGGAAGGATGGTGGACTTGGATGGGGGGTGGGTACTGGGAAGTATCAAGTGAGAAAATTTGGGGTGAGAACTTTCTGGGCAGATGGAAATGTTCTAATTTTTGGTAGGATATGGATTACGTGGGCATTTTCATTCACCAAAACTGTACAGTTAAGATTTGAGCCTTTCAGTGTACGCAAATTTTATCTTAAAAAAAAAACCAAACAACTATAAAAGAAGAGCGGTGTCTCTGTGGTGACATGGCCGTGTATGAAAGAAGACGAAATGAGAACGGCTGCATGTTGATAATGTTGACTCAGGTACGGTGGGGGTACAATGTGCTCTTGTGGTTGCTCTGGAGATTGTTGAAACTTGTTCTACAACGACTTTGAAAGGTGAACAAGCCAATAAAGGGGAAGTTCAGTTCATGTTCGAGAGTGTGAGCTCTTCTTGATACTGTTCCTAGTCTGCTTTTGATCCTTTTCCTTTCCTGGGTTACACGAGTGTTTTCAGCTATGTTCAAGGTCCTCCTCCTATCTGGAGTCTGTGGATGAGACTCCATAGACATAGAGAGCACAGTGGAGTCTCTCATGTCAAGCAGTAATGCAAGCAGTTAAGGTACTGCGGTTAGGACATCTCGCCGGGACCAGCATCAGCTAGCTGACACCCCAGAACTGACAACCAGCAACCAGAGGCGGACTCCAGGGGCCCAAGACCAATTCAAAAGGCCATCACACAAGTTCTATACCATATTTTTAGTAAAACTTGAGGATGTTATAGATACACTTTACTATAACAGCAAACTGTCAGACTCTTCAGACCGGAGGACTCCAGGGGCCCAAAACCAATTCAAAAGGCCATCACACAAGTTCTATACCATATTTTTAGTAACACTTGAGGATGTTGTAGATACACTTTACTATAACAGCAAACTGTCAGACTCTTCAGACCGGACCCCTCTGTGTCTGATCGCTTAAAACAGGCAGCTGCCACAGAAGGCTCTGTCCAACGATCTCCGAATAGAACTGAGATTTACTGCTTGAACATCAGAAGCATTGAGGGCCACAAGCTGACCTGGACCAGACCGAGGCCTTATCTCAACCGGGCACCCACAGCCTGATCCGCAGCCTCATGTCCTGCGCCCTCTGTTATCTTGTTTGCTGTGTGGCTTGTCTTCTGTCCTGCCTTGTAAGATGCCAAGGTGAATCACATGGTGAGACACATGGTCATGGAGTGTGGGATCCTGAACCTGCTTTATAATTGTGATTAACTTGGCTTTATGACCAAATAAAGCTGACATTGTGGAAAGACACAACTCCGGTGTGTGCACCTCTGTAGCCTGCCCAGAACGGCCACCCTCCTGAGAAAATGGGGGAGTCTGAGGGTGAGAGAAAGTGAGCCTGGACAGGAGCCCACTCCAAGCCTCTGTACAGGGTCTTTGAAAAGACAAGCCACGGGCAGGAGCCAAATTGCCAGGAAACGCTTCTCCAGTGCCGCCTGGCTTGCCCTTGAGAAACCTCCCACCTGGTTTGCTACCCCCATGCTAACGAGATAGCTTTCAAGAGCAAAACTGTTTCGCTCTAATATAGCAAAAAGGAAGAAACCTCAGAAAGATATGTAATGAGATTGACCTGTAAGCACAACTGTTGTAATATGCAAAGAACCACTTTATTTATTATTTTTAATTAGAGAGAGAATGTGTGTGAATGGGCAGAGAGGGAAGGGGCAGGAGTAGAGGGACTCTCCACCCTGAGCTTGAAGTCCATGACAGGGCTCATCTCAGGACCCAAAGACCATGACCTGAGCAGATCTGACTGAGCCACCCAGGCGCCCCCTGCAAAAAACATCTTTAGTCATTATATTCTTTACCTATTCTTTTAATTTTAGTCCCAGATCTTAATTCTTAAATTAGAATTGGCATAATTTAAGATATTAAAAGAAATACTATCAGCCTTTATTTGCAGATACTGTTTAATTTCCTAGTGAGTTTCCACCGTATCAATTTACATCAACCTAAAGAGAAAAGTTACACGAAAGAGGGCAGGCAATAAGTAGGAAGTTATTAGCAAGTTGAATTTTTCATTAATTTCACAAGCACTACAAAAATATTTTAACATAATAATAAAATCAAATGCACAAGGCGCATTACAAGAATTTAAAAGAACAAACAAACAAATTAAATGGGTTAAAGGTCCTCTGCCTGTTTAGGCTAAAAGCTAGACCTTATGGAATGATCTCGAAGTGTTCATGTGAATTACCTCACAAGATGATTGAGGAAATCTATAAAAATACACCCTGTAATTGCATACAGTGTGACTACAAAAGTACTCTGATGGCACTTGACCCTTTGTTATTAAAATCCTTATCCATTAGCCATTACTGCTTATTGCATAACACCAACAGGTCTTGTAAAACACACATTTACAGGAACCACAACTGCATTACTAAAGATCACACTTCAGGTTTGTAATAATTCTACTGTGGACAGAGCTGAGCCCTGAAACCACAGGTCTACAAGCATCATATCTGATCAGAAAACCTAAAAGACAAAGTCACGAATGCCAGCCCAAACATTGCTATGGACATTTTCCATAACAACTTTAACCTACTGATGTGTGCTCTTTAAAAATTAATATCCATTGCCTTATTCAATACCTCCAAAGTTATTTATAAGGTTACCTCTAGTTGGGAATATTTGTTGATGAGCCAAAGGAAGCTTGCTTTCTTCCTGATATGAACCTGAGGAAAATTTCTAAATCCTTTCTCTTCTGCTCACAGAATAAACAAAAGAAATAAAACCAAAGAGACCTTAAAACTAAAGTTCTCCTTAACTTAAAGCGCATTCAAGAGTTTATCAAACTGGGAAATAAACAATGAACACACATTTAAAGGATGCGCACACACACGTATTCGTAAAACAAATACACACAAGGCAATCCAAAACTTAGACATTAATTTCAAGTTTTATGAGACAAATGTATGTTTTCCCAGAGGTAAGGAAAAATGTAAGCCTTAAAACAACATTATTCATATTGGTGTAATTAAGTCATACTAAAGGTTGGCATTTTTCTTCCAGAACTCTACTTTTGATTTCTGGTATCTCTAAGACAGATAATAAATTAGGTTAAGCTGATTAAATAGCGTACTACTTAATTCATAACTTCTAAAATCATTAAAAATGGGTACAGAGCTTTTGAGGAATTTCCAGACACTCAGGTTACAACAAAAATAGTAATTACGATTTTAAGAGTAATAACTCTTTCCTTAGGATTGACATTCTGTTTACTTACAGACTGTCCATTTATCCCCCGGGGGTCTTCCATTGAAGACTTTTTCTTCTGAATTATATATGGGCTATTAGCTACACACTTCTTCAAAGGGCTCCAACACCCCTGCACCTGTGAAGAATAGAGCACCAAGCGGCCGTATTAATTGTGTGGCATGAAATCAAGAGCTGATCTCTGCATCTGCAGCTTTCCATTTACTTGCATGTATACACAAGTCAAGAATGCTTACCTTCACTGAATGAATCTTTAAAATAAATATTATGGGCTCACTGTTTATCACAATTTACATGAGCCAAATGTGGCCAAATTATAGCTCAGTGTGTCTGCTGTCAGCAGCTGCAGCCCAAGGAAAAAAAAAAAAAAAGAATGGAGAGGCCAAGGAGAGGGCTTTCTACAACACATTATTTTTGAGCCAACAGTACAAGAGCTTTTTTTTTTTCTTTTTGAATTCAGTTTCTCCAAGCTATTTATCAACGTCAATTGCACCATAATGCAAAGAGGAAATAGTAACAAAGAGATATGATTGTAGTCTGAGCAAGGATAAAAGAGAAAATCTAGAGTTGAGTGTTTTAGCCTCAGGGCAAGGATATTATTATACTATTTCTTAGCAAGTTTACATTAGGTCACAGTTTCACGGCTGATCAATTCTGAACCTTCAGATACTCAACACCTTTGAGAAGAGTGGGCTTTGGGGATGCCGCAAGGTGTGTACAATAAATATAGTATGTTGAAATATATTCTGCCGTTAGCTATCTTCAAAAAAAAATAATAATAACATAGTCTCCTGGCTTCCCAGTCTCATTTCCTAACTTTCTGAATTGATTTTCATGTTCATCTTCAAATGAGGAACCCAAAAGAAATCCTCAGGTTCTCTTACTTGGGCTTGGCAACTAAGACATTTTTCTACATGCCTTATATCAACTCCAACATAGATATTTAAATATTATGGAATTTTAAGGAAAAAAATAAAGACATGATCTTAATATCACCCAAGACAAAATTACAGAACAGAGAATATGTAGTAGTCTTCTTCTTCTTCTTTTTTTTTTTTTTGGTTTTTTTGTTTGTTTGTTTGTTTGTTTTGAGAGAGAGAGAGAGAGAGAGAGAGAGCGAGTGCATGTGAGGGGCAGGGGAGAGGAAGAGGAAGAGAATTTTAAGCAGGTTCCACACCCAGCCCAGAGTTAACACAGGGATCTATCTCACAACCCTGAGACCATGACCAGAGCCAAAACCAAGAGTCCGATGCTTAACCAATGAGCTACCTAGGCACCATGAGTATGTGGTTGGCTGACTTCAGTACCACTTTTTGTAAAAGTTCTTGAAACTCTGCGTGTTAGATGGTAGGAAAACCACTCCCCTGGAAGTCAAGAGATCTGAATTTAGGTTCTGACTCTGCCACTAACTAGTTGAATGATCTGAGGTAAATAATTTATCCCTCTGAGCCTCAGTTTTACTATCTGTGAAATGGGAGATTTCAATTGGATTTTATCTTACAGGCATATATTTTATATGTGTAAGTTCATGAATGCATGTATTTACACACATAATCTTCAAGTAAAAAATCCCAAGCCTGAACGATTTGGGAGGTAACTTTGAAATACTAGAGTCATTTTCATTTATGTTTGTTTCCCTCACAATTATCAATGCTGGAAAATATATGCCTTAACCACTGTCAGCACAAAGGTGATGCTTCTTCCATAACTTAAGACTCATAAATAACTAGACTCCCCAAATTTTGAGAATCCTTACTAGAGCACAGTGTTGTTTTTTTTTAATTTTCACCAAAAACAATTTTATAACTTCAGGTTATGTATAAATAAAAATGCTGTGGATGTATTTACAGTCTGCTAAACCAAGAAAACACAACATAGTACTCTATTTCCAATTGCTCAAAAGTACAGAACTGAATGTTAAAATCACCCCATCATTGCTGTTGGAGGATTCCTTGCATAATCAAGGAAGAGCTATTACAGAAACTATACTTTTTTTGTTGCTTGAGTTAACTCTCTTGAGGCACATTAACTTTTCTAAGGTGATAAGGCAACTTTTAAAAATTATAATAATAATCCTACCTCACCTTGGTCAAACATTTTACAGTTTCCAAAGTGCTTTCATGTGAATTGCCCACAGTGCACCTATATGTGGTTAGACAAAGTCCGGTCTCATTCCTCCCAGAAGGGAGCAGGCCCAAGACAAAGCCCCCTCTGATTTCCCCTAAACTCCCATCCTCTCTATACCTGTCCTGAGAACATGTTTCAATCAAAATCTGTATATTTGATATTCCAGGATTATTTCCCATGTGTTTCTTTCCCATATTTCCATATTGAACTTACTGAACAGTTTAAGGTATTAAGAATGGTCAAGTTACAGAAGCATGAAAGGTATTTCATTCGTAATTGTATTTCTTCTGAAGATGAAACTGTTCTGTACCGAATGCTGTATTTGTTATTGTTTCCTGGGCTAAAAAAGAAAAGACTGAGCTTATTGAGAAGTCCAAGGAGTCAGCATTCATCGACTTCAGATAGATGTCTCCACTGAGAAAGACTACCACTCAAAAATTAAAAAATCACAGAGAGCCATGGCCTTTATTTACAAATCCTCCACTGCTTGCCAAATCAGCCTAGTTGTTTCCAGATTTCTACATGTCAATCCAAACCGTGCAATAGAGGCCATGACTGGTTCTACTGATATTTAGGAGCCTGGCTTTAGTAAACCCTTAATTCCCTTGCTGGACTTGATCTTTCATGGTTTATGAGTAAGCCTGCCCCCATTATAGCACTTACCTAATGGGACTGTAATTATTTCTCTACCTGTCTCCCCCACTAGACTGTAGCTCCATGAGGCATAGGCCCATGCCTTTCCTCTCTTGTTCAGGGTACATATGGCACTCATTAAATATGAATGAATGAATGAATGAATGAATGAATGAATGCTATCGATGCAAGGCAATTTTTTTAATACACGTGAACTCTGAGTCAGAATTAAGTGGGCAACTAAATGGTGGTGCTATCATTCAATCCGCTTGAAAAGTATCCATCAAATTTCTGGTCCTGAACATTGGTTTCAACTACCTAAGAAACAGGCTCAAGCGAAAACAGGTTACTTGATTCCTATCTATCTGACTACCTACCTATTTACCTACTTACAGTACAGAGAGTTGTTATTCATAAAACTGTTTAGACCTACATATAAACTCATGTGGAGTAATCTGAGATGAAATTCCCAGGGACTTTGTTTAGACCAAGGAGTGGCTCCTAGAAAAGAAGGACTAGATCTTCAAGGAGACTCATCTAGACACAGAATGGTGAGGGCAGGTGCACACTGATGGAAGGATCAGTGGGTTGAGATTTGTTTTAGGAGATTTGTGTAGCACCAGCAGCAGATGCCTTGGTATCAGAGGCTTCCCTGAAAGGACAGGGCACCATGAGTCTGGTGGTGGTTGGACACCCATTCACACAGCCACCCAGCACTCACCTTGCCAAAGCAAGGTGCATTTGCCACAAAAGGCCAAATCCTTTACTTAACCACTACCAAGTCAATTATTATGGCACCCTATATGGAAGGGGTGCCCCCTGGACTTATACACCATGGAAGGCCATCTCTCTGTTAGGCACTGAAGTATAAAGTTCCCTGATCAAAAGGCAAGGGACTGAGAGACAGCCTAGGTTTCTGCGGACCAATGTCATCATTCTGGAGTCAGTTATCCACTCTGAGCACAGAGGAAAAGCCTGGAAGCCTCTTCCTGAAATGTATTTCAACAACTCCTTAAGTAGGAGGAAAAGATCAACAGAACAAAATAGTGAGAAACAGCTGCACAGCTGGGCACACATTTAAATATATGTGATTCGACTCTTCCTATTCACTAGCTGCATGAGGTCACCTGAGAAAAATGCTCTCCCAGGGCAGACGGTGGTAATCATCCCCTTGCAAGGTCATTGCAGCTCACAGGAGACAGGAGACAGGCTAGGGGCCCTCACAGGCCCAGGCCAGATGCTAGCCTATGCAGGCAGTGTTGAACGGAGTCATGCCAGTGGTTCTGCTCAGCGAGAGGGAGAGTGGGAGCCATGCTGGGCAAGTAGGAGACAAGGAGCACTGGCCCTGTCTGGTCTTTTCAACAACTGAAGGGACTATGCCTCCTTTAGTCCAACCTGGACTGTCAATGAAACACACTGAAAAGCTAACTTTGATAGGTGGGGTCCTTGGACATGGGAGTAATGGAAGCCTTAGGAACTCCCTTTCTATTTGCCACTCTTGGGGGAGTGGGGTAGGAAGAGACTAAAATTGCTGTATAGGTACTAGCAAATAAACAATAGCAAATAAACATCAGACATATACACTGATAAAATAGACTCTGTAGAAAGCATCAAATTGAGACTCAAAATGACAAATACCGTAATCATATGAATTTCCTTTGGGGGCCCAGATGTATAACAAAATTTGGCCCCTAGTGATGGACTATAATTACATCTGTAGAGTCCAGTGATACCTGGAGGTGACATTTTAGGCCCTATGGCAACTGACAAGTCTATTACTCTCTAAAATACTGAGCAGTTCTAAATACAACAACAATTTTTTGCAGGTGAGGCAAAAAATCTATTCTGCACATTCCTGCTCTAGTTTAAACTTTCCTTGGGATGCCAGTTTGTCTCCCCATGTCTATGAACAGCACTTGCTGCTGAAAAGAAAAATACTCAATAACTCTGAACCTAAAATTTCCTGGGTTCAGTAAAATCCATATTCATTCCACATAGGTTCTTCCCATTCATTTCTATCCATCAGCAAAACCAGGTGGTTTATAAAATAAGCAATAGCGTCTCATCTTGCCCATAAACTTCATCCTGCTTTTACCTTAGTTCTGGATCATCACAAACTTCCTGGCCATTGTCAAAACAAAATATAGGGAGACATTCAGTTGGCATTAAGTGTATAACGGAGAAAGGGTCTAGTCAGGCAAGATCACCAGACAGACCTTCTAGATTGAAGAAAAATAAGGTAGAGACTAATATGATTTGGAAGAAAATAATATTTTTAAAAAATTTTATACATCATCTATATTTTAATTTTTTCTGCTGGTTTTGAAAAATGGGTTATGTTTTAGATGACACATAAATCACCTCTAATGAACCAGAGATGCATCAGATACTGTTAATAACTTGTGACTCCTTTCATGAAAGAGTATTTTCGTTATAACACACCATCACTTTAATCTTTGCTTTCTCACCAAGTGTTGAGTTTTCTAACATTCCTGAGAAGCAGAAGGAAACTGGTGGTTGAACATGCTTTATAGAAAAGAAAAGGGCTATTCTGAAGTATGTCACCAGAAGACTACGACGACAGATTGAATAAATATATCAAATCAAGGGGTCTTTAAGAAAATTTACAAACAGAAGCCTGCAATGAAATGAACCACTGGATGAGTGTCCTCCAGGGACCCACACGACTCACCATTCCATGGCTCCCAAAGCCACAAGATGCCGTGCGTCACTGTTTCTTATTCTGTGCTGTGCTCACCTTCCTAAGATATTTGGTTATAGCAAGAAAAACAGAGATTGGGCATTCTCAGGTGAATGAGATTCAGAAACCAGATACTCAATGAGTTCTGAGACTGTTCAGGAGCACATCCCAACTGCTGAAACCACTAATGCAAAACCAAGTTCAGCTCTACATTGGTGGAAGTCTTCTACAGCTGGAGATAAAGTTTCTATAGAAATAAGTGTCTACAACAATTTGCTTTTATAGCTGTTCCACTTAATTACTGGTACAACTGTTTTAAAGTTTTATGTATGAAGCCTATCTATTCATCATAGCCCTTCTATATGCATATGACCAGATTTCTGCCTGCACCATATGCAACTTCCTACTAACTTCAGATGAAGAATGGAAGGCAAGGAGGCAATTGAATGGGTTGAAGCAAATCAGGAAAATTAACAGTATGTGTTTATTCAGTAACTAAAGTTCAATTCAAACTATATTTTCAAGAGCAGTAGACCTACGAAGTATTTTAATGCATCACTTAATACATGAACAATATTAAGAAAACTCTAAAGGAAGGCCCCTGTAATCCCATTAATCTAACTTACTTTTATGAAATGATAATCATAGTGAGTCACCATGTTTCATTTTTTTTTCTGGTTTCTCTTAACATTGTTCCATAAACATTTTATGGTCTGTACTTATCATTTTTAATTTCCATATAATTCATATTTCATCAGAGATATATTCCCATAAAGTGGGACATTTGGTTTTTTTTTCACTCTTGCACTATAGCATATAACAGTTCAAGATCTGCATTCATCAAACTCTTTTCCCTCTTTTAAATGTCTTGAGGATGAATTCCAAACTGCAATTAGAGGATCAAAAGGTAAGAGAGTCGAAACTAGTAAGTGAGGTCAAATTCACTTATTCAGATCTCTCTTCCATACAACATTGACCCTAGCAGAAGGATGAAACATGAGAGTCCTATCTTAAGAATATTCCAATGAAATGACCACCACAGAACCTGTGATCTTGACAGCATTCATGAATCTCCCTATATCAAAGGTTACTAAATTTTTTTGTTCATGGAAGAACTTTTGAATACTAAAGACCATGACTGGACATTTGAGAGCCTTAAATCGTTGATGTGCACCATCACCATGCCGATAGGATGCATGGTTATCACACATGGCTCACTTGCTCTTTCTTTCACTCAATCTTGCTCTCATGGACTGAAGATGAAAAGTCAAACCTCTTTCCAATAAACATCGGCCCTTTCATTACCATCCTAATCACTTTCTCCTGTCTTTCAGCAAGGTAAATCACCATGCCACAGGACTCAGTTGGTTGAGTCTGATAGCCATGGTAATAAAATACCTTATACGCAAGCGTAGAAATAATAAATGTTGCCCATTAATTATTATTGGTGGAACATGCATGAGGGATTTGAGGAACAGTGGTTTGTGTGGTAGCATGTTGCTTGAGAATCACGGGCCTATAAATCTCATACATAATGAACAAATGCAGGCATCCAAGGGAAAGTAACCTAAAATATAATACGCAAATGAGAAAAGTATCTAAAATTTCACCAGGCCAGTATATTAATTCTGCTGCATCTGCTGGTTGTAGGTACTATCAGTCCTCTACAGGTGTAGGTTATGATACAATGTATCATAGAAATAGTTTATCAGCCTACAGAGACTGTAGGTTCAGTTTTAAAATAACAAGGTCTAGAATAACTAGTAGCAAACTGCACTGGTACCATTCAGTGACTATGTTATTCGGTGTCTAAGTAAATGGCTATAACTAAGTGATGAGTTTTCTCACTTTATTCAAAAGACAAAGAGGAGATATGAAACATCAACTCCTTTACTTTCATGTAGAAAGATCTACCATTGGATACCTCCTAAGATGTTAAAAATACACCATAAAAACTCACCAATAGGGATGGAAAGCAGACAGTGGTTGCCTAGAACCAGAGCCCAGGATGGGGGTGGAGAGTGGTTGATGAACAGTAGAGGGGTACAAAGGAACTTTCTGGGGTACTAGAAGTGCTGGATCTTGATTGTGGTGGTGACATAGGTGAACATAATGATCAAAACTCACTGAACTATAAAATAACAAAGTTGATTTTTTTAAGTGCCACAATTCACATTTCTTATTAGTTGTTAACATCTTTTTTTTTCCCAGTACCATCAAGAAAGTAACATTTTGCTAATATAATTGTCCTTGCCCCTCCAAATCAAATCTGACGATGTTAGTGCTGATCTTTGTCTAGCCATTTATCCACCAACGCTCCTCTCTAATGCAGCTGACATTCACTCCTACCAGAGTACAATTAATAATGTTCATTTTTAGGCATCAAAGCAAAAAGGGGCTTTAAGACATCTCCTTTAAGGAGATGGTTTAAGGGGTGAGGATTATAAAAAGTATACAATGTTCTTTAATATTAAAGTTTAATTAGCATGTCAATAATTGATGTGATCCTGAAGGTTTTAATTTTTGAAGACAAATTAAAATGTGGAATGATGGTCAGCTTTTCAGTAATACCCTGGGTCAGATTCATTAAGCACTTGGTCTGTGCTTAGCTTACAAAAAAGTTCAGCTGTCAAAATTAAAAAGCAGGTTTATTTCTAAAAAATACATGGAAAGATTTATTTCCCAGACTCTTCTGCCATTTCTGCTAAAATTCAAAGGCAATTTTAGCCATGGATACAGGCACAGACTTCACTATCCAGACCATTAGGTAACATATTTAGTACAGGGGATCCAAGTTCATCATTAGACCTTGGAATTAATGCATATTACATATGCCAGTTTAGGAGAAACTAGAGAAAAAACACCTCCCTGCTCTGCTCCAACACTACCTCCTTTACCCTTGACAGTCACAGCTAAAGCTTAGCAAAGCAATTTCCTCATTTCCTGGATGCTGACTCTTAACTTTTACTTGCTTCTTGACCAGAGTCAGGACTGCAATCTCAGAGGCCAAAACACCGAAAACAAAGACAGTAATGGAGAAAGCCCTAAGCTGTCAGAAAAGAGGCACTGATTCAGGGTTTCGTGAATTTCACTCTTTCCTTAAAATCAAAGGATAACTTCCATTAGTTCAACATTAGAGACATTTCAGGAATCTGCCTCCCCTCAATTCCACCAGCAAACAATTAACAAGTGATATGCGTACTGGGATACAGGCGGTATGAGATGCTGTGATGGGACCACAGAAGGAAGGTGTGGAATCCAAGTTCCCATCTAGAGCGGGAATCACCAAAAACGTCCTTTCCAGATAGTCAGGCTGCTTCTACAGGAACACTTCTGGGGACAGAGATTCACCAGCTTGGCAAGTCATTTGGTCCACAGCTGGAGGTTTAACTTCGAGGACATTTTCTCTTAGACTGAGCTGAAACAGACCCATCAAAGCTCTTTCTCTAACATCAGTTTTTCTTCTGCAGTGATACAAATATACTTCAATACCTTCCTGTATTATTCTTTATATAATTCCTATACATCCTACATATGTAAAGTCGTTTTTGAAATATTTAAGATGAATAATAGCCCCCTTAGGGCTCTCCTTTCTGGGCCCAAAAGGTCCTTTCAAAATGGGTTAATTTTCTGATTTCCCTCCACAGGACATGTCTGTCAGCCAGTGGGCCCTGGATCCCAAAACCACTGGCACTGACTGAGTTCGGGACACTCAAACTATTCTGCAAATGACCTATTTTCAAGTCCCAATCCTTCTATATTTGAGGAACTGACTCATCCTTGTGAAATTCTCATTGGTTAGTTTCGCCTGTCAATCAAACTCACTCAGATTCTCTTTGACTCAGGATTCTGCAAGGAATGACTAATGTAACCATTCCAGCTTTGTGTAATATGCCAACCTAAAAACCACTACTTTAGCTTTCTACTTTAAAGTCACTGATAATGGGCGCCTGGGTGGCTCAGTCAATTAAGTGTCTGCATTCAGCTCATGATTCTAGGGTACTGGGGTTGAGTCCCACATGGGGCTCCCTGGTCAGGGGAGAGTCTGCTTTTCTCTCTCTCTCTCTCTCTGCCCCTGCTTTCTCTCTCTTTCTCTCTCTCTCTCTTTCTTGTTATCTCTCTCTCTCTCTCTAATAAATAAATAAAATATTAAAAAAATAAAGTCACTAATAGAAATGATAAGGAGGAGAAAGCCAAAAACAGAGCTAGTCCTGATGAATCAAAGGGTGAGAAAGTGTACTGGTAGGGTTGCAGTTGGTAACTCTGACATTTATCAACCCTGTGATCCTGGAAAAATTTACCTTTCTGAGCCTGTTTGTTCATCTATACAATGATATTAATATCACCCAATAGGACAGAGAGATTATTGTATTTTACACATAATACATGTTCAGTAAATTTATGTTGAGCAGATGATAAGCCTTTTGTAAAGGGTGAAAGGTCATACAATTATGAAAGGTCATAATCCAATATGCTTAATTGTCTCTAGTTTTTATATCCAAAAATTATTATGTAAGTCAACTGCTTAATTAGACACTTTTAGAAGCTGTCTTTCAGGTTACTAAAATAACAATTAGTAAAACTGTATTGTTATTGTAGAGCTCCCTCTCTTTACCTCCCTTTGATTACCTTTTGTGAACTCTTCCACTTTTTATAGGGGAAATAAATCCACTAACAGATTTTTTTCATAGTTCCTATTTTGTAATTTATCTTAATTATCTTAATCAGTCCTCTGCCTGCTCTCCAAGGTATTTACATGTTCCAAATTGTGAAACTTGTTAGACTGTGCTCTCGCCCAAAGCGGGGAACAAGTCTGATTTAGTCTGATGGGTCTAACATCCAAGTCTTTCCCAGTCTGGCCCCAGCTACCATTTCTGTGCATCTCTCCTGCATCCCAGGTCCCTCCTGCTCACCTGCAGCTGCTCCTGGCTACTTTTAGATGCTTCTGATGGCAACAGACCTCTGCCTGAAGGATGTACCTTTCACCCAGTCTCCTACATAGCTTTCAGGGCTCATCTAGTCCTTTCCTCCAGGAAGCCTGGTACACCTATGATTTCCCCCAGCAGAGTACTAGTCACATTAGGTCACAATTGTCCACCATGCTGCTGCTTCAGGGCAGAAACCATTTTTATCCATGTAACAAGATGCTTGGTACATGGCCCCTTTCCCTGCAACGGCTGAATGAACAGTTCAGAGCTTGAGACACAGGACACTGGGGGTCTCTGCGCAGGATGGAAGAATGCCTTTCTTGTTCTACTTGGACATCCTGCTTCTACATTATTCCTCCACTTCTCGCTCATAGCTGGCATCTTGTTTGCTCAGTAGATACTTGCTACTCATTTTTTTTTGAACATATAATTAATTCACACTTCTTTACAGGTTTGAATCCTCCTCCCACACACCCACCCCCCTTCTTTTTTTCAAGAGGTTTTGAGTTTAATGAGATTATTTACGGAGCTCGCATTCACCAGCGTGGCCACCAGAACAAAAATGCTGGGTGGGTCTTGTCAAAACGATAAAAATTATTTATACTGTATGCATTATTCCTACCTCCCCCTAACCTCACCAGAGGTAAAGCAGAAATCCTGTTTATTTGTCCTTGCTTTTTTACTTATTCCTAGAAATAATAATGTGTCACCATCGTTGGCCTCTCCAAGTCATCTGCTACTACTTTTAACTGGCCTCCTTGATTTGGACCAGCCAACTCACTTTCGGCCAAATTAAGGAACTCCGGGGGCTAGAAAGCGCCAAATATAAATATCTACTTGCCCCGACTGCTCCCCCAAATGTTTCCCATTACTGGGGCTTCGAGCGCAAGCACACATCCAAGACAGCAATCACATCAAATAGGGCCAAGATGACCGCTCTCCCCCCTCCCCCGTCCCCCGACGTCCCAATCAGTCACCACCTCCCGGAAGCAAAACAAACCGTCCGAGACACATCCCTCCACGTGCAGCGGGCGCCCTAAGGCTGCCAGGCAAAGGGGCGACGCGCGTCCCCATTATTGCGCGCGCCGCCGCGCCCTTCCAGGAGTCCTCGCGTGACTGGCGGCGGTGTCCGCACCTTGGAGGCGGCGGGCGGGCTGGGGTGCAGGGGACGCGCGCGCTCGCCCGGGGATCGGGGCCCCTTTGGTGTCTGCGCCCCCTCTGCCTCTTCCCGGGCACCGATCGCCGCCTTCCCGCCCCGGCTGGGGCCGCGGGCAGCAGTGGCCCCGGGCTCTTGGCCGCTGCCTGGGAGCCAAAGGGTCAGCTTTAGTTACACAACAAAGTCTCTTCGTCACTGCGATCCGCCTGGAGGCCACAGCGGCCGGGCAGCCCGGGCAGGGGCCGGAGCGCCGCCGCCGGGGCCGAAGGTGGAAGAGAGCGCGCGAGGGGAGGGTGACCGGCGACAGGGTCCCCGGCGGCTGGACTTACTCGTGTCACAACTGCGGCGACGAGGGGCTGAGGAACCGGTTCTTCCAAAAACCAAACCGAAAATGGGAAACGGAGAGGCCAGGGCAGCGCTAAGAGGGGTACTGTCTCTGTGTTTAGGGCAAAAACTGCTCTGGCTTCCAGAAATTCGAGCCAGCGGTGGCTTTTTTCTTTCTTTCCTTCTTAAATGCGCCTGTGCGTTTGAGGTTTGAGGGGCGCCCTTTGCGCGGCTCCGAGTGCGCAACGACAGCAGGGCCGGCGCTGGCGAGGGCAACCCTCTTCCCAGCACCCCCGGTCTTCCCAGTACCCCCTTCTCGGCCCCCAGCCCCCTCTCCCGACTCCCCTCCGCACCCGAGCCGGAGCCTGGGCCTGCTGCCCACGCCCCGCGGGGTGTCTAGGACTCCTCAGCCCTTGCAGTGTTTAAACTGAGGGAGAAGGTGGTGGGGGTTGGTCTGTCAACAAGGGGGAGTTAGGTGTGCTCGAGGTGGACCTTAAGGGAAGACAGGCGGAGTGACATGGGTTTTTTGTTCGTTTTTTTTTTTTTTTTCTTTTTTTTTTTCTTTCCCCTGCTGGGGTGGGGAGGATTTAAAGGGATAAGCAGTCAGACTGCAACTTACTAAGACATCTGGGATTCAAATAATTTTATAAGTGGTCTTAAAGGTATGTACTCTTAACTTAAAGAAACTGAGACAAAGAGTAGTATGTGGATTACCCACAAATCGTTCAGACAGGACTAAATGACCTGTCTGGCCCTTTCTACTAATTCTTTCTTTCTTTCTTTCTTTCTTTCTTTCTTTCTTTCTTTCTTTCTTTCTTTCTTTCTTCTTTAGCCTTTGGTTGCATCACGGAACCCTTTGGTAGAGTAGGGTGAAGTTTCTGTAACCTCAAAATCCCTCTATCTGTGAGTTAATGAGAGCTGGAGCCAACCTGGATTCAACCTGTGAAGTATTTCGGCTTTGGATGAAGCATCCATCACAGACCTGTAACCCGAGATACTCCTTCTTTGGGAACTTCCGCTTACTTGATTAGGGGAATCCAATCACAAGCAGTGAAAGATATGCAAATACTTTGATGATTTGCTCTTATAAGGACTCAGGCTTCTCAGTGAGCTTTAAAATGTTTGCAGTTCTCTCCCTCTCAAATAAAATGCCTTCCTCTTCCTCGCTCAATTATTCACATCAAATGAGATCATGTAGGCAAAAGGCCCTCGGAAAGTATAAAGCGTGGCATGAATATAAATATAATTGTGCATACTCTTCAAACTCATCTAGAGTCACATGCTTTCCTGTTGTTTCTATCAGTCAAGTGTCTGTTGACTTGTACTAAACACCATGGAGTCAGAATCCTTCACCTTCAAAAACCATAGGTTATAGATTCCGAGATAAGACCAACACACAGGAGATAAGTAGAAACATGCACCGACTGATTTTTGGCCCTAAACTGCTGGGTGTTTATGTGGATGCAGACCCTGAAACTTTCCAAAATAGACCATATATATCAGGTAAGAAGACTTCTTGTAGAAGTTAGTGCGCTGATAGTTTGTTAACCAAATAGCCCCCAATATCTTGTCTTAATAAAAATATTAACCAAATCGGCAAATTGATGAGGATGGCTTTGCCTTTTGGAATCCATTGCTTATCCTTTCTACCATTATGACATAAATTTTTTTTTTATAATATAAAAAAGCAAATCCAGAGTCTTTTAAAGCAACAATAACCACAAACTTCCAAATACAAGTGTCTGCTATGAACTCACCAAAAGCAATGAAAGTTTCTTTTGTCAAAGACTACAGGTATGGTATTTATTTGAAAATCATATTTAAAAAGTCAGTCTCTATAACTTAGAAGTAATACATAATCTAAAAATTTTATGTATTAATACAGTCCTTTGACCCCTATCCTAAAATTTCCTTAAAATATATATATATATACACATATATATGTGTGTGTGTATATATATATATGTGTGTGTGTGTATATATATATATGGCAGCTGCCAGCTCAAATATCCGATCATATTATTTTGTTTAACTTCTCAAAACCTAGATTCATATGGTCTTTGGATGAAAACAGATCTAAACTTTGAACCAGTTTCTGAATTTGAAGGTGTGGAGAATTATTTCATTATTGCTCTTTAGGAAGTGCCATGTGTTTAAAATATTGGTAGTACTAGATTTAGAAGATAAAGTCATATTCAGAATTTTTTATTAAGGAAAATTGTTATTTGGCCAAAGTACACTTATTTTTGTGCAGTATACAAATTCTTCATATTCTCCAAAACGGGAGAAACAGGAGCCAATTTATTGAGTATAATGTATTCCAGACACTTGCTGGAATAAACAATGCTCTTGAGTCCCTCAGATGCACAGCCAATAGGGAGCTGTTGACTACTTGAGGTTTTTACACATCTCTCTGCCAGATCAGAAAACCAAATCCCAAATCAATCACAGGCACAGTGTGGATTTATAGTCCTGTTCCGGCATAGGGTCACAATCGGCAAATGCATTATACCACCTAAGATAGGTTTAATTTTAACATGAAACTACTTATTTTTTCATTTGATACAACTGTAAGCCTGAATAAACTTTTCAGTAAAAATTTAAATGTCCTTTTTCACACCAAGCCAAAACCCAATAAGACATATAGTCATAATTATCCACTTGAGAACATACATGTTTCTATTCGTCTGTTGGTATATTTATAAATATACGTATCTGTTGAATTTCCATGTAACTAGTAAATACCATAAGGAATCAATTATGTATCTGTTGGTTTATATTGGACTGAGAACATTCAGCTGCTTACTTGTCATAAAATACTAATCTTCACTGCTATCCTAACCTACCTTATGTACAATAAAGAAATGATAGGGTTTTTTGCACATGAGGGAACAAAAATTGGTTAAGTGTAGAGTTATACTCTAGCTTTATGGTATAAACACAGAACACATGTGACAGAAATGTATATTTAAACCCAGGTCCTATTCAACCTCTCAAATACAGATCCACAGAAGGCAGAGGGCAGGGGTACCTGGGTGGCTCAGTGGGTTAAGCCTTTGTCTTTGGCTCAGGTCATGGTCTCAGGGTCCTGAGATCGAGCCCCACATTGGGCTCACTGCTCAGCAGGGAGCCTGCTTTTCCCTGCTTCTCTGCCTACTTGTGATCTCTCTCTGTGTCAAATAAAATCTTTTTTTAAAAAGGCAGATGGCAAAAATCAACAAGTTTTGTAGTTCATTGAGCATTTGTATTCTGTCTACAATGACAGGTTAGGTGTGTTATGAACACTCCTGATCAAAAGAAATTTTATGCTTCTCTCTCTCACACACACACCCACTTTAAAATTCCTTTTATTATTTGGTTTGGCAATGTAATTTCATATAGAAAAATCTGTCAAGGAGCGCCTGGGTGGCTCAGTGGGTTAAAGCCTCTGCCTTCAGCTCAAGTCATGATCCCAGGGTCCTGGATCGAGCCCCACATCAGGCTCTCTGCTCTGCGGGGAGCCTGCTTCCTCCTTTTTCTCTCTCTGCCTGCCTCTCTGCCTAGTTGTGAACTCTGTCTGTCAAATAAATAAATAAAATCTCTAAAAAAAAAAAAATCGTCAAATGCACCTAATGGGAATTTTCCTTAAAAGAAGATGAAGATCCAGGCCCCTGGCTTAGATGGAGATTTACTTCGGGGCATCAGTGGGAGAAGACCAGACCACGTGGGAATAGCCAAAAGTCAAGTCAACTCTTTAGGTATGAGTTAGAAATTTTCTTATGTGCAGGAATCATTTAAAGAAACTTTCACTAGATCAGTCACTTTTTCCCCCAGTACTGGTGTTTTTTCATTTAGCTAAATCACTTAGTACTGTTAGCATCATGTTAACTCCTTCAGGATAGAAGGTGTCTGGCCAGAGAGCATGAATGGAAAGCACTAGAATAATAGTGCCAAGAAAAATGATGCACAAGACTGATCTCTATGCTCTAGGCCCTGTGTATTATAAAAAGTACGTGTGAGTTTTAGTCTACTGTAATATCCTGTGGTCTGAAAGTTAATGTCTATGCCTATTGCTCCTCTAAAAACACAGTATGAGGTAAACCCTGGAGAAATTTACTCACTAGACAGGAACTTATTATGTCAGCCATAAATTTTGACTTTTACACCCAATTTCTCGTTACATTAGGACTGGTTTTCTAATCCATTTATTGTTGACTAACATTAGCAAATACATTTCCCCCTATCAAGACTTCCAAAGAACATCATCAAATTCTTTAATCATACCAGGCATTTTGGAAGTATCTAATGAGAGGATGCTTTATGCACTTATTGCTTGGGAAGCCAAGTGTGGGATACAATACAAGGTTCTTGCCCAGCTTTCTACTAAAGCAAAGACTTAAGGTTAATTTTCAAGTGATGTTTTACCCATGTCTTAGGTCTCATAAATAAGTACTCTGTTAAACTTCATTGTACATTTGATTATTTTTAAAAAAAATACCTGTTTTGTTGCTTTTTTCCTTTTAGGTGAATCTTCCAAAGTTATTGAGATTCAGTCTTTCTGCATACTTAATCTAACATGTCTGATTTTTCTGTTCTTTTTATCATTTTTCTCCCTTGGCACATGTATACTTTTCATTCTCATCTACTGTAAGAGTTGGAGCTCTCCTGAGCTTCCAGTATGCTTTAATCCAGATCATTCTACTTATTAACATATATCCATTTGTGAGCTGCCTTTACTTTTATAAAGAGATGATATCTAATAAGTGCTCTGGGTGAATATGACTCCTGGATGTGGCAGTCACTTGTTCTTGCCCCTACTCCAAAGGCAATGGCTTGATTGTTCTTTTTACATTTCTGTAATATCATATGACAAACAAGCATCAGATTTATTCTTCTTTCTCACAACTAGGCACTTTTTAAAGCAGCGCCTTTTCCCCCAATACAATTGCAGGTGTATTTTAAAAAAATCAAACATAATTGCTATTCCAACATAGTTTAGAACAGAACTGCATGCTCTATAAGTAAACTCTAATGGCCAGCAGAACGGAAATTTCTGGGAGTTTGACTCATGAAGAGTATGAAGTTGGACCTCAAGTTTATGACTTTCAGATTATATTTCCCCAGACATATGACTTGTGCTTATCTAGGTTAAATCTCATTTGCTATTTCCTGACCATGTTTTTGGCAGATAGCTGATAGTACTTTTGTTGACTTTTGGTTTATAATTGTGAATTACTATTAACGTTTTCTTAAAATTGGTTCCATTTTGTGATTCTGTCATTAGGCAAAAACAAAACTAAGCGGGTAGAAAGCCCAGGATAAGAAAGCATGGATTCACTGAAAAGATGTAACATGAAGGGTTTACCCTATAAGTGCATAGACTGTGGACTGAGGCCATTTAGATGAAACAATCAGCTCTCAATTGGCCAACAATAAGCATGAAGAATGGTACTAGAGGTAGCTATAAAGATAATTTTCAAACTGCCTTGCCTTGCCTGCCAAACCAAGTACCATCTAAATGCCAAAATTAGTGCCAAAGGAGTAGTGGGAAGGACAAAGCAAACAATCCACTGTTTGTTTGATAAGCATAAAATATTTATGGTGAGGAAAATTATGTTTCCAACATTGTAATTGTCTTTATTTCTTAACATGTAACAAGAGGCACTGAAGAGCTGTTCTTGGTAATGAAAACCTAATGTGTCCTTGAATATTAGTCAGATATTCAGAGAGCTGAATTGCTGATTGGGGTTGACGTCTTCTGTTTCTGTTTTTGTCTGTTATTCTCTTTGTTTTGTTTTGTTCTTTGCCTCCATGTGGGTTCTTTCCTAACACCAGACATTTTGTTTGCTTGCCTTGTTTTGTTAGAGTATTCCATTTTATCAAACAAATGTTTGATAGCTTAAGCAATTCTTGAAAAAATAAAACTTAAAACTGCTTTATGCATTATTTAAGCCATTACCTTTACATGACATTAAATCTATAAATGACCTAAATCATAGCCCCAAACCAGGATACTTATGGTGAGTATGAAAGGGGGGAATCCCAACAGATAAAGTTTATTATTCACTTTTCAGAGTGCACCAGCCTATTGCCAGCTAATGGCCATTTTACTCTAGAAATCCTTGTCCCTGGATTTTATTTTTTAATTTGCTTGTAGATCCTGAAATAAATGCCTAGCTCAATAATTTGCCTAAATCTAACATGAAACATATTTCCTTTCACATCATAGAATTTATTTATATATTCAAAAGGAAAACTCAAATCATGGCCCAATCAGCCAAGGAAACTGCTGGGTTAGCTGGGGCAAAATGTTTCTTGGAGTGAAAAAGGGGTTATTCTTCTGTGTATGTGTATAACATGATCCCTGGGATGACTGCATTGCGACCACTTGTAGTAATTTCTAATCTTTGAAGTTATGTAAAATTTTGTTAGCAGTCTCAAGTCATTCATTCAATCCGTTTGGGTGTCGTTCCAGCCACGCGGGGAATTCTTAGGCACAATCAGTTACAATGACATCCATGGAGGCTAAGCACACCGTGCATTTACCTGCCCTCAGTGCCGGTGGAATTGGATTGCGAGTGAGACTGGACGCCGGGCGTGTGAAAGAATGTAGAAAATTAAACGTGAGCTACAAATGCTGATCAAAAAACGATTTGCCTCGGAAAGAGGTGTTTACCGTTCAAGAAAATGTTGGGAATGCGGCTGCAAGGGTCAAACGTGGATGACTCATTTGATGTGGAAATTGAGCTAGGAAGTTTGAGGAGAGAGAGAGACAGACAGACAGACCGACCGAGAGAGACAGTCTGGGGTCCCGCGCACTGGGGGCTGGGTCGACGTCGGAGGAATCGCCTGACCAGAGACGGTGAAATGACGTGAGATGGATTCACATAGTTAAGCAGAATTCACCTCGGGCAGGAGGTTTTTCTTTGTCGATTTCGCCTTCGTCTATGGAATTCTAGCTTCTCTTCCTAAGCCTTGTCTTTTTCCTCAAGCCTAGGACGCCAGCACAGTTTGATGCTCTCGGAAAAGCCCCGGAGACTCCGGGTTGCTGGTACCGTGTGCAGGCGCGTCCGGTCGCTCTGCCTGGTCGCTTTGCAATTTGATTTCAGGCCTTTTTCCCCCCTTGGCTTTTTTTTTTTTTTTTTTTTTTTTTTTTTTTTTTTTTTTTTTTTGACTACTTGAGAGGGTGGAAAAAACTATATAAGAAATTCGAGAACAGACTGTGGGATGCAGAATCGCACACGTGGTCCTGCAAATGGGATAAGAGGGTGGGGGAGGTGGAGAAGATAGAAGTGAAACTAGAATTTAGGGTACGGCTTTAGAAATCGAGAATCTCCCTTATTATTTCCCAATATATGTTGTTTTTCGTTCTTCACAGCTGCACTTTGCCAATAAAAGTGGAAGAGGGAAGATAATGGCCTGAATAGTGACGTGCCTACGGACATAAATGTACAAGCAGCTCGCTGGCGGGGATTTTTGCGCAAGAACCTCAAAGAGGGCTGCCGTTTCCCGGGCTGTTTCTAAATAAATGTACATTTATTTCTCCATAGATTATGAACAGTTCTATTGTTCAAATCCAAGATGCGATAATGCATAGGCTCCCTAAAACGGGACATTCATATTTCATGTATTTAGAGATGTTTAAAACCTTAAGAATTAGACAAGATGAAAAGACATCCTTTTATGATCTGTTTTGGGTCGCCAAACAGGTAGGCGGATACGCGAAAAAAACGGTTTACTTCTGGAAGCTGTTTTGCTTCATAATATATCTTCTATTTGCTAAAAGTTTATATTATCGTAAATAAAATCAAAAGACAAACTGTCAGTGCGATGCATCATTTGACAAGTAAAATCCAACACAAATTTTCTTCGGAAAGGGATGATAAAACAGAGTGCTACAGCTGACACCTCAGTTAAGTCACGATTTAAGAAAAAAAAATATTCTCTCCATAAGAACGTTCAGGGTTTTTTTTCTAACATGTCTCGAGTTAAACAAAACATGTTAACAAGATTGTAACGAAAACTCTTCATGATGTAAACATCCAAAGAAAGAAATTCTAGATTGATTATCTTCAGGGACCGCAAAGATTTTATTACTAGATATCACTGAAATAGTGGAACCAGAGGCCGAAAGCCTTAGGACTCTAACTGGGTGGTGAGGGGATTTTAGAGAACCATCTCCCAATTAAAAACAAAACAAAACAAAACAAAACATAAAATGTAAATGGAATTAGTTGAGCCGAATTTCATTTTTCCAAGATTAAAATATGTAATTACTCGGTTTGGAAGGCCCATTGCCAATTCATGAATGTATCAGAATAAAACACAAGAGCAAGTGCCAAATACCTGTGGTTTATGTAAACTACAATAAATCACGGGGTTTTTATATTTAGATGGATAATAGACGGATATAAAATGATAGATAAAAATCAGTTGTTATGGCTTGTCGTGGATTTCCATGTGCTTTTTAATTTTCCTAAGGTTCCAAATTTTTTCATTTAGGAACACTTGTCCAATATAAGCTTCTGAAACTGCAGCAGGCATCATTTCCTTGCTTCACTTCTCAGAAGTACATGGGAAAAGACAGCCAGAGATGCTTCTAAGTGAAGCGCGTCCTTGCTGCTTGACCTCCGGAAACAATGAGAAGTGTTTGGCTATCTCCGCCAGGATGCTGGGTGTGAGGGGTGGAGGCGAGGGGACTTCAACTGCCGTGCCCCATCCCACCTCTTTAAGAAGCTTTGATTCACGCCCATCTAGCACCAAACTTGGGGTGCGAGGAAGGAAAGGAGAAATTCGGGCCAGAGCGGGGCGGGGAGGGGGTACTGGTGGGGGCATTTTACCCCGCCTCGGTGAGGAAGGCTGACCTGGAAAGCCCTCTGGGACTCTTCGGTCCCATGGAGGGTTAGGTGGAAGAGCACCCAGGCCTGCTTGTAGAACGGGTGTCTCCGTTTCTCCGTTGCGGGTCACTCCCGCCGGCGGTTGCTCTGGCCGCCTGCGCACCCGCCGCAGCCGCGAGCCACCGGGGCTGGGAAACCCGCTCCCTCCCAGGCGGCGCCTATTACCAGCAGCTGCTTCTGCTTAGCCCCGCGAGGATCAGTTTGCCCCAACCCACGGCCTCTCCATGGGCTCGATCTCCTCCCACCCCTCCCTTCCCTTCCCCGCCTCCCCCACCTAAAGCTCCGCAGCGACCCGAGCTATTCTTCGCGGTGGCGCAGCCACGCGCGCAGGTTCTGAGCTCCAGAATGGGACACTGGGGGAGGGAGCACGAGGAATGAACCAGAAGGACCGGGAGGCTTTGAACCCACCCAGGGAGGTTGGAGGAAGGCTCTGGGGCGGTGAGATTAGGAGGCCGTAGGCGGGAAGGGCGCCGGGCTCCGCTTGCAGCAGGCAGCTGCCTCTCCACCCGCGCCGAGGAAAGGGTCGGAGGCCTGGGCGGGAGAGAGAGGCGGGGTGCCCTACCCGCCACCTGTAGCGTCGGTGGGATTGAACCCACGAACTGGATGCCGGCGTCGCGGCCCTTGGCGCGGGGCCCCGAGAACTGGGGTAAAACTGCCCCGGCTGGCGCTGGAGAGCGCGCGCCGATATCCGAGGCACAGCTCGTCGGGGCTGCCCCCGCATTCCCGCGTGCCGCGCCGCACTTTCAGCTGGGGCTAGAAATAGCGCCCCGGGAAGCAGTAGCAGGAGCTCTTAAAACGCTTTGTGGAAACTGGGCCAGGCAAGCCGACGATGCTCGGAATGCCGCGGCGGGCGCGGGGCACTGGGCTCGTTTCTGCAGGGGCCAGCGGTGCAGGCCGCGGGCCGCGCCACGATGGGAGCCCTGCTGCAGCGGGCTGCATTCGGTTTCTCTTCCGAGCGCCGAGAGGGAGTGGGACCCCGGGCCGCGACAAGAGCTGTCTGCCGACGGCGGGCCGGGCCCTTGGCTCCGGGGCGGTAAGGGGCCTAAGGCTGGCCCGCTTGCTGCAGAGAGGCCTGTTCTGCCCCTGATGGTGGTCAGATACCTAAAAATATGCTTCTGAAGAAAGATTTCGCCTCGGTTTGCCGTAATATTTTGAGAAACTAGGCTCTCAGGGCTGAGATCAGTTAGGTTCCCGCACCCTCCCATAACTTTGTTTTGCTGGCTAGGCATGAAGAACAATAGTATCTCGCCAGCCTAGAAGTGACCGAAGCCAAATGGCCTATCGGGTCCTTCTCCCCGCCCACCGCCGAGAGTAGGGGGCTCATCCGTCAGCGCAGGGCACACCCATTCGCGCCTGTGTCCTATCTGACAGCTGGACGGGATCTCTGCGGCCTTGCAGCCGTCCAACCGTGCGGTGCTGCGGAGGAAGAAACCGACGTTCCCAGGGGTTAAGTGACCTGCCTAAGATGACAGGGCTGTTACATCCGAAATCTAGAATAGTGCCTGGCGCGGGGCGAGTCGTCGGTGGATATGTGTTCAGTGAATGAATACTCAGGCAGACTCGGGAGCTGAGGCTGGGTCGGAATCCCAGTGCACCCCCTTTCATCGAAGCCTAACCACAAGCCGGAGCGTTTTCCGCCCATCCCGCGCGTCCAAGGCCAGGGCACGGCGTTCCCAAACCCAGATGCTCCTTTTGAGGACAGATTTCGGAGAACCAAAGGCTCTTCACCCTTCACCCTTCCACAGGGATTTCTGAGAATCCCGCGGTCTCCACCCCCCCACCCCCCCACTCCCACCTCAGTTTTCATCCTGCCGTTCTGGGGACTTAATTTGGTCAGTCCCTTTTCCTTAGTATCAAAAACTGCCGTAGGCAGAAAGTTACAATGAGTTAAGTCTTTCTCCCCATTCTCCTCTCTCCTCCATGGCCATCCCCCAACCTCCTTTTTTTTTTTTTTTTTTTTTTTTTTTTTTTTTTTTTTTTGGCGGGCTTAACCGCAGTCAAGTACAAACCGTCCACTTCATGGCAGGGGTGGAGCTTTTAAAGGTCGCTTGGAGAAGCTTTAGCATCACTCCCGCCAAACCCCCACCGTGAACAAATAATCAAAGTGGAAAAAAGCGTGCGTGCAGTGCCTCACAACTGGAAGATAAGAACACACCTCCAGCCCAGACACACCGCAAGGTCATTGTTGTTGCCTTTAGCTAAAGCCTTGTAGGATTTCTGGGGCCGCCACTACCGTGGGGGAACCGTGGTTCCCAGTCCCGGGAAGGAACGCGGCGAGGCGCACGCGGCGAAGTGCGGAGAAACCTAGACTGCTCAACCCCGCCCCAGCTGTCTCGGGTTCTTTCTGCCAAGGCAGTAAACTGGCTGGGCTGGAGGCGGTCAGACGATGCCCAGCTGCCATTTACTGGAGAAACACCTTTGCTAATGCGTTTAGGGAGGTCGTTAGTCGTCAGCCAAGTGCTACCTGAAGACCCATAGGGCTTTTTCCAGGTCAAGACACACTGCTCTAGAAGGTGGATTCGGAAGTCTTCGGGAGGTAGAGAGTGATCTGAGGTATTTTCGAGATTTAGATCAGCAACTTAAAAAAAAAAATCACAACCTGACAGAAAAAAATGTTTGTAACGCTCGGACAGTCATCGTGGGGGCACCTGCAGAAAAGGTGGATTCTCGCCTCTAACATAGGGCTTGGCATATAGAAATGCAAGGATCCTCGAATGAGTAAGTGCCAGTGTTCGCAATAATACGGGTAGGGTCCGCCCCCCACCAACTCTGGGGAGCCCTCATCAGTTACCATCTTCTCTCTTTCTAAGATTTGTATGAGACCCAAGCAAATAATTTCAATTTCATGATTCTCAGCCCATCTAATACATGTACAATACGGATAGGATCTGACACTAGCGTTCCCTCAGACATAGTTATCAATATATCCTGAGAATAAGTGCTCAGTGTGATCAGAGAAATATGAACCCATGCTTATAGTCACAGTTAAGGTATGTAGAGTAAGATACAGTTTTTATGACAATGAAAAGGAGCTGGCTTCTTTGGAACAAAATGACCAAGAGAGATGCTCTCTGATTTCTTCACCAACAATGAATTTGGGCAGTATAAAGTAGTAGTCACTGTAGCAGAGAAACAGTGAAACTATTCTTATGATGCATTTTTTTTCTTTAAATCCCCTACTGTATTGTACCTGTGCTCATACAGGACCTCCACATCTTTCCATTTTCTTATAATAGGAAAAGCTCCAGGTAACATTACAAATCATTCTGGAAAGAAAAAAATGAATAACGGCATTTCTAAGACTAGCTGTAGACGTGTGCAAATCTCTCATTTTCCTGAGGTTAAGCCTTGTTTCCCTTTCTGTTGCAATTTAAACCTAAAAGAATATTTATAGGTAATCTTAAATTCTTGGTACCACGTCTCTCAACAAAGAGATTTTGTTTTGCCTCTGCTGTATAAAACTCTATAGAGGCAAGACATTTTACAATAATGGGGTTTTCACTTTCACCTTTTAATGCCACACACTTTGTCTTCCTAGTACACTTCAAGCAGACATTGCCAATATGTGAATTGAAGCAATATAAAGAAAAATCTCCCCTTGGCCAGCCAATCTGTGGAGTCTGTGGGGATGAACAGCACTCCTAATTCCTCCAAGCTCCATCTGTGGGAATGATGAAACTCAGCCATTATGGAAGATTATGAGGTTAAATTAATTAGGTTCTTCCATTATACTCCAGTCTTGTGGAGATGGTTGCCATTTTCTCTTTAAATGTCATTATTTCTAGATCTAGTTAGCAGCTGATGCAATTAAAGAGGAGATAATGTAAATTTAACAATACAAATAACACTTTCTTTCGTGTATGTTGAAAAATGCACGAAGGGAAGGACCAGCTACTTGTACCTGTCCACCATAAACAACCAATATGACTTGCACTTTGAAAGAATAAAATAAAAGCAGCCAGTGTGCACTTGGATTCTTCAGTGAATTCTTGAATCAATACTTTTGTTTCATGTTTTCATGTTCTCAGTAATGTTAACGTATCCAGTTACAAACTCTTGCCAGTAAGAAAGAAAATATGCCCTGCCGTGCACCCTTCCAAACACTGTTAAAGAATCATTCTTTATTTTCATTTGGAATTATGATTCTGATTGTCTGTTGTATCTTTGCAATCTCCAATGAATAATGAGTAGATACACTTAATTCCCTACACTAATCACCTGAGTTGAAAACCAGGGTCACATTAGCAGACCCAATAACATCTCTGAACTTATACAAAAGTGGCACATATAGGTACAAAAATAGCACTAATTATGATACTTATTCTGCCACTGCAGAAACAGATCAGAAAGACCGGTAGGCTAATGATCTATACAGCAAGTATTAAAAACAGATGTATTCCTGTGGCATTACAGAGTAAGAATCTATTAATAGGTGATAAACTGCATAATCCTAATAAAATAAGTGCAATATAATAATTTTCTGATTCTTTTCAGCCTCTCAAGGATTATTTCATTAGTTGTAGAGTTAACAAAAACTTTGATAATCCAATGTCTACTGTTTCTAGGACCAATATTTAAAAAGATCATAGATCATAGATAAAAGCTCTTTTGTCCACAAATAACACTGTTGTATTTTCAGTTTCTCCCTGTTTCCTATGAAATGAGAGGTACTGCACAATATGATTCAGCTTATTAAAATTACAGCTCATCTTGGTAGGAGGTGTAGGGACACCTTTGGACTTGGAATGCATTTGTGGAATTGCCTTGAGGGTTGGATGGGTGGTTCAGGCTGGGTAGCAGCCTGTCTTCAATTCAGAGATATAAGAAAAGCTGTGACGTCGTCATGACTCCCTCCTCCACCTCGGGGCGCCTGGGTTTGGGCGGAGGGATCCTCGCTTTGGCACACCTTGACTGTGGGTTGTATAGCCTCAAGGGATTACAGATGAAGACAGCTGGCAGGGCGGCTGCTCGGGTGCGCGGAGAGGGCGGGTACCCTGGTAACTGTAGGCTTAGGCACCCGCAGACAGTGACATCGTCAAAAGCTGCCTCTGAATCAAAATCTTAAATCCTTGTCCTAAATGCATGTGAGAGCCTTTAGGTGGTATCAGTAGTCTGGGAAACTAAAAGTGCAAATGTATTTGGAACTGGGAATATCTCTGGTTTATGGAAATTTACAGTTTAGGAAATGGTAATTGGGTTGAGAAGAGGGAAGGGAACAATTAAGTCTAAAAATTGAACTGAATAAAAAATCTTCTAAACAATGCATTTAAAATTTGCAGAGAGCCCAAAGTAGGTCACCAGCCATCAGAAAGATACGCCTTCCCCTCACTCTCATTCTCCCTCAACTGTTCTCTCCTTTGCCACGTTCCCAAATCAACATTTTCTTCTCTTTCAAAAAGGAAGATCTAGATTTTGGAACACTGAAATCTTTCTCCTGCCAGACCTACAAGATGTACGTTACTGAAACTTAGGTAGTCCGATATGAGAGAGGGAGAAAGGAGAAACTTCGTGTTTTAAAGGACTTCGCCCTCCTTCCTCACCCTTGCTCTCTCTTTTAGTGGAGGGAGGGGGAACCGTAAAATTTTCTGCAGCACACACCACAAATTGCGTTTTGTTGAAAGTTTTAATACTTAATTTAAAGTCGAAGGACATTCTTTTGACTACTTTAGCTCTTGCTGTTCATCTGGGAGAAAATCCAGGTGGCAAATTTAAGTAATTCAGTAAAATTTTCCAGTATCGCCTTGTTTAAGGCAAACATCTTGAGGGGAGCAGGTACTTTGAGACAGGAATCAAAATCTATGTTTGTTGAACAATGAAACAATTAACATTCATTAAAATATTCATTAGTTCAGAATTTTAAAAAGTAGATTCAGTAGATCTACAGAGGAGGAAATTAATTGGATCAATATCAAGAGTGGGAGCCACTGTTAGTAAAATTCTTCAGAATACCCTTGAACAATCTTATTTCTCAAGCAATATTCAAACTTGGATGGGAGATCAACTCTTCTTGCTTTTGTATTGGGAAACAGAGCTAACAGAGAACTAATCCAGCATTTCTGCTAAGGCAAGGAAAAATATGGATTCTGACACTTAAAGGAATTAATCACTGTGAATTCATCTAAAAGGAAAAATATGATGACTCATTCAAGGAAAATTCTTAATCTTTTCTTATTTGTAACCTGCTAGGAAATGCTTTCAATAATTGCATTAACTATTTTCTGATTCAGACATTTTTTCAGGCATTATCAAAATAACCTATTATTTGAATACATTTTAAAGGAATTCTGCAGAATGCACATGGAATCCACCTTGTTTTTAAAAACAGAAACAAAAATGATTCTAGTGTAGTTAAGATTTTTTTTTTCCACAAGAGATGTGATGAAACCAAGCCTCAGAACATTTTTTAATGTTGATAGAACAGGTTTGAAAAAACTTGTCATATAAATCAAACTGTTCTGGGGGCAAACCCATGTTGTTTTTAAACCACAGAGTGGGTCACTGGGTGTGGTTATGCACATGGTTGAATGGTGAATGTATAGATTAAAATGCATTTTGCCACACTAGTTTCCAGAGGATTGTTTTGGCCTGGTGCTCCAAACCATGAGCCAAAACTTTGGTCAGTATTTTGACAACAGAGCCAGGAAAAACAAAAAAGGCTTAGCCTGTGAAAAAGAAATGAAGATGTAGTGAAGGAAAACAGTAGTCTCTCTGCCACTACCTTACTCAATCCATATGTGGGCTTAAACACAGGAAATACCCACCATTCACCGCAATCAAGCCAGAGGCTTGTGCATCAGAAAGTGCCTTGTGGAACTAATTGGACTCTATTAAGATTGTCATTGACATGGGAAAGCATTTTGAAATTTTAAATCAGAACATGCAATGTACATAGAAAATGATAACAGTCACATTGTTGATTCAGGACTACAAATATAGGCATAATACACTCATGGATGTGAAATATTTGTATGGGTTATTCAGTGATGTACTGTGTTCCTTACCATTCAGGAGCATGTTTGTCCTTCTTCACTTTATATGTTTGTTTTTAATCTACAATCTTTCCAGAATGGGCAGATTTCACTGAGTAGATTCTGGGCAACACCTCATGAGGAGAGAAAATCCAAGCATTGCCAATTTAAAATGATAATCAACAAAGTTCATGGTACTTGCCATGACAGTAAAGTTTACAGGAAAAAAAAAAACAACATAGTTGGAAATAATGGAACTTCAGGGAACTTTTTTGCTCATGATATTGGACAAAACACATAGACTGTAAGTATTCAAGCTCACACACAAATCTGATTTTGCCAGCAAATCTTTGGGAAAGAGTATGCTACCACATTTCTACTTCAGGTATCCTTAAAAATTATGCAAATATGGCATATATGGGAACATTATCCTCCCTTTGTTCTTGTCACAGTCTATCATTTTATTACTTTGAGGCCCTCCCATGGAACATTTGCCCTTAGTTCTAACAACTGTCTCAATGTTATGGTTGCCAATCATGTCGGCCTTATAGATAAGGTTAACTTGTTGCTAATATTCCTGGGTCTAAAATCATTACTTGGTTTGCTTTCTTTAAAATATGATTTTCCCAGTATTATGAGGAACATGCTATATTTCATCTACCTAAGTATTTTGGAAGGCATTATACTGTGGTGTCATTTCAGTCAAGGTTTCTTTTATTAGGGAGGTGACAATAACCATTCTACTTCAGAAGACGACCGATGCTAAATGTAGACAAGATGATTTCTTACCACATTTTTCAGTCCACTGTTTACTGCCATTTTTTAGTAGTAAGTTTCTTTGTTAGTTTCAAAATGTCTTCTTTGTCATGGGTCACTTCTAGTGTAGTTCAACATTTTCTCCAATTTCAAAAACAAAATGATTGCAACTAGGGAAGGTATATAATTTGTATTCACGAAACTTAGATTTACCATGAAGATATTGCCAAAGGAAAGGGGAAGCTGGACAAGCAACAAATAATTGGGAGGTTCTGATGCGTGCTTGCGTGTGTGTATTTGTGTGTGTGTGTGTTGGTGTGTTTAAATCATAATCCTACTATTATGTAAACTACATCTGATTGCCAGGTTCTTTATATGAATTCTGAGATCTAATTCCAGATCTTCATATGAACTAACTCACGTAATTCTTACAACACTTCTCTAGAGTAGGCGCATTTATTACTCCAATCTTATGAGTCACAGAGAGGTTACTTGTCTGAAGTCACACAGCTAGAAATCAGAGCCTAAGTATTTTATTGAGAAAGGATAAAATATTGGGACCATTGTCCACACTAATCTAAAAAGTGTGCAGAAAATAATAAAATAATATCAGGTAAAAAGTGGGCAAATAAAAAAAAATAGTCACTGTGGTAATATGTTATTTTATCAGTTTGATATGGTGTCATCTCCCCCCCAGCCACATTGTCTTTCATATATGTGCATCATGTGAGCATACATCATGCCACTTTACAAGCATAAAAGGGTCTCATTGAGATGGAGAAATTCTCTTCAGTGGTAATGAAAAGTAATAGACTATAAAAAAAGAGAATGGAAGAACACTGATTATTTACATTTTCTAAAAGTAAACTAATTTTAAGATGCGGGTGGGATCAAGGAGGAAGACTGGTACAGGAGAAAGAGCTTTGCTTTGAAGTCAAGCAAACCTGTGGTCTTGTACATGTTTAAGGTCTCAGTGTCTCCATCTGCAAAATGGAGGTGATCCAAAGTCATGGGATTTTGAGTGTCATGGACAATCTCACCTTGGGAAATGTGTAAGCAGCCTGGTTTATGGAAGGTGCTCTGAATGGGCCTGAATCTTAACTCTGGAAGACTGGGGTAGATTCAGCTTTTCACTTTCATTTCATGTTGTGAAAACAAAAACCTCACAATATTGTATTGAGAATTAAATTAGTTAATGTAGATTAGGCACCTACTGGAATTCTTGTCATAAAGTAGATGCTCAATGAATACCAGTTATTTGAGAAAGAGTAAAACAAGAGCAATAGAATTTGAATCTCCATTTCCTTTCTCATCCCTTAAAAAAAAAAAAAAAAAAAAAAGGCCAAATAATAAATTTCTATTTCAATATAGCAAAAGCCTGGATTCTACATTTCTTGTTTTCTTTTCTTTTCCTCCCTTGTCCTTTTTATATTTGAACATCAGCCTTTTCTTCTATAAAATGGGTACATTTCCACTCTTACCCCGGTAGTGGTAAATTCTTACAATATCATTAGAATATTTTTAGACAGAATTGAATTTCTTGAGATTTTCACCTCGCTGGTACTGCACATAAAAATTATTAATGAACTGATATTTAGTGAGACATGAGCTATCATTTTGTTAGGCCAAATTCGTAACCCTAGAAACCCAGGGGTAATTTTCCTTCATTGGCTTGAATAGGATGATAATTTAACCCAAACAGATTTGACTCGAAAAAGTAATTTCAGGACAAATCTTTCCGTCCTTTAGAACCAATTGTATGTATGAATAATTTTCATGCAGCAATTTACAAATGCCAGTGGGAAAAATAAGTGAAAGAAAATGTAAAAATATTTCCAGACTTGAAATTAGTGCTAAGTACTGTCCTGTAGCTTAGTTATCTATAAGTAACCTGACTCTATATTTTATTTTTTCAAACCAGGATACTTTTGAAAGTGTTCTCCAGACTGTTAGTTGAGAACGTTGTGGGTGACAGTTACACTGTAAGTCACTAAGAAAAGATCAAGGCACTTTGGACAGTACCTCTGTGTTCTTTATGTTATGACCTTTGTTATAGCAGACTTGGAGTGATCTTGACTAAAAAATCATCCCTGAGGGTACAATGAAATTTGCTCGTTAAACTATTTTAGTGTTTTTTCTGGATATCATGCATAACATGCTGCTGTCTCGCGGTGGTGGAACCAAAAGCTAATAGCTTTTACTGATTCTGCAGATAAATATCATATGTCACCACTCATTAAAAATCCATTCTAAAACTCAAGTTCCTGTTAATCAACACTGTCTGTATTTTCAAACATCACTGCAAGAAACAGTACTCAAAAAATACAAAGAATTCACAATTAGTTATGGATAGAAAATTTTAACTTGTATAAAGTAATTTTATGAATTTGTATTTAGTGCCTACATATTTTGCTTCCTTTGAAATTAGTGCTAAGTACTGTCCTGTAGCTTAGTTATCTATAAGTAACCTGACTCTATATTTTATTTTTTCAAACCAGGATACTTTTGAAAGTGTTCTCCAGAACAACAGGGATTGTCCTGGGAATTGAGGGAGGGAAAGTTACCCTATTGAAGAGCATAGATTTAATCAACCTAAGGATTTAATTCTCTAGATTATGGAATAAGTTAGTGGTTTCACACACACACACACACACACACACACACACACACACACACACTCTATTATTTTTATCAATTAATACCCATATTGATACCAGAGCATATTGAGAACAAATGTGCAAGGATCTTTAAAACCTAATAATTTTTTAAATTTTCTAGTAAATTGCCAGAAATCCACGTTATCCTAGACTATTGCTGATCTTTGTAGCAAATTACAAAAAAAAAAGATCTTTTTGTCTTTTCATTAACAGATCTTGTGTTTTTTTTTTTTAATATTTTATTTATTTATCTGAGAGAACAAACAAGCAGGGGGAAGGCCCAGAGGGAGAGGGAGAAGCAGACTCCCCACTGAGCAGGGAGCTGGATGGGGGTTCTATCCTCTGAGGCAAAGACAGATGCCTCACCAACTAAGCCTCCCAGGTCCCCCTAACAGGTCTTAGTTTTGAGAACATGTATGCACAATCCAAAAGAAAATAAATGTCTTAGAGAATAAAACTTGTTTTTTGTTTTTGTTTTTTGCATTATATCTATGGGGGGTTTTGTTTGTTTGTTTGTTTGTTTTTTAAGATTTTATTTATTAGACAGAGAGAGAGAGATCACAAGTAGGCAGAGAGGCAGACAGAGAGAGGAGGAAGCAGGCTCCCTGCTGAGCAGAGAGCCTCATGTGGGGCTCCATCCCAGGACCCTGGGATCATGACTGGAGCCAAAGGTAGAGGCTTTAACCCACTGAGCCACCCAGATGCCCCATATCTCTGGGTTTTAAAACAGTGTCTTGCACTTACAAGTTATGTATTAAATACCAGTTGAATAAATAAAAAAGTGAATTAAAAAATTTCTGGTTAATCTGGGGCTCTCTAGATAACTTGACCTAATAAACAAATGAAAGCATTTTCTAATTCCAAATTTCTATTTAAAAGACCACATTCTATCCCTTCTTGGAAGGTATGCATTTATATATATGGCCATATTGTTCACTAAAAAATCAAGCCATGACGGGCACATCATTAAGAGAAATCTCACAAATAATACCATAGACACAGAAATGCCACTTCAGCAAAATGAGCACCTTTGCTGTTTTATCTTAAAGGAGTCATTTTTATGTGTAACATGTTCCTTCAAATTCTTGAGATATAATAAATATCTAATAATGTCCTTTTATCTTTTATTGTTGAGACTATAAGTTAGTGGCAGTATTTCTTTCCCATATTTAGACTTTTGATACCACAACTAATTTCATCTTCCAGAAAGTAAATAGGAATTCTTGCTATACTTTATCTAAAAACATCATGTTCAGACAATACAAATATTTGATGATGCCTTATTATCCTGGGTCTCAAGGCTAGAAGGCAACCTGGAAGCTATCTGTTATAGACACTTGGCCCTCCGTCTTCCACTCAACAGACATTCCCCACATGTCCTTGTGTTTTTGTCCTTGACCCAGCTCTGAGACTCAGGGAACAAAGAAGCTACTTTCATGAAGCACTGACAAGTAGTTGTCTCTTTTCTAAAACCTGACCCTACTCAGGAGTGGTCTTTCTCTCACTGATCCTCTCAGATTATTAGTGACTTACTGTTTGAAGTTCATGCCTTTCCATTAAGTCATTCTTCCAACCTCTCAGCCAATGAAAAACCTTGGCTGATGGTCCTTCTCTCCACCCAAAGCCCTGCCATCACCTTGAGTTACTTCAGGGCTCAGAGATCTACTCCCATCACCCTTCCCTCTTCCCCACCTCACTCTCCACTCCACTCCACAACTTCACCTCAGACGCTGTCATCATAGGCATTTTCTTCACCTCAAATATCACTAGCTTTTAAGCCCACATCTGACCACAACCCTCCTGTTTTTGGTTTGTCTGTTCATGTACTCCATGCCATAATGCTTCTTTCATCTCACTTGGAAACTTTGGTCACTGCGCATTTTATTTTATACAAATATATTAGCCTTTACTGTTTTTTTATTTTACTCCTATCTGAATTAGAGCTTGCAGGTCATTCCAACAGTTAAAACAATCTTTCCAATGACCTAAAGTTCCTCTAACCTTTGACTTTGACTTTATTTACTCACAAATCATTAAATTTGGTAAGCCCAACCATTTACTTCCTCTGGGTCATATAACATGGCAGCTTGGTTCTGCTACATTTATGGCCTGGTAGGGTCTCAATCACGTTGCATTATATTAGTTCAATCATTGAATCAAACCAAATCATTTTCTTACTCTTCTTAAATCTCTGATCTTGTATACTTGCCCCTTCCCTAGTACATTACCTCACCTCCTAAGTTACAGAGAAAATAAAAAGGACCAAAGAGGAACCTTCCCATGTTTTGAATCAACACCAAATATACAAAAGTATCTTTTCCATATCCATTTTATATTTCTTCTCTATTTCAAAATAAAATCTGACTTTTTTTTTCTGACTTTTAACCTAAAACTAAATCCCTTACTTATAAGAAGCTACTATTGTTATATTAGGGGAAGGCGATACTGGCTTAGAGAGTGATAATTGGTTATATTTGGGATATACCTGGACAGAATGACCCACAGCACTTCAAAATGGATAAAACATGGAGTGATATAAGGGAAAGAAAAAGATCAAGATTCACTCCTGCGGGTTATGCTTGGGCTGTGGTGGATTAAATTTATCAGACCATGCACCAAGAACTAGAGAAGCTGAATAAACTACTAAACACATGGATATACAGGCATCATAGAAAAACCAAGTCAGCCAAAATATGAGTTCTGGGAATGACTCTTCTCAAAAAAAAAAAAAAAAAAAAGAGTACAGAGAGTGAACCCAACATTCAGTGCTGCTTTCTACTTTGTAATATTTACAGATCCACATGTGGGTAGCACAGAAGCTGGCAAGTTGAGCAGAACTCTTACTTAGCACTCTCATGGGGCTAGTAAGATAAAGATGGGAGTTCAAGGCTTATCAAGAGGGAGGGATCCTGGAAAACACCTCAGATGTTCTATTGAGACCACTGAAGGGATATACACCATAAGTAAATGTGAACTATAAATGGACCAGACTTCCTAAGACTAAAAATCAAATCACAATCAGCTTAAGGCCTGATTTCTTTAAGATTTTCTCCTATGCCTGCTAAATGCAAAGGTACATTCTCTGGAGGAAAATAACATCATCCAGAGTCTCAAATTTCATATATTCAGTTAACAAATAAGCAAGCATATCAAAATAAATGGCTAAATAACTAAAAACCAAGAAAATCACAGAATAGAAACAGATAACCATTGGTAATAAGTTATCTGGGTATCTGACATGAACTTAAAAAACAAAACAAAACACTGTCATGAGGTTCCTGGGTGGGTCAGTCAGTTAAGCAGTCAACTCTTGGTTTCAGCTCAGCTTATGATCTCAGGGTTGTGGGATTGAGACCTGCATCAGCTTTGCACTCAGCAGGGAGTTTGCTTGAGATTCTCTTCCTCTCCCTCTTCCTCTATCCCTCCCAACTGTCTCTCTAAAATAAATCTTAAGGAAAAAAAAAACCCATTGCCATTAATAAGCTCAAAAAATAGAGGACTAGATTGTGAAGTTCAGTAGATAGACAAATATAATGAAATATTAAATAGAAATTCTAAGGCTGAAAAGCAAAATAATCAAAATTAAGGGCTTAATAGTTGAGTTTAAGTATACATTAGACACAGCCAAAAGAGGATTAATGACCTGAAAGATAAGTCAAAGAAATTCAGCATAAAGAAGCTAACGTATGGAAATTGTGTAAGAGATATGTGAAACCTGGTAGAAAGGTTTAGCATTTTGGTTTTGTAGTCCCAGAAGGGGGGAAAAGAAAATGAGGCTGATGCCATATTTGAAAATATGGAAGTAAAAAATTTTCCAAAGCTAGCAAAAATCATAAACTTATAAATGCCATAATGACACATGGATTTTTGATCTAAAAACCTGGGCAAATGATAATGCTATTTATTAAATATGTGTAACACTGAGGAGAAGAAGCTTGAATGGGTTGGGATGAAAGGAATCAAGAATTCAGTTTGGACATGTTAATGTCAAGATGTCTCTTAGATATTCTAGGAAAAATGTTTCATAAGCAATTTGATATAGAAAAAATGTATGAAAAAAATCAGAATCCATAGGTTTTTATTTAGTTCCTATCTACAAGGATGTTTCATGATTGTAGTTAAATTACTGTCATTTCCTTTCTCTAAGAATGACTTCTTATTTTTCATTAAGGATAAGAACTTCATTAAACTACAAGGCTATTTGAGTGCTTAATGTTCTGTTGAATATGTATACTCTTTGCCACTCTGAAATTAAACCAGTCAAAATATAATGCTTAGAGAACTCACAAAAACATGAAAAGTAAATGTCTTTATGATATTTAGATTTAAGATTTGGTGAATAATATTTGACAGGATGGATGTATATGTTATTTAAAACAGGAGGGGAGCACCTAAAAAGTAGACATAAAGAAGAGAAATTTTCCAGAGATTTAGCTCTGGCCACACTGATACATAGGATCCAGTTCAAGGAAGAGATTCCAGCAAATGAACCTAGGGAAGGAGCAGTCAGTTGAGATGGGAGAAAATCCAGGAGAGTGGGAAGCCTCAAATATCAACTAAATAAAGCAAGTTTTGACCACTAATACTGGATGCTACTGAAATGTTGAGGTGAAAACTGGGAGTCAACCATTGGAATTACGAATTTGGGAGTTACTAGTGGCCTTGAGAAGGCCTGGTTTAGTGAAGTGGTAGGGATGAAATTGTGATTTGAATGGGTTCATGAGAAAATGAGAGATTTGTACTTCTGGTAATGGTATTTTAAGCCATTTATTTCCTCATCCTTGGAAAACTTAAAAATGTGGATGAAATATTCATAAAATCTTCTCAAATCATTAAAGAGCTAAAAGAGTATTGAGAAACTGCAGAGATAAGAAGGAGAAGAAAGTATGAATCCAGAGAAGGAAGTCTGTAATATGGGGTTGTTTTTGTTTTAGGGGTGTTGGTAAACTATGAAAATGTGACCAAGAGAGTAATTAGTACATCTAGTATTTTCAACAAATTGGGGAGCTAAAATTTTACTCTAGAATCTTCTAAAGGAGAGTGTTAGTAAACCACCTTTGAGTTAGTGCCCTGAAGGGAAGCATACTAAAAAAAGAGAAAGGAAGGAAAAGTAAAAGTTTCTGTGCTGACTGCCCTATTCAACTCATCTCCATAGTCCAAAAGAATCTTGAGCCCTGAAATTAAATTGAAATGACCCCAGATTGTTATTTTTCTCATGTATTTGTTGCAAGCAAATACTGAAACCAAAAACCTCTTACATGGATAGATGAATAGATATGTGATAAAGAAAAGTGTAGTAAAATGTGAAAGGTATAGATTTCGTAGTTAATATAGAAATGTTTGCTATAAAACTCAAATTTTTCTGTAATTTTGAACATTTAAAAAATAAAATATTGGCAAAAGATAACTGTTGTCTATAAAGGAAAGTAATATTAGCTTAGGTCTCTGACCATGTTCCAAAATTATTTTTCAAATACAATGTCTACCACAAAATTCAAATACAATGAGGCATACAAAGAGTTAAGACAACAGGAGCAAGAATAAGCACAGACAACAGATGGAGACCTACAGATACTCCACATGGTGGAGATACCAGACACAGACTGTAAAGCAACCATGGTTGCTGTTTAGAGAAAAAAGAGCTCAACTTAAATTCAGCAACAAGTTTTAAATTGAAGCATGATATTGCATATGTGAAATGAACCAAATAGAAGTTTTAGAACTGAAAACTGTAATCACTAAAATTGGTAACACAATAGCTGAGTTTAAGAGCAAAATAAACTTAGCAAAAGAGAGAAACAGTAAACTTGACAACTAAGAATAAATGGTATATAATAAAGCATGGAATAATAAAAATATAAGAGGTATATGACATATAATGAAGAAAAATTCAGTGAGTTGCTCTCACACATATTCAGTTGGGGACCTAAAGTGGAGATGAAGAGTGTAGAAGGTACAATATTTAAAGTGATTATGGATTTCAATTTTTTAAAAAGCAGTGAAAATTACCAGTCCACCAAATTTAAAATTTAGCAAATCTAAAGTCATAGAAAATAAGAACAAATCCATGCCTTGATGCATCAGTAGAGAAACTTGCCAAAAACCAAAGACAAAGAGAAAATCTTGAAAGTAGCCGGTGTGGTGCTGGTACAGGGCAGATTACTCTAAGGAGTAAAATTAGACTGAGAGTTACTTCTCAATAGCAACAAAGCTATAAGACTGGGGAATAATATCAGTAATATATGAAAAATCCCTCTGCCAACCTATTCTTTATCCAGTAAATCTTTATTCAGCAAAGAATTACTTTAGGAATGAAGGTGATATAAAATATTTTTAAACAAAAAATGAGAGCAATTACTACAAGAAGATATGCATTAAAACAAAGGTTTGTTGTTTGTTTGTTTGAGGCAGAAGAATAAGTAAGTTTTTGTTTTTGCTTTTTTTTTTTTTTTAAGATTTTGCTTATTTATTTATTTGACAGACAGATCACAAGTAGGCAGAGAGGCAGGCAGAGAGAGGAGGAAGCAGGCTCCCTGCTGAGCAGAGAGCCCAATGCGGGACTCAATCCCAGGACCCTGAGATCATGACCTGAGCTAAATTTAGGCAGAGGCTTAACCCACTGAGCCACAGGTGCCCCTCTTTTGTCTATTTTTAAAATTTAATTGTTTTCTTGAGTTTGAGAGCTCTCTATATTTTCAAGAAACAAATTTGATTTTTTTGTTGTTGTTTTTTAGATATGTGATTTGTAAATATTTTCTCTCAGTCTGTAGTTTATTTTCAGTGTCTTTGAAATAGCAGAGTCTTGGGATGCCTGGGTGGCTCAGTCAGTTAAGTATCTGCCTTCAGCTCAGGTCGTGATCTCCAGGTCCTGGGATGGAGCCCTTATCAGGTTCCATGTTCAACAAGGAGTCTGTTTCTCCCTCTCTATTTACCACTTTCCACCCTCATGCTCTCTCTCTCAAATAACAAATAAAATCTTTAAAACAAATGAAATAAAAAACTCATTTAAAAAACCAAATAGCATAGTCTTTTATTTTATTTACCTATTTTGTTTTTAAAAGACTTTATTTATTTGAGAGACATAGAGAGAGTGAGAGAGTGAGTGAGCATTAGAGAGATCCAGGGGGTGGGAAGGGAACAAAAGAGGGAAGCAGTAGAGGGAGAAACAGGCTCTCCATTGAGCAGGGAGTCCGATGTAGGGTTCAATCCCAGGACTTGGAGATCATGAGATCATGACCTGAGCTGAAGGCAGACACTTAACTCACTAAAAGCCATCCAGGCACTGGCATAGTTCTTTATTTTAATAAAGTTCAATTTATCAATTTATTCTTTTATGGATAGGGTTTTGTTGTCATATCTAAGAAATCTTACATAGAGAGAATTTGTTTCTTATAGGAAGTGCACAATTGAGTAAATAAAATCTAAAAATCTAATTTGACAATCTGCAATTTTAAGTTGAAGTGTTTAGATCATTTACATTTAATGTGATTATTGGTATGGCTGGGTTTAAATCTACATTTTATTATTTGTTTTCTATTTGTCCCATGCAGAACTGATTATATAATTTGTGTGGTCCAGTGAACATGAAATTGTAGGAACTTTGTTTATAAATTATTTTTTCAAAATAATAACAACAGAGCATTAATCCAAATTCAGTTCCCTTCTAAGTGCAAGACCTCAAATGACTACGCAGGTCAGATGTCTACCAACCTGGTTCTACCCAGATGTCTACCCATCTGTTCTTTTTTCTCAGTTTTCCTTTTTTCTACTCTTTTTAGATTGAATGATGTTTTTTTAAAATGAATACAACTCTATTGTTGACATATTAACTATAACTCTTTGCTCTGTTATTCTAGTGGTTGCTTTTTTTTTTTTTTAAGATTTTATTTATTTATTTGACAGAGATCACAAGCAGGCAGAGAGGCAGGCAAAGAGATAGGAAGGGAAGCAGGCTCCCCACTGAGCAGAGATCCTGATGCAGGGCTGATCCCAGGACCCTGGGATCCTGACCTGAGTGGAAATGCAGAGGCTTTAACCCACTGAGCCACTCAGGCATCCCAGTGGTTGCTTTAATGTGTGTGTTTGTGTGTGGTGTGTGTGTGTGTGCGCGCATGCGTGCATATGTGTATACATACTGTTGTATACACAACAGTATATTGCTCCAGCTCTTCTGCTATTTGTAGCCATATGTTTTACTTTTGTATATGCTTTGAACCCATAATACATTGTTATTATTTTGCTTTAAATGGTTTATTATCTTTTAAGGATGTTTAAGAAGCAAAACTATTTATGTTTACCCAAGTAGTTACCATTTTTTATTCTTTTCATTCTTCTGTATAGATACAGGTTTTCATCTGGTATCATTTTCCTTCAGCTTTTAAGGACTTTTTTTTTTTTTTTTTTTTTTTTTTTTTGTGCAGGTCTGCTGTTGTCTTTAACTTTGCTTCTCTCTTTTTCTTGTGCTTTTAAGATTTTTGTCCTTATCACTGAGATAACAATTTGATCATGATGTTCCTTGTGTTTGGTGGTGTTAAACTTTAAGAACATATGGATTAACAGTTTTCATCAAATTTTAAAATTATTTGGCCATTATTTTTCCAGTATTTTTTCTTTCCGCTTTCCTCTTTTTTCCCTGAAGACATTCCAGTATCAGATATATTTGGCTGGACAAAGTTGTCCTAAAGTTTAATGACCATTCATCCTCTGTACCTTTTTTCAGTCCTTTTTCTGTTGCACTTTGGATGGTCTTTATTGTTATGTCTTCAGGTTTACTTATATTTTCTTCCGTACTGTCTAATCTGTCATTAGTCTAATCTAGTGCATTTTTTTTCTCAATCATTGTGATTTTTTAAAAAGAAATTTCATTTGTATTTTTTGGACTTTTCCTGTTTTAACATATTCAGTCTTTCTTCTAAGATAATAACTATTTTAATGTACTTTTCTATTAATTCTATCATTCGTGTCATTATCAGGGTGAGGTTCAATTGATTGATTTTTTTCTCCTCATTATGGGTTATAGTTTTCCTCTTCTTTTAATACCCAGAGACTTTTAATTGGATGCCAATCATTGGGTATTTTACTTTTTAGGGTAATAGGTATTTCTGCATTTTTATAAATTTTCTTGAGCTTTATTTTGGAATATGGTTATTTGAAATCAGTTAGATTTTTGTAGTCTTGTTTTAGCCTTTGTTACAGGGGACAAGAGCAGCAACTAGCTTATGGTAATTTGTCCCCAGCACTGAGGTGAGACTCTTTTTAGTAATTAAATGATTCGTGAATTTGAGATTTTCCATTCTGGCTGTTAGGATTTGTTTTAATCAGCTATGGTAAGACCCACAGACATGGAAATGACTGTCATAAAAGAAGTTTTTTTACTTTTGTTTTTCTCTTGTTTTGTTTTTACTGACAGTTCTCTAGAGACAAGAAGCATGGCCCATCATGCAGGGCTACACAAGAAAGCACCAGGATCAATCAGGAAGCAAAAGGAGTATGGGGAAGCGTGGGCAAAAGTCTTTACTGTGGCTTTCATGGGAGGGAATAAGTGAAGCAAAGTAAACTGCTGAACAGCTTTAGGATTGAATAGTTTGGATAATCATGGTGGGCTCTGGGCTAGAGGGGTATTCCCTAGTTGTCTGGTATACCTGAACTGGGGTAATTAGGACAGAGAAATATTGTCTTCTCAAGTGTTGGATAGAAGACATAGTTGAAGGTTTGGACTCTATTGTTTGGTTTGCATATAAAAGGTATGCTTGCACAGGATTCATTTGTTATTTCTAGGAATTAATTAGCTAGCCCTGAGAAGGGGTAGTCCCTTCTCAGTCAGGGAAACCCAGGTCCCAGTGCCTCAAGAATATGGAAAATAAGAAAATAGAGTAATACAGGAACAGACACTATTCCTGTCCCCAGTGATCTGAGGGTACACTCCCCTCTCACATTTTGGGCAGTTTTTTTTCCCCCAGCCCTGGGCAATTTCCTCATAGGCACTCAAGGGCATACTGGAGACAAACTTTTTGCATATCTCCAGAGTTCCTCCTCTGTGCAATTCTCTCCTCTTTGGTACACTGCTTTATGGAAACTAGCAACTTTTGCTCCCCTCCACTCTCAGTCCAACCTCTACAGTTAGAAATACCACCTAGCTTTCCTTTGGATAGCCCTCTTTTCAGCACAGCCTGTACTGCTTTCTCCAGGCATTAAGCAGAGGTAATTGCAAGGTTCACCTCATTAATTTCTTGCCTTTTGGGGATCACACACCTTAGGTTACATATGTCCAATGTCTGTAGAAAATTTTTGTAATATATATATTTCATCTGGTTTTTCAGTTGTTTCAGGTCAGAGGATAAATTAAACCATTCTTACCCAAGTTTGGCTGGAAGCAAAAATCTAACATTAGATTTTGATGACTCAGGGGTACATATTATAATTTCTAGGATAGGAACTAATAAAATATCCAAAAAGCCCATGCAACTTCCAAATCAATAAAGAAATTATATTGGAAAAAATAATCTAAGGCAAGAATGGAGTGAAAAAGTAGTAAAGACCAAGCAAAAACAAAATTGCGATAGACTTACATTACATTTAAATTATGTTACATTAAAAATTGCATTAGTAATTAAGAATTAAGTATACTCAAAAGACAAAGGTTATCCTGCATTAACTGAAGCCCAGCCATATATATACATATATGACAAAAAACAAATGATGAGAATAAATGGCTTAACATTTATCTCATGTAGTTAGAAAAAGACCTTCAACTCAATCCAAAAAGAACAAATGATAAAAATAAGAGCAGATACTAATGAAATAGCTATAATGAAAAAAGAATCTAAAATATCTATTGCTATTAAAGAAGTAGAATCTGTAATTTTGAACCTTCAACAATAATCAAATGAAACCAAACCGAACAACACTTTGGGACTGGATGGATCAGTGCAAACTCTATAATTTAAGGAAGAACTAAGGTACAAACTTTTCCAGATAATTAAAAAAGAGGAAGCACTTCCTATCTTCTTTTTATGAGGCCAGCATAACCTTAACATTTAAGCCTGATGAATGTATTGTAAGAGAGGAGTAACTTAGGCTGATGTTGTTTATGAGTATAGAATAAAAAATATTTTACACAAAATATGTGCAAGCAGAATCCAGCAATACATAAATTAGCCAATAGCTTATGACCAAATTGGATTGGTTTCAAGAATATAATGTTGATTCATCATTTTTAAAATGTCTCTGGGCAGGTTTGTCATATTCCTTTAAAGGAGTAAAGGAGAAAAAATATAGGACTATTTCAAAAGATGCAGAAAAATATTTAATAAAGTTTATATTCATTTCTGATAAATATTCTTAGCAAACTAGGACTAGAAGGGAACCTCCTTATCTCTAAAACATCTGCAGCTAATATCACACTGTGGACGGACCACATAATCAATAGGAGTTGGCAGTGTGATGTAGCTGTCAAAGAACTTGACCCAGTCTTTAAAGATTTTATTTACGTATTCAACAGAGAGAGAGAGAGAGAGCACACAAGCAGGGGGAGCAGGAGAGGGAGAAGTAGGCCCCCCGCTGAGCAGGGAGCCAGATTCGAGATTTGATCCCAGGACCCTGAGATCATCACCTGAGCCAAAGTCAAATGCCCAACCAACTGAACCATCTGGGCATCCCTGACCCAGTCTTCAAAGGAAGCACAGTGCTTTGCTCCAGGAAGGCTAGTCCTGCTATACCCTGCTTAGGTTAGATAACATCTGAACTATTGTGCTGGTTTCTTGGGGCCCAAATCTAATAGGAACATGGGCAAACTGAAGAGACCCAAAAGATGATGAATGCCATAAATTATGGTAAGGGAGCAATGGTGGAAACAACTAAAAAGAAAACTTAACAAGTAACCAGTGTTTCCTGGGGAGGAGATCTAAACTAACTTTGATTATCTAGGGGAGAGTATAATTGGTACTAGAGGAGAGCAGTTAAAGATAGATGCACTTAGGAACTGCACTAGGAAGAGCTTTTTAACAAGTAAAACTCTGAAAATGAGAACCATCTGCTAAGTTCTCTGATGCTGTTAGTGTTTGTTAAGAAGCTGGATGAGCCTTCCGCAAGGATATTACAGAAAGGATTGGGTTGAATTAGCATCTAAAATGACTTCGAACCCCAAGATTCTGTAATTCAATAATCATAGATCAGAATTTTAAAGCTTTTTACAAAAAGGCCATTGCAAGCTTACAACATGATGCTTACGGCAGCAAACACAACATCCATACCAGAATAGTTCCAAGTGTTCATTGCTTTGTACTTCTTTTCTGAATTTTGTTTGAAATCACTGTCATTGGTAAGCTCTGAAGGGATTTTAGTAAGACTAGGTCAGTCACCAGAATGTTGCATACGGTACAGGTATCCTCTGCTTTTTGAAAGTTCATGTTATGCCACTTTGCTTTCATAAAGACCAACGTTAGTACCCGCTTTTGCTAAGCAAAAGGAATCCGAAAATTTTCCCTTTTACAAAAAGTCAAAAAGCAAAAATAGTGTTTCTTCAACGTTTGACTACAAGCCGTTGTAGAAGTAGCATATAGTCAGCCCACCTAGAGTGGCGCCCCCAAGCGCCTTCCCCAGGAACTACACGCAGCTCCTCCGCAGTGAGCCGCAGTGGCTTTGAACTGTGTCTGAGCATCTGCGCCCTGTCTCCATTTATTTTGGGCAGCCCTTACTGAAGTGTGTCTGAAAGTATCCGAAAAGCCTAAGAGAGTTTATTATTTTTTTTCTGAAGTCTGGGAATTCTCAGAAATGTTTTCATATAAATTAATGATTATTACATCTTCTTTATATGCCAGTTCAGCTCATGAACGTTTTCAGAGGAATGCTGTATTTTTGCATAGCTAGGAAAGCATGGGTTTAGAGGCCCATTGCTTAGACTCTCCTTTTGGAGTGAGGATGCTTAATGAATGGAAAACTCGAGGAAGTTAAACTGGTTTCTCAACGTTCCTGGATTTGCTCATGATTTCTGAAACTTTTCTCATCCATTATACTCCATTTGCATATCATACATATCATTTGCATAGCATGCTGCCTTTGAAACTGGTTCTATTTATAAATGGGCTTTCATACATCACTCTAGTTTAACAAATTTTAAATAACAGCAAAAACAGCATTTAAACAAAATTTCCTATCTAAATTTCTTGAGAATCATCACCTTTTTAAGCGTCTTAACATACATGTCTAACTTATTTTCCTGAATAGTAACTATCTCTTGTTTGAGCTGTGTTCCTTTAAAATTGTATGCCATTTCTGGTGGCTCATGGACACCTCCAATTGCTATCAAATATGGCTATATATATATATATATATATATATATATATATATATCAGTTCCATAAAAATATCTAGGTGGTTCTAACATCTTGTTAGAGAATTTGTAAATTCCTCTCTTTTTCCCTAGCCATTAATGGTTCTTTTTAAGCAAAAGTTTTGTTAGCTCAGTAGGGAGAGAGAATGAATCACAAAGTCAAGTCCTGAAAATGAGTGCTGGTTGGAAGACCTTCCTGATGCTGTGTCCAGTGTCGGAAAACCCTTCCCAGTCTCAGCTTTAATCTCTTCAGAAACATCTAAGCATTGAGATAACAGTTAATGTCAAGGCTCTCAGTCTTCATCTGGATCCCAGTAATGTATCAAAAGGAGTTACACCCATGACTACCTTTTTTTGTTATCCTTTGATTAATGGATTATTTAGATTGTCATTACTTAATATCACCTGTTTTCCTAGTTATAATTCTTACTGTATGTCCGTTCTGGTTGAGAAAAGTTTATGAATAGAGACTATTTGTCCTCTTGTTTTAAATACATAATTTTATTTTAACAAATAGATATTTATTACTTTATGCCTTATTATTTTACATATGACTTTATCAAACTTCAATTTTTAGTCTGGCAGGAATAATTATATATTGTTAATGCTGACCTATTTTTCAAGTGCAATTAAAGATATTTTTGAGGATTACTTCTTTTCAGATCAGTATTTGTTTTTACCCCCACATAAATTTTAATATTACTGCAGGTATATGTGTAGTCTTAAGGAATCCTTCTTAATTTATTTTTAAAATTACCTAAAAATTTCAGCTAATATTGAAAGTATGCTATTATTATGGCTAATATAAATCTTAAATGGTGCACAGTATTTTAAATTAATACACTAGTAACCCATTAAATGACATTTGTAGGAAATATTAACACTTAAAATCTCATTATAGATTTTTACATGTTTGAGCTCTATAAAATTTTTGCAAATTGAAACATTTGAATGACTAAAAGCAGGTACTTTAGTAATACACGTCTCTAATTACCTTCAAATTCATCTATATAGAATTTCACAAAGTAGGTCATAAGCACCTGTATTATAATTTTGTGAAATGAAGTTGCCTTGTATATAATAAATTACAAAGCATTTAGAAAGACTCAAAATGCATAGGTGTTTTACTGTATAACCCAATGTTTTGTAGAATTTGGTATAACGTTGGTATAATGTTAAAATGTTTTGGGTTTCTGCCAAGAGAAATTAGTTACTAGAAATGCTGGAAGAAATTTATTCCAACCTGGTCCTATAGCATAGACCCTGAGGGCACTGTTAGAGCAATAAAGAACAATAAAAAATCAAGAACTAGTTAGAAAAACCATACAAATCAGAGTAGTAATTTTATGCTAAAGAGACAAAAACCATCCTTAGGAGCCAGTTTTCCCAGAACAAAAATCAAGCTAGTCTTTTTTCTATCTTCATTTAATAAATTTATTTCCTAAATAAATCAAAAGTGAATGAACTTTTAGCAATAGAGTCGGGTTTTAAAAAGATATTCTTCCACAGGATGTGTAAAAAGAGGACAATTCAGAATTTTTGTGCTTTATGATTTGCAATCAAATTTGAAAATGACATAAAGAAATGTAAACATCTAATTAGTGGGTATAATGAAAATAAACTCAAAACTACACAACTCAAGATTCTGAACTGTGCTAACCAAAACAGTGTCAGGTGTGGCTCCATAAATTTTAATTTTAATTGATCAGATAAAATTAAAAATTTATTTCCTTCATTGCATTAGGCACATTTCAAGTGCTCAGTAGCTAAATATGACCAGTGACTATTGTGTTGGACAGCACAGTAATAAATCATTTCATCATCACAGAAAATTCTATTGAAGAGATACTTCCCCTAAGCAGAAACATGTATGGCCCAACTGGTCCTTTTATTCCTTTTTTTCCTCTTTCAATTTTTATTTAATCAGAAAAACAATACATTCCAAACAGTCATTCTCTGTTTCTTTTGGAAAAAATAAGGGAGAGGGGTCAGAGGGTGCCTGGATGGCTCAGTGGGTTAGGGGCTAGACTCTTGATTTCAGCTCAGGTCATGAACTCAGGGTCCGGAGATCCAGCTCTGCATAGGGCTCCATTCTGTGTGGAGCCACCCTAAGATTCTCTCTCTCTCCCTCTGCCCCTCTTTTGCATGTTCTCTCTCTCTCTCTCAAAAAAAAAAAAAAAAAGTTTATTTTTGCTAATGACAACCATTACTGACAAAAACTGACCAGTTCTTTAAAAAAAAAAAACCTAAAACTTTAGTATTTGACAAGCCACTACCATTTTTGCAAACTAGCATTTTAGTAGAAGAATCGTTTGACACTAGATCGTTGAAATTGTAAGGCAATAAATCATTAGTACAAAATGTATATGTGCACTGAGATGGGTAGTTCAGTTATTGAGAATGGACTTGGAACTCTGTAGTCTGGCCTGCCCTAGATCCCACTGCTGTTTAGAGGAAGAGTTTCACATGGTCAAGTGGGAAGAGAGAGAGCCAAAAAATCATCCTGCAGGTTGGTCTTGCTGGGATGTTCTCGGGCTCGTGACTCAGGAGAGCAACTGAACCAGAAAATGGGTTGGAGTTAGGGTCAGAGGGACAGGAAAAATGTTAAACCATGTAAATTCCAACCTTCAGAAACCAATTCCGTGAAAACCACAGTGACTCAGCAGGAAAAATGCGTATTTGAAGAAGTATCTCTAAATTGGAGACTCTCGAACTCTGCATTCGATTAAGTCCACTTAAGAAGAAAACACCCTCATTTTGTGTGGGTCTGTTATCTTCAAATGATTAAAATGATATCATTACCACTTATAAATTTTATATCTCTCTTAAAGATTACATTTAAAAAACCCACTTAAATGATACCATGCTGCCATAAAAGGCAGTTTCTCCTCTCACTGAAATAATATTCCCCTAGGGTCAGATTTACATCTCATTGCAATGCCATGGGAGAGTTAGGCTCCAAGAAAGCAAAGAGAATCCTCATAGAGTTACATAGGATGAAATTTGGCTCAGACATTATTTTTTAGATGGAAACTGATAAACAGAATAAAAGTTAAAATATACAGAAATGGGGATCCAAGGTAACAATGCCAAAAGAAAGGAGCCTTTTGTTGTTGTTGTTTCCAGGTTGTTTTTGTCTCCCTTTCCCTGGGCTATTTTGACCAGTTTCCCCCTGGTCTCCTTTATGCTTGTGCTATTAGGGCCCGTTACTATGAAAAACTAGGAATTCAAGTAAAAATAAAATGATTCCTTGTCCTATTTATCTTCCCTAATGATGAGCTCTGAGTTGCATTACTCTCTGTGTCTCAAACTATGACCTAAAAGACCAGACTCTTGGCTGGAATTATTCCTTGGGACATGCTAACCATGGGACAGCAAGTACACAAACTGCCCCATCTACCCTTCTCAAGAGACATCAGCCTGTGTTGTGATAGCCTTATCTTCAGAAAACCAGGTCTCATGCTTATTAGAATTGTGAAATAAAGTCCAAGATATGCATGTTTCAAGTGCAGAAATGATAAATTTCATTGTTGTTCTTTTTTTCCTATGATTCCTTTTGTGTTTTTATTGTCTTTGCTTGATCTTTGTTTTCTTGGTATCATAAACTATTCTAGTATATTTTTGTGGCAATTTCAAGAAGGGATTAACTGTGGTCTATTGTACCTATTATTTCAAATAGTCTCTAACAGCTCTTTGTAATGTAAAAAATCCAGACTGTGGAGTTCTCTCTCATTTTCAGAAAAACATAATTTACTTTCTAGTTGCATGTAGTGTTTCTCTATTACATATTCTGGGTTGCTCCGAGATTACTTTTTGGTTGATATTATTTGGATGAAATTCAATTCTACAACCATAAACCATCATGCAGAATGGGGGAAATGTTATTTTATACCTGCATTAGGCATATTTTCAGATATTCCTAAAATGCTAATTGGTTATTTTAGAGACATAAAGTCAGCTAATCCCATGAAGTCTGTAAAAGAAGTTTATGTACCTCAAACATTGCTTTATTTCTGGTGCTGTGGTATCTGTGTATGGTTTCTAGTCTATGCGCTGTGGTTGATACATTTCAAAATCCCAGGTGCTTTTCTGATAAAGAAGCCCATTCTGCTATAGCTTGTAATCTGAAAAACCATACCATTGTATTCAGAGAATTTGTACCATGTTCAGGGCAGTGCTCTCAGTCCTTAAATGTCTTACTGTCTTATTTAATTAGAATAATTCCCTCTTTTAAAAAATATTTTATTTATTTATTCAACAGAGAGAGAAAGCACACAAGCAGGGGGAAACACAGAGGGAGAGGGAGAAGCAGACTCCCTGCTGAGCAGGGAGCCTGATGGCAGAGCTCGATCCCTGAACCTCAGGATCATGACCTGAGCTAAAGGCAGATGCTTAACCTACTGAGCCACCCAGGTGCCCCAGAACAATTCTCTTTTTATCCCTACTTTATAGACAAATAATTGAGCCCAGAGATGTTTAGTAACTTGGCCAGGGTCTCAAAACTAGAAAACGGTAGAACCATAATTTGGCACCAAGGAAATCTGACTTGAGAAAATCCATCATAATGAGGAGAAAAGTACATCTGGAAGCTTAAACCATCATGGGGAATAGTGAAGACATTTCTTTATTTAGTTTCTAATTACTATTTAAGTCTCATGATATACACAAGATCACAATGACTTAGTTATTTAAAGGGACTGAGAAGAACAATGTTAAACCTATTGGACACCTGCCACGTGCTCAGCATTGTGCCAGGAAGGCATTTCGGTCATCATTTTATATGACTATAAGGAAGTTTTAAAATGCTGTTTGATTTCCTATTATGCCAAAATAAGGACACTTCATTTTTAATATTCAAGTTTCTGAAACTACATCTGAAACTACTATGTTGTTAAAATATATCTGAAGGAAGAGATTATTGTAAAAAGATCAGTAAGATTAGAAACAAATGATACAATCGAAAGGTTAATTGCCCATTTTCAACATTTGTTACAATATGGAGCATATAACATATAACATTATATGTTAATATATATGTTATTATATATGTTATTATTATATGTTATATATGTTATTATTATATGTTATTATATATAAGCATATAACGTTATGGTAGTATAAATATGTTAAAAAGATGACACAGTATTTTTGAAAGGAGGAAGACATAAATCCATTATCTATCCATTCTTCCATCCATCAAAATATTCATATATCTATTTGTCCTTCCATGTATCTATTTTATTTTCATACAAGAATCTTTATAAAGAATTATGGTTTTTGTCACCTTGTGCCATTTATGTGTAATAGCTCCAAATATCTTTTTACAGATAGACTCCAATTCCTAGTAGCTAAATGGCGTCATTAAACTTTCCTTCCTCTGCTTGGTGGTTGCTCCAAGGAAAAGATGACAGAACCTCCTACCAGTTTCAAAGAAACTTGGCATCTAATTTTAGGGCAATGGGAAACCATGGAGGGGTTGAAGAAATGTGATGTGATCAAATTTGTATTCAGGGGTCTCTTGTGTGTGTGGAGGATGGTTAGTGAGATCTTTACAGTAGTCCTGGGAGAGGAACCATGAAGTTTTGCCATAGACTATGCCAGTAGGGATCAGGTAAGGGCAAGGAAGGTAGACCAGTCAAAGATGTCTCTATTTTATGGCTTGAATTACTAAGTGACTGATGATGCCTCAATTTGGGCAAAAGAATGTAAAAGAAATAGGTTCGGGAAGAAGGTGAAAAATTCAGATTGGAATATATTGAGTATTAGGGGATGGAGATAAATGCAGGTGATACACATGAGTTTTACCACTAACATGGAGGATGAGTGTAGTTTGTAAATAGAATGTTTCCCAAATGGGTGGTCACTGAAATTGAGTGGATTATGTAATCCAGGGACAATGGGTATACTTAGAACCTTAAGGAACATTGGGAGAAGGAAAGGGAGCTCTCCAATGAGAGAAAGCATAGTTGGAGAAACATAAGGGATATGTATATGGTCAAAGAATGGCATCCTCTTGACACCTCCCCTTTATATGCTTTTGTTCTGTGCTCCTGTACCATAAGCATATTTTTGTTTTAATACCCACTGCATAGTTCTGATGATATTGATGTCCTTCCTTTTACACCTATCCTTTCCCACCAGAGTGAAGGATCCTACTGAACTGGGACTAGATCTTGGGCACCACTCTATCTCATAGCACAGAAGACACATTTAGTATATAGTAAGTATTCAATAGGTTAGGCATTCCCAACACATCTGTATTCACACATGGACTCATATTCTTTTCTTTCTTGAGACTATTTTTGTCATAAGTTATAAACTCAACTTGAACTTGATAGGAATTGGTTCATGATAGGAAGAGTTGAATATTCACCTTCTGTGAATGATAGAGAAGGAACCATGCTTCAGGAACAACAGGAATCAGGAAACCAAAGGCCATCAAGACATTTTTATCTTTCATTTTTGGCTGCATTCTCTCTCCAGAGGACTTTTTTTTTTTTCTCCTTTTTTAAACATACTGGGAAGCTGCTGGGTAAATGCTGGTAACTCTTACATTTTACATTTTATAGCTTCAAAGACTAGACAGAAATTGATCTGAGACTTTCACTTGTTGCAAGTCCAAATATCCTGGGGCATGTTTTATTGGCCTAGCTGAGATGAGGTGACCATCTTTGTGCCCAGGGGGTCAATTAAATTTTTACAAAATCTGTCCTCACTGAAACCATGACAATAAGGGCAAATTCCTCTCAAATGGGTGGTCTACTAAGGAGGAGTCTAAACCTATTTAAGGGTTAGGTAACAAGAGAACTCCAGCAGGGTCTTGATTACCTGGAAATCTTGAGAATCATGGAAACAGCTCATTATGTGAAGCAGAATCGTTGAGTATTAAAAGTATAGTCTTGGCGGAGATCTCATCTTCAGCGCTACTTGGTACTAGCTCCACGGACTAGGACTGGAATTATTCTATTTGGATGAGGGTTTTTCCTCAAATGTAATATGCAGATAACTACTGTTGGTTTGTTGTAAAGATAAAGTAAGAAAATGTGATAATAATACCTACCATTTATTAACTATTTATTATGGACAAGGTACTGTGCTAAGTGGGTCATGGAATAAGTGTCAATAAAAACATATGGATAATTTTAGGTAGTGATTAATATCAAAAAGTTATTAATATCATCATAATATCACCAATGACACAGAGCATGTGTGGGTACTACAGCATAGGCCATAGTCACATGGTCAAAAATAACTTTTTAAGGGTGTGATACTTGTCCTGAAAGAGAAATGATAAAAGGGAGATGGACATGCAAAGACCAGAGGGAAGAATTTTGTAGGTAGACGAAATAGCACTGCCAAAACCCAGAATGTTAATTAATGTGAGCTTGAGAAATACAAAGAAGGCTAAATTCTAGTAAAGCTTGGGGTAGAAAGTAAGACCTGTAGGTGATGACTGGTTACATTATTAAGAATTTTAGAGGGATGATAAATAGTTTGGATTTTCATTTGTTTGTTTGTTTATGTATGCTTTGTATAATGGGCCACTGTGGGGTTTCATGCAGGGTAACGATACTATCAGATTTAGGCTTTGAGAAGATCACTCTGATGGCTAACTGAAGAATGGAGAGTAGGCAGCAAAGCAAAACAAATAAAAGACGTGATGCCTCAGACTAGGGGTTTGGGATGACAAGAAGTGGTCAGATTAAGAATACACACTGGAGCGGCACCTGGGTGGCTCAGTGGGTTAAGACTGCCTTCAGCTCAGGTCATGATCTCTGGGTCCTGAGATCAAGTCCCGTGTTAGGCTTTTTGTTTAGCGAGGAGCCTGTTCACCCCCTCTCTCTGCCTACCTCTCTACCTACTTGTGATCTCTCTCTCTCTCTCTGTCAAATAAATAAATAAATAAATCTTCAAAAAAAAAAAAAAAAAGAACATACACTGGAGGTAGTACTGATAAGTTTTGCTAACCCACTGAATGCAGGCTTGAAGGAAAGGAGAGAGTTAAGGATGATTCTTAATATTTAGCCTAAGTAACTGGAGACTGTTGGGTAAGCAAAGGAGGGAAGTACTTGGGTAGAAGAAACAAGGAATTCTGTCTTTGGTATGTTAAATATGAGCAAATCAATAGCAGCTATCAACTATCTACTTCCCAAGGATACTGCAGGGGGAAAATGAAAGTAGTTCACAGATTATATACGAATTTAAATTTAAATCAAATAAAACTTATAATGTAATTGGATTGGGATTTAAAATTTTGTGTTTTTAGCCTAGTGAATCTGTATTCTGAAAAAAAGAATAAACTATTCTTGCAAGATTTTCTGTCAATCAAATTTCAGTTCTTACAGCCCATTGGTAGCGAGGCATCAGGTAGCAAGATGATTCACAAGTCCTACAAATTCCATTTGTTTGTGGTCTCATCATCTCGGTATGACTTCATGGCTGCCTGACAGCTAGCACCTCAGGGAAGGCCTCATCTGAAAGCTGAGTAACCAGGGCCACACTGACAAGGGGACTCTCAATTCCTCTACCCTTTATCTTCAGTCTTTGGGACAATGACTGGATTTTCCCCCGATAGTGACCGAGGGCAGAGCTGGTGATCAGTGTGGGAGCGCAGTCTTTTTGTGATTTCCAGGAGTGAGAAGGATTGCCAATTACTTCTTTGCAAATGTAGCCTCATTTCATGATGTGGGAAATTGGCCAGCTTGCTTTGGCCCGTGGTCCAGTCTTTATTTTCAAGTCCTCCATTTTTGGCTTCCAGCTTTGACTCACATCTTCATGAAGGTGCCATGACCCCCAGAGACACAAGGGCAGGCTTGAACCGCAGCACCATCTGGAGACTCTGCCCCAGATCCTTCAAGTGTCTAGGAGTGACCGAGCTGTGACTTTTGTCCAGGTACTCAAGGGTGATTCAGGTCAGTGGTTTTCTGTGGAATCCAGAAGAAAGAGGTGAAGCCATGCATGCAGAACTCTGGGCTTCCCCCCTGCATTTCAGCTAGAGCAGCTCCACATTTTCTGGTTTATATTTTGGGGTTCAAAATGAGGTTACAAGGGGAACTGCTGGGGAAAAATGTTTGAAAAGTGGTGTTTGGATGAATAGATCTAAGACTTTAAAAACCAGGCTAAAACCCAATTCGATCTGTGCCTTTTCCAGAACTTTAATTCACCTCAGATATATTTTGAAGAGAAGTAAGGTCTGACCTGCAAGCCGAAGTAGAGAAAGTGTTGTCTATATATCTATACACCATTTCTCTCCACAAGCAGGAAGGGAGGAATAACACATCTTCCTCTATTTGGCTCTGAGTGTTGGCCTGGATTGTTAACATTTCTTTTGGCTCTGGTTTGGGCTAGAATCCTCGTCAAGCTCATTTGTTCTTGCAGAGAAAATATTTAGTAATTGCTGCTTTGTAGTTTACAAGTTTTTTAACCACCCTTGTTGACCTATGTGCAAGTAGTAAGAATAAGTGGAATAGTTGGGGGTTTGGGTCCCCCCCCCTTTCTTTCTTCAAGTTCCTAATAGGGCTTCAGGATCAAGACTCAGAACTCATCAAATAAACATTTTGCCTCTGGTCATCTTTGTTGGGTCAAGAAGATGGGAATCAGCGTTTGAGTTTACTAGGACGATTTGTTCTTTTTTGTGGAAAATCAGAGTGTTCAGTTAGGCCAGCAGCTCTCTTGTCCCTCTCCTTGCCTCCCCTTTCCTCCTGCAGTCTTGCCCCAGCCATTGTGTAACTGGGCTTACAAAAATTAAAATAAAAAAAAAAAGAACATGTTAACGTTTCTCAACTGCATTAATACATGGAGACTTTGTACTGCATCCAACAGTCCATCAAGTCCTTTGGGAACCGAAGTAGACAGACTCTGGCATCAACAGGCACCACGATCCGGATCCCACTAAAGGTCTACAAACAATGGATCTGTCCAAAAAGGCTATGAGGCTCTGATATCTGGACCTGCTACAGATACTACTTTCAATGTCTGGGCTGGGTCCTATCAGTTATATCTATAAGCTTTATTGAACAAGGCCACCATTAATGCGGCTCTGCTGTGTGCTTGGGGAAGCCTTTTTCTTTTCTTTTTTATTTTGTTTCATGGGGCTATGCATCTAAGGATCATTATGCCCTATCCAAGTTGCTAATGGGCTGAACTAAAGTAACCTTAAAGACACAATGGAAGTACAGCAAAACCTAATATTAATTGCTTGGACTTCAAGGAAAAAGTTTCAAAGAAGTTTCCTTTGAGTGCTCTCCTTCCAAAATGACAGCTCAATACTTCTTCCCACTTTTTCCAGGAATGCCCCCTTCCCGGGTCCACTTAGTTACTACAGGGTTTGCCCACATCCTTGTCCTTATATGACCCTAAAGCATTGGTTAGAGAGAATAGGCACAGGGGCCATCGAAGTAGCCTATCCACTAGCCACCATTGATTGATCCGAGGAAAGATACTAGATTCAAGTCTATTCACTGGGTTAAAATGATTGAACTTGAGATATATAGAAATGCAGAGAGGTTCCTCTTTTATGGCTGGGGACAGAATACTGGGGAGACATCAGTACCTATGTTTTTGTCATTTTAAGAAGCTATTTTGTATCGGGCGCCTGGGTGGCTCAGTGGGTTAAGCCGCTGCCTTCGGCTCAGGTCATGATCTCAGAGTCCTGGGATCGAGTCCCGCATCGGGCTCTCTGCTCAGCGGAGAGCCTGCTTCCCTCTCTCTCTCTGTCTGCCTCTCCATCTACTTGTGATTTCTCTCTGTCAAATAAATAAATAAAAATCTTTAAAAAAAAAAAAAAAAAAAAAAAAAAAAAAAAAAAAAGAAGCTATTTTGTATCAAGGGAGGTACAATTTGATGTTCAGGGAGTAGCAGAGATTTGGGGAAATTGAGGAGAATTGTTTCAGTTACTCTTGGAGCAGCTCCATCTTTCAGTCTCCTTGGTTTGTGAGTGTGTGCATGTGTGTGTGTGAGAGAGAGAGAGAGAAAGAGAGACAGAGACAGAGACAGAGACAGAGAAAGAGGGATTAAATACATTTCTTTCAGCCAATTAAGGTTTTGTTTCTCTAAGTTGCACCTGAAAAAGTCCTACTGAATACACTTTGTAGTACCTCTTTGGGAGAACTTCTTTCAGAGCTTTAGGATGGCTATCAGTCAGGCAATTACTACTTATTTGACTATGTAGACAGATTTTAGATGAAACATTGTAGGTAAGGAAAAGACAACATTATGAATTTTATGAAGTTTATCACTTAGTTCCATACACTTTTCCTTTAAGAAGCTCATTTGCCTGTGCATTTGACCTAGGCTCACAATACTAGAATTGATTGAAATTGATATCTTGGCATCTTTTTTCCCGGACTATATTCATCCAAAGTGCCTGAGTTAGTAAAAGAAACCTAAATCAAATAGGCTTAAACAGATAAAGCAGTTTATTTTTGCATATAACTAAAAAGTCTAGGGTATATCTCATAAGAAAAGACTCAAAATTTTTCAACTGATGTCATCAGAATTTGTTCCTCAACATGCCCCAGCTTTGTTCTCTATAATGATTTGACTCTCAAGCAGGGTCTCTTCTCCTGGTGGCAAGACAGACACAAGTAACTCTAGTCAGAAGTTCTTGTAGTCAGTGAATTTGCCCTCCAAGGGACATCTGACAATTTGTGGAGACAATTTTGGTTGTTGTAACTGAGGATGGGAGTGGGGAACGCTACTGGCATCTAGTAGGTGGAAGCTAGGAATGCGGCAAAATGTCCTCAGTACACAGCACCTCCCCCTCAACAAAATATTATTGGGCCCCAAATGCCCGAAGTGTTGGAATTTAAGAACCCCTGCTTGAGGCAGTCTATCACCGATAAAAGCTTCTTTTTCCAGAGAGTGCTAGTGAAAATTCAGGACTTATTGGTGCTCATTGGCTCAGCTTGGGTTAGATGAACACCCCTGGGGAAATCACTGTGGCCAGTGAGTTCAAGCCACATAGGCAGGTCTTGGTCTAACACACCTCTGAATACTAGGAAGGGGCCTATTTTCACCCAATTCTCACAGATTTAGAGTAGGGACAGGGGTGGTTCCTCAAAGGAAACTAAGAGTGTTCTTGTGAGAAGAAGGGTAACAAACACATGACAATGAAAAGCAACACACTTCTACTAGAGTATCCCAGCAGGTAACCCATGACCCCATTAGATCAATGCACGGGGAATATGCCAGCATGAAAACTGGAGAAGGATGCTCTAGTGATTGCCTTATTTTTTCCCTTGGTCAATATGTAGCCTCTAGACACCATGGCTCTTGGTTTGTTGGTTAACCTAGAAGAGTAATAACATCTGTGGAAGAACTTCAGTGTTAGGGATGGTAGGCCAATGGGGTAAAGTTTATGGGGTGGGCAGTAGTTTCAAGGGGACTTTTTATTGTCATTGCATCCTCTGTTTACACAAAGCTGAATCACAGCCATTGTAGTGGCTCATTGTGGTAGGCAGAATTAGAAGATTCTAACATTCCCAAGGCTGCCTGCCCTGCTATCCACACCCTGCACAATCCCTATGGATAGGATGGATTTTACTCCCCTATTTAGATTATGTTCTATACTCATAAAATAGGCAGATTATCTGGTTGAGAATAACCAGATCACACGAAGCCTTGAAAAGGAGGGGGTGTTTTCCAGTTGGTGGAAGAGAAGTCAGAGACCAAAGCATGAGAAGGATGCATGAGAAGCAATCCTGCTGACTTGAAGATGGAGAAGCCGGGAGGCAAGGGCTATATGTTACATCTAGAGAGGGCCCCTGCCTGAGAGTGAGTAAAAAATGGGGATGTCATGGGGTGCCTGGGTGGCTCAGTGGGTTGAGCCTCTGCCTTCGGCTCAAGTCATGATCTCAGGGTCCTGGGATCAAGCCCCACGTCGGGCTCTCTGCTCAGCGGGGAGCCTGCTCACTTCTCTCTCTGCCTGCCTCTCTGCCTACTTGTGATCTCTGTCTGTCAAATAAATAAAAATCTTTCAAAAAAATGGGGATGTCAGTCTGGCTAATTCAAGGTGTTGAGTTCTGCCAATAATTGTGAACTTGGAAGAGAACCTAGGGGCTCGTTTATTGCTGTCAATAAAAAAACAGCAGGATGGGCTGACCCTGATTGCAACCCAGTGAGACCCTGAGAAGAGAACCCAGCTATACCATGTCTGGATCTGGAGAAATTGTGAGATAATACCTTTTTGTTGTTTAAACAGCTAAGTTTTGGTAACTCATCATGCAATAATACAAAACTAATGTACTAACAGTATGAGCTCAAGATTGTCCATTGCCTTTGTTACTTATTGCAAGAAACGACACAAGAGGGCAGATTACTTGAAGAGAAAAGACAACAACTCATGGACACAACATAGAGAGGACAACAGCTTCTCTTCCCATCCATGATCCACCATGGATAATTATCAGCATCCTTCTAACTGCTTCATTGGCTCTTTCTCCTCACTAAACTCCAGCCACAATGAGTCAGCTTCAGCTCTCTGGATTTGCCTTACAGTCTCATACCTTTCTGCTCTGGATTAAGCTCTTTCCTCTGCCCGACTTTACCTGGTAAACTCTACTTTCCCTCCAAGGTTTGGCTCAAGTGTAATTTCCTCTGTGAAGAATTGTTTCAGTTCTCTGCCCTTGGTACAATAAATGTTTTTCATCTTTCTGTGTTTCAGATCTCCCTGGTGGATAATAAGGATCTTGACGGGAGGAGCTCTGATCAGAGCACAGGACCTAGAACACCTTGGGATAGTTAAGTCACTACAGAAGGTCATCAGCTGGGATGGCTAGGCGTTAGACTTCTTGATTATACTTGGCTTTATCATGCCTCTTGGCAGCAAAGGGTAAAAGAAGTTTATGACTCTGGTGCTATCAAGGTCTTACCATCCCAGCTGATAGCCTTCTCAGTGGTACTGCAGCTTGGATATGTGGGTGGGACAAGGACTTTTTCCCTTGCCTTCATTGAAACTGTCAATAAAATTATTTTTCCTCCCAAATTTCATAATTCCTGGGCATTAGCTTCATCACAAGGCACACAGTGTGCAAAGACCAATTTGTTGGATAAACAAAACGGCAGAACATGATTTCATAAGGCATTTCATGTGCTTGCTCACCTATTAACACAATGTTGGTGTTTACGTATTTAGAAGGTGTAGTGTATATGCTCCAGGGACTTATGGGCTGGGAGAAGGAAGATGCATCCCTGAGAAGGGCTGACAATCCTGCTTCACCCAGATATTATTGATGGGGATCCCAAGCTCTAGGCTGATGTACAAGAGGGATATTTACTCTACTTTGCTTCAGCATCTGTTGCCTATGCCTCAGACAGCAGTACCTGTGAGATGAGACTGGTCTCATTCTTGGTAGTGAAAAGAGTTGTCCACTTAGGTTGTTAATTTAATTTGCGACTTATCTCAAGTATTCTAGAAATATTTGCGATTCATTTTTTAATCTGCTAATTGATCATTCGATGTATCTTTATTAAGTGTCCTTGGTAATGAGGACAACAGGAAGGACATATCCTTGTGGAAGTGTCTTGGGGTTTACCTCGGGTAAGGAAAAGAGAGACACATAAGTTAGTATAAAGATACTATTGCAATAGCTATTACAGAAGAAGTTCCCCAGGGTTCAGAGAGATCCTACAAAGGTGTGACTGAATCAGGGAGGTGAAGGGAAGCTTCCCCGAGGAAGGAGACAGGAAGAAGCAAGAACATTCCAGGCTGATAGAAGAGCATGTGCAGAATCTTCTCAGGAGGACAAAGGTAGTGATCTCAAGGTCCTGAAAGAAGGCCGGTGTCCCTGGAGAACAGGGAAGGAGCAAGAGGGTAGAATGAGAAGGGGCCGAGAGGGGTTCTACCACATTACAGGGATTTGGCTTGATCTTGGGAGCAATGGGAAGCCTAGAAGGGTTTTAAACAAAATGGTGATCAGATTTATACTTTCCTAATACCTCCTCTGATTGCAAGGGGGGAAAATGGATTGGAGGAGGCCAGAGTAGATGCAGTAAACTAGGTAGGAGGCTACAATGGCCCCAGTAACAAATGAGGTAGAATGAACAAGACTAATGGTAGAAGAGATATATTCAAGGGGAGAGATCGGAGAAATATTTAGTATGTAGATATGTATTTTCCCAGGGAAAGCTGTTGAGAATGTTTGTGTGATAGGATGTGATCCTTGTGTGGAAAACTGACAGTATGTTATACGGAAGGGGGGAAAGGCATATTTGTCCCCCCTAAAAAGACAAAATTTAAGACATAATTAAAATAATAAAGAATAAAACATTATAAATAATAACATAATAATAATAAGGAAAAGAAATAAGACATTACATTAAGCAGAATGAGCTGAATCCTCAAGGTACAAAAACAATCCAGCCTCATGTGGCTTGTACTTAATTCTAAAACTGGAAAGTTTATTTCTTGAACTAGAAAAGTTCATAAAATGGAGACTTTGGTGTGATTCAAAGCTTTCTATAAATGTGCAACCTGAATTTAATGTGGCTGTTCACATTAATTTTTTTTTTCATATGGGACTCCTCATTTCTAAGATATTTTGAAGCATAAATGACTATTGCTATTCCTGAAAATAAAATCATTCCAGTAGATGTAAATAATTATAGTCAATGAAAAATAAGCTATTTGAAGGAGTCAGCCTCTAGTGAAAACATTCCAAGCCTAACCAGCAATTTTGTTCCTGTGTTTATCCCTGGGACTCTATTACCACACCACAGAGACACGAGTCTTCTATGTGTCTCTGTGCAGAGATTTAATTAACCATGAAGGTGCTTGATGGTGAGGAATCCTGCTTATTCATGGTGCTTTAACATCTATGAAAAGGAAATACCACGGTTTTCAGGTCTGGTCATGCAGCCATACGTTTCCATTCAGAAACACAACTAAGAGGAGGCCTATTCCTTACATAAATAAACTGAAAATACGTACTCACGAGATACCAAAACGACGGACAATTACTGTTCTTAGATTCATAGACATGACTCAAAATAGAAAGACTTCTACATATACATAAAATGAAACCAAACACTGAATAAACGAGAATACATAAAGACACTCTTCTGATGCAAATATGTTAATCAGGGAACATCTTAGAAAGCATTTGAAAAACGAAATCACAGGCTCAAGTTTGACCACGTGACTGCCATTTCAAAACAGGTGATCTAGTTTTATCCCCCAGTGAAAAGTTATTTTTCGAAAAGAATAACCCCAATTTAGGTTAACTAGAGGACTGGAAAAGAAAGACAGCAAAGCCATATGTACCTCAACCAACTGTGAAATATGAAACAAAAACTATAAATGGGAAGACTAGATTTCCAGGGCTTTCAACTTCTAAACGTGTTTGAAGAAGGCAAGGTGCCATTTTTCACATGGTGCCGTGTGTTACCTGGGGGTAATCTTTCCCAGCACTGGATCCATCGCCAGCGGCCTGAGCCAGCAGCTGCTGTTTGCAGTCATCCATTGGTCTAGACAGACAATTCTTTGGAGATTCATGGTCTTTTGATAGGTTTATCAGATTCTCACTCCCATTTTCCCTTTATCCGTTTCTATATCCTTCCGCCTCTCCTTCTTGCACATGCGATAGGACGACCCTTCCTGGCAACAATCATTCAATGCCCTAAGGTGTCCCACCGAAGCCAAGAAAGCAGCAAAGAAAAGCAAGTGGATAGTGTATTCTCCAGGCCTCCCAAATTTTCCTGTTGGGAATCATTTCTTCGTCACACACTTCTATAAAAATAACCTTCCCCTACTTCGCTCTCAGTTTCTTTAAATATTGAATAATGAGGAGAGTCGAGTGACTGAAGAAGCAATGAAATGGAGTAGCCAGAAACACACTCCCCAGATGGGCAAGCAACCTAGGTTCAAGCCCTCATTTTGTTACTGCTCAAAGGCAAGCCTAGGGAATGACTGACCTTCTTACATTCATTTTTTACCTATGAAGGGGAGAGTGATTGTTGTGAGGGTCACATTGTTGTGAGGATTATGTAAAGAAAAAAAAATACAAAACAAAAACAAAAACAAAAAACCAGACCCAAAAATTTCCCCTGTGCCATGCCTGGCATAGTTCAACCAGCCAATACATGTTAGCTGCTCTTACTAAAGGTCAGAAACACAATCATTTGAACCCCAGCAGGGAGACCCTGGGAGCATGAGCATGGCATATGAAAATCTGTATCTGTACTAAAACATATAGATATTTATTTCCTCTGGCAAGCTTTATTTTGTATGAGAACAAAAAAAAAAAAAAAAGAAAAAAGGAGTTGTGTCAATAGAGAAGATTTCTTTAAAAAAAAAAAAAAGCTGTGAGAGCTTTAATCAAATTGTGGTCAACAGTGGGGATATTTTTTGTTTATTTTCAGAGTAGGAGCACTGTGCTTTGGAAGTCCTGTCCTGCCGGATATGTGAGATATTTAAAAACCAATTCCAGAAACCAAAGCAGTATTGTTCAAGATGCATCAAGGGCTTGATCTGAGTCATACCGTCAATGTAAATAACGTACAGGCGGAAGTCACACTTTAGGGTAAGCTGAACAAAATAGAAGGAGCAAGACAAGCTAATGAAATAATTAAAATTAGTGGCAAATAACGTTGACAGCAAAAAGTCCGTTTCTGTAGACAGACCACTTAAGCTCAAAAAAGATATACACACTCCTATGTGATGGCTACAAATAAGCTTGTGATTTTCCTCCGAAAGTATTTGAGCAGGAAATAAAACCTTTTCCCAGTGGATGAAATAACAGTCCTTTCTGCCAATCTAAGCAAGGCAGATTTAAATTTTATGTGTGTCCAACTGCTTGTTCCCCCTCAGCTAATAACCTGCGTGCTGGAAACATTTCAAATGAGAGGGAGTTCACAGCCCCGAAGTCCGGCTCTGAATATATCCACCATGCATGTAAACAAGTAAACCATTATGTTTCTTATTGAGATAAAGAATACAATGATAAGTGGAGACTTTCACAAAACAAAGGGCTTCCTATTGGGAGTGTGGATAATCTTCCAGAAAACCCTGTGTTTTGGCAAATCACACCAGATTAATCTATTAAGCATCTCCTTTCATTATCAAATTTCCGCTGCCTATCACAGTGGCTGCCTTATCAAGCACCCCTTTTTCAATAGCAGCCCCATTCCTAAGATTTCAGATGCTGGCCTTCCCTACTCAGAAAACAGGTGTCCCCACTGTTTGCAGGCAGCAAAGGTCCTTGCACAGAAGCCTGGGAAAGAGCAGGGCTATCAGACCCTGTTCTACCTGAAGGAACAGGTAACAGAAAACTGTTGATTCGATGAATAGAACTTAATTGGCACACATTAGCCAGAGGTGAGTATTTTTTAGAATTAAAATTCCCTACAAATTTCCTACTGACAAGAAAAGCTTCAAAATGAAAAAAATGCAAAAGTTGTCTTGTAACAATCAAACGGACAGCTTCAAACAATGTAACTATTCTTTACCCGATTCTTTGGTAGACACAATGTTCCCGCCACTCCATTCTGAAAATTAGGTATGGTAGTTTATGACAGCTTCACACAGTTACCTTTGGGCTTAAGTTGTTGGCCGCATTGTCTGCATTTGGGAGAGGCATTTTGCGGCTCTACACAGAGCTAATATTCCAAGTCAATTAGTGTGATGTATCAGGTTTTCTGGTTCTCAGTGTCTCCACTTGCCAGCCTGTCTTCTTTTCTTACTTAATAAAACTGGGCATGTGGTTTCTGACCAGACCTTTTGTGCACGAGGGGCTGGGGTCACCCACCAACACAGGACAATGAAACGGGCTGCTAACACAAAAATTCAACTTTCAGGGTGATGTGCCAAAATTTGCATGCATAGCCACTGGTTGTTTGTTACAGATAATATCTGTAGGGTAGATGTGTGCCATGCTTATATTGCAATTTATTTGACCATGTGCCCATAATTTATTTGACCATTTGTGGTCAGTCATTTTGTTTTGTTTAGTCCATGCCAGAATTTCTTTAATTTCTTCTTGTCAAGTCAGTACCCAGCAAGTTCTTGTCTTGCTAGTCTATCTATGCCCATCTGCATTCTCCAGCAAGTAGAAAGACTTCATTCTCTGCTCTGAACTCAGCTCTTAAAAACTTGGCTGGTGTGTGCTTTACTGTTATAAAATAAAGGCATTCAGGAAGGCCACCGTCCTGACAACCGGAAGATCCCGTCTGCCTGCATCACCCCCCCACCCCACGGCAGGTCGGCTCAGAGATGGGTGCTGGCTCTGCAGGGTGGGGAGGAAGCAATTGATAAGCGCATGCCTTTGTTTCCGGCCCTCTACAGCACCAGCTTTGTTTCATCTACAGATGATTAAATGGTCTACAGGGCAATTATGAACAGGAGGAAGGAACAGCCAACTCTCTCCAGGTTTCCTCAATCAGCATGATTGAATTTCTCAAAGGCATGGAGCAGTGGCAGAAGCAGTTTCAATGACTTTTCCTGGAAAAGGTTCGGCAGCTCAGAATCGAGCCTTTCATTTAACTACTTGCTGTTTCATTTTATTATGTGCAAATTGTGGCTTAATAGATTTACAGTCACTATAAACTCTCAGTGGATAGGGTAGCCCAAGTGGCTAGTACTGTTAAAATGACTGATAAGGACCCAAGAAAAGGGATAGTTGCAAATTGCAACAGGGGTTAATAAACAGCATGCGGCGTCCTACAATATCGCAGTCAAGGAGCATTGTTTTTATTACCCCTTATAAGTGGTAGAAAAATATAAGGTATTCTGTGTGTGTGTGTGTGTGTGTGTGTGTATGGGGGGGCAGAATAATGGAAGAAGTGCTTGAGACAAGTTGAACTAATTCTCTACTATGTCACAACTGAAAGGTAAATTGCTCTTACTTACTTAAGGATACTGGTTTAGAAACTTACACAGTAGGTAAATATGTATATAAACACACAGTTTACAAAGTTTTACTTAGAAAAAAATGGTAGATATTGGAAGAATCACTTTATCTCGTGTATATAAAATAGCAGTAAAACAGAACCAAAAAAAAAAAAAAAAAAGTCCTCATAGTTGAATACCCTGGTTACTATTTCTGGGGCAGTATCTTTATCATGGGTTTTTATCAACAACGATCATGGTTAGATCAGAATTCCAATGGTTTGTCTATTACCTAATATAATGTTACTTATAGATATGTTGAAATAATCTATTATTCAAGCGGGGCTTTTGAAAATAGCTTTGCTGGGTACCTGGGTGGCTCAGTGGGTTGAGCCTCTGCCTTCAGCTCGGGTCATGATCCCAGCATCCTGGGATCAAGCCCTGCATCTGCCTCTCTGCTCAGCAGGGAGCCTGCTTCCCCCCCCCCCCCACCCCCTCTGCCTGCCTCTCTGCCTACTTGTGATCTCTGTCTGTCAAATAAATAAATACAATCTTAAAAAAGAAAAGAAAAGAAAAGAAAATAGCTTTGCTAAAGCTGCAGGTCATTTGGGCAACTGGCTTAGAAAAAGAACCCCTTACTAGATGTGCAAATACCTGCACCAAGTTCCTAAAGTACAGTAACTTGCTGTTTGAACTTGGTCTCTCTGACTTAGGCCTAACTTCAGACCTTTGGGACTCAGGGTTCTCAGCTGTTAAATGGGGTTCTATCTTCCCTGCTTGGCTTATACCATTTCAAGAACTCCAAAACAGTGACTTGCTTTGACAAATAAAAATGGCATACAAAGAGCCTACCAATGTAACAATAACACTCTGTCAAAAAGACATCCCTGGACCGGTTGCTTTGGTTGTCCAAGCTGATTAGTTGCTTGCCAATCACTAGAAGCATCTAGAAGTGTTTGGATCATGAGGCTAAAAATGTAGCCTACAAGAGAAAGAATGTAAACAAACTAATGAGATAACATCTCTAACATTATGCCTCAAGGTTTCAAGAAAATCACATCAGAAATAGCATATATTCATGATGCTGTAATGGCACGCAGCCGTCTTAAATGTGAGCAGTCAGCACTTTAAAGACTATAGTTTGAATGCTCAAATTCAGGGTGGTTAAGCCTGGACTATTTCATGACTAGGCAGAACAAAGGGAGTCCTAATTTTACCTGACTTGTCTGAAATACACACAAATCAGAAAACATTGAATAATAAAAATGCTATATGAACACTCATTGGGATAATTTCTCTAAGTATCATTTAGACTAAGATAATCTTCTTGGCCTAAGTTTTATAATAAAACCTATGGTCAAATACTAATCTTAGGAATCTGAGTTCAAGACACGGATTTAAGTGACATAATCTTTAAATATCAAAATAATTTAAAAACTTTACTACAGGGCAATTTCATCGACTAGTTTATTTTTCCTATGAGTGTTTTCCAAAGGAAATCTATTTGCTCTATCAGAGACTGAATTAAGTAATTAACAATTTATTTAGTCTGCCAATTTCTATTGCAACTTTTAGCAACATCCAAACAAGAAGAAAAAGGATGTGAAATTCAAGTCAATTAGATTCCCACCTTTTTGAAATTGGTATGACTTGAAGCAATAGAAAAAAAAGGGGAAATTTTACCTTATATACCTTATAGCAGGCAGAGGACATGAGGCCAATTTTGATAAATTTTAATTAATTAGTATGCTTATCTGAAAAAGGTTGGCATTCCGTAATTCATTTGGAAATAATAAGATGGATATGTGACATAACCCAAATGGGGCAATGAAATAATTAAAAACTTTGGGATAAAGATGTGTTAAAGCAAAAAGCAACTATATAGGAGAAGAAATAAAAAAATATTTATCAAGGAACAGACCTTATCCATAGTTCCTTTGAATTATATTCAAAATCCCCAAATGTTTTTTTAAATGTGTACATATGGCAATAAGTATTAATATCCACATATATTTTTCTTTTGTTTACAAATTTCCCATCTTCCTAAAACCAAAGGAATATATCATTATTCACTGAGTAACATCATTTGGGGAGAAAAAAAAATCTCTTTGTGATATGCCCTTGAAATAACATCTGTTTTGTATAACGTAGATAAGAGAACAGTCTTTAATTCATCCATCCACACAGCCACTTAAAGTGCAAGAATATATAAAGTATAATGTGATTTGCTGCCTTTTTGTTGTGAAACATAATATTAAAATGGTTCAGAAGCTCCTGAATGTAATTTTAAAATTGCATAGACTTCTACACTTCATTAACAAACTACAGATGTATAGATAATAAGGCTCTTTATCAGAGAATATGTTATTATGCAGCTGTTAGCACAATGCAGTGAAGGCCAGTTGCAAATCTCATCAATAGGTCTAACCATTTTCCACCACTCGAATGAAAAGTGATAATGCATAGATCTCACAGTCATTAAGAACTTTCCTTTACTCCTTTAGGATTAATTTGCGTTGACCCAGAATTTTGTATTTGCTTAACACAAGCCATGGGTTACTTTGATGTTATCTGCTTCTATAAACAGTAATATACAGTCCTCTTCTGGGCTAAAACAGCTCTTATTCCAGTGAGAATTGACGATATTAATCATTCTGAAGTCCAAGAGTGCTGATCATAAATTGTATGTGGGGCCCTCACTTAGTACCTCCCTGGACTCCCATTCATCAGCAATTCCTCTTTTCCACCTGGATATAAAGTATATAAAGAGTAATTTATCTCAGAACTGGGGTTCTGTGATCTTCTTGATGTCTAAGTGACATGAGAACCATTTTGTCAACAAATAAATATTTACTCTCCTCCCTTTTGAAATAATGGTCTCAATTATCTGCCATTTCTAAAGTCTGATTCCCTCAAGTGGCCAGAATGGAAAATGCATGTCTTGCCTTTTAAGTTGCAAGCATAGGAAATAAACTGGAACGAAGGAAGATAAAGGGACTCATTTTTCAACAATGTTAAAAATAAAAGACAGTAGTTTTAAATCATGACCGAGATATCAACACAGGCTTATTTTTACCATATATTAAGGCTAAAAATGCCAGCCTACAATTTACGAACTGTCAGGTCCAGAAAAATGTCTAGAGAGCATTATTCTTTTCTTAATGCAAACCTGCAAAGACTGCAGAAATATTTATCTTAAACAAAAATTGAACAAATAACTCAGCTCAAGATCAATACAAATCAAAAGATAACACAGAAATAAACTTCGTTACATAGATATTATTAGCAACATTTCTATTCCACCTCATCTAAATTAGCTGACAAATCTAAGAAAGTAGAGTTTGGCCTTTTTTTTTAGGGGAAAATATCTCCACAGAGTGTGGGATTAGACAACAGGAGCAATATAACCAGAAAGGATATTTAGAGGCTAGATGGGAACATTTAATTCCAGGAGGTTTCATTTCTCCATATGACCTCATTTTGTAGCTTTTGGTATTTTCCATCACATAAGTGAAAGAAGGTAAACCAATGCACACAGACCCAAACTGTTGAACTCTGGGACATTTCTGCAACACTTCTGGTTTCATCCTAAGTTTAGGTTGGATTTTTTAATTTCAGAGTTCTCCCTGTTTCTTTGTGAACATGCGGTTTTCAAATTTTGCTGGGTTCCAAACTTAGTGTGTGAGTTTATTTTATGTCAAGCACCTTAAAAATCCAATCTTTACAATGCAAATAGAAACAACAAAAACATAAATAAATCATTGCAATGAGCCAAGAAGATCTAATTTAAGAAGGTAAACCTAAAAGATTTTTGCCAGAGTATAAACAGAAAGGATTGAAAATTTCACGAACACAATCTTTATCTTCTTACTAAAACTATAAACTTCACAACATTTTCTTAAATGTGATCAAAATTTCTTTTTCAAAAGAAAAAAAACGAAAGTGGAAATATGTGATAAACTAAATTATTCTACACACTGCCATTTGGCAATCTCTCTCTCGCTCTCTTTTTTTTTTTTTTTTTTTAAGATTCTGTTTATTTATTTTAGAGAGAGATAAGGAGAGCATGAGGGGGAGGGGGCAGGGGGAAGAGCAGAGGAAGGGAGAGAGAGAATCCCAAGCCGACTCTGTTCTGAGCTGGGAGCCCGGCCAAAGGCATAATCCCACGATACTGAGATCATGCATGACCTGAGCCAAAATCAAGAGTCAGGTGCTTAACCAACTGAGGTGCCCAGGCACCCCTAGACATTTTCTTTTGGAAGATTAGTTTGCGCAGTTTAGCTCCCACAACTCAACTTTCTTAGTATTACTCTGGAATACTCTTATTAGATGGGCTGGAAGAATCTTGTTCTCACGTTAAATATGTGCCTGAGGTTACCATTTGTGAATTGCATGGTTTCTAAGTTGAATTCTGAATAGTGAATCTAGAAATAACACAGGTATTCTTATTCCTACCTAGGATTGTACGCTGTGCCCTACAGGTTGTAATCCAAATTATATGGAGGGTTTGCTAGCCAAACTGTCTCCCCTAAACAGGAGCTATGGTGTTTGATATTCCATCATTAAGGAAGACTTTTGGAATTCTTCTCTTTGACCCTGCTTTTACAAAGCATAACTCCTAAGAGGTATAACACATTCCAATAGTGTGCCCCAAGATGCCAGGATGAGAGAGAGAAGACAATACTAGAATATTGCATGGTCTCTGCATAGATCTCTTGGTCTATAGGCTCCTCCTGCCCCAGCCCCCCTGCTTCTCCAACTGCTGCCAGTCACTGTTCTACATATATCCGAATGCCTCACCCTATCTGTGATCTCTTGCCATTTGCTGCTCAGTGGCATAGACCTCCACACGTGCACACACCCCTACACCCTGCTTTGTCTTAGTGAACTTCTCAGTCTCCGTTGCTGTTCTTTACCACTTCTAACTCCTCTGCATGTGCCTACCCTTTCAGCCTTCAGTTCTCTGTCCTGCCTTTTTGCCTGTTAAGCCTCTACCTCATCCTTCAGTATTCAGTTTAAATGATGCCTTCCTGATGACATCTAAGACGTCATTCCTTTATTATTTATTCATTTATTCAACAAATATTGAGTACTTGCTATGCGCCAAGAAGAATTTTTCGGTGTGGGGATATTATAGTACACAAAAATAGGTCAGCTGAATTTTTGAGAGGCTTAAAGTGTAGTGGGAGGGGCAAGCATCCATAAAATAATTATCTGAACAAAGGGGAAGCTGGAAAAGCTGTACCTGTGTCAGTGCTATAGAAGGGAGAGGTCAGGGAAGCCTTCTCTGAACAAAAGAGTGTTCTATGCTGAGGGAGTAGCATGTACAAAGGCTGACATGGGGTGAGGGAGGAGGAACAGAGAGTAAAAATAAAACAGATTTGAGTTGGGCACTAATTTCTTAAACATAACATCAAGAGAATACAAATAAAATAAAAATAGATAAACTGGACTTAATAAAAATTAAATCCTTTTGTAGTTCAAAAGACATCATCAACAAAGTGAAATGCGAAGCCACCAAATTTACATCAGTTATATGACTTGCATCCAGAATATATAAAGAAGTCTTAAAACTCAAGAATGAAAAGATAATCCAATTAAAATGGTAAACAAGGTGAATCAATATTTCTCCAAAGAAGAGATACAAATGTTCAATAAACATATGAAAAGATGTCTAACTTCATTTTTTATTAGAGAAATGCAAGTCTAAACCACAATGAGATACCACTTTATACCTATACAGATGGCTGTAACAGGCACACAAGCAACAACAAGGATGTGGAAAGCTTGGAACCTTTATATATTGCTGGTAGGAGTATATGAAATTGTGGAAATTGTGGAACTACTTTGGAAAATAGTTTTTCATAAAAAGTTAAACATAGACTTACTATATGATCCACTATATGACATTCCTAGATATCTATCCAGAAACAGTGAAATATATGTCCCCACAAAGTCTTGTATGTGAATGTTCATAGTCACATTATTCATCATAACCCTCCCCAAATGTCCATCAACTGAGGAATGGATAAAGTGTGGTCAATCCATACAACAGAATACTATTCTAAACTAAAAGGAGACAAAGTCCTGATATATGCTTGTAACATGGATAAACCTCAAAAAAGTCCTCAGTGAATGGAGTCAGTCAAAAAAGAATGGATTTCATATGATTTTATGAAATGTCTAGAAAAGGCAAATCTATAAAGAGAGGTAGTAGATTAAGGATTGCGCAGGGCATTGGGGGTGGGGGTGGATTTAGACTGAGGAATGACTATAAATGGATATGAGGTTTCCTTTTAGGGTGACAGAAATGTTTTAAACTCAGATCATGGTGACATACTAGAATTATTTTAATTCTACACTTAAAACAGATGAAGTGTGATTTTTACGGCATATACATGATATCTCAATAAAGCTGTTCAGGAAAATCATAAGCTTGCATGGCCAGAACCCAGAGCATAAAGGACACCAAAGCTGGGTGATGCACCCTCTGGTAGGCAGTTGCACTAAGGAGCTTCATTTTTATCTTCAAAGAAGGAGAAAACTATACAAGGATTTTAATCAAGAGTGAGTAGTAGTAATGATGTGACTGGATTTGCATTCTGAAAAACAAAATTAATGTGTGCAAAAAGTTTAGAGTTAGAGGTAGATCAGGTTGACACTGTGTCTGTGTGTGTGTGCACACATGTGCGCTCACCGAGTCAGTCTGAGCGATCATATTCAGTGTGATTTATCCATTTGCCTGCATTTATTTATCAGTTTACCTTTTCTTCCTGCAGCACCATTATAAGTTCTGAACGGTAGGAATGATGCCTTACTTAACCTTGTATTTCCAGTGCCTGGCACTTGTCTGACATTCAGCAAGCTCTCAATGTTTATAAGATGAATGATGCCGAAAGAAGCAGAGGAGCACAGGAGAAATTCAACCTCAAGTCTACTACTCTGCCTATTGAGCTAGGCTGGTTATCTTCAATCAGTAGCTTTGCAAAAACAGTTTAATCTCCCATCAGAAGAATGCATCATTATCATACTGTTCACTTCACCCTATACTCCTTAGGAATCAGTATTTGGGGAAAAATAAACAAAAGTTTATAAAAGTAAAACAAAAGTTTACTGTCATATGTACATGTTTTCTCTGTGTGCCTACTGTATCTGCGCAAACACTGGCAACAAAATTCTAACTTCAGTATTTTCCAGATTTTGTGTACTTTCAGCTTGGAGTCGTAACCACATCCTTCAATAGGTTGAATGCAATTTGTCAAGTTAAACAAAATGTCGGTAAAACTGATTATGCTACCTAGACAATTGATGCATAAAGATACATGAACTATCTAGAAATACATAATATTTTTGGAGCGGGTCATATAATTGTACACTCCAATTCACTTTTACAGGAAAGAAGGAAAGAAGATGGAAAATCAAAGCTAAACCAAAACATCTCCCAGCCTATAGCCTGAAGTCCATGTTCAGCCCCATCACCTACATCTCAAACACACATCTGGTGTTTTGAAAGAGAACTCAAGTCCAGAATTATGACTAGGAGACCCTAAATGATTCTAAACAAGAAATAGAAACTCTGTTATCTAAATCTGAACAAAGGCAATAACCAACAAAAATAGCTTTTTGAAAATTAATTGGCCAGAACTATTTCCTATCATCTCACTTATTTAAAAGTCTATGTTATGTGAATTTGACAAAATTGATGCAAATTATGCAAAAGAATAAACTGGCATCAAGTGACTCCCACAGCACATTTCTCTGTTTTCTCTTCACTGTTTTCCAAGAACGTCTGCGGGTTCGTACTCCCAGAGCTCAGGGTAACATGCATTGCCTCCTTAAGTCACTGCTCGCCCTGCAGTTATTCTCTGCACAAGATTCCTGGACCTATTGGGCACAGGCAAAGCCCGAAAGACATTGTAAAGAATTTACCCAACAACCATTTCAATGAAGTGTTCTGTTTAATGTTTTTAATGTCCAAATTAACCAGTTATCTAGACTGATTGTTTCTGCATTTGTATCTAGGGAGTGACTGTCGGCAAACTTTTTGATTTGCTGTAATGAACCAGGCCCAAATCTTTATTGTTTCAGATAATAGGATCTTCTATTCCATGTATGTAGTCTGGCCTTTGCAAACCACTTCCCTGAATCTTGGAGACCTTTTTCCAATTTGCGTTTCTCATCAAGCTCTACCTACAAGAACTACCTCGTGTTCAGGGTTTAGATGGTTTTGAGCAATTTTAAAGAAGAACAGCAAATGAGGTAAAAATATGTTTCTTTCATGTTGCTATCACTCAAAAATAAAAGCAGATTTTTCTCAGACTAGAACCCTACCCACAAATCAACTTCGGGAAGCATCAAACAGTAATTTAATTGTAAAAGAAAATTTCTTAGAAAATGATACAAGCCATTATGATTGTATTGCTAAACAATTTGGAATCCATATATAACATAGAGTTTTTATAAAGTCCAGGTGCCGTTTTAAATATTTTGAGTTTAATAATTTAGGTTGTAGGTATGATGTAAACCATCTGCATCTTCCTGTTAGTAAGCAGTGAGTTTTTTGCTCACAGCTGGCCTGTACTTAAATTCTGGAAGCCAAGGAGGCAAACTAACCTGCCCAAGTGTGGTAGTCATCTTTTGTAATAGAATCTGAAATAAGAATATTTTGTGCAAAGTTGGGTAATGTGGTCGTACACTTCAATAAATATGTTTAGAATTCTGTTTAAACATCATCTTATTATGCAATTTAAACTCAAGTTATTATAGTTTAAGTCAAGAAGCTTTTAGGAAGACTCCATATTTTAGATTACAGAGGCTCAGAATTTTTTATTAGTCCTAAGAGTTCACATTTTAGCCAACCAGGGTGTTAAAAAAAAAAATCCATTAACAGATGTTGAGAGTAGTCTACCAAAACTTGGCAATATCTCTGGCTGTTTGGTAAGGCGCACTTAAGCACATTCTTGCATGAATGCTTAAAGGTGCCATTAGAATTGGTCCTAGGGCAGAGGTGACACAATGGGTCACGAAATCTTCTCTTGACTGGTGTTTTAAAGCAGGCAATTAGCAAGCTAAGACAACAGAGTCAGCACTTTCAAACATCTCATTAGTACCCAGGGACAGAGTTAGTGAAAGGGAAATTAGAATGGTACTCACCTCTGTAGCCTGAGACCACCATCAGTAAGGAGGAGACAAGTCCTTTGGAGAAGGGTAATGCTTATGAGGATGCAGTCAAGAATCATGGAGAACAGTTTAAAAGAAGAATGACCAGTGTCAGCAAACAGAGCCAGGACACTGAATCAGCATGCAGAATCAGAAGTAAGGCAAAAGTCACCAAGAACGGGAAGGTACCAGAGGCGAGGAGGCAGCGCTCAGTGTCATTCTCTACAATGTCACAGCAACCTCAGGGGTCCATCCCATTGCACCAGTCTCCTTGGTGTGCTTGGTCAGCAGATTCTCCTTCTGAGAGGTACTTATTGGTCCTTGGGGCAAATGGAATCATGGGCCAAGGAGCCGCTCTGTGATGCCAAGATCTGCGTGCCTGTGTTGTCCTGTCTTCACACAGCTTGAACCTCTGTATGCCAGACGTTGCAATTTCAGGCAGGTAAAAACAAGACTGTTCAGTAAGAGGTAATGTCTATTGGAAAGAACAATTCAGCGACTTTCTACGATGAGGAGTTCTGGGTTAATTTTAACGTGTCAGGGGAAAAAAAATGATCTAGCCATGCATGATGAAACTACTCTGACAGCTCAATGGAAGTTTAGTATGTAGTGGCTGGCAGCAACCTGAACGTGGCTGGCTGCATGAAAAGAGAGCCAGGCACACCTGTACTGCAGGAGAAGTGTGGATGCCCAAACGATAGGTCACTACTGCCCAAATACCTTAGCAGAAGACAAGACCATGGCCGTGGGGCACATGTGGTCAAGGCACCTGGTCAATGTGGAAACAACCAAGCCATTTATGAGACATGTTATATCATCACTCTATATGTACGTGCATGCACAAAGACTTTTAATGATTTTGCAATTAGGAAATACATGATAAAATTAAAGATCACTGATATCATTTAGCTCTGAAATTGTTGCAGAATAGGGAACATGTGAATCCTTAGGGGAAAAAAAAAACACTGAAGCTTTAATTTAGAAAAATAACCCAACTTACTTCAATAAGTACCCACATTTACTGAGTACCTACTATGTGCTGGGTTGATACTATAAAAAGATGTATGAGATATAGGCCTTGCCAGGATTTAGTGGGGGAAATTCCTGCATAAATAACTAATAGAAAAATATGAGAAAATGCGAGATAACTTTCAGTAGAGTTCCTTGAAAGATGCTAATAAGGTGTTGTGGAAGATGGGTTTATCTTATAATATTTTTATAAAACACTGACATTGTATCTTCTCACATGTATCACCATTGTGCTTAATGCCTCGTCTATAGTATAAATAACTGAAGCTGTTCAGCTCAGGTCAAGTCAGTCATGGTGGTTTGGAATACAGACTTTAGGGCAAATAATCAATTCAGGGTTTAGACTCAGTCATTGGAAAAGACAAACTTGATGTCGACCTTTCTCCTCTCTCTTCTCTCAAGGATATTGCCCCTTACTCAACCTCAGGAAGTTGTCTGGATGTCTGAGTGTTGCCTCTGTTTCTCTCTGGTCTCTGTGGAGAGGTGTTTCTGGCTTCTGTCCTATAGCGTCTAGCCCCATCTACCCATGGGCAGTGCCAGCATCTCCTGTTGTCTGAGCCCTGGGCTCTGAAAAGGAGGTCTAGGACTTGGCATCCACCTCTTCTCACCCTGCACTGAGCATACCCTAGCTGTGTGCATAGGGATGTAGGTGCATGAGATCTCCCTAAGCCAGGTCTAGGGTGTAGGGGACACAGGTTGGTATATTAGGGTTTCTCTCACCCTAAATATTCCATGCTTCCATGTTTTCTTTATCACAATAACCTGAGCTAGGAACAGCAAATATTGTGAGACTGCTTCCTCCCAGAATTTCAGGAGGGAAGCAGTGCAAAACAGTCTTCTGTGCTTAGCATCCTAATCTTGAACCCCATCTTGGAGATCCTCTTGTTCTTCCTAAGGTAATACCCAGAGGTGGGTGCCAAGAAGCACAGTTGCAGTCTAGGTTTTTTTTTTCTCCCTTGAACTTCAGCATCTTCCTATCAGATGTGGTAAGAGTGAGAAAAAGGCATCGTATTCAGTATGCTCTTCTATCTGATCTGGAGTAAAGACTCAAATTTAAAGAAATGTTTAGAATACAGGAAAAAGTTTTATTGTCATGAGGCAAACTCTTGCAAGTCAGAAGGTATTTCATTTTGGACTCAGGTACCTGATGGTCTAAAATTGTCTTCATGTTTTCAATGACATCTATTTTCCCTTGAAGCGATTGAGACCTACAGAGTTCTAATACATTCCCTCCAGCACATCTGTCCGGGTTGTCTCCCATTGTCTCGATTACTTTACAACCCTGTAAGTGGTAGAAATTAGATACAATATAAATGATTTTTCCTAGTAAAAATGCAAATAAATTTTGGCTGGCGGAAGCGAGATAGATGAAATTAATCACTTATTAAAGCTCACTGACTAGTTCTGCTTCTATTAGCAAATTTATTTGAGAATTTATAATGACAGATACATGGATGTGAATTTGAATTCTGCTTTATGTTGGTTATAACAGCTGTTTTCCTCATTAATTAAAAAAAGCCTCTGACATGCATTCATTTTATATTTTTTTAAATTAAATTTATTTATTTTCAGCATAACAGTATTCATTATTTTTGCACCACCCAGTGCTCCATGCATTCCGTGCCCTCTATAATACCCATCACCTGTTACCCGACCTCCCATCCCCCGCCCCTTCAAACCCCTCAGATTGTTTTTCAGAGTCCATAGTCTCTCATGGTTCACCTCCCCTTCCAATTTCCCCCAACTCCCTTCTCCTCTCTAACTCCCCATGTCCTCCATGCTATTTGTTATGTTCCACAAATAAGTGAAACCATATGATAATTGACTCTCTCTGCTTGACTTATTTCACTCAGCATAATCTCTTCCAGTCCTGTCCATGTTGCTACAAAAGTTGGGTATTCATCCTTTCTGATGGAGGCATAATACTCCATAGTGTATATGGACCACATCTTCCTTATCCATTTGTCAGTTGAAGGGCATCTTGGTTTATATTTGTATGAGAATCATGATTTTACCTTTTGAAACAATTATTCTTCAACAACTTGTTATTCTCATTTAACCAAAGAGGGAATTAAGTTTTAAAGAAACCCATCAACTTGTCCAAGGTTGGACAAATAATAATAGATAGAAGCAAAATTTGAATTCATGTACTTGACCCCAAATCCAAGCTTCTAAATTCTGTACTGCTCCATCATTAAAATATAAAGAAATCTGAAAAATATCTTAAAGGTGCCCAGTTAGTTATTCTAAAAGGAAAATTTCTGAAAGTTTCACATTGCTATTTTTTTTTTAACTGTATTTGTCAACACCACTTTTCTGCTTCTGCTGGGAGATGGCCTAAGTTTTTGCATTGTAATTTTAAGGCAAAAAAGCCATGAAACTCACTGTCATATGTGTAATTTTATAGACAGTACTCCCCTCTCCCCAAGTTAAATGATTGTCAGAAAAAAAACCTTACAGCATTTCTGTATATATTAGGGATTTTTCAAAGTAAATTTTTACACTATGCTTTATGGAAAAACCAACTATGAGTCATAGCTATGAAGAAATATCTCCAATTCCTATGCCACTTAATTAAATACTCTATATGGAGATGAGGGAAACTTTAAAATAACTTATATGGATCACTTACAATGGTCTCTGAAGAGGATTTGAGTAGAAGTATTATCTTAGATTTATTTCTGAGTGAAAATTTCTAAAAATAAAAACATCACCTATATCCATATCTGGAACAAAGAATCCTTTAAGAAAAACAGAGCAATATTTCAGCTGGGTCATTTGTCGACATTTCACAGTACAACAAATGGCACATTTATTCAACCACATTTCAAATAGATCTCTTTTGTAAAAAAATTTACAGTTACAGGTTTCAAAAAAATGTTGAACTTTACTAAACAAGCTGAACCACATGTGTCAGTTCATATTTTTAAGTGAATTTTGGAAAAATTCAAAGGGAAAATAAATGAATATCCCAAGAAACAAAATTAGTCCCAGTAAGATGTTCCTGAATGGAATTACACAATTTCTGTTTTAGAAATTCTTTTTAAAAAAACAGTGAAGTACCCTTGATCTTGGAAACATGGATTGAATAACTTTAGAGACATCAACTATATACTATGCTACCGTTTTCAGGCTGATAGGTACGGAATATTGAGGTAGACCTTGGTGATTTTGATGACTTCACAATCATTCTTCCTAGCTAAAAACAAATCCAAATTTTATTCAGGTAGCAAGAGGAGTCCCCTGATCTTGGTGAAAGCACACTCCTTAGTCCCAAGGAATAGAAGTCATGACTGGTTAGATCACACAAGTAAAATGAGTTATGGCCATTTATGTCCCTTAGCCAGTTTAGGTGTGGACATGGTGTCCAGTTTCATTAATGAGATATAAGGGAAATTAGTTGGAACTAAAAAGTCAGACCTTGCTGAGGACAGCTTTTTGTTCTCCACCCTTTTTTTTTTTTCCTGCTTGGGAAGCGGGAACAAGGTCATGCAGCCATTTTATGACCAAAAAGTAAAAAGCCAACATGCTAGACAGTAATTCAGAATGGACAGAAAGAGAATAATACGCTGATGAGGTTACTGAGTTGGCCTACCAAACTAGGAAGTGCCTACCCACCCTCCAGACTTTCTATAGGAGCGGCTTCAATGTTTGTTTGTTTATTTGTTTTTTAAGATTTTATTTATTTATTTGACAGACAGAGATCACAAGTAGGCAGAGAGGCAGGCAGAGAGAGGGTGAAGGAGAAGTAGGCTCTCTGCTCTGCAGAGATGCAGGGCTCGATCCCAGGGCCCTGGGATCATGACCTGAGCCAAAGGCAGAGACTTTAACCCACTGAGCCACCCAGGTGCCCCTGCTTCAGTGTTTTTATTGCTTAAGTTACTCTCTGTTGGGTTTTTTGTTACTTTTGTTGAAGGCATTCCTAATAAGTTTTAGTTTTTATACCTAACACATATCCACTTTTAATTTTCATGGCCTATTTTTCAATAGAGCAAGTATGATGGACCTTCAGTATCCTTGTTCATATCTTACTGAGAAAACATTTTGTACTATGAATAGAAATAGAAACACTGTGAGGATGGAACCAAATGTTACTATCTGTGTACCATTCAAGGTCAGATTCAAAGTGAACTTCACACCAAAAGATCTGTATGCCCTCTCTTCCTCTCCTTGTAGCTCTCTTAGATATGTAGGTTTCAGCGCCACCAGAATTTAGGGTCCCCACTTAAGCTACCCCCTCTAAACAGAACCTCATGGCCTGGACTCTGCCCATTATATTTTTGAAAAGTGATTACTACAGTCTGATTTATAAACATCCAATGAGCAAAAAGCACCATTTCCTTCCTCTCAAACATATTTCCCTTCTTGTCTAATGTACAAAAGTAGATTTTTACAGTTTAAGAAAACTTTATGACTATCCTTTTTATTTTTTTTTCACTTAATAAATTTGTAATTATCCATTTTCCAGTTTGCAACATTTGAGTTATTTCTGGATTTATTTTTGCCTTTCTTCTCACCATTAATATGTTTCTAACCACTGTCACTTTTACTTAAGGCCTTGATCTCTTAAAAAAAAAAAACTCACACACAAATTCTCTAGGGTGGTGCTTGATACCAAGTACACACTAGGTAGCCAATAAGAAAATGAACAAGGTGTGTTCTTGAATGCTAAAATGAAGGTATGAGCACACTACCTATGAACAAATTACCTATTTTATTTAAATAGCTATTTATCTATATGTAGATATATGTATATATATCTACATATATTTATTTTAATGCTTAATATGGATTTATAGATATAATGCCTATAAACCCAAAGGAAGAAGCCCATTGTTAGATAGCTGGCCATGGGAGACCATGGGACATTTATGTTTGTTTGAGTCCAAGTATCTTTGGGATTAGATTTAATGCTATACATGATTTTGCTGCTCTTCCAAAGGCAGATGGTTTGCTACCTTTAGTTGCTTTACTTTACCACCCATTTCCAGGTGTCTTGGTAAATGATTGTGTCCCCTAGCCACAATCTCTTTGAAGGCTCCAGGAGAAGGGAGAGTGAAGGAACAGAAGAGGAGGACTCAACTTAGTTTTGATAGTTTGATTCTGTTTGATGTGGATGATAATCTATGTCAGGATGGCAGTATATCATATAAGAGATTTGATCAGTGCTCTTTTTTTTCAAGAAGGATGTATTAGGCAGAGAAGAACAAGGAGGTAAGAAAAAGTCACCAAGATGCAGCCAGAAACAGAAATTCTCTTCTAGCTGGTCGGAAGGAGTCTTAGCTAGTGGGACCACAGTTACTTCTATAGCTAGTATTTTGGTTTCATTGGGGAGAAAGGGGTTTGTGCTGTTTCCAGTTCCAACAAGGCCACACTGCTCAACAGAGGTGAAGATTTAATGCCAGAAACACCAACAACTTTAGCAACCCACTATTTTATCTATAAAATACATTTTCAGTTTTTTCTTTCTGTTTTAGACACAGTAGCCAACATTCTGACTGACTGCTAGAATCAACATAATTTCTCAAAATTGTTTGTCTCCTAACCTACTCTCTTGTTCAGCTACCTCTCAACAATGGATTAATTCACTTTGGCTGAATTCTCATGGTCCTCTCCAGCATGATGACAACACACTATTGAAAGTTCTCTTAATTGGAGATTAAGCCCCTTTCCACTGGAAGACAACATACAAAATAAGAATCCAGGTATATTCACCTCTTGAATTTCATATCACATATTGAGGAATGCCATGTGACTTGGGTGGGGATGTGACATATTGTTGTTCTCACCCTCAAGCTCAGAGAATTTTTTCTATCATGAAACAATAACTTTATGAGGGTCTTCGGGGGAAAAATAAACTCATTTTGAGAAGTAGGGAAAAACTATCGCGGGGGAAGAGAAAGCAATGAAAGACCATGAGGAAATGTGATATTTCCAGGAATTGGGAAACGTAACTTTTGTATTTGATGTATCACAGAGATTAGAGGCCCATCTTCAGTTTCAAACCTGCTGGGTAACTCTATCATTAGCCAATAAAAGTCTCCTCAGTTACATTTTTGTAGTACATTCTCAGGGTTATAGAATTTCTCCTTGCGTTTTTTTCCCCCCAAGGCTCTACTGCCTAAGGAAGGAAGGAGTTAATGCTCTTGGCCATCAGCAAAAAAGTTACAAGCAGAGGAAAAATACATGATTGAAGAACTGAACACTTAATTACATATAGAGGTCTTGAAAGAAAGATCCCTTGAGCTAGCAGACCATAGGACAATGGGTCAGCAGTTTTAGAATCTATTTCTGAACGGCATTGACTCAGGATACTAGGAAAGTCCGATGTTTCTGTTTTTCAAAAATTTATTGCACCATCATAGCAATCATCATTTTTTAAATATAAGTGATGCTTACTGAGCACACACACTCTAGGGACTTTTTACCAGAGCAGAAAAGAATATGATTTTCATCTTCAAACAAAGGGGAAGAATATAATAATAAAAAAAAAGGAGCCATGAAAAACTGTAGCAAAGATTTGCAGTAGTGAGGGAGTGGGATAGGATATTAGAAATCTGCCTGGGGCTCCTGCAAGGGTTCTATCTTCCATGTGTGCTTTTGCATGTAGAGGGGGATATGGTTTATGGTAAGTCATTTCCAAATGCCTAGAACGCAACACACTTTGTTTGCTTTAAAGTCTAAGGCTGGTAGTATTTCCATTTTACAAAAGAAAAATCTGAGCATGGAAGAGTTTAGAAATCTTGCTAAAGCTGCTTGTCTAAGTGGCTGTAAAGTCTATATTTATGCCTATATTTGCCTCATGGACCTAACTGGTAAGTATTAACACCAACCAGTCGACTGTTGGTTTCCTGTTCTCCCGTGCTTAACTCTACTTTGTCTCTTAAATTCCAGGATTAGGTCTGGGAATATTGGGATCTTAAAGCTCTCTGATATTCACATATGCATGGCTTATATGTTCAGATAGTCTAATTAATAGGAAAGCCTCCTAGGGAAAAGGAGGTCCTCTGACTCTGTTTTTATTAGTAGAGACAATTCAAGCTGGGGACAGCTTGAGGGACCTGGGTTCCATCACCTTCTGCTGAATCTGCAAGAATGTTTCTCCCAAGCACATGGTCCCATCACTTTTTTTTTCCTTTTTTTGTTTTTTAATTTTTTAAAAGTTTATTTATTTATTTATTAGACAGAGATCACAAGTAGGCAGAGAGGCAGGCAGAGAGAGAGAGAAGCAGGCTCCCTGATGAGCAGAGAGCCCAATGCAGGGCCCGATCCCAGGACCCTGGGATCATGACCTGAGCTGAAGACAGAGGCTTTAATACACTGAGCCACCCAGATGTCCCTCCCATCACTTTTGAGCTATAAGGATCTCGTATCCAGTTTTGGGGAAGGAACTCCCTCAGAGGAATTAGGGGCCAGAAGTATGGACCCTGGTCATCATGGGGGAGCCATAATTTCAGAGAAGCTAACAGAAATTGTATATTCATTTGCAAATAGTCCATGCAAGCTAACAGTAACCTCTTCACTTTTTTTAGAATTATATTACTTCTCAAGGGGGAAAAAAAGCTAGCTGGAGAAGACAAATGTTATAAAATTGACAATTTCAAGTCATGGGGAAAATATTAGTGAGTGATAAAATGAAGAATGGCAGAACATATACACGATACAAGAATAGCAGATAATGGACCATTGTTGAAGCTGGGTGATGTGTATATGGAAGTTCATTATACTATGGTTTTTACTTTGCACATATTTGAAAATTTTATGATAAGAAGTTAAGGAAATTTGGAAAGTAATGGTAGGACTGACAAGATGGAAGATGGACTAGAGAGAGGTGATTGAAGGAAGTGTGGGAGCGTATATAATGGGGTTTCGCGTCATTCTGTTGAAGACGGATGTGACAAGAATTGCAAGTTTGGGCTTACTGCTTAAAATTATATTACAACCAGGCACAGAGTGAACATCAAAATATAAATAACAAAATTGGTGGAAGCTTGGGGAAGAGAAAATTACTATAAACCGATTTCCTCATCTGGCATAAGGAAGATTTACTCATTTCTATTGAAACTGGATTAATTAGAACAAAGAATACAACTTGTTTAAAGAGGCCCTGAACAGAAAGACTGAAAACAGAGCATATCAAAAATAGGGCTGGAGATAGAGAAAGGGGGGAAGAATAAGAAAATGTTACTCCTCCCTGATCAAGACTTCTGATAAATTGTTGAGGATATGAGAGGATGCCATGAGTCTTGGATGTGAATACAGAGGGACAGTCAGATCTACATATATATTTATGTATATATAAACATATAAACATACATATGTTTCATATATATATATGAAACAAGAAATTTGTGAAGGTTAGAAATGATAATGCATACTAATCTTTGTAGATCTCACTGTCCCTCTGTATATATATATATATAGTGACTCTTTCCTATGTATGGATTGTTAAAATCTAGAATACAACTAAAATGGAAAAGTTATGGGAAAAAAAAGTTATGGGAAACACGGATGAAATGAGATTTTTATTGGATAATAGTAACTGTCTAATAAAGCAATGAATCCTGGAATGGGGAAAAGAACAATAAAAGGTGCATTTCATGGTGCAAGTTTAGGAACTGTAATAAATAATGCTCATGGAGTTTATTGGACTTCTGCTATCATCTTAAAATGTATTTTTATTGCGGAAATATTTTAACTTCTACACCCGATTCTTAGTAAAAACAGGTCTCAAAGATAGTTCAAATGCTCTTGACAAGTTATCTGATATATTCTCAGAAATAGAGGCAGAGTTATCTTTATGTAGAATCATCTCTGAATCCTGCTCAGAATATTTCTATCTTTTCCTGGATACCCAGTTACATCACCTCTACCAAAGCCAAATGCATTGTTGTTTTTTTTTTTTCCCCCTCTTTTGAGATATTTGGATGTTCTGTTTATGCTTAAAAACTTTTGTACACTAACCACAATATGCTGATGTTGAGGATTTGGCCCTGCCTTCATTCTATTTATTTATTTTCCAGCAATCAATTTGAACTGAAGTCAGATTCCCAAGCTTGAGAGATGAGACTTTCTGCTGCCTTCTGGTTCCTGTGAGTTCTCTTGCTCAATGATGGAGAACTTGAAGGGGGGATTAGATAAGCATCATTTTGTGTGGTTTTCCCCTCTCTCTAGCTGCCCCTTTACCTCTGCCTCCCAAAGGAAAGACTTAATAAATTAATTCACATGGAGTTAAATAACGAATGATACAATGTTACACTCCCCCAAACAAGGGGATGGAGAAGAGTAGAGGTCTTTGGAGAACAAGGGACACCCTTTCATATCCACATTACAAGCTGCCAATTTTCCTTTTGGATACAATCTGCCCTGCATGTAGTACACTTGCCCCTGTTTATTCAGACCATTCAAAGCTCAGTTGAAGGTATGTCTTTAGACTCTTGCCTGACCACCGAGAGTGATTTTTCTGGTTTCAGAATTATTATAATAAGTGTGATCTGAAAATAATCCAGCTTTTGATTTTATTTAGGCTTGTATATAGGCTAGGTGTTTTGGATGCTCTTTTCTTGCCAATTAGAGTCGTGATCATGTCTCTTCCTCTCTTTGCACCTCTGAACACACCTGGAATAAAGAAATTATAGAGTGGATCAAGTTTGTCTACTTTGTTTCCTTGTTGAGACTTCACCCAACATCTGTTATCTTAGCAATATCCCCTGTCCTAAACCTTTTTGTTTCTAAATCCTTCTTCTGTCAATGTAACTTCTCTGTGTCTTTTCGCTCTAAGGATCCTATTGCCTGCTCTCTGAGAGAATGGTTAATATCTAACTAATGCTACAGAGCATGAATTCACTCATATTAAATTGCCAATTTTTATGACCTACCAAAGCAACAATTCACATAGTAGACCTGAATAGGTGAGGTCTTAGGGCCTTACCTCTCATACATGACATCTGGCGACCCAAAATTATTCTCCAGAAGAATGAATTTGTAACAGTGTAATGCAGCCTTAGCAGAATAGCAGGGGCATTAAAATAAAACTGATAGTTACTTAATCTGCTAAGACAGAAGGGCAGGCTCCTATCCTGGAAACGTATTACCTGGAGAGTAAATATTTGTTGACTTTCTTCTACTTTACACTTCATATTAATGATGTAGGCTAAAAAATGCCTGGTTGAAGCCATGCTAAATGGAAAAACCATGAATAAATGAAAGCTTACACCTGCTACCAAACATATCTCCTACACATAAAGTTTGAACTAATAGACTGACAAAAGTATAGGCATTGTGTAGAACATTGGAGAACAAGGCACTTTCATGAAATTTCAAGTGCAGGGGCACCTGGGTGGCTCAGTGGGTTAAGCCTCTGCCTTTGGCTCAGGTCATGGTCCCAGCATCGGGCTCTCTGCTCAGCAGGGAGCCTGCATCCCTTCTTCTCTCTCTGCCTGCCTCTCTGCCTACTTGTGATCTCTGTCTGTCAAATAAATAAATAAAATCTTAAAAAAAAAAAAAGAAATCTCAAGTGCATCAAATAACCACTTATAAACATTTCCTGTGTCATTTAAAATGACTCCTCTCTTTGGGGCATCAAGTAACTCATTTGTAGGTGTTTTCCTATCTGTACTAGAAGGTTAGAGTAGTTTTATATCTTATATTCCACAAAACTGTACATTCCCCAAAAGCTGTTTTATAAAGATTTCTAGGCAATGTTTCTAGGCAATGTTTCTTTATACACTTGAAAGTAAAACTCAAGTAATGTCCACATTCTATAATGGATTTGCATTTTGTCTCAATTCTTACTTTCTTTGGTCTGAATTACTAAGGTTTTATTCTATTTTATAAGAGGAAACTCCACTAGTGTTTGCAACAAATTAGATTCTATGGGTTTGTTACAGTTTCAGTTTAGGGTTTTTGAAAATAATTTGTTCATATGTAAGAGAGCTAGATGACTGAAAAATTGAAAGCCACTAAAGAAGTTTAGGAGAACAGTTTTAGAACTCTTACCGGGTCTATGCTATTTCTGACTTTAAGAGCATTGCATATACTCTACTCTCATGGCACTTTCATTTTGCCTTAATGACCTAATGCCTTCATGTCTGTATCTTCTCAGATTATCAGTGTCCTGAGAAGAAAGACCACATATTACTAAATTTTACACCTTCTGAAGCATCTAGCATAATACCTGCACGCAGTGGGTGCTCAGTTATTATTAATTGAATGCCCTTAAATTATAACACCATATAATTTCCTTGATAGAGGAGAACCTCTGAGATCATCACAACCATTTAACAGCTAGGAAACCTGGGGCCGAGAGGAGGTACATCACTGGCCCAGGCTTATACAGATGCTATTAACACAAAGAATCATAACAGGGGTAGAGCCACTAAGATCTGGCCTTGTTTTCTCGGTCTCAGAAAAAAGAAACACCCAGCAGAATCTTCCCTTTTCTTGATGGCCTAAATCAAGATGTGGCCACATTTGTAAAGGCAAGATATCATTTTTAGGGGGAGGAGGATGGTGGCTTGATTCATGATGTAACATTAACCTACTTTCCTGTTATGATGGCTCTTTCCTTCCCGCAATAAAGACCCTGGATTGTGTTCCATCCATCTGTGCCTCCAAGGAAACAGTGTTTCCATAAGAGATGGATGGTCCCTGAAAATGAAGTTTGTTGACAAGCATAGGATGTTGCAACAGACCAAATCCGACAGACCTATAAGTGAGTGTTGGCGTAAGCTTTCCAGACCCCGGCACCCCATTTCATGCCACAGCCACGCATCACCAAGCTGCGCCAGCCTAGTAGGTTGAAGCAGAAGAGACTCTAAAATAGCTCCCTATGGTTTTGAAATTATACTGCTTGCTGTTTCCTGCTATAAAATATTGTGAGGGCTAAAATATTTTCAGATGTGAGTTTTCATAATAACTTTCCCTCATCTTATTGCAAGAGAAATACAATTTTATTATAGAAAAAAAGAAAATACAGATAAGGAGGGGGAAAGTAAAATAAAAATCTGCTGCAATCCTGCCAACTGAAATAACCAAAGCTAACATTTTGGTGTGTGTGTGTACACATGGTTATGTATATTACATACATTTGTATATAACAGAACCTAAATATGTTTCCAAGATCATACATGTATTCTTTTTTAAAAAGATTTTATTTATGTATTCAACAGACAGAGATCACAAGTAGGCGAGAGGCAGGCAAGGTTGGGGGGAGGGGGAAGCAGGCTCTCCGCTGAGTAGAGAGCCCAATTCAGGGATCGATCCCAGGACCCTGGGATCATGACCTGAGCCAAAGGCAGAGGCTTAACCCACTGACCCACCCAGGTGTCCCTCATTTGAAATTTTTATATGGACTTTTCTCCAGCATGATAATGTTTCACACTGTCAAATAGCAGTTAAATGCAAACAATATGAGCACCACTGAATACAAGCTGCAGAGGCATTCAGTAGTATGTGGGATGCACCCCTGGCCTCCCTCTCTACTTGTCACAGGTCTCCTGACATGTGATGAGCATCTTGGCCTGGCCTCCATCTCTGCAGCCTCAACCTTTCTTTATTTCTCCTCTCACCAAGCTATATTCACCATATATTAAAAAAAATAATAATAGGCTTCTAACTCTGCCAGTATTTTATTGAATTATTACTTTTTTGTTGATACTCTAATTTACAAAGTTGCATAGGTTTTGAGTGATAGATACCTAATTTTAGTTTTTCTATTAGCCCTCTTATTTTTAGTACAAGTTTGCAGGATGTGGGGTTATTCAGAAATGCATATATCGTGTTATAGCCAAAGCCTTTATCTCATGCTCAGGATTCTGAGTAAAGACAGCAGAATAAAACCAGATCACTAGTAATTCCTCCCCTGACACCTTACAAAATGATCCTCCTGTATTCCCAAACAAAAGGAGAAAAACTCAACGAAAGACAATTACCAACAGGAAACTGATAAGGAAACTAATAAAATTCCATGACATAAAATTCAGAAACGAACAGAATATTTTGTTGTGGTTTCCAATATCATCCCTGTGCTTCCAAAAACGCAAGAGGGAAAGAAGATGAGACAAGAAAATCCAAAGAATTCTCTCTTATATACCCCAATATAAAAGGAAGTACAGATGGCCCAAGCTTAATGGCTCAATTCATGATTTTTTTTTTTCTTTACGATGATGTGAAAGTGATACACATTCAATAGAAACTGGACTTTGAATTTGAATTTTGACCTTTCCCTGGGCTAAGATACTCTCTTGTGATGCTAAGCAGCAGCACCCACAGGACCTAATCAGCCACACATTCATGAAGGTAAATAATAGATATATTTGCAATATTGGGTATGCATACAACCATTCTGGTTTTCATTTTCAGTATAGTATTCAATAAATTATGTTGAGATATTCAACATTTTATTATAAAATAGGCTGTGTTAGATATTTTGTCCAATTGTGGGCTCATATAAGTGTTCAGAGCACATTTAAGGCAGACTAGGCTAAGCTATAATGTTTGGTAGGTTAGATGTATTAAGTGCATTTTGACTTACCATATTTTCAACTTATGGTGGGTTTATTGGGACATAAACCCATCATAAATTGAGGAAGAGTTATATATTAAAAGGTGAAATTTTAGAAAATTAGAGGGAAAGTTTTCAGGAGTAGGAGTCCCTAGCTACTATCATCATCTACCATGTGAAGAAAATTCCATATTCAGTCATTTTTAGGAGTCCATGTTCTAAAAGGAAAGATCTAAAGCAGGAACATCATACCCAAGGAATAAGATACACCTCAGTTGGAGCTAGGGTTCATGGCAGAACTGAATCTTAACAAAGGGGAGAGCAGAGACCTTAAGTCATCTCACAAAGGTTATCCAATTAACAACAACAACAACAAAGTAATACCATAATTTGCCTGTTCACAAATGCAGTTACTTGGAGTAAGAAATAAGCAGGGATCAGCTAATGGAAAGTATGTCCAGAAGAATTTTCAACCTACATTAAACTTTAGAAGTTCTGAACTGAGCTGCCCACTTGAGATATGAAGGTAACTGGAAACATGGTAATCATGAAAATATTTTGTCTGACTCTCTCTCTACAAAGAAAGAAAAATATATGTAGGACTGCGTTGGGCCAGGAAATCTTAGTTTGTTTATTTTCTCTGTAACTGCTCTGTCCTTTTCCATAAGCACCCCAATAGGTCATAGCAGAAAAGTCAGTAAAGTGTCCTGATACAGGACGTCAAATAGACCCCCTAAGTAAATATTGTCCCTGTGCTGTAGTTGCCACAATCCTTACATCTACATGTGGTGACAATCCCACCAGGCACTGCTGTAATTTTTGATTTCAACAGCCATATTTTAAAGACCATTCAGGGAGAAAAAGCATCTATCATATTTACCCAGGTATCTACCTTTTCTGCTGATCTTTCTTTATTCCTATGTGCCATATTTCCTTGTTATCCTGAAGAATTTTTTTAGCCTTTATTTTAGGGCATCTCAACTGGTAAGATATTCTCTCAGTTTTTTTCCCCTGAGAATGTCTATCTTATCTTCATTCCTGAAGGATATGTATCTATATTTATGCTGAGCATAGAATTGTGGGTTGACAGTTTTTTTTCCAGCCATCTAAAGATATTATTCTACTGTCTTCTGGCTTCCAGCCTCTGATGAAAAATACACAATAATTCAAATAATTACTTCCTTCTCTGTAATGTATCATTTTCTGTCTGCTTCAAGATTTGTCTTTGTCTTTGGTTTTTAGCAGTTTGTTTATAATGTGACTGGGTATGCTTTTCTTTTAATTTGTCCTATTTGGGGTTTTCTGAGCTACTGCCATTTGTAAATTGATCCCTTTTACAAAATTTGGAAACTTTCTGGTAAATATTTCTTCAAATATTTTTCATCTCTACCTTTGTCCTCTCCTTCTCAGACTCTAATGACACAAACGTTAGACTTTTTGTTATTGTCCCATAGGTCCTTAGGATCTATTCACATTTTTTAATATTTTCCTTTTTTCCTGATTAGATTATCTCTATTGACCTAGCTGTAAGTTTGCTGCCTTCATTTTCTGTTATTTCCATTTCATTACTGAGTCCATCCAAAAACTATTCCGATCTCAGCTACTTTTTAAAAATTTTTTAAAATTTATTTTCATCATAACAGTATTCATTGTTTTTGTACCACACCCAGTGCTCCATGCAATAGTGCCCTCTATAATACCCACCACCTGGTACCCCAACCTCCCACCCCCTCGCCACTTCAAACCCCTCAGATTGTTTTTCAGAGTCCATAGTCAGCTATTTTTTTTAATGCTAAATTTTTTTTTTTATAAACATATATTTTTATCCCCAGGGGTACAGGTCTGTGAATCACCAGGTTTACACACTTCACAGCACTCACCAAAGCACATACCCTCCCCAATGTCCATAATCCCACCCCCTTCTCCCAATCCCCCTCCCCCCGGCAACCCTCAGTTTGTTTTGTGAGATTAAGAGTCACTTATGGTTTGTCTCCCTCCCAATTCCATCTTGTTTCATTGATTCTTCTTCTTTTATTAGGTTCTTTTTCATAGTTTCTAGTTCTTTGTTAAAGACTTCTTTCTTTCCATTCATTTCAAGAGTATTCACCTTTTTCTCACTCTTAAGGTCTTTGACAATTCCAATATTTGGGTCTTCTTTATTCTTGGGAATTTGTCAGATATTCATGGGGTTTTTGTCTGGTTGGTTGGTTTGGGCATGTAATTTTGGATTCTATACTGAGGATTTGGATATAATATTGTGAGCTTTGAGATCTGTTAAAAACCCCTGGGGAACACTGACTTGCTTCTTTGCTTGTTTTAGGAGGGAACAACCCTACTTGTGTTCAGCTCACATATTCTATTCTGCCTTCTCCAGGCAATGGTTCCAGTTAGGTTTTCAGAAACTTTGCTATGGTTCTATGGATCTGTTCTGTGTATGTGTGACTTAGTGGTTAGTCTGAGACTTGGGTGGTAGTTTTTAATCATAGTTCAGACCCTAAAGCCTTTGTTATATTTCTTTGTCAGTGCAGCTCAGGGGTAAATATGGAACTTGGATTAGTTGACAACAGGGAGGGATGCCTTTCTCCAGCTCTCCCCTTTCTGAAACTTCCCCCCCTCTTCCTGGTTTTCAGAAGTCCAATTTTTAGCTCTTTGGCTAGAAATCTGGGGTTTCTATCAGATATTTAGCCCTCAACCTTATCATATCTTCAATGCTAAGCTGTGATAGAAAGAAGAAAGAAAAATAACAGAGATGAGACCCCCCGCCTCCGTTCAGACTCCTTGGGCTCCCCATCCCAGTTCTGGTCAGAGAAATGCACTTTCTTTTAGAGATTATAGATGTCTTTCCTGCCACAATCACCTGGTAGTACAATCTCATGGCTGTGTTGCCCTCAGTAAAGAAGCAGGATAAAAAGAGAGAGAGAGACAGAGGAGATCCTCATATACATACTGTCTATCTCACAGGGTTCCCATTTCTCTATCATCTGGTTGGAAACAGGGAGGTGTTTCTTGGAGGTCTTGCTGTCCACACCTACTACTCTGATCTAAGATATCATTTGCCCCTGGGTCAAAGTCAAAATATAAAGGAGGGGGGGAAAAAACAAAACCTAGTAAACTCACTGTCACATGGTCCAAGTTTTGACTTCCCTCCCCAGTCTGCTCACTATTGTTTAGTTTTCAGAGTTCTTATATGGTTGCTTTTTATTCTGTCCAGTGCCATTAGCTGGACTCAATAATAGAGATAGGCTGCAATGGTTTTACTCCATCTTGGTTGGCACAAGAGATTTCTCATCCTCTTCATGGAAAATGCCTGGTCTATGTTCTCCATAATCTAATGTTGTAGTAGAGTCCGAGTCCTTAGATTCCCTTCTGTGTCCTTTGGATGCCTGCAAGGTAGGCCAATATGGTTCTGTGCAATAGTGTATATTGGATGCTATTGCTCTCATCTGGCATTTTAGGGACGATGTTTTGGTTCACCTCCTGGAGTCCATGGTATCCAAGTCCTATTTCATTCTATATCCTGTGATCATAAGCCTTTCCTATTATCTGCCCTTGGGTCCATGAGAGCCACAAATGTACCTTTCACCTTCATCTACCTGTCTGCCTTCAACACTTCCTCACCTTGGCTCCTGTGTCATGTCAGAACTGGCCATGTAGAGTTTATTCTAGAGGGTTCCAACTCCCCCTATATGTCCAGGGAACCAAATCACCTGCCTTAGCCTTCTTGAGAACCCCTATACCCATCTGGTTGTTACTAAAGTCCAAACTCCAACCTGTGTCTTAAGTGTGGTTCTGAGGAATGAATGGATATGCAGATAGAGAGATCTGACATCCTACTAACTCATTTGGTCTCTGTGTCCCTACTCCCCCCCCCCCCCCAAATTTCTCAGGTCTAAAATCTTGGCCTGTAGTCTTTGCCTTATTTTTTTCATCTCATTCTCAACATGCTTAAAAGGCAAGCAAAGAAACTTAGAAAATCCTTCCAACAACAACAACAACAACAAAACACAGTTAAGAACAGAAGCCACAATAAAGAACATGCATGATGTTCACATGACAAAAGCTGTGTCACAATGTCTCCAGTGTGATCCTAGATGTCATACCCAGGCAAGAGGTCATTTGAACATAAAGGAAGCAGGCAGTTTCGAGTATTTAAGAGCTCTGAGGGTATAACACTCAAGAGTTATTCATGGAAAACCTACCTGACAATAACATACATCAATTCAAAAATCAAAAAGTGAATTAAAATTAAAAACTCAGACATATAGAAGCTCATATGAATTATCAACAGTCAATACTGAGTTCTTTTAAATAAGACCAAGTAGCTGTTGGGATTATGTTGATAGGACAGAATGGGAAAATGTCATATATCTTACAAATAAAAATAAGAATGAGAACACCACAAAAACCATCTCATGATTTTTCAGTCATGAATCAACGTTGTCTAAAATTGAAATGTACACATAATAACTCCAATTTCTTCATGTATTACCAAACTCTTTTTTAACCTTAGTAGGAATGTTTGGACTCTATCTCCTAGTAAGGGAACATTTAAGATCAAAAATTTTTTCAAGTTTATTTTCTTTTACATGTCTTCTGCTAAGTAAAAACTGGTCAAAATTGTGCATATTATATAGTCTCATGTTATGCAACTATTTTGGTCAATCTGTTCCCACAGGCCACTCTTTCAGTCTTCCAGGCATATATGATATTCTCACAGAAATGTACTGTAATACAAACTACATCTGGAATTATGGCCACTTAATGTTAATGGTGGCTATTTCTGATCATGTAATTTTGGATATACTTTATTACATTACTTGAATTGTTTTTTCATGATAAATATATCTTTTTTATCCCCAAATTAAATCAATCCTCAATTTGGGAATTTTGGAAGATTCAGGGTGAGTCAAATAACATCTCATAAAAGAATTTTCCTAATTTCCATTCAGGGGGATCAGCAGTCTTTGTTAGCAGTGAGCTATTTAGCAGAGGTCGATTGGCTTATAACGAGTAAACTCTGTACCAACACAAATCACAGTTGCATTTGGTAGGTCTTACCATTAGCAATAACTTCACTGAATTTATAGACATTTAAAACAGATATGACTTTTGGCTTGTACTTTTTTGAAGGAATGTTTGAAAGAAATGTGGACACTTAGTTTTCCATTTCTAAGATCCCAGCACACATTAGGAACGCAATCAATGCCTAGTCTGTTGAACTGGAATAATGAAGGTTATTACACATTTAAAAGACATGCATATAAAAGAGAGATTTTCTTTTAAAATTTCATGTCAGAGAGCAGAACAAGGACTATGGGTGCAAATTGGCTGGAATGTAGATCTGACTCCATAAAAAGAAAAAGTTTACCCATTAGGAAATCAAATGGGCTGCTGCAGAAGTGAAATCGCCCCCACCTCAATGTGCCCAAGAGTCTGGAATGATTATCTGAAGAGCATATTGTAAAAGAAATGTCGTGCATCACAGGCTATCTCTAACTTCAGACTTGTCCCTGCTCTGAGATTTCATGATTCTGTAAACTTGAGAAGGGAGAAGGAAGGAAAGTGAGCTTTTAAATGCTGAGTTAGTAGTTTTTACTCTGCGCACTGCCTTGGTTTCCCATTGATAAAGTGAGAGGACTAATGTTAATGTAATCACTATTGATTTTCTAGTTCTAAGGTCTCCTAATCCTCTAATCTGTTATATAGGATGATTTTGTATAATCAAATTTCAGATCAATTCAACAAATACTCACTGCTTATAACTATGTAACAGGCATCATGCAAGGTACAGACTGTGGATTCATTCATCTCTTCAGGCTTTCAATCTTAGAAGAGCATATAGCTTGTTAATGAGGATGTATCCTCAACCTGGTTTTAACAGTCTTTGAAAAACAGAAACTAGTACATTCCAAAATGCACACTTTCTATTACTGGAAGGGCTCAGATATTCCGTGCTGATCAATGTCACCAAATAGTTAATTGCTTGTTGTACATTTCTTCTTGAAAACAGCATTCTAACAGGAGTGTAAAAACTTAAAAGTCACAGAAACCTCTTCAACTGCATGACTACATAGACATGAATGGTATTACATTCACATAAATAGTTATTCAAAAGTGTCCCCAAAAAACTAAACCTCAAGGAAAAAGGGTAAGTTTCCTCTTTGAAAAACTGTTGAGAAATGACATGGTGACTGATTTCAGCTTTCTACTGAAACGAATAGGTTTTAGGATTCCTTATTTTTAAAAATTAAACCAATAGTGATTATATGCAAGAAGAATCATCAAGAAGCTTCCTTTCAAATGCATTTATTTTTTGCTGTAAAGTTAATGTAAAATTTCAACTAGCCAAAATTAAGATAATGAAATTTTTTATTTACTCAAATTAGGTTTTAAGAACATCTCTGGTTTTCTCCATCCAATTCCTGTTGTTATTCACTCTGAGTACTGTTTATTGAATGCAGTCATGGGGTGGAAAGTAAACAAACCAAGAAGATGCAGGTGTGGATGTGATGAAATCTGATAAAGCCCACAGTCCTGAAGGAAAATAAACAGGAGCCATTGATTTAAATGAACTTAAATGTTGTCCATAACCCTAAGGTCATTATCCTTCCTTTCCCCTTTCCTTTATCTCCTACATATATGCATTTAGGTGACACATAAACATTTGGACTTATGGGTGAATTTGGGGCAATTACTCAGAATCTTAATAGATCTTACTCATCAACAGAAAACCCAAAATGAACAATGCCAAGGGCAATGCCTCATTAAATAATATCAATGAGCAACATTTCTTAAAGCTTGCCATCTATGATAGAATGCTGACCTATGAAGCTGTTTTGCATTACTAGTAATTTCTAAGGTGTACCTTTAAGAAAGCATTGTTACCAAATGAATTGAGACAATCCTGATCATTGCATATATGATTAAAAGAATCACAGATCAAAAAAAAATCATTTTTATAAACTTCTTATAATTGAAACCAAACTTCAATTTATAAGTTATTTATAATTACTCACTTTCTCCCACTCATCACCATTATTGTTATTTTGAAATTTCCCAAGGCCAATTTTACGTGATTTGACATGACATCTTTGAGTCAATGGTCTGGTCATAGTGTTTTTGAAAAATGCATTACTCCACATTTTAAAAAAATTGTCTTCCAATTTTAGATGACATCAGGTAGTAGTTCCTGATAAAGCTATTTTTAATTTTTTAAAAATTGTATTATTTATTTGAGAGAGACAGAACACACAAGTAGGGGGAAATGGGAGAAGCAGCACCCCCACCCCCCTCCCACAGTCAGGGAGCCCGATGCAGGACTTGATCCTGGGACCCGGGATCATGACCTGAGTGGAAGGCAAGCACTTAACCAACTGAGCCACTAAGGCACTCCTTAATTTCTATTAATATATGCATTATACTTCTCAAGTCAGCATCCCATAGAACAGTTCAGGATAGGAACAAGTGTTACAGAGTTTTCTCTAGCATGTCTGTGCACCTATAACATGGTAAGAGGAATAAAGGAGTATATAGTGTGATAAAACCTACCCTTATTTAACCATGGCTTTTCTTTGTTGTCACTTATTAATAGCTCTAAAAACAAGTTTTTAAGGAACAATATTTAGGAATGAATGAACAATATAGATACAGGAAAAGCTAACATAATACCAAAAACTAACATAACACCAAATTTATGGACATTTTTTCTCCTCCTTAAGACTCATTTCAACAGCGGCGCCTGTGTGGCTCAGTGGGTTAAGCCTCTGCCTTTAGCTCAGGTCATGATCCTAGGGTCTTGGGATTGAGCCCCACATCCGGCTCTCTGCTCAGCAGGGAGCCTGCTTCCTCCTCTCTCTCTGCCTGCCTCTCTGCCTACTTGTGATCTCTGTCTGTCAAATAAATAAATAAATAAATAAATAATCTTAAAAGAAAAAAAGACTCATTTCAACACTGTGTCACATTCTTAAATAAATATAGGAGAGAAGGGCTGGAAAGATGGGGGAGGAGGAGGACCCTAAGCTCATCTCATCCTATAGATGCAACATCATGTAAATACTATAGAAAATGATCTTAAGATTGGTAGAATGAACTCTACAGCTAAAGGTAGAGAAGAGGTCATATCAAAGATGGTAGGAAAGGCAGAGATATAATGGGGAGCTAAATAGGCTGCTGGACTGTCCACGGGACAGAGGTACCTGCAAGTTTAAGGAGGAAGAGAAACAGACTATCACAATGTGGATAGTGGAGGGGGAAGATGAATCCCCATAACATTTGGCTTTGGAAACTAAATGGGCTATAATTTCAGGAGCTCTTAAAAGCAGTGAGACTTAGAATCTGGAATTTTAAAAATCAGCAGGCTTTATTCTGAGGGAAACTGGAGGGCAACAGGAAACGGACTTCTTTTCCTTAAAACGCCCATGGAGATGTAGCATAGAAGTAGCAGTTTGAAAAATGACTGGAATATACAGGAAGAAAAGTTATCTACTAATCTTAGAATATGTCCTAGAGGGACAGAGATCCCTAGGAGACTCCTCCAGGAACAAAGAAGTTGGCAGGCACCATTTCTCACCCCCAGTTCCCAACATAAACACATGGCCACCTGCTGGAAACAGCACTACTGACCCAACATCCACTGCCTGATTTGCTTATACTGTGCCTGCTCTCCCCGACCCTTTGCCTCTGGCTTTGGTGATCTACTTCCTCCAGTCAGGCTTGCCTCAGTTCCAACACTGTAGGTATCCTCCTACAGAAGACTGGCACAAACCTTGCAAACACCTGTCTCCTGACCCACACATTTTGTGAGCCCTTGGTCCTGATGGTGGTGGGTCCCCTCTCTTGTTAAAACTGAGTGCACTGACCAAGCATACTTGGGGGGATGACTATCTTGGCAGCAGCAGCATGTCCCCTCTGAAAGAGCAAAAAATTTGTGGAAGCTATGACCCCATCACTGGGCAAAATTTGAATTTGCCCCTTTCAGTATGCTATTGACTAGAGCCCATTTATACTGGAGCCACCAGTCTGGCAGTGTGCATGCAACCCTAACAGAGACCAGTACCACTCCAAAGTGGCTCCTGCCCTGGGGACAGGGAAAGAGAACACACAGTTGGTCTGATTGCGGGCCCTACCCCCCAACAAAAGTTTCTCAGGAGACAACATAGGAAAAACACCATGAAGTTTGGTGTTCTTCAATTTCTGGAAAATGCTTAGTCTGAGTAGACCCAAGCCCAAGAAGCCCTAAACTGGTCCACTAACACCACAGGAACCAAAACCTGACTGTAACAGGCAAAGAGAGCCACTGAAGGATAAAGCAGTTCAGTCACAACAGAGGAGCACACACAGCATACAAAAGAAATACTCCTGAAGTGCCAGTTTCCAGTAAACAGGGGACCCTGTGCTATAGGACCTCTTTTTCATAAGGCTACTACTTTCAAGAGCAGGGGAAGTAGTTAACTTTCCTCACTCATAGAAATAGAAACAGAGTTAGACATAAAGAGGAGACAGAGGAATATGTCCCAAATGAAAAAACAGGACAAAAACACAGCAAGTGATCTAAGTGAAACAGAAGTAGGTAATTTAGAGGTTCCTGGGGGGCTGAGTTCATAAGCATCTGCCTTAGGCTTGGGTCATGATCCCAGGGTCCTTGGATTGAGCCCCGTATCAGGCTCCCTGCTCCACAAGGAGACTGCTTCTCCCTTTCCCTCTGCTTGCCACTCTCCCCTGCTTATTCTCTCTCTCTCCCTTTCTCTCAAATAAATAAATAAATAAAATCTTTTTAAAAAATAGAAATAGGTGATTTAATTGATAGGGAAATCAAAGTAATGATCATAAAGATATTCACTGGACTTGAGAAAAGAGTGGAGGGCTTCATTGAGACCCTTAACAAGAGATAAAAAAGAATCAGAGATGAAGAACAAAATTTAAGATACACCAGATGTAAGAAATACCAGATTAGAATAAGCAGAAGAATAAAACAGTGACCTGGAGTTAAAAATAATGGAAAGTAATCAAGCTGAGCAGATAAGAGAAAAAAAAATGCAAAATGAGCATAGACTTAGGGAATTCAGTAACATTATCAAGAGTATTAATATTTGCATTACAGAGATCCCAAGAAGAAATAGAAATAGAAAAGGGGGGCAGATAAATTTATTTGAAGAAATAATAACTGAAAACTTCCCAAATCTGGTGAAACAAACAGAAATCCAGATCCAGGAGGCATAAAAATCCCCCAATAAAATCAACCCAGGGAGGTCCTCACCAAGACATGCAGGAATTAAAATGTTAAAAGGTAGTAATGAAAAGATGATTTTAAAAGCAGTAAGAGAGGAGCCCAGGCTGACAGCGAGAGCAGGTGGGCAGGACTCAAGCTTGGGAGTACGCGAGGCAGGCAGCCCGGGCACAGACACTTTGATGAGAAATCCAGAAGAAAGAATGTGTGAAACAAAAAGATAACATCTGTGCATGGCCAACCAAATCTGAAGATTATTACAGTGAAAATGAAAGGAGGGCAAGAGAATACTTATTAGAAAGAAACTCCAGAGGAGGAGTCAAGATGGCGGAGGAGTAGCAGGCTGAGATGACATCAGGTAGCAGTTCAGCTACATAGTTATCAAACCATTCTGAACACCTATAAATCCAACAGGATATTGAAGAGAAGAATAACAGCAATTCAAGAATCAGAAAATCAACCACTTTTTGAAAGTTTTTTATTCTCTCATTCATATATTCTTATCTGGATGAAATGACAAGGCAGAAAAACTCACTACCAAAAAAAGAAGAAGAGGCAGTACCAAAGGCTAGGGACATAATCAATACAGATGTTGGTAATATGTCAGATCTAGAGTTCAGAATGATGATCCTCAAGGTGCTAGCTGGTCTCAAAAAAGGCATGAAGATATTAGAGAAACCCTGTCTGGAGAAATAAAAGCCCTTTCTGGAGAAATAAAAGAACTAAAATCTAACCGAGTTGAAATAAAAAAAAGCTATTAATGAGGTGCAAAAAAAAATGGAGGTTCTTACTGGTAGGATAAATGAGGCAGAAGAGAGAATTAGTGATATAGAAGACAAAATGATGGAGAATAAAGAAGCTGAGCAAAAGAGAGACAAACAACTACTGGACAACGAGGGGAGAAATCGAGAGATAAGTGATACCATAAGATGAAACAATATTAGAATAATTGGGATTCCAGAAGAAGAAAGAGAGAGGGGGTAGAAGGTATATCAGAGCAAATTATAGTAGAGAATTTCTCAAATATGGCAAAGGGAACAAGCATCAAAATCCAGGGGGCACAGAGAATCTCCCTCAAAATCAATAAAAATAGGTCCTCACCCCATCATCTAATAGTAAAACTTACAAGTCTTAGTGACAAAGAGAAAATCCTGAAAGCAGCCTAGGCAAAGAAGTCTGTAACATACAATGATAAAAATACTAGATTGGCAGCAGACTTATCCATAGATACTTGGCAGGCCAGAAAGAACTGGCATGATATATTCAGAGCACTAAATAAGAAAAATATGCAGCCAAGATTACTATATCCAGCTAGGTTATCATTGAAAATAGGAGAGATAAAAAGCTTCCAGGACAAACAAAAACTAAGAGTTGGTAAACACCAAACCAGCTCTACAGGAAATACTGAAAGGGCTCCTCTAAGCAAAGAGAGAGCCTAAAAGTAGTAGATCAGAAAGGAACAGAGACAAAATACAGTAAGAGTCACCTTACAGGCAATACAATGGCACTAAATTCTTATCTCTCAACAGTTACCCTAAATGTAAATGGGCTAAATTCCCCAATCAAAAGACACAGGGGATCAGAATGGATTAATAAAAAAGATCAATATACTGTCTATAAGAAACTCATTATAGACCCAAAAACACCTCCAGATTTAAAGTGAGGGGGTGGAAAACAATTTACCATGTTAATGGATATCAAAGAAAGCTGGGGTGCTAATCCTCATATCAGATAAATTAGATTTTAAGCCAAAGACTATAATAAGAGATGAGGAAGGACACTCTATCATACTTAAATGGTCAGTCTGTCCCCATAAGAAGATCTAACAATTTTATTTTTATTTTTTTTTAATTTTTAAAAAATTTTTATATATATTTTTAAAATTTATTTATTTTCAGAAAAACAGTATTCATTATTTTTTCACCACACCCAGCGCTCCATGCAATCTGTGCCCTCTATAATACCCACCACCTGGTACCCCAACCTCCCACCCCCCCGCCACTTCAAACCTCTCAGATTGTTTTTCAGAGTCCATAGTCTCTCATGATTCACCTCCCCTTCCAATTTACCCCAACTCCCTTCTCCTCTCTAACACCCCTTGTCCTCCATGCTATGTGTTATGCTCCACAAATAAGTGAAACCATATGATAATTGACTCTCTCTGCTTGACTTATTTCACTCAGCATAATCTCTTCCAGTCCCGTCCATGTTGCTACAAAAGTTGGGTATTCGTCCTTTCTGATGGAGGCATCATACTCCATAGTGTATATGGACCACATCTTCCTTATCCATTTGTCCGTTGAAGGGCATCTTGGTTCTTTCCATAGTTTGGCGACCGTGGCCATTGCTGCTATAAACACTGGGGTACAGATGAGAAGATCTAACAATTTTAAATATCTATGTCCCTAACATATGAGCAGCCACTACATAAACCAATTAATGACAAAACCAAAGAAACACATCAAAAATAGAATAACAGCATGGGACTTTAACACCCCCTCACTGAAATGGACAGATCATCTAAGCAAAAGATCAAAAAGTGAATAAAAACCTTAAGTGATGGACCAGATGGACATCACAGATATATTCAGATTTCTATTCTATCTCAAAGCAACAGAATACACATTCATCTCTAGTGCACATGGAATATCCTCCAGAATAGATAACATCCTGGGTCACAAATCAGTTCTCAACCAGTACCAAAAGATTGGGATCATTCCCTGCATATTTTCAGACCACAATGCTCTGAAGCTAGAACTCAATCACAAGAGGAAAGTTGGAAAGAACTCAAATACATGGAAGCTAAAGAGCATCCTACTAAAGAATGAATGGGTCAACCAGGAAATTAAAGAATTGAAAAAATTCATGGAAACAAATGATAATGAAATCACAACTGTTGAAAAACTGTGGGATACAGCAAAGGCAGTCCTGAGAGGAAAATATATAGCAATACAAACCTTTCTCAAGAAACAAGAAAGGTCTCAAGTATACAACCTAACCCTAAACCTAAAGGAGCTGGAGAAAGAACAGCAAAGAAAACCTAAACACAGCAGGAGAAGAGAAATAATAAAGATCAGAGCAAAAATCAATGAAATAGAAAACAAAAGAAAGGTAGAACAAATCAACAAAATTAGGATCTGGTTCTTGGAAAGAATTAACAAGATAAACCCCTGGCCAGACTTATCAAGAAGTAAAGAGAAAAGACCCAAATAAATAAAATCATGAAAGAGAGGAGAGATCACAACCAACACCAAAGAAATACAAACAACTATAAAAACATATTATGAGCTACTATACACCAGCAAATTCGGAAGAAATCTGGAAGAAATGGATGTATTCCTAGAGACATATAAACTACTACAACTGAAGCAGGATGAAATAGAAAACCTGAACAGACCCATAACCAGTAAGGAGATTGAAGCAGTCATCAAAAATCTCCCCAAAAACAAGATCCCAGGGCCAGATGGCTTCCCTGGGAATTCTACCAAGTATTTAAAGAAGAATTAATTCCTATTATCCTGAAACTGTTCCAAAAAACAGAAGTGGAGGGAAAACTTCCAAACTCATTTTATGAGGCAAGCATTACCTTGATCCCAAAACCAGACAAAGACCCTATCAAACAAGAGAATTACAGACCAATATTCTTGGTGAGCATGGATACAAAAATTCTCACCAAAATACTAGCCAATAGGATCCAACAGTCCATTAAAATGATTATTCACCATGACCAAGTGGGACTTATTCCAGGGCTGCAAGGTTGGTTCAACATCTAGAAAGCAATCAATGTGATACAATACATTAATAAAAGAACGAACAAGAACCATATGATACTCTCAATAGATGCTGAAAAAGCATTTGACAAAGTACAGCATTCTTTCTTAATCAAAACTCTTCAAAGGGTAGGGATAGAGGGTACATACCTCAATATCATCAAAGCCATCTATCAAAAGCTCACCACAAATATCATTTTCAATGGAGAAAAACTGAGAACTTTTCCACTAAGGTCAGGAACATGGCAGGGATGTCCATTATCACCACTGCCATTCAACATAGTACTAGAAGTGCTAGCTTCAGCAATCAGACAACAAAAAGAAATTAAAGGCATCCAAATCAGCAAAGAAGTCAAACTCTCACTCTTTGTAGATGACATGATACTTTATGTGGAAAACCCAAAAGACTCCACTCCAAATCTTCTAGAACTCATACAGGAATTCAGTAAAGTGTCAAGATATAAAATAAATGCACAGAAATCAGGTGCATTTCTTTTTTAAGATTTTATTTATTTATTTTACAGACAGAGATCACAAGTAGGCAGAGAGACAGGCAGAGAGAGAAGAGGAAGCAGGCTCCCTGCTGAGCAGAGAGCCCGATGTGGGGCTCGATCCCAGGACCCTGGGATCATGACCTGAGCCGAAGGCAGAGGCTTTAACCCACTGAGCCAACCAGGTGCCCCTCAGTTGCATTTCTATACACCAAGAACAAGAAGAAAGAGAAATTAAGGAGTCGATCCCATTTACAGTTACACCCCAAACCATAAGATACCTAGGAATAAACATAACCAAAGAGGCAAAAATCTGTACTCAGAAAACTATAATGTACTCATGATAGAGATTGAGGAAGACACAAAGAAATGGGAAAATATTCCTTGCTCATGGATTGGAAGAACAAATATTGTGAAAACGTCTATGCTACCTAAAGCAATCTACACATTTAATGCAATTCCTATCAAAGTACCATCCATCTTTTTCAAAGAAATGGAACAAATAATTCTAAAATTTATATGGAACCAGAAAAGACCTCGAAAAGCCAAAGGGATATTGAAAAAGAAAGCCAACGTTGGTGGCATCACAATTCCGGACTTCAAGCTCTATTACAAAGCTGTCATCATCAAGACAGCATGGTACTGGCACAAAAACAGACACATAGATCAATGGAAGAGAATAGAGAGCCCAGAAATAGACCCTCAACTCTATGGTCAACTAATCCTCGACAAGGCAGAAAAGAATGTCCAATAGAAAAAAGACAGTGTCTCCGACAAATAGTGTTGGGAAAACTGGACAGCCACATGAAGAAGAATGAAACTGGACCATTTTTTACACCACACATAAAATAGACTCAAAATGGATGAAGGACCTCAATGTGAGAAAGGAATCCATCAAAATCCTTGAGGAGAACACAGACAGCAACCTCTTTGACCTCAGTCACAGCAACTTCTTCCTAGGAACATCGCCAAAGGCAAGGGAAGCAAGGGCAAAAATGAACTATTGGGACTTCATCAATATCAAAAGCTTTTGCACAGCAAAGGAAACAGTGAACAAAACCAAAAGACAACTGACAGAATGGGAGAAGATATTTGCAAACGACATATCAGATAAAGGGCTAGTATCCAAAATCGATAAAGAACTTACCAAACTCAACACCCAAAGAACAAATAACCCAATTAAGAAATGGGTAGAGGACATGAAAAGACATTTCTGCAAAGAAGACATACAGATGGCCAACAGACACATGAAAAAGTGCTCTACATCACTCGACATCAGGGAAATATAAATCAAAAGCACAATAAGATACCACCTCACACCAGTCAGAATGGCTGAAATGAACAAGTCAGGAAATGGCAGATGCTGACAAGGATTCAGAGAAAGGGGAGCCCTCCTACACTGTTGGTGGGAATGCAAGCTGGTGCAGCCACTCTGGAAAACAGCATGGAGGTTCCTCAAAATGTTGAAAATAGAGCTACCCTGTGACTCAGCAATCGCACTACTGGGTATTTACCCTAAAGATACAAATGTAGTGATTTGAAGGGGCACGTGCACCTGAATGTTTATAGCAGCAATGTCCACAATAACCAAACTTTGGAAAGAACCTAGATGTCCATCAGCTGATGAATGGATAAAGAAGATGTGATTGATACACACACACACACAATGGAATACTATGCAGCCATCAAAAGAAGTGAAATCTTGCCATTTGCAATGACCATGGATGGAACTAGATGGTATTCTGGTGAGTGAAATAAGTCAATCAGAGAAAAACAATTATAATATGATCTCCATGATATGAGGAAGTTGAGAGGCAAAGTGGAGGGTTCAGAGAGTAGGGAAGGAAAAAATGAAACAAGATAGGATCGGGAGGGAGACAAACCCTAACAGACTCTGAATTTCACCAAACAAACTGAAGGTTGCTGGAGGAGGGCGGGTAGGGACAGGGTGGTTGGGTTATGGATATTGGGGAAGGTATGTGCTATGGTGAGTGCTGGGAAGTGTGTAAGCCTGACAATTCACAGACCCATACCCCTGGAGCTAATAAATTTTGTGTTAATTAAAAAAAAAAAGCAGTAAGAGAAAAGAACACAGTTATATACAAGAAAATCCCATAAGGCTATCAGTTAATATTTCAGCAGAAACTTTGCAGACAAGAAGAAAATGGCATGATATATTCAAAATGCTGAAAGGAAAAGATCAGTAGTCAATAGTACTCTATCTAACAAGGCTATCATTCAGAATAAAAAGAATTAAGGAATTTCCCAGACAAAAATTAAAGAAATATATGACCACTAAACTAGCCTTACAGAAAATGTTAAAGGGAACTCTTTGAATGGAGAAAAAAAAAGACCACATGTAAAAGTAAGAAAAGTAGAACACACAGAAGCAGTAAAAATTAGTTTATCTATAAATATCAGTCATAAGAGTCATAAAATAAAAGGATGTAAAGTGTGACACCATATGTCTAAAACATGGGAGGAGAGGAGTAAATAATGGGTCCAAAGTTAAGTGACCACCAACTTAATATAGAATACTATATGAAGAACATATTATATACAAATTGGATAGTAACCACAAATTAAAAACCAAAAATAGATATACAAAAAATAAAAAGAAAGGAATCCAAGTACATCACTAAAGAAAACCAACTTATTGTGAGAGAAGAGAAGGGAAGAAAGAAATACAGAAGAACTACCAAAACAACCATAAAACACATAACAAAACAGTAATAAGTACATACCAATCAATAATTCCTTTGAATGTAAATGAACCAAATTCTCCAATCAAAAGACATAAGGTGACAGATTACACACACACAAAAAAAAAACAAAAACAAAAACCAAAAAAACCAAGACCTATGTATATGCCACCTACAAGAGACTCATTTCAGACCTAAAGTCACATGCAGTCTAAGTAAGGGGATGGAGAAATATTTATCATACAAATAAATGTGAAAAGAAAACTAAAGTAGGAAGAAATAGAAAGTTTGAACACACCAATTACTAGTAATGAAATTCAACCAGTAATCAAAAAACTCCAACAAACAGAAGTACAGGAACAGAGAATTTCACAGGCATATTCTACCAAACACTTAAAGAAATTAATACTTATTTTTCTCAAACTTTTCCAAAAAATAGGGGAAAGATAAACTTCCACATTCATTCTATGAGACCAGCATTATGCTGATACCAAAACCAGATAAAGACATCACAATAAAGGAACTACAAACAAATATCTCTGATAAACATAGATGTAAAAATCTTCAACAAAATTTAGCAAACTAAGTCCAACAAAACATTAAATAAATCATTCACCACAATCAAGTAGAATTTATTCCTGGGATACAAGGATGATTCAATATTTGCAAGTCAATCAAGTGGTATATCATATCAATAAAAGACAAGGTGAAGACATATGATCTTTTCAATAGATGCAGAAAAAGCTTTTGACAATGTACAACATTCATTCATGGTAAAAACCCTCAACTAAGAAGGTGTACAGGGAACATATGTCAACATAATAGAGATCTCATATGAACAACTCACAGCTAAAATATATACCGTGGAGGGAAAAAATGTGAGTTTTTCCTCTAATGTCAGGAATAATTCAAGAATGTCCACTGTCACCATTGTGAGTAAAATTTTCACTATTTGCAGATGACATAATACCACAAATAGAAAACCTGAAAGCTTCTACCAAAAAACTGCTAGAACTAAAATAAATGAATTCAGTAAAGTTGTAGGATATAAAAATAAATCTACAGAAATCAGTTGCATTTCTATTCACACCAAATCTCTAACTTATCTCCTGTACCCAACCCCACCCTCCATTATCCCTCTCAGATATTTTTCCCTTTTATGTATTTGCAGACTCTGAAACACTGAATGATCTACCCTATGTGCATTCTCATCTATTTCACCCCCCCACCAATCTAAGGGAATTTTTCTTGGACTCATCTTCCTTTAATTACCAAGGAAAAAAGAACTGTAGATATTAGTTCCATAGGGAGATTCCCTTAAGGGAGGGGACTAACTGGGTCCTTTTATTTATTTTTTCTTATTTAGATACTCACATAAGAAAAATGAAAAATTGAAGTATTTCATCTACCCATTAACCCTACCCCTTTTTAGGAAGAGGGGGTAGTGTCAAAAGGATAGTTGTAGATAGATAGTTGTATCCCTTTTGTGTCAAAGGGATAGTTGCATTTCTAGGGCTAGGTGGAAATAGAGTTTCTTGGAACATAACCCTCTGTCTTTGAACACTAAGCTAGTTTGAGGCTATGGAGAGAAAATTAGTGTGTTTAGTCTAATCAGGGTAAATGGGAAGGGGCCAGAGCTACAGGGCGTCTTAAAGATAGCTGGGACTCAGAAGAAGCCTTCCTGAGAAATTGAACACTGCCCACATTGGCTGGTACCATCAGCCATCCCTGTAACATTTTCTTAAAAAATTGAGGAATAGGGATGGGACTCTTTCCTCAAGACACTATCTCCTCTGTCAGAAAAAAAATTTGATTTAATACAAATTTTGTTAAAACAAAAGTCTTCACTGCCATCTGCTGAAAAACTGCTGTAATAAATATATATATTTATGACATCAACAATGAGTATGGTGCCTCCTTGGTCATGGTACCTAACTGCTCAACCATGAATGGCAGCCCCCATTCTACCCTTGGAAGTATGAGGAGAGTCTCTGTGCTGTGCCTTTAGCAGTAGGCAGCACCTTGACGGTAGAACTGGGAACATAACTAATGTTTGAGAGTACATCGTGTAACGGAAGAAACAATGTTGAAAATGGAAGCAACCGAGGACCAAAGAAGAGGTCCTCATCCAATTTTCTAGAGGAAATTTCCAGATACAGTCCAAAAATTTGTGGAGGAGACATAGGGGATATTTTCTCTGATAGTAAGATAGAGAACTTTCAACTGAGAAAAGTCACTGGTGACTCGCCTATGCTTCTAAAAGAATGGGGGAGATACCACCTTGACCCAAGCAGAGTCTGCAGCCCATACCACAAGAATGTACAATGCAACAGCCTTCCATTTTTCTGCCAGTTGTTACTGAAATACTCTCTTTAGAGGGATAGGCTAATGTAATGGGGTGGCCTTTAGAATCAGATTCCTGGTTCAAATTATAGCTCCATTATTCACTACTCGCTACAAGGAGTTTATCTATTCCTCAGTTTCTTCCTCTATAAAATGAAGATAATATTATAACCTATTGTATAAGGAGGGTATGAGGATAAAATGAGGTTTTTCAAGAGGTATATAAAATGCTTAGAACATAGCCTGGCACACAGCACTCTTGACTCTTATTACTATTATCCTTGACTACCTCAATTCTAAACATTTCCATATACATTGGAAGACTGGAGCTTCCAGAAAATATAAGATAAAAAGTTAGGGGTATGGGTGGATGGCGTGGGAGAAAGAGAGGTGGAGGTAGGGGTTGGTGGTTTCTGCCTTCCTCCGTGTGTAGTCCCCACAGTATAGTGCAGAAGGAAAAGGCATAAAGAGAAAGACAGTACCATAGGTGTTATGGATTGAAATATTTCCAGTATTTGGTCATTGCTTCAGAAACTGAGACAAGAATAGTAATTGATTCTACCCAGAAGAGCATAAACGTTTTTGATAAATGCCCAAGATCAAGTCAGCATTGGTGGAAGCCAGATATTTTATCCTGCCCTCTTCTATAAAGCTGGATGGACATTTTCCCAGGACTGAAATGAACAAGGGACAAAATTGGGAAAAATCAGTATTTAGTTTTTTAGCAAAAATGACATCTCATTTTAAAATCACTGAAGAGTTGGAATAGCAATGATTTATTGAATAACTTACTAAATGGCAGGTATTGTGCCTTTGTGTGGATTATTAACACTGAATTTCCAGGACAACCTTTGAGGCTGATATTCTTATTGTCCAGTGTTACATGGGAATACTTAAGTGGAGAAGCTGGTTTAAGATTTACTAGCAGAAAATGAGAAGGGTATATAGTTTTCTATTTCCACATCAGTCAAGCCTTTATATTTTTTAACCTGTTTCTTATAAATGAGGCTTAAAGATTTCATTACTACTGCAGTTCTTATAAAATGCAACTTTTTTTCTTAGCTTTTTTATTTCCAACCAAGCTACACCTCTACCAGAAAATTTCCCAATCCCGGTCTTATTTTTGCATTTGCCAGCTTTTTCCCTACTTCAATTTCTTATGAAGCCTGGAGTACAGTTCTTTGGGCTACAAGCCAAAAAAAATATGTGCAATTTCTTTCTTTTCCTTCTTCAAACATCTCTGGAAACTAGTGAGGTTTAGTTTAAAAATTTCCTTTCCTAATTACGTTCAAATTTCTGTATTTTGCTATTTTGCCTGTATAACCTCATTAGGAAAGGGGAATTGGAAATTGATAGTCAAAATCAGCTTTTTCTTACATAATTAAGATAAAAATGAAGTTTATTATGTCGATTCCTCTATAGTATGTTGTTTTTATTAATAAATCTTTCCATTCACTAGTACTTACCTACAATTCCAAAAGATTAATTTCCTCTAAACATATTTAAAAACCAATTTTCCATTTCTACCCAATTGATCCATACAGAATCTCGTATTCAAATATCAGTTTTAATAACAGTAGAGCTAGCACTGTTCAGGTCTCTAACTTTGGGATCCTGTGTTATTCCTTCTATCATTACATGCAATTGTTATAAAATCCTGCTATCTCTTCATTCCCATCTCTTGATTTTATATTTCATGCCTACTGCCACAGATCATACTCCTGCCCATGCTCCAATCACTGCAAACCCATGCTGTGACCACGCCTGCAATCTCCTGGCTAGTCCTGCTTCTACTGCTGTTCTCCATCTCTTCTTCATACAGCCCCAGGCTCAGTCACCCTAACACATCAAGAGCAGGCATTCCATAGATGAATTGAATCTTGGCTATAGGAGAGAGGCATTCTTTTTAAAGTTAAAGTGGACAGTCTATGTACCTGTTGTCTTTATTAGATATTAGTACAGGTGAAGCTACAGGTGGCCTAAGTGGCCAGCTGGCTTTCAAGTTTTATACAAAATCTGCAGTGAGGGGATAGGAGGTCCTCGACGTTAGGACTGGGAGAGCTAGAGAGGAATGAAGTATTGGGTCAGGTTCTTGTTCCTCTGCTGGCCTTTCTAGCTCTCTCCTTCTTCTCTTTCTCTGCTACTACACACTCTCCTCTCTTGTTCTCCTCTTCAGCTTCTCTTTCTACTTCTTTCATCCTTTTTTGCAAGAAGGATATTTATTTATTTATTTGAGAGAGAGAGAGAGAGAGAGAGAGAATGCATATGTAGGAGTGGGGAAGGGGAGGGGGACAGAGGGAGAAAGGGTGAGACACAGACTTCCTGCTGAGCATGGAGCCTGACAAGGGGCTCAATCTCATGACCCTGAGACCATAAGCTTAACCGAAATCAAGAGCTGGATGCTTAAATGACTGAACCACCCAGGCACCCACCGCCCTCTCCCACTTCTTTTATTTTTTTTTTCCTTCTCTCAAACAACAGGCATTCATTCCTGTGGGGCTCTGCCAGTTGTGTCCAGCTCCAGGAGGTAAGTCTCTGTGAATGTGTCTCATTGGAATTGAGCAGTACACAACCTGAACAGCCTTATTATGCTGGTCTGTGAATAAAGTAAATTTTAACTGGTTGGATTGTTTACATTGACACATTGTAGATGATGTCAACATAGAACCGAAGACTAGGAAAGCGAACAAATTTTTCATTCCTGCAGTATGCCACATCCTATTTATTTATATTTATTGACCACCAACAGGGTGCAGGGCATCACGTTATGGGGTTGAGGATTCAACAGTGAACCAACAGACATTCTTGAGATGTCATGGAAGGAAAGAAGGCAGGAAGGAAGGAGTATAGATAGCTTATCAGACTGCAACAAGCGTCATGGAAAGCAGGGTGTGGAAGTGGGGTTGGGGGTGTATATGCTCCTGTGCTGACAGAGAGGGACTACAATTTAAATGGGACAGAGAAGGCCTCACTGAGAACACGATACCTGAGCGCTACCTGACAATAGGAGAAAGAAGGGACTTGGTTATCTGGGAGATCACCCCGAGCAGATTGAACAAGTTCAAAGGCCCCAGGCAAGCCTGACACTGGGTTGGGTAGCACGATGGTCCCTAAGTGTGACTACAAAAATGACCTCAAAAGACATGGGACTTGCTTGTTTTTTAAATATTGGTCCATGAGGTGGTGATATTCTTGCTAGCGACTTTCGTATAGTCTGGATTTTGCTACTGCTTTTTTGGGGGCTATCTTTAGTACTGTGTTGAATGCTTCAGTGGCAAATAAAAGTTTTTGGCCAAGTTGTCTGGGAGATAATGGAATAATATTGAATCTAGTGCCTCAGAGTGCTTTTCTGCACAAGAAGATCAGCAGCAGTCTTACTCACTTCCTCCGTTATTCCCATGGCAAATATTTATCAGATTGCTGCCACGTGCCTGGAAAAGCGCTATGTTTCAGGGATAGAGCAGTGAATGAAACAAAACCCTTGCTTTGCCTGGGGATCAGACAGTAAAATAATAATGACCAGAATAACAAAAATCATGGGGTGCCTGGGTGGCTCCATCAGTTAAGCAGGTGACTCTTGATTTTGGCTCAGGTCATGATCTCAGGGTCTTGGGGTAGAGTCTGAGTCCCCTCTGGGCTCCTGCTCAGCAGGGAGTCTGCTTCTCCCTCTTCCTCTGCTCCTCACTCCACTCACACACACACATAATCTCTCTCTCTCTCAAATAAATAAACAAATCTTTTTAAAACCCAATAATCATGGGTTTTTAATAGCATTAGGAAGAAAATAAACAGGATTTGTTGATAATATAAAATGGGGGGAACTTAGTGAAGGGAGTAAAGATAAGATAGTCCAAGAACCCTTCTCTAAGCCTTCTTATTTGTGCCATTTAAGCCACTAAGACATTTGTATTCAGGCATTTAAGCCACATCCTCAAAGGTAAGAAGGGTACCAGTCCTGTGAAGAAGGGAAGGGAGAATCAGGCACAGGGTCCCTGAGCAGGACTGAGCAGAGCACATCGTGGGAATGGACAGAAGTACTAGGAGAAGTACTAGGAACCAGAGCTTACTCATCCAGGGGGAGAACCTGATGAGAGGGGATTAGAAAGGTTGACCAGGAGCCCTGGACCATGCCAAACCTGCAGGACACGGAAAGGGGCTTGAATTCTATTCTCCATTTAACTGGAAGCCATTGGAAACCTCTGACCAGGGGAATCTATCCTTTTCAGGATTGCGGTCAGCACTGTATGATGGTGGGCTGGCAGTGAGCACCGGCTGGAGCAGGTTAGGAGGCTGGGTGGTGATCTGCTGGGAGGCGCTGGAGGCATGGAGAGGAGGGAAGTGGGTGTGATACAGGGGAGGGCAGAGCAGACAGGACCTCCTGATGGACTGCATATAGAGCAAGTGGGGCAAAGGGAAGGGGCAAAGGTGACTCCCCAGGTTTCTGAATAATATTGTCAGATACTAAAAGGGATAAAATTTTGAGAGAAGGGGGCAGGTTGGGGAGTTCCCTATGGATTTGCCTCAGTACACACCAACCTCAAAATGTAAGCTTCATTCAGGTCTTTGGATCATGCTTTTGCTGTAGAAAGAGGGAATAATTTGTATACAATAATTTGTATACAATAATTTGTCAGCTGGCTGGTGGCGGCTGGGTCCTCAGAGAAACTCCTGTACATGTGCCCAGACACCAGTCCCACCGGCCCAGGCGACTGGGCAAAATGGGCAGCAAGAGAGGGCGGGTAAGAAGTGGGCCCTGCCTCAAGTGTGCAGAAGTGTGATGTCTGGGGCTGAGGGTCTGCTTTCTGGTTCTGAGGCCAAATAACCCACTTAGATTTATAAGGGTCTTACAATCAAGTTTCCCTGTGAATATTGGCTCCTCCTGGAGGAGTGGGGTGCAGGGGAACCCCTCTCACATGGAGAACAGAAGCAGATATTAAGGGATTCCTCCAACAGAACTCATCTGTCCAAATCTAAAGAATCAACAAACTGCTCAGACATTGCCAGTAGCTGGGAGAAGCCACAGTGTTAAGTACAAACTCTGCTAAACAGCCCTACTTTGTGAATGGTTAGGAAATACAAACAGTGAATACCAGACCTAAATATCTGTAGGTAGATGATTACACTTAATGAAACAAATAATCCCCTGATCATCATCATCATTATTATTCAATGGAGTGGTTACTAGCATTTATTATTCACAACTGATGTTGTCATACATAAAGAAAAATGTGCTGGCTAGGACATTTTTTTTTAAATTAATTTACTCTGTCTTAATGGCTGCAACTCCTGAAGGATGGCAAAAGGGCTTGGTTTCAGTTACAAAATTATTTGTGAAGTATTAGATAAGTGTTTATGGGTTCCTGGGTGGCTCCGTGTGTTAAGCATCTGCCTTCGGCTCAGGTCATGATCTCAGGGTCCTGGGATTGAGCCCCGCATTGGGCTCTCTGCTCAGCGGGGAGCCTACTTCCTGCTCTCTCTCTGCCTACCTGTAATCTTTCTATCTGTCAAATAAATAAAAAAAGAAACCTTTAAAAAAATAAATGTTTATTAAGTTGATTATAAAAAAGCATACATGAACCTCTACATAGAATGTACATTGCATACATTAATTACTACATGTGAAATCATATGAATTACTCTTCTCCAGTATTTGGGATGCCACACTCAAGCTAACTATATTTTCTCCTAAGTACGCCTCGTCTCTAAGCATATTAAAAGAGCTTGAAGTTAAAACTTTGTGTTTTTCTATTTTGGAACACACAAACTAACTTTAAGTCAGGTAACAATGCAGGCATAGTTAGTTATGTGGCAAAAATTTTTGCTCTCATCAATAAAATCAAGACAATATTTTAAAATAATACTCGAAGACCAATGGTTCTAAATTTACCTCATGGACTGAATTCTGCAAGTGACTTTTAAGAGATGGAAAAATAGGACTTCAGGGAAATTTTGCAAGCATTTGATAGGTACTTACTGACCCTTGGGCCACCAACATGGCCATTAGGGGGCACTAACTCTAGGGAGCCCTGGGTCCACCTGGGACAAAATGGGATATAGGGAAAGGGCAACTCCTCAGTGGATCAGCTCCAGAGTGGGGTCAGAGATAAGCCCCAAAGGAGGCTGGCATTACCCATGCACAAATCTGTAGGCTGGTTTTTTTGTTTGTTTGTTTGTTTTGTTTTGTTTTTAACATTTTAAATGTAATTTCTGCTTAGTTTTTAAATGGGCATTTTTAATTCCATAATTCAAAAGCATAGAAGGACTGATAGTAGTAACCTCCCAATTCTTGCTTTCTTCTTTACTTCAGCCCAGAACAAGGAGTTTTCCCAGAAGCTCCTTGGAAAAAAGGTGTGGCCACACACTTAAAACCCAATCAGTGATCTGTGGCAGAAGTGGTGGGTAGGAATCTGAGAGGCCTTCTGGAAACAAAAGGACTTCTGTATACTTCCTTCCTCCTACTTCCCGCAAGGGGGCCTGATGGCAGGACCATGAAAATGGGTTACAACCTAAGGGGTGGAGTAGAGAGCCTGAAAGCGTCTGGATGGCTCTGACCTCATGGGACTGTAGCCTCAGCTCTGCAGTAGCTACCCTGGAATTCTTTCATTTATAATTCCTTGTTATTTTTATTTTTCTGGTCAATGCTGCCCGGCCTAACTTGAATAGTGAAAAGGCTCCCTTTCACCAAGTTCCCAAACAATGTAGTTCCATCCTTTTTGAAGATATTTTAACTGGTAATATATACAAATAGGCCGAGTGGCAGGGAGAAGCAGGCTCTCCCCTGAACAGGGAGCGCAATGTGGGGCTTGATCCCAGGAGCCTGGGATCATGACCAAAGGCAGACACTTACTGACTGATCCATCTAGGTGCCCCTAAGGTTTACCTTTTAACTCCCCCTATTGCATGTAATCAAGAGTGAGTTGCAACAGGCAGGTCCTTAGTTAATTCAATTTAGCTCGCTTATAGAGAAGTTGTAAGGATGAGTTTATAGAATTTAATCCAGTTGTATAAAAGGCATGGAATGGGTTGTGGTTTATGTGAGGTACCTACCAGAGCATAGTCCGTGGTATGATCAACATGTATTTTTTTTTTTTAAGATTTTATTTATTTATTTATTTGACAGAGAGATCACAGGTAGGCAGAGAAGCAGGTAGAGAGGAGGAAGCAGGCTCCCTGCTTAGCAAAAGAGCCTGATGCAGGGCTCAATCCCAGGGCCCTGAGATCACGATCTGAGCCAAAGGCAGAGGCTTAACCCACTGTGCCACCCAGGCGCCCCCTCGACATGTATTTTTTATCTAACCCCTTGCGGTGTGGTACTTGCTCAGATCTGGGATTTGGAACCAAGGAGCACCAGTTCTCCAGAAGTCTTGGTCACCAGGCAGGATTTCCTGCATGCAATGCCTCAGGAGAGCCAGTGTCACACTGTACAAGATCCACTTAGTTTTTTTAAGACAGGTTAGTTCTGGTCCAAATCACACTACTGAGCCAATCACTCATGGTGAGCATGGGGGGAACAGCCATGGACTGTTCATTCTCATTCCCCTGCTCTCACAAGGTCTCAGCATTCCAGTAGTCCCCGGAAAGGGCTATAAAAGAGCTTACAGTGTAGGTGGGCAGGGAGCAGGCTCAATGGTAATGACCATCATAGAAGTATTAGCACTTTCTATGGGTCAGGAACAGTTTGTGCTAAGTGTTTGTTGTATATGAACACACTGCCTTCATCGCAAGCATGGGGGTAGCACTAATTATCATCATCTCCATTTGATGGGGTACTGTGGCACAAGGAGGTTAAATCGGGATCACACATCTATAAGGGGTAGAGTTGGGGTTTGAACCTAAGCTCTGAAAACCCAGAGTCTTCCTGCTCAATCCCTGCACTATGGCTCCCATGACCTTTTCCTAGAGCCCTCTTTTGCAGCTCTCTGCCCAGATTCACTGTTGGTTTGTAAATGGCTTTGCGTCTTTGGTCTCTCTGCTAATGTCCAATAGCCAGTCTTTCTCCCCAAAACACAATGGCCTGAGGGGATGATTCATAGCTCCTTCCATTGTGCTCAGAGGTGGAAGACCCAAGAGGAAAAACCAAAATGTCCATGCAAGGCAGAGGAAAGAGAAAAAACAACCCCAGGAATGGATGGAGGAAAGAACCAGCAATGAACTGGCAAAGGAAGGAAAACAGAGCAGCAGAAAATGGAAGAGCAGAGTGGACTTCAACGTAGCTATGTTTTCAGTCCTGGAAAGAACAGCAACAGGGAGCATCGCGAGCCTGCACAATATGTAAAAACTCAAGGAGTCACTCTCCACCAGGGCCAGCGGGCCTAAGTCCCCACATGGGGATCAGGACAGTGTCTCAGTGCCCACAAAGCCCAGTAGAGGAGTGGATACCAAATCACTGCTCATTAAAAGCATGTGGAAGGGAGGAGAGAGACCTATGATAAGAACCCAGATCATCAAGAGGAAAAAACACAAGACTACACCAGAACCTAGCATCCAGAACTAGGAAACCACAGCAAATAATCCAGGGGCAGAGCTTGGGGTTATACTTAGACTCAGAGGTCCTATCAGGGTACTTTCCGAAACTGCGGGTCTCATAACTGCAACTCAAAAAGCGTTAAATTTCAGTAAAGATATATATATATAGATTTATATAGATAGATAGAGATCTTTTCAATTTACTGACCCACCAGGCTGCACACCTCGGGACTTCCTTTATATGAGATAGATATAGATCTATATCTATATCTATGTAGATCATATAAAGGATCTACATAGATATTTATATGATCTACATAGATATAGATATAGATCTATATCTATCTCATATAAAGGAAGTCCCGAGGTGTGCAGCCTGGTGGGTCAGTAAATTGAGAAGCCCCGCCAAAAGAACCCATCCTTTTCCTTCACAGCTTTGCTGTTCTGAGGCGGAACAAGAACCCAGTGTAGCATCCTAGGAATCACATTCAGAAAAACAACACCCAGAGAGACAAAAAGAAATATCCCTGCTAATGGCCTTCTTTCCTAGAGTAGAAATTTTCCTTTGAAGCTGTCCCCATGTGGACTTCCCTTTACAACTCATTGTCCACATTTGAGTCATGCACCCCCTTAATCTCACCAGACCACTTGAAAAGATGTGATTCCATTTTCCGGAGGAACAGCTCTGCATGAGAGAGCAGGAGACATAAAAACAAAATCTACCCCTTTCTAGGAAGGAAGGACCATGAAATGCAACAGACAAGTATGGAGGTGTACAGTTCCCTTAAGGATATTTGTAAACAAATGTAGATCCTGCATTTAAGTGTGTATTAAATTATAAAGTAATTTAAGATCCAATTTAACAATTATAGGGGAAGAATTCATGTCTGTGTCAAAAGTTTGTAAACTCCCGATACTTTTCCTGTGGCAGATGGATTTCTGACATTTCAGAGAAAGGGTTCAATAAGAAAGACATGGAACTGGACTGGCAATAGGTTGTAGGCAGAAAAGCTTAATAAAGGAGGTGGCAGAAGGTGGCCACTCTTGCACTCTGACAAGAACTAGCACACTTGGATGGTCAGATTCAGATTTCCCTATGAAGGATTCTGAAGGATATGGGGTGTGAAAAACACCTGCATTTATAGCACTGTCATAAAGAGACCTATCAAGAAACTGAACCAACACATTCCACGTGATAGAAATCTGTAGGATTTCAGGGCTATACATGGTTTGTGATATTTAACATAGAAAATTTTAGATACTCCTTGGATTTAGTATTACTAAAAATTAGACAGGAAAGGTTATTGCATAAATTACTAAAACATTTATTCAGTCCTCACTAGCCGTAAGACACTGTGGCAGAAAAGCACAAATCAGATGTAGATGTGGGCCTCAAGAGTATTCCCTTTTTATTAACAGTGCCTTTTAGAAAACACTAGGGCAGCCCTTCTCCTTTTTGATGTCAATTGAGGACTTATTTGTCCTTCTCCCTCATCTACTGTGAGGGTCTCACAGTGATACCGTTCTCTTCTCTGTAACCACCGCCCCCATCACCTCGGTTTCAAAGCCACCCACCCGTGGTTCAGACCCTGCCAATTTATCAAGTATGTACTTTATATTGATGCTACAACAATTCAATAAATGAAATGGATAAGGACGAAGACAAATCAAATGTCCTATCTAAATGACCAGCAAGAATGGAAGCAATGGAAAAGCATGAGCAGGTCCAAAGAAGACCGAGCCAAACCTCCTTTCTGGGACTCCTGCGTCATCCAGTGGCCCAAACAGACACAGGTGCTGTGGCAGCCTTGCAGTGCCATCAGGCTTGTGTGGCAATGCAGCTAAGTTTGGTGCTAATTTTAGGTCATGGCTTTCAAAGTTTAGGAGCCCTTCATGACTCACTAAGGGGGTAGTCCTGAGGCATAGGTTAGCAATGCCATTCTGGGCAGCCATGGGTCCTTCCCCCAGCACAGCTGAAGAATAGACTTGGATTTGTATTATTATCATTACCCGTTGACATGGACTTTCCTCGCATATGGCTGTGGACCACACCTGGAGAATCATGGATATAGGAAATCTCATTCCTTATTGAATAGAGATTTGAGAAACAGGGGAGTATTATCAGATAATATATGATCATTATTAAATCTTAACATGTGGTCGATCAGGGTTTGGAGAAGTGACATATCGAAGGGTGCTTGCTTGGATGGGGATAGAGTCCTTATCTCACCGCACAGATGCCAATGGCAGCAGTCAGGTAACTAATAAACTTAGAAGCTCCGTGATTTTTGCACTTATCTCTAAATATCTGTGGGCCTGTTTCTTTCTTTTCTTTTCTTTTCTTTTTTTTTTAAGATTTTATTTATTTGACAGAGATCACAAGTAGGCAGAGAGGCAGGTAGAGAGAGAGGGAGAAGCAGGCTCCCCACTGAGCAAAGAGCCTGATGCGGGGCTCGATCCCAGGACCCTGGGATCATGACCCGAGCCAAAGGTAGAGGCTTGGACCCACTGAGCCACCCAGATGCCCAGGCCTGTTTCTTTTTGAGCACTTATGTTTTTAGCTGAGTCACACAGTCAGGAGCTGCTTGGCATTTGCCAGGGACTTTAGAACCCTACCAATCTTTCCGACCCCTGACTAAGCCAGACAAAATAAACATAAAAATACTGTCTAAGGTAAAATAATGTGCTTCCAAGATAATCCCTCCAGTGCTCCCTTCCAACCCAAAACTGTGTCTCCTAAACACCTTATGCAGATACATTCTGAGATGTCTTGGTGTTTGTCTGATACATGCTGGTCACAGACAGTGTTACGCATACTCCAGATCTATGGTCTTTGACGTAAGAGAAGCTATCAGAATGCTACTCTGTAATATACATCTTGTAATTATCATCATCTCTACATAGGGAAATTGTAAACATTATTAGGTTCTGAAACTTGGGGAAAGCAAGCATTCCTCAATAGAAATAAGCAAAATTTTCATTCAAAAATGCATATCCAAGGGGGAGGAGTCAAGATGGCGGAGAAGTAGCAGGCTGAGACTACTTCAGCTAGCCGGAGATCAGCTAGATAGCTTATCTAAAGATTGCAAACACCTGAAAATCCATCGGCAGATCAAAGAGAAGAAGAACAGCAATTCTGGAAACAGAAAAATAACCACTTTCTGAAAGGTAGGACCGGCGGAGAAGTGAATCCAAAGCGACGGGAAGATAGACCCCGGGGGGAGGGGCCGGCTCCTGGCAAGCAGCGGAGCAACGGCGCACAAAATCAGGACTTTTAAAAGTCTGTTCCGCTGAGGGACATCGCTCCAGAGGCTAAACCTGAGTGAAGCCCACGCGGGGTCAGCGTGGCCTCAGGTCCCGCAGGGTCACAGAAGGATTAGGGGTGTCTGAGTATCGCAGAGCTTGCGGGTATTGGAACGGGAAAGCCGGCTACAAAGACAGAGCCGACAGTAAGCTCACAGCTCAGTGTAACCTTGAACTGGTCGCAGGCTCGGTGAGCTTGGAGTGCGGCCGGAGGTCAGGCAGACGGGAGTAACTGGCACTGTTCTCTGAGGGTGCACTGAGGAGTGGGGCCCTGGGCTCTCGGCTCCTCCGGGCCGGAGACCAGGAGGCCGCCATTTGTATTCCCGTCCTCTGGAACTCTACGGAAAGCGCTCAGGGAACAAAAGCTCCTGAAAGCAAACCCAAGCGGAATACTCACCCCGGCCCCTGCTAAGGGCGGTGCAATTCCGCCTGGGGCAAAGACACTTGAGAATCACAACAACAGGCCCCTCCCCCAGAAGATCAACAAGAAATCCAGCCGAGACCAAGTTCACCTACCAAGGAGTGCGGTTTCAATACCAAGGAGAGCAGCAGAATTCCAGAGGAGGAGAAAGCAAAGCACGGAACTCATGGCTTTTTCCCTGTGATTTTTTTTAGTCTTGCAGTTAATTTAATTTTTTTCTTTTTCATTTTTTGTTTTTTTTCTCGCCTTCTGGTAAAATTTTTTTTTAACCTTTTCTTTTTTAACGTTTTTTAACCAGTTTATCTAATATATATATTTTTTCTTTTTTATATTTTTCTTATTTGTTTTCTTTTTTTAAAAATTCTTTTCTTTTTTTTTCTTTTTTCTTTTTTTTTCTTTTTTCTTTTTTTTTTCTTTCTTCCTATTTGAATCTCTTTTTATCCCCTTTCTCCCCCCTCATGATTTGGGATCTCTTCTAATTTGGTTAAAGCATATTTTCCTGGGGTTGTTGCCACCCTTTTAGTATTTTACTTGCTCCTTCATATACTCTTATCTGGACAAAATGACAAGAAGGAAAAATTCAACACACAAAAAAAGAACAAGAGGCAGTACCGAAGGTTAGGGACCTAATCAATACAGACATTGGTAATATGTCAGATCTAGAGTTCAGAATGACAATTCTCGAGGTTCTAGCCGGGCTCCAAAAAGGCATGGAAGATATTAGAAAAACCCTCTCGAGAAATATAAAAGCCCTTTCTGGAGAAATAAAAGAACTAAAATCTAACCAAGTTGAAATCAAAAAAGCTATTAATGAGGTGCAATCAAAAATGGAGGCTCTCACTGCAAGGATAAATGAGGCAGAAGAAAGAATTAGTGATATAGAAGACCAAGAAAAAGAAGCTGAGCAAAAGAGGGACAAACAGCTACTGGACCACGAGGGGAGAATTCGAGAGATAAGTGACACCATAAGACGAAACAACATTAGAATAATTGGGATTCCAGAAGAAGAAGAAAGAGAGAGGGGAGCAGAAGGTATACTGGAGAGAATTATTGGGGAGAATTTCCCCAATATGGCAAAGGGAACGAGCATCAAAATTCAGGAGGTTCAGGGAACGCCCCTCAAAATCAATAAGAATAGGCCCACACCCCATCACCTAATAGTAAAATTTACAAGTCTCAGTGACAAAGAGAAAATCCTGAAAGCAGCCCGGGAAAAGAAGTCTGTAATATACAATGGTAAAATTATTAGATTGGCAGCTGACTTATCCACAGAGACCTGGCAGGCTAGAAAGAGCTAGCATGATATTTTCAGAGCACAAAATGAGAAAAACATGCAGCCAAGATACTATATCCAGCTAGGCTATCATTGAAAATAGAAGGAGAGATTAAAAGCTTCCAGGACAAACAAAAACTGAAAGAATTTGCAAACACCAAACCAGCTCTACAGGAAATCTTGAAAGGGGTCCTCTAAGCAAAGAGAAAGCCTACAAGTGGTAGATCAGAAAGGAACAGAGACCATATACAGTAAGAGTCACCTTACAGGCAATACAATGGCACTAAATTCATATCTCTCAATAGTTACCCTGAATGTTAATGGGCTAAATGCCCCAGTCAAAAGACACAGGGTATCAGAATGGATAAAAAAACAAAACCCATCTATATGCTGCCTCCAAGAAACTCATTTTAAGCCCGAAGACACCTCCAGATTTAAAGTGAGGGGGTGGAAAAGAATTTACCATGCTAATGGACATCAGAAGAAAGATGGAGTGGCAATCCTTATATCAGATCAATTAGATTTTAAGCCAAAGACTATAATAAGAGATGAGGAAGGACACTATATCATACTCAAAGGGTCTGTCCAACAAGAAGATCTAACAATTTTAAATATCTATGCCCCCAACATGGGAGCAGCCAACTATATAAACCAATTAATAACAAAATCAAAGAAACACATAAACAATAATACAATAATAGTAGGGGACTTTAACACTCCCCTCACTGAAATGGACAGATCATCCAAGCAAAAGATCAACAAGGAAATAAAGGCCTTAAACGACACACTGGACCAGATGGACATCACAGATATATTCAGAATATTTCATCCCAAAGCAACAGAATACACATTCTTCTCTAGTGCACATGGAACATTCTCCAGAATAGATCACATCTTTGGTCTTAAATCAGGACTCCACCGGTATCAAAAGATTGGGATCATTCCCCGCATATTTTCAGACCACAATGCTCTAAAGCTAGAACTTAACCACAAAAAGAAGTTTGAAAAGAACCCAAATACATGGAGACTAAACAGCATCCTTCTAAAGAATGAATGGGTCAACCGGGAAATTAAAGAAGAATTGAAAAAAATCATGGAAACAAATGATAATGAAAATACAACGGTTCAAAATCTGTGGGACACAACAAAGGCAGTCCTGAGAGGAAAATATATAGCGGTTCAAGCCTTTCTCAAGAAACAAGAAAGGTCTCAGGTACACAACCTAACCCTACACCTAAAGGAGCTGGAGAAAGAACAAGAAAGAAACCCTAAGCCTAGCAGGAGAAGAGAAATCATAAAGATCAGAGCAGAAATCAATGAAATAGAAACCAAAAAAACAATAGAACAAATCAACGAAACTAGGAGCTGGTTCTTTGAAAGAATTAATAAAATTGATAAACCCCTGGCCCGACCTATCAAAAAGAAAAGAGAAAGGACCCAAATAAATAAAATCATGAACGAAAGAGGAGAGATCACAACTAACACCAAAGAAATACAAAGTATTATAAAAACATACTATGAGCAACTCTACGGCAATAAATTTGACAATCTGGAAGAAATGGATGCATTCCTAGAAACATATAAACTACCACAACTGAACCAGGAAGAAAAAGAAAGCCTGAACAGACCCATAACCAGTAAGGAGATTGAAACAGTCATTAAAAATCTCCAAACAAACAAAAGCCCAGGGCCAGACGGCTTCCCGGGGGAATTCTACCAAACATTTAAAGAAGAACTAATTCCTATTCTCCTGAAACTGTTCCAAAAAATAGAAATGGAAGGAAAACTTCCAAACTCATTTTATGAGGCCAGCATCACCTTGATCCCAAAACCAGACAAGGATCCCATAAAAAAAGAGAGCTATAGACCAATATCCTTGATGAACACAGATGCGAAAATACTCAACAAAATACTAGCCAATAGGATTCAACAGTACATTAAAAGATTATTCACCACGACCAAGTGGGATTTATTCCAGGGCTGCAAGGTTGGTTCAACATCCGCAAATCAGTCAATGTGATACAACACATCAATAAAAGAAAGAACAAGAACCATATGATACTCTCAATAGATGCTGAAAAAGCATTTGACAACGTACAGCATCCCTTCCTGATCAAAACTCTTCAAAGTGTAGTGATAGAGGGCACATACCTCAATATCATCAAAGCCATCTATGAAAAACCCACCGCAAATATCATTCTCAATGGAGAAAAACTGAAAGCTTTTCCGCTAAGGTCAGGAACACGGCAGGGATGTCCATTATCATCACTGCTATTCAACATAGTACTAGAGGTCCTAGCCTCAGCAATCAGACAACAAAAGGAAATTAAAGGCATCCAAATCGGCAAAGAAGAAGTCAAATTATCACTCTTCGCAGATGATATGATACAATATGTGGAAAACCCAAAAGACTCCACTCCAAAACTGCTAGAACTTATACAGGAATTCAGTAAAGTGTCAGCATATAAAATAAATGCACAGAAATCAGTTGCATTTCTCTACACCAACAGCAAGACAGAAGAAAGAGAAATTAAGGAGTCAATCCCATTTACAATTGCACCCAAAACCATAAGATACCTAGGAATAAACCTAACCAAAGAGACACAGAATCTATACTCAGAAAACTATAAAGTACTCACGAAAGAAATTGAGGAAGACACAAAGAAATGGAAAAATGTTCCATGCTCCTGGATTGGAAGAATAAATATTGTGAAAATGTCTATGCTACCTAAAGCAATCTACACATTTAATGCAATTCCTATCAAAGTACCATCCATCTTTTTCAAAGAAATGGAACAAATAATTCTAAAATTTTTATATAACCAGAAAAGACCTTGAATAGCCAAAGGGATATTGAAAAAGAAAGCCAACGTTGGTGGCATCACAATTCTGGACTTCAAGCTCTATTACAAAGCTGTCATCATCAAGACAGCATGGTACTGGCACAAAAACAGACACATAGATCAATGGAACAGAATAGAGAGCCCAGAAATGGACCCTCAACTCCACAGTCAACTAATCTTCGACAAAGCAGGAAAGACTGTCCAATGGAAAAAAGACAGCCTCTTCAATAAATGGTGCTGGGAAAATTGGACAGCCACATGCAGAAAAATGAAATTGGACCATTTCCTTACACCACACACAAAAATAGACTCAAAATGGATGAAGGACCTCAATGTGCAAAAGGAATCCATCAAAATCCTTGAGGAGAACACAGGCAGCAACCTCTTCGACCTCTGCCGCAGCAACATCTTCCTAGGAACAATGCAAAAGGCAAGGGAAGCAAGGGAAAAAATGAACTATTGGGATTTCATCAAGATCAAAAGCTTTTGCACAGCAAAGCAAACAGTTAACAAAATCAAAAGACAACTGACAGAATGGGAGAAGATATTTGCAAACGACCTATCAGATAAAGGACTAGTGTCCAGAATCTATAAAGAACTTAGCAAACTCAACACCCAAAGAACAAATAATCCAATCAAGAAATGGGCAGAGGACATGAACAGACATTTCTGCAAAGAAGACATCCAGATGGCCAACAGATACATGAAAAAGTGCTCCATATCACTCGGCATCAGGGAAATACAAATCAAAACCACAATGAGATATCACCTCACACCAGTCAGAATGGCTAAAATCAACAAGTCAGGAAATGACAGATGCTGGCGAGGATGCGGAGAAAGGGGAACCCTCCTACACTGTTGGTGGGAATGCAAGCTGGTGCAGCCACTCTGGAAAACAGCATGGATGTTCCTCAAAATATTGAAAATAGAACTGCCCTATGACCCAGCAATTGCACTACTGGGTATTTACCCTAAAGATACAAGCGTAGTGATCCAAAGGGGCACGTGCACCCAAATGTTTATAGCAGCAATGTCCACAATAGCCAAACTATGGAAAGAACCTAGATGTCCATCAACAGATGAATGGATCAAGAAGATGTGGTATATATACACAATGGAATACTATGCAGCCATCAAAAGAAATGAAATCTTGCCATTTGCGACAACATGGATGGAACTAGAGCGTATCATGCTTAGCGAAATAAGTCAAGCAGAGAAAGACAACTATCATATGATCTCCCTGATATGAGGAAGTGGAGCTGCAACATGGGGGCTTAAGTGGGTAGGAGAAGAATAATGAAACAAGATGGGATTGGGAGGGAGACAAACCATAAGTGACTCTTAATCTCACAAAACAAACTGAAGGTTGCTGGGGGGAAGGGTTTTGGGAGAAGGGGGTGGGATTATGGACATTGGGAAGGGTATGTGCTTTGGTGAGTGCTGTGACGTGTGTAAACTTGGCAATTCACAGAGCTGTACCCCTGGGGATAAAAATATAGGTTTATAAAAAATAAAAAATTAAAAACAATGCATATCCAAGTGCAAAAATATACACAAAGGTGATCTCTGCTATTAACATTTTTCTTTTTCTTTTTTTTTTTTTAAAGATTTTATTTATTTATTTGACAGAGAGAAGTCACAAGTAGTCAGAGCGGCAGGCAGAGAGAGAGAGAGGGAAGCAGGCTCCCTGCTGAGCAGAGAGCCCGATGCGGGACTCGATCCCAGGACCCTGAGATCATGACCTGAGCCGAAGGCAGCGGCTTAACCCACTGAGCCTCCCAGGTGCCCCTGCTATTAACATTTTTCATATAATTTTTTCTGTCATCTGTGGAAGGTGTCTTGATATTCTTCTCCCATAGTTTCCCATTTTTGTTTCTAGAAATTATTCACAGTAAATGTCCTGTGGAGGACAATACTTCATGCAACCGAAAACATAGGCATTTCTAAGCAAAAACTTAATGTTTGTTTTGAGAAAAATGTAATTGGATGTAATTTAAGCTGTTTTTCAGGCCTTGAAGGTGTATATGTATAAATTATCAATGAGCTAGATGAAATGGCAAGGTCTTAAAAAGTAGAGGGAAAAAACTGCGTAAGTTGGGATCTCACACAGATGTTAAACACAAAAAGGAGACCAGACTTGAAAATTCACTGAGCAGACAAAACCATTTGAGCCATGTAAGCAAAACTAAATCTAGCTTATTTCATGAACATAAGCAAAACTTAACTTAGGTTATTTCTTGTAAGTGACTGATAAATCATAAAGGAAACCTAAGTCATCTTCTTAAAATTGATAAAGAGGTAATCCTTTTAACCAATCCCCTGCTGTCTTCAAGCTCCCATTTTATTTTAAGATTTTATTTGAGGGAAACAGAGGGGGGGTGGCAAAGGAGGAACGGGAGCACAGAGCTCAGTGTGGGGCTCAATCTCACGACCCTGAGACTATGACCCGAGCTGAAATCAAAAGTCGTGCACTTAAGTGACTGAGTCACCCAGATGCCCCACAAGCTTCCATTTTAAGAACCAATCATTGTAAAGATGAAACAACTTCTTCATTTTCACTGAGTCCCCCAGTGACTTCGTGCCCCTGAGCTTAACCATTTTAAATTTGAAAGTTGCCTGTTCGAGAACTGTACTTAGATGCACAGGAAGTTCTTACTAAACACCGAGGATTGAGCTCATGGTTTTAATTCTGCTTTCTCTGAATTTTTGAAAAGAGAATGCAGTTTTTTGGAAGAATGAGAAAGGGACTAATTGAGTCCCCATTAATTGTTTGATGAAACATTTAAAGAACCTTGTGGCTGAAAAAAGGAGAGGAGATGGAGCCAAACATAGATGCTGATAAAGGAAACCGTGTTGTAGTTTTCGGATTCCCAAGAAGGGTACAACTTGGCGATAATATTAATGGCTTTTGACTGTTTAAGTACCTTCAAATGATTGCTTGGAGCCAGCGGTCCTTTTGTTTCGAGGCCGTGATGTTTTCCTTTATCTTTAAGACTGCAGCAGAGGCTTTGAAGTAACAAGGTCAAATTCAACCACTTTTGCCCAGACTCCGCAAAAATACTCGGTTTGAGTTTCCAGGGAACATGAAGAAGTCATTTCAGCCAAGCTTTTACCACCCAGAAGTCTTTTTAAAAGACTTTCAGAAGCGTCCCGAATTTGCACATTACCTCCTCGACCTTTTGAGCAGGAGGTCAGAGCTGGAGCACGTGGTTTCAATTGTCTGATAAGATACTTCACTGCAGTCTTGGCCTGTTGGAGGGTTAAACCAGCTGGTTTCTATCTCTTCTTTTCTAATCATTAGACATTAGGCAAGCCATGAAAATGTTATCACGCAGTTTTACTCAAGTTGCTACCAAGCCACATGATGAATGGGAAGAAAACAAAAACAGAACAAACAAAATGAAACTTCCTTAACAAAAATCCAGGCTGCTAAATAAATTAAAAACAAAACAAAACAAAAACAAAAACAAAAAACTGTGGCTCTTAATTCCGAGGGGGGAAAAAACCTTAACTTTTTAAAGTGGATGGCAAGATTTGTTTTATATCAATCATCTGATTTCAATATAAATATCTTGTAAATAAAGATGTTGCAGCTTTTCTTTTTGATTTTAATTCCAGTATAGTTAATATACAGTTTTATATTAGTTTCAGGTATAGAAAAAATTTTTTTCTAAAGATTTGTTAAGCTTTTCAATTCTGAATAACTGACAAGCCTCCTTTTAACAGACAATGAAAATTATCAAAACTCATCTAATTTTCTTTTGGCTTTGGTTGCTTTTGGAAAGCTTACAGTGCATTGTGTAATAACAGTAAGAGAATTTCATTTTCTTTTCTCTTTGTGATTTCTTATAAAATTTTTGGATTATTATTTACTGTCATTTTTACTTAATTATCATATTAGGTTTAACAGTCTATCTGGGCATATCTTAATTATAGTAACAAAAACAAAAATAAACAAGAGCACACAAACTGTGACCAGTAACTTGAAAACACTAAACAGTTTATTGATAGTATTGAAATACAGGTCAGCCTGGTAGAATCATTGAATATATCACTTTCCAACTGACCATCTGAGCTGTGAAGAAAATAACTTCAAGTACTTGGAAAATGTATTTGCTACCATCCAAGAGTCAAATACTTCAGAACTTAATGGAAACTGATATTTTTATAAGGTAATAGCTACTCTTTCAATTGTATGTGATGAAGAATTCCATTCAAACTGGCTTAAGGTAAAAAGAAAATATATTGGTTCATACAATTGGAAAACGCTAGAGTGAACTTGAAGTACAGCTGTATTCTAGGGGTACACAATGGCATTGGATGTGCCTCCCTGCCTGCTTTCCTTCTCCTTCTTGATTCATGCTTCCCTTCCATGTGGACTCCATATTGCCTGGAAGACAGCTGCCTTCTGATGGTACAATGACTGCTAGAAACAACCACCCTAGAGCCTATCCATTCATCCACCTCAGCAGAAGGAGAGATTGTTTATTTTTAACAGGCCAACAAAAACCCAGTTGGTTTCAACTTCACTGTGCTTTTTCTGAACCTCACCTAAGTCACAAGCCCACACATGGGCACACCTCTACTCCAACTGCATAACAAAGAATAGAGGAGAGGATTTTCAAGGCAAAATCATCGGGGATTTTAAGGGGATAAGCAAAACTCACAGGTGTCCACTACATTTCACTCAACCAGACCATTTTTTTTTTTTTTTTGGACCTTGTGTTTCCAGGAAATCTGATTGCTGCTTAAACATTAAGATGGATCAGTGAACCTACCAGGAAAGAAAATCCTGGTCTTGATTATTCACATGAGACTCCCATTAAGCCCTAATGAATTTATTAGTGAAAACTGTATAGTGACATTAACGAGTGACACAGACCAAATTTTCTTTCTACCACCAAAGCTGTGGCACTATGTCAGCTTATTCACATATTTAATGGCACATTATGCCATAATCTTGCTGAAATATTTCCTATTTCACATGTTGTTTATAGAATCTCCAAGTTTTCACCTATTCTTTTAGTGGTTTGGGGAATCAGATGGGAATTAGTACCTACTTGACTGAATTTTTTCAATTGTCTTACTTATCTAAATTACTACAAATAACATACTCAAAAAATAAGTAGACCTTATAATGATAGTCACTGAATTAAAAATAAAAAAGGAGTAGAGAAGACACACATTTATGGGAAGGCAAAAGCAGATCAACTTAATTATGTTATATGCTTGAAGCTCTTCAGGGAGAGAGAACCAAATTTCAGAAATGTTTGCACCTCATCTAACTTTATTAATGGTTTTATGTGTGTAGTATATGATATCAGTGTAGAAAGTACAACCCTGGAGCAATTACAACAAGCAAGAAAAAATTACATCAACAAGAGAACAGTAAGACAAGGTATAATAGGCTGGTTTCTATAAGCAAAGGAAGGCATCAGCTCTCCATCCTTCCAGTTAGCAAACATCTACTGAGTGCCTAACTCTGACGATACCATCCTGGGTCTGAGACATGACAAAAACTCAAAAGACTTACAATCTGCATTGGTAATTTAGGAGCAGCAAACATAAACAATAAATTATTTGATCATACAAATGACCTTTGGACACAAACCAACCCAGTTTTGGATTCTGACTCTAGCTACCATGTCCAATCTAGGTGGTCTTAGGGAAGTTATTTGATCCTTTAAAGTGTCAGTTTTCTGATTGCAAAGTAGAAGCAATACTTACTTTTTAGGGTCAATGGAAATTCTAAATGAGGTAATGAGAAGAGTAATAGCTAATATTTATAGAATACTTACACTGGACCAGTCAGGGTTGTCAGTCCTTTACCTGTATCAACCCACTTAATCTCACATAACCTCATGAGGGGTCGGGGGGTGCGTGTGTTATTTTAGGCAGTAGGGTAATTTTGATTTCTGTTACTCCATCTTGGTCAGAAGTAGAACCCTTACTTATTTTTTTAAACATAAAAAAAGCGTTCTAAAAATATGGAGTGACTTAAGATTTTTGGAATTCATGAAAATTCCTAGAAATTCTGATTTCTTTTTCCAGTAGATACTGTAGTACTTCATTTAGATCCCTGCCTCAGGGATCTGAGTATTAATGTATCTCCTCGCTCTTGGGAATAGCTGCTGCTGAAAGCTCACAGATGTGCCCCTCACTGAGAATGGCCTTCAGACACAGGAACAGAGAAGGTGGTTGGCAAAATACCAAGTGTATCTCTTAGCATTCCTGTGCCTAGTTTTAATGTTCAATGAATGAATAGAGTTACCACAGTCTGTCAAGTGCCTGTGAACCAGGGGCTCAGACCCCTCGGGGATGAGAGTCTGGATCATGGCCCTCAGCTAACTGCCCAGTCTAGCAAGGGTGCTTGCTGGCGTGGGTCGGTGGGGTAATCCAGAGTAGCTGTTGAGGAGGACCATGGTGGGTAGCAGTTACACCTTTGAGGAGAAATGTTGAGGGAGGCTTTGAGGAGAAATGTTGAGAGAGGTATAGTCCTCCTTTTAAACCCCAACTTTGTCAGGAAAAAAGCAAACTGGAATTCTGAAGACCCTATTCCCAGCTGGAATAAAACTTACTAAAAGAAGAAAGAGGATCCCAAGCAGTACAAGAAGTAGACAATAGCTGGCACCGTGGTGCTCCACAAAGATCCTTCCTTAGAGCCAAAGAACCATCCCCAGATGCTATGAATATTGGGAGCTGATGTTTCACAACTGTGCCCCTCCCTAGGCATTGCCTCTAGCCACAGGAAATGGCCCCTCCCAGATTATGCACCTTCCCAGAGTGTGGATCATAGTCAACAAATGGCTGATGTGAAGATACAGCCTGGCCCCCTTGTAAAACAACTCTGAAGAGCCATCCTTTTGAGCAGAGCTGGAGAAACTGAGAGAAGCTCTCAGGAGTTGCAGTAGCCATTTAAAGCAACAAGCCAAAAGTGCAAAAGCTAAGCTCTCAGTCACTTGCTGCAGAGGTATAATAAGCAAGAGGCAAAAACCAGAGAAAGCGCTGACTCACACTTGTCTATTTTCCCATGGAAGAGTGTCTTGGTTGAAAGTCAGGTGGATTAGTGCAGATGTGGGGATCCTCCCACTGTTGAGGGAGCCCTGAACAAAACGTTCTGGCAGTTTTATGGACTCTGGAGTCTGAGTGGGAAAGCTAGGAGTGGGAAAGTACTGGGTACGGGCTGAGACTGGGGAAAGCATAATGAGTTTCCCCCCATTAGGAGGTCTCAGTGGAGAGACCCGAAGAGAACCTTAGTTGAAAGCTTCAGATGAAGACGAGGCATTTATTAAGGAACTCTGTGTCTGGAAATTGATGAAATCTTAATAAATGGGTTTATGATTTCTAATCCCAAATCACTGCTTCACGATTAATCAGGAGTGTTAATGCTAATGCGCTGTAAGGAAATGTGCCAATGAACATCTGTATAGACAATGCTTCATGCTCACAAATGTACAGTATATATAGTATGTATGTGTGTGTGTGTATGTGTGTATACTATATATATATCCCTAAATGTGCTAGCTTGAACCAGGTGCAAGGCATCCACTGAGTAGAATCCCTTCACTAGCTAATGCTACATACTCAGCCTAATTACAGTCCCTTGGCATTTATCTCCATACCTAAAACGATAAATTATAATACTTTATCAGTTTTTCTTGAGTAATCTTTAAAGGTGACTTTGTTTTCTTATGTACAACACCTGCTCTTCTTGATCCAGAAAACTAGATTTTACTTTGATCTTTATCAGTGCATTTTGTAGACTAAAATATTCATTTTTCTTGCATTTGCCTGATACTAACACAATGCAGAAGAGCTAAGGTGTTATTTCACAGTTTGTCTACACTATGAGAAAGAATAGACACTTCCCATTCTTTGATATTTAACTGAATTTTGTTCAATTTTATATTTAAGCATGTGATGTTTTCTCCGTGTAGAATCAAAATATCTGTTTTTTTTACAGATACTTCTGTCTATCTTTATTTGGCTATAGCCATTGATTTCAGTCACTGGGTTGGAAACGGTCTTAAGATCTCATTGTTTGCCAAACAGACCCAGCAGACTTTGTGTTTTCTGCCCACATGGAAGTGCCACTTTCTGAAATAGAAGGGTTGTGATATAGGTCTGCTGGGGAGGTTGGTCATTGAGTCAAAATTATATTTGACTGCTTTGATTGCTAATTCTCCAGGATAAACTCATGTGTTCCTGAAGTGACTGGCTCTCTTTTGGCACGGATTCACCAGCAGAAGTCCTTTGTTTTAATTCTCACAGATATTTTATGTATCCTGTTTTGAGTTTCTTCAAAAAATAAAGCAATTCACCTACTATGAAAGTAATTACATGATCACTTTTCCAAGAAAGATTAGGGGGGATCAAAAAGTGGGAAAAAAGTTTGACTCAAAAGAAAAACCAAATACATAGGTCAGCAAAAATCATTCTAAATTGATTCTCAGAACTATATAAAATGTGAGCTACGTCCCTTGAGTAAAGGACATACAAAACACAGCTGTACGAGAACACTTTCAAAACTCATCCTTTGAATGCTGGGCTTATTTGGTCTGGCTCTATTTACTCACTGTAAATGTCATTTGGGGAAAGAATGAGCACAGGACAGAACGCATGGGGGAGGATAATGTCACAAAACTCGATTCACCTGCTAGTGATTCACCAAGACGCTTGTTTTGCACTCTTTTAAATTGGGTGGCAGGATTTCTCCAAAACAGTTCATAACAATCTTTTGAGGATAACAAACACTTTCTCAGACCTAAGTTTCCATCTCTATTATCATGTACGTACCTCATTTCATAAGTAGCTTAGATACAGCTCGCCTTACTGAGAAGTATCTATTTTCAGCGAGCCATAATCCACTTCAGTGGTCAGGTATCAATTTAATGGAGACCAGGCACTATATGTGAGGCCCTTCCACACACTTTATCTAATTTAGTCCACTTGCTACTCCTGGTAATAATTTTACCATCCTGTCCTCAATCTGGCATCGAAAACAAAAAAAGGAGGAATCTTTGGGATAAATAGTTACGTGATTATAGCTCCTTAAAGCCTCCTTTGCCTGAGCAATTCTGAGAAAAAAAGAAAAAGAGAAAGAAAAGAAAAGGGAAACAAGAAAATGGATAGAGATTTGAATCTATGGGAGCTGTCATGTGTGTCAGACTCAGTGCTAAGCAGAGACTAACTGCATTTCATTCAAGCCTCTCAATGGCCCTTTGAAGTGAGGGTGGGCATTTCTACCTAAAGCTAATGTAGCTTCAGTCTCAAGTTTTCTCCTTCCACTGGCTTCTTCCAAGGCCAAGAGAGGCATCGTGGTAATACATTCATGTGTCCCAAGTTTCTGATGTTTGTGATATCTGTCATTAAAAAAAATTTTTAATGTATTTTTTCATTCCAAATATTCACTTTCATACCAATTTTATATTGATATTTCCTATTCTTTTTTCTTAAGGAAGACCTGCAAAATTTTACAAACCACAGGTCCTAGAAAATGTGAATCTACCCCTGGATGTAAGAATTATATCCTTTTTTTTTTTTTTTAACAGATTAAGAAATCTATGGTTGGACAACATCAGCAAAGAAGAAGTCAAATTATCACTCTTCACAGATGATAAGATACTATATGTGGAAAACCCAAAAGACTCCACTCCAAAACTGCTAGAACTTATACAGGAATTCAGTAAAGTGTCAGGATATAAAATAAATGCACAGAAATCAGTTGCGTTTCTCTACACCAACAGCAAGACAGAAGAAAGAGAAATTAAGGAGTCAATCCCATTTACAATTGCATCCAAAACCATAAGATACCTAGGAATAAACCTAACCAAAGAGACACAGAATCTATACTCAGAAAACTATAAAGTACTCATGAAAGAAATTGAGGAAGACACAAAGAAACGGAAAAATGTTCCAAGCTCCTGGATTGGAAGAATAAATATTGTGAAAATGTCTATGCTACCTAAAGCAATCTACACATTTAATGCAATTCCTATCAAAGTACCATCCATCTTTTTCAAAGAAATGGAACAAATAATGCTAAAATTTATATGGAACCAGAAAAGACCTCGAATAGCCAAAGGGATATTGAAAAAGAAAGCCAACATTGGTGGCATCACAATTCCGGACTTCAAGCTCTATTACAAAGCTGTCATCATCAAGACAGCATGGTACTGGCACAAAATCAGACACATAGATCAATGGAACAGAATAGAGAGCCCAGAAATAGACCCTCAACTCTATGGCCAACTAATCTTCGACAAAGCAGGAAAGAATGTCCAATGGAAAAAAGACAGCCTCTTCAATAAATGGTGCTGGGAAAATTGGACAGCCACATGCAGAAAAATGAAATTGGACCATTTCCTTACACCACACACAAAAATAGACTCAAAATGGATGGAGGACCTCAATGTGCGAAAAGAATCCATCAAAATCCTTGAGGAGAACACAGGCAGCAACCTCTTCGACCTCTGCCGCAGCAACATCTTCCTAGGAACAATGCAAAAGGCAAGGGAAGCAAGGGCAAAAATGAACTATTGAGATTTCATCAAGATCAAAAGCTTTTGCACAGCAAAGCAAACAGTTAACAAAATCAAAAGACAACTGACAGAATGGGAGAAGATATTTGCAAACGACCTATCAGATAAAGGACTAGTGTCCAGAATCTATAAAGAACTTAGCAAACTCAACACCCAAAGAACAAATAATCCAATCAAGAAATGGGCAGAAGACATGAACAGACATTTCTGCAAAGAAGACATCCAGATGGCCAACAGACACATGAAAAAGTGCTCCATATCACTCGGCATCAGGGAAATACAAATCAAAACCACAATGAGATATCACCTCACACCAGTCAGAATGGCTAAAATCAACAAGTCAGGAAATGACAGATGCTGGCGAGGATGCGGAGAAAGGGGAACCCTCCTACACTGTTGGTGGGAATGCAAGCTGGTGCAGCCACTCTGGAAAACAGCATGGAGGTTCCTCAAAATGTTGAAAATAGAACTGCCCTATGACCCAGCAATTGCACTATTGGGTATTTACCCTAAAGACCCAATACTGAGTTTTATACTTTGGGGTTACCTCTGCCAGGCAGATGAGGCAACCAGAGAGACACACAGAGAATTGAGAGAAACAGAAGATTTTCTTCTTTTCCACCAAAAAGCTGATCTCAATATCCCCTGTGTTGCATGGTTATCTAGGAAAAAGTCAAAATTCAGTAAACCAAGAATTCCTGTTTTAAATGTTGACATCAGTTCTGTCTAGGTATGTTTAGACATGTAACCCCTGTAGTTTCTCATACTTAATAAGTGACATCTTCTCTGGCATACTGTATTAATCGTAACCATGTATTCACTGTAAAAACATAAAAGAAGAAATAATGACGTTGAAAAAAGAGCAATTGTTGTCATAGACAATTGCCTCCAAAGAGTAAATACAAAGAAATGCATTTACGAAGGAAAAGGTTTATATAATGAAAGCCTGAAAAACAGAGAAGAAAGAAAATAGAAAAAGGAAAGGAAAAAATACAGTCATGCCCAAGACTGGCAAAAGTTTTGGGAAATAGGACTCTTATATTTTGCTGATGTGAATTAAACTTGACAGAATCTTTCTACATTTCAAATTGGCAATAGGCAACAAAACTCCTAAATTGGTGAGTGTACTTGGAGGCAGCATTTACATTTAAAAACTATGGTCCGGAGGGGGTTGGGGAGAAGGGGGTGGGATTATGGACATTGGGGAGGGTATGTGATTTGGTGAGTGCTGTGAAGTGTGTAAACCTGGTGATTCACAGACCTGGGGATAAAAATATATGTATATAAAAAATATATGTTTATAAAAAATAAAAAATTAAAAAAAAAAAAAAAAAAAAAAAAACTATGGTCCAGGAAAGAAAAATGACCCAACTAATGTTATCTACACAAATGTTTATCAGAGCACTGCTTTTAATAGTAGAAATCTGGAAAGGTCAAAATCTCCAATAAAGACTCAATTGTGTAATGTTGGCTCACACATAAGACTATTATATAGTCATTAAAATGAATAAGGAAGAAATGTGTGTGTGTGTATACATATATATATAATGAAATATTAGTCGTAAAAAAAGGATGAGCTCTTGTCATTTGTAATGGCATGGATAGACCTAGAGTATATTGTGCTAAGTGAAATAAGTCAGACATAGAAAGACAAATACCATATGATTTCACTTATATTTGGAATAAAACAAAACAAAACAAATAAATAAATAAATAAAAAGCACAAATAACCAATACATGTAGAAAACAAACAGATAGGTTGTCAGAGGGGAGAGGTGTGGAGGCTGGGCAAAATGGGTGAAAGGCGGTTTGTCTTTATCGTCTATGAGCTTTCCTTTCTTCTTTCTTTCCTATTTAAAAGTTTTTTCCAGCAAGGAGGAATTTTAAAACAGAAAAATAAGAAAACAATACAAAATACTTGTATCCACAACTCAAAATGATTATTCATCAATATTTTAAATTCTCCTTTACCTTAAAAAATTACAAGGTTGAATTCCTTTTTGTCTCCCATCTCCAAACCTACAATCCTTTCATTCAAAGATAAATATTTATGTGAGTCTGGAATGTATCCTTCCCATTATACTTTTCACCCTTGTATATACAGTGTTGCAATGAATATCCACACACGAACAAGTTTATATGTATGTAAGAATATAGAGAGATTTAAGAAGTAGAATTAATGGCTGGAATATAGAGTATGCATATTTTCAATTTTATTATTTTCAAATAATTTCTGAACAAAATCAAGGTTTTGCTTCAAGGGGAAATCTCTGTTGTGTCCACAACACAGATCTTTTATTTGATTTATTTTTTAGTAATATTTTGTTGCCATTCTAAATGGAATTTTTTTCTTTTTTATCATGAAATTCAAATCATATAGAATACAGAGGAAATATAAAAGTCTAATATATGCTTACTATCTACGTTTCAAGTTTATATTAATACTTTACTGTATTTGTTTTGCATGCTTATTTTTTCAAGAAGGAAAATTATACTTTGCAGAAATAATTGAAGACCTCTCTTTATCCTTCCCTAAATCCATCTCCTCCCTTCCTCTCAAAGTAGTAACTATCGAAGGAGGAGTCAAGATGGCGGAGAAGTAGCAAGCTGAGACTGCTTCAGCTAGCCGGAGATCAGCTAGATAGCTTATCTAAAGATTGCAAACACCTGAAAATCCATCGGCAGATCGAAGAGAAGAAGAACAGCAATTCTGGAAACAGAAAAACAACCACTTTCTGAAAGGTAGGACCGGCGGAGAAGTGAATCCAAAGCGACGGGAAGATAGACCCCGGGGGGAGGGGCCGGCTCCCGGCAAGCGGCGGAGCAACCGCGCACAAAATCAGGACTTTTAAAAGTCTGTTCCGCGGAGGGACATCGCTCCAGAGGCTAAACCGGGGCGAAGCCCACGCGGGGTCAGCGTGGCCTCAGGTCCCGCAGGGTCACAGAAGGATCGGGGGTGTCTGAGTGTCGCAGAGCTTGCGGGTATTGGAACGGGAAAGCCGGCTACAGAGACAGAGCCGACAGTAAGCTCGAAGCTCCGTGTTACCTTGAACCGGTCGCAGGCTCGGTGAGCTCGGAGCGCGGCCGGAGGTCAGGCAGACGGGAGTAACTGGGCGCTGTTCTCTGAGGGCGCACTGAGGAGTGGGGCCCTGGGCTCTCGGCTCCTCCGGGCCGGAGACCAGGAGGCCGCCATTTGTATTCCCGTCCTCTGGAACTCTACGGAAAGCGCTCAGGGAACAAAAGCTCCTGAAAGCAAACCCGAGCGGATTACTCACCCCGGCCCCGGGTAAGGGCGGTGTAATTCCGCCTGGGGCAAAGACACTTGAGAATCACTACAACAGGCCCCTCCCCCAGAAGATCAACAAGAAATCCAGCCGAGACCAAGTTCACCTACCAAGGAGTGCGGTTTCAATACCAAGGAGAGCAGCAGAATTCCAGAGGAGGAGAAAGCCAAGCACGGAACTCATGGCTTTTTTCCTGTGATTTTTTTTAGTCTTGCAGTTAATTTAATTTTTTCTTTTTCATTTTTTTTTTTCTCGCCTTCGGGTAAAATTTTTTTTTTTTTTTAACTGTTACCTTTTTCTTTTTTAACGATTTTTTACTAGTTTATCTAATATATATATATTTTTTTTTACATTTTTCTTAGGTGTTTTCTTTTTTAAAAAAAATTCTTTTCTTTTTTTTTTTTTTTTCTTTTTTCTTTCTTCCTTTTTGAACCTCTTTTTATCCCCTTTCTCCCCACTCACGATTTTGGATCTCTTCTAATTTGGCTAAAGCATATTTTCCTGGGGTTGTTGCCACCCTTTTAGTATTTTACTTGCCCCTTCATTTACTCTTATCTGGACAAAATGACAAGACGTAAAAATTCACCACAAAAAAAAGAACAAGAGGCAGTACCGAAGGCTAGGGACCTAATCAATACAGACATCGGTAATATGTCAGATCTAGAGTTCAGAATGACAATTCTCAAGGTTCTAGCCGGGCTCGAAAAAGGCATGGAAGATATTAGAGAAACCCTCTCGAGAGATATAAAAGCCCTTTCTGGAGAAATAAAAGAACTAAAATCTAACCAAGTTGAAATCAAAAAAGCTATTAATGAGGTGCAATCAAAAATGGAGGCTCTCACTGCTAGGATAAATGAGGCAGAAGAAAGAATTAGTGATATAGAAGACCAAATGACAGAGAATAAAGAAGCTGATCAAAAGAGGGACAAACAGCTACTGGACCACGAGGGGAGAATTCGAGAAATAACGACACCATAAGACGAAACAACATTAGAATAATTGGGATTCCAGAAGAAGAAGAAAGTGAGAGGGGAGCAGAAGGTATACTGGAGAGAATTATTGGGGAGAATTTCCCCAATATGGCAAAGGGAACAAGCATCAAAATTCAGGAGGTTCAGAGAATGCCCCTCAAAATAAATAAGAATAGGCCCACACCCCGTCACATAATAGTAAAATTTACAAGTCTCAATGACAAAGAGAAAATCCTGAAAGCAGCCCGGGAAAAGAAGTCTGTAACATACAATGGTAAAAATATTAGATTGGCAGCTGACTTATCCACAGAGACCTGGCAGGCCAGAAAGAGCTGGCATGATATTTTCAGAGCACTAAACGAGAAAAACATGCAGCCAAGAATACTATATCCAGCTAGGCTATCATTGAAAATAGAAGGAGAGATTAAAAGCTTCCAGGACAAACAACAACTGAAAGAATTTGCAAATACCAAACCAGCTCTACAGGAAATATTGAAAGGGGTCCTCTAAGCAAAGAGAGAGCCTACAAGTGGTAGATCAGAAAGGAACAGAGACCATATACAGTAACAGTCACCTTACAGGCAATACAATGGCACTAAATTCATATCTCTCAATAGTTACCCTGAATGTGAATGGGCTAAATGCCCCTGTCAAAAGACACAGGGTATCAGAATGGATAAAAAAACAAAACCCATCTATATGTTGCCTCCAAGAAACACATTTTAAGCCCGAAGACACCTCCAGATTTAAAGTGAGGGGGTGGAAAAGAATTTACCATGCTAATGGACATCAGAAGAAAGCAGGAGTGGCAATCCTTATATCAGATCAATTAGATTTTAAGCCAAAGACTGTAATAAGAGATGAGGAAGGACACTATATCATACTCAAAGGGTCTGTCCAACAAGAAGATTTAACAATTTTAAATATCTATGCCCCCAACGTGGGAGCAGCCAACTATATAAACCAATTAATAACAAAATCAAAGAAACACATAAACAACAATACAATAATAGTAGGGGACTTTAATATTCCCCTCACTGAAATGGACAGGTCATCCAAGCAAAAGATCAGCAAGGAAATAAAGGCCTTAAATGACACACTGGACCAGATGGACATCACAGATATATTCAGAATATTTCATCCCAAAGCAACAGAATACACATTCTTCTCTAGTGCACATGGAACATTCTCCAGAATAGATCACATCCTCGGTCCTAAATCAGGACTCAACCGGTATCAAAAGATTGGGATCATTCCCTGCATATTTTCAGACCACAATGCTCTAAAGCTAGAACTCAACCACAAAAGGAAGTTTGGAAAGAACCCAAATACATGGAGACTAAACAGTATCCTTCTAAAGAATGAATGGGTCAACCGGGAAATTAAAGAAGAATTGAAAAAAATCATGGAAACAAATGATAATGAAAATACAACGGTTCAAAATCTGTGGGACACAACAAAGGCAGTCCTGAGAGGAAAATATATAGCGGTACAAGCCTTTCTCAAGAAACAAGAAAGGTCTCATGTACACAACCTAACCCTACACCTAAAGGAGCTGGAGAAGGAACAAGAAAGAAACCCTAAGCCCAGCAGGAGAAGAGAAATCATAAAGATCAGAGCAGAAATCAATGAAATAGAAACCAAAAAAACAATAGAACAAATCAACGAAACTAGGAGCTGGTTCTTTGAAAGAATTAATAAAATTGATAAACCCCTGGCCCGACTTATCAAAAAGAAAAGAGAAAGGACCCAAATAAATAAAATCATGAATGAAAGAGGAGAGATCACAACTAACACCAAGGAAATACAAACTATTATAAGAACATACTATGAGCAACTCTACGGCAATAAATTTGACAATCTGGAAGAAATGGATGCATTCCTAGAAACATATAAACTACCACAACTGAACCATGAAGAAATAGAAAGCCTGAACAGACCCATAACCAGTAAGGAGATTGAAACAGTCATTAAAAATCTCCAAACAAACAAAAGCCCAGGGCCAGACGGCTTCCCGGGGGAATTCTACCAAACATTTAAAGAAGAACTAATTCCTATTCTCCTGAAACTGTTCCAAAAAATAGAAATGGAAGGAAAACTTCCAAACTCATTTTATGAGGCCAGCATCACCTTGATCCCAAAACCAGACAAGGATCCCACCAAAAAAGAGAGCTATAGACCGATATCCTTGATGAACACAGATGCGAAAATACTCAACAAAATACTAGCCAATCGGATTCAACAGTACATTAAAAAGATTATTCACCACGACCAAGTGGGATTTATTCCAGGGCTGCAAGGTTGGTTCAACATCCGCAAATCAGTCAATGTGATACAACACATCAATAAAAGTAAGAACAAGAACCATATGATACTCTCAATAGATGCTGAAAAAGCATTTGACAAAGTACAACATCCCTTCCTGATCAAAACTCTTCAAAGTGTAGGGATAGAGGGCACATACCTCAATATCATCAAAGCCATCTATGAAAAACCCACCGCAAATATCATTCTCAATGGAGAAAAACTGAAAGCTTTTCCGCTAAGGTCAGGAACACGGCAGGGATGTCCATTATCACCACTGCTATTCAACATCGTACTAGAGGTCCTAGCCTCAGCAATCAGACAACAAAAGGAAATTAAAGGCATCCAAATCGGCAAAGAAGAAGTCAAATTATCACTCTTCGCAGATGATATGATACTATATGTGGAAAACCCAAAAGACTCCACTCCAAAACTGCTAGAACTTATACAGGAATTCAGTAAAGTGTCAGGATATAAAATCAATGCACAGAAATCAGTTGCATTTCTCTACACCAACAGCAAGACAGAAGAAAGAGATATTAAGGAGTCAATCCCATTTACAATTGCATCCAAAACCATAAGATACCTAGGAATAAACCTAACCAAAGAGACACAGAATCTATACTCAGAAAACTATAAAGTACTCATGAAAGAAATTGAGGAAGACACAAAGAAATGGAAAAATGTTCCATGCTCCTGGATTGGAAGAATAAATATTGTGAAAATGTCTATGCTACCTAAAGCAATCTACACATTTAATGCAATTCCTATCAAAGTACCATCCATCTTTTTCAAAGAAATGGAACAAATAATTCTAAAATTTATATGGAACCAGAAAAGACCTCGAATAGCCAAAGGGATATTGAAAAAGAAAGCCAACGTTGGTGGCATCACAATTCCGGACTTCAAGCTCTATTACAAAGCTGTCATCATCAAGACAGCATGGTACTGGCACAAAAACAGACACATAGATCAATGGAACAGAATAGAGAGCCCAGAAATAGACCCTCAACTCTATGGTCAACTAATCTTCGACAAAGCAGGAAAGAATGTCCAATGGAAAAAAGACAGCCTTTTCAATAAATGGTGCTGGGAAAATTGGACAGCCACATGCAGAAAAATGAAATTGGACCATTTCCTTACACCACACACAAAAATAGACTCAAAATGGATGAAGGACCTCAATGTACGAAAGGAATCCATCAAAATCCTTGAGGAGAACACGGGCAGCAACCTCTTCGACCTCTGCCGCAGCAACATCTTCCTAGGAACAACGCAAAAGGCAAGGGAAGCAAGGGAAAAAATGAACTACTGGGATTTCATCAAGATCAAAAGCTTTTGCACAGCAAAGGAAACAGTTAACAAAATCAAAAGACAACTGACAGAATGGGAGAAGATATTTGCAAACGACATATCAGATAAAAGACTAGTGTCCAGAATCTATAAAGAACTTAGCAAACTCAACACCCAAAGAACAAATAATCCAATCAAGAAATGGGCAGAAGACATGAACAGACATTTCTGCAAAGAAGACATCCAGATGGCCAACAGACACATGAAAAAGTGCTCCATATCACTCGGCATCAGGGAAATACAAATCAAAACCACAATGAGATATCACCTCACACCAGTCAGAATGGCTAAAATCAACAAGTCAGGAAATGACAGATGCTGGCGAGGATGCGGAGAAAGGGGAACCCTCCTACACTGTTGGTGGGAATGCAAGCTGGTGCAGCCACTCTGGAAAACAGCATGGAGGTTCCTCAAAATGTTGAAAATAGAACTGCCCTATGACCCAGCAATTGCACTATTGGGTATTTACCCTAAAGATACAAATGTAGTGATCCAAAGGGACACATGCACCCGAATGTTTATAGCAGCAATGTCCACAATAGCCAAACTATGGAAAGAACCTAGATGTCCATCAACAGATGAATGGATCAAGAAGATGTGGTATATATACACAATGGAATACTATGCAGCCATCAAAAGAAATGAAATCTTGCCATTTGCAACAACATGGATGGAACTAGAGCGTATCATGCTTAGCGAAATAAGTCAAGCAGAGAAAGACAACTATCATATGATCTCCCTGATATGAGGAAGTGGTGATGCAACATGGAGGCTTAAGTGGGTAGAAGAATAAATGAAACAAGATGGGATTGGGAGGGAGACAAACCATAAGTGACTCTTAATCTCACAAAACAAACTGAGGGTTGCCGGGGGGAGGGGGTTGGGGAGAAGGGGGTGGGATTATGGACATTGGGGATGGTATGTGATTTGGTGAGTGCTGTGAAGTGTGTAAACCTGGTGATTCACAGACCTGGGGATAAAAATATATGTATATAAAAAATATATGTTTATAAAAAATAAAAAAAAAAAAAAAAAAAAAAAAAAAGTAGTAACTATCATGGTTACTACCCACCCATATTTTCATCATTGTACTCCATATGTAGGTATTTTCAACCTGATATATCATTATTTTATTAAGTGTCAATGTAACCTTGCTGCAAAGAACATCTTTGAACATCTTGCAAACATGTTCAATCTCTTGGTGCTGCATCTTAAGAAGTAGCATTTCTGAATCATAGAGTGAGCACATTTTCAGCTTTCCTTGATTTTTGTCAGGTTGTGGGTGCACTTTTTTTCTTCTTCACCAGCAGTGTGTAAAAGTGCTCATTTCACAACATACTTATTGACACTTGGTACTACAAAATTTAAAAATTTTGGTCTGAAATTATGTCTCATTGTTTGAATTTGTATTTGCCTGATTGCTAGTGACATTGAGAAATCAAATATACATATGTATACATGTTTATATACATATATGTATATATATGCATATGTATGTGTATATGTGTATTTCATCCTATGCATTTGTCTAATGTAGCCAAATCTAGCCCATTGTGGTTTTGCTATTTTTGCTTGGTTTAGGAAGCTAATATAACATTGTATGTTAACTAGCTGAAATTGAAATAAAAACCTAGAAAGAAAAAAATAAAAAGATGCCCTGGAGATCTGTACATATCATGTAGAAAAAAATACATACATATATACATACATACATACATACATACATAAAGTAATAATTTATCCCCAGATATAATAATCCTAATTTATTCCATCCTTTTCTTTTTGATCCTTATCTTTTAGTTTGTCTCTTTATGGAAAAAAAAACAGAATACGGTAGTGTTTTTTAAAATTTCCATCTATGACTCTGTTATGTTTTTTCATGCAGAATCCATCTACATTCACTGGGATTGTTAGTATACTTGGATTTATTTCTATTTATTCATTATTTTTATCTGTTTATTTCTATTAACGTATTTGTATTTTCTATTTACTATGCCTTTGTTGGATTTTTTCTTTTCTTTTTATTTATTTTTTTCTTTCTACAGATTATTGGAATAGTCATGATTCCTTTTTAATTCTCTACTGGTTTCAAAGTTGTACATCCTCTTTTTATTATCTTAATGGATATGACTTACTATTTTTCTGTAATGAATACTTAGGTATACACCTTTTTTCACTATTAGTTCTTATGTTTGAGTTCCTTTTTTTTCTGGCTACAGTGCACCATTTAGAAGTTAAGTTTACTGAGGGTCTGCGGATAACAGATTCCTATATCGGAAAAATATTTTAGTTGCATGTAATTCTATTCTAGGTCAAATGAGTGCTACCAGTATGATTATTATACTTTTATATATCATTTATCTTTTCTCTCCAATAGACTTCAAATTTTTATCATTAATGTTCTGCATTTGAATATAGTGTTTCTGGTTGTAAATTTTTACACTTTATTCCGTTTCACATTCACTATACTCTTTTAATCTAAGAACTTCTATCTTCTATCTTTCTTTAACTCTAGAAAATTCTTAGCCATTTAGCTCATTAAATATTAAGTTTAGTCTCATTCTATCTACTCTCTGAATTTTTCTTCCACCTTGTCAGGCCAGGTGACACAGCCTTGGACTGGGAACCGGGGATAGATAGGAGAGGCAATGAGATTGGACCTCAAGTTCAGGCACGAGAAATAAGGGATTAAAGTCTTCATTAGATGTTTCCTGTGTTTTCTTGCTATAAAATATACTCCTGCTCTATGTGGTGAATTTCCTGGTCAGACAACTGTGATATAGTTAGGAGGGTATGTTAAGTTCCCAGAAACATCTAGAGCAGGTAGAGATAGAAAAGAGGGTACACAGGTTAGGAAGGTTATTAGTTTGCTCATTGCTGCCAGCTTGGCATTCTCTAAGTGTTACTCTTTGAGTTTCTAGTACCATCAATTACTAAGTATATTTTGGAAGGAGAGCAATATGCATCTCTTGCCCAATTTCCCCTTTCCACATTACCAGTTACTCATTCTTCTGGCCACTAACATACGAGAAACCATCCTTGATATCTGATTAGGGTTCTGTAGTCTGCTTCAGTACTGATGTCTATCCAGGATATCAGTGGTATAAAGGAATCAAGTGAGTCGTCGGAGTAATAGTGAAGGTATAGGGTGTTCCATGCAGACAAATGAAGCACATCAATATACCCAAACTCCATGGTTAGTCTTACTAATCTATTGGTAGGATGGTTAGCAATATAAATTGAATTTAAGAGCCTGCTATTTTCATCGACACCCTGTGGTAATGATAGTAGTATATAGGCTACTTTAGAGTTAAAATATTTTTACTGAGACTTCTAGATCCTGGAGAATAATTGAGAGCTGTGGCTAAGTTCTCAGTGGGAAGATCATATTAATAAGTAGGCTGGCAGTTACTGGTAAAAAGAGAGACCCAGTGTAAAAACAAAGCCTGCCCTCTCAGTGAATTTATTTACCATCACAAGGCTGGTGTTTTGTCAATGCGAGAAGGTAGGTAAGAGAAAATCAAGGATATTATGTCACAAGGCTATTTGAAGTAGAAAGGAAATGTGGTAATTTTTGAGGAAGCTGAAAATGGGCTTACATGGTTACATAACAGGGTGTTGTTACTGCTACAGTACAACTAGAGGTCCCTGAAGCCCCCATTCAATTTATCAAGTGCAATGGTCCAGAGTAGCAATCTGGGGTGGTGCCATTGCAGAGTGCAAAATGTGGTTATAGGTATTTCCACCTGGAATATATACCACCAATCCTTTCAGCAATATGAATGGAACACATTTCCTTTTCCTATTGCCCAAGATGACTTCGACTCACTTTTCAAGGCTCATTTGAAAGATAATTTCATCAAAGAAGCAGTCTCTGACACTTTTTCCCGATTTCTTCTACCAACCCAGAGTATGAGTCTCCTTTGCTATATGAACTTCAAGTGTCCCCCACTTCTGTTGTTCTTTGAATAAATGTTCTTTGAAACATTTATTTTCCTTTTAATCATTTGTTCCATTTCTGACTTTCCTACTAGACTGTAAACTCCAGGAAGGCGAGGACACGGCTCATCTACTACTAAGAACAAGGGTTACAATAATGATTATAGTTGACTAAAGAAGGAAATGGACAAAGGCCATCATAGCATAGCCCCTGCACATCCCTGGAACTCTGAAAGAGGCTTTTGTTTGTTTCCCTCAAAAAAATAACTCAGTTGGTAGTGCTGAATAGCTTCAAGAAAGTTCAAGCAGAGGATCTCTCCATACAACGTATGTCACCTTCTAGTTTTCTGGCTACTGGGAGGGAATGTGTATCAACCAGTTTGCTGATACAAGACACTAAACCTGAAAACTTTAAAATAATGATCTGAACAGACACTCCATAAAATAAGAATATGAGTGCCAATAAGCACAAGAAATAATTATTTATGAGGGGAATTAAAACCATATGAGATAACACTGCATTCCTACTAGAATGAATGGCTGAAATTTAAAAAGACTGACAGTACCAAGTATTGGCAAGAAAAAGGAACAATCAGAACTCTTAAATCTTGCTAGTGTAAGTAAAAAAATAACAAAACCACGTTGGAAAATAGTTTGGGAGTTTCTAATAAAGATAACCATATAACTATAGTATGACTCAACAACTCCACTCATAGACCAAAGAGAAATGAAAACAGATGTCCACGAAAAGACATACATTACATCTACAGCAGCTTCATTTATAATAGTAAAAAAAAAAAAATGGAAATAGCCCAGGTATCCATCAGTTGTTGAATAAATAAATTGTGTTATATGTTACACAATGGAATACTAATCAACAGTGAAAAATAGCTAAGTACACACAAACATAAATGAATATCAGAAACATTATATTGAAAAAAAGAAACTTAAAAAAAGAAACTTAAATCTGTATGTCTCCACATATATAGAAATAGGAATATCAGTTGTCTCTGGGCAGGGATATTGACTGAAAAGTGACAAAGGGGAACTTCATGGTATGATGGAAATGTTCTATATCTTCATTTGGATGATGGTTGCATGGGTGTATATAAAAAATGTAAATGTAAGATCTGCACATTTTGCTGTGTATAAATGTACCTCATCAAAATTTTTAAAATAACTTGAAAATTAGTAAAGAAATAAGAAATCTCCACTTGCCTATAACCATCTGAGTTTCCAGGTCTGTTTTAGCTCAACAGACTGCAGTGATTGAATGAATTATACTACCCCTGGATTATGGGAATCTTCAATCTATAAGGTATGCTTTGGAGCAAATATTCCCTATTTCCCAGTAAACTAGTTGACCTCTGTTGGGAGCACCCTTACAAGAACTAATAGGTAACTGTGTGCAGAGGCACTGAGTTGGGGGCAAAGGTTTCAGTCAAACCAACTTGGGTTGTGGTCAGCTCAACTAGGAATGCCATGGTGATATCTAGGAACCACACAAGGGCTTTACCTGTGTTCAGGAAAATTCTACCAGTCTATCAAGGGCAAAAAACGAAGAATAAACACCAGTTATAGATGGGGAACTCCCTAAGTAGAAACAGTCTGAATTAAGTTCTCAGCAGATTGTACAAAATAAGAAAGGATTTAAAGTGAAAGTTTAGCAACAGGGAATGGGGGAAAAAAATCTAGATAAGATGCTTGGGAACCAGTGGAAGAAATTGCCTGGCTCACAGTGGAGTGTGCTTTAAAAGTCCCCCTGTACAGGAGCTTATGATTGAGAACAAACCTCTTCAAGATGCATTGGATTGCCTTGGACAGTGGCAAGGAGCCATTTTGACAGAATATCATCTTTTCCAACCTGTGATTTGTATCATGCAGACATAGCCACTGCCTGTGTTTTGTGCACACTTCAAAGCTATATTTTAAAGGGAAAGAATTATAAATGCTAGAAATCTGGAATCTCTCTTTGAAAAATAAGCTAAAAGTAATTTAAATTAAAATACACTGATTAAAACAACTCTGCTTCAGATTTTAAGGCATGCTGTTTCTTTCTGATTATTATCTCTCAGTTACTTAATATAAACCACTCCTAGATCAAGAGAATCAGGCAAAAATTTTGTGATAAAACTCAGGAACTATTCTCAAACAGCCAAAAACAGCTTCACAGATAGCCTCCTAAAGACATTTAATAAGTCTGTCATAATCAGCCCATGATCTCCAAGAAACGAGAATAAGAAACAGCTGCTTTGCAGCAAATCCTAACTATAGTAGGGATTAATTCTAAAATCATGTCACATTTAGTTAATTTTCATTTGGGACAGCAAGGAAAATCTTTGCCAGGCTAAGGGTAATTATGTATCTGTTGAAACAGATGAAACATAAAATATTAATTTTGTTTTCCTCTCAGATAAGTATTTCTGTGGGACATGGAATCTTATGATGTTGAAACAATCAGTGAAGAAAGGCTTCTAGCAGTTCTCATTGTGCCTTGCCCTTTCTGCTCTACCTAACTGTTTTAAATCTGGACTTCACTCATTTTGGAAATTCTTTGGTGGTGATGATGAATCTTTCTCTCTCCTTCCCTTCTTTGTAATGTATTCATACTTTTTTAAAACAATATTTTATTTATTTATTTGACAGACAGAGATCACAAGTAGGCAGAGAGGCAGGCAGAGAGAGAGGAGGAAGCAGGCTCCCTGCTGAGCAGAAAGCCTGATGCGGGACTCAATCACAGGACCCTGAGATCATGATCTGAGCCGAAGGCAGAGGCTTAACCCACTGAGCTACCCAGGTGCCCGTAATGTATTCATTCTTAATCAAACATAATGGTACCAATGGCTTTATTACCATGGGTGTGACCAGTGTTGAGATTAAGAAAACTATTTAAGGCTCATAATAAAGAGTTCTAAGGACCTGAGCTTGAAACCCAGCTCCACCATTTCCAAGCCATGTAAATTTTCATGTTTAAAAATTTTTTATATCAGCTTTTTCATCTGTGTGGTGGGAGTAGTAACAGTGATTTGCTCACATAGTTGCAATGAGGTAATTTATGTGAAGAGATAGCATGTGGTTAAGTGCTAACCAAATGATGATGGTGGTGATAATGCTAACTGGTCTGGAGGGGCTTTTACATTTTACTTGCATACGAATCACCTGCAGGGTTGGTATTAGAATGAATTCTGATTAAGTGGGGTTGGATGAGTCTGATTCTGTCTATCTAACAGGTTCTCCTGTGAGGTCCATGCTCCTGACCCATGCCTCTCTAACTGTAGGCAATCTGGTCTGTTTTCTGATTCGCTGTCAGTCATATGTTAATTTGCCTTTCAGTTCCTGACTATAGGATTTAGTGAGTTTGTATCTTCCGAAAGACCAAACAACCAAGGTAGAAGTCAGGGTAGAAGCCTGTTGACAATTTATTCGCTTACAGGTCTGAGTTCATACTCAGCAGTTTGTCCCCTCTGAACCTTCACCAGTGAATCAGGATTTCAAAATGGCTCTGAGCCAAGTCTGGCTCCTTTGCCTCTGTTTCAATCAGAAATGTTTCAATCCTATTGTCCTTTGACTGTCCCATGGGGTATGTGAGGTCTTTGTGTCCTGCTGTCTGCAAGACCCAAGTATCCCTAACAAGTAGAAAAAGGAAATCAGAAAGTAAACACCTCCCCATTAATCAGCCTCCTGTCCCTCCTCCTTCCTATCTGATGGTGTCCTGTCTACAGCTTCCCCTCGGTGCTCTGCCCACCTTGACCACTACATCTCTGACTCTGAAACCTACAGTTTGCTACTTACCAGTGTCAGCCCTAAGCCTTCTCCAGCCTTCTTGACCTCCTTCTTCTCACATATTCAGTGGAATTAGTTCAGTGATGCTTTGAGCCCCCATACTAGCTGCCGACACCTATCCTGTTATGTTCTGATACTCACACTTGTCTAGCAAAAGTTATTCAAAGATCTGGGCCACAGTAGATCAGCTGCTGAGGATCCATAGGAGTCTACAATGTATTTTCTCTATGGAGACATCACCTGATTTTCAGTAGTGTTGGGTGGTCAGGCACAGAGCCACAGACCTTACCCTGTGTCCTTGGCAATATGATATTGTAATTTCCTGAGGAAGGCAACTTCCCTATTTGGAGTTGTAGCTAATAGGTTGGTGAGGTAGAATAAATTGATAGACACTGAGGGAATATTTTCTCATTCATGTTTAGAGACACTGCAGTCAATGCAAAGAGCAGGGAGCCTGGCATCGCATTAGATCAGGATTTGAATTTCAGCTTCATTTTTTACTAGTTATGAGAACTTGTGTAAGTTATTACATATATATGTATGATATATATTTATATGCACATATATATTCCTTTTTTTTCTTTTTCTAGCTTCTTTATGTGTAAAGTTATGCTGTTCATTTGAGATTTACTTCTTGAGGAGGCCTATAAGGCTATAAACTTCCCTCTTAGAACAACTTTTCCTGTATTCCAAAGATTTTGAATCACTGTGTTTTCATTTTTAGTTGTCTCTCTCTCTCTTTCTCTCTATATATGTATATGAAATTTCCTGTTTGATTTCTGCTTCCTTTTCTCTTTCTTCTCCTTCTGGGATCCTTATATTGTGAATGTTATTATGCTTGATGATGTCATTGAGTTCCTTTAATCTATTCTTGTTTTTTATTATTCTTTTTTCCTTTTGCTTTCTGCTCATCCTGCAAGTGGTCCCTGCAGGGACCAGTGCCACTCCAAAGTGACTCCTGCTCTGGGAAGAAAGGACGATAACTATACACACTAGTTTGCCTGCAGCCCCATGTTCCATCCTTATAACAAGCAGTGCAGAGAGAGTACATTTCCCTTCATTGGATTTGCACAGCCCTAACAGAGAGTCTGAGGGCAAGCATCTGATCAGACTGCCATCCCTAGACCCCAACGAAAACTCCCCAGGAAGGAGCACAAGGAGAGCACCCTGTAGTTCAGAGTGACAGCAGCCCCAGCAAGTAGGCATCTGGTCTAACTTGCTGATTCCACCCAACTACAAGCCCATGGAAGCCCCAGACTGGCCCCTTAATGGCACAGAGACCAAACCCTGCCCACAACAGGCAGTGTGGGCCATTGCAGTCCACTGGACCTCGAGCAAATGAGGCTCAGCCACAATAGTAGTGTATATGCAACCCACATAAGAGACACCTCTGAAATGTCTGGTTCTGGGGAACAGGAGTACTGCACTGCAAGGCACCACAAGACCCCTTCTTCATAAGGTCACTTTTCAAGATGAGGAAACGTAGCTGACTTTCTAACACAGAGAAACAAACACAGAAATTTAGACAAAATGAAGAAACAGGAATATGTCCCAGATGAAAGAACAGGACAAAACCACAAGAAAGAGCTAAATGAAACAGAGATAAGCAATATTCCTGATCAAGAATCCAAAGTAATGGTCATAACGACACTTACTGAGTGGAGGATCTCAGTGAGACCTTCAACAAAAAGACAGAAAATATTAAAAAGAACCAATCAGAGATGAAGAGCACCATAATGAAATTAAAAATACTAGAAAATACTAGTATTTTCTAGTATTTACTAGTATCTAAAAATACTAGAAAAAATCAATAGTAGATTAGAGAAGGCAGAAGAACAGATCAGAGAGTTGGAAGAGAGAGTAATGGAAAGCAAACAAGCTGAACAGTATATAAATTCCTTTTTAAAATAAGATATTCTTACAGTGGAAAAAATTTTTACATGTATGCTAAATAACATAACAAGCTCTGAAATACTTGTGTACTCATAACTGTGCTTCAACAGTTAAGAGCTCATGGCCAATCTTGTTTCATCTCTACCCTCAGCCATTCCCCTCTCTGTATTATTTAGAAGCAAATCCTAAGTCTCACATGAGCTCAACAATAAATATTTAAGTATATATATCTCTGAAAGACAAAGTCTCTTTGTCTCTTTGATCTTAAATCTTAATATCCTTTCCTCTTTGTCTCTAAGACAAAGACTAACCATAATGTCTTTAATAACAAAGTTTAAAATTCTGTAATATGATTAATATCTAGTAAATGTTCAAATTTGTAATTCTCTCTCTCTCTCTCTCTCTCTTTTTTTTTTTTTTACATTGTTTGAATGAGGATCCAAAGAAGATTAAAACACTGAGATTGGTTAAAAATGTTTCAAGTCTTTTATTATTTATCTTTTTCCTCCATTACACTTCTTCCCTTGAATTTATTTATTGAAGAAACTGGGTTATCTGTAGACTTTGCCATCATTTGAATTTTACTTAGTGCAGAACTATGCTGCCATTTATCAGGTTTCTTTAACCAATTACTGTTAAGTTGGTATTTGGATGCAGAATCTTGATCATTTCGAGTACTTTTTTCTTGGCAAGAGTACTTCATAAGTAGTGCTGTGCTTTGTCATCAACGAGCACATAATTTCTGTTTCTCTTGTTTTTGTGATATTGACAGCCATTGATGATTTGATGGTTAGAGTCACTAATCCATGAGGGGTTGCAAAATGGTGGTATTCAAAATCTAATTCTCCTTCTTCATTTATTAGCTGAAATATCTGTATAAAGAGAAACTTTCCCTCATTTGCTATTGGGTTAAGCAAAGGTGTAGTTTGCATAAAAACCAGTACTCAAAATAAGAAGTTGATACTTGAGAAGCATTTAACAATGACCAATAATTTATCCTTATGAATTCATATACTTTATGTGTACTTGAAATGCCTCAATCTAATTGGAATTATTAACCTTATTTATTCTCACCCATTTTTGACCAATGGGTAACTCTTTGAAGTGATTCCTGTGTACTTTGACATTATTTCCTTCTACTTTTATAGCTTTATTGCAATGTAGCATAAAAAATTGACCAGAGCAAGTACACACATTTATTTACAAGACCAAAAAGCTGAAATCTCCGAGGAGTTCTGGTTTCTATATTGGGAAATTATATTTGGAGATTATAATCTGGGCACTAAGAGTGCTTATTGCCACTGGGATTGGTCATTATTTCTGGGTCTTTTCACTAAGCAATGCAAGGAAAAATTTTATTTGAAGATTTTATTTATTTATTTGACAGACAGAGATCACAAGTAGGCAGAGAGGCAGGCAGAGAGAGAGGTGGGGGGAAGCAGGCTCCCTGTTGAGCAGAGAGCCCGATGTGGGGCTCGATCCCAGGACCCTGAGTTCATGACCTGAGTCCAAGGCAGAGAGGCTTTAACCCACTGAGCCACCAGGCGCCCAAATTTTTGTTTTAAATAGAATTCATTACAAGTTTAGATTGACAACTTGTATTCAGATTGAAGATTGCATATTTTTATTTAATCTCTTTGATCTTAAATCTTAATCTACTTTCCTCTTCCTCAGAATCTGAGTTCCAGTTATGCAGAATGACAGAATTAGAATAACAAGTATTTCTCATCTGTTTTATCCCCAATATATCCACAATATTCTCGGAATAATAAAGAATCTTCTACCTGCCATATGATTAGTGAAAATAGTATAAGACTTTTATCCTGGTGGTTTTAAAATATTTTGTTCTTAGGATATAAGATTTCAGCCAAATAACTGTATTTTAAGTCACTTTGAATGTGTTTTGTTATGCTACCAACTGATTTGCTTCATTTTATTTTTGTTTTTAAAGATTGATTTTTTTTTTACTTTAGGTTTTTTATGAAAAATACTTCTATGGTCCATGTCAAATTTATGAAACAAGTCTAGTTTCCATCCCTGACTACTTTGCCCTATTTCTCCCCATGGATCATCACAACTATTCTTTTCATTTTATGTTTTCTTTCCTGCCATAACAAATTACCATAAACTTATTGGCTTTAAAACAACACAAGTTATTTATCTACAATCATGTAGGTTTGTAGTCTCACATGGCTCTCACTCGGCAAAACTCAGTATGTCAGCAAAGCTGTGTGCATTTCTGGAGGCTCCATGGGAAAATCCATTTCCTTGCTTTTTTGCCACAAATGGCTTTCAGAGGCCATTCGAATGTTCCTTGACTAGTGAGTGGCTTTTTTCCTGTATCTTCGAAGTTGCAATGTTGTATCTCTCTGACCATTCTTCCTTAGTCATATCCCCATCTTCTGCATCCATTTTGACCTTGAGATTACATTGGGCCTACCTGAATAATCCAAGGCAATCTCCCGTCTCAAGGCTTTTAATTTAATCACATCTGAAAAGTCCCTTTTGTTCATGTAAAGTAACATATTTTAGGTTCCAGGGATTGGGACCAGGCCATATTTGGTGGAGAGATCATTATTTAGCCTGCCACGATTTCCTATTTTTTTAGATGAGTAGGTGCATACTATACACATTTTCTCCATCCTGCTCTCTGCATTTAATGGTACATTCACTCCATAGGTGTTTATAGATATACTTCCCACCTCCTCACTCTGTATAACAGTGTAGCCTTAAGATATACACTAATATATCCAACCAGTCCCTTACTAATGGACATTCGATTTTGTTTCTAGTTTTTGCTATTATGAGTATCCTATATCAATGGCCCTGTACACTTATATTTTTGTATTTTCCATTGTGCCTGCGGAATACATTCCTAAAAGTGAGTTTCTGAATTGGAGTAAAATAAGTACATACTTTTTCTAGAAACTATAAGTTTCCTTCCAAATATTTATATCATTTTGTATTCATACCATCAATGTATGAGGGTGCTTTGACATTTGGCTATATATTTTTTAAATTTTTTCAATTTATTTATTTTCAGAAAAACAGTATTCATTATTTTTTCACCACACCCAGTGCTCCATGCAATCTGTGCCCTCTATAATACCCACCACCTGGTACCCCAACCTCCCACCCCCTCGCCACTTCAAACCCCTCAGATTGTTTTTCAGAGTCCATAGTCTCTCATGATTCACCTCCCCTTCCAATTTACCCCAACTCCCTTCTCCTCTCCATCTCCCCTTGTCCTCCATGCTATGTGTTATGCTCCACAAATAAGTGAAACCATATGATAATTGACTCTCTCTGCTTGACTTATTATTTGGCTATATTGTTAAACTTGTGGATTTTTGCTAGTTTCAATACACTTTTAATTTCTATTTCTCTTATGAGTGATTTATGCTTCTTTTCATATGATTAAGGAAAAACTTTAACTTCACTTTCTGTGTGTTCTATGTTTGTATTTGCAATCAATTTTTCTATAGGATTTTCTCTTCTTTTTCTTCATTTTTGAAAGTTCTTTATAAATTAGGATATCCCCTATTCTGTAGTTTATGTTATAAATATTTTCCTAAGTTTGCTCTTATCTCTTCACTTTGCTCACTATATCCTTTGCTATCCAAGAACTTTAATTTTATGTAATTAAACATTTCTATATTTTTCCTTATTGCTTCTGGATTTTGTGTCATCCCAAGGTCATAAATTAATTCACCTTATTTTTCTTCTAATTATTTTAAAGAAAAATTATATTTAAATACCTGAAACATTTGGTATTTATCCTAGTGTAAAGTGTGAGACATATATTCAAATTTACTTTTCCACATATTATCTAGTTATTCCACTTGGAAGTTCTTTAATTTCTCTGTGCCTCAGTTTTCTCAACTGTAAACCCAGTATGCTAACAACATTAACTCATAGATTTGTTCTGTTGTTTAAATGAGATAAAGTATTTGAAACAGCGTGATGCCTAGGACTTGGTGAAGACTTAATAACTGTTGTCTGTGATGATGTTGATGACACTGACATAAAAGATACTTCAGTCATTCAAACTCTTTATTCTCATCCCAGGTCAAGTTGCCCTTGATAATTAGTATAATTCTAAACTTTTCCTCTGGTAGGATGTTGTGTTTTGCCTTGTTCTTGAGATACAGTACCTAGTCTTTTCGCTTGATTTGTTAACTGGAGTACTCTTCCCAAGCCTCTCTTCTAGCCCCTATCTGAGTACCTAAATTCTCTTCTAGGGCAAAAGCCCTCCCTCTCTAATTGCTTCCAGTTCTCTTCCCTGAATTCATCAACTTCATAAACTGACTGATTCTCCTGAGGCTTACTACTCATCTGGTTTTCTGATGTTGACTCCCACTCCCACACTTTTTGGGCATTCAGTCTACTTGTTGGGAAATCCAAATGCTATGTGTAAAAATTCTGAGGACTCTTGCTCTCCTGGGTAACAGCTGCCATTGCCTTGGAAGCCAAGTTTTGCTTGCCAATCTCCTCTTTGGTAAACATATAACTGATTCCGTCTTTCTCCTATCTTTCTATACTAAGGGTCAGGTTGAGATATGTTGGGATAGATCAGCCAGTTGCTGGGCATATGGTTAGAACAGGGATTTTGTTCCAATGGGCTGAGCCTAAGAGGAGGGAGATTATACTATGGGTAAATGATGCCCCTTACCACTCACAAAACAAAGGATTAAAATAAACTAAATCCTATAGAAGAAAACCAAAACCAAGATACAGGCCTGCACAATCAGGAGTCCAAAGTTGTAAGATGTGATTTCTTCTAATATCCAATTATATGATATATGGCTGCACCCTGTGGCTCAGTGGTTCCATGAGAGAGAAAAGACAATCATTTTTCTTAATGTCTGTCTTACTTGATGACTAAGCTTGGTAAAAGCTTCATCATACACCCTCCATATTACATGGAATTCCTGATTGTGTAATAAGACAGGACAAAATGTGTGTTTCAGCCAGGAACTGATATCCAGCTTCCTTAAATATAGAAATGTTTTGCATAAAGTATAGGTTTACAGATAATTTGAGTAATCAGATGCCTCTGTTTTGTAATTTCAGGATTCCTTCAGAATCTCCTAACTTGAAATGTTCTTTCCTTACACAAATTTCTTCTTTTTTAATGTATTTTTTATTAGGGAGAGAGAGAAACTTTGCCTGTGTGTGCCTGAGCCTGTGCCTGTGTGGGTGGAGAGGTAAAGGGAGAGGGAGAGACTTAAGCAAACTCTGCATTCAGTGCAGAAGACCTCAACCTCACAACCCTGAGTTCATGATTCTGAGATCATCACCTGAGCTGGAATCAAGAGTCAGATACTGAGCCATCTAGGTGAGCCACAGAGATCTCTTCTTTGTTTGACTCTTCTGTGTCTGTTTACCAAATACATCCTACCTGAACAATGACATCCCCATTCCTCTTCCTCCCTACTTCCATTGTCTTGATTGCTCTCAGAACAATAATGAAGATATAATTAACCTACTCTCCTAAGAGAGAGTTCCCCTCTGCTTTCAGAATTCTTTGGCCTGATCACAGAAATACATTTCTTCTCAATGTTTGTAGCTGATAAGATGTCACATTTATTTCATTTTTAAATCAACACACCAATCTCTGAACCTCTACTAATCAAGCCTCTACTAATCTGTTGAAAAATTCAGTGTCCATAAGTTTTCATGCTTTTGGTTCATGCCACCCACCTTGCACTGTAATAAGATTCTAGGAATTGAAGAGCTTAGGACACATGGGAAAAGAAGCCTCTGAATATCTCTCTTCCTGGTCATGCTAAATATACTCATTGTCTAGGTCTCCATGGTCTGCTTAAGGACTAGTAACTCCATTCACTCCACATTAAGTTTGGCTCCAGGGCATTTGATGAGACTTTAGAGCTTGGACTTAGCCTCCATATAGACATGTTCATTTACCCCTAAGAGGAAATTCAGCCTGTTGGCAAAACTGCAAATGGTCTAGAAGACCCTACCTTCCACAGAAACTTCATCCATCTGTCTGCCTTTTCTCAAGAAAGCCTATTTATCCCATTTATTCTAATGTCATGGAGTCAAGGCCTGTGCATGGTGTGTGTGTGTGTCTCAGTGTTTGTGTCTGTCTGTCCTCAGGACTGCCTACCTCATCTGAATGCCAAGTCTACTAATATCTTCTTATAGGACGAAGTCCCAAAATCAACAATACAAGACTCAGTGGCCTATTCTTTATAGACAGAGGAGTAAATTCCCTCTTCACATTTTAAGATAGTTTATTCTAACAAAACAAAAATGAATAAAACACGTACAGAGAATTTCTGCATTCAGTTATTAATAACCAATGCTTTATCAAACCCAACATACTATTAGTTATAGGATACATAATTACTTTAGGTACTAAAGTAAATGTGAAAAAAGAATGCTAATTAAACTCTGAAAGAAAAAAATGTCAACTAAAGTGTGGCATAATGCTTTTTATCACATAGAATTCTTTTTTTTTTTTTTTAGGATTTATTTATTCATTTGAGAGAGAGAGAGCAGGGGGAGGGGCAGAGGAAGAGACTCTTTAAAGCAGCCTGATGTGGGGCTTGGAACCCATGCAATCATGACCTGAGCTGAAACCAACCCACTGAGCTACCCACAGGCACCCCATTACTTAGAACTCTTAATATTATTTATTGCAAAAATACTTTTAGATTTATTTGCTTCTCTAACCTCAAATGTAAGCCTTGCTGCTCTGTTCTTGTGACTTTCTGCATAAACAATAATCCTTTTTTAAATTTCAACACTGAATTATATGAGATCTTTTTAAAGATAATTTAATGGCACTAACTAAGTATGTCGTACATGATTCAACTGGAACCTAATTCAGTTGGATCCCATTAATGCCTGATGGCACTAACTATACATGTTGTACATAATTCAACTGGAGCAAGACTGGACCAAGCCAACTATGACCAAGTTTGTACCTATATTGGCAATAACAACTTCCTAAATGACAGAGATGGCAAAATGCTACCATGTGAAAGATGAATGCCCAAGTTAGGGATGTTAAGATGTAAAAGCACATTACATCTTAGAACTGATAGGATACATATCTATCCATCTATGTCTATATATCTAGTGTCTACCTCCATAGCACATTTTTCCCTTTCTTGAATCCAGTATTCCAGCTACATCAATCCACTGAAGATATATACTGTGTATATACAAGCTATATTACCCTTTGTGCCTCTCTACATACAGTACCCACTTTCTGGAAGCCCTTCTTTCTCCTTCCCTTGCCTGTAAGCCCAACCCATTCATCTCTTACATCAGAGTTTATGTATTCAGTCATTTGAGAAAATTTCACTTCTCCACTAGCATCGTTCCCTCCCACATGCCCCCCTTGAATCTTGCATACATGTCTATTTTTGTACTAATATAGAGGATTGGAAATTTTCTCTGCTCTACCAGAACCTTTTAAGAGGAGTTGTATTGTTTACATTTTGATTCCCTGATGCCTTGCATGATATTATTAGGTAATGATCAGTAAAAAAGATCTTCAATAAATGATTGGATAGTTTCTCACATCACTGTATTCCAACAAGAGGGATGGTTTTCACTCCAGAACTGGCCATTAAGGGTAGTAGAGTGTGGCTGTGTTAAGGACAGATGAAGGTACCATGTAACAAGAGTGGGAAGAATCACAAGAAACTAAAGATAAATCTATAGACAAATATTTCAACTTGTTCAAGATACACATGAGCCAATAGCATACTCTTGGGTCTGATTTCAACAAAATTGTTTTTAATAGCTAAGCAATTACCATTCCAGGCATGCTGAGTGACTAGGATTAGGAAGAAGAAAGAAGTTACAGTGTGTAGTGAAATCTTATCAGTTAAGATCTTCCATAAAGTACAGTATGTTTTTAATTCTGATTTTCATGCATATTTTAATATCAGCTTAATTAATCTTATCTGACTATCTTCCTTGACCACCTCCTTGCTGTAAAAGAACTAAAAAAGAACAAGGCATTTCTACATCCAAAAAAAAAATGATGCTCTTTCAGACATAAGGTACATGTTTCAGTGTTACTTTGCTGTTTTTTTAAAAGTAGTATCAAATAAGACTAAAATAATATAAATGTGAAAGACCCCCAGTTTATAATAAATATTCTGCATGCTATTATGAATATCAGCTGACAGACCAGTATTTATTTAAAATGTCCGTTGACTGTGTTTTATCCTCTTTTGAAGGATCCAAGATGCTTATAATGTCTGTTGTAAGTCTGGGTGTCTCTTTTAAATCAAAATTGCATAGCACAGGCCTCATCCAAAGTATCTGTTTGGATGAGATAAATTAAGTACAGAAGAGTTTACATTTCTAAGCTGTTCTGTTCTGTTGGTGTGTACTAAATATGCTAAGCTTAAGGAGATCCAAAGTAGATAGTATTTTTAATCTTCTGGCTATTTAAGTAGTAAGTTGCAGACTGTGTTTTAGTTTCAGGCAGAAAATTATATACAGTATAGTTTTAACTGCTATTTATCACCAAAATATCACATACACTATGCTGCTTCATTAAATTTAGTATATGGCAGAAAATTGAGGAAACAATTTTTTGAGCACTGTTGGTAAGTACTTGCATGCCAAGGATGAGTTAATGTATACTATACAACTATTTTCTTTTTATGGTTTCTTTATTATATAGATGGTTAATTATATAGATAACTAAGTTGGTATATCCCTAAAGTAAAGTTATTCATAAGCATGCAGTAAATGTTTCATCTGTCTCCTATTCTGATATAGGTATAGTTGAGTTGAATTTAAAAGACAACAATTTAATACATATATGACACCTAGGAAGTGGGAGAAATCTGCTGTTCCACTAAAGTTTAAATATTGTATACCAATTACACAAAGAAACAGTTAATATAGTGTTGTTGCTACTACAAGTCTTTTTAGAGACCCATGTAAAAAAGTCAGTTACATTGAAAATGTGAGCATAAATCTCTGAGACTGCATAATTTTAATATGTAATTAATAAATAGCAACTATGCAAAAAAGAATTTATGTTATGGTCTAATAAACTTATAAAAATTGGGTACAAATGCAAAAGAGAATAGAGTGAAATAATTCGATGAAAAAAACTAAGTAAGTTTGCAAGCAGAGGATGGTGATAGAGAGAAGAAGCTCAATATATCCTTATCCTCACCGTTACTCTTTTGAGTTATGTTATATATGACAAACATATACAAAGGCATGGGAAAGGGAAATAATAATAATAATAATAATAATATATGATGTATAATAATATTTAACAATATATGCTATAATGCAATGACACTTCCAGTCTGTTCAGCCTGCTATAACAGAATACCATAGATTGAGGGTCTTAAAAATAACAGAAATTTACTTCTCACAGTTCTAGAGGCTGGAAAGTTCAAGATCAAATCACTGGCAGATTCAGTGTCTGGTGCAAACCCACTTCCTGCTTCATAGATGTTTGTCTTTTAACAGGAGGTGTTAGGGAGCTCTGTGGGGTCTTTTTCATACAGCACTAATTCCATTCATAAGGGCTCTGCCTTCATGACCTAATCACCTCCCAAGGGCCCAACTGCTAAACCTTATCTCATTTGAAATTAGAATTCAACAAATGAATTTTGGGGAGACACAAACATTCAGTCCAGAGCAGATACAGAGGGTTACGATGTGCTCTGGCCCATATACCAGGTAACATGGAAGGCTCCGATCTATGACTGGGGCCCAGAACATAAAATGTCACTGTAGCAGATCCAGGCTGTGATATAATATGCTTTGCTATGTGGGCCATTCAATTTTGGTGACCCTGTGGTGTTGGAGGTGTCATTAGTTGGAAAAGATATAGTGTGAAGTTTTGGGCGAGCTCCAATGGGAGAATCACAATAAAAGCCCATGTGTTTCAGAGCAAGGTTATGAATCTGCAGCAAAAAATGAAATAGTTCATGGCATGTTATTGGGCCCTATAGAGATGGGATGCTTGACCATAAGACACAAAGTTGTCATGTATCTTTAAAATTTACCATTAGAGTTGGGCTCAGTCAGGCAAACCAAGTCACAAAGTAAGATGAGTCTAGATGGAAATGATATTTTTGCAATTGATCCAAGGCAAGACTAGAAGGCATGAGTAAACTGCATGAGCAGGTGGCCCAGACCTCTCTGTAACAAATGACAATTGCACCAGTCCTCTCCCTCCATGTGAACCTGTGGCCAATTGGATAGGTTCCATATAACTAGCTGAAAGAAGAGGAAAAAGCTCAAGCTTGGTTTATAGATGGGGTTCCTAGGTATGTGGGGCAAACGAAAAATAGATGGCAGCTATGTTACATCCACATTCAGGGCTGGTTCTTAAAGACAATGGAAAGAAAAAAATATTTTCAATGGGCAGAGCTATGAGAAGTGTACCTGGTTCATAAAGTGTTTGTAGAAGGAAGAATGGCTGAAGTGAAATATGTCCAGATTCCTAGGAGGTGTCCAAGGCCTAGATCTTTGGGGATCTAGAAGGAAAAGGACCCGGATATTGAAGACAAGAAAGTCTGGGATGGAGCTATATGAATGAATGTGTGGGAGTGGGTAATGTGTGGGAATATTTTTGTACTTCCCATTAATGCCCTACAAAGAAGAGGTACTGAAAATGTGACTGAGCCAGTTGATGTTAGCCAAATTTCCTTATTAGCCATCTCAAATTTGGAATAAAGGACACATGATCCTAGTGGTCATAGGATCGGAGATAGAGGTTCTATATGAGTTAAACAGCAAAAACGCCTACTTACCAAGACCAATCCAGTTCCTGCTGCCTCTGACTGTCCAACCTGCCAACAATAGAGAACAACACTTTGTCTCTGGTATGGCACTATTGATCTATGAATCAGCTGGCCTTTTGGTGACAAGTTGACCATATAAGGCCTTTTCAGCCTGGAAGGAGAGTGGTTTGTTTTGACAGAAATAGATAGCTATTTCTGGGCATGGGCTTGCTTTCCGACCTGCAAAGCCTCAGCCAGCAGCACCACTATATGAGGGCAATGGAGAGCTTGATCTACAAGCATAAAATCCCACACAACCTAGGAGTTGACTACAACACCCATTTTGCAGAAAAGGAAGTAGAGATGGGTCTATAACCATGGTATCTACTGGCTGTTTCACATACGACACTGCCAATAAGCAGTCATCCTCACAGAATCAAAGAATGATCTAGAGGCAGAACTAAGCACCACGTTGGAGGCAACACTCTAAAAGGATGATATACACTTAAGATGCAGTACATGCATTAAACAAGAGACCCTTATATGATACTATATCTCATTAGGAAGACTATATGAGCCAGGGAACTAAGGGAGGGAAACAGTGCTGTTCTCAATGACTCACTAGGGAATTTCGAATTTCTAACATCGACAAGTCTGAGTTCTGAAGTGTTTGAGAATACACTGGCCTCCAAAAGGGGTATGTTCATTCCAGTGTACAAGGATCTCATTGAATACAAGTTGTGACTAAGGACAACGTACTCTGGAATTTTTGTTCCCAGGGATGAATAAAGGAGGAGATGCATCACCATAGTGTTACCCTAGTCAGAAGGAAAATGTTTGCTCCGCTTTTACATAATGTGGGCTGGAAGAACATGTGTGGAATTTAAGGGGTCCACTTGACCACCTCCTAGTACTTCTTTGCTCCATTGTAATTATAAATGGATGCACACAGCAACAATTACCTAAGAAGAATATGATTATCAAGTACTCAGACTCACTTCCCCCACCCCATGTATGGAGATATATGTTACACCACCTATAATGGGGGATTTATAATACATGATGAATGAAGGAAAATAAGATAGCCATTTCCAAACCCAGCATCAACCACAGCAAAAAAGAGATAAAATTGTTTCCACTAGCTTTCCTCTTCTGAGTGTTCCCTCAAGGAGAGAGGCCACACAGGAATCATGAAGGAACTGCTCTCCAACCCTGCATGGAGTAGATCTGTGTGCTACAAGAGTGTGACTCCAGAACAATGAAAATGCACATTGCAGATCTCCTACTATAGGCAAAGTAATTGACCAATGGCCCAGCAGCAGCACTTTGAAGTCTATCATCGTTGTCTCACCAAGAATGTATCTTGGTGGGCAGAGTAGAGTAAATGGGAAGAGTAGAGTAAATTATTAAGGTTACTTCCTGTTTCTGGAAGATGTGAGATCTCTCTGATTGATGACTTTGGCTCAAGGACTTCCCATTGTGCCTTGTCAAACTTTCTTCAAAATTCACTTCAATTTATGTGACTTCCACTTCACCTTCCTTCCTCCCCTCTCTTCTCCATGCGGGCCTTATCAGCATTGCAGTCTGATGGCTCTCCCTGCATCCCTTGCTCATTTTTCCTCACAAGCTTTTCCATCACAACCCCCTGCACATCTAATTCTATCTTGATTCCTGCTTCTTGGAGGACTCAAATTAACAAAGACCCTATTTAAGATTATATTTATTAGCAGCATAATTTCTAAAAATGAAAAAGATAACATTTTAAATTAAAATCTCAGGGTTTTAATCTCATGGGTTAAATGGCAGATTAGACATGGCTGAAAAGAGAATTAGTGTCCAGGAAGTTATGCCTGAAGCAATGCATGTAATGAGGCACAGAACACCAAGAGATGAAAAATATAAGAGAAAATATAAGAGACATAAAGACTAGAATGAGAGAGGAGAATATGTATCTAATTAGAATTCCAGAAAGAGATAATAGAGAAAATGGAGAAAAGGTAGTATTTGAAAAAGTCATTGATAATTTGTAAAATTTATAAAAGATACAGATTTTCAAATTGAGAAGATACAATAATCCAAACAAAAGAAATAAAAATAATTCTATACTGTACACTTTGTAGTGAAACCACATACTAAAGACACAAAGGATTTTTAAAAAGCAATAAAAAAGAAAGGATAACTATATTAAGAGCCGAGTTCTCAACAGCAACAATAAAAGCAAAAGAACAACCTAATAATATTTTCTAAGCACTGAAAGAAAGACAACTGTCAACATAAAATTTTATAGTCAGTAAATCACCTTTGAATAACAAGTATAAAATTAAATCATTACCAGAGAAACAAAAACAAAACTATACTTGAAGACTGTCTTAAAAAACCTTCTAAAATATTTATTTGAGGCTGAAGAAAATAATCTCAATGGCAAAGTCAGAGAATCAAGAAAAAATGGTGGGCAAAGAAAATGACAAAGATATGTGTAAATCTAAACAATCATTGACTGTATTTTTTAAAAGATTTTATTTATTTATTTAAAGGGGGGGCACCTGGGTTGCTCAGTGGGGTAAGCCTCTGCCTTCACCTCAGGTTATGATCTTGAGTCATGGGACTGAGCCCCACATCAGGCTCTCTGCTCATCAGGGAGCCTGTTCCCCTCTCTGCCTGCCTCTCTGCCTACTTGTGTTCTCTCTCTCTCTCTCTGTCAAATAAATAAATAAAATCTTTAATAAATAAATAAATAAAAGAGCGAGAAAGAGCAAGTGGGGGAACAGAGACAACAGATTCTGAGCTGAGCACAGAGACCATGGTGAGGCTCGATCCCACAACCCTGAGATTATGACCTGAGCTGAAACTGAGAGTCAGAAGCTCAAAGGACTGAGCCACCCAGGTGCCTCTAAACACACATTGACTATATGTTTATGAAAAATGTTTTATTGGGGAAATGGGAATAAAAATTCAAGAGAACCAAAAGACTTATACAATGACATATATGCTGGATGTAGGTGGGTGATCAAGCTAATCTGTTTAAAAATCCTTGTACTATTTGGTAGGAAGATAAAGGTTTTAATTAATTTTATATTTCAGTAAGTATTCATGTTAGAATTTGAAAAGTAGCCACTGGGGAGGGGGAAAGTGTAATAGACTGTGAACTTCCTTGCTATTATAAAGAAAATATGGAATAAAAAATTTAAAGACTCAACTTACATCAGAGAATATTTATTTAAAAGAAAAAAAGTAGAATAAAGGGATACAAAAAGACATCAGCAGAAACAAATCCAAATACATCACTAATCACAAGATATTATTTTGAGTTATACATGCATGTTAAAAAACTATGAAGGAAAGTGAGGGAACAACACAAAAATGTGGAAAGAGCCAAGATGCCCTTCAGCAGACAAATGGATAAAGAAGATGTAGTCCATATATACAAAGGAATACTACTCAGCCATAAAAAGGATGGATACCCAACTTTTGCATCTACTTGGATGGGACTGGCAGAGATTATGCTGAGTGAAATAAGTCAAACAGAGAAAGTCAATTATCATATGGTTTCTCTTATTTGTGGATCATAAGGTATATCATGGAGGAGAAGAGAAAAATGAAGACAGAGAAATAGGAGTGGGAGATGAACCATGAAAGACTCTGGACTCCGGTAAACAAACAGAGTTTTAGAAGGAAGGGGGTAGGGGATGGGTGAGTCTGTTGATGGGTATTAAGGAGAGTATGGATTGCATGAGGCACTGGATGTTATACAAAAATAATGAATCATGGAACACTACATCAGAAACTAATGGTGTACTGTACGGTGACTAACATAACAATTAAAAAAACTCATAAAAATTTTAAAAGAGGAAAAGCTACAAATTAGAGAAAATTCAGGGAAAAATTATCATGGCAGAATTACTAGAACATGGGCATCTCATTTTATGAGGAAAACACTCAAAATTCGTGGAAAGAATACAATGATTCTTCAATTTTTCTATTGTTTAAAATCTATCCAAATTACTTGAAAACCACAAGTCTGAAGAACTCATTAATGTACAATGTTCTCTTCTTTTCTCACTAGCCTGAAGTTTGGAATGAATACAATGGTGGCTGACAATATCCAGCAAGTAAAAACAAACTCAAATATTGAAATTGAGAAATGCAAATGCTCAGTGAAAGACAGTCACTTAGGTGAGCCATAAAGTGTCTCATTAACTTTTTAAAATAATCATCCAATAAAATAAATACATAAAATTAAGATATTCTCCTGGAAGACTTGCAAACCCCCCAAATGGGTTACATGGACCTCAGTTGAAAATATTTAAATTGATAGATCTTTGTTGAAATGAATAATCATTTCATAAAATGCTGGGGGAACAGTGTTAGACAATGGTAAAGCAATTTTCCTGATAAATTCCATGAGATCTACCAAGTGGAAACCTTCACTTTCTGTTCTCTACCTTTTTACTGAAAGCAAAAGACATTTCCTTCCTGGGACAATAATAGCTCTCCATGGCATACACATTAATCTGAGAACTCAGAAACTTTGACTAAGGGTTCTGAATGCTAATCATTGTGGGTGTAAAATGAAGTAATTTATGTGTCATAGCTAATTAAGATTACAGTATTTCAAAGCACTTAAAATTCAAGTTCAAAGACATTTTAGTGCTTTGGTCTGATAGGTGGTGTCAAAGAGCTCTTGAGGGGGTTTCCTGCCTACAGCAATAGGCATGCAGTAGCTCATTCACCATATCCTATAATTAAAAAAGAGTAACAGTTACCCTTACTTCTTTTGGGCACTAAAATTTGTTCAAAATGTAGTCATCATATGCTACAATTTTATTTAAAAATGAAAAGTTTCATGGTACTTATTTTGTTGTATTTTCATTAGGAAATGCCTTTGATTGATTTGAGCTGTTATTTCTGATATAGATGAAATATGAAATTACAAGCAGAAAGGAAGAGAAGGGAAACAGTGAAGCTTTATCTACTAGAGTGGAGGGTAGTCATTTCCATGATCTAATTTTTCTACTCTGAAGTGGTGAATATACCATGACATTGTGAGCACATGTGCTCAAAGGGCTAGGTACAAGGATACTTACATCAGTAATATGCATAATAGTAAAAAAATGGGAAATGACAAAAACATCCACTGACACTACCTGGTTAAATAGATGTGGCATTTTCATATAATGGCGAATTACACATCATTGGGAATGAACAAATGACAACTACATGCAACATGAGTTCCACGAACAATACTGAATGAAAGACACCAGATACCAAATAATACATTTTGTGTGATTTCATTTATATTAAATTTAAAATAGGCAGACTAATCCATAATGCTAAAAGTAAGGATAATGGTTACTTTAAAGGACAGAAGACTGATTGAGCTGGCATAAATTGTTCTAATATAATGGCAGGGTTGTATTTCTTATTTCTCAGTACTTACTGAGCATTCATGGTTGTGCTCCTTAGACATTTTAAATTTCACTTGTGGAATGGAATTATGTCTACCTCAAGAGGTTACTGTAAGGATTAAATAACAATGTATGTAAAGGATGCACATCTGTTATCTGCTCAAACAGTTGTAATTGTCATCACTATTATTATCAGTGTTATGCTGTGCATAAAATACATCTGAAAATTTATGTAGTTAACCACAATCTTTGAAGTGCTTTAATTGACTCTCCATTTGGTATTATACAATTCTCAAACACTGAGGCATTTCCTGGAAATGCCTGTGAAACTAGCTGCTTCGTGATTGTTGTTGTTGTGGGCATTGTTTATTATATTATGTGTGTGCTCTTGATAAGGACCTACAGAAGAAATTTATTTCCAATCTCAATGGGAAAATAGTTGTGTTTCTGAACAGCAGATTCTGATTGTGTCTAAATTTAACCTTACACATATTATGAATCTAATAAATAAACATCTTTCCTCTTAGCTTTCTATTTGGTTCCTGAAAATTTCAGACTGAAATCTGTGCTTTAACTTTATCAAATGCTTAGAGACAACATGTATTTTCTGGATGAATTCCATTTTCCTTAGTTACTTGTCCTTATTTCATTTTTATACAAACTATCTTAAATCCTTTTGGGAGTTAGAGGAAGATATAAATAAATAAATGAAGAGCCAACAAATGACATCATGTTGAATTCAGTTATGGAAATATCTGCCAAGAGAGTGGTAATTAACATAGTTGACACCCCATTAAAATATGTTGAATAAATTACTAACTACAAGATGACTTGGCATTTGGGAATAATTCCATAAAGTAGAGGAAACGTCTTTAAAAGCAAGGTTTGGGGAAAGTAAAAACCTGTGGTATGAACAATGGACTGGAAGGGATTGGAAAGGAGAGACAGTAGGAAAGAGGATGAGTGAAAGCCTGGACGGCACTGTCATCAACGGAACATCCAACACAGAGCACTCAAGAAGCACTAAGCAGTGTTTGTTGAGGATGGTTATGGGGGACCACGGTGATAGCAGTGAAAATGGAGGATAAGGGGGAAGGCCAAGTGGAAGAATAGTCTTGGTGACAGATTATGCAAAAAGTACAAAAAATGAGAAATCAGGAGTGAATTCAAGATTGTTTTGGGCTTAGGATAAGTGTGAGAGTTGGAGGGTAAGCAGGTTAAAGAAAAGATCAGCATCTACATATAAGATATACGTGAACTCTGAAAATTTAGGCTTCATATTTTATGCATTAATCATTGGAAAGTGAGATTGCTCTTTTGGATTGGGTATAAGCAAAGATCAGGTCAGTTAGACCTGACTAATGGATGGGGGAAAAGGAAAAAAAAATCCATATGATTTAGTACTTTAAAAACAAAACAAAATATAAAAGCATTTTAGAAAAATCAATAAAACCCTTGTTGAAATGATCTATATACATATATTAACTTAACCAAAACTAAATGTTTGAATAAAGTACATGCAAGACGCAATGGTGGACAAGATGGGCATGGTATTTGGCTTATCAAAGCTTTTATTTCAGGAAGACAAGCCTAAATAAATAAATACCCATACATACACATTAAGAAAATATATATAGTTTATATATGAAAATAAATTATAATTTTTAGGAAAGTATTTGAAGTTACTGATAAAATGGTTTCTTTTCTCTCTTATGCCATAAGAGACTATTTCCCACAAAAATACAAGTTGCTGTCTCTTCACAACTTTTTTGTGTGGATTTAAAATCACATTACTATTCACAAAGCAGCATTACTAAAATAATGAAGACTTCTTCCTTATTGATTTTTCTGAAAACTGCCTTCCTTATTTCATCTACACTTCATCTATAATTGGGAAAGGGGAACTACTGAATTGATAAATTTTACAAGGGGGGAATATATCTTGAATATGAAGTGTTATTACTGTTGACAGCCCAATAAAAGAGACACAATGGAAAAATGTATGGGCGTTCTTGAAATTGGCTGAAGCAATTTTCAACACACTGTATTTCATTCTTGGACAAAACTGAAGCTATATTTCTTATATCCCCCCCCCTTTTTTTTAGAAGTCAACATATAACAGGCAGTAGATACTTTTCCAAAATATACTTGGCATTATCCAATTTCATTAACTTTTAAAACTACAGTATTTGAGTATTGAGACTTCTAATTGGGATGTCTAGCCATTGAATAATTCTAATAGACTTATTTTACAGAGTATGAGCCTAACAATAAACATTCCACAGTCGCTTAAATGCCTTGTGTTTTCAAACTGCCTATAGAGGTTACCTGGTGGTTATACCCTACTTGGGTACTATGTGTTTGCTGGGCAAACAAGGAAACTACCCAAATGAACTTGAGACATTCATCGTCTGCTTTACTTTTCAGTTTCCCTACCTTTCATTTGATTTTTGCATCTTTTTTTCCCCTTAAGGCCAGGTTCTCAGAAAAAGCTGGAGTCATTTCCCTTAGCCTTAACAACAAAGGAAACCTTATTTTTCCTTTGCTTGAGACACGTATATCAATCAATTCTTTCATTCAGTACTTCTGAGGGGCCAGGGCAAAAACTGCAGTCTGAGGTAGAGATTTTGAGGATATATTTTTAAGTATATTATCTTCACATTCAAGGTAAAAAAGCCAAGTTTAAGTGAATTTCCCACAGCAGAGCTGGGCTGAGAACTCAGAAATGATAAACTGTAAGTCACCAACAATGAGTGTTGGCCTCTCGATTCCTATTTTTCTACACTCTGTATTTTTTTCCATCTAGGGGTTTTATTTTTCTCAACATACCATCATCATAGCTGATGTCAATTTGAGGTCAAATTTGGTCAAGAGTACCCACTAAGTTAAGAAGATAACTCTAATGTTCTGAGTGCAAAACAAATCATTGTGTTCTTTCTAGCTTAAAAAATGACCTGGGATATGCCAATTTTAAGCTCTTTTAAGTATATATTTTTATATTTTACTTCATTTTTGAAAACATAAAATATCTCTCAAAGATATTTTCAAGACACAACTTTTCTTCCAATCCCAAAATTATAACAAGAAATTGGGGAAATTGCAGTGTATGTTTTCTTTTCATGGGTGGTACCCTTCCTGCCTGTTATTCCTGCAAATACCTCAAACACATCCCAAAAGCATGTATATCTCCCAGTCTATGGGTCCCACATAGGTATATTGAGCAATTGTTTGCTCAGTCTTGTAAAGGAAATACCCAACTGGCTAGTTTACAGAAAGCTTGCCTTTCTATTATTAGGACTTATTTTTATCCATGTCATCTTCACACTTGAACAGTTTTGATAAGACTACACTGACCACTGAACAAAATTCAAATTTGTCTCCTGCCTCTGCATCTGCTTCTGTCTGCCTTCCCCTTCTACCACAGGTGACAGTTTCACACGCCAGAGGACTTGTTAGGCAGCACGCCGGGATGAAGTGGTCCAGAAAATGGACACATTCATATTGCTTAAGCGATCGCTGGAAAAGATGCCTCTAAGAGGTGGATACTGGCTCAGTTACATCTATTACTGCCTCGTTGGCAGGAGAATCCAATGTTGCTAGATCCTCTACTTTTCTTAAAGAAGAAGGCAAAGGGTGGTTATTTTAATTTTGAAATATCCTAATCTCTTTCTAAAATTTGGCAGGGTATTTTTACCCTGTTGGCCACATTGGTGAACCATTTCCAGTACAAGGGCCGGCAGAGCTGGTCTCTAGCAACCCTGAGCACTTGGAGTTTGCTCAGAGCACATGTTGTTACCACTCAGAGCTTTGGTTCATATTGTCGTCTCTCCCTGCAATGCCTTCTTCTACTTAGCCACTTGACAAAGCCTTGTGCATCCCTTCTTTAACACGGGCTCACAGTCAACTGTGGACAACATTTTTCCAATCACCCTTGCCATCTGATTTCCAACAGCCCAGCAGAACTATTCCTTTTGCAACATGTCATTTAACATCATTCATAAAATAGGAGAAGTACTGCATATACTTAGCTGTGCCTATACAGTTTCACTCCCCTCCACTAGAAAGTGCCTGCTTTGCTGAAAGCACATGAACTAACACTCCCGTTTTCCATCATTCTGTTTTTTCAGTGGAGAATCTGAGGCACAGAAGTGATAAAGATGTTAACCCCTCTTCTACATAGACACACAGCAAGTTAGTGTTAGAAGTGGCTATAGAGGTAACTTCCAATCATTGGGTGTAGTAAAATGTACTCCGAAGACAACTTCTTTGTTTCTTTTCTCTTAAATGAGGCTGCCAACTTAGCAGCACACACTCTACACACACAATATGCACACACATACAAACACACACGCATATGAATGTTTTTAAAAATTAGGGATCAGCCACTCTTTCCAGATTTTAATTTAACTTTTAATTGTTTTATTTGCACTCCAAAATTTTGGGGTGGAGCTTGCTCTTAGACTGCAGTCAGGGGCCACAGAGCCCAAAAGCCTTTGTATGGAGCCCTCCACTGGCCCGTGCCTCCTTGAGATCCACCTCTGGCTCTCAGATCTCTCATGACAACCCTATACAGGTTTACTTTACCTCTCAACCTTCCACATTCCAGCACTTTGCTGACCTCTTCTGACCTGCACCTTGCCACACTGCCCACATCACCATACTTTACCTTTGTCACTCAGTCCTTCAGTCTCCTCCAGACGACCATGGTTGTGATCGACTATGGAAAGGAAAGGGTGTTCCTGCTTCTTACAAATATAAGCACTACAGCAGGACCTTCTGCAAGTCATGTCAAAGTGTAAAGGAGCAACTCATACATATTGAGAATTTTTGTCCCACAGGCCAATGGTCATCTGAGGCCTCTGATGCCAGCCACACTCTGTATCCAGCTACTTCTCACACTATGTCATATTATGAAATAAAGTCAGATGATATGGTAGCCAGGGCTGCCGTAACAATATACCACAGACAGGGTGTCTTAACAGAAATTCATTTCCTCGCAATCTTAGAAGCTAGAAGTCCAAGATTAAGGTGTCAGCAGGGTTGGTTTCTTCTGAGGCTTCTCTCTCTCTTTGGCATGAAGATCCACCTTCTTGTATCTTCACACGGTCTTCCCTGTGTACATACACAGTTGTCCTAACCAACTCTTCTTATAAGTACACTAGTCATGATGGGTTAGGGCCCCTCCTAATAATCTCATTTTAACTTAACTACTCCTTAAAAGACCTATCTTCAAATACAGTCACGTTCTGAGGTGCTGGAGGTTAGGGTGTCAGTATGTGAATTTGGTTGGGGGAGATATAATTCATCCCATAAGAAATTTTCAAATTCTCAAATTCATCCACTTCTCTTGTATTCCACTTCATATCAGAGTAATTTGGTTGGTGACTAAGAAGGGAGTTGGGTCATTTTGTGAGATCTCTTTCATTTAACTTTGTAGTCCTAGGCACAAACACGCAAATGCCTGAGAAATTGTTCTGTTCCATCCAAGCCATGTTCGGTGGGACCAACCCCACTGGGTAGCTTATAGAGCTCATGGCAATGAAACATGGCTTATATTTGTTTTACACCATGGAACTTTGCTAAAACATTTGCTCTAGAATAAAACCATAAATAAATAACTTATCAATACAAGTTTGTGCTACCACAAATCTTCTTTTTGATATGGTCCTGTGGGTATCTGTGTTCTAGAATCTGCACTAGTTTTAGCTCTACAGAATAATCCCTCTGTGGAACTCTGCATTAAAAATACTTTTTTCTAAAAATAATTTGGTATTGCTATTGCATAAAACTATTTTCCTTTAGGTTTTTAAGTTTCAAAAATGTTTACCTAATTATATTTGTATTATTAATAATAAAACCTTAAATAGCCCATTTGGATTTCCCCTTTAAGCTCCCTTATAATGATTTTTAAGAATGTTAATTTCTATACTCAATAATCTTTATGACTAAAGAAAACAATTTGATTGATGTGATCATCTATCTTTTCTGCAAAGGTTTGGTAAAAAATTGATACAGTTCATTCCCCTTGATCTCTAAGTCAAAACTGTTTATGATTTAATAACCAATGATGTGTTAAATTAATGAGAAACCAATGAAATCCCTTTACTAAGATAAATGCAAATGTAGCATGATCTCCTCCAGGTAAAAGATACAGACTCACATGCCTGGAAGACAAATCAAAACACATCAAACCTTAAGACTGCTTAAGTTTGAATGGCAAAAACTGAAATTAATTTTAATTTTCTTCTACTATTCTTTCCTATATTTTCAATATAATGGTATGTTTTAACTTTATAATTAGAAAAAATAGGAAAATTTGTTTTTAGAACAGAATAAAAATACATACATTGTCAGTCTAACTTTTAATGGTCATATCAAGTTAACTATTTAGCATATTCTTCTATGGTCTACTTGTTTTTTAAAGTGGCAAGACTTTATATGACCTTAAAATGGTTAAACTAAATTCTATTATAATCAAGATTAAATGACATTTAAACACAAACATACATATATGAGGCAATTGTGAAAAAATAAAATGTACCCACAAGACCCCTATAGACTTTCATACGTTGCACACAGACAACTGTACTCTGGTTCAAAGAGAATTGCTTCAGGGCATGTTTTATGATTCCTTGTCAACAAATTATACTTACTAAATTTATAGGCTAACGCTCTAGTTTTTCATTTTGAAACATGGATAATAAGATCTATCTCTTCTGTTTCCTCCTTTGTCTGTTAGATCCACACCAGCATTTAGAGAATAAGACAAGACAAAAACAGAAGTTTCTAGAACATATCTAATAGAGTTTGAAAATATTTACTTTATGTAGAGCTGATGTGAAGGTAAGAAAATTTCTTCACTGTATGGAAGAATCTAAAAAATATAGTAACATTCTTTCATTTATTCAATAAACATTTTTGAGGATTAAGTGCCAGGCACAGTCACAAGCCCTGGGACTATGATAAGGAATAAGACAGGGTTCTTAACCCTTGCAGGATTTACCATCTAACAGACAGGTAGACGACAAATAAAAAAATAAACAATAGGTAAGATAATTATAATTGTTATACTAGTACAAATGATAGTATAATCACATAATTGTTTTATAATTAACTACAAAAAGTAATAGTACTTATTTCTATGAAGGAAATTGGGAACTGTGATATAAAGCAACATTTAACATATTAAAGCAATATTTAACATATAAAGATTATGCTGAGTGTCGTTATTTGTAGGTCTTATATGGGTTGGGGTAGTTGTGTTTTGCCCTTTAAAGGTGGGGATTGAATAGTCAATGAGATATTCTAATGATACCAAATTAGCTGCATAAGAAGTATTAATTACTAATTATCTAGGAAGAAATAGTTTCAAGTATCAGGGACATTTTATTTCTCTAGATTTATCTCATCTTTAATCACATACATACACACAAACAATCATTTTACTTTCAAAGTTTCTGCAGCATCTTTGATTTTGTTGGAAATCTTAGAAAACTGCCTAGCCCCTACAGAGCCATTATAAACCCATTTTGTGAAAGTAACAAGTAGAAGGATGGGTGGAAAAAAGAAAAACACATTTTGTCACTCGTGAAATATGCCCAGATCCAACCTTCACTAACCCCATTGTGTAAAACATTCAGAATATTATTGCGAGAAAGCTTACAAGTGTAAATATACTTATTCTCAATGAAATCAACACCATCCAACTGATTTGTAACTATTCCCTTAATGCTGCTATAAACTTTATTGCAGTGAAAACACTGGTTCTACAGATTGCTTTCCTCTTCCTCAGGATGTGTTTGACCTTTGTGGCATTGCCACTATAAATCTCATGGCCCAACAACCCCTTGTCTGCAAGTGATTTCAAGCACTATCATAAAAATGAAACAGACAGACTTAATTTGAGTTCCAGACTTGAGGAAACTCAACTAAAATATTAGCATAATTTCGCTGAGGACAGAGGAAATTGTTAAAATATGTGTATTAGAGAGTGTCTGCAATTCAATCCATCTTTTTTTCTGGCTCTTGGGTGCCACCCAGTGATTAACTTAGTGGCAGGTTTTCGAAAAGGTCTGTGGTACACAGCCACTGATCCCAGGAAAGCTGGGCCAAGGATGCTAAGAGTAGTGAGGCCTGAAGTCTTAAGTTAAATGTAGGAATAAAACAATATATCTGTTCAGAGATCTTTGTTCCATCCACAAAACCTGGCCACTGATGATGTGTTCCTTGCAGACATCCAGACATTGCAAATAATCCTATCTGTGAATAAGGAAAATCAGATCTTCAAAAAAAAAAAAAAAGCTGGAGTCCACAGGCACATGGTGGAGAACAACAAGGAAGTAACAAGGACCACTCAGCCTCCTCTTTCTTAATCCTCTCCCCCTGTTCCATCACACACTGTAACTCTAAAGGAGAATAGCATTTACCATAACCACAAAGACAGGAGTGGATCAACCAGGCAATTATTTTCATCTCTTAAACTCACTAGAAAGTGGGTGATTGACAACACCACTCTTAGCCCCATAGTTTACAAAACTCAGTAACTGTCCTGTTATTGTGTGTTTAAACTAGGTTTCTCTTTTTTTCTGTTAATATTTGCAACACACATAATACATTTTATTTCAAGGATTTGTGCCATTTTTTGAAAGCAAAGCAATATGTCTTCAATTTAATGGGCCTTCTATTTTTCCTCTAGAAAAATTTAATGAGCTTATAAATAGTGGTTTTCTCTATATTATATATTTTTAAATTTTTATATATTACATATTTATATTAAAGATTACCTATATTATATGTAATTTGATATTGGTTGTATAGATTTTATAATCATATATAATATATTATATTATCTACTTTAGTTTGTCATTTGTCTAGTCTCTCCTATGCTAACTTCTTAAAGGTCCACACAGGCCATGCTGGGCATAGGGGCAGATCCTGCACAGAAGGATGAACATGAGATAGAGTCCCCAAGCCATTGTTTTCTTCCCACTCAGCTGCCATTATTGTGGTTTCTGGGGGAAGTAGGATCACAGGACAGACAGCTGAGAAAGAATAACCACATAGAATAACCACATATGCTCCAGAAGACTAGAAAGGTCCTTAAGAAGGATGCAGAAAGAGCTGACCAGAATCTGGAATGGGAAATGAATGACACATGCATCTGTCCCCCAGTCGTCATAGGTACACTGGTTCTAACATCCACTTTCTTCAGAATTTTCTTCTCCTTTACCTTTTCGGCCTTTCCATCCTGAGCCCTGTCCTAAAGGTACAATTTGACTGAAATAAAGCAAAGGGGTGGCAGTGGTAGGTCCAGATGTTGACCTGAGGCAGGAGGGGATAACAGGACCTCATCTAAAGGAGCTAGGATCTAAGGACCACCAAGATGTTCATGAGTTGAAGAAGAAGACACTGGGCAAATGGGGGACAGACACCAGGAAATTAGCCTCAGAAGGAATCTTTAGATGAAACACGCAGGATCTAGAGTGGTCTTACATTTAATGCCATGAGATTTGAAGGGGGGGAATGGCTCAGCCCTTCCTGCCTCTTTTTCCTGGGAGTTGTCCTGATGCCTTGAGGAGGAAAGAGGAAAAGGGAGGGAGCCATGTCCCCAGACCCTCTCAGTTACATGTTCCCTTCTCATAAGGAAGCTGATTTGCCAAAAACAAACACATTGTTGATTAAGCCCTTACACTGACCCACAAAGAGATTCAGAAGACCCATCCTGATTCTAATTTCTCAGAGTGATATCTATCACAATAGAAGGAAGATGAAATTGCTTTGGTTTTTAATGAGATAATACTCTTCGACCAATTTTAGTCAGTTATTGACTGTTTACTTATGAGAGCCACTGTACTTATGTACTTAGAATCTCTAAACACATATCATCATCATCATCAAACTTTAGTTGTATAAACTGAGGCATAGCAGGTAAGTATTTGCCCAAGCTTGCTGGTAACTAGTAGGTAGAATTAGTCTTCTGGCAATTTGACTCCCACAGACTTTTAGTAGCTCATCATTTGACACAATAACCTAAAATATATATTATAAACTTTAAAAAACTCACAAATAAAAATTATTTAAGTCTTGATATGGACTAAACAAACTAACTTAGTTTCAATATGGTTTAAATAAATATTAAATAATCTAATTTCCATTATTTAACACCATTATTATATCATTATTTTTGGAAATGCTTTCTGACTCTGTATCAAATTACAAATATAATTTTGACACACAACCAGTTGGTTAGTTGGGTATTATGTACATAATTTACTGGGAAAACCGACCAAAATTACTATGTGCCACAAAATCTGATATTTTAAATCTGTAATTTCTGAATTCCATTCCATTCATGTTAATTTACATGAACATTAATGAAGGTTAATTCTTTTATCTTCTAACAGCTGGCAGTCAAGACTTATTTAAAGAGGAGATTTGGTTTCATCTAATGCCTGAATAAGAACTTCATTGAAGCTCCAGGTTTCTATAGTTTAAAGCATGAAAGAAACAACCATCCTTAAAGAAATGTTTAGTGTATACTTTATCAAGTCTCTGCTTCTCAAATGAGACATACAGTGAGCATTTCATTTTGTACAGGGCTTCATCCCGATGCATCCATTGGGAGAAAATAACCTCCAGATTCATCTTCAGATAACTAATATGTTAACATCTGGGGTGGAATTGTTTTATACCATCCAACTGGATATAAAAAAAAAAAAAAAATGAAAGACCTCGAATAGCCAAAGGGATGTTGAAAAAGAAAGCCAAAGTTGGTGGCATCACAATTCCGGACTTCAAGTTCTATTACAAAGCTGTCATCATAAAGACAGCACGGGACTGGCACAAAAACAGACACATAGATCAATGGAACAGAATAGAGAGCCCAGAAATAGACCCTCAAATCTATGGTCAACTAATCTTTGACAAAGCAGGAAAGAATGTCCAATGGAAAAAAGAAAGCCTCTTCAATAAATGGTGTTGGGAAAATTGGACAGCCACATGCAGAAAAATGAAATTGGACCATTTCCTTACACCACACACAAAAATAGACTAAAAATGGGTGAAGGACCTCAATGTGAGAAAGGAATCCATCAAAATCCTTGAGGAGAACACAGGCAGCAACCTCTTCGACCTCAGCCGCAGCAACATCTTCTAGGAACATCGCCAAAGGCAAGGGAAACAAGGGCAAAAATGAACTATTGGGATTTCATCAAGATCAAAAGCTTTTGCACAGCAAAGGAAATAGTTAACAAAATCAAAAGACAACTGACAGAATGGGAGAAGATATTTGCAAATGACATATCAGATAAAGGACTAGTGTCCAGAATCTATAAAGAACTTAGCAAACTCAACACCCAAAGAACAAATAATCCAATCAAGAAATGAGCAGAGGACGTGAACAGACATTTCTGCAAAGAAGACATCCAGATGGCCAACAGACACATGAAAAAGTGCTCCATATCACTCGGCATCAGGGAAATACAAATCAAAACCACAATGAGATATCACCTCACACCAGTCAGAATGGCTAAAATCAACAAGTCAGGAAATGACAGATGCTGGCCAGGATGCGGAGAAAGGGGAACCCTCCTACACTGCTGGTGGGAATGCAAGCTGGTGCAGCCACTATGGAAAACAGCATGGAGGTTCCTCAAAATGTTGAAAATAGAACTGCCCTATGACCCAGCAATTGCACTACTGGGTATTTACCCTAAAGATACAAACGTGGTGATCCAAAGGGGCATGTGCACCCGAATGTTTATAGCAGCAATGTCCACAATAGCCACACTATGGAAAGAACCTAGATGTCCATCAACAGATGAATGGATCAAGAAGATGTGATATATATACACAATGGAATACTATGCAGCCATCAAAAGAAATGAAATCTTGCCATTTGCGACAACGTGGATGGAACTAGAGCATATCATGCTTAGCGAAATAAGTCAAGCGGAGAAAGACAACTATCATATGATTTCCCTGATATGAGGAAGTGATGATGCAACATGGAGGCTTAAGTGGGTAGGAGAAGAATCAATGAAACAAGATGGGATTGGGAGGGAGACAAACCATAAGTGACTCTTAATCTTACAAAACAAACTGAGGGTTGCTGGGGGGAGGGGGTTTGGGAGAAGGGGGTGGGATTATGGACATTGGGGAGGGTATGTGCTTTGGTGAGTGCTGTGAAGTGTGTAAACCTGGCGATTCACAGACCTGTACCCCTGGGGATAAAAATATATGTTTATAAAAAATAAAAAATTTTTAAAAAATGAGTTTAACTGAGCATAATTATTCTTTGTCTCAAAAATAACGAATCCAAACACCTATTTCCTGGTTGATCATTGACAAACAATGGCTCTCCTGGAATTGGGTGGAAGAATCAGTCACCATCTTATTAATGGAACAGTGTTTTCCTGTTTGGTATAGGAGGAAAGAATGATTCCAGTCCATCTAAAAGTTTTAGCAGGGGGCTGTACAAACCTACAAAGGAGGGACTATGAAAAACCTTATTTTAAATCATTTAAATAAAATTTTACAATGACAAAAGGCCATCATTGCTCTTCTAATCCTCTGTTTTTGCATTGCAACAACAAGTCTAAAGGAGAATAACATTTACCGGATATTGACTGAATTCCACACTCTGGCTTAAAATCATAGACCACAATGATGGTGCCTGAATGCTCACTTGTGCTCTAGAAGCAGCTTGGTCCCTAGGACCAAGGAAGCCCAGGAATTGACCTTTGGAGATGATCAGATCTCAAGGGCCCATTTGGACTGTTGTAAGACACTCAAAGATATTCAGGAAATAGAAATTCAACCATCAGCAGGGCTTACAACTTTGGAACTGGACAAATTGAGAAATCAGACAAACATACAAAAAATCTAGGTCAGCCATTTTTCTCTGCTTTGGAGAAGATACTTCCCTTCCTCATGTGGGCTTAAATGTCACCATATTAAAGCTTCCCTTCAGCCCTCATCCCCTCCCCTCTACACTCCCTTCCCCAGCTTCACCCTTCAGAGCACTTCTCACTACTGATATGCTATTTATATATTTGTTTACTGACAGTTTTCCATCGGCTAAAATGTAAGCTCCATGAGGGCAGGGCCTTTGCTGTGGTCATGTAAGCATTCAGAGAATGGTGAAAGAATGAACTTTGGGGGGACTCAAGTTATGTCTCTACAAAATCTTACTTGTTGAGATTAGATAAGCCACTTTCCTTACACACTTTTTTGTACCTTTCTCACACTGAGGGTAGGGAGTACAACTTTGCTTCTGGAAAGCTCTCAATCTTATATTCTCTAATATACATCACCACAAACATAAAAACCAGGTATTCTTTTATGAGTCATGGGTGGATAGGATGGTTTGTTCATTTAAGTCACCAATTCACCCAACAAATTTATTCAGCATTTTGGGGGATGTTCTGATATTTTATGAAGATTCCTGGAATCTTACAATCCTGAAATTTTCATTTTTCCTGGGCCTAGAATCTCCTGAGGACAGACTGCTGCTTCTCCTGAGTCCAACCTGAAAGATGGTCGTGGATTTCTCCAGTGAGGGCCCTTCTTAATTTCTATAGCTTCTTATTGGCACATGAATTGTGCTATTTTGTCTTTCCCCTACTCAAAGTGAACCTCACTTCTCTTAAGCTCTTTCATCCAGAACATTATTTTTTCCTAAAGGAAAATTATAGGGAAAAAAATGATTTCAATTATAATAGCAGAAACTCTTGGTCCAGTCCCACAGTTCTTAACAAAACCTCTTGTTTGCAATAAGAACAGGCAAATTAGTGAAGAAAGCAGCCACTAAAATATGTTCTTGTCTTAGATACTTATGCAGCCATAAATCTGGATTGAGTTAGCCAAGATTCTTCCTGATGTGTATCTCAGCAAAACACATTCTTTTTTTCATTCCTGTGGAGGCAGATGCAGCATCAATCTTAGAACAATTGTTCTAACAGTATCCTTAAGTCAGCAGTACTCCCTCAGCCCCCTAATGGTTTGCTTCAGAAAGATAAGGTATGATAGCAAACCCCTGAGCAAAGCTTTACCTATGAATTCCTAAAATCAAACTGATATTTGTCAGAAACAATGGCCCCCGGAAGTCTGAATGTTGTGAATAACTGGCCCTGATTTCATTTTAGTATCTTCCACCTTCAGGAAGGAGAAGCACTTGAACCACTTGAGCTGATTTATTGGAACACAAATTCATTCTGCAAAATGGAGTTGGCTAAGGTTTCTTAATTCACTCTCAGGGAAAAGAACAAGCCTTTTACAAAGTAATGATGCTTCCTTCCAATCTTTGCTTTTAAGCTAAGAAATCCCAGATACCAAGACAATGTAATGGTCACTTCCAGTCAATGCAGTCCACCTGCAAATGGAATGTTTTATGGCCTGAGTAATTCATGTTTATCACTTGGGGATAGGTTTAACTTCCCTGGCAAGTTCTTTACTATGTCTCCATAGAAAACGTAAGACACCAAATCTCTGAACCTGGAACAATGATGTGATTTGATTTGTTATAAAAGATGGGCCAGACTTTATTTTAATATTAAAATGTCCAATGACAGTGGCACAACATGAATTGGGTGTTCAGTGGCGGACTGAGTGCATTTGCTATTGTTCTTTAGAGTTGTGGGTGGTTTTGTAGTCAGAAGACCCGAGCCAAAGATAAAATAGAGAGGCTGAAAAGTCCAGGTACAATTTTTGATCACTGTAAATTTTAAGGAAAGAACATAGAAGCAACTATAGAACTTGCTGATGCTGACAAAAATAGTTTTGTCGATGTGTGTTAGGGTCTATGATTCTAGTCTGTCTGCTTTTTTTTTTCTTGAATAATGACTAATACACATTTTGTTAGCATTGTGTAGCAAAAAATATCTCCAACACACCAGTAGTAGGGCCCTCTTAACATTACATGGTAATGGGGTGCCTGGGTGGCTCAGTGGGTTAAGCCTCTGCCTTTGGCTCAGGTCATGATCTCAGGGTCCTGGGATGGAGACCAGCATTGGGCTGTCTGCTCAGCTGGGGGCCTGCTTCTCCCTCTCTCTCTGCCTACTTGTGATCTCTCTCTCTCTCTCTGTCTAATAAATAAAGAAAATATTTAAAAAACAAAAAAGATTACATGGTAATGCTGAAATGTGCATACAGCCATAAATTTTACATGTGAGATCATCTTCGGATATCAGTTTTCCTAAAAAAATATTGTGTTGAAACAGAATTATTACAGAATAGAACCCAATTTTAAATATATTTAGAAGTTGAAACATGAGATTTCAAAGAAGTTTTGACCTTGCTATGCATCCCTTCTGGAGGGGCCCCTGACCTAGGATATATGTAATCTCCTCTGTGCTCTTAGAGATACTTTGTGGGAAAGGCTGAGAAGCACTGCTCTATGTTAAATTACTAGTGATAAGAAATTCCAATGTGTTCACAAACTTAGAAGTGAATGATAATTCACAGTTTAGAAAATTATCCTTAGACTGCAATCCAATATCACGGAATGCCTTTTTCCTGCAAGCGGTAGTCAGGCTCTACAATGGTTGCCTTTTATGGAAGAAAAATGTAGTAGAAATTAGACAGTACCAGAATGAACTGAAATACTTATTTGCTTCTGAAGGAGGTGCATGGTGGTTTACCCCCTCTCTCCCTATCTTGAATGAAGCAAGTGTCAATCATTCTGGGGCAGTGACTTAATGTCACTATCCCAGCTCTGATTTTAGAGGAGATTTTATCTCCTGATAGGTCAAGGGGCAGTGACTTAATATAACTATCCCAGTTCTGATTTTACAAGAGATTTTGTCTCCTGATAGGTCAAAGGAATGTAGAACTTCCGAAAATATTTCTGTGAGTTTATTTCCAGTTGATGCCATAACATATTTACCCAGCTGTCCTGAGAGGCCTTGAACTGATCAGAGAGCTAAATCTTCTCTTCTTTCTCTATGCTAAGGGATTGGCAACTTTTTCAGGAAAGGCTCAGACAGTTAAGTATTTTAGGCTTTACAAGCCATGAGATTTCTGCCACAGCGACTCAACGCTGTTGGTGTAACCAGAAAACAGAGACAGCATGTAAACAAATGGACATGGATGTGTCTCAATAAAACGTGATTAGCAAACACATAGGACAGGTCCAGGAGAGAACAGATATGGACTGAGGGCTGTTATATGCTAAGCTCAGCTCTCTTCTGGCTTAGTGGGTTCCATGACCACCCATTCATTCTACCATATTCAAAGTTCCCTATTTCCATTCATACCCAAACTTCCTAGGGCTGTTGTAACAAATTATAACAATCTTGATGACTTAAAACAACATAAATATTTTCTCTTACAGTTCTGGGGTCCAGAAATCCAAAATCAAGATGGTGGCAAGGCCATGTTCTCTGAAGACTCAAGGAGAGGAGGTTTTCTTGCTTTTTTCCTTGCAGCCTCCTAACTTCTGTGGGTTGCCAGTAATCCTCAAGGTTCCTTGGCTTGCAGCTGCATCACTCCAATCTCTGCCTCCATGTCACAAGTTTTTCTCTCTTGAGTCTCTGAATCTAAATTTCCCTCTTATAAAGACACCAGTCATGTTTGATTTAGAACCAAATCCAGGATGGCCTCATTTTAACTTTCTTAAACCTGCAAAGAACTCATTTCTAATAGTGTCATATTCACAGGTTTTGGGGAGACATGAATTTAGAGGTCACTCTTCCTATTTTTGAATATCTTCTACTTTCCATCTTAGCTATCACAGCCCTAATTCAGTTCTTTACCACCACTTCCCTCTGACTATTCCAACAATATCCCGTCAGGTATTTTGTTTCTCCACTGTCCAGAGTGATTCTTCTTAAAGGTGACTTTTACCATATCTCTCTCCTTCTTGTTATCTCAGCGGTGGTTCTCCATCTTTTTGCCAGCACACACAATAGATGAGTTCACTGTGAGCCAATAGTGTATTGGAGTGCCCAGGTGATATGTGGACTGACTACCCCTCTACTTCTTTTTCTCATCCCAATTAATCAAAAATGCCTTAATTAACAACAAAAAAAAGTATGTGATTTACATTATTACTGTTGCTACATATTGCTTTTAACCGACCACTGTGCCAAACAGTGCTTTAAAATCACTGGTGTTCTGGATACAAATTCCTCTATGATGGGACATTGCCAGCCCCTATTCTTGCCCTTTGTCCTGTAGCAACTGAGCAACTGTGCTGCTTCTCATTGTAGTTTTACTCATCCAATTCTTTTTTCTGCTTCTGGAATAATACATAGATTCTGCCTCCAAGTAACTTAAAGATAACACTTACAGATAACATGGCCTCACCTTATCCCCCAAGTTCACTTAGTGTAGTCAGACAAATGTGACCAGTACAAGTGTACTTTGAGGACTAATGACACAGGATATTTGAAATCAGGTCTATTCTAGAAAAACTGACATATGGCTGCCGTAAGAAAATATAACAATATATTAACAGGTTTGGCTTTTTTCTTTAATCTGTATTTTCCAAATTTTCTGCAATACAGATTCTGCAATAAGCAGATGCTATCATAAAGGAATGTGATAGACAGAAGTTTATATTCTGGTCTTATTCTTTTTTTTTTTTTTTTTTTTTTTAGATTTTATTTATTTGATAGACAGAGCAGACAAGCAGGCAGAGAGGCAGGCAGAGAGAGAGAGAGGAGGAAGCAGGCTCCCCACTGAGCAGAGAGTCTGATGAGGGGCTTGATCCCAGAACTCTGGAATCATGACCTGAGCCTAAGGCAGAAGTTTTAACCCACTGAGCCACCCAGGTGCCCCTCTTATTCTTATTCTTATTCTTATTCTTATTCTTATTCTTATTCTTATTCTTATTCTTATTCTTATCACCAGATCAGTTCTGATAAACCAGGATAATTTCCTTCAAAGGCAAATCTCATCATTTGCTCCTTTCAGTTTTCTGGGTAAAACCTTTTTAAAAAATATGACAAATAAGACCTTTCAGGGCTTGCTCCTACCAACCTGTCAGCCACCTAGGAACCTAGCTCAGAGTCCAGCACTGAGCAGTTCTTCAGAAAATATTTCTTGCATGAATGAACCAATAAATGAATGACTAAATGGAATTTTTACAACTTAAATGCTTAAAAATAACCTATGGCTTATTTTCACCGCACAAATAAGCCCCCTTTAGACAAATGAAAAAAATAAAACACAAAGAAAGTAAATAACTTGCCAAAAGTCACACATGTGAGCTATAGGTACTCTGACTTCAAATCCTACTCCATAAAAGAATAATACATCAGAGCGCCTGGGTGGCTCAGTCGGTTAAGCATCTGCCTTCGGCTCAGGTCATGATCCCTGGGTCCTGGGATTGAACATCTCATGGGCCTCTTTGCTCGGCAGGGAGCCTGCTTCCCCCTCTCCCTCTGTTGTCCCCCCATTTGTGCTCTCTCGCTGTCAAATAAATAAATAGAATCTTAAAAAGAGAAAAAGAAAAGACTGATACATTTACTTTTACTTTATCGTTTTAAGTATTCTAACTGAGCTATTCTGCTGTAGTCCACTTTATGGTTTCAAATGCCATTGGCCTGCTGGTAAGTTTATGTGCGATTGATGTAACATTTACTGAACCCATAAGATAGATTCCGCACTTTAAACCACTGAACACTGAAAGTAATTACCTTTGTTTTTATTTATTTTTTTTTACTTTAATTTTATTTTGTAAAACTGTTAAAAAATAAATGGCCATCTCTCTATCTGGCCTTTATAATTATAAACATCATGGCTAAGTTACATGCTTATGCAATGCGTTCAGAAATTCAAAAATATGGTACACAAAAGTGCATTTTATTTTTTGCTTTAGCACCTGCTTGGTAGCTCTTTATTATTTATGTTATTAAGGTTCTTAAGTAAAAATATTTGCCTACATTCCTCAGGGTATGAATAATGCTGTCTACTAACAATGCTGCTAAGAAAGATAAAACTTGTCTGAAGGCAATGATGATGTAAAGATAAATGTCTAATAACTTGTCAAATTAAAGGAAAAGAGCTGTAGACTGTCAACAAAATTATATTGTACAATCAATCAAAAGAAACTGAATCCAAAATTACATGTCTCATTACTACTTAATGCTAAGACAACACAGTGAAGGGAAAAATATAAAAGTAAGCGTTTTATTCTAATGTTGGAGAAAAGTGAAAGAAAGAGTTTGGTAAAACATATTTTTTATTTTGATAGGGCAGCAGCACACACAAATCAGTATTATTTTTCTGCTGTCCTGATACAGCAATCAAACTGCTTTGTGGCTGTAGACATAAGCTTAATGTCAGTTTGCCAAGAGCATTTTAGAGCACTGGAGGGAATACTGTTGTAAACGTTGCTCTTGTGTCTTGTGGATAAAAAGAAGAATGTTGGAGACCAGACTCCCTCAGCTTCCCTCCTTACTTCCTGGCTTTCCTGTTCAAACTTTCCCTGCATCTTCATCCAACTTCTCCCCCACGTCACCTCTTTCCTTCCATTCCACTCTAATCCTTCTTTTTAATTCCTTATTCCCATCCTGAAACACTGCTGAATCAATTAACTGGCCCCCACCCACTCCCCACTAACATTTGTTACTATTCCCCTCTTCAAAAGTCCCTTCCATTCAGCCTGCCAATGTGCTATTGTTGTTCTGTCCAAACCCAACTTTCTCTTGATCATGAACTATCCCATGTTTTCCATTTTTCTCCTTCAGGCCATTGCCAAACTTCTGGGAAGATGATTGTCTACATTCACTGACCACAGTTGTTAAGCCTCTACTCAGACCACTGATCCGATCCTCTCAATTTCTTGAAACATCTTTCTCCAAAACTCACTCCCTTTGGCACTGTCACTCATCACCCCTGGTTCTCTTATTGCTTTGACCATGACTTTTCTGTGTCCTCTTCCACCTGCCATTTCATACATGAATTCAGTCTACAAGGATCCATCTTGGCTCCTCCACTTCTGTGTCTGAGGATCATTTTTTTTCTTTCTTTTTCTTTTTCCTCTTTTTCTTCTGCTTCTCCTTCCTTTATTTATTGTGTGTGTGTGTGTGTGTGTGTGTGTGTGTGTGTGATTTCATCAAGTGTCAACTATTGCCCTTATAGGTAAATAACAAATCTTTTGCTTAACTTTAAATGTTTGTACACTCTGGACATGCATTTCCATCAGTCCATTAGTCTCCTGGATATCTTTATTTTAATGTTCTAATTCAGTCTTAGCTCATTCATTCTTTCATTGATTAAATATGTAAGTGTTAGCCAAGATGAGGGTAATGCTCTTATCCAAATACAATTATTTTTAAAAGGCAGAAGTTCATTCTTCTCTTATTTAACGAGAAGGCAGAGCACCTATATTCAACAAAATCATTCAGGGACCAAGGGCCCTTCCAGCTTGTAGCTCTGTCCTTCCAAGGTATTGTCTACAAATATATGGGAAGATCTGGATCACTGCTTTCAGTATGTGTAAAAAAAGGAAGAAAAAAAAAATGGAAAAGTTGTCTACATGACTTCAATTCATGTGTCATTACCCTGACTCAGGGTAACGTCAGCACACCTAACTTTTAAGGGAAGCTGAGTTGTTTTGGGTTGTGTGTGTGTGTGTTTTAAGATTTTATTTATTTATTTGGCAGAGAGAGAGAGGTCACAAGTAGGCATAGAGGCACGCAGAGAAAGAGGGGGAAGCAGGCTCCCCACTGAGCAAAGAGCCCAACGTGGGCCTTGATCCCCGGACCCTGAGATCATGACCCAAGCCGAAGACAGAGGCTTAATCCACTGAGTCACCCAGATGCCCAGGAAGTTGAGTTTTTAGCTGGATGTCCTTGCACTCTGATAAACTCTACTGTATTGGAAGAAGGGGAGAACATATTTTAAGGGGGGAGCAGACAGCAACTAGTGTCTGTCATTCTTATTAGCACTACACATTGTGCAAAACATTGAAATTCATTGTTTGGAATAATTCTTATAATATGGCCTTCTTTTTTTTTTTTTTATACTTTTTTTATTTTTTATAAACATATATTTTTATCCCCAGGGGTACAGGTCTGTGAATCACCAGGTTTACACACTTCACAGCACTCACCAAAGCACATACCCTCCCCAATGTCCATAATCCCAACCCCTTCTCCCAAACCCCCTCCCCTCGGCAACCCTCAGTTTGTTTTGTGAGATTAAGAGTCACTTATGGTTTGTCTCCCTCCCAATCCCATCTTGTTTCATTTATTCTTCTTCTACCCACTTAAGCCTCCATGTTGCATCACCACTTCCTCATATCAGGGAGATCATATGATAGTTGTCTTTCTCTGCTTGACTTATTTCGCTAAGCATGATACGCTCTAGTTCCATCCATGTTGTTGCAAATGGCAAGATTTCATTTCTTTTGATGGCTGCATAGTATTCCATTGTGTATATATACCACATCTTCTTGATCCATTCATCTGTTGATGGACATCTAGGTTCTTTCCATAGTTTGGCTATTGTGGACATTGCTGCTATAAACATTCGGGTGCATGTGCTCCTTTGGATCACTACATTTGTATCTTTAGGGTAAATACCCAATAGTGCAATTGCTGGGTCATAGGGCAGTTCTATTTTCAACATTTTGAGGAACCTCCATGCTGTTTTCCAGAGTGGCTGCACCAGCTTGCATTCCCACCAACAGTGTAGGAGGGTTCCCCTTTCTCCGCATCCTCGCCAGCATCTGTCATTTCCTGACTTGTTGATTTTAGCCATTCTGACTGGTGTGAGGTGATATCTCATTGTGGTTTTGATTTGTATTTCCCTGATGCCGAGTGATATGGAGCATTTTTTCATGTGTCTGTTCGCCATCTGGATGTCTTCTTTGCAGAAATGTCTGTTCATGTCCTCTGCCCATTTCTTGATTGGATTATTTGTTCTTTGGGTGTTGAGTTTGCTAAGTTCTTTATAGATTCTGGACACTAGTCCTTTATCTGATAGGTCGTTTGCAAATATCTTCTCCCATTCTGTCAGTTGTCTTTTGATTTTGTTAACTGTTTCCTTTGCTGTGCAAAAGCTTTTGATCTTGATGAAATCCCAATAGTTCATTTTTTCCCTTGCTTCCCTTGCCTTTTGCGTTGTTCCTAGGAAGATGTTGCTGCAGCAGAGGTCGAAGAGGTTGCTGCCCGTGTTCTCCTCAAGGATTTTGATGGATTCCTTTCTCACATTGAGGTCCTTCATCCATTTTGAGTCTATTTTTGTGTGTGGTGTAAGGAAATGGTCCAATTTCATTTTTCTGCATGTGGCTGTCCAATTTTCCCAGCACCATTTATTGAAAAGGCTGTCTTTTTTCCATTGGACATTCTTTCCTGCTTTGTCGAAGATTAGTTGACCATAGATTTGAGGGTCTATTTCTGGGCTCTCTATTCTGTTCCATTGATCTATGTGTCTGTTTTTGTGCCAGTACCATGCTGTCTTGATGATGACAGCTTTGTAATAGAGCCTGAAGTCCGGAATTGTGATGCCACCAACGTTGGCTTTCTTTTTCAATATCCCTTTGGCTATTCGAGGTCTTTTCTGGTTCCATATAAATTTTAGCATTATTTGTTCCATTTCTTTGAAAAAGATGGATGGTACTTTGATAGGAATTGCATTAAATGTGTAAATTGCTTTAGGTAGCATAGACATTTTCACAATATTTATTCTTCCAATCCAGGAGCATGGCACATTGTTCCATTTCTTTGTGTCTTCCTCAATTTCTTTCATGAGTACTTTATAGTTTTCTGAGTATAGATTCTGTGTCTCTTTGGTTAGGTTTATTCCTAGGTATCTTATGGTTTTGGATGCAATTGTAAATGGAATTGACTCCTTAATATCTCTTTCTTCTGTCTTGCTGTTGGTGTAGAGAAATGCAACTGATTTCTGTGCATTGATTTTATATCCTGACACTTTACTGAATTCCTGTATAAGTTCTAGCAGTTTTGGAGTGGAGTCTTTTGGGTTTTCCACATATAGTATCATATCATCTGCGAAGAGTGATAATTTGACTTCTTCTTTGCCGATTTGGATGCCTTTAATTTCCTTTTGTTGTCTGATTGCTGAGGCTAGGACCTCTAGTACGATGTTGAATAGCAGTGGTGATAATGGACATCCCTACCGTGTTCCTGACCTTAGCGGAAAAGCTTTCAGTTTTTCTCCATTGAGAATGATATTTGCGGTGGGTTTTTCATAGATGGCTTTGATGATATTGAGGTATGCGCCCTCTATCCCTACACTTTGAAGAGTTTTGATCAGGAAGGGATGCTGTACTTTGTCAAATGCTTTTTCAGCATCTATTGAGAGTATCATATGGTTCTTGTTCTTTCTTTTATTGATGTGTTGTATCACATTGACTGATTTGCGGATGTTGAACCAACCTTGCAGCCCTGGAATAAATCCCACTTGGTCGTGGTGAATAATCCTTTTAATGTACTGTTGAATCCTATTGGCTAGTATTTTGTTGAGTATTTTCGCATCTGTGTTCATCAAGGATATCGGTCTATAGCTCTCTTTTTTGGTGGGATCCTTGTCTGGTTTTGGGATCAAGGTGATGCTGGCCTCATAAAATGAGTTTGGAAGTTTTCCTTCCATTTCTATTTTTTGGAACAGTTTCAGGAGAATAGGAATTAGTTCTTCTTTAAATGTTTGGTAGAATTCCCCCGGGAAGCCGTCTGGCCCTGGGCTTTTGTTTGTTTGGAGATTTTTAATGACTGTTTCAATCTCTTTACTGGTTATGGGTCTGTTCAGGCTTTCTATTTCTTCCTGGCTCATTTGTGGTAGTTTATATGTTTCTAGGAATGCATCCATTTCTTCCAGATTGTCAAATTTATTGCCGTAGAGTTGCTCGTAGTATGTTCTTATAATAGTTTGTATTTCTTTGGTGTTAGTTGTGATCTCTCCTCTTTCATTCATGATTTTATTTATTTGGGTCCTTTCTCTTTTCTTTTTGATAAGTCGGGCCAGGGGTTTATCAATTTTATTAATTCTTTCAAAGAACCAGCTCCTAGTTTCGTTGATTTGTTCTATTGTTTTTTTGGTTTCTATTTCATTGATTTCTGCTCTGATCTTTATGATTTCTCTTCTCCTGCTGGGCTTAGGGTTTCTTTCTTGTTCTTTCTCCAGCTCCTTTAGGTGTAGGGTTAGGTTGTGTACCTGAGACCTTTCTTGTTTCTTGAGAAAGGCTTGTACCGCTATATATTTTCCTCTCAGGACTGCCTTTGTTGTGTCCCACAGATTTTGAACCGTTGTATTTTCATTATCATTTGTTTCCATGATTTTTTTCAATTCTTCTTTAATTTCCCGGTTGACCCATTCATTCTTTAGAAGGATACTGTTTAGTCTCCATGTATTTGGGTTCTTTCCAAACTTCCTTTTGTGGTTGAGTTCTAGCTTTAGAGCATTGTGGTCTGAAAATATGCAGGGAATGATCCCAATCTTTTGATACCGGTTGAGTCCTGATTTAGGACCGAGGATGTGATCTATTCTGGAGAATGTTCCATGTGCACTAGAGAAGAATGTGTATTCTGTTGCTTTGGGATGAAATGTTCTGAATATATCTGTGATGCCATCTGGTCCAGTGTGTCGTTTAAGGCCTTTATTTCCTTGCTGATCTTTTGATTGGATGACCTGTCCATTAAAGTGAGGGGAGTGTTAAAGTCCCCTGCTATTATTGTATTATTGTTGATGTGTTTCTTTGATTTTGTTATTAATTGGTTTATATAGTTGGCTGCTCCCACATTGGGGGCATAGATATTTAAAATTGTTAAATCTTCTTGTTGGACAGACCCTTTGAGTATGATATAGTGTCCTTCCTCATCTCTTATTATAGTCTTTGGCTTAAAATCTAATTGATCTGATATAAGGATTGCCACTCCTGCTTTCTTCTGATGTCCATTAGCATGGTAAATTCTTTTCCACCCCCTCACTTTAAATCTGGAGGTGTCTTCGGGCTTAAAATGTGTTTCTTGGAGGCAACATATAGATGGGCTTTGTTTTTTTATCCATTCTGATACCCTGTGTCTTTTGACAGGGGCATTTAGCCCATTCACATTCAGGGTAACTATTGAGAGATATGAATTTAGTGCCATTGTATTGCCTGTAAGGTGACTGCTACTGTATATGGTCTCTGTTCCTTTCTGATCTACCACTTGTAGGCTCTCTCTTTGCTTAGAGGACCCCTTTCAAGATTTCCTGTAGAGCTGGTTTGGTATTTGCAAATTCTTTCAGTTGTTGTTTGTCCTGGAAGCTTTTAATCTCTCCTTCTATTTTCAATGATAGCCTAGCTGGATATAGTATTCTTGGCTGCATGTTTTTCTCGTTTAGTGCTCTGAAAATATCATGCCAGCTCTTTCTGGCCTGCCAGGTCTCTGTGGATAAGTCAGCTGCCAATCTAATATTTTTACCATTGTATGTTACAGACTTCTTTTCCCGGGCTGCTTTCAGGATTTTCTCTTTGTCATTGAGACTTGTAAATTTTACTATTAGGTGACAGGGTGTGGGCCTATTCTTATTGATTTTGAGGGGCGTTCTCTGAACTTCCTGAATTTTGATGCTCGTTCCCTTTGCCATATTGGGGAAATTCTCCCCAATAATTCTCTCCAGTATACCTTCTGCTCCCCTCTCACTTTCTTCTTCTTCTGGAATCCCAATTATTCTAATGTTGTTTCGTCTTATGGTGTCACTTATCTCTCGAATTCTCCCCTCGTGGTCCAGTAGCTGTTTGTCCCTCTTTTGCTCAGCTTCTTTATTCTCTGTCATTTGGTCTTCCATATCACTAATTCTTTCTTCTGCCTCATTTATCCTAGCAGTTAGAGCCTCCATTTTTGATTGCACCTCATTAATAGCTTTTTTGATTTCACCTTGGTTAGATTTTAGTTCTTTTATTTCTCCAGAAAGGGCTTTTATATCTCTCGAGAGGGTTTCTCTAATATCTTCCATGCCTTTTTCGAGCCCGGCTAGAACCTTGAGAATTGTCATTCTGAACTCTAGATCTGACATATTACCGATGTCTGTATTGATTAGGTCCCTAGTCTTCGGTACTGCCTCTTGTTCTTTTTTTTGTGTTGAATTTTTATGTCTTGTCATTTTGTCCAGATAAGAGTAAATGAAGGGGCAAGTAAAATACTAAAAGGGTGGCAACAACCCCAGGAAAATATGCTTTAACCAAATTAGAAGAGATCCAAAATCGTGAGTGGGGAGAAAGGGGATAAAAAGAGGTTCAAAAAGGAAGAAAGAAAAAAAAAAAAAAAAACAAAAAGAAAAGAAAAAAAAAAGAAAAGAAAAGAAAAGAATTTTTAAAAAAAGAAAACACCTAAGAAAAATGTAAAAAAGAAAAAATATATATATTAGATAAACTAGTAAAAAATCGTTAAAAAAGAAAAAGGTAACAGTTAAAAAAAAATTTTACCCGAAGGCGAGAAAAAAAAAAAAAATGAAAAAGAAAAAGTCAAATTAACTGCAAGACTAAAAAAAATCCCAGGAAAAAAGCCATGAGTTCCGTGTTTGGCTTTCTCCTCCTCTGGAATTCTGCTGCTCTCCTTGGTATTGAAACCGCACTCCTTGGTAGGTGAACTTGGTCTCGGCTGGATTTCTTGTTGATCTTCTGGGGGAGGGGCCTGGTGTAGTGATTCTCAAGTGTCTTTGCCCCAGGCGGAATTACACCGCCCTTACCCGGGGCCGGGGTGAGTAATCCGCTCGGGTTTGCTTTCAGGAGCTTTTGTTACCTGAGCGCTTTCTGTAGAGTTCCGGAGGACGGGAATACAAATGGCGGCCTCCTGGTCTCCGGCCCGGAGGAGCCGAGAGCCCAGGGCCCCACTCCTCAGTGCACCCTCAGAGAACAGTGCCAGTTACTCCCGTCTGCCTGACCTCCGGCCCGCGCTCCGAGCTCACCGAGCCTGCGACCGGTTCAAGGTAACACGGAGCTGCGAGCTTACTGTCGGCTCTGTCTCTGTAGCCGGCTTTCCCGTTCCAATACCCGCAAGCTCTGCGACACTCAGACACCCCCGATCCTTCTGTGACCCTGCGGGACCTGAGGCCACGCTGACCCCGCGTGGGTTTCGCCCCGGTTTAGCCTCTGGAGCGATGTCCCTCAGCGGAACAGACTTTTAAAAGTCCTGATTTTGTGCACGGTTGCTCCGCTGCTTGCCGGGAGCCGGCCCCTCCCCCCGGGGTCTATCCTCCCGTCGCTTTGGATTCACTTCTCCGCCGGTCCTACCTTTCAGAAAGTGGTTGTTTTTCTGTTTCCAGAATTGCTGTTCTTCTTCTCTTCGATCTGCCGATGGATTTTCAGGTGTTTGCAATCTTTAGATAAGCTATCTAGCTGATCTCCGGCTAGCTGAAGCAGTCTCAGCTTGCTACTTCTCCGCCATCTTGACTCCTCTCTATAATATGGCCTTCTAAATCTGGTTCTTGGTTAGTATTTCATACTTACATAGAAAACACTATCATCCTTCCAGCCACACTGTTTTAAAATACCCAAGATATCTTTAATGTTTAATCAACCTTTCGTAACTCCCTCCCCATAGCAGTCACAATTTTCCAAAGTGTTATATCATCTTCCTCTGTCATATTTCTAGCTTAGCCTCATCATTTTCTACCTTTCCTGACATGTTTGAAGAGTTAATTAATTACCATTTATTTGGAAAAAAGATAGTAGCCTCCTTCCTTCCTTCCTTGTGTCCAATCTTGCTCTGTTCTTGCCTATCTTATACATCCCCCAGCAATCTCTCTGAAGCAAGTACAGCCCTATGTATAAAGGAATGAAGTGGGAATCCTCAGCATGGTATTCAAGACTTATCAGGATATGTTGTCCTTGTCTAGGACTGGTGAGATTAGATATAATTTTCTTTTCATCCATGCCCCTGGACCTGACATGTTCTACATTGAGTCTTGATATATGCCCCACATTGACTTCCTCTGCACTTCTATCCATATTTTCCTATTGGTTGCAGTGCCCTGCTAGACCCCAAAATCCAAATGCTATCAATATTTTAAGGCCTGGTTTAAATTCCAACATTTCCAAAAACCTTTCCATGTTCTTTTAGGGAAAAGTTATTTCTATCTTTTTTTGATCTTCTGTAAACACTATCTGTCCTTTTCTTATGGTACTTATCTTTATTTCTTATATTATAGCTTATAGGTACATGCTTTATTTTCCACAGTAAACTTCTTAATTTAGGGACCAAGGCTTAATTTACACAATCTTCTGTGTATTCCATTTAGGTTCTAGTACGGTCACACGAGGCATACCGTGTGTTCAATAGATACCGGTTTAATAAATAAGTGTTTGAAGAATGGATTAAAAGAAATCCAGACAATAGTAAACAGAGAGCAGAGAGTCTATTAGGAAAGCATGCCATTTAACTGAATGACCAATAGACTATTACTTGTGGAGAATATTCCCACTCAATGAAAATATTGGTAAAATATTTAGAAAGTTATATTTAGAGTAATAGTAACTGCTGTCTTGTTCTTCTAAGTTTAGTAATGGTGATACAGGTTTAAAAGAATTGTCATGAAAATGCAAATATTTTCCCCCAAAAGATACACTTCACTTATTATCTAAAATGCTTGTGAAGTCCTATGTTTTTTAACTATTGTGGGTTTGGGTTTTTAGGTTGTTGTTTTTTGATTTTGGGGGGATTTTTTTGCATTGCATTTTCCAGTGAAGCCTAAAAAATGTTGAAGTAATTTTCATTCTAATTATTCTGTGGTATTTCCAGTCACAGTCAGAAGTAAGACTATGAAAACTCTTACTAGAAAGACCCTTTTCATAGTATTTTCCAATTGAGTTTTATAGCCTGGAGATATTGCAATCCTTAAGATAATTTTCCCCAAAAGTCCAACACTTTTCTAAGCAAGAACTCTAGCTCTTTTGACTTTTATTTATCTGAAACATTGGTAAAATCAAACTAGCTTTTCAGTTGTAGCAACAGTACATTTGCCTTCTGGAGTTAAGGCAACATTTTAAAGTGGCAGGATCTCATAAATGTTTCATGGAAAATAAGAAAAACATGCTATAAAAATCACCAAACCGTGAGATAAGAAGGAAGAGGAAGGAGTGGGTGATCAATGAGGCCCTCTGGGATAATTGTGGAATAAGTTCTTTTAAATAGTGAGCCAGACTTTCACAACTCATAAGCAAACATTTGATAATTCTGGAAATTGCTTTAACCCTTTCAGGAAACATACTACCATTATCCACATAGCTAAATTTGGCCACTTCTATGTAGTCTATGTTTTTGTTCTGGAGTCCCACATTTCAGTTGAAATTGGCTCCTTATATATTTTATTAAAAATTTAATATGTGGTTAAAACATATGTAATATTTGTAAGAACATAAGGAGACTTTAATGCAAACTACTGAGATCAACACATGGCTTACTAGTTGAAAATTATTATTGTTAATAACGATGATGCCGCCTGCCAATGGTGGCTACTATATTTCTGTAATAATAGTTATGACAGAGGAATATATTGAAAACTGGTTGGGGGGGAGCAGGGCAGGGAAGACAGTGATTTAAAGAAATAGTAAAACCTAATCCCAGCCCTCTTTAATGTAAGTATTTTATTCTGGGGTGATAGAATTTACAGACATAAAACTATTAAGTAGCAATACAAAAAGAATATATGATTAAGGTCAAAATGAATTATGCAACTATGTGATACAAAGGAGTTCAGAGAACCATGTGTTCAAATAATTAGTGTGTGTGCACATGTGTGTGCTTGTGCATGGGTGTATGTGTGTGCGTGCGTGACATACATTGAAAAGAACCATGCAGGACTTTTAGAAAGCAGAAACTTTCACCTTTCAGCCCAGAATGACAGAGTACCACCAGAGTTTGTTATTTAAGAAGAATTCTTTCTGAGCCCATTTTTGGAAGCCCTTAGACCTGTCTGTGACAAGTCTTTCCCCTCCTGCCTACAAATGCCACCCATGTACCATTATCCTGACATATATGGTAAAACATAAAATATGTAGAAACCACTGAATTGATGAGTTAACTAAATACACATGAGCACCAGGAAATTAACAAGATGATGGTCCCATGTTAGCATGAAACATATAGCATTCTGCTCGGTGTGGTTTTCTGGCATGCTTATTAGACTCCTGGGCAAGGAAATGCCTCTACCTGGAGATTTAGACACTAGAATTGATACTCCCCAGCGAGAGCGCACTGTTTGTAATAAAAGCAGTCTTTGTGTGCAGAAAATAAAACTGCAAGTTCCGTACATTTGTAAACCACCACTGGCTCAATAGTTATTATTCCTGTTTTACTCTCAGATTGAAAAAGAAGAAGAAGAAGAAGAAGAAGAAGAAGAAGAAGAAGAAGAAGAAGAAGAAGAAGAAGAAGAAGAAGAAGAAGAAGAAGAAGAAGAAGAAGAAGAAGAAGAAGAAGAAGAAGAAGAAGAAGAAAGAAGAAGAAGAAGAAGAAGGAGGCTTTTAAATCTGATATATTTTTGTCTGTAAAAATAAGAAAAAAAGAGAGAGGGAACGAGCAGGATTCTGTCAGTCTAATCTCATTACACATGTAGCCATTACAGTCAAAATGAGTTTCCTCTGAGTAAGTTTGGGTGAGTTTCAAAACCAATTCTCAGAGGAAAAGAGTCATTATACTAAAGTAGTGTGTTATGAAATGGAGCTTCCTATCGTACCAGGGTAATCACATTCACGTTTGCTTAAGCCAGGGGGTGATGAGATGAATAATCCAGATTTTGTTCAATACAGCATTGACCTGAATGAAAGAAGGAGAGACAAAATCTTTAGAATGCATAATGTTAACACCCTGTTAAAGGTTTTCCTTAACAAGGAAAAAGAGAAATCGCTTTGGAAAAATATGCTCACAAAGCTTCTCTTGCTTCACTTTGATGACCTACTTGTTTTTTTATTGTAAACTTTTACTCAGAATAATTTGCCTGTTGGCCTGTTGATTACCTTTGACCACCTCCGTGCCATCCCCTTTTTCCTCCCTTCATGTAAAATTGTGTCCTCTCAGAATATGAGCTACTGGATGGCAGGGATGTGGTTTGGTCTTTGCTATAATCTCAGGAAAGGTGTTTTGTTCCTAACAGGTCTTCATCAAATGTTTGTCACATTCTGAGTGTATTGGAAGCTCTCTCTACTGGTGGCTTCTTGTGAACTCTATGTCATGAACGATGGTATACATATTAAGAGATAAGGACAGTAACAGCTACATGTGTAATGAGATCAGACTGGTAGAACTCTGGAAAAACGAACCTCAGAAAAAACACCAATACAGAGGCAATGTTAAAGAAGTGTCAAGGGGTTTCATGTAAGAAAGGAAGGACAAAGCCTTCATTGACTAAGCATATCTCTTTATTTGCGGTATAAAAAATATATGTTTATAAAAAATAAAAAATCAAAAAAAAAATGAAAAGTTAATCAATGAGACTTTTGCTTCTGGTATCACTGTGAATTATTATTGCTGTAATTATTCTTATCAATGCCCAGTTGTCTAACCCATGGCTAAAGGAAACTTTTTCAAGCTGGCTTCTTGGTTCTTTTGACAAAATACTAAATACCTTCCATGCTTTGTCGTTGTGACAAGATGCAGTAGCTTCATCTTGCCCACTTTCTGCCCTCAACATGGAATCAGCTCTTTCTCTAAGGAGTATTCACTCTTACCAGTAGAAAATTAAATTTAGAGGCCATAATTTGGGCAATAAAGCCATTCATTCTTTTTGCAGTGGTCATGATCCATAGGTTTCTTTGGTGGACAAATTAGGGAATGTATGCATATGTGCGTCATAATAAATTCTTGGGTCATATGGATATTTCCAATTCAAACTCAGAGATACAGCATTTTTATTTAACCTCATCAGTGTTACAGCTCTGTTTTCTTTCTTACACAACAAAAACCTTGGTTCCCCATGTGAAGAAGGGGATTCCAGAAAATGTAATCGCCAGATCTTTTCTGTGATACACAAGAAAACTTACTATGAAGTAGAATGGAGGCAGGTATTAACTAGCCTTTACTTGGACTTCAGAGAGGACATTTTCCCCCTCTACTTTATTTATTTAAAAAATTTTAAAGTGATCTTTACACCCAATGTGGGGCTCAAACTTATAACCCTGAGACGAAGAGTCACATGCTCTACTGACTGAGCCAGCCAGGTGTCCCTTCTTCCCTCTACCTTAAAATTATTTTATTTTTGATTCTATTTTTTGGATGGGAAAAAGGGTTTGTGAATCCAGCCAATAATTATAAAAACAATCTCCTTATTGAGCATTTTTATACACTAGGTACTGTCCTAAAGTCTTTAACATGTGTGGGATGAGAAGGGCAGTTCTTATTCTCACAGTATTCTTTATCTTAGTTCTAGCAATTCTAAGACTGTGTAGAAAAGAAAACATACAAATGGGCCAGCATTCACTAGCGAACTGATATGTAATTAGACAACATTAAAATACACTGCTTTATTTATCCTAGCATCTTTTCTTGACCATAATTTAAATATCTTTGTTGGTTAATCTCTAACAGATTGTACAATGTTGTAACTAGCAGTTAAAGAACCAAAATGTTTTTTAAAGGAAGGAGTACCCAGTTTGTAGTCTTTAAATTCTATTTTGCACTAAAAGGAATCAGGCTGAGGGAAATATTCAGAGATATCTGGAATATCTGGAATAAGAAATGTTTAAGATCTGCCCGGGAGGTCTTTTTGTACCAGACAGAAAGGTAGTAATAGCAACTATTGGGGTGGTATGAAAAGGATTCAGAAGATTATTTGACTAGAGTCCCACTGGCCAAAGATGGGACAATTTGACCATTAGTAGCAACTTCAGTGGATTGAGAGATAACTAATATGTTTGAATCCATGAGTTTACAAAGATACGGGAGGGTCGGGGGTGGTGGTGGTAAGGAACTTCACTGGTTATCTTTAGACGATGCTAATGAACAAATATTATTCCCTAAGCTGTTAAGTAAAGGGAGGATATGAATATTTAGTCCGTTTTTCCTGCATGAACTGTACCTCAGGGTAATCAAATAGTTTATGGGGAGACATTTCTTTTTTTTTTTAATAGAAATTTTCTGCCAAACAAATGAACATGGAATGACAGAATATCACCATTTCTCAAAATGCTAATTAACTAATGGGTTTTAACAATAATCATCAAAGGCCGTAACATCATAAAGTGAGAATCAATTGGAAATTATGCCCCTCTTGTTAGAATTGTGTAGAATCACTTGAACTATTCTTGCCACCACCTGCTCCCCCATCTAATCTTATCAACCCCTAAATCTAACTATCTTTTTATAGGGAACCAAGGAACATGTCCAATGACACTACAGAGATACAATCACCAAATTTAACTGTGAGAAATTCTCTAGGACAAATGGCCATTTTAATCAGCTAGTAAACTGCAAAGAACAAAACAGGAGAGGAACCAAAGTTTCCAAGGTTAGTTAATTTTTGGACTATTCCATCTACACATAGCCAATATACATACATTCAATATCTTCTTATCTTGGACTTTAACACAAAGATTATAAGACAAAGTATAGGAGGGCTTAGTAGAATAGACTGTGAATGCTCGTGTTAATGAGCATTTCCTTGTAGTTCTACTGAGCATGAAGTCTCCTGAAATATCCTTCAAAATGAAAATGGTTTTATGTTATGATGAAATTGTCTTATAATTGCTTCATTATTTAATTCTCTATATTTGTTTCTTGATTTATAATTTTTATCTTCAACAACAGATTATATTATTATAAGAGACACAACACTAAAATAAAATAATTGGTTTATCAGATTTATCTGGGCTCTAAAATATACTCACACTAAAAATAGCTTACATTTCCCTTACCTGTCCTATTTGTCTAAAGTAGTGCCAGATTTTCAATTCATGATAAAATACATGAGGCACTTTTCTTTCCTGTTTTTCTAAATTGTTCCAAACTGAACCTCACTATTTTTAACTAATGATGAAAGAACCAGATCCCTAAATTAGTATGAAGTAGGCTAAAAATACAAGTAGAATATTGTTATAGCTTCATAGGATGAAGTATTTTTCACTTTACTTATAATTTTGTGCCCAGTGTTATAATACATGCTCCAGTATATGCAAACTACCATTAAGAGGAGTCAAAAGAAGAAGAGGAGGAAGATGAGTTGTAGGAAGAGGAAGAAGAAAAGGAGGAAGAGGAAGAAGTTGTTTTTGCAATATGATCCCCCCCACACTCGTTTCCAAGTTTGTTAAAACACTAGTAGAGACTCTAGAGTAGTTGAGAAGACTTAGAGTTTACTGGTCAATGAGATGTCACTGCAAAATACTAAAAATGTGCTTAGTCCTCACTTTCTTTAAAACATTCTCCTAAAATGCTAATTAAAAATCCAGGGTTGAGTTCTTCTAACCAAGTTTTGGGCTAAGAAGTGGACTTCCCTTAACCACTGAACTTATTCCAACATGTTCTTGAGAAGAGAGGAACTCAGAAAGAAGAGAAAGCCAGCTGGTGAGAAAAGGGCTCTCATGTCTTTAAGGGAAGAGTAAATAAATGAGGCTCCTTGGTTTTATATGTGACTTTGCATTAGGTAGAGAAAGGCTGACACAAGCTCAATTTCCCGTAGGCTTTGAAATGTATTTACATCATTAGAGTCTATGATATTTATCTTGAAAAGAAAGGCATACAAGAATGTGAAACTATAGAGATAGCAACAATCAAGTATGTGCCCATGGGGATGCATCTGTCCAGAGAAGGTGCCTTTTTTTAGTTCACACAGTAGCTAGCAGTAGCTCTGCTTTTGGCTGGGGGAGGATGAGCAGAGAGTGGAGGACAGGGCAGTTTTCTGTAACCCAGCAATTCTTTCAGCTTTCCACTTGGGAAGAGAGAAGGTGGGAAGAAAGGAGGGGTCTCTTGGTCAGGTAGTTCTGAAAAAGAACAATCTCACATATGCACGAGCAAGTAACAAATTTCAACAACCATGATTCAGTTTTATATTTCTTCAATCACCACTTCCAAACATGCTCTGTAAAATCTTTCCTCTCTGTCCTTAATGATGTCTTGGGCACGTTCCATTGCTTTTTGATGATTTTCAGTATTCATGAATTATAGTTCAGTTCAATTTAACACATTAAATTTACATTCTACTTGATGTTTGTTTCCTCTCCTGCTCTCCTTCCCATCTGCTGGGAGGAACAGCAGAGAAAGGGAAAGTGCTCTGCTCTTTTATTCATCTCTTCTTCTCTCTTCTGGTACTAGGGCAGCAGCAGTGGGCAGGGGAGATAAATTTGGGCACATGGGTTTCTTACTTACCTGGCCTTAGATGGAATCCTCTTTGTTGTTCACTGCTGCTTCTTTCAGATAATTTTGATAGCAAACTGATACACTCTGGGACTGACATTGATCTGCTGACTCTACAGAGTGTTAACATCCACAACCTTCTGGTTCTTGATCTCAGTGAGACACTAACAGACTCTTGGAGTTGGGGTTTATTCATCAAGCAGCCAGTCTTCTCAGTGTGGTACCATTAGGATGGGTCCAGCATGGATATGAATGCAGTTTGTTGTCTGCCTATATTTTGGCTTTCTTGTTGTCTATCTTTCTCTTTTTACCCTTCTGAAGTGGGAATATCAGCCAGCCAAATTCATCTAATTATTAGATCTGATGTCTATATAACTGACAAATAGGTGACATTCTTCTCTTCTTAAGGCTCTTTCAATATTGGCAAGCAACTCACTTCAAGTCCCTTGAAGTCCCTCCAATTTTGGCTTGGGAGAAGTGGTAGCATCTCTTCTCCTCCTTGTTCCATTCCAGGATGGGTAAGAAAAGGCCAGCACTCCTCATTCAAGTCAACAAATGCTAATTTCCATAGTTTTCTCCTTCATCCTTTCTCTCTCTTCAATTTCTAGTCTTCTGCTTTTATAAACTGAGGTTTGGAAGGGCTGTGGTTGAGATCAGTCTGCTGTATAATAAACCTGGCAAAGATTTCTGGTTCCAGAAGATTCCATTTGTAAACTTCTTTAGAATGGGGCTACTTTAAACTATGGAAAGAACCAAGATGCCCTTCAACGGATGAATGGATAAGGAAGATGTGGTCCATATACACTATGGAGTATTATGCCTTCATCAGAAAGGATGAATACCCAACTTTTGTAGCAACATGGACGGGACTGGAAGAGATTATGCTGAGGAAATAAGTCAAGCAGAGAGAGTCAATTATCATATGGTTTCACTTATTTGTAGAGCATAACAAATAGCATGGAGGACAAAGGGTGTTAGAGAGGAGGAGGGAGTTGGGGTAAATTGGAAGGGGAGGTGAATCATGAGAGACTATGGACTCTGAAAAACAATCTGAGGGGTTTGAAGTGGCAGGGGGTGGGAGGTTGGGGTACCAAGTGGTGGGTATTTTAGAGGGCATGGATTGCATGGAGCACTGGGTGTGGTGAAAAAATAATGAATACTGTTTTCTGAAAATAAATAAATTGGAAAAAAAAAGAATGGGGTTACTTTGACATCTTCTTGCTCTAATTTTTCAGTCTTAGATGCCAATTATGGGACAACAGAAAAGTCCCACTCAATATACTTTTGTGCTAACAACTTCTTTCATGCATATATGTTATGATTTCTTTTCTCCTTCAAGATTACATTTAATGAGACTTTAACCTGATTTCATTGGTCCAAGAACATTGGCAGGAAAAGCAGATAATATTTCCTGTGTGTAGACATTGCTAATCCTGTGGAGCAGGTGCAGATTCAGACTTTTCTATAGCATGAGCTGGTGTGTGTGTGTGTGTGTGTGTGTGTGTGTGTGTGTGTGTATGAGCACATGTGTGTGTTTGGAGGACAGAAGTGTCATTGGTTTTTGTTTGTTTTGGATTTTTTAAAATAAGATTTATATGTACATATTAGGGGGGGATGGAGAGAGAGAATACAAGCAGGGGGGCAGGAGCAGAGGGAGAGGGAGAGGCAGACTCACCACTGAGCAGGAAGCCAGATGTGGGGCTCAATCCAAGGACCTCGAGATCATTACCTGAGCTGAAGATAGATGCTTAACTAACTGAGCCACCAAGGCACCCCCTGAGTGTCATTGTTAAAAAGGAGAAGATAATGAAATTTCATTTATAGAATTCTTTATACTTTGTTGAGATAAAAGCAATTATTAATATCATAGAAGAGGGCCCTGTTGAAATTATGGAGGGGAGTATTAAAGCTCTCTAATGTCCTATAGTTAACATAATGCAACTATAACCCTAGACAATGGAGAAAAGTATCTTTGGGCTGCTATATCAATCTTGGGAAGAAAAAGATGCTACATTCCAAAAGGCAATTGAGGAGAGTTTAACAAAGGAACAATTCACAAAATGTGGAAAGTTAACGGGCATGATAGTCACCTGGTAGTTAGCAATTGAAGGAAGCCCTTACTACCCAAAAGAGGGAAGGGAAGAGAAATTTCATTGGGATCCAGAGAGAGATGTAGCTGAAACTGTAGAAGAAAATTCCCAGACAGATGTGGACTTTGGTAGAGAAATTCCATCACTGCCAAGCTATAATCTCACAGGGAGAGAACTGATGTCTTTCTCCTTCTCTCTCCTGACCTTCTGATCTCCTTTCATCACCATCCATTGGATGAGCCAGTCCTGAAGTCAACTGGAAGCCACAGGTCAAGAGAACCCACTGAGACCGTCCTTAAAGGTCAGTTTCCTGGTGTGATGTCAGCAAACTAGCAGGGTAGAGAAGGGTAGAACACACATCTGCAGGGACAAATGGAGATGATCTGCCATAAACCCACCCCTTGTCTGGAGAAAATTACCATTTTTAATACTATATTAAATCTCTGACTTTGACACTATCAGCATTCGGGTGAACTTCTCATGATTTTATACGTCTAGGCAGAAATTTAAGTTCTTTACAATCCTGCACATCCCCAGAGATCCCTCATGTGGCCTCTATATTCTGGATAAGAAAACAGACCATGCACCATTTGGTTGAGGCAATCCTGCTTTCAATGTCCTTATTCCATTCCCCTTATTCAAATCTGAACTTCTATGTCATTTCCTCTTCCTTTGCCCATGGCAAGAAGCATCAGTTGAACTTCGTCCTCTTTCCTGATCAGCTAAAATGCAGGCTCAGAATCTTTCTTAAACTAGTGCTTTAACAATCATATCAATCAATCAGAGTTGGAGTACAAGTACAAGTACACTTATTTTTTTGTCCCTGGTAGAGGGAACCTTGAATGAAATGTTTCCATGTTTTATTGAACACATTACTCCCCACTAGCCCCAGAAAATGTTTGCTACAGCCATTGTTTGTTTTTGCCATCTGGAATAACATCAGTAGTATCATTAATTGGAAAACTTTCTTCGGTTTTTTAAATAACAAGATTTCACTACAGTTTTATTTTAAGTTTCTTTTCCTTTGTCTAGCTTAGGTCCAGGATTTCATCCTTTGTTTACCACTGCCCACCATCTCTGACTACACTTCCATGGCTAGACTATGATTAGAGCTTTTATACTCACTCGACACATGCTTCTCCCACACTAGGGTCCATACTAACAACAATACTTCATATTTACAGAATATTTTACAATGCACAGAATACTCACACATATACTTATGATCTTGTTCCTGATTAAAGGCAGTCTTCTGTGATATAATTACAAGAATTTTAGATTTTTGGTTTCTGGGACTAAATTACTCTACAAAGTCCAATTATTTTACTATGGCTTTCAGTCACCTTCTTTAAAAAAAAAAAAATCTTTCTACCCACACATTTTAGAGCTTCTTTTTTCTTCACATATTTTACTTCAATTACATAGGTAATTTTGCCTCTACAGAGTTGGTCAAAGGAAGTAAGCCTTTAGAAAAATAAATGTATAAAACAAACCTCCAATTTAGGAATTGAACTACAAACACTCTCTTCCTCCAAGATGATATTTAACAACTGAGATTACATAAACCATGTTCACATATGCATCTCTTAGCAATTAACTCATGATTTCAGAAACATACAGACAGTCACTTTTAAGATACTTTTTCTTAAGAAGTATTCTTTTTGAGGATATTAATGTTTCAATTGCTTCCTTTCTTTAAAAAAAGGGAAATAGTTTGTTTGACATATTTTAGCTGGTCCTCAGAGAAAGTCACAGATGAAATTTACTACATTTCCTGTGGTATTTTTTTATAGGGGGAGCTTTTTTTTTTTTTTTTTTTTTTTAAATCTTTTTACCTTTTTAAATCCTGCTACACCAATGCCTTTCCTCTTAGACATAATTTCTCCAGGTGCTCAGGCTGAGCTTGTAAAGCTTTCTACCATGATGAGTCTTTCTTTAAACTAGAAGCTTTCCTGCACTTTTTAAAATAATGAGACCTCACCAGGTAAATTTATGATAAGGTTCCTTTTCCTCCCAGCTTAAATTATTGAACCTCACCTTAATTCATAGTTGGCCATCAGAATGTAAGACAATGGTAATAAACAATGACAAGGGTTTCCTAGGTGTCCCAATTTCTTTATGAGAAAGAGGGAATGACAAAGTGATTTCATGCTAGCCTATAAAGTCATCAAATACATTATGATGCCATTATTAATCTTGAGTCCTGACTCTGGCTCCTCTACTTTTTTCCCCCCAGACTCTTTGCTTCCCTCATGTAATAAAGCCAATGACTATCATACAGACCCTAATCTGGAAAATAGAGAAAGAAAAATAAGAGTTAGATTTTCTTTTAGCTTTTCTCAATGTTCTTTCTGTTTCTCAAGGAGTTTCCAGATCATGGTTAACCTGGAGTGTGCATCTCTAACATTCTTATGGCACTTCGTCTCATCTATAATTCAGGGACACTCATGCCCCAGGGAGTGTCTTTAAAACAGGAAGTTGCTCAAGCAAATTATTATCTTTAGGAGGACAGATCTATGGCCAAAACATTAAAGAGGCCAAGTGCCTTTTTTCAGGGAGGCAAGCAGACAGAGAGGCACACTTTGGGAGCAGAAGAGCTAACCACAGAAGGCTGTTGCTTCCTCTCATCTCTCTCTTACTCCTCAGTGAAGCCACAGGCTGAACTAAAAATTGTTCACTTAGGGCAAGTTGTTAAGGCAGTCTTGTCACATTCACTTGAATAAGTTCACATTTATTAGTAAAGGTTATAAATACACTCTCATTTTCCTTCTATAACCCTACCTTGTCCATGGTTCAGTGGCAAGTATCACGAAGAATTTTCTGTTTAAGTATTAGTTCTTTTTCCACTTAAACGGCCACTGAGAGCTACAACTCCTATATGTCCATGCAGTTGGCTTATGATCACCAGGGATGTAGGGGAGGCAGGCAGCAGAGTTCCCAGTTGAGGAGGTAGACATTTTGTTAAATCTAGCCATAGATAAATCTAATCAGAGATAAATCTATAGTACTCAAAATGGTGATTTTCCCTAGACAAGGAGTGGATTTATGGCAGATCATCTCCATTGGCCCCTGCAGATGTATGTTCTACTCTTTTAGTGCTTTAAGGGCTCGAAAATTCCTTAATTTTGTTGTCTATGGCCCATGACAGACATGGATGGCTGGGGAATCCTTTGAAGGGCATATGAAAAGTCCCTGTACTAAGGCTGGAAAGGACATAAGTGGATTTCAGATTCAGTGTTAAAATCTCTTTTGGAGTAGAATTGAACCTTCTCATTTTACAGAAATCTGAAGAAGTAAATGAAAAAATGAAATCATAATAAATGTAGTATTGGCCCTCTGATATGGGGAAAATGTGATTCTAGTAGTCTGCTTAGAGTATAAAGGACCTGCACAATGAATGCCGGGTGGGCTAAGGCTTCTGTCTTAAGGTAGGTTCTGTCTTTGGGTCACATTAGGCTTGGCACACAGTGGGCACTTAAGAATGCTTGTTGAGTTGATAACTGAATAGTAGTGAACTCCAAATAAGTTAAGGCAAATGGCTACAGAAAAGAGAACTAGAAAGAAGTGAAAAAAGTCCTTTATTCAACTGACTTTCTCCAAGGTAAGTGGACACATGATCCATAGAAGATAAGTCTAAGGTTACAGGTCCTTCCAAGTTCCTTCTACTCGCAATTTTTAAGGTGGAAATGCTTCTTTTTTAAAAACAAAGTATAACACTATGAAAACACTGAATGTTTGATGTGGAAGCCTTTTTAACATCAGTAAAAAAGGGAAAAAAAGCTTTCATTAATTCAAAAACAGGGAAATGGTTTTGGATTTCCTTGAACATTTTAGAATTTAAAAGAATTTCCCATGCATGAATAAAATCTGATTTTCATCAAAAGGCTTTTAAGCAAAACTTCACACTTTACTCCATAAAACAAAACAAATATTTTTCAGAGCAATATTCTCTTACACAAAAGATTTTTACAAATCATTAGAGCGTTCTGTGTGAGGAAAATAAAATTCAAAATTATTCAGTAAAATATTTTTCTTTCATTTTTTATTGCTACTATGAATAAGAAAGCATTAAAGAGGATGAATGACTATAGATGAAAGTTACCCTGCCACACATAAAAAAAAAATTCTTTTAATGTTTTGGTCACGAACTCTGACAATGATAAATCACTTTTCAACAGCTGCAGACAGCTGTTAAAGTCTGGAGCCTAAAACGCTTAATTGGGGAAGTGTGTTAAAAGTTAAAGGGCCAGTGTCCTTTTAGGCTATGGGAATACTTTCTTAAACACACCCATAACAGTGCTCTCTAAGGTTTGGGAAAGAACATGCTCTTCTCTAGGTTCATTAATCTCAAAAGCTGTGGGCGAACAAATTTAAAGAGCTCCCATTTGTATACGAGCAAGAAATAAGTGGCCGTCTATAATAAAAGGAGGCACTCCAATTCCTTCGTTTGGTGAACAGTATTCATCTATTTAGTGACATGACTGGGACTCATGGTACTCTTTTGTTTCAGAGTTGAACTGGCAACTCCTAATTGCTTCAGTGTGGGTCTTCTTACAATTAATACATTTGCCCAGGACTAATTTACTCAGGGATGTTTCCCAACCCTACTCGAATCAGAACAAGAAATTAAAAAAAATGTTTTTGATTCATTTTTGTGTTCCTCATATTTTATCCTGACAGTGCTTGGGTGGTCAGATATTGCAATAAATTTAGGGGCTTCTTCGCTTCAAATTTTTCTTCCTTGGAGTTTTCCAAACCAGCTTGCTGTCATAATATTTATTCAGGGCATACAATTGCTAAGATAGTACCCTTTGGAAGCGGGATTCGTTTGGAAGCGGGCTTTGTTGATGGCACATGACTCTTTCCAAAGCATGTATTTGTATATTACATATATAAAATGCATTATGTATCATCTATGTATTTACTGCATATATAAATTCACTGAAGAATATGCTTTATGTATATATATTCTACTAAGCTCTGCAAGAACTGAACCAATGTATGTTACTTTTTCCATGGGTACCAAGTGTGTAAAGTTAAACATCATATATCTGTTTGAGGAGGGACATTTCCCGTTGAGTAACTGTCGGTAGGTCATTTCTCCTCTGTAAAACTCCTGACATTCAGGAAAGGGAGTAGTTCTGTTTCACACTCTGTAGCAAAGGTGATCTCTGGGAATTGTTTGCTGAGTAATTTGCTGTTACAACGATACATCATTTTTATTGGTAATAAGGCAGATGTCACCAACAGCGGAGTTTGTCCAAGGCGGGCTCTGAAATTTCTTTTAAGACATTATGCTCCCAATCAGGCAGAAAATTGTCGTCAGCTAGTGCAGATTGAAAGATCACATTGCAGTGTCCAAGGACTGTTTATGACTTTTCCAGCTCCACACTGAGTGGGTGGTGAAGAGTGGCCTCGTGCAAGCATATTTGCTCCAGTTACTATGTATTCAGTGTACAAAACTTGGGGAGAAATGTACCATAAAAATATGTTGTGTGAAGCTTGTATTTGTGAAGCTGATGTGTTTATATCAAAGATAGAGGGGAGAGAAAAAGATCCACTTGTGAGATTTTTCTTATGAAAGTGTCATTTTGAAACAATTTACCTATTGTTTAAAAAAAAAAAAACTAAGATAAATGGCTTTAAAGTTGAAAGCCCTCCATTGCTAATTTTAGAGATGCAGGTTTGTATATTTCTTTCACAGAAATCTTGTGGACCATTCTTAACACACTGGGTAATGACCTAGTGTCATGATCTATGCCTTAGAACTTTAAAAGGTTCAAATTTACTGCCTTACTTTGATTGTGAGACAGTATTGTACTAGCACTCTACACTATTTTTTTTTTTTAAGATTGTATATATTAGAGAGAGAGTGAATGAGAGAGGATATGAAAGGGAGGAGGGTAGAGGGAGAAGCAGACTCCTGCTTAATGTGGGGCTTGATCCTGGGACTCCTCAGTGACCTGAGCCAAAGGCAGACACTTAACCAACTGAGCCACTTAGGTGCCCTCTATACTAAATTTCTAACTTTAATCTTCTATAAAGGTGGAAGGATCTTATCTCACTACCAAATAGTTAAAAGCAGCAAAGTGGAAAGATAAATTTCGTGTATGTATTGCAAGCATGGTAAGATGGCTCATGTCCAACATTGTGCCAAACCATACATCCTCTTATTTCTTCATTGTTTACAGTGTGATAAAGACTGCATTTATAAAGCTAACACTAACTGTTACAGCGATACTCACTGATACTTCAATGGCTTAATAAAGGTTTGTTTCACATCACAGTCCAATGTGGGTCTTCCTGCTTAAATCGTTCTACCCCAAGTGGTGATTCAGTCCTGTGGTTCCACCATTTTCAACATGTGACTCCTAAAGTAGCCTTAGAGGATGATATCCATTACGAGAGGAAGAGAATGGAGGTGTTTGGGGTGTTGTCCCACTCACCCACACACCACTATCACTCAGTCACAGTCTGACCTAGACTCAAAGAATGCTCTTGAATGTCATCTCTGATTGGGCAGCTCTTACTCAGCAGCTTCCTATTATGAAGGCAAACAGGAAACCCTAGTGGACAGGTAGCCTTTTTCACCAGAGTATAAAGATCTCATTCTCTCTCTCCTTCCCTGTCATTCCCTTTCATTCATTCATTCATTCTCTCTCTGTCTTCACTCAACACTTATTTACTTGTTCTAGGGATCACAAAGTGGGGCAAGACCTACAGTAAAAAGAAACGAACAAACAAAAAGAAAAGAAAAAAGAAAAATCTTGTTCTGTGGAACTTGCTAGAATTCTCCAAGGGTTATTTGGCTGCTTTTGTTTTTAAGGTAGTCAACATGTTAATGATAGACTTTAAGTATTGGAAATGAACTAATATAAAGAAAATGTCTATACCTGTCTCCATTCCTCCTCCCCACACACTAGCAAGGTTGGAGCTGATAGTTAGGCACACAGTTTTTCTTAGTGTTCAAAATCTGACCACATGTGTGTCAAAAAGTTTTGAACGCTTGCCTGTATGCATGCATGGATGAACAAAAAAATTGTGGGAGAGGGTGAAGACACACAAACTTTACCTTATCCCTGCTATAGACTGTGTTCAAGAACAGATCATAAAGAAATTAATTCAAATATTTCTTAATCTTATTTTGTAAAAAAGTGGGAGGAGGCAAAAAACTAAATTCTAGACATAAATGCTAGCACTAAAGCTTGCAAGAAGGAGGAAATTTAATGAAATAAGGAAAATTTATTTTAATTACACAGATTATTTATGCATATCAAGTTAAAAATAATGCATGGCAAAAATATTACAGAGGTATTTTTAAGTGATAAACATTAAGAATGGTAATAACTACAACATGACGCTGAGCGAATATGAAGAAAAATGTTAAACCTGAAAACTTCCATAACAACAACAACAAACATGCAGTCTAAGAAACCTCAGTGCAAATATGTATGACAAAAAGGGAGAAATTTGGCATTGATTTACCAAGGATAAATCCGAAGAGAAAGCTAAGATGTGTAAGAGTAAAAGGAAAGGAAATGGAAAGCTGAGCTTGTGTAGAAAACAAAAGTATGTGGGTTCCCTGGGTGGCTCAGTCGGTTAAGCACCTGACTTTGGATTTTGGCTCGGGTCATGATCTCAGGGTCGTAAGATTGAGTCCCATGTCTAGCTCCATGCTTGGTATGGAGACTGCTTAGGATTCTCTCTCTCCCTCTCCCTCTACCATTCCCCCCCACTTCCACTCTCTTTCTATCTCAAAAAAAAAAAAAAAAAAAAAAGAGAGAGAGAGAGAGAAGATAAAACAAAAGTATGATAAATGTTTCTTTGTTATTTAATTGATAAATAGGAGTATTTCTACTTAGTTACACAGAAAAAGGAACAGGTATTTTTAAAAATAAAATCCTTACCTTAAAGATAATAAATAATATCTTAACCCTTTTTAAATGGGCAGGAGATCACTTTGTGTAAGAGATCATTTGATAAAATCTAGATTAAAAATAAATGACCGATGTCTTTGAAAAAACATTGCAGAGAGATAGGAAAGGGCCAGCACTGTTCATAATTTTGAAGCAAAGGAAAAACTTTTACCTTTCCTACTAGGTAAGTAAGAAAAGGAATCAACACAAAATCCATTTGCACTCACAGACAAGGGTCTACAATCACCCACATCAAATTCTCTCAGACTGTGCGAATCTCTGCCTACGATTAAAAAAAAAAAAAAAAGCCAGCCTATGGCTAAGAAAATTCCACACACCTCTACACGACATACTCATTAAAAGTACCTGAGACCATGTAACTCAAGAATTTTCACACCCACAAAGCACTTCTTCCTGAGAAAATGGGTAGCAGCATATCAGCATCAATCTTAGAAACATCACAGGAGATAGCAGGCAGGGGTTGGTCTTGCAAAACCAGTGCTATTTTCAAATGACTTTTGCATACTGCTTTCTCAGCGAAGCCATCGAATGAGCTTAATTGATTTCACAGCTGCCCTGCTGCCTCTCTTTTTTAGCCAGTTTTTTTTTTTATTATAATTTAAATCATTGTTGGTGTAATGATGTGTTTAATATCTGTCTTCCCTGGATGGAACGCCCAGTGAAGGCAGGACTCCTGACTGGATTGCTGCTCTATTTCCAGTATCCAACAGAGTCCCTAGAACTTAAGTGTTTCCTTAGTGAAGGAATGACCTGGGGGTTGGAAGAATGTTCTTACCTCCATTCTCCACTTAGTCAATCCCTCCTCATCATTCAGATCTTGACTTCCTAACAAAGTCTTCCTTGATTCTCTGGACTAGGTGATATCTATCTGTTCTGTCACTGCTCTTGTCAATGTTGCAATATTAACCTTATTTATGGGATGATTTGATTAATGTCTCTTCCCTCAGTAGGATGAAAGCTTTATGAAGTTGGATCATTTTATTTCTAGTACCTGGCATAGTAATCAGCTTATAATTGGCTCTCGAGTAATTTAATTAACCAACATATAATTGGCTCAGATAGTTGAATGAAAGAATAAGTAAATGAATATATCAATGAATGAAAAAGAAAGATATTAATAATGTTTGCTATTAAATATATACTGAATCTTGGCATAGTGTATACACGTTTTGTTAAAGAGAATAAAAATGTGAAGTAAGCCTTTAAAATTAGTATGGTAACAAAAAACAAAATCTTAATACACAGTAAGGATAAAACAAAATGTACAATGAGATGATGAGAATGATTTTCATTAGATACATCTTTGCAAGACATGCATGAAGTCGGGTGCCAAGAAGATAAACAACCATTTAAAGCCCAACACTGAGATCCCACAATTCCATTAGGGGACTAGCACCAGGACTGTCAAATGGCCAGTCAGAGAGAAAGAAACACATCTATATCTGCCTATACTATTGCAAACAGTTAAAACTCAAAGCACATTGAATCAGAGCAGAGAATATCAGAGGAATGAGTCAGGGATTGAAAATGAATGCTTTAAGAAAAATGTTAAATGGACTAGTGTCACTGAGCTTTAAGAATGAGGAAAGAAACAGCCGCCTTCATATAAAAACTTTGACACTGAGACTTCAGAGGGCTATTGTTCAACTCTTTATTGCCAGAGTGATAAAATTGAGCAAAGTGTAGTCACGTGAAATCTATGTTAAAGGTAAGGTTAACTGTTTGAAATTGAGCTTTTCAAACCTCGGACTAACTTACTAATGACACCAGGTCCCTCCACAAAGTCCATAAGGACAGATCTGTTCTCACTGGGATGAAATGATTTAAGGAATTCAATGAGGGGTGGCCTAGGACAAAGACCTCTATGACCTCCCCAGTGCCCTCAACCTTTACACTGAATGATGAGAGTGGGTTAGATAATGAAAGAGTGTTTCTCAGTGGAAATCATTTATTTCCTCATGTAAATTTGCTCTGAGCTCATTCACCTGACAGACTTACTTTTTCAGTGAAATACCTTTAGGAGTTTATACTTAAAAGGAGACCACCATGGTATATTTATGCAGAATATGAGTGATAACACAGGATTATTTGGCTCCTACAACATTCAGTGAGGATATTTTAAAATTCAGGGTGAGAGATTATAAATTGAGACTTTGATGGAAAAATTCATACTATTAAACCAGAAACAGACTGAAATTGGTATGAAGTATATGAATGGGAAGATTTCAAAAGTATCTGTTGACTTAACATACCCAGGATCAAGTGTCTGAGTATTGAGAAAACTAGTCTTTCATTCTGAAGATGTGCAGATATCATTGGTGGCCTTGTTTGTGGTGGAATGTAGAATTGCCACAGGACCAGCTAGTTCACTTTGTTTATTCATTTAGAATTGAGTATTAACTGAGCACTTAGGGTATTTGCGAAGTTGTTAGGTTCTATGGAACTCAAGGAGTTTAAAACAGGAAACCTTCCCTCCTGAGGTTTATAAAATAAACTTCATTTGGCTCAGTTTCTCAGCAACTGGATTTAGCAACTAGAAGTATCCACATTTATTGTGTCCTCATTTATTGATTCATTCAATCAAAAAATATTTATTGAAAGAGAGACAAGGCCACATCTAGTCTCAAGGAGCTTTTGGGTTGGTAGGAAATAAAATCAGTTCATACCAATATCTAAAATACTAGGCAATTTATTTTCAGTGCCTGGGGCAGGTACTATAGGATGGCTGTGTAAATACCACCATTGCCAAACCACTTTTCTTTTGTTTTCCTAATTTATTTAGAAACTAGAAAATTTAGAAACTAGAAAGCCAAATGTTTGATTTTGCAGACTCCCTTGCAGTTAGAGGTGGTTTTGTGACGGTTTTCTCCAAAAGGATGCAAGGCAAAGTGTACTGAGGAAGATTCTGTCAAAGTTTTTGTTTTCCATAGGCACAGTATTTTATTGTCCTTCTCTTATCTTCTTATCTGGAATGAAATATGATTTATGGAGATTCGGCAGCCATGTTGTGTCAAGAGGCAACAAGTACAAAACTAAAAAGCCAATAAATAAGGATGGTATAACCTCAGTGCCTCATAGTATCAGTAAGCAGTTAAATCATCACTAGTAAGGGCCTGCCTACCTCCACACTTGTAAGAAAAACAAAGTCCTATTTGTTTAGGTTAGTTTTAATTGAATATTGTTATATGCAGCCAAATGCATTCCCAACTGACTGAGTATTAAGTCACTTCAATAGACATCAAGCATTATGGTGGCTTGAGGACAGGAGGAATCAGCAAAGTGGCATTTATTTATATGATTTGTAGTCTTCCTTCTTCTATTAGACTGTGCTTTTTGAAAGAGACAAATATGTCTTATTTATCCTTGTGTGCCTATGTCTAGTAATTAGAACAGTGTTTGGCACATAGAAGGTTCTCATAAATGCTAGTTAAGTAAATCAATATTTGCATTCTTTCATTAATCTTACACATAACAAGGAAAACAACAACAAAAAAAATTGTGTCATCTAGTCCAGTTCTCTAAACTAGTGTGACCATACATTTTTTGTCACACAATTCTACTAGTACATCACAAATATGTATATGTACCTATGCTTAAATGCTTATATTAACATTTTAACATATGCCACAAAATATAACAGAAATGAGAAGTTTAAAGAATGAGATAAAAATACATGTAACAGACATTGTGACCCTCCAACAACGGATCAAGCTTACTATTTCATCTGGGGATATGCCTCTTTCAAAGCTCCATTTGGGGAACACTACTTTAGAGTATTACAGAACTATTTTAAGGCCAAGAAGCAACTGATCAATCTCACAAATTATATCAATATCCTAAATCACAATATAAATCATTGTACATCATTTTCTTCTAATTTTTCTAAGTTTATGACTGGAGGAATTGGTGCACAGTGGCTAAAAATAAACTACTAAATGACTGAGAATCTGATCAACTGAGCTCACATTTACTTTGAAAGACATAAAATGTACTGAAGCAAGCATTTATTAAGTCTCTACTATGTTCTAGATACCCTGCTAGATGCTAGGGTTATAAAAATTAACTATCCCAAGTCTTCAGGAACTCAGTAGTGGTAAAAGATGCAGGTAAATAGATGAAATGCCATCTTTCAATGATAGAATCTTATCCTCATCTAATTAATGGATCCATGAAGAAGGGATTCCAGTGAAATCTTCCTATTAGATTGTGATATGAGTGGACAGGGAGGTCCTTTTAAGTGAGGTCTTCAGAGGAGGAAGCAATATGGCAGAGGAGTAGGAGACTGAAATATCATCAGGTCCCAGGAATTCAGCTAGATAGTTATCAACAATTCTGAACACCTACAAACTCAACAGGAGATAGAAAGGAATAAGAGCAGCAATTCTAGGAAAAGGAAAATCGACCACTTTCCAGAAGCTAGGATGTGGGGAGAAGTGATTCCGAAGTGACAGGAAGATGGACCATGGAGGGGAGTGGCAAGTGGTAGAGTAATGGAGCACAAAATCAGAACTCCACTAAGAGATGTCACTCCAGATCCTAAGCCAAGGTGGGGAGGGGTACGAGCTCTTGTGGAGATAGTGTGGTCTTGGGACCTGAGGGGACACAAAAAGATCAGGGTGTCTAATTGTGGCAGAGCTCCCAGGTATCAGATCAGTGAGGCCAGCTACAGAGACAGAGTGAAGGAGTTGACTCTCAGTTCAGGCTTACCTTAAACTGTGATCCAAGTAACATTCAGACCACTGCTCTTTGAGCAGGGACCCCACAAATGGCAGATCCAGAGAGACTCCCTCCTTCTTCCTCTCGGAGGAGCACTGCAGGAGTGTGCTGCAGGAATTTGCTAGGTTTGGCAACTCCTGAGATAGAAACGCTGTGTGCCAGAGATAGAAACACTTGGTCATAGGCTGGTTGAGCTTGGAGTGTGGCTGGAGACCAGGGAGATGGGAGGGATTGACTGCTTTTCTCTGAGGGCGTGCTGAGGAGTGGGGTGCTGAGTTTTTGTCTCCTACAGGCAAGAGATTGGGAGGCCGTCATCTTCATTCCTGTCCTCCTAAGCTGAAAGGGTTCAGGGAATAAAAGCTCCAAGAACCTGAGCAGATTACTTAGCTTGGCCCCTGGCAAGGGCAGTGCAATTTCACCTCAGGCAAAGACATTTGAGAATCACTGCAACAAGTCCCTCCCCCAGAAATCAGCACAAATATCCAGCCAAGACCAAGTTCACTGATTAATGAGACAGCAGAACTCTAGAGCTAGAGGAAAGCAACACATAGAATTCAAGGCCTTTTCCCCATGATCATTTAGTCTCTCAAAGTTAATTTATTTTATTTTATTCTTATTCTATTTTTTAACTTTTCCTATTCCTCTTTTAACATTTTAAAACTCTCTTATCTTATCAATAACTTATTTAAAAAAATCTTTTTAGGGAACCTGGGTGGCTCAGTGGGTTAAGTCTCTGCCTTCAGCTCAGGTCATGATCTCAGGGTCCTGGGATTGAGGTCTGCTTCCCCCCCCTCCCTTTTCTCTGCCTGTTTCTCTGACTACTTATGATCTATCTCTCTCTCTGTGTCAAATAAATAAAAATAAAATCTTTTAAAAAATCTTTTAAAATTTTCATTGATATAGTCATATTTTATCCCTTAATTGTATTTAACCTTATATTTGTATACATATAGGTTTTTTTCTTTAAAATTTTGGGATACTGTTTCTTCTAATAGATCAAAATGCATCCTAAATCTGGCACATGGCTTTGTTCTAGTCTCCAGCCTGATAACATTGTCTTTTTTTTTCCTTTTTCCAACCAACTTCTTATCTAATTAATTCCTTTTTTAGAATCTTTCTTAATTTTCATCTTTATAGTTATGTTCTATCCCTTTTTCATGTTTACCCTTATTTTTGTATATATACAAGTTTTTATTTCTTTAAAATTTTGGGAGGTAGTTTCTTCTAAGAGACGAGAATATGCCCAAAATGAAGTGGGTGACTCTGTTCTATCCACCACTATACTATATATTTTTTTGCTTTTTATTTTTTATTTTTCATTTTTAAAATTTTCTCCCCTTTCTTCTCTCCCTGGTTTTGGGTCTCTTCTGATTTGGTTAGTGTATATTTTTCTGGGCTCCTTGCCACCCTTTTAGTATTTTGTTTGCTCATTCGTCTATTCTTATCTGGATAAAATGACAAGACAGAAAAACTCACCACAAAAAACAAAAACAAAAACAAACAAACAAACAAAACCCAAGAGGCAGTACCAATCAATAAGGACATTTGTTATATGTCAGAAGTAGAGTTCGGAATGATGATTCTCAAGATGCTAGCTTAGCTCGAAAAAGGCATGTAAGATATCAGAGAATCCCTTTCTGGAAAAATAAAATCCCTTTCTAAAGAAATAAAATTCATTTCTGGATTTTATTCCACATTTATAAAATCTGTATTTTATTATTTTTTATTTTATTAATTATTAATCTATATTTTATTATTCTATATTCATTTTATTCTATATTTATAAAATCTAACCAAGTTGAAATTTTAAAAATATATTAATGAGGTGCAATAAAAAATGGAGCTTCTTACTACTAGGATCAATGAGGCAGAAGAGAGAATAATTGATATGGAAGACCAAATGATGGAGAATAAAGCTGAGCAAAAGAAGACAAACAACTACTGGACCATGAGGGGAGAATTAAAGATAAGTGATATCATAAGAAAACAATATTAGAATAATTGGGATCCAGAAAAAGAAGAAAGATAGAGAGGAGCAGAAGGTATATTGGAGCAAATTATAGTAGAGAATTTCCCTAGTATGGCAAAGGGAGCGAGCATCAAAATCCAGGAGGCACAGAGAACCCCCCTCCAAATCAACAAAAATAGGTCCACACCCCATCAACTAATGGTAAAACTTACAAGTGTTAGTGACAAAGAGAAAATCCTGAAGGCAGCTTGGGACAAGAGGTCTGTAACATACAATGGTAAAAATATTAGATTGGCAGCAGACCTATCTACAGAGACCTGGTAGGCCAGAAAGGGCTGGCATGATATATTCAGAACACTAAATAAGAAAAATATTTACTATAGAGAATACTATATCCAGCTAGGCTATCATTGAAAATAGAAGGAGAAATAAAACTTTTCCAGGACAAACAAAAAGTAAAAGAATTTGCAAACACCAAACCAGCCTTACAGGAAATATTAAAAGGGGTCCTCTAAGGAAATAGAGAGCCTAAAAGTAACAGACCAGAAAGGAACAGAGACAATATACAGTAATAGTCACCTTATAGGCAATATAATGGCACTAAATTCATATCTTTCAATAGTTACCCTGAATGTAAATGGGCTAAATGCCCCAATCAAAAGACACAGGGTATCAGAATGGATTAAAAAAAAAAAAAGACCCATCAATATGCTGTCTACAAGAAACTCATTTTAGACCCAAAGTCACCTCCAGATTTAAGGCGAGGGAGTGAAAAACAATTTACCATGCTAAAGGATATCAAAAGAAAGCTGGGGTGGCAATCCTTATATCAGATCAATTAGATTTTAAGCCAAAGACTATAATAAGAGATGAGAAAGGACACTATATCATAATAAAGGGTCTGTCCAACAAGAAAATCTAACCATTTTGAATATCTATGTCCCTAACATGGGAGCAGCCAACTACATAAACCAATTAATAATAAAAATCAAAGAAACACACTGACAATAATACAGTAATAGTAGGGAACTTTAACACTCCCCTCACTGAAATGGACAGATCATCTAAGCAAAAGAAATCAACAAGCAAATAAGGGCTTTAAATGACACACTGAACCAGATGGACATCACAGATATATTCAGAACATTTCATCCCAAAGCAACCAGAATACACATTCTTCTCTAGTGCACATGAAACATCCTCCAGAATAGATCACATCCTGGGTCACAAATCAGGTCTCAACTAGTACCAAAAGATTTGGATCATTCCCTGCATATTTTTAGACCACAATGCTCTGAAGCTAGAACTCAGTCACAAGAAGAAAGTTGGAAAGAACTCAAATAAATGGAGGCTAAAGAGCATCCTACTAAACAATGAATGGGTCAATCAGGAAATTAAAGAAGAATTTAAAAAAATTCATGGAAACAAATGAAAATGAAAATACAACTGTTCAAAATCTTTGGAATACATCAAAGGCGGTCCTGAGAAGAAAGCATATACCAATACAAGCCTTTCTCAAGAAACAAGAAAGGTCCAAGTATACAACCTAAAACTACACCTAAAGGAGCTGCAGAAAGAACAGAAAAGAAAGCCTAAATCCAGCAGGAGAAGAGAAACCATAAAGATCAGAGGAGAAACCAATGAAATAGAAACCCAAACAACAGGAGAACAAATCAATGAAACTAGGAGCTGGTTCTTTGAAAGAATTAATAAGATTGATAAATCCCTGGCCAGATTTATCAAAAAGAAAAGAGCAAGGACACAAATTAATAAAATCATGAATGAAAGAGGAGAGAGCACAACCAACACCAAAGAAATACAAACAATTATAAGAACATATGATGAGCAACCATACACCAGCAAATTTGACAATCTGGAAGAAATGGGTGCATTCCTAGAGACATATTAAACTACCAAAACTGAACCAGAAAGAAACAGAAAACCTGAACAGACCTATAACCAGTAAGGACATTGAAGCAGTCATCAAAAATCTCCCAACAAACAAGAGCCCAGGGCCAGATGGCTTCCCAGGGAATTCTACCAAACATTTAAATAATTAATTAATTTATACTATTCTCCTGAAACTGTTCCAAAAAGTAGAAATGGAATGAAAACTTCTAAACTCATTTTATGAGGCCAGAATTACCTTGATCCCCAAACCAGACAAAGACCCCATCAAAAAGGAGAATTACAGACCAATATCCTTGATGAGCATGGATGTAAAAACTCTCACCAAAACACTAGCCAATAGACCCAACTGTACAATAAAGGGATTATTCATCACAACCAAGTGGAATTTATTCCTGGGCTGCAAGATTGGTTCAACATCTGCAAATCAAACAATGTGATACAATACATTAATAAAAGAAAGAAGAATAACCATATGATGCTGTCAGTAGATGCTGAAAAACCATTTGATAAAGTACAGCATCCTTTCTTAATCAAAACTCTTCAAAATGCAGGGATAGGGGATACATACCTCAATAACATCAAAGCCATCTCTGAAAACACCAGAGCAAGTATAATTCTCAATGGGGAAAAACTGAGAGGAACATAGCAGGGATATCTACTATCACCACTGTTATTCAACATAGTACTAGAAGTCCTAGCCTCAGCAATCAGACAACAAAAATTTTGTTTTGCCAAAAAAGCATCCAAATCAGCAAAAAAGAAGTCAAACTCTCACTCTTTGCAGATAACATGATACTTAATGTGGAAAACCAAAGAGACTTCACTTCAAAACTCATAGAACTCATACAGGAATTCAGTAAAGTGTCAGGATATAAAATCAATGCACAAAAATCAGTTGCATTTCTATATATTAACAGCAAGACAGAAGAAAGAGAAATTAAGGAGTCAACCCCATTTACAATTCCACGCAAAACCATAAGATACCTAGGAATAAACCTAACCAAAGAGGCAAAGAATCTGTATATAGAAAACTATAAAGTATTCATGATAGAAATTCAGGAAGACACAAAGAAAAGAAAAAAAATGTTCCATGCTCATGGATTGGAAGAACAAATATTGTGAAAATGTCTATGCTACCTAAAGCAATCTACACATTTAGAGCAATTCCTATCAAAAAACAATCAATTTTTTTTCAAAAGAATTGGAATAAATAATGCTAATATTTATATGGAATCAGAAAAAAACTGGGTAGCCAGAGGAATGTTGAAAAAGAAAGCCAAAGTTGGTGGCATCACAGTTCCAGACTTCAAGCTCTATTACAAAGCTGTCTTCATCAAGACAATATGGTACTGGCACAAAAACAGAAATACAGATCAATGGAACAGAATATAGAGCCCAGAAATAGACCCTCAACTCTGTGGTCAACTGATCTTCGACAAAGCAGGAAAGAAAGTCCAATGAAAAAAGACAGTCTCTTCAACAAATGGTGTTGGGAAAATTGGAAAGCTATATGCAGAAGAATGACACTGGACCATTTCCTTATAACACACACAAAAATAGACTCAAAATGGATGAAAGTCCTCAATGTGAGAAAGGAATCCATCAAAATCCTTGAGGAGAACACATGCAGCAACCTCTTCGACCTCATCTGCAGTAACTTCTTCCTAGAAACATCGCCAAAGGCAAGGGAAACAAGGGCAAAAATGAACTATTGGGACTTCATCAATATCAAAAGCTTTTGCACAGCAAAGAAAACAGTCAACAAAACCAAAAGACAACTGACAGAATGGGAGAAGATATTTGCAAACGGCATATTAGATAAAAGGCTAGTATCCAAAATCTATAAAGAACTTAGCAAACTCAACACCCAAAGAACAAATAACCCAATTAAGAAATGGGCAGAGGACATGAACAGACATTTCTGCAAAGAAGACATCCAGATGGCCAATAGACACATGAAAAAGTGCTCCACATCACTTGGCACCAAGGAAATACAAATCAAAACCACAGAGAGATACCACCTCAGGCAAGTCAGAATGGCTAAAATTAACCAGTCATAAACAACAGGTGTTGGTGAGGATACAGGGAAAGGGGAACTCTCCAACACTGTTGGTGGGAATGCAAGCTGGTGCAGCCACTCTGGAAAACAGCATGGAGGTTCCTCAAAAAGTTGAAAATAGAGCTACCTTACGACCCAGCAATCGCACTATTGGGGAGTTACCCTAAAGATATAAGTGTAGTGATCTGAAGGGGCATGTGTTCCTGAATGTTTATAGCAGCAATGTCCACAATAGCCAAACTTTGGAAAGAACCTAGATGTCCATCAACAGATGAATGGATAAAGAAGATATGGTATATATACACAATGGAATACTACGCTGCCATCAAAAGAAAATAAATCTTGCCATTTGCAACAATGTGGTTGGAATTAGAGGGTATTATGCTAAGTGAAGTAAGTCAATCAGAGAAAGACAATTATCATATGATCTCTCTGATATGAGGAATTTGAGAGGCAGGGCGGGGTGTTGTAGGGAAGGAAAAAATGAAACAAGATGGGATCAGGAGGGAGACAAACCATAAAAGACTTACTCTCAGGAAATAAACTGAGGGTTGTTGGGGTATGAGGGGTAGACATAGGGTGACTGTATTATAGACATTGGGGAGCCACAGTGCTATGGTGAGTACTGTGAAATGTGTAAGCCTGATGATTCACAGACCTGTACATTGTGGGGCATATAATACATTATATGTTAATAAAAAAATATAAATAAATAAATAAATAAATAATAGGGTCTGCATTTTTACTCACTAGTTTGTGCCAGGTTAAACATCCTTTACATTTTAACTAATAATCAATTTCTTCTCAGATTGCCTTTTATTCGGAATAAAGCTTTTAATTAACTGCTTTAATAACAGACTATTTGTGCCCTAGATGGAATGGAAGTAACCTTTGAAAAACTATCTTAGAAGCTCACAGCTGATTTCTGTCATAATGTTTTGTATAGCACAGGTCAAGTGGGAATTTTTTTCGAAAATAGAAAAGTGGCCCTTACTATAAGCTGGTCTTATAAAATATCTGGCCCTAGAGCCCACAACATGTCTACTAAAGATGTTTTTTAAATAAGATTCTAGGATAGTAATTAAAAAAAAGAATTCAAGTGATTTAGAAATGAAAAGTATATTTGCATGTTTTTTAGGCAAGATAAAATATACGTGTATGAAAATAAAGTTGTTTTATTTTGTACTAAACTGAGTAAAGAAAAAGATGGAGAGAAAAACTTAGAAAATAAATTCTTTGATTTTAGGCATCGAACCACCCCCTTATTATTCCTAAGATGCTTTCTGCCCACAGCACATCCCCGTTTTCTGGATCCCACAAAGCACAGACGCTTTGCTGCAAGTCCTTTGACCTCCATCCTTTCCGCCACCCCTCAACTAATCCCAAGTGACTTTTCATTCAACACTTCCAAGAGCAAATGAGTTTCTTTTGTCTACAACGTCTAGACAGATACCAGGGACCAGGGAGAACGCCAGATCCCTTTTTCTAGCATGATAATTGAGTCTGTATTAACTTACTCCATACCAGTTCATATTAAAAAGAGTTTAAAAATTGCTAATGTAATTTCATTTATTTTGCTAAAACTATAGCTCTTTGTTGTCCATTATCTGGTGGTACCTAAACATTATGAATATCACGTTAGAAGGAAAAACCTCCCACTTAGCTCTGGATGAATATCTTACTGTTTAAATCTCCCTTCAGAAAGCTCTAAATTACCACAGGCATATTTCTGCTATTGGGAAAGCAGAAAGCCTAATCATTACATTTCTGTATTTTAGTTGAAATGCAGGCTTTATTTTCACACTTCTGGCAGTTTTTTGGCTTGGAAAGATTTTAATAGTAATTTTTATACACAAAGAGAGTAATAGGAATTCCTCTCAGTTCAGTTATCGATGGACATAATAGATGACCTCGTAAACTCTCCAGCAATCTGAATCTACTCCTGAGGATTGTCGTCTGGATAATGAAGAAATATGTTCCAGGGTTCAGAAGTGACTGTTTTCTACATATGCACGTGCGTGTGTGTGTGTGTGTGTGTGTGTGTGTGTGTGTGTTACTGTGTATATATATATTAGTGTGGGGTGCTGTGTATGTGTTGGTATACGTTGGTGGGTCTATATGTATTAGTATGTATATGATGCATGTGTATTAGTATCGCTATGTGTCTCAGTGCATGGATTTGTGTTAGTGTGTGTTGGTGTGTTAGTACGTTAGTGCATGTGTATTAGTGTATGTTGTGTGTTGCAAAAATAGGGGTAAGGATAAACTGACAAGTAGAAATAGGAAATTTTAATGAGCATGGTAATCAAACAAAGCTGTGTTCTGTTTGTTTGGGTTTTTCCCCATGAAGATATTAGTTAGACATATTCAATAAAGCACTGAGGCAAAGAAGAAGTTGGTGAGAGAATGATAAATTGAAAGAGAGAAAGACTGAGGAGAGAGAGAGCCCTAGACAAGAAAAGAGAGAGAAAGAAATAAGAGGAAAGGCAGCAGCTCTACCTGGGCCAATGGATGTCTCCGGCTTCCCCAAGGAACGATTACCATAGAGCGTGTGAGGAAAAATGATTTAAAGGTCAAGTTCAACCACATGGGCTGAAATCCATCTCACCTTGGCTCTGTTTTGCTCTCCTTTGAGTAACAGTAATGATAAGCCTGATGAAGGACAGTGTGTAGACGGAGAGGCCTGAAAGCTCTAAGCCTTTTGGTAACTCCTGGGGCTTGACAACACGTCCTCATGTCATCACAGCATTGGCTCCAGAATGAACAGGAGAGTTGCCCTGGGATTAATTCCTTGGGGTTGGGGGTGGGGATGGGGAGGAAGGTGGGAAGGGGAGAGGTGGAGGAGAGAGAACAATAGTGGGAAAGAGAAGCATAATTTCTCCATACATTGAAAGCCTTTGTAACTGTTGACTAGTCCTACCTGCTTTCCTACTGAGATTTAATTAAAAGTATTTGGGATTATGGACATTGGGGAGGGTATGTGCTTTGGTGAGTGCTGTGAAGTGTGTAAACCTGGTGATTCACAGACCTGTACCCCTGGGGATAAAAATATATGTTTATAAAAAATAAAATTAATTAAAAAAAAAGTATTTGATTCAATATGTACTAGTAAAGATTCAGCCATATAATTTATCTATGAAAACAGTCTGCATTCAAGAGTCTTGCCTTGAAAAACAAAGTAAATGACCAATTGCATTTAAAAATAAGGGAGGTTAAAAAAATAAGTAAGGATCAACATTCATTGCAAACTTGAAAAATGTGGTTTGGATCGAAGTCACAAGTAGGATAATTAACAACAACAGCACTAGAGGATTTGAGAGCTGAAACACAAAAGGAAATGCACCAGAAGGGCAATGTGCTTTCTGACTCTCCCATTCCTAGTGCTCAGTCCCCACGTCAATCACGTCCCTCTCCGCGGTCACTAACCTGGCTGTTTGTCTGTTTCCACACTGCTGCATCACAAAACATCATGCCCACTTGCCTGGAAAAGATAATATCTCACACATATGGGGTTTGCCTTTGATCTCTGTGGTCGAGCTAGAGGTCAGAGGCCTGCCTTCTCCAGGCCCTTACTTCAAATGATTCCTTTCATTTACTGAGAAACCAAACGTTAGGAGGGCAAAGGCAGGAAAATAAAAGCCGTGATTTAATAGCAATTTATGTGTTTGGCCTATTTCAGTTTGGGTTTTATTCTCTCTGGGTCACATCTAATCCTCATTCCTCGCTGCTACCTTGCCCTCGCTCCACCACCATTTGTTTGTTTTGTGGCCCTCAGACCAACCGGCCCTCTCAGGGATCCTCTCCTCCAGAACATGCCATGTGCCATTTTGTCTTTCGGAAATGCAACATTCAGAGACCGAGTTCACTGTCTCTTCCTGACAGGAAGAAAATTTTGTATGTAAGTCGGAAAGCACCATCATGGAGTGGGCTTTTGGAAATGTAATGTTTTAAACTGTGGGTAGAAACAGCTTTTTAGAACTCACAGGGCTCACTGAGAGAATATTCTAGTCACACACAAATGGGGAAAGGATGATCATGAGCAGGTCAGACTCAAACTTGGAGTAGAATTTATACATGAAAAGTATTTTACATGTGCTCTTTCATGAATTAAAGTAAAAATTGCATCTAAAGGTGCTACAGATTTTAAATGTAGAAAGTTTTATATGAGATATACTCAATTATTTTGTAGCTGTTTTCCAAGGTCATTAATGATCTCATGATGTCGCACTTCACTGTGACGGCGTGGAATAGCCACATTTACTGAGGACGTCTCAGGTGTATCAGGTACGAAGTAGGGGGATGAGTCATGTTTACATCAGTTCTTTCTCACAACGAGCCTATGAGGCAAGTATTATTATTCCTCTTTTTTAAACTACATGCAGCTCATTAGTGAGCTGCAAAGAAAAAGATGTGAACCAGGTTTGTCTCCTGTGGATCTGACAACTGTTCTGGTGAAATTGACTGGAATGGATGAGTTCTACTTAAAGAATTTTAGAAGACTGGACTACGCTCCCCAAAATGAAGGCCTGGAGAGATCAGTTCATTAATGTAATGCTCCTGTCATGGTGACCCAGTGCTTTCCCTGCTGATGGAGGCAGCCTCACTGAGGGTTCTGGAACCCCAAAGCCAATGTTAACATGTGCTAGGGGAAGTTATGGAATCTGCCTGGATCCTTGTATCTAATATGGGTATAAGGAAAGTACCTACCTCCCAGGACGGTCATATGAGGATTAACCAAGATGGCACATGTGATGCCTTAGTCTATTGTTTTATGTATTCCAATATAATATTCTAATAATATGTATACATGTTCCATATATCCACATTCAACATTTTGTATATAATATATATAATATATAAAAATGATATATAATGATAAATATATATAATGAGAAGATAGATATAAAGAGAGAAAGAGGGGAGAGAGAGGAACTTGTGGGCTATTGTGTCACTTTAGTGGACAGCATTGTTGAGTGAAATTTAGGGCTTAGAGATACAACGGCCATGCAATATAACTAGATTTTGTAGCTCCAAAGACTTTGTAGCTCAAAAGGTAAAGTAGGGTAAAGTTGAACTATAGAATATCACAGATGGGTCAGCTTATGGAGACTTGAAAAGAACACAAGAACAGGAACTTTATGCATAGTAGCACCCAACATAAAATACATAAACATGTGAATTCAGTGAATCTGAGAAGCTTTATAGATGCAGTAGGAAGGCAAAGAAACTGTTCCAGGGATGGTTCCTGGGGCAGGGGAAGTGTGTTAAGGACAAAATCACACTAATATAGCATCTTGCTCAATTTTCTGTCAGTAGAGTAGCAGGTGGTATGGTGATGACAAGCGTGAATTTATGAGCCAGGGAGCCTTTGTTCAAATACCAGCCCTCCTGATTCTTAGCTGTGGAACCTTGAACAAGTTAACTTCTCCCATATCCATTTCCCCAACTGGTAGAGTTGATAGTGGTGTGACCGTTAAAGGACTTCATATATGTGAAGCACTTACAGAACTGCCTGGAACAACATCCAAGCTCAACAGATGTTCATCAGAGAGAGACCGGGTGTCACACGTAGCACACAGAATGAGACGCCACCTCCTGTCTGGAATATGAATTCCCATTCTTAGCATTTCTTGAGGAAACTCTTCTCGATTGTTACACTGTGGACATTTGAAGAAATGTTTTGCTGATGTGTGGGCATATTTCTGTATGCACTTGCGATGGTAGATAGTTTGACTACAACAAGGACTCTGGATGTTTTCAACACTTGCTTGGGATAAGTCTTCACAACACAAGACACAGCTTTCCTCCCCTGCCTTCCCCTGTTGGATGTCCTGTGTTGGGCGGTGTTTTCCACAAAATGATTTGTACTCTCCAAAAAATTGTGAAAGGCAACCCCTTTCTTGGCCACAAGGAAGGTGGAAGTTTCTGACGCATTGATCCTTCTGGCAGTTGATGGCAGCTCCCTTTTTCCCGAGGCCCCCATACTGATGGGTGTACTCATCTCAGTGTCTGGAGGCTACATAGAAAGTTATTCAAAGCTTTGTCTCATGACTCTCAGAACCTACTGGAAACTTTATTAAGAAGAAAAGATGCAGAATTGGGAGGGGACTACATGAGCTTTCAAAAGTTTTCTAGTGTCTCCTTGATTTGTTACTAGAGTAAATTCACTGGGTTCTGAAAGAGGAATATCACTCCTATACTAACCAGAGCACCATTTGCTTCCTCTGCTAAAACCAGAGTATTTTGAGTAAAACATGTACAATTCAGGAATACCTAACTGCTGAGGAAGAAGACTCTCTGAATTCTCTCTGACTAAAAATACATAAGGTTACAGATGTTGAAGAAACAGGGATTGGTTGGGAGACAATGTCTGTCTATATCAGATGTTCCATAGGTGTACAAAATTTAAAATAATTCTGGAGATGAGGTGAGACTTTCAAAGATAATATAAAGAAAACAAGTGGATACTTTAATCAAAGGTGACAGCTGGGCATGGGAATCAACAATACCACTTTTTAGCATTGGGTAGCATTTACATGGTCATCCAGCAGTATCTACACACTCATTTGACAGATTTGTGATAGGCAACCCTTTATACTAGTTAAAAGGGTAGCTTCTCCGTTCACCCTGAAATTGGTGAATGCCATGTTTGGAAACCCCACTGCTGATGCTGTAGAGGAGGGGGTAATTATACAATGAGAGAAGAAAGAGAAACCCCAGTAGTGACGTAAATATTAGGAAATGAAGTGAATTATTCATTGGAATCAGAGAAGGCCTGCAGCTACAGACATAGGGGAAGCCTGTGTTGCTCTCTAGGTCTTGGTTACACCAGCTGAATTCTGTTTCTAAGGTGTGCATTCCACAGCTGGATATGCTGCAAAAAGGGATATACCCACAGCACCTGTGATGATCTAAGCTCTATCTGACCTTGGAGTATGTGAAGATCAACTAGTCCAGTAAGAAATTCTTACTTTCCACTGGCTTGAACTGAACCCAGTGCTGCTTTTTCACACTTTTCACTTACCAGTGAGCCCCTTTTCTCATTTATTTTTAAAGTAACTTATTTGAGGTCCCAACCTGAATCCTACCCCGATTCATTCCTCTTCACTCATCTCCCCACTTATAAAAGTTTGAGGTCCTGAAAAGCTGGAACTCTTACCCACCTGCTAATCGTTAAAACAATTACATGGTTAGGAGTCACAAACAAAGCAATTAATAATGTACCCAGGTCATATTTCCTCCTCATCCCTTATGCAGGGGGATGAATTATGTCCTTGTCCCTTGTAAGAGCTGCATCTCTGGAACAATGGCACACACACAAAAGAAGAGTGGAAAGGGGGAGTCTTTTTGACTTCTGTCTAGACACCCAACTCTTGAAACCCTCACTTGACACTAGGCTCTGACTCCCAGTCTGTCTCACATCATAATGTACTTTAAAATCCTGTACATTTTTCTCCATTGTCTGTAAATTAATTTTAGCTCATCAATTCAATATTTAGCATATGTTTATTAAACATTTACCTTTCTTGGTGCCGGGATGCAGAGTGGACCAAGTCCTTGACCCTCTACGGATGTCCTCATTGACTGTGTGATTGGTACTTTGCATCATTATTTTGCTAGCTAAATGAAAAGTTTTATGATGGTAGATAGGATGGTTTTTATTTTTCTTTTTGCTGATAATGTCAATTTCAATACCAATGATCACTTGTACCATACTTCATAATAAGCCTTAGAAAGCATTCTGGTCATGACATTTGATTTTTCCCGGTAGGAGGCACTATCTCTGCGAGGGCTGCCATTTTGTGACAAGAGGTATTCTATTTTCTATTCCTCAGAAATTCTCAGAATGTTCCACGTCACTACAGATAGTGTGATTTCTTTCAATTCCCCTCCCCCCCTTTTTTGGTTAACATTTCTTACAAGAAACTAATGCTGGAATAAAATGTTAAAATATATACAACGGAATAGAAACATTAAATTCCGGGTGCCTGGGTGGCTCAGTGGGTTAAACCACTGCCTTCGGCTCAGGTCATGATCTCAGCATCCTGGGATCGAGTCCCGCATCGGGCTCTCTGCTCAGCAGGGAGCCTGCTTCCCTCTCTCTCTCTCTGCCTCCTTCTCTGTCTACTTGTGATCTCTGTCAAATAAATAAATAAAATCTTAAAAAAAAAAAAGAAACATTAAATTCAGAAAACAGGGAAAGGTGGCATTCTGACTGATGAAGTGTAGAGCAGGTATGAAACCTCTGCACAAAGGAATTGTGGACTCCCTGACTCCTGTATCGTAGGATCTGCCTTTTAGCGTAGCTTCAATCTGGAAGTTGATCTTTTTACTCCCTTTCCCCACCTGAGCCAGCATGGCTTAGAACAGAGGTTTCTGGAAGAAAAGGCTATGGACTAGGAACTAGAGCGTATCACACTAGGCGAAATAAGTCATTCAGAGAAAGACACATACCATATGACTTCACTCGTATATGAAATTTAAGAAACAAAACAGACAAACATCGGGGAAAGGAAGGAAAAATAAAAGAAGATAAAAACAGGGAGGCAAACCATGAGAGACTTAACTCTAAGAGGTGGGTGTGGGGATAGGATGATTGGATGACGGGCATTAAGGACAACATCTGATGTAATGAGCACTGGGTATTATATGCAACTAGTGAATCCAGTTCTACCCCTGAAATAATAATACACTCTATGTTAAGTGAATTGAAATTAAATTTTTTAAAAGACTATGGACTCAAGTAAATAAGGCGAACACGTGAATTTTGAGGGTATAGCAACCCTTTTAAAGTACAGCTAATGAATTCATCCCATTTAATAAGCCCTTTCTAAGCCCCTTGCTGTGATAGGATTCGTGCCAGGTGCTATGGGCAGGGTCGTTGGGTAAATAAGGATTTTCAGTAGGGATATAATTAACTTTGAATTTAAAGTGTGAACTTGGTATTGTTACAGACATAAACTGAGAGTTATCATGTAATAGTTACAAGGGTCCTGATATAAGGAAGCAAGTATCCCAATGGATACTTCTAGGGGGACCAAGAACCAGTTAATAATATAAATAAAAGGAGAAAAAAGAGGGGAGGGGTGATAAGAAAATTCTAGTATCAACTTGAATAGAGATAGCTGGGGGCAAATAGATTCAACCAATTCCTAATGAGGAGGAATAGAAATTACCTTTAAACCACTGTCACATATAATGTGTTGTATATGGTTATGCTGGAATTAATTGTATGATAAACTGTGTTCCCCTTGGCAACAGATAAACATTGCACACTAATACAAATGGTTCCCAGCCCTGGCCAACATTCGAATCACTTGGAAAGATATGATACTCAGATGCCCTGACCCAGACCAAATAAATCAGAATCTTGGTGTCGGGATACTCATGACTTTAAGAGCTCACCCCATGCCTTGAATGTATGATGAAGAGTTGAGAAACATTGCTCTTGTGCAGTGGTTTTCAAACCTGGTTGTATATTAGAATCACCTCGAGAGCTTCTAAAATGTACCACCCCTAGGTCCCCAATACCAACCAATTAAAGCTGAGGGTTGGGCCTGGATATCAGTACTTATGATGTCCCCAGATGATTCTAATGTTCAGCCAAGTCTGTGAACTAACCAATACCAGGCACTCCTCTTTGGTACTTCTAAATAGAGAACAGAGCTAGTAATCAAATCTGGCATTATCCCTCTCCTCACAGAACTCAAGATTTAATGAGAAAGAGGCAAAGGTCACGTTACAAACAGATTATGGTAAACTGCAATGATGTAAACTAAAAGGTGATGATAATTGGAAATAAAGGTGGAATATGAGGGGATGATCACATTTAGACAGAATGATCCAAGAGGGGACATTTAACATGACAATTAAAGGAAGACAAACAGCTATTTGGAATAGGAGGAAGGCAAGGAAGGGAAAGAATAAAGAATAGGTATTCCTAGCTTATCCAGATAGCACATGCAAAGATCCTGGGGTGAGACAGAAATAGACATGTTCAAGGCAAGCTTCTGCCTAGCAGGAAACAAAGATAGGAACAGTGATATAAGAAAACCTGGAGAAATTAGGCAGGGGCAGTGTGCCTGGGTGGCTCAGTGGGTTAAAGCCTCTGCCTTTGGCTCAGGTCATGATCCCAGGGTCCTGGGATCGAGCCCCCTGCATCAGTCTCTCTGCACAGCAGGGAGCCTGCTTCCTCCTCTCTCTCTGCCTGCCTCTCTGCCTACTTGTGATCTCTGTCAAATAAATTTTAAAAATCTTTAAAAAAAAAAAAAGGAGAAATTAAGCAGGGGCCTCATCATGCCATATTAAAGAACTTGTATTTCATTTTAAGTTTAATGAGAATCTTTCAGAGATTTTTAAGCAGGGATGGGAAATGCTTACATTTAGTTTTTGAGAAGATCAGTCCGCATATAAGATTGGCTTGGATGAGGGAGATGCCACAGAAATGTGGAAGGATGTCTCCTATTAGCTAGCAATCGCATGTGATTGTAAATAACAGAGACCCAGAACAATAATTATTTAATATGGGGATTCAGTTTTCTCTTACATGATGAGAATCCCGGGACTAAAATGGTGGCTCCTTCGGTTCTCTACTCTACTTCCCTAGAGTGTGCCTACATCCTCAAAATAATTTTATGAATGTATCATGGCTGATGAAGCCCTAGACAGGGTATCCCCATTTCTGGCAGAGCAAATAATCTCTCCCAGCATGTTTTAAAGATCTTTGCTGGACATCCTACCCAGTTCTGCCTACATTCTATTTACCAAGACTGTGGCTACCCAATCTGCCAGAGAGGCTGGGAAATGTAGATTTTGAGCTGGGCACACTTCCACCTCCAACAGAATCAGAACTTTGCTTAAAGGAAAGAGAGAAAAATTGATATTAGGCAGGCATTGTCAGGTTTAAGATATATTTGGAGGTAGAATCTTTAGACCTTGCTGAATTAGAATGGACAATTGGGAGAAAGGCAGGAATTAAAATGGGGGCCACAGGGAACTGGGGCAAATCATGGAGCAACAGATTGGAAAATCAGAAATCCCTCTGGGAATGTGAAGTCTCAAATACCTGGGAGATGGTTGAGTGACATTGCCAAGCAAGCACGTAAATGGGAAAAGAAAAAAAAAAAAAAAAAGGAAGATGAAAACAAAATCAGGTTCAGAGAAAATGTATGGGCTGAAGGTACAAATTTGAGAAAGTGATAAACTAGTTTGAAATTGAACCTCTGGGTGGAATGCGGTTTCTCTGGGAGAAGGTATACAGGAGCAACGGAAACTGAGTACTAACCCTGAAAAATACCAAAATGTAAGGTTCAGGTTTATGAAAGGAAGATAGGAAAGGCAATAGAGAAGAGGCCAGTGGTTTCAGCAGGAAACTGGGAATGTATGTCAAGGGGGCCAAGCAGAGAGCATTTTAGAAAGGTTGAGGTCAACTTTCCAATGCTTTTAAAAAGTTAAGAAAGTTGAGGACAAAGATGTGCTTACCAGATTTGGCAAATAGAGGCCACCAGTGACCCCGAAAAGAGCGATGTTGGCAGACTATTAAAGTGGAAGCTGACTGAGGGGAACTGAAGAGAAAACGGAAGATGGGGGAGTGCTGCTAGCATGTGCAAGAGCCGTTTTACAAGATGGCTGACACAGACACAAGCAGAGTCACAGGGTCATTGCTGGAAAAAAGACTGAGGAAGGGATTATGTTTGTTGTTGATTTTTAAAATATAATATGGGAGATACTAGAGAATCTTTACATACTGAGGGAAATTATCCAATAGAGGAGAGAAGGGTGATGAGGAAGAGATGAGGAAAACCAGAGAGCTGCATCTTGAAGCAGCAGAGGGGATGGAATCCGGGGCAAAGTGGGGGACCAGGCTTGTTGGGGGAGGGGTTATTCCTCCTCCTCTGGAAGCCATAACCCGCTGTGTAAATGTAGTTCCACAGTTCAGGCTCAGTCACGCTCCAGTGATCTTTTTGTTTTGTGAAAATGTACTCTTCCAAATCCTATGATTTTCTGTCTGAGGCAGAATAGCAGTTAAGATCATCGGACCCACTATTGGCTGACCAGGCAGCACTGCCTGTTAAACACAAGGCTTATTCCACTCTACAAGTATAAAACAAAACTTACAGGTATAATGTTATTTTTTTTTCCAGTAGCACATGTTGAATACAATATTATTCCTCTTTTTCTTCTCCCCTCTTTCCCTGTGTTTCCTTTAATATTTTTTGTTCCATAACATATTTACATGGATGTGTAGCTTAACTGGAACTACAGACACAGTGTTTAAATTTTAAACATTCACTTTGCTTAAATTTAGGATTTTATTAATTTATGAGAGAAGGTGAGAGAGAGACAGAGTACAAAACCAGAAGGAGGGACAGGCAGAGAAGTCTCCCTGATGATCAGGAAGCCTGATGCAGGACTTGATCCCAGGACCTGTATTCATGACCTGAGCCGAAGGCAGAGGCTTATCCCACTGAGCCACCCAGACACCCCTAAACATTCACTTCTAAAATTGGCATGTGGCTGAGAAACGAATCATCATGGTTTTTACAGAACTGAAGGGTATCCTAGGAGGCAGAACTTCCAGTGCTAAACTGGGGAAGTCTCCAGCAAATCTGAATGGTTGGCCTCTGTAAGTGTGGGTTACAAAAGTAATGGTGGTTTAATGACCTTTGGCCTTATGGTCAATCTATCAAAACATTATTTCTCATTACTCAAGCAGGTTTATCTAGGCAAGTGTAATCTAACCATACCAGCGTCTTTGGGAAACAAGTTAGCATTGTGTAGTTCGGAAAACCTAGGTTCAAATTCCTGGTATATTGCTCTATGAATTTGGGGGAAGTTAACAAGTCTGTCAAAGTTTCAGTTTCCTTATGAATAAAATGGCATAATAGTAACGGGACCTATCCTTGACTGTTCTGAGTATCACCCAAGAAAATGCATGTGAAGGGCACCCGCGTGGCTCAGTCAGTTGAGCCCAGTATCCAGGCTCCAAGCTCAGCGGGGAGTCTCTTGGTGATTCTCTCCTACCTTTCCTCCCACTCACATCCTGGTGCTCCTCTGCTCTTGCTCTCCCTCTCTCTCTCTCTCTCCCCGCTACTGTCTCTCAAATAAATAAATAAAGCTAAAAAATGCATGTGGAGGGAAAAAGGGATAGGGTGTCTGGGTTATGGACATTGGGGAGGGTATGTGCTATGGTGAGTGCTGTGAAGTGTGTAAGACTGATGATTCACAGACCTGTACCCCTGAAGCAAATAATACATTATATGTTAATAAAAAATAAAGAAATAAAATAAAAAGTGCTTTGAAATTTCATTTTAAAATTTATCTAAGACAAACAAAAAACTAAGAAGGCATGATAACTAAACACAACATTAGATTCTTGATTGGACTCTGGAACAGAAAAAAAAATACTCTTGGAAAATCTGGTGAAATCTGAATAAAGACTGTAGGTTAGTTAATAGTATTATATCCAAAGTTAATTTTTTAGTTTTGATAACCATACCATCGTATATAAGTTGTTAACTTTAGAGAAAGCTACAGGAAGCTGAACGAAGGGTATATAGAAACTCTGGGCTGTTTTTGCAACTTTTCTCCAAGCCTAAAATTATTTCGAAATAAGAAGGTTTTTTTTTTTTTAATTTAATGATAAGCATACAGTCATAATGCAATGACCAATGCCAAAATTTAGTTTCCTAAAACGTTAGAATGCAAGCAACGTTTCATGATTACTTATTCTGAGGCTTATTAAAACAAGCAAGAATTGTAAGCATTGAAACGTCAGAAGTACATGATGGAAACCAGTATCAGATATTTAAAATATCCATTTCTATTCAGTTGCATCTCATGGTACAATTTAAAAAAAAAAAAAAAAACTAAGTTAATTCTGTACTACAAAGGCTGTATATAAAATTGGACAGTGAAGAGTTACTTTAAAATACTTATTTCTAGTTAAGCTTAACTTGTGACAATGTCACTTAGTTTCAGAAAGTCTAAATAAATCATTTTCTTCTTTTCTCCCAAATACCTGAAAATATAGGACACAAAACTCAGTTTTATCATTAGACTTATCTAGAAGCCACATATACTTAAGAAAATGGAGATTCTACAGATAAACTTTGCAAAATTGGTAAAAACCTTTTAAAACATCAAGATGGCAGTTTATATGAAATGCCTAAACAATATAAATTATTTTAATTCAATATGGACTTGTTAGCTTTTTTTTATCAGTTTTTTAATTAGTTCTATTTTTTTATTTGATTAAAAGGTTTAAAAGTGCAGAATTCAACAGTCTATCCTAAGTCTTGTATTTTATAACATGAGTCAGCCTAAATACAAGTTTTATAAACTGTTCTCAGCTGCCATAGGAACCTCATTTTTATATTTGGAAAGAATCATCTGACAAGGAAGAGTGAAAAAGATAAATAATACTTACCAGAGTTTTGTGAAGCCAGAAAAAAATGTATCTGATAAGTATTTGCAATTTTTTTCTCTTTAAAATATATCTCTACAACTCAAATGATTACTTTCTGTTAATACAGCTATCGTATCAAAATATTTCCAGAAACTAAATAAAAATAGAAGATTGTAATCCTTTACTCAAAATTTTCCTAAAATTCTACAACCTTGTAAATGGATATTTATATATATATTTGATCAGCAAATGCATCTGTCTAACAATAAAGAGAACTGGAAATGTCTTGGTGATATTCTCCCCACACTAACTGGTATTGAAAAAGTAAAATTGCTCAAGGTTAATCAGCCTAATCTGAAGAAAAGGAAGTTTACCCTTCGTTCCCCAACAGATTCTCTTTAATTTGGAAGCTACACTGACAGGTGGCCTCAACACTCGGGGCATTACAGACCACCTTGAAGGTCTCAGTGCCAGTAGCCTTTGAAGTCAGAATAATCAACAAGCTATTTGATATCTGATCAGACAAATGGCCCCATGGAGAAGGCCGTCTCCAGGTAGACTGATTATCTATCAAACAGGAATAACTTGATACAGTTTGCTGAGCCAATTCATAGACTTAATGGAACTCTAAGTGGAGATAAATGTGAATTAAAAACTGATTTTCAGTTCTCTTGCTTTCTATATGTGTTAATATGTTTTCTTTCAAGAGTGCATAAGTATCTACCAAAAAATAATCCTTTACTAACAATGAAAGGAAGAAAAATTAGTTTGCATTTTATGGGCAGATAAAGCTCCCCCCTCCTTTTTTTTTTTTTTTTGGTAAATATCCAATTGTTTCATCAAATATTTTGAATGAGGCCATTTAAAATCATTTATAATACGTACAATGAGAGAAACTAAATATTTTTTCCCATGATGTGTAAAAAAGATGGAGAAAAGAACTTCCATTCTCAGAAAGGGACTGATGTTTCCTTTACAGAACAAAATAAAATTTTCTAGACATCAAATGTTCTTTACTTTCCGACGATGATTATTAAGATTTCTATTTACCAAACCTGATTCCAACTGCATTTATCAAGTTCCTAGTTTGGTCTTGCCTTCAGTTGAGCAGGTAAATTCATGTTTTTATTTATGTAACTATCTTTCCTATTCAATTGTTGCATTCAATTCAATATTCAAACTCTTCAATATTTGCATTGCGTGCTCAGCAAAAGACCTAACATTGTTCACATTTATATTTGTGATACTTCCATGGTCAATGTTCAGATCAATTTGACTTAGTACAGTAGTTTCTGAACCCCTCCAATGTTTCACATACTGGACTGGGTGCTGTGAAGGGTATTCCATGAATTGCAATAGTTTCATCAATGGAACTTGCAAATATCATAAGCAATCTCCTTAAAGTGAATGCTGTGCTTTACAACCTTAACTTTATATGACCAGAGTTCTCAGAAAATCAATGTCCTAGTTCACAGGAATGCTTGACCTTCCAGAATACAAGAGGCTTTCACTAGCAAGGACAGCTCGCCTGAGTCACTAGATGCACTGAGAAAAGTACTGCTGCTGTTAACTGGTGCCATAACTACCATAACCTTCCAGCCTCTGGAGATGTTTGAATGCAGTAAAGGAAGAGAAGAAAATGAAAGGGATAAAAAGAATAATTCTTTGAATATCAATCAGTAGCATTAGGAATGTTCCAAAAGAGCTGAAAACTCATCTCTGTGGTGGTTGAATTCATTGACCATTTACCTCAACATTCATGAACATTTGGCACCTAATGATTGCCATGTAGCACCATGGCAAAGTTAAACATAGGCTCAGTGGTCAGACCATGAATTAAGGTCCAACTCCGCCACTTAGTACTTGACTGACCTTAAATTGAATACTTAAATTTTCCATGTTTTAGTTTCCTTATTATTAAAATATGATAATGATATGTCTACACTTTCTCAGAGGCTATCATGAAGGTCAATGAGATGAAACATATAAGGGGATTAACACATGGCTTAGAACAAAATGAATGTTCAATGTCTTATAACTTCTATTTTTATTTGGAAATGTGTAAGTCTTCCTCACAGTTACTTGGCAAAGCATATAGTATTTTTCAAGGCCCTGAGTGTTTGTTTTGTTGTTATTATTAACTATTAAGGCACTATTGCTCTTTCTCCCCTTTCCCATTATATCTCTCACTTCCAGAAGTCAAAAAAGATATGTAATGAGTAGATGAATCCAGATCATTCAGAGTTTTCTGTCACGGTGTAAGAAAAAATGTTTGTAAAGACTCTTGAACACTACTTTGCAGAGGTTTGCACAAAGATTTTTTTATCTGAGTAACGGGAGGAAAGTTGAGTTTTAGGAAACCAGCTGCAAATGACATGGCAAGTACACTAACTGAAGACAGAGAAGCCAGTGACAGAGACTGTTAGAATAATCCAGTGTTAACTGGAGGATACACAGTTTGAAGAAATGAGCCTCCAAAAGTCTGGAGTCCACTTGGGAATTTCTCTCCCTCTCCCTCTGCCCCTCATAAATCCAAAAAATGAAAAAAAGACAAGAAAAAGCAAGACAAATGGCGTTGGTAAAATGTCACATAGAAATATACCACGAAGAGGCACCTAAGTGGCTCAGTCAGTCAAACATCTGACTTGATTTCAGCTCAGATCATGATCTCAGGGTTGTGAGATCAAGCTTTGCCTCCAGCTCCTCTCTGGGCATGGAACCTGTTTAATATTCTCTCTTTTCCTCCTCCTCTGCCCTCCCCCTTCCATCTCTCTCTCTCTCTCTCTCTTTTTTAAGATTTTATTTATTTATTTGACAGACAGAGATCACAAGTAGGCAGAGAGATAGGCAGAGAGAGAGGAAGGGAAGCAGGCTCCTTGCTCAGCAAAGAGACCAATGTGAGGCTCAATCCCAGGACCCTGGGATCATGATCTGATCCAAAGACAGAGGCTTTAACCCACTGAGTCACCCAGGTGGCACACCCCCCCCCACCACCGCCGTCTATTAAAACAAAACAAAACAGCACAAAACAAACAAACAAACAAAAACTATGCCAAAGGAAGAAAGGAAGGAAAAAAGGCCCTAAAAATGGATATACATATAAATGATCCACTTTGGCAAATGGATTTTGCCTAAGTTAAAAAGGGAAATGGGAAAAAATAGCCTTTTCCAAATGGTGATAAGACAATTTGGATCTCTAAATGTAAAAAATATAAATCTCAATCCATACCTTGCCCATAAAAAATTAATTTAAAATAGATTATGGACTTAAATATATAAACTCCAAAGCCAAAAAATTAAAACTTCTAGATGAAAATATAAGAGGAAATGATTATTGTATTGGTTGGCAAAGTTTTCTTAAATATGCCACCAAAAGTACAATCTACAGAAGAAAAAAACTGATAAATCAGATTTTGAACTCCAAATTTTGAAACTCCAAAGTTAAAACCTCTATAAAAGCTGTCCTTCAGAGAATTTAAAAAGAGCCACAGACTGGGAGAAAATATTTGCAAATCATATTTTCAGCAGACAACTTTAGTCTATATAAAGAACTCTCAAAACTCAACAACATGAAAATAACCCAACTTTTACAAAAGACCAAAAGATTTTTCTAAAAGATTTTATTTATTTCCTTGAGAGAGGGAAAGAAAGAGAACAAGGAGGAGGAGGGTGACGGACCAGCAGACTCTGTGCTGAGTACCACGTGTAACTTGGGGCTTAATCCTGAGATGATGACTTGAGCCAAAATCAAGAGTCCAACACTCAACCCACTGAGCCACCCATGCTCCCCAATAAAACAAAAGATCTTAAGGGACATTTCACAAAAGAAGATGATGGGTTCACACATAATCATGTGAAAAGATCTCAACATCATTAGTCATTAGAGAAATGCTAATTTAAACCTTCATGAGATTATAATTACAAACCTATTAGAATGGCTAAAATTAGGAAGACTGACAATACCAAGCGATAAAGAGAATGTGGCACAGCTGAAACTCATACATTGCTTGTGAGAATGCAAAGTGGTACAGCCATTTTAAAAAAGAGCTTAGCAGTTTCTTGTAAAATTAAACATAAACTTACAATATGATTCAGCAACACAAACAGAAGACAAATGAAAACTTATGTATACACATAAAACCTTGTACACAAATGTTTATAGCATTTTTACTCATAACCACATATAAGAACCTGGGAAGACCCCAAATGCCCTTCAACTAATAAACATATAAACTATGGTTCGTTCAAATGATGGAATACTACTCAGCAACAGAGAGGAAATAAATTTTGATAAATAAAGCAATGTGAATGACAAGAATGTTTAAAAAAGTTAGATTAAAAAATACATACTATATATTTCTATTTATGTAGCATTCTGAAAAAGGTAATACTTTAGGAGCAGAAAATAGCTGGGTGGTTGCTAAGGGATTGGTGTGAAGAAGGGGTTAATTACAAAAGGGCTGCAGGAAGAAATCTGGGGAGGTGAGGGAAACTTTCTCTGTCTTGACTGTGGTGATTGCTACGCAACTGTATGCCTAAACTGTCTAAACTCATAGATCCATACTCTAAAAACACAGTTAATTTTCCTGCAGTTTTATTTTTTAAAAGTGACTAGGATAAAGGTAAAACAAACAAACAAAAAATCATCGAGGTTTTGAACTGGAGTGGTTAAAAGGAAAAAGGATTAGGGTAAAAACTAGGAGAGACCTCAGAGAAGTAGAAAGAAAAGCAAAAATATTTAGGGTCATGGAAGGAAAAAGAAAAGAGCCTTTTTAGAAGCAGATGATGGCAAACATATTTAATGTTAAAGAAAGTTATACGCAACTGATGAATCATAGGACGCTTCATCAAAAACTAATGATGAACTACATGTCAGCTAACAGAACATAATAAAAAAAAAAAAAAACTCTTTCAAAGAAAAAAAAAAGTTATTGTTGACTTTTGAAAGACCTCTTTTAGCAAAAGAACTACTCCATCTAGCAATTACTTTATCTTCTCCTAGGTCAGTAATACATGAATTTGACATTTAAATCACCACTTTTGTAAGAAGTCTGGCAATGATAAGAAAGGACTAAAGTAGTTGCTAGATGGGGTCTCTGGTTCAAGAGACAGATTTTTCAAGATTGAGATAAACCTGGAAATCTAGGATACCAGGGCAACGGATTCATAGAGAAAGAGGTGACTAAAGATGGTGAAGGAGGGAGAGAACATGGCCCCTGTAGACACTGGAATATACACAGGTTAATCTTTTAAAAAGGAGAGGGACCTTCTCTCCTCCGGAGACAGAGGCCAAGACCAGACAGGAGACAATAAGATTATCACAGTGATGCTTGGAGGCAAAGGATTATAAAGGGCAGACATTACTCCAGATGGCTTGTAAACTCTATTCCTTGTCTCTAATGGTGATGAGTCTTTAGACATTATAAACGTTTTCATACAGCTTCTTCCTTCCCGTAGTAATTTCAAAATGGGTCCATGGGAGATCTTTTTTGTAGCTTCGGCTGCCCTCTGGCAAGCTTATCCCGCTCAGTGGTGTTTCCAGGAAGGTGTTAAACTAGCGCCCCCTGGTGGGATTAAGGGGAAATGGGGCCTATTGTACATTTTCAAACACAAACCTCTAGATGCACAAGGCTTGCTCTCTAAGAGGGGTATGAAGGTGCTATGCTATCCATCAACTTTTCTTCTCCCTAAGGTAACTAGGGTTTGGTCAAGTGTCATCTTGAATAAATATACAGGGATAATGTGCAAGGAGAAATGTTAATAATGGGCAAAAATAACATTTGAATGAATTTTACTTCCAGATGTGTTCAACTACATTTATAGCTTTCACGTAGACAAGACTTGGGTGTATATAACTTTTGGCATTGGGGTGGGGGGAAGGAAAGTAAAAGAAGTTCTGAAATTGTTCTAACTATTCCTAAGCTGTTATTTAATGGGTGCCCTTCATAAATCTGTTTGTAAGCCTATGGACCACTGACAGGGAAGCAATAGAAACCAATTTGCAGTTTTGTCTGGAATGGGAAATTTGGGACATAGATGTTAAACATCAGCAAATTGAAAGCAATTTTTCATGAAAAGTTCTAAGAATTGATGAAATTTGACATATGTCATACCAATTAAATAAAAACCCTACAGAGACACACATAGTGTTTTAATTGTAAAAATAACACCTACAGTAAGGAGAGGCGTAGCAAGAATCCTCATGATTCCCATTACCTCTAATTGGGATCAAACACCAAAATCCCTAGCCGCCACAGTGGTATTCATTTCACAGCTGACATTTGCTTTTTCTCCCAATTGATATTTTAAAATTATCACATAGGAAGAAAAAATGTCTGAGAGCCCTGCTTAGTTCAATGTTCGAGCCCTGATTTGTAGGACTACATTCAGAGGCCAGGTTGAGCCCTTTTCCCACACTCCTGCAGGGCCATATGGCAAGATAAAAATAGAATCAGAGAATTGTGGCTTTTCCTTCTAAGCCATCCTATCAATGGGAAAGTGCTATGGAGAAGCAGAGAAAAGTGTGAATTTCTACACTCATAACCCGTAAATAGAGAATGATTATTTTATGGTTGCCATCCTTACATGGAAACAAAACGGCTTCACCTTTGACTCCTGGTGGCTCACATAGGTCCCCTTTAAGGCCATCCAAGGTGTTCCTAGAGGCTGAGCACTTCCAGATCTGGAAATGATTCAACACAGCTAAAGTGAACATCAGGATGTACCCAAAGGTCTATACTTGGGTTGACTATAAAAGGCTGATAAGCTGAAAGCTGAAATTTATAACAGCTTCCAAGTTACCATGGTATTTATTTCTTGAATCTGTCTAGTTGGGGATTAATAAATCTATTGAAAGGAACATGAGGAATTCCTTCCTGGGCTGTTTGTAGAGTGAAGAAGAATTAAAGTAACAGCTGATAGCTGCAATAGTATTTCACGACTGCCCTAAGTCTAAATAATAACAAACACCTGAATTAAAACTAAAACATGTAGTATATTACCCTGGAAATATTGACCTGTCCACTATCCAAATACAGAAAAATATAAACATAGTAACTTCCTTGCAGTATTGTTCTCAGGGTCCATCAGAATTTCCTAGGGGAAAACCGCTATATAATAAGGACTGTTTTAGAGAAAACCAACCAGAAGAATGAAATGACCCGTGAGAGTAACAGTAAGATCCAAAGTAGAAATGAATTGATACAGACGTAAATTTATAAGCTGGCCTTAAGGGGGACCTATGTGAGCAAATGAATGTCCTAAGTTTTGGAATATACGGAAGGAGAAGCAGAAGGTCAAAGATAGATGACTGGTAGATGTTAGTGATTAATCGTCCACTCCCTCACATGACTACCCTCACTCTTTTCTTTATCACCACCTGATGTGCTATGAACTTTAGTGTTTATCCTCTTCACCCCACCACATTACATAAACTTTGTTAAAGTCCCAGTGCCTAGACCATTGCTTGTGATGCAGTATGTACTCCAAGGAAAACATACACATAGCTGGTGAATGAGGCAGAGATAAATACAAAGAGATAAGAACCAGCAGAAAAATTGCAGGGAGAAAAACAAAAAGTAGGTAGTTCATTGCTGTCAGGTAAAGCTGAAAAGAACAGAAGCAAAACATCTGGGAAGGGGACTATATATTAGGATAATGCACTGGAGAGAGGTTTAGCCAAGGAAGCCATGTCCTGAGTAGAGGGACAAGCCCCAGACTGAAAAAAGTTCTCATAGTCTTCCATAGCTCCTGTGAGTCTTCTTTGAGTTAAGGTAAAGCATTTGTTAATTTGCAGTGAAAAAGCAGGAGGCTGGGCACCTGGGTTGTTCAGTTGGTTAAGGGTCCAACTCTTGATCTGTGTCTCTTGATCTGTGTCAGGAATGTGGAGCGTATTTAAAAAAAAAGAAAAAAAAAGCAAGAGGCATAACAGAAAATATCTGAATGAAGCCATTTGCATGAATTTGTATCTCAGATTGTCATTTACCCTCTTCATCTTTTTAAGATGACCACATAAGTGCTGATGTAATACATGATAAAATGTCTCACCAATTATTTGGAAAAGCTTCCAAAATTGAGGTTGCTTAGAGATCGGGATTGAGACATATTTGGAGTACACGATGGGACAGTCTTTCCACAGCACAATGAATTTCCTATTTTGATTAGGTTAATATTAACATAGTTTTGTTTGCCTATGAGTATTCATGGTGAGGGCACAAAAAGTGACCCCAGAGACTAATATGGTACAGAGAAAGCAACTGAAGATATAAATGTGCTCCAATCCTCTACAGACACCAGCCACCTAAGTGTTTCTGAGTCACAATTTCTGTTCAAAGGCAGCCAGCCAGAGGAAATATGTGTACTAAAACTCTATGGAGGTCTGGACTGGGTGTGAGATCATTTTTAATCAACGACTTATAAAATCTAATAAAATATATTATTGTTAAATATACAGATGACCCAAATTAGTCACCACGGTTCTATAAAGAACCTGATTAAATATAGCAAAGCAACCTTGTTAAATTGTCAAGTAGAAAATGAAAGCATATGTGAGCAAGACAGGATTGAAAGTCATAATCTGACAAGAACTGAATTAAGAAAGAGAAGTGAGGAAGGGGTAGGAAGGATCCATTCTGCGTAGACTGGGCAGAAAAATATCTGAGGTTCATAGCAAAATAAATACTAACCGGTAATGTAAAAAGTGTCTTATGTGCTCTTGTGAAAGTGGTTATTAGCATTAATGCGTGAATACGGCTATAGGAGTGGGGGGGAGGGCATATATGTGCTGTTTTCTTGATTTTTTTTTAAAAGATTTTATTTATTTATTTAGCAGAATGAGAGAGAGAGAGAGATCACAAGCAGGCGCGGGGCGGGGGGAGCAGGCTCCCCACCAAGCAGAGAGCCAGATGTGGGGCTCAATCCCAGGACCTAAGATCATGACGCGAGCCAAAGGCAGAGGCTTTAACCCACTGAGCCACCCAGGTGCCCCTGTTTTCTTGATTTTTAAAATTCAGACTAAGATTGAAGCCAATCAGCCATGGCAAGCTGCCTTTGCTACTCATGCCCACCACATTAGGCTGCTGAGATCTCCCAAAATGAGGCCCTCGTATCACAGATTTTCCCACAGTTCCCACTTTTTCTGGGCAATGGCGGTCATGGGTCTTCAGCATTCTCTCCTAATGTTCAACCTCATGGTTGTGTGCATGAAGATTTAGTGAGAAGGAACTGCTCCATGAGGAGAACTGGAGAACAAGCTCTCCAGTCCAGTTGCTTTGCCAATAACACCTGGAAATTAGTGGCCAAACTTTGCAGCTGGAACAATTATTTTGTTACTTACCAAAGCACACTTAACCATCTCACCACACCAACAACATGCCCCACAACCCCCACCTTGTCCCTGTTGCCTCCCTCCTGTCATCACTAGTGAGACAAAGTTGCTGAGTGGGAATGTAGGGACTGAGCTGGGACATAGGTGCCTGGGACACACCCATAAGTCATTGGAGACCTGATTGAAACTTCAGTGTGCTGAACCAACCTGGAAAATGCTCAAAAACAATGGGTTTTTAAAAACTGATTATGGGTTTAGAAACTTGATCTGGAGAGGAAAAAAGAAATGAACTGTATGTATTTAATGAACAAAAGAGAATCCTGACTAAGGACCTGATTAAGGGAGTCTGTGATGGAGGTCAGCTGCCATTTTATGTGCACTCGAGAATGCTCAAAAGCCTTGCTCTGCAGCATGATGGCTTTAAGTTAAACATCAAGACCTTCCTAAACGAAAAATTTACTAGGATAATGAACTTTGCTATGGTGATACATACAGCCTTTTGGAATGTTTGAAATCATTTACACTAAAGGCATGCAAATTTTGAACTATCACCAACAGAGGACTTCCTGGAATGCATTTGTACACTTAAGGGAAAATATAATCTTCAGTGAAAGTTCAAGTGTACAGGGTCTTCCCATCAGCTGGCTTTGAATATCGTCTTATTTTCTCCATTCTCCAGATTTTTTTCTCTTGAGCTCAGGAGCCATATTTTAAATAGAGTCATAATTAAATTTGAAGAAAACTTTTAGGCTCATAGGAAACGGGCATGGAAATGACTGAATAGGGACAGAGGTATGTCCTTCTCACACTGGTCTTTTTCTAGAAGGGCAAAGAGGCATGGAAGTGTTGGAGTGAGGCAACCAGATTTGGACCCCAAGTTAGTGACTTAAGTTGCTCTGTGCTGCTGAGTTAATTACCCTTTCTGAGCCTAGTATTTTTCTTAATGTAAAATAGGGATATGTAAAATAGGGATAAAGATATCTACTATGTGATACTAATAGGATTAATATTGATTTAAATAAGACCTCTGACATATAATTATTACTCAAATTGTAATCATAACTACATCAGTTCACTCACATTCCCCACCCAGAGTTATACATATTGTGATGTTTATCTCTATAAGCATGGTAGCCAGACACCCAGCTAAATTTGGTCTGAAACTTAAATTTCAGATAGGTAGTCTTCTTTCTAGCATAAGTATATACAATGCAATTTGGGAGACATATTTATGTTAAATATTCTTCGTCGCTTATCTGAAATTCAAATTCAGCTGAGTACTTGGCATTTTTATTTGCTAAGTCTTGCAAGCCTATCCACTCAGCATTTATTCCCTGTTTACCTCTTTCTAACTGCACGTAGATTTTCATTCTACTAATGAACTGTCCCCAACCGTAGTTAACTCCACCTGACCTCAGATGTGCATGGGGTAAGCCAATCAACACATAACACATTGCATCCCCCTGGCCAAGTATTGGTTATTTATTTGGTGGACTTGTGACCTGAGTCAAAGTGAATCTAGGGACTCTTGTTTGGAATATAGAATTAGAAATACTTGTTCTCTGCTGGACTTGGATGAGAAGCGAAGACTTCCCCCAAATTCTTGGTAATCGTTTGTCCACCCTGAGGGAAGCTGACCTACAGAAAGGTGGGGAAACGCCCATCCCTGGACGAGGATCAGCTTTGCTTGAGACACACCACCAAAATCTTTCTTCTACTTCTTCCCCTCTTCCTCCTTATTCTCCTCCTCCTCCTCTTCCTCCTTTTCCTCCTTCTCTTCCTCCTTCTCCATTTCAAGAAAGGAAGAAAAAAGATTCATCATAGGGAACTTCCAGTATCCACTACAGGGTAAAAAATGGAACTAAGAGATAACGTGTCCTTCTATGAGTTAGAATGCTTTAGGTGCAAGTAATTAAAAAAACCTACCCCAGATAGGTATAAACAATCAAGGGACTTTAAAGTTACCATAATATAAAATCCCAAGGGTAGGTTGGCTTCAGGTTTGTCTTCAAACCCTCTCTGGAGAAGCTCTCTATTAAATAGTAAAATATTACAACAAGGAAAAAGAGGATTTGTTTTTGCTTTTTTTTTTTTTTAGCTTAGCTTTTTCTTCTATTGTTATTATTCCATAATTCTATGATGATTTGGCAAACTCAGAATGCAGCTGTACTCATCAGTTTTCCAAATTAATATTTATATAACTTGATGCATTATCCAGGGCCAAATTTTTAGTAGAACTTTGCAAACATTTCATTGAATTTCAGTCTTATCTGTTTGAGAAAAGCAAGCATCACATTTCCTATTCATATCCCAGAATTACTTTTGCCAATTCAGGATTTCATGAGTTCTCATAAGTTTGCGTTTGTAAGCTTCACTTCCTGATTACTCGATTTCCGTCCTTGTGATTTTTAATTCTGTGCGTGTTCAGAATTAAGAAGATAATCAAAAAATCTGGTCTGTAGTGGCCTTTGCTACCAAATTTAGATCCCAGATTTTTTACAGATATTTCCCTTACAGAGTATTTTAACAAAATATATAAGGATAATTGCTATGAAAAGGAAGTACATGTGATAAAGAATCTTCCTTTCAATTCAGCAAATGTGTTTTGAACATCTTTGTATTTAGCCCTGGGATAGTCTTACATACATTAACTACTAATAAGCATATGATGGAAGATCCTTGATCCAGGAATTTGAACACAGGACACATACAAATAGTGGAACTGTTCTGAGATCATGTTTTCAAATGGCTATTCACTTTTAAAATTACACATTGACATATTTGAAAATAATGTAAGTAGGTATCTTGCAAGGAGCTGAAATGATAGCTCAGTGTTGCCCTGTGGCCTAATAGATGTCAAGGTGGCAGCCCGAGTAAGATTACACCCGATAGGCTTATGGGTACCATATTACTGCCTCAGCTCTCAGCTGGCACATGGTTTGGAAGGCAACAACCTTAAAGTGCAATTTTCCAATCATACAAATATGCACTGTATAAATCATTCCTTAATTAACATAATGAAAGAAATATCACAAGAATGCATCTAGCACAACAGAGCAAGGCTTTCCATAATCGGTGGGCTCTGGTGGAGTTAAGGTATCCCAGCTCCAGAAATACTGTTGATTTGGACTAAGTCAGATTTCAGACTGCCCCAGTAAATCATTCCCTACTGGAAATACCATTTTATTAATCACTGAAGCAAGAATGGCTATTACTTACTAAGTTGTTACTATGTCAGGAGCTGAGAGTTTTACATGTACAATCCTGTGGGTAAGCATCTTTCTGAGTCCAGAAGGATAAGGGGCCAGTTGGCCCATCGCTGTAATTGCAGAGCCAGTACAAGGACACCAATCATCCCTGGGTTCAGCTGGCAGCCTAAGCAGTAGGCTATACTCTTTCATATTAGGGATATGTGAGACAGGTGCCAGTGTTCCCATTCTATAAAAGAGAAGAACTAGTCATTTCCCAAACTCACTATCTGATAAATGGAGAGCCTGAATTTATTATTTTTATTTATTTACTTATTTATTTGACAGAGAGAGATCACAAGCAGGCAGAGAGGCAGGCAGAGAGGGAGGAGGAAGCAGGCTCCCCGCCGAGCAGAGAGCCCGATGCCGATGCCGGGCTTGATCCCAGGACCCTGAGATCATGACCCGAGCCAAAGGCAGCGGCCTAACCCACTGAGCCACCCAGGAGCCCCGGAGAGCCTGAATTTAAAACTAGACTTCCAAACTCAGTTCATCTACCTATCTGCTATAATCCCATTCAAATGTTTTATTAGTTTTTACTTATTTAAAACTAAAACCTAGGAACGTCGATGACATCTCCCTAGACAAGAAGAAATGTTCAATGACAGAGCTAAGACCAGCTAAGGAACTTTTGCAACATGATTGATTTCGGGCCGTAAACTTTTAAGAAAATAGTAAGCCTCAAAAACAGCTCCTTTTTCGTCCGCATGAATGAAGGTAGCTTGATCCAAGCAATAATGTTTTCAAACCATATGTTTCTTTAACCCATAAAACAAACAAATAAAACCATACAAACAACATTAACTTGAAGAGAGATGTTTTCCTCACCATGCATTCAAATAGCACATACAAAGCTCTGTTATTGGCATTGCCGAGAAATTGTTTTGTTTATATAATTTAAATGACACTGAGTCTTTCCTTCAGGGTCTGGCTACAACACAAAACACAACAAACTACAAATTAAGACCTCTCTTTTCAAATTATTCTTTTGTTCTGCAGAGCTGGGGCTAATCCTCTAAGTCAGAGAAATTGGTATTCCAGCACAGGGCTGCAGCTTTAAGCAGAACAGTCTTTAACATGGAAAGATTCTTCCTCAGATTGCTGAACGCTTGCAATTCCATTCCTAGTCGGCTTAATTATTGCAATCTACCATCAAGAAATATCTCTTTTCCCTGGGAGGTCGTGAGAAGCACATGGCATATTTTAAAGGTCAGCTTACCCATTTCACCTTCTGTTCTGTTCTTTTCATAAAAAAAGGATCTTAACCTGGCAGTGGAGCTTGTCATCTCGTCTGTATGGGGTGAATGGGGCAGTTCCAGAGCACGCTGTCTCTATATAGGACTAAGTGTTTGTGTGCATACATCTGTGTGCATGTTTGTGTGGGTGCATTTTGACATTATTCCGCCTGTCATCTTGGAAAAGGTCACCTGCCTTTTAGACCTGAGCCTCCTCGTGAATAAATGAAGGTATTGGACTAGATCAGTTGTTCTCAAAGAATGTCTGGGAACATCTGAGGGTTCCCAAGACCTTTTCAGGTTATCCTTAAGGTCAAAACTATTTTCATGATGGCTTAAAGGTACTATTTTCCTTTTTCACTTCCATGTTCTCACCAGGCTACACTGACATTTTCCAGAGATGTCATGTCATATGATGATATCATCAGTCTGAATGTATGCTTATTTTTTTTTTTGGTTGTTTTAGTATTAGTATCTAATACTACAAATACCATTATATATAATCCACATAAAATCTACTGAGTTCTCAATAATTTTGAGTTGTGAAAAGATATCCTGAGATCCAATAATTTGAGAACTGCTGGACTAGATTATCTCTGCCTTGGTGGTTTCTAACTACTAGTGCTAGAGTTGCTAGAGTTAAAATATGCTTTTTTTTTTTTAATGATGTTGATGATAGATGTTAAGTATTTAAGTACTTTTAAAATGTCCCATTTGATAAGATAAAAATCTGTGACCCTTTGTCCATTCCTCTGTTAAAAAATAAATACATTGAGTTTTTACACAGGCAGCCCTATGAACCCTTCTTGTCACCTTCTATAATTCAGAGAAAATCATCACTTGCTATGTAGATTGTTATCACCCAAAGAAGTTTCAGAGGATGTTCTATGAAACTGTCTGTCCTTGTGCTCTCAGAGCTTTTCTGTAGAGTTTGTACTTGGTTGAAAATCTAATTGGTAAGAATGCATATCTTGTCCCTTTTATAAGTTCTCTAATAGGGTAAGCTCTTCTCTAGGGTAAGTTCTACCCTAGATTGTCATTACCTAGGTTCTTCTAGGTTTCCCACAGCTGATTTTAAGTCAGATCCTGAGGCCTAACCCAAGAGCTCGTTTCTCAAACATTATTTTAAGATGTCAGACAGAAGAAATGATCAATGTAAACTCTTCCAGTGGGTGCTCAAAAATGTTTACTGGCAAACTTCAAGGGAAAAATTCCCAACTCAATCAACAGATCTCTTTGGAATATTATCTCACTTTGACAGATTCCTTCTGGATAAGTTACAAAGTTGAAAGTCCAGTTTTTAATTTTGAATAGGAATTCTGTTGCCCAGTTAAGAAGATTGCAATGCAAGATGATATCAATGAACATTTTCTTTCCCAAACCTACTATATGGTAAAATAGAATTATCATTCTCATTTAATCTTGATAAGGTCCATACCTTTAAATGGTAGATCAGCTAATTAATTGCTTCCAAATCATTTTGATAGTACTGAAGAATGCTTTTCTTACTCTCAGACTCCCTATTTAACTGGATTTCCAATACATGGTGTATTTCTCTAGATTTTAAGTTCTTCTTTTTATTCTTCTCCATTACCTCATCTTTTTTTCCTCCTTGTTGGACTGAAGTGACAAGGGACCTTGAATTCATGATGAAAGAAGATGTAATTGAGCCCAGAGAACTAACCTTAGGAAAATCTGAGTTCAGGCTCTGGCACCATCTCCCCTTCATTATCAAACCCTGGAGTTTCATAATCAGGACAATGTATATTGTTATAATACTTCACGGAGATGTAAAGATTACTGAGTACATTTCTTTTGGCATCCCTAGTCTAAAGAGCTAAGCAGAGATAAATGTTTTTCCAAATGCACTCCACTTCAGTGAGGGTGCAAGGTCTGAGAAATAACTCTCTTCCAAAATGCCAATCAAGTCAACAGCAGTAGAAACTAGACGACAAGAAGTATGCTTTCTTCACTTGTAGGAAGTTGTAATTAGCCTAATTTCTTTTGGAGGGCATCTGAGGGACCTGTCTATAGCCTAAGAAGTAGAACCTGTTCTTCTTGCTGTGAAACCGACTTCATTCTGGTATTGGTTTCAAAGGTAGGTGAAAAGAGCAGGGAGCAGGTCTCAGATGTGAATACCCACACTGCTCTATTACACTGTCCACTTGTCCTTTCATTTGCTCTCTGGGAAAGTACTAGTCAATGGTTTTCAGTGCAGAATCCCTTTGATCACTGCGGAGTTCTATTATGCTCCCATGGAAGAACCTGAACAATGGTGACATCTCTACAGCAGGGCTTCTCAATCTCAGCACTATTGACATGTTGGAGTGGATGATTCTTTGTTTGGAAGTGGGAAAGTGTCCTGTGCATTGTAGGATGTTTAAGAGCAATGCTGGCGTCTACCCACTGGATGCCAGTAGCTTTCCCTCTCCACAGTGGAACAATCAAAAATATCTCAGACATTGCCAAGTGTTCCTGGAAGGCAAAATCACTCTCCGTTGACAACTGCTAGCTAGTCTATAGACTGCTAGTGTATAAAATGTCAGATTTAGGAGAAACTGCTGTTACCATGTCACCCTTTCCCCCCCAAAATTGCCCATTTATTGACTACTTGTGACATACTTAATGATTTTAGGTAGAAAACAGCATTAAATGGCATCAAAGGACATAATAGGAGGTAATTATCTTGTCTTTTAAAAAAGTTATTTTGTTTCAAGTTTTTAATTGAATTCTAGTTAGTCAACTACTATTACTTTCAGGAAGAGAATTTAGTGACTCATCACTTGCAAAGTTCAACACCCCAGTGCTCATTCCAGCAAGTGCCTTCCTTAATGCCCATCACCCATTAGCACATCCCCTGCCACCTCCCCTCCATCAAAATAAAAATAAAATAAAATGTTGGCTAAAATAGAAAATAGAAAGTAATTATCCTTTCAACAATCTTTCAGGTGTTCCTTTAATTGAGGAGAGAGCCTCTGTTTAGCATTAGAGCATTTTTAACACCTCTTCAATATTTGCCTATGATAGAAACCAAAGCAAGTGTGGTCTCAGGCCCAGAGTTTTTGGTGATATTATCTAGCTATTATTTGGTAACATTGTTTCTTTTAATGGCATTCTTTTTTATGGTTGTCTTCTGTTTCTGATAAATGGCACCAGTTGCACTACTGATGTGAAGGTTTCTTTTAAAATGAATGTATTTGGCAGCCACATTGGAAAACATGTACCGATGATTTAGCGGTCCCACTTCTAGGCACTCATCCCACAGAAACATGTATTTATATTCACCAAAGACATGTGAAGAATGTTTTCACAGCCTTGTTTATGGTGGTCCCAATTTGGATATTATCCAACTATCCACCAACAAATACACACACACGCTCATACAATGGAATGTATGCAGCAATAAGAATGAATCAAGGCTATAACAAAATAGTGAATGAAAGAAGTCAGATCCCCCGACCAAAACAAGTACATATTATATGATTACATGCACATGAAGGCTCAAAAGTAGGCAAAATCAATCTGTTCTGTTAGAAATCAGAATAGTGGTTACCCTTACAGAATGATGACTGTACTGGGTATAAGGAATCTTTTGTGGGTGCTGGTAACATTCTGTTTCCTGATCTGGTGGCAAGGGTGTGTTCCATTTGTAAAAAGTTCATCTCACATATAATTGTTATTGGTACACATTTTATCCATATATTATACTTCAATAAAATCTCAAATTTCAAATAAATAAGTAAAATAGTCAATTAAATTAAGAGAAAAATGCTAAGCAGTATTAAATAAATGAGTTTGCAGGTCATATGTCAAATAAGGGAACACAACTGCATATATGGTCTGTAAGGGACAGAAGTCAGGGAAAACACAATTTTGTAGAACCCTGTTGTTACCGATGAGGACACCCAGAGCCAGGAAAAGAAGTGGCTTGCTCAGAGTCGTGGGGTTGTAAGTAATTGGTGGCCCTGTAACTATAACCGAAGTTTAATTCTCAGTCCAGTGCTTTTGTGGTGAAACAAGCATGTGCCAGATTTCCACCTCCTGGTCTCAACCCTCAGTTTCTGGCACCCAATATTTCTACCCCTTAACTCAGCACTGGCCATGGTCACACCAGCACTTTGAGGTTTCAGGTCTGAAATGTATTGATCTGATGCACTTCACCTTCTTTTTCCAATTTCTCCAGAATACCCAGATACCCAGGGGTCTGGGATAGAACTCCCCTTATCTTTCCCTGTTTGCTGAAATGAATGAACAAAAGCATAAAGAGAACTTCCAACCACACTTATTCTCATCCTCTTAGTGGAAACCACCTGATCATTTCTGAAACACGCCACTATTTTCAAGAGTTTCCAATTATCATTGTTTAACATGAAAGCAAAATGCACAAGACTGATTTAGAAAAGAAAAGAGGGAAAAGGAAAGGCTCTCGTCTTTCAGGGAAAATCATCAACTTGAGAAGATCCTCACCAGGACCATAGAGAGTAGCAGTCCCCTACCATGGTACTCTGATTCCCACTCATCAGTTCTTCCAAAAATCCTGCCATTAAGCTCAGAACAGCAGCAGGGAAGGGATAAGGGTGCCAGGTTTGGGGTGGGGAGGTGGAGATATGCTTCCAGGGAGGTCCCTTGTCTCAGGTTCTCTTATCTCTCTTCATCATCTATGAAATAGGGACAAGAAAAATATGTCTGATTTATCCTAAAGGCTGTCACAGGAATCAAGTACAAGAAAGTATATGGCAGTGTTTAGGAAATGTAAAGTCAGTTGAATCGTTTCCTCCATGAGGCAGTTCAAATACTTTACCTCTCCTAGTGGACATTCTATCTGGCATATCTTAATATTAAAATTAAAGTGGCAAAGCTAGTTAGCCTCCATAACATACGTTAATGTGGTGAGATAAAGCATGTTAGAAATGCCTAGTTCATAATGTTACCCCAGGCTTAAAGTTCTGTAAGAAGTTTTACATTTTGGTGCAGCAGCAAGAAATTCAGCTTTAACAGATTTATAACTACTATGTCACTAGAATGATTACTCGTTTACATGGAAGCATTTTACTGCACTTTTCCCCATGATAAGCAGTGCTGCACTCTGGAAATCCAGCCAGCTCCAGTGGAGAACAGAGCATCACGGAAAGTTCACTGTGCATAATATACACAGTGATTCCATATCAGTACTAGAAATTATGCAGATGACATACTAAGTGATTGGGCAATATTTCTTCTCAAATGTTACTACTGCTCTTCGAATACAAAATCAAAGTGAGACTAACATTGATCTACGGTTTGCATTGCACTGAGATTTGAGTTATTTTTAAAGTGATTTTTAAGCCTAACTGGTGTGATTTCTTATGTCATAGACTGAAAATATGTCAATGGCAAAGGCTTAATCACCGTCATGTTGATGTGTTTGTGTACAATGAAAGGCCCTTGTTTCTACTTAGGTGTGACAGTTACATCAGCGTGAAAGAACAGGAAAACCTACTAAGATAAGAAATTCCACAGCAAAGGGACCCAATATTTGCAAGAGTACAAGTTGTTGGATTTCAAATAGCATGAGAGGAAGCCCTTTGGGCCGGAAGCTGACATGCCATTCTGCTGCCCTTCGCCTGACCTTCTCTAAACATAAGCCCAGACACAAAAGACACTGTGCTCCAAATGACTTTTTTACCTCCAGGCTGGTAACCCTATCGTCGTCCTGAATGACACCTCTACCACATCCACTCTTGTCAGGAAGGAAGTCTTTTAATTCTTCGAAGCTCAAAGCCAGCAATGTTCTTCACAGTGACCTTGAGGGACTGCTCACCCTTTGGTACTTTGGCAACTACAGATTAATTTCTATTGTTTAGCCCAGAGAAACCTGTCAAGGAACTATGAGTGCCCGTAATCCTCTCTGATGGGCTGAATCAGTTGAAATTTATTTGCAGATAAATTTGTTTGTGAATGAGATTTTTATGGGAATTACAGAACATACGAGTCTATTTGAAGCCCTATTAGAAAAAGAGTGAAATATCAGTGGAGATGGTTTTATTTGCCTCCATGTAAGGGCTGCAAAATTGTGAAAAGAAAAAAAAAAGATGTTAAATTATTCTGTTAACTGTACCAAGGGAAACAAAGCCCAACACTAGATTTGGGGGTTGGCCTCAAATAGTTTCCTGCAATGAAAATCAGGATGAGAGAAACAATCCAAGTGCAGTGAGAACCAAGTTTGATTTAAATAAAGTTGTTGAACGCTCTGAGAGTAGTTTTCCTTGCTTTGTTTTCCACTTAAAAAAATCCTCTTTCTCATTTAGGCTACGTGAGAAATTGCCCCAGAGATTACTGAAAATACTTGTTATATGAGACATCTAAGATACTTTCCTTCTGAGCAACAAGAGAAAAAGCTCAGTGGTCCATCAGAGATCTCATTCAAGAACAGAGCTACTGGGAGTTGAATTCAGAAATGCTTTTTACAGTTCTGTGTCTTGGCATTGAATTGAAATAGAAGAACGTCTTTGGGGACTGTGGCAGCTCCATGCACTTTGGTTGTCCTGTATGTTTTAGGGCCTGTGTAACTCTTACGTGCTTAAGGATGTGTGTGTGAGCATTTGTGTGTTTCCATTGAGATGAAATTCACATAACACAAAAATAACCCTCTTGAAGTGCACAACTCGCTTTTTGGTATATTCGCAGTGCTGTGAAACCATCACCTCTATCTAGTTCCAAAACGTTATCACCCCCCCAATGAAATCTCATATCCATGAAGCAGTCCCTCCCCTCCCCTTCTCCTACTAGTCCCCAGGCAACTATTAACCTGCTAAATGTCTCTATGGATTTGCCTGCTGGGGATACTTCCTATAAATGGAGTCACCTAATACGTGACCTTTTGTGCTCGGCTTCCTTCACTCTGCATAACGTTTTCAAGGTTCATCCATACTATAGCATGCATTGGTACTGATTCCTTTTTATGGCAGAATAATATTCCATTATATGGATGTACCACACGTGTTTACCTATTCAACCACTGATAAACATTTGGGTTGTTTCCACCTTTTAGTTGTTGTAAATAGTGCTGCTATGAATATTTGTGTGTAAGCATTTGAATCCTTATTTTTTTTGAAGATTTTATTTATTTATTTGACAGAGGAAGAGAGGTCACAAGTACGCAGAGCAGCAGGCAGAGAGAGGGGGAAGCAGGCTCCCTGATGAGCAGAGAGCCTGATGCGAGGCTCAATCCCAGGGGCCTGAGATCATGACCTGAGCCGAAGACAGAGGCTTAACCCACTGAGCCACCCAGGCGCCCTGTGAATAACAATTTTTAATGCTTATGGATACATACCTGGAACAGAGGGGCTGGGTCATACTGTCATTCTAATTTTAAGCTCTTTTTTTTTCTTTCAATTTTTTTATTATGTTGTGTTAGTCACCATATAGCACATCATTCGTTTTTGATGTAGTGTTCCATGATTTAATTTTAACCTCTCGAGGAACTGCCGACTGTTTTCCACAGCATGCTCTCATTTACTTGGGTATGTAATCCCTCTCTCTCCTATTTTACCACCTTTTTGAACAGGACTCAAGTGAAATAGATAAATCTTTAGGTGATCTGGTCTTCTTGAATCTTTTTAGTGTGGAATGGAAACTGCGGTGGCTAATTATGCCGTTTGGGAAATCTTTCTGGGGGGCTGATAATATGAGAATTTGTTCAGTCTGCTTTGAGAATCACCCCAAGCTCCAAGTCTGTCTCCATACAGGGGGACAGATGTCATATTTGGGACATATTAAATACAGTTAACAGTTACTATGATGTGGGCTTTTAAGGTCTGCGTCTGAAGTTGGAAAATCTCCTGCCTTTTTTCACATTTGTATAGAGCAGCAGGGAGATTTTTATTTTATGTATTTTATTAATTATTTTTTCCATAGTTTCAGAGGTAGGATTTAGTGATTCATCCGCTGCATTTAACACCCAGTGCTCATTACATCGAGTGTTCTCCTTAATGCCCATCCCCCAGTGACCCAGGCCCCCCCACCCCACTCCTCTCCAGCAACCCTCAGTTTGTTTCATAGAGTTCAGTGCTGCTTTTGGCTTGCTTTCCCCTCAGTCTTCATCTTATTTTATTTTTCCTTCCCTTCCCCTATGTTCATGTGTTTTATTTCTCAAATTCCACACATATATCAAAAGAACCAAACCCCTGACGTCTTTGAAGTTTCTAAGATCGTTGTGATCTTGTTACTTCTCCCTGATCACACTGCCTCTTCTTCTCATCCCACTCCTTCACAGATCCGGGGAGAGGCCCCTGAGTCTTGAGAGAGATGGAAGAAATCTGGCAGGTGGCCTGCAGAGGAAAGAAGCTTCAGGTAGAGAAAGTGCTCTGTGGAAACAGATCTTTGTCAAGGGTGCATGAAGGGAAGATCTCTTAAGAAGGGTATGGAGCATTTTTAACTTCTCTGAGGAAAGTGGAACAAGCAAATCAAAACCTGTTGAGAGGAAATAAGGAATTCCCTATAAGACAGGAATTGCCTCTTTTAAAATTTATCAGTTTTTATTTTTTAATTTTCATCCAAAGTTAGAAAGAAAGCTCCTGTGCTCTTTCAGAAAAAACCCCACAGACACCTCTGAGCCCTACACACAACCCAATTCATTATGGATACATAGAAAGATGAGGTTTTGACATTTTGGGAATCATTCAAACCATTGTTTAAATTTTGAGACCATGCTTGTTTTTACTCAGTCTTTCCTAGGGGCTTCCAAGTTCTCCAAAATTAATAAATAAATAAATAGAAGTCATTTAGCCATTCCTGAGAATTTCTTATGTTAGAAAATTTCCACTCTGGTAGTCTCCCAACATCCCTTTTCTGTTCGCAGATACGAGTGTTGATACAAACATTCTCTGCTCCTTGAGTGTTCAATTGGGTTACAGTTTCTCGTTAAACATGGATTTGAAAAGGAGTTCATTCTCTCTGTCTTCAAGTCATAATGATTTCTCCATCTTTGCTCATTTATTGGGAAGACAACTTCCTCTTGGAACTACTTTCTTGGCTTTTGAAATGTCACTGAATGAGTTAGTCTCTTGCTACCAGATGGCTTCATAAAGGGCCTGGCTTACTGCCTTGCGCCCCCTGCTGATGAAAAAAGTCTTGGTTGACACTCCCAGTAGTTAATTTATGACTCCAGGCTTACTTGAACACAGTGCAGAGGCAGATCAGTCTGGATCTTTTCCTTTTTTCTGATATATTTAAAAGACATTTTTTTTCTTCCTCTTTATTGATAGACCACCTTTGTTTTTACTGACTTATTCTATGTCGTCTACTTTTCCATTTTGCCCTTCTATTACGAAGTCTTTGAAGATCTTTCCTCTACATTTTCTCTTGCTATGGAATACTCTTACTCATGAGACCAGGGAATTTTAATGGTATCTCAGCTATCATTTCTTTTCCCTGTTATCTAAAAATGGGAGAACTCATATTGAAGAATTATTTCCAGGGAGCCTAGGTCACTCAGTTTGTTGGACATCTGCCTTCAGCTCCGGTTGTGATCTCAGGGTCCTTGTACCAAGCCCTGTGTTGGGGCTCAGACTCCCTGCTCAGCAGGCAGCCTGCTTCTCCCTCTGCCCCTCCCTGCCACTCATGTGCTCTCTCTCACTCCCACTCTCTCTCAAATAAATAAATAAAATCTTAAAATAAAGAACTGTATTTCCAGTGACTCGAGTAAGTAGTGATGTTATGAAAAAGGAGATGAAAGGGAACAGATCTTCTCCCAAGTGTTTTGGAAAAAGCCAATGTAATGGCTTGTGTGCTGTTCCCACAGAGATGCAAGGTTGAGCTAGGGCAGGAGCCAATGAGCTGGGGTATGCCAAGTCACAAAAGAACCACTACTGAACTCCCTGGAAGGAATTTAATTGAACCAATTGTGGAATAATCTCCACTCTTTTCTCAGTTATTTTCAAGATGCAGTACTAAGTGACATAAGTGAAGCACGGAGAACTCTGGTGTAGGGTCATGGCCTGTTTTATTATGTGTTTAAAAATGTAGTTAAGAGGTTGGTGGTGTGAATAGAGAAAACATCACTCAGAAAAGAGTGTGGACTCCCAGACACACCGCCTTTGAGCTCCTTTTATACACTGCCAAGTCAAGCCTTTAGGTTTAACTTGATTTGGATGTCAGACAGTGTCCCTTTATTTTAAGGGGGTCGTGGATTCTGTTTTGCTTTCCACGCTTTTTCCTGAAAGTGTGCCATCGCGTTACTGTACCTTTCCCCAAAGTGAGTCAGACGTGCTGACCATTAGAACACCAAAGTGGTGGTTCCCATAGCAGCCAGAACCACATGGAAGCAAACAATAAAATACCAACACTGTTCTCAAACCCAGTGGAGAACTATGATCACTAGAGCAAATCAAGGATGTAGTCAAAATGCCGTGCCTTTCTGAAGCTGCCATTTCTTTTACAAACTGGAAGAGTTGTACCTCCTTCTCCGAAGGCATCTTCACAAAGTGAATATTAGAGCCCCTCAAACTTTCCATGGAAGGATGCCCTTAAGCTTTCTCTTGGATACGTGGCTATGGCTAGGATGACTTTGTATGGTGGACTCACAAACAAGACCCTTTTGTGGACTTTCAAAGTAAATTCAGATGTTATTTGCTGCTTCCACAGAGACTAAATGAGGTTTCAGGTAAATCAGATCTATGCGTGATTATAAAACTGCATGCTCCACTTCACTGAAAACTGCACGGTGCAGAACATGATCTCCCGGTCCAACCTTAAATCATTGAGCAGAGCATTTACCTGGAAATGTTTTCAACATACACAGAATCATATTTGGGGAAAATAAGTATAAGGACTCACCAGTTTTAGAATATTTACCTTTGGAGCAAGGGAACAGAAGAAACCCATGTTCTTAGAAACGTGACCAAAGACGATTCTCTTGATTCTGTACAAATGAGACCCAGAAGATATTAATTAGGAGGCAAAAAAAAAAAAAAAAGGGAGAGAGAAATTTCTGAACTGATGCATTTGCATGCACAACAGGGAGATAGCATAGCTTAGCAGTGAGGAGCCTAGACTCTGGAGTTAGCAGATCTGAGTCTGTCTGTGACCATAACATCCCCAAGTCCTGATGGCCCACCTTCCCTTAAGTGAGAAATTATAGTGATAGCAATACTTCCTATTTGTTGACTGTTTACTGGGTGATGGGCACTGTGTCACAGTTTTATCATTTAATCCTTTCTCTTAATCATGTAATCCTTGAAACAGCTTTAAAAGATAGGTACTATAGGTACTCTTACTGTCCAGTTACAAATCAAAAACTTAGATAGACATAATTTAAGTGAATTGCCCACCTCTTTCATGGAAATAATCTGTGAAGTAAGCAGTTACTAGTGTCTGATATATCTTAAAACTAGTAGACAGTACCTACGATGGGACTGGTGTTTGGTAGTAAGAACACTTAATGTTAGGTCTACCTCTCTTAAATTCTTAAGTACACAATACCTCATTATTATAATTATTATATTATAATATATTAACTATAGGTACTATGCTGCACAGCAGACCTCTGGAACTTATTCCTCTTATATAACTGTAATTTTATACCCATTTTCTAAAGTCAAATTTTAAATCCTGGAAACTAGTCATCCTCCCTTACAAAAAAAATAGGCAATAGATTCTCAAAGGAATGTTTTCCTATGCTACTTTTTTCTCTACTTGGAGTCACCATTAAATGTCAAGGGGCAGGGGCACCTGGGTGGCTTAGTTGGTTAAGTGACTGCCTTAAGCTCAGGTCATGATCCTGGAGCCCCAGGATCAACTCCTGCATTGGGCTCCCTGCTCAGCAGGGAGTCTGCTTCTCCCTCTGACCCTCCACCTTATGCTCTCCCTCTCTCTCTCTCTCTTTCTCTCTCTCAAGTAAATAAATAAAATCTTCAAAGACAAAAATGTCAAGGGGCAGTTTTACTTTTAAAAGCTATCTTTAGGGGCACCTGGGTGGCTCAATGGGTTAAAGTCTCTGCTTTCGGCTCAGGTTGTGATCCCAGGGTCCTGGGTTGGAGCCCAGCATCGGGCTCTCTGTTCGGCAAGGAGCCTGCTTCCCTTCCTCTCTCTCTGCCTCCCTCTCTGCTTACTTGTGATCTCTGTCAAGTAAATAAATAAAAAATCTTTTTTAAAAAGCTACTTTTATGCTACTCTAAAATTGGTCACATCACTTCATATTTTTACACATTTTTTTTTCTGTGTTTTTGAGAGGGCATGTCACCACTGGTTCTTAAAGACTTGCTTTCTCACCTATCATGGGAAAAGTATAGAGCAAAATTTCTTTAGGGCAAAATTCTTCCAGTGAAAAGAAAAAGCCTAAAAATAAATCAGAGAAATCCAAATATCCATAAGTGCTTTAAAAGAAAATATTGGGATCCTCATATTTATATACATACAGAGATGTACATATTTTCTTGAAAGTTGGACAAGAGCCCAACCCTTGACAGTTTCTGCAATGATGAGGAAAAAAAATAATAAATGCGTATGTAGCCATGATATAGTGAAAACTCTCATAAGCCTTATTGTTTCATGCCAGATAAAATAAAAGTGAGTTGATTAGGAAAGAATTCCTAATAATGCCAACGTCATCAAGAAACAGGTTAAAAGATCTTACAGGGAAATGAAGGCCAAAACAGATAATCATGGACTTAATATATAAATAATAATCTGTCCTTCATATTGTGGTTGTGGCCCATAAATCTTGATTCATTTTTCTGGCAAGGGGGATGAATGTGCGCTGACCCCTTCACACAGTCTTGTCTGGACCACCTTGTGATGAGGGGCAGGAATTTATGGACAACGGGTGGGGTTTGAGTGCAATCCAGAACATGAATCAGGGGCTCAGCTTGCTGGTCCAAATCCCGTCCTGGCCATGCTGATATTAGGCTCTAACCACAGGAAACTGACAGCTTCCTCACAACTTTATTTCCAGAATTTCAAAGGATACTCCATTTACCTTTATTGAACTCGCACTTCTAAAAATGTATTTCTTATTGGGGCTGATAACAGCAGGTATGAACTAGGACATCATCACCTTCTCTGAACATGGTGTCCATGAGTAAGAGGTCAGTAAATATTTGAGTATACCCCTGCGTGATTGCAGAGTTCAACATGACCTGTTAGTAGAACAGGCCTATCGAAAGTCAGAAAGGATATCCAATTTTACAAAAGATCAGTGCAAAATCAGACATTCAGAATTTAATGTCTAAAACTGGCCTTGCTCAGTCCACTTCGATATGAGATTTTTAATATTTTGCTTTGCCGATGAATCTCTTTCCAGAGTTTCCAGTTGAGTGTTGATAAATGATTCTTACATGAAGGCATAAGCTTCCACTGTCAAAGAAATTATTTAAATTAACCTTCTGTGACTATAGGATCTACCCGCTTAAGCTAATCACTGAGTCTAGGGAGAATCCAGAATTTGAAATAGCACTTTCAAAGTATACATTTAGACATCATAGGTTTGAAAAACTTCCAATACATTTGCCAAGTGCTTTACCCCTCACTTTTAATATTTGAACAGATTTAAGGGAAATCTAATCCATATGTTTCTGACTCATTTACACTTGAATCATAAATATATTTTCTAAGAGCCATTTAATATCCAACAGCTTTTGTCACTTGCAAAATATATATTTTTAGACCTTTGCCCCTTAAAAATAAAAAATCAGCTTTGAGTAAACTAATATAAAAAATAGGTACAATTCTAGTTCAAAGTTCCTGTTTTTGAGCTCATCTTAAACTTGGCAAAGCGTGCTCCTTACATATTCCCTATTTGTTATGTTAACTTCAGAAGCATGCCAATTTTTCATTCTTTTACTATATAATTATTAACTTTAGTGCCATTGTGGTTCCTGTTAATTCATTCCACACGTTGAATATCCTCTGGAGACTTTTATTTTTCAAGTATCTTTAAGCTTAGGTCATTTGGGGCTTAAGGAGTAAGAAAAATGGAGCTGGGGGGGGCAATTTTGCTTTTTTTGGAGCATGAATAATTTTTCAGCAAATAATTTCTTAACACGCATGTACACAGTGTGATCCATATCCAGCTCTGAATTATTTTTTCTTCATTTTGAAAACAAATAAATAAAATTCCAGATGACATAATCATTCTAGGAAAATCCTCCAAGGAGGCTGATAGATTCTAACACAGTCCTTGAATTTAAGGTGATTTGAATCAAGATTTGCTGTTTCCAGAACATTAGTGAATAAAGAGGATGGAAGGACTGGGAACCTCAGAAACACTAGTATTACACATTACTGTGTGACAGCCAAAAGCTTTTATTTTTTTAGCAAATATTATTTTTTCACTTTCTCCAAAAAGTTCATCTTGCTTAATGCATTTCAGTAATGGCCATAGATATGTTTCTATTTCTCACTGAAAATATTTCTATTAATTGCTTCCATGTGTCGGTATCCACACTGATGTAACGTTGTCTTTGCTCTGAAGCACCCAGTTATTTATTTTGACGTGACTTTTTAAACATCCTGTCTTTTCCTTACATTTATTTAACAGCTTCATACACTTGATGTAATACAATTGCTATCAGATTTATAGATCCATCTTGAGAAATAAAATAGAAACCAAGAGTCTTCAGAAGAATAATAACTATTGGCCCCATGAGATATTTCAAGCATCTGTATGTGATCTGGGAAGCTATCATCCAATGCCCATTCAGCATAAGGGATAATTAATACGTAGCAACAATATCCAAGCTCCACTAAGTTATTTAACTCGAGATTTTAAGATTCACTTTTCATTTAAAAAGCACTTATATGCATCCAAATATATCCATGAGGTTTATTTTGATTAGGAGGTATATCAGAGGTTATTAGAAGGTACAGTAAAAGAGTTCAAACTCTGTCTACATGATAAACTCGCTGTAGTTTTACAATATGTGAGTCTGCAGCAATTCAAGTCAATGCAGAATGAATGGCAGGAGCGTAGAACGGCTGGGGTGGGAGCCTCCTTTTTGCAGCTTAAAGATTTGCTGGTCTCACCCCAGGAGTCATGTCATCAGGCCCGCCCTTGACAGGCAGCATCTCAGGACTTTTCTTTCTATTCTTCTTTTTTGCTACTTTCAGTGCCACTTTTCACCCTATCCCATTTAAGACATCCCATTCCCTTGCCTAGCTCCCACCGACATCTACAGAGACATTAGCTTGGGCTATAACCTTGTGCTCACACAGAGGTAAGTGAGATAATATTTTTTGAAACACTCACAGCAACTGAGAAGGTTTTTGCTACCATTTTCCACAACTGATCTAAGTTGGAGAACATAGGAAACTTTCAGTGATCAATTAAATCCTAGGATCACAATGCTTTGCATACCTAAGTATGCTTTGGAGACTCAACTGCTCAGTGCTCATCTGTAGGGTGTAATTTACCTCTCTGGGTAGGGTCTTTCAAGGAGACACACACAAAAGATTCTGTGAACTCCTTTAGTAGCCACAGTGCTTAAATGTGACTGGCACATGCCAAAGAAACAACTGCTAATATGAGTAGGACCAGTAATTGCCAATTCTATAATGAAATCCATATTTTAAATCTCTGTTCTTATCTTAGAAATGAACATTTCTGCTCTCATTCCTCCTTCAAGCCAGGGAAACAGAACATACGTTTGGCAGTATTGGAGAGTATGGGGAAAGTCTCCAAGCAGAAGCCAACTCCTTTAGAGCTGACATTCCAAAAGCTTGTTTCTTAAGGACTCACAGTCAAATGTTCAGAGGATTTATGTCCTGGAATCCTGGCTCTGCCAGTGAGTTGGTAGACAGTCTATGGCATGTCATTTGTGTTGGGCTGGCAGAAAGAAAGGGCTACTTAAGATGGTGAAAGTCCCCGCCACAAAACCTGAGCTCCGACAGGAGAACAAAGACCCAAGCAGGAATCTGAGACCCTCCTGCCCTGGGCTCCCATAGACCAATGGGACCATGACAAGCGGGAATCTGAGACCCCCGCCCCGGGCTCCAGTGGACCAATGGGACCCCAACGAGCAGGCGAAATATCCAAATAAGGGAAACTTGCCAAAAGACCCCTGAACTCCCCTCAAGGCCCCTTAAAAGCCCCCTTCTCCCTGCCTTGGGAGCTATTTCCGCCACTCTGCTTTCCAGAGTGGCGGAACCTCGCCGGAGGGTGCCTACCTCCTCCGGGTGCAACTTTCCTGGCTCCTCTTCTCCTGAGCCCTGAAACTTTGCTGGAGAGTGTTTTTAATAAATCTTGCCTTGCACCCACTAGGCCTGCTGCTGTGTTTATCTCGCCGGAAAAACTTTACAATTTGGATACCAAAATATCAAGAAAAAGTAATATGTTGATCTGCACAATGTAAATAAACAAGAAAAATCTAAAAATTTCTCTTAACATGTATCTTTAGGAAAGTGAAAGCCGAAAAGATATTTAAGAAAATGGATATGTTTACAGAAAGAGACATTTGCAGAACTAGAGGATATGGTTTAAAAATAGGAAAAGTGAAAAATCCCATACGCACCAAAAAAAGATAAAGTAATGTGACTTTTGCTTAGATAAAATTAATTTTTTTCTGAAGAACTAGTTCCTGCTGATGTACACCACTCCCACATACAGTGAACTTCTGACAAGGAGTTGCTGGGTAGGAACCAAAAGTAAAAGTTCATGAGATAGGAAGTTGAGGGGTCACAACCTCACCCTTGGGGCGGCGAGTGCTCTAGGATAGTTCATATCACCCCAACTGAGCAGCTGCCTCACGCACACCTGCTGTAGGAGACATGGTTACATAAGTTGTCTGATATGCCCATTTATGGTTCCTAGGGGAAAAAGAAGTCTCTGATGTTCACTCTAATGGACTTAACAAATCACTCCTCCTGACATTATTTGAATATAGTAACAAATAGAGTTAGAGGCCCAGGAACTTAAGGGATCTGGGAATGGGGAAGCAATGCAGTGTAATGGGGTAGGGGAGGAGGAAGTCAGAGGTAGAAAGCTCAACTTCAGTTTGCTCCTTACTGCGTGACCTTGGACTAGTTTTTGAAATTCACTGAGCTCCCTTTGTTCTCAAATGGAAGTGATAATACCACCCTGTGGAAGAACTAAAGTCCTCCATTTATAAATAAAGCCAGGCATTACTGTCATCTATTTGTTCTATAATTATTTAAGGAGAATCAGTTATAAAACCAACCAAGCATTATTAAGATGGTCTCAGCAATAGTAAAAGGTGTAGGTCCCCACCCTCCAACAATGTAAGGGCAGTCTAGTGGGAATTATAAAAAAGAAAAGATGCAAATTCAATAGAATGGAATATAAAAAATACAAAAGTTATTACCTAAGTCATTTAGGGTGGGAATTATCTTTGTTTTGGAAAAATACCTTGAAGGTGAGAAGAAGAAAGGGGTATGAGTTAGGAGGAGAATTTTCATTTAACAAATATTTACTGAGATCCTACTATGCAAGACTCTCTTGACTCTTGGTATCCATCAGTAAACAAAACCCCAGAGACTCACTCCAGTGAAGCTTACAGTCTGGTGAGAGGAGACAGACGACCACAGACAATTATTTAGAGGATGAAATTCAGAAAGAGGGTGAGGAAATTAGCTATGTGACCATTTGGGAAACAGTGTTCGGGATGGAGACAGCAGCCAGTACAAAGACCCAAGATGGGAGTATGCCTGTATCTCCTGAGAGCAGCAAGGAGGCCCAGATGAGCAGAGTGGAGGGAATGTCTCAGAGTGGTGGAAGATGAGGTTGAGAAATGACCTTACATGTTTTTACAGGCCTCTCAGGGACCAATAAAGACTTGACTGCTGAGATGTTGAGTTTTGAGTAGATGGAACCATGACTTGTGTATGGAAAGGATCACACTGGCTAGCAAGTCATGAGGAAAGAAAAGAAAAAAAAGAGAAAAGAAGAAAGAAAAGAAAGAGAAAAGAGAAGAAGAGAAGAGAAGGAAGAGGAAAGGAAAGATAGAAGGAGGAGGGAAGGTAGAAAGAAAAGAAAAAAGAAGAGGAGAGAAGAGGGGAGGAGAAAAGGGAAAAGAGAAGAAGAGAAAAGGGGGGGGGGAAGGAAGGGAAGAAAACAAGGGAGGAAGGATTTCAAAGGGGAAAGAAGGACAATGTGGAGAAGGTAGGGTGAGAGAAAGCAGGCAACTCCAGGATGCTTGGGTGACTCAGATGGTTAAGCATCTGCCTTCCACTCAAGTCATGATTCCAGGGTCCTGGGATCAAGTCCCAGCAACAGGTTCCCTGCTCAGGAGGGAGCCTGCTTCTCCCTTTCCCTCTGCCTGCCACTGCCCATGCTAGTGTGCTCTCTCGCTCTCTCTCTTCTGACAAATAAATAAATAAATCTAGAAAGAAAGAAAGAGAGAGAGAGAAAAGGAAGGAAGGAAGGAAGGAGCCAGACAACTCCATGGAAGGAGGCTGGAATTGTCAAGAGAAGTGAAGAGTTCCCAGGAGGGGGATAGGTGCCAGGGATGTTTAATGTTTGGTTCCACAGGTGATTTCTGTGGTTATGATGTAAATTTCTAACACTCCTGCAAATCCTCAGTAAATCCAGATACTCACTCATCTTCACATGGTAGTTTAGTAGGGAATGAAGAACTAGATTTACCTAATGGTTCCTTCCTTCTAGTGCCAATGCAAGGGAAAAACATCCTGTCATAGGGAAGTTGGAGGAGACAGACAGCGGTGGAGCTAAGCATGGAACAGAAAAACAGTTATAGAGGGAGGTAGTCTGAGAAGGAAAGGAGGTGGCCCATTGACAGGTAATATAGTAACCTACAACTGACAGAGTCCCAGGGTGCCAAGGCAGTACCGCAAGATGGCTGCTTACTGGTATAGTCTGGAAAAGCATCTGATAAGAAGTGACTTCTAAGTGAAGATATAAGGAAAGGTAGACTGGGGAAGGGTTCCGGTGAAGGGGCTAGTCTGCACTCAGACCTAGACATGATTATGAACACTGAGGACCAATGGTACTTCAGAGTATGGCTGGGGAGAAAAGAGTGAGGGGAAGTAGCAGGAAAGATGACCCTGGCCAGATTGAGATGAATTCTTCAACCATGTTCGAATTTGTACTTTATTGTCATGGTGAAAGGAAACCACTGACATGATTAAGCAGGGGGTTGACAATCATTTAAAAAGTTCACTCCAGCTAAACACAGTGTATTGTTGAGGTCTGAGGTCAACAGAAACACTGTGTACCTTAGAAGGCAACTCAGCATTACTCTACCACACTCATGAGGAAGGCCACCATTTAACCAACACAATTCTAAGGTACTCTTGATTCTGATAATTATAAAACACAATAAGGCAGATGGTATCACATGAGTTATCCAAATGGCAAAAATGCTTGAAAACCTTACAAGTACTTCCCAAGTATACTTCCTTCTATGACAAAAAGAATAGTCCAGTAACAATGTTTGCCACTTGATTAATCTTTTTCTTAATTTTTTATTTTTTATTAACATATAATGTGTTATTAGCCCCAAGGGTACAGGTCTGTGAATCGCCAGGTTTACACACTTCACAGCACTCACCATAGCGCATACCTTCCCCAATGTCCATAACCCAACCACCCTCTCCCTACCCCCCACCCCCAGCAACCCTCAGTTGTGAGATTAAGAGTCTGAACCCATCTCCTGAACCCATCTTGTTTCATATTTTCCTTCCCTACCCCCCAGACTCCCCACATTGCCTCTCAAATTCTTCATATCAGGGAGATCATATGATAATTGTCTTTCTCTGGTTGACTTATTTCACTCAGCTTAATACCCTCTAGTTCCATCCACATCATTGCAAAAGGCAAAACTTTATTTCTTTTGATGGCTGCATAGTATTCCATTGTATATATATACCACATCTTCTTTTTTTTAAATTTTTTTTAAATTTACTTTCAGCATAACAGTATTCATTGTTTTTGCACCACACCCAGTGCTCCATGCAATCCGTGCCCTCTCCAATACCTACCACCTGGTTCCTCCAACCTCCAACTCCCCACCCCTTTAAAACCCTCAGATTGTTTTTCAGAGTCCATAGTCTCTTAAGGTTCACCTCCCCTTCTGATTTCCCTCAACTCCCTTCTCCTCTCCATCTCCCCTTGACCTCCATGCTATTTGTTATGCTCCACAAATAAGTGAAACCATATAATTGAGTCTCTCTGCTTGACTTATTTCACTCAGCATAATCTCTTCCAGTCCCATCCATGTTGCTACAAAAGTTGGGTATTCATCCTTTCTGATGGAGGCATAATACTCTATAGTGTATATGGACTACATCTTCCTTATCCATTCGTCTGCTGAAGGGCATCTTGGTTCCTTCCACAGTTTGGCAACCGTGACCATTGCTGATATAAACATTGGGGTACAGATGGCCCTTCTTTTCACTACATCTGTATCTTTAGGGTAAATATCCAGTAGTACAATTGCAGGGTCATAGGGAAGCTCTATTTTTAATTTCTGAGGAATCTCCACACTGTTCTCCAAAGTGGCTGCACCAACTTGCATTCCCACCAACAGTGTAAGAGGGTTCCCCTTTCTCCACATACCCTCCAACACATGTTGTTTCCTGTCTTGTTAATTTTGGCCATTCTAACTGGTGTAAGGTGGTACCTCAATGTATACCACATCTTCTTTATCCATTCATCTGTTGATGGACATCTAGGTTCTTTCCATAATTTGGCTATTGTGGACATTGCTGCTATAAACATTCAGGTGCACATGCCCCTTCAGGTCACTAAATTTGTATCTTTAGGGTAAATACCCAGTATTGCAATTGCTAGGTCAAAGGGCAGCTCTATTTTCAACTTTTTGAGGAACCTCTATGCTGTTTTCCAGGCCACTTGATTAATCTTTAATACTGCTACTTATATCTACCAAATTATCAAGTATATGCTGGTGACAATAAATGTCAATGATTCCAACTTCTTCTAGGTCATCTTTGGGAGTGAGACAAATTTATCAAATTCTGAATATGATCTTCAGACGTCTAAATGTGACAATGATTGAATAAACTGCTAATGTCAGTAAGTGACATTTCCTCCTCTTGCAAATAAAATACTGTATTGAAGTAACCATTCTTTTGAATTAATTCAAGATCCATTCCTGGTCCACTGGGCTCCTTTTAAACCTCTCAGTCTCAGTAATATTTCTTTAGCTGTGGCATCTGGAAGGGACTGTTGGAGAATTTGGTATGGTGGCCAAAAAGGGAAGGAACAGGAAGGAGAGACTTGAGGTATGAGTTGAGAAAGGATCAGGTGGCCAACGAGATACATTAATCTGCAAAGGAAATTTTGCTCAGGATAGAGAGCATTAGATTTGGTCCAAGTCAGGGAGAACAGTTGTTCCATGATTGTTATTACATCTGATTGTGAACTTATTCTTCACAGATCATACATTCATTTTCCAATGGAAAAAAATATTTATTTCACCCGTCACTCCATGGGACCTGACTAATAAATAATAAGTGGAAACAATAACTCCGTTTGGTGCAATTTATTTCAGTGGGTCAAGGTACATTTTTATTGCTTGCTGTCAAGGACCTTGTGTTTGGAGTGTGTTCATGTGTCTATTTATCAAGACACAGGTACTGATATTGGCGGACGATGGGGACCAACAGGAACTAATCAATTCCAACTTCGTGGTTTCTCCCGGGTTCTTCAGTGGCCAATGCACAAGCTGTATTCAACATTCTAAGAGCCTCGGAAACCACAAGCCAGTAAAACCTGCTTTCCTCTCACAGTTATACATCCTGTAGAAGGACAGATTTCCCTGGCTTGGGGTACGCTGTGACATTCGGTGGTGAGAAGGAGGCGGGGGCCCACACTGGCCTTCAGAGAAGGCCTGGCACTGTTGACTGTTGAGCCAGCTGTCTGGCATCACATTACTTGGAAAACAACCCTTCATTTTTCACTCCCCTGAAGCTGGAGGGCGGTAATTCTTGGGCTCATTACCCTTGTCTGTAAAATATAGGAATGTGAGAATGTGCTGGACTAGGTTTCAAAGCTGTCGGACTTTGCGGTCTTGATATCTTCTTGGGTGCCCAGCTTTGCATTTTATAAAACCATTGCCTTGTGCACTCTGTGGGCATCGTGCTGGATAAGCACTTTTCTGCTGCCAACACTTGGAGGACCTGGGGCGAGCAGACTATTACACTGCTTGTCATGAAAACTCTGATTGCAGAGCAATATTTCTAGGCCATGGTTTGGGAAATGAAAAAAAAAAAAAAGAAAGAAAGAAAGAAAGAAAGAAAACAGGTTACAGAAGAGGGAGAGATCTGTATATATAATAAATTTTATATGTAACATTCACAGGGGAAAACTTGGAGAGCTAGGAAGAGTGATGTTACAAACAGTTCCTTCTGAGTAGTGGGATTTGTAGACTTTCATGTGTTCATTGCCTGTAATTCCTACTATTTTAAGAGAGCAGATTCTAGGCTTGAGTTCTGCCCCCACCACTCAATAGCTGGGTGATGTTATATGCTATTAACTTTTCTAACCTTCAGCTTCTCCATCTCTACAAATGAAAATAATAATAGCAACCACTATTAAATAAAATTAAATGAGTTTAGATACATGAAAAAGCCTAGTTCATATCTTGGCTCACAGGAAGCACTTGATAAATGTTACCTATTGCTCATACAGTACTATTACGTTGCTGCTGTTATTGTTACCGATGAAATATATTTATTTGGTGAAGCTAACAGAAGCATTTCCAGACCTGTGATTACCTGCTCACATGCCTGTCGCTCATAGACCCTACTGGTGCAGTTGTCCCAGTAGGCCTTTCCAAGGAAAGGTGCAACCGGTGAATTCCAAACCCATCCTCACCACTCACCAAACTGCCTTGGTTCATACTTTAAGAAAATCATATTCTCATGTTTTTATATTAAATAAAAAGGAAATAACATTTAGACTATGGCTTTTCACCAGGATCCTTTGAGTTCTCTTAAACCATTAGGGTTGTTCTGAATGTCACAGGCAACTTAGTTGAGAGTCTCATGAGAGAATTCCAGAGTGAACACCTCTCTTATGATCGAGTCTCTCATCTTTACAAGACAAGGAGAAAAAGTCTCTAGTGCATGGTACTCGTAGGCTCAAAGACCTTGAAAAGAATTAGATGACATGGAAATGACGTTTGGTTATGATGCTGAATCCTTACGTTTTCACATGCATCAAAGTTGAGACATTTGGGAGGGGTGGTTGAAAATGTGGATTGGTCCCCAAGCATTTTGAGTTTGTCTGCAGATTTAAGATATTTCACCTGAATCTCCTTTCAATAAAGACATGTGGAAGAAATTATGCACACTTTTTATATGAATTTACCTTGGGCAGGAGCATCTGCCTACTGATGATATCCTAAAAACCTCAGAGAGTCATGGCTCCCAAAAAGTTGTTACCCTACACATCTTCCACAAGGTTGCCCTCCCCACTTCTAAATGGTTTTGAAATTTCCCTGAGGATTCATTTGCCTGGATGAGATACTGGTGCTAGAAAACTGGCATTTCGATGGCAATGGGTTAGGATTGCAAGTGGGAGTTAACAGTTGTAGCGGAGGAGTAGAGGATAAAGTAGGTCAGAATTGTCATTAAGGGTAGCACCCCAAAGGAGGTGAGGAGAACGAAAATCTGTCCAAAGTGACTTTCCTATTTTTGTCTCAGGTCAATTCTGCCCTGTAATTATGTTAGCAGAGGAAACCTTAGAGATCATCCTATCCAATGGTTCTTGATGTATTGTGTGCATCAAGAAAGGCCTGGGGAGGGCACCTGGGTAGCTCAGTTGGTTAAGTGATGGCCTTTGGCTCAGGTCATGATCCTGGAGTCCCGGGATCAAGTTCTGCATCAGGCTCCCTGCTCAATGGGGAGTCTGCTTCTCCCTCTAACCCTCCTCGCTTTTATACTCTCTCTCCCTCTCTCATTGTCTCTCTCAAATAAATAAACAAAATTTTTAAAAAATGAAAGGCCTGGGGAGCTAGTAAAAATTCAGTCTCCCAGCCTACTTTTGGAGGCTCTGATCCATGTATCAGAGGAAAGGCCAGAATTCTGCATTATAACAAGCATTGTGAAACTTTTGATGCATGTTGTCTGTGAAGTATACTTTGAAAAACTCTTCTAACGATTTCATTTTATGAATGTAGAGATGAAAACCCAGAGAGGTCACATGACTTAGTCTGTAACACATTGATAATTTGGTGGGAAACGGAGCTGGAATCTAGGTATTGCTTACTTAAACCTACTGTGTGTCAGAGATTTTTCTAATTTCTATTTTCATGCCAGGCTTCCCCTCTATAAAAGTAATGGTCTCCATCTACTAGAATGTTCTCTGAGAATCCCTTGTATGTTAACAGTAGGTAAAAACTTTGTGTCCAACAAAATATGCCAGAACTGAGATTCAAAGAACACTGGACACCAGTTGGCCACATAGATACAGACTGTGGGGCTATAGATTCCCCAGCTTCAATCCTGCACAATCAATGCCACCTAAAGAGAAAGCCCAGATCCTTAATGGTCTGGAACTCAGTCTCGCAGAGTCAAGCCAGAACCACGTATGAGCAGGGTCATGACTCTCCAATTATATAACCATGAGAATAAGGGTCCACAGAGGTCTCTTGCCCTGTTGTCCTTTTCTCCTGGGATAAGCATGTTTTTTTTAAATCATGCAAGTTGCCAGGGAATCCTGTTCCCAGGGGAACAAACAATGACAAGATCACTCCTCAGAGCCACCTATCATCCAGTGCAGAGACCTTATCTTTAGCTTCCCTCTGGGATAGATGTTTAGATGACATAACTCTACAGCTCCTCTATCTGAAACAAAATTATGAGAAACACCATAGTCTTTGGATGAGGCTATCTGGACATGAGTTTAATGCTCTCAGATTCTCTGTCACTCTCCAAAGCTTCTCAGCTTGACTTCACGTCAGGTTGGTCAGTACACTGACCCGGGTCTCACCAATGCCATATAGCAGCTTCTAGGCCTGAACTATTCCATGGGAAAGGACCTCAAAATCCACCGTTAGGGCAGGATGTGACGCTCCAAGACTGATGGTGGAGGGCTCAGGCTTGCTCCTTGACTAAGAAGTCTTCTGAGACTATAGTCGGACAACCTGTGCTGTTCTGGGAACTTGAGCTCCCAAAAGTGAATGCCATTCTGTGTCTGTGGTCATTGTTCAGCTCAATCCTTTTAAACCTCAAATCCTTAGATTTGACTCAGTAAAGGTCAGGGTGGTACGACATGGCTGGAAGCTTCATTCTTCACCTCTAGGACTCCTGATGGAAAGCCCACATTGACGATTATATAAATTAGAGGTTAGCATAATAAGACAAATGTGATTTAGCAAATATTTTATAGAGAAACTTTCTGTAAGAATGAGTCAGGCAGTTAAAAGAAGCAGTCCACATGAATTCTGTCTCTCTCACACACACACATACACACATACAAAAATATACAGAAGAATTGTCATAACATCAGAACATCAGAGTTTTGAGAAAAGTCAAAATACTGAAAAAAAGAACAAGTAAGTCCAGAGCAACTGAACTGTGATGTGAACATGGGAAAAATGTTGGAAGAGATTATAAAAACATAAAGTGAGTATCTCTGTTTGCAAATGTGACACTTTGGCAGCCAATCCTATCATTGTGAACTTTGACATATAGGTCTATAGAGTTAATTAACACTGAGCTCCTAATTCTGCTTTCCTGCTTCCTTTGCCCTTTATTATAAAAATGTTTTCAAATGCTGAAAGACTGCTGTGCTTAGAGATTTAATCATAAAGCAGGACTGATGAGAGAATATGTAGGTACCCAACTCATGGAGGGTAGCAAAGTTCCCACGCCTCCATCCATTCCTTCATGCGTTAAAGCATTCTTCCATTCTTGGGCATGTATTCATTCACTTACTGAGATTTACATGCTGAATTCCTTTCCAACATGATCTCATCTGCCTCCCTTAAATTGGCCTCTTCCCCAATGTTGACTATCTCTGTTAATGGCATTATTATCCTTCTCTTCTCTGGTTTCCTCACTTGCCACACTGTTCTCATCACCATACAAGCAACTTTCAAAACTGAAGCAGTGAGAAAATTATCTTCCCCCTTCCCTATCAGGGATCCTCTGATTTCTCTTTGAGCTCCCCATATGAAGCAGGTACCTGATCAGAGCAGGTGTTTTATAAAAGTGGCATGAGTGGATGAATAAGTGATTGAGATTCTCTGACACTCATATCCCGTTTCTGCCACCCTTGTTATAATTCAGGTCTGTAACCCCTCTGAATAAACCACTGAAGTCACTAGCTGATGTAGTCTCCCATTCCTATTTTCTCTCCACCTCCATTTCCTGAACTGCCTCTTCAAGCAAGTTCTGATCTCAGAATTCCTCATAAAGCTTCAAGTCTTTAACTTGGCATTCAAAGCCCTCCACAGTCCTGCTCCAACTTCTTTTCACATCTATCTCATGCTGCATTCCATCCTGAAATCCCTGCTTTAACCAGTCCAGACCACAAATATGGCCTTGCCAAATTCTGAACGCTTCTCTCCATCTAGAATGTTCCTGACTATATGCCATGCCCACTACTTCTCATCTTACTGATTCTATGCACTTTGAAGGCTCATTTTTACAGAGTCTCAATTAGTACTTTTCTTTATCCCTTCAGGGTACATTTTGTTTGGAGCATCCATCACAGTCTTTCTTACATTGTGGATATTTGTAACTGTATCTTATCTTCTGCTACTGGGAGAGTTTGTGTCTCATTTATCTTTCCCCACAGTGGCTAACAAGTGCCTTATACATTTTAGGCACCCAATAAATGACTCTAACTGAACTGAGTTGAAGACAAAAATACAATATACTCTTTACTCTTGAAAAAATCATGGAGGAGAAAATACATGAGAAAACACGATGAAGAGAGTCACCAGTTATTTTTGCCCTGGAGATAGTTCACTACCAGGCAGATAAAGCAGATTTATACCATGTGCTATCACTGTTTTCTTTTGTGCCTGACACAACAATATAGGATTCTCTCTACTCCAATACCTCCAGTTCAATCAGGAGATAAACAATAAAAAGTTAGGCACACATACAATTTAGCCCTTTCGATTAATAGTAGACTTAGTGATCTCCTCTAAATCCCTCATTTCAAACATGAAAAAGTTGAACAAAATCCAAGGAAGTGAATAATGACCTTGTACATTTATTATGTGCCAGATGCTAGGCTAAATGCTTCATATGCAATTCAACTTGAACCCCTATCACCCTATGGGGTGGGCACTGTTATTAGTCCACATGTCATAGGTGGGGAGTCTGAGGCTTCGATGCAGAATCAGGGTTACCAATCCCCATGTTTATGACCCAGCAATGATCTTTATTATCTATGTAAATAAATGTTTTCGTGAGCTTTTAGTAAGTTCAAGATAGGTATGAGGTGACAATTCCAAACTTCTGGCATCCGCTCCATGTCTCCTTCATTCACCATGTTCGTTCGGATCTCGTTAGTAAATAGGACAAGTTGGCAAGTGCTTAGAAAATGCAAATTAAAACCTAATAGAATTTACTTCATATAACCAAGTGGTGGGTACTGTTTTTTTTTTTTAAAGATTTTATTTATTTATTTGACAGAGAGAAATCACAAGTAGATGGAGAGGCAGGCAGAGAGAGAGAGAGGGCAAAGCAGGCTCCCTGCTGAGCAGAGAGCCCCATGCGGGACTTGATCCCAGGACCCTGAGATCATGACCTGAGCCGAAGGCAGCAGCTTAACCCACTGAGCCACCCAGGCGCCCGGTGGGTACTGTTCTTTATCTGCTCTCAGGTCTCCTGGGCTTTTCTACATGTTTGAATTTTCTCATAAAAAAAAAAAAAAAAAAAAGCCTGTGGTAAAAAATAAATAAAACAAAACCAAATAGGATTTATCATTCTGTAATAATAGAGAATGATTCTCCAGGGAAGGGCCATGTCCAGAGCTCCCTGGCAGGTTCCGTTTTATCAAAAATACTTGTTTTCAAGATGATTTTCTACTGAGACTCCTCTAATAACACAATTTTGCATTTTGGCAATGAATTTTCAAACTGTCTGAGAAAGAAGCGAGAAAATGATCGGAATATTTTTGAACTGAGAAGGGTGTGGGGGGGGTGGGAAGCTTCCGGTGAAATCTAGTCCTTTCATAGCCTTGGGCTGCCCTCTGCTGTAAAAATTAAGCTGCTACAGCTTCAGGTCTGATTCAGCAACACAACCCCTGCATCAGATGTACCTCATAAAAAAGGACAGTAAGGGGCAGGATTCATGCTCTCTACATGATAAGCTTATTGCGTTAAAGGGCAGAATCTGGAGAGTCATACTAGTGGGTTAAGTCAGTGAGATGATTTAACCATTTTTATTTGATAATGATAATGATCCCTTGAATGACAAAATCTTATGTAATGGGAGGTCAGAGACACTTACTTTCTTACTTTCCTGTCAGAAGAAAGAGCCAACAGATGAGACAAGTGTCCACCACAGAACCATGATCCCAATTAAATAACATCTGCCAAACACCAAAAGCACAAAGGCTGGCACATAGTAATTGCTCAGCAAATAGTTTTCCTTCTTCATCATAACCATATTAAGAGGAACGGTATTAGTCCGGTGGCACTGCTACAACAAATCCCACAGACTGGGCCACTTCACCAATAGGCATCTATTTTCTCACAGTTCTAGAAGCTGGAAGTCCATGAACAAGGTGCCTGCAGGGCTGGTTTCTGGAAAGGCCTCTGTTCCTGGCTATGTTCTCACATGGCCTTTTCTCCATGTGTGCCTGAAGAGAGGGCACGCTGGTGTCTCTTCTTCTCATAAAGACATGAGTCCTCCTGGAGGAGATCTCACCATATAACCTCATATAAACTTAATTACCTCCATAAAGGCCTGATCTCCAAGAATAGACACATTGAGGGTTAGAGCTTCAGCATGTGAATTTTGTGGGGGACAAGTTCAGTCAATAACAAGGAGAAGAAACATTTCTTGGCACATCTTGAGATGCACAGACAAGACGATTGCCTGCCCTTCCATCATTTGGGTCTGTAACTCAATAAAATGAGCTTCCAGGTACAATAAAGTGACTCTCGAGCACTCTGCACAATTCGCCTGTACCTTTAAACATACAATTCACAAGCTGGCCTCACACATTTCAGGAAGTTTTTTTTCAATGAGGCCTAAAACAATGTATATTTAATGCAAAAAAAAGGAGTTGCATTGGGGCCCCTGGATGGCATAGTAGGTTAAGCGGCCAACTCTTTGATTTCAGATCAGGTCATGATCTCAGGATCATGAGACGGAGCCCCGCAGAGAGCTCTATACTCAGTAGGAAGTCTGCTTGAGATTCTCTCTCTCCCTCATGCTCTGCCCCTACCCAGATCCCTGCTGGCATTCTCGCTTTCTACCAAAAAAAAAAAAAAAAAAAGGAGCTTTATAAACCTTAATTTAAGCTGAAAATTTAACAACAACAACAACAAAAAAAAACCCTGTTCTCAAAGCCATCTCATTAAAAGAAGCTTCATTCTTTTATTTTTCAATGAATGCCTCTCACGTCTTAAAGCCAGAACAGACTCTAGTGCTGATCAACAAGAAGGGAAGTTGGTCTGTCCTTGTTGATGCCAATACTCCAGGAGAATCAGTGACTCCTAGTCCTTCGTGGGAGGTCACTTTGTGCAGAAAATCAGTTGTGTTGTGCTCACGGGACTATTTTTTTTCACCTCCCAAATTGCTATTTCATTTGCAAGTCATTTAAGATCCAAGATACTGTTTGATATGAGCTAATAACTACAGTAGAAGCACGGCAAGTGCTAAAATGTTCATGGGTTTAGCCAAAAATAATAATAATAATAATAATTAAAAAGAAATTAAAAATCATGAGTGCTTTGGCCAGAACATCAACTTTCAGCAAGCTGTCCACCACATCTCTTTTCAAGAAATAATTCAGGAAAACAGGACACCACATCAATATCATTCCTACTTTGCTGGCTGGACATTTAATTTTTCTTGTATTTGGGGGGTAAGAAGTCAAACACGGAAAGAGAACAAATTCGTCAAGGGAATAACACAATGACTCTGCAGATTTGGAACAGTGAGAGTCTGGACTTCCACCTTCTCCTTTCCTTATGACGGAAAATATTCCATCCTTTGACAAGTAGTCAAAACTTGTTGCCAGAGAGTACTTTCCTCTTGGAAAATAATAATCTTTGTGGTTTTAAAAATCTCTATCAACCCCAAATTATTCCCATCAGCATTTGACATTTACCACATATGTTTGTAACTTCATTCACTCTGTGATCTCAAGGGACAAGGCTTCTTAGCAAGGCCCCAAAAGACTTTTAAGGATCCAACCTCAGACTCCCTTTCCAGACACACTTTTTCCTCACTTTCTGCTCCTTCCAACCATGCTACTCACTGATCCCTAAACACACTTTAATCATTCTTTTCAGTTTCCATGCCTTTGGATAAGCTGTTGCTTCTTTCCAGAATACATCTCCAACCCCATCTTGTTTGCCTGTCAAACTTGGAATCGTTTATGTCTTAGATCAAATCGTCTAACACAGAACGCATTCATGATCACAACGGTATTCACTTTCCAAAAACATACCTGTATTATAACACTTCTTATAAGGAAAGGTGACTGGTTCTTTGCGGAATAATAATAGCTGACATTTTTAAAGTACATATAACATGGTAGGAATTCTGTTGAATATTTTACACATGCTATTTCTACTCCTCCTACTAGTCATGAAATCATAGAGATGTGGGAAGTGAGGGTTAGAGGAAATAAGCTGTTTGCCTGTGATGACAAAGCTTGTGTGTGGAGACCTCAGGTACAATTCCATTTCCTTCCAGTCCATGTCATACTGCCTGCCACCGCCTCACACTGCCATTCCAACCAATATCTCCCCTAGATGATGAGTCCCTTTACGCCGGGGACATGGTCAGTTTCTTTGGTATTCCTAATGTCAAGCATGGTACCCTATATCTAACTATTGTGTCAAAATGCATGATGAATGAATAAGTGAAACTAATGATTCACTACAAATCTTTTTGGAAATAAAAATCAAATGGTAAGAAATCTGTTTTCAAAGTCTGAGAAAGGAGGTCCTCAGAAAGAATCAGCAGGACTACTCTTGGCCCAGCCCCATAGCCTCCCCTCCCATTTACTTGCCTGATTTATTTCCCTATCCCCTATACTTCGGTCTAACAGAGTCATTTAATGGCCACTTCCTCAAAATCACGAGGGCAGCAAACATTTTCACTTCTTGCCCCTTACTTGCCAAGCCCTTTCTCTTTTTCATCCATGCAGCTTGAGAAATTCAAATTCTTTGACACTACTTTGTTGGACTAATCAGACAGAGGGTACCTAACTACAAATAAAAAATGCTGTGGACAACCGCCACAATCGCCAAACTGTGGAAAGAACCAAGATGCCCTTCAATGGACGAATGGATAAAGAAGATGTGGTCCATATAGAGAATGGAGTATTATGCTTCCATCAGAAAGGACGAATACCCAACATTTGTATCAACATGGATGGGACTGGAGGAGATTATGCTGAATGAAATAAGTCAAGCAGAGAAAGTCAATTATCATATGATTTCACTTACTTGTGGAGTATAAGGAATAACATAGAGGACATTAGGAGAAAGAAAGGAAAAGTGAATTGGGAGGAACCAGAGGGTGAGACAACCACGAGAAACTGGACTCTGAGAAACAAACTGAGGGTTTTGGAGGGGGTGGGGGTGGGGTTGCGTGAGCCTGGTGGTGGCTATTAAGGAGGGCACAATTGCATGGAGCATTGGTGTGGTGCATAAATAATGAATCTTGGAACACTGAAAAAATAAAATAAAATTTTAAAAAATTAAAATTAAAAAAATAAGGAAAAGAAATGCTGTGGAGTGCCAACCCACAAGGGGCGGCTCTGTGGAGTGGTCAGACGGGAGGGCTCTGGACTCAAACACACGAGTTCATTCCGTGGTGATGCCACTTACTGTATCATTCAGGGGAAGTGACTATGATCTGTACATGGCCATCTTTTCAAGTGTGCCCATCTGCTGAGAACCCACACCTCCAAAGCTCAGGATTTGGTACAGTACAAACTCTCAAGGAATATTAGCTAATATGGTTAGTGCAAAAGGAGATTAAAAGAAAATGTAAGCTTTTGTAGATGAACCATCAAGCAGAATGAGAAGGGAGCTAGGACTTCTAACCTCTCTCCAGATTTCAAATCCAACTTTCAGTGATCTTAAGAAAAAACAGAATGCCTGAGCTACATACGTGGCTGTAGCCATTGTCAGTGAGTTGTCCTGTGAGAACACATTGAAATTTGGGATCAAGAAGCAAAAACTATAGTCCTCTATCTATTAAACTACATACCAACTACACACACTGGATTTTTGGCAAGGAGATGGGTTCACGCACAACTGTTAAGAGAAAACAAGCCATTTCCTATTTTTTGGAAATAGCTCGTAAACACTTGGGATGTAGTCTTCGAACTGAAGCATGTCAGGACTCCAGTGACCAATGCTCATAGAGATTATTAATTGCAAGGGAGGGACACTTAACACGTGTGGAGTCTCCAAGAAAATTAGTGATGGTTTCTTCAGCAACGCAAAAGGCAGCAAAGTGGAGGGGGAGAGGCAGCGGGCTCCAGCACGGAGCAGGAACCCATGAAGAGACAAGTGGGAAGATAACGTTGCCTGGCAGACTTGCTTCTTTTCCGAGTAAGTCATGGACTTCCTTTACCCCTTCGTCCACAGGTATCCCAATCACTTCTTTGACAAGTAAATGTAGCACTTTCTCTTCCCTAATGTTCCTTTGAACTAAAGGCTACACACAAAAACAAAGCTTTTGGGGGGAGAAAATCTTTGGAGAAATCAATAGAATGTGGTAGTCAAAGCACGACCTTGAAAGTCAGGGAGCTCTCTGTTTAAATCAACTGGGTCACCTGATAGCGACCTTGGGCACTTTCTTTAACTTCTCTGAGTCTTGGGGTTTTTTTAATTTAATACCATGGATACCTAATTCTACTTCAGAAAATTATTGCAAAGATTCAATGAAAATACTTGTGACACATCCTTGGTATGGTGCTACCACACAATATTTGATAACCATCATAATTTTAATCATTATATATGCATGCATATGTTTAACAGAAACGGACACCTGGGTGGCTCAGTCAGTTAAGCATCTGCCTTGGGCTTAAGTCATGATCCTGGGATCGAGCCCTGCGTGGGACTCCCTGCTCAGAAGAGAATCTGTGTATCTCTCTCCTTCCTCCCTCGCTCCCCCTAACTTGTGCTCTCTTCTCTCTGTCTTTCTCAAATAAATAAATAAAATCTTAAATATAGATATGTGTATATATGTACATATACACACATATATTTATTTATTTATATTTATATTTAACCAAAATTATGTTTGTGATATATTGTCATTGCCCTATAATAATATATCTATTTAAAATGCCTACAGGGGCACCTGGGTGGCTCAGTTGGTTAAGCATCTGCTTTCAGCTCAGGTCATGATCCCGGGGTCCTGGGATCGAGCCCCGCATCGGGCTCCCTGCTCAGTGGGCAGTCTGCTTCTCCCTCTGCTTGCCGCTCTTCCTGCTTGTGCTCTGTCTCTCTTTCTGTCAAATAAGTAAATAAAATCTTAAAAATAAAATAAAATGCACACAGGGGTGCTTGGGTAACTCAGTCAGTAAAGCTTTCGACTCTTGAACTCAGCTTAGGTCTCAATTTCAGGGTCATGATTTGGGCATGGAGTTTACTTAAAAAAAAAAAAAAGAAAGAAAGAAAGAAAGAAAAAAACTTTTCAGCAGAATGTCTATTTGAACATTTTCCAGAATGGAGAAAGTACACTCATTGTCCATCCATTCCCAAAGTCATTTTGCCATCCAAAGGAATCAGAAAAGCTGTACTGATGTGTCAGGTCGTGGCATCCCTCTCGTCTTAAGGTATCTTCCAGTTTGGTTATAACCAATGGGAAAATCCACCTCATTATTCCCAGGTTGAAGCCTCTTGACCAAGTTAAAGCTGAGTATGATTTGTTCAATGAGCAATTCAAGCCACGTCTGAAGAGAAAAGGCTATAGTGTAGAATTTCTAGAGCTTGTGCTGTACTCTGGATTCCCACTGTCCTCGAAGTGGAAACACTGCAAGTCCCTCACTCGCCATTGAGCAAACACCTGACTGCCCTTGACAATTCTGCAACGATACTACTAGAAGAGTTGGTACTGGCCACTCAGTTATAATCTTAGGCAAGGAGGAAAGGCATTTATAAAACAAGAATGGGGGTGGTGGCTGGGTGGTTCAGTCAGTGAGAGTCTGCCCTCAGCTCAGGTCCTGATCCCAGGGTCCTGAGATCAAGCCCTGCAATAGGCTCCCTGCTCTGCGGCAAGGCTGCTTCTCCCTCTCCCACTCCTTCTGTGTGTGCCCCCTCTCTCGCTGTGTCTCTCTCTGTCAAATAAATAAATAAAACATTTAAAAAAGAAAAAATCAGCTCCAATTTTGCTTCTGTGCCTTCTAGAAATCACTGCATGCTGCACAAGTTCACTTATGTTAAAATTCTAACTTCTGATCATCAGAAGACATCAATCCTTAAAGTGGAAGGAGCAATCCTCAGATGAGGCAGAGATATTTGTAAAACTCATAACTAATAAAGGATCTTTTGGAAACTAAGCTCACGATTTATGTTAGATTAAAACATGAACCTGCAGCATTCACTTTTCAGGTCTCTGTATAAATGCAGCTTCTGACGCTCCAAACAATGATATCATGAGCACGGGACCTGAGTGCCTGCCTGTCACCATACAGTTGCTCAGTAATGGGAACAGATCAGGCATTAAGATCAAGTTCAGACAGCTTGTTTGGAGACCACCCAGAAAATGTATTGTCTATGCCAAGAAATCCGACATCTCTAACCCCAGCCAAATCAGGCAAGCTGGAGGGTACAACAGTAAAAGAAACTGTGGGGTAATTTCTGATGATGGAAGGGCTTATAAAGGAAGCTTCAAAGGAAGACTAAAAAGGCACTGAAGCAACAACCAGACTCCTTGGTATCCTGGAACTTGAGGCCAGAAAATGGCCCAGTGCAATAGGTTAAATGATGTGCCCCCAAAAGATATATCCATATTCTGCTCCCTGAAATCCGCAAATGTGACCTTATTTGAGAGAAGGGTCTTTGTAGATGTAGTTAAAGATCTCAAAATGAGATCATCCTGAGTTATCCAGGTGGGCCCTAAATCCAATTCTTAGTGCCCTAGAAGAGACAAATGAGAAGGCACAGAAGGGGAGAGGCATGTGTGTGTCCATGGAGGCAGAGCCTAGAACACTATGAGCCACCAGAAACTCAAAGAGGCAAGGAAGTGTCCTCTCAGAAAGCTTTTGGAGGAAGGGCATCTGGGTGGCTCAGTGGGTTAACCCTCTGCCTTTGGCTTGGGTCATGATCTCAGGGTCCTGGAATCAAGGCCACATGGGCTCTCTGCTCCAGGGAACCTGCTTCCCACTCCCTCTCTGCCTGCCTCTGCCTACTTGTTCTCATGCTCTCTCTCTGTCAAATAAAGAAATAAAATCTTTTTTAAAAAGTAAAAGCTTTTGGAGGAAAAACACAAAGGCCTGACACCTTGAATTGGAATTCTAGCCTGTAGAACTGTAAGAGATAAATGAATTTCTGGTTTTTGAAGCCACTACATTTGTAATAATCTGTAACATTCCTAGGAAACAAATATATTCTATCAAAAAGCCAACTATATTCTCATTGCCTAGGATTTTTTTTTTTTTTGAGCAGGCCATTTCAAATATTTAAAGTGTTATATATTTGGCCCCTTCTGTTTTCTGTTACTCTTTGGAGCTGCTGAGCTATGAGTCTTCCATGGGAACAGTCTCTTTCGGTCTCCCAAACAGGGAAACAAATTCAAGAAACCAATATAATCTCATACCCGATAGTTGGATAGTCCAGCATTAATCGAGTTAGGGCCCACAACTGAAAAACTTACAAGTTAATTTTAATTTTGCCAGTTTAATGCTAAATGGATACACACGCAAAGTTACGAATCAGGGATAAAAAGATTCAACTGTACAAGCAGAGACTAAACAGGTTATCAGTGGAACATGTGAAAAACAATGAAGCTAAGGCAGTAAGAATCGAAAACAGTGTGCTTGTCCACAGAAACAAACCTAAGATGATTTCATGAACAGAGTAAAGAAGACGGCAGCCTTGGGTCTGCTCTGCCTGATGTCATTCCTAGGAACCCACCGCTCGCAGAGACTGACATGTGCCAACTCCAGCCCATCCAAGGGAGGGCAATTATGACACCAGAGTGTGGGTGTGATGACACATGAGGGCAAACGCAGGCTAAATGATTCTTAGCTTAGAGAAAAATCTTTAGCATGAGTGTGATGAACTCCTCCTGCCTTCCAACGATCATCCTAGGAGTTAAATTGGGCTCTGGGTACCAGTGGGCAGAAACAGGTAGAAGAGAGTGAGTCTACAAAACAAGCTAACAGAACGTGGTCAAGGAAGAGGGAGAAATACCAAGAGTGTTTTGTGCTTTTGAAGTCTAAGTAGACCTCTGGCCCGGCAGAGTTATACAGAAAGATACCCAGAGCCCTGTGGACTGCTCATCACCACGGCAATGCAAACTGATGTACGAGGAGGGAGAAAACTGACTACTCCCACATTTACACTCTGTACACTGTCACATAGCCACACGGCCTTAGTTTTGGTGAACGTGGAAAATAACCCAATTCATCTGGCTTCTGCCTTCACTCAGTGGTTTCTAAATGGTCACCCACGGCTGCTGACCACCTGTGGGGAAATTTCTTGATGGCCATCAGAGCGAGAGGAATAAAAGACAGGGCAGTAAGTTCCCCAACTGAAAGCACTACCTTTCCTTTTGAAATAACATCCTTCCTACTTTTTTTTTTCCCGAGTGTTAAAATGCTCTTGCTCTTTTTAAATCAGGAGGATAGTTAGAAACTGAATTTTTAAAATGTCTGATCTGGTGAAATTAGAATGGACAACCCCATTCGGGTTTTGTTTTGTTTTCTTTTGTTAATTTCTTCTTCTGGGAAGTCCAAAAAATCTGGGAGGCAGGACTCCAGATTACAACAGAAGGAAAAATTAAAAATTGTTTAAATTCAAAGACAGAAACTTCAAAATGATTACTGAAGGGCTCTTTTTCCTAAGAAATTAGCAATAAAAATCACAATGCTTAGATGTGTTCCTTCTAGTTTGAAAAAAATTTTAAATCCACAGGATGTGTGCATTTTTAACACAGTCAAATAAATTAGAATAATATTTGGACGAATTCAGTTACAACTTTTTAGGTTTTGCGCCGAGGTTCTTCTAGTTTAAGCCCCTGAGGGCATTAACCCTTTGTGCTTACCTCCGGCCCCTCACGGAGCTTTTTCTTCATGCTTTATCTGCTCACAGCAACTCTCTCAAGGAGACTCTCACATTCACTCCATTTTACTGGAATGGAATCTGAAAGTTTAGGGATGGGAAGCCATAATGAAAGAATTAAAATACGTGCCAACAACCACCATAGGACCTACAAGGAGATTCCCAAAAAACTACATTTCCTTCTCACGGACTGGCCCCATTCCTGCGATACTACCATTGACCACAAGGAGGAAGCATAGACTCAGACTTGAATGAGTGTTGGTCTCCGGTGACCACAATTTCATCTAACCTCGTATTAATTAAAACAGTTTAAAATTGCTTTTCTTTCTGTGCTTTTTTTTAATCCACAATATTATTATTTGGCTGGAGTGAAGAGCCAAGTTGGAAAAAGCGAACAGAACACCGAATTGCCCTAGAATGTGTTTTCTCTTTAAACACAGGAAAATGGAGATAATTATAATTTTTCCCACTTACCTCACACAGGACACTTGGAGGTTCAAAGTAAGTGGATCATCTTTGGCCCTTCCTAGAACTAATCACTTCTCCCCAAAAGTCCTCCAAGAATTATAACTTCGCTTGCAAATATGAGACAATGGCAAGGCACCAGGGCTAGCTACACATCTGTGTCTCATTAGTAAGTAGAACAGCTGTAGGTAACTTCCTAGAGCTTCTTTCTAGAAGAGCTGTAGTGATGACAGTGTTGCAGAATTGCTACCAGGATCTGAGAATCCACAGATGGTTCCCAGACAGAAGAAACGGCGGCCCTGCTGGGCAAGGAGAGAAAGGTGCATGGTGTAGACACGTGCACAGGGAAGTTTGGGATTCCTTCCAGCAAGGTTATGTCTTTAGAAAGACCCCTTCCACCAGCTGCTTTCTTGAAGGCTGCAGAGGAATAGGCTCCATCTCCAAGGAAGGAAACCTATCGCGCCCTGTGGCTGCCTTTATGGAGGGGACCATGAAGCCAGGAGGGCATCACAGCGTTTGGGAGTGGAAGATGTCATCGTGGAGGACACGGACTTCGGAAGAGGGCGGGGTTGCGCGCACTCGGCGACCAGCGCAAGCTTGGAGGAGACCCTCTGTGGGAGGCCCCGACGACGAGGAGAGGGAGAAGATGGCAGGAAGCAGGAAATTCCCTCCAGCCCTGCACGGGACCCCCACGGGCACCACCACCACGTGGGAACACTGTAACTCCTGCGGCCTTTCTGAGGACGTCCTGCTGGTCTTTTAAAACGGTGGCCAGCGTGGAAACGCACCTGCTCGGGTTTGCTCTGCCTCCTTCTCAGACGCACTCCTCCTTTCCCTCCAGGAATGCTGTCCCAGCAAGGCGTCAGTCCGTAAGCTTTCTGCTTCTCCTAGGACATTCAGGATACGACAGAGCATTTGCTATTTTAGAACTCGAGGACTTTAAAATAAGGCCTTAACCCTGATCATTGTATTCAAGGCCGGTGACCCAAAGCACCCGAACTTAAAGGCAAAGAAATTAACCTCAGGGGTTAATATATACCGGCTGCTACTCAGATACTGACCACCAGATGGCGCGCCAAACTCGTCCTTTCAGGACAGGGCCCTGTCGCCCGGAGTTCAGACGTTTGGCTTCCTTCCAATCATTTTTACGATTGAATCTTGTGGTAAGAACTGGAGCAGCAGAGAGTTCCCAAAATAACAGAAACAGTGGTTATGTAAGCAAATAATATAGTGCGGAAACGTCCATTGACAAATGTATTTACTGCCCTTGAAGCTGGGTTTAAAATCACTCTTACTTTTTTATACTGGGTAACACATATTACTTTCTGTTGTAAATCATGGTTTTGAGGTGAAATTCACGCGACATAAAATGAGCCATTTTAAAGTGAATAATTAGTGGCGTTTAGTGCATTGACAATGTTTTGTAACCACCATCTCTACCTAGTTCCAAAACATTTCCCTCATCCTAAAGGAAACCCCGTTTTAAGCCATTTCTCCCATTTCTCCTCTCCCCAGCCCCTGGCAACCAACCAACCTACATTTTGTGCGATGGACTGATTTCTCCTGGATATTTCATATAAATTGAATCATACAATATGTGAGTCTTCTGTGTCCGGTTTCTTGCACTTAGCAGAATGTTTTCAAGGTTCATCCACACCGTGGCATTCATTCCTTTTTTATGGTTGAAGAATATTCTACTGGATGAATATGCCACCGTTAGTTGATCCACTGAGGATGTCTGGGTTGTTTCCAGCTTTGGGCTATGGTGACCAGTGCTGCTATAAACATTTGTGTGCAGGGACTTGTTTGAGTACCTATTTTCAATCGTAAAATGGAATTGGTGGGCTGTGTGATAATTCTGTCTTATTTTGTCTTTTTTTAAGAAACTGTAAAACTTTTTCACACCAGCTGAATAATTTTACAGTTCCCCCAGCAGTGTAGGAGGGTTACAATTTCTTCACATTCTCACCAACACTTGTTGTTGTCATTGTCCTTATTATTATTATTATTACATTCTGGTGAGTGTGAAGTGGTACCTCATTGTGGTTTGGATTTGGATTTCCCCAATAACTAATGATGTTCAGCATCTGTTCATATGTTTGGTGATCAATTTGTATACCTTCTTTGTAGAAATATCTATTCAAGTCCTTTGCTCATTCTTAAAAATGTCTTCTCCTATTCTTTAGGTTATCTTTTCACTTTCTTAATAATATTATTTGATGTACAAATGTTTATAATTCTGATGAAGCCTAATGTAACTATTTTTTTGTTACCCTTGTTTTAGATGTTACATTCACTGTCAAATCCAATGCCATGAAGATTTACTCTTCTTCTAAAAGTTTAATGCTTTTTGCAAGTATGTTTAAATCCTTCATGTATTTTGTATATGGTGTGGGATAGGGACCCAACTTCATTCTTTTGCCTGTGGTTATCCAGTTGTCCCAATATCACTCTTCTCCATTGAATGGTCTTGGCATCCTTGTCAAAATCAATTGGCCATAGATGTATAGGTTTATTTCTGGATTTTCAATTCTAATCCATTGGTCTATAAGTATAGCCTCATGCTAGCACTACACTGTTTTCATTGCTGTAACTTTGTGGTAAGTTTTGATATTGGAAAATGTTTAAGTCCTCCCACTTGGTTCTTCTTTTGAAGATTGTTTGGCTGGTCTAGGTCCCTTGCAAATTTGTGTGAATTTAAGGATTGGCTTCTCTATTTCTGCACAGAAGTCCATTGGAATTTTTATAGAGATGGATTGAATATGTAAATTACTTTATGTTGTATCAACATCTTAACAGTATTAAGTTTTCCAATTCATGAACACACAAACACAGGATGTCTTTCCGTTTATTTAGTTGTTCTTTAATTACCTTATGCAGTGTTTTATAGTTTTCAGCTTACAAGTCTTTCTCCCTCTTGGTTGACCTTATTCCTGGGTGCTTTAAACTTTCGGATGATATTGTAAATAGAAAAAAGAAAAAATAGTTTTTTTCAGATCATTCATTTCTGGTATCTAGAAACACAAGTGACTTTTATGTGTTCCTCTTGTACCTTGCAACTTTGCTGAATTATCTTCTTAGCTCTTGTAGTTTTTTGTGGATTCTTGTAGATTCTTTCATGGATATATAGAATCACGTCATCTTCAAGTGGAGATAGCTTTAAGTCTTCCACGCTAATTTAAATGGCCTTTATTTGTTTTTCTTATCTAATTTCTCTGGCTAGAACTTTCAGTACAATGATGAATAGCAGAGGTAAAAGCGTCATCTTTGTCTTGTCCTGATCTCAGGGGAAAGCTCGGTTTTTCACCATGGTGTTTAATGTTAGCTGAGGGTTCTTCATAAACACACTGTATGATGTTGAGGGAGTTCCCTTCTTTTTCTAGTTTTCTGAAGCTTTTTATCATGAAAGGTTGTTGGACTTTGTCAATGACTTTTTGTGTGTCAGCTGAGGTGGTCATGTGGATTTTTTCCTTCATTGTTATAATGTAGCATATTACATGGATTGATTTGTTATTTGTTTCTGTTAAAACCACCTTTGCATTCTTGGGCACTTATTTTTAAAAGGTTTTTAAAAATGAAGACATACATAAAATGTTGTAGGAATATAAATGAAGTAGAATTGATTCTGTGGGTCAGGGAAGAAGCCATAGGAGGAAGGATGAAAGGGAAGGGAAGACAAACCCGCTGGTCAAAGACAGATAGGAAATGACCTTGAATGATAAGGATGAAAGCCAAATTTTCAAGCAGAGTCTCTTTCTAATCCCAGATAGATGAAAAGCCATATCCAGTTTTTGAAGATCCAGCTTCACTTTCCTTATCTGTAAAATGAATAGATTATTTTGGTTTTGACTATCATTATTATAATTGTAATTTGTTCTCATGCTCATATCATAAACCTTTCCAATGAAGTTATGCAGTTTGTAAACTACAGTTTGTAACTGTTGCGTAGCAACCCATAGACCGGTAATCCCAATAGGCATTTAGATTCATCTTTCTTTTTAATTATTACTAGTGTACTAGGATGAACACAAAGTCGATTATTCATGAGATACCTTTTGGATCTAAAATGTTAGGGCTTTCTGAGTCTATGAAATCTATACCACAGGTTCCTCCCTAATTCTACAAAGTCCTACCCCTGAATCCCAGGTCATCAGAAAAACTCTCTATAAGGCAATTTCATTAAGTCTACCTTAATTCTCCCATGTCTGAATTCAGACATACTGTCTCTTGCCCTGTCCTTGTGAAGATGGAAAATAGCAAATTACCTGTTCTAGTGGAAAGTTGTCTCTTTCTCAACTCAGTTAAGCAAGTATCCATCACACACATCTAAAACTGATCGGCTGGTCGATCATGGGAATCACAGGATGGCACTTGTGGTGAGAACAGCCCACAGTCCCAGCTTTTTGTGCCTCTCCCTTCCTTCTATTTTTCCCCTCCAGCTTTTTTTCTCTTGGCCACTTCCTGTCTCCACTGCAGGGCTCTCCAGGATATGTAATCCTGTGAGAGAAAAATCCCAGGTGAGGCTTTTTTAGCTCAGCACATATACATTTGGCATTTTTCCAGTCATCATCATCAGGAGCTAAAGAGGAAAACAAGACCAAAAAGAAAAGAGCTCTTTATAGAGGACAAGTGACTTTCTCTGAGTTGTTTTGGCTGGTACTGCCACCCAAGCAGACAGACCATGGCTCCCTTCTTCACTTCCATACCATTTTGAGCCCTCAGAACCAGATGTAACTCTGTGTCTCATCTATTACCCCAAGTTAACATCCCAAGCTACAGCATCCTTGTTGGGGAGCACCATTTTCCCACCGGCCTCCTTTCTACCTGGAAAAAGTCTTTGGGGAGGTGCTAGATTAGGATTGGTTAAGGGTTAGGATTCTGAGCTAGAGAGAACAGGTTTAAACCCTAACTCTACCAATTAGAGAGAATCAGGTTTGTGTGCGTGTTAGATTTTTTACTTAAATTCAACTGAATTAACATAGAGTGTACTACTAGTTTCAGAAGTAGAGTTTAGGGACTCATCAGTTGCCTGTAACACTTGGTGTTCATTCAAGTGTCCTTAATGCCCAACACCCATTACCCCATTCCCCTACCCACCACTCCTCCAGCAACCCTCGGTTTCTTATAGGTAAGTGTCTCTTATGGTTTGCCTCTCTCTCTGTCTTCATCTTTATTTTTCCTTCCCTTCCCCTATGTTCATCTGCTTTGTTTCTTAAATTCCACATGAGTGAAATGATACGGTATTTGTCCTTGAGAGAACCAGGTTTAAACTCTGACTCGACGAGCTAGGGCCCTCTGTGGTGCTCAGCAAGTCCCAAAAGCTTTATGAGCCTGTGTTTCTATCTGTAAATTAAAAGAGTAACAGAACTACTAATGGTCTAATGGGTGATTTCAAAGACCATGACCTGTAAAGTATATAGCATGAGACTCAGCATGCTAACAGTATTAACTTGTCTCTTGCAAGTCGAAAGCTTTTGTCCTTTACTGTACTCATTCACGTTTTCAGTCTGAGAGATCCTGAGAACCACCAGATTCTGTGCAGAGCGGACATGCCTGTGTGTAGCAGGAATTAGCATAGTTGGTAAAGCAGCAGTGACTCATTATACCAGTGTCCTGCTTGTCTGTGATGACTATCTCAGGTTGCTCCGGAGAATGGACTTTCCAAAATCATCATCATTTCACAACAGAAACAGAATTGAAACCAAAGTAGAGTGATGATTATTTTCTGTTAAGAATAATTTGTTAAACATTTACTGAGTACTTGCTTTGTACCAGACATATGGAGGTGATAATTTCATAAAGATAAAAAATGAAAATCCACGATTCCCATTCTGAAGACATCTGTACTCCAGCGACAGGAAAAAAAAAAAAAAAAAAAAAAAAAGGCATGCTCACGCAAGACCCAGCGAGGACATTGTTTCCACCCTTTGTTCTCTGAGTCAAATAGTCCTGGTCTCTGAGCTTTTAGTTATTAGTGTATCCCCTCCGAATCTGAACCCCTACAATGAGACAAAATTTGGTAAGCATCCCCTTAAGCCAAAGGACAGTGGAGTTCCTGAATGAATGGCAAAGTTTCTAAATTCTGTACTCTTTCCAACTTGCCCTTTTAAACTTTAGTGATAAATGATGACTCATGATGACTTTGGCGTTCACTGTCTGGCCCAAGTTAGAAACCCTGTAGTCAATGTGAATTTCTTTCCGTCTTTCATCACCCACTTCCAGTGTATAACACAGTCCATCTGATGCTAGCAGTAACGTGTCTCTTGAATGCAACCCTGTAACCCCACCACTACTCTCAACCTGGGCTCTCCGTCGGTCTTGTCTGGCCAGCCCAGGTCCTCCTGCTGCCTTCAACCCATCCTGCCTACCACCAGCCAGGAGTCTTTTAAAAACCTAGTCTCAGATGAATCAAGTCTCAAGATATGCAAAAGGCTTAAAGGAGATGATTCTAAAGCACCAACAGTACGTTTTGAGAAATCATGGAAAAAGGAAAAAGGGGGAAAAAACTTCTAGGCTCTTGAAACAATAGACCAAATTTTTTCCCCCAAATTTTGTTACTTCCCACCGAGGCTTCTAAAACTTACCCACCACCCCTCAAAAAGCCATCTTCTTTGATTGTTCGTTTGTTAAGTATTTTGCTGAGGGATTCTTTTATTTGGATATGATGTTTTCCAAACTTAATTTTTATTCTGGGTCAAATTAAACACAATCATAGAATATTTATTATAAGTTCTGATAGGAGGGTACCTGGGCGGCTCAGTCATTAAGCCTCTGCCTTTGGCTCAGGTCCTGATCTCAGGGTCCTGGGATCGAGTCCCACATTGGGCTCCCTGCTCAGCGGAGAGCCTGCTTCTCCTTTTGTCTGCCTTGCGCTCTGCTTGTGCTCTCTCTCTCTCTTTTTCTGACAAATAAATCAATAAAATCTTTTTTTTTAAAGTTCTGACAAATCTTGTTTCACCATTTTTTAATGCTAGTGAGTATCTGCCTTTAGAAGGAAAGAGCTTAAATACCAAAATGGCTGTGCTTATTTGATTTCTCTAGTTCCTAAAGAAGCCTTTTTGAGGCACACCTGGGTGGCTCACTCGTTAAGCATCTGCCTTCAGTTCAGGAAGGGTCCTGGGACGGAGCCCCGCATCGGGCTCCCTGCTCAGTGGGAAACCAGCTTCTCCCTCTCTGACTACCCCCTGCTTGTGTTCCCTCTCTCTCTCTGTCAAATAAATAAATAAAATCTTAAAAAAAAAAGAGAGAGAGAGAGAGAGAAGGGGTTTTTTGTACCATGGTGAACAGAGGACTTATAATAGAAGTGAAGGGTGTGTGGCAAAGTGTATGGTCAACACATCACATGGAAATAGCACCATTCTGTGTAATAAGTCCGGGGACACCTGAGGGGCTTGAGCTCATCTAAAACATTTAACAGGTTGACTTTGTCCCTCTTCTCAGGCTTTAAGCCTCCTTATCTGTAACTTACAACAATAGCAGGAGTCATCACTGCTGCTTGGAAGACCCTTAAGAAAAGGAGTATTTTAGGGGCACCTGGGTGGCTCAGTGGGTTGGGGCCTCTGTCTTCAGCTCGGGTCATGGTCCCGGGGTTCTGGGATCGAGCCCCTCGTCGGGCTCTCTGCTTGGCAGGGAGCCGGCTTCCTCCTCTCTCTCTCTCTCTTCCTGCCTCTCTGCCTATTTGTGATCTGTCTGTCAAATAAATAAATAATTTTTTTTTTAAAGGAGCATTTTAGAAATGGAAAGGTCTTAAGGTTTCTTCTAGTTCGGGTGGCTCGTTTTAGGTGAGAAACCAACGTTGGAAGAGCAAGTGAATACCCAGGGCCACCCAACAAGTCCGGTCCTCGGAAGGGTCTGCTTATCACCCCCCATAGGCTCCCAAGCGCTTGGCTGGTACCCATGGAAAGCAGCTGCATGAAGTCCCTGTCATGGTGCCAAATTCTTATCTGCTGGTGTCCTTCAGATTGGGTGGGCTGGATGCCAAGGGGAAACTCAGAGTCTATGAATTCTAATCCTGGACAGTCCTGGTCACAGGGTCTTAAATTTCCCTGCAGAGCAGCAGTTCTGGGACAGATCACATGGAAATGAAGAGCATGAGGGTGTCCTGTGGGCTCATCTGAACCAGGGCATCTCCTCGGGGCTGTTTTCAACTCCGCCATCTTCCTGTGGCCACAGAATCAATCTACGCATTTTCTATCCAGCTGTCCTGACCGTGCAAATAGACTGCAACAATCTCTTCCCACACTCCAGTACAAGCTCACTGTGTGGCTTGTCATTTACATCAGTACCTTGAAGAATGAAAAATTCTGAACATACCAAACACTTGAGAAGAGAGTGGAGACAGAGTCCCTGTTCAAGGCTCAGACGGAAGGAAAAGTAAGGGACTCTAAATCATCAGGGATGTGTTCCTTAGCACTTTCTCAAATCATGCCAGGGGAACAAGCGATCATCTCAAGGCGATGCTGATGTGGACATGGATACTAATCAACCAACATTTGTTGACTACATACCATGCCAGGCACTGGGCTAAAGAATGGACATCCGCCATCACCTTCCATCACCACAACCCCATCAGGGACATTCTGTTATATCCTCATCCTACAAATGAGCAAATGGAGGCTCAGTGATTTTAAATCACTCATGAAAGTTCATGCTCTTTTTCCCCCACATTGGTCCAAAACTCGTGGTAGAATTCCACGCTCCTCACCGCCATACTGATGAGGGAGCACGAGGCTGGCTGAAGACGAAGCTTTTGCTTTGCTTTTTTTTGCTGGCTCCTTGCACAGCCATCCGCTCCCCCTCAGTTGATCAAGCCACAAGGGCAAGGCCTCCTCCAGGCACCTTGTAGGCCCTCTTTAGCATAGGAAAACTCCATTGAAACCTTCCTTCCCCTCATCTTCCCCCAACCTCAGGGTACATAACCTGCCATCCCTCACAGCCCTGGGCAGCAGCTCTACCTGCCCATGGATTCTGTCCCCATGCTTTAATAAACCACCATTTTGCACCAAAGATGTCTCAAGAATTCTTTCTTGGTCATCGGCTCCAGACCTCAGCCCACCGAACCTCACCTAGGTTCTAGAACTTCATCAAAACTAGATGTTAACACCAGTCACCAGGCTAATATTGTTTATTGTTCTTTCTGGTAAGCCCTCCTCTTGGTTTGCCCAGTGCTCTTCCAGGACCACCTCCTCTGTCAGCTCTCTGGGAAGCCTTCTGCGGCTCTCCAAGGGTGTGTGTTTTCTGCCCATCCTCCCAGAGAGCCACCTTCTCTCATAGTGTTTGGCAGACTATAGTTCAATTTTTGGTGCATCTGTCCATGTCTTCCTTTAGAGCACCTTGAGGCAGGGCAACTTCGTTTCATCCAACGCTGTCCTGGCTCATAACAGATGATCAGCGAGTTCCTTGGATAAATATCTGAGGTGAAAATTTACTTGACAAGATGTTTTGGTTATCTACTGTTGAGGAAAAAACTATCCCAAATTTAGTGGCTTAAAAAATGACAAAAAATAGGGTGCCTGGGTGGCTCAGTGGGTTAAAGCCTCTGCCTTCATCTCGGGTCATGGTCCCAGGGTCCTGGGATTGAGCCCCACATCGGGCTCTCTGCTCGGCGGGGAGCCTGCTTCCTCCTCTCTCTCTCTGCCTGCCTCTCTGCCTACTTGTGATCTCTGTCTGTCAAATAAATAAATAAAATATTTTTTAAAAATGACAAAAAATATTATCATCCCTCAGGAGTCTGAGGGTCTGGATTTCAGACAGGGCTAGAGGGGATGGCTCACCCTTGCCAGCTGTTCTCAATCGCTTCTTCACTCTCCACTAAGACACGTCCACAGCTGGCCATAATGGCTCCACCGGGATCATCCATCTGAGGCCTCAGTCCTCTCTGTCAGCTGGGCTCCCACGTTCTCCTGTGTGTAGTCTCAGGGCTTTTCTTTCATGTGGTCTCTTCTGGATTGTTGGACTTCCTACATGGAAGCTCAGAATCCCAAATATGGAAAAACAGAAGCTTCTCGTCCTTAAGGCTTAGACCTGGATCTGCCAGTCACTTCTGCTGCCTACCACTGTTTAGAGCAAATCACAGGACCAGCGCTACACAAAAACACGGATAATGGAGGCCTGGTTCATTGGGAACCATCTTTGGTGCCTGGGTCCCTCTATTCAAATAGAGTCAAATCCATCCCTGCCCAAGTCTCCAAAGTAATGGTATGACTCGAGGTTGACTGAGCCAGGGAAAGAGAAGAATAGCTCAGCCTATTTCTTCACCACAAGTGGAGGGAAAACCTGTAATGAAAGCACGTAAAAGGTAGAGATTTCCAGAGAGTTTTGTGCACAGAAACAGCCAGTGGGATAGTGTCAGGTAAGAAATATCTAAATTGTTCTGTTGAGGATAAAACATACAGCCTGCATCTAGCAGTGTGCAGGTTTCATAAATGTTTAAGGATGGTCTTTCTTCCCTGTGCAGCTCTCTCCTTTTCTCCATATCCGTGGTTTAGCCACCTCGTCCCCCTCAGGCACCGGAAGCCTTGGCTTCCACCTCTTAGAGCTCTGCCCTTTGTGATTTAGAGGTTCCTTAACTGAATTTAGCTGGAGAAGTTTGGGTCATTTTTGCACAGGGACACTCCCTACTTCCTAGCTCTTGGAACAGTTTCCTTAAAGACCATCCAAATCCCTTAGACCTCATGTGGCTGAACTATTTATTTTATGGGATCCTTTCTTTGCATTTGAAGATGTTTGCTTCCAAAGAATTTGAGGATTCCCAGAGTTTTCATTATTGTTGGTTTGTTTTTGTTTCTTTTGTCCTCAGATTTTGCGCATCGAGGCGTTCAGCTACTTCAGGGCTGCGCCTGTGTGAGTTAACCGATATTATCATGAATAAATATATTTGTCTGCCGCTTGGCAAACTTGGAGATAAAAGACTCTTTATTGATGATCTGTGGAAATGATTCCCGGGTTTCCTCAAATAAATTTCTTCACTAGAACAATGATTCTAATCTAGCCAAGGATCCAGCTAAGATTCTAACCTAGCCCTCAGAGAATATGAATATATGGACGAAGGAAATGGGATTTTGCAGTCACAAATCTGGGGCATCTTTTCCCTTTCATTTGTAGCCCTGAGGCTACAAAGGCTTAAAACACAAGGGTCTGGGGCGCGTGGGTGGCTCAGTGGGTTAAAGCCTCTGCCTTCAGCTCAGGTCATGATCTCAGGGTCCTGGGATCAAGCCCCGCATCAGGCTCTCCACTCAGCAGGGAGCCTGCGTCCCCTCCTCTCTCTCTGCCTGCCTCTCTGCCTACTTGTGATCTCTGTCAAATAAATAAATAAAATCTTTAAAAACAAAACAAAACAAAACACCGGGGCCTAAAGGAGTTGAGAATGGGGCAGAAAGAGTAGAAACGGGTTCAGAAAAGGGTCCAGAAATCCTGGGGGCAGCCTCTATGACACCAGTTCAAGCACTGGCCCTGCTGATTTGCCTGACTAGGCTCCAGTTGCATGGCATGCCCCGTCTCGGTCATCGCCATCCTAACCCGTCTAACAAATCTTTCTGATCAAATGTTGGCGCCTGTATCCAACCTTGACATGACCTACTTGCTGCTGTCCTGCTGAGATTGCCACATGATCAAGAACACACAGAATCCTATCAAGGAAAAGGAACTGAGGAATTACCCAGGCCAGTGGTTCTGGATTTTTTTCTTGTCTTTGGTCTCTTTACACTTTAAAAAAGTTACTAAAGACCCGAAAAGCTTTTGTTTAAACAGTGTATCTGCTGGTATTTACTGAATTTGAAATAAAAACCAAGAGAAAACATTTTTAATTCATTTAAAAAACAATAAACTAATTACATGTGAATGTACCAAACATATTTCTAATGAAAAATAGCTATGACCTCCAACACATTTTAATGAGGAGTGGCAATATTTTATATGTTTGCAAATGTCTTCAATGTCTGACTTAAATAGAAGACAGCTGTATTCTCACTCCTGCCTTCTGCATGAATCTGTTGTGGTACGTTGTTTTGGTTAAAGAATATGAAGAAAATCCAGCCTCACACTGACAGGGAGTTGTGGAGAAGAAGCTTATTAATGACCATTTCAGTTCATGTGGATATTCATTGATATTACGCTAAGACTCTACAAGTGTAATTTCTGAAAGGTGGGCTGCAGAGTAGAATCTGAAATCATTATCAATGAAATTTTTGTATTCTATTACATCAGAATCCATTGGTCTAGCATGCACTACCTGAGTTTATTTTTTTATCCCATAGATGATTTTTGATGCTGAGTGTTATGATATCTATTTTCCAAGAGGAAATTCAATGAAAATGTCTCCTTAGTGGCAAAAAAATAAAATAAAATTAGGAAAATTACATGTGGCAAACAAAAGGAAGGTGACAATAGTGGCAAAAGAGAATGGTGAGACAAATTTGCAGCTGAGGAATAAGGACCCCTGAACTACTGTTAGAGGAAAGAAGGAAAATTGGGACTGCAATTTTTAAAAATTAGCATTTATGGAGCATTTCTCAAGTGCCCAATAGAACTATCTCATTTAATCCGTTTTCTGTGGGGTAAGATATACTGTTCTTGTCTCACAAGACAGTGGTAAAGTGCCCGAGCTGCAAAATTGTGGGACTAGACTACAACCAGCTACATCTGACTCAGTGTTTTGCAACCTTTAAAAATACAAGTTTTTTTTTAAATTCCAAAAATAATGTATAAACTCTTAACACACGAGGAAAAGTAAAAGACAAAAAACTCTTGCTCCTTGCCCCCACACCTCTCCATTTCTACTGCTAAAAGTCGTAGTAAATACAGATACTATATTTGCACGAAACAGAAAGTCACTGCTCGTAACTGCTCCACAATGCTCTTTACCACGAGCAGTGAAGGATCCCGACCGACATTGGTCCATAACCTGTCTTAGTGATAATGGAACTAGCAAGGGCTGAGATCACTAGCTATAACTCCTACCGTAGTACCAGTGTTTACACGATTATGGGTGGATTTCAGGTTTTGGCGACTTTGTAGACCTTTTTAGCATCATAGAGTCACCTATCACTATAGTGGGAGAGAAAGGAAAAATAATGCCAAGGTCAAAAGAGAAGAGGAGATGAATGTGGGTGGTGAGGGCAACAAGGTAAGCATGGGGTGCCCTCAGTGGGTAGGCAGAAGTGTCAAGGAAAGTGGCTAGGTTCTCAGGTACAAAGAGCTAGCCTGTAACTTCTAGAGACTTTTTCCAGAAGTCAGATGCTTGGCAGTAAGAAGTCAGTTATTAATTTATGTGTTTGTCCGGGGCACCTGGGTGGCTCAGGTGGTTAAGCATCTGCCTTCAGCTCAGGTCATGATCCCAGGACCCTGGGATCAAGCCCACATGAGGCTCCTTACTCAGTGGGGAGCCTGCTTCTCCCTCTCCCTCTGCCTGCTGCTTCCCCTGTTTATGCTCTCTCTCTCTCTTTGTGTCAAATAAATAACTAAAATATTTTAAAAATTGTGTTTTTCCTCTTCCAAACATTGCTAAACTGACTTTCTCAGTTATTACTTTAATTTTTTTCAAAATTAGTAGCCAAGCTACTATTTACCTATCACCTATTAAAATAGGATGTGTAGGGCACCTGGGTGGCTCAGTGGGTTAAGCCGCTGCCTTTGGCTCAGGTCATGATCTCAGGGTCCTGGGATGGAGTCCCACATCGGGCTCTCTGCTCAGCAGGGAGCCTGCTTCCTCCTCTCTCTCTCTCTCTCTGCCTGCCTCTCTGCCTACTTGTGATCTCTCTCTGTCAAATAAATAAATAAATAATCTTTAAAAATAAAATAAAATAGGATGTGTAACATTCAGTTCTTTTTATGGAAGGGAGTGTCTTTTTTTTTTTTTTTTCTTATGAAGCATTTATCATGGGGGGAAAAACCTGTACCTATTTAAAAAATCTCTTCTGTAAATTGTGATGGTGAATGTCACTATCTGTTGAAGGAGCTATTGGGCTCAAGGGAAGTTGTAACTAGAAGCCCAGTGCAAAAAAATACGCTCAAAATCAATTCAACTCCACAACCAAGAGAAACGCCCAAGTGTTTCAAGATTACAGTGCTGAAAGCATTTCTTTTAAAATATTCATCTTAGGAAGAGCCTGTGAAAGGGGATTTTTTGTTCTCTTTGATTGAGTCAGTATCACTAATAATAATGCTTTGGTCTCTCAAAAAGCCTCCTGAAGAGTCTTTTTCAATTTACTCATTTTTATTTGCTATTCAGTACCTTTTACATTATATTTCTTGGACTTTTTCCCTCTCCACTTCTCTCATACAGCAGTGTAATCAAATTGAAATAACTAAAAGAGAGACTTTCCTTTTTTTCTTAACCTCCTCTGTTCCCAACCCCAACTCCTATTTCTTCAATCCAAATTCTTACAGGAAAATGGAGGAAAAAGAAAATAAGGAATGGGATGCCTTTCTACCTCTCAGCATGCATGATGGTCATGGTTAATCAAGAAAAGGCTGGGTCAGGGTGCTTCCAGCCTTTCCCAAGAGCTACCTTTGCCCGGAAGCTTGAGCAATTTACCTGGATTCACTGAAACTTACTAGAAATTGGCCTCGTTTTTTCTTCTTCTTTTTAAATCTCATAATTCTTGACATTGGACTCTTTACCAAAACTGGGGAGCAAAAATAACTTGTAAGAAATTGTTTTCTTCTTTACAAATTATAGGATTATAAAGTAGCAATAAACATGAGTTGTCAGGGTACAAGCCTCTGCATGTGGGACTCAGTGAAGAGAGCCACTTCAGTTTGGGGAGTGGGGACAAAGCAGGGGCAGGAACATTGACCCCTGCAGTGCCCTAAGAGGATATAATTATACAAAGAAGTATTTAAATATTTTTTACTTATGAAAATTTGCCCAATTATTTTCTTGTTTCATCAAATGTTTCTTCTTATCCGTACTTACTACAAATATAGTCATCTCCCCCTCCTTTGTCTGGTCTGCTTTTGCGGGATACTTCTATTTTACATTCTAACCCAGGCATTTTTAAACCTGGGCCACCCCAATCTTAAAGACTGGATTCCTGAAACACCTCACTTGCATAAAGTGCCCCTGTCATCAAAGCATGTCTCTCCCATTTTATAGGAGTCAACATTTAGGGTGCTACTTATTGCCTACCAGAAGGGTTGCTTAAATATTATCACATTTAGCCTGATGGCAATTTTCCCAGGGAGGAACAATTACTACTCCCATTTTGTAGATACTAAAACTGAGGCTGAAAGGGGTTGCACATGGCCACTAGCCTGTGGGCAGCAGAGATTCACTTTCAGGTGGGGTTCTGTAGACATTCGGTTCACCTTAATAACATACTACGCTGCATCCTTCCCTTGAAAAAGATCACATTTGATGGAAGCTTTGGCAAAGACATCGTCTGAGAGCTGACCTCCAGGAGACAACTCACCCCCAATAAGCCGGCCACCCAGAACTTACTAGGGGAGATAAGTGCCTTTAAACCAACACACTAGGGTTTCCTGTCACTAGTTACCCCCAAGTTTGTTTTTACCAGGGAGACTCTGATGCCACAAAAACCAAGTAGCTTAGCACTGAGCCCACTTCTGCTCATGAAGATTAGATCCCAAGGGCCAGATCCTTCCTCCTATGAAGAAAGTCTAAGAAAATGGTCTCAGAAAGCAGTTCTCCAGAGTTTTGGTTTAGTTTAGTTCAAAACAGGAAATCACGCTCCCCCCACCCCCCACCTCCCTCTCACCTCCCAAACTCCAGCTGTATTTTCTCTTTCTGGTCAAGAAAAACTGCCTTTTGATTTTATAAAATAACGAACACACCCCAAATTGGGCAGATGTTTAGGTAGTTTTATCCTTCACACTTTCACAAATTTTCTAAATGTTCTACACATGGAATGCAGCTTTTAAAAAAAGACAGGCATTTTTAAAAAACCATATGATGATTTCCCAGGTTATTACTTCCCAAGAAAATTACAGTGAAAATGGAAGAAAACAACAAGGAAAATGAGGTGGTGTAAGTTAAAAACGCTATATAAACATTATTTGAAAAACAACAACAACAAAAAGCTCAACTGAAACACAACTTGCCGCTTGTATTATAATTTTATTCTGCCTATTAGACCTGAGAGTCACCCCCCAAACGGTATGTGGGCTGTAGGGGTTCCTGAAAAACTTGGAATTGTAAGGTCTGGAGTGTGCTTTATGTGAGAGAAAGCATCGTGTGTGTGTGTGTGTGTGTGTGTGTGTGTGTGTGTGTGTGTAAATGTAAGACACGCACCTATATTATTTTGTAGAGTGAGCATATACATCTCAACGTGGCCTCGGCCCCCAAAGACTCTTCAGGCACACTAAGCCTTGGGTTCTTGCCTTCCCGGAACCCTGGCCTCCAGAAGAATCAGAAGAATAGAAAGTAATGAGAGTTACATTTGGAAATACAGTGATCCCAATGGGATCAGCTCCGTTCGGCCGAGAAAGAACCAATCCCAGTCTGGGGCCAAGAAGGCGCCTCTAAATGAACTTCCGTACCAAACTAGGTAAAGGGCAACAAAGACCACATTCGGACAGCGCCCAGGGCCACTCAGATTTCACAATGCCTTTTTTTATTCATACAAAAATAAATTTATTTACATTTGCTAGTATTGTGATAGAGAAGCCTCGGGACAGGGGCGCGTGTCCCCTGAGCCGGGTCCTTAGGTACCCAACCGGCTCAGGGACCACCCAGCGCACTCCTCCAGCAAGGAAGAACGTGGGCACGGGGAGGCTGTGCTGCAGGAGGAGGCCACCAGAGCTTGGGTAGGGGAGGCCGGCTGGGGGTGGTCGGGAGCCGGAGGAGGGGTGCTGCAAAGAGGTGTGGAGGAAGAAGTGGACGGAGGCCCCAAGAAGACCCGAGCTTGGTTGAGGGGGGGGGGGCGCGGGGGTGGGAGGCTCAAGTCTAGACCGGGAGGTGGTAAGAGCACAGACAGAAGCCCGGCTAGGAAGGGGCGGGAGCCTGCGGGGAGAGAAGGCCTTGACCGCCACGAGGAGGCAGAACCGCCCAGAGCGCTCCCGGCAAACCCCGGCCGGGTGGTCCCTGAAAGCGTGCCTCCATCTCTCCCTGTGCAGAGGGCAGCCCCTTCATCTAGGAGGCTGCTGCCCTGTGGGGGTACAAACCTGGCCCAAGTACGCCACTCTCCCGTCTTTGCAATTTAAAAACACGCCCCGATGTTGGTCTCCCGCGAACACTGCTGTCTTTAAAGCCAATCGTCCTGAGCAGGTTCTAAGTAAGCATCGCCTAGCCTAGCACGCGCCTGTGCTGTGCAGAGCCCTGCGGTCAAAGACAGAGATCTGGCTCCGTCGGGAAACTAACTCCTAGGCGGTTTGGCGCCGGGTTAGTCTACTGCTAAAGTCCGAGGTTGGATCTGGTTCCGCGCTGTACTGACAGAAGGAAGCTCTTTTTGGAGAGGCAAACTGTCCTCCCGGGGATCCGCAGCAGCCGCAGCCCTCAGCGTCCTGCGATGACAGCCGCGCGGCCAACCCTTCGGGCACTGATCCCGACACCCGCCATGTGTCGTGTTCACAGTTCGGGTGGGGAGCTGTCTAGGAGAATTTAGGAGAATCCGATGGAACTTTCCCCGCATTCTCTGGCGGGAGCGGGGGGGGGGGGTGGTTCTCACGCTCCTTTCTCTCCGCCCCCAAACACAGACGCTTCAACAATAATCCCAGCAACTGTGTTCGATCTAAGCGGTGGTCCCACATAATCTGTTGGCTGCCGAAACTTCTTTGGTGTCCGAGTCGGGTCGTCCTGACACCACGAATGGCCATGTCTGTAAAATCCAAAAGAGCGTCAGATACTGAAGGAGAAAGTACTGTCTCAAACCGAAACCGTTCTCCTAAGTGACCCCTGGAATATCCCTGGCTTTTAGTAGCTCAGATTTTATCAGTGTTCTGAGAATTTCGGTGTCCTCCCTCTAAATTAGGATTTTAATTTTTCTGAATTTTGATTGTGTGAGACATGAGACGTCTGTCCATGCTTCCTTCTGGTCTTTGCCCTCAGGATTCGATGAAACTTGCATGCGTTTGGGATTTTGTCTGTTTAACTCCCTTCCCCCCAACACACACACACACACACACACACACACACACACACACACACACACTCAGCCTTCCATTCCGAGTAGGAACTGGAATAGGTTCTTTCTCCAGCCGGGAAAGTTGGCAGGTCGGAGAGGGACTTTCCAGACAAATCCCTTTTGGGGAAACTTTTCATATTCTGCAAGAACCTTTTTAAAAATCCAAAGGCTTTTAAATAGAGCTCGGGCCTTTCCTCCTTCCCTTCAGAAAATAGGGCTTGTTAAATCGAACCGGTCAGACTCTTAGCTGAAAAAGCTGGGCGAGAGAGATCTGCCATTTGATCTGCAACCGGGTAGTGGATGCAGATGGAACCCAGACTCACCCCGGACGTGGGATATTAGCCAAGAGATGCCACGGGGCAAAGTACCAGGTACAATGATCAGAATGAAGAAAACACCGAAGGGTGGAAGGTTCTTCGAGAAAGTGGCTTGGCCCTTCCCCTGGTTTTAAGAAAATTAACTGGACTCCTCACCACCCATTCCAGACCCCCCTTACAGGTTCCTCCCCCGCCGGCTGACTGTGCCTGGTGCCCGGGAGCTCCCCGAGCATATCCCGGCCTCTCGCCCCCGGCCTCGCGCGGGTGCCCCTACCAGGTTCACCGGGTGCACGTAGCCGTTCTCGTAGCGGTCCTCCTGCAGCAGCTGCCGCAGGTGCGCGATGTAACTGGAAGCCAGCCGGAGCGTATCCAGCTTCGAAAGCTTAGTGTCGGGGGGCACCCAAGGCAGGCTGGTCTTGAGCCTGGAGAAGGCTTTGCTCAGCACGCGCATCCGGGCGCGCTCGCGGGCGTTGGCTGCGTTCCGCTGCGACTGCTTGCAGTCGGCGGCCGAGCCCTTGGGCGGGAGGGGCTTCTTGCCGCCGCCGCCCCCAGCCACACGCGGCCGCTTCCTCTTGCAGCCTTCCGCGCCGCCGGCCGCGCCCAGGACACACCGCTCTTCCTCGCCATCGAGGTCTTCCTCCTCGGCCGACGAGTTGTCACTGGGAGAGATGTAGCTGCCCTCGGCGCCGCGAAGGGACGGCCTCTTGGAGGCGGGGACCGGGTACCCCCGCTGCAGCCCCCGCAGCTCCATCTCCTCGGGGTCGCTCACCGAGCCGGTGGACATCACTGCGTCCCCCACGCCCACGCGCGCCCGCCTTCCGCCCCCAGGCCGACCTAATGGTCTCGGCCTTCCGCTCCCTCTGGCGGAGGCGAGGGCCGGGCCGAACTCCGAGGAAGACTCGAGACCCTGGGTAGGAAGCCCGGGGCCGCGGGAGCGAGCCCTGCCGCTGACCTAGGAGAGCGCAGCGGAGAAGTGGGCGCCCCCGCTCAGGCTCTGCGCGCTCTGCCGCGAGCTGCGCCTTTTGACAGGGCTATTTATTTGTACTCCTCGGAACAAACCACCCGGGCCAAGCAGAGGGAGTTGGAAAGGGGGGCAAGAGGTGGGGCGGGGGCGTGGAAGGGGTGGGGACCGCTTTTCTGCGCTCGGGATCTGTTGGTGGGGGCGGGGAAGGGGAAGTCTCTCCCCACTGAGGTTTTGGGCCCCAGGTCTGTCGGACCCTCAGATTGTCAGTGAGAGATGATGAGCGTGCGTCGGGAGAGTGAAGGAGGGGACCTTGTTCGTACCCACTCTACTTCCACCCCCAACTAGTCTTGGCTAGAGTGAAGATTGCCAGACACTTAGAAACCCCCGGATCTCGACCTCTGCTTCTCTCCCCATCTTTTCAGCGGAACTCTATTTCCCAAGTTCAAAACACGTAATGTATGACGGCCTACACAAGGATTGCCCGACAAAAGCGTAAAAGCAAAACAAGCAAATGACACCGAGCAACCCGCCACAATTAACGAACCTCCCATTTTCCTCTTCCTCTTTTCCCTATAATATGGCTTTATGATTTATAAAACAAGTTTTACTACATTGGCTCGTTCCATTTTCAAACAACATCTGTGATTTAAATGTTACCTCCACTTTGCAGAACTTCAAGCTAAAACGCAGAGATAGGTATTTAAGTAAAGGACCCCAAATACTCAGGCTGGTAAGTAGAATATGGACTTGAATTCCACGTTTAGCATCCCTGGCTCCTCCATGCGACACGCCTCCCCCGACACACATCCAAGCTGTTATATTTGCTGTTTACCAATGTCTTGGGAATTTCATGCTTGATTTTGTTTTTAATAGCACAATGCATTAGATAGAGGATCTTGCCCCAATTCTTTGAGTTATAGTCTAGGGAATTAATTACTATTTTAGATTGTGTGTTGAAGAGCACACTCCAGGATGCAGAATGCTAACTCAGCAGAATCTTCTAAAATAAAAATGACAAAACAGCATCCAGAACTAAGGTGTCCTATGTCAGCCAAAAATAAGCCCTCTCCCCTCAGCCCCAAAGGAAACAAAAGGAAACTGCGGTCTCATTCTAACTCAGAGGATCTTTGCAGTACCTCATGGAGGGATGGTACTTCATGTTGGAGGCAGACACCACTGGCCGGCTACTGAGTGCCTGCTATGTGCCAGGCATGGGGCCAGGCACCTTATGACTGCCCAGTGAGGAATTAAAAGAAAACAACAAAATAATCAACCGCTATGAGGTTGGGGTATAATCCCTCTGTTTTACAATGAGGAAACTGAATCTTCACACCCGGCTAATGGGTTTACTTGTCCTTCCCCTAAAGCTCGTAAGTTCCCAAACCCAGCAAAGTGCAAGGAAACAAATGTGCAGTCAGCCCAGGACAGAATGAGCAGAAGCCATGGGGCCAGCTTCCCTCCACTAGCTCCTCAGCCGAACAAATGCTCCCAGCTTCCTGCTTGAAGGGCCACAACAGGTGGCTGGCCCCGGCTGACTTCATCACTCAGGCAGCGTTCCACCTTAGTCTCCCAGGCCAGCCCGCGCTCATGGGGGATGTTTCACATACCCCTTCCCGGTCACCCTCATTTGCAGAGGTTTTCTCCCTGTGTATTTTGTCATTTTGTTGAGAGATGGGGGAGGGGCTCCTTTTGGGATCACTTGAGTAAAAATACCCCTCATTTTCGGTTCTCTCTGAGATGGGAAAAGGCAGGGAGTATAGGACTGAGTATGGAGTTCTTTATAGGAGTGCTTGAACTTGAACTTGACTTTAGGTGCACCAGGAGAAGGAGGGAAGACAAAAATGAGAAGGGGGAGCAGAAAGATGTAAAAAGGAGATCTCAGGCTAGCTTTCTGCATCACCTATTGATGACTTGAATCTATCAGTATAAATACATAGTCTCACACATTAGAGGCAGGCATATAGGTTTTAAAAATCTGGATTGTTTATACAGGTGCAGAACAAAGTCTTTCTTTAGAAAAGATTAATGGTGGGGAAAGTGCTAGATTTTCTCTAAACAGTCACAAAAAACCTAAACCCAGCCTCAACGCTAATCAGGTCATGGCCAGTTTCTTTTTCTTAAGGAACTGACTGACCCCAACAGTTCATGCTTATTTCTTTTTCATAGCCTTTTCCTTCTCTTTTTCTTTTATGTTCTTTTCTTTGGATGCTCTATTTTTCCTTCTTTCCATTCTTTTTCCTTCCTCTGTATCTCTCTTCTTTTTCCCCTCCCTCCCTCTGTTCTCCTTCAGGAAAGACAGGTCTCTTCATTATTTTCTTTTATCTTTCCTTTCCTTTCTTTTTAGTTATATTTTCATTCTTTTACTCTTTTTTCAAGGTGCAGACTCCCGACAAAGATTAGTATATCATCAAATACATTTCATATTAGTATATAACTGTAGTTTGCTTTAAACATGTTTGCAATATCTGACATTTGTCACCTCTTTACACTTTGAACATGCTTTTACTTTTCCTTCTCTCTCAATGCAACAGCCCATGAGCTGAACTGTACACGTATACTTATCTCTTCTGAGAGCTTGGCTGTTTGAATTGTTTTGGCAAGTTACCATACATTGCAAATGAATAAGAAAGGTTTTAGTTTTGTATTTTTTTAAAGCATATTGAAAACAATTCCTATCTGTCCACGCATTGCAAGCTTTTAGATTTGTAGCATGAATATACAGTTGTTTATGGTATCCATTAATGGCCTTGAAGTTCTTTAAGATGTGCTTTTTAAGTATGCAGTAGGGAGTGGGTGGGCTTAAAGTTACACTACAAAATAAACATTAATACATTTAATAATGTCTTGCAATCCTGGTCTTCCTGCTTATTGGCTGTATGACCTTTGGCAATTTACTTTTTCTGAGGCCCAGATTCCTAATCTATAAAATGAGTTATCTGCCTCTTAAGGAAGAAGATGTATGTATATAAGCAATTGCTTGGGCCAGAGCCCCATATGTAGAAGAAGATTGATAAATGCCAATTATTTTTATTACTGTGAATTGTTTCTCCCAACATCACACAGCTAAGTATCAGATTGGGAACTGACCCAGATTTGTGCCGCAGGACTTGTTCTGGGTTTTGGATGGCAACCAGGATGCTTCATTTGCCTTAACTGCACACGTCTACAGTTTGAAGGACATAAGCCCATTGCCTGACATTTCCCAAAGGTCTTATAAGAGACCTCACTGAGCGAAAATGGATAGGCCTGCATTAGAAACCTTTTCTTTCTCCAAGTTCTCTTACTATAAAGTCAGAGCACTTCTCCAATCCTCACTTTCCCTATTTGAAAAGTGGGATAAAATTCCAAAATCAGGGCTAATGAAAAGATTAAATGAGATTGCAGCATCTGTGAAAGCACACTCAGATGTAACACAGAAAAGGCACTTAATATGATAAAATATTTAAAAATGCAATATTTAAATATTTGAAATATTTTATAATATTAAAAATACCCACAATTCAGAATTTCTAAAAAAAGAAAAAAAAAGAATGAGGTGGGCTAATAATTACAGACCATGGAAAGTAAGCCATTTCTGGCTACTGCCCCTTCAGACTCTGCTGTAAGTACTAATTGAGGAAGTCTGAAGCTGGGTAGGTCAGGTGGGTTTAGGGTTTAGGAAGAGCAGGGGTTTCATCCACCTTCTGTGAATACCAAGCCAAAACATTACTAAGTAAATGCTTAAGATATGGTTATTGTGGGAATGCATTTGAACAGATAGAGCCCTCCCCATGTGACTTTCCTGGTGGTAGCTAACTAAAGCTTCCTGATACCCTGAACTATCTGGTTGGCTGAAGAAACTGTCCATACCTTTGATGTAGAAAAATAAAGCGTGTCCAGCTGGCCAAGGTGGGACCCACTAGCCACATAAAGCTACAAGAACTTGAAATGTGGCTAGTGATGTACAGCAGTGTAAAATATGCACCAGATATTGGAGACAGTGTGAATAAGAGAATATCAAATATCTCATTAGTAAAATGAGATAGGTTTTTAAAATCGTATCAAAAAAATGATAGCATTTCGGCTATACTGGGTTAAAAGAAATGTTATTAAAACTAATTTCAGCCATTTCTTTCTGTTTTTATAATGCAGCTACTAAAAAATTTGGAATTACCTGTGTAGATCACATTATTTTCTTTTGGAAACTGTAGGGATTCATTTTGCAACTATATACTGTCTACTGTTTGCCGTGGCCCGTGTCAGTGAGACCAACTCCCCTCAGAAGACACACTCTGAGGGAAAGAGCATGGTAAAGTGGGGAGCACAGGTGACAGTAGGTACCTTCTCCCATCTTCCCGGCACCTCGCCGCGTGTACTCAACCTCGGCTCACCCACCCAACCCTAGAACACGCTGAGAAACGCTTCCGGTTGGGATTTCTGCCCCTCTTTGTAAGGGAAGCCTTAGCCCTGGAGAAGCGTTGATTTGATTCCTCACCCTGGGGACGTCACCCTGAGCTGCATGGCCTAGTTCATCAGTCCCTGGAACCAGCAGAACTTAAGGAGAAGGACGCCTAGACCCGGGAGGCGAAGGATCAGGTAATAGCGTGCGCGAGTCACGTGCTGGGCAGATCACGTGGCATGTGGGTCACGTGGCGGGGGGGGTGGTGTCACTTGGAGGCAGGGGAGGTCACCCTTACGCCAGGCCCTGGCCTGCCTTTCTTCTCTTGCACGAAGCCAGGGGCCCAGCTCCAGGGCCTCCGCAGCCTTTGTCCCGGGTCGTCCAGGATGTCCCCACACTCCCAACCCTGGAAGGAAAGGAGCCCCTGGCAGTTGGACGCGGCCGGCTCCGCGGTCGGCGCCTGTGGGAACACTCGGAATGGATGGCAGTAGTTCTCTGTTACCCTCCACACGACCAGTCCTGCACTGCTGGTTTATATATCCAAAAGTTGCGGCAAGCGTTTTGCCTCGTTGGAGCCCCAGGAGACCTTAGCGTGTAGAGAGGCCACGGCCTGGACACATCCGGTTTGTGGACGCTCAGGGTTGAAAAGTCTGGGTTAAGAATGAAAAAAGGGGGTGGGGGAAGTGATAAGATTCAGAGGCCAGATTTTCTCTGCCAGTCAGGAGGGAAGAAAAAAAAAATCCTCATGGATTGTTTTGATAAGTAAAAATGCAAGGGGGGTTGGGAAAAGTTTTGTTTTGTTTTGTTTTTAAAGCAGTATCTGTGGTTTCTAGGTAGCCGATACCGAAGTATACTCTTCTGCCAATGGAACGCTGTGTATCTCCTGCAAAGGACTTTGGCTACTCCATTGGCAGAGTTAAAGCACACCAGCTCCCGGAGAAAAAGCCCTGTGATGAAGGCCTCCAAAGGAGGAGGCCTATTTGCAGACTCCCTGGGCCTCACTGGTTTGGAACATTCTGAAGGGCAAACTAGTTAAAAAAAAAAAAAAAAAAAATCCCTTGAGATAGCCGTTCACTTTTAAGCAGAAGCTAAGAAACGTCTGCGCCAGATTTTTCTTTTAGCGTTTATTGGCGGTTCATTGGAAGTGTGAAAATATTCCATTACCAAAACATCCCTTGAAGTGTAGCACATAGCTCCGGTCTCCAGTATGTGGTCCCAAGCCTTGTTAATTGTGGAGTTCGCCTAGGAGAGAATAACATCCTGCCATGTGGCTTGTACTGGAAAGAGCCCCTCTTCGCTGTGGACATTAGAAGATTCTGCATCCATCAGCGGAGTGGCCTTGGGCTGCTTGCTCACCTTATCGGAGCTGTTTCTCCCCGTATAGCCCACCTCGCAGAGACTGCCCAGTGTTCAGGCGCCCCTGGAAATGGCATAACATTATTCAAGGTTAGTTATTATGTTCTTTTCCCCATCCTCGTTCTCTCGGGCAGCACATATATTGTTTCCATGTTCTCTCCTAGCCTCCCATTTTTTTTGTACACCCTATCCCAATAGAGTCATTGCCCTACTCAGAGCTGCTTTCATTTTAGTAACCCTCCCACCTTCCACTCCCATCACCGCTCCTGGTGCCTCATCCCTTGTAGAACACCCAAGTGAAAACTAAATGCCTCCTGGCGCCAGAAGGAAGTTCTCATGTAATAGATACTTGTGGTGTCAGAGAGCAGGGATTCTGTACACTTTGTCAACCAGACCCTTAACTTAATCAACTCTTCCGTAAAAGAGGGGCCTCGCTTATTTACATACAAACTCTGTTTCCCTAAGCCCCAAGCCCCTCTGACCTCCAATTCTAAAATAGGCTCTCATAGATGATCAGAGAACAGGGAGGTGTTTTAGGAAATGTGCCCTCTTTTTCTTAATCTCTCCCCACCATCCCCCACACCAAGGTTGGCTTATTTGTGCTGCTCTGCCCAATTAGCAAGGATAATGAGCCAATTAGCTTGCAGGGGAAAAACCCACCCTGCTACATTCTTCTTTAGGTTTGATTCTCAAGCAGCACTCCCTAAAGATGTTGAAAAGAGAACCATGTCAGGTACCCTCCTGCCTTGTTTCATCACCCTGCCCCCATTCCTTCCTAGATTGCTACATTCAGGCAACTTCCTTTAGGGAAGACAGAATTAAAAGGAGAATGAAAGGCTAAACTGTAAACCCGGTGGAGGCAGAGACCATCTTGTTCATCTGGACATCCCCAATGTCAAGCAGCTTTGGAAGGGCACTACCTAAACATGTGATGGTTGAGAACCTCCACAAACACGTGAACACAGTTTAACTTTCACCCATAATTTATGGGAGGGGCACACTTCATCTAACCAACTCAGTTTATTCCTATGTACTTTACCCTACTATCAACACTTGCAGAAAGCCAATTACATTTCTCATTAACTGAGTGAACTTCTAAGTAATATTTCCTGTTTTCCTTATGCATCTATCTACTTTTCATATATTATACTTGCCACAACCCCAGGGTTAATTCTAAATAACTGAAGAATTTGATTTATTATAAACATTCCAGCCACAAGATTTCTTCTTATAAAAATGCCATCTAGCTTTAAATACCATTTGTAACTTTTATTCCCGATTGAAAAAAAAAAAACTCGGAATTTTTATAAACTTTCAGGGGATCACAGACCTTTGAAACCTCAGATTAAACTTTTTATCATAGACTAAGGAGAGAATGGAGCCCTTTAAAGTTGAATGGGTGAACAGAGAAGGAGGATTCACAGAAAGAAGGATGGTAATCCGAGAAGTGAGAAGAAAAGCAAAAGAAAATAACATCGCTGAAAAGCAGGGGAGGAGTTTCACGACAGAATGGATGGGGATTCCTAGTTGAGATGGTATGGTAAGATCACATTTCGAAGTTTCCCTTGTGCTCCAAACTCCTAGTCGTAAGAGTTAAGACATAAAACATAGGGATGCGTGGGTAGTTCAGTCGGTTAGGTGTCTGCCCTCGGCTCGGGTCATGATCCCAGAGTCCTGGGATTGAGTCCCACATCGGACTTTCTGCCCAGTGAGGAGTCTGCTGCTCCCTCTGCTTGTGCTCTGACAAAAAAATAAATAAAATATTTTTTAAAAGATACAAAAAGTAGAAGACTAGAAAGACATAGCCATGTTCAAAAGCAAGACCAATCAACACCTGTGTGGGCCAGGACTGGAACAGAAACTGGAATGTTGATTGGCGTTGAAGCTCCCAGCAGTTTTTCGGAGTCTCCTCCAGGCAGGAGCATCCCAGAGCTGAGTACCTCTGCAGATAAGAGGAAAATAACTGTGCCATGTGAGGCAGGAGACTATCCTGGGTCTCTACTTAAATTAGGTTGCTGGAGCACGGTTCCATCTTGGTGGGTGCAGCCTCTAAGGAGGCAAAGGGAAGCAGGCCCAACCAGCATGTTGGCTCTCTGACTAGGTCATTTTCAGTTGTTTTTGTGTCTTAATTATGGGTCACACTTTTCTGCTTCTTCACATGCCTGGTAACTTTAGTTTGGATGCCAGACATTGTCCATTTTCCCTGTTGGGTGCTGGATATCTTTGTATTCCCATGAAGACTGTCCATCTTTGTTCTGGGATTCAGTTAAATTAACTTGGAAATGGTGTAATCCTTTTTGGGCTTTCTTTTGAGACCGGTAAAAGGAAGCAGAGCAGTGCTCATCCTAGGGCTAATCACTCCCCCTACTGGGGCAGGAATTTTATGAGCACTCAACCCAATGCCCTGTGAATCTTGATATTTTCCAGTCCAGCTGGAGCAGGTCTTGTTCCTGGCCCTATGTGTGTACCTGGCACTTCTCCCTTTACTCTTTTTTGGTGGTTCTTCCTTCAGCCTCTGGTTGTTTCTTCATATGCTCTTGCCGATCAGCTGACTCCTCCAGGGGTACCCTCTGCAGGTCTCGAAATTCTCTCCCTGGGTGACCCCTTCCTCCCTTCCTTCCTTCCTTCCTTCCTTCCTTCCTTCCTTCTTTTCTTTTCTTTCTTTCAAAATTTTATTTATTTACTTGAGAGAGAGTAAGGGAGAAAGAGATCACAAGCAGGGGGGAAGGGTAGAGGGAGAAGCAGACTCCCTGCTAAACAGGGAGCCCAATGTGGGACCTGATCCCAGGACCCGGGGATCATGACCTGAGCCAAAGGCAGTTGTTTAACCTACTGAGCCACCCAGGTGCATGGACCCCTTCTTCCTGGTACTCTGTTCTGTAAATTCAGCTGCCTTGTTCTCTGCAATCCCAGTTCTGTCTTCATTCAGGGACTCTGCCTGGATTCTCCCTTTCTGCTCCTCAGCCTCTAGCCCTCCATCATGGCAATAGCTGGGGCAACCATCACAATTTTAGGGCTTGGTTTATTTGTTTCCCATCTCTTGGGGTCCACTAACCTTCACCACCTTGTACCAATGTTTCGAGAACCTCTATTTCTTGTGCTTTTGTTGTTTTGTGGTTGTTTCCAGTGGAAGGGTGAGTCTTAACTATTTTGGCTACAAGTGGAAGCTTTTGGAGTTACATCTTAGGTGGAAACTATTTTCCTTTTGTTTTTAAGGATGAGAGTTGCTTAAGTATGGTTGTATTTTGAGGAAGAAATTACAGATACTAAAACAATATGAGAAACAGAAGGGAATGGTGATGGGCCAAGTTCCCAGAGGAGGTGGAAAGAATGGGGGCAGAGGTTGGCTTTGAAAAACAAGAAATATGCCCCTCTGCCTAAAATGAGTTGAAAATAATGTGGGATGTGGGGCACCTGGGTGGTGCAGTCAGTTGGGCTTCACCTTGGGTCATGATCTTGGGGTTATGCGATCAAACACTCCATGGGGCTCCATGCTCAGTGCAGGGTCTGCTTGGAACTGTCCCCCGTTCTCCTTCTGCCCCACTACTCCACGCACATGCTCTCTCTCTCTCTCTCTCTCTCTCAAATAAATGAATCTTTTTAAAAAGTCATTTGGTGGGGCATGCCTGGGTGGCTCAGATAGTTAACCATCTGCCTTCAGCTCAGGTCATGTTCCCGGGGGTTTGGGGATCAAGTCCTACATTGGGCTCCCTCCTCAGCAAGGAGCCTGCTTCTTCCTCTGCCTCTGCTTCTCTCTCTTTCTTTGTCTCTCATTAATAAATAAATAAAAATTTTGTAAAAAAATAATGTGGGGTGCGACAGTAGATCAGTAGAAGTTAGTAACGGGAAATTTAAGAGGTTATTTCCTGATGGTCTCCATCTTCTCAGTAGAGTATAAATTCAGGTTATTAACTTCAAATAGATGAGAAGGCATGAGGTATCCAGATGAACAAAAGTGAGTAATGTGAGAAGTAACCATTTTAGAGACCATAAGAAAGCTCTAAGTGTAAGGAAAATGATTTCAAGGGAGTGTAAGGAGCCTTAATGAGGTTGGCTTATGAGCATTTATACCCATTAACAACTGTGAAGTAATCTACATAGTAGTTGATACATAGTGGTTTTCAGTAGAAATAATTGAATCTTGATAACAAGATTGCCTGTTTACATCCTTTGTAACAAGAACTTGCAAGAATCAACCATTAATAGGTTCATTAGGTTTTGATGAGGTAGTGAGGCAATTTAGGAACATGGTGTTTAGGGTAGATACTTATAGACATTTAGATGAAGGTTCTATAGTTGGAGACGCATGGTATGCAAGAGAGAGACAAAATGAAGGTATACTTATAATTTTTTTCCTTTGGGGTTAAGTGAAGAGGGAAGGATTTACAAAAATGCAGTAACACTCTGTTGCACAAGTCTTGAGGGTGTCAATGACAGAGTACAATGCGAAAAAAATCTCACTGGCATGTGATATACAGTTTAAGGGGGGGGGGAAGATGGGGTAGGTCAGATTGGCCCCCCACAACTCTTATTATTCTGCATACATAATTTCAATATCTCTTCACATTTTACAATAAAGGTGTTGAGGTTTAGAGAGGTGAAGTCCCTTCTGAGAATAACAGAGATAGTTGAAGGGGAACTCAGAATTCCAGAACAGGAGCCTAGCACTCTTATCATATTATGCCCATGACGATGAAATTTTATATGTCAGCTTGGCTGTGCCACAATATGCAGATATTTAGTCAAACATTGTTTTAGATGTCTTTGTGAAAGTTTTTGTTTTGTTTTGTTTTGTTTTGTTGGGTGTTTTTTTTTTAGGTGAGCTTAGCATTTAAATAAGTAGATTTTCCTTAAAACAGATTATTCTCTGTATTGTGAGTAGGACTTATCAATCCGATGACTATCTTAATAGAAAAAGACTGACCTTACCAGAGGAATAGTGAGTTCTGCCAGGAGATTGCCTTCAGACTTGAACTCCACTTCTTCCCTCTATCTCTAGCCTGCTAGCCTACATTGCATAAACTGCTTTTGGATAAAGAATGCTAATCCTAGAAAATTTAGTAAGCAGAATAATATGCTAGACACTCTGTGCTTAAATTTGGAATATTTAAATTATGAAGAAATAGTGAATCTCATAGTTCCTGAAATTTAGTCCTTACTTTAGATGTCATGGAAAAATTAGTCTAGCCAGGGAGGAAAATGTTCCAAGTAACTATAAAATATCAACACATTGACTTGATATTTGCTTTTAATATTAGGCAACTTGGTTGAAAAATATAAATTTTAATTGGAAATTTTTCTCACATTGCTTGGATGATTATAACCACTGAATATTTTCTTTTAATAGAATTATAATTCTCATACCACAAAATTCAGTCTTTACAAATGTCCAATTCCATGATTTTTAGTACATTCACAAAGTTGTGCAAACATTACCATTATGTATTTACCAGCCATTTTTATCATCCCTAAATGAAATCCTGGAACAATTAGAAGTCACTCCCTACATTCTGGAAGTCACTAATCTTTCTGTCTCTGTTTATTTGCTTATTCTTGACATTATTACATAAATGGAATCATCTAATTGCATTTATAAGCCATGCAAATTATAAACCACACATATTTGTGGCCTGGTTTATTTCACTAAGTATGATGTTTTTCAAGGTTTATCCATGTTTAACATATAATAGTATTTCATTTTTATATGGCTAGATAATATTCCATTGTCTTTACATACCAAACTTTGTTCATCCATTCATCAATGGATGGACATTTGGTTTGTTTCCATTTTTTGGCTATTAGGAATAATGATCCTATGAATGTTTGTGTAGAAGGTTTTGTATGAACATGGTTTCAAGTGTCTTGGGTATATATTGCAGAGTGGAAATGCTGAGTCATACAGTAAGTCTATATTTAACTTTTTGAGAATCTATCATATTGTATTCCAAAGCAGCTATACCATTTTATATTTACAGAAGCAATATAGAAAGTTTCCAATTTCTCATCCTCACCAATACATTTTACTGGTTTTTGTTTTGATTATATTCATCCTAGTGGTTGTGAAGTGATGTCTCATTGTGGTTTTGATTTGCATTTCCCTAATGACTAGTGATGTTCAGCATCTTCTTATGTACTTGTTGGCCATCCATGTGTCTTCTTTGGAGAAATAACTGTTTGAGTTCTTTGTCCATTTTTAAATCAGATTGTTGGTCTTCTTACTGAATTATAAGTTTACTTTATTTATTTTGGATAAATATATGATTTGGAAATATTTTCTCCAATTCTGTGGGTTGTTTTTTCATGTGATAGTATCCTTTAAAGCACAAGAGTTTCTAACTTTGACAAAGTCTAGTTATCTTTTTTTTCTTTGTGAGGCTTTGAGTATCATGTCTAAGAAATGTTTGTCTAATCTGTGGTTACAAAGATTTACCTCTGGATTTTATCCGAAGTGTTTTATAGTTTTAGATTTTACATGGTTGATTTTCAGTTATTTTTGTGTGTGGTGTGAGGTAAGGATTTAACTACTACTGCTACTTCTTCTTCCTCTTCCTTTTCTTCTTCTTCTTCCTCCTCTCCTCCTCCTCCTTCTTCCTCTTCTTCTCCTTCTTCTTCTTCTTCTTCTTTCTTCTTTCTTCTTCTTCCTCCCCCTCCTCCTCCTCTTCTTTTTCTTCTTCTTCTTCTTCATGTGGATATCCACTTATCCCAGCATCATTTGTTGAAAAAAACAGTTCTTTCCCCTATTGAATTCATATGTGAAATTTAAGAAGCAAAACAGATGGACATAGGGGGAAAAAAAGAGAGAGAGGGAAACCCGAAAACAGACTCTCAATTATACAGAACAAACCGAGGGTTGCTGGAGAGGAGGAAGGCAGAGGGATGGGTTAAATGGGTGATGGTTATTGAGAAACACTTGTGACGAGCACTGGGTGGTGTGTGTAAGTGATGAATCACTGAATTCTATACCTGAAACTAATATTACACTGTATGTAAACTGAGGTTTAAATAAAAACTTGGGGAAAACGGAAGGGCATATCTATTCCTAGTTTGTCTAATGTTTCATCCTGAAGTAGTGTTGGATTTTGCAAAATGCTTTTTATGCAGCTATCGAGATGATTGGTGGTTTTATCCTTTATTCTATTGAAAATTTATATATTACATTAACTGACCTTGGGATATTAAGCCAACCTTACATTGTTGGAATAAATCCAAGTTGGTCATGATGCATTATCCTTTTTTATATGTTGCTGGATTTGGTTTGCTGTATTTTACTAAGGATATTTGTGTATTCATAAGAGATATTTTTCTTTGTTATACTTTCTGGTTTTGGTATCAGGATAATACTGGCATCACAGAATGAGTTAGGAAGTATTCTCTCCTCTTCTATGTTTTGAGAGTTTGTGAAGGATTATTGTTAATTATTCTTTAAATGTTTAACAGAATTCATCAGTGAATTCATTGGCTTTTCTCTCTCGAAAATATTTTGACTACTAATTCAGTCTCTTGTTACAGATCTATTCAGAAATTTTATTTCTTCTTTTATTTTAAAGACCTTTTTCATTTATTCATTTGAGAGAGACAGAGAGAGAGAGAGAGAGCAGGGGGAGAGGCAGAAGCAGACTCCCTGCTGAGCTGGGAGCCCGACGTGGGGCTTGATCCCAGGACCTTGAGATCTTGGCCCAAGCCAAAGACAGATGCTTAACTGACTGAGCCACCCAGGTGCCCCTAAAATTTTATTTCTTCTTGAGGCAGTTTGATAGTCTGTGTCTTTATCTGAATTTGTTTATCTAGATTACCTAATTTGTTGGCATACAGTTGTCCATAGCATTCCCTTTTAATTCCTTTTTTATCATGTTATAAAGTTAGTAGTATTGTTCCCTCTTTAATTCCTGATTTGAGTAACTTGAGTGTTGTCCCTTCTTTTTCAGTCATTCTAGATAAATGTTTAATTTTGTTGATCTTTTCAAAGCACCAAGTTTTTATTTTGTTGACTATTTTTTATTTCATTTTATTTATTTCCACATTAATCATTGTTTTCTTCCTTCTGCTTGTATTTAGTATAGTTTATTCTTTTTTTAGTTTCTTAAGGTGGAAGGTTATATTATTGGTTTGAAGTTTTTTTTTTTTTTTCTTTTTCCTAATATAGGCATTTATAGGCATGGTAGATAATTTTATGTATCAGTTTGAACTTAAGGATTCCCAGATAGCTGGGAAAACATTTTTTTCTGGTCATGTCTGGGAAGGTATCTCCAGGTTAGTATTTGAATCAGTAGTCTGCATAAAAAATATTTCCTTCACCAACCTGGGCAGGCATCACCCAATCCTTTGAGTGAATAGAGAACAAAAAGGTATAGGGGCAGATTCACTTTCTCTGCTTGAGTTGAGGTATCTGTCTTCTCTTGCTTTTGTACATGAGCTGGCCTCTATCTTAGGTCTTCAGACTCAGGCTGAATTATAACACTAGCTTTTCTGATTCTCCATCTTGCAGATGTCAGATCCGGGAACTTTTTAGCCTCTGTAATCCTGTGAGCCATTTCCTGTAATAAATCTCCTCCTATATATATCCTATTGGCTTTGTTCCTCTGGAGGACCCTGATTAATACAACAGATATAAATTTCCTTCAAGCACTGTTGTTAGTTGTATACCTTAAGTTTTGGTTTGTTGTGTCTTCAGTTTTTTTTTTTATAGGTATTTATTTATTATGTGTTATGTGTATGACATCATATGTAAGTATAACATTTTCTAATTTCCTTTGTGATTCTTCTTTTACTCTTCTTTTTTTAAGATTTTATTTATTTATTTATTTGACAGACAGAGATCACAAGTAGGCAGAGAGGCAGGCAAAGAGAGAGAGGAGGAAGTGGGCTCCTTGCTGAGCAGAGAACCCGATATGGGGCTCGATCCCAGGACCCTTAGATCATGACCCAAGCTGAAGGCAGAGGCTTAACCCACTGAGCAATACAGGCACCCCTTCTTTTACTCTTTTTAAAGGTGTGTATTGCTTAGTTTCTAAATATTTTTGAATTATCAAATGTCCTTCTATTCCTGGAGAGACAATTTCTATTATTTCAATCCTTTTAAGTTTATTGAGACTTCTTTTATGATGTAACCTATGTTCTATACTGGAGAATGTTCCGTGTGCACTTGAGAAGACTGTGTATTCTGTTATTGTTGTATGCAGAGTTCTATAGATGTCTGTGAAGTCTGTGATATTTATAGTATTGTTCAAGTATTCTATTTTTTTGGTTGATTTTCTTTCTAGTCCTATTATTAGAAATGAGATATTGAAGTTCCAATTATTATTGTTAAATATGCTAACTACTGCTTTAATTCTTAGAGTTTCTGCTTCATGTATTTTGTGACTCTGTTTTAGATTATTTCTTTTGGTTGCTCAAATCTGTTGAAATTACTGTAGTTAATTTTTCATTTTAATTTATGTATTTTTCAATTCCAGAATATCCTTTGCTTTCTTTTTATAATTTCTGTTCCTATTGACATTCTTTATTTGGTGAGACATCATTCTCATATTTTCTTTGGCCTTTAGCTAAAGTTTTTTGCACATATTTAAAATAGTTAATATGGGCTCCTGGGTGGCTCACTGTGCTAAGCCTCTGCCTTTGGCTCAGGTCATGATATCAGGGTCCTGCGATCAAGTCCTGCATCGGGCTCTCTGCTCAGTGGAGAGTCTGCTTTCCCCTCTCTCTCTGCCTGCCTCTTTGCCTACTTGTGATTTCTCCCTCTGTGTGTCAAACAAATAAATAAAATCTTTAAAAAATAGTTAATGTAAGGGATATGTCTAGTAAATCCAATATCTGGACTTCCTTAGGAATAGTTTCCTACTGGTAGATTTTTCCTCTCCTTGTATGGGCCATAATTTATTGCTTCTCTGCATGCCTCATAATCTTGATGACAGTGATGATGATTTTTAGTTTCAGGGGTAGTATTTAGTGATCATCAATTGCATATAACATTCAGTGCTCATTACATCAAGTGCTCTCCTTAATGCCTATCACCCCATTACCCTATCCCTGCCCCATTCCCCTCAAGCAGCCCTCAGTTTGTTCCCTGTAGTTAAGAGTTTGTTATGGTTTGTCTCACTCCATGTTTTTATCTTATGTTTTCTTCCTTTCCCCTATGTTCATCAGTTTCATTTCTTAAGTTCCACATATGAGTGAAATCATACAGCATTTTTCTTTCTCTGACTGACTTATTCACTCTACTTCTGTCCCATGTTGTTGCAAATGACAAGATTTCATTATTTTTGGTGGCTGAGTAATATCTCATTGTATATATATATATGCCACATCTTCTTTATCCGTTCATCACTTCATGGACATTTGGGCTCTTCCTATGTTTTGGTTATTGTGGACATTGCTGCTGTAAACATTGGTGTTCATGTACCCTTCAAATCACTGTTTTTGTATCTTTTGGATAAATGCCTACTAGTATCATTGCTTGGTCATAGGGTAGTTCTGTTTTAGCCTTATTTGTATGAAAACAGAAAAGACCCCAAATAGGAAAAGCAATCTTGAAAAAGAAAACCAAAGCTGGAGGCATCACAATTCCAGACTTCAAGCTGTATTACAAAGCTGTAATCACCAAGACAGTATGGTACTGGCACAAAAACAGACACATAGATCAATGGAACAAAATAGAGAACTCAGAAATGGACTCTTAATTCTATGGTCAACTTGTCTTTGACAAATCAGGAATATCCAACATAAAAACAGTCTCCTCAACAAATGGTGTTGGGAAAACTGTACAACAACATGCAAAGAATGAAATTGGTCCACTTTATTACATAATCCACAAAAATAAATTCAAAATGGATGCAAGACCTAAATTTGAGAAAGGAATTCATCAAAACCCTAGAGGAGAACACAAGCATCAACCTCTTCAGCCTCGGCTGGAGCAACTTTTTACTAGACACATCTCCAGAGGAAAGGGAAACAAAAGCAAAAATGAACTATTGGGACTTCATCAAAATAAAAAAGCCTCTATGCAGCAAAGGAAATGATCAATAAAACTAAAAGGCAATCTACAGAATGGGAGAAAATAATTGTAAAGGACATATCAGTTAAAGGGCTAGTACTCAAAGTCTGTAAAGAACTTATCAAACTCAACACCCCAAAAACAGAAAGTCCAGTCAAGAAATGGGCAGAAGACATGAACAGACATTTCTCCAAAGAGGACATAGAACTGGCTAACAGACGCATGAAAAAATGCTCATCACTCATCATCAGGGAAATACAAATTAAAACCACAATGAGATACCACCTCACACCAGTTAGAATGGCTAAAATTAACAACTCAGGAAACAACAGATGTTGACAAGGATGTGGAGAAAAGGGAACTCTCTACACTGTTGGTGGGATTGCAAACTGGTGCTGCCTCATAATTTTTTGCAAGCAAGTGAAAGTTTAAAATAATACAACGTGGCAATTCTGGAAATCAAATTCTTCCTCCTTGCCAGGTTTCACTGTTGTTATGTCGTTTTTGTCTATTTAGTGACCTTTCTGTACCAGTTCTGTGCACTCATGTGTGACCACCTAAGTTTACACTTGGTTAGCAGAGTGGCCCACTAATAGTTGAACAGAGATTTACTTAAATGCTTGAACCATTAACTCTCCCCGTCTTTGCTGGGGGGCTTTCTCTGTGTGTTGGGAAACTATTTCAATGCTTAGTCAGATAATTTACAGTTTTGCCTTGGCCTTCACTTTCTGCTTGCACAGAACCTCCAGGTCAGCTAGAGGTGAGAGTTTAGGCCTTTCAGATCTTTCCTAATCATGTGCACAGTTTGGGAATGTGCACAGACCTATCTGTGTTTGTGAGTTTTTTAATTCCCAGAAACAGCTCAGAGCTTTTCAAAGCCCCTGTGAAATTCTCATTCCCCAGATTTTCCCTTTTAAATTTTTGATTAGCCTATTATTTCCCCCCACTCCTATTTACTACTTTAGGTTCAGAGTTAAACAATTGCCTATAATTGTTTTTGACAATGTGCGTGGGGAAGAGACTTTTTGCACCAAGTGACCTCTGAGTCAGGTTAAATAAAGATATCTTTTCATTGAAGAGGCTGTCTTTATTCCATTGGACATTCTTTCTTGCTTTGTCGAAGATTAGTTGACCATAGAGTTGAGAGTCTATTTCTGGGCTCTCTATTCTGTTCCATTGATCTATGGGTCTGTTTTTGTGCCAGTACCATGCTGTCTTGGTGATGACAGCTTTGTAATAGAGCTTGAAGTCCGGGATTGTGATGCCACCAACGTTGGCTTTCTTTTTCAATATCCCTTTAGCTATTCGAGGTCTTTTCTGGTTCCATATAAATTTTAGAATTATTTGTTCCATTTCTTTGAAAAAGATGGATGGTACTTTGATAGGAATTGCATTAAATGTGTAGATTGCTTTAGGTAGCATAGACATTTTCACAATATTTATTCTTCCAATCCAGGAGCATGGAACATTTTTCCATTTCTTTGTGTCTTCCTCAATTTCTTTCATGAGTACTTTATAGTTTTCTGAGTATAGATTCTGTGTCTCTTTGGTTAGGTTTATTCCTAGGTATCTTATGGTTTTGGGTGCAATTGTAAATGGGATTGACTCCTTAATTTCCCTTTCTTCTGTCTTGCTGTTGGTGTAGAGAAATGCAACTGATTTTTGTGCATTGATTTTATATCCTGACACTTTACTGAATTCCTGTATAAGTTCTAGCAGTTTTGGAGTGGAGTCTTTTGGGTTTTCCACATATAGTATCATATCATCTGCAAAGAGTGATAATTTGACTTCTTCTTTGCAGATTTGGATGCCTTTAATTTCCTTTTGTTGTCTGATTGCTGAGGCTAGGACCTCTAGTACTATGTTGAATAGCAGTGGTGATAATGGACATCCCTGCCGTGTTCCTGACCTTAGCGGAAAAGCTTTCAGTTTTTCTCCATTGAGAATGGTATTTGCGGTGGGTTTTTCATAGATGGCTTTGATGATATTGAGGTATGTGCCCTCTATCCCTACACTTTGAAGAGTTTTGATCAGGAAGGGATGTTGTACTTTGTCAAATGCTTTTTCAGCATCTATTGAGAGTATCATATGGTTCTTGTTCTTACTTTTATTGATGTGTTGTATCACATTGACTGATTTGCGGATGTTGAACCAACCTTGCAGCCCTGGAATAAATCCCACTTGGTCGTGGTGAATAATCTTTTTAATGTACTGTTGAATCCTATTGGCTAGTATTTTGTTGAGTATTTTCGCATCTGTGTTCATCAAGGATATTGGTCTATAGCTCTCTTTTTTGGTGGGATCCTTGTCTGGTTTTGGGATCAAGGTGATGCTGGCCTCATAAAATGGTGCTGGGAAAATTGGACAGCCACATGCATAAAAATGAAATTGGACCATTTCCTTACACCACACACAAAAATAGACTCAAAATGGATGAAGGACCTCAATGTACGAAAGGAATCCATCAAAATCCTTGAGGAGAACACAGGCAGCAACCTCTTTGACCTCAGCCGCAGCAACATCTTCCTAGGAACAACGCCAAAGGCAAGGGAAGCAAGGGCAAAAATGAACTATTGGGATTTCATCAAGATCAAAAGCTTTTGCACAGCAAAGGAAACAGTTCACAAAATCAAAAGACAACTGACAGAATGGGAGAAGATATTTGCAAACGACATATCAGATAAAGGACTAGTGTCCAGAACCTATAAAGAACTTAGCAAACTCAACACCCAAAGAACAAATAATCCAATCAAGAAATGGGCAGAGGACATGAGCAGACATTTCTGCAAAGAAGACATCCAGATGGCCAACAGACACATGAAAAAGTGCTCCATATCACTTGGCATCAGGGAAATACAAATCAAAACCACAATGAGATATCACCTCACACCAGTCAGAATGGCTAAAATCAACAAGTCAGGAAATGACAGATGCTGGCGAGGATGCGGAGAAAGGGGAACCCTCCTACACTGTTGGTGGTAATGCAAGCTGGTGCAACCTCTCTGGAAAACAGCATGGAGGTTCCTCAAAATGTTGAAAATAGAACTGCCCTATGACCCAGCAATTGCACTATTGGGCATTTACCCTAAAGATACAAACGTAGTGATCCAAAGGGGCACGTGTACTCGAATGTTTATAGCAGCAATGTCCACAATAGCCAAACTATGGAAAGAACCTAGATGTCCATCAACAGATGAATGGATCAAGAAGATGTGGTATATATACACAATGGAATACTATGCAGCCATCAAAAGAAATGAAATTTTGCCATTTGCGACGACATGGATGGAACTAGAGCGTATCATGCTTAGCGAAATAAGTCAAGCGGAGAAAGACAACTATCATATGATCTCCCTGATATGAGGAAGTGGTGATGCAACATGGGGGCTTAAGTGGGTACGAGAAGAATCAATGAAACAAGATGGGATTGGGAGGGAGACAAACCATAAGTGACTCTTAATCTCACAAAACAAACTGAGGGTTGCTGGGGGGAGGGGGTTTGGGAGAAGGGGGTGGTATTATGGACATTGGGGAGGGTATGTGTTTTGGTGAGTGCTGTGAAGTGTGTAAACCTGGTGATTCACAGACCTGTACCCCTGGGGATAAAAATATATGTTCATAAAAAATAAAACATTATATTTAAAAAAAAAAAGATATCTTTTCAGTTAGGGTCTTCCAGGAGCTAACAGGTCAAATAATGACAGTTCTCTCACAATGAAGCTTTAAAGGAGCCCCACCACATTTTTCTTCCCACAGGAGTTTTCACTGTGGTATTGAGCTGTCCATTTTCAAGGCTACTGTAGAATTAGAGAGGAGGTATGGGAATAGGACAAATTAACGTGGCACAAATCACACTATTCTTACCACGATTCAGCGGTTTTTCTTTAAAAACTACTACCAAGTTGTCGCAAATGGCAAGATTTCATTTCTTTTGATGGCTGCATAGTATTCCATTGTGTATATATACCATGGATGGAACTAGAGCGTATCATGCTTAGCTAAATAAGTCAAGCAGTGAAAGACAACTATCATATGATCTCCCTGATATGAGGAAGTGGTGATGCAACATGGGGGCTTAAGTGGGTAGGAGAAGAATCAATGAAACAAGATGGGATTGGGAGGGAGACAAACCATAAGTGACTCTTAATCTCACAAAACAAACTGAGGGTTGCTGGGGGGAGGGGGTTTGGGAGAAGGGGGTGGGATTATGGACATTGGGGAGGGTATGTGCTTTGGTGAGTGCTGTGAAGTGTGTAAACCTGGTGATTCACAGACCTGTACCCCTGGGGATAAAAATATATGTTTATAAAATAAAAAATTCAAAAAAAAAAAAAACTACTACCAAGCTTGCTGCGAGCCTTTGGTTAATTTCTAGTATTCCGAAAATATTGACTCTGACAATTTTGGTGAGTTTTCTCATTGCTTTTATGGAGGGGAGAATTTTTGAAGGTCCTTAATTTGTCATTTTTGCTGACATTATCCCCTTTCCCACTGAATTTTAATATGTATTATGTATATCATTAGATCCAATTACAAGTTCAATAAATTAAGCACCAGTTCTCCTGTTCATATGTAAGAAGGAGAATGTTAATAGGTACCACATATGTTGAGGAATTCACATTCAGTATTTTCTGAAGTTTTCAGCTCCCCTTGGTGCAAGAATCAATGGGAGCAGTGGAACCCAAAGAACAGCTAGCTTTTGGGATTCAAAATATTTTCTTTACATTGCTTGTTTAACACAGCCTCATATGTAAATACACTCCTCCTGGGTATCTGCGTTTTTACCTCTCCATCTTCCTCATTCGCTTCTCTATGGTGAGACTTTCCATGACAAGAACTGAATCATTCTCTTGAGAGGATCTGGTGTAGGAACAACTGTGATTGAAAGATTTTTCCTCCTAATCCAAGAGGGAAAGCTACTTAGAGGAAGTGGGGGGCTTAGCTTTTTGCATCTACGATGATGACAACTTGATGTTCTCTAATACTTTTATAAAACGATCCATAGGTGTATAAAAGCAAACAGAAAATATTTAGCTTCTTATATTTTTATCTCCCAAATACTTTTACATACAAGCACGAGTCTACGACTACCACCAAGTAACATTAGTCATCCAGCATACATTGAATCAATAAATTCTGTAATGAACCCGGTTAATTTAAGTTCATTCTTTCAGCAAAAGCATGATGAGCACCTACCATAGACCAGGCCTGTGATTGCATTTGGTCGTCATTCTTCCAGAATTCCAGAATTCTCGTATTCCTTCTCTAACCTGGTTGCAACCCTGGACTGTGGAATTGACTTTATTTTTACTGCCCCTTGCTTTATTGTAAACCCAGAACAAAGTGACCCAGATGTCATACAAAATATCCAAGATTTTTCTTTCTCTGCACCCCCCCACATAAAGTAAAATTAAAAAACTACCTATGAAACCAAGAAATAGTAGAAATGGTTTTTTTTTTTTCTTTTTAACCTCATAGCACTTCCTAGTATAGGACAGGGAATACTAGAGAATGGTCTTCTGTTAGTCCTTTCTCCACCTCTTTTGCTTAACATTCAGAGATATACTTAGATACTAATTTGGGATAATGAGATTGTGGGAAAATTTTCCTCTTGAAAGAGTCCACTCTTATACCAAATATGTTCAGTGTATCATTTCCAAAAATATTTCATTACTTCGCTTTGTAGAGTTCAGAATATCTTGGTTTAGTTTTAGAAGTAGTGAGGTCGCTAAGGTTTTCCCATTTACCCTCTGTCACCTTGTTTCTTCTTTGTGCATCAGCAGACATAGTTGTATGTGGCTTGATATTCCCAGTTATGTGGAGGAGGGTGGGAACACAAACAGCTGCCAGAACGGCTGTGGTGGTGGACGACTGGATGCAGGTGCATATACTGCCTCAATTTGACAGGCTTTCAGGCCTGCATAATCTCTAGTGATATCCAATATCCTATCCAATAAGGTTCTTAAAAACAACAGAACCAATACACTTACACATATTCACCATGGCATGGAGTTCCATAATGTTTGCTCAGATCTACATGGATAAAACATCTGCAATGTGTTATTTTTGTGATCTGCATGGTCACAGTGTTACAGTAGCTTAGCAATTAAATCATGCACCTGACATTATGATACTTGGTTATCTCCATGATTTTCTTTTTGCCTATACCCAGTATAGTACATACAGATTAGAATTCTTAAGTTTTCATAGAAGTTTCTTGCCAGAGTGGTACAAGGGGTAGGTGGTAACTGCTGATTGAGTTATTCTTCTGGGAGAATGTTCGTGCCTCTGACTCTTGAGATTCTTTTCGACTTAGTCGCATTCTGCCACTAACTCACTAGGCCGTGAATGAGTCACTTAACTTTCTAAATCTCTATTTTCTTGGCTGTAAAATGAAATGAACAGCCCCTGCCTGGTAGCACCCCAAGGCAGTCTGAGAACGAAATGATAAGAATGCATGAGATGAGAGCTAAAAATTACTTCTCCTCCCTGTGAGGTTCTCACCTGTGGAGAGAAGAAGCGCTAGCACAGTGAGAGTCCAAAGTATCATCATTTCAGGCAGAGAAGTAGTGAATTAAAGTCATGGCTCTGGGAAACCTAGATTGGAGGATGCGGCTCAGACCTGAGGCCAAGGTCAGGTCCCCTCCTACCTAACCCAAATAAAACAACTCTGTATTGGCAAAGAGAGCTGAGTCTGCTGCAGAGTCTTCCAGTCCACTTACTGAAAGTTCACAGACTGCTTCTGGAGGGCCGGAGGGACTGGGATGCAGAGAGGATGGCAGGCATCCCTCCTGAGTGGAACAGGCTCTCTGGAAGTGTTTTTGGTTTTTGTTTGTTTTGTTTTGTTTTGTTTTGTTTTGTTTTTAACTGAGCGGCAGGAAGTGCTATGGCTTGCATCAGAGTAGGAGAGGGATCTCACTGCACGAGTACAGATCTGTCAAGGAGAACTAGATGTCATGCCACAGATGAGCAGTCATCTGTGATCTCATTAAACTTGGAAAAAGGCTCCCACCAAACAGATTAGCACCTCTCTCACCTGAGAGGAGGGACAAGAAAAGGGAGAAGGAGTTTGGGAGTGTTATCCTCTCTCTCCAAAGTGAGGAAGAGACTGGAAGTTTGCCACTCTATAATTTATGAGAGAGAAAGAGAGTCCCCTCCTCTCATCCAAGGAGGGCAATGAGATATGCAGATGGATTAGGGTTTGCTATTATAGAGTTTGTCTTATTGAAAAGTCTGAGGAAATTGTTTAAATAAGTTACATTAAAAGCTACTTGCCCAGTCCCTTCATTTTACAGTATGAAGGAGCCAAGAACAAGTCGGTGACTGGCTCAACTAGTTGATGGCAGTTGTCTAGTTCTTAGAAAGATTAGGTTCAGAAAACAGGCCACTTGCCAGCAGGGTGAGAGGCCATGGGCTACCAGAGAGCAGCATAAGACCACTGAGTACTCTGGGGAACAGGGAGAACGTGTTCTTAAAGAGGAGAGGGAAAACCAAATGGGTGTGGTGGAGATGAAGATCATAATTTTGTTTAAAGCAATTTTGTTCAAATATTAAATTATAGCTATGCTTTAGATAATCAAGATAAAGTCAAGTCATTAACATGATTTTAATTATGTGAAAAGGGAATAGGTATTTCCTTCTCACTGCCCTTTGAAGGTACATTTTCTTCTCTGTAGTATTTACCCTCCAGTCCTTATGATAGAAATAATACACAGAGATCCTTTGGGAAGCAATAATCTCAGTCCATCTGGTAAAAATGCAATTGACCTACCCCCAATGCTAATGGATAGCCTGCTGACTAAGACCTGACCAGATAGAACATTTCATTTCCCTGACCACAGGAACTGATTCAGTGGAGGGCATGTGGTCCAATCTAGGCAAATGGCAACCTTTTCCTGGACCTCTTACAAATGAGGATTCCCTTTTCTGGAGAGTTCGTAGCTGAGATGGTATAATATAAATGTAGAGCTACTGTTGACCATCTTGTCACCATGAGGAAGGAGTTGGCTTCAGAATAAAGGTAGCCAAGAGGAAAAAATATTTTCCAGAGGAAAATATTAGTCTGAAAGAGGGAGAAACCTATTTTTTATTATATTTTTGAGCATCTTAATCAGACATAGCCAAGATCAACATTCCACTACAATTTTCACTTACATGGGCCAGTACATTCTGTACTTCCCTTTGTTTTTGTTTAAAGCATTTTAATTAAGATTTCCATCACCTAAAGTCAAAAGAATCCAAATATACTTTCTCTTTGGTACCTCATGTGGGTAACATGGTTCTTTTCTCCTCTTTTCCTTTTTTCTCTTTAATTACCCAGGTATATCCCAACCTGAATAAGAAAACAAAGAATCATATTCTATCGAAGATCAGGAGAATATTCTATTTTTTCAATAATATTACGTTATTTCTCTTACCCAAGACTGTCATTACGTTCACAGCATGGTAGTAACAGAGAAGAAATCTTCTTGTAGTTATTTATTGCTATGTAACAAGCCACCCCAAAACTTTGGGCTTATATAGCAACATCATCTTATATTTGATAATGTTATCTGTCAGGAATTTGGGGATCTGCTGGATGACTCCTCTTCTTCACAGGGCATCAACCAGGGTCAGTTGGAGATGTCCAACCGTTGGCTGGCCTGGTTGGGGCAGGCCAAGATGGTTTATGTCTGACATCTTGGTGGGGTGACTGGAAGGCTGGCTTCAATTGGGACCCCTTTCCATTTAGTCTCTCAGTTTCTTTATGTGTTCTTTCACAGTGGCTGGAGACTTCACAAGTGATAACCCCAAGAGGTCTTGGATGTAAGCTGCAAGGCTTCTTATAACCTAGACTCAGGAGTCAAACAATGGCCTTTTCACCTCATTTTATTGGTCAAGTAAGTCACTGAGGCCAACTCAGCTTCTGGGGGAAAGGAATTAGACAATTAGACTCCATGTTTCAATGACAAAGAGTAGGAAGGTATTTGCGGCCGTCTTTGTCTTTAATCTACCACAAGGTGGGATAGCAGTGGGAAGAGCTCCAGCTTTAGGGTCGGACAAACCTGTATAAGAAGAGCTTCATTGTTCCCTAGCTGTGATTACTGAGGTTACTTGTAAAATAGGGAATAATAAAACTTTTCTCATAGACACTGCGAATCAAGTGAAGTAATTTGTGTGAAGTGTCCTAGGACAATGTTTGGTACTTAGTAGTTATTCATTAAGTTGTGGTTGGATTTATCTTTTGATTATATTTTTCTGCCAAGGAATCTCTCTCAATTGTGACAGATGATTAAGTATGCTGAGATTTTGTGTGCATCCATTAACTCTCACTGTGTGGAGGAATTTTGGGTGGTCACAAGTTAATTCATGAACTCTAGCTGCCTCTTCTTGGTTCCAGAGCTAACATTATTGTAGATTGTTAAAGATAATATCAATCTGCCAGGGCCAGAATCATTTATTTTGTAGAGGACCAGTGTCACCAAAAGGTAACAAATTCAGCATCTGTGTTCAGGGCTACCATTCTTTTTCAGCATGGCCTTTCTCAGTTCACCATAGCCCTTGCCACAAACTACACTCAGATCGGGGCTGAGTACAATTCAGCATCGGGTGTCATTGAAGGGCATTAGAAAAGCCACTTGAGAGCGCAACAATTCATCTGCATGGAAATCTCATCCGTGACATCTGGGATCCCCAGTCAGCATCAGAATTCCCTTGGTATTGACGTCAGGGCAAAGGGGGTTGTTCTACATTTTCGAAGTCCCTTGACTTGAGCTATTACCCCCCTCCTCTCTTTATGTCATTATAATCATAACAAATTGGCCGTACATGCTGGCTGTCTGAGATGGAAATAAATTTTATGGGTCTAGTATAATGGGAAAAAAGGAGAGACCTGCATAATACTCATACTTGGAATTACTCAACTCTGGGAGCCATTGTTATTTATACCCTCAGCCGAGTCTGTGGGCTTGCATTTGGTATATAAATTTCTAAGTGCTGCTGCTGAAAGTTATGTGTAGGGGGTGTTGTTAATGAATTATGAGTCTTCTGTATGATAAAGCCTAATGTTCTTTCAGTGTTTTGCATACTATTACTGAAGTGTTATGAGTAGTATATGGGTCTTGCCATCATTGTTCAGTTGGTTGAAAAAGATAGTCCTTTTAAAGGCTTCCCATTGAAAGTTTGGTAAAATAGTCGTTTCATTTTCATTGATTGTCTCTTAAGATATTTATGTTTTTACCTCGTTCAGTCATCTCATGTTGCAATATTGAGGCAATCTGGAATGTGGGTTTGCAATTTCTGTTCTGAGCAGCAGGCCAGCTGGGAGCCCTGCACAGATATCATGCTCCACTTCTGTGGGAAAATAGAAACCTCTCCCACCACTTAATGACCTCTATAGATTCAATAAATTTTTAGAAGGTATATTTTTAATAGTAATTATTGAAAATCTCTATTTTTAGTAAGGATATTTCAACTCAAATATTTGGAAGAAATGAAACAAAGAAAGATGGTGAATTATTATAATTTTTTAAATTGGTGGTATTATTAATCAGATCCACAATAGATTATTAAACAAGGTATTATAATCTTATTATCTTTAAATTTTAAGATCAATCTAGGTAAGGACATTGCTTTAAGAAGGCATATATTGCGTTGAAAATTACAGTCAGCCAATGGTATATTACCATATTATTTTTCTGATAATTCAGGCATTAAACTCAATTTCTAGGAGGGAAAAAAATCAAGTTTTGTTCTATCTCATTAAGTAATTCATTGTCACTATTAAGCCATGCGAACTGTGTTTACTCCAGTAAACTATGGACACAGCAAGACCTCCTTTATTCTCTTAAATGGAAGTGTTCATTGGCTAGTGTTTGTACAGTGCTTTGAATTCCTTAAAATATACACATTGTTCACCAAATTAAATTATATGTGCTAAATATCTCATAAAATACACAGAATTATTTCCCTTTATAATTACTTTAAACCAGGATAATTTTTAAATACATAATGAGTCATGTTAGCTAAAATATCTACTTCCTTTCCATTTTACCAGCATTCCCATTACCTACCTATTTTCTCTGAGTATATTTTGTTACACAGACAAAATAAGTATTTCTACACTGATGGAAAAACAGTCATACTGAACCAATTAAAGCAAGCAAAAGAAAGAATTAGCCGAGAAAATCTGTGGTGTTTTATGGATGAGATGGCATATATAATATCGTACCTCACATTATCATAACTCACAGACTTCTTACTTTCTTAATGAATGACAATAGCAAATCTGGAAAACATCTGCCTCGGAAAAGAACACTAACTGCTCTCTGCTTAAAAAATGTTGCTCGGCTATTACTGTATAGTAGCCATGCATATCATATTGTGGTATGAGATGTCTTGGTTGCAAGAAATTAATATTTTCATGTTTGATTTCAAATGGCCTAGAACAGAATTCTGGCATAATTCAAATCATGGTAAAGCCATAGTTCGAATAAAGAACATGATTTACTATTAGCAAAACTTCAATGATGCTACTTCGATCCCAGCAATCATTATGACTTGGCTGAAGGACATTTAAAAATTATTTTGTGATTTGGTACCATCTAAAAAATCTGCAGTGTAAAAAGAAAATCTAAAAATAACCTCTCATTTATATATCTAACTATTTCAACTGGTAAGCATGTTTTGGCTGTACAAGCATGTTTTGGTGCACAAAATACATATTTTAAAATGTCATTACTACTGTAAGAGCAGGTGCTGGCAGAATAAATTCATTAACATTCTCACCTGTATTTTCATCATGGCTAAGAGTATTCTTCCTTTCTTCTCACTCACCAATTGATACGTGTTTGGAAGATGAAAGAATGAGGCTTTCAGAAGAAGGGACAAGAAACAATTCCCGAATCAGCCTGTTTTGGGTGACCTCCCTAATTTTTCTAAGATATTGTCAAATAGTTCTGAAACTTAAAAGAAGCTCTTCATTTATTTTTATTTATTCTGAAAGTGGGAGGTAAGATCACAGTAGATAAACTCCTCTCACACTTTGGATACATGTTCTCATTGTACCAATACTGTATTGTTAATTTTGTAAACTGTTGCAAAATCATGGAGTTTGGCAAAATGCTTATTAATTCTTTGCTGGCTTAGAAGATAAATTCAGTCATGGAAGAGAATTCATTTCTGAACTATCTCAGATATTTGCCATCATCTTTTTTTTTTTCATTTCAGTAGTGATGCATTATTACTACAAAGTGTGAAAAATTTCATTCAAGAGTGACTTTATCCAAGACATTATCTAATAGAACAGCTGGTACTCTTGTTCAGGTTGACCCAGAACCATAGAAAAGTTCGCAATTTTCACAGACTTTTTACTTGTCTTTGTTATAAACAGAGTAGGATCTAAATTACTTGTATTATTTATTTAGCTCATAATCTATTATTACATTTGGTGACATAATCCACATGAACTGAAGGCAGAGTCTTCCATGTACCAATTGAGTTTTAAATTACACAGTTAAGTTAATCTCAGACATTTGTTAACAATCCAAAATCCTCCCAAATTGTGCAGTTTATGTCTTTAATATATCTATATGCATAGATATAGATATCTGTTTTTAGATAATTCTACTTTTAGTTCAAAGCATAAGCAGATTTGAATTTTTAATCTTGTTAGTTTCAGAGGACAAACCCAGCAGTTGTATGCAGAAGACTTAGCTATGTTTGGTGGCAGCATGTGAATATTTCTGACTCTGAACAGAATCATATACTATTTACAGTTGTCTTTTGCATGCAGGTGCATTCTGGGAAAGTAACCTACCACTGAAGTCACACAAATCCTTTGCTTCAAGTCTCTTAGTCACATAATAAGAAATTAACAATGCTGTATTTGTTTTCTTTTTAATATTTCTCATGTTTCTTATTCTCATTCTGTAGGAATGCGTTCTAATCCAAGGACACATTCTCATACATTCATTAATCCTTGTGCTCCAAAACGATTCACATGAAAACTCAAAATCAGATGGTTTCATGTGTTCCAACTTAGCTTTTGCTAAAACAGGGTCATCCTTGAACTTGTCATCTGCTGAGGTATTGAATTCCCTATTTGACTCAATTACATGATCTTAAGAATGTGGCCATTTGCCATTTCTGTCTCAACTCCGAACACATGTTTTTGCATCTAACTGTTCAGCTTTGGAAACCCCTCAATTATAAATGACTTACTGAAAAAGAGAAGAAGTCATTTAAAGAGCTACCTAAGTAATACATAAAAATCTTTCTGTTTAAAGTATTAATTAAAGTAAGATGGTGATGAAAGTTTTAACTCTATAAAGCATTTTACTACAATGTCTGAGATACAAATTAATTATTTAAAGAGTAAAATATTCCTGTCATTGTAAAAAGGGTTTTTGTCTACTTAATGAAGTTGTAATCAAGGGACATTTTGAGAAATCAGTTGTCATTTTCCTTTAATTTAAAGCAGTGTTCCTATGTGGAATAATCCAATTGTAAAAAATTATTTTTATATTCATATAGTGTGTTATTCAGTTTTCTTCTAAAAATGAAATGGGCAGATCCTTGTATCAGATATTTATAATTAAATGATTGAATCAAATCATATTAAGCACATTATTTGTCTTCTTTGCTGGATTAAAAACTCCTTGAGGGCACAGATTGTGTCCTGTTCATTCCTCAGATAACCTAATGATTATGACAGTGTTTAGCAGGTAGTAGGGTGTCAATAATGTTGCTGAACTGATCTGAATGAATCTTTATATGGCCAGATGTAAAACACTTATTTTATTTTTAAATATATAACCTTCAACTAAAGAATAAGACATAAGCTCATACTCTGCATTTATCCCATATCTTTTTTTTTTCTTTCCTTTTCAGATCACTTTCACATGGTTATATCATTTTGATCCTTTTGGGGTGGTGGGCAGGCCTAATAAGTCTTATCAGTTCATTTTTCTTATTTGAAGTCATAGTCCTGGTTAATCAATTACGTGGCAGGAACTGGAAACAAGTTGTTGTTTTTTTTTTTTTCTTTTTAGAAACTTGTAGTTTCTTTACCATATATTTACTCTTTTATGAAAAATATGTGAGATGGGTCAAGTTGCCTCTGTCTAGAAAAAGACTTCTTAATTCAGCTGGAAGATGAAAAGTGTTGAACAGACTATCACTCCTACCCAAGCAACAGGAGAAAGAAGGGGGAAAAAATGAGAAGCTGGAAATTAATGACTTTCACTGAACCCATGAGAGAATTGAGATTGCCGGGCAAACACTGTCCTGAAATATAGGGAGAGACAAGCGTTTTCCAAGAAAGATATTGTCAAACTCTTTTTAGGCCAAAAAAAAAAAAAAAAAAAAAAAAAAGACCAAGCCAGATATTTTTAATGAATTGCCAAAGGCTGAATGGGAATTTGAAGTTCCTGGAGGTTGAAGACATGTGTGTATAAGAAGTCCCACTTTCTCAAAGGATTTTCCTCTAGGAATTCACAGGGAAATTTGAGTAAGAGCCCAAAAAAACTTCCCCCATGATATTGGTTGAAGAAGGGGAAAGAATAGGAGCCACTGCCGACATATTGCCAGACTCATCATCAGTATTGTCTCAGAGAAACCAGAGCCTTAATATGCAGGGAAAAGGGAACAAAAGTGTAGACAGAGGTCCTTAGGAGAGAGGTGGGACTCTGTGTAGGCCCAACATAACCTCTGGAGAAGGAGCAAGAATGTCATAACTTGTGAAGGTCGCAGCAACAAGACCCAGCTTCACAATACCTGCCCAAGTATGAGGCTTACTAAGCATGTCAGACACCTCCTTCCCCAGATCCTCTACCTCCATCACCCTATCAGATGTCAAATACAAGTAAGCGTGGAATACAGCTAGGAGAGCTGCAAGAGACCAATTCTGTCTGTCCCACAAAGGAAAATGCCTAAGCCAGTGCGGAAACCCAAAGCCAATTAGGAAGCAAGCTTCAAACCCAGCCCAACTCCCAACTAGATTAAAATGAAGTCCTACACTAGAAGGAAAGGTGTGCTCATCTCTAAGCATAATAATTATTTCTCTCAATATCTGTTGTCTTGACTAATATGTCTAACTTGCACCAAAAGATTTACAAGACATACAAAGTAGGAGGGAAAAACACAGTTTAAAATGATAAAGGAATTAACAGAACCAGACTCAGATATGACCTACATGTCGAGAACTATCAGATGGAGAATTTAAAATAGCTATGGTTAGTATGTTAAAGGCTCTAGTGGAAAACCTAGACAACATGAGTGGTCAGAGAGACATGGAAACTAAGGAGAACAATTCTGTAACAGATGAAGAATACCTTCAACAGATCAACAAAGTAGATTTGATATGGCTGAGGAAAGAGCCAGTGAGCTTGAAAATGTAGATCAATAGAGATTGCCCAGAAACACAAAGGGGAAAAAAAGAAAAGAAGGCCAACAAAACAAAACAAAACAAACACAAAAAACAAATAGAGCATCCAAAAGCTATTGGACATCAAATGATATAGCATATGCATAAATGGAATTCAGGAAAAAATATTTGAAGAAATTAAGACTTTTCCCAAAACCCAGCACCTATGAATGACATATTCAAATGACATATTCAAAGCCAGAGACAGGAAACCTTAAAGGCAGCCGCAGGAAAAAATGGCATCATATAAGTGTATCAGGATAATTACAATGGACTTCTCAGTAGAAAACATGCAAACAAGAAGACAGCAGAATGGTATCTGTAAAGTGCTGAAAAGGAGAAAAAAAGCTGACTTAAAAATATATTTCAAAGTTGAAGTGCAGATACCTTTCTCAGACAAAATTTCAAATTAACTTTTTAAGTGAAAAAAGTCTCAGACAAACAAAACTTAAGGTAACTTTTACCATAGATCTACTCTATAAGAAATGGTAAAGGAATTTCTTGGGTAGAAGAAACATGATATGATCAAAAACTTGGATTTATACAAAGAATGAACAATGAAGGAAAAATGGAATATATTTTTATTTCTTATTGCTTTAAAAGCTATTTAAAGCAAAAATTTAATCCTGTGTTTATCCTATTAATAAAAGTAAAATACGAAATAACCGTGGTACAAGGAATGGGAAAATTTGGGAATATACTGTTACATTGTGTATGAAGTGGTATAATATTCAAAGATAGACTCATTAACCACTAAACCAAATGTTAAAGGGGCATCTGGGTGGCTCAATCAATTAGGTGTCTGACTCCTGATTTTGGTTCAGGTCATGATCTCAGGCTCATGAGATCGAGCCCCACATAGGGTTCTGCATGGGGCGTGGAGCCTATTTTAGATCCTCTCTCCACCCCTTTCTCTGACCCTCCCCCTCCTCTAAAAAAAAAAAAATGTTAAAGAGGAGGTATCTAGCCTCCTCCAAAGGCAAAGGAAACAAAAGCGAAGATGAACTTTTGGGACTTCATCAAAATCAAAAGCTTCTGCACAGCCAGGGAAACAGTCAAGAAAACAAAGAGGCAACCCACGGAATGGGAGAAGATATTTGGAAATGACAGTACAGACGAAAGGTTGATATCCAGGATCTATAATGAACTCCTCAAACTCAACACACACAAAACAGACAATCATATCAAAAAATGGGCAGAAGATATGGACAGACACTTCTCCAATAAAGACATACAAATGGCTATCAGACACATGAAAAAATGTTCATCATCACTAGCCATCAGGGAGATTCAAATTAAAACTACATTGAGATATCACCTTACACCAGTTAGAATGGGCCAAATTAGCAAGACAGGAAACAACATGTTGGAGGGGATGCGGAGAAAGGGAAACCCTCTTACACTGTTGGTGGGATTGCAGTTTGGTGCAGCCTCTTTGGGGAACAGTGTGGAGATTCCTCAAGAAATTAAAAATAGAACTTCCCTATGACCCTGCCATTGCACTCCTGGGTATTTGCCCCAAAGATACAGATGTCGTGAAAAGAAGGGCCATCTGTACCCCAATGTTTATAACAGCAATGGCCACAGTCGCCAAACTGTGGAAAGAACCAAGATGCCCTTCAACGGATGGATGGATAAGGAAGATGTGGTCCATATACACTATGGAATATTATGCCTCCATCAGAAAGGATGAATACCCAACTTTCGTAGCAACATGGACGGGACTGGAAGAGATTATGCTGAGTGAAATAAGTCAAGCAGAGAGAGTCAATTATCATATGGTTTCACTTATTTGTGGAGCATAACAAATAGCATGGAGGACATGGGGAGTTAGAGAGAAGGGGGTTGGGGTAAATTGGAAGGAGAGGTGAATCATGAGAGACTATGGACTCTGAAAAACAATCTGAGGGTTTTGAAGGGGCGGGGGTGGGAGGTCGGGGTACCAGGTGGTGTGTATTATAGAGGGCACGGATTGCATGGAGCACTGAGTGTGGTGAAAAAATAATGATACTGTTATGCTGAAAATAAATAAATTTTTAAAAGAAAGAAAGAAAGAAAGAGAGAGAGAGACACTGAGGCCAGCTCCTGGCTCATCACTGCTCCTTTTTTGGGAGGAACATGCTGGTCAAGATATAGTACTGCAACCACAGGACAGTCATGGTTTTGTAGTTTTGTTTTGTTTTGTTTTTATTTAAGGTAGAGTAACAGGAAGAGAGTGAGTGAGAGAGAGAGAGAGAGCAGGAGCAGAGGGGAGGAAACAGAGAGGGGAAGACTGAGGGAGAAGCAGCTTCTCCCAGCAGGAAGCCTGATGCAGGACTCTGTCCCAAAACCCTGGGATCAGAACTGGAGCAGAAGGCAGCCACTCAACAGACTGAGCCACGCAGGCACCCAGGCATTCATGGTTTGAAGGATACTGGAAAGACATGTGGAACCAGAGGTGGTGGTTCACTGACTTAGAATCACCCGTAACCATCCGTGATATAAAATCCCTGGATATGTGTGCTGACTTGACCAGAGGTGCAAAGGAAAGAACTTAAAGTGAAAGAACTGCTTGGATGCCTACCAAAACTGGGAATCACTGTGAAAAAACCTGTGGCGAAGGACCTAAGATATGGCAGCATTTCCAGATGAAAATCTTTGACTTGTACAGTCCTTCTGAAACTGCAAAGTGCATTACTTCTGCCTGCATTGAGCCTGGAGTAGAGATGGAAGTTACTAGTGCAGATGCTTTAATCAACTATTTTCATAAATTAATTATCCATTGTTAAAAAGAGAGGTATAAATAAGAGATAAAATGAAACGATACAAATGCCTAATAACTTAGAGAAGACAGAAAATGAACCAAAGGAAAAAAGAAAAAAAAAATAGAGCAAATAAAAAACAGCTAGCAAGATAGTAGCTTTTAATCCAATCATAACTATAAGCACTTTAAATAGATCAGTTAAAAGGCAAGGATTGTTAAGTTGGATACAGAGACAAGACTCAGTTATATGTTGCCTATAGGAGACTCACTTTAAATATAGGCGTCTATAGATTAAAAGTAAAAGCATGTACCATGCATGGAGTCACCTGTCTTTCCCACAAAAGAACCACAGCTGAAGTTGTTATGTTAAATTCAGTCAAAGTGTACTTCAGAATAAGAAATATTATCAAATTTAAAGTAGAACATTACATAATGATAAAGGAGTAAGTTCTCCAAGTGCACCTAAAAGTCCTAAAGGTATACTTACCTAACAGCAGCCCTTCCCAGTACTTGAAGCAAAATCTGATGAGTCTGAGAGGACAAATAGACAAATCCACAATCTCACTGATGACTCCAACATTCTTTCATACTTACAGATAGAAAAAATAATTTAAAAAAATCAGTGAGGATATAAATGATCTGAACAACACTATCAATCTTGTCCTAATTGGCATTTATCACTTCACCAAAGAAGTTAAGAATACATGTTCTTGTTATGTGCACCTAGAACATTCACCAACGTAGACCATATTCTGGGTCACAAAACAAACTTGGTCAAATTTAAAAGAACAGACACGATCCCAAATATACGTTCTCAGATCAATACAGAATTATATTAGAAATCAATAAAAAGAAGATATCAGGAAGATCTCCAGATATTTGGAAATTAAACAATGTATTTCTAAATAAGCCATGAAGCTGAAAGAAGTCTCAGGGGAATTTTAAAATATTTTGAATGCTCAACAATAAGAAAGTGAGCAACCCAATTAAAACAGGGCAAATGATCTTAATAGAAACCTCATCACAGAAATATCCTGATGCAAATAAACATATGAAAAGAGGCTCAGTCTCATTTGTCATTGGAAATTTTCACATTAAAGCAACATGGAGATACCACTACACACCTATTAGGGTGACTAAAATAAAAAATAATAATATAAAACCTGGCATTGCTAATTTCTGGGAAGGATGTATAACAACAGGAACTCTCATTGCTTGTGGAAATGAAAAATAATAAAAATAAAATAAAAATAATGCTACTTTAAAAGACAGTTTGGAGACTTCTTACAAAACTATACAACTCTTATCAGAGTTCCCAAATCATACTCCTAAGTATTTATCCAGCTGATTTTAAAACATGTCCACATAAAAGGTTACAAATGAATGTTTGTAGCAGCTTTACTTATAATTGCCCCAAACAGGATTCAGCCAAAATGTCCTTTATTAGGTAAGTAGATAAATTTTGGTACATCCATAAAATTGAATATTGACAGCAGTAAAAATAAGTGAACTATCAAGACACACACACACACACACACACACACACACACACAGAGCTTAAATAGATACTGGTAAGTGAAAGAAGCCAGTTTGGAAAGGGTATATAATGTATGATTACAGCTATATGACATTCTGGAAAAGTCAAAACTACAAAAACAATAGAATAATTAGTGTTTACCAGGAATTCAGGGTAAGGAGAGAGGAATGAATGGGCGAAGCGTTTTTAGGGCAACAAAATTACTCTTCATTCCACTGTGGATCTTGTAGTAGATACAAGACATTATGCATCTGTCAAATGCACCATACTTTCAGCAAAAAAAGTGAAGTTAAATGTATGCAAAGTTATAAAAAGTCTTATAGGAGGTTATGGGAACCCAGGATGGAATGCAGAATGTGACAAGACAAGCCAACTGTATGACAGATGTATGAAGGGGGAAAGGTGTGTAGGGGGAAAAGATCCTGAACTATATAATTTTGGAAATGAGTGATATCTGTAGGACTGCACTTATTGATAGAATTTTGACCATGGGGTATGATTTAATAATTCTGATACCACCATAATGTATACTGAAATTGAACAACTAAGTAAATGGATAGCAGTGATGGGAGATAGGTTTTTCACTGCTGACAGGGAAGTTTAGAGGAATAGATTGAAGTGATCTGTGGAAGATAGATTAGAGTTGGAGATACAGGTATGAACTTATGTTAGCTTAGTGTACATATGGATGGTTACATATAGAAATACACACACAGGTTAGGATACACGCATATATTTTCTTTCTCTCTTAGCTGAGGGCCCGATGTAACAGCAACCTAGGTAGCAACAAATATAGCTTCTCTCCAGGTCTGGGTTTGTAAAATCATTCTCCAATGAAAGGAACAGGGGTCCTTGGAGAAATGTCTGATTCTACGATTGGGCAGGAAATACAGATGAGTCTTGAGCATCTTATAGTGCCATAAATGAAAAAATATAAAACCAACAATGATGGGATATATGAAAGAGACATAAAAGTCAACTGAAAGAGATCCAAGTGGGCAAAGCAGTTTAGCCAACAGAATAAATTACACTGGATTATAACTCAAAACATAAAATAAATATTCATGAGTCACACTGATAAACTAATGAGTAGATAAATGATAAATAAATAGAGAAGAATAGTCAGGGCCTCATACAGAAGAATTCCAAATAATTTGTGTAAATATTCCATTCTCAAAGAGATAGTACATAACTTTCCACTTCCCAACTGTGGGCTTTATAAACATAGTGAATTTCTTCCAAAATGTACAATATAGGAGAGGGGAGAAAAAGAGTAATTTTTCTATGGAGACACATGACAAACACCACCTCAACCCGGTGATCAAGATTAATATCAACAGGGATAAGTCATGTTGACAATATATACTTTTGGTAAGATACAGTGAAAATTTTACTTCAGCCTATGTTTTTCCTCCCCAAAACATAGAATGCCAGAGAAAAACAGTGGACAAATACCAACTAAAGGGCATTCTATAAAATATCTGCTTAGCAATCCTTTAAACTGTCAAGGTCATCAAAAACCCAGAGTCTAGGGAACTCTCAAGGCCAAAAAGAACCTAGGTGCTATTTCTCCTAAGTGTAATATGGTATACATATTGGGATTCTAGAACAAAAAAACAATACTGCTTAGGAACTAGAAAATCTGAATAAAGTACGGAGTTTAGTTAATAATTATGTATCATTATTTGTTCATTAATTATAACAAATGTAACACACTAATACAAGATATTCATCACATGGGTAACTAGGTGTGGGATATATGGAAACTTTGCATTATTTTTATCATTTTCTATAAACTTAAAACAATTCAAAATAATTTATTTAAAAATTTATTTGGAACTGAATGATAATGAAAATACAACATATCAAAAGCTGTGGGATGCCTCCTAAAGCAGCACTTAGAGGGAATTTTATAAAATTAAATACTTAGTTTGGAATAGAAGAAATATCTCCAATCAACAACCTGAGATTCTGGCTTAAGAAATTAGAGAAAAACAAATTAAGCCTGCAACCTAAGGGACTAAGGAAATTAGAGGAGAAATCAATTATGTTGAAAAAGATAAAGAAATCAATAGAGCTTAATACTGATCCACTTAGAAGATCCTAAAATTGATATCCTTCTAGACAAGCTGATCAAGAATAAAAGAAGACAGAAATTACCAATATCACGATGAAAATGAGAGAGATTGCAAATGGTCCCACAGACATTAAAATATAATAAGTCATATATAAACAACTTTAAGTTTATAAATTTGACAATTTAGATGTAATTGAGCAATTCCTTGAAGACACCAACTATTAAACTCACTCAAGGAGCATAGATAACCCGAATAATCTCGTATCTATGAAAGAAATTGAATCTGTAGCTAAAAACCTCCCAAAAAAGTAAACTCTAGGCCCATATGGTTTCCCTGGCAAATTCTACCAAATATTCAAGGAGGAAATAATACCAAGTCCTCAGAATTTCTTCCAGGAAGTAGAAGGACACTTACTAATTAATTCTACAAGGCCAGCATTACTCTAATACCAAAGCTAAAGAAAAAATTACAGAGCAGTATCTCATTAATATAGATCAGAATTTCTCAATAGAATATTTTTAAATTGCATCCAGCAATATATAAAAAGTGTAATGTATCATGATCAAATGAGGTTCATCCCAAGAATGCAAGGCTTGTTTAACATGTGATAGTCAATTAGTATAATTTGATGCTTTCACAGAATGCATCATATAGAAAAACACCATATGATCATCTCTATAGATGCAGTAAAAGTAACTAATAAATCACTAAATTCTTTTTTTAAATTTATTTTTTATTTTCAGCATAACAGTATTCATTATTTTTGCACCACACCCAGTGCTCCATGCAATCCGTGCCCTCTATAATACACACCACCTGGTACCCCGACCTCCCACCCCCCCACCCCTTCGAAACCCTCAGATTGTTTTTCAGAGTCCATAGTCTCTCATGGTTCACCTCCCCCTCCAATTTCCCCCACCTCCCTTCTCTCTAACTCCCCTTGTCCTCCATGCTATTTGTTATGCTCCACAAATAAGTGAAATCATATGATAATTGACTCTCTCTGCTTGACTTATTTCACTCAGCATAATCTCTTCTAGTCCTGTCCATGTTGCTACGAAAGTTGGGTATTCATCCTTTCTGATAGAGGCATAAAACTCCATAGTGTATATGGACCACATCTTCCTTATCCATTCATCTGTTGAAGGGCATCTTGGCTCTTTCCACAGTTTGGCAACCCATGGAATGGGAGAAGATATTTGCAAATGACAGTACAGACAAAAGGTTGATATCCAGGATCTATAATGAACTCCTCAAACTCAACACACACAAAACAGACAATCATATCAAAAAATGGGCAGAAGATATGGACAGACACTTCTCCAATGAAGACATACTTCTCCAATGTAGACATACATTCTAACACCAGTTAGAATGGCCAAAATTAGCAAGACAGGAAACGTGTTGGAGGGGATGTGGAGAAAGGGGAACCCTCTTACACTATTGGTGGGAATGCAAGTTGGTGCAGCCTCTTTGGGGAACAGTGTGGAGATCCCTCAAGAAATTAAAAATAGAACTTCCCTATGACCCTGCCATTGCACTCCTGGGTATTTACCCCAAAGATACAGATGTAGTGAAAAGAAGGGCCATCTGTACCCCAATGTTTATAGCAGCAATGGCCTGCTGTAAAATGTTTTGATATAACATGTGAAGCTATTTGATAGTTCTTTGAGCTAAACAATGACACTTACAAATTAATATAGCTACAGGCATTTTTCTAAGAACACTAGAGTGATAAAATAATTCTGGTTTGATATCCTGTATGTTACATGGACGTGTAGTTTTATCTGTCCCACAATTTTTTAATTAATATCTATTCTTTTTATTCTTTCTAATAATGCAGTCTCTCAGGTTGCCCTGTCCAGTAAAACTTTGCGGGGATGGAAATGTTTTATATCTGTGCTGTCCAGTGTGTTAGCTGCTAGCCACATGCAGCTCTTGAACACTTGAAATGTGGCTGGTGTGGCTGAGGAGCTGAAATTTTGATGTAATTTAACTTTAAGTAACTACATACTGCTAGTGACCATCCTATTGAATGATGCAGGTCTAGATAACAAGCCTCTCAAGACAGCAGTGTGTCTTACTCAGTTTTTATCTCTCATTGTCCAAGCAGGATTGGAGATAATGTGGTAATTAAAACTGACGTCGCCAGTTTTGGGAGGTTCCGATCTAGTGCACGGTGGTTTTCAGCCTGGATGCTCGTGAGAGTCATGTGGAGAGGACTTTTGTGGAGGGGTTTAATTTTGTGATCCGCACACAGACAATGAAGTCAGAATCAGCTGGGGAGGTAGGGGGCAGTCAGGAGTAGCAAGGAGATGTCCAGATATAAGTATTATCTTAAAAGATGTCGGGCAGTTCTAATACAGCCAGGGTGGAGAAATTCTGTTTTCAATAAAGGAAGAATATATAACACAATAATGTAAAATAGATTTAGATTCCTTACCTTCTGCAATGTTCAAGATTTCTCACATTATCTAATAGAAATGCAAAGTAAATTATATTTCATGCATATGATTTAAACAAGTAAATGCGAAGTAGTGCTTTAGGAAAAAGAGACGTATCATCCTTTAGGCTGTTGTGACTTATGAAAAAATTATGTCTCACTGGTTTAGGCAATATATACATAAAATTATATGTATAAAATCAAGGAGAATAAGATACCTTGAACATAGATCTCTGCAGTTCAGAAAGGCCAAAAGATAAATCACAAATTACAGATTTCACTCTTTGTTGTAGTAGAAAGTGGATAAAGAGAATCATTGCTCAAAATTTTTTTTTCTGGTCTATACAGTGCCTAGAGATTAAGTAGATTTATTACTTGGGCTCTAAATGGTGAATGGGTGTATGAAATGAAAGGTTAGCACCAAGCTAGGGTAAAAGCTAAGGAGGTGACCACCATTATGCTCTCACTCCCTTTGGATTTCTTCCTTCACATTCCTGAATCTTTGCATTTAATTTGGTGTGTAGGTTGGAAGATTATGTTTAAACCATTAGGGGAATTTTAACTGGAGAAAGGTGAGAGCTGAGGGGTAATTGTTACTAGATGACAGTATAAGGTGCTATCAAACATTCAGCTTCAACTTGGATAATCATTTATCTTCTCTGCATCTAGAATGTCAGCCATAATCATAATCAATTATGTGTTCCTTTCCTGTTGACTCCCCCCCCATTTTTTTTTCTAATAGAGTGACTGGGGGTTTTTTGGGGGGGTACTGGGAGGCATAAAAACCCCATTAGTCACAGAGAATTATTTGTTGTATAGAATTACTTACGACTGATGGTGAACTGTTTTTATGGGCCATTTACTAAGGCTTGGAAATGATTTACCTAGTGTGGTGGGAAGAACATGCAGTACTTGCTCTACTGGATGGATCTAGAAATACCCGTCGGAAGCCCGTGAGCTCTGGACTCTTGGTTTCAGCTCGTACCCTGATCTCAAGGTCATGGGCTTCATGCTCAGCATCGTCTGCTTCAGATTCTCTCTCTCCCTCTTTCTATGTCCTCCCCTCCACTCAGCTTGGTCTCTCTCAAATAAATAATCTTTTAAAAAATAGCAACATAATTAATCACATCAACTTAATCTTTACAACAGCGTTATCCCTACTTTCCAGATGAGGCGACTAAGCCTGAGAGAGATGATAACCAGGACACATACCTAGCTCATGTGACACAACCAGTGCATTCTCTTGCTTGGCTCCAAGCTGCCCACAGATCCTAATAACCACCTCTTAGGACGGAACTCAATACCCACAACTGGGTCCTAGCTTTATCTCATTGTACTGTGCTCTAAGCTTCAGCCACACTCAGTGTTGTCCCCTTAGCAGTCTGTATTCTTCCTGCATCCTCCCTTTCCACATGCTGTCCCGGCTGCCCTATTCTTTCCCTTTCCATCTGGTAAGCTTCGGCTCCTGCTTCGTGGTCTGGAAAAGGTGTCAAATCCTCTGAGTCCTTCTCTGCTTATTACAGGACCTTGGGTTTTCATAGCCTGTTGAACAGACCTGTACCTGTAAGAGTTTTCACACTCTTTGGAAATTAGGCATTCATCTGTCTCTTTTGCTATACTACGATTATCCCTCAATTGCCAGTGGAGAGAAGAATTTTTGCCACCTCATTGGTGTTTAATAATGATGTGTGTGTTTAATTGAAGTTTCTATTAAGATTAAATAATTAAGATAATTTTAGGTTCTCATGTAGTGACGCTTCTACAGGTTGCCCATTTTCCTCCTATGTTAACATTCTGTAAAACTGTAGAATAATATCAAAACCAGGATATTAGCACTAATGCAATTCACCAATTTTATTCAGATTTTCTCAGTTTTATCTGCACTCATTTGTGCCCATGTCCGTGTGTGTGTGCGTGTGTGTATTAAGATTACATAAAAATGATCACGTGTGTCGGTTTGTGTATCCACAACCATAACAAGAACAGCTCTACTATCACAGAAATCCCTCCTCTGCCTTTTTGTGACCACATCTACATCCCTCCATCCCTCCCCCATTCCCCACTGAATCCCTAACCTCTAGCAACCATCTATCTGTCTTCCATTTCTAAAATTTCGTTATTTCAAAACGTCACATAAATGAAATCACTACTTTTTTTTGGCATGACTATTCTTAGCTCAGTGTAACTGCCTGAAGATTCATCCAAGTCCTTGCATATGTTGATATTTTATTCCTTTGAATTGCTCAGTAATATTCCATGGCATGTATATACCTTTCGACTTGTAAGGACATGTGGGCTGATTCCAGTTTGGGGTTATTATGAATAAAGCTGCTATGAATATTCATGTTCAGATTTTTAGGTTACCACAAATTTCAGTTTCTCTGATATAAATATCCAAGAGTGCAAATGCTGGGTCATATGGTAATTACATGTCTGGTTTTATAAGAGCCTGCCAAACTGTGTTCCTGAGTGGTTTGTATCTTCTTCTCACCACCTATATTCTCACGGGTATATATGAGCAGTCCAATTTCTTTGTATCCCACCCAGCATTTGATACTAGCATTATTGTTTATTTTGATCATTCTGATCTCTGTCTCTCTCTTCCTCCCTTCTTCTCTCGCTCTCTCTTTCCCTTCTTTCCTCCTCCAGTCCTTTCTTTCCTTCATTTCTGAGACTTACCCCTTCTTCGTTATGTGCAGTCTTCTGTGAGGGTGTTTTCAGGGAGTAACCACTTCTCTTCCTAGATACTTATTTTCCTGCTTCCTGTGCATAGTCAAGTAGTGTGCATGCTGGGGAAGCAGGAGTCTTTAATTGTGGGATGGGGTGCTGCCCGCTCTTCCTGCTCTGGCTTCCCTTTTCAGCACCCTTGGTTCGCTCTTTCTCCCAAGCGTGGTTTCCAAATGCTCTTCTAGGAGACTTTATATATGGTTTTCACAAATTAACCTTCACCTTCTATAGCCAGATATTTGTTCTTTACACCCAGAATTCTAGCTGATATCATCTGCTTTTTAAAATTTAAATGGATTTAATCACTAGTTCAACATATATTGCAGTATCTATTCTTAGTGTCATATAAACACACAGAACTGTTATGTGATATGGATGAGGACTAAGTATAAAAGAAAACTTATGTAGGGACAGAGAGAGAACAGTTCTATTTACCTGGGTGGAGATGGGGAAACACAATCAAGAAAAGCTTTGTGGAGGCTACAGAATTTGACTTGGGTCTTAGAAAGCAAATAACATTTGGGCAAGTTATAACCCAAGCTGAACAGCCATTTGCTAAATCTTGGTTTCATGCTTCTCCAAATAGGCCGCATAATATCCATTGACTATCTTTCCTGTATTTTCGCTACCTATTTATCACCCATTCTAGGTAGAACAGATCCTGTACTCTAATGCAATCTGCTTGCCTTAGATTGGTATATAGTTATGGGTATCCGTGTCTGCCCAGAAAGAGACTCGTGGCAGTTGTAACAATGGTCAGGGGAAGAGAATGCAATCTGGAGTGTGCTTCTAGGTATCTTAAATGTGATCCTCATGGTTTCATTTTTTAAAACAATTTTTTTTAGTTTTTTCTAAAAACATCCAGTTGAAACAAGGTGGAGATATCAATTTTAGGAATTCCTGTTAGCAAGAATCTCATCACGCCCAGGGGCTACCCACCTGGGCTGTGCAATATTAATGAAAGGAACATGAAGTAAACATGTAAAGCACTTCATGTGTTAGAGATGTAGTTTACCATGTTTATTATAACTCCTGAAGCCAGAGAATGGATTCCTACATGGAATGTTATGACCTCACTAAATATTGTATTTCACTTAGCTCTAGAAGCAATGAAATCTGTATCAAGTCATAAATTATGTGAGAGAGGTGAAAGCAATGTCTGAAATATAGTTAATAGATCAAAGAGAACTGATTTGAACTTATATTAAGGAATTAATTTATGACACAGTTGAGATGAGCAACATGAATAACAAAACAATGATAAATTCTGAAAAATACATCACCACCCACAGTTTTTCATGACATATGTCAGTCCCATAAAAGAGTATAAATAACATATATGCACATTTTAGAGAACAGTAAAATAAAGAGCCATATTCCCAACACCCAGTTTAAGCAATAGAATTCTCCCACTGTCTTTACAATCCCCATTTTCCTCAAACTGCCCCCTGAAGGTTGTGGTCGTATTTGGAAGACTAAATTCTGTGTTCATCATTCTCCGGCATTTCTTTATGATTATATTTACATATGTATGCATCTACACACAATAATATTTTTAAATTTTGCACAATACCGAGGCATATATAAATGGAATCTACTATATGAGTTCCTCTGTGATTTGCTTTCTTTCTATCAATGTTATGTTGAACTTGTAATCACGTTGATGCCTGAGCTGCCCTTATTCCGGTTTATTGCTATGTAGGGTTTATTTGTAATAGTGTCCCACAGACAGTGTTACCCACTTAATTGTCATGAACACATATCTCAGGGCCTACTTGTAGTGGATATAAGCATGTAGAATGTGAAATCACTTAGAAGTACTGTCTTATCTGTTATAAATATGAGCTGAGATACAAGACTTTCTCTAGAATAGTATAAGTCTTTCTCTCCATGACCTCGGTAAGATATAAACTGGTCTTGCAAAAGTTTTACAAAACAACACTTGGATTACAGCGGATGCTTTTTGATATTTTCTATTCGGTTCTCTCCTATACAATTTCATTTTGTTTTAAAAATTATGGTTCTGTCCCTCTATATCAACCTCTAGACCTACTAGTGGATCACAGTCAGCCTCAGTTTTTAAAAATATTACACAGCCCCAGGGAAGGGCTTGCTGGATTGCAGAACCTGCAGAACCTGTCCCTGCTTTTTTGGACAACCCCAAATTAATTGCCAATCATCTGAATTAAGTCACTTCCCCCAAAGCAGCAGCACATGTGTCTTCATTCTACAACTCTGTTAACATGTGATACTGTCAGAGTTTTACATCATCTGGTTTACTATCCTCCATTATTTTTTAATAAAAGAAAATTGAATAGGAACCCAATTTTAAAGTTTACCACTGATAATCCAGATTAGAACAAACCTACTCTGTCAATTAAAAATTACACATTCAGAAGAAATCAGAAGTTTCCACTTGTGAGCATTCGAGTAGATGAGATATTTTTTAGGAAAAATAAAAGACAATGTATGCTAAGTGTATACACTGAACAGCGAACTGAAATGCCATCAGTCATTCAGATCCCAAACCGGTTCCTTTGGTGGCTCAAATTGTCCAGATCAGTAGTCAGCTATGAAAAACAGCAAGCTGTAGTTGTAAAAAAAATCTACTTTGGGTTCTAATCTGAGTCAACAGAAATTTTAGCAATACCAATAAACAAATGCAATGTGGCTTTCAGAGCTCCGGTCTGTGGCATATTGAAGGAATTCTGGTGTTGTCTTTCTATAGTTTCTGTTTAAACTTCAACAAATCTGTAATTCCTTGACTTTCCCACTCTCTTCAATGAATGATAGAAAGAGATCAGAATAATCTGCTTCTTTCACTCTTACTTCTAAACCCCTGAGATAAATTCCTGGTGAACATGTCACTCGCTAGTGGTAAACTAGGGGCCTGGGAGGCACAAGAGCTTGTACTCTATGAATTGTGCTTCTAACTGGCATGTGGAAGGTTTGGGAGTGTAGGATTTCTAAATTTCCATGCGCACAATCCTTCAGAGGCTTGCAACATCCCCAAGCCCTCAGCCATTCCCAGTGCTGAGGCAAATCAGCAAGACCAAGGAAGTCAGTTAAGTTATCTTCTTGTAGACAGGGAGCAAATTTATTTATGGCAATTCTTTGGCCGCTTGCCAATGTGAAACATGTTCACACAAAACAGGCTGGGGAGGGGAGACAGAGAAAGGAAAACGGCAGAGTATCATGAGGTTCTTCCGAAGGCTATAGCCTCTATAGGAGTTTTAAGAGAGCTATTTGAGGGGGAGGTTTCCTACTCTGGCTTAAAAAAAAAAAAAAAAAAAAAAAGTGTATCCTAATATTAGGTAGCTTGTTCTGCTGCCTGGAAAATGATATTTTATAGGATTTTAAGAACTGTGTTCCATTTTGCAGAGCAGCACATAAGATCCACAAAAGGGGAGTGAGCCTGGTAGGAGATAAGACAGGGAGCTTTTTGTCCTGGCTCTGTTGGCAATTTGGCAGTTGAAAACAAAAGAATTTCCACTTAGAAGTTGCCAGGAGATTTTTTTAGAACCATAAAGTTTCATCTATATTCACAGATTAAATGCAACCCACAGCACCGTTTGCTGTTTAACTCCCGGGTTGGGAAAAAAAAAAAAATACTAGGGCACCTGGGTGGCTCAGGTGGTTAAGCACCTGCCTTTGGCTCAGGTCATGATCTCAGGATCCTGGGATCAAACCCCAAACTGGGCTCCCTGTGGTGCAGTAGGGAATCTGCTTCTCCCTCTCTCTCTGACCCTCCCCCTGCTCATGCTCTTTCTCTCTCTCAAATAAATAAATAAAACCTTTAAAAAAAAAATACTGGTCACTAATAGCAGAACTCTCCATGCAGAGTGTTTTCTGTTAATTAACTATGAGCTCTTAAAACTTATGTTTTACTTATCTATTTTTTTTAGAGAGCCTGAGGGCATGCTCAAACCTATGCAAACGGGGGAGGAAAGGCAGAAGGACAGAGAACTTTAAGCAGGCTCCACACCCTGCATGGAGCCCAACTAGGGGCTCTCTATCAGGACCCCAAAATCATGACCTGACCCCAAATCAAGTCAGATGCTTAGCTTACTGAGCCATCCAGGCACCCTCAAACTTACAGTTTTAATAAACTTATTTGAGTATTCACATATATGCTTTAAGGAAATAGCTTTATTTAAATGTGAGTTGAAAGGCTGAAGAAAACCAGTAAGCTTTAGTTTATAGACATTTTTAGGTTTAGCACAGATTAATATTCAGGTGGTAATGTTCGTTTATCTTTCATTCATTCACTCAATGCCATGACAGACACGTAGCTGACATTTACAAAGAGCTTTATACTTCACAGAGTACTCCCATGCGACACTTCATTGAAGTCCAACAGAACTCTGAGAACGTCTCAGTGAGTCCACTCAGACTGGGGATGATAACGTTGCTGGGCTGCTGGAGACACATCCCCACGCCCCTCGCCCACCAGGCTGAACCTGATGGTGTGCTTTAGGGTGCCACTAGGCAGGCAAAGAGGGTATCCAAAGGTATCGGGACCTTGGTCACAATTTACCCTTTCATTCCATTGTTTTACCCGGGCCAGTCCTAATGCTTTGGATGACAAGATTGAGACAAAGACAACAGTGAAATGCTAGGGAGTCCTGGTGCCCCCTGAAGGCTCTATTACAGCCAGGACAAGCTGTTTACAGAAATATATCCTGTTGGAATGTTCCATGTGGTGAAACCAAGGTGGAGAAGACATTTTTGCTAACTACCAATTCTCTGGTCCAGGAAAATCCAGGTAATAATTTTTGTATTGACCAAGCTGCTTCATTAGTGTTATTCTTTTCTTTGCAATAACTGTAGACTTCTGATTATTCTGTGGCTATTTCAGCTGCGGTACAAAGTAAAAAATATCCCGAAAGGGTGACAACAAGTTGAAAAATATTCCTAAATAATTATAGGAAGGAGTGATTCTTATATCTACTCGGAAGGTATCCAGAACAGCAGGAGGCTGTGCGTAAGTCCTAAAAAGCTGATAAAGTCATCTACAGGCAAACCAGTCGGCTAATGCTGTGCACTGAGGAATTCCACTTAAGAAACTTTGCAGCCTATTATGAAAACAAGCTAACTTTCCGCTTTAGCTTTTGTCCACAAGCATATGTTTGATAATATTTTGCATATATTAGTAGACTACATGGAAACGGTTGCCAAGCCTTTCACCATCTATGCTCCTGTTGGTACTAATGGGCACAGACACTGGCAAAACAAGGAGGGAAGGAGGAAAGAGTTGGCCATGATTAAAACAAGTAGTGGAATTCTTGTCCCCTTGAAGAAGTTGGCACGGACACATGTGCCTCAGGTTCAGAAAAGACCAAGGGACGTCTGGGTGGCTCAGTTGGTTAAGCAGCTGCCTTCGGCGCAGGTCATGATCCCAGCGTCCTGGGATCAAGTCCCACATCGGGCTCCTTGCTCAGCAGGGAGCCTGCTTCTCCCTCTGCCTCTGCCTGCCATTCTGTCTGCCTGTGCTCGCTCTCTCCCTCTCTCTCTCTCTGATAAATAAACAAAATCTTTAAAAAAGAAAAGAAAAGAAAAGACCAAATAAGTTTCAGCTGCTTACGGGTCTTTGTCTTTTAGAAAGTGGGAAAGTGTTTGACCAAGGACTTACCTGGTGTCAAATTCTGAAGACACGAGGACTTTAGAATTCTTGTTTGCTCTCAAGATTCAGTGCTTAGAATTGGGTCTCAGCCACTGGGAAGCTAAACACAGGAGCCAGTGCCCTCAAAGTATCTCCTGCCTGATGGGGAAAATTACTAAGCCCGGGGAGGGCAGCCGAGGAGGGAGGGTAAGCCAAGCTCTGGTTGTCCTCGCACTTCAAATTCACTCATGAGGAGACCATGACTTGGTTAACCCAACATCCGTTCTCACTTGCCTACTTCTCCTAGAGCAGGTGGGAGAGTTAGGTGCTTCTTCGCCAATCTCCTCTCCTCTGCAGCTTGGGCAGACAGGAGAAAACAAGCAGAAGACCGCAGTGGGGTGTCAGTGGGGTTGTAGAGTAGGATTCTAGAAAAACATTTGCTTTTCTTGTAAAAGGGACAGATGCGCCTCTCTGCTCCTTACCCCTTCTTGTCATCTATGTTAAGTGGGGATGTGTTGCCAGAATCTGGGGGCAACTCTCCTCAGGAATGAGGGAATCCCTTTAGAGGAGGGATTCCCTCCTTTAGAGTCACTGTTCCTGACATTGTTGAGCTGCCAAACTAACACAAGCTGTGCCTACGTGCGGAATTCTTGTATGAGGAAAAAAAAAAACCCTATTGACTGAGGCCACAGTAAAACTCTTTTGATACTTTCTGTTGAAACGTTCCTTACTGTACGACACAGCCATCATGCGAGTTCTCTCTTGATTAAAACTTCTCAAATAACTTTGCAGTGAATGTTGTCCCACGTCTCAGATTTTTCTGGGCAGATTAAAGCAGTGCCTACATCTCCTGACAATATTCCAGGGAACCCCTTGGACAAATTCATAAGTTTCTGCTTGCATGGGTGAGCTATACATCTAATGATAGGTTATCCAAAAATGAACCTACTTACACTGTCAATTATTTTATATTATTATTCTAATGATTTGATAAATTTATGATTCATCCACTATAATGGCATTCCCATGCCTGTAGTTTGGGTGGAATTTGTGACCCTGGTACTAGTAAAGCTAGCAGAACCTTTAAGAAGGGGTCAGTGGGGGACACTGGGTATGGAGAAGAACATAGAGAACAAAGTCTGTAAGAAAGAGTGAGAGAAAGGAAGAGAGTTGTTGGGAGCCGTAAAAATTATGTTCTATGGTGTTTCCACTCAGTTAATATTTCTGGGATGATTTAAATGAGATAGCATTGTTAATTTCAAAACAACTCTGTCTCTGTTATTCTTGGTTTATTTTAGGATCAAAGCCCCAAATTTACCCCAAGGGAAACTTTTCTTCTGAAATTTGCATATCCTACCCTCTCATACTCAGAAAGGATTCAAAACCTACTAAAAATGTCTCGTCTTAGGAGCTTTGTGGTTCTGTTTTCAAGCAGAAGTGCTGGGTATAAAGTTGGATGAGCTATACCGTGAGGGAAGGGGTAGTAGCTATTGAATTTCACATTTTGCTATGTGTGACGAAAACAAAATAAAGAGATTAGAGATTTATTTACTGGAGAGAGAGCGAACATGAGTGCCAGCATGAGCAGGGAGGGGCAGAGGGAGGGAGAATCTGAAGCAGGCTCCGCACCCGTGGTGATGCAGGTCCCATTGGGCAGCCTGAGTCCCACGACCCTGAGATCATGACCTGAGCTGAAATCAAGAGTCAGATTCTTAACCGACTGAACCACCCACTTGCCCCAAACAGGTGCCCTTCAACTGAAGCTCTGAAATCTGCAAAGATTTTTCCATTCAGCTTAACGGTAATGTGTGTTCCTGGTGTCAAATATTGTCAAGGGTTTAGAAATTGAGTTCTCCCTCATGTGGGGTATTGTGAAGGGAAATGATACAGAGGCCAAATGTGAGTAAGGTCTGAGAGTTAAAACTCACTCTAAGTGTCTTCTGAAACTATATTATTTCTGGTCTTGTTTTCCCCTGTAAAGTCAAATAAATCTTCAGAACTCATCACATTTCAAACAATATTTTTTCATGTCCATGAAATGCTTTTCTGAAGCTCTCAAGTGTCCTTGCTCAATGCATATGCCTTTTATGTCTGTCCAGTGCTTACCAAGAACTTTATTAGCTATGCCTCCTGAGAATTCTGGGACTGAACCCCATCCATATTGTTAACCTGGCTAGATACTGAAGAAAACTGGTGAAGACTTAGCTGGAGGCCCCCTCTGAGAGCTCTTGGAATGGCGATTGTGATGAATGGCTGAATCATTTGGTACCATATGTATGTTTTTGAAGGGGACTTTAAACATATTTTAAAATGAAAAAGGAAATGGCTGCTTAGCTGTATTGCCACTTCAGGCTGTATATTTCAGTAATATCTGGGAAAAAAATATATATGTATTATAGTTTGCTATAAATATATATAAATAAAATATATATTATGCTATATACTTATAGCATATAAATATATATAAATAAATTTATATAGCATATAAATATATATTTATAGCAAACTATAATACATATATGTATTATATATCTATATAAATATATATAAATATAAATATAGCATGTGTGTGTGTGTATATATATATATATATATATATATATATATATATATATATATTTTATAGTTTGCTTCCTGGGGTGCCTGGTGGCTTTGTCAGTTAAGCACCTGCCTTCAGCTCAGGTCATGATCTCAGGGTCCTGGGATCAAGTTCACCATCATGGGGTTCCCTGCTCAGCAGGGAATCTGCTTCTCCCTCTCCTTCTACCTTTTATTCCCCCTGTTTGTGCCCTCTCTCTCTCTCTCTCTCTCCCTCAAGTAAATAAAATCTTAAAGTAATAATTTTACTCCCTATTTTAGAATTGATACTGACTTTTTTTTTTTTAATAGAATGTGGAGTAGACAACATGCCTGGAAGAAACCCTCTAATATATTCACATACAATATCTTTTCCTGAAACAATGCCCAGTTCCACCTAAGTCTAGAAGGGAAGAATTCTCATGGGCTTCCTTATCCGGAAAACCAAAAATACTCTATTGACTAGGGATTCTGGCCTACCACTGATACTTTGTGTAAGAGACTTGCTGAATATAACAGACTTATTTCTCCAAAGCTGACTGGGAGCAAGACAAAAGGGAAGGCTCTTATGGAGAGGACGGTAGATAGGAGAGGGCACTCACCAAAAGTTGGTGACTCTCCCCTCGGTCACCCTAAAGGTAGACTTATTTTGGCTCCTTGCAGGACTATTTGGCAGGTGGCTCAGAGGCGGTTGACTTTAGAATAAAAAATGGCCAGGAAGATAGTAAAGAGCTAGATTTTTGGTGCTCAGTTTAGCTACTTTTCAGACTTGAACCGTGTATGACAAGAGTCAGGGGCAGAAATGCTTGTGTTGCCGTAGACAACATATGCATATTCTACAGTCATGTGTTTTACGATGAGGGAGATTTGGTAGCTAACTTGTATTGATCTTCTAGTTTTGAGTTAATAAACTACGTGCAGTTTAGAGATAGAGTTATTTCTATCTACAGTCCCTATCAGCTATGAATGCTGTATTTGTAAGAAAATAAAGATGATAATCAATCTATAAAACACAGAATACTGAAGAAATCAAATTGTTGATAAGATTATGCAAGTATGAAATTGGGGATTTTTAGATGTCAGATACTGCATTTATTAGGGGAATTTGGGGAAGGGACAGTTTCGATAGAAAAATGTGAGAGTACATGAACTTTCCATCTCTGGATTTCTCTTTACACTAGGGGTGAATGGTTCATTTTGAGGAACTGGAATTTAACTGTTTTTGTTCTTTTTGCTCTGTTTTTAAAGGCACATGCCTTCTATTTCTGAACATCAGAATAGACATTTACACTAGTGCAAAGTTTCTTAAACTTTAAGCTATGTCCTTGATAGGAAAGGTAAATTTGTATTGTGAGAGAACTCTGAAGAATTAGATTTTCCAGTGTTTCTTTTCAAATTGAAATATATATTGAACTATGTTTTGGAAATGTTGGGAAAAATCATACATGGAAGGGAGACAGCTGGTAAAGAGTGAGTTATTAAGGCAGCTCCAGTGTAGACAATGGGAGTTCAGTTCCAGGGGGGAAATGTTGGGAAATGGTGCATGCTTCTTGGAATAATTCCCCCAAGGAGGCAAGGAAGCTTGAATACTCACATACCAGTTATCATTATCATTCCCATGTTCATTCCCTGGCACTCGTACTTCCGTAGCTCTGACAAGAGTCCTCTCTCACTACAGGCCACCCTGGCTGTCAGAGGGCATCTGGAATAAGTGAATAGTGGGGTTTTAGGGACCTAAGGGGTTCACTGATGGTATCTGACACAATGGAGGGTAGAGTTGTTGCCCCAAAGAGTCTGCACGTGGAGTTCAGGGAACATCACAGGCTAACCTTTGCGGGGGTTTTGTGTGTTGTTGTTTTGTTTTGTTTTTTATGTTCCAGAGTCATCTGCATACATGATAAGTTTGAAAACCACTAATACAGGCTATTAGTGGATCACCAATTAGCAAAGGATTGTCTAATGCTGTTCTTATTTTGTAGATGAGGGAATGCAAGCCCTGTCCCGAAGTGTAAATGACCGATGCATGTCGAAGAACCACATTTGGCACAGGGGTCCCATGATTTGATGAATTGTGATGGACAGATGACTTGGTTGTCATTAATTTGGTTATCTGGAAATTTCAATCAGGTGAATATGTGGCATGGAGGCAGCCTGGCTGCAGTATCCTTGACTTCTGCTACTCACATGTTTCTCTCAGTGCTTGTATACAGCCCGCCCACGTGTGCGACTTCTTGTCAGAGCTCCAAGACTAGAAAGCCATTTTCTTCCAGGAGCTAACTTTACTCCCTACCCTTTCATACTTGCTTAAGAAAAGGTCTTTTAATTTTATTGATACCAAGGTATAAATGACTAATTAATTTTATGTTGAAGTATTTGTTCAGTAATAGTAAGTAAAGTCCGTAGCTTCACTGATGAAGCTTTTGTATTTTCAGGTGAGGGGAAGTTCATTTTGGGTTCAGAGGGCCTGTGATTAAGTATACATACACATAGATTGCTTTTGGAAAATACTGCTCTTGTAGCCATGAAAGCGCCTTATATTAGAAGAGATTGATTTTCCCTGGGCAACAATGGCAGTTCTTAGCAGAGAGACAGAGTGTTTAACAACTATGAATCTAGGGAGTCATGAGAATTGTTACCTGAGTTTTGTAATTGGGAAATATCTCCTTGTATTTTTGTACTGTTGGGTCAAATATAAAGATAAAGTCCATCTGCAGTTACAACCTAATATAAATAACTCCTGTTCAGAGAGAAGTAGGAAATATTCAAACTGCAAATTTCAAAAAATTCAGTATTTGGCTTTTAAATACTGTAATGTTTCCCAAGTCATGTTTTGTTTTGGAGAAGGATAAAATCACATTTCATTATATTCACTCTTAATAGCTGTCATCTTCTGAACTCCTATACACTAGATTAAACATTAGGGGACTTACATACTGGAATTCATTTAATTTTACAATAAACCTTGTATGACAGCTATTTTTATCTTTATTTTATGGACCTAAATGAATTTAAGTAACTAATTTATGTAAAAGGTTGAATGCCTGACACATAAAGGACATTTAGTAAATATTTTTGAACTCAGAATGAGCAAAGACTTGCCAAAGCCATAAAGCTTCAGGGTGGACAGCGGAGCCAGCCCGGAGGGCTTGGCAGCCTTCAGGCCAGTCTGGCTGGGAGTGCCGAGGAGGTTGGCTGTTGTGGTTCTGAAGGCTTGGAAATCAGAATCAGCCTGGCCTCGAGGGTGATCTGCACAGTTAAAGCTGTTCAGTCTGGTTGACATCCTGGAGTAATGTCCTCTGGAGAGCTGGGCTTGTCATCCTAAGGTCTACTCTCTTCAATAGTATCAGCTTATAACTCTGTCAACGACGCTGACTCCCCTTACTGCTCAGGATCACAATTATTCATTTGTTTGTGCCGCTCATCAGCCAACTATTGAGAATCTGCTACGTGCCGGGCTGGGTTCTAGAGACACAAGAAAGAAAAACAATCAAGCAAGATCCATATTGTGTTAGTGGTATGCACAAGTAACCAAAAAAGCGGCTGAACAGAACTCTTGAATCCTTCCCAGGACTCCAGAGAAAAATGCATTTGTGCAGAGTATTTTCGTGGAGTGGTGAACTACTGAATAAATGAGAAGGGTTAGCAAGCAGGGACAGGGGCATTTTTTTACACGCTGGGTCCCTTACACTAAGGCTAGCCCAGAAGGACTTCCTGAGCTCTTCCTCATCACCTGGATCAGACATACTGTGACATACCCATCATAAAACCTAAAAGGCATAATTCCCGGGGTGTGGTTATAACGGGACTCCATTATGCAGTTCTGAAGGCTAACCGTGAGTAGCTCTTGTTCTTGAGATGTCTGCGCATGCTCCAGAACGTGGTCTCCAATAAAATTACAGAATCATACAGAGGCAATCCTTACAATCTGAATGCTTCCCTAAATCAAAGGTCTCTTTTGTTCCAGAATATTTTGTTTGTGATAGTCAAGTGTCTCTGACTGTTTATAGACCTTTCTGGAAGGAGTTTTTATTTTTTTTATTTTTTGTTATTATTTTTTTCATTATGTTATGTTAGCCACCATACAGTATATCATTAGTTTTTGATGTAGTGTACTGAGATTCATTGTTTGCATATAACACCCAGTGCTCCATGCAATACGTGCCCTCTTTGATACCCATCACTGGACTAACCAATTCGCCCACTTCCCTCTCCTCTAAGACTCTTAGTTTGATTCTCTGAGTCCATAGTCTCTCATGCTTCATTCCTTCTCTGATTCCTCCCCACTTCATTTTCCCCTTCCTTCTCCTAATGTTCTCCATGCTATTCCTAATGTTCCACGAATAAGAGAAACCACCTGATAATTGACTTTCTCTGCTTGACTTATTTTACTCAGCACAATCTCCTCCAGTCCAATCCACGTTGATGCAAAAGCTGGGTATTCATCCTTTCTGATGGCTGAGTAATATTCCACTGTATATATGAACCATATCTTCTTTAACAGTTCATATGTTGAAGGCCATCTCAGCTCCTTCCAGAGTTTGGCTGTTGTGGACCTTGCTGCTACAAACATTGGCGTGTATATAGCCTTTCTTTTTGCTACATCTGTATCTTTGAGATAAATACCCAGTAGCGCAATTGCAGGGTCATAGGATAGCTCTATTTTTAATTTTTTGAGGAACCTCCACACTGTTTTCCAAAGGGAATGCACATACCAACTTGCATTCCCACCAACAGTGCAAAAGGGTTCCTCTTTCTCCATAGCCTCTCCAATATTTGTTGTTTCTTGCCTTGTCAATTTTTGTCATTCTAACTGGTATAAGGTGGTAATCTCAGTGTGGTTATGATTTTGATTTTAATCTCCCTGATGACTAATGGTGGTGAACATTTTTTCATGTGTCTGTTAGCCATTTGTATGTCTTCTTTGGAGAACAGTCTGTTCATGTCTTTTGCTCATTTTTAACTGGTATTTGTTTTTTGGATTTTGAGTTTAAGAAGTTCTTTATAGATCTTGGATATCAGCCCTTTGTCTGGAATGTCATTTGCAAATATCTTCTCCCATTCTGTGGGTTGCCTCTTTGTTTTGTTAACTGTTTCTTTCCTGTGAAGAAACTTTTTATCTTGATGAATCCCATAAGTTCATTTTTGCTTTGGTTTCCCTTGCCTTTGGAGACATGTCTTGGGAGAAGTTGCTGTGACTGATGTCAAAGAGGATGCTGCTTATGTTCTCCTCTAGAATTTTGATGGATTCCTGTCTCACATTGAGGTCTTTCATGCATTTAGAATTTATCTTTGTGTATAGTATAAGGGAGTGTCCAAGTTTCATTCTACTGTATTTGGCACTCCAATTTTCCCAGCAGCATTTGTTGAAGAGACTGTCTTTTTACCATTGGATATTTTTTCCTGCTTTGTGAAGATTATTTGACCATAGAATCGAGAGTCCATATCTGGGCTACCTGTTCTGTTTCATTGGTCTATGTGTCTGTTTTTGTGTCAGTACCGTGCTGTCCTGGTGATCACAGCTTTGTAATTTGTAGTGCTGTGTTTTAGTGCTAAAAGCTAGTCCTGGTATCACAAAATAGTTGAACTGCCTGTTAGAATTTTTACCAAGATTTCAGATAAAATGTTTTTGTAAGGAACATTTTTCCCCCCTCCAAGGCTTGTGTTAAAATAAAGGTCAGGAAATTCGGTCACGTAAACAAGCTAGCCATGACTTTCATCCAGAGGGACGCACATCACAGGTGTGGCTCAGTGCTGCTAGAGTTAGTTTAAACACATTGGTTATGCTTATATATAGCACTCAAAGTCCAGACAGTCACTGCAGCTCCGTCATCACTTACTCAGGTTGTCCCAGCAAATTCCTCTTGGGCTATTTCTTTGCCAAGTTTAAATATAATGGATTCTAACCTATAACAGAGAAAAATCAATGTCTCCATTTTAGAAAAAGGTAAAATTTTCCCTCAAAAAGGAAGCTCTTCACAAGCAAAGAAATGTGTAAATAAGTAAATTTAGTTCATGGAACAATGAAAGCAATAAATTCGTTTAACTTGGTAGGTGAAATTTTTATAAATCAAAGAAATCCTATGAAAATTTGCTTTACTTAATATTTTTTTGTATTCTTATTTTTAACTTTTTATTTAAATTCCAGTTAGTTAACATCCCGTGTTATATTAGTCTCAGGTGTACAATATAGTGATTCAACACTTCCTTACATTACCCAGTTCTCATCACAACAAACGCACTCCTTAGTTATTTTATTGTTTTCAAAAGCTATGGGAGATAAAAAGATGATAAGAGGTGGCAAATCAATGTCCCTATTATGCTTTTAAAGTATACTTTTCTCTGAAGGAAAATATACATATAAAATATACAATTCATAAGCATGTAGTTTGATACTAAATACACTTGTGTAACCAGCACGCCTATCAAGGACTAGGTCAGCACAGAGCATTATCTCAGAAGCCCTTTTCTCTGCTAGTCAATATCATTTCCTACCCTCGATGGTAACCAGAACCCTGATTTCTAACACCATAAACTGCTTTTGCCATTTTTAAATTTTGTGTTTATTTTTTAAAACTTAATTGTATTTAATTTTTTTTCAATGTATAAATGGAATTATGCGGCATGCACTATTTTTGTGCTTGGACCATGACTAGCGCTGGTGGTAATGTAGCCGTCCTTTGATGAACACATGCATGCATTTCTTTTGGGTATAAACTGACCAGGAGTGTTGGTGGAATCCATGCATGTTCAGTTATGGTGGGTAATGTCCAACTGTTTGCAAAGTGATTCTACATGCTCTCCTTTTATGAGTGCCTATGTGACACTCCAGAGCTTTTCCCAATTTCATTTGTCATGAGATTTTCTTAAACTGAAAAAATCATTTGAAAAACATTCTGCTGCATTATAGTTAAAGAAGATTTTGCTAATACAGTTATTTTGAGTGAAAGTTTTTTGCGAGCTAAATCATACTTGTGAGAACATATCTTCATAATGGTACTAACAACTCCACATAAAGGCTAGGCTGTAAATTTTGAAAGATGAATCATCATGAGGCAAGGCTGTAGTCAGCTTGGAAATAGAGTGTACTATTCTAATCTTATGTAACCAAACTTTCCATGTGGCAGGAAGATACTAGGTTGCTTTCCAGGAAAATAGGTTAAAAAAAAAAAAAAAGTATTCTTAACTCCCCTGTCCCCACCCTGCCCCATATATCAGTTTTTAATTGCAAGCAACTAAAAGCAATCTGAGAAATTTAGAAGAGAAAAAAATTGATAAAAGGGTATTTAGTAACTTCAGTGAGTCTCTCAGATGGTCAGGGAACCAGACTTGAAGATATTTCAGTTTGGAACTAGTTCTCTACAGAGCAATTGTCACTGCCATCAGGTACAGATCCCACAGCCTGCTGGTTAGCCAGTCTCCAAGATGGTGCCCCAAAATCTCACATCCTGTTACCAATGCTCTTGTGCAATATCCTTCCATATTGAAGTAGGGATGCTTTGTGTGACCAGTAGAGTTTGCGGAGGTAACAGTTTAACTCCCCAGGCTAGGTTATAGAGGATATTGAAGCTTCTGTCTGGTCTCTGGGATTGCACAGAGGTGGCAAGGGGAAGCCAGCTGCCATGCTCTGAGAATATGCAAGGAGCCCTTGGGAGAGGACCAGGGCCTCCTCCTAATATCCAGCAGCAGCTTACCAACCCAATGAGCGAGTCCCCTTGGAGGCAGGCCCTCCATCTCCAGTCGCACATGAACATGACTGCAATCACAGCTAATATCTTACCTTCCAAACTCTTAAGGGGCTCATCCACGGCCACTCAGCTGTGCTGCTCTGAATTTTGATCCACACTATGGGAGAAAGAAATGTTTATCATTGTTTGAAACCATTAGGTTTGGGGTAATTTGTTACACAGCAACAGATAGCTAATGACAAATAGACATGGGCTACAGCTGTTGGAATTGTTGCCAATGCTGCCTTTGGGAACTGTGTGTATCTGCAAGTAGCTTCACCCAAATGGATTCTGCACAGTCCTCACCTCTTCATTTCATGGCTTCTGATTCAAAGTCTCAGCTCCTTGCACTGACTGACACTATGTGCCCACTTTTATTTGCATAGAAGTTTTGGAAATGCAAGTAGCTGACCTCCTCAGCTTCTAAAATGGAAGGTGAGCTCTACCTCTTAAGGAAATTCCTTAAACCTAGGAAGACAGTTGAGATACTAGGCAGCCAAGAGGAATGCCAAGTGTCCACTCTGCCAGAGCCCCTCAAAGTCTGCCACTCTGTGATTTCCCATTGTTGGGGCATAGTGAGATAAACTTTCAGAAAATGAGAATACGCATTCAGAAACTTGTATAACAGTTTGGCATTGCCACGGTATTTTGTTGTCTTTGACAAAAGTACTGATCCACAGGTTGAAAATAAAACATAAAACTGGTTCTTCACTACAGATGGTTTGAGAAGCACGACACTCTATCACATCTGTAACAACAGAACTTATCTGAAAATACTACGCTTCTCAACTCTGCCTTGGGAGCTTCCAGAAGAAGTTTGCTTTCTCATGAGAATGACATCACCGAATGATGATTTTCTCTGCATTCAAGGAGTTAATCAAAGACACTGACACTCTCACTGTCGCATTTCATTCTGTAACAACCATGGTTCACTTAGTCGACCATAAAGCTGATCTCCAGAGGTCAGAAACCAACTTACAGTCGTGAAGCAGACATCGTGACCTCAGAGCAAGTCAGGACAGGTTTGGACCCCAAGTGGAAGGCTTTTCCACATCCTGTAACCATTTACTCTTCACTGACAAAGCACTAACTGAGGATTTCAGGCTCTGTCAATTCTCAGCAAACTTCTAAGAAGTTGAGGATGCCTAAAAGTCATGTCACAGTAGGACTGATTTGCAGCCAGAATCAACCAACCTTTGGCCTCATTTTTGTGTAGTTTGGATGTTCCTATCATCAAATCTGTCTTTCTATATAAAATGTTTCCTGTTTAAGTTTCCTTTTTCAAGTGAATGGATTTATTATCCTAGAGGAAGACTTGGCCTGGCTGTTCAGAGATGGGAAAGAGGAATGAAAGGTTATAGATCAGATGCATTTTCTGTGGCCCGACCAGCTGAGAATTGGTTTGTGTGTATCATTTTATGGAAAGCAGAGGACCAGTGACACACACATTGAATTTATTGAATCAGGTGTAACAACACTGGGTAGGTTTAAGGAAACAGGCACATATGTGGAGCAAGAGGGAGAAGGATAGAGTTAGTTCTTATGGTCACAGTGTCTTATCTCACTTGGAGAAGAAGTCCAAGATGCGTGGGCTAAAATCTTCCATTCCAGTAAGTGCAGTAGGAGAGAGAACAGTGCTGGAGAAGCCTGCTGGATCCTTGGAAGCAGGATTTGAATGACATTGCCCAACACTAATTGAATACCTAATCTTGTATAATCTTTATAATAGGCATTCGAAGGAGGTACTACTGTACTGAATTTTCTCTTTTACAGTTCCATAAGGTAAATTGTCCCTATCCCATAGCTAAGAAGAGGTAGCTAGAATTCCAGCTAGACTCTAAAGCACATGCTCTTAACTCCGTACTTCTCTGTGCTGCCTCAGACTGGGTAGAGGAGAGATGCCCAGTCCAAGGAGGGGATGGGAGACAGAACAATCTAAATTCAAAAGTTGGGAGGTGAAGGAGAATATGTTCTGGGGTCAGTGCAACTGGCCTGGCCAGGGGATGGTCTAAAGCAGATGGTTTGGGAACAGAAGTTGTAGTTGAGGGGCGCCTGCATAGTTCAGTCATTTAAGCATCTGCCTTTGGCTCAGGTAATGATCCCAGGGTCCCGGAATCAGGCTCAGCATTGGGCTCCCAGCTCAGCAGGGAGTCTGCTTCTCCATCTGCTCCTCCCCCACTTATGTGTGCGCGCTCTCTCTCTCTCTCATTTTCTTTCTCTCAAATAAATAAAAATTTTAAAAAATTAAAAGAAAAAAGAAATTGTGGTTGATAAAACTGGAGAATTGATAAGGGTGAAAAATGTAGGAATTGAAGATTACTACAGCAGTGGATTCTGAGAAGGAAATGATATTATAGAAAACAGAATTTTCTTCAGAAGGTGAACTTGGCAGATGTGGACAGATAGGAAAAGAAAATCACTGAGAAGATGTTGCAAAGGCTGATAGAAGAGAGGCCATGAAGACAGGGACGAGCGTAGTGGCTCTCACAGTTTTGGTCTTGGGGCCGTGGATGGAGGTCAAAATGATGGAGGGTCCCAAAGTGCTTTTGTTGAGGTAGGTTTTATCTATCAGTGTTTACCATACTAGAAATTCAAACAGAAACTTAAAAATATTTTAAATTTTGAAATAATAACATATATTAACATAAGAAGCATTTTCATGAAGAAATAACCGTTTTTTTTTTTTAAAGATTTCATTTATTTATTTGACAGACAGAGATCACAAATAGGCAGAGAGGCAGGCAGAGAGAGAGGGAAGCAGGTTCCTCACTAAGCAGAGAGCCCGATGTGGGACTCAATCCCAGGACCCTGAGATCACGACCTGAGCTGAAGGCAGAGGCTTAACCCACTGAGCCACCCAGGTGCCCCAAGAAATAATTGTTTTTAAAACAAAACAAACCAAACAAACAAACAAAAAAAAACAGTATAAAAAGTGGCACTATTTTACACCTTTACAAATCTCCTTACTGTCTGGCTTTATGGAATCCAGCTGGATTGTCATACATTCAGTTGTCACATCTTCAGTCTGTCGTAATGTCACATGACATGTGGGCTCTGGAAAACTCCACTGTCCCACTTGTGAGAGAAAATGAAAAAGGCAAATAACACCTTCATTTAATCACAAACAGTGTCTTGACCCCAGGACACTCTAAGAGATTCGCGGGGATTCCCACAGGCTCCTGGACAACAGTTTGAGAAGCACTGGGCTAGAGGGAGGCCGAGGTGTTGGAGATGCAGCACCAACAGAGAGAACCAAAGCAGCCCCATCTGCAGACTGATCGGATATCAACCAGGGCGGGGAAGAGGGGGTGCAGGCTGCAGAGGGAAAGCTCTTACGAGATCCCATACAGCAAACCTGGGTGATCTGGGACAATCATAATGCTTCTTACAGAATGGGGAAACACATAGGGGAAGGCAGTGTGGTAGGGAAGTTGGTAATTTCTGGTTTTGGTGGTTTGAATGTGAAGTGACCGAGAGATATCCAAGTACACACAGAATTAAATCAGAGAGACAGCAAAACCTTTTGTCACTAATGAAAGTAAATCTTCAAGAGTTAATTTAAATTTAAATTAATTGAAATTTAAAAAGCTAACTTGAAAATGGAAAGTTAACTTAAAAGTGAAATGAAAGCAGGTACTACAATTTCTATGGAATTCATCAAGAAGTACTTAGGAAGTAGGACATTAGAGGAATGTAACTATATTTGAAAATTTTTCTTTTTTAAGATGGAGACTTAATATGTGGGCGTCTGTTACATTACTCTCATATATGTTTATGTGTCTGGAATAATTTGTAATAAATTAAAAAATTTAAAGTTTATACCACAGACTAATCCATGCATCCCCCTGGTCATTACCCCTTCCCTCCCCCCCCCCCCACACACACACTATTTACATTCTTTAGATCAGATGTCATTTTATTTCCAGCTGCTAGTGCCAGGGATGATCCACTTCGAAAAGAGACAGGAAGAGGGAGAGAGAGGATCTGAACTACACTCAAAATCTAGCACTTTTCTTTAGATACTGCAATGCAGGCAGTAGGGAAAGGACCTACGTGCAACACGGCAGAGCACGGGGAAGTGGGAGGTGTGAGCCAAATAGGAAGCTGCCAATATTTACAGGATGCCAAAGACGAGTATTTTATTACATGCATTTAGCAACAACTCGATCAGACTTGAAGTTCCTAGAGGAGTTTTACAGCACTTAGTGGGAGAGGAGAACAGGAAAGCAAGCATTACCATAGGTGTGATAGGTTTTCAGGAGTATCAGGGGCCTGGGAAGATTGAAATAACTTGGAGCGCACTACCACCTGTCCCTGGGAGGCTATGGAGCCAAGACCTGCTCTGGAACTGGAGTAGATCTGCGTGTGAGCCCTGACCTGGACACTGAGTCAAAGCTTTGAGACTCCGGGAAAGTTACTTAATTGTGTAAGCTTTAGTTCTAAAATATTTTTATGGATAAAATATACAGTAATACCAGCTGCTTCTGGGAACTGCTGCTAAGATAACCTGCAGCAGGATAACCCAGTCGGCTCAACCCTCCTCTGTCCTCCAGGCTTTAAAACACAATAGCTAACACTCTCCAGACCCACAACCTCCACCACCACTCAGTCATGAAGCCTCTATCAGCCCGGGTCCTCAAACCTACCAGTTTTTGCTCACCCTAAAGCATTTCTGGAATACTTTTTTTTTTTCTCCTATTGATCTCACAGGCTTTTTATTTTTTGATTCTTCTTTAGCTTTATAACTATTATGTAATTTTAACCACATTACATATTTTTCTTTACCTTAGAATTCATTCCAGAGTGTGTCCCAGAGTCATTTTAACCAAATAATAAGTGAGGTGGGAAAGAATATGCAAATTGTTCCACTTTCTACGCAAGAAAGTATTATGATAAAAACTCAAAAAATTCTTTTTCAAAGCATGTTTTGTGTTGTGTGTGTTTGTGTGAACGATCGCAGGAATAGCTTAGATCATGAATAAGCATGTTCTCAGGTGGAAGGGGACCGTGGTCTGCCCTCAGTGTGGACTGTTGCATTTCTGTAGTAAATATACATTCTCAGCTGTGGCCTGAACCAGAGTGACCCCAGTGCTCCTGAAGCCCAGTGTGTTCTTTCAATGAATGAGTGAGTCAGTGAATGAATGAATGAAGATAAGCAAGAATGTATATGTAAAATGAAGCTGAACTATCTTGACCAACAGGAATATTGTTTGAGGTTCCTTTTTTTTTTTTTTTTAAACCAGGGACAGAATTCATATAAAGTAAGGATAACAGTTACCTTAATGACAAGAAGATCCTCTTTCTGCTAGTAACTATTTCATAAATACATGTGTTCTATAAACTGTCATAACCTTCATTTATTTTTTGCAGTTGTTTCATGACCTTTGCAAACAAAGGGAAAGACTCGCAACTGCTAAGTTCCGTTTAGAACTTAATTACTAGAAATAGAAGGACCTAACAGGGACTGCAGCTGTTCTGAGTTTCAATTATTTTTCCGCTTATCTTCCAGGCTAATAACTTGGGGCTCAGGGCTGAATACGTTCCATTTTTAGCAATGGGAAGTATCAAGAGAGTCTTGTTTCCCACATTACTGAGCAGAATGGGAGAATGAGCTCCAGAAACCCTCCTGGAAGGGCTTGGGAGAAAAGCAGGAACATTTACACTGGGAACAATTGGATTTAATCAGAAGACTCGGCAATAAAAGTAGAGCATGGGGCTAGAACAGAAGTGCTGGTAGGAAAGGCTGTCAATTGCCTGTGAGAAATAACGATCCGTGTTCTTTTTGGTGAATCAGAGCATTACTGTTGTAATTAACATTAAGATGTTGAATCATATATCCCACATGGAGTCAAAGGTTTGTGCAGAGTGAAAGTGGATCTGAGGCATCACTCAGATCAATTTTTTCTAAGCCAGAGAGATGAAAGGACTTATCCAGGGTCACACAGCTAGTCTGCGCAGAGCTGAGAACAGAACACGTTTCCTATTCCCAGTCAGGGCACTTCCCCGTCCCCCACATCTGCTTCCTCTACTTCTTTGAGCTTCTTTTCCCATCAGGCCAGAGCTCAAGTGTTCTGGTGAGTTCTCTCAGCACGATGTCCAGATGGTTACTTTTGACACTTCTGTGCCTGGGCACCTTCTTGACTTCGAACTTGAAAATGATGGTTTTGTAAAATTACTAGGTTTCCTGGTCCGGTCAGGTAGTGGTGTTTGAGGCTCTGTTGCATTGGGACCATATGTAGGTGTAGATGAGAACTGATAACACATAGCTGTGTGCTGTTGACTTCAGTGTGTTTAGAGACTCAAACAGCCAGGAGAAGTTATCTGGGTCAAGGGATCTAAGTCTCTGCTTTGCAGGTTAGGAAACAAAAGCCTAGAAAATGTAGTGGCTGTCAGTTTAAACTACAGAGGTCTTAATGTCATGGAACATTCTATGAAAGCAACATTTATGTGTTTCAACTTTTACTCTATTGAGGATTTAACAAAAATGGTCTTGGGTTTTTGCATTCTAAAGAATGCATTAACATTCTTTGCAGTAATGCATTAATGTATTAAATGTTAGGTACATTACTGTATTAGTCATTATTTTATCCACTTGGAGGAGTTCTAATAGGAAGAGCATGAAACCATTAAGCATTAAAAATTATTGGAATGCTGGCATAAGTGTGTTATTGAGAACCAAATAGTTCAATGTAATTTGAGCAGCAATAGATCACCATCCGTGGTCTTCGACATTACCATTTTGATTAGATTGCCTGTCAGTGTACTTGTCACACATTTCTGTCTGGACATCATTGCTTTTGGTGTCACCATGCAACTACCCTACAACTGTGCAGTGAGATCCTCCCCATCCTTCAGAGCTCACAGCAAGTGCTCCCCCATTGGCAAAGCTTCAAAAGATCCCCAGACCTAGGGGATCTCTTTCTCCTTAGCATCCCCAGGACACTGAGTACTTCTCTTCTGTTATTTACTATAGCAATCTGTGTGTTTTAAATAAATTAAATGCTGCTATTACCCCTATTCTGGATTTTAAGCTCCACAAGGGAAGAGATTAAGTCTATTGGTTTTGCTTCCTCACAGTATCTTGTATTTGTTGAATGAACGAATGTATCATAAGTAAGAAAGCGCTCAGCTGAACACATAGCATTATACTTCAGAATATTGATATCGAACAGCACAACCTTGGAGGGCCGTTTTAAAGTTCAGAGTCAACTGGGAATCGATCGAGAAACTGAATGCCTGAACACATATCATAAAGAAGGCTTTCCATTCCTCTTCTGCAATGCCTTTATACACAGAATACTCTGGGAATTGATCGTTTGTGAAATACTAAATGATGTCTCAAATTAAGAGTGGAGTTTTCATAATACTCAGTTCCCTGCAATTCAAAAACCACATGTTGGCCTTTCGGTAACTCTTTTAGCCATATCAGGTGCATGAACAGACTCAGGGAAGCATCTGTTCTACTGCTGCCAATTAAGTTTGCTGTGTTCTCCCTGACAGGCTGACTGTTCCATTAAAACAAGTGCCTTTTCCCCAGGCGGGGCGGGGCGGGGGGTAAAAACATAAATAAAAAATAAAAGATCTGGGGATTTTCTTTGGTCATTAGATAGCTCTACGCCAGATAGGAACATAAAAATTTTCTTTGTGTGGGGAAAGAGGAGAGCTTTCCTGAAATTTGACTCATATTACAAAAAATGGGGGAAAAGGGATTTAAGTGCTTCTTTCAGTTCCTTTTCCAAACATGGAAAGTTAAATAGTAGTTCAGCCACAGTCCTTTCAGAGGACGATCTCATTGCAAATGTAAACTTCACTACTCACTCACGGTGTTTCATATACTGCAAAGAACCCAGACTCAAGATTCAAACTGCCACATGCAAATCCTACTTAAAAGTCTAGAAGTGTTAGTGAGATCAAATGCAAAAGAATTCTGTGCCTTTAGATTCCGATTTAACCATATTTCTTATTAGCTGTCTATGTCAAGGAGTTCCCTGTTGTATGCTTTTAATTGCAAAATAGACAAGAAAACTCCTATCACATTGTTATTAACTGCCACAAAGTAAATTAGTGGCAGAAACAGAGCGTAGTCTTTGAATTTTAAGCTTGCTCAGGTTCAGGAGTCCAGATTGCCTCGGGCTTGGCTCTGCTACTTAGCTGTTGTGTGGTGAAGACAGCTCAGACACAGTTGACTATCAGAAGTACTCTTTCACCAAGGACCAAACTTCCATAGAAAGGATTTCCCAAAGGAAAGCACTGAGTCAAAAAACTTCATTTCTCCTTACATCTCTGCAACTTACTTGAGTCCATGAGCCCTGTTGTTCCCAGCTTGCAAAATGGGAATAATCCTTCACCCTACATTTCTCTTAAATTCATTACAAAAATCAAGATAGCCTTGAAAATTGTCAAGTCCCACATTAACATAAGATTTTATTGTAACTGCCCAGTGCTATGTGTACTCACCTCATTAATCTCTCCTTTTCGTTACTGGAAACACTGAATCATACTGATACGGAACATGCCTATTGCTCCATAATTACTTACCTAGAAAAGGGAAAAGTTCTGTTACCCAGAGAGGAGTAGAAAGGACAGGAAATCTTGTTAATCAGCAAATAAACTCATACAGGGAATTTTTTGTCACCCAAGGATGTGCTTTTCTTCTTTCTCCTTCTCCCCCAATTCTCTCTCTCTCTCTCCCCACACATACACACCCCCCCCACCAATGTAGGCTTATTGATTCTTTATTGTTGCTCATCAGCAATAATCCATTCCTTTCAAAAATTCATTACTATTCATTTTGTTGATCACAGTGTCATAGATTTGGTTCTGGGGAGCCCCCTTTAAACGGTCTCCCATAACCCACTGACCTCATGTTGCCATCATTGTTTGATTGCTGGATTTGTCTTATACCTTCCCTTCTCCAGCCCTAGAATCAGCCATTATCCCAAGGTTCCTTTCAGTAGAGAATGGAATTCGGAAGCCAAGACCTTTGTGCTGAATGTGGACACCACTATGCGAGGGGCACTGTTTGTAGGTCCTTTCAAGGAACTGGGGGAAATAAAGAAAAGCAGAAGTGTGTATCTAGATGTGACATGAGTCTTTCAAGCAGAAAGAATGGCATGTGCAGATGTGTATGTGCATGTCTTTTTGTTTTTCATATCACTGATTATTAATAATGCTAAGTCCTAAGGTGCCTGGGTGGCTCAGTCAGTTAAGCATCCAACTCTTGATTTCTGCTCAGGTTGTGATCTCGGGGTTGTGAGATCAAGCTGTGTCTGGCTCTGTGCTCAGCATGGAGTCTGCTTGAGACTCTCTCTTCCTCTCTCTGCCCCTCCCACTTGTGCACTCTCTCTCTCAAATAAATAAATCTTAAAAAAACAATGCCAAGTCCTTTTGCCATGTTTATTTGTCATTCATTTTTATTCTTTTGTGAAAAGAAGTGTGTAACTTTTTCTCTTTTGCCTAGTTCTCTATTGGGTTGTTTGCCAGTTTTCCTATGTATTTCAGTGTTTTCTTTTTCTGAACCTGCTAACTTTCTAAACTTAAAAAACTTAAAAAATATATACATATTTGAAAACAAGGACTCAGACAGATATGCATATACACATGTTCACTGCATTCATGACATTTAAATGAACATCATTCATGACAGCTAAAATGTGGAAGCGATCCAAATATCCATCAACAGATGAACAGATAAAATATGATATATAATACAATGGGGGAATATTACTCAGCCATAAAGGGAGTGAAGTTCTGAGACATAGTACAGCATAGACCGTCCATGAACACATTACTAAGTGAAGTAAGCCAGACACAAAAGGACAAATATTTTATTATTCCATTTACATGAAATAGCAGCATTTGACAAATTCATAAACAAAAATTACATTGGAGATTATCAGGGGCTGGCGGAGGGGAGAATAGGGGATGCTTTGCTTACTGGTTCCAGAGTTGCTCTTTGGAATGATGGACAAGTTTAAGAAATAGTAGTAATGATTTCACAGCATTGTGAATATAATTAATGCCACTGATAGCACAATCAAAAATAGTTAAGATAACAAATGTTACATTATGTGTATTTTACCACAACTAAAAAATAAGTGAACGTATTTGTGAGGTCTACTTCTGAGTCCTTTTTTCTGTTCCTTTTATCCATGTGTCGATCTCTCCATCAGTACCACATTGACTTGATTATTATAGCTATATAATAACTCTTGGATTTGGGTAGATTCCTACTTCTTTTTCAGTTACTTTTAGCTCTTATAGTTCCTTTGCCTTTTCGTATGTTTTATAGTAATCTTGTCTGTATCGACAGTAAAAATTCCAGAGAGTTTAATAGGAATTGTTTAAACCTATATTGCTACATCTTCTAAATGAGTTGTCTCTTACAACATTATGATGCATTTCTGTATCTCTTGTAATATTTTTTATCTCAAAGTTGAATTTGCCTAATATAAAAATTACCACTCCGGTTCTCTTATGTTTAGTATTTGTATGGTATATCATTTTTTATCCTCTTACTTTTAGGTATGTCTTTATATTTAATTCTTGTTTGATGGATAACATATATTTGAAGGTTTTTTTAAAAAACCTACTTTGATAGTCTCTGACTTTGGATTGCTATGTTAGCACTATTTACATTAAAATAATTATCTATATCATTGAATTTAAATGTTTTCTATTTTTCTCCATCTTATTTGTTCCCTTCTTTCCTTGTTCTGCCTTCTCTTTAAATCAATTAAATATTTTTTGGTTCTTCATTTTTCCCACAGTTATTTTCTATATCTGTGCTATTTAATTATTTGGTTAATGTTGCTGGTCTATCTTTAAATAGTGTTATACCACTTTATAGTAAAAAAATAGTTTACAATAGTTTAGTTTATCTCATACATTTTACCTCTACATAGGGTACTATTTTTGTTGTTAGGCATCATGTTGCTACCTCTTAATCTTAAAAAATTTTTTAAAAATGCTTTTGGGGCACCTAGGTCACTTAGTTGGTTAAGAGTCTGCCTTGGGCTCAGATCATGATCTCAGGGTCCTGGAATTGAGTTCCCACATCAGGCTCCTGACTCACTGGCGGTCTCCTTCTCCCTTTCATTCTGCTCCTCTCCCTGGATTGTGCTCTCTCTTTCTCTCTCTCTGCATACTCTCTCTCTCAAATAAATAAATAAAATCTTTAAAAAATGTTCATTAAAAAGAAGAGAAGATAAAAAGCTTTTCACATTTATCCACATATTTACCGGTTTTGATACTTCTTTATTAATTTGTATAGACCCAGGTTAACACTTGATGTCATTTTCCTTCCATTTGAAGAACTTCAGACTTTTTTTTTTTTTGTGGTGAAGTTTGGCTGTCAACAAACTCTGTCAGCTTGTTTGTTTAAACAAAAGCTTTTTTCCTTGACTTTCATTTTCAAGAACATTTCTCCTAGATACAGAATGCTGTGGTGTCAGGTTTTAATTTGCCCTCCCGGCCCAATATTTCAACATTTCTCCTGCTCATTGCTCTCCTTACCTTTGGGGGTCTGTAGTTCGACACTCTTTATTGATTTAGAACTATTTCAATCATTCTACCTTAAAATATTTCTTCTGCCTTATTCTCTTTCCTCCTTCTGGGATTCCAATGGTAGTATTTTAGACAATTTGGTGTTTGTCCCAGACCTCTTCGATACTATATTGTGCTTTATTTTTCTCTATTTTTTCTTTCTGTTTCAGTTTGGGTAATTTCTGTTGACTGGTTCTTTCTCCAATCATGGCAAGTCTAGTAGCGGGCTTCTCAAAGGCGATCTTTATAGACCGTATCATTTCAGTTTGATTCTTCCTTTTAGTTTTCATCTATCTGTTGAAATTCTCCATCCATTTATGGCTGTTTACCTTTTTAACTAGAACTTATAATGTATTAATTATAGTCATTTTTTTTAATTTTTTATTTATTATAGTCATTTTTAACCTTTTTTTTGTGGGGGGAGACTAATTTTAAACTTAAGAGTTGCAGAGATGAGAGAAAGTTCCTGTAGGTGCTTCACTCAGCTCCCCCAGTATTAACATCTTACAGGGCAATGGTATAATTCCTAAACTAAGAAATTTACTTACCACAACACTGTTCACTATTTGAATTTGAATTTCACCAGTTTTTCTACTAAGGAGCTTATTGTGTTCCAGGATCCCATGCAGGGTCCCATATTGCTTTAGTTTCCATGTCTCTTTTAGTCTTCTCCAAACTGTGATAGTCTTTCCTTTGCTTAATGACCTTGCCATTCAGGAGTGTCAACAACACTGCTCAGGTTTTTGTAGGATGTCCCTCAATTTATTTTTTATGTTTTTTTATTTCTCATGAGTAGATGGAGGTTTTTACTTTTGGGGATGAATACCATAGAGCTGATGGGCTTTTCTCAGTGCATTATACCAGGAGGTCTATAATATCAGTATCTCTTAGTAGTGATGATGTTAATTTTGGAGACCTGGTTTATGTGATATCTGCCAGGTACCCCACTGTAAAATGACTGTTTCTCTCTTTATAATTAATGAATATTGGGGTGAGATATTTGGAGACTGTGTAAATACCTCATTTCTCTTAAATTTGTTCCACTAATTTTAGCATTTATTGATACACCTTGCCTGTAGCAATTATTACTGTAGTGCTCTATTGGGTATTTTCATTAATTACCTTCATTCTGTCTACATTTATTCCACAAGGATTAGATGTCCTTTCTCCTTTATTTATTTATTTGCATGTTTATATCAGTATGGGTCCTTGACAACCACAAATCTGTTTTCCATTGTGGTAATTTTTCCTTTTTCAAGTTGTCATATTAATGGAATAATGTCATATAAGCATTTGGGATCTGGCTTATTCCTCTGTGACAAGTACATTTAAGTTTCATCCATGTTTTTGTGTAATCCAATAGTTCCTTCCTTTTTATGGTTGAGTCATATGCCACTATATGATTTGCCGTATTTTGTTTATCTGTATATCAGCCAAAGAACACCTACATTTCTAGTTTTCAGCATGTGAATAAAGTTGCTGTAAACATTTGTATAGAGGCTTTTGTGTGAACCTAATTTTTAAATTCATTTGGACAAAATATAGGACTGGGATTATTGAGGCATGTAGATATATGTTTAACTTTATAAGAGACTGACAAACTTGTTTTCAGGGTGGTTGTATCATTTTTCTTACCAATAAGCAGTGTGTAAAAAGTTTCAATTGGTATATATATTTGGTATTATGGTTTTATTTTTTAAATCTTAGCCATTTTGATAGGTGTGTTCTGATATCTCATTGTGAATCATAGTAATTTAACTTTTTTGTAGATTAAGCATCTGTCCTGAGTATGCTTCTGATGATTGTTTTGTCTCTTGATAGTCAGGTTCGGGGTTTTTGTATATTGGTGTGTTTGTTTATTTTTTCCTTCCCTTTTTTTGGTAACTCATCATAATGTATTCAAATCCAGACGTCATGTGTGGGATAGTAGAGTGAGGTAAATAGTATTCGTACTTGAGCATGAGCACACACCTTCCACTGTTAGGTGTTTACTATGGAGGTTAAAGTCCTTCTGGTTGGGAGCTGATCTTGGTTTCAGTGTTTCCATGGCTACTCTTAATTTACCACTGGCTTTAAATATTTCTACCATTCCTTTGTGCTCAGGGTGGATTGTGTTATTGGCAGGGTTTTCTTAATTTCCTATTTCACTCCTAGCTTTAGGCTTTCCTCTGAGCCTGCACTTCAGAGATCTCTCCCCAAGCTCTTGTCTGTCTCCAGGTAGTACACTAATGTTACTTGTTTTTCAAGTCTTGCTATCTCAGTGATGAGAGAATGGTAGACATTATTTGTTGTCCTGGTACAGCCCCCTTCTTTGGCAGGCTCTGTATCTTGAATCTCAGGGTCAGGGCTTTCACACTGATCCTGTCTTTGTCATGTGTTGGGGGAGCTTTCTTATGTTCTGGGTCCATGCCAGTTTTTTCCTCCTTCCCCAAGAGTACCAGTTTTTCTTCTCTTTTCCCCAGATGCAATAGATTTTAACTAGTGCATATGAAAGGCTGAGACCTGCTGAAGCAACTGAGGCATCCAGGAACCCCCACTTTCAGGTTTGTGCAAGAACAAGATTGGCACTGTAAAAACCTGGCAGTGAATGTCTCTTTCTATTTTGGCCCATAGACATCTCATTTACGTCATACTTGTCCTGGCCTCAGTCATAGGGATGACAGATTTTCTGTTCTTCCCCTTTTTGTCCCATTGGAAGAAGAATATAGGTGTGTCTTCCTGCATTTCCAAATTGGTAGCTATTCCTGTATTGTGAGCCTACACACAAGGGAAGCCTTTTTAGGTTACCTGTCCCGTGTGAATATTTCTTGTAAGTAAAACAGAGAAAAAGTCTGTGAGTGGGTTCAAAGTCCTATTGTATTTTTTTATTAACATATAATGTATATTTGCTTCAGGGGTACAGGTCTGTGAACTATCAGTCTTACACAATTGTAGTTTTGATGCTCTGAAGATGTATACTTTAACTCTTGTCCCCACTTGGCCGTTTATAATATGTCAAATATTTTATCTGAAATTTGCCATCTTCTTTGAGAGCCCTGCCTTCTTCCTGTACTCTGCCCTCTGTGTAAGCCTGTCTTTGGAGGTGTTTGCCTTTTCTTAGATGTCAAAGTGTTTGGTTGCCTCATATTTTCATTTCTAATGGGTTTAGAGAAACTTATGATTTTGGAGATTATCCAGATTTTCTCGTTATTATCATAGGAATGGTTCTTTCTCAAGCTTTCTACATCTGAGGTAGAATATTTTAATAATTAAAAGATGTCATTTTATTGTCTTCTGCTTTGCTTTTTTTTTTCCCCCCTTGCATCAGGTTTTAGCAATCCTTCTGGTCTTTGCTGGTCTTTGTTTCTCTCTATGTAGTATTTCTTTTTTTTTATATCGCTTTTATAATTTTCTGTAACTTTGTTCTTATAACTTCCACATTTAGTTTTCAGGAATTTGACTACACTCTGTTTTCATGTGGTTTTCTTTGGACTATCTTGCTTTGGGGTCATTAACTTCTTTGAATTTGTAGGTGTATATTTCTCATAAGATTTGAAGTTTTTTACCTTTTATTTTCTCAGAATGTTATTTTTCTGTACCTTCATCTCACCTCTTTCCTCTAGGACTCTAACTATACCAACATAGATCACTTAATATTATTCCACATAATTTTGAGGCTTGGCTAAACTTTTTAGTCTTTTCTATTCCTGTATACTTACATTGGAAAATTTTTATTATTTGTTTTCAAGCTCACTGATTTTTTTTCTTCTGCAGAGGCTCATAAGTTCTTCCTCATATCCAGTGATCTAGTTTTCTATTTTCATATATATTATCCCTAAACATTCTATCTGTTTCACTTTATAGCTTTTATTTTTATAAATATTACATTTATCTGTTCTTTTGGAATCCTTGAGCATATACATAGCAGCCTATTTTTAAGTCCCTGTTGTGAAATATATAATTTCTTTTATTCCTGTCTGTTTCTATTGACTGATTTTAATTTTGCTTATGGGTCATACTTTTCTGATTCTTCCCTTGTCTAATAGTCTTTAAGTAGGTTATAAGCATTGTGCACACTATCTGGATGCACAATGAATTTTGTTGTCTTTCCTTAAAGAGTGATGGACTTTCTTTTGGCATGAAGTTAAGTGTTATGTGGATACACTTGATCTTTTTGGAGTTTATTATTAATCTTTAGTAGAGAAAGTTTACAGTGGACTTTACTGTGGGACATGTCCTTCTGGAGTCTTTACTAAATGTCCCAAGGGCTTAATAAGGATTCTTCACTCTGATGTCAGGATTTGAACATCTCTCAGTCCTATGTGATTGTAGGGACTTGTTCAGCCTATGACCTCTTATTCATTTTTTTGGTCCAGTTTTATGGAATTTTACCTTATTCATGTATATGTGGGTATGGCAGTTGCCATACAATTGTATGCCATACAATGGCAGATGAATGATGAGGAGAATTTGGAGACTTCTACTATGAAGTGGCCTCTTCTTTCAAACTCTAGCACTCAGTTACCAGCTGGTCAGCCTCATAAATTCTAATCTCTGTCTCAGGCTCAGTGAGATACCCCTGTTCCATGTGGTTCCATGTGGACACCCCCCTTGCTGCATGGTGGGCCCCAAACCACCATAGACTGAAAGCCTGAAAAACTGTAAGGTTTTCCTCATTTATTTCCTTCCTTTCCGAAATGATATTCATGCCCTCTTATCAATTTTCACAATCATTTTTTCCAGATATTTTGTCCCATTTTTTAAAAAAAATTGTTATTCTTAGGAGCACCTGGGTGGCTCAGTTGGTTAAGTGTCTGCCTTCCACTTAGGTCATGATCTCAGGGTCCTGGGATCCAGCCCTGCATCAGGCTCCCTGCTCAATGGAGAGTCTGGTTCTCTCTCTCTGTCAAATAAATAAATAAAATCTTAAAAAAATTGAAAAAACTGTTCATAGTTGGAGAATTATGGTCCCACTTATGCAATCATAACATTCTCATTTCATTTCTTATAGTTTGCTTTCATTTCATTTGTACTTTTCATTATCTTGCTTTTTAAATAAAAATTCTTGCTACTGTATTTAGTATAATACTTCCAACTATCTGTTCAAATTATTATGACAGTAACAGTATTTTAAGTGGTAGGACTTGTATTGTAGTTTTATGGAATTATTGCTCAGGGTTTTTTTTTCCAAGAAAGAAATACTGAGGGTTACACAAAATAGAATTCATGTTCTAAAATTCTATATACATACATTGTAAGACAACTTATGCCTGGTTCTGATTCATTAATTGTGTTTGTGATAATAATATAACTTTTCTCCTTGTCAAATAATTATATTGAGTCTTAGAAACATCATAAAAGTCATAAAGGTGATTTTTATGTTATTTTAAATTTTTCTTAGCTTCTTATGCTTTTTCAGTTTTTAAGGTTAACATTTCATTCTTCTTAAATATAGATAGATATCAGCAAGTGAAAATATAATTTTTAAAATCCTCTGCCTAAACAGATCAAATAAGAGTAACCCTGAAATCCTAAACCCAGGTGTTTACTAATAGTCCATTGGGTAGATTTGTAGCAATAAACTGAACTAATGTAGAAAAAGCCAATTTTTGTGTAAAATCATAAAGATACAAAAACCAAGCTTCTGAAATAGAAAAAGTTTTACTTTTTAGTAAACCTGCCAAATGACCCTCAGACTGGTATTCACATAGCATCCCATCCACTCAGCACATGCGCACTCGTGTCGCTGCTCATACTGCGCGCTCTCTGGTGTCCTCCGTGCAAAGGCGCTATTGCCCTGGGTCACTGCTCCAGCACCAATGTCATATGCAGTCTGGCACCGGCTGACCTAGAAAGACTTATAAATGTCACTGATCTTTGACCCCTGCCTCCTAAAGAAGACTCTTGACCCCTTGGTTTCCTTGCCTCTCCTTCCTACTTTTGTACTTCTTACCAGACCAACCCTTTTGGGGATTGGGTTTTCTCTTCCACTGAATTAGCAGAGAGGAGACTCTGGAGATGAGGTGTATGAAAGTACTAACAGTGGCAGATATGCTGAATGTATGCCATGCACTGTTCTAACAGCTTTACAAGTATTAGTTCAGGAAAGGTCTGCCTGCTCAGACTTAATTCAGTGGAGGGGGAGGTCTGAGGCCAAAAATAGCCAGTTAGGGTAAACTAGAATGCATTTTGGTAGAACTGGTGTGTGGGAGTCCGCTTGTAGAAGCTGACAAGAGCTGATAGTTACACAAGTTTCACAAGCCAATTGTTAAGGGCAGGCATTAATAAAAATTAAGCTAAATAAACTTCTGATGCAAGAAACCACATTATATGCAAAGGCAGCAAACATTTGAAACTCATTAGTTACCAGTTATTTAACTCTTCTCTTTGACCTTGACGCCGTTGTCATCTATTTTATCTGTATGATGTGCTACTGTGTGTCTCTTCCCAACTCAGGGTTCAGTGATGCCATTTTGGTAGCTTGAAATGGTCTAAGGATTTTCACCACTGGAGAGCTGATGGTCAGACATTTACCAACATACCACTGCTTGGAGGGAAGCCTGGGTCTGACAGATACTTGTTCCTACATCAGGCTGCAGAGAGGAAAGGAGGATGGAAAGCAGAGGTTTTCCGGGTTTTTCGTTTTGTTTTGTTTTGTCCTTAAGCTTTTATTTATTTTAAAAAAAGATTTTATTTATTTATTTGAGAGAGAGAGAGCACAAGCAAGCAGTGAGAAGGGGCAAAGGCAAAGGAAGAAGCAGACTCCTCACCGAGCAGCGAGCCTGACCAACCCAGGCTGGAGCCCAGAACCCTGAGGTCATGACCTCAACCAAAGGCAGATACTTCATGGACTGAGCCACCCAGGTGTCCTAAAAGCTGAGGATTTAAAACGAAGCCATTCCAGTTTCATGGATGCATTGTGCTTGCCTTCTATACTTGAAAAATAAATTTAATTACATGGAAGCATTTATAAAGGGGAGAACTTCACATAAAAAATCAGATTTCTGGCCTTCTCAGAAAAAATAAAACAATTTGGTTGTTCTGGGCCACTTTCTAACATGGCAACAATTGGCTAGAATGACGATTACCCTTTAGAAGGGCATCTTGTTCTCCACATTGTTTTACCTTCCTGGCTCAGCTGGTCTCATGTTGTTAGCCCTGCTCTAATGGTAAGTGATATTAGGTTTAGTTGCCAAAGAATTGAAAAGAAAGAGGGAATAGCAGTGCAACTAGATGAGGTTACATACTTCTATTAATTTACAAATACAGAGAACATCCCACAGTATTTCTTCTATGGGAAGCTTGGACTCACAAGTACTGGCATGACTTCTTGAAAACCCACACAGACCTGATGCAGAACTATCTCCAAAACATTAAGATAGATGTTCTACAGTTCATGATTTAAGGATTCTGTACTTTATTTATGAGCCTGATTATTCTTTTCTTTTGACATTTATTTTTCTTTTGGATAGAATCAAAATTATATTATCTAGATTTCCAGACCACAACAGATTATAAGATAAAAACAGAACAGAAGTGGAAACTAAAAGCGGAAACACTATCCAAAGTCAAAAGTGATTGTTGATGGCAAAAAAAAAAAAAAAGATACAGGAAATCTAAATGCTTCACATGTAAGGACTATTTCAGAGGCAACAACTCTCCCCACCTCTATAATTCCTAAAGACACCGTTTCTTAGCACAGGATAACCATTGGTGGTTAAAATGATGACTTGCAGAGAGAGTCAATTATCATATGGTTTCACTTATTTGTGGAGCATAACAAATAGCATGGAGGACAAGGGGAGTTAGAGAGGAGAAGGGAGTTGAGGGAAATTGGAGGGGGAGGTGAACCATGAGAGATTATGGACTCTGAAAAACAATCTGAGGGTTTTGAAGGGGCGGGGGGGTGGGAAGTTGGGGGAACCAGGTAGTGGGTATTAGAGAGGCCACAGACTGCATGGAGCACTGGGTGTGGTGCAAAAACAATGAATACTGTTACACAGAAAATAAATTTAAAAAATTAAAAAAAAAATGATGGCTTGAATAAGTCAGAAGTTTATAAGTCATTTAGCACGTTTAGTAACAAAGGTAGGGAAATGCCAAGCATTACAGAGATTGCTGTCTTTTTTCCTACTCCAGGAAGAGTTTGCTTTCCCTCAGGGCCTTATCTGTATGTGTAAGGTTCTTTTTCCCTCTCTTTACCTGGCTAATTTCTGTTTATCTTTCAGGTTTTTGTTTATGTTACTTCCTCCCAGAAGTCCTCCCTGATTTTCCTGTCACTATTAGGTCCATCAGATATATATACTCTCATTGTACCCTAAACATTTCCTTCATTTGGTCATAACGATAGTAACTTCGATGCTGCTCTTTGTGGTGTTTATCAGCACCACTAGACTATGAACTCCATGAATGCACTCACCACAGATGTTTAATTGTTTTGTTGCCCAGTGCACATGACGGGTAGTCAACAGAAATTTTTTGAATAAATAATCATCAAACCAAAAAAAAAAAAAATCCCAAATTTTAAAATGTTGCCATGTGTCTATAGAACTTCACTCTAAAAATGTGGCGTATGGGTTTTCTGGGTGGCTCAGTCATTAATCGGGTTCCTTAAGCTCAGGTCATGATCCCAGGGTCCTGGGATCGAGGTCCACCTCAGGCTACCCGCTCAGCGGGAAGCCTGCTTCTCCCTCTCCCGCTTCTCCTGCTTGTGTTCTTTCTGTGTCTCTCTCTGCCAAATAAATAAATAAATGAATCTTTTAAAAAAATGTGAAGTATGACTGAATTCCTTAGATAGGCTTTTATTTCTTCTTGGTAGGTCATAACACAGTGTGCATAATAAATATGTGCTGACTGAGGGAGGCCATGCAATAAATTACCCTTTGGTTCTTTTTCTTTAGAGCCAGTAGTTCTCAACACCTGACCTTTGACAGTAACTGAACATTTTCACATTTTAATTATAAATTTAAACAGGTAGTTTCTTTTAAACTATTGGAAGATTCTGAATCTTGTCAAATATAGCAATATTACAAATGTAAGAAAATACAACAGCCTGGGCCTAATTAACGACCTTAAACCCCATAGTGTTCCTCATTTTACTTTTGTGGTCCATAACTACTCCATAGACTCAAACTCCTTAAGTATATCTGTCTCACCCTGTGATTCCCCAAACGGAAGCTGGCCTTCTCTGTAACTAATGATAGGCATTTGTGGTAGCCAGAGACAAAAATGTTTTAGTTGGGAGGAAAAACAAAGGTTATGTTTTAATGTAATGGAAAATTCGGAATCCTAAACAATTGGCTCATCAATCAAAACACTGAAATTTCGGGCGGGTGGGGGAAAGGAGGCTTCTAGTTAACAGGGTTTTCACCTGGGGCTCATTAGTGTTTTAAAAGTGGGTCTTTCTCCAGTTTCTCACTAATGCATGGCTGGGAGTCAAGCCAGGTGTTCCTTATACTTGATTTCCACTCTGAACAACTTTTTCTGAAAACTCATCCTCTTCATACCACACAAGTGCAACCCCTTTGCTGGTTCCATTAAATTAAACTAGCTCAGTCTCTACTGCTATGTACAGACCAAGCCAAGTGGTTCGTTTTAAATAAAAAAGCCAAGACTTCTAAATTCTTTTGCCTGCTCATCTTTTATTAATGGGAATTAGAGCTGTTCAAATTCAGAGAAGTATTTTTTTAGGTTGTCTTGCTGTACTGAAAGAATTAAAGAAGAGATAGTTTTCATAGTTACTTTAACATATTTGTTGAGCAGTATAATATTTTCAAATAAATTAAATTTACAAAGACTATCCATTTGGTTTTTTTTCACGTTTCTTTTTTTTTTAAGGATTTTATTTATTAATTTGAGGGAGAGAGAACAGGTGCTCACACATATACACACTAGTCGGGGGAGCAGAGGGAGAAGAGAAACTCGCTCCCCACTCAGCAGGGAACCAGAGGCAGGCTGGATTCTAGGACTTTGGGATCATGACTTGAGCCAAAGGCAGGTGCTCAACCGACTGAGCCACCCAGGTGCCCCTTTTCTGTGTTTCAATGAGAGAACAGTAGAACTTGCCCAGGATCAGCTTCTCCTATCAAACTTTCCCCATGGTTTTCCAAAGCTAGAGGAGGCTTTCATTCCTCCAGTACTGTGGTATTGGTGAGAAATGCCTTGTCGTACTCTTTCCTTTAATTTAACGTAAGATCTGGCCTTGAAATCTGTGTTAGAGACTTCCTTTTTGAATCACGGGCAGTGCTGGTAACTGAGCATATAAAGCTGCACCAGGCTGCACAGAACTTGTTTCAGTGGCGATTCAGAGAGGTTTTATTATAGGCCAAATATATGTGAATATGTCATAGAAAATAACAGAATTTTAATGGCTTGGGGAAAAAGGGAAACAAGTAATAAATTGTCACAAGGAGGACACAACCTATAACTTCAGTGTGAAGGGGGATTCAAAAAAAGGTGGAAGGAAAGAAATTTAAGGCAAGGAATGGCAGAATGAATACAACTCTGAAAGGAGCTACAGTGTAATGGGGAGATGGATTTCACTGTGTCTTCTACATTAGACCAGCAGAGTTCCATTAACATGGCGGAGAATTGGGTCTTGTGTACTCAGAGGAGGACACGGGCTCCCATCTTCTCTGAGAAAGTATAAAGACTGTTTCCAATAGCACTGATCATACAACTGTTAATATTAGACTGACCACGTCCTGTTCTATGTTAAGAGGAAATAAATGTACATGGTGTGTAATCTTGAACTTTAAATATTCCTTAGCTAGGGCATATTTGTGTGTTTTCTTTAGTCTCCATTATTTTTTAAAAATTAATTACTTAATTGACTTTCGAGAGAGAGAGAGAGAGGTGGTGCACTCGTGCACGTGTCAGGAAATGGACAGAGGGAGAAGGAGAGAGAACCTTAAGCAGGCTCCACTCCAGGTGTGAAGCCCAAGGCAGGGCTCAGTCTCACCACCCTGAAATCATGACCTGAGCTGAAATCAAGAGTCAGATGCTTAACCAACTGACCCACCCAGGCACCCCTCCTTTGTCTCCTTTAAAGAGCAATAAAAATTTTCACTTGGAAGTAGCATGCCACACATCCTGGAAATAGCCCTTTGTCATTGAACTTAGAGTGTCTAATTTATGGCAGCTAGAAGAACCAACTCCTAAATTTGTTCATTTCACTTGCACTGTAGTATCCAGAGCATTTTCCCCCCAGTGTGACCTTTTTCTGGTGTGCTGATTTAAACAGCTGTCCTCATGGATGAGACAGAGCAGGAAGGGCTGTTTCTACCTGTGCTATGCTCCTTGTTTACCATCAGAACAAGCAAAAGTCCCATACCACAGCTCGCCCATGTTTAGGCCGAATGTGTTCTAGAGAGACCCAAGTGGCTTGCCCTTTTGTGAGGTAACTTAGAACTTATTTCCTGCCTTGACATTGCTTACTAACATCCTAAAGACACATCCCGGATTTACCTGCCCTTCTGTCTGCTTTCTTTGGGAAATGAGGAGCAGGTAGGGAAAAGCCCACCTTCTTTCTTTCAAAAAGAGAGAGTATAGCTCTTTGTATTTGGAATTTTAGGTCACTCTAGGGTCAATGTTTGAAATAATTTGCTTTCCTTGACCTAGGATAGCCCAGGCTGTGGTCCATACAGATAATCATAAAAACCATCATCAACCGATAATTTTGTTAAATTTGGGAAAGACTTTTCTCTCACATCATTCTTAAAAGTTTAAATAACCCTCAAAGAGTAGACAGCTAGGAGGGCTTTTTGGATGGGTTGGGTGGGGGAGAAAGAAATCCCATATATTTATATTTATGTATGTATTATACTATATTAATATATATTTATATTAAAATAACATTAAATCACTTCTTCCCCATAGTTCTGTACTGAAATCATTTCTTGGTGCTTAAACATTACAAAAACACAAAAACAAAAACAAAAAATTCAAGCCATCAGGAAGATGTCATAGTTAGAGTATGGCACCAATAGTTAATGAAACAGAAGTTCTAAAACTTGGGAATAGAAATGAATCCAAAAATCTTATAAATTCTGGTGATATCTGGGTCCAACATAAGTCTACAATACATTAAGAAGCTTAACCCTGGGTTTAATTGTTCCTTTCAGATACTAGTTGAGCCATTTCTGCTACCTCTATCAGCCTTTGGAAAAAATACACATACTTAGTCAAACTAAAATATGGGTGATTTATGGTTCTCAGCAGGTATTTGAGAAGGAAATCAGAGCAGGTCCTAGTTTATACTTGTATGTGGCTATTGGGACAGTAACCACTGTCTGTCTTTCCAGAAGTCATATGTGTCTCCAGTCCTTCCTTTGCTTTTGATACCAGTGAAACCAAGATTTATCCATTTATCTGGTTTGGTAACCTGTAAGTGGTACCAATGGTTCAGGTTCAGGAAGCCAAATTCTCAAATGGAAACTAAGGACATAGCAGACAGAATCAAGTAAATTTTAAATTTTAAATTTTAAGCTACCCTTTAGAGAACTAACATTAGTGTAAGGAAAGTAACCTTTGCTCTATAAGAGATTACGAATGTCCGAACCTCCTATGTCCAGAAAGGGGCGGGGGGGGGGAGGGGGGCGCAGGTAGGTCAGAAGGAAGGAAAGTAAGAAGGACAAATGAATAAACACAGGTCTGTTTGGGATTTTATGCTATTTAGGTTTTTGGTTTGGGTTGTTTTTTTTTTTTTTTTTAGTTTTTGTTTAAAAAATTACATTTAGGAATTCCATACTATTCCCTACCTAGCATCTCAATGTGCTATTATTTTAGTGTTTCCTGTCCTATAGCTCCTTCCATCTCCAAGGTATTAATTGTTTTGGGACCCTGCCCACCTCCCATCCTTCCATCCATTTTTTTACTTGTTCTCTTTTCATGGCTTTCTTTTTAAATGTTCTTTTTATACCTCCTTATTTTCATTCTCCACACAAAGAATGAAGTGTCTTCTATGAGTTTTACATGTGACCAAATTCTCAAGTATTGCATGCACCTTTGTTGTTGGTTTTTATAAAACTAGTTTTTAATTGCTATTATTAATTTAATATAAAAACTGCAGGATTATAGCTTATCTGGAATATTGTAGTGAACCATTAAGAGCTAGGAATTTCTATAAAAAACCCTAAAGAAAGGGAGAGTTCCTATATGTTCTTGTGGGAACTAGATTATAATGTATCTATTTACAACACTGGTCTGATCTTTTTCAAGTTTGTTGGTAGGAGGATATAACCCTCAGATATCATGCCCAATAAAAAAAGACTGTTGGCTATGTCTTTTGGCAAGTTCAACTAGTTTCCTAGAGTAGTTATGGTCTGATAAACCCAAAGAAGTAGGAATTTATTTTGGGTCAGGCTTGGAATTTCATCCAAAAAGCTGATAGTTAGCAGTGGAAACCTCTCTGTCATTAATTTCCTGTGTGATTTCTATTTTGTTACAGGAGTCATTTAGAAATATTTCATTTAGTTTCTAATTTTTTTTTTTTTAAATGGGGCACCTGGATGGTTCATCTGGTTAAGGTCTGCCTTCAGGTCAGGTCATGATCTCAGGATCTTAGGATCGAGCTCCCTGCTCAGTGGGGAGCCTGCTTCTCCCTCTACCTCTGACCCTACCCCTGCTCATGGATGTGTGCACTCTATCTCTCTCTCTAATAAATAAATGAAATCTTTTTTTAAAAAAAAATACATTTTAAAATTTATGAATCTATTAATTTATTTCTAATGTAATTTTATTATAAGAAAGAAAAAAATTATTACTTATCATTTAGAAATTTATTTAGGCCTAAATTAAGAGTCCATTAGGCAGCTAATGAATGATTTGCTTCCCCACCCCACCTAAGAGTGGGGAAGGAGTAGGAGAGAGAATCTTAAGTAGGATCCACACCCAGGGCAGAGCCCAACACCGGACTTGATCTCACAACCCTGAGATCACGACCTGAGCCAAAATCAAGAGTCAGATGCTTAACTGACTGAGCCACCTAGGTGCCCTTGGTTTGCTTTTATAAATATTCCATGTATATTCTCCTTGCGGTATAGAGTTTATTATATGCCTAACAGCTTGAGCTTATTAATTATATTGCTCATACCCTTGGCATCTCTGCTTAATTTCTGGTCATTTGATTCATTAGTTTGTGAGAGGGATGTGCTAAATGGTTAGCGATAATTGCTGATTTGCCTACCCAAAGTTCTGTCAGCTTTTTTTGCGTTTTTTTTTTTTTCCTGTTTTAAGACTGTTTTGTTAGGTCTGTCCATGTTTATGATGATATATATTCCTTTTTTCCCCAGTAACTAAAATTCACTTTCATCTCATACCCTTGTGTTCTGTGTTAAGATTGCTGCTGTGTGTCTTTTGATCCACATTTGCCTGGCCAAGCCTTTTCCTTACTTTTACTTTCAACCTCTGTCTTTTGTTTCAAATGTATCCTTTTTAAGACAATATATTGTTAGGTTTTTATTTTTCAAACCAGTCTGAGAATTACTCTCTCTGAATTGGTGAACTGAACCCATATGCATTTATTATAATTACTTTATATTTGAACTGATCTCTTTCATCTTGTTATGTATTTTGTCTTTACTCATTCTTTCTCTTTTTTCTTTTTCTATCTCTTTATTTTTTATAAAACATAAAACACATGTTCAGGTGTTCCTCTATAGTTTTAGAAGTTATCCCAGTTTTGTCCTGTGGTAGTTATTCTTGACCCAAATTCACATTCAATTTTAGTCACTTTTATTGAATTCTTAAGTCAATCAAGTTCAAAAAGATAACCTGGAACAATGTCTCCTCCAGTGTCACATCATAATGCTATTGTCTAGAAGTTTATTTACAGGTTATTAATAGATAGACTTTCTTTTGTTACTTTGGTTCTTATTTGTCATTGTTTTTGTGCTTCTTGTCGATAAACAATAAATTCTATAAGTCATCTCTTTTACATTTACACATGAAATATATACTAAACATTTCTCTTCGTATTATTTGAATTCATTCTCTAAGACTATTTTCAAGGTGGATCTTTGTGTAGAAAATCATCTGAGCCCTGGTATGTAAGTGAATATTTCTATTATATCCTCACATTTTAGTGACATTTTAACTTAATATCAAATTCTGGGAAACATTATTTTCCCTTAATCTGGTAAAATATTACTATATTATGCATCCAGTATTGCTGTTGGTTGGTAAATGTATTACAAATCTTGTTCTGTCGTCGATGATATATGATTTCCCTCTGTAAGCTTTTAGAATCTTCCCTCTTTCTCCTTGCTGTATATTACAATATAGTAAATCAATCAAGCATATTGATTTTTGCTTCAGGGGCATATGTTTCATTTTTTTTCTTCTAAATTATTTGCATTTATAATATTCTCTGCAGCATCAGGGGAAGTAACTGAAGTTCATGCCCTGAACTGTATCATTCTGTTGAACTTGAAAAGAAGGGCAAGGATGAGCCTCAAGGAGGAGGGGCCCAGATACATCGTATCTGCTACCGATGATTTCCATTGCTGCCACTGCACCGGGCAACTCTCCTGGGCAGGATCTCACCTTTCCACACTTAGAAAGTCACAGTACTAGGAAAAGGTAGTCTCCTTAGGTGGTGTTCTCCCAGTCATGCTGGTTTGGGTAAAGGGGATTGAGAGTTCTCCAGGAGAGGACCTTCAGGAGAGGTCCCCAGGACACCTCCTTGGTTGGCACCCCCACTTTCATTAACTGTTCACACACATGAGGCTTTTGAAATGTCCTAGTATCAAAGGCCATAAGTACTGGCGCTTTGGGCAGTTTTTGCATTTCCAGGGAATGGATGGGCAATGACTGCACCAAACCAATATGGCGTGAGGAAAGAGAAAATTAAGTGATTTCCTCCCGTGTGTCACTTACACACCACTCCAACTCCCTCCTGCTCCAGCCTGCGGTTGCCCAGGCCCCACACCCATGGGCTCAAGCCAACCTGCAGTTTCAGCAAGAGGTTACCATGATCTTTACTTGCATCACCCTTGATGTTTCTAGTCCTGGAAACCGTGCTTCTCTTTAGCTTCTATGATTGCTCCAGGTCTAATTTTTGGGGAGAGAGCTAACAGTGTATTTACCATCTTGACAGTAATAAGAAGGCCTGAAAGACTTTCTAGCTTGTACCTCTAAGAAAGGCCTCTTACTATATGCCACCTAATCTCATCTACTCATCGACAAGAGTGTTTTTTATATTAGTAAAATAGCTAGGGAAGATACCGGGAATACCCTCAAACTTCTTTTTTTTTTTTTAAGGATTTATTTTTATTTATTTATTTTTTTTAAATATAATTTTTTATTTTTTATAAACATATATTTTTATCCCCAGGGGTACAGGTCTGTGAATCACCAGGTTTACACACTTCACAGCACTCACCAAAACACATACCCTCCCCAAGGTCCATAACACCACCCCCTTCTCCCAAACCCCCTCCCCCCAGCAACCCTCAGTTTGTTTTGTGAGATTAAGAGTCACTTATGGTTTGTCTCCCTCCCAATCCCATCTTCTTTCATTTATTCTTCTCGTACCCACTTAAGCCCCCATGTTGCATCACCACTTCCTCATATCAGGGAGATCATATGATAGTTGTCTTTCACTGCTTGACTTATTTCGCTAAGCATGATATGCTCTAGTTCCATCCATGTTGTCGCAAATGGCAAGATTTCATTTTTTTGATGGCTGCATAGTATTCCATTGTGTATATATACCACATCTTCTTGATTCATTCATCTGTTGATGGACATCTAGGTTCTTTCCATAGTTTGGCTATTGTGGACATTGCTGCTATAAACATTCGAGTACACGTGCCCCTTTGGATCACTACGTTTGTATCTTTAGGGTAAATACCCAATAGTGCAATTGCTGGGTCATAGGGCAGTTCTATTTTCAACATTTTGAGGAACCTCCATGCTGTTTTCCAGAGAGGTTGCACCAGCTTGCATTCCCACCAACAGTGTAGGAGGGTTCCCCTTTCTCCGCATCCTCGCCAGCATCTGTCATTTCCTGACTTGTTGATTTTAGCCATTCTGACTGGTGTGAGGTGATATCTCATTGTGGTTTTGATTTGTATTTCCCTGATGCCGAGTGATATGGAGCACTTTTTCATGTGTCTGTTGGCCATCTGGATGTCTTCTTTGCAGAAATGTCTGCTCATGTCCTCTGCCCATTTCTTGATTGGATTATTTGTTCTTTGGGTGTTGAGTTTGCTAAGTTCTTTATAGGTTCTGGACACTAGTCCTTTATCTGATATGTCGTTTGCAAATATCTTCTCCCATTCTGTCAGTTGTCTTTTGATTTTGTGAACTGTTTCCTTTGCTGTGCAAAAGCTTTTGATCTTGATGAAATCCCAATAGTTCATTTTTGCCCTTGCTTCCCTTGCCTTTGGCGTTGTTCCTAGGAAGATGTTGCTGCGGCTGAGGTCAAAGAGGTTGCTGCCTGTGTTCTCCTCAAGGATTTTGATGGATTCCTTTCGCACATTGAGGTCCTTCATCCATTTTGAGTCTATTTTTGTGTGTGGTGTAAGGAAATGGTCCAATTTCATTTTTCTGCATGTGGCTGTCCAATTTTCCCAGCACCATTTATTGAAGAGGCTGTCTTTTTTCCATTGGACATTCTTTCCTGCTTTGTCGAAGATTAGTTGACCATAGATTTGAGAGTCTATTTCTGGGCTCTCTATTCTGTTCCATTGATCTATGGGTCTGTTTTTGTGCCAGTACCATGCTGTCTTGATGATGACAGCTTTGTAATAGAGCTTGAAGTCCGGGATTGTGATGCCACCAATGTTGGCTTTCTTTTTCAATATCCCTTTAGCTATTCGAGGTCTTTTCTGGTTCCATATAAATTTTAGAATTATTTGTTCCATTTCTTTGAAAAAGATGGATGGTACTTTGATAGGAATTGCATTAAATGTGTAGATTGCTTTAGGTAGCATAGACATTTTCACAATATTTATTCTTCCAATCCAGGAGCATGGAACATTTTTCCATTTCTTTGTGTCTTCCTCAATTTCTTTCATGAGTACTTTATAGTTTTCTGAGTATAGATTCTGTGTGTCTTTGGTTAGGTTTATTCCTAGGTTCTGCCGATGGATTTTCAGGTGTTTGCAATCTTTAGATAAGCTATCTAGCTGAAATCCGGCTAGCTGAAGTAGTCTCGGCCTGCTACTTCTCCGCCATCTTGACTCCTCCCCCTACCCTCAAACTTCTTAAGAAACCTTCAGAATTCTACAGGAGCTAGATGATGATTGTCTATTTCCTAACATTTAAGAATCTTAGGAAATTTCTCACATGCTGTGATTTGCTACTTGTATAAATAGTGTGATTATACTGCTGAACATTTTAATTGTATTAATTTTCTATATTTGCCATCACATATTTTGTATTGTCTGATGATTCAAATTATTAGTGACTATTACTTAATTATCAAGAAAAAGCAAGCACGGTCAAGTCCATGATATATACAGGCAGTCCTTGCTTTGTCCAGGTCTATCAAATTACTGTATGAACTGAAATCATACAAAGCTATGTTAATAATCGAAGGAAAGAAATTATGATTGTTCTATAACCTTTAAATTTTTTTGTCAAACATTAAAATCTCTTTGACTGAGGAAGGTTAATAGTAACCCCAGGAGAGTTTCAGCTGGGGGTGAGGGTGACTCATGTTTGATTGCAAATCATATTTGCATGTATGAACGATTACTCTGGTGGCCATGTTGGAGAGGGTCTGGAGGTGTGATAGATTTGAGACGAGGAATGTAAGTTGAGGCTGGGAGCAAGGAGGTGCCTTAAGGGGCCATTTCAGGGATCCATGTGAAAAAAATGAAAAAAAAAAATAGGAGTTTGAATGAAGACAGGGGCAGGGAAAAGGAGATAAGATTCATGTCAGGAAGGCTTAAAAGTAGAAGGATTAAGACTTCATAACTGGATATGATGTGAAAGAAGAGAAGTATAGAATGGTCCTCACGCTTCTGGCTTGGAAGACTAGATGAGAGGCTGAAGGTGACACATTCCTTCCTATAGGCCAAAAACAGGAGAAGAAGGTTTGGGGGAAGAGCATTGAATTTAGTAAAGGATATGTTAAATTTGAACTGCTAGTGAGAGATCTTGGTGGAAATATCTAGAAGATAAACGGATAAGTATGGATTTGCATTCAGGATAGAGATAATAATTTCATATATGTTACATATATAATATGTAGACATATATGGCTAATATATATTATATATTTTTATGTGTAGTATATATGACCATATATTTGTGTATATGTGTGTGTCTGTATGTATACATATGTATGTATCTGTGTTTATATAAACATCCTGTATATAGCATATTTGAAGCCACAGAGTTGATCAAATGGTCTAGGAGGATGTATAGAAGAGGAAAAAGTGAGGGGCACCTGGGTGGCTCAGTCAGTTAAGTATCTGCCTTCGGCTCAGGTCATAATCTCAGAGTCTTGGGTTTGAGCCCTGTGTTGGGCTCCCTGCTCAGCCCCTCCCCCTACTCATGATTTCTCCCTCTCTATCCCACAAATAAATAAATCAAATCTTAAAAAAAAGAAGAAGAGGAAGAAGAGGAAAAAGTGAGAATAAGACTGCAGTCCTGGAGAACCCAGTATCAGTAGTGTGGGGAGAAGAGATTCCCCCAACGTGACTGAGAAAAACGGGGCAGGAGGCAGAGACAGGAAAGAGTGGAGGAGTCCCAGAGAAAGACTCCCTTGAGCCTGAGGGTAGTAAGCAAGATGTAGTTGCCCAACAAGGAATAAGTACAGTAATGATACAGCCAACCATGCAGGGTCCCTCTGAAATAGTCTCCGGGATCCAGTCTGATGACGTGATTATTCACCGGGCGTCTGTGTCTTCCCACTGGCCCGTAAAGTGGGAAGTCCCGTAAAGGGACTATGTTAATTTTCACTCACAATTTAACCCTGAAGCTTAGAATATAAGAGTTGAGTAAATATTTGTTTTATGAATGATTAAACAGCAATTGAATCTCCCCTCCCCTTCAACCCCCTAGAAATTTGCTTTACTGATTCATGAACAAATTTGTTATTTGGATGGCCAGTTTTTGTTTTCTAAGATTTTTTTAAATTTTATTATTTAATTTATTTATTTGACAGTGAGATCACAAGTAGGCAGAGAGGTAGGCAGAGAGAGAGAGAGGAGGAAGCAGGTTCCCCACTGAGCAGAGAGCCTGATGTGGGGCCCGATCCCAGGACCCTGGGATCATGACCTGAGCAGAAGGCAGAAGCTTTAACCCACTGAGCCACCGAGGTGCCCCGGATGGCCGGCTTTTAAAAACCATTTTATTCATTTCTTGCGGCTGCTGTAACAGATGACCACAAACTTGGTGACTTAAAATAACAGAAATTTATCCTCTCACATTTCTGGGAGCCAGAAGTCCAAAATCAAGCATCAGCAGGGATGAATTTCTTCTGAAGGCCCTATGGGAGATTCAGGTTCTTGCCTCTCCTCACTTCTGGTAGCTCCAAGTGTTTCTTGGCTTTGTGACTACATAACTCCTATCTCTGCCTCCATGGCCACATCACCTTCTCCTCCAGGTGTCTAGCTGTGGGCTGCATAGCTCTGATTTCTGCTTCTGTACTCATATGGCCACCTTCTCTTCTGTCCATGTGCCTCTCCTCTGTCTCTTATAAAGACACTTGTCATTGGATTTAGGGCCCCACCCAGATAATCCAGGTTGACCTCCTCTTAACTACATCAGCAAAGACTCTTTTTACAAATAAGTTAACCCTTGCAGTTTCCATGGATATGACATGTATATTGAATGTTTCCTATTTCAAGTACCTCATCCCTGGGATTTATCTCACTCTGGCATCAGAAAATTATATATTCACCAAGGTAGTTATCTTTGTTTCCTTTTACTTCACAGCAGAAATGAAGTTGTTAATTTTCAATAACAATGCTCCCAACATAACCTTTCTTTTTGTGATTAGACGGAGTTAGCAATGTAAATAAACTTGCGATTTACGCCCTTTAAAATGTGAGAAGGCCACAAAAATACTGATCCAAAGGGGCACATGCACCCCGATGTTTATAACAGCATTATCAATAGCCAAACTATGGAGAGAGCCCAAATGTCCACTGACTGATGAATGGATAAAGAAGATGTGGTGTATACATACACAGAATATTCAGCCATCAAAAAGAATGAAATCTTGCCATTTACAACAATGTGGATAGAGCTAGAGTATATTATTATACCAAGTGAAATAAGTCGGATAGAGAAAAACAGTTACCATATGATTGCACTAATATATGGAATTAAGGAAACAAAACAGATGAACGTAGGGTAAGGAAAGGAAAAAATAAGAAAGGGAAGCAAACCATAAGAGTCTCTTAACTCTAGAGAACAAAGTGAGGGTTGCTGGATGGTGACAATGGGTGATGAGGATTAAGGATGGCACTTGTGATGAGCACCGGGTGTTCCGTGTAAGGGTTGAATAACCAAATTCTATACCTGAAACCAATTTTACCATCAACGTGAACTAGAATTTAAATAAAAAATTGAAATTAAAAAAAATGTTTGTGGGAGGTGTGTAGGCAGTTTTAAAAAATTCAGTCAAGTTGAATTCTTGGATTTCCATTCTGAATCCTGGTTTTTAGGAAGTCACTTTTCAATAGGAAAGCCAACTTTTGGGGCGCCTGGGTGGCTCTGTGGGTTAAAGCCTCTGCCTTCAGCTCAGGTCATGATCCCGGGGTCCTGGGATCGAGCCCCACATCGGGCTCTCTGCTCAGCATGGAGCCTGCTTCTCCCCGTCTCTCTCTGCCTACTTGTGATCTCTGTCTGTCAAATAAATAAATACAATCTTAAAAAAAAAAAAAAAAAGGAAAGCCAACTTTTAGCTTCCATTTCCTGCAGCTCTCTTCCAGTTGATATCTATTCTAATAATTAAAAGAGAATGACTATAGAAAGCTTTTTGTGGAGGTTCAGAAGCCAAAGAGAAGTAAAAAGTGACAAAATTTTTTTGAGAATTGTCATAAGATTTAAGGTTGTGGCAGGAAGGGCAGCTTTGTTCTAAAAAGCTTTTTAAAAGAACTGATGTATCAACTGCTCTTGGATATATACAGCTCTTATCAGAAACTTGATTTTAAAGAACCTGGGTTGACTGAAGTTAATGCCACTGATGTTGCCTCTTGGTGATTTATTTCTTTTTTCCTAGAAATTAGAAAGCATGCCTTTGGGGGAGTACCTGTTTTGCATTCCTTAGGGCAATAGCAAATTTAGGGAGTTGATTCTATAGAGTAACTTCATAAGAGATCAAAATTTATTCTCAGTATTATTACAACCATTATTTGATGTTTCAAACCTGGAGATCCAAAGCAATACAAGAAAAGAAAAAGATTTTGTCTGGAAAACATGGAATTAGGGTTTTTTGGAATATAGGGAGATGGATCGAATCCCTTCCTGGAGTTCCCCCTAGTATTCTGTAAGAGTAGGGTCAAATGTTATTTTTATATCTATATTTTTATTTGTTAGTGGGACATGAAACATGAAATTGATGAAAACTGAAAATGTCCTGATTGGGCCCGATTTGATTGATGAACAGAAAACAGTTTTGTCGTTATTTGGAACGGATTTTTTTCTAGGAATCCCCCTAGTCTGTCCAGTTCCAGATGCTTCATAAAAGCCATCATTAAAATGAATTAGATGGAAATATGAATCCTTCATCTGCTGCATTTGGACCGCAGCTGGTAATAGGACTGTGATCCGAGGCAAGCATTTCCAGAAGTACTCAAGGCAACTGGAATAAGCAGCAACAGATATTAATCTCAGTTATCATGATGTCAAATGTTCATTCGTCTCCGGCCTGGTGCTACATGACGACCACGAGCCATCCTGGGAGCTACTTCCCGAGCCTGGAGTTGGAGCATCCGGATCCCCAGAATCAAATCCCTTCCCTTCATCACAAAAAGGGAACCTGGAAGATATCTTGGGAAATGAGAGTCGGGATGACAGACCTACAGTTCATCAGGACTCTGCCCAACATGTTTCACAGTATGGTGCAGACAATAAAGACGACCCAGCCTGGGTCATGAGGGGAGTTAAAAGACGACCAGCAGCTGTTTCCTTTTCTCCTGAGACCAGAGGAGGAAATGGGTTTACAATGGCCCGGCAGGGATTTAGGTTGGTATATGAGAGGATTTCTGACTCGAGGTAATGCTTTCTCATGAACAGAACAATCACATCTCCTGCTTCTGTTATTTAAAAACACCTAGTCTGGTGTCTTCCGATGGCAGGTAGGAGACAAGTGGTCTCCAGGGCCCCAGAGGCCCACAGGATGGTTCTTTTTAACATTTCAGAAAGCCTAACAATATAGATGAAACATTTAAATACCAGGAGTTGAATAGAAGAATAAGAATGTCTTTTGGAAAACCCTTTGACTGACATTCTGTCAGCTTGGCAGTATCTCCTGTTGGTCAGACACTTGTATTTTAATACACGTTATCTAAGACTACAAATGAGGAATTAGTCATTTTATTTTTATCATTTCCCCCTGTCCATCAAAATTCTATCAAAACTTGGGTCCAACAGGAGACAAATAAATCAACAGGAGTTTCTTGCCGGTGAGAAGGCAGGAGTCCATTTCTTTCGAAGGGAAACCAGGAAGGGTTAAGACACTACACGAAGGGTTCAGATACCCCTGGATTAGAAGCCTGTCTCTACATACCATGTGCATGCATTTTTCCTAGCTTTGCTAAGCCTTTCCTTTGCTTCTCCTAAGATAATAATAATCAACTTACAGACTGTGAATATTACATGAGAAAATACATGCAAACCTGGATGAGAAAGTCTCTGGTTCTGAGGATGATAAAAGCCCAGAAATAAATTTTCCAGGAAAGAGATCAACAAGTCCATGGAGCCATGCAATTAAAGGAGGAGAAATCTCGTCAAGTGGCCTTAAAAATGACCCAGTCCTCTCGCTGTTGCCTCTCACACATGCATACATGTTTGTTTGCTTATCTTCACTACATACACAGGAAGGACCCAACCGCAAAAACACAAACAGTAAGAATAAGGAATTTTTAAGAGTGTTTTAGAGTGATGGCAATTTTATTTATTTATAGCTGTTGCTGTCTTCTCGGTTATTGGTAATTTTATTAATGTGGTTCTAATCCAGTTGATTATCTATCCAGCTCATTTATTATTTATAGGACCTCTATGTTATATTCTTTCATTGATTTCTCAAGTCTTAGACATTATTTAACCCACCGTCTAACAAATAGGATAGAGTTCTTAGGTTCTGCTTTCTGTGTTTCCCATTTTCTTTGGTGTCATGCCAATAGCTCACTCTTACAGAGGATGTAGCTGGGAACCCAGGTGTGTGTGGGGCTAAATCCCTCAATGCTTTCTTTGCTGCTTCTCTGACTCAAGTACAGGTAATATTTTGATTTGTCCACCTGGAAGGTTATCCAGGTGCCATTCTGGCCAGGCTGAATAAGAACAGAGGCCTCAGCTTCTAGAAAGGGCTGATGGGGCCTGCCTATGTAGAGCAGCAAATTTAGAGGTAGAGAACAATCCAGGGCAGACATCTGTATGGCCCCTGTGTGGGTAAGATCAGCGTGGTTTCTGGGGATCATCTTACTTGGAGCTCCTCTTTCTGCTTTTCTACTGGCAATTTACCTCCATAGCCATCAGCCACATATTTAACTCTTTTTAAGGTTTCTGAATATGGATAATTCAAAAGTAGACTCAGATGATTCGGGTAAGATAGATACAAAATTATGATAAGTATCAGTGCATGGCAGGAGAAACCTATAGACTTCCTTTTTTTTTTTTTTTTTTTTGAAGTAACAAGAAAACATCTCCAACTTTTCGAAGTAACAAAAAGGATATTTCTAATCTGGAATACAGAATGGTCTTTTTTTTTTTTTTCTTTAAAGCAAATGAGAAAGTCATAATGTGCTGTGCGTAGTGATAAAGTTTGGCTAAGATCATCATCTTTGGAGGCAAATTTATCTCGAAGGTTAGAGCACTTCTTTGAAAGGAAAAGAGTTGTGTGGAAATAACGAACTGCATCACGCCCGGGTATTAGGTGGGAATTCCTGAGAGTCTGCAGTGTTCATTCTCAGAAGTTTATACTTGAAAGATAAACTCAAGCTGCATGTTTTCCCTGCGGGGCTGGCTCAGTCATTAGAAGGCCAGCCGTGGACTCAAAGGCCAAGACTGTCAGCCTGTCCAAAGTTCACCTTCCTATTGGGACTTGCTGCAAAAGGCAATTAGTAGGACATTGCTAGGCTTCTTTTTGGTGTCTGGTTACAGAGAGTATAGGGTGGGCCTACCTCAGAGGACGTCCGCAGAAGACCCTACTCTATTTTCTGAAGAGAGTAAAGATTGTTTGCTTGGATCATGCCCTATTTAACATTTAGATGCATTTAAATACACTTAACCATTGAGCCCCCAGATGCCCCCCCCCCTCGCCGCCGCCCCGGCTGCCATCAGCCTTGGACATTCTTCCCAAGACCTCACATGGCCAATGGCATGAACTCCCTCCCAGGCCCCTCACTCATGATTTGGAGAGCCTCTGTCATATTTTTTCACTCTTTGTTTTTTCTCACTTCTGATGTGGATTAAAGTCTGTGCTCACAGCTCGCTCCAATAGTTTAAGGATATTTGATCCTTGAGTATTTATCCATTATTGGCTCTGTTTACCCAAGGGAAAATTAAGTGCAGGGCCTTAGAACAGTGAGCGCTTTAATACGCGGATGCATATGCTGATCTCTGACAGATGTTGGTCTTTGGGAACAACAGAAGGGTAGCTACGTCATTCGCTTGGGAAGCTGCTTGTGCAAACTGATCCTGCAGGTGCCCGGGCGGCGTGGCGTGAGCGGGCCGCAATGCTGAGAAAAATGTCTGGTGCAGGGACAACTCCCGAAATATTATGGTTTTTCACACACATCCCCCAGCCAGCTGGCAGACGATGCTGAGCGGCGCCTTGTAAGGAAAAATAGTGGTTCTAACAGGTTTTGATTTTAACTGTGTATTACTGAGCTCTAAAGTTTAACTTCATGTTTTCTATATAAAGAAAAGAATTTTGTTTTTGTTACCAGACCATCTGCCCAGGTATGGTCCTTTTCTCAGGCTAAATAGATAGTAGGCCAAGTGACTTTTGTGCATGTAGATGGGGCTGGTGGTATGAGTGTGTGTGTACATGTGTGTGGTGTGTGTACATGTGTGTGGTCTGGTGTATATTTGAGATAGAAGAAAAAAGCCTGTCAGGCAAGTGTTGGCAAAGACTCTTGTTTCTGAGCTAACTTTTTATTTTCCTACTTCTGCTATGATAGGATCCTCTTGGAAACGAGGTGCCGTCTTCGTGAACTCACCAGTGAGTCAGTGAGTCAGAGGAGCAGCCCTGCGCCACTGCCCTGACAGGACGCCGAGGCCCTGCATCTTATCCTGAGTGTCCCCTTTACCTAGAATGACACCCGTTACACTGTGGGAGCTCATGGGTTCAACAAAGGCACACCCCTGACCAAGGCAGGTGGCCCAAGAATCCTGTGTAAGTGATTCTGTGTATCTTATTCCAAAAAAGGAAGAACCCCTACAGGGCAACATGGTCTTGGGACTTTGTGTGAGCACTTTAGGAAAACTTTATGTATAAAGTCCTTGTTTTTTCATCTACCACGCATTATCGAGACAGCCCTGGTTGAAATCACCGGCCCCATCTCATCTGATTCAGGCCCTCTCCCAGGACTGTGTGGACAGATGCCATGAGCAGCCTGAGGCCTCGTCATGGAGAGAAGTAGTCCCTGCACCAGGCAGCCTGGGTTTGGGCCCAGGCTCTGCTGCTCCCCGGCTAACCTCTATGATCTGGCCTCTCTCTAAATGAGATGTTGGTGCGAGGATTAAGTGAGTCCGTCCATATCATATGCTTAGAGCAGTGCATGATGTATACAACATACCCCTTACATATCAAATTTCACATTTTATTACTGAGTTCTCTGGGAACCTCATTCCTTCCATTCCTACCCAGGGAATGAGGTAAAATCCAAAGGGACCCTATGAACCTTTCCCTTTTCTCTGGTGATTCAGAATGTGGTACTATGCAGGGCATGGGGTCCCTCTGTGACCTCGGGTCTCCCCCTCCTTCTGCCAGCCCAACCTGGCCCTGACTCTCCCCCTTTGACTCCCTACTTAGTGCTGCATCCCACCCGGGACTGCTCCTGGCTCTCAGCCTAGGCACCGACCCACATCTCCACTCATGTGCCCGCTGGTCCCCTTCACCGACTCTACCCTGGGTGGTGTCATTGCATGTGACTGAAAGGCTCTTTCTGCAATTTTAACCTAAAGGACTTGAATCAAGTTCCCCTTCTCATGGCGGAAACCAAGGATTCACTTTTCAAGAATATGGACTGAATCTCTATCCACTGAAAGAGCTTTCCATCCCTGGAACACAAGAAGATCACTGTATTCTTGGGGTTTACATTCGAGTGAGGGAAACAGACAGCAAACAGATCCTTAATTGACTGTCAGGTGTCCGGTACACCCAGACTTTCATGGGGGTTGCAATGTAGGCACCTTTCTAACCTCCATCAGGTATGTTTGGCCACACTGAATCTTCCATGCAAGTAGAGGCCAGATGCCTTCAATCATTATTGAGCCCTTTGAAGCAAGCAAGGTAGCCCAGCTGGCTCCTGTTCTCCATCATCTTCCAGGAAGATGTCGGCAGGGCTCGCAGAGCTCCGAGGTTGAGCTGGTCTCGTGTACAGTCAATTCCTTATTCCTGGGGTGAGAGTGGCACCTCCCAGCACCATGGGAACTCACTGGGCCATAGAAAGACAGCTTAGCACTGGGGTTACAGATGCAGGCTTTGGAGGCAAACAGGCCTGCTCAGTGTTTGGTTTTACCGTACTATACCAGCAGAACAACCATCTATAAGTTCCTTAATCTCTCTAGGCCTCAGTTTTCTCATCTTCCTAATGGGGCAATGGAATATTCAGATCCAACAGCTTTGTGAAGATTAAAAGAGAGGATGCCGATGAGATTGGACACAGAACAAAAGAAACCATGGCTAATATTTAACACCAGTGAGCTCCCTGACCTGGAGTTGGAAAGAGCTACTTACTTGGACAAAATCAAGCAGAGGCCCTCTAGAGACCTCAGATGGAATTCACTATTAAAGAAAGATGGTCTCATAAAGCTTTTGCAGGGAGCACTGTGATAGGCATACTGTGGTTCCTTCTGGGCTCTCCTTACCCGTGGTAGTAAACTTTTAAATAATAATTTCCCCTAATAGCCCATCAGTGGTATCTGCCATTGCATCCTAACAACTAAATCTCTTGAAGTTTGCCAATCTGAAAGCAATTTTAGAGTAGGTGGATCTTTGGTATTACTTTAGTGGCATTTGCCGAAGTGTCACAACCATGAGGAAGTCCTTTGCCTGCGTGTTCCAGACTGTCGGGCTTAAGCATCTTCGCTGTGCTCCTTGTGACTCTCACAACTGGCCCATCGACACCCACGCATCGCTTCTAACACACTAGCTCTAACTCCTCTTCTTCCTAGTCCATCCAGGCAAGCAGCTCAGGGTACAAGGGAAAATAGTTTTGTTGCAGAAATAAACAGAAATCTCCTCAAATTCGTTACTACAAAAAAAAAAAAAAAAAAAAAAAAACAATTTTTGAACTCCAGAACCATACGATTACTAATAAATCACTTGCCACAAAATTCATAAATGATTGTGACTTAGCAATAGTTATGAATTGCGGTTCCAATCAAGTTCCCCAGTCATGGACTTGTGTACATCAGAACGCATTGAATAATAAAGCAAACTGACATTTTGAGCTTCTAAAGAAGTAAGCACCCACCTACAACTTGCGCCTTTTCCCGAAAGTCCTAATTTAGATGATCTTCATCCGGTCTAGGTTTTTTGATTAACATTTGTCTTTCTATTTAGTGGTCATAACCGTCAGTAGTGGGCCCAGTGCTCAAGTAGCAAAGGTAAGTTGGGACAAAATGGGTCTGTGGCTAATCTGAACTAATGTGAAGGTCGTCCCAGCCCCCAAGAACTCAGTAAGCCATTTCCTACCATTCATTTTTTACTGAATATTATTTAAAAGATCTTATTTATTTATTTGACAGAGATTACAAGCAGGCAGAGAGAGGGGGAAGCAGGCTCCCAGCTGAGCAGAGAGCCCGATGTAGGGCTCGATCCCAGGACCCTGGGATCATGACCTGAGCTGAAGGCAGAGGCTTTAACCCACCAAGCTACCCAGGTGCCACTGCCATTTCCTAGCATTCAAAGGAGGCCACTGCTAATGTTTGTTTTGTCTGGGCTGCCACAAGGTGAGGTGGTGAGGTTGTCTAGGAAACAACAGTATTTCCTTAGGCTTGAGGCTGCTCTAGTTTGCCTGGGAAAACCGAATAGCCTAAGCATCATTTGAGAATACAGGGAGCGGAATGCCTGGGCAGCTCAGTCGGTTAAGTGTCTGCTTTCCACTCAGGTCATGATCCCAGGGTCCCAGCTCAGCGGGGAGCCTGCTTCCCCCTCTGCCTGCCATTTCCCCTGCTTGTGTTCTCTCTCTCTCTCATTCTGATAAATAAATAAACAAACAAACAAATAAAATCTTTTTAAAAAGAGAAAGCATACGGGGAACAAGGCATACTTAGGAAGCAGATAGGGAACTAGGTTGAGGGGTTCAGAGCAGGTCTTCAGTGATGGTGGGGAGCAAGCATGAGAGGAAAATCACATAAAGCTGGGAAATAGGAGAAATGCTGAGCCCAAAGGGCAAGAAGATGCCCAGTATTTTGCCCAGAGCAAGCTGGGCCACAGGCTTACAACAGCAGACGAGTCCCAGCAGCCGAGCCCGAGGACTGCTAAGGTGCATCCTGGCTGGGATCTCATTAGCCCAGGGGCTGTGCTTACAGGAACAGTAGGCGTGCTCATTGACTCCCATACCACCCAACTGTGCAATAAATGCTACAACTTTATTTTTCTAAGCTGATCTAATCTCTGTGGGCCTGCTGGATTGTGGGATGATCAGGAATTTACAATTAAATCTTAAACTCACTCTCTCCCACTGTAATTGTTTTTTTTTTTTTTTTGAATGACTCAGTCTCTATCAAATAAACATTAGACTAAGGGAACTGTGTTTGTTTGTCTTCAGATGTAAGAGAGGGCCTTGAGAGAGAACTTGTATTCCTCTTCACAGAGGATATTGAACAAAACACGTAGTCAGGGCATCTGCAAATGTTGATTTTTCATGGTCTTGCTTCTGGGCTTCTTCTTCCATTTGCCCCTCTGTAGCGCGCATCCTATTCCCCTCCTCAGTGGCCTCCAGAGTCGTTTGCATTTTTCTTAAAGGATCATAGGCTGATGCACGAATTCTCTGCACAGAGTAGGCACCCCTCCCATAAGGACATGTAAAAGAAGGCAACCCAAGTATATGCATATTTTTAGGGTAGAATTTTAGGCCCCAACATTAAAAAATGAGGAAGATGTGGTTTTTTGTTTTGTTTTGTTTTTGCCCCCCCCTTTTTGTTCTGCACACCTCAAGAGTCACCTGACTAGTCAGATGAAACAGCTTTAGAATCTTACTCCTATAGATAGAAGGACTAAACTATGTGTCTGAAGAACATAGCCTAGAGAGCTAACAAAGAGATTAGACAAGGGAAGAAAACTTACATATTTACAAAAATTATGCCAAGATTAGTGGCAGAGCATGTAGAAAGAGAAGAGGTCCCGGGCTTGAGATAATAAAAGAGAACTGATTGATGACTTAGTGGGTGAGTAAGGATTAGTTCTTCAGTACTCCACTACTTCAGTACTTCAGACTTCAGTACTCTTGGGTCGACGCTGCACGTGCCAGCGGGCTAAGGAAGGAATTGACTGTGAGGTTTTTGTTGAAGAGACCAGATCACTCTGTCTGAACCCAGTCAAGTCTCCATCTAAATATGTCTTCATTCTACATGGCATTGCATGTTAGTTAAGGATCAACTCAACAAAACAGGTTCAAAAAACCAGCTAAATAAGCCCACCACCAATGCACTCATGGTAATTCCTCCGTGGTCTATTCCACCCAAGGAGGCCTCTCAGAGTCCTTCCCTTCTCATCCCATACTTTGCCTCCATGGCTAAGACAAACAAATACCAAAGAGGACACCTATTTAGCATTTCTCTTCTGTTATCAGCATCTGAGAAGTTGAGACTGTCCATTTATGTCAAGGATCAATCTGTGTCTGATCTAGAAACCTGAGTCCTATACTTTTAGTACAACATTGCAGCAAAAAATAAAACTATTACAGTCTAATTTCAGAATTGACATGCCCCAGAAATAGTTAATTGTAGAAATACACAGAAGATACTAGAAATGCACATTAGAAGTCATATTACCATTTCCGTTAGACTATGGATGCAGTCACCCACCATTCTACAAAAAAAGGAGTGTTTCCTATTGTGAAGTTACTTAATTACTCCTGATAAAGTGCATTCTAATATGTAGTCGCATCAACTCCCTTCTTGCCCACATTAAAACAGGAACCTGCTAATTGAGTACTTTCCCTTCAAACAATGACACTTCTAGCACTTAACACCATCAGCATCAATTCAATTTTTAAAAACATAACTACAGAGGCACCTGGGTGTCTCAGCCAGTTGAGAGTCAACTCTTCATTTCAGATTTGGCTCTAGTCATCATCTCACAGTTGTGATATCGAGCCCTGCGTCGGGGCTCTGTGCTCAGCCGAGTCTTCCTCAGATTCTCTCTGCCCCTCCCTATCCCTCCTGCCCTCTCTCTCTCTCTCTCTCTCTCAAATAAATAAATAAAATCTGCAAAAAATAAAAAGTAAAAATATAACGCAGAAACATAAATACGGTCACGTTTGTGTATCTTAAAACTTTTCAATGGAATACGACTATCCACAGCATGAAGTTTAGATTTTTAAACATGACGTGCAACACCCTTTCTTACTGGCTTCCACATGCTTCTCTAAAATTACCTCCTGTCATTCACCGACATCTACGCACATCTCCAAGCATGTCTACCCTCCTGTGCTATGACGTCCAGGGTTCCCATGCACAACACCTAGTCTCTGTCTTCAGTTCTTCCTTAACTGCATATGAAGAGTCCCAAGTATCCTTCTTATATCTAACTGGGTCTCACCTTCACTTCTAGACAGAGCTGAATTCTTTCCTGTCTCTCATCTCACACCACCCTGTGTTCTGTTGAAGCATTTACCATTCCTTTGAATCTGTTAATCAGTGTGCCCGTCTCCTCATTAGCTTTGGCAACTTAAGGGCAGAGATTTTGTATCTATTATTTTTGTATATCCCCAGGGATAGGATAGAAAGCGTGCTAAATATATGTTTAATGAAGATTAGTCATTGAAAAGTCCCACAGGACCAAATTTCTTTAATCCTTGTTTGATCCAAATCAACTGAAATTATAAAATGGTTTGGAAATATGGATCATCTTAGTGGGTGACTCTGGATACCTGTCATTCAACAAAGATATTATTCTACACACTCAAGTCTAGAAGTCATTTTCAGTTGGGGAATGCAAAGGTCACATAGGTATTTGGTGGTCAGTTGAGAAGAATTATTGACAATAACAGAGAAAAGCGAAGTCCCACGTAACTATCATATAATATAGCCTATATATAATGCCATGTAACTGTAGATACAAATCGAAAATATTTATTACCATGTTTGGAAACTATCCTGTTTGTTTTTCTTTGTTGTCTTGGGTTCCTCAGATAGCGAAGTTGGCCTATTGGATTTAATTGACTTGGATTGATTCTGAAGAATGAGTTAGAGATGGCCAGGTGGGTGAAGGGGAAGTGCCCTGGAGAGAAAGAACTCACCAGGAAAGGAAGCTAAAGAGAGTCCAGGGAAGGGGGGGGGGTCTCCTGTGTATGCAGCACAGGATGTTTGTAGAAGTAGAAGAGAGAAGACTACAAGGGGAAACAGGAGCAGACCATAAGGCGTCTTAGAAACCCCATACATTTCAAAGACCACAGAAAGTCTCAGAAGCATTTTTTTTTTTTTTCCAGGAGAGGGAAGTTATCAGATGTGCAAAAAGAAGACCTAAAAATAATTCTAGGAGCAGCTTAAATGCTAAAAGAGTGATAAGAACTAGGGGTACTCGGGGAGTCTTTATTCCTGCCAGCATCTGTTCTAGACCCTTTAAACTTGTTACCACATTTCACATTTTCACATCAACCCAGGAGGGGAGTACGAGGGCTTCCTCTTTTCCTAAGTCACATAAAGAATAAGTAGCAAAGTGAGGTTGGAACCAAGGTCAGCAGGCAGCAAAGTCCATGTATTTAATAACCACGTGGCCCTAGTGCTTCCTTGGAAGCATGAGGGATGGGAAAGCAGAGGTCAAGAGCTTAGTGAAAAAGCAAAAGCAATAATCCTGGGACAGAAATAATAATCTACGCCAGCAATAAGACAAATACAGAGGTAAATGCAAGAGACATTTAGGAGATACAATTAGCTCAGAGCACGCACAGATCGGGGGAGGGTGCTGTTGCATATCTGCTCCAGGCAGGTGGAGATGCTCTCACACAGACAGGAATAGAGGATCCTGGGTTTGGGGCAGAGTGGGAAGTTTGAGCAAGGAGTGGGATTCAGCGGGTAAAGCTAGTGGTAGCAAACAGTTTGGCAAAGTGATGGACCCAAAGTTATGAACACGCAGAGGAGTGATCCTTCCTGCTTGGAGCTGACTCGGAGGAATGGGCTGGGCTTTGAAGCTTTGAAGTTGGTTTTCCCCAGTTGCAAAAGGAAAGAAAAGTCACTGGAGGCGTAGGGAACACAGCGCATGAGCGTGGTGTCCGGAGAGCAGGGTGAGTTCCAGGATGCGGTGAGCCTTTGGTGGGTGCTGTCATCAGGATAGCATTTTACGAGGAGTCAAGATGGCGGAGAAGTAGCAAGCTGAGACTGCTTCAGCTAGCCGGAGATCAGCTAGATAGCTTATCTAAAGATTGCAAACACCTGAAAATCCATCGGCAGATCGAAGAGAAGAAGAACAGCAATTCTGGAAACAGAAAAACAACCACTTTCTGAAAGGTAGGACCGGCGGAGAAGTGAATCCAAAGCGACGGGAAGATAGACCCCGGGGGGAGGGGCCGGCTCCCGGCAAGCGGCGGAGCAACCGCGCACAAAATCAGGACTTTTAAAAGTCTGTTCCGCTGAGGGACATCGCTCCAGAGGCTAAACCGGGGCGAAGCCCACGCGGGGTCAGCGTGGCCTCAGGTCCCGCAGGGTCACAGAAGGATCGGGGGTGTCTGAGTGTCGCAGAGCTTGCGGGTATTGGAACGGGAAAGCCGGCTACAGAGACAGAGCCGACAGTAAGCTCGCAGCTCCGTGTTACCTTGAACCGGTCGCAGGCTTGGTGAGCTCGGAGCGCGGCCGGAGGTCAGGCAGACGGGAGTAACTGGGCGCTGTTCTCTGAGGGCGCACTGAGGAGTGGGGCCCTGGGCTCTCGGCTCCTCCGGGCCGGAGACCAGGAGGCCGCCATTTGTATTCCCGTCCTCCGGAACTCTACGGAAAGCGCTCAGGGAACAAAAACTCCTGAAAGCAAACCCGAGCGGATTACTCACCCCGGCCCCGGGTAAGGGCAGTGTAATTTCGCCTGGGGCAAAGACACTTGAGAATCACTACAACAGGCCCCTCCCCCAGAAGATCAACAAGAAATCCAGCCGAGACCAAGTTCACCTACCAAGGAGTGCGGTTTCAATACCAAGGAGAGCAGCAGAATTCCAGAGGAGGAGAAAGCCAAGCACGGAACTCATGGCTTTTTTCCTGTGATTTTTTTTAGTCTTGCAGTTAATTTAATTTTTTCTTTTTCATTTTTTTTTTTTTTTCTCGCCTTCGGGTAAAATTTTTTTTTTTTAACTGTTACCTTTTTCTTTTTTAACGATTTTTTACTAGTTTATCTAATATATATATATATATATTTTTACATTTTTCTTAGGTGTTTTCTTTTTTAAAAAAAATTCTTTTCTTTTCTTTTCTTTTTTTTTTTTTTTTTTTTTCTTTTTTCTTTCTTCCTTTTTGAACCTCTTTTTATCCCCTTTCTCCCCACTCACGATTTTGGATCTCTTCTAATTTGGCTAAAGCATATTTTCCGGGGGTTGTTGCCACCCTTTTAGTATTTTACTTGCCCCTTCATTTACTCTTTTCTGGACAAAATGACAAGACGTAAAAATTCAACACAAAAAAAAGAACAAGAGGCAGTACCGAAGGCTAGGGACCTAATCAATACAGACATCGGTAATATGTCAGATCTAGAGTTCAGAATGACAATTCTCAAGGTTCTAGCCGGGCTCGAAAAAGGCATGGAAGATATTAGAGAAACCCTCTCGAGAGATATAAAAGCCCTTTCTGGAGAAATAAAAGAACTAAAATCTAACCAAGTTGAAATCAAAAAAGCTATTAATGAGGTGCAATCAAAAATGGAGGCTCTCACTGCTAGGATAAATGAGGTAGAAGAAAGAATTAGTGATATAGAAGACCAAATGACAGAGAATAAAGAAGCTGAGCAAAAGAGGGACAAACAGCTACTGGACCACGAGGGGAGAATTCGAGAGATAAGTGACACCATAAGACGAAACAACATTAGAATAATTGGGATTCCAGAAGAAGAAGAAAGTGAGAGGGGAGCAGAAGGTATACTGGAGAGAATTATTGGGGAGAATTTCCCCAATATGGCAAAGGGAACGAGCATCAAAATTCAGGAGGTTCAGAGAATGCCCCTCAAAATCAATAAGAATAGGCCCACACCCCGTCACCTAATAGTAAAATTTACAAGTCTCAATGACAAAGAGAAAATCCTGAAAGCAGCCCGGGAAAAGAAGTCTGTAACATACAATGGTAAAAATATTAGATTGGCAGCTGACTTATCCACAGAGACCTGGCAGGCCAGAAAGAGCTGGCATGATATTTTCAGAGCACTAAACGAGAAAAACATGCAGCCAAGAATACTATATCCAGCTAGGCTATCATTGAAAATAGAAGGAGAGATTAAAAGCTTCCAGGACAAACAACAACTGAAAGAATTTGCAAATACCAAACCAGCTCTACAGGAAATATTGAAAGGGGTCCTCTAAGCAAAGAGAGAGCCTACAAGTGGTAGATCAGAAAGGAACAGAGACCATATACAGTAACAGTCACCTTACAGGCAATACAATGGCACTAAATTCATATCTCTCAATAGTTACCCTGAATGTGAATGGCCTAAATGCCCCTGTCAAAAGACACAGGGTATCAGAATGGATAAAAAAACAAAACCCATCTATATGTTGCCTCCAAGAAACACATTTTAAGCCCGAAGACACCTCCAGATTTAAAGTGAGGGGGTGGAAAAGAATTTACCATGCTAATGGACATCAGAAGAAAGCAGGAGTGGCAATCCTTATATCAGATCAATTAGATTTTAAGCCAAAGACTGTAATAAGAGATGAGGAAGGACACTATATCATACTCAAAGGGTCTGTCCAACAAGAAGATTTAACAATTTTAAATATCTATGCCCCCAACGTGGGAGCAGCCAACTATATAAACCAATTAATAACAAAATCAAAGAAACACATCAACAACAATACAATAATAGTAGGGGACTTTAACACTCCCCTCACTGAAATGGACAGGTCATCCAAGCAAAAGATCAGCAAGGAAATAAAGGCCTTAAACGACACACTGGACCAGATGGACATCACAGATATATTCAGAATATTTCATCCCAAAGCAACAGAATACACATTCTTCTCTAGTGCACATGGAACATTCTCCAGAATAGATCACATCCTCGGTCCTAAATCAGGACTCAACCGGTATCAAAAGATTGGGATCATTCCCTGCATATTTTCAGACCACAATGCTCTAAAGCTAGAACTCAACCACAAAAGGAAGTTTGGAAAGAACCCAAATACATGGAGACTAAACAGTATCCTTCTAAAGAATGAATGGGTCAACCGGGAAATTAAAGAAGAATTGAAAAAAATCATGGAAACAAATGATAATGAAAATACAACGGTTCAAAATCTGTGGGACACAACAAAGGCAGTCCTGAGAGGAAAATATATAGCGGTACAAGCCTTTCTCAAGAAACAAGAAAGGTCTCAGGTACACAACCTAACCCTACACCTAAAGGAGCTGGAGAAAGAACAAGAAAGAAACCCTAAGCCCAGCAGGAGAAGAGAAATCATAAAGATCAGAGCAGAAATCAATGAAATAGAAACCAAAAAAACAATAGAACAAATCAACGAAACTAGGAGCTGGTTCTTTGAAAGAATTAATAAAATTGATAAACCCCTGGCCCGACTTATCAAAAAGAAAAGAGAAAGGACCCAAATAAATAAAATCATGAATGAAAGAGGAGAGATCACAACTAACACCAAGGAAATACAAACTATTATAAGAACATACTATGAGCAACTCTACGGCAATAAATTTGACAATCTGGAAGAAATGGATGCATTCCTAGAAACATATAAACTACCACAACTGAACCATGAAGAAATAGAAAGCCTGAACAGACCCATAACCAGTAAGGAGATTGAAACAGTCATTAAAAATCTCCAAACAAACAAAAGCCCAGGGCCAGACGGCTTCCCGGGGGAATTCTACCAAACATTTAAAGAAGAACTAATTCCTATTCTCCTGAAACTGTTCCAAAAAATAGAAATGGAAGGAAAACTTCCAAACTCATTTTATGAGGCCAGCATCACCTTGATCCCAAAACCAGACAAGGATCCCACCAAAAAAGAGAGTTATAGACCGATATCCTTGATGAACACAGATGCGAAAATACTCAACAAAATACTAGCCAATCGGATTCAACAGTACATTAAAAAGATTATTCACCACGACCAAGTGGGATTTATTCCAGGGCTGCAAGGTTGGTTCAACATCCGCAAATCAGTCAATGTGATACAACACATCAATAAAAGTAAGAACAAGAACCATATGATACTCTCAATAGATGCTGAAAAAGCATTTGACAAAGTACAACATCCCTTCCTGATCAAAACTCTTCAAAGTGTAGGGATAGAGGGCACATACCTCAATATCATCAAAGCCATCTATGAAAAACCCACCGCAAATATCATTCTCAATGGAGAAAAACTGAAAGCTTTTCCGCTAAGGTCAGGAACACGGCAGGGATGTCCATTATCACCACTGCTATTCAACATCGTACTAGAGGTCCTAGCCTCAGCAATCAGACAACAGAAGGAAATTAAAGGCATCCAAATTGGCAAAGAAGAAGTCAAATTATCACTCTTCGCAGATGATATGATACTATATGTGGAAAACCCAAAAGACTCCACTCCAAAACTGCTAGAACTTATACAGGAATTCAGTAAAGTGTCAGGATATAAAATCAATGCACAGAAATCAGTTGCATTTCTCTACACCAACAGCAAGACAGAAGAAAGAGATATTAAGGAGTCAGTCCCATTTACAATTGCATCCAAAACCATAAGATACCTAGGAATAAACCTAACCAAAGAGGCACAGAATCTATACTCAGAAAACTATAAAGTACTCATGAAAGAAATTGAGGAAGACACAAACAAATGGAAAAATGTTCCATGCTCCTGGATTGGAAGAATAAATATTGTGAAAATGTCTATGCTACCTAAAGCAATCTACACATTTAATGCAATTCCTATCAAAGTACCATCCATCTTTTTCAAAGAAATGGAACAAATAATTCTAAAATTTATATGGAACCAGAAAAGACCTCGAATAGCCAAAGGGATATTGAAAAAGAAAGCCAACGTTGGTGGCATCACAATTCTGGACTTCAAGCTCTATTACAAAGCTGTCATCATCAAGACAGCATGGTACTGGCACAAAAACAGACACATAGATCAATGGAACAGAATAGAGAGCCCAGAAATGGACCCTCAACTCCACAGTCAACTAATCTTCGACAAAGCAGGAAAGAATGTCCAATGGAAAAAAGACAGCCTTTTCAATAAATGGTGCTGGGAAAATTGGACAGCCACATGCAGAAAAATGAAATTGGACCATTTCCTTACACCACACACAAAAATAGACTCAAAATGGATGAAGGACCTCAATGTACGAAAGGAGTCCATCAAAATCCTTGAGGAGAACACGGGCAGCAACCTCTTCGACCTCTGCCGCAGCAACATCTTCCTAGGGACAACGCAAAAGGCAAGGGAAGCAAGGGAAAAAATGAACTACTGGGATTTCATCAAGATCAAAAGCTTTTGCACAGCAAAGGAAACAGTTAACAAAATCAAAAGACAACTGACAGAATGGGAGAAGATATTTGCAAACGACATATCAGATAAAGGACTAGTGTCCAGAATCTATAAAGAACTTAGCAAACTCAACACCCAAAGAACAAATAATCCAATCAAGAAATGGGCAGAAGACATGAACAGACATTTCTGCAAAGAAGACATCCAGATGGCGAACAGACACATGAAAAAGTGCTCCATATCACTCGGCATCAGGGAAATACAAATCAAAACCACAATGAGATATCACCTCACACCAGTCAGAATGGCTAAAATCAACAAGTCAGGAAATGACAGATGCTGGCGAGGATGCGGAGAAAGGGGAACCCTCCTACACTGTTGGTGGGAATGCAAGCTGGTGCAGCCACTCTGGAAAACAGCATGGAGGTTCCTCAAAATGTTGAAAATAGAACTGCCCTATGACCCAGCAATTGCACTATTGGGTATTTACCCTAAAGATACAAATGTAGTGATCCAAAGGGACACATGCACCCGAATGTTTATAGCAGCTATGTCCACAATAGCCAAACTATGGAAAGAACCTAGATGTCCATCAACAGATGAATGGATCAAGAAGATGTGGTATATATACACGATGGAATACTATGCAGCCATCAAAAGAAATGAAATCTTGCCATTTGCAACAACGTGGATGGAACTAGAGCGTATCATGCTTAGCGAAATAAGTCAAGCAGAGAAAGACAACTATCATATGATCTCCCTGATATGAGGAAGTGGTGATGCAACATGGAGGCTTAAGTGGGTAGAAGAATAAATGAAACAAGATGGGATTGGGAGGGAGACAAACCATAAGTGACTCTTAATCTCACAAAACAAACTGAGGGTTGCCGGGGGGAGGGGGTTGGGGAGAAGGGGGTGGGATTATGGACATTGGGGAGGGTATGTGATTTGGTGAGTGCTGTGAAGTGTGTAAACCTGGTGATTCACAGACCTGGGGATAAAAATATATGTATATAAAAAATATATGTTTATAAAAAATAAAAAATAAAAATAAATAAATAAATAAATAAAAAAAAAAAAAAAAAAAAAAAAAAAAACAAACTGAGGGTTGCCGGGGGGAGGGGGTTGGGGAGAAGGGGGTGGGATTATGGACATTGGGGAGGGTATGTGATTTGGTGAGTGCTGTGAAGTGTGTAAACCTGGTGATTCACAGACCTGGGGATAAAAATATATGTATATAAAAAATAAAATAAAAAAAAATAAAATAAAATAAAATAAAGTAATCTTTAAAAAAAAAAAAAAAAAAAAAAGGATAGCATTTTACACACTGGAGTGATCCCAGCCAAGAAGACACACTGTGGGGGATGGGTGGACCATGGTGGGCACTCTTCCACCCCAGGTACTGTGTGTCTCACAGAGCTGTGCACCCATGGGGTCTGCTACTGAGGACAGATCTCATTTAGAGAGCAGCCTGCCCCTTGTAAGCCACCTTGTCCATTCAATGGCGTGTTCCCCCCACTCCACCCCGCCCAGTCCTGCCCTTGGTCTCAGTCCCTCAAGTCTCATGTAGGAAATTTCCCTTTTGCTTTCATAGCAAGTGCCCTGGGTCAGCACCCTAGCATGTATCACACAAATGTAATCATCTGTTTGATGATTTGTCTCCTCCCCTGGAGTGTGGTCTCCACGTCCTGCTCCCAGCCCCTTATCTCTGTATCAGCTGAGCCCAGAGCAGGGCCGAGCACATAGGAGATACTCATGGTAGTTCCTTACGGAGAGTAGTAGTATATACGAAAAAGGGAAGCTTATTTACTTACATAACGTGTAACTTTCTCCCCCAGAAATTATTAACCAAACGTTTCTTCTTTCTCCCTTTTCCCCCTCAGAGTCACAACACCTCCCTGTAGCTTTGGAAATGCAATCCTTTACTGGGCGGGATGCTCAATTACCTTCAGAGAGGATCAAGACTCTAATCCTGTTCCCATATTTCCAATGATAATTTTTCTTGATTATGTGTGAAATGCGCTTATCTCTGGAAGCCTGGAGCCGCAACGAATGTTCTCCCGGTTCACATCTGCAGGAGGAAACCCTTTCCTCAGTAAGACCCAGTGAAGTTCATAGGCTGTGAAATCATTTCAGCCCAAGTGAGCTTTTGGTGTCTTTTGTTCATGGAGACTGTGTGAAACAGGGCACAGATGTTTCAATAGTAACTGTAACCCTACCAAGAAAATGAGTTTTTGAGTTGTCTCCTTAAAAATCATTCTTGCATATGTGAGACAAGAGAAAGTGTAGAACAGAATGCATTCATTTAAGAGATAAGAAAGGAGCACCTGAGTGGCTCAGTCAGTTAAGTGTCTGCCTTCGGCTCAGGTCATGATCCCAGGGTCCTGAGATCAAGGCCCGAATCAGGCCCCCTGCTCAGTGCAGAGTCTGCTTCTCCCGCTGCCCCTCGCTCCAGTTCATGCTCTCTCTCTCTCTCTCTCCCCTCTTCCCTTTCTCTCTCTCTTTCTCTCAAGTAAATAAATACAATCTTTAAAAACAAACAAACACACAAAAAAGTAAAGCTTCATTCTCTCGAAAAAGTGGAGGGCGTTTGCCCCTCTTTAATTTGGCCAAAAACACATGGTTTGCTTCCAATCCCAGTGTTCTTGATGAAAAAGGAACATTTTTTTTTTAGAAAAATGAAAGCTGATTTTTATTTTATCATCAACAGCCATTCTTTAAACATGAACATGCATACGTAATATTCTACGCACAGATCACAGTTTTTAACGTTAGTTAATAAAGGTTAAACACACAACATACATCCTTACAAAAAAAGTCAAATGCAAACTTAAAACTTTAAACAAAAGTCTTACTAATTTAAAAAAAAAGTTTGTGTTGGGTACCATTTGTACAACACAGTTAATTTAAACATTTTCATTTTGGCTGCACATGAAAAAAGCGGCAGTAGAAAATAAAGTCATTGAGGGTTTTTAAATAGCAGAATAGGCAGTTTTGCCATGCAGGAGAAGCAATATTAAATATTAGTTTTCAAAAAAATTCCAGAACATTCATGCCTGATCTGCTGCCTGTTATGGGCAGACAGTGTAGGTTCTTTACCCTAATGTATGGACACAAGGGAAGGAGATGCCGACCGGTCACCTTGGCAGTTCGTTATTAGAAGATGCACGTTTCGTCTTGAATGCCTTAATCATCTCAGAAGGAGAGGAAGAGTGGGCCTCCCACAGGCATGACAGCCAAGTTGAATTTTGAAGCATGGGAAGGAATTAGCAGGCTGAGATTGTGTGATTGTGTGTGTGTGTGTGTCTGTCGGGGGATGATATTCTAAACACAGGGCACAGCCCATGCAAATGCAGAGAAAGAGACCAGAATGTCCCTGGAAAGCAGGGAAAATGCTGCAACACTGAAGGTAGTCCAGTAGGACTAGGATATATGGCAAAGGGGTGGGAGATGAACTTGGCGAGGAGGGAAAAAGCCGGCTGAGATAAGGCAGAGCTCTATAGAAGGTGCAAGACTATGCTCTTTATTTTGCAGTGAAGGAGGAGCCAGTTGAAGATTCTGAGCAGGAAAGTCACAAATTAGGTTTTTATTACAGAAAGATAACTTTGGAAATGGAGTGGGGCATATATATAATTGAAGCAAGAACCTGAGAAGATCCCTCCCATGTGGTCAAGAGACAGTGACAAAGAGCGTCTGCACAGCCTTCTTTGCAATAGCAAAGAATCAGAAACAATCTACATGTTCATTATTGGAGGACTGACTATATCAAATGCTGCAGAGTCACAGTAATAAATGTATTAACACAATTAAATAGTATGAATTTGGTTTTTATATAGGAACATAGACTGGCCTTAGAAAACACTCTCAGAGGGGCACCTGGGTGGCTCAGTGGGTTAAAGCCTCTGCCTTCAGCTCGGGTCATGATCCCAGCGTCCTGGGATTAAGCCCCACATCCGGCTCTCTGCTCAGCGGGGAGCCTGCTTCCCCCTCTCTCTGCCTGCCTCTCTGCCTACTTGCGATCTCTCTCTCTGTCAAATAAATAAATAAAATCTTTAAAAAAAAACACTCTAAGAAACACATACGGAACTGAATAACATATGACTAATGTACGTGTGAGTAAAAATTTGAAAACGAACTAGAGAGTTCATTTTATGATGTCATGATAATGGTTGCCTGAGGAGAAGGGGCAGGAAGGGAGATAGTGTTAAAAGTGGTGAATAAAGAAAGCTTTAGCTTTTTAAAGGAAATGCAGTATTTTCTTTCCTTTTTTTTTTTTTGAAAGGAGAATATAGGGTATATTAATTTAATTTTTGTAAGGGTACAATTAGGGAAAAAAAGAGTCCAATAGCAAGTATCACACCATGTTATAGATATTAATTCTGAGCTTTCATGGGTATGAATTTGGGGTATTTGCTAAATTGCATTATATTGTTCTGTACTTGAAAAATGAATTCTCTCCTTACACGTTAAAAAGTGTGTTTGTGTGTTAGAGCAGTGGCCAGAGGTGTGTGAGTGCCAGTGGAGTGGGAAGGCTGCAAAACCAAGAGATACGAAGGTTCCAGAAGAATTGTTCATAGGGTCAAGTTGGGAACTAACAGAGTTGAATCATCTCGTGATTCAGCAGGTCACTGGGGGCCTCGACAGGGATGACTTCAGCACAATGCTATGAGCAGTAGTCATACGGGAGTTGGTTGAGAAAATGAGTGGAAGATGAAGAAGAGGTGACAGCGAATTCCATCTGCTTCCAGAAGCTTGACCATAAAAGGGAAGAAATAGATGGCTAGAACCTAGAGGATGATAGAGGTTTAAGGAAGGTGGGTTTTTTTTTAAGAAGAGGGGAACATGATACTGCTTATCAGAAAGAGCAAAGATGTATCAAAGAGGAGAGGTTGAAGAGACATGGGTGAGAGAAGACACCGAGGGGCCTGGGGTCAGGAGAAGGAAGGAGGGAACAAATCTTTGGTGTGACAGTGAGAGCCTTTCTGAAGAGTGGAAGCTGAGGGGAGTAAGCAGAAACTCAGATTGTGGGGAGGAAGAGAGGAATGGAATGATTTTGAGGAAGTTCAAATCAACAGCTTCAGATTTTTTTCGGTCAAAATGCCCTTTCTATCATCACTTGCATACAAAAAGTATTTTTTAAATATATACTTTATGTACATAGATAACTGTGCAACCATTTATCTTCTTAGCATTGTAAGAAATGATCAAAGGTAGTAAAAATATTCTTCTTCTGACACTGAGATCAATTTTGGTTTCTGCAGAGAAACTTAAGTGAATATTAGAAAGAAAAATAAACTACCAGGATATAGATAGAAATGCACTTTTAAATGAAGCTCCTGCCCTTAGAGGGCAGAGGTTAGGTCTTCTCTATACTGATACATTATGTAGGAGGCAAACATACTTGCAAATCCTGTCTACCAACTTCATTCGTTCAAGAACACTAATGGAGCTGCTAATATAACTTGATTATACCTTAAAACTCATGGGATCATAGAACCCCCGTATCAGAAGGAGAATTAAATTGCTTTTACTGATCGACTTCAGCTTCCAGTCCGTAGAATGAGTCCTCACTGTCCAAAGAAAACCTGGAGGGATATTGGGACCACAGTGAGGCAGTACTGTGGTACACACTGAGGAACCAGCAACATTTTCTTCTTTCTCTCGCTGAGCCCCACATGGATGACTTCTCGCCCGCTGATGAATACACTAAGAGCAGCAGGAAGCATTTATCTCTTTTCATTCAGCTGGTAGTGGCTGAGCATGTTTGTTGAATAAATATAAAGTTATTAGGCAATGGGCCCCTTCTTTGCCAACCAAGAACTTCCAGTAGAATAAGACAGGAAAACCCCCAGAAATCCAGTGAGACTCAACGAATAGTCAGTCCCTTACATTAGAGTGCAGCTAGTTTTATAGACAGCCAGCCACAGTTATCCGTCCGCGGCACATCCATTGCTCTAGAGATGTATGCTTAACAGAGATCATCCCATTGGGGAAATCGGGGAATCTTTAATGAGCAAGTGGAATTTGAGTTGGATTTTGGAGGACGGATATGTTTGGACATGGAACTGGTGGGAAATGGGCATCCCAGGGAGATTGAAGAGAGGAACCAAGTCACCGGGCCATCCAGGCAGAGGGCAGGTCTGGGAGCAGAGAGGGCTTTAGCTGCTTCTCGGTGAATTGAGAAAATGCAGGAGACGGGTCGGGGTCAGACTGGGGGAAGGCTTTATTCAGGAAACTGAAGCAATACCTATACCCTTTATTTTGTCTGGATACTTTCTGTTTCATATGCTTGATTCTTTCTCAACAAAAAGGGAGGTGAATTCCCTTACTCAAATTTTCTTACCTCCCACTTATTTGTTAGATCACCATTAAGGAAGTGAGCACTGAATTCACTACACTTTCTGTTGCGAGAGGAGAGGGTGTAAATCACAGTTGTCTAGGAGCAAGGTTAAATGATAAAACTGCTCCTAGTGACCATATGTCCGCAAATAAGAGTGTGTTCATACCTTACCCACCTTTTTCACACTCGGACCCAACAGCGATACTTGCACAATAAAACTCTAAATAATTAAGAATTCATTCATTGAGCAGCTTATTTGTGCTAAATCTGACTATCCTATTATTGATTATTGCTCTGTATTTTCATTCACCAACTCTTCCATTCTTAAAGAGAAAATTTCTTCCAGTTGCTGTTACACATGTTTTCTGTTTCTTAAGTCTTAGAGGAAAGAACCACCTTGAATTAAACAGATGTATTGACAATGTGATATGACAGTACATTCACATTGGAAATTTTAACAATTTGAGGATACCCTTAACAGAGAGAGAAAATTTTTCTTTTAGCACAAAAGTAAAGGACAAGAGTCAAGATATTTTTTGGACATTAGCCTTGTCTCTGTGGATGTCCTGTGGAGTTTTGTTGTTTGAGGGACTATTTCAGTTATCTTTCTACTGAAGAGGTGTCTTATTAATTAGCTAGTGAGTGACTGAAAACTTTACAGAGACTCGGGGTGTTTGGAGCATCATTTTTGTCCCTCAGATCATCTAATTTATATATTCTTAGAAAGCTTGCATGTGAAGAAAGCCACGTGAATGGTGATGATAATGTGTTACAGTTGAGTATCAGCCCCATTAGGGAATGACTGTGCTTCCATTCTCCCTGACAACCTAACAGCTGTGTCAATTTCCAATTAAAACACTGTGTTGGTGATGTTGCAAAGGTGGCGAGAGGAGGGTCAGGCAAGGTAGAACTTGTGAGAGCAGCAAAATCTTCATGTAAGGGATGTTTAATCCTAGCCCAAAGTTTCTTAAAATAGTTGGACCAAAAAAACAGTGCAAAAAGGAAGAGCAAATCAGTCAAATTTTCTGTTAAAAAGTTATGGTGTAAGGTTAAAAACTGCATTTTTTGATACACTGGTTAACTTCAGCCAAGACCCTTACTAAGTTGTTCTCCCCCAACAAATTGCACTGTTTTTAGCAGATCTATTGATTTAGAGAAGCAGAAGTTGATGGCAAATTACTCTTTTACTTGGGAAAATTTTCACGTTATATTATTATAGAGACAATTTGGGTAGATTGCATATTTGATAATGTATCTGATTTGACATATTTGATAAAAATAATTTTATCATTTTTTCATTAAAGGTTATTAAAGTTAAAGGCTAATTAGTTAAGAAGGTGGAGGCGTATCTTGAATTTCCAATCACTTCTTGGGGAGGGAAGGAACAAAGGTTGCAAAGCCAGGAGTTTTTGCGCACAACAGCACCATCTAGTGACCAGAGTGAGTAACTGCATGGACACAGTAATAAAGGCAGAACCCATTGCAGCGCTGGGCACAGTAATTGGCTCCCTTGTGTTCGCTCTTCTACCAGTGTCAGTGTTACTATCAAATGCAAATAAATTAGCAGCTAATCTGTAATTAGTTTCAAGCCTTATATTTATCTCCTTTAAGTAAATTCTTATGGTTTAATGTTTTCATGCATTTTTCTGCCTTTCAGTATTGGCTGTTTCAAACATGACCTGATAATCATATTAAGTTGCAAATGACTAATAACTGATCTCAAGTCTTCTCATCCCAAGATGTATTTAAATTTTGAAAGAAAACTCTCTATGAACAATGGGTATTAATTAGACTTACAGTAGTGGTCATATCACAATATGGACATATATAAAATCATTATGTTGTACACCTGCAACTAACTTATATAATTATATCTCAGTAAAAAGAGAGATATTATGGGTTAGTAGGTCTTTAGGTATTTTTAATAAAGGAAAACTCCTCAACCTTTTAAAATAATTGACCAACTATTAACAGGATAAATTTTTTCCCAATTGGATGGCATGGCCGTTAGAAAACTACTTGGAAACATCACCAAGACCTTAAAATTGCTGGCTACTCATGCCTTCTTATTATTTAGGAGGGCAGTATGTGTAAATAAAACACTACAGAGTTAAGCTGATACACAGAGATGTCATGTGTTATTTTTTTTCTTATGAGATGTCATGATTTTTCGTTGTCACTTTATAGCCAAAATATAGCTTACTAAAAGCAAAGAGATGGCTGCTGCCTTTTACGAAGAAGAAACAGATTTCCTGAAAGTACAACCACATAAAAGTTTTACAATTTTTTTTCAGGCCTGGATTTTCACTCTCTACCCACCGTGCAACCTTCCTCTTCAGAATGTCCCCCTATGTGCTTCTATGGCACAAAGTGTCATTTTTATCATCAGGAAGCATACCTACTACTTGTTAAGAAAATAGTGTCCACAAACTAAATGCCCAACAACAGTAAAATGATTAAAAATATATAGCATATCTCTGTGCTCAACTAATATGTAGACAGCAAAAATAAATTGTCTAAGAATATTTAATGACATCAAAAGAGGCTTTGGACATACTTTGATCAGATTTTTTAAGCCTTCATAGCTGTATTTAAGTTTGTTCTCAAGTTTGAAAAAAGTCAAAGAATTTTTTACATCCCTAGAAAAAATAATGGAACACTAATGACATTATTAGTCATGGTCCTCTGTGGATGCTTGGATGAGGGGATAAGTTTTCACTTCTTAATTACTTGTTTGTCTTTTTAAAAAATTTCAACTCCTGTTTTTGCCAGATTGTATTTATGTCCTCAAATATTTGTCCATCCTATAGTCTCACACTTCATGTAATTTTGTAGCTCCCCCAATAAAAAGGGATATTCTCACCACCCCTTGTATTTGAGTTCACACTTGTGACTTGCTTTGGTCAACAGAATATTAGCAAGCATGCCATGAGCAAAGGCCTGAAAAGTGATTTTGTGGTTGGGCTTGCCCTCTGGCACCTCTGCCAGCTCCATGAGAAGACTGGCCTGAGCTAGCCTGCTGGTCCCAGGAGGAGGATAAAGCAGTCACCCAGCAGAATCCAGCAGAGCTGAGCCCAACTGAGCCCAGCCTTCACACTCATCTTCCTCTGAGATGTTTGTGGTGGATGGTAATACACCATTGTTGTAGCAAGAGCTCCGTAATTCACTAGTATTCCAAGGAAAAATCTACACATGCAGTTCAAACAAGTAGTGTCCAGGATAACTGCGGAATAGAAAAGAGAGACCCAAGGATGGGACAGACGTCTCCTCACTGTAAAACAGGTGCAATAATGCTCATTCTCGTATCTTCCTTCTTTATGTTGTCTTCTTAGATAATGAGATCTTAAATGGAATCTGTAGTCCAGGTAAAGAGATTGCCAAGAATCTGGGTCAGCTCTACTCATTTATGTGCTCTTCCTGGGATTTTTACCTTTGTTTTTCCTTTTAGTCATGAGTAAGGAAATTTGTCAATAATATAATCCTTGTCAGAGAAGCCACCGTGTTATTTTTCAGGTTTTCATGCTCCAGTTTATCTCCCTTCTTTCTCTCTCTGTCTTTGCTTCTTTTCCTCATCTATCGTTTTCTTGATTGCAACAGTGAAACAACACAAAGGAGCAGCAATTCTACTGGTTTTGGTTTTTGTTTTTAGTTTTTTTCAGGGACCACTGCCTTGGATCAGCTGGATTTGCTATAGGACAGTCTCATTACATGTTTACCCCTGCAGGTGTTCCTCTTGTGTGTCATCCAGCCTCTGGTGTTCAGAGACTCCAGTGCCTTTGTAGACAGTACTTGACTACATTGACCAGCCAGACTGAGGCCAGCAAAGCCAGTCACTGTTCCCCTGTCTCAAGCCAAAGCAAGTAGGGTTTTAGTGGAGGTGGAGGACTCAGGACTAAGTTCCTCCAGAGTGGGCTCCGAGCCACTTCTCTCTAAGACCTGAGGTGCTGGGACTGGTCCTAGATCATCAGCAAGGCTGAGGAACCAGCAGTGTGCCTGAGCTAATCAACAGGGGACACCTGATACCCAGAAGGAACAATGAGCCACTCAGGGCTACGGAGAAGGCATGAATAAGATGGCAACTCATGGGGCGCCTAGGGGCCTTAGTGGGTTAAAGCCTCTGCCTTCAGCTCAGGTCATGATCCCAGGGTTCTGGGATGGAGCCCCAGATCGGGCTCTCTGCTCAGTGGGGAGCCTGCTTCCTCCTCTCTTTCTCTCTCTCTCTGCCTGCCTCTCTGCCTACTTGTGACCTCTCTCTGTGAAATAAATGAAAATCCTTTAAAAAAAAAAAAAAGATGGCAACTCATCATGGGTCTTCAAGCAGGGTGACACCATCTGGTCTCCTATGTCCTCCTCGCTGTTCAGCAGCAAAGGAGTAGATGTAAGGAAGAAGGAGCCCCATCCCACCTCCACTCCAGGCCCTCCCGCCTATGCTGGCTTGGGGATTAGAAAATCTTGAATACATATGAGGTTCAAGTTTAAAAAAAGATGGAAAAAAAAACTGGAGTAGATTTGAAGACCTAAAATAAAACATTTGATAAATTGAAGTGACTTAAAAAGATGGGCGCTCAGTCCGGTATCATTAAGGAAACGTGAAAGCCAGCTGGAATGCACAGTTAGAACACAGTTGAGAGCAGATACTGGAAAACTAAAACTACTTAATGCCTGAGCTCCCAGCCAGCTGAAACTGCTTCCTCAACCAGCTTCCTCAACTTAACCAAACAAGAGATTTGAGATGAGGAGGAAGAAGAGAAAAACAGATGACTCTTTCATTGACTGATCGTGAGAGAATGGTCTTCCCCTACACTCCCCATCACCTATCCCTTTCTCACCGGTCTCCACCCACCCCACCCCATCCCATCTCCCAAGGACTTTGCTCCTTTTGTGGACCAGTGACTTCCAGGTAAGAGATGATCTCACCAGGCATCCTTCAATCTTGTAGGAAGAGAAGCCAGGTGTCTGTGTCCATTTAGGAAGAGATCATTAATGCTACACACACTTTGTTCCTCATAAGGCTCCTTTCCCTAGACTGAGTCCTCCACGCGCGTGTGTGCACGCACACGTGCCCGCGCTCGCACACAAGCCGGTGCGTGTGGTGGGGAAAAAGGGAAAATTGCTTGTTTCAATTCTCCTAAAAGGTGCCTCGGAAATCTTCACACCTGCAATGGGAGGACCTAAGTGTCTCAGGTCCTCATCACTAGGCTGTAGCAGCTCATTCCAGGCAAACAGGAAGCACTTGCCTCTCACACTGTCCTGTTGGAAACATGGGACTCATGTGAGTGTAGCTCACGCCCACCCCTCATGGGCCCAGCCAGCCGCTTGGCTTGACCCCCACAGCTGGACTCACCTTGTATTCCTACCGCTGCAGGCACTCCTGAGAATGGCTGTTGACAAATGACCGCTAGGATGGCCACTCTGCGTGGCACATGATTCACCTGCTCTAGGTCATGGCCGGCTCCCTGCAGCGCAGTCTCCTCAGCCCCACTGATGGACGTGGAGGCCCTGGCTTTGACCACCTCTCTCCCATCCAGCGTCCGAGCTCTAATATATCCTTTCCTAACTTGGGATCCTTGGGGGCCAGCGAGGGGGCCACACCCCGCCCGGGAAGCCAGAGCCATCTTTCCCAGCGGCGGGGTCGGACAGGAAGGTAGTTCTCCAGAACCAGGTACGGTGGTTCATAACAGCAAGCTGTTCTGATGACAGCAGCAAGCAGATGATTTCTTCAAAGTCAGGTAAGACTGATTCCCTACTGCGTGGACAACAGGTCTCCCATTTTGGTGGCTTTTTGCTCCCTGCCTCTACAAATCTAGGACCCCTCTGATGAGGTCCCTTCTTCACGCCTTTCACTGTGCACTGCCTCACTTCTCCCCAGTGGCTTGCCTTCCTGGTTGGTCCCCACTTCGGGTGACACAGATGCTATACTACATCATCTGAACTCTCCATATTTTTAAGTCTTAGAGTCAAATACCTGCACTATGTATGTATGCTTTAACCTCACCCCTCCTGCTTAATCAAACACAATCAAGGTGTAGCAGAGACTTTCTGTTGCGTGAAGTCAACTCTTGTATGTTTTATCAGAACTTGTGTTAGAAGATTTAATATTTTGGGATGCCTGGGTGGCTCAGTCAGTTAAGTGTCTGCCTTAGGCTTAGGTCCTGATCCCAGGGTCCTTGGATCGAGTCCTGCATCAGGCTCCTTGCTCAGCGAGGAGCCTGGTTCTCCCTCTGCCTGCTGCTACCCCTGCTTATGTCCTCTGTCTCTATCTCAGACAAATACATAAAATCTTTTTTAAAAATTGGAAGATTTAAGGCGCCTAGGTGGCTCAGTGGGTTAAGCCGCTGCCTTAGGCTCAGGTCATGATCTCAGGGTCCTGGGATCGAGTTCCGAATCAGGCACTCTGCTCAGCAGGGAGCCTGCTTCCCTCTCTCTCTCTCTCTGCCTGCCTCACTACCTGCTTGTGATCTCTGTCTGTCAAATAAATAAATAAAATCTTTATAAAAAATTGGAAGATTTAATATTTTAATTACACAGTGAAAATCTTTTTATGACCTCACATTTCCTTTTATCACACAAGTACCACGGGCCAGCTCAGTCTGCCACACAGGTGTTTATTGTCTTGTTTTGGCTAAATCAAGCACAGCAGTGACCGTTTAGCAGAGTTGATGGTCCTATATCATTCAAGTGTCCTATAGGTAAATGTTCCTATAGCAAATCCAGTTTGATTGCTTGTCAAGTTGAAACATCAATAAAATGAACACTATTGAGCTGTCTTAAGTAAATGGTAAACCCAGAGAAGCTAAGTCAAAAAAGTATTTCCTGGACTTGTTTATTTGAAACAGACTTATCACCACTACCTAAAAGAGTAACTTTTTGTCACCTCAGCTGTTCTCAATTCAGAGAAATTAGTGTTCTAAGTGAGAGAGAATAGAGTGTAGCCTTTCAGGAAAAATGAGGTCTCCGGAGCGGGCTGGTTTGCTTTAAATATGCCGCAGCGTCAGATTCCGAGCGAGCTCCTAAGCTGCTCAGCCCTCTTGGATTGTAACTGGGAGCATTTAGAAAGGCCTCCTTTCTGGTTGTTCAAGTCACACATCCTAAAATCCTGCAGCTGTTCCCACAAGATTGCCAGCAAGATAACAGCTATAAAACTCAAACCGTAAGATGCAAATTTTTGCACATTTTCTCAGTTCTGCCCTAGCAAAACTATTCTGCCTCCTTCCCTGCTTCCGAAGAGCTCTTGCTCTGGGGCGGGGTAGAGGGGGCTCTTTATGTCTGTCCACAGGGAAAGGAAGAAGATCCTGCGACCAGTCGAGCTTACTACATGTCTTGGTTTCTTGAAGGCCTGCAATTTACCCACGAATGACTTAGTTTAGAAATGCTGTGTTTGTTTCCAAGGACAGCCAGCGAAAGGAAGGGCCACCTTTGAAGTGAGTGGGCACGGACCGCCCTTCTGTTTTTTGCCAGTGAACAAAAGCCCGGCCTTTCTAGTTCTAACGGTTTGGACTAATACAGTGTGAAAAACTAAATATAGAATACTTTCGTTAAAATCAGATTAGGCTAATTCTATATGAAGTGCTTTAATGAAAAATGTTTAATGGTTGAAAGACTAGAAGGCTGGAGGTAAAGCGCAGGTGCAGGAATGATACTCTACCCTCCCCGGAGAGCCCGCTGCTACATACTGTGAAATGTCAATTAAAGTTTAGAGTTGCCTGGCTTGGCTAAATGTCTTTTTCATGGGAAATTTTCATTCTCTTATGAAATAATCATTTGGGGTTAAAATATGTGCTGAATTATGCGGGCATTCCAAGTTACGAAGAAATGGCTTTCTTTTACAAGCGGGCTGTAAGCATTCTTTGCTGTTTTTATGAGGTCATCGACATGACTTTTAAATGGGGCTCTAGGCCAACTCTGATTCTCACATCAGTTCATTAATTCACACAGCTGTCTCTGAAAACTACAAGAATAATATATACCGCAGACAGAAGGCCAGAGAGGGGTGGGGTGAGATTTCAAGGCTGTATTTCAGTCGGGAGATCCTGCTGACATCATAAACTATGAGAAGACAGCCTAAGCTGTTTGGGGAACAGCAGTAGCCCCCCTGATGGAAATACGGCTGGTTTTAATTCTTTTTTGTTTCAGAACATGCAGAGCAGGGGACGCCCAGCCATTTTTATTCTGATCGAAGTCAGAACATGAACGGCAGGCACTGCAGGAATGCATTCGCAGGGAAACCCAAGCAGCACCCTGGGGTGGGAGGGACGGACCGCGATGGTGTGGACCATAAGCGCGCAGCCGCACTGATGTGGGAAGGGCAGGGGAAGAGTTGACCGCACACTGAGTTTGTGGCATAGGCCATTGCAAACTCACCGTCTCCATCAAAAGTCTTCCCAGATGAGATGTGACACAGATGATGTGATGGCAGCAGGACTGAGGCGCTGGGAGAACCAAATCCTCTGACAAAGGCTCCTTTCCCTCTGCTCCAAGGCAAACACAGAGCATGGCGGATTCCATGTGCTGTGATGGGACTTTTGACTGCTTTGCCCACTTGGTCCCCAAGAGGAGAGACGTTGCTAACATCTGCGCCACCAATTCAGTCTACTAGGAGCCCAGACCAGTAGGGTTTGACACCCAACTGAATTTAGAGGCGGTAAAAGAAATGTTTGTGAGGCTGTGCTGGTTTCCAATGCCGCCTTCAGCATTACAATGGTATTTTAAAAAAGAATAGCTGTGGTTTCATAGCCTTTCCATTTCCAGATTTGTTTTGGTTGCCATGGGAAGGTGAGGTAAGCCTCTTGGAGAGCAATTTTAGTTTCACAAATACATCCAGCCAAATTTCTATGTCTTTGGATGGGAGAAAGTTCTACGAAATGTGACATTTTAAGTGTGCTCTTCAGTGCACACATGGATATTGGAGGTTTGGGTGTTCTTACCTCTGTACACACAAATGACCTTTTGTACATGCAAATTGAAGCTTTGCATGAGAAACATAGGTGTCCTTGAAGAGTATAAGATGGCTAATGCATAAAAAAAAAAAGGTGAAAAAATTAAGTTTACTGAAGAGATCAGAAATGAGTCTCCCGTAAGATTTCCGGAAAATACACACTTTTCATTCTCCTTCTATACTTAATTCTGGGCACAAAAGCTGTGGCTCTTTCACCTAGAATCTTGAAAATATGTAAAAGCCTAGCAAATTGAGCAGGATTGTCTTAGTGTGCTCAGGTTGCTACAAAAAATTACTATAGACAGTGACTTATAAACAGCAAACATTTATTTCTAACAGTTCTGGAGGCTGGATAGTCCAAAATCGTGGCACCCACAGATTCTGTGTCAAGTGAGGGTCCAAGCCCGCTTCTTGCAGTAACCTCACAAAGTGGAAGGGGTAAAAGGGAGCTCCCTGGAGTCCCTTTCATAACGATACTAATCCCATTCACAAAGTCTCCACTCCCATGACCCAATCACTTCCCAAAGGCCCCACCTCCAAATTTCATCACATTGGAGATTAGGATTTCAACATGAATTTGGGAGGAACACAGATATTTATATCATAGTTGGAGTCCCAAGGCATAGGCGGCAATCCCCAAGCTTTACCTGAGAGGCCTTCAAGTTGGCAGCCATGGCTCTGCCCCTAACACCCCAAGCCCTGTCCTACCTATTAGCCTCTCCTGCAACTCTGTGGGCTCTGACCAGATGTTAGACCAGGTGTTAAGAGAGAATGACTCAATTTTGCATGCTAACGGTAGTAAATGCATGAAAAATAAATCACAGCTCTCGTTAGGCAAAATTGCATAATTTTAATTAAGAAACAGTAAGTTTATAAATTAGGGAAGCAAGAACTGAGGGAAAAAACTTAGTGCAAGAATTTTAAATGTTTAGCAGCCAACATTCAGAGAGATGTTTGAAATCGGAAACTAATCTTGCTAGCTTTTTAAGGGGTAAGACCTCCAGAATCAAGAGTTAGGAGATATTATGGATTGATGTTTGTGTTCCCACAGAATTCATAGGTTGAAGCCCTGACCACTAATATGATGGTATTGGGAGGTAGCACCTTTGGAAGGTTAATTAGGTTTAGATAATGTCATGGGGGTAAAGCATCATAATGGGATTAGTGACCCTATAAGAAGAGGAAGGGACATCAGAGCTTCTCTCTCTCTCTGCCTTATGAACACACATGAAATTTCTCACGAGGAACTGTATCAGCCGGCATCATCATCTTAGACTTCCCAGCCTCCATAACTATGAGAAATAAATATGTTTCATTTAAACCAGCAGGTCTATTATGTTTTGTTATAGCAGCCCAAGCCAAGAGAGCAACAGCATTCTGAATTTTATTATTTTAGTCCAGTGAATGAGTCCTTTTTAAAATAGTTACTGAATTTTCTCTTATGTTATTAAGATTTGTTTTATTTATTGATCATAGACTTATCAACTGTTTCACTGTAGTTGAATCTTCTCAGGTATATGCTTCAGGTCCTCCTACTGTATAGCTGACAGCTTACCAGCCATGGGTAGCCTCAAAACTGGAATGTCCAGGTGACAAGGAAGACATCAAAAGAATTTCTGTAAAATGTGGAATTTTTAGAACTTGTAGATCTTTTATGTTTACCTAATAAATTAGTCTTTTCCTTAGTGAATAAAAATTTAAGGTATTAAAAAATGCTCTTGTTATCTCGATATGATATGGATTTGATGATTGAAGTCCTGTCTTTGCTCCTTGGTTATTCTTTCTTGTTTTCAAATAGAAAACTGACCTGGGAGAGAGACTCTAAATATTAAACAGATTCATACTGTGAATAATTTCTGTTTATCTCTTTCAAGTATAGCCAAGTGCTTCAAGTCTGATTTCAAATAATTGTCATATAAGCAATAACGTTCTTTTGGGACTAGTAATATTGTCTAATGGTCAGCCATTCCTTCTGAGAGTAGTTTTCATTTTTATCTATTTATTGATTTATTAGTGACCTATCCCTCTGATTCTTTCTTAGAAAGAAAGGAGGCCACTTTAGATAATTCCATTGTTTTCTTAAAAGGATTTTTATTACTGACTATATTTATCCTCAGGAGCACTAGGAAACTATTCAGCCCTTAAAGATGGGATCTGCAGATACGCTGTCTGGAACTTTGGTCCTTTGTGGGACTAGCAGTTGGGTCAATGATCCAACCATCAGGATCAGCTGGATTTCTGCCTCCCTTCACCTACACAGGTCTCCATGCCCTCAGTGGCCTAGTGTTCCCATGACATCCCCTCATTGCTTCCTAAGCCTTCAGGAACAGTGTTAGGTAATGGTTAAAGCATGGCCTCTGGTTTCAGACTTCAGTTTAAATTTTCGTCCTATTTAAATATTATATGACATAGGAAACAACTCTATTTCTTCATCTGTAAAATGGGCATCATCATGATTATACTATCTTATGAAATGATTTGGGGGTTAAAATGAGACAATGTATTTGAATTACCTGGAAATATTTGCATGACCTAGGAATTCAGTAAACACCCATTCCTCTGTGTTCCCCATATCTGGACCCATTTCTTCTGTTTGATTTTCCCTGGTTCAACTCAAAGCTGAACTCCGGTGGTTATCCCATTGGAAGAAATATAACAAAGATCTACACATAGATATCAGCAACTAATGAAACTGAGCTTCAGGAAAGTTAGGCAACTTTCCTAAGATGACAGAATTAATGGCAGAGTCCAGTGTCAAGCTCAGGATGGTCTGACATCAGAGTCTATGCCCTTGACCACTAGACCGACGGACTCGCAGGAGTTGCTGCCAAGACTCCATACAATGGGGAATTCTCCTCTAAGACAGCTCTTGGTATAGATGGTGAAAAGAGCAAAGTGGACACTAAACAGCTAAAAATAAGCAAATGTTCTTTATCAAAGATTTACCATAGAAGTAATTCTCTCAACAGTGGAAGTATACCTCTTTCACGCATATTAGCTAATTCTGAATATTAATGACCTTTGTTATTTTTAACCCTAATGAATGAAAACTGTCACTTTGAAGGGGGTCAGTGACCGGAAAGGAAGCATTGCATTAATCTGGGAATAGATGATAAGAAGCTGAACTGGGAGTTGGTGCTAGGAATTGAAAAGAAAAGATAGAAACATATTCCAGAAACTTCCCACCTGCTGAGTCAACCTCTCTGCCTTCTGCCCTCTGTGGCTGATAATCTCGCACCAGTCCACTACCTCTGCCCTACCAAGGACAACCTCATTCTCAATTGTTTTACTCTCCTCTCAGTCTCTCCAGCCTCCAGGCCATTATGGACAAGCTAGCCTTTGAAACCATTGCCTAATTCACAGCCTTCTCCTCCTGGCCTCTCTTGAGTTCGACCTCTGTGTCCAAAAACTATCATCTTGCTCTTCTGGAAAACAACAACTGAATTTTCTCATATGCATACCAAGGAAGCAAAGTTGGCCCCTTGATTTACTCTGTGTCTTTGCTTGTTTGACCACTCTGTGCTCTACCTTAATGTATGCTTCCATAAATTAAGCACAATCGCAATGATTAAAGTCATCACTTTTCTAAAAGAGTTTATAACCTGTGACCTAGCAAACACACTTTGGGTTATAAAGTGACTTTGGAAATGCCTTTTTTCAATATTTTGGAAGAATTTGAAAAAGATTTGTACTAATTGTTGTTTAAATGTTTAGCACGCCTTATTTTTAAAAATAGTACCTCCATTTACCAGCTATGATGTTGAGGGAGTAACAGCTATCTCATAATTTAAAAGTTAGATGACAAAATAGATACAAAGTCCTATCACAGAGTCTGGAATGTAAAAGAAGCTCAATTAAAAGTAGTTAAAAGTAATTTTTCCTCCCCTCTATCTCAGTAGACAGGGCAGAAAACCTCAACATTCACAGAGTTTTTAAAGTTTATTTACACACACACATAAACACACACACACACACACACACACGTAATTTATATACTACTGTAAGAATGAAACCTTATTTCTCATTGATACCTAACAGTGAGTGGCACCTCATATTAGCTTCTGTTTATACAATAAACTACACAAGTAAGTCTTATTATGTAAAAAGTGACACTTTAAATATATTTGATGAATGATTTGTTAAGACATTTACAAAATTAGGGTAGTAGGTTTTTATCCTTTATTAATACATTAACACATATTCAAGATTAACCGTAAAATCTTTAATATCACTTTTATAAAAGTATATTATTGTAAATTGTTCAGTAAATCCTGGAAACATGTTAAAGTATTAGTCTAAACTGTTACAAAAAGAAAAAACAAGCAAACAAACATGAAAGCTCTTTCTCTAAAAGCCTTTAAATCCTTCCCAAATATATTTTTCTCCAATGATTTGCTTTTATTCTGTCTACTCTTTGCATAAATTTTATGAGTGAAATTTCAAGATTTCTAAGGGGTTTATGAAAAGCTTTCATTTTATTTGCATTCTACACTTAACTATTCTTCCTGGTCATTTGCAAGGTGAACTCAGTAATGCTTGTAGTAATGAAATTGAATGTTTATTTAGATGTATTTACGTCCTAAAAATTGAAGCTTAGTTTCCAGCTATCCTTGTTGTGTTAGTTTGGAATTTGGCTAGTTAGTCTTTTCCTTTCACTATGTTTTATGTAGGTAAAAACAGTACAGAACTGGAAAATGGGGACACAATTTCAAATCCATTTACAAATGTCCACATATTCTGACTTTAACTTAGTTTATAATTAAATGTTGCTATTTAGGAATCAACTTAACATTTATTTTATTAATGACTACAAACAGTATGATTTAATGTTTTAAATTTACCATTTCTTTCACAATAAGAAAGATTTAGCTCATTATTTTAAGGAATTTGCTAACTTTTATATTACTCAGGCTGATTTTTTTTTTAATGTCAAAGAATGTAAATGTTCTTATTTGGTTATTTTCACTACTAGGATTTTTCCCCAATATTATTTTACCCTCAAATGGGATTATTTGTAGCATAGCTCACACAAGTAAATGCATTTAAATTAGTTTACATCAACACTCCTTTAGTTTTGGTTCACTTATGGCTTTATGTAATACTACTAACCCCACTTCTCCCCACTTTTAAAATCAGATGCTTATAATAGAAAGGTTATTAAGATATAACAAAAAAGGATATTAAGATATAAAAAAAATTACATGTAATTTGCCTCCTGCCTTATAATATTAGCAACTTGTAGGTTTATGATGCTGGCAATGTATCAGGTATTGGCTGTGAAAGTGACTGGGGGTTTTCACAGGTAGACCTGTGCACACAATGAGCGTAACTTGATCTGGATGGAATTTCATATTGAAAGAAGTAATTTATTGCATATCTGACCCTTTCAATCTCATGAAAGTATTCGAGGAAAAATTGTAGCACCTTGTATAAAGAATTTCTTAGATGAATGTTTTGTACTATTTTGACTTTAACTAGGCTGTTTTTCTTAGGTCCTTATCAAATAAAATAATTCTCCATCAGACTGAAATGAAATTGCGTATTTTAAAGTGTAATTGACGATGAACTTACGTTGTGTCAAAGATTGAAGCTTATATTGGGACTGAAATGCAATTATATATTGAATGTAGAGAATAGCGTGTAACTATTATTAAAATTCTCCTTAAGATTAACTCAGCTTGTGGAATTTGACACAAATTCTCCTTTTCCATATTGATGGACTGGCTTCTTGAATCGGCGCAGTCATAAATTTGAAAGGAGACTTTGAAAAGATCTCAGGGGAAACTTTCTGCTCCCAATCTACCTCTGATTCAAGTTGCCACTTCATTTGGTATCTGCCTTTCCAGATCTTTCCCATTATTTTAAGCAGACTTTGTTCAACAGGGTGACTCACTGTGTGGCCTGTCTAGCTAGTAACTTGGGTCTCCTTACCCCTCTTTCTCACTAACAGCTCCCGCACTCAATTGATCATAAATGCCTCCTGGATTCTGTCCTTCTCTGCCCTCACAACCATTTCCTGGAGCCTCTGAGCATCCTGTCTTCACCCCCGATGATTAGAAGCCTGTTCCTAGGCTCGCTTTCTCCCAGAGCTCCTCAGCTACTGATCACACGACTTTGCTCAGGCACACTGAAGTCTCGACTTTCCTGGAACTTTTCTGGCCTTTTCACAACTCCATGACTTTCTCTTCCCCGCTGTGCTTTTCTTCTGCTTGGCCAAGGAAAAAACTACTTACCAGTCCATAGTCCTCAAAATATGTTTGGTGAGTAACTGGCTGAATGAAACTCCAACACTGGAGAGTAAAACATCAACCTACCACCTCCAGATAGGCTCTTTAGGTGCATTTCTCTGGGTTTGGAGGTGCTGAGTAGTAAGAGGACACAGGGCTTTGGGGACAGTGATGGAGCAGATAAGAGATCAGCAGGGACCCAGGAGGCCACCAGCCACACTTCGCCTACCTCACAGTGGGCCAGGGACAGGTCTGGTCAATGTGGCCAGACTAGAAGGCTTAAAATACAACCTAAAGAAACAGGAAGGGAGAATGGAAGGTGGAGTCCGATATTGTTGAACCCTTAGATCATTTAGGTGATTGCTTCGTGGATAACTTTGAAAAGTTATCAATAACTTTCAATAATGTATTGAGATGAAATGAGATCAATAATGTATTGAGATGAAATTAACATAACATGAAAGTAACCACTTTAAAGTGAAAAACTGTGGCATTTAGTAACTTCCTGATAGTCTGCCGCCAGCCGTGAAGGAAATGGTTTGGAATCAGATAAATATATATTTTCCATCCTTCCCTCCCACCACTGTTGCACACAATATCCCTTCAGCACGTGGATACACTCTGCAGCTCTCCTCCCTCTCAGCCTTGAAGGTAATGTCCAGCTTAAGTACGAGAAATGTGTCTGATGCCTGGGAGATGTGAATCCCACTTACAATTCTGGTGTAACTGCGTGATGCTGAGCGAGGAGCTGGAAATGCAGATCAGGTGGAAGACGCTGGACCCAGACTCAAGCCTACATTTCTGCTTTAGAGTTTGGGACAAGAAATACGTTTCTCGTGGCTCTTCTATGTCCAGTTGCAGATCAGAGGTAACAAGGAAATTCCCTGATTAAAGAGCAGAGCAGTGAGCATACAACATGAGAGTAGTAGAAGATGGTACAAGATGGAGCTTCTCCTGGGCTCCTAGGGATGGGGTGTGTGTGTGTGTGTACATGTGTGTAGACCTTTATCACTTACTCTCTTCATAAGGGTGGTAGATGTAGGTAAATCTTGAGATTTGTAAATGTGTAGTGTGAGTCTTTCTTATTTTCATTTTCTCACTTTTAAAAGGCCCCATGCAGTGCCATGTAGAGGCCAGTTTTGGCCAGAGCGAATATAAACATTTAACTTCATTCTTGAAGGGCGCCTGGGTGGCTCAGTGAGTTAAAGCCTCTGCCTTCGGCTCAGGTCATGATCTCAGGGTCTTGAGATCGAGCCTGAATCGGGGTTTCTGCTCAGCAGGGACCTGGTTTCTCTTCTCTCTGTGTCTCTGCCTGCCTCTCTGCCTACTTGTGATCTCTGTCTGTCAAATAAATAAATAAATAAATAATCTTTAAACTTCATTCTTGAAATATGTCTAAATATCTGAAATGTGATTGGCACGAAGAACATATTTCTCTATAAAGCATTGAGATCATGTGACTGTGGGTCTGTTAGCTGATGAATTTATATGTATGTATATTTATATGATGAATCTATATAATGTCTACAGTGAATCATGTGAAAGCATTACCTACATTTCCTCTAAATTATATTATTTTTTAGAATTAACCACATGTATTCTTTCTAACTCATGGAAATACCTCTCAAGCTATGATGGGATGGTCATAACATCCCATCACCAAGGTAAGCCTGTCCTCACATTATCCTCAAATGCTTGGTCCAGAATAATTTCAAGTGATGAAATTTTGAGAACAGGCTGCCACTGCCTGCATAAGACAAACGTCCCACTGTAACAGAATGGACAGACTGTTAGGAGATTCGCCCTGATCCATTGTATGTGGTTTCCTTCCTGTAACGTTGGCTGCTGCATGCTGGTTTTAAGGCATGGCTTAATCGATGCTATGAACCCAAACCACATTCTGTAGCTCCTGTGAGAAGTCCGTGCTTCTGAGTATGAGCTTTGTTTTCTTAGTGACATCAGTTTGTTTTAATATTCTCATCAGGGACTCTATTGTGAGAGGAGACGTAAATTAGGCTTTACTCTGTTCACTCTGAGTTTCTCACAAGCAGAAATTTTGGTGAATAATCATTGGAAATCCAAAAGCCTTATGCAGTATGATAGCATAATTCAGTTTCTCCCTCGCGTCTCATCTGAAATCCTTCTGGGGGAATAAATGAGTATTTGAAGCAGGAGACAAACACGAGTGAAAGAAGAAGGAGCTGTGGGGGTGAAATGGGGGACAGCTGAGAACAGCAGAGTTTGGTGAAATATATCTGCTCACTCTGGGTGCGGATTCTCAATCGTCCAGCTCCCTCCACGCTTCCACCCGTCCGACTTCCCCACCTGCAAGGGCAGCTGCTCCAAGGAGCAATTTATAAAGTTGCAGTTCATATTGTGGTTGCAGTTCTAGGACTGACATGAAATTAAATCAGGCTTGAGTGCTGTAGGATACAAAGTTACCTTCTGAGGTTGCAGAGCCCTCTACGGCTCCTAATAAATCTTAGAAAGGTAGCATTCCACCAGTAACTGCCCAGCTTCCTCCTCAGGAGAGGACACTGAAAGGGAAGCAATGAGTTTTCTTTGCTGCCAAATTTCATACTACGGAGATGTACATTGGAACCACATCCCTAAGCACCTCTTTCCAACTATGGGGTACATGCTTTCTGAGTCTTTTAATGAGCCCTTCACTTAATCCTCTGTGTTCTAAATTGCTGGGGCCACATGGTAGGAAATCATCCATGAGAAGATGACTGTATCCACAAAGTTTCTCTGTTTTTCAAGTCTAGAAGGTAAGTCTTTAAAAAAAAAAAAAAAAAAAAGTCTAGGAGCCTATAAACATGCCTTTGCTCAGGTGTCATCCTTTAGCCTCCAAGGACAACAACTGAAGCTGACCGCCAAGGACTCCCCCATGCAGCTGAAGCAGGTACCATCAGAGGGTAATGCTGAATTATACCTAGTGCTAACTCAGGTTTTCTACTGTTTTAAAATTTAACCTTCAATTATTAGTCAATCTGCCTTAAATCTTGGGAGAAAAATGGTCAGTTGAGGCCCACACCAAATGTTTGTCGGCATTGGCACTCAATTTTCCTCAAACCTACCTGAGTGAAGCATTATCGTGGTACCCTGTGATGATGGTTGATTTTATGTGTCAACTTGGCTATGTGTCATGGTACCCAAGGTTCCCAGTTGTAGGTCGAACACCAATTTAGATGTAGCTGTGAAGGTAAGTTTCAGATGAAATTAACATTTAAATCAGTAGCCTTTGGGATGCCTGGGTGGTGCAGTTGCTTAAGCATCTGCATTCAGCTCAGGTCATGATTCTGGGGTCCTGGGATGGAGTCCCCTGTCAGTTCCCTGCGCAGCAGGGAGTCTGCTTCTCCTTCTCCCTCTGCCCCTTCCCCTGCTCATGCACTTGTTTGCCCTCAAAAATAAATAAATAAAATCTTTAAAAATAAATAGGGAGCCTTTGAGTAAAGCAGATTACCATCTATAACGTGTATATACCATCTATAATCTAGTCCGTTGAAGATCATAGGAACAAAGGCTGAATTCCCCCGGGGAGGAGGGAAGACTTCCTCAAGAATGCTTGTGGACCCAAGCCACTGGGCTCTTGCCTGGGCCTCCAGCTGCAGATTTTCCTTGTCTGTGCTCACAGTCCTATGTCCCAATTCCTTAAAATACAGCTCTGTCTTTCTCATTGTGTGTGTGTGCGTGTGCGTGTGTGCGCGCGCTTGTGTATTTTAACTCCGGAGAACCCTAATGCATCTCTTTTGCAAATGATGAAACAAGAGTTAGAAATTAATTGACCGTAGGCCATGCAGGTGGTTAGTGGCAGGGTAGAGGGTGCGCTGCCCTTTCCTGCAAGGCCATCCTCCTTCTAGTCCACCTAGAGAGCCTGTGCCCCTCCCTGCCTGCGGCCCACAGCTACATGAGGGGTGCATGAGGAGCTGCTTGTCTTGAATCCTGTCAGCAGTTTATTGGAAAGCTTTTCGCTGCAGCTTTGTGTGTGGGAAGACGATTTGCTTGGGATGAATGTGGCCACCGATGTGCTTATTTCCCTTAATCTAAACAGGGCCTCAGGCACACTTCATTGATCATGGCTCTTAGCTGAGAGGTGGCCTTAAAGCTGGCCGGCAAATATTATGTTTCTCATGCAGCCCGACGCTGTCAGCCACATTTCCTGATCTACTCTGATTAGATATATAAACAGCTTCAGTAAAACAGAGCCCAAGCTTTGCTGTTAAAAATATAAGATAAGACTTCCATAAACATTCATCAACAGCAGAGACACTGTCAAAGTCAGGCCTGAGCCTTCAGAGCTCACAGCTTCTTTTTTTTTTTTTTTTTTTTTTTTTTTTGATGGCGTAAGTAAGGTCAGTGGGCGAATAACCATGATTTATAATCCTGTTTTAATAGTGGCTAGTGCTTTGGTTAAGGGACACCTTGGGGAGAAGAAAGGGTTAAAATAATTGAGCAGGGTCACGGAGTGTTCTCATATTAAGAACCCAGCAAGGGACTGACATTACCAAAAGTTACTTAGTCATTTTGTACCTGCTAAGAAGTATCACCCAGCCCCAGTGAAGAACAGGCAAGAAGTGGGCTGCTGCCTGCGTCGGGCAGAAAGCTTATGAAGAAGACCAAGAACTCCCCCGAAACTCAGCTGGGGAAATGCAGCAACTAAAACCAAACATTTTATACCTTCAAACCATCACGGCTGTTTCAGATACGTTTTGTATGATAATAAAGTACAAGGTAGGAGAAGTTTGTGGAATTTTCTCATAAGTGTGTGTTTAATTAGTGTGTGTTACAATATACCCTTTGAGTGTTGGTCCCAAGGATCAATGAGAGAACCTGAAGGGCGTGTCCAGCTCCAATTTCTTAGAAGGAGAACAGATCTCTTTTCTACATAAATTTTAGTGTTTGTTTTTCAGAAAGAAAGGGATTGATATCAGCTGTAAAGAGGAAGAAGTAAGGCAAGAGGAAGAAGAGGTCTCTCCAATATTGCTTGGTGGGAAAATGTAAGAAGTTAACACATCTGTGGTTTTAATGTGTTCAGGTATTTATATATAATTTCTAAAAGGCATTTTGCTCGCATAAAGAGTTGATCATTCCTTGCTTTAATGATCACTTACAGTTTTCCTAGGTGAACCAATAGTTTCTATGCAATACTAAAAATAATTGTTAACATTTATTGAACATTTACCATATACCCATACCAGTTAAGCCCTTTACACAGATTAGCTGAGGAAATCCTGCCAGCAATCAATGGCTTCCTGCTTTTTTTCCCTCTTAATCTCAGCCTATAAGATTACACATGCTAAATTTAACCCTTTCTTGATGTAGGATACTGTCCTCCAGATTCATGCCTGGTTTGGGTGAACATGAAATGTCAACATGCCTTTTGTTTTTCCCAAAATAATAGTTTTATTGTCTTGGAATTATTGTAATCAGTCAAGGGTTCCTCTGTCTGGTGTACATCAGAATGACAGGAGGACCTTCCCCAAAATGATGGTTCCTGGGCCCCCCAACTGCCGAATCTTTAAGAGCGGAACTCAGGAATCTGCATTTCCAGTAGGGAAGGTGATATCTTTCTTCCTTTCACCAAAGAGTTAACAGAGTCTCATAACACTTAACAGCCAGAAATTTACACTGGTAGCAAGTAGGTAAATAGTGAAATTGAAATGCAGGTGGTTTTAGGACTGTTTGTGTTTCTATAAGAAACTATGTATTTTCTTTCTACAAAGTACTCCACTGCTTAAAGCTAAAGTGATATTGGGCTGCCCTGAAGGGTACATTTGAGGCACTTGGGCCACCTCTGAAGTTTCTAGAAAAATGAGTACATACAGACTTTCTTTTTTCTTTTGTTTTTAAGATTTTATTTATCTATTTGAGAGAAAGAGTGAGCGGAGTATGAGAGGGTCAGAGGGAGAAGCAGATTCCCAGCCGAGTGGGGAGCCTGGCATGGGACTCGATCCCAGGATTCCAGGATCATGACCTGTGCTGAAGGCAGTTGTGTAATGAACTGAGCCACCCAAGCACCCCTGAACTTTCATTCTTTAGATCAAATATCCTTAGGTTTGGTTTATACATGCGAATGGATTTCGATTATTAGATTGCCTGGAGAGAAGCTTTCAGGCTGGTGTGGGTCTATGCTGGGATGTAAGGATGTCTGGAGCCATCAGCATTTTGGGAGCAGACCTAACCCTGCACCCAGAATCAGAAGCCCAGGCTGTCGCAGTCACTTCCTATCTGCTCAGCTCCGAGCAAACCTTCTGATGTCTTTGGGAGCTCTTCTAGCTCGCTCTTGTCTCTGGCATTTCAGTGAAAGACCATACCCAAGCATTCTGTCCTGAGGAGGGCTACTGCTTCCCTAAACAAAGATTCAGAACAGAGGTGCAGGCAGTCATTTGATGTGGTAAATCCTTCGTGAGAGATAAAAAAATGAATCTCTGATAAAATCCAGGCAGGGAGAGCCTGACTGAGAGAAGGGTCTCGTCTTCGGTTCGTACCAATTTGCTTTATATTGGTGTTGGGGAAGGACAGGGTGCACTTAGCTTTTCATCAGCAAAATGATCATTTTGTTCTGTATGTTATTTTTAAAAAGTTCCTGCAACAGAGTTTCCCGCATGTTTTAAGGGAGGGAATTTTGTGTCCTAAATATTGCACTCAGAGCTTTTAACAGTAACAGTAAATTATTTCCTTAAATTTTTCTTAATCCCCAAGTATACAGTGCAGACACAAACAGATCTAGGCTTTTACTATTTCAAGCTCTGAAATATTTCTATATCAATCCAGGAGCACTGCAAAGCTTAGTGTGCAGGGTGATTCAGAGCAGGTTACTCCGATTATAGGACAGTCTCTAGTTGTAATTTCCTGTTTACCCGAGGTAACAGAGCATCTTGCTACCACAGAGTGGAATCAGATGGACCCTGTTTGCACCCGCGAGAGCTGAAGTTACAAGGATCATTTCTGTTTTTTAAACAAGCCGTGTTTACTCTCCACGGGGCTTAGCCCTGCCCATTTCCTCCTCATGTTTATGTCCCATTGCTCTATTTACATATTTCTTCCAAAACCCTATCGTGGCAGTTGCACAATTGTGATTTCCTTCCCCTATAATGGAAATATATATCGTAAAGAATTGTATATAATAGTTACACACCTGGGGGCACCTGGGTGGCTCAGTGGGTTAAGGCCTCTGCCTTTGGCTCAGGTCATGATCCCAGGGTCCTGGGATCGAGCCCCACATCGGGCTCTCTGCTCAGCAGGGAGTCGGCTTCCTCCTCTCTCTGCCTGCCTCTCTGCCTACTTGTGATCTCTGTCTGTCATAAATAAATAAAATCTTTTAAAAAATAAATAATAATTACATGAATAATATTGAAATATGCTATAAATATACAATATATAATTATATATAATATATACTTATCACTCTAATATAAATTTCCCTCCTGTATTACATGCTGCTACCCGACAACCCTGCCAAACCCATTCTCTTCTGCCATTCGCTTGTCCATCACTGAGTAACTTGGGAAAGAAAATGTGAAGTTGACAATGATTCAAGAAAGAGGACAGTTCTCTGAAGCCCCAACTTTATGAAATGCTATTCATTCCACCATACCTGTTTAGTTAAACTGAAAGAAGTGTCAGTTTTACCAGCCGAAGTGTGAGCAACCGAAGTGTGAGGCCGAGCCTTGCACGCCCTTGGCGCGGTCACCATCACCAGCGTGGTGAGGGCCACTACCTGCGAGTGCATTCGTGCCCTACTTTGTGCTGCAATGTTTTTTGGCGTGCAGCTGTGATTGGTGGTTGAGGCCTTTGCCTTTGAGGCAAACACCAAGAAAATGTACTTCTTGGGGGGTTTTGACTAATCTTCCTATTTTCAGATGCAGTGCTGACTAATCTGAGCATTTTCAGATATGATGTAGAGTGGAGTTGCAGAAATGCAAAGTAAGGAGCTGGTTTAAGAATTAGCAGAAGTCTCTTAATGAGAAATTGAGCTAGCATCAAGGGACATCCATGTGGGGAGCAAGAACCCATTTTGAAAGTATCTTAAAATTTTATAACTCCATCTGCGAATGAATCCAGGCACAGTGACAGGGGGTAAATAGAGCAAGTCTTCTGGAAACTCTAGAGAACAACCGGTTAAGTGATGGCCCTTCTCAGTTTCTGTTCTGATTGTTTGAACTCTTGTAGGGTATTACAGACTTCATGTTACAGCATCCGAATATTGCTCCTCTAATCCTGTGTTTGGCAACCTCGGGCTATGGACATTAAGGGAATAAGTGTTTGCTCTGGGAACTGGCCTATACGTTGTAGAACATTTAGCATCATACTCATTAGACACAAACGGCATTTCCTGCACCCCAATTGTGACAACCAAAACGACCCTGTGCTGCATTCTTCAAACTGAATGAAAACAACACCCATTTGGCATTTCCACTTCCATTAGGAAATGGGCCAGATGTTCAAGAGGAAGATAAAATGCACTGAAGAAGAAAAATACTGGCTTCTGTTCACAGGTGGCCTGAAGGTCATCCCAACTCCACCCTGTTTTGGCTTCCCCTCTTGTAAATGGTCGACTTTCCTGGGTATTATGTTCTTGCTTCTTAGTTTCTTTTAATGTCTGTATCCTGTATCTCATAGAGATGAAATACTTTGCTTCCCAGTCTCCTCTAGATGTGGTGGGGGACTTGCCTCAAAGATCTGGCTGCACCCAAGCCTTTTAAAGGGCACATTAGTAAATGGGACTGTAATCATAGGAAGACAGCAAAGGGGTGGAGAGATCTAGATCGAATATTTCATTAAAAATACTGAGAGAAACGAGCTTGTATAGAGAGAGAGAGGGAAAGAATGAAATAATAGAATATATACTAACAGTCTTTCAATTTATTAAATTATAAAGGAAAACGTCGGTGCTAATCAGCCAGGCGAGCTAGGGCTAGCAGGTCTAAAGTTAAAATATGGACTATCAGGGCACCTGGGTGGCTCAGTGAGTTGGGCCTCTGCCTTCGGCCTGGGTCATGGTCTCAGGGTCTTGGGATCGAGCCCTTCATAGGGCTCTCTGCTCGGTGGGGAGCCTGCTTCCCCACTCTCTCTGCCTGCCTCCCTGCCTCTCTGCCTACTCGTGATCTCTCTCTCTGTCAAATAAATAAAATCTTAAAAAAATATATGGATTACCTTTCTAAGGCTTAAGTGTATTAAGTTTAGGGCATTGATTTGATACAATTATAAATTGCAAAAATAGTTACTGCTATACTCTTAGCTATATTAGCTACCTTCTATCTCTTCACATAGTTATGATTTCTTTTTTGTGTTGAGAACATTTAAGTTCTACTCTGTTAGCAGTAGCCAAGTGTATGATACATTAGTATTAACTATAATCATCATGCTGCACTTTTGTTTTTTAATTTATCATTCCCTTTTGGAAGTCTCCTCTCTCAATCACGCACTTCAGCCCCTGGCTCTCCTCTGCTCTTAAGTAAACTTTTTCCAATAACTGATGACATCAACATGATCATTCTTGTATCCACATCCTGGGAGAGATGGTGACTTCTGGGACTCTGACTGTACCATCAGCCAGGGAAGCTAATCTTCTTTGTCCCCCTGCCATTCCTTGTAAGAGGAACTCAACAACTATCTGTTGAATGAATCACTTAGTCAATCAAGAAAGCTTAATTTGGGGCACCTGGGTGGCTCAGTTGGTTAAGCAACTGCCTTTGGCTCCCGTCATGATCCGGGAGTCCCGGGATCGAGTCCCACATTGGGCTCCCAGTTCCATGAGGAGTCTGCTTCGCCCTCTGACCTTCTCCCCTCTCATGCTCTCTCTCTCTCTTTCAAATAAATAAATAAAATCTTTTTTTTAAAAAGCTTAATTTTATTTTTCATTCTAGGAAATTAATTTTTTTCTGCACTTATAACCATGACAACATGAAAGCCTGTTTTAAAGTAATGTCCACCAGTTAATTAGAAGGATTAATGTTGTGCTCATTAGACGATAACTATCACAGTAGTGAATTGTGTTTGCCTTTAGGTACTAGAGAAATAGAATCAACTGAAACATTACAGGTAGAAAAAGCCCAAAGCAGAATCATGACAGAACTAGCAGAGACTGAATAAAGGAGGGTTCAATATCCAACCCCCACAGAAGAGTGGAGTCACTTCCAAGGGCGCCTGGTGCACATCAGGCACTCAGTAAATGTCAGTAGGATATGATGACATCATCATCATCATCATCCTTGTAATAACAAGGTAATTTTAAATAATGTTCAGGTAAGACGTGATAATGTCAAATCACGCATTGATGAAGTTATTTCATTTTTTTATTTTTCTGATGACCCGCAGAAGAAGGTGGCCAGGTGGCACCAGTGTGTCTCGTACACAGATTGCCGTTTAATCTCTGAGCCGACCTCAAGCTCAGAGCTGGAACTGACTACCATTGTTTTGTTATCATTGCACTTTATTTAATGATTACTTTATTACAAACAATATCGATTTATTAATGGTGGTGACCACAGTGTCCTTTAAGATATGTGTTTTGGGGGATAAAGAAAGCCAATTTAAAGAAAATGTGAAGTTACTGATAGGAGAGGAGGAATACAGCTCAGGCAAAACCTTTTTTCTTTTTTAAAGATTTTATTTACTTGAGAGAGAGAGCAAACAGAGGGAGAGGGAGTGGAAGAAGCAGGCTCCCTGCTGAGCGGGAAACCTGACATGGGACCCACCCAGGGCTGTGACCTCCAGGGCGGGGCTCGATCCAGGACCCTGAGATCATGACCTGAGCCAAAGGCAGATGCTTCACCCACTGAGCCACCTGGGTATCCCCAGATCAGGTAAAATCTTGATGGGGGAAGGCTTGTGTCTAAACTCTGGGAGAGGGTTTGGGGGGCATTTACTTGACTTCATCAAACCTTCATAATCCAAATGTTTCTTCCCACGAAGGAGGCTATCTTTAGGTGCCCCATCTACACTCCTTGGCCACTTGATTGGCACAGGTGGCCTAGAAAGTAATCCTTCCTCCTCAGTCTACTAACGGAGAGAAGGAAACAATACTACCCTCAAGTCAGATGCCTTGACCCCCTGCCCAGTTCCCCCCACAGGGGCCAGTAGTTGGAAATACTCACTGGATCCTGGTTAGTAGCAAGGAGGAGCCCTCACAAGAGACATGAACTTCCTCCAATGCTAGGCAGGTTAGCGGCTAACAGCAGGGGTTCTGGGGGAAGGACCAGTTTGTGACATTTACTGATTTCAGTGGTCTCAGCTCTCCCACCTCAGCTCATCCCATTCATGGCCGTGTTTAACAGCTGGCTGACAACATCCCTGAATATTGAACAGTTGCCTCTGGGGAGCCAGTACCAGTGGGGTTCAACACATAGGTGTCAGGGATCCCCAGTGTAAGCATGTGAGCATGTAACTACTTATTTCCTCCATGCCAGTCTTTTCCTCTACACTTCACGCTCCAGGAGAGAAGAAATGACATCTGTCTTATTCACCATGGGAACTCCCATGCCTAGCACAGTCTTGACACTTAGCAGATGTCCCCCAAGTACTTATTGGCTAATACTTACTGGCAGATGATCTGAGGTTATAAGGAGTTTCCACATGGGTCCAGTCTCTTCAATTGTGCAGTTTTCTTAAGCTCAGTCAAGTTGGAGGGCTTTTTGTTCTGTTTTATTTTGTTTGTATTCTTTTTCTTTGAGCAGCAGACCAGCATGGCTCCACCATTTCAAAGAGCAAGTGTATATTTATGTAAGCCCGAGAGGAACTGGAGCTGGAAGGAAGGAGAGCTGGGCTGCTTCAAGCGCTCCTGCCTCCCGCCACCTGCCCCACTGCCCCAGAGAGCAACCCCAAGCCTGCCGCCCCTCCTGCCAGTGGCCTGTGGACCCTGCAGCCTTACAAGTTAACCTCTGGGAATCAGAAGAATCAGGAGAGCCAGTACTGGCCCGCCCTGCCCCACCAACCCCTGGGGAGCACTCATGCCTGCCCCACCTACCCTGCGGTAGGGGCCGGAGGAGGTGAGGCCAGCATCTGGCTTGGAAAGGACTGCTGTGTGGGCGTCATGCGGGGACCAGGAGGTGGTGACGGTGGAGGCGCTGTGGCCAGCAGGGCACCGGCCAAGGTTCCCTGCACGATGTTCCGGGTCAGCTGCGTGGCCACTGGTTGTCCCAGATGACACAGCTTCACAGACAGAGCCCTGGCTGCAATCCTCCTTTTAAATGTAGGATTGGTGACACTCCTTTCCTCCTGACAGCAGGGGGATTGCTTCAGTGTCTTAAAGGGAGCCTGTCCTTCATATCCTACCTGTTTGTCCTGCCCCTAACTGATGTTACAGAGCACGCATGGGACTTCTGGCCTGCTTGGCTGGGCTTCAAGGTCATAGAAGCTAGCTGAAAATAAATGACTGCAGGTGGGACATCACCCCAACCCGGTACCTCAGCTTGGAGAGAACCTACTTCTTCCATTCACAGCCTTTGGCCTGGGAGCTTCAAAAGTAATGAAAAAACTATGCAGGCCAAGATACCTTGGTTCTATTTTTAACTGCATCACTGATGGGCTGTGTGACCTCAGGCAAGCTACTAAACTTCTGTGAACCTTAGTTATTTCATTTGAAAACGTGGACCACATGATTATTAAGGTCCCTTTTAGCTCTGATGGTCCAAGATGCAAAAATTCTACATAACTTCTTCCTTTAAGAATGAAGTATGCTTGGGCGCCTGGGTGGCTCAGTGGGTTAAGCCGCTGACTTCGGCTCAGGTCATGATCTCAGGGTCCTGGGATCGAGTCCCGCATCGGGCTCTCTGCTCAGCAGGGAGCCTGCTTCCTTCCCTCTCTCTCTGCCTGCCTCTCAGTGTACTTGTAATTTCTCTCTGTCAAATAAATAAATAAAATCTTTAAAAAAAAAAAAGAATGAAGTATGCTTACTGTCTCTAAAGAGTCTATATATGTTAAAACAAAACAAAACTATGAGGTGCCTTGGTGGCTCAGTCAGTTAAGCATCTGCCTTGGGCTCAGGTCACGATCTCAGGGTCCTGGGATGGAGCTCCGCCTCACCTTCAGTGGGGAGTCCGTTTTTCCCTCTCTCTGCCCCTTCCAACCCCACTCGTGCTTGCTCACTGTCTGTCTCAAATAAAACTTAAAAAAAAAAAAAAGAAATTTACATTAAGGCACATAAATGTGAAAGATCACCACACTGAAACAAAGAATAGAGAAGCTGAATGTAACACAGAACATTGAGACAAAACTATAGTTATGTTTAGGGAAGGGAAAAACTAATGCATTGAATATTTCACTTGGATTATAGCAAAACAATGAACCAAGATTCACCAAGAGTGATCAGGTGATTTTTATTGTGGTGGTGTTGTTGTTCTGTGTCAAGCCCTAAGATAGTCCAAATATGCCCATGATGTCATTATTAATGACAACCAATTCCTATTTCCTAATAAATACTATCATTCACTGCCATCTAGTGTTAACCAGATAAATGAAATTTTTTCATGTCTCCCTAAATTCTTTTCCCAGCCAGCAGCCCTCTGTGTTCAGATTAAAGCAGAGCTTGCAGACCATCTCTTCCGAACATCTAGTCTTGTGCTGTCTGTGTCCTGAAAAACTGTGTTTCCTGGCTCCGCAGGCGTACCCTACGGCTCAGTCTCCTCTCACTGTGTTTCTGCTCCCCAGACCTCCGGCACTGGTACCAGCCCTCCTTGCGCAGACTTCTCCTTTAGGTTTCATAACCTCATAGGACTAGATGAATTCCTTGCTGGGGGAGAAAGTTTGTAACAGAAAGAGAAAGTCTGTAACTCATCAGTGAATCAGGGAGATAATCAAGAAACGGATTTCTCTACTTTTGTAAGTGAGCTTCAACGTTTACTTGAATAAAACTCCAAGAGAAGCGTCTGAACTTTATATTAAACACTTGAGTTCCAAAGGCTCTGAAATAGTTTCTGAAAAGCAACTAAGTTATTCAGGTAAACTTTAAGTTGCATAGTAATTACATCCCTGGGCATGTACAGACATGGCCTTTGTTTCAAATGTCTCTAATTTCTTCGCACAAGTGTCTTCAGTTTGTCTCACACGTCTCCAATTGCTGATATAAAATTCCTGTCCTATTTTTGTGAACTTGTTAAAAAATAAAATACTAAACTTAAACTATTTAGAATGGGAATAAAAAGAATATAACTTATTCATATATTCGAATTTAAATCATCTATGTTTTTGAAACACTATCTTGAAGAATTAGAACTCTATCAAGATTCATTTTAAGCCATTTGCATAATCCTTTACAGCAGTGAAGCCAAAATACAGAATATTTAAAATCACATTTTATGAGAGAGAAAAATTATTGCTGTTCTTCCTAGATCTTCAGAAGTAGGCTTATCTGAAGCTTGAATTAGCCTCTGCTCTCAGGATATAGGGATATGGGAACAAGTTCAGTATTTATGGCAGTCCTTTCACTATGCCAACAGGTGTGTCAGAGAGGAAGATCTCCGTTCTGTTCACTCAGTTCATTCACTCTTTTCCTTCCTATTGCAGTTTCCTGATAAGGCAGGTTTTATGCTTTCCTGAAGATGGAGATTTTTCATCCAAACCCTCTTTTATGGTTGCCTCCACACCTGAATGCCTGAAGCTAGTCCTCATTCTTTGGATGTATTTGTAAGGCTGCTGTGGCAATTGCTGAAGCAATTTCTCGATTCTGAGGTAAATCCTTCTTGTTACGTCCTAGCCAATTAAAGTCCGGCTATATTAAAATATGGATTAAACTTAGCTTAATCCAGAGCAGTATTCTTACCATTCAGTTAACAGGAACTATACACATATCCACGTGCCTACCTGGACTTCTGTCAAAATTTCTCACCGCAATCCCTGATCAGTTGTTTGGGCCATATCTTGGTTCATCTGGAAAGCCCAAGCAAGGAAATCTTCTGGCTATCCTGTGATAGTGTGTTTCTATCACACAAGAGTATACCAGCCACATCTAAATGTTGACTTATTTTAGTCCCCACTAGAAGATTTTCACTCCAGTGAAGCAGCTGCATCTCAGCCATAGTGTATCCCCATCACTGGCTACTCCTGGAGTGTTACTGAGTAAATGAATGAATGAGGGGGATTTGGCTGACACTAACCCAAGGAATTACATCAGAGCTTTCCACAAAGTACTGAGCTAGGGTGTCTAGAGGTAGGGCCTCTGCAACCACGTGTCTCTACATTCAAATCCCAACTTACCATTTACTAGTTGCATGATCTTGGAAATTCTGTAATCTTTTCTATGCCTCCATTTCCTCATCTGTAAAATGAGGAATATAATAGTTACTATATTATGAGGTAGTTATATTTTATTTTATGCACGATCTTTATCACAATGGGCCGAAGCTGGTTTGCGGTGGCTCACGAGGACTGATAGTGTGTATAACTTTTCTGATTCTCCAAAGCCTCCCATCCCCCAATCCAGTAACCTCTTATCAGTAGCTTGAAATGAATTGGTCTTGTGAGAGGATATATACTATGGAAACTGTCAAACATTACACATCAAGTTCTGGCTTGGCTTGGCTGTATGCCTTAAATTCTCTATAAATGTTAAATCATTACAATTATCACTCAGTAGGTATTCCAACTCCTTTGTGGTTTTTGAGAAGCCATTCTGCTAATTAAATAAATTCTGAGTTGAAATAACACTGATGGGATTGTCTATAGATCTTAATCCTTAATTCACTTGAACTGATTTTTGGCTCCATGAAAATAGGAAAAACATTTCTGCTTTTCTCATTGCTGTAACCCCCATACCCAGGACAGACAGAGTAGACACTCATAAATATTTGCTCAGTGGACAAATAAATGAATGAAATTTTTCTTACCATTCATATTTTCAGAGGGCTTTGAGATACATTTCATCTTTTTCTCCAAACTACCCTTTGACATTAGTAGGTCTGTTTTATCCCTATTGAGTAGTTGAGGAAACTGAAACCCAGAGATGTGCCTAATTAGTGATTTATTTTCATTCATCGTATTATGTCCATTAGTCCAGCATTTTTCAAAATGTGTTCCACAGATTGTGAATTCTGGAGGATGATAATAGTTATCATGGGACAGGGGGATCCATGGAAGAGTAAGTTGCTGCAAAAATACTAAAGTTAAAAAAAATTGGTTTCTTCAATACAGTTTTAGCAGAGACTTTATTAAGTCAGTGGACATTGAGAACCTGGAGTGAGGATGGTTCAACACATTATTGGATGTATCCGGCAGTATTTGCGGGAAAGAATCACTAAAGCAGTGCTTTTCAGACTGTCCCATGCACCTGAATCACCAGGTAATCTTGTTAAAATGAAGGCTCTGCTTGTGTGGGTTTAAGGTAGGGTCTGAGAGTCTGTGTTTCTAATGAGCTCCCAGGAGATGCTCCTGCTGCTGGCCCACAGGCCACATTGGAGGAGGATGGTGCTAGAACATATGAAGAGTCAAGAAAAAATATTTGGTATTGTGGAGAAGGAGCTAATAACACCATTGAAGCATACCCTACTCACCATAGGGACCAACTGTTTAAACAAGAATGTCGTTGAGCCGGGATGAGGGAAGAGGGGATAAACCCATATGCAGAGCAATTCTGGAGGAAGCAGCAAGCAAGACTAAATTTAGGTAGCTTAAGTGGGCAGGTTTCATTCAGCTAATGTCTGGGAGGTGAATTAATTGGGGGAAGGGGCATAAGGATGGTTAAATAGCCCCTTAAAGTGCATATGGACTAATACAGGTTCATTTTGTCATTAAAACCCAGGTAAGGAGGGAAGAAAGTCAGACCTGGTATTGGTTCATTATCACTTTCTTTATCTGTAAACTCAAGTTCTGTGGGTTGTGATTTTTTTTTAAATGAATTCATTATTCAAAATGGAGTATTAATGGCAGAAATTGGAGGAGAAAAAATAGACTGAGATGAAAAGTGAGGAGGTAACACTACAAAATGAGTCAGATGCTAAGGGGTTCAGAGACCCTCTTATCTTCAAAGACCCACCTTTCCACTGAGGCCCTGGTCTTGTCTGGGAACCTGGTTTTGGCACCTGTGTTACTCTAGCAACTGCTAGTCTCTGCCGGCGGCCTTGGCCGGCAGCCTCTTCTCTCCTGGTCCCTTGACAACTGTGTTTTAATAACCTTTGTGGGTCACACAGTTCATAAATGTAGAGCTAGGGATTAGTCTAATGGAGGTGTGATAAGGTTCTCCCATAATATTTCTACCAGTGATTCATTTCTACCAGTTACGGCTTGACATATTTTGGTAACTTATTTGAAAACAAAAAAGGCTAATAACTCATGACTTCCTGATGGATCAAAACCTTTATCAGTGTAAAGCACTATTTTTGCTTAATTTCATAATTCCTCCCTTCAGCTCTTTGTGTTAGATTCATTTGATCACAAAATGTTGTTTACATTTTAAGATTTCTCTTTATCTTTCTGTAACACCAGTTTATATCATTCTCTAGTAATTACATTTCTGGGCTCAAATGGAGAATATTTGCTTTTTGCTGATGTTTGTATTTATTTGTCAGAGTTGATGGGTGTTATTTTATTTGGGTAGTCTTGTTTATGTTTTAGGATTTTTGTGTGTTTTGATTTTTCTGTCTTTTAAAGAAAGCTTTTCTGATACTGCTTCTTTCATTTTCTTCTACCTTTAGTGCATTCATAGGTATTTATTCTGTTTAAAGTATGTTTATAGTTCCTTAATTTTTAAAAGAAATTGTCAAACCTCTCTTTCTTAAGTTGCAAGAATCAGGTATGAAGCAATACCTTTACTTGATTTGAATAGAAATGACTCCTTGCGAAGAAAAATGATTAAGCACATTTACCATCCTTCGTTCACCACCCATAATTGTGAAATGCTGTATGATTTTTTTTATAGTTGTCAGAAGTGTCATTGATCAATACTGAAGGCATAATCCTCAGTTACATAGCACTGGCAGTCTTTGAAATGTATACAGTGGAAATTTACAAATGGGTTAGCCACTTCCCCACAAACATCTGTGCCCTGTGCCATGGGCATCCATGCTCTGGTGTGTCTGATCTCCTGGAACATTTGTTGATTAGTGAGAATTCCTAGGTATTTCTGTTCCAAAGTTTGGACTCAGGCATGGTCAGTTAAAACCAAGCTTCAAAATATCATAATGATCCAGTGCCCAAGAGGACCTTAGGAAACATTCCTTTTTTCATGTTTCAGCCCTGTGTTTTATTGCTCTTCTCTTATCTAGTGAATTGGAGCACATGTCAAATGGTGTTCCTCATTATGGTGAAAAATGAAACAAAAGGTGCTTTTCCCCCATTACCTTATATCCTGAAATAGCCAAAATATATACACATGGCACCAGAAGAACAGAGAGTTTGCCTTTTTCTAACTTGTTTTACAAGTGCAGCGTGGACAGGTTAAATCCATCTGAGATTGCTGTGGGTCACAAGTGTCATTAGCAGCGCAGAGTCGAAGCCCTGTCTAGAGCGGACTCTAGAATATTCACATGGCAAGGTTTTTGTGCTGCCTCACATCTTCTCCTTTGAAGGTTATGAAGCCACTTAACAATGGAGTGGTTATGTTTTACCAGTGATGCATTCTTTTGTGTAATTCAAAAGCATCTGATCCTTCTTACCTTAATACAAATTCTTAAGTCCTACACACAATAGTCTGTATATTAATACAATAGCCCATATTTATTTGTCCCAATTTTCTATTTACCCCTGTGATTTGTGTCATTTGAAATATATTGTGGAAAACAAAGTTTACGTTTTAAAAGTTATCTTCAGTGGTAACTCTCAATATTTTCACTTATAAATTATTTTTAGGATGTCATTTTTCAGAACATGAAGATAGATGTGTATATCCTTGGGAACCTAAAGCTTCAGCTAATTACAGTTTTCTGAGATTTTGTATATATATATATATATATATATATATATATATGTAATAGTTTTCTATGTAATGATTTCTTAGAACATTTCTTTAGAAGTAAATATTAACAATAAATGGAAACATTTAAAATTATACTTACTTTTGCAACTGCCACTCTTTTTTTTTTAAGATTTTATTTATTTATTTGACAGAGAGAGATTACAAGTAGACAGAGAGGCAGACAGAGAGAGAGGGAGAAGCAGACTCCCCTTTGAGCAGAAAGCCCAATGCGGGGCTTGACCCCAGGACCCTGAGACCATGACCTAAGCCGAAGGTAGAGGCATGACCCACTGAGCCACCCAGGCGCCCCTGCAATTGCCATTCTAAATAGTTAAATCAAAACACTCATCCTGACTTTTTCTTCTTCATCCTTTCCAAGCAGGTAAGGACCTAAATCTTAAGAAACATTTTACCCAACCAGCAAAATTCTGCCCAGATTGAAAGATGTACCCCACGTTTCTGCTCCAGTACCTTCTCAAGGTAAATAACCTTAAAAACTAAAAATAGAACAGAATGACTACTTTAAGCAGCTCAGCACTTTTTTGGCTCTATTTTATTATGTTTTCAAAGTGGGTTATGGTAATTGCATACCAATCTTGAGGAAAACTAAAAGCAGAAGTTTGCTGAATCTCCATGTGCAAAGAACATCCAGTAAATCTAACATGGTATTGTGTTTTGTTTTTAAGATTTTATTTTTCTTAAGTAATCCCTACACCCAGGGTTGGGGCTTGAACTCACAACCCCAAGATCAAGAGGCCCATGTTCTACCAACTGAGCCGGCCAGGTGCTCTCAACATGGTATTATCTTTTTTTAAAATAAAATTAATTTGTTTATTTTCAGAAAAACAGTATTCATTATTTTTTCACCACACCCAGTGCTCCATGCAATCTGTGCCCTCTATAATACCCGCCACCTGGTACCCCAACCTCCCACACCCCGCCCCTTCAAACCCTCAGATTGTTTTTCAGAGTCCATAGTCTCATGGTTCACCTCCCCTTCCAATTTACCTCAACTCCCTTCTCCTCTCTAACACCCCATGTCCTCCATGCTATTTGTTATGCTACACAAATAAGTGAAACCATATGATAGTTGACTCTCTCTGCTTGACCGATTTCACTCAGCAGAATCTCTTCCAGTCCAGTCCATGTTGCTACAAAAGTTGGGTATTCATCCTTTCTGATGGAGGCATAATACTCCATAGTGTATATGGACCACATCTTCCTTATCCATTCGTCCGCTGAAGGGCATCTTGGTTCTTTCCATAGTTTGGCGACCATGGCCATTGCTGCTGTAAACATTGGGGTACAGATGGCTCTTCTTTTCACGACATCTGTATCTTTGGGGTAAATATCCAGGAGTGCAATGGCAGGGTCATAGGGAAGTTCTATTTTTAATTTCTTGAGGAATCTCCACCCTGTTCTCCAAAGAGGCTGCACCAACTTGCATTCCCACCAACAGTGGAAGAGGGTTCCCCTTTCTCCACATCCTCTCCAACACATGTTGTTTCCTGTTTTGTTAATTTTGGCCATTCTAACTGGTGTAAGGTAATATCTCAATGTAGCTTTAATTTGAATCTCCCTGATGGCTAGTGATGATGAACACTTTTTCATGTGTCTGATAGCCATTTGTATGTCTTGATTGGAGAAGTGTCTGTTCATATCTTCTGCCCATTTTTTGATATGTTTGCCTGTTTCATGTGTGTTGAGTTTGAGGAGTTCATTATAGATCCTGGATATCAACCTTTTGTCTGTACTGTCATTTGCAAATACCTTCTCCCATTCCGTGGGTTGCCTCTTTGTTTTTTTGAACATGGTATTATCTTAATAACAAGGAAATCGCTGTATTTTGTTGATTCTTATTATAAATTCTAGGACTTAAAATGGCAGTATCAAACACCTCATTTTGAGGTATTCCATAGCATTTAGCTTTTTCTCTCACTGGCTTTTTTCGTAGCTAAAACACACACACACACACACACACACACACACACACACACCTACTTTAAAAACTTAACATTTTGAAAAATTTGATCTGCCACACAGGTAGCACACTTCACATTATGAAATTAATATAATCCACATTTCAAGGGTTATATCAATTCTGTGGAGTGTCATTCACCAATTTATAGAAACTTGGAAAATCCCTGATCTTCAGGCTGGTCGTTGGCTGGCCGTGTCTCTGTGACCAGCTTGGGTGGAATCCATTTCAAGTCAGGCAGTGGCCACTAGCTCTCAGAGAGTGGTAAGGTCTGCGGAGATTCAGATGAGGAAAAGCCGTTTGTCTTGCAAGTGGAGAGGGAATGGCGGAGCTGACCACTAGATGGCAGTGCTCAGACGGACCCAAAGCTGTAGGGCTCTGCTTGACTGAGAAGGACAGTTGGGCTTCACATTGCCCTGGCCATTTAAATTTGGGTGAACGCATTTTTTAGCAAGTTTGTAATGGGGAAGGTTTCAAAGTGACACTGAATGGTAGTAATTGCATACATTTTTATAGGGAGTCCAATATTGCAGTTCTCTGGTACTTTTCTGGTTCCTGTAAAGCACCCTGGACTTGAAAGGCAAAACTGAGTCACTATGGTGTTGGGGAGATGGCTTTCAGTCCCCTTTAGAAGACTACAGTGTGGCTTACTGGTTCCATTCCTCCACGGGACCTATCCTAAGTCTCCAGGGCTGGGGACACCTCCCAGCATCACTGTAAACTTGGGAGGTGTATCTGGTTGTGAAAGATTTTGAGTCTGCCTGAGGTATCTGGAAAGTAGAGATGTCTGTCCTCTCCATCCCCAGGTCCTTTGGCTTCTTCAGAATCAGTGCTCTTTACAGTATGTGGCTCTCAGTCAACCTGTAGTGTTTTTGCCTTTATTGAGTCACTTTGGAGACAGGAAAACAATTACCTTTGTTAAGTCACTTGATATCCAGCTCCCCCCAACCATTCACCACGCACACATCCCTCTCTTTGTGGAAGTCCTTAAGCGGGGGCTTAAATTGAGGGTCCTGCTTTGCCTGAAGCCATACCTGCAGCAGGTGTTGATGAGAAATTCATGTTGTTTTTTTAAAAAGATTTTATTTATTTATTTGGCAGAGAGAGATCACAAGCAGGCAGAAAGCCAGGCAGAGAGAGAGGGAGAAGCAGGCTCCCTACTGAGCAGGGAATCCGATGTGGGGCTTGATCCCAGGACCCTGGGACCATGACCTGAGCTGAAAGCAGACGCTTAACCCTCTGAGCCACCCAGGCGCCCCTGAGAAATTCATGTTTTGAGAGCAACTATCTCTGTGGCCGGCTGTGGAAGAGTTGGTTGTTACTCTAACAGGTTCCGGAGCTTTGGTATTGCTTCAAAATTAGATGCTTGGAAGCTGGTTTGGAAGGTGCAAGTGAAACTGTCTTTCAGGTTTTGCTGGTACTACCGAGACCTTTTCTGTCCATGCACCATAATAACCCTCCTTCTCCCCGCTTTCCTTCTTTTTTCTCCATCAATTTTTAAAAACAACCAAACGGTTGAGGTTACCCCTGAGAACTATCTCGTCTGAGACTGGTCCTCCCTTTTTTTCAGATTTGGTTCTAGACAGGAACTAGATCTCCTTTAAGCAGCTAAATACTTCTGATTCTACACCTGCTTATTCTGTGTACTGCTTCTTGGTGGCCTCAGTAATGCAGGCTTCAACAGCTGAAGCCTCTGTGAATCAGCGCCACCATCCACCTCTGCCCTTCCATTTGGGCTCAGTATGAATCGCACCTCAAGGGGGCGCTAGTTTTACTGTTGCCATTACTGGAATGGCAGCTGAGTTGTCTTAAGTCTGAGAAACTGTGGAAATTTCTGAATGCCTTTCGAGGGGTTGGGGATGATTTCTAGTTGGAAATTGCAAAGGGTGGCCTGCAGCTTCCTGTCTTGTCTCCCACTGAAACTGCTCTTCCTTGAAAGCATGTTAATGGCAAAGACGTTGGTGCTGGAGATGCTACAGTAGAAGGCTCCCTTGTTAACAGTGAACTTTAACCCAGCATGAAGCTACGCAGTGAACAGAACTGTTACCATCCTAGAATCAGAGACAGGTTCTCTGTCACTGGGCTTTGACTGCTTTCTTGACACCATTTCCATAATGCTGTCAGGAGATGTTCTAGCTCCTGGTTCCTGCAATTTCCCAGCAACTGTACTTGGGATTGTGCAGCCAAGCCAGGTGCTGCTCTGGAATTCTCTGTGGCCGTCTTGGCACCTGGGATCCCTGGATTACAGGGTTACTGGCCCCTCTGTCAAACCCCAGGTCTACAGATGCTGCACACACTAAGGAATGTCTAAAGTTAAACATTTCTTAGATGTACTTGATAGGTTTGTAAAAAATCACTCTCTACTGATTATTTCTTTTGGAAGGATTCAGGACATTTCCAGGCTGTCTTTTTAAATCTCATTGCCCTTAAAAAACAGTCTTTAAAATTACTGTGTGGACTAAACACATTTGGCAGACAGAGAACCTGGACAATTCCTATATGTGCTCACATTCATATCTAATCTTCAAATGATATGTTTTATTTTCACCATCTTCTTATAAATCACCATTATTTGAAACAGATATTAGACCCATAGAAGGGCTGTCGAGGTGCCTTGTGCCCCTCTATGTTAGTCATAGTAAAAAAACAAAAACAAAAACAAAAACCCAATATGCCCATTTGAATTTTTACAATTTACAAAATGTCACTCATAATCTGGGAAGATAGTGAGGTCTTACATATCAAGCACATGGGTGAAATTAGATTTGAAAGATTTGGGGATCAAACTGGGGGGAAAAGTCTGTACAAGGGTATGACAGCTGAATTTGTGACATCGTCCTTGTACAGTCTTATATTTATCAGCTTGGATGAAAATGAAAAAAAAATGCTTTAAATAAATAGTTGTTCTTCCGGAACTTTACAAATTATTCACTCTTCTGTAGTGGCTAGTATTTTTTGAGTGCTAATACTTAGAATAGTGCCAGTTTACTACTCCAAGCATTTTACTTGCATGAACTCACTGAATCTTCAGCACAACTCTGTGAGGTATGTACTCTTATTAGACCCCCCCAACTAAGAGGTTAAGTATGTTGTTCAAAGTCACACAACTAGAAAGTTATTTGACTTGGAGAGACTCAGGCAGCCTGACTTTAGAGGTTGCACAACCAATTTCACTCAGTCTGCCATGCCCCACGTCTCCTAACCTTCAAATCCCCGTACCTGTGAATGTGACATTGCCAATATCCACTCAGTGACCTTTCAGATACAGTGTCCCCAGGGGGAAAAAAAATTACCTTTTTCCTGATTTTTATTCAAGAGCTAGGCAGGCTTCAATGTAAGGTCACAGCATGCACAAGTAGACCTCTGAGGTCACATCTCAGCACCGTGACTTTGGACAATACACTGCAATAGCATTTATTGAGGTAGGCACTTTGCAATTTTCCAATCCTACCAACACCATAGCAATTTGGACAAGCTACTCTACCTAAAAGTGTCATGATTTCTTTCATAAAGCAAGGATGATGAATAATAGGACCAACCTCATGTGGTTGTTTGAGAATCAAGTGAGTTAACAGTGCTTGGAGCAGTAACTGAAACATAGTAAATATTTCATAAGCCACCTTCTTGTTACTGTCTTTTATTTATTTTTTTAAGATTTTATTTATTTGACAGAGAGAGACACAGAGAGAAAGGGAACACAAGCAGTGGGGTGGGAGAGGGAGAAGTAGGCTTCCTGCTGACCAGGGAACCCAATGCGGGGCTTGATCCCAGGACTCAGCAGAGGCTTAACGACTGAGCTACCCAGGTGACCCTTGTTACTTCTTTCTTTTTTTTTTTTAAATTTCTTTTCAGCATAACAGTATTTATTGTTTTTGCACCACACCCAGTGCTCCATGCAATCCGTGCCCTCTATAATACCCACCACCTGGTACCCCAACCTCCCACCCCTCGCCCCTTCAAAACCCTCAGATTGTTTTTCAGAGTCCATAGTCTCTCATGGTTCACCTCCCCTTCCAATTTCCCTCAATTCCCTTCTCCTCTCTAACTCCCCTTGTCCTCCATGCTATTTGTTATGCTCCACAAATAAATGAAACCATATGATAATTGACTCTCTCTGCTTGACTTATCTCACTCAGCATAATCTCTTCCAGTCCCGTCCATGTTACTACAAAAGTTGGGTATTCATCCTTTCTGATGGAGGCATAATACTCCATAGTCTTATTACTGTCTTTTAATGTGCTCATATCAAAATGTTGAAAATGGTTTAGAAATACACAGTGGCAATGGCTTATCCTGACAGCAGAGAGGTGGTGCTCTGTTGATATTTGGTGATTTGAATCTGGGGCAAAAACAAAAATAAGAAAAAGTGCTGTAATGCATATTTTAATTATTTTCTCTAAATGTGAGGTTTTTTGGTGGTACACACTCCAAGATTTGTTTGGCTGATGAGACTCAGAAGTACCTGGGAGCACCAGCTTGATTCTGAGGAAATTCCCTGTAATCACTAGGATATAATCCCCTTTACCTCGGCTAAGTCAGTTCTCCCAAATACACTGCAATAGCATTTATTGAGGTAGGCACTTTGCATGCATGATATTTTCCAATCCTACCAACACCATAGCAATTTATATTTAGATTACCATTTTAGAAATGTGGAAACATACTCAGAGTCATTCAGTCAATAAGAATTAGGGTCAGTATCAATGTTCAGTTGTGTTATTGCAAAGTACAGACGTCATCCACACAAACCATAGTCAAAAACCATACTCAACAACCACAGAAGACAGAAGCAGTAGAAAAGACAGAAAAGAGGCATTCGAACGTCTCTTCCACCAGTTAGAGGTGTGTTATTCAACTTTTGTAGGGCAAATGGTCAACAGAATTTGGGACACTAAACTTCTTTTCTGAGGCAGATTGAACTGGTTTTCATGGAGTATCTTTTAGACCTGTGATATTTGTTGTTTTCACTGATTTTTATTATTTACTTTATATGTGTGTATTCATTGACATCTGTTATGTGCAAGAGCCTGGGCCAGGAGCTACAAAGGATGAAAAAAGGAAACATAAAGAAATAAGGTGTAAGTCTTTGGATACTTGGGACTGATGATGATAATCTCAAAGATGAACTTGAGATGGACTGACTCTCTTTCCCACTAGATGGACCCTAGTGGAACAAGAGTCATGGTCAACCAAACAGGCACAAGTGGCAGAGGAGAAATGCAGTGTCACCAGTTCTGAGGATGTGGGGAGCATCATCAGTTGGGCCATTAAAGAAGACTTCAAGATGCAGGTTCCATTTATACTGAGCTTGAGAAGAGCTGGAGGAAGGACATCTGGGGTGGGAGAGCCTAGTAAGAGGCAGGAAGTGGGAAGCCATGGTGTGTTTGGATGAAATAGTGTTCTGGTTTGGATGAACTGCAGATAAGACTAAATTGGACTCAAGAGTCAAGTTCTGAAAATAAGGTTGCTTATGAAAGAAAAGCAAAGTCTTTAAAGCCTTACAGCATGGGTGTGAAGGCCAAGAGCTCTACTTCAGAAAGATTAAGCAATGCAATACATCAGTTTCAAGTCTAGGACTCTGAGAGAATGATACCATTGATAGGAAATAGGAACCCTGGAGGAAATGGTATGCACTCCCCTGTTCGTATTCATGGGTATTCAATTGGAAGAACTATGGAAACGCAGAGCTAGAATTTGTGGGGAGGGGCAGGAGAGATTGTATCAAGTAGTCGGTTACAAATCTAAGCAAAGTTGTGGTATGTCAAGACAGCTGGCAAAGAGATGAGTATGCAAGAGAAAAGGGTCAAGGACAGACCTCAGGGGTGTAAATATCAGCTAGTAGTAGTAGTAGCCATAGAGAGAAGCTGATGGGACGTAGAGGAGGAGCAGTAACAAAAATAGTGGAAAAAACAGAATTCAGTGTTGGGGGTAAAAGGAAGGAAGAATTTCAGAAAGCTAAGTGATTTTTTTCAACTGTCATCTCCTCGAGAGCAGGTTGGATAGCCTATATCCATACCCCCCCCCCAGAACAGGTGTAGTACAATATGGCACATATTCTTACATTCTTGATGTTCAATTAATATTAAATGAATGGTATCAATGCTCCATGAAGTTTGAGGAGTGGGAAGACTGTGAGAAGACCATTTGTTTTCATGATTAGGACATCCTGGTGATCCTATACTGTGAATTTTAGCCTTTATGTTTTAAGGAAAATGAAGGGGACAAAGATCTTGTCTGAATCAAAGACTAAGGAACATACAATATTGTCTCTAGGGCATGTATTCTGTAGGACCATAAATGACTGGTTTCCTCATATTATATATTGTCACTTAGCACTCTGCCTGATTGGGTGAGTGTGTGGCTGAGAATGCATGTGACAGCAGGAGATGGAGGCCACCAAGATGTCCATCTGTGGAAAAGAGAGGAGTCCATGCAATGGGGCCCCAAAAATTACAGTAACATCTGTCAGAACCCTTGTGCTAGATGGACAGAGGGTTCCATCGTTCTATCTCATCAATACATTAAATGGAAAGAAGTAAGGAGAACAAGAACCTTGGCATCATAGCACCTATGTAAATAAAAACACACATGAACCAACACTGTCAGTGTAATACAAGGGTACACATTTAGCCAAAGACATTCATTAGAGCGGCATGTCCTGGGCAAGTGAGGGAAAAAACATCAGAATTAGGATGAAGAGGAAAATAAAAACAAGGACCTTGAAAAAGATCAACAATGACGTATGTGACCGATGCATACACTGTGGTGGACATCAAAAGAAAAAAAAGGGCGTATGTGATGGAAGCACTTTTTCCATCAGGTAAGTGTACTCTTTATTCCCCGCCCCGTATTTCACCCATCCTCCCACCCCCCTCCCCACTGGTTTGTTCTCTATAGTTAAAAGTCGGCTTCTTGGTTTGTCTTTTTCCTTTACTCATTTGTTTCTTAAATTTCACACATGAGTGAGATCATATATTTGTCTTTCTCTGGCTTATTTTGCTTAGCATTATACTTAACCCTATCCATGTTGTTGCAAATGGCAAGATTTCTTTCTTTTTTATGGCTGAATAATAGTCCATTGCAGGTATGTACATGTGTGTGAGTGTGTGTGTGTGTGTATACACATCTTTTTTTTTTAAGATTTTATTTATTTATTTGACAGACAGAGATCACAAGTAGGCAGAGAGGCAGGCAGAGAGAGGAGGAAGCAGACTCCCTGCTAAGCAGAGAGCCCAATGCGGGGCTTGATCCAAAGACCCTGAGATCATGACCTGAGCCGAAGGCAGAGGCTTTAACCCCCTGAACCACCCAGGCGTCCCCTACGCACTTCTTTATCCATTCTATTGATGGACACCTGGTCTTCCTCTACAGTTTGGCTATTATAAATAATGCTGCAATAAACATACAGTACATATATCTTTTTGAATGAGTGTTTTTGTATTCTTTGGGTAAATACCCAGTTGTGAAATTACTGGATCATATGGTATTTCTATTTTTAATCTTTGGAGGAATCTCCATACTGCTTTTCACAGTGTTTGCACTGATCTACATTCCCACCAGTAGTTCATAAGGGTTCTGTTTTCTCCAAACCCTTGCCAACACTTACTGTTTATTTTGGTTTTGATTTTAGTAATTCTGACAGGTGTAAGGTATAATATCTCATTGCGGTTTTGATTTGCATTTCCCTGATGATTTGTGACGTTGAGCATCTTTGCATGTGTCTGTTGACCATTTGTATGTCTAAGAAATATCTGTTCATATCTTCAGACTATTTTTAAACTGGATTATTTCCTTTTTGGGTGTTGAGTTGTATCAGTTCTTTACATATTTTGGACACTAACAATTTATTGGATATGTCGTTTGCAAATATCTTCTCCCATACCGTAGGTTGCCTTTTAGTTTTCTTGTTTCCTTCATTGTACAGAAACTTCTTTATTTTGATCAAGTCCCAACAGTTTATTTTTGCTGTATTTTGCTTGCCTCAGGAGATGGAGCTCAGAAAATGTTGCTGTGCCCAATGTCAGAGAAATTACTGCCTCTGCTCTCATCTAGGATTTTTATGGCTTCAGGTCTCACATTTAAATTTTTAATCCATTTTGAGTTTATTTTTGTGTATGATGGGAGAAAGGGGTCTGGTTTTATTCTTTTGCATGTTCCTGTCCAGTTTTCCCAATACCACTGTATGTTCATTTCTCCTGTGTTGAAGATTGATTATATAGTTGTGGGTTTGTTTCTGGGTTTTCCATTCTAGCCCACTGATCAATGTGTCTATTTTTGTGACCATAACATACTGTTTTAATTACTACTGCTTTGAAATATAACTTGAAATCTGGAAATATGATACTTCATTTTGTTTTTCAAGATTGCTTTGACTATCTGAGGTCTTTTGTGGTTCCTTACAAATTTTAGAATTGTATGTTCTAGTTCTATGAAAAATGCTCTTGGTATTTTGATAGGGATTGCATTAAATCTATAAATGGCTTTGCATAGTATGGACATTGTATAATAATAACCCATGAGCATTGAGATGTCTTTTTTTGTTGTTTTGTTTTGTTTGCATCATTTTGAATTTCTTTCATCAATGTTTTATAGTCCTCAGAGTATAGGTCTTTCACCTCTTTCGTTAAATTTATTCCTAGAAAATTTGTTTTAGGTGCAATTGTAAATGAGATTGTTTTCTTAATTTCATTTTCTGTTGCTTCATTATTAATGTATAGGAATGGAACAGATTTCTGTACACTGATTTTGTACCATGCGACTTCACTGAATTCAATTATCAGTTCTAGTAAATTTTTTGTGGGCCCTTAGGGTTTTCTATATATAGCATCATATAATCTGCAAATAAAGTTATATTTCTTCCGTACCAATTTGGATGCCTTTTATTTCTCTATATAGTCTAAATGCTGTGGCTAGGACTTCCAGTACCACACTGAATACAAGTGGTAAGAGTGGATATCTTTGTTTTCTTCCTGATCCTCGGGGGAAAAGCTCTCAGTTTTTTACCGTGGACTCTGATGTTGACTGTGGATTTTTCGTATAAGGCTTTTATTATGCTGAGGTATGTTCCCTCTACAGCTACATTGCAGAGGGTTTTTATTATGAATGGATGTTGTACTTGGTGAAATGCTTTCTTGGCACCTATTGAAATGATCATACGGCTTTTATTCTTTCTCTTACTGATGTGACTTATCATGCTGATTGTTTGGCAAATATTGGACCACCCTTGCATCCTGGCAATGGATTCCACTTGACTGTGGTGTATGATTTTTTTAAAATGTATTATTAGATTCAGTTTGCTAATATTTTGCTGAGGACCTAGGTCATTAGAAATACTGGCTTGTAGTTCTCTTTTTTTGTAGTATCTTTCTCTAGTTCCATGTGTGATGGAAGTATTTTTACAAATCTCAAAAAACTAAGTGTAGTAAAAAGTTCACACAATAATCAGTGGGGTGATTTTACATTTATTAGATTTTATAAACTTTACATTTTACATTTATATGATTTTACATTTATTATGATTATTAGAAAATCAAAAATATAGAAACAGCACATATTATCTATACCTATAGTAAAATTCATGCATATAATGTCTATTAATTTGGATCTCAACTCAAAGTGACATCAGGTGTGTTAGGAGCAGCAAGAAGGGTGTGGTCATTTATTATAGTTGGAACGGAGTACACAGTGTTCCACCCACAGGTTCTTACAACACACACACAAAAAGCATACCCAATGGTATAACCTAATATAATACTTTATTGTCTAATACATTACATATTACATAATTATCAAGCAGGAATCCAGTATTGACATTTGTATTCTAGTTTAAGAGTTACATTTACTAGTCCTCATTAAAATGTATGTTCTAACAAGTCAGTTTTCTACTCAAATAATGAGAAGTGAAGTACAACTTGAACTCATTAGTAAGGATATTCTCTCTATGTTCTAACTGGCATAAAATATGAATAGAGAGAAGGTTTATTTTACAAAGAATACAGGAACCATCCTTTCATATGTAGTGAAATCAGAGTCCTAGTTCTGCTTTTTTCTCACTTTTGCTAACCTGGAAATTGGACCCAACAGGGTCATGCAAACTCCCCCCCCCACCCCCGACAGGAAGCCCCACTGCAGCCTAAGGCAAAGGGCTGTGGGTCTTTGTCTTTACAGCTTTCAATACAGAATTCCACTTGCTATTCCTTTGTTCTAACTGTTCTTTTTTAAACCTATCTTGAAAAGAACTATGGTTATCTTCATCCTCTGTCTCAGAGATGATTTCCATCTTCTGAATGATGAGTTTGATAAGCTCATGCTGTTTTTCCAGAAGAGAAGTGAGATCCTTCAGCCTAAAAGGATATGCATGTCTCGTGAATTTACTATCAATGATCCTTTCAGTCCTTGAGTGTAGAGAAGCCTAGGTTACGAGAGGTGTTCTATATCCAATGGGCTCTGTCAGGTCATAGCTTTGTGGTAGTCCTAACCCTTCTAAGCAATACACATTTTTTAAGGTTAGGTGTTCTTCTTAAGGTCGGGCTGTTAGTTCTTGGCCAGTTTACTTTTGTTCCCATTCTAAAGATTAAAATGCTGTTGCACAGAAAGAATAAGCAGCTTATCCAAGGTCACAGTTAGTAAGCAGTTGAATAGGGCTTTAAACTCAGGTGAATAAACTCTAATGCCCTAATGCTTAGCCACTGTACACTATATAGCTTCTCTAGGAATCTTCAAAATCTTTCAAAACTTTGATGTATGAATTCAGATGGCTCATGGGAATGCAGTTTAAGATACTGACTAGAAAACTGATTGTTGGGAGCCTGGGTGGCTCAGTGGGTTAAGCCGCTGCCTTCGGCTCAGGTCATGATCTCAGGGTCCTGGGATCGAGTCCCGCATCGGGCTCTCTGCTCAGTAGGGAGCCTGTTTCCTCCTCTCTCTCTCTCTGCCTGCCTCTCTGCCTACTTGTGATCTCTCTCTGTCAAATAAATAAAAATAAAATCTTAAAAAAAAAAAAAAAAAAAGAAAACTGATTGTTGAACTGCAGCTAATAAATTGTTGGGTCTCAAAAATTTCTCATGATTCTCAAAACACTACGACATCAGTCACCTAAAGTATGACTTAATATATGAGATAAACACAAATATACAATATAACCTTACACTAGACATCATTATTTAAATGTTTTAAGTTTCTCAAATACAGAAACAAAGAAAAACACATACCGATACTTTTGCTTCAATATTTCTATTTCTAGAGATGTGTCAACATTTGGAATTTCTTGTCTTGTTTCTTTGGTGTGAAAAAGAAAATGAAATATACGCTGTGGGATAAACGATGAATAGTTACTCAGGTTGAACTCAATTCAGGAACTATTTCTTGAACGTGTGCCATGATTCAGCACTGCATCAGGTATGCTAGCACGACAAATAGCTAAGACATGGCTATGGCCCTTAAGGAGCTCACAGTTTAAGAGAAACTGGGAGAGATTATGCTGAGTGAAATAAGTCAAGCAGAGAGAGTCAATTATCATATGGTTTCACTTATTTGTGGAGCATAAGAAATAATACAGAGGACATGGGGAGATGGGGGGGAGAAGGGAGTTGGGGGAAATTGGAAGGGGAGACAAACCATGAGAGACTATGGACTCTGAAAAACAATCTGAGAGTTTTGGAGGGGTGGGGGTGGGAGGCTGGGTGAGCCTGGTGGTGGGTATTATGGAGGGCATGTATTGCAGGGAGCACTGGGTGTGGTGCATAAACAATTCTGGTACACTGAAAAGAAATTTAAAAAATAAAATAAAAAAAGAAACAGGCAATTGCTGGATCACTACTGGGTATTTACCCTAAAGATACAAACGTAGTGATCCAAAGGGGCACGTGCACCCGAATGTTTATAGCAGCAATGTCCACAATAGCCAAACTATGGAAAGAACCTAGATGTCCATCAACAGATGAATGGATCAAGAAGATGTGGTATATATACACAATGGAATACTATGCAGCCATCAAAAGAAATGAAATCTTGCCATTTGCGACAACATGGATGGAACTAGAGCGTATCATGCTTAGCGAAATAAGTCAAGCAGAGAAAGACAACTATCATATGATCTCCCTGATATGAGGAAGTGGTGATGCAACATGGGGGCTTAAGTGGGTAGGAGAAGAATCAATGAAACAAGATGGGATTGGGAGGGAGACAAACCATAAGTGACTCTTAATCTCACAAAACAAACTGAGGATTGCTGGGGGGAGGGGGTTTGGGAGAAGGGGAGTAGGGTTATGGACATTGGGGAGGGTATGTGCTTTGGTGAGTGCTGTGAAGTGTGTAAACCTGGCGATTCACAGACCTGTACCCCTGGGGATAAAAATATATGTTTATAAAAAATAAAAATTTAAAAAAAATAAATAAATAAGTAAAATAAAATACATTAAAAAAAAGAAACAGGCATATAAAAAGCTATAAAACAAGTCATGCATATTATAATAAAGTACAAGCTATACAGATTAGAAGGAGAAAATAAGCGTGGAAGACTGCTTATGAAAAAGTATAACCAAATTATCTTATATTTTATTATGAAAAAAGCTCATCATAAGTGGTGGTATTCCATACAAGATTAATTGTTCTCTAAAACCACACCATTATCTAACACAACTGAATTTCCAATAAGGATGTTTCTGAAATTCTATTTTAATATAAATTTTTAAAATTTAGTGTCTTTTAAACCATTGATAGACTGGAATGGGTCAAGGACAGAAATGAAATGACCAGAAATGAGGCAATTCTAGGAATCCCGGCAAGACAAGAGGACAGTGCACACAGGTGATCCGGGAAGCCTAATAAACCAAACATGGGAGTCCCTGGGTGTGAGCAGTCAGCAGGGGGGAAAAGAAACATCAAGGATGACATCTTGCACAAGCAAGTGAATGGTGTGGACATGAATTGAAAGAAACTTTGAAGAGGAAAGAGGCTTTTTCATTCTTTCCCTGCAGGGGGAATAAACATGGGAGAAGTGAAAAAAGTGAGTTTCTTTTGCATGAGTTTGTTCTGAATATGCAGAATTGAGGTACCTTGAGACATACCAGTAAAGAGTCACGGTAGACAGCTGGACATAGGAGCCTGGAACTCAAAGAGAGTTTTAGGCTAGGGAATCAATTGCTGAGAGCCTTCTGTGTTTTAGGAGTAGTCACAACCATGGATATGAATGCAATTAAACAGGGAAATAGTGTAGATAGAATAAAGCCTAGGCCAATACTCAAATTGACTTTATCATTTCATGACCACACAATGGAAAAGTAATAAGCAAAGAATTGAGAAAAAAATATTCATAGAGGAGGAAGCCCAGGCATGGCCAGGATTAGCATCTAGTACTTCTGATCCTTAATACAATCCTTTTCCATTATAATGCAGTGGCTTGCTTAGTCTTGGACACTTAGTATATTGTCTATAATGTACACTCCCCATGCACGTGTATGTGTGTGTGTATATATCTGAGCATAGGTACATATGTGCTCTATATTTGCAGATAGACCTATTCTTTGCACGAATTATGTAAGTGGCATGTGACTAGGAAAAATGAAGCGTACACTGTAGGAAAGATACAGGGCACAGCCAATCACCCACCCAAGCACCTGCCCTCACAGGGATGTGGTACACATTTAACACAGATGTTGTGAATGAGCCAGTAGGACAAATGCCTCCTTTCCAGGGCCCTTCACTTTCTCACTATGGGTTAATCAGGCACTTAATTTTTTTTTTTTAAATCACAATTACTTCTTTTCCTAAGGGTACCCTTAAGGATAACACCATGAATGAAGGTCAAACAGTATCATGTTACTGATGCCGATATTTTTCACATGTACTTACCAATAATCCTGAACATCTGGGTCTGTTGGGATACACAATGATGGATTTCTGGTCTACTCTGCGTAGGAACCAGAGGGGCAGCTTCTTCTCTAAGCTGGTATGAAGTTCCACCTAAAGTGCAGTTTGGATTGATTGAGAGGAATTATTAATAAGCATCTGGAATTTTTATACCACAGGAAAGCAACCATTAGCACAGCGAACTGAAAACTGACTCTGGTGCCCTGCTTAACGCATAAGCAGCCGGGCTGGCCAGGTTCGCCGCCTCTCCACTCTGACAAGATGGGGGCCAAGCAGTCTGCAGCTGAGGCAGACTGCTTAAAGAAGGAATTCAATGGAAGTGAGCAGATGGTCACTCTTCAGGGACGGTGACTGACACCACCCACAGAAGACAACTTGGCCTGTCCTCTGGGGTGTCGTCCAAAATGCACATCTGTGACAGGGGAGGAACTCGTGCTTAGATGGAGGACCATGACCGGAGCCAGAGGAAGGAATACAGCTGGTGCATCGAAGACTAGTACTCCACTGACTTTTCACGATGTGCTATCGGGTGCAAAATGATTTATCCGTGACCCATCTTGAGTCTAATAATTTCTATTTTCAGAGATACAATCATTTGTGTCATTTAATGGGTTTACCTTGAGTTGACATTTTACTTTTTATTTGCCAAATTTATCTTCTACTCATTTTTTGTAGTCCTTTGTGTCTGTTTAGATATGTTTATTGTAATGACCATGTAGGTGAGAGTTTGCTCTCTAAGCTAAGACCACTGGCTTTTTTATATATGGGCACTTCAGTGGCTCACATCCACAAATGGTGAGATGCTAAGAACTTCCCTGGCCACCTGTTTAAAACACTAGCCTCTCTCCCACATAACACACTCTATCTTGCTTCCCGTTTTTATAGCACTTACCACCAGTTAACATGCTCTATATTGGTTCTAGTTTCGAGAACAGCTATGTTTTCTTGTATTTTATTCACAACACCAATTAAAAATTTTCTTTGGGTTTCTATAATAAATAGTTTCCAAGGTTCCTTTTCCCCTTGGGTCTTAAGAGCAATATTCCTTTCCACTTACAATATACATTTTTTCAGAGGTCACATGTTATCATTCACTTACTTGATTGAAAAAGATTTATTCAAGTCTAGTGCCTGCCAACAGACAAAGCACATGATATATCTTAACCCTGCTCATTTTTTACATAGGACCTGCCAGATTTCCTTCCTTAAATATGGTCCTGGGGAGGATGGCAAGCAGAGTTTCAAGTCCAACCTTGGTGGGTCTGCTGGCACCCACCGAGCATGGCTCCTGTGGGCTTAGGACTGATCTGCACCTCCTCCACCTGGTGGCTTTCCCACGCTGGAGGTAAGTGAGTTCCATGGCTATCCCTCGTGATGTGCCTGTCCGTGTGCAGTGTTGACAGCTGCCAGCCTGTACTGGAAATGGGATACTAATGTGGAAAACTACAGAGCTCCAAGCTCCTCACAATACAACTCCTGTCTTTGAGTAACTGTTCCATCTCCCAGCATGCACTTCCCCAGGGACCTCTCTGTCCCCACTTAGGTCTGAGAGGACTCTGTGAAAAGACCAAATGTCCCTCTGTGAGGGGGCTGCTGCCATCCCCTTACGCTCTGGTTCTGATGTGGCCTCACACTCAGGTTGGACCTCACAGAGTTGTACATGGATTATAGAAATTTGCTTAAAAAAACAACTTAGGGGAAGTAAGAGAATGGCTTCCTGGTTTTCTAGCCAATGCTCTTCGTGATCCAAAACAAGGCAGATAACATAGGAGCACTTGCTGTGCCCGTTTCCTTTATAAGCCCTTTTGTTGCTGTGTTTCAGGGAAGAGGTCAAACCTAATACAGAATTGTGCTTTTCCTATTAACCGTATGAACTGGTTAGCTGTATTAACCATGTTGTTTAGTGGACTTCCGCAGACATCTTATGTAGTGCTATTGCTTGTATTGTTCTTTTTATTTACTTTCCTTGACCTTTTCAAGAGTCGTCAGTTATGAGGTACTGCGGCATGCCTGCGAGGAGGTTTCTGCATCTCTTTTCCTTTTCTTCCCTACCTCCCTCAAGTCCCACACCCCATCTTTGTTACAGTAGGAACTGGTCAGTTAGCTCTTCCTTTAATCTTTCTCCACCAAATAGAGATAATAACTGATCATCTTAAACGCCACTTTCATTTTGTTCTCATTCTTCGGAAGAGCTAAAAGCGTCCCACGCACTAACGAAATATCTTGAAGCACTTCCATCATTTACTGCCCTTTCTTTCAAAGCTAAGGTTTTCTGAGGTGCCTGGCTGGCTCAGACTATAGATCTCAGGATTGTGAGTTAAAACCCCAGGTTGGCAGTGAGATACTACTCAAAAATAAAATCTTAAAAAAACAAAAACAAAAACAAAAACAAAGCTGAGGTTTTCCTTTGCTATTTTTTAATAAAGCCCTCTATAATCCTGAGCAGCCTTAGTGCTCTTTAAGAGCCATCCTTCTAGGCCAGGCAGCCCTTCACCCCTCCTTAGCCACTTCTCATTCTGCCTTCAGCCCTTTGCTCCTGCCGGATCCCGCCCTTCTGGACCGGCCTCACTGCTCTTCTGAATCCTATCTTTCAAGGTCTGGCTCACATGCCAACTCTTCCATGTAGCATTTCCTTAACTGCGTTTCCATTCATTTTCTGGACCTAACACTTTAATCAGTTAATTTATATATTTTTGTTCTTTAAATGTGCCAAGCCCTCTGTAAAATGTACAACTTAGTCACAGAACAGAGACTTGAAGCACGGTTCTAAGTTGACTTCGACGTTTTACACTCTGAATGTTCTGTTGATGTGCTCTCTAATTAGACTTCTTTTACGTATTAAAGTTAGCAAATGACTGGATGACTTTGGGCTGGGGTTCTGTGTTCACTCATGCTAAACTGGACTGTACTCCACACGTGTCATGTACTGGAACACTGTTCAGAAATAAACATGTGCTCATGGATAGCTGAGTGAGTGACACAGAAGAAAGCAGTGTGACAAAGAAAAGTGAAGAAAATAAAGTTAAATCTTACCATGAATTTGTCTTTCTCTTGAACTGGCCTAAGTTTCTGAATGTGTATGTTCAACTGGTCATCAGATATTTTTGAAGCATCAAATATTCCCATTCAAATTTGAAATTTAAAGACAAGGCAAATAATTACAAGGCAAATATTACAAATGCAAAATAGTTTTGCATTGTGTAACAGGAGACCACCTCACAGGATTCAGCAGCCAAGGACCCACCCAGAAGCCTCTGACTCGAGCGGATTTTACATCGAATTATTTAGAAAGATGTCAGGGATGTGACAAAGGAACAAAATCTCCTGGATGCAGTGAACGTCACTTCAATATAACCTGTGATGTGGGAACCTTGCAAGACTAGGGCCAGAATACCAGGATCCTTGGAACAGTGGGGCTGTGACAAGACAGAACACCTCACACCTGTCACATCCTTATTTAGCAGCTAGCTACCTGTTTGGCCACATGCTGACATTAAAAGAGGCCCAGATAATTTCTGTTTCTCTGCTGAATTTTTTCTGGAAATTTTCTCCTCATTTCTGAGTCTTTGACTACAGCAGGTACTACAAAGAATGGGCCCAACAAGCACTATACGGTGTGAAACTTCTCAGCACTAACAAAATATCTGTTTTAAATACTGTTCACAGAAATCAGCTATGCTCATACATGAATAATTAAGATGGTGTTAATTTCGAGAAGTTTTAAATAAATGCAGTACCTACCTGCATAGCAATCCTCTTCAACAATGCATGCTTCTGGACCTCTGCAATGTCGCCAACGGCCAAACCAATCTACAATACAACACAGCACTGAGTCATCACCAGTTTAGTGACACCTAAAAATGGACTAAGATCTCTTTGGCTGCAGTGGGGGAGTGAGCATGTAACTGCCTAGTAGTGACCCCAACAGGGCTAACACCTCTTGCAGCACACCGTAAAGCCTATACACCTTGGTCACAATGGTAGCCACATGGGTTCACTGATTTTAAGTGTTATCATAAAACACTCGGACACCCATCTGAAATTCATTTTAATTTAAAATAAAAATTTGTTATTTTTGGAGAGGACGGGGTGCTAGAGTATCAAATGCCACTGGGGTAACCACGCAACACGGTTGCAAACTCCAGGAGCTGGGCCTCTCTAAGGTAAACAAGAGTGACTTGACAAATGGAAAAGTTAAATGGCAAACCGAGGTGATGCAGAAATATATGTCTTACATAGGTTTGGCAGGAAGAGGTACACTTCAAGGATGGGTGTGGCTTTGGTAACAAACAAAAACAAACAGGAACTGCGTCTAGAAATCCGTGGCTTCGTAGAATTAGGTGAAGGGAACCTGTCAGCTTAGTTCTCTACTCAATCCCAATTAAATCCACTTACTTACATGAGCTGACATGTATCTGTTAGACAATCAGTACCCGCCTATGCTAAACCAGCCTCCTGGATGTTGATGTTCTCAGAAAGTCAAGTAAACTGCATAAGGGAAGGGCTCAGTCTGTCCAGGTCACCACTGTATGCCCAGTGCTTAGAACCACAGCGGGGACAGAGCAGGAACACAAGACAGCTACTGAGTGAATGAGCAGCGAGAGTATACTCCAGAGTGTGCAGACTAGCACTGGAACCACATGTAGTCAGCAAGTGGGCTTTATTTGGCAGGATAATGTTTTTTTATTTTTAATTTGGAAGCCTTTCAGTGGGCATTCTCTCTAGTTTATATCAACCTCCATCAAAACCCAGCTGTCTCATACTGAAGATACTTGCCTAGGATCTGAAGACGTCTGATCTTGTGAGTCAGAGAGTAGATAACTTACTATTTAATTATAGCTAACATTTGTCTAATGCTTATCATGTGCCAAGCATCATTTCAAGTGCTTTGTATTAGCTCATTTTCTCTGCATAAGCTAGAAAGTAGGTTTTATGACATTTTTCTGATTTGTGTCCCCAAAATATGAAAACACAAGGAAGGGGCATCTGATTCAGATCAGGGTGATGGCAGGGAGGTGTTGGTTAAGATAATCTACCTAGGAGAGATGATGCTTGAGCTGAGTGTTGGGAGCTTAGAAAGAGTTAACCCAAAGTGGGGGGCCTTCCAGGAAAAGGAGCAGCTTGAACAGAGCCCAGAAAGCCCACAGAAAAATCTGGCACACTCAGTGAACATTCACGGTACATGTCTGGGTAAATCCTGCCAACAGCGGGGAGCTGAGTGAGATCTGGGTAAGAATCAGATCATGAGAACCCTTGTGTGGCATGCTAATGGATTTAAACTGAATTGAAGAGTCCTGGGGATTAAAAAAGATAAAAAATGATGAAAAAAGAAATTTCAGCTTTTCCTTAGAACATCTATGTGATGACAATTGGCAGGAAGGATTAGACAGAGAAGTGAGACAAGAGAGCCTCTTCGGGCTACTGCAACTTTATGGAGGAGGAACCATAAGGATGTAAGCCAACTGGAAGTAGGCATTTGAGGCAAGTATTTACTGGGAGAAGAGAGGGAAGGGCAGAGCTGAATCTAGAGTATCTTCCAGTGATCTGAGTCAGATAACCAGGAAGGTTCTACTGAGAGGAACAGAAGGGCTTGAAGGAAAGAAAACATTGACAGTCTTGGCTCTGTTGGGTTTAATTTTCTTCTGGGATGTGCAGGTAGAGATGGCACCCATGTGTGTACTACTGCTAGGCCAAATCCTCTTCTAGATGATTATCTTCTAAAACATAAGTGATTCTAAGGGAAGAACGTGGGCTTTATGTCATTCTTTATTATTCTTAGTGCTATCCTTTATTTTTCTAGGTCAACAACATAAAACACTGGAGTTGCATCAAGTAAGTGAATCAAAATATTAAGTAGTTGATATTTTCTTTTCTTTCCAGAAACACCATAGAGCACAATCTCTGGTGTATAGTCAGACTCAGTAAGTGTACCGAATGTATGCATAAATGGATAAGGGAAAAAATGCACTGCAACGTCAGCTCAGGCATTTCATGGACCTGGGATGTACTTCTGCCTGCACTGGCTAAGACACCCATGGCTGGAGCAGGTTCTCTGTGAAGGGCACATCTGTGTCTGTTGAGGACGTTCAGCCTGTAACTGGTTTAGAAATGGCACCTGAATGCCACAGATGCCCTCATGCCTGAGACTCTCTTCCCCACTTGAATCTCTGATCAATGAGAAATTTAAAGGCAGAGATGAGGTTTTAATCCTTCATTCCACCAAGATCTCTGCGATGCTCTGACCTCCCACCCAAACCCAGACCAGCACAAACACCATTCATCTTTATTTCCTTATTCTGCTTTGTAGTTCCTCATAGCATTTTTTCATCCCCATGACGTTATATCACGTATTTATCTACTATTTAACTTCATGACTAGCTTATAATGTAAGGGCTGGGTATTGGTCTATTCACCACTGTTTCCCAGCACCTGGATCACTGTCTAGATTCTTCATAAGTATCTGCCAAGTGAATGCATCTTGGCTGGCATCCTCTGGGCCTCATGCTGTGCCTGGCACACCCAGGCACTAAATGAATGTTGAATGAATCGATTTTATAATAGTCCCTTTTTCCTTTCATGAAGGGAATTAAAGGAGGCAAAGAATAATGGTCATTGCTAAATGCCCCCACATGATCAACAGGAAATATAAGGAAAAATTACTTACAAGTAAATTCATGAGCACAATTGGAACAAACATGGTAAAGGCAATAATCTGTATAAAGGACAGAACTGGATATGCCAATTCGTTTCTCAAAAACGGTTCTAAGAAGGCATCACGGTAATTAATGTCTCCTAGCATCATGCTGAAGGTCTGGATTATAGAAAGCAATGGAGTGCTGAAAGCATCCTGAGAAAAGATGGTAAAAGTGAAATGCAAAATGCATATAAGGAAAAAACACTTCCCGAAGAGTAAAATAAAAATCATATTTAGAATATGTTTTTAAGTCACAGGACTATAACTACTGAAAGTGATAAGAACTACTAATAAGCTGACAATAAAGTCATCAAAAAGATCTTTTCTGCATCTATAACAAATCATCATGCATTACATATAAACTTTTTTAAAATGTTTTAGATAAATTTTTCTTTATTTAAATTTAGATCACAAGTAGGCAGAGAGAGAGAGGGGGATCACAATTAGGCAGAGAGAGAGGGGGAAGCAGGCTCGCCTCCGAGCAGAGAGCCTGATGCATAGCTCGATTCCAGGACCCTGAGACCATGACCCGAGCCAAAGACAGAGGCTTTAACCTACTGAGCCACCCAGGCACCCTTATATAAACATTTTGACAGTGGGAAAAAGTCATTGAGTTAGATGACATTTTTTCCTGTGGTAAAAATCATTTGAAGGCAATTTTATCAGATTAAAAAAAAACTATTACATTACTATTAATGTTCTAGGCTGTTCAGATTTAAGTATAAATATATATTCGTAACATTCGCATCAACAAAATCAACTAAGGTAGCTGCCTCACCTGCAAGCTCAGGAGGACGTAAAAGCTGAGACCAAAAGCCAGAAGAAGGAAGACAAACACGACCGTAGACCTTAACAAAGTTTTCACAATTACCTCCAACATAACAATGAAAATTCCACAATTTTCAAATCTAAGAAAATGTAAAAATTAAAGTATGTATTTACTTTTCTGGTCAAATTGTATTTCACTCAGCGTCAATATTTATCATGCATTAGTAACTGCATTCCACAGATGAGTAATGGAGACCAGTTACTTTCAAAAAGGAGACATGAGAAATCAAGCATAGTTGTCTCATTTTCAAACTGTCAAAGGGTTTTATTTTTCCTTCTTGTTCATGTTTATCTTTGTTTTACTACTTGACCACTAGGAATCACTTCAAACAAAGCAGGAGAGAAAAATCTCCTCAGGATCATAGGAAGTGCTAGCAAAGCCTGATAAAGGGATCCTAGAGCTGAGTTAGGAGATGCATCCAGTGGGGACTCTAAATGAGCTCACACACCTGAAGGGCGCACCCACATGATTTACAGGACCTCCTGACCTCCTGAGGTTTCCTTTCTCTCCTACAAACCAAAATTGTGAAATGTTTAGAGAGAGGATGGATGTGTCCTCTATCCACCAACCTGGACATTTCCTTTGGCAAAGACAACTTGTTAAAGGGGGAGTCATGAAACTTTAAAGATGAAAGGGACTTTAGAGGCCTCAGAAACTAAGTTCCCAAAGCTGTCCAAGAACTCGCTAAGGTCACTGATAATAGCAAAGCCAAGGGAGTGGCAGCACCCAGACTTGCCTTGAAGCCTCTTGACTTTCAGACCACTGTTCGTCCCACCATACCTTGTCCTTTCCAAGGGGCTGGGCTCAGCCCCACTGCCTTGTGCTTGTGAACAGTGATGCAGATGATAGAGTAGGAAAAGCATGGTCCCTGGGGTTAGAAAGGTGTAGGCAAAATGTCCTCTTACTGGCTGAGATCCTGGGAAAGTTACTTAACTCACACCTTCATTTTCTTCTTTTATATACTGTGAGTAATAACATTTACCCTCTGTTATTGTAAAGATTATATGAAATAACACTATCCGGAGGTAAGGGAGCTTAGTCCTTTTCCCCTCTCTGTAATTAGTTTTCTAACTTTTTTTTTCTTGTATATCATTATTATTCCCTATACTTATCACTTCATTTTGATTGTTTTAATCTAAAGCAAATTCTTACCAAATAATATGAAGTAAAGCCAAGAATAGCTAATACTTTTATTTCCATTTACTCCCCACATTTAACCTAGATTTGTTTAGACCAGTGTTTCTCGACCCCAGGTGATTTTGCCATTCAGAAGAACTGGATAATATCTGCATACTCTTTTGTTGTCACCTAGTAGGGGTGTTGCTACTGTTTATCTAATGGGTAGAGGCCAGAGATGCTGCTAAACATTCTTCAATGCACAGGGTGGCAGTTCCCCCACCCCCCACATCAAAAAATTATCTAGCCACAAATTTCAGTAGTGCCAAGGTTAAGCAATCTTGGTCTACACTCTGAGCTCCAAACCTTCCTCACTTTTTCCTTAATAGTATATAAAAGGTATCTTCATAGTCTAAAAACAATTGGAAAAGGAATAAGACAATTATAAATCTATGGTACTTCAAATAGTTGTTCCTTTAATGTTAAAAATACCTAAGGGATACAGAAAGCATTCAGGCTGGCTTTACCTCTGAAGATACAGTAAGAAGTTCATCCAGTAGAAGTATATAGCAATTGCCCCACACTGCCACTGCACAGAAGCTGGTATACCAACAAATAAGGGGGACACAAAAATGATGCTTGTTGTGTAGATAATCCATTCAACTGCATTGGCGTTATCCAAAATATAGTTCCTTTTCTGAGGTTGAAAAGAATTCAGAATTACCACATGTAGAGTCCAAGTATCTTAGAGTCCTGGCATCTTACACTCACACACACACACGTTGACCAGCAGCAACATTTTTGTGACACTGCAGTTGGGAGAGGTGTAGGACCAAGGACCCTGCTCCTGCCACCCTTGACTGAACTCAGAGCCCAGGTATGGACCAGTACTGGAGATGGCCCAGCCTCTTCTGTTGACCTGGCACGCTTTGGAAATCTGATACCTAAGGAAATTCAACAAGTTTCTGACTTTCTCTGTAGAGTTCATTCCTTCTTAAGGAAATTCCTTGGTAGCTGCAAGTTGGTTTAGATAATTCTTTTCTCCCTATGTAAGGACATATATGTGGATTTCTCAGGATATAAATAAACTGAAGCTGCTTCTAAGGGGATTTGAGGCCTGTGCTAAGACTTAATGACCACGACAATTTGAAGTCGTGTCCTACTCTTAAAGATTTCATGTTTTGGACATCGAATTTCCTGTAGAGGTAATGATTTTACTATCAATAAAAAAAGGTGGAGACCAACTCTGTTACAGAAATCATGTAGCTTGATAGTTTACTTTAAACTATAATCTGTAAAAAATGAAAATTATGACAAGATTAAATAATGTGCCCACAATAATTAAAGTTACAATGAAACAATATAGTCTAATTCTCCAAATTGTGACAATTTACTACAACTATAGATAGATATACACACACACCTACATACACATACATATACACATATATATGTTTTTGCAATGTATAGTGTATCAAACAAATGTGAAGCACTGTAACTATCATTAACATATAACAAGGTAAATTTTCACATAAAATGAGGTATCGTATAAAAGAGACACATCTTATAAAAAGATGCACAAAAAAACCCAAAATGAATGAAAGACTTTAAACCTCCACACTGAGAAATAAAAGACTGATACCATTTATTAGTCAAAGTAAGGACCTGTAGATAATTTACATAGTTCTTGAGTCTGATCTGAATTTGGTTCACCCATTTAAAAAAAAGGTATGAAGCAAAAATTATGCTATAAAGAGCTCCAAATTTTATTATAACTTGAAAGTTTATCCAATAAAGAAAAGCATTCTTTTTTTAAAATTTTATTTATTTATTTGACAGCACAAGCATGCAGAGCAGCAAGCAGAGGGAGAGGGAGAAGCAGGCTCCCTCCTGAGCAAGGAGCCCAACACGGGGCTGGATCGCAGTACCCTGGCCTCAATCCCAGGGCCCTGGGATCATGACCTGAGCCAAAGGCAGTCACCTAATCAACTGAGCCACCCAGATGCCCCTGAAAAGCATTCTTATTAAGAAAGGAATTCAAGGGGCGCCTGGGTGGCTCAGTGGGTTAAAGCCTCTAATTTGGCTCAGGTCATGACCCCAGGGTGCTGGGATTGAGCCCCACATCGGCTCTCTGCTCAGCAGGGATCCTGCTTCCCCCTCTCTCTCTGCCTGCCTCTCTGCCTACTTGTGATCTCTCTCTGTCAAATAAATAAATAAAATCTTAAAGAAAAAAAAAAAGAATTCTTTAAAAAAAAAAAAAAAGAAAGGAATTCAAAGAAAAACCCAGTTGAAATAGAGTCATGGACTAAGTAAGTTCTTTATAAATGCTACATTCAAAAATATCAAATTCAAAATCTGTGATGTCAGCAAAATATCTAACTGATATGAGAGAAAATACAGAGAAGGCATTCATAAGTTCATTTGTAGCCAAGCAGACCCATATGGACTAACTAGTACAACTAGAACATCTTTACTTCAATTCTGTCAAATAGACACCATTTGATGCAGGAGTCTTATCTAAAATCATGTGATTTCTACAGTTTGAAAAGTTTATGCTTGGTATTTCTAATCTACACATTTGTCAAGATAAGCAATTTTATTCTGACATACATTGCTCCAACAATAGTTTAAAAAATAATAGTTTAGCAATTTATGTTCTGTGTATTAAAATACTTGCAGAAGATATGGACAGACACTTCTCCAATAAAGACATACAAATGGCTATCAGACACATGAAAAAATGTTCATCATCACTAGCCATCAGGGAGATTCAAATTAAAACTACATTGAGATATCACCTTACACCAGTTAGAATGGCCAAAATTAGCAAGACAGGAAACAACATTTGTTGGAGAGGATGTGGAGAAAGGGGAACCCTCTTACACCGTTGGTGAGAATGCAAGTTGGTGCAGCCTCTTTGGAGAATAGTGTGGAGATTCCTCAAGAAATTAAAAATAGAACTTCCCTATGACCCTGCCATTGCACTCCTGGGTATTTACTCCAAAGATACAGATGTAGTGAAAAGAAGAGCCATCTGTACCCCAATGTTTATAGCAGCAATGGCCACGGTCGCCAAACTGTGGAAAGAACCAAGATGCTCTTCAAGGGATGAATGGATAAGGAAGACGTGGTCCATATACACTATGGAGTATTATGCCTCCATCAGAAAGGATGAATACCCAACTTTTGTAGCAACATGAACGGGACTGGAAGAGATTCTGCTGAGTGAAATAAGTCAAGCAGAGAGAGTCAATTATCATATGGTTTCACTTATTTGTGGAGCATAACAAAAAGCATGGAGGACATGGGGAATTACAGAGAAGGGGGTTGGGATAAATTGGAAGGGAGGTGAATCATGAGAGACTATGGACTCTTAAAAACAATCTGAGGGTTTTGAAGGGGTGGGGAGTGGGAGGTTGGGGTACCAGGTGGTGGGTATTATAGAGGGCACGGATTGCATGGAGCACTGGGTGTGGTGAAAAAATAATGATACTTTTATGCTGAAAATAAATAAATGAAAAATAAAATAAAATATTTGCAACTTTAGAGATATAAAATGTATTGTGTACCTGTTGGAAAATTTGGACCACTTCTTTGCAATATCCAAATATACTTGACAAAAAAACTAAAATCATGCAAACTTTTATAAAATATGAATTCTGAAACAGAAAAGTACAAAAGTTATGAAGGATATCAAGTAAAACAACACTTAAGCATCTTCATAATTTCTACTACTAAATATTTGTTTTTCTTCTGCTTTATTCATACACATTGTTCATATTTGCTCTAAACAAAAAATTACTGATACAAATATAAAGATAACTCATCCTCATTTCGTAATGTCCTTTTTAAGAGAGATTCAAAAATCACCAAACAAATTCTAAAAGAATACTAATCTGTAGACCTATGTAAAAAAATTTTTTTTACTATGGTAAAATACACATAAACATAAAATTTATCATTTTCAAATTTCATATTTTACAGGTACATTTATATTTCAAAATGTGTAATTCTGTGACATTAAGGCAACCACCACCATCCATCAGCATTTAGCTCCGTAACATTTCACCACCTTCAAACACAAACTGTATCCACTAAGAACCACTTCCTCTCCCTCAAAATCCCTGACAGCCACACATCTACATTCGTAGACCTATTTTAAAGTTTTATACTTCAGCATTAAAGTTAGCATCTCATACATGTCAATTCTTTTTAATTTACAAATTCATTTATTGATCTATTTATTTATAGTCCCTCTCATTCCACAAAAGATTTTAGTAGAAACTGTTCATATATTAATTCTACAGTCTATTTTTAATAAAATCTTGATAGTTCAGATTTATTATGAGGTTAGTATTTCTAAGAAAAAACAACACTTTTGATAATATTTTATTTTAAAAAGTTGAAATATGAAGACCAATCAAAAATACCTTAGTGTCTAATATTTCTGAATGATCATGAGTTTCATTGATGATTCCAGTTGAGTTGAAAGCCATACCTGGCTTTATACTGGTAACAAGAAATGTCATAGGTAGGAGACCAATACAGTAAGATCCTAAGTTCATAACATGGGCTCTAAACCCATAAGCCAGCCTACAAAAATTAAAAAAAACACACAATTTTAACAAAAATATATAAGATAACCCATGGAAGAAGTAGTTATAATCCCTCTCAGAAATCTATTTGGTAAATTCATTGAACTTCACAAACAAGGTCTTCAAATTCACCATTTTTCATTTTCAGAAAAGGAATCTCAATCTCAACTTCCCAGAAAATCCTGAGTTATTTAAAATCTCTCACCAATTAATGGAAAAACAGAGACTTTAGCTCATATTTTCTGACTTCCACACTGATTGCTCTTCTCAGGTACCCCTCTCACTTCACTGTCCATTAAAATGCAAGGCTCAGGAGTGCTTCTTTATGTCTTCTATAAGGATTTCCACCCCTGAAATGTCTCATTTAATGTCAAAGATAAACATTTTTTAATAATTTTTATTTTTTTTTAAATAAACATATAATGTATTATTAGCCCCAGGGGTACAGGTCTGTGAATCACCAGGTTTACAGACTTCACAGCACTCACCATAACACATACCCTCCCCAATGTATATAACCTCACCACCCTCTCCCTACCCCCTTTCCACCAGCAGCCCTCAGTTTGTTTTGTGACATTAAGAGTCTCTTATGGCTTGTCTCCCTCCCAATCCCATCTTGTTTCATTTATTCTTTTCCTACCCCCTAAACCCCCACGTTGCATCTCTACTTCCTCATATCAGGGAGACCATATGATAGTTGTCTTTCTCTGACTGACTTATTTCACTGAGCATAATACCCTCTACTTCCATTCACGTCATCGCAAATGGCAAAATTTCTTTCTTTTGATGGCTGCATAGTATTCCATTGTGTATGTATGTATATATATATACACCACACCACCTCTTCTTTATCTGTTTATGGACATCTAGGTTCTTTCCATAGTTTGGCTATTGTGAACATTGCTGCTATAAACATTTGGGTGCATGTGCCCCTTCAGATCACTATGTTTGTATCTTTAGGGTAAATACCCAGTAGTGCAATTGCTGGGTCATAATGTAGCTCTATTTTAAACTTTTTGAGGAACCTCCATGCTGTTTTACAGAGTGGTTGCACCAGCTTGCATTCCTACCAACAGTAGGAGAGTTCCGTTTCTCTGCATCCTCGCCAGGATCTGTCATTTCCTGACTGAATTTTAGCCATTCTGACTGGTATGAGGTGGTATCTCAGTGTGGTTTTGATTTGTATTTCCCCGATGCTGAGTGATGTGAAGCACTTTTTCATGTGTCTGATGGTCATCTGGATGTCTTCCTTGCAGAAATGTCTGTCCATGTCCTCTGCCCATTCCTTGATTAGATTCTTTGTTCTTTGGATGTTGAATTTGATAAGCTCTTTATAGATTTTGGGTACTAGCCCTTTATCTGATATGTCGTTTGCAAATATCTTCTCCCATTCTGTCGGTTGTCTTTTGGTTTTGTTAACTATTTCCTTTGCTGTGCAAAAGCTTTTGATCTTGATGAAATCCCAATATTTCATTTTGGCCTTTGCTTCCCTTGCCTTTGGTGATGTTCATAGGAAGAAGTTGCTGCAGCTGAGGTCGAAGAGGTTGCTGCCTGTGTTCTCAAGAATTCTGATGGATTCCTTTCTCACATTGAGGTCCTTCATCCATTTTGAGTCTATTTTCATATGTGGTATAAGGAAATGGTCCAGTATTATTTTTCTGCATGTGGCTGTCCAACTTTCCCAACACCATTTATTGAAAAGGCTGTCTTTTTTCCACTGGACATTCTTTCCTGCTTTGTGGAAGATTAGTTGACCATAGAGTTGAGGATCTATTTATGGGCTCTCTATTCTGTTCCATTGATCTGTGTGTCTGTTTTTGTGCCAGTACCATACTGTCTTGATGATGACAGCTTTGTAATAGAGCTTGAAGTCTGGAATTGTGATGCCACCAACTTTGGCTTTCCTTTTCAATATTCCTTTGGCTATTTGGGGTCTCTTCTGGTTCCATATAAATTTTAGGGTTATTTGTTCCATTTCTTTGAAAAATGGATGGTATTTTGATAGGGATTGCATTAAGTGTGTAGATTGCTTTAGGTAGCATAGACATTTTCACAATATTTGTTCTTCCAATCCATGAGCATGGAACATTTTTCCATTTGTGTCTTCCTCAATTTCTTTCATGAGCACTTTATAGTTTTCTGAGTATAGATTCTTTGCCTCTTTGGTTAGGTTTATTCCTAGGTATCTTATGGTTTGGGTGCACTTGTAAATGAGATCAACATCTTAATTTCTCTTTCTTCTGTCTTGCTGTTGGTGTATAGAAATGAAACTTATTTCTGAGCATTGATTTTATATCCTGACACTTTACTGAATTCCTGTATGAATTCTAGCAGATTTGGAGTGGAGTCTTTTGGGTTTTCCACATATAGTATCACATCATCTGCAAAGAGCGATAGTTTGACTTCTTCTTTGCCAATTTGGATGCCTTTAATTTATTTTTGTTGTCTGATTGCTGAGGCTAGGACTTCTAGTACTATTTTGAATAGCAGTGGTGATAATGGACATCCATGCCATGTTCCTGACCTTAGTGGAAAAGCTCTCTGTTTTTCTCCATTAAGAATAATATTTACGGTGGGTTTTTCATAGATCCTTTTGATAATATTGTGGTATGTGCCCTCTATCCCTACTCTTTGAAGAGTTTTGATCAGGAAGGGATGCTGTACTTTCTCAAATGCTTTTTCAGCATCTACTGAGAGTATCATATGTTTCTTGTTCTTTCTTTTATTAATGTATTGTATCATACTGATTGATCTGCGGATGTTGAACCAACCTTGCAGCCCTGGAATAAATCCAACTTGGTCGTGCTGAATAATCCTTTTAATGTACTGTTGGAGCCTACTGGTTAGTATTTTGGTGAGAATTTTTGCATCTGTGTTCATTAAGGATATTGGTCTGTAATTCTTTTTTGATGGGATCCTTGTCTGGTTTTGGGATCAAGGTAATGTTGGCCTCATAAAATGAGTTTGGAAGTTTTCCTTTCATTTATATTTTTTGGAACAGTTTCAGGGGAATAGGAAATAATTCTTCTGTAAATGTTTGGTAGAATTCCCCTGGGAAGCTGTCTGGCCCTGGGCTCTTTTAGTTGGGAGATTTTTGATGACTGCTTCAATCTCCTTACTGGTTATTGGTCTGTTCAGATTTTCTATTTCTTCCTGGTTCAGTTGTGATAGTTTATATGTTTCTAGGAATGCATCCATTTCTTCCAGATTATCAAATTTGTTGATGTAGAGTTGCTCATAATATGTTCTTATAATTGTTTGTATTTCTTTGGTGTTGATTGTGATCTCTCCTCTTTCATTCATGATTTTATTAATTTGGGTCCTTTCTCTTTTCTTTTTGATAAGTCTGGTCAGGAGTTTATAAATCTTATTAATTCTTTCAAAGAATCAGATCCTAGGTTCATTGATTTGTTCTATTTTTTGTTTGTTTGTTTGTTTCTATGTCATTGATCTCTGCTCTGATCTTTATTATTTCTCTTCTCCTGCTGGGTTTAGGCTTTCTTTGTTGTTCTTTCTCCAGCTCCTTTAGGTGTAGAGTTAGGTTGTGTATTTGAGATCTTTCTTGTTTCTTGAGAAAGGCTTCTACCGCTATATATTTTCCTCTCAGGACTGCCTTTGCTGTGTCCCACAGATTTTGAACTGTTGTGTTTTCATTATCATTGTTTTCCATGAATTTTTTCAATTCTTCCTTAATTTCCTGATTGACCCATTCATTCTTTAGAAGGATGCTGTTTAGTCTCCATGTATTTGGGTTCTTTCCAATTTCCTCTTGTGATTGAATTCTAGCTTTAGAGCATTGTGGGATAAAAATATGCAGGGAATGATCCCAATCTTTTGATACTGGTTGATACCTGATTTATGTCCCAGGATGTGATCTATTCTGGAGAATGTTCCATGTGCACTAGAGAATAATGTGTATTCTGTTGCTTTGGGATGGAATGTTCTGAATATATCTGTGATGTCCATCTGGTCCAGTGTGTCATTTAAGGCCTTTATTTTCTTGTTGATCTTTTGCTTGGATGATCTGTCCATTTCAGTGAGGGGAGTGTTAACGTCCCCTACTATTATTGTATTATTGTCAATGCATTTCTTTGATTTTGTTATTAATTGGTTTATATAGTTGCCTGCTCCCATGTTGGGGGCATAGATATTTAAAATGGTTAGATCTTCTTGTTGGACAGACCCTTTAAGTATGATATAGTGTCCTTCCTCAGCTCTCATTATACTATATGGCATAAAATCTAATTGATCTGATATAAGGATTGCCACCCCAGCTTTCTTTTGATGTCCATTAGCATGGTAAATTGTTTTCCACCCCCTCACTTTAAATCTGGAGGTGTCTTTGGGTCTAAAATGAGTTTCTTGTAGACAGCATATTGATGGGTTTTGCTTTTTTATCCATTCTGATACCCTGTGTCTTTTGATTGGGGCATTTAGTCCATTTACATTCAGGGTAACTATTGAGATATATGAATTTAGTGCCATTGTATTGCCTGCAAGGTGACTTTTACTGTATAATGTCTCTATTCCTTACTGATCTACTACTTTTAGAGTCTCTATTAGCTTAGAGGACCCCTTTCAATATTTCCTGTAGAGCTGGTTTGGTGTTGGCATATTCTTTCAGTTTTTTTTTTGTCCTGGAAGCTTTTTATCTCTTCTTCTATTTTCAGTGATAGCCTAGCTGGATATAGTATTCTTGGTTGAGTGTTTTTCTCATTTAGTGCTCTGAATATATCATGCCAGTTCTTTCTGGCCTGCCAGGTCTCTGTGGATAAGTCCACTGACAATCTAATATTTTTACTGTTGTATGTTACAGACTTCTTGTCCCAGGCTGCTTTCAGGATTTCCTCTTTGTCGCAAAGACTTGTAAATTTTACTATTAGATGACAGGGTATGGACCTATTCTTATTGATTTTGAGGGGGATTCTCCGCACCTCCTAAATTTTGATGCTTGCTCTCTCTGCCATATTAGGGAAATTCTCTACAATAATTCTCTCCAATATACCTTTTGCTCCCCTCTCTCTTTCTTCTTCTTCTGGAATCCAATTATTCTAACGTTGTTTCATCTTATGGTATCACTTATCTCTTGAATTCTCCTCTCATGGTCCAGTAGTTGTTTGTCTCTCTTTTGCTCAGCTTCTTTATTCTCTGTCATTTGGTCTTATATATCGCTAATTCCTTCTTCTGCCTCATTTATCCTAGCAGTAAGAGCCTCCATTTTTTATTATACCTCATTAATGGCTCTTTTGATTTCAACTTGGTTAGATTTTAGTTCTTTTATTTCTCCAGAAAGGGCTTTTATTTCTCTGGACAGTTTCTCTAATATCTTCCATGCCTTTTTCGAGCCTGGCTAGCACTTTGAGAATCGTCATTCTGAACTCTAGATCTGACATATTATCAATGTCCATATTGATTTGATCCCTAGCCTTCGGCACTGCCTCTTGTTCTTTCTTTTGTGGTGAGTTTTTCTGCGTGTCATTTTATCCAGATAAGAATATATGAAGGAGAGAATAAAATACTAAAATGGTGGTAAAGACTCTAAGAAAACGTGCTTTAAACAAATCAGAAAAGACCCCAAATTGTGGGGGTGGGGAGCAAGGGGGTAAAAAAAGAAGTTCAGGAAAAAAATTACAAAAAGAAACCAAATAAAGAAAACAAATATATATATATATATATATGTTGGACTGGTGTATAGAGCAGAGTTACCCACTTAATTTGGGGAGTATTTTGGTTTCTTAGAAGAAACTACCTCCCCAAATTTTAAAGAATGAAAAACATATATAAGGGTAAACACAATGAAGGGATGGAATATGACTATAAAGATAATTTTTTTTTTTTAACTTCTAAAAAAGGTGTTGATAAGTTGGTTGGGAGAATAAAGAATAAAAAAGTGGACAGAATTTGCTCGGGCTGGAGACTAGAACAAGCCTGGTGTTAGATTTAGTGTGTATTTTGATCTATTAGAAGAAGCTGTACCCCAAATTTTTTAGAAGAAAAAACCCTATCTGTATACAAAAAATAAAGTTAGTACAACGAAGGATAACATGATTATAATAATGAAGCTTCAAAAAATTTTTTTTATGAAAGGTATTAAGATAAACTAGTTAAAAAACGTTAAAAGAAGAAAGGGTAAAAGTTAAAAAAAATTTAGCAGCAGCAAAAAAAAAAATTAAAAATTAACTTTGCAAGACTAAAGATTTATGGGGAGAAAGCCATGAATTCCATGCTTTGCTTCCTCCTCCTCTGGAATTCCACTGTTCTCCTTGGTAAGTGAACTTGGTCTTGGCTGGATTTCTTGTTGATCTTCTGTGGGAGTGGCCTGTTGTAGTGATTCTCAAGTGTCTTTGCCCCAGGCACAATTGCACTGCTCTTACCAGCGGCCGGGCTAAGTAATCTGCTCGGGTTTGCCTTCGGGAGCTTTTGTTCCCTAAGTGCTTTCAGTAGAGTTCCGGAGGACGGGAATGACAATGGCGGCCTCCCAGTCTTCGGCCCGGAGGAGCCAAGAGCTCGGGCCCCACTCCTCAGTGTGCCCTCAGAGAAAAGCGCTCAAGCACTCCTGTCTCCCTGGCCTCTGGCTGTGCTCCAAGCTCATATAGCCTGTGACCAAGATTTTCTGTCTCTGGCACACAGTTCTGCCTAGAGTCTCCAAACCCCGCAGATCCCTGAGTTCTTCCAGGGGGGGTCTCCCCAAATTTTGTGGGGACCCTACTCACAGAGCAGTGGCCTGTGCCATGGATTGTGGCTCAAGGTAACCCCGACCTGAGAGCTCACTCCTCCGCTCTGTCTCTGTAGCTGGCTTCCCTGTTCTAATACCTGCAAGCTCTGCAACAATACTCAGACACCCCCGATCCTTCTATGACCCCACAGGACCTGAGACCAGTCTGTCCCCATGGGGGCTTCACCACGGGATGACCTCTGCAGCGATGTCCCTCAGTGGAGCACACTTTTTAAAGTTCTGATTTTGTGCTCCATTGCTCTGCTGCTTGCCCGGATCTTCCTGTCACTTTGGATTCACTTCTCTGCTGGTCCTACCTTTCAGAAAGTGGTTGATTTTCTGTTTCTAGAATTCTTGGTTTTCTTCTCTTCGATCTCCTGTTGGATTTGTAGGTATTCGGAATGGTTTGATAAACTATCTAGCTAATCTCCTGCTATTTGATGTTGTCTCAGCCTGCTACTTCTCCGCCATCTTGATTCCTCTCCCAAACAACATTTTTAATACCAAAATTTGCCTTCAACACATTTCTTTTTCAAAGTATAAAGCATTAAGATAATAAAATCTAAACAATTAATAAGAAGATTTTAAACAAACAATGGGGCATTTTTAGAAAGAAATACTACTTACTACCTACCATTTCATAAGTAAGTATTCTTTACATACAGGATGGTTGAGAAGTTCTATGCGGTTATGTTGTACCATTACCTGAGAAATAAGAAAAGATCAGTCAAAATAAATCCTATTAAACTATTAACACAAGTTAAGCTTTTTCTTTGTTTTATAATTTTATTTTAATATTATAAAAGTAACACTTTTTATATGAAAGTCTGAAATATCAAAATTATAGCAAGAATGTATATTTTGAAAAACAAGCTAGAGAGAACCATTTTGTACATGTGGTTATTTGATTCAGTTTGTCTCTTTCAATTTCTCATTAGTTGAGATAGACTAAGCATTTTAATCTCATACAAAATTACAACTGGAAAGGATATTAAAGATAAAGAAGGAAGCTCTACACCCTGTTTCTTTCCTTGAAGAAACTCAGGATTATCTTTCTAGAAGAATTTTTTTTTAAGATTTTATTTATTTGTCAGAGAGAGAGAGGGAGAGAGAGTAAGCACAGGCAAACAGAATGGCAGGCAGAGGCAGAGGGAGAAGCAGGCTCCCTGCCAAGCAAGGAGCCTGATGTGGGACTTGATCCCAGGATGCTGGGATCATGACCTGAGCCGAAGGCAGCTGCTTAACCAACTGAGCCACCCAAGTGTCCCTCTAGAAGAATTTTAAATAGTATAGTACACATAGTCATTAAATTAGCTTGTAGATTATTAAGTTTTCATGAATTATTGGGAACTACTAGTATCCATTTCAAATTTTTTTTTCTTAGTTGGGGTGGGGGGGAAGAAGAGGGAAAGAAAGAATCTTAAGCGGGCTCCACGTCCAGTGTGAAGCCTGATGCAGGGTCTGATCTCACATCCCTGAGATCATCACCTGAGCCCAAATCAATAGCAGACAGTTAACTGATAGAACCACCCAGGTGTCTCCAAATTAATTTTCAATTATTCAAGAAATACATAGAAGAAGTGATGTCAGCAAGATGGAACAGAAATCCTAGACCCTCCTACACCCATGGAGAGAAGAGACATCAACTTAATAGCAATACCCGGAAAACTATCTTTGTGAGAAATACAGAAACCAGTTAAGAGGTTCGGGCACCCTGAATGAGCCTGTAGCCAAGAAGAAGCACAATCAAAGACAGCAAGAAATTCATGGCATTTATCGCCACAGTCCCTCTCCCATCACGGAGTAGTGAGATTAAGAGAAAATTCCTAACTTCTAGCTTCTCCCTGAGGAGGAAAGAGAGGTGTGGAATGTTGTAACTTTGTGGGGAACTTTCCAAGGGACAGGTTTCTGTCTTGCCTGAATCTAAGCACTGACAGGTCCATCTAGACTTTCAGACTTCTGTGCACAGTACTTTCCTATGATGGATCAGCTATCCTTCCCAAAGAACCCCTCTTGGCTCAGGTTTGTCGTGTTTTAAGGCACTATTCAATCTTGCCAAAAGTCCACTAAGTGCAGTGTATTTATTCAAGCAAGCTGGGTTCATATAGATTATTCCTAGTCCATATCTTATTAAGCATATTACTTTTTAGAGCCTACAAAGATTTTATTTTCTCCTATTGTCACTCTTGTGGTGAAAACAATACACTCTGATAGAGGTATTGCCTATTCTTTAAATTACAATTTAAAAACCTCCACATACATACACAAAAATTCTCCTAAGTATAGCTGTTAAGTATAGTTACTTTTAGGTCATTTGGCTATTGAGTCTGAACTATAGTAACAACTACAAAACATAACATACTCCAGCAGAGCTAAAACTCTTTGCATAAAGCTAGTATGCGAGTCAGTTTCCACTGCCAGCCCTGTGGGCATAAAGTCCATGTGACTCTGAATCTTTCCTCTTCCAAATACTCACTAAGACTTCTAGATAACCACTTAGGTGATGGTTGATACCATGGTCTGTACCAAAGTCTTTCATGCAGAAACATTAATTCATTTAAAGTGAATGAAAATTCCCAATTGGTCTAGACCAGGGCTGTCCCATAGAACTTACTGTAATGATGGAAATGTCCTATATTTGTGCTGTTCAATAGAGAGCCCCAAGACACACAGTCTACTGAGCACTTGAAATGTGGCTACTGCAAATGAAGAAATGAACTTTCAACTTTACTTAATTTTAATTAGTTTTAAGTAGTCACATGTGGTCAGTGGTTACCTATTAGCACAGATCTAGACCCTAGACCCCATTTGGAAATCTAACCCTCAAATAGGTTTTCTTTTGCTAACACACAGTGTTAATTTGTTGCCAGTTTTTATAAGCTAGGCTGCCCTTCCCACATGGCACTAATTTGTTGATGCCAATAGCTGATCTCTTTTTAAACCATCCAGTAACCTGTTTCCTCTGTAGTTGTGTTTGAGACCCCTGATTTAGATGCAGTGGATCATATTGGCATGGTTTTTATTGTCCCATCTGCTGGAAATATAAAAGTCCTCTTTGGAATAAGAGCTGGTTTGATATTAGGTCTCTTGGGCAATTTGGGTCTATACTGTATATGCTGGGCCTGCTTTCAGATTGGGATCATTCTTCCAGAATGATCTAAGTGGTTCTGAAAGGTCAGAGTTTACCATGGACCCCAGTGGTTAGCTGACTTGGAAGCTATGACTATAAGTTATCAACCTTGAATTTTCCCATGGTTTTGCATGGAGGAAGCTCTGAAATATATATGTTTATATTTAGGTGGACAGAGGTGGGGAGCAAGTGCCATCTGTCAGCCTATATTGTCCGTGGCTTATTGGACTGTAGGTTGGGGCAGGTTAATAATATGACCGTTAGGATTAAAGTGATCAAGAATGTGGAACTTTAAGGCAGATCAAATTATAGCTACTATAGAAAATGACTACTTTCTTTCCTAAAAAATAAGGGGTTAGGACACATGAAGGACAGAGATCTAAAACTATTAACGTTAAATTCTTTCCATGCCCCTTCCTGAAACTATTGTACCAAAACATTATAGAACCCATGCAGAAACTACCTGGTTAATGAAGACACCGGACTTACATTGAGGGTTGTAAGAGGCTCATATGTAACATCCTGTGCAGGTGTTAATTTCTTGGTAAATTCTAATGGACACTGAAGATATGTGAAATTATACTCGATCTGTATAAGACAAAATTTTGAAAAAATTAACAATCTAGTTTATACCTCCAAAATAGGTCTTGACAAATCAAATATGCAAGACTATCATTCTGCTGAAAATTAAGTAGTTCAAATAAAATTGAGTCACTTTGTCTGAAGAATGTAGATTAAGTTATTTCAAAAAGTAAGTATCTTAGAGGCACCTGGGTGGCTCAGTTGGTTATGCCTCTGCCTTGGACTCAGGTCATGGTCTCAGGGTCCTGGGATCAAGCCCTGAGGCGAGGCTCCCTGCTCAGCAGGAAGTCCACTACTTCTTCACCCTCTGCCCCTCCCTGCCCCACTCATGTTCTGAAGTTCTCTCTCTCTCTCAAAGATGAATTCTCAAAAGATCACTTAGATTTTTGGAACTTCATTCTTTAGGTGGTACTACTGAAGAAAATATAAAGACTAGAAACAACCCTAAATAATGCTGTTAGAAACAATTAAAATATTGGAAGAAAACGGAGGAAAAATTCTCTCACAAGTAGATGATACAATAGTATGACAAATGAAGATAATAATTACCAACTTCTGAGATTGTGGAACTCTAGTAACATTTTAAATATTCATTAAAGAATTAGAATAAACTTTAAATTATCATGATAAAATAAACTTACATGGTAGTCTTTGCAAGACTTGTCTCCTGTGGAGGGGATTATGCAACAATCTAAAAGGACCTTTAAGAAAGAAAAAATGGCTAAGATATTAGTCAGAAGACTTACATAAGAGACAGGATTTGATTCCCCTTCTAAAATTATACCGAAGATAGTCCTTTCCCCTCCCTTCATTTCTGGTGCCTCAAAGATAAACTATAATCCATGTCATCAAGGAACAAAGTTTAAAATATAAAGTGTTTCAACTACCATTGCATGCTTCAGAAACACCACATGACTCAGAAAATGTACCACGTGGTTAAGAATGAAATTACATTTACTAAAATTTGGAGTAAAAAATATTTCATTAGTTTTGCCTAAGATTTGATGTCCTGGGCTTCCAGAGAATATATAAAGGATTCCTTTGCTCAGCATCTTATAGTGACAGTTTATTGTCTCTAATTGTGATCTCACAGCTGAGCACTAGGGTCTTTCTTTGGTCTCTGTGTCATCTTCCATATTGCTCAAGCATGGAGTACTGGATTGGTTTCTGTACCTCACTTGCTGAGCAACACTGACAAAGTATTCATCCAGAGCTGCGTGACAGCATAGCAGGGAATAAATGTTATACACAGCAATACTGACGGCCCTCTACATGCTTAAGAAAAGGAGAGAATGTTTAAGAGATTATTAGAGCCATACCTCTAGGGTGTGTAGGAACAAATATTTTTATGGGGTGTCTATTAACATAAACAATTTCAGTCACCCCCAATCTGTGTGTTGGCACTTTTCTGGCACCCCAAATTCATCATCCTGAGGGGAGAAAAAATACTGCCCAGTTTGCCCTCCTGAAATAGAGTCTGGACACAAAGCCCCAGATGACCTCACCATTGTGTCCCCCAAAACTCATGGGGCATCAGGTCAACCCCACTTGCAACTGCAGGGGAGAAATAGGGACCCAGAACCCACTGGGAGGGCACTGCTGTCCTGGCTGGTCTCAAGCACCATAGGGACTTTAAAAAGTTCAATCTCTGTTGGTGACCCAGCAGTGATACTAAGGGTCATAAAAGGCATCATAAAAAAAAAATAATAATGAAGACAAAGCTAGTCAGTAGTGCTGTGTAAAGCAAAACCAAAGAAGCAGATCTGAGACTGAGAATTTTATAACCACCAGCACAGACAAAATAAAGATAGACTGAGGTGGGGGGGCGGGGGTTGCAGATAAATGGGGGAGGGATTATGTAAATTATTCAAATGTGTCATCTGAGGCTAAACTGAAAGAACTTCAAGTTTCCCTATTTAAGGAAAAATTCACAATACTAAAATACAAGGAAATTATAGAAAACTAACTAGAAAATATACAGTAGTGTGGGGCACCTGGGTAGCTCAGTGGGTTAAGCCTCTGCCTTCGGCTCAGGTCATGATCTCAGGGTTCTGGGATCGAGTCCCACATCAGGCTCTCTGCTCAGCAGGGAGCCTGCTTCCTCCTTTCTCTCTCTGCCTGCCTCTCTTCCTACTTGTGATCTCTCTCTGTCAAATAAATAAATAAAAATCTTTTAAAAAATTTTAAAACCTTTAAAGAAAATATACAGTAGTGTAAAAAAGAAAAAACTAATAATCTACAATTGTGATAATTCTTAACATTTTAGTATAATTTCTTCAGTTCTATCCTATGTTTTCCACATGTGACTATTTCTTATATTTTTTTAACTATTTTTAGTAACATAGCAGAAAACATTATTGTATATAAATCTGTCTGTACCTATGATTATTCATTAGGACAGATTACAACAACTGGAATTACTAAGTTCCAAGACCATTTTAAATTCTGAATTTTTATGTTCCCTTTGATGAAATTTAAGCACCTGAAATGATAATTTATAGACTGGACTGGTTCCAATTTCTTATTAGGTAAGAAAAAAATGCATCTGAAGCACTTAGCACATACCACAGGCTTACTGAATAAATAAAAACAATAAGTTTGAGTAGCTGTAGTACTAACAACCACAGAAGCAGTATAAAAATAGTAGAATGTAGAATATACACCAAGCACCATTCTGAATACTTCGTATATTTTACCTCTAATTTTTAAAATCACTTTGCAACATTAGTATCAGCAACACTTTTTTAGAGGTAAAGAAAGCAGAAAATGGGGTGCCTGGGTGGCTCAGTCAGTTAAGCAACTGCCTTCAGCTCAGGTCAGGATCCAGGGCTCCTGGCTTCTGCGTCATTGCATCATTGGGCTCGGGCTCTCCGCTCTACAGGGAGTCAGCTTCTTCCTGTCTGTTTGCCTCTCTACCTGCTCCTACTCTGTCTCTCAGATAAATAAATAAAATATTTTAAAAATTAAAAAAAGCAAGCAAGCAAGCAAAAATGAATTTCAGAGAGATGAAATGACTTGCCAAAAGCAGCACAGCAAGAGGCAGAGCCAGGTCTAAATCCCAGGACCATCAGGCTCTGAACCGGGCCCTATGTCTCCTGTGTCTCAATGTCTCATTGCCTCCTCCAGGATTTGAATATATTTTTCCCTATGAATGACACTCGACATCCTTCCTCTTTTTTTGATTATTCTATATCTATCCCAATCTTCAAACCTCTACCTTCCCAAGGAGGTCTCCCTTCTAGTTCCTTAAACACTCACATCCTCCATAGTTCATGAGTGTTTGTCTTGTTGTAATCCAGCAGAGAAGCACACATTTGGAGGTCCTTAGAGACCAGGCAGGTAGTGTAAATGAATAAACTGTACCAGCCTTAAGTGCTTCTTTCCCACTGTTTCTGAAATGTTGGCTCTCCCTGAGCTGGCTTTTGTCTTTACAGTTTAGGTAGAGGCAAATACAGAGAAATCTCTCTCTACTGCTAGGAGAGCAGTTTCACCAGAATGACAACATATGGCAACAAATAGGAGGCATTAGACAGAGTATACAAAAGGAAAAGTGTTTGCAATGGGAGCAGTGTTTGCCCCATCTAAAGGAAGCAGCTGCTACTAGCCCAGCAGTTCCTTCCTCATGGGGAGGAGGCCCAGTCACCAGACCTTCTGATTTTTACAGGAAGCCAGATATCTGGATCCTTAAGTAGCCTGGTTTTAAATGTTACCAACTACTGTAGCTTTGAGACAACAACATGCATGCCCCCAGAAAAACCAGCTAGAGACTTTATTCATGCAGCAACGACAATTAGTGGTCTTTGTCCTAGATTTGGATTATTTGAATAAAAAAATCTCCTGACTATATTTTTCTAGATTCCACACAACAACTAACAGCATCCTTTAATCTGAGTAGGTCCTTATTAAATAATTGTTGGCTAACTTCCCTGGTTGATAGCCTATGGGAAACAACAAACTACTTTAAAAATGAAAATTGCTATTATTTACATTGTGATTACAACAATAATCACAATAATAAATCCTTATATATTATATTATATTATATTATATTATATTATATTATATTATGTCAAGCATCTACCCAGAAGCAGTTCTTTCTAGACAGCTTACTTTCATGCATTCAGGGAGGTATTCTACCATTTCCATGACTGGACATTTATTGCTTGGAGAATAATGACTAAAAACCTTAAGGCATTCTTCCCATCTGTAAAAAATAACAGTGGTGAAAATAATAACACAAACACAAGTCTTAATCTTTCTGTTTGATACAGCAAAGCTACCAGCTGATATTCAAGATTATAACTTTAGAAGAAATCTGAATTTGTTCTAGTGAAACCAATATGTGAATCAAGATCAATCCATTAATAGGATCTTTGTCCATTAATGGAAATTAGAAATGTGCACAGACTCCGGGATGGCAGTTATAATCACTGTTCTCGTTCTCTAAATGCCTTCTACAGAAGGTAAGCTTTTATCTTCTTCTCATCCTGAAGTCATCCTCGTCTTGTTGGGTAGAGAGATTCATAGTCATGTAAATACAATAGCAACACAGTGGGCACGTGATAGTTAACATTCAATCCATGTACATAATCATGTGTTGCTTTAAACTACAAAACATGTGTCAAGTACATTAATAAGCACGGATTCTGCCAGGAGATTGCATAGCCTGCTCCTTTCTTCAACACCATCCAGTTGGACAGAATAAGAAGATACTTATGATCACAAGAGGGAAATAAATCCCCAACAGGAAGTAAAGAAGAGACTACTTTTAAAAAGTACCCAAATTTTCTGTTAACCTTATCAGTAAAATCCATCTAGAATATCTACATAATCAGTAGAAAACTTCCAGTTTTACATTTGCAGTGACTAGTGTTTCAAAGAAGTGATCAGCAGGAGGAACTTGAGATCAAAACACAGGCTTGATCTGTCTTGAATAGGACAAGGTTCATCTCTGTGTCCGTGACTAGGTGATACTGGGCCCTTGAGCATACCTGTGATTATACAAAAAGTTTATGTATGAAAAGTAGAACAAACGACCCTCCAACTTCATCATTAAAACTTCATAGAGTATGGTTTAAAAATCCACAACCACAAAAGATCCTGTGTTAAGGGAAATTCCAGTAGATGGCCTTGTAACAGCATGGGTATGCCCTGGAGATTATTATTTTAATTTTTATTTATTTTTTAAATTTCTTTTCAGTGTTCCAGAATTCATTGTTTATGTACCACATCCAGTGCTCCATGCAAAACGTGCCCTCCACAATACCCACCACCAGCCTCACCCAACCTCTCACCCTCAGCCGCTCCAAAACTCTCAGATTGATTTTCAGAGTCCATAGTCTCTCATGGTTCGTCTCCCCCTCCAATTTCCCTCAACTCTCTTCTCTCCATCTCCCCATGTCCTCCATGTTATTTCTTATGCTCCACAAATAAGTTAAACCATATGATAATTGCCCTGGAGATTATTTTCACCAACATTCAGTTTCGACATTTCTTTTGGTAAAAGAGTGTTGGGCAGATTCATGGAGATCAGGGCAGAGTGTGGTAGACAAAGACAAAACTACACATGCCTGAACCCCATGTGTCTTACATGGGTGTTATGAAGGTGATCTATGCTCCCAGAATTTACAGATGAAAACCAAAAGCCAGAGAGGTTAAGTAACATGTCTGTTGCTACCCAAAGAGTTAATTAAAAATTTTATGTAAACAATTGCTGTGTAAGGAATGTTAACAGCTGAAAGTTATTCTTTTCCTATTTCCTCTCAGGTTGTGTATCATCCCATGTGCCCAGAGGACACTAAATGACAATGGGATAGGAAGACAGCATACCTTTTGTTCTTGATGGTCATAAGAACCACCTCCTTCCTCTTATTGTGAATTGCAACATGCAAAAAGGAGGCCTGCTGCTTGTTCAGGACGACGTCAGCATCGTAGCTCAGAAGAAGTGCAACGGCTTTCGCATGGCCTTCCCTTGCAGCAAAGTGAAGTGCAGTGTTCTTTTAGAAAAAATAGAACACAGTTGGGGTGCCTGGGTGGTTCATTTGTTAAGCATCTGCCTTCAGTTCAGGTCATGATCCCAGGGTCCTGAGATCGAGTCCTGCATCAGGCTTCCTTCTCCCTCTCCCACTCCCCATGCTTATAATCCCTCTCTCGCTCTCTCTGTCAAATAAATAAAATCTTAAAAAAAGGAAAAATAGAACAAAGAAAATCCAATAACGATGGCTGGTCATCCTCTGGCTATTTTTCTGCTTTCATTCTTGAACTGCTTAAAATAAATTATTAAAAAACTTAACTATTTAATACCAAAATTTAAAGCCAGTGTTCAGAATCAGGCTTCGCATCATGAGTTTATAGTTTGAACATTTTGTGTGTGTGTGTGTGTGTGTGTGGTAGGGAAGAGGTGCTGTGTGTGTGTATATATATGGAATTCCATACTCTCTTTGTGCAGTGGGATGATTCCAGAAGGATAAATGACAAATTTTCAGGGTAAGGATACTGGAGTGACCACAGTATACTTCCAAGAGATTTATGATCTTAGAGCAATAATTTCCAGATTTGGGGTTTTCACAGGCTTGTGAAATTAAAAAAAAAAAAAATGAGATATAGCTAGAAGGTTGCCAGTCTTTAATTTTGCCCCATAGAGACATATTTTTTTTTTTAAGATTTTATTTATTTATTTGACAGACAGAGATCACAAGTAGGCAGAGAGGCAGGCAGAGAGAGAGAGAGGAGGAAGCAGGCTCTCCGCGGAGCAGACAGCCCGATGCGGCGCTCGATCCCAGGACCCTGGGATCATGACCTGAGCCGAAGGCAGAGGCTTTACCCCACTGAGCCACCCAGGCGCCCCCCATAGAGACATTTTAAAACGCAGTGAAAACTCTCTATCATTTCATGAAAGAATGTGCACTTATTTAATACACTCCATAAAAAGAGGGAGAACTTCATAGCAGTATAAACGATAGTCCTTCAAATCCAATACACTTAGTTTTATGAAGACCTATCCCTGACTTCATTTTTCTTGGTTCACCGGGGAGTAGTGAAAATTCTTTCATCAATCTACATGGGCCTGTGGAGTCTCTGTGAGACTTAAGAGGTGTTCTCAACATGCATCCACCCCATTGGCATTCTTATTCTTTTCCCCCTGCAGAGTAAGAACCCAAAAAAGAGTACGAATGCAGCAAGGAAAGAAAGAGAGAGGCTAAGAAGGTGGCTTTCTTGTAATTTTGGAAGTTTCTCCTACGCCAAGACATTGGGCAGGTATGAGGAGCACAATACCTACCCCTTCTTCATCTAGCTGATCTGTGCACTTCAAGTTAGTGTCAAGAATGACCTTCATGGTCTGAGTGTACCCGCCTAAGGAAGCATGATGCAAAGCAGTCCAGCCATTGTGGTCACTGTGAAAGAGTTAAGAAAAGACTGTGCATTCACTTCACAGGTGAATCGTGGGAAACGATGCTACCCACTGGAAAGGTGACAACAAAAAAGCCTGTCTGAGTTCTAGCATCTAAATATTACATATTTCTAACAAATGAGCTAATTTCAAGCTTAATGGTCTTAAATAACCTTTCTAGAATGTGATTCATACACACTTTTTTAATTTAGCAGATTAACATATAAAAGCACATAAACAGGGTGCCTGGGTGGCTCAGTGGGTTAAGCCGCTGCCTTCGGCTCAGGTCATGATCTCAGGGTCCTGGGATCGAGTCCCACATCGGGCTCTCTGCTCAGCAAGGAGCCTGCTTCCCTCTCTCTCTCTCTGCCTGCCTCTCAGTGTACTTGTGATTTCTCTCTGTCAAATAAATAAATAAAAATCTTTAAAAAAATAAAGAAAAAAAAAAAAGCACATAAACATCTGGAGGTAGGTACAACTAGAGTTAGCATGTCTGTGCTGTGCATATTTTTTCAAGGCTGTAATGTACTTATACACACTATCTTGAATCTGGTTTTATTCTGTCATCAAATATCACATCAAAAATTTTCCATGATGGGGGTGGTTGGTCCCTGGCTGGCTCAGTCAGTAGAGCACATGTCTCCTGATTTCGGGGTTGTGAATTCAAGCCCCATGGTGGTTGTACAGATTACTTAAAAATAAATTCTTTTAAAAAATTCCATGATGGTAGTATTAGTCTTCATGGCCACTAGGTATTGCTAATAATCATAATAATAATATCACCTTAAGATGCTTAGCTTAATGCTCCTTATTATTCTTCTAACTGTTCAGGTCTGAAGAGAGCATTCCTCTTGTGCTCTCAAAGATGCTTTTTTAATCCCTTTAGAAAATGTTTGTTGTTTCTAACAGAAGTTCAAGATATAAATACAATGAAGGCCTGTCATTTTTCCAAATTAGAATGAAAAAAAAAATGAGATCCTGACAGAATTTAATTTCAGTGCTGGTGAGCAATTATTTTAAGGTACAAAGTCCACATTGCCATTTCAGTTATTATGATGTCATTAAGCAACAAATCTCTGGTCTAGATCCATTTTGTATCCCCTTTGCATGTCCACTGCCTGGTGGCCCCTTGGAGGTAGGAGGGAACTGAGCAGAGCATTCTTTTTGGAGCTGCAACCCTACTTTACATGACCAGTGCTCTGATTAAAAAAAAAATAATAAATGTGCTTTTGAACTTAGCCTAATAAGCTCTTTGCCTCCCTGCTGGTAAAATTAGAAAATAGCTCACCGAACTTCTATAAAATTTTTCTTTTTACAAAGATGTCATTTAATTATACTACATTTTTTAATGCTTAATTATTTTGTCTTTGCTCTTTTTGTTAGACTTCCTATAAGTATAATGAAATTTGGGAATTCTTGAGCTTTTCATGTTCATCATCCATCAGACTGAATGAAAAAGTCTGAATCTGTATGGGGTGTGTGTGCACATGTATCTGTATAAAGGGATGGTAGCATGATAAAGCCAAATATCAAGAGCTGTATTTCAAAGGTTCTGACAACTACTTTCCACAAAGCCACTTATTCTGTGACCTCAAATGAAGTCTTCAACTTTATAAATTATGACATCTTTGTCTGTCAATCAGAAATAATACTGATGTGCCTTTCAATATTTCATATATGAATATATTTCATATATGAGAAGTCATATATGTTTTGAGGATTAAGTAAGATGGATAAAAGTACTTTGTGAGAAAATCAACTATCATAATTAAAAAATAACATAGAAAAACAGACAGAATATGGCCAATTAAAAAGAATATATAAATATTTTGATGACATGTCCTTACCTGAGAAATAATGCACCTTTTTTCAGAAGAAGTTGAACTACTTTATCATGCCCATTTTTTGCAGCTAGGTGCAGAGGTGTCATTCCATGAAGGTCACCTTCATTCAAAAGCCTCGTGTCACTCATGTCTTGCAGAAGCCTCTGACAAGTGTTGATTCGCCCATAACTTGAAAAAATTAGGTTTCATGTTCTCAAAGCAAATATTAAACAGAGAGAAAACATGCTCATATATTGTATAAACTGACCCTTACCTGGCTGCAAAATGTAAGGGTGATTTCTTATCTTTACTTTTGGAATGAATGGACACATTAAAGTCAAGTAGGTTATTTACAGAGACAGGAATCCCATGTCTACACGCATAATGTAGAGGGGTACACCCGTCATCATCTTCATCCATTACCAGTTGTTTAATGTGCTGCATCTATGGAAAAAAACAAATATTCTAAATATAGTTTTGTTTTCATGTTAATATACTATTTTTCAAATTATTCTATAGGACAGTATTTCCTAATAAGGATCAATATGTGTACCTTGAGGACAAAAATATAGTAACTTAAAGGTACTAGAGTAAAATAAATATGGATAATGGTATATGCTCTGCCTCCCTAAAATGTATATTACTGTATTAAGGGCTCTGAAAAATCCTAAGGATAAGAAATGTACTTAACTGTTCAACTGAGTATTTTCTAAATGTGTTTGCTAAAGGCCATCCCTTTCAGCCCTCCTTTTACATTCTTCCCCCCCAAATAACACTTAAGAGCTTAATGCTAATGTGTTCTGTTAGGCAAAAAGGATAAGATGCTGAAACTAGATTTACTTTATTTTTATATGACTATGAAATAAAAAGTGAATACAAAATGAGCACTTCATCCAATCAATAAATTATTTTTGTTTAAAATGTTCAAATAAAAGTATTTTTATTCTTTGTTAAAGACTTTGACAATATGAAAATCTACTTATTACAAAAATATGATGAACTTCAGATATATCTCATAGTCACTCAGTATGTGCTGGTGAATATAAATATGGAGATAACATTTCAATCTGTCAAATCAAATACATATAAATCTTTCTTAACTGATGATGAAATACTGCTAATTGACTCATGCACCTGGCTTTTCCACTGATAAGCAATTCATAATGGTTAAAAGAATGAAGGAAAGCTGACTCATTATAGATGGGGATATATGGGAACCACTTGTAACTTGGAAAATTCAATACCAATGAAATGTATTATCATAATCATCATGTGTTCAAATACGGCATCTTTATTTTAAAATAATTTCTAAATTTCAGAGTCAGACTTCATAACAATAAAAATCATAATAAGCAAAATTATTGTATTCTCCATCAAACCCAACTCAGTTATGGAAATTCACATATACTATATATATTACCTGCATAAACTCAGGTTGCAGATTTTTTAATCCATGAGGCTGCTGTACCGTCAAATGCAAAAAATTACGTCCAAGATGATCTTTTATGTCTACACGGGCACCTAAGAAAACACAATATAAATATAATACTTATTTATTTAAAGCATGACCTATGGTAGATTTTCAATTTAATAAAATAAAAGTTTTTTATTTACTTAAAACTTTGTCAAACAGGGCGCCTGGGTGGCTCAGTGGGTTAAGTCGCTGCCTTCAGCTCAGGTCATGATCTCAGGGTACTGGGATCGAGTCCCGCATCGGGCTCTCTGCTCAGCAGGGAGCCTGCTTCCCTCTCTCTCTCTCTCTGCCTGCCTCTCCATCTACTTGTGATTTCTCTCTGTCAAATAAATAAATAAAATCTTTAAAAAGAAAAAAAAAACAAAAAAAAAACAAACAAAAAAAAACTTTGTCAAACATTAACTTACAGGAAACTTTATTTAAATAACAAAACTGTATTTAAAATTGGTTTATCTAGGTGTTTGTGTGTGTGAGTGTGTGTGTGTAGGGGCAATAGAGACTAGATGATTTGTTATGTCAATTAATATATGATAGCTTAGCTTTTAAAGCATAAAATATAAAGATGGAGAGATTAGATATCAAGAAAAAAGGACAGTAGCTCTCCACTCTGTAATCTTCACATCGGGTTAGTACCTACAATGGGGACAGTCAAAGGATTAATAATTGAGAGAATGTAGTTAAAATGTTCATCAGTGTGCCTGCAATAAAATTCTTACTTTATAAATGTTGTCTATTGCTATTCCAAAATTTTCTTTTAAAAAATATCACATCTTTACTGGACTGAAAATTATTCCAGCCAGGGAAAGTATTCTATTTATCTTTGTATTCACAGCACCTGGCCCAAAACATGGTGCACAATAAATGACAAATAAATGTTTAATATTAAATTGAGTAGTAGTTCTAAAAGCTTGGCTTGGCCCCTCATGGTACCTTTAGAGAGTAGCAAATTTACAATATTCCAAGATGCAGAGGCAGTTGCTAATATAAGTGGAGAACGTCCTTCCGAATCGGTGCTATTAATATCTGCTCCCTAAAATAAAACAAGTTATTCAACAAAGAGTTTATGAACAAATTAGCTTACACTGCAATCAGTAAGTGATGTTAATTCATTAAAATAGAGTAGCCATTATAGGGCTAGCACTCAAGTACATGACTAACTACAGAATTACTTAGAATTTCCCTCTAATTCTTATGTTGTAACATCAGAAATCAAGACGTTCTTTTACAGTTTTTAACAACAAAAATTATCCTCACATGTTAACCTTTTGATTGACATCTGGCAACAGATCAATGTTACTGTATATAACATCAATGTTTATGTTAGTAAAAATGTTCCTAAATCATAAAAATAAAACCCTCCGACCTATAGCAACAGTTTAGTTCTCAATGTAAGAAAATACTTCTAAATATCCATGATAGGGGCGCCTGGGTGACTCAGTGGTTAAGCCGCTGCCTTCGGCTCAGATCATGATCTCGGGGTCCTAGAATCGAGCCCCGCATCGGGCCCTCTGCTCAGCAGGGAGCCTGCTTCCTCCTCTCTCTCTGACTGCCTCTCTGCCTGCTTGTGATCTCTCTCTGTCAAATAAATAAATAAAATCTTTAAAAAATAAATAAAAAAATAAATATCCCTGATATATCCATGATAAATCTTCCAAATTTATTGCATATGTGATTTTTAAAACATTCATAAGTAGTTGTTCACTTTTTAAAAAAAAAATCCATTTCATCTGAAATAGATGAACTGAAACAACTAAACTGAACTAATTCAGATCCTACAGTGAAATTTTAGCCAAATATTTGAGACAATTTATATTTAAAAGTCACAGATATTTTAAATGACTAAGTCAGTATTTACCATGATGTGTTAATTATAATACTTTACATGACCAGAAACAGGGCTTTAAAAAGTTCATGGAAAGAATTCTATCTTTTGGACAGGATAATAAAAATAACTTAAGCTCCAGCTTCACTTTGAAGCTGTTTGGGGGGGGGGGGGCGGGGACCCAGCAAGTACAGACGAATGATAGCACCAGCAGCCCCTTTGAAAATCTCATGTTGGTTAGTGAGGTTGCCAGGTGACATGGCTGCATTTATAGGAAACCATGCATGACAAAACTATGGCATATAATGAATCTTTCCAGGATTCCTCTATGTAAATATCACAATTTCAATAGTAGCTATTCACAACAAACACTACAATAGAATTACACTTTTGCTGATACAGTGGGGCTTCAATAAATACATCATATATTCGTTTGTGTAAACGACTTGTTAAAATTTAACTCAAAAGCCAACTGAGTAAGTACCCTTCTCAGAATGAAAAAGACTGTGTGCTTTCACTTGTGGCAGACTTTAGACAGTATTTTTAATTTCTCAGTTTTTCCTTGTTTGAAAGATGGCACTGAGGCAGCTGGGGTAGAAGCTTACAGTGAATGGTGGAGGCGACTTGTGCTGCCTATCCTGCTTCCACCAGGAAAGCTTGTTGTGCATGGAAGAGTCATCAGAGTTGCAAAGCCTAACCCTCTTCTAGGACTGGTTCACAGAACTGTCCTTGCCATGTACTCACCAACCCCCAATACTAAAAACATGGATCCAGGTATCAAAAGTACACTTTGGTACTTCTGACCAACTACACGGCAATGACATCTGGCCAGGAATGTATTCATACACAATACAGCCTATTTGTAAATGTGTCAGTCATCTTTTTGTAAACTTTTTTGCTTAGAAGCAACAAATTAAAGTTCGGCTTATTTGAACATTTGTATTATTTAATTATATGATTGTTCAACTGAAAATAGTAATAAAATAAAAAACTGTCCATGGAATAGTTACCACTGAAATTAAGTAGCCTGCCAGTTCATGGTGATCAAATAGTGAGGCTCTGCAAAGAGAGTGACACACATATTAAGGGACTACTGATAGAGAAAATAAAGCTACTATACTGCACTTAAAAGGTCAATTAAAATGATCATTTAACAACATAATGAAATGCTAGGCAATCAATAACCTTCCAAAATGTGTAACTGACTGTGAGGAGGATAATATTTTCAAAGAACAGAGAAAGTTCAAATACATCACAAGATTTCCCTCCTCATCTTTTAGTAAAATGATTTTCTCCTTGTAAAATCACCATGAAGATGTGAAGTGAATAGTAACAGCTGTCCTAAGAGCTGAAAACAAAAGACCGAGGAACTGGTTGTTATCACCATGATCATGGGGAATAAAAACAGCTGCATACAAGGTGCACCTAAAATTCACTGGCAGTGTTCAAAATGCCCTCTTTGCCAAAAGTTAAAAGGCAGCACTACTTTCCTAAGATTTTATGAAGCCAAAATCAAATTGTGGGTAACACTGAAGTCACTTTGGTATTATCTCACAACCAGTCATAAGGATAATATTAATAAAGCAAGTAAAAACTTTCAATCTACATTATAGCAACTCTGTAATAAATATTAATACTAATGACTGAAAATTTTGTTTCCTATTGCAAATCTTCTTTCTTTGTTCCTACTTAAGATGATCTCAGCTATTTAGCCTTTGTATATAAATTTTAGAACTGGCTTGTCAATTTTCACCCCAAATTCACAAGAGGTTGTATTACATTTAAATTACATTAAATATGTTTAGCAACTGTAGAAAATGAATAACAACATTAAGGCCCCATTTGACTTGTTCTTCTCTCTCCCCAGTCTAGAGTTTTGCTACTCAAACTGTCGACCGCAGACCAGCGCTGGCACCACCTGGGAGAGGTCCATTAAAAATGCAGATTCTCAGGAGATCTTAACATTGAGGTTGGGAGAGGTTAATGACTTTCCAAATATTACACAGCCAGGTAGGGCTGGCACCCTATTCCCCTTCCTCCAAAGTTCACTGTTTCAGTCATAACAAGGAACTGGGGTCTTTGCACTATGATAACTAAAAGAATTCTAGCCCAAAGAGCAAACTTCACTTTGAAGCTCAACATAAACTCCAAATGTCACTGGCTATTAAAAGGACATCCCAGGATTATAGATCAGTATTAGGTTAATCGGAATTGGACTGAATGGATGCAAGAAATCTACAGCCAATCCAAGTTGAGTATGTCCAGCTAGAGTAGTCACCAGGTTGAGGACACTTACAGGTCAGGTGAATGATTTATTTTTCTAAAATAATTCCTTCTTGGGGCGCCTGGGTGGCTCAGTGGGTTAAGCCGCTGCCTTCGGCTCAGGTCATGATCTCAGGGTCCTGGGATCGGGTCCCACATCGGGCTCTCTGCTCAGCAGGGAGCCTGTTTCCTCCTCTCTCTCTCTGCCTGCCTCTCTGCCTACTTGTGATCTCTCTCTGTCAAATAAATAAATAAAATCTTTAAAAAATAAATAAATAAATAAAATAAAATAAAATAATTCCTTCTTTTGCATACTTGTACATTAAAGCTGTGACCCAAATGGACACATTTTATTTACATCCTGATCACTGGGTTTCTAAATTGGCTTAAACCTGGAAATAGTTTATAACATTTTAAAAAGTTCCCGAGACCATCCCAAAGAAGCTGGGAGTTTATAAATTACTGCCCTGATACTAATACACGGGTGTTTGAGAATCTCCAATCTGGAGGCTAATCAATTGTTTTTGTTCTGATTTAATAGCCATTTTCATATCACCAACCTTTTATTCACAAATGCCAGTTTGTGTGTGTGTGAGAGAGAGAGTCAGGGACAGAGAGAGGGAAGGCTCGTCTCAGCTACTTCTTTCACTCACACAGGAAGTATTTACTCCTTGTTTTTCCTTCTCAGTCCATACTGCCTGCTTTCTGCCTTTGCATCTAGCAAGCCTACAGTTTCAGATGCTTTTTTTCTTTGATGTGTATTTCTGTTAAACTCTCATCTTATTTGGAGCTTGGCCACTATCTCCTAAAAACTGTTTTGAAAATATTTATAACTATGAGGGTGAGTGGAAAGGGTAAGGAACAGTGAAACCTCCAGATGCATCTGCTCCATTATCTCCACTAAAAATAAGGAAAAGACACACATAAGGAATTGAAACAAATAAGAAAAGGTTTAGAAAAGCATGTATGTTGCTATCCGGAGCATATAAAAGATTAATCTTGAGCTTATATTCACTGGCCCAAGAAACAATCCAGAACATGCCACTGGAGACTTTATTCTTCGAAAATCTATTTAACACTCTAATTCCAGAGGAACATAGAGATTCCATTTGAAACATAGGATCTGTATCTCTGTTCTGTTCTTTTCTTTTAAATGATAGAATTTCCACTACTATGAGTGCTAACTTTTTCTTGGAGGGTACACTTTAACACATGCAGACTAAAAACTTGTACACCCAATGATAGGCAGGAAACTTGCCTGTGAAGGAGTGTCTCATGATTTCCATCCACTGCGTTGACGATATCGCTGCTACCAGAATAAGAGGATAGCATCAGCTTAACAATCTCAGTGGCTCCCTGGGTGGCAGCAAAATGAAGGGGTGTGCACTTCCCATTCTGCAAAGAGTTTTAATATCAGAACCAATATTTAAGTCCAAATTTAAGGATATAACCTAAATTCATCTGTGAGTTTTTTCTTCCTAGATCAACAAAATCAAGCATTAATATAAGATTCACAGTGAACAATTCTGCTTCCTTGAAATCTGAGAGCTTTTGACAGCTCTGACAGTACCTCTACTATCATTATCAGTATCATTATCCGCCCATATTTGTGTTTGAAAGTGTTGTGGGTAGCTCTCAGAATTCTTTGGCTAGGTTGAAATGTGATATTCTCTTGTTCTGCTTCTACATGAACAGCAAAAAATGATGCCTGCTGCAACCTAAGTTAACTGTAAAAGAGCAATAAAGCATTTTGGAGACAAATTTACGACAACCCTAAATAAAAGCAGCATGTAGAACATGAGCAATTACTTCCATCAGTTCCAACTGTGCACCGTTGTCCAAGCACATTTTAATCATCTCCAAGTCACCATTTTGAACAGCCATGTGCAGGGGGCTAGATTTCCCATTATTCACAAAGTTAATGTGAGACTGTCTACTATATCCATGTTCTTCACCTTCAGAGGAAAATAGAATTCAAAAGAACAAACATTATAAATACAAGGATTTAAAAAAAAAAAAAAAAGGATATTTAGACTTATATAAAAGCCTCTATGTAAACTCTATTAAATATTTTTTCAAATTAATAGCATCGAGTACAACAGGCTTCTTTATAGTACATAATGTATGAAAACTTCTACTCACCAAACTTTAATATTATTTCCATGCATTTTTTGGCACCTGAGAATGCAGCCTGGTGAATAGGGAAACATCCCCATTTATTTGATTTACATGGCTGAGCTCCTTTATTTAACTGGAAGAAAAGAAAGGAGAAAAAAAAAAGTCAACTGATCCAAGCAAAAACCCAAATCACAAGGATAAACAAGAATTAATTGCCACTCTTAGGTCATTACATTATTCTGTGCCTAAGTAACACTATATAGAAAAGATTCATAGGATAGGAAATCTAGGGAAGAAGGTAATTGTGGAAGGAGGCTAGGATTATGAACTAGAGATACTTTGTATTTTCCAAAGATGAAGTAACAATGTAGACACAAAAATATCAATCTTGATACTCCAAACTAAAGTCAACATATTTTTCAATGAAATTAATGACGTGTTTTAAAACATTACCATGACCTCTCCTATATCTACGTTCAATACATAAATAAAGTGATATTTCCCAAATTCCTTTCCTCTCATTTATATAAAATTAATAAATGATAAGACCAGCACTCTTGTTAAACTATGAAAATCAGGGCGCCTGGGTGGCTCAGTGGGTTAAGCCTCTGCCTTCGGCTCAGGTCATGATCTCAGGGTCCTGGGATCGAGTCCCACATTGGGCTCTCTGCTCAGCAGGGGGCCTGCTTCCCTTCCTCTCTCTCTGTGATCTCTTCCCTTCCTCTCTCCTACTGTGATCTCTCTCTGTCAAATAAATAAATAAACTCTTAAAAAAAAAAAAAACTATGAAAATCAGGTATTTTCATTAATGGAAATTCTCTACTAAAAGAATGAAATTCAGGTATTTTCATTAGTAGAAATTCTCTACTAAAGAAATATTACTTTGATCTCTGAGTCCATTATTTTCAACTATCATTTTTTATACAAGCAGGAAGCTGTGAAGAAGCAAATATTACCTACACTCTCACTTCTGGGGAACAGTGTTGATTTACATTTTAGGAAACAACTGTTTTTGTCTTATTTCTTTTCAAAAGTAATTTTGTGTACACTGTGTGATCATTTTGTTCAAAAAGTTCTACATTCTTTAAAAATATGATTTTTTAAGTACATATTGCATTTTTGGATACACAAAACTTTATACAATAAATCCCTATTACTGAACTTCTGCTTTTTTTCAAGTTTTCTCCCTCTGATATATGTACCACTAGCATTAATATCCATAATAGGTTTAATTATCTCCTTGGAATATATTCCAAGAATTGAAAGTGGTGAATCAAAAAGTATTCACACCCACAGTGAATGAAATTCTTTGATTCATCAAAATTTCTCTAACCCTGAATATCAAATCAATAACTTTGTTTCCTCCAATTTAAGAGATTAAAAAAAAAAAAAACAACCTCATTATTTCAATAGGTTTCTCTGTATTAGAGAAACTAATTAAACTTCATGTGATCCTGGCCAATTTTCTGTAGCCTTTTCCTTACAGATTTGTAAGAATACCTTAAAGATACATTTTTATCCATTTAAAGATAAAGAAATGGATAATCATATGCATAGTCTGTTCACATCAACTGGTGTGCTATAATCAGATACTAAACTATTTGTACATTCCCTGGATAAAGCCGATGAAGTACTCTTTTAATGATTAAAATCAATTTTGCTAGTATTTTTAAGATTTTTGCATCTATATGTTTATATGTAAAACTAGTCTAAGTTGCCAGGAAAACTGGCAAATTTTAGAATTGTTACATTTGCTTCTTAATATTAAACTGGATATTTTCACTCTTTTCTTGTGTTATAAAATAGTTACCTGAAATGAAAACCTTTTCCTTACAAGTTTGAAAGAACTTATAGAATCTATAAAAGCTTGTAAAATTAGCTGACTACAGAGCTTAATAATGCATTTTAAATATTTTTATAGTTCTTTATATAAATTAGAGTTAACTTTTGGCTAATTACTAAATTTCAACTACTTTTAACTATTTACACATTTAAAAATGAATTTCCAATTTTTTAGAATAGGATTATTCATACTGATCTTTTGTCATCTTAATATTTCCTATCATATCCAGATAAAGTCCTCCATGATTTGCAATTCATCTTTTTCTCTTTTATTTAGACTTGCCCCATACCAACTCTATTGTATCATCTTTTTCAAAGAAACAAATCAACTTGTCAAATAATTCTAAAAATCATTAATATTTGTTTTCAAATGTGCTGTTCCTTTATTATAATTTTCTTTTATTTTATTTGAGGCTCTCTTTCTAAATTCTTGGTTTAAGTGTTAATTCATTTACTTTTTGTCCTCTTTTTGGTCCAATCATAACAGTTTATAGGAATATGTATTTTTTCTCCAAAACATGTAATTAAGTTTTTAGAACTTATTTGTAAATTTAAATATTCAGGAAGATATTCTAAAATTATTTTTATTTTCTTACTCTCTGGGATAGCGAAGAGAAAAAAAAAATCAAGCAGCAAAAATATATACCCTCGTCTGAATAGCATACAAGTTTTTAAGCGATAGTTGAAAGAAAGCTGTTTGGGAATTCTAATACCACACTCAGAAGGGACATTATGTAGGGTAGGAGTCAGTCATTTCAGATGGGCATCTCCAGAGTTTCAGTGGACCACCCCAGGAAATCCCACCAGAGAGAGGACTGGCCCTACTTTTAGGACTGTGGCCAAGGACCTCAGTCATTATGTCAGATAGGGCTCCCTTTCTGAGAATCCATGGCGGCAACTTCTAGTCCTAGGAACATGAAAGTCCATGTCTCTTGGCTTTTATTTCATGAGCCCCAAAGGAAGTTTGCAGTCAACTATGTTTATCTCTCCTCAGACTATTCAGAAACTCAGAGTCAAAACTATGGTCCACCTTTACTAACATCCAATCTACTATACTTTGTATTTTGCAGTCTAGCCTGACCAGCAGCTTCATCTTCTTTTTTGCTGTCTATACTTTCTTGTCACTTGGTTCTCCTCACATTTTCTCCAAAGTTTTCTTGTGAACCTTCTGTAAACAATCTCAGATTGATTTAAGGAGTGTGCACAAATACAGAAACACAGAGAACGATTTTTCCTGGCATTTTCTGCATTTTATATTTTGCTGAGAAGATCTTCTATAAATAACAACAAATCTGCTATAAATAACAACAATCCGTGTTACCCTAATGAAAGGAAAGAAAATGGGGGGAAATGGTTAAAACACAAACCAAGATTCGCAGTGCTTCACTGTTGTCTTTGGAACATGCAATTATCACAGCTGTGTTTCCATTTTCTCCTTCCAAATTAATATCTGTACTGCTGTGCTCAGTCAAGACCTACACAAGAGGGGGATAACGGTCAAACGTTAGCTTTCAAGTTGCCAATGAGAATATTTGCCTTCCATTAGATTATAAGCTCCTGGATGTTAGGGACCATGTCTTTACTCATCTTTTTTCATCCCTCTCCCATAGAATAAGGCATAAACATTTACTTAGTAGGTACTGTATACATTTCTCAAAAAGATTAAATAATGGTGATTTGGGGGCACCTCAGTGGCTCAGTTGGTTAAGCAATCAACTCTTGATTTTGGTTCAGGTCATGATCTCAGGGTCAAGAGATCAAGCACTGTGTCAAGCTTCACAGTGGGCATGGAGCCTACTTAAGATTCTCTCTCTCCCAGGGCACCTGGGTGGCTCAGTGGGTTAAGCCTCTGCCTTCGGCTCAGGTCATGGTCTCAGGGTCCTGGGATCGAGCCCCACATCGGGCACTCTGCTCAGCAGGGAGTCTGCTTCCTCCTCTCTCTCTGCCTGCCTGCCTACTTGCGTTTTCTGTCAAATAAATAAATAAAATCTTAAAAAAAAAAGATTCTCTCTCTCCCTCTGCCCTTCCCCACCCTTCATGTGCCCATGCATGTTCTCTCTCAAGGAAGAAGGGAAGGGAGAGCGGGAGGTTTCTGTATCACATCAATTAAGGCAATATGGAGTTATGAAACAAGAAGAAATACAGATACTAATAAACAGCTCACTTAATACTTCTCTCTTGTATTAAATGAACTATGTTAATTAACAAATTAACAGCTTCAAGAAAATAAATTTGTGGAGCCATTCAGAATGTGTGAGTGTGGAGGAAGAAGGGAGGGGGAGAAGGGAGAGACAAAGAAGGAAGGTGGGAAAGGTGGGAAAGGAGAGAGGGAGAAGGGGTGGATGGGGGAGAGCTGCTTTCTCCCCTCCAGTCATTTTTCTTGTACCTCTATTCTAAGTATTCTGGGAAATGTCAGTTAAAAACTCCATTCTCTTGGGGCGCCTGGGTGGCTCAGTGGGTTAAGCCACTGCCTTCAGCTCAGGTCATGATCTCGGGGTCCTGGGATCAAGTCCCGCATCGGGCTTTCTGCTCAGCAGGGAGCCTGCTTCCCTCTCTCTCTCTCTCTCTCTCTCTCTCTGCCTGCCTCTCTGTCTACTTGTGATTTCCCTCTGTCAAATAAATAAATAAATCTTTAAAAAAAAAAAAAAAACTCCATTCTCTTTAGCAGAAAAAAGAGAGTTCATGTAACACTGATATGGCTTACCTCAATTAATTCAGACTTAGTCCAGAATAGAAACTTTTTCTGTGATGTAATAACTTACCGTTCCTGATAAAATGGTTAAGCAGTTTTTCTGATGGAATTTAACTTAAGAACTGTTCCCTTGTAGAGAACACAACGCAGTCTCTCCTGTCAAACAGTGACGCAAGCAGTTAAGGTACTGCAGTTAGGAGATCTCGCCGGGACCAGCATCGGCTAGCTGACACCCCAGAACTGATAACAAGCAACCAGCGGAGGTCTGCAAGGACCCAGGACCAATTCAATCTTTTTAGAAAAGAGAAGATTTGGACAGCAAACTGTCAGACTCTTCAGATGTGACCCCTCTGTGTCTGATCGATTAAAACAAGCAGCTGCCTCAGAAGGCTCTGTATGATTGATCTGAAGTAGTGAGGGCTGAGAGCAGACCCTGACCAGACCTTTCTCAACTGGGCACCCATAGACTGACTTTGCATTTGGTTCCTTCATGTCCTGCCCCCTCTGTTATCTTGCTTGTTGTTTGGCTTGTCTTCTGTCCTGCTCTGTGTGCCACGTAAGAAGCCAAGTTTAATCACATGGCAAACTGTCATGGAGTTTGGGGTCCTGAACCTGCTTTATAATTGTGATTAACTTGGCTTTATGACTGAATAAAGCTGACACTGTGAAAAGACACAACTCCTATATATGCCTTCATAGCATGCCCATGACATCCCCTCAGCTGGTGGCTTCCAGCTGATTATGGGCCAAGAATCTATAGATCTTGGGTACCTGGGTGGCTCAGTCATTAAGTGTCTGCCTTTAGCTCAGGTCATGGTCCCAGAGTCCTGGGACCAAGCCCCATATCGGGCTCCCTGTTCAGTGGGAAGCCTGCTTCTCCCTCTCCCACTCACCCTCTGTTGTGTTCCCTCTCTTGCTGTCTCTCTGTCAAATAAATAAATAAAATCTTTAAATTAATAAAAAGAATCTAACCAGTCTTCATTTTATATCAAATCTAATAATTAGCTCCTATAAATGTGTCCCCCAAGAAAGAATTTTTGAATTAGCCTACTAGAGGCCTTTTCTCTTAGAGCAAAACTATGATAAAACTATGATATGTACTTACAATTAAATTTCTTAAGAATTTATTAAACAAGCTATTTCCTAAAAACCTTGACTTAAAAAAAAAAAAAGAAAAAGTGCACAGAGCCCCCTTGTTAATAGAATATGCCCTGATAGGGGAAACAAACCATGAGAGACTGTGGACTCTGAGAAACAAACTGAGGGTTTTGGAGGGGAGGGGGTGGGGGGTTGGGTGAACCTGGTGGTGGGTATTATAAAGGTAACATATTGCATGGAACACTGGGTGTGGTGCATAAACAATGAATGCTGGAACACTGCAAAGAAATAAAATAAAATGAAAAAAAAAAAAAAAAAAAAGCCCAGATAGGTAAGTAAATGAATTAGGCTTACTAATTAGCTCTGGTCATAAAACAAAATTAAATGGAGATTTTAGTATGTAAGAACACATAGGAGATTATTGATGGGTGAAAGAAAGTGAGAGCACAAGTTCATTCCCAACGTCAGGCACTTTCACATTCTTTTCTCAGCAAACTCTGCATTCCTACTGAGTCTGTAAGAGATTTTTCTCTCTTTGCCCCATTTGCCCTCTTAGAATCAGAGATCACAGAGTTACAGCACTTAGGAGGGTGCTTTTGCTTACTACCATAAGCACAATTTTTCCTAAAGCTGTGTAAAATTGTATGTGGCAGAGATCCCAGAGAGAGCAACTGAACTGTGCCCACTTCAGATTCACACACACATAAGCAGGCAAGCCTGGACCATTTGTAGGTGTGGCCTCCAGAGGTCCCTTTGATAGAAATCTAGGAAGCCTCACTGGAGGGTTAACCACTGGATGCTGAAGGGGTAAGCCCTGAGTAGTAAAGCTTAGAGGCTATTGAGAAATGAGCCCACCCACTAACCTCTAGGCCACTGTGTCCCAGGAAACACAGCTGATAGCTGCACAAGAACTTGAGGGGACATTGAAGTTTTTTACTTTACAAGCATATAGGCAGGGGTAGAAGGTTTGGGGGAGGTTGGCCAAACAGACAATGGAGAAGCATTCCACATTCAGCAAAGGCTGGTGGGGTACAGGCTGGACCCATGGGTGTAAGTGGGAGAGGCAGCCCTAAAAGAGCTTACAAGCACACAGAGAAATAACCCCAAATTCCTCCTCCTTCCACTTATATCATCTCTGGTGAAGTAGAGGGTTTGGAAATATTTTTAGATGAAGTTATGGCTGGTAAAATCAAGCACAGGAGAGACAACTATTTTCACTTCTTTTATAATCCTGCTTTCTTTCTTTCTTTCTTTCTTTTTTTTTTTTTTCTTATTCTGGTGTCACTAGGAAATTCTTTGTTATACCCCCCCCCCCCACGAACTAGTTTATAAACCAGCTAAGGACTTATTTCTAAACTTTCTTTTCTATTTCTATGTGGTATCTTTCTGTATTTGCCAGTCTTAAGGTTTCTGATTCCTAATTCCTAATTCCCTTCCACTGTTACCTGCCTTTGAATTCCCAAATCACACTTTCAGAGTCAAGGTTAATTAAGTCAGTGGGTGTTTGTATCTGAAGAGAGCCTTCAGAAGAAACACAAGAGTTCCTTGAGGAAATAATGTGGCTTCTTTAGGTAGAGAGAGGTCCCCACAGTCACTAGGGGGTCCAGTGCAGAAGGCATAGAATAAAGCATCTGGCTCACAAACAATGCAGACATTTAAAAACAAATAGACCCTTGCCAAAGGCCTTTTCAGTAACCTCATCAAAGGGCTGTCCTGAACCATCTTCCTAGGGGCTGAAACTTAAACTCATTCCTTCTCCTTCAGGCAAAAATGCCCATTCACTCATTCATTCATTTACTTATTCAAGAGCCATCCTGATGAGGACTAGAGATATTTAGATTAGCTGCACATAGTCCCTTCTTCAAGGTTAACCAGCCAGAGCCAGAGAAACCACATGAACTTTTTTTTTTAAGTCTTTTGATTTTAATATTTTTTTCATTTTTTTATTATGTTCGGTTATCCAGCCTATAGTGCAACATCAGTTTTTGATGTAGTGCAACGATTTCATTAGTTGCAGATAACACCCAGTGCTCATCACAACACATGCCCTCCTTAATACCCATCAGCTGGCTACCCCATCCCATCCTCCCCTCTAAAACCCTCCATTTGTTTCCCGGAGCACATGAACTTTGATTACAATACCATGTGCCAAGTACTGTGATAGAGCTATACACACCTTACAGTGGGAAAGCAGAAAGCAGGCTCCTCTCACACCCTCTATGCTCAGCTTCAAGGAACCAAGGACCCAGGGGGCGGAGAGGAAGGTGTTCTGGGCTACAGGGAGCATGGAGCGCAAGAACACCCCTGGGATTTGGGGGGTGATTTATACACAAAGTCGGTTTGGGGATGGTGGGATGGACCTGATATTTATGTAAAAACTTAATCCCCAATGTGATAGTATTGGGCGGTGGGGCCTTCAAAAGGTGATTAAGAATGACAGTTGTGCCCTTATAAAAGAAACCCCGTACGCTCTCTCGCCCCTTCTGCTTTATAAGGACACAGGGAGACGACAGCCATCTGTGAAAGACAAGCCTTAAGAAGGCCCCCAGCAGACACCAAACTGGCTAGTGCCTTGATTTTGGACTCCCCAGCCTCCAGAACTGTGAAGAAGAAATGTTTCTGCTTAGGCCCACTGTCCATGGTATTTTGTTACAGTAACTAGAACTAATTAAGATAGGTGGCTTAGCCTCATAGCCAAGTCATTATTTGCAATATAATTACCTCAGAAAAACTTATTATAAGTTCCAAATTGCCTCTCTTAGAAATGAATATGCAAAACATGATCCCTTCATAAATTTCATGGCTCTTTAAGTCAGTAACCACATGTGTCTTCTGGTGTGTCTGTGAGACTCTGCGATGCAGTTTAAAAGCCTTGTGCTAAACCTTACCCTTTTGGCATTTCCCAGCATTTCCTTTATTTGACAAAACTCACTCACTCTGAGGTCTTGGAAAAAGTAAGAAATCCCCCCAAAAATGTCATTATGTCTTCTGCCAAATCATGCCATCCACCAAGGCATGTTGTCTGCTGTAACAAAAATAGTCGCAATTATGTTTTCTGTCTTCCTGAGGCATTCATCACTGTCTTCCTTTTTATCATTTAATCAGTCAGGAAAAAAAAATAGCAAAGCATGAACTCACAAAAATGAGAACAAAATTCCTAATTTTTACTTTCAACCAGTTATATGACAATTAGGCAAATTATTTCATTCTCTCTGTGCCTCAGTTCCCTCAGCTCTGATATAGGGATAATAATAGTCTTGGTACACAGTTCTGTTTCTTTGAATGAGGATTAAAAAGTTGAAACATATAAAACTTTTTTTAAAAATGCCGATACAGGGGCGCCTTTGTGGCTCAGTGGGTTTGTAAGGGCCTGCTTAGCCAGAGCGAGCCATTTTGGTTTTTATGCAGTAAACTTAGATTGATCCTGCCCCCACAGAGGAACTTACTTAGAAACAAGTCTGGGAAACCAGTAAAATCTGACTGACCAGCCCCTGATAACAGAGCCCATATACCAGAACGTATCAGGTCAGGGAGAGGTAACAGAGCCCAGAATACAAGGATGAGCCATGCCAGGTGGAGACATCCAATCAGGAGAGAACCTCCCTAACCACCCAAGAATGTGGGCCCTGCCTTTTGGGTGTCAATTCTGACCAGAGTGATAGGCTAGTTCAAATAACTACTATAGGGTGAATTGTAATTCAATTGGCCACCTGTGTGTGGCCAGGCTTAACTACATGGCCTACTCTATAAAAGTTAATCTGGGAAGCTGGGAGGGGTCGCCTCTTTGCAAGAAACGGCCCTGGTGGGTCAGTTTGATTCTCGATGCTTGGCGCTAAATAAAGCTTTGATTGACCTTCGCTTTGTATCAGTCTCGCTCCTCTGACCATGGACCCAACAGGTTAATCCTCTGCCTTCGGCTCAGGTCATGATCTCGGGGTTCTGGGATCAAGCCCCGCATCAGGCTCTCCACTCAGCAGGGAACCTGCTTCCACCCCTCTCTGCCTGCCTCTCTACCTACTTGTGATCTCTCGCTGTCAAGTAAATAAATAAAATCTTTAAAAAATAAAAATGCTGATATATAAGAATGCTTTGATAAAGACAAGATCATCACCAATTGGTCAAAAGCAAAACCAATGTTCTCATCACCATATTTCCTTCATCCTGGTTGGCAATGTTGACCACTCTGGCTCAGGCAGAGACCACCAGACTGGGGTCCTGGCTCATGCTATGATGGGGTATGGGTAGCAGCCTTACCTTCATCACCTCGTTGTGCAAGCTCTGCACAGCTATGTGAAGGGGCGCCATCATGCTGCTGTTCCGGAGGTTTGGGTTAGCTCCTTTGCTAAGAAGAAACTTCACACTTTCAACCTGGTTTTTTTCTGCAGCCCAATGCAGAGGGGTATTTCCATAATCATCCATGACGTTCAGCACTAGAAAAATACACCGAAATAACAGATTTTGCATGGACTATATTCAACACCTATTGCATGACTTCAAAGCCAGGTACTGCTGACACAGGCTTTACCTTCTCTATAAAAACAATACAATATAGCTTCAGTTCTCAGGAAACATCTGACTGACACCTAACAGGGATATGCTGAAGTACAGCACCAGCACTGTCAAATGAGTCAGATGTCCGTCTACAGCATCCTCAAGAAACAGATTCTCCTGTTGCTATATGTTTTTATCTTAAGTATGAATTTGAGAAGAGTTATAAAATATTGAGTTTATATAAAAGTAGTAACTATATGTCAGAAACACAACGAAGTTCCATATAACCTTTACCACATTCAACCCTCCAACACCCCACAAGGAACCACGGCCATTTTTTTCAGAAAGATAAAAAAGATGAGACCAGAGGTTCAAAATCTTGCCAATGTTACACAACCAGTATGGAGTTCTGTAAACTGCCTTACTCTTTGAACCTCAGTGTTATTATAGTCAAATTTGGTAGGAAAGCGTGGGTGAGAGGGAGGAAAGAGGAAGTTTAAAATATATATATACTTCACAATGTTTGAGGGGGGATAATATCAAATCATGTCCTCAATGATTCTAGTAGAATGGCCCACAGCAATGGTTCAAAAAAATGTTAATGAGAAAAAAGACACACCACTAATAAACCATAAAGCTAGAACTAGAGTTTGTGCCCCTAATGCACATGTGGTTTCTGCTTACAATTCCGCTACAATGCAACATATTATACTACTTACCTTGTGAGCTCAACATAAGAGTAAGACCTTTTTTACAGCAGTATCTTATATCTATTCTAAAATAGACATGTCTGTCTGCTTTATCAGCCTTTTTAATTAGTGGCAGGATATTATTATGTCTGAGGAGATGGGAAAGTACTCAATCATGAAAATTATTTGGGACCATGTGCAACCACACTGCAGCGACAATGCCCATGTTTCTCCTTTTAAAAATTTATCTTTCCTCTCTCCTTTCATTCATCCAATACCTCATTCTCAGCAACACACCCATACACACATACACACACACACACATGCATATACTCCTACTCTCTCATACTCATCTACATCTTTGGACCAATCTGTCTGATTAAATCACTCCTTTCAAGATTTTCATTCAGCACCAAACTTAAACAGGGGCCTACAATGATAAATTCCCATTCACTAACTAACTAATGAATTTGACCTTTATCTCTATCAGTTTTCAGAAACCATTTTTATAAAGGTCATTGAGACCCTTTTGCACATGGGTTATTGTGTTCTTCTTCCTATTTTAGTTCTTGGGTGCAATTGCTCTTATTACACATCTGAGAACTCCTCCCTGGGCTTCTGTACCATCCATCCCTTATCCACCACCCTTTTCAAAGATCCTCTTGCTAGCTTTTCCTCTGCCATCTGATCCTTAATGACAGTGCTCTAACCTTAAGCTACCTTTGCCGTCAATTTCACGGTCTCCTAAAGGATTTCCATGCACTTCCATAGCCTCTGATACTTTCTATGAACAAAGGTCCTGTGGGGGCAGCCCCCTTCCTTCTAGAGTTCTAGTCTACTGGATATTTCCAATAGTAGATGTCCTCTGGACCTTTCAGACTTAGTATGACCAAACCAAATTCATTATTCTTCACATCTCACTCTCACTATTCTTCTCTTCTTTTTATATGCCTTCTTTTCTGGATAGCTTTACTATTAGCCTAATCTCCTAAATTAGGAAACTCAAAGTTGGTTCCACTGCTTGCTACTTACTCCTCACACTCAATCTCTTATCAAGCCTTGTCCATTCTACAAGCAAAACAGCTCTTGATTCTCTCCCTTTCTCCCTATTGCAATCTCAAAACCCTCATGGACTCTCATCTTCTCTTTGCTACTAAAATAGCTTTTCATTTGTGCTTCCTCCTCCAATCCATCTTCCACAATATTGATGGAATCAGCTCAAGTAACAAAGGTCTTATCACAGTATCTCATGGCTTAAATCTGTAGCATCTCCCTTCCTTATGGGATTACAGTTGAGTTTATCAAACAAGGTTGTGTGTGCATGAGGCTGGATAGGAGAGGATGTTCCGTCTTCTTAGAGCCTTGATTTTATTCAATGATATGCAATTTAAGTGCAGAATGACCTCAATTAAAATAGTAAAGAACTCAACAAATGTGTATAAAGAAAATCTCTGCATGTTGTGCAATGTGCCAGATCCCTGCATCACCCTTTGCATTATTTCAGTGGAAACTAGCTCGAAGGGAAAACCACACTCCTGAGTGAGATATTCAAGCCCTTTATAATCTGGAACTCATCTGCCCTTCAAAATTACTTCATACCACTCTTCCCAATGAATCTAATGGGATGATGTACTTATACAGCTCTCATTGTAACATCCCGTGACCTTCAAAAGAGGAGTCATTGATGATCATCTCCATCAGCTCCACATGACCTTCTGCTGCAGCATGGTGCAAAGGGGATGCATTCATATCATCATATTTGCTTAATTTCTTTCGTTTCTTCAGAAGGTTTTTAAGTCTACATGTACTTCCTTCAAAAACCACCTGGAAGTATATAAAAAATTGTTACCTCCAACAAGCATACATAAAACGTATTAATACAAGTTAATTTTTTAAGGGAGGAGGGGCAGAGGGAGAAGGAGGGAGAGAATCTGCTGAAGGTGGAGGCCATGCAGGGCTCAATCTCAAAATCCTGAGATCAGGACCTGAGCTAAAATCAAGAGTCAGATGCTTAAACCACTGATCTGCCCAGGCACCTCACTACAATCTGTTTGTTAAAAGGTTACTATCACCCAAAATTATTCATCATGCTTATGATAAAGTAAATATTTTTTGAAGAACACAAAATGAGTACAGATATATAGAAGGTACAAGTAGATGCTTGAACATTAATAAATGCATTAAATAAATGATCAGGTTTTCTGATCATAAACTTGTATATGCTGTAGAAATAAAGGCCTTGAGAAAACTTTTATTGAAGTAATTATAAGGGATGTGATCTAAAAAATAGCAAGTATAGTGAAAATATAGAGAAAAATTTTTAAGAATTTCTTTGAGAAAGAGAATGAGCAGGGGCAGAGGGAGAGAGAGAAACAGACTCCCTGCTCAGTGGGGGACTTGAACCCAGGACCCTGAGATCATGACCTGAGCCAAAGGCAGGAGTTTAGCCAACTGAGACACCCAGGTGCCCAGAAACATAGAGAAATTTTTTCAGATGAATATGTACTTATATCAGAGCATGTGGGATTTTTGTTAAATAAAAATATTTTCATGATACAAGGATTAAGTCCAGGAATCTAAATTATTGTCTCATCTTTGACCTTCCTGCTGACAGTTAATTCCCATACAATGTTTCCTTAAGTAGCAGAGCTAGATTTATACCAAAACAGTGTTATGTAACTTACTTGGTTAGTAGTCTAGATGGCTATCCACTCATGCCCTGGGATTACATTATTCCTCCTCTTTTGATTAGTGGGATCCTGCACCAGGCCAAGTCAGCCCAACCTCATTGTTCTCTGCACATTGGAAATCCTAGCTATACTGTGGACTTATGTAGGGCTACACTCGAGGACATGGAGAGGTTGCACAATTTGCCCAAAGGGACTCAGTAAATGGCAAAGTCACAACTTGAACAGGAGATGCATGGAATATGTATTTTGGCTGATTGGTCAATGATGGAAAAACCAACATACAAGAGAAATTGAAGTTGAGGTAAAAAACCATCATCATAGAATGAGCTGTATGATAGCCAATATCATTCTCAATGGGGAAAAAGTGAGAGCTTTTCTGTTAAGATCAGGAACATGGCAGGGATGCCCACTTTCACCACTCTATTCAACATAGTACTAGAAGTCCTAGCCTCAGCAATCAGACAACAAAAAGAAATAAAAGACATCCAAATTGGCAAAGAAGCCAAACTATCACTCTTTGCAGATGATATGTTACTTCATGTGGAAAACCCAAAAGACTCCACTCCAAATCTGCTAGAACTCATACAGGAATTCAGTAATGTGTCAGGATATAAAATCAATGCTCAGAAATCAGTTGCATTTCTATATATCAACAACAAGACAGAAGAAAGAGAAATTAAGGAGTCGATCCCATTTACAATTACACTCAAAACCATAAGATACCTAGGAATAAATCTAACCAAAGACACAAAGAATCTGTATTCAAAAAACTATAAAGTACTCATGAAAGAAATTGAGGAAGACACAAAGAAATGGAAAAATGTTCCATGCTCATGGATTGGAATAACAAATATTGTGAAAATGTCTATGCTACCTAAAACAATCTATACATTTAATGCAATCCCTATCAAAATACTGTCCAGTTCTTTCAAAGAAATGGAACAAATAACCCTAAAATTTATATGGAACCAGAAAAGACCCCAAATAGCCAGAGGAATGTTAAAAATAAAAAATCAAATTTGGCGGCATCTCAATTCCAGACTTCAAGCTCTATTACAAAGCTGTCATCATCAAGACAGTATGGTACTGGCACAAAAACAGACATACAGATCAATGGAACAATATAGGGAGCCCAGAATAGACCCTCAATTCTATGGTCTAATCTTTGACAAAGCAGGAAGGAATGTCCAACGGAAAAAAAGACAGTCTCTTCAACAAATGGTGTTGGGAAAATTGGACAGCCACATGCAGAAGAATGAAACTGGACCATTTCCTTACACCACACATGGAAATAGACTCAAAATGGATGAAAGACCTCAATGTGAGAAAGGAATCCATCAAAATCCTTGAGGAGAACACAGGAAGCAACCTCTTCGACCTCTGCCGCAGCAACATCTTCCTAGGAACAATGCAAAAGGCAAGGGAAGCAAGGGAAAAAATGAACTATTGGGATTTCATCAAGATCAAAAGCTTTTGCACAGCAAAGGAAACAGTTCACAAAATCAAAAGACAACTGACAGAATGGGAGAAGATATTTGCAAACGACATATCAGATAAAGGACTAGTGTCCAGAATCTATAAAGAACTTAGCAAACTCAACACCCAAAGAACAAATAATCCAATCAAGAAATGGGCAGAGGACATGAACAGACATTTCTGCAAAGAAGACATCCAGATGGCGAACAGACACATGAAAAAGTGCTCCGTATCACTCGGCATCAGGGAAATACAAATCAAAACCACAATGAGATATCACCTCACACCAGTCAGAATGGCTAAAATCAACAAGTCAGGAAATGACAGATGCTGGCGAGGATGCGGAGAAAGGGGAACCCTCCTACACTGTTGGTGGGAATGCAAGCTGGTGCAGCCACTCTGGAAAACAGCATGGAGGTTCCTCAAAATGTTGAAAATAGAACTGCCCTATGACCCAGCAATTGCACTATTGGGCATTTACCCTAAAGATACAAACGTAGTGATCCAAAGGGACACATGCACCCGAATGTTTATAGCAGCAATGTCCACAATAGCCAAACTATGGAAAGAACCTAGATGTCCATCAACAGATGAATGGATCAAGAAGATGTGGTATATATACACAATGGAATACTATGCAGCCATCAAAAGAAATGAAATCTTGCCATTTGCAACAACATGGATGGAACTAGAGCGTATCATGCTTAGCAAAATAAGTCAAGCAGAGAAAGACAACTATCATATGATCTCCCTGATATGAGGAAGTGGTGATGCAACATGGAGGCTTAAGTGGGTAGAAGAAGAATAAATGAAACAAGATGGGATTGGGAGGGAGACAAACCATAAGTGACTCTTAATCTCACGAAACAAACTGAGGGTTGCCGGGGGGAGGGGGTTTGGGAGAAGGGGGTGGGATTATGGACATTGGGGAGGGTATGTGATTTGGTGAGTGCTGTGAAGTGTGTAAACCTGGTGATTCACAGACCTGTACCCCTGGGGATAAAAATATATGTTTATAAAAAAAAAAAAAATTCCTAAGCATAAAAAAAAAAAAAAATATTTTGAACCATAAGAACAGATCTTGGAGAGCAAGTTCAGTAAGTTTTTGGCATAGTTGGCTGTTGTCACTGGCCTGTGAAAGTGTAACTCCAAACATATGCTCATTTCCACTGATGTCAGGGGAAAAGTGAGAGCTTTTTTTGAATACCTTATTTTTCTCTAATACTCTTTTTTCTTCCTCTTGCTTTTTATATTCTTTATCATGACTGGACTGAGGATAATTTATCATAAATGACACTGTATCTCTTCCTTATGAAATTTTGTGGTGACAATGTTGATATTCCGCTTTTGACTCATTCTCACAAGATATGAAAAATTCCCAAGCCGAACTTTTTCTAGAAAACCTCATGGCCTAAACAGAATAAATTTACTAAAAAATAAGTAAATCTTTAAAAATAATTTCATTTGATGTTATTAATGTTACTATAGCAAACAAAATTTTATTAAAACCTTAATGTAATGAACTTACTTCTATTACCTTGCCTTGCATTATTTAAATTTTCATGAATACTTTAGATCAAAAGTATGTTGTTTTTTTCAAAAATTAAGTAATGTATCCTTTTATAATATCTGTATTAACTGACAGTCTAGTTCCATATTCTACTTCCCTACTTGAAAATTCTTACTATCTGTTTTATACAAAAAATTAAGAATTTTCAAATTTGGGGCTCAGTCAATTAAGCATCTGCCTTTGGCTCAGGTCATGATTCCAGGGTCCAGGGATCGAGTCTCACATTGGACTCTCTGCTCGCCCAACTCTTGTGCTTTCTCGCACCTTCTCAAATGAATAAAATCTTTAGAAAGAAAAAAAAGGAATTTTCAAAATAATTAAATATAATCATGTTTATTAATTACACTTTCAACTGACTGACAAGAGTGTTAGTCTAAGTTGCTTCTAGAATTCCTTATATTTGAAAGTGTTTAGGTATTAACAAATATGAACAACATGCCATATTCTATTGCTAACATTTTTATAGTGTTTAGATATGATGGTATCACTGATAACACATCAGCCAGAAGACACCAGAAATGGCACTGAATAAGGTATTTTCATATTTGATTGCCAAAGCCAAAGCCAAATTGCAGAGTGTGGGCCAAAACTGAGGCTGTCGCCAAACTCTGACATGTCCCTGAACTGCACACAAGTGCTCTACTCCAGAAGCCAGCCTCTTCTAGCACCATGCTGCACCGTGTCCATGTTGTGCTTAGCTCAAACTATACCAGTCTGTCCACCTGAATGAAGTGTGCCCTGTTCTCTTTCCTTTCCAATCCACCTTCTAAATGCCCTCCTAAATTCTCCCTCCTCCTTGAGGCTTTCGGGAGAGCTACAGGATGCCATTCTCTAGCCTAGCCTTTCTTTCTGTCTCTCATGACTGCGCAGTGAGAGACAGGCCACAGAAGGTATGGTGACATTATAGCACTGACAGTTACTAGAATGCGTGCCATGGATTCCCATGTCTTAAGTGTTTTCTCCACTTTAATTTCTAATATGGTAACTATTGGTAGCTTTAACCTCATAAACAAGCATTTTTTGAAATCATCAATTTTAAGTTTAAAGGTGTTCTAAGACACACACAAAAAAGTTTGAGAAATATTCTCTAGTTCATTCCTCAGACTGTCTATGCTAAATGTGCTCTACACATTTGGATACTTATTTTGCATGGTAGTTTATATATGTAAATAGGTTTTCCAGAAAAAGAAACTGAAGGAAGAAGAGAAATAAGGCAGATCCAGAGCTCTTACAGAGCAGCAGGTGGGGTCATATGGACCCGTATACACCTCAGAATTTCCCCAGACTACCTTTTTAAAAATCAGTGGGAAAAATTAATGGAGCCTCATTCCAATGCTATACTAATATATTGGCTAAAATTATTTCTCAATGTTCCTCCAAGCTTTGCAAATATGAGACCAAGTAATAATCTGACTTTTTTCTGAAGGTATTTCTTATCAAATATTTCATCAAATGAAATGAAAACAAAACATTTTACAAGACAGTAGCTTTTCATAGAAACCACCATAAAATAACTACTTCCTGAAAATGCAGCAACATTCTCCAAACAAATAATCCAGATACTTGCTTTAATTCTACCTTTGGCTGTGACTGGTCATGTTTGACACGCATTGACATAAAATTGTTAAACTACTTAATGTTTTTTAATATAGTTAATAAACATGGAGCATATTAGGATTTACTCAACAACTCAAAGGATTCATTCAACAAATGCCAGGTTGAAATAAATAAAACGAAATCCCTTAAAAGTTTGAACTTTGGTTTTTGCTCTGTTATCACAGAATAGTACCGAATAAATCATTTTTCTATGATAGTCTTTTAAATACACATGAATCACTTTTCAACTACAAAACTCTATGTAACAACCCATAATTTTGGTGAATGAATGATAGAACAGGGAGCATGCAACCATTTCTAAACTTAAACAGATTCAATAATAAAATTAAAAATGAGGTTCTTTCAGAAATACACTGTTTCTCAATGTCTCACTCTACCAAAGAAAGTGTCTAATTACATTTGGAAGTATTTTAGCACTTGAATTTGATGTTCTCCCAGTAATAAAGGGATTACACTGCCCACCCTGCAGGGCTGGAGAGAACAGTCTACAGGTCTGATCAGTGACGTGCTGTCAACACAAACCCAATTACATGCTCTAGAGGACAAATACTAGGCTCAGACGCTCATAAGGTACTGCTGAATTCAAAATGACAAAAGAGCATCTAAGTACTTTATATAAGCTCATCAGATGTGCTAAACAGTCTGGATTTAGTACAGCATATGTTAAATTGGGTTTTGAAGAGACTTTTTAAAGTTCTGAAAGTAATTCGGGAATGTCATTTAGACAGAATTATTTTATATTCACTCAATATAGTTTTATTTTTTTGTTTTGTTTTTTTGTCACAGGGTTACTTCAGATTCTTTTGGATTCCAAACTACATGACTAGATACAGAACATAATCACTTTTAAAGAAACTAATTCTAAGCACTTTAAAACAGAGGCATCTCTCTCTCTGTGTCTGCCTTTCTGCCTACTTGTGATCTGTCAAATGGATAGATAAAAATCTTTAAAAAAAAAAACACAGAGGTATCAAATGCATTTGTTCTAGGTTGCTTTAATGAAATACAAGCAGTAATGGGGTAAAAAAGAGGGAAGCAGGTGAAAGATTTTGACAAATGAAGGGTCAAATGCTTAGAGTGTCATGGAAAAAGGTAAAGGCCTCAATCAGATGGTTCTCTGTCCACATTTCTCATCTTGTAAGGTTTCTTCCATCCTTTGATTTTTTTTTAAGTATTCCTGAGATGGTGTGGAGATGCTGGAGAAAATACTATACACCACATCTTTTTAATCAGAAAACCTTTAGAGTCAGAACTCTCTACAGTATTATAGGTACCAATTTGTAATTAGTCTCACCGCTGACATTCCTACAGAATGATCTGGAATTACTTTAGTTAATAAAATACATAAACCCTTCAAACTACAAGCTCTATTGTAGCCTCTAAAAGCCTTAAATCACATAAATGGCTCTACTTGACTTAGGCAATAAAACTACATGAGCTACAAACAAAAATATGAAGTTTGAGACTCTGTGCTGTAGAAATCCTTTGGCAAATATCTCTTGAAAACAAAACCACGTTGGTAAGTGAAGTATTTCTGAGATTTGTGAAATGTACAATTTTCTTCCAGTCTGTAATATTAATTCCAAAAACACTATCCTAGCCCTGGAACTCAGAACCTCAATCCTTTGGATTAAGCCAAAAGACCCTAGTTAATATGTTTATATTAAGGAGAAGGGAAGAAAAAAAGTGTTTGATCTGGATGTGCAAATAGGGGAAGGCTGGTTTGTCAGTTTATGTGATTCATTACACGCACTTGTCTCAGTAACAATCTGTGCAACCTATTTAGAGGTCAAGCTGGTGATTTCTATCAAAATTAAAGCTGCACACACATCTTGGTTCTGCTAAGACTTTGATATGCATGCATATTCACTAATATACTAACAGAATAAGCTATATCCACACTCATTACACAAGCACATGTGTGATAGCAAAACACAACAAAAACAAACACAACCTGAGAGTCCACTCATGCTGAACTAGTGAAGTAAATCATGATACATTCACGTAAGGGAATACTATAAAGCTCCAAAAACACAGTGAGGTACATCTGTAAGTGAATTTTAAAGTACTCTAAAATATAATTTTGTGTCACGTGTATGTATTTGTTCAAACTCCTCCTCTCCCGCGCTCTGGAAAATACTGGAGGCACTGATAACACGGTTCCAATTCAGGAAATGGATTTGAGGTAGGGGGTGGGGTCGAAAAGACTCGTAATATTAACGGTAAAAAAACAAAACAAAACAAACAAACAAACAAAAAAGACCATTCCTCCTGCTGACAACGGGCGGAAAGCCAGGGGCGGGTTTGCTGAGCCCTCAACAGCCTTGGTCCCCCGACCCGGCAGTCTGCAGCTAGTGCTGCCTCTTGGGACGGACGCCAGGGTGTCCCGGGAACCATGCAAGCGACCCAGCCCATCCTAGCCCTGAGCGCCTCGAGAAGCCCACCCATCCCACGTCAAGAGGCCTCTTCTTCCACAGTCCTTCCTGACGCCCCCACTCCCCGGAGGAGCCCGCCAGTCCCGCCAGTCCCCGTATTGGGGGTAAGTCTCCCCAGACTGCAGGTGCCCGCGCCGGGGTAAGGGCAGGTTGAGCAAAGCGGCAGGCAAACTGGCCTAGCAAACGCGGCCCTTCGCCCCCCGCCCCCATTCTCAGAAGGTCCCCAGTGCTCGGCGTCCTCCCGTCGCGGGGTTGCCGGCTGGGAAACCCCGAACGCAGGAGCGCAGAGTTAAGCACTGCCGCCCCCGCCCGGCTTCGGACCCGTCCCGCCCACCCATCGCCCGGAGTACCTTAAGCGAGTCCTTGGAGTCGTCCATGTCGTTCTCCACACCCTGGTAGACTGCGCCCTGGGGCTCCTCCTGCTTCCCAGGGCTCAGCATCTTCCTCAGGCTGCGCCTCATCGACCGCACCCCGGCGCCACCTGCGCCAGCTGCTCCCCACGTGCGCGGGCACCCGCGGCGAGGGAGCGCGGAGAGCTGTCGGCGCCTCGCTCTCCCCCAGGCGGAGAGAACTTCTGGAAGGGCTTTTGCGTCCCGGGCTGCTAGCAGTGCAGGAAACAGGAGGGGCACGGGGAGGAGGCAGGGACACAGACCTCGTGGCCGCCCTGAGACTGTCCCCCGCTCGCCGCTTCGCGCCCAGAGCACGCGCGACTTGCCTGTCCCGGCTGCGCACACTTAGACTCAAGGTGTCAGGTCTGGGTGGATCCAAGGAACCTGGAATCTTTTATAATAAAAGTAGTAAGAACCTCCCACCCACTGGAGTGGGGCGCGGGGGTGGGGGTGGAGGATGGCTGAGGTTGGAAGTGGAGAATGAGAGGATAACCGAGTCCCTTGGAAGATTTTTCTCTTTTAGGATTCCCTCCCTCCCCTCCCCCAACGCTTCTGAGTTTGGGTGCCCGTTGCGTTTTAGACTCTTTGAGTCGGAAATAAGATTTTTATGAACACTTCTCTTTCCAGAAGAATAGGGAGAGAGATTAAACCCTGGCACCGATTTGAGTAACTAGATCAGGTCCCTTTGAAATAGGTCCCATCTCCTGTGGATGGCAATACTAATCTCACGATCTGGTGTTTCAGAATGGCTAAAAAAAAAAAAATCACTGTTAGGGTAAAGGTAAATCACATTGACTGCTCTCGGCTTGTATACCCTCAACTTTGTTTGTGAAAAGCTTATCTTCACGGGCCTGCCCTACATCTATTAATCGACAGCCTGTGTGTAAGTTGTGGAGAGGAAGGTGTTTTCCTCTCCGCTGACCAGGCTGCTTTTCTCTCTGTTCATACACTGGAGCCTTTGAAACTGTAGCAGTTATGTTTAGGCTACAAGATTAGAAAGGAAAAAACTTCTTTCAAAAAGTGACTATACTTTGCACAGGCCAAAACTTTATCAGCTTCTTGTTTGGACAATCTGTGCGCTCCTTCAAGGCTCTGGGTTGTCCTAATCACACGGCAATCTCCAGTATGTGTCACAAGACCCTCATGGCTCCAGGACCTGGCGTAGATCCTGTGCTAAATAAATAGAGGTTTGTGGACTTCTTGACCTAGGGGCTACGCTGGGCTGAACGTAAGGGCAGGTAATGTGGCATGATGTTATTTGGGGACTATGGAAGCTCCCCCCCCCGCCCCCCCCCCCCCCCGCCAAAGCTATCAATAGATTTTGCAGGTTGCCATCTGTTCCACCCATAGAATAGAATTCCTTAGAATTCCCTAGAAGGATATATTAAGGTTATTCCTGTTTACCAGGTGATGGGCATTTGGATTATTTCTAATTTTTAGTTTATCAAAAGTAATGCTGCTATGAAATTTTTCATACAAGTCTTTCCATGGACACCTGTCTTCATTTCTCTTGAGTGCATACCTAGTCGCAAACTGTTTGATTATATAATAAGTATGTGCTTGGCTTTGTTGAAACTGCTGAACATTTTCCAACGTGTCTGGGTCGTTTTACATGCCCACCAACACTGTATGAGGCTTCCAAGTTTCTCTGTATCCTCACAAAACTTGGTGTCAACAATCTTTTTGATTATAATCATTCTGTTGTGTATATAATTGTATCTCATTTTGGTTTTAATTGGCATTTCCCTAATGGCTAATGATATTGTCCACGTTTTTCATTTATTAGCCATTCATACATCTTAACAAAATGCTTACTAAATTATTTTGTCTTTTTTAAGTCGAGTCGTCTTCTTAATATTAGGTTGTAGGAGTTCTTTATTCTGGATACAGGTCTTGTATCAGATAAATGTTTCACAAATATTTTTGCAGAGTCTGGAATCTCTTTTTATTTTCTTAATTGTGTCTTTTGTTGTTGTTGTTGTTTTTTAAGATTTTATTTATTTATTTGACAGAGAGAACACAAGCAGGAGGAGTGGAAGAGGGAGAAGCAGGCTTCCTGCTGAGCAAGGAGCCCCATGTAGGGCTCGATCCTAGGACCCTGGGATCATGACCTGAGCCGAAGGCAGATGCTTAATGACTGAGCCACCCACATGCCCCTTAATGGTGTCTTGTGAAAAGTAAAACTTTTAACTTTGAAAAATGTCTAATTTATTATTTTTATGGATTGTGCTTTGAGTGTCATGTATAGCAATTTTTGCTTATGATCACGTTAAAAAGGCTTATTATTTGATTTGGTGAGTGCTGTGAAGTGTGTAAACCTGGTGATTCACAGACCTGTACCCCTGGGGATAAAAATATATGTTTATAAAAAATAAAAAAATTAAAAAAAGGCTTATTATTCTATTCTTTTAGATTCATTTTGAGTTAATTTTTATATAGGGTATGAGGTAGAGGAGAGGTATAAGTTCATTTTTATTGCATATGGATATTCAGTTGTTACATAGTTGTTAAATAGAGCTTGTGTTTTCTTCATAGAATTGCCTTGGGACCATAGTCAAAAATCAAATGACCAATCTGAGGGTTTTGAAGGGGCGGGGGGTGGGAGGTCGGGGTACCAGGTGGTGAGTATTATAGAGGGCATGGATTGCATGGAGCACTGGGTGTGGTGCAAAAATAATGAATACTGTTATGCTGAAAATAAAAAATAAATTTTAAAAAAAATATCAAATGACCATAAATATTTGGGTTTGTTCCTAGACTTCATACTCTATTCCATTGATTGATAAGTCTGTGCCTAAGTAAGTCAATATCACAATCTTGATTTTGCACTTGATGGCAAATTTTGAAAACAGTAAGTATAAATCCTCCAAACTTCTTCTTTTTCCAAATTGGTTTGGCTCTTCTAAGTTCTTTGCACTATAAATTTTAGAATCAGTTTGTCAATTTCCATGGGAAAGCTTGCTGGGATTTGATGAATTGGCATTTAGTCTATAGAGCAATTTGGCAGATGTGCCATCTTAACAATATCAAGTCTCCTAATCCAGAAATGTGGCATTTTCTCCATCATATAGATACTTCTTGATTTCTAAGCAGCGTTTTACAATTTTCCATGGACAGGCCATACACTTTGTTGTTGTTGTTAAATGTATTCCTAAGAATTTTATTAGTTTTAAGATATTTTGAACAGAATTATTTTCTTAATTTCACTTTCTGACTATCTGTTTTAAAGTATAAAAATAAAATTTGAATTTTTATATTTCTTGTATATTCTACAACCTTGTTAATCTTGCTCATTAACTTTAATAGTTTTTTTTCCTGGATTTCTTATGAACTAATAAGATTGTGCCTTTCACTATAAGGACAGTTTGCTTCTTTCTTTCCCAACTCTACATCTTTAACTTTTTTTCCCCTCCATAATCATTAGTTAGAAGCTCCAGAACATTGTTGAACAGTCAGTTGAACAGAGCTGACATCTTGCCTCTTTCTCAGTCTTTTGGAGTATGATGTTAATATTAGAATTTTCATAATTGCCTATTATCATGTTGAGGGACATAACTTCCATGATGACTTTGTTAAGAGTTTTTAATCATGAGGAGGCATTAATTTTATCTGATGCTTTCTCTACAGTTGAGATGATTGTGTGCTTTTTCTCATTTATTCTATTATTTTACATTAATTGATTTTATAATATTTAGTTAGCCTTTTATATGTTGCTGAATTCAATTTGTTAATATCAAGGATTTTGGTGTTTATATTCATGAAGAATATTGGTCTGTGGCTTTTCTTTTGTGGTATGTCTCTGTATGGCTTTGGTGTCAGTGTAATAGTGGCCTCACTGATAGAGCTGAGAAATGTCCCCTTCTATTTCCTGAAGTAGAACATATAATATTGGTATTATTTCTTTCTAAAATTTCTGATACAAGTCACCAGTGCAGCCTGGTGAATTGGGTTGTCTGGGCTCTTTTCTTTCTGGAAATATTTTTAATTGCCAATTTCCTTTTCTTTTATAGGTATTTTCTGAATTTATAATTTGCTTCAGTAGATTTTGGTAATTTGTATCTTTCAAGAAATATATCTGTTCATCTAAGTCACCTATTTTTGGTATGGGTTTATTCATAAAATTCCCTTATAATCCTTTTAATTCTTATAGGATCTGCAGTATGCCAGCTCTTTCATTCCTGATTTTGATAATTTGTGTCATCTCTCTTTTTTAGCTTATTAGTTATTATAACCTATTGCTTATCAACTTTCTTGATCTTTGCAAAGATCCAGTTTTTAATGTTACTGGTTTTTCTCTAAAATCTATTTTAGGTTTCATTGTTTTTTTTTTCTTCTTTGATTTTTCTTTCTTTCTAATTACTTTGGGTTTGATTTGTTCTTCTTTCTCTACTTCCTTGATATGTAACCTTAGGTTATTGATTTTAGATCTTTCATCATTCTAGTGTAAGTGTTTAAAGCTATAAGATACTTTCTAAACATTGTATTAGTGACATCCCATAAACTCTGATTTGCTGTTGTTTTCATTTATGGCTTCTTTTTTTATTCACAAGTTGTTTTTTAGAAGTGTATTGTTTAATTTCTATATATGTGGGGTTTCCTCAAATTTCTTTCAGTTGTTGAATTCTAATCCAATCTGGTTGTGCTCAGGGAACATACTTTGTATGATTTTAGACTGTCTACATTCAAATGTAGACTTGTTGAAACATGTTTTTATGGCTGGCATGTGGTCTATCCTGGAGATTGTTACTTGAAAAGAAAGTGTATTATGCTGTGGTTTGGTCAAGTTTCTCAATATGTTATTAGGTCCAGTTGGTTAATAGTGCTGTTCAAGCCTTTTGTATTCTTAGTAACTTTCTGTCTATTCTTCTATCAACTACTGAGCAAGGAGTGTTAACATTTCATTATAACTGTTAAATTTTCTAGTCTCTTCATTCTGTTCAAGATTTACTTCATTTTGGGGATTCTCTGTTCTTAAATGTATGCATATTTGTAACTGTGGGGTTTCTATTGCATTTTTCTTTATCATTATGAGTTTTTTTGTCTTTAGTAATATTTCCAGTTAAAGTCAATTTTGTCTGAGATAGCTATTCCACATATCCTATATTTATTGTTTCTTTGGTAAATCTTTTCCCATCCTTTTACTTTTAACCTATTTGTATTTTTAAAGTTTGTTTCCTGTAAATAGCATAGAGTTAGATGTTGCTATTTTATCCAGCTTGATAGTCTCTGCTTTTTAATTAATGTTTAGTCATTGACATTTAATGTAATTGTTGCTATGATACTTCTATTTTGATATTTGTTTTCTATATCTTATATCATTTTCTGCCATCTGTTCTTTCTTTAATGCCTTCTTTTGTGTCCAACATTTTTTTTTGGAAAACAATTCTCATTTATTTGTAAGTTTTTAAAAATTTATTTTCTTAATGTTATGCACTCTAAAATACGGTGCTGTATTTACCATATCCACTACTCATTTCTTCCTGTAGATCTGAGTTACTTTCTGGTGTCCTCTCTTTTCAATCTGGAGGGCTTTCTTTGGAATTTTTTGTAAGGCAGTTCTGTTTGAAAAATATGTTAAGGCATACTTTTGCTGGATGGAGAACTTCTGCTTAGCAGGGGTTTTTGGGGGGGTTTTTTGTTTTGTTTTGGTTTGGTTTGGTTTTTGTGTTCTGGTTTTTTTGTGTTTTTTTTTGTTTTGTTTTGTTTTTTTGAGCAACTCAAATGTTATTCTGTCCTCTATTGTTTCTGATGAGAAGTCATCAAAATATCATATCATATTGTTGTTACTTAAATGACTTAAGATTTTTGCTGACCTCAAAAGTTAATGATTGTCTGTATGACCTCAAAAGTTAGTGATTGTCTGTATCTTCCCCATTTACAATATAATAAGCTTACCATGCTTGCATTTCTCTCCTCCCTGAGTTTCTCTTCCATCCCTATTAATACATCCAGTATTCTAATTTCTGATTTTTAAGAAATTAAACTTTATAAAATATTTAGACAATCGCAAATTGCATTGTTTCTCACAATCTTTATAATTCTTTTTCTTGAATTCATATTAATTTTTTAGATTCTATATATAAATAATTCTTCCAGGAAAAGTATGTTGGTGGTAAGATGCCTCCGTCCTTGCGACTTACCTTACAAAACTCTCCTTATTTTGCCTTCATAGTAGATAGTGGTTTAAATAGGTACAAAACTCTTTCAAAGTCATTTTCCCTCAGAAATTTTAAGACTTTCTTGTTTTCTTTTACCTTCCAATATTTGCAGTTAAAGTGTCTAATGTCAAGCTATATCTCATTCATTTCTTGGTACTTATTTTGTTTATTTCTCTGAAAACTTTAGGACTTTTATTATATTCTTGGTGTTCTGAAATTTCACCATCCTGTAACTCAGTGGGGATTTTCTGTTGTTTGTCTTGTTCTGTACTCTGTGGTCTCTTCTAATCTAGTGATTATCTTTCTAGGGTTCTGGGAAATTTTCTTCTATTTTGTTTAGTGTCATTATTTATTTCTACATAAGTTAGGCATCTTTTCATGGCAAATAATAGAAAAACACAACCAGAACTGGCTTAACCCAAACTAGAATTAATTGGCTCCAAAACGAAAAAGGCCTGTGGCAGAACTAGCTTAGGACCCAGATGGATCCAGGACTCCATGTCATTGAAGCTGTTTCTTGGGAAACCTGTGTGACTCAGTTACATGTCTGCCTTTGGCTCAGGTCATGATCCTGGGGTCCTGGGATCAAGCTCTAAGTCGGGCTTCCTCTTCAGTGGGAATTCTGCTCCTCCTTTTCCCTCTGTCCTTCTCCCTCTCGAATAAATCAATAAAATCTTAAAAATAAAAAACCTGTTTCTACTTTTTTATATCAAGAGCAAGAAATTTCTCCACTTGGGGAACCTGGCTGGTTCAGTCCATTAAGTGGCTGCCTTCAGCTCAGGTCATGATCCCAGAATCCTGGGATTGAGCCCCACATTGTTCTCCCTCTCCCTCCGTTTGCTGCTCCCCCTGCTTGTGCTCTCTGTCCAAAAAAATAAATAAAATCCTAAAAGAAAGAAAGAAAGAAAGAGAGAAAGAAAGAAAGAAAGAAAGAAAGAAAGAAAGAAAGAAAGAAATGTCTCCACTTCTTTGAAGTTTCACCTACAGCAGCACCTGGCTGAAATTGTTCAAGTTTACATCTGTGGGTGTGACCACTGAATTTTCTACCAGCTCTACAAAACTCCATGATGTACCACTGGCTCTAATTGGGTTATAAATTCAATATCTTAATCACCACAGCCAGAAAAAGAGTGATCTGATTATTCAGATCTGAGTTACATGCTCTTTGTCAATGTCATACTTGATATCAACTTTGCCTGAATTGCATGGACTGAGAATGGGGGAACGATCATTTCTATCACCCTGAGATCACTTGGAGTACACTGGCAGAAGAAGGAGGAATTGACGCTAAGTGTCTGTTTCCAGCTGGTTGTGTGGATGTTTATATACCATCTCTCTGTTTGATTTTTCTGGTTACATATTAACATTTCCTGATCCATCTTTCCTTGCATCTTAAGCTTCTTGTCACTCATTTATATGTAAGAATGCATACCCATACATATATATGGGTGTCTGTGTGTGTGTGTGTATGTATAAGCATATACGTATAACTTATTTTTCTTTTTATACTGTGTCATGGGAAAATTCTTCAACTTGATCTTCCAATTCACTGTTTTGCTCTCCAGTTAGGTTTATCATTCAAGTATTTTTTTTTAATTTCACGAAGAAATTTTTATTTCAAAATTTCTGCTTGAGTATCCTTAAATGCAGTATATGCTCACATGGTTGTTTTAAAGTCCTGATCTCCTTTCCTCTTTATAGTAGTGGTCATTTCCTTCACATGCTCAGTAATTGCTGTTAGTTCATTTCTGTGTTTGGTATCTCTATGCACTTGACTTTACTGTTCAAGCTCAGTCTCTGGGGATTGTGTGGGAGAGGCCAGATAGGCTGTTGGAAGATCATGCAGTGTGCATCAGCTTCCCTTCTGAGTTGAGCAGTTCCTGTCCTCTCTGGAACATTGCTCTGCTTTCCAGGCCCCCACTGCCCACACTTCACTTTAGGCTATGGGCAAACACCATTGCTGTCTACTGCTTACTACAAATTGGAGAGGAGAGAGGTATTGACTAGCCTTACTCTGACCATTTCTCATCCATTAACAACTGTTCTGAGGAATGATTAAAGCCTACCTCTTTTATCCTTTGGCTCCTGGCTCCCTGTCATTTTTCCCATCACAGTATACTTTTGCCTATGCTTGTGTTTTCCTTTATTTATATCTCTGTAGATGTGATCCCGCTCACCTTCCATCTTCCCAGAATTCTTTTTAACATTTCTAGATGGTAGGTGGCATTGCTTGCTTTTTTGTTTTCATACCTTGGTTTGTATTTACTCTTTATTAAAATTTTTTTGACATTTCATAGGTTTTCAGATGGAAAGGAAAATAAATATGTATACTCAGGACACATAACTATCACATTAATTATCTTAATTTAATTGCTTTTTCTTATTTGTTATGTAACTTTCAAAAATTCTACCTCATTCCTGCCAAATTGCATGGAAAGGAGAAATTTTTCATATAGCATGTCTTGAACATTGAAATTACATGAGAAAAGGATTGGGTCAGGGAGGAAGGGAGGAAACTAATGTTCATGAGATTCTCCTAGTCACAGGGTGTGTCATTAGTCTTGTGACCGTTGAGTCTCACATGGAAAATTCTGCTTCATCTTGATAAATAGTGAGATAAATTACACATACACATACACACATGCTACTATGGGCACTTATGAAATGCTCTTTTCTGCCAGGGAGTCAGAGCAACTCAGTGTACTTCGTTACAGAGAAACCTGAAGGAAATTCTGCTCTGTTTACTACCCAGAGGACTAATTGCTGTACGTAGATTATCCAAACCAGCACCATTCTCAGGGCCGTTAGCAACCATAGTCTAGGGAAATTATTAGAACAATTAATAAAAATGCAAATCTGATAGGATTATTTAAAATGTGAGATATTTAGAAAGCTAATTAAGTTGGCCTTCTTTCTATACAAGGAAAACCTTCCTAAAAGTTAATTATGTCATACCAAATAATATTTTGAAATTTAGAATAAATCTAGGTATAATAAATTGATTCGTCTTCTTATAAACTTCTATTATATAACTTAATCAGATGATAGAATTAGTCGTTATGTTGTGAATTTTCGTTCTGTTTAACCTAAAGTGAGGCAAAATTTTATGATGGGATTAATCCTGACATTGTAAATTTTTATCTCCCAACTATTTAACCAGAAGCAACAGACAAAATTTTAAAAGTTGCCATGATATCTGCCAGTGAATGAGAGATAATGGCAGATTCCTCATAATAGTAGAATTCCTTTATAGGATTTGAAAGTATAATTGAAACTTCCTACTGATTATAAAAGGCATGTAGGATACAACTTTACTTGATAGACACTAAACTAATTTATACATAGATCATTTTAGACCGGGGCAGTGAGAATACAAAAGAAAGTTCTTTTCTCTTTAGCAACTCTGTTATTTACCTTAACAAATTTATTACATATGGAATGCTTTTAGTCCAAGGATATTTTAAATTATTTAAATTTTAAAACATTTTAAAGTATTTAAAATATGAAAACACTTTATCAAATTTGTCCTAGGTAGCTCATACTAATAATGTCTGTAGTTCAAAATCTGTCTTTAGTATTTAGAGATACTGTTTACTGTTTCAAGGATATATTAACTTATCTCAGTCTGTGAAGAGAAAAACTTTTTAGGATCCCAATTCTTAAGTTCCATAGCGAATTCTGGACAATAGCTTAAACAATTTGAACTGAATTAGTTGTAAAATAAAGTTTTTATTTTATCCAATGCATTATGGTAAGGAGGTCAGGTTAAAGCTAAATAATGTCAAATGTAAAATGAGAGCCTGCATTCCTTTCAGTTGAAACCCAAAATGGCATTTCAGATATGTAATTAGTATTAAAATTATACTAATTTCTTATATGAGAAAACTTTTCTAACATCTAAATCTATGCATTATCCTTTAAAAATATGAAAAGTTACTGAGGTGCCTGGGTGGCTCAGTGGGTTAAGCCTCTGCCTTCAGCTCAGGTCACAATCTCAGTGTCCTGGGATCAAGCCCCACATCAGGCTCTCAGCTCAACGGGAAGCCTGCTTCTCCCTCCCTCTCTCTATGCCTGCCTCTCTGCCTACTTGTGATCTCTGTCTGTTGAATAAATAAATAAAATCTTTTTTAAAAAGTGAAAGTTACAAGGTAATAAAAATTATGCTTACCTTCATTCATAAAAATTGACATCCTGTTTCTGATGTTACACAAGTATAAATGTCCAAGTAGAGAACTGTTCTTTTCCTGACAGAGTCAATATGTTACATCTACTTTTATAGTTCCATATGATTATACAAGGAGTGGTTCATTCTAAGAGTCAATATTATGCCTTTTTATTAGACTATCTTACATAAAAGATGGGTAAACACTAAGATTGCATAATGCCAGCTTTAAAATTTGATTATTGGCAACTGAAAAAAAAAATCACCTAATGTAATTATTGCTTGCAGGTTTATCTCACCTGCTATGACCCCTTTGTAATGCAGTACCAAAACTCAAAATAATTAAGAATGGTAGGCTTAGGAGAATTATCTGGCTTTTTTTGGTGAACTAATTATCATCTTCCTACTGAATAAAAGATTACTAATAAAAGTAAATAAAGGACCATAGCATTATCATTTGTTAAAATCTACTATATATCAGTATATTGGGGATAAAACTGGCCTATCCAAGGAGAATTATCTAAAATAAAATATGATAGATGCCTCATGCCAAAAACATATATCTGTGTCTATCATGGATATGATTTAGAGAAAAATGTATTGCTAAAGTGGTTAACTATCAAGTTATCTTATGAAAGCTGTAATATTTAAAAATTAACTTTTCACATCAACTATGACAACTTGATTAAATATCTGGGGATGCCTGGGTGGCTGTCAGTTGAGCATCTGTCTTTGTTCCCAGTCATGATCCCAGTGTCCTGGACTTGAGTCCCTCATCAGGCTTCTTGCTCAGTGGGTAACCTGTTTCTCCCTCTGCCTGCCATTCCCTCTGCTTGTGCTTGCTCTCTCTCTCTTTCAGACAAATAAATAAATAAATAAAATCTTAACAAAAAAAAAAAAAAAAGATGTCCCGGGCACCTGGGTGGCTCAGTGGGGTAAGCTGCTGCCTTCGGCTCAGGTCATGATCTCAGGGTCCTGGGATCGAGTCCCACATCAGGCTCTCTGCTCAGCAGGGAGCCTGCTTCCTCCTCTCTCTCTCTGTCTGCCTCTCTGCCTACTTGCGATCTCTCTCTCTCTCTGTCAAATAAATAAATAAAATATTTAAAAATAAATAAATAAATAAAAATAAAAAATTTAAAAAAGATGTCCCATCTGATTTATTCTCTGTTTTCTTTCTCTAAAACATTTTTAATTCACTCATTTAATTATTATTTAGAAACACTGATTGAGTAGTCACTATAATAGGTAGTGTATTGGGATCTCCCAGAGAGCTGCCAGCTTGATTAGACAAGAAAGTAGACATTTTTGCTAGAGTGTACAGCGTGTATTAGCATAAACTAATTGTGGTAATAAAACTTGGTACTTTAATCATACAGAGTCCAAAATAAGTATTCCTAACCAGCCAGAAATTTTGTTCAAGTGATAGTTCAGAAACCAAGGATATGCCCATATAGTGACTCTGCCATCTTCCTCTCAGGGCTTCCCATGTTGCCTTGTTTATTTGTATCCAGCCATGAAAGACAAAAAAGCATGGATTAGCTCCAGGGGCATCATTTTGGGCTAGGTCCTTTGTGGTGACATGACTGTAATAACAGCAAAGAAGGCTGGGAAAGGTGGTGCTGAGGAGGAAGAGGAGGAGTGTGTTTCTTGATAGTCCCTTCTGCACGTGCTCTGGGACTGTAGCTTGTGTGGGAGGTTGTTCAAGATGGCTCTGTGAAGGAGAAAAAGCCCATCTGATTTGATGAGTAGGAGCTAAACTGGAGTGGTGAACTAAGAGGTATGTGAGCAAGCTCATTGTGTAGAAGAAGGAGCCATGTGCAAATCATAGGAGTGAGAGAAGATGGTAAAATTAAGGCGTTTCAAGAACATGGGTTCCTGTGAAAGAATAGGAGGAAAACAGAGCATGAAGGAACATGGATGGGTTTTGTAATATGGTTGTCCACTTTGTAGGGTATAAAACTCCATTTTTCGTATGTCTCTCTAACAATATTGTGGGAATGAAGTAAGCAGGATAAGAGTAGAGTCACTAAAATCAATAAGGAAGGCATAGTGGCCATAAAGTTCAGAAGGAAGAAGTCCAGTCCTGAATCATGACAATGGAAACAAAGAGGGGGCAGGATTTATTAGATGTCTAGGACATAGACATTACAAACATCAGAGGACAATCTGAAGGTGAGATGAGTGAAAGTAGAATGTAGAATGGCTGCAGGGTTTCTGGTTTCCTTGAGATGGAGAGGGGAGGAAGGGAAAAGTGAGAGGTGTTGAGAGAAGAGGGAGAAAAAAATCCTGCCATCCAGAAGGCCATGAGATGAGAGATTTAAAAATGTTAGAAATATTTAATATGGTAAAACCTTCAGTTGGTAAAAAAATGAGAACCAAAAAATAGTTTTTCAATGTGGAAACCAGAGTATCACCGGTGATCTTGCTAACAGCAGTATGAGCATTTAAATTTATTAATACTAAGCACTTAAATAGCATTGGAAATAATATCACATTTGTTAGGATAAAAAATGTTACAGCTTAGTTTAGTGTTTAAGTGATTCAGTTATAGATAGGAAGGGGCTATGATGTTTATCACAATGATATTGGGCAAATTTTAAAATTAATTATTATGTTTTGAATATAAAAAAGATTATTTCTATACAGAATTACTGGAGTTCCAATGCTGGCATGTCTCCATATGGAAGACTTCCATCTCTGCCTAAATTGTTGGGAAATTTGATGATGATAATGCATATTATTATTACTAAAACATCATGCTAAGTATTGTAATTTACAATAATCTTTTTTAAAGTTCAGTATAAAAATGATATAAGATCATGCTATTAGCAAGAATGATGACTTCTGGAATTTATGACAACAAAATTTCAAGGTATGAAGAATCAAAAATTATTTTTTTCAAATCCTTATACCCAATGATATGCTTTAGTTATTTTTTTTTATATAATTTTTTTATTTTTTATAAACATATATTTTTATCCCCAGGGGTACAGGTCTGTGAATCACCAGGTTTACACACTTCACAGCACTCACCAAATCACATGCCCTCCCCAATGTCCATAATCCCAACCCCTTCTCCCAAACCCCCTCCCCTCGGCAACCCTCAGTTTGTTTTGTGAGATTAAGAGTCACTTATGGTTTGTCTCCCTCCCAATCCCATCTTGTTTCATTTATTCTTCTTCTACCCACTTAAGCCTCCATGTTGCATCACCACTTCCTCATATCAGGGAGATCATATGATAGTTGTCTTTCTCTGCTTGACTTATTTCGCTAAGCATGATACGCTCTAGTTCCATCCATGTTGTTGCAAATGGCAAGATTTCATTTCTTTTGATGGCTGCATAGTATTCCATTGTGTATATATACCACATCTTCTTGATCCATTCATCTGTTGATGGACATCTAGGTTCTTTCCATAGTTTGGCTATTGTGGACATTGCTGCTATAAACATTCGGGTGCATGTGCTCCTTTGGATCACTACATTTGTATCTTTAGGGTAAATACCCAATAGTGCAATTGCTGGGTCATAGGGCAGTTCTATTTTCAACATTTTGAGGAACCTCCATGCTGTTTTCCAGAGTGGCTGCACCAGCTTGCATTCCCACCAACAGTGTAGGAGGGTTCCCCTTTCTCCGCATCCTCGCCAGCATCTGTCATTTCCTGACTTGTTGATTTTAGCCATTCTGACTGGTGTGAGGTGATATCTCATTGTGGTTTTGATTTGTATTTCCCTGATGCCGAGTGATACGGAGCACTTTTTCATGTGTCTGTTCGCCATCTGGATGTCTTCTTTGCAGAAATGTCTGTTCATGTCCTCTGCCCATTTCTTGATTGGATTATTTGTTCTTTGGGTGTTGAGTTTGCTAAGTTCTTTATAGATTCTGGACACTAGTCCTTTATCTGATATGTCGTTTGCAAATATCTTCTCCCATTCTGTCAGTTGTCTTTTGATTTTGTTAACTGTTTCCTTTGCTGTGCAAAAGCTTTTGATCTTGATGAAATCCCAGTAGTTCATTTTTTCCCTTGCTTCCCTTGCCTTTTGCGTTGTTCCTAGGAAGATGTTGCTGCGGCAGAGGTCGAAGAGGTTGCTGCCCGTGTTCTCCTCAAGGATTTTGATGGATTCCTTTCGTACATTGAGGTCCTTCATCCATTTTGAGTCTATTTTTGTGTGTGGTGTAAGGAAATGGTCCAATTTCATTTTTCTGCATGTGGCTGTCCAATTTTCCCAGCACCATTTATTGAAAAGGCTGTCTTTTTTCCATTGGACATTCTTTCCTGCTTTGTCGAAGATTAGTTGACCATAGAGTTGAGGGTCTATTTCTGGGCTCTCTATTCTGTTCCATTGATCTATGTGTCTGTTTTTGTGCCAGTACCATGCTGTCTTGATGATGACAGCTTTGTAATAGAGCCTGAAGTCCGGAATTGTGATGCCACCAACGTTGGCTTTCTTTTTCAATATCCCTTTGGCTATTCGAGGTCTTTTCTGGTTCCATATAAATTTTAGCATTATTTGTTCCATTTCTTTGAAAAATATGGATGGTACTTTGATAGGAATTGCATTAAATGTGTAGATTGCTTTAGGTAGCATAGACATTTTCACAATATTTATTCTTCCAATCCAGGAGCATGGCACATTTTTCCATTTCTTTGTGTCTTCCTCAATTTCTTTCATGAGTACTTTATAGTTTTCTGAGTATAGATTCTGTGTCTCTTTGGTTAGGTTTATTCCTAGGTATCTTATGGTTTTGGATGCAATTGTAAATGGGATTGACTCCTTAATATCTCTTTCTTCTGTCTTGCTGTTGGTGTAGAGAAATGCAACTGATTTCTGTGCATTGATTTTATATCCTGACACTTTACTGAATTCCTGTATAAGTTCTAGAAGTTTTGGAGTGGAGTCTTTTGGGTTTTCCACATATAGTATCATATCATCTGCGAAGAGTGATAATTTGACTTCTTCTTTGCCGATTTGGATGCCTTTAATTTCCTTTTGTTGTCTGATTGCTGAGGCTAGGACCTCTAGTACGATGTTGAATAGCAGTGGTGATAATGGACATCCCTGCCGTGTTCCTGACCTTAGCGGAAAAGCTTTCAGTTTTTCTCCATTGAGAATGATATTTGCGGTGGGTTTTTCATAGATGGCTTTGATGATATTGAGGTATGCGCCCTCTATCCCTACACTTTGAAGAGTTTTGATCAGGAAGGGATGTTGTACTTTGTCAAATGCTTTTTCAGCATCTATTGAGAGTATCATATGGTTCTTGTTCTTTCTTTTATTGATGTGTTGTATCACATTGACTGATTTGCGGATGTTGAACCAACCTTGCAGCCCTGGAATAAATCCCACTTGGTCGTGGTGAATAATCCTTTTAATGTACTGTTGAATCCTATTGGCTAGTATTTTGTTGAGTATTTTCGCATCTGTGTTCATCAAGGATATCGGTCTATAGCTCTCTTTTTTGGTGGGATCCTTGTCTGGTTTTGGGATCAAGGTGATGCTGGCCTCATAAAATGAGTTTGGAAGTTTTCCTTCCATTTCTATTTTTTGGAACAGTTTCAGGAGAATAGGAATTAGTTCTTCTTTAAATGTTTGGTAGAATTCCCCCGGGAAGCCGTCTGGCCCTGGGCTTTTGTTTGTTTGGAGATTTTTAATGACTGTTTCAATCTCCTTACTGGTTATGGGTCTGTTCAGGCTTTCTATTTCTTCCTGGCTCAGTTGTGGTAGTTTATATGTTTCTAGGAATGCATCCATTTCTTCCAGATTGTCAAATCTATTGCCGTAGAGTTGCTCATAGTATGTTCTTATAATAGTTTGTATTTCTTTGGTGTTAGTTGTGATCTCTCCTCTTTCATTCATGATTTTATTTATTTGGGTCCTTTCTCTTTTCTTTTTGATAAGTCGGGCCAGGGGTTTATCAATTTTATTAATTCTTTCAAAGAACCAGCTCCTAGTTTCGTTGATTTGTTCTATTGTTTTTTTGGTTTCTATTTCATTGATTTCTGCTCTGATCTTTATGATTTCTCTTCTCCTGCTGGGCTTAGGGTTTCTTTCTTGTTCTTTCTCCAGCTCCTTTAGGTGTAGGGTTAGGTTGTGTACCTGAGACCTTTCTTGTTTCTTGAGAAAGGCTTGTACTGCTATATATTTTCCTCTCAGGACTGCCTTTGTTGTGTCCCACAGATTTTGAACCGTTGTATTTTCATTATCATTTGTTTCCATGATTTTTTTCAATTCTTCTTTAATTTCCCGGTTGACCCATTCATTCTTTAGAAGGATACTGTTTAGTCTCCATGTATTTGGGTTCTTTCCAAACTTCCTTTTGTGGTTGAGTTCTAGCTTTAGAGCATTGTGGTCTGAAAATATGCAGGGAATGATCCCAATCTTTTGATACCAGTTGAGTCCTGATTTAGGACCGAGGATGTGATCTATTCTGGAGAATGTTCCATGTGCACTAGAGAAGAATGTGTATTCTGTTGCTTTGGGATGAAATGTTCTGAATATATCTGTGATGTCCATCTGGTCCAGTGTGTCGTTTAAGGCCTTTATTTCCTTCCTGATCTTTTGCTTGGATGACCTGTCCATTTCAGTGAGGGGAGTGTTAAAGTCCCCTACTATTATTGTATTATTGTTGATGTGTTTCTTTGATTTTGTTATTAATTGGTTTATATAGTTGGCTGCTCCCACATTGGGGGCATAGATATTTAAAATTGTTAAATCTTCTTGTTGGACAGACCCTTTGAGTATGATATAGTGTCCTTCCTCATCTCTTATTATAGTCTTTGGCTTAAAATCTAATTGATCTGATATAAGGATTGCCACTCCTGCTTTCTTCTGATGTCCATTAGCATGGTAAATTCTTTTCCACCCCCTCACTTTAAATCTGGAGGTGTCTTCGAGCTTAAAATGTGTTTCTTGGAGGCAACATATAGATGGGCTTTGTTTTTTTATCCATTCTGATACCCTGTGTCTTTTGACAGGGGCATTTAGCCCATTAACATTCAGGGTAACTATTGAGAGATATGAATTTAGTGCCATTGTATTGCCTGTAAGGTGACTGTTACTGTATATGGTCTCTGTTCCTTTCTGATCTACCACTTGTAGGCTCTCTCTTTGCTTAGAGGACCCCTTTCAAGATTTCCTGTAGAGCTGGTTTGGTATTTGCAAATTCTTTCAGTTGTTGTTTGTCCTGGAAGCTTTTAATCTCTCCTTCTATTTTCAATGATAGCCTAGCTGGATATAGTATTCTTGGCTGCATGTTTTTCTCGTTTAGTGCTCTGAAAATATCATGCCAGCTCTTTCTGGCCTGCCAGGTCTCTGTGGATAAGTCAGCTGCCAATCTAATATTTTTACCATTGTATGTTACAGACTTCTTTTCCCGGGCTGCTTTTAGGATTTTCTCTTTGTCATTGAGACTTGTAAATTTTACTATTAGGTGACGGGGTGTGGGCCTATTCTTATTGATTTTGAGGGGCGTTCTCTGAACCTCCTGAATTTTGATGCTCGATCCCTTTGCCATATTGGGGAAATTCTCCCCAATAATTCTCTCCAGTATACCTTCTGCTCCCCTCTCACTTTCTTCTTCTTCTGGAATCCCAATTATTCTAATGTTGTTTCGTCTTATGGTGTCACTTATCTCTCGAATTCTCCCCTCGTGGTCCAGTAGCTGTTTGTCCCTCTTTTGCTCAGCTTCTTTATTCTCTGTCATTTGGTCTTCTATATCACTAATTCTTTCTTCTGCCTCATTTATCCTAGCAGTTAGAGCCTCCATTTTTGATTGCACCTCATTAATAGCTTTTTTGATTTCACCTTGGTTAGATTTTAGTTCTTTTATTTCTCCAGAAAGGGCTTTTATATCTCTCGAGAGGGTTTCTCTAATATCTTCCATGCCTTTTTCGAGCCCGGCTAGAACCTTGAGAATTGTCATTCTGAACTCTAGATCTGACATATTACCGATGTCTGTATTGATTAGGTCCCTAGCCTTCGGTACTGCCTCTTGTTCTTTTTTTTGTGTTGAATTTTTACGTCTTGTCATTTTGTCCAGATAAGAGTAAATGAAGGGGCAAGTAAAATACTAAAAGGGTGGCAACAACCCCAGGAAAATATGCTTTAGCCAAATTAGAAGAGATCCAAAATCGTGAGTGGGGAGAAAGGGGATAAAAAGAGGTTCAAAAAGGAAGAAAGAAAAAAAAAAAACAAAAAGAAAAGAAAAAAAAAAGAAAAGAAAAGAAAAGAATTTTTAAAAAAAGAAAACACCTAAGAAAAATGTAAAAAAGAAAAAATATATATATTAGATAAACTAGTAAAAAATCGTTAAAAAAGAAAAAGGTAACAGTTAAAAAAAAAAAATTTTACCCGAAGGCGAGAAAAAAAAAAAAAAATGAAAAAGAAAAAATCAAATTAACTGCAAGACTAAAAAAAATCCCAGGAAAAAAGCCATGAGTTCCGTGTTTGGCTTTCTCCTCCTCTGGAATTCTGCTGCTCTCCTTGGTATTGAAACCGCACTCCTTGGTAGGTGAACTTGGTCTCGGCTGGATTTCTTGTTGATCTTCTGGGGGAGGGGCCTGGTGTAGTGATTCTCAAGTGTCTTTGCCCCAGGCGGAATTACACCGCCCTTACCCGGGGCCGGGGTGAGTAATCCGCTCGGGTTTGCTTTCAGGAGCTTTTGTTCCCTGAGCGCTTTCCGTAGAGTTCCAGAGGACGGGAATACAAATGGTGGCCTCCTGGTCTCCGGCCCGGAGGAGCCGAGAGCCCAGGGCCCCACTCCTCAGTGCGCCCTCAGAGAACAGCGCCCAGTTACTCCCGTCTGCCTGACCTCCGGCCGCGCTCCGAGCTCACCGAGCCTGCGACCGGTTCAAGGTAACACCGAGCTGCGAGCTTACTGTCGGCTCTGTCTCTGTAGCCGGCTTTCCCGTTCCAATACCCGCAAGCTCTGCGACACTCAGACACCCCCGATCCTTCTGTGACCCTGCGGGACCTGAGGCCACGCTGACCCCGCGCGTGGGTTTCGCCCCGGTTTAGCCTCTGGAGCGATGTCCCTCAGCGGAGCAGACTTTTAAAAGTCCTGATTTTGTGCGCGGTTGCTCCGCCGCTTGCCGGGAGCCGGCCCCTCCCCCCGGGGTCTATCTTCCCGTCGCTTTGGATTCACTTCTCCGCCGGTCCTACCTTTCAGAAAGTGGTTGTTTTTCTGTTTCCAGAATTGCTGTTCTTCTTCTCTTCGATCTGCCGATGGATTTTCAGGTGTTTGCAATCTTTAGATAAGCTATCTAGCTGATCTCCGGCTAGCTGAAGCAGTCTCAGCTTGCTACTTCTCCGCCATCTTGACTCCTCCCTGATATGCTTTAGTTATTATTATAAAAGATAAACATTTTAATAACAGACATTTCAATGTAATTCCAGATCTCTAAAGGATAAAAAATAGCTTGTAAAAATTAGCAAAACTGTAATTGGTAGAATGGAAAATCTCTCAAGACTGAAAATGCAGGGGCACCTGGATGGCTCAGTAGGTAAAACCTCTGCCTTCGGCTCAGGTCATGATCTTAGGGTCCTGGGATTGAGCCCCACATTGGGCTTTCTGCTCTGCAGAGAACCTGCTTCCCCCTCTCTCTCTCTGCCTGCCTCTCTACCTACTTGTGATCTCTCTCTCTCTCTGTGTCAAATAAATAAATAAAATCTTAAAAAAAAAAAAAAAACCAAAAAACAAAATGCAATACTGCATTATCTAGAATAACAAAATCTCAAAGAAATAAAAGTGACATGGAAATTGGCCTGTAAAATACATTTGTTTATATAATCGCATACTTATAAAAACTGAAATGGAGCAACTTTTTCTCTATATATTCTATGAGAAGCTCAAAAACTTAAGTGGTGAATGACCTGTATTTATTTTAAACTTATAATATGATGAGTTCTTACAAAAACAAATAAATAAAAACTACCTTTTACATTTGGTTATGTTTAGTTTTATTTTTCTCACTCTTCAGGGATAAATAAATGCAATAATTCCATAGTAGAATGTAAAACAGCTATGGACTAATATAGAGGACCACTGCAAATGTTGGTCTGTCATCCCAGTAGGAAATTAGCAAACCCACACCCAAAGTACCATCTACTCACAGAAGATTCTGCAAATGGTCTGCTAAACCAGTCTTCTCCAGGCCAAGAGACACAAGTTTGTGCAATGACATGAAATGTGAAGTAAAAGGACCAATGTTTGAGTCCCAACTTGCAATCTGGTAATTTCATGACCTTAGGTTGGTCTTGTAATTTCTCTGATTTTCTCATCTCTTATGCACAAAATGGAAATAGTACAACAAGCCTCCCTGGGGTTGTTACAAGCAAATTAGTGCATGAGAAAATGTTGATTAAACTGTAAAGTGCAGCATAATCATCTGGGTTTTATGAGCACCATTACAAAATGCTTATTTATTATGCTGATGATCAGTGACAGGAGAATACATTAGGAATACAATATAAGACACAGCATTTATGGAACTTTCAGGTGGAAAAACATTTAATCTTGGACTTTACTAAAGTCAAAGGTACTTTATTGAGGTTCTTGGGAATAAGATGAGCCTTTGGGGCAATGACTATAGACTAAGTTTTTAATTGAACCATTGTAATAAAAGGGAAATAATGTTTTCTGATTCTTTATTCCAAAGTCACCAAGATACTTACAGTCATTACTACACACTGTTTACTAAATTGATAGTAACATTTATTAATGAACACAGTGAGGCAAGTTTATACTTATTATCTCGTTTAAGTGCTTCCCATTTATTACCTCAGTGAATTCTCATGACAACTTATGAAGTAGGTCTTTTATTTTGTCCATTTTACAAATAAGGCAAGTAGGGCATGGAATGGAATGGTGGAGTGACTTTCCTAAGTTAGTGTATGTGGCTTTTAAGAACTGCCACGGATAGGGATTCTGTAGCATCTTTGCTTGTCAGTTCTAACATTTAATGATCTCTATGCAGCAGCAAGTCTCAAATACCCCCTCTATTGCTCTATAAATGTAAGTTATTTTTATCTGTAAACACTGAGACCCAATAGTCTGATTCCTCTGGACTGTGCTCAATAAGTATTTCCAGGCAGATTGCCTGCCCAAGAGGAAATCCTTCCAGATATAAATTTCCTGTGTTGTGGTTAAAGAAAAAGAAACAAATTACCATTGCTTACTTCCTCAGTAAGATACAAAATTAATACAGATTAGGGTCTACATTGGATCTATCATCTGTCACCCTCATCAGGAGATTCCAAGTGCAGATCCAAGGAAGATAACTAATCTCTAATAAAGGCCAAATGGACAACCAGGGTGAAGATGATAAACCTCATTCTTTAAAAATTGCTTCCCTACTATTGAGAACATCAAGAGAAGTAACAGTTTTGTTTTATATCTAACCACATTTAAAATAAATCTTAGTGTATAAATTGAAATAGAATATTATAATACATTGTCAAACATTAATCTACCATTTTAAATGATACATTTATTAACATTTACTGAAGACACTCTGGACTACATGCTGGACATAAGAAAGAACGGAAAGGGAAAGGGAAAGGAAAAGAAGACGAGACATGGTTTCTGGCCTGAAGGCCTTCTCCTGGGAGCAAAAACCCATAGATGTGTTTGCAAGAAGTGGTGGCAAAGGCATTTCAGGGAGAAGAAACAGCATGGACAAAGCTTGAGGGACTGGAAGTCTCCTGTAAGTTTTTCAATGTTCTCAGAACATAAAATTAATAGGTGGGGGGCTGCATCAGAAGCTGGAAACAGGATTGCTAAGGCTTTCTTATGCTATAGATTGTATGAAACACCAAAGGGGGAAAAAAAAAGTGAGACAACATTCAGTTTGCTTTTTAGAAAAATCAGTCTGGGGGCACCTGGGTGGCCAGTGGGTTAAGCCTCTGCCTTCGGCTCAGGTCATGATCCCAGGGTCCTGGGATCGAGCCCCACATTGGGCTCTCTGCTCAGCGGGGAGCCAGCTCCCCCCACCCCTCCTGCCTGCATCTCTGCCTACTTGTGATCTCTGTCTGTCAAATAAATAAATAAATAAAATCTTAAAAGAAAAAAAAAGAGATAAGAAAAATCAGTCGGGTGCTGTCTGAAGAATAGGTTGAAGGCACAAAACCTAAAGACAGGGGGGCACGGTAAGAGGTCCTACCAGGCAGATAATAATAAGAGTCTGGTTGGGGGCAGTAAAAATTCAAATAGACATGCTAGTGGATGGATAAGATTTATGGGAGAAAGAAACAGCAAAAATTCTAAACAGTTAAATGTGGGTAGAGGAAAGGGGATTTTTTTTTTCTGGGGTTACTCCATTTCTGGGTGGTGGGTGGTATCACTCATCGGAAGATCAAGGGAGACGTCTGAACTCGAAGACAATTGAGATCATCAGAGTAAGAAAATTAACGAAAATGAATAGAGAGCAAAGATTATAAGCCAGACCAGTATCATAAATGAGTGAGGATTGGTGGAGGAAATTAAAGTACTATGAAAGTAACATAGATGAGAGTGGCAAATGTGGGTAACTACATCCTGTCTAAAGTCCTGCAACTCAAAAATGTGGTTCATGGACTGACTGTCAACATTGACGTTACCTGAAATCTTGTTAGAAATACAGAATCCCAGGCCCAACCCCAGAGCTACTATAGCCAGATACTCATTTTAACAAGAGTCTCAAATGATACTCAGGCACACTAAAGCCTGGGAAGCACTGATTTAAAAGGTCAAATTGTTTTGTTTTGTTTTGTTTTGTTTTGTTTTGTTTTGTTTTCTGTCTAAATAATTGGTTTGATGTGAAAATATGAGCCTGGTATTGTCAAGTCTGATTTTTCAAGAGGTGATTTCCCAATTTTAGGAGACAGCAGCTGTGTGGTCAAGGTCCTAAATGGAAGCAGAATTACTCCAGATGATTCAAATGTAGAGAAATAAAAGGCCTTCTTACAGAGGTGGGTTAGGATGGAGAGAACCAACAATGGCTGGTGAGGCTTCCACTAGTTACCAAGAATGCTCTGGGAAGCATGATAGGCTACTAAGGCAGAAGGAAAAGAAGAACTAGGGCTTCCAGAGCCCACTGGGACCCAGAGTGCTAGAGGAGGACCTGCTGGCAGGAACAAGGCCACTGCCAGAGAGATAGCATTGAAAGAGGGAGGAAGCAGAAAAGAACAACTTGACTTCTCTCCCCTGTTGTCCTTCAGTGTTCTGCTGGGGTCTTTTGTCCACACCCATCCCCAAGCCTTAAAGGAGCTGACAAGAATCACCTCCCAGGGCAACTGAGCAGGACGAAAACAGGTGGGGAAAGAAGAAAGACTATGCAAGTGGAACCAAAAACTTTTGGGGCCATATCTAGAATAAAGAGAGAGGAGAGCCAAGACTGATGTCCTCGGGAATGCCACCTGCACCCCACCATGTGGGTGTGATGCATTGCCTCTGTAAGTGGTTCCACGGGGTTAGAGGACAGAATGTGGTACAAAGTCATAGCTTGGTCTCAGGAGGAGCCCCTAAAACCATCCAAGAATCTCCACAAGAAGGAGATCATTCTCTGTCTTTTCTTATCATCCTCCTGTTGCTTCCCAGTGCTGTCTTCCTTCTGCTTTTTCCTCCTGCACTCTGTGCTTCCAGAGTAATATTTTTTTTCTCTTGAGTGAGCATCCTTTAATAAGGATTCTAATCCCATTCAGGGAAATAATCTGATGCAATTCCATCCATCTGTTCAAACAGTGAAAATCTGTTCTCCTCATAGAGCATGTTCCCACAAGATACTGGCCCAGTTGGCCAACCAGAGATACAAAGGGTGCACTGCACACCACTGACTTTGATGCCATTTGAACAGCTAATTTTCCTTCTGCACAGATGTTCATCTTCTGTTACATCCTGTGTTTATATTGCCAAACGTTGCCTGACTTTCTGTAAAGTTGCCACATCATAGCTTTACAGAGTGGTTGCCTATCCACAAGGGTGTTTAGGCATATGAAAAATTTTAAACATCAGGAAAACTGTCTTAACAAGTAAAATAAATATTTTGGGAGAAGATAAACTCAGATGTGTTTGTTCTGGAATAGTAACCACTATATAATCTCCATCTTCATTTGTTGATTTTTCCTCCAGTGGACTTTGTGATATCTGTTGGGGTTCTTGGATACATTTCCCAGTGTTCTTTTATTTTGATTTCATGGAAATAACTTGGTTATCTGGTGTAAAAAGGTGAAATATCAGAGGTTCTATGCTTGTGATAATTTTTGCGTGGTGGTGATGAATTGCATTCATCTACTAGCATTTCTTTCTACTGGCTCTTGGTGGTGTTATTGTAGGATTGAAAATATCTGTTCAAATATTATCTTCAATCCAATTTACTCATTTAGCTAGAGTCAGTTTTCCTTCCAGTGTGACCTGACTTGTGAGCCTATCATTAAAATATATATAGCTATTGGGTTTGTGCAGTAAGAATATTAAGAAATAAATTATTTTATTTCTTGCTTTTGATATTGATTTCTAATGACGTATATTCAGCATATAAAGCCTGCATTTGGCATCTCATAAGAGAATGAGATGTTGGATAACTCAGGTGAAGACTTTTGTTCACAGAAGTGTATGGCAAACAGCCTAGAATGGATAATATTCCTTGCCTACTTGATGTCCATTGTACTTTTTTCTTTGAAAATACTGAGAGTTTTGCTCAATGAGTTTCAGGGACTAAGCCGTAATTGTTCTAAACTGATTATGGTAATCGCCCCTGAACTTGAGACTTAAGAAGGTTGGCTAGGGAGCAGTGGCCATTTGAGAATAATTTTTCTCCTTGATTAAAGGAGAGAACCATAGGATGAAAAGCCCTTTTCTTCCTACTTACCTCCCTTCAGCTTTGGACATTGTCATGTGAGGATTTAATGTTTGCATGAGGCAAACTACCTGAGTGAAAGATGGCACATAATGGTGATACAGGAAAAACGAACAGATTCTACATCTGCAGCACAATCATGGAGCTACAGAACCAATCCTGGAAACCTATTTCTTTGTACTTTTTATTAATAAAACAATAAAGACTTTCTTTTACTTGTATTTAAAAACATTCCTTCAAATGCATATAATTATACAAAGCTTCTCCCAATTTCTTGTTGAAATGCCAATGGTGACACAGAAAAATTATTAGTAACTAATTCTGAGAACAAAACAGCAACAACAAAAAGTCTTTATCATTACTTTTTTCCCTTTATTAAATGTGGCACAAATTTGGGAGATGTCTCTTGGGTGCTCAAAGAAGAAACCAATCAAAACCAAGCAGAGATTAGCCCCCCAAATTTTGGCTTTATATTTTATTGTGGGAAGGAGGACTTATTACCCATATTTTCTTTTTTTTTTTTTAATTTTAAAGATTTTATTTATTTATTTAACGGCGTAAGTAGGCAGAGAGGCAGATAGAGGGAGAGAAGCAGGCTCCTCACTGAGAAGAGAGCCCCATGCCGGGCTCAGTTCCAGGACTCTGGGATCATGACTTAAGCCAAAAGCAGATGCTTAACCAATATAGCCACCCAGGCACCCTATTATTCGTATTTTCAAGAACAAAATAAACTAGGGGCACCTGGGTGGCTCAGTTGGTTAAGGGTCTGCCTTTGGCTCAGGTCATGATCCTGGGATTCCAGGATCCTGGGATGGAGCCCCCACATCAGCCTCCCTGCTCAGTGGGAAGTCTGCTTCTCTCTCTGAGCTCCCTCCCCACTTGTGTTCTCTCTCTCAAACAAATAAATAAAATCTAAAAAAACAAAAAAGGCGAACAAAATAAACTAGCAGGAGTTTTCTCCATGTTCTATTGCTAGTTTTATGTTCTGTTGCTGAAGCCAATTACAGTGAGGGCAAAATCAGTATTGATAGCTTTGCCAGTGTACTCCTCTGCTTTTTTACCATAAAAGTTTATTAATTGAAAATTAATTTTTCAATTAATTAATTTTCAATTAATTGAAAAATTATTAGGAAAGCGCCATTGTATTTCAAGGGCTGAGTCAGTAGTGACTCAGGCTCCTAACATCAAGGTATGTTGAGTAAAATTAAGTCAAGATAATATAAATTCCTTCTACTATCATAAAAGGTATCATTGCTTTAAACATCCTGTACTCAAGAAGCATTGTAATTCCTTTGTATAAATATCCAAACCACAGTGATAAACATGGCAGTGTATTACTGTGTCACTTGAATCCACAAAGCTATAATTTGCTACAGAAGACTAAATTTCCATTTTCTGCCACTTGAATTTTTATGAACCTTCTTACAATTTTACATTCAAATGTTAATTTTTAAAAAGCAGTTGTGTCAAATATATTCATATGCATCATTCCAAAAATAGAATGTATAAAAAACATTAAGAAACATTAAGAAAACTAGGAAACTCTAGCATAGAGATCCATAGGAAAGAGGAACATTTTAAACATAGAGTTTAAATGTGTGTGTGTTTGTGTGCATATACATAATGTTCAGGGAATATTGCACAGATCGAACCTTTGTAACTGGCACCTAGGAAGAGAAACAAAATATTACTAGGACCTCAGACAGTAATAATTCTTCTTTAACCACCATAATTCTACTTTAACCATCATTATCTTTGTCCGATTATGTAATTTATATAAATTAAACACTCTTTCATGGCTTGGTTTCTCACTCAATATTAGGTTGAGATATTTTGAAATTGTTTCATGCGGCTGTAAATCATTCATTTTCATTGTTGCATACATTCCAGTGTGTCACTATATCACTATTTACTGATCCATTCTATTTGGCATTTAAAATGTTCAGAACTTTGCTTTTAAAAATAGTGTCCCTGTGAAAATTCTCTTTCATGTCCTTTGGCAAATGTATGTTCCTGGTGTTTTTATTGAGTGTATATGTAGAATTATTGAGTCTTAGGGTATGAGTCTGTTGGGTTGTCACAGATGCCCATTTTCCAAAGCAGTTATACCAATTTCTTTTCATACTTGTGTTGGGTAAGTGACCCAGCTTATCCACATCTTTGCCAACACCAAATATTTTCCGTCTTTTTCTTTTTTTATTTCTGGCAGTATTGTGGTATCACGTGGTTTAAATGTACAATTCCCTGATAATAATGAAACTGAACATTTTATTATAGGTTTGCTAGCTATTTGAATATCCACTTTTGTGATGTATATGTTGAAGTATTTTTTCAGTATCTTTGGGACATATGTGTTTTTCTTACTGATTGGTAAGAGTCCTTAATATATCCTAGAAAAAAGTCCTCTTTAAGATGTATGTAAGAAGGTATCTTCTCCCACTCTGTGAATTGGTCTTAGACTCTTTCAGTGGTATCTTCTGGTATTCAGAAGTCTTGATTTTAACATAGTCAACTTTCCCAATTTTTCCTTTCATCTTTAGTGCTTTTTTATCTTTTATCTTTCAGTCCTTTTTGTGTATTATTTTTTTAATTAACATATAATATATTGTTTGTTTCAAGGGTACAGGTCTGTGGTTCATCAGTCTTACATAATTCATAGCACTAACCATACCACATGCCCACCCCAATGTCCACTACCCTACCACTCCATCCCTTACCCCTCCTTCCCCTCCAGCAATCCTCAGTTTGTTTCCTTAGACCAGGAGTCTCTTAAGGTTTGTCTTCCTCTTTGGTTTTGTCTTGTTTCATTTTTCTCTCCCTTCCGCTATGATCCTCTGCCTTGTTTCTCAAATTCCTCAAATGAGGGAGATCATATTATAATTGTCTTTCTCTGATTATTTTGCTTAGTGTAATACTCTCTAGTTCCATCCACATTGTTGCAAATGGCAATACTCTGGTTTCTCATCAGTTAATACAAATCTTTTGCCTCTTTGTGTATTATTTTAAATAATCTGCCTACTCCAAGTCATGAAATGATATCTTATCTTATCTTTCCAAAAGCTTTGCTATTTTATCTGTCACATAGAGGTCTACAACTTATACAGAATTGATCTCCAATTTATATAGAATTGATTTTTATATGTGGTTTGAGGTGGGAGTCAAAGTATACTTGTCTCTCATATGAACATCTTATTAATCCAGCACCATTATTAAAAAGCTGTCTTTGTCTATTGTACTTCTAGGTCATTTTGTCATGATGTGCGTATCTAGAGACAGGTAGGTTTATTTCTGGTGTGTTTATTTAGTCCTTCTGTTCACTTTGTCTACTTTTGTACTACTGAAACACTGTCTCGGTCTGCCTGGTGATTAGTTCCTATCCTGTAGCTTCTTAGGAGGCTATAAAAGTCGCCCCATTGAAACAAAAGATATTTTGATCTCCCAGGAAATTCCAGAGGAATTAAGAGCCTAGGTCAGGAATCAGGAGAAAGACCAAATATTAGAATAAAAGATGTTCTTATAGTCCCTATCACTCAGGAATTTATAAGAATTTTGGGAGCTCTATTAGAGACCAGGGACAGAAACCCAAATATATCTTTCTCATTATGCTACACATCCATTTAAACTTAGAAATAACGATTTCATACCAAAGCCTGTATCATAACGAATTTCAACTAGGTTAAGTACTTTCTGGCTTTATAATTTTACTTACAATTTACTATTTTGTAGAAGGTTAAGTCCATAAAGCTTTTAAGCTTTAATAATAGAGATTGATTATCATGACTTCTTTCCCAAAGAGAATTCTGACAATCAGTGTTTTAGTAAGAAGGAATCTAAGAAACAGACTCTTAACTATAGAGAACAAATTGATGATTACCGGAGGAGAGGTGGAGGGGGGAGGGGTGGAAGGGTTAAATAGGTGATGGGCATTCAGGAGAGCACTTGTGATGAGCACCAGGGGTTGTATGGAACTGATGATCACTAAATTTTACACTTGAAACTAATTATTACTGACAGCAATTACGGTTGCTGTCCCAGATTCCTACATTATTACTACTCAACAAGGTTGAGGTTTTCTTCAGCACTTTTCTGAATAAGAAACCCCAATTTGCTGTGAGAAGCTTAATAAGGTTAAAAATGTGCTCTCATGGAACACTTTCCATCTTCAGATGCTTAATACTGCCCATCAGGGTACTCAGAGATGAAGATGATGAGGCTTTTAAAACCCATTAGCTTTCCAAGAGCATTCCCCCTTCTTCCTTGGATTCAGATCACTTTCACACTGTGTTCTTCAGGGAGTGGCACCAGTAACAAGGGAATCGGTAAATGAGTTCCTGAAATTAAGCCCATTAGAAAGATTATTTTCTAAGACCTTCTTGATCTCAGGTGAACTTTACAGAAATCTCAATCTAAGTTTTTCTCAGTTACAATTCTATTGAATTTTAGAGAGGCACCTCATCTAGACATGCAGTCACACAATGGGTTCTATTTGGGAGTATTGAATATAAAAGGGTTTTTGTTTTTTTTTTTTTTTGGCAGAACTTAAAACTATCTTTTTAGGACATGGAATTTAAGAATATCATGATGATAGAAATAGGTGTATGCTTTAAAGATTAAAGATCTTTACAAAACCTGAATTAAATATTTTGTGATTTCATTGGTCTTTCATATTCATATATTATGCTACTCCTGTGTAGAGGCCATATTGTCATGATTATTAGCTGTGGGATGATGTATTATATATGAAACAGACCAGGAAGGTGTTCTGTTGTCCTTGGAAAATGCACCCCACTAACTTCTACTGTGGTGAGTCTAACACACATAGAGAATTTTAAGATTCTTTTTGAAAGATGTTATTTTTTAAATATTAGTTAATGTAATCAAAGGTTAAAATTTAAAAAAAAACTTTATGAGAGGGTTCCCTGTCCATGTTATAATGCCAAGACTTCCCTTCCTTTTTCACCTAGAGTTGTCCTGCCTTTTTCGTGCATTCTGTTTCTGTACCATAGCATTAAGAGCACCAACGTATGAGTTGGATCATACAGACATCAATGTATGACATCTGTATGGACCATACAGACCATCTGTGTTATTTGGTAGGCTATGTAATTGCTTTAAGTCTAGATCTCTCCAGCACGGGGCTTCACGTGATCATGCTCACGTGAATTAGTGAGCGTATAGTTTAATTGAATAGAGCATGGCAGAATATTTAAAACATGTATTAATAGGTAGCTACTCTCATTACATTCAGTGCCTAAAATGTACTTATTTTAAAATGTTTATGGATTTGAATTGCATGTAGTCTTTTAGGTAGCATTCAATTCTATGCCCACCCATATTATTTTGTTACTATATAGCTAAAACTATTTCTAAAATATTTTGTTTCTACAAGTAACCACTAGGTTACAAATCAGTTACAAGTTGTAGCCATAATATACAGATCAATACAAATTATATCCCAAATGTTTAGTCAGTACATTCATACAAAAAATTAAATACAAATTGTGGTTAAGTTTCTAAGATAGGCCATATAAAACTATATCACCATAGCCGAAACCGTATTAATTAACCGTATTAATTAATTAATTAATTAATAATTAACCGTATTAATTTATCTAAATGGACCAGATCCCTTAATGTCAGAGGCCTGGGTTACTCTGAAGATAAGTCCCTCTGAGGCTTAGCTATACTGTGCTGCCTACTGAGCCTTCATGGCTTTACTATCCTTCTTGAGCCTGTAAGTTCAGTAAAGGGCTACAGAGAAATTGTGAGAAGAGAACAAAGAAGAAAGAAAATTTTGATGAAACACCAAAGGGAAGAAATTTGGAGATCTTTAAGAAAGGGTCTGAACAAAGGCAACATTAAGGATTGTATTGTATACCCATGTTCATGTTCACAGCAGCAGTATTCATAATAGCCAAAAGGTGGAAGCAATCTAGGTTCCGTCGACAGATGAATGCATAAACAAAGTGTGACATGTGCATGCAATGAAATGTTATTCCACTTTAAAAAGCAGAAGAATCCTGACACATGCTATAACAGGGATGAACCTTGAAGACATTATGCAAAATGGAATATTCCAATCACAAAAAGTTAGAAGCCAAAGTGAACAAATAGAAACAAGTAAGTGTGGCATAGAGATAAGATAGAGGGGAGAAAGGATTTTAAAAAGAAGAAAACTAAGATAAATATCATAAAAGAAGGGAAGATACCATGTCCATGAAGCATGAATATTCAGAGAGAAAAATTTCTGGGATAATATGTAATAGATCATTTCAGAAATTTTTAAAAATTCAATAGAAAGTTTAGAAAATAAGATGAAGAAAATCTTATAGGAAGTCAGCCATCAGAGAAACAGATGAAAAATAGCAAGAAAATAAGATAACTAGAGCACATTCAGATATTTGGACTTCTAGAAAAAAGAAAAAGAGAAAATTGAACTAGGATTGGGGGGCAGGGAGGAAAATAGTTACAGAAATAGTTGAAGAAAATTTCTAAGAACAGAGAATTTGGAGTTTGTTGATAGAAGGAACTACAAAGTGCTCTGCACAGTATATGAAAGTGGGGCAAAACTGCAGAAAAAATTACAGCTTTCAAAGAGAAAAGAAAAAGGGTTTTATAAAAAAGAAAAAAGATTTTAAAGAATGAGAAAAGACTTAATAGCCACACTGGAAGACTGGAGATAATTCATGTTTTCAAATTTTTTTAAAAAGTTAACCTCCAAACTGAAATTTTAAACCCTGATTAAGTGTTCAGGTGGAATAAATAGCAAGCTGAACATGTTATCTCCTATGCTTTCTAAAAGAAGCTGAAAGAGGGGCACCTGGGTGGCTCAGTGGGTTTTAAGCCTCTGCCTTCGGCTCAGGTCATGATCTCAGGGTCCTGGGATCGAGCCCTACATCGGGATTTTTGCTCGGCAGGGAACTTGCTCCCCCCACTCCCTGCTGCCTCTCTACCTACTTATGATTTCTCTCTCGCGTGCTCTGTCAAGTAAGTAAATAGGTAAAATCTTTTAAAAATTTTTTTAAAAATTAAAAGAAGCTAGGGACGCCTGGGTGGCTCAGTTGGTTAAGCAGCTGCCTTCGGCTCAGGTCATGATCCCGGCATCCTGGGATCGAGTCCCGCATTGGGCTCCTTGCTCAGCAGGGAGCCTGCTTCTCCCTCTGCCTCTGCCTGCCATTCTGTCTGCCTGTGCTCGCTCTCTCCCTCTCTCTCTCTCTGATAAATAAATAAAATCTTTAAAAAAAAAATTAAAAGAAGCTAAAAGAGAATGCGCCACATCATACCAAGGGAGTAGAGAGCAAAAGAAGATGTGGAATCCAGGAAAGGAGATTGATGACGGGATGGGAGGGGAGGGGAGGGGAGGGGAGAGTAGAGTAGTCACCTGGAGGCTGGTGAGAGGAGAGCTTGCCATGACCCTGAGCCAGGGGACTAAGAAAAAACCATTCCAGACTGAAGCAAGTCTGAAAGCTCTGAGAGAGACGAGCTCAATAAGACAAAATCGCTGGAATATCTAAAACATTTGGACATGCTGAGAGATGTATATAACTGAAGGAGAGTTGGAAGTTAAATAAGTAATAAATATATAGAAGAGTTAGCAAATAAATGTGCACAATTAATTCTAGTGAAAATAAAATATACAGAAAAGGAGAACGAATCACTGTATCCTTTTAAAATGCATCTTTCAAGAGCATTTACAATGATATTACGGTAGAATTATGACAAACTAAAGTTTTAGGAAGTGTGTGGGGTATTGTGAAAAACTGAAAAAGAGCTTGTGCCTCATTTTCCATTTTCAACAGTCAATAAAGGATGAAAAGTGAAAAATCAATCCAGAAGCATATTATATTGTGATATGGAGATAAATAACAAAATTATTAATTAGATTTTAAAAATTAGATTAAAAAATAATTAGATAAAAAGTGGAAAATTATTGCCTTTGTGGGGTTGAAAGTGGTGGTGGCCTGTGCAGTTTTTTGTTAAGTGTTATAGAGCTATTTGATTGTTTAAAACATGTACAACTTCGATAAAAAAATAATAGTTTTTAAAATATTAGAATATTTATGGTACAGTTGATCTCTGCCAACATGATAGCTCTCTTCCAGTAATTACAGTGATTCTTACTTTTTATTTTAGAAGAAAAACATGTTCACCAATTCTAATGAATATTGCCATCCAGTTGACTTCGAAGTACTCTGTCCCTCCTCACAGCAAATTTTCTTTACATGACAAGACAGGAAATAGTAAATGTGAGTAATTCAAAATATGAGTAATGTAATAATCTATATGTAACAGTGGTAATATGGCAGTGCCAACTGAAATTTCCTGAGAAAATTAAACATCTAAGAACATACATTACAGATCATGTCTTGACAAATTAAAAGAAAAATCAATCAACACTCCTAATATTGTTTAACTTCTGTGCCAGATGTTTTTGTTACATAGGAAGGGAGAAGAGGAAGAAAGAACTAACAGCTAAGCCTTGCGAAGAGTGACACATTTAATGCCTCCGTAAATTGATGTTTACAAATATGGAGAGTTTAGAGCTGGGAGGAGTAAGGTACTACCTAGTATAAAACCCTCATAGAAAAATTTTTAAAAACTAAAGCTATTAGTTGACTGACCAGGGGTTTGATGAAAGACTAATTTTAAAATACAGCATGTTCATTTTCCCCAGGCGGTGTGTCAAATGACCATACAGAGATACAATTTACACAGATACAATTTATGTATAAAATGATAGGCAAGCTTTCATTTGGCTTCTAGCCTCCCAAGACTCAATTATAGGAAGGAGAAGAATCCATAGGGAGAAAGGAAGAAATGGATGTTAAGCCTGTTTCATGCATTGAGAGGAAAGAATAGTGGTAGAATAGGGAAGCAGATTTCCCCAACAACTATAGGTTCTCAGAGGGTCTGGTTATTTTTACCTGGCTAGGAGAAGGACAGAATTCCAATAGAGGTTCCTGGCAGGGGCAGTGACAGCATGAGCTGGCCGTGTGTCCTGTCGCCTCCTGCCATTGTGGTGAGTGGCCCACCTTTCTCTAGACAGAAAGTGGCCTTTCTGTAGACCTGCCAGGCCACTGCCCTGCCTCCTACTGGCAGTGCCAGGCCTCCAAGGGTAGGACCAGGTTTTAGGGAAGGGCTACCCAACAATAACAAAAGGAGACCAGACAATTAAGGTCTGGAACAATCCATGTAAAAATAACACAAATTCTTTAAAACAGCATGTGCAAAATCAATCACAACACATAATTTAAACATACATCAGTGCCAAAGAGTCACAGTGCTCCACTTTGAAGTTTCATCCATTAACTGTATCTTAAGCTTATAGTTGTTAGACTCAGAATCAGTTTGTGGCCAAAGAATCTTTCTTTTCTTACAAAGTGGTTTTGGCTTGAAAGGGTCTATGACCGCAAATGGTTCTATCCCACCAAAGAAGATATATGGACGGCATATAAGCACGTGAAAAGCTCTTCAACATCATTAGTCATTAGTCAAAGGCTAAGTAAATCCACAGTAATACGCCACTACATCCATGAGAACTGATAAAATTTTTAAAGGCTGAAACTTTCATATATTCTTGATTTGGGAACTATTTGATGCTTCGACATCATTGACAAATCTCAAAATAATGCTAGAAGCCAGACGATAAAAGGTACATATATGGTTCCATTGATATAATACTCTATTAAGCACAAACTAATCTATATTAATAGGAGACGGATCAATGGTTGACTGTGAACAAGGGTGGGGCAGGGTGGAGTAAGAAGTAATTACAAAGGCACATGAGGACACTTTTGTGGAAGATATTAATTATCTTTAATGAGGTGACAGTTTTACACAGATGTTAATAATGTTTATGATTTTTAATCATATTTTAATCAAATGTGAGGTTTATGTCAATTTAAAACTTGATAAAACTATAGAGATGTGTTATACCATAATTATGATAAATCAAGTTTATCTTCAATATTAATTTTTTAAAATACATGTCCCAAATTACTGGTCCATGAAATTCCAACATTAAAGAATCATTGTTTTGACCTTAAATAAAAAATAAATGACCTAGAATGGAAATATTTTAAATCTTTCAGCTCAACTCAAATTCCATAAATTTCACCCACAGCTTCCTTCTCTCACCACCTCACCTATACCCCAGGCATAAAGAACCTCAGCAGCTTTTTCCCTGCTCTGGTTCACACAACTGTGTGGCTTCTATTCTGTCCTCTACCTAGAGTGTCTCTATGCCTGCTTTCACATCCGGCCACCCCCAGTCATCATTCAAGATAAGGCTGATCATCCTCCAGAAGCATTCTTTTACCAAGCTACCTCCACCCATCCCCCACTGCCCTCTGAGCCTGTTCAGAATAGATGAAGAATCTTTTTCCACAGAATCATGTCTACCTCTGTTATCACACTTTATTCAATGATTGTAACATCCTTGAGGGCAAGAAATAATCTCACTGTGGAAAACACAGAAGTGTTTTGTTCAACTTCCACAAGTGTGTTAAAAATCTGACATTAAAATTAGGACATTCACCTGAGCCCACATTCCTGCTTGGAATGACCCAGAGAGCCAAAGGCAGCTTTAGAGAATCTCCATTCACTACAGTTGCCTCTTCTCCCTGTTGCTCCCAACACTTACTGTCACTTGCCACATTGCTTTAACTTGCTCACCACCTCTCCCCAGTGTATGATTTCCTGGCTACTATGAGCATTTGACTTTGAATCCATGCTAACTGAGAAATCAATGTTTCTGGAAAGAATTAAGACATGTATAGATTAAAGAACAGCAAGAGAAGGCTTTTCAAAAGAGGAGAGAACATATGCTTTTTAAAAAATATTAGTTTTGGGGGGCGCCTGGGTGGCTCAGTGGCTAAGCATTTGCCTTCCGCTTGGGTCATGATCCCAGGGTCCTGGGATTGAGTTCTACATCTGGCTCCCTGCTCTGTGGGAACCCTGCTTCTCCCTCCCCTACTCCCCCTGCTTGTGTTTCCTCTCTTGCTGTGTCTCTCTCTGTCAAATAATAGAATCTTTTAAAAAATAAAATAAAATATTCATTTTGGGTATATGACTTATTGATTTGAAAATTCTGTGCATTACTCAGTGCTCACCATGGTAAATGTAGTCACCATCTGTCACCATAGAACCTTGTTACAGTATTATTGATTATATTCTTCATGCTGTATTTTAATACCTGTAACTCATTTATTTTGTAACTAGAAGTTTGTACCTCATAATCCCCTTCAACTGCTTCACCCATCCCCCCAACTCCCATCTGGCAACCTCCTGTTTGTTTTCTGTACTTAAGTCTGTTTGGGATTTTTTTTGTTTGTTCATTTGTTTTAGATTACACATGTAAGTGAAATCATATGGTATTTGTCTTTCTCTGACTTATTTCACTTAGCATCATACCCTTTAGATCCATCCATGTTGTCACAAATGGCAAGAGTTCGTTCATTTTAGGGCTGAGTAACACTCCATTGTGTGTGTGTGTGTGTGTGTATATATATATATATATGTGTGTGTGTGTGTGTGTGTGTGTGTGTATACCTCTAACAGGCTTATATATATGTGTATATATATAAAATATCTTTATCCATTCATCTATCAATGGATGGACACTTAGGTTGCTTCCATATCTTGGCTATTATAAATAATGCTGCAGTAAACATAGAGGTGTGTATATATTTTGGAATTAGTGTTTTTGTTTTCTTTGGGTAAATACCCAGTAGTGAAATTACTGGACCATGTGGCATTTCTATTTTTAATTTTTGGAGGAACTTCTGTACTGTTTTCCACAGTGGTTGCACCAATGTACACTTCCACCAATAGTGGATGAGGGTTTCTTTTTCTCCACAGCCTCTTCAACATTTGTTATTTCTTATCTTTCTTATGTTAGCCATTCTGGCCAGTTGAGATATATCTCATTCTGGTTTTTGTTTGCATTTCTCTGATGGTTGGTGATGTTGAGCATCTTTTCATATGTCTATTGGCCATCTGGATGTCATCTTTGGAAAGTGTCTATTCACATTTTCTGCCCAATTTTTAATTGGATTGTTTGGGGGTCTTTTGGTGTTCAGTTGTATATACACCTTTTATAGGAAGAGAGTGGATTTGGGCAGATTTTTAAGATTCTAGTTATTATGTACCAATTGGAGTTACTCATTTTCATGGTTTCAGATGTCTCCAAATGGTTCTCTACCTTTCTCTAAAGCCAGAGTGGTCACTGTGTTTATATGAGCTACTCCATGTCCATTTCAAATATGCTTCATAGATATATACTAAACTAGACTGATCCTGTTAAGGAAATGCAGAATTATAAGTACAGGAGTCACAAGTCATGATTTTAATATATAGAAGCTAATTCTAGATACATCTAAATAAGAGGTTCACGTTAATTTGAAAACATTCTATGGTAACCCGTTTATAACAAAATACTGGATTCTAATGAAAGGATTCAGATTAAATAATGTTCTTTCCATCACAAGCTTAATAATGTTTGCTCACTGATTCTGTGATTGCTATTTGGCATTTCTTCCCATTCCATCAATAAAGCAAATTGTTTCCCGAAGTAGTTTCACTGGTGTATAAGTCAGGAAACTACTTCTGATTGTGGTTAAATGATGCTGTTTAAAAAGCCTCTCTTCAGAGGGTCATCCTGGAGCAGAGATTAAGTCCCTTTTTATCCAGTAAGTTCCAATTAGCCTATGCGGGAAGCTTTTATTACCTATGTGCTTCTAGAACGCAGGAGAGGGGATGTGGGGATTCAAAGCATTTCATAAAACATCTTCCATAAAGTCACTGAAAAAAAAAAAGAAGCAAATAAGTAGAAAAAGTGTATTGAATATTTCAAGATAAAATTATCCCTAACTACATATTTTTTCACATGAAGGTAAGTAGTACACACCTTAGAGGTTAGAAGAAAGTTGCCTTTTAAAATGGAAAAGGTATGGGGCTCCTGGGTGGCTCAGTGGGTTAAGTAAGCCTCTGCCTTTGGCTCGGGTAGTGATCTCAGGGTCCTGGGATCGAGCTCTGCATCAGGCTCTCTGCTCAGCGGGGAGCCTGCTTCCCCTTCTCTCTGCCTGTCTCTCTGCCTACTTGTGATCTTTCTCTCTGTCAAATAAATAAATAAAATCTTAAAAAATAAATAAAATGGAAGAGGTATATGTAAAATGATTTACTATAATCATACAATAATAAATTATCTATGACTTTTTGGTAATTATGTTTCTAGGTGACAGGGCTTCACTTGGCAAATGTCCAGGAAGTAGGGATCTTTAGAGAATGTACCTCTTCATAAAGAGGAGGGAAATGCTATAATTAGGCTTTTTTAGACCTTGGAAGCATAAAACCTGTCATAAATTCAAAGAAGTCCTGTGATTTTTTTTTTTTAAGATTTTATTTATTTGACAGACAGAGATCACAAGTAGGCAGAGAGGCAGGCAGAGAGAGAAAGAGGAGGAAGCAGGCTCCCTGCTGAGCAGAGAGCCCGATGTGGGGCTCTATCCCAGGACCCTGGGATCATGACCTGAGCTGAAGGCAGAGGCTTTAACCCACTGAGCCACCCAGGTGCCCCAAAGAAGTCCTGTGATTTATCTCTACAATCCACAGCATTTTTTTCTGTCCAGGGTATTATTAATAAAAAGCTGCAAAAATGACCTCTGTATTCTTGTTAATGTTCAGCCTAATAGTTAATTATTAATGTATGTCTTGCCCCCAAGAGCCTCACCTTGAGCCCTGTACATAGTAGTTGCACAAAAGATAGTTTAATTTCCTGGATGTGACCTGTGGCACACCCAACAGGAGTGTTGTTGAAGCACCACTTGGTGAGAGGCACTATTTAATTGGTCTGGCCCCTTGGTCAGCAGAATCTGAAGCACAGTTATCTCTAACAGGCTTAGATGCACAGCAGCAGGGAGAGGAAGCTGAGAAGGACTCACACCTCTATGTGGGACAAGATCAGTGGACAGGGGGCACCTGGGTGGGTTAAGCCTCTGCCTTCAGCTCAGGTCATGATCTCAGGGTCCTGGGATCAAGCCCCATATTGGGCTCTCTGCTCAGCGGGGAGCCTGCTTTCCTGACCCCCATCTCTCTCTGCCTGCCTCTCTGCCTACTTGCGACCTCTCTCTCTCTCTCTGTATCAAATAAATAAATAAATAAAATCTTTAAAAAAAAAAAAAAAAAGATTGGCGGACAGTTTTCCATGTGGTTAACTGAATTATGGAGGGAGAATAGGTAGATGGATAGACATGTAAATGTAGAAATAAAACAACTAGAATTAATCAAAACCTATTCCTCTAATTCTTTTTGCTTCTTCCATCTGTTATATGAATGTGATTATTACTAATTCTATACAGAGGTATTCTGGTAATTAGTGTTTAGCACTTACTAAGGAACTGGTAAATGATTGAAGTCATTTGCTAGGGCTGCCACAGACAGGGTGACTTAAATGACAAACATTGATTGCCTCACAGTTGTAGAGGCTAGATGTCCATGATCAAGCTGTCAGCAGGGTTGGCTCCCTCCCAAGGCTGTGAGGGAGAATCTGGCCCATGCCTCATTCCTGGGTCCTGGTGGTTTGCTGGCAGTCTTCGGTGTTCCTTGTTTGATAGGTGTCTCACCCCCATCTCTGCCTACCTCATCATATGGCATTCTCTCTGTTTGCTCCCTCTGGCTCCAAACTTCCCCTTTTTATCAGGGCACCAGTCACTGAATTAGGGGCCCCTCTACTCCAGTATGACCTCACCTTAACCAATCATATCTGCAATGAGCCTATTTCCAAATAAGGCCACATTCTGAGGTCCTGGAGGTCAGGATGTCAACATACAAGTTTTAGGGGAAGGATGATGGGCACAGTTCAGCCCATAACCAAGGGATATTTCAATGTGTCTATTCACCTTTGCTATGTTTCCCGGATCCCATCCACCCCTCTCTGTCATAAACTCTTCTTGTCTTGTGTGGAAACACCCTGGGGCTGTTGCTGCTTTGTATCACAGGCTGTTGCAAATGGTAATTCTAAGGCCAGATTTTTAAGAGCAACCTTCTCTGCCTTCGAGAAAAGGAGGGTCCACCACCAGTTATGTATTGGTGGACATGGCTTCTCTGGGTGGTTGGGCCATGCTAGAGCCCTGCTTCCCATCTGCTTCAACTCTGCTGCCTAAGGTCATGGCAGGTAGTGGCCCTACAAGGACAGTAGCTGCCAGATGGAGCTAGAAGGGCTCCTTTACTGCCCAGAAACACAGTGGGACAGGCATCCTGCACATGATCATGGACGTACCTCTGTGGGTTTTATCATTTAACAACTTCATCCCCACAACCATATGGTCTGAGTGGATGTTCTTTGGTGAACTACGGGCTTGAAGTTTCTCATTCACTCTTCAGGGTATCATACTTGCAGCTTGTCATTATGACTACAAGTAGAAAGAGAAATTGAGAGATTTTTAAAAACCGGGCGAAAGTATGTCACTGGGTTCTCCTTTATCTATGCAACCTATAATCCTGGCATAATTAAAAATAAAATTTCTTATATTTTACATGCTTCCCCAGAGGTTAGACTAGCAAGATATAATGGAAGTTTATTTTACATTAGTCATTTAGCTGATAATAAATGGCATTTATTAAGCTCATACTGGGCAAGTTAATAATTAAACAGAAATTCAGTGATCTAGAATCTTTGGGTGATAAATCAATGTAAAGAACAGAATTTCTGGATGACTGAACATTACAACTTTCAGCCATCAACCTTAATAAATCAGTAAATAAATAACCTTTGGATATTATTGATTTTCTCCAGACTAAAATCTGTTTTGTTATTACCTTAAAAGCTATTTACTTTTAACTTTTGTTGAGAATATGTTCATCAGTATGAAATAAAATATTATTCTGAATTTTATTATAGCTATTGCCATAGAATCAGTTGAAAAGTCCTACTATTTGTCACTACACTAAATAACCCAAATATTGCTCTTTTGAAATCTCATATTGCATTCTGATTTTTTTTCCTTTCTTTAGATGTGTGTGGTCTTTATATAATGGACATATTAACCCTCTTATTGTACCTGCTTATAATAATCCTTTTTGTCAAAGTTTCTAATCCACTATGGAAACCAGGTACTCAAACTTGTTAGATTTCTTTATTTTTAATTATGTTATGTTAGTCACCATACTGTACATTATTAGTTTTTAGTGTAGTGTTCCATGATTCATTGCATCTAAACCCCAACGTTCCATGCAAAATGTGCCTTCCTTAATACCCATCACCAGGCTAACCCATCCCTCCACCCCCTTTCCCTCTAAAACCCTCAGTTTGTTTCTCGGAGTCCATAGTCTCTATTGGTTTGTCTCCCCCTCAAACTTGTTACATTTCTAAGCAAAGTAAGAAATGGGTTCAGATTTGGCCTCATGTGAGAAATATTCATGAGCATTAGTGTTTGGATACTATGACACTTATTTGGGTAAGAAACTTACTTGGGTAGGAAACTTGGATTTCTTAAATTCTCTCAGTACTTTTTCTTATCTTATTTTGTGTCTATTAGTGGTGTCCCCAGAAATTTGAGATTTCCAGACACCCAATTCCTGGATGGGTGAGGCATTGTTCTAGGAATCAGTAATAACAAGCATACTTCCACATACATGCTCTCTCCTCTGAATCCTGTTTTATATCAGGCTTTTATATTAAGTCTTCACTTTCAGAGTTCATAATCCCATTGAACTACACAAGGCACCCAAATGAAAAAGAACATTTACAAAGGAGTAAATATTTAAAGACCTTAATAAACATTTATGGGATATTAAATGGAGTAGTACCTGGAAAGAAGCATCTGTACGTATGAGACTGATGAGAAGGCGAGTTGAGAGGGTTGTCCAGTGGGTAGGGAATCAGATGAAATTATGTAAATAAAAAGAGCTCTTGGAAGTGGGCGAGAAGGAATGAAAGCAGAGGGCCTGAGACTGTATGCCAAGAAAAGCACTCTGGGAATGGCTGGAAAGTGTGAGGGAAGGACCCACTTGTGAGGAAGAATGATACTATTAACTGCCTCTCAATTAATAATGTGTGCATTGGGTACACACAATTCAGCAGAGTTGCAATTGTACTTTTGTCTCCTCCTCAACATGTTAGTGGGGTTCCAGTTAATTTTAGTGCAAAAGATACAAATTAAACAGTGCCCTAATGCTCCCTGTGCACTCGCTGTGGCTTCATCTGTACTCCTTACCCTCCACCCCCACTTCCGTGGACTCTCATTCCTTTGGAGGTTCTTCTGTGGTCAGACCCCCTGTGGGGGTCCAGCCTAACACTCTTCACAGTGTCATTACTAAGGATAACAATACTTCTGCATCCTGGATGCTCATGTACAACATTCTAGTAGAATTGGCACTCGATACCCACATGGAAGAAGCAGAAATATTTGGTCTGGGCATATACCGTTACCAGTATTCAATCAGTTTTGACCTAAAAAACCTTTTTGTAAAGTTCAACCTAATATTTTTACCCCTACTTCCCATGAAAGAAACCACCATGCCCCACTCTCCTTGCCATGTGGCATGTGATTACCTAGACCCACTCATCTAAGAAAGGGTTTGTGGGATGGTGCTGGTACACAATCCAGCATTTTTTCCAACTTTATGCCAAGTTCATCAGATTTTATTTACTTTTACAAAAGCCCTGCTTGTTCTTTCTCGGTGGAAGTAGTTTTCTCTCTGCCTTCAGCAATTTTCCAGTGTTGTAGCAGGAAGTGTGTTAAGGCTTGTAAAATTAAGGGAGCCATTGGAGGCGCCATCACATTTCTTCAGCTGTGTGCTTAAGAAATCCTCTGCAAATGTTTCCTTGAGGACGCATTTCAACGTGTGTTGAAAACTTCTTTATTACTTTAGGCATTAAGCAGGACCTGTTACTTAATGGAGATTTATAAATGGGATTAACAAAACCCATGTTGCATCCAGTGCTACATCCATTTCCTTTAAAGCCAAGATTGGTTCTTTTAGATGTGGAAAAGCAGAAATATGTTACTCTTAGGTATCATCCACGGAAAGAGTTCTCAGAAAGTACTCCAAATTGTAGAATTTTGAACTGAAAATGAGATTTAAAGCCATCTAATCTAACCTTCAGATTTTTTAGAATATAAAACAGATGAGACAGTTAAGGAACTTGTCCACGTGTATTTCTGTTTGGGAGAATTGGGATTGTAATTCAGATTTCTTCAATCCCAGTCAAATTTACTGCCATGCCTACTGAGTGAGAGACTTGAGTCATGAAAAAGCCAGAATGATTACCATTTAGAGTGCTTGGTGATCACAGGGCCACTGAACTAGACACAGGCCCAAGCACACATACAGAAATGTCACCCTCCTTTGCTCTTTGTCCATTTTTAGGATTTCATGGGGTTTGACATTTGCTGGGAACTTAGTTTGTTTGCTACAAACTGAAGCTGATATTTAATTAGTGTCCTGAAATGTCAGGTAACCAAAGTTGGCTTGTAATGTTTTGTTGGAGATGTGGCTGTATTAAGTATGAAACTGGACCCTGAAATTTGGTGGCTCAGATGTGATTGGTGTGGAAGCGTGAATATGGTGTTTCCAGAAGAATGAAGCAAATGGCACCCTCTTGTCAGGAATACTGTTCAGTCACCCAAGCTAAGGGCTGTAATGTGTACTTTGACTTAACATAATGTGATAGCATCTGGAAGAAAAATTTTTAATATTCCTTTTTTGCCACTTTGGAGGCTCAGAGTTTCCTAGAGTTGCCTACATCTTGAATGCATGCTAGCTTACTCCCAGGATATCTACTGAGCTCAGAGTTGATCTGATCCAAACTAAAATATGAAGCTCTAAGCCCCCGCCCCCGAGAGTAGAAAGAACTCGGAGATTTCATTCATATCAACCTTCAGGATCCTTCTCTTTTAACTCAATTTAAAGTCATTGAGTGGTTAGTTAGAACTGATTTTTCTAGGATTGGATAGAATCCAAATTTAGCCCTATGGAAACCTGGACTGGCTCAGGTTCAAGGGTTCGATCTTAATCTGACATACACAGTTGAAGTCCATAGTGGTTAAGGAAAGAGAGAGAGAGAGAGAGAGAGAGAGAGAGAGAAGGGAAGGAAGGGAAGGAAGAGAGAGAGAAAGAGAAAGGAAAGAAAGAGAAATAAAGAAAGAGAGAGAAAGAGGAAGGAAGGAAGGAAGGAAGGTAGGAAGGAAGGAAGGAAAGAAGGAAGGAAGGAAGGAGAAAAAAAGAAAGAGAGGGAGGGATTTATTTCTAAGTATAAAGGAAAAAGTTGCCATACTTATGCAGATCTGGTTGCTTTTTCATTACTGAAATATAATCTTCCTTTCAGTTTCTCTTCACTGTGGAATTAAAATATGAATGGAGAAATTGATACAGATATCATGTGAATTAAAGTACCTTTTGTCCTATGAAGAATTTGACTTACAACTTGAAACCATTACATAGCTATATGCTATTGAATATAGGTAAGAGTAAGAATTTAATATAAAAGAACTTGACAGTTTAAAACCTTCCCAGCTCCAATCAGCTGGGTTGCTACCCTGCCATTATTCCTTCACAGGTTGCTTGGTTGGCATGATGGATTTGGCTAGTTGCCTTCCAGATATATCCTCCCCTTCTTGCTTTATAAGAATAAAGCTCCAGTATAAACTGAGCACAGATAAAAGACACATTTCCTGAGCACCTGGGTGGCGCAGTCGGTTAAGTGTCTGCTTTCAGCTCATGTCATGATCCCAGATTCCTGGGATTGAGCCCCAAATCATGCTCCCTGCTCAGTGGGGATTCTGCTTCAGGGAGTCTGCTTCTCCCTCTCCCTCTACCTCTCACCCCTGCTCATACTCTCTCTCTCTCAAGTAAATAAATAAATAAAGTCTTTAAAAAAAAATTAAAAAAGACATTTCCTGCCTCTCTGGTAGTAAGGGATGGCCATGTTGCAAAACTTTTGACAATGGAATTAATTACACAAGTGTTGTGTGTGGTTTGAGGAGATTTCTTTAATAATGAAGAGCATCGTCTCCTTCACTTATTTCTTTTTTGTTTTTCCTTTTGCACTGAGTGTGGATTTTATATGACAGCTAGAACATCTGAATTTCTTTTTCATGAGAAATTAGCTTCCTTGTTGCCTAAGCCATTATTTTTGTTTTTTATTCATATGTATTAATTATAATCTTAAACTACGCAGTCATTTGATGATCAATAATGATCTCTTTCCTCTGGGGCTCCACTCCATGGTGGCCAGTCTGATACAATTTCACTGCACCCTTTCCACACAGTCTTCCCTGTTAACCAGGTTTTTATTGGACACTAGTAATGTCTGTCCTTCTCAAGAGGGCAGTCTTGGAAGCTGAGTCCCTTATGACCAGCTGAGAATGTCCTGGTTAGGGCTACTCATGAAATCCTAAACAACCTCTTGCCCATTTCAGTGGCATCTATATAATTTTAAATCCAAGGTAAAGTCAACATTAGCATTTCTCTAATGCTCAGCACCTAACCTTAAGAGCCATTCACCCTCCCCACCATGTAGCAATGTAGCGATGGTTCCCTGGCTCTGGGCAACAAGGTGTTACCAAATTTGCAAGGCCTGGATTGTGGACCCCTCAAGGGTCATGCCCAAGTTATATTTACATCTCTGTACTCAATACTTAATACTTAGACATAATATAATTGAATCAACCAGTCGTTGAATGGTCTATTTTATTTTTAGAAAATTGTACCTCCCCCAAATATTACCAGACCAGCCTAAATGTTCCTTTCCATTTCTCTTTCAATGCGGCCCCAGGACCCTCTCTCCTACCTTTTCTTGATTTCAACAGTTTTTTGTTTTTTTTTTTTTTTTTTTACCTTGTCTACTCTTTGGTATTACCTGGTGATTTAAAAACACTCATGCTTGGGTCTTCCCCTGGAGATAGATAGATAGATAGATAGATAGATAGATAGATTGTGTGTGGTTTAAGGAGATTTCTTTAATAATGAAGGGCATCGTCTCCTTCACTTATTTCTTTTTTGTTTTTCCTTTTGCACTGAGTGTGGATTTTATATGACAGCTAGAACATCTGAATTTCTTTTTCATGAGAAATTAGCTTCCTTGTTGCCTAAGCCATTATTTTTGTTTTTTATTCATATGTATATAATTATATTAATTATATCTATAGATCTATCTATCTATCTATCTATCTCCAGGGGAAGACCCAAGCATGAGTGTTTTTAAATGTATATATATATATATATACATATATACATATATATATATATGTGTATATATATATATGTATATATATATATATACATGTTTTGTTTGTTTGTTTGTTTTTTGTTAATCTGGGATGTGACTCTTTTAAAACAACCCAAGTGATCCTGTTGTGCAGTCAGAGTTGAGAACTAATGCTGCTCTCACATTGACAGAGCGCCACCGGCTCTACTTCCCGTAAGTCTCCCTCAGCGTCTGCATCCTTGAATTCCATCTGTTTTTCTTTTTTTTTTTTTTTAATTGAGGTTTAATTGACATACAATCTTATATTGGTTTCATGTGTACAACATAGTGATTCAACACTTGCATACATTGGGAAATGATCCCACAATAACTCTAGTTACCATCTGTCATCATACAAAGTTAATACAATATTATTGACTACATGCCACACGCAGTACATTACAGTGCATCCCCATAACTTATTTATTGTATAACTAGAAGTTTGTACTTCTTAATCCCTTCACCCGTTTTAAGGAAGGACAGTCAAAAGAAAGGCAGGCAGCGACAAGGGCCACCACCCTAAGAGGAAACAACCCTTAAAAGGATTTTACAGCACCCTAAAAGGAACCCTCTGCCCTTTCTCACATAACAACTACCCAATAGGTAGATGAAAACATGGACAAAAATCTGGTTGGGTGGCAGGCACGGGGAGGGTTAATCAGATTAAAAACATTCCACGAACAAGTCCATAAAACCCTCTAGACTTAGAAACTCCAGTGGCAACCCACTAGGGTCCCCTCCCTCTTTGGGAGCTTTGTGCTGTGGCTCAATAAACTGCCTTGCTTCCCACCACTGTTCATCTGGTCTGTGTCTTCATTCTTTACAGTGGCATGAACAAGAACCATGGGCACCAAAGGAAAAAAAATCCTGCAAGATTTTAAACCTCCCACCCACCTAAGAAGCCCATCTCCCCTCTGGCAACCATCAATGAGTCTAGATTTTGTTTGTTTAGGTTTCACATATAAGCAAAATTATGCAATATTTGTTGTTCTCTGTCATATTTATTTAGCATAATACTTACAAGGTGTATCCATGTTGTTGCAAATGGCAAGAGCTCATTCTTTTTTATGGCCAAGTAGTATTCCATGGTATATATATACCCATCTTCTTAACCATTCATCAATCTTGGATATTTAGGTTGCTTTTATATCTCAGCTATTGTAAATAATGCTACGGTAGACATGGGGGTGCATGTATGTTTTTGTATTAATGTTATTGTTTTCTTTGGGTAGATACTCAGTAGTGGAATTGCTGGATCCTGGTAGCTCTACTTATAATTTTTTTGAGGAACCTTCACACTGTTTCCCATAGTGCTGCACCAGCTCACATTCTTACCTGCTATACAGGGATTCCTTTTTCTCCTCATCCCTGCCAACACTTGTTATTTCTTGTCTCTGATAGAAGCCATTCTACCAGGTATGGTTTACATTTGCATTTCCCTAAGGATTAGTGACACTGAGCATCTTTTCATGAGCTTGTTGGCCATCTGTATGTGTTCTTTGGAAAAATGTCTGTTCAGGTCCTTGGCCCATTTTTTAATGGGACTGTTTTTTCATCATCAGGTTGTATGAGTTCTTTATGTATTTTGGGGATATTAACCCCTTGTCATATATATCATTTGCAAATACCCTCTCCCATTCAGTAGGTTGCCTTTTTGTTTTGCTGTTGATTTCCTTTTCTGTGCAGAAGCTTTTTAGTTTGAATTAGTCCCATTTGTTCATTTTTGCTCTTATTTCCCTTGCCTTTGGATTCAGATAAAAAAACAAACAAACAAATAAACAAAAAATCATTGCTGAAGCCAATGCCAAGGAGTACTATCTATGTTTTCTTCTGGGTGTTTCATGGTTTCAGATCTTACATTCAACTCTTTAATGTTTTGAATTTATTTTTGTATATATGGTAAGGTAATGGTTTACTTTCATTCTTTTGCATATAGCTGTCCAGTTTTCCCAATACCATTTACTGAAGAGACTCTCCTTTCACCATTGTATATTTTTGCCTTCTTTGTTGCAAATTAGTCATGGGTGCATGGGTTTATTTCTGTTTTGTTCCAGTGATCTCTGTGTCTCTTTTTATGTCACTACCATACTATTTTACTACTATAGCTTTTTGGTATAGTTTGAAATCAGGGAGCATGATACCTCTGGCTTCATTCTCTTTCTCAAGATTGTTTTGGCTATTTAGAGTCTTTGGTGATTCCATACAAATTTTGGAATTATTTTTTCTAGTTTTTTGAAAAATATCATTGGAATTTTGATAAAGATTGCATTGAATCTGTAGATTGCTTTGGGTAGTATAGACATTTTAACAATATTAATTCTTCTATTCCAGGAACACAAAACATCTTTCCATTCATTTGTGTCTTTTTCAATGTCTTTTATCAGTGTTTTATAGTTTCCAGCATACAGGTCTTTTATCTCCTTGGTTAAATATATTCGTAGGTATTTTATTCTTTTTGATGTGAAAAAAATTGGATTGTTTTCCTGATTTCTTCTTCTGATAGTTATTAGTGTATAGAGATGCAACAGATTTTGCATATTAGCTCTCTATCCTGCAAATTTACTGAATTCATTTATTAGTTCCAAATTTTTTGGTGGAGTCTTTAGGGTCTTTACTGACAGCTTTACTTCTTCCTTCCCAATTTGGATGTCTTTTATTTCTTTTTCTTGCCTAATTGCTGTAGCCAAGAATTCCAATACTATGTTCCTTTCATTTCTATTTGCATGGAGTATCTTTTTTCATTTATCCATGTTGAGTCTATGTGTGTGATTACTTCTGAAATTACTCTCTTGTAGGCAGTGTATATATGTCTTTTTTTTCATTTTTAATTTTTAATTTTTTATAAACATATATTTTTATCCCCAGGGGTACAGGTCTGTGAATCACCAGGTTTACACACTTCACAGCACTCACCAAAGCACATACCCTCCCCAATGTTCATAATCCCACCCCCTTCTCCCAACCTCCCTCCCCCCAGCAACCCTCAGTTTGTTTTGTGAATATGTCTTTTTTAATCCATTCAGCCACTTTATGATTTTTGATTAGAGAATGTAGTCCATTTATATTTAAAGTGATTATTGACAGATACGTCCTTATTACTATTTTGTAAATTGTTTTCTGGCTGTTTGGTTCTTTTCTCTTCCTTCTTTTTCTTCCCTCTTTGATGATTTTCTTTAATGTTAGTTTAGATTCCTTTCTCATTTCTTTTGTGTATTTGTTTTGTTTTTGCTTTGTGGTTACTATGAGGTTCATTTATATCATCCTCTGTATGTAACAGTCTATTTTAATTTGATAGGTACTTAAGTTTGAACACATTCTGAAACTACATTTTTACTATCCACCCCCAACATTTTTTATGTCACTTTTTACATCTTTTTATTTTATGTATCCCTTACCTAATTATTACAGTTTTAATTTACTATTTTTGTCTTTTAACTTTCTTTGTAACTTTATAAGTGATTAGCCCACTACCTTAACAATAAATGTACTTTTCCCAGTGAGATTTTTACTTTCATATGTTTTCTTGTTATTAATTACTGCCATTTTCTTTCTGCTTAGAGAAGTTCCTTTTTATTTCTTATATAGCCAGTTCAGTAGTGATGAAATCCTTTAGCTTTTGCTTGTCTGGAAACTCTTTATCTCTCCTTCAATTCTGAAAGGTAATTTTGCTGGGTTGAGTTCTCTTTATTGGACGTTTTTTCCTTTCAGCATTTTGATGTGTCATGCCACCCCTTTCTGGTTTGCAAATTTACTGTTGTGAAATCTGCTGATAGCCTAATAGGGTTTCCTTTGTATGGAACAACTTCTTTTTCTCTTGCTGCTTTTAAGATTCTCTCTTTATCTTTAACTTTTGACATTTTAAGTATAATGTGTTTTGATATGGCTCTCTTTGGGTTCATCTTATTGGAAACACACTGGCCTTCCTAGACCTGAGTATCTGTTTCCTTCCCTAAGTTAGGGAATTTTTCAGCCATTATTTCTTCAGATAAATTTTCTGCCCCTTTTCTCTCCTGGGAACCCTGTAGTGTGACTTTTATTCCCTTTGCTGTTGTCCTGGAGGTCTCTTAAATTATCTTCTCTTTTTATTTTATTTATTTATTTATTTATTTTTTTAAAGATTTTATTTATTTATTTGACAGAGAGAAATTACAAGTACACTGAGAGGCAGGCAGAGAGAGAGAGAAGGAAGCAGGCTCCCTGCTGAGCAGAGAGCCCGATGCGGGACTCGATCCCAGGACCCTGAGATCATGACCTGAGCCGAAGGCAGCGGCTTAACCCACTGAGCCACCCAGGCGCCCCTATCTTCTCTTTTTAGAAGTCTTTTTTTTTTTCTATCTTTGCTGCTGTGTCTGGGTCAGTTCCATTACTTTATCTTCTAGCTTGCTGATGCTTTATTCGGCTTCATCAGTCTCCTGTTGAACCCCTTTAGTGTGTTTTTCAGTTCAGTTATTATATTCTTAACCACTGTAACTTCTGTTCAGTATTTTATGTTTTCTATCTCACTATTGAAGTTCTCACTGTATTCATCTTTTCTTTTCCTGAGCTCAGTGAACATTTTTATGATCATTACTTTGAATTCTTTATCAGGTAAATTACTTATCTATCTCTTTCCCACTCTCTTTCTGATTCTCTCTCTTTTAGAGAGGGAGATGGGGGAAGGGGAAAAGGAAGAGGGAGAAAGAGAATCCAATGCTGGGCATGGAGCCTGATGAGGCTCAATCTCACAACCCTGAGATCACGATCTGAGCCAAAGTCAAGAGTAAGACATTTAACCGTCTGAGCCATACAGGCCCCCATAGATTACTTATCTCTTTATTGTTTAGGTCTTTTCCTGGGTCTTTTTAGGGTCTTTTTTCTTTTAGGTCTTTTCTTGTTGTTTCATTTGGAAAATATTTCTCTGTTTCCCTATTTTTCTGGTTCTCTGTGTTTGTTTTTTATGCGTTAGAACAGGTACCTCTCTCAGTCTTATAGGAGTGGCCTTGTTTAGGGGGTGATCTTTCATGTTCAGCCTTGCACTTGGTTGTCTCCTAAACCTTTGTGATTGTCTAAACCACCTGATTTATTCTTGTTATACCTCCATTGTTGAAGGTGTGCCAAGACCTGTCAGTGATCCAAGGGAAGGAATCTCACTTAGCATCTAGTTCAGGCTGAAGCCAGACCCTCAGACAATAGTTTTACAGTATGAAAATATATAAAGTCCTGGGAAGCCACAGTCATAGACCCTGTTTACCTCCAGGCTAGGGGATCTGGAGGTGTCCCCTGGGTGAGACTTGTAAAAATCAGGGCTCTAGATGAGTATATAATCTCTTTTCTATGAGGTCTCATCCAACTGTAGCAAGGCCCAGGGTGTGTACCAGGATAGTATCTCCTCACATTCTCCAGGAATGCCTCTATAGCCTCTCAATGTATAAGAAACCAGAATCCTCTCCCCCAGGCTGAAGCTCCAGGAAAAGTGAATAGGTCTTTTTCCCCTGGGAAGACTGGGGTGTTTCAGTTTACTGTCTGTACATTGTCCTGGGGATGTTGGCCTGCCAAGGACTGCCTTTCCAATTATTGTAGTACTGTGGAGCTCTAGAATGCCAACCCAACTTGGCCACCAGGTGATCAAGGAGTGTCCCCTGGGTGCATTGCACATGCCTACATGGCAGCTGGAGAGTGTTGGGGATGGGGTACATGTCAGTTTCTGAAAAGAGGGGGAAAATGTGTCCACTGTGCATGCTTACAGGCTTCAACAGTGCAACAGAAGAATGCCTTGTCTACATGCAAGCACTGGCTCTAAGCTGGGTGCAGAAGAATGCCACAACCACTTGCACTTCCCACCCCGGTCAGGTGGCAGGGGAATGCTGCTCTCCAGTATCAGCATGTGCCATTGGCAGGGTGCGGGGGTTAACTGAGCTTGCCAGACTGGGCCAGCAGGCTATGTGGAGAGTGCATTGATGGTGTCCACCAGCACCTCTGTCTTTGGGGAGCATCTCAACTGTCCCCATCCCTCCAGTCCCCCCAGATCAGCAAATGAAATCCTCTTTACATACAGTCTAGGCACTTATCAAGCTGCTGTTTTGTGCTGGGTTGAAGCCAGGGAGACAACATGTGAACCACCCAAGAAAGAAGTCTCAGTTTCCCATAGCATTTTGGGACCTCTGGACATCAGCCTGATTGGTTTTCCAAGCCAGATGTTGTGACTCACCTCTCTGATGCAGATTACAGGGGTTGGGGTGCTCAATGTGGGACAACCCCTCACTTCTCTGGGGGAAGGGTCTGTCTGGTGATATCCCTCCCCATTGTGTGAATCACCGTACTGGGGTGTATTTCTTTGTGAGACTATGTGCCTACCTCTCCTATCCATGGAAGTGGTCCTTTTATCTTTTGTTATGGAGAGCAGTTCATCTAGTTTTTGAAAGTTCTGTCTTTTTTGGAAGATATGATCCATATGTAGCTGTAGATTTTGTGTGTCCACAGCAGGGGGATTTGGGATCTTCCTACAGACTTCTAAGGTCTGTAGGACTTCCCACAGACCCTTCTTCCCATCTATTTTTCATCTCTATAAACTTCCTGCAAAATTGTGAGGAGCTCTTCATTCTTACCTTGAAGCAGGCCTACGGCAAGCTGCCTGTGTGTACATTAATGACGACACCAACAGCAAGGGACTCACCCCTTTATTCCAGTTGTCCGGTATACTGCTTCCAAATGTCTGTTTCCCATGCATTAGAGGAGGTAAGGGTTTTATGAGGCCACAGAAAACAAGGAGTCCTTCTTCCAGAGTGAAAGTCTATCCTCTTATCTTACATTTGGACTCTTCTTATCCTATCTCCACCCCACGCCATATTCATGCCTTTGAAGTTATGTTATATGTAAGCTTTCTGTAAATTATGTTTTCAGTTGGCCATTTTCAAGATTTAAATGGATTTCCTCTTAGTATATAGATATTTAGATTGTGGTTCTGGCCAGATGTCGTAAAGAGACATTGTTAGTTAAGGTTGGTCATAACTTAAGTCTATTTCGCTTGGCTAGATCAGAGAGGACAGGCTCATCAACTGCCGCACTGCTGCCACCTGCTGGATGCCTTTAGAATAGTGTATATCAGCCCTCTCCTTCTTCAGTTTCTTGAGCAACAAGACCGACTCTTTGGGGTCACATACATACACACACACTCACAAAAACACAGTTAGTCATTTATACTTCCCTGTTAAGCATGCAGCCACATCTGTGGGCAGTGCACCTTGTGGCCTCAAGCTGGGGTCAGCCAGACTGGCCAGCATCCTCCACTTGGCCAGCATCTTCTGGGTAAATATGGTATGATTATTAAAAGCAGTATCAATACCATATTAAATGGGCTATTTAGTGAATTTCTACCTTCATCTTCTAAATCATTACTGTGATAGACATTATTTACATTTTCATGGTTTATTGTTATTACTAATGTTTTCTTCTCAGTAAAGGCTAACATTACTACTCTCTAATATGAAGAATAATTTATGCAGAAACACAAATTTGAAGGGACATTTTTACTTTCCTAGTGAAACATTTTTTACTTTCCTTAAAATCCTAGTGAAACAGGATTTTGGGATCCTCTGATCTCTCACTTTGAACACTGAACAATTTTAACAGTTTAGATCATCAGTTTGAATTAGAAATGGTAAAAGGTTGTTTTCTAACAGCACAAAATCCCTTACACACAAAAAGCATCTACTGTTTTATGTCACTTGGCAGATTTGGGGAAAATAAATACAAACTTCCAAGTTTAGATTTAGTTCTATTTGCCTAATCATCCAGATGGTGGCAGCATCTCCAAATTTTATTGAATCTGAACCCACAGGGAAAAGAATTCACTTCTGCTTATTCCCTAGTGCTAATTACTACTTTGCTGTAGTTAGCACCATATAATATCAATCTTCAAAGAATTCTAATTCTAATACTATGATTATTATATTTCAAATATAGAACTTTGTAGTTACTGTGACCACACCTGTAATCTTCCTACCGATAAAACAGTATTTTGTTTAGCGCATGGCTCCTTCCTTGTGCAGTAACACATATTAGTTATTTTCTAGATTAGTAGTGCCCAACAGAATTGGACTGTGTCCAGTAGAATTAGTCTGCTGTGGTGGCAATATTGTATCTGTGATGTCCAATACAGTAGCTACTAGCCACATGTGGCTATTGAGCACTTGAAATACGCTGGTGTTACTAGTCTAGTAGTAGATGTCCTAGTGTTAAGGAGGAACCAAATTTTTAATTTTATTTCTTTTGAATTAAATATATGTAAGCTGTGTGTGGTAGTAGTTACCATACAGAGAACACAGTGCTAGATGGATGGTATGGATGACTTGGCCAACAGATCAAAACTTTCTCCTAATATCAAACTTGTTAATGTTATTTTGTAGGTTAAAGCTTGCTCTACTAATTTAAGGGCACTTAGAGAAGGCTGTCTTAGAACTAAACTTTTAATGGGAGTTTATAGTCCGGTTCTGATCAAACTCTATCAGATTCTCTCTAGTCCCTTTGGTTTTTTCTCAAGCTCACTCCCCTGCTACTGCCTCCAACACATGCCTTCCTACTTCTCCTTTTTACTGAATGATTTTTTTTTTTCTTTTTGGTCTTTTCTGCGCCTCTCGTTCATTTGCTGCTTCTGACCATAGACCTCTGCATTCTCCCTGAGTCATCCTATTGACTTCATGGTTTTAGTTCCTATCTCTCCACTTCCGACTTCCTAATCTGTAAAGGCAACTCTGACCTTGGCTGTGCCCTTCAGCATGTATCCAGCTTCCTTGTGGAAATCCCTAGTAGGGAGCTCTAACATAAAATACACAAAATTAAACTTAGGTTCCTCCAAGTCTGCTCCTTGTGTAGGCAGCCAACCTTACCAAGCTCCACTACCTCACTGCTCTTCCCTTACCCCCTCCTGTATAATGCACAACTACATTCTATTAATTTGAGCCCCTGAGAGGTCTCCAATCTCTCCATCCCTGTAGTTACTGCTTATTCAGGCTTTCATCATCTCTCTTCCACTGCAAAAGCTTTCTCCATGCTTTCCTTATTTTGTTTTGTCGGGCTTAAATCCTTCTTCCACGTGGCCATGTCTTCCTAAACACATCTTCTCCACACCCTCCAGTGGCTCCCACATTACCTAAAGATCAAGTCCAAACCTCTTTGTATGTCTTGCAGTGCTCTTCAAGGCCTACTCCGCATAACAACTGAAGCATGACTCCCACCCTCTGTTCTCATGTCTGCCCTGTCCTGCTGTCATCTTCTTGCAACATTTTCGATGTACCTCTGGGATTCCCTTCTCTTATTTCAGATCTCTGAGGTTTTATGCATTCTGCTCCTTCCACTGGAAACATCATCACACCCACCCTGCTGCTACCCTCATTTCCTGGCTTATTTCTTCTTATTCCGGTGAAACTCAAGTAACATTTCCTCTAAGAAGACTTCATTCAGTTCCCAGGCTAGACCAATCACTCTGCTCAGTTTGTTTGCATATCTTTATTATTGCAAATGTAATGGTTTTCTCACCCCACGTGACTTGCAGCTCATCCCATTCCATATATGGAAATGAACATTCAGCGTCAGTTCTACCAAACAGTGCTGGTGATGGAGGAGCCAAGACATTCTCACTCAGCTTCTTGAATATAAGGATTTTATCTTATTCAGTGATTGCACTCAGCAATCACTGGGTTTTTTTGAGTGATTGCTCAAAATTTTTTATCAAAGTTTTAAATGAAACTCATGAACTATTTGTAAGAACTGGGTCTCCCATTGTTGTAATTGTGTAGAGAAATGGATGATGAGTTTAAGCAAAGAAAGTTATGCAGCTGCTCTAGATAAGCTTTTCCTATATCTAAACTGTTCAATCACTCATATGACTGAGAAGTTAGTCTACACTAACTTCTTAGTTAGTTAATCTACACTAACTTCTCAGTCATATGAGTGATTTCTTTTTTTACATTCCTGATTAATTTTATTTATTAAGCAATATGGTTCATTTTCATTTTTGCTTTATGTCTTATTAACATATAATGTGTTATTTGCCCCAGGGGTACAGGTCTGTGAATTATCAGTCTTACACAATTCACAACATTCACCATAGCACGTACCCTCCCCAATGTCCATCACCCAGCCACCCTATCCCTCCCCTGCCATCCCCCAGAAACCCTCAGTTTTTTTTCTTGAGATTAAGAGTCTCTCATGTCTTCCTCCCTGGTCCCATCTTGTTTCATTTTATTCCCTCCCTTCCTCCCCCAACAAACCCCCTCCCTGCCTCAAATTCCTTGTATCAGAGAGACCATATGATAGCTGTCTTTGTCCTATTGACTTATTTTGCTTAGTATAATACCCTCTAGTTCCATCCACATCGTTACAAATGGCAAGATTTGGGGTTTTTTATGGCTGTGTAGTATTCCGTTGTATATATAAACCACATTTTCTTTATCCAATCAATGGGATTGTTATTTTTACAAAATCACCCCACGTGACCTGCAGCTCATCCCAATTCCCTATATGGAAATGAACATTCAGTGTCAGTTCTACCAAACAGTGCTGGTGAGGGAGGATCTAAGACACTACCTAAAGGAAATGAATTTGCAAGCTTTGCCCTTATAAATGTTGTTCAAAGCCTGATTATGAAGACTTAACCTTGGTCTTACCTGCACGTTGCCAGGTTTGTAATTCATAGTAGATAGATTCCTCATGACTCGGGACTGAGCTCAGCACATGGGTCATGGTGCTAGCTCAGAGTCTGGAAGCTTCCAGTCTTCCCTCCACTCTTCACCCTGTGCCCTCAGTGCCAAACAGCCTATGCACACCCCAGACCCATGTTCTGTGCACAGAGTTCCATAAAACACTCTCATAATTCACAAATCAGCCCCACCATCAAGAATGGTGAATGTCTCTTCTAGATGAGAAGTCAAAACAGTTAAAATTTTGTTAACCCTAGGGCATTACATTTAAGTGATCTAAGTGCTTATTTCAATTCCTTAAAAAAAATTTAAAAGTTTCAGATTTTAGGCTTACACTACAACTGTGAGCTAGTACTTTGCTTATTGATGTCCCTATGTGGCTATCTTTACACCCATCAGTTTGGGAGAAGTTTGGAGGAAAGTGTTGACATTTTGAAATGTTACTGCAGAGTAAGACACACACACACACACACACACACACACACACACACACATGCAAAAAATAGTTACAGGTTGTTTTGATTCAGTTAATTATCAAAAAATTTACAATCAAATGAATTTCCAAACTATTTTCCTTGCTATTAAAAAAAAGTAGGCTGCTTAAAAATTGTATTAGAAACATTTTTTGTTTTCTTATTACTCACACTACAAAGCTTTTATCATAGTTCTACAAATTTGGAGTGCCACAAAGCAGAACTCTAATGAAATCATTCCTTTTCAACGTAGTATATGTTTAAGACAAACTGGTTACAGTCAGTGAATTTGCAACACTCTTAATTTCTCATTTGGAAACTTGATGACCAAGAAGAACAAGTTACTTAGCATAAGTATTCACCAAAGTTCCTCTTTTTTAGGAGAGTAAAATTAGCTTGGTTTCATATACCTTTGCTACAGCTAGAAAACAAAGTTTTAAAAGAGAAAGGCAGAAAGCACAAACAATCCCTTAATTATTGTTCCTTTCCCAGATAAGAAAATAGAAATCTTACCATTTGACCTATTTCTCCCACTCATTGAAACTGGATCCATTGAGAACTTCTTCTTCATTTTTTTTAATCTGCAAGTTTCTGTGCAGTTTCTTCTTCTCCTTCTTCTTCTTCTTCTTCTTCTCCTCCTCCTCCTCCTCCCTCCTTCCTCCTATCTCCTTCTTCTCCTTCAAGATTTATTTATTAAAGTAATCCCTACCCCCGGTGTAGGGCTTGAACTCACAACCCTGAGATCAAGGGTTGTGTGTTCTACCATCTGAGCCAGCCAGGTATCAGTTTTGTAGACCAAACTGTATAATTTTTGACTCAAAAACTTAACATTTCTTGAAGTATGAGTTATGGGCCTTAGGTACCCAGGCTAGAGGTATGTTCCTCACTCATCCTCTCGGGCAGTGATTCTCCAGCAGTAGGGTACATCAGAATGCCCTGGAAAGCTTGTGAATCCACAGATGGTTGGGCTCCAGCCCAGAGTTTCTGATTCTATAAGTCTGGCTGGGACCTAGAAAGGAGAGAAGTCCCCAGGGCACCTGCTAGTGCTGGTCCAGGGACCACCGTTTGAGAACCAACGCCCCAGGGCAAAAAAACATAAGGGCATCAAGAGTAGCTTCAGTTTAAGAATCTGTTAAATGTGAATTTTCCACTGAAACTAACCTGGGTTTGAAGGGGGAAATCTTTTCCAGCAATGGGGTTGTTAAGGCTGAGTAATAGTGTTATAAGTCAGTTGAAAACCTGAAAAGAAAATGGGTGATAATTATTGAATCCCTGGAAAGACTTCATCATTTCTGTTCCAATTAAACTAGACAATTGATCCTCACTCCTTCCTTTTCATGGAAAGTACAGTGAACGGACAGTTGAGATCTTAGACATTGCCCCTGATGAGAACAGCCTTTTGTCCACATTTACTCACTTGCTACTTTTTTTTTTAAGATTTATTTATTTATTTGACAGACAGATCACAAGTAGGCAGAGAGGCAGGCAGAGAGAGAGAGAGGAGGAAGCAGGCTCCCTGCTGAGCAGAGAGCCCGATGTGGGGCTCGATCCCAGGACCCTGGGATCATGACCTGAGCTGAAGGCAGAGGCTTTAATCCACTGAGCCACCCAGGCACCCCTCACTTGCTACTTTTATGGAATACACTGATCACAACCAACAGATTAGTTTCCCAGAATTTACTGTGTTTTAGGCCCTGTAATCATTGTCTAGGTATAGAAGATGACCATTTATCCTGAAGAATTATTCAAATTCTCATGCTTCCCTTTTCCTCTATTTGTAAATGGTGATACTAGTAATAATACTCACCCCCTCAGGGCTGCTGTCAGGATTTAAAAAGAGTCTAATGATGCAATGTAACAAGGTACCTGCCTCATGGCAAGTGAGTTGTTAGTTTGCTGTTATTGTTAAAGATTTTATTTATTTATTTGACAGAGAGAGATCACAAGTAGGCAGAAAGGTAGGCAGAGAGGGAGAGAGAGGAAGGGAAGCTGGCTCCCCGCTGAGCAGAGAGCCCGATGCAGGGCTCGATCCCAGGACCTTGGGATCATGACCTGAGCTGAAGGCAGAGGCTTTAACCCACGGAGCCACCCAGGTGCCCCATGAGTTGTTAGTTTTATTACTTTTACTGAGTGTTCTGGAATCCAAATGCAAAATACCAGAGGAGTGCATTACATGGTCAAGAAATGTCACAGACTAGACCGTGATGTTTAAACAGTGACCTCAAGGAAGCAGAATTATTAGCTGGAAAAAGTGAAGGAGGCTCAGGGTGGGAGGAAAATGCCCAGGTAACAGGTGAATCTGTTGTGAATACTCGGAGATAAGAAGAATTTGCCAGATTGAAGGAACTGGAGGGCAAGAGCGGCAGGAGTGAGGCCAGAGAAGTCTAGACAGGGCTCGGTTGTTCCAGGAGCTCAGGAAAACACTTGATTCTTGTCCTTTAAGACCGTATAATTGAACTGGAGTTCTAGATTCACACAGATAAATATCAAATGCAAGGCGACTTATGACATATTCCAAAGGAGCATGGAGAACTGGTACCAGGAATCTGCCAAGAGACGTTCTTTCCACTCCTGTTTCCACTTTAACTAGTGACCTCCGTTAACACCCACCTGCAAAGACCTGCGTTTTGCAGGTGCTTTGGCTCTAAATGCTGCTCTTGGGAAGTACCAGTTTCTTGCTGTCAAGGTTCCCTCTGCTGTATTTGAACTCTGACTTAGCTGCCTCCAGATGTTCTATATATGCTTTCTGGGACCTTCACTGTCTTCCTGACCCACCAGGCACAGGTTTCTGGCATAACACCTGTATCCATCCAGTGGCCAGGCTACTCTTCTAGTTGTAGCCACAGCTCATCCTAAACACAGAGCACCTAATGCGACCTTGACCTTGGTGTGCACCCTTGCATACCCAACCACCATCTGCCCTCCTTGTCTCAGCAGTTGTCCCGAATCTACAGGGTAAATCCCTGTTTCCTACCGACCCCTAGTCCCAGTAATGATGGCCATAGGACCTTTGAAGGGGGAAGATCACTGTGGGGTTGGTTCAGGGGTTTCATATAAGATGTGGGGCTTAGACCGTGTGACACGAAGGAGTTGAGTGTAAGGAAGGGAAAATGGAGTGGTTATTTCACGCAAAGAAGAATATAATCAGAGGGTTTCTGCAGGAGAGTAGAAGGAAAAGTTTGGAGTACAACTCCAAAAGAGTTGGAGGCCAAGAATTTGAGATGCTAACAAGGATCCTGTGGACATGTATTTTTCAAAGTGCTCTAACTGTCCATCTACCATATGTTACAAGTTGTTAGTTAAGATTGAAGACATTTACATACTTACTAAGGTGTTTGGGGAAATAAATTTTTAAGCAATGCTGCACTCTCCCCAGAGACCACTAGGAAGTCAGATGACATCCATTCTGTTCCATGATACACTGAAAAGTGCAGCTTTATATAAATCTGTTTTGTGATCATTGGACCATCCAGTTACATAGTGATTTTTCAGTACTATGTAATTATCATTGTATTAGTTTTGATATTATTCATTGATTCAAATGCTACATTAGAAAATAAGTGTTGACATACTCTCCATTTTAATCATTTTTTTTTTTATAAACATATATTTTTATCCCCAGAGGTACAGGTCTGTGAATCACCAGGTTTACACACTTCACAGCACTCACCAAATCACATACCCTCCCCAATGTCCATAATCCCACCCCCTTCTCCCAAACCCCCTCCCCCGGCAACCCTCAGTTTGTTTTGTGAGATTAAGAGTCACTTATGGTTTGTCTCCCTCCCAATCCCATCTTGTTTCATTTATTCTTCTTCTACCCACTTAAGCCTCCATTTTAATCATTTTTAATTTAAAAATGTTTTAATGGGGCTCCTCGGTGGCTCAGTCAGTGAAGCATCTGCCTTCAGCTCAGGTCATAGTCCCAGGATCCTGGGATTAAGTCCCACATGGGGCTCCCTGCTCAGCGGAGAGCCTGCTTCTCCCTCTCCCAGTCCATCCCCCTGCTTATGCACTCACTCCCTGTCAAATGAATAAAATCTTTAAAAAATGTTTTACTGTGAAATATAATACGCACCGAGAAAAATGCCTAAAATGTCTATGTACATTTTCATTAGCATGCCCATGCAATTTACCCCACAAGAGCAAAACCTGAGCAAGAACGGAACCTCTGTTCAAGACAGCAGACACGGGCTGGACTCTGTTGCCATCCCAAAGTAATGAATGGCTAAAGAGCACATTCCTAGGTAACTACCACCCAGGCCAGTACACAGAAATGTCTCTAGAATCTCAGCCACCTCCAGTGGATCCCTTCTGGGTCACAAGCTCTTCCCTCCCTCCATCATGTAACAGCTCACCTCTCTTCTATGATAGCAGTTTACGTACTTTCATTTATATCTCCCACCTCAATTTGCATTATTGTGAAATATCGTTTGTTCCTCCTGTTTTACCATTTTTAGAAAGCAATACTTCTGTACTTTAAAAATGCTTCAAGTCTCGCCTCTTTTGCTGACGTTACCACAGTACTCCCCATGCACTGGCATGTAGCCGCGGTTCCAGCATGTCCTTTGCCGTTTCATGTATCCTTGTTCAAATGGCCCGTGGTTTGTTGATCCATTCTATTTCCTATGATTTTGACCTTGATCCCAAGGCTCCGATTTTTAGCAGGGGAATAAAATATGATGATTTATCTATCATATTAACTAAAATTAACATATTATAACATATAACATAAATTAACATATTATATCATATTTATCATATTAACGTGACAAAAGGAATGTTTGAGGAAGACCACTCAACCGTCAGTATTTCAGATGCGCTGAAGAGAAAAGGAACAAACATGAGTTCTTTCCTGTGCCAGGCACAGCACACACTGCTCTCACATACATGCAGGGACCAAGGCAAAAACCCCAAGAGGCTGGTCTCTGGTAATTGTACAGTTGGGCTCTGTCCAGGCTGTGACTTGCGTTTCCTTCCTACACCTGCAGCACAGAGGCACGGAACGTGACATCTGTTGTCACAGAGCCCTGTCTGCCAGGACTGGCTCTGCCGCTATCTTTGGTGTTTGCAATCAAGCCAAGTCTGATAATACCACCTCCTGGGATCGTTGTGACACTTCAGTGAGACCATGTTTTTAGGAGTTAGTTATTTCAACCACAGTCCATAAAGAAGGACACTTAGAAAAATTAAACACTTATTTAGTTTCTGTTCTGGCCTTTCTATCCCCATTCCCTTGTCCAGGGACAACTGCTGAAGTTCCTACCCTTAAAATATCCAAAGAACCAAATATTGTGTAAAAGTGCACCAGAGCATAAGATAAATAAAGCTCCTAATGCAACTCTTAAAAAAGACCATGTCATTTCAAGTTCTGTATCTCTTCGCACTCCCTACTATAGATACACATTTTAGAATTACTAGGTTATATACTTTTTCAAAAAAATCAGCAAAGAACCAGGGTTTATACCTCTCCATCTCCCTTTGAGCCCTGAGCCTTTGAGTTTGACTAAAGCTACAAACTTCTTCCATTCAAACATTCTCCCGCAAGATGAAGCATAACAGACCAGCCCTGTTAACATCCAATAAGAGTGGAGACCTCTTCACTGAATAGCTCTTTGAACCACTGAGCAATGCTCCTTAAATGTATGTACCATCATTGGACCTTCTCCATATAGTTAAATTAGGCACAAGTCACAGAGATGCTGGCCTTTTTTGAAGAACATTAGCAGAGATTACTATGAAAAGATGTAAATACATTTCCTTGGTCACCACTGGCCGATTTTTTTCATCAGTGGAGACGTGGTCAATTTCTAATCAGGAGGAACCTTGATCTGGCAATGAACAAGTTCATTGTCTCAGCATAACCGTATTTATTTACAATGTTCACATACCCGCTAAATGGCTTGAGGGCAGTGAACAGCACAGAACTAGAGAGAGGGCTCTGCTGCTTGGTTTGCGTGCACGCTTAGCTATCAACCCAGTAGGTCTCTATGTTGGCAATGCCTGTGGCCTGAGTACAACACCTGACTCTCCTGATCTGGTAGATCAAGATGGCTCTCAATAACCTAAAGCCCTTAAGACCTTTTGCCTAACCAGCAAAAAATCTTGAGGCTTCCAGAAACACTCAGCACTAGACTTCACCTGTTCCATCTGAAAGAGCTGTTACATCTTGCTGGGCTACCTGGCTTACGACAAGAGAATGAGGCTTTCAGAAAATATGGCTCGTCATGCACAACGAAAAATAAATGTGTGAGTCCTAGGACAGTCCTTCGGCAAGAATATCAAGGAAGGAAAAAAAAAAAAACAGAATAAAGTAAATTCTTGTTTAAATTAGGGCTGATTTCTAAATCATAGCAGATGGTAAACTAAGGGAAAGAGATGACTCATTGCATCTATTTAGAGAAAACCAGTGAACAGACTGTTACCCATCCTCTTGTGAGTTTGTTTCCCTGTGAACTAGCCTAAGAAATTTACCAAATATATTAAATTGTTCCATTTAAAAAAAAAGGGGGGGTTAGTGCAAAAAAGAACAGGAAATCACTATTGACCAGTCTTTATAGTATAGGGAAACATACACCCACCAGACTAAGGCCCAGGTAGAAACGTTTTCCCAGGGTGGTCTTTTTCAAGTCATCTGTTGCCCACATTTGCTTATACAGTTCCGTTGTCTGCAGTGCCCTTGGCCAAAGGTGGATGATTTCAACCCCGTGTCAGCCCATATACACACCGCCAAGCAAACTAAGAATTATGAGACTTGTAAGTCACACAGCAGAGCACGTTGCCCTAAAACTCCTCTCAGACCTCTCTCTTTCCAATCCCTGACTTTCTAGCTCACACATGCGCTCTGCATCTCAGCTCACCTCCTGCCCCGTGGACACCAGCCTACCTTGCATTCTCTCTTCCCCTCTTCTCAGTTCTCAGGAAGTTATAATGCAAAGCAATTCCTCTGTCCCAACTTCTACTTCAAACCTATGTGCCATCACCCACAAAGACATTTAGCATTCTGCTTAGAATATCCACACTTTGGGGAAAGATTCATGTATGCAAATATTTTTTATGTTCCACTGAAATATATTGACATATGCCGTGGATTTCTTCATAACATTTAGCAAGAATTTTTACCAATCTAAACACATTGTTAAAATCTGTTTCAAAAAGGTCAGTATACATTTTTAACCCTATCTGTGTAGCAGCTAAGATTTCCATATGTATTTTCAATGATAAAATTTTCAGCGCCTAAAATTGAGTTCCATTTATACCTCACAGTAGGAAGGATATAGATGTATAGAGGAAGGTAAGATAAAATTAGAACAAATTTACAGCCTTTCATGTATTGGAACCTAGAGATGAATAAAAAGAATAGGACAGGCAAATAGTCCGGAGATTATCTGACTAAAACAAATGTAATTTGGTTTATGTAAAGCTTTATGCATAAGGCAGATCTACTTTGTACACACAAGCCTGGCACCCACACAAGTCCCTGAGTTACCAACCACATATTATATTTTCTGTTCATTTGAAAACAACACAGAAGTCACTACATTCTTTGAGGCTATTTTACCTGCAAATAAGCCTCACCTAAGTGCCCATGTGTTGCATACAGTCATCCTGTCTCTTTGACTACTTTAATCTGGAATGTTCTAGTCTTTCTTTGACTTAATTGTTATGTAAAATACTTTTCAACTTGAGCTTTATCTGATATTGGTTTATTATCAGTTGGTTCAGCTTATGCATTTTTGACAAGAATGCCAAGAAGAGAGTTGTGTTGTTGTGTTCAGGGCACTGTATCAAGGGGCTCATGGTGTGTGTGTCTCCCGTTACAGGTGAGATTAACTTTGGCTTCTCAGTTAGGGTGGCATCTGCCATGTCTTTCTACTATAAGATTATTATTTGCCTTCCAAATTAATAAACACCTTGTAGGGAGATGCTTTGAGACAATATGATATCCTCTTCCTCATTAAACTTTCACATAATAATTTTAGCAACTATTTTGCAATTTTTTGTAGCAAATTGATTATTACTACAGTGACTACAAAATGGCGATTTTCTAACTCCATCATCTTTTTACATTTTTTATTTGGCAATCTATTGCAAAGAGGAGCCCTTTCTCTCATTATTTATTTATTTATTTACTTACTTATATCCCATGAGAGCAACTCATGCATTCTCATTTTATTGGAGGGTGGATTTTGAATCCAATGCCACATAGCAAATCATGCCAAAACTTAGTGATTTGAAACAATAACCATTTATTGTCTCTCGTGCATTCTGAGGGTTGCAGATTTAGGGTGATTGGATGGGTAGTTCTGGCTGAGGCCTCTGATGGAGTTGTGGTGGTTATCTTCCTGTCCGTAATCCTTGGCAAGGTTAAGTGGGACTAGAGGGGCCACCTCAGAGTGGCTCACTCACAGCTGGCAAGGTGACACTGGCTAGTGATAGGAACCTCTCCACGGGGCTGTGTGAGTGTCTTCTCAGTGTGGCTTCTGGGTTCTCGCACAGTGAGGGATCCAGAGACTAAGGGGAAAACTGCAATGCCTTTGGCTTGACCTTGGAAGTCATACACTGCTGCCTCCGCTGCATTCTGTGGGTAACCCAGACCAGCCCGGATTCACTATGGGCAGTGAGTATATAAGGGCTTGGATAATAGGAGGTGGACATCATTGTGGACCATCTTGGAGGCTGACCACAAGTGGATTTGCCCTTTACTTTCATTACTTAGTTTGAAGCTCACTTTCCCCAGATTTGGCCAGTGTGACCTCTTTCAACTTGGCTCCTCTGTTTTTTTGTTTTGTTTTGTAACATGTTCTCATCATTTTTTTGAGATCATTCTTAATTTCAGGTTCAGGGAGAAATTACAGGTTCATCTTATCCCTTCCCTGCTCTAGTCTGAAGTCTTTTTTAATGAAGAATGGTTTTAAGAAGCCAAGATGCAGACTTTATGTGTGAATATTGCTATTGGAGTATCATTGCTTCTAAACCCTTTCAAAGAATCAGCTAGGAAATAAATGTGTGCACATAAATATATACTTCTATGTCTATATCCAAAACTCTGGGTTTATACTAATACCACCAATCCCAATTCTGACACTAGAAGGTTCATTTCTAGCCATCTACCTTTCTATATTTTAACTCCCTTCTTCAACATTGAGAAATCTGCTTTCCTCTTCCATCAATGCATTTGCTTATTTGCTCAATTGTAAGAAACGTAAAAGCAGTTTCAAAATTGCTAACCCACACCACAAGGAAAACAACCCTACTAGGTTAATATTTGTTTAATAATCATTAACAGCTCCTTTGTCTTTAATCTGCAGATATATAGGCAAAACATTCTGTTCAAAATTACTTTCTATTTCTCCCCTCAGTGCAGTTGTAGTATTCACCCAAAATACAATTAGATACATTTTCTCCTGTTTATATTACATTTTAGTTCTCTTCTTCATTTTCAGTGCTTTTATTTTGATATTTTTCAATATGAAAAACATTAATATGGTTCCAAATGTCAGAACTACACAGAGGTCACTATGTCTACATCACTTCCACCCCCATTTCTACATCTCTGTACGCAACCAAGTTCATTAATTTAGTCTTCATCTTTTCTATGTTTCTTTTTTTGCCAAAATAAGTAGATGGACACAAATTTTATTATTTCTTATTTTCTTTCACTGAAGTTAGAGCTTGCATCCTAGTCATGAATGCCTCCTTAAATTTTGTGCCCTAGGTACCTGACTTACCATATCATAGTCCCTCCCTGCCTACCAAGAATTGATTAAAAAATAAAAAACAGCTTGACCCTTGTTGACAGATGGATATGCAGGGCATCCAGTGTCAGCCAGAAATGGATGTCACAGCACAGTAATGCCATTCAGAGCAGGACAGGGGGAAGGGAAAGTCTCCCACCAAGCATGTCTAGCAGTTCATCCAAATGTCCACTTTGCCTAGATGAAAAAATGGCCAGGAGAGAAGGTGTGAACTAATTCACAGCCAGGTGCTAATGGGTTGTCTATGCTATGGACTGAATGTTTGTACTCCTTCAAACTCATATGTTGAAGCCCTTTCAGTGTGATAGTGTTTGGAGGTGGGCATTTGGGAGGTAATTAGGATTACATGAGGTCATGAGGATGCTTCATGTTGAATCTATGTGTGTGATTACTTCTGAAATTACTCTCTTGTAGGCAATGCATATATGTGTCTTTTTTAATCCATTCAGCCATTGTGTGATTTTTGATTAGAGAATGTAGTCCATTTATATTTAAAGTGATTATTAGCAGGTATGTCCTTATTGGTATTTTGTAAATTGTGTTTTGGTTATTTGGTTCTTTTTTCTTCCTTCCTTCTTTTTCTTCCCTTTTTGATGATTTTTCTTTAATGTTAGTTTGGATTCCTTTCTCATTTCTTTTGTGTATTTGTTGTTTTTGCTTTGTGGTTACACAAAGGTAAGGTTCACATACATCATCCTATGTATATATCAGTCTATTTTAATTTGATAGGTACTTAAGTTTGAACACATTCCAAAACTACATTTGTACTATCCATCCCCAACATTTTTTGATGGAGCCCCCAGGTTGAAATTAGTGGCCTTATAAGAAAAGAAAGAGACCAAAGAAAGTGCTCTTTCTCTGCTGTGAAGATACAGCAAGAAAGCAGCTATCTGCAGCCAAAAAAAAAGGGGGGGGGGGGTCCTTACCAGATACTGATTCTGCCAGCAACATGATCTGGGACTTCCTCAATGTCCAGAATTGTGAGAAATAAATTTGTGGTATTGAAGCCACTTGGCCTATGGCAGTTTGATATAGCAGCTTGAGCTAATTAAGAATGTCCATATGATCAGAATTCAGAAAAAAAATAAGATTGCAATGGATGGATACCTACCATTTGCACTGACACAGATGGAGCTGGAGGGGATTGTACTAAGTGAAATAAGCCAAGCAGAGAAAGACAGTTATCATATAGTTTTACTCATATGTGGAACATAAAGAATAGCATGGCAGACCACAGGGGAAGGGAGGGAAACTGCATGGGAAGAAATTAGGGAAGGAGACAAACCATGAAAGACTCTGAAATCTGGGAAACAAACTGAGAGTTATAGAGGGGTGGGGGGAATGAAGTAACCGGGTGATGGGTATAAAGGAGGGCATGTGATGTGATGAGTATTTGGTGTTATATGCAACTAATGAATCATTGGGAACTACATTAAAAACTAATGATGCTATATGTTGACTAATTGAACATAATAATTAAGGTTAAATATCACAAAAAAATAAGATTAGAGAATTGATTGGAGGTTCTGGGAAAAGCAATGTGGAAGAAGTTCTTGAACTGAGACCAGTGTATGAGGATATTTGGGTCCCTTGTGAATGGCAACCAGTGGCCCTAGCTTTCAAAAGAGGCTATCAATAAACAGGTGGGCAAACTCATTCATTCTTCAGATATCAGCTAAACTCTTATTCTAGTCATTCCAATGGAACTTAGTAGTACCATTTACAGGTACTTACCAGGGCAGAGGAGGTTATGCAGAAGCTCATCAACATGGATCCCCTTCACTAAAGCTGATCTGGATGCCACCATTGTTGACTTCCCAGCTTGCTAAGAGCAGAGACCAGCACCAAGCCCCTGCATGGCACCTGCTACCTGGAAGCTGATTACAATGGACCCCTTTTACCTCACAGGAAATAATTAACATGTTTTCACTGAAATAAATCCATATTCTGGGTATAGATTTGCCTTTTTGCCCACTCTACCTCACCTAGCACCTTCATACATGGTACCATATTTGCTTTCACATTTTCCCATATAACAAAGAAACTCATTTTATAGAAAGAAAAGAGAAACAGTGATACCACAGCCAAATTTCATTGTTCTTGTCATTTACCTGATAGATCTGACCTATTGAAAACTGAACTATGGAGCTAAATCTCTGCAAAGTTTCATATATATATGCACACACATGTGCATGCACACATACACACACACCTCATATTTATTCACAAGGTTTTTACTTCCCATATATATCTTTTTTAAATTTTTTTAAGAGAGAGCAAGTGGGGAGGTACAAAGGGAGAGGGAGACATTCTTTTATTTTTTTTTAAAGATTTTATTTATTTATCTGACAGACAGAGATCACAAGTAGGCAGAGAGGCAGGCAGAGAGAGAGGAGGAAGCAGGTCCCCACTGAGCAGAGAGCCCAATGCGGGGCTTGACCCCAGGACCCTGAGATCAAGACCTGAGCCGAAAGCAGAGGCTTTAACCCATTGAGCCACCCAGGCGCCCTAGAAAGAGACATTCATAAGCAGGCTTCATGCACCCAATGCAGGGCTGGATCTCACAACCCTGAGATCATGACCTGCACCCAAATCAAGAGTCAGACACTTAACTAACTAAGCCACCCGATTCCCTCCATCTTTGTATCTTTGAAATATGGTGTGTTCCCAGGAGACACAATTGTTTGCCAGTTGGAAACTGGGCCTGCCACTTGTTTGAATCTCATCATCTGTAGAATGAAAAGAAAAAGAAGGAGATGAATGTACTTGCTAATTGGGATCAACAGCATTAGCAAGACAGAATTTCGTTACTTACTGCTACACATAGACATGAAAAGGGAGGACTATGCCTACAGCCTACAGGATTCTATGGGATACCCCCTGGTATTTCTATGTCAGTTAGTAAAATTAAGAGAAGACAAGGGTGCCTGGGTGGCTCAGTGGGTTAAACCATTGCCTTCGGCTCAGGTCATGATCTCAGGGTCCTGGGATTGAGTCCCGCATTGGGCCCTCTGCTCAGCAGGAAGCCTGCTTCCCTCTCTCTCTCTCTCTGCCTGCCTCTCTGCCTACTTGTGATCTCTCTCTGTTAAATAAATAAATAAAATCTTTTGAAATAAGAGAGAAAGAAGACAATAACAACTTATATTAGAAGACAATAACAAGGGATGCCTGAGTGACTCAGTGAGTTGAGCCTCTGCCTTCAGCTCAGGTCATGGTCTCAGGGTCCTGGGATGGAACCCCACATCAGGCTCTCTGCTCAGCAGGGAGTCTGCTTCTCCCCCTTCTCTCTGCCTAGTTGTGATCTCTCTCTCTCTGTGTCAAATAAATAAAATCTTTACAAAATAAAAAAAAAAAATTTAAGAAGACAATAACAAATTAAAAGACAATAACAACTTGTCTTCAAATTAAAAGACATAACAACTCATACAAATAAGGTAGAATCGCTGAGAACTTAGATCCTTTAGGGGTAAAAGTTTGGGGTATTTTAGGTAAAATATCCTAATCAGCTGAAGTGTTCCCAGGATGCAGAGAGAACACAAAGAATGGTGGAAAAGGGAAGTTACAACATGAACTAAAGCCTAATGACTTGTTGCAGAGATGATTAGAGTGGCCATGTATTTTTTTCCCATGCTTTTCATAGTGGTCAGCTTCCAAGATGGCCCCGAACGATTCCTGCCTCTTGGTATTCCCACCCTTGTGTAATCCCCTCCCACATCACACCAGAGCTGATCTGTGAGTCCAGTAGGATATAGCAGAAATTGTGGTATGCCAACTTTTTAAAAAATTTTATTTTTATTAACATAGAATGTATTTTTAACCCCGGGGGCACAGGTATATGAATCATCAGGCTTACACATTTCACAGCACTCACCATAGCACATACCCTCCGCAATGTCCATAACCCAATCACACTCTCCCTACCCCCACCTTCTGGCAACCCTCAGTTTGTTTTGTGAGATTAAGAGTCTCTGATGGTTTGTTTCCCTCCTGATCCCATCTTGTTTCATTTTTTCCTTCCCTACCCCTGAAACACCCCACTTTACCTCTCAAATTCCTCATATCAGAGAGATCATATGATAATTGCCTTTCTCTGATTGACTTACTTTGCTCAGCATAATATGTGGTATGCCAGTTTTAAGACTAGGTAATAGAAAGGCACTGAAACTTACGTCTTGGTTTCTTTTTCCAATCCCTTGCTCTGGCAGAAACCAGCCACCATGTCATCATGAACAGTCCTGTGGAGAAAACTACCTGGCAAGGAACTAAGTGCTCTAGCCAACAACCATGTATGTAAGCTTAGCGTTGAGCTGTCCATTTACAGTCGAGCTTTAGATGGCCTACAGCCTTAGCCAACATCTTGACTGCAGATCATGAGAAGCTCCTGAGCCAGAACCACCCAGGTAAGCCACTTCTGTTTTCTTGATTCTCAGAAACTGATTTAACTGAGGTAATAAATGTTGGTTGTTTTAAGCTCTTACACTTGAGGAAATTTGTTATGGAGAAATTTAGACTCTCAGGTACAGAATAAAAAAGTGAGATGGCGACTGAACTAAAAAAGGAAATAACCATCAACCAGAGATAGATAAAATGATTGATGGATTTTGTATCTCAAGGCCATCTTCATTTATATTGTTGAGGTACTATTGAGGAAAAGTACTCATCTTCAAAGAATAGTTACACTGTAGTAGATGGAAGTATAAAATGGTTGTCGCTGATGCTGAACTCTAAAACAACCTGAGCATTGCTGGAGGGGAGGTGGATGGAGGAAGAGATAACAGGGTGATGAGCATTAAGGAGGGCATGTGATATAATGAGTACTGAGTGTTAAAAGCAATTGACGAATCACTAAATTCTACCTCTGAAACTAATTTTTAAAAAGTAGAAAAAAGTGGTTGCTACTGTGGTATGGAAGCTTAAATGTGGATAGTTGGGTGTGCCTGAATACTGAATAGCCAAAGGGCTGGTTGTTTTTCTGATGTGTCTCAGCCCCCAAGGTTTCTTCTTTGCTCTGTACTACTGGGTTAGGGGATCTGAAAACTACATATCCCAGATGCCTTTGCCAGCTGGTTTCCTATTTGGTTCTGCCCATGGGAGACATGGGAGGAGACCAGAAGATAAAAACTTCATGGTGCTGGCTCTGACTGTACTGACAGGTACTAGTGTTGGGTAGAGGGCAGGAAGAGGCAGGCTGCTGTGACTCCCCAATCTCAAGGAAAGCACCACCTTCCTGGGCAGTTCCAACTACTACCTTGGTGACCCTTTATAAGATTCCAACCCTGGCGGAAAGAACAGCTTGTCAGCATGTCTAGTATTGACAGCTGCCGAGTAGCCCACAGCACCGCAACAAGCTCAACACACAGGTCCAGCCCTAGCGTGTCAGCGGCCTTCTGATATCTTACTATCACCTCCCCCCTTTCATAACCCCACCAGCATCCCCTCCTTCTCCTTTGTGCTCTGCTAGCCTCCTGACTACTTTGTACATTACTCCCTATATTATATCGTTTGTTTTAGAGAACTCAAAGGGTTTGTGTCTTCCTGACTTGAGCAAGACTAAAATACATTCAAACTTGATGGATGCACTTTGGGGCACAGCAGACTTAAACACTTCTCCGAAAGTCCTTTCTGTATCTCTCAATATTTTGGAAATACACAAAAATATTGTATTTTACTTGCATGTGTTCTTTTGAAGACTATGCGTACAACCAAAATTTAACATCTGCAAACGATCACAGTGCCAACAGATACTTCCAGTGAGAAATAATGCAAAACAATCTATAATCCAGAAACTCTAGTAATATGAAACATACCAAATTCTGTACTTAAATAATTAGCTACAAAGTAAAATCAGCCTGTGCTGAGAAGTATTAGTTGTCAAGGTAATTATTTATTTATTTAACTGGAAACTGGTATCCTCATTAAGGCATGTTGCATATCATCACAACGTTCAAGGACCCTTTCAGATCTGTGTTCATTCCTTTGTTCCCTTTTTTGTGCTGTGGTTTTTAATATGCCTCCCATTACTGAATACATAAATAAGGAAACTGCAGGTAAAATGTTGATGCAGAGATGGGTATTAATCGGTAAATGCTAACGTGTAGCTCCCTGAGTTGGCCACCGCCTACTTCTTCATCTTTTGTGTCCTTGCTGCAGCCATACTGGCCTTCTCACTGGTCTTCAAACATGCTAAGTCTTTTCCCATCTGGGGACCTATCCATGTGCTGAATGTTCTTCCCTCAGATCTTCTCCTGCGTCACTCCTTCACATCATTGCAATATTTGCTCAGATGTTCACTTTTCAGAGACTCCCTATTCACCCTGTCCCAGGTCGATGACTCACCTGTTTCCTCTCCAGCCACTGGGCCTGCTTTACTTTCCTTCCCAGCCCTTATCTCTCCCTGAAATCATCCTTGGTATATATAATCTGATTTTTTTAAATATTTTTTATTTACTTATTCGACAGAGAGAGATCACAAGTAGGCAGAGAGGCAGGCAGAGAGAGAGGGGGAGGCAGGCTCCCTGCTGAGCAGAGAGCCTGATGCGGGGCTCAATCCCAGGACCCTGGGATCATGACCTGAGCCGAAAGCAGAGGCTTTAACCCACTGAGCCGCCCAGGCGCCCCTATATAATCTTATTTTTTACTGTCTAACTTTTACTAACTATAAACTCCAAGAGGCCAGGAAAATGGTCTTTGTTCACTGCCTTATTTCCTGTGTCAAGAACAACGAGGACGCAGCACACAGTGAGTCTCTGGACACAGTAAAACAATGCGATGGTTTGTATATTTTTGTTACTGTATGTAATTCATATTTTTATTTCTGCAATTTTAGTTTTAACATACATTTTCAGCATTATATGTCTTAATCAAGACAGAGTATGATGGTTAATTTCCTCTCAATTTGACTGGGCCACAGAGTTAGTCTAGATAGTTGGTCAAACATTATTCTAGCTGTTTCTGTGAGGGTGGCTTAATGTGGGTGGGCCTCATTCAATCAGTGGAAGCTGACCCTCCCCCAAATAAGAGGGAATTCTTCCTGCCTAACTGCCTTCAAGCAAGGGTATCTGTGTATTCCTGCCTTGGACCTGAACTTAAATATTGGCTCTTTCTGGGTCTCAAACTTGCCAGCCTTCAGACTAGAACTACACTGTGGACTCTCCTGGGTCTTAGGTTGTTGAGCGCAGATCCATAATCATCCTGAGAGGCAATTTTAACACATACATATATACACAAACAAACAAACAAACACATCCTATTGATTCTGTTTCTCTGGAAAACCATGGCTACTGCACACAGATATCTATGTTTTCTATAAATGACACATTGATAAACACTACCCATGTCAACAGACTATATCACAGGTGCCATTGGTCAAATATTTCCCCAGAGAATGATTATGGATGGTTTGATTCTGGTGGCACTACTATTAGACACTTACCTCAAGGATCTTACCAATCTTGGCTTTCATTCAAATGTATAAACAGAGGTCAACACAACCAAGATAAGCTGAATAGCATTTCAATATCAATTTGCAAAAAAGTACCTTTTGTCATGCATTCACATTTGGTAGAGAATATGGCTCAGTTCAGAGCCTGTTGTCACCACAGGTGCCCTCATATACACCTTTCCATTGAGATCACAGTGTTTGTCACCACATCTCTGAGCTGTGTTTTCTAACAAAGAATTAATTTTGCTTGATGAGGTTGTTTTATTTAAGAATGTATCATCTGTCTTGCTTATCGGGGTGCCTAGGTGGCTCAGTGGGTTGAGCGTCCAATTCTTACTTTTGGCTCAGGTAATGATCTCAGAGTCCTGAGGTTGAGCCCCGTGTTGGGCTCCATGCTCAGCTCAGAGTCTGCTTGGGATTCTCACTCTCCCTCCACACTCTCACTTTCTCTCTTTAAAAAAAAAGAAAAGAAAAGAAAAAAATATATATATATATATTTCTAACGTTGGAATTACTTAAATCAAGTTCTTTTTTTCCCACGTGGATATTTCTAGACATCACATACATTTTGAATTCCAAAACATTTTAGGTGATGTTTACTGTAAAGGCATTCCAGTTGTCGAATATTGAGAAATTAACACCTGAGATACAAGAATCAGTGCTGTGTTTCTTCTTATTTCTTATACTTACGAGGAATCAAAAATACATCTTTTCTTCTTTATGCTAATTCAAGTTTATTGAAATATAAGAGAATAAATCATAACTATGTCTCTTCCAATTGCGTGGTATTTCATTTACTTTTATTGATTGTAAGTCAGAATTGAAAAGGGGGAGAAAGAAGCCCCGCGAAGTTGTGCGTCAACTAAAAGTTATTTTTGTTCTGCCTTTGCCACTCTGCTTTGGCATCACTATCTTTACGGCTGTTTTCTTGGGGGAGTAGACACTAATCTCAGTCGTCTTTGTATCTTCAGCATCTGCTGGCATGCAGTAAGTGCTCAGTAATGCTTTTTGATGGCAGTAATTGCTCTTTACTTAAGTAATAATAAGAATTACACTTGTCAGTGCCTTAGAAAATGTAATCAATCAAACATCCGTGTGGATTTGATTTGCCTGCCAAGATTTATACTGTTTTGAGTAATTCTCCTCGTTCTGTGCCTGGAGATTTTGGTGAGTTTTGTTTGTGTGTTTGCTGAGAAGGCACCCTGCCCTCCCTCTCCTGGTTTGCCCCAGTTACCCAGACACTTAGATGTTTACACTAATGTTCCGATCTCATTTGGAGGGACAGAGTTTAATTGCCAGCGTGTGGGCTCATTCACATGACTCTCCTGGAGAAAAATATAAAGCAGATTGTTCTGTTTTCTAACAGTTTATGAGGCAAACTTATCTCTTTCCTCTTTTTTAATTTCCTTGACTACTTCCATTAATCTTGACTTGGCATTCTATGTAATATGCAATTTCCAAGTTCTCCAAAGTAAACCTGTCATGTGTCTAAGCTTCATTACGTGGGTGTGGGGACCAATGGAAGCCTGTGCCCCGCACTAAATTTGACTTAGTGGAATCATCAACTTAAGCAGGTGGGTATTTTCTGTTTTTACAGTTTAGAGAGAAAAACACACTGCAAACAAATTTGAAAGATCTATTAGGTTGAAGAATTGAATGTGAAAGTTAACTTTTATCAACCTGAAATGTCTGATAAATGTCAAGAGAGTCTTTTGCTAGTACTGTAACAAATTAGAGATCAGGAAACAAAAATATTTGTGAGCAGGAACCTAGTGATTAAAGGAAGAAATGAAAATCACCAGAAAAAATTACGTAGAGAGCAAGCATAAAGAAAATAACACAGTAATTAGCAGTTGTAGTGAAGTCATGCTGAGAATAATGCCAGAATATTTGAACTTATCTGGTTAATTTACATGCATCCCATGTTCGATAATCTAGGTAAAATGTCTACTTCCACATTTTAAATTTCAGACTATGTTCTCCCTAAGGGAACACTGAAAGTTTCACCACTAACCATTTTAATATGAGTAGAAAAATAATAAGACGTACCTTAGGAAAAATAATTCTGAAATCACCAGGAAAGTAATTTTTAAGAGATGGATTTTAACAGAGTTTCCAAAATTCCCCAAAAGGCAAGTTTTTTTTCAAGTTGTTCTTTCTAAAAGAGACAAGTAAACTCACCCTGAAAGGAATGACAGTACAGGCTGTTTACTTAATAAACTACTTGCTCTGGTGCAGTCAAGGGAGAGGTTCTCTCTCACATCATCCACAAAGGAGGCAGGGATTTGGAAGCAGAGTTTGACCTGTGATCTGCTGGAAGGAACCATCATAAACTGAGAAGTGCTGTCAAGAATTCATAGAAGGGATATTGAGATTGTCCCTCTGACGGGATTACTGCGAAGACCGTAAAACCCGCAGGTGGATTTCTAGTCATACTGGTCAGCACACTCTGAGTATGCAATGATCAGATAAACATGATTGGGTTCATGTGTAAATGTTGACCCTGTCAGGTGCCCTGTATTAGGGGATGGGCCATAGAAACCATATGCGTTTGGGAATATTTGTCTCATCTTCTTAAAATCAAACTCAAGTTTCTATAGCACATCAGCTAGTTCAAACTTAAGCAGTGCCAAAAAATATTTACATACATTGCATAGGCACCCGAGCATTTATTTATCTAAGTGGAGTTTTAAGAACTATAACAATGGTTGAACCTTGGATTCAAATTTCTGGAAAATCATAATGGAAAGACTAATGAGATATTAGAGGAGATATCGGCTGAGCAGCAGGACCTGCCTGAACCTCAAGGTTCTTCCCTACAGAACCTTGAAAAACAGAAGAAAAATTGGAAACAGAGAAAAACTGATCGCATAGAATTACCAGGTAAGAATAATCACCTAACTGGAAGACGTGTGGGAGAACATAAAAGAAATACACTAAGTAGCTACAAGCAGAGCAACGCAAGCATGGCCCATCAGTTATAATATCTGTACGTATCCACAAAGATTGTTGGAATAGTTACTGTTTTAAAGGACTTAGTTTTTGTTATAATTAATTATGCTAAAGGATTTAATTTGGGGTGATTTGTTCTTGTAAAAATTTGATTATAATGGCAATATTTAGTTATTTGGGAGAACAGTCTTCTTTTTATTCTGTGAAATACCATATTCTCTCACTGGGTGGCAGCAATGTTTCAAAAAACCAAAGGAGTTTTGGGAAAAAAGCGACAGCTTTACTGTTGGAAATCTCGCTTACAGGACAACAGATGAAGAGGTAACTACTGAACCACAATAATCTAGTTACATTGCCCATGGCAAAAGTGCATACTCTCGTGGAATTATATAGTATATAGAAATGAGCAATTAAAGCCAAATATTAGGTTTTGTTTTATGTTTTATTGACAATATTGATTATGGTTTCTTTTATAAGATCTTATTTTTATTTATTTATTTGACAGAGATCACAAGTAGGCAGAGAGGCAGGCAGAGAGAGAGAGAGAAGCAGACTCCCCACTGAGCAGAGAGCACAATGTGGGGCTCTTTCCCAGGACCCTGAGATCATGACCTGAGCTGAAGGCAGAGGCTTAACTCACTGAGCCACCCAGGCGCCCCTGATTCGGGTTTCTTAAGTTAGAATAAGAAAACCAGTTTAAGTGGTATCACAAATGGATTAGTTACCATCTGACATTCAATAAGCTACAGAGATGTCAAGGTATTTCCTTCCTCTAGAACAGATTTTAAAATAATAATTGTTGTGGGAGTGCCTCAGTGACTCAGTCAATTAAGCACCTGACTTCAGCTCAGGTTGTGATTTCGGGATCTTGGGATTGAGCTCTGCATCGGGCTCCCTGCTCAGCAAGGAGTCTGCTTGTCCCTCTCCTGCCTCTGCACGGGCTCCCCCTACGTGCGCGCGTGCTCTCTCTCTCTCTCAAATAAATAAATAAAATATTTAAAAATAAAATAATAATTCATTTCAAACTGCTTTTGAGTAGGAATTATGTCATAATTACTTTGGTACTCCCTCTACCCAAAACTTTGGCTGGTACCAGTACATATTCAATAAATACTTATTGAACAGAAACAAACTAAGGATATAGTCAGTTTTATAAAGATATGTAAATTAGGTAAAATTCCCTTGCAGTTATCCCTGGCTTGCCATCTTTGCAATTGTTATAAAGGAATGTCAACATTTATTGACTCAGTCAATGAAAGTATTGAGGATTTACCATTATCCAACACCTGTTAGGAGCTGAGAGTTTAAATATGACTGGCAGGTTGTGGCTCTCAGAGAATTAACACTCGAATAGAGTAGAGATTTGAAAACAAATAATTTTAGAACACTCTAGGAATACCTAAACACATATACAAACTGCGGTGGCAGAAGAGGAAAAGGGCAATAAATTCTAGCAAGGGACAGGTCTCCAGAGTTTTCAAAAAGACACCACTGAGGTGTTTTGCCACTTGCTTACCTAAACCACAAAAACATACGAATCTCTCATTGGCCCACAAGGTGAAATAGCAGAACATGGTACTCACCAGAGAAAATATTGAATTAGAAGTCTTCTAGCTCCTGTTAAAATTGAAGCAAAAAAAAGGGAGATTCAAAGAAAATATTCTAAGTGTATGGAAGACATGATCTATTTACTCATTCAGAAAACAGCACAGGTTTGAGCTGGGAGCAGATGTGTTTCTGCCTTGCCATCCCCATCGTGATCTTTCTTTAGAGTTGTGTGAGTGGGCTGCCTGTCATCCTGAAAGGATCATTAAGAAGAGTGCCACAGCCTAAATTCATATCTCTCAATAGTTACCCTGAATGTTAATGGACTAAATGCCCCAATCAAAAGACACAGGGTATCAGAATGGATAAAAAAACAAAACCCATCTATATGTTGCCTACAAGAAACTCATTTTATACCCAAAGACACCTCCAGATTTAAAGTGAGGGGGTGGAAAACAAATTACCATGCTAATGGACATCAGAAGAAAGCTGGGGTGGCAATCCTTACATCAGATCAATTAGATTTTAAGCTAAAGACTATAATAAGAGATGAGGAAGGACACTATATCATACTCAAAGGGTCTGTCCAACAGGAAGATCTAACCATTTTAAATATCTATGCCCCTAACATGGGAGCAGCCAATTATATAAACCAATTAATAACAAAATCAAAGAAACACATCGACAATAATATAATAATAGTAGGGGACTTTAACACTCCCCTCACTGAATGGACAGATCATCCAAGTAAAAGATCCACAAGGAAATGAAGGCCTTAAATGACACACTGAACCAGATGGACATCACAGATATATTCAGATCATTCCATCCCAAAGCAACAGAATACACATTCTTCTCTAGTGCACATGGAACATTCGCCAGAATAGATCAAATCCTGGGTCCTAAACCAGGTCTCAACCAGTATCAAAAGATGGGGATCATTCCCTGCATATTTTCAGACCACAATGCTCTGAAGCTAGAACCCAATCACAAGAGGAAATTTGGAAAGAAACCGAATACATGGAGACTAAACAGCATCCTTCTAAAGAATGAATGGGTCAATCAGGAAATTAAAGAAGAATTGAAAAAAATTCATGGAAACAAATGATAATGAAACACAACGGTTCAAAGAGTGATAGTTTGACTTCTCTTGAGAGGAAAATATATAGTGGTACAAGCCTTTCTCAAGAAACAAGAAAGGTCTCAGGTACACAACCTAACCCTACACCTAAAGGAGCTGGAGAAAGAATAAGAAAGAAATCCTAAACCCAGCAGGAGAAGAGAAATCATAAAGATCAGAGCAGAAATCAATGAAATAGAAACCAAAACAAACAAACAAACAAACAAACAATAGAACAAAACAACGAAACTAGGAGCTGGTTCTTTGAAAGAATTAATAAGATTGATAAACCCCTGGCCAGACTTATCAAAAAGAAAAGAGAAAGGACCCAAATAAATAAAATCATGAATGAAAGAGGAGAGATCACAACTAACACCAAAGAAATACAGACAATTATAAGAACATACTATAAGCAAATCTATGCCAACAAATTTGACAATCTGGAAAAATGGATGCATTCCTAGAGACATATAGACTACCACAACCAGGAAGAAATAAAAAAACTGAACAGACCCATAACCAGTAAGGAGATTGAAACAGTCATCAAAAATCTCCAAACAAACAAAAGCCCAAGGCCAGATGGCTTCCCAGGGGAATTCTACCGAACACTTAAAGAAGAACTAATTCCTATTCTCCTGAAACTGTTCCAAAAAATAGAAATGGAAGGAACACTTCCAAACTCAATTTATGAGGCCAGCATCACCTTGATCCCAAAACCAGAAAAGGATCCCGTCAAAAAAGAGAACTACAGACCAATATCCTTGATGAACACAGATGCGAAAATTCTCACCAAAATACTAGCCAGTAGGATTCAACAGTGCATTAAAAGGATTATTCACCACAACCAAGTGGGATTTATTCCAGGGCTGCAAGGTTGGTTCAACATCCACAAATCAATCAATGTGATACAACACATTTATAAAAGAAAGAACAAGAACCACATGATACTCTCAATAGATGCTGAAAAAACATTTGACAATGTACAGCATCCCTTCCTGATCAAAACTCTTCAAAGTGCAGGGATAGAGGGCACATACCTCAATATTATCAAAGCCATCTATGAAAAACCCACCGCAAATATCATTTTCAATGGAGAAAAACTGAAAGCTTTTCCACTAAGGTCAGGAACATGGCAGGGATGTCCATTATCACCACTGCTATTCAACATAGTACTAGAAGCCCTAGCCTCAGCAATCAGACAACAAAAGGAAATTAAAGGCATCCAAATTGGCAAAGAAGAAGTCAAACTATCACTCTTCCAAGATGATATGATACTATATGTGGAAAACCCAAAAGACTCCACTCCAAAACTGCTAGAACTTATACAGGAATTCAGTAAAGTGTCAGGATATAAAATGCACAGAAATCAGTTGCATTTCTCTACACCAACAACCAGACAGAGAAAGAGAAATTAAGGAGTCAGTCCCATTTACAGTTGCACCCAAAACTAGAAGATACCTAGGAATAAACCTACCCAAAGAGGTTAAGAGTCTATACTCAGAAAACTATAAAGTACTCATGAAAGAAATTGAGGAAGACACAAAGAAATGGAAAAATGTCCCATGCTCATGGATTGGAAGAACAAATATTGTGAAAATGTCTATGCTACCTAAAGCAATCTACACATTTAATGCAATTCCTATCAAAATACCATCCATTTTTTTCCCAAAGAAATGGAACAAATAACCCTAAAGTTTATATGGAAATGGAAAAGACCTCATAGACAAAGGAATATTGAAAAAGAAAGCCAAAGTTAGTGGCATCACAATTCCAGACTTCAAGCTCTATTACAAAGCTGCCATCATGAAGATAGCATGGTACTGGCAAAAAAGAAGACACATAGATCAATGGAACAGAATCGAGAGCCCGGAAATAGACCCTCCACTCTATGGTCAACTAATCTTCAACAAAGCAGGAAAGAATGTCCAATGGAAAAAAAACAGCCTCTTCGATAAATGGTGTTGGGAAAATTGGACAGCCACAGGCAGAAAAATGAAATTGGACCATTTCCTTACACCACACACGAAAATAGACTCAAAATGGATGAAGGACCTCAATGTGAGAAAAAAATCCATCCAAATCCTTGAGGAGAACACAGGCAGACACCTCTTTGACCTCAGCTGCAGCAATGTCTTCCTAGGAACATCGCCAAAGGCAAGGGAAGCAAGGGCAAAAATGAACTGTTGGGATTTCATCATCAAAACCTTTTGCACAGCAAAGGAAACAGTTAACAAAACCAAAAGACAACTGACAGAATGGGAGAAGATATTTGTAAACGACATATCAGATAAAGGACTAGTGCCCAAAATCTATAAAGAACTTAGCAAACTCAACACCCAAAGAACAAATAATCCAATCAAGAAATGGGCAGAAGATATGAACAGAAATTTCTGCAAAGAAGACATCCAGATGGCCAACGGACACATGAAAAAGTGTTCCACATCACTCGGCATCAGGGAAATACATATCAAAACGACAATGAGATATCACCTCACACCAGTCAGAATGGCTAACATTAACAAGTCAAGAAATGACAGATGCTGGCGAGGATGCAGAGGAAAGGGAACCCTCCTACACAGTTGGTGGGAATGCAAGCTGGTGCAACCGCTCTCGGAAACAGCATGGAGGTTCCTTAAAAAGTTGAAAATAGAACTACACTATGACCCAGCAATCGTACTATTGGGTATTTACCCTAAAGATACAAACGTAGTGATCCAAAGGGGCACGTGCACCTGAATGTTTATAGCAGCAATATCTACAATAGCCAAACTATGGAAAGAACCTAGATGTCCATCAACAGATGAATGGATAAAGAAGATGTGGTATATATACACAATGGAATACTATGCAGCCATCAAAAGAAATGAAATCTTGCCATTTGCGACGACACGCATTGAACTAGAAGATATCATGCTTAGCGAAATAAGTCAAGCAGAGAAAGGCAACTATCATATGATCTCCCTGATATGAGGAAGTGGAGATCCAACATTGGGGGTTAAGGGGGTAGGAGAAGAATAAACGAAACAAGATGGGATTGGGAGGGAGACAAACCATAAGTGACTTAATCTCACAAAACAAACTGAGGGTTTCTGGGGGGAGGAGGGTTAGGAGAGGGGGTAGGGTTATGGACATTGGGGAGTGTATGTGCTATGGTGAGTGCTGTGAAGTGTGTAAACCTGGCAATTCAGAGACCTGTACCCCTGGGGATAAAAATACATTATATGTTTATAAAAAATTAAATATTTAAAATTTAAAAAAGCAAAAATGAAGAGCGCCACAGATCCCTTGTGGACCCTGCTCCTCCTCTTCCTCCTCCTCTTCCTCTTCTCCTCCAGCATCCTTTGGCTTCTAATCCCTCCTCCACTCCCCTCCTGCATCAAGGCTTCTGCTGAAGAGCCCTTCAGGGAGGTCAGCATCCTGTGCTCCTTGTGTATCCAGGAGACTGGCTTCCTAGCTCCCTTTAACAGTGTTTGTATAGAATCCAATGGAAGGGATAGCAACATGGCCCTTGCCTCTTCTCTGAGCTGTTATCACTTCTCTCATAAGCCAGATTTCTGTGGCTTGACTTCTGTGAATGCAGTTTCCTATCAGACACTTTGTTGGTAAATACTGGAACACAACTCTCCTAGTCATCCCCCAGAGCTAGGACCGTCAGCTAGTAGGAGCTAAAAATAAGAGGGACTTACAGGCATTTAAACAAATACTGACATTTAAACAAAACTTCTCTTCCTTTATCCTAAGAATTCAAAAACACGATCCAGGCAATTATTTTTCACATACTCAAGTACACTCTCAGCTAAATATAGTGCTATGTTTTAGTATCTGTAACAGAATTCTCATCCAAGCAAAAATTTTCTGACTTACTCTGCCTTGCTGTGATAAACGTCTCTTAGGGAGACTGGTTCATAGACTCACTGGTACTGTATTTTTAAATGTGAGTACCCCCTAGCAAAATAATATATCTTCATCGGCCAAAAACATTTGCTCACTCCCTCGATGATTTTCCCTTTTCCGATGTAAGTCCTTATTAGGCAAAGTGGGAAAAAAATTGACATCGTTTGGTCTGTGTTACATTAGTGTTGTCTGATAAGCAATTTCCATATATTCTCTCCTTTAGGCCTATGACAAACTTCTTAGGAAGACAGTATTAACTCCATTTCCCTCCGGAGAAAACAGATTAGTGGGATTAACTCACATATCAAAGATCACATAGCTAGAAATTTGTCCGTCCTGGGTGTTGAGCCATGGTTGGTCTGATTTTAAATTGCTACTTCTAGATTTGTGAGATTTAATCTATTCTTGACATAGGCAGTAGACTCTCTTCCTCTAGCTCTGGTTTTGGAGGAAAGGATCAGAGTGATGAGAAAATTTTCTGTAATGTACAAGATCATGTACAACTGACATCACATTAATAATTAAATTTGGTTTGCTTATATATGCAGTTATGTTTTGGTGGAGGTGAGACTCACAATTCAATAGCAACAATGAGGATGAATTGGTATTTAAATGATAAAATCTGGCTTTTACCCTGTACCTTTTTACCCTCATTAAGTATATTGAAATCTCCACTATATAAAATGGCTTAATGGTGAACTAATAGAATGTCCTATAGTTCTCAGTGTATGGCTGGATCTTGTTGGTGTTTCAATTTTATTCTAAACCAGAGGAGAACAACCCGCCCTCCACCCCCCAAGTAAAGAAGCCCTCTGATTATTAACTTCTCCTATCTTTTAAGTTACTTAACGATCAAGAAGGTGGACAATAGCCTTTGTTCTTCATATAAGAGGGCAGAACATACCAGGCCTTGCATTAACAATTTTTTTTGTAATGACTTGAGGCTTTCACATCTGTCTTGGTAAGGGTTTTAGTGTGGCTTAAGGTCATCCTTTGGGATGCAAAAAATAACTCCCCTCTCCAAGTTCTGGCTCCATTTGTATTTTTGGACTCTCTCTCATGGCTCAACAAATCCCTTGATTTCAGTACCAGATTAGTCTTTTCGTAAAACCAAATCTAAAAGTAGTTCCTGTTCTTCATTCCAAATTTGCTCATATACTCGTCTTAAACTCCTGATTTTCTTTCTAGTCATGCCTGTGTAAATTTAACTATAAACAGTCCTTTTTGACCTCAATATGTCATTGGTGCTCAAAACATGTTATTACTAGAATAGTTTTTGCTATGAGTAATAAAAATTTGTATTCCGATGGTGATGTCAGCATGGATCCAGCTTCTTTCCATCTCTTCTCAGCCATGCCAGCTTTGGTTCTATCTTTAGGTTAATGGCAATATAGCTGTGGCAATTCTAGTCATCTCATTCTGACTCATTATCTACAGAAAAAAAGACCATCCTTTTTTTGGGAGGCGGGGGTCTCTCTTTGGAGCCAGGAAGATGTTTTCTAGAAGTCCCTGCAGACCTCCCCTCATATCTCATTGGCCATATGCCCATTCTTGAGCCATTCACTGGCAAGAAGAATGGACATGCCATGACTTGCTTAGGCCAGTCACCTGCGTGGAATAAATATTAGGGAACCAAATACAGTATCCACATGTAGTCAATGTATTGTAAGCATATTACAGTTAATGCTAATGCAGTGTACTATTTGATTGTGTGCATAGTGTCTTGACATTAGAGTCTATTGAGAATAGAGAAATATTTTACATATTCTAATATTATTGGTTACAGAACTATAAAACATGTTTAATGTAATGTTCCTGCTATATTTACAGATCCTACCACATGCTGGACTGTCTCTAATGCCAAGAAATTTATCCAAAGTTAAAATCTGAATGTATTATATTATCTACTTCATCCTTATAGGACAAAAATGCATCCTTAAAAATGCAGGATGTTAAGTGATGCTTTTTGCAATGGCCTGATTTTAGCAGAGGTCCTGAGGCTAAGAAAAATCACAAGACTTAGTATGGCTTTGCAGCCATGCTTAGAGACTGTGATACTGGTTTTGTCAGTGTTGGTAGATCATCCATCTCCGTAATACCCAAAGGAAGGAAATTGAAAGCACCAGTAGATTTCTTTGATAAGGGTTGTCACTGAGTTGTGTTCCCCTCCCTTGCTGCCAATGAGTAGAAATGGGTACTTACTCCAAGAGAAAGGAGCTGTGAAAGCACCAGAAGCATATGCCCATTAATATTTGGAGATACCTGATGAACATCTGAAAATGTCTAAGGGGAAGGGCCTGGCCAACTACTCTGGAAGCAAAGCAAAGGGAAATTAAAATACTAATAAGGAGTGACTTCCACACCAAGAGCAAGGATGAAGTGTATATTTCCCATGATGACCAAAACTCACAGGAGAAGATGGTCTTGAGTTCTCTTAAAAGTTATCTGAGCAATCTATGAAGAAAACCGGGCAGTCAGAATGTAGTGGAAGCCAGAGGAAGAGAATGAGCAGCAACAGCAAAAATTTCTAAGCTACCAAGTGGCCATTGGATTTAGCATAAAGCTTACTGGTATCTTTGGTGTTGAACAAGCCAGGCTATAGCAGGTTGCATTTTCTTGGTGATCACCTATGCATTTGGTGGAGGAGAATTGAGGGAATTTCCATCTGTATTCATTATTTATTGATGTATAACAAACGATCCCCAAACGTAGCAGCTTAAAACAGTACACATTGATTATTTGACAGTATCTGTAGTCAGGGGTTTGGGCACAGCTTAGCCGTGTCTTGAGATTTAGGGCTTCTCAGAAGTCAGCAATTAAGGTGTCAGCCTTGGGTGTGCTCCCGTCTGAATGTTGGACTGGAAGGGAATTTCTTCCAGGTACATGTGGTCATTGGCAGAATTCAGTTCCTCCAAGACTATTGGCCCAATGGTCTCAGTCCTAGCTGGCTATTGGCCAGAGCCTGCCATCAGTTACTTGCCATATAGGACTCTCAAATACGGTAATACATTAGTTATACATTTTGTATAACAAATTACTACAAATTTAGAAACCCAACATAATACCCACGTATTTTCTCCCAATTCCATAGATCAGAATTCAGAAGGGCTTAACTGGGTTCTTTGCTTAGGGTCTCACAGGTTAAAGTCAAGGTGTCAGCCATGCTGGGCTCTTATCTGGAAAATCTGGGAAAAATCCACTTTTAAGCTAATTCAGATTTTTGAAAGAATCTAGTTACTCATGGTTGTAGGACCAAAGTACATGTTCTCTTGTGGGCCATCACTTGAAGGCTACTCTTTGCTCTTAGAAGCTTCCTGGATTCCTCATCATGTATTTCCTTCTGTCTGCAAAGCCAACAGTGGGATGATGAATCCTTCTTATGCTTCATATTTCTCTTACTTCCCTTTTTGCAGCCAGTCAGAAAAAGTTTATTGTTTTTAAGGTCTTCTGTGACTAGATTATATGCACCCAGATCATTTCCGTATTTGGAGGCCAAGTGTGCCATATTACATAACATAATCATGAGAATTATATCGTCCTGGATTCCTAGGTTCTGGAGACTAGAGCACAGCGACTTTGGGTGGGCCAGTTTAGAAATTCTGCCAACTACAGGCATTTTGATTCATCACAGTGTGGTAGCCAAGAAAGCAATACAGCCTGTTAAGATACTTTCCACATGGTAGTGTGGAAACAGCAAGAGGTGGTGATTATGGGGACCCATTTCACCATGGTCTGCCTGCCATACCACCTAATGGTCCTGTTTTCTCCATGAAGTAAGAGGCTGAGAGTGAGTAGTAATTGCTACAGCCAGAAGTTTAGGGAAAGTGGCAAAATTTTCAGATATTCATAATGGAGAATAAGGAAGCACACAGACTAGGAAAATACAGGTTTCCTGGGCACCTTGAGGTTGGGCAGTAGGAATTAAGCTTGTTTAAAAGACTGACAAAATGGTTCCAGTTTTCAGAAATCTCAGTTTAATCTCTGTGCCATAGACATTAGATGGTATTTCTAGATTCATGAATGGTCTGAGGGACTTTGATTAATTCAGCTCTAGCAAACATGCCATTCTTTTTAATATCTGATATGCAAGCCATGGCCCCAAGGAGGTTTTCTACCCAAAGTCTACAGATTCACTCTCAGATACATGTTTATTTTAGAGGAAAATAACCAAAATTTAGTCAATATGGTAGTACAATTAAAATGTGAAATTGCTATTAGGAAATGCGAGGCCTAATTGGTTAAATGTTTAGTGTTAATTCATCTGACACTGTGTTGGTAACTATGTATGTTATCTGATCTCAGTTTTCTTTTTTTTTTTTTTTTAAAGATTATTTATTTATTTGACACACAGAGAGAGAGGTCACAAGTAGGCAGAGAGGCAGGCAGAGAGAGGGAGAAACAGGCTCCCCGTGAGCAGAGAGCCTGATGCAGGGCTCGAGCCCAATAACCTGAGACCATGACCTGAACTGAAGGCAGAGGCTTAAACCACTGAGCCACCCAGGTGTCCCTGATCTCAGTTTTCTTTAGGATTCTCCAGCCTTAGGTAATTTGAACAACTGCATATAGAACAAAGCTATTGAAGGGAGATAGCATTCAATAAGTAGGTGAAAAGTATGTAATTTTATAACTCTTATGTGTATTGCTCGGGAAAAGAATCTTGTTTTGACTTTAGACAAGTTACTTAATGTCTCTAAGCCTTAGTTTCTTTACTTGAAAAATTAGAACAATAATATATCTCTCACAGTGGCGCCTGGGTGGCTCAGTGGGTTAAGCCTCTGCCTTCAGCTCAGGTCATGATCTCAGGGTCCTGGGATCAAGTCCCGCATTGGGCTCTCTGCTTGGCAGGGAGCCTGCTTCCTCCTCTCTCTCTCTGCCTGCCTCTCTGCGTACTTATGATCTCACTCTGTCAAATAAATAAATATAATCTTTAAAAAAAGTATGTCTCTCTCACAAAATAATTCCAAATATTAAATGAAACAATATATGTTATTAGTACAGAGTAAGCAATATAGACATTTATTTATTATAAATGTATTTGTATTGCTTGATTTACCCTAAAAAGAATAATTAATTTACATGTTGTCATTCTAACCTAAATCACTAGAAAACCAAATCAATGCCCATGGTCTATTCCAAGACTCTAAATGAACTGAAAGCAAAGTCTTGGATTTTGCTTTTCTTGTTGGGAGGGGAGTCTAAAAATAAATGCAACCCCCCTTTTTGATAATAGACATTTTATCTTAATTGTCTGCTTTTTCAAAAGGCTGAGTTATAATCATTTACTGTGTTCTGATGCTGTCAAAGAACCCAATTATTTTTCTGATGGAATTGACCTATAAATGTTCATACTTCAAAAGCCTTAGTAAATAAATACTAGAGAATTTCACGAAAACTATGAATGAAAAATGTACATTACGTTCAACCAAGAAAGAAATGGATATAATCAGACTGCCACTCAATTTTGAAACTGAAGAACAAAGGAAGTGGCAAATTTCATGACAAATTGGAATGCACTCATTGCCAAAGAAAAATGAATGGTTTTTTTGTAGACTCAAAAGAAAAGGTAGGCTATTAATTGCATTTTAATTATATTGGCCTTTCCAGTGGCCTTTTTTGTTCATAGAAAACTTGAATTTTGCAATTCATTTGAATTGGAATTTGGAAAGGAATTAAGTGTATTTTCATATAGTATCTGCTGTCTTTAATAAATTAACTCATCACTGATAATCAAGGAATGTAGGCATATGGATACTGGTGTCATTCGTGTATCACAAGCCCTATATACCGCTTCAATTAAGCTAATGGTACGTATGCAAAAATTAAAGGTTGAAGTGATCATTTAAAATTTTGAGTCACTTTTGACTGTTAGATCTGACTCACTTAGGAAGCAACAATTTACTTCCAACCGAATTTATCTGGAATTGGAACCATTAGATAAAATATAGAACTATAAGCCAAGACCAAACACAAAATCATACACACATGCATACATGCTTACTCACATGTACATCCTTGCTATGGTACATACATGTTTAAGACTATATACTACTCATTCATTAATTCAATGAGCAAAACAAGCGAGGTCCACATCAGTCATAGATCTATGTTCCATAGAGACAGTATTAAGCAAGATATAGTTATTACCCTCAAAAAGCTCACACAGAGAATATAAAATCATAATATCCAGTCGCAAGTGTTCCAAATAATAAAAAGTATCATGGACTCATATAAGAAGGTCTGCTTCTATTCTCTTATCCCACCCACAAGACCATTTCCAGGTAGGAAACATTGGCTAGACGGAGACAAAAAATATGGATGCCTTTGTACATAGGCATAGAGGCCCCTAGAAAATCAAGTCAGTCCACGTGTCCTATTGGCTATCCCTATATTTGAATTACATGTTTTTCAGATATCTAGTTTACTATAGGAACATCCAGTTTTACCTATACCCTACTACTTCAGTTTTTTTTCAAGGAGCATCACAGTTAGGCATATCTGAATAATTATGTACATAAAACACAACTGAAGGAATTTATATTAACTCTTAATAATTGCTTTCTTGGTGTTGAAGATTGGGGGAATATCACTTTGTTCATCATATATTCCTGTATCTTTGTATCTTTCAATATACAAGTATGACTTTCATGATCAGAGAACAATAAGGATAAATATATTCCCTCTATTTCCTAAAAACCTCAAGAGCTTTCCAAGTTGTCATCCTCTTTCTGTTTTACTTCATAGTCAAATGTATTTTTAAATTACATATTCCTTTTTAGCTCCTCATCTCCCATTTTCTTTTTTTTTTTAAGATTTTATTTGTTTATTTGACAGAGATCACAAGTAGGCAGCAAGGCAGGCAGAGAGAAGGGGGGAAGCAAGCTCCCTGCTGAGCAGAGAGCCTGATGTGGGGTTCGATCCCAGGACCCTGAGATCAGGACCTGAGCCAAAGGCAAAGGCTTAACCCACTGAGCCACCCAGGTGCCCCTCCTCATCTCCCATTTCTTTTACCAACTAGTGAAGCCTGCTTTCCCTTCTAGTTTCTCTCAACCTACAGCAAAAAGAACAGAAGAATGAATACCTCATCTCTTTTATTTATTTTTCTCGTTTTTTTTTTTTATAAGATTTTGTTTATTTATTTGTCAAAGAGAGACAGCAAGAGAGGAAATACAAACAGGGAGAGTGGGAAAGGGAAAAGCAGTCTCCCCACCACCACCACACTCCAACAGGGAGGCTGAGGTGGGGCTTGATCCCAGGACCCGGAGATCATGATCTGAACCGAAGGCAAATGCTTAATAACTGAGCCACTCAGGCGCCCCCCTTTTATTTTTTATGTGAAGTCTTTATCTTACTCTCTTCTCCTTTGAGCCACTAGGTGCTATCATTTTAACATTTCTTTCTTTCTCAACTCCTTTTCTGAGTTGTTTGCCAACAAGATAACAAACCGGTTTCCTTTCTGTGGCCCTTGCCCCATTACGTGTTCTCAACACAATAGCCGTTTACAGCTATGTGGCATCTGTCACTCTTCTTCTCAAAGGGGTCCAGTGGCTTCCTAACACACTCAGAATGAAAGGCTTCCATTGTCTCTGTCTTATCTCCTACCACTCCCTAACTCTGTTTCAGCCATACTGGCCTCCTTCCAGGATTCTCTCGCTTCACTCATTATGTTATATTCTGTCTGCCTGGAATGTTCCACCCTACCAAATTCACATGATTCTTTCTCTCACTTACTAACAATATTGATCCAAATGTCACTCCATTCACACTACCCTACTTACCTCCCTACTTTATTTTTCTCCTAAGCACTGATCACTATTTAATATACTACGTAATTTACTTTTATACCTTGCTTATCATCATTCTCTTTCACTAGAATGTGAATCCTTCAAGGGCAGCACTTGCCTCTTTTGTTCCCGCTTATTCCCTCTTTATAGAAAAGTACCTGGCACATTGTCAACACTCAAAAAAAAAAAAAAAAGTGTTAAATGTAGAAATGAAGATAACAGTAGAAATGTTTAATAAATAGTACTTTATTCATTTAACTGATATTGACTCAGGACCAAATGCATGTCAGAAACACTTTTAGGCACTCAACACACAATGGAAAACCCATACAAAAGAAATCCTGTCCTTCGGGCGCCTGGGTGACTCAGTCAGTTAAGTGTCTGCCTTCAGCTCAGGTCGCTGGGATCGAGCCCTGCCTCAGGCTCCCTTGCTCAGTGGGGAGTCTGCTTTTCCTTTTCCCTCTGTCTCTCCCCCAAGCTTGTGCTCTTTCTCACTTACTCATTCTCTCTCAGATAAATAAATAAAATCTTTAAAAAAGAAATCTTATCCTTATGCAGCTACACTGAACAACTAAATAGAAAATACAATTTTTGATCTTTAAATTTATCATCAAGAAATTTAAGACATGATATCAGGGTAAAAAATATGGGACGATAAAATACTAGTGACAAGGACAGAGAGTTAGGTAAGGGAAGACCTTCTACAGAGGGACATTTGACATCATGATGGTCATGCTGATGGAGATGATGATAATCACATAATCACAATGAGGAAGACGGTTATAAAAGAAGTGGCCAAACATTAAGCAGGAAGTTGTTGGGTACTAAGTGCAGCTCTGTACTATCCCTGCTATGTAGTGCTGATTCCCTAGAACAAGTTGTTTCTTGTATCTAATTTGTTAAATGCTTGAAGAAAAGATTGTACAAAAATGTGAGAATAGCACCATTAGTACTGTTCCTGGTTCTATTACATTTTGTTCTTTTCCAAATTGCTTGTTTACTCTTTTTAAAAAAAATACATCATTTATACTTTCTAGGATGGATCTCAAAGTATTTTAAATAAGATCATGGCCATCACTATTATTGAGTGGGAAAGTTCATAATTCTCAAGGAAAGTAAACAGTAAGTTCTCGTTTTAATGAGACTGTGACCTACAGCAAATTGGACATGCCTAATCTTTTTTCAGCAATCAATTAAAGTTTCCAGCAGGAGACCAGCCAAGGAAGGTCCAAGTAATGATTTTCCTTGACATTAACATTATTATTTCTTCCTCTGGGTAGCCAGTTGGGTTTCTACCCTCACCCCCACACTCCTGCCCAGGAGGCTTTAGTGGTATGAGTCCTTTCCAGTATAATCCTGACACTTCTAGGCACAGAGCAAAGTATATTTCTGAAGTAAGCAGTCCTCTTAGTTACTTCAAGAATAACACCATTTTTACTTCTAAGTCCTTATCTTTTGTAGTCCTAAAGCTCTTTGATTCCTCGTCCTAAATCTTTTTTTTAATACCCAATAATTCCAATCACCTTTCTTTTCTTAATCTGTACCCAAAATAGACCTAGTAAAGATTTTTCTAATATTTCCATTTTACAGGACTAAAACAATTCATGTTCATTTTATTTTTTTAAGATTTTGTTTATTTATTTTTTTTATTTGACATACAGAGATCACAAGTAGGCAGAGAGAGGCAGGCAGAGAGAGAGAGAGGGAGAAGCAGGCTCCCCGCTGAGCAGAGAGCCTGATGCAGGGCTTGATCCCAGGACCCTGAGATCATGACCTAAGCTGAAACCAGAGGCTTAACCCAATGAGCCACCCAGGTGCCCCATTCATGTTCATTTTGAAAGGCAAACTTCCTAGAAGAAAATCTTTAAAAAGTTGCTGCTTTTCTTGAAATACAAACTGTGAAATACATCCCAATGTATTCCCATTTGTTTATGAATAAAGACTGCAAGATATTATCTCAAAATACTGATCTTTCTGCTTTTCTTTCCTATTTTTCTTAAAATTTCCCTCTCTATTGACAGACACACGCAACTGCCTCAAAGAGGCACTGTATTTTTACACTATATTTTTATAGTGTACTGGAAAAAGAAGTCAATGTTGACTTTTTACATAAACTTATATGTTAAGTCAGTGATCCCCTAGTCCTGAAAAGCCAAAAACCCTTGAAAATAAATGATCATAAAAACAATGTACCAGGTACCATTACCAAAACAGAAAGAACACTATTAAGCTAGCAATGTAGTTTGCATAAGAAATAATTTTGATTCAGTGTAATTTGTTTAAGAACAATTCTTCCTGACAAGTAGGGATTTCCACTCCTTTGGAAAGAAGTTGTTCTCACAATTTTTTTTTTTCTCACTAAGAATAAATTGTTTGCTCATTTGAATGTTAAGAATTTATCTGTGAAAGATTCCCAAAAGGAGCAGCATTCTGAACTATGTGAATATTGAGGTCAGGATGTAGGGAGTACTTGGTGTATGAGGGAGTTGGTAAGCAAGAATGACCCTTCTCAATCAGAGAGAGAAATTCATATTAACTACACATACTTTACAATCTTTATGGGGCCAGAAGAGTTATTTTCTGCAACAAGTTAAATGGCCCAGGAATGGACATAGTTTGGTGACTCTTGTAGACAGAAATGTTCACTTAAGAGACTCATGACCTGCAATGACCATGATTAAAATCCTCAGCAGGAACGGGGGGAACATATTCTGGGTACTTCGCTTAGTAACTAATCTATAGCCCATGACTCTGTTTTATTTTGCCCTGTCTAAAATCAACTGTTATAATGAGACCAATCTAAATTGCAGGCTTTCAATGAAAGGTTTACTCAGAGATTCTGTTCTACTCTCTTGGTCTTTGTTATGAGTTGAATTGTGTCCCTCTAGAAGGTATGCTGAGGCCCTAACTCACAGTATCTGTGAATGTGACCTTATTTGGAAGTAGGGTCTTTACATATTTAATCAGGTAAAGATGAGTCATTAGGATGAGACCTACTCCATTATAACTGGTGTCCTTATAAAAAGAAGGAAGGGAAGATGCCATGGGACAGGATGGGCAGAGATTGGAATGAAGCATCTACTCCCTCAAAAGGAGTTAACCCCACAGACACCTTGATTTTGGACATCCAGCCTCCAGAACTGTGAGGCAGCACATTTCTTTTGTTTTAACTGTCAGTTTATGGTACTGTGTTAGCAACCCTAGGAAACCAGCACAGCCTTGGAAACCATTTCATCTCATAATCTGTTTCTCCCTCATTTTATAATCTCATGGGACTCAGGTAATATCAGCTCACCTTTCTGACCACAGTGTAGTCAGTCCCCTTGCTATTTACACGACTCCATCCCTGGCTAACTACCTGTCACCACTTTAGGAAAAGGATACTGTCATATCTTCTTGTTTCTGGCTGCCTTAAAGATATTCTAGGCCTTAACATGAACTTCCTGGTCATTTCCCTTCTTTGAGGGAGCAACAGCTTGCACAAACATCTTCTATCAATCTTTCATTAGTTTATTCTTTTAAAAGGCAAAGATACCTTCAAATTGTGATTATCAACTTCCAAAATTCTTTATGAACCGATCATGAAAAATAGAGTCACCTGTGTCCAGAGAGAGAACATAGTCCATTAGATTAAACTTCGGCATTTTAATCCTGCCCCTTGGCTTCATTTTCCTTGGAACTTGGGGCAAATAACTCAATCTTTTTGTACCTCAGTCTAATAATATTGACTTACCTTATTGGGATGTCCTGAAGATTAAGTAATATTGAATGGAAAAACGCTCAAGGACCATAAAGATAAACATAAAGATTAAAAAGATGACCCTTCCTGACCTGAGAGGGCAGTTCAGGTCTTGATTAATTCACATTACTACCTAGCCACATAGCATTCTCAAAGGATTCTTTTTTTTCCTCTTTTTAAGATTTTATTTATTTACTTGACACAGAGAGAGAGAGTCAGTGAGAGGGAACACAAGCAAGAGGAATGGGAATAGGAGAAGGAGAAACGGGCTTCCCGCCAAGCAGGGAGCCCGATATGGGGCTCGATCCCAGGACTCTGGGATCTGACCTGAGCCGAAAGCAGATGCTTAACTGACTGAGCCACCCAGGTGCCCCTCAAAGGATTCTTCTTGAAAAAACAAGCTGATCGTTAAATTTGGAGCAATAAAAAATCACCTTGTAAGGTAGGACTGATATATCTTTCTTTACTGATGTCCCATTATTCACATTTCAGTAACTATATTAACAATAGCAGGATAAAACTATGTTTCTACTTCCATTTCTCAGAGTAAGAACTGTCAGAATTTATCAAGATTCTAAGTCATAATATATTACAACTCCCAAAGCCATAGACAGACTCTATGTTTACAATAACTGAGATGTCTTCTGTGTTTGAATTCTGGTGTTATGTATCAGGAAGAGAATGGGTTATTATAATTCACTTTGCATCCAAATTTACATGGCTTAAAATTGTTTTACCTTCAAGAGTGTGCAGACGGGGCCACTGACATCAGCCCAGATAATGGAAGGTATAAGTCATGTTCTTTTATTATTTCATTTTACAAGTAGTTTATTTGCTGCTGCTTCATTCTGTGCCCTGGTTGAACACTGTTGCTTTACTGCATTTAAACCTTGAGATTAATTTTTAGCTACATCATTTTATTTGCTAATTTATATAATTTTATCACTGGCAGATCTCTCTTTTAAGGACCTGGGCCCCAGATACTGAGAGTAAACGGTAAACCTAGCTTGACTTGCATCCTCCCAGGGAGCAGGAGAGAGACGGCTGTAATACTCACTCTCTGGTGTTAAGGAAGAGTAGCAGTAAACTTGCATTCAATGATAGGCACGCAACTGTGGCTACCTCTCAGGACTTAGGATATTTTCTGGAAGTAGTCTCACTGGTGGTGGTAGACCATCCTGCCCCAAGCTTGGAGTTGTGAGTGGACTCTCCACTGACATCCTATCTTGCCTCATCTCTCTCTTACCTGAAAAGGGTCTCCCTGCGAGACTTTGCTTTGCCATGCAACTCTCTGAAAAATATGCCCCCTTCTTTCGTATGTTTTTTAAGCTTGGCTGGCAGAAAATTTTAAGCCTCTGTCAGGTCTCTAATCAGTGTGACCTTACAGTAAATAGTCCCAGAAGTCTGTTATTTAATAGAGAGTAGTTATACTTACTCTTCAATAATACCCATCTGTACTACCTATTGTAATGGCATTTGGATCCAAACCTGTAAGTGGATCCTCTTTTTTTAAAAATGCATAGTCAAAAATTTTAAGTGAGAAATCCAGCCACTACCAAATATTTACTAGAGCGGTTTCCAAAATCGAGTACCATTAAGAATTTCTAGGGGTGTTTGCTCAAAATGTAGAGCTCCTGACATGACCCAAGAAATACTGACAGCAGGCGAATCTGCTGCAGGTGTGTGGTAGCTTGCCTCCACGATGGCTGCCTCTGGTCCCTTCCCTCCTTGTCTGGGGATACCATTCTGCCAGCAAGGGGTGGAGTCAGTTCTTCTACCCCTTTGAATCAGGGGTATGGCTATGACCTATAGATATGACCAATAGAAGACAGAGGTGTTACACTGTTACACTGGCATTTTGAGCTGGTAAGTTGTGCCTGGTTTTCTTGGAATTCTCATTTGGAAGAAGTTAGCTGCCACCGAGAAGACTAACTACCCGAGACAACCATGCTTTAAGAATCGGCCAGGTCATAGCTATTGCATCTTAGCTCCATGGTGAAGATATGTTTCTGGGTCAACCTAGACTCGTTTAAAGATGTGAATGGGTCCTCCTTCAGAATTAAGAACATCCCAGGATGAGCTAACTATAATGTAACCCAGATAGAGGACTCCCCATGCTCTGGTCAAGAATCACCTTGCGGGCGCGTGGGTGGCTCAGTGGGTTAAGCCGCTGCCTTCAGCTCAGGTCATGATCTCAGGGTCCTGGGATCAAGTCCCGCATCGGGCTCTCTGCTCAGCAGGGAGCCTGCTTCCTCCTCTCTCTCTCTCTCTGCCTGCCTCTCTGCCTACTTGTGATCTCCCTCTGTCAAATAAATAAATAAAATATTTAAAAAAAAAAAAAAAAAAGAATCACCTTGCACTGGTGTGTGTGTGCTTCCCACCAGTAAGAACAAACGAAATCTGGAGCCCCCACATCCACAAGGTATGCATAATAATTTAGTTATAAATTACATAAACACAAATGCAACTTTTAAGTGGCTGAGATCACAAACAAATGGTATGAGGTGATAGAATATATGTGAGTGTATGTCTGTCTGTCTCTCTGCTCCAAGTTCCTGGCACAGAGCTCCCAAAACCCTTGTAATTTTTTCACTGATAAGAGTACTAGGAGCACCTCTTCTCATATTTGTTTTTGACCCTGTCCCCTGATATAGGGCTCTTAATGCCCTTATAAATTCCTAGGTGATTACAGCATTAGGAACATCTTTTTTTCTAGTAAGGTGACCCTGGGTGGGTTCCTGCATGGCTCCTGGATGGGAGCTGGTCATCAGAAGGACCAAAATGTGATAGAAGCTCAGAAATTTCCACTCCACCTGCTATCCTCCAGAGGGAGAAGAGGGGCTAGAAAGTGGTATTAATAATTGGTCCTGGGTGCCTGGGTGGCTCAGTGGGTTAAGCCGCTGCCTTCGGCTCAGGTCATGATCTCAGAGTCCTGGGATCTAGTCCCGCATCGGGCTCTCTGCTCAGCGGAGAGCCTGCTTCCCTCTCTCTCTCTCTCTGCCTGCCTCTCCATCTACTTGTGATTTCTCTCTGTCAAATAAATAAATAAAATCTTTAAAAAAAAATAATAATTGGTCCTGTCTGAGGAAGCCTCCATAAAAGTCACAAAATATGAGATGGAGAGCTTCCAGGTTGGAAAACAGGTGAAGTGGGGAGAGAGTGGTGTGATCAGAGATGGCATATAAGCCCCGGCCCCTTCCCACAGCCCTTACCCTATGCATTTGTTGCATCTCTTCATTTGTATCCTTATTCAGATCTTATATCATAAACTGGTCAACAGTAAGTCAACAGTTTTCTAAGTTCTGTGAGCCTCTCTAGGAATATAATCAAACCTGGGAAGGTGTACCTCAAATTTATAGCCACTTGGTTAGAAGCACAGGTTTAACCTGGACATGTGACTCTCATCTGAAGCAGAGGCCATCTTATGTACTGAGCCCCACTATATGGGATCTAACACTATCTCCACATAGATGGTACCAGAATTTAGTTAAATTACAGGACACCCAGCTGGTGTCACAGAGAATTGCTTAGTGAGGGGGAAATCCCCACGCATTTGGCGACTAGAAATGACAGAAGTGGCATGTTCTGTGTGAATAGTAGAGAACATACATAGCAGGAAAGAACTGAGGTCTTCTAGTACGAATGGAAATTCTAATCATTTCTTTTCATACCCCAGAAGTTCATCTTGCACTTTCCTCTTTTTAGTTTTTATTAACATATAATGTATTCTTTGTTTCAGGGGTGCAGGTCTATGAATCATCAGTCTTCCACAATTCACAGCACTCACCATAGCACACACCCGCCCCAATGTCCATAACCCAGCCAGCCCATCCCTCCCCGCCACCCCCCCCCCCAGGAACCCACAGTTTATTTCCCGAGATTAAGAGTCTCTTATAGTTTGTCTCCCTCCCCAGAAGGAGAAGATTCCTTCCTTCCTATCCCCTCCCTTCCTATCCCCCATGACCCCTGCCATGCCTCTCAAATTCCTCATATCAGAGAGATCATATGGTAATTATCTTTCTCTGATTGACTTATTTCACTTAACATAATACCCTCTAGTTCCATCCATGTCATTGCAAATGGCAAGATTTTGGTTTTTGAAAGCTGCATAGTATTCCATTGTATATATGTGCCACATCTTATTTATCCATTCATCTGTTGATGGACATCTAGGCTCTTTCCATAGTTTGGCTATTATGGACATTGCTGCTATAAACATTTGGGTGCACGTGCTCCTTCGGATCACTACATTTGTATCTTTAGGGTAAGTACCCAGTAGTGCAATTGCTGGGTCATAAGGTAGCTCTATTTTCAACTTTTTGAGGAGCCTCCATGCTGTTTTCCAGAGTGGTTGCACCAGCTTGCATTCCCACCAACAGTGTAGGAGTGTTCCCCTTTCTCTGCATCCTCACCAACATCTGTCGTTTCCTGACTTGTTAATTTGTACATCCCTCTTGGAAGCTGCTGGTGGGGGGAAGGAGGCTGGCCTCGTCATGTTCAGTCCTGGGTGTGTTTGTACAACTCCACCACTCTCAAGTAAATCTGACTTTTGCATGCTTCCATGGATTCTTCAATTTAAAAAGAAAGTCAGAATCATGTTTTATTATATAGTATATCAAGGATATGCAAATGTAAAGAGAATATTATAATGAACTTCCATTGACCCATCATCCAGCTTAACGAATTGTCAAAGAGTGGTCAAAGTTGTCCATCTGTGCAATTCCTTCTTACCCCATTTCAGTATGTCATTTTGAGCCAAACCATGTAATTTAACTTAAAATATTTTATTTCACACATCTAAGAGTTAAAGACTGTTTTAACCCACATAGTGCCACTATCACATCCACAAAAATTAATAGCAATTTCTTAACATTCTAAAATACCCAGTCCGTCCTCAAATGTTTAAAATTGTCTTATGTATTTTTAACTGTGTTGGCATCAAAAGTGAAAATAAAGTGGATGCATTTTAATTGGTTGTGAGGCTCTTAAATATTTTTTAAAACCTTCAGCTTTCTATCTTTTTTTTTTTATAAACATATATTTTTATCCCCAGGGGTACAGGTCTGTGAATCACCAGGTCAGCCTTCTATCTTATTTCTTGTGTTCATATTGTTTGTGCAAGGAATTATTTTTTATTTCGAGTGTTTGTTTTGCTCCAGTCTTCTGTGGTCTGAGTTTTGCTGATTGCATCCCTGTGGTATTTTTTCAAATGTGTTTCAAATGTGTTTCAAATGTGTTTCCCTATTTAACTATGTGGTAGTTAAATCTTTAGACTTGGTCAGATTCAAATTCAATTGTTTTGTCTTCATTTTCACATTCCCCGTATTCAGGTCAAGTGTAGCAAACTTCACTGATGGTTCAAGTATTAGCTATCTATTGTTGTGGGGCAATTTGCCACAAATTTAGTGGCTTAAAATAATACACATTTATTATCTCACAATATCTGTGGGACAGGAATACCAGCGTGACTTTGTGGGGTTCTCTGCTTAAGAGTCTCACTGACTGCAGTCATGGTTGGCCAGGGCTCTGGTTTCATCTGAGGCTTTCCTGGGGAAGGATTTGCTTAGGTTGTTAGCAGAATTCAGTTTCCTTTCAGCTGCAGCGCTGAGGACTCATTTACTTGTGGGCTTTCCGTTGGAGGCCACCCTCAAGATCTAGAGCCTCTCAGTTTTTTTGTTTTTTGGTTTTTTGGGTTTTCTGCCACAAGGGTCTCCCAACACAGGCAGCTTCCAACAGGGCAGCTTTCTTCTTCAAAGACAGCAGGGGAAAGAGAAAGACTCAGCAAGGCAGGTGCTACAGTCTTAGCACCTATTGTCAATAACACCTCAGTAGTAATAATAATGATAAAGACAGCCAGTTTAGAAACAAGTCACAAGTCACCAATGTGATTTAGAGTAAGACTGCGTGCTTTTTTAGAGTTTTTTAAAACTATAAAATTTCCCTAATATATGAATGAGGAATCTACTCATTGAATCAAACCTACATTGTTGAACATGATGGGCTTCCACACAGACTTCTGTCTTCCCATCCAGTTACTCTAATGAAATGGGTGTTTTATCGAATAAGACAAAAGAATAAGAAAATCCTGACTCATTGATAAATTTAAAATTTTGGTTCAAGAGGATAAGAAAAGCTTTTTCTCCAAAAAATACAGTGATCCTCAAATACTAGTAAACATTAGAATCATCCAGAGGGGTTATCAAAATACAGATTGCTGGGTGCCACCTCCAGTTGTTTTTTTTTTTTTTTTTTTTTAAGATTTTATTTATTTGAGAGAGAGAGTATGTGTGCATGTGCACAGGAGCAGGGACAGGGAGAGGGAATGGGAGAAGCAGACTCCCCTGCTAAACGGGGAGCCCAAAGCTAGGAACCTGGGATTATAACCTGAACTGAAGGCAGGTGTTTAACTGACTGAACCACCTGGGCATCCCCACCTGCAGATTTTTATTCAGTAAGACTGCAGCAGGGCCCAAGACGTTGCATTTCTAAGAAATTGCCAAGTGGTGGTGATGCTGCTGGTTGGGGACCATACTTGGAGAACCACAGCTGTATACAACTGCCCCAAATATCTCACAACCTAGCAAAATGAGGTGTGATGAAATTGGCGAATATGTCCTCAATTTCTGAAAGCTGTGCAGCATTAGCTACAGCCACACCACCTAGAGTAGAAGACATAAGTCCAAGTGATTACAGATTCTGTATCAGTGCTACTGAGTTCCCCAGTGTTATCCTAATTTTCTAGGGGCTATAAAACTACACGATCTGGCTGTCTTTTATCATTATTATTATTATTGAGGTGTAATTGACATACAGTATTATATTAGTTTCAGGTGCACAACATAGTGATTTGTATATATTGATGAATGATCACCACAATAAGTCTAGTCACCATCTGTCACTATACAAAGTTAATGCAATATTATTGGCTATGTTTTCCATGCTTTACATTACATTTCTCATGACTTATTTATTTTGCAATGGGAAATTTGTATTTCTATCTTTGGAGAGTATCTGAAAGCGTAAAAGAATTGAGGTATTGGTGAGTAGGACTAAATTTTATTGGGCTCAATATAGGATCATGAGAAAAGTTGAACATGACATTCTAATCAATTATTAATCAGTCACTAGCAGTAACAGATTTTTAGCTAAAGGGCAGTCACTAAGATGTCTTTTGTAACATTTACAGGTTTCAGTACTCAGATTCATCCATTGTTACCAGTTAAGAATGCCTTGTTCCTAATTTTGGCAGAAAATTATATGTAATCACCTTTCTTAGTTGGTAGTTGACGTTTTTTGTTGTTTTGTTTGATTTGCTTGTGGTTTTATAAATAAGTTTACTATTAAGGTTGTTCATAAAATGATAAGTAGAAAGTAAATCCCTGAGACGTAGAAAATCAATAAATCCCATATGGAATAAATAACCAATAATCAACTTCAATATAAAGTAATTTATCAAATTACTATCAAATATGTCTGCAAAGAATTAACTTTACTTGTCCTTCATACTTCTAAAAGAATTCTTTTCAGAAACAGCATGCTGTGGAGACAGGCAAATGCCTATGGTTCTGCCAAAACCCAAAAATGAAAAACAAACCAAATCAAAATGTGTCGTAGTGGGGCGCCTGGGTGGCTCAGAGGGTTAAGCTGCTGCTTTCAGCTCGGGTCATGATCTCAGGGTCCTGGTATCGAGCCCCGCATCGGGCTCTTTGCTCAGCGGGAGCCTGCTTCTCTCTCTCTCTGCCTGACTCTTCACCTACTTGTGATCTCTCTCTCTGTCAAATAAATAAATAAAATCTCTAAAAAGAAAAGTGTCGTAGATACATTTTACGTGTAGTGTAAGAAAAAGAAGTATTTTCTGCTGAGTTATACAGTGAATTTTCTCTCCAATATTTCTATTTGTTAATGTGAATAGTTGATGAGTTGTGTATAAATCAGGGGAGAAGCATGGAAAAGAAGGAATACATGTATCCTTTTGTGAATTTTATTTATTTTTCTTTTTGCCTTATTTATGAATTTATTTATGAATTTATTTTATTTCCAGTATTGTTATGTTATGTTATGTTATGTTAATGTCAAGTGTACAAAACAGTGGTACAGCAACTCTCTAGTACTCAGTGCTCATCTTAATCCCTTTCACCTGTTTCCTGTATTTTATCCATCACCCCATCCACCTCCCCTCCCATAAATGTTCTCCATAATGAAGAGATTGGTTTTGGTTTGTCTCTTTCCTCTATGTTTGTTTCTTAGGTTCCACGTATGAGTGAAATCATATGGTATTTGTCTTTCTCTATATGACCTATTTCACTTAGCATTATATTCTCGAGATCCATCCATGTTCTTGCAAATGGCAAGATTTCATTCTTTTTTTTTTTTTTAATGGCTGAGTAATATTCCAGTGTATCCGTTTCTAATTTGGCTATTACAACTAATGCTTCAGTAAACATGGGGGGACGTAGATCTTTGAATTCGTGTTCTCATATTCTTTGGGCAAATACCCACAGGAGAATACAGGGATGAGGGACAGGCTGCACTGTTAGCAAACTGGGTAGCAAATGTTGGCACGGGCAGGTGTCCACCCATGTTCATGTATTTAGGAAAGGGAAATGGTGCCCACCAACTCCTTCGTTCCCTGGAAAGTCTCCCTAAGATCCCAGCCCCTTCAGTATGTGTTCTGATGTTAGTAAACAAATCTCCCTTCCATACACCCCAGGCATTTTTCAAACTACTGCTTCTATTCCGTATCACCATGGGGCTGTCTCTTTAAGGGCAGGTACTCAGCTCCCTCTTGCCCTCCTGGCTTTCCTAAGAGCATGTGGATTTTTTAAGTTCCATGTGTTAAGCCCTGTTGATTGTAACAACTAATGAAATTCAGTCCCTCTGGTTTTTAAAGCCAATCCTTGTGGAAATTTATCTTGGCGTGAGAATCTGTTTCTCACCCCGCTCCGCACCTGCGGTGTCCCTCCCTCTTGCAGACAGTCCCCTGGGTCCCTTTAGCTTCTGACTGCATCTGACTGCGTCTCCACCCTTTCTACCCTCTCTGGTCCAGCCTCATTTCTACATTTAGTTGTGGAGAGTCTTTTTGGTCAGTCTTCGGGTCGTTTTCTAGATTATTTACACCCATGTCGCTGTTATCTAGTTGTACCTGTGGGATGAGGTGAGCTTAGGGTCTTCCTACTCCATCATCTTCCTCAGAAGTTCCAATGTGAATTTTATACCGAGGCATCTGGGCTATCTTTAGATGCAGGCATGCTCTTCCCTGTCGGTGAGTTCATAAGTAATGCAGAGAAAACTACCTAAAAATATTTGGTCCCAGCTCCTCTCCTTTAGTGCTGACATTTGCCGTTATCTCATCTCCTCCAAAGGTAGATATGTTTTTTTTTTTCTCTCTCCCTGTACATGTGATTTTTGTATCTGTTAAGTTGAATCATATGAAGTTGCCATATTTGGCAATTTTTGAACTACAAAAATGATTTCATGTATTACAACTAAATAATTTATCAGGAAGAATGTTGCATAGTTTGGCATATAGATATATAGCTATATCTTTATATATATATGCTTATTTCTTGGGATTTCAATTCTTGCAGGAGAGTAGTTTTTAAACTGTGATCCTATTTTTTTTATTAAATAAACTTGCTCATGTGTTTTAATGTCCTGGTAACTGACCAGGCAGACCACCATTGGAAGGAGGAGAGATTACCCAATTGCTTTTGCTTCTTCACTTATAAAAGATTGCTTAAAGTAATTATTGTACAAACAACTGCAGAAGGAACTTGAAATATTATAAATTTTGTACATAGTTGGAAAATTAAAGTCCTACAAAAGGTTCATATTGTACCTTATAATAATTTTCAATAATAAAGATCAGATTCAGTCTTAATATCTGCACTCAGTCAACACGTAAGAGAATCCTCAGCAGTAAATTTGGGAAAGAGAAGCTGTATTCCTTCCTTCCTTCCTCCATCCACTCATACATTTAGCATTTGTTCAGTGCCTCTCTTGTGCCCAGTACCATTTCCCATCAACTGAGTTTGCACTCATGTTATAAAAAAAGAGACATGTTCCCTTCTCTCACTGAGTTCACATTCTATTCTACCTATATTGCTGTTGGGAGAGTGAGAATGGCTTGAATACAATGCTAAATACAAATGTTTGCATAGTGATCTACTGGATGTCTATCCCAAATTTGTTATGGTGTTTCTTTTCTTCTTTCTTTCTCTTTCTTTCTTTCCTTACAATATTTTTATTAACTTATAATGTATCATTTGCTTCAAGGATACAGGTGTGTGAATCATCAGTCTACAAAGTTCTTATATACCTGACTTTAATTAGAAGAATAGTTGTAGGAAGCATATTGAAGTTGATAATGATATACTTTCATACAATCTGGAATCTGTAATTTGACATATGTAAAATAATTTTTAGAGCTAAAATTTCTTAATATTAATTAATGTTATCTGTAATATGACTCTATATGTATATACTGCCTCAAATATATTAAAAGAATTCTAATTATTCCCAGTTCCTATGGTTAAAGGAAATTGAATCTTTGGATCAGTAGTTCTAGACCAGAGGTGATTTTGTCCTACTCTCTGCCCCACAACGTTCCCCTGAAATCTGCCACTTAGAGACATCTGGCAATGTTTGGAAATGTATTTGGTTGTTATTAGTGGCATCTGGTGGATAGAGAGGCCAGGGACACTACTAAACATCCTACAGTATACAGGGTAGCATATCCCACCCCCCACACCCTAAAAATTTTCCTGCCCAAATTGTCAGTAGCGCTGAGGTAGAAAATAGCTCAAACTAATGAGGGGTGCCTGGTTGGCTAAGTGGGTTAAAACCTCTGCCTTTGGCTCAGGTCATGATCCCAGTGTCCTGGGATCGAGCCCCGCATCGGGCTCTGCTCAGCCGGGAGCCTGCTTCCTCATCTTTCTCTCTGCCTGCCTCTCTCCCTACTTGTGATTTCTGTCTGTCAAATGAATAAATAAAGTCTTAAAAAAAAAAAAAAACTAGTGAAAGAGTTTATTCCCTTCTTCACATTTTCTTTTTCTTTTGTCTCCACACGTCACTTTTATAAGTTTAACTCCACTGGTTTTTCTGACCATTCATTTATTTCCATTTCCCCCAAATCCACTGTTAAGACATGATGGGGGGATACGAAGACATAAAATAGGCTATCTGGTCTCTAATTCACATCTGATTTTAAGAACCTACCTTACATCTGCCTGGAGGATTATTTGACTTTCTGAAAAGGACGAGTGACCCATCAAAACATTCCTCTGGGTGATGAGACCTAGAGACATTTTGTGCATTCTGCTTATCTTTCCAGTTTCCTCTTTCTCCCGTTGAATGCCATTTTGCATGGTAGAAGTCTGGCTCTGAATTCTCCAGAAGATAAAAATGCAGTCCTATTGTTCAAATTGCATTAAAGGCAGAACTTTGTGGGGGTGAGAAGGACAGGAAAATACGACCCTTTGTAATCATAATGTGGGGGAAATGCTTGGCTTAATAATAGGTTACAAAATAGATTTCTTAATCTAAAACGATAAAATCTCTTGAATAAGGGCAAGCTGATACTTCAGATCATGTACAAATAAGGCAATATTTAATTGCATTGTAATCGTAGGATACATCAAACAGCTAACCCTTTCTTGTCTGCGGTTGGTCACATTGACACTCTGAAAATACAAAGATCCTCCTCCTTTGCACCCGAAATGGCAGTGAGTTGAATCAAGAAGAGAAAATAACATCAGAATTGTGCAATAAATCCCTATCTGAACAAATATAGGTGTACTTTGACTGCATTTGGCTGAGAAAATACAGAGACACAGAAAAGCTAGGTATGAACAAAGAAAAGTCAGTTTTTTCATCATCAGTCACTACTGCACATACACTGTGTGTGTATGTGTGTATACACTACACATATATTCTGTATTATCCAGAAACACCCATATAATGGAGATACCCTGCCTGAACTTCTGCAAAGAGCTGATTAAGTGGTTCACAATGGTGCAGTGTGCTATTTGCTCTTATCCTCAACTTTCCTGATGATTCACCTCGAATATGGCTATCTATCTAGAAACAGCTAAAATTAACAGAACAATTTAGAAAACCCACTGAGCTAAAGTTGCATAGCGCAGACGAAAAGAAGGGAGGAAGATGGGTGACTCAGGGGATTCTTAATGGGATTTTAAACCTTTCGTTTCCAGACTCCCTCAATTTATGGATGAGGCCGTGTTCTCTTGGATACTTCCAAAGTGCTTTTTTGGACAACTTATTACTGCAAATTAGGAGAGATAGATAGCAGGTGTGATGTTTCAGGAGATAGTCAGGAACATAGGCCAAATTTCCCACTCTGGATTGCTGGTGTTTAGAAACGTGGTTTACAGGGACTCCCACCAGAGGCTCTAGGGCTGGTACAGTATTTGCTTTCCCTGGGAGGCCCCCCTCCAGTGCTGATAGGCTCCTCTAAATCAACCCCAAGGTCTGAAAGAGGTTCCTAAAAAGCCTTTGGTCTGAGGACATAATGATGCAGTGATTCCTCCCAGAGCAGCTTGCAGCCCCAGGAGGAAGTTAGGGGCTAGAATGACCCAGACAGTCACACATGATAATCTCCCAAGCTGGGAGCCAGCCCAGGGCAGGGGTCATTTTCTGTAAGCTTCCCACCTCCAAACACTTGTCAGGTTCAGATCCCAGCACAGGAGTGAGTAGTCACAAGAACTGGAATAGTTCGGACATTTAGAAATCTGAAACAGGGGTACTGTGTACTTTTCCTGAAGTAAATAATCATCATTTGTGCAAGGCTTTCACAAGAGTCCAATCACCCTACATTGGTGTCTCAGAGAAAAGTGGATGGTGGCTGGGCATTTGATGAAAGATGTTCACAATCTAGTTTTGTTATTATGGGGACAAATTCTCCCTTTAGTTCATGACCATTAATCTGACATGGGCCTGGCAGCCAAAATGTGATCAAGAAAGAAGAGGTTCTGGAGAAGACTATGAAAAGCTATTGGCCCTATGTAGGGTCCATAGCCAATATCTGGTGGCTAGTCTGTGCCTAGCTGCTACTGTTGGACAGCAGGGCCACCTGCTGCCACTGTTGGACAGCAGGGCCAACAGCCAGGAAGACAAGCTAGACATGTTGTAGAGGGGAGCAAAAGCGAGCTACGCTGATCAATCACCACATCTCAGAACAACAACTTTTGGGGTGCCTGGGTGGCTCAGTTCTTAAGCGTCTGCCTTCAACTCAGGTCAAGATCTCAGGGTCCTGGGATTGAGCCCCACGTCAGGCTCCTGCTCGGTGGGAAGCCTGCTCCTCCTTCTCCTACTCCCTCTGCTTGTGTTCGCTCTCTTGCTGTCTCTGTCAAATAAATAAATAAATCTTTAAAAAACAAAAAGGACAGCTTTCTGAAGAAAATAACCACTGTCTACCTGTTTTGTTGAACTCTAACCTGGATGGAACCTAGCAGGGAAGATAATTCTAGGAGAGGAAGTCAGGTGATCTTAACTGAGTTAACAATAGCATGGTTCGGCAAGAAATTATAGTCAAGTTAGATAAAGTTAGATATAATCAAGAAATTATAATCAAGTTATAATCAAGTTAGATAAATAAATTATAATCAAGTTAGATAAAGACAGAAAATTAATCATTGGATCCTGCAATGATAATCATGGCAAGAGCAAATTTGATAGACAAGAAATTTTTTGGTGTAAGTTTATGAGATATCAGTTGGAAGAGTTAAATATTTTGAGAAGTTTTACTGCAGAGAGAAGCAGAGAAATGCCTTATTAGCTGGGTGATAAGAGAGGCCAAGAGAAGTTTTAAAAATAAATATTAGTTTTTTATTTGGGTATAGTTGACACAATGTTACATCAGTTACAGGTGTACAACATAGTGATTTGACAAGTCTATACCTTATGCTGTTCTCGCCACAGGTGTAGCTACCGTCTGCTACCGCACAACATGATATCATACCATTAACTATATTCCTTGTGCTGTATCTTTCATCCCCATGATTTATTCATTTCATAATGGGAACCTATATCTCTCATTCTCCTTCAGTCATTTTGCCCATTTCCTTCCTCCTCTCTGGCCACCATTAGTTTGTTCTCTGTAATTATGGGTCTGTTCCTGTTTTTGTTTGTTTTGTTTTGTTTTGTTTTGTTTTATATTCCACAGGTAAGTGAAATCATATGGTATTTATCTTTCTCTGCCTGCTCACTTCACTTAACATGCTGCTCTCTAGATCCACCCGTGTTGTTGCAAATGGCAAGAGCCAATTCCTTTTTTATGGCTGAGTAAAATTATATATATGTGTGTGTGTGTGTGTAAATATATGGAGTATAGATATGCACATTATACTTATAAATATAAGTATATACTATAAATAGACATATAAATTAAACATTATTTATTTATTTACTTATTTATTTTTACCGCTCCTTTATCCCTTCATCTACTGATAGACTCTTAGGTTGCTTCCATAGCTTGGCTATTGTAAATAATGCTGTAGTAAATATGAGATTGCATCTCTTTTTGAATTAACGTTTTTGTTTCCCTTGGGTAAATACCCAGTAGTGGAATTTGTGGATCATGTGGTATGTACATTTTTAATATTTTGAGGAGCCTTCATTATGTTTTCCACAGTGACTTCACCAAATTTGCTTTCCCACCGAAAGTGCTTGAGGGTTCTTTTTTCTTTATAGAAGGGAAGTTTTGTTATTTGCTTTGTTTTTTAAGTTGGAAGAATAAAAATGTGTTCAGATGCTAATGGGAATGATCCAGTAGAAAAGGTGCAGTTGAAGTTGGAAAGTAAGGGGAATCCAGAGTGTCTCGTGCTTTGTCTCCCTCTCTGATTTCTTCCCCTTCAGTACCCACCCATTCCCCTGTGGTCCTCTGCTCTATTCCTTGAGTTCCACGTATGAGTGAAACCGTATGGTAATTGTCTTTCTCGGCATGAGCACTGGGTGTTGTACACAACTAATGAATCATTGAACACTACAGCAAAAACTGATGATGTACAATATGCTGGTAAACTGAACATAATAGGAAAAATAAATAAAAATAAAACCTTTCAGTATCAGAATATGAAAAACAGAATAAGAAAGAAAAGTAATGGGAGAATTTCTGGAGCAATGTGTTTGGATAGAAAAGAAGAGAAAAAATCCAGCACAGTAGAGGCACTAGCTTTAGAAGAATGGAATCTCCACCCTGCTAACTACTTCCACGGCCACCAACTGGCCCAAGCTGTCATCGTCTCTTCCCTGGATGTCTGCAGTAGCTCCTAACTAGTCTGACTGCTTCTCCCCTTTAACCACCTATAAACTGTTCTCAGCACAGCATTCGGAGTGATCTTTATAAAAAGTATGTCAGATCAGGTCATCCCAGTGCTCCAAACCCTCCAATGGACCTCATTTTACTAGGAGAAAAATCAAAGTCCTTGCAATGATACACCAGGTGCTTGATGATCTCGTTCTTCATGTGTCTATAATCTTTCTTCTCTCTCTCTGTCTCTCTCTCTCTCTGTCTCTCTTCTCTCTCTTTTCTTTCTAAACTTCTTGACTTTTCCTGGAACTCCCTGGAATCACCCTGCCACAGGACCTTTGCTCTTTTGCTTCTGAGTAGGACACTCTTGTCCCAGATATTTCCTCATTTGATTCCCTCTCTTGCTTCAAATTTTTGTTCATATCTCAGATTCTCAATGAGGCCTGCCATGACCACTTAGCTAAAATTGTAACCTTAGTCCCATACTCTCTTCTCCCTCACAGTGTTCCATTTTTTCTTTTTTCCACATATATTTATACCTTCTAAAGGCAAGGTAATTAACTATTTTCTTATGTTTGTACTGTGTTGCATCTCTCTCCCAGACAGAATGTGAGCTCTAAGAGAGATCGCTCCATAAGTGTATCTCGAGCTCCTTAAAACCATGCCTGGAGCATAGTAGGTAGTCAATAAATATTTGTAGGATGAATTAATATATTTAGCTATCAGAAAAACTCTAGTAAGCTCTCTGAAGATTTATGAAAGAGAATCAGAAACTGCCTCTTTGAGCCAGGTAAAATATATTGTTCTCTGTAAATCTTGTCAAGGTGTGTCTGCTAAGCTGCAACAAATTAATTTGAAAGCTAAAGGCTGTATGTGATATTTTTATCTACCCTTTTGCATTCAATGCAAAACACATTCATCAAATAAATATTTATAATAACCTTCACACGTGCTCAGCACTTAACGATTTATAATTGCATTTTGTTAAACTTCCCAACCTTGTGAGGTAGGCATTACGGTCTGCATTTAATTGATAAAGAATATGAAATTCTGAAGAGTCTAATAACTTGTTCAAATTCTTACAAAATTGTAAATGGTGGACCCAGAACAGACTTTCTTACATTCATATAAGGAAGTACCTTTATATCCACTGGCTATAACTTCACTCTATCACTTGGAGAAATAGCTCATGTAATAGCAAATTGGCTAACTTCATACTGAAGAAACTTGTGTTCAAATTGGTAGTTTGAGAGCCTTTGTATCAAATTTTAACTAAGTATCTATATATCCATTTATCCATCTATGTATCTTTCTATCATTCATACATACACACATTTGTTGAATATTTGCACCAGGCATGATGTTAAATGCGCAAATATTACCTCATTCGTATCCCATCCAAACACTATAATCAAGATATTCCATTTTACAGACAGGAAAATGGAAGCACAGAGAGGTTAAATAACTTGCCCAGGCTGACATCAGAATGAGCCACAGTGTAAACCTAGAAGTCTAATCGCACAGTGTTCCTAACCATCACAACATACATTTTCCTTCCTTAGTTAATGATAGTATGCTTGATAATTTTAACCAGGTAGTATGTAGAGAGAAATGATTTCTGAACTGCTTTGCTTTATACCTGAAAAAAGATGGATGTTTTTTAAAGTGCTTTTGACTGGTGTTGTGCTCTGGGGCTAGTTGCTGACCAGTCCCATTGTCCTGGGTGGAGCTGACGCACAGTCTCTCCTGCAGTGAAGACGGAAACACCACCCTGCCAGAGCTCCTCTTTCCTTTTGGAGCCCTGCCTCTGATGTAAGTGTTCAGTTTTCAGACACCTACCTCAGCGACTCCCTAGACTGGTCATTGTCAACCCAGTTCCTAGACGCTGAGCACAGCATACCAACATTTCGATGTTAAAAGATACATTATTTTAAATATGGTTAAAATGTCTTCATTGGTTCAAACATTTTCTAATCTATGCCATCCTCATATCTAATGACATTTTAATCTGAGCAGTTTGGAATGGGTGAGTGCAAAGAGATAAAATATCAAATTCAGATTGCGGATATGGACGTGTGAAGAGATGAGCATCTAGAAAGTAATCCATGTGTTCATAAACTCACTTTTAACTATACTCCAGAAATCTCTTCGCACTCAGAACCTGACCAGCATTTTATAGTTCAAGATCTAAGCTTCTCTGGCCCTGGAAGAGGTAGGCAATGTTTTTTACTCCTTTTCTTTGCTGGCCTGTTAATTACCACTGGAGGAAATAGAGAATGGAGGAAAACAATATTCTTATTTTTAAGAGATCAAAATAGTACATATAACAATGTCTCTGGGACTTCTATCAGTTTATGATACAGGCATTCTTCATTTATCTGGATTTATCAATAAAAGAAGAACCAGAGAAGTTTCTTTCACCTAAATTAATGAAACTATAAGTAGATTGGATGAGACAAACCTAATAATTAATCTAAAACAAGTACAAACCCATTCTCTTAAGTGGTTACCAGAATAGTTTCTTTCTGAAGGTTGTTTACTCCACTAAATTTTCATAGACTCATCTTGATTTTTTTTAACTGCCAGTCATCTGTCCACTAATTCATTTAACAAACATTTTATTGAACATCACCTATATTCTAGAAATTGTGTTTCACATCAGGGACACAGAGATGAATTCAAACCGGTTCCAACCCTGAGGGACTTATGGCCTCATGAAAAAACAACCACCCTAACATAATTATACTATAATGTGATAACTAGAGGGATAGAGATAGTTATATACAAACCTGTGCCTTACAGGACTATTTTAAATCAGACAATTTCTGCTGCATATGAAAGCAAATTAGAAATTGAAACTGTCAGACTACTGGGTGCAAAACTGTTTTTCAAGCTACACAATGTATAGAGCCATGCTATATTAATCTCAGTAACAGAAAAGAAAAAGAACCCATAATCTTACAATTAAAAAAAAAAAACAGATCATTAGATATCAGGTGTGGAATTACTTCATTACCCTAGCCATAGTTTTAAAAATAGCACTTTACACAATATACTTTGTTATTTTTAAATTCTTAATTACCAAGTTTTAATCAGCTTTGCACCTCTGGTTCTTCTGAATCATAATGGATTTTTCTGTCTTCCTCTTTCTGACCGGCTATCTATTTTTAAGTTTGTATTTATATTTATTTGTTCAGAATATAGATTTGTTTCTGCCTGCCTGATTTTGAAGTGCTCAAATATTATTTTCACGAAATCTTTGCATTGTTACTGATTGGCAGACATGTAGACTCGTCAAACTGCAGAGTTAACAGGCTAATCTTGGTTCTCCTTCCTTCTAGGGACAGCACATTGGTGTTATTCAGCCAGGGGTGGGACGTCAAGGCACTGCTTAAACCCAGACTGATGAGTGCCTCTTCCACTCTCTGTGGGGGAAGTATGAGTTGTATGCTTTCCCGGCAAGGAAAGTTCCTGTACTTTGCCTGTACTTCTCCATTTTGCATACATAAACTACTGAAGCAGGGGGAAGGAGAGGGCAATAACAGATCTTAGCAGGTTCTTGGCAAGGATGGGAACCTATGTAGAACTGGGAGGACGGGGAAATTCTCTTGATCTACTCATATGTGTTCACATGTGCATAGACTGATGATGTGCTTTTCTAGACGTACTCAAGTAGAGACTTGAAATTTGCAGTGCTCCTCGGAGGAGAGGACGTGAGACAGATATGGAAGGAGAATGGAGAGGAAAGACAGAGAAGTGGCAGGCAGGGGCCCTGGAGAGAAAGACAGCCACAGGAAACGATCAAAACTGGGTTCCGTAAGGCGTTTTAAAGAAGAAAGTTACCTTTAACACCCACATTGTAGTTTTTAATCGTACTGCCGTACAGAAAGCAACCTTGTATTTGAGGTTGTTTAGGAACACACAAGTAAAAGGATCTACGATGCACATTAAGGTCATCTTGAGTCTCAAAAGAGAACAGCCACAGCACCAGAAGCACAGGTCTCTGGTTTCAGTGGAAAAAGAACATCAGGGCGGAGCCAAGATGGCCATGCCAATGGGAGGACCCTAGCCTTGCCTCGCCTCTTGAACACAGCTAGGTAACTATGAAATCATCCTGAGTACCCAAGAAATTGACATAAGGACTGAACAAATTACACAATGAGAAGGAGACAAAAGTCCATTTCGAGGAAGGTAGGAAGAGCATAGTTGGGAGGAGAAACAGATCACTACTATCATCATCATTGGGCAAAAACTGAGAGCTTTTCCTCTCTTGTCAGGAACAAGAAAGGGATGTCCATTCTCACCACCATTATTAAACATAGTACTGGAAGTCTTAGCCTCAGCAGTGAGACAACACAAAGAAATAAAAGGCAACCAGATCAGCAAGGAAGAAGTCAAACTTTCACTATTTGATACTCTATATCGGAAACCCAAAAGACTTCACCAAAAAATTGCTAGAACTGATATGAATTCAGGATACAAAATCAATGTTCAGAAATCTGTTGCATTTTTATACACCACTAATGAAGCAGCACAAAGAGAAATCAAGGAATTAGTACCATTTAAAATTGCACCAAAAACAAAAAGATACCTATGAATAAGCCTATCCAAAGAGGTAAAAGATCATACTCTGAAAACTATAAAATACTGATGAAAGAAATTAAAGATGACACAAAGCAATGGAAAACCCTTCCATGCCCATGGATTGGAAAAAAATTTTTTTTATTATGTTAATTACCAAACAGTACTTCATTAGTTTTCATGCTGTGTTCCATAATTCATTGTTTGCTTATAACACCCAGTGCTCATTGCAATACATGCCCTCCTTAATGCCCATCACCAGGCTAACCCATGCCCTCACCCCCTCTAAAACTACTTCCCCTGTGAAACCTTCAGTTTGATTCCTGGCATCCATAATCTCTCATGGTTTGTCTTCCCCTCTGATTTCCCACCCTTCATTTTCTCCTTCTCCTAATGTCTTTCGTGTTATTCCTTATGTTCCACTTATAAGTGAAACCACATGTTACCTTTCTTTCTCTGCTTGATTTATTTCACTTAGCATAATCCCCTCCAGGCCCATCCATGTTGATGCAAATTGTGGGTATTCATCCTTTCTGATGGCTGAGTAATATTCCATTGTGTATATGGACCATATCTTCTTTATCCATTTGATTGTTGAAGGACATATCAGCTCCTTCCACAGTTTGGCTAGTGCAGACATTGCTGCTATGAACATTGGAGTTCATGTGTCCCTTTTTTTCACTATATCGGTATCTTTAGGGTAAATACCCACTAGTACAATTGCTGGGTCATAGGGTAACTCTATTTTTAACTTTTTTTTAGTAATCATTTTTATTAACATATAATGTATTATTTGCCCCAGGGGTACGGGTCTGTGACTCATCAGGCTTACACATTTCACAGCACTCACCATAACACATACCCTCCCCAATGTCCATATATTTTTAGCTTTTTGAGGAACCTCCATAGTGTTTTCCAAAGTGGCTGTACCAACTTGCACTCCAACCAACAGTGTAAGAGGGTTCCCCCTTTCTCCACATCCTCTCCAACATTTGTTGTTTCCTGCTGCGTTAATTTTTGCCATTCTAACGGTGTAAGGTGGTATCTCAACGTGGTTTTGATTTTATTTTTTTATTTTTTTATTATTTTTTTTAATTTTAATTTTCCTGATGACTAAAGATGTTGAACATTTTTTCATGTGTCTGTTAGTCATTCATGTGTTGGAAGAACAAATATTGTTAAAATGTTTCTACTACTCAGTGCAATTCCTATCAAAAGACCACCAGCATTTTTCACAGAGCTAGAACAAACCATGCTAAAATATGTATAGAACAACAAAAGACTCCAGATAGCCAAGCAATCCTGAAAAAGATAAGCAAAGCTGGAGACATCACAATTCTGGACTTCAAGTTATATTACAAAGCTGTAGTGATCAAGATAGTGTGGTACTTGCACAAAAATAGACACATAGATCAATGAAACAGAATAGAAAACTCAGATATGAACCCACAACTATATGGCCAACTAATCTTCAACAAAGCAGGAAAGTATATCCAGTGGGAAAAAGACAGGCTCTTCAACAAATGGTGTTGGAAAAAAAATAATAGCTATGTGTGAAAGAGTGAAACTGGACCACTTTCTTATACCATATACAAAAATAAATTCAAAATGGATGAAAGACAATTGTGAGAGAGGAAACCATCAAAATCCTAAAGAACACAAGCAGAAACCCCTATGACATCAGCCATAGCAAATTCCTACTAGATATGTTTTCTGAGGCAAGGAAAACAAAAGCAAAAATGAACTATTGGGACTTCATCAAGACAAAAAGCTTCTGCACTGTGAAGGAAACAATCAATAAAACTAAAAAGCAACCTACAGAATGGAGGAGATATTTGCAAATGACATATCTGATAAAGGGTTAGTATCCAAAATATATAAATAACTTATAAAACTCAACACCCAAAAAACAAATAATTTAGTTAAAAATGGGCAGAAGATATGAATAGACATTTTTCCAAAGAAGACATTCAGATGACCAACGGACTCATGAAAAGATGCTCAGTGTCACTTATCTTCAGGGAAATACAAATCAAAACTATAGTGAGATATCACCTCATACCTGTCAGAATGGCTAAAATTAACAACAAGGAAACAACAAGTGTTGATGAGGATCCAGAGAAAGGGGAACGGTCTTATACTGTTGGTGGGAATGCAAAATGGTGTAGCCACTCTGGAAAATAGCATGGAGGCTCCTCAAAAAGTTAAAAAATAGAACTACCGGGCACCTGGGTGGCTCAGTGGGTTAAGCCGCTGCCTTCGGCTCAGGTCATGATCTCAGGGTCATGGGATCGAGTCCCGCATCGGGCTCTCTGCTCAGCAGGGAGCCTGCTTCCCTCTCTCTCTCTCTCTCTGCCTGCCTCTCCATCTACTTGTGATTTCTCTCTGTCAAATAAATAAATAAAATCTTTAAAAAAAAAAAAAAAAAGAACTACCCAGCAATTGCATTACTAGGTATTTACCCAAAGGATACAAAAATACTGATTCAAGGGAAACATGCACCCTGATGTTTATAGCAGCACTATCAACAATAACCAAATTACAGAAAGAACCCAAATGTCCATCTACTGATGAACAGATAAAAATTCGAGATATATGTATCTATATCTATATAGGTATAGATATATATACACATACACAGTGGAATATTACTCAGCCATAAAAGAATGAAATCTTGCATTTGCAACAATGTGGATGGATCAAATGGTGTATCAGATCACATGGTTCTACCTGTAAACCACACTTGTAGTGAGAGATACGTACTGATAAATCAGACAGCTCAGCTGATTTGAGTCTCTGCTAATGAAACCATGTATGAGTTTACCTTTCACACCAGGTTGTTTCCCCTTGTGCAGAGGAGAATTCTGTGTCAAAGTTTGGGCCCCTCCCAAGTAAATGACACAGAGCAATGCAAAGTCCCACTATGTTCCAAGCCGTGGCAAATGTTGCTCCTTCTGCCTGAACTCAGTCCTTGCCTCCCCAGCCCAGACGAAGTGTACTATCACCCAGCTGGTAAGACTCAGCAGAGAAGTTAATCTCCGTAAATCTTGGCATGCTCCCCACTCTGGAGAGAATATCTTTTCCCTCACTCTACCCCCATCCCTTGTACTCTACTTGGACTTGAGTCACTGCTCAGAAGCCCTGTAGAGAAAGTCATCCACAATAAATGTATAATGCTAGAGTAGCTAGTGAGGACTTTGAAAGGGAAAAATCCTTCTAACATTCAACTAATTAGCATTCTGTAATACTTGATTATATTGCACTATTATGCTTGTATCCCATGCCAGGCTCTGTGTATGATGCAGTGAATCATTCCACATCCAACGACCCCGTCTTCTCATCTTATCCCTGAACCCCAGGTCCTTCCATAACAGAAGTTTATTTATAAATGTGTGTTATAAAAATAAATAAATAGGTGGATGAACAGATGGTTGGATGAAAAGATAGGTAAATCTCTTGCCCCCTAATACCTGCAGTTTCCCCAGAAAAGGCAAGGCTTCTTGTGGTTGCTGTATTTTGCTTTAAAAAAAAGTGGGTGGAGATGAAAATATTTATTTTTGAACTAAAGTAAAACTGAAAAGGAACTTCTTAGGATCAGTCTTGTCCACAATCATAAAATACATCTTCTATAAACCTCTCATAAAGGAGAATAAGAAAGAGATGGTGGATGGATTAGTGACAACCTGTCATCACAAGAAAGTAAAACCAAAAGTCTAGAGGTTAAGTTAGATCAGTTTTGTGGTGGAAAAAGTACTTCCATTTAGAAGATGTATTTGTGTGGGAAATATATTTATTTCCTATATAAAATTTTTATGTAAAGTTATATATATATATTATATATAATATATATATAAAGGGTTAGTATTATATATATATATTTTATATATAAATATATATATATATATATATATATATATATATATATATATATACTGAGAATAAGACATGCCCTGTAATACATGGGGATCCAGCAAAATGAAAATGCAGAGCCCAAATTCAAAAATTATTCAGAATTTTAAGACAGTGATAGTAGAGCATTAAACCCATCTCAGAGTCTTTTGAAGTGTAGGTCCCATTTGACTGTATGGTTGGCATACCAGAAATTCAGCCCTACGATTATTCCTTTTTCTACAATCTTTAGATATAAGGCATTTTGTTTGTTTACAATTATATATGGTTGTCTGTCATGCTGTCTTCAACTGGAGGATATAAAATGTCATGGATTATATTATATGGACATATTCTACTTTGTGGCTGTTTTATATTCTATTTATATCCTCCAATACTACCAATGCTAATGCTTCTGTGTTCTACTCATCAAGATTGTTTACATAGGGTCCTGGTGTGGCATGTAGTAAACTCTTGATAAATGTTTAAAACAAAAAAATTATCAGGGCACCTAAGTGGCTCAGTGGGTTAAAAGCCTCTGCCTCTGGCTAAGGTCGTGGTCCCAGGGTCCTGGGATAGAGCCCCACATCGGGCTCTCTGCTCAGCGGGGACCTGCTTCCCCCCTCTCTCTCTGCCTGCCTCTCTGCCTACTTGTGATCTCTCTCTATCAAATAAATAAATAAAATCTTGGGGAGGAGTCAAGATGGCGGAGAAGTAGCAAGCTGAGACTGCTTCAGCTAGCCGGAGATCAGCTAGATAGCTTATCTAAAGATTGCAAACACCTGAAAATCCATCGGCAGATCGAAGAGAAGAAGAACAGCAATTCTGGAAACAGAAAAACAACCACTTTCTGAAAGGTAGGACTGGCGGAGAAGTGAATCCAAAGCGACGGGAGGATAGACCCCGGGGGGAGGGGCCGGCTCCCGGCAAGCGGCGGAGCAACCGCGCACAAAATCAGGACTTTTAAAAGTCTGTTCCGCTGAGGGACATCGCTCCAGAGGCTAAACCGGGGCGAAGCCCACGCGGGGTCAGCGTGGCCTCAGGTCCCGCAGGGTCACAGAAGGATCGGGGGTGTCTGAGTGTCGCAGAGCTTGCGGGTATTGGAACGGGAAAGCCGGCTACAGAGACAGAGCCGACAGTAAGCTCGCAGCTCCGTGTTACCTTGAACCGGTCGCAGGCTCGGTGAGCTCGGAGCGCGGCCGGAGGTCAGGCAGACGGGAGTAACTGGGCGCTGTTCTCTGAGGGCGCACTGAGGAGTGGGGCTCTGGGCTCTCGGCTCCTCCGGGCCGGAGACCAGGAGGCCGCCATTTGTATTCCCGTCCTCTGGAACTCTACGGAAAGCGCTCAGGGAACAAAAGCTCCTGAAAGCAAACCCGAGCGGATTACTCACCCCGGCCCCGGGTAAGGGCGGTGTAATTCCGCCTGGGGCAAAGACACTTGAGAATCACTACAACAGGCCCCTCCCCCAGAAGATCAACAAGAAATCCAGCCGAGACCAAGTTCACCTACCAAGGAGTGCGGTTTCAATACCAAGGAGAGCAGCAGAATTCCAGAGGAGGAGAAAGCCAAGCACGGAACTCATGGCTTTTTTCCTGTGATTTTTTTTAGTCTTGCAGTTAATTTAATTTTTTCTTTTTCATTTTTTTTTTTTTCTCGCCTTCGGGTAAAATTTTTTTTTTTTTTAACTGTTACCTTTTTATTTTTTAACGATTTTTTACTAGTTTATCTAATATATATATATATTTTTTTTTACATTTTTCTTAGGTGTTTTCTTTTTTTAAAAAAATTCTTTTCTTTTTTTTTTTTTTTTCTTTTTTCTTTCTTCCTTTTTGAACCTCTTTTTATCCCCTTTCTCCCCACTCACGATTTTGGATCTCTTCTAATTTGGCTAAAGCATATTTTCCTGGGGTTGTTGCCACCCTTTTAGTATTTTACTTGCCCCTTCATTTACTCTTCTCTGGACAAAATGACAAGACGTAAAAATTCACCACAAAAAAAAGAACAAGAGGCAGTACCGAAGGCTAGGGACCTAATCAATACAGACATCGGTAATATGTCAGATCTAGAGTTCAGAATGACAATTCTCAAGGTTCTAGCCGGGCTCGAAAAAGGCATGGAAGATATTAGAGAAACCCTCTCGAGAGATATAAAAGCCCTTTCTGGAGAAATAAAAGAACTAAAATCTAACCAAGGTGAAATCAAAAAAGCTATTAATGAGGTGCAATCAAAAATGGAGGCTCTAACTGCTAGGATAAATGAGGCAGAAGAAAGAATTAGTGATATAGAAGACCAAATGACAGAGAATAAAGAAGCTGATCAAAAGAGGGACAAACAGCTACTGGACCACGAGGGGAGAATTCGAGAAATAAGTGACACCATAAGACGAAACAACATTAGAATAATTGGGATTCCAGAAGAAGAAGAAAGTGAGAGGGGAGCAGAAGGTATACTGGAGAGAATTATTGGGGAGAATTTCCCCAATATGGCAAAGGGAACAAGCATCAAAATTCAGGAGGTTCAGAGAATGCCCCTCAAAATAAATAAGAATAGGCCCACACCCCGTCACATAATAGTAAAATTTACAAGTCTCAATGACAAAGAGAAAATCCTGAAAGCAGCCCGGGAAAAGAAGTCTGTAACATACAATGGTAAAAATATTAGATTGGCAGCTGACTTATCCACAGAGACCTGGCAGGCCAGAAAGAGCTGGCATGATATTTTCAGAGCACTAAACGAGAAAAACATGCAGCCAAGAATACTATATCCAGCTAGGCTATCATTGAAAATAGAAGGAGAGATTAAAAGCTTCCAGGACAAACAACAACTGAAAGAATTTGCAAATACCAAACCAGCTCTACAGGAAATATTGAAAGGGGTCCTCTAAGCAAAGAGAGAGCCTACAAGTGGTAGATCAGAAAGGAACAGAGACCATATACAGTAACAGTCACCTTACAGGCAATACAATGGCACTAAATTCATATTTCTCAATAGTTACCCTGAATGTGAATGGGCTAAATGCCCCTGTCAAAAGACACAGGGTATCAGAATGGATAAAAAAACAAAACCCATCTATATGTTGCCTCCAAGAAACACATTTTAAGCCCGAAGACACCTCCAGATTTAAAGTGAGGGGGTGGAAAAGAATTTACCATGCTAATGGACATCAGAAGAAAGCAGGAGTGGCAATCCTTATATCAGATCAATTAGATTTTAAGCCAAAGACTGTAATAAGAGATGAGGAAGGACACTATATCATACTCAAAGGGTCTGTCCAACAAGAAGATTTAACAATTTTAAATATCTATGCCCCCAACGTGGGAGCAGCCAACTATATAAACCAATTAATAACAAAATCAAAGAAACACATAAACAACAATACAATAATAGTAGGGGACTTTAACATTCCCCTCACTGAAATGGACAGGTCATCCAAGCAAAAGATCAGCAAGGAAATAAAGGCCTTAAATGACACACTGGACCAGATGGACATCACAGATATATTCAGAATATTTCATCCCAAAGCAACAGAATACACATTCTTCTCTAGTGCACATGGAACATTCTCCAGAATAGATCACATCCTCGGTCCTAAATCAGGACTCAACCGGTATCAAAAGATTGGGATCATTCCCTGCATATTTTCAGACCACAATGCTCTAAAGCTAGAACTCAACCACAAAAGGAAGTTTGGAAAGAACCCAAATACATGGAGACTAAACAGTATCCTTCTAAAGAATGAATGGGTCAACCGGGAAATTAAAGAAGAATTGAAAAATATCATGGAAACAAATGATAATGAAAATACAACGGTTCAAAATCTGTGGGACACAACAAAGGCAGTCCTGAGAGGAAAATATATAGCGGTACAAGCCTTTCTCAAGAAACAAGAAAGGTCTCAGGTACACAACCTAACCCTACACCTAAAGGAGCTGGAGAAAGAACAAGAAAGAAACCCTAAGCCCAGCAGGAGAAGAGAAATCATAAAGATCAGAGCAGAAATCAATGAAATAGAAACCAAAAAAACAATAGAACAAATCAACGAAACTAGGAGCTGGTTCTTTGAAAGAATTAATAAAATTGATAAACCCCTGGCCCGACTTATCAAAAAGAAAAGAGAAAGGACCCAAATAAATAAAATCATGAATGAAAGAGGAGAGATCACAACTAACACCAAGGAAATACAAACTATTATAAGAACATACTATGAGCAACTCTACGGCAATAGATTTGACAATCTGGAAGAAATGGATGCATTCCTAGAAACATATAAACTACCACAACTGAACCATGAAGAAATAGAAAGCCTGAACAGACCCATAAGCAGTAAGGAGATTGAAACAGTCATTAAAAATCTCCAAACAAACAAAAGCCCAGGGCCAGACGGCTTCCCGGGGGAATTCTACCAAACATTTAAAGAAGAACTAATTCCTATTCTCCTGAAACTGTTCCAAAAAATAGAAATGGAAGGAAAACTTCCAAACTCATTTTATGAGGCCAGCATCACCTTGATCCCAAAACCAGACAAGGATCCCACCAAAAAAGAGAGCTATAGACCGATATCCTTGATGAACACAGATGCGAAAATACTCAACAAAATACTAGCCAATAGGATTCAACAGTACATTAAAAAGATTATTCACCACGACCAAGTGGGATTTATTCCAGGGCTGCAAGGTTGGTTCAACATCCGCAAATCAGTCAATGTGATACAACACATCAATAAAAGTAAGAACAAGAACCATATGATACTCTCAATAGATGCTGAAAAAGCATTTGACAAAGTACAACATCCCTTCCTGATCAAAACTCTTCAAAGTGTAGGGATAGAGGGCACATACCTCAATATCATCAAAGCCATCTATGAAAAACCCACCGCAAATATCATTCTCAATGGAGAAAAACTGAAAGCTTTTCCGCTAAGGTCAGGAACACGGCAGGGATGTCCATTATCACCACTGCTATTCAACATCGTACTAGAGGTCCTAGCCTCAGCAATCAGACAACAAAAGGAAATTAAAGGCATCCAAATCGGCAAAGAAGAAGTCAAATTATCACTCTTCGCAGATGATATGATACTATATGTGGAAAACCCAAAAGACTCCACTCCAAAACTGCTAGAACTTTTACAGGAATTCAGTAAAGTGTCAGGATATAAAATCAATGCACAGAAATCAGTTGCATTTCTCTACACCAACAGCAAGACAGAAGAAAGAGATATTAAGGAGTCAATCCCATTTACAATTGCATCCAAAACCATAAGATACCTAGGAATAAACCTAACCAAAGAGACACAGAATCTATACTCAGAAAACTATAAAGTACTCATGAAAGAAATTGAGGAAGACACAAAGAAATGGAAAAATGTTCCATGCTCCTGGATTGGAAGAATAAATATTGTGAAAATGTCTATGCTACCTAAAGCAATCTACACATTTAATGCAATTCCTATCAAAGTACCATCCATCTTTTTCAAAGAAATGGAACAAATAATGCTAAAATTTATATGGAACCAGAAAAGACCTCGAATAGCTAAAGGGATATTGAAAAAGAAAGCCAACGTTGGTGGCATCACAATTCCGGACTTCAAGCTCTATTACAAAGCTGTCATCATCAAGACAGCATGGTACTGGCACAAAAACAGACACATAGATCAATGGAACAGAATAGAGAGCCCAGAAATAGACCCTCAACTCTATGGTCAACTAATCTTCGACAAAGCAGGAAAGAATGTCCAATGGAAAAAAGACAGCCTTTTCAATAAATGGTGCTGGGAAAATTGGACAGCCACATGCAGAAAAATGAAATTGGACCATTTCCTTACACCACACACAAAAATAGACTCAAAATGGATGAAGGACCTCAATGTACGAAAGGAATCCATCAAAATCCTTGAGGAGAACACGGGCAGCAACCTCTTCGACCTCTGCCGCAGCAACATCTTCCTAGGAACAACGCAAAAGGCAAGGGAAGCAAGGGAAAAAATGAACTACTGGGATTTCATCAAGATCAAAAGCTTTTGCACAGCAAAGGAAACAGTTAACAAAATCAAAAGACAACTGACAGAATGGGAGAAGATATTTGCGAACGACATATCAGATAAAGGACTAGTGTCCAGAATCTATAAAGAACTTAGCAAACTCAACACCCAAAGAACAAATAATCCAATCAAGAAATGGGCAGAAGACATGAACAGACATTTCTGCAAAGAAGACATCCAGATGGCGAACAGACACATGAAAAAGTGCTCCATATCACTCGGCATCAGGGAAATACAAATCAAAACCACAATGAGATATCACCTCACACCAGTCAGAATGGCTAAAATCAACAAGTCAGGAAATGACAGATGCTGGCGAGGATGCGGAGAAAGGGGAACCCTCCTACACTGTTGGTGGGAATGCAAGCTGGTGCAGCCACTCTGGAAAACAGCATGGAGGTTCCTCAAAATGTTGAAAATAGAACTGCCCTATGACCCAGCAATTGCACTATTGGGTATTTACCCTAAAGATACAAATGTAGTGATCCAAAGGGACACATGCACCCGAATGTTTATAGCAGCAATGTCCACAATAGCCAAACTATGGAAAGAACCTAGATGTCCATCAACAGATGAATGGATCAAGAAGATGTGGTATATATACACAATGGAATACTATGCAGCCATCAAAAGAAATGAAATCTTGCCATTTGCAACAACATGGATGGAACTAGAGCGTATCATGCTTAGCGAAATAAGTCAAGCAGAGAAAGACAACTATCATATGATCTCCCTGATATGAGGAAGTGGTGATGCAACATGGAGGCTTAAGTGGGTAGAAGAATAAATGAAACAAGATGGGATTGGGAGGGAGACAAACCATAAGTGACTCTTAATCTCACAAAACAAACTGAGGGTTGCCGGGGGGAGAGGGTTGGGGAGAAGGGGGTGGGATTATGGACATTGGGGAGGGTATGTGATTTGGTGAGTGCTGTGAAGTGTGTAAACCTGGTGATTCACAGACCTGGGGATAAAAATATATGTATATAAAAAATATATGTTTATAAAAAATAAAAAATTTTAAAAAAATAAATAAATAAATAAAATCTTTAAAAAAAACAAAAAAGTTATCTATTCTCTTTCATCTTAATAAAAGTTTCATCAGCATCCATGGATATTGGCAAATAGAGATATAGTGAATGATAAATTTACCATACATATCCATTTATATGAGTAAACTTTTGAATACATACAGTAGTATTTGGGAGCTATATTCTGAAACCTTCCTTCAATTAAGACAAAGGTTAAATATTGCATTTTATGAGAAGTTCTAATGATGTCAATTATATCTTCATTCTACCTTTCAAGGCATATGTACAAAGGAATGAAAAATGACATTTTCTGCTCTTTGGAAGGTGCTTTTGAAGTCAGGAAAGTTAACTGCAGATGTTTTGCTTTGGCCCCACTCAGAACACTGATTCCTCTGTCCAGTGGCAGCCAGTGAATGCTAGGAGTTTTCTGTGTATCATTTGGGTATCAGATTCTGTGTCTGGTATTTCTTTCATCAGTTCTATTGTTCTACTGATGTGTGATTTAATCGGACTTAGTCTGAGTCCTGTCAGAACAGCTCTAAAACATCAGCTGTATTTTTGTAGCATTTCTTATGTACCAGAAACTTGCTTTAATCTGCTGCTTTAATTCAGTTATTATCACAACCTATCTGACATTCACTAACTTTTCTCGATGCCTATGATATACCAGGTATGATATTAAACACCTGTACCTCAGTTATCTAAATGCCAGAAATAACTGGGACAGATAAAGTAGAATCTTCTTATAAAGAACTTAGAATATTTGAATGTTTTATTAAAACTCTGAAAAAAGGGGATTATCTAAATTAAACATATATTAAGGCTATTGGAAATCTAGAAATCCCATGTAAACTCTTCTTCATGTGGCCTTGGAAGATGAGAGATGTGAGGTCTAAGATACAGTTTTTCCTCATTAGCTCTTAGGAAAACATGCGATGGTATGTTTTTGTGGCCTCTGGGCCTCAATGTTTTCCTATCATTTACATTTCTCTTTTCATCTGATTAGCAGGTGAAACTGGCATAAAGCCCTTGAATAAGTATTTCTTACATAAGTGGGACTGATTTATTAGACTTAGTAAAATCAGATCTCCTAAGGACTCTTACAGCAAAATTTTCAGAAGCATCATCACGGATGTTGATTATGCCTTTTCACCCTAGAATCCATAGCACATAAGAACTCTGATTTAATTTTCTTTAAATTCTACCTGTTTCTTTATAAGCTGTTTGGAATAAACCAACAAAGATTAAGAATAAACAATAGCAGAACGTATCTACTTTTCTTCCCAATTGACTTCCAAAGGTTAATTCAAGGTAGCAAACGACACATTTTGGGTTCCCAAACAGGCATGCTGGAAGGTTTGCTTCCCAAGGAGACATACTGGAGGACACTAGATAAAGAGTCAATGGACTACCTGATTTCTTGAGTGGCAGTGCCTACTAAAGAGAAAAGCATCACTGCTTCCTGGTGGTGGCAGGGGGGATGACGAGCTGGTAAGATGAGCGGAATACAGATGGGTGGTCAGAGAGATCTAGAAGAAACAGCAGATCTGGACTTTGGAAATATCTTTGAGTAGGTTCTACACATGTATTGTTTATAACCTGAGCCACATTAAAATATGCTGAAAGTAAGGGAATCTCACTTAGAGACCGAAAAGATGGGGTAGAGATAAACAGAGAAAAATAAAAATTCTAGACCAGGTCTTAACTGGATGAGGTTACATGGCATTCTCTCTAAATTGATAGATATGTCAGCTAGGAATCTTTGACTCTGAAAGACAGAAGGCTCAATTCAGACAGGCTCAACTACAGTGGAGGTTACTGTATCTTTTAACAGAAGTCCAAAGGCATACTGGGCTTTAGGATGGATTAAATGAGCAACTTCTGCTCTGCGTGTCTGCAGTTTTCTACCTTTTTCTGCTCTTCTGGGTATCAGATTCATACTTGGGCTGAGAATAAGATGATGGCAGCTGCTCTGGGTCTTCTATTTTTATATAATCACTTCCCCACAAAAGGAGAAAGGATCATTTCTTGAAAATCTTTGGAAATGGGATAAAAGAACAGTTCTAGAAGCCTCTTCTTCAATTTCATTGGACTGTATTGGGTCACATGCTCACTCATGAACCCATCATTGGAAAAGTGGATGATATTCTTTCCCTTTAGACTAACAAGGCATATTTCTTTCTTTCTTTTTTCATGACATATATTTTATCTTTCTGGAAAACATTCCAATATACATCAACTATTGCAATTTACTTCATAATCTCTCCTGTAGCATTTTATTAATTACCTTAGTTTCTAGCAGCTCTTCTGGTAAGGAAAATATAAGATGGTATTTAGTCCATTTTCCTTGAAATTAACTAGCCTAATAGGGCCCATTTCTAAACCTGGGGTTTGGTTAACTTGAGATCTTGTTGGGTCTGCCTGAGAACTCTATCAGCTGTCTAACACTGGGCTGTTTTTCCCGGATTGGATATAAAGTTATATTTAAGAATATTTGAGTAGCATATTTTGTAGTGAAGTTTTCTATTGTAAGAGGGAGAAAAAATAAGGGTTTCCTTAGAAATAAAGATTTCCTTCTCTTATAATGCATGTCATTTTTTATTATGGAAATTATATTACTCCCTTTAGAAAACTGTAAATATGGAAAAGTATAAAGAAGTAAATAAAACTTATGTACAATTTCTCACCATCATTAGCATTCTGAAAGCTTTTGCTGCTCTGTTTTCTGTGTATATTTGTTTAACACGTATTCTATTTGTTGTTAATGACATAAACCCCTTTAAAACTGATTTAGACAAAAATGAGAATTTATGTAAAGTACACCAGTGATACTCTGGGGAACCACAAGGACAGTAGAACCATAGATGAGACTAGTACCAGAAACCAGGAAACAAGTGGGAACCTAGGGAGTAAAGGCTCCATTTTTCCCTCTTTCTATACCATGGCTTTCTTTGCTTTGGCATGCAGATCCTCAAAGCTGGCCACCTCCTCGGTCCCAATGGTGCACTTTATTCTTTCTCACACTTTATGAAGAACAAGCACATGCTCCAGGGGAGTCCATCGGTTTTCCCAGGCTTGTGCACAGTTCACCCTGAGTCCAATCAGCTGTGGCAGGGGAGCACTCACATAGGATAACATGGCAGCTAAGGCCCCATGTGTGTAGGTAGCGGGTCATTTCTCAGAGAAAGAGGACCATTGGCATTTGAACAGATGCCATCAGAACAAGGTAGCATAGTCATAGGTTCTGAGGATTAGGGGAAGGACCTCTTTGGGAGTTCATTATTCTGCCTACCACAGACAGGAAATGGAGGAAACTTGGTTAGAATGATTTGTTTTAATTAATGGAATTGACATTTCAAACATTTCCTCAAAATGAGAAAAAAGAGATAAGTCTGGAACTACTTGTTTTCAAGAAGCGAAACAAAAGAACACACAACTGGCAATAGTTTTGGCCAGCATTAACCATCGACTCTGTTAGAGCAGAATTAACTGATACCCCAGTTTAAAGATTGCTTTGCTTACTTATGATTGTTTAGTTCCTTATTTACACTTATTTGTTTAATGTCTGTTTCACTGTTGGTTTATAAACAATATGGGAGAGGGTGGGAGGCAGCTGTGTCTCTTTTTTTTTCACAGCTGGATTTCCTGTACCTAGCATCTGTAGTAGGCACTAAATAAATATGAATTGACTGAGTTAAATAAAAGCCTTACTAGACAATCTGATATTTCCACACTTGAAAATTTCAATGGTTTTACTGGTAATGACACCAAAAATCTTCCACAATCATCTCCAACTCAAAGGGCCAGGACTTCCAAGCCATATGGTTCAAAGGCTTTCCAAGCCCAAATTCCCCAGTCATTCATTTGGTCAGCATGTGGTGCTCTGGATGGTCCTGGGCTCTCCTAAGCACCTAGAGACATGCCAGGGTGGGGTTTATCTTGATGTCTGATGGCTCGATTTTCTCACCATGTCCAAATCCCTGATTTCAAGGTCCTGGATTAGATATTCTTTTCTTCTGAAAGTATCCAACAGCTTACCCCCAATATAGACAAGATTTTTTTTAAAGATTATTTATTTATTTATTTGACAGACAGAGAGAGATCACAAGTCGGCAGAGAGGCAGGCAGAGAGAAAAGGGGGAGCAGGCTCCCTGCTGAGCAGAGAGCCGGACTCGGGATTTGATCCCAGGATGCTGAGATCATGACCTGAGCTGAAGGCAGAGGCTTAACCCACTGAACCAGGTGCCCCTAGACAAGATATTTTTAGCAGCCTTACTCAGGTGTACTTGATATGTGAAACACACACACACACACCCCTACACATCTTTAAAGTATACAATGTGATGAGTTTTGACACATGTATATACCCTTGATTAGATAATAAACATATCCATCACCTCCAAAAGTTTCCTCCTGCCCTTTTGGTTTTCTCTGGGTTTTTTCACTTGCCATGTTGTGGTAAGGACACTTAACTTGAGATCTACCCACTTAACATTTCTGAATGCACAGGCACAACTGTGCTATGAACTACAGGCACAACGTTGTACAACAGATTTAATAGTAGCTTCTCAAAGAGTAATGCTTTTCTTTTTTCCGAATTTATAAATTGACCCACTATCTGTGAGGTGCCCATGGTGGTATTTCTGGAGCAGCCAGTTGTCCCCGGATCCTCCTTTCCTTCCTCTTTGGGTGAAGTCATCCTTGTGTGACGGAGGTAACCCTGACTCCAGTGTGGCTCTGGGGAGCAATGTTTAATCAATAGTAGCCATTACCTCATATTAAATCCCAGCCACAATGCCACGTGCAATCTGGCCATGGCCCTCACAATTCAAATTGTCATGGACTTGGATTACGTAATTCTGAGCTACATATTTCCTTCAGACATGAAGTTGGTTCTTCTGAGTCACTGAGATCAGGGATATTTCTAAGGGTTGTTTTTCTGTTTGGAATGATAGATTCGTGTTGATCTGCCTAGTTCTTTTTGTGCTTATCAGGAAAAAATAGACCATGAACTGAGGCCAGGAGTAATCTGTGATGATCAAAAATAATAAAGGTAAATGAATCCTTGGTGATTTAACCCTTGATCATATAAAAATTGTAAGAATTTACACAGAGCACTGGGTGTTGTACATAAGCAATGAATCTTGGAACACTGCATCAAAAACTAATGATGTATTTTATGGTGCCTAACATAACACAATAAAAATTAAAATAAAATAAAAAAAGAATTTATGTAGTTTAAAATATTAAATACACAAAGTTCATTTAATTTTGCTCAATAGAAGGCCACTCCATTCAGAATCCTGTGACAAGACAGTCTGTAAGTGGCACCTGTGTGGCTCAGTCATTATGCATCTGCCTTCAGCTCAGGTCATGATTCCAGGGTCCTGGGATCAAGCCCCACATCGGACTCCCTGATCTGTGGGAAGCCTGCTTCTCCCTCTCCCACTCCCCCTGTTGTGTTCCCTCTCTTGCTCTCTCTCTCTCTGTCAAATAAATAAATAAAATATTAAAAACAAACAAAACAAGAGAGTCTGTAAGTCCTAAAAGGAACAAATTCAGTTTAATAAGTTTAAAACTTCATCTCACTCCCTACAACAGCAAATTTTAAGTATATTGAAGAGCTAAACATAAAATTAAATAATTAGCATAAGTATAAAAAATAGAAGCAAATATTAATCAAACTTTTAGGAGAAGAAATGTCAAGCAACAGAAGAAATTACAAAAGATTGAGAAATATATTTATATAAAAGATAGATGACATCTCAGAAAAAAATATATAATAGCTTTTTGCCCCCATTGCCAAGCAGTGAGGATCTCTGGTCTATGTTCACAACCGCACAGTCCAAGGATCCTCTGCAGTCCACATTGGTCTTCCATGGCAAGAAGACAACCACAGCCCCCACCTCACCAAGGTGAATGGGCAGCCCCAACTCCATGAATTGCAACATAAGCTACTAGAACCAGCTCTGCTTTGGCACAAGGAGCAGTTTTCCAGGGTGGACATCTGTGACTGAGTAAAGGGGGGTGGTCATGTGACCCTGGCTTATGCAATCCACCTGTCCATCTCCAAAGCCCTGGTGCCGTATTATCAGAAATAGTGGATAAGGCTTCCAAGAAGCACAAGAAAAACATTCTCCTCCAGTACAACCTGCCCGTGCTGATAGCTGAACTCCTGCCCTGTGAATATGAAGAGTTTGGCAATCCTGGTACTGGTGCTTGCTACCAGAAAGCCCACCAATAAGCCCATCATGAAGATCGGGGTTCACCTTTGTAATAAACAATTTTCACGGGATGTAAAAAAGAAAAAAAATAATAGAAATTAAAAGTCAAATAGGACATTGGAGCAAAGCATTTAATATACCAGGAAGGATTATTTTTATATAAAGATATAATATCTTGTGATAAAAGCAATGAGAGGAAATGAGAGGATGATAGGAAATGATAGGAATCAATTATAGGAAAGTAGGCAAAGAACAAGGATTCTCTCTCTCTCTTTTTTAAGATTTTATTTATTTGACAGAGAGAGAGCGAGTGCAAGCAGGCAGAGTGGCAGGCAGAGAGAGAGAAGCAGGCTCCCCACCAAGCAAGGAGCCCGATGCGGGACTCAATCCCAGGACTCTGGGATCATGACCTGAGCCAAAGGCAGCTGCTTAATGGACTGAGTCACCCAGGTGCCCCAAGGATTCTCTTAATAAAAGAAAAAACACAGCTGGTTGATAAAAATACAGAAAAGTGTTCTATCTTGTGGTCCTCAGTGAAAAATTTTAAGACCCAAGATACCATTTTAACTTCTTTAGTTATTCACTTATTAAATAGGTGATTCACTCAACCAGCCTTTTTTTTTAAAACAGGAAGAGGCAAGGTGCTAAGGATTTTGTGATCAGAGACCCAGAATGCTTCTGTCGATGAAATTTCAGCCACCTGGAGAAAGACCCAGAGAAGAGGCACACACACACTAAGATAAAAAGAGTAGTAAATATACCTGGTATAGGAAATAGTTTCAGAAATATTTCACCTCATTACTAATATGGCTACTGATGAAAATTTGGTATAAATGGGTCTCCTTATCCTGCAAATAAGAGTAAAATCACTATGACATTTTTTTGGACAGAAATTTGTCAAATTATTTCAAGAACTGTAATTCATGAACTCTAAATTCATACCCTTTGATCCTACCATTATTTTTCTGGGCATCTAGTCAAAAGAAAGGGTTTTCTGTTCTGAAAAAAAACTCATGGGGTGCCTGGGTAGCTCAGTCATTAAGCATCCAACTCTTGATTTTGGCTGAACTCATGATCTCAGGGTCATGAGATGGAGCTCTGGATGGGCCTCCACACTGGACATGGGATTCTCTCTTTCCCTCTCGTGTCTGCCCCTCCCCCCAAGCTCATGATCTCTCTCTCTCTCTCAAAAAAAAGAAATATATATATATATATATGTATATATATATATATATATCACAAAGATTTCCATAACACCATTACCGATCAGTATGAGAGCAAAAGACTGAGAGAAATTTAAATGGCCAAATTATAGAAAATTATGGTTCCTCCACTTAATGAAATATAGCCATTAAAAATGAGTTTCACGAGAAGTATGATACAGGGTGCCTGGGTGGCTCAGTCAGTTAAGTGTCTGCCTTCAACTCAGGTCTTGATCACATAGTCCCACCCAGGATTGAGTCCCCTGTCTGGCTCCCTGCTCAGCGGGGTGTCTGCTTTTCTCTCTGCCCCTCACCTTGCTCATGCTCTCTTTTTCGCTCTCATCCTCAAATATATAAATAAAATCTTTAGAAAAAAAGAAAATAAAAGTATAATTAAAGCAAATATTTGAAATCTGAAATTATATACATACAAAAAATTAAATTTATTTAAAAACTGTAATAAATAAACTTAAATAAATAATAAATAAAATTATAAATAAATTTAATAAATAATACATAAATTTATGATATCTAAAAAATCCCTGAATAAAAATATTAGCAGAAGTTATGTTTGAAAATAGCAGTCGTAGTAATGTTATTGTTTCTAATGAGTCACTTTATTCAAAACTGTAAGAGTGTTACCCACCTTGTCCCATTCATTCTGGGTTTTGTCCTGTGACTTGCTTTGTCCAGTGGAATGTGCATGCACTCTGTCCCCGGGGAAGCTTTCAGTGCAGTTTCATGAGACTAGCACATCTCAAAATAAGGACTCCTCCAGCCTAGATCTTGGAATAAAACATAAATTACCCCCACAAACCCCCGTAATGTGACAGGGAAATGAAGATGTTATTTTAAGTTGCTAGAGTTTTAGAACTGTTTATTTCTTCAGCAAAGGCTAATTATTACAGAAACTTTGTTACACTTTTTAGAATACTGTGTTTTCAGAAATTTCTCAGTAAGCATTTAATGACTTTCAAAGTTTCAGATAAACACAGGTATCTCCACCTGAAAACTAACAATGGCCCTGGAGTAAAATGAAAATAGTTATTTCTACACAGGATGGAGGATCATGCCTGAGTATCATGGGAAATTATTACGACTTGTTCTGAGGATTAAAAAAGAATAATAATAAACCCTCAGCTCAGTAATGTTTTTTCACTCTTAAACTTAGTTTATTTTTTATTTTCTTATTGAAAGTGAGGGGAAAGCTGATGGGGACTGACAACCAGGAACAGCTAATGAAGATCCAGATACAGGAACAAATTATATCCTTCTACAGTGTGTCCTTTCCCTTCCTAGCTCATTCTTATTCTTTCCAATTAATGTTCCCCTTATTACCTCAGAATAATGGGAGTCAGCTCTGCCACCATTATGCTGGCAATGAGTGCAGTGGCTTTGCCTGTTGGCAGGGTTGACAGCAAAGGACCCCTAATATTTGAAGTGCAGAATGAGCCTTTAATAAATAGTAGCAAATAATACTCAAAATATTCATTAGAGACAGTATTTTTCTTGTTCCAGAAATGAGAATAAGAACCAGTGTGTAAACTCACTGCTGCCAATACCATATCTGAAATGGCATACAGGGTATTTTATCATAGAAGAAATAAAGAGATTTCCTTTAATGAGGGATTTCAACACTACACAGGGGAGAGAAATGTCGACCACAAGCTGTGTCTAGAGAGTGATCGGATTGCTAAGGCAGGTTGCACAAGCTATCTTGAAAGGGCAGATTTATGTTATCCAAAGCCTCAATGAGAACAACTTCATAAGTAAAATTTATCATGCCTCAGTGAATTAAATTTTTTTGATTTTGCAAGCAGCAATGTCATTTGAGATAGTTAATAATTGTTCAAGATTTGCTTTTGATCATGTGCTGTTCTATATACTTCTTCATGATTGCCCTCATGGCTCATTATATAAATCCTTCTAGATTAGTAACACCCATTACTCTCAACGCACTAAGAATATTCCTTTCAAATGATTGTTATCATTTTTAGTTGTATATCTGTAAAATAAATTATTTAATATTCATTTCATCTACTAAACTCACCACCATATTCTCAGTGGCCAGGATCTGGGAAGCACTGAATAAATATTTGTTGGTTAGTCAATTGGGTGATTGATTGCATGAGTTAGAATGTTAGATTACATGACTATAGAAGTTGTGCTTTTATGATTCCCATATTTCTGCAGACAAGGATTTCTCTGCAATTTAGAAGATCTGATGGATTTCCCCCTGCTCTCCCACAGTGAGAAATACATGTAAATAAAGTCAAAGCTCAGAGAAGTTACTTTTCTGCAGATCACACCATGGTTCTTAAGAGCGTCTGGACCTGGACTAGCCCCACACTGCTTGCTTAACACATGTTTTTGAGATAATTGAAAATATATGTATTGATCTCTGCCCCTGGTTCCTGGCACAGAGATCCTAAAACACTGGTAAATCCCTAACTATTTAGGAGCACTAGGCGCATCTTTGGTTCTATGAGGAAATTCTGGATGGGTTTCTGGATGGCTCCTGGATGGGGACTGGTCACCGGAAAGACCAAGCCATGAACAGAAGCTTGGAATTTTTAGCTACCCTCCCCCACATCCTCCAGAGAGGGAAGAGAGAGTGGAAGTGGAGTTCATAGTTGATTATACTTATGTAAGGAAGCCGCTATAAAATATCAATAGTATGGGGTTCAGAGAGCTTGCAAGTTATTGAACACCCCCCTAACTCCACAGAAACAGAAGCTCCTGCACTCAGGACCCACCCAGACCTTGCCCTATTTATCTCTTCATCTGAATGTTCATCCATATCCTTTACTATATCCTTTAATTTACAGGTACGTCTATGTGTTGCCCTCTGTTCTTTGAGCCATTGTAGCAAATTCAGGGAACCCAAGGAGGGGGTCGTTGGAACCTCTGATCTACAGCTGGTTGGTCAGAAGCACAGGTGATGACCAGGGCTTGGGGCTGGCATCTGAAATGGATGGTGAGGGTGAGGAGCAGTCTTGGGGCACTGAACCCTTAACCCCTGGAATGTGATGGTATGTCCAGGTGGATGGTGGTGTGGGGAAAACAGAACCCCATGTTTGGTGACCAGAAGTGTCAGAAGCCAAGTGTGTGTGAGTAGTAGAGGAGACGCACAGGAGACACATGGGTCGGAAACTGAGTCTTTCTAATCCAGTGACCATGGACAAGTCACTTAAACTCTCTGTGTCCCAGGTTTCTCATTTGTAAATTGGGGAATAATAAATGTTTGAGGATTTCAAGTCCACAGAAGAGTGTCTGATACATAGTAAGTGCTATGTAAGTGTGAATTATTAAATAATTGAAAATAATCTAGACTGATTCCTAACATCATGAGTCCAACTATCTATTTAAACATTTCCTTGGCATTTTTTGTGTGAGGTATGAATCTAGGCTTTGAGGATGCAAAACAATGTAGCCAGTCCTTGCTCTTGAAGAACATGCAGTCTGGGAAGGACAAATAAGCCAAAGAACAGATATCCCAGTGAAATCATGGCAAATGATACTGCTGAATTAAAATCACAAGTGCTCCTGGAGTATAAAAGGCAAAATACCCAACCCTGCTTGAGGTGAAATGAGGAATACTTAGCAGAGGAGTTGCCGCATCAATTGGGCCATGAAGGATGAGCGGGAGTTGGATAGATACAGCAGGTCCACATTCATGACACCCTCAGTTCTCTAAAAATAGAGTCTTATTTTTTTTTTTTTAAGAACCCAACAGAGACTTCCTGATCGTCAGGCAAGTAGGTCCCTACCCTAGTCCTATGAGGGTATATAAAAATTAATTTAAGCCAGTCCTGGTAACATCTGTCCTCTTCACCAGGAATTGGTTCAGTCTGTCAAATTAGATGTAAGGAAAGACTGGCTGGAGAAGCTGTCTTTCCTGAATTAAGCAGACAAAGCCTTATGATTAGAAGGCCACTGTTTGCTTTTCCCTTCCCTCATCTGCTGGTACACAGATGCTCTGCCTGGGGGAGATCAGCAGAGGTAAGAGCCACCATGCCTCAGAGGAGAGAACAGGGAGGTGGAAGGAAGCCAGTTTCCCTGACACTGTTGTTCGGTCATCACAGCAGCCCTGAACTTCTTACCTTTAGCCTTGTTAAGGGAGAATTAAAAACACCCCAATTTCTTTAAACCATAGGGATCATGTTTCCGCTTACTGAACAGCTGGAAGCATTCCCAGCTGATACAAAGAGGCAAAGCGGGGATGTATTTGAACAGAGCAGAGTCTGGGCAAGAGTCTGTTTTGCCTACAGATAGATCACAAGCTCAGGAAAGCAGGAGTGAGTGTGGATAATAGAAGGAAGAGAGAAGAGATGTAGGGCTAGACATGTAAGTCCCTAATGCTATAGCTTTGAATTTGGATTTGTATATTATAGATAATAGCAAGCAACAGAGCATTTTAGGCAGTTAAATGATGTGATTGATATTGCTTATATAGGAAAATAACCCAGTAGCTTGTGTACAGTGCTCTGGAAACCAGTTAGTCAATGGGAGTAGCAGTTTAAGAAAGAGGATAAATCGAAATAGCAATATGGGATGAAGAAGAAAGGACAGCCCCAAGAGGCGGGCCAGAGGATCCTATTTTGGCACCAGGAGGCTTCCATATTGTATTGTCTTGGTCCCTCGGAAGCTGAGAAATTAATGGAAGGAGTTGATGCATGGCCCCTGGAGTAGGATGCCTGAATCACAGCTCCTCTGCGTGGTACCTTTGTAGGCTTCCACATGACCCTCAACCTCGCAAAGCCAGTGTTCTCACCTGTAAAGTGTGCTCCATAATACAATTATTTTTATTTATTTAATACGGAGTTATATGCCACTCACCACATGCCAGGAAGTTTCTAAGTGCTTTACAAATATTGCAAAATTTAATCCTCATAACAAACATATAAGTACTACTAATATCTCTATTTGTAGTATTGGTCCCCTTATTGTGTCTGACACATAGAAAACCCTCAATAGGCACTTTCTTCAGCTGCTCCTTTTCTTTCTGTTGAAATTATTACAGTGGATTTTCTCTTTTTATTTCTTACTGTTTGCATGTGTACATAGTAAGTAGCAGTACAGAAATATCCCATTTCTTCTTCCCGCCCCCGTCCCTCTCTGAGAGGGAATGGTCAGGCTTATTACAATATTGATTATGTGCAGTAAATTTTACCCTTTAAATGATTGATGAGTTTTGATAAATGCTTGCCGACATGTTGCCATTACCAGTTCGGAATACTTTCGTCACCTATTTCTATCACCCAAAAAGCTTCCTCTAGGTCTTTTGCAAATCAACACTCCCCATCCCAGAGCCCCTAACAAACCATGGATCTGATTTCTCGCCCTCTTTTAGTTTGTCTTCTTCCCAAATGTGATATACATGGAATCATATAGACAGAACTAGTGTTCTGACTTTTTTTTTTCTCTTGGCAGGACACTCTTTAGCTGCTGTTGTATCTGAGTTCATCCTCAGTATGGCTGAGTATTGTTTAATGTATAAAGGTACAAGTCCTTTATCAAATAAATAATCTTCAAATATTTTCCCCCAGAACATGGCTTCTTTTACACTTTCCCAGAATATCTTTTGAAGAGCAATAGTTTTTAATTTGGTATTTTGTGTTTTTTGTATCTTAGTCTATAGCTCTAGGTAACAAAGATTTTTCTCCTATGTTGTCTTCCAGAAGATTTGTGGCTTTATGATATACATCCAGGATTGTGATCATATTTGAGCTGTATTTTGTATGTGGTAATAGACATGGGTTAAGTCATTAATTTGCCTATGGATATCATGTCATTTGTTCAATAAGACTACTCCTTACACCACACACAAAAATAGACTCAAAATGGATGAAGGATCTCAATGTACGAAAGGAATCCATCAAAATCCTTGAGGAGAACACGGGCAGCAACCTCTTCGACCTCTGCCGCAGCAACATCTTCCTAGGAACAACGCAAAAGGCAAGGGAAGCAAGGGAAAAAATGAACTACTGGGATTTCATCAAGATCAAAAGCTTTTGCACAGCAAAGGAAACAGTTAACAAAATCAAAAGACAACTGACAGAATGGGAGAAGATATTTGCAAACGACATATCAGATAAAGGACTAGTGTCCAGAATCTATAAAGAACTTAGCAAACTCAACACCCAAAGAACAAATAATCCAATCAAGAAATGGGCAGAAGACATGAACAGACATTTCTGCAAAGAAGACATCCAGATGGCGAACAGACACATGAAAAAGTGCTCCATATCACTTGGCATCAGGGAAATACAAATCAAAACCACAATGAGATATCACCTCACACCAGTCAGAATGGCTAAAATCAACAAATCAGGAAATGACAGATGCTGGCGAGGATGCGGAGAAAGGGGAACCCTCCTACACTGTTGGTGGGAATGCAAGCTGGTGCAGCCACTCTGGAAAACAGCATGGAAGTTCCTCAAAATGTTGAAAATAGAACTGCCCTATGACCCAGCAATTGCACTATTGGGTATTTACCCTAAAGATACAAATGTAGTGATCCAAAGGGGCACATGCACCCGAATGTTTATAGCAGCAATGTCCACAATAGCCAAACTATGGAAAGAACCTAGATGTCCATCAACAGATGAATGGATCAAGAAGATGTGGTATATATACACAATGGAATACTATGCAGCCATCAAAAGAAATGAAATCTTGCCATTTGCAACAACATGGATGGAACTAGAGCGTATCATGCTTAGCGAAATAAGTCAAGCAGAGAAAGACAACTATCATATGATCTCCCTGATATGAGGAAGTGGTGATACAACATGGAGGCTTAAGTGGGTAGAAGAAGAATAAATGAAACAAGATGGGATTGGGAGGGAGACAAACCATAAGTGACTCTTAATCTCACGAAACAAACTGAGGGTTGCCGGGGGGAGGGGGTTTGGGAGAAGGGGGTGGGATTATGGACATTGGGGAGGGTATGTGATTTGGTGAGTGCTGTGAAGTGTGTAAACCTGGTGATTCACAGACCTGTACCCCTGGGGATAAAAATATATGTTTATAAAAAAGAAAAAAAAAAAAGAAAAAAAAAAAGACTACTCTTTCTGCTACTGAATTACCTTGGTATCTTGTTGAAAGTCAATGTCTGTACATGTTTCAGTTTATTTCTGAATGCTATTTAGTTTCATAAAACTATGTTTTTCCATTCTGTCTTAATTACCCCACCTTATAGTAAGTTTTGAAGTTAGGTAGTGGGAGAGTCCTTGACTTTATCTTTTTCAAAAACTTTGGCTACTTTAGGTCTTTTGATTTTCCACGAAAACCTTAAAAGGAGCTTCTCAATTTCTTGAAAAGGAGCTTCTGGGATTTTGATTGAGATTGCAATGACATATAAAAATCTATAGGTCAGTTAAGGGAGGATTGGCAACAATTTTCAGTTATCTGACATGTGAAATGACATATTTCTCCAATATTTAGAATTTACTTAATTTCTTTCAGCAATGTTTGCCTTATTAATATTTTAGATCTTACACATATTTTGTTAAATATCTTCCTAAATATTTCCTAGTGTAATGCTATTATACATGGCATAGAGCTTTACATTTTAATTTCCAGTTACTTGTTGCTACTATATAGAAGAACAAGTGATTTTTTTTTAAAGATTTTATTTATTTATTTGACAGAGAACACAAGCAGGCAGAGAGGCGGGCAGAGAGAGAGAGAGAGAAGCAGGCTCCCTGCTGAACAGAGAGCCCAATGCGGGGCTCGATCCCAGGCCCCTGGGATCATGACTCGGGCCGAAGGCAGAGGCTTTAACCCGCTGAGCCACCCAGGCGCCCCAACAAGTGATTTTTTACAAAAGATTTTCTTTCTTTATTTGACAGAGAGATCAAGTAGGCAGAGAGGCAGGCAGAGAGAGAGGGGGAATCAGACAGGCTCCCTGCAGAGTAGAGCGCCCAATGTGGGGGCTCAATCCCAGGACCCTGAGACCATGACCTGAAGGCAGAGGCTTAACCCACTGAGCCCCCCAGATGCCCCTTCACATGTTTCTTGTATATATATATATTTTTAAAGATTTCATGTATTTATTTAGAAAGAGCACATGCACAAGCAGGGAAGGGAAGGGCAGAGGGAGAGAGCATCTCAAATAGACTCCAAGCTGAGCATGGAGCTCCATGTGGGACTCGATCTCACGACCCTGAGATCATGACTGGAGCTGAAATCAAGAGTTGGATGGTTAACCAAATGAGCCATTCAGGTGCCCTGTTTCTTTTATTTTAAATTATGATTCAGGCTAGCCTGGCCTTGATAGACTTTGACAGAACCTCTATAACCCTGGTGACCACGATCCCGGTAAGAACTTGGGGTTCCTCCCTCACAGTGTCTGCTGTGCTCAGCCTTGATTGAGTTGCTGGGTGACCAGACACTGCCCCAGTGCCTGGGAGGCACACCACCTGTCACAAAGAAATCACAGCACCCCACTGGACCAGAGCAGCTTCCCCAGGTTCAAGCCGACCTTTCCCCCACCTCTCACCATGCCTGCAAGGATTGGGGCCCAGCTTACACGAAGACTCAATCCCAATGACGAAGGTGCTCCCCAACTGCTTTGGCCCTCCTACCCCCTAAAATAATCTTGGAACACCATGGATACTCTCTCTACATTTTAAACTTGACATCTAAATGTGTTTAATGTAAGTTTAAATAATTGTATAGGATGACTTTTGTTTTTTTTTAAAGATTTTATTTATTTATTTGAGAGAGAGAGAGAATGAGAGGGGGAGAAGGTCAGGGGAAGAAGCAGACTCCCCATGGAGCTGGGAGCCCGATGTGGGACTCAATCCGGGGACTCCAGGATCATGACCTGAGCCAAGGGCAGTTGCTTAACCAACTGAGCCACCCAGGTGCCCTGAGGATGATTTTTAAAAATAAATAGGTTGTGGAACACCCAGTAGCTCAGCCAATAGACCACATTACTCGTAATCTTGGAGTCATGTGTTCAAGCCCCACGATGGCATGGAGCCTACTTAAAAAAATAAATAAAAATAAAAAGGTTGTACATTTAAAAAAAGATTTTATGTATTCATTTGAGAGACAGAGAAAGAGCACATGAGCAGGGGGGAGGGGCAGAGCAGAAGGAACAAGCTGACTCTAGGATGAGCAGGATACCCATGGGGGAGCTCTTTCCCAGGACCCTGGGATCGTGACCTGAGTCGAAGGCAGACACTTAAACGACTGAGCCACCCACGCTGATTTTTATAGTTATTTTCTATCATGTGAATTTGTTAAACTCACTAATTCTAGAGGTACTTTCGTAGATGCTTTAGATTATTTATATAGAGGATCATATCATGTACAAATAAAGACATAGGTTTCTCTATTTCCAATCTCTGTCTCTTATTTAATTTTTCTTGCTTTACTTCACTGACTAGGACCTCCAATACAATGTGAAGAGAACCAATGAGAGTGGATACCCTTGTCTTGTTCTTTATCTGAGAGAAAAAGCATTCAGACCTCCACCATCAAATCTGATGTTAGCTGTCAGTTTTCATGGATGGCTTTTATTAGCAGTAGAAGTTTCCTACTATTCCCAGTGTAGTGAGAATTTTTATGATGAATGGGTGTTGAATCTGTCAGATTATTTTTCTCTACTTATTGAGCTGAGCACATGGTTTTGCTTTTATAGTCTGTTAAAATGGTGAATTATATTGATTTGCAGATGTTGAAACCACCTCACATTCTTTGGATAAACTCTATTGTTCATGAAACACTCTTCTTTTATATGTAGCAAGATTTAGTCTGCTGGCATTCTGTTAAGCCTTTTTATCCTATCTGTGTTCTAGTTTCTGGAAGAGTTTACATAGAATATGCATTATTTCTTCCTTAAGCATTTTGGTAGGATTCACCAGTGAAGCCATCTGGGCCTGAAGTTTTCTTTATGGGAAGGTTTTTAACTACAAATTCAATTATCTTAATAGATATCGTGCTATTACAGATATCTGTATTTCTTGAGTGAGTTTTGGTAGTTTGTGACTTTCCAGGAATTTGCCCATTTCATGTAGGTAATCAAATTTATTGGCATAAAGTTGTTCATAATATTTACTTGCTACATTTTTAAAAAGATTTTATTTATTTATTTGACAAAGAGATCACAAGTAGGCAGAGAGGCAGGTGGGGGTGGTGGGAAGCAGGATCACCGCTGAGTAGAGAGCCTGATGCAGGGCTTGATCCCAGGACCCTGAGATCATGACCTGAGCCAAGGCAGAGGCTTAACCCACTGAACCACCCAGGCACCCCTACTTGCTACATTTTAATGTATTTAGAGTCTATAGTGATGGCCTTTTTCATTCCTAATGCTAATAATTTGTTACGATTCCTTTCCTTCTTATTTAGTCTGAGTAGACACATCAAATTAGTTGCTCTTTTTAAAACAACCAGCTTTTTATTTCATTGTTTTTTAAATTGCTTTGCTGCTTTTTATTTCATTGATTTTTGCTCTAACATGATTTTCTTCCTTCTTTGTGTTTATCCTCCCATTTTAGTTTTTAAGGTGAATGCTTAATCATTCACTTAAGAGCTTTTATCTTTAATTTTCTAATATAAACATTTGATGCCATGAATTTTCCTCTCGGCACTACTTTAAGTGAGCATCTCACAAATTTTGTAAGATCTGTTTCATTTTAATTCATTTCAGACTACTTTCTGATTACTTTTTAGTTTCTTCTTTGATCCATGAATTATTGGAGGTATATTTAATTCAAATATTTATGGATTTTTTCAGGTATCTTTCTGTTCTAGTTTAATTTCATTGGGGTCAGAAAACACTTTTTATGATTTCAATCATTTTAATTTACTGAAATTTGGTTCCTGATCCAAAATTTTGGTAAATGTCCTAGGAGTATTTTCAAAGAATACGTCTTCTTCTGTTGAAGGTTGAAGTGAAGATTGAATGACAGATATAGTTCACTGAGAGTAATGTTCAGATTTTCCATATATATGCTGATTGTTTTATTTTTTATTTTTTATTTTTTTTAAAGATTTTATTTATTTGTCAGAGACAGAGAGAGCGAGCGAGCACAGGCAGACAGAGAGGCAGGCAGAGGCAGAGGGAGAAGCAGGCTCTCTGCCGAGCAAGGAGCCCGATGTGGGACTCGATCCCAGGACCCTGGGATCATGACCTGAGCCGAAGGCAGCTGCTCAACCAACTGAGCCACCCAGGCGTCCCATATGCTGATTGTTTTAAACTTCTTTCTCTATCATTTGCTGAGAGAGCAGTTGTGACGTCTCTAAGCAAACTGTTGACTTATTTTCTTTTCACTGTCAGTTTTTACTTTATGCATTTTGAAGCTCTGTTACTAAGTATAAGCATATTAAGACTGTTTTATCTTCTTAGTGAATTGATGCATTGATAAAATTTAATGGCTCCTTTTTTCCCTGGCTGTATATATCCTGTATTCTGAGGTCTACTTTGTCTCATATGAATATGTTTACTCCATCTTTCTCTTGATTAGCTTTTCCATGCCACATATGTTTTTCATTTTTTTCTCCTTTAACACCTATATCTATATATCTAAATTGAATTTCCCTGCAGATGATATAATTGAAGCCTTGTATTTTGATTCTATTTGATAACCTTTGTCTTTAATCAAGATGTGTAGTACATCTAAATTGAGTGTAATGATGAATTTGATTGGATTTAAATCTGTCATCTTCCCAGTTTTCTATTTGTCTCATCTACTTTTGTTTCTTTTCCTCTTTGTTTCCTGCCTTCATTTGAACTAACAGAATATTTTTCCTCAATTCATCTTCACTATGGCACATTAGCTATCCTTTCTTTTTCTAGTGATTGTTCTAGGGCAGTGGTTCTTAAAGCAGGGCACTTTTTCCCTCAAGGTGAATGTCTAGGGACATTTTTGACTATCATGACTTGATGGAGTATAGCTGGCATCTAGTTGGTAGAGGTCAGGGATTTAGCTAACTACCCTACAATACCCGGGGCAGCCCCGACAACAAAGGATTATCAAATGAAAATGTCATGGTATGTCTGAGAGGCCCTCTGTGACTTCGTATTTCTCTTATTTCTCCCACACAATCTAACAACCCTTTCATGGCCTATGATCTCCTCTTGTACTTCATGAAGCAAAGAGAAGCTATCAGACACAAACCTACTCCTCTCTCATACACTAGAGCTGCACAACTCACAGCCAGTCTTCCCGGTGGATGTTTCCTCAAGTCCTCTCTCTCCAAAACTACTCAGGATCCCATTCACCCTCATCACCATCTCAAGGGCTTTGCCCCTTCAGCCGAACCCTCACACTCTTGCATCATCCATCAATTTCTGCCGAAAGGACCATTCTCATCATCATACTTAGATGCTCTAGTTTCCTTCTACAAGCAAACAAATGTCTGTTGATCCCACATCCCTCTCTATCAATTACCACATTTATTGCTCCCTCTCATAGCCAAATGTAGTTGAAGAGCTGCCCATATCTAGTCTCTCCTATCTCCACCCATTTCTTCACTTCCAGTTTCAGCTTCTATGTCTCTCAGAGGGGCTGTTCCCATCCCCCTGCCCAAAATATGTCTTCTTCTCTTAGTCTCTCTCTCTCAAACCACTGCTTAATTCTTTCTTTCCACTTACTACTATGCATTTTTTCTGTGTGTGTGTGTGCATGTGTATATGTGTGTGTGTTTATGATAGGCTGGTTGTTTGCCCCCCCCCACCAGAATATAAACATCATGCAGACAGGAACCATGTCCAACTTGCCTACTTCTGTATTATATTATCATCTGTGACTGGCATGGAGCCTGGCATGTAATAGAGGCTCAGAATATTCCATGATAATTGACTGACAATATGAGTGAATAAACAGATGGAACAGTGCCATTGAAAACAGGACGTTAGTTGTGATGTCTAAAATACACTCTTTGGGGACGCCTGGGTGGCTCAGTTGGTTGGGCAGCTGCCTTCGGCTCAGGTCATGATCCCAGCGTCCTGGGATCGAGTCCCACATCGGGCTCCTTGCTCAGCAGGGAGCCTGCTTCTCCCTCTGCCTCTGCCTGCCATTCTGTCTGCCTGTGCTCTCTCTCTCCCCCCCCTCTCTCTCTGATAAATAAATAAAATCTTTAAAAAAAAAAATAAATAAATAAAATAAAATAAAATACACTCTTTGGAATGCGGCATGGCTATTTTAAAAATTTCACTGTATTATTCATTGTTTTGAACTTGAAACTGCTGAAATGACAAAAGTTGTAGTAGTACCAGCTTATTCCCTTTCCATATTTTTTTATGGGTTATTTAATGGTGGAAAATATATATATATATATATTTTTCCACCATATATATATATATATATATATACATATATATATATATATTTCATTATTTTCCAAACAGAGCTACAAATCTTTCCTCAGTTTCTCATTTCCAATTTTAAAAAATCCAGAACTAAATGATTTACAGTGTTCCAGTCCTCTGTGAGGTACTTCCTCCCATTTTTTCCTCTTTTTTCCCTTAATCTTGGACCCTGTGTAAAGTTGCAGTCTACAAAGTGACAGGCAATAATTTTACAAAATATATGCTATTGTCGTTTCAAACTGGCTACAATTTAACTTTATTAAGATGCTCATTTATCAAGCTTCTGGCAGTTTTCAAGGAGCACTAATGTAAATTCAAATGAGCTTTAAAAAATGCTTTACAGAAAGCCCATTAAAACACCACATGCTTCTTTTTTTCTTTACTATATAAAGTTTGCCATTACTGGTGATAACCACCAGAGTATTTTTATATAAATCAAAACTCTCTCCCTTCTGGTCCAACCACTTTCTGGCCTCATGGTACAGTGGGGTCATAGAGCACCATTTATGACATCATCACACTTTATCGGGAAAGCACATGGGTTGATGTGAGCAAAGGTTAGTGTGTCCAGTTTTTCTCTTCTCTGTAACACAGTTCAGTGATGGCCTTTTCCTCTCTGGGACCTTATCAAAACTTTGATAGTGAAACCACCCTTAGAAATAAGGGTTTGTAATCAAAATTATGTAATGTTAAGCAGAAACAATTCAAAAGGAAAAGGAATGTTACAAAAAACTAAAGTCACCTCATCTTTCAGTGTCAGAAATATCAGGAAAGCAGGAATTCTCCCCCCACGCTTTCCACAGATCACTCCTTGGATTTCAGGTTGCAGCAGAAATGCCAAAGCAGGCAAAGGAAGGACACACAAATTCCTCTGAAAACATTCAACTGGTTAGCCATCTCGTAAGATTTCAACTAGTCTCAGCTTCATTTTCTGAAAAAAAAAAAAAAAATGTCTAAGAAATTGGGCTCTAGTTTTTTTTTTTTTTTTAACAACTTTGCTGATAACAGAGGCAAAATTGTGAAGTTGAAGGAGAAATTGTTGGAGCCAAAGACATCTCTCATTTTCATATTTCAATTCCTTTATTTGAAATGCTCATCCATTTCAAAAGGACTCAATTATCAGTTTCTTCTAGCACCATCATGTTTGAGCAGCGAAGGGGCAGTGCTACATTTTGATTAATGGTTTCCAAGAAGCTAAAGTCATCAATGGGCAGTGTTGCTCATTATTTTAGGAAAAAAGTGATCTTTGTTCTGATTTATTATATATATTTTAACTGGGCTTATCACATTGTTCCAGTGATTTTTGCCTTGGAGAAATATTTTGAGTTTTGAATGTCATAATAGCATATGGTGACTGATTAAAATATAATAACTTGTATGAAAGGGATGGTTCCTTATTTCCAATCCACTAAAGAACCTTAGAAAAATCTGAGAAATATTGCCACTAGAGCCTTTAGCTATGTAAGAATCCTTTAAGAGGAGATCTTTGAATTATTTTAAAAAGTATTTTAAAAAAGTAATTGCTGGTACCATCAAGGAGAAAGGTTTCCCTTGTAATCATTGTGGAAACCTCAAATATAACAATTGTAAAATATCTTTTTCCCCCTAGAACTTATTAATGTACCTAATAAGAATGTGACAAGTCACTCACTTTACTACACTTTGGAGTTGATCATTTTTAAACATGGTGAAAATGGTCAATAGAAGCCTTGAGGTCAAAGTGCCCTTTGGTGGCGGTCATTGTTCAATTACACAAGAATCAACAATTTCAAAAATATATTTAAAAGTCATTTACTTTACCACTATTAATTCAGTATTATAATTAAAATCTCTGATGTAGAAGAAAAGTAATTTTGTGTTCGTAACTAATGAGAACAAACGATTATATATGGGTTTCTAAACACTTGAATTCTGTCAACCTTAAGTTCACCCTCTACTACTGGTGTGAAGAACCCATATTAATAGAGTTAATATTAACTTACTTGCTCTGGAGTTCTTAAAGTCCCATGTCATTGAATAGGGAGACCACACAGTCTGGACACAAAGCCAGTATATTAGACCATTTGTAAATGCAGGCAACTTCTCAATGCAATAAGCCTGCTGTGACAGGGACAAAATAACATTGCTCCTTCCATCAGTTATTTTGTGGTGATTTATACTTTTAATTTGGATGTGAAGGTAACATCTAATCCTGCTAGTTTCCAGTGATCATCCAGAGTCATAAAGGCTTAAATACTGGCCATAATTCTTTGTTGAGATAATATTGCATTTAATCAGCACCCATTATGTATACTCTGTGTTCTAGATGGCATCCCAATATACATTATAGCCACTGGGCCTCAGAACAATAGTATTTTAATTGCAGCTTCCACAGGCACAATAACCTTAAAAGGGACATTTTAACTCACCTTTTTTATCCCTTATCAGTTTTCATGCTATCATTACTTCAAACTTGGAGGTCAACTCCAATTTGGTTATACGATAGCATTATCACAGACACCTTATTTTCTTATTTATTTTTTAAGTTTATTTATTTAATATCTATACTTAACGTGAGGCTCAGACTTAAAACCCTGAGATCAAGAGTCGTATGCTCTTCCAACTTAACCAGCCAGGCTCCCCAATATTACAGATTCTTTAAAAGAGATCTTTGCTCCACAAATAAGTGAAACCATATGATAATTGACTCTCTCTGCTTGACTTATTTCACTCAGCATAATCTCTTCCAGTCCCATCCATGTTGCTACAAAAGTTGGGTATTCATCCTTTCTGATGGAGGCATAATACTCCATAGTGTATATGGACCACATCTTCCTTATCCATTCATCCGTTGAAGGGCATCTTGGTTCTTTCCACAGTTTGGCGACCATGGCCATTGCTGCTATGAACATTGGGGTACAGATGGCCCTTCTTTTCACGGCATCTGTATCCTTGGGGTAAATACCCAGGCGTGCAATTGCAGGGTCATAGGGAAGCTCTATTTTTAATTTCTTGAGGAATCTCCACATTGTTCTCCAAAGAGGCTGCACCAACTTGCATTCCCACCAACAGTGTAAGAGGGTTCCCCTTTCTCCACATCCTCTCCAACACATGTTGTTTCCTATTTTGTTAATTTTGGCCATTCTAACTGGTGTAAGGTGGTATCTCAATGTGGTTTTAATTTGAATCTCCCTGAGGGTTTCACTTATTTGTGGAGCATAACAAATATCATGGAGGACAAGGGGTGTTAGAGAGGAGAAGGGAGTTGGGGTAAATTGGAAGGGGAGGTGAATCACGAGAGACTATGGACTCTGAAAAACAATCTGAGGGGTTTGAAGTGGCGGGGGGGTGGGAGGTTGGGGTACCAGGTGGTGGGTATTATAGAGGGCATGGATTGCATGGAGCACTGGGTGTCATGAAAAAATAATGAATACTGTTTTTCTGAAAATAAATAAATTGAAAAAAAAAAGAGATCTTTGCTTTCAAGTATCATTCGCTTCAGTTCTTAACTACAAAAGCTATTTGGAGTAAAGAAGGTAAATTTTTAAAGTGCCCAGTGCTGTTTTCTAACTTTTCCTCAACATTAAGAATATGATGAGAATTTCAAAGACTGTTGAAACAAGACTGTTAACACAACAAGACTGTTGTGTTAATTTCATAATTTGTCCACAAAGTTTTGATAATCCTTCTCTTTAAAAGTGGGTCGCCTCTCCTTCGGTGTAAGCTAAATATAATGGCTTGATTCTAATGTGGCAGAAGTGACCATGTATAAATTTCAAGACTAGGTCATAAGAGGAATTGTGACACCTTCCTAGCTCTTGCTTTTGGAAACACCATTTTGGGGGAAGACAGTTGCCTTGACAGGACACCCAAGCAGCTGTATGGTGAGAACCACAGAGTGAGGAACTGAGAGCTCCTGCCAACACCCATGTGGATGAGCCCCTTTTGGAAATGGGTCTTGTGGTAGCCTTTAGATCAGGGGTCAGCAAGCTACAGCGCATGGGCCAAGTCCCTCACATGCCCTGTTGTTATATGGCACTCTAACCTAGAATAGTGCTGGTTTTTTTTGTTGTTGTTGTTATTGTTGTTGTTTTTTAAGGTTTTATTTATTTATTTAGAGGGAAAGAAAGAGTGTGAGTGGAGGCAGGGGCAGAGGGAAAGGGAGAGAAGGAGAATCCTACGTGGGCCCCATGCCCAGTGCAGATGCAGGGCTTGATTTCATGACGCTGAGATCATGACCTGAGCCAAAATCAAGAGTTGGTTGCTTAACCCACTGAGCTACCCAGGCACCCCAAAACAGTTTTTACGTATTTTAAGGAGGGGGAGGAAAATGAGAAGGAAGACAGGAGGAAAACAAGGAGAGAAGAAAAAGGAGGAGGAAGAGGAAGAGGAGGAGAAGAACATAAGACAATGTGACAGAGACTGGTGGAGCTTAACATACTTGCTCTCTGCTGACCCCTACTTCAGGGGACTCCAGCTCTAAATATCACCCTGATTGCAACTTCAGGATAGACCCAGAGCCAGAACCGCACACCTAAGCTGCTCCTGAATTCCTGACTCTCATAACCGTATGAGATAGTAAATGTTTATGAGATAATAAACTGTGTTAAGCTGCTAGGTTTGGGGGTAATTCTGTACACACAACAGATAGCTAACACAACTAGTTACAATATGAACTCCATTTTACCTTAGTCATTTCCCCCACCAACATTCTATTTTGAAAAAGTTCAAACAATCTTGATTTAGCTTATTTCTTTCTCAAGATTAGATTCAGGTTAAACATTTTGTCAAAAACAGTATGTCAGTTACACCCTATTCCCAACTATCTTTCCTGCTTATCCGTTAGATTGGAGATTGAACATCTTTTGCATGAAAGTCTTATTTGAGGCTTTGTTCATCTCCACTATACAGAATTTTTCTTTGTGATTTTCTCTCATACAACAAACTATTTTCTGCATCACCCAGTCCTAAGTGTAAATAATGATTAATAATGATTGCACTCACACCTGTACTCCACAAGTTCAGGAATTGCATTTCTATTTTAGCCAATATTAGTTAGCACTGTCCTTGGGAAAGAGTAGATACTGACCAAATAGTTGTTAAATCAATACCTTTATGAATAAAGTCATTGATTTATAGCTATTTTATTCAGTTGTTTAAATTTATATATTAATTTTGCCTGGCATTCATTGGATACCTACTATGTGTTAGGCCTGTGTTGGGTATTTTAAAAAATAGGCATAATTCAATGAAATAGGCAATTTTCACTCATTATTTCATTCAATAGATTATTTTTATATATGTACAGTGTGTAATATTTTGCATTTGGAACTACTGGCTAGTTGGTGCAATTATGAATCTCAAATCTTTTGAGCAAAAAAAAAAATGAACCATAATGTCTTTATACATAATTTCTTATTTTAAAGAATATGAGGAGGGAACTGTATGTTATAAAATTGGTGAGAAACAATGATGTTCCAAAAATGTATGGTCTCAATCCACCAGCATATCTAGGTCCAAAAGGAGAGAGACACTAAGCCTTCTGCTCTTATTTCTACAGAATTTGGGGAATTTGAAACAGGTCTCTTTCTTTGATCTATGGAAAAACTAATTTGTTTAGTTTAGCAAAGGTATTTATGAATTTTGTGATAAAAGACTGAGCACAGATGGTCAGAAAAACAAGAGATGAACATGGAGAGTTTAATGGAAGGAATTGAAATTGCTAAGTTGGGAAGGGTTTGGTCCCAAATGTAGTCCAGAAGCAAATGCATCAATTCAGGGACACATTTACCAACTTAACACCTGCCTGTTGTGTGACTACATCACACCTGACCATACGGAGCATCCCCACTCGGTGGATTTGGCTGGGCTCTCTTTACATTGTTTCTTTTTCAGTGTGAAAATCTGTGCCCAGTGCGCAAAAGTTCTCTGGATATACCAACCATATCAATTACCAAGCAAAAACAAAGGACAAAGGAAACAAGACTGCAAGTGACCAAAGACCCAGATGCACTTCCTTTAAGGTGCTGTTTCCAATCAATATGGTAGAACTAAGAATGAGCATGAAGGTCTGTCATTTGGCCAAGATGGTGCCCCCAGATGACATTTCCTGATTTTATTCTTTCCCTTGGGCTCATGTAGACAGTCGGTCTGATAAGGCAAATCACACTAGATACTAGTTTTTCATATTTTTATACAAATTAACAAACATTCATTGAGGGGAAATTGTTCAAATTAAAAAAGTAACATGTTTGTACTAGGCACTATTTTACCATAGGAGTATGTCTGTATTTCCCTTTTAGCCTACACACACATACACAATTTATATACCATAGCCAGCTTTATATACCACAGCCAAGTTAGTGGAATGGCATACAACATAAAAATGGAAAGAAACTACCTGTAAGCCTATTAAATCTGAAATATAATGTTAAACCTCATGTTCCAAATCTTTTTTAGTATAACAAAAATAATAAACTCATCTCAGAAGACCTGAGTTTGGCCATTGGGTATAGTTAAAAAAAAAAAAAAAAAAGGTACATAACATCTAAAGTCAATGAGTTAAGGTCAAAGAGAATCTGAGATTATTCTTAGTTGACACCTTGGAAATTTTTTTACCCCACTATATAAACTAAGGTTAAGACGTATGGACTTTGCAGAATTCCTTACTGGATCTGGGTATTACTCACTCCTGATATGGAGTGGATTAAAAGGCTTAAACTAAATGAAGTGCCCTTTGGAAGATCAATTCATCTCTAGAACCACCAAGATAATGCTGTGAAAGAGTGGATACTAGTTTTTGTTGTTGTTGTTTTCTTTTCTTTTCTTTTTCTTTTTCTTTTCAACCCTATGGGTGGAACTCAAAATACAGTCTATATAATTTTAAAAAGGAAATCTTTGGCATTCTCAAGAGAGTAAACTCACTAAATTAATACATGCCATTTGAAATTTGTGTCTCCTTTTTAATAGATTACAATCCTAGAATCCTTTCAAAATTCTAGCCAAGGAGTAGATAGGCCTAGTGCATGGCATTTCCATTATGACAACTATCATATATTTTTCTCTTTTGGATAAATCTACTGAGAATGCTACAAGGTTATTTGCAGTTTTCTTCTTCTTCTTCTTTTTTAACCTTAGCCTTTGACTTAGATAATTGGCTAATTGTGTGCTATGATGGATGGTTTTACTACAGGTTCGTATCTGATTTCCTTACCACACCCATAGTGTAATTCTATTTCAGGAGTTTGGGAAGAATGACATCTTGAAACACAAAACAATAACTTCCTGTTGTCATTTAAAAGGTGATGTGTTCTGTCATCACTCATTGCCAACCTCCCTCATTTTTAAAACTTTTACCTCTTATTAAGGAAAAATTCAAATATATACACATAAATTGGATGGTATAATAAACTTCCACATATCCAACTCCAACAATCATCAACTTTCTTCATCTATATTCCTCAATATTTAGAATATATTTCTATATTCCCCACTGTTTCATCAGATTATTATTTCTTTAGAGTCCTTTTTTTCCACTATTCCTTTTAATTTATATCTTGACCACTTGATGTCACCTGTGGTGTGCTGGATGCATGCCTCCTACTATTAGAAATAGAAATATAAGCATTGTTATATAGACAGAGGACAAGGATTTGTTCTGATCTGCCTTCGTTAGACAACTGGTCTGGCAATGCAATTCCTGCTGAAGAGAAGAGCTGTAGGTAACAATTCTGAAAATAAAGTCATTATTTCTTGCCATTGACTGGTCTGTAGCCTGCCCAGTATTTCTCCCACTCTGGGAACTCAACCACTGTCTTTGCAGAACCTATTTCTTGTGGTTCTAGTGGGGGCAAATCTACCCTGCCCAGGAATAAACATGTGACCAGACTGTCGAGGGAGCTGCATTCCACCGTGATTGGAATTCATGAGTACATGATTATGTGGGCCCTGGGGCAGAGGCTCTTACACTGCCTTTGAGATTGTGAGCTATGAGGACTGTATGAACATTTGAAGTTAAAGGCATCTAGGAAGAGGGAAGGGGGAGCCTAAGAATGAAGCAGTATAGAAGAAAGAAAAATAGAAAGACCAAAGTAGACAGAGACAGATGGAGAGAGACTGAGGGAGACAAAGAAGAGAGAGCAACATCATTTGGACACTTGAATATCCAGCTGTGCCTGGGGCAGTCCTGCCTTTTTCAGATACATGAGACAATACATTTCCTTTATTGAGTAAGTGGTTTAAGCTGGTTTTCTGCCACTCAAAACAGAATCCTAATACAGTAGATATCTCCCCACATTTGCTAACCATCGGCCATAAATACTGCACCACAAATTCATTGAGCGTTCCGCTACCTGGCAGCATGTTTTTCGCCCACCCTCATGGGGGCAGGGACCCATGCTGAGCCTATGAAGAGCTGGGCTGGCCTGGAATCATGAATGTGAGAATAGCATGTCCAGAAATGAACTCTTGATCTTTCTCTGCAACCAGCTTTCTCCTCTGGCATTTTCTATCCCATAAATGGTGCCTTCATCCACCAGTTATGTAAAATAGAAACCGAAATTCCAAGCCTACCCCCATTCAGTCCTTCACATGCCAGCCCAGGCCATCTGTATGTGTTGTCCACTCTGTTTTCAGAGCACAGCTTTGCTCCATCCACTAATCTCCATACTTGCCCCCGCTACCCTCTCTGAGCTAGGTCAACTCTCCCCGGCACGGCTCTACCCAGATTGTCTGCTAAATACCAGATTCTGCCACTCTCTTCCTTAAAACCACCAATGGTTTTCCATCCCACCTGGAATGATTTTAGACCCCCTTAGAAGAGCCTGCAAAACCCCACATGATCTGGTCCCCAACCAGTCCAGTCCAGGCCCATGATCCATGATGCCTGGCTCACTCATCATTTCCGCAAAGGACCCTCTCTGAGACGGTCTAGGATACCCAACTTTTTGCCACTTCATCCCTGGGCAGACTATTGTCCTCTTTCCCCAGTTTTTATTGTACAAAATACCACTTATTGGGGCGCCTGAGTGGCTCAGTGGGTTAAAGCCTCTGCCTTCAGCTCAGGTCATGATCCCAGGGTCCTGGGATCGAGCCCCACATCGGGCTCTCTGCTCAGCAGGGAGCCTGCTTCCTCCTCTATCTCTCTTTTCCTGCCTCTCTGCCTACTTGTGATCTCTGTCTGTCAAATAAATAAAATCTTTAAAAAAAAAAAAAACCACATATTATTTTTTCAATTTATCATCTCCATAGAGAAGCTCTCCCTAACCTTTCAATCTAAAGTAGTTTCTTCTGTGTGACCCTGTAATTTACCTTTTTTCTTTTTTTCCTTAGAAACATCACAGTTTTTAATTTTGTTTATTTCTGTATTCACTTGTCTGTTTATTGTCTCTCCCTTTGGGCTGTAAACTCCATGATGGCACATGGTTCTCCATCCTCACCATTGTATCTTGAGGGCCTGGCATAGCTCTTGGTGCATAGTGGACACTTAATAAATCATTTAATAAATAAATCACAAAAAATAATCATTGTTTAGTGAATCTTTAACAAATAGTGACTGCAAAAGTAGTTTTCTAGGAAACTATATATTATAAAGCTATTAATTTATTTATTTTAAAGAATTTATTTATTAGAGAGCACATAAGCAGAGGGAGGGGCAGAGGGAGAGGGAGAAGCAGACTCCTGGCTGAGCAGGGAGCACAACGTGGGCTTGATCCCAGGACCCTGGGATCATGACCTGAGCCAAAGGCAGATGCTTAACGACTGAGCCACCCAGGCACCCCTATTATAAATATTTTAAAAATAAAATATATATCAAGTTTTAAAGATAAGCAAAATATTTATAATTTTGTTAAATATATAGAAATCAAAAATTTTTCATTATGAATTTCTATAATTAATATATTATTATTATCATCATTTATTATTATCTGTCCTATATGTCAGGTTTTACTGGAGACACGTAGCTGTCTCACTTTCCATTCACTGGTTATTAGTCATGCTATGGATCTATAGAAGTGACTTGTGTCCACATATGGGACTGAGGGAGAGTTTCTCATCTAGAAACCTGTGCCCCTAACCACTACACTTCATCACTTTATATCTTTCCACTTCTGCGCCAATAAATTTGCCATTTGGTGTCGAGGAAACCTTTGAAAGTTGCCAGTGTTCTTGTTGGTTTCCTGCAACTCGATCTAATATGGTGACCTCAAAAAGTTAAGGTTTTGCTAGATTGAAAGAGACCAAGAGAAAGTCATTCTTCCTCATGTCTATGATGTAGATGTTAAACATTTGGCTTGTACTTTACTAGGTTTGGGCTGAAATTTTATGGTCATTCAAGGAAGACGAGAGTAGTTCCCTGGCTTTCCTAGAAATCTCCACCTTATCTTACCTCCTTACTTGGCCATTAATCCCATCCCTTCTGTATTATTAAGGTTTTCTTATGAGATCTGCTTTTTAGATTAGGACATACAGAAACCCTGGGTTCTGGGGCATGAAACACTAGTAACATGTGTCTCCTGGCTGAGGCAGCCAAAAATGTGGGGCAAATTCATCTATTATCATAGAAGTAGTAAGTTTATAATCTGCAATTTAAGTGTTTATTATTAGCAGCAATAACAATAATAATGAAGTAATGGATCAGAATAGCTACTTGCCATCTTGAACAACAAAGGGATAGTGATACTTGGAAGGTGAAGTAGGAAAAAGTTGATGAGCAGAGAAAGGCTGTCGAAGGCAAACCAGATGTACGGTCACCTCGGGCACACAGGGAATCCCTGTTTTAGAAGGTCAGTGGAAGGCTTTCTGAGGAATCTGGAGCCCTGGAGGTGAGCCCTGGAGAAGGCCAAAGATGACCTCTTTCTCCTCAACCTTTTTGTGCAGATTTTCCTTTCTCAGCACAGGAGAGAATTCCCATCCTAGGCTACTATAACTAGGCAAATGTTGGAATTCAAATAGAAAAACTAAAATTTCTTCTCTGCCTGGATGAAAAGCCAAAATTGTTTTGGTAGCCTGATATATATTCCCTCCCAAACAATTCTCCAATTCTAAGAATTCTAAAGATTGAGAAGGTGAAGAATAATGGCAGGTAGGAAGCTACTTGCAGAGAGATCAACAACGATAGCTTAAGGATACACTAGCCATTGCTGGAACAACATATTAAGAAAGGCAGTCACAGGTGTGAAGACTTTTGACCTTTGAACGGTTACAAAACAGTATGACGTTGGCCTGGAACATTTCTTCATGGAGAGATAAAGAGCACTGTCAGCCTAGGTCAGGCATATTTGCTTAGCTATCTCTTTTCTATGTTCTGGGTTGGTTCTGCTTCACTGTGTGCATGGTAAGGCACCTGACCCATCCCACTGCTCTATCTGTTCCTGACAGGGAGCGAAAAAAGTCCTTTGCCTGCAACAGAAACCATCTTCCTGTCAGCTACAAGGTGAGCCCTACTGGCTGATGGGGGACTGACATTCACTATTAAGGCTGGTCCTGCTTTGTCTCTGTGTGAGGATGGTGTTCCTCCATCAGTGCCTGTGTGAGTGTGAGTTATGTCTTTCTTGGTGACTCTGACCGAGTGGGTTGACCTCCTGGGATTGTCGCTTCTCGTGGAAGGCAACAGCTTTCACTTGCTTGACACTGAAGGCATCTTTGCTGCCCTCGCCCCTATTCTCAGCTCAGCCTGAGTCCTAGAGCTCCAAGTCCGTAGCCAAGAGCCAAATCCCATTAGGTCTCAACTCAGTACTCTTTTTCACCAAAGCAGTCAGTCAAAAGCATTGTTTACCCCCAAATGTATTATTTACCCCATCTGAGACTTCCATCACAACAGGTTAAACACTAAAAGCAAAACAAAAATAGTTCAAAAGCTCTTGGATGTATGTGTAGCTCTGGGGACTAAGGCTTCATCCCTACCCTGTTAAATTTAGGCTAAAATACTGAATTCAGACTGCACCGTTTTATCTGATCACTGATCAGAATCTCCCCTCTTCTAGAACATCAAAGTATATCTCAACCTACTCTTGCACTCAGTTAAGTATTACAATGGGGAATGAGTTCCAAGTTCAGGTTCAGAGAAAATTGTACCAATATATCCAAACTTGTCTCTCACAGAATATGGTCTCATATTAGAGGGTTTTTTTTTAATTACCCTTTTTATAGTTGTCCATCCTAACTGATAAATAATGGTAGCTAATATTAACCGAGTATCTTCCACATACCTGGGGTAACATATATGTCACATATGTGTTTCACATATGACATTTCACATACGGAACACATATGTTTCACATACGACGTGATATGGATTTCATTCCATATATTCAAGTATGCAAGAAATAGTTCCTATCTTCATTTTAAATTAATCAATTAATTGAGCCATCCCTCTGGCTGGCAGGAAACTTAATGACAATCATTCTTGGGTTTTCTCCCCTGCCATCTAGAATTGTGATGCTATGCTGAAAGCATACGTAGAACCGGTGGGGGATGGGGGACCCTTGCTCCTCAGCCATGCGTTTTCACAGATTCCCACTGAAACACGCCTTCTTCCCACCCACATGGCTTCTCTGCTCCAGTGGTACTCAGTGGCTTCTAAGTTACTTTTGGGTCACAGGGGACCCCTGTGGAGCTTCCTGAGGCCTCAACAGCCTCTACCTACCATGTAGCCATTCCCCTTTGCGGTTTTGCTGCCTCAGTGGACACTGCCAGAAAGCAGCACGAACACCACTGGCTTCTAGAATCCACAGTCATCTCTGTTCCTCTCACATCCCAGGATATTGGTGTAGTAGACAGAGAGAAATCCTTCTTCAAGTTTTTCCAGATCCTTTCCTTTTGCACACACCTCTTTTTTCCTTTTCTTCCCTTTGGCAAAACCTGTAAGTCCTCCTATGAGCTTATGCTCTTGGAAAAATAAAGCCAGATGGAGTCTCTCAGGCTGCTTCTATTTCCCTTCTTCCCCAACACCTGCCCAGAGGAAGTTGAAGCCAGACACGTGTGGGAACTGACAGAAAGAATGAGGAAGATGAGGTCAGGAAACTTGCAAGGAGGAAAAGTTAGCCTCAAAATATCCAGCTGTATATCAAATAGGCACAGTAACCCAATGAGACATGTGTTACCATTTAAATTTTATAAATAGGAAAACTGAAATTCAGAGTGCTTACCTAGGTCACATGACCTACTATTAAATCCCAGGCTGAAAATTAACTCTAGGGCTAATCGACCCCGTATGTTCAATCTCACTTGCAACATTCTTTGTAAATAGGCTATATCATAGAATATAGACTATATTTATTTACAATTATCTAATTTATTTGGATTATTAGGCCTAATTAGGTTTTTTTTTAATTAGAGGAAAGAAACTCTCTCAACAGTGTTTGAAACTGACATACCGTTATATATATTAAATGCTTTTGCTTCTGAAAATATGTTCCTCGTGAACTTGACTAAGATTACATTAACTCTATCAGTACCAACCTGGGAACAAGTATTTTCAAGGAAGCTTGACAAGTTTTCATACTTAGAAGATTTGAACAAGAACAATCACTCAGTGGGGCATTGCTTGCCGAGGCTCTCCTGCCCGCTGGGCTTCTGGCTTTTAGGCATTTTGACAATATGTAGTCTTTAATTGGCCTCTTCGCAAATGTCTGCTCGTCACTTTTGGCATTAATTGCTAATTAATAAGAGCACGAAAATGTCAATGTGTCGGCATTTGCGCCAATATCTCGATGTTGAGGAATTAGGTAGAAACATAGCATTTAGATTTAGGATAGGAAAAGTGAGAAGAATGTAGCAGGTTTCAACATTCCTTCTTCAAACGTACCTGAAGTGTTGGAGAGTCAACCTTCCCAAGACCCCCTGCACCTTCCCTTCCCCAAGAGACTTAGGTAAGAAGGTTCTGCATAAGCAGGATGCTGTGTCACTCTTGTCACCCTCTGCATGGCACCCACCCATCACCCTAAGTGACTGGAGATTTGCTTGACCTGAAATCACTGTTAAACTTGGGATGCTTTAGGTACAAATACAAATACACACTCGATTGGTCCCATTACTGCGTTTTTGGTACTTAGGGTAAGATGTAAGTTTGTCCTTGGAAAGGAGGAGAAGCTTTCCCCTGGGCCATGAGCCTAAGCCACAGACCTAGCCCTGGTTTTCAGAAGGCAGAAGCTCTTCTGAAAGGAAGAGGACCTCCCAATTCCCACTTACTAGCAGAATGCCTATAAATATGTGCTTTGAGAATCTCGTGGGGAAGGCTGGCAGGTATTTTTCTGCACTGATGTCCACTAGATACCAGTATGTGACCATCATGGAGGGTTCTGAATGTAACAAATAGAGTTCCTTTTGCTACAACTCTTTCTCCCTCTGCTCAGAGCCTCTATTAAAGCAAGAAAAGGGGGGGGGGGGAGCTGTGAGTTAAAATGGAAGGAGGGAGGGGTGCCTGGGTGTCTTAGTCAATTAAGTGTCTGCCTTTGACTCAGGCCATGGGCTCATAGCTCTGGATCCCGAGTAGGGCTCCCTGTTCAGCCGGGAGTCTGCTTCTCCCTTTCCCTCTGCCTCCCCCCCCCCCCACTGCTCCTGCATTCTCTCTCTCAAATAAAATCTTTTAAAAAATAAAATAAAATAAATTTTTAAAATAAAATGAAAAGAGAGGGCCTAGCATTTTCTGAATATAGCAGATATTGTAAAAACATTGTTTTGAAATGGACTCTCTCCTCTCCTGCTTGTAAGCCCAGCCCACCTCCAGGTAACCAGTAACTGAAGACTTTGTTACTGTTGATAAAGCAGGGATGATTCTTTCAGTTCTCCACTTTACTTTTATAAAAAATAAATTTACTTTAGAATATTTTTACAGAAAAATTACGAAGGTAATAGACCTTTTCCTATACCCCTCACTCTATTTCCATGAATGTGAACATTTTACATTAACATGGTATGTTTGTCAAAACTGAGAAATCAATGTCAGTGCCTATTTTTAACTAAACTCTGAACTTTATATTTATTTCACTAGATTTCCCCACCGATATCCTCTTCTGTGCCGGGATCCAATTCAGGGTATCACACTGCATGGAATTTCCCCGTCTCCTTCACCTCCTCTGGTCTATGACAGATTCTCAGCTTCCTTGTTGTTCAGGACTTTGCCAGCTCTGAGGTGTGCTGCTTTGTATTTTGTCAAGTGTCTCTCAATTAGGGTTTGTGTGATGCATTTCCTTATGATTAGACCAGGGCATGGGTTTTATGGGAAGAATATCACAGAGGTTAAGATGCCCTTCTCATTCTGTCAGAAAGGTATCTGAGGTATTTGAAGGGGTAGTTGACAGCACAATATAACAAGGGGATCTTCACCTTAATAACTTGGTTAAGATAGTGGAAGGAAATGGGAAGGGAACATTTTTCCTTTTTCCCTTCTAGGTTCTTTGGCTGGCCTGATAATTAAATCAGCATACGATGGATGAACAGGAAACAAACTTTAACTTTGTCCACATGGGGTAACCCAAAAATATGGGACTTAAAGAAGTGCCCAAAGTAGGCAGCATTTACACATTTTAGACAAAGAAATAAATTTATGAAGAACTGACAAGACAAAGGGGTTTGAGCTTAGAGAGTAAAATGGTGAAAAAGTAGCAAGGTTTGTTTACACATCCTTCATGACCCTAAATTCCCTGTTTCTGGTGATAGGGATGTCTTCAGTGCCATAGGTGTGTTTCACATGGGGGATTTATTTCCTAATTTTAGGGGGACAAAGGAGGGCAGTGTGCTCTCCTTGTACCAGCTCTTTTTTACTAACTTAAATTCAAAATAAAAGTGGCATATTTTGGGGTGGCAGACTCTACTTCCCTTCAGTAGTATTCACCAGGTTTTATAACATGGAATCACTATCACTCCCTTTCCGTACTCTAGTCCTCTGAAGCAACTTACTAAGTCCAGTGCGTACAGAAGAAGGGGAGGGATTAAGCTCCCCCTTCCAGAGGAGGAAGGAGTATCTACATATATTATTTGGAATTCTTCTTTAAAGAGGGTTTGTCCCTTCCCTGCTACATATTATTCATTCAATCATTTTTTTGAAATCAGTATGAACTCATCTATATTTTACTTTGGATTATACATTAATTTTTATTGTGCCCAGGTTATTTCAGCTTTGGCCACTGACAGCTCTTTCATGTTGGCTCTGTGTCTGTTTTATATCCTCTTTTTCCTTATGTTTTGAGCCTTGCATTATTTTTGGGCACAGCTTGAGGATCAGCCTATATTTTCCCTATCCCACTCCTAGACTCAGTTATTTCTCCAAGCGGCCTGATTCCTCCATTGAAGAATGATATTTAGAAACCAAGCTCTGGGCACTGGGGGTGCTCATTGCCACTGTGCTTCATGCCTCTAAGGCCTCTGAGCTGACCGAGCTAGAACAGAAATATATTATACTGAGCCATGCATACCTACACTTTTACAATCATTTCTATAGCCACCTCTGTAAATATTAGGATAAACATGAGTTCTTTTTGATGTCTCTGATTCTACTCCAGTATTATAAGATTTATACTAATCTCTCCCCCTTGCTTATCTGCAACTTCTCTATGCAAAAGTGAGAAATGTAGCTCCCACCTTCCACAATCCACATACTTATTCATTCAACCCCAGTACACTTTGCTTTTTAAAGCAGAGAAAACCAGAATAACTCATAATATCAAAGATAGAGAATTCATATAGTGGTCTGTGTGATTCATGAAAAATAAGACTTTTAACCCTCCCCCCACACATAATGCATATAAATTCAACCTAAGTACTATTTTAAAAAAGTAGTTAAACTCTGTATTTGTAAAAATGCAAAGAATAATAATTTCTACTTCATAAAATTACTTGTGAGAATTTAAATGAGACAACACATTTAAAGATTTTAGTAAGTAGTAAGTTTAGGATAACTACTGGCTGTTACTATTACAAATAATAATTCAAACTGTTGAAATGGAATTCTTTATAAATTTATCTTATAAAAATATAATTTTCTCCTCTACATAAAATCCTGAGACCCTCGTTTAGAACAAACTGGAAATGGGTTTGGATACCAAGGTGGTAGGGAGGCCCAATTTGGCCCCAAAGTACTAAAAAATGATGCTGTGGGGAAGTCATGTTTAGCTGCCACACTGCCTTGGTTGGTTACCTAAAGAATAGAGGCCCGAGACTTAAGTGAAACCAAAAAAGTAACAAAAGTTCAGTGAGTAAAACTCAGGAGTAAAAGGAGCATTGGGAAATTAAGCCCAGCACTGAGGAAGACAGCCCAAGCACAGCTTACTAAAGATAAAAAGAGGAGTCTTGTTTTTCCAAAATAGATAGAGGGTACTGTCTCCCACTCACCAGTGTGCAAATGCAAAGAGCCAAAGATATAATAAAGATTAAAATACAAGCACAGAAGATGAAAAACAAGAGCAGATATGACAGAAAGCCACAACACCATCTTCTCTGTGAGTGAGGCTGCAAAGACCGCAGAGCCAGCAGAGTCTAATGATGTTACAGTGTCCAAAGGGCAGTGACCCTAGGAGTATGCTCCCCTGCCCACTGCCATAAGGGTCTTGCAACAGGTGGAGAACTGATACAAAATAAAAATCCTTTCTTTAGCTTTTAATCAGTTATATTATAGGCCTTTCTATGGATACTCATTTTTACACACAACTGAATCACTTCCAAGGAGCTTATTGGGTTATTAAAGATTGTATAAACTAAAAGTGGCACATTATGAAAGTTTGATCTGGCTGCCATGCAAAGCTGGGGAAGACTGAGAAATGCCCACTGCATGCCTGCACCCTCTCAGACATGTGGATTTGCCAATGAATCATTTTCTGAAAGGACCACTCATTCAGAGTGCACCAGCTAGGTTGGGTAAAGGGGAGCAGACTACGCCACCCCAAAATGGAACACTTGGCATGCGGATCATTTAGAGCTGAAGACAATCAAGACCCAGTAGAATCAGGGAAAGCTTTTTACCTCCCCAATAACTGCCTAAAAGAATTTGGAAAGGGGGCTTCCACCGGGGAGACAGCTATTAGCAGAGATAATATTTTCATCTGAGACACATGTCTACATGGCCTGGCAAACATGTATTCACCAAACATTTCCTCTTTTCACTTTCCTGTGAATTGCTTTCCACCTCTTTGAAGCCCCAGGCCCCCCTTCCTTTTCTTAGCTCAGGATGGTATATAAATCTCCATTGCTTTGGCTGCCTTTGAGTCTCATATCTTTATGGGGCTCCCACACATATGGAACTAAGTGAGTTTTTCTCCTGTTGGTCTGTCTTCTTATTATAGGAGGGTCTCAGCTGAGAACCTAGAAGGTTAGAGGTCAGCTTAAATTGGTCATGCTTGCATTTACAGCTATTCTTGCTTTTGAATTATAAAACACTCCCAGTTTCATTTCTTCACACAAGTTTAGCCAGAGATTATTTGGTTCATCCTATATTGATATGTAACTATAAATCATTCACACCATATCGTTAACAGAAATACCCAGTAGTTGCCAATATTCCTGCCATAACAAAACAGATGTGCCTGGAGCACGATACTTAACTGTTCCCACCTAGCTTTTTTTTTTTTTCCCCCTACATCAAAGGTAGAAATAGAGAAAGCAGGGAGTCTTTTACACTAAGTTACTGGGCCACAACAAAATAAATTAGGTGAGAGTGGGGAATCACCTTTCTGCTGTATAAATTGTAACTTGTTACCAGTGTATGTATGACAAGTTGGTCATGCAGCATTGTGATTCTTCCCAACCATTTATTTATTATCAAATAAATGGTTTCTTTCAAATGAAAGAAACTTATTTAAGTAATGTGAACGTAGAAAAACTCTAACCAGGTGGTCCCAAGAACGCTTTGGGGATAGTCACAGTAACCAAGCTTGGAGCACCTTGATTGCATCTGTCTCATTCTGGCTGATGAAGATTTTTGCCAGGAAGCAATAAGCTTTTCCCTAGTATTTAACACCACTGATTGCTGAGGAGTAGTTTCAAACCTCACCATCATCCTGGTTAATTTTTCGTTTAGAGAGAAAACTGAAAGTTTAAACATGGCATCCATCTGGCTTCTATCCATTCTTGGGAGTTTGTATCTTTTCTCCTCAATATGATGTCTTAAGTGAAAAATTGTAATTGCCTTAATATACATCTCATTCTCCAATTTGGATTTTGCAGAACCTAGTGAATTTGAGCAAATTCTCATTTGACGATAATTTCTGAATTCCTCCACTGAAATATTTCAGTTGTGACTCATAGAAATATGTTAAAACATTGTCTTAGCTCAGATTCTCCCCAAAGCTGAGCCTGAGATAAGAATTCAGTTGTAGGTGGCTTGGGAGTGGAATCCAGGAATGAGAAAGCGGAGACAGTGAGATGGGGAAAGAGGAAGCGCTACGAAAAAGACTAGCTATGTGCTAAGACCAGACTGGAACCTGGAACCTCTAAGAACTGCCAGTCCAAAGAATGGGGAGTGGGGCTTGACTCACCGCAAGCTCCTGCCCCATGGGCTGAGGGTTGCTCCAAGAGATGTTTACGCACTTCTACTGCCAGATGAGAGAACTCCCACAGCTTTAGGAAGATGTGGAGGCACAAAGTGACAGACCAAGAGTAGGCTGGACGTGGCTGCTGTCCTTTGAGTCTGTGGACCCACTGAATTGCCCTCCCCCAACAGCCAAAATTAGAGGGAGACTAAGGGTATATGTTGGGGCACAAGACCATCTGCTACAGATGCACCATCTGGTGCATCTAGTCCCATCACGTGGAGCCAGAATTGGTCTACTTTAGCTGTTACTCTTACCTCTTTTAGGATGGATTGTTTCATTCTCTCATCATAATAATAAGCTAGAGACTGATACCTCAAAAGATAAGGAGAGTATCATGTGATATTAAGTGTCTTCATGCTTTTAAAATTATATACCGTATCAATTAAAAAAAAGTTGAGAAGTTAATCCAAATATATGCATGTTATTATTTATACATCACATACATGTACTGTCACACTAATAAACTGTATAAATAGTACATAGGTGGGTATAATAGTATACATATATGTGTATAAATAATATACATAAACTAATATTAATAAAATTTGAATAAATAGCAATTTAGGGACACCTGGGTGGCTTGGTGGGTTAAGTGACCCACTGTTGGTTTCAGCTCAGGTCATGATCTCATGGGTCCTAGGATCGATCAAGGCCCATATCAGGCTCTGTGCTCAGTGGGGAATCTGCTTGAAGATTCTCTCCCTCTGCTCTTACCCCTACTCACTCTCTCTCACTCACTCTTGCTCTCTGTCTCTCTCCAAAATGAAGAGATAAATCTCTTAAAAATATATAAATAGAAATTTGAACAATTTTTTCTTACCCTCAATATATCATCTGACATATCTTGTTTTGGAGACTAGAGATTTTGATGTTTATATATATACATCTTTTTTTTCATAACTCAAGTCAGTCTGAAATAAGGAAATTAAGGTTGCACTGTTTAACTCCTGATTAAATGTGTGTCTGGTTTCTGAAAGCCACCAATAAATTTCATTTTACATGAAACTCCTTAATGTTAAAAACTCCATGAATATATCCTAATTCCTTTATTTCCTGGTAATGATATGCTATGAAAGGAAGTATATTCTTCTGTTTATTAGATTTACCGTCTACCCTGAAGCCAACGGCATGACTCTCTAATCATGTTTGGAAAGACATTCTCTTCTTAATTTATGAATGAAACGAAAGTATACTAATTATATCCCTGCAATGTTGCCAATGTATGCAAGTAATTAAATAATCGGTTCAGGTCTCAGAAGGAAGTTTTAGCAATTCCAGACACATACTAGAAATAGTCTCTAATATTCAAGCTTACAAGAGGTGAATTTTCATGTTTTTTGAAGAACAAACATGTGAGCGATGAAACATGAATTGTCCGCTTTACATAAACACCTCTTGTTTTACCCAGCCATAAAAATTGCAATTGAGCTATTTTTGTGGAGGTCAACTCAGAAACACAGACTTACCTGATGGAGAGTTGATGGGAAGCAAATTTGGACCCTGTTCACCATTTTATAACCAGCTTCTAGGGAGACCTGTTTCCTACCCCATCCCTAATCTCAAAATCAGTATGTTTTTCTTTCTTGCTCATACTGGGTTTTTTGGACTGCTTTGTCCTTGTCTCTTTTGTTTAAACAATTTTTTTTTTTCTTAATCTGCTGGTATGTAGCACTGGCCTCAGCATGATGCCACGGCATCTCATTTTCTCTTAAAGATTCTTTAGGAAATAAGCAAGGGCTCATATTTATCTTTTGGTATCTTCAGCTCCTCTTGATTATGAAAGATAATTAATGGTTACTCAATCTATTCTAAAATTGGCCTAAACTTATTCACAGGGCTTACTTCACTTTGTTTTCAAACTAGGAGTCTATGTTAACAGATGGCAGGATTTTCCAACATTTAGATTCCAGTATTGAGAGAATTCACAAAAGTATGAGCTTCAGTTATGAAATTATATTTAAGTCAATGATAAAGCAATATTTATACTGATTAAAAGCAAATGTTCCATGTGGTTATGCAAAAGAATTGAATCAGGAGAAGGAGGAAGGAAGAAGATCCTGAAGAGCGGACAGGGGGTGGAGGTCTTCGAGGTGATTATTAAAGTATCTTTTTCATTTTTTATCACTGTTTTCCCACCCACCACAAAGAATGGCACTATGATTATTGCTTTTGTTGTCATTCTTCTGGAGGAGAGGTATTAGTGGGAAGGGCAGGCCCAGGGAGAGAAGGATAGGACCACAAGTCCACCTGCATGAGGGAGGGAGGCTGCTCCCCGACACACAAGGGCCCGTAACAGACAAGCCACATCTATTGCTTTGGCCCTGAGGATGCTGCAAAACCCCAGGGAGTTACCTCAGTGATGAATAGTAGTATGGTTAAAAGCCTGCAGGCTTTAGCTGGAATGCCTGGATTTGAATGCCAGTTCCGTCTCTTACAGCTCCAGGATTTTAAGCAAGCTATCAAACCTCTCCATGTCTGTTTCCTGTAAAATGGAGATGATATAAGGGCTTATTCTGTAAGGATGTTATGAGGATTAAATTACTTACACATTTGCAAATGCTTTCAAGAGTGTCTGGTATTTTAAAAAATCATATGTGTTTTGTTAAATTAAAAAGTATAGTAAGTGAAATATGACTCCTCTCCTTAAAACCTTCTGATTCTTCTCATCTCAGTCAGAGTAAAACTCCCAAGTCCTTCCAGTGGTCTGTCCTATGAGATCTGTCCCCTATTCCTGCCTCTCTTCACTCAGTCTCTTCTAGACTCCAGTAGTTTGCATTTCTAAGCCTTTTGCATTATGTGAGGCCACACAGCTACTTGTGGCCACAGCATGTGGCCTACCATGATACACTTCGAGGCCTGGCTGACAGTCTCCAACCATCCTGGTGCGCTGTCCCAGTTTTCATTCCAGAAGTCCCATATCCTGGGAAACCTGGCAAATGGGAAACAGTTAGTCACCCTAACCCTGGCCTATAAAATCAAAACAGAACAAAAAAAGGCAAAAACAAAAACAACAAAAACCCTCTTGTAACTCTTCATACTCTCTTCTACCATCTGCTGGATATCAATGTCCAGAGTGACCTTGAAAGTTACATGTTAAAGATGACAGAGCCACCATCAGTCTGGGCTTCTGAGTGAAGCAATTACTGCCTCTGCTTCCCACTGGACTTCATGTGGGCAAAAATAAATTCTATTCCATTAAGACTAATGAAACCATTAAAATTTCATTGCATTAGCTTAACCAATAAACTGATTACCATGCTGGTCATTCTGGCCTCCTTCCTGTTCTCTGGACAAAATAAGCATGTATCGACTGTTCATTCTGCTCGGGAGGCTCCTTTCCAGACCTCTGCACAGCCAAGTCCCTCACCTCCAACCACCGTTTGCTTAACTCTTGTTGTATACAGTACGTACTTGACCAGTTCATTCAAAAAAATCACCCTGAGGTTACTGCCTGTGCTCTCCTCTAGGATTTTGATGAATTCCTGTCTCACATTGAGGTCTTTCATCCATTTAGAGTTTATCTTTATGTATCGTGTAAGAAAATGGTCCAGTTTCATTCTTCTATATATAGCTGTCCAATTTTCTTAACACCATTTATTGAAGAGACTGTCTTTTTCCATTGGAAACTTTTTCCTGCTTTGTTAAAGATTAGTTGACCATAGAGCTAAAGGTCCATTTCTGGGTTCTCTCCTCTGTTCCATTGATCTATGTGTCTGTTTTTGTGCCAGTACCGTACTGTCTTGGTGATCACAGCTTTGTAATAGAGCTTGAAATTAGGCAACTCTGTTTTTCTTTTTCAACATTTCCTTGGCAATGGGGGGTCTTTTCTGGTTTCATACAAATTTTAGGATAAGGAATAGCATGAAAGACATTAGGAGAAGGAAGGGAAAAATGAAGGGAGAGGGGAATCAGAGCGGGAGATGAACCATGAGAGACCACAGACTCTGGAAAACAAACTGAGGGTTTTAGAGGGCGGGGAGATGGGGAATGGGTGAGCCCCATGATGCGTATTGAGGAGGGCATGGGTTGCATGGAGCACTGGGTGTTATACACAAACAATGAATCATGGAACACTATATAAAAAACTAATGTATGGTGACTAACATGACATAATAAAATAAAAAATATATATTACCCTGATCTCTTCCTCCTCCCCCACTTTCTCCTTCCATCTACTTTCTTCTCTTCCCCCTCCTCCCCTTTTTTCTTGTCCTCTTCTGCTTCTTCCCCTTTTAACACAGTATCATCACTCTCTAATTTACACAATAGTCTCTCCTTGTCTATGGGGGGATATGTTCCAAGACCTTCAGTTCCTGAAACCGTGGATAGTGCTGATTCCTATATAAACTGTTTTTTCCTATGCATACATACCTATGATAAAGTATAATTTATGAATTGGGCACAGTAAGAGATGAGCAACAATAACTAATAATAAATTAAAACAATTATAACAGCATACTATAATAAAATTTGGGGGAAGGTAGTCTCTCCCTCTCTGTGAAAGTATCTATTATACTGAATTCACCCTTCTTACAAGGATGTGAGATGATTAAATGACTACATGATCAGATGAAGTGGGGTGAATTACTGGGACATGGTGATGTAGTGTTGGGCTACTATGTTTGAGTATATGTCAAAAAGAGGATCATTTGCCTCCAGATTTCGCATGACCACAAGTAACTGAAACCACTGACTACAATAATCCAAAACCACACACAAGGGGTGACTACTGTACTATATTGTTTACTCTCCTTTCTTATGCTTATTGTTTATTATCTATCTTGCTTTCCCCCTCAGAATAGAATCTTCGTAAGGGTTGAGAACTTTATTCAGATCACTGTTTATCTCAAGAGTCTAGAACACTGCCTGATATATAATCAGTGCTCAATAAACCATTGTTCAATGAATGAATGATTTCAATTTATTTCATTTCAAAGTTTACCAAGTTGACAAAAATAAAACCAAACCTTCAAATGACTCCCTCCTCCAAGAAGTAGCACATATCACAGAGTTTCAAAATGACAATTCCTTCCAACCATTTTCAATATATTATTATAGGTTTTAGAAATTACACACAGAATAATCCTGCTATTTATTATTTCACAATACCTTTTGTTCCTGGTGTGCATCCAAATTTCTCCCAAACAGAGAATTTAAATAGACTATGTCTGAAATCAGATATTTAAGTCTATCAGTATTTTGGCTTTTGTAGTCACTTTAATTACTAGTTAGACTCTGCTCTGCCTCAAATCATGTTCCCTATCTTTTCAATGCTGTAGCAATAGCTTACTATTGACACTTCATCTCTTTCTGCATCAAATAATGAATATTTGCATATCTCAGTAATTCTGGGTGTTTCAAAGAATGTTCAAGATGTACCCAATATCTACCCATACAAACTGTAAACTCTGTTGCAAACTGGAGGCTCTGCATCTTTGAGCAGAGTCAAGGGACAAAGAGTCAGTTGGCGCTCCTATTGATTCATTATCTAAAAATAAAGAACATATTTGTTATATTGAGTTTCTTAGGGAAGGTATTATGTACCCGTCTTTTATGGCAATAGTTATAATACAGAGATGCAGGTCACAGTTTGTATCTTCTTTTCAGTATACAGGACACAGTGTATCACCTGTCCTATGGGCACTCTTTTGGGTCCAAGTTTCCAGCTAATTGAGAGTTGGATTTGGCAGGTATAGCATCCCTGAGTGATTGCTTTTAGAGTGCATGGAGCTTTTGCATTCAAGGGAATGTTACCATGGAGAAAGTCCTCCATCCACTGATATGATCGGTATGATTCTGGAAAAGATTAAATAGGCCACCACTGTGTAATTCCACTGTTTATTTATATACCTCTGAGAATGGTTTCAGAACGGCTGTTATCCCTGAAGGGTGCATATTCAGAGAAGCTGCCTAATGAGAGGTAAGTTTGAGTAACTAACTATTTACAGAGATCTAATCCAGAATCTTCCAGAATTAATTTTTTATGATTTATTTTGAATTTATCTGCCTATGAACATTTTCAGTCAACCCTCAAATAGACTATGCATCAGAACTGGGCTAGGTCCTCCATGGCCTCAAGGAGCTTAGAGGCCAGTGGCAAGGATGGGATGAGTGAACAGAATGTAATTCAGTGCTTTCCTATGGTATGAAAGAGGGAAAAGGGAAGCACTGAGTACCTAGCCTGGATTGTTTGCCTCTGTTGATTAGTAGATGGCAGGTAGTGGAGGTGACATAAGTCTGGTGTGATAAGGCAACAGCAAACAGATCACTCTGGGGAGTGGTTGCTGGGGAGGGAATGAAAGATGTGTGGCTACGGGGCCTGAATAGGACTTGAAAATAGGATTCTATAACTTACTCTAAAAGGAGTCTGAACTCTACTTAAGTATACAGAAAACCCTGGAAGAGTTGTTGTAAGTTGTAAGAGGAGGAGCACTTCCTAATGTATCCTTTAGAAAGTTCACTCTTCTGTAAAGAGGTAGAGGAATTTGGAATGGCTAGAACAAACAAAACAGAGTAGGATGCCAAGGGACCTATTTTGACAGGGCTTACTTGAAGAGGCTCAATGATGGTGGTGACCTAAAAAGTGAAGTGGTGGCCAGGACAATGGAGGAAAATTAGAACCCAAGCCGAATGTGTAGATTGGTGGTGCCATTCAACAAGACTTGAGACACTGGGAGAACTCATTAAAACAGTTTGGGAGACTCAAAAATTGGAATTATTGGTAGGACAACTGAGGAGACACCTACCCTCCGTGTGTCAGCTTCACCTTCCTTAATCTTGTTAAAAGTCCAATTAGGAGGGAAAATAATGATTTCTCTTTTTCACAGGCTTTCAAATTTTCAAGCAACCCAGAAGCAAAAATGATGTTTTACATCATTATACACATGTACACAGAAATGGCAACAAATATCTACAAACAGCAATTACCCTCATCACATTCCGAGTGCTCTGATGTTTTCTGGCCTGCTACCATTTTTACTGTCTCTTCCAGCAGGGTACACGTCATGGTCATGGACACAGAAATTCAACTTTAGGGGCATGTGGCGGCTCAGTAGATTGAGCATTTGAGCGTCTACCTCTTGGTTTTGGCTCAGGTCATGATCTTGGGGTCCTGGGATCAAGCCCTGTGTCAGGCTACATGCCCAATGGAGACTCTCCTTGGGGTTCTCTCCTTCTGCTCCTCCCCCCAATCAGGCTTACACATGCTCTTCTCTCTCTCAAATAATAAGTAAAATCTTAAATAAAAAAGTTAACTTGAATAACAAGGAATGCTCTGAGTACATTTTCTTCCTTTGAACTCAAGACCTTACACAGGAAAATAAACTGGAGAAAGACCTGGACTTTGAAATCATACCAAGTCCTGACCTAGAGTCACAATCTACTAACTATGCTGCCTAAGGCAGTATCTACCCCTCGGAGATATATGGTGATGCTACCAGCTGTCATTTACTAGGTATTTTCTCCATACCAGGCATCGTACAAATCTACACACACACACACTACCACCGCCACCAAAAGCCCAAACCAAACCAAAACAAAAAAACACTAAAGCGAGGGTAAAAAAGCTATAATACCAAATTAGAGGATTGTTGTCCTTTAGAGGATTGTTGAACCCTAGTGTAGGATCTGGAATATAGTAGTTCATAAATGAGTGAATAAAATATATATTATATGCATATTAATATATATATATATATATATAATGTAAATCACTTATTAAAACTCTTATTAGGTGCCTGGGTGGCTCAGTCAGTTGAGTGTAGGACTCTTTTGACTCTTTTTTATTTTTTAATTTCCAGGCAGATCATTAATTTCTCCAAGAAAGTAACTGAATCTTTCCTTTTACAAAATATGTATCATTATAGGTGCTTTTAACAGGTAAATTTGAAATTATGAAACCTTTACTCAATTCTTTAAAATGAGCAAAAATGAAGTGCAAAAAAAGATGGTAAGACCTCCATCCATCACCATTTGTATTTAAAAGCACTCAGATACTTTTTAGTGAAGAGAATGTTTTTCTCCAAATCCAAATATAATCATAGACATGCAGTGGCTATAGTTTATTTCTCACCAGGCCCATGCTCATGAATTCTTTTACCCAGTCTCATAGCTTGACCACAGTGATATAGATTGTCCTTCCAGACACAAGTACAAAACCAAAACACAAAAGATGCATCATGACAAGATAATCTCAAAAAACAGGGGGTCTGCTTACACACAATCAGCTGACAAATATTAAAAGGTTTCACAATCAAAATGGCTATTTCCCCCAAAACCAAAACAGAGTAAAGCACAAGTCTTTGGCTCTCCTTTAAAGAAAACAGCAGGTTACCATTCTTAACCAGACCTTTGTTTGCCTACTAGTAGGGCAAATATCACATATCGGCTCTGATTGTGATCTCAGGGTCATGAAATCCAGCCTCTGGTTGGCTCCTCACTCAACCAAGAGTCTACTTGAGATTCTCCCTCTCCCTCTTCCTCTGCCCCTTCCCACCTAGCTCTCTCTCCCAAATAAATAAATAAATCTTTCTAAAAACCCTTATTAAACAGAAACTGTTATTACATTGTTTCAGACATTAAAAGAATACACCCACCCACACAGATACATGATTTTTTTTTTTTTTTTTTTTTTTTTTAACAAAACAGACCATCTATATTCCCCACTTGGGTGGCAGAGAGGAGATACCTCCAGGTCAGTCCAAAAGCAGAGATACTGGGGAAAACAGATGGCACAGGGACTTAGCACTTGTTCTCACCCAGCCCAGCATAGGGTTTTAGACAGCCACGCCAGACCCTGGAGGTGAAGTCGGGATGTCCTCATCCCCTTCCCCTTCATCTGCAGCCCAGTGCTCTTCTCTCTCCTCCTCACAGGAGCTGCTCAGCTCTTCCTTTTCCTCCTCCTCCGCATCACCTGCTGGCCCCAGCCTGCCTGAAAACCCACCCGCTGTGTGGTCTGCAGGTGCAATTCCCAGGTGCCTTTCTGTTCACCATAGCTGGGGGGATGAATGAAAGAACACGAGAAACCGTAAACTCACGTGCTCAGCAATCAGCTGAAGAAAGAAAATCTTAGCAATATCCTTGAAGTGCCCTTTGTGCTCCTCCCCATCTCATTGTCCCTCTTTCTCTTCAGAAGTAATCACCATCCTTAATTTTATGTTTATTTTGCCCTTACTTTCCTGCATTGTATTCCCACATTTAAATGAATCTTTAAAAATATATTGCTTCCCTTTGCATGATTTTGAGGCTACATATGTGAATCTCTCTGTATAGCTCTTCTGTGACTTGGTTTCCTTCTCCCTGGTGAGGTTGTGATACTCATCCCAGACAATGTGTATAACAAGAGCTCATCCGCATTTACTGTCTCATACCCCACAATTTATTTACACATTCTCCATGTGTGAATTCTCATACATGTGTGAGTTATTCCCACTTTGTTTTTATATTACAAACAATATTCCTAGGACCAATCTTGCGCACATTTCCTGGTACACATATGTATGAGTTTCTAGTGTTTACCAAATCAAATAGAGGACAGCCAATGAAGTTTGAATTTTAGAGAAACAAGTAAATTTTTTAGCTTAAGTATGTCTCCATGCAAAATTGGGACATATTAATTCTAAAATGTATTGGTTGTGTCTCTGGAATTAAATTTAACTAAATGCCCTGCTTTTTTGTTTGCTAAACCTAGTAACTGTATGAGTTTCTTATGCCTAGGAGTGGAATTGCTAGGCTACAGGGAATGTACAACTTCAACCACTGGGGTGCTGTCAAATGTTTCCTAAAGTCGGTGAAACAATTTGTCACACATGCCACTATCAGGGTTTGAGTTCTCATTGCTTTATATCCTCATTGCTATGGAGATAATCACATCCCCAAAACTCATATAATGAATCCCTAACTCCTGACATAACTATTTGCAGAAAGCTCCTTTAAGAAAGTAACTAAGGTTAAATTAAATAGTAAGGGTGGGGCCCTAATCCAATATGACTGCTGTCCTTATTTGAAGAGGAAGACATGTCAGAGCTCTCTCTATATATATACAAAAGAAAAGCCATGTGAGGACACAGTGAGAAGTTGGCTGTCTGCAAGCCAGGAAGAGATGACAAGTTGTACTTTAATTTTCATTTAGTTCAAAATATTTTTCAATTTCCCTTGAGATTTCTTTTTGGACCCTTATGTTATCTAGAAGTGTGCTGTCTGATCTCCCCAAGTATTTGGGGATTTTTCCATCTATATTTATGTTGTTGATTTCTAGTTTAACATTATTGTGATCTAAAAGCAGATATTGTATGATTTCTATTCTTTTAAATTTATGAAGTTGTGTTTTATGGCCCAGAAAGTGGTCTATCTTGATGAATGCTCCAGGTGAGTTTGGGAAGAGTGTGTATTCTGTCATTGGATGAAGTACTCTGTAGCTGTCCATTATACCCTGTTGACTGATGGCACTATTGAATTCAACTAAGACCCTACTGATGTTCTGCCTGCTAGACCTGTCCCTTTCTGATAAGGGGTATTAAAATCTCCACTTATAATAGTGGATTTATCTATCTCTCCTCACAGACCTATCAGTTTTTGCCTCACATATTTTGATGCTCTGTTTTTAGGTGTATACACAGTAAAGATTGCTACATTTTCCCTTTATCATTATGTAATCCCTTTCTTTATTCCTGATAACTTTCTTTGTTCTTGATGACTGCCCTGTCTGAAATTAAGAAAGCTCTTCCCATTTTCTTTTGATTAGTGTTAGCATGGCATATCTTTCTCCATCCGTTTACTTTTGACCTATGTGTCTCTGTATTTAAGGTAAGTTTCTTATATACAGTATACAGTTGGCTTGCTTTTTATCCATTTTCACAATCTCTGTCTTTAATTGGTGCATTTAGCCCACCGACTTCCAAAGTGACTACTCACACAGTTGGATTAATATCGGCCATATTTGTTACTGTTTTGTAGTTGCTGCCCTTACTCTTTTTCCTATTTTTGTCTTCCACACCTTTTCTTTTTTGGTTTTAATTAAGCTTTTTATGATATTATTTTCCCTCTTTTCTTACCAGAGAAAGCATACTTTTTTCCTCTACTCTTTTTAAGGTTACTCTTGAACTTGCAGCTAATTCAAGTCCACCTTCAAATAACACTCCATCACTTCATTAGGAGTGCAAGGGCCCTTTCTATCTTTTTTTTCTTCTAAGATTTCATTTATTTGACAGACCGAGATCACAAGTAGGCAGAGAGGCAGGCAGAGACAGAGAGGGGGGAAGCAGGTTCCCGCTGAGGAGAGAGCCTGATGCGGGCCTTGATTCCAGGACCCTGGGATCATGACCTGAGCCGAAGGCAGAGGCTTTAACCCACTGAGCCAACCAGGTGCCCCAGCAAGTGCCCTTTTTAAAAAAGATTTATTTATTTATTTGAGAGACAGAGAGAGCGTGCACGAGCATGTGAAAGAGGGAAGAGGGGCAGAAGGAGAGAATCAGCAAGTAGGCTCCCTGCTGAGAATAGAGGCCTATGCTGGGCTTGATCTAACAACCCTGAGATCATGACCTGGGCCAAACCAAGGGTCAGACACTCAACCAAATGAGACGCCTAGGCACCTTGCAAGTACCTTATAAAAACAAAATATTCTTAATTCCTCCCTCCTGTCCTGTGTATCATCTACATGCATGTATAATAAAATATATTGTTGCTATTATTATTTTGAGAAGATTGTTGTTAGATTAATTAGGAACAAGAAAATTTTTTTTTTTATTTTACCTTCACTTATTCCCTCTCTTATACTCTTTCTTTCTTTGTGTAGATCTTTTACCAAACCATGTTATTTTCCTTCTCTCTGAAGAACTTCTTTTAACATTTCTTACAAAACAGGTCTGCTGGCAACAGATTCCCTCAATTTTTGTTTGTCTGGTAAAGTCTTTATTTCCCCTTCACTTTTAAAGGATGATTTTGCAATGTACAAAATTTTAGGTTGGGGGGTTATTTTTCTCAACATTTTAAATATTTAACTGCACCCTCTTCTTATTTCCATATTTGCTAAGGATAAACCAGATGTAACTCTTACCTTTGTTTCTCTGTGGGTATTTTCTTCCTCTTCTTTCAAGATTTTTTTTTTTAATCTCTGTTTTTTTGGAAGTTTGAATATAATATATCTAGGTGTCTTTTTTAGACATTTATCCTGCTGGTGTTCTCTGACCTTCCTGGATCTGTGGTTTGGTGTCTAGCAGTTAATTGGGGGAAGTTCTCAGCCATTGAGAAAAGGAGGAATTATTATTTCTTTCTTCCTTTACTTTATAGTATTCAAAAAATGCATATATTCTACCTTTTATATTTGCCCCCACAGTTCTTAGATATTCTGTTCCTTTTTTTTTTTCAATCTTTAGTCTCCTTGCTTTTCAGTTTTGGAAGTTTCTACTGATATATCTCAACCCCAGATATTATTTCCTTAGCTGTGTCCAGTCTACCAGTAAGCCCATCAAAGCACTTATTCATTTCTATTTTAGTGTTTTTAATATCTAGCCTTTCTTTTTTGTGTTCTTTTTAGAATTTCCATCTTTCTGCTTACATTATTACACATATGTTCTTGCATGCTGTCTACTTTTTCTATTAGAGCCCTTAGCATATTAATCATAGTTGTTTTAAACTCACATGCTGACAATTCCAGTATCACTGCCATATCTGAGTCTCGTTCTGTATGTTTGCTCTGTCTCTTCAAACTGTGTTTTGGGCTTTTAGTATGCCTTGCAACTTATTGCTAAAAAGCAGACATGGTGTACTCTAGTAAGTATACTTTTAGTTATGTAGTGGTAACATTTCTGGAGAGGGGAAGTGTTACATAGCCCTATGTTAGGTCTTGGTCTTTTAGTCTGCTTCTGTCTGTCAGCTGTGAACTCCATAAATGCTTCTCAGTTTTTTATCCCCCTTAAGTGGGACAGGATGGCTAGAGTGGGCTCTGGTTGGGTATTTCCCTTCCCCCACATGGAAGGTTAGAGGAGCTCAAGATCAGTATTTTCCTTCTCTGGGTAGGTTAGACACTGATAAAACCCCAATAGATTACACTCTGGGAAAAACAGTTTCTCTTGAGGGAAGGCCTTGTTAAGGAGAACAGAATGCTCTGGAATATTTCAAAATGGTTACATTTACCCTCCCCTGGCCTGAAGCACGGTGGGGGGTGGTGGTGGATTTTTCTCCTTTATTCACTGTGAGGAACTATTAGAGTTACTGGAGGTAAAACACAAAAGTGTGAGGGCCTCTTTATTTCCCGGCTCCTCTTGACTTTTATACCCTCATACTTGTGCTCTCTGAGCCTCTAGCAATTTGTCAGTTACAGTTTAGGTTTTCCTAGCCTGATGCTGGTTGTCATGAAAATGTCTGCTTGCGGGCTTCTATTCTGATAAGTTGTGATTCTCTGTCTTCACCTGGTTGTCTCTCCAGTTTGGGGGGGGGGGGGCAGCAGTTTTCCAGGTAAACTCACTTCGGTGGTGGACCTAAAAAGAACTGATGTCTCAGTTTTAGTTGTTTTTAGTCTGGAATGATGATTTCTAAGTTCCTTATATGCCAGACTGAAAACCTGGAGTCCAGACATCCTTTATTGGTATTAGTTCTAGAAATTTATCTATAGGCTTTATTAGGTTTTTCTATGGAAGTAATCATACTGTTAATATAACCAGTTTTGTTTTTCTTTCACAATTATTTAATTCTTTATCTTGTTTTGCTGTACTAAGACCTTGAGTACCCTGTTGAAGAGAAGCAGTGATATTGAGTATGGTTGTCTTTTTTATAATACTTCACCATGGACAACAATGTTTACATTATATTCCTATTTTACTAAGAAGGTTTTTTTATATGAATAAATGTTATATTTTATTAAATGTTCTGCATGTTTTGAGATTTCATATGATTTTCCCCCTTGAATCTGGTAATGTGAGTGATGAATGATAGCTATAGATTTTCCAATGTTAAGCCTTCCTTGAATTCCAACTCACTTGAGGTACAGTCTTTTATAAACATCACTAAGTTTGTTATTATCAAATTTAGGATTTTTGCATCTTTAAGCATGAATGAAATTTTACTATATATGTATTTGTTATTCTACTGTCCTGTTCAGGTTAATGTTTCTAGGTTACACCATCTCTTAGAATGAGTAGGGAAGTATATAGTCAGTTTATGTTTTGGTAACAAGTGACTGCAGAATTGAAATGACTTAAATATGAAATATTTACTTCTTGCCCAGGGTCTGCAAATCAGCTTCAGCAAAGCTGCACTAGGCTGTGCTCCGTTGAGTTCTAGATGTCTTCTCACTCCAGGACTAGCCTGAAGAGCAGCTACTCCTTGAGACTGATCCTCACACATCCAAGCCCAAAGCTAGTGAGAAAGTCACCTAAAATCAACCATAGGAAGGTATTTCCTTTTACTGTGTTTCAGAAAACCTTGTAAGCAATTGAAATCATCTGTTTCTTCAATGTATGGTTTTGCCGCATCATTAAAGCATCTGAATCTAGTGTTTACTTTGTAAAGGAATTTTAACTCTTAATTTATTTAATGGCTATGTGTATTTTCAGATTTTATATTTCTTCTTGACTCTCTTAGGTAAGTTATATTTCTCCAGAGGTAAATAAATTTCATTTAGCTTTGCAAACGTATTGGAATAAGATTGTTTTTAATGTTACTTAATTGATTTTTAAACCTCTGCTGGATTCACATCCATATATGCTTTGTCATTTCTTTTTTCTTTTTTTAAAGATTTTATTTATTTATTTGACAGACACATAGGCAGAGAGGCAGGCAGAGAGAGAGGGGAAAGCAGGGAAAGCAGGCTCCCCCCGGAGCAGAGAGCCCAATGCAGGGCTCGATCCCAGGACTCTGGGATCATGACCTGAGCCGAAGGCAGAGGCTTTAACCCACTGAGCCACCCAGGCACCCCCGCTTTGTCATTTCTAATGCTACTTGTCTTTCTCTGCTGCTCCATATCACCACAGATTTATCTTTTTTAATAATTAAAAGAAAAGTTTTATTATATTGATCTTTTTTATATTATCTTTATTTCTCTTTCCAGTGAATTTTTAATCCCATTTTCTTTTTTTTAAAATCCCTTTTTCTAAAAACATTCGAACATTATCCTACCACTTATTCTACCACCATTCTTTCTGTATAAAAAAATGATACCCAATGGTAGACTAGTATCCTTTTATAGTTATGTCAGGGGTTGGAAAAGTTGTTGGTAGATTGAATGCAAATATTTATAGTGAAAATTATGTGCAGTATAATCATCTTCCATGCAGCCTGTAATAATCTTGACAAATTTAGTATGTGTGCTGCCGAAGTGAGCACAATCTTGACAAATTGAGGTGAGTTCTTAAACTAATTAAAAAATACCAAACAGCTTTTTCTGAAATAACTATGTACATGTCACAGAGATTCTATTTTTGTTTAGAACCTAATAATAACCATACATGTAATAACACACACAGATATGCTTCTTTTTTTTTTTAAGGTTTTATTTATTCATTTGACAGACAGAGATCCCAAGTAGGCAGAGAGGCAGGCAGAGAGAGAGGGGGAGAAGCAGGCTCCCCGTGGAGCAGAGAGCCCAATACGGGCCTCGATCCCAGGTCCCCAGGATCATGACCTGAGCCAAAGGCAGAGGCTCAACCCACTGAGCCACCCAGGTGCCCCAGATATGCTTCTTTTGTTATAGTAAATGTCACTTCTCTTTATCAGTGCTACACGGTATGACAAAATGCATGAGGCAAGAATATTTATGAAAAGTAGGTGTTTGAGAGTAATTATTTAAACAAATATTGTTTAAGATTTATTTATTTTAGAGACAGAGTTGGAGGGGGAGAAGGGGCAGAGGGAGATGGAGAGAGAAAAAATCTCAAGCTGTCTCCCTCCTGAGCATAGAACCCAATGCGGGGCTTAACCTCATAATCCTCAGATCATGATGCTGAGATCACAATGACCTGACCTGAGCCAAATGAAGAGCTGGACACTTAACTGACTGAACCACCCAGGTGCCCCTTGAAATTTTTAAAACCCATCATCATCTATATTGACAGTGGTTGTGTATGCATCAGAGAGACCAGTATAAATCATACAGTTATCACTAAAAAAAAAAATTCTTTTTTAAAATTAAATTACTTTAAGGTTCTCTGTTCATTATTCATATTTTCATAAATTTTTAAATGTCATACTTATTCTTAATCATGGCTCACTAGTTTTTTTCTTTTCTTCATTATATAAACTCTCTGAAGCCATGTGCTGTCTATTCTAGTTTATTCTCATTCTTTTAGATTAAATACTTACATTGAAGGATCTCTTTCTTATTTCAGTTTCCCAAAATGTACGGTAACTTCAATTATATTTTTGAGATTTATAAAATGTAGATAAAAAGAAGAATACAAATAAAACAACAGGTAGTTTTCCTACCTTGTGCACAAGACAACATGATTTTTTTTTTCAGGCAAATTAGGAAATACAGGACAGGTTATTATATTTCATATAATATCTCTATAAATATAGGTAAAATTACTCTCTATCTCTCATCATGATATACTTTATTTCTAAAATATTATTATAATCATCAATTAATTCATTAAGGAATACTCAACATGTAAATGAACAAGGGAAGTTACTTTATGTTTTATTCTATAAAATACTTTTCACAATTCATAGGAAATTTTTCTACTTCTGCAACACATTGAAAATTACAAAACTGAGGTGTACAGTCATTTGATAAGAAAGTTGAGAAAATCTTTCCTACCAAATTAACACTGTAGTCTCATCAGAAAGGAAAAATAAAATTGAGGCAGCAAATGTGGACATATTAATTTAAGGTCCCTGAAGATCTTATTGTTTTACTCAAGATGAACATAGACAACATAATAAACTCCTAGGAATGAAACTTTTCTTACTTTTTAGTCTTTTAAAAGAAAAAAGATAATTGTTGGGGCGCCTGGGTGGCTCAGTGGTTTGGGCTGCTGCCTTCGGCTCAGGTCATGATCTCAGGGTCCTGGGATCGAGCCCCGCATCGGGCTCTCTGCTCTGCAGGAAGCCTGCTTCCCTCTCTCTCTCTCTCTCTCTCTGCCTGCCTCTCTGCCTACTTGTGATCTCTGTCTGTCAAATAAATAAATAAAATTTAAAAAAAAAAAAGAAAAAAGATAATTGTTGAAACAAAAAATAATGATAATCATGCCAGCTCACAGGTCAACCAATAGCCGTGTCCCCTCAGTGACCTCCTCCCACACTACATATTTAATATCAGAGCTTTAAAATACATGAAGCAGAACTGAAATAAGAAATAGATGAACTCACAATTATAGTCAGAGATCTTAACATCCCCCCTTTCCATAATAGATAAAACAAGTAAGGTTATAACATAAGAGGTTGAACAGACTTGAACAAAGGACAGCAAGAGGAGGTTGGAAGTGTTTTATTAAGTTAGAGAGCCAGGATCTTGTAGGAAAAGGAGAGGGAATCAGCAGAAGGAGAGAACAATGCAACAATGTAAGCATGAATACGGTCAATGAATGAGGACTCCTACAAATGCTGGAAGCGTTGGGAGTAAATGCAAGGATGATGAGTTAGTCAAGGCAAAAAGACAGGCACAGATAAAAGGAAGAATGAAGATTAAGAAGTTTTTGATTTGAAGGTGAAATAAAAGAAACCTATCTACCCTTCTCCCTTCCTATACTTGGGTTGCTTAGTACCACTGCAGATAACACGTGGTCCTGCGGATGGTCCTGCAGTAGAGATTTGTGGTGTCCAATCATTACTGTAGATGTTTTCAAGGCTCCCTCTCTTCTGTTTCCTCAATCATCCCCTCCCTTCCTCATACTAAATATTCCCTCTGGGCAATCATACGTGTTAATGAGTCTAATTATAATCTTGGTACTTAGGACTCCTGAATTTACAGCTGCCCCTTCCAGAGGGACTCGCCCTTTCCAGAGCCTTATGTCCAATGTTGATGCCTTTGACTTTACTCTACCTGGAAACCTCCCCAACTCAACATATTCAGAAGCATACCTATGGTTGACATCTATTGTCATATAAGATGGCACACAAATGTCCACTTACTGAAGCCAGAAACTTGAGGGTCACCCTAAATTTCTCCTTTCCCTTACTCTATATCTAATCAGTTATCAATTTCTAGCAGAACTTCCTCTTTTATCACATTTACCACTGCCATTTTCCTACTACTAACATATTGTGCGGTCTTGTCAGTATTCTTTTAGAGAAGAGCAAGAACTTCCTAACCATCAAAAAAATGAAAAAGCAACCTACTGAATGGAAGAAAATATTTGCAGGTCATATATCTGATACGGGGTTAATATCCAAGATATATTTAAACAACAACAAAAAAAAGAATCCAATTTAAAATGGGCAGATCTAAATAGAATTTTTTTTTCCAAAAAAGGACATTCACTAACCAAGAGGTACATAAAAAAGGTGCTCAACAGCATTAATCATCTGGACAATGTCAATCAAAACCACTCCCTACCTTAGGAGGGAGATCATCCTTTAGATCTCTCCTCAAAAACCTTCCCCATAAAGCTTTCTAAGACTTTGCCACCCAGTCTTAAGTGCTCCTTCTCCTATATACCTATGTGTATTTTGACTGTCATAAGATTAGGTACTGAAAGAATTTAGTACAAATAAAATGATGATAAACCAGAGCATGACTTACATCAATAAGATTTTACAAAGATTCTCAAAGTAAGACAGTGGGAGTATGAAGGAAATTTCAGAGGAAAGGGAGTTTAGATACTCGTTGAACTCTGTGCCATTTGGACTGAGCTCTGGGAGAGAGGTAAGGGTAGGGGACAGTAAGCGATAATACAATGTCCAGATTGATTGTAGAATCTGAGAGTAGGGATCAGAGCCTCTCCTACTGAACAGACCCTCAGGGAGGGATGGAACAATAAGAGAAAAATGGCAACATCATGTATCTCAGCAGACAAGGCTACGCAGGATGGAACAGAAATAGGATGATGACGTTGTCGGCCTGAGAGGCACACATAGATCAGGTCTCAGCCACAGAGTGGATTTTCAGGATGCATTTCAGGGTCTTGTGGCAGCAAAGTTGGTTTCGGTGCACCAAGGAAGGGTGCAGAAGTAGCAAGAAGAGCTGCCAGAACTGGGGTTCTGGAACCAGTAATAGTGTATCATGACTCCCATGGGCAAACAACATTGAGTCGGTTAAGATTCATCCTTGGAGTTGTTTAGGTGTCCAACCTTTTTCCTCATCTCCAGCTCCAAAGGTAAATTGTAACTGGTAGCTGGTCCTGGTAGCCAGACCAAGTCATGGTGATTTTACTGGGGGAGGGTCTAGAAAAATCTTTGTTCACGCCACAGAAGGAGGCCCTGGAAGATCCAGCCCCTTTCTGTCTCTGAGCATTGCTGTCTCTTGATATCTCTGCAACCACTCCAGCCATTTTTTAGTCTTAAGGCAAGACAAACTGAGAGCAAAGCTAACACAAGGAGGAGGCAAAGAAACAAATGAAGAACCAAGGTCCCTCATGATGTTGAGCCACTGTAATGGCTCAATATATATTTAATATATATATTTAATATATTTTTCTTTATTATTTAAACCACGTTGGGTCAGGATTTTCTGTTACTTAAAATCAAAAGCATTTGAATTATCTAATTATATACCTTAAACTTGCCCTCTGAAAACTAGCACAATCCTCCTCCTCTGCTCATTTGCAAGAGTTTCATTATCAATTGTATGCTATTTTGTGTTGAAAGGTTCAATAAAATGTCAAATAAATGGCAGAGAGGGAGGCCAGGGTGGTGTACATAGTACATGTTGTATAAAAACACTCAGCTGAGGGTTGTGCAGACAGCCTACGTTGGTGGAGAGATCTTATAGAGTAGGGAACTGAGACTCCCTGCTTGAGGGGGTAGAGTTCAGTCTGCCCTGCTAGTTGTCATTGTCCAAGGGTGCCTGAGACTGGTTGGCATGTGGAGGGATATCCATGAATGTTTTCTTAGGAAGCTACCTCAGGGAGAGACATTCAATAAACTAATAATTTTAGATAACTACAAAATTAATCCGTGCTGCATGACATCAAATGGGATCCCTACTCAGTGTACTTTCATGGTCTCTGTTCTTCAGAGGTTAGAAGCCTAAAGAACAGAAAAGAAAGCAGACAGTGGGAGTCGCACAGGCTCGTGGGAGTGAGAACCTAAGAGAGAGAAGGATGGCGGGTTGGAGGAGGGGGAAGGAAGGTTAAAATGCACAGGACCTAGGGTGGCACCAATTGCTGTTTAGCTCCATCTGATTGGGAAACCTGGTTGAGGAGGACAGCAAGGAAGAGTGGAACAGTGTGACAGTCTGAACCCATTAGGAAAGGTGAGTTGATGTAATAGCAGCAAAGAAGTGGCAGGCATGGTGGGCCAAAAGAGGATTTTGAGAGTCTGATATCGAAGAGACAGACATAGAGGGGAAGGGCTAAGAAGTAACTAAGCTGGCGGAGTGGGCAGGGAGGATGGGGGACAACGAGGGACAGGGGACGAGATACTATGCTCACCACGTGTTGTCTTATTATCCTGTCATCTGGATGGATGGAAAGAAAAAGGCCATTTCAGAAAATAGCATAATCTTTCATCACTGGCAAAAGATTCCACATGCAGAGATAAAAAATTGCATTATTGAAGGTATTTAGCATAATGCTAATCATCTCTTTTTACTTTGAAAGCACAAAGAGATACTGTGCATATTTTATTAAGATGTTTGCCTTAATCTGCTTCAAAATGCAGTCACCATAACAAACTGGCTTGCTTACTGAGCCATTTCTAGGGGAAAACTGTGGACTTGTTGTAAAGACCATTTGATTAGCCTACACCTAACTGGCAATATTCTTTTTTAAATTTCCTTTGAAATGCCTAATATTTTATGACAACTTTCTGCTCTGCTTACTGAGAAAGGTTGAGAAGAAAAAAAATTTTTAATCTGTCTCTGTTTAATTGCATCCTTCCCTGTGATGACTAGTTTCTTTTTGCTTTTATTTTTCCCTTGTGTTTGTTTTTGTTTACTACCTTGCAGGTTGTGACCCAAGCAGAGCCTTTGGATCCTAAAGAAGCTGAAGCTTCACCCCCAGATACAGACTTTACAGCCTCCTTAGCACCATCAGACCCTTCCACTGAAGACTCAGAATGGACGCATTGGACCACATGTCCTGGATATTCTCAAAGATCCAAGGTCTTTGCTTAAGTATTTTCCTTTGAGAGCTAAGACTAGTATATGTACCATGGAATGATGAAAGAGCTTGGACTTTAAGATTCAATAAATCTTGTATTTTTTCCTAATTATGACTTCTATAGAAATTTAACCTTCTTACGCCTCAATTACCTATTTGTAAAAAGGGGTGACAATAATGATCATCTTCCACATGTCTTATGACAATTAGGTAAAATAACATTATGATATCTGATTAAAAGAAGCATTCAATGAATAGTGTCCTCCTCTGATTTTCTTCAAACAGGTAGATGTAGATTCAATTTTTTAAACTAATAAAAAGACTTTATTTGGGTCTTTTGTTCTACTTTGTTTATGCTTCTTATGGATCATGGGAAATTGAAAATTTGTTCCCAGCCAAGCTCTCATCCTAGACTTCATGTCTGATTTAGACTTTCATCACCTCGCTTTCCTTTAAATTATCTTTCTTTTCTTTAAATAAGACATTCAGGTCCCCTTTTCTAATGCACTTTGCAATTGGCATTGCTTCAAATAATATGCCATTGTCATTAATATTAAACTTGCAAATGAAAATAATTTTCTCTCCTTCCTAAATTTTTTAAAGTACAATATGGATGATGTGTGTCTCTTTGAAAAGTTTTCCATAAAGTGCTGCTGATGTTTTCTTTCTCTTTAGTCTCCTTCCTTTAGCAGCAGGGGCATTCCAACTGGTGCCACCAATCATTACCACTGAGTGACAATTGCTGCATCTTACAGTGGGGAAAAAGCACTGAAATGCAACTCAAGAGACTGGGTTTTAGCCCCAGCTCTGCTATCAACCAGCTGGGAGAAGCTTAACTAGCTCACTAAATATTCTGCTACATTAAGTGATTAGAACAGAATTGCTCTTCCCAATAGCCTTGATCACATTACCATTCTGTTAATTAAGAAAAAAGGGGGGGGGAGGCATTTCATACCAGATTAAACAGAATAAAATGTTTCTAAACTGCAGAACTTCTCAGGGCCTTTGGTATGCTAATGAATATGATGAATCCTTAGAAAAATGTATGTGCTGGATATCAGTAAGTACAATGTCATGATATTACTATGAGGAAAACAGACAATTTAGGAAATTCTGCATGGGATAATTTCTGAAGTCCCTTCCTCTTCCATAATTCTGACTACTGATTGATTAATATTTAGATTACATCGAATTAGTTCTTGCTATGTACCAAGCAATGTGGTAGCACAGGAGCACTGGACATACTGAGAAGAATGATATACTCTCTCCCCATAAAGATTTAGCAATGTAGTGAGGGAGAATATGATACCAGAGTTACTCAAATCCGAACCATTTCTTAATTTTATTCATATCCCTGCCTCACATCCATCTCAAAGACAGGTGAGGGGTGCCTGGGTGGCTCAGAGGGGTTAAGCCTCTGCCTTCAGCCCAGGTCATGATCTTGGGGTCCTGGGATCAAGCCCCACATCAAGCTTTCTGCTCAGTGGGGAGCCTCCTTCCCCCCTCTCTCTCTGCCTACTTGTGATCTCTCTCTCTGTCAAATAAATAAATAAAATCTTTAAAAACAACAACAACGGTGAAACTAGATATGTGTAGAGTGAGGGTCAATCAAGCCTCTTTGGTGACAGTGGGTTGTTTAGGCCAGCAGTGGAAACCCTTCTGCTCATTCCCACTGCTCTCCTTGGAGAGATGCTCAACCACCACTACTCATTTTAGTGACTTCTAAAGGGAGGAGTTGTTGCAAAAGGATATTCTCCTCCATAAAGAGATCTCACAGACACAAGAAAAATACAAATACCTCATTAGGGATAATTAGTAGAAAAAGGATATGTGAATTAAAAATCTACAAAAATAAAATAAACCTTAAAATGAAATGATATATAGCGCAGTATAGTATAATATAGTGTGATATGATATGATATGACATACACACATACAGAACGAACCATGCTGGGCCCTAGAAATGAAAAATGACTAGATTAAAGGGAAGACGAAAAATGAATGATAGATTTAAGGGAAAGAAAGAAAAGAAAAATGACTAATAGATTTAAGGAAAAACAGACACATAGACAAGCAATTATAAAACACTATGGTAATGCTAAGATAGAAAGCTCTAAGCGAAGAGAAGTTATCTTTCTCTGGACCATGCCCATAAAGGCATCCCAGAAGAAGAAGTGTCTTAGCTGACAAACGAGGGAAGGACCCAGACTGACAAACGAGGGAACTGAGTCCAAGCCAAGTATTCGTTCTTTTCTGTGGTATTATCTAAAAATAGTATGGCCCAATAGGGCCCCAAACTTGGAAAACTGAATGATTGTCTCTTCCAAGTAGAAATAAAGGTGATCTCCCTATTCTTTGACCTTATTCCTGAAGCTTCCCTTTGGATATTTACTTTGTTTATATACCATTAGTCCCTTAATGCACAGCTACTTGAACTCTGAGACAAGGAGTCGGCTACAGGTAATTTATTTCAAATCCTTCTAGAAAACAGAAGTGAAGAAATAGAAAAGTGAGACAGGCATATTTATTTCCTATTGCTTCTGTAACCAGTTACCACAAATTTAGGGGCTTAACACAAAACAAATTTATTATTTTAGGGTTTTATAGATTAGTAGTCCAACAGAGGTTTCAAGGGGCTAAAATCATTGTGTCAGTACCCTGCATTCAATTCTGGAGGCTCTCGGGAAAAATGTGTTTCCTTGCCTTTTTTAGTTCTAGAAGCCTGCCTATATTCCTTTGTTCATGAATCCTTCTGCCATATTCAAATCCAACAACCTTGCCTCTCTAGGACTATTCTTCCATAGTCACATATCTCTCTGACCAGCTTCCTGTAATTAGTTTGGGCCCCCCTGGAATATCCAGGGCAATCTCCCCCTCTCATGGTCCTTAAACTCAATCATATTGGCAAGGTCTCTTTTGCCATATAAGTTAATATATTAATGTATTCTGGGGGTTATGATGTGGACATCTTTGGGGGACCATTCTGCATACCACAGAGTGAATGATAGAGAGACCAATCAATGGGGCTTTAATGAGTGTATTAACCTATGGGATGCAGTTTTGCTGGTGGTCCTCTGAGGAGCTGTACAGAATGCATATCAGAATTGTCCCTCTTAAGAATAGGGAGACTGAAGCATTCTACCACCACCTGTTCCCCAGGGGTTGAAGGCTGAGCTTGGAAACATTAACACCTCCCCATTTTGGGGTGGTCCCTGCCATATGTGAGTGGCCTGTACAGCTTAAGGAGTAGCCAAGCAGAGAGATGTGACAGAGAGCACATAACTGTTCAGTATTTCTTGGTTAAAATCAGGTGTGTCAAGAGGATGTGATGTTGTATCTAACAAGTAATGCTAAGATAGCACCTCAATCTGTTAAACACACTTTACTGCAGTCCTTTATTAGAGAACAGATTAATTAAGAAATTTAGGGCTGTGTCCTAAATGTCCTTTATTGAGGCAATAAGAAATGCCAGTTGTTGGGGACACTGTCATATTTGGATAATGATGACTGTCCTCTGAGCACCAAGGTAGAAAGCAGATGCTGTCATGGAACAGAATCTTTAGTTTCGGCGGGGGCGATATGCTTTCAGAGTTGCAGAAGCCAGAAGACACTGCAAAGGCAAACAGAAGTACCATAATGGGTAGCTAAGCCAGAGTGGTCAACAATGTACCTTGGCCTATCTTGATCTATCACAATAACTAATAGATCATTATCTTAGGGATGAGATAGACGGTCAGCTGACTAGTGAATTGCTTGATTTGTAAAACAAGAAAAAAAATTCAGAACTGGCAAGAAGAAGGTTAACATCTACTACTTCAATAGGGCATTGCAATTCTTTGCTCAGTTCCCATATCTGAGTCAAATCTCAGATGCAAGTGCTATTGGTTGAAGCAGAGACATTTTCTTTTTCTTTCTTTTCTTTTTTTTTTTTTTTTGAGACATTTTTTTTTTTTTAAGATTTTATTTATTTATTTGACAGACAGAGATCACAAGTAGGCAGAGAGGCAGGCAGAGAGAGAGGGAAGCAGGCTCCCTGCTGAGCAGAGAGCCCGATGCGGGACTCGATCCCAAGACCCTGAGATCATGACCTGAGCCGAAGGCAGCGGCTTAACCCACTGAGCCACCCAGGCGCCCCGAGACATTTTCTTCTTGAGGAAGTACCCTGATCATCACTGCAAGTATACTCAATAAATATTCCTCCAATAATTCCCCAAAGAGATGAGATGCTTTTATCAGAGTAACTTCACACTGAATAGGGGGGGAAATTCAGACTTTTTGAGAGCTGTTCCAACAAGGCTTGGGGAAGCAATAACACCTGAGGTTCCCGAATTCCATCATAAGGGTTGTCATGGATGTTTACTGAGGCCAGGTGATGAATGTATCCTAAACGATTACATCTTAGAGCCACTGCAATGGTTCCGTGAACCAAGCAAATATTTGTTGGAAGAAATCAACAAAAGCTCTGGGTGCCTTACTATTGCTATTGCTCTAATAATAATTCTTTTTAATCCCCATCAGTAAAGACAAGAAGAAGAAATTTGCTTTATATGGAGAAAAAAGCAGTTCACATTCGATGTCTTTCTCCAGGACTGTGTTCATTCTCATGCTCTCTGTCACAACATAGTAGGACACTGACTCTCTTAAAATTCTGCAGAATGATACATTGCTCTGATGTTCTGATAACTTCACATTCAGCAGAAAGTGGCAAGTACACTGGACACTCTGCCAAGATGTTTGCATGTCAGAAATAGGAAATAAATTTATAGGTCCATCATATTGGTAAGTTTTGTATAAGTACATTGATCTGAGTCATGCCAAGACAACCTCTTTAAAGTAAAGGATAAATTATTGCTCCATGTACCCCCTGACATTAAGAGGTATATATATATCCTTATTAGATCTTGAGGCAGTATAAGCCATACCTGAGAATATTTCCCCAACCCATTCTCCATCAGGTGACTTAGAAGGCTATCAGTTTTAAGGGGAACCCAAATCAGTAAAGGGTTCTGCAGCAGGTCTAAGCTCTAGTTCAATCTTCCCTGCCTCTCAGGTCATAGGATCTTGCAGATCTAATGGTGGTAGAGAGGACAAGCCCTAGTAGAAGGGTCCTAGGGTTCTAGAGCAAGATCTCGTGCTCTTCAGCAAAGGGCTACTCATCACTTGAAAACTAGATCCTGGCATGCTTCTGAGCCCCATTAGGGCTCTAAAAGCTTGATAGTGAAATATTAGTGACTATGCAATATCAGTGACTGTCAGATATTCAAAGTCACAATGTGTGAGAAAAATTTCTTGTATAGTGGAAATGATCCAATGGGGATCAAGCCCAGCCTGGTCCAGAGAACACTAGTAAAATATATGAACATGTGTCTAAGACTCTCATTTCACTTATTACTGTTGAACTGATACTGCTCCCTCACTTTCTACCTAAGAACTCAGGAATTTTCCCATGACCAGCTAATAAGGGAGAAAAATTCTCAAGCCTCCCTTAATGGATGGGTTGGCTCAGTACATTGGTGCAAGCTAAATTACAGTCCCACTCAGAGTTGGCCCTGAAGGATAATGGTGCAGGGAAATCCTCTCAGTGGGTGGAGCTGCAAACATTTCAGGTCATCAAATTTATATGAAGGAAGAAATAGCCTGGGAAATAATATAAACAGACTCCAGTGGCTTGGATGGTTGATCAAGACCTGGAATGTTAGGAGAATGGAAGCAAGGAGTTTGAGGGTGAAACGTGGATGGACTTGTGAAGTGGCACAGATTGGGAAGGCACCTGTGCTCACGGCATTGCACCCCAGAGATTAAACTTCATAATCCAATGGTGGGACATCAGTCAGGCTCCATCTGTGGTCACCACAAAGATGGTATGTAAGAGGACTATACACAGAGTACCCCGAGTGGTACAGATGAGCCCTATTCATGGACCTAAAACATGAGCACCCTTTCCACCAATGCTACTGCTGAAGACTGAGACTGACCTATCAGCAGCAGGGACCAAATTAGGTGTTCTCCCCTGAACACCTGACTTATACAGCCAACTTCCTCTTCACATTTCCACATATCTACTGAATCAACATCTCAAGGAGGAAGGAATGATAGAAGGGGGGGAGGGAGGGAGAAAGAGAGGGCAAGAGAGACAGAAAGGTAGGAAGGAAAGTCTAATGGATTGAATATTATCTCCCAAAAAGATGTGTCTAAGTCCTAGGTCCAAACTTCACACCTTTGGTATTTATGATTATGACCTTATTTGGGAATAGGGTCATTGCAGATGTAATTAAGTTAAGGATCTCAGTCAGGATGAGAACCTTCTAGATTTGGGGTGGACCTTATAAGATAATGGAGAGGGAGATTTGAGACACAGAGATGCTGAGGGAAGAGACAATGGGAAGACAGAAGAAGAGATGGAGCTATGTTGCCACTAACAAAGGAATACTTGGAACCACCAGAAGCTGGAAGGTAAGGAAGGATCCTTCCCTAGAACCTTCGGAAGGAGTATGGCCCCACAGACACCTTTATTTCAGACTTCCGACTTTCAGAACTGTGAGAAAATAAATTCTTGCCGTTTGAAATCACCAAATTTGTGCTAATTTGTTGCAGCAGCCCTAGGAACCTGATACAGGAAGAAAGAAGATACATACGCAAGAATTGCAAATACTTGATAAGAGCTTCGACTTTGATATAATTTATAAGTTGAGAGATAGTAAGTGATTGCAATGATTTCTTCTAGCCCAAAACATTCATGAGTCTAATCAAGGTCTTGCAATAAATACCTATTGTATTTTGTAGGAACTAAGGGAAGACCAGGGAGATTGAATTCTGTGCTCCCTCAGCCATGTACCTTGAGGTTCCCCTGCAGTACAGGTTGTGTAGACAGACTGAGTAAATCTTTTCTCCAGCAATGGAAATAGGACAGTTTCCTTGGCATTGTTCTGTGGAAGAAGTATATGTAGGAAATTGCCCTGCAAGAATGCAGTCAGAACTATTTGATTCAAAGTAGTTAACACAATTTTTATAAGCATAGAAGAAAGAAAATAGATTTTATTTTAGTCCTAATGCAGCAGAGATCGAAGAAAATGGGAAATACTAATGAATGTAATTCAGGTCTAAAATATACAGAGAAGTGAACTTAATAAGCAAATTGGCCTCCAGCCCTAACATTACGTTTCATTTCTTCAGGTAGAATAATTATGTAAAAAGAAAAAAAAACCTAACATTTTTGGTTCTCAACTTTGTTAATTAAGCAGGAAAGTTGGAGGTAAAAATTTATTCTACTGGTTCTTAGGCAGAGATGTAGTGTTTCAGTGTGCTTCTCAGAAATTCAAATATAGAGACGAACATACAGATGTTCTGGTACTTTTCGAATGTCGATATTTGGGTGTAAGTAATACAGATACACTGGCTTATATGTGATTTTATTAAAGACACACTTTTGCTATCCACAATCACTCCCCGGTAAGCCTGTCTAAGTTTCATGGCTTTAAAATACCATCTTACTGCTGACAACTCCCAAATTTGTATCTCCAGCTCAGACTTCTTTCCCTAACACCAGACTCATACATCCAACTGCCTCTTGACATCTCCACACATGTATTGAATGAACACCTCAAACTTAACATGTCCAAACCCCCGGATGTCCCCCCTCAAGCCTGCTGGCACTCCTCACTTCTCTGCATTCATTAGTGGCATCTCCATTCTTGTCACCATTTTCCTCTGGCATCTCACAATCAGTCCTTCATGAAATTCAGCCATCTCTCGCGTCAGAATACATCTAAATTCTGATCACTTCAAACACTGCCACCCTCAGGCAATTCCATCATCCTGACCTGAATCTTGCAATAGCTTCCAACTGGTATTTCTGCTCCCACCCTCCTACAATCTAATTCTCAAATAGCTGCAGGAAAGATCCTTGTAAAACATTAAGTGAGGTCATGACATTCTTTTGCTCAAAATCCTGCAGTTTCTTTCCTTCTTACTGAGAGTAAAAGGTTCCCCTTACAGACTTCCACACATTTGCCTGCAACTACTGGATTCTAGACCATCCTCCCTTGCTACCAGCCTTCTTCTCTTTGAGTACAGCAGAAAAGGCTCCTCTCAAGGCTTTTGCTACTGCTGTTCCCTCACCTAGAATGGTCTTCCGTTAGTCTAAGTCTTCCAAGAGGCAGACACCAAGATGGGATTAAATGTGCCTGCATTTTATTAGAGGATTTCCTATAATGCAAGCCTGACCCTGGTGAGGGGGAGAGGGAAAGAAGGTGGGGTGGGAGCATCCTCGAATGCCACACACACTATGGAAGTTTCCAGAAAGCCCTCAGGGAGTTCTCAAGCCAAAGTCAGCTGTCTGGAGAGTCTCAGGTGCCCCAGGAATGGGCCTGCCTTGATGCTGGCACCCCTGAATCTTGTGGAAGTCAGAATTCTGCAAACACCCCCAAAGATGTTCACATCCTCATCTCTGGAACCTGTAAGTATTACTTTTTTTTTTTTTTTTTTTTTGCCAATGTAATGAAAGTTAGAGATCTTAAAGTAGGGAGACTCTCCTGAATTGGGGACAAATCCAACCACATAAACCTTAAAAGAGAAAAACCTAGTGAACTGTTGTGGGAATGCAGACTCTTTAGAAGCCAAGAAGCTCCAGCAGACAGTCAGCTAAGAAATGAGGACTTGGGTCCTACAGCTGCAAGGAACTAATTCTGCCAAAGACCTCAGTGAGCTGGGAAGCAAATTCTCCTCTGGAACCTATAGATAGAAGTCCAGGCCTGCCTACTCCTCAATTTTAGCCGAGGAACCAGCCAAGCCCATCCAGTCTACCTACGGAAACTGTGCGATAGTAAGTTTGTATTGTTTTGAGCAACAAGGTTTAGGGTAACTTGCTATGGTGGCAACAGGAAACAAGCACACTCTGTAGCTGGAGGTTACAGCTTTGAGGCACATTCAGCAGGCCTCCATTCCATCCCATGGAGAGGCACAGCCCAGCCCTTTACTCCTGAGCTCTCCCCTGCCTTACTCTCTGTAGCACGCATATATCACTTTTTAACACTCCTTATCATTTCCTGATTGGTTTGGCTTATTGCTGTTTTCTTTCAGAAGGACAAAAATTTTCATCTGTGTGCTCACTGACGGGCTTCTGACAGTGCCCAGAACATAAGAAAATGCTCTTGAAAACTGAAGGAATGACTATCAATACTCCAGCATTTGCATTTGGTCTGGATTATGGCAGCACGCACTCCATTGAATGCATGGGACGTGGGTCAAGAAGTCCAAGTACAGAAGGATATAAAGCTAGGGGTGCCTGGGTATCTCAATCGGTTAAGCAACCAACTCTTGATTTCGGCTTGTGCCCTGATCTCAGAGTTGTGAGATCCAGTCCTGTATTGGGCTCTACAATGGGCATGGGCTCTTGAGATTTTCTCTCTCTCCCCTTCTGCCCTGTCCCTCTAAAACAAAGAAAGGAAGATGTAAAGCTATAAAAGCTATAAAAACTGAGGATCAGTGCCATCGATCTGCTGTCTTCCTACCTAGGAATTATATGGCCACTGATCATCAGAGTGACAGCATCTTCTATGTGCATGCTGTCAGACCAACTAGTACTTTGCCGAGAGGGACCCCTCCTACAAATCTTTTGGCTCACTCCTTAGCAAGGAGATGGCTAGCCCCTTCCCCTCTCCTCCCTCCTTGGGTATCCTGGAGCTACTTACTTAGTCCAAGAGAGCTGGTAAACCCTGCCTTTGGCATTTTATAGTTTGCAAATCACATTGACACCTGTGATCTGGTTATTTTAATGAGGTCACTCACCTCAGGTCCAAGTGGTACAATCTACAATTTAGAGATAAACTGAGGCTCAGAAAGACAGTCATTTGCTCAATATTATGCAAATAATTAGAAGCAGAGCCTGCACTCAAACCCATAATGTCCAACTTCAAATTCCATGTCGATCACCTTGGGACAATGTGCCTTTTGGCTTTGGGCTTGACTGGTTTAAAAATGATGAATGAGAAAGAAGGCATGGGGGGACAGAAATCAGTTTAAGAGAGCTAACTGTAGTAGAGTAAGAAAATTTTGAGAAGAGGAAAAAAATTAGGGCATAATAAATTTAGGAAGAGTACCAAAAAGCTTTATTTTTGAACATGCGTAAAAACAGACGGCATGCATTAAATATGTACACAGTCACTGGTGACTCACCCATATATTTCATTAACCTGGACATGACACTGGGAAAATCCTAATGAAAACCATGACTCTACATGCTGAGTACAACATGAGGAGAGAATCATAAGCATTGCCGAAGTCAGAACATCTTAAATTATCATCTCACCTCAAGGTCACTGTGGCTTACACCTGCCTAGAGAAGAGCATCAGGAACACGTATCACCAGGGTTCCCTCATATCCCACGCGGATCGCAACTCGTTTTTCTTCTAAAATGGAGGCTGCTGTGGGGGGTCTGGGTGGCACAGCTAGTTACACATCTGACTCTTGGTTTTGGCTCAGGTCCTGATCTCAATCCTGATCTCAGGGTCATGAGATTGAGCCCCATGTTTGCTTGAGAGTCTGGTTGAGATTCTCTCTACTTTTTCCCTCTCCCCCTCTTACGCTCTCTCTCTCAAAGTAAAGAAAGAAATCTTTAAAATAAAATAAAATAAAATGGAGCCTGCTATGATTGTTCCTATAACATGGCTGGTTAAAAAAAAAAACAGGGGGAAGGGAAAGTTATAAAATTAACAATTGGTCATTTTAGAAAATTTCAAAAATAGAGAAAAATATAAAGAGTAAGGAAAAATATTGCCTAAAGTGCCACTCTCCAGAGTCTCTATTAACATTTTAGTATACCTCTGCCCAATTCATTTTGTGAAGTTTCGCACATTTTAAATAGAAGGTTATAAATGAAATTGAAGTACTTTAAGGAGGGCACGTGTTGGGATGAGCACTGGGTGTTACACGCAACTAATGAATCATTGAAAACTACAACAAAAACTCATGATGTACTATGTGTTGCCTAACTGATTATAATAAAAAAAAATTGAAGTACTTTAGTTTCTCCCTCCCCAGATCCATTCTCCTTTCAAAAATGTGACACACATCCTTCAAGTCAATATTTTATATTTTTGTTACATACACATTTGCATTATATTATTTTTGTTTTTAAATGTTTGCATAAATGCCACCATACTGTTCTAAAGCTTTCTTCAATGCAGCTGTTTTTCATTCAACCTATTTTTTATTTTTTTTTTATTTATTTTTTTTTGGTTTTGAGTATTTTACTGAGACATAATTTACATAAAATACAATTCTTTGTAGGAATACAGTTGGATGAATTTTAACAACTTATATATACAGCCGTACAATTTTTTTAGTAAATCATGATATAGAATATTTCCATCATTCCAAAAAGTTGCCTTATGCCTCTCTGCAGTCAATACAACCATCAATCTATTTTCTATCTATAGATTTGACTTTTTAGCAATGTTCTATAGATGAAATCATATGATATTTAATCTTTTTTTTTTTTTTAAATTTTTTATTTTTTATAAACATATATTTTTTATATACATATATTTTTATCCCCAGGTCTGTGAATCACCAGGTTTACACACTTCACAGCACTCACCAAATCACATACCCTCCCCAATGTCCATAATCCCACCCCCTTCTCCCCAACCCCCTCCCCCCGGCAACCCTCAGTTTGTTTTGTGAGATTAAGAGTCATTTATGGTTTGTCTCCCTCCCAATCCCATCTTGTTTCATTTATTCTTCTACCCACTTAAGCCTCCATGTTGCATCACCACTTCCTCATATCAGGGAGATCATATGATAGTTGTCTTTCTCTGCTTGACTTATTTCGCTAAGCATGATACGCTCTAGTTCCATCCACGTTGTTGCAAATGGCAAGATTTCATTTCTTTTGATGGCTGCATAGTATTCCATTGTGTATATATACCACATCTTCTTGATCCATTCATCTGTTGATGGACATCTAGGTTCTTTCCATAGTTTGGCTATTGTGGACATTGCTGCTATAAACATTCGGGTGCATGTGTCCCTTTGGATCACTACATTTGTATCTTTAGGGTAAATACCCAATAGTGCAATTGCTGGGTCATAGGGCAGTTCTATTTTCAACATTTTGAGGAACCTCCATGCTGTTTTCCAGAGTGGCTGCACCAGTTTGCATTCCCACCAACAGTGTAGGAGGGTTCCCCTTTCTCCGCATCCTCGCCAGCATCTGTCATTTCCTGACTTGTTGATTTTAGCCATTCTGACTGGTGTGAGGTGATATCTCATTGTGGTTTTGATTTGTATTTCCCTGATGCCGAGTGATATGGAGCACTTTTTCATGTGTCTGTTGGCCATCTGGATGTCTTCTTTGCAGAAATGTCTGTTCATGTCCTCTGCCCATTTCTTGATTGGATTATTTGTTCTTTGGGTGTTGAGTTTGCTAAGTTCTTTATAGATTCTGGACACTAGTCCTTTATCTGATATGTCGTTTGCAAATATCTTCTCCCATTCTGTCAGTTGTCTTTTGATTTTGTTAACTGTTTCCTTTGCTGTGCAAAAGCTTTTGATCTTGATGAAATCCCAGTAGTTCATTTTTTCCCTTGCTTCCCTTGCCTTTTGCGTTGTTCCTAGGAAGATGTTGCTGCGGCAGAGGTCGAAGAGGTTGCTGCCCGTGTTCTCCTCAAGGATTTTGATGGATTCCTTTCGTACATTGAGGTCCTTCATCCATTTTGAGTCTATTTTTGTGTGTGGTGTAAGGAAATGGTCCAATTTCATTTTTCTGCATGTGGCTGTCCAATTTTCCCAGCACCATTTATTGAAAAGGCTGTCTTTTTTCCATTGGACATTCTTTCCTGCTTTGTCGAAGATTAGTTGACCATAGATTTGAGGGTCTATTTCTGGGCTCTCTATTCTGTTCCATTGATCTATGTGTCTGTTTTTGTGCCAGTACCATGCTGTCTTGATTTTTTTAAATCTATCTTTATTGTCAAAGGTAAATGTATTGCTTATGAATTTGAACTGCTAGGTAATATTTCATTATATGACTAGACCACAATTTATTTATTTATTCCTTCTGAATAACAACTAGTTCTTTTCAATTTCTTCTCTCATATTTAAAGAACACTACAGTGGATATTCTTAAAATATGACTTCCTGGAGCACATTTGCAAGAATTTCTCTGGACAATATTTTTAGAGGAGAAATTCATGGATCATAAGGTATACACAATTTTAGTTTCACTTGATATTGCCAAATTACTCTCCCTGTAGTGGGTGTACCAATTCACCTGTATGAATGAGAGGTCTTTTCTTCACATGCCTACCCATATTTAGTACACACACACACACACACACACACACACACATAAACATTCATACACATAAACATATATTATACATACATGAATATTCTGGATATGAATTTTTGTTATTATGTTTCAGATACCTTCTTTCAATCTGACTCTTGCCTTTTAAACTGGATTATCATACAAGTTTTAAATTTGATAATAGTCAAATTTATCAGTCTTATGCCCTAATAATTGTACTCTTCTTATCTTATCCAAAAAGTCCCTTTCTTGACTCCGTCATTGTGTTGTTGGATAGTCACTGTTTGCCCTTCCAGATTCACCGTCCACCCTTCTCTACTCTGTGCTCTGGGCCAGCTGGACTCATTTGGTCTCTATCTTCCAGTTGAGTCTCACCAGTGGGAAACATCTGCAGACTGAGAGGCAGGAAGAGAGAAAAACTGAGGTATTTGCATTCCTGAGTTATTCTTTGCCATATGAAGTTTTGGAAATATTGCATTCCTCTGTCTCAGGTTGAGGTCCCGCTGAGTAGCCCTTTTCTGTAGCTCTGGCTTTCCCCTAATTGATCCCTTCCCATTCCCCTTCAAGCCTAGGGATTGTAACAGGACTGTTGGCTGTCATCAGTCCCAGAAGAATTCATGATTCCCTATTTGTTTCTCTTAACTGTCCCCATAGCTTTGTAAGTGGTCCAGTCATTAAGCTCTCTTCAGTTACCACTTTTGAGTGACTACCTGTTTCCTGCCCAGACCCTAATCAATATAGTCATCAGTCTTTTCTTATATATGTTCTTCTAATAATTTGAATGTTTCTTTAGAGTTTGTTTATGCACAGCACTTAGTATGAGGTCAGGAACTAATGTCATTTTCCCCTGTATATATGGAAAACCTTGTGTCCAGCATCACTTATTGAATAGTTCCAGTCCTTGCCACTGACTTACAGTGGCTTCTCTATCATACACCATGGTAGACATACACTTGGGTCTGTTTTTAAGTAATTTATTCAATTCCAGAGAGGCAAGACCCTTAACCTCTTCATGCAGATGGTACTAGTGTGTATTTCATATTGTTGTTGTGAGGATGAAGTGAGTTCATACTTATCTGTTACTTTGGTCAGTAGAGGGCACACAGTAAAAGCCAAAAAAATTCAGCTGTTAGTGTCATCATTAATATTTGTAGGTCTTTGCATAAATCCTGAATTATTTTAATGACTCCAGCTTTATAATTAAAGTTGGTATCTGCTAGCCCGAATATTTTTTCCTGTTTTCTCTTAAGTTAAAATTTTCTTAAATATTTTAAGCATTTTCCCCTTAAAATTATATCAATTATTAAAAACCGTTAGAATAATTTTTTGCTAATAAGAATAATTTTTAATAGTTGAATATTATTCTACCATATGTACGTATCTTTTTTTTTATTTTTACAGGATAAACAGGTAAGCTTTATACTGTCTTTTGAGAACAATATATTCAGTCTCTGTAAAGACTGTCAAAAATTGCCAATGCTGGGCGCCTGGGTGGCTCAGTGGGTTAAGCCGCTGCCTTCGGCTCGGGTCATGATCTCAGGGTCCTGGGATCGAGTCCTGCATCGGGCTCTCTGCTTAGCAGGGAGCCTGCTTCCCTTCCTCTCTCTCTGCCTGCCTCTCTGCCTACTTGTGATCTCTCTGTGTCAAATAAATAAATAAAATCTTAAAAAAAAAATTGCCTATGCTGACTGTATTTCAAGTCGTCATGGCGGGGTATTGGGAAAAGTTTTCAATTAGCAATAATTACGCCTCGGATAAACCTCATTGGCTATGATAGTGCCACTGTACAAAGCTATTTTTACATATCTTAATTTAACTCTCAATTTTCCTGATGTGGGACCTGTCCCAGCTTTTTAATATTGTCAGTAATGTTATGACAAATATTTTACATAAATTTTTATTTGTATTTTATATTATTACTTTAAGATAGAGCTATTAATCGGGCTCCCTGCTCTGCGGGGAGCCTGCTTCTCCCTCTCCCACTCCCCCTGCTTGTGTTCCCTCTCCCGCTGTGTCTCTGTCAAATGAATAAATAAAATCTTAAAAAAAAAGAACTCTTGAAGTAGGATTAGAGTCAACATGGGTAGAACTCAGGTTGCTAAGGGTATTGAAGACCAGATATTTCTTACACTTTTGAAACAATAAATTGTTTTTAAAAATCTGTCAAGCTAATAGCTTCTGGATTTAGTGTGGGTATGACCAGTGAATCCCATAATTACACGTCTACTGCTATACCTCTTTTGCTATCAAAGTTAGAGGCAATGCTATGTGGAATTGTATGCCAGTATTCAGATACTCCCTAAGTCTTACATGATAGAGGCTGAGATCAGCATTGAGAAAGGAAAATATATATTTAGAATAGGATTCAATTGCAATAGGGAAAAAATGCTGACCTTTTCAGGACAGAACGAATCTTTTTAGGGTAATCAACTTATCACCAAGTAATTGATTCGTTTCCTCCAAGATAGTAATATACTGGAGGCTTAAAGTCAGTCTTTGTGGCTCATGAATTGGACATTCAGCAGCAGTAAAAGATGTATCAGCCTTGTTGAGAGATCCATGGTGGCAGGCCCATGTATAGCTTCTGTTCCACCATAGCTACCCCACACACGAACCCACTACATAGCATTGAGGTAGCCAAGGACAGAGAGTGACCATCATTTTCTGGACTAATTATTCAATTCACCTGCATGCTAATGTCTCTTCTGTAGCAGATGCTCCCCAGTGGATGTTAACATATGATACCAAGACTCTTACACTTGTGCCAACTTCCATTGGTCTATCAACATGCACTCTCCATGACCTTATGGCTAATCTTCCAATCTTACTCCTCTGGGCCCTAACCAACCACTAAAGACATTGACCCCCACCCATAGATTCAAGTAAATTCTTATCTCCGGCACTTTTATTTCAACACAAAGTAGATCACCAAATGGTCATTAGGAAGATTTCTACTTTGCCATTATCTTTCAGAAGTACCCTTAAATGGGACTGTATTGCAGTGGTAATCCATTTCTAGTTCACCAACATTCTAAGCCATGAATCAAGCTCATTTTTTTCTCTTCCAGCAGTTAGTCATAGGCAATCCCCCATGAGGCCATAGACATGAGTTAAAGGAGAGGCTGTGTGCAAAAATGATGAGTTTGAGAACTCCCTGGGCCTGAACTCAGATGTATCACCTTTACTGTACAATGAAATAAAACTGAGCTTTAAGTCTTGGTGGGTCTGCAGCACTCATCCCATGATGGCCAGCCTGATGCCCCATGGTACAGACACTCAGTCTCTACCAGGGTCCAGAATAATACTGAGAGCAAGTTTTCAAGTGGTTTACAGTTCTCTGCTGCAGATGACATGACTTTGCTCTAGAACCCAGGAATCTGTGCTGTGACATTCCTATTGTGACTTGCCAGAGACTCCCTGTGGCATTTTTATTTATTTATTTATTTGATAGACAGAGAGAGATCACAAGTAGGCAGAGAGGCAGGCAGAGAGAGAGGGGGAAGCAGGCTCCCCGCTGAGCAGAGAGCCCAATGTGGGGCTCGATCCCAGGACCCCGAGATCATGACCTGAGCCGAAGGCAGAGGCTTAAACCACTGAGCCACCCAGGCGCCCCTCCATGTGGCATTTTTATCTTCCAGCAGATCCTTGAGATCTGCATGAGAGGATTTTCCATGTCTATAGGGCCTGTACAGGTGTGATTTCAGGTGAATCCCAAGGCTTACCCTGATCCTGTAGGAAGGTCTGGAGTGTAAATAACAACACAGGGTCTATTGCGTTTCCAGGAAGTAAGCTGGTCTTTCGTATTTCTATATCAGCCATTGGGTTGCTCCAGGTTAGGGGAAGAATAGATAAATTCTTGAGCACCTCCACTTCTAGTTGTCTATGTGAAGCAACTGGAGTAGCCTAATAGTGGTTCTTGAAGAAAGGTGCAGGAACAATCTAATAGCAGTGAGCACACTGAAGTAGAAGGAAGGTAAAAAGGTTATGGGGGGGATCTGATCAGTGTACCAGCATCCCTCATTATAGCAAGCCCATTCATGGAATTACCAAAGGCATGAGTTGATGGGGCCCAAAGGTCTGATAAATGTCAGATGCTATAGCAAATCCTCCAACCAAAACCAATCCTTTATACCAATAGAAAATGTATTAAACCCCAAAATCCTATCTAGCCAAGTTTGGTATTTTTGTATAGGATATATATAGATGCATATAATATCTATTAATCTCCTAGTTCTTACACTTTTTCTCTTTTGACTTCTTGTTCATAAAGGAGTTTTTTACATGCAAAGTTTGTTCCCTTTATGCCTTGGAGTTACTCTTCTTTATTCTAATTTAACAGATGACATTTGGTATTACTATAAGTATTACTGAAAACCTTTAGGCCTCATGATATTCCATTTCCTAGGATTAACCCAAATATTTTGGAGTGAAGTTGAAATTACTGATGGTATTTTTGCCAAAATAACTTTTGATTATGGTTGATGTTGCAAAGAATTCTCAGTAGTTACACTGTATGGCTCTGGATTTGGAATGCTGATGGGTATTCCAGTGATGATATAGTAGGAAACTATTTGTGATGATGACAATCCTGAAGGAGAAAGAACATGTGAACATAATGTCATTATAGAGGGATGAAGGTTATTTTTGTAAAAATAGGACAAAGCAACTTGTTAAGTATGATAGACCCAAACAGATAAAAATGAATATACTTTTGGTGATAGCTATTTTACAAGAATTCTCTAGTTTCATATAACCTTGAAGAAGATTATGTAGTTTTTAGGGTCACATGCTCAGAAAAGTTGTGATAAATATTTCGACATTTTAAAAGTATAGTTTAGTCATTGGGATAATCTCAAGTGAAAAATGAAGCAATTTGTTCTATTAGACCCAAGAGATCACAAAACCTAATTATTCCATTGCTTCCTCAGGCATAATCTCTATGTCTGTTGTTGTAAGAAGCTAATTCTCCGAGGATGCTATTAGTAACTCACTTCTGCACTGTTTGTCCCACACTGAAAATAGTGCAGGTGTTATAAATGTCACTGTGTTTCCAAAGCATAAAGCTCCATTAATCTTTTATATTTATGGTTTATCAGGAAATAATGTTGCTAAGTGGTAATAGGATATTATCAGGATAAGTCCAATAGGATACTGAGGATTTTTTAGGAACAACATATACTTTCATGTGTGTGCTATTCCCTTGGCCCAGGTTCCTCTTTATCTCTCTTTGCTATTGCATTTCTGCATTATTCAAGGCCCAGATCAAATATCAACTCTCTGAAGGCTTCTCTTTAGGTATTCCCAGGTAAAAAGCACTCTCTTCCTCCTCTTTGCTTATGCAAATATTCTAATACTTAACAGGCTCTGACTGTGTGCCTTTCTCTAGTTCTGTGCCTGCTTCTCATCTGTCTGCTCTATTACATTTCAAACTCTTAAAAGTGAACCTTTCTCATCTTTGCTTCCTCGAAGCCCAGAACAATGCTTGGCACACAGCAGTCACTCAATGAATGCCTGTGCCATGCGTTGTTATTTTTCTGAAGGGTCCCTTCGATTCACCCATGCCTTTGTCAGTACCTGTCAATATGGATACCTCTTTGCAAATGTTTGTAGAATTGAGCAGAATCCATTTACATGTAAGACAAATATTTGATGATTATTTTAATCTTAACACTCTCCAAATGGCACTAATAATAGAGGCTGATGTTTATTTCTGTTGCTACAGGCGGTCCATAATGGCACTTAGGAATGAATAACTGGCTTCAACTTTTTTTTTAATAAAAGCCTATAAACTGAAGCCGCTACACATGTATACTGGAACTGGACAATTAAATAAATGGATGGTAGAAGGTGGGAGCCAGGTTTCTCACTGTTGGAGTGGGACATTATAGAAAAGCAAAGGGAGAAGGCCAGAATGATCCATGTGATAATAGATTAGAACTAGAGACATCAGTGTGAACCAATATATAACTTACTATAAATAGAGATGGACATATTTATATATATAAATATATACACGTGTGTGTATATATATGTATACATATATACACATATATATACATATTAATACACACACACAAAAACAAGGATTTGTTTACACATATGTATTTCCTTGCTTTATCAACAGGGAGGTCCTAGGATTAAAACACCCTAGTAGCAATGAGCACATTTACGGCCCAGATCTTGATGTCTAATATCATTCTCCAAAACAGGAACTAGGCATCCTTGGAGAAATGGCTAATTATAGAACTGGAATAGGAAATACAAGATGAGCCCAGAGCATCCTACAGTGCCAGAAAGGAAGAAAGTCCTCAAAAAACCAAAAATGACAGGAATATGTCAAAGGGGCACAGAAGTCAATGAAACCAGCTCCCGCTAGCCAAAGTGGCAATAATTTGAGGAACAAAGTAAATTAGTATTGGATTATAACCTGAAGTATAAAATAAAATCTCTAAGTCCATACCAACATAAATAAATGATGGATAAATAAATAAATAAGCAAAAAAGACAGATGTTCTCTGTAGAAGAATTCCAATGATTTATGGTACTCCGTTCTCAAGAGGGAAGAACATCGTTCCTTGATCTTTAAGTGTGGGCTGTTCAATGACTGCCTTCCCAGAAGTACAGAAGGTGAGAAAATAGAGGAGACACCTGACAAATAGTACCTCAGGCAGGTGGTGAGGAGCAACATCAACAGCTCTAAGTCAGGGGGATATTATGTCGTGATGAGAATGACACCTAACATCTGTGGGTTGTCTTTGATCTCTTTGGGGATCTTCTCTTCCAAAACCCCAATTTAATCATGAAGAAAAATGCCAGAAAAACTCCCAAACAGGTACCTTCTACAAAATACCCCACCAGTATGTTAAAACTTTCAAGATCATCAAAAATAAGGGAAGTCTGAGAAAGTGTCCTAGCCTGGAAGAACGTAAGAGGATGTGACATCTAAAGGGAATGTGGCTTCCTGAATCGAATCCTGGAACAGAAAAGGGACATTAGAATCTGAATGAGCTTTTGACTTCAGTTTTGGTTTTTTTTGTTTTTGTTTTTGTTTTTTTGAACTTGTAAGGTATTAGAGAGGGCATGGATTGCATGGAGCACTGGGTGTGGTGCAAAAACAATGAATACTGGGACGCCTGGCTGGCTCAGTTGGTTGGATGACTGTCTTCGGCTCAGGTCATGATCCCGGAGTCCTGGGATCGGGTCCTGCATCGGGCTCCCAGCTCCATGCGGAGTCTGCTTCTCCCTCTGACCTTCTCCTTGCTCATGCTCTCTCTCACTGTCTCTCTCTCAAATAAATAAATAAAATCTTAAAAAAAAAAAAAAACAATACTGTTACGCTGAAAAAAAATAAATTAATTAAAAAAAAAAAAGCTGTAAGTACATAATGTAAACCTGTAAATACCAGAATGCAGGGTAGGGACTGGCATGTAGTAGACATTTAATGTGTATTAGATAAAGGGTGTGGGAATGATTGGCCCTCCCTTAAATGTATGTTCCTCGCCCAAACATATATCAGGCCCATAATCATATAAATATATATACTTATATCCATATAGCATAAATACTAGTAAGTAAAAGTAGATAAGCAATTGTATACCTTTCTGTTGTATTAGTTTGACCTTATTTTCAGATCCTAAGCCCTTTATTTTTATTCTTCCTCTCTCATTAATAGAATATAAGGATTTCTACAGCCCACGTGGTGACATATTTGTAGGCCTGTTGCTTCTGCATTTCTGTAGAGCTCAGAGATAAAGATGTAGAGAAACTACTAAGCCACTCTACTGAGAAAACAACCGCCAAGTGTAGCTGCGGATTGCTTCTTTTAAACATCCCAGTGGCAAATGGCCAAGCATTCATTCACATCTTTCACAGGGATTCTGGACCCAACACTTTTCACAATCCCTGATCACAGGCAGCTCATTCTCTGTGTAAAGAGGGATACAGACAGGTGAACGAGCAAGCCAAGGCACTAAGAAGTTGCACCTGAAATCAAGGAAGGCTGAACCAAAGAGGTCTGGTTCAGCTGGACTTGAAGGATAAGTAGGTGCTCAGTCAGGAAGAACAATTATACTAAAGGTTGAGAAAAAAGGAACACTTAGAAGAATGATTCCTTCTGTGGCTCTACATGAGGATGGGGGGGGTGGGGGGAGAGAAACCTGGGAATAGAATTACCCTGCTAAGGAAAAACTGACGCAAAGAGGCAAAATTGATGAGGGTTATTTTTGGTGCTTCCTGCTCCTAGGTGAGGTGAAGAGTGTTTAGGATCAGGTTTAAGAGAACCTGAATCTGTAGCCCAGCTCTACTTTTTATGACTGAGTAAAGTTATCTATGCTCCAATTTCTCATCTGTCAAATGGGATGCCTACAGTGCCTACTTCACCTGGTGAGAGAATCAGTGAGCTGCCAAATACGTCAAACACTTTGAGTAGCATGGGGTACATGAGATTCAAGAAAAGTTGTTTTTATGTTAGTGCTGTTTTTGATAACACAGGTCAGTCCTACTGAGATGGCGTGGACTCTCTTGGATGGTGTGTCTGCATTTTGGGACCTGTCATCAGAGCATCAGTGGGACCTGCCTTTGGCTGGATAGAGACTACATTTTAGGCTTTACCCAAGCATTGAAAATGAATGATCTTTGTCATAAAATCATATCGTCTCTGAGTTAAGATGCTATCTCTGTCATAAAATAAGTTTCTACATGTTTTCAATCTAGATAATAAAACATTGTATCATAAAGTGTTATATATGAATTTCTAAAGCTGATGTATGGTGAACACTAGTGTCCACAACCCTGAAGAGTACATTATTCTGACTAACTGCATCTTCCAGAGAGCTAAGGGAGCAGTACCTCAAGATTCAAAACTTATAGAATTATATCAATTTTAAAGGAATATTATTCTATATGAAATATCCTTATTTTATCAAGAGTACTTTTTTATTTATCCTTCAAGTTACAACTTTAATACCTGTTCCCTGTAATATTTCAGACTCTAAGGGGAAACTCATTGTGGCCCTACTGCAGACTAACAAAGAAAATTCATTATTATAAATTCATAGAAATAAAGGATGAAATACAACTAAACTTGAGAAAATACACAACTGAGCTAGGAAAAAGGAGAAGAAAGTTCCTGGTGCTAAAACTCACCAGCTAGAGTTGCAGCAACCCACGGGATGTAGGATCAGAAATAGAGGGAGGGTCTAGGAACTCGGGTTTTAACTGACATGCCAGGACAGAAGGTGCTACTTTGGGGCTCCATCCATTCACTGTATTTAGCTACAACTGAGACACCTACATGTAATTGAGCACTGGAAAGCCAAATAAATAAATAAATAAATAATTTTTTAAAAAGAAAAAGAAAAGAAAAGAAAAGAACTTGAAACACTTGTTCTGCCAATACGTCTGTCCAGGGAAGTGATAAAAAGCTGTGGGTGAGAAAGGAAATAGAAGTCTGAGCCATATACCTGTTAATCTTACCAAATGCATAGTAAGGGAGTCATCAGAATAAGAAGTTAATGCCAAAAACTAGCCCAGATATGGGCTAACAACTGGGACATCAGGCAGAAGCAAATTCACAGCCTCTCTAGATCATGCTTCAACCCAAAGGATATGTGGTTCTCACGAAAAAATGATCCCCTTTGAAGATAAACTCACCTCCCCAAATTACAAGATGTACAAGGAAATCAGCCATCTTATGCAAAAGTCAACAGACAGGAGAAAGAGACAGATTAGACTTTCAGAACATTATATATAAAGTTACAAAAGTAGTTGTATCTACAATGTTAAAAATGCTTTTTAAATGGAAACATTATAGGCAAAAACAGGATGTTCTAAGAAAATAAAACATATTTTCTTAAATAAAAAGGAATATCCAGAAATTAAAATTTCAACTATTTGATATTAAAAACTTTGGAATAAATCAGATTTTAGGTAAGATACAGTAGAAGAGAGAATTAATGAAATGTAATATGTTTCTAAGAAAATTCATTGTAAGGCAGCAAATTGAGAAAAATAGATAAGAATATGAAACAGCTGTTAAGAGACAAGGAGTAAAGAATCAAGAAGGAGAGTGTATAATGAACAGGAATATTAAGAGATATGATAACTGATAAATACTGAGAACTTAAATAAAATAGAAATCCACAGATTAACAAAAAAACACCTAGTCTCATTGGAATGAACAAAAATAAATTTGCACCTGGAAAAAATCATAGTAAAAGTGTGAAACATCATAAACAATGAGAAGATTGTTAAAATTCACCCAGAGGTAAAAGATAGATTATCAGCAAAGGAACATTTGGGCTGATGGCTATTTTCTCAAAGACAATATGTGGAAGATTAAAAGATTAAACCAGTTGAACAGCTAAAATTATATTTTTAAAGCAAGGCTGATATGATGGAGCTTGAGGACCCAGTTGCAGCTATAAGTAACATTAAAACATGCTATAAAGCTGTAATACATTTACACATGGTAAAATGATGACATAGAATGAAGAAATAGGCCTATGAACTAAAATAGTTAGCTTTTAAAAAAACCCAAAAAACCAGAATACATCAAATGAATTAGAAGATTTTAAATAAAGCATTATAATAAAGCAACAGGGAAGGGGAAGATTATTTAACAAATGGTACTGTAGCCATTATCAATTATTTTTTAAAAAGTAATAAATTTTCATCTTCACATATTATTCTAAAAAAGGAATGCACATCAAGAGTTTAAGAATAATTATTAAATAAATAAGAAAAGAATCTGTAACTCTCAATCAGTTGATGGGTAAAATGGTGAGGAATAAAGAAAACTTGATCAATCCAATAGAAATGTTCTGTGATCCTACAATTCTGCTTCTTGCTACGTAACCCAGGGAGACTCTGGCACATGCGCAAGAGAGGTAGACAACATATACATTAAGTCATTCATTTCCATCAAGAGCAGAGTAAGTAAATTGTGGTAGGCCTATAAAACAGAATATTATAGGCAATTAAAATGAATTAACGACATCAACATTGGTCAAGCTGGAAAGGATTGCTGAGTAGAAAAAATAGAACCATAGGTAAAAATGATACCATTTATGTAAACTTAAACACCAAAAGAGATCTGGGATGTCTATGAAAGCATGTGTGCCCAGGTGAACTATGAAATCATGCACTGGCAGGATTTATCCCCATGTTAAGATAGTGGTTTTCTCTGGGGAGATTGGGAGGAAGAGTGGGAACAGGAACATGGGTAAATAAATGGCTTTAACTCTATCTATGACACTTAAATTCTTTGGTAAAAAGAAAAGTGCAGGAAATATGTTAAAGTATTGACATTTGATATATCTAAGTGATGGAAAAAGAGGTATCAGTTATATTTTCTGTACCTTTCCATATGTTAAAGTTCTTAATTTAAAAATATTTAAAAAACTATTCAAATAAAGTATAAGTATACAAAGCAAATCTATCTTCTGTCCATCTCCCCTGGCAATTTTATCTTTCCATATTTTCTTTTGCTTGTGCAAGAATACATATTCTGGAAGTTTTTTTGATTCAGAATACTACACACAATTTCTTTTTTTTAAATATTTTACTTATTTATTTGAGAGGGAGAAAGAGTGTGCACCAGTGGGGCAGGAGGCTGCAGAGGGAGAGAGAGAAGCAGGCTCTCTCTCACTGAGCAGTGAGCCCCACAACAGGGCCAATCCCAAGACCAAGACCTGAGCCAAAGGCTGATGCTTAACTAACTAAGCCACCCAGGCACCCCTGGATAATTTCTTCTAGTCAATGCACATAGATTTACTTCATTCTTTGTATTTTTTCACAGCATGAATGTATCTTAATTTTACCCACTGATTACCATATTAATTAGATTTCCAGGAACATTTTCATTTGTTGGTGTATTTGTTGTTTGTTTGGGCAGAAATTGCTACTAAAACAATTCTCTAATAAGTTGCTACCCTCTTATTTTTGTCAGATATATTCCCAGAAGTAGACTTTGGGGTTAAAGAATATATACACTTTATATTTTCATAATTATTATGAAATTGCTTGCAATAATAGCTATAATATTTTTATAGTCCTAACAATTATGTTTGAGAATGCTGGATTCACGTATCCTGGTCAGCCCAGAAACTATCAATATTTTCCATCTTTGACATTCTAAATTATTGGTTTTTTTTGGGGGGGGGTTGCATTTCCTTAACAAGGTACAAATCTGAACATCTTTTGTATGTTCATCGGACATTTGTGTTTTCTACTTTGAGAACTGCCTGTTACTATTCTTTGCTCTTATTAAAAATAACTTCATAACTTCTCTATAACTCACTCATTTGCTCAGTAAACACTATTATAGAGGACATTGTGAGAGTCTGGGGCTAAGCACCAATGGCAATTAAGATACAGACTGGGAGTACCTGGGTGGCTCAGTTGGTTAAGCCTCAGACTCTTCGTTTGGGTTTGGGTCATGATCTCAGGGTCCTGGGATACAGACCGATATCAAGCCCCACAACAGACTCCATACTCAGTGGGGAATCTGCTTGAAGGTTCTCTCTCCCTTTCTTTGCCCCGTGATAACATGCTATAAACACTGCAAGAAATGTCTGTCTAAACAGAGTGCAATGAGCCACCTTTTGAGACCCAGAAAGGACAGGAAACCTTAATCCAGCAAGCTGATGCTTCCACTATTGGGTCTTGAAAATGAGTAGGTACTGGCCAGGCATTTCTCACAGCTTGGGATCTGTGCAAAAGGAAGACAACACAAGTAGAAGAAACTGTGTATAAAATCCAGCAGATATGAGTAGTTTGGATTAGTGCACAGGAGTCATGCCACTGAGACAGGAAATCAGGACGAGTTGTAGCTTCCAGAAGAGAATGAGGAAGAGAAGTTGGAAGTCATCCAGCATAGTTGAATAAGTATGTCCAGAGTGCAGAAGAATGGTCTGTTAGAAATCCATTCTTGAAAGTCATCTACATATAGGTAGCAGTCTGTCATTCATTATAGCAATTTTGAAGCTCCACCAGCTCTATGGGGTTTCTGGTATGTGGGGCAGTTTGTTAGCAAACTAAATGGCTTCCAACTGCTATTTTTTTTTAAAGCTTTTGTGCTTACTTTATCGTTTGAGGTTTTTTTTTTTTTTTTTTAATGTCTCTTCCCTTGCTTTTAAAACTCATTCTTTATGCTGTGAAGTACCTCCTATTATATTTCTTTTTCTGCCTACTTACTAAAAAACTCTGTACATAGAGATTGGCTACTCCTCCCCCAAATTTGGAATTGTGTGTATATACTGATGTCAGTATCTATTAATATATCCAACAGGAGGAGCAGAAGGAACTGTCTTGGTAAATACTGAGATGTGGAAGTTCAAATGTTTTTACTTAAATTCCAGTTAGTTAATATACAGTGTAATATTAGTTTTAGATGCATAATACAGTGATTGAACACTTTCATACATCACCCAGTATTCACCACATATATTCACTTCTTAATCCCCACCACCTGTTTAACACATCCCCACCTCCCAACCTGCCTTCTGGTAACCATCACTTTGTTCTTTATAGTTAAGAGTCTGTTTCTTTGTTTGCCTCTTTCTCTTTATTGCCCCCTTTGCTCATTTTTTTGTTTTGTTTCTTAAATTCCTCATATGAGTGAAATCATACGGTATTTGTCTTTCTCTGACTGACTTATTTCATCTAGCATAATGCTCTCTAGCTCCATCCATGTTGTTGCAAATGGTAAGATTCCACTCTTTTTTATGGCTGACTAATATATATATATATACATATATATATATATATTTCCATAATTTGGCTATTGTAGTTAATGCTGCTATAAACATTGGGGTGCATGTATCTCTTTGAGTTAGTATTTTTGTATTCTTTGGGTAAATATGCAGTAGTGTGATTGCTGGATCTTAGGGTAGTACTATTTTTAACTTTTTGAGGAACCTCCAGAGTGGCTGCACCAGTTTGCGTTCCCACCAACAGTGCAAAAGAGTACAAGAGGGTTCCCCTTTCTCCACATCCTTACCAACACCTGTTGTTTCTTGTGTTGTTGACTTTAGATATTCTGATAAGTATGAGGTGATATCTCATTATGGTTTTGTTTTGTATTTCCCTGATGATGAGTGATGTTGAGGAACTTTTCATGTGTCTGTTGGCCATCTGCATGTCTCCATTGGAAAATTGTCTATTCCTGCGGTCTTCTTCCCATTTTTAATTGGATTATTCATTTTTGGGGTGTTGAGTATTATAAGTTCTTCATAGATTTGGGATACTAAGGAGTTTTTATCTTTTAAGAAGTTTGTAATTTACATCCTGATTCTTGTGTGTTTTCCAAGGATAGATTAAGGGGTCAGATATATGAGATCTGGATTAGTGAAGTTTTGCTGTTTATAGACACAGACATAATATCAGCATTTTTAATTGCCTTCACTTTATAAATCAGTTATTTATGAATTGAATTTTTCAAGAAAAACATTTAAGCAAATGATTCACATTTTCATTTCAGACACACTTTAAGATGAATATTTAATAACTCTACTTCTTTCATTTTCTAGCTTGAAGACCTTCTTTATCAAGCAGTTTATGATCCAGGACTAATGATGAAATGCAGATGGCACCCTCACTATTTAAAAAATGTCCATCACTGAATCTCTAGTAAATTGAGTAATATTTTGTAATCAAATCAGTATCCCAAATTATTCTGATTTATGAATTCTAATCTGATTTCACAATTTCTTTTTGTCATTGCACTTTGTATTTCACTTTACAATGTCAAAACAAAATATGCCTGTGGTTGCAAAGTCAAATAGACTGAGGAGTCTGCTGTTGTATCTTTCCAACCCACCAGTTTGCTCTTTAGACACAACCCTTAAAAATGTTTGCTTCTAGCTCCTTTGTGATGCCTCAACAATCTCTTAACTTGCTCACTATTGCTCATTGCTCATTAGAGTTTGTTTTCATGATAGTTTTAGACAGTGTCTACTGACATCCTACTGATAGATGAGGGTTTATCTCACCTATATCTCCCTACTTCACCCTCCCCTTTTCCTTACCTCCCCATCATTTGTTACTATTAACACTTCTTCTACTGGATGCCTCTGCAATTGTAAACAACTCATTAAATCTCTACTTCCTAACCCAACAACCACAGCCATCAATCTCTTGACCTCCACTATAAATGATCAAGATACCAATACACCAGTTTTCTATCCATCTCTTCAACTCCAACCCATCTCCTTATTTCATACCTTTTACGTTATAAAGGTGGATAACCTTTACATCCTTTCTTGTAGAACCATTAAATCTCTGATTTGTCCATGAGTTAATTTTTGTAACTGAAAGTTCAATGAACAATTTAAAATTTACAGTATTATGAATATGTAAATTTTGTCTCCTGTAGAGCCAACATGTATGACTGGATTATATTTTTTATACAGATTCAATGTCATGAGCACTGTGCCATTCAAAGGAAACATTCCTATAGTCAGGTTCAAATGGATTCTCGTTTTTTTCTGTTCTACCACATGTCTTTACCATATTGCCAAGCTTATCAAAACTCTCATTCTCTTTAATCAATTAAATCTCCTTCTCTGGATTGGGAAACCTTGGTCCCTTGCTCATATGTGGACTAGTTACTCTTTATGTCTCAGTAAAATTGTGATTTAGGGATTCCATACCATTGATCTTCTGGTCTGGCATGTCTATCTCCTAAAGCCTACCTTGCCTTTTTTCTTGGTTTAGTTGGAACACTTCTATAAATCACTTTAAAAATTGGTGAGCATTATAAAAACAGACACAGACCAATGGGATAGAAGAGAGAGCCCCAAACAAACCCTCACACACATGGTCAAATTATTTTTAACATGGGTGTCAAGATCATGCAATGGAAAAAGGATAGTCTTTTTAACCAATAGTGCTAGGAAAACTGGATATTCCATGCTAAAAATGAACTTGGACCCTTACTTTATATTACATGCAAAAATTACTGGATCAAAATGAATCAAAGGCCTAAACATAAGAGCTAAAACTATTAAATTCTTAGAAGTAAACATACAAGGAAATCTTTATCACATTGAACTTGGAAAGACATCAAAAATATAGGCAAAAAAATTAATAGACATCATCAAAATCAAAAGCTTTAAAATATCAAAGAGCCCGATCAACAGATTAAAAAGGCAACCCACACAATTGGAGAAAATATTTACAAACCATCTGATAAGGTATTAACATTCATAATATATAAGGAACTCCTTCAACTCAACAACAAAAACAACCCAATTAAAAAAAAAATAGGCAAAGGAAAAAAAAAAAAAACAGACAAAACCAAAGAGTTACAATAAAACCTTATATTCCAAACTGGAGAAAAAATAGGCAAAGAGTTTGAATAGGCAGTTCTTTAAAGAAAAGACATAAATGCTCAATAAACACAGGAAAAGATGCTTAACATCACTAAGTATTAATGAAAATCAAAACCACAATGTGATACCACTTCATACCCTAAGATGGTTATTATAAACAAACAAATACAAAAGTAACACGTGTTGGTAAAGATGTAGAGAAACTGGAATGCTTGTGCGTTGCTGGTGTGAATGTAAAACAGTGCAGCTGCTGTGCAAAACAGTATTACAGCTCCTTAATAAAATTAAACATATATCAGAAATTCTACTTCTGGGTATTATTCAAAAGAATTTAAATCAGGGACTCAAACAGATATTTGTACACCAATGTTCACAGCAGTATTATTCACAATAGCCAAAAGGTAGAAATAAACCAAACTTCCATTGACAGATGAATGGATAAACAAAATGTGATACATATATACAATGGAACATTATTCAGCCATTGAAGAGATGACATTTTTTTTTTAAGAGATGGCATTTTGATACATGCTACAACAGGGATGGGCCTTGAAAACAAGTAACATAAACCAAATACAAAGGTCAAATATTGTATGATTCCTCTATAAGGTACCTGGAATAGTCTAATTCATAAAGGTAGAAAGTTGAATAGTAGTTATCAGGGTCTGAGGGAAGGGAGCAATGTGTATTTTCTGCTTAATGTTATAGAGTTTCAGTTGGGGATGATGAGAAAGTTCTGGAGATGAATAATAGTGATGGTTGCGAACAATTGAATGTACTTAATGCCACTTAACTATACACTTAAAAACCGTTAAAATCAGGGGCACTTAGGTGGCTCAGTCAGCTAAGCAGTTGTCTTCAGCTCAGGTCATGGTCCATGGCCCCACATTGGGCTCCCTCCTCCATGGGGACCCTGTTTCTCTCTCTCCCTCTGCCTGCTGTTCTGCCTGCTTGTATTCTCTCTCTGTCAAATAAATAAATAAAATCTTTTAAAAAATGGTTAAAATCATAAATTGTATATTATGTTTATTTTACCATAATAAACAATTACAATTATATGGAAAAATAAAGTAAGCTACTTAGAATATTTTAAAATAATAAAGGAAAAGAAAATATTTTGACTTCTTAAAAATCTAAAAATCTTTTTAACTTTCCCTCAGATTTTATTGGTAATTTAGCCGAGTAGAGAATTCTAGGTTTAAGATAGCTTTTATTCAGAAATCTGAAGACTTTTTGCCAGTATGAAGTCTAATGACAACCTGATTCTTGTTCCATTTCTCTCAAAAGTTCATAGAAATTTAGCATGGGCTCTTAAAATAAGATCTACCTATTGAAGACCTAAGAATTTCAAGATGGCCTTTTTCCTGATGTTTCGCTTTATTGTTTTTTAAGATTTTATTTATTTGACAGAAAGACAGTGAGAGAGGGAAGACAAGCAGGGGGAGAGAGAGAGGGAGAAGCAGGCTTCCTGCTGAGTAGGGAGACCCTGGATCCTAGGACCTTGGGATGCTTAAGGACTGAGCCACCCAGGTGCCTTGTTGATGTTTTAAATTACAGATAAAGCTTCAAACGTAAGTTATAGGCATCTGATCTGTTAAGAGATCCAAAGATTGGTTATGGTATTTAAAAACAACTCATTTGGGGCACCTGGGTGGCTCAGTGGGTTAAAGCCTCTGCCTTCGGCTCAGGTCATGATCCCAGGGTGAGGGAGCCTGACTTCCCTTCCTTTCTCTCTGCCTGCCTCTCTGCTGCCTACTTGTGATCTCTGTCTTTCAAATAAATAAATAAAATCTTTAAAAAAAATAAAAATAAAAACAACTCATTCTCACAAACTTTAGAGTTCTGCAACTAAGTAACCAACCATATCATATTATCAAGAAAAGATCTTCCATACATATTCCAACAAAGAGTTTGAATCCTGTATGGGTACTTGTTTCTTTTTATGCTGTTGTAACTTAGAAACAGTGAAATCCTACCGCCTAATCAAGCACTATAGATCCTAATATTAAAAATATATATATATCGTGAAACACCATGAAACTAATGATTGACTGAAAAGGCAAAAGCCCTGTTGGGGCTGATTTTATCAATGGAAACTGTGGAATATCTTTTGATACCAGAAATTTTATTAAAAGTAGTATGTATTTTGATTTTTCTTCTTCTTTTTTACCTTAAATGAGAAGACTGTCAAGCCTGAAGGCTGAATACAAGCCAGAAATAATTAAACTATATACTCAAAGCTAGACTTTTGAGTAAACTTTTTTCATGTCCTTATGTTCTGAGCTCATTTTCAGTAAAAGGCTAGTGATATTAACTTAGCTGAGTTGTCTTCTAAGTATCTTGTATACTTAATCAACATTCCAATCCAGAAATTTATAAGCTGATTTATTTATGTAATACTGCTTTTGTATTACTTATTGTTACCAAAGAAACATGATCTTTTTTTTCTGCAACCAGAAAGTCAATGATGAATGCTGCTAAATGATACCAAGAAACATAATATTACTGATTATGACCTATTCCTTAATTCTGTTTACAATTTGTGGGTATTTTCAGATTGTTGATTTCTGAATTTGAATTGAATTATCTTTGCTCCATAAAGCCAAATAAGGTTTAGGACCTAATTACCTTTGCATCTCACAGGGTATATTCCCATTTCTGAATACAGAAATACAGCATTGTCTCCACCTGGGGGCTTCCACAATACCATGACCCTGTTGGTCCTTTGGGCTCCAAGCACAATGCATGCTTTTGTTCTGCAACAGTCTATTGAATTTTCTGCTGTCTGGATTTAGTTTCATTTGATGTAATGCTATTACTTTTTTTCCAGTGGTCAATGTTGTCTTATACATTTAGTAAGCAGTCAAATTACATTATTTTGTTTTATGGCATTTCCACCTGCTTTTGAAATCTGGCAGCACTGAGACCAAAGAAAGAAAAAGGGACAACTATCAGTTAAATGCATCCATCCTCCAGGGTTCACTGCATTTGGTACTGTGATTTTCTTTGTACCTATAGCCCTCCTTGGAAATGGGAATTCACCCCACCATAAACATAGACCTGCATCTTATTTTGTGTGTGTGTGTAGACTTGTAAACCATACAGTGCATCTCACCAAATCTAAAGAATACTATCATCTAAGAAACAGGACACATATGTCACTTTTAACATTTTATATTCTTGTGGCACTTCATATCTTTTTTTAAAAATATTTTATTTATTTCTTTGACAGAGAGAGAGAGAGAGATCACAAGTAGGCAGAGAGGCAGGCAGAGAGATGGGGGGGGAGCAGGCTCCCTGCTGAGCAGAGAGCCCGATGTGGGGCTCCATCCCAGGATCCTGAGATCATGACCTGAGCCAAAGGCACAGGCTTAACCCACTGAGCCACCCAGGCGCCCTGTATCTTATGAATTCTATTTTATATATTTAATCACATTTGATCTTCAAAAAAATTCCAAGAGATGAAAATTATTAATCTTATTTTACAGGTAAGGAAACAGAAGCTCAGAAAGGTAAAGAGACTTGCCTAAGGTCACATAACTATTGACTGTCAAGGCCAGAAATTCAACCCAGCCTTCTGAAACCAAGTGCATGCTTTTACAAATATCTAGCACCTCTTCTTCCCTGTGGTTCTTACCCACATATTACTAGGGAGGCAGGTTAAAAAGAGAGCAATAGTTCATAGGACTCTCAGGTCAAGTGTTTCAGCATCTCATATTTCAGATTAAGTGAGAAAAACAGCCCATAGCCTGGCAATCCACACCCTCCTCAGGGTTGCACCAGCCGACATTGTCAACATTATTACTCTCTATCATCTTGCATGCACTTTTGGTCTAGCAACTTTTTTCCTAAGAAATGTTAAAAATTTAAAATTGTTACAAAAATTTTGACCAAGTCTCCACTGTGAGTAAGCTACTTAGAGAACACAAAGGGAAAAGAAAAACTTACATTTACTGAGAGTAACTTATATTACTTCTGTGGTTGCCATCTTTACGTAATATTATCTTAATTAACCTTTAATATACTTTCAAGATAGTTATATTCTCTTCCTTTTTGCAAACAAGAAACCTGAAGCTTAGGGAAGCTAGGTAACTTCCCCATTCTCATGACGATGTCCTGGGATTGTTTTGAACTTTATAGATTATTGTAATTTCAAAGCTAGTGATTCTCAATTTTTTCTTTACCAACTTTCTCTCAAGTTGCTTATCATCTAATTAGAGAAACAGATGTCCTCTGAAACTCTCTTTGAAAAGTAATTGTGAGGGGTGCCTGGGTGGCTCAGTGGGTTAAGCTGCTGCCTTCGGCTCAGGTCATGATCTCAGGGTCCTGGGATCGAGTCCCACATCCGGCTCTCTGCTCGGCGGGGAGCCTGCTTCCCTCTCTCTCTCTCTGCCTGCCTCTCTGTGTACTGTGATCTCTCTCTGTCAAATAAATAAATAAAATCTTAAAAAAAAAAAGAAAAAGAAAAGTAATTGTGAAATAGCATTTAATACACATATTACATTAGAAATCCAGTGTAATATATGATAGAGTAAAGTATGCCTGTTCTAAATGCTACCATTTTCTAGGAAAAAAGAGTAGCAGATAATGTGGTATAGTTTAGGAGAGAACAAAAGCTCTCCTGCTTACAGTAGTCAAGAAAGTTACTTCAGGGAGTAAGCGGGATTTAAGTAAGATGGAGAAGGACAGAGAGGGTATTTCAAGATAAGAACATGGTGTGGTTGAAGAGTGAACTGGGCAAGGCCGAATTTCTCAGAGAAAGTCACTAAAGGAATGAGTGTGGGGAATGAGGGGGCCACATGAAGTAGAGTCAAATCATGGAAAGGTTTGAACCTCAGCCTAAGGGACTGGACATTTATTTCACAAGCAGCAGGGAGAGATTTTTGAACCCAGGTTGATAGTAGTGTTTGGGGAAGGTGAGAGTGGGAAAATATTCATACTAGAGGAAACTGTGGAAATGGGGCAGAGCGTGAGGCTGTGTGTGTGTGTGTGTTCATTCAAGGTTGGGTGAGAAGCCATTATGAAAGAAAATTCATAGTACTTGGTTAAGTAGCTGAATGTGGGAGCGAGCAAGCCGTGAGTTCAAGATGGCTGCCAAAGCTCTCATGCAGACCATGGAAAGAACAGTGGTCAGGCACAGTGATCAGGGGAAGAACTATTTCAGATGAATTAATTTGAAATAATGGCAGAATATCTAAGTGAGAAAATCTAATGCACAGTTGGAAATGCAACACTAATTGCATGATAACAGATTAGAAAATGTGGCTTTAGGAGTCATCTGCATATGGATGAAAGTCTTAGGGATACCACTGGTCATGGCAGGAGGAAAAGGTGGAAGCATAGAGAAGGAGGATGTGGTCAACTTTGATTCTGGCTTTCCTCATTTCAATGCAACTTTCTAAGAGGTAACCCCACTTGTGGTGGAAATTATTACACATTTTTAGCTACTAAAACTGTTCCTCTAGCTGTGATGAATATAAAATTATTAAGAAAGTGCAACAGTGTGAAGGAAATAAAGAAGGGATATCCAATTGGAACGCTGAAAACTTTGTGAAATCCACACATTTCTTAAGGAAAAAATGAATGACTTTGTACAGAAATCATTTACTCTGAGACAGTCAAGTAAGATTTCATTTACACAGGAGACTTACCAGAATTTTAATTCTCTAAATCATAAATAATTTTGGAATATAGCAATGGAACAGGCAGTCCAAATAATAAAGTCAATGTTTATTACTTGATACAACACATATTTTCAACATAAAATTGGTCTCCAAAACATATAACGTGCCTTATTATTTAAATGATCTAAGAGGGGCACCTGGGTGGCTCAGCTGATTAAGTGTCCAACTCTTGATTTCAGTTCAGGTCATGATCTCAGGATAGTGAGATGGAGCCAGGCTGAGGCTGGCTAGATGCTGGGCGTGGAGCCTACTTAAGATTCTCTCTCTTCCTTTCCCTCTGCCCCTGCTCACTCTTCTTTACAGAAATAAAAAATAAATAAATGATCAAAGAAAGTGTCACGGTTCTTAGGTGCCCATTGCCTTAGTGACTTTTATTAGGAAAAAAAGCTCTAATGTACTTTTATTTTCTTAAGAGTGTGAGAAAAGTAACTCTTTATCATGAACATGTTACATCCTTTAAGTCTAAGTATCTTTTTTGTTTTGTTTCACGTTTTTGTTTTAAAGAGGGGCTTACTAAATACTTTGAGAAGAACTTTCCCTATGTTGTAAAATGAGATTTTATTTTTTTTATATTGGTGACCACTTCTTTTTTTTATTTTATTTTAAAAATAGACAGTGTAGTTATCTTTAACCTCACTCTTTAATTATATTTATCTTAAGTCACTGATCATTATCTCAACATTCCCTCCATTCGTACTTATACAATCATTCTTAAGACACAGGATTTCTCTATCTCTGTTTCCTCATCATTCACTCTAGTAGTACCATTTAAATGTTCCTCTTCCTATTTTCCTCTTTCATCATTTGTGTTACTCTTTTCCAAATTCCCTCATCTGGCCACCTTCTTCTGGTAATAAAGTGTACAGAGTGGACTGTAATTTTCTAGGTCAAATCTTAACAGAGTCATTTAAATGTCAACAGGCACATTTATCAAATAGGGATGCCAGCAGTACTTCACAGTTCTGCAAGCCAAACAATAATATTGTCTACGGGCACTCAAATCTCATGCTTCAGGGAGTAAACTGAAGAGTTTGTAAAGAGATAGCAAAGTATGTCTTCCTTCCTCAGCATTCACAGTTCAGCTAATTCAATTTATCCACTTGGCTTTTTTAAGTGTGTGTGTGTGTGTGTGTGTGTGTGTGTGTTAATCTCCAGTTCTACAATTATTGGCAACTGCCATAGGCGACATAGAGAATTACATAAGCCTATAACCTTACACCATATTGAAAGTCTTTTGTCTGGGAACAAGCTCTCGTGAGCTTGTCATTCACAATAGGTAAATTTAATTTTACGTAGTAGATAGAAACATGCTCTTTTAAATTATTTCATGATATCCTATAAGGTGCCCTTCAAAATTTCAAATAAATTTTGTGCAAAATGATGAACTTTCAAGCTTTCTCCTGGGAATATTGGAATTGGAAATGTTTAAAGTAATGAAATCTGTAAAGAGAATATGATGGGCCTTAGGCTAGATTTTTTGTGTGTCTCTTGTTATCAAAGGCAGTTGTCATAATGATTGCATTTGGTAATTTCCAAAACAGTCTAAGAGAAGGCCACACTCCTCTTTGTGTGTCCTCTAACTAGCTAACCCCACCTGGTATCAGTCAGGCACACCCACTGCTAATATCAGGGACTAATTTTGGAGGGAAATACAAGTACTGAAAGAGGAATCAAGAGAGGTTCTCTAACGCAGGTGAGATTTCATCCCCCTATTCCAATCAGCATTAACCACAGAAGACATACAGTTTTTGTTTTTGTTGCTGTTCTTGGGAGAGGTTAATTTTCTTTGTCCTCACTTTCTTGTGTGGGGGAAAGGGATTTGATGGAAGGAGTCACGACTAACTCAAAGTTCATGAAGATTTTCTTCCTTAATGATGCCAACATGCCCGTCAACGCAGTGCCAGGTGAACTCAGCAACAGCTAGGGCAGTGGGGGGCTTATTTGATAGCAGGAGCAGAAAGTCCAATTAAATTGCTTTTGTGCCAGTTAGACTGATTTAACAGGCTGAATTTCCATGTTTGAATTTCCATCTTTTCTCCCATGCGTGACTATCACTGTGAGCAATGTGATTAGCTAAATCAAATATGAAATATGACAAATGCTCAAACCTGCTTGGGTCTGGTTTAGTTATGCACAGAGTAGAAGTGGTGGCTGGGGGGGTAAGAAGTTGTCACTTCAAAATTCTTGTTTCTGAATTTTAGATTCCAGTCAAAATCACTTGTTCTCATGTTCTAAAACATACCATGTTTGTTGAAACAAGTCTTCGTTTTTTTTCATTGAAAAGGACTAGGTTAATAAATAGAACCAAACATGTAAAATACACACTGGCAATATTTAACTTCAAATTATATATTTGGCATAATAATATATATTATATGAACTAGGATAATGAATATGTGTCATAATTAGCATGTATATTCAATTCCATAAACTGACAATTTGCTGGTATTTAAGCAATATAAAAGTTAGAGTTATTGAAAAAAGATCTTTCTTCCATTTCTATACTATATTTTAATGAAAATATGCTTATATTTGAGTTTGTATTCCTTCTCATAAGTGTCTATTAATTTTCACTAGTTATATCTATTTATTTTTAATACTTAAATGTTTTTCAGTAATTACTATGTTAAATTCTTGATATAATTCTAGTGAATATACAATGTTAGGGTTCTTTTAAAAAGCTCTGATTTTACATTTATTACCATGATATATTTTATTTAGAACAAAACATTAAAGCCTGGCCTTAATTAGTAGTGAGAAATGATACTTTTAAGGCTACAGATCCTAGGAATGATTAATATTTCTGCTTGATACTGCAAAGAAGGTTTTAAAGGTTCAAGAGTGCCAATTACTGGGAAGACCAAGAAATACGGCAGCACACTTTTTTGTCATTCTGAGAAATCATGGCCCTATTGAAAGTATGTCTCCTTTGAATGTACTGTCAGCTCAGACTTTCTTCTCAGAAGGGAACAAAGGCACTGTTAGAATATCTACCACAATTTAAATCCAATTGCTCTGTCGAGTCCTAGATCTACACAGAAATTTTCTTAGAAAAGACTGTGGGTAACGCATTTAATTTTGCTTGTTGTGGTTGTGATCTTGGCTTCTGACAGTCAAGATTCTTGCCTCACCATGAGAGACATCTTACATCATTATATCCACTTTTTGCTTATAATGATGTGAAGTCTGGGGCTGAGAATAATGCCCTCATAAATGCAAAGAGGGCTCTTTTCCAGTGTGACTGGTTATTCTTCCTCTACTACTGGAGATTATTCCATTTCTTACTTATCCCAAACCTAGATTATACTAATAGCCCCAGAAGTTTTCTGATCTGCCACGCTGGTGTTATGTTCACAATGTGGAGCTGTTTACTCCTTTTGGGTGGATTGCAATTTACACAGGTACCTTCCCTGTGTAAGCCCGAAAGCCTTTATCCTAGTCCATGGCCACATGCTTCATTCCAGACATACCCAGCCTTGTCAGGTCGAATCTCAGACAAACATCATTCAGACAGCTAGTGAGTGGTGTGGATGGAGCAGCATCAATCTATCTACTGGGAAAACAGAAGGTGTATATCCTACCTCCATCCCCCTTTAGGACCAGGAATGCATTTTTTCTTTTCTTTCCTTTTCTTTTCTTTAGGTAGATCGCGGTTGGCAGCTCCCACATTTCTCTTAACCAGGTTTCCATACTGTAAATTCAAAATAATATTTTATACGATATTTTCCCACATGAACACAAGACAACCTAATGAAACAGGCAGAAAGGTAGTATCAATTTGGGGTGAGGTAGAGGGAAAATAGTCTAAAATTTTAAGGTTACACTGCCTCAGTCAAATTCCAGTTCTGACAGTGTGAGCTTAGGCAAATAATTTAAATTCTCTCTAGTTCACTTACTTCCTTTATTAAATAGAATAATAAGGATGGGACCTACCTCAAAGAACTATTATAAAGTGTAAATGAGCATACACCTGTAAAGAATTTAGCCCAGTGCCTGCCGTGTAGTAAAAGTCTTGGTAAAACTTACTTGTTATTATTACACAGCACAAATACATAATAGACATAGGACAAAGATCTAACTAGGAGTCCAATTCTTGTTTCATCATGTCCCAGAATAACAGTTACATTTCAGATCTTATGTAGCATATTTTTGAAATTTGCAGTTCACTGGTCTCAGAAACCCCTCCTCCTAAGGTTCTTAGATTCCCACAAAGAAACTAAGTTCTAGACTCGTAATGTTTGGAAGTATCACTAAGGATGGATGCAAACACAGTGCTTACATTCACATTACTATATGGCAGAGAAATGTTGTGTTTAAGCATCTGGCATCTTTCAAAAAGTTCAGGCTCAGTACAAGAACTGTTAAAAAAAATACAAATTCAGTCAGTCTAGAGCTTATCTCTCACTTTGAATCTTCAAAGGACAGCCAAATCTGTCTCAACTAAATTCAAAAGAATCAATGAGATAGTACTTATCTCCTCAATGAAGAACACACAGACAGCTCATTTATTTTTCAAGCCTTCACTGCAATGTGCAAGTATAGGATTTCAGTGGCTGCTAAGATTCTGAGTTGCTCTAAACCTTCCCAGCTTTCCTACACTCTCCTTTAGAAGGGCAGAAAAAAGCATATCAGGTCTAAGAATGTGATAAATTCCAGTTATTCCTCAGTGGTTGCTTTCTTGTATGATAAGTACCACAGTAGTATTAGGCCTTATTTTTAAAAAGTATAGCTTCAATTTATTTGATTTCTGATTAAAAATGTAGTATCCTCATGGTGCTAATGCTTAAATAAGATTACTATTCATCTATCTTTGGGTATAATCAGGTTATAACAAATAAAATAAAACCTGCCTCTCAAACTCCTCAAGATAATTTTTTCAGCTTGTTAATGTATATCCTCCTAGAAAACACATACACACAGACACACCATATTTACATATAAATGTTTGTAAATTTTCCCCTTTAATGGGGTTTGGCATCATTTTAAAATATTGTTCCTTTGGAATTTTTTTTTATTTTGATTTTACTCAATACGTTGTACACTTTTTTCCATTTGGCCTTCTACATAAACTTAAATCCAACTTTTAATTGTTCAGTCCCCCAAACCATAAATTCTTAGCCTTATGCTTTTAACATTTTAAAATACATTCATCCTTGAGCCTTTACTACTTTATTCTAATCTATACGGGCTCTCTCTGCAAGTCAATTCACCAATGAAAGTCCAACTTGAAACATTAAAGTGTAGTCAGTAATGATGTTATTCAGGTTATAGTAAACATTTTCAAATGCTTTATTCAACAACAACAACAACAACAAAATACCAAAAATCTATTATGCTTGTGATGTAGGAGGAAACACTTCATCTAAATTTTATCAGCTGATGTGCATAAAACTATTGCAAGTTAAACTTACATTAAAGTTATTTATTTTGCCAAGCATTATAAGGGAAGCATTTTGACATACAAAATATTTATCCCCTTTCTTATTAATATAATTCCATCAAAGCTCAAGGTAAACCTGAGAAATTAAAATATAAACAAAAGGAATGTTTCCATAAATATCAATAAATGTAAAAAAATGGCTTAAGGAGTAATGTGAAAACATGTCTGATTTTTCAGCAAGATCATTTTCATTTTTGCTTTGGAGAACAACTGAAAAAAATACAAAACTGTATATTCTAAGGCAGTAGAACCACATGATGATAATCAACACACGAGTTGTTGCAGCCATCCAGAACTCAAGCTGTGCATATGGAGAACTCAGCTATTCCAAACAATCTGTATACTACGGGTGATTCTCCATCATGGCCTATTTGGGCCATGAGTAATTTATTAAGCAGAATTAGATTTTATTTCCAAAGACTGTTTTTCCATAGCATTGCATGCTTGTAGACAGGCATGATGGATACGCTACTCCTAGCGCCCTACTTCCACAAAATGGAGACAGTAGCAATGTCTTTTAGCCAATAGATAATTTGATCTCTTGACAAATGATCATTTAATAGGAAAATGGATTTGGGTTTCTAAACCCTAATGGAAATTTAAAGTAAAATTTAAAGTAAAAAAAAAATTAACAAATGAGTAAATTCTTACTGCAATGACCATAATGTTGATGTAAGGCCAGAAAGTAAGGGGATTTTCACTATCTCTAAAATTTATGAAAGAGTATACCACTTAAATTTAGGCACACCTGGAGTGAATCTTAAGTGATTTTTGTGAATTTAAAGTATTTTATAAATTTTATTCACGAAGAGTGCCTGAGAGGAGTTGCAAAACAAATGTTCAGTGGATGAACAGGTATCTCTTACATATGTGGCTTTGGGTTAAATGTAAGGAATGCAAACAAAGGGATATGGAGAAACTAACCCTGGAGAAACTAACTTAAACAGAAAGACCGGGGATACCTGGGTGGGCTCAGTTGGTTAAGCATCTGTCTTCGGCTCAGTTCATGATTTCAGGGTCCTGGGATCAAGTCCAATGTCGGGGCTTCTCCTTCTCACTCTGCCTGCTGCTCCCCCTGCTTGTGCCCTCCCTCTCTCTGGCAAATAAATACATAAAATCTTAAAAAAAAAATTAAAAAATAAACAGTAAGACCTGAACAGGGGGAGTACATATACTCTTCAGGAAGGTGATATGTCTTTAAAAAGATAGCCCCAACCGTGTGCTATAAATCAAAGGGGAAGAGTTGGAGGAGGCAGAATTTGAAGTGGGACCTAAAGTGCTGGGATGATTTTGGATGAGAGAAGGGGAAAGGGGTGTCCTAGAAGAAAAGATGTCCACACGCAAGGGCACAAGTGGGCAGACACTGGTAGGGAATGGAGAACTAGGGAACCTTTGCGATCAGGAAAATGAGATGGTCAGGGCTGTGGTTGGGGAAGACCAATCTGCCGAAAGCAGGTGAAATGTATGGGAAGGTGGAAAGACCATAGGCGCAGGAGGGGACATCCTGCAGGTCCCTGTAAATCTGGAGCTGAAGCTTGGAAACAGGTCAGGGGTGGTAATAAGGGTCTAGCAATCTGGAAGTCCTCTTTCTCTTTCTAGTGTTCATACTAGAGAAGCCTCAAGAAGAGCAACGGACCAGGACAGGTCCTGGGGGGAGGGTGATGGCGCGTGAAAGCCCAAATTCTATTAAAAAAAAAAAAAAAAAATCCTTCCCCAAACACCAGCACAAGGTAAGGCCTATGGAAGGGAGAGAAATCAAGTTGTAGAGATCCCTAGATGATAGTGCTTCCCAGTACGCCTCAGGGCCACTGAAACAGACAAGGACCAAATGAGATCTATTTAAAACTGAGTGCATTTTGACCCTCTTCAATACCCATCTTTCTTGGCCTAAAGAAACTCAGAAGGGAGCCCCAGCTTTACATATACTATCATGGCCTACGTGCTTTTTTATAGGGTGTTTTAAGCTACTTTGTTTTCCTAAAAGCCCCTCTAACTGTGCCCGTTAAGGAGCAGACGGCTGAGGGAACTGGGGAGCCAGGTGATGTTTATATTCAAGTTCATCCTGTCTTCACCGCGCCCTGAAGGTGGGGAAAGGTCTGGGTGTCCACCAGGCGGCCTCGCCAAGGAGGAACTTGGCACAAAATTGTCCAGATCGCAGGGAGAGCGGGCAAAATAAAGCAAGCCAGAGTACGAATAGCGCCCCCGTGGGAAGCAAGAGTTAAGGCTGCCACCAGCCCACCCGGCTTTTCCCTCAAACCCAGGAAAGAGGGATTACGGGGGAGGGCTAGGGCCCCTGAACGAACCTGGAGGCGCTGGGAGGAAAGTCAGATCCCATCGGCGCTCCGGGTTAGTCCTGACTCCTCCGGGAAAATACTCTGGGCCCCATCACTCGGGAGCGATCTCCCTTCACCCTAGGTTCCCGGGGTCAAGTAGCGGGCCCCGTGTCAGGGTCGCGTCAGGGCGGGCGTGGGGAGAGCCCAGCAGCTGGAAGCACCAGGGCCCAGGGAATCCCGCGAAGCCACCACAGCGCTCGAACGCGGGGCGTCCCGGGCTTTCCCCGCCGCCCAGTGCGTGGCGCCCGCCGAATGCGGACCCTCCTGCCCCGCCGAGCGGGAGCCACCGAGGGAAGCAGGTGGGTGTGGAGCCAGGCCCGGGGCCCGAGGGAGCAGCGGGCGCGCGGGAGGAGAGGGAGGCGCCCGCCGAGGTGTGGGCGGCGCCCGCTCGCCCGCGCCCCGGCCGCGCCCTGGGCTCGGGGGCGCTGTCCCAGGGCGAGCGCACAGCTCCCGCCCCGCGAGGCCGAGCCAGGGCGTCCCCGACGGTGCCCGGCCGGCCGCTCAGCCCAGCCACCCCGGCCCGCCGCCCACCTCGAGAGCCGCGAGCGCCTGGGAGGAGGAGGAGGAGGAGGAGGAGAAGGAGGCGGCGGCGGCGGCGGCCCCTTCAGCCCGCGGGTGCGCGGAGCGCGGGAGGAGGCGGAGCGCGAGGCGGGGTGGCCGCGGGCGGGTGTGCGCGCCGGCCCGGCGCCCCCGAGCGCCCTGCCTCGCCTCCCGCGCCCAGCCTCTCCCCGGCTCCGCCACAGACACACACCCACCAAGCACCCACCACCCTCCGCCCCCGCCGACCGCCGCCGCCTCTCCGCCGGCAGCCCGAGCGAGCGGCAACTCTCCGGCCCGCGCGGCTCGCCTTCCCGGCTCCTTCCGCGCGGCGAGCTCAGCCCCGCTCGATTTTTTCCTTTTCTATCCCAGCCCTCTCCTGTCTGGGCGGCGGCGGCGGCGGCGGCAGGGGGATGGGGGCCCGCGTGGGGAAGGGGGCGAAGATCGATGAAGATTATTGTTCTTTTTAAGGATACCTTAGCTTCCTCCCGCCGCCTCTCCTTTGAGCTTTCCTGCTAGAGACCGTGAACAGAGTCAGGGATGTGAGGAGAGGGGGAAAAACGCCAGGAGCTCCAGCCAGCCGGGGAGACCCTCCTCTCCGTGGAGGGGAGGGGGATTTCCAGCGACAGATCATTGGCGAAGGGGACCGTCGCAGGGAGAGGAGCCCCGGAGGGAGCGGGGAATCCCACAACCCTTTGTGGTGCCCGAGCCCGTGCCGCCTGCTGAGCGGGGTCTGTGGGAGCTAGGTAAGTGAAGGGGCTTTGCTGCTCCCCGAAGGGGTCTTCCTTGTAAGAATGAATCATCGCGGGCAGCCTAGCCAGACTTGAGTTGCGAAAGGAATTGCAAACTGCCATATGGCGCCGAGTGGACTTACACACAAAGCTGAAGCTGACTTAGCCCTGAGAGGGTTGTTCGTGCACGGCTCCGTCCCCGTGGGGAAGGCACTCCAGTGTTAGCCCCTGAGAAGGTGCTGAGCAGCCTGCCTGGGCAGGGATGGGGAATGTTATTTCCAGGAGGCGAGCTCTTGTTGCCTTCTGTTCATTTGTTGGTAAATGCCACACTCACATGCACACACTTGTGGGACCGGATTTAGGGAGTGTGATGTCTCCGATGTATGAACAGTGCTCGGAGCACAGGGACATGCATGCATTTTATCCTTGAAGCGGTGCGCGTTCTCCGTTCTGTAGCAGTGTTCCTGAGAGGGAGAACCAGTCTCTAAGGAAAGAGCTTCATGGCTGTTTCCAACACACTCTGCTAGGGGACTTGGAAATACAATTGCCCTGAATGGCACCAAAAGACACCGACCATTTCCCTCATCATTTGCTTCCAAGGCTTAATGACCGTTTTCAAAATAGTGTGCTGCCATCCATTTTCTCGAATTCTGAGCATTTTTGTGTATTCATTCATAAAAATTGTCAGTGTGCAATATGCACAAACATGCCATTTATGCATCATTTATGACTGCACAAGTGATAGAATCATAGAGACAAGATTACACTAAAAACGTAGAGTGCTCAGTTGTACACTGGGTTTATTTCATGCGGGTTCAACATTCCTTCTAATCAAGTTATGCAATAATGTCAATATTTTAAGTAGCATTGCACATTTCTGTTTTTGCACTGGTTGTTGGATTTTGTTGGGATTTGATTTTTTACCCTCAACTCAAAAGAGAAGTAGGAATTTGTTACTGTTTCTAAATGTGTGGCTTTGTGTGGGACAGTGGTCTCTTGGTATGTTTATCAGTTCTCATCAACTGAGATACTACATTTCATAAGACTAGAGAAAGGTAAGTGCTGGTTAAAAATCCAAAGGACAGCTTGTCAATACTGCATAACTTCCAGAAAAGATTTTCAAAAAAGAGAGCAACATTTAAAAAATGACACACACACACATACATATGTATAAAATAGTTTTGCTTTTTTTCACTCTTTAGAGGGTGTATGTCTGTGAATAAATATAAAGTTGTCCAAAACTTACTTATAAGACATGAATTAGATTGATAGACATCTAAACTAAAGAATTCTTGATTCTTAAATGAACCAAAACTTAAAACAGTTGAGTAATGTGGCCCATTATGTATATATATATGTACTTTTAATTGCTGCTAGGGGTGGTTTTTTTTTTTTAAGATTTTATTTATTTATTTGACAGAGAGAGATCACAAGTAGGCAGAGAGGCAGGCAGAGAGAGAGGAAGGGAAGCAGGCTCCCCGCTGAGCAGAGAGCCTGACACAGGACTCGATCCCAGGACCCTGAGATCATGACCTGAGATGAAGGCAGCTGCTTAACCCACTGAGCCACCCAGGTGCCCCAGGGCTGGTGTTTTTAATGTAGGGCATAAATAATGAGCTTGCTTGTGTGGTTGTGTAGACTTTCTGAGAATATTGAGGGTACAGTATATAAATAACTTTTTTTCTCCTCCACTGAATAAAAGGTATTCTCTTCACCTAGAAGAATGAATATGCCTCCACGAAGTAAATACTATAATCCCCTCTCTCTTGCTGTCAGGCTCAGACCAGTTGTTTACCATGAATAGAATTTGGTCTAATGCACTCTTTTTCCTTTTCTGGCACAGTACAGACTCTTGGAGAAAGGAGTGAATCAGTTGGCAGTTCTCTTTGCTTTCTTCCTCCTTTTAACCTTCACCATTCCTTCTCCAGGGTAGTGCTTCCAAATCTCCCTCATATACAAACACACACACCGACTCCAAAAAAATAGCTCCATTGCCTACACTTTGAGAATTCTAGCATCTGTCTTTTCTTTCTTGCTGAGGTTTTTCTAAGTAGAATCAATCCATGTGTCAGTTTAAACTGTTTCCAATTTCACTTTTCTCCAAATCCCACAGTTTAACTTTCCAGGCATACATGTTTACTGAATATTCAGATAGGAGTAGTGAAAATTATTACCTTATCTAATCCTGGCTGTTTGGCTTTTAAAGTTTCCTTGTTGACACCGCGGAGCAACTGTGAGCATGAACTCAGGCTTCTCATTTCCAGCATGGTAACAAAAGTGAGACAGCTAGAAAAAACACAATGGCAGGATATGGTTTCGGTAACGTTTCTTGGTAACTCAGAATAATAACCTGCTGAGGTCCTTTTTGCATATCTGGCTGTATATCTGTGGAAAATCATCATTAAGCATGGAAAAAATATTTTTTTTATTTATATCTGGCATTTTGAAATGGTATTCTGGGAAGATTGGGATATGTGTACATTCTATGAAAGTAGACCAAATTACTGGTAAAATGTTGGAGAGCTACAAAATTTATTCATTCTAACCTCATACATTTTTTTCCTTGAGGAATTATAAAGAAGTAATTCATTATTTGAAATGTGTTATGCCTTAGAGAGTAAATTCCTTAAAGTTGATAGGACATCACATAATACATTTTAGGGTAAAAACATAAGGTTAAGATACTCTTTTTACTTCAGAATATAATATTATTTGAGATTTGCTAATAGTCTTCGAGTGGATTTTGCATAAAATCACGATGCCTGTTGTTTTCACAAAGCTTTCAGAGAAGAGTAAGCATGCATTATAAGTGATTATTTTTTAAGTTCAGTAATTTTTCAGAGTATTTTTTAAGATAAGAGCTTATGACCTTGTTACTCCCAAAGTGATAAGATGAACTTTATAGAGCAGCACAGTCTTAAATTTTTCAGTTATATACTGTAAGTATCTTCATATTCTAGTTCTGTAACCCATTCTTGTTCAGTGGTTGTTTCCTCTTTGAGCTTTTTAAATATAAATTCCCACCAGTTCTTTACTACAAGCCCAGGCTGTCGAGCTAAAGGTCTAGTATGTGTGACCAGAGACTCCTTGGTCTGTGTAAGCCAAACCCTACCATATTATCCTTTTTTTCCCCTATCATATTATCTTTAAGGGAAAAGTACCTGTTCTTGTACATTGAATTTTACCTATCTCTATTGTTATTTAATGTCATATATCTACTCACTAACTCATTCATTAATCCATTTATTACTCATTAAGTGTGTATAAGGAGATTAGAATTGATTAGAATATAATCAGTGTAAAACAGATAGCAGACATAGTCCCTGCCTCTCAAGGATTTTTTAAAGTGTAGAGAAAAAAAACTTGAATATATAACTAATGGAAAAATCACATATATAGTTCAGAATCAGGGCTCTCTGGCATTTAGACATGTATTTAACAGTTTCATACTTAATAAGTTAATTAAGGCAAATCATGAAGAGGATCATGAAAATTTGTCAGTCTATAGTTTGGGGAATTATTAAAAAACAATAACAGCTTTTATTAAAGTGATTACTCTTTAAATTTAAATTAAATTAAAACATTATTATAAGTATTTATATTATATTTTAATGATTATATTATGATTTCTTTATTTATATAAACCAAATAATATTTTTACTATTATTATTTTAGCAACCACTTCAGCTAGGAAATGTTTTCAGTGTTTTTATTAAATATTCTCACAACCACCCTCTGAGGAAGCTATCACTAATCCTCTTTATTATACAGAAATGAAAATTCAAGTACAGAGACGTTTCTTATGTAAAGTCACATAGGAAGTAAATGGTACAAACTTGAACTCAGGTATTCTGGCTCTACTTAACCACTATGATATTAAGAAGTATTAAGTGTGATCCCAAACAGAATAAGAAAAGATGTTTGCAGCTTCTAGATTTATTTGAAGCTCTGTCTTCCCATTAAAGGATATGACCATAGTTATGATGACAGGGATGCTTGGAATAGGTCAAAAGAAGAGACTTTCAGTAGGTAAAAACCCCAAAATTTTCAACATAATTTTAAAATCAGAAGCTAGATTACTGGAGGCTGATCTTTAAAAGTTGGGTAGACTGTTAGCAGAATGCTGAAACATTAGAAAGTACAGCTCTTAGAGTGACCACAGGGAATAAAGCTGGCTGAGAAGTGACTGGCCAGTTTCAAATGATAGTTTATTTTGTTTTCATTTCCAGTTTTTAAAAACTTTTGTGAATTATTTTGAATAAAGTAAAGTATTACATTTTTAAATTTGTTATTTTTAGAATTATATATTCATATGTTAAAAGAATATTTTTAGTTTTTAATATATAATTTTAATTTACCTGTGTCCCCATATTTTCCTCTGTAAAATGTTGTATTATATATTATAGAATTATATATATATTATAGAATTGGAATACAGTCACATGACAGGTTTGCTTTCTAGTATATTGTCTAGACTGCATTTTTTAAAATTAAGTGACAACTGTAATTGTGAAAGCATAAATCAGATTATAAATTACTGAGATTTTCATCAAGAAAATCTTATATAATGATTGAGGTAAAGTTCTTTCTAAATAGCCACTGCTTCTGATTGTGTGAAAAATACCATCTGGATTAAATCTGGAAGATAAAATGGCCAGATATTCCCTGTAGGATGCCATATAATTAAATATTTAGATATAGCCTCATGATTGACATTTTAATATTTCCCACAGATGTTAGGTCTCATAAGCTCCATCACATACTGTATAGACAACTCTCAACCTACAATTGGCTTACAGCTTATAAGTCGATTTTAGAGGTTTGGTTTTTTGGGAACTTGTATTGCATTGAGAGAAGCAGTACTTTTTTGATGTTTAGGTCTCTAGCCCAGTCCACAAATGCCCTTTTTAAAAATCGGGGATATACCCAAAGTATAGTAATATTAGTACTAAAAATGTAACCATTATGTATAACATTATTCCTGGGGAATAATTTGATTTAAATAATATTGATTGACTGCTTCCTCTGCACAGGGCTCTTTGGGGCTACAAAGGTGAATGTGGTACTGCTTGGGCCTACAAGGAAGAGAGAAAATTGAGTTTGTACCTAACTCACTTTCATGTTAGGTAGAATGAAGAAAGCTTAGTAATATTGGTATAGGCAAAATAGTGAATAATTGATTCAGAGATCTATCAGAAGAGCCAGGGGCTGCCTACCTCCTTAGGATTCTCATTGGGTATTTTGTCCTCAGGATTTCTCCTGAGCTCCTATCTTGGTGCCCAGCCCTACAATAGGTGCTGGGGACATAAATATGAATGAGACGGCATGCCCTCACAGCCTGCACATGCAGACAAGTAAATCATAACAAAATGTCATAAATGCTGTTGGCAGAGCAGAATGGCAATTCAATGGAGCAGTTGCCCAACAGAAGCATCCTGAGAGTAAAAAAAAAAAAAAAAAAATGTGATTGCTCTGAGTTCCTAGATGTATTTAGTCATGATTCACTACTCCATCAGACCCAGTGTTCCCTTTTCGTAAGCAGGGTTTTGTAATGTTCCTTTTACTTCCCTGAAATGGTATTTGTGGATAATATAACCTATCATCATAGGTAATATTTGAACAATCAGTAAGTTCTTTATCTGTAATAGAAGCTAGAAATCAAAGGAAAGCTGCTTATTATGATAAACTTGTAGGTATGTCAGTTTGCATATGATCAGCATGACTATACCAAGAGGTACTAAAGTAGTCAGATGCTTCTACTTAAAATGTATACATTTGGATTTAAGATAAAGCATTCAACTGAATATTGGTGACAATTTTGTATATTTGGCGTTTTTGAAATAAGAATGAAGTCAATGTATCCATTGCATGTGACAGCTACAATTGCAAACATGTGGGTGTACTCTATCAGTGAATGAGCTTCCACGAGCAGCGTTGTAGTTGGTGACATGACTCTCCAAAATGGTGAGCAAATCTTGGTGAAGTTCCAAATATGGTACTTTCCTAGAAAATTCCCATGTAGAAAACATTTGCTGTACAATGGGGTTAAGATACCACAGGTACTCACAAGCTAGTTGTGCATGCACATATGTGTCAGATCAGTAGTGTAAAACTTAGGGGGTGCAGGATTTCTGTACACATTGTAGGGTTTCTGGTGTTCCTGGGCCTTGCCTTCCAAATATTTCACAGTTGTAGAAAACTCACCCAAAAGACTGGAGTAATGTCATTCAGCAACACTGATCATGGAGAGAGTCTCCCACTGAAGGGAGACAATCTCATTCTAATGCACCCCTGGGCTGTTTGGAAAAAGCAGGACTCTCTAAGTTTTTAGTAAGAAGATAAACTGAAAGGCTGACTGAATAACAAAGAAAATAAACAGCAACAAAATCAGACCATGAGGATAACTGAATAATAGAAAACACCCCAGTAGTAGGCACAATAGTGAGGCTGGCTCATAGAAGTCAGGATTCCATCTTCTCTGTGGGAGAGTCAGGCAAGACTTCACAGATGAAATGACAACTAAGCTAATTCTTAAGAGATGAGTGAGCATTTTCCAGGCTAAAAAGGAGGCCGATGGAGAACATTCTAGGCAGAGGGAACAGCATTTGCAAAGCAGTGTCATAAAAAGGACTTGGCTGGTAGTTGGGGCTCAACATTGTCAGTTGCAGGGAAATGAGGGGAGATGATGTTGAAGAATGTAGGAGATTAATTGGGAAATGTGTTGTGTGTTGTGTTACATCACTTTGATTTTATCCTATGGGACAGGCAGTTAACTGTAATTTTATGTAGCGTGACATGGTCCTCTTTGTGTGGGCGGCAGTCTCTGAGGTAGCATGAGGAAGATGGATAGTAAGAGGAGCATAGATTGAAGCCCAGGAGACTAATTAGGAGACTCTTGAGGCATACAGGTAGGATAAGGGCCAGGACTTACCCTAACAGAAATGGTGAAGAAGAGGAGGGTCTGAATTCCCCATGGCAAACATTTATAACCAAGTGTCCCTAAGTCTGTCAGCTCCCAGCCTGGATCGGAATAACAGGTTTGGAAACCCAGTCTTTCTTCTTCAGAGGTCAATGTCTTGGTTGTGGTAACATGAACTTCAGTGATTAATAGAGTAGAAGTTTTTTTTTGTTTTTTTGGGTTTTTTTGCTCATATGAGAGTCCTGTGTGTGTGTTTTGTGCAGTGATCTGGGGACCCATGTTCTTGCCATGTTCTAGGGATTTGGAGTTCTCTGTATTTAGCTGGAAGTTGTGGCTGTGAATGAACATAGAGATGGTTTACCTAAGAGTGACATACCTTGTTTCTATTCACATTCTGTTGGTGAGAGAATCACATCACTCCATCTACATACAAAGAGGGCTGGAGTATTTAACCTCTGGCTGGCTAGCCACTCCCCAGCAACATTTCTGTGTCATGGAAAGAGAAGCAAAATTCTGCTCAATAACTCTTTCTATCATATTCTGCCTCTCTGGCCACGTGTAGCAAAACTTCGGCCCCAGAAAACTACCTGAATTCCCCCTGGTCATTGTGCCCATCTCAAAATCCAGGCTGTACGGGCGATGCTAAGTCCTCCCCATTAAGTCTGGCTCCTCATTGTCCAGGAACCTTTATATTGAAAGACAGTTTATTGGCCTCCCATGGCATAATGTTAGATCAGGTATAGAATCATTGCATTCAAAAATTCTCATTTGGTAAAGGGAAGAATGGGAGATGCATTCATTGGCCCATAACATGGAAGATATCCTGCTAGACCTTGCCAGAAACCTCCTGCTCTGGCAGTAGGGAAATTTCTTTTTTTTTTTAGACTTTGGTTTTTCCATCTTAGAATGACTGACTCCTTTGTCCATTGTTATCTGTAGCCCTGGTCACCCTCTGAGAGATTCTTCCCTACCCATTACTCAGCCAGAATGGGTATTGAGAAGTATGTCCTTTTTGGGAATTATATTACCTTCTCAGCATGCTTCTTGCTGGTCTTAGAAGTTGTTTTATAGTCATTGTTTTCTTTTTCATCCCCCTCAGGCCAGGCTCCTAATTTCTTTGACAATACAATTCCCTCAAAATCTTCATAGGTTTTTAATGTGTTTGCTTTGTGTCGGTTACACTACTAACTTCACTGAAAATTCTTTCCTATTTGTACTTCTTGATCCTGCTTCATTCCTTTGCTCACGTCTCAACCACCATGTCTCAAGTGGTTTCTTTGAGGTCATTTGAAAGAATAGCCATGGGTGGTTGGGTGACTTATTAGATCTTTGTTGCAAGGCTGAGTCATTTTGTCAAAAATAGGTATCTGTTATTCGAAGCCATTTTCAGCGTTATTCCTCACTGTTAGAGTCCCTGAAGCAGTGTACTGTTGCAGCTTCATAGTCTTGGATTTCTAGAGTTTGGCTATTTGCCTTTATCTCTGTTCTCAAACCAGCCGGTTCTTTCCTGAGCTCATCCGTTATCTTGTAACACCTTGCTATAGGCACTGAGAAGCAGCGATCACAGTAACACCTTGCTGTAGGCACTGAGAAGCAGCGATCACACACAAGCATTCTGGCTCTTTCTACCCATTTTCTCTGGAGTTAGTGCAGTTTCACTAGGGCTGAGGAGGGTTCCAAGCCTCTAGTCTCCTCTGTCTGTCTCCTGACCTATGGCCACACTACATATTTAGATTTTTAAAGGTGGCACTCCCTTCAAGGTATCAGCTTCAGAATAAGTTAGGATGATACTAGCTGCTATAACAAACTGAAATGTTGGTGGCTTGACATAATATAAAAGTTTCTCACCCACATATCAAATGGTGTTTATGTGGGGAGAATGGGAGAGTTGAAAAGGCAACATCTACTTCTTAAACATCTTGACTTAGAAATGATGACAGCAACATTTCTGGTTGTAATCTGCTGAGAAAAACTAGTCAGATGCCCCCCTAGATGCATAGGGGCTGGGAAGTGCAATCCCTGGGTTAATAAGAGCTTCCCAGTGACTGTTCTCTCTTGCAAAAGTGAAGCATAAATTTAGACAATTAGCCCATTCCAGCTATAGTCGTCTTCCTCCAGAATATATTAGGGAGGAAAGGGTTTGAATTACATTCATTCTCCAGTTAATCCATTCTATGCATGACATCGCCCCACCTCACTCCCATCTTCTTATTGGCTCTCGATCCAGACTTCTGGGACCAGCATAGTCTTCCCTAATTCCCTAAAGCATCACTGGTGTGAGGCTCTTATCCGTAACAGACTCTGGATGAGTGCTTTGGGATAAAGGATGGTAATTCTACCATAGACAAGAAACTAGTTCTAATTGAATGTTAGACATCAGTGCTTCTACAAATGTCTTTACCATTCCTTACAATGGGGGTTTGCTCACCAGCTCGGATCTCTCTGGGGCCCAGATACAAGCCATTTGCGTGGCCTTTCTCTTCCCCTAGACTCTTCCTCACATCTCTTTATCTAGGATTTCCCTTCTGTTCTTTCTCAAGGTGCATCAGTGAGCCGATCCGCAAAGGGACTTGCCTGTAATGGCCAAACATTCCATTATGTTCCCCCTGCCCCAAAACAAAGCAGTAGTTCCTTCTCTGAAAGAACTTACTGCTTTCTCATACCCCAGCTGTCTCCAAATTGTAGGTAGCTTTTTAAGGACATGCACTTAGCAAATATTTATTAAGTACTTTTACTGGGTAAAGCACTCTTCTCGGTCATCAGATTAAACAAAATTGATCATTACCTTCACAGTGCTTATAGTCTATCTGGAAACAGACAAGAACCACCCCCCTGCCCTGATACCTCTTCAGCGGCAAGGGCAGTGAGTTTGCCCTGGATCCAGATGATTGGGGGTTCTTTATGAACTACTTGGAAAGGAGAGTGACGGGCAAAGGCAAGGCTGCTGGACATGAAAGGGTGAGGGTGATGCTTGTGGACCGAGGAGCCACATGTGGGCTGTGGTGTGCTAAAATGGGGGAGTTGAGACATTATGGTGCCATTTTTACCCAGAGATACCGTTATGCTCTGCTTCTGGTCACCTGATTTGTTCTTTGCGGACTCTGGGACTTGAGTTCTTTGCTTCTTTTTCCATTTCCTCCTCCTATTTTCTAACAGTGGGCACTCAGTCATGTCAGGGCCGGGGTAGCTAGTTCTTAGCTAGTTCTAAGAGGAAACCAGCCAGGTAGGCACATGTGGCATCTGGAAAGGCCAGAGATGGATGGCCGGCGGCAGTCCAAGTGGGCAGGAAGTTAGATCTGTGGAGTCCTGGGGGAAACCCTGGTCAAATTAGGAGGGAGGGGAGTCTGGGAACAGGCAGTATTTGAGATTCAGACAGGTAGAGGTAGACGGGGCAGGCAGATTTAGGAAGATCCAGGCTCAAATGCTATGGTTTGTGAATATTTAAGAATTTATTTAGAAAGAAGTCTATTGTATGTAGCTAGCAGGAGTCCAGACTAGTTTGGACATGGGTGTCTATTGTCGGGAGAGCCATGTGATGGTCACATTATAAATGCAGGGTTTCAGGCACAATGGACAGGACCATTCCCTATGCCATCACCAAAATAGCAACACCTCTTTCTGGACTTCCACTAAAGCTTATTAACTGGACCCCTAGCTTCTTTTCTTGTCCCCTCAATCCATTTTGCCCTTTGCTTTTCTTTTTTCTTTTTTCTTTTTTTATAAATGGCAGATCTGATCATATCACTCCTCTACCTTTACCCCTTAAATGATTTCCCACTTTTCTTAGACTAAAGACCTCAGTCCTTAACTCGGGGGTTACCATATTCCTTCTTTGCTTTCCAAAGCATCACTAGTGTAAGGCTGCTGTTTATAGAGGCTCTGGTCAGTCTGGCCTCTGCCCACCTGCCTCTTTTCAGGCCACTTACCCTTCGTAGTCTGCTATGATTTCTGACTTTCTTTTAGTTTATTCAAGGTGCCCGAGATTCCTTGGCTCTCAAGGTGTGCACAGGTGGTTGTTTGGGGTGCTCTCTGTTCCTGCTTTTACCTGGCTAACTCTTACTTATGTCCCTGATCTCAGGCCAAAAGTCATTTGCTCAGAGAGGCCTTCTCAGGCCCCCAGAGTAGAGCAGGTCTCTCCATTATTCTCTTTCTTAGCATCGTCTATTCTCCTTCGCAGCACTTAGCCCAGTTCTAGATTGTGGGTCATTCTCCTGTGTCGTTTCGCTGTGTGAGAACGTCAGCTCACTAAAGGCAGAGGCTGTCCTTATTCACTGATTTATCCACAGCACCACCACATAGTTGGGGCTCGTTGTTAATGCGTTGGGTCAGTGAGTGAAGGAATGGATGGAACCAGGACCTAAGTCAGGTTCTGGGTCCCAGAACAGCTACCAGGAGTGCGGCTACCAAGAACTGCTGCCCAGGGTAGACCAGAGAGGACTAGAGTAGGGCCAGCATGTTGATGAACAGCCAGGCCATGGCCCTACACTATTTTATACTCAAACATTCTTCACCTGCTTCTTGACCAGGGCTAAAATGTTTCTAGAGTCTGGACTGGAGCACTTTGAAAGTGCAGTTTGAAGGGCTACCACTGGCAAGATTAGAAGCCACTGGTGGAGTGAGTTGAGGAAGAATATGTTATTTCCAATAGAATTTTTCTCTCATCCCTATTTTCAGAACAGACCTGAGCTTCATAACTTCACAGGAGATTTGTCTACACCCGTGCTGTCTAATAGAACTGTCGTGGTGTTGGGCATATTCTGTGTCTGTGCTCTCGATTCTGCAGGCACTGGCCACATAAGCTATTGAACCCTTGAAATGTGACTTGTGAGACTGAGAAATTAAATTTTTAATTTCAATATCCATATGTGGCTAGTGCTACCATACAAGACGTGAAGGCCTGGGTTATTATTAGCATGAATTACTTTAGGAAGCACTAAGTTTCAAAAGCAGTATGGTTTAAAGTCTAGAAATACCCGCTTACAACCAGCATCAGCCTCCAACTAACCATATATAAACATGCAAGCCATCTGTGGAGACCAATGCCTATTTCGACTCTGTAGAGTATCTCCCAGGTACATCCCCATGAAGGGATTTGGATGCACTATGATTTGTTTCTATGTATAGGAATTGTTCTTTACCGAAGGCATTTCTTTCTTTGTGAACTACAAAATATAAAATATTATACAAGTATAGAACATTATCTTTGTTAAGTGTCTAATGTGACCTTAAATGCTTTCTCATGCCCACTTTGCCCAGACAGGATATCCTTCCTTCCTTTCTCTCTCTTTCTTCCTTTCTTTCAACCTCTTTCATTCTTACATTCTTGTCCATCCTATCTCTGTCTCCTTCTATTCATGTTTCTTCCTCTATTCATGTTTCCTCTCTAACCTCTAAAATGACACAGACACAATTCTGCGTTAACAAGTTCCCTTCCTTTTGCATCTTGATTTCTTTTGTGTTTATTTATAAGAGCTATTTTATCAGTTCAGGTGATTAACAAAAAATCCCCTCGGAAATGATAATAGCTCTTGACATGCCAATTGATATATTTTTGGAGATTTCTCAGATACAATAATTTCAATATTTATTATGTAAAGCATGTTACGGTAAAGTATCGTGCTTTTTTTTTTTTTTAGTAGTTATCACCTAGATAACATTAGAGTTGCTTTGAATCCTTTGAAAGTTCCCATGTGTCTGGATCTCTTGAATTCTTTGTTCTGCTTTTCACAAATGAAAAGCACTATCTTCCAGAATGAGAAAGGGGTATTTAGAAGGTACAATTCTGAAATATAGCAGTAAAGTAACATTGGAGAAGAGATGGTCCATCTTTAGTTCTATTTTCTAGTCTGTATAGTTTAGAACAAATGTGACTAGGGGCTTCAATGCTAAATGTCTTTAGTTCATAAAATCACAATTATTAATTAGGCTACCATTAAATATTAATTTACTTTTGAGATAAATGTCATTTTAAATTTGGAATCCTAGTTTTTTTTCCCTAAATCTAAGGAGAGCGTTTTCATTAGACTTTATAGAAAGAGTGCACATAGAAAGCTCAGAAGCCATTAAAAAGTTACTTGTTGCTATAAACATTGGGATACAGATAGCAGCAATGGCCACGGTCACCAAACTGTGGAAAGAACCAAGATGCCTTCAACGGATGAATGGATAAGGAAGATGTGGTCCGTATACACTATGGAGTATTATTCCTCCATCAGAAAGGATGAATACCCAACTTTTGTAGCAACATGGACAGAACTGGAAGAGATTATGCTGAGTGAAATAAGTCAAGCAGAGAGAGTCAATTATCATATGGTTTCACTTATTTGTGGAGCATAACAAATAGCATGGAGGACAAGGGGAGTTAGAGAGAAGGGGGTTGGGGTAAATTGGAAGGGGAGGTGAATCATGAGAGCCTATGGACTCTGAAAAACAATCTTAGGGGTTTGAAGTGGCGGGGGGGTGGGAGGTCGGGGTACCAGGTGGTGGGTATTATAGAGGGCACGGATTGCATGGAGCACTGGGTGTGGTAAAAAAATAATGATACTGTTATGCTGAAAATAAATAAATGAAATTTTTAGTGAAAAAAAAAAGTTACTTGTTAAAATTGTCTTCTGGCTTTATTCAGGCCCAGCAAAATACTTAATAATAAACATGGCTTGTAGTTCTATGTGTGCAGCTAAAGTAGAATGCTATAGTAAGGATTGGTCTATTTTCTTTTTTAGGGACCCATTTTCTGACAGGCATTTTGTAACAGTGTTTGATATAGTTGTAGGTGCTCAGTAAGTCTGTGTCAAATGAATTAGTGAAATAACCATTTAATTCATTAATTCATTTAAGACCCCAAAAAGCTTTTAAAATTGCAAATGGTGGCCAAGGCTATAGCTCACATAAATGAACATTATGCTCCTTAAATCCCCATGAATTAAGACATCTGTGTCATTTGCTGGTATTTTATACCTTTCCCTTTCTTCACATTAATATGTTTAAATCAGGTGGAAAGCTTTAATTAGGTGCCAGTTAAAGAAATATTTAAGTCCATAATATTATCTGAGCCTATAAGACATATGCTAAAAGCACAAATCCAAAAATTCTTGTAATGCTATGGGTTCTTTGAGATCAAGGGCTACCTTACCAAATTTTGTATCCCCTCATTCAGTACATAGTGATAGCCAATTAACACATGGTTTTGGAAGGAAGGAAGGGAGGGAATGAGAAAGGAATAGTGTACCTAACTCAGTATGTATTATTTGTAATTTTTTATCTTTTCCCATTCTGACCATTATTGAAATAGGAGAAATTATGGATTTATGTTTTAGTCAGGATTCATTAATAATTAGGTTCAATTCATCAGTATTTATAGGCTTACCTAAATATGAGATAGTTGGATTGCTCTTACTTAACTTTCTCCTCTTCCATTATTGTACTTTTATATTTATTTTTGGTGCTCTAAGGTAGCAAGGTCTAGTGGAAAAATACAGACTCAGGAACAAGAGAGTTGACTTCTAGCTCTGACGCTGAATGGACCCTGGGAAAATCATTTCAATCCACTAATGTTGCCCTTCCAAATGCTATGAATTTTATATACATGTTTTGAAGGATTTTATTTGAGAGAGAGAGAGAGATAGCGAAAGAGAGAGCACAAACAGGAAAGAGAGGAAGAAGCAGGTTCCCTGCTCAGCAGGGAAACCATCGCAAGGCTAGTTCCCAGGACCCCCAGGATCATGACCTGAGCTGAAGGCAGGTACTTACCTGACTGGGGCATTCAGGTGCTCCTGAATTTTATATTTTTAAAACATCTATCTTGACTATAAATCTCAAATACTAAGGCTAATAATATTACTTTACAAAGTCATTTACTAAAATTTGTTTAGAGGCGCCTTGGTGGCTCAGTCGGGTGTATCTGCCTTCAGCTCTGGTCATAATCCCAGGTCCTGGGATGGAGCCCTGCATGGGGGCTACCTGAGGAGTAGTCTGCTTCTCCCTATGCTTGCTTTCTCTCAAATAAATAAATAAAATCTTTTAATAAAATAAAATTTGTTTAATTTTAAAAATTTAGAACTAGAAAAATAGTTGCCAACCCTACCATCTCTATACATAAGAAAATTAGGACATGTAATTTATTTTATTCATGCTGCTTAGACCAAGAGATAGATATAATGGTATAAGAATTATTTGAGTTTTAGTCTTCTGTATAATGCTAAAAATATTCCTCAATATTGGTTCCATATTTCCATTTATTTATCATTCTGAGGCATCCAGAATCCTGCCATTCAAGGAAAATCTCCAGCATCTTATGAAGTTACAGACATGGGAGGCTTCGCATTAAGATAATGCTGGACTGGAATCCTGGTACCAGCACTTACTATTGATGTCATCTTGAACAAAGAGCTTACCTTTCTAAGCCTCGGCTTATTTTTTTAAAGATTTTATTTATTTATTTGGGAGAGAACAGAGAGCAGGGGCAGGGGGAGGTTGAGGACAGAGGGGCAGAGGGAGAGGGAGAAGCAGGCTCCCTATTAGCAGGGAGCCTGACATGGGGCTTGATCCCAGGACCCAGAGATCATGACCTGACCTGAAGGCAGATGCTTAACTGACTGATCCACCCAGGCGCCCCTGAGCCTCAGTTTCTTTATTGGTAAATTAAAGATAATAATACCCATCCGTAGGTGGGTTGAGAATTAATGAACATGTTCATTCTGAAAATTAAGGGATAAGCATAGTGGCTGCATATAATAATTACCCAACATGTGGTAGGTGATAAAAATGGTAATTATTAACAAAATTCACAAAGCAAATGAGATCATAACTTTGGCTTTCCTTCATATACATCTCCAAGAATATCCTTACTTTCTAGGAAATAGAGTTTCTACGTATGGGCATTTTGATCTTAAGCTGAAATAAAATCCAAATTATAAATCTGAATCTTACAGCAATAGCTTATTTTACCTTGACACACTCTTGGACTATAATCCTGACTACATGAGGCTTGTAGAAGTGAAAAAAGAGTGCTTTAAATATCACCATACCTAAACCCAGTATTATTGACTCTTTCCTTGAAGAAAAAACATTGGGAAAATAATATGACAACATTAAAGAAGAACTGAAAAAAGGGAGGGAAGTCCATTTATTCTTAAATGTAGTAGTCCATTCAATGAAAATAATAGGTGTCCTTTATGTATAAATATTTTTACCTTTGCTTCAAAATGACATTCCCTATTGTACTATCAAAACCATAATTTTTAATATTTTTTCCACACTGTTTTCCACATTATTTATTTCAAGACTGTATCATCTGGTATAAGTCACATGAACTCAAGGCTTTCAGTCAGTCCATCTGTGGTCCCAATTTTCACATTTTTATTTTAGAAAATGTTGATGGAATATGATTAGCTCATTTTCCTCATCAAATGCTTTGATATTTTCTTATCAAATTGTGCTAAATTATATTATTAGCAGTAAATTTAGCATCCTAAGATTCTTAGATGTTAGTAGGTCATCTCGTCCATCTGCCTTATGCTCTTACCATTAATTATTTATTATCATTGTAGTTCCCTAGCATTTTATACAACAGAGACACATGGTAGATTGAGAAAGGGAGCAGGGGCAAGGGGAGGAATATTTATAAAGTGCCATACACAGATGGATGCTTAATAAATGGTGTTTAATGATCCTCACTGATGACAAGGGTGGATGGAAAACATTAATTATAAGGGATGTGGAGATGGATGTCTGTAGTTCAGTGAGCCTCTTTCCTTTTCTACTTAATGCACAGAATAAAAATCAAGCAAACGATTACTTGTGACACATTCTGATTTTTTAAATTAGTTTCATTAATGAAGGATACCATTGATCTGTTAGAAACTGCTTTTCCATGCTAGAAGCTAGAACACGTGACAGCATTGTGAGCATGGACGGTTGGGACTGTGGCTTTGGCTACACCGAGCATCCTAAGGCAAATTTTGGCCATAGTCTTCTTTGAGTTTGAAGATGTGGCTACCCACATATTGTGATTTGAATATTTTGGGAAAGATTTCTACCTTTCTTTTTTTTTTTTTAAGATTTTTATTTTATCTATTTGATAGAGATCACACGTAGGCAGAGAGGCGGGGTGGGGGGAACCCACTGAGCCACCCAGGTGCCCCGATTTCTACCTTTCAACTTAAGCTATTTTCCCAACCCAAATACTACTCTGCTTGTATTTCCATTACCATTGGGTCATTCCTTTGATTAAACTTTGTCCTTTTCATATAGTCTTTCCATGGTAATACTTTATATTACTTAGAAAGAGAAAAGATCGTTGTTAAAGGATGTAAGCTTACCTCTTGGCAGGGGTGGGGGGTGAGAGGACTCACTAACTCTGATACCTTCTTTCCTTTTACTTTTCATTATTTTCTTTTTAGTGGAAATTCAATCTCTTTCTCTTCTGGCTTGCATATTTCTGTTTCTTAGCTTATACTGAGAAATAGAAAATTCACTTTTGCAAAATTTTAAACTTACGAAATTGAAAGAGTGGGGTCACCTGGGTGGCTCAGTCAGTTAAACATCCCCCTCTTGGTTTCAGCTTAGGTCACGATCTCAGGGACATGAGATGGAGCCCCACGTCAGGATCCACGCTCAGTGGGGAGTCTGCTTGAAAATTCTCTCCCTCTGCCCCCTCCCCACGCTTGCATGCACTCAAGCTCTCTCTCTCTCTCAAACAAATAAATCTTTAAAAAAAAAGAAATTGAAAGGGTAAGGTTTTCCCTATTCTTTATTTATCCAGTGAACTATCTAGATGAGTGGTATTCACTTAAATCTTATAGAACCATAAAATTTGAGTGATAAAAGCCACTTTGAAGGCCATCTTCTCCATCTCACAACAGGGTAGGAGTTTCTTCTGCACATACCTGAGAGGTGTTCACCCAGGTCACCTGCTGGAACATTACTAGGACCAGTAGTGTTTTTAGGTAGCATATTCTAGTTGGGACAGCAATAATTGTTAGAGTCTTACTTATCACTTCTTCCCTACAAATGTCCAGAAAACCTAGTTCTTATCCTGAACCCAGGCCTTGTCAAGACAGATAAATAAGGGTAGGTAGAACTTCTAAACAAATTGGAAGTCACCAAAATAAACTGATGTTAGATGATGTTAACCAAAACATTTGACCAAAAATAAGGATAATAGTGCCTTGAAATTCATTATTCACTCATTCATTCATTCTCTTGGATAGTCTACAAAATTTGTTAAGCATTTGCATGCCAAAGTTGCAAATATGGGTAAGAGAAGCTTAATACTTTTAAGAACTCACAGCCAAGAAGGCATTTTCAGTTAAAGCTCACATGGAACCTTCTTCTCCATTGTAGTTTTTTTCACTGTTGTAATCAGTTGCTTGTGTGTTTGTGTAAAATGCCTGTCTACCTCCATTAGAATATAACTCTGAAAAACAATCTGAGGGTTTTGAAGGGTAGGGGTGGGAGGTTGGGAGAACCAGGTGGTGGATATTAGAGAGGGCACAGATTGCATGGGGCACTGGGTGTGGTGCAAAAACAATGAATACTGTTATGCTGAAAAAAATAAATAAATTAAAAAAAAAAAACCAAAAAAACTAACCTTAATATTTTTATCTGTTTTACAGAAGAAATAAAACTCAAACACGGGGGGGGGGGGGGGAAGAATATAAGCCTCTTGATGTCAGAGACTGCATCTCCGGCAGAGTAGGGCTCATAAATATTTGCTGAATGAATGAATAAAAAGAATGAATAAATGAATAGTTATGATACAAGATAAAAGCATTATAACATATAGAACAACTTTTAATCCACTATGGCAGAAGAGATTAATTCACCCTGGAACAAAATATTTTTTCTTAATCTTAAATAATGAATAAGGATTTATCAGATGGAGAATGCAGAAAAGAGCCTTTCAGACACGATAGTCATATTGGATTTGGGGAGTGGCAGGTCATATAGAGTAGCTGGAATGAGAGTATGATTTTTAAATAAATGTTAAGTAATATATAAATCTGATCATTTACTTTTTCATTCAAAAATATCATGATGGTTCTACTTCGTGCCAAGCACTTGGGATACAGTGGTGAATACGATGAGATATGATTCCTGCCTTCAAGGAACTTAGAGTCTATTGAAGAGGATGCATATTTATCAAATAGTCAAAATACTCATTCCAGGGGCGCCTGGGTGGCTCAGTCAGTTAAGCATCTGCCGTCAGCTCAGGTCATGACCCCAGGGTCCTGGGATGGAGCCCCGAGTCAGGCTCCCTGCTCAGTGGGGACCCTGCTTCTCCCTCTCCCTCAGCCCTTCCCCCCTGCTCATGCTCACTCTCTCTTGCGCTGTCTCTAATAAACAAATAAAATCTTTAAAAAAATACTCATATATACTCAAAAATAAATGCAAAACTGCTGTTGTGACAAGTGCTGTAGGTACAAGGCACCTAATTCTATGTTAGTTCTTAAAATAAGATTATTTTATAGCCGAGGTAATCAGGGGATGTTATCTCAGATGTGATTCTTGAGTTGATATCTGAAGGTGAAGAGGGAAGGAAATAGAAGATGTGCAAATTCCTTGTGGTAGAAGAGTAGTACATGAAAAGAAATGAATGAAAAAGTGAGAACACAAAATGAGAGGGAGTAAGGTAGATTATATAGAAAACTGCAGAGAGAAGTCGATGACAGACCTTGCAGTCTTTGTATGTAGTGTGCCTTTATCCAGAGAGTGGGAAGCATGGGAATATCTTCTGTAGGAAGTGCCCCCAGTCTGCTGGCGTAGGGGCTGCAGTGTGCAGAATTGACTGAAGGGATCCACAGCAGAAAGGGTTAGTTATCATAAGAACCAGTACTCAGAAGAGAGAGGTAATGAAAGAACGATTCTGTGAAGTTCACCTCTCTTCGTAAGAGCACAATCAAGTTGCCTGACTACAGCTATTAGCCTTTAAAGAAATCAACAATATAAAGGAAATAGCACATCTCAGCTTAGTGTAGTTTGAATCAGTATTTTGATATGGGGGTAGACAAAAAATAAAAACTTTTAAAAATGGGCTATAAGGTGAAAAGCAAAGAATAATGAGGTGGGATGTAATAGAAAGAGACTTACATAGGCATTTATAGATCTGGGTTCTAGTCCAAGTTCAGCAGCTACCAGAAAGGGAGGTCAGCCAAGTCACATGACCTCATTGGATCTCGGTTTGGAAACCTGGAAATGAGGAATTGGACTAGAACATATACAAGTTCCTTTTGCCACATTTTGTAACTCTACTCTCCAAACTGAGGGTATATAAAGTATGGTACAATGTTTAGTTCATAGAAACTAATCCTAGGTCAGACTCACTATTTATATTTTTAATGAAAACCACATTGCCTTTTAACATGTTCGATTATGAGAAGTAAGGGACCAGAAGGTAATTGGAAATTGTTTTTTGATATTAAGGGGAGCCCAACTGAGAGAAACATCCCTTGTCTAGAATGTTACTACTGGGGGCGCCTGGGTGGCTCAGTTGTTAGGCATCTGCCTTTAGCTCAGATCATGATCCCAGAGTCCTGGGTTCAAGCCCTGAGTCAGGCTCTCTGCTCCGTGGGACACCTGCTTCTCCCTCTCCCACTCCCCCTGCTTTTGTTCCCTCTATCGCTGTGTCTCTCTCTGTCAAATAAATAGAATCTTTTAAAAAAAAGAATATTACTACTGAACATTCCAGATCAATCATTCCTTGATCTAAAAACTAATTTTATTGGAAGAAACATAACAAATATTCAAATCCTTTCCAAATATCATGAACATTTTTTTAATTTGGTTTTATGGAGGCTAAATTTAACTTAGGCCGAACACCCAGAGGGCATATGAAATTTAAGTTCATCACCCAAATTGAAGATTGTGTCATCCACATAACAAGTTTGTAGTTTTTATCAGGATATGACAGGGTGGCCCAGCCTTGTTTTTGTTCCTCTCAATGGCACCAGTAGTTTTTCCATTGGTTGCCTTTTTCATTTTTCTCATTGCCTTTCATCTTTATTTATCCCCTTCACTGCATTGTGACTCTGGGAAGATATTTGCAAAAAGAAACATTTAAAAGAACACATCTTGAGCCCCAATGTAAAGGACATTTTTACCTACATAATAGAAAAGTCTTCCATCACCTGAATGGCTGAATGCTCCTCTAAATGTTTTAGCCTTTTTGTGTGTTTGGAAACAGACTGAAAATTTCAAGCCACTACTATACCTTGTAGTTTATAAAAGGCCCAAGTTGCATTATAATATCAGTATTATATTTTTCAAAGTAGAGAAGGATATTTTTGTCAGCTACGTCTTATGAAAAAAACCCTGTTTCTAAAGGCAAACCTAGTGTTTTACTCTCTAATTATAGCAAACATATATATATATATATATATATATATGTGGGATCTAATGATTTAAATAGTTCTCTATTCCGATGAAGAACAATCATATTATGTGTCTAAATAAAATGGTTTATTTATAAATTTGGTTATTCAGAGACATCTGTGATATTGAAAGACACTCGTATTGCATATTCTACTTATTACTTGTTTTTTCCCCTTCTTATTGCAACACAATGCTTCCTCTGACCACTGAAAGCAAAGCTTTTAGGATTTTGTTTGAGTGTATCTAAAAAAAGCATCGGTTATATCAAGGATAAAAGTCCTGGATTTTTTTTTAAACTAAGGACTGAATATTTGTGCTAAAATCAAGGAACATATTGGTATTAACAGCTTTTGATTGCAGAAAAGAAAGGCTGCCTTTCACCTTTCTGATGACAAGGACAATGTATCAGTTATTACTAGAATTTGATATATTAAAAAACAATAAACACTATGAAATTCATTGATCTTTCTGGTGAGGTTCTGAAGTAATTCAGCGGGTTTGTTGACTTTCTTAGGATAACTGAATTTCCAGGACTTTCATTTTAGTACTATCTTTCTCCAGTGAATCTGATTCATTTTTAACTTGTTATAACTTTATTTTTTTATTAGTAAATTCTGGAAGTCATTTCAAAGATTTCAGGAAGTACTAAAACTTTTTTTTAAGAAACATTGATTATATTTTCTTTTCTTTTAACATTTTATTTACTTATTTACTTGACAGAGAGATTGAGATCACAAGTAGGCAGAGGCAGGCAGAGAGAGAGGGGGAAGCAGGCCTCCTGCTGAGCAGAGAGCCGGATGCTGGGGTCAATTCCAGGACCCTGAGATCATGACCTGAGACAAAGGCAGAGGGTTTAACCCACTGAGCCACCCAGGCACCCCACTGATTATATTTTCAACCTATAGTTACAGTGCTTTTCTCTCCAGGTTTCTACTATGTATATAACTTTGTGGTTCTCTGAACCAGACATAGCTATTATCAAAAAAGATTTCTTTACTACTTAATACCATACATGAAAATTTAAGAAAATGCCTTAGCTCTACATAAAGTGCTTTCAACTTTAAGGTCTCAGAGCTGCTTGTGTGCAAATGCCTGCTCAGTGTGTACTAGCAACACAGAAATGAAATGTTAAACATCGCTTAGATCTTTAAAAGGATTGGCTTTGCATCTTCACAGGATCACACATGGGACTTATTGTGCCTTGCTACCCTAAGGAAGTGTCAAGTATATGACATAATGGTAGTATTTTTGAGAGTACAGAGTACAGTAAACTACCCCCCACCCCCCTTCCCGCAGCCGCCGCAACCTGGAGTCTCAAGCTGTAATTACGATGCCATGATCCAAAAGTTGTGTTTTGTCAGGTTTGGCCCTGAACGGGTTGGCAGCATAATTTCACGCTGCTGGTAGGAACACAGTGCAGCTGTGCAAAACGAGAATGTTTGTTGTTGTTTATTGTTTAAAGAGTCGCTTTTTTCTCCAACAGACTAATGAAGGGAATTTTAGTACATTTGCACGGGTCGACTGATCGTTACAAGCTTGACTTTTCAATTAATCAAGTGAGGTGAAATAAATCAACAAACTGCCATAAGAAAAGGTTCACTGAGATTTTGCCCTTGAAATAAAAAAGTCAGAGCGCCTGGGTGGCTCAGTGGGTTAAAGCCTCTGCCTTCTGCTCGGGTCATGATCCCAGGGTCCGGGGATCAAGCCCCGCATCAGGCTCTCTGCTTGGTGGGGAGCCTGCTTCCCTTCCTCTCTCTCTGCTTGTGATCTCTGTCTGTTAAATAAAACAGATCTATTCTATAAAAAAATAAATAAAAGTATTCAGTTTGTAACTATTAGTGCATATAAATTTTACACAGTTGCATAACATCTACATCATTTGAACATTGAATTAGTACATTTTATAGTGTACTTTTATACTAAATTGAACTAGATGATAAATTTTTATGGAGTAAAATGAGGATGATAGACACAATTTCACTTATAAAGCTAAATGTGAGAAAATGGCGCATCATATCCATTTTAATTACTAAAATTAAAAACATAAATTTTGCGAGCTCTTAAGAGTGTCAAGATGCAGTACCTAACCCAGAGGAAACAGACAGGTTCATTGTTAGAAGTAAAATTAATATAGCGGAAAAGAACATAGATGAAAAATGAAAAGTCAAAATATGGAAAATTAACTAAACACTAAATAATAGAAGTGAAACTTTTATGATGTTCTGAAGGTAGTTTCAAGCTCTGGTAAATACTCAAGGGTTTCTTGAAAGGAAACACGGAAACCACCTCATTTTAAAGAAATCAGGAAAAAAGATTTTCATTGACTCCGAGGTAGTAGGATATTTCACTTTTATCTAAAGTGAGGATAATGCGTGGAGTGGAGGGTGGTAAAAATCACAGGATCGTAGTCGGAGGAAATATTAGCCAAGTGTCATAGGATATTAATGATCTGTAGGCATAAAATGCCATTATTTAATGGGCGAGGAAATAAGTCCAACCAGAAGGATGAGGGGAGGCAGGAACTCAGCCCAACTGGACCCAGGGGTCCTGAAGCTCAGAGCAGAGCCCCCTGTGCAAGCTCATACAACTTCCCATACAGAGCAGCTCAGTATCGATGTTTTTCTCTTTTTCTGGAGGGAGATGTGGTGTTTTCTGCTTAAGAGGTTTTCATAGTAAGACCTTCAAAAAATTTTTGAAGTGGGGGCACCTGGGTGGCTCAGTGGGTTAAGCTTCTGCCTTCGGCTCAGGTCATGATCTCAGGGTCCTGGGATTGAGCCCCACATCAGGCTCTCTGCTCAGCAGGGAGCCTGCTTCCTCCTCTCTCTGCCTGCCTCTCTGCCTACTTGTGATCTCTGTCTGTCAAATAAATAAATAAAAATTAAAAAAAAATTTTTTTTGAAGTGGGTATAAGTCTGAAATTATATAGTTTGGTGGTTCGTCAAAGGCTCTGAGGACAGAAAAATCTAGGGAATAAGATCAGAAGAGAGGGAAAGCAATGGGAGAAAATTAAGCAATGTATGGTGCAAGACAGACAGGAAGGTGGGAGAGGAAATCCACAGAGGAAGAAAGAGAAGGGAGAATGACAGGCAGGGGGCCAGACAGAAAGGCTGAGTGCATTTCTGAGGTACTGTCCTCTGTACTTGACTTCAACTACAGGCTCCAGAGGCAACCATTTGTTTTCCATGATTATTCTGAGTACCTGAGGAACTCTGTCAACACTGTTCAGAGCTCTTAAACAGCTCCAGAACTTGGGCCTCTGAGCCTGCACTTCTTATCAGATAACAAGCAGAACTTTCTGCCAAAGGAAAATAAAAACTTCCAACCACGGTAACAGTAATCAGAGCAGACCATGTTTAAGTCTTAAGAAAATCAAATCAGTGGGTCACATTCTCTCATCCTAAGTTTTTCTACCCCTGCTTTGAAGATGGGGCATTGAATTTCAGTTGCCTTTTATTCTGGGATTTGCAGTCAACACTGGATTTCCTATAATAGAAAGTTTTTGATCAGTAAAAGAGATATTGTGAAATTTAAGTCTTATGACCTCTCTTCACTTGAGACACACAACGTACAAAAAGGAAAGTCACTGGAAATCATCTGTGAAATTATCTGAGACAAATGGTGACTATGATATAGCATTTATGCTTTTAATAATGATTTTTGTAAAAAGATTTTATTTATTTATTTGACAGAGAGAGACAGAGATCACAAGTAGGCAGAGAGGCAGGCAGAGGGAGAGGGGAAACAGACTCCCCGCTGAGCAGAGAGCCCGATGTGGGGCTCGATCCCAGGACCCTGAGATCATGACCCAAGCCAAAGGCAGAGGCTTAACCCACTGAGCCACCCAGGCCCCTAATAATGACTTTGGTCAGAAAGCAAGTCCCACTAAGCCCTGGCACTGGAACAGGAGATGTTTGTGTCAGTGTTGGGGTGTGTTCTCATCCTTTTCAGAAAATCTCTAATCTGATATTCTGGTCAGTTCAAAAACTGCTTATCTTTTTCACATTAGGATGACATGATATTCCAGAAAGAGTAAATTCATTTTATATGTATTTTTAGCCAAATTAAAAATGGATTAGCCTTTGTTTATTATTCATGCGGACTGTTCACATAATCTATGTGAATTGCTGAGATGTCATTGAGTCTACAACCAAGTTATTTAATGGAGAACTAACAATCAGATTCACTACCGTAACTGCCCCGTTTCTAATATTTTCAGTTGTTTTCCCTGATCCTGATACTGTTGCTCAATTTTGGGTATGTGTATATATACCTATTCCCTTGTCACCCGAATACAAAATTTGGACATAGGCGTCAGTGGCATCCAAGATACATGCTGTGAGGTTCAGAAAAGGTGGGACCAACAGTTATTCACCTTCTGGACTTAAAATTTACTGGAGAAGACAGAACGTATGGATAGGGAAACAGTTAATTGCTAGCATTTACTTAATAGACACTAGGGTAGCTTTTTTTCTTTTTTTAAAGATTTTGTTTTATTTATTCGACAGACAGAGTTCGCAGGTAAGCAGAGAGACAGGCAGAGAGAGAGAGGAGGAAGCAGGGTCCCTGCGGAGCAGAGAAACTGATGTGGGGCTCGATCCCAGGAGTCTGGGATCACGACCTGAGCAAAAGGCAAAGACTTAACCCACTGAGCCACCCAGGCGCCCCGACACTAGGGTAGCTTTTAATCTCAGTTTTCTTCCTGTGACTGGAAAGCAAACTTAAAATGAGAAATATAAATTTTCTTATTCTGTTCAGTTATACCTCCCTGTAGTGAGCACCTCACATAAACTATCTCATTGAATCATCAAAATACTGCTGTGGTACTGTAGATACTCATTTTGCAGAGTAAGAAATTAAGTCTCAGAGAGTTTAGTTATTTGCCCAATCAGTGTGGCTTATCGTTGTTTTTGTAAAAATAGGTATTTTTGTCATCTGTGATGACAGTGTGTATGTATTTACCTAACTTATTTTTGTCACCATGTGGCTGGAAAAAAAAAAAAAAAAACTCCTCTCAATTCAAGTGTATTTATGGGTGGTATAGGAAACATTTCTGACATAGTCCAGCCACCTTTTTTTTTTTTTCATAAATGTGACTTTTATTTTAATTTCAGAGGATACTTGACTTCCAGATGGAGAAATAAATTTAACTTATAGGAGTGGAGAAATAAGAGACATGCAGACATTGGTGTGTATCTTAGGAGAGAGTTCTAATTATAAGGACCTCTTAAATCTAAGAGTTTTTCCCCTTGGTATAGGGCATTGGCTGTGAAACATGGTGTTTTACATTAAAAGTGGTGTTTTGGATGTATGGCTTGAAGCACCATGATTTTCTGTAAAAACATAGGAGAAGATCAAATAAGAAGATCTTTGCTGCCGAAGATCAAAATAATAGATCAACAAGAGGGACTAACTAGAGCAGTTATGTCTTAAAGAATTAGTACCCAGGAGAAAAAGCTGTGGAGCAAAAGAATACGCGTGCACACACACACACACACACACACACACACACACACATATTCTGACAGATACTATGTACACACAAACATATACATATTTAACACGTAAACATGGATTCATTTTTGGCAGGTCATTCAAATAACCCCATTTATGCATTTCTCTGGCCATAAGCATTAGCCCTATTAGATCTTTTGTCATCTGTTTTGTGGAAAACAAAGAATTGATGCATTATTTAACATTTATTAAACTCATGGGGCGCCTCGGTGGCTCAATGGGTTAAGCCTCTGCCTTTGGCTTAGGTCATGATCTCAAGGTCCTTGGGCTCTCTGCTCAGCAGGAAGCCTGCTTCCTCTCCTCCCCGCCCCTGCTTGCTTCTCTGCCCACTTGCAATCTCTGTTTGTCAAATAAATAAAATCTTTCAAAAATAAGCTCTCACAATCTATAAGTGCTTAGTGTTAAGGATACGAAAGACTTTGTCTTTAAGAACTCCCATCATCTTGTGGGAAAGGTGTTACTGCATTGGTATGATGAAACAGAAGTGACATTCACAGAGGTTTCATGATCCTAGAGGAGGGATATCATGGAGGGCTTTCTGGAGGATGTGATTGATGTCTGAGATCAGTCTTGAAGAGCAAGCAGCAGTTAGTAAAAAGGAAATGGGAAAGGTAGAAGCCCTTCCAGGATACAGCATGAAGAAAGCTCCAGAAACTTGAGACAGAAGGATGTATGTAGTCTTGGGTTGCTGGAATATAGTGATGTTGGAAGGATGAGAGGTGAGGGTGGAGGGGTAGGCCAGACCTAATAAGGCTAACTGTTCTTTACAATGCCAGTAATGATGAATCTTTGTAGGACTGAAAGCATGGCTTGGGCCAATTTTATATCTTAGCAGATCATTCTGGTAACTATGTGGAGAAAGGTTTTTAGGTTGACAATACCAGAGTTTGAGATCCAATTTAAGAGGCTATTGTAGAAATGTAAGCAAGAGGTTGAGGGCTTGAACCAAAATCATGGTTCAAGGGTAACAGGGACTGGGTCATGGTGGTGGAGCACTTAAGCAATGTTTAGAAGGTGCAGTTGGTTAAGACCTGGTTCTTAATTGTATGTAGACAGATCGATCAGGACTTTGCAGAGTTTTAGCTCAGGTGGCTGGCTGTGGCGATGTGGAGGGCCAGAAATCTGAAATGGAGAAGGAACAGGAACTAGTTGGGCAAGTTGGAGGTGTGGGTAGGTTAGTGTAAGGTGTTGGTTGTTCATCTAGAACGAGATGACCAACGCGTAGATATGTTAGTCCAGAGCTTGAGAAAGTGGTCTCCGGTGATAAATTTGGGAGTTACCACCTTCTAGATGTATAAAATAATACACAACCTCTTCTGTGTGTGAAGCACATTGTATTGTCTTTTTCTCTTTTCTTGTACCTTGGGGCAATGATTTCTATCTCCATTAATACACAGTAATTACTATTAGACCTCCTGGTTGTGCATGAACAACAAAGCGATGTCAAAGAATGGGAAATGCTTTAGGGAAGTGGAAGTAACCAAGTGATTGTTGTTCCTTCTTTCTCCAGTTGTGTTGGTGGAAATGCCTGCCTCAGAAGGCTATCACTTCAGCTGACACTCCCACAGCTCATTCTTTTGAGGAGCCTGGCTCTGTGGCTTTGTCCAGTTCAAAATGGCAGAAAAGGTCCCCCCTGGCTTAAACAGGAAGACTTCAAGATCGACACTGTCCCTTCCACCAGAACCTGTGGACATCATTAGGAGCAAGACATGCTCACGGAGGGTTAAAATCAATGTGGGGGGCCTCAACCACGAAGTCTTGTGGAGAACGTTGGACCGGCTGCCCCGGACGCGCTTGGGGAAGCTCCGGGACTGCAACACGCACGAGAGCCTCCTGGAGGTGTGTGATGACTACAACCTCAGCGAGAACGAGTATTTCTTTGACCGGCACCCGGGGGCCTTCACTTCCATTTTAAACTTCTACCGGACGGGCAAACTCCATATGATGGAAGAAATGTGCGCGCTCTCATTTGGCCAAGAGCTTGATTACTGGGGCATTGACGAGATCTACCTGGAGTCCTGCTGCCAAGCCAGGTATCATCAGAAGAAGGAGCAGATGAACGAAGAACTGAGGCGGGAGGCCGAGACCATGCGAGAGCGGGAGGGAGAAGAGTTTGATAACACCTGCTGCCCGGAGAAGCGGAAGAAGCTCTGGGACTTGCTGGAGAAACCTAACTCGTCCGTGGCTGCAAAGGTATGAAAAGCAGAGTGTTGCTTTCCTTGGTGTGCGGTCAGAAAAGGGGTTGCTTACCTTCCAGTGAGCATGATTGTCCTCTTTTGAGATGTTCTGGTAAGACAGTACAGAATGTGCCTGCTGGGTGAGAAACACTTTCCAAAAGCTGATGTAGTCTGAGTTATTCTTTTTGTGAAATGGCTCGCAATGGCTTACTCTGTCTTAACTATCGATACTGGGTCAGAACAGGCCTGGGCAACAGAGTCTGGAAGGGTTCTGGTGGCAGTGGCGCTGCGTGCTAGCGGTGGCTGGAATTTGCGGAGAGCGCTAGCTGGGGTCCTGCAGAAGGCTGGGGCCTGGGCTCCTTCCTGGATAGAGGTAAGGTCTGTCCTTGAGGACAGAGGAGGTGCCTCCTGGCCTGGTTCTCCAGAGGATCAGTGAAAGAGAGAGTGAAGTGTGACCTTGTGTAGCTCAGGGGGCTACTAGGCCCCACGCCTGAGAAAAGGGCCATCTCCTTTAGCTGTGTAAGGAGCGAGTCAATGTCCACAGAGCATCCATTTACCTCCCTTGTGAGGTCTGCTCTGATGGTGGTGTTTCTGACTGTGGGTGCATCGGAGTTTTTTTCCACAATTGACGTATTACCCTGCCTCAGAGCTCATCGTGGTTGCTTACCATCAAGGTAAATTCATGTTTCCATTGTGCCTGCATACATCTCAATCTCAGAGTAAGTTTGTTTTGCCACGATTTGTAGCATTTAATTCAACAACACGATGCTGTTTATCTAATTTTATTTACAACTTTGAGGGTTAGCTCAAACTGATTTTTCATCCCATATATTTACTTTTGTATTGCAATATGAATTGTGAACACGATGTCGAGAGTCGTCTTGAACTGCAGAGGCTTCGTGTTGGTATTTTGTGCATATTAGATGAAAGTGGAATATGGAATAGAGAAAAGAAAAATAGCAGAAAAACATGTCACCATGTGAATTCTTTAAATTGCTTTGAAGTTTTCCAGTGGTTCTTTCTTAAAGAACAGTGAAGATGATGGAAATGTAATAGACCATATGTGCCTTTTGATTGGAAATTAAGGTCGTATCTGATAATTTACAACATGTAAATTGTGTAAACAATCAACTGAAGGCAGACGGGTCGTAAAACTGCTTCTGCCCTGTTTGATATGCCTAGTGTTGCATCCTGGTGACTTCTAAAGGCATTTTACTTTGTGACCAGAACATGGAAGTCGGTGGAATAAAATATGTCTCTGTTGTACATAATGAGGAAATGCACATCTTGTAGCAAATGGAAAGATTTCCACTAGGCCTTTTTATTGTTATGAATAATGTTTACTTCTCTTTATCCATAGGAAAGACAGAAATGTGCTACACTTGTGGGTTTGGGTTGAGAAAGGTTACTGCTCATTGCAGTGTCAAGCATTAAGTTACATATTTGAGTCACTGCTGAAAGTATAGAGTGCATTCTAAAGATAAAGGAGATAAACTCTGGATATAAAGGAGTGTTTTGGATGCTAAATGAACTCTTCCAGACCTTTAGGCAACTGTGGTGTAAGTCATTGTTCCATCAGATGTTCCAAAGGGTGTCAGCCACAAATGCAAAAATCAGCAGCTAAACCAAAGGAAATGTGAAGGTTAATATGGCTTATTTGCTTATAACAGTGTTATTAACACATACCTAAAATTAAGTACTGTTATAGAAAAGATTTGAAGGTATATACATTTGTTTTTCTGAAGCATTTCCCTTGAGGATAGAATACGGTCAATAACCTGGCTTCCCAGATGAGGGAGTTCACTGAATCTCTAAATTTTAGAATTTAATCGAGTTTTAGAATGTAAAATTTAATAGAAATTTTAGAATTTAATAACGGCCTATTACAGTACTCTGTTCTATACACCTGCATGTCAGATAGATTATTGGAACTCGCTTCAAATTATGTATGTACGGATAAAAGATCTACCTACAAATTATACCCAGCAGCTCAGAACATTGGTTTTGGAAATTTTAATGTAGTTATAAATAATAAATATGTTTCCAAATTATTAATCAAGCCAAGTGAATCTTTGCCAACCTAAGTAGATTCTTTACTTACTAAATTTTCATAGGGGATTGGTATCTGTTTATTTCAAGATCTACATTTTCTTCTCTGTTTGAATGGTGAGATATAATAAAAATTATTTACATTTGATTATATGGTAGTTTAGTGAAAGTATTGTTCATTTGTCTGAGGTTTGGAACCTTTTGAAAACAGCTCAGTATGATGTCTTATATAAATCACTACCTTTTCCTGTACTCTTCTGGAATCATAGAACTTGTTAAGTCAATGTACAGAAATCAGTGGCTTTCTGATACACTTCTCTAGAATAATTCTTGATGTAGTGAGTGTTATGTGTGAATAGTATTTTTACAACTTAGGAACAATCTGTTTTGCTAAAACTGTAGTAGGATCATACTCTAGCCCTCACTATTTGGGTTATGGGTACATCAGGATCCTACTTATGCTATGAAGCTCTTGTGTTGGAATGCTTGGAATCTGTGTGTTTTTCCCTAACTTGCTTAGAAGGTGAGATATCTTTGGAGGAGAATATCTGTTTACCTTGCCTCTGCAATGATAGCTTACTCAGTTGGGTAGTTGAGTTGAACATATACAGAATGCTCTGTGTGGGCAATACACATTAAAGTGGACATGTAGAAAAACACTCCCTTCTCTCAAGAATTTAAAATATATTTTCTTAGCTTTTAAGGAATTTCATATCCTTAAAACCATTTGTTTTCTTCCCTTTTCATTTTTCTGTCTTTGATAATTTATTGAATATTTCTGAAATGAAGTTTGAAGTTAGGAGTTTACTCGCCAAATCCCTAGCATAGAAGGAAAAACTTGACCTTTTCTATCAAGTATTCCACAAGAGGTTAAAATATCTATTCAGTGACATGGAATAAATACCCAATAATCAATTCAGTAACAGTCATTCAGCCTAAGCTATGTGCATCGACTATGATACACAAAATTATTACAAGGCCCCTCGACCTTTTGTGTTTTGTCCTTGGGTATGACCCTGAAAATAACAACTTGGCTCTTACAGAACATGCTTCTTGGTGTCACTTCTATTAATTGAACTTTGTAGTATATAAACAACTGAAAAAAATACCAAAACAGAATTTAAACAGGTATATTTTCACTGCCAATATTTCACAAATTAACATTTTTACACATACACAGAAGAACATGAAATATAATTGTGCTTTTCACAAAAAAATAAGAGGGCTAATAGAAAGTGTTCTTTCATAGTTTTCTGTGATGCAGTACGATCTGGTAACATGACACGAGTTTATATCTGTATGATGGACTTTGGGTTCTTTCAGTCTTGTTAGTTTATGTTGGTGACTGTCTGTATACCCTCACGTAGAGATAACATACAAAGTTGACATCTGAGGCAATTTGTGAGTGTGGGGCCCACCAAGTGCGCCTACAGGAGGGCTGGCCCAGAGCTCTGGGTTACCATGACATGGAATTGCTGCTTCTGGCATGCCTTTCATAGGAATGTGCAAGGGGAGAAGATGGGCTTAACTGGCTGCCAGTTTCCTGGGCAGTGAATTGGAATTACACTTGATCCTGTATCTCTTCCAGCCCTGGGCAATTTAGTCAGCCTCTGGCTTAGAAATATTTTTTCTCCCTTTTCTTGGGCCTTTTCCCAAAGGGACCGCAGTAGCTGTTTGCCTTTAAATTTTGCATTATAGATAACTTCACTCTAAGAGGTGTTTGAAAGCCTTTAAGGGAAGCAGATCCTATGGCACATGGGATTGTCTTTCTTTGTGATGAAATGACAACCAGCAACCAATAAGGAGCAGGGTCTTCCTGAGAGCTGAAAGGAAAGAGGCTCAGTACTAGAGGGTGCCTTCACTTTAGATCTCTAAAGAAGGTCAAGGACAAAGGACATCAACTGTGTCTTCAGGCAAAGCCACTTAGGAGAGGGCTTAGCCTCCTGAGGCAAGCCTCAGCCTGGGCACAGACAGGGATATGGTGTTCGGGGACAATGCTGGCCAATGGGCCCGTCTCAAGTGTCAGGTCAGGAGGCTAGACTTTAGCCCTTATTTGATAAGAACAATATAAGGCTGCAGAAAGACTTCTCTGTTCATCTGAACCCATACAGTGAGAACCACACAGCAACCCTGTTGGGCATGGTCCAGGGTGGAGGGTGGGGCACTGCTTCTTGTCAGCTTCCCTTCCCGCTTCTCCTAGGTATCCACAGCCATCACTTTCTTACCTACGGATTCCTCCCTCATCCTCTTAGGCTTTTCCCCATTCTCTCCTCCTCCTCTCCTCCTCCCTCTCTCCCTTTCTCCCTCCCTCTACTGCCTTCCCTCAGGAAAGGGAAGATCATGGACTAGAGAATTACTTCTCAACATTTTTTCATTAATGGCCCCCTAAGGAGAAAAATTAAGTTAAATTTAAATTCTCCCTAAAGAGAGAAACTAAATACTAAGGAATAAGATTTTGTCACGAGGGTGGAGCTTGGAGAGCTACAGACCATTGTAACATCTAAGATTTTTTCACCCTTCCCCTCAAGAACCAATTTTCTCCCACTGACAGTGACATTGATCCCATGGAGAATGCATACAGTCGTGGGAAGGAGACCTGCCTGCAGCTCATTGCCTGCAAACACCCACATGACCGTCCCCACTGGCCCATTGGCGGGGCGCAGCACAACACCTAAAGCAAGCATGGGAAGGTCGGCAGACCTTAGACAATTTTGGGTCAAGAGAGAGGCCTGTATCGTAGGAACAGATGTATGGAGTCTGCCACTGGGACTATAGCTCTCTGGAGAGAGCCAGAGGTCCAAACTGTGTCTCAGGGGATGGTTCCTGTTTAGTTGCCCTATCGGTGATAACTCCCTGAGAACCACGCTCAGCCTTCCAACTCAGTTAGAGTGTGGGCAACTCAAGTCACAGAAATAGTGAAAAGAAAATAAATCCAAGTAAAAGAAAAACTCCTGTGTACTCAAAAAGGGGGAAAGAGTGCATAACATTTTCATTCTATTTCCAGTGTATAAGTTCACTTATTCTAATGCTTTGGATGAAAAAAAAAAAAAAAAGAAATATATTGTAACAGAGCCACCAATTATTTCCTTATAGTCTAAGAACAGAACTTTCGCATGTTGTGTATTTGTGTGTGTGTGTATACACATGTACAGGTTCCCCCATTATCTGAAAATAGAGCATTCCTAGGAAATCCTTTGTAAGCTAAAATGACATAAAGCAAAGGAGCAGTTATCATTTCATAGAAGTGAAAATCCTATTTCTGTTTCTTTCAGTTAGTGAAAACAGGTTCTAGTGTGGGTCTTTCATAAAAGCCAGTGGCATAAAGAGAAATTATAGATAGAGAGGGAAGCTGACGACTATGTATGTATACATAGGCACTCACACACACAGTCGGGGAAACAGCTGTGCCTGTACGTAGCTCTGAGTTGAGCTTTCCGAGGACTGTCTCAGTGATAAACAACAACAGCAGCCATCAGAACCATCAATGGGCCCCCAAACGGACTGATGCATTGTGAGTGCACATGGAAATCGCCCTACATCAGTGCACCTCTTGGTGCCTTGGTGGAACCTATGCAATCCCTGAGTTCTAATCTAGGATTGCCAGGGGCCTAATTAACATACCAGTCATGTCATTTCTGTATCATTTACTGTTTCTTCTTCTTTCCCTTTCCTTTCTGCAGCCCAGCTGTACGGATGAGGTTTGTGCTCTTCCAATAATATGGCATAAGAGTTCAGAGGTCCTTAAAAGAACTTGGCCGGTCTGTAGAGAGAGGTTTAGATTGGAGATATGTGGTTTTTTTTTTTTTTTTATTTCTAAAATACAGAATTCATGCAGACTAAATGGTTGAAAGCCTGGAATAAATTAGGCGTTAAAAAAAAAAAAGGAAAGATAAGATAGAAAATGTTGAGTTTTGATTAAAATGTTTCAAATATTCCGTTCCTTAGTTCTAGTGGTCCTATTTTGAGATCCATGCTCCTCTGTTTTCCACGAAAGGCTGCCCTGAAACTGCACCACTTTTTGTCCACTTGACCTCATTTGATCAGGGAGAGAATGGTGAGAACAGAGGAGGAAATTGATAAAAAGCTCACATCACACATTCTCTTACCTAGGGTGCCATGGGTCCTGCTTTTACTGAGAATGCCCTGGTTAAAGCCTTTTGTCTGAGGCTAATTATTAACAGCATCTTTTTTCACTCTTAAAAAGTGTCCCAGTTTGGATGATAAATGATTACCTTACATGGGAATGTTTTTGAAAAAAAGAAATTATCCAAGAATCATGCACTTTTCCTCTTTGCTTTTTTGTTCCATTTGAGGAAGGCTTGTCTTAATTTTCAAGCACTTTTTCCATCTCTTTTGAAAAATCATTGGTTTTCATTAATATTAGAGTAAGATTTTTGGATTCCTTTCAAGCTTGGTTTTTAAATTTCAATAAGTAATTATCATTTTCAATGTTAAAAAAAAAAAACAAAACAAAACCAAGGCATTCTTTCTACATTATCTAATGTTATCACAAAACAGACATTGGGAGTATTTAAATATTCTGGTTTTGAAAATTCATCTACACTGCTTTGGTTATTAACAGATTTGTTTTCTTTATTTCAAGTGAGAGACTTTACAAAGTGAATGTTGTACTATTTTAGGTGAGCATAAGTATTATGAAGGAATGGTCACAATATTTAACACTTTCCACTTGGAAGACTCTAGAAGGATTTGACTAATACTTTAAATGTCCTTATCTGAGCTCTATCACTGTGAACTGACCTTTCTAATGAAGAAAGATACTTTCAAAATGATCAACAAAGTTGATTCTGAAAGAATTACTGGAATAAAAATTGATCAAAGCATGATTACATAGAAAAAAAACCCTTCAGCTGCTGATGTATAATTCATGAAGTAACCATAGATTACAGTAGATTTTTTGGTTTTGGCATTGATTTAGCATTGGTGGTTTTCTTCTATTTGACAACAACCCCATTGTTCCATGACATTCAATAATCTATAATGTGAAAAGGCCTAAATCTGAATGCCGTATTGTATCAGGTTGGTTTGTTGGAGCTGGTTGACTTTGTTAGAGAGTGAGTTTAGCTGGCCACTGAGCACTAGCCTAACCCCATTTGGTTTTTTTCTCTTCATTGTTACATATACCAACTCATATTAAATGTTCCTGTATTTTATAGGGGAGATTATATGGTACAGTAGAGCTTTGCGAAACTCTCAGGACACATTCCTCATTAAAAATATCCTATTTAGGTATTCCAAGAGTGACAAAGCTTTTTAAGGTAGCAGTCAGCCTGGAAATTCTTCTTTCCCTCCAATAGCCTGGTCTTTAAACCTTTTTCTGCCTCAGCAGTGGACCAAAGAAGGACAAAGGAGTCTCCAGGCCAAGACAGTGGGCATATTCTACAAGCTGCACTTCCTGTATCTATCAGCAGCGTTCAGCCCTACCCAACTCACTCTTTCCCCACATCTCTTGGAACAGAGTTGATGATGACTCTATAATTTACAATCAGAACTTTGAAGAACTTGAGGAGATGGAGATTTCTCTGTAATTGCAATGTCAACCTTGATACACAGATGTGACCAAGCTAGAATCAAGAACCTAGACACAGAGCATCCCACTGGGAACAAAGAAGTACAGTGACTGGCACAGAGACAGGGTGGCAATGACCTCTGGTTGGAATAGTGGAAGAGGAAGACATTTGCTCTCATCCCTCCCAAACCTTTCCAGGAGGCACTAAAAGCTAACATCCGAACTATTTCCAATTTCTCACCTATGTATTATTTAGTTTTGGCTGTGTCTACATTTTGCTGATGCATGAAGCAAATGTATTTTTCCCCTTAAATCATAATATTTTGATAAAGCGCTAAGTGAAAGAACTCTGGATATTACTAAGAACAGAAACCTGAAGTATATAATCCAGCTAATGTTTGTAGTGATGTTTGCACATCTTGGGTGGGTGAACCAGGTAGTATCAGCCCTCACTGAGGTGTACCTGAACTAGGTGTGTGTGTGTGTGTGTGTGTGTGTGAAGGAGAGAGGTGCATGTTATTTATACACACTGCCGCCTCTCCACTATAGCGTATTATATTATAAAAATCCACCTGCACAAAAATCCAATAAAATTCCACCCATATTTGGTAATTTAAGGTAGATGCAACTTTGTCATCCGAGTAAGACACCTATTCAGAATACAGCTCTTGTGATAACTGATCAGGCATGAAGTCCATGGAAAGTGCTCTAATGGTCTAAGAATAGCTGGAAGAAATTTCATTAGTCTCCTAGGATTTTGTTTCAGGATGCTAGAGGTCATTGCCACCCTGGATTTCACGCTTTTACTTATGTCCCATTGAGTCACTCTTGACACAACCACAAGTGTTGAATGCCACTTTAAATAGCTTCTCTAGCCTATGCCACAACACTGCCAAGGACAGCCACGTATTCCCTACACAGCTCAGAATGAGGCTGCTCGGTTATGGCATCCTTCCCTGAAAGGAACCTCAGGATATTTGCACATGAGTGAAAAAACTCCCAGGCTTCCAGTCATTGTTTTGTCACTAATTAACATAAAACCTAGAGTACAATTTTGGATATTGAAATGCAGTTGTCTTAGCTGGTATCATCTAAATTAAATTCTTAACTATATTTGTTCTTTGAATTAGATTTTTTCTCTTAAACAGTCAAATTTTAATTTACATCTTAGAGTCACACCTATCTTTTAGAACTGTGTAACTTTTACAGTGGTGTCCAAGCATATGGTTTCAACCAGAATTTGGTTGGATGGAAAAGTAACTCAGTGCCACCATCTATGAAGTATAGCAACATATTTGTATGATGAAAAATAAGTGTGTTTCATTAATACATTGGAAATTTTCACTTTGGGAAACTAACAGGAGGCCTTGCATAGCATCCTTAAGGTGAGCAACCTGTTCCATTTCAGTGTAGCTTTTAGTTCAGAGGGAGAAAAACATTGTTAGGCAATTCTGTTTTTTCAAAGGTGATAATTTGCTATACTACAGATGCAATGACCTACAAATGCAATGAAAGGAAATATGAAATAGTAGGCTAGAATCCAGTATAATGTGAACTTGCTATTACATATTTACTGTGTAAAAAATCTAGCACATTTTATTATATTTCCTAAGTGAATTCTGCAGGTGTGAAAATTATTGTATTATGTAAGTAAAGTAATTGCATTATGAGCAATATTAAAATTCAAAGCAAAAATCTTTTTAAAGCACTGGACTTTATTTTTCAAACTCTAGCTCATGAGCCATTATAAATATTTTAAATTACAGAGTGATTACAAAGTGCTAATCACTGAACTCTTTTTTTTTTTTTTCAAAGTTTTGTGTATAGGTTATACATGAGGGTAGCTGAAAGGGTAGCAGACTGTTTTGATAGGCATATTTTAACAATTTATGAGGTACATGTATGTGTTTGAGGGAAGAAATGTTATATTTTAGTGGAAAAAATTGTTTTGGGTTCTGTGTTTCCCTATCTTTGTTAAGTTTTCCGGGATAAGCCAAAGCACTGAACTTTTTCTTTTCTGCTGCACTTTGATGCACACATCTAAAGTAGAGTCTGGAGGTTAGATGACAGGTCTCTGCTGTTTTTAAGGAATGCAAAACCTGTCCTGCTCCTCACTTCACGCACAGCTCTGCCAGTCCCCTTAAACCCCCCCCTCCTCAGGGGTTGTCTTAGTTATACTTCCTAGAACAACTTTTTATTGTTATTATTTTTTTATTAAGGTGTAATTGACATAGAACATCACATTAGTTTCAGACATACAGCATAATGATTTGATATTTACATATATTGCAAGAGGACTGCCGCAGTAAGTCTAGTTAATATCCATTATCGAACATAGTTACAAAAAATTCTTCTTCTTGTGATGAGAAGTTCTAAGATCTATTCTCTTAGCAACTTTGAAGTATACAATACAGTATTATTAACTGTAGTCACCATGCTGTACATGAACAATTTTAATTTTCCATTTAATTTCTTAGGCTTCAGTTGGATTTCACCTTTTTTAAAGCCCTGTTTTAAATATTTCATGAGGTGATGTCTACTTAACTTTCAGTGAAATTGAATGTAGTGAAGTTTCCAAATTAGAGAAGGTTGATTAACCTGAAAAAAAATCCAGACTTCATTTTGTCTTTAACTTACAAACAACCATTTGCTTTTCCTTATCTCAAAGCAGTAGAGCCGAAGAGTAGGTAAACTTTTTCTTCTAGACTGTTTAAAATCAGTATCTAAATAGCGCTTTTCCTCCCTATTTGAAAGAATCTGATTCTTTACCCATCCTATACCCTTGCTTAATTCACAAGCTCTGGCTGTTAAAATTAAGCTGGTTTTTCTTTTCACTCCCTCATAATAGTTGTCAGTATCCCCAGAGCCTTCTGTTTTGAGCACAAATTTAATTCTGGGGGAAGAGACTGGTTAATTGATACCTGATACAGTAGCAGATGGTTTTTACAAGGCTAGATTAGCTTCTGTTTTCAAAGTCCTCTGTGAGGTAGTTTAACTTCCTGATAGCATCAGAGAGTTCTTGCAACACTTACCCTGTCTTCTTCTTTTGAGACCAGTTCTCTTCTAACAATATGCTTCCTTCACAACCTGGAAAAAATGAACCTTGCTCCCTGAAGCCCAGAGTCATGAAGTGAAGGCCACATTTTTCTTGTCCCTCCCATAATTAGTGTGACATTCCTCAAAGAGCAGAAAGGGAAAAAATTATATTGAGCCTCGGCTGTGTGTCATATACACTGAACTCAGGGGTTTTGGACATTGACCAGAGGTCAGCCAACATTTTCTGTAAAGGGCCAGATAGTGAATATTTTCAGTCCCTGTCACAGTTACTCAACTCTGCTGGTGTAGTGTGAAAGCAACCATAGCCAACAGGTAAACCAACAAACATCGCTGGGTTCCAGTAAAGCTTGGCAGCAGGCGGGATTTGGCCCTTGAGCCGTAGTTTGCCTATTACCACTTTATATCAATCCTATGGTAAAAATGTCATTTATCCCATTATGCAGATCAAATTCATGTCTCTTGTCCTCTGCTAAGTGGCATATTGGAACTTGTATCCCATCTACCAGCATTTCCCTGTAATTCTTCTTCCCGTCTAGTTGCATTTATCGCTCCTTTCTCATCACTGTACATTATTCCCATCACTATCCAATATTCATTGAAGACTTTGGTTTACAACTAAAAGTCATCTTACTACTGTACCCCCTCGCTATCCTGCAGGACAACGAGCTATCATAAATTCCAGCCTAAATATCCCCCATCTTGAGCTCAGCACGTGGATGAAACTGCTTTCCCTTGGGAATCGGGAACTCTGATGTCAACCGCTGAACCCTCCATTTCCCATTAAATCTATACTTTGTCCCTGTTGCGACTGCTTTTGCCTTGACTTATCCCATTCTTTTTCCCCTCCTTGGGAGCATTGGATCCATTGCCATAGGCGAGGCCTTGACCACCTCATACTTGGGTAGAAGCAATATCGCGAACCAAACTTGCTCACTTCATTTCCCTGCCAGTTCTAATCGATTCTCCATGTAGCCAGCAGAATTGCCTTTCAAAACACGATTGGGTTACTTCTGAACTCTAAACCCCAGTGATTTCCCCTTGCCTGCAGTCTAGTTCGAACTCCTGAGCCTTGCATTGAAGACTCTTCCCGACCTACCTATCCAACCACATGCCTTGCCACTCCCCGTACATAATGGCCCCGTTATTCCAGACTATTACTTTCTGTGAAGGTGGGGCTCTTCTCTAGACAGATGACACCCTGTGTTCAACAAGCAGTGCTCGTACAGGGCTACCTTCATCCAGAGGGGTCATCCTTTCTGTCATTTGCCTAGGGACGACTTGTAAACTGGCTTTGGCCATACCTGCACACAGCTGACACCATGGCTCTGTAGCCACCACAGTTCCCTGACTTAGGGTCCCCTTTACCCCTTTTCTGCCCTTCCTTATGTCTCAGCTCTTATGTCCCTCTTCCATGATGTCATCTGAATCTCCCTCCTCTACTTTTCCCAAGGGTTTCCCTCATACTTGTGATCGAGAGAGTCTGTGCTGGGCCCATTTCCCCAGCTACGTTGTCATTCTTGAGGGATCAGACCATGTCTCTTCATTTTCAGTTACTGACACCTATAACAGTTCCTGGCACATACCAAACAGTACTACCTGCCACCAAATGGCACCAAAGGGTAGAAATACCAGTAGGACCAAATGTTTCACAGTATTTCAATTTCTCTGTAAAAACTGAATAACACAGCTAGAGGTTGAGTATCACATCCCAGTGATAATACCAGAATAATGCAGGGTTTGTTTTAGGCAGTTTAAGAAGGCTGGATATCTTACCCGTTTGAAACGGTTTTATGTTTTTGAAATAGGCGAAGAGCCATAGATGTGGGTTTTCCATTTTTACATTGTATAAATTCTCCATCTAGAATAGCGTGTAGGCTGCTCTGTATGCCACAGAGTTTATGCAGAGAAAGGCGTCAGGTGCTGCTGAAAGGCAAGCTTTCGGATGCTTTGCTTTGCTAAGATTGCTCATTTTATTTGAACTGCAGGTTCTGGGAACTCTTGTTAGAGGTAAAATGTAGCCTGTGTATGGACTGGAAGCTGTGTATGAATTGGAGCAGGGTAAGGGCTTTGTCTGGCCCCTAGGGCGTATGCGGTCCTTCTATACCCTCTAGAAGATGGATAGATCATTTCTTTACATTCAAGTACCCAACCTTTGGAGGACCTTTGGCCCCAAGTGGAGTTATCCCATTACTCAGAAAAAGTCATAAAGATGGATAAACCCAAGATCTGAATCAAGACAGAGCTCCAATATGGTGTCTTTTTTGTAGGAATATGAAGAGAGTCTGAAAAAATAAATTCTTAATGGCATAATGTGAAAAAGGGAGATCAGGAATCTATTTTTACTACAAAAGCTAAAAGAATCATAATGGTTTCAGCTTAGGGGAACTGACTTCTATTGTAATCCAAAACGGTATTTTCTGAAAACTTTGTAGTTTGAGTTTGTTTATTTTTAAATAGAAATTAGGTGTTCTTTTTTAAGCTCAATATTGCTTGTTATCAGCATGCAACTTGGACATCAGGTATTTTCAAATATTATTCTGGTATTTCAGACTGCTGGGGTTTTCCTGCTTGATTTTTCTCGTTTGGGTGGGTTTTTCAGAAAGAACCTTAATCAACCCATTTTAAAATTTCCCATGCAATTATTGTTTAAGGAACTGCTTTGTATATAAGAAGCCTCTAAGCTGCATATGTGTCTTCTAAGAATTTTAATGAGGTAGCTGCTAAGAGTAAAATCATTTTCATTTATTAAATATTTTGACCTTATCATATCTCAGTTTTTAAGTTTTTAGTAGGTTTTATAATTTAATTATTTCTATTTCACTGCAAAAGGAAACTGTCAAGTTGAAGTATGTTTTGAGTTCTGCTGTTCTAATTATTTTTGCACTGACCTGGGGAAAGCAATCTTTAAAGAGATCATAAGACTTTATGAGAAACAAAACTGATAGATATAAAATGATCAGAAAATGTTCTTAATACCACAAAATTAAGTCATCTTCCATTTTTTATGACATTTAGAATTTCAGAGGCAGGATCTAATAATGTGAATTTTTAACAGGTAGGGAAAGGTTTGTAAGTCAGAGGAAACCAAATAGAAATAGAAAAAAAAAATATTTCGAGAAGAAGGAGGAAAGCATAAACTTAGAGTGAAGAAAGGGATTAGAGTGCCTTTCCAGGGCACTAGGGAAATTGTCAGTATAAGGAATTGGGTTGGGAATGTCAGGGAGGACCATGTACTGACACAGCTGAGAGTCAGTGCCCGCCTGAGAGTCTGGATTCCCAAGGAAGGTCATAGGTGGGTGACATGTGGGCCCATAACTATTCCTTGCTGGCGGGAAGCTGTTGGGTAGGTGGGGCAACACAGTGGTGAGGAGCATAGGCTCAGGGGTAAGACAAATTTGTGATGGAGGGATGGCTTGGCTTCTCAGTGGAGAGTGGAGAGGATACTCATTTGTACCTAATGCAGTTATTATGAGGAGTAAATGAGCTAGTAAGCTAAATGGCTGGCATAAAAGCACACCCAGAATATTTTATGTATTAGTGTTACAATTATTATTACCATTATTACTCAAAATGATTAATTAATTAATCAATTTGTTTATTTATTTATTTAGATTTTACATATTTGAAAGAGAGAGGAAGAGGGAGAGCATGAGTCGGGGCAGAGGTAGAGGGGAGAGGGAGAAGCAGACTCCCTGCTAAGCAGGGAGCCCAGTGTGGGGCTCAATCCCAGGACTCCAGGAGCATGACCTGAGCTGAAGGCAGATACTTAACTGACTGAGCCACCCAGGCACCCAAAGAAATCATTTTTTTAAAAGATTTTAATTATTCATTTATTTGAGAGAGAATGTGAGAACACGAGCAGGGGGTAGGAACAGAAGGAGAGGGACAAGCAGACTGCTGATGAGAGTCCATTGAGATCGTGACCTGAGCTGAAACCAAGAGTCCAACGCTTAACCAACTGAGCCACCCAGGAACCTCCTCAAAATAATTCATTTTGAACTATTGCCAAGAGGATTTTTTTCCCCATAAGTATTTGGTATTCTTCTGTTGCACTTTGAATTTTATTAGACCGTGAAGCTAATGTCTGTATAGGTAACAAGTTATTCATCTCATCTTTAGAACCAAACTCCTTAAAAGTAGCTAATTAAATTGATGTGTGTTGGTTTGTCCAGATTTTCATGATAATGATACCTTAGAACTGGAACCTGGAATACATATTAAAATTTAAATCTTAAAAACCTTATTTTGGGGAAATGGATCTTGGTGAAAACAATGAAAATAAAAAGAAGGAACTGACCATTCCAAAGTTTGATTACAGAGTAACATTTGCATTCATTGCTCTTCTCCTGATGGTTTCCTTTGTGTTAATCACTGATACTAATATAACTGTCTGGAAGTTGAGCAGCTATAAATAACTCTATTCTTGTTCACAAACAGTGTCTTTGCCCTGAGAGAGGGAAGTGATCAGACTATCAGTTTGTGCTTTCCGGTTGGGCTCATTGGCTCATCTTTCTTATCTAAGTATCTGTTAGTATGAAATTGAACACAGATCATTGACCTTCTAAATCCCTTGTCATTATGATGCATTAACAGTAATATGTTTGATTGCAAATGATTATTTGGCTCAGGAAAAATTGGATTCAAAGTAAATGTAGTTTCAGCCATAAAATTTTCCATGCTGAACCTCAAAGACACTCAGGTTTGTTAGAAATGCTATAATAACTCAGGAGTCTTTAGAAGATTATTATTTTTTAAAAAGATTTTATTTATTTATTTGACAGAGAGAGGGATCACAAGTAGGCAGAGAGCCTGATGTGGGGCCCAATCCTGGGACCCTAAGACCATGACCCAAGCCGAAGGCAGAGATTTAACTCACTGAGCCACCCAGGTGCCCCAGGAGTCTTTAGAATATTATTACAAATACAGGATAAATAGTTTTTTAATTACTAGTTTTCCACAAAGAACCACATTTTCTGAATTTAAGATCGAGGCAGGTATTTAACACAACACTTGTTTTCTGATGTGTAGCTCTACAGTAAATAATAAACATTCTCTCAAAATCAAAATATCAGATTTTTAAATTGAGATTAGCATTTTGAAAAATCATTTTCTTGATTAAGGATGGGTATTGCTAGATCTCACTTCCCCTAAATTATTCAATGGATCTTGCAGGGATATATAACATGACAGGATGATAAATGACTGAATGGATTATGGGTAGAGAGGTAGATAGACAGATAGATAAATAGACTAAAGGGAAAGATAGACTAAACAGGAAGCTAACCTGAAGAGATGATGGATGGTTGGATGGATGGATGGATGGATAAAAGATGGAAAGGAAATATGGGCAGAAAAATAAAGAGGAAACTGAACTGGGGAGATTAGTATATAAAATAGTCATGACACAAGTGCCCGGTACAAATGGTAGAGGAGGGCAACAGGCTTTAAGCATTCTTAATGCTAAAGCAAACAAGAAAAAAATAAAATACAAAGAATAAAATTACTTGAAATCTGGACTTTGCAAGCAGGATTTATGGTCCTTTACTGAGTAGGTCCATTGGAAAGGAAAGAACTGTGTGGATAGGGGTTCAGATTACAATTCACTTAGTGAACAAATACTTACAGAGTACCAGGCTCTGTCTTAGGCGCTGGGGATCCTGTGTCGAACAGAGTAGACACAACCTACTGCTGCCGTGGAATTTATATTCTCTAGGGAGGAGACGGATTAAAAGTAAATGAATAATTATATAACAGACACATAAGTAGTCACCGATATGGAGGAAAACAGCAAGAAACAGGGTTAGGGTATGTCTGGGGTGGGTGGTTTCATTTGAAAAAGAGTTTCCAGGGAAGGCTTTGTTGGAAATCTCTCTGAGGAAGGTGCGGAAGAGGTGAGGAAGTCTTGTGACGTCTGAGGAGAGGGGTCCAGCAGTGGGAGATGCATGGCTGGCGGTGTGGCTCTCCACCTGGGGGGCTTTGTTTGTCCTTCAGGGAACCTGTACCGATGTTGGGAGAAATTTTTGGGGTGGAGGTGCTGCTGTCCTGCAGGGAGGCTGCAAGGCAGTGAACCTGGAGGAGCACTGTAGGACATGTGGTCAGACACAAAAAGGGAGACCAGATCCTGAAGGTCCCATTACCTCTTCCCGGGGCTTCTTCAGCTTTTCCCTGAGAGAGAATGGGAGCCAGGGGTGACCTCTGAGCAGCAGTGACCTGACTCACAGTGTAACAGGCTCAGTCCAAATCCTGTGTTGAAAGTAGAACTCAGCGAGGGGAAGAAATGAAGCCACTTGGGGCCTATCATAAGAATTCTGGAGAGAGACTGAATCACATTAAATACTAAAATTGTGTAGGGTGAATGAGTATGTTATTTATCCAACAAAATATCATCCAGAATACTTATATTTTGTGTCTTTTATCTTAAAACTAGGGTATTAAACTCGTTACCCATTTTTTTAAAATTATAGAGAAAAGTTGCTATCTGTCAAAACTTAGGTTTCACCAGAGAATAGAGTATCTCAAAAACAAAAACAAAGCTCTTTCATAAGAATAAACCAGTTAAGGATGCTAGTAGTGGTAGATTTGTCTTAAGCAATCCTTATAATTAATTAACTTGTTTAGTGCTATCTAAAAAAAGGAGCCTTTAGGAAAAAATAAAACTAAGCACAGACACATCCAGATACCTTTTTAGGGGCATCAAAAGAGGGTTGCTTTTTTAAAAAGTCAATAAGAGAAGATCAATAAAGACAAGTTTAAAAAAGAAAAAAAGACAAATCCAGGTGCAGGTAAACATTAGGAACTATGAGAGCAGGCAAATTCAGAGTCAAGGAAATGCCATAAACCTTGCTGGGCTCTGGTGCTTAGAGCATGCTCAGTGCTGACACTTCTACATGCCCTCTCTCCCCTCAGCTCCCCAGAGCTAATTCAGTACCAATGGACAATACCCTTTTTCTTGTTTTACCTTTGCTGTAGATAAATAAATGCATATTTATGTTCATGTATATAAATACATATATTTATAATATTTCATCAATTATAAGTGGCAAGAATAGTTTACAGGAAGTGAGAAAAAATTTCTTTTTGGAATTTAGACCAGATTGAGATTATCCTCCAAAGCTCCACCTAATGACAATGTTCTAAGCCACATAACCCCACCCTCTTTCCCCCAACCCCTCCGCCACACCCCTGCATGGGGATCATGAACTATCTCTCTAGATAGCCACAGCACATATCTGTGTAATCTTTTTTTTTTTTTTAATATTTTATTTATTTATTTATTTGACAGAGAGAGAGAGCAGGAATGCAAGCAGGGGGGAGTGAAAGAGGAAGAAGCAGGCCTCCCACCAAGCAGGGAGCCCGATGTGGAGCTCGATCCCAGGATCCTGGGATCACGACCCAAGCCAAAGACAGACGCCCAACGACTGAGCCACCCAGGTGCCCCATATCTGTGTAATCTTGAGCAACTAAAATAATGCTATTCCTACTGTATGAAAAAGGCATGGTCTTATACATTTGAGTATTTAAAATCATGGAACACACTTCAGTGTTCCTTTGTGGTTACTCACTTTTCACAAAAACAGCCATCAGGAGCCCTGATCTGGAGCTATTGGAGCCACAAAAGCCTTTGCTCCTTTCTCTCCGCCCATCTCTCTTGGCTCCCCTACCCCAGACTAGTAGAAGGAACATGAGGTGGTGAAAAGGGGCCTCTGGAGCCTCCCCTTTGCCACTCATGGCTTGGAGACTCAGGGGCACGCTAGGCATTCATGCAGGCAAGCACCTGTGCCTCCCGCCCCTCATCTGGAACATGGGGATGCTCAGAGTCCTGGCTCACTGGGTCTTTCTGAGGATTAAGTGCCTTCATACCTGTTCTGGCTTTGCAGAATACGTGATAAAAGGAAAGCACTAAACAAGGGGATTTATTGTTGTTGTTGTTGTTGTTATAGTTTCTGTCTTTGGTCAAGTGGCCATGTGGAGGCAAAAGATACCGTCAAGCTTTGTGAACAGCTCTCAAGTAACAGGGATAAAAGTTGCAAGTAATTCTGTAGGAATTGTTCATAACACCTAAATAGATTACATTTTGTTTTAAGAGATCATTATGCATTTAGTTATCTGTTTCTTCTTGAGCTCTCTGTGGATATGTGTTCATAACCCCAGTTAGATCTTAAATTGTGTGAAGGCTCAACTCCTGTTTCCCATTTCCCTTTCTCTCTAATATTCAAAGTCGTGTTACGGTGTGGTGTGAAAAAGTATGTGATCAGTAAATGCTTTGTTTTGGAATGTTTTCTTTAAAAACAAGTTACATAGATGGCAAAAAAGAAAAAAAAGAAAAAGAAAAAGAAACTTAGACTTGATATATACATGCTTATGATAGACCATGATTTCTTGTAACAGATACCCACTGGGTTTTTCCAAGCAGGTTTGGAAAATACCTTATTTTAGCCAAATAATGCCAGCTGACATTTGTTTGAATTTGTCATTTGATGTTTTTTTAAATCTACATTTTCAAAAAAGAAAGGAAACCGCAATTTTTTTTTTTAAAAGATTTTATTTATTTATTTATTTGACAGAGAGAAATCACAAGTAGATGGAGAGGCAGACAGAGAGAGACAGAGGGAAGCAGGCTCCCCGCTGAGCAGAGAGCCCGATGCAGAACTCGATCCCAGCACCCTGAGATCATGACCTGAGCCGAAGGCAGCGGCTTAAACCACTGAGCCACCCAGGCACCCCAGGAAACCGCAGTTTAAAGACAGTCATTTGAAACATTTTAAAGGGTATGGCATTTCTATCTACTCAGCTCTCTTCCAACAATTAATTGTCATTTCATATGTTCTCTGTCACTCTAAGTGGCCTCTCATTAGCCCACCAGCAGTCCCTGAAAAGTGCCATACTGATATTTCTCCATGTGGAGCAGAAGAAATGGCCACTGGGCCAGAGAACAAATGGCCACTAGGCTTAGCAGAACAAAGCCCTGCATTTCTGCCTCCTACCTCCTTACTGCAGATCAGAAAAGCTTTTACAAAATTAACTGGGGGACTGTTTGGGACATGGGATCAATGCAGAACCCATCACTAGTTCCATTCTACTTTGAGGGACTCTCTCTGAGGATGGCAAGATTCAGTTTGTAGCCACTTTTTTTTTTTTTTTAATCGTGGAGGAAGAGTTCCAGGTGCTACTTAAATTAGGATTCCTCTTTTTATATATAAGCTCCAGGTAATTTAACTAGTTCGTCAAAAAAGATAATAAAATGTATCAAGCGATATCATCTTTGAAACAAATGTGTTGAGCGTTTTGGAATTTTTGCACTTAGTTTAAAAAAAAGTCTTCATAGAAAGGAACCAAGCAAATTGAAGAGCACAGTGATAATGCAGAAATGTGAGAAGTCTAGGAAGGAGATGAACATTAATTATCTGCCATCATACTTGTCCCATTGTCCTATTTCAGCCACACAGTAATTCTACATGTTGGGTGCTCTTATTCCTACTTTGGAGGATGAAAATCTAAAGCTCTGAGAGGTTAAGAAATAAATCTCGGGGCATTTCCAAACTTCAGGTCCTCGTTTGAGTGACTCTGATCGCCTCGGCTGCAAAGACCGTATACACGATCCTTGGATAAAGAAGGCAGACTGCAGTCAAAAATCTGACCACATCACATTTATTTGAAACCACTTTGACTTCTAGAGCTGGGGACACTTCTGGTGGTTACTTATTTAATTTTCAAGCCGTCAGGAAGTATCAACCTCACAGTCTACAGAATAGGTAACATACACGATCCTCTCTCAGAAGTGGCTAGGGACTCTCAATCTGCGGTTAGCATCCTGGAGTTCTTTATTAAAATATGACCTATGGAAAGTAAAGACAAAATCTGGAATTTTCTCTTTGAGTACTTGCTACCAGCACACTGTTGTCAAGAAAGAAACAGTTCTTTGTTGTTGGTGGTGTTTGACTGGAATACATGCAGTATGTACAGACCAGATAGGGAAGAAATTAAAAAACTTGACTTTGTACCCTTGCACACGGCTTATCAGCACAGCTGAAATAGGGCAGCTTTACCCCATGTGTGCTAGAGTCACACTGTTTTGCACACTGACTGGCAATCCATGTGGGTCAGCTTGTCTGCCTCAAGAGACCTCGTTGAAGACCGGGATTATCTCTCCTAGTTCATTATTTCCCACTCCTCCTAAATAACAAGAACATCGTCAGTGCTCTGTGTACAGGGGCTCAGTCAAAAAAATGAATGGATGATTTTGTTACGTTGAAATATGCTGATGCTGCGTTTAGTATAAATGTTGCAAATGTAAACTTCAAAACAGGATGAAACTTATGAGTGGTATACTTTGATCACATTAAGAAAATAGGATTGAATATGACTTTTCAGTGAGCATGTGTGTATCAGCTAGAGCCAGAGTTAACTTTACCAAAATGGTTCATATAATTAAGGAGACTGTCTTTTCCCCTTGTGTATTCTTGCCTCCCTTGTCATAGATTAATTGACCCTATTAGCGTGCATTTATTTCTGGGTTCTCTAGTCTGTTCCATTGATCTAGGGGTCTGTTTTTGTGCCAGTACCATACTGTTTGGATTACTACAGCTTTGTGGAATGAATAAGTCATGGGAAGAAAAGCCACAACATGGGGAATATAGTCAATGATATTGTAATAGCATTGTAGGGTGACAGATGGCAGCTACACTTGTGGGGAGCACGGCATACTGTAGAGAAATGTTGAATCACTGTGTTGTGCACCTGAAACTAACATAACATCATGTGTCAACTCTACTCAAATAAAACTTTTTTTTAAAAATAAAGTGAATCATTTAAAACCTGAAAGAGAATAGATTTAAACATCTACCCATATACAAGAAAAAGGTTAATGTTATGCTCTGTGGGCGCTATTTTTGTGGAACATTTTTACTGAAAAGCTATTTTCCTGGTTGCTGGATGAGAACAGAACTGGCTCCTTGAAACATGCTTGTATCTTTGAAACCTGAAACTTCTTTCTCATACATTATTGCAGTTACATGCTTTAGCATTTATGATTTTACATTTCTAGGTTTTCTTCCAGTCTGCAGTATCTGAGACCCTCTCGGAAGATTCTTCGCCTTAAAGAGACTCTTGAATATCATTTATCTCCATTTCTTTGGACTGTGGGGCCAACAGTAACAGCTAGTGCTTAGTGAGCACCTGCTCTGCACCAGACACTGTTCTAAGCACTTTTTTTTTCTTTAAAGATTTTATTTATTTATTTGAGAGACAGAGAGAGAGCGCTAGAGGGAGAAGCAGACTCCCTGCTGAGCAGGGAGCCCAATGCAGGGCTCGATCCCAGGACCCCAAGATCATGACCTGAGCCAAAGGCAGACACTTAACCGGCTGAGCCACCCAGGCTCCCCTGTTCTAAGCACTTTAATGGAATAATTCACTTAGTCTACACAACAAACTGAAGATACTGGTATTTTTTCATCCCATTTTACAGATGGAATCATGCCCTGAGTCACAGGGCTGTTGGCCAAGCTGGGTCTGAGCCCAAAGTCTGCTTCCAGATTCTCTGTACTGCCTCACTCGGCATTCTGCTCTACTCAGGAGGAAGTGTGAAAATATGCAGAGTCCATACCAACAAGAAGAGGACACCCAACACTACAAAGGAGGACTAGCTAAACTGAGCAGTCAACTAGGGTCAGCACCAGCCATTGCTTACTCAGGCCACGGCAGTGTTAGGGGATCCCTGAATGTATGAGTGTAGATCGCTACTCCCTCAGAACATAGGACATGGATGATGGCAAATAAATCAATTAAGTTGAATCTCTTAGAAGGCTTATTTGTAATTTTGGCTGGCGTCTGTTGTCTGCTTTAAGTCAAAGTCTGTGGTATGGAGAAACCTATAAAATAGATATCTAGCTTTTTATCATAAACTTCCTTTTTAATATATGAGTCAGGACATTAGTTCTTAATGGGGGTGACTCCTCTCCCTAAGGCGACATATGCATAGGGGGAGGTTGTCTCAATGATTGTGGTGCTGTTGGTGCTTAGTTAAATAGGGGCAGGGGTCTTCTGCCATTCACAAAGCCATCTCCGCATGCCCCCACCCCCCACCAAGGAAGAACTGATAGGTTTGGGAAGGCTGTCTGATCATCTGAACCTAGAACCTAACTCTGTTGATGTGTTTATAAATACAGTTTTCATCCGTAGTGTCTTTCTCAGGGACCTAGTAGAAGTGTACATCTAAAAACAAGTGCACTTACTTCATTCTGATTTTTACAGTTGTTTGACATTTCTGAAATCCCATCATCAGTAGCAACAATGCTCATGGTATTTGAGGCACTAGGAACACACATTTGTAGATTCCACAGTGCTTTCGTGGTGTTTATACAGTGAAGAGCAGGCATGGGGAGGTTCTGTTCCAGTTGTCCAACCTGAGAATTTACATTATGAAAATACAGATTACTTTATTATAAATTCATTTCCTTTTCTCTCTTTTATATTACAGCTAGATTCTTACAATGATTTTTTTAAAAAAGTGAGTGAGTAGGTAAGCTCAATTATCCATGAATTTCATTTTAATATAGCAAATGAGACCACCAAAATGATGTTTCTCAAAGGAGGTGTTGTGAGTGATAGAACTGAGAATCCCTGGGTTCAATTCCATGTGGAGCCATGAACACCAAGAGTCATTCATTTTACTCTTCAAAATTTTATAGCAACTTTAACTGTAGGTAATTGAATCACCTCAGAATTATCTCTGTTTTAAATACCACGTGGTACAATTAACGTATATGTACACCATCTATCTTCTTTGTAATTCGAATTTCACAAAATCCAAAAGCAATAGGAGAAGGGAGGTGTCTGGGGCCCCTGGGTGGCTCATTCCATTGAGCCATTGAGCCTCTGTCTTCAGCTCAGGTCCTGATCCCAGGTGCTGGGACCAAGCTGCTCTCTGTCCCCCACCCCAAATTGTGGGGCACCCTGATCAGTGGGGGGTCTGCTTCTCCCTCTCCCTCTGACCTTCTCCACTTTTTGTCTCTCTTTCAGGTGAATAAATACATTAATCATAAAAAAAAAAAATAATGGAGATGTCTTCCTGAGATGGTTCTCTTCATTTTCCAGCTACATTGTTTCTTTATTTTTGTTTTTTGTTTTTTTAACCTCTTCTCTGGAAGAACACTGGAATCAGAATAGAGCTAATACCATTGAGCAAAAGGGCAAAGTTACTTCTTTTCAAAGAAAAGCTCATTTTTCACCATAGTAACCAGCATATCATATGACATACACACCACATGGCCCGTGAAATATGAATCCTTTCAGAAATAAATTTCTACCAGAGTATAATGGGCTTTCATGTTAGCATAGCAAGGACTGGAATAAGGCGACACTTCAGGTTGATTTGGGTCAAATGATTCCTTTTTAATCTTGTAGTGTTTTTCTCACAGTTTGCAAGAGGTAACGCTAGCAATTAGTTAGTTTTTTTTTTTTTTTTTAAATGCGTAATGAAAGTGAACCATATGCTATGAACACAAGATAAGTGCATTCCATTGAGTCCTAGAAACGGCACGTTTCCATTTCCTGTGAGTGTTAGGACCAAGAAAAGACCCTGAGATTTTGTCTTCAGTTTCTCAGGGGGTGTATTTGTCACTGCACACTCAAAGAAAACAAAAACAAAAGTTAAAAATCGCAGCTGAGCGTCGTGTGCCCATAGCTACTGCTCTTTCATCTATTTATGGTAGCTAAAACCTTTGTTTCTGATTCAGATTTATGGTGCATTTTTTTTAAAAAATGAAGACGACACCTTTTATAGGTATACGTTACATCTTGGGAGCGGGAAAAGGGAAAATGTTTCACTCAACTTTTAAGTATCCTTTTGCCCTTTTCACGTGGAAACACCTTTTGTTCAGTTAATTTCTTTGAAAAATCTCTTCTAACCATAGTACTTTCTAAGCATACTTTCCCAATGCTGGGATATTTTATATTCAGGTGAGCTAGTTTCATAGGCATTCAGAGGTTTTCTAGGTCTCTGAAAGCTCTGAGTAGCTTCAGATCCAGTGACCCCCATAAGCACAGATTTCTATAGCCCAATACTGATCTGTCCCTTTCAGGGCATCCAATGGGTCACTAGTGAGTTTGGAACCAAAATGTCTCTTTCCAAGTATATAAATCAACAGAAAATATCTTGATAGTTGGAGGAGAGTTGGAAGTTGATGGGCACATAGATTAAGCTTCTTTGGAAGCTTACTCAGAAATGCAGTAGAAATTAAATGTGTTACCTATTGTGAAAGTAGAAAATATTTATTCTAGTAATCCTAATGGCAAAACTATCGAATCCTATCATATGTATAGTCATCAGTGAAGAGACAGGTCAGGAGTTACATTTCTCTTTCTTACTCCAATTCCTTTTCCTCCTCAAATTTTCCTGTCTGCACGGACATGAAGTTGCAAGATTTTAAGGAGAAGATGCAAGAATGATAAGATTCTTACACACATTAGAAAAAAATTCACAGTAGGATAATTAAACCAGACTATCAAAGGATTGAAGATCATAGTTCTATTTCATTCAACTTTGGATGCCTTGTGGGTGCTGTGGGGCTTAGTAGACCCTCAGTAGATGTTTAGTGAGATAAAATTATTTTGGTTATTATTTTATGTAAAGCTTTTCCAATTATAATGTTAGCCTTTTGAATTATAAGAATAGTATCACTGAGAATAATCTTATATAAGCTTATGTAACTAAGAGCTAGATAATCTCTTGAAATGAATATTTAGCTACATCAAAGTATACATCTAAAACTTAAAGCATAAGAAATTTACATTTTGGCTTTAGAGATTCACATTATTATTGAATTATGCTATGTCCATCTGCTCAAGTACTGGATATATTTAGGCTCTAGTGAGCCAAAATGAAAGATTCAATGGATTATTCATCTGCCTCATGGTCTGATACGTAGAAACCTTCTGATTTGTAATTTTACCCAAAAGTTGTCTTCTCTCTTAGTTTCATGGTAAGAAAATTATGAAATGCATACTTGGGTTAAGAATGACTTTGTGATTTTTCTTCTTCACTCTTAAAGAGAGAAAACAGAGTTAAGTATAATAGAGTGCTCGCATTGATGCTGAGTTTGAGAATGACTTATCTTTTTCTTACACTAACATCACACTCAAATATAAATATATAAATGCATATATATATATTTAGTATATGTAATATAATTTGGTATGTAAATTAAGTTATGGGGTTCGTTTCTGGATGCAAGTTCTGCCTAAAATTGTGGTTGTCCTTAGTGCTATTCACAACTATGGCTTTCAGGTCTCATGGCTATATGACTTGCACTAGCCAATGAACTGGGACTATTAAAGTGTGTGTCACTTCTGAGTCGGTACTTTAAGATTCAGTGTGTAGTTTGCACATTTCTTTTTTCCTGTCTCAGTAGATATGGAAATGTGTGTTGAGATGGGTCTTCTGTGGGCCAGGGTCCCTCAGTGACTGTTGAGCAGAACACCCTGAATGAAGCTTGGTGTTAGTCCCATTGCCTTGAGAATGAGAAAGAGACTTTTGTGTATTGAGCTTCTGAGGTTTTGATGTTCTGGTTTAGTTTTGTTTTGTTATTGCAGCATAACCTAACATACTGAGGCCAAACCTGCAATACCCATACAGGTCATTTTTGCCTATGTCCCTGAAGGAAAATGTAGGTTTGTGTTTGTGTAAGTATGAGCATTTACAAAAGGATCTCAGGGAATCACAACAAATAAAAGAGTTTTTGAATTTGTGCTACTTTGAAATTTATAGACTTTTATTTTAGGCTTCTTTTGTAAAGCTGTTGTAAGAGAAGAGAACATGTAAAAAGGAAGTTTTCTTTGATTACATTGAATATTTGGCATGCTTGGTGGTGGGTTATAATTTAGATTAAAAAAATAACTACTATAATTAGTGTTCATGGTTGTTTATAGACATCTTTTAAAGTTTGTATAATATTTACATTTAGAAAGATATGCTGAGCCCTAAATATCCGTGTGAAAAGAAGCACTTTAAAGTACAAAACACTATAAATGAAATAGGACTTATGGGAAGAGTTGCATTATATTCTTTAGTTGTGTCCTTGAAATAAACTAGTTTTTGTTTTGGGAAGTGCAAACATGTAACTTGAAGATGTGTTAGATCTTCCTTTTTGGCTATGGAAAAGGCTAAAGAGACAGATTCTGGGATCTTTAGTGACCAAAGAGAAAGACGTCAAAAGTTCAGCTGAATGGGAAAAAAACTAGGCTTTCCCAGAATGTTACTCTTCTGAGATGGGTGTTAAGAAAAGCAGGGTAACTGTTTTCCTTTCTTATTTCTGTTTTTTCCTTGACAAGTAGTTGAGAACTGATGTGAGGTCAGGGCTATGCTTTGACACCTTTCTCATTTTGGTGATCCTTCAGGAAATGGTGTTGGATGTGGGACCACAGGAGTTAGGGACCACTTCAGGGTATGAGTGAATTTCTGAAAACCCCCTTCCTGATCTGGACCCATCATCTTTCCTATGGCTGAAGGGGTTATGCAGTGATCAATTGTGAAGACCATTGTTATGGCATCTAAAATGATGGGCTCTTCTGGGTTTTGGTTAATTTCATAAATATTGAATGAGCTACAGTCTGGCAAATGGCTTTGCTCTGTTTTTTGTCCTCATAGGAAGCAAATGGAAACTTGTTCATTTTTTTTTTTTAATTTTCAGATTGAAGAGGAAAGAAAATCTCTGCGTCCAATGTTAATTAATACAAACCTTTCAGTAAGCTTCAGTGAAGGTTGTTTCGTTTATCTCTACTCAACAGTAGTTAATTGAATGAGACATTATGCTAAACACTGTAGGGGATAGAAAGATGAGAAAAGTTAGCCTCGATTTCAAGGAATTCATAGTCTAACTGAGGAAATGATAATCTTGTTGTATATCTCATCTTGATATTTCTCATGAGCCGCTCCATTGATATTTATAATAGCCTTCAAAGAATTTGAAATAAGAAGATAATAAACAAGTCCCTTATTATTGAAATGTAAGGTGTTTTCAGTTTGAAAAATGTTGATAATTTAACTCTACAACAGGAAGCAAAACAAGTTGGTCCCCTCTTAACCTTGCTACACACTGTCATTTAAACGAATGTCTACCACATTCGCTGGTCCAGAGGATGATGAATATATTTTTCAAACTAAATAGAACCAGGGAGAAAAAAATGTAAATGCTTTGGCTTGCGATGAGCAGTCTTGGAGGTATGGCTGGGAGTGGAGGGAAAGGTAACATTTCAGGTATATTTTGGCAATTATAGGAAGTACAGGAGTTGAGTTTGGTGGCTGAAACCTAGACTTTTTTCTTTTGGTAATGACCCAGATTTCTAGACAAATGTGTCAGTAGAAAAGCACACAAATCTCAGCAAGCTACTTGCTCTTCATGTGGCAGAACTTTTCTTTACCTGGGGATCATTGACTCCGCAATTCCAAGTAAGGAAACACAAGGAGTAACAGAGCCCTCCATCCCTGTTATTTATATTGTTATTTATGAAAGTTATTTTTCATAAATATGTGTTATTTATGAAAGCTCACTCAACTGATATATTTACTCTTTTTTTAAATAAAAAAATGTCAAACATTTGAATAAATAGTTTTAAATATTATAGCAGATTAGAAGCAGCCAACAAGATTAGAAAAGTTCTCTCAATGGATTCAGATTAGTTAGAAGTGATGGTTGACAAACAACTAGATAAGTGGAGACAGAAAGGGTCAGAAAAACTATACAAGAACAAAGAGCTCAGTGACCTGGGACCAGTTAGTGGAAGGGAATTGTTCGTAGTTCGACAATGGGTGCTACTATTTTACAAACAGTAATACAGTCTGATCCTGTCAGGCTCCCAGGTAGAACAGCAGCCTCTTTCCATTAGCATCAACTCCAAACTCATTAACAGAGCCCATCCTGGGCTAGCCCTGTCTTGCCCTTCCCACCATCCTGTCCCTGTCGGCTCCAGCCATTGAACATTTTCACACAGTTGTCCTCAAATGCATCAGGTATATCTCTTGTCTCTGGGCCCTCTGGGTTTTTTTCCCCTCGAATTCCTTCTTGCTAATTTCTACTCACCCTTCGATGACCACCTCCTAGGTCACTAGCTCTGAGATGTCACTGATGCTCCTAGAATCAGTCGAGTGGTCCTACCATGTTGTGTTCCCATAATATCCAGTATATCCTGTACCTAGCTCATTCCACATTTTATTGTAATGGCTTGTTTCACAGTCTTGATCAGGGATTGGCGAACTGTGGCCTGTGGCCCATGGACCAAATCCAGTTCCTGCCTATCTGTGCAAATAAAACTTTATTGGAACATAGCCATGTTTATTTTTATGGCTCTTTTTACACTGGCAAACTTGAGTAGTTGAGACAGATACTATTATGTCCCACCAAACCAAAACTATTTACTGTTCAGGACTTCTACAGAAAAAAATTTTCTGATTCCTTGCTTCAAGAACAGGGAACACGTCTACCTTATTCACTACTGAATCTCTAATATTTGGCGCAGTGTTTGTACAAAGGAAATATTCCATGAATTTTGAAGGAATGAACTAAAAATAAATACAAGGAAACTGGTCAAGGAAAAATCAAGATAATTATCCAGCATCTTCCATGTGCTAGGCACTGTCCCCTGTGCTTTATGTGAATGCTTGTGGAATCCTCACACTAACCCTGTGGACTAGGACTTGGTCTTCCTAATTTGCAGTTGAGTGAGTGAAGTTAAGGGTGAATAAATGATATCCTTAAATGCTATGAAGCAAGTAAAAATGGCTTACCTGGAGTTTGAACGCAGATTTTCTTTGTAGTAAGGTGCTCTCTCTAAATGTGGAGAGACAGTCTAGTATACAGAGGTGGTGAGAGCAGAATCTGGCACTGGAACATGAGATTTAAATCTTGGCTCTACCACTTACAGCCTTCATGACCTTGTACGAGTAGTCACCAAACTGCCCTGAATCTCATTCTCCACAGCTATAACAAGTTATGTAACCTCTCTGGCCTTTGTCTCTGCAGATGATAAATTAGGTGATTTTAACATTTCGTTTGCATGTTGTGAAGTTTAAATGAGATATTATGCCTAAGGTGTTTTGAGGTGCTTGGCACACAGGAAGCATTCAAGACAGTTTCTTTATTATTTTATAAAACTGCCTCAAAATCACAGATAATAGCTCAGAATTTTTAAGAAATTCCATTCCGCTTATGACTTCTGTTTACCTCGTTTCAAAGATGATTTTCAAAGGCATTTTGTTTGGTGCCCTGGCTCTGTTTATAAAGGTAAAGAAGTGGTTCAAGATACAGCTTACTAAAAGCAACACAAAGTCTTATATCTTATTTTCTCTGTTGAGCTAAATAAATCATGTGCTGTTGCTGTTTGCATGAGTTGGGCCTACATTTTGAATTTTCTGAATATTGTATACATGATGTCAAAAAGTAATGCCTGAATCAGTGTATGGCTTCCCTCCTAAGGCTTTTAGTGACTGCTATCAGCCCCAGCATGGCTGGAGCACAGTATGGCGGCCAGCTTCTTTTCATTGCACATTGCCTGAAGCTGGCATGTTTTCCTTTATATAATGAAAGGATCAAGCCCCAGCATACAATACCGAAGACATCTAGAATCTATATACAGTTTTGGAGGATTTTTCATTTGTTTGTTTTGTCTTATAGTTAAAACACCAATGGGTTATCAGGACACCATAAATGATCTGGGGGAACATTTTGTAAAAATGAAAATATAGCTACTCACTGAAAATATGTTTGCTCAGGCAACATAGGAATTGGCTTTACAGACGTCAATTCATATCCATCCCGGCCTCTTGGAAGTCCAACCTAACAGAGTAGACTATTTTCTTCATCAAATCATTGTTAGAATAAGAATGAAGTTTATTGGACAGAAGGGTAGACTTCAGCCCTAATGATTTGGTTAAGATGATTTGTTCTGCGTGGGTGGAACCAGAGGGTATTAGGCTAAGCAAAATAAGTCAGAGAAAGACAGATACCATATGATTTCACTCATATGTGGAATTTAAGAAACAAAACAGATGAACATAGGGGAAGGGAAGGAAAAATAAAATAAGATAAGAAACAGAGAGGGGGTTCAAACCATAAGGGACTCTTAACTCTAAGGAGCAACTGAGGGGAGAGGGTGGGGGAATGGGATAACTGGCTGATGGGCATGAAGGAGGCATGTCAGGTCATGAGCACTGGGTGTTATATGCAACTGGTGAATCACTAAATTCTACCCCTGAAACTAATAATATATTCTATGTTAACTATATTAGTTTAAATTAAAAAAAAAACAAATAAAGCACCCAACAAAAGACCCCCCCAAAATATGTTTTGGGGTATACAAAACAAAAAATTATTTGTTCTGGCCTCCTGTGAGAATATGAAGTTGTCCTGGACCCACGGTTCTAGAATTCATCCCTAACTTTGCCAGCCAGTGCATCCCAGCTCATAAATACTTAAAAAGAAACAGGGATAATATGTTTTAGTCACAATGAATCCTGTATTTTGATCTTAAAATTGTATTACTACCTATAAAGAAAGAGCATCAGCAAATTTGTTAATTATCTTCTAAATATTTTAGTTGGTCTATTAAAGAGCATTTCATTTAACGTTCTCTTAATTAACCATAATTTCAACTCTCAGTAGGAGTTGATGTACTTGACTTTCACTATTGTGTCAATTACATTGGCCTTTCAGTTGCCAGCAAGGGATGATCCTTAACAATCAGCATTTTTCTTTCCACAAAATGATTCCAAAGATAAAACTCTAATAACTAATTTGTTAATACACAGTCCATAAAACCAAACAAATTCCAGTGGGAATACTGTCATTAGACTTCTATCAATTAGCATTTTGCTCCCTGTAAGTTGCAAAAAGGGGAGGATTATGAGCCATGAGTTTGGGGAAAGAAATAAATGGGGAGTCACAGACTTTTCACCAAACAGTAACATAGGAAGTTCTGGTTCTGAACTTAATTGGCTTCTTTTTAGTAGTGGTATCTACATGACAAACTTCTATAGGTTGAAAATCTAACCACTTTTGTGTGGAGCTGAACATTAAATCTTGCATTGACTGCTGGGTAGCGATGACTCATTCTAACTTGATCTCTTCCACTGTCAAGGGTTTGATGTGATTTCTTTTTTTTTTTTTTTTTTCATTTTATTTATTTATTTGACAGACAGAGATTACAAGCAGGCAGAGAGGCAGGCAGAGAGAGAGCAGGAAGCAGGCTCCCTGCTGAGCAGAGAGCCTGATGTGGGGCTTGATCCTAGGACCCTGGGAACATGACCTGAGCCGAAGGCAGAGGCTTTAACCCACTGAGCCACCCAGGCGCCCCTGATGTGGTTTCTTGACCTGGGTAGCTTGAGATGCCAGTTTAGGACAGGACTCTCTAACACAAAAGCAGTTTGTGGAGACTATCACTGAGCACTCCTTTAGTAGACCTAAATGATGTTGGCAGGCCACAAGTAAGGACAAAAAGTCATGAACTGAAGCTCCAGAGACATGCACAGGTTTGCAAATGTATTTCAACTTGCCTGGGTCCTCAGAATTGCAACTCAAGTCTGGTCAACAATCAAGTAGTTGAAGGCTTGCGCTTTTCCAGACATACTCTATTTCTGTTCACTCTGTGTGTGTGGGCAGAAGCCCGGGAAAGCTTTGTTATCATTCCTGAAATGCAAAGTGTTCTATTTGGCTTAGAAGCTCTATTCTTGGTCCTAATAGCTGATATTAGGCAGCTCCAGCCATTTTTCAAACTATTAAGAGGGAATGAAACTTGGCATTTAATTTCAGAACATCTGTATCAGTAACTCAGCAGTCGTCATGGTTATACCAGAGTAAACCTGGGGAGGTAGCCTCAGTGTTGTCTGAATTCCTCCCCTTCCTTTGGGTAGCATAATACAGTAAGTCGAATTTTTCCTACGGATATCCACTATGGAATCACTTCTAGAATATTTCGCTGGCATCCTGGATTTTAATCATGGGATAAATGTGCATTTTAAATTACTTTAATTTCTGTCACCCTCCTCAATATTTGTTCATTTAGCTTTACAGCACATCTGTGCAAGAAATAAAATGAATCATGCCACCTCATTTTCCAGGGAAGTTCCAGTTATCTTTCCCAAGTGACCCCAGAATGTAGTGGCTTCAGCAACAGGTGTTTTACTCTGACTCATAGTTTTGCGGACTGCCAGTTCAGGCAGAGCCATGGCCTGGATAGTCTGGCCATTCTATAATATCGGGCAGTATCAACTGAGGTCAGCTGATTGAATTCAGGGGACAGCTGGCTGGTTTTTGTTCATAAGCCTGGCACCTATGTGGGCGTAGCTGGAAGGCTGGGCTCACAAAGGCTCCTTTCCTTTTCCAGGTAGCCTCTGGGTATTTCCGCATGATCTCTCCGGTAGGATAGTCAGACTTTTTATATGGCAATTCCAGTGTCCTAGGGGCCTAGATGGGAGCTGCAAAGCTTCTGCTGACCTAGCCCCCGAAGTCCCACAGCATAATGGATTACCCCCAGAACCAAGGAAAGGAGACACAAACATTGCCTTTCTCTAGATGGAAGTAGTATCAAAGATTAAGATGAAACATGCCAAACAAAGCTACCCTGTTAGTCACTGACCATGAAGCCATACTTCGCACAAACCTAATGTATATTCTATCCTTGCCTTATTCCCTACAGCCAGTCAGATTATCATCTTGAGCTTTACCTCTGGAATTTAGTCTCCCTGGCATCTCTTTTATAACCTCCCAACCAATAACCCTGCCTTTCCGGCATCCTCTCCATTACTGCCAAAGCCCATGTGTGATGTGTCACTCACTTCTTATTCATGGCCCCAAGTGGTCTATAAGGCAAAATCCAAATGTGTTAGCCTGACCCACAGGCCCTCCATTATTTGGCCCCAGTCTTCTCTTTAACCACAGCACCCACCATTCCCTCCCCACTCTCCCCTACCCCTGCTCTCACCCTCCCGAGTTCTCGTGTGCTCTGCCCGTGCTAGTTCTCCAGCAGCAACATGTTCTTGCATGACTGTGTGTCTTACTTAGCGGTTCTTTCTGGAATATTTGCCATTCTCACCAGATCCACCTATCATGCTTTTGTCTCTTTTTTCTTTGTTTGTTTTGTCTCTTAAATCCTACATATGAGTTAAATCATATGGCATTTGTCTTCCTCTGATTGACTTATTTCACTTAGCATTACACCCTCTGGCTCTATCCATGTTGTTGCAAAATGGTAAGGTTTCGTCCTTTTTTATGGCTCAGTAATTCCGTGTGTGTGTGTGTGTGTGTGTGTGTGTATCACACACACATATATATGCCACATTTTCTTTATAAGCTATTTTTAATATCTATGTCTGTATCTTCCAATGTGATGGAGCTCATGTTCTATTTTTTTTTATGCCTTATTTTGAGAAACAGTGTGCCATAGCAGAAAGAGTCAGTGCTCAGTAAAGGAAACCCTGAGTTCAAGCTCCAGATGTGGTATTTAAAAGCTACACTGGGGGCGCTTGGGTGGCTCAGTGGGTTAAAGCCTCTGCCTTCAGCTCAGGTTGTGCTTCCAGGGTCCTGGGATCGAGCCCCACATCCAGCTGTCTGCCTAACAGGGAGCCTGCTTCCTCCTCTCTCTCTGCCTGCCTCTCTGCCTACTTGTGATCTCTGCCTGTCAAATAAATAAATAAAATCTTAAAAAAAAAAAAAAAAAAGCTACCTGATTTTTGAGCCTGTCTCCAAATTTTGCAGAGTTGTTGTGGAAATTAGAAGTAATACATGTCTCATACTGAGTAGGTCATCAGGTAGTGAGAAAGCTACATACTTTTCCCCAAAATCACTTAGCAAGGAGCCATGAACATACTAATGGCTCAAAAGGGCTTTGCAATTGGATATGTTAATTAATCCCTTAGTACCTGTTCAAATGAACATTTTTGGCAATGAATTCTGTATTTTTCCCCAAAGTATTTTTGTGGTTTTAAATTCTGTGTCCTTCGACCTAATCTCCAAAGGTCATCCCTATCAGGGATTAGAATGCTGAGTAGAAGCATATGATTTTTTTAACGTTTTTTTCATTATTTTATGAACTGGCCATCAATCACCCCTTCTCCTATGTTTTGTGAGGGAGCTGAAAATGATTTTAACATTCTTGACAAGCTTTGCGTGACGGCATCTTGATGCCAAGTTGGTTTTGTCTTATTCCCATACCTTTCCCAGCAGTCTTGCTTAGAATGGTTTATTTTGTTGCTGTTGTGCTGTCACTTTTGAGACAGCCAATCAACCCAACTGTGGTTCACCATTATGTGCCACTCAAATGTGCACTAAGAAAGTATTTGCAGCACAAGGCTAGGAGATGAAGTTAATTAATAGAAGGAGACTGTACGAAGTCGCTTGGGGGAACGTCAGGAAGAAATGCAGTGCCCCGTCGCATTGCCGCCATGCTCGTTAGCAAGCCTGACACAGCACAGCTGGGATGTGGCAACAGCAGTGCCCACACACTCATCTAGCTTCTCGGCAGCTGGCTGGTGTCTCAGCTACACTGAGGGCTTTGCCTAAGACATCATTAGGGCTTGTGTGCTGTTGGCAGCTTTTGATTTTGTTCATTGGGCTCATTTGGGCCATTATTACAAGTCTGAGACATGAAGAATTTTAACCATGGGAAAAACTATTGGGTAGCCTTAAAGAATTTTCTTAGGAGAAGAAGACAATAGCATTTAAAGAGAGCCATGTGGTCTGAGTCATTGCTAAGGAAAGGAACATCTTCCAAGAGGTAGATGTTATATCCATACACAAAGAGAGATGTATATAGAGTATTTTTTAATGCTTTGAAAACTGCTTTAAAAACATTGTGGTAAGCCTTTTATGTTACGCACAAAGTAATTTCCTTGCAGACCAATTTCACTGAAAAGAAATCTTCCAGATGAATCTCTTCTCCAGTTTTTTACTTTGTTGCTGTCAAGATGTATGACTCAACAAAGATGCTACAGGTGAGCATAATGGTATAGACAAGTGGTAATTGAATAGAATTTATTTTTATAGGAAGATAAAAATAATAATTTTAGATTAGTTTTTCAATAGAAACTATAAAAATGTCATATCCGTAGTATTTTCTAAGCAGAAGGAGGGGCTATCCCAACAATTGGGGGAAAAATTTACCAATTAACCAAAATATTACCAAAGAAATATAGATTGAAATAACAACTTACTTTTCAAATTGTACAATGGCAAAGATTGTAAAGATTTAAGAAAAAAAAGAAGAGAAAAGAAGACTTCATGCTTGTAAGTATGAATTGAGATGGGCTCCCAGTATAAGCTAAATTAGTATCATTTTCTGGAAAACAAGTTAGTGGTATGTTCATATCCTTTGACCCAGTAGTTTTATTTCAAGGAATTGGTCCTAAGGAATAATAAGAGACTCGTTCCATATTAGGAACAATACTTCTTTCACAGAACTATATAAGAGGAAAAACTAGAAACAATTTTAGGGGAATGACTCTAGACAGTAGGACAAATCCATGGAATCCTTTTTACTGCTGGTGAATATTTAGGGATATCGGAACATGCTCATGATTCAAGTAAAAGAAAATACAGAGTTGTAGATGGACTACTATACCATATTTTAAAAGATAGGACAATGTATCAAATGTTAATGATTGTCCGTGACTTAACAGAATAATGGTGGTTTATGATTTTATTATTATTAACATCTAGCTCATTAATTACTAATTATTATTTTACAATCAGAAACAAATGGGACATTAAGTTTTTAGCCTGCAGGCATCTCAGTTCCACAGCCCCCTGGAGGTTTGGCTCTTTATGAGACTGTGGGTTGGTCTGTTTGGTCAGCATGTGATTTTCATGGAGGACTGATAAGCCATGGAGGAGAGATTGTGACTAGACCATCAGCAGTGCTCCCCATGGAGAAATGATCCAAACAAGTAGAAGCAGATATCTGCCCCTTAGCTGCTACAACCCATGAGCACCAGATGATGAAGTAACATCTAGAAGGCAGAGCAGAAGTTGAGGTGGAAAAGTGTACCTGGAACCTCAGTTCCAGGACCTCATTGCTGGGAATGAATCCTTGCTCTTGGGATGGATGCTAGAAGGAAAACGGAGATTGGTATCTGGGAGAGCCGGCCTAAGGAACCAGTGCTGGGGCCTGAGGTTGGGGTCTGATGGCTGAGAGTACAGTCGGGCTAGAGAAGAGCCCAGGACAAAACCAGTTCTGGAGTGATGGATGGTACTGTGTGTTGAGGGAGGGAGAGAAGGTAAATAACTGGGTAACTCCCTCAACCACTGACTGGTGTTTGCCAAGTCCCTTATGGGGGTTCCTTCCAGCAGTGTTTGGGGCAGCTCAGGCAGTGGCAATGCTGAAGAGGTGATTGGTGTCGAAAGCAGCTAAAGGAGTAGCAGCTATTGGAGTGGGGAGAAGGATAGGGTTTGGGTGGGGACCAAAAAAGAGGCAGATGAGCAGCAGAACAGGAGGGAGGAAGGTAGGCTTCATACAGTAGAAAGGACTGTCCTTCTCAGGAGTGTTGCAAGGCACACCAAGGACCCCTTGTTTCCAAATGCAACAATTTGGGGGAGAGAGATGGAGGGCTGGGATTTTCACAGTGCACTTATTGGAGACTGAGCTAGAGAATTTACCGGTGTTACTCTTAACGGCGCGTCATTCTTCACCACTGTATTCCCAAAGCTGGCGTGTCCTGGCAAATGTGAAAATATTGAAATATATGAAGAATAATGAAGATAAAACACTTCATGGTCTCTGTGATTGACAGTAATGCAATGAGAAAGAAGATAGGATTTTTTTTTTAATTTATTCATTTGACAGAGAGACCACAAGCAGGCAGAGAGGCAGGCAGAGAGAGAAGAGGAAGCAGGCTCCCTGCTGAGCAGAGAGCCCGATGCGGGGCTCGAACCCAGGACCCTGGGATCATGACCTGAGCCGAAGGCAGAGGCCTCAACCCACCAAGCCACCCAGGCGCCCCAAGAAGATAGGATTTTGTGATTTCTACTTTATGATCTGTTTAGAAAATAATCAAGCTATTTTCTGTTTAACTTTCAGATATAGTTATAGAAAATTTGCCTTCCCTAGGCTCTGAAGATTTTATCCCTTCCACACTGGACAATCAGTCTTAGGAAGGCAGTCTGTTAATTACAAAATGGAGAAGATCCATAGATGGACTTCGTATGAAAGTAAAACAAGGTTGGATAGGAATACGGAATACTATAAAAAAATTAGCTTGTCTTTCTAACATGTTTTGAACATCACATATTCATTTGTAAAACTAAAATTATAATTATGAAAGAAATGTAGCTTACTTAGATTGTGTCAGCGGATGCAAAGGCAGAAAGCTTTCATTCATCATTATGAAGCAAACATTTATTGAGCTGCTTCTAGGTGTCAGGTGTTGTTCAGAGAGCCAGTGTTTCAATGTGAACTGAGAAGACAAGCTCCTGCTCTAATGGAGCTTATATTTTCATGGGGGCAGAGCAGTAATGACCTGAAAATTTTTGTGGATGGTGAGGAGCTGCTCAGGGATTTTATTATTTTTTTACTTTTTAAAGTAGGGTCCATGCCCAGCATGGAGTTCAACACGGGGATTGAACTCACGACCCTGATAATCAAGATCTGAGCTAAGATCAGGAGTCAGACTTTTAACAAACTGAGCCACCCAGGTGCTCCTGATCTGGGATTTTAAAGCAGAGTGATGTGAGAGAGACTACCGGTGGTTACTATAGATCATGTAGTAGAAGAAAACCCCTTGGAGAGGAAGCCTGCCTTGTGTGCACTTGCAGCAGGATGCAGGAGGCATTCCCAGCAGAGACAGGAGTGGCCAGGATGGGGGAGTGACCAAAGATGGGAGGAGAGGCCAGGGGACACAGAGCCCTGTTGGCCAGAGAGAGGTGGCTGGACACGGTTTTGAGTGCCGTGGGCAGACATTAGGCGGTGTTAAACCAGGGCTGTGGTGAGATCTGATTTATACTTTTAAAAAATGACTCTGAAAAAAAAAAAATCCCTCTGACGGCTGTGTGGAAAGCAGACTTTTATGTAAGTTAGAGATGCCCGTTGTTGTCAGCCTGGCAGCTAGAATGTAGAGATGGAAGGGAAGTGAGCCCAGGAACTAGCCCTAGAGCACTACCGATGTCGAGAGGTTAGGCAGAGGAAGAGGGGACAGCAAGGGAGGCCAATAAAGAAAGACAGTTCAAGTGGGGGCTCTCAGAAGATGAGAAAGGAAAGCGTTTGAGCAGGGAACGGGTGAGACGTTAAGTCCGGGGCCTGGATGTAGGGTACCACTGGGCTGATGAATTAGGTGGAAACTGGGAGCCTACTCAGCTTCACGACCTCGCCCAGCTTGTAGTTCGGATATAGATGTTAACCTTCCAGAGATGGCATCAGAGGATGGCTGTAAGGAGGAGCATGATGGAAAAAACAAGCGATTGTACTCAATGGCTCGTGATGTGGGGCGATGAACTATCACAAGTGATTTTCTATGATGGAGACATAACTTTAAGCCAGAGTGATGTGGTGGAGAGTGGGTGAATTGTTTCATAGAGTGAATGAGAAGAAGTCTCAGGTTCAGGCTAACACCCCTTTCATTTAACACATGAGGAAACCGAGTCCCAGAGCATTTAAGAGAACTTGTTCAAGACCATGTAGTTAGTTGCGGGAAGAGTAAAAGCTATAACCTGGGTCCATGTTTCTTGGGCCAAATAGCTCCCCTATACACACACATACGCACACATTTTCCACACATATTCACAAGTACATGCAGACATATGAGCACATTGTATTAGGTGATAGTTACTTTTAAGAATGATTTAAAATGGTAATGCTGAAAAGTAATGCTGGAACATTTTTAAAGCTTTGATTCATAAAATTTGAGTTAATAATACTTCTTTTTCATGAAGTTTCCTTATAAACTATGTTGTGTTTGCCCTCTAAGGGGGGAAAAAAACCAAGAAACACTATTCCGTCTGAGTCAAAAATGTTAGCATAAGAAATCTCTGCATCAGGGTTTATAATTTTACTTTTTTTCCCCACTAGTTAGGAGAATTTACCCATAATAAATATTATTGGGATTTTCTGCTGGTCTTTTATTTGTGCTTAAGCATAAAGTAGTGTAGACACAGTTAAAATGAGATTTGGAATATTCTGCAAAATCTAATATTAGACAAAAAGAGCAAGAAAGAAATTTTTAATATTTTATGTTACAGTTCAATTAGGCTCAGTTTACTATAATTTGATTTGCAGTTCTTGAAATACGTGTAGAATATTTTAAACTATCAAGCACTACACTCCTGAGCATTTGCCTGGACATTTTCCTTTGTGGTCCCCAGCTGCATACAGCATGATCTTCTAGACATCTGGAATGGAGCCACACTGACAGCCCGCTCCAGTGCCCTTCACCTAGAACCTGATCGAGGGGCTGCTGTTCACATGAAATGCGTTCATTACTCCCTGAGACTTTCACCACGTGTGGTCCTGGGTATCTTTTTTTTTTTTTTTTTTTTAATTGTAGAAGATCCTGAAAGCCTAAAATAGCTTTCTCTTGCTCCTATTAAAGTATAATAAAATGATAATATTTGAAAAAGAATTTGGTTACTTTTCTGCCCAGAGTGTTATGATAAGGAAACAGAAAAAAATTTACCCGTCCATGAACAAAAAAAGATCAGAGTGAGAAGTTGTTAGAAGGAAGAGATGATGGTTCTTAAAGCACTTCAAATCACTTCCCTTGAAAAGTAGATGTTGTACTGAAATATAATCCTCTCGGCTTCAAGGGTTTAACATCCCAGTCTTCCTGTGTAAATCAGTGGGATCACTTCTTCTAACTCATGTATGTACAGGCAAAGTAGGCTCTAAGCTAGGAGCAACGTTTCAAACAGAATCTAGACTTTAAGTAACTGATTTATGATTTAGGATGATATTTCATTTTTTTTTTCTTATTTGGGTTTACTAAGCATTATCTTTAAAAGCCTAGACATGCAGTTGATTTGTCTCTTTCTGAAATTTTCTGAACAGATCATGCCTAACAAAAGGATAAGGATGTGATCTCCTATTACATATTCAGTAATAATCCCACTAATAATAACAAAAAATTATGTAGCACTCTGTATATGTAAGGTACTGTTCTAAACACTTTGTGAGTATATTAACTCATCAACCAGCCATATTGATGTAATGTCTATTATTAGCTGATTTTAAAATGTAGGTGAGGAATTAAGACATCATTAAATTAAAAATGGAATCATTCCAAAGGAGAAGGAAGACAAATTAATGATTAGATGGGGTAAATTCAGAAGACAGCTTACATAAGACAGGATTTTGGTATTTTAAAACATGTAAGAATAAGACAGGCAGCTTGGGTCATAGAAGGGATAACAGGGGTGACTTAGGTCAAATACAATGAGATCAGATTTGTAAGGAAATAGGTTTTTGTCTCAAATGAGTAGTGACTTCACAGACTGGCCTTGAGTTGGAGAAACCACCTTTTGAACACTGCTTTTGTCACTGGTACTGATTAAAAACAGGGATGTCCAAAAGATCAGGGTGTGTATGTTGAGATTACTATAGACTCATGTAGCTGTCATTTTGTAGGGAATAAGGAGCACTGAATAAAGGGAAAAGATGTGCTATAAATCTTAAAGCTGAGGCCATATTTTAATTCTCAGTATATTATCAGTATTTTTAAAAAATCTTGACAATTATGCAAATGGTTGATCTTCAAATACTATGTTTCAAGTTGATTGTTATTTCAAAGTGTTAGCTGTATTAATTTTGCCAATACCTTTACAAAGGTCATCAACCTAGGAAAGGCTCTTAAATATGGAGGGAGTCTCCTTGTTCCCAGATCCCACCTGGGATTATAGTTGGTCTCACTGCTTTTAAGCTTGAAACTCTTGAGTTTTTGTGAGCATGGCATATTGAAGTCCCCTATCAAAAACTGTTGACATCTATCATATTACTTTAGTCGCAACTTACATGTATATTTTGCAACATATGATTTTTTTCTAAGATTTTATCTATTTGACAGAGATCACAAGTAGGCAGAGAGGGGAAGCAGGCTCCCTGTGGAGCAGAGAGTGGGATGCAGGGCTTGATCCTAGGACCCTGGGATCATGACCTGAGCCGAAGGCTGAGGCTTAACCCACTGAGCCACCCAGACGCCCCGCCACATATGATCTTTAAGTGACCCGTACTTCCTGTGATAGGAAAGATTCCATTGCCATGTGAATTGCATATAACCTGTATGGCAACATTGATAGGCAAAAAGAGGTCGGGTGTAGCAGTTTGCTTTGCCACAAGGCACGCTGGCTCTTCACAGTGGACTGTGTAAGGAACACCTTCTCCTGAGGTGTATCTCCCACCCTGCAACACCTGAAGATATAAATAAAATACAGTTCTTTCATTTCAACTTTTTGCTCTCTATTAGTTTTGTATGGGAAAAATACATATCGGGCCTTAGTGCACTCCAGTTAGAGCTTAATATCCTAAGATCCTAGGTAGCCCACTTGCTCCCTGACTTTAAGGAATCCATTTATTTTTTTCAGATTCTTACTTTCCTCATTTGCAAAAAGGGACCATAGGATTATGATACAGATGAAATTGGTATTAATTCTTGAGTATCTGTGCCTGAAACATGGTGTTAACATAACAGACTGCTAACTGTAGCATTATTTAAAGTGGAAAAATAATGCTGTTGTAGACTTCAAATAAAACACATAAACCTTAAAAATACTAGAGAAGTGTCAGATACTCTTCAGTAATGTGTCCTAGGCAGTGTCATTATCAACTCCTCATTTTACTTAAATTTCTTATCAGTAAATTCTGTGACTTTTATCAATTCATTGCTGTTCCAACAACATTAAGGGTTAACATGGGATTATTGCCCCATCCCAAGTTAATTCCCTAACCAGTATAAATTTATTTGTTGTTCTAACATTGCAGGATTCAGCAATGCTGGGTTCTGGGTGAATTCTGGTATTTAACCTGATCCCAAGTGACTAAAGATGGGTTATACTGAACTTTCGGCAAATGTAAACATAAGCAGTATAAACTTTGACAAAGCAAGGAAATAAAACTTTGTTAAAGACTTGCTGGACAATTTGTAGAATGAGACATCCCTTCTAATTCTTCTTTGTCATTTCAAACTGATGAAAATTTTGTCCTGCTTTCTTCCTCCCTTAAGTTTTCTGTCTCTTTTAAGCAAATTAGATCATGGAATATGCTACAGGAATTAGAAGCAGGTGCTCTCGAAAATCTGGTTCTAATTCGAGTCTCCGAGACTGGTAAAATGGTATAATTGATATAATGGGCACAGATTCCACAGAGGCTCTGCCCTCTGCCCTTTGCCTTACACTGAAATGATGGAGGAAGCTTGGAGGGGTTTCAGTGAATTGCAGTTCTGAGGCGATTTTTGTTAACTTCTGGAATTCCTTCCTCTCCCAAAGTTCTCAGACTTCACGTGACAGGCCAGGTTCCAGCTCTCATGTGATTGATCCAGAGCAATTCCAAGTAGCCAGTGAATTATTGAGAAGGAAGGGTCTCCAGGATCTGCATTGAAGCAGACATTGCCAGGCAGCCAAAAGATCAGGGTCAAAGTCTAGAACAAGGTAAATAGAAACAGTTGCCTTGGGCTTTGTGGAGATAGAAGGACAGCTGAGTGCTCCTGGGTGAAATAATTGCTTTTTCCTGAGGCCAGAACTCCCATGCTCTTTCAAGTTTTAACTTCCTAGGAATTATTTTTTCAATGTAAAGTGCAGTGTGAGAAAATAATCTGGAATGTTCTTTTCAGTAAATTTCTTAGTTAGAGTCCCTGTGTTGTAACATTTTTTTTGGAAAATTAAACTTGACGGTATCGTTAGAGGATACAATCCCCTGTTGAAATAACATTCTATAAAGTTAATGTCAAATGTCATTTTATTCATTCGCACACATGCTCACACACATTATAGAATTAAAAAAAAATGCATACTAGATAACAGTTTATCAAGAACTGCTCCACAATGGGGTGTCTAAGTGGCTCAGTGGGTTAAGCATCTGCCTTCCACTGAGGTCATGATCTCAGGGTCTGGAACTGAGCCCCACATCAGGCTCCCTGCTCAGTGGGGAGTCTGCTTCTTCCTCTCCTTCTGCCTGCTGCTCTCCCTGCTTGTGTTCGCTTGCCCGCTCTCTCTCGAATAAATAAAATTTCAAAAAAAAACCCTGCACCATAGTTACATATGGACTTATTTGTTTGTGTCCTGCTGCTTCATTATAGGGTTTTCCACACTTACGGACAGATAGAGTGAATCTGAATTTAGAACAATAAGCTGAAAATAAAAATGAAAGCAGTGGATTTCCAACAGGCAATTATCTTCCAGCTGAATTCAATCATAATAGGCAAAAACCAGATTATCACATTTGGCCTCTGCAAGTCCTTAGGGAATCTGCTACTATGCCTGTGATAACTATAAATTTATATTCCTCGGAAAGAAGCTTTTAAACTCCTTTCACACGGTGATCTGATACACATATAGTCGCTGACTATGAGTTGTGTGTCTTGGAGGTCTAAAAAATATTTCTGATCAGTCACATGTTTCTTCGTTTGACTTAGAATAAAAACAACACAAAAATAAAACCCCACTTTTGTCAGATCAGTGTTTTGCTGGGTATTAAGATCTGTCATCAGGGGAGGAAGCCCAGCTGGTGATATTTCATGCCTCAGTTTAAGCTGTGCTCTCGGAAGTAAACTCCAACCCACTCTGGCCTATCCCAGCCATTGTGGGAGGTCTGAGAACCATTTCCCTACATCTGACGCCCTTGCATTGTCGCTCCGATGTGGTTAAACAGCAGCCTTGTCAGTTGCTGCCAATTGGCACATCGGACATTTAATTGCCAGAGTTCTTTCCTCTATCGGTGAATACCGAACGGTCCACATTGGAAACTCAGCACCACAATGAAGCACTGCCTAAGCCTGGTTTCTTAAGCCCGTGGAGTTACTTAAATTGAGTGTTATCCGTTCTCAATACGCAGAGATTATGGTTTTAAACTCCCACACGGCCACTGAGATAATGACAGTAACTCAGAGCAAAAATGTGGACTAATTTTAGTCGGGTGGCCATGAATTCTCCTGTAGAAATGCTGCCTGTCATCCCCAGGGAGTTGGGGGGAATGGGGAAACATACCGACTCACACCATTGATCCCAACTAGCTTTGCTCTTTTAAGCGTCTGCATGAAGCAGCTCTTCCTTCTGACATCGTAGTCCCTTTTCCTAGCACCATACATTTGGTAAAAATAGTTTTATTAGCTATTGATTCAATGCCAAGTAGGAATGAAGGACCTTCTAATTTATTTCTCATAGACTCCTTTATTTTATTTTATTAATTTAATTTTTGACTCTTTTTTTTTCCTTTTTTATTTCTTTTCAGTGTTCCAGACTCCTTTATTTTAGCTCCCAGCATGGAAGGATTTTGTTGTTGTTCTGAAGGGTGAATGTATGATGGTTGAAATGAAGAATCATTCATTGATTCATTGAATCACTGATGATTCAGGGAAGAGTCAAGCCATGGGTTTAAATTCTAGCTCTGCCCTAATAGCCCTGTGCAAGGAGTCAAGGTTCTTAACTTGGAAACTTGGTTTCCTGTGTTAAATGAGTGTTCCCCACCAGACTGTATTGTTCTCACGACTGAATGGGGTCACACAGTGAAATGTATGATCAAGCACAGAGTCGATAACAGTTCATGGCTGTTGCAGTTGTCTGCTATGTTTGTCCTTGCTCTGTGTGTTGGAGAAAGGGTGTTTGTAAAGGGTTGTTGCTCTAGAACGGCTTTTCCATGGGGAATTGCTTCAGGCTACTTTAAATCCCCCACCTTGTGCTTAGATGCCCAGAGTCTTTGTCTGTTTCTGTAGATTCTGTCCTTTCTGAAAACAACTGATTTCATTTCTTGAGTAATTTTCTTTTCCTACTCCATCCTGGTAGAAAAGTTCATGAGAGACATGGTTTCCATGGAGACCTGGAGATATGCCTTAACTAGGTGATTGAACGCCGAAATAATTTTGAGGAACCAAAATTACCAAATAATCAGTAACTGTCTTAGTCTGCTTAGGTTGTTGCGGCAAAATACTATAGATTGGGTGGCTTAAACAACAGAAATTTACTTCCTCACAGTTCTGGAGGCTGGAAGTCTGAGGTCAGGCTGCCAGCATGGTTTGGTTCTGGTAAGGCTCTCTTCTTGGGCTTACAAAGGTCACCTTCTCGTTGTGTCCTCACATAGCAGAGAGAGCAAGCTCTCTGGGGTCTCTTCCTTTGAGGGCACTAATCCTATCACAAGGACCTCACCCTCACGACCTCATCATCTTCCAAAGATCCCATCTCCAAATACCGTCACATTGGACCTTGGGGCTTCAACCTATGAATAGTGTAGGGGTAGGAGGCACAATTCATTCCACAGTGGAGACTATGTATTGTTACTAAGAAGCCCCTTAATGTTGCCCTGGCCCCATAGACGTGGCCAGGGCAACATTATCAGTCCAGAACAGTCCACCTAGCACTAGCTGCCTGAGCAATCCCTCGCCTCCATTGGTTTTTTTAAGATTTTATTTATTTATTTGATAGAGATCACAAGTAGGCAGAGAGGCAGGCAGAGGGGGGGGGAAAGGAAGCAGGCTCCCTGCTAAACAGAGAGCCCCCGCATGGGGCTCGATCCCAGGACCCTGGGATCATGACCTGAGCCGAAGGCAGAGGCTTTACCCCACGGTGCCACCCAGGCGCCGCTTGGACTCCACGTTTGCAGCAGGTGGGGAAATTATGGCCAGTCCAGGAACAGGAGCATGGAACTCCTTAGAAGACCTAAAATCTAGTCCCAGGTCTGCCTCTTGCTAAGTACTTGCAGTGAGCACATCTGTTGTGGTTGTTGTTTTTAAAACCTCAGTTCCCTTATCTGTTAAATGAAAATCAAACGATCTCTACTGACTCCCCTGGAGGGGTGGATTTTGAGAATCAAATAAGACATTGTATGTAAAATCACTTAGGAATCTATGGTCCTGTTAGTCCCTTTATCTGCTCTGGAGCTTTAGAGTGAGGAGCAGAGCAGGCTCAAGCAAGAGCAAAATACTCACATTAATGCTGTGGAATTTGAGTTCTCAGTTGCATGAGAATTACCCAGGTCAGGGTGGTCAGGCCAAAGGGTAGTTTAATATATACAGATTTCAGAGCCTCACTCCATGAGTTCCTAATTTTTTTGGTCCATAATAGAGGCTGGAATATGGATAGAGGTGAACCTTAGGCTAAGTTTTGAAAAATGCTCTTCTGCCCCATAAAAGGCCAGACCTTTGATGAAATAAAAAAGTAGAGAAGTAATTAAATAGAGAAGAAATAATAGAGAAGAAATATAGATCAGGAACTCTGATACCTGTATTGTACTTTAAAATTTGGAAAACTTACAAAAAAATTGAATGAGATTAAAAAAAAAAAGATGCTCCAAACCTATAAATTGGCTTTTCTTGGCTCACATCGGGCACACACATTTTGTAAAAGAGAATAAATGAAATGAATGAATGACGGAAGAAGGATAAGAAGATTCACCCTCACTGGAGTCCTTAACCTCATAGCTTTAAGTATCGGAAAATTTTTTACTAAGTTTATAAAGTCAGTGGACAAAAGAGAATTTAAGTTTAAGACATAGACAAAAATAATGTGTTGCTGTTGAAATGTCAGCTACCCTGTGCAGGATTGTCCTGTTTCTTAGCCATCCCTAATTTTTGAAACCCTAATTTTTGTACATATTGACAAGAGAAGAAAGCCTCTTTGAGCCATGTGAAGACTTGGGCATTCTTAGCGCACAGTGGGCCATCATCTTACCCTTTCTCTTTTCCTTTTAAATTCTGTGTTAAAGGATCCGTTTTGAATTTACACATTTTGTTGGAATTAAGCATAGAATCTTTCTGAATTGACATCTTCTACTTCCTGGCCATTCAGAGTTTCCAATAGAGATTTGGGGCAGCTATAAACTTAGTACCGGGGTGGAAATACAGCTGTAATTTTTAAAGCAATATGGGTTTTGGTGGTGCAAGTAGCACGTTCATGAGGAGTGGAAGCTAACAACAGAACAATTTCCTATATAACCTCCTGGGTGTTAAGCGTCACTTGCATGAGACTTTTTTTTTTTTTTTTCCTCTAGGGTTTTTAGAATTTTTTAAATTCCCAAAGTCAGACATAACCCAGTATGTCTTGATGTGAAATTCTCTAGTTGTTAGGCTTTTTCCAATCGGGCCTTGTTAGGAGGAGGACAGTAAAGTACCCTCCAGACAGAGAAGGCTCTTTGAGAGTGAATAATGAAGCAAGCTATTGCGTACTGTTTATAGAGTTTTATTCGGGGTAACTTACTGACAAGGGTTATGGGGCAGGGATGATCCAGGCCCTGCACTGCTATTCTCTGCAACGTCTGGGCCTCAATCCCAGATTTGATAGCATTGAGGGGACAGGTAGAGGTCAGGGTGGTGAGGCCAAAGGGTAGTTATCTCAAGTGGCACCATCTGTGCGCCAGAGGGTCTCTACTAGTTAATCTAAGTGGGCCATCTGCACACCGGAGGGAGGATCCGAACGAGCCTTCCCATGTTCCAGTAGAGGCGGACATTCACCTCCAAGGGGCCTGGAACGCGTTGCTGAAGGGAGGTCAGTGCATGGACATGAACAAAATGAAGGGCCAGAGATGGCGTCCCTACTGTCAGCACTCGTACAGACTCCATTTAAATACTCAGTATTGTTCTGAGACTACGTCCCAAACCACCGCGTATAAGGAAAGCCACCTCTTGTGTACCACATTGCTGGTTTCCACTTTCAGAGTGTGTAGCACTGCCTGAAATTTCCCTATTTCTGTATCTATTTGTTATCTTCCACTTCCACCTGGAATGTAAGGTTTGTGAGAGCAGGGATTTTGTCAGTCTAGATTAGACCTCTTCCCAGCTCCTAAAACTCTACCTGGGACACAGAGAGAGACTTAATGAATATTTGCTTAATGTACAGAGAGAATATTGGTATAATGGGCACAGATTTCACAGAGGCTTTGCCCTCTGCCCTTTGCTTTACACTGAAATGATAGGGGAAGCTTGGAGAGGTTTCAGTGAATTGCAGCTCGCAGGCGATCTTCGTTAATTTCTAGAATTCCTTCCTCTCCCAAAGTTTTCAGACTTCATGTGATGGGCCAGGTTCCAGCTCTCATGTGATTTATCTAGAGCAATTCCAAGTAGCCAGTGAAATAGTTACTGAGAAGTAAGGTCTACGGTAACAGGGCACAGTAATCAAGAGGAGCCATAGTTTATTGTCCATTTGGGGGTTTCCATCCTACTAGTCTACATTCATCAGATGCACTGGCTTCTGCTTCCTGTTGGAAGCAAGGTAAGGACCAGATGGGAATCTCAGGGAATGAAAGCTGTGTCCATTCCTTAAAGATGAGTCCTTCAAGTCTGTCTATAGTTAGATGGAGGAAGCAATAAAACCTGGTGTGGTGGGCGCCTGGGTGGCTCAGCTGGTTAAACATCTGACTCTTGGTTTTCCCTTCAGGGTCATGATTCCAGGGTCATGAGGTCAACCTCACATAGGAGTCTTAGCTCAGAGTCTCCTTGGGATTCTCTCTCCCTCTCCCTCTCCCTCTGCCCCTTATCCCACGCCTCTGTCAAAAATAAATGAATAAATCTTTATTTAAAAAAAAAATTCTCTCTACCATTCCCTCTGCTCCCCACCCCCTTGCGTAGGTGCACACATGCACCCTCACACTCTGTCGATTTAAAAAAAAAAAAAAAATTAAAACCTGATGTGGGCCCCAGAGTCCTGCCTTCCTATAATGAGGACCCCCACCTTTATTTCATATATTTCCTTTGCTGTTTCCTTTTCCATCTGAAACATACATCACCAAACACACACCTTTGTTTTTGGAATCAGAAGTAAGGATGTCATGTTCTGAAATACCTCAGATACCAGGTTAGAACCCATGGTTTTGGAAAGGCTAGAGGGTTAGATCAACTTAGATCATGAGATTTACTCTGTTGTCAGTGTGTGGCAGTGGGTGGAACTTTAAGATAAAGGTTATTAGTCAGGGAGAGGAAAGGTTTTGCAAAGCTGGGGAAAAAAAGTGATGTGTACAGAATAGTACAGAATCGGGTGCACGGGTTGCAGATATAACACCTCCTCCTAGTTGTGAAACCTGAAGGAAAGAAAAGGACACAGACCAATTTCTCAAACTCACTGACATGCCCAGAACAGACCATATTTGTCCAGTGGCTAGGTTTCACGCCTTCTTCTCATTTCTAAACTCTCCACCTAGTGGCTTCCCCAGACACTAAATTTCCCCACACCCTTCAACAACATAAACAACCAATTAAAAATAGAGCAATTTTTGGCGAGTGCTGTCTGCAGCCTTTTTTTAGAAAATACACACCATAATATATTATCTGAGCTTCTCGGCTCTTTGGCGAGGATCTCCATATGTGGGAAAACGACTTCGGGGCTCACAGTGTAGAACATCAACAATGACACTGAGAGTCCTTCACCCCTCAGCCACTCTGCAGCCTCCCACACTGTGGTAGCTCCCCACACTGCTGTTTCCCATACAGCCCCTCGTGTTGCTGCATCTGTGTGACAGGGAGCTAAAAATACCTGCCAACATGGCGGTGTAGACTGACGTTATCCCACAAGCTTTTTGCAACTGCATGGTGTATGTAGGAAGATGATCTCAAAGCACTAACATCTCAAATGATTCAAGTTTCTATGGGACCTCAAATCAGAAGAGGAGGTTCAAGTTCAAAAACAAATAGTGCCGCGAAGAAGTTTTGGGGTCCACCCCCTTAGAATCAGAGAAACTCTCTTGTTTTTTCTTGCCAGTTAATTCACTCTAAGTATTAATTGAAAAATAGGTATCCTGCTGTGTTGTCATGCATCCTTGTCACTGATAAAATTGGATTTTAATAAAAGATTATTTTTTGTTTTTTATTTTTTTAATTTCAATTCAATTAGCCAACATATATTACAGCATTAGTTTCAGACGTAGGGTTCAGTAATTCACCCGTTGCACATAACACCCAATGCCCATCACATCACGTGCCCTCCTTAATGCCCCTCACCCAATTACCCCAGTCCCCTACCCACCTCCCCTCCAGCACCCCTGTTTCTTTCCCATAATTAAGAGTCTCTCATGATTTCTCTCCTTCTCTGACTTCTTCCCATTCCATTTTTCCCTCCTTTCCCCTATATAGCTAAATATAATTCTTATATTCTTCATGAGTGAAACCATATGAATATTGTATTTCTTTGATTGACTTAATTTGCTCAGCATTATACCCTCCAGTTCTATCCACGTCCATGTAAATGCAAGATTTCATCCTTTCTGATGGCCAAGTAATATTCCATTATATATCTATACCACAAAAATATGATTTCAATGAAAATAATTTTTTATTGTTTCGCTGTCGATAATGAGACAGAAGTAGTGAAAAGTTAAATACTATGGTGTCATGCAAGAGGAAATATAACTAATAGTTGAGATGTTCTGTTCAGAGAGCTGACCAGCGCTTTTCTAGTTGAAACTAGAAAGGCGTATCTGGAAAGAAACAGACAGGTTTATTGTCTGTGTTGATTCAGTCTAAGTCCTCTTTTGCAATATCAACAGTATAAATTAGTACTGACTAGAAGGAGTTATTGGATCTTAAACTTTCTGGAAAGAAAGGGTTTTAAATGAGCTTGTACCGGAGAGGCAGGCATTTTAGTGTCCTCTTAAATTTGTCTGTGATAAATTGCAATGTCCCTTTCTAACCAAATCATTTCTCTGAGAAGCGATTCTGTCCGAAGAAGTCAGCCAGCACCATATTTTAGATATATTAATTCAGTGCATTGTGTGTTAGGCCCTTAAATGCAGAAGTGGATCTCTGGACTTTTTCATTTTAATTGTGGTGAAATGCACATTACAGAAAATTTACCATCTTAACCACTTTTAAGTGTATAGTTCAGAGAGTCAAATACATTCCCACTGTACAACGAATATCCAAAACGCTTTGTCTTACAAAACTAAAACTCCATCCATACCTATTAAACAGCAACTTCCCATTCCTCCCTACTCCTGTGGAGTCTGGACTTCTGTCTTCCTGAGACTTTTGTTTTTCTGAGACTTCTAGCCATCTTGTATGTGAATATCCTAGAACAAGGAACTATTACTATATTGTGATGAATATAAGTGATTCTGCACATAACATTCTTCCTTTTTGACATAAGAAGTAAGACTGTGAATTCATGCAAATGTGTTTTTCAAAAGAATCCCAGTTGAAATTGCATCATCTTAACCCTTTCTGATCTGAATTTTTTATTTGATCAGAATGATTTTTCAAAATTTTTGTTTGTTTAAGCATAGCTGACAGACAGCATTACATTAGTTTCAGATCTATAATACGGTGATTTGACAAATATTTCTGTTATGCTGTGCTCACCACAAGTATAGCTACCATCTGTCACCATATTACCACTATTATAATACCACTGATTATATTCCCAGTGCTGTGCCTTTTATCCCTGTGACTTACTCTGATTCCAAAGATTTAAACCCAAGCATGTCGGGAACGACCTCCCATACATACCAAGTAGCTTCTGCCATCTGGTGGTGTACCTGGAAGACACGGCAGTCACGATCTTCAATGTGATCCCATCTCCCAGGCCACATCCCAGCTTCCAGATCTTTCTACTCCGGCAACTAGAAAGATGGAATGGATCATCGCTTCAGTTAATGAATGGCTCTTTCTCTTGCTTCCCAGAAAGTTTTTTGTTTGTTTTTATACAATAGCAACATTACTTGGCTCAACTATTTTCCTTCATTCATTTTAATTAGCAGCACAGTTTAAAAAAAAAAAAAAAAGAATCCAGTATCAACACAAACGATTTGTTTTTAATCTTTATTTATTTGAGAGAGAGGAAGAGAGAGCAAGAGAGAGCATGACTGGGAGGGGGAGTGGCAGAGGGAGACAGAGAGGAACAACTCCCTGCTGAGCAGGGAGCCTGATGCGGGGCTCGATCCCAGGACCAGGGATTATGACCTGAACCCAAGGCAGAAGTTTAACCAACTGAGCCACCCAGGTGTTCCAACACCACAGTTTTCATAAAATTTAGACTAAAATCTTTCATTAATTACAAAAATCAAATAGAGAACTACTGAAAGCTATAGCTTAATTTAATCATATTTTGAAATCATTTTGAAACATTATCTCCGAGTTAAAGGCTGATATTTACGCATCTGATGTGAGTGTTCCTGTAAACCCAAGCAGATACCGAGGCAGTGAGCCTTAGACAAACTATTTAGAGTTAACAGTTTGCCTTTTAAAACAAATTTATATTCCTTATCTGTAATCTACTTTAATAACTCATTCTATTAGTGCATGGGTAATGAGTATCTGCCACATGCCAAGCCCTGAGTGAAGTGTTGGGGAGACACTGATAAACAGGACATCATTCTGATCCTCATGAAATGCGCAGAGAAAACGAACACGTTAGACGTGTCTCAGGGCTTTGTTTTGTTCTGTGAGACACGAAAAGAAATATTTGCATGGTTTTAACATATGATAAACATATTTAATTTTTTTAAGATTTTATTTATTTATTTATTTATTTATTTATTTATTATTATTTTTAAATTTCAGCAGTGGTTTTTTTTTAATTAATTTATTTATTTTCAGAAAAACAGTATTCATTATTTTTTCACCACACCCAGTGCTCCATGCAATCCGTGCCCTCTATAATACCCACCACCTGGTACCCTAACCTCCCACCCCCCCGCTACTTCAAAACCCCTCAGATTGTTTTTCAGAGTCCATAGAGATCACAAGTAGGCAGAGAGGCAGGGGGAAGCAGGCTCCCCGCTGAGCAGAGAGCCTGATGCGGGGCTTGATCCCAGGACCCTGAGATCATGACCTGAGCTGAAGGCAGAGGCTTTAACCCACTGAGCCACCCAGGCGCCCCAACATATGATAAACATTTAAAAAATGATTTATAAATGATTGCAGAAGGAGAAAAGCCCTACATCTCTGTAACTGGTCTTATGAATCAATGTCTCCCCAGACTGTTGCTATTATTCAAGAGAATTAAGACTAGTTGGAGCATTTCTTGACCCTCCAGTAACAGGGGACACTCAAACATGTCATGATCTGCCATTGTACACAACGGCTGAAAAAATGTGATAGTAGTTATGATCTGCTGGAAGTCTAAGAGTATATATTACATTGGAGACAAGTGATTGAATAAGCATCTTCCTACATAAGCAAAGTGAAATGTGGATGAAAGGCATTTCCTCTGGCATCAAGCCTCCCAAAGTGGTTAGTTTATTAATCAAATTCTTCAGGCAAATTTTTAAAAAATAGGAATCTGATGAAAAGGGACATGAATAATTTATGTAATGAAATCTTACTATGCAGTGTTCTTTAAAAGTTAACCTATGGTTAATGCCATAAGAATCTGGTTAGGGAACCCTAACGTTTTTTTTGTTTTTGTTTTTTGTTTTGTTTCTTTGTTTGTTTTATTAATTTCTTTTCAGGGTAGTAACAGAATTCATTGTTTATGCACCACACCCAGTGCTCCATGCCATATGTGCCCTCCATAATACCCACCACCTGGCTCCCTCAACCTCCCCCCCTCCCCGCTTCAAAACCCTCAGGTTGTTTTTCAGAGTCCATAGTTTCTCATGGTTCACCTCCCCTTCCAATCTACCCCAACTCCCTTCTCCTCTCTAACACCCCTTGTCCTCCATGATATTTGTTAGGCTCCACAAATAAATGAAACCATATGATAATTGACTCTCTCTGCTTGACTTATTTCACTCAGCATAATCTCTTCCAGTCCCGTCCATGTTGCTACAAAAGTTGGGTATTCATCCTTTCTGATGGAGGCATAATACTCCATAGTGTATATGGACCACATCTTTCTTATCCATTCATCTGTTGAAGGGAATCTTGGTTCTTTCCACAGTTTGGCGACCATGGCCATTGCTGCTATAAACATTGGGGTACAGATGGCTCTTCTTTTCATTACATCTGTATCTTTGGGGTAAATACCCAGGAGTGCAATTGCAGGGTCATAGGGAAGCTCTATTTTTAATTTCTTAAGGAATCTCCATACTGTTCTCCAAAGTGGCTGCACCAACTTGCATTCCCACCAACAGTGTAAGAGGGTTAAGGGAATCCTAATGTTTGATTGTTCTGTTCTATATAGCAGTGTTCACTCAAACATAATTTTACACGGCAGAATTTGATTTGAAGTGGGTTCATTTCAGACCCATATCTGTTAAAGTGCTCAGTGCAACTAACTTACTTCTAGTCAGAGGTACCTGAAAGAGATGCCCATGGAGCAGTTCCAGGAGCCCAGGATCTCAGCACTTCTGTACCTGGGATCTATTCCAACTTGCTCTCGAACTCATTGTGTGGGCTCGTGTGAGACACTTAATCTCCCTGAGCCTGAATTTCTTCGTCTATGAAACATAGGCTCAGCATTCTGATTTTACAAAATCAGAATAATGTAAAAAGAAGGAAACTGGAGGCTGGTAAAGGTTATTTTTGGTGTGTCTCCATTGACTGGCTTGTTAATCAGGATGCCATCTCATAGCAGCATTTCTGTTGTAAAGAGTTCTGTTGCAGTCAGCCAGAGTCAATCAATGTTGAGGTTAACTTTCTCTGATGGTATCGATCAGGCGAAACAGTTACCCCAAAGCTGGAGGAAGGAAATAAATTCCTTCTACCAACTTAGGTCATAGAGATGCCCATCACGATTTAGTGGCGTTTCTTGTCCTTTGCCCTTTGGAAGTTGACATGACTCCAGGAGTGCAAATACTCGGCATCATCCTTGAGGAGGGACCAGTCAGGAGCAGTGGGAGGCATCTCTGGGCCTCAGGAAGCCCACACGGAGGAGGGAATTGGGGAGAGGACTCAGGCGTCATTTACTGAACCAGGGAGGGTGGGGAGACAGAAAAGGCCGGAAATTAAAGGCTCTGGTGTGCAGTTGCTGGTCTTTTCTAGCAGAGGACCTTGGAATCCCAGCCATTTGGACACTTTTCAGGGGACAGTGAAGAACCCAAAATGTTTTACAAATGGAAAGAAGGTTGATAGGTTGTTAGGGGAAAGATGAGTCACGACTTTTGGAATAAGCTAAAGGAGGGAGGCTTCTAGCATATAGGAAGCTTAGACCAGATTTCACAAAGATTATCTATGTGTAACATTTCAGAACATAGAGCCTACATCTCGTTGTTGATTTGGGAAGAAAAGGAAAGTGGTTCTCAGTAATAGTGTATTAATATGGCTTCTTCTGAGGTTATCAGAGTGAATTTGTGAACGTCTTTTTTCTGTTTGGCGTGTTTCTGTGAAAGAAGGTATTTGGATGCGTATGATCAGTTGGATACCTTTTAATGTGTTTCCCTAACAGACAGTAGTAAATCTTACAGCTAACTTTTATCTTCCTGGCAGTATTCTAATGCATTACCTATATTAACTAATTCTTGTAACACCCATTGGATGTAGGTTGATTCCTCTCCCTGTTTGATAGATGAGGAGATATCATGGGGAAATCAGGTCCCCAAACTTTCAGCTCTGGAGGGTCACACTCAGGCTGGCGCCTGAGACATGCATCCATTTGCATAAAGTGTCCTCTCTAGCTGCTGTTCCCTGAGTGTCCTTGTGATCACCCCTTCCTTCTCACAGACAGCCAAATGTTGCAGGGCTAAGTCTCCATTAGCACATAAGCTTATGTTCATTAGACAGCGTGGTTAAGCTGGTCCACAGCTAATCCTATAAATCACTAGAAGACCCAGAACTTAAAAACCATGCCTCTTCCTTTTTTTGGTTGACTCCACTCTGATATTTAAATAATCAAGTTTATGTGATGTTCATATTAGTAAAGTGTTTAAACATGAGTTATTCTATAAATGCATGCTGACTTCTTAAATATCTTTATTCTGCCTATTACAGGCTTGGATTTCTCTACTAGTATCTGTCAGTCAAAGCATATGCAACTAGATGATTCTGAGGGAAAACTTCTCTAGTTATCTGTATGCTCAGAATGTCTGGGAGAGCAGCCTAAAGGAGGAAGCACACATTCAGTGCCTTCTCCTTGACTGAGATGTTCTTCTTCCGTGGCACCTGGTCCCTTTGTGCTTGTGGGAACACTCTCTTCAACAGTAACACAAAGTGGTACCATTATGGTTCTGTGGTACATTTACAATCTTTTACACATTTTTATAAGCCCGAGATGGCTTTTAACAAATTATTTTCCTCCCCCCTTGGGGGTAAAGGAGGAAGGAGTTGAAAGTCTCCTGTTTGTAGAATAAAGGACTCAAAATTCAAACTTACCCTCCATGACCACGCTAAATGCTAACTGGATCCTGTAGCTCTGCATCCATTTATTGGGTCAGCCCATCATATGGAGCACTGAGACAAATAGACTGTCTCTGGGGGGCCCTAGAATCGCATCTCCTAGTGTTCATGCCCTTTTGTCCTGCGTTCCCCTTGAGTGTGGGCAGGACCTGTGACTTGCTTCCAAACATGTGAGTGGTGCAAAGGATATTCATGATGACGTTTAAGTGATTGTGTAACATCATACCACAGCATTGCTTATTACTGGAGACTTCTCTCTCCTTGCTGGCTTTGAGGGATGGGTTCTCTGTGTTGGGAACCCACCTGACAAGGGGCTGAAGGTGGCCTTTTAGAACTAAGGGAGCCTCCAGCCAGCAGCTGGTAAGAAATCAGAACTGGCAGTATCATAGGTGTAAGGAACTGAATTCTGCCAACAAAACCAGATACGATACTTCTCTACTCAAGTCTTAGATAAGACCTCAGCTGACACCGTTATTATAGCCTTTGTGCAATCCTAGCAGAGTACCCAGAAACCCATGTCTGAACTTCTGACCCATGGAAACTGAGAGATGCTAAATGTTGCTTCAAGTTATTAAGTCTGTGGCAGTTTGTTGCATAGAAATGGGAAGCACCTATAGTGTTCCAGACATGGTTTCAGATGTTGGAAATGGAGCAGTGGACAAAACAAAGTGCTTTCCCAGAGGAGCTTGTGCTCGAATAAACCTAGAACATGCACATGCTAGAAGCTTCAATTCATCTACGTTATAATTTCTAAGTACAAAGCTCACTCACCTTAGCTAAATGGAAAAGAGCATCTGAATTTCCTCAAAAATCTTTGTTTCCAGTGTGGTAGATACTTATACATTTGAGGATTTGAGTTTGGGTCCAAAGGAGGAAACAAAAAATTATTCCAAACAAATGCTAGTATACACCTATACTAGCTGTGCTTATTCTATTCAAGGAAAGAACATTGTCAGCCATGGAGAACACGTTCTGTACAGACTTCAGCTTTGGAATCAGAACTTTGCAGGGCCCCGAGAATGTGCTCACACAGTACATGTAATCATTTCAAAAACAAGATACTTAAAAGCTTAAACGCAAAACCGCCAAATGTTGCCAGAATAAAAAAGCAATTTCAAAATCAGCCTAGCGATTCTATATCTATAGAAAGACTACCATCTAAAAGAAAACCTAGACTTCATTCGGGAGCTTGGAGTCATGTTTATTAACATGGCACACACATTAGTTCTGGTGTCCGGGCCAGAGAGCTAGGGAGGGCGAGGGCTTGGCGAGAATATCTGCACAAGACCCCTGGCTTTGTGTGCAGCCCCAGAATGCCTGTGCTGTACACAGGCAACAGCCCACCCTAGGTCACCTGTCCAGCACTTTTGTGCTCCTAGTCTCTTGGGTCCCCAGGACCCTGTGCTTATTCAGCAAATCACAAAGCCAGGGCCACATTTTATAGAATAAGCTTAAGCGTCTTTTGAAATTGATGGGTAATCCATCACATCCTGAGCACAGCTGGGCGGCTTACCTGTAGTGTGTCGCACACAGTGAAATGACTGACGTTCGTATCGTGTACAGAGGGTGCTCGGAGAGCTTGGTCTCATTGAAGTCCTGTTATTGTTGTTAATAACACATATTGAGCACTAGCTCTGTCTAGAGTGCTCATGCTGAGCACTCTGATATGTATTTAATTGTGTTTTCTTAAAAGGATCACTGTGCCCATTGTATGGATGGAGAAATGGAACGTTGGGAGCATAAGAGACACACCCAAGTTCCAACAAAGAGGGAGCGGTGGGATTAAGACATGTCCATACGTTCTGATTGCAGAGCTGGTGCCCTCGGCCGTCACTCATGCTGCTTCCTGAGGGCATGGAAAGCACCATGCCAGAAACTATGTTCTTCCATTTGTTCCTCATAACAACCCTGTGAGAAATATTTGTGGGTGATGGGATGGGCCCTTACACAACTAGTGTAAGGAGGACCAGGATAGAGACATGCATCTTCTGATGCTGCAGCCACTTCTTAAACCACCAGGATAAACAAGGGGCCGAGGGCTGTCGTTCTGAGTAGATGAGCACTGTGTGCTATTTATGAAGTATTTACGAGACCTCTGGTTATACCTCTAGTAGTAGTGCTCCCACCCATTTAGTAATGCCTGACATCCGAAAATACATGCTAAATTCCTTTACCTTGAAGTTTTGATTGCTATAAAAATTGTCCCTTCCCCTTTAACCTTATCAGTCACATACACTTTAGTAAGAATAAGTTTATCACACTTTTTCATGAAAGCAGATTTTCATGCAGGAGAGAATGCAAAAATATGAGGATCCCAAGTGCTAAGTCTAGAAGTTGCTAAGGAGTGAAGAGAAAGGGCAGGAGGGATTTAGCCTAATGACTAACAGATCCCAAAAACACCTTCTTGAGGTATTAAATTTGGATTTTTCTGTACATCTAATTATATTATATTGTGTATCATAGACAACCTTATCTCTAATCTCGATTCAGTAGAAAATATAGAGTCAAAAAGCAGGGACAGTCAGTTCTATTTATTTATTTATTTTATTATTATTTTTTTAAGATTTTATTTATTTACTTGACAGAGAGAGAGAAAGAGCACAAGCTGGGGGGAGTGGGAGAGGAAGAAGCAAGCTTCCTGCTGAGCAGGGAGCCTAATGCAGAACTCTGGAACCATGGACCGTGGAACCATGACACAAGCCAAAGGCAGAAGCTTAACCAACTGAGCCATACAGGTGCCCCTGCTGCCTACTTATTTGGAAAACATGGTTGATATGTTAGGGAATGAATGGTGTGAGCATAACAGAATGTTCTGTTTTCTTCTGTGTGATTTTGTCCACGATAAACACCAATGAATGCATAGCACTGCACCCAGCTGAGAGGGACTGAGCAGGAATTCCCAAACCATGCACTACACGCATCTCTCACATTTGTCTTTTTTTTTTTTTTTTTAACAGCTACTTCAGTTCCCCATGTGTTGGGAGCCGTATACACCCATATCTGGGGTTCCAGCTTTCCTTCTGCGTTCAGATCACCTTCCTCCCACCCTTTCCCAGTCACTCACAAGCTGCAGTCCTTCCAAAGCCCACTTCACAAGCAAACTCCAGGTCTTTTCAAGATAGTGTTATATTTATTGCACTGTTTATGTATTTCTGAGCCATTTAACATGTGTAAAACTCTGCTCCCATTTTTAGTGGGTGACTTTTTCCCTGATGTTTCACTGAGACAGTTTGCGTTTTTATTGCATGATTTTGCATAGCATGGTGATCTTAAGAAACCGTGTGTCATGTTAGAGCAGAACTAACTGTTTTGTCCTCGATTATGTGGACTGTGTCCCTCTTGGGGTGTGTGTGTGTGCTGTGCCCTGAAGGAGCAGCTGATAGTATTTGAAGTGCTTCTTTTCACGGTGGTTTAGCAGGTGAGCAGGTTTCTCCCAGGAAGGAAGTGCTAACCAGGCATCAAAATCACACGTTTTAGGAGAGTTTCTGGAGCACTGATTCTTGAGATTGGTATCTCAGGAGAACTCCTTGTATAAATGGGTGTCTCTGCGGTGCCTGGAGAGGCAGCTTTCAAAGTAGGGATGTTCTCATCTTTGCATTTACCCCTTTATCCTTACATATAGCTGATCTCAGGCATGGATGGATTTCTCTTAGGGTCAACGTTTGCAAATAGGCCTCGCCCTACTCCCTGCACACAGGCACTACTTAATGGGCTTTCCTGTGCAACTCCAGAAGGTATTGTAATGGAGGAGAGTCAAAGCCATGGTTACCAAGGATAAAAACATGAAGACATTTGAAGCATTATGCCACCTAACAGTTCTGACATAAAAAAAGAGTCAGATATGGTAAATATAGGTAGGGTAAATTCAGGACTTCTGAAGAATAAATTGTGACTCGTCCCCAAAGAAACACTATAGAGAAGGTTCAGGCGTTAACAATGGAAAGAATCCCACTGATAGGAGGAGTGGATTCCTGATGGTTAGTAACTCCTTATTTAGGAACACTGACCTTACCAGAGTTAATCTCAAATCCTGTGTTCATCAGTCTTGGGCAGGCTCTCCCTTCATTGGAGTTCTGTGGCATCCAGAAACTACAGGCTTACAAAATACCCTCTCAGCAATCCCAGTGGAAAACAAATTCCTCTTTCCCAGAATCCCAAAATAATAGTGATGATAATGATAATAATACAATACGGAACTGTCTTGGTTCTGTTTGAGTCACCTGCCAGTCCCTAGGTTAAGCAAAGTAGCTGGTAAGGCAAAGGACTTGTGATGCTCTGATTGGCCAGGCCTGATTCACATGTTCAATTTTGAGGCAGGAAAGGAATACATTTCATTTCAATTGCATGAATTGAAAGTAGAAGAGAAGAAGGTCCTCAAAGAAAATGAGAGTGCTATCCCCAGAAGAGAAGGGCTCTGGACATGCAAGAATATCAGATAGACACTGTCAGAGCCTCCTAAACCAGGCCCTGTACTAGACACTGGGGCTAACTGTGAGCAAGAGACGGAGCATTCAGCCTCTCTCAGCCTATAGTGGTTTAGAGAACATTAGTTGAATAAATACACAGATGAGGAAACTGAGGCCTACAGAGATAATTCCCTTTCTTAATGTCGGCACAGCTGGTTAGAGGTTTCACAGTGTCTAGAAACTGCAATCACTTCCAATACCAAGGTGCTAACTCACCCTAACCCTGATAGCAAGCTAACCCATTTGAAGTATGAGTATCTGTCAAGTGTATAATTTTGTAAGTTAATATTGTTATATCTGGACCTGACTGGCATCAACTGATGAGAAGTGATCCTACTAAGCATTTGGTGAAATAACACTAGTAATTTGAAATCACCTATGGAGGAGAGAGCTATGCCACAGGCAAATATGAGAAACGAGACCTCTTCCCCTCAAGAGCTGGTGATTAAGCATGTATCCCCACACTACTAGTTATAATAGTTATAAGAATTTAATCTTCAAGTAAGCTATTCTGCACAGTATTTAATAAAATTCACATGATTATTAACATAGATGGAGAGATATACCAGGGTGGGAAGTTAATAAACCATCACATTTTTGTTCCTTTTTTCTTTCATTCTACTCCAAATCCAGAGGTCTTCAATTTTACGCATCTTGTGTAACTGGTATTTCATTTCTCTATTTAGGACATGTTGATCAAACTGCCACTCTCTATTAGCAGAGCCCCAATAGGTAGTGTGTGTGAATTTCCAGCTACTGACTTGACCTCATTAATGTTGATTTTCTTTTAACACAACAAGTAAAAGGGCCAGACTTTGGATATGTTCTTTTTAATAGCACAGACTGGTAGCCAGTCCCCTGTACTACCAGATTTGTTAGCAATGCCCCTTTCTACCAACAGGCAGTTATTTTGGCAAATGAGGGGAAAGAAGATATGTAGAGACCACCCCTCTGAAGGGAAGAAAGACATTTATCCTAGGACTGTTATTAACAAGGTATTACAGACGGACTGGCTTAAACAACAGAAACTGATTGTCTCACAGTTCTGGAGGCTAGAAGCCCTAAATCAAGATGTCAGCAGTGTTGGCTCCTTCTGAGGTTGTGAAGGTAGAAATCTGTTCCATGTCTCTCCTAGCTTCTGGTGGTTTGCTGGCAGTCCTCGTGTTCTTTGCCTTCTGCATCACCTCAATTTCTGCCTTCATCTTCACGTGGCTTACTCCCTATGTGCAGGTCTGTGTCCAAATTTCTCTTTTTCATAAGGACACTAGTCATATTGAATTAGGGGCTACCTAACTCAATGACTAATGACCTCATCTTAACTTGATTACATCTGTAAACACCCTATTTCCAAATAAGGTCATATTCTGAGATGCTGGGGATTAGGACTTCAACATATCTTTTTTTTTGCTGTTGGCAGGGGAGAGGGCAGGGGTGGGGGGTGCATGTTTCAACCATAACAGCATTGTCATTGAATTGTTAAATATTCAGACATTGATATCAATACATGAACAAATGTTCTTTGTCAAGGCAGAATTCTAATAAATGAATATTTCATTCTTTCAAAAAACAGATATTCCTACTGAGTTGACTTCCAGATTATTCAGAATGTCCTGAAGGAGTTGTCAGTCCATCTTGGTCTCAGCTTTGTGCTGGTACCTCTTTTGTCCAAGAACAGCCTTAATTTTAGGCAGGGGTCAGCTAACTCCTTCCCACTGCCTGTTACTGTATGGCCTCCAAGCCTGGAATAGTTTTCAATTTTTTGAAGCGCCAAGAAAAAAAATTGAAAGAAGAATAATATTTCGTAACCTAGGAAAATTCTATGAAATTCAAGTTTTGGTGTCAGTAAAGTTTTATTGGCTCAGAGCCTCATTCATTTACGTATTGTCTGTAACTTCTTTCACATCACACTGGCAGAGTTGAGGAATTGCAAAAGAAACCATTAGATCCATGAAGGTTAATGTACATGTACTATGTGGCCATTTATAGGAAGAGTTTGCTGATGCTTTAGGATGCTAGTTCTGTGAACTACAACACATTCACAACTAATTGCTGCCACTCCTGAATTACACAGCCTGGTCACCATAGCAAATAAGTATGATGGTGCCAGCCTTCCTGCTGTGAGGGGATGTTTTCATTCATCAGTGATAACATCGTCATAATTTGGCCTAATCTGTTACCACGAGAAGAATTAGACAGTTAATTGGTAAGCATTTAATTAGGAAACTGAATCAACACTGTTAATGGCCACACTTCATATTCCATTGACAAAATTACCTCCTGGAGGTCAAAAAAGTGTGTTTATTATCACCTCCGGCCTTCCCCCCAATATGGCAGAATTTTGTTAAACATAACCCCTATGTGTAACTCCTATCTTAAAATAATTCAGTTCAGCTACATTCATTGGGTTTGTATTTAATCCTTTTTGTATTAGCTTTTTATTGAGTTACTACTAGTGTCTTTTAAAATGTGAATTTATTATCTCAGTGACCTGTGGGTCAGAAGTCTGGTGGGTTTGGCTGATTTCTCTGTTCCTCGATCCTCCTCTGAGTGTCCATAGTCTAACTATCAATGGCACCTCAAATCCTTCTCAAGCTCCAAATCTCTCTGACGTTTCCTTCTTCCTCATCTCACCCACCCCCCAGACAAAGCCTGTAAGGGCTCATGTGATTAGACTGGTCCCTTCAGACAATCCAGGATAATCTCCCTATTTTAAGGTCTGTAACCTTAATTACATCTGCAAAATCTGTTCGCCATGTAATTCCACATACGTAGGTTACAGGAATTAGATCCTGGGTATCTTTGGGGAGCCATTCTGCTAGCACATCTTCTGTGGGTTCTGTCTTTCTGACTTGCATATTCTGCATCTCTTTGTTCCCCTTGGAGACTGGGAGATCAGCTCTTGGCCCTGGGGACTGCCTTCTCTTACCTCTCTGAATCTGATTGATGTCCATGTTTGGAAGAGTTCTTAGACTTAATCCAAATGTGGGAAAACTTGAAGCATTCTGAAAGTTTGGGCTCAATTACAGTTTCTTTCAGGAAATGCTGGATAACTAACGGAAAGGGATTCCCAGCAAGATGGAAGGGGAAAGAGTAATGGCGTACTTACCTTTCTATGCGGTGAATATGATCACACTGCAGAGAACTCAGAGAGAATATAGAGCAGGGCTTCTGAACTCTAATGTGCTCATGAATCACCTGGGGGATCTGGTGAAGATGCAGATTCTGATTATCTGGCTCTGGAATGAGACCTCAACCTCCACATTCCTGCCCACCTCCCAGGTGACACGGCCTCTGTAAGTCCTTAGGGCTGCACTTTGCATGGTAAGGGTTAGACTATGAATTTTTTCCCAACAGGTTGTTTTCTTTCCCATACTAATTGTGATTTCTAGATTAAGTACATCCATATTACTGGGAAGGTTAAATGGGTCAGTTTCATTTTTCTGCCTGGCATTGGGATTTAAGTATAATTTCAGTGATGCTACATTCTCTTAGCAGGGATGGAACAACTATGAAGAATGCTATTAGCTCTAATCAACTCAAATCTAATTAAAGAGAATAATAAGTTTACAAGAGAATATGTCAAGTTAAACTTTAGATCCAAATAGGGTCTTGACAGGGTTAGCATCAGGAAGATAATATCTTTAAAAATTTTAAGTATAATTGGAGAATGGAGACAATATGGTCTAATAATTTGTGTTGATGGGGAGACATTAAAGGCTGGACTAAAATATTACCTTCATTCTCTCCCTCCTCTAAATCTACCTAGAATTCTTCAGGACGTGCAGAAACAAGCTAGCTTCTGTTGTCTTGGGAGCTAATCTAAGCAACGTGAATCAGAAATCTTGGGATCCATGTTGCGTGCCCCCCCCCATCTATACAGGCTCCACTTTCAAACTTATGGGGGTCACCTAATCCCTTCATGAGGCTTTGTGATGCCTGAAGCTGGCTATGAGGCCAGGGCATTCCTGTCTATGCTTTTTACTGATTCTGAATCATCAAGATTAGGTTCAGTTACCATCGAAATGAAGGAATTATCATCCCAGTGACTTTTTATCCTTTCACTCACCTGAGTTTGCCTGACTGACAGAAAAGGCCCCCAGAGGAACTCCGTGTGATCCTTGGAACATGGAGCCCAGAACTAAATACGAGTGCCCTCACCACTGCCCCTGAGATCTCACCGTGTGCGAGTAAAAACTGGTCCTTGCCTTCATTTTTACTTCCTCACCTCTAGTATTATTGGGCTTGCCTCTTGCTGTTTTTGTAGATGAGAAGTTTACTACAAAGGTTGGTAAACACACTGCCATGTTAACTACGGAAGAAAGGTGCTAAAGCTTCATTTGGGCATGAAAGGTAAAGGAGAAAAGATAAAAGTCTATGTCAAAGAAACCTTTAAAATAACTCCCAGCCCCCTTCCTTCTGACCAAAGGGGCCTTGAATTTCATGACTTTTCTGTGGCATGGTGGTTAGCAGTGCAGGCTTTAGAGAGCGGTGGTCTGGTTTCTGCCTACTACTTGTGTCACTTTAGGCAAGTTCCTTAATTAACTTTCTTGTTGCCTCGGTTTTCCTAGTCTGTAAAATGGGAAGAGTAGTACTTCATAGTGCTTTTAAAGAACTCTGAGTTTACCTTATTGAGTGATCAGTAAAGGTCACAAAGTTTACAAAAGCTCTTGCTATTTTAGTGGAATCAGAAGACATTGGTTCAAATGTCTTTCACAAATTTGGGTCCTTCACACAGTGTCTTGAAACTCCTTGTCTATAAAACAGGGAATATAGTATTATCTCTTATGGTTATAGTTAAGCGAAAAGGACAGTTTGCATGGTGAGTCTGGCATTAAGTTGTTGCTTAGGAAGAGGTGGTTGAAGTCCAAATCATTAGAGCAAATATGTACTACTAAAAGGCATTAAATTAACTGAGAACAAGCAAACTAGCTTTTTATCTAAATTAGAAATCTATTTGCAGATAAGTATCTGTTATGAATTATGAAAAGGATGCAGTTTTTCTTTAGTTAGCTCTAATTCTTTCGTTTTGATTAGATAAGGTTGTAATTATGACAGCAACATTTATTAAATTCTTTATATACTTCATCTCATCCGTCCTCACCATGAGAAGAAATATTATGGTCAGGAATATTGTGATCTTTATTATCCCAGTCATTAAAATCTGCAGCTCAGAGAAGTTAAGTAACTTGCGCAAAGGCACATGCTACAAAGAAGCACAAGAAGGGCTGTAACCTAGTTCTCTTTGACCCCAAAGACAATGCTCTTTACAACTACAGTATTCTCTCTTAAATAACTCAAGTCTGGGGATGCCTGGGTGGCTAAGGCGGTTAAGCACCCAACTCTTAATTTCAGTTCAGGCCATGATCTCAGGGTTCTGGAACTGAGCCCCTCATAGGTCTCTCCACTCAGCAGGGAGTCAGTCTGCCTTTCTCTCTTATCCTTCTCCCTCAGCCTCTCCCCCTGCTCGTGCTCTCTCTCTAAAATAAATAATTTTTTTAAAAAATCATGTCTTGATCTCTGAGAGCAATTTCTGTCATGACAGTTCAAATTATAGAAGATCAGATCTTAATTTTAGTTCAAAGTAAGCAATGTAGTTAAAGGAGAAAAAAGAACAAGGAGCCGTAGAAATCAGGTGTTGACCCATTTCTGCCACTGACGAACTCTGACATGCCATAAGTCTGAATGACTGTCTTCCAGTCTTGAAATATCTACTTCCCGAATCATTTCCCCCAGGAGGGCATTACAGGCAGTAATGGGTTAAAAGAGCAGTGGTCGGTGCTCTTGTCCAGAAGATGGATTTGCCAAGCAAGCACATGGTTTGTATTAAGATACAATGCTTGTTGGGGCACCTGGGTGGCTCAGTTGTTAAGTGTCTGCCTTCGGCTCAGGTCATGATCTCAAGGTCCTGGAATCGAGCCTCATATCTGGCTCCCTGCTCAGCAGGAAGCTTGCTTCTCCCTCTCCTACACCCGCTGCTTGTGTTCCCTCTGTTGCTATGTCTCTCTCTGTCAAATAAATAAACAAAATCTTAAAAAAAGACACAATGTTTGTTGGGATGGCTTGACATGGTTGATGGAGATTCTGGAGCTAAAGCCTTTCTACCGCCATCACTACATAATGTGGGTCCAACACCTTTGACTCAGACTCTGCTAACAACAGCCAAAAAGATGTGAGCATGAAATGGTCTGCTGCACTGTATGTCCTGGGGTAACCCAGTAATTAGCAGTGTTACCAGATTAAATCAGAACAGTCCTACTCTAAAAGAATTCTGTATTTTATAATAACCCGTATTGAGAGAATTAATCTGTTTTTGCTTGGCAAATTGTACTAAGGGATTTCAGTTTAACTTATTGCTTTTATAAACAGTGTTTTTCCTCCTCTTCCTGAATAAATCTTTTTTTTTTTTTTTTTTTTTTTAAGGAAAATTAGGGCTATCAGTCCATCCAGAGTGATATAGTCACTTTACTCTTTTTCCATCAGATGATCCCTATTAGCTAATCATGAGCAGGTATGTAGGCTGGGAGACTGGAGGAATGAGGAAATGTGTGCCAGGTTGCTAGTGGTGCTAATGAAGCAAAGGTATGCTTCAGTGCTCATTGTCACTCTGAGGTTCATTCTCTCTCTCTCTCTATCTCTCTCCCTTCATTCCCTCCTTTCTCTTATGTTTCTTTTTAAATAGCTAATTCTTGGAAGACCTCTCCTTAGCCCTCTCCTCTCATCTCCTTTACATGTAAATTCCATTTAAGAGATGACTTTCACTCTTTGTTATGAACTTGACTAAAAGACTGTTAAACCTACAAGTCAAGAAAGACCAGCCGTGGGCACCTGGGTGGCTCAGTGGGTTAAGCCTCTGCCTTCGGCTCAGGTCATGATCCCAGGGTCCTGGGATCGAGTCCCACATCGGGCTCTCTGCTCTGCAGGGAGCCTGCTTCCTCCTCTCTCTCTGCCTGCCTCTCTGCCTACTTGTGATCTCTGTCAGATAAATAAAGAAAAGATCTTTAAAAAAAAAAAAAAAAGAAAGACCAGCCGTCAACCTCATATGAGAACAGAAAGCAGAGTGGGTGCTGGAAGACCTACTAAAGACCAGAATAGAAGGTAATTGAGTGAGATGAAGGAGGAGGAGGAGGAGATAGAGAAGAAATTAACAAGCTATGGAATGAGGAGAGGGTTTAAAAAAAATCTCAAGAGGTGGTTGGGTAGGTGTTTCCTTGTTTTTCTTCTTAACAACTCTAAGACTTTGGCCAGCTCACTCTTTGTGTTCTCATCTGCAAAATGGGATAATAATAATGTCTATCTCGTATAGTTGTAAAGATTGAGTGAGAAAATGGATGGAAAGCAGTTAGCACATGGTAACACCTGTGGTCGTCCGTTTCCTACCTCAGCTGTTCAGAACAGTGTTAAGGAATCATTTAAGATCCTGGGAGAGCTCTGCAGACAGAACCTATTCTGTTATCTCTTCTTTTTTTCTTTTTGTCTCTCACAATGTACTATACCTACAGTGGATACACTGAAGCTTTCCCCTGTAGATACATGGATACTTGCACAAAACTGGTAAATTACCATCAGATTAAGCCTTTTTGTTCTCTAATCCCCAGAAACTTTTTCCATGAAGAGCTTTGGCCACCAAGCTTCAGGGGTGTGGCCAATTTTTTGACTTCTTTCCAAATAACCTCAGGCCAGGCTCCTGAACACCTCCAGAAAATCCTCTTATAAAAGCCAAGTTCTTTTTTTTTTTTTTTTTTTTAAGATTTTATTTATTTATTTTAGAGAGAGAGCATGAGTGAGTAGGGGAAGGAACAGAGAGAGAGGGAACAAGTACTTAAAGGAGACTCTGCACTGAGCGTGGAGTCCTACACAGAACTTGATCCCATGACCTTGAGATCATGACCTGAGCCGAAACCAAGAGTTATGCTTAACTGGCTGAACCATCCAGGTGCACAGCTGAGTCCTCCTTTTAATGAATATTTGTAGTTATGCAGTTCTCTTGTATAAAGCAAGCACACATATTTTCAAGTCAGCCTTAAAATCTTAACTACTCTCTAATTTTTGCCTCTTAAGCAAACAAAAAGCAAACACAAGCAGTGTTTGCAGTGCTGTCCCAAACTTCTGCAAAATCCAGTTTCAATAAATGTATAGCCTTTTATAGCTGAAAAAACTCAGAAGTCATTTAATGCCATTTTCTCCATTTTATTGTTGAAGAAATTATATTGGAGAGGTTGGATGACCTGCTAGGACATGTGGTTGTTGTGAAAGAGCCTTTAACTTCTCCCACTATGTTGCATTGTTTCCTACCCCAAAATAGAAAAACTCCAAATAAAAACACCCTTGGTGTCTTTAGAGAATAAATGCCCAAAGGACATATTTCTAAGGCCAACTTTAGACAATATTAAATCCATCATCCAATTTTTTAAAAAAATTTTATTTATTTGAGAGAGAGCCCAGAGGGAGATTGGGAGGGAGAAGCAGACTCCCCGCTGAACAGGAAGCCCGATGTGGGGCTGGGGCCCAGTATAGGGCTCGATCCCAGGACTCTGGGTTCATCACCTGAGCCAAAGGCAGACACCCAACTGACTGAGCCACCCAGGTGCCCCTCACCCATTTTTTAAAAAGATTTATTTATTTATTTGAGAGAGAGAGAGAGAGAGATTGGGGGAGGGGCAGAGCAAGAGGGAAAGAGAGAATCTTCAAGCAGACTCCCCACAGAGCATGATGCCTGATGTAGGGCTTGATCTCACAGCCTATGAGATCATGACCTGAGCCAAAAACAAGAGTTGCACACTTAACTGACTGAGCCACCCAGGCGCCCCTCCATCACCCAATTTATGTAGATTCATTGTGACGTCTTTGATTTTTCATTATTAACTCAAGTCATGCCCAGGGTGCACCAGTTGCCACCTAGGAAGTTAGTTCTTTCTATCCCCACTGATGGCACAGAGTAGCAATATAAACTGGTTTTTAAATTTTTAATTATTTTATGGCTAAAAGACCCATCATGATACAGAGGAAGCTAGGACTTGGGGGATTAGGTCCCTGCTCTTTGAGATTGAGAAACAAAACCTTCCCCAGTATGGTCTTGTTACATCCTAGAAGAACCTTGGGCCTTGTTCTCCACTAGCCTGGCTGTTCAAAAGCTTGCTTTACCACCCACAGGAGAAGCACAGAAATAAAACTAGCAGGCCCCAAATCTATTGATTAGATACCCACCAGTTATGTTACTAATTACCAGCACCTTAACCTTCAGGCAGGGAAACGTATTTCCAGCTCTCATTTAGTCGTTTATTTTAAAACTCTTTAATATTTCACGTTTTCTTTCTTTGGTTTTTGATTTCTCTGTCTCCCTCTATGAGGGTTGCCTTGTGTTGTTATTTGGCAAACAGAACCTGTTTCATTTGGCCCCTCTTCTGCCTCCAGCCAGAGAGGGGGGAATGCGCTCCCTCCTACATGGGATTATGCAGCGATGCCAAGGGATGTGTGACTTCACCCTAGTCTGGTTCTTCAGGCTTCATCACCACCAACTAGAGCAGTGTTTTGGAATCCCAGCTGTTTTTTAGAATCACCGACAGAGCATTGAAAACTAAACTTACTGTGGAAATCCTTTTGCAATATATGTAGGTCTGTCTCCCTTAAACTAGTATGGTGCCATCTGTCAGTTATCACTCCATTAAACTGAAGGAAAGGAAACATGTGGATGCTAGGGCTGCCCAGGAGACCAGTTGAAACACAGTCAGGGGAGAAGGTCCTGACATCTTTGGGTCTATTTTTTTAAACTCCCAGGTTAACCTAGTGGGCCAGGATTCAGAACTACTAATTTAGAATTTTCCTTAGAGAATAAAACTAAACATAGAATAAGGAATGGAAATCCCCAAAATGGCACAGTGTCCATAACAGAGAGCTGATGGCAAAGAAGGCAGGACTGGGAGTGCCTAAGTATGTCATGGACTTTTTTCCACTGTCTTTTCTTCTCTCTCTCTTTTATTTAATTTAAAATCAATTTAATTAACATATCATGTATTATTAGTTTTAGAGGTAGAATTTAATGGTTCTTCAGTTGCATATAATACCCAGTTCTCATGACATCATTCCATCATTCATATCTATCATCCAGTTACTCCATCCCCCCAACCCCCTCCCCTCCAGCAACCCTATTTATTCCCTATGATTTAAGAGTCTCTTGTGGTTTGTTTCCCTCTCTGTTTTCATCTTATTTTTTCTCCCCTTCCCCTATGTTCATTTGTTTTGTTTCTTAAATTCCACATATGTTCACTATCTTTCCAAGAGCCGTTGGCCAAATGTATCACTAAGTATGTCTAGAGCTATAAGCTCAGGGTGGCATGGCAGTCCCCCGACCCATGACCGAGGGGCTCTTTCACCCAGTTCGGGCAAGTTAAGAGTCATGTGCACTATGTTCAGTGAACAGCAACTGCTAACTCTGATTCTAGGTTTTGCTTGCTGGTGTGATACTGACTAAATTTTGTCTACTGGGCTCCTTTAAGACAGTGACTCCTCCAGTACTGGGAACATGTCCGTCTCCAATGCCGGGTACATAACAGCAGCTGAAGATGCGCCTGAGGAACAAGTGAATCAGGAGAATGAGCCGCAAAATTGTACCTAGGGGCCAATCCTCTGTTTTGCCAGGTTTTATTATGGTCGCCAGTGATCCAATGTCAGGGCATACCATGGAAATGAAGTAACCCAAATCCTGCTTTATCAGAGTCTTCAGATACATTATTAGAAAATCATACTCTGATCTTTCAGAGAGTGCTGCTTTCTGAAATGATTTCTGTAGTAGCCCTTAATCCAGTGTGCTGGAAACACTGATACTGGGAAATATCCATTTTTTTAAAAAAACAACAATTTTGTTAAAAATTTCATTTTTAAGCTCTATAACATCAGACACTAGATAATAAGATATTAGAACATCCATAAAACTCATAAAAATATATTAAGGAGAAGAAAATTAATTACAGTATATAAACTGTTGATATTACATTATGATGAACTATGAGACAGTTTTCATGATTTTGGTGAAAAACTTTATAGTCTGAACATAAGGTTTTTTTAAATGATGCTGTTGTCAGCTAATCAATTAATTCAGTTTTATATTACAAATGGTGCAAGACGAGTCTTGAGCAAAGGTCTAAAAGCAGTAGAGGTTGGTGTTTGATGCCCTCCCCACCATAATCATGGGCACTTACATAAATGTTGTTTCTACAGTGTTCCCGTATTAGAGGAGGATGTGCATGTTGGGGGGGGGGGTGGATTGGAGGAGATCAGTAAAAGGACAGTGAGAATTTTTGAAATGTTAAAAATGGAAGCAGAAGTGCAGGAGATCAGGCAACAGCTCCCGGGTATAATCCTGCCAGGGATGAAGCTCCTACATTCTCTTTCTACAGTCTAACAGAATTTTCCTCTCTAATAAAAATTTTGATGAACCAAAGTGCCATCATGTGCTTTAATTTGAGGATGGTTATTTTGATGGTAATGGTTCTACTGGTGATAATAGACTTAATTATTCCCTGTTTGTAGATGCGTTCATTTATTCACATCCCCCAATCCCCATTTTACAAAGCACTTCCCAATGTACTGATTTTTCTGTAACTGGCTGGGTAGCTTAAGTCAAGTCTATTTCATGAATTCTTCTCGGTCCACTCAGGAGAGAGATGTGTATCATGCATTTCTATGTCAGACAAAGGAAACGGGCATTCTGATATCTTGGCAGATACTTTCTTTTCTATGTCAGGCAAAGAAATGGACATTCTGAGGTCTTGGCAGATACTTTCTTTCCTCGCTTGGTTAGCCCTCATTACTAATGCCTCCGGTCCTTGTCACCTTTGTTTTTACAATACATTGAATTAGAAACCAAAGAAATGGAATACCTTTGTCTGTCCTTGAGTCATCTGAATACCATGAGTGGCCGGTGGCTGGCATGCGCCAGACTCTGTGATCAGGAGGCCTAGACCTGAATCTGGATGGATACTGCTTCTCACTCACTGTGTGACTTCGGACCGACTACTTAACTGAGACTCAGTTTCCTCCTTTGTAAAATGGGCACAACCAAACCTCGTGAGCTAGTCCTGAAAATTAATAAAACAAATCAGGTAAAGCATGAAGCATAGCACCTGGGGCCAGGAAAGAGCTGGATGGGGGTTAAGTACTACGTGTAACATCACTTATTTCATATGCAGTTAGGACCGCTTTGCACATATACCTCTGTGAGCCAGAAATACTTATTCAGTGAATTTTCAACTACTTATTAATCATATACTCTGGACACAGGATTGTGTTAAGCTCAAGATTTAAATTGAACCTTGAAGTTTAATTAGGTAGGATTTAGTTAAGTACCCGGAGAGGAAGAACAAACTATACTATGTAATATGGTAACGTCTCACTCCATGTCACTACTGAGCACTTGAAATGCGACTCGTCTGAGCTGAGATGGGCTGTGATGGGCACGAGATTTTGAAAACTTGGTGCAAGAAAGAGAAAATTTAAAATATCTCATTAACAACCAATGATATGTTGAACTGATAATATTTTGGATATAGTGTGCTAAATGAAATATATTATTGCAGTTAGTTTCACCTATTTCTGTGTACTTTTAAAAAATGCGACTATTGGAAAATGTAAAACTATGTGTGTGGCTTACATTATGGTTCTAGTAGGAAGCACTGAGGCAGCACCTCATTAAAAAGAGAGTAAGTCAAAGAACTTACAGTGAGAAAAAAGAAACAGTACTAAAACACAGAAGAAAAGAGTCCACAGTCCCTTATATGACCTGGTTCAGAACACCTGGGAGCTGTTCTGGGAACATACTGAGGTCACCAGTATCTCTGATACTCAGACGGAATAGGTAGAGGGGGTTTTGGCAATGGCTGTCCTCTTCTGAAAACCCACCTAAGCAACAGAGGAATGTTCCTAACCATCTTGGGAACCTAGCAGCACCCTGTTTTCCTTCTGCAAAATCAGATATCAAAATAGCAAAATAAAGGGGAAATTTCTCACTGATGGTTCTTCAGCCTTCAGGGTCTCTATGTTAAGCAAACATTTTTCTTTTTTTCTTTCTTTCTTTCTTTTTTCTTTTTTTTTTTTTTTTTTTTTTTTTGCATTGGTTTATGTAGTATTTTGGCCAGTAGAGTTGAGACATATTCTGGAGTACTTTGTTGAAATAATATAAGATGTGAAATAAGCTGGAATATAGAGGACTTGAAACCAGAAGAAAAAAGGCACATTTTAAAGCTTTTAGCCTTGTCAAGAAATAGCTATTTTAACTTTCAGAGAGACGACTCTTGAGCCTGCCAAGAAAAGGAAACAAAATTTTTACTAGCCTACCAGAATCTTATTTTCCCTTGCATAATATGCCTAATTTGAAGTAGCTGTTCTGTGTTCAAAAGCGTGCTTTTATTCTGTTTACAGTCCCACTCAATAGGTGCACTCCAGGTAGCCTTTCCACTCACAGCCAATAAACACAAAACATCTTGTACCTTCAATTTTGGAAATAAAGAAGGGAAGGATAAAAGTAAGGATGGAAAAGACAGTCCCTTTGTGGAGCTTCTTCCTTATGTCAGGCACTGTACTAGGCATCTTTACTTTTAATCAAGGAGGTGTGAGATGGGCTAGAACTCTCTGGGAGGTCATTTGAAGTGTGGAATCAGAAGCTCCTTAGTCATTCCAGGACAGCAGTGATGGTATAGCACACCCCCAAACCTCATCTAGACTGAGACCATTTAATGATTCTTTTCACCCATTTTGCATGTCTGATTCATTAAAGTTGCCTGAAATCTCAGGTTCACCATGGATAGGAAGATCCCTTTGCAGTGTGTAGTGTGAACCATTCACTCCACTGAGATGTGTTGGTCTGCCCTTTTTTTTTTTTTTTTAAGATCTTATTTTTGACTAATCTCTACACCCAAGATGGGGCTCAAACTCATAATTCCAAGATCAAGAGTTGCATGCTCTTCTGACTACGCCAGCCAGATGCCCCTAGTCTGCCTTTTGATAGGAACATGGTGTGCATTTTTGAGGACTACTCATCCTTCTGAATTTCACTTTTGATCACTGTTAGCTTTTCTCTTTTGGGAAATACTCTTTAATGCCAGGAATCCATAATGGACATTATAGAGACTCTAGACAATTTCCATACAGAACTGATTTTTGAAGACCAGTGGACTTGCTGAGTAAGAGAAGATACATCTGATAGAAAAATTCTCTGCTTTCTGAAAAGAGCCTGTAGAGAAAACTTGTTCGGAAAACATCAACCAACTTGAAGAAATCCTCCAAAAACATGGAGAAGGGGAGTTGGAGTAAACTTTTTTCTCATGTTGTCAGCATTATGAAATTAGCTTAAATGGGACAAATCAAAGGAAAAAACCTTGGTTTGTCTGTGGGTTATAGCATTTTGAACATTTAGGCAAAGAATGGCCCTTCATTCGTTAAAATATGTGTGGAGTAAATAAGTAATAACATTGTGATTGGCAGCCTAAATTTGTATGTAAAAATCCATGTTCTTTGAAAATAGATTTTGTGCTGTACATGAAATAATTTTGTGCATGTTTTCATGCTATGTAAACAATAATTCATGCTATGTAAACAATAATTCATACCAGAAGTTTAATTACTCATGTGTGCCATGATTATTCCAACTACATTAAACCCTGACTTTTAGAAATCCCGCATCCCCTTCTCTTCAGTTGAATGCTATCTGGAAATGAAAGAGTGTTTCTGTTTTATTTTGTTTTGTCCCCACTTATATTGCCTGATGATACTAACTGGGTACTTACCAGATTTGTGTTCTATGCCAGTGAGTAACAGTTTGGCCAGTCTTCATGGTGCAAGTGAGGGTCTTTGCAATAAAAGCCAGAGAAGCAAAGGATCAAAATTTATTCAACTTGCAAAGCAATATGGTGATGTCACATACCGGAGCCAAAAGTAATAATACCCATTGCTCTTGGAGTATTAGGACAAACTTTGCCAAATTGGAGTTGCCATGTCAGAAACTGCACGTTTGTCTATAGAACACAAGCGTAGCCTTAGAATAGCACCTTACTAAAAGAACTCTGGATGTAAAATAGATAGCCATCACTTTAAATACCATTTTAAATACAAGTCAAGTGTTTGCTTGGATCTCTAACTGTATAAGCTCATAATTCAGTTAAGATTTGTTGGGTATTTTCCCTGTACTGGGTGCTCATTGAACTATTCATATACATTATCTCTTTTAGTCCTTCCAAAAAGTCTTGTGAGCTTATTTTTCTTGCCTTACCAACAGAGATGTCTAGAAAAACTAAATGGCTTGACCAAAAGAAATGAAAATCAGACTCAAATCTGAGTCAGCTGACCTCATGTGCACTGATAGGCTTGTTGGCTCTGTAATAGTTTAGGAGGCAACGTGGAAGACTTAGAGGCAGGAGTGCCCCCAGAAGGCAATAGAGAAAGCAAATGATGCCAGGATTTTCTATGAGAAAAATTGTGTTTGTGATCTCTGTGGAATATAATTGAGTCTCAGCCCTACAATGCAATCCATTGCCAGTGAGTGCTAGGAATAGCCTAATCAGTATCACCTCAGTGTTAACCATGCAATGATGCAAAAATCCTTGAGCCCATCTCTTGCCGAAGAACTATGTCTCACGGAGGCAGGGTTTGCTGTTTTATGCTCTGGGTATATTCTCCAGATCTCTGCCCCTTGCCATTTTGCATGCTCCTTGTTACAGATCATGTGTCCCATTACTGGAATATGTCTTATTTTCAGGAACATCCAAGTACTCCTGATCTCTTCATATGAGCAACTACAAGATGGCAGTAGTGCATTTTATGATCTCAAGTGCATCTTTTCTATATATATTTATCACAACATCAATTCTATCTTAGCTAGGCCTAGTAACAAAGCTGCCATCCTCCTCTACTGCTGAAGGCAGCCCCAGAGAAAGTATTATATATAGTTCACTTTGATTCACTTGGCTCAGCTCTTAGTGATATCAGAGCTTCTGGGCTCCTATTTCAGAGTTACTAATGGGTGGCTGTGTTCCACTGAAGCTTCAGAGAGAACACGGGACTGCTTTAAATTCTATCAGCTCAACTGCCTAGTGATCTCAGAAGGGAACCAAATGCCAAATTATGTCCTGATGCTTCCAGCTGCCAGCCTTAAGCATTCCCCGAGTCACACCTGCTTGAGATAAAACTCCAAATGAATACATGAACAATTTTACTGCCTTTATCAGTTTCAGATACTGATCCATCAACAATGTCACCTTCTTGATTAGTAGGTGACAGAGGACACTGATGAATCTTTCCAGCTGTTGTCACTGTTATTCAATAAATGTCCTGTTTCACAAATTACAGATTGTTACATCACTGAAAATGCCACCTGTCCCCAAATCATTTTTATCGCTTCTTCTTTTTCAGCTCTTTCATTAATGTCAACAGCAAAAGTTTCCACCTTCATTTTATAACATGGATGAAGGATCTACCAGGTTGAGTTAGGGAGTGTTTTTTGAGTTGTGAATCAATTGCATTTTCACTGTTTTTCTAGGTATATGTAAATTTAATAGAACCTGACATAGATATATCAGAAATACTTTATATATTTGAATAATACAATATATTTAAATAAATATGTAACACACTACATATCCATTAGTATTACCATTTGAATTGCCTTTTATTTTGTGTTTGCATTTTTTGTTGCTATTTAGGTTGAATGTATTAGAATGTATATATTATGAGAAGTCAAATTAAGAAGTATGTTTTCCCTAAACTCCTTCTTTCTTATGTGAGAATATAGTGATAGTCCCTCAGAACTGAACTGTTTCAAGGAACTGAAGAATTCATTTATAAATCTTCCAGCATCCACTTGGTTGCATGATGAAAGTCAGAAAGATAATTTTTAGACAGGGGTTCTACTTCCCAACAAATTAGGTCAAAAAGTAATCTGTATTCAGCCTTAAAAGGGAAAAAAATTCTTACACATTCTACAACATGGGTGGACGTTGAAGACATTATACTAAGTGCAATAACCCAGACACAAAAGAATAAATTCTGGGTGATTCCGTTCTACTCCGATGAGATACATTGAGTAGCCAAATTCATAAAGAGAGAAAGGAGAATGGTGGTTACCAAGACTTGGGGGATCAGGAAATAGGAGGTAGTATTTAATGGGTATGAAGTTTCAGTTTGGGACAGTGAAAATGTTCTGGAGCGAGACGGTGGTGATGGGTGTACTTAATGCCACTGAACCATTCACTTAGAAATGATTAAAGTGGTAGATCTTATGTTATGTATATTTTACCTATACAATATTTTGAAAAGGGGATTCTGACATGGTTTCCCTGTTACTTGCGAGTGTGATTCCGTGAGTTCTGAGGGGTTTGCGGTCAGAGGGAGAGAAACTGGGGAGGGGACCAAGCACACATTTAATAATGTGCTGTTTAGGGGAGTTTACCTCCTCTTACTTTTTAAAAATTAGCGCAAGAGTTGGAAAACAGCACATTTTTCTGTTTACCACAACTCTCAATAATTCCTGACAGAGGTGTTGCAGTTCTGAGAAAGATGATAGAGATGCAAAATAATAAGACATTTTTATTTAAAAAAATTTTTTTTTTACTGAAATCTAGTAAGGAAAACTATAATGATTTATACTCTTGGCCAAAGTTCCAAAATAAAAGAAGGTTAAGTCACCTCAAGATCACTCAGTAAATAAATGGAAGAGCTAAAAATGGATCTGAGGATTCCCCGACTCTTGGCGTCTCGATAAACACACTCACATCCTTCTCTGCAGCAGCGAGGCTGGCAGGATGTGTGAGGGGCTGGCAGCAGGAGGAGAATCTTCCATGTCTTAAAATAGTTTTCGAGTTCTAAAAACCTATCGTGGCAAAGCAAACTCTTACAAATGCTGACTCTGCATCCCAGCTCACCACTATCTACTAACGGAGAAGAAACTTGAGGAAATAGCTGTCTTTTAATAGCCATGTTGTCATTTCTTGATGAATTCCTTCTATCTGGATGCTTAATTGTTTGGCTAATTTTTAGCACTGGTTTTCCTCTTTTTCTAAAATAACATCCATCAAATTTGCTAGAACTTTTTTCTGCCAAGGAAACTAACAGAAATTTAAACATCAATTCAGTTTCAGCATATTTCTCTTCAGTTTACTTTAGAAAGCACATATATGTGTTGGATTTCTTTGGACACTTACCCAAAGATACAGGTATAATAATTATATTTGAGTGGAAAAGCAAGAGCTGGGTGCTGTCAAAGATAAACAAAGCTGGACATTAAAGCAATGACAACATGGGCGCCTGGGTGGCTCAGTGGGTTAAGCCGCTGCCTTCGGCTCAGGTCATGATCTCAGGGTCCTGGGATCGAGTCCCGCATGGGGCTCTCTGCTCAGCAGGGAGCCTGCTTCCCTCTCTCTCTCTGCCTGCCTCTCTCTCTACTTGTGATCTCTCTCTGTCAAATAAATAAATAAAAATAAAAAAAAAATAAAAAATAAAGCAATGACAACAGATTTTCTTCAGTAATTGCTGATGGTAGGAAACGGAGATGGGCTCTGCTCCTCACAAGGAAAATAAGGAGGAGGACAAGCCAGGGCTCAAGTAGAGTCAAGGTTAGGATTCGTCCTCTTCCGCAGGGACCAAGGTCCTGTCCTTCTGACAGTTCAGAGCAATGGCTTTCAGGTCCTTGAGGAAGACACTCCTGAGTGATAGGCTATACCTTACCTCTCAGAGGGACAGAGGAAGGATTCACAATTGTTAAGTCGTGTTTAGTAAATATTCTAAGGAATAGAGGTCAGGGGCCTTTATCTTCAGGCGTTGGATTAAAGAGTAGTAACTTCTTTTGACAGCCTTGAGCTTTTCCAGAGGGGAACTCTGAAGGAGGCCAGGTTTTCCCAGGGGCACCACCTTGGCCTGATAGAAGTTCTGCTTAAGTTTAGTCAGGTGGTTATTCCTGGGGTTTGAACGGAGTGCTCATGGAGAGAAGTTTTTGCAGTTCTCAGTAGTCATGATGCTGTCTCTATCAAAAAGAAAATAGTATCTGATTCAGACAGTGCAAAAGAAAGCTTTGTTTTAAGCTATGCTTTAGTTCTTCTGTGTCACATTAGATATGAGAATCATGAGTAAAGTTTAACCTGTCTTAGATAACACTAGTCATTGGTTGATTGCCTTGGGTTTACTTTAGGATGAAGGGAATGATACTAACTTTTAAACTACATGATAATATTTTTGCATCAAATGCATTACAGTTTTTAGTAAATTCTTACTCCATTGTGCATATTTTATATTTCATTTTTTTAAATAATAGAAATATTAACAATATTAACAATACTCATTGAGTAAAATATTAACAGAATATTATTAATGAATGGTTGTTTCAGTTTCCAACAATTTTCAGTTCACAGGCCAGAATTTTCCTGGTTAAGCAGAATATACGATTTATTAGTCTGTCTACAGAAATCCATATAGAATAATGCATATCACAAAAAGGAGAAAGAAATACTGTTTCAGAAATGATACCCTGTCTATATAGCTTTTATAGCAAGTAGAAGACTCTATTATTACCAGAACAAGTAGTGGTACCTAAGAATCAATAGAAAATATCTATAAAGTACGCATTTGCTTTATAAGAAATATGGTTGCTACTAAATTAATTTTATGTTGTTTCTCCTGTGAAATTTTACATTGTGCAAGCTTTTAAAAATTTGTACTTTTTCTTGCATTGTGTACTTTTCTTTATAGATGTGTACGTAATATGAAACTATGGTTTTATATTAAGGACATTTTTATTATCTACTTTTAAAAGAAGAGATTTCCTTGTTTCTGATAGCCTTAGAATATATATTTCTCTATTATTTCACAGAATGGAATAAATTGTGCATATTTCAACATCTTCTCACTCATAGCTTCAGGAACTATACCATGTTGGATTTACGGATATGGGTTTCTGTTTTCAAGTTATTCATCACTGAGAGTCTGTTGTTTGTCTTATTCTAAACTTCTCTGAGAAAGATGCTAGAACACAACCTCCCATTCACTTACTGGATTTGATATCATTCAGTGTGCAGCAGGGAGATTGAAGGATGAATCATGGGTCCTTTCAAAGCTGTATTTCCTACTAATCATCAGTGAGAATAGATGCTTCCATGATGGAGATGTGGGGGTCACATATGTCAAGCAGAGTACTATGAAAATCTTCCCAGGCCTCCATCATAGACTAGATCCCATTAGAATCTCAGGGAACCTCTAAGCATAGTGATCTTTTCCTCCTTGTGGGGATTCTTAACAGTTCCAAATACGATCTGATCAAATAAAGTGATTGACATGGCCACCTGGAATAACTCCTACAGGGCAGATCATTAAATTGTAACTGATGGCACATATCACTAAACAGATGATTCTTCTGATAATGACAGGTCTGTTCTTAATTAGTTGGTAAGGGAAGGCACTGAACCCAGAAGGCCGACACACTGAAGGCAGGACTGGGTAAGAGTGGTCCAAGGTTCTTCTTCTTCTTCTTCTTCTTCTTCTTTTTTTTAAAGATTTTTAATTATTTATTTGAGAGAGAAAGAGTATGAGCAAGAGGTAGGACCAAAGGGAGAGGGAGAGAGAATCTTAAGCAAACTGCGCTTAGTGCAGAGCCTGATGTGGGTCTTTTTATTTTATTTTATTTTTTTAAATTTATTTATTTTCAGAAAAACGGTATTCATTATTTTTTCACCACACCCAGTGCTCCATGCAATCAGTGCCCTCTATAATACCCACCACCTGATGTGGGTCTTAATCTCACAACCCTGAGATCATGACCTGAGCCAAAACCAAGAGTCATTGCTTAACTGACTGTGCCACCCAGACACCCAAGTGTGTCCAGGATTCTAATCCATTTCATATTACAACATGGATCATAAATAAGCACAGTATCATTAAAAGGAAAAACAACACCTAGAGATCTTTAAAAAGTAGTCACATATGTGCTTATTTCCTTAAATTAAAAAAATATATTTTTCATGGGGAGAAAAGTAGATAGGTAATACCCTGTAACTATTTTATAGCCCCTGCCTATAAAGCACTTTAATAGATAGTCTGCTTTTATTTTTACAAGTCCATTCAAAGGAAGGTTCCAGGTTTTTTCACCATCTTAGACACTTCCCTACAGTCCAAACCTTGGGGGGCATCTGGTTGTCATCGTTGGTTAAGCGTCTCTTGATTTTGGCTCAGGTCCTGATCTCAGGGTTGTAAGATTGAGCCTCACATTGGGCTCTATGCTAGGTGTGGAGCCTACTTAAGATTCTCTCTCTCTCCTTCTCCCCTTCCCCTCTCTCTGTCTAAAAAAGTAAAAAATGAATTAATCAGTCAGTCAATCCAAACCTGGGATTTCAATCTCCTGGATGCCCCAACATCATCATCTAGCTCCCCCTTAGTGGCTGCCTTTTTCTAATAGCTCAGCTCCTGTGCTTACTTATAACAAGAGACAGGAAGTGACTTTGGAAGAATTCTGGCCTTGAGTTAGCTTTCAGTACATTTTCTCATTTAATCTTCACACAATCTCTGTTTTCTGATGAGGAGACTAAGATTCAGAAAGGTTAAATAACTTGCTCAACATCATGTTGATGACCTTTGTCAGAGCCAGAGATCACTACCAGCCAGATCCCTCTGATGCCACCGTGACATCCTACAACCCAAGGTCCAGTCACCCACTCATGAGTAAGGGTATCTTCAATAGTCTGCTTGGAAAAGAGGGATTTGGGGATTTATAGGATATTTTTTATTGCGTATTTTTAAAGGGAAAGTCAACATTTATCATGCTTTGTGAAGAATCTACCTGTCAATGTCTCTAAGCTCTGATGAAGACACAGAAATAAATACAAAGATACAGATAGAGAGATACCTCCCCCCAGTAAAAGTGACTCAGTCTCCCCAGAGACACTTTCATATTTACTATATGAAAGCCAAAACCTATTTAGTAGACTGATACATTTGGGAACTTCAAGATAGTACTGGGTGTCAAAACTGACATTAATTTTCCAAACCCTAGAATTACTGTGTCACAAGCCTGTGGGAAGCATTGGGAAAAAATGCCTTTTCCTGTGCTCTGCAGCATTCATTGAGAAAACTCTGGTGAAGAGAATATAGGGAATGAAGGAAAAACAAAGCACAAGCTTAATGCTTTTCTTTCCATCTGAACATGTTTAGAATTTACTTAAGAGACATAGTTATGTGTCATTTCATTTTCTACAAGTATTATAAGAATCATTTGTTAACAATTCTGTCTTTCTGTTAATATCCAGTATGACCTATAACTGATGGAAGTCATTTTCTCCCATAAGTAAATTTTTTTTAAGATTTTATTTATTTATTTGTCAGAGAGAGAGAGCACAAGCAGAGGGAGCAGCAGGCAGAGGGAGAAGCAGACTCCCTGCTGAGCAGGGAACCTGATGTGGGACTCGATCCTAGGATGCGGGATCATGACCTGAGCCAAAGACAGATGCTTAATTAACCAACTGAGCCACCCAGGTGTCCCATAAATAATTTTTTGGTATGGGCTGAGGGAGGCTCTTCGGGCAAAGGAATAATAAACAATTTGCTCTTGGGAATTCTTTGAAAAGTTGCATTTCAGTTCAGATGGTGTTGGATAACAAAGGCAGTGTGAAGTAGAATTATGGATTTGAAGTACTTACCATCCAACACTAAAACAACTCATTAAACTCCTACTGTTAAAGATTACTTAACATTAACATCCACAGAGACTTTCTGCACCACCCCCCAAGTCAATGAAGGCAGTGCTGAGCCACACAAACCAGTGATAAAAGGCTCAGCAGTGACTTGGCTAGAGGCCCAGATGTGGTTCATCCACCGTAAATTTTACCAGATAATCATAGTCAATTCCAAGCACCTTTTAAAAAATGCCCTTATTTTTTTTTTTTTTTTCATCTTTGGGCACTCGATATCCATCCAGTTTATCCAGTCAACCTTACACTATTAGGAGGAAATGTGACATCAATTTATTACATTATTTGAAGATACAATAATACTGGAAAAGAGCTTCGCAGAAATTAACCCCCAATTTAGTGTATGCAGCTGTCTACTAGATTTCTCTACTTGAATGTTTAGCAGGCATCTCAAGAGTAACAGGAAGAAGCAACTCTAGAGCACTAGAGTCCATTCCCACCACACGCAAACACCCCCACACCAGATAAGCATCACCCCGTTTGCCCCATCTTGGTAAATTATGTCACCCAGTGGCTCAGATTGAGAAAGTAATGTGTTGTCCTTGATTTTTCTTTCATTCTCGCTCCCAGCGATAGCAAGTCCATCAATTCTACCTCTGTAGTCTACTTTGAATTTGACTTCTTCTCAGTACCTTCTCACCAGTAGCCTGAGCATCATTAGGTCTTCTGCAGATTTCTAAAATGTATGCCTTTCTCAAGACATACCATCTTTTGGAATATTGCTATTCTGTACTGTTTTTCTGCAAAGAAGACACATCACAGTGTATCTGCTGAAAAGCTGTATTAACAAATATATGAGCCATCTGAAAAATATACAGTGTTCATACTGTGAATGGCACCTCTGGGATTGTGCTATGCGAAATCTGCTGGATTGTATAGCAACCTTGAATAAGGCAGCCATCATCTGATGCCAAGATTACCGTTAGAGCTACCTACTGTCCAACTTCCTCTCTTGCCCTACTGCTACAGTCCTTTTTTCCACAGAGCATTTAGAATGATCTTTATAAACTCAGGCATCAAATCATGTTCCTTCCCTACTCAGAACCTTGCAATGGCTTCCATGTACACTCAAAGTAAAATCCAAACTCCATTCCATGGTGTGTACATCCCAGTAAGATCAGGCCTCTGCCTACCTCTGCAGTCTTTTCTCTGACCTCGCTGGTTGAAGATGTATCAGTGTGTATTGCCAGGCTGTAACAAATGGCATATGTTCTGATTGGCAGTGCCTTTATCAGGTCACCACTAAATTTTTTAGGTATCTACCCAGATTACCTTTTTGGTTCTGCTCTCATGGCTCTAGTTCTACTGGTTTTGTTGTTCCCAGAACATACCAAGCATATTTCCATTTGCATTAGTTTCCTAGAGCTGTCTTAAATTACCAGAAACTGGGTGGCTTAAGATAAAAATGTATTCTTTCACAGTTGTGAAGACAAGAAACACAAAATCAAGATGTTAGCAAGGTTGATCCTTTCTGGAGGCAGTGAGGGAGAATCCTAGCTTCTGGGGGATGTTGGCAATCTGGGATTCCTTGGCTTATAGCTTTGTAACTCTTGTCTCTGCCTCTGTCTTCATGCCTTTGCCCTCTTTTCTCTTTGTTTCCACTTTTCTTCTCTAATAAGGATTTGTCATTGGGTTGAGGGCCCACTGTGATCAGGATAGTCTCATATCAAGATTTTTAACTAAATTTCATTTGCAAAGACTCTCATTCTAAGTAAAGTCATATTTCTAAGGCTCCTGATCATTGTGTCTTTTGGAGAGCCACTATTCAGCTCATTGCACAATATAATAATTCTTTTTTCTATAGTTTTTTTCCTAGAATTTCTGTTCACTTGTAAACATGACACTGTTCCTTGGTTTTATTCCAGTTTCATCTCAAGTGGTAATTCCCTATAATTTCATCTAAAATAGCTTCTCCATTCCCCACTCATTGCTACTGATTCTCTTACTCTGTTTCTACTTTTCTTCATGAAACTTTAATACCATCTGCCATTTTATCATATATTGTTTGTTTATTGATTATTGTCCCCACTAACATGTAAGCTTTATGAGGTCAGGGAGTTTGTCTTCATTTCAGTATTACCTAGAGTAGGAGTCCTAAATTATGTCCCACTGACCACATCTGGTATACCACCTGCTTTTTTTTTTTTTTTTTAAGTTTCATTGGAGCACAGCCATGCCCGTATGTTTACATGCTATCTGTGGGTGCTTTTGTGCTATAACAGCAGAGTTGCGTAGTCATGACAGAGACCATATGGCCTGTAAAGCCTAAAATCTGTACTATCTGGACCCTTAAGGAGAACTATGTGTATATGCTGTATGTGTTTGGCTTATAGAATATATTTATTGATTTACATTATAAAGAGTTATTTCTAAGCAGAGAAATTAAATTTTGTCTTAGGGTTAATACTCTGAAAAGGAAGATATCTGGGTTCTTTTTTTTTTTCCTGTTTCTAATTTAGAATAATTTGTGTGGTTAAAAAAGGAAGAGGGAATTCTATTAAGATAAGATTACAGAATGCACTTCTTAGATCACAAATTACTTTGAAGAGTGTGCCACCTTGTTTAATTTTCATAATTACCTAATTAGTTCAGTATCATGCTCTCTATTTCACAGACAGATAAAATGAGATCACTCAGCCAGAGTTCTTGCAAGCCCAGAACTCCACCTGAGCTCTAATTTGGGGTTCAGATGTCTTCTGCTGACAGCAAATCCAAAGTCAGCAAATCTAGATGCTTCACTAGGGCCACTTTATGCTCCAGTCTCTGCAAACATGTATCCTCATGAGGCATATCTCACGCTTCCCAAATCATATATATCTTACATGTTAGTATAAAACTTAAACATTAAAAATTATCAGCTACCTCAAAGCAAAGCTATGTATTTTTGGCACCCTCACAACATCTAGAAGAGTACAAGATACAAACTCTGATATAAGTAATCAGTACTTAGTGAATGAATTGGATTCTGATACCCAATACAAAATAAAAAGGAGTGCTATTTAAAGGCTTATATTTTTCTTGGAAATATTTGTTCAAAATTTCTATTGGCCATCCGAGTATAAAGTAATAGGTATGTGGGTTTGTTAATAATTTAGACTCTGTATCATTAATTGCTTTTCCAAGTTCTTTAACCACTTGCTTTAAAAAGAAATATTAAATAAAAAGACACTAAACATCAGAATGGATAGTTAAAACAATGACTAGTGAATAAGAATACTAACTTGAATAATCCTCCCATGGAGCTGAGAGATAAGTAGGGAAAACTCTGAGAGAAAAGGCCAAAGATATGGAAGACAGAGTGAGAAATTCACTGTCTGTATAATAGGAGTTTCAGAAGGAGAAAAAAACGAGATTTAGAACAAATTATTATCAAGCAAAACCTTTAGTATTAATTAGATGAAAAGATTCAGGAAATGTTAGGATTAGTGAATGAAGAAGAAAGATCGCCATGTCCTGGAAAACTGCTGATTTCCAAAGTACGTAGAGTACCTGTAAACCAATAATAGGCTGCCCATAAAGGAAAGGTAATCGAGCAACAGACATTTTGATGATGATACATTTAGGCGTTCGCTGGTTGGTAAGCTATTTTCAAGGTTATTGATGGGGTCAGAAAGTACTCATAATTATGGTTAAGACTTTGAGTAGAAGAGTGGAAATTTCACCAGTCATATCATTCTGAAAGACAGGATAGATATTGCTACTTCAAACTTAGTCCTTTCTGGTTTTTTATTTCATTCATGCACTTCCCAGAGGTGCAGAGCACTCAGTGCTAGATACTGGTGATACAAAGATGAATAAGTCATACTTCTCACCCTCACAGAGCGCATGGTCAAGTGAGAGACAACGATTTCAATAGGCATGGCCTGGAAGAGCTCAACGAATGCTTCTCAGTGGAAGAGCCTTCTGAGCAGGAGATCAGAGAGGACAGGCATGATGGGCAGAAGAACCAGCATGTGTCAAAGTACAAATGAGTTGAAATGTAATTGTTAGAGTCATGTTCTCCTTTCCACTTCACCCCTGTACTGTCAGTGTTGTACCACTGAGACACCAGACTAACTATATTTTAGGAAAATTAACATCTTCTTTCATTGTTTCATTGATCTCCTCCACATGAAAGAGTGTACAAATGAAGACAAAAGGTTAAAAGGGGTAAAGAAAGGAAAGGACAAGCATCTTAAAGAAACTTTTACCTTTGAGGGGCGCCTGGGTGGCTCAGTGGTTAAAGCCTCTGACTTTGGCTCAGGTCATGATCGTTGGGTCCTGGGATCGGGCCCCGCGTGGGCTCTCTGCTCAGCGGGGAGCCTGCCTCCTCCTCCTCTCTCTCTCTCTCTCTGCCTGCCTCTCTGCCTACTTGTGATGTGTCAAATAAACAAATAAAAATCTTTAAAAATTAAAAAAAAAAGAAACTTTTACCTTTGAGAGCTATATCTAGAGTATAGAGTCTTAATATGAAATATTTTTCCTGTCTAATTCATTCAATAAGCCCCAAGGCGGAAACCATGCTTACTCTATGGCTTATGTAATGCTGAATTGGCTGTCAACACTCAAGTCATGAATAATAATAATGGCAAACAAAAGCCAGGAAATGCAAAAGTGAAGGCTTTCACTGTAATGTTAACTCATCCAAATTGTACACATATATTATCTTTCAATATCTAGATAAACTTTCCAGGATTGTTTTATTATATAAGAAATGTTCAATATAGTCAGGTTAATTATAATGAGAACCTGGGGCGCCTGGGTGGCTCAGTGGGTTAAAGCCTCTGCCTTTGGCTAAGGTCATGATCTTAGGGTCCTGGGATGAAGCCCTGCATTGGGCTCTCTGTTCAGCACGGAGCCTGCTCCCCCCATCCTCTCTCTGCCTGCCTCTCTGCCTACTTGTGATCTCTGTCTGGCAAATTAAAAAAAAAAAAGAAAAACAAACAAAAAAAAAACTTAAAAAAAAAAAAACAAAAACAAAAAAACCTATAATGAGAACCTTAGAGTTTCACAGTTTGGGCCTTTTCTAAGCATTATAGCTTAAAGCCTTCACATTGTATTAGCAAGAGGTTTCATATTAAGGAATAAAAGGAGGCTGCTCTTTGTATTTGTAAGTAATTCTCCCCTGTAGAAGCAGGAGCTCATGTACTATGGAAGCTATTTTTCAGCAAAAGTCATAGGTTTCCTTGATCACCTTTGTACTTTCTCACCAAATCCAGCTTAAGACTAGCAATTCTCTTTCTCATTGTGGGGATGTCTGAAGGGAAAGGAGGAGTTGTTGTTGCCTGAGATAGAAAAGCTAATGGTCTGTTTGTATAAGCATACATGTAGGATACAACCCCTGGCCTCTAAGTGATTGCTGGCCCCAGGCCCTGTTGTACTATGGTAGAAAATGATCAGTATGTTTTGAAATTCACTATATTTAAAGTAAAGTGATTTTAATTCAATTTTATGAACATTTATTGACCATCTCTAATGTTCTTGTGTTTAAAACATACACCAGTTACAGTACAACACATAGCGATTGAAGCATACTACATGCTCTCACACACACGAAAATTGTAGTCTATAAGAATAGTGGACCATTAAACAAGGATGTTGCAAAGTAGTATACAATTAGGGTAGTACAAAATACTTTGAGAGCTTATAGGGAGAAATCATAAAAAAGGATCAAAAGCAAATTTCTAGAAAAGAAAACGTTAAATATAAAATTTTAAAGATGGAGAGTATTTTTAAATTAAGATTTATATACTTAAAATATATTAATCTTGATTAATTCAGCCCTGGTTACACAGAAATAAACTTTGAGTTTTAAGTATCTTAGGTTGCAAGATTATTCATGTAAAGCTCCTAACTACTGTTCACGTTATGGAGAACCCATTAAGCAGCAACAACTGGAAATTTTATCCCGAAATTACTTAGGAGAAAAAAGAAAAGGAACCATTTATCCATGAAAATTACTTTTAAACTACATTTATAAGATATTCCCCTAAGAATTGTATTTAACTTCCATTGAGAAATTTGTATAATCAGTTAACTATAGCTGAAACTAAATGAGAAGAAATTAAAAATTACTTTAGAAGAAAAACAAAAAAGTTTCTGTGTCAATAGAAGAGATGTGAGGCATAAGGTATAAACCAGTTATTAATAAGATCCCCATTTTCAGTTAAGAATGACAGTCCTATCAAGTTTCCATTTGAAATATTGTATAATTATTACATAATAATAATAAAACCAAAATAAAAATTCTATTAGGAGACATAAAATTCTTTTGCTGTGTTCCTGGATGATCTTAATGGACTTAACAACAATAAAAATATTGTGATTAGTGTATTTATACATAGAATTACAAAGATATAACTAACTTACAAGATCCACATTTCAGTAATCTACAATTATATATTATCCAAAGAATTATAATTCTATCAGGCTTCCATTTGAGCCATAATCACTTAGTGGCAGAATAGTTAATGGAGAAAACATCAAATTATTTTTGTCTGAGGGTGGGGCAGAAAGCTTCTTGCTCTGGTTTTGGACCTTCAAAAGGAAGCTTCTTATCAAGGTAGGATCCACTTGGAAGGTGATTCGCTTCTGCTTTCAGGTTGTGTGGAGGAAGACCAAATTTAGGGCTTAGTGTAGAGATACCTTTTGTTGCCAGAAGAGGATGTTCTAAGCCAGGGAAGCCCCTCAGTGGCAGGAGAGAATTCCTAGGGAGATTTTGTCCTTACTTTCAAGAATAAGAGAGGGAAAGGGGGTTCTTTTCTTGGGAACTCCAGGGTAACATCTGACCTGGGGGACCATGAGATGGAGAACCAGCACTGTGATTTGTGGCTTCTTATTCAGGTGGGAGAGTTGAATCAAAATAAGGTCCCAAGTGCCAATGCAAAAAGCCCGAGGAAAAGTTCTGGCATGCTCTCATGGAAGATCTCCTATATCAGGATGGAGGTGGCCTCATAGAGGGATTTTGCCCCAAAGGTTCTGGCCCCCAGTAGAATGGCATCTGGTTCATATAGGATGCTGGAACTCAATCCTCCACCATCACAACTTCCTCATGGGGATCTGGTGTTCCAGAGGATTCCCTGGTGCCCTTTGCAACCTTCTGTCCAATACCCTGTTTCCAACAAAAAGGAGGACATAAGTATACTTTTCAAAATGTTTAAATTCTTTCACAGTAATTTTTTTTCTGATGTATGCCTTGTCTCTCCTTGTGTTATAGAGATTTCTTTCAGCCAATAAGGCTCTTAAACATGAACTTTTCTTTCATGAGTGATAAACTGGCTTTGATAAGAATTTGTGATTCATTCAGAATTTTCTGAAAGAATTTGGCTTGGATTTTAGAGATGCCCAACCCTTGACATGCACGGATGATCTGATATCAGCTTTGAAAAGATTCACCTCTGTTTTCCATTGATTATTTGGCAAAAATTCACTTTTTATTTAACGTAGTTCAAAAAGGACCTAAAGTTGTTCCTGGACCTCCTGCAAATTTTCTTCTTCTTCTTATTTTCCCTTAGATTTTATTTATTTATTTGAGAGAATGAAAGTGAGAGAGGTCACAGAGGGAGAAATAGACTGGCCACTGAGCGGAGAGCTCAATGCGGGACTCCATCCCAGGACCCTGAGATCATGACCTGAGCTGAAGGCAGACACTTAACCAACTGAGCCACCCAGGTGCCCTGGACTTCCTGCCGTGGTTTTTCCGAGATCAGACGAGATCGGGCGTGTTCAGGGTGCTATGGCCATAGACCTGCCGTGGTTTTTCTAACTGCAGGGAGGCCTTCTCTGTGTGCAGACATCTAATACCTTTCAGTTCATTGGTATTTTATTTTCTTCAGTTAATTTAATCTACATTTCTTTCTTAAATATGTACTTGACTCAGCCCTGTCAATCAGTTTCTTCAGAACTGGTTTGATTTTCCATTTTCAGGAGGTCTCCTTTTTCTGGTGCATTCTTTTTTCCAATTCCAGGTTTCTACCCACCATATTGCTTCTTCAGGAACAGCAACCCAGTTTCTCTTTTTTTAGCAAGAGGTCATCCAGAGGCTTCATTTGACTCTCTTTGTCATTTAAAGTTGTCCCATAGACACTTCAGCGTTTTCTGCTACTTTATTCTGATAAGTTCATTCACTCTTGCTTTTATACCTTAGCCTCTTATGAAAGCAGCTTATACTTCTTGAGAAGTAGAATTTTCATCGAAAACATCTTTTAGTGCTGTATGAAGTTGTTCTTTATTTTTCTGATGTGTTTTGAAAGCTGTTTTAGTGGCAGCTACCTGAAATTGGATGTTTGTTGATGGCATCTTCTAAGGATTGACTCTTTCTTGTAATGTTAGGCATCAGCTCAGCTTTTCTAAATGTTTTTAAATTTCTCTTCCTGAAGGCCTTTTAAACCTAAGTAAAGAGTTGGGTGCCTCCAGCTCTTGCCTTTCTTTTTCAGTGAGGCTAAGCTTCCCAAGAATTTGGAATAAGGAATAAAAGGAGGCTGCTCTTTGTATTTTTAAGTAATTCTCCCCTGTAGAAGCAGGAGCTATTTTTCAGCAAAAGTCATAGGTTTCCTTGATCACCTTTGTGATCCTCATTTGCTTTATTCTGTGGTCTAAGGGTCCTAGCAGCACTGGTATTTCCTGGCACAGCATCTCCAGGGCTGATCCAGTGCAGAGCATTAGGACTATCTATGGGTCCACCATGGCTTCCGAGGCCACTGCTGACTTGACTCAGCTTTCCAGGACCACAGCAGACTGCAGAGAATAGTAGTGAGCATTCGTCCTAATACCAAACCCTTGACGGACAACTAGCATGGATGCCCAGCAGAAGTAAGATAGAGAGGTCACTTCCTCCCAACCTTCCTTTCATCATGAAATATGTAGATAATGATAACCTTATGTGATGCTGGGGACTATGAACTAAGGCTACTAGATGAGACAGATGATGTCTTGGAGCCAGACCTGACTATCTTAGAACTAAGGGCAACAGTGTTACCCCATAACCCATTCAGTGTCACCCCTTGCACACCTTGCTGGGGAGGATTTGAAAGACTCCCAACTAGCTAGCATTCCTCATTTGCTTTATTCTGTGGCTCTTGAGCCCTCATTCTGCCCACAGGAGTCATAGAAAACTACTCTCAGGCCTTCCTTAGTCTGCATCTAGCATGAGGATGGTTGCAAGAGGATTTGGGGTCTTTTCACTCATTTGATCAATAAAAACTAAGGAAGAAATAAGTGGGATTTTCACAGTTCACACATTCCAAGAATGGGCCACCAACTGTGAGCGAAGAACACACACTTTTCAGACTCTTTCTGTTTGGCGACATGGAAGTCTTCAGTCTTCAGATGGTTCAGAATGACCATCTTAGAGGATATTACAGTTCTCCCTGAAGTGGCAGGAGTGCTCAGCCACCTGAGCTCCTCTCCAACATGTAGGCATTTTGGACGTGGGGTGATAATCAACATTGATGGGACACTTCTACCATCCAGGTGCTAATTGCTTTTCATGGGTTTGCTTATAATGATGTTATGAGGTAGGGACTTCAGTTTCCAGCTCTGGTAGATGGATTAACAAAAGCTTTTAGAGGTTCTACAACCTGCATAAGGTTCACACAAACTAGGAGGCACTTGATCCCAATCCCAGTTTTTTTATAATATGAGACATGGCAGAACAAAAGTGAGGAAATATTCCAAGTGCCCAAGAAGGATGCTCTGGTTTAACATGGGATAGCTATTGGATATTGAAATGGAGAATAATGGAAAGGCAATTTAGGGTCATCATTTGTGGAAGATCTTGCATAACAGAGTGGGGGGGGGGGTCTATTTCATTTTTCAGGCCACAGTCTTGGGAATGGCTCCAAGAGCCTGAATATTTCTGAATATGTGTTTGTGATGGTGGGTGGTGGTGGAAGTGAGTTTAAGAACCAGTCAATTGGTTTCTAGGTTTTCTATCCCTACCCTACTTAAAGTAGAGCATTTCCACTTTATCTGTATTACATTTTGACATAACACTTATTTTTAAGAAAGGATTCTGTTGCTTAAATATAAATGTCTCACCAACCACTGTTTTAAACAATGAAAAGTCCCCGGAGATATCTGAGAGGGAAACATGAGATGAGGTGGACTGTGGTAAGATTAAGATATTGCTAGAAGGGTTGCCTGGGTGGCTCAGTGGGTTAAGCCTCTGCCTTTGGCTCAGGTTCTGATCTCAGGGTCCTGGAATCGAGCCCCACATCAGGCTCTCTGCTCAGTGGGGAGCCTGCTTCCCCCTCTCTCTGCCTGCCTCTCTGCCTACTTGTGATCTCTCTCTCTCTCTCTGTCAAATAAATAAATAAAATCTTTTTTTAAAAAAAGATTTTGCTAGAAGATGGATGGAGTAAAGAGAGGTGAAGGGTAAAGCACCCAGAAAGGGTGATTTTTATACTGATAAAACATTAGCTTTTATATTTCTGCTTTTTTTTTTTTTTTTTTTGGTTTGGTAAACAAAGACCTTAAACATGTTAAGGTATAGCTTCCAAAAAACAACTATAGTTTGTCCATTTGTCAATACAACATCAGTGTCTTCTTATAATTTTCTTTCTATAAATAAATGAGCCTCCTTTTTGGTGCTTTAGATGAGGCCCTGCCTGAAATGAAATTCTCTTTGAATGCAAAAGTTGGGTTATTTTAGTTTCTTTTATATGTTCCAGTTTTCTGATTTAGGTTAAGGTAAAAAGGAGAGTTTGTTTTCATTACAGGAATTCTATGACTCACCTGGGCTTTCAAAGCTAGAAGTTCCCAGGAGATAAGAATGAAACTTGCTGACCTCTCTCTTTCCAGAGGCTGTCTCTTCCACCCTGTCTCAGCTTTGCCTCCTATTTTACTCTGCAGCTTCCTCCCAGATGATGTCTCCACCAGGGATTCTGCGTAGGGCTGGCCCAGAGATTAGGTAGATTAGGTAAAGGATCTCTTCCTTTCTTCCTTACGAGGAAGAAAGAATCCTCCTGCATTCTGTGCTAGAGGTTAATCTGAGGTCAAATGAGCATTCTTTATTTCTGTGCTTGACCATAAGATGGCCGTAAACACACTAGGGAGATGGTATCTCCAAATGCCTATCACTCCTCCCACCTAAAGCTCTAGCACTTTCCATCATCTCTGGTTTGGTTGATGGTCTTATTTTCTGAGAGTCAACACAAAATGCCACCTGCATCACACAAAAAGTTTTTGTATCACAGAGATGTTGTCTATATAATCTGTTATTCCAAAGGATAGACTACCCTTCTGTATTTGCAATATAAAAAGCATCCTTCTCATTCTAACATTCATTCATGCAACAAATCTTTACTGCATACCTTCTAGGTGCCAGACACTGCTCTGGGTACTGGAGATATAGCATTAAGGAAAACAAAAATCCCTCCCCACTGGCCACTGATTTCCAGTAGAGAAAATTAGATAAAATAAATAAGTAAAATCATACTATGTTAGAAAATGATAACTTCTATGGTAAAAAGAAAAAAAATAGTGTAGGGAAATTGTTTCAGAATTAGGAGGGATTAGAGTGAAGCATGGTGGGCAGAGAAGGGTGTGGGAGCAAACCAGTTAGCATAGGCAGAGGAATAAGGACAAAAACCTGAAGGAGGAACTTGACTTCAGTGTTCAGGGGTTATCACACAGGCCAGGGAGGCTGATGTGCTGAGAACCAAGGGAAAGGGCAAATGAGGAGTCCAGGAGCACACACAAGGAAACAAATCTGGAAGAACCTAGGACTGCCATTCATTCCAATGGCTGGGAAGCCATTGGAGGGTAGTGACAAAAATAATGAGTTGGCATGAACTGATTCACTTTTGAATATGATGCCTGGAGCTGCTATGCTGAGAATAAGAGGAAGGGGAAAAGTAAGAAAGAGGAGGCCTATCCTGTGTTGATTATGATCATCCAAACAAAAGGACCACAGTAGTTGCAGGGGAGATGGTGAGATGTGAGTAGACACCGGTGAGAGAAGCAGCTCTGAGAGAAGACAAGGATGTCTACAGGCTTTTAGCTGGAACAACTGGGATGATTGGAATTGTCATTCATTGAAATAGGGGAAATACTAGGGGAATAGGCTAACGAAAAGAACAGAGCAACCCTGTAAAATACCTGTTGCTTGTTTTTCATATCACCATTTAAAGAGCTGAAAGTATTGGGACACCTGAGTTGCTCTGTTGATTGAGTGTCTGACTTTTGGTCATGATCTTAGGCTTGTGAGATCAAGCCCCACATCAAGTTTTACCCTCTGCTTGAGATTCTATTTCTCCCTCTCCCTTTCCCTCTGCTCTCCATCCCCTCAGATCACATGCACTCTCTCTCTTTCCAAGCAAATAAAATCTTTAAAAAGCTGAAGGTGTAAGTCGTATTTATGCAAGAAAACATAGATGTGGAATTTCTAAATACAGATTTTTAATCAACATTATAAAAACATTATATAGGCAGGTCATCAGATTATTTGGGGGGAATCTCTTAGTTACTATTATATTATATCCTACAACCTAAGTGCCCTGGCACCAAGTACTCAATGGATATTCTTGAATTCAGTCACATTTACTATTGTGGAAACTAACATAGGTAGATTTGCTCTTAAATCATTCTTACTTTTATGGGTATTTATAAACTGTGATATTGAGTTTGTGCCAGCCAAATACTTAGTTCCATCCAGATGATTATGTTTTATTCAACTAAAAAAACAACTGTAGACCCAGCCAAAAGAGACTAGTTGCCTCCCATCAAGCTAATCATTAAACACAGTAAAACTCTCCCCTCCTAACCAGCTGCATACTGTGAAAATAAACTGGTTATTGCAGCAAATAAGAAGGGTGGAGTTGTGTGCACTCTGAGAGAAGGGGAACTGGCTCCCTGTGTCCACATGGAGGTGGTTGGGCATCCCTTATCCCTTCCTGATAGTCTCTCCTTTATTTATTTATTTATTTGTTTATTGGTGACCTAAAACCAAAAAGATGTGTTCCTTTTCAAGATAACTTAAAAACAAAAAAACAAAAAATGGATTTATTTATTTACTTGAGAAGGGGAGAGAAAGACAGAGTAGGAGGAGGGGCAGAGTAACAAGCGGAGAGAGAATCCTCAAGCAGACTCCCCACTGAGTGTGGAGCCTGATGTAGGGCTTGATCTCATAACCCTGAGATCATAATCTGAGCTGAAACCAGGAGTCAAAGCTCAACTCACTGAGCCACCCAGGTGTCCCGCAAGATGACTTAAAAGGAAAAAAAAAAAACAAACCTGCCTATGAACATCTTCCACTTCCTTTTTTTTTTTTTTTTTTTACAAACAATGACAATAATAATATGTTTAATACAAAGAAAAGTTGTTATGCAGATGCTTCTGGCAGACCTTATTTTCTTTCTAGTAGCACATACCTGATACTGTCCCCCTATACTAAAAGATTACATTTTGGATCCCTTTCTCATATCTCTTTCTGCTACTTAAAAACAGGACCTCTCAATTTAATCCATATATCATCCACATAAAGAAAATGTGGTTTTTCCATTCTCTAAAGACCATAAAAGAATAATGATGACCAATATCTATAACACTTTGCCACAGCACTTTTGAGTACATTTTCAAGTGTAATTTTCTTACCACGATCTTGATTTTATAGATGAGGAAATAAAAAGCTTGGATTGAATTCTGAATGAAAGGTTGGGGAAATAGGGTGCCTGGATGGCTCAGTTGGTTAAATATCTGCCTTTGGCTCAGGTCATGATCCCTGGACCCTGGAATGGAGCTCCAAGTTGGGCCATCTGCTCAGTGGGAAGTCTGTTTCTCCCTCTGCCCTTCCCCCCACTCCTGCTCATGTCTGTATGCATTCACACTCTCTTTGTCTCTCTCAAATAAACAAATTTTTATAAAAAAAAGGTAAGGTTACAGAGAAATATCTTATGGTGTTATGCTTTATTCAGTTACTTGTCTGAGATGTAGATAATTTTATATTTTCATAGGTGACTTTTAAATAAGAAGAAAAAAGACTTCTTGCTTTATTGATAACTTTTTTGTGTGTATTTTTCCTGACCCTAGAAATTATGACTACTAGAAATCCTTTTAATCCTTGACTGTTTTGTTGTTTATTTTGTTGTTTTTGTTTCTTGTTTTCCTTTCTATTTATGAAATTGGAATAGAACAAAAAAGAGCATAGGTTTTGAAACCAGATGTTTGGATTCTGATACTTTCATCTAATTGTGTATTTGTGGGGAAAAGGTGGTAGAAAACAGACACACACACACACACACACACACACAGAGAGAGAGAGAGAGAAAATGAGAGAGTAACTGAGATACTTAAATTATCTGAATTCTGTACATCATGTTTTGCAGTTGTTAAAAATTGCAGGGGTGGGTGGGCTCCTGGGTGGCTCAGTCATTTGAACATCTGACTCTTGGTCTCAGGTCAAGTCTTGATTTCAATTTTGTGAAATCTGTGCTTGATGTGGAGTCCACTTAAAAATAAATAAATAGAGGTAGTAGAGGGAAGATGGCAGAAGACTAGGGCACCCGTGTTTCATCTGGTCCCTCGAATTCAGCTAGATATCTATCAAATCATTCTGAATACCTGTGAATTAAACCTGAGAGCTAAGAAAAGAATTGCTACAATTCTGCAAATAGAAGGGTGACCACTTTTTGTAAGTGGCACAAAAAGTTTTCAGGGAACAAAAGCCACATAGTGCAATCTGAAGTAGCTTAACTGAGCCCAGCCCTATGGCAAGAGATGGTACAACTCCACCCTGGCAAAGACACCTGAAATTCAGTGCAACAGACCCCTTCCCCAGAAGACCAGCAGGAACATGAGATGAATACCAAGTTTGTGGAGCATACAAAACTGAAAAATTCCTGTGCTTGGGGAAAATAGTATATAGAATTCAAGGTATTTTGTCCTGAGTCTGTAGTCTCAGTTTAAAATTTTCTTTTTCTTTTTTCCTTTTTTTCCCTTTCAATTGGTTTCTTATTTTATCAATTCATTTTTAAGTCTTTTTTTAATTTTTATTTTTGCACTTATATTTTATAGATATATTCATTTTCAACTTCCTATCACTCTATTCAATTTTATTTTTGTATATATATAAGTTTTTCTTTCTTTACAATTTTGGTATTTAGTGTCTTCTAACAAACAGACCATTATGATATACTATATGCTGGCTAACTGACCAAATAAGAAAAAAACAAAAACAAAAACAAAAAAATACACCTGGGACCAAGTGAATCATGCTGTTTGTCCACCTGCAATATTATTCTCTTTTCTATACTTTTTTCCTTTTTGGGGAGGGAGGCTGACCTCTTTGGAGTTGTCTAGTGTATTTCACTGCTATTGTGGTTGGTATTTTTGATTTTGTTCTCTTGTTCATCTATTCTCTTTGGACAAAATGACCAGAAGGAGAAATTCACAACAAAAGAAAGAATCAGAGGGAATACTCTCTACCATTGATCTAATCAATATGGGTATAAGTAAAATGTCAGACCTAGAATCATAATTATAAAGTTACTAGCTGGGCTTGGAAAAAAAGCATAAAAGACACTAGAGAATCTCTTAGTGCAGAAATAAAATCTAATCAGGCCAGAATTAAAAATGTGTAAGCTTAGATGCAGTCTTAAATGGATGCACTAACAGTTAGGGTAAATGACAAGAGAGAGTCAGTGATATAGAACAACAAAATGATGGAAAGAAAGGAAGCTGAGGAAAAGAGAGAAAAACAATTAATAGACCATGATGGGAGACTTTAAGAAATCAGTGATACCATAAAGTGAAACAATATTAGAATTATTGAGGTTCCAGAGGAAGAAGAAAGAGAGAGAAAGAGGGATGGGAGGTATATTTAGCAAATCATAGCTGAGAACTTGCCTAATCTGGGGAAGGAAACAGGCATTCCAGTCCAGGAGGCACAGAGAATCTCCCTCAAAAATCAATAAAAATGGATCAACACCCCGACATACAATAATTAAGCTTGTAAATTTCAGAGATAAAGAGAAAATCCTGAAAGCACCTCGGGACAAGAGGTCTTTAACATATAAAGGCAGGAATACTAGACTGGCAGCAAACCTATGCACAGAGACCCGGCAAGCCAGAAGGTACTGGCATGATATATTCAGGATACTAAATGAGAAGAGCATGCAACCAAGAATACTTTATCCAGCAAGGCTCTTACTCAGAATGGAAGGAGAGATAAAGAGCTTCCAGAATAAACAGAAACTAAAAGAATTTGTGACCACTAAACAGCCTTGCAAGAAATAAAGGGGATCCTGTAAATGGTGACAGAGCCCAAAAGTAACATAGACAAGAAAGAAACAGGGACTTTACAGGTAATGCAATCACACTAAATTCATATTTTTCAATTATTACTCTGAATATAAATGGGCTAAATATTCTAGTCAAAAGACGCAGGTTATCAGATTGGATAAAAAAGAAAGATCCATCCATATGCTGTCTATAAGAGACTCATTTTAGACACAAAGACACCTCCAGATTGAAAGTGAGGGGGTGGAGAACCATTTATCATACTAATGGACATTGGATAAAAAGAAAGATCCATCCATATGCTGTCTATAAGAGACTCATTTTAGGCACAAAGACACCTCCAGATTGAAAGTGAGGGGGTGGAGAACCATTTATCATACTAATGGACATCAGAAAGAAGCTGAGGTAGCAATCCTCATATCAGACAAATTAGTTTTTAAACCAAATACTATAGTAAGGGATGAAGAGGGATACCATATCATAACTAAAGGGTCTATCCATCAAGAATATCTAACAATGATAAGTATTTATGCTCCTAACTTGGGAACAGCCAATTATATAAACCAATTAATAACCAAATTAAAGGAACACGTTGATAATACAATAATAGCAGGGGACTTTAACATCCCACTCAACTCGATGGGCAGATCATCTAAGCAGAAGATCAACAAGAAAACAAGGGTTTTGAATGACACACTGAACCAGATGGACTTCACAAGTATATACAGAGTGTTCCACCCTAAAGCAAAAAATACACATTCTTCTCAAGTGCACATGGAACATTCTCCAGAATAGATCACATACTGAGTCACAAATCAGGTCTCAATTTGTACCAAAAGACTGGGATTATTCCCTGCATATTTTCAGACCACAGTGCTTTGAAACTTGAACTCAATCACAAGAAGAAATTTGGAAAGAGCTCAAATAGTTAGAGGTTAAAGACTATTGTACTCAAAAATAAATGGGTCAACCAGGAACTTAAAGAAGAATTAAAAAAAATATCAGGGAAACAAATGAAAATGAAAACACTACTGTTTAAAACCTTTGATACAGCAAAGGCAGTCCTAAGAGGGAAGTACATAGCAATACAAGCCTTTCTCAGAAAATTAGAAAAGTGCCAAATACATGTAAAGGAGCTGGAGAAAGAACAGCAAATAAAACCTAAACCCAGCAGGAGAAGAGAAATAATAAAGATTAGAGCAGAAATCAATGAAAGAGAAACCAAAAAGACAGTAGAACAGACCAATGAAACCTGAAGCTGGTTCTTTGAAAGAATTAATAAGATCCACAAATGCCTAGCTATACTTACCAAGAAGAAAAGAGAAAGGACCCAAATTAATAAAATCATGAATGAAACAGGAGAGATCATGACCAACACCAAGGAAATAGAGCTTTAAGAACATATTATGAGCAGCTATATGCCCACAAATGAGGCAATCTGGAAGAAATGGATGCATTCCCAGAAACTTATAAACTACCAAAACTGAAACAGGAATAAATAGAAAACCTGCACAGACCCATAACCAGCAAGGAAATTGAAGCTGTAATCAAAAATCTCCCAATAAACATGAGTCTGTAGCCAGATGGCTTCCCAGGGGAATTCTACCAAACACTAAAGGAAGAACTAATACCTGTTCTTCCAAAGCTGTTTTAAAAAACAGATGGATGAATGGAACAGAATAGAGAATCCAGAAATGGACCCTCAACTCTATGGTCAACTAATCTTCAACAAAGCAGGGAAGATTATCCAATGGAAAAAAGATAGTCACTTCAACAGATGGTATTGGGAAAATTGGACAGCCACATGTAAAAGAATTAAACTAGACCATTTTCTTATACTATACCCAAAGATAAACTCAAAATGGATGAAAGACCTAAATGTGAGACAGGAATCCATCAAAATCCTAGAGGAGAACAGAGGCAGCATCCTCTTTGGCCTTGGGTTTGGCAACTTCTTGCTGGACACATTTCCAAACACAAGGAAAACAAAAGTAAAAATGAACTTTTGGGACTTCATCAAGATAAAAAGCTTCTGCACAGCAAAGGAAACAGTCAACAAAATTAAGAGGCAACCTATGGAAAGGGAGAAGATACTTGCAAATGGCATATCAGATAAAGGGTTAGTATTCAAGATCTATAAAGAACTTAACAAATTCAACATCCAAAAACCAAATAATCCAGTCACGAAATAGGTGGAAGACATGAACAGACATTTCTCCAAAGAAGACATACAAATGGCCAACAGACACATAGAAAAATGCGCTACATCACTCGGCATCAGGGAAATACAAATCGAAACCACAATGAGATACCACCTCACACCAGTCAGAATGGCTAAAATTAACAAGTCAGTCAGAAAACAATTAATTTTGGCAAGGATGTGGAGAAAGGGGAACTCACTTATGCTGTTGGTGAGAATGCAAGCTGGTATAGCCACCATGGAAAGCAGTATGTAGCTTCCACAAGAAGTTAAAAATAGAGCTAATTGACACCCCAGCAATTGCACTACTAGGTACTTACCCTAAAGTTATAAATATATTGATCGGAAGGGGCACCTACACCCCAGTGTTTATAGAAGCAGTATCCACAATAGCCAAACTGTGGAATGAGCTGAGATGTCCATCAACAGATGAATGGATAAAGAAGATGTGATGTTATAATCTCTCTGATATGAGGAATTTGAGAGGCAGGGTGGGGGATTTGGGACGTAGGGAAGGAAAAAATGAAACAAGATGGGATTGGGAGGGAGACAAACCATGAGAGACTCTTAATCTCATAAAACAGACTGAGGGTTGCTGGGGGCTGGAGTTGGTAGGGATAGGTGGTTGGGTTATGGACGTTGGGGAGGGTATGTGCTATGGTGAGTGATGTGAAATGTGTAAGCCTGAGAATTCACAGACCTGTACCCCTGGGGAAAATAATACATTATATGTTAATAAAAATAATTTAATTTTTTTTAAATTCTAGAAAAAAAAGTGTGTGTGTGTGTGTGTGTACACATACATACATACACACAGTGGACTATTACTCAGCCATCAGAAAGGATGAAATCTTACCATTTACATCGATGTGGATGGAACTGGGTATTATGTTGAGTGAAATAAGTCAATCAGAGAAAGACAATTATCATATAGTTTCTCTCATATATGAAATATAAGAAGCAGCATAGAGGATCATGGGGAAGGGAGGGAATACTGAATGGGAAGTCATCAGGAGGGAGAAAAACCATGAGAGACTCTTAACTATAGGAAACAAAGTGAGGATTGCTGGAGGGGAGGTGGGTGGGTAGATGGGGTAATTGAATGATGGACATTAAGGAGGGCATGTGATGTGATGAGCACTGGGTGTTAGATGCAACTGATGAATTATTGAACTCTACATCTGAAACTAATGATGTACTATATATTGGCTAAGTGAAGTTTAAAAAACAACAATCAATAGCTAAGTTAGCTCATGATACACAATAAGTCAGCCTCTTTATCCTCTTTCTGAGCTTTGAATGTTAGAGGCACTCAGATTAGTTCTGGACCCTGTCTCTTTTATCTCTATATGTTCTCTCTAGGTGACCACATCCATTTCTGTGGCCTTAAATACCATCCATCTACCTATCTGCTTTCACCTCTCAAATTTATATCTTTGGTCCTCTCCACTTAGATGTCTCACAGTCATCTCAAACTTAACCTGTCTAAACATAAAGTTTTGGCCTTTCCTTTATCCTATAAACCTGTCCTTCCTCCAGTCTTGTCCAATTTTAGTAACACTGTCATATACTGGGGCGCCTGGGTGACTCAGTGGGTTAAAGCCTCTGCCTTCGGCTCAGGTCATGATCCCAGGGTCCTGGAATCAAGCCCCGCATCGGGCTCTCTGCTCGGCCGGGAGCCTGCTTCCTCCTCTCTCTCTGCCTGCCTCTCTGCCAACTTGTGATCTCTGTCTGTCAAATAAATAAATAAAATCTTAAAAAAAAAAAAAAAAACTGTCATATACTCAGTTAAGACAGAAACCTAGTAGTAGTCTATGATTTGCCTTCTCTATCCCTCTTGAAATACAGCCCACTACCAAAGTCTGCATCTTTCTTATCCATTATATATCTTAAACCTGCTTTTTCTCTTCATCCCCACCACCCTCCTCACTGTAGCCAAGTCTGAGTCACCACTAGTCCCCTCCTGGACAGCTGCCTGTTGTCTCTTCCTCCACTCTATCACTCAAATCCTTTCTCCATGCAGCAGCCATTGAGATCTTCAGAAGATGTAAATCAGATACCATGCTCTTACTTAACATCCTTAAGTCGAGCCTTGTTACCAATGAAGCATAAAAACTCTGTAACCTTTATAATCTCCTCATGAGATATTCCTCATGATTATGTCCTTGTCACTCACTACCCTCTGCTCTCATTGACTGTGTTGGGGGATTCCAAGACCCCTCTCAATTTCAGTGTTCACTAGAGGGAACTCCCAGAACTAGAGGGACTCCCAGAACTCTGAAGACCTGTTGTACTCATGGTGATGGTTTACTGCAGCAAAAAGATAGAGATTAAATTACCAAAGGAAAAAAGCCTCAAGTCAGAGTCTGGGAGAAGCCAGCCCTGAACTTCCCATTTGTTCTCCCCCATTGGAGTCATGTGAATAGCACTTAATTCTCCTACCATGGTGTGTGTGTGTGTGTGTGTGTGTGTGTGTGTGTGTGTGTGTGACAACATATGGAGTATTGCCAACTGAGCATGTTCATTTTAGCCTTGATGCTGGAAACTAGTCACTTAGGCATGGAGCACCCATGTGACGGACCTTAGTTAATTAACATCTAGCTTGTTCAGAGGCCCAACTGATAACAGATAACCCAGAGCCCCAGTTATAAATCAGATTAACATAACTATCACAGACTTAGGAAAGCAAATCAGGATTTAGAGGAAATGACCGAAGACCAGACTTTTCTACATGGATGATCTGGAAATTCCTAGAACAGGCCATGTCCTTTTCTTCTCTGGGTTTTTGTACCTGGTGTATCTTTATCCTTAAGGTTTTACATTAGGTATCACTCTTCAAAGAGGTTTTTTCTGACCACCAGACCTAAGTCAGTCATCTCCTTTATTATTCTTTACCTCAGAACCCTCATGAGATCTTTAGTAATACTTATTTCTAAATGATGATTTTGTTTGCATGTGTTTATTTACTTGCTTATTGTCCATCTCCCCAGCTAGATTTGAAGACCCACAAAGAAATCTCTTTCCATGTTTGCCCTATGTGAAGCACCTGGTCTGAGCTGTGGTTGTCGCTCAGACATTTTGTGAATCATGGGAGTTGTTCTTTTTGTATGTGTATTTGTCTCCTTGATTTTTATTTGTAATTTTAATGAATATTTTATAAATCATTCTAATCTGTCAGTCAGATGTGAGAATATTCTAGCCAGCCTATGTGTAACCTCTTGAACTCATTAGACTAATCTGGCTGGTCAGGCAATTTCTATTTTCTATTCTATTTCTATTTCAATTTCTATTTTCTCAGGTGTGTCTTTGTGAAGCTGCCCACTCTGTGAAAGAGGGAGAGAGGTAGGCCCTGAGGGAAAGCTACCTGTTTCTTCATAATTTTTTTTACCAGAACAACAGCACAGCTCAAGATCCACTGCAGCCATTGATTATGTCTCCCTTTGCTTTTGTGAATTGCATGTGTACAACATTTACATTTTAACTGAATCATTGCTGGTCAGAAACTTTGAAATAAGTATCATAGCTCAGTTAGATTTTAAATCATATATAAGATTGTGTTCTTAATTTAAAATACTGAACTAATAATGCTTATGGAAATTACTGAATAAAAACATACCTTTTTCAGTTCAAAGAAACCTGACACAGAGAGAAAAAAGATAAATACGTTCAAAAGATTCTGTTTCACAGTATTGTAATTTTAGAAATGTCACTATAATAAATAGTAACTTCTCTCAATTTTGAAGTTTAAAAAAAATCTAATTGCCTGTGGCAATTTTCACAAAATTTATTCTTTCATAGTAATGAAATTATGTGACATGTATTTCATTCAGATTTTGTACAAGAATTTGAGGTAATACAGTACTTTTTTAAAAACAGAGTCTATGTATTTGAGAGAGCACAGAGGAAGAAGGAGAAGCAGACTCCTCACTGAGCAGAGAGCCTGATGTGGGGACTCAGTCCCAGGATGCTGAGATCATGACCTGAGCCAAAGGCAGGTGCTTAAATGACTGAGACACTTTATTTTATTTTATTTTATTTTTATTTATTTTCAGCATAACAGTATTCATTATTTTTGCACCACAGCCAGTGCTCCATGCAATCCGTGCCCTCTATAATACCCACCACCTGGTACCCCGACCTCCCACCCCCTGCCCCTTCAAAACCCTTAGATTGTTTTTCGGAGTCCATAGTCTCTCATGGTTCACCTCCCCTCCCAATTTCCCCTAACTCCCTTCTCCTCTCTAACTGACTGAGACACTTTTAAATAAAGCACAGTTGTAAAAATCTTCCTTGATTCCATGATTTCACATTTTCCACTTTAAGGGATTTCAAATCTCCTAGCTTGTCACTCAGGGTCTTGGAGAATTAGAAAGCAGTCAATACACATAGCCTCCTTTTCTAATCACAGAGATCTATTCCATACCAGCCTTACCATAACACCTGCTGTTCCCTGTCCTCGAATGTTTTGTAGTTGAGGCGAAGACCCCATTGGTTGAGAATATTGACTTACACTTCTGAACTGACTTGAATATGCCTGCATGCTAATTAGCATCATAAAAAAAAGCACCAGATGAGCGTGGTAAGGAGAGCTGGAGCGTGGAGCATGGGGAGGAGAGTTGGACTTTGGTCTTAGTCCTCCCACTCTTAAGCTGAATCACTTGACTCACTGAGCCTCATTCATAAGATAAGGAGATTGAACAAGATAATCTCTAAAGTGCTTACGGCTCTGAAGCCTGGATTCTATCTCCCTTGTGTTGATGGCCTAGAAGACTTCATTAGTTATCAAGAGATTAGACTGTGCTCAACCAGCCAGGGGGCAGTTCTGTCTGCAGAAAAGTGAGGACCAATGAAGTGCTTTTATGGGTGGTTACTGTTTTTGGTGATAAATCAATTTAAGCTTCTCTTGACTCTAATGTTGCTTTCGAGGCTAATTACTAGGACAAGGATCTCTGTTGTTGCTGGAATATGATTTTGGAATAAATGCATTGTAACAGAAAGTTTGGGGAGATTTTGAGAACTGCCATTCACTGTACGATATATAAACTTGGCATGTAACTTGACAGGCTTCCTGTGAAGATAGATTTAATGGGCAAGATGCTGGGCTATTGCTCTTACCTACAGCCCTCTTTCTTTCAGATTCCCCACTCTGACTGCCATCTTTCTAGTTCAGATCCTCATTATCCCTCACCTAGACAATATTAATAACCTGTGAACTCATCTGTGCACCTCTTCTCCCTACATAAGGCAGTTCTGTATAGAGCTGTCAGATTAATCTTCCTAAAACAGGTATGTCTGCAGAAATAAGTTCTAAGTCTTCAGTTTGCTCCTCAAATGCATAAACACTGTAGCTCCAACCTGTCTTTCCAGGCATATGTCCTACTAGTTGTCCACATTTACCCTTTGTTCAGGCAAAATTGGATCACTGCCTGGCCCTAATTATGCCAAGCTTCATTTACCTGTGCACCTTCATGTTCTCCACTAGTTTTTAAAGTCCTCCAAGTCCTTAATTGTGACTGCTCCCATGAAGTCACAATGGATACTTTTTTTCCTTTAGATTCATCTATTATTCTGGATGTTTTTCCACCTTCTATTAGTTTGTACCTAAGATAATAAGATTGTGGAATTTCAGAGATGAATAAAACCTTATAGATCATTTTCATCTGAAAGATATTTTATGCATCCTACAGAATTCTAAATAAGGATGGACTTTGATTTTTTCATCACTTTCATTGATTTTTTTTCACTAGAGAGGTATCACTCACATTCCTGAGCTCTTACCATAGTGTTTTGCACAAAAGAGATGCACAATTCATATTTGTTGGATAAACTGGTTGCAATCGTCTCAACATAGAAAACTAAGTATAGATGTAGAAAATCACCAAACACACATTTGTTTTATTTTAATTAGTACTGTTATAAGTCACTACCATGTTGAACACTATAGCCTGTAGATCCTTTCATGCTCTCATTAATTCATTCATCCAGCATTTATTGAACAGCTACTCTGTGTTAGACACTGTGTTGAATTCTTATTAGCCTATTTACAGACGAGCATGAAAACTTGCTATGGGACTTGTGATTGGGCCAAAGAGAAAAAGAGCCCCAGAATCTATAATAAGAAAAATTCCATCACAGCTGAAATATACAAAACTGAGTGTGGTAGACTGTTAGTGCTAATGACTCCACTTTTCTTTCCTCTGTGTATCCAGTTTCTTTGTCAATATAACCTTGCAGTTTCTCACTTCAAAAGGTGGAGTACCTGTCACCACCTCTTGATTATAAATTTAGCCATGAGGATTTGCCTTGGTCAGGATAATGTTAATGGTTGTGCCCCAGTCAGAAACTTGAAAATATACATGCCTGTCTTTTTTTCCTCTTCTCTTACTTCATTGCCGTGATCATAAGAACACATCCAAATAAAGCCTCTTGGAGGTTAAGATAGGGCCAGGTCCCCCATATGGTTTGAATGTGGCTGTCCTTTAGTCAGTTAACACCTAAACATGTAAACAAGCCCAGCTCTCCTCAGCTAAGCCCCAGACCAACCAGTCTCTGCACACCCATGGGCTAAATGAAGAGTTAATCAGCTCCACTGAGGTTCAGTGGTTGTTTGTTATACAGTATTGTTGTGCTAATAGAGGGCTGATAAAATGAGAGTTAGACAGTCCTCAGACTCATACATTCCTTAACAAGAAAGTGACAAGCACTGTAAGTTGTAGTGGAGTTTTTGGGTTTTTGTTTATGTCTTTGTTTATTTGTTTGCTTATGCATCTAAGGGCAGCTGGATCCAGTATTCATTGAATAATCAAAGGTATTCTGGAAAGCTAATTTAGCTACAAAATTATTGTTTTTAATTGAGCTAAATGAATTAGAAAAATAATGGAATCTTTATTTAGAATCATAAAAGATAATATTGAACTACCTCATTTCCCTCAAACTCATTAGCATAGACATTTCTTATACAGTAGCAGCAAATTAACATGGGCTATTTCTTTATTCCAGCAACTACCAACATGTTAACATATCTTGAATTATGGGTGGTTTAATAAAATTTGAAGCAATGGCACACTGCTCTTGGAGAGGCAAATCTAGCAGGGGCACCGTAAAGATTTGGGCAGTTTTGATTAGTTAAGATAGTTTATTTTTTCTCATAATTGCGCCTGTTGCTTATTCACTGATAATGAAAGACCCGCGGATCCCCTTACCCAAGAATCCAACACTGCCACTGGATGCAATCAGCAAGAGGTTCTTTATTGTTACGAAGGCGCCTGCGCGCCTGCGGGTGGTCAGCAGTTCTTGCTAGCTGAGCACACCCGGCCGGGGTGGTGCCGGGTTTTTATAGACAGGTACAAACAAGTTTTGGGTGGGGCGCAACTGATTGGTTGACAGTTAGAACTTTTGAAAAAGGCATACGTGGAGTTTGCTGATTGGCTTTGGGGACCCGCGCGCGGGAAGAGAGAGGCGGGAAGGGGGAACAAGCTGATTGGTTCTGAGGGCCCGCGCGCGGGAGGAGAGAGGCAGGGAGGGGGAACAAGAAGGGGGAAGGTAGGAATGCCATCATGGCGTCTTCTATTATTTCTATAAGCCAAGCGGTTACAGAAGGGCAAAAGAGCGATTAATAAGCAATTAATAACCTAATTTACGCCTAAAAGCCAGCGGTTCACAGAAAAGCAAACAAGCGGTTAGTTATCCTATCTATCTTCTAGGGGAGGGGTCTTTCAATACTATCTTTAATGAAAGATCAGTTTATGTTGTCTCTTGCTTTATTTTTTATTTAGTAACAACTGTCTCTGAAGTATCTGAAGTCTTCTGTTTACTGGAAGGGTTTTTGTTTCAAATGCACTGAGCCTTTAGGAGTGTAAATCTCAATCTCAAGTACAACTCTCCTGCTCTTCCTTATAGTGGGGATCTTAGGATCATTAAAAATTCTTTATGTTTGGGCGCCTGGGTGGCTCAGTGGGTTAAGCCGCTGCCTTCAGCTCAGGTCATGATCTCAGGGTCCTGGGATCGAGTCCCGCATCGGGCTCTCTGCTCAGCAGAGAGCCTGCTTCCTCCTCTCTCTCTCTCTGCCTGCCTCTCTGCCTACTTGTGATCTCTCTCTATCAAATAAATAAATAAAATCTTTTAAAAAAATTATTTATGTTCGTATAATTCTTATACACACTATGATCGGTACATTGCAACTTAAAAAGTAGTAGCATTATTAGAACAACAGAAAATAACAAATGTTATCAAGGATGTGCAGAAATGTGGACTGTTGGTGGGAATATAAAATAGTGCAGCCATTACGGAAAACAGTATGGCTGATGGATCCTCAGGAAGTTAACATCAAACTACTATATGATCTAGCAATTCCATCTCTGAGTATATACCCCAAAGAATTGAAAGGAAGGACTCAAACAGATATTTGTACACCAGTGTTTGTGGAAGTATTATTCATAACTGTATTATGTACATTCTTTTGATGGAAACAACCCAAATTCCATTGGCAAATGAATGGATAAACAAACTGTGGAATATGCATATGATGGAATATTATTCAGCCTTAAAAAGTTATGAAATACTGACAGACTACAAAATGAGTGAACCTTGAATCTGAAAAGTGAAATAACCCAGAAACAAAAGGACAAATATTCTGTAATTCCACTTATATAAGGTACATAGAATAATCAAATTCATAGAAACAAAAAATAGGCTATTGATTACCAGCATCTGGGAGAAGTGCTGAATTGCGAGTTGTTGTTTAATGGGTATAGAGTTTGGGATGACAATAAAGTTCTGGAGATGAATGGTTGTGATGGTTTCACAACATGGTGAATGTGCCTGAGGCCACTGAATATACCATTTTATGATATAATTTTAACATATAATTTTAACATAACATATACAAAATGGTAGATTGTATGTCAGATATATTTTACCATAATGAAAATATTAAGTAGAAATAACTATTAATTAGGAAGTTCATCCGATAAGTTGCATGGTTGGTCAGACGTCTGGGCTGCCCACCTCTTCAGAAAGAACTAGCGTGGTGTTGTATCATACCAATAAGGTCAAAGGCTATTCAGTCAGATGAATGAGTCCTAAAGCACATCTCTTATGGCTATGGGGCAAGTTAATTAAATTTTTCTTACCCTTAATTTTCTCTTCTGTGAATGACTCTGATGGTATCTACCTAGAAAGGTTGTCTCAGAGAATTAAACATTTTAAAGTTAAGAAGTTATTCTTCGTTGTGCAGAAACTTTTGGTTTTGATGAAGTCCCAAAAGTTTATTTTCGCTTTTGTTTCCTTTGCCTTTGGAGACATGTCTTGAAAGAAGTTGCTGTGGCTGATATCGAAGAGATTACTGCCTATGTTCTCCTCTAGGATCAAAAGTTTCTGCACAGCAAAGGAAACAGTCAAAAAAACAAAGAGGCAACCCACGGAATGGGAGAAGATATTTGCAAATGACAGCACAGACAAAAGATTGGTATCTAGGATCTATAATGAACTCCTCAAACTCAACACACACAAAACAGGCAATCATATAAAAAAAAAAAATGGGCAGAAGATATGAACAGAGACTTCTCCAATGAAGACATACAAATGGCTGTCAGACACATGAAAAAATGTTCATCATCACTAGCCCTCAGGGAGATTCAAATTAAAACCACATTGAGATATCACCTTACACCAGTTAGAATGGCCAAAATTAACAAGACAGGAAACAACTTGTGTTGGAGGGGATGTGGAGAAAGGGGAACCCTCTTACACTTTTGGTGGGAATGCAGGTTGGTGCAGCCTCTTTGGAGAACAGTGTGGAGATTCCTCAAGAAATTAAAAATAGAACTTCCCTATAACCCTGCCATTGCACTCCTGGGTATTTACCCCAAAGATACAGATGTCATGAAAAGAAGGGCCATCTGTACCCCAATGTTTATAGCAGCAATGGCCACAGTTGCCAGACTGTGGAAAGAACCAAGATGCCCTTCAACGGACAAATGGATAAGGAAAATGTGGTCCATATACACTATGGAGTATTATGCCTCCATCAGAAAGGATGAATACCCAACTTTTGTAGCAACATGGACGGGACTGGAAGAGATGATGCTGAGTGAAATAAGTCAAGCAGAGAGAGTCAATTATCATATGGTTTCACTTATTTGTGGAGCATAACAAATATCATGGAGGACATGGGGAGTTAGAGAGGAGAAGGGAGTTGGGGGAAATTGGAAGGGGAGGTGAATCATGTGAGACTATGGACTCTGAAAAACAATCTGAGGGGTATGAAGTGGCGGGGGGTTGGGAGGTTGGGGTACCAGGTGGTGGCTATTATTGAGGGCACGGATTGCATGGAGCACTGGGTGGGGTGAAAAAATAATGAATACTGTTATGCTGAAAATAAATAAATTTAATTAAAAAAAAAGTTATTCTTCACTGACACTTTGAATTTTTCTTCATTTGGTTTGCTGTACACTGCTTACGTCAACAACATCTTAAGTTGTAGGTTTCCTTAGAGATCAAGGATGTCTCAAGGTCCACTTAAGTTTTGAAAGAGTATAATGGCATTTTGAATCTAGTTACTTCCTATTTGCAACTTTAGGCTTTTGAGGAGGTAATGTACAATAATTAGATTTTACAGACATAATAGTTTCTATTCATCAGGACCATTAGCTCATCAGAGAAAAGTTCCGTGTAAATAAAAGGAAGCTTTACAGATGTCATCCATGACAAAGATTGTAGTTCTCTTTATGAGTAAGGACAATGTGAAGCTATTTGCTTAAATCACCGGTGATGGAAGACATGCCATTTGTGTTTGTAGCCCTAGCATTTGGCACAAAGTAAGTGTTTGATAAATGTTTTGAATGAAAAGGAAAAAAACCCTAACTTCTGACTGACTAGAGAAAGATATTTGTAGGTTAAAAACTATATACAATAGTGTAAGAAGATTGAATAGTTAAAAGAATTGTTAGAGCAGCTTATCTGTTGCTATTGCAGACTGCTGAAGTCCTATCATATTAAAATAATGAGGATTTTTTTTCTTGTTTAAAAGCAAAAAATGGTATTATATGGTTATGAGAGATCAAACATGTTCCTGAAACAACCCAAAAGTAACTGCTGTGATTCCAGTTTGTTGGATAGGTTGACTATTCTAAATTTTAGTCATTCCCTTTGCTAAGGTACAGCTAAATGTAGAAATGACTAATGGGGGCTTTAATACCCCCTGTGTTACATTTTGGAAAATAACAATGTGAGAGGAAAAAAAAAAGGATTGTTTTCATCACAAAGCAAGGTTGTATATGTAGGTATGTTGGGGGAGACAAACTTAATAAAAAGCGTTTAAGTATCTTTGCCAAGAATTTTTTTAATCAAAGCTTTTATGTTTATGAGTTTCCTGATGGAAGCAATGAGCACAGTCTTTGCTCAATTTGTTTCAAAGCAATATTGAGGAAAATTGAACAAAATATGCAATAAGAAAAAATTCTGTGCCAGTCCCCAGGATATGAGCATACTGACAGTGTAATAGATGTTTTCCATTTCCCTGTGTCTAGAGTTCTAGGTGGTTGCAGACCATATTTTACCCTTGGTCCACTCCCACCATTTGCACTGACATTAATGGGAGGCTCATTGCAGAAATAAGGCAGTCTGTAGTCCTGTATTTATATATAGAATGAGATCATTCTATCTGGTATAAGAGTTCCATTGCCCCTCATTACACACTCAAGATGGACAAAAAATGCTAATAACAATTATATGAGTGATTCAGAGAAGAATTAAGCCTCAGGAAAGTGTAACATTGGAAACGTTTACTTAAGGCAGGGATGTTTTCACTAAAACAGCAATGAACATCCCAAAAGAGTGGCATTGTTTTTGATCACATCTATCACCTCCACCTCCCCAACCTGGTCTTCTCATAGGCACAGAAATTCTTCAGAGTTACCGGTGAAAATTGTGGGGGAAATGACAGTATTTCTTTTGCCAAGGTCTCCATTGCAAAATCAAGTCAGTAACGTCTAACATGAGGGGCTTGAAATAATTCATTTAAATCATAAAGTTATTGAGGCCAATGAGCAATATGTATTCACCTCAATTCCCAAGCGTAGTAACATTGTTGTACCTCTGTTCTGGGGTTATTAAAATCCCAGAGCATCCCCAGAAGACTCCGTCATATTTCTCCTAGCTTGAGGAAGGTATCTGTTTCTGATCTGTAAGATGTGCTTCCAATATTTTGTGCTCATTATCTCCTCCCATTATCTAAAGTTTACATAACCATTAACCCACCATTCTAGCTAGTATTAGAAACTCCTTTGTATTCACACAAGATCATAATTCCTTAATTCCTTAAATAGTAATCCCAATGGGAGTTTTGCTGAATGGCATACACTTTTTTTTTTTTTTAATGTAGTAGAATTCACATTTAAGTGTAGTGAGACTTAAAATTTGAGTGGCCAGTATTCAGTAGAGGTTAAGTTTAGTTGGGCAAACAGGAGTTGACCTTAGGATGTTAACATTGCCTTTTATTTCACTGAGAAAATAGAAACAATTGAAGGAGCACTCCCACAAACTCACCACTGATATGGCAGCTAACCCTCTACATGCATCTGAATCCATATGCCTGCCCCTTGGCTTCCTCCTCTCATAAGCACTACCTTTTCTCCTCTGTGTTGGATCCTGTTATGAACTGACTTGTGTCCCTCCAAAATTCACATGTTGAAATGCTATCCCTAGTGCTCAGAAGGTGCCCTTATTTGGAGACAGGGTTGTTGCAGATCAGTTATGATGAGGTCATGCTGGATAGGGTGGGCCCCTAATCTAATGTGACTAGTATCCTTATGAAAAGGGAAGATCTGGACACAAAAAATACTGTGAAGATTGGATTTACGCAGCCATAAGCCAAGGAACTAGCAGAAGCTGGAAGAGAGGCTGGGAACAGATCCTTCCCTAGCATGCTGTGGGAGCATGGCCTTGCCAACACCTGAGCCTTGGACCTCCAGCCTCCAGAACTGTGAAACGATAAATTTCTCTTGTTTAAGCCACTCAGTTTGTGGTACTTTGGGGCAGCCACCCAGAGGCTGATACAGATCTTGCCCCTTTCCCCACCAAGCTGTTGTCATGGCCAGCATTAGTAAGTTCTCCCCTCCACTTGGACCATCTTCATTGGTAGACAAACACACACACACACACACACACACACACACACACACACACACTGTACTCCAGCTAGGGCACATGACCTCCAGCTGTTTCTTAACTCCCTCTTACTGAAAATCATTGAAAAAAAAAAAATGTTTTCACTCCCTTGGTCTACCTCTTCTCCATTTTCTTCGAAACTAGCTCCATTCAGGCTTTTATCAGAACTGCTCTTGACTGCTGCATTGTCAGATCCAGTGTAAGCATCTCAGTGCATACTCTGCTTAACCAACAGCAGCATTCGCTAAGACTCTAGGACACCATTCTCGCCTTGTTTTTCTCCTAACTCACTGGCCACTCTCTCTAAGTCCCCTTACTACTTCATCCCACTTTTCTGCCCATAATCATTTGTGTTTCAATGATCTCTCAATAAAGCTGTTTTAAAAATACAGCAACAGCAGAGTGCTTCCCATCTCGGTCCCCAGACTTATTAAGATTCTCTGAATCTACATTCATTTTTAGATGATCTTATCCAGTCTCCCTGCCTTTAAATAAAATATCAGGATGCTGAGGCTGCCAAGTTTGTCTTCAGCTTGGACCTCACCCCTGAACTCAGTAATTGTGGATCCAACTACTACTGGGCATCTCTAATAAGAATCTCAAGGTAAATCTGTCTTCCCCCAACATCTTCTTTCCCAGTCTTGTAATTGGTAATTCCATTCTTTCTGGTGTGTAAACGAAACATTTTGGAAACCCTTTAACACCTGTTTTTCTTCTGTCTACATCTATTATTCTGGAAGATCCTGTTGGCTCTACCTTTGGAACATCCAGAATCCAACCACTTTTCCCCACTTCCACTGCCTGTGCAAGCCACCATCATCTCATCTTGTTTATCATAAAGCCTCCTAATTGAAGATGAACTGTGTTAATAATTGCCCTGTAGTCTACTCTCCATTTAGCTGCCTGGGTGATCCTTTTAAAATAGTATAAACCATGTCACTGTCTTCAGAGGTTTCCATCTCAACACTATCCAAAGTCATTATCATGACTGAGGGGCTCCATAAGATTTGTTCCTCACTCACTCTGGCCTTGGTTTTGTATGATTTGGTTTGGTTTCCAAGCATGCCACATGTGATCCTGCTTCTGGGCCTTTGCATCTGCAGCTTTCTCTGCCTTTGATGTCTTCCTGCTACGTTGTTGCTGCTCTCTTCTTTACTCTCTTTAAGTGCTCAGATGTCATCTAACTGGAGAGCCCTCTATCCCTCTTACCTAATTTTATTTTTAAAGAAAACAAAAAGCTTCAAAAAGTAAGGGACTTCCATTTTGTGTCATAGGCCATTAAAACAGGTCCTGCCACACAAATATATATTGAATGCATTACTGAATGATCCAAGGTTAGCCTGGTAAGGTTACACTTCCCAGTAGAGCCTGGTGTTTCTGTAGCTATGATACATCCTCCAAGGATCCCGCCACATATCCCTGTGTGGATTCTTATGATAATGCCCTCTGAGGAATGTTTCTTTATTTTCATGGTGTCTAGGTGAGTGCCCCTCACATGGTAAATGATTTTGAATGACTTAGTGTGTAGTTGGTTTTTAGGCCTTAGATTTTTAATCTTGAGCTCTAATCATGAGCGAAATTGATCCTGCAATAACCTTGTTCCATTGAAGATTTGTTTTGAAGAGATTTACATTGCCCATCTTCCTCAACATGGTAGCTAAATCATGTTTTAGAAGATCCAGGGGACACGGTGAAACCTCAGTTAATAAGCTAAAAGAATAAAAAGAATAGTCCACTTTTAAGGAGTAGCATGGACATTGTTCCTCTTTGTATATAGGTTTGCAGAAGATAATTATGAACTTGTTTTTTTTTTTTTCATGTGTATTAATGGGACATCATCTTTATGTCTGGCAGGAGCCTCTCATTACAGGATAACTAGATTTTCACTGGGTCTTGGTCCACAACACTTTGCACATTACATTAGCATTTCTTGAGCTTTTCCAGGGAAATGCTTCTGGTATCAGAGGATAGCAACTTACACTCCCAAAAGTCTGGCTGCATAAACCAAAGGAGTCAAATTCAAAAGTGGTTCATGTTTTATTATAAAAACAATGTGGAATTTTCCATTCTATTCTATAATAAGCCCATGGAGTTTTTATGTTTTGACATAGAATATTATGAGATATTTTAAGTTCAATTATTTACATTTTTTCCTGAATCCTCAAAAGTAAATTAAAGATGAACCATGTTTATCCTATGGCTTTGAGTAGCCCCTGGTACCTGGCATCATTTTATACCTCTGATCTGGGACTGACTATGTGATCTCTAGAGAACAGCAGAATTGACCATCCTTGTTAGACATGGCCCTGACAGCTATTGAATCAATCCAGCTGCCTAGGAAGGCTGTTCTCTGATTGTAGGGCTGTTTTTGGCAGCTGATAACTTCCTGTCTGATCCAGTCTTCATCTCTAATGGATGGTGCATCACGGTGTAATGGGTCCTGTTTTATCCATCCTGTTCTGTTAGGCCAAGATCAATAATGCAGCTAACATTCCAAAGGCTCATATTATACCCAAATTTCACTCTTGTGTCACCTCCTTAGCATAAAACTTAGTTTAATAATATTGATTACCTTACTAAGATTTTAACTACCTGAATTTCTAGAGCACTATAACATACTTTCAGCTTTCATACATTGAAGGGTTTACCCAGGTCTGTACTCCAGGGAATGAGGCCTTAGAGGACACCTGAATGAGCTTACAAGTAAAGGGTCAAAGCATGGAGGAATAAGCAGGATGGGCTAAGGAATGGAGATCCCCATGTAAGGAGCCATAGGAGGTCAAAGAAGAAAGGTAAGAGGGGTCAGATTATGGAGGAGTGCTACATCTCACCTTCTCACATGGCCTTTAATGCCAGCGTGATGAGCTTGGAATTTCTTAAGTAAAAGCAAGGAGCCTTTGGAAGCTTTTGATCCAGAAAGTAACATGATTAATGCAGTGCTTTATGAAATGTAACATGGTAATCCTATCAGGGATGCTGTGGAGTGGAACAGGTGAAGCAGGTCTGGGCATGGGGCAAGGAGGCATTGCAGGGTAGCAGAAAGTGTGGATTTTGGAGCTACTTTCTGGCTATGAGGCCTCATGTATAAAGTTAGGACATGACCCACCTCACAAGGTCTTACTGATGGCTAATGAGACAAGAGATAACAGTGGTGAGCTGAGTGTCATGCCAGTCCCTTGAAGTACTAGAGGCGGAATGGCATAGCGTGGGCTCTGAAGCCTACTGCCTGGGTTTAGATTTTGGCTTAGCTACTCTGTGCTGGATGGAGCTTACTACACAATCCTTGACTTCTCTAAGCCTTATTACCTCCTTTTAAAGGACAGGGATAATTACAGAGCCTATTTCAAAAAGCAATTGTGAAGATTAAATATGCTAAGCACCCAATTGCTGCTCTCTGTTTTATCCCCCTGCCCTCTTATCACAGCCTCCAGACTGGGCACCAAACGAAATCAAAGAGCAGATATGGCAGAGGTGGACAAGAACTGAGAGCTTGTCTTCTGTAAAGAATGATGCAAAAATTAAGCCAAAGACAGCCCTCAGAAAGGTTAAGTTGGCAGCGAAGAAGAGATCAGGAAGTAGAGTGCGTTTGTTTGGAGGATGAGATGATGTAGTGGGAGATATTAAACTTGAAGTAACAGTGTAACTTCCCACTGGGAATAGTGGAGGTTTATTGTTAGGCCAATAACAACTTCAAATGATGACCTTGCTATTGGGTCAACATAATGTATTTTCAGTATGTTGAAGTTGGTTAATATTTTCACCAAGGGATTCTCAACCCAAAGTTGCCAGTTATACTCTTTGAGGGACAGTGGAGCTTCATAGACATTCCCATGTTTAAAAAAAAATTAATAATAATAATAATAATTCCCATGTTAAAAAAATAATAATAATGTAGGTGGAGGGGATCATCTGATTCAACCCCCTCATTCTTTGGTTGAGTAAATGAGGATTTACCAAGGTGATTTGCTCAGGGACATACAGCCACTAAGAGGATAAGCCAGATGGGACCCCTGACCCCAGGCTCCTCTTGCTGCTCTTGGGATGACATCTTGCTGCCTTTCATACCTGGCTCTTAACATATTAACTCTACTACTATTGGTAGATGCCAGCATTAAAGAGCAAAGTATTTTTGTGTATGTGTGTGTTTTTTTTAATCCCCTAGACTAGCTATATAGATTCTGACTGCTAATTCTAGAGTAACCTGCATCTCAGGTATGGTACTCTGTGGCAGTCGATGTTGGGAGAATGGCCCAGTAGAGACTCTGGGCTTTCCTAAGTGAGATTTCTTCTCATAAAAAAGAATGCCATCTTTGATCTGGAGGAGAGCTATTTATCTTTTCAGCAGGAGTTCATCTGGCAGCAAGCAGAGCTTTCAAGACAGGAACACATACATGGCCCTCGAGTGATACTTTACTCTTCTCTGGAATGCTGCAGGAGGTACCAATGGCCACAGGAAGAAAGAGTTACCATTCCCGTGTTGTAATCCCAAGTGAAATGTATTTTAGAGAGATGGCCCCTGGGGCTCATGAATCCCTCCAAGGTCTGGCTGAATGTATGTAGACATGGATCAGTTAGGTTGAGTTTTCTAGGAGCCTTTGCCCTTCTGGTTACCACATGGGTTGCTTATGCTCTGCACTGGTACAGCCTTGATGAAGAAGTCAAATGCGATGGTCTCTTTTGCACTATGGATAGAAATGTGGTTCTTTGGTCTCTTTTTGGACCACCCCCTCACCAAGTACAGTGTTTGTGCCCCTGTAAGTTTTAGATCTGCTTCTGCTTAGGACGTAACCTTCTCCTCATCGATGTTAGCAATATCCCCCTGTTTGTCTCTGCTTTCAAAAAGTCTCCAGCGATCCTGTACCTTTTCTGAGCATCTCGGAAGCCTGATTTCAGCCCTGTAGGTGAAGTCCACCTTCAGCACATTCTACTGCATCCTCAGTGATCCTGCTGTTAGTCAGTCATTCTCAGTCTGTCAAAAGGGACCTGCCTGCTCACCCCTTGGAAGGTCAGATTGCAGCTCACTGAGAATGGAGGCTTTCCCAGATTGCAGATATCTGCCTGGAGAAATTGAGTATGTGCGGGGCTGAATCTTCTCCCAGAGCATCAGCAGGGCTGCCTGGTTTGGCGTGGGGAAAGCAGTACCTTGAGCCACGAGAAAGACTAACCTTTTAACAAAAGGAAAATCTGAGATGAAAGAGTGACTTAAGATCCCTGATCCTTCAGTTGGTGCTTTTTGAAAACTCTCGGATTCTGGGGGTGAAGAATCACATTTTAAAGTCTTTATGTCTCATCATAAAGATGAGGTTAAGGAAATGTCTTTGTTAACCAAGACATTTGACTTCAAAGGCTGTGCCAAAAAGGATTTCTATTTTCCTATTTTCTGGACATGTACATTTAGTTTTCTTGAGAAAATGTGTTAATGTTACCTGATTATCTGATTTCTGTGTGACACATAATTCCTTTTAGAAAATAACTAAGGCAAAGCTTTTCAAATATATATTTTGAGTTTAGGCCATGATAAATATCCTCTGGAGTATGGTTATCTGGGATTTTCTCCTGAAAACTCAACATGACTTACTCAGTAGTTATAGACCAAGGCAACAGAATGTCTTATACTTCAATAAATTATGTGTATGTTAATGATTGTTTTGTGCTTTCTGGAATTGAGGAAGATCACTATTATCCTATTATGAAGAATTTGCCAATTACCATATGAATATCATCCTGTTCACACAAGAATTTCTGTAAGCTCTAAAGTCAATTTTAGTAAATCCAGAGACTAGAAAATACCCATTATGGCTCTCTTTTCCCTGTATCACCTGCGTCAGCCTTGGATTCTTTCTCAACATAATTGCCCAAGGTCTCTTTAACATGAGAGCTGAATTCTGTCACCTGGGCAGATTTGATAAAATACTATCAATGAGAGAAAACTGCTTCCAAATCCTAAAAGTTACTGTTGTTTCATATTTATTGCATATCCATAACATGTTAAGTGGAGAGAGAATCAAAAGATTCACATGGTCTAGTACAAATGAAATAATAAGGTGCATGCTTGTGAACATTTATCCTGACATAATGAAAAAATTCTCTTATCCTTTCTTTTGCAACATCAGGCCTTATGAAGTAAACATTAGGGATATAAAGAGACGAATAACTCCAGTCCTCTGCTGTCAGTGTTGGCCAGTGTCAGAAACTTTTTGTTACTTGTGACACATTTTTTTCTGTTTCTTCTCAAGGGTTCTGATTATTCATGTATGCAAGCATTAATTAATCCAACAAATGTTTATTGATTTCTAGGCATTGTGCCAGGCCAGTATAGCAAGATGAGGAAAGCAGTATAAATCCATTTTTTCCACAAGCTTTTTCAGTTAGCATTGTGTGTGTGTGTGTGTGTGTGTGCGCGCGCGCGCGCGCGCGCGCACGCGCATGCGTGGGCATTTGAGGACGGCAGTGTATACAAGCAACTTAAAAAAAAAAATTAAGGATCAAAAGGAAAACTAGGTTTTAGGAGCACCTAAGATGAGGAAGACTCCTAGAATTTAGATGGAGGAATTTCTGACTGGTCCCAGTCAGGCACTGCTTCTCGTGTGGACCGGCGCCACCTCTTGTCCATTTGTGGTCATTCTACTCACTTAACAGCTCTGAGAAGAGTTTCCAACTGGCCTGGCTTAGGTCAGGAGCCCACCCCTTAGGCAGAGAGAGCAGGGCACCTTGATTGGCCCTCCACTGTAGCCCAAATAACTCCAAAGGTCTGTTACCAAAAGAAGGAGAACAAACTATGCACAGAGGGAGTCACGTGGGTACAGTTCCTCACGCAGTGTGAGGCATGGGTAGGGAGCTGCGGGGGGCCACGGAGGTGGAAACTTTGGAGAGAAGGAGGAAGTTCACATAGGAGAAAGCAGCAGAAGAAGGGGTTGGGACAGACTGGCTGGGACCAGATCAGAAAGGACTTTAAGTGGTGTTCCCATGAGTTTGTACTTTATCCGGTGAATAAGGGTAAAGATCCAAGGATATTAGTGTAAAACAATGAGTTTAAAAAGTTACCCTGCTGGTGAGGCCATGGGCAGATTAAAAGGTAAGACCAGGAGCAAACTCATCAATTAAGTGAAATGGCAAGGCCTGTTCTAAAAGCAGCACCAGTGGAGTTGGAAGGGGCCAGATTCTAAAGATGCTTGAAAATGTAGGGAATTTGGTGACAGACTGAATGAGAGACAGGAAGGAGAAGTAGAATTCGGAGCAGCTCTCAGGTTTCTGGCTTGAGTCAAGTGTGTGCTCACTAAGAAAAGAAATACAAAAATAAGGTGCTGCGCTGAAAACAGGTTGACTTGATATTTCTCTGGGACTTCCAGCTACGGCTAATCCAGGGGGCAGTAGTGTATAAAGATTTAGGGACGAGCTCAGAGGTCAGGCCTGGAGATTGGGCTGTCGGCATATATGTAAGTGTAATTGAGCCCTTGATGCCGGCAAAATTGTCCAGGGTGAGAGTGAAAAGGGATAAGAAAAGCAAATTAAAGTCTCTGGGAATCGCAATATTTAAGAGATAGGAGGAAGAAGAGACGCCACGAGGGAAGAAGAAATGTCTCATCTGTCCCTGCCTGACCCCTCCCTACCCTCAAACTCTAAGTAGGTTTGATAAATCTGTAGAGATTCAAATAAACCCGTTTCTCTAAAAAAAGCATGTCTCTAGTACAGTACATCCTGGTACCATGGGGAGCTTTGAATATGTGAGATTTGAAGAGAATATTTGATCAGTGACCAAGAGCTGAAAGCAGCTACCACTAAGAAGGCTTAGAATTTGTTGAGAACTGGACCAACAGAATTGCATTCAGAATGCATCAGAAAGCCACTGATGAGCTGTGTGCTTCTACACTGACATTTAGGCAGATGTATTCAGGTTTATTTCACGAGGTCCACCCCACATATTTTAAATGTCACCTTGATGGTGCTTTTACCCTCTGAATAAACACAGCCATCCTTATTCCCTTATACTCGTCATCCTTCATCTTTAAATAACTTACGTCAAAACAAATTTAGGAGGTTTCCAACCAATGAAAAAAATTGCAGTTTCACTAAGGTCAAGGGAAGCAGGAAACATTTTTCTCAGGTACGACAGGACTCTGTTGATATTCTGAAACTTATGTGTTGGAGTCAATATATAATACACCCTTTCAACGAATTAGAAAAAGCTTCTAACACATAGCCACTGTGAAAGGCCGTCCTGACATGTACATATCTCAGAAGAGGATGACTCTGGGTTGGAATACCTCACTCTTAGTATCAACACCCCATATTGTTACAATTTTCATTCTTATGGTGCTTTTGATAACTCATTTTTCTTCCGAATTTTAAAAACATATGTACAAAATGCATCTTCATAAAGACTGGGGAAGTTTTCAGCTAATTCAGCAACAAGGATTTATTGGAGTTCCTGCTATATGCCATGCCTTGTCCTGGGAGATGGAGGTACCATGCTGAATAGGAGCAACATAGCTCCTGTCATCTTAGCTTATAGTCTACATAGTAAGACATAGGCACAGTATTAAAACACAAGGAATGGTGAGTGCTCTGCCACTGCCGGTCCAGGGAGTCATGAGAGCAGGTAGCAAGAAGCTACTTGTGGGGGTCAAAGAAAGGAACCCAGGAGAAGGTGTGTTCAAGCTGTAACCTGAAGGTAAGTGGCAGAGGAGGTGGTCAGAAAGGGAAGACAAAGGGAACCACAGTGTGAGAAGGTCCAGATGCCAAAGAGAGTGTGTTTGTAGAAACAGAAGAGTTCAAGATGCCAGAAGGGGTGAGAGTTCTCCTGATGACGGTTCTTTTTGTTTAAAACTTTGTCTCTAAGATTATATTTTTCCCACCTGAAACACACAATTTCTCAGTGTATTGCTTTGTCAAGACCTTAACCTTTCGCATAGCAAAATACTCTATCCTCGAGATGGAGTTCGTAGTGTAAGTCTATTATATCTGACACAAAGGTCCTGATATTCATCTTCGAAGCTCTGTTTGGGCTTCTCCAAGTTAGCAGTGTGTGATCATTCTTTTAGGGGTATTTCTTATGTGAGAAACTTGAAAGAGAATGAGAAGCAAAGCTACAGAGCTGTAAGGTGATATCGAAAAAAAAGCAGTCAATAAATTATTTTGCCAGCACGGTAAGCGACCTAAAAACAAACTTAACCTCAAACATAGTACATCACTGAGTGTCCGGCGGTGACCTCTAAGAAATTGTTTCTTGTCACCAGGTGATAAGTAATTTTCTATGTCTGGAAATGATAGTTCACCCCATGGTAGAATTACATATCCTGGGTGATTTTGTTTAGAAACAGAGCCCTGAGGCACAGAACTGAGAGATTAAACCCATATCATGTTTACACAGATCAATACTTAGAATTAAATGTGTATCCTAAATAGCGGTCTTCAAATTACCTTGCTCTCCAGTACAGTGGTCTTCTTCCAGATTTGATGGCATAGAATAATGAAGATGAGATGTCCACGAGATTCCTGTAGAATTCCCTTGAGTGGTCTGATCCACATGAGTGCAGACCTCCTAAGATTAATTACCCAGGAAGCTTGGTGTGAAGTCACTTGGGAATGGTATTGAGAATGATGAAAAGTGTCCTCTCTCACTGACAGGAAGCTGATGGTGTCTTTGTAAATCTTTGAAATGAATGAATAGGATTCAACTCACTCTTTGATATTGATAGGTCTTGATAGTAACATACTGGAATACCTGTTCCTGAAAGCAAAACAATTATTAAAAGCTAATTAATCAATATAAGTCTTTTTATAGTATTTTTGGAGCATTTTTTGGAAGAGTGTTAGTGTTTTTCCTCTCAGCTCTATTGTCATCAGCCAGAGAAAATTTTAAGCAATCTATGAGACAATAATAGAAAATTTCCCTCACTAAAACATAATTTTATATTGTGTGTGTATCATATTTAGCCTGTTTTCAAGCTTGACCTGTCATCTTTCTCCCTCAGTGAGTGATGAGAACGCTATCCAAGGAGATTTACTCTTTGTCATTTCCAGCCAGTGTGCTGCCTTGCGGGGTGGATTGGGGGCGTGCATATGATTTTCTCTGTGTGGAGGGGTTGCAACAATAGAACTCATTAACAATAAGACCACAGTGATGACCATATGAAAATACAGCATGGTCTAAGTATTGTGCAAATTAAGTCTAAAGACACAAACTGTATTATTCCAGATAATTTAAAGGTTGGTTCTTTCAAACAAGTTTTATTTCAGTATTTGATTTTGACCTTCATCAGTTTCATTTGACCTCCAATGGTGATGGTTCTACAACATCATATTCTAGAAAGTTATTATGGCCTTGGAAATGGAGACATTGGTTCATATTATTTTTATCTGAGTATCTTTTTGTGGTTGTTGTTGTTGTTGTTTGTTTTTTGTTTCGTTTTAAGACCGGTAGAGTTACCATATGGAGAAGGTATGGAACAACTCATTTAAAAATTTTTTTTATAAACATATAATGTATTATTAGCCCCAGGGGTACAGGTCTGTGAATCGCCAGGTTTACACACTTCACAGCAATATCTGAGTATCTTTTAAAATATAATTGGTGGTGACCCACATCCCATGTCACATAAGCCCAGAGATAGCCTGCCCTAGGTACCTGAAAAGCAGCTGTGTCTGGGAGCTAGATTTGTCTATGCCAGGGGAAGAATGGGAATTCCCATTGTGGGACAGCTGGGGAACTGTTGATCACAGAGAGCAAGGCAGGCCAGAGTCTGTTATAGGAAGTACAGAAGCAGTAGGAACCAGCTGAAGGCCTGGTTACTGAAGATGGAATCACAGTCTAGAAGCCCGGGATGTAGAACCCAAGAGATGGCTAAGAGCACCACTCTTCTGGAAAGGGGATCCTGTCTGTCCTCCACACTCACACTGAAGTGATCTCTTTAATATATGCATCTGATTTTTGTTCATCAGCTTGAAATCCTTCATGGGATTTCGGGTTCAAAAATCTTAAGACTCTTTTTGTGATCCTTAGCTTGTCGTCGTTGGCCTTTTCTGAACTTGTGTTGGTCCTGCATTCTGACCTTGTTTCCTATGGATCCCTGGAGTGTACTCATCCTCATAGTCTGCAGAATCTACACAGATTCCCCAAGTAACACATGCTCAATCTTTTTTTATTATTATTATTAAGTATTTATTTATTTGAGAGAGAGAGCATGCCTGAGCAGAGGGAGGAACAGAGGGAGAGGACCTTCAAGCAGACTTCCCGCTGAGCATGGAGCCCAATGCAGAGCTTGATCTCACAACCCTGAGATCATGACCTGAGCCAAAACCAAGAGTCAGATGCCTAACCGACTGAGCCACCCAAGTGCCCCCATCATGCTCTTTCTAAACTCCATGGTGTTCTTTCTGCTGGAATATACATCCTCTTGGAGCCATCATGTAGCTAATTCCTATGTAATGTTCTTGAGTTGGTTTGTTGAAAATCATCTCCCCACCCCACAATTTCTAACATATGCCTTTGTCATAGTATTCACCACATTTTGGTCTAATTGTTTATTATTCTTATTATACTAAACCATAAGCCATAAACCTGGCAGAGACCAGGGCTCATTGTACATTGCATTTCAGTGGCTGGGAAAGTTAAGCTTAATAAATACTTAAGTAAATATTGAATAGGTAAATTAATTAACTACTATAAAGTATAATTACCATAGGAAAAAAGAGAAAGGGGGCAATTTAATTCACTTATTCCTTAATTTGTGGTGCATTACATTTATAAGTAACCTTAACATTTTGAGTCAAGATAGATGTATAAATGGCTATAGAAATAAACTTATAGAGAGATAGATTGTCCTTTAAAATTTAGTTATGTCCTTTCTGTAATTGTTCATTGATACGTACGTGTCAAATATCTGCTGTGTCACAGCAGCAAAGTGTACATACCATAAAATTCACCTACTTTAAGTACACGTATCTGTGATCTTTTTAATGTTTTACAGAGTTAAGCAACAATTAACCATGTCCTACTTCTAGACATTTCCATCGCCCCAGAAAGAGTGCTTGTGCCCATCTGCAGTCACTCTTCATTCCCACAACCAGCCCTAGGAAGCCACTAATCTACTTCCTGTTTCCATAGATTTGCATTTTCTGGACATTCCCATAAAGATAATCATACAGTATATGATTTGTGTTCGGGTTCTTTCACTTGGTGTCAACTTTTTGAAGTCTGTCCATGTTGTATAGATTATATGAGTGCTTCATTTCTTCTTTCTTACCAAACAGCATTCCGCTATAAGAACATACCACATCTGTTCTTTGGTTGATGGACATTTGGGCTATTTCCCTTTTTGGGAATAATATGAACTTTGGAATTGAAAAAATTCTTCTGGTTGTGAGTCTTGCTTTTATTTTGCATTGTTACTACAAAATCTGTCTTTTCTATTTGGTAATCAGACTCAGACCAACTTCTTTTATTTGTGACACTGAAACAAATCTATTCTTTTTCCAGAGATTATTTATTCCATTAAGAAATCTGTGTTAAAGCTTGCTCTAACCATGAAAAAAAAAAGTTCAACTTCTGAACAATTTAGAGCCATGTAGTCATAGTGGATACCGTAAGAGAGAGTTTTCCGAAGCCTGCCTGATATTTTCTGAATTCATTCAGCTTTGAAAGATGCAAAGGACTTCATTTAAGATCACTCACTCCCATGAATGGCTGCTGTTTAGAAATGATATGAGTGCAACGTCTTGATTCCTTAGTCTACGTAAGAGGAACCATGTGATTTGGTAATTACTGTTTCCTCTCTCCCAAGAAGCAAATCGCTGTCATTACCAACTGTCATCAATTAAGTCAACTATCATCTCAGTGTCTGTAGACCAGCTGAAGATCCCTCCTTTAGGGAAATAAAGCCAAAAATAAGTTTTCTCATTTCATACAAAGTCTTCCTGCCTTTTACATGATCCCCACACATGCCTGCATCTCTCATAGCACTTTGCACTTTCTGTAATTCTCAGTTTGTCACCCTCCCTAGACTTGAACCTTCTTGAGGACAGCAGCCAAGTCCTCCTTGGCCAGGGCCATCATTTCTAGAAATGCCCAATTTCAGATTTTGATGATACTTTTAACAATTTACCACAATTATATGTGACCATTTTATTTCATGGTGACACCAAGTAGATAGCTTGTACTTCCTAAAATTAAAACTATAAAAGGATACAATGACTATTTCTTTAATTCAGATGCCATGAAGCCTCCACAGCCATCTGTTAACTATCTTAACACAGCAGGTAAAAGAGGAATTTCACAAATACCCTCACACTTTAGAATCAGACAAGAGCAGTTGACTCTCACATTTGCAAAAGCTTCTGGTTCCATTCTTCTCAAAATGAGGACAACTGAATTTGTAGAAGGAGTCTTGAGGGCAGCCAGATGCCTGTCCTATTTGAAAGATCCATGGCAAACCTTGAACTTGCTACATTGATGGAGCTGTGTGTCAAGTCAGCTTGGTGCCTGTTTCATAAGATGGGCTGGTGTAGCTCCCCTAGGCTAAGGGGGCATGCAGTCTGTTTCCCTTCTGAATTAAGTGTTTGTATAACTCGATGTCTTAAAAAATAGACTTTGTCTTCCCCAATGCCTGTTGTTCCCTATAGTACTCTAATTTGAGCTCTAGTGGCAGACATCACTGTGCCTCCCTGTGCACCTAACCTTCTCACAGAATAAAAATGAAGTGTCATAACTGTGAGGACATTTTCTGTCACTTTGGACAAATAATCAGTTGACTTAAATCCTCTTAACAGCCAATGCTGAAGTTGCAGTAAAAAGGAAAGTCTTACATACTTGAACTAATGCCATTTTACTGCACAATGGGAGACTCCTTCCAGTTGATAATCGGTTTTAGATCCTGAAATCTCAGAAGTAGTGAGCCTTATAATTATTCTCATGAACGTAACCGGTAGTTTTTACTCATGCATAAGGAGCTAATCTGTTTGCCGCAATAATATTCAGCCTCTGCAGGTGCCACAGGTTAATTACACGCTGTAGCACGTGTACAGCAGCTCACTAATCATTGATATCCTTGAAATTCTCAAGTGATTCTCCGGGGGAACCTGCAAGTTTCTTGATTCTCTGGGGCTGATCACCAGGGAACCTTAATGGCAGCTTATACTGTTATGATGTCATCATCTTCCCATTAATATTTACATGCTCGATTCTGTCTCATTTTTATGCCTGCCTTTTTTTCTTCTCCCATTTTGATATTTCACACGAGATGACTACAGATCCCTAACTTCCTATTTTGGTGCCACATAAAGTGAATTGTTTATCGGAGATGAAATAAACACAGAAATGGAGAGTGGGCATTCATATATTACTGTTTGACCATGTCTGCTGAATCTCATTATAAAAATTGAAGGGTTGCATTTATCTGTTTAGTTTTCTAAATTTGTTCTTCTAGTAATTGATATGTATTGTATTGTATTGTATTTTATAAGAGTATCACTCTGTGAAGGATTGGGGTGGGGGAAAGCAGATCCTTTCCCCCAGACAGTTTAAGAAACACTACCCTGCTCTAGCAACACCTGATTGGTGGGAACAATTGACAGGTCCCCATATTACACCCAACAACATGGTTTGTTAACATTAGTAAAAGTGAGTAGAAAAGTTCTTCATCTCCAGTGGTCTGTGTTGTCTTCCATCTAACATTATGCCAACATCCGTGCTATGGGACAGAGAGACACTTGGGTCTTGAATTTAAGGCTTGTATCCACCAAAATGCTCCCTGTGCATAATGTCATCCCATCCTGCACACAGAATCTCACAAACTAGCTAGAACAACTTTCTGTTTATTGCTAAAACTATATCCTATATTACTGAGGTGTCTTTCTAAATTGGACGTTATTAGTACTTAATATTGTGTTAGTCACTAGATCTTAAAATATAGCGATGTTGTTCCTAAATTGGGTAGTTTCCATTCAAAAGTGTGAACTAAGAATAAGCTTGGGCCTTTGAAAAATCTCAAGTCAGGTAGTAGTACTGCTGGTGATATGAGTCTCCTGAGTTTTGCTTTAAGGGTTTTTGCTAATGGTGAAATTATGCAACTTGCTTTCGATAATGAAGATATGTTATGATATTATGATATCATTATCACTGACACCCCTCTCTCAGTCACCATAATTAGTTGCCTTGTCTAGTTTGAAAAAATGAGCACTTGAGTACCTTTTGCACTCCCTCCTTCCGTGTGTGGCTGGTAGACTTTCAGTTACAGCCAGACCGTGGATGATGTCTGCATGGTTCCGTTTGCACAGGAAAAGTGGACAGAGACTGTCCACTACAGTACCTTTCTCAACCTTGATTTGTTTCTGTCCTCTGCGCACAGTGAGACCACTTGTTGGAGGTCTCGAGACCGTTTTTGTGAAAACATCATGTACCACCGAGTGTAGTCTCTGAAAGTACATGCTCTTGTGAGAAGCTTCATCCTTCCGTGCCCTTGCACCAGGTTCTCTGGGACTAGTTGAGAGACTATGTCATACAAGGAGCATAAATCCTACTGTCTATCAACCTGCACGTCCACCCCACCACCAGGGAGAGGGCAAGCTCTGTGTTCCAAAAAAAGCAACAACTGCCTGAACAGAATGTCACTCATTCTGCCTGGGATTGGGCCCAGGCTCAGAAATATATAGGCCGTTCATAATATTTCAGAAATACACTAAGAATGACTTAAAACTTAGCCAGTTTAGCTTTATCTGCAGAAGTCTGCTCCTCCCAGTAGTACCTGGGCTCAAGTTCAGGCTAGATGACCCCAGGGAGAAGAGAATGGAGATGCAGAGAAAAACCAGAGGACCGGGGCAGGGAGAGAGTTAGGATGTTCCTTGTCTCTGTCCTCCCTGGCACACCTGAAGCATCAACTCTGTTTACCTAAAAATCAGCAAACTGGTCCCCTGACGTGCCACTGTGCTTCCCAGTTCAATATTCTGTTTTTCCTTTTCTCGAACAACAGGAAAACTTGCATTCAAATTGACCATTATTCCAACTATAATGTAGGATGTTTATCCTGAAGATGCAATAATACATGTACGTTGGGAGAGAAAATGGAAACGTGGTATTTAGGATGTGCATTTTTATGTCCTCTGTTGTCCTTATGAGAGGAAGAGGGATAATTGTAGCCCAACTAAATTATGAACTATTATAGGATATGGAGGTCCTTTTGGCCTAATTTAATTTTTGTTTGTTTATTCTGCAAAGGTCATTTCTTAAAATATCCTCTTGCAGGCATGCAAAGCCCTTTCCTTTGCATAAGGTGGCTGGGAAGAACACTGGCTTTTGCAGTCAAATCACCAAGTTTGCATGTGTGCCACATCTGTTCCCTCTCTACATGTGTGCCTTTTTGTGTGTGTCTCCTACAGTAGGCCCTCCACAAGATTCAGAAAATGCCAGGATTTATATATTGTGTGGATTTGTTCCACTTATGTACTCCTGAATTTTAAAGAGAAACCTGCCCGAAGCCATCATTCTAAAGACCAAAAATAAATCTGTCACGTAGCAGCAGTTTTTAAATAACAACATTTTTTTAATGGGTATGGAAAATTAGATCAAAATGTTCTAGAAGATGACAACTCCTATATAGACAGACATTAAAAAATAGTGTTTTAAAATCTTGTACGATATAACAAAATAGAGGGTATTTTATACTGATTCATAAGTATGAGACATTCATAAGTGAATTCTTTTACGTAGTGAGTACAGTGTATTACCTACATTATCAGGCTGGATCAAGCACTAAGTAGTAATATTAGCTTTTCTTTAAGAAAAAGCATTATAGCATCTGTGTATCCATCTTTTCTCATTAAAAAGATCAATTATTAGTTTTTTAGGGCACCTGGTAACTGAGTCGGTTAAGCTTACAACTCGTGGTTTCTCTTGGGTCACGATCTCAGGATCCATGACTGGCTTTGTGCTCAGCAGAGAAGCTGCTTGAGATTCTTTCTTCCCTTGCTCTCTCCCCCCTTTTGCCCCTCCCCCCTACTTGCACCCCCGCCACACACTCTCTCTCAAGTAAATAAATAGGTAGACACATAGATATATGGATAGATAAATAAACTCTTTTTTTAAAAAAGGACATGTAGGACGCCTGGGTGGCTCAGTTGGTTGGGTGATGCCTTCTGCTCAGGTCATGATCCTGGAGTCCCAGGATCGAATCCCGCATTGGGCTCCCTGCTCGACAGGGAGTCTGCTTCTCCCTCTGTGTCGTCTTCTATCTCTCGTGCTCTCTCTCTCACTCAAGTAAATAAGTAAAATCTTAAAAAAAAAAAAAAAAAAAAGGAAAGAAAAGAAAAAAGTTCAAGTATAAGCTTTTGAAACAAAACTAATATTTTGCTTGTCCTCTTCATTGAGCTTTGTGTGTATATTTCAGGCTCCTCGACTGATATTTTCCCCCTCTTCGTGCCCGTTAAATCTAGTACCTGAAGTCTATAAAGCTGAAGAGTTAACATCGCCTTTATGAGCCTGTCTTTCCCGGTCTGTAAAATGGATTAATAATATGCCCAGTTTCTAGGGAGCTTTTGAGGAATAGATTATATAATCAGTGTTAAGTAAATAACACAGTTTTGGCCTGAAGTCAGTGCCCAGTACATTCAAGTCGTCATTATTAGTTACAAAGAGCTTTCGGCCTCTTCTGTGTCTCTGTGATTTCTCCTCTCCACTTGAGAGAGGGAAATGAGGAGATAAAATTTTCACCTTTTAACAAAAGTAGAATATTTAATGATGTTTCTTCTACCTAGAAACTTCAACCCTGGGAGCACCGGAAATCATTTTCCTCAAGACGATAAAATGTCTACTTCAAGAAGTAGGGACGAGGTATTCAAGCACAGCATTTACATAGAGAATGACAGATTTTCCTGTGTGCACATGATTATGAGACTCTGGTAAATGTTTTCAAAGATGATGGATTTTTTTTTTTAAGATTTTATTTATTTGACAGACAGAGATCACAAGTAGGCAGAGAGGCAGGCAGAGAGAGGAGGAAGCAGGCTCCCTGGTGAGCCGAGAGCCCGATGCGGGGCTCGACACCAGAACCCTGGGATCATGACCCGAGCCGAAGGCAGAGGCTTTAACCCACTGAGCCACCCAGGCGCCCAAAGATGATGGCTTTTCAAAAGTTAATTGAGTGATCTAACAAATGAGCTTTTTTTTTTTTTTTTTAAATAGGAGCCTTCTTAATCTTGTATCTTACTATTGGTTGCCTCCTTTAATCCATGGAAAGATCTTCTGTTCCCAGGGAAAGGTTCCTTTAAGCAGAGCCATCCGCAGATTAAACGAGAGCATTACTAAATACCCTTTTTTTTTTTTTTCCTGGCCCAATTTTTCTATTCTTAACTAATTCAACTCCTCTGATGTACTTCCTAGAACCGATTTTGACATATCGGTAACCCCTGTATGAATCACAGACGGAACTTTGGTCGTTGTTTAACACAGACAGCCAAATCATTAAAACAGTTTCTTTGTCCTAATTGCTTAATACTTTCTGTGTCTGTTATGTATTTTCCAAGACCTCTTGCAAATTAAGTATTAGCTGTATGAGGTGACACATTAAATTAGTGACAGAGAGAGGATATAGATTGGGTTGAATCGTCGTCCTAGTTTGTAGTCAGTGAACCACGCCGAGAAAGTGATTTTGCTAAAGTGATTTAGTAGCTGACACTTGCAGAGTCATCTGTCCGAGGTGGTTCCGGGTAACCTTGTCAGGAGACCAGGAATAAATCTGACGGTTTTTGAAGTTTCCCTCCCTGCTTTCCTTCCTTTATTCTTTCCTTCCTTCAGTAAATATTTATTAAGGGCTTTCTCAGTGCTAAGTGCTTTGGCAAGAACCCAGGGGTGAACCGGACACGGATCCTGCCCTGAAGGAGTTTATAATCTACCAGGTAGATAAAGGAGGAATAACTAGGAGACATATGGAAATGGCATGAGAGGTTGTCTAAAATGATAGGCTGGTTCGTGAGAAAGAGATTATTTCAGTTTTTGGAATTAAGGAAAACATTAATCTCTTGGAAAACCTGATAAAGGGTATAGATCTTTCTTCCAGAATGATATTCCTCCCATAGGCATGTAATTACAAAGAGTTTATGGAACCACTGGAGGTATGTGTGTGATCTATGCTGTGTGTATGTGCTATATGTGTTATATGTGTGCGGAATGCATGTTGTATGTGTGTGTGTGTGGTATATACATGTGTGTGGGGGCAGTGTGTGTTTGTGTGTATGTATGTGGTATGTGTGTATGTATTTGTGTAGTGTGTGGTATGTATATGTGGGGTTATATGTGTCGTGTTTGGATGTGAATGTTTATAGTGAATGTGTATATGTGTGTATGTATGTGTATGTGATATGTGGGGTATGTATGTGGACAGTGTATGATTGTGCAGTGTTTATATATGGGGGGTGTATGTGTGGTTTATGTATGGTGTGCATGTATGTGCAGTGTATGATATGTAGGGTATGCATGTGTGCACTCTGTGTAGGTACAGTGTGCACTGTATGTATGTGTAGAGTGTGTACAGTGTATTTGTGGGTGTGTGTATGTACAGTGTGTGGTATATGTGCCGTGTGTAATGTGTAGATATGTGCGGTGTGTGTGTGTGGTATATGCGTATATTTGTGGTGTGTACATGGGTGTGTGCAGTGTGTGTGCATGCAGTGTGTGAAGTGTGTGTGTGGTATGTGCATGTGTGTGGTATATGTGTGTGGTGTGTGTGGGTGTGATATGTGGGGATGTGTGTATGCAGTGTATGCACAGTGTGTGGTATATGTATATGGGAGGGGGTGTGGTGTGTGCATGTGTCAGGGAGGGGGAGGGGGAGGTTCCAAGCCCTAGGTTAAGAATCACTGACTTAGAGAAAGCATTTAATTTGAGCCTTCCAGTAAGGTAGGGTTGGCTGGGAAGACATAATGGAAGGATCTTTGGACAGAGGCAGCAGCAGGAGGAATCCTGGAACCAGGAAAGCATGGTGATCATAAGGGAACAACCCATTCTGGTCTTGGATTCTCCTTCCTTGTTTGAGAACCAGTTTTCTGCATAAATCATCCTGCTACACTAAGGACCTTCATGGGCCATGGACATGCTAAAAGTTTCTAATTTTTATAAGATGCTTTCTTTTCACCAATCATATTTTCTCTCTACTGAGAAGGGTTTACTTTTTTCCTACATATTGGCCTTTCAATGAGTGAAGAAAGTAAAAAAAACAGTAGCTTTGTATATTTAAAAATCTTTCCTGTATAGATCTAAAATGGTTGTCTTCCCCCAAAACTTTAACTGTCACACTTTCTATCCTCTCAGTCATTTAACTGACAGCCTAAAATGTATTATCTTAGCAAATTACTGTTGAAACAGTGTGAACGTCACCGCTGCCTTGTTGTTAACGCTTATTACACTGTCCTTGGCTATTCCTGGGGTGTATTTCAAGGTCTGTATTCAAAATAGATTAGTACAGCAGATAACTAAACTAAATAAACAACTCCCTTTCCATAGCATGTGAAATATACCTCAACTTTCTCATCTTAGAAAAAAATGGGGTCGACCCACATCCTACAATGGCAGTGCAAATGGACTGAGGTTATGCTTGCATGGTGCTTATGTGAGCCTCAGACCCAGAGTGAGTACTCAGCGGTGTCAGCTATAGTCCTCATTTTCATCATCACTGATATTTTACTTTTTCCGTATGTATTATCTATGTCTTTTCAGTACTTGGTTCTCCAGCAAAGTACCTTGCACATACTACTCAGCACAGATTATATGCAGGGAGTCATCACTCTCTAGGAATCGAATTTGCATTAGAAATAGAGGCCACTTAAAGTCAGTCCAATTCCAGAAAATTAAAACTTACAAAACAGACCACTTGGGGAGCAGTTATTGATATATCTCCTATCTGTTTGGGCTGCTATAACAGAATAGCATAAACTGAGTGGTGTATAAACAGCAGAATTTATTTCCGAGATCAATATGGTGACTGGTGGGTGCCGAGATCCTGGTTCATATACTCCTGTATTCTTGCTGTATCCTTACATGGCAAAAAGCACCCTGGAGTCTTTTTTATAGGGACATCCATACCATTCATGAGAACTCTGCCCTCCTGATGTCATCACTTCCCAAAGACCCCCACCTCCAAATAGCATCACTTGGTGTATTAGGTTTCAATATGTGGATTTGGAGGGGGGAACCAAGCATTCAGTGTACAGAAACATAAAAAGTGATTTTTTTTTTTAACATGAGGCAGCATTTGAATAAAAACAAGAAGGTACTGCAGATTCTTTAACCAGGTTTTAAATAGCTGTCGTTTCCAAAGTGTGATCCCCGCACCAGTGACATCAGCCTCAACTTGGCAGTTGTGAAAGATGTAACTGCTCGAGCCTGGAAACTCTCGAGTTGGAGCTCGGCATTCCTGGCTTTAACAAGCCCCCCAGGAGATTCCCATGCACGTGAAGGTCTGAGAACAGCCGCTCTGATGCATTTCCAATTCAAGCTAAACTTCTTTGTAGACCAGGCGCTGTCAGTTGCATGTTAAAAATGTTATATTATGTGGAATTTGAGAAACAAGGCAGAGGATCATAAGGGAAGAGAGAAAAAAAATGAAACAAGATGAAACCAGAGAGGGAAACAAACCATAAGAGACTCTGAATCTCAGGAGCAAACTACGGGTTGCTGGAGGGGAGGGGGCAGGAGGGAAGGGGTGACTGGGTGATGGGCACTGAGAGGGTATGTGCTATGGTGAGTGCTGTGAACTGTGTAAGACTGACAAATCACAGACCTATACCCCTGAAACAAATAATACTTTATATGTTTTTATTTTATTTTATTTTATTTTATATCTTTATAGTGTTCCAAAATTTATTGTTTATGCACCACACCCAGTGCTCCATGCAATACGTGCCCACCATAATAACCACCACCAAGGCTCACCCACCTCCCCACCCCACTCCCATCCAAAACCCTCAGTTTGTTTCTCAGAGTCCACAGTCTCTCATGATTCGTCTCCCCCTCTGATTTCCCCCAACTTACTTCTCCTCTCCATCTCCCCATGTCCCCCATGTTATTCCTTATGCTCCACAAATAAGTGAAACCATATGATAATTGACTCTCTCTACTTGGCTTACTTCACTCAGCATAATCTCTTCCAGTCCCTCCATGTTGCTACAAAAGTTGGGTATTCATCCTTTCTGATGGAGGCGTAACACTCCATTGTATATATGGACCACATCTTCTTTATCTGTTCATCTGTTGAAGGGTATCTTGGCTCTTTCCACAGTTTGGCGACCGTGGCCATTGCTGCTATGAACATTGGGGTACAGGTGGCCCTTCTTTTCACTACATTTGTATCTTTGGAGTGAATACCCAGTAGTGCAATTGCAGGGTCATAGGGTAGCTCTATTTTTAATTTTTTGAGGAATCTCCACATGGTTTTCCAAAGTGGCTGGCCCAACTTGCACTCCCACCAACAGTGTAAGAGGGTTCCCTTTTCTCCACATCCTCTTCAACACTTGTTGTTTACTATCTTGTTGATTTTGGCCATTCTAACTGGTGTAAGGTGGTACCTCAATGTGGTTTTGATTTGAATCTCCCTGATGGCTAATGATGATGAAACATTATATTAAAAAATAAATTAAAATTTTCTTAAAAACACTATATCATTTTCTTTACATGCATGATTTACGAGATGAACGGTTGCATGAAAGCAAGCACATCTCATTGCAGTAGAAGTCACTTAGGGATCAAGTTACCTGTTGGTAACACCAGCTTCTAGCGTTCTCACTGCCCTACATCCCACAGCGTATTGATTCTGTACAGGTGCAGTAGGAGCTATGGCATGTGAACATTCCACCTGCCCCTTTATGTAGGTTTCCTGTAACATCCTCCTACTTACATTTTTTTAATGCTTCTCAGACTAGATAAGAGGATAGGATGGAGTAGGCAGAATGAACCTTAAAAGGACCTTTTCCAATGCTATTCCTAAGAATTTTTCGTAAGGAAATGCTCATGGATATGTTCACATGTACAGAGATTCAGCTACAAGGACATTCACAGAGGATGGTTATCACAGCAAAAACAAAACAAAACAAAAAACTGGAAACACCTAAATGTCCAGTAGTTGGGGAAATGGTTAAATAATTTATGGAATACAGAGAAAAGGGAAAACTATGCAACTATTTAAAGTGATATGGACCTATAATTTATTAAGTGAATAAAACTTACAAGGCAGTACCTTTTCACATAGAATATATATATATATAAAATATCATACATGCAGGCATCCTATGTGTTATCCAAAATATTAACAGCAGTTATTTCTGGAAGTGACATGATAGGTTATTGAACCTTTTTCTTTCTGAGGATGTGTATTTTCTAACTTTTTGACAATGATTAGCCTAACAGTTATCCACCAAACTATACAGCATGAGGCAGACTTTCATCTTGACCTTTTTTATTCATTATGAAGTCACAAGGCCAACCCAGCACTATATCAAAACAGTGAGCATATATCACTCAAATATAAGTAAACATCCCTGGATCACATTGGAGGTATTCACTGAGCTGCTGCCATCATTGCCAATGAACTTGGTTTCTTCCCCGCCCTCCAACTTGTCATCGTCCAGGAAATTCCCCCACTGAGACCCGAACAAGACTTTTGGAACATAGACAGAAACATGCATCTTCGAATGACACCAAACAAATTATGCCAAGAGGACAGGGCCAATACCAGTTCCTGTTGTCAGTGTCCTAAAATTATGCACACAGTCTGTCTGTGGCCTGCTTGCAGGTGGAGGAGTCTGATTTTGTTTTTGTTTTGCATATTCTCCCCCAGAGCCTAGAAAATAGGAAACATAGTCAATTACTTTGCTTGTAGTCGTTGAAAAACCTTGGACTCCCAGCACATCAGAGAGGAGGAGAGGGCTGACCTTATCAGGCCCTCAATGTCTCAGGCACCCACTCTTGCAGGGAAAGAAATTATGTGGAGAAATTGAACCATGAGGTGCCATTTGTTTAATTTAAAAGCCTGCTTCTGCCAAGAGTCTACTAGAAAAAAAATGAACTTGAGCTGTTCAAGTGTTATTCTCTATTCAGCCTGGTTGGATACAGCTCTGGATAAGAGTCATGAGGCAGATGTGTTGTTACACTTTAGAAGAGGGTTAGGAAGGCGCTAGGAGGGCTTGAGAACAGGTTTAGGGGACAACTTCAGGGGTCCTGTAGGTCTGTATGTTTCCAGGCATTCATTCCCCCGAGCCATGCTGCCCTGCATTTGGACTTCTCTTCTTCCCAGTGACCTGGCCCCATTTCCGGGCCAGTGGGGAAAATTAAGGAACCACTTCCCTGGCCTGGTTCTATCAAGGAAGCTTTTAGGTTTGTGTCTCATCTTGCTGGGGCAGCAATTGAGAGCTCTTATGTAAATATCAATAAACACTCAATCATAAGGCCAGTGAGTTCAAGGCTTTTCTCTTCTAGCTGCACCATTTTCTATGTGGTTCCAAGCTCAGTTACGGTGCTGTCAAAAAGAGAGAGCTTGTTATATGGTTATTGGCATGCACAAGAACACTCTTGTTAGGAGGTGAGGGTATGGAGACCCAGCTCCTGGGGAGCATCTTGAGGTGGAGATTCAAAAGTGCTACCTCAATAGGAACTTCCCCTGGGCTCACCACCTGTGGGGGAGGGGGGAGAGCAAGAGTGGGCAGAGAAAATAGAACTCCACGATTGCCATCATGGCCTCAACTGATCCCACAGGTTGCTGGGATTGCCCTCCAGAGTTGTCAGCCGTTGGGATGATGAGGCTGGGCCTTTATACCTCTATGTTGATCACTCCTTGGGTACAGGTTCTTGGGAAAGAGACATGACCTTGGGCAAAATGACTCTAGAAAGGTTCTCAGCTGAGAGCTGCTGGCTTCCAATCCTTCCAGCATCTGCGAGGATGAGGGCTTTGGTCATGAGGTCAAAGTCATGGGAAAGCTGGGCCATTCTCCAGCGTTTAATACAAAGAATTCCGCCCCCCAAATCTGAATGTAGTATGTAGTTAGTTCTGGGACAAGAGGTACAGTTATCTGTTACTCCCTGTTAACTCCATGAAAACAGTGGAGGCTCAGAAAGGAAGCATTGGATTTAACAGTTTGTTGTTCATGCAGAACAGATAATGTTTCCAAACATCATCCTATTAATGCCATTCTAAGAAGTATATTGCCTTTGATTCTATGCTTAAAAACTTAAATATAGTAGATACATTTTCAGAACTAGGCCAGAGACTAATGTCTGCATTTGAATTCTCAGTGTATGGCTACTAGAGGGTAAGCATCCCACATGTAAACCTTACAGCTCAAAATCCATTCTTGGATAAAGTCAGTGACCATGAAAAACAGACCTTTGCTACTAGAGTTAATTGAGGGAGTTCAGATCCAAATTACTTTATCAGTCATTTAGTCAATGACATTTATTGAGGAAATAACCTTTAATATAAAGGTTGTAGGGCACTACCAAAGTAGAATGGAAATAATTGCTAACATTTGGCTCATTTTTCATCGTCTGCAGAATATTTTAGCATAATATTATCTCACTTAATGAGTTGTGTTCATGTCCCCATTTTATAGATGAGGGAAGTGAAGTTCAGAAAAGCAAGCAAATTGCCCAATTTCAAGCAGGTAGTGACAGGTGGTATTATTACCTTACCTTGCTAGGAGTCCGCAGGCAGAAAGAATTACTGAGATAGCACAGCTATTATATCTCTCTTAGAGACAGGGTACCAGAGAAAGCTGGGGTTTGTGTGTGTGTGTGTGTGTGTGTGTGTGTGTGTAAAGCAGTTAGGCAGTCCTGGACTTAGGGTATCAATAGAATGAGGAAGCACTGTGACCTTGAAATGACCTTAGCCATCAAAAGGATTCTCCTACCAGCCCCCCAAGATATGGAGTGGGCTTCAAGATCAATCAGGAGTTACTCTTTTGAATGATCTCTCTGCAGATGCACAATCTAGCCGTGACCAGATTTACAGACATGAGAGGTAACAAAGCCAAAGGTTTGTAAATCTTAGTTGGTTCAGACGGACTTTGTCCATCTATATCAGCGAATCCCTTTGACATATTTTCTCAATTCCTCACTCTGTCTTTTACCTAATCATCTGTGGGTACTGAAGCTTGAGCTGTTTACTAGCAAAGTGATTTAGCTGTGGATGTGTTATTCCTGGAAAGTGTTTCTCTAGATGGCCCCTTTCTGTTGCATATAGCATTGTAAGGTTATCCAAGTCCTACTGGTTATACTTTCACTGGATTTCATAGGCAGGAAATAGCTCCCATTCACCAATTCCACCAAGGAATTCCCACACAGAGCCTAATCCAGTTTTTCTGATAGAATGTGAAGGTAGAATAAAATGTAGTGTTAGAAGGAATTTAAGCTAGGTCTTCCTAGTGGAGAGAGGGGAAGAAAAGACTAAAACCCTCTGAGATGATGTGAAGAAATTAATCTCTGGTAGGTGGTCATTCAAGTTTCAGCATAGATGGATATGATATGATGGGCATGTTTCTCTTACCTGCTGTAACACTGGGTGTGTTGTGATAGGGTGACTTAGGAGACTGTAAGAACCCAATAGAACTGAGGTTGTTTGTTTGTTTGTTTGTTTTTGAGGTTGAAAGAAAGCAATCAAGTCAGGCAAGCCAGAGCACCCATGGGTGTCAGTAGACAATGTAAGATCCAGACAGATGTAGAGGAGGGATCTTAAGAGGCATTAGAGTTATTATGTCTGGTGTGTGGAGCATGGGAGTGAGATGTTTGTTACCAGGACAGCTGACAGCAGATAATGGCACCCAAGTATTCTCAGTGAGAGAAATGAGAGTGCAGAGAAGAGGTTCAGTCTTTAAAGAGCCAGGCAGATTCAGACTAAGAGGGACAAAGCAGGGGACCCAGTTCCTACCTGGGATACACTCTGTGGGCTAGGATGAAGAATTGAGGCAGACACTTCACTCCTAGAGCTGTAGGTTCCCGGTCAGGGGGAGCCAAAAGCAGACCCAGCTAGACAGGAAGGGGTCTAGAAGGAGCCTCCTGGAAGAGAGCCTTCCACAACCATGGCAAAACTGAAAGACAAACCAGCTCCCTTCATTTGACGAAAGCTGACGGAGAGCTGGGCTGGACGGGGAGCAGGGGCTTGAGAGAACCTGGGAGTGGCAGCTGGATGCTGAGCCTCCTGGAAATGGAGAAGAGAAGGATCAGGCTAAGAACTTCTGTTTAGGGAAAAGTTGAACACAGTGGTGTCTGCAGTTCCATAGTGTCCGAAAGAGAACTGACAAAAGCTTTCACAAGCATCCAGCCCAAGCTAGAGACATGGCTGTGTGTCTGATCAGTATGGTATGAGGGATCTGTTGAAATCAGTCTAAGAGCCTTCTGAAGGCTCTGATTTCCCACTAGATAAAGTTGTGAGTTTCCACAATTTGAAATAATATGTAGCTCTGATCCAATAGCTAAATATTGATACTTGGCTGTGTATCTATAGATGGAAGTGCATCATGGGTTTTGGCTCAAACCACTAATGTACAAAAATAAGCAAAGTCCACCAGTGACCCATACCTTTCTGTAAGGTGACTGTTAAATTCTTCAGTCATCAGAATTGCTATTTAATTACCTCAGAGAAGTGAATTACCAATTAGTGTCATGGCTGTAGGTTTCTCCTCATGCATGTAGACATAGGGGTTTATCGTTATTTGGGTTTTTAAACTATCCCCATGAATCATACCGTTTCTGTCTCTTACAGTGCTGTGATAAACACTCCATGAGTTAGGAGAATAAACATGATCTGTCTTTTCATTGTTCCCTGAATAATAATAATAGAAGTGCATCTAGTTTTTGTATAATAAATGTAGGGACCCTTTGAAGGTGAATCTGTCTTTTCATTGTTTCCTGCATAATAATAAAAAATGCTTCTAGTTTCTGTATAATAAACCGAAGGACGCTTTGAAAGTTGCTACAAGTTTGTTAGAATAACAGTTTGGTCACACCTCTTTATAATAATGTACTTCTCAAAAATTTTTCAAGAAACAAGACTGCTTTGCTATTGTGTTGCCCACAGCTCCAGTGTCTATCAGGAATCTGTGTTTGTTTAGGGCATATGCTGCTCATTGCCCAGCTGGTTCTCTGCTGAGTCATGCTCCCCCTGGTGCCATCTGCTTCCCATGGTCAGCTGTAGGGCTTCTTGGTTTAATACCAACTTTGTACCCCTTTCTGTCATTACCTGGTAAATGTTGGTACTTTCTGATTGGTAATTTACAGACCAGGAAGGGACCTTGAAAGGCTATTTAATATCAAACCTTGCCTTCAGAGAATGAAACCATCCCGGAGAGGTAAAAACCTAAATTTCAAAGACATCCAAAGAAACTAATTTCACAGCTTTCTTTACCAAGCCACTTCGATATTTTAATAGACAATAACCTTCATGGACAGAAAGTGACTCTTTTTCAAAATCTCTAATTTAGGTTCCTCATGCTGCAGTTTAAATTCTTGGGAGCCCAGGAGTAATAAAGAATGGTTGGTTGGATGCCCTTTCTATTCTGAAGGAGCCTCCTAATTGTCTCTGTATTTCTCTTCTTTAGCTACCTGATCATTGATCTTCAAGCACTGCTTTTTCGATTGGTTTGGTGGCTTGGGTTTTTGTTTTGTATCTCCACTCCACAGATTGCACAATGGATCAAGTGGAGGCATGCTGTGTTGCGATACAAGCTTGAGAGTATCAGAAAAACTGCCCCACTCCTGCGAGCCTATGCTGCATGGGTGCCTTAGTTGTCACACATGCCTAAGTGCCACCAACATCCAATGCCCCATCTTTTTTTTTTTTTTTAAGATCTTATTTATTTATTTGGCAGAGAAAGAGAGAGGGAGAGAGAGCGCCCCCTCAAGTAAGCACAAACAGGGGAAGGGGCAGTGGAAGAAGCAGCAGATTCCCCGCTGAGCAGGGAGCCTGATGTGGGGCTTGATCCTAAGACCCTGGAATCATGACCTGAGCCAAGGCAGATGCTTAACTGACTGAGCCACCCAGTTGCCCCCAATGCCCCATCCCATCTTTATCCAGAGCTCAAGAACCAAAAAAGGCGCATCTTCTAAGAACGTTTAATGAATAAGGTTTTGCTTTTTCCTGTTTGCGATTATTTTTCTCCCATTTTCCAGATCATCAAGATGTGGCCTAGAATATGTACCTTTTCACATTCAAATAAACTATCCATCAGGGCATCATCCAGCAGGAAAACAGATCATGCAGCACTCTCAGTTTAGGGCAATCTGAGGACAGCATAACAAAGGGACTCTTTATAGAGGTAGCACAGAGTGACGGGGGCCCCTGGATGTGGAAATAGTAGGACTCTGTTCCCATCTTGAGGCCTGAAGATTGGACAAAAGCAGAACCCAGACACAGGGGCTTGTATAGAGAGAGCTCCTCACAGGAGTGGGGTCCCTGGGTGAGGGATGTTGTCACAGACCCCTGTGACTGTATGGCCCACTGCTGCCAGCCTCCTGCCTGGGTGCCCCATCAGACAATTACAACAGGAAGCATGGGGGTGAGGGAACCCATTGCCATAGTCCATTTTAGTCAGCCTTTCAGGGCCCAAGGAAAAATGGAGAAAGATGGAGAGTGCACCTGTGGGCAAATGAAAGACTTTAAGCATTGATGGGAAGGAGATATTTGGCCTTTTATGAAAAGTAAGAATGTGGGTTATCTCTTCGACTTAATTTCCTCTTTCTTTGGAAAGTACATTAGGTGAGCAGTGTGACTATAGAAGAAACAGCTAAGTGCTAGTGGAGATGCACCTGCAACTTTGTTCTTATTTGCTGAGGTCATCTAAAATGACTTGTCCTGTACAACAAAGAATCAATAGATGTGTACGGACTGGAAGTTGCCATTGATTTTGGGGAATGCCATCTTCTGGTGCATTATCTTAGAGTTAATGCTTCTCTTATCAAGGGTTGGAATAAGCCCCAAATTTCTTTGCGGGCTTCTTCGTATCAGTTTTAAATATTCAGACACTTTGCCCTTTAAGTGTGGAAAGAGTGATTATTTCTCAGTCTTTGACTTCAATACCTTCACATATTTATTCTTCCCGCTCTCCCCTTAGCCAGGAAGCAAATACAGACTTGTTTCCTATAAGAATTTTATGCATTTATGTGTTTTTCCCAGTTCCCACCTTTGGACTTCTTAATAATGTCTTTCCTCCTTTATGTTCCCTAAAAGTGGAATCAAAGCATTTCTGGCAGTCTGACATAGTTTAAAGAATGAGAATCTGGCAATAGGTTATGCTTATTTCTATAAATTCTTGTCCACAGATTTAGTGACATGAGAGATTTTAGAAATCAGACCCTCCCAGGATCGCCTTTCTACCTTGTGGACGTTAGTGGCCTAATGTGTAAGCTGGACATCTACCCTGCCGGTGGTTGAGGAGCAGCTAGTGGAAAATGGTAGGCACTGAACAAAGTAACACTTCATTGACCTTTTGATGGTATTGCCTTCTCCAAGTATTGCTATCATTTCCCATCCCTTTGTGTATTTCCGTCTAGTAGCCAGTGGTTTGAGCTTCATATGTCCAGAACAGAAAGAGGAATACTATTCTTTTTCTACTGAAAAAAAGAAAGAGGGAAGAGAGAGAATGTGAGGGAGAGGGAGAGAGGAAAGGAAGGAAGGAGAGGAGGGAGAGGGGGAAAGAAAGAAAAGGAAGGATAAGAAGGGAAAGGGAAGGGAAGGGGAGAGGAGGGAAGGAAGGGAGGAAGGAGAGAGAGAGAAAGGAAGGAAGGAAGGAAGAAAGCAGAAAAAGAAAAATTTCCCTAGTCTGTATCATTTCCACTGTAAAAACAAAACAAAAAAAAAACCAGAATTTAAATTTTCATAGGCATGCAATAAGGACAAAAGAAGATCCCCAAACAAATTTTTAATTAATTAATTAATTAGGGTAACCTTCCTAAATAATCAGATTCTTTCAGCTATCTTGTCAAGCATGGCTCTTTCTGATGATAGTAGAACCACTCAGTAATTTGCATTGTACCCAGAATGTTTTAATGTTTCTTACAAAAATGCCTCCTATAGTCCTATGAGGGCTCAGTCGTGAGAAGAAACACCGTTGACCCTGGATGAACCTGTAAAATGGAGTATTTGAATCTGCCGCCTCTTGCTCTGTTGATAACCAAGTCCTAACTGTTCATGGCTTCTGTCTGTGCTAACCTGTCCAGGGAGTCTATCAAATCCCCTCCATACCATCAATTGAGTCTCAGTGGTCTCAGGACCATTAGTTGGCAGGTGTTTGAGGACAATAATTAATTAATTTTAATCTGCCCCCAGATAACTTTCCAAAATTTCATAAATTTTATAAAGGACTCTGAGAGACACTAATGCAAAAGAATGTTGGCAATTTGAGGGCAGTTATTCCTTTTAGCTCCCTACAGGATGTAGCTAATACTGTGCAGTTCTACTTTGTTTCTTGTATATTACCTTTTGGGTTTCATAATAACTCCCAAATAGGAAACCAGTACTTGGAAGTGATAAATGATTTATCCAAAGACACAGATAATTTGAGCCAATAATGAACTGATACAGGGAATATGGTCTTAATTATTGTATAGGCTTTGTGTATTTTGAACTGTAAGGAAAAAGGGGAAAGAGAGAGTGTGAGTAAGTGAGTGTGTGTGTGTGTGTGTGTGTGTGTGTGTGTGTGTGTTTAGAGAAAGAGCAGAAACTAAAGGAAAAATAGATAGAAAGAGCAGTGGGGGCTTACATATATCAGCTATGGTGAGAGTTGGCCTCTCACTGAGCTGAGTTATCAATGGCTTCACAATAATATCAGAACCAATAGCATACTGAATCCACAGAGTCCTTTGGTATTGTAAGGACACTCCATATTTCATGCCCTTAGTTAGATAGAAAGAAGAATTTCCTATTAGAAACATGATTATGTATTCATATGTATTCCTGGTCATTTTTAGATTCTAAGAGACTAAATTCAAAGTATGGTCTTCCCTGAAAGAGAGGCAATGGATTAGAAGACCTCTCAAGACAATTTAGGCAGATGGAGAGGCCAGAGTGCTGTTTCTTCTTTATGTATTCATCAACATTACGGACTTCATAGTATTAGGATGGGCTAAGTCATGTTAGTAACCTAAAATTACTAGTTTATGGTAGTAACAAACGGTGCCAAAATCTCAGTGGTCTACAATGACAAAGATTTGTTTCTTGCTTGTGCTGTGTGTCCATCGTGGTCAGCTAGGGGATTAGCTCAGCATTATCTTCCTCCGGGGTCCAGACTGATAGAATAGCTACTTTCTAGGAAGTTGCTGGTCCCATGGCAGAAGAAAAGAGAGCTAGGTAAGGTCTTGTTCCAGCAATGATTGTTCTGGCCCAGAGGTGATATCCTTTACAACTAATTGGCCAAAGCACATTGCATAGTCCAGCACAACCCGCAAGTGGGCCAAGAGATACAGTCCTACCATGTGCCCAGGAGGCAAAAGGCCAGGACTATTTGTGAACAGCCCTAATAACTGTCCTGCTGCTTATGTATATCAACCTCTCGAGGAGGTGTCCAGGCTTAGTTTCTCTTCTGGCTGTCTGTACATTCAGACTGAAGACTCGGATACATAAACTGGCAACTTCACTAGCATTTCATAAGGTCTCGAAAAAGAATGCACACAAGGGGAACTCTAACTTATTCTTTAAGAGTCCCCGGAAACCTTGTGGAGGAAATCGTATTTATCATACCTGAAGTGTGAGTAGACTCTCACTAGGCAAAGAAGTTTGGTGTGTCTCTCATCACTTTATCTAACATAATACTGAAAGTCCTAGCCAAAACAATCAGACAAGAAAAAGAAGTAAAAGACATCCAAATCAGGAAAAAAGAAGTCACACTTCCACTATTTGCATATGATATATACTCTATATGGAAAATTCAAAGACTCCACCAAAAAAATTACTAGAACTGATTTGCAAATTCAGCCAAGGCACAGGATACAAAGTCAATGTACAGAAATCTGTTGTAGTTCTATATACACCAGTAATGAAGCAGCAGAAAGGGAAACCAAGGAATCAGTCCCATTTACAATTGCACCAAAAACCCTAAATTATCTAGGAATAAACCTAACTAAAGAGGTAAAATATCTATACTCTGAAAATTATAAAACACTGATGAAAATTGAAGATGACACAAAAAAAAGGAACAAACATTCCATCCTCATGGATTGGAAGAACAAATATTGTTAAAATGTCTATACTACTGAAAGCAGTCTACACATTTAATGCAATCCCTGCCGAAATACGACCAACTAGTTTTTCAAAGAGCTGGAACAAACAATCCTAAAATTTGTATGGAACCATAAAAGATCCCAAATAGCCAAAGCAGTCCTCAAAAAGAAAAAGCAAATCTGGAGGTATTAAAATTCTGGACTTCAAGTTATATTGCAAAAGCTGTAGTGATCAATGGAAGAGAATAGAAAACCTAGAAATGAATGCACAACTATATGATCAACTGATCTTCAGCAAAGCAGAAAATAATACCTAATGGAAAAAAGACAGTCCCTTCAAAAGGATCTTGGGAAAACTGGACAGGAACATGTAAAAGAATGAAACTAGACCACTTTCTTACACCATACACAAAAATAAATTCAAAATGGGTAAAAGACCTAAATGTGAGGCAGGAACCCATCAAAATCCTAGAGGAGAACACAGAATAGTAACCCCTTTGCCTCTGCCATAACAGCTTCTTTCTAGATATGTCTCCTGAGGCAAGAGAAATAAAAGCAAAAATAAACTAAAGAGACTACATCAAAATAAAAACCTTCTGTACAGTGAAGGAAACAATCAACAGAACTAAAGGGGAACCTAGGGAATGGGAGAAGATATTTGCAAATGACATATCTGATTAAGGGTTAGTATTCAAAATATATAAAGAGCTTATAAAACTCGACACTCAAAAAGCAAATAATCCAGTTTAAAAATGGGCAGCAGACATGAAGATATTTTTCCAAAGAAGACATCCAGATGGCCAAGAGACACATGAAAAGATGCTCAACATCACTCATCATCAGGGAAATACAAATCAAAACTGCAATGAGAAACCACCTCACATCAGCCAGAATGGCTTAAATTAACAATACAGAAAACAGCAGATGTTGGCAAGGTTGTGGGGAAAGAGGAACTCTGTTACAGAGTTGGTGGGAATGCAAACTGGTGCAGCCACTCTGGAAAACAGGATGGAGGTTCTTCAAAAAGTTAAAAATAGAACTATCCTATGACCCAGCAATTGTACTTCTGGGTATTTACCCAAAGGAAACAAAAATACAGATTCAAAGGAGCATATGCACCCCAGTATTTATAGCAGCAGTGTCTGCAGTAGCCAGCCAAATTATGGAATGAGACCAAATCAAATGTCCATCAACTGAAGGAGATAGATACATCTCTCTCTCTCTCTCTCTCTCTCTCTCACACACACACACACACACACACACACACACACACACGGGAATATTATTCAGCCCTAAAAAATGAAATCTTGCCATGTGCAATGACATAGGTAGAGCTAGAAAATATTATGCTGAGTGAAATAAGTCATTCAGAGAAAGACCAGTACCATATGATTTCACTCATATGTGGAATTTAAGAAACAAAACAAATGAACATAGGAAGAAGAAAGAACAGAGTAAAACCAAGAAACAGGCTCTTAATTATACAGTCTTATTAAATTAAACCAAGAAAAGGCTCTTAATTATATCTCCTCTCTTAATTGGAGAGGAGGTGGGGTGGGTGGGTTAAATAGGTGATGGGTATTGTGGAGGGCACTCGTGATGAGCACTGGATTTTGTATGTAGGTGATAAATCACTAAATTCTACACCTAAAACTAATATTACACTGTATGTTAAGATGAACGTTATAGCAATGAGAGTAGTATGAGACATGAAATGGGGCAGGCATTAGTGTTCATTTTCTTGAATGATACATTTTCTACCTGGAATAATGCGCAATGTTGGGGGGGAAATCGAATAGTCTCTTGAATCACTGTTTTGGATTCCTTTTGATTTTACCCTCAAGCTCAGCATAACCCATGGTATCATCCACATCCAAAAGGAAGAACTTAGTTCCCAGTAATTTCTGACACTCTAATGGATGCATTAGGAACACATGCTCTTATTCCCCAGTTCCCTGGAACTAAATTTTTGGAGGGAATTCAGGTATAAAGCCATCTAATTTGTTAATCTTTTTTTTTAAGATTTTATTTATTTATTTGACAGACAGAGATTACAAGTAGGGAGAGAGGCAGGTGGTGGGGTGGGGAAGCAGGCTCTCCGCTGAGCAGAGAGCCCAGTGCGGGACTCAATTCCAGGACCCTGAGATCATGGCCTGAGCCGAAAGCAGGGGTTCAACCCACTGAGCCACCCAGGTGCCCCTAATTTGTTAATCTTTTAAAATGTGGAGGATAATGACATTCCTTTCATCTCAGATCATACACATAATAAATATGTGTATTTATTACTAAATGCATTTATTTAACAAACACTGGTTTGTTTTAGAGAATAGTTGTGGTTTTCCTATTAAAATATATTTTCTTTAAAAAAAAACAAACAAACTAAATTATCCCTTAATTTTCTATCTGCCTAAGTCATTGTAAATGCCCTCCCACAAATTTCATTTTAGTTGAAAAGTATAAAGAGACTTTGGGGCCTGAGGGTTAAATCTTCTCTCCTTTGCTCCTGCTCAGGCATTTTATAATCAGGGAGAAGTCATGAGTAGGTGGTAAGAGCTGGCATTTGTAGTAACCTAATGACAAAGGAAGGAAGGAAGGATAGACAGATGGAGGGAGGGAGGGAGACAGGCAGAAGGGAGAGAGGGAAGAACAAAAGAGCAAAGAAAAGAAGGAAAAAGAAAATTCAATTCTAATAGAAAAACAATGAGCCAATCCAGCCCCGCATTGGGCTCTCTGCTCAGCAGGGAGCCTGCTTCCTCCTCTCTCTCTACTTGTGATCTCTGTCTGTCAAATAAATAAGTAAAATCTTAAAAAAAAAAAAAAGAAAGAAAGAAAGAAAGAAAGAAAAAGAAAAAGAATGAGCCAAAAAGAACAAAAATAAGGAAAATAAGTTTTATTAGAAAATTTAGCAGGAAAAAAATGGTTAAAAGAAGAGTAGAAAAAAATGGCCAGTCTTTCCATTCTATATTCTGAAGGAAATATTCAGAGACTCCGAAGCATTCAAGATGGTGGTCCTTGATGTTGAAGAAAAATGGAGGCCAAACGAATGAGTGACCAAGGCTGGGCTACTCATCCATTTTATCTTCCCACACGTTTCACAGCCTGACCTTGAGAAACTGTGCCCTAAGCCACATATTCTCTTTTTGAGTATATTTTTATGCTACCTTTTTCTCCAGAAATGAGCTTTTAGTTCTTGAACCTCTAGTCACCAGTACATACTCTGTGGTACTTAGTCGGCTTCACATATCTCTTCCCTGTCCAGTCATGGGTCCTGATCTCAAACTTATTAATACTTGGTGCTTTGAAGAAGATACATTAGCTGCCAGGTTTTCTGAGACTGAGTTGAAGGTGTCAGAGAGCAAAAGATAACTATCATGTATGAATGACCTTTATCCTTCCTAATATTTTCTCATCTGTTGCAGAGAAACCCTCTCTGGATCCTTAACCTTGCTATGGTGCTGTAATTCTTCACCTAAAAATCATTTCTCTTAATTTCCATCAGAGCATGTTTTTCATAGCTTCTTCAAACTCATCTTAAAATCTTCAGATCTTCCTTCCAGTAGCCCTTCATGGCCAAGTTCATCTCTTCCCAAAACCTTTCCTACTTCTATAGACCCTCTCCACATCATATTTCGTGGTTTCTCTTGCTGTGCTCCCGTGATCCTTTATACTTACCTTCTGTAGCCTTCCCTACACTCTGTTGTACTTAGTTCTTTTCATGTCTCTCTCCCCTGTTCAGTCATGGGTCCTATTTGTCGTGGCGTCCCCAGGGCCCAGCACATTGACTGGCACATAGTAGGTGCTTGATAAAAACTCGTTGAACAAGTGAATGATGATGGGTTGGATTTGGTCATTCAACACACATTTATTGAGCATCTCAATAGTATATTATATGGCCTACCTTAGGTACTATCAACCTTTAAGTAATCTAAATACCCTTTTTTTAAAAAAAAATATCTAATGACTTTCCAAATACTTACATTATAAATTTGCTGAAGATTTTTTTCTTCTGTTTCTAATAAGTCTTGACATAGTGTTTTGTATTATCTAGATACAGTAAAACTAGTTGAGTAGGGCCTTGAGTAGAAGAGGGAGAAGTGAGGTTTATTTGACTTTAGCCTCAAAGTCACAAAGGACCCCAAGTTTGGACTTCATTATTATCTCTAAGCAGGGCTATGCATACATTAGAGATACGCTGAAATAATTGAAAGAGAGGACATTTATCATCCAGCTTTAAGCCTTTTCTCCCATTCTTGTCTCGTACTGCTTCTGATGTGTATGCTGTAATTCTTGTGACCCTCATTCTAGTATTTCTTCATAGGGTCTTCTCTCAAGAGAGACCTACACTACACAATCTGGAGTTTAGTGTCTTTGCTGGTAAACCCCCTGATGAGTTACAGTGTGAGAATCAGTTTGATATGGTCCTTTCTCTTTTAAAATAGAAGTGTCAGGAGGGCAACCACCTTTTCCCTTTGTTTCAGCCATACTCTCATTATCTAGTATGAGGTCTGGCAGTTAATAGTTCCCGAATATTGTTATATCCCTGCTACTTAAAAGAAGGTGAGAATAAGGTCATGGATGGGGTAGATGTCAGAAAAGAAAGAAGTGTCAGAGGGGCGCCTGGGTGGCTCAGTGGGTTAAGCCTCTGCCTTCGTTCAGCTCAGGTCATGCTCTCAGGGTCCTGGGATTGAGCCCCACATCGGACTCTCTGCTCAGCAGGGAGCCTGCTTCCCCCTCTCTCTCTGCCTGCCTCTCTGACTACTTGTGATCTCATTCTCTCTGTGTCAAATAAATAAATAAAATCTAAAAAAAAAAAAGTATCAGAGACTGAGGAATGGGAGGGCAACACTGGTTCATCGGTCAGTAAGAGCCATTCAGCCTTGGTGCAGGACTCTGCCTTCCTACATAGGAGATAACTCAGACTTCACCTTGTGTCATCATTCTTACTGAACAAAGGAAGGCATGGAAGCTGCATATAGAAGAGCTGGGACTGAATCAATCTCTTATTTAAAGCCTTCTGTTCTGCTGGCTCCTGTCCTATAGCAAACACGCATCTTCATCTCTGGCACACCTTGGGCAGTAGAAATTTGAACAAGTGATTTTTATGTCCCTTCTCTGAGCCCCAGACCTGTGTATACCACCATCTCCTAGATAGATTCCTCTGGATTGCCCCAGTATATTCTCTTCCCCTTATGCTTAGTCTATTTCCAGGGTTTGCTATCTTAGTGACAAGCATCCTGGTCTTCACAACTGAGCAAACAGGAAACCCCAGGACTCTCCTCTCAAAGCTCCCCTTACTGAGTCTATGGAATCCACCATCAGATCCTGTTGATTTACCTCCTCATTGCTCCCCAAATCTGACCACACCTTCTCTACCATCATCACCTGCCCAAGCTCCCCATGCAGCCTATCACCATGGCAACATTGCCTCCTCGTGAGCCAGCCTGCAACCACTTGGGCCTTCTTTCACTTCACTCTACACGCTCTTGGCACAGTTCCTGATTCACGGTAGATGGTGATCAAATAAGTGGACAAAATGGTCCTAAAATGTTTAAAGTGATTTTGTTCTAGATATTTACACTCTAAGAAGATCTCTGTTGTTTCAGAGCAGTTAAGTCAAATTAAAATAAATCTGTCTATAGGGAATGTAGTCAGTGGTCTTGCAACAAGGTTGTACTGTGACAGATGGTAACTGCACTTGTGGGGAACATAGCAAAACGGATAGATTGTTCAAATCATTAATGTTGTAGACCTGATGGCAATATAACATTGTGTCCAGTGTACTTCAATAATAATAAATAAATAAGCCTATCTAGATATGTCAACAATGTCAACTAAATTAAATACAATATTATTAATTAAATTTAACCAACTCATCCTGTACTTGCAGTAGAAAATGCCAGATAGTCTACATCTGCCAAGGTTGGTTAACACCTTCCTCGTCCAGGTGTCTAGAAAACTTCATGTGTTAGGGAGCTCCATCATTTTCTCACCAATCAATCCAAAATTGACTGCCCCAAGTTCTGCGAAGAGCCAACTTCATTTCTTCTTTTGACATTACTGACATTATAGAAAACATGTATCAATACATGGAGAATTTATATTTGCCTGAGAGGGCTGAGAAGCATTTAACTTGACTATTTCCAGTCATGTGGAATTTTCATTTTTATTCTGTTTAATTATAAAATAATTGGCTAATTAAATTTTCAGCTAGACTGAGAAGTGCGCAGAAGGGAAATTCCTCTTCAGTTGTGCGCTTTCTCTGCCTTGCTTTAAGGGGAGCACCTGATGGTTGCATTAATGCCTGCTGAGACCATGCTTTGCACGATGTGTTTATTTGAACTGGAACGTATTTTTGAATGGGGTAAAACTAGAGATAAAGAAACTAAAAGCCTTAATAGCCATTCAAAAACCAAGCCCTGCTGTCCCAAAGGAATTGATTATTCTGATTTCTTCAGTGTCCATTATGATAACAGTCTCCTTACTGATCTCCATCTATGTGCCCTCCTCTCAGACTCGTGGAAGTACTGAGATCATCAGGATGCCATTGTCAGCATCATGGCCTCCGTGGGCCCGAAAGACTTGCAGTCCAGCACCTGGGAAACCCAATGGGCTATGCCTTCCCTTTGGTAGCCAACTTGGCTTCCGGGTGGCAGTCCCACCTCTGCCTAATACTGAGGCCCTGGCACACACTAAGCCTTGGGTACAGATGGGATTGATCCCCTGTCCTGACTATCCAGGAGCCCCAAGTGCAAGAGGCCCAGAGTGGTGGTCATGTTTTCCAATTTAAAATCAATTGAACAAATGCTCTTGAAATGGCAGAACTTCCCATGCCCACCCTAGGTAGGACATTTGCTCGTGGAACATTGTAAACCAGATTTCTCTCTCTGGCAATTATCTAAAGAGTCACTTGGGCAAATTAGGAGTTCCTCCTTATCCTTCGTCTGATCACAGTTTTTGCAGGTTGTGTCTGAGAAGGAGTACTCTCTGCTTCCTTTATTTAGGGGCTAAGTACCTTTCCCTTACAAGTTAGAGCTTTTCCTTTTCTGCTCCCAATTAGCCTCTTGACCTTTTCCTTGCTCTGCCTTCTTGTCATAGTGTTATGGCCCTGTTTCATAATCTTACTTGAGAATATCTCGTGTCATTGTCTGCTTTGTATTTCTACTGTGTGCCCACAGTTCTGTAAATTAAATATGAGTGCGTGGTTATGGCCAGGAAAATCAATCTTTAAACAAATTAATATTTCAATGCCAGTTGTAGAGCTATTTCCCCATTTAATGTGGGCCTTGGCTTAGAAGTGGAAAACAATGAATGTATCATTTTGGAAAAACTTAAATCAAAATGCAGACAAAGAAAGGACGCCAAATATGCCATAAGATTCTGAAACTGAATGTGAGAGGAGAGCTAATGCCTTAATTTGTGGAGTCCAGATTTTTTAGGACAAACGGTGGTACCCTTACTGGATTTCTTTTCTGGCCATTTCATTTCCATACTATGGAAAGCAAACTGTGAATCACCATATCCAACCATGGGTTACCAAAAAATATATAGGCTGCCAAGTTAAATTTGAGTTTCAGGTAAATGACATTTTTTAGCATAAGTATGTCCCAAATATTTGGGGGGACATATTTATACTACAAAAATATTTGTTGGGCATCTGAAATTCAAATTTAACTGGTGTCCTATATCTCTGGGCTTCTGCTAAATCAGGTATCCCTACCACTTAAGGCAGTTGTGAGAAATTGAGAAATAAAAGTAATTTCTCAAGATAATATAAATGAAAAAATCTAGCATCGTACCCAACACACAGTAAGTATACAACTTTCTCTTTCCATTATGAGGAAGTCATAGGTTATCATTCTGACAAAAATTCTTTATAATTGAGAGAAGTGGTTTGGGTTTGAGAACTTGGCTGTTGCTTTTCTCTTCTCTTTTTTTAACCCTAGAGATTTCACAGTTGCTTCCTCTAAATTGTTTAAGATTTAGTTCTCTTAACACCTCTAGAAAATCAGTCACTCTTCTCCATTGAAGGAAACCATATTTTAGAAAAGAAAATTACACTTTTATTTGTATCATTGCCCCCCAGATTATTCCAAAATTAAAATTTAGGCAAAAAGTATTAAATATTTCAAAAATTTTCTCTTCTTCATTGTACCGCAGAACAGGGTGTCTGTGGCGAATAGCATGTATTTTATCTTCTTTCTCTAATGAAGAGTATTTCTGTTGTCTCTGAAATAGTTCTTGTTATTGAGCCAGCAAATTGATTACTAGCAATTTCAAACAAGAGCAGGGGTTCCAGTGATGGGACCAACTAAAGTCAAGTTCAGTCCAGTAAATTTTGAAAACTGAACTGACAGAGAAGAGGGCTCTCTGTACAGCTGGTAGGAATATTATAAGCTTTCTGGAAGGCAGATTGGCAATATGTATAAAATTCATAGTGATGCATCCTGCTAAAATGAGCTGGCTCTATAAAGGACAGAGAGAATAATAAGCGTGCTTCAGCTCTCATTCTTTGTTTACTTGACCCCCAAATCCATCCCTCATCCTTCTGCTCAGACTGTCAACTCCTTGGGAGCATACATTATTTTCTCATTTTTGTTTATTGTACTCATGGTAACTTACACATAATAAGCAGTTAGTAGTTATTTGTGAACTGAGCTCATTTTGAATGAACTAAGGATATAATTGGTTATCCTAAATTAATTTGGGGGAAAGCCTCTAAAAGAGCATACTCTTATCCAGCAATTGTCTGAATTCATGCCAAGGAAAAAGGCTTTTATAGTTAGAGAGCTATATGTCCAAGGATGTTTATCACAACATTATTATAGTGATGCAAATTAAAAACAACTTTATAATGGGCTGTGAACCATATTGTGTCCCCTGCTCCAAATTCATACATTGAAGCCCTAACTCCCCCTGTGATGGTATTTGAAAGTAGAGCCCTTGGGAGATAATTAGTTTTGGGTGAGGTCATGAAGCTCTCTCATGGTGATCCCATGGCCGCCCTCATGGCGATATTAGTGCTCTTTAAGAAGAAACACCAGAGGGGTGCCTGGGTGGCTCAGTGGGTTAAGCCGCTGCCTTTGGCTCAGGTCATGGTCTCAGGGTCCTGGGATCGGTCCCACATCAGGCTCTCTGCTCAGCAGGGAGCCTGCTTCCCTCTGTCTGTCTGTCTCTCTCTCTCTCTCTCTGCCTGTCTCTCTGCCTACTTGTGATCTCTCTGTCTGTCGAATAAATAAAAATAAAATTTAAAAAAAGAAGAAGAAACACCAGAGTTTGTTCTCCGTTTCCCTCTCCCTGAAATGAGGATGCATTGAGAAGGTGTCTGTTTACCAGACAGCAGGAGAGTCCTTACCAGTACCCCACCACGCTGGCACCCTAATCGCAAACTTCAACCTCCAGAATTGTGAGAAAATAAATCTCTGTTGTTTAAGTCACACAGTCTGTGGCACTTTGTTGTGGCTGCCCAAGCAAACTGAAGCAATATCCAAAAATAGGATATTGGTTAAATTAATGATGGTAAATCCAAATGTAGATTTTGCGTAGTCATAATCATTCTTTAAAAGAGTTGTGGTAGGGTGCCTGGGTGGCTCAGTCATTAAGCGTCTGCCTTTGGCTCAAGTGTCCTGGGATGGAGCCCTGCGTCAGGCTCCCTGCTCAGCGGGAAGCCTACTTCTCCCTCCCCCACTCCCCTGCTTGTGTTCCCTCTCTCTCTGTGTCTCTCTCTGTCAAATAAATAAATAATCTGAAAAAAATAAAAAATTTTAAAGACATGGTCTAGGAAATTTTTCATTACATTTAAGTGAAAAAGCAGCCTATAAACAGTGTTACATATGGTGCTATCTTTATAAAAACGAATACACATACTTGCATATACAACATATAAAAACTCTTGAAAAAAATGTGAGGTGAGATGCTAGAACATGAATAAATAATTGTCTCTGAGTGATTGAATTGCAGGTTAATTTTCCTATCATTTTTTCTTGGTGTTTTACCATATTTTACAAGTTTGGGAAGTTTTGTAATCAGAAAAATAAGAGATTTTCTTTAGTTAATTAACTGATACCCACCCTGGGGAATGACAATGAAAACGAAGAGGGAGTCTGGGAGATACTTTCTCAGACCTGGTTGAGGGTCTTTCCCCATGATGGTTGGCGGCTCTCAGTGTAAGCCAGCAGCCTATTAAGTGTACTAGGCAACATGAACACCACCTAATGGAAACACTCTATTTTCCTCTCTTTCTGTTTTTTATCTCATCACTATTCATTGCCAGAATTCCTGATATTTGTGTTATTGGATGAAAAGACTTTTAAGTGAAAAAGGAACAGGAAATCTTTAACAAGTAAGGACAGAAAGATTTTTTGTTGTTGTTTTAATGAGTTAAAGAGACCTTTAGAAATTGAAACAAAATGAAGAGAAATGTTTCAAACAGGAACTAGTTGCTTCAAAGGTAAGACTTGGCTTCTCTGCACATCCCTAGGGACCTGTTTTAAATTCCCAATGCACTCACCCATTTGCTTAATCTGTGCAGAATTTGAAAATTTTTCTAGCTATCAGATATTTTAGCAATCACACTGCAAACTCAGTAATGGGGTATGTGCTTTATCTTTCTTTGGCTATTACAGTAAGCTCATTAACCAAGACTTTTGCCTCCTTCTGTGGCTTCTTTTTATGGTACAGCTTATTGTAGAGCATCTATGTAACTGTGTTCACTGTTACAAAATGGAAACGTTTTTATAGCTTAGATTCAAAAGCTAGGTCAAGCTGCCAATCTATTCATTTACTGGGTGACCTCCAACCCTTAGCATAGCTATGAGGTCCTTACTTCCTGGCATCTTGTTTGAAATATTGGCAAAATCTGCACCTAGTTATGAAGGTCACTCCTGAAACCTGCTGTAGGTTAGTAACCCTTGTTCTCTTCATCGTCACAGCAGTGTGTGGTGAGCAGAAGCCTGAAGGAGTGCCAGAATGACACAGATTATGTGTAAATGGCTGGTGGCACACGAATTCGTAACAGACTCTCCCAGGGAAAAACAGATGAGAGATCATAAACTATGACTGAAGAACTTACAATAGAACATTGAAGACTGGTTAGAGCCATGATATAAGGAGGGAAGAAACATGATTCTTTAGGCAGCTATTTTAAAGCATAACTTTATGGAGTGCACATGCATAATAATCTTAGCAGTACTTTTTAAACATTTTTAGACTTTATTTCAATACCAAGATTATTTCCCAAAATACTTAAAGAAAATTAAATAATTGGGGAAGCATGAAAACCGCAGAAAACTGAACATGGTCTCTTTCTTGAGGGAAGTTGTGACTGTCGCTCCACCAAACTGTGCTGTAGTTGAGAAACGAGGATAAAAACGTCAGCTCGGGACTCCTGGGTGACTTAGTTGGTTGAGCCGCTCGCTGCCTTCGGCTCAGGTCATGATCCCAGGGTCAGGGATCGAGCCCCAAATCAAGCTCTTGCTCTGTGGGGAGCCTGCTTCTCTCACTGCCTCTGCCTGCTACTCTGCCTGCTTGTGTGTACTCTCTCTCTCTGACAAATAAATAAAATCTTAAAAAAAAAAAAAAAAAAAAAAAGACGTCAACTCTTCCAGTTCCACGGCTTCCAGAAATGTCCCCCAACATACCCCGTTCTCAAGTTGACTCTGTTCTCCTGACATTTCTGCTCACTTTTTAAATCAGGAGGGAGGAAGTAAACCCTAATTTCAAGTATTGTCGACTAAATATGTGGGTAAAAATCTGTGTGATTTATAGTAATTTCATTAAGCCTGGTAGTGTGACCCTCAGTCATTCCTCACAGAGAGGCTGATCACAAAGTGTCATAAATGGCATTGTTCCCTATTCCTGTTAAAACTGATTTCTGATCTTGTTTCCGTGGTCTGATTCCCTGCTGTTCTATTAATGTACTGTGTTTTAAGAGCTAGATGAATGGACAGTCATTCAAGATTAGTTTAGAGAAAGACAGATGTTTGATTGAACAAACCCTTAATGAACACCTGCATATATTGCATTTCAAGCCCTGTGTTCTTCTGGAATAAAACACATGCAGCAGCCCTTGAAGTCTGCACAGTCTGGTGGGACCAGCAGAGGTAGACAAATACCCATGATATCATGTATAATGAGATCCATGCTGAAATGGAGGTATAAAAAACACTGCGGGAAAATTAATTATACCTTAGTTAATAATTATTATAATATTTTTACCTGTGAGGTAAACGGGCAGGGGGAGGGGAATGGAATGCAGAAGAAGTTACAGAAAATAAGTAACATTTAAGTAGGACTTGAAAGTCTCATGAGTTTGCCAGATAAAGTATGCAACAAAGGCATTGCAGGAAGAAGAGCAAACTGTCTATTTATACCTGATGTGACTCTTCAGACAATTTGAGGTGAATACCATTCCATCATCCCATTTTCTATTTTTAATTTGCAAACATTTCTTTGGGCTTTAGCTCCAGAATTCCAGACACAGAGGAACCTGATGGTTACAGAAATGACTCTTAACTGCACACAGATAGGGAGGCCATTATCCTGACCAGCCATGGATGCCCTGTTTCCTTCCACTGACAGAGATAAATGTATGGTGAATTACCACCCATCAGAGCCTCATGTGACATCAGGATACTCTAGGAACACTCCCTTCCCTGATCAGATTTCTCGGGAAGAAAAATTTTCATGAATTAAAAAAATGTTCAATAGCTCCATGTCTTATGAATGTATGGATCTTAATGAAGGGCAAAGCATAAAATTTAATATGGTCATTTCAGGAACCAATAGGAGAGAATTTTGCTGCTAGTTCTAGGACTGCCTCTAATGTTTTTTATGTTTTTTAATCGGGAGCTCTGCTTCTGTGCCCTTGTCATCATCCCACTGAAGAGAAGCCCCCAGTTCTGTCTGCTCCTGAGAAAGACCCTGTGCTATACATTAGTAGCAGAACTTTGAGATTCGCTAGGCAGTGGGGAAGCATTTAGCATAATTGAGGCTAGCTAGACAGCAGAATATACTCATGGTTTGCTTTTGACATATCTTTTGTTCAGACTGCCCTTAATTTGAAGTAGTCAACCACCATTCCAAATGCATTACAATACATTTTAAATTGGATGTCTACAATAGCTTTTGATGAGATCTAGAATGATTTGTATTAATTTCAAGTGAAATGCCAATTGAATGCTATAGCCATAGTAAGAGAGAATGGAGTATATTAATGATTGATTAGATTTTACCTGTTGTGATCGGCCTTTTTTGACCCAGCCAAGTCTTACTGAGGCAGTAACTCACGAGCTAATTCATTTGTCCTGGTTCCTTCCCAGTGTCACTTTTTCAGTGTTTCCTTCCCAATGGACATTGAAATTTGAAGAAAAAAAGCAATTAGCTCTATTTTAGATATATTTATTTTCAATACTGAACCTCCAAAGGTGAAATGGCAGAGTTAAATCATTTATGTAAAATACAATGTGTAGAGAGAAAGAATGTATCATATCTTTTTTTAAAACATCAGAATCATAGAGTTATATCTAAGCCCAAGGTTGAACTTCTAAAGACCAGCCAACTTAGCCCATTTTTAGAAATCTTATTATCAAGAAACTTTTCAGATAAGTCTCACCAACAACAAACCACTTTGGGCTCTAAATGATTGGGAAATTTCATACCAAAAAAAAAAAAAAAAAAAAAGAGCCAGATGTAGCTCTTCTTTTTTTTTAATTTTTTAATTTTTTATAAACATATATTTTTATCCCCAGGGGTACAGGTCTGTGAATCACCAGGTTTACACACTTCACAGCACTCACCAAACAGATGTAACTCTTCTGACTAGAAGAAGCAGACTCCCTCTTGATGTGGACCATATCCCCGTGACCAGGAAGCCCTTTTACCTCTTCCCTCCCAACTGTTGTGTGCCAACCCAGTTTTCTAGAATACTGCTGCCAGAAATGAGATGTGGATTTTTGGTGATTCTGATGCAATGATCAGAACCTCATATTATAAAGAATAGGGTTATAAGGATGGATTGGATGGAAGGGTGGATGAGTGGGAAAGGAGAAGGTAAGACGAAAACATCTTGAATTGTATGTATATTATCCTACATTTTTAGAGAATGGAACATTTCACTCGCAAGAAAGTCGGGAGAGAGAGAGAGAAAGAGATCAGTGATGAACTGTTCACTTAATAATTAGCATACAGGGCACCTGGGTGGCTCAGTGGGTTAAAGCCTCTGCCTTTGGCTCAGGTCATGATCTTAGGGTCCTGGGATCGAGCCCTGCATCCGGCTCTCTGCTCAGCAGGGAGCCTGCTTCCCCCTCTCTCTCTGCCTGCCTCTCCGCCTACTTGTGATCTCTCTCTGTCAAATAAATAAATAAAACTTAAAAAAAAAAAAAGAATTAGCATACAGGGACACCTGGGGGAGTTCAGTTGGTTAAGTGTCTGCCTTTGGCTCAGGCCGTGATCCTAGGGTTCTGGGATCGAGTCCCACATCAGGAGGGTGTCTGCTTCTTCTGCCTGTTGCTCCCCCTATTTGTGCACACACTCTCTCTCTCTGACAAATAAATAAATAAATAAATTTTTAAAAGAATTAGCATACAGTCAAGTGCCCTAAAGACAAAAACCCATATGGGGCAGAATTTAATTTTCTTTTGAATGATTGAGAAGGCATTTCAGAACCTTGCAATCCTCATTTTGAATATCAATCATCATTGTATGTTAAACACCTAAGTATCTGCCAGGAGAGTTCCCCCATTAACCACGTGTTACTACGTTTTTAAAAATACTCCACAAACAAAATGAAGACAGACACTTTGTAAAAATGTAGCAGTTTAAGAGCGGATTTGAGCAAGGCCCCTTGCTCAAGGATAAACGTGGCCAGGCAGTGCGACCCTACTCACAAGGGAGAGGCCGTGCTCAATTTGAGGGTGAGCACATCACTTAACCTTTCTCAGCCCGTTGGCTCTCCGGCAGCATAAGGTGAAAAGGTCAACTCTTTCAGGACAACTGTGAGAAAAGAGGTAAGAAGAGAGAAAAATACATTACCAATCAGACATCACAGAACTTCTAATAGGAAGTGTTCCGGGTTTGAACAGATCGTTGATTTTAGCATCTGATTCTTTGATGTCCTGCCTGGGAAACTGGGTGTTCACCGTGGCTGTCTTGCCAGGTCCCGGCTCTTTGGCCTTCCTGGGAACTAGCCAACTGAAGAGATAGTCTTAGCTGAAGTCACAAGGCATCTGGTAGCACCCGGGAGGTGAGCTAATTCGTCTTCCCCGAGAAGAAGATGTTTTCTCAGTCAGATCAGCGTTCCCTGCTGATTCTTCTTCCCCTTCAGATGCCAAGAGGGTGTGTCAGTTGGAAGTCACTGCTTCCACGGTCTTGGAGTTGGTTCTGACTGGTACAGCCTGTTTTGTTTGCTTTCACAGGAGGTTGTTTTTTGTTGGTGGTGGTGGTTTTTGTTTGGGGGGGGGCGTTGTTGTTTTTTGTTTTTTTTTAAGATTTTATTTATTTATTTGACAAGAGACCACAAGTAGGCAGAGAGGCAGGCAGAGAGAGGAAGGAAAGCAGGCTTCCCACTGAGCAGAGAGCCGGATGCGGGGCTCCATCCCAGGACCCTGAGATCATGACCTGAGCAGAAGGCAGAGGCTTAACGCACTGAGCCACCCAGGTGCCACCCCCCTTTTTTTTTTGACCTTGGGAGTTGCTTCTTTACTTGTTCCCACAGTTGTCCAGTCAGGAGCAGCTTACTCTATGTCAGGCTACAGGTCTTCTGTTGGAAAGTGCTACTCCTTAGCCAAAACCTGTGAACGCAAGAGTTTGTGAATCTGACTGCTCAAACTCCAGACCTCACAAGTGAAGGCGAGGCAGAGTTTGCTTTGCGTTCCAAGCTGTGGTCCTCTAGCCGGTCTTCACTCTGACCTGATTCCCAGCTGGGACGCAGCCCGTTGCTTCCAGGAAACATTTGGCAACCTCATGTTGGTCACTCTTCCCTTTAGACATTTGTACGTTATAAGAAAGTATGACTCACGGATTTGAGGTGCCTACTAAAGAGCTAGATTATTTTCAAAAGGTTTTGGTCACAAAGACCGTTGAGCTTAGGTAGGACTTAGAACCTCCTACCAGGCCCCTGTGTATAGTCACGGAGATGTTGAAGCCGGTGTTGGTCATTCTGTGGACTCGGGCGAAGAGATGGGCTACAGAAGAGTGACTTCATCTATTGACTGTTCTTCGACCATGTGTGAGACTAATAGTAAACATAATGCATCCTGTTAAAGATAAGACAGAGAAGAGCATTTGATCCCTCTCTCAGTGAAGCCAGGCTGATTACCCATCCTAGGTGCCATCCTGGGCTGATTCCCCAGACTCAATGTGATATCCCCGTCATAAGCTGTATCAGCCTGGATGTCTGCCTCCCCAACTAAAAAGTAAGCACTTTGAGAGCAGTAATTGTATCTTTGCATCTCTTGCACCAGAACTGTGCCTGATGTGTCGAAGGCACCGAAGAAATAAAGTCATGAATAAATAAACCTATAAAAGGAAGAATAGGGAGGGGAAAAATAGAGACGAAGAGATGGAGAAGGAAGAAAAGAAGTGGGGATCTCTGCAAACGTTAAGGCTATTGTTATTTAGCATGGACAGATGTTCTATCATGAGCTAAAACTTCATTCATTCCCTTTAAACCATGTGTCGTCATGGAGTATTCCAGATATTAACAAAACTGTATCCCTTTATTTCTTTACTTTTCACTTAGAGTACCTTTTTAAAATACAAGTCGGCTGGACTCAAGAATCTGAGTTTTGGTGTGAGGTAGGGAGTGGGAGGTGGCTAATTGGCATACCCCCGACACCTGCATGCATGACCAAACGGGCAGCTCCAAATAATGACTGAAAGCAGGTTTGGGAATCTGCTCTCCCCCTAATTAAAATGTGTGCTCATGGGCAAGATATCCAAACCGCCGTTTCCTCATAGGGCTGTCGGAGGGCTCAGTGAAGTCATGTGTTAAAGCATTCAGTACAGTGCCTAGCACTTTGTACACACATTTTAAGCATCAGCACTAAAACACCCTCCCTTCCCAGACAAGTGGTTGTTAGAACAACAAGGCGGAGGAGCGTGCTGAGCAGGCTACCTCGTGCCGTGGCTTCTGATGTAGCCCAGTGTTTGGTACCCATGACTTGAAGGCACCTGCTATGAGCGCTGAACGCACCATAGACATTGTTTAAGGAGCTGGAGGGGGGAGGGAGGCAGAGTGGTTGGAGGGGGAAGCCTGCCTGACATTGAAGTGAACTAAATCTGTGCAAGTGGCTATTTTTGTCAGCCCAACCACAGTGGGTGTGTGATGGGGCGTCTACTTTTGATCCAGCTCTTTTTATAGATGCTGATTTTTCTTAAAGGCGACTGTCCTTTCCCGGGATGCTGAACTGATTCTGAAGACTGTGCATGGAGTAAGATTGCGCATCTGCAATCTGGAATAGACAACATTTAGATTAGTAATTAGATACGCCTTTAAGATGTAAAAACAGTCTCATTATCAACTCTAGCACAGATTCAGCGTGAGAGTGTTTTACCCATCGAGACTGCAAAAACAGCATTACTATTCAAACAAGTGCTTCGGACCGGCAACGTGGGCTCATCCTATCTGGGCAGCTTTGGTGAAAACAAGAGCCCACATCCATACCCCAGCAGCCTATCTGCTTTATCGTTTGAGCTTCAACCATTTCAAAACATTTCCCCATTATTATGACTCAGACTGGTCCAGCTCGAGTCCCCGTGCTTCCCGGGAGCATGTGTCTATGAAGTCACAAATTGTCTGATACAAAAATAGGATGTCTGTGTCATTTGGTGCTTTTGAAATATATATATTTTTTAAAGAATGGTCTGAGCATTTCCCACATGTGTCACCATCCTGAAAAGTCATTGTTCAGCTCCTGGATGCAACTGTGACCATCCCAACACTTGGACCACAGAATCCGTAATGCAATGTGAGTGCATTGAGGTGTGTGTGTCTCTGGGCGAAGAGAGTTGAATGAGACTCAGTGCCATTGCCTCTGAGTCTTGGGTACCAAGTATCTAGACCAGATGGGCGACCTCTTCAAAGAGGAAATCAGTGTCATTTTTTTGGAGCATGCTCTAAGGGGTTACCTGGCTGTGGGCTCCATGCAGCATTTCACGGTCACGAGGAAGACTTTGAATGGTTTCCGATAAAGGTCAGCCATTTTAGAAAAACGTGGGCTTCTCTCTCCCTTGTACTTTCTTCCCAGAGCCAGGCAGGTGGTCCATGCGAGCTTGTGCTAATGAATTAAGCAGCTTGTACTGTGCAGAGTGCATTTTCATTACCGTGAACAAAGCAGGCTGTGGGGGAAATCTGATAGGTGGCTTCCACTCAAAGGACAAGATGCATTTATCTGAAGGCAATTCAGTGGTTTATAAAGGACAGCGGGGCCCTTTTGTCTCCTTGTCACAATCTTCCTGTGAGCATCATCATGATTCATAGTCAAATTATAGTCACTTTCTACCACCCCAGCTATTTAAGTCGCAGACTCCCCAATCTACGATCTCCACAATTTTAAATAGCATCCAGGAGTGCAGTTCCATTTTTAACACAATATTTTGCATTTGTACAAGTAAGAATTGGTCACCAGGAAGTGACTTTTGATTATTTCTTGTACTTCGCCATAGATAAGTAGTGAGGCTTTTACAAGGACTTTGATTACAAGCGGTTGGAATCACATCATTTCCCAGCAAGACTTATTATTTTACTCATGAAAGTCAATGTGTGTCTTACCAAAAAAAAAAAAAAAAAAAAAAGGCAATAATTTCTCACAAGAATCTGTACGTCAGCTTTGATACTCAGCCTGGGTAAAGGTCTCCCACACATAAAAACAATTAGGTTATAATGTAACGAGCTATTGTCTAGGTGAAGGATTCTCAAATTTTGCTGCATGTAGAGTCATCCGGAGAACTCGATGAAAATTCAGAGACTGAGGACTTCACCAAGCCTGGCCTTTGTATTCCTTGTGGTCCCTGCAGGTGCTGATACACATTAGACTAGATCATTTCATTTCTTTAGTTTATTAAGGAGAGGAACAACTCTAGGCTGTCTTCTGGGAGCAGTAATGGCACTGTTGGTCTAAGAATACACATAGGGTATCCATGGTATGCGTAGTAGTCATTTACTAAACAGATTGCCAATCCCTTAAGCTCCTGGTTTGCTCAGATGCCAACAAGATTGTTCTTAATGGATGCTATTAGGATATATTATAGAAATTGGACAGAGCTAACTCAAGTTCAGATTTCAAAGAAATTACAGCTTGCCAGTAAATCACACTGCAAGTTGATAGACAAGTTGTTTATTCACTGCTCCTGCTTAGAGAATATCTATGCTAGAAAATAATTTCCATGCATCCATGCAGGACTGCGAACTTTAATTTACAATTCCAAAATCCCGTTGAAGACTGAAAGATTTTGGACAAGAATTTGCTTGACAACAAAATTTGGCTTAAATTGACCTGAGGCTATTAATAGCCCTTGCTTATTTTATAATTACACAATTTAGTGCAATTATTGAAATGTTTCTGTGCAGAAATATTATTCATTTGGATTCCCCAAATATAATATAATATAATATAATATAATATAAATAATATAATACCCCCTCTTGCCTTTCATCATTTGGTTTTGTTTTTTGAATTTTGAACTACATTTCACCCCTAATGTTCAAATATGAGGTTGCGGACCAGATTTATATTGATGTTGATGAAAGAGAACTGGGGACTTGACTGCTACCTTAGCTCAGTCTCAAGAGTTGCTCCTGATAAAATTTAACAAAATAAGATTCACTTATTGAAACTTGAAATTATTGAAAATGATCAACTCTTCTTCTTTAAGAACCATGAAAAATGTTAATGCTCATTCTCTAGTGAGCCGTGCATTGTCCTTACAATTCTTTGACAAAATGCACTGCTTGAAACAAACAAACAAAAAAAGAGATTTTTGGATTTTTAGATCCATATCCTACCATCTCCTCCAGTCTTCTTCTCTTTCTCAGACTGAACTGACAGCATGTAGGGATATGTTTACACTAGCTTAGAGTTTAAGACTGAAATTTGGAGGTAAATATGATGATGAAAAATATGCCAAATTAATGATATACATTGTTAGTTATTTCTGGTTAATGTCAAAGATGTCTTTGGGAGAAAGCTGCTGGAGTAGACTTCAGATTCTGGGAAACCCAGTTATCATTTCCTGCTGCAGTAAATGTACTAGCAACTGCTTGGAAGATATGTGCCCTTGAAAGTATTTTATGTGTATATGTATGTTCATATCTAATATTTATTTGTATACTTTTATTTAAACTTATATAACTTACGTATAACTTAAACAGTCTTACAGTTGTGTAATATTTGAAACACAGTTGCTTTTGTTCTTTGGGGTTTTTTTGGTTGTGGTTGTTTGTGCTTATTTATATGATACAGCATACTGGAAACCGCAGTTACTTAAAATATATTTTATAACAGTAAAAAAATATATTTCCTCAAGATATTTAAGCTATTATTTATGCTTTATGAAGGAAACAAATGACACTTCCAGCTGATTCCTAGCACAGGTTTGGGTTATAATTGCATTTGCAAATAATCTCTCAACTGGATAAATAACAATGTGCTTGCTTTACAAATAAGGACTATTAATTGTGATTCATAATATCTGGATTTTGCCAACTATATTAAGTAATGAGTGCTCCTTATGGACAAAATCAATTGCCTGTTCTGCTAAAATCTTGGCTCTGGTTCAGAGTCACTATGGGACAAGGTTACACCTTCACAGTTTGTAAACATGCTTACTTAGCCAGTGTTCATTAATGCAAATTATGCATTAATTGAAGACAAATGTTTTCAGTAATAGTATTTAAAGAGAATGTAGATCCTTTCTGTGATGTTTTCAGTAGATAGCCAGATTCAGTGTTTAGTTTCAGCTGTTACAACTGCCAACTTTACGGCAGCATGGAAGGTGTGGTGACCTTAATGTTGAGTCAAAGATCAGGTCCTCTACAACAGGATGGGAAGATTACTAAATTAACTGGTACTAACTAGTAATTGGATATGGACATGAGGGTGAGGACTGATGGCAGGTGAGGAGGACTGTTCTGCTCTAGGTCAAAGAACAGAAAATAATCTGGATTTCCTTTCAGAAGAGTATATAAATCTCAGTACTTGAATGTTATATAGCTATTAGCATTTGTGTTTCAGAGTCCTACTTTTGGTGACATTTTTACTGAAATTTAGAAATGCCTGTATGAGGTGCTTCTAATAAATTTGAATGAGGTGAGGGATTTTCCTAATTTTCAAAATGGCAGCCCTATGCCCACTGCAGACTTGCACCACATATATAGAATCAAGAATTTTTAAACTATTAATACCCAAACTATATCCCCTTACTCAAGTAGACAAACTCTAAATAATTACAGTCTTCAGAGATTCTTTGAAGAGTTCTCAACTTGAGGGGATCTCTGAGGAATGGGGACACTTTATGTATGTATGGAAATTGTATATTTTCATGGAAAACAACTGTCCACAGTGTCCATCAGCCTCTCAGAGGCTCCATGACTTCTGACGTAAAAATGCAGAAGAGCCCTCGTTTTAGAGGAAGAAAAAACCCTACAGTACCTATACTCACAAGCCTGTATCTTTCTGTTTCTCATTAGAAATTTGGACCAACTTTAAAGCTTACCCAGTATTCTGACCCTGGGCAGGAAGTCCCTATGGGAGTTGATCGTCACATTGTTGCTTGATTGTTCATTCTATCAGAAGTGACTTCTGTGATTGTTTCCTGATGCTTAAAGGGAAGTTGTCTCAGTAGTCCTCTAAGGTAGCACCTAGCAGCTCCAAGTCTGTTTCCTCCTTTCTCAGCTCTATTTCCTTCTCCATTTCAGAGCCAGCCCCTGGCCACTGCCTACACAAATACATGATGGTGGGTATTCACAAGCAGCCCTGTATGCCCTCCACCAGTCTCTGGGAGAAAAGCAAACCACCCAGCCCAGCCTTTGCTGTACTGCGGCGACTGTACTCAGCTGGCATATGTGATTAAAATTAATTGGTTGCTCTGGCATCATTTTGTAACTCAGTACCAGGGCAAAAAAAGTCAAGTCTGAGCATCCCTGGCAAAAGAATAACACACAGAATTTAAAAACTAAGCTAAAAATAGTTTCATCGTATTGTGTTACATCTATATTCTAGACAGACAAGGGGTATTTTCTTTTTTTCCCAATAGAGGTATCTGAGAACATTATGGCATAAGAGGTAGTTTTCATCCTGACATCACATTATAAATAAAAGCAAATCATGGAACCTTAAAATATTGTTTATGGATAACCATCCCTAACTTTAATATTTTAAAAAATTATTCACATATTCCAACTATACCGTTTGTTGGTATTAAAAGAACCATTTGTATAAAAATTTATTTTCCAAGTATCAAGTGATTGGTCCTGGCTTTAGAACATAATGGTAGGACTTAGTAGGTAAGTTTATCTTACCTATCTCTTCTATGGTTTCATAGGTATCATCCCATAATTGCTCCGCCCTATTGTACTCTGTAATTTCTTTTCTGATAGTCCCATCTTTCAAGCCTATGGAAGAAAATCTACCTGCCATCTGCCACCCATTACCATATTGGAATTTATTTAACAAATATTTATTAACCGATCTATTTGTGCCTTGGTTTCCTATTAAGCACTAGGGACACAAATGTAAATGAAGCACAGATCTTCATCCTCACTTTAAAAGCTAGGGTAACAAGAGATTTCAGTACAATGTGGAATTGCTCTTGTATGGTTAAATACAGACATCAATGGAAACAAATAGGAGGGGCACAAAAGTTTTTAGAGATTAGGGAAGACTTCCCAGTGGAGTAGACTTTTAAATGGATGAGTAGGAATTAAGCAAAAGTGAGTGGGAAGTGCATTTCAAGCAGAAGGAATGGCTTGAGGTGCCAAAAAAAAAAAAAAAAAAAAAAAAAAAGATAAATCTGGAAAATTGCATATGATTTGGTAGAGCTGAGGCTTTGAGTTCTTGAGATAAAGTGCCAGAAGATGAGACTGGGAAGATAAGCAGAGAACCAAACAGAAAGGGTTCCCTAAAACTGTAAGGAATTTGGACCTCGTCCTGAAGATTTAAAAAAAGGAAAAAATAGAGAGGGTAATCAATCATCAATTCTATCAGTACCTCATAGTTAATTCTTTTATTTTTTTCCTGATTGTCTCATGGGAATTTTGTCTCTCCAACTAACCCGAAGAGAAGAACCTCATCGAATTGTGCCTTGTACAATAGTGCGCATAAAACAAACATTCAACAAAATAAACAATCTGAATGATTGATTGATTGATTGATTGGGAAGTACTGCTGCTTCTAGATAACTTTACTTGGGGCCCAGCTCAGTGATGTTATGAGTACACTTTGGTTGCAAATACTCATCTTCTAAAGGTTTTCAACTCTGCCCTTAAAACAAACAAAAACCTGCCTTTGTGAAGTCATGTTTTTTACCTTCTATCTAAATTTGTTAGATATTGATATTCTCTGAGGCTGGATAATATTGAAATGATGGATTCATTTAGACAGAGTTGAAATCAGCCTACTTGTATGATATCTGGAGCTGTGTCCAACAAACACGTACTATTTTCATTGACACTGACCCAGAAGTACAAATAGGAGATCATTTTCTGAAACAGATTTAGAAGCAGATTTAGACCTAGAGATAGAAGTAGGGACTTCCATGTTGAATACTCAGGCTCATAGAGTGCCCCAGATCAAGATTCACCCCCTAACCTAGCTAATGATGCCTCATGTTCTTCAGTAAGAAATTTAGACCACTGTCCTCTCCCACCAAGTGACTATGGCAGGGAAAGATCCCCTATTTAAGCCTTAGCGCTCCTTCAGACCTAATACCTATATGCTCATAAAACCCTCTTAAAGAGCAGTGTCTCCTGAGGAAAATATGAGGCCCATGAACCAATGGCTGGAAAAGAAAGGGATAGAGGAGAAAAAAAGGCTCATATCAAAAGCCGACACTTGATCCTCATGGTGGACTTGGCCAGCCCCTCTTTCTCCTTTCAGTGCTTGCCTCTGAATTACAGCTGAAGAAAATCCCTCAGCCTAGCTTTAAATCCGAAACACCAGTCTTAGTTCTCTCACCATCTTCTGCTTGTCAGTTCTTCCAACCAAATAAAACATCTTGGAATGTATGTGACTTAAGTATCTGTGAGCCTAGACAGGTGGCATTTGTAGCAGGAGGGAAGCGAGTTCTAAATTGTTCAATGGCCTATTGCATCTTGCATATTACAGCTTTATTCTAGGTTTTTTTTTTTTTTTAAGATTTTATTTATTTGACAGGCAGAGAGGCAGACAGAGAGAGAGGAGGAAGCAGGCTCCCCGCTGAGCAGAGAGCCCGATGTGGGGCTCGATCCCAGGAATCCGGGACCATGACCCGAGTCGAAAGCAGAGGCCCTAACCCACTGAGCCACCCAGGCGCCCCTATTCTAGGTATTTTAATTGACGTCTTCGTTCTCTTACTGGTTTTAATCAATGTATTTTTCTTTTCTCAAGACATGTTCACAATACTTTTTTTTTTAAGATTTTATTCATTTATTTGACACAGAGAAAGAGATCACAAGTAGGCAGAGAGGCAGGCAGAGAGAGAGGGGAAGCAGGGTCCCCGCTGAGCAGAGAGCCCAATGTGGGGCTCGATCCCAGGACCCTGAGATCATGACCTGAGCCGAAGGCAGTGGCTTAACCCACTGAGCCACCCAGGTGCCCCCACAATACTTTTGATTACTAAAATAGCAAAACAAAACGAAACCCTAATATATGAGAAGTTTCCTTCTGGTCAAATACAGTCTCAGAGAATAAATCCCCAAGGGGATCCAGAGGGAGGGTAATGAATGGAGGGCTTTTGAAAATAGAAAAATTACTATTTAAAATAATCCTAACAGTAAAGTTCCCAGTAATGCAATTTGATATTGTTATTAATTTTTTAAGATATTATTTATTCATTTGAGAGAGAGAGTGAGTGAGAGGGTGAGCATGAGGGGGATGAGAGGCAGAGGGAGAGGGAGAAGCAGATTCTCTGCTGAGCAGGGAGCCAGATGTAAGGCTCTATCCCGGGATTCTGGGATCATGACCTGAGCAAAGGCACATGCTTTACCGACTGAGCCACCCAGGCACCCCTTGGTATTATCTAACGTTATGTTTAAATTTCATATGTTTTCTGTATCTCCCCCAGAGCTTTGGCTAAAATCTGGCAGTTCATAAATGCTGACTTTGATGAAATTGATTTGTGAGGAAGAAGACCAAATTTAGCACCCACCTTTCCAGGCTTTATTTTGCTGCTACCTAATGAACACCTGGTTTGTGCACTACTCTGTGGTTTCTAGAGCATACCCCGTACCTACCATCCTACTTGGGAACTCTACTGTTGACAACTGCCTTCTTCCTCTTGCTGCCTGCTAGATCCCAACCCAACCTTTGTTCCTCAGTTAAAAACTCATCCCTTTCTTAAGTCCCCTCCAGAATTAGTGGCTCTCTTGTCTATGCTTATATTTCCAGTTGTTCGTGTTTTTGCTGCCCTGTTTTCCCATCACCTCGTGATTCTTGTTTTGCTTTAAGCTTCTTAGATTTTGCCACAGTTTAAAGTGTGTTTGTTTACCATTGATCCTGGATTCTCATTTCCTCCTCTTGTATTCAGGCTTCCTTTTCTTGATATACATTCTCTAATAGTTCTTTTCAAGTGCAGATCTGTAGTGATAACTTTCACGGTCTCTTTCTGAAAATGTATTTTTCTCTCACTGCTTGAAAAATAGTTTAGCTACGTCTTTGCTTAGGATTCCTAACACCATAAGGGTGGTATAAATTAAGACTTTACACCCCTGATGGGTGCAGCCTGGGGATTTTTATTTATCCCAGGAGACACCTCCCACCCTACCCTTTCACATTCCAGAGCTAGGGGCAGAAATGAGCTGGTCTGTTGCCTGTCTGGCTTGCTGACTCTCTGCCTCGCAGCAGCCAGAGGCATCCAGATGACCTCTGACTTCCCACACCACAAATAATTTAGGAATGAGCATCCTCGTGTCCTCTCTGGTACTTGTGGAGGAAGGATGCTGCTTCTTCTCCTTTGCATGGAAGGGGCACTTTTTTCCCCCCCAGGGTTCGGCTTTTGTAGGGTTCTCTGTCCTGGCTTCTGTTCACGACTATACTTGTGGAGGAGGTCAGGGTCCGTTCAGTACATAGTGGAGCCTCTAGTCAGCTTGTGACTTTCCCAAGCTGATGATAACCTCTTCTTTCAAACTTGGCTCTGAGGTTTTCCAGAAAAGATGGTTACGTTTTAGTAGCATTTACAAATGCTTGCCGAAGGAATCGGGGCAGAAGCTCTGCTAGTTCAGTCCATATGTTCTGGGGAACTGGAAACATGGTCTGGGCTCTGTGTCACTCTGCCATGAGCACCTTTCAGACCGATAACAAATCTTAGCTATACTTTATTTTTAATGAAGAGCAGTCTCTGTCCATAAATATCTGAAATGAATAAATGAGGCCATCGGTACCAGGTGAGACCTGGGACAGCAGGGGGAGGAGGACCGTGGGGAGGTTTGTCACTTACAAATACTAGAAGGAAGGCCTCAGTCTGCTCATTTCTAAAATGAAGTCCTTGAATTGCACCTAGACATTCTAGAAGGTCTCTTGTAGCTCTGGCTTATTCTGATTCTAAGAAATACGAAGATGCTCCCTTATGAACAACGGGCATTAGAGTTGCCAGTCTACAAATGTGGCAGGATCCTAAGTCATTATGGCCCAGTGAAAACACACGACTGCTATTTCTCATGTCATCCCTAATAATGACCTATACCTTTTCGAATATATGTTGAACATTTTTTTTAGTTGCATCCTTTTATCGAGAGGATAAATATCCCAGGAAGGTGTTGTTCCATCTTCCAGATGGAATGTGAATTTCCCTTTAAAAACACACCCTCCATTTCCAAGGGTTGTATTGGATGCCCGTTAAAGAGGAACTGCAGCTGGTTAAATTTAGGGTGTTGAACAAATTCCAATCCAAGAATATTCCTTGGCGCGGGGCCTATGCCATTTTTAAATGATTCCAAATTGGATAAATTTTAATTCATTTTAATTCTTTGCCTTCTGTATTGTTTTTCTTCTGAGACAAGCAACCAATCCCTGGTTTTTATTCTGTCTTAAACACCAGAGCTAAATTATGACATATTGTATACACACTATCACATTCCCTATCAATTTTACTTACGATTACAAATCCAGCTATCCTTTAAAAGTTACCCATCACATCTCATGAGATCTCAATAAAAATGTGCCCTAAAAATGATACAAGAAAATAATCATACCGTAAGTCTTCCTTCCTTACTTAATATGGCCTTATATTTCCTGGTGTTATTTTAGTAAATTTTGAAGTCCCGTGAATCTTATTTTCCTATACACTTTTTTCCAGGGTTTTTGTTTTTTTAATTTTTTTGTTGTTGTTTGTTTTGCCCCTACTTTAAGTTTCCTGGGAGGCAATGTTAATTTTTAAAAACAAGAGAAAGAAAGCAGACCTTACATTCTGCTAAGACTATAGGAAGCAATTTAGAAATTGCAAATTAGGAATCAACCACGTAGGATCCTGTTTCAAGTCTGGGTGGGGAGACGTCTGGGAAGCAGGAAGAAAAGGCCAAGGGCGTGATCTTGAACCACACAGTAAGAAAGCAGAAGCTGCCACAGAAAGGGCTGGAGTTCTCTCCTTTTTCTGTGTCTGTGCCTCCCTTTCTCAGGTTCCTTAAGAAAGAAGCCAGTCTTACACATTTCCCATAGTTCGCACACCCCCTGCACCAGTGAGCGCACCCAGGGGACTCTCCATCCCATCATTCATTCACTAAGAGCTGCCAGTTACTCTGCTGTGGGCCCAGAACACGGTGTAAACAAGCTCTGCAAAGTCCCTGTCATCTGTGCTTCTGCTAGAGTTGTGTGTGGGGAAAAGATAGAAGCAGGAAACGGGATGGTAAGCCCATCCGTAGCATAGGGAAGACAGCATCGTACGCACAAGCGCTACGAAAGGAAATTCACCAAGTCATAAGCTCAGAAGGAGCTCCACGGTGGGGCTGAGGGTGGGTGGGGCTTTGCCAATTTGGGCAGGGGATACCTCTGGGAGGAGTTGACCTTGGAGAGGAAATGTGTGTGCTGAGAAAGAGTCACCATGGCAGCTGCTGGGAAGAAGCAATTCCAGAAAGAAGACAAGCGCCAAGAACCTGAAGCGGGAACAAACGCATAGTGGCTGAGGTATAGGAAGAAAGCCTGATGCACAAGGACAGAAAAGAGTCACAGGGGGTCAGCCAGTGAGGCCCCTTTGGCCAAGAAAGTTGTTTGAATTTTATTCTGTTCGCACTCATCTCGCAGGCGAACCCACTTGATCCTGTTCTCACACCGAGGCTGCTCCTGTCAGCCTATCCAGGTATTAGGTCCTGTTTGACCAGAGAGACAGGGAACCCTTTGCTACCACAGCTTTCTCTTTCACCTTCTGAATTAAATATGCATATCGGGCTTCCCCGCCCCCCCCTTCCCAGGAGATCTGGTGCCAACCACCCACCTTGAGAAAGAAACCAGGTATATCCTTAGCAAAACTGGAGTGAAGTGAGCAAGCTTAGAAACTGCACTAATAGGGGCGCCTGGGTGGCTCAGTGGGTTAAAGCCTCTGCCTTCAGCTCAGGTCATGATCCCAGAGTCCTGGGATCGAGCCCGCATCGGGCTCTGCTCAGCAGAAAGCCTGCTTCCTCCTCTCTCTCTGCCTGCTTCTCTGTGATCTCTGTCTGTCAAATAAATAAATAAAATCTTTAAAAAAAAAAAAAAAAAAGAAAGAAAGAAAAGAAAGAAACTGCACTAATAAAATAAATGTAAGATGAGGAGACCCTGTCCTAAAAATATGTCACATGTTAATTAGGAAGGCGGGAAGGAGAGAAAGAATGAGTATGGGTATTTTAGGGCTTCTGTATTCCTAGATGCCCAGAGGTTAAGGACCCAGTTCCTCACAGACTAGTTTCGCTTCAGAGAGGGGTCACAAGTTTGGGAATCCTCAGGGCCACCCTCACTTCTGGCCCGCTGGCTACAGATGCAGGCATTCCCACTACCCTGTCAGGTTTGATAATTCTCCAGAAAGACTCACAGAACTCACTAGAAGCACTGTGATTATTATTACGATTTCATTATAGCAAAAAGATACAAATTCAAAGAGACACCCAGGGCAAAGTCTGGCAAGATTCCAAACGTGAAACTCCTGTCATCATCGAGAATTCATTACCCAATGCATTCCACACACAGAGAATTGCCAACCAGGACCACTCACCCAAGCTTCAGTGTCCAAAGCTTCTATTGGGGTTTTACTGAGTAGGCATGACTGATCAAGTCATTGGTCAGGAGGCTGAACTCAATCTCCAGTCCCCTTACCCTCTCCAGAGGTTGGATCTGATATTGTCTGGCTCAAAGCTTCCACCTTCCAAACACGCAGGTCGTCTTTCTGGCTGTGCCCACCCTGCCTCTCCCCGTTAGCAGAAGCTATCAGGTGTGGTGTGAGGGACCCACCGTGAATGACAACAATGACAAATTGCTCATGAAATCCCAAGAGTTTAGAGGCTTTCTCCCAAGCACCAAGGACAAAGGTCCCTCAAAGTCTTTATTAGACACTTGAAGTCTCAAATCAGCTTTGTGATCAGTTGCCTATTCTGTATACCAGTCCTGAGGACAGTTTAGCTTGCTTGAGTAAGGAAGAGGCAGTGCTCGTAGCTGGAATTTCTTAGCGGACGAGAGCTGAGGGATTGAAGGCATCATTACAGAAGCATTGCAGATTCACGTGGCCACCTCTAGGCCCCTCACCCTCCTTTTCCAAGCAGCATTTCTGTGTGCTTCCTTCCTAGCTGGCAGTTGTCACAATTCTACTCGATCCTCTACTGAGCACACGTTGGATTTTTGCCCATAACTGGCAAATGTTACATTGCGCAAATGACATAAATATTATGAAAAACACAGAGGAAAAGGCAACGACCCTGGCTCGTCTGATTGAGAGTGGTCATTAATAGAACTTCGATGTCTTTAACATTTAGAATCAGAGGCTGCTGTCAACTTTTCAAAATTTTCTTTGTTTACCAGCAAAAAAGCAGACACACACACACACACACACACACACACACAACTGGGTGACTCAGTGGGAAGATGATGTAAAAAACTTTGTGTCTTACTGTGCAGTGAGCTGGGAGATATGTATGTGCCCTTAATGTACTGGTTTTCAAGGTGACCTTGAGCAGTGCACAGAAGCTCCATTTCCCAACACGTGTGACAGCTGTGAGGTATAGCTTCGAAATGATTAGACCACTGTTTGAAGGAGCTGGACTATATCTTTCTATGATTGCCGGGTCTGCTCTGACCTGAAGAACTCTACGGAAGATGACAGTCACATGACAGCGGACTTGTAGATAGAAAGCCACAAAATGAATCACCCAAATGCTTCTAAGCATTCTGTAGACCAACCATCCAGAAAACTGAATTTTCTTCTAGCTAAATTTTATTATCTTGGGGCCTCAGTTTAATGCCCCTCTCCACTATTCCAGTTCCTTCCAAGTAAAGGTTTATTTGATCACAATTCCAGTGGAAATGTGATATCATCTTAATGGGTTACTGAGGTATTTTAAAGGGTACCTGGGACTCATTTAAATCAGGAATGGTAGGACACCCAGACATGGAAATGATTGTCATGAAGAAAAAGATTACTTAGGTTCTGATTTTATAAAGAAAATCCTTTGAATTTGTAAATCCAAAGACTCTGAAACCACAGTCAAAAATTGAGACATATTTTTGAAAGAATATAGAGGTTATTTCCAAAAGCAAAGGAAATTATCAGGATGATTATCAGCCTACTATAATACGCTCATGCTTGGTAGAAAGCTCAAACATAGATGATACTCTCTTTATTTTAGAAAGTCATTGAAATTATATATTGAGACATTGAACTAAAGCAACTGCAATTTTTCTCTGTTTAGGAACAATCTGGTACTTCCATCTTCAAAGCTGTTATTTACATATCAACAGCTTTGTTCAGCTCTTCGGTTCTTTGGTCAAGTGTGAAATTGCAAAGAAAAGTAGAGAACAGGGCGGTACCCACAGATAGTAGATTTTTAAAAAAGCAAGGAAGGAGTAAACAAGAATTGGGAACAAATAAACAATACTGATTAAAAGTGCAGGTGGGTTGTTTTCATTTAAAATGAACTGAATTTTTGTCATAATATTTTAACATCCTGGATGCTTATTTCATTATCACTTTAAGTCTCATGAACTTGCAAAATGTGAAGTTTTTTTTATTAAGAAAATTGCTGAAGTAAATGTAGCCAGTAAGGTGATTTTATGTCACTCAATATTATTGTATCTGAAATAGCTTCAACAGATGCTTACAAACTTTCTCTATGCTGGGTAACTGATTGCACACTAAATCCATTAGAAGAACAAACTGTCATGATTAGGTTTACATATTTTACTATGCCATGGTAAATTTCATGCTATTTTTATTTCAAACCTTATAGACCTTTGAAGGGATGCGTCTTGGGGAAGAGTAGGTTGAAATAAATAAATAAATAAGTATTACCCAATATTTTTTCCATTCCTACTGAATTTACAAAGTATCCAGCCCACCATTTATTTAGAAATTGGAAGCTAAAGAAATATGACATGAAGTGTTATTATAATGATTTATTCTGATATATATCTGTGCATAGTACTCCTGAACCTAAAAATCACCCAGGGCTAATCTGGGCCCATTCACAGATTGAGTCTGACCAGTCATTTTCTCTGAAGTTCTGTGGGAAAAGAAATCATTTTTTAGCTGGTTAATATGTGTGTTTTATGGTAATAAATGATCATTGTATTATTCTGAACTCTATAAGTAATAACATTCCCCTGCATCCCAGGAAAGGATCCAAAAACCATTTTTAGGTATAAATATAAATAGGATCCCACCTATTTCTTACTGCCTGGAACAATTCAGATAAGGGAAGTAACATTTTAGACCCCAAAACCATGATATAGCTTAAGAAGACTTTTATGATACATACACTTGGCACATACAAAAAAGTAACATTATATATATATATATATATATATATATATATGTAAAAAACAGAATAATGAAGTATCCACAAGCCCACCAACCAAGTCAAGATATAGAATATTTGCAATTTTATATTTGAAGTAATACCTGTGATACCTGTGTGCTCCTTTCCTGCTCCCTACACTCACAGGAATAAGGAATTTTGTGTTTATATATATATATAAATATATATATATTATATATATATATATGTAAAAAACAGAATAATGAAGTATCCACAAGCCCACCAACCAAGTCAAGATATAGAATATTTGCAATTTTATATTTGAAGTAATACCTGTGTGCTCCTTTCCTGCCTCCCTACACTCACAGGAATAAGGAATTTTGTGTTTATCGAAGGTTTTATCGTCTGTATCCACATCTCTGAACCACACACTGCTTAGTGTGCTTGTTTTAAGCTTTATAAAAGTGATGTCACACTGTACAAAGCCTTCTGCAACTTCCGTTTTCTTCAAGATTATGAATCTAGTATTTAACTCTTTTGTGCATGTAGCTGATTTTTATTCATTTTCCCTGTTGTATAGTATTCCCTTGGGTAAACATACCACAGTTTATTTGTCTGTGAACATTTGTGTTGTTGCAGGTCATTTGCTATTATCTTATGGTACCAATGTATGAGAATTTCTTTTATATACTCAGGAGTAACATTCCTGGGTCACAGGCTATGCTTATGCTCATCTGCACAAGAGAATATCCAGTTGCTTTCCAGATTGGTTATACCTTCTCCATCAGCAGTATATCTTATTGTCATTCATTGTATGACAAATTTAGAGGTCTAAGAAATAGTCAATGTTTGTACCACTCTACTGACTTGAAATACTTATTTCTGAGTTAATTTAAATACTAATTTCTGAGTTAAAACTTTTCCAGTTTTTAAGAGGGACTACAGGTCTCAGTAAGGTGGTTACAATACATTAGTTTTGTCTTCTAGGTTTCCCTGCTGAATTTTGGCCAGTTTGTTCATAGACGCCCCTTTCAACTAATGCACCATGCCCTTAGTCTTTCATGCAATAGTTTGTTCCAACAATATCTGTTTCTTGTTTCCTAAATCAGTGGACATTAATGGCTGTGTATTTTGCCCAACTTGTGCTCATATCTATTGGTGGAGAAACTCAAGAAAGGATATCCTCCATGTATCAGGCCCTGACATAGGGGTTATCACTTGAGAAGAGGAAACTAGCTCAAGGTCATGCAGGTAGGAGGACAGAGACAGACAGACAAGAGATGGACACTCAAGTCTCCTCATTTAACTGCAGCAACTTCACCACTAGAAAACATGGCCCACTGGAAGCCAGGCTTACCTCTTCCTGAGGAAGAGATGAACCACTGAGTTAAGCACTCTAAATACACTATCTCTCTTAATCTGTCCAACCTCCCTATGCAGTGATATTAACATTTCACTACCAGGTTATAAATGAAGAAACTAAAGGATTAAGAGTTTTGTAAAGAATTTCATAGCTATAAGTGATAGAGCTAAAATATAAACTCAAGGCTGCTGACTTCAAAGCCCAGAAGCTTAGTCTCTTTCCTATACTGCCTCTCCTTTTAGCAGGAGCCCTTTGAAGACCCAGTGCTTCCATTCAACAAAGTAATTATAAAGTCTTGGTAAAAGGACAGTCTTAGGGACTTTGCTTTACTTGGCTCCACTTAAAATATATATTGTTCAGTCAGCCCTGACTTTGGGATTCTGATTTTGACACTAAAAAGCTAACTTAGTAATGTTTCCAGTTAGACTTTTTGATCATTAAACAGCCACATGAGGCTTAATTTGTGTGTGGCACTATTTTGGATGACCTGTGAGCTCCTACACACACACAGTGAGAAAGCATAATGCCTGCTCTGAAGAAGCTTGAAATCTGACAGAGGCCAGGAGAGAAGAGATCTTTCCTGGGAAGACTAAGATTCTGAGATCTTATTCTATGATTCAAATGTTGAAGAAGAGATTGTGACTGAAGGTTAGATTCTGTCCTGAATGTGTCAAGACAATGAGGAAGGATGCTGTCAGGTGGCTGGAATTTCTTCTTTTAGGAGTGTTTTGAGATCAAATTTGAATCTTTGAGTAGGCTAATGATTTTGACTAGTAGCAGTGATGGTGGAAATCAATGAATTTCCATTAATCAGTGAATTTTCATTATTTCCTTTGCCTTAAAGCCTACTCTGGGTTTGCTTACTGAACATGACTTTGTGTTGATGAACACAGTCTGCCATTAGATATATAACATAATAGACCACTTTAGCAACATCACTTGTATCACAGTGCAATTAAACAAATCTTTACTCATAAGCAACTTCTGTGCCTTGGGAATATAGTAGTGAATCAGGCAAATCTAGTGCCCAACTTCATGGGGCCTATTGTCTAGTCCAGAAGAGTCATTTAACAAGTAGCTTACAGTTGGGACGAGGGTTACACACTAGGAATACAGATGTTGTGGGAACTTATAAGAATAGGATATAACCAACTAAGGAGATTGTCAGTTGCAGAGTTTTATTTGACACCCTTTATCTCATTCTAAGGCTAAGAGACTTAGTAGCTTAATTGACTTGCCCCATAATTAATAAGAGTCCAGGACTAAAATTGAGCCTCTATGTCAAGTCCTGAGCTCTCTCAACTATATCAATGCAGAATAACAAGAAAAGTTTAGATCAAGTTACTCCTAGATTGAGGTAAAAGGCAGAATTAGTTCTTTAACCTACCAAATTCTACCTTAAAAAGTCTTCCTAGGATTTATGCTCTCTAATCACCCAATAGAACACCCATTAAGAAAGATACTCTCGATGCTTTTCTTTTATTTGGATCTATGAAAACTGGAAGTGGGAGCCCTGTTATCTTGCACTTGTTAGGTGTGGGGAGGAGTCCACAGTTCAAGTGCTTAGCCCGTGGAGCCTAAAAATGGCGTCAGATGAGAATGTGTGCAGACATACCAGCACCTGGAAAGAGTCTGAGCCAGAATTCTCCGCAGACTAATTCAAGCCAACTAGACCTAAAGCTCTAAAGCCCGGGCCACATGCATGGAACCAATATGAGAAGACTCTGCAAAGTAAATGGTGGTAGGCCAACTGGGGAAGAAGGTTAGAATCTGAAATAACACCATGTCTAGTCCTCAGCAAGTTTCCCATTTCCCTTTAGTGCTCCACAGCCTGGAATCAAGGCAGCCCGAAACCTAGGAATGGACCTCAAGTGTAGAGAAGCCCTCTAGTTCAGACTCAAGGTGAGCAAATGGGACCGCTCACAGGTTTTTCCTATATCAGCTCTGTCACAACCCAGCCTCAGACTCTTCCACAGAAGCAGCTTTTCAGGGTCTCCTGATGCCTAAAACCCTGAAAGAGAACAATTTTTTTCTGATCTAAAGAGCTATGCCCCCCAAAAGGTATAGAGAACCCACCTCTCTCTGGCCTTCCAGCCCTTAGCCTAGAATGTGCAGTGGCAGCAAAGGAAGTGAGCAGAGCCCCAGCTTTCTGGCTTTCTTGAGGACTAAAGATGGATAATTTGGACCTCAGTAAAATTTAAAACTTTTGCCTACAAAAGCTACTATTGAGAGAATAAAAAGAGAAGCCATCAACTGGGAGTAAATATTTGGAATTCATATATCTAACAAAGAGTTTGTATGCAGGACATCAGGAGAACTCTTGAAACTCCCCTGTAAGTGAGTAACTCAGTTAGAAATGGGCCAAAGCAATAAAGAAGATTGAAATCTTGCCATTTGTGACAACAAGGATGGACCCCGAGGGTGTTAACACTAACTGAAAGAAGTCAGACGGAGAAAAACAAAGACCATATCATTTCACTTATATGTGGAATCTAAAAAACAAAACAAACAGGGCACCTGGATGGCTCAGTCAGTTAAGCCACCAACTCTTGATCTCAGCTCAGGGCTTAATCTCAGGGTCATGAGTTCAACCCCATGTTGAAGAAAGTAAAAATAAAAAACAAAGCAAACGAAACAAAAGCAGACTCATTGATGCAGAGAGCAAACTGATAGTTCCCAGAGAAGAAGGGGGTTGAGGATAGGGAAGGTTAGGTAAAGGGAATTAAGAGGTACAAACTCCCATTTATAAGACAAATAAGTCATGGGGATGTATTACACAACAGGGAGAATATAGTCAATAATGTTGTATTAACTGTGCATGGTGACAGGTGGTAACTAGACTTACTGTAGTGATCCTTTTGCAGTGTTTATAAATGAATCATCACTAGATTGTACACCTGAAACCAATGCAATATTGTATTTCTGTTGTATTTCAATTAAAAATGGGCAAAAGCAGAATTGTACATAATAATGTGGCCCATCCACTCTCAAGGAGGAAGAGTATAATTCTACACTGCCTACGTGCAGCCTGCACATACTGGCTTCCTCCCACAGACTACAGTACAGAAGGGAGAGGGAGTGGAGAAATCCAGCAAACACTACCTGTCAGTTAGGTGATCTAGCTTAACACCAGCGAAGAGAGGCCATGTTGCTAGGATGCTATGATATGATGAAAACAGCAATTTTTCCTCTGTGGCCTTCCTCCCATAAAACCATAACCCTGTCTAACCAGGGGAAAAACATTTAGACAATCCTCAACTGAGGGATGTTCTACAGAATACCTAACCAGAATTCTTCAAAAGTACCAAGATCATCAAAAGCATGAAAAGTCTGAGAAATTGTCACAGCCAAGAAGAGACCAAGGAGACATGATATCTAAATGTAATATGGAATCCTGGCTGGGATCCTGGCATAGAAAAGGTAGTTTTACAGAACAGTTTTAGGTAAAAACTAGGAAATCTGAATAAACTAGGGGCTTTAATTAATAATATCAACATTGCTTCATTTATTATAACAAACCTACCATACTAATGTAAGATAGTAATAATAAAATGGAGTTTAGAATGTATAAGATCTCTACCATCACGGCAATTTTTCTGTTACTCTAAACTATTCTTAAAAGTTTATTTTTAAAAATCACATGAAAAGGACAAAAAAGGCAAGGAAAAAAATTGAGCAGGCAACTTCACCAAAGAGGATATACAAATGGTAAAAATCACACAAAAAGATAACCCATGCTGTTGTTCGTTAAGGAAAATACACATTATAACCACAATTAGATGCTACTATACACCTACTAGAATGGCTGAAATAAAAAATTCAGACAATCTTAGTACCAGTAGATAAAGAGCAACTAGAACTTCTACATTGCTGGTGGGAAAGCAAAATGGTACACTCTAGAAAACAATTTCGCAGTTTCCTTCAATGGGTGCATGAATAAGCAAACTATGTTACATCCATATGGTATTTTTTTAAAGCCATAAAAGTATTGAACTATTAAAAGACAACAACTGTTGGTGAAGATATGGAGAAATTGGAACCTTTGCATGCTGTTAATGGAAATGCAAAATGTTTCAGTCACTAAGGAAAGCAGTGTGGATGTTCTCCAAAAATTAAAAATGGAATCATTATGTGATTTAGCAATCCCACTTCTAGGTATTTGCCCCAAAGAACTGAAATTAACACCTGAGATGTTAGCACCTCCACGTTCACTGAAGCACCATTTTACAGTAGCCAAGGCGTGGAAACACCTGAGTGTCCATCCATGTATAAATGGATAAAGAAACTGTTGTCTACACATACACTGGGATACTGTTCAGCCCTAAAAGTAAAAGAAAGGGGAAATTCTACAATATGGGACAAAACATGGATGAACCTTGGGAACATTATTCTAAATAAAATAAGCCAGTCACGGGCATTAAGAAGGGCACGTGGGCGCCTGGGTGGCTCAGTGGGCTAAAGCCTCTGCCTTCAGCTCAGGCCATGATCTCAGGGTCCTGGGATCGAGTCCCTCATCGGGCTCTCTGCTCAGCGGGGAGCCTGCTTCCTCCTCTCTCACTCTCTCTGCCTGCCTCTCTGCCTACTTGTGATCTCTGTCTGTCAAATAAATAAATAAATAATCTTTAAAAAAACAAAAAAAAGAAGAAGAAGGGCATGTGTTGTAATGAGCACTGTAATGTTATATGCGAATGTTGAACCATGGAACACTATACCAAAAACTAATGATGTCCTGCATGGTGACTAACATAACATAGTAAAAAAAAAAAAAAAAAAAAAAAAAAAAAGCCGCTAATGGAAAGACAAGTAACTTCATGATTCCACTTCCATGAGGTATTTAAAATAGTCCAATTCAAAGAATCCAAGAGTGGGATGGTGGTTGCCACGGGCTCAGGGGAGGGGAAAAATGGGGAATTACTAATCAAAAAGCATAAAATTTCAGCTGAGCCAGGAGAACAAGCTCTAGAGCTCTGCTTTACAACATTGTACCTTTAGTCAGCAATACTGTGTTGTACACTTAAAAGCTTTTGGTCTTAGGTTAAGTGTTCTTTCCAGAAAAATAGAATAAAATGAAATAATGACCTATTGATACACACAACTTGGATGACTCTCAAAGGTCTGCCGCTGAGTGAAAGAAGCCAGAATCAAAAGGTTACATACTATACGATTCTATTTATATGACATCCCATGAAAGACGAACTGTGGTGTGGGAGATCAGATCAGTTTTGCCAGAGGCCAGGGTGACACGTGGTGTGACTGCTGAGTGGTGGTTCCTGGGGAATGACAGAGCTCTTCTGTATCCAGATTGTGCTGGTGGGCCATGCATAGACACATTTGTTAAAACTCAGAGAACTGATCAACAAAACAAAACTCATTTTGGTGTTCTCAATTTAAAATAAATAAAGGGAGAGAGATCCTAGGAAACCAGCCCAACACTATTAGAAATTGGCCTTTCTAGAGAATGGCCAGGCTAAAAGCTGGAAAATCTGAGCTTCCATGAAAGTCTGCCTCCTGCAGACCGTGGAGACGCAGGAATACCGTCCTTCCCACAGAAACTAAGACGACTCGGTGACTGTAAGCCACATCGTGGCTGAATCTCCTTTTGTGAATATTGGGATCAGTGAAATTCCTAGAAGAAATTTTCTCAACATTCAAATATCAACTAAAAAGTGTGCAACATATGCTCACATGGTTATCATGAGGCCATTTTCAGCTAATAAATCAGAATCTGTAAAAATGTAGCATTTTATTTTGGAAAGGAATTTGATCCAGGCCTTTTACAACTTGTATGCAAGTTGTATATCCATTGAGCTTCTGTGGGAAAACAAAACAAAACAAAAAACTCTGCTATGTTTTAGGCGTGTCTGCACTGAACTTTGAATGAAACCTTACCAGCATATGGGAATATAATGCTTACCTCCGTTCAGCATTGGTGCTGAATGTATGACCGCCTGTGGATTCAGGTATTCTACAAAATAAAGTAAAGATGGGGTGCCTGAGTGGCTCAGTCATTAAGCTTCTGCCTTCGGCTCAGGTCATGATCCCAGGGTCCTGGGATTGAGCCCCATATCAGACTCCCTGCTCAGTGGGGAACCTCTCCTACTCCCTCTGCTGTGTTCCCTTTCTTGCTGTGTCTCTATCAAATAAATAAATAAAATCTTTAGAAAAAAATAGAAAAATAAAGAGAGGAATGGACATGTGACTCTTGCAGCTGTTGGCTGGAAAAATGGCATTATAGTATCCCTGGGATTTACATTACTTGAACTGCCACAATATCTAGATTAATTACAGACTCACTGATCTGGATGGCCATTAAAATTTAAAATGTCTATTTGGGGTTTTTTTGTGTTTTGTTTTTGTTTTAAGTAAACTGTGGTTATCTTGGGATTTTTTTTGTAGCCTTCAGATTCGTAATAGTCATAGGCTGTCCAGAATGTGAAAATAGTAATGGTAGCCCCAGGTTGGCCAGGCCTGTATTCCTTAGTGAAGGTTATCCTGGCCCCAGCCATAGGAATGCAAGGAATGAAACTGGAGTCAGGCTAGCCTTGCAGTCTCCTGTGTCCTCCTCTGCCTATGGAGGACAGGAGACTCTTTCTCCTGGGAGGAAATATTTGCAGATCATCAAGTCCGGCAAGGGGCTTGGATCTGGAGTACATAGAGAATTCTTAAAACTCAATAGCGAGTAAACAAACTTAATTAAAGAATAGAAGGACTGGAGGGATTTGGGGTCCCTTGGGCCTACTGTAATAACTCAGCTAAGAAATGTTGGTTGGGTCAATGTGTTAAAGCCTCTTTTAATTGTTTTATAATTCAGGTTGAGATCACGGCTCATTCATCAAGGAGAACAGCCACAAACAGGCCCTAGCTTGAACAGAAAGCCTGTGGTTTATTATTTTTTTTAAGAGTTTATTTATTTATTTGACAGGCTTAGATCACAAGCAGGCAGAGAGACAGGCAGAGAGAGAAAGGGGGAAGCAGGCTCCCTGCTGAGCGGAAAGCCCAGTTCAGGGCTCCATCCCAGGACCCTGGGATCACGACCTGGCCGAAGGCAGAGGCTTTAACTCACTGAGCCACCCAGGCACCCAGAAAGCCTGTGGTTTAAAAAGCTGTAGTCACCAGTTAGCAGAAAGATGCCCACGGAGCCCCTTTTGCTGATATCTGAAGCAAAATTTGCACCATCAAGGGCCTGCCTGAAGAAGTTTCTGTCCCCAGGAGGCAGCGTGCTCTAGTGAACTTGGCAAGGTCTTAGGGACCAGATTGGCTAGGTTCACACTCCAAGGCCTGCCCCTTAGTAGCCTTCCACCTTGGCAAAGTTAGTGCTTCTGAACCTCAGCGTCTGTAACCTAAAATGAAGATCATATCGCCTGTTGCCTCGGGTCCATGTGATAATGTATGTGAGACCAAGTGCATGTATTAAATGGTAACTAGAGAATTCATAAGGCTAAATGGTAGCTAGATAACTCATAAGGCAATGGCCCTCCCTAACTGCAGAAAGCAGTGAGTAACCTTTGAACCTCCACTCTCGCAGACTTCTGCCAAAGCAGTGGGTAACCCATGTCTGCAGAGAACAGATTATAGAGGGAAGGAGTCAGGAGAAGTTTGCATTACTATCCCGGGAAGGTTCCTGGGGAGGAATGCACCTCAGAGAGCGTACACCTCTGATCATGGAGAGCATACTTGGTGTATCGGCTTCCCAGGGCTGTTGTATTAAGTACCACAAACTGTGTGACCTAAAACAATAGAAATTCATTTTTTCACAGTTCTGGAAGCTCGCAGTTCAAAAGCAAGGGCCATGCTCCTTCTGAAACCTGTAGAAGAATCCTTCCTGCCTCTCCTAACTTCTTATGGCTTGGTAGCAGTCTTCGGCTTTCCTTGCAATTCTGTCTTCCTAGGCTTTTCTGCCTTGTGTTTTCTCTCGGTGTGTGTCTGTCTCCATGTTCAAATTCCCTATTTTTTTAAGGACACCAGTCATATAGATTATGGCCCACCTCAAAAACCTTATTTCAGTTTGGTTAAGACCTTATTTCCAAATTAGGTAACATTCGAAGGTTGCGGGGCTTAGGACTTCAACATACCTTTTTTTAGGGGACATAATTCAACTTGTAATACCTGGTTAACATGAGTTAGAGGTCTCAGTTGTCACTTTATCCGCAATGTACTGACAAGTAAGAGATTGCTGCTTGTTTTATAAAGCAAATGTTCTGGCTTTCTTGAGCCCAGAGAAAAGTTCCATTCTTCAGAGCTCAGTGAGAGGGAAAACTTCCTCCACGATGCCCAGCTCTTTACTTACCGCAGTAACTCCACGCCTGCAGCCTAAGCCTCAGGGGAGGAGCCTGCAATGGGCAGCCTCTTCATCCTATAAAGGCCAGCTGAGAAAGCATGTCCGGGAGCCCTGCCAGCTGGGGAGAGCTGCCTTCTGCAACCTTCAGCAGCTGTACCTGTGACGTCACCTTCTGTCTAGAACTGCCAGAAAATTCTGGATCTTCTCACAGTGGACTCAGTCTAGAAGTGGGCAATATTAAGGCTCATGTGCCAGGCAAGTCTCAACCCATCCTGAGCTGGAGGCGCGATGTGGGCTCTGCAGTCGGGGGCATGCCCTGAGGGACCTGGGAAACAGGTAGCAACCTTCTAGGAAGCAAGTGTCCTGTGACCCTGTGCAGGCCTGTGAATTGCTGGGGTCAGTGGCTCCCCCTTGTTTGCTGCCATTGCTAGTTTGCCCCTTTCTGTAGATCTGTGCTCCCCTTCCATTCCTCCGCCCCATCCCCTTATCCTCACCCTGCGTCTGACCCAGGGATATCTTTTACCAGTATCCTGCATGCATACAGACCGGGTTTTTACATTACAGAGCTGATGTGAAGACAATCCCACCCACAGAGCCACAGCTCTCAGTCTTGGCTGTGAATCTGAGTCACCTGGGGAGTTTTTAAAATATCAGTTCCTAGATCTTCCCCAGACTACTTACAATAGAATGTTTGGAGATTGGGATCTATGCATCAGTATTTTTAAAGTTTCCTAAGTGATTCTAATATTTGGCCAAAGTTAAAAACGACTGAGTTAATAGGAAGCAGAGAGAAAAAAGGAGCTACATTACTTATCTGGTCCTTCCTATAACCAAGTTAGAAAGTTATTGCAATAGATCACGTAAGAGAGAACAAAACAAGGACAGTTAGAGATGGAGAAGTGAGGCAGCTTTCAAGCAATCACGAAAGGTGAAGTTAACAGAGCTTCAGAAATTAGCTAGGGAGTTAGAGAGGGAGGGGTCTAGATAAGGCACAGGTTTCAGGTTCTGGTAAATCAATATAAGGAAGGGAGAAGGAGGGGAACAATTATTTTGGTTTCAGACATGTTAAATGTCGTATGGTGAGTCAGATGCTCAGGATAGAGGTGGGCCAAAAATATCATTGGGAATCATTGTCATAAAATGATACCTGGATTTTGGGGAGTCCATGAGATTGTCTGGGGAAAGCAGGTGGGGTGGGGGGTACCCATGTGCTTATAGATCAGGGCAAGGAAAGAGGGCCAGCAAAGCTGACTAAAGAATTGCAAAGACTGGAGGAGAACCAGGAGAGTGTCACTAAAGACGTAGGAGAAGACAGTTTCAGGAAAAGAACCAGTCAGCAGGTCAATTGATGATGCTAGACCAACTATTGCATTTATTGAATTTAGCAAAATGGAGGTCAATGGAGACTTGAGCCAGGCCAGGTTAGCAAAGTGATGGTAGCGGAAGCGGAAGCCTGACCACAATGAGATGGAAGAAAGCAATGAGGAGATAGAGACAGGGAGTACAGATGACTCTTTGGAAAAAAAATTGTTGTGAGTAGAAAGAGCGATACTCAGTGGTGGCTGGAGGAAAATACAGAATTCAGGGAAGGAAGTGTGTGTGTGTGTGTGTGTGTGTGTGTGTGTGTGTTCATAAGCTACAAGGAAGGAATAGATACCAAAGAAGAGACTGAAACTCACGAGAGAGATGCATCATTGACACATCAAGAATCCTGAATGGGAGACAGTGGGTAGGATCTAGAAATGGTGGACCTTTGACCTGGAGGGACACCTGTTTGTTTGTTTGTTTGTTTAGTGAGCCTAGAGAAACAAGGAAGAATTCTATAAGGAATGGTCTGGTATAAAAACATTTTCATTTGAGCCTTTCCTTAGAAGGCCCGGGTGGTGCAGTGGAGGCTGGTGCTGGAGTTTGGGCACTGACAACAAAAGAACAAGATTTCCAGGAACAGAGGGAGCCAAGGAGGGAGTGGGAGCAGACTCCCTAGAAGTGCTGAGTCTCAGTCGAGGAAGTCAAGAGTGTTCTTCAAGTTCAAAGGTTTGGAATGGGGCCCAGACCACTGTGCTAAGCCAACGTCAGGTGTCCTGTGGGATGTACATGGTATGGAAGAGTCAATGATAGAGAGGAGAATCCTGGGAGCTGACGCTTTGTTAGCCATCACCTGGGTCCGTCATAAAGTTGGGAGACTACCCCCGCAGAGCTGTTCTTTCTCTCTGCTCTGGACAAAGCAGGGTGGGTGGTGTCTGTTAAACAAAAAGGAGCAGGAGTATGGGAGGGAGACTGCAGGAGAACAGTTAAGCTTTGGGATGGCCCCTAAGAAGAACCGAAAAGAAATAAAAATAAAATAATAAAAATAAAAGAATAGTCCAGTTAAAAATGGAGACTAAAAATCTGTAGCAGCATCGGCCCCTGTTTTCACCTTGGCCCCCCAGGTGTAGCAGCAGACAAAAAGCCTCGTGAGACGGACCCCATGGCCGGTGTGGCAAAAGTCCAGGGCCAGGCAGTTGAGGGGGCAGGGCAAAGAACGAGCCAGATGGGTGCAAAGATGTATAAACGCACACATGTATATAGCTATACGATTCTAGAGCTAACGAATGGCTCACGGTTATCCTCATTAGCCCAGGCCTGTGTCTAGATGGCATTTTTCTACTTCCTAAGAGTAAAATCTCCTGGTTCTTTCACTCAAGGAGATCATCTGGCTCCGTGTTCATTCCTTGGAATTCTGTTTCCATTTCCCTCTTGAAAGGAGAATGTTTTACTCTCTCTCCTCTTTGTTGCGGGTTATCAGACAGACAGGCAGCTGAAATTCCAGGGTATTTTTGCAGGGAGTACCTAATATTTAAATCGTGGTTGAATTGGCAGTCACTGAAAACTCAGGGCCCACAGTTCCATATTTTTTGAAGAAAGAACATTGGTTATTTCCCATGGGCATCCCATTAATGGAGAAAAAGCAGACACTCTGCAAACTAACCTGGTTTGACATTTACTTAAAATATGCCAAGAGTTGTTTATCCAGATTACTTATTGCATGCCCTAGCTCTGCCAGATAATTAAAGGGCAGCTGGGAACGAGGATAAAATCATGCCGATACTTTACAAAAACTTTGAGAGGCTCTGGCACTTTTGTTTAATGAACTTAGTCTGAACCAATCAATGGCTGTTATGTTGAGGCCAGGACGGGGAGGACAGAGTGGGAGCACAGGGGACTGTAACTTTCCCTGTTGTTTTAGAAAGAGCCTTGTTTGTTTGTTTGTTTCTCCTAAGTAAAAGAATTTGTAGTGTAGATGGAAACATACAAATCTTTTCAGTTTCAATAGAAAAAAAATTTCATTCTTGGCTCCTTTCTTCTGTTCTGTGACATTATATTGCCTTATAAAGTATGGAAATGAAACTCACCCTGAGGAATAAAGAATGCCACCTCCCTATGTTTTTACTGAAAATTGAGACATAAAATATATTAATGAGAATTTATGGGGAAAAAAAAATCTGGATAATCTTGGGAAGAATCCCTCACAGGAGCATGCGTCCCATATACAACACATATTAGTAGGTGGTCGTGAGAATTTAAATTTGGTTCCCTGCTCCCACTCTGCTGGTATCTTTCTGCTGCTACGGTTACCTAAAATTATGCAACTGCAGCATGCTAGGTTTTCGACAGAATGTACATTTCTTTCTTTTTTTTTAATATTTTATTTATTTATTTGACAGAGAGTTCACAAGTAGGCAGAGAGGCAGGCAGAGAGAAAGGAAGAGAAGCAGGCCCCCCGCTGAGCAGAGAGCCCGATGTGGGACCCGATCCCAGGACCCTGGGATCATGACCTGAGCTGAAGGCAGAGGATTTAACCCACTGAGCCACCCAGGTGCCTCCAGAATGTACATTTCTGTCTTTGTGTGAAATTAATGAACAAAACTATAACACAGCTGATCTGAGGTGCTGGGATCCACACACTTTATTCAAAGTGACAAAATTACCATCCCTAATATTTAGAAGAGGTCAAGCAAGGGACGGTGTGATGGGGCATGGGGTTTTGCTCCAGTTTGGAGGGGCATCACCATAGGTGGGCGGCATGGCCGGCAAGTGTATTCCCGGGAGAAGTCATCAGGAGCCTTTGTGGGATAAGCCAGTTGTTCAAAGGCAGTAGTGGTAGCTGGATACCTGAGTGAGGCCAGATGAGGACCAAGGCCTGGGGCAAAGCCATAAGAATTCAGGTAAGTTTGCCAATATCTCGGGTAGAAACAAAGAGATTCAATATAGCTGGAGTGCGACATCTAGAATTTGGACAGTGATGGTCCACATGGCCAGCTCAGATGCATGATGTAACCTAGCCTTGCTTCTTCCTTCTCTGGAGGTGCTATCAGACACCCTTTACAAAGATGGAGGGAAGGTGGTTTAAGGAGAGGCCTGGATGTAATGCAAGGTCTATAGGTCAGCACAACCTAGGTCGAACGTCAGCCTGAGCACTTACTATCTTCGTGAACTTCAGCAAGTGAACTGACCTCCCTATGCCTCCATCCTCCTCACTAAGAAGTAAGGGTAAAAACACTGTCAGGAGGTGCCTGGGTGGCTCAGTGGATTAAGCCACTGCCTTCGGCTCAGGTCATGATCCCAGGGCCCGGGATCGAGTCCCTCATTGGGCTCCTTGCTCGTCAGGGAGCCTGCTTCTCTCTGCCTCTGCCTGCCACTCTGCCTGCTTGTGCGCTCACTCTCTCTCTCTCTCTCTCTCTGACAAATAAATAAATAAAATCTTTTTTAAAAATAAAAAATAAATTTAAAAAAACACCTTCAGGTGGTTGTGAACATTAAATAAGCTAAGGTTTGAAAGTATCTAACACGCAAGGGTTTCTGAATAGACATTTCTCTTTTTCCTTTTGTGAGTAAACATTCAAATGGCCTAAATGATGGAAGCCTGTGTTGAAATTCTTATTTTTCAAATACGATAAACAAGTCATTCCCCTTGCCCAAGATACCAGGATGTGGTTCTCATGATTGGTCCCTGGACCAGTGGTAACAGCATCATCTGGGAACTCGGGCCACATCCCAGACCAGACCTACTGAATCAGAAAATCGTGGTTGCGAACCAGAAGCCCAGCAACCTGTTTTACCAAGTTCCCCAGCTGATTGTGATGCATGCTAATGTTAGAAAATGATTATATTAGGTTAATCAGGTGAGTAACTCAGTGTACTGTGAAAATAGAGCTCACAGGCCTCAGGTAAAGAACTTACACTGAACACAGCCTCATACTTATGTCTCCAGATTTGCTTGGCATTGGCAATACTTTGCTTTGAGTGTTGCAGGCTTGGCCTCCAGCGGATACTTAAGTGATGGCACCTAAGTTCTGGGCTTGAGGACAAGAGCAGCAATTTCCAAACTTCTTTCTCCTGTCAGGCCATGTGTTCAATCACATATCCTTATTCATTCATTCATTCATTCATTTCTTTTTAAAGATTTACTTATTTATTTCAGAGAGAGGAAGAGCACGAGCGGGAAGAAGGGGCAGAGGGAGAGGGAAAACACGCTCCCCACTGAGCACGGAGCCTGACATGGGCTCCTTCTCCTCGCAGGGGGATTCTGACCTGAGCCAAACCCAAGAGTTGGATGCTTAACCTACTGAGCCACCCAGGCACCCCGATCACGTGTCTTTATCAGGTTTGAGAAACAAGGACAGAACTCATTACCTCCTTGTTGCATGAATCCAGTTCTTTTTTTTTTTTTTAAATAAACAGGAAGATTATTAAACCTAAAAAAAGGTTCTTTTTTTCCAGAACCACCTTATATCTGATATATAATGTTACATGATTTCAGGCGTACAAAATAATGATTTGATACATGTCATGTTGTGAAATGATTAGCACAGTTAGTTCATATCCCGTGGTTACAAATTTTGTCCTTATGATAAGAAGTTTTGAGATCTGTTCTCTTACAGGGGCACCTGGGTGGCTTAGTCGGGTAAGTGTCTGACTCTTAGTTTTGGCTCAGGTCGTGATTGCAGGGTCGTGACCTCAGGATCAGGAAATCGAGCCCTGCATCAGGCTCCACTCTCAGCACTGAGTCTGCTGAAGATTCTTTCCCTCTCCGTTAGCCCCTCCCCCCACTCACACACTCTCTCTGTCTCTCTCTAAAATAAATAAATAAAATCTTCTAAAAAAAAAAATCTTATCCTTTAGCAACTTTCAGATACATGATTGTTAACTAGTATTGTTAGCTAGTATCATCGTGCTGGACCACAGGAAGCTGATCCTTAGTGGGCACCATCAACCCATCTTCCACTCCTCCCAACTGTATTTGGTGTCTGGGTATAAAACTGCCCACTGAGTACCTTGGTATGCTTTCAACTATCACAAAACCTCACAGTCTCAAAAGTAGTCATGACAACAAACAGAAGTCCCGAGAAGAAGCTTTCAAGTGGCCTCGGTAGTTCAGCATGGAGGTTATGACGAGTGGGAGTCAATCTGCAATTTCTGACTCCAGCAATCTAGCGTAGAGGTAGACCTGGGGGGAGGCTGCCCTGCCATGCCCTGCTCTCTGCCATACTTCCAGCCACCAGGCCCTGGCTGCGTGCTGCCTTCTTGTGCATTTTCAAATGACTTTTCACCCAGTGTCTGTCATGCTTTGGATTAACTGTACACCTGCTTCTTTTCCCTCAATGCCCTTTATCATGGAAGAGAAAAACAAAACCCAGCCTTGAGCTTGTTGAAACACATGCATTCGCAAATGAGCCCCTTTCAACAATGCCCAAGGAGATTTGGGAACAAAACTAGCTCTTTCTCTCTTGTACATACAAGTATCCACTTGTACATACAGCAGCCACCAAAGGATAAATGTTGTTCAGTCTGTGTCTAACACGAGAGTGATTGCTGGAACCTTCAGGGAAGAGAGGTTGTGTTTATAATGAGAGGAAAATGGATTAATCAAAACTCTAGCCTTCAGCTGTCAGCACTAGAATATAATATGTCAGTTGGAATATGACGTGGCTTTGACAAGAATGCCATCTCGCTTGCTTTAGTCAATCCTATTCGGAGCAACCTGATTTAAGCAATGATTTTCTCTGAAGCAGATAGATGCATACCAACAAAATCCATTAACTAGGAAAGTTGTGGCATTGATTTTAGAATAAACTGTTGTTGCGAAAGAAGGAAATCATATTCTAATATCTCCACCTCTGACAGCCTGCACAACCCTCAGGAGAGAGGGGCTAGCCAAAGTCTATCCCTTTCGTTAAGGGACATGGTCTATCTCAATCGGCAGACGACTGGAGTCTGTAACATCCTCAACAGTTAGATTTCAGTTAAACATCGAAACCAAAGTTGACTTACAGCAGGATTACTTCCTGTATAGACGTCCATATCTCTCCATAGGCTCTTTATGGAATTCATCATGCTGCCACTCAAGAGTTGTGAGTAATGCTACCTCCACCTCCCTGTCCTAAGCAGACAGAGGCAATCGTGTCACCAAAGTTCTGTTATAAACTCGCTGCAAGTTACTGCCTGCCCCTCAGATGGGACTTTCTGATACAGAAAATGGTCAGGAGAGAGGCCCTTTGGTGTTGAGGCCATAAATGCTGTATCTGTAGCTTTCACGTTTTCCAGGCAAAAATGATACGAGGTCTATACCCATTCCAATACAGTCATATGAGCAATCTTTTTTTTTTTTTAAAGATTTTATTTATTTATTTGTGAGAGAGAGAGAGTGAGAGCGAGCACAGGCAGACAGAGTGGAAGGCAGAGTCAGAGGGAGAAGCAGGGTCCCTGCGGAGCAAGGAGCCCGATATGGGACTCGATCCCAGGATGCTGGGATCATGACCTGAGCCGAAGGCAGCTGCTTAACCAACTGAGCCACCCAGGCGTCCCAGTCATATGAGCAATCTTAAAGAGATCTGCTGACATGTTGGGACAAATCGGCCTGGTATCACTCAAAGCCAGAACTGATAAGAGTATAGTTTCTAGGGGGCACCTGGGTGGCTCAGTCGGTTAAGCGTCCACCTTTAGCTCAGGTCCTGATCCCAGGGTCCTGGGATGGAGTCCTCAGTGGGGCTCCCTGCTCAGTGGAGAGCCCTGCTTCTCCCTCTCCCTCTGCTTGCTGCTCTGCCTACTTGTGCGTTCGCTCTCTCTCTCGCTCGCTCTCTCTCTGTCAAATAAATAAATAAAATCTTGTTTTTAAATGTAGTTCTTTTTAAAGATTTTATTTATTTATTTGACAGAGAGAGAGAAAGAGATCACAAGTAGGCAGAGAGGCAGGCAGAGAGAGAAGGGAAGCAGGCTCCCCGCTAAGCAGAGAGCCCGATGCGGGACTCGATCTAGGGACCCTGAGATCATGACCCAAGCCGAAAGTAGAGGCGTAACCCACTGAGCCACCCAGGCATCCCTTAAATGTAGTTTTTCGAGGAATTCCACTTGAGCATTTCCAGTCTCCCCCAGGTATCCAGTGCCTTCACCCTGCACTGGGCCTTACCCCACCTCCAAAGGACTGCTTTCCTCAGCTTCCTCACAGGTAAAATAATACACATTATTCATATTTGTACCTATTCACAGAGCTTTAGAGGATTAAATGAAATGCAGATATGTTGACCTATGGAAAGTGCCCAATAAATGTTAATTACTATTATTATTCTCATAATGCTTATTTGCTCCAGGAGGCCTAATGAATAAACCATTTAATGTTCATTCTTCTCAGTTTGAGCACTGAAAAGTTGATTTTGTTTCCTGGTAGCTGAGGAAACAAACAAACAAAGCAGAAAGCAACTAATAATGTTAATAAAGATGTGTATTTTGTGTTTAAATATCTATGTTCAAACATACAATGGGTACATTTTTCATTTTGATGGCAGAAGAAAGTTTATGAACTTATATGCAGAAAATCCTGTTTTGAATTATGTTCAGTGGGAAGTCGTGTCTGGGGCCCCTGGACAAAGATTGTTCGGTAACAGTAAATGATGTCTTCAACCAGGACTTCACAAACTCAAAAAAAAAAAAAGCTTTTAAAGAAGCTTTCTTGGCAAAATGCTACCCTAAGGCTGAGAGTCTGATATCAGGTAGTAATGCAGAAAAAATTTTTTTGTAGAGATTTTCTCATTGGCGCTGTGTGTTAGGGTGGAAGGAGAAACTGTAGAATCTGGAGCAGTGCATCTGAGAACACCACTTATTACCATTCAGATTCCTAGACCCACTGGAGACCTACGAAATGTGGAACTTCCGGGGCACCCTGTGGATGTGTATTTTGAATGCACTCCCCTGCCCCAAGGCAGTTCTGATTTTTATACAACACTGAAGTATCAGAAATACAAATTTATTGGGTGCCTGGATGGCTCAGTGGGTTAAGCCTCTGCCTTCGGGTCATGATCTCAGGGTCCTGGGATCGAGTCTTGCATCGGGCTCTCTGCTCAGCAGGGAGTCTGCTCCCCCCCCCACCTGCCTCTCTGCCTACTTGTGATTTCTCTCTCTATCAAATAAATGAATACAATCTTAAAAAAAAAAAAGAAATCCGAATGTATTGTCATCTCGGGCAATATGCTTGCCGTGCTAGCAAACATGCTTCTCAAAAACCCAATGCCTCTGAGAATTGGACGCATTCTGAATATACTAAATCTGTAACTGGATTCATACAGCAGGGTCTGCCCTTGGAGGGTCAGAGCGGAGAAATGAAATGAAGAGAGCCATGTGCTTAACATGCCACCCAAGGGGAGAGGCACCATCGGTGGCAATTATTTCAAAACCGAATCTCTATTTCTCAGAAAGCTTAGGACTTGGGAAATTGGGTGTCTGCAGGTAATGCTAATAGTTGCCAATGATAGAAACAGAATCCTTTGAACACTTACCCAAGCGTTTGGGTGAGCCACTAAAGTTCCGTATCGCCTAGCACAGCTCAGATAACCAATAAGTTTATGTTAAATGATTGAATGCCAAGAAAAATGTGTGTCAGCTTAAACAAGTAAGTACTATTGTAAAGGCTTACATATACACTGTTGGAAAACAGAAACAGAAGGCTTTCTGGAGGTGGTGAGATCTTAGAGTGTATAAAGGCTTGGACCTCAGAGAGACCTCATCTTGTTTAGGAATTCCAAGTAGTTCTGCGTGGTAAGCGTGTCACAGTGGCCCAGAGGTGGGCCACAGAGAGCAGGGCCAGTGGCTAAGATACCATGATCCTGCAAGATGATTTCAGGGGTTGAAGTGGAGAGGAAGACTAGGGGCTAGATGGCTAGTCCTCCATGAAAGAGATGGGGCCCTGAGAGCTGTCAAAGCACAGGGATGGAGACTGGTGGAAAGGATGGATAGAATGAACTTCTCTGCTGGGTGATGGAGAACCAGCATCTGATCTGGAATGATGGGGGAGAGTGTACCACCTTTACTCAAGATTCGGCAAGGGAAAAAGTCAGTTTTCACTAAAGGTGAGGAAAGTGAAGGCAACATTCCAGAAACAGACTGAAGTTAGTGGGAAATTGAATTCTGAAGGACAGGATAGGAATGGCCAAGAGGGAGGACCAGATGGGTGGAAAGAGCTGTAGGAGGGAGGAAAAATGTCCAGGGCTCACAGGACAACAATGGCAAAGAGCTGCTTCTGTCCACTTGACTTCCGATTCTAGAGATTCTGTCCTGGGCCCTGAAATGCCTGTTAGATTGTTGGTGAGAGGTAGGTAGCTCACCTCTCGATTAAAGGAGAGGCCACTTGGTTTGGCCATTGTATAGAAATTCCATTTGCCTATGTTCTCTCTTAGTCTAGAAAAATATGCAATAATAATCACAGAATAAGCCTATATAACTTTAGTTTACTTCTTATGCACTACATCTTCAGAAGGTACATTGTCAGATTTATCAAGGAAAAAATGAGCATTAACAGGCTAATTTGGTTTTGGTGCTTTACTACCCAACAGAAGAGTAGACCAGGGCTAATGTCTATTCTGTAGAAGATCTATTTCTAAAACTCCCTAGAGTAAATTCCCTGACAAGAAATGACAGGGGCGTGCTCGCTTCACCAGCAAATATGCTAAAATTGGAAAGAAATGACAGGGGCACGTCCTTCAGCGCAGAGTCTGAACTAACTAACTATATGCAGAAATCCTAAAGAGGGGCATTTACCCTTTTAATACAGTACAATACAACTTACTGCAATTCAATTGGCATTTTTAAGTTTATAAATGTAACGGCTCCCATTTAGGGAATATCCTAAAAATCTATAAACTAGAAAGAGACTCACATAACCCTGACTAATCGAGGGAAAATGTCTGGCCAGGCATTGGCAAGCATGGTTTCTGGACCCCGCCCCCCTGTCGCTGAAGCCGTAATGTGAGAAACTTGTGACATCCCAGACCTTCATTATTGCCTCTGACAGCAGAGCCCAACCCCCACGCCATGGATGGACTCTCACCCAGGGTTGCTTGTTAACAGTTTTGTTCCACAGGGAAAATAATTCCTGGGGAAAGTACCCTAACTTGTGAAGCCTTCAAATGGTATTATCTGATTTCCACTTGTGTGTTGTGCTGTCAGATACGCCATTAGCTTCACCACCCCTGTCCTCCCTGGAAGATTTTATTAAGCCAGATCTAGTGGCAAGTTCTCTGATGGTTTCAATCAGTTTTGTGCTCATATACAGTTAAAGAGGATATTTTCCCCAGAAACAATGTCAGGATGGTCATATCTGAACCTCTGCCCCTGGGAGGCATCTTCTTCAGCTTTAACCTTCTTCTCCCTCAAAAATAGTTACAGTCGCAATAATAATACTAATAATAACAATAACAATAATTATAATAATAACAGTTCCAGTTGTGCCTCTAGTTAACAGTTTTAAAGGTCAGAATGAGTTTTATGGAACAGAGTCCCTTTTAAAACAATCTGGAACCTTTACATACATGTAGAGTTGAGATAAGCACAGACAAGCTGATTATTATATAATCAATAATACTGATTAGTTTATTTAAAATCATGGGTGATCAATGCTACACTTTATCCTGGTGGTTCTCAAACTTCAGAACACATCAGAATCACCTTGGAGAGCTGTTAACACAGATCACTGGGCCTCACCCCCAGAGGTCTTAATTCCCTAGGTCCGAGGCTGAGCCCCCAGTTTTTAAATTCTAGCAAGTCCCACGGTGATGCTGCTGGCTGGTAATCTGGAATCCACACTTAAGAACAGTTTTAAAGATTCTATTTATGGTGGTGAGTTCATTGAACCAGATGTTCTCCTCTTTCATTCTTAAAGCTGTTTCTCGAAGTGTGGTCTAAGGACTATGTCCTTTGGAATCACTAGGGATGGTTGTGAACAGTGAGTGGGACCCAACCCCGACTTCTGGATCAAGGGCTAGCGGGATGAACAAACTCCCTAGAGATACCAACAAACTGCCCTGCAACCTTGATTCCCAGCCTTGGCTCCATCCGAGAGTCACTCGGGAGCTTTAACAAACAGATTCCTGGGCTCCGACTACAGAGATCGCGATTTAACTGACCTGAATGCAGCCTGGACATTGGTATGTTGAAAGCTCCCCCAGAGAATCTTACGTGCAAAAGCAAGAACCACTGCCCAGGAAAGATAACCTATGGATAAACTCTTCCCAGTCGGTCACTTTTTAAAGTGTGTTCCTCAAGAGAATTTGGGATCCACCAGATATTTATGTATTGTCATTTTTTTAAAAAATCTAATATGACCAGGAAACACTGAGTGAAGCAAAGTTACTAGGTTGTTTTGCACCAGGATGCCTGGGGGTCCTTGCAAAACAACTCTTCCATGTGAAGTTTTACCAAGGAACATGTCTTTGAAGAGTACTTTATTAAGTGGGTTTTGAGTTTCAGACAACCCCTTAAAATTGTGTGTGTGTGTGTGTGTGTGTGTGTGTGTGTGTGTGTGTGTGTGTGTGTGTTCAGGTATTAACACATCCTCTTATGTGTTTTCTGGAGAGAAGACCCATACTATTCATCAAACTTTTCAACCATTTCTGAACATAATCCATAGATGGTTAAAAAAAAAAAAAAACCCTCACCTAGAATATCAGATCCCCCTTGGGGTTCTAAGAACACCTCTGAGAAGCGAATGAAAGAAACAGAGAATTATTCCTTCATGATCTGAGACATGGGGTATCCACAGGCTGTCTTTGCATTGATACTTGCTAGTCCCCTCCTTTTGGATTTCTAAAAATACCTTTATGATGATATAATTCACATACTATAAAAATCACCCATTGAAAGTATATGATTCAGGGACTTTGGTGTATCCAACAGAGTTGTACACTCATCGCCACAATCTAATTTTGCCCCCTTTCATCACCCCAAAAAGACATACCACTCCCATCAGAGAGTTATGCCTTCTCATCTCCCTCCCCAGCTCCAGGCAACCTTATTCATTCACTTTCTGTACCTAGTCCACATAAGTGGAATCTTACAATATACAGCCTTCTGTGACTGATTTCTTTCACTTACTCTATTTTCCAGGTTCATCCATGTTGTGGCATCTATCTGTACTTCATTCCTTTTTATTTTCAAGTAATGTACTGTTGTATGGATAGAACGCATTCTGTTTATCCATTTATCCATCTATGACATTTGAATTACTTCCTCTTCTGAGCTGTTACGAATAGCGCTGCTATAGACATCCATATACAGATTTGTACATGGACATGTGTTTTCATTATGCTAGGAGTAGAATTTCTGGGTCCTTTGGTAACTCTATGTTTAACATTTTGAGGAATTGCCAGACTGTTTTCCGAAGCAACTGCACCTGTTTGCATTCTCACCAAATGAATGAGAGTTTTGATTCCTCTACATCCTTACTAATACTTGTTACCTTCTTTTTTATTACAGCCATTCTGGTGGGTGTGACATGGTATCTCATTATGTTTGTATTTGCATTTCCCTGACGGGTAATGATATTGAGCATCATTTCATGCTTATTAGTCAATAAGATACATTTCTGTATCTTCTTTGGGAAAATATCTATGCAAACTCTTTGCCCAATTTTTAATTGGGCTATTTAACTTTTTATTATAGAGTTGTAAAGTGTTCTAGATAAAGATACATACAGTGGTAAGTCCCTTACCACATACATGATTTGGAAATATTTTATCCCATACTGTGTATTGCCTTCTCAGTTTCTTCTTTATATTTTTTCCCTATTTTTTGTGCTGTTATTATTTGGAGCACAAAAGCTTTTACTTTTGATGTAGTTCGTTGTATCTACTTTATTATTGTTGTTTCTGGTTTTTAGTCTCAGATCTAAAAAGCCATTGTCTTATCCAAGGTCGCAGAAGTTTATGCCTGTTTTTGTCTAAAAATTTTATACGTTTAGCTCTTATATTTAGGACTCTGATCCATTTTTAGTTATTTTTGGGGATGGTATAAAGAAGGGACACAGTTTCATTCTTTCATTTGCATGTGGATATCCAGTTGTCCCCTCACCATTTGTTAAAAAGACTGTTCTTTTACCCCCATTAAATTGACTTGGCCCCTTTATCATTCTTTTGAAAATTAAGTGACCTAAAAAATAAGATAGTAATATTTTCCTAGATTGAAAGATTCACTAAGAACCAAATAAGATAGATATAGGCACTGAATACTGTTAGTATCCTGGAACAAGTTAAGAGCCTAATTCAGCCTTCCTTGGGCATTGATTAAACTTCCTGTGTGCTGTGTTCTGTGATAGAAGGGTGAATTCACCATAATTTCTGTCCAGTCTCTCAGTCTACCTGGGAAGATAAGTAAGCAAGCAAACACAGCAATACAGTAAATGCTCTGATAAGAATATATACAAGACAGACAGAATGGCAACATGGTAGCCCCGTTGCTTACTCAATCCAGTGTGAAATTGGAACTCAGCCATGAAAGTGGGAAGGGCACTCTTGGAAGAGAAAGGGCAATGGAGTGGAAGGAAATGATCTCTGCGGAGTTCCACGGGCCTGCAGGCTGGGAGTGTGTCTGGAGGGTAGAGAGTAGCTGGAGATGAGCGGGACGGTCGGTCGGATTGTGAACAGCTCGGCATGTCCTGTGGAGTTCAGGCTGCATTCTATGGGCAAGAGGGAGCCCCTGGAGGACCTTAGGCAGAGGTGGTTTAGTGAGCTCCTGGGAGGTTTCCAGACCTTCTGTGGGAACCTGGCTTTGGCGAAAGCTGATCCCAGTTCTGGAATCACTGGCTAAGAATCACAGACCTTTCCTTCTCCCCAAACCATGCCTCAGGTGCTTACATTTCTTGTTAGCTAGTAAGAGGTCCACCATCAGGGTTCCTATCACAGCTCAAAGTCCTTTATTTATGTGAGAGCACTGGCCCCAATAAAAATGAAAACCTAAGTAGGAGAAAATACTAAATTCTCCAGATACTACTAGCATTATCTCATCAGAGTCCGACCAACTTTCATCAACTTGGGAGTCAATCCTCCTGTTAGGAGAAAGGGAACAGCCCTTAAAGCTGTGGGAACACCATACCTCCAGAAACTCTATAGCTTACTCCTAATGGCTACAATAATGCAAAAATATCCCTTTATTAACAGTCCTGGCATAGCCCAGAAAATAACTAAAAAAAAAAAAAAAATCTTTCTTAGGCTCATAGAGCCAGGACACAGACACATACCTGTAACCATCTGTGTCATGTGCCATCTAGGTCTCCAAAGACCTTGAAGGTATTTGATGATTCCTGTTAAGACATAAGCTCTGGGAGTGTGTGTGTGTGTGTGTGTGTGTGTGTGTGTGTGTAAATTGAAAAGGCCTCTTAAAGCAGTAATCTCTAATAGAGGAGAACTCTGAGGAGAACAGTCTAAGGAGTCTTGAGTGTTGTTATTTGTAAAGCAGAGCAATAAAATGTCCCTCAGCACTGTAAGAGGGAACTACAATCTTCAAAATTCGTGGGAAGGAAGGTAGTGGAGCAGTGGAGTATTGAAGCCGTCATGCTACTAAATTTAAACCCTATGTCTGTCGCTTCCCAGCTCTGTGATCCTGGGCCAGCTCCTTCTTGAAGCTTTCCCTCCTCACTCTGTAAAATAAGGATAATAATAACATCTATTTCATAAAACCATCGTGGGGATTAAAGGGGATAATCGTGTACAAAGCCTCGCTAGCTGGCACAGACTAAGGGCTCAATAAATGATCTCTGCTCTTATTACTCGAGCCAGAGAGATTTCTTATTTCACTTCAGGAATCTGTATAGATTCAGTACACTGAAAATAATCATGTATATTCATGGTCTACAAAAGTTTCTGAACTGAGTTCTTGGCCAAACCACACAGCTATGCATATTGAGTTAAACAACATGCATTAACGTCTGAGGAAATTATGCTGTTCTTGTGTCAGTCCAAGTGATATTTTTAAAACCTTTCATTGTGATAGAACTCAGCTACCTTTGTTTATAATGATTTGTGTCTTGTCAAAGAAGAAAGCTACCATTGGCTGACAGATATGACCAGAACTAGATTTCGCTGGAATCCATGGTTTCTCCAGAAACGTCATCTGAGGCAGCAGTTACCACACAGGAGATGGACGTACAATGTATAATTAAGGAAAGGATATATTACCAAAAAGTTATGATGATAAAAAGGGGGAAGATGATATGTAATTAACCTTTCCAACAGCTAACATCAGTGGTTACCCAAGCCTCTTTTCACAGAACTGCTCTCGTGAAAAGCAGTTTTGCTGTAGCATGTTCTTAAATAATTAATTTACCTGCCTGCAGATGAAGTCATTTCCACTTCCTCTTTTTTTCTTTGAGCTATAGAACTCTACTTTTACCACCTCAACATTCAAAATTGTGTTTTATCAAATGAAATGATTTTTAAAGGAGCTGATTTTTCTCTGGATTCTCTAAGTATGAACTAATATCTGCTAAGTATTAATAATGAGGAGGTCAGCCTAAAGTTTCTGTATTATTGAAGGATTAACCTGAGATGGGGATTTGAGGTTCTCAAATAATCAGATCTCAGTGAATGGTTGAGAAGACGGGCCAAGCAGGGACAGAGCAGAGACAGAGAGCAGGGGGACTGCCGTTCTGAACAAGTGCAAGGAGAGGGTAGTTGGAAATTTTGGTCTGAGGGAAGTTTAGCCATTGTCATAAGTCAGGTATTCTAGGAACCAGCCAGAGCAGACCATTTGGTATAGGATTGTAAACCAAAAGCCTAGGTCCCCAAATCTAAGAGGTAAACATGTTTATTCAATCCCTATAATCTTCAAAAAGGTCCAGGAGCAGAAAATGGAGCAGATAAGTAGTTGGCATCAAGAAGATCCCATGGCAGTCCCAGAGGACTGAAGTGTAGGACTAAAGGATTCAGATGAAAGTTAAGACCACACTGCCTGGTAAACCAGGCAGAACATCAGTCAGGAAATTAGAAGAGGAACTCAGGGATGTGGGATAGGGAGAGAAGCAAGAACCAGGCACCGAGGTTTAAGGGCAGACCAGATGAAGTTGCAAGGCTGATGCTTATGAGCTACTTAGGCACTGGCTGGCTGACCTGACCAGAACAGATTCGCCCAGATCTAGGGTCGGTGGTGCCCGTAGTTAAGAGTCAAATCACAGCTTCTCAGACTCAGCACTGTCGCCATTTTGGACCAGGTGATTCCTTGCTGTGGGAGCTGTCTTGTGCATTGTAAGATGTTTAGCAGTATCCCTGGCCTGTAGCCATTAGCATCTAGTTATGAAACCAGTGATGTCTCCAGCCATTGCTAAATGTCTCCTGAGGAGAAGAACCTCATCTGGTTCAGAACCACTTGGTTAAGTGGGCAAGGCTACCCAGGTTTGAGGTATACCAACATAAAAAGTAAAGTATATGTTCAGCCATTCAGATTCTGTTTTGTTGTTGTTTATTAAGTTTGTTTTCTTCACCCTCCATATCTGGACTTCCTAGAGGAACCTCCTTTTTGTTCCTAAGCACCGAGTCCTTTTTGCTCATGTTGGACATTGTTCTGGATTCTTCTGTAGTATGCTAGTAGGAAATAAATACAGTATTCACTGTTTGCCATAGAAAGAGGTACATACTTGCATAATTTATGAGGTTATATTACAAATACATCAGCCCATCCATTTAGCATAAATACCTGGGTGGGGGATGTTCTGTTGAGAATCCTTGCTTACACTGTCCACATTCAATGTCCACTGTTTGATCAAGAACTCTACCCTTGCTTAGGTGGGTGTGTGATGCTGATTTCTAGTCAGTTCCTGCCTCTGAGATGTCAGCTAAGGCATTCTGAAAGGTCTGCAGGTTCAAAAATTGCTGTCTCATTAGCTGGTCACTGATGCTTGACCAAGGGTTAAGTGCGACTGGGGAAATTTTGCCTAACCTTTCTCTCCAGTCAGTTCTCCCAGTTGGCCATAATCAGTGAATGGCAGGACCATGCTTGAGTTTTAATCTGGAAGCATAACAAAAGATACTAACAATCTTAGCATCTTTTCTGGCCCAGCATGTCCTAGGTAACACTTCTTAGCATCTGTCAAGTGAAATCTTTGATAGATAGAAGCCAGTCACTCAGCTATTGCCATGTTGAGCTGAGAGCACCATGAAAATTTACCCAGCCCGCTTTGTATTGCCCAGACCTGCCAACCACTCTGATTATCTGTGACTATGAGATAAAAATAGGCTGACTTCTTGTTAGGGTGGAAGAAAATACAATCTCCCCTAGTCTTGCCAACTGTGAATAATAAGTTGTTAAAGATCTTCATGAAATCCTGCAGAAAGACCTGTCAAGGCTATTTGGGCCTGCTGGGGAGAACATGATGCAAAATTTGCCATTTGATTATTCATCTCTTTTCTTATTAGCCTATAATACCTTAGGGTGTTAAAGGGTGTTGAGATTTTATATAACTGTTTACTTTTGATGTGACATGGCTGATAAAAATTGGGAAGCAGGACCTAAAATTTACCCAAGCCATTCTTACCAATATTAAATCTTATTGTTAGGGAATTTTCTCAGATGTTAGGTAAGGATCTTCCAGCTTTTCAAGTATTTTAAGTTGGTCAGTTTGCACTTTTATTTTCCTGACGTCTGTTCACCTTCATAATGAATTCTGTACCAAGAATTTTAAGAACTTAACTGTAGAACTCTATGCTGAAATATTTTTATGCCAAAATATTTAGATTAAAGTATTAGCCAAATCTCTCATTCATTCCAAGGTCTTGGTTGGGGTTGATATGAGATATAATAGTCAGTGAGGAATTCGAGAATCTAGAGTGGCAGTCTCATAAAGCTTCTGAAATTCTTAAACGGAGTACCATACAACTATTGTTATTAAGTTGTACTAAAGAGCAACAACAATAATCATAAAAAATTATCAAGGGCTTGTACACCTGGGTGGCTCAGTCGATTAAGCATTTGCCTTCAGTTCAGGTCATGATCCCAGTGTCCTGAGATCGAGCCCCATGTCAGGCTCCTTGCTCAGTGGGGAGCCTGCTTCTCCCTCCACGTACTGTTCCCCCCTGGTTGTGCTCTGTCTCTATCTCTGACAAATAAATAAATGAAATCTTTTTAAAAGATTATCAAGGGCTTATTGTGTGCCACTGTACTGAGAACTTTTACATGCATTTCTCATAAAATCTTCTATAATCATATGTTATTGATACCACTGTTATCCCTATTTTATAGATAAAGAAACTGAGGCATGGTAAATAACTCACTTACAGTTAGTCACAGGCTTGTCATGAAGCCAGAATTTTAACCCAAGCAATTTGACTCCAAAGTTTGCAGTTATCATGACTATACTATTCTGTCCATTTCTCTTGTATATGAACCAAAGGAGGGCATTTTTGAATTTATACTTTCTACTCTTTTTCTTCCACATTTTACCTCACTTTCTGTCATTCTAATTGTATATTTTAAACATCACATCAATCATAACATAGAAATAAGAGAGTTCTCATGTATACATATAGATGTCCCAGAATTATACTAAAATGATGAAGCATAAATAATAATAGCTGGTATTAAGTCACTCCAGAGCCTCCTATGCAGAGACCTGTTGAAGTTGTTTACTACTGTGGCCCCGAGAATCCAACTTCCTATAGGTTCTAGAGGCAGAGAACAACTCAGACCAGATTTGCATTGTGAAAAGATGGGGGAGTAGCACATTAAGCATTGACTGAGTGGAAGCAGTTAGCAGCTGAGGTCTCCACGGGAAAGAGGTGTGAAGGCACCAGAGAAGTCCCAGTGCACCCCTAATGCTGACACCAAGGGAGAGAATTCTTGACACGGTTCAAACCTCACTTTCTGGGGCGCCTGGGTGGCTCAGTGGGTTAAGCCGCTGCCTTCGGCTCAGGTCATGATCTCAGGGTCCTGGGATCGAGTCCCGCATCGGGCTCTCTGCTCAGCAGGGGGCCTGTTTCCCTTTCTCTCTCTCTGCCTGCCTCTCTGCCTACTTGTGATCTCTCTCTGTCAAATAAATAAATAAAATCTTTAAAAAAAAAAAAAAAACACCTCACTTCCTGAGCTCAAGATTACAAGTTCCCTTGGACAGAGGAGAGCAAGAAGGAGGCAGAAGAGGGCCAGGGAAGGCTGTCTTTCCCCTGCACAATGAGAGCCTTCCATAACCCCTTCTATCCTCCTGGAGCCGACAACATCTGAAAACTCAGTCCTAAGGGAATGGCCCCCACTGACATCTGGAGGTCGTGGTGGGTTCCACAAAGAGAAGGAGTGAGGATAGGGACTGTTGAAAAACACTCCAATTCCAGTCCTTAAGAATACTGCACCTATAGAGCAAAGCCGGGTGCGGCCAAATTAGGCCCTCATGCTGCTAATTTTTGACCTCTGGTAGAACCTCCCGTAATGAGAAAGCTTAAGGAATTCCTTCAGAGTAGAAACAGTTTGCTCGAAGAGGAACTGTGGCTCTCCCTTCAGTCACAGGATGTGTGCATGTATTTTTAAAAGCGTGGTCTTTATTCTCCCTTAAGTAAATAGATACTTAAAAAACACAGATGCGTGACTTGACTTTGTGACTCACAGTAAACAATCCAACAGCAACGCCCCTTGGCCTTGGAGCAAAAAGCAAGAAAACACTTTGCCTCTCTCCCTACCAGCCCACCCCTCAGCCTTGTATTAATTTAATGAGAGGACAGAAATTAGGTGGCTGTATGAAAGTGTTTTTAAAAAATGATCTACAGGTGAGAACAGCCAGGTAGCCCTCACTTTACACTACAAAATCCCAGACTGTGTCCTTTTTTAAAAACAATTCAGTTCTTTCCTGTGTTTTCAAAAACACATTGATCTTTATTCATCCTCCTGTCCTTATTTACATATGTTTGCTTTGTGTGGGCAACAGGATCTCAGGAGGATATTATCAATGCCACTGGTGTTTGGCTTTTTCAGTGTAGAAAAAGCATGGTTCACAGCATCTTATTTGTGTTTCTATGATTGCTGCTAACCAGTATCCCTTACAAACATCTGTGGGATGGGAACGTGGGGCCCGGGTGTGAGGGAGACACATCTGACGCGGCTGTGGAAAGAGTACAAGAGTGATGATCACGATGTACAGTTCAGAGATCAACAAGCATTCATCCAAGTTCCGGACATGAGGTCTGCATCCTGGCATCGGGTTAGAGACCTGCAGGGCAGAGTTCCAGGGAGAGAGGACACCCTGGGGCTACCAAACCAGCTGAGAGATCTCGGACCCAAGCTCTTCCTTGCTCAGCTGGGAAATGAGAAGGGATTAGAATGACTTATGAGATTCTGTCCAGTTTCAACATTCTGTGACTCTGTGATTTGTTGTGATTCTTTGATTTGACGCTGTGCATGATTTCAAAGGAACAGTCCTCAGAAAATTCACAGGGAAATACAGAAATCATGGTAAAGCAAACAAGATGAATTCCCTTGTTTAACTAAATCTGCATGGCACCAGGACATTAACGAATTCTCAGGTTGGTTAATTTAAGGAGCATCTTGTTTGTTGGTACTACAGTGTGAAACCCGTGACTCAAGGACCTAGAGGCAAAATAGTTAATGCTACATAAACACGAAGCTCCGCTGACTGCTGAATAACATTGTATGTTCTATTATTGTAGTCTCGCGTGTTACAAAGTGTTACTAAGTCACTTTATGAACCAGTTTAATGTGGCACTTGGCAAATCAGAGGATGAGACTCTGAGATTTGGGAAGTACGGGGGTGGGGGTAAAAATTACTTGACTGTCATTGGAATTGGAAATGATGGAGGACTGCACTGTGGTGACTCAGCCCAGGGCAGGAAGTCAGGGCCTCGCGCATTCAGTGTGTCTTCTTAGAAAAGTCACCCTCATTCCGCATCTCCTGTTCTTGGTTTATAAAATTGGTTTTACAAAGAGCATTGTCTCAGCTCATTGTTGCCACCATGATTATTTTTCCCCCCCAACAATTGCCAGAATCCCCAATTTTTAAAAAGTGATAAATGAATATATGCTATGGTCATATTATCAGAAATACTCAAAAATAGTTTGTGTGTGTATATGCACAGGACATGGACGCAGGCTGAAAATATCTGATTTACTTCTAGTACTTGGGTTCAGTGGTGAAAAGTAGAAAAAGAAAGGAGTCACACATGACATTCTGCCTGATTTTAAGACAAAAAAATTATACATATATAATTTTTAAGACAAAAAAATTATACCAGTTGGCTGGCTGGTACAGTCTTTGGGATTTTATATATCCACTGATTTGTTACTGAACATGTAATCTGTTACTTCCACCAAAGAAAACTCCAGGATTGAACTTCCATTTGAAGCCTTCTCCTCTCCTAAAAATAATAATATTTCAGACATCTGAAATGAAACTGGCCTTTTTGTCCTCGCTCTCATTTCTTTAGCACAGGAGATCAGAAATGCCACTGTCTCCATGCTTTGTACTTATAAACTAACGTTAGACTAAAAAGGAATTGTCTAAAATAGCATGTGTGAGAGTTAATAGCTCTCGTGGGCGGGCCTTATACTCTGCCATCACTTGCTGTGTGATATTTATAATTAATACTCTCTGCTTCGTAGCCAATAGTTATATAGCTTAGTTTTCTAATTATGGAAACAAAGAATGAGTTTGCACACAGAGGTATTATCGTTTATACTGCCCCCGAGAATGAAGATTTATGAGAAGAAGTTAATTTCCATTGGCCTCTGGCATCCTACCAATCCTTTAGTTTGGGCTGGGTTACCTCACCTCCCGGGAAGGAGGTTAAGAATGCACATCCCTTTATCTGGGGGCTATTAAACGGTAGCTAGATTCAACATCTCCTTTCTCTAGAAATATTTTGATTCAGTGAAGTTCACAATCACAGAGTAATCTATTCAAATCTCAGCCCAATTTAGTAGCCTCATTTCCTACTGGGTCACTTGGAAAGCCAAGACCCCAAGTGGAGGGCTTGGCGAACACATTCCCTTTTAAGCCTGGCTTCCAGTGCTACCTGCCGAGCGGGCGGGCGAGGGGAAGAAGCCAGGTAATACCTTGGCAGCCAGTTCTAAGTAGCAGGACCGCTGAGCTCTGCAGTGATTCCCTCTGCCCCCCTCGGCAAGAACACACACTGCTGGAAGGTATCCAGCCCCTGGCTGGCTTGCGGCTCCCTCACAGCCTAGCTTGTTGCTTTCCGGATGGAAGCCAGTCGAGACTTGGGCATCATCAGAAGCTCAGGAGGAGAAAGGTGGGCTTCAGCCTGCAAAGCAAAGGATAACGGCATTTTCATCACTTCTCTGTGCTGTAGTCCTTGTTGTATAAATTTTGCCTTCATTAAATGAAGGCAGTGGTCTCTGTTTGAACGAGACCCTTTTCAGCTCCCCCTAATGCTGACCCTAGGAACAAAGGATAAAATGCGGCCGTGCGGAGGTAACTGCACACAGGACAATGGCAACACAGAATGTCCCTGTTTTTTGGGCTGAACGGACAGGCTGGCTGACATCCTTACCTGAAGCTGAATGAAAACCTGCCTACGGTGTCTACGGGCAGACACCTGCCTGCCCGTAGCGTCTCCATCCAGCTGTACGCTGCCCGGCGCCCGAGTTCCCCAAGGAGGACCCAAACAGGAAAGTTCCAGAATGCCTCTAGGATGGTGCTCCAGCTTTCAACCTCTTCATTTTCATTTACCCTTTTCCAGAATTCAGTCCATAGCTTTCATTCGAAAGTCCTCAATTAGTGAATTTTATGGCTCTTAGAAAATCTGACCGTCTCTGGCGGTGGAGCTCTTCTTTTTTTTTAAAACAACTTGACAATTTCAGGATGTGAAAGTACAGATAAATGAAGAAAAGGTCCCAGATGAGAACACGTAAAACCGCAATGACTGAATGATATAGAGGGAAAATCAGGCTGAATGTTCTTCTTTTCTGCTCAGCACAAAATTGAATACAAAAGAGCTGTAGAAAAGTGGGCTGCTCCCTCCAGTGACCCAATATTGCGATATATGCTGCACTACTTTTCAGGATCATGAGTTGAGTTTGAACCTGTTACTGACATTTATCTAGCACCCTTCTTCCAATTACTATGCACAACACTTGGATCAGACAATGGACCTGCCCGTTTCTTCTGAGCAGCTGCCACGGAGAGAGCTGCACTGTAAAGCCTCCGTTTCACTGTAAATCAAAGCCCCCATGTTTGAAATGTTATTTAATCACTTTCAAAGCTAAATGTGGAATGTAGTAGTTCCGGCTCAGAGCTAGGAGCCAAACACTATTTTGTCCCACTCAGCCCGCACACTTTTAGTCTCTTGTATGACTTCTGACCATCTGTGCTCAGGGGGGATTGAGAATCCGAGGCCACCTTGACAAATAAATTTCATTTTAAATTACAGGGTTCATATATGCATCCCACTTCAAATTGCCTGTTCCATTTCTGTTTCTTCTCTAAAATGACTGCGAGTGTCATTTGGCTGCTCAAAAATGTTAATATTCTCAAAGAGAAGATCTGTACATTTAAGCTGTTCAAGACAAAGAGCTTCCCAAACATGGAACCAAATTTTAAGCCTGTTTCAGTGCTTGAATTGTGTAAATCTCAAATCATTAAGAAATTGTCTTTTTTTTTTTCATTCAGACCAAATTTCCATAATGATTAGTATTGTGCTTGTTTTTTTCTTATTTTATTTAAATTCCATTAGTTAACATACGGTGTATCATTAGTTTCAGATGTAAAGTCCAGCAATTCATCAGTTGCAAATAACACCCAGAGCTCATTACATCAACTCCCCTCCTTAATGCCAATCACCCAGTTACCGCACTCCCCCCCATACACGTCCCCTCCAGCAACCCTGTTTGTTTCCTAGAGTTAAGAGTCTCTTATGGTTTGTCTCCCCCTTTGATTTTGTCTTATTTTATTTTTCCTTTCCTTCCCCTATGATCATCTGTTTCTTAAATTCCACATATGAGTGAAACCATATGATAATTGCCTTTCTCTGAGTGACTTAATTTGCTCAGCATAATATCCTCCGGTCCCATCCACATTGATGTAGATGGTACTTAAATCACAGTAGAAAAGTCCACCCTTTCCAAATAGCATCTTGGTATAAGATGTCAAGAAGTTTTTGACTGTACGTATTCCCAGTGTTTGCTCCTCACATTATTAAGAATTCCAGGTCAACCCATTTAAATATTTAAGATTGATTAAAGATGGGGACAGTGTATAAGTGTGCCTTGTTTCATTTTGATTATCTAAATCTCTGAGAAGATCCCCCCCCCCAAGCCTGGAGTGCTTAGATACAATGCATTGTTTTTATGAGATGGCCACCCGTCCAAGTGATCCATTCTAAGTGGCTCTTTCCATCTCCTTTTTCTGGGTGACTCCTGAGTAAGACCCACTTCACACAAGTAATTTTCCCAATATTTGTCCTGCTGGCTGGGAGTGAAGTTCAAGTTGAAGTTCAATTTCATATTGAAAACCTTGGAAGAGTGTTTGAGGAGAGTGCTTAGCTATTAAGTTTTTCTCTCTCTGAGTCTTTTTGATTTTTCTGCTGTACATATGATGGCAAGATTTAGTTTAAGAATCCTTCAAGTACTGGTATTATAACATAAGAGGGAATGCTTTTGCTATGCTTAAGAACGCTGATTGAATTCAGAGCTAGTTAAAGTTGTAAGAAACTTTAATGGGGCACCTGGGTGGCTCAGTCGGTTAAGCGTCTGCCTTCAGCTCAGGTCATGATCCCAGGATCCGGGGATCCAGCCCCACATTGTGCGCTCTCTCTCTTGCTCTCTCTCTCTGTCAAATAGATAAATGAATAAATAAAATCTCTTAAAAAAATAAAGTTGTAAGAAACTTTAAGATTTACCTTCCACAACATCATCAGTTGCTTGTATCTACTCTATGATATAGATAGAACTCGCCTATCGTGTCTTACAAAACTCTTTCCTACAATAGGTTCTAGAAACTTACAAACAGCTTATGAGGCTCTATTTGTTTCCACTTTACAAAATATTCAAGCCACCATCATTTCTAGCCCCCTACAGGGACCCTGAGCTTCTACTTTCCTCCTCTTCCCTGTAATTTATTCCCCACAGAGCAGCAGTGGTGACCTTTTTAGAGCACACGTCAGCTCACGTCTCTCTTCTTCTGTCAGGGTCTTCCTGTGGAGTCTAACCCCTGCCCTGGGCCACAGGGCCCTCCAGGACTGACCTAGGCGCTGTCCTCTTGCAGGCTTCTCTCCTGCCATTCTCACCTCCTCTCGCTGTTCTGTAGACAAACTACTCATCTCTCTGAGCCTTCTATATCCAGGTTTATCCCTACCTCTGAGCCTTTGTGAGTGCAGTCTCCCTGCTCGGGAAATCTCTTCCCACATAATCCAGTGAAATCTCTGGGTCTTCATGGTCCCGTGTTGCCTTCTCAGAGCAGCTCTTGCTGACTCACTGTCGAAAGCTGTCTGCCCTTCCCGCAACCCCTGACTCTCTATCCCATTAACCTTTTTATATTTTCTTCACACGATCTATCACTGTGAGAAGTTACTTGTTTGCTTCCACTAGATGTGAGCTCTTAAGAGTAGGAGCCTGCCTCTCATTCAGTGCTATAAACCATACACACAGCTGTTTGGACAAATGAGAAATTATCATCCACATTTTTTTATAAAACTTGCTTCCAGGCATACTAAGAGTAGGAACAGATTTCTGTTTCTATGAATATGCCATAATATTTCTGATTCCATGACTTTGCTCATATGCTATCCATTCCCTGGAAAGTCATAGGTCTTTTGGGTAAGTTCGACCAACTTTTGATTCCAGTCCAACTTCCTACCACATAGGAAGCCTTCCCTCACCTCCTTAGGCTGGGTGAGTATCCCATTCTAAGCATGTAACATGCTCTCTGTAGTCTCTACCATTGTACTCTACTCTACCATGGTTTTATCATTACTGATTTGGTTTCTGGGCTCTTCCAGACCAGAATCCACTGCAAGGAGTGGACTATTTAATTCATTTTAATTTTCCAAGTCAAGTACATGCCACTAAGCGCAGGTCCAATTCAAGTTTGCTAAAGGAGATCAGAACCTTAAACTTCTGACTGTAGTTGACTATATTGCTAAAATACATTGTGTGTTCTACAGACAGAAACCATCAATATCTCAGCCCACATTTCATTATTTACATTAGTTAGACCTTCACAGTTAAAAACAAAAACAAAAACAAAAACACTTCACAATCCAGTGTCACTCAGTTTAAACTATTTTCAACGTAAGGGGAATGTGGTTTATTGCTATAATTTGTAAAATAATCTGAGTAGTTGCTAGGGATAACTGAAATCCACAGATCATCCCCAAATCTCATTGTAGAAATTAATTACACCAAACATTTGATTAAAGGTGCTAACCAATAAGGAGCCATATTTGATATGAGTTAAACTTCCTTACATATATCTTGCTAACAAAAATCTGTGGGGAAAAGGGAGGCATAAAATGAATTATAAACAGCCCACGTGCTGAATCATGAGCTCCAGAGTAACTGAGAGCTGGCTAAATTTGTGTTAGTCCTTTCTTGCATTTCTGTGGGACTATAAAGTCCATCTTAGAGGATGAGGAGAGCACTGAGGAAATCATAAAATATATTGTACTCTTGTTCCTTCTTTCTTAAGGAAGAAAATAACGTTAATCCAGTCAACAGGTCAGATAAAACGAGAAAGGAAAGTGACTCAGGTTTAAGCATGTTCTTAATTAAAAGACTTTTTTGCCCTAAGAGAAGATGATACCATTTAATGTGGTATTTTTCTGACATTCTGTTTCATGTGATTATAGCTCACTGCCATGAATAGTAAGTCATTTGTTTTGTTGGTGTATTTCCAGAATTTCTAGTATCCTGTCTTCTTGGACAAAGTCACTGTCTCCATTGACCTGTTTTCCTGTGGCAGTGATTTGAGCAGTTCCTGGAACTTAGTGGAGAAGATGTGATTCATTCTTTCAGTAACTATTGAGCGCCTACTGTGTATCCGTCGTGGCTTAGGTGCAAGATGAGACGCATCATGGAGTTTATATTTAATGAGACCTTTCCTTATAATGAGCATATTGAAAAGGGCAATTCCATTTTTAAATTCATAAGTATTCCCATATTGAAATGTGGCTTACAGACTCAAAAAGGTCACTAGTTTTCTGCAAAAATAAAGTTGTATGTAATTAAATGCAAAGGGGGAAGAAAAACCTGAAAACAAAACCAAAAAGAAGAGCAAAAAGCTTTCCTCGCATCTTCACATGCTCTCACATTTATGTTTATAAAATCACAAATTATCTTTGATTTTCATGTCAGATATTATAGGCACAAAAATAACATTATAACTGTATTCTTTAAAATATATGACACGGCCATGTTATTTAAAATATAGACATTCATCCCTGATGGTACACATAGCATGACGTTTACCAGAATTCATTGTGTGTTATACAGATGGAAATGTTATATATATAATATAAGGAAATATATATATGTGTATATATATATACATATATATATCTCTTCACATTTCATTACTAATAATTATTTAGTTAGATCTTTGGAGTTTAAAAAGAAATCTTCGTTTTACGCATAAATCCTTATAATCCTTAAGGCATTTTATACCAAATCTATTTTTAGCCACAATTTTAGAATGAGTAATATATAAATACATGGCTTAAAGGAGGTTGCTCAGTGAGTTTGAGACGCTCTCAGGATGAGTACCCACGTTGACAAAACTACCCAACGCCTTGTTCCTTGTATACATCGAGAAGATCCTTTTCCCCATGCTCAGCGGTTCTGTGGCTCTCTGTTAAGGCGAGACTGGGTGCATTGTGATGTTCTTCTGGAACCGGAGGATTTTCCCCCTCGGTGGTGTCTCCACCCACCATGCAGCTAACTAAACTCAGGGGTGGCTCAGCTGTGAGGGTGTCGAGCCTTACCCCGTCCTGCTAGCTCCACTTGTTGTCCTCTATTGGGTTCATTGGGCAGATTGTTTTCCATAATCAGTTCGGTGGGGCTTCCTCAGGGTCAGGATAACTTGAGGATGTCTTCTGACCACCTTGATTTGCTTAACTCTGAATATCTTAAATTGGTTATGTCTTCCTAAAATAAAAACAGTCTTTAAGGAACTGGAATAAAAACAGCAGGGAATAATACTCAATCATTTGAAAAAGACCCTTAAAGAAAAGCAGACAACTTTTTTCCCATTTTCCTTTTTGCCATAAGTGCCTCTCCTAGGGCTCAGGGGTATAGTAGTTTATATAAATTCACAAGAGAAAGTGATAATAAATCTATGCCTAAAGATTGTATTTCATTGCTGCAAGCTAGTACTTTCCATACCAAGTATTTGCTAACTCTAAACTATCCCATTCCATTTATGAAATACCCATCATAGGGGCACCTGGGTGGCTCAGTGGGTTAAGCCTCTGCCTTCGGCCTCAGGTCATGGTCTCAGGGTCCTGGGATTGAGCCCTGCATTGGGCTCTCTGCTCAGCAGGGAACCTGCTTCCCCCTCTCTCTCTCTCTCTGCCTGCCTCCCTGCCTGCTTGTGACCTCCCTCTCTCTGTCAAATAAATAAATAAAATCTTTAAAAGAGAGAGAGAGAGAGAGAAGTACCTGTCATTTTTGCTTCTAATCATAATTAGAAAATGAGTCTAGTTTTCTATTGATGTATGGAGCAAATCATGAAATGCTAAGTGCTTTGCCCAAGAACAGCAAGTCACCCTAGAAAACACAAGGATCAAAACCCAGAATACAAAGTTGAAATGAATGTGATGCCATTTTCTGAAAGTACCCGTGGGGATGGGGTGGGGTGCTTATCACTACAGAAGAAGCTCTCTTAATCTTCTTCATTTAATCAAGTAGCCAGATTAGCCAAGGCTCTCCATTCGCTTCTAACATACACTGAGTGGTTCCAGAACCTGTAGATCACTCAGGGCTAAGAGGATGCCCACTCACCTCCTCCTCCCTCCAAACCCAGTGATCAATTGCTAAGAATCTGTTGGATTTGCTCCCCAACCTGTTTAAACCAGTTGAGGTTATTGTACTTATGCAACTTAATAGTATATAAAACTCATGAAATACAAGCACAATAAAAAAAAAATAGGCTGTTACTTTAAAAAAGAAAACTAAACTGAGTGTTTTAGAGAGATTCAGTAAGGGCATGTGGCTTTTAAAAAACTCTTTTCAAATTAGGTAAAGAGATGGTAACTTTAAAAGATTGAGCAGACTAGGACAGAACGAGACAGAAATTCACACAATTTGCTTAGCAAGGGTCTTTAAGTATCCATTCCACTCTGAAGGAAATAAAACTGGCAATTGTCAATGATGCATTTCAGAGTATGGCTTTTGGAAGAAAAATAATGCAGGATTCCAACAACCCATAACAGAGAAATGAGCATTGCCTTGCTCCTTCTTCCACCAGGTAAAATATTGGCAAAAAAATGTCCATTTCTACATTTTACATTAAAATGGCATTTTAAATTATGTATTATATTTTTATTGCTTTTCTCACTTTAATTAATTTTTTAATTAACCACTGATAGTCTCCCTCATGTTCCATAATTCAGTTTTACTACATTATACAGTGGTTGAGTACATAGCCTCTGAAGACAGACTGCCCAAATTCCAGATCTGACACTTTTTGCATTTGTTTCTTTGGGCAAGCTGCTTAACTATTCTGATCTTCTGTTTCCTCCTTTGTAAAATGATGATAATAATAGTATCTGCTTCGTAAGTTTTTCAAGAGGATTTATGGAAATAACTCCTATTAATGATTTGCATTGAGTTCATGTCTGGCAACAGAGTCAACCCTTAATCAACAGTATCAATTTATATTTTTATGATTATAACAAAAATGATAACACAGGTGTGTTAGTCAGCTCAGCTACCATAACAAAATACCAGACTGAATGACTTAAACAACAGAATTTTATTTGGAGGCTAGACATCCTAAATCAGGGTGACAGAAGGGTTGGTGAACCTCTCGCCTCAGCTTACAAATGGCTTCTTCTCCCTGTGTCCTCACATGGCCTTTCCTCTGTGTGGAGAGAGAGACAGAGAGAAAAGCTCTGGTCTCTATTCCAGTGTTATTGGATAAGGGCCCCCATCCTTATGACCTCATTTCACCTAGATACTTCCTTAAGGGACCTCTTTCCAAAGGTCATCCCATGGGGGTTTAGAGCTTCAACATATGAATTTTGGGTGCACGCAGTTCAGTCCATAACATCAGGAATATTTGTACTTTACCTTATAATGAATGAAACCTAGAAGGAGTTTTGGGATATGGAAATGACCTGACAGGTAGGATGAATCCCAATGATAGAACATGTTTCAGTCCATAGTGATCCATAGTGACACATTCAAGAGTTAGAGAACCTTAGTTCCATGCCTACAGCTACTGATCCACTGTATGACACTGTAGTTGTTAATTTCCTTTTTCCCTATGTTCTCACCTAAAATCAAATTATAAATGAGCTCATCATCCCCCTTGCTTCACTGAGGATGTATTAGGACTAACATGACATTGTTCAGTAACTAGTCTGAGATTTCTACATAAAGTACGTACCAAGGGACATTAACAGGCTTGATGCTACATTCCTTGATGCTACATTCATTTGTTGTTCTATTCCTTGAGTAAAAACTTGACTACCTACTACATGCCACACAGTAGGGATCAGAGGAAACAGTTTCTAGAACATAACCCTAAAGTAGCTCACAGGGCTTTGAGAAAGGCAGACATACAATAAAATTATTATAATAAGTCAGGAATATAGAGTGCAGTTGTTTGCAGTAAGATTAAATGCCATGAAAATGTAATAATAGATAACATTTATTGGGTGCTTACTTTGAAATTCCAGTACCCATGCCAAGTGTTTTATATTCATTATCTCATCCAATATTTCCAAAAATATTCAGCTAACTACTGTTATTGTCAACATCTGACAGGTTTAGAGATATTAGATGTCTTGTCCAATGGCTCATAGCTGTGAAGTTAGAGAGCAGAGATGAGAACTCAGTTGTGTTCCAGAGGACATTTTCATAACCATTGTCTATCCTGCCTCTTTGCTGTGGGACTACAAAAGAATATCTAAATCTCTCTGAGCCGTGGAAGACTTAATAGAAGAAGTTACTATTAGGCTGGATCTCGAAACATGAGTAGAAGTTGTCCAGGTGGTAGAAGAGGAAGCAAAAATGTAGGCAGGTTGAGAGATATGAAGGAACACAGTTTAGTAAGAAATGGAAGGTCAGGGAATGGCCCTGTATGAGACTTCTTTGAGGGCAAATGCTTGAGGACCTAGTAAGTCATGCTTTATCTTAAATATAGCAGGGTACCTCCGAAATTTTTTTTTGAGGAGGAAAGTAATGCAAAATGAGATACGCTTTCCATTTTGTTACATCACACTGACGAAGATACGTATGCTAGGATGGGGCAGGTGACATTGTAGAGAGGAAAACCAGCTGATAACCAAGCAAACAGTGATTTGGACCTGAACTTAGGAGGTGGGAATAGAGCTATGGAGAAGAATGCTGAAAAGGTCTATTTAAAAGATCGACTTGCCATTGGTTTGTAGTTAATCAGATGTGAGAAATGAGATTGAGTGTGAAGGCAAGACTGACTTTCAGGTTCCTGGCTCAAAGAATTGGGTGAAATATCATGCTCTGAGGTGAGAGAGGGAAAACAGGAGGAGGAGTGGGCTCAGAGTGGATGATAGAGCTCACTTAGGTTGCCTTACTTGAGTTCTTTGTTGGATAGCTAAATGAATGGCACCTCTGCACAACCAGAAATTCTGAAGCTCTGAGAAAATAAGTCAGGGCTAGAAGTGATGATCGGGAAGTTACCATCACGTCGTAGGTGATAATTCAAGTCAAGGCAGGAAACGACACCCTCTGGAGAGGGAAAGAGAACCCTTTCAAGGTCAGCTCCCAGAGGAACCCAGAGTAGATGAGGAGATCCTGGAGAGGTCATAAAGGCAGGAGAAGTCCAGAAGCCAAGAGAATTCAAGAGGGCAGGATTCAATGCCACAGAGATTAAGTAAGGAGTATTTCTTAAAAGTCCATTGAATTTGATCATTAGGAGGTCACTGGTGACATTGCTGAAGTATTTTCAGCAAATGTAAGGATGAAAGCCAAATTGTAGTGGTTAAGGGAAAGTGAGGAAATGGAAGCTTCGAAGAAGGAATATGTTTTCGAGAACTTTGGCACTTGGGGGAAGGATTGTTCTGTGACAGGAGCCAGCAGGGAGGCAGGATCAAGGGAGCACTGTTGGGTTTTTCCCCATTACATCTAATGTTTCCAATAATATCCTAACCTTTAAAGATCAAACAATATCCTAGCTTTTAAGGCCTTTGAACAACACCTTATAGACATCCTTTTTAAAGTTTTACTTCATTTGGTAGTGATAAATAAAAATTTGTTTGTGCTTGAAATTTGTATATAAGATTTTCCTATGACTTAACTGCATGTCTAGCTGATTTTTTTAAAAAAGGCTTAACAAAAATATCTTCGCTGAGGAGTTATCAAATTCAGGATGCTTTTATGTTTTCTTTTTCTGTCAGTGTCAACAAAAATGTCCTATAAATCTGTTAGTTATTTGATTTATCCTAAAACACGATTAGAGTAAAGAAAATAATCCCACATGAACATTTCCATGATTAAACAAAGACCAGGTAGGGGAAGAAAGAGAAACCAAATGACTCCTCCCAAGGATTTGCATGTTTGGGGCACTAAGAGAAGGAGATCTCCAGAGCGTGGCTGACATATTCCAAGGGGCTAATAAGTGTGGCGAGATGTTAGAGACTCAACAGAGGGCCTTTTACTAAGTTTCAGACAAGTGAGGTCTAGAGTTCTAAGATGGAAAACAGGGATGAGCCTTTTTATGTAGCACGTTCATCTGCACGTGGGCTGCAGTGAGATGCTGACCAGCTCTAGAGAGTTCTTGGGTCCAGGCTGTATAAATTGTCGGGATGTGAAAACCATCCTCAGTGGAATGACAGAGCCCTTTTCAGCAACAACAGAGTCCTCTTCAGCAGATAAAACTGAAAAGGCTGCTTCTCTTCATAAAATGTTGACTGATAATCATTTGAGGGCAACCGGCGTATTCATCAATCTTTCACCCTCCAGTTTTTCCTGCTTGGTTACCTGCTTCAGAGACACAAAAGGGATCCATACTTTCCTGTAAAGTGAGGGAAAGGGAAAAGTTAGAATAAGACATTAAAGATAATCCCTTTAGGGCTTCAATGTCTACAAAAGCCAAAATATGGAAAGAGCTCAGATTTTCATGGATGAAAGAATGGGTAAAGAGAATGTGGTACACACACACACACACACACACACACACACACACACATGAATATTACTCAGCCATCAAAAAGAATGAAATGTTGCCATTTGCAATGATACAGATCAAACTAGAGGGTAATACGCCAAGTGAAATAAGTCAGTCAGAGAAAGACATATATCATATGATTTCACTCATGTGGGAATTTAAGAAAAAACAGATGAACAGAGGGGAAAGGAAGGGAAAATAAAATAAGAGGAAAATTGAGGGGACGGCAAACCGTAAGAGACGCTAACTCTAGGAAACAAACAGGGTCGCTGGAGGAGAGGTGGATAGGGAAGGGAAAACTGGGGGATGGGCATTAAGGAGGGCATCTGATGTAATGAGCACTGGGTGTTGTTTGCAACTGACGAATCACTAAATTCTATCTCGGAAACTAATAAAAAAAGAAAAGATAATACCTTTAGGGCTTGAAGCAAAATTTGTCCACATCAAAAGAATTGAAAAAATTAATAAAAGACATTACAAATAATTCTTTTTTTTTTAAGATTGATTGATTTATTTTAGAGAGAGAGAGCATGAGAGTGGGAGGAGGGGCAGAGAGAGAATCTCAAGCAGACTCCCCTGCTGAGCCTGGAGCCCAACACAGGGCTCAGTCCCAGGACCCTGAGGTCACGACGTGAGCCAGAATCAAGAGCTGGATGCTTAACCGACGGAGTCACTCAGGTGCCCCGACATTTTAGATACCTCTTTTACCACTTACTATGTGCCAGGCATCGTCCTATTGATGGACACACTTATAATTCAGATACAAAAGAAAGAGAAAGAGCCCTTTCTCTGCGGAATCACCATGGCGGCTGGGACCCTGTACACATATCCTGAAAACTGGAGGGCCTTCAAGGCCCTCATTGCTGCTCAGTACAGCGGGGCTCAGGTCCGCGTGCTCTCCGCACCACCCCACTTCCACTTTGGCCAAACCAACCGCACCCCTGAATTTCTCCGTAAATTTCCTGCAGGCAAGGTTCCAGCATTTGAGGGTGACGATGGATTTTGTGTATTCGAGAGCAATGCCATTGCCTACTATGTGAGCAATGAGGAGCTGCGGGGAAGTACTCCTGAGGCAGCAGCCCAGGTGGTGCAGTGGGTGAGCTTTGCTGATAGTGACATAGTGCCCCCAGCCAGTACCTGGGTCTTCCCCACCTTGGGCATCATGCACCACAACAAGCAGGCCACAGAGAATGCAAAGGAGGAAGTGAGGCGAATTCTGGGCCTACTGGATGCTCACTTGAAGACGAGGACTTTCCTGGTTGGCGAACGTGTGACACTGGCTGACATCACAGTTGTTTGCACCCTGTTGTGGCTCTATAAACAGGTCCTGGAGCCTTCTTTCCGCCAGGCCTTCCCCAATACCAACCGCTGGTTCCTCACCTGCATTAACCAGCCCCAGTTCCGGGCTGTCTTGGGGGAGGTGAAACTCTGTGAGAAGATGGCCCAGTTCGATGCTAAAAAGTTTGCAGAGAGCCAGCCTAAAAAGGACACCCCACGGAAAGAGAAAGGTTCTCGGGAAGAGAAGCAGAAGCCCCAGGCTGAGCGGAAAGAGGAGAAAAAGGCTGCTGCCCCTGCTCCTGAGGAGGAGATGGATGAATGTGAACAGGCATTGGCTGCTGAGCCCAAGGCCAAGGACCCCTTCGCTCACCTGCCCAAGAGTACCTTTGTGTTGGACGAATTTAAGCGCAAGTACTCCAATGAGGACACACTCTCTGTGGCGCTGCCGTATTTTTGGGAGCATTTTGATAAGGATGGCTGGTCTCTGTGGTACGCTGAGTACCGCTTCCCTGAAGAGCTCACCCAGACCTTCATGAGTTGCAACCTCATCACTGGAATGTTCCAGCGGTTGGACAAACTGAGGAAGAATGCCTTTGCCAGTGTCATCCTCTTTGGAACCAACAACAGCAGCTCCATTTCTGGAGTCTGGGTCTTCCGAGGCCAGGAGCTTGCCTTTCCGCTGAGTCCAGATTGGCAGGTGGACTACGAGTCATATACCTGGCGGAAACTGGATCCTGGCAGCGAGGAGACCCAGACGCTGGTTCGAGAGTACTTTTCCTGGGAGGGGGCCTTCCAGCATGTGGGCAAAACCTTCAATCAGGGCAAGATCTTCAAATGAACATCTCTTGCCGTCGCCTAGTTGCCTGTACCTACCCTTCGGGGAGATGGGGGTCATTAAAGGAAACTGAACATTGAAAAAAAAAAAAAAAAAGAAAGAGAAAGAAAAAAAATCAGCAAAAGTGCCTAGCACTTTACACACGCTACCCATGTTTACTCTAACCTTCCAGTAAGGAAGATACTATCATCTCATATCACAGCAGAAAGAAATGAAGCGAAGAAAAGCGCAGTAATTTGTCCAGGGTCACAACTGGTTAAGTATCCACCTAAGTGTCAAACCAAAGGTTCTCAGCCTGAGGTCTGGTCTCCATTGCACCAGAGAATTGAACTAACAAAAACCCTTAGTCCCTTTCTCAAGAAACTGCACATTCCACATTTCTCTGGCTTCCTCAGCATTTTAAAAATATGTTTTCCTCAAAAAAAAAAAAAATCTACGTCTTTTCTTTTTATGACCACTAATAGCATTCGTGACTTTGTAAAACAAGATGATGGAGTAAAAAATCAATGTGTTTCAAAATAAAAACTAAATATTTCTATTGTCGGCAAAGGATTTCTCTTATTGGGGATATTTTCTACTTGTAGTAGCATATTTAATAGGTTTTCCCTTTCTGCCAGGCCACATTTTGGTGACTGTCAGTGGATCTTAAATCTGACTGCACAGCAGAATCACTTGGGAAGCTATACAGGGGGAGAAAAAAAAAAATAAAACTTTTTAAAATACTGATGGCATGGGGCGCCTGGGTGGCTCAGTGGTTTAAAGCCTCTGCCTTCAGCTCAGGTCATGATCCCAGGGTCCTGGGATCGAGCCCCACATCGGGCTCTCTGCTCAGCAGGGAACCTGCTTCCCCCCATCTCTCTGCTTGCCTCTCTGACCACTTGTGATCTCTGTCAAATAAATAAACTAAAAATCTAAAACAACAACAACAAAAAATACTGATGGCAGGGCCCCATACTTAGAAATTCTATTTTAATTATCCTATGGTGGAATCCAGGATAATTAAGAGAGAGAGAGAGAGAGAACCCACGCATGCACTTGTATTGAGGGAGGGACCAGAGGAGGGAATCACAAGCAGACTCCATGCTGAGTGCAGAGCTCATGGGACCCAATCCCAGAACCCTGAGATCACAATCTGAGCTGAAATCAAGAGTCGGACACTCAACCGACGGAGCCACCCAGGCATCCTCAGACATATTTATACTTTAAATACCCCTAGAAGGTTCTAACATGCAGCCACAGTTGGAAACCACTGAGTTCCACCATCTGATAACCCAACCCAGAGCCTCAGAGCCAAATTGTATGTTTACAGGAAAGCCAAGAATCCTCATTTCAGTGTCCTGCCTTAATCTTTCCGTATGCCATCAGCCAGATGGTGGAAGATAGAATAATGATGGATCAATAAAACATCAGCAAATATATGGGCTATAGGATATTTTTTTATTCTTAACGATTAGATATCTTAAAATTTAAACAGAACATTTGAGAAGAAAGAATGGTAATACCGCCGCCTCCTTTCCTGAAACCAAAGATTTATGCTTTAAACCTAAGAATGCCTATGCCATTTTAAACCTTCTGGTTGTTAAGCAACTAAAAAGCCCTAGATCCTCCAGGAAAGTACCAATTTCAAATATTTGTTTATATTTTCTTATGATTATACTGATAATGCATTCATTTGTTCATTTATTAAGTAGTTGTTGAGAACTTATGATATTTTAAGCACTGCGGTTAGTTCTTGCATACATCACACCTACAATCTAAAGATATGAGCAGAAAGGAGCAAATAAACAGACCAGAAACAACCAGGGCTAAGACATAAGAAACAATTTTGTGGTGTGACAAAGACCGGTGGCTGGCTACCTGAGAGTTACTGATTATGGAAGACTTTTCCGTCAAGGAGACAATTGAGCTAAGAACCGGAAGACATTTCCCTTTTCAAATTAGTGTTTCTGTTTTCTTTGGGTAAATCCCCAATTGGGTAATTAAGTGGTTTGCATGGTAGCTCTATTTTAATTTTTTGAGGAACCTCCATACTGTTTTCTGTCCACCTGCACCAATTTACCTTTCCACCAACAGAGCCACAAGAGTTTCCTTTTCTCCACATCCTCACCAACACTTGTCATTTCTTGTCTTTTTGATACTCACCATTCTGACTGGCATAAGGTGGTATCTCCTTGGAGTTCGGATTTGCATTTCCCTAATGATCCCTGATGTTTTAAATGAATGGATAAAGAAGATGTGGGGTGGGTGTGGGTATGTAATGGAATATTACTCAACCATAAAGAAGAATGAAATCTTGCCGTTTGCAACAGCACAGATGGATCTGGAGGGTGTAATGCTAAGTGAAATAAATCCGACAAAAATAAATACCATATGATTTCACTTATACGTGGAATCTAAAAAACAAAACAAACAGTCCAACAAACTGAAACATTCTCAGAGATACAGAGAACAAACTGGTCATGGCCAGAGGGGAGGATAGGAAAGGGGGTGGGTGACATAGATGAAGGAGATGAAGAGATACAAATGTCCACTTATAAAATATATCATGGATGAAAAGTATAGCACAGGGAATATAGTCAGTAATATGGTAATAACTATGTATGGTGACAGATGATAACTATACTTACAATGAGCATTTTATAGCGTATATAAATGCTGAATCACTATTTTGTTCACCTGAAACTATTATAATATTCTATGTCAACTATTCTTCAATTAAATTTTTTTCTAAAATAACTGAATGACATGAAGGAGCCAGCCTTGTGAAAATGAAGGAATAGAGCATCCTCAAGGCAGGAATGGGCTTAGTGTGGGCTGGAGGCCACTAGAGCTAGACCATCAAGAAGGAAAACAAGAGCCAGAGAAGATACAGACATACAGGTAGATGACCAGGTAGGCAATGTTTCAACCCTGTCTATACATTCTGGGGCATTGGGGAGTGGGGGGAACCAAACAAACCCAAAGCCTGGGCCTACCAGGCATCCATCTAGGGTTTCAACATTGGTTTAGTACATAAGTTCCTAATGTGCAGAAAGAATTGAAATCGACTAAGCAAGCCTGTAAAAGCCGGGGTTTAGAGATATGGCATTTTATACTACATATAATGAGAAGTAACTAGGTGAGTGGCTTTAAGCAAGAAAGTGACACCACTTACTGGAAATGGATTGGGGTACACACAGCAAGACGATAAAGAAGGAAATCACTTAAGAGGCAATTGCATTATACCAGAAAAGAGATGATGGTGCTTTGTCCTAGTCTCGAAAGTAGAAAGAGATGGTCCTGCGTGGAGTGTTAAGGGCACACGGTATAGAGTCAACCACTTACTGGACTGGAGGTGGGATGACTCCTAATTTTGAGGTTGAACAACAGTGTGGATAGAGGTATTCTTTAATAAGATAGAGAAGCCTGGGCGAGGAGCAGGTTAAGGGTGGGTGACGAAAGTATGAACATGGAGCCCCTAAAAAATGTGCTGTCCAACTTGTCTGTTGGTCAGCTGAGTGATGATATCAAGTAGGCAGTTGAATAGACTGTTCTGGGGCTCACTCAGCTCAAGATTAAGGCCAGAGGTGCATTACCTATAAACTACTCAAAGTTACAAGGACTGCTTCAGAATCTGGAGAAAAAGAGCCAAAGTAGAAAGGGTTTGAAGAAGAAAGGAATGACCAGCTGGTTCCAATGCTCCTGAGACATAGAAAAGTAACCACTGGAAAAAATCTTTGCCCCAATTTGGGGTGTGGGAAATATAGTCAACCACAGGTAACAGTGGTATGGACACTAAGATTCTTGCCACAAGCTAATGGGTACATTTGACAAAACAGATCTAGACTGAAAATATATAGGTGACGATGTTAAAGGTGGGTGAGTAGGGGTATGGATGTGCTTGTTCATGAAAGATGAATGTGAGATTAATGCAAGGTCATTATGAGATAAATAAGATTTAGAATTTTCATACCACAGGGAAGAAAGCAAATGGATCACACTTTTTTCTGAAGCAGAGTAAGCAGATGCCTTCCAAAGTAGACAAACAGTGACTCAATAAATTTTACATATTTGCTACTTCCCTTTTTCCTTACAAATTCAGTAGGACCTCGGAGAGTTGGTATGTGAGAAACAACAGTCACGAGCGAGGCTCAAAATGAGACTAGAGCAGCAAATTTACAGACACCCCTCATATAAATAATCCGAATGTCTTCTACCAGCCCGAGATTTCCTTTGAAAATTGTGTGACATGAACCCAAGATTAGGATTTTTTAAAATTTATTTTTTATTTATTTTCAGCATAACAGTATTCATTATTTTTCCACCACACCCTGTGCTCCATGCAATCCGTGCCCTCTATAATACCCACCACCTGGTACCCCGACCTCCCACCCCCCGCCCCTTCAAAACCCTCAGATTGTTTTTCAGAGTCCATAGTCTCTCATGGCTCACCTCTCCTTCCAATTTCCCTCAACTCCCTCCTCCTCTCCATCTCCCCATGTCCTCCATGCTATTTGTTATGCTCCACAAATAAGTGAAACCATATGATAATTGACTCTCTCTGCTTGACTTATTTCACTCAGCATAATCTCTTCCAGTCCCGCCAATGTTGCTACAAAAGTTGGGTATTCATCCTTTCTGATGGAAGCATAATACTCTATAGTGTATATAGACCACATCTTCCTTATCCATTCGTCCGTTGAAGGGCATCTTGGTTCCTTCCACAGTTTGGCGACTGTGGCCATATTTTTTAAAGCTACCTGGATTTGTTTAAAGGAGAATGCAACATGGGAAGCAATCCACATGCCACGGGGAAGAGTCTGCTGTTCCGACAGCTATAGGAAATCAAATAGATTAGTTACCGTGAGCCTAGTAATTTCTCTATCAGAGGTCTTCACTGCCGAAAACAAACAAAAACACTGAAAGTACAATTTCACCCCTCAAACAGCCTAAAATGTCCCATATTAAGGTGAACTGTGAAAAATGAAGATAATGCTAAAATCCCCGAAGACGAATCTAAATACATACCAAATAAAGCCAAAACCATGTGTGCAGCCGCTATCCATCCTCATGCTAAAGAACAGCATATTTTATTTATTCTTCATACAGCAAGCAAGCAGGCAAGTGTCTGTCTCAGAGATGCATATGTAATGATGCAGCAATAACTAAATTAGCTTCTGTAATTTTAAGGTGTATGAAAGAAGGTAAGTCTTTTGTTCCAAATGACGGAAATATGAATATGCAGCCCAGAGAGCTGTCATTCACCTTGTAATAATAGCATGTAACATCCAGGAAAAAGGAAATCTCTCTTCTTGCAGTCCTAAGTAGATCATAATAGCCACCTCTTTAAGGCTCCCTCTGGCATGCCTTCCATTAAGCAGCCCCATTTATGACCCATGGTCTTTTAGATCACCAGAAATATTTACCGAAGGAAATATTTGTTCAGGCTTGTTTGTCTTGGGGTGACCACCTGCGTGGAGCCACTGGGATAACCAGTGCTCAAATTATTCCAGGTTCAGGATCGCTCTTTACAACTGAGAGCTAAGATTTCTCGTATGTCCCTGTGTCTTCCTCACAAATACAGAAGAGCCAGATAAAACATCTTATGTATCAAAGGATTGGAGAGATAAACATTTGCTTTTTTTTTTTTTAGGGAGGTAAACAGCTGGCTAATGTTAATTGTAGCATTAGCAATTTGATAACTTTCCAAAGAGAGAGAGAATAAATTCGTTAGTTCATCACTATTCCTGTGACTTTAGGACACTTTCAGAAAATTGATTCATATCACATTTGTTTTTTTTTTTCTTCATGTCAAATTTAAAAGCGGTTATGGTTTTCAGCTTCTTGCTAGTGCTGTGGGAGAATTTATAAGTATAGGGCATTTTTTGAGAGAATAACATTGGAATGTATGTACCTATTCAGTCTAATCGGATTTACTCTAACTAAAAAGCACAAAATCAAAATACCTCCGTTAAACTCCCCTGGAAGTGAATACCAGGGAAACAGCTTTTGATCTATTGTGCAAAATAAATAAGCCAAACAGAAATATTTTAGATCTTATTGTGGCTAAGGTAATCATATGAGAACTTCGGTTTGTCACCAAATTCTTATCAACTATATAACAAAAAGCATGGTCCTGAATGCATGTGTCTCCCACAGAGAATTCCAGTTGCCCTTTGCTGTGTCCAGAAAGTTACTTTCTGGCAATTCCTGAGCATAGCGTATTTAGATATTCTTGGAAATGTTTTCATGTGAATCTGGTGGTCAGTAGCCATCAAGTGTGTGAAAGTACTTTTTGTAAGCTACAAATAATTCTATTTATAGTACGCATCACGACCTCCCTGGGTTAATAATAATGATATGATCTATGATATGTGATATGATAATAATGAGGACTTCAGAGCCCTCCATGCTCCTCATTTCATGATTCGGGTAATGCCAGGCGATGACATTTGTAATCTCTAAAGGGCAATCTTGGTTTATCTGAATTTGCAAGGATTACTGTTAAAAGTGTCTTAAAAGATTTTTGAAGATTCTTTCAACACAGTGCCCACAGAAGGTTCTGAAAAGGTTGCTACAGAGTGGAATGAATCTTCCTAGTTGACCATCTCGGAAGCCTGAAGTTCTGGCTTCCATGCCTTACATATATATGACTGACAATAAATTATCCCGGCACTATGCGTGTAATAAGTAGTAACCCCAGTTGTGATGGGGGAATCAGCAGCAGAACTCCTCCAGGCCATGTCTCCTAGGAGGCCCCTGCAGCCCAGCCTGCGTTCACTAGAGACCATGAGAAATCAGCTGTGGACCTCTATCCATTTGACCAGTCTATTCTTCCACATCTATTTTTAACTTGATTGCCAAGAAAATGTGCTACAAATGGGAGTTGCTTAATAAAGTGAAATGAGGTTTGCGGGATTCAGCATCCAGCACCTGCCAGGTTGAGAGCGTTTTCTCGTCCATCTGGGATAACCCATGCTGACAAAGCTGAGCTCTGCGAAACCAATTATCCACATCGCTTACAGTAATGTGGCCTGAACTAGACTGTGCTCATGCCGACCGCGGAGAGGACATGACACCTCCTGAGGGGTTGTTTGGAATGCTCCTGGGACATATCCCATGCTTTCTTTGCGGGAGTTGGAAGGGAAGATACGGGCAAACAGCAGAAAGAGAACTCCCATTATCTTCCAGTTTTTTGGAACTGTTTCTTATGCAAAACTTTTATGGTTTCCTTATCCTTCCCTACCACTCCCTGCAATCTCTTTCTTTCCTAATATGCACATGCTGCATCCTGTCCTCCAAAGTACTTTCATTAGGATATTTTATGACGGATCAGGGTTGGAAAATAGATGCAGCCTGCCTCTATCCTTGATCCTGAAAGAACAGCCATATCTTTGGCATTTTTGTAAGTTTGAAGAAAACAACCCCTGGCTTGGCACTGTAACACCCTGCCCGAATGTGTGATACCCAGGGGAACTTTCTTAGCTGTGCCGTAGGACTAGCCTAAAAGAATTTTCCTCCTAAACTGTGCATCTCAGTGATTGGGTCATCCCAAACAGGCCTGGGATTCTTCCGTGGCCCAAACATGAGCGCCGTGATGCACCCACTGACACACAGGCTCCGCTGGAAGGCAGGTTCTCTGGATTGTGTCCGCCATCCGCATCCCATGCCTTCCTCACAGTCTTCTAACAGGTACTTGTCAAAGTGGACTTGGCCTTTATCTCTTCTGCCCTTCTACTCCTGGAAACCTCAAAACAGCTAAAGGGGGAAGCTAGCTCTGCCGGCTTGGGAATCCTGGTGGTCATATATGGTAATAAATAGTGTGTTTCTCTTTGGTGGGATCAAGAAGGTCTGCTCTCCCTCCTAGGTGACTAACTCTCACCTCCCAAAACCACCCCCCCCAACAAACCTGTTGGTATTCCATTTCTCTTTCTGTACTTCATCCAGCCCCCTTCATAAAATATGACTCACCCTAATAGTAGAGACAGTCTGCCATGTGGTTCAGGTTGACAGGTTTCTGGAAGATTGAGTTGCAGGTCAGATTCCTGTGAAGAATGGTCTTTCAGAGGAAGAGGCACAGAATGAGCATTTTCCCAGGTAACTCTCTGGTCATTCAAGGAAGCGACAAATAAGTGAAGAGAGTTTCTCACTGTCTCTCTTCTTGAAACTTCTTGCCTAGTGGCACTTCTCCAGGCCCATCTCTGCCAAGACAGCACCATCTCTGGGGGGACGCTATCACTGTGAGGTATTTCCAAGTGGAGTCCTCAGGCACAGCTCTGAGCTCTAGGCCTTAGTTCCAAAAGGCAGACGCTCAAGCTGTATTACCCTGTGTGAAGACCACGAAAGAAGGGCTCATTACCATCTTCTCAACTCTTACTGATGAACTTTAGTCGCATCATCATGCTTGTTTTGCACAATTCAGAAGGCCAGATGAAATGTACTAGAGCTATCTCTCCTAAGTGTCAGTCTAGTGCTGCTACCCTGAGCAAATCAACTTCAGCTTCCTAAACTATAAAATTGAAATAGCAGTACTTTGTTCCTGACCCCCAGTCTACAGAGCTCAATAAACAACAGATAAATACGGGGAGAGGACTCAACTCTTTTCAACTAAAACACGCCTCTCAAGAACACATTCTTGTTATTTTGTCCAATACATGTTTGGTTTTTCAGAACGTCACAAAACAGGGTAATATTCAAACAAAAGTCATTTACTTTCAGAGCACTGATGAAACAAATTTCCTTAGCATTTCATCTGTTCTAGAAAATGAAAGTCCTCATTGTGACTTAGGAAAAAGAGTAAGGGATCAGACGAGAGAATAGCCTTCATGATCATAATATCATAGAATATTAGGCCAATCAAGTATCTAAAAAGATAGTAACCTTATACCCTGATTTTGCCATCAGGAAAACCCAGGAAGAAGACAGTGACATAAAGCAGCAAATATGTGTTCTGCCTCCGTGGGCCAGGCACCGTGCCGAGTGCTGAAAGAGGGACATGTCTCAAGACATGCACATACATAAATATAATTAGAGAAGAAATTTGATATGGTGGAAGTAACAAGATTAATTTTAGTCAGAAAGGACTCTTGAAAGAAGCTGCATTCGAAGAGTGCCTCAAAGGATAATAGAATTTCAGTAAGTGGAGCTATAAATACTACCTGCTCAAAGCAGGAAAGTTTGTATGTCAGGGTGCTTTCTGGGAATGCTGTTGTCCGTTTGCCTGGTGCGTCAGTGCCAAGGGGAGAATGAGGGGCATCAGGCTAGCTGGTAGAGGCTAGCCCAACATAAAAACTGTTAATGAATTTGAGTCTCATCTGTTGGCCTCAGACTTTGAAAATTTGTGAACATGGGACTGAAATGATCAGAGCTATCTGTATTTAGGTGTTTTTACTCAAGACCCCTTGGACTACCTTGAGGGATGTATGTGTATGGGTTCGTGGGCACAAGCTCACAGTTGTGTGTGAATGTAATTTGTTTTGCTTTTTGTAATGTCTTCATAGGTTGAAGGCAACAGTAGAAAAGACATTGAGAAACCTAGCTTGGCAGAAACATCTTGTCATTGGACTATAACCATCCTCCCTCAAGAAAGCAATGCAACTTATTCAGTGGAAAATATAGCCTGCTGCATTTCTATATTTTATTCAACTCTAACTCATGAATGTTTACAGAGTTCAGCCCCGAAGTATGGGACACTGTGTCTCTTGGCCAACAATTTTTGGTTATGGAATAAGTTTGAATTTTGTATAATAAAAAGATCATGAGGTAGCTTATTTATTTCTGAACAAAAGTCTATATATGTTTGTAAAGAATCCCCGATGAGGCTCATAGATCACTTGAGTCAGTGCCCCTGGTTCCCTAAGGCTCCATATTTGAGAAAATACGGTTATTACCTTAGAACTCCATAAAATGTCCAATACCTAATTTGTCTGTTGAGAGTCAATAAACAAGTTTTGCCAGTGACACAATCTCACTTACCATTTCATAGATTTTTCTTTTTGTCCTACCACCCGCCCTCCAAGGACAAGGTTGCAGTTGGCTGCAGTTATGTTTATTATTTTAACAGAATTTCAGATTCTCTTTCTGAAGTGACATTCTGTAGAGTGATGTCTCTTTTACAGTTATTGATGTTCGAAGTGGCTCCTCATGTGCTAGTGTTTGACTGCCAATAATAAAAATGCCATCTTAGGGGTACCTGGGTGGCTCAGTCTGTTAAACATCTGACTCTTGATTTTGGCTCAGGTCATGATCTCAGGGTCATGAGTTCGAGCTCTACAAACCCTCTGTGCTGGGTTTGGAGCCTGCTTAAGATTCTCTCTCTCCCTCTCCTTCTGCCCCTCCCCCACCTGGCTTACGCTCTTGCTCTCTTTCCGTTAAAAAAAAAAAAAAAAAAATCCACCTAAGTTAAAACCTCCTTGCAGATTGGTTCAGAGTCTTCCTAAAAGAGTGGAAACGTTTATTCCAACTGCTGCTGGTGCAAGAAGTTCTTTGTAAAGTTTCCCTCCTGGTCACATTCATTCTGTTTCCTATGCAAGGTGGTTCACCCGTGGCTCAAAACATGAAAGAGACTAATCTTGACTTGAATTTTGAGATTCATGTTTCCTCCTAGGGAAGACAATGCAAGCTAAATCCCTGTTAGAACTGGAAAGAGTAGGAATGATACTAAGTCCTGCTAGAGTCCTTTGATTCAAAAAGATGCTATTACTTGACTGAAATAGAATTTTTATTTAGCATATTGGGTCATCATATACCCCCTTTTTTAGATGCTTGTCCCAAAAACCTAAGATATCTTTATTGACCGCAGTGTCGTTTCTATGTTAGTAAAAAGAGTAGAACATTCTCATTGATCTCTCCTGAACCCTATTTTGGTGAGCCCCCTCGGGAAGACGGGTATTGTACCAACTATAGTTTAGGCTTTAGAACCTAAACTTTGAAGGTCAGATAATAAGACACCTTAGATCATTCTGTTAGCTTAATATTTTCCAGGATCCAAATTTTTTTTTTCTGGAGAAGTTCTTGATTTCAAAATATATTATGTGTGAATTGAGACACTGGATATATAAGAATGAGTAATGCAGACCCTTGCCTTCGAGTCTAGTGGGGAAGGCAGATTACGTAAACCCTCCTCTAGAGTATCAAATAATAAGAGCTATCATATAGGCAAGATCAAGGCTCTAAAACCACAGAGAAGGACGTTCTTTATCTGGGCACATCAGAGACGTTATCTAAGAAGAGGTAGCTTGTATTCATGGCTTGGAGAGAAGCTTTCCAGATGAACCGAGTCAGGACTGTGAGAGAGAGCCAAAAAGCCACCTCTTGTCCTCATTTTCCATTTTACACATTTGCTAAAACAAATGCAGAATCATTTAAGCCACTTCCTCCAGCCTCTGAGGGGGAAAACTTACCATTTAAGAGAAAAATTAAATAACTGATTTGCTTATTGAATCTCTGTGAAAGATGAGTTTCTTATTAGTCCTATTAGCCTGCCCGGATCTCAATTTGGGTAATTACATTCCTCCTACCCAATTTATCCCTGTAGGTTTAATTGGTTTCAGAATTTGACTGCACTTCTCTTCAATTGTTGTGCGGAGTTGCTGTTTGGTATCACACAGCTGTTGTGTTCTTCCACAGAACTAAATATTCTGGAGCAATTGTTGCAGTGATTTCACCCCTGTGGGGCAAATAAGGCAATTTTCGAGGACTGTGAGATGACAGATAATCCCTAAATGCATAGATGTGTGGCATTAATTATTGACAGCAACGGTTACTCCACGTAGAGTCTCAGCTCTTAGAAGAACCCAGAGCGTCATCCTCTTTGATCTGTAAAATCGCATATGCAGAGAAAAACCCTTCTTCCTTTAGATACTGTCTCTGGGCTGACATATACTTTAAAGTGTTGGTGATATTCTCCTTTGCTGAGATCATATTGGCTTAATTAAATACACTGCAGTGTACGAAGAACAGATGTTCTTTTTGTTTTTTAATCAACTTAGAGGAAGTTTGTTGGGTCATTTCTGTGTTTGGCAATGTGCTGGGTAACCGTTCTCCTTTCGACCATTTGTTTGTTTATATCCGAATGGGGATGACAAAGATTGAAATGTCTGCAACTAACAGCTACTCTGAAGCCTGACTTTACTGTGTTAATGAATTCAGTGCTCCTCGTAGGGACCGTGTTCCTGCCGCCGCTATTGTGAGGCATCATGTTTGACACTCCCAATGGGAATGAGCAGTCTCTGCCATCCAGTACAGTTTTCACTTTGAGTTAGCGCTCAGGCCCCGGGTAAGTAATAAGGACCTAATTAGTAGAAACGTAGACAGCTTCCTTTTCCACCCTTTTCACAGCAGAAAAAGTTTTTCTCTGCTCATTTGATGAATATAGTTAAACCTCTGAAATAGCTCCCTCTAAGAACTGATGTTCACTAAGAGATTCATTTCTGCCCAAATGTCCTTAAACTTCATCCCCCAGATGTTTGAAACGTCCCATGATCTAGTAAATGTGGTTACGTAACACTGACATGCACATGCTCAGTGCAGACAGCTGGTGCTCTGGGCTAGGGGCCTCAACCTGTAGAAATAAGTAAGACAGGAACCTCTTCATTCGCTTTAGGGAACATGTGTCAAGCAAAGGCAGCATGGAGTAGTCAGCATCTGCATCGAGGAGTTCAGAGCGAGCAGTGACCAGCCAACTCCGTGGTCTCAATCTGTCTTTCATAGGCAGTCTGCTCCCATTACAGTTCTGGTATTACCTGCCACTCTCACACCTGACCTACACCAGATGTGCAGATTTTGACTTGTGCTGATAGCATCTCACCAACATTTGCCCTGTCTTCCCTAGTGGCTGAAAAACCCCCAAAGCATGACAACCACTCTAGGTAATGAAGCGCTACATACCCACGGTACTAACCCAGCTGGACCACAGGCATCACAGCTCTATAAATCAGGCATAATATGATTTCCCCAACACCTGTGAAAACTAAAAGGGATATCAAGCTTTCAGAAAAGTCCTAGCACCAAAGACTATCTCACAAACATCAGTTCCTGCTCCCGATTCCTTCTTGTCACGCTGAGAGTTCACAGTCTGGAAGAGAAGGAGCAAACATATCGTTCCTAGAGACAGTGACAACAGAACTGAGTGTCTCAGAAAGATGGTCTCTGTGCATGGACAGGTAGACAGGTGAGCGAAATGTGAATGAGAACCAGGGTACCAGGGGTTGAATGGGATGTCTGGCAAAAGCAGAGAAAAGCAGGAGGCACGAATGAGGAGATCCAAACTATGCTTCTGCCGGGCCGCTGTGATTATGGAGTAGGAGGGGCAGGGAAAGCGGGAAGATAAGCTGAGCAGGTCTGACTTTGAGCTTTACCTTTCCATCCTAGGTGGAGAAGAACGTGTAGGCAAGCAGCAAAGCATTTTATGGAGCTATCCCTCTGTGCAGAGGCTATGAGAGTGGCATGTTCCAGAAAAACAAAACAAAATAAAACAAATAACAGAGGCTCCATTTGGCCAGAGAGATAGGAGATGAGTGAACACAGTAGAAGAGAATGTCCAGGAAGGGAGTTGAGCCTCGCTGCGAGCACTCCAAATATGGAGTCACCCTTGCTCTGAGACAATGGGGAAGTAGAAGAGGGGTGAGAAGATCAAACTTCTGTTAGCAGAGCGGTAGTGTATATACTGAAGTGGGAGATTTAGGGAGGCCAATAAAAAGTTTGAAGAAGTTTCTCTGTCATCCAGGGCAAAAACTATCCAGAGTGAGTGTAGCTGCCTTTCTCTCTTTCTTGTGTTTTTTTGGTAAAGCCTGCAGATGACTATGTATGATTCTCTTCACTCACCACCATGATGGCTTCTGGAACCTAGAAAATCTTGTCTGTTTTGAGTCATAAAGTATCATTGGGTTTTAGAAACGGCTGATGGTCACTTAGAAATGGTATCACTGAGAAAGATTGAGTGGCTTGGGACAGCAGATATAAAATAAAATTGCTTCTTCTGATGAAGATTAGTAATAATATTTAATTGTATCCCTCTCAAGGCTTTAATCAATATCATCCTTTCTTTTCTACTTCCTTGTTCTCCACACCGACCCCTCCCCACAGGTCAAGCCAAGTTAACCACTTATTAAACCATAACATTAGAAAATGATTTGTAAGGCTTTGCTGTACTATTAATAAAATGAAAGGAATGGCAGGCAATTTGAAAAGTTCATTTGCTTATTGAACCAACACTATCTGGATATCTGTTATCTGTATTCGTCAGCTACTGACTAGGCTACCAGTTGGCAATAACAAGGTGAAGACTGGTGTCCCTGCTTCTCAGAGCTGGAGCAGAGGTCCCGGGACAGAACTAAAGAGCTGGTCAAGTAGCAGCCTTAATAAGAAAGGACTGCTTCACAGGGAAGTGGATCTTTTCACTTCTTGATGTCCAGAGTCAATATTACCATGAGAATATCCACTTCAGGTCAGGAGGTTAAAAGGAGAGGTTGAGTGACTAATGTTGGTGGGCGCCAGTGCCATGCTGCTTGGGTTCAGATCCCAGCTTCCCCACTTCCTATCTCAGTTCCTTCATTGATTAAGGGGGACCCTCACCTTGTAAGGATAACCGTGAGGATCCTATGGGTTATTGAAGGGCCCAGAGCAGCGCCTCACACATGGTAGCTGCTCAGTCCTTGTTATCTATTATTGTTATTACTGGGATCAAAATCCAAACAAAGCAAAGTAAAATCAAGTTTAACAGTCAACTATATGAAGGGAGAGGTGTTTTCCCCAGATACCTGTCCTTGCTCTCCAGAGGTAAACTTTCTCTTTTGGCCATGATTCTAATCAGAGAGTGACCATCTCCGAAATCAGACAGCCATAAGAAGGATGCTATTGCTGGTTGTTCTTGCTTTCCAAGGATGACAGAGCAGGGTGTGGAGCGTCTCAGGGAATTATAAAATGGAATTTAAGAACATTATCTTAGAGTACAAATCTGCCTTACAGCTATGCTTTCAAGAGTTATTCCCGCCGCAAATAAAGATCTTGGGGCAACGGTGATCTATGGAGTTAGCCCAATCTATTGACCCAGTAGTGGTTTCCATTACCCCCTTCTTACCCCTCATTTACCAAATTGATTCATGCTCCTCTCAACCTCAAACCCACTTTCAGTCTGGTTCTTTAAATAACTCAAATGCTGGTTTTTGCTTTCAAAGTATGTAACCATACCAACATTATTATGTCCTGAGTTTACAAATTACTTCACAGAACACTTTTTCTCTTCAGTCCATGTGCAAGAAGCCTACATGGGTGAACTTTGTGCAAAAAAAAGGACTAACCAGGGGCACCTGGGTGGCTCATTCAGTGAAACTGACTCTTATAATTTCAGCTCAGATCATGATCTCTGAGTCCTGGGATCAAGCCTCCTGTCTGGTTCTGCAGTGAGTCTGCTTGAGGATTCTCTCCCCCATTCTCTCCCTGCCCCCCTGCTAGCATATGCTCTCTTTCTCTAAAATAAGTCAATAATTATTTTTTTTAAACATACTAACCATTGGAAACGTTTATATATATTGTCCTTCTCTTGGAGTGGTTAAGTTGTGGTAGGAAGGGCATTTGGCTAGATAAGCAAAAGTGACCTGGCTCTCATCCTGAGTCTGACCTGAGGAAAAAACACAATTTCTGGGTCTTTTAATTTTGTAATTTGTAAAATAATGGAAGTATGTTATGTGAACTCTATGGTTTTAAGTTCCCAACTAATTTAAAGTGGTCAAAGTTTAAGTCAAAGATATAACTGAGTGAAAGCTTTCACAGAGAAATGTTAGATAATTTCATTCATTTGTGAAACAAGGATTTCTTGAATGTCTGGACCAAGTACAGTGTTCAGGCCATGGTGATAGGCAAGGAAAGGCCCCTACCCACACGGTATGTGTTTTGCAGTGGGAGATACAGGCAGTCAATGATGAAATTAGCAAAATAATTTCAGGTTGTTAGAAGTACTCAGAGGGAGATAATTGAGTAATGAAAGAATAGCAGAAAGCCACTCACACAGCTAGAGAGAGTGGTCCTGGATCTCTCCCCCCACCCTCAATCTTTTCTCTATCTCTGTGTCTTTCTCTCTCTTCCTCCCTCCCTGCCTTCCTCCACCACACCCCTCCCGCTCCTGCTCCCTCTCCCGCTCCCTCTCTGCTCCCTCTTCCTCTCTCTCCCTTTCTCGTTCTCTCTCTCTCTCTCTCTGAGGCAGATTTTAATTGTGACAAGAATGCAGAGTCTGCCACAAAGGAAGAGAAGAAGAGGTTTCCAAGAGAGAGTACAGCCCACTGCAAAAACCCCCAAGGAGGGAAAATATTTGGGTCTTTTAATACAACTAGCGGACCTAAATATGCACATAGTAACAGCCAGTGGGAGATTTATAGCTGTTCTTGGAAACTGCAGAGATCTGGTTTCACAGCCTGCAGACCGTGCAAGTTATGTCCTATATCTCAAAACATGCCTGCTCCCAAAAGAGCTCTTGATATGAAGTATACGAACCATATACTGTGTGCAAGCCAACACAAGCAAGCTGTTCTCGGGGATCCAAGGGTGTTGTGAGAATCGTATGGTGTTCTCTTGAGTGCATAAGCCCTTGTAAACTGGAGCCCCCTACAACTGTGAGTTATTATTGTGCTTCCTGCTAATATAGACCTTGCAGATGGCTTCTGAAGTTCTGTCCACTTCTGGACACTCAGCTTGATTCTGTGTGCAGCCCTGTTCTTTCTTGCCCCTGTCTTCCTTTGTGCAGATCAGACTAATCTTGCTTGGGATCCTACTCCTAGCGTCACAGAGGTGAGGTCTGACTTTTAATGGCTCATACAGACAGATTTGTGTTTGACTTGAATCCCAGGGAACTGCTCAGCAGCACAAATCAGAAAACACCGTCTAGATGGCACCTGGATAGGGGAGAGATGGCCACTTCTGCATCACATGCATGTAAGACAAAAATAAAATTATGTCTCAGTCTGAGCTCCCATTTCTCCAGGAAACAATAAATGAAAGAAGGAAACCTGGGTAAAATGAACCAAAAATCAGTGAATGTTTTTCTAAGTCCTTATTGAGTTTGTAAGGGACCTTGGGAGAAATAAAAAACCAGAGAAAAGGAAACAGAAGGGCAAACCCAGTTAGTAAATCAGAGGCACTATTAAAAGGACTGAAAAATTGCTAAAATATCCTACCTCGATAATTTTCCTGAGGCTCACCTTCCCAGTGACTTCAGTGCAAGTTAGACAAGAGCCAAGAATCTTCATGTTACAGTGTTAGATTTGGCCAACTACAGGCTTCCACGTAACCTCACTGAGTTTCACATGGCCAAGGATCTGTTCTGCTCTGAAATACAGTGTTCTCCTATGAGCTACAGTGCCGTGTAGTTGGATGAGTTCTCTCAGCGATTCCCTGCACATTACTCATCTGTTTCAGGATATGTGCCTTGATCAGTACATCTAAATCTATATAATAGTTTCATAATATTTCTTGATGTTTCATTACATTCCTAAATAAGAATATTTTGATGATAACTAGGGTGCCTGGATGGCTCAGTGGGTTAAGCCTCTGCCTTTGGCTCAGGTCATGGTCTCAGAGTCCTGGGATCAGCCCCGCATCGGGCTCTCTGGTCAGCCGGGAGCCTGCTTCCCCCTCTCCCTCTGCCTGCCTCTTTGACTTCTTGTGATTTCTCTCTCTGTCAAATAAATAAATAAAATGTTTTAAAAAATATTTTGATGATAACAAATGACTGAACCATCAAATGATCCATTTCATATCATAGTCTAAAAAAAAAAAAAAAAAAAAAACCTAGGAAGCTGCCTGGCCTATAGTGGGTAACTCAATAATTTTGTTAAATGAAAACTATTAAGCAGAGTCTTTGAGAAATGTTGTTGTACTCTAGCCGTCGTATTAACCTTGAATGTGAACTAGAATCCCATATGCTTCAGTTATGAAGTGAAAAAAAAAGTTTTAGAGGATATTTGCAGTTAGAAAATATGAGTCGCTGGGTGTGGTGCATGAACAATGAGTTTTGGAACACTGAAAAAAAAATTAATTTAAAAAAAGAAAATATGAGTCACAACACACTTGTTGTGTCTTTGGGAGAAATCTTCTAATACCACTGACGATTAGATCATTTAATGGGAAAATTGACAAGAACCCCATGTATTCAACGTATTACCCCACTCTACATCACCCAAGCCAGCTCGTAACCTAGGTAATACCTACTCATCCTCCAGGTCCAGAGACATGGCCTAAGGCAAGCTTTTTTATCCTAAATTTGTACCGGATCACCTCTTACATACTCATGGCTCCAAGTATGATGACCTTAAAATACTCCTCTTGCTGAGGCTTCTACTCAGAACATCAAAGACAAGTCCTCTTTAAATGTTCATGTAATGATAATTTTTTATCTCTTCTGTTCATTACTTGATTAATGCCTGTTTTGCACATTAGACTATAAAGTCCTTGAGGACAGGATCATGACAGATGTTACTTGCTATTCTAGCACAGTGTCTGGCCATAACTGAATGTCCAGTAATTATTTGTTGGATAAATATATGAAGTGGTTTTGTGTCCAGGACGTGTGTGGCCCATTAGTCATCTTAAGCAATCAGAAAAGTCATCTTTAAATCTAGTAAATTATCATCCAGGGTTTTATTCTGAATGTGCTGCTCTGTGTGATGGTCTGGGGATAATACTCTGTTCCATGTGGTGATAAAGTTCAGACATCAAATATCCTTTATCTTTTCCAAGACAAACATTACACTAATATCCCTAATCACTTTTCCCTCTATTATATGAGAATTAGTTATCCTTTCCCTTATAAATCTTATTTGTACCCAAAGTCTATATGGCATTTCCAGATTATAATTAAATTAAAGCAAACAAAAAGAGAAACCTGAACTTGGAGTAGTTACAGCTTTTCTCCCTGGCAACTCCATGCGTGACGGCCAGTACCCTGGAGAACTGAAAGGAAGTAAGAGGGTTGATTAGCTCTGGGACATTGGCCTCTGAGATAAAGTAAGTCTTCTCCATTCAAATTTATTAGAGAAATAGTTTTTAAAAACGAATTCATAATAGCACAAAGGATCATGGCAGGGGGATGGTGGCGGGAACTGAATGGGAAGAAATCAGAGAGGGAGACAAACCATGAGAGACCCTTGATTCAGGTAGATAAACTGAGGGTTGCTGGAGGGGAGGTGGGTGGGGGGGTAGGGTAACTGGGTGATGGGTATTAAGGAGGGCACTTGGGGGCGCCTGGGTGGCTCAGTGGGTTAAAGCCTCTGCCCTTGGCTCAGGTCGTGGTCCCAGGGTCCTGGGATTGAGCCCCACATCAAGCTCTCTGCTCAGCAGGGAGCCTGCCTCCCCCCCCCCCTCTCTCTGCCTGCTTCTCTGCCTACTTGTGATTTCTGTCTGTCAAATATATAAATAAAATCTTAAAAAAAAAAAAAAAAAGGAGGGCACGTGATGTGATGAGCACTGGGTGTTACACGCAACTAATGCGTCATTAACCACTACACCAAAAACTGAAGATGTACTATATGTTGGCTAATTGAATTTTAATTTTAAAAAATTAAATTTAAAAAAATTTTTAAATGAATTCACAATACTATTACTGCCCCCAAATATCCTATATCACTTCTCTGGCAAGGAGTAATCGATACACAATAATCAGTATGCAGTAATCAATCAATATACTTCCTCAGGAAGTCCCTAAGATCCCAAATCCTCTAGATTCTCCCGTATATTTGGTGCTTACTGTGGCTGAAGTCAGACCTTCCATCTTGAAATTTAGAAACAAATGCTGTTCTTAAATTGTAACCTGTTTTTTAAATTCTTTTGAAAGAAATTTTTAAAATACTACTATATAGGAATGTGTTTTTCAGGTATCTGTTGCCGTAATAATGCTGCATAACAAATAATCACAACACATCAGTGGCCTACATCACTAAGCATTTTTTTCTTGTTTATACACACACACAGCAAGCGAAAAGGAGATAATCACCTAATACCTTTTCCAAGGGGATTAGGCTTCATTTCTTATTATTTTTCTTTATATCTTTTATTGTCAGTCTTATTTTAGTACCTTTACCCTGACTACAATTAACACACTTTTTTAATTGGTCCCAGTAGGACCAGAACACTAAAACCCCATTGCCTTAAATCTCTCTTACCTTAACTTACTTGGATGTAGCCTAGAATCTACATGGGTGTGAGGTAGATGCATCATTTGCACTTGAAATGCCAGGGAGGGGAGGACTCTCTTGAGAAAATGCCAGTCAAAAATCAGAACAGATCATCCAGGAGTACCTAGCTGACTCAGTCGATGGAGCATGTGACCCTTGATCTCAGGGTCAGGAGTTCAAACCCCACACTGGGTGTGGAGCCTACTTAAAAAAAATTCTTTTTAATTAAAAAAAAAAAATCAGAACAGGTCATCCCAACAATCTGAAGGAGCTTAGCAGAGAGGGCTCTGCACAATGGGGACAGGGATGAGAAAACAAATGAGACACAAAGGCTAATGGTTTAGGGACAGAATGCCCATATGATTTATCATCCATTTTGTTTGGGGGAATGAAAGAAGTAACTGTAAATAATTACACCAGAGCGAGGCATAAACCTCAATTGTCCCTGATACAAGCCAAATGGTGGCCATCACCAGAGGGAAAATATCCAAAGCAACTTTGCAGGTTCTGCTGATGGAGACTGTCTCTCTATCCAGCTTTGTTCAGATATCCCTTACTGGCCAGCTGCACTCTGATGGGCACGTGGCTTCCTTCTCTTGCTTAGATCAAGAAGTACCTTCAGTCAGGTGTGGTCTTGTCTTGTCTTTGTACCCCCCAGTGTTTTTAAGGCAAGTGTTGGTTTTATAATATAACTATTAGAGGAGGACAGATTTGTGTCCTTTATTCCTAAGTTTTGAAGAATATTCTCCAATACAGTTACTCCAAAATTTTCCTGCATTTATTAGAAGGACATTAATTTTTTTTAAAGGGGGGGTATTATTTTCCTTGGTTTTGGAATTTGACATCAAGTAATTTGGTGGCTTAAAAGAGGGAAAGCATGGGATTCTACCCTGAATATCCCGACCTAAAGCCTACATGTCTCTGGGTGGACAGTCATATGTATTTAAAATGTGGTAGGGTCTGCCAGAGGGCATGGCATCAGCTACATAAGTTGTGATATGGAGATTATGGGCCACTTTGTTGTATAACTGTCACAGTTGTCAAGCCAGAGCATAAAAGCAAAGAGAAATGATGAGCATCGTCATCTCGTGAAAAGAGACCTGTCTAAACCATATTTATGTTATCTATTATCCTACCTTTTCAACCATTTCTTTCTCAACTGACATCTTGCTTAAAGAATTATCTAGAACAAGTGCAGTTAAGGCAGTTAAGAAAGGGATTTCCGTCTTTTTTCTTTTTATTGTTGTTTATGCTTTTTCATCTTGATTTTGAGTCAGTTTAAAGTGGCTTCCATTATTCTGAGGTCATATATAAAGATATTTTGTCCTTTTCTTCTAGAACTTTTGTGATTTCATTTATTTGTAACATTTATGTTGTTGGTCCATTTGGAATTTATCCTGTGATAATGGATCCAGCTCTCCTTTCCTATTTGGTTAACCCCCATCCCAAGGAGCCACATTTATCATGTATGAAGACCTGTAAGTGATGGAGTCTGTATTTTTTTTTAAAGATTTTATTTATTTATCAGAAAGAGGGGGGGGGAGAGCAAGCACAGGCAGACAGAATGGCAGGCAGAGGCAGAGGGAGAAGCAGGCTCTCTGCTGAGCAAGGAGCCCGATGTGGGACTCGATTCCAGGACGCTGGGATCATGACCCGAGCCGAAGGCGGCTGCTTAACCAACTGAGCCACCCAGGCGTCCCGGGGTCTGTATTTTTAAATCCTCTTCCATTGGTTTATCTTTTCATGTGCTTATACTACCCTAATTTAATTATTGAGGCTTTTTTTAGCTTTATAATATGTTTTAACGTATGGTAGGGCTGGTGCTATTTTCTTTCTCTTCTTTCTCAGAGTTTTCCTGGCTCTTGGCTTGTTTTTCCATATGAACTTTAGAATCTGCTAGTTTAGCTTCTTTTAAAACTCACTGATATTTTTATTAGGATTATGCTAACTTCATAAATTCTTTCAGGGGGAATGGCAGCCTTCTCTTGCCACATAACTCTGATCCCAAGTCTGAGATGTCCTTTCATTTGCAAAAGTCTGATATTGTATCCTTCAGAAATGTCTTAATGTCTAAAAGTTTTCATTTATTAAGTTTCCACATTTCTCATTGTTTGATCTTTGGGAATACCATTCTAAATGGGATCTTTTATTTCATTATACCTTCTGACTTGTATTTAGGTACAAAGACTATTGATTTCTATTAATTGGTGTTGGATCTTACTGAAATATTATCTCATTGTGTATTTCAGTGTAGATTCTCTTGGGTTTTTCAAGTAAAAACTCTTATCCAAATATAGTAATAGATCTAGCTCCTTTTTTATGCTTTTTTAATACTTTATACTTTCATACCTCTAATTCCTTCTTCTTGTCTAATTTTGTTAAATAGCCACAGTAGTAACTGTGCATATCCTTCTTCCATCTAAACATGAGTAGGAATGCTTCCTATGTTTCTCCATTAATTTTAATGCCAGCTTTTGGCTGGCATGAATGATGGATGGATGAACAGATAAAAAATATAAAGATACACTTATTGTGTCAGCAATTCTTTAATTAATGGTTTTTAAAAAAAATAGTTGCTAAACTTAGACAACTATCTTTTCTGGGCCTATGGACATGATCATATGTTTTTCTTTAAGTCTAAAAATATAATAAACTATATTCTTGTACTTCCTAATACCAATCCATCCTAGTATTTCCAGAATAATCTCCATTTAGTCATAAAGTTTCATTATTTTAATGTGTTTCCAGCTTCTGGTTGCTACTGTTTGATAGAGGATTTTTACATGGATAGGCGTAGGTGTCACTGAGCCATAAGTTTTCTTTTTTTGTGCTGTGTTTGTCAGATTTTGGTATCAGTGTTGGACAGACACCATATAAAGAATTTGGAAGGTTTCTTTATTTCTCTATGTCTTAGGAGAGTATAAATTCCATGGGAACTAGATGGTCTTTAATGATACGGTAAAATTCCCAGCAGGGCTGATTGATTGCCTACTCTGCGCTGAACACTGTGCTTGGTCACTGGAGACGAAAAGGTGAATGAAAGATAGTCCCAGCCTTCAAGGAACTCATGGTTTAATGGAGGTGATAAGCATATCGATAATATATTACGAAATGGAGTTGTATGTTTCTATAATAAAATTATGTAGATGAGGTGCTGTGAGACTATAAAGAATGGTTAAGATGATGGTGAACTGTGCGCAATCAGTATTGACATTACTCATGAGAAAGGCAAGCAGAAGCTTAAATCAGTGTGATTTCAGAAGCCCCACCCCCCGCCCCCAAACCTGACTTCAGCTGCTGAAGTGCCTTTAGTAGGAGACTTTGTATTTCATATGAGAAACATTGTAAGGCTTAAAACACAGCTGCCCTTGAGAGGTGAAATACCCAATTAAGTCTACACTTGGAAGGAAATGATTGATAGACATCTGTTCCTAATGGTAATTTCAGTACAGAAAAAGAGAAGGTAAAGATTGTAAGGCCCCAGGTCCATGATAGTGGGACTACCGAGGAAGTCCTGAAAGAGAAGGAAAGAAGCAGCAATGGTAAAAGTTGTCAACTTCGCTCCTTTGTCTGGGTCTGCATGTGATGCAGTCAGTGAGTAGATTAGCTTGTCTCTTCACCAACTTCCGTCTCTCCTGCTCTGTCTTCTTGTAAATTTTTATTGAAGAATTATATACATACACAAAAGTGCACAAATAGAAACTGGATAACTTGATTGGTTTTCACAACTTAAACACCCCTGTGTTACCATCAGCTCTTTCAACCATGCCCCGAGGGGGACTCTCCTGATTTTGAACTTGATATAAATGCAATCTTCTAGTGCATCTTTTTTTTTTTTTTTTGGGGGGGGGGGGTATCTGGTTTCTTTTGTTCAATATTTTCATTTGTGAAATTCAGCCATCTTATACATGTTAGTTCAGTTCTCACGTAGGTATAGTATTACATCATATGAATATGCTGCTGTTTATTCATTTAAGACTGATGAGCATTTAGATAGTTTCCGGTTTGGAGCTGTTATGAATGTTCTTACAGTTATAAGCATTCTTCTTCATGATTTTTCATGATCCTCCTAGTGGATATATACCGAAGAGTAGAATTACCAGGTCACAGGACAGGCATATATTCAGCTTTTTTTTTAATTTTTTAAAGATTTTATTTATTTATTTCACGGAGAGAGATCACAAGTAGGCAGAAAGGCAAGCAGAGAGAGAGGGGAGGAAGCAGGCTCCCTGCCTAGCAGAGAGCCCGATGCGGGGCTCGATCCCAGGACCCTGAGATCATGACCTGAGCCGAAGGCAGAGGCTTAACCCACTGAGCCACCCAGGCGCCCCATATATTCAGCTTTTATAGGTACCTCCAAACAGCTTTCCAAAGTGTTTGTCCTCCCAGCGGCATACGGAGTTCTAGTTGCTCTGTATCTTCACTGATCCTTGTTAATTCTCATCATTATCATTTTAGCCATTCTGTGAAAGGTCATACATGAAGTTAGTTTCAGTACTTACTAAACCTTTGGCTAATTTTGATTAAAGGACTCATTTTAAAAAAATAAAAATAAAAGGAGGGGCACCTGGGTGGCTCACTCTTAGAGCGTCTGCCTTCGACTCAAGTCATGATCCCAGAGTCCTGAGATCGAGCCCCGCATCGGGCTCCCTGCTCAAGGGGAAGTCTCCTTCTCCCTCTCCCACTCCCCCTGCTTGTGTTCCCTCTCTCACTATGTCTCTCTCTGCCAAATAAATAAATAAAGTCTTTAAAATAAATAAATAAAAATAAAAGGAATTGAAAGTTTTTCAGTAGCCAAAGCTTTTATTCATTCAAAGGGTAAAATCACTCTACTGAGGCCAATTTTCATTGAAATCAATACCAGGCAAAGCCTTAAGATTAGGAGGATGCACCCTTTTGGATTTTTTTATTTTTATTTTTTCCAGTTGCCCTGTTGCTTCTCTATTCTGCACACCATATGACATCTCCAAGTGTGTGGAATAATAATAATTGTTCTGCATAAATAATGCAAGATGATGAGCCAAAGAATAGTGTATGAATTACAGAGAAAACAGTGGGTGGAACTATAGTAATTACTGGAAAAATTAAAGAAATCTATCAGAAGGTCAATAATAGGTAAAGAAGAATTAAACAGAGCAGAGAAAGAAGGCACTTTTTTTTTTTTTTAACTGAGATTGGAGAATTCCTTGTAAACTGGTAAGTTAAAGGTCACGAAGAAGGAGTTGCAAAAATGTGCCCTTTGGTGGGCTGTCTTCTCTCCCATGTTTTAGAAGCTCTTTAATAAAATCTCCCCAGGTAAAAGTGATGGGTGACCCTACCCATTAAAACAAATACTGAATACATCCTTCTTTAATCCTGAGGAACAAAGAAATGGAAATGAATGAGATCAAGCAGAGGAGCTGGAATGTTCTGAAATGGTTCCTGATGGATATTTTAATTTTTCAGTGCAAACTCTCCCCAGAATGTACTCAGACGTAAGGGCTGAAAAGATAGGAAAATCCTGTTTTATCTCTTCCTATTAATTCTTAAAGATAAAGTATTAAATATAATGTAATAACATGTATTTTCTCCTTCAGGAGCACTTGCTTGTGTTATAACTGTTTGTCTTTTTCCCTCGTTCGCTATACTCTCAGAGAATGCAGGGACTTTGCCTGTTCTCCAGTGCATTTCCAGTGCTTGCCTTAGCGCCTGAATCACTCCATAAGTAGTTCTTAAAAACACGAATGAATGAACAAAGCAAGTGGGGATGGAATCTTAGTTAACACTTTGTCTTTAACTGACGAATCCTCACATCTTATATTTCATATCTTGGGTTTCAAAATAAAGGGGAAGGTGGAGATCTAGTCCCATTAGGGTAAATTTCTTATCCATAAGGAAAATTCGTGGGAAGGATTCCAAAGTGTGGGAGAGACACTTTAGACGCTCAACTCTGACCTTTGGGATGGTCAGGAGAGGGCGTGGAGAATTTCCTAAAGCTCCAAGAACAAATCTCCAAATGGAAACCTTAATATGAAGAGTTTATGGGAACTAAACAAGAGTATGGAGAAGCAGACATAATATAAGGGAGAAAGGTATTTGAATACAGTTACTTTGAGTTAACTGGAAAAGACAAACATGGGCGAAGAGAGAAAATAAGGAAGATAAAATTGTCAGAGTTAAGTGACTCAAAATTATATCACCATAAGTAGGATAAAGTTTAGAATATTTTATAAAGGGGAAAAAACTTACAATCAGCAATGAGTGAGACCAGGAAGGAAAGATGGATCCCTTTTAAAATGAAAACAGATTTCCTTAAAGAGGGAAGATTGGACAGATTTTGGCAAAATGCGAGTAGTGATGCTTATCACCATGAGAAGTTAGTGAAGATAAGCTTCTTGGACTGAAGTTAGATCCTGAACCCAGGTCCTTTGCAAATTGCACAGCTGCCAATGCATCAGCCGGGTTTTATTTTAACAACATTTACAATTTCCCTTTGAGTTGAAGCAAGGCTTCAGAGGGACCATCTGAACAGATAATGAAATAACTGTGAAAGTTCAGAGCATGCCGAACAAAACAAAATATGTTTTGCCTGATTTATGCAAACTAAACATATTGTCAAGGTTTTGAAGCAATTAGTCCAAAATATGCACAAAATACAGCAATTTCTCAAGTAGCCTGGCAGCAGATGAATTAAATGGAAATGTGCTCTGAAACAGTTTAATCAAACTATATAGATGTGCTGAACATTCTGATAGTTTCACAATTTGAATTCAAGAATAATGTCTTTTCCTTAAGGAATACCCTACCGAGTTTACCCTAAAACCACCACTCTTGATCCTTATAATGGAGTACTTCCATTATGGATTCTAGGAGCATGTTTATTTTTTAAACTTGTGCTAAGGAAGAAATGAAATGAAATACCTTGCTTGCTCTGTTCCCCAGGGTAAACAAACCAGATCAGTGATGGGCCTCCATTGTTGGTACAGTGACAGGGAAAAGGTCCAGGACCTTGAATGTCTGTGGAGGGCTTTTCTACCCCATAGCCATGGCTCTAATGAAGAGGTCAGTCAGTTCCACAAATAACTCAAAGTTAGAGAACTCCTAAACACTTATATGCCTGGTATGTGACATCCTGAAGGAAGACACAGCTTGTAGAAAAATAATCGTTCAAGAGGAGAGAAAAACATGGTCTCCGGAGAAGGCTTTAAACTATTCTGAATGATTAAAAGAGTTTCTGCTTATGACAACTTCTGAGTGGTTTTGTATTTCTAAAGGAGCAAACTGTGATTCGTAGAGCAAAACCTTGGTGAGGGCTGTGGCAAGTGGCGCTGAAAATAGCTTTGCCCTCTTCTCTCCCAGTGTTGCCCCTTACCAGGCAGGTTTGTGCAAGGCCTATCCTGTAGAAACTGAAGAACAGGCAATGCTTCCTCTCTGACATCTTTAAAAGATGTCTAGAATACCTCAAAGAGGCCCTGAATTTTCTAGAATGTCTTTGGAACAAGTAGAGTAATTAAACCTTGGACTCAGTACTTTCTCAGATTCTGGTGTTATGAAAAGCAAAGTGGCATCATTTCTCAAATTCCTTTAGGACAATGGATCAGATTTCTAAGTCCTTCAGTGTTCACCTTTCCTCATTGGATTCTGCAATAGTCAGTCTAGATCTAGAGCATTGACATTTCTTCCAGTAAATTTTTCAACAAAACCCAGAGAATTATTTCTCTCCTACCTCATTTGGTGACCCACCAAACCCATTCTCCCCGGGTCAGCCTTTCTGCTAGGTTTACTGTTAGCAAAAAAAAAAAAAAAAAAAAAAAAAAAGCCAGTTTTATTGGGGATTCTTCAATGACTCTTAAAAGTGAAGACAATTCAAATGTCTTGTAATTCTTTCCTCATAGAAATATTTACGTTTTCTCACAATAGTACTAGTGGACATGTTTTTTTATGCATGTTCTCTATTATGTTTTTAACTTCAATTTAGTTTTTAAAAAACTTAAATAAGTTATATTAAACTATGTACAATAAAATGTTTCGTAAACATCATGGATGTCTCTCCCAGCATCTAATGGGAAATTTGAGTCTGGAAGGAAGGATTGACTAACAGTATTATTTATATAACAAATGTAGAAGTGTGTAGAAGGAAGAATTTGGATATGTACAGCTCTATCCAGTAGTTAATAGCCTATAACTTAATGCCAGATTTGTAGCCTTTGAATTTCATTCTCAAAACATGCTGCCCAATCTAACTCAAAGTGGGAAACATTCCTGCAACTATTCCATTTATAGGCGAGGAAAATCTATTATTCTTTATCAAAAATGAAAAAAACAATTAAATGCCATGGCTTACCACCTTGGCATGCAACAAAAATATAACTTATTTAATAATGCCAAGATTTTTTTTTTTCTGACAGTCAACTTGCTAAATTTAAATCTGTTACTCCTACTAAGATGCATCAATACTCACACCAGGTCCAATACTCTTTGTATGTTAGGAGAGAATTTGATTTGGAATAATTATACAGGGGGAAGCAACCCTAGTTCTCCTCCTCTCCCCCCAACTTGTTCTGTGACCTTGAGAATGTCACCTTAACTTCCCAGGGCTCAGCTGGAAAATTCAGTCATACCTCCTTCGCACATTGCTATTTTAAGGACAAAGTAATATGAACTAATATTATGCCATGCCAGGTGGGTGGGAAAACCTTTTAGGTAATAGTGATGTAAGTTTTTAAATTAATTGATATTGAGTGAACATATTTTATGATGATTTTTTAGAAACTAGCTGCTTTACTTGCTTAACTCATGCTAATCTTCAGGCTGTACATTTCCCTCCATTAGCCTAAAATAAAATTCTTCCTCTTCTACTAGTCCTGATGTGCTCTGGGGTACACCTACTGTATACCAAGAGACACTGTGCTTAGTGATTTTTTTTTTCATTCCTTATATTTAATCACCAAAGTTTCCAGTCCTTTCATTCAGGGCTCATTTCCTTTCCATCTTATCTTTCAGTTTAGACTCTCCCAATCTCACACCTGCAGGTTCAAATCCAGGCTCTACTGCTTCCCAGTAGCATGGAACCATTCTTCTGGGCCTCAAGTTCGCCAGCTGTACAATAACAAGAGAGTAAAACCCAGGAGGAGAAAGTAAGACTCACCCTAGTAACCACAGACTGTAATTACAAAGTCAGAGATAAAGCCAACACAAAACAATGATTCTTCCAAAATCAGCCACAGTCACAAAACATCACACCTCCTTTCTTTGAATAATGATCACTGTCTTATCAATGACTTCTCCTGCCCCACTTTGTTCCTGAAAAAAAAGATTACTGAGATAGCCAATTGATGAGCTAGCCTCTCTTCAGGGCGACAAGAGCTGATTCTGTTTCGGGGAATCCCCATGTGGAGATGATTTCCCTTCATCTTAGTTTCTCCTCACAACTACTCAGCCAGGCCCAAACTCTGGGGGAAACCCCTGCCTCTCTCTCTTCCCAGGACACTCCTTGACTTCCCATGGACTAGATTCTCCCTTGTTCCGGTAAGTTGAGTGACCCTACCTTTGTGGGACTGATTGTCCCCTGTGTGTTCCTAACTGTCTCCGTCTTGTGGAATTTATCAGTAGGAACAGTATCATTCCCTTAAGGATGCTGAGAGAAATAAATGAGATAATGTATGCAAAGCACTTATAGTGCTAGGTGGCACAGAGTAAGCCCAAAATAAATGTTAGCTCCTCTTCTTTTTTTTTTGTTATCACCATAATTATTGTCCCACTCTCCTCATTGGTGCCTGCCACCAATCTCTTCCCTCCCAAGCTACCCCGTATGAGGCTTCCAATTGTTCTCATCTATATGTACCCCTATTTGAAATTTTCAGTAGTTCTTCATTGCTGTCAAATAAAATCTAAACTTGGTCTCATCTCCAACGCCTGCTATATTGATGTCGGTGACGTTTTTCTGCATATTGTCCTACAAGGAACCTCCATTCGGCTGGCTGGTTTTTTTCCTGGCTGCCAAAGAATGGCTTACATGTGGCTTGCACACTTCTACTGAAGACAAGTTCCCATCTTGCTGTAGCCCCTGATTTCCTTCCCAACTCACCAAATACTACAGTCCCTTCTGCCCACTGCAAAGCCCTCCTCCTCCAACACGTACCGTCCCTGAGCTCCCCTTCCCTCTGAACCACACAAAGCCTTGCTCTTTATTCCCTACAATTAGTGTAATTCTTCTTTGCGTCCTTACGGTGATGGGTTCTGGTTGGACGGGAGCTGGCAGCACAGGCAGTGAAGGATTTACCCACCTAAGGCAGAACAAAGAGGCAGAAGTTTACTGAGTACACTGCACTGGGGAGGCACGCAAGACAGCAAAGGAGAGACTGCTATGAGGTGGTGGTGAGGGTCTCATTGTCCAGTGGAGTTAGGAAATATGGGAACATATGGGATTTTCCCTTTATTGGTAGTCTTGGGAACCGTGCCTGGTTGTAAGTGGCCCATTGGTCAGTTGGGGCCTATGTCTGTTTCGAGGTAGGTCACAGAGTGGGCCTGTTTGTGTCAGCTTGGTGATCACTGGGGGTCCTTGGCCTTGCTTGAGTTTCCATTGCTCAAGCCTGTGGCCTACGGTCGGCCTCCGCAGTTACTTTTCTCACAAATATATTTTTATCTGTATGGTAAGCCCCTAGCAATAACTGGATTATAAATCTCTTTGTATTACAAATAATTTTATCATAGATAAATGATATCTTTTGAATAGCTTCATAAATCAACCTTTCCATTTCCCTGAATAGTATATTTATTCCATGAACTTCTTTCTAATTCATTTGCACAAGGTGAACTCCTCAAACATGTTTAGGGTTTTTCAATTCCAGACTTCAAAACAAATGTATCTTTTTGAACATAGTTATGTTACCTTTATCTGCCTCTCTGTTACAAAATTTATCTAGAAATCCTTGCCTGTATCTAATCTATGACTTTTTTTTGCTCTGTGTTAGTTTTCTGTTAAATTTTCAGTTCTTTTCCTTCACGAAATAGTATCATAGTGAATCCTGTGCTTCTTCTACCTCTAATTCTGTCACCCAAATTAGATTAATATTATTTTCTTCTTAAAGCTTCAAAACTGTTCAACTTATTCTCTCTAAATTTATTACCCCACTTCTGATTCCCTCTGTTGGATTTTTTTTGGGGGGTAGGGGCTCAGATCATTTTATAACAACCTTTTACTTCTCTCATTCTGATTTATTCAGACAGAAATATCCTCTTTTCCTTAAGTTTATTGGTTTTGTTAGTTTCTTTGCAACATTATCTCTTTCCTTTGAAACTCTCCTGCTATCAAGTCCAGGGCATGTTTCCATTCTTATTCATTCATATGATATAAGCCAAATGTATCCTTTTCTAATCTCTTTGAAAATAACTAAAATCTACTAAGGTATCCTTATGATATTCTCCAGCATATTCTAGCATTCTTCTCTTAGAGATTTGAATGCTTCTACCCACTGAATTAAGATTATATTTTCTTCCTCAATTTTCATTTCTCTAAAGACAGTATTTGCTAAGGGACAAAACAAAGACAAGGCTAAACACTTTGTCTTATGACTTGCTTTTAATCACAAATGTTCACTGAACCCTCCTCTTCATATTCTCGTCTAGTACCAAGAACCATCATCCTGGTTCCTGTGTACTCACAGGGGTGCTGGTAAGATTTGCTGGGGTTTTTTGTAAAATATGATATACTGAATAAATATGTAGTCGTCATTAGTAGTATATTCTGTTAGTATTCTAACACTTGACTTAAGACCTATAAACACTTGCTGGGTGGACAACTAATTTAGATATAAAGAACCTTAAGTTAAAGTGTTGGCTTCGTCCTCTTCCAGCCAGATGACCTTAGAGGACATTTTGCTGCTCTAAACCTCAGGTTCTACCCTGAAGTTGAGATAATGGATTTGACCCTTGAACAACACACGGTTAGGGGCGCCAACCCCCATGCAGTCAAAAGTCCATGTATAATTTTTGATTCCACCAAAACTTAATACTAATCACCTATGGTTGACCAGAAGCCTTACTGATAACATAACTGGTCAATTAACACATATTTTGTATGTTATATGTATTATGTATTGTATTTTTACAATAACATAAGCTAAAGAAAAGAAAATGTTATTAAGAACATCATAAAGAAGATACTCTTATGCACTATGTTGTATTTATCAAAACAACCCTGTGTATAAGTGAACCCGTGCATTCAAACCCATGTTGTTCACAGGTTAACCATAGTTAAGTATATAATAGAGCAGAGTAAATTTTACACTAATGTGAAATATCAGAATTTGTTAAAGAATTTAAAGCCAATGATCTGTATTTTCTGGTATACTCGTCCCAAGTCAGTTTCTACACTCTACTAAACTGATTACTCAGCTAAAACACACACACACACACACACACACACACACATATATATATATATATATATATATATATATATATATATATATATATATACCCTGAGCCCCTCTGTGCATGGAATTGGAAAAACTAGATGATGATTAATAAAATGTAGTCCCGGGGCACCTGGGTGGCTCAGTGGGTTAAAGCCTCTGCCTTCAGCTGAGGTCATGATCTCAGGGTCCTGGGATCTGGCGCTCTGCTCAGCAGGGAGCCTGCTTCCCCCTCTCTCTCTGCCTGCCTCTCTGCCTGCTTATGATCTCTGTCAAACAAATAAATAAAATCTTTTTAAAAATAAATAAATAAATAAATAAATAGAATAAAATGTAGTCCCATGAAATTTACCTTCTATAAGCAGCCACTGATGTTTCCTTACATCAAAAGTAAAATCTATTGCTTTTACAACAAAAACGGGAGGAAGAAAAAGCAAGAGAAAAGCAGCCGTGCAGCCCATCCTTCCCTCTTGCTTCTTCCTTAGCACTTCACCAACACCCCACCCCACCCCCCGCCATCTGGTCACTTACCAGGTCCAGTGGCTAAAGTGGTTTGTTTCCACCTCCTAAATGGATCTCCCATTCATCCCCCTCCTCCATGTTCATCCTCACTCCCCTGTACAATGTCTCATCCTAGGCTACTGCACCAACCTTTCCTTCTGTGGCACTTGCTGATTGTGCATTTGCCTTATGTTGCCGCTGTTCTAGTGAGTTCCTTGGTGAGAAGGGCCAATGCCACACACATGGCAAGCACTTGGTATCCGTGTGTGAAATAATGTGCCAAGACAAGCTGCAAAGACAAGACACAGACAGAACATGAAAGAATGGAGAGCAACTTCGAGGCAATATTTACAGATTATGTGGTCCATACAGGCAGTTGACCTAAGTGTTTGTTGTGTGGGCTGTTCTTACCTTGCTGGAAGAGCAGCAAACACGTTCAGCCTCTCTCGCTTACCTTCCTTCTGCCTCTACCGCTCTGGACCAACCACCATGGTTTGACATTCAGGTAACTCAATCTCACTCTGCTTCCCTCCTCCCACTCTGCCCACCGCCTTCTGCTGGGTTCAATCTCCGATAGCAGCCACAGTGATCTTTTTTAAGTAACTATAAATCAGATGACATCACTGCCCTGTTTAAAACTCTTTCATGATTTTCTGTCAAACTTAGAATAAAGTCCAAACTCAGTACAGGGTCCTCCAAATGCAGACACTTTCTTAGTTCTCTGACCCCTAGCTCTTCTGTGTGACTGGAATGGTCTCTGCCAGCATCTTCCCACATCCTAGATCCCTCCTGTCACCCACATCTCAGCTCCAATGCCACTACTTTATTTTCTCAAGCACGCAAAGACTGTGTTTGGGTGGCATCTATCACTGTGGGATAACTTCGGTTTATTTATTTTTGCATGTGTGGCCTGTCTCCCACTGTGTCCAGTGCCCTGTAAATTCGCTAGAGAATGGCAACTTGTCCGTGTGGTTCTTCACCAATTCCCAGGGACCTAGACAGTACCTAGCTCTTGAAAAGCAGGTGGCGAATATTTACTGACACTTTCCGAGCACTCCCTGATATCCTGAGCCAGCCGTGTTGCAAATCCTTCCTCTCTGCTTTCATGAACATGCTTTCTCCCTCATGAGGCATCTCTGTAACTGAGGAGCCTCTTTAATATCCTGTGTTTGCTCAGCATTTATGATCCAGCAGATAGCAAGAAAGAGAAAGCCATCATGAGTCATGCTGTGCAATTTCGAGTACCTTGAGAGCAGGTGATATTTTTCACAGTGTCAGCTGCAGTTTTGCAAGTGCTTCCCTGTTGCCATGGTAAAGGCTTTATGAAGCAAATCCAGCCAAAGAGAAGCAGATTCTCCACTGTTCCTGAAGGCTCTGCACAGAGGCTGTCCCCCAAATGGGCGCAGCAAAGGACCTCACTTGTGGTAAGCCCCCTGTTAATGTTGACCTGAGTTCAGTTGCATTGAGACTTTGCTATCTGATACCCTGTTCCCCAGCTCCTTGCCAGATGCAGGTTTCCAGGATTTCAGATACAACAGTCATGTGATATTCATTGCTGGAAACTAAATTCTCAAAAGGCAAACACCTGTAATTTTTTTCTACCCATAATAATTATTATAGCTCACATTTATTAAGTGCTTACCTTCATTGTCTCATTTAATTCCAAAAACCATCAAGGTGGCAGATACTATAATTAGATCCATTTTACAAATGAAGAAATCGAGGTTCAAGGAAGTAAATTACCACAGTGAACACAGAGAAGACAAAACGTAAGACCAGAACAAATGTTCTGGTCATGGGGGCCGTTGCCTTTACTTTCACCATGAGGAGTTTTCCATGAAGCCTGCCCCAATTCTGAAAGGACTCCAAGGGAGCCTCCAACTTGTACCTGGTGGTGGTTAATGATCAAAATGCGGCTGTAGTGGGAGGTTGGGGTACCAGGTGGTGGGTATTATAGAGGGTACGGATTGCATGGAGCACTGGGTGTGGTGAAAAAATAATGAATACTGTTTTTCTGAAAATAAATAAATTAATTTAATTTTTTTAAAAATGCGGCTGTAGGTTTGCCTCCTCTTGTCCCTCTGAACTCCATGAAATATAAGTACTATCCCTCTTCTCCCATAACTTTTCTGCTCACTCAGAGGTAGCCACTTCATGGGACAGTCATAACTGAGACATTTGAATGTCTGTAGTCCAAGGTATCAGTTGAAACTCAGAAGTGTCTTGAATCCATTCTCTGGGCTTGGCTGGCTTTGGGCCACCTTGGCTTGTGTCTGTCCCCTTCAGGTGGGGAGGGAGGCAAGGAAATAAGAGTTTGTACTTGAACAAGGGTCCCTAAATACTGATTCTGTGCTCCCTGGCCTGTCAGATGTGTAAAAGCTGAATTTCTTGCACCACGCATCTATGAGTCTTTGGAGGACACCTTCTGGATCGTTCCACCTCATCCCCGTCGCTCCCACGGTGGCCCTCCAGTCACTTCCTGGGCTTGGTTGTCTGCCAGGCCTCCTGTGATGTGCTGCAGACCATTGCTGCTGAGGTCTTCTTACCCCTGAGACCTGGTGGGTGGTATCTAAGAAAATCCAACAACTTTCTCTCTGCTTGGTCCATAGGCACACTCACATCCTCTGTCCTTCCAAAACTCTACAAGTGCCCATCTCAACGCAGCAGTTTATGGTCTGTGAGACCAAAGCAGGGAGTCTGCCCTTCTATAGATGGTTAATGGTGTCCCAGTTGCAGAGTCCAAGTTCTCCAAGTGTCCCCCAGCAGCAGTGAAAGAAACAGCAGTCCCAGGTTGAGGGAAAGTAGATGGGAACCCAAGGCAAGCCTTCTTCTAGAAAGCCTTCTCAATCTCCCCTCTCTTCTACACTCTGACTTCTCTTTTCTATTCTGTTAAGATATACATAACATAAAAATGTACCATTTTAACAATTTTTACTTGTCCAGATCCTGTGGCATGAAGTACACTCAAACTGTTGTGCAACCATTATCACCATCCAACTTTAGAACTTTTTTGTCTTCCCCAGCTGAAACTCTGTACCCCACCCCTGCCTCCCCACAGCTCCTGGCAACCAAGTCTCTTCTTCCTGTCTCTGACTGACTACTCTGGGAACTTCCTATAACTAGAATCTTACAATAGTTATCCTTTTGCAACTGGCTTATTTCATTTCAGTATATTGCGTTCAACGTCCATCCATGTCATAGCATGTGTCAAAATTTCATCTTTTTTAAGGCTGATAATATTCCATTGTACATACAGATCACATTTTTTAAAAGATTCTATTTACTTATTTGACAGAGAGAGATCACAAAGTAGGCAGAGAGGCAGGCAGAGAGAGAGGAGGAAGCAGGCTCCCTGCTGAGCAGAGAGCCCAATGCAGGGCTCCATCCCAGTATCCTGGGATCATGACTTGAGCCGAAGGCAGAGACTTTACCCCACGGTGCCACCCAGGCGCCCCAGACCACATTTTCTTTATCCATTTTTCTACTGATGACACTTCGGCTGTTCTCACCTCTTTGCTATTGTGAATAAGGCTACTGTGAATATGGGTGTACAAATATCTAAATTTCTGCTTTCTCTTCTTTAGAGTGTATACCTAAAAGTATAACTGGTAGATCATTTGGTAATTTTATTTTTAACTTTTGAGGACTCACCATTTCCCACGGTGGCTGCACCATCTTACATTGCCCCCAACAGTGCACAGAATTCCAGTTTCTCCACATCCTAAATAACACTTTTTTTAAAATACAATAACCATCCTAATAAGTGTAAAGTGGTATTTCACCATAATTTTAACTTCATTTCCCTAATGACTAGTGATGTTTTCAGGTGCTTATTGTCCATTTGTGTATCTTCTTGGGAGAAATATCTGTTCAAGTCCTTTGCCCATTTTTGAATCAGGTTATTTTTGTTTTTGTTGTTGTTGAGTTGTGTGAGTTCTTTATATATTCTGAATATCGATCCCTTATCAGATACAGGCTTACCTTGGAAATATTGCAGGCTCATTTCCAGACCACCACAATAAAGTAAATATTGCAATAAAGCAAATCAAGTAAGTTTTTTGGCTTCCCAGTGCATTAAAAGTTATGTTTATACTATACTATAGTCTACTAAGTGTGCAGCAGCATTATGTCTAAAAACCAACATGTATACTTTAATTTAAAAGTACTTTATTGTTGGGTGCCCGGGTGGCTCAGTCATTAAGTATCTGCCTTCAGCTCAGGTCATGATCCCAGGGTCCTGGGATCAAGTCTTTCATCAGGCTCTCTGCTCAGCAGGAAGCCTGCTTCTCCCTCACCCCCTTCCTCTGCTTGTGTTCCCTTTCTCCCTGTCTCTCTGTCTGTCAAATAAATAAATAAAAATCTTTTTAAAAAAATAAAAAATAATAATACTTTGTTAAAAGTGCTATCATCTGAGCTTTCAAGGAGTCATAATCACTGATCACAGATCAACATAACAAATAGAATAATAATGAGGGGCCCCTGGGTGGCTCAGTGGGTTAAGCCGCTGCCTTCGGCTCAGGTCATGATCTCAGGGTCCTGGAATCAAGCCCCGCATCGTGCTCTCTGCTCAGCGGGGAGCCTGCTTCCTCCTCTCTCTCTGCCTGCCTCTCTGCCTGATTGTGATCTCTCTGTCAAATAAATAAAATCTTTAAAAAAAATAATAATAATAATGAAAAAGTTTGAAATATTGTGAGAATCACCAAAATGTGACAGAGACATGAAGCAAGCAAATGCTGTTGGAAAAATGGCACCAAGAGACTTGTTCCACACAGGGTGGCCACAGACCTTCAATCTGTAAAAAAATGCAGCATCTGTGACATTCAGTACAAAAAGGTATGCTTATATATGATTTGCACATATGTTCTCCCCTTCCGTAGGTTGTCTTTTCCCTCTGTTGATGGTGTTCTTTGGTGCCCAGAAGTTTTTTTTTTAATTTTGATGTAGCCCGATGTTTCTATTTTTTTCTTTTGTTGTCAGTGTTTTTGGCGTCTTACCCAAGAATTTATTACCAAATCCAATGTCACAAGCTTTTCATCTGTGTTTCCTTCTGAGTTTTATAGTTTTAGCTCTTATTTTAGGTCTTGATCCATTTTGAGTTGAATTTTGTATATGCTATAAGGGAGCTGACTCCCTTTCTTAAGTTTTGATCTGCTGTGGATCCCAGCACCATGGATTTTGTTTAGAAAGCTCATGTGTGAATTTTCCTTACACTTCATCCAGTATATATCATATTGGTACTTCAATCAAAGCTGAGTCAGAAGACTGTAACTCTAACATCTTTATGATAGGAATATGGGATCTAGAAACTACATTACAAGTGTTCCCCAAGTGGATTCCATGTAGCACAAATCCTACTAGGAAAGCAGGTCCACACCTTGGTGTTTCCCATCCTGTGAAAACATTTTTGATATCTGAACAATAAGGAAAGGCAAAAGAAGTATTCAGCTTAAAGAGGAGAAGACCTGAGAGGTGGTAAGAATAGTTGGCAAGCATATGACAAGGGCTGCAGACAGCTGTTCCCTTACTTCACCGAGGAAAGAATAAAAGGAAATACGTTTAAATTGCAGCACGAAGGATTAATTTAGGTATTTCCTGAGAATGTGTATCTAGGTTACCGAGGATGGCAAATTTCTTTCTTTAGAGATTTTCTTTTTAAAGAAAATAGTGAATGGGGGCGGGGTGAAATGGAGGACTCCTTAAAGTCTCTTCCCCATTGGGAAATGATATTGCAAGGAAAAAAAAAAAAAAACATTATTTGAAAGGAGTTAATTTCCTTATCTGACTAGTCCGTAATTTTGAACACTAAGAATTAAAACCCAAAGTGCTCTCAGATATAACTTCCACATATATTGCTGACTATTCCCTTTATACAATTCCCGTGCCATTTATGAGAGCTAAATGTTAGCAACAAAAATAACATCTTTGTGCGACTTTTGCTTTTTCATTCTCTGCCAAACTTGTTCTATACTTGAATGCTGCTGTTACAGTCACCTTTTAACTAATCACCGTAATGAAGGGAACCTGGCTTAAATATCTGTAACATCAGATAATCCAAGAATCAGTATGGAGGGAGTGCCTGGGTGGTTCAGTAGGTTGAACATCTGACTCCTGATGTTGGCACAGGTCCCCCTTGGGAGAGTGCCTGAGATTCTCTTTCCCTCCGACCCCCCCCACCACACCCATGCGCCTATGCACAAGCTCACTCACTATCTCTCTCTCTCTCTCTTTCTCTAAAATAAACAAATAAATCTTAAAAAAAAAAAAAAGAATCAATTGGTTTTTAGACTAAATCACCTGATTCAGCAGAGAATAGCTGAAGGGAGGGAAGCTGAACAATAATAAATTTATTTTCCATCCTCTGAACACATAGCAGTGGCTCAGGAGAAAGGAGAGGGAGGGGGATTCCACAGGTAATCCATTAAATAATTATGTGTGAGCTAACCTAATAACGTTAGCAATCCTGGGCCTCTTTTTTTTTACTCCCCCTCAAAAATTCAAGTTACTTTAACCTAGATTATACTTGAGATGTTTACCTTCCCAGTCCAGGACCAACCATATCCCTGTGATATTCTTACTTCCTTACTAATCCAGAAAGTGAACCTGCCAGAGGTCAAAGTTATAGTTGGCTTTTTCCCTGTAGCTCATCCCTGGCTCTGATGTCTCCTTTTCTTTCTAGCTACATCACCCACTGCTTCCCCACTCTGTCTCAGCCCCAGCCCTAAGTTCTCAATGCCAGCCACACTGCACTACAGATCTTTTTTTCTAGACACATCCATGCTCTCTTATGTAGCCATTCCTTTGCCCTGAACACACAGTAATTTTTTTTAATTTTTAATTTTTTTAGCGTAACAGTATTCATTATTTTTGCACCACACCCAGTGCTCCATGCAATCTGTGCCCTCTCCAATACCCACCACCTGGTTCCCCCAACCTCCCACCTCCCGCCCCTTCAAAACCCCCAGATTGTTTTTCAGAGTCCATAGTCTCTCATGGTTCACCTTGTGATTTCATCCTCAGGCTCTTTAAAAGTTTCCTGCTTCTTGAACTTAACCTAGGCAGAATATCCAGAGTATCCCCCATCATGGAACTCAACATTCTGTCCACTCTTGCTAAGCTTCTGGGCAGAAGGGATGTGCCATGTTCAAGCTTGAAATCCTTGCATCTGGCATATATAAATGGTTGTAGTAATTAAATGAATGACTTAGGATCCCAACAGTAGCTAGCATTTCTAAAACATTTAAACAGATATTTGTAGTTGTTAGATTGCTTTAAGCCAGGAAACAAAATCTGCCCTTTAAAATACATCATAGAGAGCTTTTAAACCTATATACTTTGCCATGGTAAAAAAAAAAAATTCCAACCAGTGTCTTAGCCGTGATCTTAGGAGAAAAGAGTAAATTAAGGACAAATGATAAAAACACCTTTAATTGCTACAGTAGCACCTAAGAGTTGTGAAGAGATCCTAACCTCCAACTCTTTGTTTTATTCACTTAGTCACTTGCCAACATTGTTGAATACCTTCCTATTTGATCTTTACAAATTGGTTATAATGCCACATGCTGGTGATATAAAGCCTAAGAAAAGCCATATTTCTTCCTCACATTCTGTTCTGTGTGTTCAGATTCCATTATTGTTCTTTCTTCAATGAGATACCCTTTTAATTGCAACCATATAGAAAAAGAAATAGTTGATATGAAATCTGTGATGGGAGAACCAGGTCAAAAAATGAAGTTTAGTTTTAAACAATTCTCTCATGAGGATTCAGCTTAAGAATTGATTATTGAAAAAATATAAACAAAGGTATTACCACCATATTGATTATATTTTCTGTACTATATTTTTCATTCGTGTGACTGACATATTTTATAACTAGAAGTTTGTACCTCTGAATCCTCTTTCACCAATTTCATCCATCCCCCTCTCCCAGCAATCACCAGTTTGTTCTCTGTATTTAGGGGTCTATTTCTATTTTTGCTGTTGTTTGTCTGTTTGTTTATTCTCTTTTCTTGTTTTTTTGATTCCACATGTAAGTGAAATCATATGGTATTTGTCTTTCTGTCTGGCTTATTTCACTTAAGATAATACCCTCTAGATCCATCCATGTTGTTGCAAAGGGCAAGAACTCATTCTTCTTTATGATGGGGTAATATTCTGTTGTGTGTACCCGCTACATTTTTTTTCATTCATCCACTGATGGACACTTAGGTTGCTTCCCCATTGCATGGTGACAGATGGTAGCTCTGCTTAGTCTGGTGAGCGTTTCATAATATATGTCATTGTTGAATCAGTACATAGTATACTGAAGTTAACATAATATTCTGTGTCAACTATAGTTCAATTAAAAATATATATAAAATCAAATTGTATTCATAGCCTTAAATTATGATAGTGTCTTGTTAAATAATGTGATATGAACATATGGGAAAATAACCTAGTTTTTACAGTATTTCTATATGATTTTCTATTTGATCTAATATCCTGAGTGCTTGGATTGTTACAGTAATAAACATCTTAGAAGTACTTATGCATATTTTCATCAATAAGAAATGGATTAATGCCCATGCTCTGAGACCATTTATCATATGGCCCTAGCAGAGAAGTTGGCAGGAGTTCCTAGACCTTTTTTTTTTTAATGTGCATATTTGATTAGAGCAGCTCTTCTGATCTCATAGGATTTGGTTCGAGAAAGGACAGATTTGCGCCTGCAGGGTTTCAGTATTTATCCAATTTTAAAACCCTGGACATGTTACAGAACAGCACATGGGTTTCCATCTGTTCACTCTTTCTATGGATCTAGTTTTTGGAAGGATTGAAAAGATTTATTATGCTAAAAATATATTCTATCCTATAGCTTTCAAGCCAAGAGAAGATCATTCATTTTCCAAACCCTCTAAGAATGAGGATGCTATATTCACCCATTCTTAATACTTTAAGACTAGAAAGTCCTTTGTATTACTTAAGCAAAAGTCTCAAAGTAGAATGTAAACTAGTAATAATGCTGGTGCCTTTTCTCCTCTAGCACTCAAAGAAAGCTTAACATTTTAGATAGCTTGAAAAGAGCCCCTTCTATCTCAACACAAGCTGGTGCAGCCACTCTGGAAAACAGTATGGAGGTTCCTCAAAAAGTTGAAAACAGAGCTACCCTACGACCCAGCAATCACACTACTGGGTATTTACGCTAAAGATACAAATGTGGTGATACAAATGTGGTGATACAAAGGGGCACACGCGCCCGAATGTTTATAGCAGCAATGTCCACAATAGCCGAACTATGGAAAGAACCTAGATGTCCATCAACAGATGAATCAATAAAGAAGATGTGGTACATATATACAGTGGAATACTATGCAGCCATCAAAAACCATGAAATCTTGCCATTTGCAACAACATGGATGGAACTAGATGGTATTATGCTGAGCGAAATAAGTCAATCAGAGAAAGACAGTTATCATATGATCTTCCTGATATGAGGAAGTTGAGAGGCAATGTGGGGGGGTTGGAGGGTAGGAAAGCAATAAATGAAACAAGATGGGATCAGGAGGGAGACAAACTATAAGAGACTCTTAATCTCACAAAACAAACTGAGGGTTGCCAGGAGTAGGGGGGGTATGGAGAAGGGGGTGGGGTTATGGACATTGGGGAAGTATGTGCTATGGTGAGTGCTGTGAAGTGTGTAAACCTGGCGATTCACAGACCTGAACCCCTGGGGCTAATAATACATAATACGTTAATTAAAAAATTAAAAATTATATTAAAAATAAATTAATTATTTTTTTAAAGAGCCCCTTCTATCTCTTGTTTCTGTCTCTTTCAGAATACTGTAATAAAATATTATTAAACATAAATGCATGGGAGCCCTGGCTGCATGCATCTGTGATCTCTGGGTAATAATGTTAGTGTTCCTCTGTTCGACTCTAACTTGGAGGCCTCTACAGGCAAGCTTCCTCCTGTAATTCATTATAATTTCATTTGCCTCCTCATGGTTCTACCCAGAGAAGATTCTGAATATTCGTTCTAAAAGACCCAATTGTATCTTTGAAAGAAAAGTCAGTCATTTATTTTAGATAAGACTGCCCAAAAGTATTCCCCAAATCTGAGGATGTGGGAGGCCTGAACTATTTTTACTAAAGACGGTCTTGCGGTCCTAACGGATATGGACATGGTCACAAAATACCTTAGATGTCATCAGATTCAGTCATTCTCCAGCTCTGCCCTTACTGTGGAAAAGCGGTCTACTACAGGAACAACCTCACTAGTAAATGGGCCACTTTGAAATCTTCAGAATGAATGGAAGCCTGCTTGTGTTGTCAGAATTGTGTCCTCTGATGCAGGGCCAGAACAGACTCTGTGTAAAGAGTATGTAGAATAACAATGAGGAGGAATTAATATTTTCATAGTTGTTCCTAGTGTCTGAAGACATTTTTTAAAAAGTATTTTCTCGTAAATCCCTCAACAACTCTATAAGGAGGATCTTCTTTTTCCCTCTTTCCGGACGAGGAAAGTAAGAATTCTAGAAGTGAGATAACTTGCCTCAGGTCACATTACTAATAAATGTGGATCAGAATGACAACCCAGGTTTGGCACTTCTAAATTACACATTCTTTCCAAATATTAGCTTTTAATATACTGTTCTATTTGGCTTTGTAAACCCTTCCCCAACACTTGATGTTTTAAATAAACAAAGCAAAAATAACCTATCCGCTTGAACTTAAAATGTCTTAATAAGTCTTTGTATTTGACTGGCCTTTTAACCATGGATACAGGTGGACATCTTTATATAAATATTGTAAGACAGCAAGCGAGAGATTGTATCTGAATTCTCATTCTCTGTTACGGTAATAACAAGGTAAGGGTAATAGAAAGAGAAAGAGAGTTGGAAGAAGAAAAAAAAACTGTTGCCTGAAACAAAACCAAAAAAACCTAGTTATTCCATAATTGGTTGCTAAAAATTGCCCCTCTTTGTCAACGGAGAATATCCAGTGTTTTTCAAAATCATATTTCTTCTGCTCTTCACTATTTCTTCTGCTTTTAGTGTAACACAACCCACTTCATCATAGTCTCTTTGCCTTCAAATGACATACTCCCACAAGTGTTGCTATAACCGTAGAAATTCTTAGAGCTGAAAGATGTCTTTATAGATATTTGCCAAAAAGAAAGGGAGGGAGGGAAGGAGACCTCAGCTTTCCTGTACAGAAGGTAACCAGAAAATAGGTTATTTTTCTATGTGGAAATACGCTCACTCACACATAGATTCTGGTCATCATGATGCCCCTATGCAAAGAGAACTCTATAGAGCCATTCAAAACCCAGAGCTAATTCACATGCGAAAAAGGACCCTTGGGACATCAGTAAGCCCACCAATCCCTTGAAGAACTGCTTGTCCAGGTCTCATTACTCCCCCATCCCACCTGTTCCAGAAGTAACTTCTTCCATGGTTCATTTAGTCTCCTATATCTAGGTGCGTAGTAACTTTACATTTTAATCTCTGCCGATTGTTTTTCATGGTTTGTGGACTGTTTTGCAGTCCGTCTTTGTCCTTGGGCAGACATCTGACTTCTTGCCAGGTGGGCATGCATGTTTCTGTTCCCTGGGTCATGCCATAGCTGAGAATTAGTGCCTGGTCTCTCCGTACTTTGGACACCATTTGAATCTCATCCAGACATTTTCTCTCTGCTTTGTGACACTGGGCCAAAAGCAAAACAATGACAATTTGAGAACCACTCTGGTGTGGTCTTGTACTTACATCCCCACAGAATAAGCTTCGCGCTCACCAGGAGTCAGACAAAGGACTTGATCACTCCCAACAATCGCAATGTCAGCATTTCCTTGTCCTTGTTCACCTAGGCCCGATTCCCACAGAGTGACCCAGGAGAAGACCAGGTGACACCTGGATTCCATTACAGGAGAGGAAACCTAGGTTTAAGGATCCCAAATCTTTTATAATGGATAGCAAACAAATTTACCCCTTGCTTTGAAGGGAGATCCTGTCTGTCTTCCAAGGCTGCCATCTAAACATCCTTGGAGAATGTCCAAAATCCAAAGACAGTCTTGCCTCTCTTTGTAGACATGCAGAAACTCAGAAGACCCTTGAAGAATTGTTTCTCAACAGTAAGTAGGGAAGTTGCTGGTGGAAAGGGAAATACTGATCAACATAAAAGATAATAATGAATACCAAGTTTCTAGAAGGAGTTAGAAGAGCTAGAATTAAGAGTACTGAAGGAATTGATGGTTTTGGAAAGGAAAAGAGATTGTTTCTATATAGAATAGGAGAGATCCAGAAAAGGACACATATATTGTGCTAAAATATCAAAGAAGAGAAGTGGAACATTACAGGAACTTTGATCAGAATGCCCTTATCTTGGTGGGGGTGTGGGGGAGGTAAGGAAGAGATGAGGCCAACTGTGAAGATCCACCAGGGCAGTTGAGATGGGAAAATGAGATGAAGAAGATATAAAAAAAAAAAGTTTCATAAGTTTCAGAGAGCTACTCTGGGGCATATGACATGCTGCCAACAAGGAATGAATAGCAAGACTGTTGGAATTAGTGAGGGTCCAGCTGAGGAGAGAGAGACTGTGTGACTTCTTAGGAGGGCAGATCCGAATGGTTGGTGTCTTTGATCTGTATCTCTGCTCTATGAAAGTGAAACAGGAGAAGCTAATGGTAGGAATTATTTAGGATGGGAGTAGCAGAAAGTCTGGCAAGAAGAAGAAAAGTCTATATAAGTAAATCAAAATTGGACAATCTATCAAAAGTATGGGAGGACAGGAGCTGGAAGGTAAGAATGTTGTGGTTGCAGAGAAGGAGTAGGAACTTTGACAGAAGAGCAATTCCAAAAAAGGGGGGCAGGCTTTAAGAGTGGCTGGTTGAAGTGGAGTTCAGACAGAACCATTTGGAAATGAAAAGGTTGAGGAACCGTGCAGTTGGGAGAACAAGGCCTATCAGCTGAGTCATAACGAAGGCAGAAGACTGTGTGGACAACAAAGAGATCCACCATCCCTTCCCCCTTAATTTTTGTCTTTTTTTGTTTAAAGATTTTATTTATTTATTTGACAGAAGAGAGATCACAAGTAGGCAGAAAGGCAGATGGGGTGGGCGGTGTGGGGGGGGAAGCAGGCTCCCTGCTGAGCAGAGAGCCCAATGCAGGGCTCGATCCCAGGACCCTGAGATCATGACCTGAGCCGAAGGCAGAGGCTTGACCCAATGAGCCACCCAGGCACACCATAATTTTTGTCTTTTCCTAAAAAACAGAGTTGTGAGAGTAACACTTAACTGACAAGGACATACTTGTGACATTGTGAATCATTCAGTTTACCATATATACCAGTTATTTCTAATTATCTATTTATACACCTGTGTGAAACATCTTTTAACCTGTCCAGGAACCATGCATCCTAAATTTTAAACATTGCTTGGATCCATTGGCATCCTTGAGTTTCTCCCTCTGTTGACTCTCCAAGTGGCAAAAATATTTCATGATAACGATAAGGAAAGATGCCATGAAGAGATACTTGACTTCCCAGTCACATTACTATGAGGTGACTCTAGAATTTTTATTAGAGAAGTGTTTGGAGAAACATTGGTATAAGAAGAAGAGAGGAATTCCCACAGGAGAAAACAACATCTGAGGGCATGCATTTGGGTTAGGCCTGAAGAGATCTGAGGACCAGCCTTGACACAACCCCTCCAGACACTATTCTAAGGGACTCATTATTGAGCCTGATAGGAACTCATAAAATAATTTAAAGTCTTTGATATGCAGTGGAACCAAACCAGTTTTCCCTGCTGGAAGTTCTCAGGATTTCAGGCTAGTCCTGGAGCAGTCTTTCAAGGAACTGTGACCTTCCTAAGATATATTTAGTCTGCCATTTGGCCCAGGAATAGTGAAGTGAGCTCCTCGTCGAGAATCTGGTGGGTAAAAAAGATGCACCCAAGCTAGTCATGCCTTTCTAAGTAAGAAACAAGGCAGAGTGCCCCCAGGGATATTTTAGGGAAATCATTACTATGACTACTGTAGAAAAAAATTAATCACCGTCTTTGAATATAATTTAAGGAGTCATGCCAGAAATATATATAGCATTGCCTTCTTGTTTCTGTCACTCTGCATCGAGCCCAGCAAATAGGACAACTGATTTCCTCCAAACCATGCCAGTGCTAATGAATGGAAAACTGGCAGAACACAGGGGATCGTGCTAGTCCTCTAGTGAATATAGTAGTGAGGCTCGTTTCTCATGTTCCCAGAACAATTGTACTTGAAGAGTAACTCAACTCACATATGACTTAGAGTGGGGGGAGGGGCGGGATTAAGTGAGTGAAGCATGCAGGCAAGACAAACTAGGCAAATGCTAACCAAAGCCACTTTCTTTGTTCATAATACTTCAGATTATAAGTTTACTACTAAGACTTCACATTAATGCTGAGTATGATAGAGTTGCCAAATATTTTAGCTTAATTTACAAATAAGGTATTTTATCATAGAAAGACCTAGTATATCCCACCGTCCTCAAAATTAAACTTTAAAATCACTTGTCAGGAAGAAGGAAGCAGTGGAAAACCAACCAACCAGGGAAAACAACAACAACATTGACAACAGTGGTAAAAGGCTAAGCAAAAACTCCAAGATGCTGAGAGAAAGATAGGAGAAGGGTAGTGCCCGTGGTAGAGTTCTGAGAAGCCTGTTTCCTTCATTACATCTCTGGCAGAGTAACCTATACACGAATAGCCTCTGTCTTTTGCAGTTGGCCTTGTGAGTTATGAAACTGGACTTGACAATACTCACAGTACCTCCGAATCAGAACCTGCACTTTTGGGGCACCTGGGTGGCTCAGTTAGTGGGGCCTCTGCCTTTGGCTCAGGTCATGATCCCGGGGTCCTGATCCAGCCCTGCCCTGGAGTCTTCTCCCTCTGCCTCCGCAGTGCCACCCCCCCCCAACCCCATGCTCGTGCTCGCTCTCCCTCTCTCTCTTTCTCTCAAATAAATAAATAAAAACCCGCACTTATTCTGAGGTTTCCCATGAAGAGATTTCCCAGACGTGTGACTTCCAAGGATGCTCAAGGCATAAGTGAACTAGGACGTGCAGCTCACAACTTAAAAGTATGAATCACTCATGGCACAAGTTGAAAGTTCCTAAGTATCTGACTGATGGGAATAGTGTAGACAACCAAACTGATAAATCAGGTAAAAAACCTACCCCCTGCCCTAATCACTGCAAATTCACTTCCAAAAAACACCCGTTCATTCACGTACTCACTCACTCCTTCAGCAATCCTATGAATAGTCACTGTATTCAGAAGGGGCTACATTTACTGTGAACATTAGCAGGACTCCAAGTATACAAGGATCGACATTTGGCATTTTGGGTGTATGTCATCCTCGTATTGGCCTCCTTTGTCTTTGTCCCTTCATAATAACTGATATTTAATATTCTATCCTCTACTTATTTGGAAGTAACAGAGTAAAGGAGCTCATTTGGGCTCTTTTGCTCAAAGAATTCTCTAGATTTTAAGTTAAAATGTCAATACCAGATCTATCCCAATTCTATTCACCTGCCATTGTTTCTCTTCTCTTGAATTTGCCAAGTACCTGTGAAAGAAGTAACAGAAACTACTATTCAAAAAAAATTCACCAATGAGATATGATTTGAAATTGTCATATTGCAGCTATAATTTTGCTTTTTTAGAAAACTGGCTACAATTTGCAAAGTAAATTTATCTTAACACAAACCTATTTTGGGGGCACCTGGGTGGCTCAGTCGTTGAGCATCCAACTCTTGATTTCAGCTCAGGTCATGATCTCAGCATTGTGCGATCGAGCCCCAAGCTGGGCTCTGCATTGGGCGTGGAGCCTGCTTAAGATTCTCTTTCCCTCTCCCTTTGCCCCTCCCCCCCACTCATTTTCGCTCTCTTTCTAAAAAGTAAAAATAGATAAAATAAATAAAACAATCCTATTTTCTCATCAACTTATAGTAAATCAAATAACAGTGAGAATGAAAAATCCAGATCTGTTTCTTTGAACAAAATCTAAAAATGGAAATACCTTGCAAGAGGGGGGACATTCCTGTTACCACGGCCCCACTGCAGACAGATGCGAGTTGCTAGTGGTAGTGCCAACTTAAGTTCACTCCTTCTTTTTGGTTTTCATTTTTCCTAGAAATTTTACAAGTCTGTGCATCCCTTTCACAAACGGCTACCCTGTGCCAAGAGATATGAACTCTGTTGTCTGTTTATCGTCTGATTCTTCTTTCCCTACCGAAAACATTATCAGTTGGCTCTCTCCTTTAGTTTAAGTACTTCAAAGTCATGGTGGATGTCTGTAAAACACTTCTCCAGAGCGGGCACTATCATTCAAGGTTAGAACATCTCCAGATGGTATCTTCTAATTCTATGAAAAGGAGTTTGAGCCCGATTTTATCAAGTCAGTGTGTTTAGAATCATACATACATAGTACTCTTTGAATGAGAGAAGTCTTTGCTTCTAACTGGTCTGTGGGCTGCAACTCGCAAGAATAACACGCTGTAACTGCCCTTTACTCACAAGCAAAAGGGCCCCCTGAGGTTGATGGGTCTTTCTTGCATTCCTGGAGCTTTGTGGCACCTGGCACTGCAGAGGTACCACGTCTAGGTAGGGCCTCTTGTGTCTCTGCTCATTGACTGACAAACTGTCATGCCTGCAATGTTGGAGAAATGTGGACCTTTATGGTTTCCAAAGATACTTCTTAAGGACGTGGATTTTTTTTTTTTTTAAGATTTTCAAGTAATCTCCATCCAATATGGGGCTCAAACCCACAGCCCTGAGGTCAAGAGTGGCACGTTTCGCCAACTGAGCCAGCTGTCACCCCAAGACCTGGATTTTGACAATGACCAGTGGTCTCTCACTAGAATCCCCTGGTCCCTGAAAAATTTTTAAATCAGATTGATGGGCACTACATTTAGAAGTTGCACCATGATTTTTCCATTGATCAGATGATTTCTCAATCTTCCCTGAATCTAGGCTATTTGAGGGGATGTTACTGAGTACATATACAATGAAATCTCTTTCATTCTAATCCCATCAGTAAGGAATCCACAGTTCTTAGGTAATAAGAGGCTCTAAAGTTGATCATTTGTCATCTTACACTACCTGGTCAATAAATGTTGATCCTAATTAGTAGCGTGGCAAGATCTACTAATCCCATAGTAAGTAGTTATTCCCATTGGAAGGGGAAATGTTACAGACTGAAAAACAAATCTTCTCAGGCACTTTAAAATATTTGCCATGCCAATTTCAAAACTTTTTTTCAATTTATTTATTAAAAAGTAATTTACCAAAAAGCAATCAAGATTACAAAATCCCTTATTAGCGAAGTCTAGACTGATATTTAAAAAGCAGCTTTATTTCTTTTTTTTAAGATTTTATTCATTTATTTGACAGAGAGAGAGATCACAAGTAGGCAGAGAGGCAGGCAGAGAAAGTGGGGGGAAGCAGGCTCCCTGCTGAGTAGAGAGCGGGATGCGGGGCCCGATCCCAGGACCCTGAGATCATGACCTGAGCTGAAGGCAGAGGCTTAATCCACTGAGCCACCCAGGCACCCCAGCAGCTTTATTTCTTTAGAATTATTTATGGGGTTTTATATATACATTCATACTGGCATTCCCTTTTCAATTTTATTAATTAGGCTTTGTGGGGTTAGCATTATTATCTTCAGGAAAGGTACTCATCCAGCATACTCTCTTAAAATATTCATTAACTAAGTACTTGAGTAAATGTTGTATATATTATAGCTATTTTCTGGTATGGTAACTTCACATTAAAATCTTTGGATCTAAATTGTAACATATACTATAAGTCTACATATACAGCAAAGTAGGTAAAAATCATATGTAAAATGAAGAAAATTTCACATGTGATTTTTGTGAAATTTTAAAGAAAAACAATCTTGATTCATATGAAATTTCCAAATTTTTTGAAGCCAATATGAATTTAGGATAAATCCATAAGCAAGGTAATTCTCTTATCCCCTCTCCTTTTGTAAAAGAAAAAAAATGATTTTATAAGTATTTGAACTTATTCTCAGCATTACCCTAAACATTTTCTTTATTTTTATTAAAAAAGGTAACCTAAGGGTGCCTGAGTAATGCAGTTGGTTGAGCATCCTACTCTTTGTTTCAGCTGGGGTTTTTCATCTCTGGGTGGCGGGATCCCGTCCCACATCTGGCTCTCTGTTCAGCAGAGTCTGCTTCAGATTCTCTCTCCCTCTCCCTCTGCTCTCCCACTCATGCTCTCTCTTTATCTCTTTCTCTCTAATATATATATATATATATATATATATATATATATATATAAAATCTTACAAAAAATTAAAAAAAAAGGTAATCTAATATAATATACTATATAAAATAAAGTTAAAGAAATATATTGTTTATATATATTTATTTGTTTATATACAACAATCTATATATTATTTATTATAAATATATAAAACAATACATAACAACATATAATTTATATACTTACATATATAAATTTGTATGTAGCAATATATTATGTATATATGATGGTATATATACTGTATATTTAAAATGTAAAAATTGTCTATAGTAAAAAATTAGCGCTTATAATGTTCATTCAACTTCAATTACTTTAGATTTTGCATGATTTCTCCTTGTTTTCTCATTGCCAAATGTGTATATTTTCTAGGCAAATCATAATTTGCATAATATATTTGTTTTGTTTTTTTCTGAATTCTGTATCTTCCACATTTGTTCATAGTTATTTTAACATGAAAATGATATTAATGATCAATGTCATTTAAATGGCAAGAAACATTTTATAAGAGCTGTCTCCTCTTAGAAAACCTCACAGTCCACCTTCATTGAACAAACATCTTTTGAACATCGATTGTATGTTTCATCATGTATCTAGCTAGTCGTTACAATCTAAAGATGAATAAGAGATTGTCTTTGCCTTTCTGGAAATTATAATTTAATAAGGAAAAAGAAAAAACACATAAAAAAATGTTCACTGATTCCTCCAGGTGCTGTTTAATAAAATATGTGTTTCGCTTGAAAGGAGAGGGCTAGGAAAAGTAAAGAGAAGTGATCCTTCGGCCGAGTCTTGAGATTCCCATGTTAAAATTTGAAATGATTCCATGAGTTGGATTAGGATTCCACTCTAGAAATAGCTTAAGCATCAGCTCTCTCGGGAAGAGACTGGGTTTAGAAGCAACTTTTCAGTGTTTTGTGATGGTCAAGCACTCCCCTAGTGTCCTTTACAACATCGCCCCCAAGTGGCCTTTCAACTTGTGCTTGAACTTGGGACCTCCCAGGATGCCAGTCTTACAGGTATCTGATTTTAGTCTTACTGCTGGATTTGTGCCTTGCTTTTATAAACAAGTTGCTTTATAGCGTCTAGCTTGTGGTTGCTACTTTAACTGTTTAGTTTCCAAGATATTTGTAAACATATGCATAAATTCAGTATTCTTGCGTGGAAATTATGTATTTTCTTTTACATCTGTACAACCAGTAAAGAATAGGAGATCAATTTGAATATGTAAAATACAAAATTTTAATTTAATTTGATAGAATCATCTGCTGCTACTGACCTAGGAGTCCTGGTTTTTCTGTGAAGTCACCAGGATTTGTTTATGCTCAAACTAAAAAAAAAAAAACAAAAATTAAAAGAGATTGTCCAAGTAAGGCATGGCACCATATCCTGGATATTCCTGGTAAATAGTTCAGGGTATCAGCAGATGAATGTTTTCCCCATGTAGCTCCGCTAGTCATCTCTGGTCCCCATCTTACTATAAGTAGACATACCCACCCCCGTATTTGCTTCAGCGGGACAGTTAAGGTAGAACACAGGACTCCGTGGGAAGTAAATTCTCTCTCCCTTAGCATTCATTCTTCTCATCATATATATATTACACAAGTCAGGCCTGCTCAGTTACTTAAACCTTTCCCTTTCCATGTGTGTTTCTTCTTGCACTGCGTTGATTTCGGCATGAATCCTAAATATTGGTGTTGCCAGGAAGGCTGTTATTTATACCATGAGGCTCAATTTGCATTTGGAATATAGAAGAATAACCAGGTCTATTTTCATTTTATCAGTAAAAATAGGTCATAAAACCAGGACCTTAGATAGAAGATTTATCCTTTTTCCAAATATGAAAGCTTGGAGCTTTGAGATCTGAAAATCCCAATGCTTACTGACTACTTGTCCTATAAACCTTGTTTTCCTTATCAGTAAAGCAGGGATTGTAGTACATACTTTAGGGCAGTGCTTTTACACTCTCTGCTAAAGGATACGTTTCTGGTTCTTTCTTTCCTTCTCTTTCTTTCTTTCTTCCTTCCTTTCTTTTGTTTTTGTGGTTTCCAATTTGTTATGGACTAATACTTTCATAAGAAGTAAAAAACATAAATTGGGATAAACATGCCCTTGGCTGATTGGAGAATGTCAAATTGCTATAAAAATTAAAAATTCTCAATTGCTATAAAAATTAAAAATTCTCAATGCTTACTATCATTTATTGTACTTATCTTGTCATGGACTGTGACAAACAACTTGCAGATGGGCACAGATCCACGGACCACGCTTGGAGTAGTACTGTCTTAGAGGACCCATCTGTGACTCACTACGTAAAGCACCTAAAACAAGGCAAGGCACAACCTGTTATAGGTCTAAATAATGTTACTTTCATTTCCTTTCTCCCAAAATTCATTATCCAAATAATTTGTTAATTGGTCCATCCCCCTATTCTTCAACAATTATTTATTGAGCATGTATTAAAAGTTGGGCACTGTGCTAAATGTTGGGGATATGTTAACAGAAAAAACCCTGTTTCTAGCCTCAAAAAACTTACTTACTACGGGAAATATTTTCACTAGAATTATTCAAAATATTTGAGATAAAAAATCTAACATTATAAAATTATTACACATTTTAAACTTTCATTTCTAACATTATTTTTAAATTTTTCAGTATTTTTACTATCTTTGAGATTAATACACACCCACGCACACACACACATCCACACACACATTATTTATTTTAAGGCCCGGGTAGGTATTCATTATTCTCATTTTCTTAACCACAAAAAGAGGGTTTTCACTCACAAGTCTTACAATTCTTTCTTACAATATGTAAATTAAAATTTCTTTACGTTTCATTGGGATTAGTTCTAGCAGTCTTTCTAATTCTAAGCTGGCATGTGCTATGACTATAAAATCCATTTTTCCTAAATACATGTTCTCTTACTCAGAGTCTGTCAGTCATCATTTAAAATAGATCATATAAGCCAGCATTCTACTTACTTTTTAAAATCCTCTCTCCATTGAAAATTTATAGACATTTAGAGTGAGAAAGTGAAATCTGTTTAATGCTTTGGAGAAGAGCTGGCCAAGAATGCTCTTTAAAAGCAGAAGGTCAGCTGGTATTCATTTTTCAGTCATTCTTCAATAGTGCATGATCTGTTTTTTTCTATAATCACTGCCAATGAACCATGAAGCTTGGGGGGAGGGGCGGTCTTCCAAAGAAAGAAAAGAGAAAGAGACTTCAAATCTGTGACCTACTGACAATTCACAAACCTGTATCCTGGGGCTAATAATACATTATATGTTAATTAAAAAAAAAAAGAATCTGTGACCTAACATCCAATAAGGCTGTGGATCTTGTAATCAGTGCCCTGTTCGAGGAAAGGTCTCATTGTCTACAATAACCAGAAGTTTATCTAACAAAATCATATACATCTTGAGGACAGGGATCATACTTGGTTTGTCATTTGTGTCCCAGTATTAAGCATGCTGGGACACCTAGTAGAAACCAAACAAGTGTTTGCTGAGTGAATGCTAAATGCAGGAACAGTACGTTTTTGAGTATGGTTGTGCATATATTTCATTTTGCATAATCTGAAGGCTGTGCATATTTCATGTGTCCTTACCCCTTACATTTAATAAATTGCAAAAATCCTCTCTGCCCATGAGTGCCAGGTGATGAATTATGGTGCAAAACTCAGATTCTACTTTATAAAAAGAAATTATTTGGTGGACCCTTTTATGGGGGGCAGTAGTGGCTATATGATTTTATAAATCCCGAAGTCCAGTGAATGTGTGAATGCCAGAGGAGAAATTTTAATGGAATAGTTTTATAACCCTGGGTGAATGAGATGAGGGAAGTTAACAAGTGGCATAAAATAGGAGGGGCTAATGATTCAAACCATTTTCCATTTTCATGTGTGATTATAACACAGGACTTCTGCATAAGTGTTAATCTTGAAAAATTCCTTTTTTTACAGTCATATGATCTTGACACAGTCATGTCGATTGTCATGTGAAGGGAATCCAGTATTTGTGTCTGTGTCTAATATTGCATCGCATATCGCTCCTATTGTCTTCCTCCAGTATATGTGTACAATGAAGAACTTTCTGCCGTGATTGACAATAGCTAAGCCATGACACTCTGACACAGACACTAAACTACATCCCCCACCCCCAAAAGAGAGTTGATGATCACCAAACTTGATTATCTTCCTGGAAGCTAATGCAGCAAAGCCTATAAGGGATATGAACATACTGAGCCTTTCTGTGGAATGAAACAGAACATTTCTCAAAATGAACTACAGAAAAATTCCACGTCTCCTTATTTCTACTGACATCTAAGCATAGGAAAGTCTCCGCATTACTGCCTTATATCCTTGAGTTTTTAGGGAACTCCTCCTGTGACATTAGCCCTGAGACCTGAGCCCAGTGGGGTTGCGATGAAGTCCAGTAGGGAGAAATGAAATACGTGGTCTTAAATAATTAATGACCATCAATAAATGATACAGGGGCCACATCATATTAATTAGCCCTTTATTACATTTGTACATTCATTTTGCATTATGTTTATAATTTGAGGTTCAAGATGGATTTTGACGTGGGGAATTTGAAATGACCTGAAATCTCTCTAAAGAGTTGGACACAAAGGGCACCTGGGTGGCTCAGTGGGTTAAGCCTCTGCCTTCAGCTCGCGTCATGATCTCAGGGTCCTGGGATTGAGCCCTGCATCGGGCTCTCTGCTCGGTGGGGAGCCTTCTTCCTCCTCTCTCTCTCTCTCTGCCTGCCTCTCTGCCTACTTGTGATCTCTCTGTCAAATAAATAAATAAAATCTTCAAAAAAAAAAAAAAAAAAGAGTTGGACACAATACCAGAGCCAGAGCTGAATTTGATGTACCTCTCAACTGAATTCCATCACGTCATAGTAAGTGGCACGAACCATTCCAGAGCAGGCAAGTGACTTCTCCCCAGGACTCCCACTGAACATCCATGCACGGTTCCACAGCTCTGAAATGTCAAGTGGCCACACGTGAGAGAAGATTCCAACACTACTGCTGGTGTGATTCGTTCATCAAAAATGGTGTGCTGCTGGGCCGCTCTCCTGGGCGAGCTGATGTCTACCTGAAGCAAGCAAAGGGTTCTTCTTTCTTTTCTTTTCCTTTCCTTTCCTTTTTTTCCCCCCTTAAACACAGGAGCTTATAGAAAGTCGCATGCTGAGGAGTTCCAGAACTTTCCCCACTGTCTTGGCAGACTCTTGATGAGATCTAAGAAAATCTGATGCATGTGTGTAAAAAACAAAAAGGGGTATAGGAAGGAAAGAACTCATTTCTTTTATCTAGAATTGAAGGAGCTATAACTAGCACTCTGAAATTTGAGAGAAGAGAGCTTTCTTTGGTTTAATTCCCGCAGGTCATGTCATTGTTTTCATTAGTCTACCACCTCATGTAGGGGCCCCTACCTACATGACTATTGAACACTTAAAATATGGCTACTTCATGTTGAGATGTGCAGTAAGTGTAAAATACAGATTTTGAAGACTTTATGAAAAGAGAAGGGGCAATTTTAAATACCTCTTTAATAAATTTTATATTTATTAAATAAACTTATTTAATATATAATATTTATTTATATGTTACATATTATTTATTTAATATATAAAATGTATTTATGAGTATGTTTAAATGATAATATTTTGTGTATATTGGGTTAAATAAATATTCTCACACTGAATATATATTATTGAAATTAGTCTTATTAGTCTCTTTAATGTGACTACTAGGAATTTTTATTTATTTATTTTAGAAATTTTAAAATTATGCCAGAGGCTCACATTACATTTCAGTCGGACAATGCTGCTTTAGATAATATAGGTTAATTTGTAATTTATTCCAGAAGATTTTCTCTTTCTCATAAATCTCTTCATTGTTGGAATCCAGTGAGGAAAACCATGAGAAAAGATGCTAATTCTGTCAACAAAGCTTAATGCTTACCATATATCTTAAAATCTTATTCTCAAAATAAGTTTCTTTTGCTCCTTAAAAACTGAATAAAGGAACCATATGTTATGTTTCTTTTGAGGTTCCCTAGTATGGCACTCAAGAACGGTATTAACTGATTTATGCTAATTAAAAAGGCTGCCAGTCCCTTACAGATTTAACTTAAATGAAGACAGTTTTTAAATGTTTTTGAAGTTTTTCTTCCCAGATATATATTTTCAGAACAAATATTACCTTTGTTTCACCGTGGCACCATGCATTTCATAGCCATTCCTACTGCTCTTCTACTAATCCAAAAAAAGATTTATGTTATTTATCAGCAATATTACATGTTCCATTATATTTACTGCTTTGTTTACACTCGTGCTGCTGTGATACAAACTACAGTTGAAATATTGCAGGCCCTATCATTGTATTACATTAATCTTAGTTTTATAGCAGAACGTAGGATTAAATATTCATGTGGGATGAGAAAGCAATCAATAGCCATATTCTACAGTGGGTAATCTACAACTGAGTAGGTTCATCTGTAATCATTCTCTGCAAGGGATGGTGGAGATATTCCAATTTCTCAGCCTTATTTCTCTATATAAGAATGCTCTATGAATGAAGGCACAGCAACAGTAAATATTAACAAATATTTAGTAATATTAATACTAATAATAAATGGCAAATATTAACAGGTTATCTCATTACCCATCGTTTGAGAAGTTTGGTCATTTGTAATTTATAAAGTTAAGCCTTTTGTTGTATCAGGTAGCTTTTCAGGTACTATGGATTATTCACTTCTGGTTCACATACATGGAATCCAGAAAAGAAGTCTGTGGTCATAATGCTCAGAATGTAATCAGTAATAGCAAAACACTCACTACTGGAGAGCCTTTGCACTGGCATATGCTAATGAATTCTACCTCTCCCTAAAGCAATAGGCCCTTTTTCTTTTTTCTTCTTTTTCTCTTTTTTTTTTTTTTTTTTGAGATTTATTCATTTATTTGAGAGAGAGAGAGAAAGGAGAAAACAAAGGTGAGCAAGGGGAGGGGCAAAGGGAGAGAGAGACAAGCAGACTCCCCACTGAGTGGGAAGCCCCACACAGGGCTCCATTCCAGGACCCCGAGGTCAGGCCCTGAGCCAATCAAGAGTCAGATGCTTAACCAACTGAGCCACCGAGACATGCCTCTTTCTTTCTTTCTTTCTTTCTTTCTTTCTTTCTTTCTTTCTTTCTTTCTTTTAGTGAAATCATTGGTTTCTATTAATTCTGTCAAAAAGAGCACTAAATCTGGAATCATTAGGTTTAGATCCAAAGTAGCCAAGTTTCTGAGTAATGTTGAGCAAACCCACTTATTTTAAATGTTTAGAAGATTTTTTTTTTTTTTTTGAGCAAGAGTAAGGGAAGGAGAGAGAACACAAGGTTGGGGGAGCAGCAGAGGGAGAAGCAGACTCGCCACTGGGCAGGGAGCCGGACATGGGGCTTGATCCTGGAACTCCAGGATTATGATCTGAGCTGAAGGCAGACAACGGACTGAGTCACTTAGGCACCCCAAACCTGCTTATTTTAAACGTTACTCAACCAGATCCCCTTTACTGGATCAGTGCGCCCATCCTCGCCTGCTCTGAGTGGTGGTAACTACCTGACCAAAGTCATTCCCTATTTATGGAAGGCCCAGGAACTTACACTCCCTACCCCATGTCCTCCACCCAGTGCCACCTGCAGCCATTGGCTGAGTGGGCACACGGTAGAAAAGGCAGCCCCATTGACTGAAGGTGGGATCCCCCACAACATGCTTCAGAGCCCCTGTGGGCTCTGGCTGAAACTGATCCCCGCTAAGACCATGTTCGCCCATAGCTTTTTCCCTTCCTTCATCCTGCTTTCCCCTCCTGAAGACACTTCCCTGCTCCTGAAGACACTCCCTGAACAAGAATTCCTGTCTCAAGCTCTGCCTTTAGGGAACCTGACCTAAGTTTTACCACCTAATGTCTGAGCCTCAGTTTCTTTAACTGTAAAATGAGAGTAATAGCTGGCCCAGGGGCTTATGGTGAGAGTTAGGTGATAGGTCATTATATGAGAGTGCTTTGTAACCTGGCAATAATTAAACAAATGTTAGCTATTGTCATCGTCAGTGTCATTACTAAAGCTATGATCATAAACTGATTTTTAAAAATTCTCTGAGACTTACTATTCCCCTCTGCTGAAATGTGCTATAAATGCCCTTTTTATGGGCATCAAGGGTGACAAATCTTTCTCTGTACCTTCACATAAGCCTGACTTAAAGGAAGAATTCCCCAGTTGCTTCCAAGTTCTACTTATTTTTAAATTCTCAATGGTGTTTTTCCATAAAGTGGATATATACTTCTGCAGTGTTCAGCTTCCTTCTCTTACCCACCTCACTATCTGTGAGATATTATTCTCTTATTAGTGTAAACAAAAAAGAATTGACAACTCATCTGTAAGTCTAAGAAGTTTCTTCCCAATTAAATTAGAAACATTTAATGCTATATTGCTTAATTTTGATGAGATATTTGCTTAGTTGTTTAATGGGATATTTATTTACTTATTTACTTAGAGCATCTGATTGCTTCCTGGACTGGTCGGTCTTAATTAGGAGTATTATGGCATTCCCTAAACTGAATCTAGCTACCTTTTGGTTATTATGCATTTTCCCTAAACAGAAAAAATAAAATCAAAAGGAGTAAAATCTCATGCTCTTCCACACATGTCTGACAAATACAACTCAGATAATATGCAAGTGTCAGTTCTCTGTTTTTTTTAAATGTTAGGAGAAAACTATTTAAAATTTAGCTTTTGATGTCAATTTTCATCCTACAAACTGTGATATTCTTCTAAGGGCTAACCCCAGGATTAGATTTTTCAGATTTTCACAATGCCTTTACAAGTTTGAATTCATTTGTCTACTTGATGTTTATCAAGTTTTCTATTAGGCGTAAAACACTTTGCTAAGAACCAGGGGAGCAGAAACATGACGAATGCCTGTTTTCTTCAAGTGCACCATAGACAGGGAAGCTGACTTTAATCAGAGAATGAATCAATGTAACCATGATAGGTCAGTGGAAGGGGGGTGAAAGTTGAGCAAGTACTGGAGAAGACTTCCCAAAGAAATAATCATTAAACTGACGCTGGAGAAAAAGTAAGAGGAAGTAGAAGGAAGAGCATTCCAAGTAGTGGGAACATCATGTACAAAGCCACTGTGGCAGGAGGAAACATGACCAAGATGTCACAGCTAGGGTTAGAGGGCCTACGATGACAGGACAAGCATTAAGTCTAAGAGCAATAACCCCGAGAAGCTAAGTGCAGAATTGAAAAAGAGAAGAAGGTCATTCAACTAAGGAGTTATATCAACTGAATGAAAAAGATCCAAAAGGTCTTCCCAGTGGGAACCCGATCAACACCTCTCAGCTCCGTTGCACTAGTGCCTGCTCTCTGCCCGCCTCTCAGAGGTCACCCTTGGTCAGTTTTGAATTATTCTTGAACCAAGGCAACTAAAAGCAGGTACAATCATATGGCTGTATTTGTGAAGACCAAGATCTATTCTCCGCTTTATCTTCTTAGATAATACGCCTGACATTGCTATGCTTTAAACCTTGCTTGCAGAACAGTTTGGTTTTGCATAGACAGCACTTCAAGACTGGACTCTGTCCACCTCTGTGTCTCATTTCTCCCTGCACCATGACACTTCAACTGCTGACTGCTCTTGGCTTCACTAAGATTTTCATGGAAAGTGGCACCTACCATGTCTCAAGCCTCTGGCCCCTCCTCTCCTTCAATATTTAGCTCAGACTCCTCCCCAAGGAAGGCTTCCCTAACCTCTCACTGTCCTATCCCAAACCAGTTATCTGACCCTCTCCTGTGTTCCAATATTATCTTTACATATTCTTTTTGAATCTCCCATGCTGTTAAAATGATTCAGTTATATATCAAAAGCCACTCCTCACTAGACTAGACAGTTTCACAAAGTCAAACACATCTGTTTTGCCTCTGTATCTCTAGAGACCAGCCTAAGTTCTGACAAAACATAATCATGATTACAGGATACATCTGAGCAGGCAGTGGAGTCAGCCTGCTTTCCAGACCCATTAATTCAACCATCCAGGAACCTAGACCAGCATTGTCAAAAGGAAATATGAGAATGCAAGCCACATTTTAAATTTTCTAGTAACCACATCAGAAAAGTAAAAATCAACAGGTGAAATTCACATTACTAATTAGTAATATATACTAATCAGCCTAATATATCCAAAATATTATCATTTTAATGTATAATCAACCTAAAAATTATCAACATTTTATATTCTCTTTTTTCATATTTAGTGCCAGAAGTCTGGTGTGTATTTTACACTTACAGCAAGTCCCAGTTTGGACTCATTACCTTTGAAGTCTCAGTAGCAGCCACATGGGGCTAGTGGCTGCCACATTAGCGGTGCAGACCTGGATAGTTAGTATCCCTGTAAAGTTGGCAACATCAACAACCAAAAGGAAACAAACCAACCAGCCTGAGAACAAGTTGAACAGAATTGATATGGGACTCATTGAAAAGACCTTGATGGAACCAATTGACTGAATTTAGAGGCTTGGATTATCTGGTTTGGCTTTCTGTGCTTTTAGAATAAAACATTTCCACACGTTTCTGCATCATATCTGAGATAGTTTTAAGTGTTCAGCTATCACTTGCAAAAACTGCCAGTATTTCCTCTATTCTTTATGGATCACTCTTCTTGGTTCTAAAACTACAAATGCATATGAGATAGTTGGATGTAGTCAAAGAGCTTTGTAAAGTGGTTTTAAAAATTCATATTTCAGGGGGAAATGCCAACAAGTGCAATATTTTGCCAAGTAACATTTCTCTCTTTGCCCCAGAATCAGCTTTAGTGCTTTTGTCCCTTGATCAATTTATTCCTGTCACTGAGTGAGAGCCCGCAAAGTATCATGCCTCTCCTCCCTCACCACAGAAACATATGGAAACCCAGAAGTAGACTGTATGGATAGAAAGACCGTAATTTTCTTTACTGTGCCTGTTCACCCTTGGGACCCTGTTCAAGGACTGACATGGGCTGGAGAAATGTAATCTTATTTCATTCATTCTTTTATTCATTTGTTCCCTGAATAACTTACTTAACACTTACTATGTGCATCCATTGTGCTGGACTCTGGAACCATACAGTCATTACGTTCAAGGAACATGCAGCCCCTTGGGTTAGTCAGATCAGCAAGTCTGTGATATGCCTGGTGAAGGTGCAAGAGCTTGTAGATCAATGATGGATGGATGGAAAGCTTTTAAATGGATGTTTGGAATCTGATCCAGGGGCTCCGGGAAGGTCTTCCCATGGAAAGGCCATTAAGCTAGGAACCGCAGGGGGACTAGGAGTTGGATGGTTGAATAGAAAGAGGCAGATCAGCCAGGCAAAGGAAAGATCAAATAGAAAATGGCAGTCTTGGCTCTCTGCAGCTTGACTTTCAAGGGACTGGAAGAATCCATTGGGAACAAAGAATAGAAATTAAGGTCTGAAATGGCCGTGAATGATGCTAGAGAAGTAGGCCAGGAGTCAGCTCACAAAGAGCTAAAATTGTTACAGTTACAGGTGCCTGTGAGGTGGTTGGTTCAATTGGTTAAAATGACTAGAACCGGGGCACCTGGGTGGCTTAGTGGGTTAAAGCCTCTGCCTTCAGCTCAGATCATGATCCCAGGGTCCTGGGATCGAGCCCCACATCGGGCTCCCTGCTCAACGGGGAGCCTGCTTCCTCCTTGCTCTCTGCCTGCCTCTCTGCCTACTTGTGATCTCTGTCTGTCAAATAAATAAAATCTTTTAAAAAAAATGACTAGAACCAGGGAAGGAGTGGAAGAACATGTACCTGGAGATGGAAGTGGGTAGATGAAATGGAAACAACAGGGCAAGATGGGGGACAGTAAGTAGACAAAGGGTAAATAAAGAACAAAGACTCGGGAAAAAATTAGAAGACATCATTAATCACAGTGAGATATCAAGACTGGATTTGAATCAATTACTAAGATGCAGTAATCTGGGAAGGCAAAGTCATTCACTGAAAAACTTGGTATAATTATTTTTTTTAATTCTTCCAGCAGTATATTTTGTAGTGAAGAAACTGAAGCTTAGAGTGGTTTGGGTTTTTGTTTAATTTGTTTTTTGTTTTCAGAAATAGGTATATATGTATATATATCTATAAGTATACATCTAGATGGATATATATATATTTGCTTTTTTTAGGGAGAAAGAGAGAGCCCAAGCTGGTGTGGGAAGGGCAGAGGGTGAGGGAGAGAGAGAATCTTAAGCAGACTCCACACCTGGTGCGGAGCCAACTCGGGGCTCAGTCTCACGACTCTGACTGAGATCATGACCTGAGCTGAAATGAAGAGTCAGACACTTAACTGACTGAGACACCCAGGTGCCCCCAGAGTGGTTTTGTAACCTGCCCAAGGTTATAGATTAGTAAGTGGTGTATATGGGATAAAAACTCAGATCTATCAAACCTCAGTGCCTCTACTCTTTCCACGAGGCTCATCAAAATAGGCAATCTTAGCTGATGTTTCAAGAATAACATTTAATGTTAAAATGATCTTCATTCTCTAACATTAAAAGTTACATCAGAAAAGTTGTTTGACTCCATCTGTTTGGCCTGAAAGTTAAAACTGAGGATTTTGCTACTTCTGTTACCTGCTACATGCGTAGCCATAAGATAATATATGAGCCAGCGAGAAAGAATGGTGGCACATATTAATCCGCATTAATCAGAGTTTCTAAATCAGAGTTCCCGTTTTTAAAAATTATAATGTGTTTTAAAATATGTTAAGGAAGATTGGCCAAATTAAATTGCACTGTCCCAGTGACATTTTGTGAGATGTGTATTATAATTTTCAGATCTGTCTTAAAATGAGACCACAACCACATCCATTAAAAACAGCACCACACTAATTTTTATACAAAGAAGAGTGCTTTTAAGGAAAAAAAAATATATATATATGCTTAAATAAAGGAGTTACTTTAATTCTTTACCATCAAGTGCAAGTTAGCCATTTTTTTTCCTGAAGTTGTTCAATGATTTTTTCTGACTACGTTTTTGAGGTGGTGAGGCCCAGAAACCATGCAGGAATTTTCCCATTATGCAGAGCTCAAGTGGCAGCCCAAATTCGCTGCTCTCTACAGCTTAGTACCGAGATCACAGCCTCTAGTAAAATCAGTTTTATCCAGAAAAACTTTGGAAACAAGGTGGACAGTGTATGAAGTTTCAAGATAATTGTCTATAAATCTCCTAGGTTCCCCTCCTGGAACCTGCTGTGATTACCAGTGGCCTTGCCAAGTGGCTGGTATGGGACCACCTGGGAATCTGGCTTTCACTGCGGCTGCTGCTTCTCCTGAGCACATATTGTCTTACACTGGTAGGGGCTGCTCCTCGGCCCCGGTAACTTTCCCCAACTAAATGCAGCTCTCCTGTGGGAATCATGTTCTCAGTTTTCTGCGCCCTTTATCTCACGTAAATTACCCTTGGCTTCAAGAATGCAGCTTTTCATCTTGTTTTCCTCCATTAGAGATACAAGATTATACAAATGCTAAGATTACTGCTCCCGCAAAATGTCCTCACAGGTGGGCCCTAAAACCTTTCGTTTTCACAGGAATGCCTCCAATTTTTAAAGCATGACTCTCCTTAAGGAAAAAAAAAATCTCAGCCTGAATTCAGGACACAAAAGTGTTGAGTCTCACCAGGTCCCTATGTGGAAGAAAGGACAGAGTGCTTTGCCATGGTGATTGCTATCTTATAGATGGGGAAGTGCCAAAAGGCACAATCCGGAGATTCCTCGGGCATCGCAAAGCAAAACTGAGAATTCTAATGTGGAATAGAAACAGACAGTTTTCTCTTTTCTTCAACGTTTTCAAAAGGCTTTGATGACTTTTTAGTTAACAGCTTTATTGAAATATAATTCACATTCCATTCCATTCACCCATGTAAAATACATAATTCGGTGGTTTTTAGTATATTCACAAAGTTGTGTGTCCATCATCACAATCTATTCTAGAATATTTTCATTACCCTTAAAAGAAACTGTGTCTATCCTTCAGCTGTCAAGGATAGACACAGTTCCTGCCAGGTCGAGGAACCACTAGTTGACATTCTATATCTATACATTTGCCTATTCTGGGCATTTCAGATGAATGGATTCATACAACATGTAGACTTTTGTGACTGGCTTCTTTCAAACAGCATAGTAACTTTTTTTTTAATGATACTTTTAAATTTTTTATTTTTTAATAAACATATAATATATTTTTATCCCCAGGTCTGTGAATCGCCAGGTTTACACACTTCACAGCACTCACCTTAGCACACACCCTCCCCAATGTCCATAACCCCACCCTCCTTCTCCCAAGCCCCCTCCCTCCAGCAACCCTCAGTTTGTTTTGGGAGATTAAGAGTCATTTATGGTTTGTCTCCCTCCCAATCCCATCTTTCAAACAGCATAGTAACTTTAAGACTCATCCACGCTGTAGCATGTAGAATGTTGTAGCATTCTTTTCATGGCCAAATAATATTCCACGGCATGGATATACTACACTTTATTTATGCATTCATTAGCTAAAGGATATTTGGGTTGTTTCCACCTTAGGGTTGTTGACACGAATGCTGTGATGAGGGTTTATGTACAGGTTTCTGTGTGGACGTAGGTTTTCATTTCTCCTGGGTACATACCTAGAAGTGGAATTGCTGGGTCATGTAGTAACTCTGTGTTTAACTTTTTGAGGAACTGTCAGATTGTTTTTCGAGGCTAGACCATTTTACATTTCCGTCGGCCATGTATGAGGGCTCCAGTTTCTCTTCCTCTTCACCAGTCTTTGCTCTATCTATCTTTATGGTTCTAGCCGTCCTCAGGGATATGAAGCAGTATCTCCCTATGGTTTTGATTTGCATCCCCCGATGGCTGGCGACATTGAGCAGCTTCCTAGATGCTTAATAGCCATCTGTATTGATGCCTCCTTTTAAACCTATTTCCCTCTTGTGTTTTAAAAGTAACACCTCTTAGGGACACCTGGGTGGCTCATTTGTTAAGTGTCTGCCTTCATTCAGCTCAGGGACTGAGTCCTGCATCCAGCTCCCTGCTCTGCAGGAAGCCTGCTTCCTGCTTCTCCCTCTCCCACTGCCCCTGCTTGTGTTCCCTCTCTCACTGTCTCTCTCTGTGTCAAATAAATAAATAAAATCTTAATAAATAAATAAATATTAGTTTTAAAAAAAAAAAAGAATATAGCAACCAGGGGTGCATGGGTGGCTCAGTCATCAAGCCTCTGCTTTCACCTCTGGTCATGATCCCAGGGTCCTAGAATCAAGCCCCACATCAGGATCCCTGCTCCTCGTGGAAACTGCCTCTCCCTCTCCCACTGCCCCTGCTTGTGTTCTCTCTCTCGCTCTCTCTCTCTGTCAAATAAGTAAATAAAATCTTTAAAAAAAAAAAAAAAAAGTAACACCACTTGAATGCCAGGTAATGGCCAGAGACTTTCAAATAAAGGATTGGCTCTTTGGACTGTACTTTTTTCTACTCACATCTATAAAACTGTATTTCCATTCTCCGGGAGAAACGTGTCCTGTAGCAAGCAGGCCCTTTACTGCTATCTGAGGACATATATTATTTTCTTTAGATTTTCTTTTTGATTTATTTATGAGAGAGAGACCATGTGTGCACAGGGGGAGGAGAAGAAGGAGAGGGACAGGCAAACTCTGTGCTCAGGACCGGGAGATCATGATCTGAGCCAACATCAAGAGTCGAATGCTTAACTGACTGAGCCACCCAGCACCCCTTAGAACATATTTTTAAAAAGAAGACATCATTCCTACTCCTAAAATGGTAAGGAAATTAAAAGGCAAAATCCATTTCTTTGCCCTTTTCTTAATTCATCTGTAAACAGTTTCTAAAGCAAAAGAGAATCTTCCCAGACATTTCTCGAATGCATCATGCACCTTCTTGAAGGATGAACCAATATGACTCCTCAAGGACAGGCTTCCTATGTACCTGGAAAATGATCAAGTTCGCACTAACAAGATAATTAATTCACTTTTGCCCAAATCCAAAGCCAAATAGCTTAAATAATTGATGGAAAAGTATTTAAAATTACAGTTTGGTTATTGCAAAAAACAGGACACTTCTCTTACATGGTTTATTAAATTTGAATGTTGATCTCTATAATCAGTGAACTGGCAAGGCTACACAGTTTTTAAGCATCAGAAACCTAAACTCTCATTTCCCATATGGGGAACTACAGACACTGACGGACTCATCTCAGATCCTTACACAATAGTGGCAGGAGTGGAACCAGGACCTACCTTTTGGGTTCCCCAGCTCAGTATATTTTTCATAACAGCAGACCCTCACTAAGGTCTCTGCTGGTTCTAAGTTCATTCACTGCCTGGAGTGACTTTAAATTTATGTTAGAAAAAAATGTTGGGGCACCTGGGTGGCTCAGTGGTTTAAAGCCTCTGCCTTCGGCTCAGGTCATGGTCCCAGGGTCCTGGGATCAAGCCCCGCATCGGACTCTCTGCTCAGCAGGGAGCCTGCTTCCCCCCTCTCTCTGCCTGCCTCTCTGCCTACTTGTGATCTCTGTCTGTCAAAGAAAGAAAGAAAGAAAGAAAGAAAGAAATATTAAGGTTCTGGCTTCATGGAGATGAACCACGTATGAATCGAGTATCCTAAAAGGGAAAAGCCGTTCCCTATGTAACTCTGATGGGGGAGATTGAGTGGACTGAATATATTCATTTATACAGATCTGCCCCTAAACCCGTGGTTTTCAGATTTCAGGCCTCAACCCAGATGGGGCGGCTGGGGTGGGGGAGGTCACAAAATCAGAGACACAGAGAGAGAGAGGGGAAAAAGTGTGTGTGTGTGTGTGTGTGTGTGTGTCTATGATGTACTGGGTTATATGGCATGAAAGTTTCCTTAAGCAGAGGCAGGGAAGGATGTAGTCACACACATATGAGGTTATTTTCAAGGTGCCAGAAGGCCCACGTACCACCAAGATCTCTCTGCCCCACTGTGGGAAATTGATCTCATCCCTCCCCCGCCCCGTCCCAGTCTGCAATTTAGATTAAGCTATTATTGAAATAACAACAAACACTTATGAAGCATTTGGTATGTGTGAGCGCTTCATACATATTAACCCCGTAATCCTATATTCAGCTACAAAGGTATCTACAGAGTTGCTCACAGCCCCATCACTAGTTAGTGGCCGAGGTGGGGTTGGACCCCAGGCAGACTCGTTCCAAAGTCTGCCTTCTTAACTACTGGGCTTGCAGGACCACACTGCTGCCCAGACTATAGCCTGCGGAGCACTCCCTGTGTGACTGCTGACGGGAGGTAGCTGACTCCATTCCTGATTCCAGGATTTGGATGCTGCGTCTCCCTTCTGATCATAGTTTATGGGACACTGGCAGTTCTATGGATTTGGGTTGGGGAGTGGAAATTTGGTTGAGGGATGGGACCCTTGAGAATTCCAGAGCTACATGTGCACAGAAAGAAAACCGCTTTAAACCTAGCTTTATGTTTATTTGGGTGGCTTTGTGGGTAGGCTGATGGAGATGAAGGTCCCTCTACTATTGGCATCCAGAGTCTGGGATAGGGAGTGACCATGCCAAACAGTTTCAGGAGTGAGGGGCCAGAAGTGGAGGGCATGACGGGGAAGGGTCCCTGGTGGCCCAGGGCAACCTGCACGCATGCAAGAGACTCAAGAGGAAGAATGAGAGCCAGAAAGAAGTGTTGTCCTCTTCAGAACCACACCTAGAGGCAAATCCCATGGGAGTGGAGAGCCAGACAATTGTAACCTGCTGTAGACTAGTCTGGTGAGTGGGAAATAATTTATCACATGGAAAGAGGGTGACAGAGGCTAGGATCCATGTTTGACTTTTTTTTTTTTTTTTTTTTTTTTTGGAGCACCTGGATATCTCAGTCAATTAAGCATCTGCCTTTGGCTCAGGTCATGATCCCAGGGTTCTGGGATCAAGTTCCACATCAGCTCCCTGGTCAGTGGAGAGTCTGCTTCTCCCTCTCCCTCAACCTTTCCCGCCTGCTCATGCTCACTTGCCCTCTTTTAAGTAATCTCTACACCCACTGTGGGGCTTGCACTCACAAACCCAAGATCAAGAGTCACATGCTCTACCAGCCCAGCCAGCCAGGCACCCCTAGAACCTGTGTTCGACTTTTAAGAAGAAACCACTACAATGCTGAAAATTTAAGGACAAAAACAAAAATCTGCCTGTGCGAAATATCTGAGAGGATATTGTGCACACCGAGCCAATGGACATTCTGCTTTCTTGCACAGGTGTAATTCTGCTGGGCCAGAGAGGGTTGTCCCCAGAGCCACAGGGCCAACACCCACAGGCTCACATTGTACAGAGTTGAACTCAGAGATACAGTCAAGCACATTGAATTCCTTCTAGGCTCCTCTGTCCTCTGGCATCCGTGCCAGTACTCCCTTGCTGGATGGGCGAGAAGGGTGAGGTTGCTCAGGATATCATTGCCCTGCTACCTCCTCATGAAAGGAACATGCCAAAAAGCTCAGGAGAACTCCAGACAGGTTTTATTTTCCTGACTTCATACCAGCTGTTATCTCTAAGCCCTGGTTCATGCCATTCTTCTCTCCAGAAATGCCTTCACTGCTTCAATCCAGCAGGGTCTATTATTGCCTTTAAAACTTGGTTTGAAATTTCTTCCTTCTCTGAGAAGTCTTCTGTGATTATGAAGCCCTTCATGCATTATCATATTCTCAGTTCGTTCAGCACTTGGATAAAATTTTTATCATTATTTAAAGACACATTTATTGGGAGGTAGGGAGAGGGTAGGTTATGGACATTGGGGAGGGTATGTGATATGGTGAATGCTGTGAAGTGTGTAAACCTGGTGATTTACAGACCTGTACCCCTGGAGCTAATAATACATTATATGTTAATAAAAAAATAAAAAATTACCAAAAAAATAAAGACACATTTACTCAACAGAAAACCATACTGAATGCCTTAGAAATTCTGCAATTTTTAAGAACATTGCAAATGTTCTTAAAATTTTGCAATCTTGGGGCACCTGGGTGGCTCAGTGGGTTAAAGCCTCTGCTTTCGGCTCAGGTCATGATCTCGGGGTCCTGGGATCGAGCCCCATATCGGGCTCTCTGCTCAGCAAGGAGCCTGCTTCCTCCTCTATCTCTGCCTGCCTCTCTGACTACTTGTGATCTCTCTGTCTCTGTCAAGTAAATAAATAAAATCTTTAAAAAAAAATTTTTTTTTTTAATTTGCAATCTTTAAGAACATTCTAGAGAATTTTTATGAAACTAGCCTCTACCTAACCAAGAGATTATGATATGGGAAACAAAGGCAAAAGAAAAAATTAAATTTCTACTACCTGTAATCCACTGACAAGTCCTTGAAATAGGCGGAGTGACATTCCTCTAGAAACTGAGGCCTCCGTGTTAATACTTCACTTGGACAAAAGGCTATCTTACCCCCGTCTCCAGGATCCTGTAAGTCTACTTTAACATATAAAAATTCCTTTAGAAACTTCCTGTATCTCTACCCCTCACCCTCCAAGCATATGGCCCACCGATATACATCTGAAGGGTCTCATCACAGAGTTTTTACTAAACAGTAGTAAATGACCTTTTCCCAACAACAACTAACCCCTCAAAGTCCTGGAAACCTTGCTTCCAAAATTCCTTAGAGACCTGTGCTATCCCTAACCCCCTCCCAACCTTAGAGTATATAAGGGACCATTCCTCATGACCCCAGTACAGCTCGCTCTTTCTTTCTTTCTTTTTAAATTTTTATTATTTATTTGACACAGAGAGAGAGATCACAAGTAGACAGAGAGGCAGGCAGGCAGAGAGAGGGGAAAGCAGGCTCCCCTCTGAGCTGAGAGCCCGATGTGGGACTCGACCCCAGGACCCTGAGACCATGACCTGAGCCAAAGGCAGAGGCTTAACCCACTGAGCCACCCAGGCACCCCTGTGTCTTATTTTTTAATGACACCAGAGTACCTTACAAAATGCTGAGCATACAGTAGCCACTCACATATAAGTATGTTAGTAAGCAAATTGCCTAGTTTAGAAAAATCTACACATTAAACCCACCTAAAAAAGCTAGAAGGACACAAGAGTTTCCTTTTTAATGTACATTTTTTTGTTGTTGTTCTCAAAATAGTACAGTCCATAATGAGGAGGGTGACTTCTCTTCCTTTTCAGCTTAAGTGCTTGTCTTATCTGAGTAGACGCCATTTATAAATGTTGAGCTCCTACACATTTGCTAATGTCCCCAGTGGAAACAAATCAAAATGATCAAATTCACAAATTGTGATTTTTCTGTACACTTCTAACCTCAAACCCATTATGTCACTTGTCATCATGCAATTTGGGTAAAAATGAGCACTTGATCATAGCCATGCAATTTGAAGCCATGAAGTGCTTACTAACTCTTCTTACTTGTAACCTTTTCAGAGGTAGTTTACAACACCTCTCCCCAGAAACAGGTCCTGAGAGAGTAAAAAAAAAAAAGCTCAGGAGAGGACACTGAGAGTTCAAAATCCAATGCATGAGATTAGAGCGGAAGGTGTCCTTGTGTAGCAGAATGTGGGAGGGGGCTGTGTGGGTGGGTATTGACCCTTCCTGCGTGAGGACCAGACCACGTGCTCCCTGCCCAAAGGAAAATCTCAATTTGCCTGCCCTGGAAGACAAAGCAAATCAAAGACTATTTCACCAAAGTTCCTTAGTCTTATTAAAATAAATGCTGTCCTTAAATCTTACTGTTAATTAAGGTCATTTCCTAATGTTCCATGAGTGCTCTGTGAAATAAAGATGGTTTAGGTCTCTTGTGGCCAAGACTGTCTTCAGTAGTCAGAATTGCAAGTTAAAACATTTGGTTGGGTTTTTACTTCATTGAGAAACACGACAAGTTTGAAACTCAAAGAAATTTGTGAAATGACCATTTTTAATTTCTTCAAGTCTGGAGACAAGCCAAATTTAATTTTTTTAGAAGATTATATGTATTTATTTATTTGAGAGAGAGCGCGCACGCACATGTGCCTGCCCAAGCGGGGCGAGGAAAGGGGGCAGAGGCAGAGGGAGAAGCAGGCTCCCCGCTGAGCAGGGAGCCCAATGCGGGACTCGATCCCAGGACTTGGAGATCATGACCTGAGCTGAAGGCAGATGCTTAACTGACTGAGCCACCCAAGGCGCCCCTGTTAATTTCTTTTTAATTTAACTGGCTAAACAAATGATTAGCTTTCAGGCATAAATACGGATGTAAAGAGGAATAAAAATCATGAGCTTGCCGGTGCTTTTGCCAGCTGTGAACATTAGTTAAAATCGGCCTTAACCTATATAGTCAATCCCTTTCTTAATATTTTTATATGAAGGGACGCCTGGGTGGCTCAGTTGGTTAAGCAGCTGCCTTCGGCTCAGGTCATGATCCCAGCGTCCTGGGATAGAGTCCCACATCGGGCTCCTTGCTCAGCAGGGAGCCTGCTTCTCTCTCTGCTTCTGCCTGCCACTCTGTCTGCCTGTGCTCGCTCTCTCCCCCCCTCTGATAAATAAATAAAATCTTTAAAAATATATATATTTTTATATGAAGCCTAAGACCTATAAAAAATTGTAATTGCTGAGTCCTGATTTAGGACCGAGGATGTGATCTATTCTGGAGAATGTTCCATGTGCACTAGAGAAGAATGTGTATTCTGTTGCTTTGGGATGAAATATTCTGAATATATCTGTGATGTCCATCTGGTCCAGTGTGTCATTTAAGGCCTTTATTTCCTTGCTGATCTTTTGCTTGGATGACCTGTCCATTTCAGTGAGGGGAGTGTTAAAGTCCCCTACTATTATTGTGTTGTTGTTGATGTGTTTCTTTGATTTTGTTATTAATTGGTTTATATAGTTGGCTGCTCCCACATTGGGGGCATAGATATTTAAAATTGTTAAATCTTCTTGTTGGACAGACCCTTTGAGTATGATATAGTGTCCTTCCTCATCTCTTATTATAGTCTTTGGCTTAAAATCTAATTGATCTGATATAAGGATTGCCACTCCTGCTTTCTTCTGATGTCCATTAGCATGGTAAATTCTTTTCCACCCCCTCACTTTAAATCTGAAGGTGTCTTCGGGCTTAAAATGTGTTTCTTGGAGGCAACGTATAGATGGGTTTTGTTTTTTTATCCATTCTGATACCCTGTGTCTTTTGACAGGGGCATTTAGCCCATTCACATTCAGGGTAACTATTGAGAGATATGAATTTAGTGCCATTGTATTGCCTGTAAGGTGACTGTTACTGTATATGGTCTCTGTTCCTTTCTGATCTACCACTTGTAGGCTCTCTCTTTGCTTAGAGGACCCCTTTCAGTATTTCCTGTAGAGCTGGTTTGGTATTTGCAAATTCTTTCAGTTGTTGTTTGTCCTGGAAGCTTTTAATCTCTCCTTCTATTTTCAATGATAGCCTAGCTGGATATAGTATTCTTGGCTGCATGTTTTTCTCGTTTAGTGCTCTGAAAATATCATGCCAGCTCTTTTTGGCCTGCCAGGTCTCTGTGGATAAGTCAGCTGCCAATCTAATATTTTTACCATTGTATGTTACAGACTTCTTTTCCCGGGCTGCTTTCAGGATTTTCTCTTTGTCATTGAGACTTGTAAATTTTACTATTAGGTGACGGGGTGTGGGCCTATTCTTATTGATTTTGAGGGGCATTCTCTGAACCTCCTGAATTTTGATGCTCGTTCCCTTTGCCATATTGGGGAAATTCTCCCCAATAATTCTCTCCAGTATACCTTCTGCTCCCCTCTCACTTTCTTCTTCTTCTGGAATCCCAATTATTCTAATGTTGTTTCGTCTTATGGTGTCACTTATCTCTCGAATTCTCCCCTCGTGGTCCAGTAGCTGTTTGTCCCTCTTTTGCTCAGCTTCTTTATTCTCTGTCATTTGGTCTTCTATATCACTAATTCTTTCTTCTGCCTCATTTATCCTAGCAGTGAGAGCCTCCATTTTTGATTGCACCTCATTAATAGCTTTTTTGATTTCACCTTGGTTAGATTTTAGTTCTTTTATTTCTCCAGAAAGGCCTTTTATATCTCTCGAGAGGGTTTCTCTCATATCTTCCATGCCTTTTTCGAGCCCGGCTAGAACCTTGAGAATTGTCATTCTGAACTCTAGATCTGACATATTACCGATGTCTGTATTGATTAGGTCCCTAGCCTTCGGTACTGCCTCTTGTTCTTTTTTTTGTGTTGAATTTTTCCGTCTTGTCATTTTGTCCAGATAAGAGTAAATGAAGGGGCAAGTAAAATACTAAAAGGGTGGCAACAACCCCAGGAAAATATGCTTTAACCAAATTAGAAGAGATCCAAAATCGTGAGTGGGGAGAAAGGGGATAAAAAGAGGTTCAAAAAGGAAGAAAGAAAAAAGAAAAAAAAAAAAGAAAGAAAAGAATATTTTTAAAGAAAGAAAACACCTAAGAAAAATGTAAAAAAAAATATATATATATATTAGATAAACTAGTAAAAAATCGTTAAAAAAGAAAAAGATAACAGTTAAAAAAAAATTTTACCCGAAGGCGAGAAAAAAAAAAAATGAAAAAGAAAAAATTAAATTAACTGCAAGACTAAAAAAAAATCACAGGAAAAAAGCCATGAGTTCCGTGCTTGGCTTTCTCCTCCTCTGGAATTCTGCTGCTCTCCTTGGTATTGAAACCGCACTCCTTGGTAGGTGAACTTGGTCTCGGCTGGATTTCTTGTTGATCTTCTGGGGGAGGGGCCTGTTTTAGTGATTCTCAAGTGTCTTTGCCCCAGGCGGAATTACACCGCCCTTACCCGGGGCCGGGGTGAGTAATCAGCTCGGGTTTGCTTTCAGGAGCTTTTGTTCCCTGAGCGCTTTCCGTAGAGTTCCAGAGGACGGGAATACAAATGGCGGCCTCCTGGTCTCCGGCCCGGAGGAGCCGAGAGCCCAGGGCCCCACTCCTCAGTGCGCCCTCAGAGAACAGCGCCCAGTTACTCCCGTCTGCCTGACCTCCGGCCGCGCTCCGAGCTCACCGAGCCTGCGACCGGTTCAAGGTAACACGGAGCTGCGAGCTTACTGTCGGCTCTGTCTCTGTAGCCGGCTTTCCCGTTCCAATACCCGCAAGCTCTGCGACACTCAGACACCCCCGATCCTTCTGTGACCCTGCGGGACCTGAGGCCACGCTGACCCCGCGTGGGCTTCGCCCCGGTTTAGCCTCTGGAGCGATGTCCCTCAGCGGAACAGACTTTTAAAAGTCCTGATTTTGTGCGCGGTTGCTCCGCCGCTTGCCGGGAGCCGGCCCCTCCCCCCGGGGTCTATCTTCCCGTCGCTTTGGATTCACTTCTCCGCCGGTCCTACCTTTCAGAAAGTGGTTGTTTTTCTGTTTCCAGAATTGCTGTTCTTCTTCTCTTCGATCTGCCGATGGATTTTCAGGTGTTTGCAATCTTTAGATAAGCTATCTAGCTGATCTCCGGCTAGCTGAAGCAGTCTCAGCTTGCTACTTCTCCGCCATCCTATGAAAATTTCCCAAATATTTACACTAAGGACATTTTTGTAATTTTTAAGACTGTGTTTTTATTGAAAATTCTTTCTTTTCTAATTCTCAGTCACTGGATTTAACACAAAAGTTTCCACGATTTTTTCATCTATGAAAAGAGGATTTAATAGTAGTTGTTACCAGCAAATGAGAGCTGTTGTTTTTACTATTCTTATAATTAATTAAATCACCTTCCCCACTTACTTTCTCTCCAGTTGATGAGATTATATTAAATTTCTGTAGAGTCACATTTTTACCTTTCAAACCCAAAAGCTATCTAGAGAGAAACACAAATGAGCCCTTATTAGGTGCTCCTGGGTTCAAATAGTTTTATACGCAACTGTGGTGTCTTCACAGTAACTAACCCAAGGTAAGTACAGAAGCTTGTTTTACCTTAAAGAAAAGCAAGTGTCAGAGAGGTTAGGGCTCCCACCCAGAGCCAGAAAAATACTTGAATGAAGAAGACTGTGATGTAAATCCAGATTTGTTTGATTCTAAATCCCATGCTTTTTGCACGATTCCAAGTAGTTTTCTTTCTAATTACAAAAGAGTATAAGAAGTACAGTTTGAGTCTCCCAAAAAACCATGCAATAACTCAAATTAAGCCAACTCATTGTTGCCTAGTAGGGAAGATCTGATTTAATTAACAAATTCTAATGGTTTGTAAGCAGAATGTCATTTGTTTCTATGTAAACAGCACTCCTACAGGGCTTGTCAGTGCTGAAAACAATTTGTCCTTTAAGTATTTCAAGCATTCCCTCTACAATCTGGTTTGCACTATTAATTTTACACTATTAAGAATGTGTTTTACCAAGCAAAAATAAGCCAACCTGGCTTGGTCCTGTCAAAATGATAATAAATGCTGAATTAGTGGAGTTTTATTAGGTGTTTGTAGATTTTAATGGATTTCAGAAGTCATACCATATTAAAATCCAAAAATTCAGATTAGTTAATGCATTTTTAAAAAAATAGAAAGAAAAAGCCAGGGTTTTGTTTCGTCTTCCCTATCAGTGTCCCCTCTTTTTAGCTGTCATGCCACTGAGGTCACTCACCGTGTTGGCATCCGTGGTCACCATCCTAAGGGTTGGCATCTGTATGCAGAGAATATTCCTTTCACTGGAGGAGAAATGGTCCCCTACATGGGCCTCCAGCCTTTGACACAGTGTGGAGCCCACGTGACAGCCTGCCAATTTGTGAAAGTGTGACAATACTCGTGATAACCTTCTGCACACTCAGTCCAGGTGGCGGAGTGAGGGAAAATCACTGCCTTCTAAACCCAGCTGGAGCCTGTCTCCTCATTGCCTCAGTTGACCCTAATCCTGGTTCACATCAGTTGCAGCTTCTGTGCAGAATGCTGGGTGATGGAGAAGATTATGGAATCAAGGCTTAAATAATACAGAAGTTATTAAATGAGTAATAACTTTCATCAGGTTGAAGAGTTCAGTGGTATACCCACTGTCCACCCCTAGGACCAATGTCAGCCTTCACGCTCCTTATCAAAACAAAACAAAACAAATAAACAAACAAACAAAAAACAGAAAACCACATACTAAGTAGATCTATGGAAATATGAAACTGTTTTGTTGGAAAGTTCATCTTTTATATCCTTAAAGTAGGTTTATGTATTCTAAAGATGTATCTTCTCTTTATCTCTCCTGGTTCCTAAGAATAGACACAAAAACCAAAGCAAAACCCCCTCCGTGAGTTCCTTTAGTAGACACTTCTGCCTGCTCTAGAGGAGGTATAAATAATTTATTGAGTCTCTCTCAAGGTCAACCAGAGGGTATAATGTGTCCAGTGTGGATGTGTCAGAGGAGTGTGAGCTCTGAGCTAATGATCGAGGATCAAGAAAGGGAGGGTTTCTGTTGCTTTCAGCGAGTACAGATGGGTCCCGACATAAAATTTACCAAGACAAATATGGAAAACAACGGGAAGACACAAGATAAATGTAACAGGGTTCTATATATAGCATGTTATGCGGAGCTGCTCTGAGCACTAGTACTCTTCTTTCATTGCCCAGCTTGATTAACCTGATGTTTCTTGAAGAGCACTTGTAAAGGAATAGGAATTGCTGGTGGCCGGCCTCTATTGGAGCCCTGCTTAATTAAGTCTCTCAGAAAGGATTCTGTTTGGTTTAACAAAATGGTTGTGAGAAGGAGTCAGAATCAGCATTGTATGAAATGTGTTTGTCCTGCTGACGCCTCAAATCAAAACCTCCAATACTGAACTCATCTTCTCCCCCTACACCCCACCCGGCCAAGTTCACATCCCACGTGTCTCCCCCTTGTCTCCTCCCCTCCACCCATGGCCATTCTCCCTAGAATTATTGCCGCTGGCCTCGGGCTGGCTTCTAAGGATCAGCCTGGCCCTCTCTTTCCCTTCACTTCACCCCGTTGCTGGCAGTTACAGCCATAAAACTCTCTAAGCTTGTCTCACCTCCACTCAGAAAAGCCTGATTATTCCCATCCTCAGCCCCCACCTCTGCAGCCAACACTTACCCATTGCTTGGACCCTAAGGCTGGGATGCTCTTCCCTCAACCAGGCACCAGGGATCACTCTGCTAACTCTAAGAATGCTCTGCTCCAAGACCTCCGATCCCTAGGCATGTCCCTTCCTTTCTGCTCTGCCTTATTGTTCTCGAGCTTGTTTTAGGGAGACTGGAGGGCTCTCCCCAACTCCAAGGGCATATTTGATTGTATAGATTTTGTGGGAAAATACATGTTGGGTGCCTGTAGCCTAGTGTTTAGCAAGCACTAAACAGTGAAGAATAACAATTTTGATGATTATGATGATGATGATTAAATCACTTAGAATAATTCTTGGCACATAGTAATTGCTTAATAAATGTTAATCTTTCCCCCTCTTCAGGTTGCGTCCATGTAAGAGGCATTCACAGACTCTCAAAATTATGGCAGACTTTCCTTTCTTAAAAACCTCTAAGGACGCCTAGCTGGCTCAGAGTTGGTAGAACATGCAACTCCTGATCTCAGGGTTGTGAGTTCAAGTCCCACGTTGTATATAGAAGTTACTTAAAAATAAAATCTTTGGGATACCTGAGTGGCTCAGTCGGTTGGGTGTCTACCTTTCGCTCATGTCATGATCCTGGGAGCCTGGATTGACTGAGCCCTGAGTCAGGCTCCCTGCTCAGCAGGAGAGTCTGCTTCTCTGCTTCCCTCCCTCCTTCCCCCACTCATGCCCTCTCTCTCTCTCTCTCTCTCTCTCGCTCACTCATTGTCTCTCTCTCAAATAAATAAATAAATCTTTAAAATAAATAAATAAATATAAATAAATAATAAAATCTTTTTTTTTAAAGCTTTTAACTTCGAGAGTTAATGACACACCAAACTCTTCTATGCATTTGTGTGAAATACTTGTTTTCTCACTCCTCAGCTTGCTGCCTCTGACTTATCCTTTCGGTTTTCTCCAAAATGTTACCTCCTCAGTCATGTGATCCCTGAAACCCTTCCCTCCTAGCCTAACTTCACTTTGTTTCTTTTCTTTATGGTGCTCAAGGCTACTTGTAACCATCTGTTCTGCAGAGTCTGTGGGTTACCATCAGCCTCTCCCTTATACTACCAGGTCCATGAAGGTAGAGGACACGATATTTGATTCACCACCATTTATCTTCAGCTCCTGGCACAGGAGCTGTGCCTTTGTGGGCACTTAATAAATGAATAAATAAATTTGCTCAGCAATTATCAATTTCAGTCCGAACCAAATATGCAGAATTTACATCTCCGTTCGGACGGTGAAAATGAGGGCTACAAAGAACTATCAGGAATGAGAAAAGCCAACAAAAAAGCCTGAGTTTACTGAGCGTGACTTAAAAAACAATAACAACAACATTCTCACTGTGAAACTTGTACTTTCTGAAACATACTCCATCACTCTTCCTATGAATGGCTTGCCCAGCCAGTTCCAGTTAATACTCACAGCATTCTACTGAAAAACAGAAACATTATCCAACGCAAACACTGAAGAGCTCCCCGTTCAGCACAGTCTCCTGTATGAAAAGTAGATGGAACAAAGCTTGGAAGATGGGAAACTATCCTTTAAGATAGTCTCAGATTTATTTTTACCTCAGTTTCAATTACCTAATTTAAATGTCTACTGAACACTTCTGCATAGCAAGTGCAATGTAGCCACACACACAGGATCCCCAAATTATCCAGGTTTCTGTGCCAGAAGTACTTGACTTGGTGAGTTAAAAAGCTTAAAAAGGAAGACTCAGAACATTCTTGTCATTACAGTTACTCTGTTTGAACACATTTCACACAGAACAATCCTTTTTTGGAATATACTTTTGTCAAGATAACATTCTTGAACCTGTCAGAATTTACTTGCAGGGATATTCAGAGAACTGGGTGTGCTTCCTACAAGCAACTGTGACTGCTCTACTGACACTTTTGCTTTATGAATTTTAAAAAAAAAAAGGCAAACTTCTCGTCTCATTTATTTTAATGCTTTGAAGCAGTCGGAAAATATTACTTTTTTTTTTTTTTGAAAGGGTAGGACTTCCAGTACAATCAGTTTCAGGCTTTGACATGGAGTCAGGTCACGTGTCCTCTTTGCCAAGAAACCCTGTCAGAGCCCCTGCTGTAACCTCGGCGCCAGTTCTCTGCCCTCACAGTCTCCTCCATATCCCTGCATTGTACACTATCCCCAGAGACGTGCTCCTTGAGGACAGGTACTGTGTCTTTCAGCTCTGAATTCTATGGAATTTCTATCTTCCCAGCTGTGTCCAGCATTCTGCCGGCATAGAGTAAGAGCTTAATAAATAATGAATAAATGAGTGAATGAATGAATGAGTTAGTCATGGCTTGGAGAGATGTTAGTCAATTGCTCTTCTAATTTTAAGCCTCTTTATTGTTCTCTATTGTATCTGTTGTATAGATAGAATGCAGACATCATTCTATCTATACAAGTAACACCTTGTCAACATATCACTAAACACCTTATGGTGAATTGTATGGCTTATGTGAGAAGTCATGTAGCTCCAGATGTGAATATTTACTCAGCTTCTAGAAAACTGTTCTTACATGTGTCCTGGGCAGTAAGTACTTGAGCATGTCTGAAAGCTTCAGGCCACAAATTTTTTTCTTCTTTTTTTTTTTTTTTTTTTTTAAGATTTTATTTATTTGACAGACAGAGATCACAAATAGGCAGAGAGGCAGGCAGAGAGAATGGGCGGGGAGCAGACTCCCTGCTGAGCAGAGAGCCCGATGCGGGGCTCAATCCCAGAACCCTGAGATCATGACCTGAGCCAAAAGCAAATGCTTAACCCATTGAGCCACCCAGGCACCCCAGATTTTCTTCTTGATAATAAACAGTGGCTCTTGTTTAAACTTCAATTAGTCAGATGAGTCTGTAATCTGAAAAGAGACCTTTATAAAAAGTAGTCCACAATAGCACAAGCTACATATTTCGGGAGCCTCATGAGTAAGTTGGGACACATTTTTTGTCCCCGCTTGTTGGGATTTCAGTAAGTCAAACCCATTAAATCCACTCACATTTAAAGTGAGCTATTAGTGTGCAAGAGACATGGTCTGCCTTGAAACATTTCATCCAGTGACAGCGTTCCCATTGCAAAGTCTCTTTTTCTTTTTCATCAAATGTTTTCTAGATCAGAGCAGAAGCGCAATGGCCACTTGCTCTAGGTACATTCTGATGTTTCTTGACTATTATCTTCTTCTGCCCCTTTTACCTCACAAGGATGGCATAAAGATTCACAGGAAAAATTCTGCCTAGTTCTTTGAAATGAATAACATAAGTATGGCAGATATCCATATTATTGGTCAATGAAATAATGGTCTACAAGCCAGTGGAGGTTGGTTTCCATTTTATTCTAGGTTTTTAATATTTTAATTATTTAATAAATAATAAATAAAATTAAAATAATGAATAATGAATAAATAAGTAAATAAATAAATACTTGGTTAATTATTCTAGATTTTTTAAAATTTAGTTATTGCACATTGATGTCTCCCAATTCTAATAAGGACCTTCTTATTAAAAGAGCCTCTGAAGCTTACTGTTTTATAAAGTGAACATTTTAGGGGGTGCCTTAGTGGCTCAGTTGTTAAGCATCTGCCTTGGGCTCAGGTCATGGTCCCAGGGTCCTGGGATCAAGCCCCCCATCTGGCTCCCTGCTCAGTGGGGAGCCTGCTTCTCCCTCTCCCACTCCTCCCTCCACTTGTGTTCCTTCTATCACTGCATCTCTCTCTGTCAAATAAATAAATAAAATCTTTGAACAATAAAAAAATAAAGTGAACATTTTGAAAAGTATTGCCTTAGTTGCTGGAGTTAAGCCTAGACAGGAAGATGTAAAACGCATTATTCTGAATTGATTTGGCGAGAAAAGTAAAAGCACTCAATCTAGAGGACGCTAGTGCGGTGTCAGGGAAAGAGTGTGTTTGGACCAGCAGGGCACACTTGCCTCCATGGAAAGCTCCATCTGGGCACTTGAAGACTGAAATGTGGCTCCTGCCTGTGTCCTAGTATTGCCACTATCCATCACTACAAACCACCTTTCAATGGGACAGTGTCCCTTTCTTCCTCCAAAGTCCTCATTTATGAAAATCAGACGTAGGCAGGTGGCCAGAATTAAGGGCAGGGCCAGGGGTGGTTGTAATACAGGGTAGAAAAGTTGATCACCCAGGAGGGTGACCCACCGATTCTCTCACTGCCAAAGGGAGGGAAAGCCGGTCACTCAGGAAGCAGGCCAGAGTGAGAACTGGGGTTTGCTACAGGTCTCAGTGACCCTCAGGAAGCAGGGAGAAGTGGCTGTGTGCCTCCAGGCCATCGAGGGGGGTTGGGGGGAGAAACAAACACAAGGAAAACTCACAGACTGTCTTTGGAGGTTTGTACAGGAGGTGGGGAGCTAAATAATGGGGCTGCATTTTGAGGTTCATGGACCCAAGGCACTTGGGGTTTGTGGACACCTCCCTTCCTTAAAAACATTTTTTAATTTGAATTTTATGTCTGCATTGGAATAAAGATAAATATAATCAAGGCTGGATTCATTATTATGTATTAGTTGTTATGTTCATTTTTTCTTTTCTGATTTTAAATGAACTTAAAATGAAAACATTTAGTGGGCCCCTAAAAGTATCATCATCCTGGGCACAGTGCAAACGGGTTCCCAGTGCGAAGTAGCCACATCAGGGAGGGCCTGAACATTCTTCCTGCTACAGTCTCATCAAAAGGAAACAGGGTGCCCCAGAATAGAAAACGGTGTAGAGTAATGGCTCGCACATCACTTCTTCTACCTATTACCTCGAGCAAACTAATTTATCTGAATCTTGGCTTCCTTGCCAGTTGTAATTGTGAGCACTTAAATGAGATATTTACAAAATAATTTGCCTACTACTTGTTTCAAAGCATTAAGTTAATGGTAGCCATTAATAGTAGCAGCAAGTGTGTGATATATAGAAAAACACTTAATGTGGAAGTCAAAAAAAGTAGCTTCTCGTTCTGGTTTTTGTTTTGTTTTGTTATGTTTTCATTGTCGTTGTTCTTGCTGTGTGACCTTGAGCTATGCACTTCACCTTTCTGAGTCTTGGTTTCATCATCTATAATAATATCTGCCAACCTTACAAGATCGCTAAAAAACAAATGAGATAATGGATGTAGAAGCATGTTTCTTACTAGCTAAAAGCATCACGTACACGAATTATTAATACCAGCAAAGTTAAAAAGTCTAAGGAGGGAAGTGTACAGTGCCAGGCATGCAAAAGCCTTTTGGTGAATGTGTGTTGAATGAATGAACACCTCCTTAAGCTTTCAACGTTTAGAACACTAAAATCTCCACTGGTATACTTAATGGGGAAGAGCATTGCAAAGGCAGCTGAAGACAAAATTGAAAAATATTTCATTTGAGAAGGAGACTGTAACTAATAATTCATAACTATAACCTCTACCAACATGTGAGTGTCTTAGATCGCCAGCTTCAAGAAGGTACACATGTCTTGTATTTTTATGTCCCCAACATTTCCCATCCTAGTATTGATAACACAACAGGCACTTGGCAAATGCTTAGAAATTGAATTGAACTAAATTTATCCAATAGGAAAAAAAAGAAGAAAAAAAAAGAAGAAGAAAAAAAAAATTTATCCAATAGGACTTAACTTGCTCGAGTAGCCATGCTTAATCTCGCTCATACTGAAACATTCTTAATTCCATTCTTCACCCCAGGCTCTTCTTTGGCTATTTGTCTCAGTGAGACCCTCAAAAAAAGGCTTTTGATAAATTTTATTTGAATGAATAAATTAATAAGTTTCCCACTGTACATTTATTTTAAATTCGTATTGCTACCTGTATAGCTAGCAGATGCTTGAGAAAATACACTTTTGTCCTGTAGGAGATACAATAGAATAGTTTAAATTCATACTGTGCTTTCATCAAATCAGACCTCAAAATTCCATTCATGATTCTTGCTAGTATAAATCATCATACAAGTTCCTTATACCTTGGAAGAGAATCATAACCAAGTCTAGGAGTTTCTCATTGATGAGATCAGTCCTGCATACGCTTTTCTCAGCTTTGGAAGGTGGCCCCTCATTGGGGCGCCTGGGTGGCTCCGTTGGAGAAGCATCTGACTCTTGGTTTTGGCTCTGGTCATCATCTCAGGGTTGTGAGATTGAGCCCCACATTGGGCTTTGCACTGGGCATGGAGCCTGCTTAAGATTCACTCTCTCCCTCTCCCCCTCCCCCTCACATCCCCATTCATCCCCTAAGCTCCCACACGTGGGCTACCGTAAAGAACTCTCGTGCCCCAGCATGACATAGCCTGCTGAATCTTGGAAGCTGTAACCACTTACCTGTTGCAGCAGGGAGTGTCTTTGGAGAATTAATGTGTGGTGCCCTTGGTGAAAATTGCTCCTTTTAGTAGCATCTGCATATAAATTGGCATCTCAGTGGTGTGGCTCTGATTAAAATTGACTAAAGTTCTCCAAGAAAGGACACAGAGCATCTTTCTCAGGCAGGTGACTTTGTCAGAAAAGCCCCTTTCCAAATGTCCCCCAGCCAGCCTTTAAAAGATCTCTCTCATGCTGGCCTTCTGTGATGAGCATCTGTGACATGGTTTTATCCTTTCCTCATTCGTTGTAAAGTACTGGTTGTTGTGTGTGCAGTGGGAGAGTCCCTGGAGAGTTGTTGGATGATAATTATCATTAGTTCTGGGGGAGAAAAAATGGAAGGAAGATTTCAGATTTCATTTACGGTTTGTGGAGTTTTCCTGTGACTTATCTCTGTACTGAAAATGACTGTCACCAGGAAATTGTGAAGAGCTGCACATAATAGTTAATGATAGCGAGATGTTCTACATGGAACAGAGAACAGCTTTTCAAAACAGAAACTTTTACCTTTCTGTTGAAACAAGAGCATAAAGCTAGAAATGTGGTCTTCAACCCGTGCCCAGATATATCTCCTTAGCAAAAAGCAATTTGACTATCAAGAAGGAAAGAAAGCTCTGGCACATGATCTAAAATATTCTGGGGGGTTACCTTGTCTGCCCACCACAACGGGCCAGCTCTGTCCTGAGTCTGTTTAAAGGGTTGCACCTCTTCCAAATTAGAGCTGTGTCTGCATATTCCTTTTGAAGCCTTGCACACAGCTCAACAAAGTTCCTCATCAGAGAGAATCTTGTAGGCTCATCTTTGTGTCTTGAGTCGGCAACACTCACATTTGACCTAGCACAAGGTCAAATGCTGCCCGCTTCCTAGATCCTTTGGGCACTGCTGCATGCCACCATGCCAGAGTAGGGGATCTCAGTGATGACTTTCATCTTCAAAACCCCCGTGATTAAAATCCAAACTTGAAAGGAAACCAGCATGGCCAGTACCTCAGGGTAGTCATTTTCTCTTACAACATGGAGGGAACCACGTATTCTGCAGGTTAAGGCCACTTCATTTATTTGTGAACTGCAAGGCAGCCCCGGATACAAGGAAACATTGCCCCTTCATTGTTTTGCAGAACCAGTAGAAAGGACCCCACCAATCCATAGGGCTTCGAAACCTTGCCCTGGCATATGCCACACAGCCTTTGATTAAAAGCAAACAAACAAACAAAAAAAAAAAAAAAAACCACCAAAGAACCCAAGTCTTGTGTTTGCATCGTTGAAATAATAAAAACAGTGTCCCTCCCCATTCCCCCCCCACCATTGGAGTGGGATTAGGTGAGATAGTTGAAAGCAGCAGTTACAAAACAGTTGCTCAGCAAATGCTGGTTATTCTTCCCAAGAGCCTCTGCCAGACAAGGCCAGCAAGGGAACAGGAAACTTTGACTGTAGGTGATGAGTGCATGGCAAGAAGAGAATAAGGCATCATCGGGTGGTCAGTGTTTGTGTGAGAGCGGGGGAAGGGGGGGCGGGGCAGCGATGCAGATCCATGACCTTACACAGAGTAGTGGGGATGCCCCCCATAGGAGTCTTCCCATTTAGATCCACGGGAGATTCCTAGCTTCCTCTGTAAGTGATGGTGCCGGTACCGCCGGGGATTGGGAGGCGTGTCCCATCCGCCGTACCCATCCAGCTTAAACCTCATAGCCTACCTTGATGTGAACCAGAGCCTTTCCTCCCGCAGAGTCTCTCCAAGTGCAGCTTCTCCTGACACTGTTGTTTTCTGAGAGCAGATAAAGCGTTGCTTGCAGTTTTGACAAGTTTGATATTCCATGAAATGTGTGTGGTGTATTTTCCTTATTTCCAGAAGAGGCATCAATAGGCAAGTGTGGACTCGCCGACTCATGCTCATTCATTTCTTCCATTTAAATTGAATTAGGTTATTTGCTCCTTTGTCAGTTGGAGACCATGTTTCCCTTTAATTTTTTTTTCCTTTATTTTATGGAGGACATAATTCCCATTTTAAAAATATATATATATTTTTAGGGACACCTGGCTGGCTTAGTCAGTAGAGCACACAGCTCTTGATCTCGGGGTCATGAGTTCGAGCCCCATGTTGGGAGTAGAGATCTCTTAAATATATATATTTAAAAAAAATTCTTACCACTGCCCAAAATTACTTAGGAAGAATCTTAGGTAATGTGGCTTTGCCCTAGCAAGTGAGTGGAATTAGCTGGAGACATTTCACAAATATTAAAAGTATCTTAAAATGAAGCCTGAAGGCTCCATTTTATTCCAGTCACAGATGGACATGGAGGTGCCAGAGGCTTTCATGGTGTGTCTGACGTGGGACGGAGCTAAATTCACCCACTGGGGTGTCCTGACAGACTGCAGACGGGTTGTGTTTCCAGCCTGTACCTAGGGTTTCTCCCACAGTGCATAAAAAGCAGGCAGGGCCAGCTAGAGGGGAACACCACAACACCTGCCCATCAGTAGCTTAGCACCTTTCACATGGAAGGTGGATGCAAAGACTGATTAGAAGACAATTATTCAGAGCAGCGACGGGACCAGCTAAGCACATGAGATATTTACGTTGCTAATGGGGCTCTCGCTCAGCTGTTGGAACCAAACAACATCTGTCACGGTCCTGTGGGGCCCAGAGGCCCTCATCACCTCCGTGTCAGAGATGGGAGGGGGCGGGAATGCCTGTGACACCATCTGTGCGCCAGGGACTTGGGCCAAAAAGGCCTGGCACTTCTGGGCTTAATTTCACTCCCTCCAGTCTGCAACAAGGAAAATCTTGGAACAGACCGACAGCATTTCTCTCCTCTCACTTACCTGACCTGCTACAGCCAACACACAACTGATCATTTGCCACTTTCATGAGCCCAAGTCGTTCTGCAAGCACCCTCCGATCATCAGCTCACCCTCCTGCAGGGCTGCTGTTCTGAGAGCCATGACTGCCAGAGTGTCCTCCCTCCACAAAGGAACACACCAGTCCCCCTTACTTAGCCTTTGCTCTGTCAGCCACCCCAAAGGTAGGGACTTTCCCCAACAAGGTGCACATAACAGATTCTCACCCTGGGCAGGAAGAAAAGGCATATCCTCAGAGTGAAGAAAGGGAAGCCTCGGGGCGCCTGGGTGGCTCAGTGGGTTAAGCCTCTGAGGCCTTCGGCTCAGGTCATGATCTCAGGGTCCTGGGATCAAGCCTGGGATCGGGCTCTCTGCTCAGCAGGGAGCCTGCTTCCCCCTCTCTCTGCCTGCCTCTCTGCCTGCTTGTGATCTCAATCTCTCTCTCCCTGTGAAATAAATGGATAAATAAATAAATAAAAAGGGAAGCCTCACTTTCTCCCTCCCAGCACTGCCCCCCACCCCAGCAGCACCAGCTCCCTGCTTAGCCCTGACCTCCCTTGCTCTTCAAGGCACAATCCAAAGGGCCAGGAATATCACCAGCACCTGGGAGCTTGGAAGCTCTCCAGCATCTCAGACTCACTCAATCCCACAGGATCAGCATCTACATTTTAACAAGACCCCCCCCAGGCGGGGGGGGCCTGGGTGGCTCAGTGGGTTAAAGCCTCTGCCTTGGCTCAGCTCATGATCCCAGGGTCCTAGGATCGAGCCCCGCATCGGGCCGTCTGCTCCGCGGAGAGCCTGCTTCCTCCTCTCTCTCTCTCTGCCTGCCTCTCTGCCTACTTGTGATCTCTATCAAATAAATAAATAAATAAAAAACAAGACCCACCCGGGTATGCTCCTGTGCATGACCAGGTTCCAGAAGCCCCACTCGGAGTCTTCCATTAATGATCAGGCGTATGATTACTATTAATTGCAAGCAGAAGGAGATCTCTGCTTATTCCAAATCTAAGAAGAAAAATAACAAAGACACTCAACCATTTGTAGATTGAAAGCACCACTACCCAGAGGTTGGTGGTTGGTATTAGCGATGTTATTGGAGGCCTGGCTACCTTTGCTCCGGCCCTGGCTCAGAGAGGTCCCCGCTGAGCAGGGAGTATTTCCTCTGCCAGCCAGTCTGCTCTCCGAGCAGGGGGAGACCCAGGCCCTCATGTCCCCCTTCTGTGGCAGCTAGAGAAGAGCCAGTGAAAGCCACTTGGAACTTCCCTGTCACTCAGAGGCCATTAAATTTTTACAAGATGAAAAGTACTTTTTCTAAAAATAAAACGCGAGAGTTATCATTTCGAGAGGCTGGGGAAATGTACAGTGCCTTTTTATAGCTGCAAATAAGAGCAGTTCTGTAACAATTCTAAATTTCTTCCTTTGATTCTACAATCTTCTCTCCTTTGCAGGAAAATACCATAGTAGAGCACTCAGGTGTCATTTTGACTCTCAGGGCACACCTGTGCCCCACAAAAGCACTCTCAAATCCCTCCACAGCAGGGACAGTTTCTCTTGATGTAACACTGCAGTGTTGCCCTCACACCTCTTGTCCTCGGTTCCCCTTTTGCAAGAAACTGTTTTAAGAGCTCAGATGCCTTCTGGGGCCACTCATGGAATGAAAGCTAGTGGGGGGTGAGGAGAGGACTATGCCGCAAAGAGAGGGGAACAAGAGGTCGTGCATCACTGCTGGGGTATTTCCTTGTCTCCTTCCAACTCATTCAGAGGTCCAGTTTGGTCAAGCTGACCAGGCACATCTTTGCATTATTTTTGACTGTGCCAACTCTCGACGGCTGAGACAGAGTGAGAGAGGTCATTACTTCCTGCACCTGTAGTCCGTCTGCAACAGGGAGCAGTAATGTGGCCAGTCATGGCTTCCAGCAGCAGGTGCTTTTTCTGTAGACTCCAAGGGAGACAGTCTGCTAGTGGAGACCCCCAAGGAGCAGCTGGCTTATGTTTTGTGGCTGTTATTGTTGTTGTTTTGTCTTGTGTAGTTTGTTTTGTTTTGTTTTTTTTAAGAATGTTTGAATTATGGGACACCTGGGTGACTCAGTGGGTTAAAGCCTCTGCCTTCGGCTCAGGTCGTGATCCCAGGGTCCTGGGATCGAGCCCCACATCGGGCTCTCTGCTCAGCGGGGAGCCTGCTTCCTCCTCTCTCTCTGCCTGCCTCTCTGCGTACTTGTGATCTCTGTCTGTCAAATAAATAAATAAAAATTTTTAAAAAAAGAATGTTTGAATTATTTATTTTTTTAAATGAGAGCAAGCTTTTTAAGACTTTATTTATTTTATTTGACAGACCACAAGTAGGCAGAGAGGCAGGCAGAGAGAAAGGGAGGAGGAAGCAGGCTCCCCGCTGAGCAGAGAGCCTGATGCGGGGCTGGATCCTAGGACCCTGGGATCATGACCTGAGCCGAAGGCAGAGGCTTTAACCCACTGAGCCACCCAGGCACCCCTGAATTATTTAAAAACAGGAAATTTCACATCTTGTTTTCTTTCTTTCTTTCTTTCTTTTTAATTCCTATTTCTGGCTTCCTTTGACTTGGAAAATCTGATGACACTCACCCAGATCTCTGTGTGGCAATAATCAGCCCAATGTGTAGCTGCTTCCTACTTTTTTTTTTTTTTAAGATTTTATTTATTTATTTAACAGAAAGAAAGATCACAAGTAGGCAGAGAGGCAGGTTGATAGGTGGGGAGCAGTCTCCCTGATGGGCAGAGAGCCAGATGCGATTTGGGCTTAATCCCAGGACCCTGAGATCATGACCTGAGCCACCCAGGTGCCCCCCCTTCCTACTTAAGAGGCCCTTTTCCCTCACCCCACAATGTCCTTCGCTCCTGCCCATACCTCCCTCTGGATTCTGACCCATCTGGTCCCCTAGGGCTTCTGATTCTGACCCCTTTTACATCCTGCTGGGACGCAGGGTTCCCAGATAGGGCCAGTGTCTAAGAGGACAGACGGCTGAGAACATGGATGTTGGGAGGGTCTACTTCACCTGGTAGCACTAAAATGTTTCTTTGTCTCAGAACATCAGATTTTTTTTTTTTTAAGGCATGCATTGAAAAGAAAGTGAAAAAACTGTGCGGTGAAAACCTTAGTGATTAAGGAAGGCACCCTCCTCCTGGCAGTATAGCTAGCAGGTTCCTAGTGCTGTCTGCCCTCCTTTGGGCACCTCCCTGGCTCCAGCCACTCATCGGGAATGTTCTGCCATCCACACCGTGTATTAGCTGGGTGCAGATAATAGAGCCGCTTCCCATCCTCACTGACCTGGCCGCAAGGATGCTGACAGTCTATGTTTACCCAATGCCCCTCGGTGCTGCATTTCACTTCAATCATATAAAAGCAACTCATTTCTAACTGTTCCTTTGTTTTAATTTTTGTTATCTATTATTTCCTACCTATAGAAAAGAACTGAGGACAGGATAACTTATCCACCTTTGGCTTTATTGTAACCCAACACATTGCCACGCAGCTCCAGACTGTCTTGTTCCTAAGGAATCAAACAGACAGGTATCCCACCCCGATCCCCTTCTCTTCAACTTCCCAGAGGTCAGCAGCAGCCCGAATGACCTCTCTTACATTATATAAAATATGTTTTTTAGGGGCTCCTGGGTGGCTCAGTGGGTTAAAGCCTCTGCCTTCGGCTCAGGTCATGACCTCAGGGTCCTGGGATCGAGCCCTACATCGGGTTCTCTGCTCACCAGGGAGCCTGCTTCTCCCTCTCTCTCTGCCTGCCTCTCTGCCTATTGTGATCTCTGTCAAATGAATAAATAAAATCTTTAAAAATATATATATGTTTTTTAGATTTGACCACTCGATACAGGTTCCTTTTTAAGTGTGCTGTGGAGTTCCGCCGTAAGACCCGCCGTGATGGATTCTAGTCTCTTCTTGACAGACATATACATTGTTTCCCACTTTTTGTGTTACCAACAATGCTGCAGTGAAGGCTCCCCTATCTGTCTTCCTACACACACGTGCACAAGTCTCTCCATACGCCTGGAAATGGAATTGTGAGTCACCAGGCAGTACTTCTTGATTTTCTTGCCGCATCCTTCTCCAGAACCAGTGCCTTGCCTCAGCTCTCTCAGCAGCCGTCCATGAGCGCGTCCTTTCCTCCCCATCTTCTCCTCTACTCGGCATGCCAAGGCTCTTGATGTGGGCCAGTTTGAGGGTGGAAGGACATTTGGATTTTTCTCTGATTTCAGGAAAGGCTGAGTATTTTTTCAAATGTTTAGGGACCATGGGGATTCCTCATACTGTGAATTGTCTGTTCACTGATTTTGCATTTTTTTTTTCTATTGGGTTGTCTTATTTTATTGATTTGTAGGCATGTTTTCGAATTCTGGTAAGAAACTGAAAGTTAGGGGCGCCTGGGTGGCTCAGTGGGTTAAAGCCTCTGCCTTCGGCTCAGGTCATGATCTCAGGGTCCTAAGATCGAGCCCCACATCGGGCTCTCTGCTCAGCAAGGAGCCTGCTTCCTCCTCTCTCTCTCCCTGCCTCTGCCTACTTGTGATCTCTGTCAAATAAATAAATAAAATCTTAAAAAAAAAAAAAAAAAGAAAAGAAAGAAAGAAACCGAAAGTTAGGGGCATCACAGATTTCTTTTTCCAATGTGTGTATGGTGGGCAGGGTGGGGGGTCTTGTTTTACAGAGATTTTTTTTTTTTTTTAACAAATCACGAGAGACTTTTTTTTAAAAAATTTTATTTATTTATTTGACAGTGAGAGAAGTCACAAGTAGGCAGAGAGGCAGGTAGAGAGAGAGGGGGAAGCAGGCTCCCCACTGAGCAGAGAACCAGATGTGGGCCTCCATCCCAGGACCCTGAGATCGTGACCTGAGTGGAAGGCAGAGGCTCAACCCACTGAGCCACCCAGGCGCCCCAAAGATCTTTAATGTAGTCCAGATTGTTAATGTTTTTCTTTACGGCTTATGTTTCTTATGTCTTATTTAAAAAACATTTCCCTACCTTTCAATCATACATTTTCCGGTATTAAAAGATTTTTTAAGATTTAAAGTTTTTTCTGAAAGTTTTAAAGTTCTGGGTGCCTAGGTGGCTCAGTCATTAGGTGTCTGCCTTCAGCTCAGGTCAGATCTCAGGGTCCTGGGATCAAGCCCCACATTGGGCTCTCTGCTCAGTGGGAGGCCAGCTTCTCCCTCTTCTATTCCTCCTGCTTGTGTTTCCTCTTTCTCTCTCTCTCTCTCTCTGTGTCAAATAAATAAAATCTTAAAAAAAAAAAGTTTTAAAGTACTATTTTTCACATAAAGCATTGATCCCTCTGGATCAATTTATCTATGTTCGGAAATAGGAACCTTATTGATTTCCCACTTGCATTGAAGATTTTTCCCCCGTGCTGATTTGCAGTGTCACCTGTTACACATATATTTTTACAGAGGTTTGGAGCTGTTTCTGTTTCCTTGGTCCTTTTTAATATATCCTGCACCCTTACCACGTGCCTTCATCACCAGGAAAAGCTTCAAAGTAGGAAGGCCTCAGAGTAATGGCAAGTCCCACTCGCTTTTTCATTTCAAACTTACCTTAACTCTTTTTAACCTTTGACTCCTCTGTAAGACTCTTAAAATCAGCTTGTGTATCATGAGAGTCTCTTGTGAGACTTCATTTGGAATCACAGCCCTATAGATTAATTTGGAATTCGAACTATCTTTTATCAGATTAAGGAAGCTTCTTTTTATAATTTGGTAAGAATTCTTAATCCTAAATGCGTGTTGAATTCTATTAAAAAAAAAAAAACTTTGTGTCTATTGATATGATGGTATGGTTTATGACATCATCTCTCTTAATCTGTTTATTAGAGTTCATTAATAGAGTTTTTCAATGCTAAGCTATGATTACATTCCTCGAGTATATTGTCCTTGGTCATAAAGACCGCTGACCTAATTTGCTTATATTTTATTTAGGGACTTTTCATTCACATTCATTATTGAGATTAGTATATAATGTTCTTGTACTTTCCGTTCATTTTTAGTTATTAGCCAAATGAGTTGGGTAGCTTTCTCTTTTCCTACTCTCTAAAATTGTCGATACAATGAAGAGATTATTTGTCCCTTGAAGATTTGTTAAGCATCATGTATAAAACCATTCAGGCTTCCTGTCTTTTGAGAACTGATTTCGGTTTCTCTCTACTTCTTCTTGAATCATTTTGGTAATTCATTGTTTTCTAGGAAATTACCCATTTCATCTTAGTATTCAGCATGATTGGCACAAAGAGATACATCATAATACTTCATGATTTGAAAAAACTTCTATAGCATCAGAAGTTACAATCCCTTTACAATTTCTCTATCGTTATTTCTACTCCTCGCTCTGTTCCATCCTTCCTTTCTCCTGCCTTTTTCACTTTTTCATTTACACATATGACAAAGCTCAGCTCTGAAGAATAATTTCTTCTGCCACAATTTTGAAATTATAATTGATTTCTGTGATGGTAAGTAGGGCTATTTATAAATACTCATGAATTTAGGTAGAATGTACCGCCAGAAAGAATGTCTCCTGGTAGTTTAATCAGTCATCCATGATATTTTTCTAATTCTGACTAAAGATGTCAACGTTGCGACTTGGAATAGATAATCAAAGCCCATCCCCCAACCCTGAGACTTCCAAACTAGCTGCTTTGAAAGAAGGAAGAAAAATACCAAAACACGCTTTTATCCTTCCCTGCCTTCATATCCCAGAGATTGTTTTTCCTAGGTCAGAAATAAGTTTAATTGCCAAATTTTATCGATTTTAAAGTGGTTTCTATTAAACTTTTGAAAAGAAAAATATATTCTTTTTTAGATATTCACTCATACATTCTGTGCTTAATTAATTACAAAGAAGGCCAGTGTGAGCTTCTTCACTTGCCCCCCAATCTGCAGGCTCAGCCCTCTCCCCACCTCCCTCCCCCTCAGCTTTGCATCATCAGCCTGCAGTCTGATGCAGTCCCTGACATTTGTCTAGTATCCTAAAGGCTGCTCTGGCCTAGTATTACTTTTTCCCGAATATCATGAGGAAGACCACATCAAACAGAAAGCTGGCGTGGTGATGTTGGAAGAACGGTCCTGTAACAATCTTCTGGCTCCCGGCCAAAAGTTTTACTGAGAAACATCTCTTCTTTCTTTCCTAGACTGTCTGCCGACCCCGAGCAAGTTAGACATAAAGCATCTTTCTGTCTGGGAAGTGTCAGTCCCCACAGTTACTTTTCTTTGAGCAGAAAGAAGCTTGTTTTTTGTTTTGTTTTGTTTTATTTTTTTCCAGAACAGTTTCCTTCAGGAAGGGAGTGGAGCTGCCTGCCCCTCTGAGCTCGTTATGTTTGTCCCCCTAAAGCCTTGCGGGCCCCAACCGGTTGCCCTTGGCACAGCCCCTGGCAGTGTGGTTCCCAGCAAGTTTCAAGTAGCCCAGCTCTTTCAGGGAAACAAAATAGCCATTTCAACACATAATCAGTTACTTTCATCACAGTGGCAGCTGGTACATTGTGAACCTTCAGTAAATATTAATCAATAGCTATCCAGTGGCACTGAAGAGAGACAAAAGCATAATCTGATGGCTTAACCAAGGTCACACTAAACAGACGCTGGGCCTTAATTTTCAAGGGATGGCACGTGTTCCACCAGCTAGAGCTGCTTGAGCCAGGGGAATCTGCCCACTGCCAAAGCCCTTTGCGTCCGCATGCCGGCTCTCCAGGACAAAGGACATGTTCTGTTTATGGTTGATCTGTATTAGCGAAAGGAGATTAGGGATACTCTAAGCCAGCTTCATGAGAATTTTCCGTAACCGTGTTGTGACCCATCAGGTGAGGGATCTGAGACAGATCCTGACTGTGGCCCTTCAAACAAAACCACAGCCTTAGCAAATGCGCCATCCCCCTGCCCTCCCAAAATGACCTATTTGTAAAACACAAACACAGTCAGTATCCCATCTTGGGTAGTTGTCTGTGTCTGAAACTTGGCCATGCTGGCGACGGATCTTGACTACTTAGTGAACAATCTTCCAAGAACTAAAACAAGATGGAAGACATGACTTAGCAGCATAAAGAGAGGGATCTTTGCAAAATACATGACAAGTTCAGTCTGTTGGTTACACAGATAGGAGCTGACGTGGTACCTGATTTTCCTGGGTGGTCCAGTTTCAAACAGTGACCTTTGTTGGGCGTATCGGAAGCCTGGCCCAGTCTCGCAGCGGGAATGAGAAGAGGACTTCTGTTAAGAGCCACTGTCTGAACTGACAGTGCCTTTGCCAGGGCAGAGCAGAGTCTCCTGGTAAAAGACTCCTTTCAAGGGCAAACTGTTGCTCACAGAGCTCCTTCCAGCTGTATTTTCCTAACTGCTTGACTCTCTGGCCTAACTGGTCTTCCCTCTCGGATCTTGGTCCCCTCTGTCCTACACCCGCAGACGAGACCCACCCCAGCCCTGCCCTAACTCCCCTCCTCCATCTAGACCAGCTTTGAAACCCATTCCTCAGGCAGGCCCTGGACTTCCTCTCTGCCCAGACAGGGGGTTTAGATGTGAACAGATTTCAGGGAAGGAACACCCCATCACAATCCTTCAACCTGTTCCCTGGTTCCTGGAGGTGTCTGTTGGTCAGACACGCCCCGCTAAATATAGTCCGCCTCATGCCAACCTGAGTATCTTGTCTCCAGCAGATTGTAATCTCCTTCAGGGAAGAGCCTTTACACTTTAATCAAGTGTTTTGCACATGGCAGTCCCCTAATAAAGATTCCTGGATTCATTTCCTGTCAGTTAATTTTCTAATCTACTATCGTGGTCTTGATTATAAAGGCTATTTTTTTAAAGCTACTAACACCGCTTTTGATACATAAAATTCATGAGGAACCAAGGATGAGGTAATTCTTTAAGCCCTTGCCTCAAACTGACTACCATCGTTGACACAGCTCTATGTTTTAAAACAAGAAACCCTCCCACAGACATAAAGGTAAATTACACGTAGCTCCTTGCCGTCACCGAAGCCTCAGACTTGAAAAACAACAAAATTAAGCTCATTGTTGTTCAGGGATCGAGGCTGATATCATGATTCCCTAGTAAGACCACGGTACGTAAGCTGCTGCTGCCTCTCAGCAGAGGGAAACATAAGCCAGCCTCTCTCCTTCATAATTATTTTATTTAGAAGGCATGGAAGAGACATATAGAAAAATAACAATGTGAAGAGTACAGGGAGAACTCATTTCTTGGAGTGGGTTTTAAATGAATTAGAAATGTATTTTCACCATCTGCTGCTGCTACTGCTCTTATGAAATTTGGGATTCACAAATTGCAGTTTGTATAACACTAACTCTGGGACTCGGAGAGCCTACTCAGGATCTGTAGCCTGAGGGAAATGTTCTGGATTCCTTCTGAGAGCTCCGCAGCACACTAAGGAACAGACTCTCTGTCGGGCTTCCCCAACATCTGACAGGCAGCACCATGTGCTCATCAGGGGAGAGGGAGGACGACAGCAGCATAGTACCGGGTACTCTACCACATTTCATGTTGGAAAATCCTTCACAACATTTGCTGTGACTACTCCCAGCATCACTGAATAGAGAGCCCCTCATTATCCACCTAAAAAGACATGCTCCCCGAGGCTAAAAACTTAGGAACACAGGACACCGAGGGATAAGAAAAGCATGTAAAGGTACATTCTCACATAGCCTAGCTCAATGAGAAAGACCTCTCCCTAATCAAAAAGCTAAAAAAATTAAAATACAATAAATATGAAGTGATAAACGCCAAACTCTTTACTTTTCATTATTTTTTCATCTTCATTCTTCAATAGGTTGGAAAGTGGGAGGAAAGAGAGGGATGGAGAATAAGTGTTCGGATCATCTCTCCAAAGGTCAGATTCAGAGTCTGTAGTTCTAGAACATTCTCTGTAGCAAAGTAACCTCAGACAGCCAGTCTACCACATACAAATACCTAAAGGTCATTTCACTCATTCTGCCAACAGTGCCAGGCACAGAGACTGCCGAGATGAAAAGACAAGGTACAGAAGGTGTTTCAAGTCTAGTCAGGGGGCATACACGCTGGCCATCACAGTGTACCTAATGTATCTAATGTACCTAATGGAAGAAGGTACAGAGTGTGGCAGGGCAGTGACAGGATGCAGCACCAGTAAGGCTCAGCCCACCAGTCCAGGGTTCTTCAGACCTGTGAGGCTCAGATCCCCTCCCTGTCCCACCACCTGAATACCACCTGCCACACTTGGTTCCATCAGTTACTACGGTAATCACAGCACCAGACTTGGGCAGGAAAAAGAGGATGCACCTGAATTTTGAGCACCTCCTGTCGACAGGGGGCATGGTTTTATTTAATCTTCACCGTAACTTCATTTCCCAGGTGAGAAAACTGAGGCCCAGAGAAGTTATGTGGTACTAGTATCAAAGAGGAAGAGTCAGAAGAGCCACCTCTGACCTCACAGACCATGTTCCCTCCATTACATTTCACTGCTTTCCCTCCTTTGGCCCATAAATAATTGGAAACAGTGATGGCGGTAGCTCTGTTTCTGTCTGTTGAAGTTTATTTTCTTTCGTGTAGATTGCAATCTGTGGCAGAAATGTGATTTTCAACAATGTTGGCTCATGATGTGCCTTGCAGGATTACATTGAAGAACTCTCAAGAATACTGAGCGTAGCTCTCCCACCAGGAGACTCTGGCCCAAACCACGTTGTCCTCAGAGCCAATGCAGTTATGTAGGGGGACGTGAAACCTATATAACACATAGTTCAACATGACCCGGGATTGGCACCTCTCTTAATTCTAATCACACCAGGCTTAAATATCATATAAAATAAATGCAAATGGAACACCAATTTTCTGCATTGTTGCAAAAATCCAGTAGTTACAAAACCACATGCTGCTTACATACTTTCAGTATAAAATAAATTTTGTTTTCTTGGAACCGTAAAGACCACGGCCCTGTATCTTCGTAAGGCAGCAGTGACAGTAGCAGATTCAAGGAATACAGACGTAGAGCTGAAGATGATCGTGTTTACGGTTTCCATTTGCAGGATGGATATGAGGGAGTTGTCGAGGTCCAGCATAAAGTTTCATTGCTACGTTAAAAATTATCATACATGCTCATGTAGCAAGAACTAGAAAGGAGAAAGATTAATAGCAAAAGGATAAGCTAATAAAATTCTTGATGGACAAAGTTTGTATGATGCAATTTTCTGAGATGGTAGCTGTTCAGATAGATAATAGAAGACTCATCTCCTTTCCAAGGTACATATTAAGAAAGCCAAGGCTAAAAAGGTGGGCAACTTGGGGTCTTGTAATCCACTCTAACACTTACATACAACCTCTAAAATGCAGGCAAGAATTTTGATGAATGAATAATTTCATTAACCATTCATTCGTGGTTCATAAATCTTTGTATTATGGAACATTTTCTGAGATTTAACTAAAGCTGGCCCTAGTCCAGACAGAGCTGGTGAGGCCTTGGCCTAACTCGAAGGGATACTGTGGCCAAAGTATCTAGCAATTTTTTTCCTTTTAAGACACAATAAGCTCTCGGGATTTAACACATCACATTCACTATCAGGCCTTACTCCTTGTGTGAATAATTTAATCCGATGTCATCTTTGTCATGGATGACTGATCAAATGGGAGTTTTAGGTAGGCTGAGTGGAGAGGAGAGAATTGGGGAGCTTGGCCGGTGGATCTGGGGTGTGCTCACAGAACTGAGAAGCCAGAGCAAACTTGCAACAGGAAGTGGGTTATGTCTACACCCTCGGTTTTCCTCCTTTCACTTGTCAGTGCTCACTGGAACCGTGGTAGGGGACGAAATCTGCAGCTCGTTTCCTATGCTTGATTCAGTTGTGCATTTTAAACTTCTTTCCCACTGGGGATTATTCACAGTCAGTACTCTCCCACTCTTGGGCTCTCATTACGAGATTCCCAAGGGGCAGGGTGCTCACGCTTGTTCCCTCGAGGGAATGGAGAGCAGACACCGGCTGTGGGTGTGGAAAGGGGCGCCAGGAGCCATGACCACGGGACAGCGCCCCCTGTCGCTGGTAGTGGCAGCAACAACAACAACAGGATGCTTCCAGCTGGCAAAGGACCCATTGAAAATCAAAAATTCCGCGGATGAGGAGGCCCTGCCACAAACATCAAAGCCTACCTCACCCTTTTTTTTCATTTTTGCCTGGGACAGCTGGCTCCTCCCAGTTCATCCGGATTCTCTTACTAGCGACCCAGCACCTTTCGTCTCACTGAACACTCAACAGCCTGAAAAGTTGGCAGACTGTCCCTATTTTCTAGATGAGGAAACAGGCTCCAAAAGGGATCCCAGCTTGCCTGAGGCTTACATCACTGTCAAGTGACCAAGCGAGAAATCAAACCCGGGTACAAGACCTCCCTGATGAGACCCTTCTCCTGCTCCTACCCTGCCTCCTATCCTAATTCTCCATCTCTCTCGGCTCTGGCTTAATTTTTACTAAATCCCCGAAGAAAGTGGTTGCCTATGAAAATTTTCCTACCGTCTGATTGCTCTGGACACAAAGCCATTAGGTTGTAAATTAAATTAAATCACTGTTCAAACAAGTATGCAAAATAAATCTTTAAAAGCAGCAAATGTGCTCAAGGAAATGGCCACGGTAGCGTTTCACTTCGGAGACCCTGAGCTTTGCAGGACCAGCTGATCAGCCCACAGGAATATGTAATGATTTTGTCCTGGACTACTGCACAGCCAGAAAATGTGGTTTGACCTCAGGATGATGAATGTGTGTGATTGAGATCTGAGGACTAATAAAACAAAGGAGGTTTATGCAAGTTGACAAAAAACAAGCTGGCCATGGCTCGGTGTGATTTGCTGTTTATGAAGAGCTTCTGTTTGCTTTTGGGGTAGACTTTTCTGTCCTGACATTTATTCTTCTTATTAAAAAAAAAAAAAAAATTCGCACTCATCAGTGCACTATCCAGGCATGATAAATACATTTAAAGTCCCAAGTCCTATGATGCTAAATTTATTTTCCATTCCAGCATTGGGCAGAAAATATATCTTTGATTTGTTCTTTCCTACTCTATTGAATGCTTTACCCTGTGATTTTATGCATTTTATACTTTTAGATATTTCACTTGCACTTCTGGGACTTCTATCTGTTTTAACATATAAAGCCCGCAGCATTAACAAACACAATTGAGACCTCAAGTTTAATCATAAAACCTTTCACAGTAGCACTAAGTAAGGTGTGCAAAGTGGTTTTTATATATGCATCACCTTATTCGTCTTTGTGTATATTACTTATCAAAATTCATTGAAACGACTTAGAGTACTGCAGCTTGTCAGAGGATTGTCTCAGTTTTGGGGGGTGTCACCTAGCAGATAACACAGGAAAAAATATTGAGGTTTGGGTGATGCCTACACAACACCAAAATATCTAAGGAATTTCTTTTTTAATCTGGAGGTTTATTATACAAACTTAAAAGCCACATAGTTTGATTGAATTGATTTGCTAAATGGACACTTAACAGAAGCATTCACAGAGAACAGAGTAAATTCCACAACATCGTAAAATCCGTTTCGAGCCCCGAGGTGTACCCATACAAATGACACAATGATAAAGTCATGCATAGACCCAATTGCCATTCCTTCATGCCACCCGTAATTGAGCACTTCTGTGTGCCAGGCACTGTTCCGGGCACAGAGGATACAGCAGTAAGCCAGATTGGCACTTACCTTGCTCTCTTGGAGCTAATTATCTAATTAACAAGAAAAATCTCAGAGCGTGATAGCGCTGTGCCAGAAAGTAAAATAAGGAGCTAGGGTCAGTAGATGGTGAAAGTCTCACTATGGACGTGGCATTGAACCTGAGGTCTGAATGACAAAAGAAGTAGCCGGCAATGTGGCCATGCGCAGGACTAGCATTGCAGGAGTCAAGAGGAGCAGAAATGCTGAACGTGGGAAGGAGCTTGGCGAGAAGCCCATGACCAAGGTGGGGAGTGGAGAAGAGGAGCTCAGAGAGGGCAAGTACAAGGTCATGTGGGGCTGTGCAGGCCTGGGCCAAGAGCTTGCATGTCATTCCGGGTGTGAGAGGAAGCCATTGGAGGGTTTTAAGAGGAAGGGCCCCATCTGATTTACGTTTTTTGAAGTTCTCAGCATGTAAGTTCGAGCTGTGAGTGTGCACTAATTCTCAGAATAAAGGACCAGTGGAATTACCTGTATGATTACGTCCAACTGTGTGACATCGCATCACCTCCTTGCTTCGCGGCTCTCCTTGCAGTGTGAACACCAAGGGGCCGTACTTGACGGGTTCATCAGTCTTTCCAAGGACTTCTCTGCGAGGTAGCAGTCTCCTTGCCAACTCAGCTCATCTCCATGTCCTCTGGTCTGATCTCCCATTTGCCAGTAGCCTTCCACGTGATTTAGGCAAGTCTCCATCACTGTATAGAACTTTGTCCCAAAAGTATTAATTTCACTTTACAGCAGGTTTGCCCTGCATAGTTTAGAGCATCTGGATACCCCGTGAGGATCTGGTCCTGGTGGCACAGAGAGATGCTAGAGTCAAGGGAGGGACTTTTGAGAAGTACTGTAAATATTCAGGCGAGCATTTTCATGCTTTGTTCCCATAGATCTCTTAACTGCAAGGCGTGAAGTAGCAAACACTGCTATGATCCACCAGCCTTGCGCCTAAGACCCTTAGAAAGTGGTCGGGAAAATGGGCCAGCAGTCATGAAATAAATCAGTGAACACAACAGAATGATACTTATTACCCTTCTATAACAATGTGATGGGCAGGGGTGCCTGGGTGGCTCAGTCATTAAGCATCTACCTTCGGCTCAGGTCATGATCCCGGGGTCCTGCGATTGAGCCCTGCATCGCGCTCCCTGCTCCACGGGAAGCCTAGTTCTCCCTCTCCCTCCTTCTGCTTGTCTTCCCTCTCACTGTGTTTCTGTCTGTCAAATATATAAATAAAATCTTTTAAAAAAATAAAATAAAATAATCAAATAGTGTGATGAGCAGAATAATGGCACTCCAGAAATGTCTATGTCCCCAGCACGTGTCAATACATTATGTTGTATGGCAAAAGGGAATTATGGCTGCAAATGGAATTAAGGTTACTAATCAGCTGATCTTAATACAAGGAGATCATCCTAGAATCTCCAGGCGAGCCCCATGTAATCACAGGGGTCTTTAAAAGTTGAAGAAGGAATCAGAACAGAGTCATAGAAAAATGTGACAAAAGCAGAAAGTCATGGGTTATCAGCTTTGAAGACAGAAGAGGGGGCCATGACCTGAGGAACACACATGGCCCCAAGAAGCTGCTAAGAGCAAGGAAGTGAGTCGTCCCTCAAGGGGGTAGAACCCTGTCAAGACACTAATTTTACCCCAGCGAGACCTGTTTCAGACTTCTGAACTACAGAACTGACAGATAATAAATCTGCATTTTTGAAGTGGGTGGTAAATGGTTACCACAGCAACAGAAAAGCAGTGAGGAGACTAAAGCTCCATACTATGGAGTGAGTTCAGACGAGCAAGGCGTGAAGCGGAGCGTCCTGAACAGAGCAGCATCTCAGGCTGAGAGTTTCTCATGAGGGACACGAATCGTGGTCCAAAACACCAGCAATAGAAAACCTTATGGCGGGAGACGCCTGGGTGGCTCAGTCGTTAGGCGTCTGCCTTGGGCCCAGGTCATGATCCCTGGATCCTGGGATTGAGCCCCGCCTCCAGCTCCCTGCTCAGCGGGAAGCCTGCTTCTCCCTCTCCCACTCCCTCTGCTGTGTTGTCTCTCTCTGTCAAATAAATAAATCAAATCTTTAAAAAAAGAAAAAAAGGAAAGAAAAACCTTCTGGAGGACAAGACAAAACAAAGTTTGGCCAGCAGCCTGCCTTAATAAATGCAGGGCACAGAGTGTTTCTGAACGGTTTCTGTATAAATTTTAAAATGTTGGGGCTAATTAATATGGCTGCTGATTAGGGGATAAATCCTGTTCCTAATTTTAAAAATCTATATTTCATAACTATTTGAGTTGTCATTTAGTGCTCATAAAATTCGCAGGGCATAATACCCTTGAGCTTTTATTTTTTTTTCCAAGTTTCTAAAATAAGTTTCTGTAAACTTCCTTGGATCTTTGAGAGGACGTATGATGAACATATTCTATACTCTGGCAGAGTTTTATTTTGCTGAATGTTCCAGACAAAGAGAAAGTTAGCTCAGAAAATCTTCTTAAGGGGCGCATGGGTGGCTCAGTGGGGTAAGCCTCTGCCTTCGGCTCGGGTCATGGTCCCAGAGTCCTGGGATTGAGTCCCACTTTGGGCGGTCTGCTTGGCAGGGAGCCTGCTTCCTCCTCTCTCTCTCTCTCTCTTTCTATCTGCCTACTTGTGATTTCTCTCTGTCAAGTAAATAAATAAAATCTTTAAAAAAAAAAAAAAAGAAAATTCTCTTAAATGCCTACCGATACTTAATAAGCCTGACTCTGATGACAAGTGACAGCCAGTCCCTCTTCCAGAAAGTTGACCCTGTCCATGTCTGTCTGTTACCTAAGCCAGTTTGGGGAGGTGACCATCACTTGCGTACCTTGCTCTAGGAATGGCCGTGGGTTTGGTATCTTTCTCTGTCTAAATTTTCTCCTCCCTTAGGACAGATGTAACATTTATCTTTCAACTTTGTGTCCACCCCACCTACAAGCACAGTATCTTCCTCAGAGTCAACATGGTATTTCACAGATAAAATAAAGGAAATACTTTAATGATAGCTTAAATGTTGAACAAAGTAGCCTTTTCAGATTCCTAATTATGTACAAATCCACATACTTACGTAGAAGACTTCCATATTTATACATTTGTGCAGATATGTGTGCGTGTAAATAGACTAAGTTCATCCTACTATATCTAAATTCGTCTGCTGCAAAATGCCAAAGTGTTGAGACCTAAATTATTATTAGGTAATAGTATCACGAATAATTTCACTGATCCAGAAAGTGCTTCAAAAGGAAGCATTTGTATTTAACAGTCAGAAATTCTCATTCTTGCCAGACTTTTTCAAAATGACTGGTTTTCTTAATTGAGGGCTCTTCTGGATCCAGGCTCTGTTGCTAGAAAGAAAAAGTCAAGATATGAGTCATTTAGAGAAACTCATATTGCCAGCCTGTTGCAGACATCAAGACCAGAAAATTCCTTTTTGCTTTTGTTGTCCATATCTATCTACCTCTAATGGACATTTTAAAATTATATATTTTTTGTTGTTCTGGACTGCTAGGAAATTGAAATAACCTCAGGGAAAATATGAGAATGGTTGTGCCTACAAATGCGTAGATTTAAATAATGTAAGTGCACCATCTAAATTCTAGATAATTCCAGACCAAACTTTTTCATTATATCGTTACAATATAGGGAATTACCCTGGTCTTTCATGTACATACCCCTATATTGTGAGATACCATACTCATTAATTTTATGTAATTCTTATTCCTAGAATATAGTGGCCCTCTAAATTTTTGTTGGGTTTCACTCTGTAGATAACAGAAAACTAATAAGACAATACAAAATTAAGTGAAAATAAAAAAGTTATCTGATTAATTTTACTGTTTGATGCGATGATAATAAAACCGGATAGTTAGAGCCTCCAGACACTAACTTATGCCATTTAGCATGATAATAGAGAACTTAAGAAATTATCTAAACATCACATGTAGAAAAACAACTTTTGCCACTACTGAGATATTTAAAGCATAAGTCATCTTCATTATGAATTATCCACAGAATAGTCCAATCCCCTCTTCTCGTTTTGCATACATACTCATAGATCAAGATTAAGCGTTTTATTTAAGAACCTATTTAAAAGACAGTAGCAGCTAATCATTTAAAATTAGCTCCTTGACCAGAACTACACAGCCATGCAAAACCAAAGCTTGGGGCTTGATCTTAATTATTCAGATTGATTGTCTACTTCTCCCAAATTCATTAATTCAGAACTCCTGCTTTTAGCACCCTCCCTCATTTGGACTGTCTTGATCTCAACCTTGAAAGCATTATTGCTTGGGGAGGAAGGATGACTTTTAAATAAATCCTAACTTTGAGAAATCAATATAAAATCCCATCAAGTAAAAGAAGTCCTCATGCTGATACTGTATTCTTCATTTTTGACTTGATGAATGCACCCTAATCTCAGCTGTGGAACGACTTCGTGTGTCTTGAAGGAGAGTATAACAGACCCTGGCAGAAAGGCAGGGATGCCCTGGGTAGTTACAAAGCCTGTGTGCTTCAAGGTCAGTCCCCTCTGATAGCTCTAGAATTTTTAGGATTCTTTGGGCTTTCTGAAAGTAGCCCGTAGACTCTGGAAACTGTCTTACTTGTCTTTTTATTTCATCCTTTAAGTTTTTTTTTTTTTTAATGGGGATTTATTTCTCTATGGAATTCAAGAGGATTTGCATGTCTAACAAGGACTAATGTATTTGGAGGGAACTGAAGAGTCTTTTGTAACCACCTAGGTGTCTGACAGATTACAACTAAAGGCAAAAAACACCAGCGACATTGAAAAGCTGACCACCTATTTTGTCTGGCATAGTTATTCCCTGGCCTGCATTATGGAGGCCAAAGCAACATTATCCTCAACGCTACTCACCGAGTGTATTGAAACTAAGCCAGGGGTCTTATCAAACCTGGCCAGAAGCTTCCCTTGTTCTTTCACATTTCTTTCCGATTTTGCGGAGCTACTTAGAAATTTATTTTAAGAAGTGGTTTCTTCATGGCCTCATGAACATGCCTTTACTTCCGTAAAGCTGTCTGAGTTCAACAAATAGTCAGTAACCATTCCCTGAATATTAACTATAGACCCAGCACTGTGCCGAGCCAATAGAATTCCAAGGGTTTCTTTCACAGGTACCAGTGAGCTTGGCTTCTGATGAATTTGGTCTAGACTTCCTTTAATTTACAGACCTCTCCAAGGGAAAGCCTATCAGCTACTTTTCCTTTTTGCTCCAGGAAAGTGATTCTCCCCGCTGAAGGGCAATGGCTCGAACTGAGAACTTTCGTGCTTGAGTACAGGAAACAACAAAATACAGGTTCCATTTTTAAGTAGTAAGTGTAGTAGTCCTGAATGCCTGCAGGCTGCTTATTTAATTATTTGAGAGAGAGAAGAAGCGCATGAATAGGAGGGGCAGAGGGAGAAAAGATTTCAAGCAGACTTCCCTCTGAGCCCAAGGCAGGGCTCCACATGGGGATCGATCCCACTGCTCCAAGATTAGGACCTGAGCCAAAACCAAGAGTCAGGGGCTTAGCCAACTGACTGCACCACCCAGGCGCCCCCTTATAGGCTGATTTTGAAACCATGGTTTATTTCATTGTTTTGGCCCTCCACATTGCTCTAGTCTCGAAGTAATGGGTCAGAGAGGGGTGTGGCAATACAGAGAGCCAGCCAAACAGGGTCACAGAGCTAGAATCTGATGGCTGAGGCACAACTTGTGCTAAAAGACGACTCTGGCAATGCAGTGAGCAGAATGTGGCAGGATATCCAAGCAAACAATCTTGGGCTCATTTTAGCAAGTGACAGACAAGGAACAGTAGCAGAATTTAAAAAAAAAAAAAAAAAAAAAGAGGCAGAACCCTGCCCAGGGACATCCAGGCAGTAGGCAATATGTAAGAGTCAGAAAGCCACACACTGCTCTTTTTTTTTTTTTTTTTTAAACACAAGCAAATGTATGTACAGAGTCCTATCCTCACCACCATTTTTACACCAAAGGTAACATATTATAACTTTCTCCTATGCCTTGCCTCTTTCACTGAATGAATACAGAAGATCACTCCGTTCCAGTCTACGGAAAGCTTCCCCATTTCTTGTTGACAGCTGCACAGTGCTCCACTGTGGACAGGCCATAGTTTACAATACTGAAGAACACTGGGGCTGTGTCCAATCTTTTCCTCTTACAAACAATCTTTTCTTCTTACTTTTCTCCTTACAAAGGCTAGAATTAATAGCCTTGTGCATTGGTCACTTTGTGTTTTTGTCATTTTATCTTTCAGATGGATTCCTAGAGGTGGGTTTGCTGATTCAAGGTATATGCCCTTTTGCTAGATGCTGCCAAATTCCCTTCCATACAGGTTGCACCATTTTGCATTCCCATCCCCAGTGAAATTCAAGTGTAGGCGATGCGATGTTGGCGAAGCTGGGTAGTAGTCAGATCCGGCAAGCCTGGGGCGTCTATTTCCTGTTGAGATAGAAAACAAGGTCATCAGTGAATAGAGAAGGGTGGGTGAGAACTTGGTGCGTTGAGGGGAGAAGGGAAGTTTTTGAATAACTAACAAAGGAGCTGAGCAACTAGGTAGGAGAGAGCTATTCAGCAGTGTCGAAGGCTCAGGGCTCAATCTGGACTCTGGCCTTGAGTTTCTCCTGCCATCAGTCAAGCCAATTTCTTCAGCAGGGGTGCACAGATCCAGTATAAGACTTTAAAAAGATAAGTGGTTGGATTACTCTGTGGCAGGGTTGGAATGGCGGATAGTCAAGGGGTCCATAGAATTGGAGGTATTGTCTTGGAAGTATTGTCAAGAGCATCGAGTCCCCGCTGGATGGGGAAGGAAGTGAAGCTGCAGGAGGGTGCAAACAGGAAGGCGTTACCCGACAGCATATCGTGATGAAGAGTCAAAGACACATGTTGTGGGAGTAGAGTCATGGGAAAGCCAGAGGATACAAAGCCATGATCAGAGTGTACAGCTGTAGAGTTCAAGATTTCAGGGGATAGCGAGAGGTGATAACAAGGTCCTGGGGGACTATGGAAGTGGACAGAGGAAGTGGAAGGGAATTGACGTTAAGACAATTGAGAAGCTGAGGGGCTCGGGCAATGGAAGGAACATCGAAGTCCCCTGCAGTATGGCTGGAATTGACCAAATTATATGATCCCTGGAGGAAACGTCTACTGTCATTTCACTCTGATAGAACCTATTGCCCAAACTACAGCTAAAGTTCATAAAATAATTGTAAAATGAACGAATGAATGAAAAACCCAATTGCTGCAGGAAAGATTTACCAGTCTAGTTTAGGGACACTAGTCTAGTTTTGGGAGACAGTCTCGTTTAGGGATACTAGTGATACTGGCCAGTACTATTTGGGATTGCATTACTGACTTGTTCTATGATTTTTGTCTTTGAGAGCTGACTAGGAAGAGAAATTGGCATATTTATTTCCCTGTATCTTATTTTGGTCTATCTGTGAAGAAATATATACTAGAAAGAAGTATAAAGGATAAATTGGGTAAGTTTTGGTACAGTTGTCACTCATTACCTGTTACCTTGAGCCTTCATCTTCAGAAATAAGGATAGTTCTGGATAATCTCTTGATTCACTTCTAACTCTAAAATTTAGATTTCTGTGACCATGTAATTTGAGGTAACTCAGAAAGTAAAAATTCTAGTTATATTTACCTATCTAGCCTGAAATTATTTTGGTTTCAAATTATTTTGAAGGCAAATATTGAAACTTCTGAGTTGACCTTTTCAAACTACGTAAGGGAAATCATTCCAGTTTCTTGCCACAGAATGAGATTCAAGATGATGGAAATACCTCTCAAATATTCTGTGACCCTAAATCAAAGGTTAGCTCTGAAAAGAGGATCTTCCCCATGAAAGCTAGACATCTAAGAAGCCAAATCCCTCTGTCTTGATCAGGTAAATAACATACTTACCTTTCTATCTAATCTAGGTTGAAAAATGAAAAAATGTATTTCTCTAGTCAGCCAAAACGTAATTTCATGTAGTACTTGGATAGATAAGACACAGCTCTTTGCCCTTAAGGAGATCACACACTAATAGGGAAGATAAAACCACATGGAAATATAAGCAAATAACCAGTCCAAAGCAGGCCAAATCCCATTAGAATAGTATAAGTAAAAATAGATTTCTAGGTTATTTTTAAAAGGTGTTAAGAAGCAGAGAGTAGTTGAAGTATTTCCATTTCTCATTTTGTATACCATCTTCACTCTATTTTCAGCTCTTTCTATTTTTATCTAAATGATTTGCTTTTGTATACAGAAGTTGGCTACATTGCCAATTATTTTTATTCAATGTGCTTGCAGGTAAGTATAGCATTACAAAGATGCACCACTACAATGCTATTTTTAAGTGTGTATAAATAGTTTTATACTCTTGCAATTTAGTTATCCAAAATGGATTATTCACTTTCTGTATAATATTAACTTCTCCCCATTTTCCTTCTGTACCTTGAAATGATCTAAGGCACTTCAAAATTCTTGAACAAGTAGACAAGAGAAGAAAAACCAAAGATACAAATTAAATTATCTTGGCTGGTTGTCTCTAAGTAGCTTCGGTGTTAAAATATAATACCAATAAAGGCTTCTTCACTGGTATCCCCATAATACTGTAGGTGAACTTATACTTGAAGATTTATCACATTGTATTGTAATCCTTTGCTCAAATGCCTGCCTACTTCTCCCCCTATCTCCTTCCTCCTCTCTCACCAGAATATAGCATCGAGGGCACAGGAACCTTGTCCTGTTCACTTCTATATTCCTCGTACCTTGTGCAGAAGTAAACACTGAGTGGATGTGTGGATGGATGGATGGACAGACGGATGGATGGATGGATGGATGGATGGATGGATGGACGAACGGATGGATGGACGAACGGACGGATGGATGGATGGATGGGAGGCAGCTGTAATGGAACTCTTCCATAAGACCTGGAGAACCACTCCTGATTGTCTTTGAGCCAAGAAATATCTGCCAACTATCAACCTTACTTTCAATGGGTTTCTGACTTCAGTTATATCAAATGATTTGTTTCAGTTTCTTTACAACTAAAATAGTCATTTAAAAAAAGCTTAAACGATACTCAGTAGACTTCAAGCTATATAGAGAAAGAAAACTGCTTCGGTGATATTATTTGAAAATCTTTTCCTTTACTCTCTTAGAGTAGAAGCTGGTTTGCAAATTAACAAGGTGGAGCCAAAATAGAGAATTGCATTGTAAAAGAGTGACTCACAATGTTTTGACTTTTTAAAATATATCCTTCCCGACAGCAAAGACTGCCTTGTCATTTGATTGCTTTCTAATTAATGTTAAGTCTTCCATTATAAATATCACACTTTTGCCACCAGAGCTACCAGTCATGACCTCATATTACCTGTCCTTGAAGGATGCACCAGGCAATTATGACTGTGGTGTCTATCATTACCAAGATGCATCTCCTCGTATCCTAACCCCAGACGTGGTACAATCAGTACCACCATCAGAATGCTTCCATTAATAGCAGAAAAGCAAATCAATGTTTGTTTGCTTAGAAGTAAAAATAGGCACTTGCTGATACTCTGTGTTCCTTGCTACTTCTATTTACCAAGAATTAACCAACCATTAAGTATCCTCAGCGAATAAAACTAAGCTGCCTTCTTCATAAGGTATTTAAAATTCTGATTTTTGCCAAAGAAAGCTTGTCCTTTATGCGAAGGAGATAGAGTGATACAGTGGCCCCAGGGTACACAATTACACCAAGCAGAGCAGATCCTGCTTCATGAGAACTTAGAAGAATTTGACCTGGAGGAATGCAGGGACCCATCTAGATTCTCAGAACACAAAAACATTTGCAAATAGAAAATGAAAGCTGTGTTTTAAAGACTCCAAAGTCAGCCTGGACCAAAGGCGGCGCCTGAAAGCATGTGGGTAACTCTGTCTACCTGCTACTCACTGTCGTTAGTAATTTCCATTCAGGGAGCTCGGGGTGGCCTCCCCACTGTCTCTGAACCCAATGGACAAAGTTCCAAGTTTACTTTGCTGTCCCTTGAATGTCATGTGATAAGGTTTACATCCCAAATGAATTAATTCTTAGATTCAAATTTCAGTTCATTTTTTTCCTTTTTTCTCGAGATGAGGTAGGGAAGCAATGTTTTCTCGGCCTTCTAAGACACTGGCACTTAGACACCCGTCTACGGAAACCGCCATCCTCCACTTGAACAGACACTGTGTTCATCTCTCCTCTGGCACAGCCTAGAAACTCCCAGCGTAGCTTGGTTTCAAGTCTTCCTCCAAGACAAGGTCTGACTTGACTTTTCCTGACTCCACCACCCCTGATCATTCAGGGGGTATTTCTTGAGCTCCCCTTCTGTGCAATGCACTGAGAAAAGCTTTGCAAGGTGGAGGAATCTAAGTTTTCTCCCCTTTCTACATCTACTTAATTTCCCTTTATCCTTCCTATGAATCATTGCTCCCTCAGAAAAGCAACCCTGACTCCCAGTCTTCTTTGTTGTGTAGAACCTCAGCCTTTCTCCTTCATAGAACATGATTGTTTATAAATAAACGTATTTATTGATCATTTTTACGAATGCCTGTCTCACGACTCGAGAGCAGCAATCATTCTGATTTCTCTCACCAGTTTATTCTAGTGCCTGGCACAGAGCGGCGCTGCATTACTTGGTGAATTGATTGGGGGATGATGACTGGATGGATTGACAAATGAGACGTAGTTTTCCGGCTCCAAGAGCTCATGACATATTACAGGGCAATCAGTATAGCAGGGCATGGAAAAAATGGGTTTGGGGTAAAATTACCAACAGCCTTGCTAAGGTGCTTCACCATTATCTTACAGGCAATGAGAAGCCAACATAGATGTTGAAACAGCAGTGATTAAGTTAATATTTCAGGAAGTTCCCCAAGGTAGCAGGGAGGAGAGCAGCCAGGGAAAAGGGGAGTTAGTAGGCAGGACAAGCAGGGAGGCGCCATGGTGGCTCAGGTCATGGATGCTGAGGTTTATACAAAGGCAGCAGCTGCAGAACAGCAGGAACAGAGGGGGTGAGTCACAGTATCTCAGACATCCTGACACTTCCAAAGAGGATGAGTATGCTTTGTAAAGGATACCCTCCAAACGTGATGGTCCTGCTACGGAGTAGGACCTGGCTTGTAAAAAAACTTCCTGACCCAGGGGATCGACACAGCAGAACAATGTCCTTGAACCAGAGGCTGAGCCAGACTTGGGCTTGACACAAGTGGCAATGTTAGCGGAATGACAATTCGCTAGGTTTCTTTCTGGCCATTTCTTGGACAGTTTCAGGAAGGTTGAAACTCCAGGTTTAGCCAGACACACAATGAGTCAGTCAATATTTATTAAGCTGTTGACCATATACCATGAAGTGGGGATAGAAGGATGGAAAGATGGATGTGATTATGGCCACTGTGCTTGCAAAGCTTAGGAACTAATGAGCAAAACAGCAAAGGAGCTTGTGCAGCTCAGGGTGGTAAGTGTTCCAAAAGGAGAGGCGCTGAGTGCTGTGAGCACCTCGCCTGGTCCCAGGGGGCACGCAGTCCCAAAGAACCTGTGATCTAAGCTACAAACCAAAGGCAGAGAGGAGTTACTCGGAGGGGAAGTAGAAGAACGTTCTAGGCAAAGGGACCAGCTTGCACACAGACTCACAGACAACAAAGAACATGGCATAGAGAGAGAAGGAGAGGAATTGTAGAGTGTGGGGTACGGAAGGTCAGGGTGGGTGACAAAAGCGGTGGGAGATGAGGGAAACCCTGGAGACTGAGGCAGGGACAGAATCACATAGTGCCTTGTAATCCAGGAGCTGAGCTTTTCAGTGAGGGGAATGGAAGGAAGGGCACTGCATTTCAGAGAGCTGGTTGGCTACAATGTGGGTAACACCCCTGGGAGGAGGGGGGCCTAGGAGGAAAGACCGTTCCAAGGTGGAGGCATTCATCTGGGCAAGAAATGACCGTGGCCCACACTCAGGGGGTGGCAAAGGGGGTAAAGAGGTAGGTGAAGGGTGAAGAAGGGGTGAATAGATAGGAAAGGCATGTAAGAGGCTGATTGTGAGGCTTTGGGACTGATGGGCAAGAAGGGAGAAAGAAATATCAAGGATGTTGACATCACTTCTAGAAGGTGGGGGCCTTCCGCTGTCACGGCCTACAGAAGAGGAATAGCTTTAGGTGACAGCGGAGAGATGAGTTCAGCTGGAGGTGTGTTTGGGGCAAAAAGGATCCACTGGACATCCCATAGGACCTAGTTGTCAGTTGGGTCAACACACCTGGAACTAAGCACAGAGATCTCATTCATTATTGTGACTCTGTTGGCAGCAGAGTCCATAGCAACACGGGTCAGGGGAGAACTAGGTTCAAGTCATTTATTCGCTGCGCGACATTATGTTCTTAAACCTATTTCTTCATCAGAAGCTGGGGTAATAACATAACCTACTTCATAGAAAATTGGGAGAAGCAAATGAAAGAATGCTCGTAAAGCACTTGGCCTGAATAAATCTTCAGTGGTGGTGGCAGTGAGGAGCATCATCTCCCCCGCAAATGTAGGTTTGAGAACAAGCAGCCTACAGGCGGTATTTGGAACCACTGGAAGAGATGTTGAGAAGAGGGGCGTGGGTAGGAGAGGAGAAAAGAGAACACCTGGAAGGCTACCTGAAGGACAAAGACAGCAGAACCTGAGAAGTAGCCAGGGAGGTAAGAGGAAAACGAAGAGAGTGCCGTAACATCCGGGAATTCAGGGGAAGACCAGGTTTCAAGAAGAGGAAATGGTCCGTAGAGTAAAATCCTACCAATGGGGCAAGAAAGGAAAGGGCTGTAAAGTGGCAGCAGATTCTGGGACAAGGAGGGTCAGTGACCCCTGAGACAGCAGTTTCAGTAGAAGGGTGGGGACCAAAAAGCAAGAGGACACCAAGCTGAGAGACGTTGCTAATAAGGATCACAGTTTAGTATGGGAACATTTTATTTAAAAACAAAACAAAACAAAATACGCTCAGGGCAGAGATAGAAGAGAAAGTTAAAAATGTTTTCTGACGAGGGACACCTGGGTGGCTCAGTGGGTTAAAGCCTCTGCCTTCGGCTCAGGTCATGATCCCGGGGTCCTGGGATCGAGCCCCGCATCAGGCTCTCTGCTCAACAGGGAGCCTGTTTCCCCCCTTCTCTCTCTACCTACTTATGATCTATCAAATAAATAAATAAAATCTTAAAAATAAAATGTTTTCTGACTATAGAGATTTGATTTTGCCTCAGACTCTGGTTCAGCGTGTAACAAAAAGATCCTCAGGGACCCGACATGGATGCCCTATTCTAGCTTTTTCTTGGCTTTGTCAGGTGCTGGCGTCGGAAAGAGAAAATAATCATCCTAAAGTCATTTCCTATAGAGGAGACTTCTTGCCTACACCAACCAAGCATAAAGTGTTTGATCTGTTCTCAAGGCTCCTTTGAAAAGGAATTAAACTCTGCATAGAATCAGGAGCAGTTTTCTGCATTGCGTGCATATTCACTTGGAGAATTCATTTTCCCACGTAGAGCATTATAAGGTCTTTATTGAGCAGAAACTCTGACAACAGCCTCCATCCCGAGGCTGCATTTCAGGGTCTTCTCAGTGACTCTTGTGGACTCAAAACCAGCCTTGCCTTCCCAGTGACACTAATCAAAAGAACACACAGATTGGGGATTTGCGCTCAGGATTTACTTGTCCTTGTGTGGACATTGTCCGTGGTCTGTGTTATGGCCTTTACCTTCAAACCAAAGCAGCGTTAAGTCCCTCCAAACACACACATACATGCGTAGGGTCATAGCGCACAAAGCCTTTCACCTGGAAATAGCCTTTAACAGACAAGGGCACTGAAGCACCATGCGATTCGTTTTTAGACATGTGTACTGGGCATCCCTGGTCACACCAGAGCAGACCCCTTCTCCTCAGCCATCAGCATCCACTCAGCCAGGTTGTTCTGGAAAGTCACAGCAGTCTTCAGTTTCACGTGTCAGCTCAGTGAGATGAATTATTGCAGGTGATTCTTATTGGACCATCTCAGGTGTGAGAACGACCCCACTAAGTCCTTCCTTAGCAGAGCCATCTCTGGAGCCACATGTGGCTGGGTTCACCTCTTGTCTCAGCCACTTATCAGCTATGGGCACCTTACTGAATCTCTCTGTGCCTCAGTTTCGCAGTTGTTCTAATCAGGACAATAATTGCATCAGCTGACAGTGGGGTGGTGAGGGCAACATGAATTAACGTGTATCAGATATTTAGCACTGTGCCTGGCCTTTAACCATGGTTCCTTTTCCTCTTCCCCTCTGTAAACTAAAGATGGGACTAGCACCTCCTTAAAGTGTGTTTGAGACACTGGCATGAGTTGATGTGCGTCGGTCTTTAGTTGTCACTATTCACCATCTCCCTCCATGTAGTTGATACCCTCGTCAAAGCTTGGAAAATCAGGATAGCTTCTAGGGTGCCTGGGTGGCTCAGTGGGTTAAGGCCTTTGCCTTCTGCTCAGGTCATGATCCCAGGGTCCTGGGATAGAGCCCCGCATCAGGCTTTCTGCTCAGTGGGGAGCCTGCTCCCCCCCCCTCTGCCTGCCTCTCTGCCTCCTTGTGATCTCTGTTAAATAAATAAATAAGTCTAAAAAAAAATCAGAATAGCTTCCTCAAGACTTTTGCACACCTTCATGGTGGGTCATTTTCCCATTGATTTAGTCCCTATGTATATCACTCACGTCTCCATTTTTCAAGTTGTGTTTGCAACAAAAGCACGAAACTCAATTCCCCGTGGAAAGGAGCTTCCTGATTGTGACGGATGGAAGGCTAGTGGCTTCCTAGTGGCTCTTCCCTTATGAAATTCATGGCTCTAAATAAAATCTTTTAAAAAGGGGGGGGGGGGCGCCTGGGTGGCTCAGTGGGTTAAGCCGCTGCCTTCGGCTCCGGTCATGGTCTCAGGGTCCTGGGATCGAGTCCCACATTGGGCTCTCTGCTCAGCACGGAGCCTGCTTCCTCCTCTCTCTCTGCCTGCCTCTCTGCCTACTTGTGATCTCTCTCTGTCAAATAAATAAATAAAATCTTTAAAAAAAAAAAAAAAAAAGAAACACATGGCTCAGTCAAAGTAACCAACTTCAGGAAACATCTCCACAATATTTACTTTCATTAATCTAACATTCACAGTTCGTGAGAGTCCAGTGACAAAGAAGGTGCACGTATGCCCTGCAGGGACTTGTCAATTCAGTTCAGTAATGCCAAAGTGGGGACTAGCCTTTATTTTTCACATATAGGGTATGTATTCTAAAAGATATGTATTCCGTACATAAAAGATACTTCTATAACTAATCACATGCCATGCAGTGTTCTATCCACTTTAGATGGATTTAGTCTTTATTCTTTATCATGCTGTATTAGTACTACCCCTATTTCAATAGGGAATACAGAATACAGAGAGCACAATAGGAATAAGGAGCTGGAAGAGAATCAATCCAGTAACAAGAAGCAGAGCCAGGACTGGGACCCAGGTAGTCCACTGAAGTCAGAGGCTCCAACCTTAACTGTTGTGCTGCCTGGCCTGTCTCTTAATAATTAACACCTGAGGCAACTCCAGGGGACGCTCGACCCAAGGCTCGGATTTAGGGGCAAGGGAATAAATGATTAAGAGAAAGAGTCTGACTTTTTGAGCAGCCTCGAATACCTGGAAACTTCGTTCTTGCTATTTTGCTCAGAAATGCTCCACTGATTGAAGTGAGATGAATCCTAGCAACAAAGCTGATCTAAGGACGGAAGAGTGAAAAGGGGGGGTTTAATCTCAAAAATGCTCTCCAGCATTATCAGAAACCAGTGCTGAAAAGCGAGGCCAAATTCAGAATTACAGTGAATATAAATAAAAAGAGAAGTCACTTTCTATCTTCTCTTTAAAGTATACCATTTCTAAGGAAAAAATACCTTTTATGTAACATTTGTATTTCCCAGGGAAACCTAGGGGACTTTGCCTGCGAGCATGATGGAACAGAGACACCTACTGGTGAGAATGAGCCTCACTCCATGGAGTTCTATCCTTTAGTTTAAGAAAGGCAGCAATTCTTGTTACTATTTGAAATGTTTTGGATATGGACAGAATCTTCCCTTTGGGACATTACATTCTAAAAGGAAAAAAATCAGATGTATCCAACTATTTATGTAACAACTCCAAGCACAGCATCTCTACTGTGCCTTATAGAAATACCAAGCTACTTTTTTCTTTCTTTTTTTTTTTTTATATTTTATTTATTTATTTGATGGAGAGAGACACAGTGAGAGAGGGAACACAAGCAAGGGGAGCGGACACAAGCAGGAGGAGTGGGGCTCTATTAATTTGTTTATATTAGGGGTTAATTTGAAATCACTTTCACTCCCATGTGCTTTTGTAGAAGGTTAGTTCAATATAAAAGATCGTTTATTATAAAGGAAGTTTCTAGACATGAAAAACAATAAATCATTAAACTAAGAAGGAAAAATTTCCTTGTGAGAATTTTCTGATGATTACTTAAGTCGAGAAATCATTTAACTGTTTGGAGAGTGAATAAAATGAAACAAACCCATCTATGGCTAAGAGAAACCAAAATCAAAAGGTTGAATTTAGCACCAAATATATTTTCAGTGGAAGAGAGTAAACACTATAATCAGTTGGCTAAAATCAGTCATTAATATGTGAGCTATCACCCTTATTATAATGTTCAGATAAAAAATGCCAAAAAGCAGACAATGTAAATAAGAGGGAAATTATTTATACTATCCTTAAGTGAGTATATGGTCATTTTATTAAAAACAAAGAATACAATTCCAAAGTTAAAAGCCTATCCCAGGACTCTGAGACCATGACCCAAGCAGAAGGCAACACCTAACAATTGAGACCCCCGTATGCCCCACCAAGCTACTTTTTAGGACACTGAATCAGCTATATTTGGTGGAGGCAAACATCACGATGGGTGCAGTGTTCCTGGGGCCTTTCTTTACTCTCATTTCGACTCAACAGACTCTGATTGAACATTTGCAATCCAAGGGTCGGTAAGAGAGCAGCCCATCCCTCAAGGCATGCCCATCTCAGAAGCCAGGAGCCAAGCTGCTCATCATGCTTGACATCCCACAGTGACCCCAGATGGGAGCTTTTCATCCAGTCTGGAGCTCCCATAAATCCAACCTGATCTGATAAGATCAGACCTTCTTGTCCTTTCTGGGGCACTCAGATGTTACTTTGTTTCCCCAGAATTTTTAATTCCCTCAAAAATTTCATGAACGAGTCATCATTTGAATTCTCTCCTATACCATGTCAGTTGGTTGGAGTTGGGGTTGCACTTTGAAAAGTAAACTTCTCTAAGTTTTGTCTAAGAGAAGGAGTTCAGAAAGAATAAGTGGACAGAGGAAAATGAAGTTTAGGAAAGGAGAAAACTTCGTAGGGAGATGGGAATATCGCTCCTCTTTTGCTTTGGTTCCATTAGTTAAAATGTTCTGGATTCTGTTTAAACCTTCTAAACTTCCTAGCAATAACCACCTATAACTGAAAAGTCTCTTTAGGAGAAATAGTTCTCAGTTGGGTTGTTGGGATGCAACAGTTTACTTTGTTTTGTTTTAGTTTCAATGTGGGATTTGGAGTTAAAGGAAAGGAACTTGCCTACCTGAAAGTACAATTGAATGATACAAAAGTGATTAAGGCACCCAGTGATCCAGACAGGATAGTTTCATCTAGGGGGAGATGAGAGAATTGAAAACAAGTTAATGAGAAATGTGTGCACTGCCATGGAGAATATAACTGATTATTGAGATGTACTACTAAATATTAAAAATAAATTCATGAATAGTATTGACGAGAATAAATGACCAATTAAATTTTATTTATTAAACACCTAAGTATGAGCATTATGTTTAGAGCTCTAAAGAAAACAGATCTCAATCAGGTTTTAATCCAGGGAAAAAGGTGAGCCAAATGACTACTGCTAAGACCATAGGAAAAATTCGCCGGCAGAGTGAAACAAGGGAGGGCAAGGAGAGCATCCTCTACTCTTTGAAGTCCCTCTTCCCTCTCATCCACTTCCTCCCCACGCAGAAAATGAGCAATACAGGGGGTAGTTGAAACAACTGGAAGGTTAATGGAGCTGTTTAGGAATGAAAAGTTAAGGGGCAGAGAAAGGGAAAGAAGAAATGGATTGTGAAATGGGCCTTAGAGGATGAATGAATAGACCTTAGGAAATTGGATGTGAAGCTTGAGGAAGAAGAGTTGTATGTAAACCTAGATACAGACGTACAATATTATAGCTGGGGGAAAGAAACTTTAACTCCCAAGTTAGAAAAATGAAATAAAGGCTATACTGATAGAAGCATCAAAAGGGATTTGCTGCAGGAAGGTGGGGTGGAAGATGATCTCATGAGCTTCCTTTTTCAACTGTGTGTAAGACTAGAGGGACCAATGAATATGGAGGTCTTAATACCACCTACGAAGTTGGAAATGCAGAACTGGTCTCAGAAAACTATTTCTAAATCAAGAGCTCTGTGAAGAGTATCCATGAAATCTTGTGAACCACCCCCTCCCCCGAATCCTTGTGCAAATCTATTAATTTGTTTATATTAGGGGTTAATTTGAAATCACTTTCACTCCCATGTGCTTTTGTAGAAGGTTAGTTCAATATAAAAGATCGTTTATTATAAAGGAAGTTTCTAGACATGAAAAACAAATCATTAAACTAAGAAGGAAAAATTTCCTTGTGAGAATTTTCTGATGATTACTTAAGTCGAGAAATCATTTAACTGTTTGGAGAGTGAATAAAATGAAACAAACCCATCTATGGCTAAGAGAAACCAAAATCAAAAGGTTGAATTTAGCACCAAATATATTTTCAGTGGAAGAGAGTAAACACTATAATCAGTTGGCTAAAATCAGTCATTAATATGTGAGCTATCACCCTTATTATAATGTTCAGATAAAAAATGCCAAAAAGCAGACAATGTAAATAAGAGGGAAATTATTTATACTATCCTTAAGTGAGTATATGGTCATTTTATTAAAAACAAAGAATACAATTCCAAAGTTAAAAGCCTGAGACCTGATCAATAGGTCAACTCTATCTAGAATGTCCTTAATCGGCAAGCATATGCCACATGAATAAAACCAAGTATTTAGGTTCAGTTCAAGCAGAATTTTATTCGGCCAATGGAGTTAAGATTAGAAGAGGAAAAAAATACTACATGCCATATATTTAAGTGGTTAATTTTTTATAAGAATGAGGATTCCTGATGCCAAAACACATTTCTCCAGTAATATCAGCCTTATAATTAGGCATAACAGGTAAATGTTTCATGGTATTTAAAAGGTCTTACAGTAAAAATATCTCCATTGCCTGAAATTCTCCAGAAGAGGATATATGCCTTTGGGTCAAGATACAATCCAGCTCTCATAGTGGCATCAGTTTGGTAGAACATGAGCCAGACATAAAGGTTGCTGGACAAGGATTTCTGTTCAGAATGAAGACAGCAGAAGGAAGGGCCAGCAGCAGCAGGTGCTGTGACGGAGAGCCCAGGGCAGCCTCCCAAAAGCTAAGGACTTGGCCCTCCAAGGCAAGGGAGAAGGCAGGAGTGTGAAAGGCGCAGAGGGGAGAAGGGGGAGGGGCTGGAGGGAACCCAGGATAAATAAAACTCGCCCCACAACATCTCCCAGACTAACCTGGAATGTCAATATGCAATGGGGCAATTATGTTCTCATTTTCAACCTACCTAGTCATGGTTTTTCAGAGAGCAAATTAGTTCTTTTCAGCCCATTTCTGTTGTGACTGTTGGTGTTCTTTGTTTTTCTGCCAAATATGTGGTACCTGACAATCTCCCAACCATATCATTAGGATTAGGATGAGAATCATTAAAGCAAAAAGATCAAGCAGATAAAAGTTGTGTCTTTTACAGCAGTGCTAGGCCATCATTTGCCTGTGCTTTGTTCTCTTGTCTGCTTAGATTTTTCAGAGGCAAAAACCTACTACTTATGCAGGGAGAGGATAGGGCTGTGGGAATGACATGGTGAGGTATTATTATTATTATTATTATTATGTTAACTCTTTTATTTATACAGAAAGCTTAGGATTTGTTTTACTCAACTTAATGTCTTAAGAAATAAGATCTAGAAACTCTAAGGGCCACAGATGGTATTTGTTGGATTGCGTTCACATAAATAAAAATTTGATGAGACAACACACATATTCAATGGGCTTTCTTTGGGTTGAGTACTCAGGCCTGGACAAAATCCTAGAAAATGCTTTTTAAGGAATTCTAAACCCAATTTGTAAATAATGTGAAAAAATGAATTTTGTATATTTTGTTATGTTTATCTAAATGATCCAAAAAACCATAAAACAGCACTCTGATACTATGAGAAAACCAATGATTCTGTCTCTCCTGGAGCCCAAAACTCTCAGCCTCATAGAGGCCATTTAACATGGTACAGCTGGCCAGTGACAGCCAGGCCTCATTGGATTGCAGTTTTATGTGTTGTCTTAATATAATGTGTTTAGTCATGCCCTCTGCCTGTTTGAGGAGGTCAAATTTCAGCTTTTTGGCATAAATAAAACTGGCCTGGCACTTAGAAGACCTAGAAGTCTCAGAGACAAAGCTGTGCTCAATAGCCAACTCTGCCAACAGCTGTGGCCACAAATAAAGTAGCCATTTATTTGTGAGTAAATAGTGTGGAAAAGACAGAGGTCTTTCCAGCATGTTTTCAAACTCAAGAGTATCAGTATTATCATCTCCAAAGGACCAAAACATCTGTTGATGTATATACAGGCATGTGTTTGTATGTACACATATATTATACCACGAAATGAAAGTTCTTCTATGAAGAATGTCCACCTCTTCCCATATTTATGTGTCTTCAGCACCACACGGGAGGACAGCACCACCAGATCTGCAGCCAGGATGGGGTTCCCATTGCCCTGCCCACTAACTCTTCTTTCCAGAATGGCCTCCTAGCCATAGTCATAGAAACCCAGATCTCCAGAAAAAAACACTTGGAAAACCAAAGAAGGAAGTGATTCTCAATGTGGAGATTAAGAACGATTCTTCCAGAAAACTTAGCATTTAAATGGAGCCTGATTCAAAATAGTTGTAGAGGCACAGAACATAGGCTTCTGAACAGACATTTCTTCCTGCTAGGAAAAGAAAAGGGCTGTGTGGTAGCCTTCAGATGACCCTCCACCTCTCTTTACATTTGGTGAATATTTTACAGGCTGTAAGAAAGGAGGCATGGCCAGAGGCTTTGACAGGGTGACTGTATAAGTCAACAACTGACAAACTTCTACCTGAAAATTAAGAAATTCAGACATGATGATGCTTAGGCTATATATGAAACAGATCTGAACACCTGTCATCATATAATCAGTATATTTTTACATGTAGACTAAATAGCTGGGTGGTTGAGTTTTGCATTGCTAACCAGGAATCATTGAGGACATCAGTCTTTGTCTGTGAAAACTGTTTGTTGAATATGTACAATAACATTAGCCACTGTTAAATAAGCGCCTACTGGATACTATGTGTATATTTAAGCTCTAATCTTGATCTTATCAGCTCTTTTACCTGAAGAATAGATGCCTCATCGCTCTATGAGTGACAGAACTGGAATTTGAATCCAAAACATGACCAAAAGCTAAGATTATAGTTTATGATGAAATCAATTACTTTAATGTTAACTGTTTAAGTCATATATAACTCTTATAGGATAAACATTTACCTAATTAAAAATCGGGTCTTTTGTCTTATTTTGAGAAATCATATAACTGAAAAACCCACATGATATTTAAAAACCAATATCAATCAATCAATGGTCTATATCAATAATGTCAACATCTATTCAATTTTGAATTATTTAATTCAGAGGTTAATAGAAAAAAGTCCTAAAGTGGCAGTAATGACCAGGCATGAGTTAATATATGATGCTTCCTTACAACAAAGGCATATAACCTTATGAATTTTTAAACAAAGTTTTGCAAAATAGATTTGCTAGTTACTAACGAAAATTTATCACTCCAGATTTATCCTAAAAAATATTATGAAGTGAACGCCTTAGATCCATTTAAAACAAAATAACAAAAGCAGCACAAAAAGTAGTAAATAAAAGGTCAGAACTCTAAATGTCAGAACTAAGAAAGGGGCAATATGAATATGCCACAGAAGATAGATGATAGATAGATAGATAGATAGATATGTTGTCCAAGTCTTAAGTCAGAGTAATATTGAAAGACTTAAGAATTTGTTGTTTTGGGGTGTAGCCTTCCTTCTCTTCCATTGATAGAATTTATCTAAAACTCAGCTTGGGAAGCATTAGGATCACATTATCTCTATATAGATCATCAAAATAAAATAGTAAGTATAATTTAATAACTGTTATTGTTACCACTGTTTATGACTTATGGTTCAACCAACACTCAAACAAACATTACTCACCCTCCCTGATATTCTCCAATGCTGGTTATGAGGCGCCTGGCTGGCAACAGCTGGTTGAGCAGCAGACTCTTGGTTTCAGCTCAGGTTATGATCTCAGGGTCTTGGGATAGAGCCCCACATATCACCTAGCACAGCGTCTGCTTGTAACTCTCTGTCCCTCTCCCTCTGTTCTTCCTGCTAGTGCTCTCTCGCTCTCTCTCTCAAATAAATAGATTTTTTTTTAAAGGCCGATTATGACCCTCAGAACTCATTTATGATCCACAAAGGGGCTGCTACTCACAGTTTGAAAAATCTGTTCAGAAAACCTGTTCATGGGTGCATGACCGGTTCAGTCAGTAGAGTACGCAGCTCTTGATTTCGGGGTTGTGAGTTCAAGCCCCACATTACCCAAGTTTACTTTAAATAAACACATACATACATATAAGAGTAATTTTTAAAAGGTGCTGTACTCAGGTAGCTGTTTTGGAAAGACCTGCTTACAGAGAGACAGGGATACACACTACACTTAACAGGTGCTTTTTATGTAAATATTGGTTTAGCCAGACAACAGCATGAGAATTTCCCAACATTTTTAACTTCTAGACCAACGCTACAGAAAGTGTTTTGAAATTGGGTTTTTTAATTTTCTAAGATCAGGGAAATATCTTGCCTACTTTACCACTTGAATCTCTTATTTTGTAGTATATACTTACTTATCTTTTTCCTGTATCCTGCTGGTATAAGTGACTTCTACAGCCTCTGGACCCGCATGTTCTAACTTGTTCCAGGCTGCTGTTTACAGTGCAGGTGTTAATTACCTACGTAACAAATCCTAGCTATTGACTTCCAACAGTAAATACAACTTCGTTTCTCCCAATTAAGCTGTTTTTCTTGCTGACGAAGGTTCCAAGCCTCTTTGATTGTCCTCCCCCTTTGCAAATAATATTAAAACCACTTTGGGGGGCACCTGGGTGGCTCAGCGGGTTAAAGCCTCTGCCTTCAGCTCAGGTCATGATCCCAGGGTCCTGGAATCGAGCCCCACATTGGGCTCTCTGCTCAGCAGCGAGCCTGCTTCCTCCTCTCTCTCTCTCTGCCTGCCCCTCTGCCTCCTTGTGATCTCTCTCTGTCAAATAAATAAATAAAATCTTTAAAAACAACAACAACAACACTTTTGAAGGATACAGATGGGATGGCTTTGCGTGTTCTCAGCTCTATCACTAAAGACGGACCCTCCCACTGAAGAACAGGACCTGCCTGTATTGCTTTCCCAGAGCTTCTACAATGAAGTATCACAAACTGGGTGGGTCCAAACAACCCCAGAATATTCTCTCACAGCTCTGGAGGCTAGAAGCTGTGATCTAGGTGTCCGCCCAGCCCGGCTGCGACTTAACAGGAATCCTTCCCTGCCTTGTCCTAAGCTTCCGGTGGTTGCTCTCAATCCCTGGGATTCCTTCCTTGGCTTATAGCCAGACCACTCTGATTCCTGCCTCCACTGCCACATAGCCACCTTCCCTTTGTGTGTCTTTCTCCATCTCTCCTGGCCTCTTTAGAAGGACAGCAGTCATTGGAGTTAGGGCCCACTCTAACTGAAGATGACTCCATCTTAGACAATGACATTGACAAATACGTTCACATTCTGAGGTTCTGGGTGGACATGAATTTAGGAGGGCACTGTTCAGTCCAGGATGCTGACTTCCCAAAAGGACCAGACGTTTCTCTCTGCCAGACTTACTGAAATCAGTTGGCAACATCCACAAAAATGAGCTCCATGGCAACTTCAGGGGGAAGAGTGTGCTAACTTCAAACAGGAGGTTGAAAGAATAAAATTCTTCTACCTCTGGCAATATAGACCAGTTAATAATTCTACCTCAAACCTCAAAGTCCAGAGGGGAAAAAATGTGTTCGTTAGTGTAAAAATATTGACATTTCTGTGGAATAGTATAACCTCCAGAACACTCTCATGGGCAGTACATTATGTCACAGTCACTGCAACCCAGCAATGTAGATGAAATTGTCGTGAGTAGCCCCAGGCTACGCAAGGAGAACCACTGGCTCTGGTTCTGACTCCTAACCCAGCATGCTTTCTGCGGTCGTGCTGAAGTGTAGTATGGGCAAGTGTTTAAAGCAGCGGCTGTCACCTGCAGGCTGGACTGGAGGTCCATGTTAGCATCACCTGTGAAGCTTTTTTCTAGTAACTACACCTGCCCACCCAACCCAGAACCTCCCAACGGTGTTGAACAGCCCCACGGGGCCTAACAACCCCCTCCCATTTCCAGAACGGAGATGCATTTTAAAAATCTGTAGAAGAGCCCCCAAAGCTAATTTTTTTAATGGCATGCTTTTGTGCCTTTGGTCAGAGCTCCTTAAATTTAAATGTGCATGTGAATCCCTTGGGAACCTTGCCAAAACAGTTTCTGATTCAGCAGGCCCAGGATGGGGCCTGAGATGCTGCATTTCCAGTTAGCTCCCAGGGGATCCTCCTGGTCCAAGGATCCCATTGTGACGAGGCCTTATGTGGCCCTCCTGATAGGACCCTGGAACAACTCTCTACAGAGAACAGAACATGTCTATGTGACGGTAAGAAATAAACCACATGGGACAGCTACAAAAAGCAGGACCCTCTGCCAAGTAAACAGCTCTTCAGTTCCTAATAAGTTCAGGTGTTGCTTGAGCCCATGTACAGCATTCCACGGTGGCTGCTGTCAAAATCAGCCAAACAGAATTCAAACAAAGGCCCTTGGTGGTGAGGCTCACTGCATGCCATGAAGAAGGCCTGTCACTGTGCAAGGAAAACATCAGGGAGCTGCTGCTGCTCGCTGGCCCTGGGACCACCCAACAGTCTCCCCCTAGAAGCAGGTGTAAAGCGAACCACCCAAGTTCTCTGCAGGCCTGGCTGGCCGGGCTCTCCTCTAACGGTTCCTTTGGCAGAGCTGTTCTGCTTCAGCGTAGCCCTCACATCTCTTTGGTTTTCTGGCATTCTGTAATGTGGTCTTAATGATGCTGACCCCAAAAGTATTTTTCAGAAAAGGCTTACTGCAGAGCTGCATTAAAAGGAAAAATAATGATTGTATTACGGCTTTGGGGGTTTTGGTTTTGGTTTTGGTTTTGGTTTTTTGTCTTTTGTTTTCTTCGTGGTGTGTTTTTGGTTTTCGTTTTTCTGAAACTGCTGGGACACAGTCTTTAGGTATGGTTATAATGGTAGAAATAAATCCTTGCATTTCTCTGTTTCTGGTGATTGATGAGCTGATGAGGCCAATGAGGTGTCCAAGGAACAAAGCCAGGTCTCAATGGCATCTTAAATCTGGAAATGTAGAAGAACTTCCTTGCAGAAATGGGACGTCAGAAGTGGGTGAGAAATAGTTTAACAAATGAAGGTCCTTTCAGGGAATAGCTAGTCTAAATGGGTGCTCCCACTAGTCTTTGCCCGGTGTGATTTCAGAATGCACACTTAAAGTAAAATTTTATAAAAGAAAATAGCTGTGGCAAATAATAGTGTGTGTCCCATAATGTTTTCACGTACAAATAAACCATTGTTTACCTCTGAGAGAAATTTTTCTCTTTCTATTCCAAACCCTGAAGAGCTTATTGGAATTTCTTTTGATATGAAGAAATATTGTTTTCAAAGATAGGGATGATTTCAGGCAAGGATCACTTGGAGTTTTCTACCCACACAAGATATTCACAGAGATGCATCAGGGCTTCTGTGTTCCTGGTAACTTTAGTCCTAAACATGGGGGGTTCCTAGATTCACCATCGTCATAGTGAGGCTGAGATTCCACCTTATAAATAATTTCGTGACGTACTTCCTTCATGAATCCCTTTCCCGGTGCCACTGCCATAGAAACCTCTCCTCTTATCTTCAGTTGCTCTCCTACCCCAATCAGCCCCACACACTGTAATTAGTGATCTCTCCAAAATGCAAATCTGAGCGTGCTGTTCCTTGCTTAAATTTTGGTTTGTTTTTGTTTTGTCTTGACTCCTTAACTGTAGCATCCTCAACCTTCAGCAAGCATCAGAATCACCCAGAGGATTTGCTAAAGCATAGATCTCTGGGCCTTTCCCCAGAGTTTCTGATTCAGTAGGTATGGAGTGGGGCCTGAGAATTTGCTGTTCTGACAAGTCACCTCAAAATGCTGATGCTGCTAGTCTGGGACCACGCTTGGAGAAAAACTGACCTTTGGGGGAATCCCACCAAACTCTTCATCAGTGCATCGAGTGCTCTACAGAATTTGTCCATTGCCTAACTTCCCATAAACACCCACCCCCACTCATCTCTGTGCCTCCACCTGCATCCAGTCCCACTATACTACTCTGTTCCCTGAAATCGGCATCGTGGGAAGGTTGTACAAGTAGCACACTGCACAAATGATGGAAGCGCCATTCTCACAATCTCTTTATTGGTACCCTCTGAGGTTGAGACGTGCACAGCCTACACCCTTACACATAGCAGCCCTGAGATCACCACGGACTCCTCCATACCATGCCTTCTTATAGATGTCCCCAGCCATACAAAATTACTTGAAACTTTCTGAGGAAACCATATGTTTAAAGCCTTTGCTCACCTAGTCCTTTTGGCCTATAATGCCCTTTATCCTATTCTCTGCACGGGAACTTCTGCTCATCCTTTAAGGCCTCCCGCTCAAAGAGAAGATTTATGATTAGAATTGTCCTAAGAGGAGCACCTGGGTGGCACGGTCGTTTAAGCATCTGACTCTTGGTTTGGGCTCAGGTCATCATCTCCAAGTCGTGAGATGAGCCCCACGTCTGGCTCTGTCCTGAACATGCAGTCGACTTCAGATTCTTTTTCCCCTTTCCTTCTCCCTCCCCCCTGACCCTCCCCATGCCCACTTGTGTGCTCTTTCTCTAAAATAAATAAATAGAATCTTTAAAAAGAGTTGTCCTTAGAGCAAAAAATAAATAAATAAAATTTCCAACAGGAAAAGGAAGAATGTTCTAAGATTTGGATACAACTGTAAATACTCTAGTGTCCAAAACACTCTAAGTGTTCAATCTGTTTTTTCTACCTCAGGTTTTCATGAATTATGGTTTTCAAAGAAATAGAAAGTTGAGAAGAAGGAAAAAATAGAGGGAAACTTATTTCCATCAATTTTATCCTAGTCTGCACGTCTCTCAGATGTGTATTTATATGGATATGATATTTTAACATGTTTATTTGTAAATAAACATTTTCCGTGGAATAGGTAGCATTCTTAAGTTTATACTTCTGTGACCTTTTTTACTTTTCTGTGATGCTTGACTTTTGTTTACATGAAATGGTGATGTGGTGTGCACAGGTATTTATACGTATATATGTCGATATGCGTGTTCATGAGTATGTGTATGTGTGTAATTGTTTTAAATTAAGGTGTAATTGACGTGTAACATTCTGTTAGTTTCAGATGTAAAACATAACGATTGGATATTTGTATACACTGTGAAATGATCACCACAGTAACATCAGTACAACACAGTAACACAGTAACAGTTAACATCTGTCCCCGCACATAATGTGGGGTTACCAAAAAATATTGTTCTTATAATGAGAACTTTTAAGATCTCCTCCCACGGTGCCTGGGTGGCTCCGTTGGTTAAGTGCCTGCCTTCGGCTCAGGTCATCATCCTAGAGTCCTGGGATCGAGACCACATCAGGCTCCCTGCTTGTCAGGGAGTCTGCTTCTTCCTCTGACCCTCCCCCTTCTCACGGTCTATCTCTTTCTCTCTCTCTCCCTCAAATAAATAAATAAACTCTTAAAAAAAAAATCTCCTTCCTTCTCAACGATGCCATATAGCAAGTGTGGCACACAGTCATTAACTGCAGTCCCCGTGCTCCACACGACATTGCCATGCCTGATTTTCTAACTGGAAACCTGTACCCTTCGACCACCTTCACCCATTTCTTCTCCTCTTGCAACCACCAGTCTGTCCTCTGTATCTATGAGGGTTGTTTGGTTTTGCTTTAGTTTGAGATTTTGCATACAAGTGAAGTCAAATGATATTTGTCTTTTTTGCATGTGTTTTTAATGGATAACCTACATGATCGATTCTTCTCAGTGGGTTAACATTGTATTGCACATACCAGAATCTACCCTGATCTGTACATTGACCTATCACTTCATTAACTGGCTGAATTACTGCAGATTCCACATCAGACTCAGAGAAAAAAAAAATGTGACACAGAATATATACAGTACTTTTCCTTAAGAAAATGTATCCTTCTGGGCGCCTGGGTGGCTCAGTGGGTTAAGCCGCTGCCTTCGGCTCAGGTCATGATCTCAGGGTCCTGGGATCGAGTCCCGCATCGGGCTCTCTGCTCTTCAGGGAACCTGCTTCTCTCTCTCTCTCTCTCTCTGCCTGCCTCTCCATCTACTTGTGATCTCTGTCTGTCAAATAAAGAAATAAAAATCTTAAAAAAAAAAAAAAAAAAAGAAAAAAGAAAATGTATCCTTCTGTGAAGGTGAAGTCCAAAGCTAGTATAGAGTCTCAAGCGGGCTTCTTAAAGAATAAGGTTAAAAAGAAAACAGCAATGTACTCAGCATAATGAAAGTAGTACTGAATAATAAAACGGATAGCTTAAACCTAGGAAAAAGTTATGTTGCTGAACTTGTAAAGCTGGTCTGTTATCATAAAATGATCTATGTTTAAGATGAATTTCTTTTGCTAAAAAAATTCTTTTGCTGGTTAAAACTTTTAGGTTGACTTTCGACCACATGGAAGTGAGGGAACATGGCTAGGAACCTGTCTGATTCATCTGGGTGCCGTTAGGCTTTGTAATAAATTCTATGAAAAATAACCTAAAAAGAGGTTACTCAGTCATTGGAGTGTATTACATGAAAGGGATCTCCATCTCACTGTTGCTCCTTTCTTTTGAAGAGTTACTCTGAAGACTATTAAAGTTTCCTTCACTAGCCTCCTACCTAACTTACTTCCTAAAACCTAACCTTTTAAAATACAGAAATATATCATGGGTAGTGAAACAAACCTTCTTCCAAGAGATACCAAGAGACTGTCAAATCAGTAACTTTAATCGTAAGATAACCAGAAACTCTTCTCTCAAAGTAGTTTTGTATGTGAGAATTGAAAACCAAAAGAACTCCTTACCCCAAATGAAAGGCATTATTCAGGAGGACAGTGACCTCAGCTTCGGAATGGATGACTCCTCATTCAACAGCATACATATACGGATAGGGGAGGGTTGAATTCCTGGGTTCCTGTTATCTATGAGATCAAAATAATTGACAAACGACTGAACCTTTCAGTGATGCTCCTTCTTTGCAATGTGTCATGTGGTGTTAGCATGTAAGGGCTTCACACTTGTGTGTGCAAATCAGCTGCAGTACTTAAGAACAGAACATTCTGGAAAAGAGCTAGTAGGCAACTAAGAGCCACCAGGGTACAGGACAGTACCATGTGTTATAGGAATATGAAAACTAGAACTGCCAACTTAGATCAGAGAACAAAGGATTTCCTTTCTGGTTTGCTGTGGTTAATAGTGTCCTGAGAAATAGCAAGAAAGAGAAGATTGGTGGGTGAAAATCATGATATTCTAATGAACTTCTAGATTCTTCCCTCAACAAATGGTTTAAAATTTGGCTTATATGCTCATGCTTTGTCCTTTTCATAGAAATAGAAAATTATCCATGTTCCTAATAGTGTTTGTCACAGGGCTCTTCCTTCCTCTCAGTTTAAATAAGCTGGTTCTCTCCTGAACATTCTTCTTTTTTTAAAAAATATTTATTTATTTATTTGGCAGACAGATATCATAAGTAGGCAGAGAGGCGGGCAGAGAGAGGGGAAACCAGGCTCCCTGCTGAGCAGAGAGCCCACTGTGGGGCTCTATCCCAGGATCCTGGGATCATGACCAGAGCCAAAGGCAGAGGCTTTAAGCCACTGAGCCACCCAGGTGCCCCTCTCCTGAACATTCTTAATAATCATGTTCTGTATGTCATTTTCTATTGCTCATCAGGTTTTTTTTGTTTCATGTATTATATCCCACTAGGAGGAGAAAGCAGGAATGCTATGTAGTTAAGAGCTTGTAACTCACTTTTAACTTTCAGCATGTATTTGTGAAGGAAGGAAGGAGAGATTAGGGGAGAAGGGAGAGAGAGAATGTACCTACACTGACCTTCAGTGCAAGGCACAGAAGTTTCCATGTGTTTTTGTGGAGTGTTGAATGTCAGTGACTTTAAAGCAGATATGAAACTGTATCTAAATGGGGGATTAACCATCTAAGTATTTTTTATTTCTTCTTGATGCTGGTCAAAGGCTTTATCCAGGTCCATCTCCAGCATTTCCATCCAACGGTACATGTTATGGGATGCTTCATGTGCATGATCTAGTTTGATCCTTAACAACCCTGTGAGACCGGCAAGGCAAATGTGGGACACCCCATTTTTCAAATAAGGGAACTGAAGCTAACAAAGGGAACTGAACTCTAACAAAGGTAGAGGCATGTGTTTTCATGCCCTGTCCTGTATTCTTTCCACCACAAACCACCCATTAATACCATTAGATCCCTTTAGAGAATATAACATTGACAAGTTGGTACAATTGAGGCAAGTCTCCAGCTGCCTTACTTCCTCTCACAAACAGATATCAATGCTACCAGTTTTTGGTACCTCTTAATGCAAGTGCTAGGAGTCCTGATTTTTTTTTTAAGATTTTATTTATTTATTTGACAGAGAGAGATACAGTTAATTTCTGTGTTTATATGAAGAATTGAAATCATTATCCAGGTGATTTAAAAGGAAATTTTTATCCTGAAAGAATGTCTATTCTCAGTAACTAAATGCTTGGAACATAGCAGTGCAGTACCTTTCAAAGTCTTCTCCTTTGACGTTTCATTTCTTCAGCAATAAAAGTGTATTTTGGCCATTCAGCCAAATGACAGAATCAGTTGTGACTTGTCCTTGGTTTGGTTTGCAGACATGGCAGGAATTAACAGAACAGTGGTGGTTTAGAAAGAGAATCATTACGCGTGAGAGGTGAGAGGGACTGTGGAGATGATCTAATCCAAGTCTCCAGGGAAGTTGGCCAGTCTCACACAGATAATTGTTTGCAATTTCTGCATGTCCACGTCCCTTGCCATATGCAAACCTAAGTCTGCTTGCTAGAGCGGAGAGATAGCCAGCTCTGCAGGCCAGTGAGTGGAGGTGATGGTCATTAAAAATAAGCCTGTGCACAGTTAGGATAAAAGAAGCAGAGCCTAAATGCCATAGGGTTTGCTGTACTAAAAAATGTTTAGAAGTATATCCTGTAGTTTAGAGCAAAATGTCACATTTGTTATATTTATTTTGTTTTAAAACTCTACAATAAAACCATCAACTCCTGAGGTGCCTGGGTGGCTTAGTGGGTTAAAGCCTCTGCCTTCGGCTCAGGTCACGATCCCAGGGTCCTGGGATGAAGTCCCATATCAGGCTCTCTGCTCAGCAGGGAGCCTGCTTCCTCCTCTCTCTGCCTGCCTCTCTGCCTACTTGTGATCTCTGTCTACCAAACAAATAAAAAAATATTTAAGATTAAGGTTTGAGAACAATGGGAGGAAGCACTTTTTTGCTTAGTAAAGATTGTGCATCTGGGACACACTCTTCTTGGTGAAGCAGGAAGCCTCTCTGGCCTAGATTAGGTCTGGCTTGGTTTCATTTGACCTTTATGTATGATCTTGGAAGCTGTCATTGGTCTCCGTTATTATCGGTAGCTCGGAGAAAAATATGCTGACAGTGACTATTTAATTTAAAGATTTAGCGTCTGGTAAACATTTCAAAGGACAATGATTAAACAGCTTGAAACCCCACAGCTCAATAAATCCAGATCATGAAAAAATTAGTTTGCCTCTAACTGACATTAGGACTTGTAAACAAAAGTCGATTCCTGTTCTTTCTCCCTCGGTTTCCCTCTCTTTACTCTTGTAAATTTCTCTTCTTCTGGGTTACTCTCCTTTTCTCCTCTCCTGTCTCCTTTATACCTTTCATTGTTTTTTGTTCCTGTTCTTTCAGCTTCCATCTCTCCCCTCAAATCCCCATTAAGTAAAATTTCAGTATAACATATGTCAGAGCGTGTTACAGATATTGAATAAAGATTTATTTAAGTTAAGTTCCTTAACTTAAAGAACAGTATTTTACTATTAGTACTTTATATATTTTTCTTGAACAAAACTAAGGTAAGTACTTTTTACTTGAGTAGACCTCAGAATTTCCTTGAAAAATGTGGATCAGTGCCCTCAAACCTTCATCTTCGTGTTCGGCCTATAAGGAAGTCGCTACTTGGGCTGTCTATGTGGTGCCTGGCTTCACAGATTTCCCACATACCTGTTCTTGGCCTTTGTCTTTCCAGACTGAAGTTTGGTTCACTCCAACCTCTCATAATACAAGTGCTCATTTGCCAATATTTGGGAGTCATGTAATCTTCACAACAACAATGAAACAGCTCTGACCATTGTCTTGGTTCTACAGATTTGTAAACTGAGAGAATGAGAGGTTGAAAACCTGCCCAAGATCACAGAGGAAGGGATAAAACCCGGTTCAGAGCTCAGACCGACTAAAATCCTACCATCTCATCTTCTCGCTTCTTTCTGAGCTCTTCCTCTTTCCTGCCACATCTGACCTTGTGCTTTTTCCTCCATGTAAAATGTCTTCCCTGCACCAAAATCATCGTGGATGGTCGACAAGCTCTTATTTATGAAGAGTTCATTCTTGACCGAAAGAAGTTAGCTGTAGTCTTCCCTTCCCACATGATGCTGGCCAGAAGTCCCCACATCCCAGGATGAAGGCTTTCCTGATTTGGTTCTGCCATCAGTGCTTACCGTAGAAATGGTATTTGTTGTACGAGAAACACTGGTGTACCCAGTGCTGTATTACCGCTCATGTGCAGGTCTGCATTCGTGGTTTCAGTTGTAGAATAAAACTTCTAGAAACCATGACTTCTGTCTAGCATATGTGGCATGTCACGCGATTCACTTAAAGAAACACAAACCAGGTGGTTAAGAGAAAAAAAGTAACAAAACTGAGAGAAGAGAGACTGGTTGCCAAAGCGATTCCAAAGGATGGTTATTCAACACAAGAATAAAGGCAGGGGCGGGGGATGGATTTTCTTTTTCTTTTTTTTTTTTTTTTCCCCAAATTGTTTAGGCCCCGGAATTTAAATGGGTACTACATTGTGCTTCTAAGTGAAATGAACTCAGAAAAAGTGAATGTGTTTGCATTAGTTAGAGAATTTTCAGCTATAAAGTTACCTTCCTGGAATATCTTTGAGTAGTTCATATCACTGAAAAAAAAAAACAGTGAATCCATATGTCTCCCAGCTGCCTAGGCAACGAAGAGGATTTGCTAACTTGGGCTTCCTTCTCTTTTCCAGATCTTGGCCATCGTGTCTATCCTGTTCATCGTACTCTCCACCATCGCTCTGTCTCTCAACACTCTACCAGAGCTGCAGGCAACAGACGAGTTTGGCCAACCCAACGACAACCCCCAGTTAGCCCACGTGGAGGCTGTGTGTATTGCTTGGTTTACCATGGAGTACCTTTTACGCTTCCTGTCCTCACCAAACAAGTGGAAGTTCTTCAAAGGCCCCCTAAATGTCATAGACTTGCTGGCCATCTTGCCATATTACGTCACCATCTTCCTCACAGAGTCCAACAAGAGCGTGCTGCAGTTCCAGAACGTGAGGCGCGTGGTTCAGATCTTTCGGATCATGAGGATCCTCAGGATCCTGAAACTCGCCAGGCATTCCACAGGCCTGCAGTCCCTGGGGTTCACCCTCAGACGGAGCTACAACGAATTGGGCTTACTGATCTTATTTTTGGCCATGGGGATAATGATATTTTCCAGCCTGGTATTTTTTGCAGAGAAGGACGAAGACGCTACCAAGTTCACCAGTATACCAGCATCGTTTTGGTGGGCCACCATCACCATGACCACCGTGGGCTATGGTGACATTTACCCGAAAACACTACTAGGGAAAATCGTGGGAGGCCTCTGCTGTATTGCCGGGGTTCTGGTTATTGCCCTTCCCATCCCGATCATTGTGAACAATTTTTCTGAATTTTACAAGGAGCAGAAACGCCAGGAGAAGGCAATTAAAAGGAGAGAAGCTCTTGAGCGGGCCAAGAGGAACGGAAGCATTGTTTCCATGAACCTAAAAGATGCTTTTGCTCGCAGCATGGAACTGATAGATGTGGCCGTGGAGAAGACAGGAGAGTCGGCCAGTACTAAGGACTCAGCTGATGATAATCACCTGTCCCCAAGCCGGTGGAAGTGGGCCAGGAAAGCTCTGTCGGAAACAAGCTCCAACAAATCTTTCGAGAATAAGTACCAGGAGGTTAGCCAGAAAGACTCCCACGACCAGCTGAACAACACTTCTTCCTCCAGCCCGCAGCATCTGAGTGCCCAGAAACTTGAGATGCTGTACAACGAGATCACCAAGACGCAGCCTCACGCCCACCTGAACCCGGACTGCCAGGAGCAGCCCGAGAGGCCCTCTGCATACGAGGAGGAGATCGAGATGGAAGTAGTGGTGTGCCCGCAGGAGCAGCTGGCCGTGGCGCAGACCGAGGTCATCGTGGACATGAAGAGCACCTCCAGCATTGACAGCTTCACCAGCTGCGCCACCGACTTCACGGAGACCGAGAGGTCGCCGCTGCCGCCGCTGTCCGCCTCCCACTTGCAGATGAAGTTCCCACCCGACCTTCCGGGGACGGAAGAGCACCAAAGAATCAGGGGGCCCCCATTTCTAACACTGAGCAGAGAGAAAGGGCCCGGGGCCAGGGATACCATCCTGGAATACGCTCCAGTCGACATCACTGTGAGCCTTGATGCCAGCGCTTCCCAAAGTGGGCTCCACGGCCCTTTGGCGTCGGACGGTACCTCCGAGAGCCCTAAGAGTTCGCTGAAAGGCAGCAACCCCCTAAAATCCAGATCGCTCAAAGTGAACTTTAAGGAAAACAGAGGCGGTGCCCCGCAGACCCCGCCCAGCACCGCCAGGCCACTGCCGGTCACCACGGCTGACTTTCCCCTCACCACCCCGCAGGTCATCAGCACCATTCTCCTTGAAGAAACCTCCTCCCAGGGAGACAGACCCTTGCTGGGCGCCGAGGTGTCCGCACACTGTCAGGGACCTTCCAAAGGGCTGACCCCTCGGTTTCCCAAGCAGAAACTCTTTCCTTTCTCGTCAAGAGAGAGGAGGAGCTTCACCGAAATAGACACTGGCGAAGACGATGACTTCTTAGAGCTCCAGGGGCCCAGGCAGGACGAGCAGGCAGACTCCAGCCCCAACTGCTTTGCAGATAAACCTAGTGATGGAAGAGACCCTTTGAGAGAAGAGGCCTGTGTGGGCTCTTCCTCCCCCCAGGACACAAGTCACAACTGTAGGCAAGACATTTACCATGCTGTGGCGGAAGTAAAAAAGGACAATAATAGTCAAGAAGGGTGCAAGATGGAAAACCACTTGTTTGCCCCAGAAATTCATTCCAACCCAGGAGACACAGGTTATTGTCCCACACGTGAAACCAGCATGTGACTAGTTACAAAAGCAATAATAATAATAATAATAATAATAAAAACTTGTTTCTTAAAAATGAGGTAATAATGCCTGTGAACTAAAAACATGGGAAGCCCCCTCCCACAAAAAAAAAAAGTGCATAAAATGTTATTTTTGCATGGCATGAACAGTTTAGTTTAAGTACTGTTAAAATAAAGAGTCAAGACTGCATTTTGTAATGAACAGAAATGACTGAGGAACAGTGAACAAATAAAGAGAGCTCTATTATAGGAACCAGTATTCTGCAATGTCTGACATTTTTGATCCTTTCATTTCAAATTGTAGACGGATTTCAACTTTTAACTTTTCTGTTACAATGAATTTTAGAATTTGCACATGAAAGGATGAAATGTCACCGCATACATTCATAATTAGGAGGACCAAGGTGCTTTGAGCTTGCAAAATGCGTAACTTTGTAAATAATGGGACCCGGGATGCAAAATTGTCAAGAACATATGGAAACAAGTTTCTGAGACACAGATACTTCCTTCACAGCTACTGCCTGGAGGAGCTGTACAGACTTCCTGTTGCAAAATTGCAACCTCTTCTTAAACCATCTCACATATCTTGCTTTGGGTTATAAAGCTCTTAAAAGTCATTTGTTTAAAGGAATACAGTATTTTTATTGTGATATAATTCATAGGGTGCATTTTTCTTTTGTGCTTTTGCTTAGTTGTGGCACTTGTGGTTTTATTTATAAATCATGAAAATAGGCAAGATTTAATGACCAGATATAGACAAATTTGGAATTTAAGCTTGAAATTTTGCCAATTATATATCTAATTTTGCCACAGCCTAAAACCCTGAAAATATGTCAAAGGTTATATCATACAACTAAACTTTTTTTTTCTTTTAACACACTCCACATTTGGAAATTTAGGTGGTTTTTGTTTTTTTGTTTTTTAGTTGTATGTTGACCATCGAAAGATGACAGTATTTTCCACTAGAAGCCAACATAAACTTTTCTGTCTGAGAACTAAAGATAGAATGTAGATATGCCAAAATGGGAATTCCAAAAAGTGACTTCTGACAAACTGAAAGCTGTCTTTAAGTCAGACTGCCACCCCTCTCACAGTTAGTTGGGTTCAGAAATGAGTTACCATAAAAAGAGTCGTAGGCTGGTAACGGTAGCCCAGTAATTCCCAGTGTGGGGAGGGAACATGGCTGCTCGAGGAGCCCTACAGAAGCCAGTTGGCACCAGCAATTAGAAACACCCCTTCATGTTTCCAACGTCCCAAGCATCACCAGGACTACCCTTGTGGAAAGCCACATCCAGCATTTTCTACTGAAAACACTGAAATCCAGAGGAGTTGAGACACGTTCTGGTGCTTATCCTGTTGGTCAAGTCTGTGCTAAGAACCTAGGTTGTTTGAATCCATTTTGCTTCACAGGAAATGAAGGTTCTGGTTCCAGATACGTGACTACTAGATGTGCGATTCTGGATAGGCCTTGAAAAAACCTCTGAGTCTCTGTTTTACCCCCAATAAACCCAAGACAGAATTCTTTCTCAGCTCCCTTAAGACTTCATGGTTAAGACGATTCCTTGGTCTCTCAGGAATGTTCAAGTTTTGCCTCAGCAGAATGCATTTTGTACGTATGTGTGCACATGCGTGTGTGAGTGTGTGTGTGTGTGTGTGTGTGTGTGTGTGTGTAGTTCATGGAAAGTGTTGGGAAAATTCCGGACCAAATCTAAAGCACAACTTTTGTTTAAAGAAAAAACAAATTCTAAATTGTATTCTGTTTTTTAAATTACCATAAAATCACTGGCAAAAAACAACCCAAATGTTTAGAATTTAAGGCTTTAGGAACAGAATTTATTAACAGAATCTGGTCATTATATCTCAGATAAGAAAACAGTTTTGTTCTTAGCTGAAATCCAAGCATCCCTACTGCTAAAAGCAATTTTAAATATTTTTCACTGCGCTTAGAATTTCTTAATGGTTTTCATGTTTGTCTCAAGATATAACCTTGATGGGTTTATGGTCATTAACCATTGGTTATTTACAGTACTCATACTCACTTCAGTGTCTAAAATGAAATATTGATCTGTTTTTGTAAATCTAGAGTGTTGGAATTTTCTACATGTAGTTTTGCAAGTCAAACGGGTATGTCTGCTGTTAGATGAATAGCAAATAAGTTATGAAAATCATTTTCTTTATGTAGTCTTAGAAAGCAACTATTTTCTAATGTCTCTGTATTGTTATATCTCAATTTGGTTTTTTTTTTTTTCATTTATCTGTCTGCACAGGTGGATTTGTCTTTTTGCCCTGATAGTTCACTAATGCCCACTTTCATGCGTCCATTAGGCTTTCTACTAAGAACCCCTCTCCAGAATGCTTGATGTTAGAAACCTTACCTAGATAAGGAATCCTAGACATCCCAACCTGGAGGCATTTTCCCTGAAAACATTTTTCCCTTTAATATCTTTTAAGTTCCAGAGAACTTTGAAGTCCATCTTATGGAAGCTTAACCTTCCATTCTTCTTAGCCCCTCTAAGCCAAAAGTCTTCAGGTAGGAGAACAATAAAATGCTCCTCTAAAAAAAAACAAAAACAAAACAAACTTTGTTGTTTCACAGGGAGGCAGTTTGGGAACGGAGGGCTCCCAGAGTGCACTTCTGCAGCACTTCTGAAACCTTTTCAATGAACTGCAGCTGGCGCAGGGAATGAACGTGTGTACGCCTGAAATGGTCTGCAACTATACCAAGCACAGAATTCTTTTGAAGTCTTATTTTTACATTAAAAATTCATGTAAATGCTGCATTTTACTCCATATGTTTCAATATAAAAGAAATGATGTTTTATATTGCTTATTGACTAGTAAAATCGATACTCTTATGACTTCATATACCTCTTTTGTACCCTTCGGAAAATATATCCCTAGTTGAAGAAGCACTGCGTGAATGACGGGCGTGCAGACTGGTTCCTTAAGACGCGCTGGCGGTTTTTGCTACTGGGAAAGGGTACTCATTGGGAGCTAGCCCAGTGACCAGAGACAAAATTCAGTGAGTAGAGACTATTTGAATGAACTCAAAATAACATGATCTCAAGAATGGTTTATTTGATTCTTCTAGCTATCTTAACAACTAGTGCAATGACCAGAAGATCATCTTTGCTTAAAGACTGAGATCAATCATAAAAGTATGGAAATGGATACGTGGGTTGGATCACAAATACAAGAGTAACAGAATTGAGTGCCTGGAGTTGATCTAATTTGTCTCTAAATATTTCCACTAGAAATTTCTCCACTCTGGCAAAACCAACTGCTTTGAAGCAAGCATTTAGATCAAGCATTATCCTGATGTGACTAGATCTGGTAACAAGAAGAGTATATGCCAAGTATCTGTTCCCACTAATTTCTTGTCAAAACAGTCTCACTCACATGTAGACACAGGCTGGGGAAAGCCAACAACTCAATTACTTTCTCTTGAAATTTGAAGAGGGAAAAAAAAAGCCTTATGTATGTAGAGTAACTTATAGTTTCTTCTTGAACTTAACTCTTCACAGCAGCCTTCTGAATTAGGTATTACTTATCAATAAAGGACCAGAGAGGCTATGCATTTTGTTCAAGTTGACACAGGTCACTGGCGAATAATAGTGACCTGGCTTCATCCATGATGTCTGGCGTCAAGTCCATCACTCCAATGTACCAGAGTATGTTTCGTTAGGTATTTTTCCTGTTAGTATCTGAAATTATGTAAAAACAAACAAACAAAAACACTGGAGATGCATTTATAGTCACGCAATTTGCTTATAGCAGCAGTAACCCATACCAAATGGTAATGATTGAAGATAACTGACATTGACCGTCTTTTTAGCACATGCATTTGCCAACTTAGAATTCTGGTCATAAGATCCACACCCTCAGATGAAAGAAAAGAATTCATATCTCGTGATGTAACATGACATACATATGAGGCAGAGGGCTGAAGGAAGACACCTGTTTTTCTGAAACAAAAAACAAGCAGAATTGTAGAGCTACTTCTAGACTAATTGCACAAATTTTGTCCAATTGAACTTGTCATTTCATTGTTCATCCATTCAGCAAACACTAGGTGAGCACCCCTCTATTACTAAATACTAGGTATTATACCCTTAAATACTAGGTTGGCACCTCATATTCCAGAGAAGGCACTGTGCTTGGTGCTAGGATACAACTCTGGGCCTCATATTGCTTACTGCCTGACCCATTTACAACCAGGCTGAGGATCATTTGGGTGACTGAAAAATGTCTCTTCTCAGTATGGAAAAAGTCACTCAGTTATCAAACCAGGGAAGCAAATGACAAGAACAAGTGAAATGCTTTTCCAGCAAACTGTTTTCCTAAGAAATAGACAGATGGCATAAAGGAAGTCTGATACCTAGTTATTTTTGAATCGCAATTTAGATTTACATGAGATAAATTATTCACCTGAGTGAGGTGATTGGTTGTCTTTCCTCTTTACCTGATAAATTGTAGGATAATTTTTGATTAGATATATTGCTTGTCTAAATAGCTAGTTATGGTCTAGCACTAATGACTAGAGCAAGATTAATACCAGTAAAAAGTCTATAACACATTTTATATTTTAATAGTTCGGTGATGGTTATATGGTGTTTGTCTTACTTCCCACTGACTAGAGGCAACATTTTAGCCATGTATCGCTCTTCTTGGTTTAGTCCCCGAATTTCTAAATGGAGGATATTTAAAATTCTATTATATAACTTGACTCAAGGGATTTATTAGCCAGATCTATGTGACTTTGAAAGTATATTAGCTATTTTCCATCACCACTGTCCTCTCCCAAACAGAACTGAGGCAAAAAAAAAAAAAAAAAGAAAGAAAGAAAAAAAGGACTCTTCAAAAATGTAAGTAAAAAATTGGAAACGCTCCAAGGCCCATCCCTAATAGGAAAGAAGAAAGACCCCAACTTCAAAACCTTGGTTCTGTATTATTGAACTTCATGCTTACTGTAATGTAATGCTATCTTGCAATATAATGCTGTTGGTTTCAATAACCACTTCTTCTACTTGCCTTTTTAAAACAGGCTGAGTTAATTGCATAAATCCTTATTTACCATTACCATTAATGCATAATCTCTTCCTTCATTACCATTAATGCATAATCTCTTCCTTCTTAAATCTCAAAGGGTTTTAATCTATAAAAATACATATAAAGGGGGGCGCCTGGGTGGCTCAGTGGGTTAAGCCGCTGCCTTCGGCTCAGGTCATGATCTCAGGGTCCTGGGATCGAGTCCCGCATCGGGCTCTCTGCTCAGCAGGGAGCCTGCTTCCCTCTCTCTCTCTCTCTGCCTGCCTCTCTGTGTACTGTGATCTCTCTCTGTCAAATAAATAAGTAAAATCTTAAAAAAAAATAAAAAATAAATAAAAAAATACATATAAAGGGAGATGGGGAGATTCTCTTTCATAATAAGACAACCCAAGTCCAGCAAAAACTACAAGTACAGAAAAGAAGAAAGACAAATATGTGAATAAATTAAACATGTTTTTTAAGCAGAGAAAATTATATTAGGTACATATATAAGCTTTTGTAATATTTAGACTTACTATCGACATGAAATTCACAATTGAGACCATCATTCCAAGTTTAATCTCTCTCCTGAAAAAATTATTTCTTATGATTTAACAGATAGTACCAGATTGCTGTGATACAATATTTCATTCAACTAACATTTATTGTTTGCCCTGGGCCAGAAATTAATCTATGCACAGTTTATACCCTCCATTTTATCATCTAGAAGAGATTTCATATTTAAAAAGATTATATTCCCAAGTGAAATCCACTTCCACAGGGTGAGCTGGAAATAGTATGGCGATATGTTTGAATTTATAGTCTGAGAATTCCTATAATCCATTTTTATGTTCCCTCAGACACAAATTATTTATTTCGTTTCCTACTATAGGATCTGAATGACCATCAAATATGCTTTCTACACATACATGTTTAAAATCACAGTAGCTGTCTGAGATCTAGTGACAGTGTATTTCAGTGGAAACAGTACTCTCTTCCACCAAAGGAAATACGATTCTAACAAAAATGATGTTGAAAATCATTTTTTATATTCCCATAACTGTTCTGTTTGCTGCTGCTGCTTTTTTTTTTTTTTCCCCTAAATCTCAGCCTACATGCTGTGATAGAAACCATCACAACCTGTGGTCTGATGAAAATCTACTGAGCAAGTAGCTTCTCTCCCATCCACTATGGGCAGTAATGGCAAACAATATGGCCAAATGGTTTTTCTTTCAGTTATTGGTGTTTCATTTTAACCTTAAAAGGCTTTGGAATGGCATACCGTACTGAACAATGAAAGTAGACTTTCACCATCAAGATTCAGGGAATCTTGCACGGAATTGTGCAAACAGACCAGAGGTCGACACGCAGGTTCAAAAAGGATGTCATGGGCTGTCATCTGTTTATTTTCCATGCTAAGTACCTTCTAGTGGTTGGTCTGAGGGGAAATGTAATTCTCTGCTTGCCTGGAAAGGAAGCCGTAATGAGGACTGGAACGTTTTCTGGCATTTTACACCTTCCATTACGCGTGCATGTAGCCAAAATCACAACGATGTCTTAGACGTTGCTTTCAGCGATCATTTCTCAGTTTTCGTTTTCTTATTCCAAAGTATCTGATAAAACTGTTGCTACTTTCTGCACAGCTCTTTCACAGTATTTCTACCTGCCACCTCCAAATCAAAACAGAATCACAGGTTTTGCTAAATATTTAGCGGTGCCCTACTGTGGGCATTTACACAGCAAATGCTACTGTGACCTCCCCGCTATGAATGGGAAGCTAGAGAGAACTCAAAAGAGTGTTTTTCGGTTCATTATTTAATTATTTAATTAATTATTTTTTTAAGAATCATAAACCTGTGAAAATAAAGTCATTCGGTTGATTAACTCCAAAACCCACAGTCTCGGTTCCTCCCAGAGTTTACAAATAGAACCCACAATGCCCCAGAATTGACCTCAGTGAAAAAAATAGATGGTTTTTAAACTCTCAGGAGACATCTGTGGTTGCTGGCCAGAAATTCTTTTACTGTCAGATTTAAACCAAGACACTTCTAATGTTCTTATTTGCCACATATGGATTAGGCTGATTTTAACCTACAAGTACTCACATCAAAATGTTTAATTGAAATTAGGAGAATTTTTCTAAAGGAAACAGATACATAGGAAGTAATATATACTAGCATTACTAATATTACTTCTCCAAAAGAATGCTCCAAAATTAGTGTATATATATATATATATGTATATATATAGCAAGAGAGAGAGAGCATGAAAATCTTACTAAAGAATTGGCAAAATTTTCCTATTTAGTTCAAAGCCAAAGAAAGAAAAAAAAAGAAAAGAAAAAACCTCTGCAATTTACAAAACACTTAGGTTTGTCATACAATAGCCAAGTTTCAAATTTATGCAATTTTAAAGAGGCATTATATTAAACCATTAAAAATTCAACAGTGAATGTATAAAAAAGGTTTATTGAGCAAATATAAGGTACCATTAGCACACTGAAGCATTTTTAATAATCTTTCAGTTGACAGCCTAATGACTGTGTCTTGCTCTTAGCACCTTCTTTTCAACCCGAAAGCTTTTCTATTTTACACTATTGCTTGTGTGTTTGCTTGCTTCTTTATTTTGTTTGAAGAAGTAAGGGCAAGTGGGAAAACATGTTTGAAGGGGAAGTTATTGGACAACGTGGGAACATTACTTACTGTGCCCGGGGTACAATGGGAACCATTTGTAGAAGGGACTTGACCTCACTCCCTTCTAACTTCTCCTCAAGTTTCACCATCCGGGTTTGGAAACATCCTTTTGATCAAACTCAGATCCTGCTTATCCAGATTTCTGATTCCTCTCCTGTCTGCAGTGCCCACCAGCAATCTTCCCCCAGGGTCTGCCTGACTATAGTACTTCTGGTCTCAAGTCAAGGGCACAACCAATTGAGTCATTAGCAATGGCAACTTGAAGCCCAAAACTAAGAGTAATAGGAAGCTCTCCATGTGGTCAGGAAGCCCAAGGACAAAGGGACTGCCAACACATTGTCATAGCATGGTTTAACCATCAAAGCAATGACACTCTATTTTTCTCCCCCTGTTAACAAAAGAATAATTTTTAAAGCCTCTATTAAGTTCTTGAACTTCAAAGAGAAATAGCTAGGTTGAGGAGAAAGGTGGTGTCTACCTCGCTGATTTGTCACCAGACACCATCCTAAATGGGCAACCAATTCATGTGTCTGTTTTCAGGGCAGTATCCAAAAAGGAAAATATCTTTTCACTTTCAATGGTAGCAAACATTTCAGTCAGGGAAAATTGATATAACTCTGTAGTTCTTATACGGTTCTTGGCCAAAATCGTTAGAGCAATTTAAACAGAACTTCAGCAAAAGATATTAGGGTTGAAGAAAAGGCCATCGCAAAATAATGTACTTTGATGTACATCCAATTAGAAATCATGGATTAGGATTTCTTTCTAAGTTCTTTGTATAAAAATATCTTGTAATTAATATTTCTCATTTGGCTGTGAGTTTTTATTTAAAAAGACTATGATAAGTTAAACCAGATGGTATATAGGAAAGCACCACGCACAATACTTGACAGGAGGTATTCGTGTTTTTTGTTTTTTGTTTTTACTCCAAGAGAAATCATTCAACTCACATTTGTGTGCTAATTACTTCGTTTCCTAAAACTTTTCTGTGGTTTCCTAAACACTCAAAATTTTAAACGTGTGTGAGTATAAATGTAGATTTTCACTTACTATTACTTTAAAGTAGAGAATATTTTATTTCCTAAATTACATATGTATGCATTCTAGTTGTTTACATATATATGTGTCTCCAGCTCATGTGGACAAATAACATGCTATGACAACTTAGGTAATGTGTTTTTTTTTTTAACCTAACAGCCTTACATTTTTAATGTTTAATAGAAAAATGTCAACTTCTTCTAAAGAAAAATCAGTTTCCTACAGTTATATGACTTTAGCTTTATTATCTATTTGAAGATTCTTTTACACTCTCCTTATTACCAAAAAATTAAACGTACTTAGGTATGTGACTGCACCTCCTCTTCCATCTTCATCCTTCCCATATTTGTGAACCTAAGGAGATAGATATATATTTACATACAAAGTAATTCCTAACCAAATTTGGTTCCAGATTTGCTACAATCGACTATTTACCAGAATAAACTATAAAATGAGAATTAAAAGCTCTCGATTTAAAAAGAATTCTTTATTAAATTTCGTTTTTATAATATAACGGTAGATTACCATTAGGCTTCACCAGACACTTTTTGTTTTGCTTTTTTGTCCATGTGAAAATCTTGTGGACCAAGAAAAGTAACAGGAAGAAATCCATTTACTATTTCAATTTATTTAAAATGCCATGTCACAAAAATTTTAGAAAGAACCCTTATTTCCTACAAAGAGCTTCAGAGCTGAGTTATGCCCAAGGAGTACATATAACAAAGCATACCGTAGAGTCTTCACACGAAGTGCAACTACTCCGACCAAATTATGGGGAACGGGGCGGGGGGATGGGCAGCTAACTCCAGTATTAGAGACTGACTTTAGGAAGATCTTCCATTGAACCTGCAAAGGAGCTTCCAAGGTACACTAAAATTTCATCTTCAGAGTATCCAGTATCCATCACTGGTATATTAAAAATAGTATTTTGATGTTAATGGGGGGTTTTCTTTCATTCCGTTTTGACTAGTGATTTTATGAAAGCTTTAGTACAATGTATTACTTAGTTTGGGGTTTCAATCAGTTGTCTGATGCTTAGAAAAGTAATTCATGATCTCAAGCATAATTGCATGACAGTTTAGATCTTACTATTTAGTTATAGCCTAACGAATACTGTGTTCCTATCTTTCTGAAAAAATAAAGCTTATTAAATAACATTCAGATAAACCATTATACCACCCAACCAGCTCACTAAATGTAGTTATTAACTGTCTGCGTAGCTTATATAAAAGCTCCGTATTGACTGTCCACGTCTGCTGCATTTAAAAGCTGCTGAGTGGTTGTCTCATCTTATTCTGTCGACACACTAATGTGACAGTGTCGTGTACATAGGCCACAGTACAAAAGTGACTATAAACTGCTTCCTCAACATCTAGCCCAAAAAAGGACTGAGGCAGTGCACTCAAGCCTTTAGTTAAAGTGGCTCACTGAGTCATTTCCATCTGTGTGTTCTTTACCATAAATACTGAGGTAGTATTTTCTAACTGTCTTTTCAGGCTTGTAAAACAAATCTCTATACCATATCTACGTAGTCTAAAATACGTCGAATAATTCCGTTTGAAAAGTGTTGCCTACTAACAAACTAAAGAGAAGTAGCTACTGATTTTCCTATTGAGTTGCTTAAATCATTTGCCATTGCCAACGTAGACCTGCCTTAAATGGTTTCTTTCACCACTATTATATGTGGAAATAAAAAGAGGATGTTGTGGTGAACTTACCTGTCTGACGTTAGCTGTTTTCAGCCAGTCAGAGGATATATGTTCCTCAGGAGTGACGTGTCTAGTGATGTCCAGTAGTCAAGAGGGTACCTTATTTTCTTTTGGTCTCCTGAAACTAAAGTTGGGAATCTACAAAATTAACATGTATAGATGTTCAAAGACCAGTATTTGGGGGGTGGGGATGAGGAGGAGGGAGGAAGAAGAGAGGGGGGAGGGAGAGGGAAGAAAAAAAGAAAAGCTAATAGAGAAAGGCACATCTCCAAATGAGTTGGGGGGGAGGGTACTAAAGTTCATTGTGTGTGTTTTCTGAAAAGCTGATTTGCTTTTGGGAAGGCTGTATGAGTTCTGTCTATGTGAGCATGTGATTGTGAGTGTGCTTAGCATCAGGAGGGGGAGCCTGAATCATCTACTGCTTTTTTTGGTTAAATAGAGTTACATATTATTAAAAACAAATACGTCTAACTCCCAGACTCATTAACTCAATGTTTAATGTTAGAATTATAATCTTATTGTTAAACTCAGGACAACTCTGTGAAGAGTACAAAGTAATTGTATGAAACCTTATGTCAAAACTACAAAGCTATCAGTAATTAATGCACATAAACAGCCTTGCTGGGAATAATCATGGGTGATTTCCCTATAAAACAGGTTGATGGGCAACCTATTTTTTTTTCTTCTCAAGTTGTAGCGATTTTAATAGTTTCTATTAAATCCCTAACATCTCCCAGATTTAAGACACTCAAAGTTATTTTTAAAACCTAAGGAATATAGAGTATCAGACATTACAAGGTAAATAAATAGTTCCTACAATCGCTGTACACATTAAGTAATATGATTGCGTATTTCTAAGTTACACACGGTACTAGGTTTATAGGCAGTCGCACGAAGCATCATTCACTTCACTTTCATTCACTTCAATGTTTCTGAGAGTTTTCATACTACCCTGTGAATGCTCTGAATGCTGCCGAGGAAAAGAAGCACAATCAGTATTCTGTGTTTTAAGATTTCTCTGTTGGGTTATCCCGTCCTGTCCATACACGCGACAGCGTTAGCATTTCATCTCGTACTGTGTTGAAATACTTTTCATTACAAACTCTCAATAAAAACTAAAGCTTACGCGGAAGTGGTAAGTCTCGTCTAGAGTCATTCATCTGCCTCCACGTGCTTTCTTTCATTCTCTCTGCAAACGAGGTGTACTGATTTCGGTTTTGTGAAGAGGGTACAATTTAGCATACTCGTGTCTGCTCCACTGTCCATCCTGCACCATTACTACAATGCCCTCCTCTCCCATTTAATGGTGTTTGTATCCATGTCCCCATATCTGCTGCATTTTGACTCCATAACAAGAAAATGTGATCTTTGTGTGGGTAGTTCTGCTGATCAACTCAGTATTTCTGCACCAATCAGCATACTTATATGCATGTAGTAGTCTGTACAATTGTTCAACATCAAAATACTTGTTTCCTTTATGTCAAAATGTCTATAAAATTGCTGGCATTGTTCTCCATTTCAGTCTGGTAGAATAAGCAAGATAGAAAATAAATGTGTAAATGAATCATCTGTGTCATTTCAGTTCTCTGCATGAAGTCACTCACATTGCGCATGGCACACATGCCCCTCCCCCCACCCAATGATCCATGGTTTCTTGACCCCTCATTACTGACTGTGGAGGCACGCAGCTTTTGGAGGAAGTGTAGGATAAAACTGCTGAGTCGGGAAAAGAAATAAAAGCTGGATCCATTGCCATCAAAAGTCCTCTCCCTTTCAAACCAATCCTTTCCGACAGCCTACCGACGGATGTTGCTTGGTTTACATTTGTTACTCAAGGCAAAGCACCTTGCTGAAACTCTGGGGTGAAATCAGCAGAGGATTTCGGGATCGTGTGCCACTGCCATTCCCGAAATCAATTCCGGACAGTCGTTGTCAGGTGCATAAAGTCTTAAGTCCTGACCCCACAGCCTGTTCCTGGGCATGAGACCTGGGCAGTTGCTCAGAAGTGGGGGTACCCTGAAGAGCCCACACTTCATTTAATGCCACATTTCTGCCATTTTGTTATTTTTAATAATTTTTGAGCAAAGGACCCTGTCTTTTCATGTTGTGTTAGGCACCACAAAATAGATACCCAGTCTTGGCTGACCAGTGAGGCAAATGATAAGACCACCAAATGAGTCACGCCCTCCAAGGCAAGAGATTAACAGGTAGGAGAGAGGCTTATGTGTCTAACAGACTTTTATAGCACTTAACCATTGTGCTGAGTCCTAAACATAGGTTTGCTCATTTAATCCTGATAATAATATCACCCTCACTTTACAGAAAAGGAAACTTAGGCACAGAAGAGGTTAAGTAGCTCGCCCAAGGTCACAGAGCTAATAAACCCAGAAATTGAACTTAGGCATTTGGCTAGAGTTTGGACAGCTGACCATATAGGTCAATGCTGGCTTCTTGCTTTGCTATGCTGTCTTCCCACCAAAGAAAATTGCCTTATTTTGTCTGTTAATATGAGTCCTGAGGACATGCATTATGGTCTTTACCTTGAAGACCTTTGCAGAACAGTCTAAAAGTTTCAAGGATGATACCTTCTGAGAAATTCCAATTCTCCACAGCAATGTTTTTCTGCTCTTAATGCCGAGGACACTTGCCTGAGTTAAATCAATGAGATGACTGCATATATTGAGTTAAGTGGGCGCCTAGGAGACTCAGCGGGTTAAAGCCTCTGCTTTCGGCTCAGGTCATGATCCCAGCATCCTGGGATCGACCCCACGTCAGGCTCTCTGCTCAGGAGGGAGCCTGCTTCTCTTCCTCTCTCTGCCTGCATCTCTACCTATTTGTAATCTCTGTCTGTCGAATAAATAAATAAAATCTTAAAAAAATATATTGAATTAAGTATCACCATTGTATTTGTGGCCCAACACAAATACATAGTAACTACATAGTGCCCAGACTCTATGCCCAACTCCTGCACTGCTGACAGAGAGGAAAGAAGTGACAAGGGGAATAGGCTGACCTTGGACTTGATGCTTTCCTCTATTCACTTCCTCTGCCTCCCTAGCTCAGCACCACACATTTTCCTAAAAGCAAGAGGGCCCCCATCTGGCTGTCATTTCACTTAAAAGAAGAGGAAGCGCACATGAAGGATGCATTTTTATGGATATAAGAGTTTAGGCAGGGCACCTGGGTGGCTCAGTGGGTTAAACCTCTTCGTTGGGCTCAGGTCATGATCTCAGGATCCTGGGATGGAGCCCTGCATAGGCTCTCTGCCCAGTGGGGAGCCTGTCCCCCCCCCCCACCGCCTCGTCTGCCTCTCTGACTACTTGTGATCTCTTTCTGTCAAATAAATAGATAATTGCTCATTAAAAAAAAAAAAAAAGAGTTTAGGGCTGGGATGTAGAGAAAGTCAGTGTGGATTCTAAGAATCAGACAAGAGCAATGTACTCACTGCTCATCAGTCTGCAAGAGCCCTTCTGTTCTGGGCTATGTGTAAGGTCCAAGGCCATTGATGAAGACAGAGGGATCCCCAAAAGCCTAGTGTTCCCACACCCAGCAGGTTTAACTGGTACCATCCAGGAGCAGCTGGTTCAGTCAAAATGTCCATAGGACTCTCTGGTCATTCCAGAGGGTCAGCAGACCCCAGGACAAAGGCAATGGAGTCACAAAAAGGAAATACAAAAGCTTCTCCAGTCTATCCACCGCAGTCCACTTCGAGAACCCTCCTTTTCTGGAAATTCATGAGGCACAGACTAAGAGAGAAGATAATAGGGAGCAGTCAGGGGAAGAGTCACCTTCTCTCAAATCCATCCAACCTGAGAGAAATGGAATAAAAGCAGCACTCGGCTCCTCCCTGTTGACCTAGGTGATTAAAAAATTCTTGTGTCTTTGATACGGTCCCTTCTTTCTGCTCCAGACCACCCTATTCACCCTCCACCCTCCGCCCTAGAAACACAAAACTCATAGTGCACAGTTGGGGCCACAAAACGATGGAGGTGGAGGGGAGTGCATGATATCTACCGTAGGAGGAACTAACAAGCATTCCCTTGCTCCCTTTCCTCCTTTTCTCATCTCCAGCCTCATGTATGCAGACAGGTTTAACAATGACTCAGGTGCCTGTGGCAGCTACCTGAGCTCAAGATGTTCAAGTCCCCCAGCAAAAACTTCACAGCTAGATTTGCAAAGTGATCAGCAACTCTGATCAGGGCAAAATGTTGCATGGAAGCCTCTGATTCCATTAGCTGAAATACTGTGATACCTCACATGACTTTGAACTTGATCCGTCCTTACGTGCGTACAAAGCCAGTGTGATGTCAGGAGGCATCAGCACAGAGTGTGAAATATCAGAACTCCTCACAATGCTCAAGGTTGTCATGAGACCCAGGGTTTAATTCTGGCCTTTCTAACTCACAAATAGCCTGGATGAACTTGAAGCACGTTCCAAGAGTCACAAGGAGCTCCTTGTCCAAATAAAAGAAAACAGAGAAGATGGAAAAGGGAAGGCTGACGTGAGCAACAGCAATATGTTCGAGGACAAATTTGTAAAACTTATAAAACCATATTGAAAGACAGGAATACCACTCATATGGTAACAGATTGTTGAGTGATTTTTCTAACAGTCAACACTTACGTATTCAATTCGTATCGTGTCTTTCTATGCTGCGCACTATGCTAAGCCCTACAGACCCAAAACTTGTAAGTTGGAGTCCCTGCCCCCAAAGAGCCTGCCGTCATCATTATGAGGACGGCAAACAGCTGGCACAAGTGTGGCCATTCCTTCCATGCCCCCTCCTTCCCCCGTGCCAACCATTAATCACGCCATTCCTTCCCCAAGCCAGGATGCAGCCTCGGGATACAACACCCAAATCAACCATCACCAGGCAGCTGGAGCTGCTTAGCTCCAAATGACTTGAAGTTCCTTTATCACCAGGCAAAGACCCTGATGTCTCCCCCTACAACGAGAATCATGGTAATTATTATGATGGTACTTTTATAGAGCCTATTATGTTCCAGACACTGTTCTACGCACTTCCCTTCTTCAATCTTGTCTTTGAAATGGTTGGTTAACAGAAATTGTATGCGGTCATCACTGAAGACTCATTTAAAGGAAATGGGATAAACTCTAGCATGAGGAAATTACATGTCCTTCAGACAAATTTTCCACAAGTGATGGATGTTTCACATTAGCGGTAACGAGAAAGCTGGTAAGTCTTCTCTCCAGGATGTCTTGAGAATTAGGATAGATTCTTACCCAGCTGTAATGAGAAGTGCAAACCTGTCTGAGTGAAAGACAAACCAGATGACCTTTCAGTGTTCTTTTTATTTCCGAGATTCTACAATTTGTGGTGCTCCAGAACCAAATTTATTTTTTACTAAAGTCTGTGGTAAATTGTATTCATTATTAAATTGTCTCCACATCCACTTAGCACAAAGGACAGATCCGTAAAGAGGGAAGGCAAGCAATTTGCAAAAACATATTTTTAAAACTTCTATTAATCACATATCTCATTTTATGCTGAAGCACAAATCCTGTTTAGAGAATTACTCTTCTCAAAAATATCTCAAAGGACACACTGGACACGATGCAAAAGTAAAGGCCTAGGAACCCAAGGAAACGAGTCATGGTAATGTGTGAATAAACCGATCTGGACTAAAATATCTTAACGATGGATGTGATTTCATAACTATGTATTCTTTGTAGAAACAAACCGATTCTGCAATCTGAATCTGAGTGATTTTAAAAAAGAAAATCAAAGAATAACGTTAGACAACATTTTTCGATTTTAAGAATTCAAATTTTTTGCTAGCTGTAATGCAGAAATCCATAATTTGTTGCATCTGATTTTAGCAAGAAATTGATTTTATAATGTTTCATGGTAGAAGTCATTTCCCTAAGAAGCCCTTTAAATAAGAAAATCCCATTCTATTTCTCATCTTGAAATAATGTCATTGCAACATTTATGAGCTATTACGTAAATACAGCCATCTGACTTTATCAATTCTCAAAACTTTGTCTACAGTGTGAAGTCCTGTGTATTAGGCTCTTTGTTCTCATCCCTATCCCCAGTCAGAGTAAGGTTGGCATAGATCTTCCCAAATAAACTAAAATTCCGATTTCCACGGAATAATTTAGGGAAAGAACAAAACACATGCCAGCTCCATGGTGAGAAGAAAAGGGACATAGGAGAAAGGAGAAGCTGGAAAAGCAATTTACAACTTCCAGACCATTCTCAAATCAAGAAATACAGGACAAGAAAACGTATGAAATCTTCCCCTTCGTTGATAGAATTGAGTTTTTCCGTCTACCTTTTTCTCTTCTGCACAGCGTTTTGTAAAAATCGTAAAGGAAGAGGTCTAGCATATCATGATTCCTGAGTATCCCCGCCTTTTAGACACTTTACAGCCTCCAGCCACATGCCAACCACATCAAAATGCTTACGCTTCAAGGGCACAGACCCTTCTGGGCAAGCGTGTGTGCGAGGGGGAGCAGGGCCAGCAGGGGAGAGTATCAAGCAGGCTCCGCACCCAGCAGGGAGCCTGGGAAGTCCGGCAGGACTGCCGGTGCTGAATCCCATGTCCCTGAGATCATGACCTGAACCAAAGCCAAGAATGGACGCACAACCCGCTGAGCCACCCAGGTGCCCTGAGAGGGCTGATATCTTCCAAGAGTCACACCAAACTGGGCTCCTCCCACCACGCAAGGTCTTGCGGGAAAAACACAGAAGAAATAGAAGCCTGGAGGGAGTCTACAGCCTAGTAGGGAGACATCCTGTACATTATAACCTATTAAAAAAAAAAAGGCAAAATAAAACAAATACCCAGACGACTTGCAAGCAGAGTTCAGTGGTGCTACTGGGAATATAGAAATTCCATATGGAGCTCTCCGAGAGCTTCTGCAGCGACATCTGTGCCAACGGGTTTTTTGAAAGACAAGAAGGGAAAGGAAAGTTCCCAGTTTGAGGGACACCATGAATAAGGTTATCACAGTAACCCTATGAGTGGGGAAAAGGCTCCTGCTACCCCCACTTTATAGGATGGGAATTGAGGCTGAGAAACTGAGTTTTGGCAGAAGGAATACTCTTTCTTTTTTTTTTTTTTTTTAAGATTTTATTTATTTATTTGACAGACAGAGATCACAAGCAGGCAGAGAGGCAGGCAGAGAGAGAGGAGGAAGCGGGGAGCCTGATGCGGATCGATCCCAGGACCTGGGATCATGACCTGAGCTGAAGGCAGAGGCTTTAACCCAGGAATTATTCCCCAAGGAATAATTTTATAATGATTGAGAAAAGAGGGGTTTGGGCAAAGTGGGTGAAAGGGAGGGGGAGGTACAAGCTTCCAGTTACGGAATGAATTAGCCACCAGGACGACAGGCACAGCATAGGGGATATAGTCAATGGTGTTGTAATAGTGCTGTAGGGTGACAGGTGGAGGTTACACGTGTGGCGAGCACAGCATAACCACAAACGTGTAGAGCTGTTGAATCAGTATGCTGCACACCTAAAACTAATGTAACACTGTATGTCAACTCTACCTCAATAAAAATAAAAGATATTATAGCCCCCCCAAAAAATAATTAGATGAGAAATGAGGGTCTAAACTAGGACCCAACAAGACCCAAAAGAAACAAAAAGAATCAAAGATATTTCAGGGAAGCGCATTTTATTAACAGAATGTATTATTCGCCCCAGGGGTACAGGCCTGTGAATCTTCAGGCTTACACAAATCACAGCACTCACCATAGCACATACCCTTCCCAATGTCCATAACCCAGACACCCTATCCCTAACCTCTGACCTCCTAGCAGTTTGTTTCATTGGATTAAGAGTCTTTTATGGGGCGCCTGGGTGGATTAGTTGGTTAAGCAACTGCCTTCGGCTCAGGTCACAATCCCGGAGTCCCGGGGTTGAGTCCTGCAACGGGTTCCCAGCTCCACAGGGAGTCTGCTTCTCCCTCTGACCTTCTCCTCTCTCATGCTCTCTCTCACTGTCTTTCTGTCAAATAAATAAATAAAATCTTTAAAAAAAAAAAAAAAAGAGTCTCTTATGGTTTGTCTCCCTCCCGATCCCATCTTGTTTCATTTTTACCCTCCTTAGCCCCCACGAGCCCCCGCCCTGCCTCTCAAATTCCCCATATCAGAGAGAGCATATGATAATTGTCTTTCTCTGATTGACGTATTTCACTCAGCATAATACCTCTCGTTCCATCCACGTTGTCGCAAATGGCAAGATTTCATTTCTTTTGATGGCTGCATAGTATTCCATTGTATATGTGTGTGTGTGTGTGTGTGTGTGTGTGTATATATATATATATATATATATATATATACCACTCTTCTTTATCCATTCATCTGTTGATGGACATCTAGACTTTTCTCATAGTTTGGCTATTGTGGATATTGCTGCTGTAAACATTCAGGTACACGTGCCCCTTCGGGATGTAGTGGATCACTACATTTGTATCTTTAGGGTAAATACCCAGTAGTGAGATTGCTGGGTCATAGGGAGCTTTATTTTTGAGGAAACTTTTGAGGAACTTTTTGAGGAAACCTCAATTTTTTGAGATTTTTGAATTTTTTGAAGTTTTCCTCAACTTTTTGAGGAAACTCCATGCTGTTTTCCAGAGTGGCTGCACCAACTTGGATTCTCACCAACAGTGTAGGAGCAGGGAAGCACATTTTATATGCATTGTCCACTAACACTTTCATTTGGAGACTTTGTATTAAAAGTGACAAAGAAAGAAAGTAAGTTCACATCAGCTTAAATGATAAAAGGAACCTGTTGACTCAGAATGTGAAAGCTCCAGTGCCAGTAATAACTTCAGATGTGGCCTTGTTGAGCAAGGACCCGGATGCTCGCCATCTCCCTGCTCTGCCACTGCTGGGGTCAGCTTCACCCACAGCCACTTCGTGAGACTGTGGCAGTTCTCAGCTCTCCTTTCATAACTGGACTGTCTCAGTTTCAAGCTTCATGTCCCTGTGCAACTTTGTGACTCTCTTCAGGAAAATGTGAAAAAATTACATGCAAAGGAAAATATATCTTAGAATGCAAAAGAAAAATCACAACAAAGTACAAATGTTAAAAGCTGACAAACACCAGAATATTAAAATTCGCATCACACTGTATTATTACTTAACTGCCTTCTACATCTCTAGAATATCTCCTTTCTATACTTTAGGCTACATATTCTTTGAACACCTCTTCATATGATGATTTTGCAATTTTTTTTAAACTTTTATCTCTCTCTCTTTTTTTTAAGATTTTTATCTAACTGAGAGAGTACAAGCAGAGTGAGGGGCAGAAGGAGACTGCCCACTGAGCAGGGAGTCCAGTTCTGGGTTTGATCTTGGGACTCCAGGATCATGACCTAAACTGAAGGCAGACACTTAACCAACTGAGCCACCCAGGTGCCCCTGTAATTATTTTCTGTGGAGACTACAGAAATTAACTCGGTTTTTCTTCTTGGGTCATAGGGATAATAATAATAAAAGTTTTTTATTATTATTATTTCCAGTTTGGAAAAGATTTCTCTACATGTTGTTTTTGGAAATGCCACTTCTACAACCTGCATGGTTTTTTGCCCATGTACCACTTCTCAATCCTCAGGAAGGGCAGTTCTTTGACTCTGCTAGTCATGGTCTCCAATGGCCAACACTGAAGCTGGTAGTCCTGGTTCACTGCCCCCTCTGGTTCCCACATACACACCTGAGCAAGGAATGGAGCAGCTTCTTATTCGGCAACTTCCCCTTGGTGTCAAAGATAGGGTTTGGACGTGCAGTGATGTCCAGGAACTGAGGGAATGTGGTTGCCGCTAGCCCCAGGACCAGCTTCAGGACTGTAGTAGTGTCATGAAATACACCTCAAAATCTAGGTGACTAAAATTACAAATACTAATTTTTTTCTTTTAACTCATGTGTCCACAGGAGAACTCAGGCAGCTCTGACTCAAGCAGCAGTTCTACATTTAGAGTGGTTCCACATCTACCTCATTCTGGGGCAAGTGGCTACGCAGGACTTATTATTCTCAGGGTAGATGGCAGCCACACTCAGCAAGAATTTTTAGCTTCATCAACTCGGAAGTTGAAGGGGATAAGAAGTGCTGGCAGTCTACCCCTCCCAGTGAGGTATGGTGAGCCTTGACTGAGAGGTGAGGGGAAGGGGAGTCCTGTGTTCTTGGCTACACCTGACTGGAGTGGTGCTTCTATCAAGCTAAAGGGGAAGGGAGGGAAGGAAGGCCGGTAACAGCTCAAGTACCAGAGACTGTTGTTCTTACCAAGTTTCAGTAAATTTTCTTGAATGAGTGTCTCTTCACTGATTGTATGGACAATCTCCAGAAACTTTTGATAAGGGAAAAACTGTACTCTAAGATGGCTGACCAAACCAGCAAGGGAATTCCAGTCCCTGTCTCAAAGCCCTTCTGGGTTCTTCTTCCCTAACCCATTTCGTACGTGCACCAAAAGTACCAAATGTGCGGAAGTAGAAGTGTATAAATTACCCTCCCTGCTTGTGCTCAGGCCTCAGACCTTTGGAGATCACTTTCCTCTGAGCCCGCTGGTGTTAAATAAACCTTCTTCATCCTCCATGTTCTCTGAGTGCTGCTTGGTTTTTCAGACAGGATCCAGTCCGGGTTCTGTAACAGTTTAAATGGTTATTTAAAAATATTTTCCACCAGCTTTGCTTGAGTGACTCTTTGGAGCTGCTATCTTGTCATCCTGGAAATGGCAGGTTCCCAAGAGTTCTTTCACATCTCAAACAATCACAATCTCATTTAGCCTGATGATACATACGGCATCAGAGCTCTCTCAAAACTTTGTTGTCTAAAAAAAAAAAAAAAGAAAAAGTGTAGTTGATTCCCATTGGCTTTAAGAATTTTGGCTCCTGGGTGGCTCAGTGGGTTACTGCTTTCAGCTCAGGTCATGATCTCAGGGTCTTGGGATTGAGCCCCACATCCGGCTCTCTGCTCAGCAGGGGGCCTGCTTCTCTCTCTCTCTCTCTCTCTCTCTCTCTCTGCTTGCCTCTCTGCCTACTTGTGATCTCTGTCAAATAAATAAATAAAATCTTAAAAAAAAAAAAAAAGAATTTTCTTGGAAACCTGCATCTCTCCCTAATTTCAGAGACTTTGGTCATGTCAGGTTTTCCTAAGACCATGCCCTTAGTCTCCTTGCTAAGGCCATTTTGTCCTGATGAAAGGAACTTTCAGAAGCCTTAACAAAAGACATGATGGCTACATCTCTGGTTTAGTTATTGTCCAGAGATGGAGTTTTGTAAGCCTTTCTAACTCATAGGATTTCTCAATTTTATCTTTTACTGCTTGGAGATTTTTTAAAAGTCCCATTTTTCGAACACAATTTCTGGTTCCTCTACAGTCCTTCTCAATTCAGCTTGCAAACTAACAACATCAGTTCTGAGCACATCTCTTTCTTGGAGCACCTTATCAAATAGAACTATGACAAGTTCTTGGCCTCAACATTCCACCTTGAAACCTTGTCCAATACCAGAAGTTCATTAGGTACATTTTCCTTCCATGTCATCATAGACAACAATTTTATTGAATGTTTCTCCATCACATGGGTGACCACTTTTTCTAACCTTTTCTTTGCTGTTCACTGTCTGGCCCAAAGCTAATGCCACATGCACTTAAGGCAGCACCCTACTACTGATACCAACTGTCCTATTCTGCATACGGTTAAGAAAACTGAGTTGCTATAAGCTGTTTAATATAGAAATTAGGCCAGTGTGTTGGGAGAGCTAGGAAAGCAAAGGACAGGAAGGCTGTAACCTGACTCCAAAGCAAATAGCTCCGAAATCTCACCAGCAAACTGCTATAACTCTTGAGTTTCTCTGAGGAAGCTTCTACCAACTCTCTTGGTCTGCAGCAATGAAATATGCCCCCGAAGAGGTATGAGAAGCTGCATTGGCCATCCACAAAGGCCTCCCAAGAATGATGGCCTCTCCTCACCACCACCTTCCAAATTTCATGCAAATTCCTCTCACTGGCAAATTCAAACCCAGAATCCTGCAGGAAAGAAGATTCTGGGAAGTGTAGTTCTTGGCAGAGGAGACCTGAGACGAGGGGGGTGTGGAGTTACCCCTGGTGAGAGCTCTCTTTCTGGGTCAGGCTCCTGTCTGAATTCTTTTGGGCAGTTAAGGGTAAGGTAAAGTGTTTTTCTTGGTGTTTGTGTGTGTGTGTTTTCTCCCTTGGATCTCCTAGGTCTTCATTGCCTTTAACTCAAAATAATTAACATGTCACAGTGGCGTATTTTGGGGCCAGGTGTCCTGTTCCCCTTCAATACAAAGTTGAGAACAGCCAGTCCAGCACAGAGAATAAACCATACTCCAGAGCAGCATGCCATGCCTTTATACATGGCTGGGGCTGCTGCTTTCTCCCAGAGCCCCTGGAGAACAGGAGCCTTGGAGGGGACCCAGGCCTGTGAAGGGCTCTGAGATTTTAGTTTCATAACTCTTTTGAGCTGAGAGCCCAATGTGGGGCTCCATCCCAGGACCTTGAGACCATGAACTGAGCCAAAGGCAGAGGCTTAACCCACTGAGCCACCCAGGCGCCCTGCCCAGGTTTTATTTTTAACAGACACTGGGAGGAGGGGAAAAGCAGTACGTTTTGTGATGTGATGTCAAAACGGAAGTTAGCTATTGCTTTCACTTTCTTCCCCCCTGAAAAATTATTCTACCCTCTAAATTAAATGGAGGAGAAGCAGACATTCTTTAGTTTCTAAATGTTCTAGATATCAAAACAGAAAAGCAAGACTTAGTGATTTAGAGATAATAATCTGGTTAGTTATAAAAAAAAAGCATGAAGGGGAACAGAATTTGCCACCGAGAAATATGCCTCTTTGACTTAAAGAATTATTTTAGGCTGATATTTATAATAAACAGCAGACATAAGAAAACTGAGCAGAAGTTGCCCTTTTGTAAGTGACATTTACATTTATAAGGGAAATCTCCATCTGCAAGAGTGTCTCCCTATACCAGGAACTTAAGGATGACTAAATCTTTAGAAATTCTTATTAACAGTGAAAGCAACCTTAAATCTGTAAAATAACCATACCCTCCCTTACTGTGCTTTGTACTTTCCACCACTGGCTGCCCTCTGCACCTTCAACCCCCCAACATCCTCTTTTTCCTTTAGCTGGAGATGGTACATAAGGTGATGTTGTTGGCCATTTGGGGGGAATTACTCAGTTTTCATGAGTATCTTACATGATATGGAGATATGAGAAGTACATGTCATTAAACTTTTGTTTGGTTTTCTTCCTGCTTCATCATTTTATTACAAAGGGGTTTCATCTAAGAACTTAGAAGGGTAGAAGGAAAAATATTTTTCTATCCCTTAAAAGGGAGATAAGAGTATGCATGACAACAGACACAAATCCCACATGGGCCCTGGATTAAATCACTATGGTCACGGAGATGAGTACAGTAAAATTTCAACTAATTAGAATTTTCAAAGGAATGGAGCATTTCTGCTATCATTTTGAGGAAAAATAATCAAATAAGAATGTATTAAACTCAGAAACAAGCATCTCTCACCTCGTATCAACCTTTAGGATCCATTCAGCCCCATTTGTCTCTTATCCAAACCAGGGTTTCTCATTTTGGAGGAGTTATTCTTTGTTTTGGGGAGGTCCCAGGATCATTAGAATGTTTACTAGCATCCCTGGCCTCAGCCACTAGATGCCAGTAGCACTCCCAGTGGTAACAATAAAAATGCCACATGGTTAAGAACCACTTATCTGTTAATGACCATTAAGAAGTGAGAGTCCAAAAAAAAAAGAAGTGAGATTCAGAATGATGACACTGAGTTATACCTTGAATCTCTTTCTTTGAAAAAGATTAAATATTGTTCTTCTTTATAAAGAAATGGAGATCAGGAAGTACACGTTATTAAATTTGTTTATTTTTATCTTGTTAGTCTGCCTTTTATCACGGCCATCTAGAACCTAGATGGGTAAAGGGAAAATTATCTTTCCTCTCCTACACTACATTAGTCAAAAGGATTATGTTTCTGATTAGCCGAGAATTAACTAGGTAAGGACCTATTTCGCCAGAGCGCTTCCATCCGGTTAAACAGTGACTTTGTTGTTTAACCCTTAAACTGTCCCTGCCTCCCTCCCCCCAGGGGACTTACTTAAAAACAAGTCCCAGAAACCAGCCCCAGGTAACAAAGCCCAAATACAAGACTGGGTCAGGCCAGGTGGAGACTTCCGATCGGTGGGGGGTTGTGGGGGGCATACTGTCTCCCCAGTTACCAAGGAGTATAGGCCCTGCCCTTTGGGCGTCTTCTGGGCGCCAATTCTGACCAAGGTGATAGGCTAGTTCTATTGTCTACTAGGGTAAATTGTAATTCAATTGGTCACTTATGTGTGACCTAGCTTGACTGTGCAGCTTTCTCTGTGTGTTACAATCTCATTGGCCCCCTGGGTGTGGCCAGGCCCAACCACATGGCCTTTGCCCTTTAAAAGTTAGTCAGTAAGGTGGAGGGGTGGGTCCCCCTCTCTGTAAGAGGTGCAGCCCTGAATGTTCGGTTTGATTCTTGATGCTTGGCTCGAAATAAAGCTTTGCTTGAACTTCGCTTTGTATCAGTCTCGCTCCTTTAATCACGGACCCATTATTGGGGGACCTTTCAAACTATACCATTATTCTTTTGTATTTCTAATTATTTTATTAATTTTACTAACCAGTCTTTGTATGTAATCTTCCCTTTGCCTAAAATCGTTCCTGGGGTTTAAATAAATCAATAAACTAAATAATAAGCATTGTAATCCCATCTGAGTAGTCTCATTTTTAAAAAAAAGATTTTTATTTATTTATTTGACAGAGAAAGAAATCCCAAGTAGGCAGGGAGGCAAGCAGAGAGAGAGGGGGAAGCAGGCTCCCCGCTGAGCAGAGAGCCCGATGCTTGGGGCTCGATCCCAGGACCCTGAGATCATGACCTGAGCCGAGGGCAGAGGCTTAACCCACTGAGCCACCCAGATGCCCCTCCTAAGGACTTTTAAATGTCTAGAAAGTACTTAACCTCATACAAGTGGAATGCAAATGAAACCACCATTAGATGGTTAGATATCATTTTTCTCCAATTGGAATAACAAAGACTTGTTCTAAATAATAATATAATTTGGCCATGTGTGGGAAACTGGCATTCTCATACACTGGGAGTCTTTAGTCACTATAACTTCTTTGGAGGAAAACTTAGTATCTATTAAAAGATGAAAATTTAATTTGAGGTGGCAATTCATCTTTTAAGGATTTATCTTAAAGAAATGTTCCCACATGAGCAAAAAGATGTTCACCACAGCTTACTCTAAAAAAGCAACACTGAAAAGCCTAATATCCCCTGTAGGAGTTCAGACGTGCTGCCAGCAACGTGGGCCTTCAGTGTGTAGATTTGTTTGAGCTGCCGGCATGGAAGAAAAGCAAATGCAGCGACAAGGTTCCCTGAATTCCACTTCTTTGCTCTAAAGACACATCCTCCAGCTGTCAAGAATCTCTTATCCCAGGAGGGAAGACGAGAAGTGGACACTACACGCAGACAAATTTTGTCACAAACGATCATACCTCTCATCTATATTTCTAAGGACTGTAGAGGTCCCAAGATGGGCCACTTGGACCTGAACATTATTTTGAATTAAAGCAATCAAAACATTATTTTGAGGGGCGCCTGGGTGGCTCAGTGGGTTGGGCCGCTGCCTTCGGCTCAGGTCATGATCTCAGGGTCCTGGGATCGAGTCCCGCATCGGGCTCTCTGCTCAGCAGGGAGCCTGCTTCTCCCTCTCTCTCTCTCTGCCTGCCTCTCTGCCTACTTGTGATCTCTCTCTGTCAAATAAATAAATAAAATCTTTAAAAAAAAAAACATTATTTTGAATTAAAGCAATCAAAACCCAAGAGATTCAGGAAAAGTTCCTTACCTCCCCCTCAACTGCCAGTGTGTATAGGAAGAGAGTCACTACCTTATCTGCACAACAGGGCAAACTTGGTTTCCCAAACATCTCTTCTCACCTTTCCTTTAATGCTCTTTCTCCCCTTTGTATTCTCAGACTCCTACCCCTCATTGGCTCAAATAAGCATCATGTTGCATTGTTGTCTTTGGAATTTCTATGTGTGTGTGAATTCCCTGTATGCGTGGTATTAAATTTTAATTTCTCCTGTTAACCTGTTTCTTGTAAATTTGATTCTTAGTCTAGCTAGAAGAAACTAAAAGGACAGAGTAAATTCTTCCTCCCCAACAAGGCTCATTCTTCTTTCCTAAAAATCATTTACTCTCCCATAGGAGGTTTACATCCCACTCCCCTTCCTCTAATAAGATGGTATATAAGCTCTCAAATCCCACTGAATTTTTCTTTTAGCATATTCACTCATTTTTCCTGTGATGCCCCTATGCATGTAATACTAAGCACATCTGTATAGCTTTTCTCCTGTCAATCTGCCTTGTGTCAGCTTATTTCATAAACTTGGCTATTTTCTTTTTTTTTAAATTTTATTTATTTATTTGACAGACAGAGATCACAAGTAGGCAGAGAGGCAGGCAGAGAGAGAGGGGGAAGCAGGCTCCCTGCTGAGCAGAGAGCCCGATGCAGGACTCGATCCCAGCACCCTGAGATCATGACCTGAGCCGAAGGCAGAGGCCTTAACCCACTGAGCCACCCAGGCCCCCTAAACTCGGCTATTTTCAAACTAGAGAGTAGAGAGTGTTTAAAAGGAACAGGCCCAAAATGGAGTTCCTTGCTCTACCACAGGAAGTCAAAACTTAATGGTAGCGTCCCCTGATGTGGGAAACAAAGGTAAAAGAGAAAAAATTAAATTTCCTTACTACTTACAGCTCACTGACAAGTCCTTGAAACAGGCACAGTGACATTCCTCTAGGAATTCAGCTGCCTTGATGCTAACACTTTGCTAAGGAGAAAAGGCCATCTTAGCCTGACCACTGCCCCACCCAGGGTCTTGTAAGTCTAATTTAACATATAAAAATTCCTTTGGAAACTTCCTTGATCTCTATCCCCCAGGTATATGTTGGCATTCATCCCCCAAGCATATGGCCCATTGATATACATCTGAAGGGTCTCATGACTAGGGTTTTATTAGACAGTATTAATAACCTTTTTCCTAAAATTACCTAGCCCCCTCAAGGTCCTAGAAACCTCATTTCCAAAATTCTTTAGAGACTTATGCTATCCTTAACCCCTTCCCAACTTGGAAGTATGTAATAGGTAACTGGTGACAACCCCAGTACAGCTCTTTCTGCCCACGGGTTCTGTCCCTATGCTTTAATAAAACTACTTTTTCACACCAAAGATGTCTGAAAAGTTCTTTCTTGGCCATCAGCTCTGAACTCCAAGCATTTCCTACATCATCACTCACTCCCAGGAATGAAACTTTTAACCACCAATCTGTAATAACCCAGTCAGCACTCATGAGGCACCTGCATGATAGACCCCCACATTCCCACAAAGGAAGGCGACCCTACCTGAAACAATCCTTTCTTGTGTTTATGAGTTCCTCGTCCACCTCCTTACCACCTGTAAAAATAAAGTTCCTCACAGCTCCTTTTTATTTGCTAGTGATGTGGGAAACAAAGGCAGAATAAAAATTATTAAATTTCTTAATGACTTACAGCCCCTTGACAAGTCCTTGAAAGAGGCAGAGTGACATTTTTCTAGGGACTCAACTGCCTGGATGTTGACACTTTGCAAAGGACAAAAGACAATCTTATCCCCGCCCCCAGGATCCTGTAAGTCTACTTTAACATAGAAAAATTATTTTAGGGGCACCTGGGTGGCTCAGTGGGTTAAGCCGCTGCCTTCAGCTCAGGTCATGATCTTAGGGTCCTGGGATTGAGTTCCGCATCGGGCTCTCTGCTCAGCAGGGAGCCTGCTTCCTCCTCTCTCTCTTTCTGCCTGCCTCTCTGCCTACTTGTGATTTCTCTCTGTCAAATAAATAAATAAAATCTTTAAAAAAAAATTATTTTGGAAACTTCCTATCTCTACCCACCAAGGTACATGTTGGCAGTCATCCCCCAGTATATGATCCACCCATATACATCTGAAGGGTCTCATTGATGAAGGCCAGGCGGGGCTAGGTAGGGAGAGATAGATAGGGGACTAGGCTTACCAAAAATCCCAGAAATGCTGAGGTGTAAGGAAATCAGAGATAAGGGAACAAACCAGACCACCCTGCCCTGCCCAGGTGTCAAAGGAAGGGTCTTTTTATGGCAGTCACATTGTGACCAGACCCCAAAGAAGTAAGCCATTAATGACGTTATCACCAGTCCTTACCCAAACCAAGATGTCACAAGAATGCTAAGGCCCCAAGCTCCCTGGTCGGTTTAAATAAAAGACTGTTGGTGGAGGCCCATGTTGGCAAACCTGTTGGGTCCCTCTCACTCCTGAGAGCTTTTTCTGTATCCTTGCTTAATAAAATTCTACCGCTTTGCTCACTCTCCTTTGTCCGTGAGATTCATTCTTTGATTCTGTGAGACAAGACCTTGCTCTCCTGCTTCACTAGATGAGATGCTGAATTTAAAAAACAAAAAACAAAAAACAGTTCAATCTCGGGCACCTGGGTGGCTCAGTGGGTTATGCCTCTGCCTTCGGCTCGGGTCATGATCTCGGGTCCTGGGATCGAGTCCCGAGTCAGGCTCTCTGCTTGGCAGGGAGCCTGCTTCTTCCTCTCTCTCTGCCTGCCTCTCTGCCTACTTGTGATTTCGCTCTGACCAATAAATAAATAAATAAAATCTTTAAAAAAAAAAAAAAGCTAGTTCAATCTCTTAACTTACTCAGTTGAGTTTTATGTTTTAACCAGAGAAAGTCTTTCCTCTGCTAGCCCATCAATAGAGAGTTTTACTACCCCTAATATACAGAATAGAATTCCATGAAAACCATCTCCAAGACAAGTCCTTAACTGAAAAAAGAGAATGGTAACCAGAGCCACCTGGAGAGACAGTTAGGGGTAGATTAGAGAGGAGATGTAATACTTTTGCTATACATTTTTTTTGGTTGTTATACATTTTTTATACTGTTTGGACTTTTTCATAGGCTTGTACCTTTTTTTTCCCCCAAATTAAAACAAAACAAAACAAAACAAGTTGAAAAAGTTGTAACTGAAAAGTTGCAGCATTTCAGGAAAGTGGGGGAGACCGCAGCAGGAGAGCACCGGAACAACTGGGTAATCAAAATGGAGAAATGCAGGGAATGCGGGTGGGTGTGCACCGTCTCCCTTTCTTTTAGTTAATCCTGATCATAGCCCACTCTGTGACTTATGTTCTTTCGGGGCTGGAAAAATCTTTGCCAAATAAAAAGGGGAGACAAGCAGGAGGAGGTAAGGTGATGTAATCTGTGCTACACAGTGCTGACCCGGACTTGGCCCCTGAATGCTAGCTGCTTCCTCCTCCCCACTGAGTGCCTGCTGAGAACACTCTGCTTCCAGACAAGCTTCCCAAAAGCACCTCCTGCAAACCTTCTTTTGGGGACTTGGATTTTTTCCTTAAACTTGTTTGAAATTGCCCTGGGAATTTCTTAGATATTGAGGCATGGAAAGACATTTCATAAACAGCCTCAAAATTCTTCTTCGCGGAAATGGAAATCTTTGCTCTCACTGAACAAGTAATCAGCCATTATTCTCCAAAGAGCCATTTCCCCTTTGTGAGCACCGATGCCCATTTTAGGAGTTTTCATAAATGTAACTGTTTTATAAATGAGCCGCCATCAAAAGAACCACTCCACCATCAAAGATGGAAGCAGCAAGCCAGGAAATAAGGGTCTGGTAATAAAGGAACAATTCCTTCAGCTCTGAGAAATTGTCTACATTGCCTTTTAGGCTGCAGTGTTTAAAAATGGGCCAAGCAATTCCAAAGCCCAAAGTATTATTAATAGTTTAATCATCAACAGAAAATCAGGCTGATTTGAATTTGTGAGGGAAAAATATCACTTCAACAAGATTAAAGCACTCTGTTTATCTAGACTGAAGCAAGACACAGAGTTAAAATGAAAGCAGCTGCTCTTTTTGCAAAACATAAAAGCAATATGATATAGAATAGTAGTAATTGTAAAAAAGATCTGGAGCAATTATCTAGTCTCTAAAAAAGGGGGTGATAGTGGTTTCTAGTCTTTTTTGAGTTCAAACTGTCTTTTAGAATTGAATGAAAATGCAGATGGTTAAAAATCCCAGTCCAAGAGTTAGATGAGCTGAGTGCAAATTCCTGTCCACCTTTGGGCCTTAGGCTACTAGTTCGACCCTTCCAAACCACAGTTTTCTCACCTATAAAATGGAAATAATAATAACTGCTTTTTTGTCTTTTTTTTTTTTAAGATTTTATTTATTTGACAGAGCGAGATCACAAGTAGGCAGAGAGGCAGATAGAGAGAGGGGAAAGCAGGCTCCCTGTTGAGCAGAGAGCCTGATGTGGGGCTCGATCCCAGGACCTGAGATCATGACCTGAGCCAAAGGCAGAGGCTTAACCTACTGAGTAACCCAGGTGCCCATAATAACTGCTTAATAAGGCTGTTTTGAGAAATGAATGAAATAACCCACATATGGTTCTTTCAGCATTACAATATATGTTCCCTATGACTAGAATCATATGGACTCAAGTATCCAAAAATGTAAGGATTTCTGGCTTTAGAGAAGGCTGGATCCAGGGGTTCAAATAATGCCCCCTTGCTTTCCCTGTCTTGGCTCCATTCTCAAGCAGGCTCTTCCCAGCAGGGTGTGTTCTCTCAGAAACCTGAATGAAAACTCATGCCTCCATATTAGTCCCAGACTAGAGTCTTGGTGCCTCACACTGTGCCCAACCCCGAACCAATCTCTGTGGCCAAGGGAATGCACAGCTCTGATTGGCCCAGCCCGAATCTGCCAGGATGGAGAGGATTATCCTCACAGGCCTGGACAGAGGGGTATCTGAGGGAATGTTCTCAGATATCCTGAGAAAAATCAGGATATCATTCCTAAGAAAAGAGTCAGTGGAAGCAGAGAAAACAACAGATAACCACTTATACCAGGTTCAATCGCCCTTGTTTTAGGCAAACACTTCTTCAATTATTAGGGAAACTGAAAAGATTCCATAATTTCCCCTTTTATCCATTCAGTGCTTAACAGGTGTGAATATGAAGAAATTTCTTCTTTTGTCTAGATTGGAATCTCTAGTAGATATTAAAACTCATTGTCTCAGGGCGCCTGGGTAGCTCAGTGGGTTAAGCTTCTGCCTTCGGCTCAGGTCATGATCTCAGGGTTCTGGGATCGAGTCCCGCATCAGGCTCTCTGCTCAGCAGGGAGCCTGCTTCTCCTCTCTCTCTCTGCCTGCCTCTCTGCCTACTTGTGATCTCTGTCTGTCAAATAACTAAATAAAATCTTTTAAAAAGCAAAACAAACAAAAAAGACTCATTGTCTCTGACACTCTAGAGTCATTTTCAAAAAAGAAAACTTGTTCTTACCACATTTTGACTCCCTGGTGTTTGGTTTTCTGGTCTTGGCTACTTTGTCTATAAAAATGAAAAGGTTGGCTTGGATGATCTCTAAAGCCTCACTGAACATCTGTGGTTTCTAAGAACAATCGCAACAACTCAACAGAAAATTTGCTTGTTGCCATCAGTTCTATGTGCCCTAGAAAAGTCTTTCTTTCATCTGGACTACCTCTTCAGAGCTCATCTCTAAGTAACAGATGGTGTTAGGAATGCATTTAGAGGGAAGAAGCTGGACCAGAGCCTCATCCAAGTTCTACCTCTGTTCATTATAGATATATGACTTTAGGCAACTTGCATAATCTGTTTTCTTATCTTTAAGTGAAGGTAATAACAGACCTGCCTTATGGGGTTGTGTGAGCCTTAAAGAGTTTAATACATGAAAAGTGTCTGGCACTATTTTTTTTTCAAGATTTTATTTATTTATTTGACAGAGAGACAGCGAGAGAGGGAACACAAGCAGGGGGAGTGGGAGAGGAAGAAGGAGAAGCAGACTTCCTGCGGAGCAGGGAGCCTGATGCCAGGCTCATCCCAGGACCCTGGGGTCATGACCTGAACTGAATGCAGTTGCTTAAGGACTGAACCACCCATGCGCCCCTATGGCACTATTATGTTAGTAAAGGAGCTGGCAGTTACTAAGCAAGCAACAGCAACACGAATGAAGAAAGAGAGTGAGATCCTGAAGACAGGCTGGATATTTTTTATTTAAATATCCCATCTCACCCTTCAAAGACCTCCCCTACCCTTCCAAAAACTCAGGACATTATTTTCCTTTGCTTGAGTTGGTCAAATAAGCATTTGGCATTTTAATTAGCTAAATAAAAGTTTCAAGCAAAGGCTCCTTAGTCCAAGTTATATTTAAAAGTAGATAAAAACTATCAAAGTCTGCTATATCCATGCAGTCCTCCAAGCTACTGAAGCATGGATCTGGCATCCCCAAACCACTATAGCTTCAGACCTGTTAGATCCAGGTGCACAGTGAAAATCCTACCACATCACAAAAGTATATATGACCCATGTTAGGCCAAATAGTTAAACTTATAAATCCTGGTGTCTTTAGAGCATCTGAAAAAGAGGAATTATCTGAATGAAAATATAAATGCTATTTCCAAAATGTCAATGTACATTAAGGACTATTTCAAAAAGGAACAATCTATTAGATGCTTACATTGTGAGGTTTACCAATATCTTAATAACTTAAACATTAGTAAAGAAAAGAGATCGACTAATTACTAACAATGAAACTTTTTGTCATTTTACGTTCATCTGGGTCTAAATTCACAATGACAGCACTATGGCATTCATTAATATAACATTCTGGCTTTAAGTAAAATCTGATTTATCATGAGAATTCGCCAAAATATTCAGGTTTCTCCAAACTAACTTTGTATCATCTTGAAACATTTGGATTCAACCCAGGGACTTCTATCCCCCAAATATTAAATACTCAAAGGGGCATCAAACAAAATCTTATCATCAAACACCTCATGAAAAGTGAAAATTTTGTTAACCCTCTGGGCATTTCCAAATATCTTCATGTTTTATCTGGCATGTAATTGATTTTCTTCACTTTTATATGAATTCAGTAAGAAGGGGAAGGCTAAGTAACTAGTGTATGTAGTGTATGTACTCTTTTAAAAATAGAGATTTAGGGGTACCTGGGTGGCTCAGCGGGTTAAAGCCTCTGCCTTCGGCTCATGTCATGATCCCGGGGTCATGGGATCGAGCCCTGCATCAGGTTCTCTGCTCAGCGGGGAGCCTGCTTCCCCCTCCTCTCTCTCTCTCTGCCTATTTGTGATCTCTGTCTGTCAAATAAATAAATAAAATCTTAAAAAAAAAAGAGAGATTTATTCCTCACTCCCTTTATTTCCTGAGATCAAGTACTATAAAATTTATTTTACCATAACTAACAGCAAGAAACACATTGTACATTGGGACCCAGCACATACATACATAAAAACACATCAAGATTCATAAGCAAAAGTTTGATGAAACAATATTTCAAAATTACAAGCTGAGGCTGATTTTTTAAATCGTTTTATTCCATTTTGTCTTCTTAAAAAAATTGGGGACCCCCTAAGTTTATTTTAGAAACTGCTAATGAGTAGAATTGTGAAGTTTATAATAGTCGGTTAGATAATTTAGGTGGTATGTTAATGTACTTGATAAGAGGATAGGTATCAGGATGACTAAAAATTAAACTAAAAAATTAAGTTTTAGTTATCTGAAATTGTCTATTAATTAGGACTTTCTCAGTTTCCCTCCAGCCAGAAGGAATTGCAGCCTTCTATTAAACATGTAGACTTGTTTTCTTTTTTTAAGATTTTTTATTTATCCATTTGACACAGAGAGAGATCATAAGCGGGCAGAGAGGCAGGCAGAGAGAGAGGAGGAAGCAGGCTCCCTGCTGAGCAGAGAGCCCGATGCGGGGCTCGATCCCAGGACCTGAGATCATGACCCGAGCCAAAGGCAGAGGCTTTAACCCACTGAGCCACCCAGGCGCCCCTAGACTTGTTTTCTAAATCAGCCCCATCTATTTCCCAGCTGTGCTATAAACTCCAGAGAAAATAGAAGTGTACTTGATATGGTAATAAGATATACATCAAAGAGCTCTGACTTTGAAGTTGGAGGATCTAAGTTTGAAGTTATCACTGCCATTTGTAAGCTGAGTTTTTTGGGGGGATAAGTCACTCGATATCAGAATTTCAGTTTCCTCATCTGTAAATTCAGGATAATAATACATACAAAAGTCAACTAGAAATTCCAACATATTTCCAACATGTAAAGAGCCTGAAAGTTGTTGCTCCATCTTCAAAAAACAAGAAAATGCTGAACAAACTGGAAATCAAGGACTTTTCTTGGGCCCCTCAGAGAACTAAAGTCACAGGGCAAACTGCTTTCAGAAAACGGGACAGAGGTGACTACAGAGAATCACAGCCAAGGTCTGCTTCCAGGTGGGTTGTCGGGGAGAACCCCACTAGAGTTCTGGACTTGTCAGAACACTTTTAATGGTAACAGCGATGAATAGCTGGGGGCCAAGTGCAGATGAGTGTGAGAACAAGAAGCTCCTCATAACACCAGTGATGGGGGACCCTCACACTTTCATGGGCTTTACCTTCAGGAACTCTACCATGTGCCACTTTTGTGGCTCTGGGAGGGACAGGAAGGCAGTAGCTCTTTTGAAATACACTCACAGCCCCAGAACTTGCCATCTAAAAAAGGCTCATTCACTCCCCAGGCAGAAAGATTTCACCAGAACCTACTCCACCAGCAGAAAGGGCATCTAGAAACTCCACTCCATCCAGCCTTCCTTATCACCTAAGGATGGGGAAAAAAAAAAAAGCTTGGAAACATTCGTGAAGGTGACAACCTAGGGACGCAGACTCCCCCGAGATTTAATCACATGATTTTAGAATATTTTCCTCCCAGAGCCACTTCAGCAAGACTCCCGTATAATTACAGTGATTACAGGCAAAGGAGCTGCAGAGCTCAGACTCTATTTAAGGAGAAGCCTTGAGGGAAGCTGAACGACAACACGGGAGGCAAAAACAAGGACAATGGGTTAATTTGAAGTCTGCATCTATAGCTAACATTATATACAGCTCAACTCTTAGCTAAATTAATATTAAGCCCCAGACAAAATGTCTTTACCCCAGTTCCTATTACTATCCTATACAACATGCCTGACTTTCAACCAAATAAAAAAAGAAATTTATAAAATATGATAAAAGGCAAACCAAAATATAGTTTGAAGAGACAAAGCATCATCAGAGCCAGAGCCAGATAGGACACAGATTTTGGAGCTATCTGGCAAGAAATTTAAAATAACTAATTTATTTGTTAAGGACTCTACTGGAAGGAGTAAATAATATGTGAGAACAGATAGATAATGTAAGCAGAAAGACAAGAAGTCTAAGAGAGAAGCTAAAAGAAATGTGAGAAATAGAAAACACTAACAGAAATGAAGAGTATCTTTGATGGGCTCATTGGTAGACTGGACATTGAAAAAAGAAGTGAGCTTGAAGATATGTCGATAGAAATTTTTCAATCTAAAAGGCAAAGAGATAAAAGAATGAAAACAAAACAAAACAAATGAACTGAGCATTCAAGTATTGTGGGACAATGTGAAAAATTGTGGCATACATGTACTTAGAACACCAGAAGGGGAAGAGGAAGCAAAGCAGATGAAATAATTGAAGTCACTGATGGCTACGAATTTTCCAAATTAATGGTAGATACCAAATCACAGCAAACATCAAGCAATGAATACCAAAAGATCTACATCTAGGCATACTATATCTTTTTTTTTTTTTTTTTTTTTTAAGATATAAAGCATGAGTAGAATTGGTGGGGGAGGGGGAAGAGAGGGAAAGAGGAGAGAGAATCCCAAGCAAAGCTTGATTCCACAACCCTGAGATCATGACCTGAGTCAAAATCAGACTTTTAACCAACTGTGCCACCTAGGCACCTGTAGGCATATCATATTCAACCTACAAAGTCCAAACACAAAGAGAAAAATCTGGAAGGAAGCCAGAGAAAAAGGAAACTTTACCTGGAGAAGAATAAGGATAGCAATTACAGTGGACTTCTCATCACCAACCACGCATGAAAGAAGAAAATGAAACGAGATACTTAGAGTGCTGAAAAAGTGATTTAGGGTTATTGGTTACACAAGAATAAACATTTGTCAAAAATCCATGGAACCATACCTTCAAGTGAGTGCACTTCATTTTATAAAAACCAGAAAGCCTCCATAAACTCCATTAAGGTTTACCATAAGCCGATTATCAAGTGAGGACCTGGGAATTTTTCAAGGAGGGGGGTATGGTTAAAGTGCAGTTCTCACCTTTCATGACTTAAAGGCTAAAAGATGTCAGCATGGGGTATGGAGGAACAATTTGTGCAGTGTGTCAAGTATCCTAAAAGAAATATGAACAAGGACCCAGGGAAGCCAAAGGATAAGCACTTAGCAGTCCCTGGCAAGGTTAGGAAGGTCTTTAAAGGAAGTGACACTTGGGCGAAGGTCTGGAGAATAAGCAGGAGCTTACAAATGTTTTCCTTTGCCTGGTCTTATTGTGGCCTCCCGTTCTTATCATATTAATGCTTGCGGCATGGCAACCTGAGGTGTCTTCCCTGAATAACCAACCCCCTCTCTCCCAAGAAGCCTTTCGCTGGGGAGAGAGTTCTGAAATGTCCCTGCTGGGACATTTCTCTGGTTGAGAAACCATTTCTCTGGTTTCTCAACCATTTCTCTGGTTGAGAAAAAGACAACCAGGCTGAATGCCCTTTGTCGTTTGTTACTTTGTATCCTCTCGAGTTTGTCCATTCTTTCCCTTTCAGTTTGAGACAATAAATGTCCAGGATACAGTTAAATTTCAGGTTATAATGTTTCACTACAATTTAGATTCCTTTTTCAAAAAGAACAAAATTACCTGCCCCCCCCCCAAAAGTGCAGGCATCAGAAAGATTCAGAAGGAGGTGCCTGGGCGGCTCAGTCAAGCCTCTGCCTCCTGCTCAGTTCATGATCTCAGGGTCCTGGATTGAGCCCCACATCGGGCTCCCTGATCAGCGGAGAGCTGCTTCCCGCTCTCTCTCTGCCTGCCTCTCTGCCCACTTGTGATCTCTGTCTGTCTGTCTCTCTCTCCCTTTCTCTGTCAAATAAATAAAATATTTTTAAAAAAGGAAAAAGAAAGATTCAGAAGGCCATTTTTCACTTTGTCCAAGTTTTGTGTCCAAAACAGAAATGTGGCATGTACTTACTGCTGTAACTGTTTTCTAAATGTCCCACATGTGCTGTGACTGAGCAGGAGAACATTAAAAACAAAGTATTCGTTAATCTTTGGGTTATAGCAGTCTTCCAGTGAGAGGTCTTCCTACCTCTCCCTCTCCAGAGCCCCTCTCCCCATTCACTTCTCTCTGCTTCGCAGGGCCCAGCCCTGGCAGCTCTTCTCGCCCCACTTTCCGTGAAGCTGCTGTATCTCTAAGCTTCAGAGTGACTCACCCACAAGGGCCGCTTCCAAGTCCCTGAAGGAGCAACGGTGTCAGGCCACACCCAGTCTGGATCTGCTCTGGGCCTATCTCCGGTGACTTGAACCTTCCTGAATCTGGGCACTGCAAGGGGGCCTTTGCAGCCACACTCTGTGGCAGCTCCCAGGCTAAGGGAGAGGGAGAGAGAGAGAGCAAGGGACGAATCCCGCCCTTGCTCTCTCCTGCTTTAAGTCAACCTACTGAAGAGCACTGGACTCATTAGCTGTGAACAAACCTTAATAATCTAATCAAACAGATAATACCACTAATTTTCATCTTGTGTGTTAATGGGGACACATACAGTAACAAGTAATGTTTCTCATTAGAGGAAGAGTGAAATTAGCATTTACGGGTTCTAATTAAATTTTGGCTTCCAAATATGATGTTTTTGCCTTTCACTAAAAATAGGGAACTTGTAAACTAGGGCAGGAAATAATAAAATGCTCAAATGATTAAAAGGAAATTGATGTGTGAGGCACCATTTTGTTTCACAGCTTCTGGTACTCCAGAGTTCCATGAATTGGGAAACCCAGATGAACAATAAGACAAAATAAGATAAAAAATAATAATAATAAATGGGAATGTACATTGAAAAAGGTAAACTTTTCTCTGAAATATGACTTAACAGTTTTGTTGTTGCTGTTGTCGTGAAAATACTTGCCCTTGGGATTGGACAGAGAGTCTGTACGGACATAGAATAATACATGCATAAAATTGAAAGCAAGTATGCCCTTCACTTCTGCCAAGGTCAGGAATATCAGACGTTGTTCAAATTTTTAAAAATCAAAACCCAAAATACTTTTATGTGGAATGGATGGTTTAAAGAAAAAAAGGCATTTGGAGCAATAAAATTTCACCTGGACCTTGTATACCACACTCAGACAAAATAAGCCTTTATTTTCTTCCAAAACACTCTACAAAATGCCTACAACTGCCTAGTTACTACCAACAGAAGATGTCTCCTTCTATTTTGGTGGCCCTGCAGCTTTCTCTCCCTAATTAGATCCTCCATATTGTCTGGCCATCTGCTTCTGGGTTTTGCCCAAGCTGTGGTGATAGAAGAGGTATTTTATGATCTCATTCATTTGGTGGGAGGATAAATTCCACATTTCCTGATCTGGACAAAATACTTTGGGGAAGACACATGGACCCCCTTGGTGCTTCTTGTGGTACAGTTAAACATTCCCTCTGGCTGCAGAGGTGGAAGGCTTTCCTGTTTGACCACCTCATAGACAACTAACAGGGTGACACCACGTCCAGAACATATCCCACCTACTTTCTCCATCATTGTCCTATGTTGGCTCCTTCTACTTGATTGGCTACTTGATAGACATCTTGGTATTTTCTTCAGGCATAGTTGCCTTCTCTTACTATTGAGTCATTTTGGCTAGTAGCTACAACCTGTTTGGGTAGCCATCCACCCAGACTAACCCTTTGACCCCAGCTTCCCATATTTTCACAAACACTCTGGCACATAGTTCACAAAGATGGGTTTCAACCATCCCTTTCATCCCTGTACAAATCATGTTCCTCCTCCTTTCAAGAGCTGAAGTCTACTCACCTACGATTGAATGTGGGATGACCTCATGTCTTGCTTTGACTAAAAGGGCATGGAAGAAGTGACACTGTGCAGCTCTGGGCCTGGGCCATCGGAGGCCTGAGTACATCTGTTCTCAGTCTTGGAGCCTAGCTGCTATGGTAAGAAGTCCAGTCTATCCGACTGAAAAGAGAGGCTATGAAGGATCTGAAGGAGACACCATGTGAAAGGAAGGGCCACATAGAGAAAACCAAGAGTCCAGACATATGCATGAGCCCAGCTGAAACCACGAGAAGAGAAGAGAGAGGCCCTGTCAATTCACACAGAGGCCCATCTTTTGAGACATCCCTGATAAGGTGCCAGACATTGACTGAGGCTACCTTGGGCCCTCCAGTCCCAGCTGGCTGCCCAAGTCAGCAACATGTGGACCCAAGAAAAGCAAACCCCATCAAGATGTGCCCGAGTTCCTGACCTACGGATTTATGAGCAATAAAAGGATTATTCTCGTAAGCCACTAAATTTGGGAGTGATTTGCTATATAGCAGTATATACCTGATACAGAAATACTATGGTGAGGGTTATAATAATGCCCCCCCAAATTATGATACCCGACATCTGTGTCCCCTTGCAACACAATACTGTTTCACCCCTCATCCACAGGTGGAGGCCTGTGACTTCCTTTGACCAAAAGAATGTGCAAGTCCCAGAGCCGAGACCACAAGAGATGATGCAGCTTCAACACTCACTTTTGGAACCTGGAGATCGCCACACTGGAAAAAGCCTAGTCTAAATTAGTGGTGGAGGAGAGGCCATGTGGAGGGGAGTCAAGGTACCCCAGCTAACAGCCAGCACCATCAGCCAGAAATGTGAGGGAGGCCTCCAAAATCCATCCAAGATGACTGTGAACATATGAGTAATCCCAGTCAAGACTATCCAGGTTGCCAACCCATGGAATCATGAGAAACAACTACTGTTTTAAGCCACTAAATTTTGGAATGGCATTTCACATAGCAAAGGAAATAATTAGGAAATAATTAGGAAAATAATAATAATTAGGAAAAATGCCACTCACGTGGCGCCTGGCTGGTTCATCTAGCCTGGCTCCCCCAACCTCCCCACCCTAATGCTACGCCTAAGCACACAGTGTAGCCCAATAACATAGCGAAGTTTCTGCCTCCATTTTTGACTGCTGGAAGTATAGAGCCCTCAAGTGAATTAGGGCTCTGCCCCTTAATCAGACGAGCAACCCGAGGCAGGTTATCCTGTTTGTTATAGGAATAATAATAGTAAGCACTCACTGAGTTCTTGTGGACATTTAATGAGATAATCTACATAGAAGATACTCAGAAATGTTAGCCTCATTTTTCAAAAGGATGAGATATGTTTTTATGGAAAGTCTTTACAAGTTTTGAAATGAAGTCATATCCTTCAAAATCTTTTTATAAAATGAAACTGAGAATGAAAAGCCCACATTCCCTAGCCCTCCAAACCTCCTTCAGGGAGTTGTCATGGTAGTACTGGAAGGATTGGAGAAGAAATGGTACAGGGCATCTTTCATGGGGTAGATCTGTAGGAGGGATCCTTCTAAATGATAATTTTAAATATTTTGGGGCAAAGCTCTAAGCTATGCTTTAAAACAGAAAATTGCTACTTCTTAATTACTTCTTAAACTAGGAATTTTAAAATTTCAGACTTCCTGTCAATATGAAAATAGGCATCTAATATACTTCATTTCTTCTTCTTTTTTTTTTAAGATTTTATTTATTTATTTATTTGACAGAGAGAGAGACGCACACAGCAAGAGAGGGAACACAAGCTGAGGGAGAGGGAGCAGGAGAAGCAGGCTTCCCACTGAGCAGGGAGCCTGATGCAGGGCTTGATCCCGGGATCCTGGGATCCCGGAATCAGGCCCTGCGCTAAAGGCAGGCGCTTAACCGACTGATTAATTTATAATTACTTAATTATTACTTAAATTAGTACTTAATTTTTCTGATGCTGCACAACATAATCACTGATAAACTAGAGAAAGGACATGAAGAAAGACATGATAAACTAGAGAAAGGACATGAAAGGACATGAAAATATGACTCTTGGGACGCCTGCCTTTGGCTCAGGTTGTGGTCTCGGGATCGTGGGATCGGCTCGCATCGGGCTCTCTGCTTGGCGGGGGACCTGCTTCCCCCTTTCTCTCTGCCTAGCTCTCTGCCTGCATGTGACTTCTTTCTCTCTGTTAAATAAATAAATAAAATCTTTTAAAAAAAGGTGACTTTTCAATCAGACGAAGACAAATATCATATGATCTCCCTGATATGAGGAAGTGGAGATGCAACGTGGGGGATTTGGGGGGGTAGAAAAAGAATAAATGAAACAAGATGGGACCAGGAGGGAGACAAACCATAAAGGACTCTTAATCTCACAATACAAACCAAGGGTTGCGGGGATGGTGGGGGGGTGGGGGGGTAGGGGGGTGGGGGAGTGGGTAGGGAGAGGGTGGTGGGGTTATGGTGGGGTTATGGACATTGGGGAGGGTATGTGCTGTGGTGAATGCTGTGAAGTGTGTAAACCTGGCGATTCATAGACCTGTACCCCTGGGGCTAATAATACATTATATGTTTATAAAAAAATAAAAAAAATTATAAAACATTTTTAAAAATGTGACTTTTAGTAAGTTTCATTGACTAGAGAGAGAGGTTGCACAGAGGTGATCTGACAATAGAAGCACAGAAAGGGAATTAAGTAGTTCCAAAAATTAGAAAATAACTGATGAAGACTGAAAATTAATGAAAAGATATTACATCTATGCATCACGAATTGTAGCCTGGGAATACCAGGCGAGATAAAGGTAAATGCCCCAATTTCTCGGATGGTAATGCAAATAATTTCATTTAATGGTATTAAGGGCTTTTGCCTTGAGTATTGCTTCATATAATTGAGATGTCAACAAAATTATCAAGACAGCGCATTCAAAAAGAGGCATCTTCTGTAATAAGAAGAAACAAGATGAGGATTCTATGCATAGAGAGATGACACCTCATGTCTGGGATATTTTTAATAATCAGCACAGAAAATATGTAGGAAAAAATTTATACTCCAGTTGTCTAAGTTCAGGCTGCTATAATAAGATGCCATCAAAGGGGTCCCTTAAACAGCACAAATTTATTTCTCACAATCTTGGAGGCTGGGAAGTCCAAGATCAAGGTGCCATCACTTCAGTTCCTGATGAGAGTCCTCTTCCTGTTTTTGTTGGCATGGAGAGTGGGAAGGAGCAAGCTCTCTCCTGGTAAGTTTCCTCTTATGAGGGGCACTAATCCCACCTAAGAGCTGTACCCTCATAACCTAATTACCTCCCAAAAGCCCCATCTCTAAATATCACCACATTGGGGATTAGGGTTTTGACATATAAATCGGGTGATGGGGGGTACATTCGGACCATAGCATTAGTTAAAAGGTTACTGTGACAAATTATATTTTCCAAAAATGGCCACAGATATTTTGTTTTGTCCTACATGCTCTTCCAAAACCTTGCTATTCCCCTATAAATAGATGGAACCTTAGCAGGCCTTTGTGACTGCCTCAAAAAATAGAACTGTGGTTTTTACCTGGCGGTGCTTTCTCCAAATGGTGGAACATTTGGCAGTGTCTGGGGACATTTTTAGTCATCACAAACTGGTGGGAAGGGTGTAACCACCGCTGAATATCCTAAGGAGGATAGAACAGCCCCCCAACAAAGAATTATGAGGCCCAAAATGTCAAAAGTGTGGAGAATGAGCAACTCTGTAATCGAGTGTGGTGGAAGTCATGCTTTATAACTCTCAGGCTAGGTCATGAACAGCCATACAACTATTGCCTAGCACTCTCTCTGTGGGAGATTGCTCTCCTTTGGAATCCAGCCACCATGCAATGAAAAGCCCAGGCCACAAAAAGGAACCCACATGGGGAAGAATCAGAGCTAGCTCTTAGTCCTTGCTGAAGTCTCAGCCAACAACCAGAACAAACTCAGATAGTCATGTGAGCGTGCCACCTTGAATTCAGATCCTCTAGCTTCAAACCACCCCAGCTGATGCTGTGCTGGGCAGAGACAAGCCATCCCTCTGAGCCCTGTTTAAGTTGAAGATTCACGAGACAAACAAATGACTTATTTTTTAATTCACTAAGTTTGGAGATGGCTTGCTACACAGCAACAGAGAATTGTTACCGTATCTATCTAGGCAGCCTTCAATTAACCCATCATCCATGTATCCAATATCATGAGATGCAGAGATTAGCACCTTTATAAGTAGTATTATGGGCTTGATAAAACACTTCTGTAGTTAGTTTATTCTCAAATGCCTCATTACTTGGTCTATGGAGCCGAGTGGAGGATCTTTGGGTGACAACAGGCCCTTCCAGGAGGCCCTTCCCTTAGTGGCAGTGCATTGTGGCCACCTACAAAGTTACCAGTAAATCTGACATGAAGAATTTCCACAGTTCTTATGCCAGTAAAAATATCCCGGTAAACATAAATTCGAATTCCAAGATTTTATAGCAAGAATATAAAAGAACATAATTATTGATCCTTTCATAACATTTCTGAAATAAATGTAAGCTTTCAATGCATTTGACAGGGTAAGAATATTACTTTTAAAGAATCAATATATGTATATATTACATAGCTATAATGCTTTATAGGAAAAGGTTTTTAGGAGAAATTTGCCCTGGGGCAAATTAGTAAAAGAAATTTAAATAATGGCTTTTATTTCTACTCAGAAATTTCTATATTACAACACAACAAAACTTATAACAAGAAATTTTTGCCAGGCCATTGACATGCTAAATAAAATAATGAAGGCAACTGGAATATTTTTAACATTAGTTAGTATCTTAGGACTTATCAGGATCTTTCTAGTCAACATCCTCACCCTTTGAGTACTATGTTTTAAATGTTATGTATCTTCTGAGGTTATTACATTTTTCATTAATAGAGTTTCACATGGTTAATATTTTAGCATCATATCAAGGTAAAGAGCACCATCTTTTCTTTACCTCATTCTTATAAAAGCATGCCTTATTTTTGCTATAAGTGTTTGTGGAATGAGACTGGATGAGTAAAAGGATGGATGAATGGATGGATGGATGGATGGATGGATGACAGGTAGGAGATAGGAAGGGAGGTAGATGACAGAGGGATATAGATCAATTGACCGACAGATTAATAGATAACCCTCTCTGGAAACAAAATTAATACAAACAAGAGTTTAAATGATTCCAATTTTCTATGTAAAATTTATCATGGAGTATCTGATTCTAATTTAAGACACCAATCTCTGCCTGAAAAGAGCTGCCTTTTCCTCTTTCCTCACACTTCCTGATCCAGTCAAATGTCCTCACTTATCTCCACCCACTAACCCCAGATCAACCAAGACAGGCAACTGGCTCCTGATTATATAGGACATTTTATAAACATAATCCATTGCCTCATTAGAGTTGTCTCTCTGAATATTGTTGTTTACCATCCCCATAATCCTCCGAGGTTTCTTCACTTTGTTCAATAAGACAAGTCCATTGGTTACGCACTTGGATATCACAGTAATATTTAATTGCAATGGAAGTTTCTAAAGACTTAATTTTAGCTTTGTGCTTTGTGGACCAGGGCACAGGCTGGCACGAGCTGCAAAGCACATTCTAAGTTAAGTAGCACTGATGTAGTACCTAACACGATTGCCTCCTTCCTGAGAGCATAGCTTAATGAAGACTTTAAAGGCTGAAGATTTAGTCTTTTCAGGAGAATATTTTATTGGTGTATTCGTACATTCCAAGAAGTCATTTTAAGAGTGAAGAGAGTAAGGATTTGATGTCCCTGCAAATGGACGCTAAGCCTAGCTCTATCACTTATGAAACGCATGGCTTCGGCCAGGTCATTTAGCTTTGTGACCTTCCATTTTCCACATTTAGAATGTGTGGATAACATGACAGGGATTGTGTGAGGATTAGCATGATGCTCTTGTAAAGCATTTAGCACAGTGTCTGCAACGTAGCAATGAGAAATAAATAGTTGTTCCCATTATTTTTTATCTTGAGAAACAAGTTGCGTTGTTCTTTAGAGATACATCTAAGTTTTCTTCCCAGCAAGAGGGTTTTCCTTGGGTAATATTTTGTCATGAGTCCAGTCACAATAAGGGGCACCTGGGTGGCACAGTTGGTTATGTGTCGGACTCTTGGTTTTGACTTAGGTCCTGATCCCATGGTTGTGAGATTGAGCCCTGCATTGGGCTCCACGCTCAGCACCGAGTCTGTCTGAGATTCTCTCTCCCCCTCTCCATCTACCCCTCCCACTCACTCTCTCTCTCTTCAAAATATATAAATCTTAAAAAAAAAAAGAGAGTCCCATAACAATAATAAATTGGGTTAATGTAAACGTCGTTTGATATTTCACAAAATAAAAGGCAGCACCGATATTGTTTAAATTTCATATAAGATTAAAGGCATTGTAAACATAATACAGCTATTAAGCAACAGACTATTCATTTTGACTGGCCCTGAACTCAGTGTTTTTGACCAATGTGAGACAAATTTTTATGAACTTCTGTCAGAATGAGAACAACTACAAAAGTAGGACTGCAGCTCTTCCTGCTAAATTTTTAAAAACAAAATGTGTAACCACCTAAGTTTTCCAAACAGGTAAATTAGAAGATGATTATTTGAGGGCACCTGGGTGCCTCAGTTGGTTAAGCAACTGCCTTCAGCTCAGGTCATGATGCTAGAGTCCTGGGATCAAGGCCCACATGGGGTTCCCTGCTTGGTGGGGAGTGTGCTTCTCCCTCTGACCCTCCCCCCCTCATGCTTTCTCTCTCTCTCTCAAATAAATAAATAAAAATCTAAAAAAAAAAAAGAGAGAAGAGGATTACTTGAATCACAAAAATTATTTCATTTAAATAGAAAAGCATTATTTTAAATCAGCACATCTCAACTGAGGGCAATTTGCAACACACCCCACACCCCCAACATTTTTGGTTGTCACAACTGATGGGAAGTGCAGGGAAGAGCCACTGGCATCTAATGCGTGGAGGTCAGGGCTGCTATAAACACCCCAAGTGCACAGGACAGCACCCCACAATAAGGAATGGCACCATGCCAAATGGCGATAGTGCTGAGATTGTCAAACATTGCTTTACATGCACTTTTTTGGGCATATTTAAGTGTTTGAAATGGGTAGGTTACCTAGCACCAAGCATGACTTAATCAAAACTTACCTACTTTTTCATTTTATCTTTCTCTTCAGTTTCACTTAGCATGGATAATTTCATCCCAACCCTTGATGAAAACCATTGCCAAATCCCTGATTTTTCTATTCTTCACTCTTAGGTCCTATGGTTGCTGTAATGGGCAAACACAGGCCAAATACAGGAATTAGAATGTTCAGTTCGGAAGGCTAATCGAAGCTCTGAATGTGATTTAATGTCAAATCTTCTCTCTTCCTATAGGTTGAGTTTGGTTCAGGGGGAAGCCTGGTGTGGAATGGGGATTGGAACTTAGCTGGCGTCTGTTTCTCTGTTCCCTTAAGTCTTATCCCTCTAGAGATGGCACCTTGGAAGAGAAGAGAAGTAGGAAAGGTCTTACTTGAACTATTCCCATCATTAGCTGGTTTTTCACATTCTGGGTCAGGCAGAAATTTCAATATGACCCTCAAGTCTCCTGGTGTTTTCATGGGTTCTTAGTTTCCAACCAAGAGCCTTTTACTGCATAATTTATTTTGTCTTTGTCCCAAATTCCTGGCCCAGAACTTCTAAAATTCCTTTTAGGATTTTCTGAAAGATAAGGATCTTTGTTATGATAATGAGGTGACTATTAGTAAGCCCTTAATAGCTTTATTACGTTTACAATGCCTTTAATCTTGTTGTGGGCTGGTTACCAGAGAGACCAACCAAGAGATTAGAGGGTTGGGACTTTTTGGGCGGCCAGACCTTTGGGAAGGGAAAGCAGGCTGGAGAATAAGTTCAATCACATGGCCAATGACTTAATCAATCATACGTATGCAGTAAGACCCCCCGTAGAAACTCTGGACAGAGAGACTCAGCGGAGTCTCCTGCTTGGTGTATATATCGATGTGCAAGAGTGACAGACCCTGGCTCAAGGAGAGGGTATGGAAGCTCTGCATTGTTTCCTTTGCCCTAACTATATCCTTTATAATAAAACCATAATCATAAGTACAGCACTTTGCTGAGTTCTGTGAGCATTAGAGCAAATAATTGAGGGGATAGTGGAGACCCCCAAATTTATAGCAAGTTGGTCAGAAGTGCGGATGACCTGGGGACCTCCAAAGTACAGGCAGCGTAAAGGCAGTCTTGTTGCGGACCATGCCCTACAGGGAAACCTGTAGTTTCACGCTGACTCAAGGTGGTTAGTGGGTTAGTGTCTTGGGATAGATGCAGTACTTCCTTCTTCCTTAGATAAATTGCAGGATTATCTCTATGAAAGATGGATCATTAGCATTGCTTTGTCTTGTAGGCATTCACCTTCCGCTTCTTGCTGCTCGAGTGCCTTTACTATTCAAGTCAGCTTTAGTGGCCGAGGGTGTGGGAGGAAGACCACCCACACGGACTCTGCTGGGAGCTGCCCACTGCTGGCCCAGGAGAAACACTCAGACCACCCTTGCCCTAACAAACTCCCCAAGGAGCAATATTCTTTGGCACTCCCAGCAAAGCAAGAGGTGGCTCTTCCTGTCAACTCTGTTTTCTTTGGGAATAGATCTCAGTCTACTATGCCCGCAACTGCAGGGCTGCAAATGAAGATCCCTGTGTGAGAAACTTCACCAGCTCTCCGTGGAAGCTTCATTAGGCTTTATATGAAAGGACAGAGAAACTACTCTTACACCTTTCGCAGGGAAGGGGGGCAGTCTCAAAATATAATGACAACTCTGCACAAAAACTTTTCATGAATCCCCCTTTCTATTTTCTAGACCCTTCTACTGCCTTAAAATGGCAAGGAAATTAGAACAGGTTCAAAACTATTTCCTCTAAAAATGAATACCTATGGTGATTTGGTTTCTCATTCTGAAATCTCACGTTTATTATTTCTTGGCGGCAATGTACTTGGCATTTTAACATGTTACATAGTTAATTGACAGTTACAAACAAAGATGAAAAACTAGAAGAAAACAGAAATTTAAAACAAAAATTACAGGAAATGGAAAGATAATTCTCAATTAGGACAAAAAAAATTCCTCAGTTAATCACTCAATGGTAGAAACATTAAACTTACAAAAAGTGATTTGTAAGAAATTTTTCTGGAAACCTCTATGTACTGTGTTTTAAATGTCTAAAAATATACATTGTAATTTATCATTTCAAGTTTATCAACTATAGAAGATAGTTTATCACACATACAAAATAGTACGTGACTTTTTAATTCAAACTAATCATGAAGGGTCTAGCACAATAAAAACAAAACTACACCAAAGAAGAGTATCATGAAATTGCAGATGACTATAAATAAAGAAGAAACTGTATAAAAGCTTCCAAACAGGAGAAAAGTTAGTTTCCAGACAAAGATTAAAAACTTAAACTGCAAGAGATCTCTCTAGGGTATTCCTGGATGCTAAAAGACAATGGAGCAACTATCTTCCAGCAATTTCCAAGTGTGCATTCTGTATTCAAACTATCCTTCCAGTGAGAAGAGAGAATTACAGTATTTCTAGGCAAGAACAGTCACCTCCCATGCATAGGGTAAGGGCACAGCTTTTCCAGATGTTGGTTGCCAAAAGAGGAAACATAAGGCCACACTGATGTATATTACTTGTATTTGTGCAGAAGTTTTCAAACCAGCTTCGCTGATCTCTGGCCCGCAGCCTACCTCACATTTTACTCTTTTGATTGTTGGACTTACAAGTAAACTAGTAAGAAAGAATTTCACAGCATTTTTGTTGTTTTTAAGATCTAAAATATTTGCATGAGGGAGGAATATACTATGTATTCTATTGTGTAACCAAATATTTCATTCCATAGTGACCTCTACTGGGAAGAAGAAATAGATCACCAGGGCTGACAAAGTAAGCAGCCAAACTAGTCAGTTCAGTCAAGGAATTGGTTAATCTGGAAAGGTAATGCTGGTTAAGTCTGCTATTAAGAATTGTTAAGGCCCAACTGTACTCTGATTATTTTTATTTTAAAAAAGATTCTGGGAAGTATTTCAAACTTATGTTGTATAGAGAATAATTAATAAATATATACATGCCACCCACTTTTATGAAATGTTTACATTTTTCCATATTTAACGCAGATCTTCTTTTAGTAAAATAATTCTGTGTGAGGTCTCTTACATCCCCTTTCTAGAAAACAGTTCCTTCCTCCCCTCGAAAGAGGGCCCTACGTGGCCTTCATCTTTCTCATGAATTTTTTCCTACTTCCCCTTCACATGAATGTATTCATATTTAATATAGAGTGATGTGGGCCAAGTTTCAAATTTTTATACAAATAGGATTACACACATACACACAACACACAACACACGCACAACAGATACACTGTTCTGAAGTGTACACTTTTCTGCTCATTGAATTGTCCTGTTATTGTGATCCTGTCCCCTCCTCCCTCAGGGGAAAACAAAACAAAACAAAACACTGAGACTTACACTGATAAGGAAAACATGATTCTTCATAATAGAGGTACTTCCGATTGTTTCCAAAGGGATTCTGTACAGAAATGTTTGAGAATCAGGACAAAGGAGAAAATCAGTATGAGCTAGTATTAAGAGCATTTACAATATGCCAGACAGCATTTTAAGGGTTTTTTGGGTTTAGTAATTTAATACACACAGCAAATCTTTAAGATAACGTCTACAGTGACCTCCACTTTACAAAGAAGGAAACCGAAGTGAAAAGAGGTTACCTAGTTTGTAGGTAACAAGTAGGTCACGCTGCTGAGCGGCCAGCCCGCCCAGGAGGCCAACCCCCTCTGACTCCCTGCTCTGAACATGCTCATATGTAGAGTTGTAATGTAGGGCCAACGTGGATGCTCTTGAATTCTACCTGTTTCCCCTCTTGTGGCTTTCTGAGACTCCCCGCCAGGCCCCAAACGGTGCTGACAGTGGCTCTCTTCTCTCTATTCTGAAATTTCAGCAACCAGAAATTGAACATCCTCCTCCATGCAAAACCTCTTGGTCCCCTGGCACGAGAAAAACTAAGGTTTGTTCTTGACTCCAGCAAGTGTGACCTGAGTTAAGTCAAATATAATAATTTCTCCAGATCCATTCTTTTACATAAGGCAAATATTATCCTTTTCCATTTGAAATGATCTTGTTGTGACGAAGAATAATTTAATGTGTTGTGACATCATAAGTCATTAAATAGGTGGATGGAGAAGTGGTAGGCACTTACTGACAGAAGCAAATGTGCATGAGAGCTTTTGGTTTTAATTCTTTAGCAGAGAGAAAGGGGAAGTAGACCTCTAGGCCAAGTAGGGCAACAAGGAAAACCAACTGGTTAGTGTCTGCTCCCCCAGGGCAGACTTCTAGTGAAAAGCAGGAATAGCATAGTTAGACCACCTGGTTTCAAGGTCCTGGGTCTCTATCTTACTAACTAGCTAACTCACTTACTGGTCATGGATGATTTAGCACTCCTCCGTGTTGCAGATCCATCCTTTATAAAGCTGTAGGATTATAATGCATCTACCTAATAAACTTGATGTGAAGGGTGCTTGGGTGGCTCAGTGGGTTAAAGCCTCTGCCTTCAGCTCAGGTCATGGTCCCAGGGTCCTAGAATCGAGCCCCACATCGGGCTCTCTGCTTGGCAGGGAGCCTGCTTCCTCCTCTCTTTGCCTGCCTCTCTGCCTACTTGTGATCTCTGTCTGTCAAATAAATAAATAAAATCTTAAAAAAAAAAAAAACTTGATGTGAAGATTAAATTAGATGATACATTAAAAATGCACCTAGGAAAATTCCTGGCGCCCATGAAACATGCACTAAATGTTAGATGTGGTTGATACAATCATTATCATCATCATCATCATCATCAGTAGTATCTAGCTGATGGAACTTGGTCTGACCTCCTAAAGTTAAAGGGGGTAAAGACAGAAACAGAAGGCTCTGGATTTTTTGGTGAATGGATGCAACAAAACTTAGCGTACCCCTTAGTCCTTATTAGCTGAAGTTTTCAAATTCTGAAAAGAATTTCATGGGTAAGAATGTTTTCCTTTCTTTTGAGTATCAATTATCTTTTAGTCATGTCTAAGAAAACTGTACTGAATGAATCCATTCATTCAATGAATATTAATTGAACACCTACCATCATGTGCAGGCATTTTTCTAAGCATTGGGAATACAGCAGTGGACAAGACAAAACACCTGCCCTAGAAAAATCATACATTTTAATGAAAGAAACTGACAATTAAAGGAAAAACTAAACTGTGAGTTTGATCAGTTGGTGATACATGCTGCGCAGAATACTGCAGATGAGCGATATTTAGACAGAGTGATCCAAGAAAGCGTCTCTGAAGTCCCAACAGTTTAATTTTGCTTTTGTTTCTCTTGCCTCAGGAGACATATTTAGTAAGAAGTGGCAACGGCCGAATGTCAAAGACGTGACTGCTTGTGTCTCCTCCAGGACTTCAATGGTTTCATGTCTCACATTTAGGTCTTTCATCCATTTTGAATTTATTTCTTGCGTATGGTGTGGATGGAGCTAGAGGGTATTACAGAAAGCGCAATAAGTCAGTCAGAGAAAGACAAATACCATATGATCTCACTCACATGTACAATTTAAGAAACAAAATGATCATAGAGGGGAGAAAAGAGAGCAAGAGGCAAACCAAGAAACAGACTCTTAACTACAGAGAACAGATGGTTTACCTGGGGGGGCAGAAGTAGGGGGACTGGTTAAATAGAGGATAGGGATGAAGGAGTGCACTTATTGTAATGAGGACCAGGTGTTGTATGGAAGTGCTGAATGACTAAATTGTACACCTGAAAGTAATATTATACTGTATGTTAACTAACTAGAATTTAAAGAAAAACTTAAAAAAAAAAAAAAAAAAGCCTCTCTGAAGAAGGTAGCATTGAATGCAATGGGTTGGCAAGAGATCCAAGCAATTATTTGAGAGAACAATCAAGTCAGAGGGAACAGCACGTGCAAAGGCTCTGAGACAAGAGTGAATGTGGTTTATTTAAGAAGTAGCAAGAAGGTTAGAATGGCTATAGCAGAGCAAGAAATGGGCAGGGTTTCTAACAGCTATTGTTAGAAACATAAATAGAAATAAGTTTATGTCATGCATTTTAGGCTTACTAAGGAGTCTGGATTTTATTCTAAGAGTGATCACAAATCATTACAGGTTTTGAGCAGGTGGGAAAAAAAAAAAAAAAAAGACCATGGTAAAAGCAAAGAGATCTATTGGGAGACTCGTGGGGTCCAAACCAGATGAAGATCCGTGGCTGAGTGAGGGTGGAGATGAAGATGATGGTTAGTAACTAGATTCTGGATCTATTCTCAAAGTAGAGCCAACCAAAGCTATTGAAGGACTAGACGTGTTGTGTGAGGTAAGGAAAGGAATTAAGGATGAAACCTGTGTTTGGGACCCAATTAATTAGCTAATAAAGGGGCACCTGGGTGGCTCAGGTCATGATCCCAGTGTCCTGAGATCAAGTCCTACATCAGGCTCCCTGTTCTGCGGGGAGCCTGCTTCTCCCTCTCCCACTCCCCCTGCTTATGTTCCTTCTCTTGCTGTGTCTCTCTCAGTCAAATAAATAAATAAAGTCTTTTAAAAAAAATTCATAATCCACATTAGTGTATGGGTAAATATGTGGCTCTGAGAAGTCCATGGAAAGGAAAACTGACACTTATTTAAAACCAGGATTTCCCAAATTGTGTGTGTGTGTGTGTGTGTGTGTGTTTAATCAAGTTTATTGGGAGTAACTTACAAGCAGTAAAATCCAACCATTTTAGGTATACAACTTTATGGGTTTTTATACAATCACGTAACTACCGCCACAATCCCAACTGATTTTAAATAAGTGTTAAGGGGTTAATCAGTTTGCTCAAGAGTAAACAGAAAATGGAGAAAAAATTCAAATCTACATCTTTCTGAGTTCAGAGCCTGAAATTCAAGCTGCATGGTACTGTGCTATCCAATATGGCAGCCACCAGCCATATCTGGCTATCTGGGAATTTGAAATGTGGCTACTCCAAATTGATCTGTGCATAAATGTAAAATATATGCAGGATTTTGAAGACATTTTGAAAAATGTAAAATATCCCAGTAATTTATTATAAGGATTATATATCCAAACAATATTTTGGATATATTGGATTAAATAAACTATAACATTAAAATGAATTTCACCTCTTTTTTCTTACTTTTTTTTTTTTTAAAGATTTTATTTATTTATCAGAGAGAGAGGGGGGGGAGACAGGCAGACAGAATGGCAGGCAGAGGCAGAGGGAGAAGCAGGCTCCCTACTGAGCAAGAAGCCCGAGGTGGGACTCGATCCCAGGACGCTGGGATCATGACCCGAGCCGAAGGCAGCTGCTTAACCAACTGAGCCACCCAGGCGTCATTAAACATCTGCCTTCAGCTTAGCTCATGATCCCAGGGTCCTGGGATGGAGCCCTGCATCCCTCTCCCTGCTCAACGAGAAGCCTCCTTCTCCCTCCTCCACTCCCCCTGTTTGTATTCCCTCTCTAAAAGTTTCTCTGTCAAATAAATAAAATCTTTAAAAAAAATAAAAGTGTCTCCTAGAAAATTAAAAATTACATATGCGGCTCATGCACTGCTTTAATAAGTAGAGGCTGTCCATAGAATTTATTTCTTAGTGTTATGGTCAAGAGTTTTCCCTTTATTTTTCTATCCGGGGGTAGAACATATCACCGGGATATGTTGTTTTATCCAGAACTGGTTTATTTCCAGAGCAAATAGATGGAAACGGCATTCTTCCTCTGGCCTACAGCTATTTGCAGTCATATTCTTGTGCTCCCACACAATGTTACTGCTTTCACTTTTAGCAGATGCATTTTATTCAAAATATTAGCTGCTCAATGATTTGTTAAAGGCATATACCAGAAGGTTTTTCTTTTTAAAAATAAAGCAGTGAGGGGCGCCTGGGTGGCTCAGTGGGTTAAAGCCTCTGCCTTCAGCTCAGGTCATGATCTCAAGGTCCTGGGATTGAGCCCCACATCAGGCTCTCAGCTCAGCAGGGAGCCTGCTTCCTCCTCTATCTCTACCTGTCTCTCTGCCTACTTGTGATCTCTGTCAAATAAATAAATAAAATCTTAAAAAATAAAATAAAATAAAGCAGTGAAATACAATGATCACGGGAAGTCAATCCTGACTCCAGCATTCAACCTGCTGCATTTCCTTGCACGGCGAGCCAGCATCTCTCTGATGCTTGTATTGTGTCAGCCACATCCCACAAGGATCCTGAAATGCACACAATACCTCCTAAAATATCTCAAGGGGCTTCAAAGATCTTCTAAATATTTTTAAAGTTCTAAAGAATTAGAGTTGTCTAAAATAATATGTTCCTTCCTGAAACCTGCTTCGTTTTAGTTCTAAACATTCCTTTAGTCTTTGGTATTAATTTACTGATTCTGAAAAAGAAAGAAGTCTTCATAAGAGTGTTCTTTTTTACTCCTATTATAGTGTTGTGTCTCTGTGTGTTTACCTGTTAGTGTCCACTACCTCAAAGTAGCATGGCAATTTGGCATTTATCTACTATCATTTTATTTCTGTGGTTCAGTAGCTATCAATCCTCTTTTGGGGAAATTTTGAAAAACACAAATGCTCGAACTTTGTCCCTAGAAATTCTGATTTAGTGACTCTGAAGTCTACCTCAGCCAACTGAGAAAATTTGATACATTACTGAAGTTGAGAACTGTTTGTGAGGACAGCCAAAGTAGTGCCTTAGGCTCCATAAAGCTTACTTTTATTTTTATTTTTTTATTTTATTTTATTTTTTTTTAAAGATTTTATTTATTTATTTGACAGAGAGAGATCACAAGTAGATGGAGAGGCAGGTAGAGAGAGAGAGAGGGAAGCAGGCTCCCTGCCGATCAGAGAGCCCGATGCGGGACTCGATCCCAGGACCCCGAGATCATGACCCGAGCCGAAGGCAGCGGCTTAACCCACTGAGCCACCCAGGCGCCCCCTAAAGCTTACTTTTAAAAAAGGAATTAGTGTGCACCCAGCTCTCTCTTCTGTCCTCTCTGCCTGCAAGGATACAAGGACATCTCCTCAAACCTTCTTACCAAAATCTCATTGGCTTAGATCCTTTCCCTCCACCAAACTCCTATTAGGGTTACTGCAAGCATCATTCATTAGTCTGATGTCTACATACAGTGTGTGTATGTGGGCATGGGTGTGTCCCAACTGGTCTACAATTCTTTTTTAATTTAATTTTTTATTTTTTTTTAAAGATTTTATTTATTCGTTTAATAGAGACACAGTGAGAGAGGGAACACAAGCAGGGAAAGTGGGAGAGGGAGAAGGCTTTCTGGGGGGCAGGGAGCCCTAGGTGGAGCTCAATCCCAGGACCCTGGGGTCATGACCTGAGCCGAAGGCAGATGCTTAATGACTGAGCCACCCAGGTGCCCCTGGTTTGTGATTCTTGAAGGAGAGGGATAACATCTTTATGTTCACCATGCACCATTCCAGCCAAGTACACTTCACACAAGAGGTAATTTTTTACAAAGGATGTTCTAAAAGTACACAAGATGATCCCCAATTGACAATGGTTCAACTTATGATTTTTCAACTGCATGATGGCGTGATTCAGTAGAAACCATACTTTGACTTTTGATCTTTTCCCACTAGCAGTATTTGGTAAGATAGTCTCTCATGACCCCAGGCAGCAGCAAGCTGAAGTTCCCAGTAAGCCATGTGATCACAAGAGTAGACAACCAATGTACTTAAAACTATTCTTTACCTATACAGCCATTCTATTTTTTACTGTGAGTATAGTTTTTGATAAATTACATGATATATTCAACACCTTATTATAAAATAGGCTTTGTATTAGATGATCTGGCCTAACTGTGGACTAATGTAAGAGTTCTGAGCCCATTTAAAGCAGACTAAGCTATTATGTTCAGTAGGTTACATGTATTAAATGCATTTTTGATTTAACATTATTTTCAACTTAGGATGGGTTTATTGGGACAGAACCCCATTGTAAATCAAGGAAAATCTGTATGTAATTTGAATAATCAAAAGACAGTTATAACTACAGAAATAAAAGTTTATATTATTTATAATGAGATCATTAGCTTATAGTAGTGAAACATTTTTAACATGGTAAACATAATTTAAGAAATTTATAGGTTTCAAAGTGTTCCTTTACCTTGGACTCAAGGCAAAAACACTCTTGGGAATTGCAACAATACAGGGACTGTCATGTAGCCTTTATGGGAATCTATATTGGTTAGCTTGGGCTCCCTATGAAATATCACAGACTGGGTGGCTTAAACAACATACATTTATTTTCTCACAGTTCTGGAGGCTGGCAAGTCAAGGTCAAGGTACTGGCTGATTTGGTTCCTGCTGAGAACTCTCTTCCTGGCTTGTAGATGGGTACCTTCTCACTGCATCTTCCCATGGCTGGAGAGACAAAGAGGGTAGAGAGCTCTCTGGTGTCTCTTCTTACAAGGATGCTAATCCTACAGGATCAGATATTCACCATTATGACCTTATTTAACCTTACTTACCTCCTTATAGGCCCAATATCCAAGTATAGTAACATTGAGGATTAGGGTTTCAATAGATGAATTTGAGGGATGGGGTGGGTCACACAATTCAGAATCTTTCCACAGTTATCTTTGTCTGGTGATCAGCCAGCCATTACACCAATGATTCTAGTGGTGAGAAATCAGTACCTGTCAATATGTTACTGTGGAAAAGCTCTAATGGTTAGAAAGCACATGCCATATGAAGTCACATTTGTATCCCCAAAACTTCAGTCTTTGGTTCATGATGTGTTCTTAGGAACATCCCAAAACACTTCAAATCTCTCCTCTCATAAAACTGCTTTAACTAAAAATAAGTGCAGCAGTTACGGATCTCAATCCACAAATTCAAGTTTGCAAGAAATATAATCTCCTAATTTTACCCAAGGGAGGACTTCAAAATCACATTCAAGATTTTCTCTTGACTCACACATTCCTTTACCTCAAACTACTAGGATCTCGCTCCTGAAAAGCAGTCATGAAGGAAATGATACCTTATAAACTTTTCTTTTTCTTTTTTTCTTTTTTTTCAAAGATTTTATTTATTTATTTGACAGAAAGAGAGATCACAAGTAGGCAGAGAAAGAGGGGGAAGCAGGCTCCCTGCTGAGCAGAGAGCCTGATGCGGGGCTTGATCCCAGGACCCTGAGATCATGACCTGAGCCGAAGAGAGAGGCTTAACCCACTGAGCCACCCAAGCGCCCCTAAACTTTTCTATCAAAAAAATTTCCCCCATCTCAGAATGCTTACTAATTACATAAGATTTCCTGAAATGTCATGTGTTTGATATATCTATCATAGCATTAAATTAAAATACGTACAGCTGAAGTGTTATTGGGATGTTATATATTACAAGTTTTATTGTAATTTTACACTTAATCCAGCTGAGTTTTCTGATCATAGCAGAGTCAACTATTATTTCAGAAGAATAACCTAGCATCCATGTTGATGGGCAGATTTAAAAAATTATTCTTTTTTCTGAGACCTCCTCATCCAGACCCTTTTCCTGGCCCACTCAATAAAACTCTGTATTATTGATTTTCTGGTGGGATAAATTTTTTTTTTAAGATTTTATTTATTTATTTGCCAGACAGAGATCACAAGTAAGCAGAGAGGCAGGGAGGTTGGTGGGGGCGGGTAGGGAGCAGACTCCCGGTTGAGCAGAGAGCCTGAGGCAGGGCTCGATCCCAGGACTCCGGGATCATGACCTGAGCTGAAGGCAGAGGCTTTAACCCACTGAGCCACCCAGGTGCCCGATTTTCTGGTGGGATAAAATTTTAAAATAATTTTTGATCCACAGTTTTAGGCCAGTCCTTCTTAAATATTCTTCAGTGAAATACCAGTAAGAGAAGAGGACAGAGAGTGCAATATGTAGCTGTAAGTAGCCCCTAAACTAAAATTTTGTTTGATGATTATGATTAAATCTTAATGAAATTATTCACCTGGGGCACCTGGGTGGCTCAGTGGGATGAGGCCTCTGCCTTCGGCTCAGGTCATGGTCCCAGGGTCCTGGGATTGAGCCCCACATCGGGCTCTCTGCTTGGTGGGGAGCCTGATTCCTCCTCTCTCTCTGCCTGCCTCTCTGCCTACTTGTGATCTCTGTCTGTCAAATAAATAAATAAAATCTTTAAAAAATAAAATCTTAAAAAAAATTATTCACCTCATTTCATTACATACCATTGCTTTAAATATTAAAAAAAGTTTCACTTTCCTGAATCTTTCAGTAAAATGATGCCACAGGAAAATATGTTTACTTTATGGTTTTGAATAAACTGGTGTTATACCTAAGAATAACCTTTAACTCCAGGCTGGGAAGAAGCGGAGGCTTGGAGGAAAGAAAGAAAAAGCAGACCCTTTGTGTGAGAGCCCTGAATGACAAAAAAAAGTTTCAGTTTGGAAACCAGGGGTTTGTTTGCTTTGCTCATAATGTGCCTTAACCCTTATTTCCTTAGACTCTATTCCCCTGTATTGTTTGCAAATGCGACTTACTTTCCATGGGACCATTAGAGCCCTAAGGTGCAATCCCTTCCAACTTAACACTCTCTTCGAGATAGTCCAAATGTCCTGCTTGTCCAGCTAATATTAACTGAGCACTTATTATGCACCTGGTTTCCCTTTAAACCCTTTACATTTGTCAAGTCTTTTAATCGTCCCCAAAAATCTATGATGAGGTTATTATTATAATGCCCAACATACACAAGAGAAAACTGAGATACAACTAGTCCAAGGTCACCCAGCTAGTGGATAACTGGCAGAGGTTATTACAAACTAGGCATTCTTAATGGCTACAATATAGTGCTTTATTTAAATGACTCCACATTTTAAACTATGGCCTTAAAGCAATAACAAACGTGTAAAATTAAAACACATAAAGCCTTGATAATGTTGGATGTGTTTTCAAAGTAGACTTTGTAATAATATTGGATATTGAAAAGTGCATAAATCATGTTCAGAGGTAACTGTCACTCACGTAGAGAAACAGAATATAACCAGAGCCCGCTGTTCCCTCCTACGCTCTTACGTTTCAAAGTCCAAAATAAGTATCCCCTTATTGTTTAAAAGCTGAACTCCATAATCTACTTAAAACCCTAATTAAATTCATTTCCATAGTAATATACTCTTTCTAGAGTAGTGATCCTCAAAATGTGGTCCCCAGACAAGCAGCCGCTCTAGCATCATCTGGGAACTTGTTAGACTTGCAAATTCAAGGAACTCAAGCCAGACCTACAGAACAGAAACTCTGGGAGTGGAGCCCAGCAATGATGTTTCAACAACCCCCGAGCGGACTGTGACGCGCGCTAAGGTTGGAGAGGCATGGATGTACGTCCGCTGGGATGGTTTTGATTGGGGATCGCATGCTGTCTTACGCGAATACTAGCGTATAAAGCGTTACCCTTAAATAAATTCCAATAACCTACCTTTTTGAAGCACACCGCGGGTAAGATGCTTTTCTATTTTAACTAACCGCGTTTCCGTTCCCGTCCATACTGCATTTTATCAGGACTAGAAAGCAGGTTCCTCACGTCCTAATCTCCCCGGTAGCCCGGGCTGTACTAGTCCAGTTGACCCGCAAAGCCCGGCCCCAGCGCCGCGACGAATTCAACATCCAGAGGCGGGAGCAGGCATCGGCCAATCAAAAGCAGCGCTCGCCCATCCTGGCAGTGTGATTGGTTGTTTCCCACCGGCGGACGCGACCCAGGGGGGCACGCCCAGGGTCTTTCAGCACCAGCCAATCCTCGCTCGGCGCCTGGAGGGGCGGACCTGTTCGAGTGATTTAACATGGCGGAAAGTGCTACCGTAGAGGCGCCGAGTCCGCGGGGTTGTGCGGATGGGGAGGACGCAGACCCCCCAGAAGAGGGGATGGCAGAAACGCCGAGAGATGATCAGGAGCAATTTGAGTGCCAGGAATTGCTCGAGTGGCAAGTGCAGGTGGGGGCCCCCGGGGAAGAAGAGGCCTCTGGCCCGGTGGCGGAGGCCGAGGCGATAGCTGCCGGTTGGATGCTCGATTTCCTCTGCCTCTCTCTTTGCCGGGCCTTCCGCGACGGTCGCTCCGAGGACTTCCGCCGGACCCGCGACAGTGCCGAAGGTGAGTGCTGGGCAGGTCCGGCGGGGGGCTGCGCTGGGGCCGGGGCGACGATGCGCCGCGGGGCGGGAACGGCGGCGGGCGGTCGAGGCCTGGTTTGCCACGCGCCGTACACCTACCTAGTCGGGTCGGCGGCGACGGGGGCTGCTGCGGCGGTGGACCGGAGAGACCGCGGCTCTGAGGAGAACGTCGGTTCGAATCTCGCATTGGCCCGTTTTCGGCTTCTCAGTTCTTCTCAGATTCTTGTTTTTTCTCTTCAGTAAAAAGGATAAGACCCCCCCCCCCTCCGCTTGTAGAACTGATAGAGGATTCGGTGAGTGAAAATGCATAAAATTGCCCAGTGTCCCAAGTTCTTTTTCTAATTTGGCGCTTGTATTTGGTGTTTCTTTCGACTCAGGTATTCCTGTGGTGGCGTTTATGAAGCGGTCACAATGGCTTCCAAGTGACCCAAGCACCAGGGTTTTCGGTTATTTTGTGAGCTTTTCCAATCCCATTTGGCCTGCTTGCACATTATAGGATGCAGGGAAAAAATAACTTGTCAGTGAAAAGTGCTCCTTAGACAACACAGCCTTGGACCGACAAAGACACAGACTCCTAGAGAAGACTAGCCTGGCTTTTTTAGTGGTAACAGAAAGGTGCCCTGCTATTTAATATAAAATTAAATATTTTGTAAAACTATATGGACACATTTCATCTTCATGGTAATCCCATTGCTTAGGCAAGTAATTTTAGTTTATAAATTGGACTAATTAAGCAGCCTCCAGTATTGGTAGGTTCAAGGGAATGTTCCACACTTGTGCCTTATCTTCCAGTTCAAGAACCCTTCCTCCAGCTCTGTCGGGTAACCCTGAACCCATGGTTAGTTAACATGAATGAGAAAGTTAAGTCGTAAATTAGTGTATTACAGTGATTTATTGAAAAAGTCCACTTTGGGGAAGAGGGTACAGTTACCTACTTGTCAATGAATTTGGGTTGGAAAGGTCAGTATGACTTCCGGTTTGGCTTAATTACCTTAATACCTTAATACAGGTATAGATGGTGTTCAGAAACAAAGTTCAGCCAAGTAAATTTGCAGATGTAATTGCAGAGCTAATAAGCAATTTCATGAATTGGGCTGACAACATCCCACCTTGCGAGTAGGCAGAGAGCTTGGTGTTGTACAAAATGGAAGATTTTTAAAAAAATGTTTTTTCTTTATTATTTTTTTAAAAGATTTTATTTATTTATTTGACAGAGAGAAATCACAAGTAGATGGAGAGGCAGGCAGAGAGAGAGAGGGAAGCAGGCTGCCTGGCAAGCAGAGAGCCGGATGCGGGACTCGATCCCAGGACTCTGAGATCATGACCTGAGCCAAAGGCAGCCGCTCAACCCACTGAGCCACCCAGGCGCCCCCAAAATGGAAAATTTTTATAGATGGAAGGTGGGGCAAGAATGTTATTAGCAAAAGAAAAGGATTGGTTTAGGCTAGGTACTTTCCCTTAGGAGGAAGAGCAGGGAGTCGTATGCAGATTACCTCATCTTCCTTTGGGGCTGAAGACGACCCATTTGGCAGACTCTGGCTCCAGTCACAAAATTCCTTCCCAACAGGTTAAGACTGTATTTCTGGGGGACATTGAAAGTGCAGTTAGATTAGGTGTTAAGCCCCAGTTTGGGCCAGTGGTTCTCTTTTAACAATGATTACATACAGAAGTATGTATGTAATACCCATATATATATGGGTATTTCTATACATCTCTAGATACAGGTTAATATATATGCATGTATTTCCTCGTTCTGTTAGGTGAAAGTGCACTGAAGCAATGTAACCCTAAGTAGCAACCTATCACTCAAGTCTTGGTTTCTAATATCAGTCCTTAAGAAAGACAACCAGAGCTCTTTGGAGAAATGGCCTGATTCTGGGACTGGGACAGGAAGTGTGCAAGATGAACCTGGAGCATCTTGTACCAGAAAATAAGGAAATGCAAAAATCGTCCAAACAAAAAAACCCCACAGCAGTGACATTACAAAGGGACAGGAACCAACTGCAAGAGCTGCCAATAGCCAGAGCAACTCGAGTAAGAAAAGTCTGGATTCGAACCCAAAGGTCAAATAATTATCTATGAGCCCATAATGATGGAAATAAATGGTGGGAAAAATAAATAAGTGGGAAAAGAAACAAATCTCATACAGAAGAATTCAGGTAATTTATGTAGTAGCTACTGTGTTCTCAAGGAAGTGAAGTATAACACCCCATTCCTTAAATGCGGTCTGTGCATAGGGACTTTATTTTGAAGACAACAGTATGGAATTGGAGGGAGGTTAATTTCACAGTAGAGAAATCTAACAAACAATACTTAACTCCTAGGCAGCAAGGTCAACAGGAACAGTGCCAGTTGGTGGTATGTACACTTTATTTGACGTGTTGAAGATAGAACTTCTTTGATCTTTCTCCCAAAACCCCTTCACTAATTCAAATTGTAAGGAAAACATCAAACTGCAATACAAAATGCCTCAAAACTGCCACGGTCCTCAAAACCATAGGAGTCTGAGAAACTTTCATAGCCAAGCAATGCCTAAAGAGACATGATAACTGAATGTAATGTCCTGGGTGGGATCTACAGCAGAAGAAGGACATGAAGTAAAAACTAAGAAAAGCTGAATAAAGCATGGACTCTAGTTAATATTAAGATGTTACTAACGGGAAACTGGGTGGAGGGAGTATAGGACTTAATCTTCACAATATTTTAAATTAAAAACCTTTCTAAAAAATAGACTCCTTTTGAGGTTCTAGAACAACACCCAAAGAATAATCTAGGCCACCTCTATTATTTTGAAGTTAAGGGCACAGAAACCCAGAGAAAGTAAACTATTTTCAAAGTTGTTCTGCTAATCAGTGACATATAAATTTGAACCTAGTGTTATCTGTCTCCATTTTTGACCAAAAGGACTCCCTTTTATCTTTTATAGGATTTCATGTATTACAATTTTCAGTGTTATAAAAATATACAACTCTTGATGCTTTCTCAAAAATTCTTAGCACTTTCATTCTGACTCAGAATTGTTCTCACACCTCACTTAATTCAGATAATACCTTTCCCAGACTGTTATTCCTAACCTGTCTCTTTCCATGGGAAGCAGTGTAAGATAGTGGGTAAGAGCATGGGCTCCAGAATAAATTGTCTGAATTTGATTCCTGACTCTTCTACTTTCTAGTTGTAAAACGTGAATCAAGTTACTTACCTTTCAGTACCTCAATTTCTTCATCTTTAGAATGGTGACAGTAGTATCTACCTCATAGAGCTGTTGATCGGTATAAAGTAAGGTTTCTCAGCCTCAGCACTGTTGACAGGTTGCACCACATAATCCTTTGTTCTGTGTATGTATGAGAGTAGAGGGGGGTGAAGGTGGAGCTTCTGTACATAGTAGGATGTTTAGCATTTCCCTAACCTCAACTACCAGATGCTAGGAGCATCCCCCTTACATTCATAATAATCAGAATTGTCTCAGACACTGCCAGAACTCCTCTAGGGGTCAAAAAGACCTAGTTAAAAACCACTGGTGTAAAGTGCTTAGACTAGTACCTGGTATTAGAAGTGCTTAAATCTGGTTGCTGTTGTAGCTAGTCACTAGATCTTGCTATGTGTCTTTCTGTCAGCAGTGTTTGGTTACAACTGAGGAAAAAGCAGATGGCAAGGTTCAACCAGGTTTTCATTGTTTTTGCTTTATTTATTGTCTAACAGGTACAAAGAACAGAAGGGCAGTGGTGCGTAAGATAATTTGTAGTTTTTGCATAATGGACTAAAGGGAAGTGAAGGGAAGTAAAGATAGAGGTCTTTCTTCTCTAGAATATATTCTTTTGTTTTGCTTTTGTACCATACTTTTAACCTTTGTGACATTAAAATTTTAATAACTTGCATAAATTTGGGGTTGTGTCTTCTCAAACTAAAACCTTCCTGAGGAGCAGGGGCTATCTTATCAGTTCCTAACATTGGCTAGCAATAGATGTTTACTAAATATTGAATGAATTGTTTAAATTTTATATAAGTTTTGTGCTCTCTCTGAATCCTGTTTAATTATATTGTGGCTGTATTTGGTCCAGATAATCTCTAGGATAGCACAAGAGTATGCTATTTTAGAATTGAAATAAATACAAATAAATATATTTGCCTCTTACTTCCTTAGTAACTGCAGGACTGCTTTTTGATTTTGCTAGCTGATTTAATCTTTATATACAATAGCCAAGCCCTGAGTGAAGTATAACAGTGGCATCTTCAGGTTTTACTTTATAAACATTATTTCCTCAGAGAAGCTTTCCTATCTTACCCTCCAGCTAGCTACTAAAACACACACTAGGTTTGTTATATTGCACCCGCAGCATTATGTACTTGTCTTTTTCAGTTTTCCCCATGTTTTTACTTTAATTACTCAATCATTTGTCTTTCATTTCTACATAGTAATAAACTCATTGAGGCCCAGGATTATGGTTTATGCACCATGATACTCACTGCCTAACACAATATCTGGGTGGGCATTCAAGTAGTTAGGAGATTAATATATTTTTTAAAGATTTTATTTATTTATTTGACAGACAGAGATCACAGGTAGGCAGAGAGGCAGGCAAAGAGACAGAGGAAGAGAAGCAGGCCTCCTGCTGAGCAGAGAGCAGGATGCAGAGGGACCCCGGGATCATGACCCGAGCCAAAAGCAGAGGCTTTAACTCACTGAGCCATCCAGGCGCAGGGAGATTAATATTAATAAATTTGTTTCTATACATCTGCAATCTTATTTCTTTGGAGTTAGGGTTGTGGAGAAACAGAGGTTTTGAAGGAAAAATAAACTTTTAATTGCTGAGATTGTATCCTGGAAGTTTTAAACCTGTCTCAAACCTAATTACAATAGGGAAGGGAACTATTCTCTTTATTTTGCTGGGTGATGATCTAGACTGGAGACAGAGAAGGGGGTGACCACAAGTTCCCAAGAATGAGGGACATAAGTCCATTCTTCTACTGTCTCTATCTGAGGTACAACCCCTAAGACCCCTATCAAAGGGTAAAAGGTAGCTGTATGGACTCAGTTTGCTTCCATTTTCCAGAGCTTTTCTATCTAGCAGTCACCAGTGGACAAAGCAAAAACCAAGGCACACCCATGACAGCCCCTTCAAATTTCCAGAGTAAGTGTTAGAGCTAAGCGGCAGCTTTGAAACATTCCTCTTAGATGAGCTGCGTTATGATTTTTTTTTTTGGCCCTGAGGAACCACACTCAAGGTGGTTTTAGCCTGGGAATTGGAACATGGAGCATCTTATTCTGCCACCACAAACTCTTCTACCAGCCAACATGGCAAGTCTGACCTGCTCACTGTCAGCCTCTCCGCTTGCCCAGGAGCCTCTGCTTAGCAGAGCATTATAGTAGAGTGTTAAGGTGAAAGTGCAGAGCAACCGCCAGAGGTGGCTGCCCTGAGGGAGGTCATGCATCTCTGGGCCCATAGGCCTGGGGGGCTCAGTGTCGCACCTGTGGGGACTGCAGGACCAGCTTGACCAGCTTCACTGGCCTCCTGCCTCCCTCTGGTGCTACGCTGTAGCCCTCCTGGAGCTTCCGCATCAGGGTTACCGAATGCGGGAGTTGCCTATTGGGGCAGAGGCTTTATTGCACCATCCCCACGGTGAGAAAGACCAACACACTGTTTGTTGGATTCGGCTGTGAGCTCACTTCTTCGACCCGCACAGCCCCTGGAAAAGACTTGGGGGCCTAGGGTCTAGTACCCTGTCGCCACCGGGCCATCCCTGTCTTCGGCCAGCTTGCCCCAGTAAATGTTTTTTTTTTTTTTAAAGTCTTTGTGAACTTAAGAGACTCACTTAACTGAAACCTTGACTGAAATAATATGAAGTATTTCCTATAATAGGAGTTTTAAGGTATAAAATAAGCTTCCAGCTAATGATTTGACACATTTTATAGTTTTGAATCTAATTGTCCCTTTTTGTTAGTATAGAGTGCTACCTGTGGAAGTACTATTAAATATTTATTATTCTGCATGTGAAAATCTATTTTATTTTGTAAGTGTTCATTGCTATTTTTCTCATTTTTAAAAAATTGCCTGTAAACAAAAGTATACAGTTCCCAGTTTGTGATAGTTTTTGTGTGTAACCTATTATTACTCAGCCAACCACACAGAGGCGCTGCTGGGTCAAGTTTGGGTTTTTTAAAAAAATGTTTTAATGTTTTTCTTTTTCAGCTATTATTCATGGACTGTCCAGTCTAACAGCTTATCAGTTGAGAACGATATACATATGTCAGTTTTTGACAAGAATTGCCTCAGGAAAAGCCCTTGGTAAGTATGTGTTTTTATCTTATTTTGGAAATGTTTTAATCTATGCCTAAAGGTAAAACAATGAGAACAGATGAGATCTGTTATTTTTGAGAGTTTGTACAATGTGTTTGGGATGTTCATCTATACAAGCATATCTAAAGCAACTAAAAGAAATAATAGTTACAGTCTTCTTAGAGCACTGGTTGTCAAACTTAGCTTGCTTCAGAAGTATTAGAGAAATTGTTTAAAAAAACAAAACAAAACAAAAACAAAAATCAGAATTCTCCACCATGAATTCCTAATGAGGTAGGATGGATGGGAGGGGCTGTTGGAGTTTGTGTTTGTATTAGAATTTCCAGATGCTTCTGACACTGCTATTGCTAAGCTATACTTTATGGAGAGTTCACCTCATACTGGACTGTATGGTAAGTTTGTGGTGAACTCTTACTATCATACACACTTTTTTTCGTAGCAACTATGATAATTGACACCTCTTATTTGAACTGGATTTCCGCACTTCTTTAGATAGGCGAATATGATTTGTAGCTATAATAGCTCTCTCCTTTATCTCTACAGGTTATTTTAGATTGTAATGGGTAAGACTGCTTCAGTTTTGAGTAATGCCTGATATTTACAACATGGTCATTTAAAGGACCTCTTGATGCAAATAATTACATACTTATGTTGGTTTTTATAATTTACATAATGCTTTCCCAGAGTGCCAGTTGGTAGGCGGTACTTAAAATGAAACCAGTTACTTACAGTCCTGTTGTATTATATGAAATCCCAGTGTGCTTATTCCATTCTCATGGCCCTCACTATCTAGCTCTGGCTCATATAGCATACTCTCTGGGAGTGAGGCTGGGTCTGGAGTTGGTGCCATGACCATAAGTGAACAGGACTAGAAGCAGAGTTAATGTTGGGGAGATCTATAAGTAGTCTGGGCCTATAACTAAAAAAGAAAACCATCTTGATGTCGACACAGAGAATTTCTGATCATGTAGACAGTAAGTTAGCATGGTTGTTAACGGTTGTTTTGTAAATTAAAATATGACAATATACTCTAAAGTGCCCAGCTGCATTTCACATACTAGCAGTTGTTCAGTAGTTCTTACTTTCTCCCCTGACAACCCTTCCCCCAACCTGTCTTCATTCTGAAAAGAAATGCAGATTTTATGTGTAACCCCACTAATCTTGAAATTCACCAGGATCCCCCTTTTAAGTATATCTTAGAATAGGCCCACGTCATTTATCAAGAGTCAGTGTATTTCACCATAATGAGCTCAAGTGAAGCCACAAAATTTTAATTTATATGTTGGATTTTTAGCTATACATAACTCTTTTGTCTTATTTTTAAGGGGTTGCTCAACAGCAGCACTGCCTAATAGAAAAATAATGTGAACTACATATGTAATTGAAAAGAAATAGGTGGAATTAATTTCAGCAGTATCCTACTTATCCCAATATTTCTAAAATATATATCAACATGTAATCCATATAAAACATGTTAATAGGATATTTTACCCCTTTTTTTGCAGTAAGTCTTTGAAATCTGGGGTATATTTGATACTTAAAGTGCATCTCAGTTTGCAGTTAGCTATATTTTGACAGCTCATTAATTATATACAGCCAGTGGCTACCATATTAACTTTCGTTTCCTGCTGCAGATAGCTTTAAAATATGGTAAATGTCTTAAAGGTGAAATGTTTGTCTATGGCAGCCACCCTCATCTCATGGAACTTTATTTTTTAAGATACGTGCAACTCTGGGAGACTTTTCTTCCTTTCCACTCCAGCTTTCTGCAGCACCCCAGAACTCAGCAGATGTCTTGAGGGGAAAACCAACTATGTGTTTTCAGTTCCTCTAGTTTCCAGTCCACCGAAGTAGCCCCAAGGAAACCACCAGAAGCTTTTCCTCATTTTCTTAACCCAGTGAAATCTCCCTGCCTGGAATACACTGAATCTTCATCCTTATAAGCAAATATGGCCAGGGAAGAAAAGCTGCAAATCACTGACTAACTCCTGGAAATGTAGTTCATCTGGTTCTCTTTGCTTCCATCACTATCCCATGTCTTTTAGCAATATGATTTTGCAACTTACTCCACTTTTTTCTAGTTGTAACAAGAGTGTTGGCCTACTGTAATATCCTATATTCTGCTAGAAGGTGAAAGGCTACTCTAAAATTTTTGAAGTTAAGATCTAACATAGGTACATTTTTTTCTGTATCTCACATTTATAAGAAGGCAGCAGATTAATGAGATGGGTTAGATAATTAATGTCAGTCAAGAAAGACTTAATAGGGGGCGCCTGGGTGGCTCAGTGGGTTAAGCCGCTGCCTTCGGCTCAGGTCATGATCTCAGGGTCCTGGGATCGAGTCCCGCATCGGGCTCTCTGCTCAGCAGGGAGCCTGCTTCCTTCTCTCTCTCTCTCTGCCTGCCTCTCAGTGTACTTGTAATTTCTCTCTGTCAAATAAATAAATAAAATCTTTAAAAAAAAAAAAAAAAAAAAAAAAGAAAGACTTAATAGGAAATATAAATACTGAAATGAGTTTTTAAAAGGAAAACAAATGTGAAATGAAGATGGATTAGTCAGTCTGCCCTTCCATTTCACGCTTTCCAGCACATAGTCTAACCTTACCAAGCATCTTGTTATTCCTGAAACATACCTTTTTTCTGATATAGAGTAAGTGGTTTTTAAGGGTTCTGGTTTCTGCTTTCTGCTACTCGCTAGCTGAGTGACCGAAGTCTCAGGTTCTACTTTATAAGACAGGATTGGTAATGTTATAAACCCTTCTAAAGAAATTGTTTGAATAAAACAGATACTGCATGTTAAGCACTTAGCATAGAGCCTAACAGGTTAATAGTACCTTAGTATGTGTTGACTATGAGTGTGAATATCTTTTTTTTTTTTTTTTTTAAGATTTTATTTATTTGACAGAGATCACAAGTAGGCAGAGAGGCAGGTAGAGAGGAGGAAGCAGGCTCCATGCTGAGCAGAGAGCCTGATGCGGGGCTTGATCCTAGGACTCTGGGATCATGACCTGAGCCAAAAGCAGAGGCTTTAACCTACTGAGCCACCCAGGCGTCCAGAATGTGAATATCTTTTGTCCTCTTCTTCCTTATGTTCTACCACTGCCTTTCTGAAATATTCTTCCCACCCTTCTCCTCTTCACTTAGTTATCTCCTGTTTATACTCAGTGTCCCAGTTTGGATGGTTTCTCTTTCACAAAGGATTCTTTTGTTAGTATCCTTTCATAGAGCTGGTCTCCTTGGAAAACATAGATGCATGGGCTCTACCCTGTACTAATAAAATCAGTCTCTAAAGGGTGGGTCGAGGCATCTGCATTTTTATAAAAGCTCCTCAGGTGATTTTGAGGTATAGGTAGGGTTGAGAAGCACTGGCATAACACATAATTCTAGTAGAGTACCAGTCAAATTGGTTTGTCTTTCTTCATAGCTAGCATGTAAGTTTCATAAGGTCAGGAACTGTTTCTTCTTCCTGGTCAGATCCTAAGTATCTGGTATAAGGCCTGGAATATAAAGAGACTTTCTTTGTATATGAATTATATGTTTATGTTTAAAATGTTGGATAAACAATTAGAAGATAACAGGAAATTGTTTCTACAAAGTAAGAGTTGTTGAAACTGCTAACATTTAAATTTCATGCTCCTTCCAGTTTTTCAAAGGAAAAAAAAAAAGGAAATTAACTTGAAAAGTTATATCACTTGCCTAAACTATTGTATACAGGAATAGTACCTGGCACATAGTATATACTCAGTAAATATTTAAAGAACTGAAATCATAAAAAATTGACAAAATAAGGTTCTGCTTAGCTTCCTAAATTATTTATTTTTGTTCTGGTTTTAAAAGATGCACAGTTTGAAACTGATGAACGAATTACACCCTTGGAATCAGCCCTGATGATTTGGGCTTCAATTGAAAAAGAACATGACAAACTTCATGAAGAAATAGAGAATTTAGTTAAAATTCAGGTATGTGTGTTATATTATTATTACTATTTTGCATATAACATCAAAAGAAATTAAGAGCCACTCAACAGAAGTTGAGCAGTAAACCCAAAGTAAAATTTAATATAATAATTCTCTTCAGAAATTTGACCTTTGGTTTATAATCTTCATGCAGGCTCTAAGAACTGGGACTTAATGTTTGCTACCTAAGTATATATTTGCCCCCATATGAGAAAATACATCACATTGATTTAAAGATCACAAAGCAACTTTCAAAAACAAATGGCTTGTGCTCTCACAGTTTCTATTCAAGGTTACAAATATTAAAAAAAAAATTTTAAAAAGAAATCAATGGATTTTTGTAAATAGGAGAATGTAAAACTTTAGGTATGTAGAGGGAATTTTAGAAGTCACCTACTTACTCTTTAATAGAGTAAGATGACTTACTCTATTAAAGAGTAAGAAGCTAAAACAGTCATTCAAAGATACAGTAGCAGGGAAAATGTGTTTTGCTAGCAGGCAAAGCAAATACTAAGGATTGTTCTAATTAAATATATTTGTCCTCATTTTTAGAAAATTATTTTATGGTGGGGTAGGAGAAAAAAATCTGAATGATCTCTCACCTTCCCCCAAATTAATTATTGTTAGTTTGGTGACTGCCAACGAGAATTAAAACCAGAAGAGAATGGCAGAAATAGGACTACTACTTCTAAGAATTTCAGCCTGGGACAAAGAAATGTGTTATATTATCTCAGTTTTGGGGGGTTCCAGAGAAGAAGGCCATCATTTTATACTAGTTTAACATTGAGTGGGTTACCATAGCAAACATGTAATACATTGCATACTATTTGTCAGGTACTGTTCTAGGCACTTTTCATGTAGAAATCCAGTCCTTACGGCAACCCTAAGAATAGGTACTAGTATCTCCACCATTTTACATACAAAGAAACAGAGACACACGAGGTTAAATAGCTTGCCAGAGCTACCCAGATGATATTGGAAATTCCCTGTTTTATTATATACATTATCAGAAAGGCCAGATTATCAAATGCTCATTCAGAAGCATCTGGCTTCTGTTTCTGTTAGAAATTTTCCAGGAATTCTAACTAGCTAATTTTATGTATCCTAATCATCATGAATGCCAGCTACCTCCTCTTTCATTTCCCTTTTGCCCAAGTTAATATTTAGGTGGGTCCTAAATGTATATAATGTAGCTCCTAATTTATTTATTAATGTCTCCTTTTAATTGGCCTAAATTCGAAAGAGCTAGAAATCTGTGCATTTATCAGTAAATATGCAAGGGGCCAGTGAAACATTTTTTACATCTTTTTCAAACCACAGTTATTTCATCTTTGTAAAGATATTTCCTGTCATGTATCAGAAAGTAAGTAAAGTAGTAGATAAGTAACTACTTTAAGTAACGTAGTTTAGACTTAACAGGATTTATATCGATATTAAACAATAGTTATACATTTAAATAAAGCAATCTAAGGTTTGTATTTGTCATCTTGTCTTTTAGGCTATAGCTGTTTGTATGGAAAATGGCAATTTTAAAGAAGCAGAAGAAGTCTTTGAAAGAATATTTGATGACCCGAATTCTTATGAGGTAGTTGTTTATAATAGAATCAGAATTTTAGAATTGCTTATATGGAGTGAGGTAAATGAAAGAACAATGGAGAAAGAAAGTGATGCTTTATCTTTTAAACAGTATGGAACAGTGCTGTCCAATAGAAATATAATTGCAAGTCACACATGTGTTAGTAGCCACATTAAAAAAGTTAAACTAGGGGTGCCTGGATGGCTCAGTGGGTTAAGCCTCTGCCTTCGGCTCAGGTCATGGTCTCAGGGTCCTGGGATCGAGCCCCGCATCAGGCTCTCTGCTCAGTGGGGAGCCTGCTTCCTCCTCTCTCTGTCTGCCTCTCTGCCTACTTGTGATCTCTGTCTGTCAAATAAATAAATAAATCTTTAAAAAAAAAAAAAAGTTAAACTAGTGAAACGGATTTTAATATTTCATTTAGCCCAATATATCCAGAAACATCATTTTTAACATTTAATCAACATAAAAAAATATTGATGGGTTATTTTATACTCTTTTTTTGTAGTGGGTCTTTGAAATTTGGTGTGTATTTTTTACCTATGTCTAAATTCAGGTCTCACATTTCAGGGGCTCAGTAACTACCTGTGGCTAATGGCTACCATATTGGGCAGCACAGGTACAGAAAAAAAGCTGCTTTTTTTTTTTTTAAGATTTTATTTATTTATTTGAGACAGAGAGAAAGAGAGCACCTACATGGGCAGGTGGGAGGGGCAGAAGCAGGCTCCCCGCTGGTCTGGGAGTCTAGTGGCCCTGGGGTCATGACCTGGGCTAAAGGCAGCCAGTTAACCTACTGGGCTACCCAGGCACCCACAGAAAAAAAAGAAAAAAACAACAGTATAGCTCGTTTTTCTAGAGGGTTCTTACATGATCATTAGTAGTTTATGTATTTATGTGTAATGTTAAGATCAATTGAACTTAGTTCTTTAAAGATTAAAAATAAAATGTTAGAATAAATTGAGCTTATTTTTACTTAAAGAAATAAAAAATAGTTTTATACATTTTTAGTGAAGTTTATTGAACAGTAGCATACTATTAATAGCATATCTGTACTATAAGTGTATAAAAAGATGTGTTTTTGCAAAAGAAACATGCTTTTGTAATGACCCCCTAGATCAGGAAAAAGAACATTGCCCACACCCTCCTGTCCATGTCCCTCCCATCTTTTCAAGGATAGCCATTATCCTGACTTGCAACATCCAAAATTAGTTCTACTTGTTTCCATATTTTATGTAATGTAATCATTTAGCAAGGGTTTTTTTTCGTTGTTGTTGTTTTAGATTTTATTTATTTATGTGACAGAGACAGTGAGAGAGGGAACACATGGAGGGGGAGGGGGAGAAGGAGAAGCAGACTCCCTCTGAGCAGGGAGCCCAGTGCAGGGCTCGATCCCAAGACGCTGGGATCATGACCTGAGCCGAAGGCAGACACTTAATTACTGAGCCATCCAGGTGCCTCCATATAGCAAGTTTATGTAAGATTGATCCGTGGTGTTGCTTGTAACAATAGTTGACGTGGTCTCATTGTTCCATTATTAAAATATGCAACTTAGGGACGCCTGGGTGGCTCAGTGGGTTAAAACCTTAGCCTTCAACTCAGGTCATGATTCCAGGGTCCTGGGATCGAGCCCCACATCGGGCTGTCTGCTTAGCAGGGAGCCTGCCTCCCCCCGCTCTCTGCCTGCCTCTCTGCCTACTTGTAATCTCTGTCTGTCAAATAAATAAATAAAATCTTTAAAAAAAAATAAAAAAGAATACTACGTTGAGAAACATTTGATTTACTTCCTGTTTGGGGCTGTTACCTTCTTTTACACATCTTTTGTAGAACAAATAACACGTGTTTCTGTTGGATATATACTTATAGAATTGATGGGTTGTGGGATATACATATACTCGGTTTTAGTAGATTCTGCCAAACAGTTTTCCAAAGTGGTTATGTTATATCCGTTCGCTCAGTAGTGTGGAAGAGTTCCACTTGCTTTACAGACCTGCTCTGTAGTTTTCCTTGTAGTCATTCTGGCAAATATGTAGTAGCATCACATTGGGTTTTGGTTTCTCTTCCTTTGAACAGTGAAGTTGAGCACCTTTGAGCGTGCTTGTATAGAGTTGGGGGTGATCACCTTAATCTGTTGAGGGACTGAGCAGAGTCAAGAGTAGGTTGAAGTTTTATTAAGGCTCCATTTATTTCTAATTTGCTTTTGTTTCTAAGGTATAAACCGCCACAGAGATTCCACCTGAAAGCTTGATGTGTTTATTGGGTTCCATGCCCCTACATTTTTTGCCTTAACATGTGAGGTTACTGAAAAACCCCACTCTGTACAGCACAGAAAAAAAAAAAAAAGCTTACAGCCAATAAGCGTAAAAGGAAATGCTTAACCTCACTAGCATGAGTAATCAGGGCAATCCCATGTAATATGTTGAAATAGTATTAACTAAACCTCAGGCTGGCAATGATTAAAATACCTTAGAATACTAACAGTTGGCTCAAGGAGTGGAGAAATGGTAAGGCTGCCATACCTTCTCAGTTCTGTAAATTAGCTCATAAACTTGAGAGCATTTTAGCAAAATCTGAGTATACCTTCCAGCAATTCTACTTCTAGATAAGTCCCTAGAGTAATTTTTTTTTTACTGCACATTTTTAAAAGCCATGAAAATTTTCTTTTAAAGATTTATTTTAGAGAGAAAGCACGTAGCGGGGGAAAGACATAGGGAGAAGGAGACTTTTAAGCAGACTCCCCATTGAGCATGGAGCCCAACTTGGGACTTATTCCCAGGACCCCGAGATCATGACTTGAGCTGAAATCAAGAGTTGGTCACTCAGCTAACTGAGCCACCCAGGCACCCCTAAAAGCCATGAAGTTTTATAAAAACAAACAAACAGGTCCCACTAAGACAGTTGGTCTGGAGTAGAGACTAAGAAGTAGAATTTTTTGAAGGTCCGGTAGCTTTTACTGTGCAAAACCAGTCTTGAAAGAACTAATGTCCAAGAAAAGCTTGTACTGTGCACAAGAAGACCTATAGAAAAATGTTTAACAGTATAGCAGTAATAGAAAATAGCTTTTAAATGCTTTCAAAAGGCTGGAAGAATGGATGAATAAATGCTATTTTTGATAAGTGGAATGTTGTAATGAGAGTGAAAGCTAGTCCTATAAAAATCAAATCAACATGGATCAATGTCACAGAGTTGAGCAAATATAGCAAGTTCCAGAAAAATACGCATATGCTAAATAGTACCATATATTTATGGTTACCTTCATTCTTAGTGCAAGTGTAAAGGAATGTGTGGATATGGTAAATTCTAATTTAGGATAATGGCTGCCTTGAGAGGAGAAGCTAGAGGTGTAATCATTATGGTAGAAAAAGAGGGCTTCAGTAGTACAGATGATGTTTTATTTCTCAAATTTGGCAATGGACTTTCAAGTTCATAATTTATTTTTTAATCCTTCTGTATGTGTGAAATACAAAGTAGTTTAAGTAAGAAAAAAATGCATTGATGGGCCATTTAAAACAGAATTTTTAAAAATCTCATGTGTCTTTGAGTTTATAATGTGATTTTTTTGAATTAAATAAGATAGGATTTCTACCATCTTATTTGTGATTTACATGTTAATTTATTTTTCCTATTGTCTTTAGCCTTTAAAAAGGAAATTGCATAAGATAATCTCTCAGAGAGATACATTCCACTCAATTTTTCAGCACTTCAGCTACAACAACATGATGGAGAAAATTAAGAGTTATGTGAATTCTGTGATAAATGAAAAATCATCAGCCTTTCTTATGAAGGTATGCATATTTCAGAGAGACTCTAACAATAGAGTAAGGAGAGATTATTACAATAAAGGAGAATACTTGGAATAGAAATCCTTAAAAACTAATCAGAATTTTATTTAGTGATTTTTGTAGAATGACAGTGTTAACAATTAGTGAATCTAAAGGGTTTATTGGTGATCTTTGTAGTATTTTTTAACTTTTTTGAAATAAGAGTTGGGGAAATTTTTCAAAATAAAAAGTTGAGGGGAGAATAGATCAAAGGAATTTTTAGCATGTTTTTAGAAAAAAGATTTAGACTGAAGAAGGACCTTTAGAAAGTTTTTTTTGTAACATTTTATCCTCAGTCTTGGCCTCAAAAAGTTTTAACTTCTGTTATAGGGGAGCACTGATTGAGTATAAATACCTGGAATTTTTATTTTTTAATTGTTATTTAATTTTTAAAAGAGTTTGTTTAGAGAGGCAGGGGAGAGAGAGAATCCCAAGCACACTCTGTGCAGAGCATGGAGCCTGATGGAGGGCTCAGTCCCACGATGCTGAGATGATGACCTGAGCCTAAATCAGGACTGAGTCACCCAGCTGCCCCTATCTGGACTTTTTATTGATTTTTTTTTTTTCCTAAGTAACCTTTTATCTTAAAATTGCCTACTGAGTGCCCCATGTATCAAACATATACAAAGAAATCTTCTCCGTACGATTTATAAACCAAGCAGGTGACTAAAGCAGCTGCTGTTGATGATAGTTACTGGAGAAAACACAACACAGTCCCTTTCTTGACCGGTAACCAGATACTTTAGTTATGACTATCAAAGAATTAGAAGGCTTAATTTTAATGTTATTTGTTCAGAATGGTGTAATGGATTCCTTTCTCTTCAACAACTCCATTTTTTAAGGCAGCAGCAAAAGTAGTAGAAAGTAGAAGGGCAAGAACAACTCAAGATAAACCTAATGGTAACAGTGTTGAAGTGGAAACTGAAGCTAATTTGGATGTAGGAAAAAGGTTCGTAAATTAATTAATACATTTTTGTTTTCATGGATTCATGTTTATGTGAAAGTATTGCTAGTGAGCCATTTTTAACAAAAATAATTTTATTATAGAGGGTATGTTTTACTGATTAGTAACATTTGGATATTTGGAGTACTGTACAGTTACTTCATAATTTATACAAATTGTTATATGTACTAAGCAAAATAGTACAGTTTAAATAGTGTGAGTAATACCATTTACCATTCCTAGGCAACGTAGGCTCTGGAACAGTGTTGAGGTTGGAAACTTGAATCCTCTGTGCCCCTTAGATCTCAGATCTCACATGCCGTTGTCAGTGCCTTACTATACTAAGGGTTATTCTAGTGTTTGTTTGTTTTTTTTTTAAGATTTTATTTATTTATTTGACACAGAGAGAGATAACAAGTAGGCAGAGAGAGAGAGAAGGAAACAGGCTGAAGCAGAGATTCTGACTCGGGACTCGATCCCAGGACTCTGGGATCATGACCTGAGCCGAAGGCAGAGGCTTTAACCCACTGAGCCACTCAGGTGCCCCTTTAGTATTTTAAGATACTGTTCGTGGGGCACCTGGGTGGCTCAGGTGGTTAAGCCTCTGCCTTCAGCTCAGGTCATGATCTCTAGGTCCTGGGAACAGAGCCCCATGTAGGGCTCCTGGCTCAATGGGGAGTCTGCTTCTCCCTCTGCCTCTTCCCCTGCTTGTGCTCTCTCTCTGTCTCTCTGTTTCTCTCAAATGAACAAATAAAATCTTAAAAGAAAAAAGGATACTGTTCCTACATCTTCAGTAGTAGCCTAACCACTTCATCTGGTGCTCAATCGGGGAAATTGTGATTTGCTTCAGTGCTGGAGGGAAATGGGCTGTGTCGGTCCTATACATAGTAGTTCCCCTTGTCTGTGGGGGGATGCATTCCAAGACCCCCCGTGGAGGCCTGAAACCACAGGAAGTACCAAACTCTATATATACTATATTTTTAACTATATATACATACCTGTGATAAAGTTTATTTATAAATTAGATACAGTAAGAGATTAACAACAACAATAGAACAGTATAATGTAGTAAAAGTTATGTGATTATGGTCTCTTCTCTCTCAGAACATCTGAGTTCTGAGACAGTGTGAGGATGTGAGCTGATAAAATGCCTACGTGATAAGATGAAGCAAGAAGAACAATGCAGGCATCATGACCTGGTCATCATGACATAGTGTTAGGCTGATGAGATCGTCAAGAGGAGGATCATCTTCCAGGTGCAGCTGGCCATGGGTAACAGAAACTGGAAAGCAAAACCACAGATAAGGGGGACTACTGTATTGAGAGACAAATTCAGTCTCTAAAATTATTTCTTTAGGGATTTTCAAATTTTTACCTTTTGTTTTGGCTTTAGAAGCTAACCTTATTGAAGAAGATAAACTCTACCACTATCAAGTTCTTTTCTGTTGAACCTGTGGTCCATTCCCTCTATTCTTCTACCCTTAACCCAAGGCCACATGTCAAATCCATGTCATCTCTGGATGGATGGATTTGGCAGTGGATGTAATATCACTCTTTTTTTTTCCTTGGTCATGTGACTTGAGTGCTGCAGGCTCCTCATCTCAACTCCTTATTTAGAGGTGGGGATTGGGTTTCATGTTGGACGGACATGCATTGCTTATACCTCAGGACTAAGCTTAGTCATTATTGTCTATCCTTGTCCCTACCTATCTGTGATCTGCTCCCTCACTGATCTTCCCCCAAACCCAAACTCTATTAAGGTCTTACTGTTTTCTAAGATCCCTTTTAAGAAGTAGAGGTCATTTTTATTGGCTAAATTATTTCATTCTGTTTAGGAAACCAAAGTTAAGTAGTAATACCAAGACCAAGTACATTGTGGAGCCTAGCCTTCCAGCGCAGTGTAATACTGCTTTAAAATCATATTAAAGCTTGCTATGATTCATGCAGATAATGAACACATTTCCTATGTACTCTCATGTAGTACTGCTCGCTTATTTCAGATGCCTCTTACACAAGACGCAATTTAACGTGTAAACAGAACTGTTGATGTTCTCATCTCTCTCTGTATCCTGACTCTCCTCACACATCCAGTTAACTCCCCAAGTGTTGTAAATCCCATCTCCATGCTTCTTTAATATAGTTCTTCTTATTACTTGTATCCTAGGTTATTACTTAGCTTTGTACCATATAAATCCATTTTTGACATGACTTCTAGAATTAGTGTCCCATAAAAATAAACCTATTTAAGTCACTTTCCAACTTAATAATCTCTTTTGGCTTTCTTTTTCCTGCTAGATGAGTTAGAGTTTATTGGCATGGCAAGCCTTACAAGGCCCCTTTCTGTTTGTTTTTGTTTGTTTGTTTGTTTCTTTGTTTTTCATATACAACCTTATCCCTAAGCTTACCCTCTCCTGCCCACATACATGGTACTTTCTAGCAACACAGAATTTCATCCTGATCCTCAAATATTAAAAGCTTTTTCATGCCTGTCTCTTGCTTCAATTTTGAATTCCCCTCTTTTTGTTGTCTCAAGGCAGCTCCTTACTTGCCTTTCAGGGCCTTGCTCAAAGATCCCCTATGTTTTACTGAGCTCTGATCAGTTGTCACTTTTGTGCTCCTACAGCATTGAGTCACGTTTCTATAAAAGGACTTCTCTTGGATGGTAACATACCTATTTATCTTTATGTATTTCTCACTAGACTGAGAATCTTTCAAAGTTTCTTAATTAGCTGTGTATCCTTGGTACTTAGTTCAAGTACCAAGTGTATATTAGAATTTGCAATGCACTGGACCCAGAGAATAAAATTAGAGACAAAATGAAGATCAAGAACCAAGCAAATCTCAAGACCACCCTGGAGCAAATAGAATCAGAACAAGTAAAGCATCAGATTCACCAGTATCAGGACAAAAATCAGCAGGACACAGGCGAATAAGGGTAGAATCAGAAATGTGATTGTAAAATCAGACAATAGGAAAGATGAAACCTTCATATTATCAATGGTAAATGAAATAAAAACTTTGATAAAGCTTATAAACTATTTTGAAGCAATAAGAATTATAGACAGGAAACAGGAACTGAGGCAGACATTACATAATTTGTTGTTAAAATGTATAGACTTAAATGCTAAAGAAGTTGAGATGAAAGCCTCAAGGAGGGGTGAGTATTGTGCAGGCCCTTGAAGGATAGTTACGATTTTTACAGTTGGACGAAGAGGAAATGTCATTTTAGGATAGAAGAATAGTTCCAGTGAAGGCACAAAGGTGTAAATGGTTATGCTGTGTTTGTGGAAGCTAAGTTTAACTTGGGGCGGGACTTGTTAAAAAGTTCAGTTGGAGGCTGGTGGGGAGGGCAAGAAATTAAATTTAAATCCATGGAAATAAAGAGACATGGGAGAGTTTTTGAAAGAGTGACATGAATGCCTGGTTACATTAACTCTGCTTAACTTTACGTTTGTGAAAGCTTGATTTAATATCTGGTAAGTACATCTGGGCAAAATTATCCATGTTGTAATGGACTCTGTATGTCCTGATGTTACCAGGGTTTCTTTCCAAAGATACTTTGTATAAATTGAAATATGACTGGATTATGTAGTAAGTATTGACCTTGTGAAAAGTTTCTTTTGTTTACATTCTTACATATTTTTTCTTTTTTTAAAGTGTTAGTGACAAACAGTCTGCAACTGACTTCTCAGGGAGTACAGTGTCCTTGTTGAGGTGAAGTAAATGGACATTTTTCTTTTCTTGTCTTTAAGGTTTTTGATTGAAGTACTTCCTGCAGACCTAGATGTTTTATAATAACTGTCATGTTGATGGTGTAATTTAGAGAATGCTGTAGGTGCCTGCTTTTCTCAACAGATATTCAAGACCTTCATGTGTCTTGAAATTCCAAACTATGGAGACCTGCCTCTGGGATCCTGAGTTGTTACACATTGTTTCCACAAGGCCATTATTGGCATACATGTATAGGGAGTGCTTGAACTTAAAGCAGATGTTTAATAAACTCCTACTGTGTCCTAGAAACAAGGTTATGTTGCCAGGGGTTTGGGGGCAGTTACATTTCTGATGTATATCTCAAATTCTAATTTTATGAAATTACTTGAAACACTGTGTTTAATCTACTAGAAATTTTGTGACAGACAATATAACATGGCTCAGAGAACAAAAGGTCTACATCAATGATTTTAGAGATAGAGCAGTTAGGATGCTGAATAGGAACCATAGTGGGAGGTTTTGATTTAGTGTATGTGTGGGGGGGGAGTCATTCGATATGAGGAATTGAGAGGTCAGGATTATATATGGGATATCCACAAGAACATGGAAATAACATGATAAAACCATCACTTGAGTGTAGAAAAAGATCCATGAATGATGAAAAGTGTTTGCAAGGGTCTGAATAACTCTGAAGTATGGTAGATGATGGTACACATTAGTAGAATGAATCCACAAGGGCTAAGATTTCTTATGGAGGCAGGATCCTGAAAGTGGCATTTGTTAGGAAATGGAAAGTATAGATACCCACCTCTGGGACCCTGTGTTCAAAGAAGGTAGAGGCCGGTCTACTTGAGCCAGCCACAGAGAAATATTCTCTGTAAAGGAAATTTTAGGCAAAGCGAAGAGGTAGAACTGGTGAAGAGTTTGATAATGGCATTCCAAAGAGCACAGTAGAAAGTTTTGGGAAGAAGGGAACGGATTAGTAGGTTTCATGCATGGGTACTTAGGTAATGATACAGATTTTAGGTGGTGACAAAATCATTTCCTAAGTTTAGGTGAACTAATTTTTTCATCTAAACTGGCTCCTTTATAAAATTGGAATAATACCAACTTTGCAGGGTTGTCAAAATTTTGCCACACAGTTTCCAAACAACCTTCATTTCAAAAACACTCCTTTTGGAAGCCGTGAAGATAAGTGATACCTATCATTATGTGTAAAGAAATTTTAGAATTTAGGAGAGAATGAAAGTTAATAGCTGATAGTCTGAGGATTTTTTTTTTTCTTCACCTATCTAATTAGAAGGCCAAATGAATCTTGATTTCTAAGTAGCTGAGATGGAGAAAATAAGTGATTGGAGGAGAGGGAAGCCACTCAACAGAAGTTTTAAGAGGCCAAAAGTTAAGATGGAGCACTCGGAGCACCCGAGGAAACAGGCCAAAGTAGAAGAAGGTCCTGAAATAGAGATTAAGACAAGTCAGCTAGCTTCTTTCATTGCTTTTCTACTCTTTGTGGAACTAATCCCATGCTTTTTTGTTCAATTTAGGTGTCACAAGAAGCTCATTCTATCTAAGTCAAAACACGGAAGCCAACAACAGGATTTTAGAAGGGAAGAAGAAAGAATGGAAATTCTTCAAAGTGAGTACTCATAGTACAGTTTTAGAAGTAGAGAATTGATGTGTCCTTGAAAGTGGTCCAGCCCTTGCCCTCCCTACTACAATAGCCAGAGACACTTCAGAAAGCCAAAGCACAAAGGACTAAATGCCATACCTTCATAGAGTTAGAAAGTTATTACTTAGTTTAGAAAGTTAGCTATTCTGATTGCCTAACTCAGAGTACTTATGCTATGATGGTACACTGCTTCTCTACCTTAACTTTATTCAACAACTTGAAATATTTACTTAATCTGAAACATACCATGGTTATCATGATAGTTATGTTCTGTAAAGTTACTGTGGTTGGTGAATACTAAGCATTACTGGGGAATTGCAGGGTTAGATTCCTTTCAGCCTCTTGTCACCAGTTTTGTCAGCTGATAAATACATACCCTTATTCAGTGTGTTTCTGTGTTTCTGTTTAAAGATACTAATATATAATGTTGATTCATTAACCTTGAATTTGTGGTAAAGTAGCAGTGTGTAACTCATGCCTAGATGAAGCTTTCTAACACACATTTTTTTTTTCTGTTGGGAACATTCTAGTGTTCTTTCACTTAGGAACAGCATCTCCACAATACATCTTGGGGCCATTTTAAAAAGCTATAGTACCCCAAAACACAAATTGTTGCATTAAGTAGAATCTAAAAAAGACAGTTATTTATAACATTGCTAAAACATGAAGGCAAAGCATCACTTTGCTTAAGCTTAGCTGGGAGCACACATATCAGGTGAGATAATTTTTTTTACAGCGATCACAAGTAGGCAGAGAGGCAAGCAGAGAGAGAGGGGGAAGCAGGCTCCCTGCTGAGCAGAGAGCCGGATGTGGGGCTCGATCCCAGGACCCTGGGATCATGACCTGAGCCGAAGGCAGAGGCTTTAACCCACTGAGCCACCCAGGCGTCCCCTTTTTTATTTGCTCTGTTCATGTCCATCAGTGACCACAAAAGCACAATATACAAAAGTGTATTGATTTTAGAGTACAAATTATTAGCAGGGAAGTAAATTCACAAATACAGAATCCATGAATAATGACGATTGACTGTGGAATCTAGCTACCCTCCTTATTGGATTTAGAATTTATTCTTATAAAAGACATTGCTTGATTTAAAAAACACGCAACAATAACCAACAAAAAATCCTTAAAAGTAGTCCATAGGAGCACCTGGGTGGCTCAGACGGTTGGGCACCTGCATTCGGCTCAGATCATGATTCCAGGGTCCTGGAATCTAGCCCCATGTCGGGCTCCCAGCTTAGTGGGGAGTCTGCGTCTGCCTCTGCCTCCCCTTCTTGTGCTCTGTCTCTCTCTCTCTCTCTCTCAAATGAATAGATTAAAAAATCTTTTAAAAAGTCCATAATTGTTTTAAATTACAAATCTTTTAAAAAATATTTATTTATTTGTCACAGAGAGAGAGAACACGCACAAGCAGAGTGGCAGGCAGAGGCAGAGAGAGAAGCAGGCTCCCTGCTGAGCAAGGAGCCTGATGTGGGACTTGATCCCAGAACCCTGGGATCGTGACTGAGCTGAAGGCAATGGCTTAATCGACTGAGCCACCCAGGCGTCCTTTAAATTACGATTTGATTGTAAGTTTCTCCTTGGTATGTATTCAGTCAGCAAATGTTCACAGAACCTACACTACATTCTAGATACTGTGTGAATGAATGAATGAACAAGTACATGCATGCAAGGATTTTTTTTAAACTTCATTGATCCACACCTAGCAGCTTGTGGTCAATATGAAAATAATAGATGCACCAGCTTGATGACAGGGACATAGTAGGCCTGCAATAAGTATTAATTGAATACATTCATAATTGATGGCTGGTGACAGGGCCAGTATTAACTAGTATTTGTAAATTAAAGCTCTAAAACATTTACATCCATAAATACTGTTGTCTTCATTTTAAAAATGGTAAAGTTAAACTCAAATAACTGCTTCATGTTGTTATTCCAAAATTGTGTCTGCATCTATTACTGCAAAATGGCTAGGAATCATAATTCTAAGCTAAAATAATTTGGGGATTCTGAACTTTTAATTTCATAATACAAAATTCAAAGAAGTAGAGGCACATTTTTTTAGATTCTAAGTAGTTGATTAGTAGTTAAACTCTAAGAACTGTAACCTCATTACAGACTGGTTTGACAGTGACTGTGGATATTGAGCCTAGAAGATCCTGAGTTTTAGTACATTTTTCAACTTTTTGTTAGATGTTAGTAATATATGCGTACACATTTTTTTTTTTTTACTTCTAGTTTGCTTAAAAGGTATGCAGTATCCTCTCTCTTCATAGAGGATATTAGTTTTGTTTATGCTGAATTTTTTCAGATTTGTAAAATTGCCATGTACTTTTAAAAAATCAGGTGATTCAGAGAACTTGAAAGAAAGAAAATCAACTAAATTCTTTCTGTGCAGAAAAAACTTACCAGCATTCAGTGAAATGATGTGTAAACTCATTTAATCTTCAACAACCTTACAAGTACCTTTTTTTAAAAAATTCATCCCCATTTTACGGGTGAAGCCACTACAAAAAGAAATTAAGTAAAATATACTTGGTCACAGAAATAGTGAACCAAACTAGAATTTGCAGTTAACCTTCTTGGGGTGCCTGGGTGGCTCAGTGAGTTAAGCAACTGCCTTCGGCTTAGGTCATGATTTCAAGATCCTGGAATCAAGCCCCATGTTGGGGCTCCCTGCTGAGTGGGAGCCTGCTTCTCCACATCTGCTACTCCCCCTACCTGTGCACTCTCTCTCTTTCCCTCTCAAATAAATAAATCTAAAAAAGAAAAAAAAAATTGACCTTTTTTAAGTAAGCTCTATGCCCAACATGGGGCTTGAAGTCACAACCCCAAGATCAAGAGGTTCATGCTCTGCCAGCTGAACTGGCCGGGCAAAATCGGACACTGACTGCAGTGCCTGTGCTTTTAATTGCTGGACTAGACTATGTCAGTGGAAAAATAGTCAAAAATTCAGAAAAATGTGATTAGATTACATGTTACTTTAAAACACATTAACATTTTGAATTTCATGTAAATGCTATTTCATAAGAAGTATTTCAGTAATCTGTATGATTCCTCCAAAATGAAGGGATATAGAATTTGAAATGCTTCAAGAGGTTGAATCAGGTTGCCTCTGTAATCTTAAATTTAAATTTTAGACTGTTGAAGGACTTCATCTAAAAAGGGTGGTATTATGGGGCACCTGGGTGGCTCAGTGGGTTAATCCTCTGCCTTCGGCTCAGGTCATGATCTCGGGGTCCTGGGATTGGGCCCCGCATCGGGCTCTCTGCTCGGCGTGGGGGCCTGCTTCCTCCTCTCTGTCTCCTCTCTGCCTGTGTCTCTGCCTACTTGTGATCTCTGTCAAATAAATAAATAAAATCTTTTTAAAAAATCAAAATAAATAAATAAAAAGGGTGGTATTAGCCAGCAACAACAAAAACTTCTCCCACTAATTCCCAGTTTTTCAATTACTTGAAATTAATAATTGAATTAATTTTTAATTATTTTGTATGATAAAAGTTTGTAGAATTCTCTTCTCTAGCCATAATTTCCAAAGGAGTTTAATCTATTTAAACTGATTTATTGCTGATTACCAATCCTTTGACCATCATGTCCTCATTCTATACCTCTTGTTCTGCTACATTTTTTTAAAAAGATGGGATTATAAGTACTATATTTCTAAATATTTACATCACTGAGAAGCTCTGCTCTTCTTTTTTCTTTTTGGGGTGAGAAAGGGAATTTATTTACTGCCTCGTACTCATAATTTCAGAGGTACGTTAGCTAGCGACAAGTGTGGCTGGCTGGATCCAGCTACTCAAGCATTTTTGTCAGACCTGGTTCCTCTGTGTCCCTCAGCTCCACTTTTCTCTGTGATGGCTTCCCTTCCGGGAAGACTCTCTTCAAGTGGCAACCCCTGACAGATTCTCCTGTCATCACTGAAGTGGAAGATGTTCTTTTCTTTCTCTTTTCTTTTTTTTTTAAATTGAAGTATAGTTAACACACAATGTTGCGTTAGTTATGTGTGTTTAGTGTAATAATTGGACAGCTCTATGTATTATGCTGTGCTTACTCCAACGGTAGATACCATCTGTCTCCATACTTCATTATTACAATAAAAAAAACCACTGACATAGGGACTATGCTGTACCTTGAGTGTGTACTGTTTTTTGCTTAAAGGGAAATTTAGCTAAACGTAATATTCTTCAGAGATACTTTTCTTAAAACTTTGCAGATACCGATCCATTTTTTGACTTTGTAAGTGCTGCTATGGACAAGTCTAATGTCAGCCTTTCTTCTCTCTTTGTATGTGAGTTGCCTATTATTCATAGATTCCCAGATCTTTTTTAATATGTGCATTTAATGCTATAAACTCCCCTTTAATTACTGCTTTAGTTTCATCCCACAGATTTTGAGATGTTGTTTATTCATTTAGTCCAAAATATTTTTTTCATTTCCTTAAGACTTTCTCTCTGACTTCTGGGCTATTTAGAAGCTGTCTGTTTAATTTCCAAATAATTAAGGGTATTTCAAATATCTTTCTTTTAGTGCTTTCCAATTTAATTCTGTTTGGGACTGAGAATATACTTTGTAGGATTCTTTTTTTAATTTAAGATTTGTTTTCTAGTACATGGTAGGGTCTGTGTTGGTGAGTGTTGATGTGCACTTGAATGTGAATTCTGTTGTAAAATATCAGGTCAAGTCGATTCATAGTGCTGTTCAGATTTTGTGTGTGCTTGCCTACTTTTGCCTGTTCGTTCCACCAATTACTGAGAGACAATATTAAAACCTGTAATTACGAATTTTGTTATTAATTATTAATCTGTGCTAATTTGTTAATTTCCTTTTCTGCCTTTTTAGTCTTCTAGCACCTGTTTAAACAATTTGCAGTATGAAAATCTCTGTTTGTAACTAGTGTGGTTTCCATTTTCCTGACTAGAGCCTGACCAGCACATATGGTCTGTTCCTGCAACAATGCCAGATTGTCTAAATTACTGTAGTTTCATAATAACTCAGTATTTGGTTGGGAAATTCCCTTCATTTTACTGTTCTTCAGGAATATCTTGACAGTTCTTGGTGTTTTAATCTTCCATATTGTCAGGGAAAACCTGCTACCACTCCACAGGTGTCAGAAGTAGCCAATACGACTTAACGAGTCAGAGCAAAACAGTTTATTACAGCACAAGTAGCATGGTATCAGCATAATTGTGCTGGATTCTTTATTCGAAGTCCCACAGGCAGTGCGGTAGGCCCCAGATCGATGCTGTGCAGGCAGATAGGTTGTACTGTAATTGAGAAACTTGGTGCCAGGGGCCTGCCTCTTTTGGAGTAAGCAGCAAAACAGGATTGCAAAATGGGATAGCAAACATCCAGTCCCCTCCCCACGAGAGGGGGAGGCTTTGGTTCCTTTGACCTACTTGGGTGCCTATTTGACTACAAAACTCTTTAGTATCAGGAAACAAATAAACCTTGTACATTCAGCAAAAACTGCAGGGATGCTCAGGGCTGGTGGTAAACTACTCATAACACATACAATTTTAGAATAATGTTAAGTTCTACAAAAAGCCCTGTTGAAATTTTCATTTGAAATTGCATTTTAACAGTAAATACTTTTGGAAAGAACAAACACAATTATTATATATTGGTATTAATTATAGACTTTATATTAATTATGTTGTCTTCCTATGCACGAACAGAAGCACATTACTCTATTTAGTTTGTCATATATTTTCTTAAAATGTATAGTGTATATATATATATACACACACACATATATGATGGAGGTTTTTATTTTACTACATAGAGATCTTGACCACTGCTAGATTTATCCCTAAGAATATTATATATTTTGTTAGTATTGTAAATATTATTTTTGATTGTTTCAAATATTTTAACTATTGCTAATGAACAAATACCGTTGAGCTTTGTTTATTGATCTTCTATCCAGCCATTTAAACTCTTTAATTCTATTTGTAGATTCTTTAAGATTTTTTATATACAGGTTTTTTTTCAGTTAACAGTTCTCTTTTCAGTTACGTATACATCTTGTCTTACTAAACTGACTATAACTAAGAAAGAAGAAATGAAGGAAGGGCTGTAGTTCTTAAACTAGGTTAAATATTCCTTAAATATTATCTTAAGAAAATTTCAACAATTCTTTAAGATAAAATATTATTCCGTTTTTTAACAGATGATGAGAAAGGACAAGTTCTGGGAGGTTGAGATAACTTGTTTAAAGACATAAAAGAATCAGCATTCAATATCCACTATTTTCAGAAACTTATCTTTGCATTGTACTCTGCTGCTTCCAGATTCAAAGGGGAAAAAATTAAGCAGATAGAGTTCTTTTTATTTAAAATAGCTAAGTACTAGATAGAATTTCATGGTAACCTTTAAAAATATCTCCCTTTTTATTTTAATGTGAAGCAATTTTTGATGATTTTTTCTACTTCTAGGTGAAAGAATGAAAAAACTTAGGAGAAAAGCTGCTGAAAATAAGAGACGACATGTTTTGAATAGTCAGCCAGGAACTTCTAAAAAACCACAATCTAGGAAAAAACAGGTATTTATTATATTTAAATAAAACTTAATGGACATTAATTCAATTATTTCAAATTATTTCTGCTCAACCATGGAAGATCTTTTTTTTTTTTTTTTTAAGATTTTATTTATTTATTTGACAGAGAGAGATCACAAGTAGGCAGAGAGGCAGGCAGAGAGAGAGGAAGGGAAGCAGGCTCCCTGCTGAGCAGAGAGCCCGATGCAGGACTCGATCCCAGGACCCTGAGATCACGATCAGAGCCGAAGGCAGCGGCTTAACCCACTGAGCCACCCAGGCACCCCAACCATGGAAGATCTTGAATGTAAAATGTTTCCACTTCACCATCTTTGATTTTGCCATGTTGGATTAATTGGCCAATCCTAAGTTCCAAAAAAAAAAAAAAATACTTCACTTGTATTTTTAAAACAGCCCTAAGTTGGATTTTGATAATGACATTTATTTAGAATTATTGTGATACTATCATAAGGTCTATTTATCAATGTAAAGTGGGACTTAAATCCACATTATAAGCTTTTATAGTCATATCTTCCTAATCGGGATCCTATTTATTTATTTATTTATTTTTAAAAAGATTTTATTTATTTATTTGACATAGAGAGAAATCACAAGCAGGCAGAGAGAGGGGGAAGCAGGCTCCCTGCCAAGCAGAGAGCCCATGCAGGGCTTGATCCCAAGACCTTGAGATCATGACCCGAGCCGAAGGCAGGGGCTTAACCCACTGGGCGCCCCTGGGGATCCAATTTAAATATGGTCCTTCTGTGCTTTAAAAAAAGAAGAACCCATTTGATAGGGAATTTTTCTATTCAGAAAGTTAAGATGGGTCAATTTTAGGCCTCACTTCATTTCTGCACTCAGTGATTATAGTCCTATGCCATCTGTCCAGTGCCTCAAACCATTGTTTCTTGTATTTTATCTGATTTTCTAGTTTTTTTTTATAGCAAGTGAATAAATCTAGTCCTTTTTATCATAGCTAGAAGTTGAAGGTGATCTAGTACTTTTTTCTTATTCTCCTTTATTTAAATGAGATTTTCTTTTACCCCTTTGAAAAGCTATTTGTTAATAGTTCATGTTGAGACACAGGCTAGGGTCAAATTCCAGGTTACTGGGACTATCTTTTGTGTCTGAAGTGAACCTAGCAAGCAATTCCTACTTCATGAGCTTTTGTATTGTATCAGATATCATCTGTGCACTCTATTAAAGGTAATTCATTCATATTTGAACAAGAAATACTGTCATATATATGAAATTTGCATGAACCAAGGACTACTTTTTAAAATTGAACAAAACTGTAGCAGCTTCTTACACAACAGAAATTCTTAACTTGGGGACTATAAAAGTGATATTTTAAGGTTAGTGTAAGTGGCCTCTGAAATGTTATGTGAGGTTGTGTATGTCTTCACTGGTCTGTGAAATGGATCCATAGGTTTTATTATTCTCAAAGATTTATGTGACCCCAAAGATTAATAATCCACTGCTGAAGTACTTTTAATCGGTAAATCCATCTCTCTCTTTTTTAAACTCCTCACCCACACACGGAAAATTTACATCTCCTTTGATTTTGCATCAGTGTCAAGCAGTGAATTGAAATTTGTAGGAGTGGTGACTGATGAGAGAAGTGGCTGGGCTGGTCACCGCAGACTGCCACTGGAGGATGTCCTCTTGGTCTTTGTCTAGAGATCAGTTAGCCATGCGCACCATGCACTCAAGACAGCCCGGTTGCCAAGACATGGCACCTCAGACAAACTTCTGCAAGGGGTTTAATTATGGTCAGTGCCAGTTTTATGGCATTGAGCTGTACACGAGAGTTTTCATCTCAGGTTTGTCTTCTTGAAGCTACCTTGAGTTCTTTTCAATAGTGCATCAGACAACTGAGTTCAAATTTTTTAATTGTAGTGAAATATACGTAACAAAATTTACACTTAACTGTATTAAAGTGTATATAGTTCAGTGGCATTAAACACATTCATATTGTTTTGCCATTACCATCATCCATCCACAGAACACTTTTCAACTTGAAAAACAAAAGCTATATCCATTAGGGGCACCTGGGTGGCTCAGTCATTAAGCATCTGCCTTCGGCTCAGGTCATGATCCCAGGGTGCTGGGATTGAGTTCCCATGGGGCTCCCTGCTTGGCGTCCCTCTCCCGCTCCCACTGCTTGTGTTCCTTCTCTCACTGTGTCTCTCTGTCAAATAAATAAATAAAATCTTTAAAAACAAAAGACAGAAAACAAAGCTATAGTCATTAAACCCTGACTCCCTCTTAGCCCCTCTCCCATGCCTCTGGCAACCACCATTCTACTTTCTGTCTCCAAGTTTGACTGTTTTATGTACCTCTCCTGCAAGTGGAATCCTGCAATAATGTCCTTTAGTGTTTGACCTCCTTCATTTAGCGTAATGTCCTCAGGTTTCATCCATGTTACAGTATGTGTCACAATTAACTTACTTTTTAAGGATAAATGATATCACTATATTTATATACCACATTTTGTTTATCCATCCATCCATCAGCAGATAACTTGGATTGCTTCCAACTTTTGCCTCCTAACGCTGTTACCAACATGTGTGTACAGATTTCTCTTCAAGTCCCTGTTTTCAGTTCTTCTAGAATTTACCACAAGTAGAATTACCAGATCACATAATAATTGTATTTAATTTTTTTTGAGGAACTACCATTCTGCTTTCCACAGTGGTCACAAGTTTTTCATTTCTTCCCACAGTGCGTAAGAGTTACAATTTCCCCACAGCCTTACCAATACTTAGTATTTTTCTGTGGTATTTTTTTTGTTGTTTTTTGGGGGGGTTTTTTGATGATAGATGTGAAAATGGGTGTGAGGTAGTGTTTTGCGGTTTTGATTTGCATTTCCCTAATGGTTAGTGATGTTAAGCATCTTTTCATTTACTTATTGGCCATTTGTGGATCTTTGGAGAAATGTCTGTAAAGTTCTTTGCTCCTTTTTAAACTTTTTTATAGCTTTGTAACATAATAACAAAATTTTTCTTAATCCTTCTTAAGTGTATGGTTCAGTGGCATTAAATGCATTCACATTGTTTATGCAACCAGTTTCTGACTTTTTCATATTGTGAATCTAAAACTCTACCCATTAAACATTCTCATTCTCCCTTCTTCCCATCCCCTGGAATCCACTATTTTACTTTGTTTCTGTGAGTTTGACTATTCTAGATACCTCATGTAAGTGAAATCCTTACACTATATTTTCATGACTTGATGAATGGATTTTTAAAGAAAATAGGAAATTCAGCTGGGGAAATTAATCCTAGTCTTGACACAGTACATAATCACTCAGATAGTCATTTGCTCCTTAAGCATGTCAGCAAAAGGGGTAGGTTAGTTGGTCACTTGTAGCAAAAGCTACATGTATGGTACTAATTTGATTTTTAAAAAATTTTTAGCCATTTTCTCCAAAAGAAAACAGTATGTTTTGAATTAATCTTTTTTAGTTGCATTTTTAAGAATTTGTTTTCGGGAAAATTTGAGGTTTATGGCTGTGTATACTTTACCTAACATAGACCTGGGTTTTTACTGGGTTCATTAGTAAAATAATAAATATTTAAATATTAAAAATTAAAATTAAATATTAAGTATTAAATATTCATAAGTTCTATTTAGAGTTACATGGGAAGTACTAGTACTAAGTAGTACTAGTCTGGGGATGCCTGGGTGGCTCAATCAGTTGAGCGTCTGACTCTTGGTTTTGGCTCAGGTCGTGAACTCAGGGTTGTGGGATCCAGGTGAGCTCTGGGTTGGGCTCCCTGCTCAGCAGGGAATCTGCTTCTTTCCCTCTGCCTCTTCTTGTGAACATGTACTCTATCCATCTCTCTCTTTCTCTTTCTTTCCAGAATTAATAAATCTTTTTTTAAAAGGGCGAAGGGAGAATAGCAGTTTGATAACAATTGTAGGAAAGCATGGCAGGAGACAATGTAGGCTTAAAGTCTGATGAATTGGGTTGGATTAGCTCTGCTAAGGAGCATTGGGCTCCTTCCTCAGCAGGAATCTGCTTCTCCCTCTCCCTCTGCCTGCCACTCGCCTTGCTTGTACTTACTCTCTCAGTCAAATAAATAAATAAAATGTTAAAAAAAAAAATGTTGGATTTATAGTAAGTATGTTTTTTAAAGAATTGTTTCTGTGAATAACTGTTCTGCATTTTATCAAAAGGCATGGCTTTGGGAAGAAGACAAGAATCTGAGATCCGGTGTGAGGAAATACGGAGAAGGAAACTGGTCTAAAATATTATTACATTATAAGTTCAACAACCGAACAGGCGTCATGTTGAAAGACAGATGGAGGACTATGAAGAAGCTAAAACTCATTTGCTCAGACAGTGAAGACTAAATGTTTTTGTAAAAGCTTGGTAAAAGGACAGTTAAATATTTTGGTCACTGCCTTTTGTTTGAAAGTTGGTGGTCATTGATGTATCTTAAAATTTTTGTCTAAAGCATTAACTTACGCTATAAGAGTAAGGTGAAATGCCATCATTCTTTAAGAATCTTTTTCCTTTAATGAAATATAAATTTGTTGAACCCTGGTGCTTTCAGTAACCCTGTCCTCAAATCCTATTCCTATTAAAAGAAAGTTGAAAAAATATATTTATTCCCATTAACCTATTCTGTGTTTGTAGGCTCACTTCATCTTTGTAACACACATTCAAGTGAAGTTTCTCTACAACTTGATTTAGGGCCTTAATATATTAGTTACTAATACATTTGTATATAGAATGATGCCTGTACAAAAGTAATCCATGAGTTGTAACATACTTAAATTTTCCTTTCAGTTGTTTCATATAGAGGAGGTAACTTAAAAATAGTAATACCCATAGGAGGAAAAGGTTTGTACTATTATCAAGAACAGCTTCATGTCTCATTAGGTACATTTAACTTTGTTCCAGTGTTGAAACTTTGATAAACATGGTTTTAAATCTGCTTTTAACCTGGTGTCATAAATGCCAGTTTCATTGACTTTTTTTTCTGTATTTTCATTTAATACATCAGTATTGGGCCTAAGTGGTATTCTATAAATGCTTAAATTAGTATTACTCATGATCATTTTAATGTCTGTGGTAATTGCTAAATAAACAAGGTCATCCATAATATACTGAACAGTTTTGAGTTTTCACAGCATTTTACTCTTTAGAGAATTTAGTCACAAGTGAAGAATTAGCATTTTGAGTTACATGTGTTTTATTTAATGAATGGAAATACTGAAGTACTGGTGTACACAGTTAAATGGTAGTATTTAATAATTTAAATTTCATTTCTTATTAAAGTTGCATACATTACTTTCCTGTTGTTCCTGAAGTTATGTCTTTATGCATATAGTAAACAGAAATGTGGATAATTACTGTATACTTCCTGATTCCATCTACCCCATTACCACTAGTTACTGTCAGTGTTTATTACAGACATGTTGATGGTAGTGCCAAAGTTAGCGACGTGAGCCAAGATGGACCCGTAAGTAAACCTCATTCCAAACATACCATAAATCATCAAATCCTAAGTTTCCACAAAATGTGAGATGCTCAATTATTTTATGTGCTCCTAAAAAAGATTAGAGTAATTACACTGTAGTGTGGTGCTTTCTTGAGAATTTTTAGTTCTTAGAAGAGCTATTTTAATTTATTTAAAAATAAATTTCTATCACATAATTTATGGATGCATAAAAAGGAGACGCAAAATAAGTTCAATAATGTGTTTCTAAAACTACCTCCTATTAAGTCTGAAATCTTCTGAATTTTTTAATCAAAATTTTTGAGATAATTATAGATTCATATGCAGTTGCTAAGAAATGATGCAGAGAGATTCTTTATACTTTTTTCTCTCTGGTTTTTCTTCCCCTTAGTGTTCATAAAACTACAGCATACCGCCATGCACATTTTCCTAGTTTTACTTGTATGGTAGGTGTGTATTTAGTTCTAAATAATTTATCACTTGTGTAGGTTCACGTATTCACCAGCATAGGCGAGACCCGAGCAGCTCCCAGCACCGTAAGGATTCCTCCTGTTGCTGCTCCTCTCCCTCTTGCATCGTTCCTCCAACCCCTGGCAGGCACTCATCTGTCCTCCATTTCTAAAATGTCATATTTTTAAAAGTGACAGTGACATCACCAAAAATGGTGGGGTGGGGAGCTCCCAAGGCTTTTCCCTTGACTCAGACAACTATTAAACTGACAAAAACTGTTAAAATCTAATTTTTGAAACTCTGGGTTATAATCAAAACCTAAAACAACTGGAGCAATGCCTAATAAAGAGACACTAAGTTTTGTAAGAAATTCTTGGTATGGCTTGATGGTGCCAAAGGGGACACTTTGTTCTTGCCTTGTTTTGACCTGTCTGACATTTCCCTGAGGGTCAAATTCAGAAATTGGCCCTTGTTTTTCACCCTCTGAGCTCTCAGGCTTTAAAAACTATGACCTAGGGGCACCTGAGTGGCTCAGTGGGTTAAGCCTCTACCTTTGGCTCAAGTCATGATCTCGGGTTCCTGGGATCGAGCCCCACTCGAGCTCTCTGCTCATCGGGGAGCCTGCTTTCCCCTTTCTCTCTGCCTGCCTCTCTGCCTACTTGAGATCTCTGTCAAATAAATAAATAAAATCTTGAAAAAAATTTAACAACAAACAAAACCCCTGTGACCTACAACTGCCTAGTGTCAGAGGTGCCACACAAACCTGAAGTCTGCGGAAGAAGGTACATGGGGTGGTGAGGGAGGGGGCAGTGAAGGGGCTTTGAAGCACTGGAGTAAATTAGGGAATCTGGAAGGCAGCCGGATGCCCAGGACTGCCCAGTCTCTGGAAAGACTTGGGAGGACCCTAGGTCTCTACCTCTGGTCTTTGAGCTTCATATGTACAGGAGGTGAAGGATAAGGCAGGATTGTCAGTGATCCAGATACCTGTTGAATGAGCCCCAGCTCATCTGTTAAGGCCAGGAGAATATCTTGATTTTCTTTTTGACTTGAGACACTTAAGGAAATCAAATGAAATAACTACTTGGCCTTTTTCCTTTGAATTAATGAGTGTAGCTATAGTTTGTTCGTGTATATAGTAATATCTGTTTGTATTACGTTTATTACATTGTTGAGCATTTGAGTTGTGGAAATAAAAACTCAGAAGTGAGAACAAGACAGGCTGTTCACTCAGCTTGCTGTAGCAAGGGAGTCAGCCACGACTACGTGGGATGTGCGGAGATACAGAAGTTTGTAAGGGGAAGGCTTTCAGGTGACAAAGCCGCAGGCATGCTCTGGTTGGAGGTCATTGGCATGAGGAAGCTGGAGCAGCAGGCATCTTATGTGATTGTTGGGGGGAAAATATTTGGCTTTCTCTGCTTGGTCCTGAGTTTGGACAAAAAAATCAGGATGTTGGCAGTCATCAACCGAGTCTCCACCATTCTGAGTGGTTGCTGCAGGGTCCCATTTGGTGACCTAAACTTGTTGCCACAAAGGTCGTGGGTCAGAGTTTGTTGTCCTACAAGGTCTCCCCATTGTCCATTTTCATATTCCGTCTCAGAGTTGTTTCAGTTTATTGCTGCAAGGCTTTTCCAAATTACATGAAGTCTTATATTAGGAATAATATTGACTCTTAAATAAATGGAAAGGCTAGGTATGATACTTAATCCCTAAAGCAACCATTTTAAAGAATACATATCTACCAACAGATAAATTAAAAATAGAATATTAAAAATTACTCGGATAATCCAAAAGTGAAAGGGAAAACAGGAAGCAAAAACAAGCCACAGGGACAAATAAAAATTGGTACACTGGAATCCAACCACATCAATAATTACATTAAATGTCAGTGGTCTGAGCCAGGAGTTGGCAAGCTTTCCGTATAAAGGGCCAGAAAAATTTTAGGCTTTGTGGGTAGAACAGTGTGTCAAGTCTGCTTGGAATTAGCCATACACGTAGGTAATAAATGAGTGGCTGTGGCTGTGTTCCAATAAACTTATATTTACAAAAACAAGCAGCAAGATTTAGCTTGCAGGCTATAGTTTGCTGGCCCTGGCCTTTGAATTCTTAAATTTTGTTTTCTTTAAAATATGTAGGACTTTGGGGCGCCTGGGTGGCTCAGTGGGTTAAGCCTCTGCCTTGGGCTCTGATCGTGATCTCAGGGTCCTGGGATTGAGCCCTGCATCGGGCTCTCTGCTCAGCGGGAAGCCTGCTTCCCCCTCCCTCTCTGCTTGCTTCTCTGCCTACTTGTGATCTCTGTCTGTCAAATAAATAAATAAAATCTTTGAAAAAGAAATAAATAAATGCGTAGGACTTTGTTCTGGTAAGCAGTTACTTCTGAAACTGGGAATGTCTTTCAGTTCCTATTTTTTTCTTCCAGATTTGGCAATTTCCAAGTTTGGAACCACTTTTAAAGTAAATCAACAGTGTAGGGTTTCTGAAGACCAGCCTGGTGATGAGAATATGGGGTGCAGAATCACAAGACAGCAGACTGTAGTGACAGCCTTAATTAGGCCAAAGTAATGTGCTCCCACAATTCCTTAGAGAAAAGGGGACCATTTTTTATTTATTTCCAGTTCAGTCTTCCTGTAAGAATAGAGTCTTGTGGCATCCTTGTTTAATCATACCCCACTTTAGTCTGGCTTTGGGCTTTGCATTCTGCCCCTGTTGCTGAGGAAGAGAAGATGAAGTACTGTGAACGGGCACCCCTTGCCTCTGCTGAGTGGTGGAGCACAGTCTGCTGGAGGTGAAGAGACTGGCAGGGGCTACGGGTGGTGCTGGTCTGGAAAAGCAGCCCACCCAACATTCCTGGGTGGTGTGGGGACAATGGAGCGGGGGCCAGAGGGTGCGGCTGGAGCTCATCCACGCGGCTCCCACACTGTTTAACTACGGAAGGGAGTGGGCTTGCTGTCAACATCACTGGAGTCACTCCAGTGCCCTCTCTTGATAAAGCTTAGCCGTTAGGTCAAGAGACGTGTGTGCAGTTCTAGCTCCAGGATCACAAACCTCAGGGCACAGAAAGAGGTTTGCTGCTAAGAGCCAAAAAAATTGCTTCTGTTTTTTGTTTTGTTTTACTTAACAGTTCCCCACCACGTAACACCTTCATATGTCAAAATACTTGAATATGAAAGTAAGCCTTCATTTAAACCTATCCTGTGTTGAGAGAGCAAAAATAAAAAGACAATTTGACATAAGGAATGTGATGGTTTATATAATCTACACTTCTCAAAAGAAAAGAATCCTTTTTCAGTGTCTTTGTTTTTTACAAGAAAATTATTTAAAGAAAAGAATGTTTTCCCTTTCCACTTGAGTCCTTGAAGAGCTCACATCTGTCTTTGTCTTTATAAGTCTGTGAGCACTTTGGTTTGCATGAATTATAACTCTTGCAAAACCCTGATGAGGGGCCGGAACAGTGTTAATAATTACATGTCAGAGGAGGAATCAAGCTTCATTTTTTCTGACTTGCATTGGCAGAATCGCATTGGTGACACAACTTTTATTTTTTCTTTATCAGAAAAAAAGGGCAGAATTCTCTTCCTTCTTTAGTCCAGGAATGTTGATGTCTCTCATAAAAAAGCCCAGCTCAGTATTCTCAATTCCAGTGGAACTTGGCAGCTGCAGCAGCAAGTAAAATATACAAGAATTCTTCAAAATGCACCTGTAATTGAAGTGTATTTTTCACTGTCAAGTATTTTTTTTTTAATGATTTCAGAGATGCTTTTCTAAGTCTAATTCTAACGCTTTCTACCACTACTAAGTGGTTAAAAACAACAGTAACAACTTTGAGGAGTTGCTATTCAAATGAATCTTACAATGAGCCCTTTTGCTTATGCTTCTGTATCTTGATTCCTTCGGCATGGCTGTTGCTATCACCATTACTCCCCGGACAGGACACAGGAGACATTTCACTCCCCTCCGGTGCCCCTTCCCTAAACTCAGCACTTAGTTCTTCCCAGCCCTCCTATCACCATTACATTGCTAAGAGGTTCTGTTTGTTTGGATTGGTTTGGTTCATTTTTAGCACTCAATCTAATAGTGAAATATTTTGTGCTTTAGATATGGAGTCATTCTAAAAAATCAGAAGCCAATAAGCCTGTATTATGACTATACCTATATTATTCACATTAGATCTTCAAAATGTGACTAACTCAAAAAATGTAATCTTGTATCCTGAATTCTTGCAACTTAAAGAAGTGTCAAGCTAAATTGTGTTCTCTTTCTCTTTCTCTCATTGTGTCCTCCTATCCATTCCCCCTACCCTAGTAGCTCCAAACCATGCCACATTTTAACCATATTTTCGTTTTGTTTTTTCTTATAATTTTTATTGCCATTTTTACTAAAGTAATCCATGTTCACAGTTTTAAAAGTAAAATTGTTCTACATGGCTAAAATGGAAAACATTTCTGGGGCGCCTGGGTGGTTCAGTGGGTTAAAGCCTCTGCCTTCAGCTCAGGTCATGATCCCAGGATCCCAGGATAGAGCCCCACATTGCATGGGGCTCTCTGCTCAGCAGGGAGCCTGCTTCCTCCTCCCTGTCTGCTTTTCTGCCTACTTGTGATCTCTGTCAGATAAATAAATAGGATCTTTAAAAATAAAATAAAAATAAAATAAAATAAAATGGAAAACATTTCTTCCCTTCCACTGCCTTTCAGTTCTCCCTAAAGGTGATCATTTTGAATTCTTTCAACTCTTTTCTCAAGTATTGATTTTTTATATTTAATAAAAATATGCCCGCACTGCTGTTTATTTTCTAGTTCAAGGTATTAGATTATTGAATCCCACCCCCCCCCCCCCGCTATACAGGGAGAGGTTTTAGGTCTCTTGCATGCTTTGCCCCCAAGCCCCAGCAAACACACACATTGTACCATGCATATGCTTCTCCTCCCCAGTTCTTCCAGAGTACCTATATCCATTTTTGGTTAAATCAGTAATCAGTGTTTGTATTATTATTATTATACTACTTCCCTGTTATTTACACCCGAGCTATGTGTAACTATCATTTACCATCTCCAAATTCTCTGACCCAACTGTGAAAAATCTCTGAATACACTGAAATATGTCAGATACTCTGTCGATTTGTTTTCTTAGTGACTCTCGTGTGTCTGGCTGCCCTCCAGGCCTGCTGTACAGCTGTCGAGCTCACATGTCCCTTTAGCTTTGCCCTGGGGATCCCAGTCATCTCTCCTGCATTGGATTTCATACTTCCTGTACCCTCTCCTGGTTTATGCTCTCGTTTAAGTAGAGCCTCTCTTCCTGTACCTTCTCAAGAAAAGCAAAGAATGAAAAACTATTATATCTTGCAGGTTTGACAATATTCTTATTCTATCCTTGTATTTGACTGATAATTTTATTGGATATAGAATTTTAATTTGGGAGATATTTCCTCTCAGAATTTCAAAGGCATTGCTTTCTTGTCTTTAGGGTCGAATGTTGCTTCAGATGGTCTGCTAACCATTGTGGTTACTGATCCTTTGCTTGTGACCTAATTTTTCTCTCTGGAAGCTTTTAGATTCTTTATGAGTCCATTGATCTAGAATTTCATGGCAATGTGCTTTAATGAGAATCTTTTTTCTTTTTATTTAAACTAATGAGACAGACACTCCGTAGTCTTGGCAATGGATATACTAAGTTCTAGAAAATACTTTATTATTCTTGAGTAATCTCCCTCCCAGTTTCTTTGTACTCTCTCTCTAGAACTCCCATTATCCAGATGCTGGATCTCTTTGATCTAATTTTTTTATCTTTTGTCTCCTAATTGCTATGTTTAATTTGTTTACTTTCTGGGGAAAATGTTGCTTAACTTCCAAATGTTACAGCATTTATATATCTATTATCAATCTTCATAATATCCAAGAGATTTTAATTCTCCTATTTAAAATTTTAATGTTTCCTTCTCTGGGCATCCTGTTCTTACTTCATGATTGATATTATTTCATCTCTTTTGATCCTGGCATTGTTTACTGACCCTAAATTTTATTATATTGCTTTTTTTTTTTCTATTTAATTTTGGTTTCTGTGTTTGTTAGTGGTTTTCCTCAAACGTCTTCTTGTCCTGGGCTGTTCATTTACATTTATGAGGGAGAATGAAAAAGTTGATAGGAAGCTCTGTGAGCACTGATGGGTGCTCCCATGTCACGATTAAGGCGTCCTGTTTAGCGATGGGACAGGAACTTGGCTGTTCGAGCTGTCACTACCTGCAGTCATTTCTCTTGGATGATGGATTTCCTCAGAGGGGAATGTAACTGCCGTAAGCGGATGGGAGTGGGAGTGCAGTGGGGGGAGGGTACACTGGTTGCAGTATTCTCAGAGCACGTGGAGAACAGACCCAGGGGTCACCAGTCAGGATGGGGACTTACTCAGTTTCCGTTCTCAGTTGCTGTCTCTGGCGCTTCCAATCTGGAGTCCCTCCCAAGAGTAGACCTGTCAGGCTGTTGCCTGGCTGCAGAGAATTTAAGACCGTTTCTTATACCAACTGTCAACCTTTCCATTAAAAGAACTCTATGGAACCTTTCCAAGGTGCTGTAAATTACCTTGCTCATCCAGATTCACTCCAGTAGGCATTTGGCTTCTCCTCTCATCTTAGCCATCTGCTTTTCTGGTCCCGAAGTCTGGTGACCGTCCTTTTCTGCTATCTTTGTCTCTCTCAATTCTCTTATCGTCACTTTTTTTTTTTTTTTTTTTTTGGCCTTTAAAAAAATATTCTTTAAGTTTATTAGGAATTGGGAGGCAAAAGTATGTTCAACCTGCTATGTCTAAATGAAAACAAAAACAACAACAACAAAAAAAAAACCCAAAACCCTATTTAGGACCTTCATAAGGCTTCTGGGTCCTTGTGCCTCTGAAAGTCTGTATCTTGCATTCACACTTTATTAGTAGTTTGGCTGACAGAAAATTCTAGCTTCAAAATTATTTTCCCTCAGTGCTTGGAGGCCTTATTCCATTAGACCTCAAGCATCAAAGGACACTGATGAGAACACTGCTGTCTTCCCATGAAAATTCTTGTTCCTTTGTAGGTAATCTGTGTTTTTTCTTTCCGGAAGGTTTCATAGTCTTCTTTATCCTTGATTTTAAATTTCACAAATTTGTCCCTAGTGGTAGGATGTTTAAAATTCATCTTGTTTGTTGCTCAGTGGGACCTCTCCACCCCAGGAAGAATGGCTCTCACCTCTGTTTCTACCTTCTTGTCTGCATGTTTTAAAGGGTATATACTCTTTCCATTTTGGTTTATCCATCAGGAGTAGCCAATTTACTTGCAATCATCAAAAAAATTCCTCAAAATCTCTGATTTGGGACTGATTCCTGCCACCACCAATTCTGACCTCCTCATCTGTGTTACGGACTTCTCTGCTGTGAATCCTGCAATCTCAGTGGGCTTTAGAGGAGGAGAAAGAGTAAATGTTACCCACTTGTCACTAGCTTAGAGGGCTCACCTGTCTTTCAATATTCCCACCACCCGATTACTTATACCTCAGAATGTCCAGGTCTTTATTTTCTAAGTCAACTTGACTATTATTTATATGAATATTCACTAGAATATTCTTAGAGAATAGAAACAGTTTTATTTTGTATCATGTTTATGCATAACCAGGAAAGATGGCTACATTATTGCTGTTGATATTTATGGTTAATTACAGCATTCTCAAAAACATCCCAAGAAAGATCCTAAAAAGAGAATGGTGTGGTTATTATTTACCCTGACCCTTTTCCTTTTTTTCCCCCATCTCTTTATCATTCTCCCCTTCTAAGTGATCACCATCCCTAATTCCTTTCTTCATCTTTCCCTGGGTTTGTGTGTGTGTGTGTGTGCATGTGTGTGTGTGTGTATATGCACATATATGTGTGTATATGTAGACATGTGTATACATATATGTATTGTGTATTAAATATATATGTGTGTATATAATTTTTATTAAATACATATATATTATAATTTGGGGGCATATTTATTTTTGCTCAAATTATTTACCACATACACTTTTGAAAAATCAACCTATTAAGTAATTCTAGGATCCACATATCACTGTAGAGCGCCTGCGGCTGGGACCCCAGCCCTTTGGTACTCAATGAGAAAGAATACTGAAGGGGTCTTAAATACTTTGATCTTTAACCTTGAAAATAAAACTTTTGGTTCTTCCTTAATCACTTGGACTACAATTTTCAGTTTTGAACTGTTTCCTTGGATTCTGCTAGAACTAATAACAAGCTTTTCAAAAACAGTAATAGTTAAGCCTTCTAGCCTATGAAGTTGTTCTCAAGAATAGAAATAACAAAAATGTACTTCACTGTGAAAGTAATAAATGGTCAGCACTGAAAACTAAATACATAAGGTGAAAAATGATTTTATACAACTCAAATATGTTAATCATGATATAACACAGCCTGGAACTATAACTACAGCATAGCTTTGTGGCTGATAGTCTCCATATTATATGCCTGTCAATTCTGAGGGACTTTTTAAATTTTGGTTTTGGTAAAATTTTGACCAGTCCAGAAAATACAGGTATTTTCTAGTCAAACAAGTAAAGACCTCTTACAAATGTGAACAGAGAGTTTATTAATTGGTATAAAAGTTTTATGTAACATTAAAATTACCTTCAAAAATCTTGCTTTACAAATGTTAGAAATGGTCTTAAAATGTTAATACTGAACTTAAGAGTTTAAGGTCCTAACCTCGAGGAGACTCAAATTTTTTATTACTCATCTCTGAAGAATTTACCATGAAAACAACTCTGACAGTTAAATGAGTGAGAAATACTGCTGCTCTCAGCATTAAATATTAGGGACTTTTTCAGGCCTATTAAGTTTGCTATTGTCATTCTTGTCATTACATGGAAGTACCAAGAAATATGTATTTTAGTAAATCATTTGTTAGTGAATAATACCTTATACAAATGAACCCGAAGGAGTTTAAATTTTAAACAGCAGTTCTCCAGAGAAAATGTCCTAAATTTAAAATTTGTTTCAGAATTGAAAAGGGCTTGGCTTTTCATAGCCAGGCCTTTCATCGAAGCTGAATCCCGGATGAGAAACTGAGAGCAGGCTCTGTGGCTGACCCGCAGAGTAACCCATCCTTAAGCCACTTTGTCTCTGGCTCACTGGTTTTCCAATCATAAAATAAAGGACGAATACTTCTGTGTATTCTATGTGTGTGTGTTCATCACATTTGTAATAAAATCCACATCTTCCATAATTTATAACTGCCTGCCACCCAAACAGAAGAAAATATGCTATAGAAAAAAAGTAGTAGGTTAAAAAAAAAAACAAAACTAAGAAAAAAGTTTAGCTTAAACTTAAATCTGAAAGATCATTTTAGCTTCAAGTTGGAAGCCTTGGAAACAATCTTAGGTGCTAATGATGGCAAAATTTGCAAAATGAAAGCTTTGTTTCATTCATCGCTGCCAGAATTCTCTTCATGAAAATCATAGCATTGAAGGAATTTGTACTAACCTAGAATGAACATCGGATTGGTCTTGTCAATTAACCAAAGAAAATTTCTTCTTCAAAAAAGTATTTTTAACATAGCTGTTGGTTTTTCATTACAAAATGCTTACTAAATCTTAACTTGTCCTGTGGAAAATTATTTGTGACTGCTTTCTTTTGAAATTATTATTTGACAATTTATGGAATAATATATGGGAAATGTGTGTGTGAGAGTATACAGATATCCATATACATTTTTTAAAGCGAGAAGTTTTTAAGAGATTACAGAACAGAAAGAAGGAATGCAAGATTCAAAACACGGGTGCCCTTGAATGACAACTACTCACCAGAAAACGGATCATATTGTTGTAATTTCATTGCAAACAGATGTCCATTCTGTGTTACATGGGTGACCTTCGAATGAGAGGGTCTCATTCTGTAGAAGGCCAAGGACACAAAACCACAGGAACCTTTGGGGCGGGTCCTCAAGGTAGTAAAAATAAAGGTACTGGGGATCTGGAGAACTGGCCATGCATTTTCTTTCTCTGCTTCAGAGTGTGGCAATGACATGTGTTCAGGAACTTAGGCCAAATGGTTTTTGAAGTTTTATGAAGCACTGAACATGACATGGTAAGGTTTAGCATGTTTACAAACACATTCTGAACTATTTACATCACAATCTATATAAAAATAAAACTGTGAACAGCTGGACAAGAGCACTGATCCACTCGCCGAACTTTTTTCCAGGTTCCTTGACACCGAGGATTGCCGATGGCTTGCCAATGGAGAGTCTGATTTCTGAAACGGTATTTTGGAAAATGTTAGTTATGCTGAAAGCAAACCAAAAAGAATTCTAATTTATAGAATCATAAATTGAGGTATTTTATTGTTCAAAGAATGATCACACCTGGAGTTCTGAAGTGCATTAAAAATTGAAATTGAAAAAAAAAATGATCACAAACAGTTTCCCTTCTTAGGGGCTCCATCAAAACAAGTTACAAGTTAGTCTCTATTTGAGGATACCTTCTTGTGGAGAGAGCAGTTTGAGGTTACTGTATTCATTTCTCCCACTTGATCCGAATATACGATCCGAATATACGAAGTGTTACATAAAGGAAAGTGGCTCCCTGTTTCATGTATATTCAAATTAGAGGGGTCTGCCCAAATCAGCTCTTGTAATCCTGAACTCCTTGATTCCATAATGAAAAAAACAGGAGAAGCAGGAAGAGCAAAGGCAGATTGTTGAATTTATTATTTTTAAAGTTATTGGAACCTCAGCCAGGGTTTAAGGTGCTTTCTGAGTACAAATTCAATTATAAGGTCGTTTAAAGACAAACTATGGATGAGAAATTCAGAAAAATGTTAAGTCTAAAGATTGGTTTCTATTTGATAGGAATGTCTTACATACTTTACTGTTCATGTGGTGTACTTCTTACAAAGTTTATTAGGCACTAGTGACTGATAAACAAATTCAAGTTATTAAATATTAAAATGCACTAAGGGAATGACAACTAGCTAGAAAGGTCAGTATTTTACTTCCTAATCTGTATTTCTACCAGTTCTACCTAACATACTTAAAACCATAATCCATGTGTTACTGAAATTGGTGTTTGTCTAATAGCTGACAAGCATGAAGCCCTCTCTTAGGAAGAGTGCTATTACCAGATTTAACTGATAAATGAATACAGGATTGGAACAGATTTTTCAGGGTAAAAAAAATGTTTTGAGGGTCAATTCTTTTGGACAATCTATAGATTTCTGTAGGTTTCTGATCCTACAAAGCTGAGCCCACAACCATCTCAGTCATGGTTCTAGGATGCCCCCCCCCCATTGGGCAGTGGTTCTGAAACAATGCTGTGGGAGTGAACCATCTGGGCAGAGGTCAGCAAACCACAACCCATGGGCCAAATCCAGCCCACCCTTTGTTTTTGTGTGGTCTGTGAGTTAAGAATGGTTTTTTGTTTCTTAAAGAAAATCGAAGGAAGAATATGTCATGACACATGAAAATTACATGAAATTCAAATATTACTGTCCACAGATACAGTATTGTTAGGAAAAAGCCAAGTTCGCCTCTTCACGCAGTGTCTGTGGCTGCTTTCATGCTATGATGGCAGCGTTGAGTAGTGAGACTATATAGCCCACAAAGCGGAAGAATCTACTATCTGCCAAGTCCTGACCTAGAAGGTGGTTAAAAATCCACCCCCAGGGGTACCTGCATGGCTCAGTCGGTTAAGCGTCAGCCTTCGGCTGTGGTCGTGATACCAGGGTCCTGGGATGGAGTCCCACATCAGGCTCCCTGCTGAATGGGGAGCCTGCTTCTCCCTCTCCTCCCTGTCCATGCTCTATCTCTGTCTGTTTCTCAAATAAAATCTTAAAAAAAAAACAAAACAAAACCCAAAGATTCTGATTCACTTCATCTCAAGTGGGGCTCAGGAATCTGTGTGTGTTTGTGTGTGTGTGTATATGTATACGTATATATATGATCTTTTATTTATGAGAGAGAGAGCACGAGCAGGGGGGAGGGGCAGAGGAAGAAGGAAGGAAGAAGGAGAAGCAGATTGCCCCACTAAGCAGGGATCCCCGATGTGGGGCTTGATCCCAGGACCCTGAGCTCCTGACCTGAGCTGAAGGCTGTCACTTAACCAACTGAGCCACCCAGGGGCCCGATGAATCGGAAAATTTTAAGTCATCATCCCAAGAGGTTCTGATTCAAGTGGTTTTCAAAACACTGCTTTGGAGTGATCAGGTTTTCAATGGTCATTCGGGAGCATGATATGAACTCAACATCCAAATTTACCCAGTCATCTCCACTATAGAGCCTCTGGGTCCCATCGTGTAAACGGGATCCTGGATTCAGGACTTACTAGACAGAGGATTCTCCTGACATGGTGTTCTGACTGCCGACTCATGCCCTGATATGCTACATCATGGATGCTACATCATGGTCTGCTGTTCAAGAGAGGACAGATGTGTGTCAATGGAAAATAAGGAAAGTCCTTTAGCCGATGTCTCTCCCTCACCCATCTGAGTCCAGGCCATCTCCGGAACAGCGAAGGCTCACAGAGTTCATGGCTGGGGGCTGACAATCGACGCACACCGTGTACCCCTCTCGGAGATACTGCATCCATCGAGTCAGGGGGCGATTCTCCAGAGCGCAGTGAGGAGTCAAGGACTCCGTCTTGAACTCCATACAGTATCTAGAGCAAAGACACAGGACACTTGCACGGGCTGTAATGAGAGAGAGCCTAAAGCCGTAAAAGGTCTCAGGAAGCCCGCAACCCACGAGGACACTGGACAGACGGGAGGAGGTGGTGTGCGCATCTTCGCAGCCTGGCCACCCTCGCAGGACGCCCTGTCAAGTTTCTCATTTGTGGAACCACGATGATGGATGATGCCCGACGGGCAACTGCCGTGAGGCTTGGCGCTCTTCTCCCATCCATGATGGAACTACCTGGTCGACGTGAGTTGGCAGAAATCGGGATAGCCTGTTTCCTACCTCATCTGACAACCAAATTATGTATAAAAAGCACATTTCAGTAGGAAAATAGCCCTTAATAACTTTGCTGGTAAAGAAAAATAGAAATAGAATAAGAACTTGCTTGAGTCTGGAGTCTGAGACCATGTGAGCCCTTGGAGGGCTGGTCCTCAGTGCCCTGCCCAGCCCCCAAGACGTTCTGCCTTGCAGATGTTCCCAGGGGCCTGCCCCAGCTCCCCAACTCGCTCACCCGCATAATCTGGACTAATGATGAGTTGGGAACTTGAATCCAAGCATCAAAGTTCTACTGGGCCTCAGAGATAAAGGGAAATGGGAAGCTGGAGACATTTTTCTGTGACAGAAGTTAGTGTCACCTTACACTGAACTGGGGAAATCTCTAGCACCATAGTGACTAGACTCTGAAGGCCCAGGGGGAGCATCCAGACGTGGGTGAATACTTTAGAGTCTTGTACTAAAAAGCAACATAATTTTAAAATTCTTCAGGGAAGTAAAACATAGTAAAATTCCTGCACGTTGTGTTTTGGTTCTAATTAAGCTCCAACGGACTAGTTTCTTATCCCTAGAATTATGAGCTGTTCCGGGTTAGATGGAAAGCCATTGGAGGGTCTGCTTCCATGAGTTTTAACAGCAGTAGGCCAGTTTAGGTCTTGAGGTAGGAAATTCTATGGCGAAGCTTCAATCAACTTTAGCCAGACAGCTTAACCCAGACATCTCTTCATCATTTTCTCATTAAATTCTCCTTACAATGCCATGTGCTAGGCATTCATATTCTCATTTTTCAAGAAGAAAAACTGAGGTGGGACAACATATCCAAGGTCTTACGGCTAGTGTGTGGCAGTGGGGGGGTCTGAACCTGCAGCTGCCTGGGATCCTTCTGCTGACAGCTGAAGAGCCGACTTCAGGTAAGCATGGAGGTCCCCCCAAGTCTGTGCCTTCTGTCCTGACAGAAATCCTCAGAGCTCGCGTGTGGGCCACTTTCAAATTAGCCAAACACAGGTGGTGCTAGAGTCCATGTTCTCCTAATGATTCTAAGAGAAACATCCTGAGTATGACTGATAAAGTGATACCATCCCTTTACATAGTGGGTTTCCTGTTGAGGGGACCCTCAGAGACAAATCTTTGTGGCCGCACAAAACCAGGGAAGAAACAAGTAGGTCCCAGCTCTGTGGTAAAGAGTCACGTTTTACCCAAAGTCAACGAGCAAGTAACAGAAGAAACGCCACCACACCAAGACGAGCTTTGCGGGCTGACTTGGCCACACCCCCTGGAAAAGCATACATTGAAAAACCAAACCATACAAAACAAAAACACCAAATTACCCAGTGTCCTCTGTGTCTGTAGACCACCGTGGAGACGCGGCTTGTCTTGTTCTCTCCTTGTTGAACGCAGAGGTAGTTATAAAGGCAGGGACTAGGAAAGAGAGAAGAGCGTCGGACACCTGCAGCCTAAAGTACTCACAGTGACCTTTCCCAACCGTGGTGTCGATCCTGTCTCGAGCCCCCCAACCCTGAGTGCAACGGGCCGCGGCACACCCCCAGGAATGGGATGGGGCCAAGTTACCGTGTCCCCAGAACCCAGTTTGAAGAAGATTTGTGTGCACGCCGATGGGCGCGGAGAACTAACTGCAGGCCTCTGACAGGTGGGCTTGTCTTTGGTAATAAGTTGACTCTGTGTGAAAGGGGAGAATGGGGGGCCTGGAATAAAAACCAAGAGGAAGTAGTGAAAGATGCAGGGCAGTCAGGAGGAGAAGGGGGGGAAGGGAATGGAGAAAGGGAGAGATGGCTTTTTTTTCTTTTTCATTTTTTTAAAGAATGTATTTATTTATTTGGCAGAGAGAGAGACAGCGAGAGAGGGATCATAAGCAGGGGGAGTGGGAGAGGGAGAAGCTGCCCTGCCTTTGAGCAGGGAACCTAATGCAGGGCTCGATCCCAGGACCCTGGGACCTTGATCCCAGCCACAGGCAGAAGCTTAATGACTGAGCCACCCAGATGCCTCGGGAGAGAAGGTTTTTAAAGATGAAAGGAAGAGAAATAGAAGGAAAAAGGGAAACACAGGAAGAATAAAGTACAAGAATAGGAGGGAGGAAGGACAGATGAAGATGACAAAAGAGAGGGAAATGGGGATGTAAGGAGAAAAAACAAAACCAAACACCAGAGAGAGAGGAAATGTAAAAAAGGAGAAAGCTGAAGTACCAAGGAAGGTGGTGCGAGTCCCCCCACCCCTCCCAGGTCCTCAACACCCCAGCCAGGAAGCTTCCCTGACTGCCATGTGGCCTCAGGGTGACTGCCTGGTGCCGGCCAGCACAGAGCCCCCCCACCCCGCCACGCCAACGCTCAGCCACAGGGAAGGAGTCCGGTTGGTCCTCTTCCCCGGTCCCCAGCCCCAGTCCCAACTCCAAAGCTCCGGACCAGACAGAAGAAAGGGAGCCAGGAATCCCCCATCTGTGCTCTCTTCTTTCCCTGACTTTGTTTGTGTGTCTCCTTCCTGTTTGCCGCTAAGTGTGGGGGTGTGGGGAGGCATCTGATGCTAGGTACGGTACTGCGCCTGGAGATGACCTCCCAGTGCGGTCTGCTGTCAGCTCAAGGAAGGCAGGGTTTTGCCCTGGTCATCACCGTCGCCCTCACACATTGGCACACGCAGTGAGCTCGTAGGCAACATATGGCGGTTCACTGAAGTCTCAGAATTGCCACCAAGCCACACGGGTCCTACCTCTCTGTGATCTTCTGTTCCCACACTGAGCCCTGTGGTTGAGACGGCTCAGCCATCCTTCCTGCCTTTCGTTCCAGAAACTGGACCATCCCAGGAAAGGTAGGGACCAGCGGATGTTGGCTTGTGCACTGCCCACGCCATCATCCACGTGAGCAAAGTGGCCAGAGGACCACCAAGCAGATGGGTCGAGCCTACGCGTTCATTTGACCCCGCTGCTTACTGGCTCCTTATGGCCACAAGATGGCAGCCCGAATTCTTTTTTAGATTTTCTCAGGGAGGCCTTTTGCTAGGACCCAGGGAATGGAAGACCTGAGTGGCTGAAAAACAGGTGGCCACCTGCTCCTGCGAGTTGCAGTAATCTTTCTTGTCCTACGTGGTTTGGTGCTTAGTCTCTTCGGTGTCAGAATTACTCACATCCAGCCTAAGAGTCGAGGCCGCGAGACTCTTCCTTGCTGCACTCACACGTTTAATCGTTTTCCAGAGAACATGCCATTCCTCCTAAACGGGACCGGTAGCTTTGGGACCTCCCAAACCCGTAGACAGAATCAGAAAGAATGAGGGAGCACATATATGTTAGGAACTCGTTGTTTTCTCTTAGCTCTGATTCTCTGGAACGCAAACGTCGAGAGGATTTTAGCTTTCCCACGTATAGGTCTCCATTCCTGTTCTTCTGACACATTTAGGAATTCATGCAGTACCTGAAGAATACAGTTGCCGCTCAGTCCACGTGGCGTCGGACCAGCCAAACTATGAAATTTTCAGGATGTGTTTCTTTAGCTCAAAACACGTATCTGATCTCCTTATTTGTACCGCACATATTATCACAGAAGTTCAAAGGCAATGCACTTAGTACTTAGCTTGGGGCAGGGAAGGGAAATGAGAGAGGGGAAAGGGCAGTATATGACTGTAATATCTGATATACAATCCTCGGAAAATGTTCTATAGTAATAATAAGCCCTATAGTAATAATAATACAATTATAATATACATATATATTGTGTATAATAATATAATTATATTATAATATATCATATAATATAATACTAATAATGAAAACTAACAATGATACCCTTCTAAGTTCCCAGGCATAATGCTGAGCACCTTTCACGGGTGAATGCATTTAATTCTTACAACAACCCTCTGGGATAGGAACTATTATTTCCCCATTCCACAGATGAGGAAATTGTGGCACAGAGAGGTTAAGGAATAGGCTCAAGGCTTCCATCTAAACACAGCGGTGTTAGGCGTTATCTCTAAAACCATGCGCCTCACTGCCTGGAGACTCTTGCAAAGTGAACCATGATGTTTCATTGTTTTACGCAGCATATTTCCTATAGATTGCTTAAATGCTGTTTTATTTTCATTTTCTGGTCCTACTGTGTCCCTAATATAACTTAACTTTAAAAGAATAAAAGGGAGGGGCGCCTGGGTGGCTCAGTGGGTTAAAGCCTCTGCCTTCGGCTCAGGTCATGATCTCAGGGTCCTGAGATGGAGCCCCACATCTGGCTCTCTGCTCGGCAGGGAGCCTGCTTCCGCCTCTCTCTCTGCTTGCCTCTCTGCTTACTTGTGATCTCTCTCTCTGTGTCAAATAAATAATAAAAATCTTTAAAAAAATTTTAAAAAATAATAAAAGGGACATCATGAGGCCTCCACCCAGGAGTGGGTGGGGGAGGGGGAGGGCTGGGATGGGGCCTGGGGTCCCCAGGGTAGGGCGGCTGCTCACGGTGGGCACAGAGGAATGCCTGATAGGACAGCGCCTTGTATGTTTCCAGCCTGCTTCTTTACAAAGTACCTTCTCATCGTCTGTGACTGGTCTCCACAAAGACTTTGTGAAGAAGTGCCCTGATGAGATGTTCTCGGAAAACTGAGGCTCAAAGACATTAAAGGAAGGGAAATTAAAAAAAAAAAAAAAAAAAGATTAAAGAAAGGGGAAATTCACAGTAAATGATGAAGCAAGGACCCCAACACAAAAGACTGCTTCTGGTTTTTCGATCTACTCTCCACGTTCAGCGTCAAGCCTCTGCAGGTAGGACCGATCCTAAAAGCCAGCTAGTAACCCTGGGCCTTGTGTCTTCTGTGTCCTGCCCCCTTTTGCTCTGGCTTGGCTCGTTGGCACATTTCTACTGAGAGGAGACACTTCCTCCTTGAACTAGTCTTCAGAAACTACACCAGCAGCCAGATTGCCTGGGGGTCTCTAAGCCAGCATGACTTTTTAATATCTACCCCAAATTTAATTTCCATTACTTAAGAGTGGTAAGTAATTTAGAATTATTTTTGCCTTCAGCCCCACTGCTGCTTATGTGTGGAAGAACATAGTTGGGTGCCCGGGGACAAAGGCTCACAATAAAAGCCAGTTCCCCCGCCTTCCCTCTTCCTGGCAACAATATCCAGATGTAATAGATTCTTTTTTAAGAGGCCATTTGCCAACTTTCCTGGCATCCTATCAGCCTGGCATTGTTTGGTTTTACAACAAGTCCACTTCTAAAAGCGTGGCACCGTGCATACTTACTTTGAACATGAAAGTAAATTGAGTTTGCTTAGGGAATTTCATAAAAAGTTCTCTGGCACAATGGGGTGTCACCAAGGCAGGCTCAGAACCACTGTTCTGTAGATACAGTGTAAAAGGGAACAGAATGAAAATGTGACAAATAACAGCAGCCCAGAAGCATACAGCTTATGATACACATAGATCTCCTTTTAGGAGGAGTCAGGATGTACAACTAATACAATAACAGGGCTTTGGGGGCTTGTTTTTGCAGTAAGCATAGAGTTAAGATCTGCATTAAAGGAAATGCAAAAAATTCAATAGCTACTTTATCGTTAATAAGAGAGTGTCAGTGATCCTGTTTCATTCACGGGTCTCACAGAGCCTTTCTATTTCTACTTAGTTACCGGAACCTGGATCTGCAATTTTAGCTCTAATGATAACAAGAGCAACAAAGCAAGATCAAGACGGAAAATCCCACAGGATTTAAAGGCTGAGATCCAGGGTTGGATTCTGGAAGTCCTTTACAAATGCTGTCACCTGGGGTGCCTGGGTGGCTCAGTTGGTTAAGCGGCTGCCTTCAGCTCAGGTCATGATCCCACGGTCCTGGGATCGAGCCCCAAGTCAGGCTCTCTGCTCAGCGGTGAGCTTGTTTCTCCCTCTCCTTGCCTCTCTGCCTACTTGTGTTCTGTCTGTCAAATAAATAAATAAAATCTTAAAAACAAAAACAAAAACAAATGCTGTCACCTTCCTGAGCTCCAATGTCCTCTTGGTTTTAAGGATAATGAGGCAGTCCCCTTTTCCAGGTAAGCAGGATACTGGCCCCTCAAAGATTTCCACATCCTAATCCCCAGGACCTGTGAATATGTTATTTCATAAGGAAGAATTAAAGTTGCAGATGGAATGAAGGTTGCTGCTCGGTTGGCCTTAAAATGGGGAGACGATCCTGGCTTTTCTCGGTGGGCTGAGTATAATCACGTCCTTCAAAGAGGAAGAGGAAGGTGTTACTACAGAAGAAGGCAGAGATGCAATGTAGCTGGATGTGAAAAGGGAGGAGGGGCCGTGAGGAGAGAAACTGTGACCCTCTCTGGATGATGGAAAGGGCAGGGAACTGGATTCTCCCCTCCCCGAGCCTCCCCAAAAGCAATGCAGCCCTGCCAACACCCTGATTTTAGCCCAGGGATACCTGGGTTGCACTTGTATCCCACGGAACCCCAAGATAATAAATTTGAGTTGTCTTCAGCTACAACGTTTGGGGTCATTTGCGACAGTAGCCATAGGAAGCGAATACGCTGTCCTATAGGATGGTTATGAGCACTGAGTCAATAATGTTGGTCAAAGCTCTCCACTCCACAGCTGCGAGGGACTGCTCAGCCATGCACCCAAGTCTCCTGCTCGGGAAATAGAAGTCTAGTGGAGCCGGGAGGTGGTCACCAGTGACCATGCAGCCGGACTGAGAGCCCCCAGTGGAAGAGGGGGCCCCTTCTCCATGCTTCCACACCAATCCGCTCGCTCCTCACCCTGAGCTGGAATTAGCTGACAGGCTTGGTACTCGAGTTTGTATCTCCAGAACCCAGCAAAGCGCTGGCTATCGAAGATGCTCAGTGAACCTTAAATGAATGACCCATGTGTGGTAACACGAGTGAGACAGGGCTCAGGGCAATCCACCATGTCCCTACTCTCATTTCCCTTTTGTTGTCCATCATTTTCCTAGGTGTCTTCCACAGAACACTAGTGACTCAGTGTGATCCCCTGGGAAACGGGGTCATTTAATCAAGTAAGGTGGGAAAGCATCCCATATCCTATCTCTCTCTTATAGAATGAAAACGCTTATCAGCATATTAAAGCCTCTGAGAAGGTCTTCCTTAGAGAAGATAGTCTGATTTACCCCATGTTTTCCTGACTAAAGCCCTGTTTTGCATTTGGGAGCTTCTGCCCTCAGGAAAGTGGCATGTGAGGGATCCAGCTATGAGTCGAGGCTGAGAAGGATGGGGCAGCCACACCCAGGCTAGGCTAGAGCAGTTCTGGAGCTTTGGTGAGCGGCAGAGTCCCCCGGACGCCCGGATACAAGCACAGTGTTAAACCCAGCACCAGCGAATCCGATCTTGTGGGTCTCGGTGGGGCCCGAGGAACTTGTTTTCTAACAATTTCCCAGCTGAGGACAACGCTGCTGGCCGGGGACCACCGTTTAGGAACCACCAGACTGGAATATTCGAGGGGTCCTATCTTCTCTGACCAGCTTGTGACAGCAGTCATCATTTCCACGGCATTATCACAGCAGAGTGCATCTCAGGAACCTAAATCAGGGCTGCAAATGCTGGTGCCCAGTCCCCAAGGAGAGATTTCTCCTCTCTTCCCAAACTGGATTTTACCCAACCTTATTAGGAGAGGCGGAGGCTGAGTACAGATCTCTCCTGCTGGTGTTATTGCTAAGTCACTAACACCTTGTGGGGAGTCACCTATGAAGACTGCTGCCTTATGTGGAGTTTGGTGGGAGGGGTGGGTGAGAGGGGTCATTTAGGAACGGGAGGACAGGTGGAGGAGGACAGGCCCAGGGGTTTGCCCAGAGGAGAGAGGAGGACAGCTCCAGGCAGAGACCAGAACCCTAGCTGGGGTGGGGGAGGGTGTGGGGGGGGGGAGGGGGGGGGGTAGGGGGGATGTAGGGGTGGGCCTAGTGCTCTCTGGTGTCCTTGGCCCACGTTCCACAGCATTCTCTCATTGACCTTCCTGTCCCTTTTCCTGCGACCTGCATTAGGCTATTATAAAGAGATACCTGGACTGCAAAGCGGGTCTGTGACAGCCTGGAGTAGCACTGAGGAGTCAAATGTACTTAAGAAGGACCTTCCAGCAGCCAGACCCCATAGGTGAGCAAAGGAGCTGCTTCCTGATGGATCAACTACAGGTTTTAAGGGTCATCCAAAAAATCAGGAATGGCCTCCAGCGACTTCCTCCCCAATAGCCTTTTTGTTGTGCTCTGTTGAGGACATGAGTTGACCATGGTTTTGTTCCACAACTGTTTCTGTGAGCACCGAATTATTTCCCTGGGAGCCCACAAGACCCCTCCCTGATCCCTCAGCCCTTTCGTTAGCCATGCCCCTAAGACAGCCACAGTTTCAAATCCCAGATCAGACCACACGAGAAAATGCTACAGTGGCTCTCCAGGGTTTGTAAGATAAAGACCAAAATCCTAAACAGAGAGTGGGAGCTGCTTCCCCTCTCAATGCCAGCCCCACTCTCTGCACTCCCCAGATGCTAGCTGCCCTTCAACCTCTCAAAGGGGCCTTTGCTTCCCCACCATTAAAGAGATGAGTCAAAGATAGTCTCTAGGTCATTGACTTCCCCCACAGCAGGCTGACAACTGTTAGCTCCAAAGCCCACTGGCAGCAAACTCAAATTTTTATGCATCCAAATTGTTTTCTTTTCTTAAAGATTCATTTGTTTATTTTGAGAGAGAGAGAGTGTGTGTGTGCTTGAGTGAGCATGGGGGGAGGGGCAGAAGGAGAGAGATTCCTAAGCAGACCACCCGCCTTCCCCCTCATGAGCACAGAGCCCCATGGGGGACTTGATCCCACAACCCTGAGATCAGGACCTGAGTGGAAACCAAGAGTCAGCCCCTCCAGCAACTGAGCCACCAAGACACCTCCCAAATTGTCTTAAAAATTGCCAAACAAGCATATTTTTAGCCATTTGGGCCCTGCCTGCTTTACTTACCCTGTGAAACTATACCTGACACCTGCTGGCTATTAATGAGCTAAAAAGTCTGGGAGTTGTAAGACCCCAAGCTGCTACCACTCTTGGCCTTGGAAACTCTGACCCAGAGACTCCCAACTGTGCTGCCTAGTTGCCATCCCCTAGACACATGGCTCCTGGAAGATTCCTCTCCTCTGTCTCTGGATGGTGAGGCCATAGCCTCTGGACTTCTCCTTCTCAACTCCATCCAAGCACCACCCAAAAAGGCTTATTGGGCATTACGGCCTCTTGTGGTCCTGTTTTTTCCACATCAACCCCAAATTCCTCGAACCTCTCTATATGACTACCTAGTTCACCATGCAAGTCTCTGGAAAGTTCTACACTTCTCAGCCTTACCTGTCCCTCCTTAGAGAAGTCCCTTCCCTTCTCCACCCGTGTGGCTCTCCTCCTCCCCCAAGACCGGGGGATATCAACTTATTACACACACTCATAGCTCCAAACAACTCACTTGTTCAGGCCCAGTTGCACCAAATTGCAGTGGTAATTTTCTGGGACCCATTTCCTAAGATCATCGATTATCAACCTCCCCATTCTCCCCCATCCACCCCCCATCTGCATGACAGCAGGCTCCCATCAGCTTATGTCACCAAGGCAACTCTGGCACCCAGCTCAGTGCCTAGGAACCAGTAGATGCTCAATAAATATTTGTGCATAGAACAAAAAAGGGGGGGGGGGCAAAATGGCTTGACAGGTGTCATGCTAGCATAAAAATTTCCAGTTTCCTAGGAAAAACATATGGCCTTTATTATCCAGAGAAGTCAATGTTTTTGCTCTATCAGGTTCAACGTAGATCAACACCTTGGTGTTGGCCTTGATGCTTATTTCTTTGTGAGCTTTATACAGCTCCTGACTCACCCATCTGTGGAATTCTGGCCCCTCCACCAGCCACTCCACAACCAGAATGATCTTTTCAAATCACAGATCTGATCACATCAGCCCCACTGCAGTCAGGTAAGAGGAGGAGCAGGTGTTTTATGGAAATCATGTATCACTGCTTGGGAATTAATCATTTTTCTACTACCTTCCCACGTGTGTGATGAGCCTTCCTGACTACACAGGCATTAAAGAAGCAAGATGAATAGAAGCAAGATGAAATGTCCTTATGGACATTTACTATCCGGTGTGAAATACTATCATCGTACCTACAGTCCTTTGCCGCCAGCTTGAGTTGGCTAAACACCCCGAAGCACGCGCCCTTTCCACCAAGCTCAAGCACAGAAGGGGGGGCCACCCCGGGGTTAAGAACGCCCCGACCCGGAGGGCTGGAGCAGGGAGGCCCTGATGCCGCGGGCACTCCTTTATCAAGCATTTCCTGAGCTTCCTGTCCGCTCTGGGCTGACGGGCCCATCCCACTCCCCCGCCGCGCGCACGGAACTTTCCCGGCTCGCTACAGGGCCTTTCAGGGGGAGGAAGAGATGGAAAACCAACACAGACAACAAAGGCGGCCGCGGTGAAACCCTCCGTACCGAAGGAATGCCCGCAGTCCAGGCCCTGGGGCGTCGAGTAGTCCAGGCAGCCGGCTCTCTCCTCCAGGGGCGGGCAGGGCGCGCCGCCGTTCCGGGGCTCCTGCTGCACCGGGCGCCTCCGCACGCGGGCCGCGGGCTTGCACTGGTCGGCGCAGCCGCTCCAGGGGCTCCACTCCCCCACGATGCACGGGCGAGCTGAAAAACAGCACGGCGGGTTGGGGCGCTCACCTGGGTAAACCCCGACGCCTGCCAGGCCGCTCCCGCCAACATCAACAGTCGGGGTTAGCCCATGCACGCTGCGCTTTGACTGCGCCCTGCATGAGAGCCGGGGCACAGTCTCAGCGGGGCTCGGTGGGCAGGGACCCCCCACCCCCACCCCACCCCGCTCAGCCCGGATGGGGTAGCTGATAACCCGTCCCTCCGAGCCAGACAGGCTGCTCTTCTGGGGTCATGAAGGTGGGTGTCAGCCAAGGGCACAGCCCAGTTAAGAGAGTGACGCCTTTGGGTACTTCCTCATACTCTGTGGGCTTAGATAAGATCTTTGCTCTTTCATTTCCTTGATTTTAAGTTTATCCTGCCCTGCTCGGAACATTTTTATAATAGGTATTCATTGTGGAAAAACGTCAAGGGGAAAAAAAAATGTAAAAGAAAATGCCCGTCACTTTTTATCCTCAAAGTTGTCCCTCCATCAGACCTGGTTAGGGCCACCCTGAGGGACCTCTAGACTTGGGACTTCCTTCCGTGCTCCATTCTCATCCTCCACGGCTCTTAGACCCCCTAGACCAGGAGAGCTGAAGTTCTCAGGAAGGCAACCAGAGCCCACAGAGGGAAAGAGCACAAACGGTCAGGCATGAAGGGGCGGAGTCCGGGGCAAGAATTTGGCAATTCTCTGGCCATGACTGGAAAATCTCTGTGGTTGCATTTTTAACTTTCCCATTCAAAGTCCTAACAAACCTTTTAAAAGGACTATAATGAGTTTGTCAGTGGAATTATTTCAGGACTTGAGATTGTTTATAAGAACAAGAGTAAGGAAACAAAAGATGTGCCTCTGAAATAGAGGCCCAGATAATTCCCTTCCCACAAAATAAGATCCACTTTCTCTACCATCCTCATACTTTTCAGCTTACGGAGTCTTCACCAAGAAAGCACTCTAACCTCTCCGAAATCTCGACTTGGACTTCTGACAGCTTGTACTTGAAAACTCATTTGACCTCTCAGCACACTCTCTCTGGGGTTCATGGATTTTGGAAGACCCATCCTCTGGCAGCGCGCAGCTCACCCTGATACGAAAAGGGTCCCACACAACCTAAACATCTGTCAGTAATTCAAAAACCTCAGACTGTCTTAAAACATGCTTTTATTAATCATCTAAAAACTCACAGGCATCCCACGTCAGGCAGGGAAGGAAGCAAGAGACTTGGATCCTGAGACTTGTCCCCTGTACCTGCCTGTGCCGCGCGCACATCCATTGGAAAATCAGTCACAGGCCACTTCCTGCTCTTGTCATTTCTTGTGGATCCCTCCCATTTTCATGATCTCAGTTGGGCCCTAGAGCCAGAGGCACTGAAGGAGACTGCCTGCTGGGCTAGGAGCGGGTTGAGAAGTATGCATTCTATCCTTAAGTCTTCAACAACTTTCTGTTACCTGAATCTCTTCATCCCTGAGCCTAGTTAGTCTGGCCCTGATGTGTTGACCTTGAACAACACTTACTAATACGCTTAAAAAAAAACAAAATGGGACACTTATTTCATAGATCAACATTAGACACCACTCTGAAATATAGTTTTGCCATGGCATTAACTCAGAATGTAGTAATATGGCCTCGGTTTGAGTACACGCTATCCATATAATAAAAGATCATACTGGGGGCAGCTTTCTGACAGAATTTAGTTTCCCAGTATTTCTTCAACATTTGTTTCTCATGTGTAATGTTTATTTATTTTATTTGGTTTGCCCCCCAATTAACATCCTCAAATCACAGAATCACTGAATCAGTTGTTTTTCCTATCAGTTAACGTTTGACTTTGGAAAAAGCTATGTTTCATATTTTCTTCCTTTTTTTAAGATTTTATTTATTTATTTGTCAGAGAGTGAGAGAGAGTGCACAAGCAGGCAGAGGTGCAGGCAGAGGCAGAGAGAGAAGCAGGCTCCCTGCTGAGCATGGAGCCCGATGTGGGACTCGATTCCTGGACCCTATGATCATGACCTGAGCCAAAGGCAGCTGCTTAACCGACTGAGCCACCCAGGCGTCCCTGTTTTATATTTTCAGTCCATGACTTTAACAGCCTCATAAAGAAAATCAATAAAGTTCTGGGTCCTGAGCGTCATCTCGATGGCTTCATTATAAAACAAAATGAAAAAAAGTTCACATAGAATTATACAAATATAAGGGGATTCCACAAAATATTTTGAGTCAGAAGGCAAATCTGAGGTGCTTATTCCTATTCCGCACAAAAGATTAAATTCATGATTAACTTGCGAACTTCTAATTGTTTGCAGTGCAATTCATCACAGATCACAAGAGATCTTTGGCCGCAGAGGCCAGGGGAAGTACAGGAACTTCTGACAAATTTATCAGCTTAAGTCATATATTACAGCTGCATGACACACATTTCCTTTGAATTATTCCATTAGTATTCACATCTATAGCCAGCGTGTCAAAATATTCTTTCTTAAAATCTGACTTTCTCAATCTTCACATTTCCCTAGTTATCACTGGAGGCCAGTAGACCTAGTGAGCGACACGGTCATTCCTGACTCCAAGCTTGTCACAGTTTCCCAACGTCCTAATGGTAGGATTTAATGACATCATCCCACCCCTTTTAGAAAAAAAAAGAAGCTTAGGTTTAATGGATGCCAGGATGCTCCGTGAACAGCGGTTTTCTTTTTTCCTGTTTAAAGTCAATGTAATATTCAGGTGGAGTTTCCCAGAAGCAGACTCTGGGACGTGGATTTCTTTCTTTCTTTTTTTTTTTTTTTGAAAGATTTTTATTTATTTAATTGACATAGAGAGACACAGCAAGAGAGGGAACACAAGCAGGGGGAGTGGGAGAGGGAGAAGCAGGCTTCCCTCGGAGCAGGGAGCCCAATGTGGTACTCCATCCCAAGACCCTGGGAACATGACCTGAGCCAAAGGCAGAGGCTTTATGACAGAGCCACCCAGACACCCCTGAGATATGGATTTCAATGCAAGTAATTTATTTGGGAGGTGGTCCCAACAAGTGTAATAAGAGCAGAGACAGAGATGTAGACACAGAAGAGAACATAAACATAGATCCCTAAGTTCCTGCTTTAGGCCCACTGGGCACGTCTGGCTCTCCACTCACTAGGACGTGAGATAATGGATAGATGCAGAGGACAAGGAAATATCAAGTCCTTTCTGAAGTTCTGGCTAGTCCCCCTTCCTCAACAACTTTCTGGTTATCAGATGGGGTTTGTGGGGTTACCACACCCAAAAGGAGAATGGCCAACAAGGGGAAATAAGTCTTATATTTCAGTAGGGAATCTGCCCAAAGCAAGAATAGAGCCCATTTTCACATGTCCTCACAGGAATAGCCAGTCGTATCCAAGTACAATTACCTTAAAAGATTTAAAACTAAGCTTTAAAAATATAATAATAATCATAATAATAAATGGCGTTTAAACTCTCTCAGTGCATTGCTGTTGAATTTGAAATAAAATCAAACTCAATAAATCAATAAATATTTGTCGAATGAATGAATGAATGAGATGTCATTGGACAAATTCCTCCTCCTTCCAAAACAAATTTTCTACATTGAAACAGATTTTGGTTTGCTCATATCATTAGTTAGAAGCCAAAGCACTAAGGCTCCAGAGTGGGAAAGGGAAGCCCGCTGAAGGACAGGAGCAAAATCAGAAAATCCCAGAGCCAAAAGTATGGGAATTCTTAATCTGGGCGAGAGCTGTCTGGGCTCTCCCGGCAACGGTGGCCCCAAGGAGTGTCCTGGGAAGGGCCATGGCTTTCAGTGCCTTCAGGTTACATAGATCCCAGCTTCTCCTGGCAGCCACAAATCCCTCAGATGCTTTTAAGTCCATTTATAGCTCCTGGCAGTACCGCATCTCGAAAATAACAAGCTCCTTTCATTTTATTATCAGTGGTATGGAGCAGTATTTCCTCTTATTTGATCTAAATTTTCCTCACTCAAGAATTTCAGAATACGGTGGGGGGGAAAAAAAAAAAAAAAAAAAAAAAAAAAAAAAAAAAAAAAAAACAAACAAACAAACTATGTTTATCTTAGCCGTGCAGCTCAGGGACTTAATGTCTCAGGAGGCCCCCTTCCTTCTCTGGCAGGGACCTTCAAGACTGACGACTCCAGCAAAGGGACCCATCTTTCTAGACCCCTCCTCCCCCGCCTCAGAATTACCAGCGGGCCCTGTCCAGGTCCATTTGCAGCCTCTGTGAGCAGGGGCAACCAGAGCTAGACACACTACTCTCAGTCTTAGGTGCCAAAAGGTAACTAAAAAACCCATCTTCTACTGTTTTGCTTGATGATCACACACACACACACACACAGTAACAAACTGAGCTGACAGTCAGTGCTTCCTTTCATACATAGAGTTTGGGCTCTTTCTTCTTAACATAAAACCTTGCTCTCATGTTCATGTGCCGTCTCCTTGGCTAATCACAGATCTGGCCCTGCCTGCTTGGCTCTTTGCCACCTAAAAGTTTAAGGCCACCCACAAGCAAGTGCTTTCCCTCTCATGGTTTTTGTTTTTAAGATTTTATTTATTTATTTGACAGAGAGAGACACAGTAAGATAGAGAGAGAAAGAGCGCAAGCGATCGCACAAGCAGGGGGAGTGGGAGTGGGAGAGGGAGAAGCAGGCTTCCAGCTGAGCAGGGAGCCTGACGTGGGACTTGATCCCAGGACTCTGGGATCATGTCCCAAGCCCAAGGCAGACACTTAACAACTAAGCCACCAAGGCACCCTTCTCCCTCACGTTAAGTTCAAATAGCCCTAAGTCATTGCTATGAAAGTATTCCTACATTTTACCCACAGTCTTAGTATTTACACGTAGATTTGATTCTTGAGATTCTGTGGAAGAAAAATAATTCACACACACACACACACACACACACACACCCCTCATGGCAACATGATTTTAAATGTTATGGGCCTTTTTCTCTTTCCTCATGTATCCCCTTTTCTGAGAAATCTTGTCAAATCTTCTCTGAAGGTCAAGAGGGACCACACTGCCCAAGTGCCTATTTGCCGCCCCCTCCAAAAGCGCCAATAAAATGACCAAGTATTTTTTCCTCGTGCAGAATACAGGCCCCTGTGGTTGTTCCCCCCCCCCCCTTTTGAGATATTAACCAGATAAGTTCATGAAATCTGAGAGAGAAATAAAAAGGTCTCCTTCATTAGAAAAAAACAGAAATTTATATACCAGGCAACCCCAGAGGAAAAAGGGCACATGTATCAAAAAGATAATTGGGCTTTTACTCAGTAGTCAGTGTCCAGGTGAGCTGTTCTCTTCTTTCTTGCATTTCTGTATTTTCCAAGTTTTCTGCAACAAACATATTTTGCAGACAAGGGCGGCAAGGGTCATATTCGAAGGCACAGATGGTTAGAACCCAGCTGGCGGAGCTCTCTGCAGCCACAGATAACATCCCCTCAGTGGAAAGACTGCTCGGGTTGTTGAAACAAACATAATTCAGTGACACCACCATGGCTGTTGGGGATCGTAAGGAGGGGCAGGACACACTTTTTTGCCTTTGAGGAGTATCAGCCAAAAGAGAGAGAAGGCTCACTCACTCTACCAGAATTGATCAGGGATGTGCCCTTCCAAGTACACAGCTTCTCATAAAGCCTCATTCCTCTGAGGGTCAAAACATAATGTTTCAGTGTGTGGGCTCTGGAATTAGAGTTCCTGGGTTCAACTCTCACTTCATCACAGGTTGGCTAACCATGACTTGGGACAGATTCCCCAACCTCCCAGTGCTCTGATGACCATGGCAGTGAGTTGGGAGACCTAAGTAAGACTAGAGTTGTGAGGTGCCTGGCACGGAATGAGTGTGGCAGAAGGGTTAACAACTTTACCCTCCTCCGCTGAATGCCCAGGGCTGCAGCCCAAGCCTGCAAAGTCAAGTCATGCTGAATGCTGGCGCCAGGCCCTGCTCATTTCTCCTCCAGAGACAAAGGCAGGGGAAGCCGCATGCTGCTCCCGACCTCTGTGGTTCCAGTAAAGCCTCAACTTTTCTAAATCAACGTACATGGTGGAGTTTCGGAGCCTGAATTTTCCAGTACATTCGTCCTTTCTCCTGCCAGGTATGCGGTCAGCAGATTTGGGCAAGTTCGTTTCCTAGATTCCCTGGGAAATCCAGAAGAAAAGACTGGGCTACTCACACAGGCTACTCAACGTGTGCCCTGCTCCCCTTGGGCTCATTATTACTCTTTCCTGAATTTGTTCATCAACAAATCTAGTGCCGCCTGCTGTTTCTATGATCTTAGAATGCAGACTTTAGGAACCCAGGTGATGAACTAGAGACTGGGGCATCTTAAGCCTGATGAGGAAGCCTTCTAAGAAGTTCTTTCAGAACAGGTGACTTGGATCTGTCTCCTCCTGTACCACTCCCCATCTCTGGTCAGGCACAGTCAATGGAGAATTTCCTATTCCTTTTTTTGGGGGGGCGGGCGGGGGTTGGAAATAGAGGTATATAATTGGTGTTGAAACTGATACCAACATCATAATGAGATTTTTCTGAGACTTGTTTCAGAACAGATACTTTGGGCAATTCAGTAATTCCACAAGTCCAAGAACTTATTTTTATTTTTACAAAGTAAAAGATAAAAAGTCTTCTTCAGAAAAAGAAATTCCAGTATTTCATTTCTTAGCTACACACACACACAAAGTCTTCACAAAGAAGAAAAAATCAGAAGGAAGAGAAATAAGGCATTCTCAGTTCTCCTGACACAGCTCCATTTTTGGTTCCCATATAATGTCATTTCAGTCCAAAAGGTTTCAGATGGCATTGACAGGTAACATAGCATTGGGTAAGGGGAAGAGCTCCTAAGGAACCGAATGGTTCTATGTCTTTGGAGTGGCTGGTGGTCCCTGAGGTGCCGAATGTTGACATCTTTAGGCATCAGTAACAGCCATGCACAACAGATGTGGCAGATGGCAGCCCAAAACCGGTCCGCTGTGGGCCCAGACGTCACTGTGCTGCCCATTCACGTTAACTGACTGATGGGCGGGCCCTGGGACGGCCCCGCTCCCGCGGCTGTATGAGGCTCCTGCGAGGCCAGGACGCCTCTCCAGGGCTAAGGAGATGGAGCATCTTGGCTCTGCCGTGCCCCTTCTCACCCTCAGCCCTGCAGAGCGAGTGGGTTCAGCCTTCCAAGTGGCCAGCTTCCAGCTGTCTCTATTTTATCCTCCTCTCCCCAGAAACTCCGGGCGCAGAGGAGCATTTTGGTCCTGTGTCTGCTTCTGCTCAGGCCAGCGAGGGCCTTCGCTAACTCCCTGGGGAAGGGCAATGAAGGCTGAATATGCTCTTTTTAAAATTCTTTGGGGGCTCCTTTCTTTTCCTGGTTTTGGTTTCCATGCCCACTGCTCGCAGCTCTTCCTTCCTCAGGCGCCAAGATGCTGTGATTTCTTGGGGAGCCCCTCTCAGGATGCGAAGGTCATCGCTTCTCTGCTTCTCCTTACCCAACCCATCCCCGCTCCAAATGATAGGCTTTTCATTGGAATAGTTCTACCTCCTGTACTGAAAAGACGGGATTTCTTTGTGACCAAATAAAGGGGTGGATTCTGCCACCCCTCACAGTCTTGCAAGGCGTCCCTGGAAAGCCAGTTCTTCTCACGACACTAGGCTGTCCTACTGAGCCTCTTCTATACCTGAATCTCTCTGTATCCAGCTGGGTTTGCCGCCTGTCCCGCCTCGGGGCCGAGTCCAGTTCCTTGCACCAAAGGCAGACACCCACAGGTCTGTGGAGAAACCACATGGTGCTTTCCCGCGAGAATTCTCTTCTCCTTCTGGAGACTTCCTGCTCATTCTCCAAAACCAGGCTTGCAGATTACTTCCTCCAGGAAGTCTTCCTTGAATCCCTTGGGTCTTCCGAGTTTTCGTTTCCTTGCTCTGGGAGCCCTCATTTGGGCACTAAGCATATTGTAGGTGGTTCGCTGGTGTACTCCCCTGCTTGACTGTGAACCTGTAGGGAGCAGATCCTGTGTCTTCCTCCTCTGTGTAAGCCCTGTGCTTCCCACAGGCCCGGGCACATTATCTGGTGTACAGGAATACAGGAGTCTACCTCTGATGGGCCTAGAGACTGGGCCTGAGGGCCGTTTGTTTCCTAAATAAGTGACTCTTCACCTTACTTGAGTAGTAAAATACCCTGGCCTTGAAGCAGGAAAGGGAGACAGGCTTATCAAAAAGAGGATGGATATTTGTAGGTTAATCATTAGCTTTCAAACAGGATAAAAAAAATTCTTCATGTTTTTCAATTGTGTCCTTTCGGGAGCAGGTCTGGGTGCTACCTTGCCTGGGGAGGTAGCCTCTTCTGGCTTCACAGAGGCAGAAGGCCTGCTCCTTTCCACAGGAATCTGATTCACCAACTAATGACACAGATCTGCAGGTTATTTTCCCAAGAAGATGTGGAGGATAACACAACCCGGGGATCCTTGAGGCCAAACCCTGACATATGTGAGGCATTTGGGGTGAAGAGATGAGCAAGGTTACTCTTATTTCCGGAGCTGGCTTCTCTCAGGTAAACCTTGTTCTTTAGGACTTTTCATTTAGTTAAATCAACATCTATTGAGCCCTTGCCAGGGGCTGTGGCACTGTGGGAAATTGAGAGATGATAATGACTGACGTGGGGCTCCTGGGTGGCACCCAGACTTTAAGTGACTGCCTTCAGCTTGGGTCATGATCCCAGGGTCCTGGGATCAAGCCCCACATCAGGCCCCCAGCTCAGCAGGAAGCCTGCTTCTCCCTTTCCCACTCCCCCTGCTTGTGTTCCCTCTTTCACTCTCTCTCAGTGTCAAATAAATAAAATCTTTTAGAAAGAAAGAAAGAAAGAAAGAAAGAAAGAAAGAAAGAAAGAAAGAAAGAAAGAAAATGACTGACCCTACAGGAAAGCCAACAGGATTAAAACATAATGGGAATCCCCAGATAAAAACCTTTATCATGCTATAGAGATAAAACTGAGTGTAAAGAGCTTATCAAACACCTCCCAGGAGCAAGGGGGCTGTGCCACATGCTGGAGTCTAGAAATGAGGGCCACTGTGATCCTCCAAAAACTTGTTCTGCAGAAGTAAGTACCCTACGAGGGCAAGGCCTGGGCACCAAGTGGGTTAATTACACATCCCTTCTCTTTTCACCCCTCATAAGGCCCGGAAGATCCCTGAGGGTTCACAGAAGGAACGTGGTGGAGCCTGGGCCAGGGGCATGCCCCACAAGCGGACATGCCATGTTTCCAGGTAGGAGATTCCTGAACCGCACACACTTCGAGGAGAACGGATGACTCCGGCCCTTTCCATCCAGGCTTTCGTGGGGAGAGGTGCTTTGGGGTGCTATATCAAGACAGAGAGGACTGAGGGAATCCCTGGATGGAGGGGGCTGGCTCCAGGATGCGGGGAGCTGAATGCACCTGGATGAAGGAGGCTGGCGGACCCTAGAATGGAGTGAGGTGTACCTGGCTGGAGGGGTGAGAGGTAGGCCAGGATAGACGTCTGGACACGCCGAGATGCAAGGGGCTGGGGGATCCTAGCGCCTGAGCTGCGGTCCCTGGTGTGAGATCCTGTGTCCCTTGGCTGCTGGCAAAGGGCCGGCGCCCCACCCTCGGCCCCGCCACCCACCTGGGCATGCCCTGGCGTAGTCGAAGCAGCAGTCCCCCGTGAGGCGGCAGGCTTGGTCGCAGAAGCACGTCCCGTAAACCCTGTCCAACCTCCAGCCGCGCACGAAGCAGGCGGCGTCCCGGCCCGGGCAGCAGCGCCCCGCCTCGGCGCAACCGGCCAGGGTCCCCGGCCACAGCCGCGCCAGCGCGCACAGCGCCAGCCACAGGGTCCTCATGGCCAGCGCTCCGGCGGCGCCTGCCACGGCGCAGACCTTCGGGAGAGTGGCGAGCTCCTGGGAAAGCTGCGGGCCCGAGCAGCCCGAGCGGCCGGCAATGCTCAGCCCGACCCGGCCCTGCTCAGCGCCCGGCCCGGCCCTGCCCCGCGCCCGGCCCCCGCCCTCCGCGCCGCCCCTCCCCAGCCCTGGCGGCGGGCCCGTCGGGGCGCGGGCGGGTGCTGCTGCTGCCGGCTCCTAGGTGGGCAGGGCGCCTCTCTCCGGGGCGCCCGGATCAGCGCTCGGGGTGCCAGCCCCTTGCCCGCTGCCAGCCGGCTCGCCGCCCTGCGCCCCTCGCCCGCGGGGACCGCCCTAGGAGAGAGCCGAGCAGCAGGTGCTCCGGGATCCCCGCGACCCAGGAGCGTCGGATCCGCCAGCGGCTCAGCCAGTAGGGCCACATTTCCTGCCTCCAGCCTCTGTTTCCTAACGCCGGGGCTCAGGATCATGAGTGGGCATTTTACTCTGAATCCTGGAGACGAAAAACTGTCGCTTGATGCGCAACAAACCGGTCTCCGCCGCACAGTGTGAGCGGGTCACCCCCGTCTTCGCCGGGGACAACTCACGCTGTATTTTCTTGCGGGACCCCAGTCCCCGCGGCTCACAGAGGCTCCTTAGAAGCAAGGAAATAAGACCAAAGCAGCATCCTTTCTTTGCCGTATTTTATGATGAGATTTTTTTTCCTGGCCCAAGGAAATGCCACTTTGCTTCCCTGAAGGGGCAGTTGATGGATGTTAAGGAAAGGATAACAAAATAAACTGTGTTCTGCTTTCTGTTACAGCAGATTTCCCCAAAGAAACCCTGCTTAATGATACTGTAGCAATAATTCCCGCTTTGAAAAAGCGCGCATCTAACTCCTCATACATTTCGCTCCCCTTTTCTCTCCAGATTTATTACACTTTCTGCACCTCACTCTTTCTGTTAACCAAAAATTATCCTGGAAGTTTCATTTGATTTTATGTTCTTAAATCATTTGAACTATTATGGTTTGGGTGAGAAGCCAGGAACATGACGTTTCCTGTATCTGTGAATCTAAGATTTCTAATGAATTTCAGAGATGAACTTTTTCCCTTTCTCATGCAAAGACTTCTTATAAAGGATTTTCCTTTACTCGTTAGAGAGACAAGTAACAAAAACTTTAAAAAATTTCTTCACTATAGAAGTAGTAAGACAATAAAAAACAAGAAGTTGTGAAGTGAAAAAGATTTCACACATCATAAGAACAGTATCTTATCAACTTTAAGGAAAGCACACTCTAAAGTCAAAAGAAATTCATTCTTGGTGATTATTCATACAAATAAATCTCAGGGTTGGAATTTCATTTTTGCTTTACTCGTTCTTAAGTCTCTCTTAGTTTAGCAATTTAAATAAATAATACATAGTTTTAAAATGTTTTGTATTTTAAGTTCTTGGTAGTTGGTACTAAATAATTCTGTCAGCAAATTACACCCTCTGTTTTTACCTGTGTTGTAGGTTTTATTAGCAGCTTTGTACTACTCGTTCATGTAAGTTATCCCCTGCTTCTTCCCTAAGGCTGTCTCCTTTATGGAATGCCTGTAGCTGGAGACAGATTCTGTAATGCCATAAGAATCTGGAGTTGTTCCAGAAAAATGTAAAGGAAATGATCCACTAAGTTCATTTTCAGGAATAAAACATGAAATGAAGTGATATGGGAATGGAAAAAGATGATGTCCAGTTTAAAAGGATTAAACATATAATGTCAAATACCTTTCCCCCCACCACTGCCCTTTTCTTTATGCCTAGACAAAACCAAAGCCAAAAACCAAAAAAGAAAGTTGGGGGGTCTGTGCTCAGGAGGTTTGGGTCTGTTTCTGATTCTATGATTTCTGACAAATCACCTCAGTGTCCTCACTTCCAACACAGAACGCTACAACTTTTGAGATCGCTGGGAGATGGCTACCGAAACAAGGAAATAGGTGTAATTTGAGCACAAAATGGGCACTGATATCTACTAGTGTCCTAATGCCCACACCCACTCCCGCTCCATAATTTAACCCTAAAACCAAGCAAAAGATAAACTTGGTTTTAATCGTGTGCAAAACAGAGGCAGGCACAATGTGGGAAAAAAAAAAAGTCAAAGAAGAAAACCACAAATAAAAGATTACTACTTTAACACCAGACGTAAAAGGGAGCTTGTCTCTGATACGTAACATTGAAAAAAAAATAATGGTCTCCAGTTAAAGCTTGCACTGTCTTGCAAACATCAAGATAAGGCTCCCCTAGCAGGCCCAAGCAAAGGGAACAGTTCCTGCAGGATGGGGCAAGGTCGGGGGACGCTGACATTTAAAGCAATGGAGTCCACATACTTGCTGGAAACTGGGTGCAGTCCAACGTAACAGTCTGTCACTTTGTTTTCCGGTCTTGTAGGTGTTCGGAGAATGGGAGTCATCCCCGTGATCATGTGGATGAATATAGGAAGTAATCAAAAGCACCTTAAAAAAAAGTCATTCTTTCTTCTGAAGTGTTGTCTTTGGAAGCTATCCAAAATGGGTAAAATTACAGAGGGGGAACAGAGGCCTTTCTGTTCATCAGATTCTAGAATGCAGTCATTTTAAAGGACATTCACATATATGATCTCATTCAACCTTGCATAATTGTGAGGAAAATACTGGCACTCCCATTTAGCAGATGACAGAGATTAGATATGTAGCTAATTAGTGACAAAAGTGGACTAGAACTAAAATAATTCTTTCCAAAGCATTACAGAGTTCTTCCCATTACTTCAAGTGCTGCTGGTGGGGAGATGGTAATGCAAAGTAGAGACAGGTCAGATTAAGTGCTTATACTAAATACTGTAACTAGTATATGGGGAAATGAAAATACAAATCACTTCACAAAGTGTTTGGATACATTTAGAATGTAAAATGGATCAGGGGTTATGAAAGGCATCCAGAATGCTGTGAGCGAGGTGGAGGGACCCTCTTGAGGCTGACGAACAGAGCAGTTGATTCTGACCGGTTTGGGGACATGTGTCAGAGGCAGAGTACTGCATGGATCTCAAGAGCTTCATAATTTTGTTGAATGCCAGACACCTTTGATGGTAAGAGTCACCATTCTCTTATGCAACACTAAAATCTGGTACATAAGACATAAGGAAAAAAACAACCATCGAATAATAAGTTTGATGCATATAAATATGCCTGGATTGCAGGATTTTCTTAGTCTGCTTGGGCTGCTGTGTAACAAAAAAAAATAAAAAACAAAACAAAAAAAACCCCAAAACATAAACTGGGCAGCTTAGCAACAGCACGAATTTATTTCTCTCAGTTTTGGGGGCTGGGATGTTGAAGATCAAAGGTGTATGGTGAAGACCTGCTTTCTGGTTCATAGTCAGTAACTTCTAGCTGTAACCTCATATCCAGGATATGAGGATCCAGAAGGGAGTGGGAACTTTGTGGGGTGTCTTTTATAAGAGCACGGATCGCATTAATGAAGGCTTCACCCTCATGACCTAAGCCCCTTCCAAAGGCACCACATCTTCATACCACCACCTTGGGCATTATGTTCCAGCATATGGATTCGAGGAGGACATAATTGTTCGATCCATTGCAAGAATGGATCTCAGTTTCAGAGACGTTAAAATATGAGAAAATGTGCATCTTAGAATTCATGAGAAACTGAAAGAGATGACATTTCCATAATTTACATTTTATAGCATGTTTTTCAGTTCCTCCTATAAGACAGCTGTGGTTAATGTTCTCATTTTGGGGAAGGGGAGCTTCTGAGAGGCTAAATGAGCTCCCCAGTAGTCTGTGGGCACAAGCCCAGCTCTCTCATCAGTACCAGCGCGGCTCATTTGGTTATAGTCACTCACTGGGTCAGATGCTCCTCCAGGCCGAGGACCAAAAAATGGGTAATAGTTCTTTCCTTAGGAGACTGAGGCCCATTGGACATGCTAGGCGTATAAAGTTATCACAGTGTGTTGTGGTGAGAGTCGTCCTGAATGGGAATGCCGGGGGATTTTGGAGTGACTGGAGCTGGCCCGACAAGTGGGACACCGAATTATAATGAATTCTTAGTTATAAAGACTAGGAGGAGTTATAAAAATCCTAATCATACAAGACGAGGATTGGGTCCCTATTCGTTCTTTCCTTTTCTTCCTGCAAAGTGCAGATTTAGCCACTAGGAAAAGACTGAATACCTTTGGGGAAGGTCCTGCCTTCATGGGCTGATGCATATTCATTTAATAATGCCATAAAGCAGGCAAGTATCCAAAGAAACTTGTTTAAGATTGGTGTACACGATGTACTTGGAGCAATTTTCCCCTTACCGCCTTCCAATAAGTGGTCAAGAACACCACTGCCAAGCTTTATGCTGCCAGCTTTGCATCTTTGATGGTATCAGTTAAATAAACATGGAGTGGGTGGGATGCCTAGGTGGCTCCGTCATTAAGCGTCTGCCTTCGACTCAGGTCATGATCCCAGGGTTCTGGGATCGAGCCCCTCATCAGGCTCCCTGCTCAGCAGAGAGCCTGCTTCTCCCTTTCCCTCTGCACTCCTCCTGCTTGTGTGCTCTTTCTCTCTGTGTCAAATAAATAAATAAGACTTAAACAAACAAGCAAACATGGAGTGGATATGGAAGTGGTAAGGAAATTCACCGGCTGCTCCCCAAATATTTATTCTTCCCTTCTTTTTCTAAAGCCCCCAGATTTTCACTTGTGGAGAGAGTAACCCTTCCTTGCACTGCATGACAGATCTTTCTGGGTGGATGAACCCCACTCCTAGCTCTAGGGATGGGCTCTGAGGGCTAATTCTATCCTTAGCCTATGGCCCTGTCCAGGGACTCGCCCAGTCAGAGCTCTAGCATCTAGATGTTTGTTCCATACGTCATCAGGTTTCATCTTGACCCTTACTGGATGCGAATGAGGATGCAGAGTGGCCTCAATGAGGCCAGCCCCAGATCTCAGCCAACAAGCCAAGGAAGGCTGAGCCAGGAGGCCCAGGGCTTGGGCTGGATGGCGCCTGAAGTCACACTTCCCCTTCGCAGTTCCCTGCGCCAAGTCCTTCTTATTTATGCCTTTTTTGGTTGGGATTTCTGTGGCTGAAAACAAAAGCATCCAACAGAGGTGCCATGGAGGGTGAAAAGCTCAGATTTTAAAGGGAAAAGTAGCTTTGAGCTGAGGTTCTGTCACATACTAGCTATGTAACATGTAACGTGAATAAATTACTGTAAACTCTTCAAGCCTCAGCTTTCTGAATTATCGAGTGGAAATTAGTAAGCAAAGCCTGAAATGCAGGTATGAGTGGTATAGTTCTTAATATATAACAGCAGGTTGGCAATCAATGGTAATCATTGTATTTGTTCTCTGGACTTCGACACAAAAAGCATGCTTTCATTCTGAGTAATGGCTCTACATAAATTGTAATCTATGTCAGGCAATCTGGTGCAGGTGAAACAGCTCTGTCCTAGGAGTCCAAAGACCTGGCTTCTGGAACCAGAAGTGACTCGTCTTGGGTAGTGCATTTAGGCTCTCTGGATCTTAAATTCCCCCATACAATGTTATGGTGTGAGCCAAGAAAATCTTCATGGGAACTTTTTAGCTCAGAAATTCTAATATTTAACTTTTTTCTTTTTTTTTTAGACTTTATTTACTCATTTGACAGACAGAGATCACAAGTAGGCAGAGAGGCAGGCAGAGAGAGAGGAAGGGAAGCTGGCTCCCTGCTGAGCAGAGAACCTGATGCAGGACTTGATCCCAGGACCCTGAGATCATGACCTGAGCCGAAGGCAGCGACTTAACCCACTGAGCCACCCAGGTGCCCCACTAATATGTAACTTTTTTTTTTTTTAAAGAATATTTTATTCATTTATTTGACAGAGAAAGACACAGTGAGAGAGGGAACACAAGCAGGGGGAGTGGGAGAGGAAGAAGGTTTCCTGCTGAGCAGTGGCCCAATGCGGGGCTCAATCCCAGAGCCCTGGGATCATGACCTGAGCCAAAGGCAGACGCTTAACAACTGAGCTGCCCAGGTACCCCTCTAATATTTAACTTAAGGGGAAAGTTAAGTCATGAGAGAGAGGTCTCACTTGTTGTCTTTGACCCTAATAGCAGGCTGCAAGCAACGGTTGAGTCATTACGCAAAGTCCAAATCTCTCCCAGTTGAGGTCAGAAGAGCTAATGTGGAGACAGACAGTTATGCCCACAGTTTAATTACAAGTTCATCATAAAAGCTTGCATGGATGTGTGCAAGTCATGGTAATTATTGAAGAATGCCATGGTTTTGAAAAAATCTGACTTAAGAAGCAGGAGTTAGGGACTATAGTTTTGTCTCTCTAACTCACTGACTGTATGCCTTTGAGGGAAGTATTTCATTTCTCTGTGCTCCAGAATCTCAGCTCTACAAGGAGGGGGACTTGAGAAGCTCTAGAAGGTCTCCAGCAGATCTAACACTGATTCTGTGACTATAATCTTCTAGTGCAGGGATAGACAAATTATGACCATTTTTGTACTGCCGGTGGGCTGGGGAAAAAAACCCCTAAAAATTATTTAGTGTCATGTGACGAGGAAATGAATGTCAAATTTCAGTGTCCACAAATAAAGTTTTATTGGCACACAGCCATGCTTGTTCGTTTACATATTGTCTATGGCTGCTTTCTTGTTACAAGGGTATACAGAAACTACATGACCTGTAAAACTGAAAACATTTACAGCGTGGGCCTTTACAGAAAATGTCTGGCCAACCTCTAGTCAATATATCTGCTCTAAAATTCTGTGAACTGATGTCCATGAAACACTTTGTAAACTACATAGCATTCATCCATATGGAAGGGGTTCATGTAAAATGAAATTCTGAAATTAAAAAGGCACAGCCAGAAAACTCATGCCCTGCAAGGGTTGTTTATGACGAGTGAAGCTAGGACAGTGCCAAGTGCGGCCCGTGCTGCTAAGAAATTCCGAGGAGCTGTAAGCAAAGCTTAAAATATGAGAAGGAGAAAATCATCTGGATGACATTAAAGAAGTCATGTAATTTGCTCCTTTTACGGTAAAATAACCTCCTCCGATCCACAGCAGGGATCTTTACAGCAAATTGTTCTTGCTTCATACATTCAAAACTCCCACTTAATCCGTGCAGGGCACAAAGCCCCGAGAAGTGCCTGCCACATGACAAGCCGGACAGAAATGTGCCCCTTCAAGGCAGAGGAATGTTCCTACTCCATTTAGTTCTAAGAAGTGGGAAGTGAGTGTGCTCACTGACTGCCCAGCAGCCCTGCGTGGGTGTGAAGTCGGTCCACGGCTGCATTTTATGACTTTGACCTTGATCCTAGGCCTTAGCTTGAGAGAAGATGTGTTCTTTGCACGCTAGACCTCCAGATACTCTCTCCTTTGTAGGGAATTATAGAGCTACCATTTATAAAGGACTGCTTGGTTCCAGGAACTACATTAAATACTTATTGTATCTTATTCTGTGAAAGCTTAAGAGGCCAAGTATTACTTGCTCATTTTTGACAATTAAGAAACTGTAGCTTGATGATGTTGAATCTCTTGCCCAAACTAGAGAGGTTCAAACCCATTCTGTGCACTTTCAACAGTCTACATTTTTTCTACTCAGAGCTAAGTATAGAATCAACAACTGTATTTCTATTAAAATTCGCAGGCTCTTAATGATAAATATCTTGAGAAACAGCACATGGTTCAATCGTTTAAAAAACTGAGGACATTAAACCATGTGGTATAATTTTCTATTAACAGTTCCTTAATCTCTTGTGGTGTTTTTTTGTTTGTTTGTTTGTTTTGTTTTGTTAGTTACAAACTCTTTTCTTGGGATGAGAACTTTTGAGATCTAATCTCGCAGCACCTTTCAAAGATACAACACAGTATCATTAACTGTAGTTGCCACATTGTACGTCACATCCCTATGACTTCTGACTGGAAGTCTGTACCTTTGACCCCCTTCACCCATTTTTTCCTTCTTTCTTCCCTCTACCTCTGGTAACCTCCAATCTGTCCTTTGTATCTATGAGTTCCATTTTTGTTCTTGTTTTTGGATTCCCCATATGTGTGACATCATAGGGTATTTGGCTTGCTCCGTCTTATTTCATTTAGCTTATGAAGGACGTTGCATGTTACAAACGGCAGGATTTCCTCCTTTTCTTTGGGTGAATAATAGATATGTATGCATACATATGTATATTTACATAAATGTCTCAGCTTCTTAATGCACTTGTTAATGTGCACTTAGCTTGTTTCTATGTCTTGGCTCTTGTAAATAAGGCTGTAGTGAGCCTCGGGGTGCAGAGACGTTTTCTAATTAGTGTTTCCATTTCCTTCAGATAAATACAGAAAAGTAGAATTAATTGCTAGATCATACAGTAGTTCTATTTCTAAATTCTTGAGGAACCATATTGTTTTCTGGAAGGGCCACACCAATTTTTATTCACACCCACTGTGCACAGGTTTCCCTTTCCTTCACACCCTCATGAACACTTATTATGTCTTGTCTTTCTGATAATAGCCATTCTGACAGGTGTGGGGTTATCTCACTGTGGTTTCCATGTGTCCTTTTAACAGTTCCTTAAATCCTTAAACATTTAATCAGTGACAGAACATGTTGAACTGGGGGTTGGAAGAACTAGGCTTTGGTTTTTCTTCTGCTACTTTCTACTTGTGCTTACACTCTAGGAGTCTCAATTTTCCTTATCTGTAAAGCTGGCTATAAGGTCTATGTTGATGAGCCTACAGGGCTCTGCGCAAAAGTACTTTGTAAACACTTCTTATTATTTTTTGGTCACTGTAATATTGAAGTTTCTATATTAAAATTGTAGTTTAAAATATTCTAAGAATATTTGAAATATTCTAAGAAATATTCTGAGCTTGCATGGCTCAGTGGGCTAAAGCTTCTGCCTTTGGCTCAGGTTATGATCAGGTTCTGGGATCAAGCCCCTCATTGGGCTCTCTGCTTAGCAGGGAGCCTGCTTCCCTTCCTCTCTCTCTGCCTGCCTCTCTGCCTGCTTGTGATCTCTGCCTGTCAAATAAATAACTAAAATCTTTAAAAAAAAATTCTAAGAAGTAAATAGGAGAATGCCTCAAAGACTTAAGTAGATGTAAATATAGTCTTTGTTTTAAAGATTTATTTATTTGACCGAGAGAGATCACAAGTAGGCAGAGAGAGATAGAGAGAGAGAGAGAAGGAAGCAGGCTCCCTGCTGAGCAGAGAGCCTGATGCAGGACTCAATCCCAGGACCCTGAGATCATGACCTGAGCGGAAGGCAGAGGCTTAACCCACTGAGCCACCCAGGCGCCCCCAAAATGTAATTTTTAAGAAAAAACGGTGCCTCTTTTTAGTAGGCTTAAAAGGATAAAATTATTATCACAAAGAACAGATATTTTCTAACTTTGTTTAAGATGCTATGCAAAGAGAATGGCACAACCACAGTGACAAACCCTCTAGAAGTTTGCACTTTAGTCTAATGCAGCGAAAGTTTAAATTCCATGTCCACATACCACACTGCTCACCCATCTGGTTATAACCGGCCAGAAATATTTCCCACAAGCCCCCGCTTGCACTCTTCCAAGAATCACAGAGGATGCTGGACGCAGCTTAGCAGCGGTCTGCATGTCCAGTCATTACCACCTCTGGCGACTCCACTTGCAAGCCTCTGACAAATTGGAAAGACCCGCGGGCTCTCTTCGCTCCCCGAGAGCTCGTCCGATCAACACCGCCATCTGCTGGCTGGCACCTGGAACTCACTCCATGTCCTCTCCTTCCTCAGAACTGTCTCCCCCTATTTGTGGATCTCACAGTTCACAATTCAGTTCATTCTGTTTTAGGAAATTGTTCTTCTACATGTATGCACACATTCTCTTTCATTCCTAGATTAATTTGTGAGTACTGCTGTAACGAAGCACCTCAAACTGGCTTAAGCAACAGAAATTTGTGGAGGCCAGAAGTCTGAAATCAAGTTGTCAGTGAGTTGGTTCTTTCTGAAGGCTGTGAGGGGAGGGCTCGTCTCAGGGCTCTCTTCTTGGCATGTAGACGGGCATCTTCATGTCCACATGGTGTTCTTCCTGAATGCATGTCTCTGGGTCCAAGTTTCCCTTTTTTTGAAAAAGAGACACTAGTCATACTGCATAAAGGCCTCCTCTTTTTTTTTTTTTTTTTTTTAAAGATTTTATTTATTTATTTGAGAGAGAGAGCTTGAGAGTTGGGGGAGGCAAGAGGGAGGGGCAGAGGGAGAAGCAGTTTCCCTGCTGAGCAGGGACGCCCCACCCCCAATGAGGCGCTCCATCCCAGGACCCTGGATCATGACCTGAGCTGAAGGCAGATGTTTAACCAACTGACCCACCCTGAAGACCTCTTCTTAACTTAAGTAATTACATCTATGGCATTATTTCCAAATAAGGACACAATTGAGGGTCTCAGGACTTCAACAGATGGTGGAGGGGAACAATTCAACCCATAACAACTCCCCTACTCCCTCCTTTTAACTTGCTCAAATACCTCAAAGCAATCTTTTATTTCACTCTCTCTGCTGTGCCTCCTTCTACCTACCTTGGCAGCCTGTAAATTATCCTATATATAATGGGAACATGTAAGAATGTTCAAGTCTAGGAAAAAGAAGTCCTTGTGCTTTGAAATCTATCTTGACCTGGGTAGAGGTGTGAGTGCCTCCTAGAATCTTCAGAAGACCCTTCCTCACTTCCTTTATTTAAACCACTTCATTTTCTCTTCCTTAAACACCATCGTTCAAGGATTTCCAATACAGCATTTTCCTATTTCAATCACTAATAGTCAAACTGTATTACATTCTGCTATATTTTTGTTGTCGATATGTAGTATTTTACCTATTATAAAATAAATAGAAGTAAAAGTCCTTATGAGGTGGTAACTAACGCCCCCTCCCCCTGCCAGGTCATCACTACAATTCTTGTTCTCTAAGGTGGGCATTGTGGTAGATGCGGGAGATAAGAACATGGGGGTGATGATGTGTGATGATGTCTGCTATAAAGAAATATCCAATCTAGACTAGAGGCGCAGACAGACAGAACTAATACTCTAAATCTTATAATAGTGGTATTTATAAGATGATATGGCAACACAGAAGATGGAATGGTTAATAAAGCACTAGAAATCACAAGTCATCAACCCCTATCCATCCAATAAAGGACAGCATTCTTGGTGAAGGTAAAATGATTGAATGATGACAGAGAAAGTCTGGCATGCCAAAGAGAAGGGCATTTTAGCACATTGAAGGCAAACTGGAAAGTCGAGGGCAGACACAAGTGCGACAGCAGATGAAAGAGTCTTTGAACAATCTTCCCTCCAACAACCGGCCTCCGTCTACTGCTGTGGATTAGTTTGAACTGGTTAAAGGCCCAAGTATGTCAAAGTGACGGATGCCATCTTTGACCTCAGGGACAGACACACTGCCCGGTGGAAGTGCATGAAGTATTTAAAAGTATTTAAAAATTGCAATTCAAGCCTCTTCATCAATTGACCAGGTCATTATAATCATCCAACCAGTGAATTGTTGACACACTATTTCATCTACCCTGCAGATGACTATTAAGGGCGGCAATGTGACCAGTCATCCGTAGAAACTTTTCATTTTCTCTTGGTAGTTAGTCTCACAACATTCCCACTTGTAGCAATTCACACAGATTGTTTGGGACTGAGTTATTTCAGCATTTGCCATGTGCTCACTGAGCTAAAACCTGGACATGCTCATAAGCAGGCTTTAGAATTATTTCTTTGAAAGGACAGTCTAAGAATCCCAGTTTTCATTATAACCATTTGATTGTGTCATCGAAAGCCAGAAGGAGCATATCTGCTCCGTTTGTTGTCTAGGACAGCAAATTTTGGTTGAGATCTTGCACAGAGGATCTTTTATTACCACTGATTTTTCACTTTTACTTCTCATCAATTAATATGAGGTGGACATATTCATGAGCCTGGTTGCTCCAACCAAATCCCAAATCCTATCTCCTACTCTGGAATATCTGCTACTCCTACTCCTGTCCCCCAAACAGTGCTGGAGACCCAAGAAATCTTTTAAAGCTGAGAGAATTAGAGATCATCTTACCCAACCATATACTTTTCACAGCTGAGTCCAGAGAAGTCACAGGATTGATATGGTTATGCAAGATCCAAACCCGAACCCAGGTCTCTAGGTACTCAGTTCTGCTATTAGTTTTTCCCATTAAAAAAATAATAATAATAAAAAATAAAACAAAACAAAACAAATCACCCAGGGGTGCCTGGGTGGCTCAGTCAGTTAAGGGTCTGACTCTCGATTTCGGCTCAGGGCATGATCTTGGCGTCCTGGGATCAAGCCCCACATTGGGCTCCATGCTCACTGGGGAGTCTGATTGAGGTTCCCTGTCTCCCTTTTCCTCTGCCCCCCACCCCACTTCTCTAAAATAAGTAATTAAATCTTGAAAAAAAAAATCTGTTCTCCACCTCTCTTTTCACGTAAACCATGTTAAGGATGTCAGTCCTTGTCTAAAAAGATGTAAGCGTGAGCAAAGGATTTTAAGCTGGAGTGAACATGACCTGATTAGGATGTATTTTTAAAATCCCCTGGTGGCAAGAAGAGGATGGCCTGGAAGGATTGTCACAGACAGGTGTTATGAAGTTTGTCACACTCTCAACTCTGAAGGGACCCCCTGTGCCTCCTGAAGCCCAGAGGCCCTGGCCACAGCTCAGTGGCCTTGAATGGACCCCTGACAGCTGGGCGACTAGCCAGCAGCCATGACAGAGGCTGCCCAAACAGAGATGTGCTGGTTTATTACTGTCTCTCCGGAGATTCTGATTGTGTCGTCTGGGACAGGACACCAAGAATCTCTGTGCGATACAAAGCCCCAGACGATTTCAATGATCAACGAGGAAACAAACGAATGAAAAAGTACTTTTCTAAGGAAAAAAGAAAAGAAGCAAGCAAGAAAGGAAGGGAGGGAGGGGGCGCTTTAGGGGTGGCCGGTCCCTGGGGTAGGTTTTGTTGACTCGCTCTCTGCGCGCTATGGAGGGATGGACGGTTCTCCAGGCTTTGTGTGTGGAAAGTGGAGGCTAGGCGCACCACCAAGACCAAAAGCAGAGAGACGCCATCTGCCCCGGGGAGAATCTGCTCTTCTAACAGAGGACTTACTCAAGAGCAAAAACACTTTGTTCCTGTTTCAAGTTTAAATTATAGCCACAGTGATATTGAGAACTTGATGAAAGGACCGTTCAGGTCAGCTTCAAAGTGGAGCCGAGAGGAGGCTCTGTCTTCGGAGGGCAAGCTCCACCCACCTCTCCTCCACCTTCCCTCCTCGTAGCCCCCCTCCCTCCCTGGGAGAGAGGGGGAGATAAATACGCCCCCTCACCTGGGGTGTTCTCCTGGGGCCTGAACTGATGGAATCAAGATGGGGAGACTTCAAACACGCTGCATTTTTGTGTTTCTTTCCCCCTTCTTCCCTGACTTGCTGATTTCCTTGTGTCTATTTACTCTGTAGATTTCTCTCTCTCTCTTTTTTTCCTTCCCAAGAATCTAAGATGAAAAGTCCTCAAAACCAGAAGCTGTCTGGCCGTTGTGCACACAGGGTGTGATTCTGTGACTCACAAATTCATTCCTGGTTGTCCAGTGGTGATTTGCCTTCCTTATGGGGCTGAGGGCTGAGAGCTAACTTCTCACGAGAAGAACACCGAATCATTTAGGCTTCTAAGAATCCTTTTCATTTTATTTTTAAGAGAATTCAAGGCTCCCCCAAGGACCCTTATTTTTCCTCAGAAAAATACATTTATTCCAATATCTCAGATACCTAAATAATAAACCTAATAATAAACCTAAAATGATACCTGACAGGTCAGATTAAACTAGCATGGTAATGATCCAACGGCTCTTTCGGTTCTAGGCTTCCAAGGTCAACCTTCCAGAAAGAGCATTTCTGGATAACTTTATGAATAACTGTGAGGAGCACTTGTATTTTGTTTTTGCTGCATGCTAAACTTTTTTACATTCTCTTGGGAAGAACTTTCTAGAGCTCTGCACTGGAAACAGGGCATGTGGTATGTTATCTCCAGGGTACAAGGACAGGAAATGGAGACTCAAGAGGTTAGGTGATCCACGGAAGCAGGTAGCCTCTGGGACAGGACTGAGGCACAGTTGTTCTGGCCCAAGTCTCGGCCTCTGTTCTGAACCGGCCACCGCTCAGCTCAGTTCCCACGGAGAAAAAAAGCTCATCTCCTGGAATTTACTTTGCTGCCCACAGACACTGTGGTTAGGGTGCTGTTGAGGAAGAAGTTGGAAGCGCTCTGAAATATATTTCCAGTAAAACTGTATGCAATGTGTGTAATAGTTATTAAACTTTTTTTTTTTTAGATGCATATGATGTTTCGAGCCAGTGAATCCTAATCTTTGATAACTCACTCGGGAATACATTTTTAACCTATACAGTCTTAGAGTCATAGGAACTCGAAGCATTTAAACTTATAGGCATATTTTTATTGTAGAAAATTATGATGGAATGGTTAATAGAACTTCCAAGCATAACAAGATAATAGGATAAAATTCTACGGGAGAAGTGGGATGGAAATACAAGTTCGAGGAGGCAAAAGAACTTTGCAAACTTTCCCACCATTAGAGCGGAATTTTTCCATGTATTACGAAGGGATGACCGCAGTCGTAAAATAATGGTGGTTCTTGGAGTTCCGTGGATGTATTTAAAAGAGTTACATAATTGTATTATTTTTAAGTATCAATATTTATACTACAGTGGGAATTGCATCATTTGCCTCAAATTATATCAATGATAAGAGAATCTTAGATGCATTTTCTTTTTTAGACATGAGCGTTACGAAGTTTACTACATTTTTTTTGCGGGTGTGGGAATATAAACAAATATTTTGAAAACCACTGCATTAAGCAGTTGTGGCCTAATCTGAGTGTGGGATGGGTAGGGTAAGGTGTTTGTCTTAATGAACTATGTAGTGAGAGAAAGGAACTTTCAATGGAATAATACAAGTCAATCACTAATTTCAATAAGAGACTTCATTTTAGACTCCACTAGATCTGACTTTAAAAACCAAAGATGACCCAGGGGTGCCTGGGTGGCTCAGTGGGTTAAAGCCTCTGCCTTTGACTCAGGTCATGATCCTGGGATCCTGGGATCGAGCCCTGCATCGGGCTCTCTGCTTAGCGGGGAGCCTGCTTCCCTTCCTCTCTCTCTGCCTGCCTCTCTGCCTACTTGTGATCTCTGTCAAATAAATAAAAATAAAAATCTTAAAAAAAAAAACAAAAATAAAAATAAAAACCAAAGATGACCCAAAAGTTGTAGGACAGAGTATTGACAGAGTATTTTTAAAAGGAACACCTGGGGGACACCTGGGGGGCTCAGTTGGTTAAGCAGCTGCCTTTGGCTCAGGTCATGATCCCAGCATCCTGGGATCGAGTCCCACATCCGGCTCCTTTCTCGGCAAGGGAGCCTGCTTCTCCCTCTGCCTCTGCCTGCCATTCTGTTTGCCTGTGCTTGTGCTCTCTCTCTCTGACAAATAAATAAAAAAAAAAAAGAACACCTGGATTAAAAAAAAAAATTTTACTGTTTTGTATTTGTTATTAACTAAGTTCTGAGGTTCAAGAATCTACTTACACCACATTTTCACCAAAAAAAAAAGACCTTTACCCTTAATTAATTCAGCTGGGCTGTGTGAGAGGGCTGAGGAGAGCCATAGAGGGTTGTCTGTAGATTAGTCCAGACAGTGCACATTTCCAGGAAAGGGACAGTAGAGTAAGTGCTTCTCTCACATCCACAGAACCTGTAAGAAGGGATCTCAGTAGCAAGAGGCCCTAGGGTATCTTGGGGGAAGGCAGCCAGGGGTGCAGGAGTGCTCCTGAAATATATCTCTTAATGAGTCAGCTGAGATTTTTTTTTAATTCATTCATATAACCATGAATAAATATACTTATTCCTATAATGAGATAGGGCAGTATAAAGTTTATTCTTTTTTTATAGGAGAACTGAGAAAATTGTTCACATAAGTACATGAAATGGAAGATATTTTGTTACGGGAAAGTCCCTCGACTCTTTGAACTCGGTTAGAGTATTCTGTCATCAAAAGTGTTTTTTAATGAGCAGCTTATAGCTCAAAAAGGTCATTCTTCAATTTTGTTCAAAGTAAATACTTGGAAAAACACCTGAGTTGACTTTCTCTACACCAACACTAGCAGGAACTTGGCTAGGCAGCCCAGGGTTTTGTGAGCCCCAGGACAAAGCAGTGTAGGAAGACTAGAGATGGAGGAGAGCTTTCTTCTTTAAAATGGAGGGACAGCCTAGAAAGGAGAGGTGGAAAATTACCATCTTCCAGCCTATCTGTGCGCCACTGGACAAAGACATATGAAGAAGTATATACACAAGTCCACTCTTTATCGTGGTTCCACTTCCTGTGGTTTCAGTTATCCGCGCCCAGAAACAGATGACCCTCCCTCTGATGTGTGGTCAGAAGGTCAAGAGTAGCCTAATGCTACGTCGCAGTGCCCACATCATTCCCCTCCGTCGTCTCATCGTACAGGCATTTCATCATCTCTCATCTTCACAAGAAGGAGGGGGAGTACAGTACAGTAAGATATTTTGAGAGAGAGAGACCACATTCACAAAATTTCTATTAAAGTAGATGGTGACAATTGTGCTATTATTGGTTATTGTCATTAATCTCTTACTAAGCATTATTTATAAGTTAAACTTTATGACAAGTATGTATGTATAGGAAAAAACATAGTCTCTCTGAGGTTGGGTCCTAAGGGCTGTTTCAGGCATCCACCGGGGAGGTCTTGAAATGGATTCCCCGTGGATATGAGTGGGGCAGACTACGTATATGATGTTGATGTTTAGAACATCATTTTCCTAAAGCTATCTGCGAACTGCATGCTCTTGGGAAAGTTTTTGTGTACTCCCGAGTAAAGGGTTTGTGAGATCATGGAAAACATATATTGGCCTCTACCTCTGGTTCCTGGTACAGGACTCCTGAAACTCCTGTAATTTCCTGGGGTTTGGGAGGATCACCTGATGTAGTGACTCTGGGTGGGCTCTTGGATGGCTCCCGGTTGAGAGCTAGTCACAGGAAAGCCTGAGCCATGATGAGAAATGTGGAATTTTTAACCCACCCTGCTTCTCTTGAGAAGGGAGAAGGGCTGAAAAGAGAGTTAATGATTGATCACACGTACAGGATGAAGCCTCCATAAAACCGGCGAAGTATAGAGCTTGGAAAGCTTCTTTTTGGTGAACATGTGGAGGTTCTAGAAGACAGGCATGCCTGGAGAGGACATGGAAGCTCTGTGCCTCTTCCCACATACCTTCACCCTACACATCTCTTCCATCTTGGCGCTCACCGTATCCTTTATCAGATCCTTTTGTAATGAACCAGTAAATGTAAGTAAACTGTTTTCCTGAGTTCTGAGAGCTGCTTTAGCAAATTAATTGATCCCAAGGAGGAGGTTATAGGAACCTTCAATCTGCGGTTTGTTGGTGAGCAGCACAGGTGACAACTTGGGCTTATGTTAGACATCTGATGGGTGTGTGTGTGTGCTATCTCTGGGTAAAGTGTTGAAATTCAATTAAATCAAAGGAGACCTAGCTGGTGTCCCAGAGACTTGCTTGTGGTGGGACAAACTCTACATGTTTGATGGCCAAAGTAGTAGAGGAGACACACAGGGCAGAAACACACAGATGGGACGCTGAGGTTTTCCATTGTGTTCCAGCTTGGGGACTGCCCAGGTCATCTTCAAGCTCTACCCTGTCTCTCATTTATCTGTCTTCTGAGCTCTTATTTCTGCCCCCTGTAAATTTCCTTGGCATCTGCCTGCCCCCTCAAATCTCTGTGTGGTCTCTTGGCTCCACAGTGACCTTCCAAGGGTCAGTTCCATCCTTTTTCTCTTTTCCAGCCAAGCACCTCAGAACTCAGCTTGAGTCTAGTGCAAAACAAACAAAACCCAAACAAACAAGAAACAGACATTTGTTTTAAGCATACTTGGTCAGCTTTGTATTAATAGCTCAAACCTAAATAAGGAGGTCATCTCCACTACCTCTGCGGGCTCCTTTTCTACCAAGTTATCCAAAAAGAGAAGGAGAAGAGGTAAAACACTCTAGAAACAGCCACTCCTATAATAATTATGGGGACAGGTATCAGTTATTGCTTACTTAGTCTGTGATAAAAAACCTTGCATACATTAACTGAAACATTCCTCATAATAGAGACAATCTGTGGTCAATTGTATCCTTATTTTTAAAAAATTGTATCCTCATTTTACAGCAAAGGAAACTAGGGATCTGGCAGGTTAGACTGTCCACCCGTGTATAACTAACTGGAAGAGCCTGAATTAAAACCCATGCTGTTCTGATTCTCAAGTCAATGGTCTTACCCACTGAGCCTTTTTGCAGCAAAGTCACATGAAAAGTAACCATCTACGTCTCATGTTAATATTAAGGATGGTTAAGAGGTAATGCTTCAGGAGTCATTGCCCCTTTATTAACCTGACCTTTTCTTGTCCTTCCCACCCTTGATCGTCCTCTTTCGGCTCTTCTCATTGTGCTTTAGGTGCACCCGTCTTTGAAGTTCCTTAAAAGCACCCATGAGGATTGCCTCATTCCTCCCAGGGTTGAAAAGCTCAGTACACATGGGTCTGGTGGGCAGGATACTCAGGGTTTGAATCTGTTTCTAATGTCACATTCCTTTTTTAGACTTTTTTTTTTTCCCCTCTGAAGCCCACACAGAGTAATTAATATCAAATAGTAAGACAAGTTCTTCATTAATTCACACCTGGAGAGGAGCCAGTCAACCGGCACCAAAGCCAGACTCCATGCAATTTGGTTTCGTGGAGCTGGACAAATGGAGGAGGAGAGAACATGTAGTCACCGCTGGAGAATTCAGGCTTTAGTGCAGTCATGAAAGCTGGACAGCAACCAAAGAGAGGAGCTAGGAAATTGGAAGCCACATGGAGCAGCCATGTAGACAGGGGCCGCTGAACTCAAGCGACAGATGCTTTGGAGATGGGACATCGCAGAAAATACTATGTGGCCCGTGGACAGTGGAAGGCTTTATGTGGTTAAAACCACAGGGCTAACTGAGCTTTCGAAAGTTCTGCGTTGGCAGTCAAAAGGGGCATTGGATTAGCTAAACCATTGTTCTGAAACTGGTTCTGTTCCAGCAGCGCGGGCTGTACCCCTGGGCTTGATGAGATGCACGGAAAATGAGTGGAAAGTCCCACCTTGCAAATGCCATCTGCGTGATTACTGCTCAGCCGCGGCGTCCCAAATTCCCCCCACTCGTTACCCTTCCGGGTTGAGGCACTCCAGGTGCTGTTATAATGTGTACCTTAATAGTAGGTTGCAAGATTCTAACAAGAGAACCAACCATTCCTCTTTCATTTAAAAAAAAAAAAAAAAGTAACCTAACTATCCTGTTCAGTTTCCTTTTTCCACCCAGTAGACTCCCAGCCCCTGGTCAGGCCACCAGTGCTACAGCAACTCTCTAAGCAAGAGCAGCTACAGTCATGGTTTTGCTCTACCCTGGCAGGGAGAAGGCACTTGGACTCTGAAAAGCAATATCAAGTCCAGAGTTCACTACCAGTTTTGCCTGGGATATTTGCTCTTCAAAGAAAGTATTTCTGCAAAATTTTCTTAGGTTTACAGAAATACAGTAGAAAAAAAATCTACCTTCTCTTTCAATAATGTATTAAAGTTCCCGAAAAATCACCCTCACTAACAAATGAGTAATTCACTGCAGGTTTTTTAAAAAATTGAGGTGAAATTGACATAACATAAAATTAATCATATTTTATTTAATTTTTAAAGATATTATTTATTTATTTGACAGAGAGAGAGAGACAGGGAAAGAGGGAACACAAGCAGGGGGAGTTCAAGAGGAAAAGCTGGCTCCCTGCTGAATAGGGAGCCCAACATGGGACTCGATCCCAGGACCCTGGGATCAGGACCCAAACTGAAGGCAGAGGTTTAATGACTGAACCACCCAGGCACCCCAACTAATTTTTTTAAAGATTTTATTTATTTATTTAAGAGACAGAGAGGGAGAGTATATGAATATATACTCATATATATGTAAAAGGAGAAGCAGTCTCCCCACTGAGCAGGAGGGCTTGATCCTAGGACCCTGAGATCATGCCCTGGGCCAAAGGTGGACTCTTAACCAACTGTGCCACCCAGGCGCCCCCAAAATTAACCATTTTATTAGAAGCAATTCAGCCATCAAAGCCAGACTCAGTACAATCTGGTTTCATTGAGCTGTACAGATAACCGAGAAAAAGAACATTGAGTTACCACCAGACTGTTAGAGGCTGCAGTGGGGTCATAGAAGCTAGACAACAGAGGTTTTCATATGTTCACAGTATTGTGCACCCAGTACTCCCAAGGAGTTCCAAAACACTTTCACAACCCGAAAAGAAGATCTTGTGCTTAATAAGCAGTTACTTCTAATTCTCCCTGTCCCCACCCCCCCCCCCCCGCCCCTGGCAACTACCAATCTATGTTCTATCTCTATGGATTTACCTGTTTTGGTTATTTCATATAAACGGAATCATATAGTTTGAGACTTCTTGAGTCTGGCTACTTTCACTTAGCATAAGGTTTTCAAGGTTCGTCCAGGTTGTAGTATGTATTGGTGGTTCATTCCTTTTCATGGCCAAATAATATTCTGTTGTGTGGATATACCATTTATTGTTTCTCCATTCATCTGTTGATAGACATTCCAGTTCTTTCTATCTTCTGGCTTTTGTGAATACCACTACTTTGAACATGGGTTTACATGTATTTTTTTGAATACATATTTTCAATTCTTTTGGATATATTCTTAGGAATGGAATTATTAGGTCATATGGTTAAGTATGTGTTTATCTTTTTAAAAAGATATTATTTATTTGAGAGAGAGATAATGATTGAGGAGAAGGACAAAGGGAGGGAGAGTAGGCTCCCCAATGAACAGGGAGTGCAACAAGGGGCTCCATCCAGGACCCTGGGATCATGACCTGAGCTAAAGTTGGATGCTTAACAACTGAGCCATGCAGGGGTCCCTATTTAACAACTTCTTCTTCTTCTTCTTCTTCTTCTTCTTCTTCTTCTTCTTCTTCTTCTCTCTCTCTCTCTCTCTTTTTAAGATTTATTTATTTTAGAGCAAGCTTGAGACAGAGAGAGTGACAGAGGTAGGGAGGGGCAGAGGGAGAGGAAGAGTCTGAAGGAGACTCCATGCTGAGCATGGAGGCCTGCATGGGGCTTGATCTCACGACCCTGAGATCACAACCTAACCTGAAACCAAGAGGTGGTCACTTAACCAACTGGGCCACCCAGACACCCCTATGTTTAGTTTTTTGAGGAACTGTTAATGTGTTTTCCAGAAACTGTAACATTTACATATCGCCGTGACTTTCTCATGGCGATATGTAATTTCTCTACATCCTCCCTAATACTTGGTCTTTTCTTTTTCTTTTTTGTCATAGCCAATCTAGTGAACGTGAAATGTTATCTCATTGTGGTGGTAATTTGCATTTTCCTAATAACTAAGGATGTTGAACATCTTTTCATGTGCCATTTGTATATCATTGGCCATTTGTATATATTCTTTGGAGAAATGTTTGTTTAAGTATTTCACCCATATTTTAATTACGTTGTTTGTAAGTAATTCACTTTGAAAAGTGATGTTTATGGCTTCAAAAAACCATTCATAGTTAGTATTTTCTAACTTGTGGGGGTAATGATAGTCAGCAAGCCTCCTGACTTATTATATCTTTACCTTGACACTATTTCAAGAGGTGCTCTTCTGAGATCACAGTCCCAGATAATAACCACACTAATATTCTGAGTCTCTACTATGTGCTAGAAATTGTTTTAAGGGCTTTCATGTATATTACTAGTTCATCAAATCATCATAACCTATGGAAATAGGAGCCATAGAAGAAAAAACCAAGACTCAAAGGCATTAAGTAACTTGGTCCAAATCACATAGCTAGAAAGTGGTGGAACTGGGATTGAAACCCAGTTCAGACAGACATTAGTAGAGGTAAAATAAGATTAGATCAAGGTGGTCCTCAACTCAACTTTTTGTCCTGTTGATCATCCCTAAAAGGTGGCTTTCAGTTGGTTTATACTCCAGAGTTCTATAAAGCTATTATGACAGGAAGATGAACGACCATGTACAGAACTGAACTTTCTCAAAAGAGGGGCAACCAGGTGAGTCTTAAAATTTTGTCTGTGCAAACAGAAAATATGTTGACAAAAATAAACATCCATAGGGTAAAATGGACAACTTTCTGTGAAGAAATGTAGGAATGTCCACTCATGAATGGGGTGGATGATGGAGGACATGCAGAGTAAGAATGTGGCTTTAGAGATGCTAAGACGCAGAGGACTCCATAAAAAGAACCCGTGGACTGTTTACTCCCTTGCCATCAGGGACATGGTGAACAACTGGCAAGACTGGTAGGTGCGTCATCACGTGCTACCTTAATGAAAACCAGGAGACTAACATTTGCTCACCAAGGAATTAAAAAAAAAAAGCTCAGTGGCATGTTCTATATTTTAACACAGAAGAAAAGGCCAGGCTAATTATTAAGGTTTTTTTTTCCTTTTTTTTTTTTTTTTTTGGTAACTGGATTCATTTAGCACAGGATGTGTCCAAACTTCTTCCTGAAAGTATGCTAAGTAGTCTTTGAAGATGTTGTTGGCTCAATGAAATGCATTAATAAACCTAAAAATGTTAATATGTCTTAATATAAGTGACTCATGAACACGAAATACAGCTTTATTCCCCCAAAGCCTTCATTTCCACCACCCACTTCCATCCCTTTAGTTACTTCCTATTCCTTTCTTTTAAGTCTTTTTCCCTCATTAAAAATGACTTACAACTTCATAGCAAGAATTGAGGTCTATAAGAAACTATTATAAACCGGAGAGCTAAAGGCCAGAAAAGAAGGGAGGAGTCTTGGAAAACAAAATCAATTTGGACCAAAGTAGAGTGCAAAATTGGCAAAGAGCAGGTTGAGAGCAGACTGCTCGAGGGCACGGGTTTGGCGGTGTGATCCATGTCTGAGAGTAAATGGACTTTATAAATAGCCAATCATCTAATGCATCGGCATTCCTTTTTGAAATACCAGTACACGTAGAACAAGCTGATGTTTGACCAAGATAAATATCAGAGACGACTATGAAACTCACCATCACCATTAAGCAAATGCCGCTCAGCAAGGGGGCAGAGAGCAGCGACTGTTTCCTTGTGTTTAATGAAATGGCCTCTTACGCCACTAGGCATATTATCAAATGATGCTCTTTTCAGAATCTGTTTCATGGAGAGTTGAGTGGATGTGGTCATGGGAAAGTGGCTGGAGGAAGAGAGATTGCTAGACAGAGAGTTAGGAGAGATGTCCCTGCGGAGTATGGTTTGGAAGAGGATCTGTAAGGAAGAGAAGGGGCGACCAGGCAGGAAGTATGTGGGAGGCTCTTTCAGCTGGAGTGGGGAGTGGGGAACAGAGACATCCTGAGGAACAAGGCAAAGGTCATGAATGTGTCTGCTTGGGAAAGACGCGAAAAGGAGCCCAGTGAGGTGAGCGGGATGAGAACGTCATACTGTCCCCGCGCACAAATACAGAAGGGGGAGGTGGCCTGTGGCTGGGTCAGGAAGCCTGGAGAGTGAGATAATTCTAAAAGAAGTATTTGGTCTCGAGAAACCAAAAGCACTGAGCTGCTAAGAGTGTGAGTGAAAGCCCGCAGGTCACATCGGCAAGGTCTGTCCGTCAAAGCAGGTTTTGTTTTCCTTCAGCAGATGTTGGAAACCTTTAACGCAACACTGACCTAGGCAGACTAATTATCATTTCCATCTCCATGATTTATATGGTTGGCAACAAGAAAGGTAGAAGTCTAATGTGTAGAGCGGTGTGGCTCTCAACTGGGGGCAGCGCTGCGTCCCGGGGACATTCGGCAATGCCTGCAAACATTGCTGGTTGTCAGGACTGTGGCAGGGAGGTGACCAGTACTGGCAGCTAGTGGATGGGGGACAGGGATACAATGCTTAGGACAGCCCCCACAACAAAGAATTATCCAGTCCAAACTGTCAGTAGTGCCAAGGTTGAGAAGCTCTGATATAGACTGACCCACCATTTTCCTTCTCTTACACCTCATGCCCAGGACACACACACACACAAACACACACACACACACACAGTGAATTCGGGAATCAGAGTCTGGGTCCCAGGTGTCAAGGTTGTGTGGGCTGTCATCTGGAGACTAGCAAGTGACCGAATAATGACAATAGTAACAGCTACCAATTTTGGGGGGTCAGGTGTTGGGTATGGTTCTTTATTTATCTCTCATTTCATCTCTGCGGCAGCCCCGGAGGTGGGTGTTCTCTGATCCGTTCCCAGAGGGAGACGCTGAGATTCAATTAGAAGCGTATCCAGGATCACTCAGCCAGCCCCTCGGCGGGCTTAGTGAGATTTAGAAGGCAGCTCTGGAGATCCGAAGGCCACCTCTTTTGATGGGATTGTTTCAACATCCCTTGTGATGCCAGAGCCCGTTTGATCTGGCACCTTCTGCAGCGGAGAGAAAAGCTCATTCAACTCTCAGCTGTCTGGTTTAACCGATGACATTTTGGTCTGTTCCAGACCTTCACTTCTTTGATTGCCTGGGTGATGGTGAAGCTGAGTGAGGCTCAGAAATATCTGTTGTTTTAGGTTTGGGTCGGGGAGGCAATGAAAAGAAGATGGCTTTCAATTAGTCTGACTTCATCTCTGTTCTATAACATAATACATTTCATCTGTCATATATATGCAGATATGAAGCCTTCCTTCCTCCTTTCTTCTTCCTTCCTTCCTTTCTCCCTCCCTCTGTCCCTCCCCCTCTCTCTCTTTCTTTCCTCTTTCTTTCTTTCATGGGACAGTCCACAGCCCATGATTGTTTTTCTGTATAACAGACTGTTCTGTTTTCTTAAACACTTCTGCCCCTTCCCATGCTGTTGGAGCCCAGGTGTGTAATTAGCCCCGTGCCATGCCCTCAGCAAACATCTCATAAATGTTAGCGGTGATTATTATTATTTCTTCATCTCAGTGCTTGTTACAGTATGGGGCCGGCTTTCCTGTCTCCTCTCCAGCACTGGGACCTCCTGTGAGGCGGGGACTATCCCTTTCTCATCGTTGCAATCCAACTCCTGGTAAATGTCCGGCAGTAATAAATACTTGTTGAATGACTGTTCTATTCAAAAACCGCAAGGTGGATGGTCCAGGAGGTATGATTTTATGCTTGCATTCAGCCCTCCTTAAATTTCAAAACAGTAACTGAAATGTTAAAAGCTTGAAATTTTTAATGTGCGTGTTTATGTATGTATTCTAATTTTTAAATAGAAGTTCATTTAAAATCCAATAAAAAAGAGGAAAGAAAAAAGAGAAAGAAGCAAGGTGTGGTTCGAACTGTCCTATCACCTCATTTTTTTCTAAAAGAAGTGTATGGTTAGATCTTGGGATTAGAAAATAAACAAATGGGACCTTGAGTCAGTAAGTAGGGCTTTTCCCTTTTTTGCATTGGTTCGTGGAGTGCAAATTACAGAAAATGGTTTTTGTAGTTCTTGGCTTGATGATCACCCTGGAAAATGATTTTGGAATGCTTGTGATTGCAAGAGATTGTTTATTCCATTACTTTCACTCTGACCAAGCCCACGTCTTTCTCTAAAATAGGTCTTATTTTTAGAGTTTATAAATCAGATGTATTGTAGAGATGGAATGCAGCATGAAATGTGCTCACAAATAAAAATTCAGCCGGATTCTGCAGTCCTTACACAGCAGAAACAGAAGTGTAGCCACTTAAACTTTTTCCTTCATGAGGCTGTAACTTTGGGAACTTTTTGAGATAGTTAACATGTTATTATTTTTTAAAAAATTAAAAATCTACTTTTAAAGAAAATTTGGTTATTTGAAGAAATATGTAACAGGAGAGACAAAAAAACAACACTTAATTCTTACTCATTCCAGCATTTGGGGACCACAAATTTAAATATTCTAAGTTCACTGAAGATACAGAGATATTTAAAATGAGCATAAAAATGAGAACAAGCAGAAGAAAGCAATTCATTGGCACGTGATCACTTCTGTACCTAAAAACAAGCCAGGTAGCCTTGTGAATCCTGTACACTCTTCTCAGTCCCTCACCTGAGGGATAAAAGAGCTGAACCTTGTTATTTCAGGTTCCTTCCTGGTCTCCCCTTCATGATTCCCTACTTCTCACTCCCTAGTCTATTAACCATCTCATTCAGTCATCCATATTTTATATAACGCTGACCCCACATCCATTTGGAGGAGTGTTATTTTAGACACAAGTCCAGTGAGACTCTCTCCACTGGCTTGATAATGGAACCAGCTTCCAGGGGAAGTTAAGTTGCTCGGAGAAGGACTAGACCATGTATTTGACCGCCGATGAGCTGCCCCTAGATACATTATGGGGAACTTTCTTATGTCTTTGCTGATGGCATCCGGATGCCTACAGATTTCCAGCTCTTACCCCTGACCCAGGGGTCCCAGCCCCTGGGGGCCTTCAATTGTCCATGGCCTTCCCCACTTTCTCACTATGAACCTCAGGCTCACCACTGCAAGTTGGTTTCCTTGCCCCGGTAAGTCCCATTTAGATATATACCTTAAAACTTATTGTGCTCATTTTGTACGAGCCCTAGTGACTTTATTCCTTAGAAAGTTTTTATTTCTATTAGCTCACTGGCTGTTCAAAAATGGTAGTATTCAACAATAATCTCAGAACATCTGGTTTCTAAATATAGTCCTGCTATTAGAAAAAAGAAAAAAAAAAAAAAGAAAGGAACCTGTATGTTTCACTTTACCTTATTTGACTCATCTGGAAAAATGGGAAATACTCACAGCCTTTGTTCCCTCACTCAGATATTGTAAGGATAAAATGAGCTATATAGGGAACAGAGGGCTGAAAGTTTTTGTTAAGGCTGATATCAATATAAAGTAATATTCCACACGAAATTAATGCTAGAACAACCTCCAAGAAATATTTTTAAATGTGTGTGATTCCCTTTTGTGTCAGATGCCTGATAAATTATAGCTTTCAGATCCAAGTTAATAGAGCGGTGGGAAAGAATCCCCCCTCTCCCCACGCCTCCCACCCCCTCTTTTCTCCTTGCCTCAAACATCTGGCGGCCCTTTGTAGTTCTGGATGATTTGATTTGGAATTCATTAGTAATAATTGATGTGCTTTCTGGAATTTGTTTAAACAGTTAATCGTGTGGTGAGGAGCTAAGCCAAAAAGGATTGTTCAAATGGGGCCTGCCAATCTGGTAGAACCGAGATGGGCAAGCATTGAGTGCTTGGTGCCTGAGGCTTGAGAAAACTCCCTACAGCCCTGCCCTTCACGCGACTTGGGTGTGAGGGAGCTTGTCCATCATGAGGACAACCTCTCAAAAACCTAGTGTTTTTAAGAGTTCCGTTTTGGCAGAGTGATGAGAACAACCAAAGACATTTGGACTTTAATGACTATAGGTCATGGGGCCACACACTTCAAGAGCTAGGAATTTGTCTTCAAGAAGTTTAAAATCTGAAAATCTGGAGGGAGAAAAAAAAAAGTGTTCATACAGGCAACCCTAAGCAGCATGGGGAGGATTATTCAAAGGCAAGGGTTTGTCCACTTGTGTGGGTCGTAGGGCTCTAGCGGAATCTGATGAAAGGTATTGTGCTGCACGCATAAGACATGTACGGAGGTGTTTGTGAGCAGGGATTTGTGTGCAATTCTGGGCACTGTATGCACTGGGCATACAAGTGCAGTGGGTTCACAGACTTCCTGAAGCATGTCCAAGGACCCAAGTCAAGAACCCTTGGAAAGACGTATTGTGGTGAGCACTGGGTATTATACGCTACTAATTAATCATTGAACCCTACATCAAAAACTAATGATGCACTATATGTTGGCTAACTGAAATAATTAAATTTTTAAAATTAATTAATAATAATAAAAAAGAATCCTTGGAAAGAGTGTTGGTAAAATAACAAATATGTTGGTTATGAATCTTTCTATCATAAGTAACAGAAAGCCCGTCTGTTTTTTATAAGCAAAATTTTAAAATTATTAGAGCAATGGACATAAAATTACCCTCAAACTGTTATAAAAGTTTCAAAAAGTTGGGATGCCTGGGTGGCTCAGTCAGTTAAATGTCTGCCTTCGGCTCAAGACATGAACCCAGGGTCCTGGGATTGAGTCTTGCATCGGGCTCCTTGCTCAGCTGGGAGCCGGCTTCTCCCTCTGCCTGCTGCTCCCCCCTGCTTCTGCACTCTCTCTCTCTGACAAATAAGTAAATAATATCTTTAAAAAAAAGTTTCAAAGAGTGTACTCTCAGCTTCTGAACTTACCTTGTTAAGGATCAGTGACAGACTCTGTAGGCCGGTATGGGTCCGTGAGCCCCCCTGTGTAGCCAGGCCTGTATCAGAGCCCAGCTTCTTCATTCAGGAACAGTACTCCAGAAATTTCTCTTCACTCTACTGAATCATCAGTTTTGCCCTCTTTACTAGATAACTATCATAAGCATTCACTCATACTGTTAAGAAAAGTCAGTTCAAACTGACTTAATCATGAAAGGAATTGATACTATGATCATACAAAAACCCGTTGAAGCATTTTAAAGGCTCTTTTCTCCCTAGATAGTTCAGAATACATTTCTAAAAAGTAAAGTCAGTTTTTATACAACAATTATGCTAATATCACATTTGAGAAAATGTAACAATAATTCCTTAATAATGCCTTACATTCTAATTTTCCTCAGTCATTCCCCCAATATTTGTTTACAGTTGGTTGTTTTCAGCAGGGTCCAGATTAAGCCCATATGCTGTATTTGTTTGCTCTTTTTCCTTAGTCTCTTATAATCTTCAACAGCTTCTCCCCTTTCAACATGCACACACATGCTGTCTTCTCCCCTGCCATTGATGTGTTGAAAAGATGGCACAGGTGTATTATCAAAGTTTCCACGTTCTGGATGTCTCTACTGGCTTCTTCATGGTGTCATTTAACCAGCTCATCTATCCTTTATTATTTCCTAAAAACTGCTACATTAGATCCAGAGTCTTGATAAAATTTGAGTTCAAACTTCTTGGTAAGATACTTGATAATGATGCAATGTATTCCTAATGCATGACATTGGAGACATAATGTCTTATCCTCTCACTTTTAGTGAGAAATGAAAATTGATAGTGGGTTCAGGTGATGACAACTTTATCCCTCCTTTGTAAAAACACACTTCTTTATTTGTGACCAACAAATCATGGGTGAATTGATATGAAGTGTTACCAAGTGTCAAAGAAGGTTACCTCTGCAGTAACTGGCTAAAGCTTGAGTTTGTGGAGCTTCTTATGTGGGAAGTTATTTCATTTAACTTTCCTTCCAAAACATATGGAATATTTCTGTGAAGCTTTTGGCCTCCAGCCCCCCAGGAAGTATGATCGATATGGAAATTCCTAGACAAGACTGGATCGTTTTTGCTTTAGTGTGAATTAAGTGTCTGCAATGTGCTATGCTCCTCTTATCCAGCCCCTTGTTCTTTCTCTTCCTCGAGAGCATAGAACCTGGCAAATCTTAGAAAAGATTGGGGACACTGAATATTTGGTACTGCACTTTCCACAAAGCAATGATAGTTGTTAGAAGTCAAACATTTCTCAAATTTTCTTTATATTTTATAGTTATCATATTTGCTTCCTTTCATCTTTTCCTTTTTCTTCACCTGTAGAACCTCAGACTTTTCCCTTTTTCTTTTCTTTTCTTTTTTTTTTTTTAAATATTTATTTATTTATTTGACAGACAGAGATTACAAGCAGGCAGGCAGAGAGAGAGGGAGAAGCAGGCTTCCCGCCGAGCAGAGAGCCCGGTGCAGGGCTCGATCCCAGGACCCCGAGATCATGACCTGAACTGAAGGCAGAGGCTTTAACCCACTGAGCCACCCAGGTGCCCCTTTTTCCCTTTTTCTTATAGGTAAACATTATCATCACAGGAAGCCATTTATTTAGCGATACATGCCCCCTCAGAGCTTGAATTGATAGATGATATCATGGAAAGACTTGAAAGATCCAAGTTTTGATCCTTTTTAAAAACTACATACCTTGTTGGGCAGAGGCAATTTATGTTTTACTGGTATTTGCTCCATTTGAAGTAGTCATCTTTCTTTAGGAATTCTAAAAATGTGTCCTTTCAATTTTGTGAAGTAAGATATGACAATGGGAAGAGTTATCACAGATTACATTTTCCAATTGTGTTATCAAAATAGAATATAATTAAATAAAAAAATTTGGAACTATGTTAAAGACAAATTATAGCACTATTTATAAACCTCTCACAGGATGCCTGATGGCTCATGGCTCTCAGTTGGTTAAGTGTCCGGCTTCAACTCAGGTCATGATCTCAGGGTCCTGGGATGGAGTCCCACATTGGGCTCTCTGCTCTGTGCTCTCCCTCACTTTAATAAATAAATAAAATCTTAAAAAAAAATAAATAAACCTCTGACAAGAAAATTTACCATAAATCTTTAACAAATGGCCTTTCAGATGCAGATATTGGCATTCCTAAACTTGCCCAAATACATAAGCATTAGAGAATTTTAGGGGTTCTTAAAAAGATTTATTTATTTATTTATTTATTTAGAGAAAGAATATTCAAAAGCAAGCATGAACAGGAGGAAGGGCAGAGGGAGAAGGGGAGAGAGTGTCCCAAGCAGACTCTGCAGCAAGCGGGGAGCTGGACACAGAGCTCAATCCCACAACCTCAAGATCACGACCAGAGGTGAAATCAAGAACTGGAGGCTTAACCGACAGAGCCACCCAGGTGTCCCAGAATTTTTGGGTTTTGAGGTATTGGAAAGTCATGGAGTCTAACCATGCATCTTATCCATGACTCTCGGGGTTCCAACAAATAGAGGGTCAAGCGCCCTCTGTTCTGGATTTCCTGGGAGCAGATCCTTCCTGTCTTGTGCATTCCCCTACTTATTTATTACGTGCCTGCGGTGTACCCGCTGCTGTGTGAGGGGCTAGATGACCTCAAGAGAGAACTTTGTGGGTAGAGAGAATAGGAAAAATACAGATGAGGCAAAAGAGATCCTTGAACAGAGAGAGATGGTTCTGGATGCTAAGAGTCAAAACAAAACACAGTGCATCCAATAATCCCCGTCAGGAATTTCTGCTTGGCATTTCCCTCTCCCAACCTGGCCACAGTGACAGCTGCTACAGCAGACTTGCCTAATGGGTCTTAGGTCTCCATTGATGTTTGCCACTCAAGTAGTATTAAATTGACCCACATTCCCTGTGGAAAGTTTTCATGATCTAACTCCTATAAAAAATCAAGATAGTACAGAAAAAGGATGGGAAGGGTTGTTTTGCCAGTTTCTGTTCTCTTGCATCTCCATCTGGTGTTATTGAAAATAACTCCAGGCACCTTGCAGGACATCTAAGAGCCTAGACATGGTCTGCATGTCCATGTCATTTCCTAGCCCACCCTGGCCCCACTATATCCCCAAGAATGGCTGGTGGACGGTGCAAAGTAACCTGCAGACATGGCCGTCTCAGACCCTGTCAGCCAGGGAGACAAGGTGGTGGAGAGGAGCGACTCTGAGCCAAGCTGCTGTCATAAGGGGACAGGAAGGAGATGACAACTGCTACCCATAATGCCAACCACTGTGAGACACCCTATGCTTCGCTTAGGCTTGGGATGATGTTTTCTTTTTCTTTTTATTTTTTTTTTAAGATTTTATTTATTTATTTGATAGAGAGAGAGAGAGGTCACAAGCAGGCAGAGAGGCAGGCGGGGGGGGGGCGGGGAAGCAGGCTCCCCGCTGAGCAGAGAGCCCGATGCAGGGCTCCATCCCAGGACCCTGAGACCGTGACCTGAGCTGAAGGCAGAGGCTTTACCCACTGAGCCACCCAGGCGCCCTGATGTTTTCTTTCCAAGAGAACAGACCATTATTCTTATTAACAGACATGGAGTGTTATGGCTCCCAATTGTCCTTTAGGATGTTCAGGGTCTCTCCTTTCTTCTTCTCTCTTTTTTCTTCTTGTCCTTATCATTTTCTGTTTCTTCCTTTCCCCTCCTTTATTCCTTCTGTCCTTTCTCTCTTCTCTCTGTCTCTGTCAGTCTCTCTCTCACTCTCTCCCCCTCTCTGTGTCTCTGTCTCACTCTCTCTCCAGCTATGTCTTCTCTGCAGATGGACGAGCATTCTGGGCAGTGATCGAGAGACTGAGATAAACATCTTCCAGCAGCTTGAGGTGGACAGAACATGGGGCTAGGGTTTAGGAAACCTGGATTCTCCGCCTGGCTTTGTCATTAATATTTGTGACAGACAGGATAAGATGAAAGATGTAAATGTGCTTTGAAAATTAGTACAGAGTACAATAGTCTATTCTTCTTAAGCCACAGTGAGGCTGGGTCTGCCCCAAAACAATAAGAAATCTGTTCAGTCTCCCGTTGTTGTGCCTGCCATTGGGTCAGAAGCTCCACTCAGCCTATAGAGTTATTTCGGAGTTTAAAAAGACCCACTTCTAGCAAGAAAGCCTGAAGAATTCAGGCAATACCAGACATGCGGCGAAACCTGAGAATGCAATAATTCCTGAGCTCAGTTTAAAATCAAGGTCAATGTTGTCCTTCTGAAGTCACTGCTCCATCTAGCTCCATGCCAAGGATTACTGCCACGCTGAGTGATGGGGCCCCTGGACCCCGCTCTGCACCACGAGAAGCTTAACACAGACAGATGTTGTTATCTCTAATTACACTCTTGAATGCGCCACCACTGATCTCTCCAATACGGGTGTGTCCCCAAACACATGCTGCAGGGAACACAAGTGACTGTTACAGACTGCTGTGGGCATGCTTAGGGCGATGTTTGCTTCATGATACCCATACTTTCAAGGCCTCTTTCACTTCATTTCATTTTCCCTACCTGAAGAATACAAAGGATGGCAGATCCATCAAATGACACGCTTGTGAAACTGAACGACCTAGGGCGGTTTAGGGCTTTGATGAAAAAAAGCAGAGATTGTAAGTAGGGTTTTCTAGTCCAGTGACCTGGGAACTGCTTAGAATTCTCGGGCCCCACTGAATCAGAAACTCTGGGGGATGAGGCCCAGGAATCTGTATTTTTTTAAAAAGATTTATTTTGCGGGGGAGGGGCAGAGGGAGAAAGAGAATCCCTAGCAGACTCTGCACTGAGCACAGAGCCTGACATGCGGCTTGATCTCAGGACCTTGAGATCATGATCTGAGTTGCAGTCAAAAATCAGATTTTTGAATGACGGAGCCGCCCAGGTGCAACTGTGAGAATCTGTATTTTAATAAGCCTTCTAGGTGTCCTGATGCACACAGAATTCTTTTCCTGCTGCCATAACAAATTACCACAAACTTGATGGCCCAAAGCAACACTGATGGGTTATCCTGCCTTCTAAAGGTCAGAAGTCTGATGTCAGTCTCACAGACTGAGATCACAAGGTTATCAGGGCTGCATTCCTTTCTGGACGTTCCAAGGGAGGACTGTTCCCCTGCCTGTTCCAGTGTCTATGGGCTGCCAACATTCCTTGACCCAGGGCCTTACTCTCCATTTCCAAAGCCAGAAACGCAGGTCCAGTCCTTTCCATTCTCATGTTCTCTAACCTTTCTTCCACTTTGAAAGACTCCTGTGATTAGATGGAGCCTACCCACACAATCTGTCTCATTTCAAAGCGGGCTCTTCCCGACCTCAATTGCATTCATCCCCATTGCCATGCCACGTGACATTGTCCCAGGTTCTGGGGATGTCCAAGGTGTGGACAGCGTGGGTGGGGGTGGGTAATTCTGCCTACTGCAGTCCATCCTCTGACCCCCAATGTTCCATGTCTGCCCCACATGCAGGATGTACTCACCTTACCCAGGTCCCCAAAGCCTCCATGCATGGCAGCATCAACACAAGGTCCAAAATCTCACTTAAATCTCTTCAGCTCAAAAGTTCCCAGTCTCATATCTAAGTCATCTAAATAGGGTATGGGTGAGCCTCTGAGTGTAATCCACCCTGGGGCACAATTCTGTATTTTTGCAGACCTGTGAAACTAAAGATACAATGGTAGGAGAGGCATAGGATAATGATGAGAAATAGTCTTACTCAAAAAAGGACAAAAGGAGGGAGAAAGGAATCACTGATTTCAAGCAATTTCCAAATCCAAGTGGGCAAACTCCACTTGGTTTCAAGACCTGGGAGTAATCTTCTGTGGCTTGTCCCTTTGCTCTCTGGGTCAGTGTGCATGTGTTCGTACCGAGTAGCTGTATCAGCCTGTTTACTGAATTTTGGAGCACCAATGGGCTTCTTTCATTTCGTGATCTCTCTGAACCTTTCAGACCAAGCTGGAAGGGGTTCTGCTGGTTTAAGATTTCCAGAACCTGGTGGGTTTCCCAGGTAAGTCTTGGTGATTCACTCCATTAGACAAGAGAGTCGTTCCAAGATCTTTCTCAGATAACCCCATGTTCATTTTTGGTCTCTCTTGAGTTGCCTATGGGATCTATGAGCCTTCATCTAAAATGAGATTTTTTGGTGACCCAATATTTTGAATGTTTGGTCTTTCTAAGGTGCTGTTTAAATGTGGTTCAGCCACACCTTCAGTTTTCTGCTATGGCATACTTTCCTGCCAGGGATTCTCTGAATTTAAACATCTTTACTAATCTGGATAAGCTGATAATTTTCCAAATCCTCAGGTCGTGGTTTCTCTTGGTTTAACTGTTCTTCCCTCATTTATCTTGTCCTTTTTACAATTTTACTCTAAGCAGAGAAACCAAGCCACACCTTCAACACCTTTCTTGGAAATCTCACCCGTTGCCCAAGATCATCACTCTTTGGTTGTGCTTTCCACATAAGTGCAAGATACAATTCCACTAAGCTTTCTGACTCTGTGCAACATGGATTCCTTTTCCTCTAGTTTTCCATAACTACTGTCCTTTATTCCTTCTTTATGCTTTCTCTACCATGTTCCTCACTTCTCCTATGTCCCTACTAGCAGAGCTGTTAACATCTGAATTTCTACAACAATCTGCTCAAGGTCATTTGTGCTTTTCTGTCATGGGCCTCAAAATTCTCCCAGCCTCTACCCATTGCCCAATTCCAAAGCCCCTTCCGCATTTTGGGGTATTTACTAGAGCAGCACCCCAGTGATGGAACTAAAGCTTGTATTCGCTTTCTATTACTGCTGTAACAAATCACCACAAATTTAGTGGCTTAAAATAATACAAATTTCTTATCTTACAGTTCTGTAGGTACAATTTCAACAAGGGTCTCTGGGCTGGGGTGACAAGGTGTCCAGGTGACTGGACAGCATTCTTTGGACTTAGAGTTTGAGGTGGAGAGGTTAAAAATGCGTCTGAGACCACATAGCTGTCGCAATGGTGGAAACTCTGGGACAGTGCTTAGGTTTTTAATAAGAGTTTAATAAATATGCAGTGTACTCGGGGCACCTGGGTGGCTCAGAGGGTTAATCCTCTGCCTTTGGCTTGGGTCATGGTCTCAGGGTCCTGGGCTCAAGCCCCGCATCAGCTCTCTGCTCAACGGGGAGCCTGTTTCTCCCTCTTTCTGTCTGGCTCTCTGCCTACTTGTGATCTCTCTCTCTCTGTGTCAGATAAATAAATAAAATCTTTAAGAAAATAATAATAAATATGCATTGTCGGTAGCTATGACTACAACTTTTATTGCTGACAAAGAAGGAAGTAGGATATAAATATTATGATCTCAAAGAAAAATACAAAGAGATGAAAGCAATTTTGAGTATGATAACTACAGAAGACACAGATGTTCCAACATAAGAATAATTGGTATCCTTGAACTAAATAGCCTGATAAAAAGGATCAGTATCAGAAAAAAGTATTGTAAGCTATTATATGGGGAAAGTTTTCCTGAATTGGAGGAAAAGTGAGTTGGCAAATCAAAAGTTCATACCATATGCCTGGAAAAATTCATACCAAACACTCAAAATGAAATATGCTAGGGGTATTAAAACTGAAGAATAAAAACAAAACAAAACAAAACAAAAAACCTCTAGGCAACCATGAAGAAAAATTGAACTTCCTACAAGGAAATTAGGCAATTGCCAAATTTCTCTAAACCAACATCCAATGGTGAAAGGTAATTGAACAGTGTGTGAAATTCTGAGGCAATGTGTAATTCAAGAATATTATATCTAGTCAGATTATATTCAGAAATAAATGCAAGAAATAAATTTATGTTCCTTCCATACAATGGTAGATGATGTATGCTTAAAAGAACAAGGGAGCTCTCTGTGTTCTGATAGTAAACAATCTCCACGATGTAAAGTTAACTGAAAAAAAATATATTGAATAATGAACATAGAATAGCAATTTTCATCCAGTGCCACTTTATAACTTTTGAATTTTTGCTGTGGCCACATATTTTTTTGAATCACAGAAATAAAAATGTTTTCTAAAATGAAAATAAATGTATTTTAAATAGATATTTTAAAAATAAAATGGAGGGGCACCTGGGTGGCTCAGTGGGTTAAAGCCTCTGCCTTCGGCTCAGGTCATGATCTCAGGGTGCTGGGATGGAGCCCGCATCAGGCCTGTTTCCCCCTCTCTCTCTGCCTGCTTCTCTGCTTGCTTGTGATCTCTCTCTCCTGTGTCAAATAAATAAATAAATAAATAAATAGCATCCCATGTAGCTGTGTAATTGAGCATCAAGATTTGTCATGAAAACCATGATGTGATCAAGACTGCGGGGTAAGGGAAACGCCATGGGAGCTGGTGATACTGTAAACTGATTCTTCGAAGTAGTCGGGTGGGAAACTGTTTCCACAGAAGTTCTAAGCCGCTGACAGACTGCATGCCGATGTGGAAATGACTTTTTAGAAAAACTACTATTTTTGCTTCTATAAAAAAAGAAACAAAGGTTTTTCATCTAGCAATTGGTAATATGTTCAGTACAGAAGGCTGAAAACCACAGCCCTATTGGCCACCCAGATAAAATTATAATGGATCCAAATGATCAACTCTTTTTTTTTTAATGCTTCAAGTTTTTACTAAAGTTATACTTAGTTAACAAACAGTGTAATATTAGTTTCAGGAGTAGAATTTTATGATTCTTCATTTAAATACAAGACCAGTGCTCAACACCACAAGTGTTCTTCTTAATGCCCATCACCAGTGTAGCCCACCCCCTACCCACCACCTCTCCAGGAAACCTCAGTTTGTTCTCCAGGTAAGAGGCTCTTGTGGTTTTCTTCTCTCTCTCTCTCTTTTTCCCTTCTCCCCTATATTCTTCTGTTTTGTTTCTTAAATGTCACATCTGAGTGAAATCATCTGGTATTTGTCCTTCTCTGATGGTCACTCTAGTGACCATACACATCTAGCATAATGGTCACTCTAGCTCAATCTATGTTGTCACCAATGGCAAGATTAAATTCTTTTTCATGGCTGAGTAATATTCCATTGCAGATATACCACATCAAATGTTCAGTTCTTAAGAGCTTCCTGAAATAGGACATAATATGGCAGTAAATGGCAGCTTAATGCAGAACAAATTCTGAAGGGACAAATTCCTTTGAATATGTGAGTCCAAAATGGAAATACTGACTGTGAGCCCTGAGATTATAGAAGACTTTAGTGGGGAAAGGACTTTGCAAAAGAAAGTACAAGATTCTTCACCTTAATAGTGATTTTTATTTTGTTTTGTTTTGCTTTGGGGTCCAAACAATATTATTTACTGGAGAACAGATGTTCAACAGAAACTGGAAGTAGTAAGTTCAATCAAGGGCGTCACTCGCTTCGTGTTCAACACACAGAGTCAAAACAAATAAGCAGAAAAAGTCCTCCAGAGAATTTTCCCTTTGTGACTGCTTTCTCCAGGTGACATGAAACAAACACAGCCTCCCACTCCAGCTGAGCCCTGGGCCTCTGGGGAGGCGCCTGCAGAGTGTTCTGTTGTGCGTGGGCTGGAAGCAGCCAGTGTCTCCGACAGACTGGGACCATCCCAGACAGAAGGATAGGGATGAGTGCATGGTATCCTCAGAAGCTGCTTTCACATGATGTGAGGGCTTCTTTATAGAAAGTCTCTTTTCAATAAACTCAATTCACAGGGGAATCGATCAAGCCTCAATCCTCTTTTTCAAAGGAACCTGTAACATGTCTATTTACCTTGTTTTTCATAACTTGTTTTAAAATGTTCTGATTTGGGTGCCTGGGTGGTTCAGTTGTTTGAACAACTTCCTTCAGCTCAGGTCATGATCTTGGAGTCCCGGGATTGAGTCCTGTATGGCGCTCCCTGCTCAGCACGGGATGTCTGCTTCTCCCTCTGACCCTCCCCATTCCCGTGCTCTCTCTCTCTCTCTCTCTTTCATTCTTCCTCTGAAATAAATAAAATCTTTAAAATTAAATAAGCAAAATGTCCTGACTTTCTATGTCCCTCTTCCATTGGGCTGTTTCTTGTATCACCTTTTGAGTATATAGAAGACCTTCAGAAGAATGGCGTGAGTAATCATGAGCAGGAACTATATTGTAACCTACCTGGGGAGTTCAGAAGGAGAAGCCAGGATGGTTTCTTCTGAGAAGCACCAAAAAAGTGCTTAAGAAGCCTTCTGGTGTTGGAAGTCCCAATGAGAGCCTCGTCTCCTACACTTTGGGCAAGCGGTCTCAGCATGCTCTACCCTGCGTCTCCTAATTATATTTTTTTCAGAAGCAAATTAGATTAGGTCATTGCTAAGTCAGAAACTGGAGGGTCTGAGATTTTACCCTACTTGCAAGCTAACAAGTTAGCCTGCCACAGGTGTATATACTTGTACAGTCAGGAGACATGAGAGCTCTGGGTCAGAGACAAAGACCATCTATTCCTCACAGCAAAAGCAGCAGCTGGAGCAATGTCTTGCTTTGGTCCCCAGCGTGATAGGGCCAAATGGCTCCTGTACATGCAGTGAGGTGGGTTAGAGCTGATGAGCTTGGAAATTAGGAAAACCTGATCTTATATAGTGCGGCTGGTAACCCTCCCAGCCTCCCCTCTAAGGGGAAAGCTTACTCAATACCTTGGAATGTAAGCAAATCTCTAGAGAGGGGAAGAACTAAGCTTTATCTTTATTACTGGGTTGTCTCCAGAGAGAGGGAGACTTTACTAAGCTTTACTATCCTGGAATGTCTCTTTATATAAACATTGGCTATCAATTCCTTTGCTCAAAGAAACTGGGCTGTGTAGGAACATGAGGATCCCATAGATAATGTCATCCAGCAGTCGCTTGCTTGCTTGAAGCCCTCGGTCGTTCCCCTCTGTCATTAGAATAATATCCAGCTCTACCTTGCTGTGGGCCAGGAGGTCCTACTTGATCTGGTCCCTGCCTACCTTTCCAGTCTCACCTCATTCATTTCCACTGGGCTCTAACCACACTGGCCTTACATGCATCCCTTAGACACAATTTATTTGTATGTCAGAGTCCTTCAACTTGCTGTTCCCTCTGTCTGGAATACTATTCCCTAGGACCTTCCCAGGACTGACTCCTGATCCTCATCTTGGAGCAGCTCAATTACTTGAGCTGAGGTCACCACCTCAGAAAAGTCATTGGTGTCCCCAACACTAGTCCCTCTGGACCACATAGCCACCTGATTGTCTTCATGGCCATTACCATCCTCTTCTGTTTAGTTCTCTGGTTTCTCGCTGTCTGCCTCCTGAAAGAATAGAAGTCCCATGAGAGTAGAGAACTTGATTTTCACTCAGTTTTTAATCTAATAGCTAGAATAGTATTTGCCTTAGTTCAGTAAATATTTGTTGAATGAATGTGGGATCTGTAAAACGGGGATACTCATAGTTATTTCATAGAAGTCTAAATCAAGTAAGGGAAATGTATTCGCATTGAATCTATTCATGTGGGGACTGAGGTGAAGGCATCACATTAAGGGTAAGCCCTACATTATACTCTAAGTAGTCATTAGTCTACTCCAGAACATAGCATCCTCAGGCAGAGGACATAAGCCAAATACAAAGCACTCAAAAATCTGTGGGGGCCTCATTTACATGTGCATCTTAATTTTGACCTATTTGTGAACAGCTGTAGAAAATGCATAAATGAATTTGTTGTAGCCATATGAGAATTTTTTATTTTTTTTAAAGATTTATTAATTTATTTGAGAGAAAGTGTACATGGGGAGATGTGCAGAGGGAGAGAGAGTCTTACTTAAGACTGCTTACGACTGAGCATAGAGCACGACTTGGGGTTTGATCTCATGACCCTGAGATCACAACCTGAGCCAAATCAAGAGTCAGATGCTTGACAAACTCTGCCACCCAGGTGCCCCGAGAATTTCTTTAATTTCTTGGGAGTTTAAGCCCATATAGGACTAGATACTCATTAAATATGTATTAAAATGAATTGAATTAATTATCTAATATGTAAATAAAACTGCTCCTGAGGCATAAAGATTATTTTCTTTATTCAACAAATGTTTATTAAAAATCTTCAGTATGGCACAGAGATTTCCCCATGATCTGCTACCAGACCAATTCCCTAACATCATTTTTTTTTAAGATTATTTATTTATTTATTTTGACAGAGAGAGAGATCACAAGTAGGCAGAGAGGCAGGCAGAGAGAGAGAAGGAAGCAAGCTCCCTGCTGAGCAGAGAGCCTGATGCGGGACTCGATCCCAGGACCTTGAGATCATGACCTGAGCGGAAGGCAGCAGCTTAACCCACTGAGCCACCCAGGCGCCCCCCTAACATCATTTGTCACTCTTCCTGACCTCAGTCTATACACTGTTGACCTGCTTTTACTCCCTGACCTTGATCTACTATTTCAGACTTCTCTTCCTTCATTCAACCTATGTTCACTTACTGGAAAGCCTTGACCACCTTCACCTCCACCTGCACAGGAAGGGCTTCACTTTGCCTGGAGGCAGTCAGTCCCTGCTTGATTTTCAACCGCGGTGGTTTCTGGAGATGTGCCTTTCACCTATGCTTCCTGTCTATGTCTCAGTCACTGCACTGTTCGCTTATCTGTTTTCTCCATTACACTTGCCTCTTCTGTGACAGACTGTGTTTGAATTATCTTTTAATCTCCAACCTCTAATTTGTTATATGACAGAGTAGGTACTCAAATTATACTTGAAGGAAAGAAGGAAGGGTGTGGGTGGGGCTGAATGGATGGAAAAATGAAGGAAGAAATGAAGGGAAGAAGAATCATTTTGGTAGTGAAAAAATATAACTTTCAAATACAATATTCTGATTAAGTAAGGTGATAAGAAAGAGACATAACCACCTTGATTTTGTCGTAGTTTAAATGAAAAGAAATTACAGGTGAAAATCAATTTAATACCTTTGGGGCAAAATTCTATTACCCTCATTGATAGGGAGATGGGTTGAAAAACATTTCCATTCTGGTAATCTCCATAGTATAAGAAACAAAGAAATCAGGACAGAAAAATGTTTTATTTATATTTGAAATATATGGACCATGACTGTTACTAGGTTTCCTTAAAAAAATATGAAGTTTCCTGAGATATTTACAAGTCCATTATGGTCTTTTCTTTCCAGAATGGTCTTCAGAGTAAAATACAAATTTTCTAGAATGTACACTTTAATCACAGAGCAGGTAGAGCAGTGAATCGTTTATTTATTTATTAAAAATTTATTATTTTTTTATGATTTTTTAAAAATTTCTTTTCAGCGTAACAGTATTCATTGTTTTTGCACCACACCCAGTGCTGCATGAATTGTTTATTTAATCTGTAGAACACATTTGTTTTAAGGACTGGAACTTACTCACTTAAAATGCAGATTAACTAGTTTCTCTCTCTTTTTTTTGGTTGAGGTGAAATTGATGTCTAACTTCAATAAGTTCCAGGTATTCAAGATTATAATTCGATGTTTGTGTACACCACAAAATGATCATCACCGTATGTCTAGTTACCACCCGTCACCATAGAGTTGAACCCCTTCACCCACTTCACCTACCCATCCCCTCTGGTAATCACTAATTGTTCTCTGTATTTATGCTTTGGCTTTTGTTTTCTTGGTTGGTTTGTCTTGTTTGTAAATGAACCATTAATCTGATTCATCATTATATAAGTTGGGTGAAATTCACTAAAGAAAATCATTCAGGGCCCCTGGGTCCAGTTATTCTCTATACCAATTTTGTAATACATAATAAAAATAAGAATGTTCTGTGGCCAATTCAACCCCACATAGAATAAGCCCAGCCTCTGTGAAAATATAGTATCACTTATTCGACCACACACTATTATCATGGGTCCACCTTTCTAAGCAGCACTGCTGGAGGTCCAGTCTTACATAGCCTCTGGTGTTAAAAGATACACTGAGGCACATCGAAAAAATTTTTTAAGTTTATTTGATCATTTATTGACTCAAATCAGACAGTACCGAACCAGAAGTGGTTAGGAACCCTAGGTAGGTAGGATCACAGCAAAGACAGACACAGAACCTTCGGAAGCAAGGAAAGTATTTGGCCGCAGCAAAATCCTAATTGACTTTCTGTGATTGGGTGATTGGTTGTCCTTAGTGTTTAGTTTTTCTAATGTTGGGACATTAACAGGCTTAGATTTGGGTTTGCTTAAGTAGACCAGCCAACATGGCATCAGAATCTCCTCCGCCAAAATTAATTTAACACTGGGTAGCAATTTCTTTCATATTCTTACAGTCCGCATTTACTTTTTAAGTGTAAAAAAATAACACAAATATCCCCTACTTGTTCCCAAACATTGGGAACAATTTGACCCTGCTCTTTGAGCATTTTTCTATTTCATCATATTTCCCCCTTTCCTCTTACGGAAGAGATGAAGGTTATTTTCCATTTGTGACTTGGCTGCTAATAACAGGACATGTCAGAGAAACGTTACAGGGCAGAGGGTGGGGCTGGAGGGGTCCACATTCACTGTCTGATTCCATCTTTGTATCCAAAATGAAATCACTTCTCTCCAAGAAGCATGGCGGGTGACAGCCCAGTTATTGAAGGCACAGGTAAAAGGAGACATCTAAGTGCTCGTCTCAGAAATCTGTATGCAACAAAGCTCTGATTCTGTGTGGCGTGGCTCATCTGGGTTGCAGGGACCACCTGAGACACCAGCAGGCCCAGGCTGGGGGGCAGGCTTCCTGCAGCGTGTTTATATCCAAGAAGAACAGCACAGCTATGTGAATGATAGGCTATTCAGCTGGAAGTGGCCTTAGGAAAAATAAACAAAGCCCAGCTGCATTTCTCACATCTCAGCTCTTCAGTAGAAGGGAGGGAGGGGCTCAGGCCTACCATTCTCTCCTGGAAGTAGTAGATTTTTAAGATGTTTGATAGATTTCCAAGGTTCGCGAGTAGGACTAATAACACTATTAGCTGCAACTTATGGGACACTTGATCTGTGCATACATTGCACTTACTGTCTCAGTGAATCCCCTAATAATGAGTGTTATTATTCTCATTTTCCCAGGAGGTGAAGTTATACAGCTAATAAGTGGCAAATCCAGGATCTGAGCGCCCCCCACCCCGTCTGTCTGACTCCAAAGTCCGAGCCCCGAGCATGACCTGTGGCAGTTGCTTGATTTCAAGCGAACTGGAAGACAGGCACATCTGCTGAGGGAGGACGTGTGTCTGCGGGCCAGCCTCGGAAATGAAGAGTCACCAGTACCCTAGCACAAGAAGGCACTCTCGAATGCTTGCTGTCTGAGCTGAGTGTGCAGGAGTGAGGAGTGAAAGGCGCAAAGTAATTTGTAGCCGAGTGAAGCTAGTGTGGCTAAGGGAGCCTCGGCTTCTCAGGGCAGTGGACAGGCAACAAGTAATTAAGAGCCTTTTCTGCAACGCTAGCAGTTAGGACTTATTTGAGCCAATGAGCAATCCTTGAAGTCATTTAAACAGCCGAGTAATACAAGCAGATTTGTGTTATGGTAGATCCTTCTAGCCACAGTATGAAAGGTCAGTTGAAGATGGGCCACTATGGTGGCCGTGAGGAGGCAGAACTGGTGGGATTTGGAGACTGAGGGTGTGCGGAAGAGGGAAGAACCAAGGATGACACCCAGGTTTCCGATCTGATGGGGATGGGTGGCTGGTGGTACCACTGAGATAAGAAACAGGAAGCAAAGAAGGCTCCTGATGACGGCTCAGATTTGGAGGTGTAGGGTTTGAGATGGTTGTAGGATATCCAGGTGAGCGTTAGACAAACAAATCTGGAGCTAAGGAGAGAGGTACAATTGGAAAGTGGGAATGTGGAAGTCACTAACTTATCGTGACACATTAAGTCAGAAATATGGATGATAGTGTCAGGAAAGTCTATGGAATAAGACCAGAAGCCTTGGTCTAGACCCGTGAGGAATACCAATAGGTAAGGGATGAATAGGGGAAATGGAGCCATGAAAAATGATCGAGAGGGAATGACCAGAGAAAGGAAACCCAAGATGTATTATTCTAGACACCAAAAGAAGAAGTGTAAAGACAACTTGCCCACCAATCTCAGACATGCAGCTGGGTCAGTAGGCCCCCTCCGTCCTCCCCAAAACACCTGTCAAAGCCTTTACTGTGTCATATACTGCTTGTCTCTTCCCTGTGAGTGGACATGATCGTCAAGGTCAGGGCCTGTCCATTGCCTGAGGCAACAAAAATAGCTTCAAATTGAAGGGGGTGGAATTCTGGTTGGAACAGATTGAGGAATGAATGGATGAGGAGGGATTTAAAATGTTAAATCTCAATTATCCAAGCTAAGAGAACAGAACAGAAATGTGGGAGAAACAAACAGAAAGAGATAAGCCCAAAAGTTCTATTTGACTCTGAACATAGAGTCCATAGAAAACTCGTGTTCTTTTTTTTTTTTTCTTTTAAGACTTTATTTATTTGAGAGAGAGTGAGAGAGTATGAGAGGGGAGAAGGTCAGAGGGAGAAGCAGACTCTCTGTGGAGCTGGGAGCCCAATGAGGGACTCGACCCCGGGACTCCAGGATCATGACCTGAGACATGATTGGATGTAGCTTCAGCCTTAGCAACACCGTCAAATGCCCAAATCATCCTCCCCCCACCCTGAAGGCAGTTGCTTAACCAACTGAACCACCCAGGCGCCGAAGACTTGTGTTCTTTCACAGCCCTCCCTAAGTCCCAGCCCTCCTTTCAGATGGCCTGAAGGCCTGCAGTTGAAACTCACCCAGGGGGGCACCTGTGTTGCTCAGTCAGGGTTAGGCACCTGCCTTCAACTCAGGTCAGCATCTCAAGGTCCTGGGCTCGAGCCCCACATCAGGCTCCCTGCTTGGCGGCGAGTCTGCGTCTCCCTCTCCCTCCGTGGCCCAGCCTCCCCTGACCAGTGCTCTCTTTCTCTCTATCTCAAATAAATAAATAAAATCTTAAAACAACAACAACAACTCTCCCAGAAAGAGGAGAAAAGGAGACAACAGATACCTCAAAGGGGGTGAACCCTTGCTCTGTGATTGAGAACTGACTACTATGAAAGGGGCCTAAAAAAAAAGAAACTCCATGTAAGAAAGTTCTGCTGCTGCAGATAACAGATAATCATAAGGTGTATCATCTCTATTTTCGTGACAAACAGAAGGTCTGAATGTTTGCAAGCCAATAAAACATCCTCCAGCATTTGAAGATGAGTGTACTTCAAGATTTTGGATGAATGCCATTCAGAAAATGTTTCCTTCATGAAGGTGTCATTATAATAATGAATGTTTTGCATTTGGGGAAGTGGTGTAATATGTGGAATGTTCAGCCAAAGGCAAAAAGATTAGTAGCTAGCTCTAATGACTTCTAGAGAACATGAACATTTTCGTTTCTTGAGTCTCTTCTTTTTTTTTTTTCACCCCAAAGTCAAATGGAGGGTGGAATAAGGAAAAATTGAAAACAAGGGATTGGCTTGACCATAAAATAGCAAAAATACTTCATGTACGTATCAATTTGTTTTTTAAAGTGCTTTGACATGCATCAAGCTGATTTGGATGTGTATTTATAAATAAACCATAATGAAGGAATGTCCGCTGTGACAATCCTACGAAAGAATTGAGGAAATTGATGATTGGATATAGCTTCAGCCTTAGCAACACCATCAAATGCCCAAATCATCCTCCCTCCCCCCTCCTCCCTTTCCTCCCTTCCTTCCTTCTGTAGAGCGCTGAGTATTCTGCCATTGTGACACTGTAGTATAATAAGAAATATATATATATATATTTTTAACGGAAGCTTCATTACACAGACACAATTAATGAACCATTGGCCATTCATGGTCAACGTCAACTCCGGGCCCTCCCCGCTCCCTGGAGGTGGAACAGGGAGGGGGGCACTAAAAGTTCCAACTCTCTAATTCTCAGGTTGGTTCCTTTGGGAACCAGCTCCCAACCTTAGGGACTTTCTAGAAGTCACCTCATTCATATAAGCTCATTCATATATACATATATATATATATATATATTTATATTGGTCTTCATTCCTGGTTCCTAAAACAGTCCCAAAGCAATAAAGATGAAAGGAGCACGTTTTGGTTTAAGATTTGATTTCTGTCCCCAGTTCCTGAAATTATTCTGGCTCGATAAAGATTAAAAACAAACAAACCATCTTTTCTTATTCATTACAAGCCCTTTCCACCCACCTGAGCTTATATGAATGAGGTGACTTCTAGAAAGTCCCTAAGGTTGGGAGCTGGTTCCCAAAGGAACCAACCTGAGAATTAGAGAGTTGGAACTTTTAGTGCCCCCCTCCCTGTTCCACCTCCAGGGAGCGGGGAGGGCCCGGAGTTGACGTTGACCATGAATGGCCAATGGTTCATTAATTGTGTCTGTGTAATGAAGCTTCCGTTAAAAAAAAAAAAAAAAAAAAAAAAATCCTACGGGAAGGGATTCAGAGAGCTTCGGAGTTGGTGAACCCATGGAAATGCCAGAAGAGGGGAGCATCTGCAGAGGTCATGGAAGCTCTGTGCTTTCCCCATACCTCGCTCTATGGGTCATGAGGGGAAGGCCCCACATGTTTGTTTCAGATGTAGCCATAGTAATAGTAGGGGTGTCTGGGGGCGGGGGTCAGTCGGTGGGCGTCTGCCTTCAGCTCAGGTTATGATCCCAGGGTCCTGGCTTCAGAGCCCCGAATTGGGCTCCCTGCCCGGCGGGAAGCCTGCTTCTCCTTCTTCCTCTCCCACTCCCCCTGCTTGTATGCCCTCTCTTGCTGTGTCTTTCCCTGTCAGAAAAATAAATTAAATTAAATTAAATTAAAATAGTAGTAGTAGTGAGAGAAATGGAGCTTTCTTTTTAGTCTTGTGCTATACAAGGCACTAATCTAACAAGTATCTTATCCTAGCCTGTGTTCCCAAGTTATCCGGTCATCCAACAGTCTTCTTGGACTTCTGTTTACAGGAAGATGGGAGCTGTGTGAGTCCTGGGCCCACGGACAAGCTCTTACCTTGGGTCAACTAATTAAAACCTGTGTGCCTCAGTTTCCTCACTAGTAAAATAATCTCTCCCTGAGAAGGTGGTTAGGAGTAGTAAATGAGTTCGTATTTGTAAAGTACCTCATTGGCACTCAATAAGGGTTTATTTAAGTGTGTGTTTCATAAGTAAATGAGCTGGGTAGGCTCAGCATTCTTTTGTGAGAGAAGAATCGTTCTTTATTACTTGTGCCTCAGCAGATTGTTCACACAATTACGATGGATCTCCAGATATACGGGAGCAAGTCACTCGCTTTATTGCTTCTTTCCGCCATCTAGAAGAAATTCCATAAATGAAAGAGTTTATGAGAACTGAATATATATCACCAAACATCTCTTACAAAGGCTCAGATCCAATGCCTACTTAAGGAAGAAACGCGGCTCCTTCCCTGAGATGCGCCCTTTATTCAAATCCCCGGGGACATTCCATATCTGAACTAGAGAAGTTAATGATTCCCAGAGACCACTTTTTGAAACTGTTGAACTGATTTCATCAGTTTATGCCGTTTGTGGGTGGGTGGGAAGATTTTACAGTCCGCTATCAATTCTTTCTAACGGCTAGAGAAGAAGCATAGTCACTCATGGTTGCTCCTACTGAGGTCATGAGATCACGGCATAATTTTTTTTCTCTTGTCCTTACAAGGAAATCTTCAAAACTTTCTTCAGACAGGGAACCAAAAATAGTGACAAGGAGAAAGGGTTGCCAAAGACGTGTCCTTTTCCCCCTCCCTCTATTTCATTTATAGTAAAATCTTTAATCTTTGAGAGCAGTTTTGCACGTTCCTCTTGCTGGACGCTGTTTATTTCAAGCTGCCAATCTTGTTGCATGTACACCGCTGCTCTCGGGTTATCTTCCATTTAAATATCCACAGTGACCACTAGTCCTTTTTGGTCGTTTTTAAGTGCCAACAGTTTTCCAGAAAGTCACATCTCTTTCTGTCTCTGCCAAATTTTGCAAGATTTCTGTAGTCTCCGCGAGAGGCAGTAGTGGGCTCTGAGGGCAGAAGACATGAGCTCAAGTTCTGGACCCACCCCTGGCTCTGACCCTTGGGAAAGACCTCTGCCGTGTTTCCTCACTTCCTTCCTCACAGAGCTACGGAGGAGAGCAAGTGAAAATGATGATGTAGATGCACGTGAAAGCTCTATTTTAAAGTAAGTTACATTGCTTTAAGCGTTTTGCCTGTAGGTACATTTCACAATATATAAGGCTAAAATAATTGAAATCTAAAAAATGTTGAATCAGAAAAACATAACAGGTGTCTCATCTCTAGTCTGGTGACCAACAGAAGGTCTGAATGTTTTCAAGCCAATAAAACATTGCTGAATTTGCAAAACGAAAGTGGTCTGTTCAAATATTAGTTCTGTCTATGTAGACATACACGCTAGGGTACTGGATATGCCAGGGCCCTAATCTCTGAAATATTAGAACCTAGGATTCAGAAAACAAATTGCATCTTCTTTGCTCATCAAACATGCAGCTTCTCCTTTTTCAAACGAGCTGGAGCCGGGTTTTTAGCGGAGCACACTGACCCGCAGCCAGAAGAGGACAGGTCTCATTTTCCCTTACAGTTTGGGTGGCCATCGAAGCTCTGGCCAATGAGATGTGAAGCAGGAGTGCTGTGTGGGATTTCCAGGACGTTCTGTGAGTTCTGTAGAGGGGAGGAGCCACACCTTCTCTCTTCACTCTCATCTGGTGACAACGGAGTTGACAGACAAACCCTGGGATGACCTGGCTCTGAACTTCTTATGTGCAAGAAAGAATTAAACTACTATCCTGTTCCGATTGTTTTTGGTGGGGGCTGGGGGGTAGGAGCAGCGGGGTTCTGTTATTCATAGTTGAACCTAATGTTAACGGAAAAATGTCTCTCTGTGCATGACCCATCTTTTTTTTTTTTTTTAAAAGATTTATTTATTTACTTGTTTGAGAGAGAGAGAGCATGAGCAGGAGGGACAGTTGAAGAGAGAGAGAATCTCAAGTAGAGGCCTCACTGAGCCTCACTCAGAGCTCGATCTCATGGTCCTGAGGTCATAACCTGAGCTGAAACCAAGAGTCAGATGCTTAACCGCTCTGCCACCCAGCGCTAAATGTTGAGTCCAAACCCATCACTCTTCGAGAAGCTGGGAGTTGTAAGTGCCCTCCTGAGTGTGTGTTGCTATGCCAGGGGTAGGGTTTATGGAGAAATTCTGTCCCAGCTTCTCCTGCCCTTTTCCCCCCTCATCTGCCCAATGTATAGGATTCACTCAGTTGGTTTCTGGATTTCTTTCAGAGAAAATTGTTCCATACTTAGCTGAGATACAGTGTGTCTGTGGGAGGAGGTGAATTTGGGGGTTGCCATCTTGAACCAGAACTTAATACTTCATTTCAACATTTTACTGGAGGCCACAAATGATAGTCTTGCACATGAAAAATCCTAATGAACTTACAAAAAATGCTAACAGTAATAAATGTGTCTAGCCAGATCACAAGATAAAATTAATACATAAAAATTAATTCCAGTTCTATCTATTAGTAATAAAAATTGGAAAATGAAGTAAAAAATAAATATAATTTACAATAATATTTTAAAAACGTGAAATACTTAGGGATAAACTTAACAATTATATGGCAGACCTAGTCAGGCGCCCCTGTGACCCGTCTTTTTTTAAAGATTTTATTTATTTATTTGACAGAGAGAGACAGAATGATAGAGGGAACAGAAGCAGAGGGAGTGGGAGAGGGAGAAGCAGGCCTCCCGCTGAGCAGGGAGACCGATGCAGGGCTCGATCCCAGGACCCTGGGGTCATGACCTGAGCTGAAGGCAGACACTCAATGACTGAGCCACCCAGGCGCCCCAGACCCGTCATTTTAAAATTTATTTTTATTTATTTTTAATTTTTTAAAATTTCTTTATTGACAGACAGAAATCACCAGCAGGCAGAGAGGCAGGCAGAGAGAGAGGGAGAAGCTGGCCCCCCGCCAAGAAGAGAGCCCGATGCAGGTCTCGTTCCCAGGACCCTGGGATCATGACCTGAGCCGAAGGCAGAAGCTTTAACCCACTGAGCCACACAGGTGTCCCCCAGACCCGTCATTTTTAAAGACTAGTTTGAATCTCTTTCCTAAAGTAAGATGCTGGGAGGCAAAATATATAATCCCACATGATTATTTGGCAGTTTACTGATGACTTTGTGATAAAGCCCCACAACTCCCAATTCTTGGTCTTTGGCAAGCAATATGGCTTACACAAATGAAAGGTTGGGCCAGGTCAGCTGGAACAGAGCCGACAGAGCATCTTTAAAAAAAAAAAAAAAAAGAAAGAAAGAAAAATCTGAAAATAAATAAATAATTTTTTAAAAACATCTCTCTGGGGCGCCTGGGTGGCTCAGTGGGTTAAGCTGCTGCCTTCGGCTCGGGTCATGATCTCAGGGTCCTGGGATCGAGTCCTGCATCGGGCTCTCTGCTCAGCAGGGAGCCTGCTTCCTCCTCTCTCTCTCTGCCTGCCTCTCTGCCTACTTATAATCTCTCTCTGTCAAATAAATAAATAAAATCTTTAAAAAAAAAAAAACCCATCTCTCTGATGTTTTTAAAAAACATCTCATCTGATGTCACTAATGAATAGTGACAGGTCACCGTGGAGTTGCATGTCACCTGCTGATGGAAGCTGACTTGACAGAGCCGTAGCTTGTCCCTGGACGTGGGTCTGTGGAAGATCCAGGTGGCTCATGGAGGGAGGTGGGTGAGCACATGTAAGTACATGTGCCTGTAATTTTGTGCCCAGCACCGAGGAAATCTAGCCAAACAGCTTTTATACCTGTATTTGGAAACCGATGAGGTGATTAGACAATACATTCATATTTATTGGGCAACACGATATTTTTGAATGGACAAAATAAAGAGCCTCTTTGGGAAGGCACACGTGGCCATCTTGTTCTCCGAATGTGTGGGGCCGCACTGCCTTCTTCATTCAGTCACTGAGCACGTTGGCGTGGAGGGCCTACTGTATACCAGACCACAGAGTGACCTGGGACCACCTTGCTGATGTGACTCCCCCATCTGGGTTAACATCTTTTATTCTCCCCTTGTCCAGGGCTGGTGTGTCTCCAAGACCCAGGTCTGGGCCAAGAAGACTTTTCTGGCTCCCACAGCCCTCCATGGCAGTTTCCTGCTCTGCTCCAAGCTCCTGTCACAACTTGTATCTGCACAACCCATTGGTCTTTTGGCAGCTCCATTCAGTGGGTTTACATTTATTACACAGTAAGGTGAGTGCCTTGAGTTCAGAGACACATCTTTGGTGCCTAATAAATGCTTGTGGATGATATCATATTTGTGGAGTACTTGACAATCTCTTTGGTCAGCATTCATCGGGCATCATTGAAGACCTTGCACTATACTAAGCATGAGTGGGGAGAAAAGATGAGTAAGACTTGGGCTCAGGGGCTGCTGGAGCAAGAGAAGTATGAACAAATCATTGTAACTCCACATCACAGATGTCAGAAAAAAGCTTGGAGCAAGGGTTAGGGTAGAAGCTTCTGATTTCTCCTTGGAAAGACTTAACAGAAAAAGCGGTGTCACACCTAGCTCTAACGGGAGAAGAAAGGCTGGTGGGTTAAGAAGTGGTTCGCACACATTCCACCATCGGTTCTTCAGGATCTCTTGAAGGTAGGCGGGACAGTTACTGCATCTCCACTTTACACAAAGAAGTGGGAGCAGAACGTGTCACGGTGTGATGTCCGGGAGCTCCTGGCTGTCAAGAGAAATGAGGCGGGCTCAGAACTCAAGCTCTGGATCCTAATCTGTTGCTCTTTCTATCATGCCTCCTGGTCTCCCTAAGTAATGTGGATGACCATGAGTTCGGCCCCGGGGAAGGTCAGGTGTTTCTTATTTTCTCAGTTAAAATGAGTCGAGCAACCCAATTCATTTAATTTATTGCATTTTCCTCTTCCATTTTTCATAATTCTCTCATTTATGAGGCCAGGGTTCTTAGTAAGTCCCCTTCCTGGAATCTTCCCTAAGGAAATAATCAGAGAGGCAGACATAAATTTATGGACAAAAACTTTCCTAGCAGAACTATTTATAATAACAGAAAATAGGAAACAACCTAAATTTCCAACAAAAACAGACTAGTAGGCAGGCCTTAAACATCTTTCCATATATTTTAATGACATTTCAAAAATGCTTACAATTAATGTTATTAAAAAAATAAAGGACAGGATAAAAACCCATGATTCCAATTTTGTTGGGTATACATGCCACTGCACACATAGGAAAAGAAGAACTTTCAGGAAGACGCTCACGGCGGCCATCTTGATGCTCTTTGTTCATACTGCCTGCCTTGCATAGTGTGCATTTTATCATCAGAAAACTAACTAACTAAATAAAGATTGCTTAATAAAGTACAAAAGTCATCAAGAGGGCAATAAAACTGAGACTGGATTCCCGTCTTGGTCAGGGTGACCTGAGAAACAGAAACAAAATGAGAGGATTTGTTGTAAGGAATCAGCTCATATGATGATTATGGAAGCTGGCAAGTCCAAACTCCTGAGGGTAAGCAGCGGGCTAAAGCCCTTGAGAAGAGTTGATGCTGCAGTTGGAGTCCAAGGGCAGTCTGCTGGTCCAATTCTGTCTTATTGAGAGGTCAGTCTTTTTCTCTAGTAAGGTGTTCAACTGACCGAATGGGCCCCACTCCCATTATGGAGGATAACCTATCTAACTCAAAGTCTACAGACTTAAACCTTAATCTCATCTAAAAAAGACCTGCCCAGAAGAAACATCGGGAATATTGTTGGACCAAATACCTAGCTACTGTGGCCTAGCTAAGCTGATGCATAAAATTAACCATCACAATTCTATAACTAAAGATTTCTCACCTATAGGTGCAACCATCTGGGGACAGAGGCTCTGTCTCCTTCTTTCCATCCCTCTGTCACTCGGCATGGGTCTGGTTCATGGTAGATGTGCAGCAGATGTAGGATGGGCGTGTCGGTGAGTGAGGGAGCAAATTGCTAAGAGGACAGGCAACGATATTACTTAATTATCAATTCAGAATGTCACAATCTACATTCAAGTTCCCTTAGCCTGGGACCTGGCTAGCCTTCAGAGGAAGCCATATCACAACACAAGGGCAGGTCCTGGCAACCACAATTACCCCAAACGCACGATTTACCCTACTCTACCCACATTTCTAGACCTAACGGAAACTTGCCCTGAGCACAGAGATGACTAAGGACACAGAGTCTGTCCAGTGATGCTGCCCTGCCTGGACAATGAGCAGAGGGAGGCACGAATCTTGTAGGACCAGAGATATGGGCCCTCTGGGAGCTGCCTGACTAGAGTCCTCGCATGACAGCCTGCTTTGCGTCAGTCCAGGCAGGTGGCAGTGGGAGCAACACTGGTCCCCGTGACCTCCAGCCAGACAGTGACCCCTTGCTGCCTCAGCCCTGCTGAGAGCACACAATTTCTCCAGCCAACACAGAATCTTCTTCCATTTTTCCATGAGGTTATTTGTCACCTCTGAGTTTCTTTCTTTCTTTTTTTTAAACTTTATTTTTTCAGTGTTGCCTCTAAGTTTCTTGTTTTACTGACTCGCTCTAACTTGCTTGGGCTAGAATCTTTCCTGAAACCACAGATCCCCCGATCCTGTGACCTGCCAGTACTCCACCCCCCTCTGGAGCCTCAGAAGGGCAGGACTCTGGGTGCCCCGTCAGTTCAGTACTAGGGACATTTCAATAGCTGTAGTCACCAAGGCACAAAGGCCAGGAAATTCCAGAGGCCCATAAAGTGATTTGAAAGAAGGAACAAGGAGCAAGTTTGTTTGTTTGTTTTTATAATGAATAAAATCTTCTATTCAATGTGATGATCTTGTTCTAGTCATGCAAAAGGGTTTTGTTTTGTTTTTAATGAAAGGTCGACTATGAGGCGTAAGTTCTAAGATCTCACATTTTTCAAAGGAAAATTCAGACACAGAAGTTCTTATTGAGGGAGGAGACTATGATTTTATGGAGGGATGGGGAAAGGAGCTGTGGTTGGTGGACATCCAATCACGTCACCGCCTGTTGGAGGCAGGTTTGAGGTGGGGGGGTTAGAGGACTGGGCTTCGCCCCACAGAGGAGTGGTCCTGTTAGGTGGACTTGTCCCTTCCTGGGCACAAAAGTGCTGACATGCAGTCTGTATGGAAGGTGTTAGTTTTATATACAGATGAGAAGCATTACCTGCTGGGCACCATTCCAGAAAATCAACCTAAAAAGTATGGGTCATAGATGTTGTCTGATGTGATGATGTCCACATTTATGGGTCACTTACCAACAGCCAGGCACTCTTCCAAGGGCTTTGCATAGATCATCTCATTTAATGCTCACAGTGTCCCTATGAAGTAACTATGAATATTCTCCATACTTCAGAACTATGGAATCTGAGGCCTAGAGAGATGACATGACTTAATTTGCCGAGTGTACAACTAGTAAATGATAGAGCTAGGAACTGGTCCCACAACTGTCATTCTTAAATGACACGCTACACACACACACACACACACACACACACACACAGGTCCCGGGGTGCTAAACTTAGATGTTTCTTACACAGAAATGGCACGCACCCTCACTTTCTTACTTCCGCGATCCCTGCCTGAGCCAATTTTCTGACCTCTATTCCTGTTCCATTTCACTCCAGCATTCCAGCTGCAAATCTAAACAGCTGGCTTCTAGTCTTGACCTTTCCTTCATTATGTTCCCTGCTGTGAAAGCTCTGGACCAAGAAGTCACCACATACTAGGTTTAATAGGCAGTGGATGCCCACTCAGTGGCTGCCCCTGGACACCCGTTTCTTTGGTCTTGACAGTGATGGAGCCACATGGAGAGGAAGCTGAAGAGCCTTGTATCAGGCCTCGGGTGACCCCAGTTCTACCTCCAACCAACAAAGCAGCCTCCCGGGCACAGGGTTCTTATCTTGAAACTTAGGAAACTGACATCAGCTATCTCTGAAACGCTAACAAATTTCTGGGGGTGCCAGACTGGTGATTCTTCTTTTTGTAGCCACCATTCTTGCCCTGGCAGCTTGGTGGTCTATCTTGGGGCAGGAATGAGACACACGGAGATTTATTTGAGGAAACTGGCCATCCACACGCATGGTGTCCTCTGGGGCATAAAAAAGCAAAACCCCATCACTGACAGTGAATGCATCTTTGCCAAGTTTGCAGGAGAGTTTCCTGATTCACAGGATCAAATTTACTCCTCAATTCAGAACAACATGTTCTTCTTCCTCTCTTTTCAGGATATTTGCGGAGGAGAATTTTAGAATCACTTGCAGTCATTCACTGAAAATAAAAATGGCATGAAACTAAATGATCTTAAGTCAATACTTTTGAGAAAGGTAAATATTTGCAGATTATTGATTCTGTGCATTTTAAAGCATCAGGAAAGCACCAAAGAATAAAAATAGTTTCTGGGAGGCAGGCAGGTGCCCAGAGGCACGGGGAAAGCGGAGTTAGCACCAAGCGGTCACATGTAGTTAGGGAGACCACACCTCACGGAGGCAGGGGAGAGCTCCTTTACTTTGATGCACTACCCTGGCCATGGGAATTTGCTGATCTTCCCTTAGAATGTTGGGATTAATACACTGAATCTAATCCTTTTTCAGACTCTGCTGGGACTACCCAAAGGAAGAGAGAAAATAAATATGGTTAGTGGCTTGGAAGCCAGTGAGGTGGATGGGGTGTCGATATTCTGTCATTCCTGATTTGCTGATTTCTTGCCTTATGAAACCCTCCTTCCCAAGGTAGAAACCCCCAAAACTACATTTCTCAGCTTCCCTCATACGTGCTTGGTACACAAGCATATAATCAAGTCCAGCTATATAATTTGTGGGGCCCAGTGAAAATTGAGAATGTGGGGTTCCTTATTCAAAAAGTAAGGGGGGGGGGCACCCGGGTGGCTCAGTGGGTTAAAGCCTCTGCCTTCAGCTCAGGTCATGATTCCAGGGTCCTGGGATCGAGCCCGGCATTGGGCTCTCTGCTCAGCAGGGAGCCTGCTTCCCTCTCTCTCTCTCTCTGCCTGCCTCTCAGCCTACTTGTGATTCTGTCTGTCAAATAAATAAATAAAATATTTAAAAAAAAAAAAAGTAAAGGGAAGGGTGCAGTTAAAGGTAGTTCGATATAATCCATTTTCCCTCAAAAATACTATATTACTCATAAAATGTACTATGGGGTAATAGTGATATGTTAATAACAACATAAAAATACAAATTGCAAAAAAATTGTGTCCTAATTTTAAATTAGATCAGGAACAATACTTTATAATGTGCTACCTTGACTGATATTAAGATTTCTCTTTCTTTTCCAAAAACCCATTTATTGGGTCCTCAAAATTTATGCTTTTAGCAAGATGATTTTCAGCCCATGTAATCAAATGGGATGTCAATTGTTCTTGTCAAATGTAAGATCACAAATAATTTTTCATCAGTTTTGATTTTGAGAAGGACTTTTCTGATGCCACTGTTAATTGGAGTTGTTAAGAGTATTTTATAGTCTCTGACAACATTTTTGATGAGTTATTTTGAAATGCAAATTTTAGTACCTCTAGAGTTGATAGTTCTTGCAGAATAACTTCTCTAAAAAGATTTAATTCCTCATTAAAATTAGTTTTGTGTAGGTCTGATTAATTTTAAATGCCAACATATACAATAATATTTTTATGTTTCCTTTGGTAATTCCTATAACTTGTTGAGGCCATATAGGAACCTGGAAGTGTGGTCCTGATTTGTACACGATTCAAAGGGACTATTTAAACCTTACGTCACTGTATCTTCAATGACAAAAAGAGACTAACCTTAAAACTATTTTCCTTGTTGATAATTGATTCCTCTAAAGCTTCATCTGAAAACAGTGTTCTTTTCCCATCAAATGTGACAATATCAAAATTTGGTATTTGCTTTGCAATGTTGCAGAGTTTTAAAAATGAGAGATTCCAGACTCTTTGAAGAATTCTAATTATTCCTTAATATGTTTATTGCAATGTCCATGTGTATGCTTTTATTTTGTAATAATTCACTAAGCACCAGCAGTTTCTATCTCCAGCTCTCAGGCTGGGGAGTATAAGTTAGACTACATTCATGGCACTCATATTTGCACAGAAGTTGACAAGGACGTACAGACAATGTGGCTTCCTTTTCTGGTCCCTGCTTTACCCTCTCCAGAGCCGCTTCTCTCTCCAGGGAGTAGCTACTACCGCCACAGCTGCTGCTTTGCTACTGCCATCACCACTACCAATCTGGGCCCAGGTCCCTGCCCAGCCACCACCTGGAAACTTCCTGGTGCCTTGGAGGGTCACGGGTGAGAACGTGCGCACTGGGCACCCTCACACCTGCGGATCTGAGTGCATGTGTGTGCGCTTCTGCCTGGGGCATCTCCTCTGCCCGTGCATGGGCTCCACTGTCCTACCAGCCTGCACAGGAAACACACAAATTTAAAGATCAAATTGGTAAGAATTTCAAGACAGCACCAGCAGTAGACCAGTAAGCCAAGCACAGGCCCCATCCGAGGGAGGATCCCCGTTTACCCGCACAGGCTGCGTTGTCACAAAGTCGCTCTGTAGGTAGACACTGATCTGATGATCAGACACATGCCTGAAAGGAGTGAGATGCGTCGAGAGATGGCTGTGGTGGGGGTGGGGGGAGTCCTGTCTTGCTGCATGGTGTCCAGTGAGTACAGTATGTTTCTGGGGTAGACATAGTTCTCACACCACTGCAACTCGAATGGTGGATGCAGGCAGCAAGGCCTTCATTAAGCCAGTGAGGCAGAATAGTGCTGGGAGTTATTTCTGGAAATGTACCCCAGAGCCCATGTCTCTAAATCCTCTGGGGTCCTATGAGCCATCCACTATCTCCAGTAAATCTCTTTGTGTTTAAACTAGGTCGAGTTTGCAAGTAAGAACCCTGATAATATGGCAATTTTACCCATTTTACAGATTGGAGTATTTGCAAAATGGGGTATTTTCATCTTTCTCCAGATGAAGAAACTAGGCTTCAGAGAGAACTTGCCTATGTGTATCTAACTAATGATTGATACAGTACAGAATTCAGATCCAAAACCTGGATTCAGCCACCATACTGCACCAATTCTTCTTCACACAACATCAGAGAGCTCGAGAAATCATCCTCTATACTGCATCATAACTTCGTGTTGAATATCTGCTATTTTTTTCCTTGAATAACATCTTTCCATAGCGGAATTACTTCTTCTACACTTGGTGGTATTATCAACCACATGCCTTAATTACCCAGTAAATGGGAGGTATGTGAACAGCCCAGGCCAATCAGAGTATCCCATCTTTCAAAACACAATGATGGGCCCAGTGGTGGACTCTTGACCCACACAAGGTCATTCAAAGTCCACTTTGGAGAGACCCAGTATGGGGAATTGGGTCTCTCCTCCTGTGATTACAATTGTCATGTGAGTTATTTGGGACCATTTTTTCTATGCAAATGGAGCAAGAAACTAACAAAGAATAAAGCTGAGTCGAAAGACACTCTGATGATGTCACTAGAGCCCCTGGATCTAGCCATTCCTGAAGCCTGTAAATGATCCAGTAAATTTTTCTTTTTACCTATGCCAGTTCGAGTTGCTTTTCTGTCTCTAAACATTAAAAAAACAATAACAACATAAACTCTCCAAAGATACTTTCCATAGCAGAAGGGACAGCAGAGCTGAGCTATACTTTTTGGCCACTGTCTGCCACCCACCTCTGTGACTAGTTATGGAAACTTCTTCTTTGACCCAAATATCTCCATACCTCTCCCGTTATTTATTTTCAACTTCCATTCACAATGGAGCTCACACTGAGCAGGAATTACTGCTACAACTACTCATTCATTCTACATGTAATTCATGAATCCTTTCTCTTTACCTTCTGTCTCTGGCCCTGCCTCACTCTCAAAAGGCATTTTCGGTCCCTGTCAGAGATAGAGAGGTATGAAGGAGGAGCTTCTCTTTAATTCCTAGAAACAACGTGAAATACTTTGGATCATGTGGCTTACTATGAATAGTGTAATTAGGTTAACACCAGTGTTTGGGTTTCTTTAGAAATAAAAACTAAAAGGTCCTCAATGGAGCCATGGAGATAATCTCTCTCAGAGTCAGTCAAGTGTGGTTGGCTCTCTCTGTTATACAAAAGACGACTTCCTAGGAACCTGGACATGGCATTACATAATGCTGAACCGAAAGTACGCCAGTCTCTCCTGAGTCTAATCAAAAAGAAACATCAAACAACCAAGAATTGAGGATCAGTCTATAAAGGAACTAGCCTGCATCCTTCCAGAGTGTCAAAGTCATGGAATACAAAGCAAGGTGAGGAATGGCTCCAGATTAAAGAAAACCAAAGAGACGTGATCGCTACACGCAACACATGATCTGAACCAATTCCCGTACTGGGGAAACAGCTATAAATAACATTCTTGCGTCAACTGACAAAAGTGAAGCATAGCCTGCAGTTAGGTAGAAGCATTGCAGTGACGTTAAATTTCCTGACTATGATCATTATGCTGTGGTTATAGAAGAGAATATCCTTGTCCTTGGAAGTACATCCTGGGGCATTAAGGACATGGTGTATGCAAACTACTCAGTGGTTCAGGCAAAAATTCTAAAAATATAGATGGAAAGAGAGGGAATGATCAAACAAATGTGGCCAATGTTCAAAACTGGCAGATCCAGACAAAAGGTGTACTGGAGTCCTTTTTCACTATTCTTACTCCTTTTAGGTAAGTTTAGAATTTTTTTAAAAAATAAAAAGCTTTCTTACAGAAGAGTTAGCCAGTCTTTCAAGTTTCTTTCAACCCTTGTGATTATGTCAAAAAGAAAGTATCAGTTTGGAACTAATGCATCTTTCACATTTTTTGAACACTTGATAATCTCCCTCTCTAATAAATAGAGAACAGGAGTGCCTGGTTGGCTCAGTTGGTAGAGCACGTTACACTAGATCTCAGGGTCTTGAGTTCAAGCCCCATGTTGGGAGTGGAGCTTACTTACTTCTTTACATACACACATACATACATACGTGTAAATAAGATAAAGAGAGAGCAAGACTAGGGCTCAGCCTTAGGCAAGTAGCAGCTATTAGCTAGAATTGAATTGCATAATTTTGCTTTCATTGTATTTACTTTCTATTCATGGCAAGTAGGGTATCTTTCCTTATATGGTAAGATACAAAATTTCCTTTAAAATAATTTTTTATCATCAAAAATGGGTTCATGTAAAGAAAAACATGAATATAAAAATGCAGGTAGCATTTGGAGGGTTAAGATATGACATTTAATCACAAATTGGCTGATGCTTAGGAAACACTGCTTTATTGTAATGGCTTTGTTTTATAGAAGGGAACCTGGAACTCTGAAAACTGGGTGGCTTGTCTGAGATCACACAGTCCCTTGTGATGACAACGAGTCAGGGATGCAGAGTCGGAAGCTCTCCTGGCTATTACCCATTCTACCACAACCCATTGCTGTGCGACTAGAGACACAAGAGTGCCAACCCTACAGTAAGAAACATACCACAAGAGGTGCCTGGGTGGCTCAATGGGTTAAGTCTCTGCCTTTGGCTTAGGTCATGATCTCAGGGTCCTGGGATTGAGCCCTGTATTAGGCTCTCTGTATGGCAAGGAGCCTGCTTCCCCCTTTCTCTCTGCCTGTCTCTCTGCCTACTTGTGATCTCTCTGTCAAATAAATAAATAAAATCTTTGGGGGAAAAAAAAAGGAAATACACCACAGGACACAACACACGTCGTTGTTATCACCATGGATGTGTTATCTACACACACACACACACACAAACTAGGTTGTCATTTTGCAAATTAGGCACTCATAGCAAAAGCAACCCTCACTATTGACTTAGACCTTTGACCTTGAAACAGTGCTGCTGCTTCTTGTCTAATTTCCCAAGCGACCAATGGAGCAGAGTGAGTCGTTCCTATAGAGTTTGTAGACAACTTCAAAACCCTCTTTTTAATAAAAACGCAGGTATGATCCTGGAATCCTAGAAGCTTGAAAGAAGAGCTAGTTCACTCTTGTAAATAGTTTTAGGAATAGTTGAGGGAAACAAAGCTGGGCATTCCCATGTCCTGAGGCGGTGGCCCTAGATCCCAGCTCTCATGCTTAAAATTCCTGTAGTCAGCAGTTAAAATATTTCCTTTTTCTCTCATGTTCTTGCTCTCACTCAATACTGTTTTCCGTAGGTCTGTAGGTGGATTTTATTTGTCCTTCCACAAAAAATTAGAGCCACCATGGTGAGTGCTAATGTGTATGTCTGATCCAGTCCTTCCACTACCATCAGGGAAATCTGATCTCACTGGAAGAGAGGTCCCTCTGCTTACAAGAGGGCCAGAGGAGGGCATTTGACAGCTTCCTTAGAATCTTTCTAGGCTTTCTTGCTCTGACTGGGAGGACAGCCTTCCTCCCGCTAACTGAATCCATCTGAACGTGAATATGAGTCTGCATTTCCTCGTTAACTCTGTGTGGAGAGTAAACGACTTCAGCCTTTGCACTATAATCTTTGTGTGTTTGAAGATGATTACTAGTCCTTTCTTTGACTATCTCTCCCCAAAGTGAACTCACCCGGTTTTTCCATTTTCATGCATAAAATGATTTTCCAATCCACTTATCATCATGGCTCACCTCTGTGCTTTCCTGTTGTTTTTTCCTATCACTCTGAAGTTGTGAGGCCAGAACAGAGTGCAGTATTTTGAGGGTGTGTTCAACCAGTGCAAAAAAGCCCAGCATTCCTGCTTCACTGGGAGGCCCCAACCCCCAGGGTATGAATGGAAACCCTGGATTCTCCAGGCCCCGACAAATCTATTCTGGGATCCTTGTAGTCCTAAACATAACTTCAGTTACTCAAGTTCATCCACACAATATTTTAGGTGAAAGGTGGTATGGAAGGAAAGTTAGATCTATCCTAGAACTTCACATGTGGAAAGTTCTGTTTATTACTAGGATCCCTCAGTGGTCTAAAGGACAACTGAGATGTTGGCCAGGTCCTAAAGCCCCTCAAGAGGACGAAACTCACTGTGAGGGGAAATTGGGCATACAGGTCAATCTGGGGCTTGTCAAATTCCCTCCAAAGGCTGCTAAGTGGAATGATTTTAGGCGCACTAAGAAGTCACCAAGAGATGTCCCTATCCCTAGTACTATGCGGGGAATTCTACACTGTGGCTGAAAATGTCAATTTACCTAATGCCTTTGAGCATCATTTAGCAGTTCTGTGTCATACTCTTGTCCTGCCCACCTTGCAGAAATGTGAAAATACTATCCCATATGAAATCAATCACTCTAAAAACCATAAAAACAGAAAGACGACACGAGGAGCTGGAGATAGAGGATTTAAAGAGCAAGTTTTCACCGAGTCCTGTTTGAGGCTGTCTCAGAACTGTCCCAGCACCTAACTGTCATGAGGCCAGTTCAGCACCTCAATAACCCACCTGACAGATTTCTGGCCCTAAGTTCCGAGACACACCCCACCATGGGCTGAAGGGGATGGTGGTTGTCAGATGACTGCATATTGGACCATCTACCCACATAACAAGAAAAGTACTCTCTAAACTGTTTTATGCTGATTGTTGGAAGCCAGTGAGTCTAGACTCCTGCTAGGTATGGGGAAACTGAGGCCCAGACAGGGTGATTGGTCCAAGGTCAAATAACAAGTAATAGCTAAACCAGGACTAAAGTTGACCTCTCTTTCCTTGGCCATTTTGGGCTTCTCTGAAAATACTACAGCATCAAGCCACTAACTAGAATGGGAGAAATTCCTTCATTTCTCTGTCTGGACATTTGAGATAAATGGGAGCATGTCAAGTGCCATTCTCTGGTTCGGCTCAAATGGCAAATGCCGGGTGGGTAAGTGGGAGGCAGGGTCGAACAGTGAGTGTGTGTACATTTCAACTTCTTTCTTTGCATTGTGATTACATTTAACAATGTGTTACCTCTTCACAGGGTAGTTTATATCACTGCAGGATGCCAAGAATGACATCAACATCTGTTAAAACCCAATGTTTCACATTCTCAACTGTAAACATTAACATTGCTTCGTTTTCAGATATAAACTCAAAGTCATTCTGAAGTTGCATGGTTTCTTTCCAAGAAAGTTGGTGTTACTGTAATGAAATTTACCTAATTAATCTCCTTAAGGAGGGAAGGAATCCAATGATGACGGTTAATAAAGATCTCAACGTTCTTCTTATAATCAGAGCAAGGCAAGCTGTGGATTCATTTTGGGAGAGACCATAAATTTCCAAATAAATCTTAGTAAAGCTTTGCAGACAGGGCACTTGAGCTATTTCCCCACTTGGCTGGCTTGCTTTCAGCCTTAACTAGTCCTGTGTAAACCTCTCTAGAACCTCTGGGTGTATTTATATCCCAATGTCTGGGGTCACTGTTCTTGAAGCCAGAACTCATATAAAAGGTAAATTTGAATGAGTCATTGAAGGAAACTCTTGGTCTTCCATATTTCAAAGCCCTTCCTGGGCATTACCTGCTTGCCATGTGCATGGGCTCACCCCTTGATACATGCATAACATTTTGGTTGCACCAAGTAGTGAGTATGAAGAAAATTAGCAGTCGCCCTCTGCCAGCGCCTCCCCTGAACCCCAAAGAAGCTGTCTACATATATGTAACCAATAATTTCACCATTTCAAGGAACATAGAATGTCACAGCAGGGTATACGAAACCATACTGAGGAGTAAGGAGAACATTCCCAAGTCTCCTTGTCCTGAGTTCAAGAGGGCTAGAGAAAGAAAGAGTCTTCTGAGGGATAGCTTTCTGTGAAGATGTGGAGGGAGTGGTTGGACTCTTTAACCCTGGAAACAGGGTCGGGGGGTCCAACAGGTATAAAGGAATCACTGGGTGAGAACCTTGGAGTTTGGGTCAAAGTATGGGCATGAGTGTATAGAAGAGCATTGAATGTAATAGAGAAGGCCTAGAAATATGCAGGAATACAGTTTTCCAAGTTCGGACAGCTGGTCATTGAGAGACAAATAGCCAAGGGTGACTTTATCCTCAGCTCCCCAAATACAGAGCTCGATCTGTTAAAGTCCTTACTGATTCAGGACATGATCAGACATGGAAGTGAGACAGGGTTGGGTTTGCAGGTGGCAAGTGGGACAAAAAATGTCAAGACAGGCAACATGTTAGGCCTAACACCTTCTCAACAGAGAAGTCTATAACAAGTCCCAGAAGGTCAGTGAGCTGAGTAGAATTTTCGAGAACAGACTTAGTCCACCATTTCCCACCCCATCCATGGAAAACTATTGTTTAGGCCTTAATGTAGTAATTCATTCATTCCTAAAAGTTCATGGCAATCATTTTATGCTCTGCAGCTTCCACCAACCTTCCACTGCCCTGAAATCTGAGACTGGGCTCAGGCTTTATTGACATTGCTGGTTTTATCATTTGTGTCCCACACTGGATTATAGACTCCATGGAGCAGGGAACAGATCTAATTCTACAGATCAATTTCCAGTACAATGCTGACACTCAATAAATATTGGACAAAAGAATGTATAACTGTATCCCATGGTATTACTATGCTCAACTATTCACTTTCTCCTTTCCTAGAACACATTCTTTTGGGCTCGGCCATGTGACCTTTTTTTGTCCAATCGGGTGCAAGTGGGCGTGACACAAGCCACTTCTGAACAGTCAACCAAAGTGGGACTGCATGGCTTGGCTCAGCCTTGTGCTTCTGCCCTCTGCCAGAAGCACAGAAGGTGAGGACTGCTTCTGTGGTCTGAGCCCCAGAAGAAAATGAGATGCCAACCCAGAGTCAGCCCACAATCTTGAGCATAGCCACAGTCCATCTGCTGCTCTCATGCTGCATTATGAATAAATGAATGTCTGCTGGCGTAAGCCACTTGGATTTGGGAGTTGTCTGTTACCATGGTAGAAGCCCTGAGACTGGAGGAACAAGGTGCATCATTTCACCCGAGTGATGGCACACCTTCCTTAGATTTCTCTTTGTTGCCAAAGCTGAGAGCAGATAGCAACTCCATTTGCCTTGCCCCCCCCCCCCCCCGTGCCATCTAGCAAGTGACGTTTCTGCTTCTGCTTCCTCAAAAGAACACAGAGTGTTTCTTCCCCCGCCCCTGGAGAAACCTAATGGCTAACCATCAAGGCGACTTTGTAAAAGAAAGTTTACATATCATATTTTAAACATTTACATGGTTTTACAATAAATACAAGCTTGAAGCCAGCTCCAACTCTCCCCCTTTCTTTACCTGCCGTGGAAGCATGTTATTTCCAGGTCTTCAAAAAGCCAGAGTATTACTCAAGGTCTGATGGGGAAGTGCTGTCTAGAATCTGCAGATGATCTGGGTGAAATCTCCAGGGCTCCTCCCTCCGCACCCATCTTCGAATTATCTTGGGAAGAACTTTGAGTATAAAACGTGCATGGGTCTTTGGGCACAAGAAAAAGCAGACCGAGGGAAATCCTGGAGACACTGTATTTGTCACTCAGTTCTGTTATTATCCCTGAAGCTGTCTCTATGGCATTTAAACTTTTGAAGAAAGGTGAAAAACTGCAGAGAGATCTATGAGATATGACATAGCCAAACATCTGCAAACAACTTCATGGGTCGTCTTTTGATCAGAGTCTGTAATGATATCTGCCCTCCACCAATATGCTGAGAATTCCAAATTCTGCATTTCTGACCTCAGCTTTGCTCACAAGGTGCCGGTCCCAGTAGCCACTTGATGGTCCACAACATTTCAGATGCCATATGTTTGCAGTCAAACATTGGACAAGCCCCTGTGCATGGGCTCCTGTCCCTTCATTTCCCATATGGATGAATTGCTCTCCGTTCATCCCATCATCCAGTCCAGAGACTGGGAATCTTGTTGGGTGCTTTCCTCTCCCTCAGCCCCTGCACTTGTCTGATCATCAAATCCTGCAGTGCGACCTCAAATCCTTGGCAGGAGAAAACTTGCTACAAATTATTCATACCTACATATATAAATAAAGTGTCTTTGAAATGTCCCTAAAACTCCCTCCCCTGATTTCCCTCAGCATGCTCCATCCTAATTGTCTCAGCTCATCTCGACTGTTGCCAAAACCTCCTAAGTGGGCTTTGCATCTAGTCTAGCTGCTGTCCAATCCCCCCCCCCTACCAAACAGCAGGCTGATATTTTTACAGCAACATTCTTCTAAATAGAGCAAAAAATTTTGAAATCCCAGCATTATTTCTGTAAGGACGATGACATTTGCTGTTGAACTAGAACAAGAGAACACGAATACATGATGTCCCAATACAGTAGTGTTAAAGGGGGGATATTAAAGAGGAAGATGTTTAAAAACTTATTTTGCAGAGTTCCCCAGAGCTTTCTTTTGTGGATTGTATAGTCACTAACAGCATGAACTCTGGAGCCCAAACTCTGGAAGTTTCAGTCTCAGCCCCATCACTAAATAGCTCTGGGACCTTCAGCTTTCCTTTCTGTGCCTCAGTTTCCCTGTCTTCAAAATTACTATGTTAATAGCACCTATCTTGTAAGTTATTATGAAGATTAAATGAATGAATGCATATAAAGCATATGCATATGCATAAATGTGGCATAAAGTAAGAGCTAAGTAAGTCACATATTTTCTTCAAAAGAGCAGGATACATTATCTAAGCATCAGAGATGATCAGATGCACTTGAAAAGGCATGTCTCCTACATCATCAAGCAATTTTGTATCTATGGCTCCCCGTCATTAATTATCACCCAGAGTTTTACAAAATCCGCAGAATTTTCACGACACGTACATGAAGATTTAGAGAAATAAATCCAAGATAGAGAACTTCAGGGAGTTGATCCCCAGCTCTCTGCCTTTACTGTCCTTCAGCTTTCACTCAGGGAAGACCAAAGCAGGAGCAGTGAGGTCCCGAGAGCCAGAGGCGCGCCATGATGTGTGAGCCCAGTGTCACTGTGCCATCTAGTGGACAGAGCTCAGCCGCCCTTTGAAGCCCTCGAAGAGGAGCTAGCTGGATTCCAGGGAAGGCTTTAGCCCTAACTGTTCTGGTCCATCTGGCCAGCTCCCCGGTGATCTCATCACATAACCCCCTGATGTCCTTCATCAGCACTAATCATCTGGGACGCCAGGAATCGCCTATAAGCTGACAGCTTTACCGACGAATCCAGCTTGCCCACCAGCCATAGTAGCCATCTTTGCAAAAAGCAGGAGAGAAGAAAGGGATGAAAATGGACACGACAGTATTTATAAAAATGAAGAAAAGGCTAACCAACATTCACCTATGTTTTAATAAGGATCTACCAAACAAGCCAGCCAGCAAGATGGGCCAACACTTAGTAACTTTTTGACCTCCGTTTCTGGCTTCAGAGCTTACTGGCATGAGGAAATCTGGGGCTGACAAGGGCTGAGCCGACTGAGGGCTGAATCCCACTTTATTGAAATGTTTTTAGGGGAGGCCAACTGCTCTTTGTAGGTGATTAAAAGCTTATCCCCAAAGGCAAGTAAACACGCCCCCACCAATAACTCAGCTCTGGCATGCAGAGCGAGGGGTATTGAACACCATAATGGGGAGAGAGTATCCACATAAAAACCCAATCAAAGGCAAGGTTTGCCCTTGAGGGGTGCTTGGGGGCCAATAATCCACCTCATCTTTAGTTTCCATTCAAAGTTCTTGGCCACAGTGACGAGGCGGACCAATATTAAACTTGAAAGACAATGGGTTTGGAATCAACAACTAACTGAAATCACTTGCTTGGGCACATTCGGCACATTCCGGCAACAGACATATTAACCAGTAAGTTGGCAATGGGTGAGTTTAGCTGCATCTTTCCCAGCAGGCAAGTTCTTTGGGTAATCCATTTGTTTCATGGTCCTTCGAAAATTTTATACCATTGTTAGAAGAAAGTCTCTAGGACAGTCTTGGTCCCAGGACACTTCATTCTGATGAAAAGAAAAAAGACCAAATCAAAAAGCTTCAAGTAGGGAAGATTTTTAAATATTTTAAATAAAGGTCTAAAAAAAAAAAAAAGGAGTATGGAGTGGGAGTTATGGAGCAGGGAGAAAGTCTAGACACGTAGGTAGATCCTAATTACATTCTCTTTTTGCTAGTTCCAAATTTATAGAATCAAAGCACTATCCCCATTAAATTTATTTTGTTTAATTTTAAAGTTTTTAAAAATTTATTTAAGTAATCTCTACACCCACACGGGGCTCAAACTCACGGCCCTGATTTCAAGCGACGCATGTTCTTCTGACTGAGCCAGCCAGGCGCCCCCAGAGTGTTGTTCTTTTAAAAGATTGATTAGAGTAAATAAACTGAGTCAAAGCACCATTTTGTAAAAATGCTAAAGGAGCACAAAAATGCTACTGAACAGTCCTGTTTATAGTGCAAAGGTTTACAGGTGGGAGAAACAACTTGCCCCATCTCTTTGGTGACTAGCCATCATGGGCCAGAAAGCTCTGTTTAGGGCTTCTGATGGCCCTATGTGGACACAGGTCCTTGAGAGCCTACAGCTAAGAAAGCAGACCCTCCAACTCCTAATCCTTCAGCCCACCCAACAAGAACTGCAGGCCCCGGAGAAATCGGGGTCACTCAGCTAGTGAGTGGCAGAGCTGGGATTCAAGATTCTAAAGATTCATTTCATTGCTCCTGCAACAGGAACCCATGGTGGAGGAGGTTCATTTATTCGTGTATTCATTCATTCAGAAAATGTTTGAGCTTCCACAGCATGTAAAGATACCACAGTGCATAAAATATCACCCCTGCTCACAGTTAAGTATGTCATCCAGTCGAGAAATCAACAAGTCAACAGTTACAAAGCAGTGTGGTGAGCTGCTCTAGGTGGGTCATATGCTGTGGGTTCAAGACAGAGGTCATCCAAGTGCGCTCTCTAGGGTGGGGGAGGTTTTATGAAGACACTGGACTCTGAATCCCAAAGGGTGAATAGGAGTCAATCGGAAGAGAGAGGGAACCGTGTTCTAGAAAGGTCTTCAGACATGGGAGACTATGATAAATGTAGAAGATTGAAGAGTCTGGCCATGATTAGAGCATAGAGTGTCTGTGTGCACATTGTGTGTGTGTGTGTAGGTGTGTGAAGGTGTGTACTGTGTGGGGAAGGGAGCATTGCGGAATGGAAGAGGAGATGAGAGGTTCACGGCCAGATCATAAGGGTCTTGAATGCCGTGCTAAGAATGGAGTCAGCATTTCAGCCTGAAGGTAATGGAAAGTCACCGAAAGATTTTTATCTTGATGTGATTTAAGATCTATTTACAGACAACTATTGCAGTAGTGTGGGATTGAATTGAAAGGGGAAGGAATAAAATTCATAGTGATTTCAAAAAAGAAATGACCTGTTTCTCCAATTAGAAGAGTTTTCATAAATATTGACCATCATTAGACACCCTTTCCAGGAAGAAGAAACAAGGTAGACTGAGCCAGCAAACCCTCCTGAGACCCACCTACCCTCAGGGGTGCCAAAAGGTCTTCCCTGTAAGATGACTTACTACTGCCTAGGACCCCTTCATCCTGGCCACAACTTTATTGGACCAGAGTGGGGAGACATCTGATCTAAGGCAGCCCATCCAGGACCTAAAGCTTCACATGTGGTGTGGTTTGGGGCAAAACTGCCTGTCAATAATGATAATGACATAGTCCATTCATCAAATCCTATTCTGAGGGGTTTGAACAGGAGACACAGAAAGAGGATTGAGCAATGGCTAAAGGAGCAGAAGTTGAACAGCGTTCTAAAAACAAAGACCGAGACTATCTGGCCATGGTTAAAGGGCTCTCATGCTACTGAGGGACCCCCAGAATAACCTGGCCACTAGACCTTTCCATTCTTGAACCACTTCCATTCTAGGTGAGCTCCCTCTCTCTAAGGCTGGCCTCTATGGTGGAGAGTCCTTTGTCCTTGTTTCTAGGTTTTTCTGACAACAGTGCCCTGTTAAGCCAAGCGAGCGTGCCTCTGCTCCTCGTCACTAAAGAAGGACAGTAGACACCCACTGGTATCAAGGAATCCAGACCCAGGTTGAGATTTGTTGATGCAGTCAGACCCATAAGCAGTTTAGTGACTGTCCTTTAATCTCTCACTGTGCAGTCTCCTGGTCCTGTCTGGAGGAAGACAGGACAGGGTCCACACATCCTCATCCAGGGTGACAAGTCTATGGAAGGTGTCACAGAAGCACCTCGAGCAGGGTCAAGAAAACATGGAGCCCAGTACCAGGGGCTAGGAGTCAACCTGTAGGTGTGGAAACAAAGAGCCACACTCTGGTGGCCCTTTTGCAGCTGGGAAGAGCCAAGCGCACAGGCAGTGGTCCCAACGGGCTCTGGAAAGGCACACCTGGAGCTTGTGGGGCACAGAACCCCAAGGCACCACCAGGCCTGAGTACCAGCCAGCCTTTTCTCCCACTGACGTTGCTGTCTGCTGACTCTGCAGGTCGCAGCTATCAGCTCTGTCTGAACAAGAGACTTCTCTGGTCTCCAAGAAGAATACTGTCTACATCGCCTCCTCCTGTCTTCAATAAATATTAAGTTCCTCCTGCGCCTCGTGGGATTATTCTGAACCATTTTGGGAGAACTGCCCCCACCAAAGTATGAAGGTCTTCGAAAGGACAGATATGACTAATGATCCCAAAACACAACTGAGGACACTTTCTTCTTTAATGAAGTTATTTACTCTCATTCCTTTGGTTCTTGAAGGAAAGATAATGGCAGGAGATTGTTTTCCTAGCCTTTCCGTTTATTAGCCCCTTTGGATAGCAGACGCCTGTTCTGAATTACTCAAATATGCCCAGAACTCAGAAGCATGCTTCTGATTATGCCCTTTTACACATTTAATGTGGAAAAACCTCACTAACAAGAAAATAGGACCGCGCAGCGAGAATGAGCTTCCTTCCTCCTGCGAGCGAGTGGGGTGTGCGCCCGTGTCTCTCTCCCAGCTCTGCCGCCCAGCTGTTCCGCAGCTGCCTGGGGGTGCCCAGCCCTGCAGCTGTCCGCCTACCCTGCTGGGGTAGTTCTTCCCACGCTGGCGGAGCCACCCCTGCAAGGCAAGGGGTTGTTGACGTTTACTCTGTAGGAAAGGCAGAACTCCGACCGCTGATGCAGCACCCCACCCTGTCGCGGTCGCCTCCTCTTCCCCCTGTGGGTGAAGGAGCGAGTCCGGACCTAGAGCTTGGGTTGGGGGATGGCCAAAGGCTCGCCGGCGACACTGGACCCTGGACCGCTGAGATTGGCAGCAGCTTGTTGGTCACGTGTTCTCCGCGCAGGGAAGGAGGAATCCACCTGCCACACCGAGCCTCGCAGGGGTTGCCCTGGGGCACGGTGAACCAGCGTGAACCAGCGGAGCCCCGGAGGCCAGGTTGTGTACTATGAAGAGGTTGGGCCGCCCTCTTGTTCCCAAGGGAGGATGCGATTGGCTTGTTGGCCTAATTCCGTGGGCCCGCCGGGACTTTAAAGCCTGATACTCAAGGCTAAGCAGGCTTGTTTGGCTAAGGCAGCTTATCCACAGGAACAGAGTGGGGAGGGGAACTTGTGGTTAGACCATTCAAGGCCCTTCTGGTTTCAGATGTCAAGACACCACATAGTACTGGACTGACTTTGAGGCCCATAACACACACCCTTCACCACATCTCCTTCCTTTCCATCTTCTGTGCTCAGGATACGGATTTCTCTGAAATCTCTTTCTATATCTCTTTCTGTTCTTCATTGGGCTATACTAGCCAATGTCCGAGAATTGTTTCCTACCTAAATGGCAGGATTCCGAGCCCTCGGGGCAGGAGTGTTTTCTAGGGGAGACTGAGACAGATCATATACCTGAGATAAATACACACATTTGAGGCAGAATTCCACAAGGCAGCTGCGTGCAGGAGTCTTGCCAATTGAAGCAACAGGATCCTTACTCTTATGTCAGTCAAAGCCTTCGAGGTTCAGGACTATATACAGCTTTACGTGGAGGAATTGTGGGAACTTTATTAAGATGCAACATGCTGGATGAGAATGACTTAGTCCTGCTCTATAACTAGCTCTCATTTAATTTACCGTGCTTCGGTAATTTCCATGAATTATGCAGACACACGCATGGAACCAAAGGCACTTGTTGCACTATCAATGGTGGGATTTCTGTGCGGTGGCATTATGGGATTTCTTCTTTCTTTTACTTGTATTTGGAAATGATTATAAATGTATAGTATAAATATATAGGAAGTTGCAAAAATGGGGTAGAGATGTCCCATGTACCCTTCACTAGGTTTCCCTCAATGGCACCCCCTTCTCTTTGCTTGCTTTTTCCTTTCCCTTCTGTAGCCTCCCCCAGATGCCCCCAGCCCACCGCTTTCCTGCCTTCCTTTCTCCTTTCTCTCCTTTACCATCATCATATATTACCTGCATAGCAAGGGAAAGAAATGATTAAGAGCAATGTCAACAATGTTAATCACACCCACATGGTGGTTAGCTTCCTCCAGATAGCGTCTGCACTGGGGGAGGGTTGGGCTGGGCTTTCACAGCTTCTCTCTACCTTCAGGCTGGGGTACGGCAGCGGGCGTCCTCAGGCTCTAATTTCATTTGGTTCCTTACTGTGGAAGGTTCTCTCACCCTTCCATGTGTCCTGCGCTTCTCCAGCTGTCTGCACTGCTTGGTGGAGAAGGGGACCATGCTCTAGCTGCTGCATTTCTCCGTCCTGTGGGTCTAGGTCCCCACCCCTATGGTTGCCGGGGCTCAGGCACCAGGGCAGCGCAGGGCAGTACAAGAATGCTCCCAACCCCTTTCAGCGGGATCATTCATTCCAGCCTAGAAACTTTCTGTGCAACTTACTAAACAGACACCTCCTCTTGGTCTCCAAGAGCTCAGGAGGAGCTCTGTGACAGGCCAGCGGGATCACTGCCTGCCCCTGGCTGTGGGAGTGACCAGAGTGACAGCAAATGGCAATTCTCATTTTCCTTCTCTCCATCGATGCTGCGGATAGGATCACTAGTCCCTCCTGGTGTGAAATTCAGAATGCTCTTGTTTACTGCTCTGTCTTAACATTTTTCTCTTCTTTCTGACTTGGATAGCTCTCCGATTTTGGAATAACTTCTTAGGGAATTGTCCAAGAATCCTCTTTTCTAAAAGTCACTCGGAGCAAAACAGGGGCACCTGGGTGGCTCAGTGGGTTAAGCCTCTGCCTTCGGCTCAGGTCATGATCTCAGGGTCCTGGGATCAAGCCCCGCATCAGGCTCTCTGCTCAGCAGGGAGCCTGCTTCCCCATCTCTCTGCCTGCCTCTCTGCCTACTTGTGATCTCTCTCCGTCAAATAAATAAATAAAATCGAAGAAGAAGGAGGAGGAGGAGAAGACAGATTACCCCGTCTGGGACATCAGGGCAGCTGGCGGTCTTGCGGGATGATGTTTCAGCCTTTGGCATGGAACTATGGCATGTCAACGCCAACACCAGCACCAGGCCGTACCGCTACGATATGAGTCAGAACTTTTTGCCTGGAGATACTGCAGGCCAGAACCTTAAGAGGCTGAGTTCTTCATTCCCCGTCCCAGTCAGGGCCCCTCTTGCACCCACTAAAACTTGATTTGCAAAAAGGAATTGAGAAAAAGAAAGGGGGTTCCTGATTTCATTGCAAAGTGCTACTAAGTGGCTAAGTACGTCACATATTTGAATAGCTGAGATTTTCCAAAACCGGGAGGCTTGTCGTCGACGGCATCCCGCACCACAAAACCCCATACCTGCTCAGAGAGAGCCCGGCACATTGGCTAGGTTTGGAGTCAGCTCCTCTTGGATGAAAATCACAGCCCCAGGATCGGACAGCTGTGTGACCTTGTGGAGAGCACTCAAGTCTCCAATTCCTCAGCCGCAAAAAGAAGCTGATAAGAGTACCCAGGGAGAGAGATTTGTACACATTGAGGGAGATAAGCATATACTGGGATTGATAGGGGTGCTGGCACACGGCAGACCCGCAGAAATGTCAGGTAGCCATCACCGTCTTAATAAACATGTGCTGAGGGCGCCTGGGTGGCTCAGTGAGTTAAAGCCTCTGCCTTCAGCTCAGGTCATGATCTCAGGGTCCTGGGATCGAGTCCCGCATCGGGCTCTCTGCTCAGCAGGGAGTCTGCTTCCCTCTCTCTCTGCCTGCCTCTCCATCTACTTGTGATTTCTCTCTGTCAGGTAAATAAATAAAATCTTAAAAAAAAAAAAAAGAATTCTTCAAAAAAAAAAATAAAATAAAAAATAAACATGTGCTGATAATGATGACGGGAGCAAAATCACAGAAAGAAGTTCTCTGCCTCTAGGCAGTTACTGTCCTCGGCCACTCTAGGACTGGCCAGGAGCGAGGTATTTTCAGCTGTAGGCAGGACGCAGAACTGAGCCAAGGCAGAAGGAAAGTACCCCAGGTCATTCTAGCTAGATTTCTAGGCGGCACATGACAGACTCTTGCTGGCTAAAAAACAAACTTGAGTTATGCTTCCTTTTCTCATTGATGACCCATCCTGAGACATCGCACGGAAACCAAGTTTTATACACAACCATATATTAAACTTGCAAGGGAATTTCCCATTTTAAAGGGACTCTTTCCAATTAGTCTTTTTATAATTTAAATTACGAATATGTTTATTAAATGCAAGAGATTGTTCAGTTTCTTTAAAAGAGGGCTTCCTGAAAGATTACTTTTTTTAATCGCCACTACGTCGATAGCATTTTTATATTTGTAACTGAGTGGGGAAGATGATCATCTTCGCATCCGAACCCAGGACTCATAGGGAGGGAACATTTTTGCTCAGGAGAACACATTGATTGATAAGCCACTTCGGGATACAGAATAAGACTCAGAAGATTAAACCAAAAGCAGCAGCCAGATGTTACAGTGTTGACAATAAGCAGGCATAGTGTCCGACTCTTGATTTTGGCTCAGGTCATGATCTCAGGGTGTCGAGATTGAGCCCTGTGAAGAGCAAAGACCCTGGGATTGTTGAGCAACTCAGCGTGGGAAGAATAGTAGGGGTGAAGGTTAAGTTTATGTGTCCACTTTCCCGGGCAGTTGGGTTCCCAGATAGGTGGTCAAACATTACTCTGGATGTTTCTGTGATGGTGTTTTGGATAGATTAACATTAAAATCAATGGGCTTGGGGCTCCTGGGTAGCTCAGTCTGTTGGGTGGCTGCCTTCAGCTTGGGTCACGAATCTGGAGTCCCAGGATCGAGTCCCACATCAGGCTCCCTGCTCAGTGGGGAGTCTGCTTTTCCCTCTGACCCTCTCCTTTCTCATGCTCTCTCTTACACAAGCACTCTCTCTCAAATTAATAAATAAAATCTTTAAAATCAATGGGTTTTGAGTAAAGTACGTGGCCCACCCTTGTGAGGGTGGCTCTCTTTTTAGCAGTTGAAGAGCTGAATAGAACAAAAGACTGCCCCTCCCCCACCTCAGCCAGAAGGAATTCTCCAGCAGGTGGCCTTCCTTCCTTAATCTCAAATCTGATAGCTTTAGACTTCAACTGCAGATCTCGGATTTGCCAATCTCTGTAAGCGTATGAGCCAATTCCTTAAAATAAATTTCTCTTGATAGATAGATTGATCTTATTAGTTTTGTTTCTCTGCAGAACCCTAATACAACCCTAATATACATCCCTAATGTATAATATTAAATGTTGTGCTTCCGCAAAGTCTATCTCTGCTCCATTTTCTCAAACACATTCCGTCTGCAGCCCACCTGCATGCCTTGTTCAAGTGATTCTGTGTGTATTTATGTGTGTGCGTGCATGTGTGCACGTGTGTGTGACCCAAAGGAACGAGCTAAGTTCCGTGTCTGAGTTGTCATAGCACAGAACAAAAACAACACCTGACGATGGCAAGACGACCCTCAGCCTGAACCCATCCAGGAAAAAGCAAGAATGTGAAGCCAGATTCCATGAGAAAGAGCCTCTCTGTTGCCTCCCCAGGAACTCACGTACCTTCAGGGAGAGCAATAGGTTCACAGTGTTCAGCCAAACTCAAGGAGCTCTTAAAAGATGCGGCAAGGAAATTGCCCCTCCCTCCGCCTCCACCCCCACCCCCCACCAACCTGGACATCTGCGTTTCATAAAAACCAAAACATTTATTGCGTTTAAATTCAGACTACCTTCCTATTAATCATCTTCAGCGAACATGTTAAGAAGCAGAGCTAGATGATAAAATGTTGCTAGTGGCCACAGCTTGCTTCTAATTATTCATACTCCTCTCTGAGATTTAAGGGGGAAACACACCAGATAAATCAAACAAGTAAAATAAAACACGAAGAAAGGCAATGTGCAAAAAAGGATGAGTAAAGCATCTTGAGTCTGTAAAAGAGGAAAATGAAAAACACCTCCCACTCTGGTCCTGGGCTCTCCACTGCGAATGTTCCTGCTGGGCGCATCGGTGCCCCCCCCCCCCCCGCCCAGGCAAGGGTGGAAGGAGAAGAGGAGCCATCTTGGATATTGCTGGTTGGGGGCCACCGCCCACGGGGCTAGCATGGAGGCCCACTCCCAGGGGTTGGCAGAGAGAACCAAGGTCCTTAAGATGGCATGAGAAGACAGAGACACCCAACTAACTAAAAATAATTATTTGGAAAAAATGACCTTGTAGGTGTCAAGGGGAAGGATATGGATCAGGATGAACTTCACATGTATGTGCCTTAAGAGGGGAAGAAACATTCACCTGAGGACCAACCAGTGCTCTTTAGTCCAACAGAATTTATTTCTGAAGTGTTTCTTGACAGGTGCTTGGACCAGTTTGCAGTATGCTAGGTGCCTGCCGCTGACAGTGGCCTTTTCTAGTTGCTAGGAAACCGAAGGAGAAATGATGGTGTTTGGTGCTCTCAGACGAAAACGCGCCCCCCTCCGCAGAGCTCCTCACATCATTCTCTTCATCCGGAAGTTTGAGAGGGGCATGACATTGTTCTTAACTGCCTGAATTTAAATCCAAATTCACACTAATTATTATTATTACTTTTTTAAATCTCTAAACCTTGTTACACAGAGTAAGTCTGTATGTGACTCAGAGGCCAAATGAAAGAAATGTGAGCTTTATGATTTATTTTTAAAACCCAAAACAGCACATTCTCAGGGTTAAGTAGAAAGGTCACAACCAATAAAAGCATCTAATCAGTCTCATTAGTATGTTCCTTTAGCCACATTTCTCTTACTCAATAGAGCATGTCTCCTCTGAAGAACCGGATTTCACAATAACACATGCAAAGACCGGAGGACTCTCTGTGAGGCAGCCAGGACCCGTCGGCCTGGGGAGCCTCCGCCTCAGAGGGAGAAGAAAGAGACACAAATGTCTAAAAGGAGCTTCAGCCCTCTGACATGTGCGCAGACCTGCCAAGCTTCATAAAGTTTCCACAAGGTACCCTTACAGGCGACCTTGTACCAAATGAAGGGCCCATTCTGATCCTGTAGGAGGTGGAACAGGGTTTCTTTCAAGAACCAATTTGACGTTGTCTACAGTTCGTCTTGGAAGGAGAGAGGCTCTGGCCCTCCCCTCAGTGATGGCAGACTTCTGCTTGTTATCACGGAAAATCCCAGGCCCAAGAATCCAGAAGCAACTGGCAGTCATTCGCCTAGTAATCAAAAGAGTTAATACAGTTTTAGTATCTCAAGTTTCTGTGGAATGAAATACAGTGTTTTTGTGACTTAGGGATCTTACCAAATCTAGATTAAAATCTTCCTCCAAGGGATCATAAAGTCTTTCCTCTGTGTTCCTGGCCACTGCTTCTCTCTGTCTCCTTTCTGCTCCCTCCTCCCTGATCTTATGTTAAATGGGTGCCCAGGATTCTCCTCGGACTCTGGATGTGAGTATCCAGCTTCTGGCTTGATACCTCCGCTTGATTTAGAACTTCACATGTCCATCACAGAAAAATTCTTGACTTTCCCTCCAGATCTGTTTTCCTATCGGGAAGTGGCATCAGCGTTCATTCCTTTGCTCAAACCAAGCCTAGGAGGCATCCGTGAGTCCTCCGTTTCCCTGCCTCTCTTCGTCTAGTCCATTGTCAGATCCTCTCGGTTCACTTCTAAAATGTGTCCCAAATCCCTCCTTTCCTTCCAGTGCCACCTGAGTCCAGGCCAGCATGCTTTCCTAACTGAACTGCCTTGCAGCCTCCTCAGGGGTTATCCCCCTTAAGGCATTCTCCACCAATGCACTCTTATCCCCCTTAAATGCATTCTCCACCAAGCAAGTTGGAGGGAGTTTTTAAGCTGTAAATCAGATAATAACACTCTGTTGTTTGCAACCCTCCAGGGAACCTGTGTTCCCATCCGAAGATGTAGAAAGCCACAGGAAAACAGAGCTCCCCTAACAATGCACACACGGCAGATAATCTACACAATCATAATTTTCTCGAACCCATCAAGAAACTCCGGTCACAAGGCAATCAAATAAATGAAACCCTAAAGAGGGACAAGCCCTGTGAGGGAAGATGGGACACAAATATTGTTTACCTCTGACAGACCAAGGATAGAGGAGGGGGCTACCTTAGAAGTGGGTGCAAAAAAAAAAAAAAGATCTAAAATTGTGACATATTCTTAAAAGTCAGTGCGGGCTAGCATGTCAGTTTGGAATAAGTAGGATCACCAGACACAAGGAAAATCGGCACTCACCCACAAGCTCTTTACCGTGGTTTCCACACAAGGCTCATGAGGAGAATTGGGGAAAGAACAAGGGACCAGAAACAGATCCTCTTTGGGGTATGAGTAGAGCTGAAGTCCCAACCAAAAGGATAAGATTGTCAGATTGGATTAAAAAATGAGACACAACTATTTGCTGTCTATAAGAAACCCACTTTAAAAACAGGGAAATACAAACTGATTAAAAGTGAAAGGATGGAAAAAAAGATATACCACAAAATTACTACTCAACATTGTCAGCATTGGTTACATTACTATTAGAATATCAGTATTTCAGAAACAAAAGAAACTTAGAAATAAGGAAACACATTGCATAATGACAAAGTAGTCAGTTCATCCAAAAGAGGGGGGCCTGGGTGGCTCAGTCAGTTAAGGGTCTGCCTTCAACTCAGGTCGTGATCCCAAGGACCTGGGATTGAGCCCTGCATCAGGCTCCCTGCTCAGTGGGGAGTCTGCTTCTCCCTCTCCCTCTCTCCGCTGCTACGCCTACTTGTTATTGTGCGTGCGCAATAACTCTCTCTCTGTGTGTCAAATAAATAAATAAAATCTTAAAAAGAAATTAAAAAAAGGTATAACAAACCCAAATGTGCATGTACCTAACAGAGCTTCAAAATATGTAAGCCGATTGAACAAAAAGAAAAACTAGATAAATATACAATTATAATTGGAGATTTTGACATTCCTCTCTTAGTAAGTGATAGAAAAAGTAGACAGAAAATCATAAGGCTATAATGACCCATGCTATTAAAAACATTGGTCTAATTACATTTAGAGAACTCTTTAATACATATTTACTTGATGTGCTTAGGAAATATTCACCAAGGCAGACCATATCCTAAGTCATAGAAAAACCTCAACAATTTTTTAAAAATTAAAATCATATAACTGTCTGTTCTCTGACCACAGTGAATTAAAAGTAGAAATCAATAACAGAAACATATCTAGAAAAAAAATCACAAAACACATTCTATTAAACAATATCCTGCTAAATAATCCTTAGTTAAAAGAGGCATTAACCAGAAATGTTAGAAAATACTTTAATATGATTAAAAAGAAAACATAGCAAAATTTAAGGGATGCAGTTAAAGTCGTTCTTAGAGGGGAATTTATAACATCAAATGTTTACATTAGGAAGTAAAAAAGAACGGTGCCTGGGTGGTTCAGTCTGTTAAGTATCCGACTTTTGATTTTGGCTTAAGTCATGATCTCAGGATTGTCAGGTCGAGCCCTGTGTCAGCTCCACAGAGTATGGACCCTCCTCAAGATTCTCTCTCTCCCTCTCTCGGCCCTCCTTCCTACCCCTCCCAACATGTGTACACACTCTCTCTTTAAAAAAAAAAAAAAGTTAAAAAAAAAAAGAAAAGAAAAAAGATCTCAAATCAATAATGTAAGCTTTGCCCTTGAGAAACTAAAGAAAGGAGAGCAGATCGAGCTCAAGCAAGCAGAGGAAAGGAAACAACAAGAAGAAGAGCATATATCAAGCAAAAGGAAAATCAATAGAAATCATCAATGAAATCTACAGCTGGCTATTTAAGAAGAGCAATAAAACTGATAGACTTGGAACCAGTCCAATTAAGAAAAAAGAGAGAAATTTTGAAGACACAAACTGCTAATATCAGGAATGAAGGAGAGCTCACTATAAATCTTACATATATCAAAAAGATTTAAAAAGATAATAAAATGTTGTGAACTATATATCAAAAATTCTGATAAATAAAGTCCTTGAGTGGCTCAGTTGGTTAACTGTCTGCCTTTGGCTCAGGTCGTGATCCCAAGGTCTTGGGATCAAGACCCACACTAAGCTCCTTGCTCAACAGGAAGCTTATCTCTCCCTCTGCCTCCTGCTCCCCCTGCTTGTGAGACAAATAAATAAATAAATAAAATCTTAAAAAAAATTTAAATCCCTTGAAATCACAAACTACGAATCTCATTCAAGAAGAAATAAATGGCTAGAGTAGTCCTGTATCTATGAAAAAGTTGGAATGTGTGGTTAAAAACCTGCTCACAAAGGAAACTCCAGGCCCAGATGCTTTATTAGTAAATTCCACTAAACAATAAAGAAAGAAATAATAACCAACTATACACAACTCTTCCAGAGAAAGTGGAAAGTGGAGGGGTGCCTGGGTGACTCAGTCAGTTAAGTGTCTGCCTTCGGCTCAGGTCATGATCCCTGGGTCCTGCGATCGAGTCCTGCATTGGGCTCACTGCTCAGCAGGGAGTCTGCTTCTTCCTCTCCCCTTGCTCCCTCTCTCTCTCTCAAGTAAGTAAACAAAATCTTTTTTAAAAAGGAAGTGGAAGGAATATTTCCCAATCTATTTTATGAGCCCAGAATTACCCTAATACTAACCTAGACAAAGACACTACAAGAGAAGAAAGCTATAGGCCAGTATCCCTCATGAAGACCAATTCAAAATTTTAGCAAATCAAATCCAAAAATATATAAAAGAAATAATATATCATGATCGACGAAGATTTATTCCCTGGGCAACAGGGTCATCCAATAATAAAAACAGTCAATCAACTTAATCAATGCAATATTAAAAAGAAAACTGAAATAAAACAAATCTATGATTATCTAAATAGATGCACCCCTAAAAGGGAAAGAGCACTTTACAAAATCCAATGCTCATTCCTGAGAAAAGACCTCAACAATCCAGGAATAGAAGGGAAATTCCATGTTCGGATAAAGGGTATCAGTGAAAGACCTACAACTAACACCAAAATTGATGATGAAAGACTGCATGCTGTTTCCATAAGATGAGGAACAGGGCAAGAATGTCTTCTCTCTCCATTACACTATAGCCAGTTCAATAAAGCAAGACAAAATATAAAAGATTGGAAAAGAAGGAATAAAAGTCCTTTTGCAAAAAATGTCATTAGAATAAGTGAGTTTAGCAATGTTGCACCTGCAAGGTCAATATGCAAAAGTCAATTGTATTTCTATATCTTAGCAAAGAATTATCAGAAACTGGAATTATAAAGAACAAAATCATTCACAATCGCATCCCCCAAAATGAAATATTTAGGCTGTAAAACCTGTAGACTCAAAATTACAAGGTATCGCTGAGAGAAATTTTAAAATATATAAACCAATGGAGAGATACAGGTCTATGGATTTTTAAAAAACTGATGTCAATTCATCTCAATGTATCTATAGATTTGACACAATCAAAACCCCAGCACACTTCTTTTGTAGAATTTACAGGCTGATTCTAAAATCTATAGGGAGATTTGAAGTATTTAGAATAGCCAAAAATAACTTTGAAAAAGAACAAAGTTGGAGGACTAGCACTAACTGACCTCAAGATTTACAAAGCTACAGTAATCAAGACAATGTGCTATCAGTGTCAACACAGACAAATAGAGTGATGAAACTGAAGACAAGGCCTATTATAGGCATGCCTTTGCACCTTTGCAAAAATCAGTTGAATAGACATATGCAAAGGCAATTCAGTGGGAAAAGGCAGTTTTTTCAACAAATGGATATCCATATGCAAAATGAACTTAAATTCACACCTCATATCATATACAAAAATTAACTCAAAATGGATTGTGGATCAAAATATAAAACCCAAGACTGTAATACAGCTAGAAGAAAACATAGCGGAAAATCTCTACAACCCTGAACTAGGTAAAGAGTCACAGGGGCACCTGGGTGGCTCAGTTGGTTAAGCAGCTGCCTTTGGCTCAGGTCGTGATCTCAGGGTCCTGGAATTGAACCCTGCATTGGGCTCTCTGCTCAGTGGAGAGCCTGCTTCTCCCTCTCTCTTAGTGTCCCTTCCCTTGCTTGTGCTCTCTCTCTCTCTTTCAAATAAATAAATTAATTAAATATTAAAAGAAAAAACAACAATGGTTGCAAGGGTGAGATTGGGGAGAGGGGGTTGACAAAGTGTCCCAAGGGAACATTTTGTGGCAATGGCAAAATCGTATGTCTTGATGTAGTGATATACTCCATGACATTTGTACACCCATCAAACATCACATTGTACACCCCACATTTCCCAAAGACTATGAAGAGAGAAGGTGGGACTGACTCCAGGTTAGCCATTTGCAAAGGGGTATAAGGGACAAGAGGCTGAGCACCTGCAGAGATGAAGAAAGAGAAATTCAATCAGGGCTTCTGAGAACCCAGCCGGTAGCTCATAAGATGACCAGAAGTCCTTATCAGAGTGGTACATGAGAAGCTTTGTTCCTGTGTTCCCTGTGATCTCAGAGAAAACTCAACCCAAGGGAGGAAGCCCTGTCCGGTGAGAGCAAGAGTCACCTTACTTTCCTCTTGGTCTTCGATTCACAGCTAAATTTAATCCTAATGCCTCAATAATTCGGTGCTAAGTGTGCTGCTGCCTTTTCATAAAATACAGACCGAACTCATCTGAATTTTACCTCCGGATGTGCGTGCCGACAAGACAATGGGCCACAGTGAATTGATGTCATTTCTAACTAGGATTTGCAACTCTAAATAAGTATGAAGGATGAGATGATCTGAAAAGAAAGACCTCATCATATCTGATGAAGTTAGTAATGTCTAAGACACTAACTTTAAAAATTAATGACAACTGAGAGGTAGTTTGGTAACAACATTAGGAATCAGATGACTTGGGTTTTAGATTTGGCTCCAAAATTAACAAGCTGTCTGACCTTGAGAAAATCACTCACCAGTATACAGAACAAAAGGATCAGGCAAGGTGCTGGCTAAAATTTCTTCTGATTTTACATATTTATCTTCTTGAGGATTTGTATCCAATCTCAGGCCCTTCTCAGTACAGACTTATAACAAGCACTTCATAAATGGTATTGAGTTAAACTGAGGTGAACGTTAGGAAACCAAACAGAAAACACATAGTCATCCTTGAAAGAAGTCATGGGTCACACCTGAGCAACACGTGATGCCAGAGATCATCTCAAAGAGAATCACCAGACTCCTGTCTCTCTCCCCCTCTCCCTCTCTCCCTCTCTCTGTGATCTCTCTCTCTCTCTCCCTCTCTGCTCCCTCTCTCTGGTTTCTCTTGCTTTCTCTGGTCTCTCTCTCTCCAGTCTCTCTTTAAAAGCCCTCCAACTGATTAGGTCAGACCCACCCAGGATACTTTAACTTGAAAGATTAGGTACTTTAATTACATCTTTGAAACCTCTTCACAGTGGCATCTCAATTAGGTTTGGTTGAATAACTGGGAAAAGTGTGTGTGTGTGTGTGTGTGTGTGTGTGTGTGTGTGTTACGGAAGTTTCCCTTCTATTTTCAGCTCTCGTGAGAGAATCTCTCTCGTAACCTACTCTACTAGAAGCATACTAGGGAAGGAATTCTGGAAAAGACTATAGTTTACCCCGGCCAGTCTCACACACCACAGAGCCATCCCAGTGACTAAGACAGCATTATGGAAGAAACTAGTATTTACAGCCGCACCACAGCAACCACCAGAAGGCAGCACAGTGTAGTTGTTAAAATACCAGCACTTGAAACCAGGTTGCCTGGGTTCAAAGCTCAGCTTGTGGATAATATTATTCTTGGCAACTTTCTTAATCTCTCTTTGCCTCCCTTTCTTTTAAGTAAAATGAAAGAGGTTAAAGAGCACCTAACTTTCACAGAGATGCTGGGGGACTAAATCGAAACACGGTGTGGACAGGGAAGAAAAGATCGCAAGGCTAGTACCGAATAAGCATGCGCTATCATTATCGTGTGCTTCACACTTTGCATACGTTTCCTCACTTAAAACCTCACTTCATCATTAATAAATATTGCACATCTACTGTGCAGCCACTGGTGACAGAACAAAGGACAACAACCTCGATCCCTGCCCTCAAGGAGTTTGAAGTGAACAAGTAAGTGGACACAGAAGTCATTCTAACACAATGTGATACGCACTCTCAAATTCACCATAACCCAACAGGGTGGGTAATAATATTATTCTTTTATAGATGAATGAGCCAAAATTTGTTGAAATTAAGGAGTTAGCTCAGAATTATATAGCAGACTAGTTTGCCAGGACTCCCGTAACAAGGGACCACATACTAGGGACCATACTAGGTGGCATAAACAACAGAAATCTATTGTCTCACAGTTTGAAGGCTTGAAGTCCAAGGTCAAGGGGTCAGCAGGGTTGGTTATTTCTGAGGGTTGTAAGAGAGAATCTGCTCCATGTCTCTCTCTGAGCTTCTGGTTTGCTGGCGATCTCTGCAGCCCTAGGCTTATAGAAACCTCAACCTGATCTCTGCCTTCACCCTTACACATTCACCCCCGTAACAAGGGACCACATACTAGGGACCATAATAGGTGGCATAAACAACATAAAACAACGTGTTCTCTGGGTGTGTGTGTCTACCTCCAAATTTATCATGATTTTATCATTACTCACTTATTGCTTATGCTAAATATCGGTGAGATATGCTTGGGCCAGTATATTTATACGATTTGTAATATTCCTAACCATCATTTTAAAACTTCAGTTCCATACTTTTGGCATATATGACTTGCAATCTATGTCCGTAAAGAAAAGTGTTTTCAACATCCATCTCGGAGAATGCCATATGGAGCCTATCGATAAATACATGGAGAATTGAACCATATTTCTAATATCTTTAAATAGGGAATGGGTCTAAATACTAATGAACCAATTATAATCAATAAAAATGCATTTGTTAGCTTCTGTCACTTGAAGATTTTTAGGGAAGATTTAGGTTCTTTCACTTAGAAAGAACTCAAGTATACATTTAAAAAATGAATAAATGAGATGTATGCACTTCTATTTTATCACCAGTGACCATTTAATTAAAGTGTTTGCTTTCTACAAAAGTATGAATAACAATGGCTATTCATGTTTCCAAAAAAATTAGCAGGCTCTGGAGTTTTGTTTTATACAAGAATATGAAAATTCATAATTTTGCTAAAAGCCTTTCCTGTCGTAGATATTACCTATTGTTTGGTCTTTAACCTTGACTCTTCATTCATTCTAACATGTCCACAAAGGCAGGACAAATGCTCGCTCAATGACTACACGAAGGCCAGGCCTCGCCATTGAGATGGCCAGTAAAAATCCCACCCAATTCAGACACATGGGGAATAGGTTTAACCATGTCATGAATATAGTACATCATAGTGGCTAAATATTTGGGGTTTAAAATCAGAAGGACTTGAATTTGAATCCAGTTCTGCCACTCACCTGCTGTGTGAGCTGGGGCAAGTTACTTAACCTCTCTGAATCTCATTTGCAATGTAAATACCATATTTATACTTACTTCATAGGACTGCAAAAATATTAAATAAGGTAATAATATAAAGCATTTAGCATCCGGATAAAATAAGGGTTTAATAAATGATAACTATTATTAAATACTTCATGAAGGGAAAAGCTTGAGTTATGGAATTTTTATTACAAATTTATTGCTTTAATACGTATTTAGTAATGGGGTGTCTGGGTGGCACAGTCGGTTAAGTGTCTGCCTTTGGCTCAGGTCATGATCTCAGGGTCCTGGGATGGAGCCCCACATCAGGCTCCTGGGTCAGTGGGGAATCTGCTTCTCCCTCTTCCCTGGCCCCTCCCCACTGTTCGTGCTTGCTCTTGCTCTAACAAATAAATAAATAAATAATCTAAAAAAAAAAAAACCAAGTAACTAAATTATGCGCAGTATCTAATTATCATAATTTTGGACATAATTATCTACAGACTTTAAAAAAAAAGATTTATTTATTTGAGAGAGAGCAAGCAGGGGAAGGGGCAGAGGGAGAAGAGAGAAACCCCCGCTGAGCATGGAGCCTGACACAGGGCACGATCCCACAACCCCAAAATCATGACCTGAGCTGAAATCAAGAGTCGGACGTTCAACCAACTAAGCCACCCAGGCACCCCTCAAAAGACATTTCTGAAAACTTATTCAGTTCAAGGCACTCAGGGCCCTGGGCTGAAGAAAGGAGGGGAGAATAATTATTTAGTTGGAGAAATAGGTCTTAATATACCTAGTAAAAGTCTTGAAAGGAAGTCCTTTAATGACTATGTAAAAATGACTTGAATTAGCCTTTCAGCTGTTTGTATGTCAGCTAGAGCATATAAGTACCTGGAAAAATTATTTTCCTGAGCAAAATAATAATCTTTCATGTATACGTAAGTATACACTACTAAAGGTCTATGAAAAGTCATTTTATTACAGAGACTACCACATTAAATTCTAGCTAGTATCTGTGTGGATGTCACGAAATTGAAAATGAGCAGTCCGAACTAATGGGGGTTTCCTCCTTACGTGTGTTTGGAGGTGTGCAGCCTGACATTTATTGGGAGCACACACAGAGATGTGAACAAGCGTGCTCACAGGAGAGCCAGACATTTGGGGTCAGTCACTTTAAATCAAATTAGTGTAAACTCAGCACAAGAGTTTACCTGGTGGGCCGGTGGGCTGCTCAGATTCAAAACGTCCTTCATTCATTTTAGGACTGGCAGCTTCTCGACTCTGTGTTAGTTAGCGTTTTAGGAGTGTGGAGCGATGTTTTTGTTCCCCCTCCTGATAATTCTGGACATACCCCTGGCACAGAGCGTTTCTCGGGTTGACAGGTTGAGGCCGAGCCCTCAAAATACATCTGTTCTTGAGGGCTCAGGAAACGGGTCTTTTTCAAAATTCTGGGTTCCCGTTAACTAGGAAGAATCTGGTGACGGGCGAGACGCTGTTCATTGCGTCAGTCCCCTGGCGTGATCTCCTCCTCAGGAAGCACTCGGTTATTAGGCATCCAAGTCAGGGCAGAATTCGGGATTCATGAGCATTTGAGCAGGCTGCAGCAGAAAGGGAATTCCAACACATTCTCATGACTGAGACACTTTGAGGGCGCCTGGCTGACTCACAGAGAACAGCCCTGACCTTCAACCCTACAAATTCAAATGCAATTTGTCATCCAATATAAAATGAATTTGGCCATGTGTAATCCTGCTGGATGGAGCGATCTTGTCCCAGAAACACTCAGGAACGTGAAAGAGGGGCATTGAAAAATCAAATCCACAAAATGCTTGGGAAGACTCATCGATATGCTAATAACAAATTCCTTTTCTACAATAACGGGCAGCCCTGTGATGCCAGCCCGTGGAGGCTTCGTCGCACAAAGGGTGGAAGTGGGAAATTGCTAGTCGTGGTCTTCCTTCCGTGGAATTTGAATTTTGTTTTTATACTTATTGTTCACTCTCTCCTTTAATTTAATTTAAAGTTTATCATCGGAAACTGTTGTGGTTACTGTGTTCTACCTCTCTTTGGATAACTGAAGAAGAAAGGTTGAATAGCAATAGTCTTTCTCACGTTTCAGAAACTTCTCTCGCTGAGTACTTTTCTGAGTGAGTCGGGAGCCAGGACTGGGGGGACTTCATCCTCTGGGACAGGCTCAGAGAACCAAACCTGAAATTAAAGCACCAGATCACTCATACTCTGGGAGGAGGTGTTCTGGGGCTTTCAGGAATTCCACCTGGGGAGTCTTGATTGCCTCCGCATTATCTCAAAGTGCATTCTTAAAGTAAATCCCTTTCACTTCAGTTTCTAACTGGCTTAAGTGTCACTATGAATTGTGTAGTAGATAGACTGGAATGGCCTGCAAGCCCTGCAAATCATGACATGCATCAAATTCTTTTATTTGATATTTGGAGTTCATTACCAATGTGCATGTAAAAGCTTGAAACTATGAAATAGAGCAATCTTGTAAATGGCTACAGATAATTCTCCAGTGAATTCTTTGCACAGCATTGATTTACACTTGGATGATAAGAGTAAAGAAGAAAACTCCTGTGCGTTTACTCTGTCTTATTTTGTCTTGAAGTTTTTTTTGTTTTTTTTTTTTTTTCATTTCTTTCCTTGCAAGATCAAGAAAATATTTGAGAGCCCCACCCCAATCTTCCAGAGACATCTCTTAAGGCATAATAAGTCATCCTGTCTTGTCCTCTGTAACTGAAAGAAGAGTAGCTGTAACTTCCAGAGTTCGATTGGAATGGGAAACTCAGTGTCCAAAAATTGACCAGGACCCAAAAGGATTATTATGCTGTTGAATATGTGAAAATGTGGATCTATTTCTAAAAAGAGTGGTCACAAAAATTATATTACAAAGCTTCTCTTCCCCTTTTATAGATAAGAAGCTGGCCCTAAAATATAACAGGAAGAGATTTGCCACATATCTTTGTCATAAACCCTATTTATTTTTTAAAGGTTTTATTTATTTATTTGACAGAGAGAGAGAGACAGAGATCACAAGTAGGCAGAGAGGCAGGCAGAGGCAGAGAGAGAAGCAGGCTCCCCGCTGAGCAAGGAGCCCGATTCGGGGCTCGATCCCAGGACCCCGATCATGACCTGAGCTGAAGGCAGCGGCTTAACCCGCTGAGCCACCCAGGCGCCCCCGTCATCAACCCTATTTATGGGGGTCCTATCTTCCTCACCTCCCCACATGCATCCCAGCCTTCGTCACAAATTCCTTATACCCCCATAATAACAACGTACGTGCTCACACCTCCACGCCATTGAATAGACCATCTCCTTGACCTTCTCTTCTCTTCTCTGCCTCACAAATCCTCCTCCCTGTTGAGGGTCACAAGCAGAATTAGACCCTCTAACTTCTGTGCTCACACAGAACCGTACACGCTTCCATTTCTGCACTTGAACCTCAGTGTTAGAATTGGTGGCTTATGGGTCTGTATTTCCCTCAGCGAAGAACCAAAGGGACAAATTATCTTTGTATTCCTAATTCCTATGCCAGTGCCTATCCTTTTCTCTTCCACAACATAGCTAGGGCTAAATCACTCCCTGACGGAAGGAAAGCGGCTATAATTAGAGGAACCCATCTTTCTGTCATGCTATGGGCCCAGACTTTGACACTCCTGGAGAAGACTGTAATTTTCATTCAACAAAACCACTGGGATTTGTCTGCAACACTTCATAATCATTGCCAAATCATTCCGTCATACTCAACCCCCCACAGTCCCCAGGCCTCCTCCTCACCTAGTGGGACTGCACTGAATTTGCCGCTTGTGGCTCCAGTGTAAATATTCACATCTCTACACGATTGATGCTGGGGAAAGGGAGTCTAAACCACACACTGGGACGCGAATCTGTCACTGTGTCTCTTCCCTCACCTGGCAAAATCAGATGTTCCATTTGTTCTTTTTTTTTTTTTTTAAGATTTTATTTACTTGTCAGAGAGGTGGAGGGGAACACAGGAGGGAAACAGGGGGAGCAGCAGGCAAAGGGAGAAGCAGGCTCCCCAATGAGCAAGGAGTCCGATACGGGACTCAGTCCCAGCACCTGGGATCATGACCTGAGCTGAAGGCAGACGCTTAACCCACTGAGTCACCTGGCAATCCTCCATTTTGTCTTTTTTGATAAACAAATAGTGAAGTTAAGTTCAGGTACTGCCTCAAGATATAATTACACATGTTCCAGCTCATTCTAGACCATACACTGCTTGGGAAGAGCAGCTTTTCTTTTCTATCGTCTCGCAGAGGGTCCCATGCCCTGGAGTGCAGCAGAGTGGCTGAGAGCATGGGCTTTGGCACAGGACAGACATGGGCTCAAATCTCAGTTTTGCCATGAACTGCCATTAGTTATGGGACTTCGAGAAATTTACCTAACCTCCTGAGCTTCACCAAAACATAGATAGAACAATAATAAAAATACCTGGATCCTCGGGTCATTATGAAGAATCAGTGAAATCAAATAATGCTTGCTAGTTACTTGGTACAGGACCTGACTTAGCCTGGGTGGACGACAGTGATTGGTACTAGTCTGCGCGGCCTCTAAATATTCCCTGCTTGGGTCTCTCCTCCTCCCACGGGTCTCCGTGGAGATGTCATACTCCCTCTTAGCAACCTAACAACCCTTACAGTTTAGTGTTCTGACTTTGGGTACTACTTCCTTGAGAACCAGAGGCAGAGGTAGGGAGGGGACAGTGAAAGTTGCTGTTTCCAAGACAGAGGCATGATCCAGTAAGTCACTCCCTCACAGATGACATCTATGGCATGATTCATATGTCTTTTCCTGTGCCAGTGTTGAGCACTGGACAATAGGGCTGTGAATAATGACAAAACCACTGGGGGGGGAGGAGAAAACCGCTACGGGGCTGGCAGGGGCATGTATGTGGAAGGGAATCCTAGACTGTGTGCTCTTTTCTTGAATGAAATGTTGGATATTAAGTGTCCTTCACTTGAAAACTACAAGGGGGAAAACAAGGGGCCAGGGTAAAGTTTCATTCAAGAGACTATGCATCAATATTTAAACTCTGATATGAGCATGTACTTCTTATCTTTCAAAAACATACTAATTTTGGGGGCAGAAGAAATGAACAGACATTTCTCCAAAGAAGACAAATAAATGGCCAACAGACACATGAAAAAATGTTCATCATCACTAGCCATCCAGGAGATTCAACTCAAAACCATATTGAGATTCCACCTTACACCAGACAGAATGGCCAAAATCAACCAGACAGTAAACAGCAAGTGTTGGAGAGGATGGGGAGAAAGGGGAACCCTCTTACACTGTTGGTGGGAATGCAAGTTGATGCCACTTTGGAAAACAGTGTGGAGATCCCTTAAGAAATTAAAAATAGAGCTACCCTATGACCCTGCAATTGCACTACTGGGTATTTACCCCAAAGATACAGATGTGATCAGAAGGACCATCTGTACACTAATGTTCATAGTAGCAGTGGCCATAGTCACCAAACTGGAAAGAGCCAAGATGTTCTTCAACAGACGAATGGATAAAGAAATCATGGTCCATATATACAATGGAGTATTATGTGTCCTTCAGAAAGGATGAATACCCAACTTTTGTATCAACATGGACAGGATTGGAAGAGATTATGCTGAGTGAAATAAATCAAACAGAGAGAGTCAATTATCATATGGTTTCACTTACTTGTGGAGCATAAGGAATAATACAGAGGACATTGGGAGATGGAGAGAGAAGTGAGTTGGGGGAAATCGGAGGGGGAGACAAACCACTAGAGGCTGCGGACTCTGAGAGACAAACTGAGGGTTTTGGAGGGGAAGGGGTAGGGGGTTGGGTGAGTCTGGTGGTGGGTATTATGGAGGGCCCGTATTGCATGGAGCACTGGGTATGGTGCTAAACAATGAATTTTGGAACACTGAAAAAAAATTTTTTTAAAAACAACAACAAAAAAAACCCAAAAATGTACTCATTTTTCCCTAACTCAGAATTGTAAACTGTCACCAGGTAGTTGAAAGAATCAGAGCCCTGGTGGGACAGAGTTCAGGAATGCTCAGAAAAGGTCGCTAAACACACGTGTCCCTAAACACACTCCACCCTAACAACAACAGCTCTGGAAAGAGCTGTTGAGCTCTGTTCCTGCCCATCCCATGCCCCGGGCGGGAAAGACCGAGTCTCAGTGGAGGGCATCCATGTCATCCCTTCACCTCAGATGCCTTAATCTGCCCCGGAAGATGAAGAGAAAGTGCAGGCACACAGCGGCGGCTGGTGATTTTCTTTGTTGTCAGGAGCCTGCAAGCCTTCTTTCATCTTATTAAAATTACACCCTTTCTGCTAAGATAAAAAAGAAAACCAGAAATTGGTAATTGTATCCCAGTCAAGCCCTTCCAGGACGAGGGTCTAGAAGGGGGAAGTGGCTGACTCGTCCTTCTCTGTTCCCACGCTGTCCGAACCGAGCTTCCATTTCCCACAACACCCGACACCTGACACTCCGAGGGGGTTGCTCAAGCCCTGAGAGGTGGGAACTGTCCTGAAGGATTAAAATACCACCATCAAACACCATGTGGTGGCCACTGTGTTAAAAACTTTACATACGTTATTTCACTTAACTCTCCTCACACCCCCAAAGGGGTAGGTGTTGTTATTACTTTGGTGTTTTTACAACTCCAGTTTCTAGATGCTCCTTGGGGAGGCAAAGCCAGCAGGCCACAGTTCAACAGCTAGCGAGTTTCAGAGTGGGGATTTGACCCTAGGCAGCTTGCCCACAGGCAAGAACTGTATCCTACGTACCCTTAAACGCCCGCTGCAATGCCTTGCACGGGGTCAACTCACTTGTTGTTGTGTTGATTTAAACTCTCTATAAGCAGAAACTATACACTTAGATGGAGATACTCACCCAAGGCCATCTACAGCTTCTACTAATGAATTCAGGAGGGGCGCCTGGGACACTCAGTGGGTTAAGCATCTGCCTTCAGCTCAGGTCATGATCTCAGGGTCCTGGGATTGAGTCCTGCATCGGGCCCTCTGCTCCTCAGCAAGTTTGATTCTCCCTCTCCCTCCCTCTGTGATCTGTCTTGCTCTTGCTCTCTCTCAAATAAATAAATAAAATCTTTCAAAAAAAAAAAAAAAAAGAATTCAGGAACTAAGTTTGCCAAATTATAAGAAAGACTCCTTGAGCTATTATCGTTTTCACAGGAAGGGTTCAACTACATTGTAACAGGAATATATTTTGTTCCCTGCTTAGGAGGCCCCTGGCCAAAGCATAGGCTTGCCACACCTTCCCACTATGTGTTGAATTTTCATCTCAATATATGACTGGGACTCTATTTGTCCTTAGCCTTATCTGGTCTATACAAGTAATACCAGAGTCCTTAGATTTCCTTGAGAGCTTGCAACTCTCTCTCCAAGACCAATTTCCATTGTCGACGTCATGATAATTCCACTCTTTGCACAACTGAGGAGTCAACATAGATGGGTCTTCTGGAAACCACTCTTTCTGGGTAACAACACATGTGTCCACCAGCCCCAAATGTCTTGGGACCTATGTGGACGCTCATGCATCATGTTAGCATCTGATCCTCAAGACACAGAGAACTTTTTAAAATTCCTTCCCACCTGTCCGGATCAGAGTCCTCCACAACACAAAAGAGCTCATTCCTCTTCTGCCACCATAGAACCAGACAGCCTATTAGGCAGAGTTGGGCAACAGAAGGATCCTGAGACATAAAAAGTTTAGTTGGCCTCCCTAGGATTAAGGAAGACCTGACTTTAGAAACAGAAATCTCTTCCATTCTGTCCTGAGAAGTTACTACCTTCCCTCCTCCACACTGCTGGCCAGCCCATCACTGTCCCCCAGGCCAGAAGAGGGGGGCCTCTTACCATGGCAGTGGAAAATAATACACAAGTAAGGCCTCCACAGCTCACTCCATGACTTGTGTTTTTGCTTGCTATCCCACCATGGGGTGCCATGCGGATCATTCTTTTTCCCCTTTCGTACAAAAGCTTCAGAATTTTTTGCCTGTGGGTTGGGATGGCAGAAGTGAAGCCAAGAAGAGAAAAAGTAGAATAGCAGGGAAGAAAGGAAGTTAGTCCTGAGCAAAACAAGACTGTCAGTGACGAGGTACTTAATGCCACAGAACTGTACACATAAGAATGATTAAGGTGGTAAATGTTCTGTTATGTGTATTTCACCAAGCACACAAAGGATTGTACAAACAAAACGTGTAGTGGGGGAAGGAGGTAGTTGTCAGAAATTGTTCCAAGCGTGTGTGGCAAAACTTGTCATGTGTAAATCAACTTGTGAATCTATTTAATCTGCTAAAGTACATTGACATTAAGTGAAACTGACTTGTCATAAGCCAGAGGTTTCTTGCCTTATCTTCTTTTTTGTTGGTGTCAAAACAACACCCCATGAGCATAGACTTTAAGTCTGTCACCTACCTCAGACATCATCACTTTTAGGATGAGGTCCCCAGAGGCATGATTTCACCAGACCCAGCTTTTGGAAGACAGGTTTTTTTTTTTTTTTTTTTTTTTTTTTTTTTAATTTTTTATTTTTTATAACATATATTTTTTATAAACATATATTTTTATCCCCAGGTCTGTGAATCACCAGGTTTACACACTTCACAGCACTCACCAAATCACATACCCTCCCCAATGTCCATAATCCCACCCCCTTCTCCCCAACCCCCTCCCCCCGGCAACCCTCAGTTTGTTTTGTGAGATTAAGACAGGTTTTTGATGTCTGTTCATTGTACACAAGGTCTCAGATTACACCCAGGCTTATAGCATTGTTGAAAAACCACACACTGCTATCTCTTTAGTTTCAGCTGGAAGCATGGCACCCACAACACACTCTTAATGTCTCTCCTTACTGTCTGTTTTGTGTAGATATCAACTGGCATTCCCAGGAAAGGAATTGTGCCCTCAACGGGGCACGCATACACTTTCTGTGTTGAGCAGAATTCCTTGGTTAGATCACCAGGTACCAACGGCAATTTCCATACTTCTTTAAACACAAGCATCAGTCAAGGTACAGACTGCAAGCACATTGAAAATGGCATACATTAAGAGGAAAGAACTGCTCAAGGAATCACAAATATTTATTCTAAAGCAGGTCTTGGTTTAGCTTTCTTCTGACTCAGGCTGTCTGTTGACATCAACCATTTATTCAACATCTCAAGCCCATTCAAATGGGAACCAGCTCCTCCTAATCCCAGTGGGCAGTCCTCTCTTAAATTTTTTTTTTTTAATTTTAGTTTAGTTTAGTTTTAGTTTTTATTTAAATTCCAGTTAGTTAATATACAGTGTAATGTCTGTTTCAGTGACATTGCCCATGGGTTGGGATGGCAGAAGTGAAGCCAAGAAGAGAAAAGTAAAGTAGCAGGGAAGAATGTTAGTCCTGAGCAAAACAAGACTGTCAGTGAGAAGGTACTTAATGCCACCGAACTGTACACATAAAAATGATTAAGGTGGTAAATATTCTGTTATGTGTATTTCACCAAACACACAAAGGATTGTACAAACAAAACATGGAGTAGGGGAAGGGGTAGTCACATAGTGACTCAACACTTTCATGTATCACCTGAAGCTCATGCACCCTCCTTAACACCTGTCACCCAGTTACCCCATCCCCCACCCACCTTCCCCCCAGTCGCCTTGAGTTTGTTCCTATAGTTGAGTCTCTTATGATTTGCCTCCTTCTCCCTTGTTGTCTTATTGTATTTTTCCTCCCCTTCCTCTTTGTTCATCTGTTTTGTTTCTTAAATTCCACGTGAGTGAAATCATATGGCATTTGTCTTTTTCTGACTGACTTATTTCACTTAGCATATCTCTCTCTAGCTCTATCCATATCATTGCAAATGGCAAGATTTCATTCTTTTTTATGGCTGACTAATATCCCATTATGTGTGTATCTATATATGTATATACCACATCTTCTCTATCCAATCATCAGATGATGGACATCAGGGCTCTTTCCATTGGCAATTGTTGATAGTGCTGCTGTAAACATCAGAGTGCATGTGTCCCTTCGAATTTGTATTTTTGTTTCCTTTGGGTAAATGCCTAGTAGCACAATTGTTGGGTTAGGGGATGGTTCTATTTTTAACTTTTTTGGGGACCTCCATCCTGTTTTCCAGAGGGGCTGCACCAGTTTGTATTCCCAGCAACTTTGAAACAGAGTTCCCTTCTCCACATCCTCACCAACACCTGTTGTTGCTTGTGTTGTTAATTTCAGCCCTCTAACCAGTGTGAGGTGGTATCTCATTGTGGTTTTGATTTGTATTTTCCTGATGATGAGTGACATCGAGCATCTTTTCATGTATCTGTTGACCATCTGTATGTCTTCCTCTATTCATGTCTTTTGTCCATTTTTAAACTAGATTATTTGGGGTTTGGGTATTGAGTTTTAGAAGTTTTTAAATATTTTGCATACTAACCCTTTATCAGATATGTCATTTGGAAATATCTTCTCCATAGGTTGCCTTTGAGTTTTGTTGATTGTTTCCTTTGCTGAGCAGAAGTTTTTATTTTGATGAAGTCCCAATAGTTCATTTTTGTTTTTGTTTCCCTTGCCTCAGGCAATATATCTAGTAAGAAGAAGCTATGACTGATGTCAAAGAGGTTACTGCCCATGTTCTTCTCTAGGATTTTAATGATTTACTGTCTCACATTTAGGTCTTTCATCCATTTTGAATTTATTTTTCTGTATGGTGTAACAAAGTGGTCCAGTTTCATTCTTCTGCCTTTGTTGCTCTCCAGTTTATCCAACACCATTTGTTGAAGAGACTGTCTTTTTTCCAATGGATAGTCCTTCTTGCTTTGTGGAAGGTTAATTGACCATATAGCTATGGAATCATTTCTGGGTTTTCTATTCTGTTCCATTGATCACTACAACTTTGTAATATAACCTGAAGTCCAGAACTGTTCTGTCTCCAGCTTTTGCATTTCTTTTTCAAGAATGCTTTGGCTATTCAAGGTCTTTTGTGGTTCTGTACAAATTTTAGGATTGTTTGTTCTAGCTCTATGAAAAATGCCAGTGGTATTTTGATAGGGATTGCATTAAATATGCAGATTGCTTTGGGTAGTATAAACATTTTGACAGTGTTTGTTCTTCCAATCCATGAGCATGGAATGTTTTTTCCATTTATTTGTGTCATCTTCAACTTCTTTCACAGTGTTTTATACTTTTCAGAGTATGGGTCTTTTACCACTTTGGTCAAGTTTATTCCCAATTATCTATCTTATGGCTTTGGGTACGATTGTAAATGGGATCAATTCCTTGATTTCTCCTTCTGCTGCTTCATTATTGGTGTATAGAAATGCAACAGATTTCTGTATGTTGATTTTGTATTCTGCAACTTTCACTGAAATTATTTAACAATGCTACCAATATTTTGGTAGAATCTTCCAGGTATTATGTCATCTGCAAATAGTGAAAGTTTTATTTCTTCCTTGCTGATTTGGATACCTCTTTTTTCCTTTTGTTGTCTGATTGCTACGACTAGGACGTCTAGTACTATGTTAAGTAACAGTAGTGAGAGTGGTCATCCTTGTTTTGTTCCTCACTGTAGAGGAAAAGCTCTCGGTTTTCCCCCCTTGAGGATGATATTAACTGTGGGCTTGTCACCATAAGGCCTTGATGATGTTGAGGTATGTTCCCTCTAGTTCTGCTTTGTTGAGGATTTTTATCATGAATGGATGTTGTGTTTTGTCAAATGCTTTTTCCGCATCTATTGAAAGGATCATATGGTTCTTATTCTTTCTGTTATTAGTGTGTTGTATCATGTTGGTTGCAATACTGAACCACTCTTACAGCCCAGGAAGAAATCTGACTTGTTCATGGTGAGTGATTCTTTTAATGTGCTGTTGGATTCAGTTTGCTAGTTATGTTATTGAGAATTTTTGTATCCATGTTCATCAGGGATATTGGTCCATAGTTCTCTTTTTTGTTGGAGTCATTATCTGGTTTTGGTATCAAGGTAATGTTGGCCCCATAGAATGAATTTGGAAGTTTTCCTTTCATTTCTATTTTTTGGAATAGTTTGAAAAGAATAGGTATTAACTCTTCTTTAGATGTTTGGCAGAATTCACATGTGAAGCCCTCTGGCTCTGGACTTTTGTTTTTTGGGAGATTTTTATTTACTCAGTAATTTCTTTGCTGGCTATCTCTCTGTTCAAGTTTTCCATTTTTTCCTATTTGTTTTGGTAGCTTATATATTTGTATTTATCCATTTCTTCTAGATTGTCCAATTTGTTGGCATATAGTTTTTCATAATATTCCCTTATAATTTGTGGTGCTGGTTGTTATTTTACCTCTCTCATTTGTGATGTTATTTATTTGGGTCCTTTCTTGTTTCTTTTGGATTAGTCTGGCAAGAGATTTATCCATTTTATTAATTGTTTTCGAAGAACCAGCTCCTGGTTTCATTGACTATTTATTTTTTTTACTTTCTATATCATTTATTTCTGCTCTAAACTTTATTATTTCCCTTCTGTAGGCTTTAGGTTTCATGTTTTTCTTTTTCGAACCCCTTTAGGTGTAAAGTTAGGTTGTTTATTTGATATTTTTCTTGCTTCTTGAGGTAGGCAGGTATTGCTATATCCTTCTGTCTTAAGACCACTTTAGCTGCATCCCAAAGGTTTCAGACCATTGTTTTCATTTTCTTTTGTTTGCATGTATTTTTTTTTTAATCTCTTCTCTGATTTCCTAGTTGACCCATTCATTGTTTAGTAGGATGTTGTTTAACCTCCATGTATTTGTGATCTTTCCAAATTTTTTCTTGTGGTTAACTTCAAGCTGCATAGTGTTGTGGTCAGCAAATATGCATGGTATGATCTCAATTCTTTTGTACTCGTTGGGGCCTGATTTGTGACCTAGTTGTGATGTATTCTGGAAAATGTCCCATGTGCACTTGAAAAGAATGTGCATTCTGGTACTTTAGGAGAATGTTCCTTTTTTTTTTTTTTTTTAAAGATTTTATTTACTTATTTGAGAGAGAAAAAGAGAGCACAAGCAGGGGAAGCAGCAGAGGGAGAGGGAGAAGAAGGTTGTGGGAGGACCCTGGGATCATGACCTGAGCCAAAGGCAGATGCTTAACTGACTGAGCTACCAAGGTGGCCTAGGATAATATTCTGAATATATCTGTGAAGCCGGTCTGGTCCAGTGTGTCATTCAAAGCCATTGTTTCATTGTTGATTTTCTGCTTAGATGATCTGTCCGTTGATGGAAATGCGGTATTAAATTCTCCTACTCTTCCTGTATTATTATCAATGATTTCCTTTATGTTTATTATTGTTTTATTTGTGTTCTCCTATGTTGGGGGCCTGAATATTTACAATTGTTAGATCTTCTTGTTGGATTATCCCCTTTATTATGATATAGTGCCCTGCTTCATCTCCTGTTACAGTCTTTGGCTTAAAGTCTAGTTTGTCCAATATAAGTCTTGCTACTCCAGCTTTCTTTTGTCATTAATTTCCATGATAAATGATGCTCCATTCCCTCATTTTCAATCTGCAGGTGTCTTTAGGTCTAAAATTAGTCTCTTGCCGGCAAGATATAGACGGGCCTTTTAAAATATATATATATGTTCTGACACATCTGTCTTTTGAGTGAAGTGTTTAGCCCCTTTACCTTCAGAGTAATTATTGATAAGTATGTATTTAGTGCCATTTTACTACTTGATTTGTCATTGTTTCTGGAGATTTTCTCTGTTCCTTTCTAATCTTTGTCACTTTTGGTCTTTCCTTTCCACTCAGGGTCCCCTTTATTATTTCTTGCTGGGCTGGCTTAGTGGTCACGAACTCCTTCAGGTTTTTGTTTGTCTGGGAAAATCTTTATCTCTCTTTCTGCTTCTCCTCTCTACTTCTAGTCTGAGTGATAGCATTGCTGGATAAAGTATTCTTGGCTACAGATTTTTCCTGTTCAGCAAGTTGAATATATCATGTCATTCTCTTCTGGCTTGCCAAGTTTCTATGGAGAGATCTGCTGCTAAACTTAAGGGTCTTTCCTTTTCAGTTAGGGACTCCTTTTGCCTTGCTGCTTCTAAGATTTTTTTTTCTTGCTATATTTCAAAAATTAAGTTACAATATGTTTTGGTGTTGGCCTGCTTTTGCTGATTTTGATGGGAGCTCTCTGTGCCTCCTAGATCTGGATGTCTGCTTTTTTCCCCAGATTAGGGAAATTTTCCCTTATAATTTCCTCAAATAAATTTTCTGCCCCCTTTTCTCTCTCTTCTTCTAGGACTCCTATAATACAAATGTTATTATGTTTGATAAAGTCAGTGAGCTCCCTAAGTCTATTCTCATGTTGTGTAATTCTTTTTTCTCTTTTGTTCAGTTTCATTCTTTTCCATTATTTTATCTTCTATATCACTTGTTTGTTCCTCTGCTTCTTCCATTCTTGTGTTCATTACATCAAGCCTGTTTTGAATCTCAGTTACTATATTTTTCATTTCTGATTGTTTTTTAAATCCTTTATCTCTGCAGTAAGGGCTTCCCTGAAGTCTTCCATTTTTTTCTCAAGCCCAGTGAGTATCCTTATGATCATTGCTTTAAATTCTCCATCAGGCACATTACTTGTATCTGTTTCACTTAGATCTCTTTCTGTGACCTTATTTTGTTCTTTCATTTCTGCTGAATTCCTCCAACTCAGCATTATGTCTAAGTCTCTGCCTTCTTCTCTGTGTTAAAAAAGTCCATTATGCTTCCTGCTCCTGAAAGTCATGGCTTTATGAAAGAGGTCATGTGTCCAGAGCCTGGCCCTCTCTGGTGTGTAGCATGCACTCTGCTACTGTGTTTTGACTGTTCTGTCCTTCAGGCCAGTCATCTGCAGAGGCTCTCCTTGCCGGCAGTGGGCAGTGTTTGGTCCTGGCAAGAAGGTGGCAAGTTTTAATTAGAGGTGCTCTGGTCTGCTTGTTAAATGGGACCTGATACTACTACCAGAACTGAGACCTTTCTGGTCAGGAAACCAGAAAGGGGTTTCTGCTGGTCTTCTGGGAAAGAGGCCTGACCTGCTGGGACTGAGGCAAACTTGACTGAGAAGTGCTGTCCCATCAGAGCACAGGGCTGTGGTACGTGGCGTGAGCAGTTTAGGCAGCCAATGTCAGCGCTGTGCTGCTTCCCACAGGTTGGCTCTATGTTTACGCTGAGGGGCAGGGGAGGGAAATTACATCTGCTGGCTCCTTCGTCCCTGGAGAGGTGTCTCTGCAAACACTACCTCTCAGGGACATGCTCCAAGAAGTGAGAATAATCTCCCCACTGTGTGCCCCAAGCATTCTTCAGGCCACTGTCTCTGCACCATCTATCCCAGGGTTGCTTGCCTGCCTAACTTCTCTCCAGGATTAGGGCAGTGGCCCCAGGTCTCTATCCCCGCCAAGCCCTCTGACCTTTAAATCTCCAATCTTTAAACCCTGCTGGCTACAAGAACTCATGAAAATCAGTACCTCTCATTTTCCTAGCCAATGGCTTTGGGGAAGTGTTCTTCTCGTACATATTCCTGTGCATTCCTCTCTCTTGTCTTTCTCCATGACCAGGGCTCCCTCCCCACCACAGCACCCATGATACACTTCTTCCCCAAACCACATCTCTGCACTTTCTACCTTCTTCAATGGGGCCTCTTGTCTCGCTTTAGTTGTGAAGTTTGTTCCATCGGTCTTCAGGTTGATTTCTGGTGTGTTTATAATGTTCTGATAGTTATCTAGTTGTCTTTGTGGGACTAGATGAGCCTAGGGTCCTCCAATGATGCTGTCCTCTTAGTTCCCCTCCTCCCACAGTGTAGTAAGATTTCATTTTTAAGTAATCTCTACACGCCACATGGAGCTTAAACTTAAAACCCTGATATTGAGAGTCACATGCTCTACTGACTGAGCCAGCCGGGCAACACCTCCCTTTTTATATTTAAAAGAGAAAAATACAGATAGAAAAACTAAATAAATGTTAAGGACTTAAGATTAGACAACTCATTATATGAATCTATGATGGGCCTAGAGGAGATTTATAAAGTGTTCCTGAAGACTGCATACTATTGGGAGCTGCCTCTCAGTAACCGTGTGGCAGTCAGGGAGGCATTGGCTTGGGAAACCCTCCGTTGTCCTCATCCATGAATTCATCCATATGTAATGTCCCACTATAACCGTTATCTTCCAAAGCTCTAATAGAATTGTATGAGTGAAAGGGCTTTGTAATCCATAAGTCACTGTACAGAAGCCAGTTATTACTAAAATTTTAAATTATTACTTCAGATTCTACAATATATCTATTTATTTTCCAAGATGGGGAAACTATATTTCCCTCCCTTGAAGCTTCAGGCCCTAAATGGGGTAAGGAAGGGGAATTAGTGATAATCAAATTTGTATCCGTGATCAACACAAATGGCCCATCAATTACATGTTGTTCATGAGTGAGCCTGAGTGGAGGAAGCAAGGACCTGCCCATAAGTCAGGAATATAGAAGAGCACTTTTTAAACTGGTAGGACATTAACGATAATATTCAAAGAGGATGTAATACGATGGAGAGTGCAGGGACTTGGGACAGGTGAGCCTAGGTTCAAACCCTAGGTCTGCAATTTATGAGCAGTGAGAATGTGGATATGTTACTAACTCACTATTTCTTCATCTATAAAATGAGAAAACAATACTTTCACTTTGGCAGTGATAGTGGGGATAGAAATGATGCATGTAAAGCATTTATTCAGACTTCTAGGGCCACTGAAACAAATTACCACAAACTGGGTGACTTAAAACAACGAAAATTTGGGACGCCTGGGTGGCTCAGTCATTAAGTGTCTGCCTTCAGCTCAAGTCATGATCCCAGAGTCCTGGGATCAAGCCCCACATCAGGCTCCCTGCTCTGCAGGAAGCCTGCTTCTCCCTCTTGCAACTCCCTGTGCTTGTGTTCCCTCTCTCGTGGTCTCTCTCTTTCTGTCAAATAAATAAATGAAAAAATTTTTTAAATAAAAAAAACCAGCAAGAATTTATCCTTTTAGAGTTCAGAGGCCAGAAAATTAAAATCAAGGTGTTGGAGGGCCACTCTCCTTCCAAAGGCCCTAGGAGAGAATCCCCTCCTTGCTTCTTCTAGTTTCCAGGAGTTCCAGGCCATTCTCACCTTGTGGGCAGAAAATTCCAGTCTATGCTACTATTTTCACATGGTCTCACCCTCTTTTCCTATGTCTCTCTTTTAGGGTCCACCTGGATAATCTAGGATAATCTCATCTCAAAATCCTTGACTTAATGGCAAAGACGCTTTTCCCAAATAAGTTCCTATTCACAGCTTCCAGGGATGAGAACGCGGACTACCTTTAGGAGGGAGGGGGCAGACACCATTTAATCCACCACAGCATCTAATATGTACCCAGTATAGAGCAACCACACAATATATAAGCCTCTGCTCAATAATTAGCTGCTAGAATAATAGTTATTATTACTATTCTGAGCGTGGAAGAACAGGGCTTTCATCACCCTCACCCGTCCTTCCTTCTTTCCTAGTCTCACTCCTGGTGGGAAGAGACACTAACCTGAATAACACATCAAAGCAGTGTTATGGGAGTGACCATATTTACCAGGAGGGGTGTGTGTTTGTCTTATAGGTGTTCCGCCATGACAAATCTAAAAGACCAAGTCTACCTCTAAAGAAGACTGTTTATAAGCCACCATCTTCTCATCTTCTCAGGAAAAGTCATCTCCAGAGCCTTGACCTCCCACTAAAGAGGGAGCCAAGATGGGGGTGGGGGGGGTGGAAGGATTAAAAACAAAGAGGAGAAGACCAAGGAGGGAGAGATTCCCAGATGCCTGATTCAAGCTGCTGTGCAGGAAAAGGAACAAATACTTGCTGGCATTATTTGGACTTCTTATGCATTCTTTATGAGATGCTGGTAAGTATTTTAATAAAGATGGACTACAGCTGCACACCTGAGCCCCCTCCCAATCCAGTCCAACTCCTACACTTAAAAAGCTTTTCAGTCTCCTCTTCCCCTTCCTACATCTTAGATTTTTCAGGGTACATGGTATATTCAAGCTTCCCTCCCCAAGGTCACTTTTCAAATGCACCTGGAAGGTCCTCCATCTGATTCCTGTTTTGGAGACTTTAGTTGGAGACCAAACAAAAACAAGAGGGCTTGGTGGGAGTGGAGACAAGGTCAAATGGCCTCTGAATTCTGTGGAGTTTGTTGATTTCTTGGGCTTCACGTTACTCTCCATATCCTTCCCTCAGCCCCACTATCCTTTCACCATCCTTTGTTCAACCCTGTTCCCATGCTTTAGATCCAGTCCTCACATCAAGAACCCAGCCAAAACCCAGTCTCACTCCCAGACTCTAGGTCAGCCTCAGTCTTGTCCAATAGGAAAGTTTGGAAGGCAGAGTGGAGCAGCATCTCAACATTCATTCCTGGTTGTAATCCATGGACTATTTGTAACTTGTGGTCTTTGCTGGTTGTTCCCCATTTGCTTACTCCAAATCTGCTGTCACCCTGATCTTACCCCAAATCTGCTCTCTGTCACCCTGACTCCTGTGGAATGCCTCACGTAGGCTCCATTGCCAAATGACTTTCAGCTGGGTTTGACTGATGGGAGGCACTGGCAGGAGGTGGAAAGTGGTAGTAAAAAGAGGTCAGGGACTTACCTGCTCCCTTGGCACACCTTCTGGCATCCCTCATGACTATGGTTCCTGCCAGACTGTTGTTCTTCTACAGCTCAGTTCCCACTGGGCCCAGGTATACTATTTTCCTCCCTTAGCTCTTCAGCCATAAGGGTGGCAACAGCCTTCCACTGTTGGTTATCTGTGGGTACTTCGTGATCTTATCTACTTCCTTGACATTGACCAGGGAGTCTAGTCATTTGAACATTCTCCTAGTAGGTTCTCCTAGTAGAATCCTTACCAGTGTGTGGTAAAGTCATCTTCTCCCTTCTCCTTAGGTGTTCATCTTCATCCCCCACCTGATATTTTGGTTGTCTCTGGGGAAAGGGATATTGGACTCTGCCAATGAGATCTCTCTTTTAGGACTGTGGTACTCACTCTCCTGTTGGGGGGGTGGTGTTGGTGGTGTTCATAGCTGACAGTGCTCATGGCTTTTGTGCCTCTTCAGGAATTTTCCTCAGCAGAAGAGAGCCACCTTGCCCAGGGTCAAACCCTTCGTCAAACATGGTCCACCTCCAGTGAGCCAATGACTGATCAGTGAGGAAAGGGATGAGGTTTATAAAGTGAAATCTCCTTGCCAGGGTTGTACAACACTGAAGGGCCTTTCCAGCTCCAGCGCTCCATGCGAGATTGGCTAAAGATTTCAATGACACTGCATTGCTATTTAACTCCTCTGCCCTTTATTCCACCTGCTGTTCCTGACAGCACTCCCCAGTGAACTTCTTGGGCACATTATCTCCATCACGGTATCTGTTTCCTAAGAACCTGTCCTGAGACAATGAGTTCCTGACTAAAGACCAACAAGTAGTGGCTCCATGCTGCTAGTCTTTGACAACAGTCCCGGCCAGACTAGACCAAATTTCCTTCTGTCAAGTCCTAAACACAGTTTGCCACTCACCTGTCTGGATCTCCTACTTGCTCCCCACTCCTCAGAAATTCAATTAGTTGGTCCTCTCTCCCTCTGTGACTAGAGAGTCTAGTGTCTTTCGTTTGAGCCATCTCATCACCAACTGACCTCTAGTGCTGATGTTCTTTCTCATAAAATGATTAAGATGGTTCTCAGTTCACACTATGTGCTGGGCACAGGGGAAAAAAGGTTTAGATCTAGATTCAGAGATAAATCTAAAGGTAGATCTAAATATAGATTAATAAAATATTTTAAAATTAATAATAATTGGATTTTATGCATGTCTTCACTTGCATTTGTTTATTTCTTATACTGGAGTAAAATTAAGTTGACTAACTTTGATATAGCATGCATAGAATGCTCCCATTACAATAAAAGTAGTTCTATATCATCTGCAAATATACAGAGAAAGACATACACCTGATTTTATTTATGACTGGTGAGATTTGAGGTACTTTTTGAATTTTCTTCTTCTGCACTGTTGAAATTCCTGAAAATGAAAATTATTCTTCCAAAAATACTGAAGTGATTTTTCTAGTAAAAAACCAAAACAGAACAAACAGAAAAACGCAAATCCTCAATTCACTAATTTGACCAGAATAATCAGGATCTGTATACCAGCTCACACCAACCAGATTCACAGAGGAATCAGAATTACAGTACGTTAATTAACATACACAATCCTAGATTTAAGATATATCATCCAAAGAAGGCACCAACTTTTGGGGGACTATATTTACTCAGGATTTTAAACTACCTATTAGAGGGTTGCTTAATAGAAAAGCATAGAATTAGAGAAAAGACAGTAGGTCTGGGTTTTTTTAGGGAATTTCTTTGAAATTGTCATTGGCTAATGATTTGTCCTTCGCTGAAGCAATTATTCTTTGTAAAGAACTGTTTTCTCACCCTAAAATCAAGACTCCATCTTCCTATCTTAAATATTTACTAGAAGATACAGTTTTCCAAGACTATGATTAATATCTCTTTCACTGGAGGACTTTCCAAATCACAAATGCAAAAAGGTCATTTCTTGCAAGATTGTCTTCAACTCAAACATAAATTTAACATCCATGGTAGCTACGATATCAGAAGTTGGCATCTCATACTTATCTCTGCAACCTTGGGTTTTTCTCATTAGGGGGGTGGTTGAGCCTTCTCGGTACTGAATAAATCCTGTTCATGAGGAACAAAAAGAGTATGTGCAATATAAGGAAGTAGAGCCTGGGGGAACTTTTAACTTTTTGAAAATTTAATGAAAAACATAAGTTAAATTAAATTTAATCCAAGGCTTAAAAAGTGATTAATTATTGTCAGTAGATCTCATATCTTGCTTTATTAGAAAGAAATAAACATTCCACTCGTTTCTTGCATTGACTTGGGTTGAACTTTTTCGTGGGGGAGAAGGAGGCAGAGATTTTCACTCCACTAGTATAAATGCTACAGGATGTTTTAGTGTCATAATTTAGAAACTCAACTGAAGACCGGGAGATATTCCTCTCTGGGCAAAGACTGTCTTCCTCTAAATTTTAAGTAACTAAATCATGATGTATCACATAAATTTTAAGTAACTAAATCATGATGTATCACATAAATTTAAGTTTTTAAAAAAATTATAATTCTATTAAGTTTATGTATATGAGCTTTGAATCCTAGTAGGTTAGATCTCTAGCTCTCCTGTTTTCTAGCTACAGACCCAGTGCAAAATAAAAACCCTTTATTTACTTCATTTATAAAACAGCAAAAATGTCACATACCTACTCTTTAGGGTTTTCCTAATGCTTACAAAGTAATATAAAATGTTAAGAGTACATACTAGGAGCTGAATAAATGAAATCCATTTGATAATCAAAGATGTTTAGAAGGGTTCATCAAATTTTTGTTTGAGAGTAGCTTTTCTCCTGTTTCCCATTTCTCAAATTACTGACCACACTTTGAGTAGTTGATCAGCAGACAGAAGTAGTACAGGTAATAATATCTAAGCCATTTTCAATTGAAATTCAGAGATAAGCACAAACATCCACTTACGTTTACTTGGCTATCTTCCAGGAATGAATGCACTGTAATAATGTATACAAACACATACATATTCATAATGTATTTTACACATTAATATAAAGCATTCAAGAACATGGAACATGTTCGTTCTCCCACATCTGTTTTTGTCTTCTTCCTATTTCCTTCCATCCCTTAGGAAAATCTGGGCTCTCTTCTCTTATGTTTTTTTTTTTTTTTTTAATTAGGAGAACCATGGGCTTTGCTAGGCAAATGTTTCTCCAAGATCTAGTTCCCATCAGTATCTTTTTCCAGAGCTGCAGACTGCTTCCAACTACTTATTTGGCATCTCCGTCCTGATGGCACCCTAAATGGACTATACCCAAAGTTGCATTCATCATTTTATTCCTTCCAAATAGCAACTCCTTCAGAGAATCTTATGTCTAAAATTAGAAATGAACTGGTTTTGGCTCTTTCTCTCCTGATACCCTATGCTAACCGGTTAATTTGAAGTCCTTTGCCACAACATCTTAATTATCTAGTCTCTCCTTCCCATTCCCGTTTCTACCTTTCTACTGACAAAGTCTCACCTCAAGTTTTAACCAACATCCTAAATGCTTTCCCTACCTCCAGCCCTCTTCCATTCTAACCTGGCCTTCAGGTTATAACGTGCATGAACCTTCCTAAATCACAAATGCAATAATTTGCTTTCATTCTCAAAATCTGCCATTGTGAAACAGAGCAAATACAAACTCAGGCTTGGCATCTGAGGTTTCCTACTAGGTGTCACCAGGTTATCTTTTGAGCTGTATCACCCTCAATTCTTTTGACCCTGAGAATGCATAAATGAATGGCCCCACAAAGGCAGATCTAGTTTGCCCGTGTAATTTTCTTCGACCTACAGATACTTTTATACATATGGAATTAGTTGCTTATTTCACTTAGTGGCTCACATTTACACATTGCCACATGGCACAAAGCTAGGCGGGAGTGGCCTCTTAAATGGAGAAACAAGCCCTGGTTCACCACAGCCTCTATCTGATTGGTGCTCTACCTCTCGATCTGGTCCTGGCTGGGTGCCTATAACCATGTGAATTGATGACACTTCCCCTATACTACCTAGTGTCCCCATCAAATGTATCATTCCCAAATGCAAAGCATATCTTTGCTTATGTTATTCCATCTTTCTAGAAATGCTCTCTCCCTCCATCTTGCCTGTCTTTAAAGTTCATTTCAAACACTGTTACCTTCTGTGAAGCTTTCTCTGACCACCCCACTGGATGTTACTGCCCTGATTTTGAAGCTCTGTAACATTTTGTAGTTCTTTTCTCTTATGGCCTGTATCTGACTCTTCACTGGATCAGTCATTGGTATCCTTGATTTCTTCCCATATCTGAGGGACATGTATAATGGATGTGTATCCCCCACTCCTCAAGGCTTTCTGAAGGTAGGGTTTTTCTCTTGACCTAGACCTTCCTTCCTCCTCCCTAGAGATGGAGCAAGTCTCCATCTCTCCCCTCAGGGTTCAGCCTGTCCACACAGTGGAAATGCCTTGCCCTACTTGGCAGAAAAAGCCCTGATGTGGTGGGTGAGCTTGTCAATAATGCTTGAATGTGTACATTTGTCCAATTCTGAAGTTCAGGATTAGGAGCCCCACTGTTGCCACATATCTAAGACGGGATTTTCCTTCCAGGTTTTAGCAGCAAACAAAGCTAATATTTTCATCTGCTCGAATCCTTCTCTTACAACTGTTTTCAAACTCAAGCAGGGAAAAGGAGGGATTCGTATTGGGCATCCTTAATCCCAATAATGATTCACTCTGTCTTGAATCTTCTGCAGCAGCTAGCAATGTCATTCACTGTACAGACAGGCACTCAAAACACATGTATCAAATTGAATCAAAGGATATAGTCAATGTATATAAAATTCATGGAATGTAATTTCTTTCATGTCATGTCCCCCCAAACCATAACTTAAATGTCTTTTTGTGGCTGTTAATGAAAAGTAAATGATTCTGTATATTACATAAAATATTTATTTCTTATTTACATTTCCATTTTTATGTAAATCATTGCACATCATACCACATATCAAAAAAAGAAAAAGAAAGGAAAATATATATAAACCTTAGACATCAGTGAAGAAAGCATTGCATGTGATGTGATACTTATCAGCAGTCTCGCAGGTCTCGTTTCTTGCTCTTTTTGGATTTTCTAGTAGTTTCTTGACGAATGGTATCATACTCCAATATGGCCATTTTGGAAAGTCTCTGTAAGTATTGAGATGATGCTCCAGCAATAGGATCACTGAAGCCAGAACCTGTGAAGAAAAATAAATCATCTATTAAAGTTAAGCACATAATATTTTCTAAACGATATTCTCTAAAATAGAGGGCAAACAAAATCTCTCTTCCTCAAATGACCATTAAACACTGCTAGTTCTTGATATATCACATTCGTTGAAGTAAAAATAGAAAGTATTTACTTTCTAAAGTAACGTGATATCAAGTCATCTCAAAACTATTTAACTAGGGATGCCTGGGTGGCTCAGTCAGTTGGGCGTCTGACTATTGATTTGGTTCAGATCATGATCTCAGGGTCAAGGGATTGACCCCTGCATAGGGCTCTACTCAGCAGGGTGTGGGAGTGGGTCTGCTTGAGATTCTCTCTCCCTCTCCCTCTCTGGTTCTCCCCCCTGTCATGATCTCCCTCAAATAAATAAATATTTTTTTAAATGTAGCTAAAAAACTATGCTGTTTGTATTTAATTATATAAAATTCAATCTGAGTCTATAACATACTTTTTAAAACATGGGATGGCTGTGAAATTTATTCCAAAGCAAAAGATACAGTCTCCATAAATAATTAACTTGTTTTATACCTTGCATGCTCATCAAGTTATTTTCTCCAAATATACCATTTCTCATAAATGCTAAGTTTAGTAAAATAGTAAAATTGTAAAGGAAAATGAATCATTCATTAACTGAACAGCATTACTCAAGTTTCTATTATGGAGTGGTAGTAATAATAAGAAGAGATATATCAAATGATCTCTTTGTGTCAAGTACTTACATTTATTCCAGCTACACAACACTATGAAGTAGGCAACTAATACTATCTTGGGTCACGATATAAAAAGAAGATTTAGTGGCATTAAAAAACTTGCCCAAGGGCAAAGGATTTGAATTCAGATTCATCAAATTCAAACTTACCATGCAATCACTACAAATTGCCCTAAATATGTAAAGACGAATAAATACTTCTATTTCAAAACATATAAAACTTTGAAAATAATATACTGATTCAAACTGTTTAAAATATTATTTAATTTCAAATGGTGAAGTGTCAAAAAATCTATCTAAAATTCTCTACTGTGGTTATTTTTCGTTTGTTTTGTTACTTGAGTATATAACATAAGTAGGAAGTTCAGAGAAAGAGGGAGGTTGGAGGGGAAGAATATGATTGGGATACCTGTTGTTAGTGGTATAATGAACCTGACAGAAAAACTCTCTGGCTACAAATAAACTGGATTCTAGGTATTAAGCAAATGTCAAAAAACTTCAAAATTTTTCAAAACTTCATACAAACCAATGCAATTAAGTTGGAAGTTGTTAACAATAAGATAAATTTAAAACTCTCAAATTTAAACAACACATTCTAGATTACTCATCAGTCAAAAAAGAAATCAAAATAAGCATTAAAATATTCATAACTAAATTATAAAGAAAATATTACAAAACTTGTGTGATACAGCAGAAGTTATACATAGACAGGTTTATACCTCAAATTTCTATGTTAGAAAAGAAGCTTTGAAAATTAAAATTTCAGGTATAAGATACACTTTAGGAAAATAATACAACCAAAATACATAGGAGAAGAAAAATAATATAGGAAAGAGAAGAAATCAGTGAAATAGAAAACAAATTTACATTAAGAAATATTTTTTAGAAGATGAGTTCTTCATTGAAGAGAATGATAAACAACAGTCTCTGGTGAGATTAATCAAGAATAAAACACAGAAAGCACAAATAAATAACATTAAAAGAAGAGGGACACGTAGAGTGTGTGACTCTTGATCTCAGGGTTGTGAGTACAAGCCCCACATTGGGTAACTGGGTGTAGAGATTACTTAAAAATAAAATCTTAAAAAAAAAACAAACGGGGGGGGGGGGGGATGGCTGGGTAGCTCAATTGGTTGAGCATCTTCCTTCGGCTCAGGTCATGGTCTCAGGGTCCTGGGACTGAATCCCATGTCAGGTTCCCTGCTCAGCAGGGAGTCTGCTTCTCCCTTTCCCTCTGCCCCTACCCTTGCTTATGCTGTCTCTCTCTGTTTCTCTGACAAATAAACAAAACCTTTAAAAAATAAGTGAAAAGACTGATTACATGGAATTACATGGAAATAAAAAACTTCAAAAAGAAGGAAGAGGGATAGAAGTACAGATTAAACAAAAACTCAACTTTATGCCAATATATCTGAAAACTTAGACAAAATGCAAAAAATTTTAGAAAATATAACTTACCAAAGTTGATTGAAGAATTAGAATGCCTTAAAAATCCTAAAATTAAAATGGTTGAATCAATATTAAAGTAATAATTCTTGCTTTGTTGTCTATTTTGTTTGATGTTAGTGTACCTACACAATCTTTTTTTAAAATAATGTTTGCATGATTAGTATTTTTCCCACTTCACACTTTTGATCTTTCTTGCCCTTAAATTTAAGGTATGCCTCTTGCAAGCAACATATATTTTTCTCAGTCTGATACTTTGTTTTTTTCATTGAAATATTTAGTCTGTTTACATATAATGTAATTGTTGTTTTGTTTAATTTTGAATCTTTAATCTTGCTAATTATTTTCTATCTGTCCTATACGCTTTATGTTTCTTTTTTCCTCCTTTCTTGTCCTCTTTTGAAATGATCAAGTATTTTCTCATTTTATATTTCCCCTCTATATTAGCTTGTTACTTGTATTATTTTATTATTCTTTTACTGGTTATCATACAGATTATCATGTGTCTCTTTGACACATTACAATCTACTTTAAATTAGTTATTCTACCATTTTTCAGATAATGGGAGTATCTTACAACATTTTAACTCCACATAGGCCCCATCCTACCTCTGTGCTATTATTGTCAAGTATTTTATCTCTACATAGATTTTATACTTCATAATACTACTGCGACTGCTTCTCATTCTTTAGCAGTTGTACTTCCTTTTCGTATCACTTCTTCCTTAATATTTTTTAGTGAAGTTCTGCAGACAATAAATTCTCTCAACTTCTATTTGAATGAAAATGTATTTGTTTCACCTTTAATTTTAAGGGTATTTTCACTGGGTATCCAATTCAAGTTGGCAGTTATCTCTTTTAACCCTTGAAAATGCTATTCTACTGTCTTCTTGCTTCCATTGTCTACATTTAAAAAGTCAGTTGTATATCTTACCAGAGCACCTTTGAAGGTAACATATCTTCTCTGTTTTCTTGTTTTGTGTTTTGTTTTGTTTTGTTTTGTTTTTAACTTAGTATTTTTATTATGATGTGCCTAGCTGTGGTTTTCTTTGTTTCTATCCTGCTGAGGACTCACAGAACTTCTTGAATCCTTTGTTTTTTATTTTTCATCAAAATTGGGAACTTATCAATCAGTATGTAAATATTGTTTCTGTCCTAACCTTTTCATTCTGGAATTAGAATTATGCATGTGTAAAGAAGGTTTATCTTGTCACATAATGACTTGCACACTGTCTTCTATATATATTATATTTTTTCTTCCTCCACTTTAATTGGGTATTTTCTAATGATCTTTCATTTTACAAATCCTTTCATCTGTTGCTTTCCATTTCTCCCCAACTTTATTGCAGTAAATTTCACAAATAAAAATTGTGTATATTTATGGTTTACAACAAGATGACCTGATATACATATATACTGCAATTAAGTTAATTAACACATCTATCACCTCACATAGTTACTTTTTCTGGGAAAGTAACTGGTTCTCATCTGGGAAGACAAGACACTTGTCTTGGGATAAGTAAGTGACACTTGCTCTCTTAGCAGATTTCAGTATATAATTTACTATTATTAACTATAGTCACCATGCTGTACATTGGATCCCCAGAACTTATTTATCTTAGAACTGTAATTTTGTACCATCATCTCCCAATTTGCCCCACTTAAAACTGTGGTAACCACCATTCTATTCTGTATGTTTGACTTTATTTTTATTTTTTATTTTTATTTTTTTAAGATTTTGCATATAAGTGATTGAGTCCATTAGGAACAAAGTTCCATGAAGCTTTTGTCTTTCTCTGTCTGGATTATTTCACTAAGCATAATGGGCTGTGGGTTTAACCATATTGTCACAGACAGCAGATTTCCTTTTTTACTGCTATATAATACAGGTATCCCAGCTTTTCAAAAGTTCATGTTAAGCCATTTTGCTTCTATGAAAGATCTACAATAGCACCTGTCTTTGCTAACTGCCAAGAGATCCAATAGAGTTTTTTCACTTTGATTTTAGAAAGGTAAAAGCTGAAAATAGTGTTCAGTGTTTGTTTTTCAGTGAGCCATTATAGAGGTAGCATGTGTCCTGACCAGTGAGAGTGGCACCATCAAGCTCCGTCCTAAGCTATACTCAGCATCTCAGCATCAAGCTGCCACAGCTTTGAAAAATTTCAAAGGTCAGAAACTCAAAGCAAGACTAGCATGCAGACCAGGCAATGGCCCACATGAGAGATGATGAGGGCCTATCCCAAGGTCCTGAGATAATAAAGATATGTATATAAACATCCACTATGTTTATAAGATAAACAAAGCTTAAAGAAGCATTAAAAAGAACAAAGCAATTAAACCAGGGGAAAGAAAGGAAGTTAAAAAGAGTAAGTATGAGACAACCTAATAAGACATGTGGCAGGAGAAGAAAATGTGCCAACTTACCCTTTGTTTTCTCCTGAAGTGGTACCACAGTGCGGGCCTCCTTAATCTTCCTTATCCTAAAATTACATATTATCATAAAATCACCTTTATGTAAATCCAGGAGAGATTAATTATAAAATACAATAAGAGACAAGAAGCTGCCTTCAGCAAAACTCACTTCGCGAAGGACATCACATGGAAAGTAAATAAACATTAAAGAAAGTGAACTCATTCCACCATGACTGATCCAATCAGAAGCAGATAGGAACAACTCAACATCTTAGGTTTTGCTAATAAATTTTACCTGGAGATAAGTGTAATGCCTAATTTCCCCCATATTTATCTTTATCTTAACTTTCTCCAGGTATAATTCAGGGAATGCTAAGAGGAAGGGAATCAAGATTAAATTAAAAAGGGATGTAGACAGGCTGATACTAACTATTGCTTATTTGTGTACCTTTTATTTGTTAATCACCACAATCTGTATTTTATCTTAATTAACTTTTGTTCCTACTGGGAAGAGACCTACATAACAAGTGGGTTATTAGAGGAAGTATGTCACCACCGAACCTGCCGTAGGTGAGATAATCCATAAGAACTGCAAATTTCCTGTAACTATATTAAACTTTAGAAGTCAGCCAAAACTTTTAAATGCCCTTCACCTCTAGGATTACTACTATCAGTTACATTACCAGAGTGTGCCTTGAGAGTCATTTAAAGTGTATGATTATAATTAAAGAAATTTGAGGGGTGCCTGGGTGGCTCAGTTGGTTCAGTGTCTATTTTCAGCTCAGGTCATGATCCCAGGTTCCTGGAAGCCAGCCCCACATTGAATTCCCTCTGCTTTGTGGGGAGCCTGTTTCTCCCTCTCCCTTTCCCTGCCACTCCTCATGCTTGTGCTCTCTCTCTGTCAAATAAATAGATACAAAATCTTTAAAAATTAAAAAAAAAATCAGCATTTTAAAAACAAATGTTCACATATGGAAGGAAAAAAGGTGGGAAAGGGTTGTACACAAGACAAACAAAAATGTGTTACTTCCCTGCTATGCCACGGCTTTTCGTTCACGGGGCACTGTGCAATATGCAGAGGAGAATAAAGCACTTGCATGCAACTCGACATGTTCTCACTAGACTGGCTAAAATAAAGACACTTGTTTCAAAGACAGAGAAAAGAACTAACATTTATGTTGGCCAAGCACTTCATAAACATTATGGCACATAGCCACCACTCTTCCACTTTGTATACGAACAGCACTTGTCATAACATGAATTTAATGTATTCAAATTATCCTTCCTTGGTTAGGCAAATTCACACTCAAGTCAGTGTAAAATGGCGAGGAATCATTTCACAAACAGCCAAATTGCAAATGAAAGAAAAATGAAACAGAATGAAAACAGTAGGAAGCCAAAGGAAGACTTTGGTAGTTGGGCTAATTCAGAGGGAGCTTTCTGGGTTTCCAGTTTCTTACAGATGAGCATGTGCACCGAAAGAAGTGTAACAAGACTGCTCTATACTGAGACACGTGTACTGCCAGACTTAGCCCTACACCCTCCTCAAAGGGTCCTGAGACTCCCAATGAGAATGACAAGGGTCAGGTAAGGGTTGGGGACATGGGGGTCTCAGTAAGGATGGAAAGTCTCTGTTCTTAAGTAGGTTTTATACTGTGTTTCCAGCTGTCTCTGTTCTTTCTACATCCCTGACATCCATCCCTCCTATTTACCGGTTACCATTTATTCCACTAGCAACTCACTTGCTCTCTTCCACCATTGCTGATTCTGCCTTATTTCATTATAATCTTGTGGAAGAAAGAGTAATTTTGCTTTTCATATTTTTACAGCTTGGAAATCTGTCCTCAGATAATATTTAAAATGATAGGGAATAGTTTGGGGGCACCTGGTTGGCTCAGTGGTTTGGGCCTCTGCCGTTGGCTTGGGTCATGATCTCAGGGTCCTGGAATCGAGGCCTGCGTCGGGCTCTCTGCTTGGCCAAGAGCCTGCTTCCCCCTCTCTCTCTGCCTGCCTCTCTGCCTACTTGTGATCTCTCTCCCTCTCAAAGAAATAAATAAAATTTTTAAAAAATGACAGGGAATGATTAAACAAACTATGGATCCATTAATGAGATACAATGTAGCCAGTAAAGACTCTTTGAAGATCATGCAGTGACATGAAAAAATGAGTATGTGTAATAATAAGTTAAAAAGGCAAAATAAAAAATCGTAAGTACACTAAGATCATAGAGAAAACAAAAGTCCACAAAAATGAAGAAGAAAAGAAGAGAGCAAACACCTAACAAGAAAAGTCGTTATGTTACAATGGATAAATTATCAAAATACTGTTTATCTTTTTTTGTTCCAAATTTTCTGCAAAGTTCTTATGCATTTTCATAATTTAGTAAATTATGCATAACTTTTCATTTTTAGTGTCATTTCATATGATCAAAACTTATTTTAATTAATTAATTAATTAACAAGAACAACACCATGGAAAAATATATTCTAAAACTCCTATATTTGTGTGCTGTGTGTAACTGGCTGACTTTAAAGCTCAGGAAATATGAAAATACAAAATTTCCCCTAAGGAAAGTAGCAACTCAGACTACTATAAACGCAGCATCTTTTTTTTTTTTTTTTTTTAGGCTGCCAAACTGAGTAAGTCCTAGATATTCAATAGATACCTGATGAATAAATAAATAAACCAAAGCAGCCACCAAATCAAATATGAGACTGTCTTACTAATTTCTAGATCCCTTTGGAGAAAGGGGATTTCTTTTAATGGTATGCCAGCCAGCCTAACTTATAAAAACGAAGATAATTATGATAGTGGCTTTAAATGCCAATATTCAAAGTGAGTGGGACTTTTCTGGCTGATGCCCCCTTGTCCACTCGTCAGCGCTGGTCTTCTTCAGGCTGTCATCTCATTTAGAACCTGCCCTCGCATGACGTCACTCAAACTAGAGACGAAACCCGAGGTACTATATTCATCAAAGAAACCTGTTAACATTGCAGAGACTTCATTTAATTTTATTACTAAAAATTCCGATATTCTCATGGGCAATCTACACTAGAGCAACAGATATTTTTAAAAGGAAGTCCTTAAGTCCTTTCGGGCAATGTCCCTTGAAAACTGAGAAAATGGCTTACTTGTCAAACTGACTAAAATTGCTACCTAGACTAAAACAAGAGATCCTTTATGAAACAAATATCAGTGGGCAAGAAAGACGTCCACTCACTAGGCAGGAAAACCTCTCCATTTAGCAGTTATTATTACAGATGCAAGCGGAACGCAAGAGAACTGAATAGCAATGGTCTACCTGACTGGACACATCTCGGGGTCAGCCTGCCGCAGTCTCTGACGAACTTCCAGTGGAGTTGAACTTACACTTTTTGGGCAACTCTGCAGTCCTGGTAAATACGGCATCTTGACACATTCTTTGAACTCTTCTAGACCAAAGGTGTATTCTAATTAAAAATGGTATCATAATTAATGGTATTATTTCTTGATGAAATGTATATAACTTCTTTTACTACATACTAAAATGCATACTGCAATATACTCAATCAGTCATTAAGGAGAGAAAATAAAGCTACTGTCCTTTATCTAGTATCTTTCCCAAGAAGTAGAATAAGGAAAAAGGGCAGGTTCACAGAGCTCCTACAGTTGTCCCTGTCTTCTGCCCTCATTATTTTATATAATTAGAATTTCCAGAATATTAGAGATATTCACATTGAAATAGAGTTTAAAAGCATTTTTAAGAGTTCAATATTATCTGCTACTTTAAACCTTTCTACCTTCTTGCTTTTATGTAAATAAGAGGTATAAATACATGATTATTTAGTTAACAATGAGACATAAAAGAATTTTTTTTCAGGCATTGATTTTAATTTTTTCAGGGGCGCCTGCATGGCTCAGTGGTTAAGTGTCTGCTGTCAGCTCAAGGTCATGATCCCAAGGTCCTGGGATAGAGCCCCACATCGGGCTCCCTGCTCAATGGAGAGTCTACCTCTCCCTCTCTCCTTCTCCCTCTGTTGCTCCCCCCGCTTGTTCTCTCTCTGTGTGAAATAAGTAAATAAATGAAATCTTTAAAAAATGGTAATTTTCTCTCTGCAAAACACTAACATTGAAGCATCAAGGTTTCTTCTTCTACTGACGTCACATAAAAGAGATTGTCAAATATTTTAAAAACAAAACAAAATGAAGTCTAGCATAGTAATAAGAATAGTATTTAATGGGACTGGAGTTATATTAAATCCTCCAAATGCTATTTTGCTACCTTTGATTTTTCTTCTTCTGGAAAAAAAGTTTCTCCTGATCAAAAAACATACAAATTCTCTTTACAGCCATTAAATTTAGGGGTAAAAGGACAGATAAACTTATGTTTTCTGAGTATCTTTAATGGGAATACAGTGGAAAAGTTGGAAAAATAGAGCAACACACTCAAAACCAGGAGTGATGACATGGGTTGGGGAGTTTGGATTTTACTCTTCTCAAGAATTACATCTTTATTTATAAAGCTGAAGGCAGAATTTGGGATAAACAAGAAATACAATTAGAATTTGAAATTTGAAGTATAAACTGAAATTAAACTATTAATATATTCATACACATGTCAAAATTCCTCAAATTAGTCTTTACTGAGCAAGGGTAGAATATAAAATACTTTCCACATAACTCACACAAAAAATAAAGTTCTGGTTAAAATTATGAATACAAAAAGATGCTGTTAAAGATTTGGGTTTCTTAAAACATAAAAATCAACTCAAGATGCTTAAAAACAAACAAAATTTGTGAAAAGTAATATGACCCAGCAGAGGTAGTACTGCACTGATGCCAAGAGAAGTAGTTCCTTAAAATTTGTTTCCATCATGAGTTACAGAATTATATTAAATAAATTAATTTTAATTTGCTTCCATTTTTATTTTCCATAAACTTAGGATATTATCCTTCCATAAATGTTACAAAAATTATAAGATGTCTCCTGACTGCTTAAAAAAATATATGTGTTAGTTTAAGCCACTATTTCTATACTTTCTTCAGTAAAATAATTGTAAAAATAAACTTACCTTTCTTCATCTTTTGTGTTTCTAAAACTGCTTTCCTCCAACTACTCTCAAAAAGAAAACAACTGTCAAAGGAATTTCTGGTAACATTGGAAGTATCAAATTTGATTTCCGGAGACAGGACTGGCATTTTTTCTTCTTCCAACAGTGCTGATGAAAGTGAGATTCTGCTTCAAATTCAGGACACAAAATACAAAAAAAAAAAAACCAAACAAACAAAAAAAAAAACAAAACAAAAAAACACAACCAAAAAAAAAACCCCACAAAAAAACATATTTTAGAGATAAGTATTTTTTCTGATTTGTTTTCCATCATGCAGATTAAATATTAACATAGACTTACATGGAAAGTTCACTTATAACATGTAAATATATAATCCTGTGATTTTTAAAGTAAGTGGCCTTTAATAATATGGCTAAAATTGGTAGTAAAAGTTTTTTCTTTTAAATATTTTAATAAGTTCTTTCAAGTCCCAGGGCACAGATATTTAGCAATATAAAAAATTTTGAAGTTCAACAGCAAGTTATGGGGCACAAGACAATAAAATGTTTAGGATTCTCTCGAATATATTACCGTTATATACAATGACCAAGTGGGACTTATCTCTGGGAGGCAAGGATGGTTCAACACAGAAAAATTAATGTGATATACCACTTTAAAAGAATAAAGGATTAAAAAGTCACATGATCATCTCAATGGATACAGAAAAGGCATTTGATAAAATTCAACAGTCTCAACAAAGACAAAGAAATAAAGACAAAGAGATAAAAGACAAAGACAAAGAGATTAAAACCTCTCAACAAACTAGGAATAGAGAGAAATTATCTCAACATAATAAAGGCATGTAAAGTCCACAGTTAACTTCATAATCAATGGTGAAGAATCAAAATGTTTTCCTCTAAGATAAGGAATAAGGCAAGGATGACCACTCTCACCACTTCTATTCAACTCTAAGTCCTAGCCAGAGCAATGAGGAAAGAAATGGAATTCGGACTGGAAAAGCAACAGTAAAACTGTCCCTGTTCACAGATGTCATAATCTTAAATATGTAGAAAATCCTACAGACTCCACCAAAAAAATCACTTGTACTTTTATACACTCAATAAACTATCTGAAAAGGAAATTAGGAAAACAGTCCAATTACAATAGTATCAAAAAGAAGAAAATACTTAGGAATAAACTTAGCTAAAAAATGAACAAATTATACACTGAAAAACACTGATGAAAAATTAAAGAAGACACAGTGGAAAGACATTCTATGTTCAACAAATCAGAAAACTTAATTTTGTTAAGATAACCATACTACCAAAAATGAACTGCAGATCAATACAATTGAAATCCCAATGGCATCTTTATACAGAAACAGTTAAAAACATTAAAAAATTCATATGGACTCACAAAGGACCCCAGATAGCCAAAACAATCTTGAAAAAGAATATCAAAGCTGGAGGCATCAAACTTGCTAATTTCAAAATATATCACTAAGCTAAGGTAACCAAAACAATATGATAATAGTATAAAAACAGACTATAAGCCACTGGAAGAATAGAATCCAGAAATAAATCAACATATACACAGTCAACCGGTCTTTGACAAGGATGCCAAGGAGTACACAAGAGGGGAAGGATAGTCTCTTTTAACAAACAGCATTGGAAAAACTAGATATCCACATGTGAAAGAATGAAACTGAGCCCTATCTTACACCATACACAAAAATCAACTCAAAATGGATTAAAGACTTAAACCTAAGACTTAAAACTGTAAAACTCCTATAAGAAAACATAGGGTTCATGACATTGGTCTTGCAATGATTTTATGGATATGATGCCAAAAGCACAGGAAACAAAAGCAAAAATAACAAGTAGGACCTGCATCAAACTAAAAAGCTTCTGCACAGCAAAGAAAACTATCAGTAGAGTGAAAAGGAAACCTCTAGTCTGGGAAAAATATTTGCAAATCATATATCTGATAAGGGGTTAATATCCAAAATATATAATCCCAAAGCAAAAAAACAAAACAACAGAACAGAACAAAACAAAAAACCCTAATAATATGGTTTAGAAATAGGTTTAAGGACTTGAGTAGACATTTCTCCAGAGACATACAAATGGCCAATATGTATATGAAAAGATGCTCTGGCCAAGGCCAAAGAAGTTACTGCCTGTGTTCTCCTCTAGGATTTTGAGGTTTCCTGTCTCACACTTAGGTCTTTTATCTATTTTGAATTTATTTCTGTGTATGCTGTAAGGAAGTGGTCCAGTTTCAACGGCATGTTGCTCTCCAGTTTTCCCAACACCGTTTGTTGAAGAGACTTTTTTCCACCAGATATTCTTTCCTGCTTTATTGAAGATTGGTTGACCATAGAGTTGTGGATCTATTACTGGGTTTTCTATTCTGTTCCATTGATTTATGCATCTGTATTTGTGCCAGTACCATACTGTCTTGATGACTACAGTTTTGTAATATGGCTTGAAATCTGGAATCATGATGCCTCCAGCTTTTCTTTTTTCTTTTCTTTTCTTTTCAAGATTGTATTTGGAATCTTTGTGGCTCCACACAAATTTTAGGATTGTTTTTTCCAGTTCTGCAAAAAATGCTGGTGGTATTTGACAAGGAGTGCATTAAATGTGTAGATTCTTTTGGGTAGTATAAACATTTTGACAATGTTTGTTCTTCCAATCCATGAACATGGAATGTTTTTCCATATCTTTATGTCCTCTTCATTTTCTTTCATCAGTGTTCTCTTTTTCAGAGGACAGATCTTTTACCTCTTTGATTAGGTTTATTCCTAGGTATCTTATTGTTTTGGGTGCAATTACAAATGGGCTCAATTCCTTGATTTCTTTTTCTGCTGCTTCATTGTTGAGGTACAGATGTTCCATCTATCTTTACACTTTGTTGAGGGCTTTTATCAAGAATGGATGCTATATTTTTCATATGCTTTTTCTGCATCTGTTAAGAGGATCATATGGTTCTTATCTTTTCTTTTATTAATGTGGTTATCATGTTGACTGATTTGTGAATATTGAACCACCCCTGCAGTCCAGGAATAATCTCACTTGATTGTGGTGAATAATTCTTTTAATGTATTATTGGATCCAATTTGCTCGTATCTTTAATTTTTGCATCCATGTTCATCAGGAATATTGGTCTGTGGTTCTCCTTTTTAGTGGGGTTTTTGTCTGGTTTTGGAATCAAAGTAAGTGCTGACTTTGCAGAAGGAGTTTTCCTTCCATTTCTGTTTTTTTTTTTTGGAATAGTTTGAGAAGAATAGGTATTAGCTCTTCTTCAACTTCTTACAAGACTAGTAATTCTACTTCTAGCTTACTAGACACATCACCAGAGACAAGGAAAATAAAAGCAAAAATGACTATTGGGACCACATCAAGATAAAAAATCTTTTATTCAGTGAAGGGAACAGTCAACAAAACTAAAAGGCAGCTTATGGAATGGGAGAAGGTATTTTGGATTTTATATATATAGATATATAGATAGAAAGATACAGATTTCACATCAATAAAGAGTAAACAAAGCAAAGACCTTGAAGTCCTAAGTACAAATTGGAAGTATAAGACTTTCATCTAAAAAAAGACACCAAAAAAAAAGCATTTTCTAGATCTCTTTACTAAACCTAATAAATAAGGTGTGATTTAAAATAAAAAAGAGGGACGCCTGGGTGGCTCAGTTGGTTAAGCAGCTGCCTTCGGCTCAGGTCATGATCCCAGCGTCCTGGGATCGAGTCCCACATCGGGCTCCTTGCTCCGCAGGGAGCCTGCTTCTCCCTCTGACTCTGCCTTCCACTCTGTCTGCCTGTGCTTGCTCTCACTCTCTCTCTCTCTCTTACAAATAAATAAATAAAATCTTTAAAAAAAATAAAATAAAATAAAATAAAATAAAAAAGAAAAAGAAGCTTTGCACAGTGGCAGTATTGTAGCCAATGAGGTTTCTCTGAGGTGCAATTATTGCTAATTGAAAAAGAAAAGAAAAAAGCAAAACACAAAAACCAACCAAAAATAGCTGATTCCAGGTCTGTGGAAGGAAATGTACAAAATCAGCCTAGAACATTTTGTCATTGTAATCTGTCAGTGAAGACTATAGCCATGGTAGTCATCAACTTAAAAAGGCTCCAAACTGACCAATAATGAGAGTTATAAACATTAATAAAAATATTAACTGCAGTGAATTGAAATATATTAAATATGTATAATATACACATATACAGGCATACCTTGTTTTATTGTGCTTCACTTCATTGCACTTCACAGAAAATTGTTTTGTTGTAATTGGGTTTTCCTTTTATTTTGTTTTGTTTTTTCAAATTTGAAGGTTGCTCCAACCCTTCATGAAGCAAGTCTCTCGGTGCCATTTTTCTGACAATATTTTCCCATTTCACATCTGTCACGTTTTGCTAATTCTTGCAGTATTTCAAACTTTTTCATTGTCATTATATTTGTCATGGTGATCTGTGATCAGTAATCTGTGATGTTACTATTCCAACTATTTTGAAGTGCAATGAAGCGTGCCCATATAAGACAGCGAACTTAATCAGTAAGTGTTATGTGTGTTCTCACTGCTCCACTGACCAGCTGTTCCTCCATCACGCTCCCTCTCCCCGGGCCTCTTTATTCCCTGAGACACAACAATACTGAAATTAGGCCAATTAATAACCCTACAATGGCCTCTAATTGTTCAAGTGAAAAAAAAGAGTCACATGTCTCTCACTAGAAATGATCACAGTTTATTAAGGAAGGCAAACGCTGAGACAGGTTGAAAGCTAGTCCTTGTGTGTCAAACAGTTAGCCAAGTTTAAATGCAAGGGAAAGTTCTTGAAGAAAATTAAAAGTGCTACTCCAGTGAACACACAAATGGTAAGAAAGTGAAACAGTCTTACTGCTGACATGGAGAAAGTCTGAGTGGTCTGGATAGAAGATCAAATCAGCCACAACAGTCCCTTAAGCCAAATATAGGGCATGGCTTTGATTCTCATCAATTCTATGAAGGCTGAGGGACATGAGGAAATTGCAGAAGAAAAAGCTTAAAGCTCACAGAGGCTGGATCATGAGCACTAAGGAAAAAAAGCCAAAACCGTAACATCAAAGTGCAAGGTGAAGCAGCAAGTTCTCCAGAAGATCCAGCTAAGATAATTAATGAGGGTGGCTACACTAAACAACAGATTTTGGGACACCTGGGTGGCTCAGTTGGTTAAGTGTCTGCCTTCAGCTCAGGTCATGATCTCAGGATTCTGGGATCAAGCCCTGCATCTTTCTCTCCCTCTGTCTGCCACTCCCCCTGCTTGTGCTGTCTCTCTTTGCCAAATGAATAAATAAAATCTTGGGGAAAAAAATATGTTTCATTTACAAAAAAATAAAAATAAATAAACAACATATTTTCAATGGAAATGAAATGGTCTTCTGTTGGAAGAAGATGGATCTAAGATTGTCATAGCTAGAGAGGAGAAGTCAATGCTTGGCTTCAAAGCTTCAAAGGACAGGCTGACTCTTGTCAGGGCCTAATGCAGCTGGCGACTTTCATTGGAAGCTAATGCTCATTGACCATCCCGCAAATCCTAAAGCCCTTCAGATTTATGTTAAATCTATTCTGCCTGTGCTCTGTAAGTGAAACAACAAAGTCTGGATGACAGATGTCTGTTTATAACATGGTTTACTGAATATTTTAAGCCCACTGTTGAGACCTACTCAGGGAAAAGATTCCTTTCAAAATATGACCCCTCATTGACAATGCACCTGGTTACCCATGAGCTCTGATGGAGATGGACAAGGAGATCAATGTTGTTTTCATGCCTGAGCACAACAGAAATTGCTGGTTTGCAGGCCTGTAAGAGAACTGATCTCTGAATTTTTAAAACAACTGAGGTCTGGAAGGGTTATTAAATGGTTTGCGTCTAACATTATACAACAAGGAACAACAACAACAAGAGTATTAATTTTATCAAATTCTCTTCTTTTAGTGGAAAGGAGAAATGGACAAAGGAAAGTGATTAAAGAAATATTAAAATTGACCTCTAACAAAATTAAGACTAAGCATGTAAAATACTAAGAAAAACAATTTTTAAAAAACTGTAGGCAAAGTTTCCATTTGGACATAGGGGACTTCCCACTTCCTAAAATTCATAAGCAGTTAATTTTCCAGTTTGTGTTTAAATATGCAATTCACAGGAAGAATTACATGGAAGCAGTCCCTATATTAAGAACCCCCAGGCTATGAGTTGAAAAATGAAGAAATATAGGAGCAATGGCACCTATGATATATCGCATCCACCTATATATCCCAGATCCCTTTGTTACTTCCCCATTCCTGTTCACCCATTCCTGGATGGGTCAAAATATTTATTTTCTTGTTAACCTTTCAGTGTCTCAAGTCTCTCCATGTAGGGAGCTAATAAGTTCTGCCTTACAGAGTTATTAGGAAGTCTGAAGGTGATTTAAGACAAGCATCTAGCTAAATGCCTAATATGTTGCTTTAATTCTCAAACCAGAATCTTTAGTTCAGACAGCAGTAAGGTAGCTTTATACACAGAGACAAATGATGGCTGCTATTATTATCATAATTATCATGATTACCACCCTAGGCCAAGAATCAGCTAATGGCTGGGTATGAGAGAGATGCAGCTTGACTCAATGCCTCTTCCTCTTTTCCCTTCAGGGTAAAGGTGCACCCCTAGAACTCTTCTGTTTTTCTTCATACTGACCTCTTCTTGCCTTATGCTTTCCATGTCCTTCATCTCCTTGCACAGTACAAATGTAAATATTTTCCCATGATGTTCTATTCAGTTTTGCGGTATACATCTCCCACTGGCTGCATCTGCCAAGTCTCCTTCCTTGTTTCATTTCCTTATGTAGTTTGTAAACTTTGACTGTGAGCTCATCTTTAGAGAGATTGCTACCTATGGGAGTCCAGCACTCCCTGAGCTCTGGAAACGTTGCGTACAGACTTTTCCATTATATGGGTTGGGTAGTATAGACATTTTGGTCCTGGGTTTCAGAGGTGCCAGAGTAGTGAATATGTCAGTTCTTGGGTGGTGGTATGTAGCGAAGAATGTAGTCATGTGAATTCAGACCCCAGACTTGAGCTGTATGGGTATGAAGCTTTGCACAGTCTGTGTGTTAACAGCTAACTCTTTTCCTGCCATAGTCCAAATGGATGGTAGGCTTCCCTGCAGCCTCCTCGGGTCAATGGGGGCATATTTTTCTATTATCACCTTAGTGTCTGTAGCAGGTTGTATTTTTCAAAGAAGGATACACTAATACATACTCATTCCTACACGTTCTTCCTTCAATGTGATGTTGATACTCCTCCTTCAAGAGATGAAGTCTGTATTCCCTCTCCCTGAAACTAACTTCCTGCATAAATATAGTACCATAGAAGTGATACTGTGTGATTTCCAAGGCTAGAGTGTAAAACAATTTCCACTGGCTCCCTCTTGGGATCTCACCTTTGAAATCCAGCCACCATTTTGTGAGGAAGACATCATATAAAGGTTCCAGTTGACATTCACAGCTAAGGACTCAGCCCACAGTGAGCATCAACCACCAGACATGGGGATGAATGAGCCTGCAGGTGATTCTAGCCCCAAGCTTTTGATTCTTCCATCTGAGAACCCAGACATCGTGAAGCAGAGCCAAGCTGTCCCTGCTGTGCACTGTCCGAATTCCTGACCCATAGAGTACAATAAATGGTTGTTTTCCACGACTAAGTTTTGGAGAAATTTGTAATGCAGTCATAGTAACTGGAACAGTACTCCTTTGTGATTTCCAGCTTTCGGCAGATGCTCAACAGTGGCTTCCTATGTGAGTGTTCCTTCATTGCTGGCACCTGGGGATTTCCTTCTCTTGGTCCCTAGCTCAGCTACATTTCCATAAATTATCTTATTATATTTTACCCAGCATTTGAAATATTCCAAATTAGAATAAGGTCCCATCTGTGTCAGGTCCTTCTGCCACATGACCCAGAAGTTCCCATAACTTTTCAAATAAGGACATAAAAGACTGATGCTCTTAATTCCTTTTATATATAAAGATACTTAAAAATAAGAAAGATAATAAACCCTATAGAAAATGAATTTGTTACAGGATAGTTCCTTCCAGAAAAAAATACAAATGATCAATAGAAGTTCATCCTTACTAGTTTTCAAATAAAAGCAAAATAATATAATGAGCTATGACTTTTGCCAATCAAAATGGCAAGGGTCTTTCTTTAATACTAGACAACACAAGATGAGGTTCAAGGAAAAGAGGCACTCTCATAAGTTTTCAGCTTATGTATCAGTATATTATGTGCAGAAAGCAATCTAGCAGTATATATGTCCTAATAATTTTATATGCTTTTGAGCCAAAAAATAATAAAATAATTTATATAATGTTATATATGATATAATATAAGATTAGTAATTTTATATACTTTTGAGCCAGGGATTTATCCTAAAGGAATGACCATGGATACATACAAAAACAAGGAAGTCAAATCCTGTATTTTTTATAATAGAAAAGAAAAAAAAAAGGCTGAAAATAACCCAAACATCAAAGAGCACTGGTAAGATTATCTTTATTTTTAGCTTTGTTTAAAGCAAAATAGTTTTCAAGTGAACATAAAGACAAGTTGCAGATTCATTGAGAAAGCTAGTTATTTATTTACCCAAAATGCCAGTCATTGTGCTAGGAGCTGAAATACAAAAATGATGAAGATGCAAAAGCATATAGTATGTTAAAGTAAGCAAACAATTATAGTTCATTACAATAAATATTAGTGATAAAGGTACGTTTCAATTCTGTGGTACAACAGAGCGTTTGCAAACCTAGCCAGATGGGAGAAGTAGGAGTTTTGCTTTTGTTTTTTAGCAAGGGATGTTCAAGCTAAGTCCCACAGGTTTTCAGAAGTAGAAATTGACTGCGCTGGTCAATAGCCTGAATGCTTACTTACACTCTTGCTCCTCCAGAGAATAGAATTGTTCCTAAGAAGTGCCTACGTCCCTGTGACTGGAACATGAGTGAGCGGAATGTGTAACACATTCTGCAAGAAGCCTTTAAAAAGCAGGTCTGCTTTCTCTGCACCTTCTCCTTGCCACAGGTGAGATAATAGGGAAGTGCTAATGAATGGCAGGGCATGGTCTTACAACCAATTGGAAGAAAGCTTCCTGCTGACCAGGACTATCTGCTTTGGAATTGTTATGTGAGCAAGAAAGAAACTTATCCGTTAAGTCACTAAGATGTTGAGGTCCATTTGTCATTACAGCTAGCAACAGAGTAATACATGCAATTTTTTATTCCCAAGTGTGCTATTAGCTCACTTATTCAAATACATTCACTAAAGCATGTACTGTGTGCAAAGCAATATGCCATGTGCATGACAGCTATGAAGAAGAATAGAGATTCTGGCTTTACAGAATTTCCAGTGCAAAAGGAAAAACAGCAGCCTCTCACACAACTGTAATATAAGGCAACGTATGACATTACAGCCCGAGGAGGGAGCGATGTCTCCCATCAGGACAGTTTAAAAAAGGCAGATGTCATTTTCAAATGGAAGTTCAAAAAAGACTTGGAAGAGGCTAGAAAATGCAGGTATAGGCATTCCAGGAAAAAATACAGATGTGAAAGATGCCTCGGAGAATGGAGCGGGATTCAGATAAGGGCTCTGTGAAAGAGAAGGAAACGACAGTTTGAGATGAGATCACAGACAAATCTGAATGCTAGCCCAAGTGCTTTGCACTTCTGTGAGCAATGGGAAGGCACTGACGGATTCTGAAGAGAGGTGTGGCACATTCAGGTATGCTTTAAGATTAATCTGGCAGAGACTGGAACCAGTTAAGAGTCCACTATAATAATAATAGTCCAGAATGCTTAAATTAGAGTAGCAACAGTGGGAATACAACAGGAGGTTCAGCAAAGAAAAAAAAAAGAGTCAAAGATGACTGAGACTGTGAACTAGGGTGACTAAGAGAATGATGAATTACATTCAAAGAGAAATTGCTAGTCTGCTGAGGGAGAGCAAGAGCTTGGTTTTAAGTAAAATGAGTGGCAGACATCCAGGTGGAGCTATAGAATCTGGGTCTAGGCTGTAGGAGTTGGGGACCGTAGCTTCAGTTGGGAGAAGAAATTTTAAGAGTCACCTATTCACTAGTGAGAATTGAGACTGGATTAAAGTTGCCAAAGAAGACTTGAGAGGCAGAAGAAAGCCAGATTTCCCTAAAAGGTCCACAAAGCAGGAAGAGAAAGAAGAGGCTGGGAGGTGACTGGAGAGGCAGAGAATACAGAGGAACCAGAATCATAGGAAGTACTGGACCATGTCCAATTCTACAGAAGCTCGAAATGGAAGGAACAATTAACAACACAGCAACACTAAAAGTGCAATCTCATTTAATTCTCAAAGAACCCGATAAAACACAATTCTCAGTCAATTCCTGACCAGAAATTCCCACCCAACAAAGAACACATTTTATTCATCCGAGTAAAAGGAGCCCGGATTCTAACATTGATTCTGCCCTGCAATAGCTGCATAACCACAGGGTCATGAAGAAAATAATAGCGCCCCCTTCTCAGAGGGTTAGTGAGGATTAAATTTCAATACACGTAGAATGTTCAGCATGGTGCTGGACATGTAATAAACACTCAATGAGTGGAAGCTATTGTTTTAGCTGTTTTTAAATAATAATAAACACAAATTTTTTATAACACAGTCTGTTGATGGAAATGTCAATCAATAAAGATGTTTCAGAAAGCAAGATTCCACCAAAACTTTTTAACATACATACATGTGACCCAGCAATTCTACTTCAGGGAAATCATTTTACAGAACTACTCTCCATGTGTAAGAATGTTCATCGTTGCATTGTTTGCAATAAGGAAAAACTGGAACCGATCTTAACGAGGAATGGTTACATAAATTACAATATGTCTGTACCATATGATCACACATTCATATGATGCAACTACCCTATCAATGCAGACCTAAGTAAACCGCTATGAAGTTATTTGTCATATCTTTTTAAGTGAAAAAGACAATTTCTAGAAAGAATCCAGATATGATTCTTATGATGATCCAAACCAACCAACAAACAAAAAAATGAAAAAAGAGTAGAAGGATAAACACTAAGTTAACTCTAAGAAGTGTTAGAAAGAAAGGAGAAAAAGGTAAAGAGAGGGCCTTTACTTCTGTGTATTCTTCTGTATGAATGAGAACTACTAAATGTGTTAATAATGTAATTTTAAAAATGTAAGAAATGTCATTAGTATTTTTGAAGAGATGCCACTGTAACAGAGGATTTATGCCCACCATTAACAATGTAGATAAAAAGTCAATGAAGATGGACAAGCGGGGATTTTTGTGCTTCAGAGAGTACAATACCTTGAAAATGGTTGCAAAGTTGCATTTCTCTAGACAGAGGCTCCAGTTTTTACGTCTATGGCCCCCCAAAGGTTGTAAACGTAGAATGACCCATACAATAGAACAGACACAAATCTGTTCTAGTATGTGTAATCCCTCATGAAAAAAGTAATAAACACACAAACTATAGGTAAATCAGAAATGGCACAAAGCAAAATTGGCATGAAAACGGAGCCAGAGCTAATTAACACAGTGTCCCAAGTCCTGCCCCACATGGCTGGGTTCAAGAGTGAGGTACAGCAGCAGCCAAAGGAAGAAGAGAAACAATCCCTTCCCCACACCGCCCTTTAGTTTGAACCCTGGGCAGGCTGGAGGGATAGCCTATAAGGGCGTGTCCACCTGACGCAGGGATGCTCGAACTAGCCTGTACAGAGCTTGAGGAGTGCTGAAACATACTCTGGCAGGAAGTCCTCATGTCCCGTTTTCAGTTCCATCTCTCTGCTTCACCCTACCCCGCCGAGTAGCTTTGGCCCCGTCCTCAGCCACTCCTTGCCCGCCAACTCCCCTTAAAGTGTATCGAGAGAAACCTTGGAGTGATTCATGTGCCTCCCTGGGCTAGCTTCCCCTGCCCGGAAGGGGGCCTGACCAGCTGACTTCTGGTCCCCACCTTCCCTTCAGCCCTGCCCTGCAAGATCCCCACCCCACTCCATCCCTCCCCTCCGCTCCTGCTAAACCGGGGGTCCTCCGGAGACTACCCGCACTCACTGTCCCCGCAGCTCCACCTTGGAGGAGAGGGGCTTCTTCGAATGCTTGGGCCGTGGCGGTGGTGCCCTCTGAGGCTCCCGCAGCGGGGTCAACGGGGGCAGGGGACAACGCGGGAGACCTCCGCCCCGCTTGGCCTGGCCGCGGCAGCGGGGCAGGGAGGGCGGGCCAGCGCTCGTGCGGGCTCCGCTCTCGGAGCGAACATGCTCGGCTCTCCGCAGCCCGGCGACGCTCCGCTTACGGAGCGCGGCTCGCCCGCCACTCAGCCCCGCCCGGTCCGGCGAGCCGCACCGGTTGCCGCAGCCCCGCCCGCCCGACGCGCGCCGGTTGCCAGGCGCCAGGAGCTTCCGGGCCGCCTTACGCTCTCGGTCACCAGCTGCGGTCTTCTCCCAGCAGGGACTGACGATTAGGGTGCCCAGCCAGGAAGGCCCCTGGGCGGCTAGAAGGCTGCTTAGGACACACTCAGCAACCACTATAGTAGGGGCACCTGCAAGGGCATTGCTACGGCAGGTGGTGGAGGAGGGCGGAGTGCAGGTTGGGAAGGAGCTGATTGAGGCTGGGTGTACAGATAGGAGTCAGACACGGCCCAAGTTCAGAGGCACAAAATTTGCGCCAGGCGCCTGTACAGTGGGTAGTGGGCAGTTAGGCAAAGTTACGTTCAGTTCTCCAGGTTGCATTTTTAAGATTCAAACTAACCAGGCTCTCCAGAGTACTGTGGAACTTTCAAACAGCCCAGCAATACCTGCTATCTCAATCTCAGGTTAAGTGACCTAGTCATCCCAGAGTTCCCTCAATATGCCCGCCCGAAATTCCATGTTCTATGTGTCCTTTGTCTAGGTTCTTTGGTGAAAGCTTAGGTGCGTGTCCGTCCCCTCCCCAGTAAGGAAGCCTAGCACCCTGACTTGCGTGATAGGACCTTAGCATATACTTTTGCTGAATTAAACCCTCTAGCTCCATTTCATGACCCCAAATAGGGCTGCAAGTTCAGCCCTAGTAATAGATGGTTTCAGATTTTTCAAAACTGAAGCTGCTTTCAAACACACCACTTTTCTGTGTTCATTAAGTTCCACACTCACATTTCCTAGTTCCTCTGGTTAAGAAAACTCTAATCCGATCTGGAACCCAATACTTATCCCACCACTGGGGCACCTGGGTGGCTCAGTGGGTTAAAGCCTCTGCCTTCGGCTCAGGTCATGACCCCAGAGTCCTGGGATGGAGCCCCACATCAGGCTCTCTGCTCCGCAGGGAGCCTGCTTCCTCCTCTATCTCTGCCTGCCTCTCTGCCTACTTGTGATCTCTGTCTGTAAATTTAAAAAAAAAAAAAATACTTATCCCACCACTTACTTGTGTGATCCTGGGGGAAGGAAAGTTAACCCCTCACCTAAAAAATGGGGATAGTGGTATACTTACCTAATGGAATAGGCTGCACATTAAAATGATGCAAAGAATTTAAAGAGAAAGGCCTGGGACCCATCCCCCCAACTAATCGGTTCTAGGATTGCCCTCAAAGTGGAAAAGGGACCAAGAATTATATAAAGTGTACACTAGCAGTCAATACATGATTGTTTATTATTAAATGGTCTGCTGTCATATCCTCTTGGCTGTCACATCTGCCACTGACACTGCCTCCCAACTCTTGACTCCTGCTGTTCTATCACCAGTTGTCCAAATTCTACCTCCTTTTGTGAAATTTCCCAATCTGCACCAGCATGAACAATTTCCTGTACTCCCCTAACATGCTGTTCTATTTTCACATAACTGATCCCTACATAATAAAACTCATCTTTGAGTCCTTTACAGTAACATATGTGCGTGTATACATACATACATACATGTATTTAATCTCCATGAACCCATAGTGCAGCCCCCAACTCCTCTGACCATTCACCAAGGACAATGTGCCTGCAACTGGAAAAATTAAAACTTTAAATTCCTATTGCTTTCAAGAGGTTGAATTCAGTCAATAAAGCAAAAGGACTGCAAAGCACCAGGCACTCCCTATTCTAGGTGCTAGAACAGAGAAGACAAATACTCAAACCTTATAGTGGTACATAGTACTGTATGTACTCTCAAAACCTTGAGTGGCTGTGAAAAGCAACAGGAATAAATGGAAAAGTATTTCAAGGAGTAAGAAATGCTGTGAAAAATACAGGGTTATATTAAGAAATGTGTCATAAGAACTTTTTCCAGAATTACCAAGTAAAATACACAGACCTGAGGGCCAAGTGTTCCAGACACAAGATTACAAGGGCCAAGAGTAATTAGAAGCTTGTCATTTTTAAGAAACAAGAATATAGCTGGGAACTAAAGATCAAAGAATGGCCCTCCCAAACATTTCCCTGCCATAATTCCTGGAATATGCTGCCTACAGATGACTTTTGCTAATGTACTTAAATTAAGGAATTTGAGATGTGGAGACTATCCTGGATTATCTGGGTGTCTCAATTTGATCACAAGTGTCCTTAGACTTTGAAGATGGAACAAGGGGTTACAAGCCAAGAAATCCAAGTGGTTTCTAGAAACTGGAAAAAAACACACCAAGAAATTGGGTTTTCCTCTAGAGCCTTCAGAGGGCAGACAAGCCTGATGACACCCTGACTTAGCTCTGGGAAACCAATTTTGGACTTCTTACCTCTGAAATTGTTAAAGACAATAAATCTGCTTTAAGTCCCTCAAGTTTGTAATTTGTTACAACAGCAACAGGAAACAAGTCCTTAGTGCCTATTACTGTGTATCAAGTACTAAGTTGAAAGGATTAAAAAGCTGGCCTTAAAAAGTTTTAACCAAGCAAGGGAGACATCTGTATGAAAGCAACGTTTTGGCTGGTTCCGTATCAGTCTGTAAAGAAAAGCAGTGGGGGCAGAATGTTGTCAGTCTTCCCCTACAGGTGGTTCCAACACCCCAGAAAGCAGACACATCCTAGACATCTCTGTAGCACTTCTCATAGTACTTGTGTTATGTCTAGCTCTCTAATTAGACTGACACATGAAAGTATAGGCTCTTTTCCTTTGTATGACTCTGCTAGACGCTCAAGATATAATGAAAATAGTATTTACTTAGTACTTTGAGCTAGGACTGCTCTGAACACCTGATATCTTTATCAAAATCCTAGATTAGGAACATCTAAACTATCTTCCCCATTTTGCTGATAAAGATTCATTGGCCCAAACAAGTGAAGGCTGGATATGAACTCATTTTGTCTCCAGAACACTCAATCCAGCCTATGGCAAAAGAACTTCCAAAGCAGTATGAGGTAACACCTGCTAAAGATCAGTGAAAGCAACAACTAAGCTTCATGACTCGAAGACGGGTAGCTAGTTTAAGATCTTAGAATTGGAATGTTGAAGGGCACAAAGTAAATTTACGTATGTGGTTGAATTTTTGTAGAACCAACTGGGTGAGGCCCAGGCTTTCAAAGATTGGTTAGCCTTCTAGGGAAGAGTCCCTTATAGGTGATACCATCTTTTAGGAGGTGGGTTTTCTAAACAAGATGCTAACCTGCATTTCAATAGGTTCTAACAGTTCACAAAGCATTTTCATACACCTTTTAGTCCTCACAATCATGTGAAGGCAGACCAATTACCCTACTCTACTCCCTAGGACCTAACAGCAGAAATTACCACCCTAACATGCCGTCCTCCTTTCCTGCTTTGCAACTGCCTAGGTTCCTTTATTCTGAAGCAAGCACTTTAGACTGCTCTATGGCAGTATTAGATGTCTGCAACTCCTGACTCCCCAACTCTCACATGGCTGTTTCCCCATCCTCTGGGCCTCTGGCCCCAGTCAGAAAGTAATTTGTATGAACTGAATCTCCCAAACTGAAACATGTCCAGAAAGGCCATGTACTGACAATATACCATTTATCCTACATATTCCCACAGATGTTCTTATCCCTCCACCAGCTTCAAAAACGTTTGCTTCGGGGTGCCTGGGTGGCTCAATGGGTTAATGCCTCTGCCTTTGGCTCAGGTCATGATCTCAGGGTCCTAGGATTAAGCCCCGCATCAGGTTCTCTGCTCAGCAGGGAGCCTGCTTCCTCCTCTCTGCCTACTTGTGATCTCTGTCAAATAAATAAAATCTTTAAAAAAGCACAAAACCACTTTTGCTTCTTTGGGTAATGTGTCCATTTGTGGACTATAAATAAATGTACAACTACTGACAGTGGGCATTTACTGAAATACTAAATTTCTTGCAAAACACTGGTACACTCAATAACATGTAATACTGACTTGACAAACTCAAGAAACGCCACACCACTGGCACAATCAATGAGGACTACAAAAACTTTTTATATGTACTTTGTATTATGTTCTACACTGAAAACTATCAGTTCACTAATCAGATACATCCAATACATACGAATATTACTTATAAACTAGGAAACCTTTTCACGTTTTTGCTCGTTAGTGCTATAGGTACTCCAAAACAACTTCCATCTATGAGCACTAATTTCATTTTTTTCCTTTATAACATCAAAATGTGTAACAGAATTATTAAAATCTCACCTAAATATCCAGAAGAAGCAAAACAAAAAAATGGAACACAAAAGGAAAACACATTCCAACAGTACTTTATGGAAAAACCAAAGCCTCAGAAGACAGAACTTCAGCAATATTATTTTTCTTTATAAACTGAGTTTTTATTGCCTTACCTATAAATCATGCACTAAAGCCTATGAAATAGGCTTCCTTAGACCTATCTTGGCTAACTATGTGGCACAATGCAAAAGTGAAAAATTAAGATAAATTCTTTGTACCAGAAGAGTCTTTAATAAACCTAAGTAATGTTTTCCATCTATCAAGATACAAATGCAACCCTAGTTTTACACGCAAAGACTGTTGACTTTTAATTTTTTAAAAAAATTTGTTAGAGAGAGACAGCTTGTGCACGCAAGCACAGGCAGACAGAGTGGTAGGCAGAGGCAGAAGCAGGCTCCCTGCCGAGCAAGGAGCCCAACGAGGGACTCATCCCAGAACGCAGGGATCATGACCTGAGCCAAAGGCAGCCGCTTAACCAACTGAGCCACCCAGGTGTCCCTTGACTTTTAATTTTATCACACACTTAAGACTTGCTTCAATAGTTGAGGGCCAGGGGCACCTGGGAATGAGTCCCACGTGGGGCTCTCTGCTCAGTGGGGAGCCTACTTTTACCCCCCTCTCTGCCTGCTGCTCTGCCTACTTGGGATCTCTGTGTCAAATAAATAAATAAAATCATTTAAAAAAAGTTAAGGGACAGCAAGGTCAGGCTAGCAAAAAAGTCACCAAGACGACAACACATTTCCACTTGATAGTAGTCCTTTATTAACTGGCTCCATTACAAAAATAATCATGGTAGATACCTGAAAGGGGGGGGGGGGGGGAGAAAGGCTCATTAAAGAAACCACCTTAGTAGATTACAATAAACATAAATCAAGAAATTTTAAGAAAGTGCTTCAGGAAAAAAAAAAAACAGACTTTTTTTCTCTTTCCTCCATAAATATCCACAAAAAGAATAATCACACCAGCTGTAACCAGGTAAGATGACTGGCTTCCCACCCCTTAAAAATATTAGAACCCAACCCAACACTTAATAATATTTACCCCAAATGCCCAAAATCACCACCACATTTACTCTTATTATTAAGTAAACTTTTATTGAGATTTAGCTGCTCACCTTAGTTCATTCTTCGAATAAGCCTATTGATCTGGTCTTCCCTGTTGCCAGCATCTCCACCTTCCACAAAATGGGTGGTCTTTTTCTTCATCCCCCCTCGTGGAGAAGATAATTTAAAGGGCCATAAAAAGTTGTTTGCCTCTTTGAAACGTTTTCCAACAGTATAGATCTCGTGAATCAGATCCTCCATGCAGATGATGCCATATTTACCTGAACATTTTAAAGATCATTAAAATCGTTAGCTGTTTTTATAAACTTTAGGATATTCAGCAAGGACAATTACAGGCCATGAAACTTTAAATCAAGAGTGAAGTGGCAAAGAGGAAAATTCATGGCTGTATTTACAAAGATGAAGCTTGAGCCAATGAAATCATAACTTACACTTTCCAGACTTGTGTATAGGGAATATGGATAGATTAATAATTGAATGAATATACAGCAACAAGATGCCAGAAAATGTCAAACTTTTCTAATAATCAAGTTTATCCTATAGGCAGAACCTACCAAGAGATCGGGCAATCAATGTGTTATCTGTCAGGGCAATTCGCTTTTTGTTGATTTTGCCATAACCACGCTTGTAGATCAATTCATTCACTGACTTCAGGTTAGGGTACCTAAAATAGAAAAAAAAAGAAAAAAAAAAAAAAAAAAAAAACAGATCTAAATGACCAAAGAATAGGGTTACTACCATCAGAACATCTGAAATCCACCTTGCTAACATCCAGTTCGAAAGGAACTCTTAGTAAAGGACAGACTTACCCCCATGCTATATATGGTTCCACAATCCTTAACATGTTAACTGAAGCCTTGTTGAGCTTAACAAAGGTGCCATTAAAGATTTGACGAAGGCGAAGGAGCTGCAACACCTTTCGAACCTTTGGGCTCACACCATTGATGCTGCAGAAGAAAAAAGGACTTAGCTTTATCAGAATTTTTATTAAGAATAGGAAACAAACCATTATAAATTCCAGACAAGTCCCACCTAAATAAACAGAAATCTTTTCATGTTACAATGACCACTGGCATTTTTCCTTTAATTAGCTACTCTGACATTTTAAACTTCCTGACCTATTTTCTTTTTTAGCTCCTGAGTCTTTATAAAGTTTGATTTTCAAAGCAAATAACAGGTCTTATCTCATGCTGTCTAGATTAACTATGTTCTGCAGTTTTTAACAATGTTCTTCCAATGTGAAATTTAATTATGAATTGATACTTTCATTCATTTTCAACAGGCTGGTTCTGAAGTACCTGTATCACCAAAACTTTTTGCCAATTATGTATTTAAGCTTAAAAACTAAGAAGACTTGATTTTATCCTAGAAAACTCATTGCTTTTGAAAACGGTGCATCACAATATGGCACATTTTCTATTAGAAGTTTTTTTCCTAGGGGCCAATTTCAATGTATTGTCTGTGTGAATACCTTGTCTCACAGATGTTCTGCGTTACAATTCAACATTGGAACCTCTTTCTTTTTTTAAAAATTCTATTTTTGACCGAGAGGGAGATGGTGAGAGGTAATACAAGCAGGGAGAGTGGGAAATGGAGAAGCAGCTCCCTGCTGAGCATGGAGCCTGATGTGGAGGACTCCATCCCAGAACCCTGGGATCATGACCTGAGTCAAAGGCAGATGCTTAACGACTGAGCCACCCAGGTGACCCAACATTGGAACCCATTTCTACGAGTTTACCTAGAAGCAGAATTTCTGTGGGTTTCTGGGTTGGTTCAGCAGCTCTTGCTTTGACCATAGCTACAGCCATGTTCTGTATACCAGCCACTTGCTATCTTATCCCCCGACCCTTTTAACACTTCATGTTGTAGGCACCTTTGGAAGAGCACTTAGGAACTTATACTCTAGCTTCTTTTGAAGATCATTTCCAGGACACGGAATGGAAATTCAAATGCTCAATCAGAGAACAGACAGGGCTTTGGGCATAGGCCTTGCAGCTAAGCCACTAAAGCACAACCCTCCATGTTCTATTCCCAAAATACCTTTGTTATGCCCAAATATCTTTACTCCAGTGTTTCAGAACCAAAGCCCCCAGAAACAATGTCAGGTCTTGCTGAGACCATGGAGCTTTCCCTTCAAAACCAGAACGCCGTGAAAACTGAACTCACCCTCTGATCCTGATGACAAACGCCAACTTGGGTTCTGCAGGTACATAGAAGTTGCCAGCTTTTCTCGCCATCCTCGCCATCCGAATCTCGGTCCGGTACATCTGCCTGTACTCCTTGTGGTAATGCTTGGCTTTCTCATAGATAAGCTTCCTCCTTGCCTTTCGAAGCTGAAAACCAATACCAGTTACTCATCGGATTTTGAGGTCCCAAACACAATGAGCGATACCAGTGTAACTATCCTACCTACTGCGACGCTAGTTCTACCAGAAAAACGTTCCCTTGAAAACGTCTTCCTTGCCACAGCGTCTTCCTTGCCACAGCATGCGTCAGTATCTCCAAGGGCAGACACTGCCTTCATTGAAGAGCTAATGACCAAGCTCCCTGGGACAGGGGGTGAAGCTAGCAAGTCTGGCTGAGAAAGAACATCTAGTTCCCAATCCAACCACAAGGCCTTTACGGGGAGAGTGCCTCCCAAGTTTACTTACCATCTTTTGAGCAAACTTCTTCCGCAGACGCTTGATCTTCAGCTCTGCGAAATTCCTTCGCTTCTTTTTAAGGGTTTCTGGCACGGCAGGAACCTTCTTTTTCTTCTCCCTGGCATCAGTGAACACAACTTTATTAGTAGTTCCAAGAGCACGCGACATCGCCTCACCCCTCATCCGTACTGCGCAGGCCTCGTCCTTTAGCACAACTACCGTCACTGCTTCTAAAAATCTGTATCTTCAGCGACTCTAGCTCCAGCACGCTGTGGGGGAAGATGCAGACGTTAGCGAGTTTCTACGCCACGTATCCTCGCCTTCGAACACGAACCCCTTCACTTAAATTAGGAGTCGGAGACTACCACAAATTCCCATCTAATGCACCGTCAGCCCCGGCCTCCGGGAACTGGAACACCTGGAGCCAAGTTAACAAAACGTACACACTGAGGAACTGCTGCGAGACATTCCCAGACTCCTAACGAAGCTGAGGCGAAGGGCCTAGGATTCTCAAGAAAAGAAACGTACAAAGCCTCCCAACGACCACCGATTCAGAAGCTCTAATGCCCCACATGCTAACACCAAAAGCCTGACGAGGGAGATGACGCGGCCAAATGCCAGCTAAACGCGAACCCAACTAAAACGTTCTGCGTCTCCCTTTAAAGACAGGAATACCCACCGGTCCCGCACATCCTCAGCTCTCACCCCTCGTTCCCGGTTCATCTCCAAATCCTCCGCCCCAAGGCCGCCTGCATCCCATCTTAGCCCAGCGGCCCCACTAGTGTCACAGAGCGTCACAAACACACAAACAAATGGGTAAAGGTACAAGCTACCGCCGGATCGTGGGAAAGTGAGACAAAAGATCTCTGGTTTCGCGGATGGAGAAGGATTCTCACACGGACGAAGAGCAACTTACTCTGCACCCTCCATGGTTCCAGCCGGAAAAAGAGGAAGTCGGCGCATGCGCGCTGTCCACTTAAAGACGACAAGAGCGAAGCCCCACAACTCATAGGTGTCCCAGGATAAGCCAGAAAACAACTCGGAACTGAGAACTCGTCGTGCAGACGCAAAATTAAGCACTCCCCTGATTCTGCACCTTACGATCAAGTTTCGGGTAAAATTCGTTTGAGAAAATGCATACATCGATTAGACTCTTTAAGCGATATCATAAGAGCAAAGAGTGCTGACACCTTGACTACTCGGGGTCCTAGTCCCTAGGCTGCGCTGACAGGGTACTTCTCGAATTCCACCCAGTACTGTACGCAAATGACACGCCGCACGGGGGCGAACTACAAATCCCGGCATGCAGCACACTCATTGCCCGTCCGGAGGTAGCGCAATGTTTGACTGGGACTGTGGGCGACCACTGCGGTGGTGATTTCAGCCAGGGAAAATGAGAGCCTTTCGGCCCACGTTCCAGAGGGCTAGCTGCGATTCTAAGTCGCTGCCAAGACCCGGCTTTCGACGGCCTTCTCGGCTCTCTGCCAGCCCTAGCCATAAACGGCACCCTAGTGCCGCGCTGCCGAGGTCCTTCTCTCGGCTCCTCCAGCCTGCAGGGCTGTCTTCCTCAGCGCCTGATCGCAGGAGGGGCCGTCCAGAGTCCCACGTTTAACGAAAGTGTCGAGATAGGGACTAGCGCGGACTGGACCGCAGAAGGAGGATGGCCTGGACACTGCCGACTGCCAGGCCTGGCAGGCGGAGGCTGGGACACCCCACGGCAGGGGGCGTGAGTCCCGAAGGGAGGCGCGACGAGGGCTGGAGGCTGCGGCCACGGCCATGTGAGAGGGGCTGCCCGGCCGCGGTTCGGCGGACGGCGGACGCCGGGCGGGCGGGGGGCTGGGCCGGGGGCGGGGTGCGCCCGGGGGCGGGGAGGGCCGAGCGGAGGGAGGGCCGATGCCGCCGCCGGCTCTTCCCGGTCGAGGGTTATATAGCGCGGAGCGTGGAGCCCGCTCAGAGGCGGCCGGGAGCGCTCCGACTTGCAAGCGGCGCTGCGCTGTGGAGCCCAGTGCCCAATTGACAGCCGTGGGGAGTGCAGGGCAGGGGACCCGAGACCGCGGGGGCAGCTGCAAGCCGTTGGGCAGCGCTCGACTGCGCGGAGCAAGTCTCCCCTTCGCGGCGCTCCCGCTGCCCCGCACCCCACTCTCCCACCCTTTCGCAACTTGGGTCAAGTTGACAACTCCCGCGGCGGCCGGCGGGCCCGTGCGGTCTCCGCTGCGCGCCCCTCCCCCGGGGTGAGAGGGAGCCGCCGCGCCGGCTCCGGGGACACTCGGGCGGCGGCGGCTTGGCCATGAGGGCAGCGCGCGCCGCCTAAGTCGCGGCTGTCACCGCCGCTGCAGCGGGACCGACCGGCCGGCCGGGCGGGCGCTGCTGGACGGGCAGGCAACCGCCGGCAGGAGGCGCCGAGCCGGGCGGCTGCCGCGGCGGGCACAGCCCGGGGGCCACCGCGCCGAGCCCGGGCGGGAGTGTCCCCGCGCAAGCAGGGAACGGCGCCGCGCACTCCAGCCCGGAGGGCACCTCGAGGGAGGGCGCGGGGCGCAGCCTTCTGCTCTCGGCGGCTCTGACAAACACCCCGGGGGCCGGGAGCCCGGCTGCCCTGCGCGGGGTGGGCGCGGACGCGGACGCTGGACTCGTGCGCGGTTCCGGGCGTCGCGATGAACATCGTGATAGAGTTCTTCGTGGTCACTTTCAAAGTGCTCTGGGCGTTCGTGCTGGCCGCGGCGCGCTGGCTGGTGCGGCCCAAGGAGAAGAGCGTGGCGGGCCAGGTGTGCCTCATCACGGGCGCCGGCAGCGGCCTGGGCCGCCTCTTCGCGCTCGAGTTCGCCCGGCGCCGGGCACTGCTGGTGCTCTGGGACATCAACACCCAGAGCAACGAGGAGACGGCGGGCATGGTGCGCCACATCTACCGCGACCTGGAGGCGGCCGACGCCGCGGCGCTGCAAGGTAACTCGGACCTGCGGGGGATCAAGCCTCTCCCCACCCCCCGAGGCGTCTCCGGGAGGGCCCGAAACCCCACTGTCTGGGTGAGCCCCTCTTGCAAGGAAGAGAAGCACCCCCTCGTCTCCTACGAGTGGAATTTGCCCCGTGAGAAAGGAACACGGTCACCTCTGTCTTAGAAGGGGGGGGGGGGAAGGTGTGCCGAACCCTTGTCTTCCCAGAGGTCCTGGGGGAAGAATGTCGGGCTTCCTAAACCCTCTGAGGATAGCGAAGGCAGAGCGAACTTGCTAGCACAGGTTTGAATTCTAAAGAAATGCCTCCCTCCGGTTTGCGATGGGGCAATGAAGTGTCTGGGAAGTTATTCTCAGACTCGACTGATGAACGTATCTATATTATTACCGTGGTCTGAATCGCCGAGGCTGGGGCAGCATTGATGATTTCACTATAAGTTTAGCCACAAGAAAATAATTAACATTGTTTCACCAGGGACAAGTAAGTGCTTTAGTTACATACTCAGCCTCATTGAAAGATAGCCTACCTTTCAAAGCGCTTGGAATATTTAAGCCTCATTGTAAATGTATTTCATGTTTTTGATAACCTCAGGAAATCTGCCTCACGGTTTATTTATTAAATAACCTGAATCTGAGATTTTTTTTTTTTAAGCCGAAGTGGAGACCATAACCAACCATAAATATTGGTCTAGGAAATTTGGTAATGGCTCTTACTCTTTGATAAAATTTTTCATTTCCAGATAAAACATTGAACTATACCGAGAAGATTAATTTGAGACACCACCCCTCCCCCATATCGATCATTTTTTTCACTAAAACTATTGGCACCTGCCTTTTAGGTTAGAAAATCAAAGGTCAAGAATGTTACATTTTCAACAGTGGTATGGAGAGGTAGCAAATACAGATTATTGTGCTCCCTGCTAAAACCTAAAAGAGAAAAGGTATTCAGAAACCAGGAAAGAGAATTTTGGTTTTTAAATTGAGATCTTATGTGGTAAAATTGCATATTTACCTGTAAGTTTCATTTATGTGAGGTGCTTCTTGGGAGATCTCAGCTATTCCAGTTAGAACAAACCAGTGACCTCCGTTCTTTCATGAGAAACTTTAGGTTCATTTCTTGGCTTTGGATGACTTCAAACTGTTAACTGCAGTTTTGATTTTTGAGCCTGAAGGAGAGTTTCCATTTTGAGTGTGCCGGTACTAAAAGAGTAAAAGCCGGTTCTGGCCACTGTTCCTCAAAAAAGAGGAGTGTGTAGTGTTTGTGTTTGGGAGGAGGGGGGTGTTACTCTCTGGGCTGAGATCAGTTTTTTCCAGGTGTCTTTAGCTCCAGGAAGCTGTTCCCATGAGGTCTGACTTGTATCGGGCTTGTCACAATTACATGATTTTCCCCTAAGCAAAGCTATCCGGTAAATTGCTGTAATTCCCAAAGACTTTTGGGGGAGGAAGGCAGCTGTAAGTTCAGTCATTGGCAAGCCTCAGGGTGTTAGAAATTTGAAGCTCACTGTAGTATTTTTGTTTTGTGTGATCTTTGTCCTACTGATTGCCATGTGACTCACATTTTGCACCCCCCACCCCCTTCTCTGTTCCATTTTCCCCCCTTCATCTGGACTTCTGAGGACAGCTGGAAATGGTGAGGAAGAAATTCTGCCCCACTGTAACTTGCAGGTTTTTACTTACACTTGTGATGTGGGAAAGAGGGAAAATGTCTACCTGACCGCAGAAAGGGTCCGCAAGGAGGTCGGCGAGGTCTCAGTCCTGGTCAATAATGCTGGAGTGGTCTCTGGGCATCACCTTCTGGAATGTCCCGATGAGCTCATTGAGAGAACCATGATGGTCAATTGCCACGCACACTTCTGGGTAAATATAAACATCCTTGTTTTTACTACTAGGCCCTCCTCAATGAGAAGGTTGGGAAGGAGCAGACTTCAGTACCAGCCTGAAAGACACCTGTACTGTTTCACTGCAAAGCTGCTTTCTAATTCGTTATCTCCCCGTGGTGAATTACACTGCATTGCCAGTTACTATCAAATAATTATTTTCTACCCTATCCCATGCAGTCTTTCTGAAGAGGGTGAAGGACTGAACATTTTGAACTAGTTTTGAAAGATTGCCATAAAAATAACAAGAGGGAGCATAAAACCCTGGGTTTGTTTATTTTACTTTCTGTTGAGTTTGTAAAACATTGGTTGTTCTTATGAATTCCTGAAGTCAGAGTTTAGGCTTCCAAATTACTGCTCAGCCGCATTTTAGAAAGTGCCAGAGATTCTGAGATCAGCATTTGTGGTCCACTGGGAGTGGTCAGGCCACCCTAGCAGTCACTTAACATCCATTGACCATCCACAGGGTCTGTGGCCTTGTCCTGATAAAGTACATGTCAGAACTTTCTCAGCTTACAGGATGCCTCTCTTAGGAGAACAGAGGTCACCCTGCGAGGACCACAAAGTCCCTATATGAGGGACAGGAGGACTGTGAGAGGGAACAAGGGACTTAAACCATATCAGCTTCTAGCCATTGGAGCTCCTATAGCATCTAAGGATGAGGGGGAAGGAGGGCCTTCTTGCTCTGGGGACCTAACAAATCCCCGTTTTTTTACCTAAACTTCAGTAATGGAAGGTGTGAAGCTCTCCCCTATAACTCTGCACTGTGGACCTTCTTTATTCTCTTTTTCCCCCCACAGTAATGCCCGTTTACTTTTGTAGACATGTAAGAGCCAATAAAGAAAGGGTAAGGAGATAGGAAATTTCGTTTTGTATTTTCTATAGGCGGATTAGCCTTCTAATGGAACACCACAAAGAACTGTTTCTTCTAAATAGGTCACATTAAACCTCCTTAATTTTTTAGCAACTGCCTACAAACTTAATCTGGCTTTAGAAGTACTTATTCAAATGTTGTTCCTTGAACATCAGACCATTTCTCGGATCCTGAAAGAAGCTTACTTTAATGTTTTATTTTAAAACATGATCTTTATTTAATTCATTTTCAAACCTCTAGAAATGAACACACACATGGTGTGAGCTAACTCATATGAATGCTTTAAATGAGTAAGGAGATTACCAAATGCAGTTTGGCGGGATTTAAGTGTGCTTGTGCACATGGGCGTGTGCATAGGTGTGAGAGAAAGAGTGTATGTGTGTGTGTGTGTTGTGTGCATTGGGGGTGGGGAACTGAATAAAAGTCCTTGCTGCCATGGGGTGCATAAGAACAAGTGGCAAGTGGCAAGGGAGTGGATCAGGTGAGTAAAGACCGGTAGAAATGAATAAACTTGGCATTATGGTTTATCAAGAATCTTACGTTTTTATAATTCTGAGTAAAACAACCACCATTTGAAATAAGACATATGTCACTTGCAGATGGACTTGTAGTTTTCAGAGTAGAATGGTAAAGATGAAGCGGCCTAAGAAACTCCAGTTGCTCTCGGTCAACTTGTCATCTTTAAATAGATAAACAGCCATTGGTAGGCTGGCTAGTTGTGAACCGCCAATTCCAGGACTGTTCTTTTCCAATAACCTTTGATTGAGATGATCCTGGGTTTCTGAACTGTAAACTTTTACCTATACTGTGCTCTAAAGTTTAGTCATCTTGCTTGCTTTCTCTGTATGATTATTTTGCCAGATAATAAAATTTCAAACATAACCACACTTTTAAATCTGCAGTTAAATACCTCAAGAGGAAAGCAGCCTCTCTTCGCTAGACATTCTGTAAAATGAGAGCTAATTGAGAGTGTGTTAAACACAGAAAATCCATAGCTTTGGCCTTGAAAATGCACATCAATTGATAAACTGTGCCTTAACATTAGACTACTTTCTAACCTAAGGAGAAAATTGAATCAAATCTCCAATAGAAGAAGGATTGTGGAATTGAACCCATATACTAAGGAGGAACATACCACCTTCCCAGAGTCCTTACTTTGCTTTGAGATGTTGCTTAAGTACAGAATTTAGGGAGTTCTTGGAAGCCTTGACGGTAATGACGTCACTTCATATTAAAATATGGGAGGCTCCTGAATTCTCCAGCTGTTTTTCCCCTAAGCATCTAAACTTAAGAATTTATTTTCAATATTGAGTCAGAAAATTCATTTTAGAGTTGGAATTTCTGACTTCTTGCCGAGCCTTATAAACCCTTTAAGAAATTGAGATCTAGCAACTAAAATTTAGAAGAAGGCTTACTATAATTTTTACAGTGATTTGGCAGGGGGTGGGGTGGGAGGTGGGGGGTGTTAGATGATGTAAGAGCTACCTGAATTCAGCTTCCCTTCCAGTAGTCCTCTTAGGCAAAAATGTCTGACAACTGTCTGAAGATATATTAGCATGTGCTGTTTTCCTTCCAAAGAAAATAACCAGTGTGTCTTTTTACTGTATCTGGGTGGGGAGAAGAAGTTGCCCCATACATTTTATTTTAAAAGTAGATCAGCTGAGCAGAGAGTCGTTTGGTCATTTGAACGATTAGTCTTGAGCCAGACTTGTAAGTAGCAGTTGCTGTCTGTTTTCATAAAATACTGAATGGTGTGTTGATCCTGACCCAGCGTTAAAGTCCTATGCAATGAGATAGAAAACCGTGTGGACTTCCACTGAAAAGCTGTGGGCCCCCTACTTAAAATCGCTTCTACTACTGCCTCTGCCTTCAAGACCTTCTTCCTCCATTCCGGTACATTTTAAGGCCTAGCACAAGTTCTTAATACAATCTTCCCTCCCCATTCCAGCCCTTTTCCTGGCATTTTCTAATATTAGAGCTGCAAGGATCCTTAGAGATCATCGAGTCCATCCCGTGTTTTCTGATGAAGCTGCAGTTAAATGGCTTGTCTAAAGCTTTCTCTCTTCTTGCCATTAATGTCTTGCAGCATCTGTTCATTCTCACCCTTTGTGGCATAGTATGTGCTCTTTGGTTTATTTATTTATTTATTTATGCATCGTGCCCTGAAATTCCAAAATAGATGGCAAACTGTCTGAGGGCAGTTTGTTCTGTCCTTCCTGTTTGTTTTCCTCTGCTCAGAATAGGACTCCACTCCTACAAGTCAATGAACATGCAGTAAATGAGTATTCAATAGGCTAGACTTCTGTTTAAAAATTCAGAAGATCACCTACTCGGGATGCTCACGGGGGCCTGTCTGCTGAAATTTCGAAAGGTAAGCCTTATGGTGGACTGACTAATGCTGTGCAAGATTGAGGAGACCTCAAAATGGGGCTGGCTCACATTCATAATGGTTTGTATCTCCTTTTGTTTTGCTACATAACTTTTCCACTCTCCCTGCCCCACCCGGGTGCTCACATTTACTACAGTATATTAAATCTGCTCGTGGGTGCCAGGCTAGCAACTTGAGAAGGCCGGTGTTGATAACCCAGTTGGAAACAAGCTCAAATTGAATATGTGGCAACCATTCCTACCTGTAATTCCCTTCTTGGTTCTGAACCTCATACGGTTTATTTCCCTGCACATTGAGAGTTTTTGCTGTGCTCGGCATTATCCTACCCAGCCCTCTGGTCTGCTGTGATGCTCCCACTTCCAGGATTCTTCTATCACCAGCAGTTCTCCTAGGAACCTTCTCTTGGTCGCCCGTCAAGAAGTGATAGGTTTGGGGTAGACTCCAGTCAGTATAATCTGTTGTGCAATATTTTCATCAGGGTCAGTGCAAGACCAAGGAGAACATGTGCAACACAATGCACTTAATGTTGCCATAATCCTAGCAACAATTCACTTAGGCCCTTTCTGTGGCTCCATGGGATACGAAAGCTGGAAAATACCTTGCTCATCTCCTGTGAAACACGGCAAGTCGGCCTCCATACAGGAATTGCAAGCCTGTATTTTCTTCAGAACATGAATATTGCTTCACTTGTTATTTTTTAAGAGGAGTAGAATCTTAGCCTGCCATTTTTACAAGACAGAGTTTATCTGTAGATCATTTTTGGCCCAAGAGCTGCACTTGGCCTTTATACGTGAGCAGCAAATTGATCTCTGATTAACCAAAAGGGGGAAGCAAAAGCATTTAACTCAGGCCTTTTATGTTCTGAAGAAATTTTGCATGGTAAAGGGCTAAATCTGTCAAATAGCAAGTCGGTAATTTACTTCTATTGATATGGTAGTCAGACAAGATAATTGGTAGTTAATTAATAGACCACTTAACTTAAAAGGTTTCACAGTTTTAAAATACTAATTACTGAATTAGGCATTTATCTATATCCAAATGTCTAAAGTCTATTTAGTTAAAATCCATCCAGGAAAAGTAAAAGCCCACCAGCTAGATCTGAGTAATGTAGCACTTAAAGACATTAGTGCTATGGTAGTACCTAATATCTCATGAATGGTCCCTAATCATTCATGTTTAAGTTTCTATTTGATTTACTGGTTTTTAATCTCAAGTGCTGTATTGTTCTCTGGTTAGAGAAACCTAGTTTTTTGTTCGAGGTCTCTTAGATTTAGAATTTTTAAAAAATCATTTCTAAAGTATTCATATAAAACTCTTTGGCCAGTTCTTCTTCCTTCAAACCATAATTTTAAGAATTGTTATACAATATATTTTATAAAGTAGTATTTTCCTATCTTAAGGTAGCTACTAAGAAGTTGGAGTTCATGGCCAGTTTTTAAGTCTGTACTAGAACTGGCTTCTGTTGCTAAATAAATATCATAAGCTTAAAAATCAAATGTTTGAGCTTCAGAAAGACTTTTTATTTCAACTGAACTGTAAATTGACATGGGGTAAGCATACTTTATCTTATTAATTCTTGTGGTCCCATTTAAAAACATCTCTCAGGTAGCAATCACTTGGATACTTGGGACTGTATCCCTAACATATTCCTATCCCTAACATTTCATAGCCTTGCTTCCTAATACAAAATAAGATCACGTGCCCCTTAAGCCTCGAGTTTCTATATTTGGTATGTTATGTGGTAGGCCCAAATTGCTTCTATTGCTGCTAGAAATCAACATCTGTGGTGTGTTCAAATGTCACTTTACATAACTGGTATGAGCAGGGCACCATCCTATAAAAATCCTTGCAGCATCTTTGATGTGTGTTCGAATCTGTGTCCAGATACGTCAGTGGTTTAGAAAACCACTACGTGGTTTTCACTTGCTAAGTGACCAAGATCATATGAAGAAACGGCAGTGCTCCCCCTCGTTGCCAGTGTGCAGCTTGATTTTTCTACAGAATGTGATCCTATTAACCATCTCTTAAATTCCAGTTTTTAGTTTCCACGATAAGCCCACTTTCTCCTGCTTCTCTTCTGTCTTCCCAAGGCCTCCTGGCCCCCCTACTTCTGAGATGTAATGACTAGTATTACATACTCAAACCTCTTCTCACTTTGTAACTCTAGCGGAGTAATCTGTTTATTTCAGTAGCTTCATCTAATTTCTGAGACAGTTCCCAAGTTCACACAGCTGTTTTGGCTGTTCCCCTCATTCCTAAAATCAATAAGTCTCAAAACTGAACTAACTCCTTTTGCCTCTTCTTTAGTCCCCTGGTCTGGCCAGGGCCAGGTTTGGGAACATCAGCAGTATCTTTAATTCTCCATCCTGCCCACATTCATGGGTCCTGACTCTTCTGTTGCTGCCATGTGCTTTGATCTCCTCCTTCCCAGTCCTGTGTCCTCCCCTGTGCTTCCGTTGCCTCTTGTCTGGACTTTGGAAAGAGTGTCTGAACTTCTTTCCCTGTTCCCAGATTTTGCTCTTCAACCTATGATTATCTAAGCAGACTCGAATTTGCTATGTGTGTGCTTAAGGACTATGCTGACAAGAACCTACTCCAAACCTTTGGGTGACTGTATTGTTCACAGCATGAAGTCCAGGCTCATTAACATGGCAGCTTAGATCTTCTAAAGCTGATTTCCACCTGCCTTCCAAATTCATCGCCTATTATGTCTCCTGGTCAGCCCTAAACTCCTGCTGGGCTAGACACCCTGTGCCCCTGAGGGAGCCCTGTGCACTCAGCTGTTCCGCCATCTGAGACCTGTCTTACTGGGAGACAAAAGCAGATGAATAGTTTAAACAAAATGTATTACTCCTTCTGGGAAGGAAAAAAATATTCAAAATACTTTCATGTTGACTTAATAGTATCTTCACAGATTAAAGAGGCGGTCCTTGTAGAGTAGTTTAAGTCCTGGTTCAAGGAATGGCCCACTCTTGCTTGCTTATGTGCTATTTATCTCTATTTCTTGAAGCAAATTTGATGTTTGGTCTTTTCTCCCTTGTTATTTCTATATCTAGGACTTCATCCATTATCTGTAGATAACGTAGTAGAAATTAATCTATAGGACACGTCAAAGTAGAAGGCGTTATTTAACCTGGGCTAACACTGATTAGCTTTTTCAGAAAGGCTGAATGGAGGAATGTTCCCTGGGTGGGGCCCTCAGCCATTTATTGCAGGATTGGGTCACAGGGCCTAGAGAAGAGCTACAAGCCCATGGCCAAACACGTAACTGCTCTCATTCTCTGCCCTTAGGTTTGTTTTCACCCTAGCCATTTTCGGATTTTTAAGATCTTTGGCAAATTCTAGTGAATTGACTTTAGTTAACTTGAAGTTTAATAATCTCATTTGGGACTTAGAATAATTTTTTGAAGTAGGAAACCCCTTGTATGTTGACTAGCTAAAATTTAAATTAAAAAAAAATGTAGGAACACCCCCCTTTTATTAAGCTCCTTTAGTTAAGGAATATTAATAACAGACTCATCTAAGCTTTCTGTTCTGTTTCTTTCAGAAACTAAAATTAAGCCTCATTCAATTATGATAAGTAGCCAGTTTGCCTCCATTTAATCCAGATACCGGCCTATATGGACAGATGTGTAGATGACATGTTTATTTGCTTGTTTTAGAATGCCCAATGAATAATAAGGCTCGTGACTCTGTGCAGTTATAGCCAACAGGCTGAAAAAAGCCCTTTTGAGCCACACTGTTAAGTCCCAAATACCCAGGATGTTTTTGGAACCCCAAATTGTACTATGCTGAATTTCCACTAGGGGGTGTCCCGACAGGGTGGATTTGTATCTTATTTCCTTCTGCACTCATAAGCAGTAATTTTCCTAAGATAAAGGGCCTTTTGTAGCTAATCTTTGGAGTATGACAAACTCTGATAGTCCTTAAAAAACAGGGAACTACTCCCTGTATCAACTGAATGAGTTAAATCCAATGTTTTGAGCCTGGAACTCTGGGGATCAGATTAAAGTGTGTTAATCTCTCTCGGTTTAATTAGTGATTTTTTTTTTTTTTTAATCTTAGAAGTTTTTAATCTTAGGAGTTAGCTATTCACAGAACTAACCCTTTTTTATAGTTTCTGTTAACTGACCTAAGAAGTTCCTTTTAGGCTGCGACCTCTTTTGTAAGCATAATGGGAAATTAACCCAGAGGATGGAATCTTGTAATTCTTTCTTTGAAAATACCAAGTAGACAGGTAGAGCATACAGCCAATCGTGTGGTAGGGCAGCCTTAGCGAAGTTCCCTGTGTTGTGACCTAACACTGTTAAGATACCGCTGAGCAGAGTAAAGGTTGTCAGAGCATGGCCTTGGGATTTAATCACGATTACCCTGACACATTTGGCCAGCCAGTCAGTCCCCGTCCGCCTGGGTTTGCAGGCTTACACCATCCCAGCACTGGAGGGTATGCCTTTAAACACGAGGAATGCTAACACCGTTTACTTGATCTTACCCAGCATGGCCCTTTCTTGAATTCCTTTTTCTTTTTACTTTATTTGTCAATTCTCTTAAAAACTCAAGTTCACACCTGTCAGGGACCATTTTCCTAAATGCTCTGAAACTAAAATTAAGTGAACCACGGGGAAAAATTGAATATCCCCTCATAATGATCATAAAACTTTCAACACTGCAGCAAATGCTGCTAGAATATTTAACAAGTGAGGGCAATTACTGCCGCAACCTTGAGTGCTGTCAAATTAGCCCAACTGACAAGCCACTTACAATGAGTTCACATTCGGAAACAAAACATTACTTGGTCTGTGAAACTTTCAAGGATCAAAAAAAGTTATGTGTGAAAGATGGCAACTGTGTTAAGGTTTTAAAGGTTGTTTTTTGTTGTCATTGTGTGGTTTTGTTTTTGTTTTGTTTTTGTTTTTGTTTTTTTGGTTGTAGGCTTTTTTGTTTATTGGTTTGGGGAAACTGTAGTGTTTCTCATTTGCTACTTGCATAAAATGTGAATTTCTTGCCTTTCTTTCAAATAGCTTGGTACTGGAATCTTTAAATATTAACAAGGTTCAGCTCCTTGGTGTTATTCTAAACAATGGGGCTCAAAATAACACTTCCCAAATCACTGTAACTGGGAAAATATTTGTGGTGTAACTTATGTAAGCACATGGGTATTTTGAGGACAAGTGAAACTTAAAATTCAAAGCCTGAATTTTCCCACCTGCAAATTGCACTTAACGTACTGCCCCCTACTGATTTCTCAAGGATTTTTAAAAATGGGATAGTTCTACAGTCTCTTGGAAAAAAGAAATACCAGGTCAAATAAATTATCTTAAAATAGTTCTGTACCAGCTTTTAGTATTATGTCTGCCAGACTTTTCTCTGCCAAGCGTTATTAATTTATCTTTTTAAAATCACTGTTGTCTACTCCTAGTGAAAGAGGACTAAAGGAGGGATTAGAGAAGAGGTGTCACGGAAAGCGTTTTTGTTTCCCAGCATCGTCTAGGATTCTGGGTGAAAGGGGTCGGGGCAGCTGAAGCAGATGCTCAGCACTATGGTTTTTGAGGCCGCTTCTGGTGGTCAGGTAGTGGGTTTCTGCCGGAAGCGTGGTCTGGTGCTGCCTGGAGGGCAGGGAGGCCTGGGAGCCATACAAAAGAAGAACCAGGAATTGCAGGAACTTGAAGAAACAACATAACGAAAAATAGATAGCACTTATAACCAAAAGAGCCTATAAATATATGCTTAATGAGCCTGGAGTGCATTTACCAGTACTTTTATATAGCACTTAAATTTTACAGACCCTTTCATAAACACTCTTCTCTCATTTGAGCCTCAAAGCAACTCTGAATTAAGTAGAGCCATTATCCCCATTTTTATGGATGAGGAAACAAATGAGAGAGGTTATAGGAATTGCCTAAGGTCACCCCTGGGGAAAGAAGAAGCTAGGATTCAGTCCCTCATCCTAGGACTTTAGTTTAGAATCTCTACAAATACTCACCCGAGCTACTTGTTCAAAGCTAGTAGATTTTCCTGTGAGTCACTTATGCTTTTGCCCTTTGGTATAATGAAAGAATCCACCTTCAAATGTTGATTTTTTTTTTTTTTTTTTAACTAGCATAGTTCATTTAACAATGACTAATGGACCCTAGCTTCAGAAAGTTTGCTCTATAAATTATACAAGAATGTGAAATTCTAGACCAAAGAACCAATACTACACTAGAATTTTATTACTAAAGGCCAGTTCAAGTGTTTTTCTGTGCTATTTCTGTAATTTTCCATGGTTCACATCTGAGATGGTTACTTCATTGAGATGACTGTAGGATATTCTTGGTCACTTAGCTTCCTTGCTTTTCCTAATTCACATGTCAGCACTGAGAAGCTGGACACAAAAAGTAGTGAATAAACACAGCACTTCAACAAGATTTGGCTGCGCAAATTTCTATTAACACTTGGTGCCAAAATGTCAGTAACAGGATGGTTTTAGTTTTTTGGTTTTTGTTGTGATTTTTTTTAAAGCTTATCTCCTAGAAAATGTAAAAGCTTTATTCTGTTACATAATAATCTTAAGGGATTAGAATTCCAGAAAACTCCATAAGCTTTGCATTTTAGAAATGCTAATCACGGATTTTCAAAATGAGGCAGTTTTGCCCAGTTGATGGCATCCAGACTTACAACCCAAGCATCTGATTTGTAAAGGGCTAATTTTTTTCCTAGGTGTGATTTCCTCACAGGCTTACCAAAGCATGAAATTTTCAGAAAGTTAAATGAGAAAAACGAAACAGGTAAAGGCTGAAAGACCTTGTCTTGAAAGCCGAGCCTTCAAAACCTCTGTGGATGTGGGGAGAGGACTTTGACGCCTTCTCTGTCTGTGTTTGTGAGCTTGTTCTAATGGCTATGGGGGTGACTTAGTCCCTTTACACTGTTGGAACAGAATGCCAGACACTGGGTGCGTTACTGACAAGAGAAATTTATGTCTCACTATTCTGGAGGTTGGAAGTTCCAGAAGATGAGGGTGCCAAGCAGATTCGGTCTCTAGGGAGGACCTACTTGGTTGGTAGACAGCTGTCTGCTGAAACCTCACACGGCAGAAGGGGTGAGGGATCCCTCTGGGGCAAAGAGCGCTGATCCCATTCCTGAGGGCTCCCAAAGGCCCCCCCTTCTAACACCATCACAATGAGCATTAGATTTCAACATGAATTGTGGCGACACAAGCATTCAAATGACAGCAGAGGGCCTTGCTGGTGCTGAAAATGGATCCACGGCAAATACACAGAGAAGCCGTCTGTAAATGCTCTCATAGTTGTCTGTAGAAGGCTCTGGGCAAGCTTGTTTGGTTTGAACCAACCTTATCTTAAAAACATTGTTGGCGAAACGGTGTGGGGAGTGAAGAGTGGGGCTTCCCAGCCTCTGATATCCTGGTTCAGAGAACACCGGTAGGCTAAAGGGTAGTGAAATCTTGCAGTTTTGCTGAGCTTCTAGGAGAAATTGATCTGAAGCCACTTGAGGTTTAAAGTGGATTCCCCAGGTCACCCTAGAACCTTGTACTCAGCCTGCATTTCAGGGCAGTGGTGACAGCAGCAGCACCTGGCAGGCTACACGTTAGGGAAGCGGACTCTCAGGCCCCCTCCCAGACCTACTGGATCAAAATCTGTATTTGATTCCAGATCCCAGGTGGTTCTCTGGCACATCACATTTTGAAGAGGAACTGGTCTTGAATGTGCATTTTCCTTTCCACTTTCTCAGTATTCTCCTTCCTGCGGCCTTCTTGTTTTTCTTTCCTGAGCTAATCAGCCCTTTAGGAATCTCGTAGACAAGAAAAATGCCAGACCACACACTCTGTTCCAATCCTAGTCTATGTTTATTTATTTATTTATTTTGTTTGGATTCCGGTCCAGTGTCAAAAAAGGAAGGGTACAGGTGCTAGCTTGCTCACCATTCCCCTTGGTGACTGTGCCCGGAATGGAGTTTCCAAAGCCATAAGCATCATGAAAGAAAGTCAAGACCTTTCAGGGAAGAGATACATTCTTCCCACCCAGGAAGTGAGTTACCACCTTGCCTATTGTGTATACCCCTTCCTCCACTCCTGGCCCTGGGGTATCATTGGCTTCCAGTGTTGACTGACGGAGAGCATGGTGTCTCATCCACTTGTGATACCTAAGGGGAAGTCTTCCTTTATAGTTTTCACAATTTAATAATGTTTTAGGTGGGTTAGCCAGAATTGTGATTGACAAGTGATTACTGCTGTCTTTTAATCCACTTTAGTCTTCTTCTCCGAATCAGCAATTATTACCCTTTTAAGATATTTCTTAATTTCGTTGTGGAGTGGTAGTTCAAAGGCATGAACATATAACCTAAAGCTGATGGGCTTTTGAGCCCAAATTTAAGTTGTGAAGTTTTTTTAAAAAGCCCAGGATGCTTTCCAAACCTAGAAAAATAATCATTACATTACAAGAACTTAGAAAAGTTCTTACAAAACAAGAACTAAAGCTTAGAAAAAATCATCACTGGACTGTATGGAACTTGATTTGCTACCGTGCATTTCTTTCAGAGGTTCACAAAGCTTTCTCTTTAACAGTGCCTGATACAATATAGGTACCCCTTAGACTCCTATATAAGGAGTAAATCCTGTGTTGCTACCATGCAAGCTTAAGAATAAAATAAGTTTTCAGGAGTAACCTCTTGATTATATCTTTATCTTTATATTTCATTTAGGTAAAGATTTTAGTTTTTTAAAGACTCCGCAGTAAGCAAACGAGGAAGCGAGGGAGAAGTTACTCTATTTAGACATATGAAATACAAAGGATGTTGGAAGGTGATCCTGAGGACATTGTTGGGTAAAGCTGTTGGAATGGGGGCAGGAGGGACAAAGGAGTCCTGCCCCTTCGGATAGCCTGAGCAGTGGCCGAGCCTGTGTGCAGTGTTTATGCCTCACGGAAGCGGTTACTAGTCACTGGAGCAGAACCGAAGCCTCTGCCCTTTGGAAGATCTGTCTTTATTACAGTTTCTGAGATGTGATTTGAGTCTGGGGCAAAGCAAAGGGATTAATGACAAAGTGTTGTTTAGCAGACTATTTGGCTGCAATTTTATGGGTTATTTCATTATTCTATAAAGCATTATTAAATAGGGAAAGGACCCTGAGCTTGAAGGAGATCATGGAACACTACTTTGATCATCTAGGACTCAGCCAGGGGGAGGGTCCAGGAAAATAGCACTTCAAAAACTGTGTTCAGCATTCAGTTTCCTTCAACATTCTGAGCTTCTGTGAACTCAAATGAAACACAGAAAAACGATTATTTTGCAGAGAATATGTAATTTCATTAATATGTAAGAGGCATAAATTCAAGTTACATTATTTTAAGAGGCACAGTCATGACATCATATAAATGTTTAATGAACAGATTTTTACTGCTCACCAGCTGCTGGCCTCTGTACTAATGGAACTGACACCTTGCTGAGTCATTTATGAGAGTCTTATGCAAGGTACACCACAGTGTTACAACTTGTATTTCCAATGCGTGGTAGGAATCTAAGAAAGAATTATTGGACATAAGTCGTCGTAACATTTTTGAACAAATGGAGAACCTCCTCTTTTTGTCTCACAGATGAGTTAAAAATCAGGACTCAAAGAGGTCAAGTAACAAGGATGGACAGTTGATTGGCAGCTGGGACCATGTGGTTTTTGGACTCCAAAAACCAGTGTCCTTTCCAGACAGATTGAGTTTTAAGTCACCTCCTTTCCAGTATTTCTGCATAGCAAACTCTAAAACGCAAGGGAATGTTGGTGTCTGAGTGGCTGCCTTGGGCTAGATTCATCCTGTGCTTTAGCAGTGGGAAGGCAAGTTAATAAAGCATTTATTTTTGCTGAATAACTAATGGTGTCATCATCTAGGTGTTCATTTGAAAAGCCTCACTCTTTTATTAGCTTCTTGGTTGCAGGGCAACTGGAGGAGTGTACTAGTGCATGTGTGTTAAGCATTAACTGCTGATGCCTTCAAATGTTAAACTAATCCCTGTAGCCTCAAAATAATAGAAGCATGGTAGATGTCACATTGGTAAGAACTCGGGAGCTAGGACACACTCTTTAGTTTCTTCTAGGTGACTAAAGACAGAGTGGTGTGTGTCAAGCTGCTAAGAGACTTTGATGAACATTTTGTGAAGTCTGAGGGAGCAGTTCCAGGCTTTACTGTCTTGGGGGCTCTGTTGCATGATTTGTTGGGAGAATTTTCCGTCTCTACAAACACACCCAACTAGGAGAAAAGGGGAAAAAGCTGTCATTCAGTTCCATGAATTTCCGAATTTGTGCTGTCAAACCCAACTAAAATACTTCAAGTCAGTATCTTGTTAGCATGTATAGATTTAGTTTTTAATTCCTAATTAAAGATAATTTTATAGTGAAAAATTTTAACTATCACGTTCTGGCATCAAAGTGAAATTTCTTAAATTTGACAGTCAGTGTGTTTACTAAGCAGATAACCTTTAGATCTACAGAATTAGGAGTATTTATTTAGCCATACGTTCCTTTCCCGGGATAGCTTGTGGGGGTATGTCACCATTTTACCATCTTTAAACATGCTAGCGATTTCTCCTCCTCACCTTTTTGACACCGTTCTCTGTATTTGCACAGCTCCTTCGACAGTTTGTACTAAATTAAATCCCAGTTTTCCAGGAGCAGTGACTTAGTGTTCAGAGAAGAGTGCCACCAGATGTCATTTTAGCCTTGTAAATAAGCAGTATGTTCCTTTGTGATTCTATAAAGATAAGTTACTCTGGTAGCAACGGAGGCAGAAGGAGCAAAACACCAACTAGAATTGTTGGACCACCTGGAGAGGTGCTAAGAGGATGTCCAGTTATATGTTCTTTGTTCAGTGGAGTCTTAATTGTTGTTTTCGGTTTGGGGTTTTTTCCCTCAAATTGTTTATATACTACTGTTATTTGGAGATTCTGAAAATCCTTATACATCAGAAAACAATTATGTATGTGCTGATGGTGTTAATCCTTTTCCCATCATAATGTGATTTCTGGCCCTCCTTAGAAACCAAAATCACCTGTTTCTTGGGTGTTCAAATGAGAGAGAAACATTTTTAAAGGATTCTTTTTAAAAGATGGCTTTTCTGGAATTGACCAGAAGACAGTTATGCAAACACACAACAATACAGTATGTGGCCTTTTTCTTCAAGAAATTAACATGGCTTTTTCGTGTGTCCATTAACGTGGAATCGCTTACAAATACAGAGAACACATTCAGGGTGTTTTAGCTACACCTTTAAAGTGTCATCAGTCTTGAACATTTCAAAAGCCAGACTTTGCCGGATACCACATTTCTTCACATTCTCTTTTGTTTAACTTTCGGCTAATTAGCCCTGACAGTGCAGCTGCAGGCCCTGCATCCCAGTGTGTCATTAAGAGCACAGAGAATGATCTGGGGGTTTACAACTGTTGGAAGTTAATTTGGCGTAAACCTAACATTCAAAGATTTCTCGAGATAGAACATGTCATGTCTATGTCCAGTCACACTTCTGTTTCAGAAATTCTTGTTTATATTATAAATATGACCTTTACAGTTATCTTTCAAAGTGCCCAGGGCTTTGAAGAGGAACCCTGAGGAGCTATAGTGACATTAGACTTAAGTATGTTTCATAAGAACATCAGGGTCCTTGACAATGTCCTTCCCCCACTCCTTTTTTTCTATTTAGTCACATAGCAACCCTGTCAGCTGGTGGCCGGCCGATTATGGTATTGGAGTCTTGTGATAAAATTACTCGTGGGTGTGCAAAGGTCCATCTCCACACTTTTTAGCCAGAGTTCATTATTGAGATGTTCTCTTTTTCCAGATAAAATGATCCCTAGGTCCATTCCAACTTCAAATTCTCCCACTGGCCATACCAGTTAGTGCATATGGGTTGCTGACTCTGAGATCAAGAGTCAGCCGTCTCTTCCTGAAGAAGAACTACAAGGCTTCCTCTGTTTCACAGACATTTGAACAAAAAGACATAGCGATGGAGTACTTCTCTGGCTCAGGTTAAGCATCTAACTAACCTTGCCAGCCACCAAACTCCATACTTTAGACATCCTTGTACTAAGTGGTCACTTATGATCCAAGTAATCCTTCCTTATAGTGGGGACGACACAGCAGTCCAGGTGTTCAGTCAGTGATCTTGAGTTTCCTCTTTCAGATTCACTAATGGCGGCACACGCGAGGATTTATACTTAAGCCATTTGGGTGTACTCTCAGATTTGCCCTTGATGTTCCTTTAATGACTCTTTGAGACAAAGTTAAAGATCATGAACCTTAGCTTGAACTGACTGGTGTCATGGCAACTAACACTTCACCTTTCACTGGTCCCCATCTCGTACATGTTACAATATTTGTGCGCATTAATAATTCATTGCAAAGTGCCAGATTTCTTTGTGCTGTCAAACTGTGTCAGGGACAGAATATGCTGTATCTCAGATGTCATCTACCAGACTGTTGAGGGCAAGAGTAATTAGAAAAGAAAACTAGTCAGGTTACTTGGGAAGATTCCTGAAAATATGATGCTTTCTAGCCACTCATTTACAGCATTTTCCCTGTAAAGTAAGGGATAGAATTAGTGTTGATCAAAGTTTATTTGGTAATGTGCCGCAGACATTAGGCAGGACTTGGGCTGTGGAAATAAGGCACGAACAGTAATTGCTTGCCTCCATTCGGGCAGCAAAGGAAAATGATTAACAGCCTTCGTGCTCAGTCACATGGATCAGGCTCCAGCATGAGCCCTGAAACCCCAAGTTTAAAAAAACAAACAAACAAACAAAAAAACCAATGGTCCTGATGTGAATGCTCTTATCCCAGGCTTGCCTTTGCCTGGCACATGGGAGCTGAGTGTTTGAGCCCAGCTTTGGAAGACGAGTCTGGGTTCCCTGCCTGACCCTGGCCTTGGATAGCTTTTTTCACCTCCCAATTTCCTGAACCTTGTTGGTTGTGCTCAACATTGATAGCAGTTGTTGTGATTGTAGTATTAGACCTATGATCGGTATGCTTCCTAAATGAAGAAAATAGGCCTTTGTCTTAGGATGGAGAAAATGCAAGGAGACATTGGATTTAATTTGTACAGCAGGCTGTGTTTGTCCCTGATTATGCACAGAAATCACATATTTTAAACTAGACACTGACCTGCCACCTTTTTTTTTTTTTTAATTCTTCCTCTCTGCAGAAAGCTTTATATTAAAGCAAACCTGTGTCACAGTCTACTAGTTACTCAAAGTGAAGCATATTTCGCTGAAAAATGTTTACAACCCACAGTTGGGGAAGATTTTGGTCACTTAGCCATATTTAGATTCTTTTTTTTTTTTTTTTAAAGATTTTATTTATTTATTTGTCAGGCATAGAGGGAGAGCGAGCGAGTGAGCACAGGCAGACAGAGGCAGAGGGAGAAGCAGGCTCCCTGCCGAGCAAGGAGCCCGATGCGGGACTCGATCCCAGGATGCTGGGATCATGACCTGAGCCGAAGGCAGCCGCTTAACCAACTGAGCCACCCAGGCGTCCCCATATTTAGATTCTTTTGTTTCTCTTTTTCTTTCTAATACAAAACCAGTAGCTTGAATGTCCCTCCAGACTACTTGGAAGGAGAGCAAGGAGGTGAGGAAAGCAAGCCCAAGTCACAGTTTTTAGAACACGCAGCCAGAGCACCCTGTGCATAAACTAGAGCTCTTATACTGGATACACTGATTTAACAGGGTTCAGTGCTGGGAAGTGTGAATTCTGCATAGAGACAGTCACAAAACCAGCTCCCATTCTAGCCATCATTGCTTGGCCACATCATTAAACAGTACCTGCATGTAATAGATGTTCAAGAAATAATCGCTGAAGGAGGAAGTTAATACCACAGACTAATTTCAGGACAAGGGGAGGGGTCATTAATCAGTTTCAGAACCATGCAACAAATTAAACTTAAAAAACAGCTAGGAACTTGTTAATCTTCTATCACCTACCTTTATGTGGTGCTGGGGATCTGGATTAGTCATTTAGCACCTGCAGGCAACAGCATTGCACAGGAGTCGGGGTGGGGGGCGAGGTCATTAGTGCCAGTCCGCTCGGGTGTCCGTGTGTTTCCAGCCAGGGCCAGCCGCCAGCTAGAGCGAATGGTCACTGGCGATGTGAACAAACAGGGTCAGGGATTAAGCAGCAAATTCTTACCGGTGTTGTATATTGTGTGTAATTTCTTAGGATTTAATATTGAGACTCCTCACTTAAGAACTTAACAGTAGGATCCTTTGTACTAAATCTATCCCTGTCTTCCAAGACTAGGCAAACTTTGAATACTGAGAAATGCTCTCTGAGTCGCATCACGAACACATTTTATATTTTTCTAACTAATCTGGGAACAATCATAACCAGCTACTTAAAAGAAGCCTTACAGACTTGGTTACTTAAAGATATGTTTTGTTATTTAGATTGGAATGTATATCTTTCTTTATGATATTACCTTATTGCAGTTCTGTGATATGATAGCCATATATAAGCCGGAGAGCCAAAAATTGAACATATAAGCAGTCACCCGAAGGGCCAGGTGTTGCCTTTTTTGGCTACCAAGCACACCAAAATAATAATTACTCTTCCTAACTACCCTAACCATTCCCACTTACTGCTGCAAAGAAGTAAAATCCGGCTGAACGTGTGTCTCTCTTCCATCCAGCAGCAAGCCCGGTCTCTGAAGTTCACAGGAACATTGTTCACATTCACTCCTCCACTGTCCCCATCACAGGGCGATAGTTCTCCCACGATCTTTGAAAGAAGAATCAGTGTCCTCCAGCTTAGTCTGAGGCAGCCAGGCAAATACATCTAAAACAATCAAAATATCTCAAAACATGGAATTGTATGTTACAGGGAACGGTCCTGACCATATGTCTTAAAGAAATACAAACAAAGTCAAGGTGGTGCAGAATGATATAAAGGCTCCACACCTTCAGTAGAGAATTATTTGGAAGCTCTTGTGACATATGCATGTTGAAAAGCGCAGGAGGCTTTGTAAACATGTGATTAATATTATACTTCAAATTACGTGGGAAGTAGATTGTCAGAGAGGAGATGAGTTCACAGGTAAAACCTGGTGGGTGAGAATAAGTGTGCTCTGGGGGACCACAGTGAGGGAACCCAGACAAAGGGTATGAGTTGGGGTGGGGGGGGGGTCATTGCATGATGGTCAGGAGTCAGACTGTGGAAGACCTTGGGATACTTCGCAGCCATTCATCTGGCATCTGTGTGCATCATGGATTGGAATGCAGAGAAACTTCAAAAGAAATGGAATGACTGTTTTTGATCTTGTACGTGCAAAAGTTATTGTAACAAATTAGATATTTATGCAAAAATTCAGTGATCCCTCAGGAAATCCTCAGAAAAGGGTATGCAAGTCTCCTTTAAGTCCACTGTGTATTGTTTGGGTTCTTTTAACTTCATAAATCATGGGGAAGCTGTGTTGGCAGTGGGATATAACTCAACAGTAGACAGATTGCTCTTTGCTGCTTTCTTTTAAGAAGCAGATTATAAAACTGTTGGGAGCCTGGTAGAGTAGTTAATAGATCATCTTAAGCAATTTGAAGTAATTTTTTTTTTTTTTTTTTAAATACAGCCTTGTGTCTTGAAGGCAAAAGAGCCAGAGGGGGAAGAAAGAGTTTAGTGAATAAGAAATCAGTACCTGGGTCTATTGCCTTGTAAGTGTCACGTGCTTAGCTACACTGAGTGGCGGGTCACCTGCTTCTGTGGACAAGTCACTGCCCTGTAAGCCCCCCAGGGGAATGTGGTCATTTAGAATGCTGTAAGCTCCTGTCGGGTTAGCACAGGACACATTTCTCATGATGAGCATCCTGTACTTTTATCTTGCATTTTTACATCCTGAAATACTTTACCTCCTGCTAGTGCGCTTTGGTGAAGCTTTGGATGCTGGAAGATGATGCTGGAAGATCTCTTCATTCGCAGGTCCCTTCCTGTTTAGACCTAGCTGTAAGGTAGACATTAATGCAAGGCACTTAATCCCGGGTAAGCTGGAGGTCCCTCACAGCCGGTGAGATAGCTGTGTTAAAGTGTCAGGAGCATGAAAAGATCCCTGACCTGGGAGTAGTTTAGATTAGCAGATAACTATCACTTGAAAGGTGATAAAGAGCCTTCGACTGATGGCTTTCTTTTCATCTCTGGCGCTTGTCCCCAAAAGCTCTTGTGTTACAAGTCTGGTTGGTCACGGCTTCTAATAGGCCTGCCACACCGATGATACGGTGTTATGCTAACCAGACACTCAGAGGATCTACTCTTTTAGTAAATGTATAAGATCTTGAAACAAGTCGGAAAATGTACCATTATGTGGGTAAAACTGATTTTATCATGTGGCTAGAACATAGCGTAGGATTGGTTTGTAAATGAAATTCACAGTGTCTGTTCTAATCCTTGACTCTACTCTTCTTTCAGACCACAAAGGCTTTCCTTCCTACCATGCTGGAGATTAATCATGGTCATATTGTGACAGTTGCAAGTTCCTTGGGATTGTTCAGTACTGCCGGAGTTGAGGTTTGTGAGATATAAAGCATTTCCTTCAGTCAGTCGGTGTATCTCGTGATGTGTACACCGAAATCCTCCAAAGAGTACTGCCGCCCACACGTTCGTGAAAGCACTCTGTTCCACCTGTGTGCCGTGTGTGGAATGTTAGTAACCAGGGCCAGCTGTTGGGAGTGCACCTCTAGTATCTTCCGCCATAAAATCACTTACCCTAGCTTGACAGCCACAGCAGCAGGAAAAGTAGGTGGACTGGCCCTCGCTATGCCCCATTTTCATTAGCAGTTTTGCTTGATGGTCGTGGGGAGGCACAGGGTCAAGAATGAAACCGTGGAGGGCAGTGGCAGTGCCCTGGGAAACAGACACGTGAGGCCAGAGCTTGACATCCTGTTTGGGTCGACTTGCCAAAAGCGAACTGTTTGTATCCATTCATCAGAGGAGATGGTTATGGCAGATGTGAGGTGTCTGGCTTTGTTAAGTTTGCAGAACTGGGCTTAATCAACCCCATTCTTCACCATATTCCAAAAATAAGGTGTTTGTATGTGTATCGTTCTGTTTGTCCTCTGGTGCCTCCAGCATAAAACTGAAAACCTCATCCCCATGCAAATACACAAAAGGACACAGACTAAATGGCTTCCACATTCTGCAATTCCATTCCTACATCTAAGGTGGGGTAAGGGATAAGAACTTTCTGTACCATGTGTTCTTAGACTAAAGTCTGGCTTACGTTTACAAGGTGTACTTACCATTTCCATTTTCACTTTACCCTAAAGAGAAAACTGGATCCTAGCAACCTATAACCTAAGCTAGGTTCACCTTTGCTCTCCTGGCGTTAATTAGACAAACTGGATTTTCATTCTCCTTTACTGAACAAGAGACCATTTGTAAATTTTCCAGACACTTCAAAGTGAACCTCTCTCCATTTTTAGCTCCCGCTTGTTAGCTTTTATAGAATTCCTTTGTGGTAACTTCCCCAAAGTAATATGATACTCGGTCGATGTGGCAAAAAGTGTTCGTCTGTTTCTGCTGTTGCTTTGAAAATATTATTTCTGCACTGAACCACATCAGATATCTGTCTTTGAAAATGCTTTCCTTTTCTTTGCTTAGTCACCTGTAACCTTCTGTATCAAACATGTAACCAGAGTACTAGGATCAGGGAAGCTCTGGTTTGGTCAGTGTGGTGTGGGATCTGTGCACATACTTAGTGTTTCTGTTCTCTCTCTAACTCAGGATTATTGTGCCAGTAAATTTGGAGTGGTGGGTTTTCACGAATCCCTGAGCCATGAGTTAAAGGCTGCTGAAAAGGATGGAATTAAAACAACGTTGGTTTGCCCTTACCTTGTAGACACGGGCATGTTCCGAGGCTGCCGAATCAGGTAAGTAAAAACCTGTCTTATTACTGATAAACTTTTTTTGAAGCGCTTTTTTTCCCATCTTGGAGGAATATGTGGAATTAGACCTTGCATCTTAACTATCATTTGACAACTAAACCTGTTAATTCATTGGTCAAGGTTTGTAAAATTCAGGTAAATAAGATTAACAAGCGAGGTTCTGATACCGCACTGATACTAACGCGAGGAAGTCTGAAGCATCAGACAGGAAGTGGCCTCTCTGTACCTTCAAAGGAGGAAACATAAATACCCCGGGGTCTCCCTTGGAAGCTACTTCCTTAGGAGTTATTTTGTTTCTTTGGTATTGGTGTTGGTAAATGAATGTGACTTTGATTTGGATATGAAACAATGTGACTATCACAAAAGAGTAAGCCTTTCTTCTAAAAAGACCTTTGAATATTGCCCTCCAGATTTGGGAGCTTTCTTTTTGCAGAGTATACGTAGGCAGATTCACTTATTAAAAGAATGAGAAGAACTATTTCGATTTACTAAAAACAAAATAAAATACCCACACACTTTGAAAGGAGGCATGTGGGAATATAAATGTCAGGCCACGTCTGACTTGAACTAGCAGAGTAAACAAAACCACGAATCGTTAAAAGGATACTTGTAAAGACATGCTTACTTTGAGATTCTTTGCTTGGATGAGTTTGAACGGCAAGGGAAGATAACCGAACCAGTTCCCCGTTGTTCAGGGCCATTCTGAACACATCCCGAAGCTGGCCACGCTGTAAAGTAGGTGGAGCTTGATTTGAGTTATTCCATTGTCCGGCTGACTCTACGTCTGGACTGGGAATGGACTCGAGCTCTGCCTCTTTTCCCGAGCATGCAGACGTGTGTGTGTGTGTGTGTGTGTGTGTGTGTGTTTTTCTTTCATCTCATATACTTAGGAACCAATTGCCTAGGGTCTAAGGAGCCCTGTTTCCTATTTAGCTGTTTCCTATTTAGCATCATGGCAGGTGTCCAAAGCTGTGGTGGGACAATGGAAAGTGAAAGGCATAAATTATACTATTAGGTTATGTCAGTGTGTCGTGTAATGAATTCAGCTGAAGGTAGGATTGTCTATATACTCTTCATTTCAGAGACCCCTGAGAGAAAATGCCTTGGTTTTCCCTCTTGGGGCATCCAGGAAAGTATACAGCTGACTTATTTCACTCAGAAAATTTATGCCAGTGTTACACACCATCATTCTAACAACGCTTAGCACTAAAAGTTTGGCGTTGTGTTTGGGTTTACTGTTTGTTATGCCAAATGTCCTCTTCTTTTCTATTAAAAAAAATAGAGGGGCGCCTGGGTGGCTCAGTGGGTTAAAGCCTCTGCCTTTGGCTCGGATCATGATCTTAGGGTCCTGGGATCGAGCCCCACATCAGGCTCTCTGCTTGGTGGGGAGTCTGCTTCCCTTCCTCTCTCTCTGCCTGCTTCTCTGCCTACTTGTGATCTCTGTCTGGCAAATAAATAAATAAAATCTTTAAAAAATAATAATAATAAATAAAATAATAGAAAAATAATGTGAAATACATTTTTAAAACATTATCTCACTTTACAGAAGAGCAGACCAATTTTGCTTTCTTTTTTTTAACCTGTTTTCTAGACAATGCAAATAAAATATATTCAGAGTAGGAAAATTTGGAAAATACAGAAAAAACACAATGCAGGGAACAAAATGGGTCTGGGATCCTGACACTTAGATAACCTCGCTGGTAATGGTTGGATGTCTATTCCTGCTTTGTCTTCCCTGAGTCTTCCCTGCTTTGTGTTAATTCTTCATTTCATTTTGTGACTATTTAACTTTCAGGAAAGAAATTGAGCCTTTTCTGCCCCCGCTGAAGCCTGATTACTGTGTGAAGCAGGCCATGAAGGCCATCCTCACGGACCAGCCCATGATCTGCACCCCCCGCCTCATGTACATCGTGACTTTCATGAAGAGGTAACTGTGCGGGTTCCCTCCTGGGTTGGGCCTTCCCCAGGACCTACCGCCAGCCAGTGCGCACTTTGCTAACAGACCCCTTTCTCGTTTCAGCATCCTCCCTTTTGAAGCAGTTGTGTGCATGTATCGGTTCCTAGGAGCAGACAAGTGTATGTACCCGTTCATTGCTCAGAGAAAACAAGCCACAAACAATAATGAAGCAAAAAATGGCATCTGAGGATCTTTTTTGTACGGAATATCGTTTCTATCAGAAGACGATCCAGGTGTTTCAGTCCGACACACATCAGCATTACTGACAGTCTCTGGATTCTAAACCCACGTCGACTTTTTTTTTTTTAATCAACTTTAAAAAATAAATAAATGAAGTGCAAATTAACCGACTAGAAGACTTGGAAACAGGATCAGCAGAAGTGAGCTTATGTTGTTGCCAACAGGGTCCTTTGAGGCAGAACCCTGAAACCTGTCCTATCTTTTAGACAAGCACTGTGTGACATCTCCAGGCTACCATTATTTTTCTTAAAGAGCAGAAAGCCTAGAGATGGGAATGACAGTGTGTTTCACCTGTGTGGTTGTTGTTGTTTTTTTTTTTTTTAATATCCGTAGAGTTTATTAATTCTTGTAATTAAACTCTAGCCAATTGACACCCTTGCGACTTCAAGGACTGCTAGTGCTATATTTTCTCATGTTTTCTAAGTTTCAGTTTTGCAAAGCCCATGGGGCTACTTGTGGTGTTTGTGTGTACAGCTCTTTTAAAAAAGGAATTTTGAAATCTCCATCAATTTGAAGTAAATGATGTTTGATTATTACAGTAACGGGATCAGGTCTCTTTCCTAAAGTCATAAGGACTAAAGTGTTAGCCGAATTTTTAATTTTGTCTCTGAAATCTTTCCTTAAAGCTCTATTTCTCTGGAGACCTACTTATCCACAAAGGTCATACATTTTCTACCTGTGAATTTTGCTGCATACAGAAAGTGCCCTTTCCTCAGGAAGTTGCTGTGTTTCATTTCTTTGAATGGACTTTTATCTAGAATACATAGCAGCTCTGCAAAGGAACAGTTTCTAAAAATGGGAACTTCTGCATTAAAAAAAAGGTCCCCATTTTTGTGCCAACTATGATTAGTGAGGGGGAAAAATCATATTCTGTGGAGTACGTATTGGAAGGGTGTAAAGATTCTTTTGAAAGTTATTCACATTGTAGAACAGCAATTGACATTTTTACAGTATTTTTTTGTAAAGCAAACTATTTTGTGCCTTGAATTTGGTAAATGTGTATTAGTGAAATGTTGTTAAAGTGGACTTCTACCTCTGTATCTAAATGTATACCATCCACTTGTAAATTACTATAAACTATTATGTGATTGCTTTTTTTTTTTTTTTAGAATGTCTTGTTTAAATAGCAACCAATGTTTAAGGCTATTAAAATAAGCCATCTTTTACTAATTAATTGGGAAGTTTTATAAAGGACTGATTAAATTTAAAGAATTAACTTACATGCCACTGACTGTGTGATTATTAGTGATCAGCAATATTCTAGAGAAAATCATTACATTCCTATCAGACCTTAAAGAAAAAAACTGTTTGAATGGGATAATGTTCAGGAACAGCCATTAACAATTAGGGTGCCATACACTCAAATTTCCTTTGTTACCTTACACTTTGATGAGATACTTTATCAGGGGCTTATTAACTCTGAAAGTGTGAAAATAGCATCTCATTACCTCTGTGAGTTTGCACCACAGATCAGATCAGCACTGTAATCACTTAACGGGAAAGTCCTGCTCACTGTGAATGTCCCCAACGCTGGTCTTAAGGAATCACTTCATTTATGTTTGAATTTCTCTAAAAAGAGAAATGATAACCAAGCCTGAGGCTATTATAATAATTGAGGCACTGGCTGCCTCTTAATTTTCAACTGGGGATTGAAAGTTTTGAAGCAGTGCTTCCTAACACTGTGGGGTGGAGAGACCCTTCTTATCCAAGTTTATCCGGTTCTGCCTCCCAGTCAGCCCAGCGCACACTCAGACCATCAGAGAAATCTGTGCTACTTTCACGACTCATTTATTGATCTTAAGACTAAGGAAGGTCTTTTTTACATTTAATGTTATTCTCACCCATTATAATTTAAGCCTCTTTCTATTTTCGTTCGGTACTGACCTTATAATCTTGTCCATCTCCAAGTTCAATAAACTGATGCATTGAACTTTCTTGTATAACTCATCAATTCCCTAGCCCCGGCCTAGTTGAATTAGTTCTGTGGCTCCCCCTTGAATACTGTCCAAATTCTCTTTCCTGCCTTTAGCTGTGGAGTTGGAAGAGTTAGCGTGTGTTTAGAACTGCAAGATTCCTATGTGTTGTATCTATTCAGCCCAGTACCACATTCTTTTTTTTTTTTTTTTAAGATTTTATTTATTTATCTGACAGAGAGAAATCACAAGTAGATGGAGAGGCAGGCAGAGAGAGAGAGAGGGAAGCAGGCTCCCTGCCGAGCAGAGAGTCCGATGCGGGACTCGATCCCAGGACCCTGAGATCACGACCTGAGCCGAAGGCAGCGGCCCAACCCACTGAGCCACCCAGGCGCCCCCAGTACCACATTCTTAATATGATGCTACTTTGACGATGACTGCTGTTTTCTCTAAACATGAACTCCCCTCGTCAAACCTACATACTAGTGTGGATCACATAAGTAATTGCGGAAGTTACTTTTCTTGCTAATTAATAACCTACCACACACCTCCCTCCGCCCCCCGCCACTACCCTACCTCATCATTCATGCTGACTCTGAGTTCTCTTTTTTGTCATCTGGCCCATTCAGGGCTACTGGGCTCAAGGCTGGCACCCAGGGAGCACTTCTGTCCCTTACCTATAATTGATTTGTGCCCCCCCCCCACCTTTCAACCAGTTTAATGATAATCATATTGAGTGGAATCAAAAGTTGTGAAGCCAGCAGAGAGAAATTCCAACTATTGTTTCCCCCTTGATCTACCAGGTCTGCTGCTCTGTCACAAAAGATTAGATTAGCTTGACAGGATTGAGCTACATAAAGCCAGGCTCATTGTGTGTGTGTGTGTGTGTGTGTGTGTGTGTGTGTGTGTGTTAAAGTATCCTGTTTCCTTGAAAGGCTATAGCTTTCATATTTTCCCCAAGTTAAAAAAAAAGTCAAATGTCGTTTTCAAAGTTTTCTTTTCCAACTGGCAGAAATAATTCAAAATTGGTGTTGATCTGAATCTTGGAAATTTGCTTTTGCCTCCAACAATATTTAAAATCAGTGGGGTTTGGGGGGGAGGGTAGTTCTTTCCATGCCAATTTTATTGCCTGTGTCTGATTAAAAAGAGAAGGGAAAGCGAGGCTGTGTTGGGCCAGAAAGGCTGGGACGTGGGGCCGGGGGGCCAGGAGCATAGTCAGCATCTGCCCGCCGTTCAGCAAGCACACAAGGCATCTGCTAAGCCGGAAGGCCTGGCCTAGGGACCCAAGTAGCTTGCGGTTGACCCATAAGTTCAAATACCAGTAACTATGTGAGTATGCCACAAATGAAGCATCAGAGTGTGGACGAGGTCTCAGCGAGGTGGCATCTGAGAGAAGCCTTGAAGATTGGGGAGGTAGCAGATGGAGATGAGAATGGGAGTTTGGGCATGCCAAGGAACTGAAAGGGTCAGGAGAGGCTCAAAGGTCAAAAAAGAAAAATAGAATCTGAAATAGAACGCACAAAGAGGATGCCATGCGTTTCCTAAGTGGGTCCCATCTTGAGGATCGCCTCCATTCCAGGCTAAGGATGGAGAAGAGAAAAGCCCTAGGAAAGGACATGAGCAGAGTTGTGAAGTTAATAGAATCCGTTGCTACAAAGGCTGTTGGAATACCAGAAGCCGGCAGACCAGGTAGGAGGGAGGCTATGGCAAAAGTCAGGATATGAAGTGATGAGCATGAAAAGGAACAGATGGCTGCCAGAGTCCCAGTGTTTAGCTTAAGGATTGAAAAATGGCTCATGATGAGACAGGTTGTATGTAAGTGGGAACAGCAGAACAGCGAACCTGATCTCAGAAGCGTTGCCTTGGAGATGCTGGGTGACAGCCCCTGGCAGATACGTGGACATCGAGATCTGCTCCTTAGGAAGGAGGCTGGTGCTAAGATTCTGGGTGCTAAGAGGCATCTGCCAAGAGGCTGTGCCATGCAGTAGAGCTGGGGGGCATAGGAGGAGAAGGGCCAGGGCCTGCAACTTGGGGAATATGAGGGAGCTGCTGAAGAAAAAGGCATAAAAGGTGACGTAGGAGAAAAGTTAGAAGAAACCAGACTAGAAACAATTATCTCCTCTGCCTGGACCTAATCTCCAGCCTGAGTCACACTTAAGAAACCTCAGTCTGGCCCAAGAAAAAGCATCTGTGTGGCCAGCCCTGGGGCAGAGGCCCAAAAGGTGAAGGGCAGTGTTAACAGATAGCGCATGGAGTCTCTAGGCGTGCACTCAGGTTTCTAGTAACTGAATCCATTGTTTAAATGACCAAAGGAAAATTTCTTCCTCTGTGAAACCTGGAAACCGTTGTTTGGCAGTTCTGTTTGCTTGGCCACGGAAGCACAACTTGCTTAAATGTGCAGGCAGCGTTTCATGAGAACCCTAGAGGAAAAACAAAGTACATTTCAAGTATCATCGAATGGATACATGTTAGCTCAAGTGAACCCCTTTTGCTTGCCAAAAAGAGGGGACAGGACCTGCATCTAGCCGACTGCTCAATGGGACAGTCTCCGATCTGCTTCCCTCGAGTGCTGAACTCAGCACAAGCCAAGCACGCTCCGGGCACATCCCTAGGTCAAGAGAGATGTCCTCTGCTCTCCCCGGCTCTCCCTGGGAAGGTCAAGACCGAGCCACGTTGGCAACCACAGTCCTCTGTGTTCGTTATGACGACTCTTCAGGCGCTTGAGTTTGCCATGTCACACTCGAGAGTCCAGAACACTGAACCGCTTTCCTGACCATCTTCCCAGGGAAGTCGGGAATGTGCGCCCGCATCACCTGGAATCCTACTCACTGAGCAATTAATTCTCATCTCGCTTGCTCCGTTCCTGCAGAGCATTTCCATGGTGTCTTCCAGGAGCTTCTAGCAAGCTTTTTAGCTGCAATGGTTGAAACCTTTCTAACCACCAGCCAAAAGCAAGAGCACTGATAGGCCCAGAAAACAAAGCCTCTTCAGCCCGGATTCTGAGTTTGAGGTCTTCCTGTCAAGGTGATTTAAACCATGCTGCAGGAACATGTGTGTTTCCAGCAGCCATGAACAATGTCCCCTCGCGTTGCCCACGTGTCCTGGGTGGTCCACCTGGACACCACGCGGCAGACCTCCCCTCCCCCACAGTGGGGGCATCGGGCTTCTCTCATCCTGGCCCTGGCCAGCCTGGCTCTGTGCGTGCCCTGCGTGGTCCAAGAGGCCAGTGGGCAGGCGGGGCTCTTGGCCCTGAAACCAGCACATAGCGTGCCCCAGCTGTAGAGTTCCTGGTTGAGAGCTCAGCGTTGTGGATCAAATCACGTCCTCCTCAAAGAGACCACATTGATGTCCTAACACCCGATTCCTGGCGATGTGATCACATTTGGAAATAGTGTCTTCGCTGTGTAATCACAATGAAGTCATTTTGAATTAGATGGGCCCTACGTCCAACCCCTGGCATCTGTCTAAGAGAGACAGACACACACAGGGAGAACACCACGTAGAGAGAGAGAAAGGGACTGGAGTGGGACTGAAGCCAAGGGCCACCAAGGAGCACCTGCAAAGAGGAAGGAAGGAGCAGATTCTCTCTTGGGGCCTCCAAAAGGGAGTCAGCCCTATCGACGCCCTGATTGCAGATTTCCAGCCTCTGGAACTGGGTGAGTAAGTTTCTGTCTTTTTAACCACCCGGTTTGCCACACTTAGTTAAGCAGCCGGAGGCAACACATATATACCCAGGGCCTGCAGCCTCGCCTCCGGAAGTCTCTGGTGTGTAACCTGGCCACTGTAGCCGGCCCCATGTCAAGGATATTGTGAGGGATCTATGGGAGGACACACAAGGCACGAAGGGATCGCATGGGGTTGAATTACAGGAACCTGCTGTTATTCTGCTGTCTTTGACCTAACTGAGGGCCATTCCCCATTGAAGAGTTGAGCCCAATAGTAATGATGGTCGTGGCCGTGGCCATGGCGGTGGCAGTGGGCAGTGCTGATATCAGAGTCCTTGTGGGTGGTCCTGCTTGGTTTTTCCAACAGTCCTCAAGTCTCTGACACCGGCTGGGTGTCCGGCAATTCAATTCTGCTCAGAGTCAGCACAGAGGTAAGAGCTCAGAGGTAAGTCCTGTAAGACGGCCCCCGCCTCAGATGCCAACTGCAAATGTGGGCCCCAGGCTACCCACACATCTGCCCAGCTGACTATACACTGGGGGGTTTCCAGCCCCCGAACTTCAGGTTTGATAATCTGCTAGAATGACTCAGAACTCAGGTGAACACTACCCTTATGAGTACAGTTTGTTATAAAGGATACACATGACAAGCAGATAAAGAGGCACATAGGTCAAGGAGGGGGGAGGGGAGTTGGCCCACAGCTTCCATGCCCCATGGGGACACACCAACCACCCAGCACCTTAATGTCTTCACCCACCTACAGTCTCTCCAAATCTCATAGGTCAAGAGAGGTTATGGTGGTTTAATTCCTCAGGCTTTCTTGATTGGCCCCAGTTGGCCGCTGGTGAATGAACTCAATCTCCATCCCCTTTTCCTGCGCTGGAGGTTGGGAGGAGGGGTGGCTGAAATGTCCAACCCTCTAAGTGTGGCCAGCCCCTCCCTTGAAACTAACTACATGTCCACTCTGTGTCATCCCCGCCGCAGGAACTCAGGTATGGTGGAAAAAGGCTTTTATGAATAACAAAAGACACTCCCATCACTCAGGAAATTCCAAGGGTTTTAGGAGATCTATGCCAGGAACTGGGGCAAAGACTATGTATACATTGTTTCATTATATCACAAACACCAACTATGTTGCAATGACTTATTCGTACATCTGAGGACAAGTGTCCTGTTTCATTCATCCCATGTGGTTTCAGTCCTACCCCTCATATAATGCTAAGCACACAGAAGATGCTTAATAAACGTTGATCTGCGTGACCTTTGTGCCCATCACATAATACCTGCTGGTCTTATTTGTGAAGTAGAAAGGGCCTTTCCCAAGTCTTCTGTGTATGAAAGGATTTCTTCCCTCTGTTCTGTTGTTTCTGAAGGGACAGTGAGGACAGAGGAACTTTCTATTTATGTGTCCTTTGAATCTTTTCTCTGATCAATCTCACCTGTATGCAGAAGTGACTGAAGACCAGAAAAACTTGTAAGGCACCCCTGCAAATGCTGGTCTTCCAGCCGTTTAGGATATCTGGCTAGTCTCGGAGACAGGGAGAGAGAGAGACAATAAAAGTTAGCTGGGTCCTGAAAAGGATGAGTGTTGAGGCCGACACGGAGAACTTTAATCTGACCCCTATGACACCATTTTCTTCTGGCTCAGCTGACCATGGAAAGCTTGTCCTTTGGGGAAAATAAAATAAAATAAAATAAAATAAAATAGAAGTCTCTATTGTCCAGGAGCTGCCTTTTAATTTCCACCACGTTGCTCTGACTTTGACCATGGCATTGTCAGATTTTAGGGGATTTCCTGCTTGATGGATGCTAAAGGGTCTTCGCCATATCCCTGGAAGTGGACCTGAGTTGTCTTTCTTGTGACCGCCTCTGGGCCCAGTGCTCTGCCCTCAGCATTCCTGAAGCGGAGGGAGGCCCTCTAGGACTGCGAACTGGAAAACGCAGAGCCTGGCCAGGGAGTGAAGAAAGGAATACGGCTGTCACGGAAGGAACTAGATGGAGCAAAAGCTGCAGCCCCGGGGGAGATTCCCTAACCACAGTTCCTCCAGCTGCTCCGACTTCCTGCTCCACCACCGCCTGGAGTCTGTCCCCGAAGACATTCCCACAGCCAGCTGAAAGCCCAGGAACCATCCCCCCTTACCTGCTACAGATGCAGGAGAGTATGTTCTGGAGAAGAGGGATTGACTAGGGTTCCCTCTCAGGGACCCAGAGTTTGGGAACAAGTTTCATGCCTGCCTCTAGGTTTTAGCTCAGTGAGCCACTCAGTAAGAAGTGAGTGCAGTTTGGGCACTTCTAGTCTATTCTCCATGAAGAACTATCAATTCGAAATGATTTCTCTTAGAGGGGAAGAAGTAGTATTTTATGTATGCGAGGGGGAAGGAAAATCAAGTCATTCTAAAAACCAGTTCAACGTCCACTCAAGAGGAAAGAATGAGGTTATGCAAGAGGACTAGAGAAAAATGCACAAAATGGCAGGACTCACGGGGCTCTCCCGGGCCGCGGAGGCGAGTAGGCTGACGTTGATTTCTTAATGAGCCCTAGGGTCTCTAGTATTTTCTTATTGCATCTGACCCCTAAATCAGATTCATTTGAAATCAAACCAGTTACACACTGGAAAATTTGGGAGGCGGGGAGATAGAAAAGAAAAAGTTTTCAGATTTCCAACTCCAAGTGAGATATGTTTAGAGAACATACCTCAGTCTTGTAGTTATTTAAAAGACTAGAACCCCTGGGGCGCCTGGGTGGCTCAGTGGGTTAAGCCTCTGCCTTCAGCTCAGGTCATGTTCTCAGGATCGTGGGATTGAGCCCTGAATCCAGCTCTCTGCCCGGCAGAGAGCCTGCTTCCCCCTCTCACTCTGCCTGTCTCTCTGCCTACTTGTGATCTCTTTCTATCTGTCAAATAAATAAAATATTTAAAAAAAAAGAAAGAAAGAAAAGACTAGAACCCTTTATCATGCTGAGTGAAACAAGTCAGAGAAAGACAATTATCATATGACCTCTCTGATATGAGAAATTTGATAGGTGGGGGGAATTCGTGGGGGGAAGGGAGAGAAAAAATGAAACAAGATGGGACTGGGGAGGGAGAGAAACTATAAGAGACTCAATCTCAGGAAACAAACTGAGGGTTGCTGGAGGGCTGGAGGGGAGGGATAGGGTGGCTGGGTGATGGACATTGGGGAGGGTATGTGCTATGGTGAGTGCTGTGAAATGTGTAAGCTGATGATTCATAAACTTGTACCTCTGAAGCAAATAATACGTTATATGTCAATTTAAAAAAAAAAAGAATTTTAAAATAAAAAAACAAAAAAGACTAGAACCCTTGTGTACTGTTGGTGGAAATATAAAATAGTGCAGCCACTACGAAAAACAGAATGGCAGTCCCTCAAAAAATTAAACATCGAAGTACCATATGATCCAACAATTCCACTTCTGAGTAGATACCTATTAAAAAAAAGAATGAAATCTTGCCATTTACAACATCATGGATGGAGCTAGAGAGTATTTTGCTAAGTGAAATAACTTAGAGAAAGACAACACCATATGACTTCACTCATATGTGGGATTTAAGAAACAAACTATCTTGGGGAAAAAGGAGGGGAAGACCTAGAAGCAGGCCCTTTTTCTTTCTTTCTTTCTTTTTTTTTTTAAAGATTTTATTCACTTGGGGCACCTGGGTGGCTCAGTGGGTTAAAGCCTCTGCCTTCAGCTAAGGTCCTGATCCCAGGGTTCTGGGATGAAGCCCAGCATCGGGCCCTCTGCTCAGCAGGGAGCCTGCTTCCCCCTCTCTCTCTGCCTGCTTCTCTGCCAACTTGTGATCTCTGTCTGTCAAATAAATACACAAAATCTTAAAAAAAAAAAAAAAGATTTTATTCACTTATCTGAGAGAGAGAGAGAGAGAGCAAGCAAGGGAAGAGGGAGAAGGAGAAGCAGACTCCCCGCCAAGCAGGGAGCCCAACATGGGGCTCAATTCCAGGACCCTGAGCCAAAGGCAGACGTTTAACCAACTGAGCCACCCAGGCTCCCCCAAGAAACAGACTTTTAACTGCAAGCTGGTGGTTACCAGCAGGGAGGCGGGTGGGGGATGGGTGACATAGGTGATGAGATTAAGAAGGGCACCTGTGATGAGCACTGGGTGTGGAATCACTAAATTGTACACCTAAACTAAACTAAACTAAACTAACTGTTCACTGCATGTTAACTAACTGGAACTTCATTAAAGCTAAAAACTAAAAACAGAAAAATAAAAACTAAAAAATGAGCAAAGAACTTGAATAAACATTTTTTTCAAAGAACACGTACAAACGGCCAGCTAACACCTGAAAACATGCTCAACATCACCAGCTAGTAGGGAAAGGCAAGTGAAAACCAGAAGATACCACTTGACATCGACTAGGACAGCTATAAGATATTTTTTTAACAGAAAATAAATATTGGCGAAGGTGAGGAGAAATGAGCACACTTGTATATTGTCCATGGGACTATCAAATGGTGCAGCTGCTGTGGAAAATAATGTGGAGGTTCCTCAGAAAGTGAAACCTAGAACTACAGTGGGACCCAGCAATCACACCTCGAGGTATCCTCCTAGAGGAATTAGAAGTAGGTATTCAGACAAAAACTTACACAAGAATGCTCACAGTGCTACTACTCACAATGGCCCAAGATGGAAACGACACAGACCTCCCTCAGCAGGTGAATATGCTGTACCAGCCACGGCATGCAGGAACCTGGAAAACACTGTGCTGTGTGAAAGAAGGCAGTCGCAGAGGACATGCTATGTGATTCCATTTCTATGAAATGTTCAGAAAAGGCAAATCTGTAAAGACGGAAAGTTGACCAGCAATTGCTTAAGATTGGTGCTAAGGGTGGGGAATGGTCATGTGACAGCTAAAGGGTACAGGGATTCTTTCTGGGATGATGAAAATGTCCTAAAATTGACTGTGGTGATGGTTGCACAAGTCTGAATATACTAAAAACCACTGAATTACACATTTTAAATGAGTGAATTGTATGGTATGTGAATTGTATTTAAAAAAAATAAAAGAATAAATGAATGTGTTTCATAAACTTTTAAAAGTTTTCCATTCATATTTGCAAAATTCATGCATTATCCCCATGGTCCATGACATACCATCATTTCAAATTTGCTGGGGCCCAATTTCAATTCCACAAGCCAGGAAGCAGGCTGGGACATCTGACGGAGCCCTCGGGCCTACTGGGAGACCAGAGGCCAGCCCAACTCCTGCACTCATGTGGCATTAGTGTTCTTTATACATTAAGATAAAAGAGAAATAGTAGACATTCTAATATCATTCTGTTTCTTTGTGAACAAAATGGTCCCGCTGTGGGGGGAGGGGAAGCCATAAAGTCAATAGGTATGAAAAGGTGATGGTGTTTACTAATTGGAGTGATGTGGAAGTCTGAGTTTCTTCAGGAAATACTGAGAGTCTGGTGAGTTTGGAATGCTGGCTTTTAGAGCAAGGAAATGACCACAAATCTAGAGGCAGAGTGTCCACATTGCAGGGTTCATTCCACAAAGGTAGCTCTGGCCTGGTGTTGGTACCCTAATAGAACACATTGGCTGGACATCAAAGGACTTCCCATACAAGTACCAAGGCTTCAGGGTCAAGGACAGCCCAGGGGAGTGAGTCTCACCTAAGGCTCCCAGGTTGGTTATGGAGGATCAGAAGAAGCTTGACTGGTGGGCACAGTGCAGCGGTGGTTAGGCAGGGTTAGATGCGAGGGGCAACATGAAATCAGTGGTGACTGGGTCTACCAGCAGCCACAGGGGAAGGAGGCCACAGACTAGAATACCTTGCAATCAAGGGTATGTAAACAAATGCTCAGTCTCACTGGTAATCAGGGAAAAGTGATATAAACTATGAAGAGATATCATTTCATGTCTATCGGATTGGCAAAAAGGGAGCCAGTCTGACACTACAAATGGTGGTCAAGGGTGTGGAGGAACAGGAACTCTCATAACACCTGGGGGGCACATACAACCGTCTGGCCAAACTGAAGTCATACCCACTGCACTACCCCACAACCCCCACCCTAGATAGAAAGCCTAGAGACATTCTCACATGTGCTCACAAGAAGATCAGAACAAGAATGCCCATTGCAGAACCAAATCAGAAGCAACCTAAATGTCCTTCAAAGGAGAATAGACACACTGTGATATGTGTGCTCAATGAATTATTACAAAGCAGTGAAAAGAAAAGCATGAACTATTGCTATCTGCGCCCACAAGGATAAATCTTAAAATGTACTATTGAACACAAAAAGTAAATTGCAGAAGGATACATTTATATGATGTCATTTATTTGCAGTTCAAAAATATGCAAACTATTTTAGGTTCCTTTACGGGTGCACGTATTAAATAAAGGTGTAGAAACATACATGAAATGTTAAGCACCAGTTCCAGATGGGGCTCATCTCTGGGACGGAAAAAGAATAGGGTCTGAGGATACAGGGGCTTCAATTGTATCATGTTTTTGTTTCCTTCTAAGGTTCTGTATCTGAAACAAGGGGAAAGTGCTGAGCTCTAAGGGATGGGTGGTAGACACCCGGATGTTGTCTTTTATTCTTTTTTGCATGCTTGAAATCCTCCAGTTTTCTAAAAGTCAAAGGTGAATAAAAGAGAAGAGAAAAGAAACACATGGCTCTCTTTCTGTATTTGCCTTCTAAAACCCTTTAAACCTAGAAAATTCCTTAGAGGAACAGAGAGGCATAGGCTCAGTCTTTGGGATCAGGGGTTTAAGAGGGACAAGTGATCCCACCTACCCTTACACCAGGAAAATACGCCCAGGGCTGGGGGGCACATGGGAAAAAGATGAATGAGAAGCTATGACAGAGAAGATAGATTCGGTGGTCCCTGGGGAAAAAATTTCTTTTCCTCCTCCCCCACGGGGGGTCTTGTGGAAGGGATAACAGTTAAGACAGTGTTTAAGGATTTGAGTGTATAGGTGGTGTTCCTCTTCCAGGGATATTGTATGGCTTCCCACCGCCTTCCCCGCGGCCATAAGTGGGTACAGGGCCCAGTCTGTCTGCACTAGACCACTGTGGGCCAACCATGGAGCTAGACATCACTACTGAAGAAACACAGAACCCAAGTAGGTGACATTAAATAGCTCTAAGTGTGTGTAGTCTCACTAAGCCAGAAGAATATATGGGGTTGGAGGTTCTGGACAGAATCAGGCATTAAAGAAATACAGTGGAACAACCTGGGCAGAGGGTATTGCAGACTCAGATCAGGTGGGAGATAGGGGCGTGGTTTACCTTGAACCACGGAGATTCCAACCCCTCTAAAAGCATGGCTTTCCCGCTGACGGTAGATCAACTTCTAGGTATGTGTCATGAAGAAAACTGGATCCTGTGTCCACAGAAAAATCCCTTTTTGCTGTATCATTTCAGGCTGCTGGAATGCAAACTACAACTTGCTTAGTTCAACTTGATTGCTTCTTTTGACCTTGTCTTTTGACCTTGGGAAGGGTTCAAATTAAGTATTAATACTTCTCGGTTAGGTTTTGCAACAACTTGTGTATACTGGGCATTCTGAGTGTTTGTAATGCTTAAGAGGAACTGGCATTAAAGAATCTAATCTATCAGCCTCATGATTCTGACTTAAAATGGGAAATTGAGTAATTGTTTAGATTTGTGATTTTACTAGGTTTGTAAACAATATTGGAAAGTTTACGAGAACTTGAGATGCACTGTATTTTTAAGTTCAATTTATTATACTTATTAGAATTGTTTGAGTATTTGGGAATGTTCTGATTGTTAGGCATTCGAAGTGCTTATAAATAAAACCAAATATATTAAATTTATAAATCCAATTTAAAGTGTGTGAGGAGACTTAAATAACCCAATGGGGGAAAAAGGCTCCTTTAAGAGTGATTGTTAAAATTTACTAGATTTATAATTAAAATAATGAAAGTTGTCAGTTGAACTCAAAAACTTAAGGAAAATTAGGGGTTTTTTCAATGTATTGCTGAAAGAAATTAAGTGTAATTTTTTAAATGTATCTACAGATGGTGTCTCTTCTACACACAAAGCTGTCCTCAAGGAAATTACAAAAAGCAACTCACACTGGCTCTGGCACATTACAGAAGTGGCAAAGTGGTTGCCCAGGGCCATGCGGTGAGAGGGACAGCATGTAGAGACACCAGGACGTGCTGACGTCAAGGGCAAAGTCTTCCTTTCCCCCGACCTCTGCCACTGCGTAAGCACAGAAGCTCTTCTCTACCTTTTATTACGAAAAATTTCAAATACACAGGAAGTTGAAAAACATATAGTACATTGAACATGCATACACCTAGTTTCAAAAGTTGTAAAATTTTTGATAGTGGCTTTATTTATACCTATCTTTCTGTCTACCTATCCACCCATCTATCCATCTATCTGTCCTACAGAACCATTTCAACCATATCATGACATTCTATCTTAAGATGCCATGTGCCCCAAAGCTCTGACCTCCCAACCTCCAAACCTGGGCCATTTCCCTTGGTTTTCTGTGACATGGCATTCTCTCCCTTCTTTACCTCTTTGATCAACATGTGGGAGAATCACATGCAATGACTGGACCTCAGGGGACGTTTGGTTGGAAAGATGGATACACAAATGCATCTATGGGAGTTTGAGTGGAGACCCATATATGGACCATTATAGAAGCAAAAAAATATATTTATATATCTACATACCTGTCCACTGATTAGCTGTGATGGGGTACCTCTGTAGGATAGGCTCAGGGTTGGGGGCTGGAGGGACTACTCCTCAATATTCCTCCAATATGCCTACTATGCATCTCCCTCAAGACCTTTGCACTGGCTGTTTCCTTTGTTTAGAACACTCTACCACCCAGATTTCTACATGGTTCATTCTCTCACCTCCTGCAAGTCTTTGCTGAGAAGTCACCTTCTCATTCAGCTCAGGTCATGATCCCATGGGTCATGGGATCAATACCTGCATCAGGCTCTGTACTCAGCAAGAAGTCTGCTTGAAATTCTCTCCCTCTGCCCCACTCCCTGCTTGAGAATGCTGCTCTCTCTGTGTGCTCTCTCAAATAAAACAAAATAAATCATAAAACTCATTTTCTCAGTTGGACCCTACCCATCCCCCTGAAGCTGCTTTATTCTCCTCTAAATCATGTAATACCTTCTATGTCTTATTTATTGCTTGTGTCTACTGCCCATCTGACTGCACTACAGTGTAAGCTCCCTGAGGATCTGTTTTGTCACCATAGTATCCCCAGTGCCTGGGACAGTGCCTGAACATCTCACAGTAAGCTTTCATTCATTATTTACTGAATGAACTAATAAGCGAATGAATGACTTGTGAGGTACCTTTTAGCTCTAAGAAGCTGGGAATTTAGATTGTGAAGGGTAAGAAGACTAGACTTGGAATCAGAGGGCCTGAGTTTCCATCCCGGTTTTGTCACTCATAAGGGAGTTTATCTGAGAATGTTAGCCAAAAATGTACATGAGTCTTAGTCTCCTCATCTATACAATAGGGTTGATAAAACACAATATTTGCTTTGTATTTGCTATGTTCCAACCAGTTACCAAGCACATTGCCACCTTAACTAAATTATAATGGGACCACCTGATATCACACATCTCCTAATATGATAAACATATTTAGTATACAGCATCACTTATGAAGCATTTTTGTCCAGAATATTTGAACTTAAATAAGTCTCTTGACCTAACTTCTTCTTCTTTTTTTTTTTTTTTACAAGAAAACCAGAGAGAAATAAACAGATTAAAACAATATCATGAAGAAAAAAATAGACAAATTCATAATTTGGGACATTCTTCGAGACAACAGGCCTCGCCCCTGGAAGCCTATTAACTTATGAAAGTCATGATAATGGTGAAGGGCTAGTCTAGATTAAGATAATCTGAAAAGATGTACAACACGTGATTCTTGCTTGGAATGCAGTTCTAGAAAGCATCAGTTGGATAGGCAAAAACTAGAAACAACAAGAGTACCTATAACCTGTCGGATGAATAAACATGTTTACAAAATATATATAATGGAATATCCCACAGCAGTACAATATTCTGTGTTGAAACCCCTAGGTGATGGTACCCACCTGTCCCACCTCCACCCGAAGCCTCACATGGGCTAATTTTTGTAGACAACAGGAGAAGAGCACTGACTAGCTGGATCAATAATCCATTTGTTTGAACCAATAAGTAGCTGGAGGCGAGGCCTAGTAGGAGAACTTGAATTTGCAGCTCTGGGGAGCTAGGGTTTCCAGTCTTGGCAAATCCCAACCTTGATTTACCAAACTGGAGATGCATGGGCATTGCAGAACATTCCAGGAAGAAGTTCTGGAACTTCCCAAAGAGCAGAGTAGAGGGTACCATGCAAATCTTGGGCCTGCCCTGGACATGCCAGGTGTCTTTCTACCTTGGGCTTGCGTTCTCCAGGCCGATGTCCACACATACCCATTGAATTAAGAACTTGGGCTGCACTCTCTTGGGTCAGTTGTTGGCAGTCTGCTTCGGGATCTCATGAAGCCAGTCAAAGCCTGGGTGGCACCATGTTGATCACAGGACACATTCATTCATCCACAGTGCCAGTGAGGGCTCAGCCACAAGTATGCAGCTGGGATTCAGACCCGAGCCCTTGCTCTCAGGGTTGCCTAGAGTTCCTGCAACTGGACAAACGGGTTATCCCAAAATGGGGAAGCTGTTCCACCATAAGCATGAATGGCCCTTTAGGGGATCCAGGTGCGCCATTTAGACCAGGATGGGGGACCCTGCCTCGGTGGCTCCTGTTGCCCTCAGGCCCATGAAGCATGCAGGCCCCTACTCCCTCTGCCAGGCGAGAATGCTTTCCACCATCTAAAACAGCATTTGCTCAATGGGGCTGGAAGAAAGTCTATAAAATGGAGAAAGTCATTCAAGGTGACTTTCTTCTCACCTCCAAAATAAGATTTCCTGCCAAGATTTCAAACTTTTTCAGACTTGAAGTGAGAGCATGAGAAAATCAAGAGATCTTGCAATCTGAAGGGATCACAGATAAGGCAGAGGAAGCCATTCTGAGGAAAGGTTCCATGGGGATTTCCCTGGAAGGATTTTCTGGAGAGTTGGGGTTTAGGCTGGCCGAGTGCCATGTCAAAAGGAATGAGGTCTCCTGGTGGGACGGGGCAGGCTTCAGAAAAGTATGGGGAGGCCCGCGGTGGAAGGAGAGGCAGCTCTTCCTTTCTGCCCGCAATGCCCAGGCAGTTGTGGTCCTGAGGACTAAACTGGTTTTTCAGATTCTACTTCTTCCATTCCTGGCCCTTTGTCTGATGATCAGAGCTACCCAGATTGTAAAGAGTTTCATCCAAGTGTTGCTTGGACCCAAGAGGGGCTGTTAACCAAGACCACGCTCCTCTTGCTTTGGAGACTGAGGCAGACAAATAACAGATGAGAGAGTTCTTATATAGTTCAAATGCAAGACGGCCCAAAAAGAACTCCAAGGAGGCTGGCGAGCAGAGCGGGGCAAACATGAGCTTGATAGCCCGTGCCCAGCTGAAGCTGAAATACAGAACGCCGAGGATAATAATAGCAGACACTTACTGCATGCCGGCTTTCATTTATTAACTCATCTAATCCACACAGCTACCCTGTGAGGCAGTTACTATTAATAAACTCAGTTACAGGCGAGAAAGGAAGGCACTGAGACATTGACTCATTTAGCCCAAGGTCACATCCACTGCGGCACAGAGCCGGGTCTGAAACACCTGGAAGTCAGTTTCAGAGTCGGCACTGCTGGCCACTCCCCTTTCTCACTTGCTCTCGCTCTGAGTCAGGGACCCATGTGTCTGTTTAACAGTGGAAGGTGGGCTCCGATTCCTGGGCCACACAGGGATGTAAAACAGGATGCAGGAAGCCAGCCCCACACCCCAGGGAGGGAACCACCATCCCGAGGGGAGGAACCACATTCTCTCCGTGTGTCTTCCCATGAAGCACAACCCCAGACGAGGTGATCCAAGCAAGCCCCGCCTCTGGTTCAATGATATCCAGGGAAGGAAAAGAGGCTCAAGGTCATTAGTCATCGGGGGAAATGCAAATCAACACCACAGTGAGATACCACTTCACACCCTCTAGGACGGCTAGAATCAGAAAGATAGAAAATAAGTGTTGGCAAGGAGGTGGGAAAATGAGAACCCTCACACAATGATTGGGGGGAATGTATAAGGGGGTGTGACCCCATTGAGAAACAGTCTGACAGTCTGCCAAAAAGTTAGATACAAAGTTACCAGATGACCCAGCAAAGAGAGGAGGGGTTTCTTGGGACTCAGGGAAGAGGGGTCTCGGGAGTAATTACTTAATGGATTACAGCGTTTCTTTTTGGGCTGATGAAACTATTCTCAAACTATATAGAGGTGATCCTTGCACAGCTTTGTGAATGTATTAAGTCCCACTGAATTGTTCACTTTAAAATGGTTGATTTTACTTTACCCGAACTTGACCTCAACTTTTTGAAAAAGCAAAAAGAAAGCATAAAGTGTAGAAGAGGGGAGAAATGTAATTTGGCATCTGGTCTTCTGAAAACATGAGCACTTCAGTGGACCATGGCTAAGCACAAGCCGCGGGTGCCATCATAATGATGACCAACACATGTATGGTGCGCTTCCCCCCATCCCGCCCCGCCGGGCACGGCCCTAGCGCTTCCCTAGGATTGACGCATTTGCTCCTCATCACCATGAAGCGAGGCTGGGGGTCTATATGGCACACTGCACACTGCACACTACATTATACGCTAGCAAAGGGCAGAGCTGGGATTCCAACCGAGGCACTCTACTCCAGAGTTCATGCCCTCACCCAAATAACCCGACTTTCCGCAGTAATCATGATAACGTTGAGGATCACAAGAGCCAACATTTAATGGGTTCTGAGTGTGTGTGTCAGGTATGTGCTAAGAAATGTGCTTACTCTCTTATTCCATGAATATTTGTTTTATTCTGTGCTGGTTGCTTCGGTAGGCAATGGGTCACGTCAGTGAGCAGGATAGGCGAGGTCCCCGTGCTCATGCAGCTGACATTCCAGGAGGGAGAGACAATGCACAGATAAATGTGAATATTACATCAGGCAAAGAGAAAACAAAGTAAGGAATAGGGCTGGAGGGAAGCTAGTGCAGCAGGGAGATCCAGGGAGACCGCTCTGAGGAGATGACATTGAGCAGACTTGAAGGAAGGGAGGGAGAAAGATGGACAAAGACCCAAAAGGAGAATGGTTCTGGCCAAGGGGCCAGCAGTGCCCAGGCCCTGAGGTGAGAGCAAGCTCAGAGAGCGGCAGGCGTTCTGTGGGGTGGGGTGTGGGGATGGGGGCCCGAGCATGGGTGGCGGCCATTGGAGTCATGGAAAGAAGTCAGAGCACATGGGGACTTGCAGGCCATGACGAGCAATTCAGAAGTTACTCTATCGAGAAGCCACGTCCTATCTCACTTAACTCTCACAAACAACCCTACGAGACACCTACACTGTTATTATTATCCCTGTTTTATAGAAGAGTGTGAAGCACCAAGGGGTTGGGCAAGAAATTCAAGATTCCACAGCTAGGAAGTCTGGGGCTAGGAAGTCTGACCCAGGTCCTGTGATCCCAGAGCCTAAAACCTTAAACAAACAAACCGAAACTCTGCTGCAGAACGCTTGCCACTACCCGCTCAGACTCAGGCTGCACTAGTTCAAGCTCCCAGGAGAAGCACACATACTTCTCACGCTCTGTGTTTGAGGCAGAGCCTTGAAGATGCCCAGAGAGAGATGGGGACAGTGGCATTAGCCTTGGCACAGGGAATCCCAGCTTAATCCTCAGCCTTCGAGTTAGGTCAGACTCATGGCCCCAGTTTACCAGCAAGGAAAACTGAGCTACAGTGCTTTAAGTTGCCACAGGTTCAAAGGTGGTCAGGTGGTAGAGCTGGAATTTGGACCCAGTCAGTCTCAGATGAGAGCCAAGGTCACCAGTAGCACCGGCCCTGCCAGCATTATATTCCATGAATTTAAAATGCCATCTCTGGGAGTCTGGGTGGCTCTGTCGGTGAAGCATCTGTCTTCGGCTCAGGTCGTGATCCCAAGGTCCTGGGTTCAAGTGCCCGCAGCAGGCTCTCTGCTCAGTGGAAAGTCTGCTTCTCCCACTGTGTGCCCCCCGCCATGTGCACTCTCTCTCAGATAATCTTATTTTAAAAATAAAAAATAAAATAAGATGCCATGTCTTCTCCCCACTTAATGTACCCCCTTCCTCTGGGAAGGGAGAGACCACTGCTTCTCCTCTTACACCCAGCACCTCTTCCCAGTCAGGTGAAATCCTCAGAGTTTTCTTTCCTCCCTGCCCTCAGCCCCATCATCTGCTGCCATATCCTGCCAAGCTGCCTTGAACCTACTCATGCCCTCTCCTCCACACCCAGTACCCCATTGCCTCTCGTTCTCTCACTCACAAACTGGAAATGTAAAGACAATCGGACATGGCCCCACCCTCAACGAGCTTTCTGTCCAGCAGAAACCAATGAGTAGACAATTCGTATGCAATGAATAAGTCCATGGGAAAGGTCACACCCACAAGTGGGAGTTGGTGAGGGTGGACATTGAGATGACTAGAGGAAGTCAGGGAAGGCTTCCTGGGGGAGGTGATACCTGAATTGAGACCTGCAGGATGGTAGAGACAGTAGTTGCTAACCAGCTCATTCACAGCTCTCCTCTCTGCTATTTGGCCCTGTACACTGGTCCTGCCTCCCCAGCCCCAAGCATCCAAGAATCCTGTGCTCTCCATACTCTCCACCCTACAACTTGTGCTCAGACAGTAATTGGAAGGCAAGAAGCAACTGTCCACAGACCTAGGTTCAAATCCCCATTCTGACACAACTCAATAGCCTTGGGTGGGTTGGTCAACCTCAATAAGCCTTCCTTTCCTCAACTGCAAAGTAGTGTTGGAAGAATTAGCAATAACAGATGTCAGCCTGGTTGGTGCTTGTTGCTTACTAAGGGGTTGCTTTAAAAAAAAAATTTATATAAATTCAAGTTAGTTAGCATGTAGTGTATTATTAGTTTCAGGGGTAGTATTTATATATTTTTAAAGATTATGTTTGTTTACTTGATGAGAGAGAGAGACAGAGAGAGAGAGTGTGTACACAAGTAGGGGGAGCAGCCAAGGCAGAGGGAGAAGCAAGTTCCCCGCTGAGCAGGGAGCCCGATGCGGGTTTTGATCCCAGGACCCTGGGATCATGACCTGAGCCAAAGGCAGATGCTTAACCAATGGAGCCACCCAGGTGCTTCTCAGAGGTAGTATTTAGTGATTCACCAGTTGCATATAACACCCAGTGCTCGTCACATCACGTGCCCTACTTCATGCCCATCACCCAGTCAGCGTATCCCCTCACTCTTCAGTGGATACCCCACCATATCCCCTAGTGGCTACCGTACTGTATCCCTTCCAGCAACTCTCAATTTGTTCCCTAGAGTTAAGAGTCTCTTACGGTTTGCCTCCCTCTCTGTTTTAATCTTATTTTATTTTCCCTTATGTTCCGCTATATTTATCGGTTTTGTTTCTGAAATTCCAGGTATGAGTGAAGTCATATAGTATTTGTCTTTCTCTGATTGATATGGTTCGTTCTGCCTAAAATACCTTTCCCTTTCAAACCTCCATTTATTTAAGAAATCATCCAAGATCCAAGATTTGGAATTATTATCTCCTCCTCCAGACCCATTTCACTTCCATTAGTGTGTCTCTCAGAATCTGCCTTGCACGAGTGACTTTAGGTATGTCTGAGTCTACGACTAGAGAGATGCTCAGCTCAGGAGAACAGTAACTGCGTTTTGTTTATTTTTAACCCTTGGGTCTCAGCCCAATCTCTGGCTCATGGCTGGTGTTTATCAGATGGAAATCTGAACCAAATCCTATCTTGAGGAATGTCTGGGGCAACTTGAGTGGGAACGTCATGCTGGCCACGAGCCACAGCAGGGACAGGCGGGGGACCAGAACCCAATGGTTGAATGTGCAAAGATGAGGGTTCAGTCGGGGGACATAGGTCAGAGCCAGAAAAGGTGGAAAAGACAGAAAAGAGGAGGTAGAAAGTAATAAAACAGACTTGCTTCGAATTGTTTGAATTTATGAATGGACGTTATTTTGCTTCGTATTTAAAAAAAAATCTACAAATTGGAAATCCCAAAAGAAGACATTTAAAGAGACTTTAAATATATGTTTTTTAAATGGCCAAAATTGGGCCACCTGGGTGGTGCAGAAGGTTGGACGTCCAGCTCTTGGTTTCGACTTGGGTCATGATCTCAGGGCTTTGAGAGCAAGTCCCAGGTTGAGCTCCATGCTCAGGGCAGAGTCTGCCGGGATTCTCTCTCCCTCTCTCTTTGCTCTCTCTCTCCCCTACTCTTTCATGCTCTCTCTCTCTCAAATAAAGGAATCTTTTTAAAAATGGCCCAAATGACTAGAAATCAAAAATTAAAATTACTGAGGGTTGCTGGTAGGGAGATGGTGGGGATGGGGTAACTCGGTGATGGACATTAAGGAGGGCACGTGATGTGATGAGCACTGGGTGTTAGATGCAACTGATACATTATTGAACTCTCCATCTGAAACCAATGATGTATTATACGCTGGTTAATTGAATTTAAATGAAAATAAGGCAAAATTAAAATAAAACACAAGATCTCGGAGTGGTAAAGACAAAAAGCAATGTATGTACCCCATCAGTACCCCACCCACTTCTGACAGGATGTAAATTGATCCAACATTTAAGATATATATACCCTTTGATTCTATAATCTTACTTCTAGGAACTTCTTTAAGGGAATTATCAAGTAAGTGGGTGATAGTATATACAAAAAGTTTTATTACAGCGTGGCCTATAATAATAGCAAAAAGTGGCAAACCACAAATGCTCAATGACAGGAGGCTGTTGAATGAATTATGGCACAATATTACGGAGCCGTAAAGATGAATGCGACTAATTTGTATTTCTTAACATTGAAAGATGTTTGTGCGATAGGAAAAATGAAAAAAGCGGTGACAAAATGATAATGGGATCTTCTTTGTGTATTTGTATGTCTATCTATAAATGGAGAGAGAATTTTAAGTCTGGAAGAATATCTCCTATATCCAGGGCATGCTTTATGTTTTTTCTTCAGATTTATTTATTTGACAGAGAGAGAGAGAGGTAGCGGGGGAAGGAGCAGAGGGAGAGACTCTTCAAGCCAACTCTGTAACTCTGTGTTCAGGGTGGAACCCCACACGGGGCTCAGTCTCACTACCCATGGGATCCTGGTATGAGCCTCAACCAAGAGTCAGACGTCTAACCAACTGAGCCACCCCGGTGTCCCATACCTTCTAATTTTTCCGTAGTAACATAAAATAAATAAATAACTAGTGAGCCATGTGGCTGCTTCTCTCCATGCCATGCCTGCCCTGAGCTCACTGGAGAGATCCCAGGTACATGGCCGCAAGAGGGCCAAGGACAGAAAATGGGGTGTCTCCTCATATGAACAGGTTTGTGAGAACAGAGGTGGGGTTGTCCCACAGATCTGCTCTGGAATTAGGATCACACACTCAAATGAGCAGTCAGGACAGCCCATGGTTCTACTCCACAAAGCAAGGGTGGGCCACGGGGAGAGAACAGAATGTTAAGACCCCTTCCCCTAGGAGGTCACTAAGTCAAGACCTAATCATTACAGCCAGTCATTACCATGTCAGGCTTCCCCATGCTCCGACAAGAGAAACCTCCTATCAGCTTTGATATTAAGCAATCACCAGCCGGGGTTAGAATTCCTCCCCTGCCCCAGGTACCTCTGTGAGCCAGGAAGTCCCTAGGAAGCAAGCTCCAGGCACCAGCATGTATTTGAAGTTAAGTCCTTGGGTTTGAACTTGCTCTGTGCTGCAGGGAAGTGGAGAATTTTCTGGAAGAATGGAGAAAGCAGAAAGGATGGAGTTCAGAGGAAAAGGTAGGAAGACTATCCAGTTAGGTCCCACTTCCTTAAGAGTCCACTAGAATTTTGTCTTCCACTATTCATTGACAATTAACACCTCCTGTTCAGTACTATCGTCTTTTCCCGTCTTTTCTGGCATCTCCTAGCATACTATCTTGTTATGTTGATCACACCCCCTTTCACCGGTCTCCTTCTCTCTCACCCCTTCAGGACCAAGAGCCCTGGGCACAGCATTGACTCCATGGGCACGTAATTACTGAGAGCTCTCTATGTGCCAGGCACAGGCATAGGTACTGGAGAGCCCGCTGTGAACAGGGCAGCCATCTCTGAATACACATTCTAGTAGATGAATACAATATACGATAAGTACACATGAGAATATGACATGAGATACTCATTCCATGCACACAATTTCATCTATATTTGCTCAGCAATTCTTGGTAAGAGAAAGATAAGAACTCCACCTGCCAAGCAATTGTACCACATTCCCTTCAGTGCGCCTGAGACGAGAGAGAGAAACCTGCCCCCTCCCCTGAGGATCTCCCCACACTCAATGGATTCTGACGTTAATGCAGTTTTTCATAAAGCGTCACTCTTAAATGAAACCGACTGCTTCGTCTGGTGTCTGACCAAAGGAAACAGTGATCTGTTCCAGCTTGGAGGAAAAATGGTTCTGTCAAATTTACTGAGAGATGGTATGTGGTTTTTCAACATGGTGTCTCCCTGGGGGAGGTTTCAAGGGTTACATTGATTGCACGAGATTTCTGCAGTACACATGGACTTTAGACTTAATCTCTGATCAAGTTTGACTTCCCTGCATGTATGCTGTCTGCTAACCCATCCACTACCTCTACAGCATTTTTTTACGTCAGTAACTCCTCCATATACCAAAACTAGGGGGATGAATTCAAAGACGTACCATCTCAAAGAGTAACCAATACCTTATATTCACAAGTTGTCCATCTACAAAGTATTTTGCGATGTTGGTCTAATGCTTTCTCTGCTTAGCCTCGCTGCTCCTTTTCTGATCATTGTCCTTCCTTGCACCCTTACATTCAGGAGATGCGCTTTCCCACACGACAACCCCGAGTTCTGAATGGGAGCTCTGGTTGAAGAGGGACCGCCAGCCCATGCTGAGCCGATCACGGTATCTCGTTCCTTGTCCCCTTGACTAGCCGGTGGAAGAGCGCCCTGCTCCAGCTCGGTCCGTCAAAATTCCAGGATTTGTCCAACCGGAAGGAAAAGAAGAGACGCAGACATTTCTGATAGGGAATTCTGCGATCTGGGATATGGGGCCGCAGCTGGACATGCGTGTGTGGCCACACGGAGGAAGCAAGTTGGAGAACACGTATGTTCAGATGGGAGCAGGAATGAGAGGAACGGAGAGACAGCCTCGGGCAGCAAGTCTTCCTGCCCTGAGGATACATGAGATTTCCTAATAGGTTCTTTTTAAGCTGAGCTAGTTCAAGGAGGCTTTTGGTCGCTTGCGACCGGTGCCCAAGATACTCTTTTTTGGGTATCTTCTCGTCTGCTCTTCTCCGCGAGGAAGTTGCCCAGCAAGGTTAAGTGAGCTGTGCCGTATCCCTCTGCTACTAGAGAGAGCAGCAAGAATTTAAACACTGCTTCAGACCAGCGCTTGGCGTCTTTGACGCTCAGAAGAGGTTCCCCTGCTTGTGATCTCATCCCCTCTCACAGGCGTCTTGCACTCCCTGCCTCTTGCACAACACCAAGCCACCCTTGTTCTATCCCTGATCCAAGCCCTCAGTGACACACAGTCACGGCAGAGACTCCTCCCCAGGACTCCCGCCCACCTTCCCTTCCCCTCCCTCTCTCTGCCCGCTGTGTGCTCCCCCCCACAACTCCCTGCATGAGTCATGCGCTCCCCCCCCAGCTCTGGGGGCACGTGGCTCTCTGTGCCAGGAGCGCCTGCCTGCCATTCTGCCCACCTCGGAGGCCTGGCACGGTCCTCCAGTCCTCACGCAACTGGGTAGACGAGCTGCCACCCGCCATTCTGGGCAGAGCCACACCTTGTTCTTAGCTTCGCCCTCAAATCTCCTCCGATAAAGGCAAATGAGGCACTAGGCTCATTCTAATTCTCATCCTCTACCTTTCAAAATAGAGGTTAGTGGGGATGGGGACAGTAAGGAGTGGTCTCTCTCTCGCCCCAGGCACAATGCCTGGCCCATGGCGGGGACGCAGTCCACATCTGTCGAGAGGACAAACAAGGGTATCTGGTGGATGAAGGCTGATGCAAATCTGGAGCGTCCATACTTCGTGAATAATCAGCATCCGTTTGGGGGTCGACCAAAGCGTTGCTGGGAAGTCAGCAATAGCTGAATGGGCAAATCTGAAATACCTTTTCAGAGATTCATCTTCACTCTTTGTACCCAATTAACGCGGAGCCATTAGTCCTTCTGAAGCTGCCAGGATCTATTAAGCCGTTTAACTTCTATCAGGCACTTCAGGATAAGTCCCAAGGGCATTTTTTTTTTTTAAGGCCTGGGCAGCCAAAGTTTAAATGACTTAAGTGGTGAGCTTTCTATCACTCCCACTGGGAACCCATCCACCCAAGCAAAGCTCTGACAGGAGGGAGAAAGTTCCCCAAGCGTAGACTGTAATCAGTCTCAACCCTTCAGGAAATCAGTCTGGGGCTCTTCCGCAGGGCTGATCTTCTGAATAACTGGAACAGGAAACCACCCTCTGTGGGGTGATTGGAATCGTCCTAGGAAAGTCCCCAGGCCTCAAGGATACCCCTGAGCAATCCGCTATGATGCCTGAAATTCCCTCCATTAATCAGTGAAATATTTCTTGAGCACCTACTAGGTGCCAGGCGCTTGGAGTCTGACTTGAGACATGGCAGGTTTGTTATTTTGAGTTAAGTTAGGCTTTATGCTGAGCTCCAAAGTGAACGTCCCTTTGATGGTAACCCACTAGGCATTTTCAGGCATTCATGACCATTCTCCCAAGGAGATGACTGAGGCAAAGAGCAGCTACGTGGGTGGGGCTGTGGGACAGACAAGGGTGCCAGCTGCGGAAGAAGCAGAGCCCTGTGGAATACAGGCTGACACCCTGTGAGTGAGCGGCCACCGTGGGCAAAGGGGCTGATTCTATCCCCCCAGCCTGCAGCCCCAGGGAGTAGCTAGGTCTGAGAAACCTGCACAGTGAGTGCCACAGGCCTGTCCCACTTTAAATTCTATCCAGAAATGCCCTGATCCAGAAATTGCATCAGGGGTGTAGAAGCAGAACTAAGCCTCCTGGGTTCTTTAAACCATGGAAGCAAAACTCATTCAGTCAGGGCCAGCTCCAAACTGCAAAACAGCCATGATAATAACGCGACAGCTTGGGCCGTCATTCGTCAGACCTACCGGCGGCCAGGCACGGTACCACCTGTTACAAATAACCGGTTGTTCTCAGGAATGTAGAGAGTGTGCATTTATAGGAAACTGAGGCTTGGAGAAGCTATTTGCTCAAGGCCACATAATCTCAGGAGCCGAGATCGGGTTGCAACACAGACCCCGCACACCTCCAGAAGCAGTGCTCGTTAAGGCTGGGCTCCATGCTCACCGGCTGCACAAAGCACATTTTTACTGCCATCCTTGTCTAGAGGCAACCTGAGTGATCCCGTCAGAACTTGGGAAGGGGAAATAGGTTTGCCCTCGGAGAGCTGATGTATAAAATAAAGTAACAGTGAAGTTTTACTTTAAAGAGCTGGGCTGGCTCAACGTAACCTGAATAAGGGAATGGAGAGAGGGAGCGTGCTGGGGTATCTGCGTGGCCCATTTGGTTGAGTGCCTGACTCTTGGTTTTGGCTCAGGTCACGATCTCACAGTGGTGAGTTCGAGCACTTGCATTGGCCTCAGAGTGGAGTCTGAGACTCTTTCCCCTCTCTCTTCCTCCCCCTCTGCTCTGTCTCATAAGTAAATACACACACACACACACACACACACACATACAAGAAAGAAAGGAAAGAAGAAGGGAAGAGGGAAGAGTGGTCCATTGGGGTATCCTGCAACAGGTGAAATCCGGGCACGTTTTCCGCATTTTTGGCCCTGTCCTGTTAATACAAAAAAGAAAGTCCTAGGCGGTGAGGAGATGGGTTTCCTTCTGGTAGAGACAGGTGTATCAGGAAGCATCACAACCGGATGAAAAGAGCCACCACCACCTTCCAAACTGGTCTCCTCCCCCTGGGGGCTCTTTGCCCACGGTGAGCGGCTCAGTGGCCACAGCTCTCTGTCCTTGATGGTCACAGCTGTAATAACTGAACAAGCTTTAACTGTGATTATTCATCCCCTCTCAGGAACTTTGGGACTGGTGCCTCCGGCAGACCACCAGCAGGCCAGAAGGGGGAGCAGGGGTGGGGAGGCACCTGTGAGGGCAGGTCCCAGGCAGACCAGCTGGAGAATGTGACTCCAGCCTTCGCAGGTTTGTTATTTTGAGCTAAGTTGGGCTTTATGCGGAACTCGGAAGGAATGTCCCTTTGAGAGTAGTCCATTAGGCCTTATCAGGCATTCATAACCATTCTCCCAGAGACCGTTGAGACAGAGGGCAGCTACATGGATGGGGTTGTGGGACAGACAGGGGTGCCAGCTGCCGGAGAAGCAGAGCCCCCGGGTCTCCTGGCCTTCCTCAGATGGTTACAGGCCCTGCCAACCTCCCTCCTCAGGAATCTAGGACCTTCGAGCTGGCCCTGGCCTGCTGGCCTGCCCTCCTCACGAGAAACCCAGGGAGACCTGTTACCCACAGGAGTGGGTGTGCATCCTGTCAGACTTCTTTCCATTCCCTCTACAGCTCTGCCTTCTGAGGTTTCACACACCGTCACCTGAGAAACTAGTTGTGTGTTACCTTTCCCAGGCATTAAAAATAAAAACATCTTTTCTGAAGCATTAAAAATCATTATAAATTTTATTATATAATAATACATATGTATAACCATATTACTAAATGTAATATTGTATATAATTTATACATACATTATAAATATTATGTAGTTATAATTAAATTCCAGAAATTTTCAACATTTAAAAAAGAGAGGATATCATGAACTCCCAATCCTCATGGCCTAGTTTCAACAATAATCAAAATTTTGCCGATCTGGTTTCATCCATCCCTCACACTTGTTTACTCAGCATTTTTAGAATAAACACTACAGGACGTACGGCTTCACCCACAAACACTTGAGTATGCGTCCCTCACAGGTAAGCATATTTTAAAAGACATAGCCATAATGCCGTTATTAACAAAGATAACAAATGATCTGGTAGCATTTTCCATTCTGGACTCGGCTGATTGTTTGCTCTAGGTGTTGGTAGCTAGTCCCTTTATAGCCAGATTGTTCTGCAAACTGCTAAGAAAGATTTAGAGCGATGGGATGGCTAATGGAAATAAAATGCCAGCCACCTACATAATTTCATATGTTCTAGCCACATTAAAAAAGTTTAAAAAAAGCAGGCGAAGGGGATTAAGAGTACACTGGCCTGGATGAGCACTGAGTAATAGATGAGAGTGTTGAATCACCATCTGTAACACCTGAAACTAATATAACACTGTATGTTAACTACATTGGAATAAAAAAAAAGTTAAAAGGAATAGGCGAAACTGTTTTTAATAATTTAATTTAATGTGGAATAGCCAAAATATCATTTCAAAAGGTGATTGATATAAAAAATTATGAGATATTTTCTATTCATTTTTATATGGCATTTTAAAAATTGGATGTGGGTTGGGCACTCAAAGCCCATCTCAATCAGAATAGCTACAATTCGAGTGTTCCAGGGCCACATGTGGCCGCCATATTGGATAGGGCAGATGGAGACACTTGTTTAGATTCAGTTTTAGATATTTTATGGAGAAGAATACTCTGTAGGTGCTTTGTAGTTGTAAATTTCCTGTTTTGAAATGCCCAGATAGTTTAGCATGCCCTGATGGTCAATTCTAAATCCATGATATCACCAGGGGTTACAAAAGTCATGATTTTCTAATTCCATTATTCCTTCTGCATTCACTGGGAAGGAGTCTCACATAAAGATGAACTCTACCTTATCAGCTCTTTGGCTTCTCTGAAATGTAGTTCACACAGGCAATGTGGATTGCATGTTTATTCTTCTTTTTACCACTTTTCAGAGAAATGAATTGGTACCCAAACTACCTTGAATGGAGACCAGGAAGGATTCTCTTTTTATCATTATGAATTCCTAGTCTTCTGTATTTTTACCTTTCAATATATTGCAGTCATTATTCTTTTTGATACTAAAAATGTCCCACCTTCAGCTGGTAGGACACTCTAGCGGGCTCCTGGGCACTTTTTGCCTGTGCTTTCTGGCACAATCCCATAGGATCATCTTGAATATTTCTACCTTCATCAGTAATTAGCTATTTCTCTAAGAAGCCTTGGTGCCTCTCAGTGTTCCAGGCATCTTTAAAGTATTCCCCTTGGGATGATAACATAACCTAGAAGACTTGAATAAAACTAAGAATCGGAAGCACTGAGATAAGAAACAGGACAAAGGGCTTCTTCTTTTCAGAAGAAGAAGAGTAGGATGCGAGGAGAAAGGGAGGTTTCAGAGGTTCTTGCAAACCTCTACCTCCCTGCTCATCCCTTTCTCTGAATTTCTACTCTCCATACCCTCTTCTCTAAGGAACTAGAACTTTTTAAAAAATATTTTGTTTATTTCTTTATCAGAACATGCAGGGGGAGTGGCAGAGGCAGAGGGAGAACCAGACTCCCCGATGAGCAAGGAGCCGGATGTGGGACTTGATGCCAGGACCCTGGGATCATGACCTGAGCCAAAGGCAGACACTTCACCAGCTGAGCCACCCAGGCGTCCCAGGACCAGAAGTTCCTATTGCTATTTGGTGCAGGTGAAAGCTCAGTCAACTCAGAACCCAGGGACCCCACCTGACCTCCCTTTGCAAAGGGCCCAGAGCCTTTGTCCAAAGTTGCCTCACTTCCCACCCAGCCCTTCCTGAGCCAACTCCCTGATGTCTCCCGGAGAACACAGTCGGCATCATCCCAATGACATCAGGGAAACTCCTATTTCCAGCAGTTTCTCCTTCAGCTGCAAAAATGTGCAGCGGTAGACAGGGTGTGGGCTTTTGATGTCTCTGCAGGAAGCAGAGTTGTTTTCTCAGCACCGGGTCTGAGAGCATCTTCTGTGAGATCTGTAGTTGCTCAGCTGCTCTGGGGCCCTCCCACCCTCTCACCCTGTCCACCACCACACCCGATGGGCCAGGGAGGGCAGACCCCACACCATGTGCTGGGTGTAAGGGAGGACAGAGGACCAGCAGAGCCACTGAGCGGTGAAAGGCAACGGAGGCTGGTGAGGGGGATGCCTTATACTTCTTATGGTTTTCCTGAGTGTTCTTTGTTTCTCCCACCACTTGCTCAAAAAGACAATAAACACCACCACACTTAAAAGTACATCAGGGCCGCCTGGGTGGCTCAGTGGGTTAAGCCTCTGCCTTCGGCTCAGGTCATGATCTCAGGGTCCTGGGATCGAGCCCCACATTGGGCTCTCTGCTCAGTAGGGAGCCTGCTTCCGCCTCTCTCTCTGCCTACTTCTAATTTCTCTCTGTCAATTAAATAAAATCTTAAAAAAAAAAAAAAAGTACATCAGCTCAGGGCACCTGGGTGGCTCAGTGGGTTAAAGCCTCTGCCTTCGGCTCAGGTCATGATCTCAGGGTCCTGGGATCGAGCCCCGCATCGGGCTCTCTGCTCAGTGGGGAGCCTGCTTCCCTCTCTCTCTGCCTCCCTCTCTGCCTACTTGTGATCTCTCTCTCTCTCTGTCAAATAAATAAATAAAATCTTTAAAAAAAAAAAAAAGAAGGTACGTCAGCTTAAGAGAGCCCCTCAGTGCCTGTCACAATCTACCAGGGTGTTCGTGCATCTGGAACAGCCATTCCATATCGTTTCCATAGTTTACTGCCACTACCAGATAAAAATGGTTTGGGGGTTTTTTTTGTTTGTTTGTTTGGATTTTTTTTTTAAAGATTTTATTTATTTATTTGACAGAGAGAGGGATCACAAGTAGGCAGAGAGGCAGAGAGAGAGAGGAGGAATAAGGCTCCCTGCTGAGCAGAGAGCCCGATGCGGGACTCGATCCCAGGACCCTGAGATCATGACCCGAGCTGAAGGCAGCGGAGCGGCTCAACCCACTGAGCCACCCAGGCGCCCTGGATTTTCTTTTTTTTAAGATTTATTTATTTATTTGAGAGAGAGAATGCTTGCTCAGTGGGAAGGAGCAGAGGGAGAGGGAGAGAGAGAATCTCAAGGAGGTTGCATGCCCAGTGGGAGCCGAGACGGGGCTCCATCTCTCCATCTCACAACTCTGAGATCATGACCTGAGCAGAAATCAAGAGTAGGATGCTTCACGGACTGAGCCAGCCAGGTGCCCCAGACAGAAATATTTTTATTCCAAATCCTAATCTTAACCCCAGAAGACAAAGAAAGAAGTCCCCCGCTTAGTAACACTCAGACACCTGCCGATCATGGCACATAGCTCAGAGAATAGTCACATTGGTTGTGGGCCTACTGTGTGCCTGGGGTGCTTTCCCAGCTGTTGTTTGCTCCTTTCAACAGTCCTGTAAACAAGGATTGTTACCCCATTGAATAGCTGGAGAAGGTGAAAATCCCTAGAAGCTAAGTCCTTGGCCCAAGGCCACACAGTTGGCTAGGTTCAGTCTCCATGTCCCCATGATTCCCTTTCTTCCCCATCTGCTTCTCCCTTTCTGACTCTGCAGGCAGAGCTAGCGGAGCCTCTTGGTCAATGAAACCTCTTACTTGGAACGAGAAAACCTGTAATACATTTCCTGTTCCTTTGAGACATAGAAATTAGATCATTATCATGGCTACAACATTATTAAAACCACCATACCATGGCTTCTACTTTAGACCTAAAGAAACAGACACCAGCTCTGTGATACGGTTAATAGAAACATGGCAAAATAGAATGAGTCAGACCATGTCTCTCTTCTGCTCAAATGTCTTCTCATCTCAGGGTACACATCAGTGTCCTTGTAATGGCATTCAAGGTCCTACATTGTTTCCTCCTGGTTCTTCTCTGCCTGACTCTGCTCCTACCATGTCTGGAGGGCACTTTTCCCATTGAGGTCCCCATGAGGGTGGTCTTCTGGGATTGTGCAGGCACAAGATGCTGCAAAACACCCCCCCACCACCACCCTTGCTCAGTCCACTCCAGCCATGTCAGCCTCCTTGCTGTCCCCTGACACCCAGTCCCACGCCCATGCCTGGGCTCTTGAACTTGCTGTTCTAGGGGCTAGTGAAGGGTGGAGACAAGATTCAAACCCAGGCATGGGGTCTGGGGCTCATGCCCTTCACTGTGATACCATACTGCCTTTCCCATTCAAAAGTTTTCACATTGGACTTCATCTTTCCCCTTTTCAGGGATGGATGCCTAATCATAGCAAAGAATATCCCTTCATTTTATAACCCCTAAATCATTTGTGGGTTTTCACATTCAATGCCATGGACAATGGGAAGAACTCCTCCTGCTGCTTCTCCAGTAATCAAGGGAAGGTCTCAAATGCAGGAAGCCTCCAAGCATTTCCTAAGGATTGCAGGGTTGTATTCCATTCTCTTATCTTAAGCCTTAGGAAGCTTGACCCTGCCATTACTTGAAACCTCTTTCAAAGGCTATGGATTCTTCATCCAGTCTTGGGAAGGTCCTGGAGGGATGAGAAGGGGGGGTACATGGTGGGGGCTATGCAGCAGTTGGTTCAGCGGCTATGCAGCGGTTGGTTCAGATGGGTACTCGGGTACACTTGGGTGACTGCCACATTTAGACTTGCATTGAGGATCAACCTGGTCCACTGGGTATAGATACCTTCCCTCAACCAGGCATTTGAGTTTCTTGTCTCACTTAACCTTTGCTTCGCCTTACGAAGTGCCTCTTAACATGTCCCCTTTACAAATGAGGAATCTTACCAATGTTCTAAGATTTGTACCTGGGCCTGATTCCAAAACTCATGAACTTTTCAACCAGCTGCCCTACCTTTTTCATCTGTAGGTAATCTTGGGGTGCCTGGGTGGCTCAGTGGGTTAAAGCCTCTGCCTTCGGCTCAGGTCACGATCCCAGCATCCTGGGATCGAGCCCCACATCGGGCTCTCTGCTCAGCAGGGAGTCTGCTTCCTCCTCTCTCTCTCTGCCTGCCTCTCTGCCTACTCTCTCTCTGTCAAATAAGTAAAATCTTAAAAAAAAAAAAAAAAGAGTAGGTAATCTCTCCATCCTTCCCAACTCCCAATTTCTGGATCTATGGCACATTAAGTGTGCAAAAATACAAAGGCAGATAGTCATGCTTCATGTCTGAACAGTATCCTGTTAGCCTTAGAAGACACCCCAACAGGAGCTAGAATCTGGGATCCAATCATGTCCAATGTTTATTTTTTTATTTTATTTTTTTAAAGATTTCTTTTATTCATTTTACAGAGATCACAAGTAGGCAGAGAGAGGTGGGGAAGCAGGCTCCCCACCAAGCAGAGAGCCTGATGCAGGGCTCGACCCAGGCACTCCAAGTCCAATGTTTATTATAATGTGCTACTATTTCAGACTCCAGAACATTATAGGTGATATTCAATATTTTTTAAATTTTAATATGCTTTAGGAAAAAAGTACAACCAGCACACCAAGCCTATTATTTAAACTATTAATTAGGATGAAGCTATGTTTTAGAAAGTCATCACAAATAGTAAGGAACTAATGGCACTGGTTCCCAGAGGTGGCCAAAGTCAAAACCACAGATGACAAATATGACAAACTTATATACTCCGATGTGTAATGATCACAGTTCTGTCCTCGTCATATCCCAGCCAGGACACTGACATTTTAGTGAGTTGAGTTAATGGTTGTAAAACAGTACCGAATTCCCCTGCCAGAATGATCTCTTGCTGGCTTTTATCACTACCTAAAAAAGGGACGAAGGTTTCCTTTACTCTCACACATTAAAAATAAAGTGAAAACATAAAATAAAGAACGTTTTCTCCACTTCATGTGACATTTCATAGGCGATTTACTGAAAAACCACCTTTAGTGCTAGGAGAGTTTATGGGAAACCATAACCCACCCCAAGAATAAACAGTAAATGGAATGATAATTTTCTAGGAAGCGCTGTCTCTGTCTGCGGGAGCAGCAGCAATGAGCTGAGAGAGGTTTTTGGCAGCCCCGCAGGGCCCCGGAGAATCAGGAGTGGTGATTAAGAAAGCATGCATGAGTTTATCTCCGTGGGAGTGGGGTAGTGCCTCCTCTGAAGCATGAGCGTGTCCGTCTTATCTGGGGATTTCCTTTGGCATTACAGAAAATGATGCCGAGTGCCTCCATTCCCCGGAATAAGAGGGGAGAGGCCAGCCGGGGCGGCGACTCCATGGGGTCGGGATTCTCACGCTTGGCCGCTCTTACTGACCTGGGCTCTGAAGCCCTGGTGGAACCCTTCATCCTCTGCCTGGCTCGCTTTGCAGGGCAGCCTGAAACTGGAGGTGGAAGGCTGAGACCCCAGCCCAGGAGAAATGCACCCCTGCTTTGCACCTTCGTAAGTAAAAGCCATGGTCAAAGCACAGGGGTAGGTGGAATGTCTTTTAACAACGAGGCTGCTCTGGTGTGGAGATGTTTGTTGTAGCGTTGGCAACAGCAAAAGGTTGGAGACAACTGCATTGTTCATGAGTGGGAGACGGGCTTAGTGTATTGTGGTATGTCTGGTATGCCCTATGATAACATACAATGAAACTCTTTTCAAAAGATGATGGCAGATCTATGTGAATGGACAGAGAAAGATGCCCGATTGTGTAAATGGAGAAGATAAACCACAGAACTATACGTAGAGCATGATCCGATTTTCACATATTATATATAACTCTGTATGTCAACGTGTAGAGAAAGGTCTGGGAGAAAATCTGCCTGCTGGAGAGGGTGGGGCAGGGCTGTTTGATGAACTTGGGGTTGGGGGGTGAGAGATGTTTTGAGTGGTGCTGTCCCTCCTTTCAGGATCTAGCCAAGATTTGACCTAATAAGACAGTATTGGCAGATAGTTAATTCCAGGGACTGGGTTTGCCTAAGACAGCCCAGTGGATAGGCTGTGGAGATAAGATTTGAACCCAGCTCCTCTACCCCCCAAGCTGGTTATTTCCAGGACCCTCTCAAGGAAACCTGAAGTTTGGGTCCTTTGCCAGGACTGACAGGAATCAGTCCTTAGATACTGCCAGTGGGGCTCTCCCATTGACTATGGAGATGGTCAGACCCACTGTGTGTGGGGAATCAGCCAGCCTGGAGCAAAACTGAAGAGGGCTAGGCCAATGCCACCCCTCCTTTCCTCACACGGGGAGGGACTGCTTCCTCTTCTTTCTTCCACAGTATTCGACATCCCCCGTCCTGCTCATGAATTCCCTGGGGTCCACCTCTCTTCCCTGGGCATTTCCCTAAACTTAAGGGCTTCCCCTCCCTTTATTTGTTAGTCTTATTAAGTCATTCCTCAAAACCTTGCTCTCTGGGAGAGAAGCAGTAAACAAATTCCAGGCATCTCTGCCAGGCAACACATTTGCATGTTAACTGGTATTTTCTGGGAAAAACTCCTTACCCGGAACAAATCCGTCCATTCTTTCCACATGCCGTTTGTGAGCACCTACTCCAGGCCAGGTGCTGGGAACCGTAGTGAGGTCTGCCTGGTGGAGGAAGCCCTGCAGGGTCAGGGTCTAGCAGAGGCAGGGCTGGTAGGGGGATTTCAGACAAGCGAGCAGCGGTGCCCAAGATGCTTTGGAAAAATGAGCTTTGTGAATCAACAGTCAAAGCAGGCCAAGGAAGCACTGTTCCAGTGTCCATAGGACAGTGTGTTCCTAGTAACAGCCAATTTAGGGAGAAAAAAAAATTAGGTTCAAATCTCACTCCACCACCTACTCACTGGGTAACTTTAGGCAAATCTAGTCCATTGAACCTGCAATTTCCTCATGAGTAAAATAGGGATTAAAAACAGTGCATAGGACCTAGCCCCTGGGATTCTAGTCATACTAAGCAAGATGTATTGTAATTTGCTCCCCGTATCACAGTGTCCCAGATGAATGTTGTTAAGATGTCTCCTAGCTCTTCCAGGAAGGGTAGTGTGGCTTGTGGCTACTGCCCTCCCTCCTCCTAGGACCTGTGACCCGGGAGGCTGACATAGTTGTCAGGTGACAACCCCCAGTGGCAGATATTCAGACTCTGAGGCCAGGCATCCCGGTCCAACTGTGTGACCTCGGGCAGCTGACGTCACTTCTGAGGGCCCCAGTTTTCTCATTTTAAAATGCAGACAATAATAGAACTCACTCTATGGGCTTGTTGAGAGGATTGAATTCATGTAAAAGCTACACAGATGGTAAGCTCCTTGACATCCTTCTTGGTGATGATGATTTTTTGGATTTGACACAAAAAGAAAAGCAACAAAAGCAAAAGCAAACAAGTGGGACTATATCAAACCAAAAAGCTTCTGCAGGGCGAAGGAGACACTCTGCTAAATGGAAACGCAACCTCCTGAATCAGAGAAAATACTTGAAAATCAACTATCTGATAAGGGGTTAAGACCCGAAATATATGAAAATCTCATACAACTCAATAGTAAATAAATAAATAACCTGATTAAAATGCAGAGGATCTGAAAAGTCCTTTTTCCAAAGAAAATAAAGAGATGGGCCAATAAGCCCATGGAAAGGTGTTCACCATCCCTTATCATCAGGAAGTGCAAATCGAAACCACAATGAGCTATCACCCCACACCTGCTAGAATGGCTATTAACAAAAAGATAAGAAATTAGAAGCATTGGTGAGGATGTGGAGAAAAGGAAACTCTCTTTCACTGTTGGTGGGAATGCAAACTGGTGCAGCCCATGTGGAAAACAGCATAGACGTTCCTGTTCTATTTCTGGGTATTTATCTAAAGGAAATAAAAACACTAACTCGAAAAGATATCTGTACCCCCATGTTCACTGCAGCATTATTAATAATAGCCAAGACATGGAAATAACCTAAGTGTCCAGTGATGGATGGATAAAGAAAATGTTATAGATACATGTGTGTGTGTATGTGATTGTGGTTGTGTGTGCGTGTGTATATATATGTATATATGTAACACATATATAGTGGACGATATTTATATAGCGGATGATATATTATACATGTTTAAAGGAATATTATTGAACCATAAAAAGAAGGAAATCTTATCATGTCTGGCAACATGGATGGACCTTGAGGACATTACGGTAAGTGAATTAAGTCAGAAAGAGGAAGACAAACACCATATGATTTCACCAACCTGTGGAATCTCAGAGCAAACAAACTAAACTAAACTAAACTCCAAGCTACGGAGAAAGATTGGCGGTTGCCAATCTCTGGGAGGTGGAGGGCGGGCAAAATAGGTGAAGGTGGTCAAAAGGGACAAGCTTCTACTTAGAAACCAAATAAATCCTGGGGATAGAATACACAGCATGGCAACTATAGTTAATAATACCATACTGTATATTTGAAAGTTGCTAAGAGAGTACATCTTAAATGTTTTCATCATAAAAAAGGTGCCTGGGGTGGCTCAGTCAGTTAAGCCTCCGACTCTTGGTTTCTTCTGGTCATGATCTCAGGGTCTTGGGATGGAGTCCCACGTCGGATTCCCTGCTGAGCGGGAGTCTGCTTTCCCTCTTTCTCTCCCTCTGCCTGCTCGTTCTCTCTCTCTCTCTCAAATATATAAATTCATTTTTAAAAGGTTTTCATCATAAGAAAGACGATTTTTGTAGCTATGTGTGTTGGTGGATGCTGACTGGTTTACTGGAGTGATCATTTGACAATATATACACATATTGAATCATTATGTTGTACATCTGAAACTAATATAATGTTACATAGCAATTGTACCTCAATTATTAAAAAAAAAATCTATGTAAAATCCAGTGAACCATGCCTGATTTGGGTTGATCCAGTATGAGCTATACTTCAGGGACCCCTGAAGAAGGGTCACGCACTCAGTGATGAATAATGCTGTTAGGGCTGTGTGCTCATCACCCTGGTTGTTCGAGAATTTTGCTTCATTTCCTAGCAGAAGCGAGCCATGTACAAGCAATGCATGACTGATAGTCTCTAGCATACTGACTCTCTGACTATCGCGTTAGTCACAGATAAAAATGTGTCAAACCCCAAGATGTGAGGCTTTACCCTTTTTTTCTGCAAAAATGAATAAGGTCTAAATTACCAAATGAATAGTAGGCTATTAAAAAGAGCAAAGCAAGGGATTTTTACAACTCGTTCTGAGGATAAATAAAAACCAATGGAAGACAACTATTACAAAGGAGTTAAATTTAGACCTAAATGTGAGATCTGAAACCATAAAAATCCTAGAAGAGAGCACAGGCAGTAACGAATTCGACATCGGCCATAGCAACATTTTTCTAGATGCGTCTAGGCAAGAGAAACAGAAGCAGAAATAAACGATTGGGACTCCATCAAAATAAAAAACTTCTTCACAGCAGAAGAAATAATCAACAAAACAAAAAGACGACCTACTGGATGGGTGAAGATATTTACAAATGATATGTCTGATAAGGCCTTAGTTTCCAAAATATACAAAGAACTTATACAACTCAACACCCCCAAAACAAATAATCCAATTAAAATTGGGCAGGAAACATGAACAGATATTTCTCCAAAGGAAACATCCAGATGGCCAACAGACACATGAAAAGGTACTCAGCCTCACTCATCATCAGGGAAATGCAAATCAAAACCACAATGAGATATCACCTCACACCTGTCAGAATGGCTAAAATCAAAAACGACAAGTGTTGGTGAGGATGTGGAGGAAAAGGAACCCCTTGTGCACTACTGGTGGGAATGCAAACTGGTGCAGCCACTGTGGAAAACATTAGAGAGTCTTCAAAAATTTAAAAATGGTATTATCACATGATCCAGTAATTATACTACTGGGTATTTACCAAAGAATACGGAAGCACTAATACTAAAAGGTCCATGCACCCTATGTGTATGGCAGCATTATTTAGGAGGAACCCAAGTGTCCGTTAGTAGATGGATGGATAAATAAGATGTCACACACACACACACACACACAGACACACACACACACACACACACACACACACACACACTGGAATACAGCTCAGTCATAAAGAAGAATGAAATCTTGGATAGATCTAGAGGGCATAATGCTAAGTGAAATAAGTTAGAGAAAGAAAAATATATCACTTCCCTCATAAGCTGATTTAAGAAACTAAACAAACGAACACAGAAAAAAAAAGAGATGGCGAACCAGACTCTTAAACAAAGAAAACCAATTGGTGATTGCCAGAAGGAAGTGGGTGTGGGGATGGGTGAAACAGGTGAAGGGGATTAGGAGTACATTTACTGTGATGAGCCCTGAGTAATGCTAAATTGTTATATTGTATACCTGAAACTCACATGATACTATATGCTCATGAGACTGAAATTTTTAAAATAATTAAAACAATAAATGAAAATAAAGCAAAAATGAATTAAATTTATGCAGCTGTTGAATTCTAAGAAACTGAGTATCTTCCTGTTGACTTGGGGGATTCCAGGCATGCCAGTGCCTTCCGGCGTCATTGAAGCAGCACTGACTTGATATTCGGTCACGCCGGTCCTGGACACAGATGAGAGACACGGGAAGGCGAGACATTGCACCGTCTGTCTTCTTCCAGCTTCAACAATGAGGTGTGTGCGAGTGCTGGTAAGGAGTACAGGAATAAAGCCCTTGGGATTTCAGAAGAAGGCTTGAATTTCAAGATTCAGGATGAGTAGACGAAGATTCAAGGAGGGAATGAGGTCTGGGTCAGGTAGGACGATGGAGAAGCAGGATTCCTTCCAGGGAAGATCTTTGGTATCAAAAAGGAATCCATTTTAAGTCTCTTTAAATTTGGTATCAGAAGGACTAGAGAGAACAGAAAAGGAGGGATTATGTAGGGATTAGTATGCCAGAGCAGGGGTCCCTTAGGCAGAGTAAAGCCAGAATCTATCCAATGGTACCAGCTTCCAGGCAAGTGGAGCCCTCAAGCCTTAGACAGCCCCGTCCTTTGTGAGCTCAGACCAAGGAATAAAGGTTTAAATGGACCCTCTGGACCAGACCTCAGTTAATTTTCCAAAAACAATTTATCAGATGTTCCAACCTCACAATATGTCCCACAAACTTGGGGACAGTTTAAAATATGGAATTAAACTCCTTTGTGGGTGTTTCTGTGATCAACAGGAGAGGACTATGTATATAGACTTGTGACACAGCCTCATGGGGTTTGAGCTTTGCTGCTTTTTTTTTCCCTAATCAGAAACTAAGTGAGGCTGTGCCTTTCTAGGCCCCCAAAGAGACATTTTTATCTAACAGTGAAATGTGGAAACATTTACCGGTGTGGGTGCGGCTATAGTCCGGCCAGCTCCCACCCATGGAATTCCCAGGAGCTCCCGATCCAGGTCTGGCCTGAAGTTTAACCAACAGGTGACTATTCTGTCCGCTGTCACTGATGGGCTCAAAGGCACCAGATGGGGGAGTACTGCTTCCGGAATCCATCATTCACCACGAAGCCTGTGGGTCAAATACCAATGCCCAAAGATACAGCTGCCTATAACGGGTGAATGTCAGCTTATTTGGAAAAAGTCTCTGCAGATGTAATTAAATTAAGGATCTTGAAATGAGCTCATCCTGGATGAGGATGTGTCCTAAATCAGGGACACCTGGGTGGCTCAGTAAGTTAAGTGGCTGCCTTCAGCTTAGGTAGTGATCCCGGAGTCCTGGGATCGAGTCCTGCATCGGGCTCTCTGCTCAGCCAGGAGTCTGCTTCTCCCTCTGCCTGCCTCTCCCTCTGCTTGTGCTCTCTGTCTATCTTTCTCTGACAAGTAAATAAATAAAATCTTTAAAAAAATTGGAAAATATTAAAAAGAAAAAAAAGGGTGGGCCCTAAATCCAATGACAAGTGCCTCTATGAGACAGGAGAGGGCCACGTGAAGACGGAGGTGGAAGCTGCAGTGACATCCATGTGCTTGGAAGCAAGGATGATGAGGGGCCAGTGGAAGGCTGCAGGCTCTAAAGGAGTGTGCTTTCCTCTAGCCTTCATGGAGTGCAGCAGGCCCGTGCCTTGATTTGGGAATTCTGGCCTCCAGAGCTGACACAGGATCCATTTCTGTTGTTTTCAACCACCCAGTTCATGGGAAATTTGTTACCAGCAGCTTCGGGAAACTGATACAAATCCCTTGAGTTGTCTTCCTAAGGCATCTAAAGGAAGATGTTGGGGCGCCTGGGTGGCTCAGTGGGTTAAGCCGCTGCCTTCGGCTCAGGTCATGATCTCAGGGTCCTGGGATCGAGTCCCACATCGGGCTCTCTGCTCAGCAGGGAGCCTGCTTCCCTCTCTCTCTCTCTGCCTGCCTCTCCATCTACTTGTGATTTCTCTCTGTCAAATAAATAAATAAAATCTTAAAAAAAAAAATAAAGGAAGATGTTAATTCAAAAGTTCTTTTGTTTTGAAGAAACCGCCCCCTCCATTAAAATTGGCCTGTAACTATCATTCAGATGAGCAATCACTGGGTGAAGAGGAGGGCAAAACAGAGAACGACTGGCACTGGAGTGTAAGCCCCAGAATGGACTCCCGGGCTGTGCCCCTGGGGTAGTCAAGTCGCTTCGCAGCCTCATCTCTCAACTGGGAACATCACAGAGAGCAAACAAGATCGGTCATGAGAATGCACCATGTTGGCATGAAGGGTCAACGGGTCCCTCTACCAGTTGTCTTACCCTCGAGGGGCCCCCTTGCTGCAGCTGTAGATCCAATGTGGAGAGAACACAGGGCATGAGCTCTGCAGTCACACTGCCCGGGCTCCATGGTGTACAGTCTTGTGACCTTGGGCGAGTTCTTTCCGTGAACCTCAGCTCCTCATCCATAAGTAAAAATAATAATAAAAATACCAAGCCGCTAGCATTGATCACAGGTTGCATGTTAGGACTGAGGAACTTAATACATGGGAAGTATTGATGGGCAGAATGCTTGGCCCATAGTAAGATCTCAGAAAAGGTCACCTGTCCTCATCAGTACCATTATTCAGCTCTGATAAAGAGGGCTCTGAGCATGCCATGCGGTCCCAGGGCTAGGACACCACTCCTGTCACGCCCCCAGGCCTCCTGGGTCCCCTTGCTTTCCTTTAACCTCACCCACCACACCTTGCCTGTTCTGAATGCAAATATCACCCCCCTAAGGAGGTAAGAGTAATAATCCACCAACAACAACTGGGATTTTGAGCTGGGGAGGAGGGAAGCAGGAGGCAGAGGAACCACACACTTCAGTCCTGCTGATCTTCTGCTCAGTTCAAGAAAAACGGAGTTTTTAACTTAAAACGCCCATGCATTGAATAATTTCATTTTTATAAAGCTTACGTGACTGTGCATTTTTCTTCCTATGGTTCTCTAAGTCTATCTGCATACAGAGGTGTCTGGGATGACACTGAGCGAATGTTGACAATGGTAAGTTACGATGTAATATTCCTTTGCTTTTCCCCCTTTGTACTTTTTTGTATTCCTTGAGCATGTATTAGAAAATGTATTATTTTCACAAAAACAACAATGGTTTTTGTTATTTACATTAAGCACGCTCCTTGGCCAAACATGGGGCTCAAACTCATAGCCCTGAGATCAAGAGTTGCATGCTGTACTCACTGAGCCAGCCAGGCGCCCTGATGACGTGATTTTTTTTTTTTTTTTAAGATTTTATTTATTTGACAGAGAGAGATCACAAGTAGGCAGAAGGCAGGCAGAGAGAGAGAGAGAGAAGGATGCGGGGCTCGATCCCAGGACCCTGGGATCATGACCTGAGCCGAAGGCAGAGGCTTTAACCCACTGAGCCACCCAGGTGCCCCCTGATGACGTGATTTTTAAAAACTCATCTGTTGATACCTAGAGTAGGCAAATTCACAGAGTCATCAAGTAGATTATGGTTTACCAGGGTTGGGAGTGGGGGTGGGGAGTGAAGAAGTATATTTAATGGGTGCAGAGTTTCTGTTTGGGGTGATGAAAAGCTCTGGAAATGGGTAGTGGTGATGGTGCATAACACTGTGAGTGTACTTAACACCACTGGAATGTATGCTTGCAAATGGTTAAATTGGTAAATTGTGGTATATCTCGATTTTACCACAATCATAAAACAAAACAAAACAAAATGAAAAAATCCCTTATCTCCAGTGTTTGCCACGCCTTGGACACTATAATGGTAAACGCCTACATAGCCACGATGGTCAAGGAGCGTGGCTAATGGGCTCACTTTTCCAGCTCTGTATTTGCATATATGACGCCTTAATGATTTAACCCCAGGAAGAGACTGACGTGGGGATATCAGGATCTTAGGCAGGGCCCAAGGAAAAAAAATTGCTAACTAATTTGAGTGGAAGAATGGGCTGGGGTTGAACAGAATCTTTCCTGTTGCCCTTGAAAGCCCAGCAGTAGGTTCGGGCTTTCTTTTCCTTTGCAAAACTGGACAAGAAGTTCTGAGCCTTGGAGCTGGCCTTGGATCCCTTTGCTCTGTATCTTCCCCTTCAGCTATGTTTCCCATGTTTGGCCCAGTAATCCAATAACCAATTCCAAATTTATGTCTGTGAGCCTGGCCTGGTGCCTGTCATCTTCCAAGGAAGCACGGTCCTGTACTATGTGCTCTCTCTCTGAGGAAGACGGATCAGCAAATCATGGACTGCAGACAGGAACTCAGGCCCCACCTCTGGCTTGTCAATTCCAAGCCCCTCGGAACCTCTGTTGAACACTGCTGCCATGGCAACCATGGGGGAAAACACCTGGCCGGGAGGGAGCCTGCCAAAGCCCACTGTAGCAACAGGGACGAAGAGGGTATTTCCGGGAGAGTCAGTGAGCAATTAGAGACGAAGGGGCCAGATCTGAGCCAGCCAGCTTGAACAGTCTGGAAGTATTTGACCCAGAGTTTAAACCAGAGAGACTGAAAATATAATAATAAAAAAAAAATCATTATAATTGCTTTGTAAGTGCTAAAGCGAAGGACCCTTTTTGAAAGTTCTTTTCTCATTCTTTATTCTGGGGCATGATGACCAATAAGAACGTTGGCCTCCATTCCTGGCCCTTCATGGGGTGTATAATTACAGCAGATCCGCAGAGAGCCCCCAAACACCCTGGCCCAGCCAGGCGGAGACCAGCTGTTTGCACACAGACCTCGAAGGGAGTGATGCCTGCAGACAGTAAAGCATGTTCTCATATTAGCGTCCCGCTCGTAAGCAGGGCTGCACCAAACTGTTAACATAAGTCACAGGAGGCAAAGTGGCTTCCCTGCGTGTGTTTCTCCTCTCTGCTCTCCCCCCACGTCTTTTTTCTTTTTCTTTTTCTTTTTTTTAGCATGGAGTTTTAAATTTCACGTTCTGTGATCTAACTTCCCATTTCCCACTCACAAACAAATGACATCTGGCCACTCTCAACAATAAACTTGGAAAGATGAGACATTTCCTGTTAGTTCTCTATGTAACCCCTGCTTAAACTTTCAAATTCCTGAAAGAATTGCCTGAAAAATAAATGGATCATTAAAAAAATGGGGTGGGGGGGCGGGGAGGGGAGGGACCTGCCACAGGCTCCTTTGACAGTTTTTACCAGCATTTTGGCGTTTTTTTTTCTTAAACCATGTTTTAGCGCTGAAAGATTAAAATAGATTTGTTATTCTGCACAACCACCTAATGGAAATAGCAACCGAGAAAGCCTTCCACCGGGCTGTTGGCTCCAACATCGCGGCTGATCACCTAATTCCTTTAAGTGGAGGTAGAAAATATGACTTTAAGGTACTCGGCTGGTTTTCAGCACCCCGCTTAGCCAGCCACGTGATTCCGAAGAAATTGCCTATGTGCAGCTACCCAGCACTTGTCACTCCCTTCAGATCTACGTTGCCAAACCGGAACTTCCTTCCTCATCTTCAATGGCCAGCGGGGCACGTCTTCTTGAAGGCCCTGCCCTTACATCCTGTTCGGCATGAGGGAGTCCGCTTACCCCTCGCCAATCTCCCCAAACCAGCTCCTTTCCCACACTTCCTCTTTCTCTCCGCGGTTCCAGCTCTCTGCAGGACCCAGGGGAGCAGTGACATCAGGGTGGTGTAAGCCACTCCACCCCTAGAGACAGTGACCCCTGCTAACACACATGTGCCCCTTTGTCCCATTCCTCCAACCACTGACCTCTCTGTGCTCTAACCACAACCCGGGCGAGTCCAGTGATTTCCTACTAGGTATCCCTCCACCACGTCCTGCCCTCACCCATCTAGAAGGTAACCAGCTCCTCTTTCTAAGGCACCATCGAAATCCCGCATGTTGGTCTCAAAGCCCTGCGATGCATTCTTAATGCTCACACAGGGCAGCGTGGGCGTCATGGGGATACCAGTGGGCCGTCGCTCTGGGTCCTGCGCCCCAGGGCCCTGCGTGGGGTTGAATGCTCTGCGGTCCTGTGTTGAGACTCTCTGAATGTTGGAGCAAGGAACCCCAATTTCCATTTTGCCTTGAGCCCTGCAAAATAGGTCATGGGTCCTGCTTCCATTGCTTCCATTGCCAAGTCCAGACTCTTCAGCTTGGCATTGAGAACTGTCGCAGTTGGCTGGCCTCTCTCTCTAGTCACACAAGTAGGTCATCAACTCTCTGCTCCAGCCTTTCTGATTGCGGGTCTGTTGAGATGGAACACTCGGGGCTCATTCCCGCTTCACCTTCTTTGCTCATTGAGTTCCTGTCTCCAACCATACCTTCCCTACACCCCTGCCCCTCTCGTGTCAACCCTACTCGTACGTCAGTATCTTCCTCCTGCCTAATCGCTCCCTTCACTCCTTTTTCCTAGCAATGATGGTCGGCCTCATCTGACTCTTGGATACTTCTTCTTTGTACTTACTTTTCTCCTTTTACTCCCTGAGCCTTGTTTTCCCAATTGGTATGTATTTGGGTTCGGGGAGCATGTCTTATGTGTCAGGGCCCTCCTTACAATGTCTCGCAGGGTACACGGAGGCTATTTTTCCCTGTTTCTAGTGAGGTGTGAGAATGTCTCTGCTTTAGGGCGCCTGGGTGGCTCAGTCAGTTGAGTGTCTGCTCCAGCTGTGGTTCCAGGGCCCTGGAATCAAGCCACGCATCCACATCTGGCCTCCTGCTCAGCGGGGAATCTGCTTCTCCCTCTCTCTCGGCCCCTCCCCCCAACTCTTTCTCTCTCTCTCTCTCTCTCTCAAATAAATAAATAAAATTGGGGGGAAAAAAGATCGTCTCTGCTTTATAAATGAGTAACAGACACAAAATGGGTTACAGCTTAGCCAAGGGAAGAGTGGAAAACTAGACTATTCCCTGAGTACCTCCATCCATTAATACAATGGTTGTGGAGTTGAGTACCTCCATCCATTAATACAATGGTTGTGGAGTTGAGTACCTCCATCCATTAATACAATGGTTGTGGAGTGGAGTGCCTGCTTTGGGCCCCGCTGTGTTCTGCTCTGAGCAGTAGAGAGGCAGCTGGGGGAGTGGTTGCTAGCTCTCTGGGGGTCCACTACAGTTCTGCTGCTGCACCCACAGAGGCAGGCTCTCCCCCTTTCCATGCCACCCTTAGGCTCATGGGGAACATTCTTTAACTCCCAGGTGAGGCCATCCCAGCCATGTCCTTTGGGCTCTTGGTACCCACCTCCGGGTCTCATCAGATTCCTCAAACACTCTTGCGGGATGGGCTGCCAGCTCTCCGCCTGGGACACGGCTTCTAGGAACAATGGCAGAGTGCTTTCCCCACTCAGGCTCCACTAACTCAGGAAATCTAATTCATAAGGAATTTGCCCAAATCAGTGGTTTCTGCTCCGAGTTCCCTCAAAAGCCCTGTCTTTCCGATCATTCACTCCCTGGGGCAGTGAAGGCCTCCCAGTGGCCGCTTCCTTGGGGTGCAGCGAGGGTTAAGGGGTAGAAGAAATATTGGGAAGCACATTGGTTAGCACTGTAAATCATGTTAACACCTCACACTCCTCTGTTGAACAAATACTAACAACACTCCTTCCGCGGGACAAGCCGTGTGCAGGCCGCTGGACCGACCGCATTTGCTCCAGCCCGCACCGGCCCCCGCCGGCCCCCGCCCTGTGGGCTGCACAGCACATTCAGACCTTCAGTCTAGAGGCAGGGATTCGAAGTCTCCCCTGCTCTAAGGAAACGCCTCATCAGCGCATCTGAAAACTGCCGTCCCAAGGGAAATGACTTCTTACACACAGAGCAAGAGGAACTAATAGGCTTTTTCTTGCAAATACAGATAAAAAGGACAGCTCCTGGTGGGAACAAAAGCCCCAGGGACCACACACTTACAAACACGCACACAAATATGTGTGCTAGGATACTATAATTTCTTTGAGCTGTGGTATTCTTCCTCCTTAAAATCCCCACCTTTCGTTTGTCAGGCTTCAAGCTTTGGAAAACAACGTGGGCGCCTTTCTTTTCCTCATGCCCCTTTTTGAAAGTAAAGGGGGTGGGGAAGGGCAGTCCCTGGTGGCAGGTGTGTTTCGCCTCCCTAGGTTTCCAGTCCCAGGGGCAGGACTGGTTGTCCACTCTAGGGAAAGAAAGGGGAAGAAAATACTGGGCCAGAATGAAGAGCGGGAGCCACACGGCCCAGCCCCCGTGGTCCAGCCGTGGGGTCTCGGGCCGGGGGTCACTGGTGTGGTCAGTGCCAACTGCCTAACCCTTCCTTAGATGGTGCTGAGGAAGGCGCTGCCCAGAAAGATCCTCACAGGGAGGTGGAGGGGACGCGACAACACGGGAGGCCAGCCACATTCTGAGAAGAGCGGAAAAGAGAATTGTGAAACTCCCTAATGGCCCACTACAGAAAAGAGGGATTTGCTTTTCTAATGCCACAGAATCGCATCCGGAAAACACTAATTTTTTAATTCAGATTTATTTATGATCACAAAAGAAAGGCATGTTGATTTCTCATTCTCTGGTGAAGTGTTTTTGATGGTGGGATATTTTTTTTTAAAAGATAATATGTCATTTATTAAGCTTCGCATAGAAAAATGACTATTTTTTTTTTTCATGTTTATTTGGAAAAGGCTGTTTTCTTTCTCAAGAGGTTTTTACCAAACTAAAATCAGAATCCAGCCACGGAGGAAAACAAAAGCATTTGACATTCATCACTACTTGTTGAGTACCCACAGGACCCAGGGCATGGCTGGCACTGCTGCAGGTAAGACAGAGAGCCTGGATCCTCAGGGGACTTGCAGCCCACAGGGGGAGAGAGATAAATGCTCAGACTGAGTGTGAGGAAGGAGGAAGAGATGGCTAGAATTCCTGGAATAGCTTGCATAATTTGACCTGAAACTCTCCAACAGCTCCCATTTTGTTCTGAGCAGAAAGCCAAGTCTCTCAATGGCCTCCAAGGCCCTACTCCATCTGTCTGGCCCCTTTCCTCTGCGGCCCTGTCTCCTCCTCTCTCATTGCTCCCTCTTCCTCACCACCCACCCCTGCCCGCCCCGGCCCACAACACACACAGCAACCACACTGGCCTCCTCACCATTCATGCCAGCCTGGGGGCTTTCTCTCTGTCTGGAATATTCCTTGCAGAGATACACTTCCTCCTCCAGGCCTTTATTCAGGTATCACCTTCTCCATAAGGCTTTCTTCCCGCCCTCAACACACTTCATGATTCTTCCCTGCATCACAGACCTCCCAAAAGCACACGAGGTACCCTCAGGGGTCCATGGGCTCACTTTGAGAACTCCTGCATTGGAATTCCAAGGGATACTCATTAATATCCAGCTCTGTTTTAGTGGCTCTGGAGAGGAGTGTCGATCGATGCATTCAGAAAAGCAGTCAAGTGATTTTAATGATAGGGTTCAAGACCACCCTTTGCAAAAAAAAAAAAAAAAAAAAAAAAAAAAAAAAAAAAAAAAAAGGAAGGGGAGGAAGGAAGGAAGGAAACCACTGAAAGATTTTAAATTGAAGGTGAGAGAATTAGATCAGACCTGCAGTGCAGGACCATACTCCTAACCTCCAAGAGATCATGGTGGTCTAAATCAGGGGCCAGCTAACAACCTCCTCTGAATGAAATCTGGACCTCCACCTGTTTTTATAAATAAAGTTTTATTAGAACACAGTCACACCTATTCTTTTACATAACTATGGCTGCTTTTGTGCTAGGATCACGGGGTTGAGTAGTTGTAATAGACACTGTATGGTTGGTACAGCAAAAAATCTTTACTATCTCACACTTTTCAGAAAAAGTGTGCCAATCCCTGGTCTAAACCAAAGGCTGGAAAGCAGAGAGAAAAAGCGATCAATATTTAGGGACATGATCAGATGAATGGATGGGGTGAGGTGAGAGCGGGGAAGAGGACCTGAGCCCACAAGAGTGAGCCCTGGTCTCAATTTCAGACCACTGAGTACAGGCCGGACCGGCGATTATGATCATGTTGCTGGAACATGTATGAGGACAGTCACTATGTTTTGAAACATGCATTCCATATATTCTCCAGGCCTAACACATAGTTTCTTTCTTTCTTCTTCTTCTTCTTCTTCTTCTTCTTCTTTTAAAAGATTTTATTTATTTATTAGAGAAAGAGAGACAATGAGCAATGGGGAGTGGCAGAGGGAGAGGGAGAAGCGGACTCCCAGCTGAGCAGGGATCTCAATGTGGGGCTCCATCCCAGGACCCTGGGATCATGACCTGAGCTGAAGGCAGACGCTTAACCAACTAAGCCACCCAGGTGCCCCATAACACACAGTTTCATTGTGATTTCTTGTAGTTTGTAGTTTTTCATTCAGATTTCCTGTAGAAAAGGCTGGCCTTTTCCTCTCAGAAATAAGACTAACAACATTATCAGAGGAACCCTAGGCACAAGTCTAAAATGCATTATATATACACACACACACACACACATATAGTGTATTACCTCATTTATTCCCATCACTCAGTGAAAAGGTACAATTATTTTCACTTTACAGATTGGAAAAATGAGGCTTCCAGGCTAAATAAAGTGTCCAGAACCAGTATGAGTCCAGAGTTCTTAATATTGCCCTTTGCAAACATGAAGATTTACTGGGTATTTTTATGGTTTGCAAAAGCGGTTTTTGAAAGACCACTCCCAGTGACAGGTAATGGAGGATTCCATTGTTAATACGTTTCCCTCCAGAGCTGGTCTTACCTTTTGCTTCCTGTTTCAAAATCAGTTTCTGATGCATAACAAAACATGACACTTAATCCCATCTACAGTAACTGAGTATTTTTATTACCAGTTGCTGTGGAGCCTGGCCAAGGTTTATGAAAAGCTAAAGAAAAGAAGTCCCGGCCATGGGTGATTGGATCCTACTGATTGACAGTCTCAGTACCAAAGCAGGAGATCCAAAGCGGAAAACCACAGTGCTTGCCTGTCCGTACCTGAGACAGAGCCGGCCACCCCCAGGCTGATGCCAGTCTCACTGATTTTCAGCGCAGACTTCACCTTTGTCACATGAAAGCCCGAGTGCATCTCCAGGCCGGGAGGAAGGAAAACGAAATCTTCATTCGCTCATTCCCTCTATTTCTTTCCCCATCCAGCTAAAGAACACGGCAAAGCTGCTACCCAGCCGTCAAAATGAAGAGAACGGGGTTTATTCATCAGCTGACTTCAAGAAAAACAGTACAGTGATGTCCTGTTCAACTGGAATTACTGCCCTACGAAAGACTGAGACTGAAACCAAAGGAGAGGGTAGCAACAGGAAAACGGTAAAATGATGATTACCATCTTTTTAAAAACCCACAGGAGGTGACAGCTCTAGATGATACCCACTTCCAGATTTGTTGCTGTGAAGAACCTGTTCTAATAAGCGCATAGTTCTTCCCTTCCCTGGCCTCCCCCTGCTTCTCATTGCCAAGTGCGGTACAACCCAGCCTCCGTACTGTGGCCCGCAGTCCTCTGATGATCTGGCTCTCGTGTCCTTGCTGGCTTCCGTGGGATCCTCAAGACCATGACCCCTCCCCCCTCAAGGCCTTTGATCTGGGGCTTCTCCCAGGTCATGCTCCTGCTCTTGCCTTCATCCTTCTGCTCTTGGCTCCAGCTTGGCTCAAAAAGGCTACCCCGGGGGCCATGCAGTCACTCTCTCAGCGTCCTTGGCGCTCCTCGCCAGCTGCATTAAGATGCTCAGTTGCGTTTTGCGTTATATACCGGGGACCCTTGAACAGAACAGATTTGATCTACGCGGGTCCACTGAGAGGCGGATTTTTTTTTCAATAGATACAATACTGTACTGTCCATGTACTTTCTCTTTCTTACAGTTTTCTTGATAACGTTTTCTTAGCTGAACTTATTGTCAGAATACAGTATATGATGCATGTAACATACAAGATACGCGTCAGCGGACTGTTTCTGTTATTGGTCAGCCTTCTAGTCGACAGCAGGCCACTAGGAGTTCTTAAGCCTTGCCACCATTAGTAGTTCTTAAGTTCTTTTGGCTCTCCCCCAACTTTGTCTCTCATTTTTTCCATTTTTTCCATTCTTCTTCTTCTTCTTCTTTTTTTTTTTAAGATTTATTTATTTATTTATTTGACACAGAGAGAGAGAGATCACAAGTAGGCAGAGAGGTAGGCAGAAAGAGAGGAGGAAGCAAGCTCCCTGCCAAGCAGAGAGCCCGATGTGGGGCTCAATCCCAGGACCCTGGGATCATAACCTGAGCTGAAGACAGAGACTTAACCCACTGAGCCACCCAGGCATCCCTCCATAAGCTCTTCTTTCAAGTTCTTCCTTGCCCGAGTCAAGTTTATATCTGACTCAGGCTAAAGAGCCAACGGGCATAGAATCCCCTGATGGAAACCAGAACTACCCCTCATGCAATAACACCAGCCCAGATGAAAAGCCCCAGTGGCCCGGGGCCCTTCCCACCAGTTCGAGCCCCGTCCGACTCATGCCTGTTCAATGGCTGTGGAGGAGCCCATGGAGGGATTGACAGTTACCTCCTCATTATAATACTGAACTCTCCACCCAAAGAGGAGCACAAGCCTCATTTACATAACACACAGTGTGTGAATAGGCATGCTTCCCTAAGGCACATGTGCGACCTTAAGCCCACCTGCATGTATGATGATACTCTCCCCTTCCTAAATACTCACCCTAGCCCTAAATACAAGGAACCCATTCACCCTTGCTTGAGGAGTCATGGTTTTGGAACTTACTGCCTGTCATCTCCTTACTTGCTGCAAATGAAGTTCCCTTTGTGCAATGACTACTTGGTGTGGTTTCTGTGACTCATCAAGGAGCAAACTCACATGACTTGGGTTACAGTAGGTTATATGGTATATAGTATATAGTATATGGTATATGGAAGAAGGTAGGGGCAGCTTTCAAATCAGTGGGGAGAAGGCAGATTATTCAATAAATAGACACATGAAAGAGACTAAAATCACCATCTCCCATCATATACACCCACTTAAGCCCTCCAACCTTCCCAAAATTCGAGATGGATTTAAGACCTAAATGTAAAATTATGAGAAGAAAATGTAGAAATTATCATTACGACCCTACGTGAAGGATAAGTTACTTATCGCTAGGTGCTAAAAGCAATTTTCAGACCCCCAAAATAAAAAGTATGGAGTAAAAAAAGAGATATATTTCTCTACCTCAAAATAAAAAACTATACAACAAAAAACACCATAAACAATGTTAAAATATTAGCAACTCAGGGAGAAAATACTTTGCAACATATGTAGCAAACAAAGGATTAGTAAAAAGGATTAGTATAAAGAATGCTTGTAAATCATTAAGAGACAAATAATCCAATTTTAAAATGGTTAAAGAATATGACCATTAGTTTAGTTTTGTTTTTTTTTAAGATTTTATTTATTTATTTGACACACAGAGATCACAAGTAGGCAGAGAGGCAGGCAGAGAGGAGGAAGCAGGCTCGCTGCTGAGCAGAGAGCCCGATGCGGGGCTTGATCCCAGGACCCTGAGACCACGACCCGAGCCAAAGGTAGAGACCTCAACCCACTGAGCCACCCAGGCGCCCCGAGCAGTAGTTTTTTAAAAGAGGATCTGTAAATGGCCAATAAACATATAAGAAGTCACTCAGTCTCATTAGCACACAGGGAAATGTAAATCAAAACAAGGAGGACCTATGTTGTATTGTGTGGTGACAGATAGAACCCACGCTCGTGGTGAGCAGAGCATAACATTAGACTTGTGGAATCACTATGTTAAAGAGGTGAAACTAACGTAACATTGTGTCAACTATACTTTAATAAAAAACAAACACACAAACAAACAAAAACCAGATGGACTGAAGTCATCCCTATGGGACTGGCAATATTTAAGCGGGATGGGCTCTAGTGTGGTGAAGATGTGGAGTAAGAGAGATCTTAGAGTGCTGTGACTGTAGATTAGATTAGTCTCACCTGGTCCTCAGGGGCAGCAATTTAACTGTATCTCATAACTCAGAGGTCCTACCGCAGGACCAGCCATTACACTTGTAGGTATCTTCTCTAGAGAAACACTTGTGCCTCCCCACAAGGAGGCATACGCAAGAGAGCCAGTGCAGCACGGCTTGCAAATGTGAGAACTATAAAAGTATACAGCAAAAGGGGGAATGCCTAAATAAAACAACACACAGGACATTCAGAGAAATGAATCACATCCATATGGATGAACCACCAGAGATAACCCCCCAAACATACTGCTTGGCGATAAAAGCAACTTTCAGATTAGATGTAGAGGGTGGTAATCATTTATATAAAAACACCTACATGAAACAAGACTGTGCCTTTTCCAGGGGTGCATATAAATGTATGTAAAGTGTTAAAAGTTGTCTGGAGGTATGCCCACCGGCTCATACCTGGGGTTTCTTCTAGAGAGAGAAGGTAGTGAGATTGTGGAAAGGTGGCTGAGGAGGATATGAGCTATCCAGTTCTGATTCTGCACCCAGTTGTAATCAGTGGGGTTTTCCCCACTGTCAGGCAATTAACTCGATTCAGTTCTGACACTGTGTACATAGGGTCAGACCCCACAGGTCAAGCGTTCAGTCCTACAAGACTGCCACCCCCCCCACCCCGCAACTTCAGATGGCAGTAGCAAGTGCACATTTGTCCTCTGTGCTTCTGATCGTCAGGCTACAGAATCTCCGATCTCAGTTCTCTGAACGCTATCCCTTTGGGTTTTTATGGAGGCTTCACTGCAGAGGCACAATTGACTAAATCATTGGCCGTTGGTGATTAGATTCAATCTCCAGCCCCTTCACTTCTGCCCAGAAGTCAGGAGGTGGGGCTGAATGTTCCAACCCTCTAATCACATGCTTAATTCCCCAGGCAACTAGCCCCCATCCTTAGGTTACCTAGTGGCTTTCCAAAAGTCACCTTATTAGCATGCTAGACACCTTTATCCCTCTCATCACTTAGGAAATTCCAAGGGTTTTAGGAGCTCTGCGCCAGAACTAAAGACAAGGACAAATCACAGTATCACAGCAGTTCTCTGAGTTTTTGGTATCTATCATCTGTCTTCTGTGTAATTGACACAATTTAAAAAATAATTTTCATTTAAGAAAATAAACTGCTCCTCAATGAGAGAGCATGGAGAATAAGCCATTAGACAATTTTATAACAATTTAACAATGTCCCAACATCCAAGCTCATGATCAGTGGGTTCATCTCAATAAAGAGGGCAGAGGCCATATGTTGAGCTCAGTGAGTGCTTCCTCCAGTTGGTGGCAGAAAAGAAAGGCAGAGGGATTCCAAATGAGGGAATGATTCAAGATGTCGCTGGTTGGAAGATTGAGGGGGTTACCTAAGAAGGAATGTGAACGGCCTCTAGAAGCTGGTCCTGGCTGACCTTCAGCAAAAAATGGGACATTCAGTCCTACAACCACAAGGAGCTAAATTCTGTGAACAACCTGAATGAGCCTGGAAGCAATTCTTTTCCGGAGCTTTGAGATTAGTCCAGCTGACAGCTGGGTTTCAGCCCAGAGATACCCTAGGCCTAGACCCCAGCGGGGCCCACCTGGCCTTCTGACCTACAGAAGCATATGCTAACACGTGGGTATTATTGAACAATAACAACAACAACAACAACAAAGCCAGGGTCAATAGGTTTTCTTGGGATGGGCCTTCTGCCTGTAAATTGGAAAGGTAGTACTTAAGATCTCCTCCTTCTGCTGTTTTTCTTTTAAGACTGTGGTTCTTAGCTGACTTGGAGAGGGGAGGTTGTTATCTTTCCAGGAGACAATTGAAACAGTTTTCAGGGGAAAAAAAAATGTCTGTGGGTATTTGAGATTGTCACAAAGACTAGGAATCTCTCTGGCCATTTGCTGTAAGCACTGAAGAAGCCAAACACTAAACCACAGGCACAGACCGTCCTATGAATGATCCTGCCAGCTGAGAAACATTGTCTTTATATGCGTCAGACTGAACCTCACATGTGTAAAAAGGTTTAAGGTTTTTTTTTTTTTTTTTTTTTACAAACTTAACATTTGTTGTGGAGGGATTATTCCACATTTCCATGTGGGCTGCTCTTCTGTACGGATAGGACATCAACATTATCTAAGACTCACTAATGGGTGAGCCAAGCTTGCACTTTGCTCAAAATCAATAGATAGGAGAAAGGGTTAGTGCCATTGGTGGCCAGTGTCACACTGAGATTACAGTCTTGTTGACTTGTGGGTTGCTGCAAATTTATGAGGAAAGCCATAGTCAGGACATCAAACAATGAGCTGCTGCTTCTGGTGTAATAGATTTGTTACTGAGTACATGTTACTGGGAATGGAAACTGGAGTCTGGAGAAGGCACCATGATACCCCAGAGTGCAGGGCAGTGTGTTGGCAGCCTAAACTCAGCCCCACAATAACTCAGTCCTCACAGACAGTCGGGCCAGAGAGATTTATGGACCCCAAGGAACGCGTGCGACCAAGGCTGCTCAAAGGAGGCAATACATTGTGAGATTCTGACTGTCAAATAACATGTTGGGGTTTCTTCAGTGGTCCCAAGACTTAGAGATTACCTCTTTAACACATCAATAACTTAGCCTCTGGTTAGCAAGGTTCACTGGGGCATGACTAATCAGAGGATGAAAGTGTCTTTGTGGGGATTAACTTTAATGAAAAGAAAAGGGATAGTTATTTGGGGAGTTTGAAATCTTCCATAAATCAAAGCGAACACTGACAAAGCAGGTTCATAAGGTAAGAATGAAGCCATTGTGGGGAAAATTAAGGACCAGCTACTTTTTATATAAATCACAGGTCAGGTCTACATTGGTTGAGGATTCCATGGGAACAGGACCATTTAAAACTTCTTCAGGTGTAAAGGAATGATATTTGGGGGAAGCTTAGCCCTCCTTAAGGAAAACCAGATGGCCCTTGTCCTTGTTAACCCTTTCCACTGACTTAGGATTATCTGGCAATGGGCTCCTTGAATATTTGAGGGCGCAATCCCCACTTATTCCAAATTCAGCTCTCAAAGTACATCTTGAACCCATTCCTTACCAAGGGGCCCTATAATTTAAAGCCTATCCAGGATCATGGAAATGACTCCATGCAGCCCACCCATCACCTAAGAAGGATGATTCTGTGTCCCACTGAGAGTATAGGCATTAAAGTCATAAGAATGAGCCAGAGGTGGATTCTGCTGTAAGCAAGTAACTAAAGTTTACTCCACGAGTAACAGGGAGAATTGACTTTATATCTCTCCCAATGCGATGCATTGCAAAGGACTTAACATCAACAATGTTGTGTTGCTGCCAAAACTGTATAACCTGCTTCTGATCATGGGGAAACTACCAGATAAACCCAAGCTGAGTGAAATTCTACCGAACTGATGTGTTTTCTTAAACTTTTTTTTTTTTTTTTTGTAGAAGACAAAGAAATTCTGAATGGCCATTCCAGATTAAAGAGCTATGACAACAAAATGTAATGCATCATCCTGGACTGGATTCTTGTCAAGACAGAAGTATTGCTAGAAACAATATTGGGACGATTAGTGAAATGTCTTTTAGTAACAGTACTGTATCAGTGTTAAATTTTCTGAATTTCATAGTTATATATAGTTATGTAAAAGATTTCCCTAGTTTCTAAGAAAGAGAAACATTTTATGGTTAAAGTTCATGATATTTGCAACTTATTCTCAAAAGGTTGAGAAAAAATTATATATGAAATCCATGTGTGTTTGTATGTATCAATTCACGGAATTTGATTTAACTACCTAATGGCATCACCATCGACATCTCAGGCTCCTTCCATTTCTTTGCATTGCCCCTGCTGGACTGGCTTCGCCTTTGTGCCTTTTTTTTTTTTTTAAGATTTTATTTATGTATTTGGCAGATAGATCACAAGTAGGCAGAGAGGCAGGCAGAGAGAGAGAGGAGGAAACAGACTCCCCGCTGAGCAGAGAGCCTGATCCGGGGCTTGATCCAAGGACGCTGGGATCAGGACCTGAGCCAAAGGCAGAGACTTTAACCCACTGAGCCACCCAGGTGCCCCCACCTTCATGCTTTTATTGCAACTATTCCAGGTGGTGTATCCAGATAAGACAATGTGCCTAAAAGGAAGAAATAGCATCTAGTCCCATAGTGAGTCTCTCCTTTCTCATGGGAGAGATGTAACTTTCTCGGCAGTTACTTACAGATGTCCTCCCATATTTCACTAGACAGAATTGGCTTGTGTATGGGTCTTGGATCATCATCCAAAGGCAGACGGAATTAACTAGTTGGTTGGACTAACTGGTCTAGCCTACTCATCTGCGGTTAAACAGATTTCAGGAAGTCGACCATAATATATTTGTAGTCAGGGTTCTCTAGAGAAACAGAAAAATGTATATAGAGAGATATGTAAGAGGAGATGTATTATAGGAATTGGCGCATATAGTGATGGAGGTCAAAAAGTCTCAGTCAGCCGTCTAGAGGCTGGAGACCCAGTAACGCCAATGGTATAATTCAGTCTAAGTCCAAAGGCCTGTGAACCAGGAGCTCCCCTGTCCAAGAGCAGGGGATTTGCCCTTCCTCGGCCTTTTTGTGGATTGGATGCCTGTACATATGGGTGAAGGTAATCTTTTTACTCAGTCTACTGTAGAATCTCTTCCAGAAAAAAACCTCACAGACACAACCAGGAATGGTGCCAGCTATCTGGGTATCCCCTGGCCCAGTCAAGCTGACACGTAATACTAACCATCACAGTATTCTTTACCTCTAAGGGGAATCTACTTTGGAAAGTAATTTTTTTTCAGATACCACAGGAGGGTTCATAAATATTAAAGCCTCACATGTATTTCTCCTCCTTCTAAATCAACATTGGTTACTTCTACCTTCACCAATGAAATAGCTCCTTTGTTGACTGCTCTAAGAAATAGTCTGAAAGGAAATACCACACAGCCCTAAAAGGGGGAGTGGATGTCTCTAGAGTTTTTTACTTTAAGTATACGTTCATTCATTCATTCACATATACATATGTGTGTGTGTATGTGTATATATATATATATATATATATATATATGTGTGTGTGTGTGTGTGTGTGTGTATGTATAAATATATATATATTCAACAAGTATTTATTAAGCACCTACTATATTCCAGGATCAGGAATAATAATGAAAAGCTGTAGTCTCTGCTTATAAAGAATGTACACTGTGGTGGAAAAACAGACATCCTATCAAGTATAATAAATGTCACTAATGGTAAGAATCAGAAGGAAAGACTATTAAAGACATCATAAAGGAAAATTACAACTATCTCAGATACTTGGGATTCTCATGACATTAATCATGCCATAAAATATAGGCAAAATAACCATCTTGTGTAGCATGTGTTGCAAGTGTCATCCTTTTGTTTCTTTTATGGGATTAAAATAAAATTCCTATATATATTCATATTTTACAACAGTTTAGTCCTTTCAAATAAGAAGTTAAGTGTTGGTTTTCAACCCTGACACTCTATTCCCTAAGAAGTCTTACAACACAGAAATTCATTTTAAACTATGCTTGCAGATTTTCTCCATCCAATTCCACTGGCTACTGTTAATAGTTAAAGGGGAGAGACTCTTTAAGCTTGGTTATTGATGAGCGAACATATAAGACTTACTATTTGCCAGACACTAAGTGCTTTACATATATCACTCATTTATTCCTTGCAGCAACTTTATGATATAGAGTAAGGAAACTGGGCTAGGAAGGTTTAAATAACTTGCTCAAGGTCACAGGGCAGTAAGTGATAAAGATGGGATTCAAAAAAAGTTGGCCTGGCTTCAGAGTGCATGCTTAGTTCTGCTAGGCAGTAGAGGTATGTGACCATGGGAGCTGATCTCAAGGCATATTTCAGTACCATACTCCGTTGCTCCCCTAATTCATTTCTACATATGTGTCAAGTACGTATGAAGGCAAAATCCAGGTTATTCACAGAATATTATGAGTCAAAAAAAAGAGATTACAGGGAAATATAAATTAGAAAGTATCTTGAACTGAGCCAACCTGGAAAAATATGCCATATCAGAATTTTAGTCACAACCAAAGCATGCTGGCAGAGTAATTTATGGATTTTAACACTTACATTGAAAACGAAGAAAACTGGGTGCCGAGGTGGCTCAGTTGTCAAGCATCTGCCTTCGGCTCAGGTCATGATCCCAGGGCCCTGGGGTGGAGCCCAACATCCCTCTCCCTGCTCAGCAAGAGGCCTGCTTCTCCCTCTCTCACTCCCCCTGCTTGTGTTCCCTCTCTCACTGTGTGCTTCTCCGTCAAATAAATGAATAAAATCTTAAAAAAAAAAAAAAAAAAAAAGGAAAGGAAAGGAAAAAAAAAAACCTAAAAAATGGTAACTTAATTTTGTATCTTAAAAAGCCAATTCAAGCCAAAAGTAAGTCCAGGGTAAAAAACAAAAAAACAAACAAACAAACAAAAAAAATGAAGCTCAGAGTAGAAATTAACAAATAGAAAAGAGAAAATTAACAGAAGAAATCAAGGAAACCAAAGTTGGTCTTCCAAAAAGACCCAGAAATTTGAGAAAATTTTAACAAAAATGACCAAGGGATTAAAAAAAAAAGGAGAGAAAGCACAAAATACCAAAATTAAAACTGTAAGTGGTATCATACCTAGAGAACCTACAGAAATTAAAAGTCTTTTAAGGGAACATTATGAACAACTTCATGCCAACAAATTAGATGATTTAGATGAAGTAGTCAAATTCCTAAAATGACTATTAAATTCCTAAAAATTATTAAAACAGATTCAAGAAGAAATTTTTAAAAATCTTAATAGAATTATAAAGTGTAAAGAAAATAAATTAGGAACTAAATATCATTACATAAAGTAAAGCTCACAGTCAAATGACTTTGTTAGCAAACTGTATCAACATTTAAAAAACAAATACCACCCTACCCAAAGTCCTTCAGAAAAATAAAGAAGGAGAAAACAACTATTAACTAATTCACCGAGGACAGTATTAATCTGATACCAAGGCCGGATAAATACATCACAAGAAAAAAAGAACTAAACAAACCAATATCCCTTATGAACAGACATAAAAATATTTAATATAATATTAGTTAACTGATTCCAGAAACATACTAAAAGAATTATGCACCCTGGGCAAGTGGGATTTATCCCAGGAATGCAAGATTGGTTTAACAACCCAAAATCAAATAATTCATGTAATATGTAAGTAGAAGACTAGACAAAGATCACATGACCATCACAACAGACTGAGCACATGACTAAATCCAATGCCCATTAATGATGAAAACTCTTGACAAACTAGGTATAGAAAGAATGTCCTCAGTCTGATAAAGGCACCAACAAAAACTAACAGCATGCTTTTTAGTTAGTGCCAAAAAACTGAATGCTTTCCCCTAAGATTGGGAATAATGCTAAGCTAAATAAGCCAGTCAAAGACAAATACCATATGATTTCACTCATATGTGGAATTTAAGAAACAAAACAAAGAAAAAAGAGACAAACCAAAAAGTACTCTTAACTGTGGAGAGCAAACGGATGGTTACCAGAGAGAGGGGTGGGAGGGAGGAGGGGTATGAGGATTAAAGAGCGCATTTGTCACGATGAGGACCGAGTTATGTATAGAATTGTTGAGTCACTATATTATGCCCCTAAAACTAATATAACACTGTGTGTTAACTGCACTGGAATTTTTAAAAAATTAATTGAAAAAACATACTTGTAAGGAAAGAAAAAAAATGTTAATTAAAATTTTTGAAAAAAGGCTGGGAATAATGCAATAAAGTCTGCTGTCACCACTTCTGTTCAAATGAAGGTTGTAGCCAGTGCAGTAAGACATGACAAATAAAATACAGACTGGGAAGGAAGAGACAAAACTCTCCTTGTTTGCAAGCATCCGTATGGAAAAGCGAAGGTCCTAAAACAAATTTTTAAAAATCTTAATAGAAATTTTGAAATTTCTTTGAAAAGCTTTGAAATTTCTTTGAAAAGCTTTGAAAATATCAAAGCTTGCTATATAAAGCTTAATCTTAAAAATTATTATATGAAATCTACAGCAGTCAAGAATACATGGTATTTGCATAATGATGAACATACAGATCAACAGAACAGAAAAGAAATTCGATAAATAAACCCTTACATATATGGTCAATTGATTTTCAAAATGTGTCAAAGCAATTCAGTGGGGGAAAGCATGGGCTTTTCAAGAATTGGTACTGGGCCAGTAGAATATCTAAATGCAAACACATGAATTTAGACCTTTATGCAACTCACAAACATTAACTCAAAGTGGATGATAGATACACTAATATGTAAGAGCTGAGCCTATAAAATTTCCAGAAGAAAACATATGAGAAAATCTTTTTGACTTGGGATTTTGAAAAGATTCATAGATAGGTCACCAAAAACATGATCCAACTGTTATAAAAAATACAAATAAATAAAGAAATAATGTGAGCCATAAAAGAAAAATATTGGTAAATTGGACTACATCCAGAATATATAAAGAACTCTTAAAACTCAACAATAAGAAGCAACTGAAATGTCCATCAATGGATGAAAGGATAATGGAAGGGCTCCTGGGTGGCTCAGTCAACTAAGTGTCTCCTTTCAGCTCAGGTCATGATCCCAGGGTCCTTGTATCGAGCCCCTCACTGGGCTGCTCAGCTGGGGATCCTGCTTCTCCCTCTCCCTCTACTTGCTGCTCTGCCTACTTGTGCTCTCTAGCTCTCCGTCAAATAAATAAATAAAATCTTTTTTTAAAAAAAGGATAAAGAAAATGCAGTATGCAGATAAAGTGGAATGTTATTAGCCTTAAAAAGGAAAGAAATGCCAACACATGCCACAACAAGAATATCCTTGAAGATGCTATGTTAAGTGAGATAAACCACGAAAGGACAAGTATTGTATGATTCCATTCATATGAGATTCCTCGAGTAGTTAGATTCACAGAGACAGAAAGCAGAATGGTGGTTGCCGGGAGCTGGGGAGAGGGATGGATAAGGAGTCAGTGTTTAATGGGTACAGAGCTTCAACTGGGAATATGGAAAAAAGCTCTGCAGATAAATGTCAGTGATGGCTGCACAACAAGGTAAATAAATATACCTAATGACAAATGTATGGTTAAAATGGTAAATTTTTTGTAATGTGTATTTTATAACTTCAAAAAAGACAAAAAGGAAAACTCAATAGTAAGAGGACAAGCAACCCAATTTTTTTTGAAGGTTTTATTTTATTTATTTGATGGAGAGAATGCAAGAGAGGGAGCACAAGCAAGGGGAGAGAGAGAGGGAGAAGCAGGCTCCCAAGGATCAGGGAGACAGATGCGGGGCTCGATCCCAGGACTCTGGGATCATGACCTGAACTGAAGGCAGACGATAACAACTGAGCCACCCAAGCAGCCCAAGAAACCCCAATTTTTTTTTTTTTAAGAATTTTATTTATTTGACAGAGAGGGATCACAAGCAGGCAGAGAAGCAGAGAGGCAGGCAGAGAGAGAAGAGGAAGCAGGCTCCCCACCAAGCAAAGAGCCAGATGCAGGGCTTGATCCCAGGACTCCGAGATCATGACCTGAGCTGAAGGCAGAGGCTTAACCCAGGCGCCCTAAGAAACCCAATTTTTAAGATGGTCAAACATTTACATAGATAATCAGTACAAATGACTAATAAGCCCAGGAAAAGCTGATCATTTCCATGAGCCATCATGGAAATGCAAATGAAAACCACAACAGGCTACCACTCCACACCTACTATAATAGCTATAATTCCAAAGAGTAACACCACCAAGTGTTGGTAAGTATGCGTAGAAACTGGAATTTTCATACATTGCTGATGTAAATATAGAATTATACAGCCAAACTTTGGGAAATGGTCAGACAATTTTTTAAAAATTTGAACATATGCTTGCTGTATAACCCAGAAATTCCAATACTAGGTATCTACCCAAGAAAATCCGTTCACGCAAACCTGTATAAACGGCATCATTCATAACAGACCCCAAAACAGAAACAACCCAAGTGTTCATCAGCAGAACAGAGGCACAACAATATGTGTGCATCCATGTAATAAACAATAGTGATAAAAATAAATAGACTATTGCAACATGTGGTATGAACTGGAAGATCCAGCAGGCAATCCCAAGTGAGGAGTTTCACCCGTTGAGGGATTGTCCTCTCTCTCTGTCAACCATCTCATTTCATTTTATTTTTCTTTTCTTTTCTTTTCTTTTCTTTTCTTTTCTTTTCTTTTCTTTCTTTCTTTCTTTCTTTCTTTCTTTCTTTTTTTTGTTAAGACTTTGTTTATTTGTCGAGAGAAGGAACACAAGCAGGGGGAGTGGGAGAGGGAGAAGCAGGCTTCCCGCTGAGCCGGGAACCCAGTTCAGGGCTCGATCCCAGGACTCTGAAATCATGACCTGAGCCGAAGGCAGATGAGGAAACAATTAAGCCACCCAGGCGCCCCAAGCATTTCACTTCTTAGAAATCACAGGGTTAAGTGTGCACGACTCCTGACTCCTGCAATTATTCTGTGGGTTTGAAACTGAGTGTGTTTTACCAGGCCAAGAGCCCGCCTCTGGCACCTCTGAGGGCTCTTTCTCACTATTCATTTCACTCAGTTGTTATTTTTTCCTTTCTGTATTCAGTGGCTTTATAATGTTCCAAAATTTTCCATGAAGATAATTTCCAGAAGAATGAGCTACCAGGTTTGGATAGCAAGCTCACCGGCTCACTTACCACCCCTGCAGGACTAGCCTGGCTGACCTTGTCACTTAGGAGACATGCCCAGGCCTGGGGATCCCACCAACCACACCCCTCCAAGTCTCCGTAAGGAGAAGCCAGAAAAACCACCTCCATCTCCCCCTCCTCCAGCTGGGTCCCAGCCCTCCTCACTTCCCAGCCTAAAGCAGCCATACAGCAGGGTATCCTGGGCTCTGTGAACAATGCTTTCAAGTGGACAAGGTGTAGGTACTCGGTGGAGGCCTGGCTCAGGCCAGCATACTAGGCTAAACCTTACCCTCAGCAGGACTCTAGTCCCATGCCCAAATCCAGTCCCACACCTATATTTTTAAATCAAGATTTATTAGCACATGACCATGTTCATTCATTTACATATTGTCTATGGCTGCGTTCACACTAAAGTGTCACACTTGAGTAGTTTTGACAGAGATATTTACTATTTGGTCTTTTACAGAACAAATTTGCTCACCTTCTACCCCATCCCCCAATGGCCATGACTCTGTCTACCTTTTGAGAGGAGGGCTGGTATCAGACCTGTCACCAGGGGAGATATTGTAAACACAGACTTCTGGGGGGCACCAGTGTCCAACTCTTGATCGCAGCTCCGGTCATGATCTCAGGATCATGGGATCGAGTCTCATGTTGGGCCCCATGCTGGACGGGAAGTCTGCTTGACATCTTGAGATTCTCTCTCTTCCCCTCCCCCTCCTCACATGTGCTTGCTCACTTGTGCGCTCTCTCTCTCTCTGTAGGATAAATTTAAAAATCCTACATTAAAAAAAAAAAAAAATTCCAGGTGCCTTGGTCACGTCCCAGAATAGCTAAGTCAGAATCTCTGGGAAGGGGACCCAGGCATCAGCATCTTTAAAAGTTTCCCAAGTGATTCCAATGCGTAGCCCTGTTTGGGAATCACTGAAGAGAGTTTTATCCAGGGATGCTGGGAGGGACAGCTGGTTCTTTTTCTTGTTCGTTTGTTTATTGGTGCTATGTCATTTACAACTTTTAAAGGTCAGATCAAAAACAGATACGTCATAGACTCGAATGCAAAATCTACATGAATTTTCAGATATTTTCTATTTGCAATGAACTGCTTGCCACTTTAGGTCACACGCAGCTATCAAGGGAAGCCATACCCCATGTGAAAGCATCTTGCACTTGGGAAGAAGCCAAAGTGGGGCTGCGGTGTCCCCAGTAATCTTTATCTGAATTTCGCCGTGAACTCGCCTCTGATGCAACCACTGATTGCATCTCCAGGGCCTCCTCCTCCCAAAAGCAGCTATGAATTAACTTCCTCAAAAGTGTACCTGGATCCAGTTCTTTCCTCTGCTGGCTGTGCCACGGCTGTCTCCCCCGGCCCTGCAGTGGCCTCCTGATGAGAATTCTGGCTGCATTCCTTACCCATAACAAGACTGATTTTATGAAATTTGACTGTGTCTCTTTCTGGCCTTAAACACTTGATGGCTTCACACTGCACCCAGAGGGAAACTGAAACTCTTGACTTGGTTAACAAGTCCTGCCCACCGCCCACCTGTCCAACCTTAGGTGTGACTTTCACCCTTCACCCCTGGCTTCCCTTGGCTTCTGAAAGAACCCGAGCACAGCCCCACTGAAGGCCTTTGATCCACCTCAGTGATCCTCCCCACACAGAGTCACCCTTCAGGATTTAGCTGACAATGTCTCCCCAGGCGGGCCTTCCCCAACACCCCGCCTGAGGCAAGCACTCCCTACCCCAAGTAACTCTCTACTGAGTCTCCCCTTTCATTTTGTCCCTTTAGGATAAATATCACTGCTTGTGATTTTTTTTTTAAGATTTTATTTATTTATTTGACAGAGAGAGATTCACACACAGAGAGGAACACAAGCAGGGGGAGTGGGAGAGGCAGAAGCAGGCTTCCCACTGAGCAGGCAGCCCAACGCTCGATGCTCAATCCCAGGAATCTGGGATCCTGACCTGAGCTGAAAGTAGACACTTAATGACTGAGCCACCCAGGCACCCCTGTAATCTTTTCTTCCTTCCTTCCTCCCTCCCCTTCCATCTCTTCCTTCTCTTTATTTTTCTTTCTTTCTTCTTTCATTCATTCTTTCTTTCTTCCTGATTCATCTATTCTTCTAGAATCTAAGTTCCTTTAGAAGAGAGACGGAGTCATTTGAGACTCCACTGTGTGCCCAGAACCAAACCCCCATGGTAGGTGCTCAAGAACTATTTATCGTGTTGAGATTAGTTTAGTGTTCCTATCAGCTAGCCCTGGTTTCTCTCTCTCATCCACACAGATGGCATGTCATCCAGGGGTTGGAATGCCCATGCCCAGAGGGTAGGAGTGAATGGGAGACGGCCTCTGAGGGGCCAGCAGTCACTCATTCCTGCCAGCTGTCACCATGTACGTCCATGGTTGCTGGACCTTCCAACATTTCAAGAGATTAGACAATCTAGATCTTATGTGATTTTAAAACATTGGCAACTGAACTAAACTAAGCTTAAAACACACACACACACACACACACACACACAAAATAAAAAAACAACCAACCCTCTGGGAGGCCAAGCAAAACACATAGCACATCTGTGGGCTGGATCCAGCCCGAGGGCTGCCCGTTTTCAACCTCTGCTGAATTCCAGATGGGCGAACTCTCTGGTTCTCCTCTGATCTTCCAGCTCAGTTACCCTATCAAAGGGAGGAATGAGGTTAGATGTGGTTTGGATTATCAGTGTTTCCTAAGAAAAGATAGTTCTTTGAAGCATGAATTCAACTCTGGACTTCAAGGGCTGTAGGCCCAGCAATGGAGTGAGCTAGCCAGTCTGCCACTCACTAAGCGTTCCTGCGTACCTGCTGGTGCCAAGGACAGAGCAGCCTTTTGGCCACAGGCTGGAGATCAAAGTCTTGGGCCACCTGCTTGCAGCCAGCCCCACCACTGCCCTTCCTCATTTGGCCCTCCCTGACCAGCCCTCTAGGAGCTCCAGCTGCGCTCCCCATGTCTGGCTTACCTCACCAACCTCCTCCTGGTCCCCAGAAACCTGTTCGCCCCAGAGAACACCACCTCCACCCTTGCAGGCCCATTGGCCGGCCCTCTCAGACAACAGCCACACCAAGGGTGAGCAAGGTGGTTTGACTGGCGGCCAGCACTGTTTTCTTTCATTCTGCTTTGCTTTACGATGTCTCATCCCATATCCATCTGTCCATCCCTCTCTTCATCCATCAGTCCACTTTCCTTTCTGATGTATTTCAAAGTGAACTGCAGACATTGGTGTGCTCCAACTTGCACATGGTTAATATTCAACCTTTGTCACTGTGTTTTGAGATAAAAATTGACCGATAAAATGTACAACCCTTAAGTATATAATTTTGAGGTTGGACAGATGCATAGGCCTGAGCAACCCAAACCCTTATCAAGGCACAGAATAGTACCATCAACCCAGAGCACTCCCTCATGTCCCCTTCTCAGCCACTGTCCCCACCTGACCCTCAGAAGCCAGCCCTGCTCCAACCATTTTCACCATGGATGAGTTCACCTATTCCCAAATTTCACAGAAATGAAATCATGGAGCATTGACTATTTCGTGCAAGGCTTCACTCAGGGAAATGCATTTGAGGTTCGTCCAAATGATGAATGTGTATGACCCATTATATGTTTATCTAATTTCCTATTGATGGGTATGTGCACAGCTTACAGTTTTCGGCGAGTACAAATAAAGTCGCCGTGAGCATCCTTGTACAGGCATTTTGGTGTCCTTTTATTTCTCTTGGGTAAACACCGAGGGGTGGGAGCAGATGCACGTGTACCCTGGCTTTAACCAGGGTTTCAACTTGATCCAACGATATCAGCAATCGCCACTGAATTTCTCCAAGGGCCACACCTGGATGGATATGTCCAGAAAATGAAAGATAGACCTTGCCTTCAGATAGCCTGCTGTCCAGTGAGGGCGACAGACATGCACCTATGGCCACTTCAATGACACCTTTGGGCCATGGGTTGCCCCACCTGCTTGGGAGAGAGTGAATGAGGCAGCCCAACAGTGCCCTACGTTTGGGCAGGTAGAAGTTGAAGCATCCGGGAGGGCTTCAAGCAGGAGGCAGGATGTGAGCTGCACCCGGAAAGTGAGCATATGTGAGACAAGAGGAGATGAGGAAAACCCGAGGGCAGGACAGGGTCAGATGTCTTCCTCAGAAGAGGAAGAAAAGACAAGCTGGCCGGGCCTAGAAGGGCCTGGAGAGAAAAGAAACATCAAATCAGGCGGCAGGATGTTTGGGGCTCTGATCATTGCCGATCAGGCCACAGAGGTTCAGGTTTTCAAGGGTTCTCCCCCTTTCTCTTTTGGGGCTCAGTGAGCTGGGTTACCAATAATTTTAGCCCCAAACAATACTCCGAAAATCCAGACACAACTGAGGAATTTTAAATTTCTTCGGGATTTCCATTTGCAGAAAATCGGGCATGTCATTCCAATACTGCTCTAGTGATGTTCCAGTTTCACTTTGCAGTTTCTCGGTTCAGTGGCTACCCTTCGTAGGAGCTGCACAGAGTAGGACGTCGCTGGTCCGAGGACCAGGTGGTCACTGTCAGTGTTCCTTACATGCCCGATTTGTGACTTTGCAGGCCAGGCCCTCTGCCCTGTGCTGCCTACAGTTCTGAAGGCAGGGAAAGCAGGCTTCGGGCCACGTTAAGAGAGTGCCCTTTCAACACCCGTGTTCTACCCTCAGCAGCCTGGCCCATGAGACCACACAACCCAAATGGGCTGGCAGCAGCTCGGGGTTCCCAAGTGACAAGAAGGAGTCTGCGCTTCCTGTGTATTGCACTCTTTTCTAGTAGGACAAACCATCTCCTGACAAGAACATGTCTCCACTGCTTATGATCTGTATATCTTTTCCAGACCTCACAAGGGCACTACCCAGGATGAGGCTTGGGTCTCTGACTCACAACTCTACAAAGACGACCCGATGGCCTCAGGCAGGAGAAAAATCTGTTGACCAGCTCTTGTGGCTCTTGCTGCATACTTGGGTTGTCAAGCCTCCAAACTGGCCTCTGTGTGGGACTAAAAGTCCCATTAAAAAATGGGCAGAAGACATGAACAGACATGTCTCCAAAAAAGACATCCAGATGGCCAACAGACACATAAAAAGATGCTCAGCCTCACTCATCATCAGGGAAATACAAATCAAAACCACAATGAGATATCACCTCACACTTGTCAGAATGGCTAAAATCAAAACCACAAAAAACAAGTGTTGGCGAGGATGTGGACAAAAAGGAACCCTCGTGCACTGTTGGAGGGAATGCAAGCTGGTGTGGCCACTGTGGAAAACAGTACAGAAATTCCTCAAAAAGTTAAAAATTGAGCTAACCTATTATCCAGTAATTACACTACTATTTACCCAAAAAGTCAGAAACCTTAGTTTAAGGGATACATGCACTCCTTTGTTTATTGCAACATTATTTACAATAAGCATGTTATGGAAGCAGCCCAAGTGGCCATTGACAGATGGATAAAGATGTAATATATATTATATATACATAATATATATATTTTATATGTGTGTATATATGTATACATACATATACATATACATGATGTATATATGTATACATATAAAAAATAGTTTATTTACATATATAATGGAATATTATTCAGCCACGAAAAAGAATGAAATCTTGCCCTTTGTAATAATGTAGGTGGAGCTAGAGAGTATTATGCTAAGGGAAATGAGTCAGTTGGAGAAAGACAAATGTCATATGATTTCACTCATATGTGGAATTTAAGAAAGAAAACAAACAAATGAAGACAAAGAGAGAGAGAGAGAAACCAAGAAACAGACTCTGAACTATAGAGAACAAACTATGGTTACTAGAGGGGAGGTGGGGGGATGGGCAGAATAAATGAAGGGGATTAAGAGTACACTTACCATGATAAGTACTGAGTAATGCATAGAATCATTTAATTACTATATTGTACATCTGAAACTAACATAACACTGTATGCTAACTATGCTGGAATTTTTTTTCTAAGTTAATATATAGTTAATATATATATATTTTTAGTGTGGCAGATGCTCGCCTGAGAAGCAATGGAGAACCACAGTGGGAGCAACCTCAGCTCTGTGGGCCATTGTCCTGCATTTCCTCTCCTTTGACATTGGGAGACACAGCTTGCTGAGAGAGCTCAAATAGCCCCTGGGCACAAATCTCAGCTGTAGGCATGTCAGGTGGTGGAGAGAGCACTTGCCTAGAGAGCCCAGGGGGCCAGGCAGCCCACAGCTGGAGGGCAGCTCGTACAGAATCAAGGTGCCTTTGGGATTTCCTCTCCCCTGCTCCTGGAGCATGAGTCCTGGTGTGTTTGGCATTTCCAGTTTAGGCCCTGAAAGTCCCATGTCCCAGGACATCCCTGTCCTGGGCAAATGCTATAAATAACAGTGGTCCTATGCAGCACTTCTCTCTGAATGAAGTTTGGGTTTCCACGATGCTGGTTAAAAGCGTTCTCCGGAGCCACCTCATGGCCCAGCCAGGGCAGAGGAAATGCCCTTCAAGGCTCCAGAAATATGGCTGCCGGTCAAGGAGGAGGAGCCAGGGCCTTGGGTTTCAGCTGCAAAGATGGTTTCTAGATCAGGTGCCACAGTAATTGGTGAGGCAACAGTTCTCCCGTCGCTGTTTTATTTGCGATTTCAGAGGGAGCGAATGTTATACGTGCAGTGAGCCTGGATCTCTGATGTAGTGGGAAGTCACATCAGCATCCTCCTTCAGACGGTTTGGTTCTGGGTGAGGCTAGTAGCATTTGTCCCCTTCTCCCACCCAGAAGAAAGAGGATGCAGCTTTGTAGGGTGCTGCGTTGCACCTGCAGGGTCCAAAGGAGACACCTTGGCTAGGCAGTTTTTATTTCTAGAAGTGCATTCTCTTGTCTGACTGTTCTGGTCCACTGGATTTGAAGGATCTGAGATTCTTCCTACTTTTGTCCTTCAAATATGTGAGGGCTGCTCCTCCAGAAGCGATATGGAAGCCATTACCCTGTGGTTGGGCCTCTGCAATGCTAGTCTCTTGAGCCACTGTCTTCCTGAGGTGCCACAGAAGTCTGCGAAGTCCCATTGTTCTACGGGTGTTGGGCCAAACTGTCTGCAACAGACCTCATAGTGTAAACATACCCATGCCAGACTCAGGGTTCTAGGAACTCCCTCTCATCTAGGTCACCCCCCTGGCCTGATATTGCAACAATGTGCCATTGATAGTGTCATCGATTGTCCCTCAAGGATGTGTGGCTGAGCTCAGTGCTGACGGCTCTGAGACGACTGTGGGCATCTGTCCTCCACCACCCAGGCTAGCCAAGACACACAATGTGTTCTTCGTTACAGACTGCACAGGGGGTCTGAATTACAAGGAAATAATTCAATCTATCAGGCTAGGGTGAAACTGCCAACCAAAAGAACAATTTATGAGATCATCCAAACCTGGATGAGAAATTAATTCCATACACGATAACTCACCACAGACCACCTTGTTTAATTTTATTTTTTTTTCCTGGTAATAAGATCTTCCTGCTATCACTTATGTTCTTGACAATATGAAAACAATATAACCATCATGCTAGAAACTGCTTTAAATCTGAAATACAGAAAGTTATAACAGTAGTATGAGTTTAAAGAGAATTTTGTCAGTTCTAAATGAATTTATTTGAGTTAAAGAGTCTTAGCATGCTTATTAACAATGATCACAACCAGTAAGAAAAGTTTCACTTTGGCCATGGTAATTGACCCAGAACTTTCTTTTCTTTCTTTCTTTTTTCTTTTTTCTTTTCTTTTTTTTTTTTTTTTTGACCCAGAGCTTTCTGAGCCATTCTTGTTTCAATCTCAAAACTCTGCTTCACAGGACCACGATCGCCCAGCAAATTGGCATTGACTCTGTGCTCCCAGGAGACCAAAAGGAATATACTTCAGGCTTTTGTCATACTATCCCTGAGAAACTCATGACTGAAATTTTGGGAAAAATTAATACAGATGAAATAATAGTCAAGGCCATAAGATTGTATGTCATGGTGCCCTGGAGCTCAGGCTTAATATCAACCAGAGGGTTTGGAATAGGGTTGCAGGGATAAGCGGGGCTCACAGTGGAGCAGGAGCCTGGGAGACTTGAATCAGTGGTGCAGAATCAAGCCACAAACACACGGCTATCGGGATCAAGTGTCATATCATGGAACAAAATTAGCCCTCAGTGCAAGAAAGAATGGGAGCTTAGCAATCTGGGCCCACCTAGTGCTGGCATCTGGCCCTCTCTTGTGGAGACTAACCAGAAAAAAAAAATGAATGCTGTGTTCAGCTGACTGTGTAAAAATGGCCCCAACCCCAAGGGGCTCTAATCACTCATTTGGAGAAGACCCCTCATCACCAGTTGGATTTTCCCAGTCCCTCTGTGCCCCAGCCCCATGTTGAGACATTCACTCTACTTTGTATACTGACCACAGGAGACAGACAGAGGAAACAAGGAGCTCCCACCTTGTTTGGCAACTTGTAAGGGATTGTGAAAAGGGTTCTGGGTAGCAAAGAGGGAAGCTAATGGCTAATTTAGGGTTTGCTCTTGATTGTTTACCTAGAAATTGGGTTCAAGTCCATTGAAACTATAAATGAAAACTGTCCCAGTTCTCTACTGCTGCATAACAAACCAGCCCAAACTTAGTGACAGAAAGCAACTTTTGCATTATTTCTTACAATGCTGTTGATGGGTTGACTGGGCATCCCTGAGTGGAACTTCTGCTCCACATGATGGTGGCTGGGGTAGTGGTCATCTGAGGCTTTGTTGGGCTGGAACATCCAAGAGGGCCTGGGCACACAGCTGGTAGTTGATGTTGGCTGTCAATTCAGAGCTCAGCTAAGACTTGACCAAAGTGCCTATAGTGTACTCTTTCCCTATGGCTTGGACATCTCACAGCATGGTGGCTGGGTTCCAAGCATGACAATCAAAAGAGACAATGGCCCACTAGGGAGGAAGCAGGAGGCTAGACCCAGAAGGCTAGGCCTTGAACTGTCACGAAGTCACTTCCACCAGATTCAATTACAGGGCCAACCCAGATTCAAGGAGAGGGGAAATAAACTCCACTTCTCACTAGTGAGAGAGACATTTTATAGCCATCTTTAATTTACCACTAACACCTAATTAGAGCCTTTCCACATAAGACACCATATCCCAGACTGTGCCCACCCCCACTCTATCCTCACAGCCTTGGTCCCCTACACAGCTCTTACCAAGAACCCCACACAAGGCTAACTACCAAGGAAATTTAAACCAATATCCTCTGATTCCTGGCTCTTCTCTTGAAACAGAAGCCCTGTTCTTAGAAGGCAAATAAAAGCTAAGTCCACCAGCCTACCAGAAGAATGGACAAGTTACTGCCAAGGTGGGAAGGGGCCTCTAATAGGGAGCACCTCTTTGGAGAAGCATCTACAGGCTAGACACCGAATGCCCATCTGCTATTGCTCCGTCTTCAGAGGTAGCCAGCACACTCACTAGTCACAGGTCCTTGGAGAGCATGCTGATCAGAATGAGACTGGCTAGTTTGCAAACTCCCATGGGCACTGTCTCCTTTTATTGCACTGACAGCGCCCAAGCAGACGCCATCTTTGGATGGTGAGTGGGCAGAGATCATGGACAACAGCATTCTTTCTTCACTAAATATTTGGATACACGTTGCCAAATTGTTCTCTAGAAAAGATGTACCAATTCACAGTCCTTGAATCTAGTGCAATAGTATGTCAAGTATCCAGAAGACAATAGACTCAGGATTTTGCTTGAGGAGCTGTCTAGCCCTTCAAAAGGAGAGAGGCTGCCCTTCCTTGCGTCCTCCTCTTCCTCCTTCCTGAACAAGGCTGTCAAAGGTCATCCATGACCTCCTGGTGCCAGATCTTATGGGCTCTTTCCTTGCTTACTCACTTCCTCACTGTGGCAACCAACACTTTTGTCCCTGCCGTCCTCCCCTGGCCATCCTTTTCTTATGTCTTGCATTCTTTCTCAGACTTCCACATGCACTTTTCTCTCAGCCTACCTCTACTTCCCAAGGCTTTGCCTTGGCCTTTTTTTTTTTTTTTTCCTTCTCTTGTTCTAGTGACTCTATCTGGAGGATTTTTTTAGATTACATGTCACTGATAACCACCCATGTGCTTGTTCCTCACAAACACCTTCTCTTCCTCTTAAATGTCTTTCCTGATGTTGACATTACATATTCAATTACCAATTGAAGATCTTTCTCTGGCTGTCCTGCAGGCATGCCAGACTCAACAAGTTCATGAATGACTTGCTCTTCCCCTGTACTCCCTATCTTAGCGGATAATACTGCCATTTACCCAGCTTCCTAGGCCATGACACTCAGGCGGGCTCTGCCTGAATGAAAATGCCTCACATCTCCCCAACATCCATGTGGCTGAATCTACCTTCTTTATGCTTCCTGTTCCCTATTGCTACTGCCCTCATTCAGACCCTCAACTATATTGTAAATACCCTTTACTACAGGGCTGCCTGGGTCCCTCAGTCATTAGGTGTCTGCCTTCAGCTCAGGTCATGATCCCAGGGTCCTGGAATTGAGTCCCACCCTTGGCTCCCTGCTCAGCAGTGAGCCTGCTTCTCTCTCTGCTCCTCCCCCCTGCTTGTGCTCTCTCTCTGACAAATAAATAAAATCTTTTTTAAAAAACCACATAAATAAATAATGACTTTTACTACCCATCATATGGGACATCCTGAGTCTCTCCTTCTCTTTCTCATGGTGGCATTTGAGGAAATGATTTTAAAGCATCGATGTTAAAACAAACAAACAAAAGCATCGATGTAGTGCTGGTATGCTTGTAACCAGACAGAACAGAAGGAATAAGCTGCTTTTTCATACTGGCCAGGAGGGACAGGCTATTTTATACAGTTCTTTGTCTCTTTACTTCCAAAAAAATTATACCAACAGAAGGCAAGCTTAGCTTTGGTCTAATATTTCAGAGTCACCTTACCAGCTTTGGCTGCCCTGACTTCTGGGGATGTGTGTGCCTTTCTGGGTCACTGGTGGGCTTCTTCTGCCATCTTTTCCTGGCATCCTGAGGAGTCTAGAGCAAGAGGTGTGTCATGAGATATGTGGGGGATGTGTAATCCCTTTGTCAGAAATAATTCTCCGACCTGTGGATCATTCTCACCAAACACGTCCCAGGAGGCATTAGGAGCCACAGATACAGGGCTTTGTGGAGAAGACATCTCAAAGAAGATCCTGTTGTATGAGTAGCCCATGAGCGCTTCCTGTAGGTCTCTGAGGCTATTCAGTTTGGGGTAACATTTACTTGTGTGCATGTTTTATAGCTGTCTTTAAGAAACCAAAACCTCATGATGCAAAACAGGACTATGCCTTATTCATCTTGGCCTCTTTCTCTTCTCAGCATTTATAACATCTGGCACACAGTAGTTGATCAATAATTATTGATTAATTCATTGATCGGCTCTTGGTCAATAATAACTCATGTTTATTGAGTCCATGCTCTCTGCCACATATGGCTCAAAACACTTTACATGTATTAACTCATAAAATTAATTTATTTAATCCACATAACAACACTGCCATTCTTAACAGTTAAAGAAGGTGAGGTTTGAAAAAGGTAAGGGAACTTACCTACACATCCGTAAGGAGTTAGTGGAAAAGCCAAGAGTTGAGCATAGACAGTCTGACTCCTGAATCCTGACTCTTAACCATATCCAGCACTGCTTTCTTGACAAAAGGTGGATCAAGATTGTAAATCAGTAGTTCATAAGGTTGTTGGTGATGAAGGTGGTGGTTGTGAGGAGATGGTAGCTCATAAAGCCTCAGATATCCAGGGGATTTGCCCCAGAAAAAGGAAACATGCAAAATGGATTCCTACAGCACCTTGGTTATGAGTTGGACAGGCCAGACCACCAAATCAAGGGGAGCAGGATTCCAAGGTAGACATTCTTTTTTATTCTAAAACCCGGGTCATTGGCCCGAGTTTCCTCACAGTGCTTCCTATAAGCATTGTGGGAGCAGCAGAGGCTGAAATCAATTCCTAATTTGGTACATCTATATCTGTCTTCTTGCATTTTCTCTCACTACCTTGTTGCCATCCATTTGACCAATTACACTGGAAGCTCTTTGAGGACAGACATCTTTAAGTTTCAGTTGGTTCCTCATAAGACTGATTTCATATTTGCTAATTGATTAATAGGTTGGAATTTGGTTAAGGTTAGAGACTAGAAGGCAAGATATGTTTACTCAGATATTTCCAGGCCAGTGGTCTGTTCTAAGATGGAGGGAGTGGCTGTCGTGGAGCTGAGCACTCAAACAGCTGTGGCCCATTTTGTGGTGGTGACTATGGAAGTGACTGGTTCCAGGCAAAAACAGAGGTTCTGACCTTCTCTGATATCAGCTATGGCCAAAGGGCCAACTTCTCCTTGAAGTTCACTTGTAGGTCTTGGCTTTGCCTGGAGCTTATTAATCATCTTGAGTTGGTGAGAGATCAAGTTCCTTCCTCTGCACTCAAAGGATGAGGAAGGACCAGTGACCAAACACCTTTCTGGAAAATTACTACCCATGTAGAAGATTTAAGGGCAGGCTCGAGGGGAAACAGAAGATTTTGACTACTTATTCCTTAAGCTAAGGGGCAGGCATTTAAAGACTTACCTGTAGGGAACACTTAGTCTGTTCTGGTCATAAATGTCTTCTCCAGAACTTCCCATTTCCTCATCCTTTTCCAGTGCAGCGTGGCTTTCTCACCCAATTCAAATTTCTGATCCTATTTTCTGCCTCCTCCCACCCACTTAAACAACCAAATCTCCTCCCTTCTTTGGGCTTCCTTGAAAACTTATGAGTAAAATTCAAAAGAAAATCAGACCAAGAATGCTTCCATCTCTACCCACCTGCTTTGTAAAAACCAGAAATCCCTTTACAGTTAAAATCCTCTCATGATTACAAAAGCAGGGAAGGAGCCTTTTGTCTTCCGGTTTTATAGAAATCACTGAGGACAGATGACTACTCATTGCCTAAGTTTCTCATTATGTGTGTTACAGGAAAGGAGGCTTTTAAAAACATACTAATTGGCATCACTAGAAAGTTTTCATTTTTTATCTTATGTAGCTTTAGGACTTATTCAGGAAAGCTTTGTGGGTCATCAGACCCTTGAAACTGAAGACTTGAAAGGACTATAGAAAACCAAACAAAACGGTACAACCTTCACAAACCTGAGACCAGTCTATGACATTTGGAAGACTGTTATTAAAGCTTCACTGTTTACATTAAAAGTAAGAACTGGCACATGATTATAACGAGCCTTGCCCCCTGGGGAGCAGTCAAGACAGATATCTATTGGATTGTCTCATAAGACAGTCATTCTTCTCTGATGACTACCCTACCCTGCTCCACAGGGGTAGAATGAGGCGGCCATATTTGTACAATGTGGGCCAGAGGTGAACACCTGGTCTGAGGTGGGCCAGTCAGGGGTTCCTTCCTTTGATTTAAGGAATGAAATCCAAAGAGGGATTCATTGTTCTTCAGGTGGTTGTTAACTTGGGTCCTCTTTGTAGCCATGTTCTCTGATATGTGTTCTTAAGAAGCAGGAGCTGGTGTGGAGAGAGATGATTCAGACATTCAGAGGGAGGAGGGGTATTAAGAGACAGGGAGAAAGAGAGCTTCCTGGTTTCCTCATAGCCTTCTACTTCCTGGCTCCAGTTTGTGTCTGCATTTCTGCCCTTAGGTTCTGTGAAACACCACCATACCTTTAAAACAAGCTTCCCATCGCTGGTTTGAATAGGTTTCTACAGCTTACAACCAACAGACTCCAAATTGACAGAACAGTGGTATTTTCCTTGTAGGTATTTGATTAAAAATCCATACATTAGAAGTCAAATTTGAAGGTGCCTGGGTGGCTCAGTGGGTTAAGCTGTTGCCTTCGGCTCGGGTCATGATCTCAGGGTCCTGGGATGGAGTCTCGTGTCGGGCTCTCTGCTCAGCAGGGAGTCTGCTTCTTCCTCTCTCTGCCTGCCTCTCTGCCTACTAGTGATCTCTCTCTGTCAAATAAATAAATAAAATTTTTTTAAAAAGTCAAATTTGAATATAGGCATACCACTAGTAATAGAGGTATGAATGGTAGTGCAAATTTAGAGCGTAATGCTCTTAGGGGCCATCATTTTATAGATGTGGAAACTGGGGCTCGAGAAAGCTAGATCCCTTGCCAGGGTCCTATCTGTGTCTGAACCCGGTCTCTGGACACTTGACTCTTAGGCTCTGGCTCTTTCTCTACAACCCACTGAATCTGACTGAAAGATTGTATTTACTTTCACAACTTGTGCACATTTAAAAAGTAGGCCACAGACTCTGGCATATTCTTGCCCCTGTTGTTTTTGGATGAGAAGCTGAAACCTGAAGACGTTAAATGACTTCGACAAGTCTACACATTCACAAAAGGGCAACTGGAACTTGTTCCAGGGCAGGAGACTCTATCCGAGAGGCCAGACTTCTTCGTCCAGGTCACTGCTGATCCAGTTAGACCCACAAATCCATCAGGGCAGGGGCTTTAGGGTTGTTCATCTGCTCAATAAACATTTACATACCCAAATGGGCACTGTTCCCAGGCTGGGAGATATGGTCGGGGGTGGTCTGTCTCCTGAGTGTAGGGAGGGTGTCTTAAAGAGCTTCTTCACCTGCTATATGTATGTTTGAGGCTGAAGGGTGGGGACTGTCTGTGGACATTGTGGGCCGTGGGCGGTGGAGGAGAGATAAGATAATACTGCTAAAGGGAAAGCAGACGGTGGCTTTTCGACAGTGTCACCTGAATAGAGTACGCAGCCCAAAACATGTAATAGGGGCGAGGGAAGAAGAAGTGACTGATGGGGACAAGCAGGTGAACACCAAGCCCCAGTGTGATGGTTGTAAGAACAAAATGCTCCATTCTCTGTGCTCATTTCCTTGTGGGTCTTTCCCTCCAGCTAGAATGTGGGTCCTTCAGGGGGAAGAAGTTTCATTTGTTTATTTATTTTCTGCATTCCCAGCATACATCAGAGTGCGCTGGGAGCCAAGGGAGCATTGAGCTATGTTAAGAAGTTAGAACATAGAGGAGAGCTTCCCTAATGAGATAATTTTTAAATGAGTCTTGGCAAGGTGAGATTGAACTTGGGTGGTGTCTGCCAGAAATAGACAGTGGGCTTGACAGAGTGTAAGGAAGTCTTTGCTTTGAACCATGTGTTACAAGGTTCCTCGTCAGGAGCCCCGTATCTGTGATTATGGAAATGTAGGAATGTATCTGGGAGTGTGGACTGGCATTAACTCTGCTAGCCTAGGGAAGGGATATAAATGCAGAAATGGGAAGATGGGTAGGATAGTACAGTGGGTTTCCATGGGTCCAAAGTCCTCTGAAGTGAGGGTGTTTTGGAACCCACCATGTTTTGAATTAAAAATGCCACAGTCCCCCTGGGGTTGGAGGTATAATAATGTTAGCAACGGGAACGTCATCCATGATCATGAGTGACTGTCTCTGTGTTGTGTTAAGCAGTGAGATTTAAAGTTTATTTCTTTAACAAGCTTATCTATCCCTTCGGTAAATCATTCATTCACCTATTTTTGCATGTATTCAATGTATCATTTATACCTTTATCAGGTACCTATATCATGGTGCAGTAAGTGAGGGGAAACTCAAAGACAAATTCATAGACGATTTTGCCATTAATGACTTTTTAGCTCTGTGTGCAAAACTGTTCGGTTTTCTATCATTCTTGGCCATAATGATAACAAGTAGCCTTTGGACCTTAAAAGGTACAGAACAAACTGGGCAGTGACCACATACCTGCAGTGGGAAGAAAACACTAACCAACAGGTCTGGACCACATTTCCAAGGTCACCAGGAGTCCTGAAAACTTTCGTATAATACATGGATTTTTTTCCATTCATCTATTTTTATTTTATGGTGCAGGAATTTGTTGGAAGCTATGGACAACAATAACAAAACTCACTGTTGAGAAGGTTGGCTGGGAAGAAGAACGCTAGGACGACTCAGATACATCACCCCAGGAAAGGGAGGAATATCTTGTGGTAGCCTGGTTGGTGGTGTCTCACCATCGATCTTTGGCAGGTTGTACTGGAAAGGGATGGTCAGAGTTCCAAAGTGCAATATTATATTTCCAATTAAAATGTAAAAACAAAGCTTTCTCATAAAGCACATTGGCCTCAGCCCTGGGAAGTGACTACAAAGCCCATTGCTGATTGAGAAAAGCTGAAAGCAGACACTGTAATTGATAAAGGAGATAAGTCAATCTGTGTCCTTTAAAGAATAATGAGTTCCATTTTTCATCAAAAAGATCTCGTTGTGCCGAAGAAACATTCTTTCAATAAATCTACTTAATGGTTTCCCCTCTAATGATATATAACATTGTGCTTTGGAATGAGCTTGGAGCATCCTAGTGGGTTCCTGGAAGGGTCTGCAGGCCACCCAATATTTGCATTGCTAATCCAACCCAAAGAAAACCCGAAAGGTTCCGGAGACAGGGCTGCGTTGTGGGGGAGGGGGCGCAATATCTAAAAGCTTGCCCAGGCTCTTCAAGCAGGTGGATGGGATGAAATTTTTAGATCATTACCCCACCATTAAAGTTGAGGTCCTATGCAAATTTGCACCCCACCTCCACCCCACCATGCCCACCACCACCCTGGTGTGTTAGGGATACCTCAGCTCTGAGGGTGACTGTTTAAGGTTTCCCGTATTTGGGTGGTGAGAACCCATGAGCTTGTTTGTTCCCTGGGGGGCTCACCGCTCTCCAACAACCCTGACAGCCTTGGGCCCTTGGTGTTGCTCTTGACCGTGGGCTGCAGGAGGTAGTCCCTGTTTATTGTGTTTGGTAAACTGAAGATCCACTTTGAAGACCCGGCCTGAAGGAGTGCTGTGTCCAGGCCCATCCCCCTCCCCGACCCCCCCCCCCCCCAGAGTAAGGAAAGGATCCAGGGCCCTCTGCACCCTGGTGCTAGGCAGCAGGACATGTTGCTCAGCTTGGCTTACCTTGCGACCCCCCAACTTTACAAACGCGCTGTTATTTCCACAAGGACCCAGCTTTATGTAACAAGACCCATTTCCTCCAAGGGCACCCAACCCTCCCAATACTGGCGGACTTCCCCACATGGGAATCATTAAAAACAACCCTCGAGTTATTTCCTTATGTTGCTGTTTGTTTATTCTCTAGTCGCGTGTGAGTCAGCCCGATCATGATTTGTGGTGGTTTTGCTTATGAAATCTTACATAATTATATTTCTCTTGTCATGTTGGGTCGAGCCGTGAGCCCATCGAGTGTTTTCTCATTGCACAACGTGGGCGAATCAATACGGAGAAAGGCTGAACAATGAGGTGACGTGGGCCGGTCGGGAAGCCGGCTCCGAGTCACCCGGGAGGGGGCCCCACGGTGGCGCGAGGGGCCCGGGCGCCCCGTCTGAGGCCACCAGGGCACCCCCCACCCCCAAACAACACCATGGGCTGACGAGGCTGGGTGGCGGCCTTCGGGATGGGGCTCGCTGAGGTGAGAGTTGAGAGGAGAGCCAGGGAACGAAAGAACAACAATGACAACACTTCACACAGAAACCGACCAAATGTTTACTGCATTCGCTACACGCCGGATTCCAACATGCTGGTCCAGAGCGTGGCTGGCTACAAGCTGGCAAGACGGTGACGGCTCCTCCGACAGGCTGTCCCTTCCCCGCCATGTACATGATTTAGTTTGATCCCACTCACTGTCCCAAGTCCAGAGGCGGTTAAGAACGCGCTCGATGCAAAACAGTGAGGGGCTACGACACACGGATGAGGGTGGTTGCGATTTCCACGGCAGGACGTGGAACCCAGAGAAATGGTTTGTGGAGGCCAGACGCCTCCTCAGTGGCTATAGGACTGATGGAGCTCCAGACCCACAACTGGTTGTTTTGTTGAATTCCTCGAGTATACTGAAACTAGTGGTTCCTAACATTATTTCATATTTTAAATAAAATATCAGACCTGATTCCAACTTCGTTTGCTTGCATACATCTCTGAGGCGTGCGCTTTAAAAGTTATTCCTATGGATACAGGATGAAGATTACAAATATCGGCAGAAAAAGAGGAACCGTGTGACTCTATATGAAGACAACGACCATCACATTCCACAGCACGTCATGGGTTAATCTCTGAATCATCAAGCATTATTTAAAAACAGGAGAGATAGAGAGAGAGAGAGAGAGAATAGAACTGAACACAAGCGCCACGACAAAAAACAATCCTAACAACAGAACCAAACCCAATTTCCCTATTAATTCTTTAAAATTTTTACCTCTGTTTCTAACACTTCTCATTAATTGTTATTTTAAGCTCCAGTAGCAGGATCAGATTTCTGCTGCCTCTGGGCAAATGAGTTATGATCTGATCTCAGGTTCCAAGGGAGATGCTCAAAGTTTTATTTCCCCCCCGGTTGAGTAAACAGTACTATGCATATTATCGCTTGTGTTAGAATAGTGTTGTCTTCACATAAGACTCAAATAATGGTATTAGTCATTCATTTCCTTGAACACAGACACCCTCATGCGTGCTGACAGGTTTATAAGGATGTGGTGGCAGCCGCGGTCCTGGGAGCTGCTAGATGACCGACTTTGATTTCTTGCAGTCCTGAGCGATGGAGCCCGGGTGTGTCTGGTTATTGTCCGCTTTCTCTCCCAGATGCTGGGCTTGTCTGGAAGATTAATACATTAACAAGAGCTGAAGGCCCAGGGTTGCACGTCTTCAGACATGTTTATTAGCAGATGGCACACGGGATTCAAAGGTCACCACAAAAGTGACATTTTAAAGTGAAACAACAATATTTATGTTCAGATAGTCTACTGATGAGATCATGTGGAAATGTTTTTGATTAAATTAGCTTATAAATGGTTGCCAATCTATAGACAACTTAAAATGCCAGCTCTGTTTACCAAATGTGCTCTTCTCACGCTCTCCCCGTTTACATATTAACGACCAACGGCCAAGCGCTGTTGGTTGTTAACCAGGAGGATCGATATATCCGGTTTTTGCTTCCTGGGTTATCTATTTTTTTTTTTTTTCCATTCTCAAAAATGTTATTTCCTCTTCTGTGTGTTTGGAAATCTCACTTGCAATTATTAATTGTTTGGAAAGTGTTCGGATTCCACTACGGTAATGCAATTGCGTTCTGATTCTCTAGTGTAAATTGGGCTTCTGAGAAAGACCTAACCTTCAGGCTCTCAGGTAAGACCTGATGTTCAGTATCATAAAAAGGCTGTGAGCTGGATTCAGAAATACTCGCTCCAGCTGCCTTCTCGCCCTGCAGCCCTTGGGAGCCACGCTTGGGTGGCAATGTCTGCTTGTGTCTCTACAACACTACGAACAACAAAATGCGGTCAAGGAGAGGAAACACCTCATCTGGGCTGCTTTTTCTTTCTTCTCTCTTGTGCCCATGGCTTAGCAGGAGTGTGAGTGAAAATCTTTACCTTGGAAAGTGGTTTAGCTAGAAGAAAGCTCAAAGGTATGAAGCCAAACCGATGTTTTAAGAGTTGTGCAAGTCTCTGTAGTCAGCAAAACTCACATAAATTTTTCCAACAAAGGCATTAAAATGCAGAAATAATGATCAGTTAGTAGATTAAAACTTTCACGGACATATTATGGGAAAGGAAAATGACCCTATATGCTACTGTTTCTCATTTATTTACATTTTTTCTCATATTTACAAAATAAATGTTTCTCATTTATTTACATTTAATTGTGTTATGAATAACTTTGTAAGACACAGATATCATTGTCCTGAGGGGTTCTTTTAACCTTAGTGTCATCGATATCTCATTTTTCTGTACAGTTACAAAATTAGAAATGAAAGAATACAGCAGAAGAGTTACTCACTTTTCAAGAGAACCTTTTTCAATATTCATTGCCCCTTCCATTGGATCCAGTCCTTGTTCAGAAAACTGTTTCAAGGCACTTAAAGCTGCCTAGAAATGAAAACAAACACACAAACAAGGAGATCCATTCACTGACTTCAACGTTAATAAACAGGTTAAGTATAAAAGAGCTGAGATGTACACTTAAGACTATCATTTTCATTGGTCTAAATAAATGCTTTTTTGCATCATTTAGCAAAATTACATCTGAAAGGCTATATTATCATGAGCAATGTATATACCAGGAGGGATTTACGTCTGTGGAGGGAGGAGGTGGGGAGAGGAACCCCCAAAGTCTCATGCCCAGTCCCTCATCGGCGATTTTGTTAAGTCACAGAGTTTTTAATCTGCAAATGTAAAAACACCTAGTTTAAGCCTCTTGCAGTCTGACAACGACTTTGCATAATTTCTCCTCACATTACCGAAACTACCCTTCCGAGGCGAGCCCATCAGATTTCCCCAGCCGAGGTACTCTTCCCAAAGTCAGCACGAAGGTCTTGTTCCATTTTATATTTCACCAAGTCACGGGAAGTGAGCAGAGAAGTGGACCCAAGACACTCATGCATATCGAGGGGGTGGCAGGATGGTATTCTGCGAGGAGAGAGAAAATGTGTGCTCCTCGGGGCCCCAGGGAGGCAGGCCTGGCCACAGCAGAGCCTCCCGAGGTGTTGATTTGCCCGTCATGCGTGGGACGCTGAAGAGTGTCGACAGGCTGGCGGAGCCTCGCTGGATAGCTGGGAGGCACCAAAAATGCGATGCTGATAAGATCTACATAACTTGTTGACACTCTTGTGCACATTCCAAACTGTTATTTCTTCAAATAAGAATTTGGTTCTTCTTCCCCTCCCCCACACGGCACCACTCTAAAGCTCCATTAGAAGGGCTTTGTTGAGTCTGAGATAGGTGTGAGCAGCTAGGGCTGTTTGAATCCTCGACATCCCGCTGGGTCACACTTTGGTCATCTGCGTCTTCTCAACTGCCTTTGAGAAAGGGCTAACTAACCCTTGCAGTTTCCCAAATGTTTATCTGCCAAGGGCCCCTCTGGGGTAGCTAAGTGTGTGATCCCTTGTAAACGTCATTGTTCGTAACAGAGTTTCTGATTTTAATTTTTAAGGTAATAAGATAATTCCTTTAGAGTAGTTTCAGGTTTACAGGAGAAGCAAGCAGGGATGTCAGTGCTGGACCCCACTGGTTCAGGCCCCGGCTCAAGGCGTACAGCAGGCTGACAGAGGCCTAGGTGGCGGCTACGCGCTCCTTCCAGTTGGGTAGAAGTGCGGCTCTCTCACTGGGATACCATTACTGCTTGAATTGTACCCCTCCCCCCAAAATCTATATATTGAAATTCTGACCCCCAATACCTTCAAATTGTGGCCTTTTTTGAAAATAGGGTCTTTGAAGTTTTCAGGGAGATGAAGTCCTACTGGAACAGGGTAGGCCCAAATCCAATATGACCAATGTCCATACAAGAAGGGGAACTCTGTGTGGACACGCACATACAGGAAGAATATCACATGGAGGCAAGAGATTGCAGTGATACAACCAAAGCCAAAGGACATCAGTGATCACCAGCAAACTGCCAGACACTATGGAGAGGCCTGGAACAGAGTCTCCCTCACCGCCCTGAGAGGGAACCATCAACGCTTTGGGTTCAGACCTCCAACCTCCAGAAACTGTGGGAAGATACTTTGCTGTTGATTAAACCGCTCGGTTTGTGGGATTTCATTATGAGAACTCTCACAAATGAATATAGGTCCATCATAATTCCTCCTTAAGCAAAGTAGAACCTCTTTCTCCGGTGATGTTTCCTTTTATTATCTTTGTATTATAAAAATAGTTTTCATTACAGGACAATCGGAATAGATATAAGCCAAAAAGAAATGCGGAAATAGTCACCATCCCCACCCACCCATTTCCCACTTGCTACAATGTTTCCATGTGCTTTCCTATCTCTTCCCCACATGCACATGCTTTCACCTCGATCATATCTTGACACTGTTTTATAATCTGCTCTTTCCATTGAACACAAGCAGTTTTGCAAGTCAATAGAGAAATGTCAATGGCATCATTTTGCCTGACTGCCCAGCCTGTTGACTTGATATGTCCTCTTCTACTTAGCCGGTTCCTACAGTTGGACATTTCAGACACTCCCAATATTGAAGCTGTTGTTAAAGCTGCATCCAGCTTTCTGATGGTTAAGATTTTTGTGTACCATCTCAATAATTTCCTTATGATAAATTCCTAGAAATTGAATTTCTAGGCCAAAACACAGGCACATGTTTAAAGCTCTGACCTAAAAATAAACAAACAAACAAACAAACCAACAATCAAATAAATAATAAATAAATATCTGACAGGCGCTTTCCCTCTGCCCTCAGAGAGGTTGTGAGCACAGCAGCAGTGTTCTTCTAGGTGCTTTTGGAATTAACCTCTCAGAACCACTTTGTGGGGCACTCAAGCAAACCAGTTTTGTCATCTTATGGCCCCACCTTCTTTTCATTTGTCCATCCTGACCATGTATTCTAGTCACTGGATTTGGCTTTGAGTAATTTTGGTGGCTTTCAAAAATTAAGCTGACTCTGAAAAGACCCAGATTTGGACAACTCCCCTCCCCCAGAGGAAGTCTGCAGCCAGATTTGGCTTTCGTTGAGATTCATTCAACTGAGTGACAGCTGAGGTCCTTCCCAGTCTTGAAATGCTGAGGTGCTGGATGGACTTCCTAGGTGCCTGGCTGTGAACAGCCACGTGGGTGTGCACACTCCTAAGGGCTTGTTACATGAGCCTGAGCTCTGGAGGCCTGCCTCATGCATACGTGTATGGGGTGAGGCACTGGGCCCACTCACTGCTAAGCTCTCCAGACCAGTCCATGCCTGACCTTTCCAGATAGCCTGACTTTATGGGGAGGGCATTAATGAACTTACAGGTCTTGGTATATTCAACAATTTTGAACAGATGAACCACTCTTTTTTCTGATCCTGTAGTATGTGAATTATTGTCAGGAATGCTAGGTTTTATCAATTTCTTCCCAAATGAACTATTGTGGAGGGCTGTTCAGTACCCCCAAACTTAAACTGGCCATGTGATATTGCTGCCTGAGACATATAAGAGCGCCAGGGCTTCTCGGTCCTGTTTTACTCCCAACAAGGTCAAAATGGCAATCAAAAACAACTTTAAAAACAATTTTCAAAAGTCATTCATAGCCTAATTGTAGCTCATTTTCCGTAGTTGTTTTTGGGGTACTTGCTGCCTGAATGCCCGGAACCAAATGTCTTGCTTCACTAAGTCCAAGAGCCAGTGACACCTGCTCTGTTCCATCCAACAGGAAATGCACACAGGAGACGCAGGCCAGGTCTCAGGGAGCAGGTTCAGTGTTTTAGCTCTTGCAAAAGCTCCTGGATGATTTTATCAACATGTTAAGCAGGTCCCCGTGAACTTTCAAAATGCCTGTCATCACTCAAAGTATGTACTGAAGGCTGGAATGGCGGCGTGCTCTTTCACTCAATGCCACGGACAGATTTTCAGAATTCTTGCGTGGCTTCTTCCCTCCCAAAGTATGCTTAAAGGCTTCCAAATAACATTCCCTTATTTATCTGATGAGATAATTCAACCCACATCTTATTGATAATCCTGAATACAATTGCTTATAAATAGGAGAGGACTTCTTACTAATTTATAAAAAGACAATGAAGGTGATTTATCTTCTCTGTAAACAGCAGTAGCTACCATTTGATGAACATCACTCTGCCATAGTCATGAGACGGGGGCCTTTACCTGAGTGACAGCAGGTGTTTCCACAGCCCCGCAGGCAGGTCCTCCCCGGGAGGAATTCAGTAACCTACTCCAGGTCACACAGGTAGCAAATGGCAGAGCAGAGATTTGAACCCAGATTTGCACATTCTTGACCACATCCCCTCAAATCCTTCAAGCCAATTTCAGCATGACTTTTTCCAATATCATTATTACCAGCTTACTCTTATTCCTTCCTCCATACTCATTCTATTAATTATTCCCCACAATAGTTACTGGAGGTCAGCTCATATAATTATCCCCATTTTCTAGAGAAGGGGTTTGTTGTCTTGTGGGGACCACGGGGAGCTGCCAGTCTCCAGCCTTCTTGTGGTCCCTAGGTTGACTTCTGAGGGCTTGTTCGGCGCTTCTCTGACTCTTGTAGTTTGGTCTAAAATTGAATTGCTATAGGAATTATTTTATCACTTACGATTACCCCACGACTCCCCAACAAGGTAACTTAACTGTCATTTCTTAACATTCTCGAGGGTACTAAGTCTGCTCACTTTATTTGCCCCTCCCATCTTGTTCTGAGAAGGTTCATTCCTCACCTGCATGGGATTGTCCGAAGGAGGGAAAAACAAGCTGCAGGGTTTAGCTGGGCCCCTGGGCTGTAGGGTCCTGCAGCAAGAGGAGGTGCTGGGATTGCAAAGGTGAACGGACAGAGAAAGGACAGAGGGCTCGGCAGTGATTTATAGCGAGCGATAAGCCAGCTATGTTTAGGAAAGCTGAGATGGGCAGGGGCTGTCGACCAGGTGCCTCCTCCCACAGGTCCTAGCAGAACACTGGCCGCGCTGCTTCCTCTCTCGCCGGTCCGTGAGCTCAGCTGGGGAGCTCCCCCCCTACCCCCAGTTCATCGGAACACCGCCTTCCCAGAGAGGATACTTGACAGATGAAAAGATGCCATCTGGGAGATGGGCGTGCTTCACTTTCTACAGCAAATCGGCTCCCAGAATACGATAATGCAGCAATGCCCGAAATAGCCCCCTTCATTTAGCAAGACTCAATTATCAATCATTCCAAAGAACAATGTATAATGGAATGGCTTTGTGAACAAATGCTGAAAGTGAACAGTCCGCAAAAACATTTTCCTACGCACAGCCGAATCTGTCCAGAAGATGGTAAAATCAACAAAATCTCCATGTTTAAACTGTTCCAACAGAATAAATTGTTACTTGCTAGAGGCCCGTTGTTTAAAAAAAAAAAAAAGTAAGAACAGATTATAAAAATGCTACATAATAGTAAAGGACACTGGAGTGAGAGCGAAATCAAATAACTCTCATTTGGAGAGACATCTAAAGCCTGAGTACGGAGCTACCGAGAGGGTAAATAGAGAAGAAGAGGCCCTGCCTGTCTCCGTTCACCCCGTCAGCCTGGACGGTCTGCTGGGTGATCCCTGTGAACTAATGCTGGGGAATCATGGGAAGGAGGCAAATCTGGGTGCTTAATGAGGAACATCCTGAAATGATGCTTAAATCCAAGTTGTGCAACTTCCCACACACCGTGGATTTGAGAATTTCAAAGATGCACTAACGTAAGTAGCCAGAATCCTCCATGCGGCTCCAGCCGCAGACAAATAGACAACTCAATGATTTCATTTCCAAGGTCAGAAAATGTTTCCTACCAAATCAAGACAAACTCGCTCAGCATCCACGCGTATGTTACTGCAGTCTACCACGCGGAATCTCGAACTTCAGCTTTATGACTATTTATGTGTTCCGGGATTCCAAAAAAGAAGGAGGAGGAGGAGGAGGAGGAGGAAGAGGAGGAGGGGCAGGAGGAGGAAGACTGGTGGTGGACGGGGAGGGGAGGGGAGAAGAAGAGGAGGAGGAAGAAAGAAAAGGAAAGAAAAACGAAGAAAAGGTATATTCAAAGCTATTCATGTAGCTTGGTTTGAAAGGAGAAAAATTTAAAAAAATTTTAAAGAAGTGGATGACATTTCCTTTTCTTATTCCTGTCTTTTAAGCTCAACACTTGTATCCATTTGTGTGCGTGTGTACGTGTGTGTGTGTGTGTGTGTGTGTTTCCCTTAAAAGAAAGCATCTACATAGATACGTAGAAATATTTTGGTCCCCAACAGATTTTACAACTGTTTTGTGAGGAAAGCCCCACAGGTTCTTGAACAGATGTCGCTACCATTTCATGGATCACTTGTTTTGTGCGTAGTTATAGCAATGCCAGAAACAAGATGCCAGGAAGATACTTTCCATGCCTGTTTGCTGGTCTTGGTTTGCACGCTTGCACGCGCGCCTGTGTGTATGTGTGTGTGTGTGTGTCTGTTATGTCCGCACAATGGAGGTGAGACTTCCCAGCCATTTCTGCAATTTCTAACTTTCCTCTCATCAGCAATGAGCAAATTGTGTTGAAACCAGTGCCTGTTCTTCCTGCTTTCTTCTTCAAGAGTTACATTTTAATGTAACAGCATTAAAACATTTTTTGAGAGACAACAATGGTCCTCGTTAGCAAAAATGAGAATTTTAGCTCATCCTTTTATGACACACTGTTCTTCTTGTGGTGTTTAAACACAGTGTCCAGTGGATTCTTTTATTTCCTTTTTTTTCTCCTCATTTCACACTTTTCCCACCAATTTTACGTCCTGAATCCCAGAAACAGGCTGTTCCCATTAAAGTCGAGGCAGTCACACATGCCTGAATGTGGCCTTCATTTTAAGTCAGTGTTCAGGGTTTGTTTTGTTTTGCCTTTTTCCCCGAAGTGCTTGCTCATGTGGAGTTCTTCCTGGGAGCAGCTCTAATGGCTAGATTCCTTTCAAAATGCACACAGTGGTCATATGTGCAGCTCACTAAATAGGTCTTCTTAAATGAGAAAATGATGGGGCTTCAAACAGCAAATGCCTTTATTTGCAGCTGAGGACTCCCCCAACTTCTCATCCCAACAGTCTTCGAGACTGGCTCTCTACTGAATCCTTTCAGTGGCTGAAAACCAGCAGGTTCATCCATAAGCTTAAGGATTATTGCCCCAAGAATGTGAATTTTAACATCCCTATGCTATCATTTTCTGGCTTTGAAAGGTCTGTAACAAAACACAAGTCTCTCTTTCTTTAAAATAAAAGATACCAAAGAGAAAAAATTGTAATTCTAAATTGGATCCTCAGTCTACCACAATGCAGATGAATCAAAGATAGGACTTCAAAAATAAAATGAAAAAGGATTACACTGAGCTTTAATTAAACCATTTGCTGCCCTGATTCTAACAGTTTCATAGAACCTGCACTTTTCATTTATGCTCAGACAGTCCTATTGGTTCGTGTCATTTCCATAAAATTGGTACTTTATGAATGGCTTACTGTTGGAACAAAGGGATGTCAGCCTGCTTAGATGATGGCTATTTATTGTAAAAAACAACAACAACAACAAAAAACAACAACAACAACAAAAAAGGCAGGTGGTGGTCTGAAGACACACAAGTTTTAGGCAATCTACCAAAGCAGAGAACAGAAATTTTCATTCTAGAATTAGGGAAACGGGTACAAACTTGGGCACTCGGACTACACACTTAGGCATCTTCTATACTGGGTGGTCAGGCTCTTACATTGGGTGATCCATGTCAGCCTTGACAACGATACAGAGTCAAGCTTAAGGCAGGATTGACAGAGCCGAGGAACGTTCGCGTGTGTTTAGGACAAACATCCATGATGCCATGTCTACTCTAACCACATTGGTTTTGTTCTACCAACATCATTCCTTTCAGAATTCCTGCGTTGTCCAACAAAAAGTCCCCTCTGTAATGATATGTTACCACAACATGCTGCTGTGTGCAAAGGCAAGTGTCCATGAGTGGCAGCAGTGTCACATGTGCTTGGCAGGATGATGCCTCCCCTCCCCCTCCACCAAGAAATGTCCGTGTCCTCACCCCCAGAATGTGCGTATGTTACCTCACATGGGAAAAAGTGGTTCCGCACATGAGATTGAAGTATAAATACATGGAGATGGGAAGATTATTCTGGATTACCCAGATGAGTCCCATCTAATCACGTGAGTTCTTAAAATCAGAGAATCCTTCCTGGCTTGGCTGAGAGAGGATGAGACGTCTAGGAAGAAATGGTCAGAGTGATGTGGTTAGTTTTGGAGACAGAAGAAGGGGAACACAAGCCAAGGAAAGTAGGGGGTCTCTAGAAGCTGGAAAAGGCAAAAAAGCAAAACGACCAATTCTCCCCTCAAACCAAAACCAAAACCAAACCAAAAAACTGCTGATGCCTTGATTTTAGGCTAGGGAGAGCCCTGTCTGACTTCTCATCTATTTAACTCTAAGATAATGCGTTTGTGTGGTTAACCCACTAAGTCTAGTCATTGGCCAAAGCAACAAGAGAAACTCATCTACTCTTCCTCTCACCTTGACAAGGAAGGGTGGGGAGCATGGTGTTCGCAGTCTCTCAGGCCTCGACTAAAATGCCAGCCCTACTGTAGGCCGGCTGTGTGTCTATGCAAGCTACTGTACCTCTCTGAGCTTCTTAGGCTTAATTCCTGGACTATAAACGAGACCTTTCATTACACACCTTTCTGTTTTTGTGGGTTTTTTTTTTTTTAATTTTTAAAAGATCTTTCTTTATTTATTTGTCAGAGAGAGAAAGAGAAAGAGAGCGCACAAGCAGGGGGAGCAGCAGCTACAGAGAGAAGCAGGCTCCCTACGGAGCAGAGAGCCCAACGTGGGACTTGATCCCAGGACCCCAGGATCATGACCTGCGCTGAAGGCTGATGCTTAACCGACTGAGCTAACCAGGCATACCATACCTTTCTCTGTTGAGACCAATCTCTATCTCCATGTTCATTTATGCCCCCATTTCTTATATATTTCTATTACTTTTTCTAGTGGATTGCTTACCCATCTCTCTTCCTAAGAGAACTCTAACATTATACCCACTCCTTAATCAAAAGCCATTAAGAACTTCCAGCCACCAAATAACATTCTGTATCCTTGGCCTGACATCCATCAGCTGGCCCCATTCTACTCTACAATTGCATTTATTGCAATTTCATTACAGCGTGTTTCCCAGAGTGTGACGCCCAGATCAACAGATCAGTCACCAGCCTCAGGAACACCTGGCAGTATTATCAAGAGCTCCCCAGCCAGCTGGCCTGGAGACACACCAACATTGCAGAAGCCCCACCCACATGGATCTCCTGCCCTGGTCTGATGGGTCTACCTCTTGTCTGCTGAAAATATCTGAGTTTTCTTACCTCCACACCTTTGCTCCTGAAGTCTTTCATCTTCCCAGGGTGGACTGCCCTGATTTCCAGCCTGTCTCCCACCTATGAACTTCTGATGGCCCTTGCCATCTGCCTCCCTGAACTGTGGGCTATCTTCAATGTGTTTGTGTCCTGTCTCAAATAGTTGGTCGGCCCTTGGCCAGCCAAGCCATTTTCCTGTTGGAGATCAGCACAGTATGTTCATAGAACATCTTCAAGGAATATTCCTTGGTTGATTGTTTGTTGGTTTCCATCTGAAGCTCCCTAAGACAGACAAGTACTTACAGACACATTTCTGCTTTCTGTTTTCTCTCTATTCTCTGAGTCGGCATCTTGCTCCTGCTTGCTTTTTCTCACTTCAGGACATTCTTTAAAGGTTCTCTCCTATGAGCCTCTCTCTCCACCTTTTACACACCCCATCCCACCCCCATCCATGGCCTCTCCATCTATAGACAATATGCTGTAGGACAAACAGTCCCAGGAAAGCAGAACTGGGTGGTCTCTATCATCCGTGTGAGAAAAGGTTCTCCTGTCCCACAGTCTACCTGCAAGGATTATAGATGATGGCTAGTGACTTTTTGAAATGTCAATCATTTGGGTTTTGGCTTCTGTCCTCTTTGGGGTCTGTAACTAATGCTTCCCCTTCCCTGGGCCAGTGTGAGGTCTATGAAGAAAGTTCCTGGGAAACCTTCCCTGGGAAGACCCATAATGGGAGCTTTGCTTGAGACCTTCAAGGCGGCATCCTGAAATAAAGGACATCCTGAAATAAAGGACCAGAGGGGAGTCTCTTCCACCCAAGGAGAGCCTGGTTCTGGAGAGCAATGGTGCCTGAATTCTGCCCTGCCCCGAAGGTTCCTTTGGTACTTGATGGTTCTTTAATATTCTTCTCCAAAGAGAAGGAGAAGCATTGCCCCTGAACATGGGCACACACTGCTCTGTCTATACAGAAATTCCAGCTAGGTTTGAGTATGTAATTGAAAAAGACATACAGTTATTCCATAATTTTAAAAAATTCTTTATTTTTTATTATTTTCTTGTTTTTTGTTATTTCATAATTTTTACTGCATTTCATGTGCTCTTGCATTGCATGGCTATAGGGGCAGTTGGGAACAATAGGGAGTGATGGTCAAACAATATAACTTATAAAGTTCTGTTTAATTTTGAATTATAGTTGTACCGAAATAGAGTCCAAGGTGGTAATGGCACGTGCGTTGTAGGCCTTGCTGGTTCCCTTAATGTGTGAGGCAGGCAGAAGCCCGATTTCTTTTCTTGGGGCATTTGGTGGCCATCCTGGCATTTGGTGGTCTCCTTAGCCTCACACTTCCAAACATTCACAAAGTACAAAGGATAGTATACTGAACCCCCACACACCTACCACTCAGATTAAGAATGATCAGTATTTTTGCCAGTCTGGTTTCATGTATCTTCATGTTTTCCCAGAGGACTCCAAATCAGGTATCAGAAAAGACACATGCCATGATCACACCTAACAAAATTAAGAACAAATCCTTTCTATCATCTAAATACCCACGTTATGTAAAACTTTTCCTGATAGTCTCAAAGATGTCTTTTAAAGTTGGTTTTTGAATCTACATCCCAACAGTTCACGCATTGTATTTGAATCATCTTTTAAGATCGAGGAGTCTCATGGAATGCAGAATAACGGCAAAGCTGTCCAGGACCTACTCCCCACCGGGACCCGGGGAGGGGACAATGAGCCCACCTTGCCAGGAGGGACCCATCTAACCAAAGTCCTAAGTCCTCTTTAACCTCAGGGTTCCTCGGCCAGTGCCGGCCAGAGAGGGACATGTGACCGTGCAAGAAGGCTCAGATGGATGTGACCTTATAGGCTTGGAAGGGCGAGTTAGCTAAGGCCGTGGAGCAAGGAATGAGAGGAGCTGACAGAAGCTAGACAAGTCCAAGAGATGGATTCTCTTCCAGAGCCTCCAGAAAGGAACACAATGCTGCCAATGCCTTGATTTTAACCACTGACTTCTGACTACAGACTGAGAAGAGACCCTGCTGTTTGAAGCCACCAGTCCTTGAGCAGGAGACTGAAAGTCACATGGAGCTGTGAAGGGCTGATGCCCTGCTCTCTCCTGAGACCAGCTGGTGTTGGGCCCAAGAAGGCGAGGCCAGGGCCTGACTGAGACAACTGCGGGAGGGAAGGTTGGGCTGCAGGAAGAAAGGGGGCCAGCTACATTGGGTGCTTTCTTGGGGCACTGGTTCTCTGCTGGCCACATCAGGCAGGACAGAAGGAGCCCCTCACCCTACTCCAAGCAAGCTGTGCTCTAAGGAAAGTCACTCATCACTGAAAACCTGCAAAGACCTCCCCCACCCTTAGGGACCTAGGTACCCTCTCCTCTTCACCCTGAGTGCTCTGTGCTCACCTCCTTTCTGTTCCTTGGCCTGGACAAGTTCTTTCTCACCTTGGGGATTCAGGCTGACTAGCCTCTGTGGCCACCTCTTCTCATGACTGAGAAGCCTTCAGATCTTGGCTCCACAGTGGAACTGAATACCCCAGCTAGATCACTGCCTCCTCCAACCCCCCCGTGTAGGGTGGTGGGGGAGCAGTAGAAAGGGAGGGGATATCGAGCCAGCAACAGAGGCTGAGGACTTGTCTAGGTGGGATGGTGAGTGGTGACTCCTGGCTGGACTCAGCAGGGAGAACTGACCTCAACATGGGGACCATTTAGGTGAGGGCAAGATCAGAAGCTAAACTAATCCAGGGTCACTGTCAAAGGGGACCCAGATAGGCTGGGACCCCATACTCACTGGGCTCACCAGAACCTATACATGAATGTATGTTAATCAGCAACCTCATATTTTTTTCTAACATTAATAGATTAGGTTTTAGGGGTACTTCTAACCTTCTTGCTTTTCCTCTTAGGTCACTGGGAACCTCTTCTTAGTTTCCTCAACTGCTGACTTTTGCCTTGCCCGGACTTTTAAGTCCATCCCTGGGCCTCTTATCTTCTCTACCATTATTCTCTCCCTAGATGATTTCACTGAGGCCTATGACTCAAATCCCTTATAAACATTGATGGCCCCCAATTCCTATCTTCAGCCTGGCCTTCTGCCATAGAGTTCTCAAATACAACTGCCCAGGGGATTTCTCCCCTTAGGTGTGTAAAAGGCATTTAAAATCTGCCAAGACCCGAATTCAAGATTATCATCTTCCAAACCCTCCTCTCCCAGGACATGTAACCCTCATTCAACCAGTGGCTCTTACAAAAAACATTAGGAATCAACCTCACTCACCTCTCACATCTGACCCGTTATCAAGTTCTGTTGGTTCCTCTTTGAAATGCATCCAGAATCCAAATATGTCTTGCTACCTGCTCTCCTGCCATTCCAGCCTAGGTCACTGTCATCTCTCAGCAAGACTCACGCCATTGCATCCTAACCGTATTTCCCTGTATCTATGCTCACCTAAAGCCATTTCTTCAAATATACCTTAAGTGATAGGTGGGAAACGTAGATGAGAACAGGTCAAGATCCTGCTCAAAACCCTCCAGGAGTTTCTGGTTGCTCTCCGTACAAAACACCAATTTCTGATTTGATCCAAACCCCTAGGTGACCCTAACCCACTTACATTTTCCTTACCATGCTGCCCATACCCACGGAGCTCCAGCCATGCCAGCATATCTCCTTTTTGTAGGACACCCCGAGTTCATTCCTGTCTTAAGGATTTTCATATGCTTTCCCTAGACTTGGGGTTGTTTCCCCAGTTATTCCCATGGGCTCTCTCCCTCACTCCATCTGGTTCTCTACTCAGGTGTCACTCATTGTGACCATAAGACCTAGATGAGCTGCACCTGCCCATCCTAGCCAGGTGTTCTCGCAGCTCCTCACGCTGTTTCCTTTTCCGTGCTTACTGCTCCTAAATCAGTATACGTTCAATAAATATTTATTAATGACTTGAAAGAATGAATGAATAAATAATTAAAGACAGTGGCCATTTTCAAGAATACCTACATGCCCTATATATTTTTTTTTATTAATTCTCAGAAGTTCCCTATGGAAATTAGGGAGTAGATCATTTCCCCTATTTATTGAAACCTAGAAGTTACCATTCATTTAATGTTTAAAGAATGATTATTCAGGGGGAATGAGTAGGTGCTAAATGTTAGTCTTTTAAATGGAGAAAGTGAAGTATAACGAGAGGTCTCCAAAGTAAGTGTGCTCATGTGTTGTAAACTTACTGTACACCAACCATTGCAATTTTGGAAGGAACTTTATTGGAATTAACTCTAATTTTTTTCTAGAAAGTGTTCCTTCCTTTTTCAAACTAAGAGAAATGTAAAGTCACTATAAAGTTCAAGTAAACTATATCTTCTTTTTCTGACTATCACTGAAAGAAAAGCATATTGCTGCTAATAGCACACTTGGTTTGATAATTTTTAGAAACTCCAGTAAAAGTAATTTTTAAAGTTTATGGTTAAATAATCATCTCAAAGGAAAACTAGTATCTTGATTTCCTAAAAACACCTTCATTTAGACAATATAATCAAAAAAAGAGACTGACTTTGTGTTAAATAATAATGATTACAAATGGTCCTCTTCATCTACCTCCACCCGCAAATGAGAAGAAATTTAGTATACTTCTGGGGATATGCTTTAGGTCTGCCAAATACTTAAGTAAAAAATTCTCCTAAGTTGTTTCAAGAAACTGCTGGTATTCTAACAGCTCCACACATTCTAATGTATCCAAACACAATTTTTTTTTTTTCTAATTGCTTGGCTGCAGACGAAGATGTAAGGTTTTAAGTATAAGAATTTATGTGATGATCAGTGATGGAATTCTAATCCATCTTAAGCTGTAAGCATGACAACTGGCAGTTCCCAACGTGTATTAAGAGCAGAGAATTTTTTTCTCTTGCCTGAGGGTACATTCCCTTTCAAAAGCAAAATACTTTTCTTCATTTGCTTTCTAAAGCTATCACATTAAACTCTACTCTTAACGGTTAATCTTTTAAGGAGGCAAGATAGATTGGAGAGAGAATCTGTGATAGATTTATAAATTGGGGGCAAAATGTAACACAAGGCATTCCAATACGCAATTTCAAATCAAAACCTTAACTTGGGCAAGGGACATTATATCAGCCAACAACATTCTTTAGAAATGCCTGACATTCAGTTGGATAGAATTATATATTGAAATAGATTGTAGGCATATTGTGAATGTTTTTGCTCTAGCATCTGGTAGCATCAAAGCCCAGGAGGAAGAGTGGGTGACCATGCCAGAATTTAAAAGCTGCCTTTTGGATGAATATGTGGAAAGGATATAAATTAAGTTATCAAAAGGCTAGAAGAATTTGCTGAAAGGGGGGGGAGGGTGCTAAAAGCAATAAGCCATTTGGAATTTGATAGCATGCAACTCTCATGCTTTGTGTAGCTAGTATTGTTAGCCAAGTAAAGATAAAAGGGTATTTCAAAAGAGAAAAATTAATGAATGAGGACAAGCATAAAAAGCAACAACGCAATACCTGATCTATAAAAGTTAAGTAGTACTTATGGTATCTGAGATCCAGTGTGGGATGAGCCCCCAGGGAAATCAGGCACCTCCTCTATGACGTCTTTGGAAGAGAGCAGTGACTTGTGATTTCTGTGTTCTGTGTATTAGTCAAGATAAGCTAACTGTTGAACAAATACCCCAGAATCTCAACACTCATGAAAAGACCAATTGGGTGTTCCTGGGCTGTGGATCCTAGTCAAGCAGGGTCCCAGGCCCCTTCCATCTTGTGACTCTGCCCTCTTCTAGGCTAGCATTTTGGTCCTCTCCTTTCAACCAGTGGATGGGAAAATAAAACGGAAGGCAGTGTGTAGGAGGACTTCAGGAAAGCACTCATCCTCCATTGACCAGAACCTGGTGACATTATTACACCTAACTCCATGACTACACCCATCTCCACCCTGGATACTAAATCTGGCAATGCCTTGGGGAGAAGAGGAAGCAGGTGTGGTGGTATCATGTCACTGCACTCACTTGCTGAGGCATCTACACATCTCTCTTCTCACGTTAAGTTGTAAGTCTCCAGAGTAGGGTAGAATTTGGTCTTATCTGTTCTGGTAGCTGTAGCAAGAGCTCTAACATAGAGTTAATTCTCCGTTTGTAGTCAGGGGATATGGGGTGCCACGTGCACAGAGTGAACCTGGAGATGTTAAGACTGGTCGTCTGTGCTCTAATGTTGCCAAGAAATGCCTGGATTTTTCTCCCTTCCTGAAGATGGCCTCTCTGTGTAGATATTTCCAGAGGACACAGGGACCACATGCCAGCAGTGGGCATGGGGCACCAACTTTGTTAATTCTCATCGTGTCTTTGTACAAGAAGCCTTCACAGGAGAAAATCCGCGTACCCTTCACCTCTCAGAAGGCACTTGAGTGGAAGAGAGGTTGGATTCCTGAAAGACAAATGATAGGGTGGCGGGTTTCTAGTGAACCCCGATCTCAAGAATAAAAAGGGAACCAAAATCTTCCCCAAGGATAAACCTGACTTCCTTATCAACTGAGAAGGAGGCCAGAAGTTATAGGTGAATAAGCAGGACTATAGAACATTATGAAAATCTAGAACCTTATTCTTTCTAGTCTCCATTCAGTTTCAGGTAAAGCAAGAGCAGCCCCTGTGTGGCTACTAAAGGACTAGTATCTAGAATATATAAAGGATTTTCAAACCCAACAGTAAAAACCAAACAATCCAACTGGAAGATGGGCAAAGGACTTGAAGAGATGGTTCACCAAGGAGGGTTTACAGATGGCAATTAATCGTGTGAATAGATGCTCCACATCACTAGCCATTAAGACCACAAGCTTATTAAAACAGCTAAATTAAACAGGAGTGACTATACCAAATGCTGGAGAGGATTCAGAGAAACTGGATATCGTACACATTTTTGATGAGAATGTAAATATGGATCAGCTACTCTGGGAAATAGTTTGACAATTTCATAAAAGTGAAACAAACTTACCATACAATGCTCCTATCACACTCTTGGGCATTTATCTCAGAGAAATGAAAATCTATGTCCACACCAAAACCGGTACACAAATATTTCTAACAGTTTCATCTGTAATAGTCAACAATTGGAAACTACCCAAATACTCCACAATAGATGGGCTATTAAATAAACTGGTGTCTCCACACCATGGGATAACTCAATATGACTGTACAATTAACAGGAACGAACAATTGGTCCACACAATTTGGATGGATCTTAAGGGCATCAGGCTGAGTGAAGGTCACTTACTGTATGATTGTATTTATGTAACATTCTCAAAATGAGAGAAGTGAAGAGATACAGAAGACATTGGTGGTTGCCAAGGGTTAGTGATGGCATGGGAGGAGGAGTGGGAAGAAGGTAAGACTAGACTGTACAGGGAAATCTCGGTAAAGATGGACAAGTTCTCCATCTGGATCTCAGTGGTGGTTACGTGAGTCTATACGTGTGGGAACTGGCATCGCCCTATCATACACACATGGTACCAATAGCATCCTCTTGGCTTGGATATTGTGCTATAGATAAATAAAATGGGACCACTGCAGGACAAAGTACACATGACCACTCTGTACTACTCTTGCAACTTCCTGTGAATCTATAACTATTTGAAAATAAAATAAAGTAAGATAAAAATTAAAAACAAAATAAAATTAGTACAGTGCTTTTTGGAAAAAAAAGTAGTATTTTTAATTTTAAAATGAATCATTCTTATCATAAAACTTTGAAAAATACTTAAATGTTAAGACAAGTTCCTTGTATTGTCTCACCCTTCAATCAACTCCAATCCCACACTCCAGAGAAATAACTGCTATTAATATTTTGTCTGTGTTTTCCCAGGTATTTTATTTGTTATATTCTTATATATACATCCATGGACTTTTTGTCTTTTCCTCAAATGGAATCCCTATGCTGCTTCTTCTGAATATAATAATAAGACACCTCGGACATCTTTTCATGTCACCCAAACTGGCCCTATTTTATTCTTTTTAATAGCGGCATCATATTCTCCTACACAGTTGTGCCATAATCTATTTAATTAGTTTCTTACTAATAGGCACTTAGACTGCTTCTAGCTCTTAAAAATAAGGTTCCTGAGGATATTCTTGTACATATAATTTGTGCAAATACATCTATAAGATAAATTTAAGCCCTGAGTCTCCAGGGCTTGGAAGGGGAGAGAAGCACAGGAGCTGCCCCTGGCAGGGGAGGTGGGCTTCCTTGAAGAATAGCTCTGCCACCCACCTCCCCATGTGGGGAAGCCATATTTACTGGAAGTTAGCATGGTTTTTCTCTTTCCTCCTACTCCTGGGTGGCTGGATGACACTTCATCCCTACGTAGAAATGAAGTGAGAGGGTCTATCTTCCCATTCTCTGGGAAACATGAGCCTAACTGGTCTTCCCTCTCAAGACACGCTGTTATAGTCCCATGAGCTTCAACACTGCACTTAGAGCATCTAGTGCTGGGGCTGTCAGCTGCCACCTTCCAACTTCTCTGCATCAAAATAAATACTAAAAATTCAATTCCCTCTCTAAAATCCTTGGGCATCTCAGAGGACTTTCCAGGGAATGCCAGTTTCAGGATTTAGAGGGATGTATTTAAAGAATTCATTTATGGTGTTAAAATCTTCCCTTTAACAAAAAGCAACACTCATGGTCATGTTACGACCATAACAAAAATCAGTAAAAACTTCATTTTTTCAATATTATTTTAGCAAATACCCGGTCTTATCCAGTCCAGTCGCTCTAATCTGAGCCTCTTACGGCTCCCTGTTGTCAGTGGACGAGTTGAGTGTGGCAGTGTGACTCCCAGTGACTTCACGATGGCGTGTCTCTCCAAGTTTTAGCTTCCACTAGTTCCCTTCTTCCTCTTATTTCATTTTTTCTGCAGCTTCAACTTGCTCGTAGTTGCCCTACATGCATCATGTTCTTCCTTACCTCTGTGCTCTTCTCCTTCCAATATTTCTGCTTGCACCCAAATGGCCTCCTCACTGGTCTTGACCTCACAGGCATTTCTTCCAAACCCAACTGAGACATCTCTCCTCTAGGAAGCTGGCCTATAGCCTTTTACTAGGCCCACATCTCTGTTCTCTGCAGACACCTACCACTTCCTACACCATACTAAAATGATCTACTTGTCTGTCTACTGTGGCAGACTAGGAGCTCTTCAAAACTATAGGCCGTATCTTCTTACTCAGGTTTTCATACCCAGTACCTAGCAGAGCAGGAGCTTACCACGTCTGTGCAGTGATGCTGAATTTCTGCCACAACACACGAGTTTGACTTGAGTTTGAGAACTAAGGACATGGACATGTTCCTTCGCTCTCCCCCTAGTCTGTTTTTGTGTGAACACTGAGCACGGGATAATTTTTGGCATTGGGAAGTAGATGTGAGAAATCTGGATTCCTTGACCTATTCTAGCTCTGTCCCTCTTCTATATTTTGGTAAAATAAGTAGTGTTCAAGGTAAGGGATTTGCTTAAAATAATATGGAAGCACCTTTTCTGACTTACTGAAGAACAAGTATCAGCAAGTCCAGCACCGTGATTCCTTCTCAGGAGTCATTGGGTCTAGAGCTCCATCGTCCCGAGTTGCCTACTACCTTGGGGGACAGTCACCTGACCCACCTGTCGGGTTGGCAGGTCCTGCTGATGGGACATTGATGCAGCTGCCTTGAGCTGAACCTGTTGGAGCACCTGTGGGTCTCCCTGTGTTTATAAAAACAGGCTATATAAACATTTTTGCACCTGTTTATTTTTAAAAAGTTATGTGTTTGGCAGGTTTTGGCCTTATTAACTGCCACAGGTTGGCACAGTTAAACAAGAGAGGGTGAGTATAGTTTCTTCCATCCCTCATTGCCAGAAGGGAGCTATACTGACCAAAGGACCCGCTGGGTCACAGCCATCCCTCCTAGAACCTGGCATGATGCTGGGTCAGAGGCCCATTCCCAACACAGTTCCAGTCTGACTTAGCATTGGACTAGCACCGGTGGGAAGTGATGGGACTCTCCTGGGGAGGACCCTGGGCAAAACTCCGAAACAGTCCTCTCCCTCCTAACTCCAGCATCAATGAGTTCTACACTAGAGAGAGTAAAGTTTGGCAACATCATCTTAGTTTATAGGAACTCATGGATCAAGAATCATTTGGGGGGGAAATTCCACATATATATTTTTTAAACGTTTGCTAAAAGAAAGCACAGGTCTGCAAAGGGTGGAGGATCATTGCCCTGGACCCGAGCCCACCGTTTGCAGAGGAACGTGCTTCTCAGAGAGGTCCTGGGACTCCTCTAAGGTCACAGAGCTGGTAAATGGCCCGTCCTGGCCTTGAACCCAGAATATCTTCAGCATGAGGACAATCTGGCTGGAAGATGCTACGTGCACTTGTTTAGCTGATCCTTATGGCATGCCGGGTCCCAGGACCTGTGCCAAGTGCTGTGCCAGGCTCTGGGAACACAAAGATGAAGAAAAGACAACCCTCCCCCGAGTGAGCGGGGAGCACAGAAACATGTGGCAGTGACACTTGTGCAGCCAGCCATTGGCGGTGGAGGGGGGGGCAGGAGGGTGCACAAGGGGGCCCTGCAGCCTGGCGGGGACAGGGAAGTCTTCTGGGGAGCCATGCAGCCCAAGCATTTGCAGAGGATGAGGAGATGTGGGAGAGAGGCATCCAACATCGGGCCCAGAATGGCAGAGGCACCAGGATGAGAGGCAGTGTGCCTTTCTGTCTGTGTCCCACACGGAGGCACAGCTGTTCCTGGAGCAGTGAGAGGGAGGGAATGGGGCCTGTCTTCCCAAGAAGCTGAGGAGATGTGGTACAACAAAGTACCACAGACCAGGTGGCCTACGCCAGGTGATCTTCGCACGGCTCTGGAGGCTGAAGTCTGAGATGAAGGTGGCGGCAGGGCCCGTTTCTCCTGAGGCCTCGCTCCCCAGCTTGCAGATAGCTGCTCTCTCGCTGTGTCCTCCGATGGTCTTTTTTCTGAGCATGTGCATCCCTGGTGTGTGTCTCTGTGTCCTAATCTCCTCTTCTTATAGGGACACCGGTCAGTCTGCCCACCCTAATGGTCCATTTTAATCTAATTGCCTCCCTTAAAGCCCCTCTCCCTAAACACTGTCACCTTCTGAGGTACTGGGGATGAGCCTTCAACATTTGAATTTGAAGGGAATTTTTTTTTGACATTTTAACAGTTTATTTTGAAGGTCATTTAAAAACAAAGTTAAAGACAATCTGAGAAAAAATTGCACAGAATATACTCATTAAATAAGTATGATGATTAAATCAAAATAAGGAATATATGTTTTCTTCTGTAATTCCGGAAATAAGTTCTGTTGTCCTGACAGTTCTTATACTTCCAAAAACGGGGAAAAAATCGTGGCAATTAAAGCCGCCTCTTAATCATGTAAATCTACAGTAGAAATCAAAATTTTCTGTTCTTCCCAAATCAAGCTTATAAGCAAATACCCAGCTTATAAGGGCCATTGTGTCATTTCAAACTGTAGTGGGGGCAGTGGCATGCCCACTTCTGTGTTTTCAAAGGACCCACCTGCCCACAGCTGGAGGGTGGCAGTGGCAGGGAGACCAGTTGGGAGGCCATTGGAATGGACCAAGTGTCTTCCCCTCCTGCCTGACCTGATGTCTCTGCGGATCTTACACCATGACACCCCTCGTTCCACTGCTTTCTCCGGGCAGAGGCCTTCACTCTTGTTGGGCCCAGAAGGGCTGACTGGTTGGGGTGTGGAGAGGCCTTTCCCTCGTGCCCCCTCACTGCCCACTGCTGCCAGGCCTCTGCTCTGACCTGATCTGCTGGCACCTTCCACAAACACTGAAGGAAGCACCACCTTCCCTCTGGGGCTGCAGGGAGGCCAAACACCTTCCAAGTCACTCAGCGTGGGACAAGGGCCAAAGGAGAGGCCGAGGCTCCTGGAGGCAAGGGGCTGATTGAGAAATAGAACCACAGTCCACAGCTGCTGGTTAGAAGATGGCATCCTCATCCTCACCGAGGTTTAACTGGGGCCCATGCATTTAGGGACTCTGTGACTTTAGACAGGGAGGACGTCACGTGTTCTGGGTGTGTATTAGCTTCTAATGGAAACTTAGCACTTCTTTAGGCAAAATATTAAAAATACTGGACTTACAGCAGAGGTATAGTTGTTACACCAATTGCTAGATCTTGTTAGTCCACGTGCTAATAAATCCATTTATTACTACAGCACATATTTATTCTGAAATATTTACTCTCACATAACACAAATACTCCTAAAACATTTGATCAAAATGTTCAATGTAGGAACATTGAAAATGTTCCTATATTGAAATATGAAATTATATTTCAATATAATTTGTTGAAATCTTGTATATTTTTACTTTATTATTACTTATGTAGTTTAGAAATACTCTTCCACAAAGAGGTCTACAGGTTTCACCAGAGTGCCCAGAGGGGCCATTGCTCAAAAGAGGTTAAGGACCTCTGCTTGACCAAGTCCACAGATGAGAAGGAGAGTTCAGAGAGAGGAAACTAAGTATCCATTTTACCCTCCGTGAATGAGACATTTTGGGGGCTAGGACGTCAGAGGATTTAAACTGCTCCTGGGCTAGAAAGTTTAGGGCTTGCAGTTATAATACAGATAAAGAAAGATATCTGTATTTCTCTGAAGAAAATTGTTGTTTGACTTTCAGTATCTTTTTGAACACAAGCCCACATCTGAAAATACGGACCGTCTGCATAGTGCTGCCCATCACAGGGACCTCTGCTCTTGATCTTGGATGTGTGCATTTAAGACCTACCAGCACATGTTCAAGCAGGAGAAGGTGCTGGAGTGGGGGACATGGCTACAATCATCCCTGCGTGTGTGCTGTCTTGGCTCCCAGCTCGCTGTCTGCTGTTATTGTTCTCTCTCGAGATACCACAGGGTGTGGTGGCCCGGGGACTCTTTGTCACCACCCCTCAAGGGGATGATGACGCAAGAAGGTGACGGCATCTGCAGTTACCAAGCACCCTCTTGCTCCTCTAACATGTTTGTGTATCACGCATCCAGATTCCGGCACGCAAGGCTGTGGCGAGCAGGCACGGCAGGCATCGTGCCAGGAAAATGCCGAGAGGCCCGGTTATCCGTGTGCCGATCCCCTGTGCCATGGTTGGCAGGCATCCTGCCACATTTCTCTCCCAAAGTAACTGAGTAAATGTGAGCCTCAAACGGGACCCTCTCATTCCCAGCGGCTTTCATTATTTCGTGCTTTCGACTTTGGAGATGTCGTCTTTGCTCGTCCCACTTGAACCTACCGCCGTCGGCTCCTTTAATAGGGGTGTCTATAAAGAACTGCCCTGAAATATGCTTTTCCAGTGCACTTAATGTCTTTCCAATTAAATCCAGATGTGAAAAGCTGAAGGAGCAGTTCTCAGGACCGAACAAGATGACATAAATCTTGCAGCTGACAGAGATCCCACTGAGCTCGGTTGGGGAAACTCACAGAGAACTTGTTTGGGTCCAGAAAGGCGGCTGGGTATAAAGACAGATGTGTACACTCTGAGTCCAAAAAATATGCTGAGAGAGAAAACGCTCTTCCAACACAGTGCCTACAAATAGGGCTGGAGGCATGAAGCAGGTTGGTTTCGCTCCCCCTCCCACACTCGCAGCTAGATCAAAGGAGGTGATTGAAAAGGCTTTGCTAGAAAACAGACCAACTCAGCGATGCTTCCTGGTCTCCTTAATTGCTCTTCTCAGGGAGAGGAAGGTGGGCACTCCTGACAGACCTTTGCTGGAAGAGAACAAGGGCTGTTTGTGCAGCTGAGGGTTTGGCTTTTATTTTTTTAATTATCAGGTTTTGTACACTTTCCAGAAAGTTCCTTTTAAAAATAGTATAGTCTTCCTTCTCTTCTCCAGATGCTAGGAAGTGCAGGTTCAACCCAAACCGTGTCTATTTCAAAGGGACACAAAAACCCGGGGCTGGAGTTCAAGGAGTTTGGTGGCATGCTGCCCAAGGACTCAAGGCTTGGATTTTCTCTTACCCTCCCAGTAATTTTGTTTTTAAAGCTTGGAAAACAAATTCCACTGAGGGATCAGCTTCTGCAGGACGTAGCAATGGAGAAGGGCGGGCGGGCAGTGGAAGCAAGGACCTGGGTGCAGGGAATGAGCCTAGACTGGAGCCAGTGTGGTCAGTTAGATGGACAGGTGCGCCGCGGACAAACAGCTCCCTGATGCATCCAGAAGCCTCACCTCCTAGAGTTTCAGTTTCACGGGAGAGCAGGGCGATTTTTTCCTCTCAGGAGCCTGCCCAGTTATCCACTGCTTCCTCTCTCCCCTTTTCCTGCCAGGATGGCAGCTCCGTGACAGGACAGCAGGTGTGGGCAACTCACAAGGACAGAGCCACTCCTGCGAACCTCACCTGGGTCGGGAACCAGCGTGGGGAGGAGCCTTGTCCCCTCTCAACTGAAACGTTTGGCTTTTTCCTGCCACGCATCCTGTGTAAAGCCCCGATGAGAGTGCATTTCATTGACAATTTTATGACCCTGACCATTTCCCCTTGTAACCGTATCTTTAAAATGGCTCCTTGTCTTCAGGTGGATGAGATCAGGGCTGTGTTCTTCCCTCCACTTCCTGCTGCTAAAACGTCTCTGCCTTGAACAATGGCACTAAAGTATCAGAAAGTGAGTCTGGGTCGCAGAACTGTGCATGTAACTTTGACCACTTTTATTTTCCATCTTGAGATAAAAGCCAAAACATGTTTTTTAAATTTATGTTTTACATCATTCATTGGGTATTACTTTTCTGAGTGAATTCTAAGTATTGTAAAGATGTCTTCAAAGATAGACAACTTTAACTGGAAAGAAATTAATGCAAATTACAGCGTATCGCAGTGACATGCTAATTTATAGCACCGTAAAGGTACAGTTCAAAGCTCGAATGAGCCAGAGCGAAGTTGGTGGATTGATGGTTTGCAGTAAGAAAGGTTCAGAAACAATAAAATGTAGCCAGGATTTTAGTTTGGAAATGAACGAAAAGGTGCATTTGTTCCAAGTTACTGAGCTTTTAATTTAGATCTGCTATTAAAACCTAATGCATTTTGTATTTGTGGTTAGTAAATTACCCTATCTCAGTGTCTTCTAGGAGAAATTGCAAAAGAGCCTGAATAATTTTCAAAGATAAGACTCACAGCTGCAGGTTCCTTAGCAAAAATGTAATCTCTGTATCTCACCTTTAACATGAGAAAAAAGCAGAAATGTAAAAACAAACAAACAAAAAAAGATACACCTATGGTTATTTATTCTTTTGTGGTTAGCAATTGTTGTAAAAGGGAAAACATATTTCCATGGAGACAAAATTCACCCGTAATAGCATATAAAGTACTGTATATTCATATTCCATTGCTGGCAAGGATTTGCCCCAAACATTTGAATCGGAGCAAGATCATAAAAGCTATCATCTGATATTTTTTTCATGATTACATAAGCATGGATTTCCATTTCTTTGCTCAGTATTCTACACCTAAGGTGCAAATATATTCGGAAAACATACTCTTTAGAACCTGAGCTCTGTCTGGAAAGAACTGAGAGGCACTTGGCTACCCAAACCGAGCTGATAAAAACTGGCAATGGGGCTTGTCACAGCCCAAGTGCTTTGGGCCTGAGTAGATAAACCAGTTTGAAAATGGATAGGTCTTTTTAGAAATCAGAAGGAGATTTTTTTTTTTCTTTTAAGAGGCAATGAATTCTGAGTGTAGGTAGATTTTTTCATTGTATACCAACAAGAAATATCAACTCTGGTTTGGTAACACCAATAACATGTTTCTAAAAGACACCGAGCAGCTGATTAGGCAAGAAGTCTTTTTTCTTAATTTCTCTTTTCTTTTTTTAGCAGGCAATGGTCCTAGGTGTGCCAGAACAGCCAGGCACTATCTCCCCACCGGGGGTGTAAATCCTCTGAGGACCTGCCCTCGAAGCCGCCTGGTCCTAGAGAGCCCTGTGCCTTCACTCAGGGTGTGTGTCTGCATAGCCTGAAAACAAATGGGCGCTTGCCCTGGAAAGCTGTTTTCCTCTTCCTTGAGACCATCTGATTCTAAATACACTATTTAGAGAAAAGAAACCCAGAATATTAGATTATTTAAGAATTAGTTATCTTTAATAAATAAGCAATCTATGAAACAGAGGTTATTGAATTTGTTTCTCAGTAGCACAAGTTATCAGACAGGAATTCTGCTCAGCAGCCCAAAGGAGCAGCGGGAGTCAGCACTACCAGCTGCGTGTTAGTTTTAAAAATGCCACCCGTTCATAAAGTTGCGTTTTACTGCATATGGTGAGAAGCATTAAACAGTAACTGTGATGTAACACCCACTGGACATGTTTAAAATTTGCAGAACCCTAAAGAATAATATTTCATCTTGGATTATCGGGTTGCCTGTTTCACTTGTAGACGCGACCTCGTGAAAAAAATGTTCTGTAGATGTACCTTCAACTCACATGTTAATTTATGCTTTTCTCTCTCTCTCTCTCTCTCTCTCTTTTTAACCCTTTCATTGCCCCACCGCTTCACCCCTCTCCTCTTTCCCCTGACAACCACTAATCTGTTTTATCAAAGTTCTGGTTTTTTTTTTTTAGATTCTTCATATACATGATATCACACAGTATCTGTCTTTCTCTTTCTGACTTACTTCACTTAGCTAATGCCCTCAACGTCCATCCATGTTGTTGCAAATGCTAGGATTTCCTTTTTGTTTTTAATGGCTGAAGAGAATACCTAATTGCGTATAGATACCACATTTCCTTTATCAGGTCAACCATCGATGGATACTTAGATTGTTTCCATGTCGTGGTGATTGTAAATAATGCTGCAATGAACATGGGGGTGCAGATGTCTTTTCAAGATAGTGATGCTGTTTCTTCTGGATCAATACCACGGAGAGTTGCTGGATCACAGTTCTATTTTTTTATTTTTTGAGGAACCTCCACACTGTCCTCCATAGTGCCAGCACTCACTTACATTCCCGCCAACAGTGCAAGAGGGTTCTCTTTTCTCCTTGTGCTTTCTATGTATTCTTCTCAATAGTATCTTGGTAAAGTGGATTTCAAAGACACCTTCCTCTGATTTTTATTTGTACCTGTACTGAAGGATATTTTTCTAACCCCTAACTCAATGGCAGCAATAGGGAAAGAAAGTGAAGACCAGAACCCACAGGAACGGGGTTCTGGGTCACTTTGTGCCAAGAGTACCTGCCAGTCACTTCCCCAGCTGCTCCCTTCCTCAGCGTGACAAATGCAGTAACAGTCCATGATGACATCTTACATTTGAATGGCACTTAACCTTTTATTATTTTTAAAGAGCGAAGACAAAGAGTATGCGACAAGGAAAGGACTAATGGGGAAATCTTACAGAGGCAATTCAGTATCGGGATGCCTGGGTGGCTCAGTCGGTTAAGCATCTGCCTTCAGCTCAGGTCACGATCCCAGAGTCTTGGGATCCAGGCTTGCCTTGGGCTCCTTGTTCAGCTGGGGCTTCTCACTCTCTCTCTGCCTCCCTTCTGGCTTGTCCCCAACCCCCTCTCTCAAATAAACAAATAAAATCTTAAAAAAAAAAAAAAAAAAGGCAATTCACTATCATCTCAGGTCACTGAGCTGTAGAAGTTCTAGATGTATAGTCTATAGATTATTTTAATGTACAAGCACCACATCAAGGACCACAGCAAAGCCGGCAGTGAGACCACACTCCCCGCTCCCCAGGGGACAGTGACGCTGCGGGAGAGCTGCAAACCGCACAGGTCTGTGATTGTTAGCACTGATAGGTGGGTGCCTGGGAAACAGCACTCTTGTCAGGAGGACGAAACCCTCCCCAGGCTAGCAGAGGAGTGGTTGGGGCAGTTCTTCCAAGCCAGCTCATGCTTAGACATAGGATTCAGCCTCAACTGGAGATGGAAATATTCAGCCAGGTGATCCCACTCAGTGTTTGCAGCATGACACTGGAATTCTCCCATGTGCAAATCCACCAAACACATGCCTTTCTGCAGGCAGAGGGGCCATCTGGATCCCATCTCCTCATACAAAGGTGCAGGTCATGAAGGCCACTGCCCCCGCTGCTTGGGCTGGGCCTGGGACCCGGGGCTATCTACTGGTGGGGAAGTTTCCTCATGTAAAGGTTCAGAAAGGAGGCAGCACTGATTCAGAGAACTTCACAGCTTTAGTCTCTGGTCCAACCACTACTCTCCACCCCGTGACCAGGGTAGAGGGTCCAGGAGCCAGGACCACAGGTCAGAAGTCAAAGGTCAAGAGGCCCACGAGGCTCACTCTAGCCACGGTAGACAATGCAGGCTCTTTAGCAGATCTTCCTTGATCTAGAATATTCCCAGCGGTTGCGGGACAGCCACAGTTTGAGGCAGGCCCCTGCAGCCCAAACCAGGAATGGGAGACAGCCCTCACAGCTCCCACAGACAGGCGCAGGGGGTGCCTGGTGCCTTTGCTTAGGTTATTCCCTCTGCCTAGAGGGCCCTTCCCACCTGTCTTCACCTGGAAAACCACTGCTCATTATTTACGCTTCAACAAAGCTGTCATTTCCTCCCTGAATGCTCCCCAAATTCCCCGAGGGCGAGTTGTTCTGCCTTTTGTACTTCCAGAATGCTTTGCCCATATCTCCATTACGGATTTTTTTTTTTTTTTTTATCACATCCACGATATGTGAGACCACATGCCACCAGGCCATGAGCTACTCAAGGTCAGGGGTTATGGTGTATGTATCTCTCTAGCCCTAGCACAAACCCAAAATATATAGGATATTCAATAAATATTGGATGGATGGATGGATGGATGGATGGATGGTGAGCAGCTGAGGCTCGGTGTATGAAGGTATCAACTAAACTCGGAGGCTGAAGGTATCAACGAAATCAAAGTTCACTGGCTGTTTTTAGTCTAAGAAGATGGGTTCGATGTCTAGGAGAACGTCAGAAAGGAAACCAAGTATTGGCACATATCAGTTGCAAAGATGCCTCTCTCCAGTGGGCAGGATCCGGTCGGCAGTAAAACAAAAACTCTTACAATATTCAGATCTGTGAGTAGCATGCATTTCAGTCTGGTTGCCATGGAGTGTTGTTGAATTAAATGTTAAGTAGGGCATAATTACTGCATGAGATTAGGCACAAAAGGGCAATCTAAAATATACAGTGTGGTCTATTTAAAACAGATCCCATTTGGTGGTATAGAGGACTTTAAATAGGACCTATTTAAAATAGGTGAGCCTGAATCCAGGGTAAGAAATGGAACCTCTCATCTTGCATTACACAGAGAAAGAATAACAGAAATCGGCCCAGAGTTATCAATCATTCATTCCATCTGGCGTCTTTTGAATACACCCTCCATGCACAACGTGGTCTCTGCTTTACGGAGGGCATAAAGAAATAGGAAATGTGCATGCGAACGTGGAAGAATCATCAGGTGGGAGTGAGAGGAAGCGGGAGGGACGGGGCCACGCAGCCACCGGCAGGAATGAGCGTGGGGCCTGCAGCTGGAGGTCTTGGAGGCTTTCCATCCCAGTGCATCTCACCAGATAGCCTTCCTCTTCCTGCTACTCATCCGTGGGTTACCTGGCCGGATACAATCCTACATTTTTAGAGTCACTGACATTTTCTTCATAACAACAGCTATACTTTTCCCCTCAAATATGCATAATTTATGCATAAACACATTTGGACATCTATTCAAAAACGGAAAAAGGACCGGGGCTGCCAAATTCAACTTTGAGGAGTTATTACAGAACAATTTTACTTCGTAGTGAATCACTTACATTATACTGAAAACCACATTTACCAAAGGAAACCAAGGTCCTTTTCTGTTTGTTCCCAAATCTTTGATTCTCTGGTTTGATAAATGTATTGAGATCTGAGCTTGTTAATGACTGACTTCCTTTCTTCCTTTATCCAAGTTTCCTTCCTTCCTCCCTCATTCCTTCCTTCCTTTCTCTCTCTCTCTCCCTTCCTTCCTCTTTCTTTTTTTTTCTAGCCCAGACATCTTTCTTTAATTTGCATTGGGTACTCTTTGAAATGCTATGATTTTTCCTCATGGGTGCATTTTATCTATGAATTAAGATTTTCTTCATAATCCCCCCTGGCTTTTTCTTGCTAATCAAGCGCACTGACAGGTATGAAAACAACTGCCGTGCAGTCAGATACCTGTTTTTCCAGTGGAAAAAGGCAAGAATATTGAGAAAGAAATCTCAACAACCGAAAGAGCATTCCCTGTTCAATATTACCATCTAAATGCTGGTGCATCCCTAAATAAGACTGTAGGTTGGTGTCTGGGCAAGGGGTCTTTGGAGGCTGCACGGCCCTCCCAGGGAGCCGATTCTGGGGAGGGAAAAGGGCCGGGAAGCCCGAGCCACGGGCAGCGAGGACCCCAGGCAGCTTCCGCAGCCCCGAGGTGATGACACGTGTGGTTGGGTCTTCATCTCAAATGAACCATTCATGCTTAGGCACCCTCTCATATTTCCATTTGTAATGTTGTCATAAAGGAATTTCATTTTATACTTTCCAGACTAATGACTTGGTACAAAAAAGATATGCTGCTAAAATGAGAGGACGGGGGAGGAAAAGAATTCTTACAGACATTGTGAATCAGCAATGCAATAGGCCGAGAAGAGTTATGCCGTGACTTTGATCTTCCCCGGCTCTGTGACTCTGAGGCTTTGCTTACAACTTACTCAATCTGATCTTTAAATACCACTCTTAGGTTTTCTCTTTGGTGTAACCTTTGTCTGACTTTTCTTTCTACAAAGATATCCTTATTTTAGCTATTTTAATTTATCAGATTTCCAATAGGATAGGCATGATATGCAAAGTACTGAACAACAGGTTAACACGGTTAACAGATTACTATGGGCACTGACCAAGCAGACTGCCAGTCTGGCCTGGGGCAGGGTCTGAGACACCCCTGTTGTACTAAGTGTGACTTCCCTTAGTTGCTGGGTTTTGGGGAGAGGAGGTGAGGGGGGTCGGTCTCAAAGAGGAGCCTAGGCAGCCACGGGGTTGGCAGAGGGCACTGAGAGCTCTAAGCCATGGCTCTTTACCAATGGGTATGGAAGAATTTCAATATTTTAACAACCAGTATGGGCATAGGAGAGCATACTAACACCGATCTGATGAACATCATCCCCATTAAGATCTATCCTGAAATTTCCTTCCCAGGAACCTCATAGGAAGAACTGCGATTTAATTAAAATTCTCAGCTTTACTTCCATAAAATAAAATTGGCTCTAGCACCGCCTTGGAATTTTGGTTTTCACAGTTATAGCTTTCCTCATTAGACAGTTCAGCTTCAGGGTAATGTATCTGAATCTCATGGTTTCTACTCTGATTCCAATTCAATATTCTAAGATAGTGAGGAATATTTATTTTTATTCCTGCTTTCATTTTCATGTATAAATGCCTTCTTACTTTATCATTCTTTGGACTTAAGCCTGTCTAGTAAGTTTATAGAAACAAGAAAAAGAGAAAAAAAGAGCCTCCACTTTCATTAACAGTTGCCAGACATTCTTTCCCAATACTTGTCAAGCAAAACTCAAGGGAAAATGTTAAACATTGAGAACAAAATTATACCCCCTGAAAAGTAGCTATAGAATGTTCTTTAAAAAAAAAAAAAAAAAAACTTTACTGACTTGAATTTTATCTCTAACTGTAAAAATTTTGGCTCATTCTGAACGCCTTTAACAAAGATATAAGAAAATTAGCTCTTGTTACACGAAGCTGATTTTCATCAAGTGTATTCTCAAAAAGGGAAACCAGAATTTTATCCTGCTATATTCAGAACCAAAGTGCTGTAAACCAAGCTCTGAATACAGAAAGAACAGGAGGAAGTTGATGCTGGTCAGTGGGTGGATGGCATTGGAGAAGGGCAATAACACTTGACATTAATTATACATCGTCCCACCCGGTCCTAGTTGGGGTATTTGCCAAGAAGTTCTTACATTCCTGTGGCCGGGGAACAGGGCCACACTAGAGTTTCATGGAAAACAACAGTGCATTATTAAACATTTTAATCACTCCAGCTCCCTGCAACGACTAAAAAATCTAACAAAAATTTTCACTGAATGGAAGCCTACTTTTGTCAAAGTAATCAAATTTTGACTTTAAAGTTTTTTTTTCCCTCAAAGATGTTTCGTATGGTCACTTTTCTCTCATGACTAATGACTGCTGATTTAATATTAACTTGCTAAGGTTCTTATACCATAATGATATATGCAAAGACACAGGGGCACCTGGGTGGCTCAGTCTGTTGAGCGTCTGCCTTCGGCTAAGGTCATGATCCCAGGGTTCTGGGACGGGGCCCTGCGCTGAGCCCCCTACTCAGTGGGGAGCCTGCTTCTCCTTCTCCCTCTATGCTCTCTCTTGCTCTCATTCCCTCTCAAGTGAATAAATAAAATCTTAAAAAAAAAAAAGATATGCAAGGACATAATTTGTACACACGCAAAAAAACGTACAGAGAATGCTGTTACCTTGCCAGTGTATAGTCACAGAAGAGAAGCAGAACTCCTCCTCACCTAGCATGAAAAAACTTAATTTCCAACAAATACCAAGCATGTGAGCCATTTCAGATCGGCTTTATTATCATATTTGTATGAAAGAGCCATCCTTTTCCACTCTATAGAAATAGCTTTAGAGAATACATTTTCCATACGGAAATTGGAAATCCGTAAATCCTTCCTGAGAGCCATCTGAATGTCCAGGGATTTGTTTTGTTTTGTTTGTTTTAAAGGGGGGACTTTAACTAGTTGAGAGGCACTCTGGTTTCTGGAGCTGCATTTTTATCCTCTCCCTGTCAGGAAGTGGGACCTCCTACACGAAGTCTGCTCTCATTAAGATGATCCCCCCCCACCCCCAGAGACCTCAAACTGTGGCCCTAGTATGTGCAGAGCTCCCACTGAAATAAAAACTGTTCCTCAGACGCAGGCAGCTCTGCCCCCAGATATTGCCACGTCCCACACAGGCTGCTGTCATTACACCCACGCCGTTGTCACAACACCCAACGGGCTGTTACTCAGGGCTCTGGTATGCTGCCGAATATATGTATTAAATAGGAATTTCAAAAACATATTTCAGGAATACTTGTCCTTGGCTCCGCAACTTCACTTGCTCAATGTGGCCGCTGTCTCTGGAGGAGCGACTTCTCTCGAGCATGGCTGGCGGAGACGCTTGAGGGCTCTCGGCCTCGCAGAGGAAGTCAGAGGAATGTGGCCAGAGCAGTGCAGGCCGGCGCTGACCTGGACTGCTCCCCTTCTCTCAGGCCATTCGTACAGGTCAGCACAGCTCGCTTCACCCTCATCCTCTACTCGGCAGTGGTCCCCAACCCAAGCTCAAACTCGGTTCCAGTTTTGTGTCCTCATCTTCTAGCCGGAGGAAGCTGACCAGCTGTGTGTCTGGCAGACGTTCTCACGACTCTGCCTTGATGCTGTAGAGGCTTGCCTCCGTATTGAACCGAGCAAGAACGCGAAGGAAAAGGGTATTGTTGTTATTTTGACTGAGGTGATCTGGGAAGGTTCATCTGCTCCAAGTTAGAAAACGGACAGGATTTGATAGAACAAATGCTTAAATCAATATTTAAGGGTTTTAATTCGTGTTAAACATGTATGCTAAATTACCACAGGGGATGAGAGAAGTTCTGAACAAGTTTAAAACCATATGATATTTAGCTTAAGAATTCCATTTCACCTTCCCTAAAAATGGTCACAAATACGTCAGCAGTGGTAACGGATGGCCAAGTAGTAATGACAAAGGGCTTTTGAGGAACTTAAGGGAGGGGGGATGATTTTTGTCCTCTGCTAAGGTTTCAGCACTCTTAGATTCATGGTCTTCTAGACTTGAGGCATCTTGTGGTGTTCCCTGGTTGCTTTGGGCTGGGGGGCTCAGCTGTGGTGACGACAAAACATTGGTTGCTTCCAGGATGAGAGCCATGATTATTTAGTGCCCTACTCAGTCCATAGCTTTGTTTTCACCATCACACTGATGTCATCAGGAGCTCTAAGACTGTTCTAATATATTGAGGATATGTTTGTTGCATTCCACAAATTTCCAATATGCTTCTGAGAGGGATTTGTTCCAAATGACTTAGCTGCTGACACTAGGATCTGCTTTGGACTGGGAGTCTGGACTATAGCTCTGAGCTCTAGTTTTTGGGGTGCACCTACTCTCTTACCCCCCTCTCCCCCAACTCCTTTCCTTCTTTCAGTTGAAGGAGTCACTGAAAAACTGTGTGCCAGTTTCTTTGGTGTGTAGTAAGTGATTATATGGGCTATGAGGTCAGACTGACTTGGCCTGGCATCTGGCTAAGAGACTGGGAAAATGGCTTCCTTTCTGAGTCTCAGGGTCTTCAATGAGTTTCACCAAATGAGATAATGCAAGCAAAGTATTTACCACAGTGCCTGGCACATGGATGTGTCCGACACAGGAGATCTCACGCTTACACAGATGTACACGACAGACCACAAACAGCTCGTGGGCTAGTGGGGAAGGAAAACACGAAACAGTCCATTTCAATACTTCTGATAAATGCTACTTTTAAAGGGATGATGCTGATCCCAGCTTTGTAATTGGGTGGAGGTGAGACTCAGAGGAGGAACACAGGAATTGATACCTGAGCTCTATCTTACTGTATAAACTGGGGAAGACACCCTCTCACTGGTTTGGGAGGAAAATTGGAAACCTGGTGGAATCATAATTAATTTGGCAAACATGGGGTGCCTAACACGTAATTTCTTCTGCGTATTGGCAAGCGCTTTGGTATGCTAGGGAGAAGATGCCACTTACATCATGTCATTGTGGTGGCAGCCAGTGAGGTCAACAGATAGCGTAAGCAGGGCAGTGAGTAGGAGGAGGATGGAGACCGTGCAGGATGGGAGAATGAGGTGGGGAGAGGCAGAGCCAGGTAGGGACCCAGCCACAGGCTTTCACACATCTGTGGAATGCATAGGAGCCCTTAAACTTGGATGCTGCAGGGCTGGAACTGGACCAGTCCCCCAGAACAGCACACTTGGGTCTCTGCTTAGCCACAGTGTCACACCGCGAGTTTGGTGCCATTGTCCCCAGCATCTCTTCCCCCCACCCCCACCCCTCCCCGGTCAATCCGACTTCCCTGCTTCCTTGTCTGGTTGATTACCTAACCCAAGCCTCACACATCACCTCCTCTGTCAGTCTTTTCAACCACTACCACCCTGTCCCATTTATAATGGTTATTTGACCACATGTGCTAATAAATAACAAAAAATTTTAAACCTAAAAGATATTTTCTTTATTCCTCTGGCATCTATGACTTCAAGTGTCACTTGTGATATGCCAAAATGTAGTCAACTTAATGTCTTTATGATACCTAGTATTTAAAAGAATGCAATTTATTTGAATGCCTTTGGAATGTATACAATCAATTGGTTAGTAGGAACTATGGCAGGAGCACCTGGCTGGCTCAGTTGGTAGAGCATGGGACTCTGGATCTTGGGGTTGTGAGTTCAAGCCCCACATGGGGTATAAAGCTCAGTTAAAGATAAATAAATAAACACAAATTTTAGATAAAGTTAAGGAGCTGCCTGGGTGGCTCAGTGGGTTAAGCCTCTGCCTTCAGCTCAGGTCATGATCTCAGGGAGCCCGCTTCCTCCTCCTCTCTCTCTCTCTCTCTCTCTGCTTGCCTCTCTGCCTACTTGTTATTTCTCTCTGTCAAATAAATAAAATCTTTTTTAAAAAAATCAAGTTAAAAAAAGGAAAAGACTATGGCATTCCAGAGTGCACAGCTAATGACAGTGAAGAAACTTCTCTGAGGACTGTTTGCACAATAGGTAATTAACTTGAAGGTAGTCATAGTAAGAAGCAATGAGAAGGTTCCTTTTTTCCCCTTCGTCTGCCTCTGTGTCTGCTTTTATGCCTATCTATACCATTTGTTGAGCCAAAATGGAAAAGTGGGTCTAATAGAAATGGCTTTGACTCCTTGCCATGTGATCATGGACAACTTAGTTACATTACAACAATTGCTAGAGAGTGATAAGACTAATACGGTCTAGTTTTATCTTACTTTATGCCTTATCGAAGCAATACGCTGGCCTTTGAAAATGAAAATGGCACATAGATCTTTACATGTGGCAGTACACATGAGGTAGGCTTTTACTGGCTCATTTGTACTCTTTCCAGACCTGCTTTGAATGAGCAAGATGCGAATAAAAAATGGCTTTTATAACAATATTGTCTAGAAAGATTGTATTCCTCATATCTATTTCATTTTACATCTGCCCATTTCCGAAGAGTAAATACACTTTATGCATGAATTTCCGAGTACTTGATTGTAAAGGATATTGCTTCATAAGAAAGACTATAGAAAAATAAACCACCGTAATTTTTATGTAAGCTGATGACACAAAACAAATGTTCACAGTTCAGGTTTCTGAGGCTTTCTAAGTGGTCAAGGCCTTAGTCTGATACTCTTCCCACGACTCTGTTAAAAGTTTATTTCTTGATGTGCCATCCAAGATTCAGGACACTTACTTTTATGGGAAGCATGTTCAGGAAAAGGAGTCGAAGTATCTACTCCATTCATGAAGGAGACTTTCAAGAAGGTAATTTCCTTTGGCTCTGATTTATCCCATATCTGGGATGAATACAAGTTTGATTTGTGCAAAATAACTTCTGATCAGGGAGCAACTGCAGGGAACATTTGTGAGCTGAACGAGATAAGGAAAGTACCTTCGGTGTCAGAGAATTGATTTGGAATATTTTTCATTTTAACCTTCCATGCAGGTTCCTTAAACTTGTATGTGCACTGAAGAGGAAGTGGGGGGTTGGTGGCCTTGAAATCAAGACAATGGTGTATCCAGAGCCTTCCCACCCAAGGCCAGATTTGTTGTGAAACATCTTTATTCCACCATTTTACCCCCCTTTTTGATAGTGGTTTTGAGCAACACTTTCCAAGTTGCCTGAAAATTGATTGCAATTTCTCGCTTTTGAATGAAACTTTTGTGGGATATTGCCTGAAGCAGAGAGCCCTGGTTTGGTTTGGTTTGGTTTTTTTTCCACACAAGAAGCATGCTGGCAGACAGACCAGGCAGAACCCTGTTTCAAGAGGCTACTTGATCTTCTAAGCTCACACGGAGCAGTAAAGCTGGTTCTCAGACGTCTCCATTTTCTCCCTGAATCCTTTCTGAATGAAGGTTCTTGCGGCTGCTTACTATTCTTTTAGAGGGTGACACCCATTCTCTATTCTCCTCCACTTTGAATATCATTTTTCAAGCTTTCTGGGAAGCGCTGTTACACTTCTATGAAGAGACTCCAACTGCCAATCTTGAAATATTCTTTGAAACCAGTAACACCAGGTGCTCTGTTCGAGAAGGAGAGGAGGCAGCTCCATAGAATATACAATACAACATTTGTTCGCCGGGAGCATTGGATTTACACACACACACACACACACAACTGCAGCCTAAATAGCTCAGTGTTTCTCTTGAAACACTCTGACGGTTCAGGAAAGGCAAGGAAACTTTCAAAAACAAAGTATTTTAAAAAATGGAAACAGAAGAATCAAAGGAAACGCTAAAAAAAAGAGCCCAAGTCAAACACGGCTTATATTTACATGCTTAACAGAATGGAAGTTGGGAAGTGAGATGAAGTTATACCATCAACCTGCAAGTAAGAATGAACTCTTTCAGAATGATGAAAGATCTACTCTTTGTAAGCCATTTGAGAGGGGGTGGATTTGTTTTTGTGATATCATTTTAGGAAGATACTGCTAAAATGAGATCATTGCTCACTGGAAGATGCCACTGATTTCTCAGCATAATTTGTGTATGGAGCCAAAGTCAATGGAAGAATAAACATCAATTTGGTGTTTTCTACTCTTGTCAAGAAACTGTTTATTGTCCTTTTGAAATTTCATAGAGTCTTGCTCTTCAAAGAGCAGAGATCCGCAAAGGAGGAAATTCAGGTCGCAGAGACGACCCCCACCCCAGCCCACACTCAGCGACAGCCTGGGTTTGACCCCTCCAGCTCCCAGCCACTCGAGCAGTGTGGCCAAACAGGCCTGGGCTATCCTAGCCCATGGTCACCAGTTTAAAACATGATAAACATCAGGGTGTCAGGGTGGCTCAGTGGGTTAAAGCCTCTGCCTTCAGCTCGGGTCATGATCTCAGGGTCCTGGGATTGGGCCCCGCATCAGGCTCTCTCTCTGCCTGCCTCTCTGCTTACCTGTGATCTCTGTCCGTCAAATAAATAAATAAAATCTATAAAAAACAACAACAATGTGATAAACATCAAATCCTTTTGGATGTGTATTTTTTTTTTTTGGATGTGTATTGATGTTTTCTAGCACATATGACAATTTTTGTTTGTTTTACTTTATAATTGTTTTATTCAAAGCAAATTTTAAAACATAGTTTTTTTCTTTAAAAATGGGGATTTAAAAAATATTTTTAAATATTTAAGTGGATTTTTTTAAAACCACAGTTCCTTTATGCTATACTACAATATAGCCCACCCTCATTGTGCAGTTTCTGTATTTAATAGCAATGTATTTGACCAGAAAATTGTATTAGGCTGACCCATTTATTTTTTATCTCTTAATTATTTCTTCAAACTTATTATCTCTTCTAAAACAAGTGTGCGTTGCTACATGTCTCTTTTCTTTCTTTCTTTCTTTTTTATTCATTTATTTGACAGAGAGAGATCACAAGCAGGCAGAGAGAGAGGAGGAAGCAGGCTCCCCGCTGAGCAGAGAGCCCGATGCGGGGCTCAATCCCAGGACTCTGAGATCATGACCCGAGCCGAAGGCAGTGGCTTAACCCACTGAGCCACCCAGGTGCCCCACTACATGTCTCTTTTGAGGCAGGTGGTTAACTTCCCTTCCTGCTTTCAGAGGACAATGTTTTAAAATTTCTCTTCTCCTAAACTTTCACAGGTATGGCTGCTTTTGATTTGTTGTGATGGATATTAGATACCGATAGCCCTGTATATCCATCCGAGCCTTGCCTTGATGTAATCCGTTGTGTGTGTGCACACATGTATGCGTGTGTGTATTTACTGCTTAATTATACCACAGTGGAATTAACATCCCCCTTTGTATCTCTATTGCTATTTCCTTACCTCTGCCTTTGAAGGCAGTGTGTGCTAGGGTAGAGTTAGGCCCAAATGCTCTCATGTCAATCTCTTGACTAATTCAGCAAACTCTAGGGAAGCATTCTTGCATTTTAGAGCAGCATATCTGTAGACCTCTCAAACCTGAATGGCGATCCCCAAATTACATTACTTTAAATCCAAACACCATGATGTATTCTCATAACTGTCTTTCTGGGTTTCAGGTTCATGAAGTGACCCAATCATCTTTCCTATTTCTATGTTCTGTTCATTTTAATGTGGCTAAGGGGTGTGAGTCCTTCCTTCTTTACAATGGAGTTCTGGGTCTTTAAAGACCTAAGTTTGCCAGCTATTCTATCCCAAGTCTTTGCAATAAAATGCCTCCAGAAGAGAGGTGAAAGGGCTGGAGAAACGCCTTTCTGCCCTCCGGCTTATTAGAGAGGAGGAAGGGCTTCTCCACAGGATGAAAGAAATAATCCAGGAAGGAAGCCAGGAAGAAAAGGGGGTGGAGGGAAACTTAAGCCAGTGTCAAGAGGTTGGTGAATGGAAGAATGTGACACAGAAGAGAAGAATGGAGAAGCCACTCTCATAATCCTCACCATCCACCCCCGAAGGCCTATTTCACGGGCTGCTTCTCCCCGGAGCCACCCCTCCTCTCCCAGCCCCCCTTCTCCCACCACTGCAATCCAGAATGTTTTATCTGCATCTCCCTTAGAGTCCTCACCAATTTCTACTTTGTGTTGTGTTTGTGCGATCTCCTGTAAGCTCTCCATTCATTCAACATGGAATAAACAATCACTGAGCACCTTCCTTGATGGCAGGCACTTGGCTAGGTGTCAGGGATATGAAGATGATTGAGACATGATCCCTGCCCTCAGGAGGCTCACGGTCCTGGCCTGGCCCTTGCCTACAGCACCAGGCACAACCTCTGCCTACTCCACCATCTTGTTCCTATGTCATTTCTCTGTCAGTGCAGGCCCTCTTGCCTGAAATGTTCTCTCTTTCCTTTTCCTTGTTTGTCTTTTGAGGTTCAGGCACAGACTCTTCAGGGAGGTTTTCTTGAACTGCCAGGCTGAGTTCCCACAGCATATGTACACTTTCCTTTTAGCACTTCTCATAAATTGAAGTTTTCTTTGCAAATCTGTCTCCCCCAGTGCAATCAGGGCAGGCACCTTGCCTTCTGATCTTTGATTCTCTAGGCTCAAGTGCAACACCTGTTGAGTAGTAGATACCCATTAAATATAAGCTGAATAAGTAACTGATTAGCCCAGTTCATAATATTCTCTTAGGTGAGATTAGAAAGATATCACTTATCCCTTTTTATAGGAAGGGATGGTATAATGGACTGAGAATCTGTGTTCCCACTGTCCCAAAATTTATATGTTGAAGCCTATTCCCTAGTGTGATACTATTTGGATGTGGGGCCTTTGGAAGGTGATTAGATCATGATGGTGGAGCCCTCGTGGTTGGGATTAGTGCCCTTACAGGAAGAAACACAAAAGAGAGACTCTTTCTCTGCCAAATGAGGACACAGCAAGAAGACAGCCGTCTGCAAACCAGAAAGAGAGTCCTCATCAGACATAGACCAGACTGGCACCCTGCTCTATGACTTTTCAGCCTCTAGAACTATGACAAATTCCTTTATTTAAGCCAGCAGCCTATATAGTACTTTATGAAAAAAGCCCAAACTCACTAAGACAAATGGAGAGGACAAATGACCTGACTCCAAATACAAGTGATGGTAGGGCTGGGCAAGATGCCACATTTTCTGCTCTATCCATGAGACTAAGTAAATTTGCTATTAGAAAAAGATATGCCTTTCCCCCTCTGTGTCAGCTTAGGAGGAATATTTGGATGGGAGATAAAAAGACAACGGGACAGACATGGCAGGAGGCCATGGGTGAAACACACCCATTTTCTGTGGTCCTTAGAGAATATAGGATGAGAGTTAGTGCTGTTGCATGTATTCTATCCCTGGTCAGTTCAAGAAAGGAAAAGAATATGGGTCAAAGGAAGCAAGGAAGCAAGGTAGAAAGCAGATCCACAAGTGAGTACCGGTCCTGGGCAAGAACACACATGCAAATGTACCCAGACAAAGGGTACCCGTGTGGAATCAGACCAAAGCTGGAATAAAAACCAAGCTGCTTGGGGAGTAAAGCTGTGATCCCGGAAAAATGGAAACAGCTCGACAGATTTATGAATGAATTTCTAATGTGCAGATACCTTTGACCTCCATACGAGGGTAACCAGCGGGAGCACAAAGCAGTGGGAGGGGCCCGACTGGCCCATCTGAATCCGGAGGTCCTGGGGTTGGGTCTCTGTCCTACAGCTGGCAGGCTCCGTCACTTCCGTCAAGTCGCTTAACGTCTCTGAACCTGAGCTTCCTCGCGAGATGATATGACGCTGTATTTTTATAGGGTTGCTGTGAGGACTGACTCTCCTTTTAATAAGAAGTTCGGATTCGATCTTCGAATGATTACATTCACGACTGGATTAGGTTGTCCTCGAGTTTCCCCAAAAGCTTCTAGGCAGATATGCCTGTAAGTCTCAAAAGTAAGGTTTCGGTTCTTCAGCTCCCCCAGCGGCAAGGGAGTTTGGACAACAACTACTTGTGGGGCTTTGGTGGTGGTTGTTTTTTCTCCCCTTCTATGAGATGAAACATTTAAGGCAGAAGGGGGTTAGGAAAGGCTTTGGGACCAGCCAACTTGAGCCACAGCACGCAAGCGCCGGTGGCAAGCGCACGTGCACGCGCACAAACACACAGAAGCAAGGGGTCATGGGACGAACAAAGTTAAGCAGTAGCTTGGGATGAGGAATCTAAATAGTAGATTAAGTGTAAGGGACGGTGGCATGGAATAGCCCATTAAGAGAAACTGCTGAAGCAGTCCCACACTGGTTTCCAGGAATAACTCCTAGGCATATTTCCAACAAAACTGAGTAGGAGATGGAGTTGCTGCTTTTAGGATCTCCCTTTTTCATTACCTGAAGCCACCATTTGCTTTCAGTTTTCACTTCTCCCCTTTATCCTCAACTCTAATTATTTTTAATACCCCTAAATCAGCACTCTCTAATGCGATTTTAGGGTGAGCTCCATTTTCCAGGGCTTTCTCTTTCTCTTGCTTATCCCCAATATCAATTATCCTATGTTTAAATTTCTTAGATTCCAATGATTGATTATTGCCTCTATGGTGGAAGGAAGGAAGGAGGCAGACAGGCAGGCAGACAGGAAGAAAGACAGGAAGAAACAAATTCAAGCTAAGATGGGTTACCCCTCTCTAATATTTACATTTTAATAGCAGCTGTTAATGTCTAAATGAAAAATCAACAGGTAGTATAGGCATGATTTGGAGCATTGAAGGTCAGGACCAGTGGAAGAGAGATTTTCAGACTAGGGGACCTTGCTTTAAGCTGACGCATTATTACACCCCCTACATTGGCTAAGCTAAAGGCTAACCCTTCTAACAAAATCCCAGAGCTGAGATGCAGGAAGGGAATGCAGAATGGATTTGCCATTAATTGGTGTGTGGTGTGATAGGACAGGGTGGTGGTGTACCAGAACTGGGTGGGGAAGGACAGATCTGTCAAAACACTAGAAGAAAAACTGATGTGCTAAGAAAAGATGACACAGGGTTTAAATAAAGCTCGATAAAAAGCTACCCAGTTAGGTAACACCCAATCAAAACAGTGCCGCTAATGGACTAATTACTAGCAGAAAGATACAACTGTGAATGGGGTGGGTCTTGGGGATGGGGTATAAGGAGAATAGGAGTGAGAGAGAGTCTACTGAAGATAAATAAAAGTTAACTTTACATTAAAGGACACACCAGGCACAATTAAAGAAATTGTCTTTGCTTAGTCTTCTGTAAATTATCTTCTTTTCTTTCCCCCTTTGTACTTAGCTACAAGTGTGTGCTATTAGAAAGTCATCAATAAAAAAATAAGGGTAGATAAAGTAGGGAATAATTACTCACTATATAAAATACCGACTTTATAAAAAGAATTCTTGAGTTTTTAAGTGCTATTCATAAAATACAATCCAAATATCCAAGATCTTTTTTTAAAATGAACAGAACCTGCTTTTAAGAATTCTATTTCATAAGGAAAGGCCAGCCCATGTAATAGGAAATAAAGCTTTCAGTTGATTTAGTTCCACATTAAGGAAAAAAAAACAAAAAACAAAAAAAAAACCAAGAAACATACAGTGCTAATAGATAAAGGAGATGGAAAAATGCAGCCCACCTTCAGCTGTCATAAGGGGTCATTTTATACGCAGTGCCAGGAAGCTCCTGTTTCACCAAGAAGGATTCATTAAGTAGAGTGAAAGTCAATAAAAATGAGTTTTATGAAAAAGAACTGATGTAATTAAAGATATTAGTGAAAACTAGCCCAGTTATGAAGGGGAAATGACTCAGCAGCTGTCTAAGAAATGAAACGATATACCATAGAATCTTCTCCCAATTTAACTTATTGCAGGGAAAAAAAAAAAAAAAGATACTCTACATAATTTGTAACAGTGAAGGTGAATGCCTGCATGATGGGGGAAGAAACACTCACATAAAGCTGTCGTTCTTCAGACAATAGTGAATTACAGTACTGACCACGTTCATATCCCAGCAATCCAGTTGTGGCCGTAGTAAGCAAGCCCCCGCGTGGCTCAGACCGACACGGCTTAAGGGGAGAGGTGATTCTCATCAATACTATTCTGTATGTTAAGACTGAAATGAGAATATTTGGTCTCTGGAATATTTAAAGCTGCATCCTGGGGAAAACTGATTTAAGACGCTCTCAGAATGCCAGATCAAATGATGTTTCTGAGGGGGACAAAAAGTGTATGTGGGGGAAAGCCAGTCAAATGACAGAGCAGCCACACATTAAAGGGCAGCAGAGTGGCTGTGCAATACGGTTTTCAAAAAGAATCTTTCTATCCAAGTTTTTGTGGTCTTAGTCACATGGTTTGAATATGGAACAAAAATCCACATGCCTCGGGACCAAGTCATGTGCATGCGGGGCATTTCTGCAGAGCTGGGATGTATGGCCGTGCATGGGAGCCAGAGGCAACACGTGAGTCACCAGCACCTTCACCCCCTAGGGAGCCCCCAGCTTAGCGTCAGGATCGGAACACTGCCCTGGGAGACACAGAAACCGCCGGCGGCCTGGATTTGCTGGTGATGCCAGATGACAAGCCACTGCCTAGTCTAACACCTTCTACTATAACACCATCAAAAGGATTAGGTGCTTACCAGCTAAAAAATAAAATTAAAAGGTGGATCAGAAGATGCTCCAAGTGGCGGAAAGCTTAGTGCAGGGCTCTCCTGGCTGCCTCACCCTCCCGCCAAGGGGGAAAATAAAGAGGAGTATTGTGAGAAGAAGGGGATGGAAGAAGTTTGGAAATTTCCAGTTACAAAAATAATAAACAGCTCATAATAAGATCAGTTACAAATGGATGGCACTCTCCAAATTAGGCTGGAACATTTTTCATCCGTTCCGTGATCCACACAACCTTTCTTGTTGACCCCAGAGACTTGCTAGGACAATCAGATGAAATATTGTCTGCAAGCATGATTTATAGGAACTATAAACCCTTCAATAATTTATTGTGGCATGTGGTCTAAATGGTTAAAAAACAAAACAGAACACATCAGGAAGCCTGAAGAAGAATATCTGACATGGTCAGGCCTTTATCACGTCCCTGGGTCTGCAGGCACTTTCTTCTCGAAACGTCTGCCTCTGCCCTCAGAACCATGTAGCTGGGGCAGTGAAAGGGAGATTGTCTAATAGAAGTATAAATAAAAGTTGGGTGGCCAACTTCAGGGGTGATTTTGTGATCTAATTACTACTGACTTTTCATGATGTGCAAGGGAAAAACATTAGAAAAGTTTTGGTGAATCTGAGACTTTAAGCTTATCTTACTTAAAGCTCTTTCTGCCCACAGACTGCTGCTCTATTAACAAGTGAAAGCAAAAACGAAAACTACCACTTTCTATCTCTGACTATGGCTTAGGATCGGGGTTTCCCAATTCTGCTGCTTGTCACTCCTCAGGCAGAGGTGTGTTCTGCTCAGTTCCCTTCTTAATGGGTGTGTCTTACGAAGAGAAGAGAAAAAAGCACGCTGGTTTGAACTAAAATTAATCATGCCTTTTGATACTTATAAAGCTAATTTCCACCCAACCTTCCAACAATGGGTAGTCTCTATGTCAAAGTATCACGCAAGGATACATTTAAAAATGGATCAGTCTTGGGCCCCTGGGTGGCTCAGTCAGTTTCGCGACCAACTCAGTTTGGGCTCAGGTCATGATCTCAGGGTGCTGAGCTCAAGCCCCTTGATGGGCTTGGTGCTCAGCAGGGAGTCTGCTTGGGATTCTTTCCCTCTCCCTCTGCCTTTCACTGCTTATGTGCACTTGTTCTCTCAAAATAAATAAGTAAATAAATAAAATTTTTATAAAAAAAGATCAGGTTACACAGATATGCTCAATTTTTGAAAATACATTAAAGTGTATGTACACTTATGTACTTTTTCTGTTGTAAATTTTACTTCAGTAAGAACTTTTTTAAAAAAGTGGTGCACCCTCTAAGTTGACAGAATCCAGTTTGATTTGCTCTGACCGGTACTTTGACACCACCTGTTCTCAAACTTCCTACTTCCCACTGGTCAGGAAGCAACTGATCAACAGATATTCGACTGGCTTCTGAAACTTAAAGCTGAGACACAGAATATATAAATAAACATTTTTACTCTTCCTATAAATCATGGGTTCAGTAAGTGGGTTTGTGAATTCAATGGATTACAGGTTTACAGATCCATGGATATTCTGAAGTCAGTGGGTGATAGCTTGGTTATTTGGATTTTGTTCTATTTTTGAAATGTCTTAAAAACCTTTCAGATTCTAGGGGTGCCTGGGTGGCTCAGTGGGCTAGAGCCTCTGCCTTCAGCTCGGGTCATGATCCCAGAGTCCTGGGATCGAGTCCCACCTCAGGCTCTCTGCTTGGTAGGGAGCCTTCTTCCTCCTCTCTCTCTCTCTCTCTACCTCTCTGCCTATTTGTGATCTCTGTCAAATAAATAAATAAAATCTTAAAATAAAAAACTTTTAGATTCTATACCTTCTATATGTAAGAAATTTAGAAAAGTGAGTCAAAACCATCTATTCAATTTATTTACATTGACAAAGGGCTTTCCCATTGATATATGATGGGGTCTCATTTAATGGTAATTTAGAATCTTGGAAGATCCTTTTGAAAATGATCATGCTATGATTTTTTAACCCCTTCATTTTATAGATGAAGAGCCCGAGATGTAAAGAGGTTAAATGATAAGCTTATGAACATACAGACATTCACAAGCAGAATATGGACTAGAATTCAGGTTTCCTAACTACTAAACCAATTCATTTTTGTTCTAGCATTTTTGTTTCCACTTACTACTGTGGATTCACAGAATTGTGAACAACTAAAAAGAGATGATGTGAAATGAAGTTACTATGTGACATGAAAATTTTAATTTACTGTGATATTCACTCATTCTAAAAAACAGAGCCAAGAAATCCTGTGTTCCTAAGTGGTTACTGACTTCTAGAAACTGGTTAGTATCAGTTGAGGAAATCATATGTTAAAAAAAACACTCATATTGGGTATTGTGTTTATTGTTATCAGTGGGAGCTGTGTGGGTTATTTTACCTTCTTATTCAAGAACATATACTGTCAGAAGAGCACCAAATGACCTTAGACCAACCAGAATAGAATCAATCAGACCCTTCTGAGATATCTGACATCTGAGATAGATTTGATGTTATTATAAAACTTCTCAGCTTGAGAACATTTGGACTAGTTTTATCCTACAATGGCTTTTCAAGGACTGTTTACCTGCTATGGGTCATTACTATTTGTAAATGGTAATAATTACTTAAAGTCAAAACTATTTACCGTGTTCATTCTGTTTTCCCCGATCATATATGACTCAGACTCACTGACTGTAAAGCAAAGTAGATGCATTATTCTCCAACCAATTTACCTCCTGGCTTTATATTATGGGTAATGTACTGTGACTTGGTATTGTGACCCTTATTTAGATTAAAATGATAAGTTTCCTTGATCATGGCTGCATAACATTTACAGCCTGATTCAGTATACTTCTAATAACAGAAATTGCTAGATTAAACCAGGCTTCAAAAGCAACCACCAAAGAAAATGAATTCACAGCATAAAATACTGAGGCAGCTGTTAACATCTTATTATACTCTCATCCAAGACTCCCAGGTGACTGGACATGAACTGCACTTTCCTCTCATGCCTGAAGAAATGATTGCATGTTTCATGGCACTTGTACCCACAGATGACCCGTGGGCCGTCAATATCTACCAACTCTCATAAGTAGATTCTATGTACTGTAGAAATTCTAGCATAGAGGTAATATTAAATACATACCTTTCTAGTCCCCAGCAGCAAAGAGGGCATGATGTGAAATAAATTCATCCAGCAGATAGTGAGCACCAATTCTGGCAACTGGAGTTTAAAAGAGGTAACCCATGGGAAGGGTTTAGTACAGGGACTGGTATGTGATAAACACTATAAGGACTATCAGAGTCACACTTCCTAAAGGAAGTGACATTGATGCTGACATGGGAAGGACTGGAAGAATTAAGGAGGCAGGTGGTGGACAGTAGGGTGAGGGTAGTCAAAGGCAAAAGACGGCAGCATCACTGTGGGACTATCAGGGTTCAGGAAAGCTGGGGCATCGAAGCTGGTCTAGGGTTGGGACTACGGAATTGAGCAGAAGGCAAAGTGCAAAGAGCCCCATTGCTTTTGCTACAGAGCTCAGTTTTTATCATTTGTGCAGTAAGAATCCGAAACAGCAGTGCTTTCCACGCCATAGGATCTCATCTATTAGTTAGCTCTGAAATCATTTTCATGGGTTTCAACCAGCACTGCTTTCTCAACAAGAGAGATCAAAATAGAATACGACAGGATGGAACAGAAAACATAAAACGTGTGTGTGTGTGTGTGTGTGTGTGTGTGTGTGTGTATTTAGTCATGATGATAAATTTATTTCTAATTGTGAGCCATAAAAATAAATGGTTTGAAGTTCACTTCTCTGAAATATTTATGGGGGAATGAGACAAACAGTGTTGCCCTTTAGAAAATCAACTTGGCTGGCCGTGGTGCAGAAAGGACTGGTGGGGACAGGCCTGAGTACAGGAAGAACAGCTGTGATAGTCAGGAAACAGATGATAGTGTGCAATGGAGGGCGAGGCTGTAAGGATGGGCAGAATTTCTGCGAGCGACACCGGGGTGCTGAGGAGACCAAGGTACTGATGAGGATGCCAGAAATGCAACCCGGGTTGTCGAAGGTTCTACCTTGAGCAATTGGTTGGGTTTTTGTTGCCCTTCTCTGAGGCAAGGAACACCAGAGCAAAAGCAGTCTGGGAGGCAGAAGAAAATTATTAGGTTGGGCACACTGAGATGCCAGGTTGAAAATATGGAGGATCAGCACAATTTGGATAAATTTTTCTGTAGGATATTTTTATTTACAAACCAATCATTATCAAGTGTCTATTGTCTGATGCTAGAAGTTAGCACCAAAATTTGGCACTAATGTTAGAAATATATATACATGGTGGTTTCTCATTTGCTTGTTTTGTGGTAAGGAAACAGAGTGAGTACATAGGAATTTGCAAGTGTCCACACACTGGGGACAGGATGAAAAAAAAAAAAAGACATCTTAAGCAAATGTAAGTAAGAACCATTATTAACAGAAAAAGGTTGAAGACGATGTATAGGAACATCTAGCATAAAAATTGACACATAGTAGATGCTCTATAAATGTTAGTTTTTCTTTCCCTCCACTTTCTTATACCTTGTCTGTGGGTCTGAAGATATGGCAATACAAACTATTTATATGAGTATATCTCAGGTGAGCTGATAGTTAGATTTATGAGAAGATGCTATGACTCATGAGCAAAACAGACCATGTTCTTTATTTTACAAGGGCTACCAAGAGGTCAATGGGCAAATTCACGGTGTTATCTCTAGTAAGGAGGCTGAAACTCATCACATGCATTCTGTACCCCTCACCTCTGTCTGATTTTTAAGACTTTTCTTCAATTCCTTTCCTTAAAAAATATCAATGAGAATTTTTAAAAGTCACTTTAAATCTTTTTTTTTTTTTTTAATAATTCAAAGCTCACAGACAGGTAGACCAATGGGTAAATAGAAAAGAGACAGACAGATGGTTGAAATTAATGGATGGCTGCATATCTGATTACTAATCAATGTCCTATGAGTTTTGAGTAGCTGAGTCGGTTCCATGAACCGTGTTTCCTTCTTTTTAAAAAGGTGTTTATTATGAAAAAAATTCAAACATATACAAAGGAGAGATAAGTATCATTTCAATGGTAAATGTTTCATTTCAATGGTAAATGTTTAAGTATGAATCTCCAAAAGGTAAGGACACTTTAAAAATGTAACCATAACACTATCATACCTAAAAAAAATTAACAGTAATTCCAGTAATTCCTTAATACCATCACACATCATTAGACACTTATTATTTCTGGATCAATTTATGAAACTGATACTCAGTTAGTTAAACTTAGGATAAGAGCAAGAACTTTACCAAGGATCCTTCACTTCACTGTTTGAGGCTGGGATTCCTCCAGCAATTCCTTCACCTTCTTTCTGTATTCTTATGTCCTTCCCATTCTGCCTCATCTCCTTCAACTACAACTCCAATTCACGTGCTGAAGCAAGCACGCTCACATGTGCGCGCGCGCACACACACACACACACACACACAGAGCGGGTAGAAAGCTTTAAAATTTGCTGGTTATGTGAAAATGAATGCTTGATATAAACATGAAAACTGTAACACAGCAGAGAAACAGGCTGAACAAGCTCTGAAGAAAACTCGTCTTAAAAGAATTATCAAGGGAGAGGAGTCAAGACAGAGGAGGAGCAGCAGGCTGAGACAACATCAGGTCGCAGGAGTTCAGTTAGATAGTTATCAAACCATTCCAAACACCTACAAACTCAAGAGGACATGGAAGAGAAAAGAGCAGCAATTCTAGAAACAGAAAAACCGACCACTTTCTGAAAGGTAGGACATGTAGAGAAGTGAATCTGAAGCGATGGGAAGATAGGCTGGAGGGGAAGGGCTGGTTCCAGGCAAGCGGCAGAGCAATGGAGTACAAAATTTGAATGTTTAAAAGTCTGCTCCACTGAGGGACATTGCTCCAGAGGCTAAATGGGGGTAGAGCCCTCATGAGGACAGTGTGATCCCAGGTTCTACGGGGTCACAGAAGGATCGGGGGTGTTGGATGGTAGCAGAGCTCACAGGTATATCAGAGAGGAGAAGCCGGCTACAAAGATGGAGCCGAGAAGTGAGCTCTCAGCTTTGGGTTACCTTAAACTGTGATCTGTGGCACTGTTGGACCACTGCTCTTTGAGCAGGGACCCCACAAGTGGCAGATCTGGGGAGGAAGGAAGGTGAGTACCTTCCTTCTCTGGACGCAGGAATCTGCTGGGTTTGGAGACTCCAAATAGGGCCATGGGCCAGAGACAGAGACACTCCGCTACAAGCCAAGTGAGCTTGGAGCGTGACCAGAGACCAGGGAGACGGGAGTGATTGAGCACTTTTCTCCGAGGGCGCACTGAGGAGTGGAGCCCAAGCTCTCAGCTCCACCAGGCTGGAGATTAGTGGACAGCCATTTTCATTCCTGTCCTCCAGACCTCTATGGAAAGCGTTCATGGAACAAAAGCTCTGGAGAGCAAACCCGAGCAGATTACTTAGCCCAGCCCCTGGCAAGGGTGGTGCAATTCCACCTTGGGCAAAGACACTTGAGAATCACTACAACAGGCCCCTCCCCCAAAAGATCAGCAAGAACATCCAGCCAAGACCAAGTTCACTGATCAAGGAAAAGAGAAGAATTCCAGAGGAGGGGAAAGCAAAGCATGGAATTCATGGCTTTCTCCCCATGATTCTTTAATCTTGCAAATTTAATTAATTTTTTTAAATCTTATTTTTTCTTATTCTAATTTTTTTAACTTTTCCTCTTTCCTCTTTTAACATTTCTAAACTAGTTTATCTTAATAATACCTTTCTAAAAAAATCTTTTTAAGCCTTCATTATTATAGTCCTATCATTGTATCTAACTTTATTTTTTGCATACATATAGGGTTTTTTCTTCTAAAAAATTTTTGGGATACAATTTCTTTTCTTTTCTCTTTAAGATTTATTTATTTATTTGAAAGAGAGAGAGAGAGATAACACAAGTAGGCAGAAAGACAGGCAGAGAGATGGGGAAGTAGGCTCCCTGCTGAGCAAAGAGCCCAATGTGGGGCTCGATCCCAGGACCCTGAGATCATGACCTGAGCTGAAGGAGGAGACAAAACCCTCTTAGTCACACAGGTGCCCCAGGATACAATTTTTTCTAACAACTCAAAATACACATAAAATCTAGCACAGGGCTTTGTTCTAGTATCCAGCCTAAGAAAATTCTCCCCACTTTCTTTTCTTTCTTTTTCCAACCAATTTATCTTATCAACTCCTTTTTTTAGAATTTTTTTTCCACCCTTACAGTAATATCCCATTCCTTCATCATGTTTACCCTTATTTTTGTATTTTGTAAAAAATTTTGGGAGGTAGTTTCTTCTAAGAGACCAACATACACCCAAAATCAAGTGGGTGGCTCTGTTCTTTTCACCAGTCTAATATATATATATATATATATATATATATATATATATTTTTTTTTTTTTTTAATTTTTTAAAACTTCTTTTTACCTCCTTTCTTTTCCCCCCGATTTGGGGTCTCTTCTGATTTGGTTAGTGTACATTTTTGTGGGGTCTTTGCCACCCTTTTAGTATTTTATTCTCTTGTTCATATATTCTTATCTGGATAAAATGACAAGGCAGAAAAACTCTACACACAAAAAAAGAAAAGAGGGAGTACCGAAGGCTAGGGATCTAATCAATATGGACATTGGTAATATGTTAGATCTAGAATTCACAAGACAATTCTCAAGGTGCTAGCTGGGCTTGAAAAAGACATGAAAGATATTAGAGAAACTCTGTCTGGAGAAATAAAAGCCCTTTCTGGAGAAATAAAAGAACTAAAATCTAACCAAGCTGAAATCAAAAAGCCTATTAATGAGGTGCAATAAAAAATGGAGGCTCTTACTGTTAGGATAAATGAGGCAGATGAGAGAATTAGTGATATAGAAGACCAAATACAGAGAATAAAGATGCTGAGCAAAAGAGAGACAAACTACTGGACCACAAGGGGAGAATCTGAGAGATATGTGATACCATAAGATGAAACAATATTAAAAAAATTGGGATTCCAGAAGAAGAAGAAAGAGAGAGAGGGGCAGAAGGTATATTGGAGTGAATTATTATAGAGAATTTCCCTAATATGGCAAAGGGAACAAGCACCAAAATCCAGGAAGCACAGAGAACCCCCTCAAAATCAATAAAAATAGTTCCACACCCCATCATCTAATAGTGAAACTTACAAGTCTTAGTGACAAAGAGAAAATCCTGAAAGCAGCCCAGGACAAGAAGTCTGTAACACACAATGGTAAAAATATTAGATTGGCAGCAGACTTATCCACAGAGACCTGGCAGGCCAGAAAGAACTGGCATGATATATTCAGAGCACTAAATGAGAAAAACTTGCAGCCAAGAATACTATATCCAGCTAGGCTATCATTGAAAATAGAAAGAGAGATAAAAAGCTTCCAGGACAAACAAAAACTAAAAGAATATGGAAATACCAAACCAGCCCTACAGGAAATATTGAAAGATGCCCTCTAAGCAAAGAGAAAGCCCAAAAGTAGACTAGAAAGGAATAGAGACAATATACAGTAACAGTCACCTTACAGGCAATACAATGGCACTAAATTCACATCTTTCAATGGTTACCCTGAATGTAAATGGGCTAAATGCCCCAATCAAAAGACACAGGGTATCAGAATGGATAAAAAACCAAAACCCATCAATTTGCTGTCTATAAGAAACTCATTTTAGACCCAAAGACACCTCCAGATTTAAATTGAAGGGGTGGAAAACAATTTACCATGCTAATGGACATCAAAAGAAACCTGGGTGGCAATTCTTATATCAGATCAATTAGATTTTAAGCCAAAGACTATAATAAGAGATGAGGAAGGACACTATATCATACTCAAAGGGGCTGTCCAACAAGGAGATCTGACAATTTTAAATATCTACGCCCCTAACATAGGATCAGCCAACTATATAAACCAATTAATAACAAAATTAAAAAAACACATTGACAATAATACAATAAGAGTAGGGGACTTTAACACTCCCCTCACTGAAATGGACAGATCACCCAAGCACAGATCAACAAGGAATAAAAGGCCTTAAATGACACACTGGACCAGATGGATATCACAGATATATTCAGAACATTCCATCCCAAAGCAACAGAATACACATTCTTCTCTAGTGCACAGGGAACATTCTCCAGAATAGATCACATCCTGGGTCACAATCAGGTCTCAAGTGGTATCAAAAGATTGGGATCATTCCTTGCACATTTTCAGACCACAATACTCTGAAGCTAGAACTCAATCATAAGAGGAAAGTTGGAAAGAACCCGAATACATGGAGGCTAAAGAGCATCCTACTAAAGAATGAATGGGTCAACCAGGAAATTAAGAAGAATTGAAAAAATTCATGGAAACAAATGAAAATGAAAACACAACTGTTCAAAATCTGTGGGACACAGCAAAGGTAGTCCTGAGAGGAAAATATATAGCGATACAAGCCTTTCTCAAGAAACAAGAAAGGTCTCAAATATACAACTAACCCTACACCTAAAGGAGCTGGAGAAAGAAGAGCAAAGAAAGCCTAAACCCAGCAGGAGAAGAGAAATAATAAAGATCAGACCACAAAAAAATGAAATAGAAACCAAAAAACCACAGAACAAATCAATGAAACTAGGAGGTGGTTCTTTGAAAGAATTAATAAGATTGATAAAACCCTGGCCAGACATATCAAAAAGAAAAGAGAAAGGACCCAAACAAATAAAATCATGAATGAAAGAGGAGAGATCACAATCAACACCAAAGAAATATAAACAATTATAAGAACATATTATGGGGGCGCCTGGGTGGCTTAGTGGTTTAAGCCTCTGCCTTCAGCTTAGGTCATGATCTCAGGGTCCTGGGATCGAGCCCCACATCGGGCTCTCTGCTCAGCGGGGAGCCTGCTTCCCCCTCTCTCTCTGCCTGCCTCTCTGCCTACTTGTGATCTCTCTCTATCAAGTAAATAAATGAAAATCTTAAAAAAAAAAAAAGAACATATTATGAACAACTATACACTAGCAAATTTGACAATCTGGAAGAAATGGACACATTCCTAGAGACATATAAACTACCAATACTGAACCACGAAGAAATAGAAAACCTGAACAGACCAATAACCAGTAAGGAGACTGAAGCAATCATCAAAAATCTCCCAAGAAACAGGAGCCCAGGGCCAGACGGCTTCCCAGGGGTATTCTACCAAACATTTAAAGAAGAATTAATACCTATTCTCCTGAAACTGTTCCAGAAAACAGAAACAGAAGGAAAACTTCCAAACTCATTTTATAAGGCCAGCATTACCTAGATCCCCAAACCAAACAAAGATCCCATCAAAAAAGAGAATTACAGACCAACATCCTTGACGAACACAGATGCAAAAATTCTCATCAAAATACTAGCCAATTATGATCCAACAGTTCATTAAAAGGACTATTCACCATGATCAAATGGGATTTATTCCAGCGCTGAAAGGTGGGTTCAACATCCACAAATCAATCAATATGATACAATACATCAATAAAAGAAAGAACAAGAACTATATGATACTCTCAATAGATGCTGAAAAAGCATTTGACAAGTACAGCATCCTTTCTTGACCAAAACTCTTCAAAGTGTAGGGATAGAGGGTACCTGCCTCAATATCATCAAAGCCATCTATGAAAAACCCACACGAATGTCATTTTCAATGGAGAAAAATTGAGAGCTTTTCTGCTAAGGTCAGGAATATGGCAGGGATGTCCATTATCACCACTGCTATTCAACATAGTACTAGAAGTCCTAGCTTCAGCAATCAGACAACAAAAAGAAATAAAAGGCATCCAAATCGGCAAAGAAGAAGTCAAACTATCACTTTTCACAGATGATATGATACTTTATGTGGAAAACCCAAAAGACTCCACTCCAAATCTGCTAGGACTTGTACAGGAATTCAGTAAAGTGTCAGGATATAAAACCAATGCACAGAAATCAGCTGCATTTCTATATACCAACAACAAGACAGAAGAAAGAGAAATTAAGGAGTCAATCCCATTTACAATTGCACCCAAAATCATAAGATACCTAGGAATAAACCTAACCAAAGAGGCAAAGACTCTATACTCAGAAAATGATAAAGTACTCATGAAAGAAATTGAGGAAGACACAAAGAAATGGAAAAATGTTCCATGCTTCTGGATTGGAAGAACACATATTGTGTTCTATGCTACCTAAAGCAATCTACATATTTAATGCATTCCTTATCAAAATACCATCAAATTTTTTTAAGGAAATGGAACAAGTAATTCTAAAATTTATATGGAACCAGAAAAGACCTCGAATAGCCAGAGGAATGTTGAAAAAAAAAAGCCAAAGTTGGTGGCATCACAATTCCAGACTTTAAGCTCTATTACAAATCTGTCATCATCCAGACAGTATGGTACTGTACAAAAACAGACACATAGACCAGTGGAACAGAATAGAAAGCCCAGAAATAGACCCTCAACTCTATGGTCAACTAATCTTTGACAAAGCAGGAAAGAATGTCCAATGGAAAAAAGACAGTCTCTTCAACAAATGGTGTTGGGAAAATTGGACAGCCACATGCAGAAAAATGAAACTGGACCATTTCCTTATATCACACACAAAAATAGACTCAAAATGGATGAAAGACCTCAATGTGAGACAGGAATCTATCCAAATCCTTGAGAAGAACACAGGCAACAACCTCTTCAACCTCAGCCGCAGCAACTTCTTCCTAGAAACATTGCCATAGGCAAGGGAAGCAAAGGCAAAAACGAACTACTGGGATTTCATCAAGATCAAAAGCTTTTGCACAGCAAAGGAAGCAGTCATCAAAACCAAAAGACAACTGACAGAATGTGAGAAGATATTTGCAAACAACATATCAGAGAAAGGGCTAGTATCCAAAAATCTATAAAGAACTTATCAAACTCAACACCCATAGAACAAATAATCCAATCAAGAAATGGTCAGAGGACATGAACAGACATTTCTGCAAAGAAGACATCCAGATGACCAACATACACATGAAAAAGTGCTCCACATCACTCAGCATCAGGGAAATACAAATCAAAACCACAATGACATACCACCTTACACCAGTCAGAATGGCTAAAATTAACAAGTCAGGAAATGACAGATGCTGGCGAGGATGCAGAGAAAAGGGAACCCTCCTACACTGTTGGTGGGAATGCGAGCTGGTGCAGCCACTCTGGAAAACAGTATGGAGGTTCCTCAAAAAGTTAAAAACAGAGCTACCCTACAACCCAGCAATCACACTACTGGGCATTTGCCCTAAAGATACAAATGTAGTGATTTGAAGGGGCACGTGCACCCGAATGTTTATAGCAGCAATGTCCACAATAGCCAAACTATGGAAAGAACCTAGATGTCTATCAATAGATGAATGGATAAAGAAGATGTGGTGTATATATATACAATAGAATACTATGCAGCCATCAAAAGAAATGAAATCTTGCCATTTGGAACGATGTGGATGGAACTAGAGGGTATTTTGCTGAGCGAAATAAGTCAATCAGAGAAAGACAATTATCAAATGATCTCTCTGATATGAGGAATTTGAGAGGCAACGTGGGGGTTTATGGGCTAGGGAGGGCAAAAATGAAACAAGATGGGACCGGGAAGGAGACAAACCATAAGAGACTCTTAATCTCACAAAACAAACTGAGGGTTGATGCAGGGAGGGAGGGAGGGAGAGGCTGTTTGGATTTGGACATTGGGGAGGGTATGCAATATGGAGAGTGCTGTGAAGTGTATAAGCCTGATGATTCACACACCTGTACCCCTGGGGCTAATAATACATTATATGTTAATTTAAAGGAAGAATTATCAAATTTGTAGTTAATGGCAGCTATCAAAACTTGGAGCAGAGCATCCTATAGTACTTGTGTACTATAGACACAAGTACATAAGTATTTACATATGTATAGACATATATAGGCACGTGTGTGTAGGCCTATAAAGTATACACTTTGCAGTGTGTATTTGAAGTAGAATGTCCTACTCCAAAATTTTTGAAAAATTTTGTATCTACTACATCTCTCTCAAAATATGTTTGGGAATGCAGACGTAGGACAGTAAATGGCTTCAGGAAAAAAAAAGAAAAAAAAAGCAGCAGCCACACTGAGTTCAATGTGTCTTTCCTTCTTCTGCTCCAGTCAGCCTCCTCCTGGTGTCCCTGCTCTGCTCTCTTCTCTGTTTCATCTAAGACACAGCAGCTGACAGTTTGCTAAAGCATAGCTCCAGTCTGTCATGTCTTACTTAAAAATCGACCGTTGTTAACCGGTGTCGACAGAATCAAGTTTGGATTTCTAAAAGTGGCAGCCAGGGGTCGTGACCATCTACCTGCAGCCTGCTCTTGGGCCCCATGCCCCACCGCTCCTTCCCACCCCCGTCCCACGGAGCTCTGGCTGCGTTGGAACACTTCTACTCCCTGAGCATGTCCTCTTCGTGTTTCTGCGGATTCACTCACGTGCTTCCCTCCACCCGAAACACAGTATTTCTTATTTGGCCAACAGATAATACATGAGATCTTGCAATGAAGAGATTAGGACAAGGAATAAAGCATGATCTTTGCTCTCAAGGAGCTCACCACCTAATGGGAAGCACAGATAAGAAAACAAATTTCGAAAGAAGTATGAGAGTTACAGACATATTAGTATGTTCTGGATTTGATGGGGACATTTGATGGGGGCACTTAACTTTTGTTATGGATAAGAGACTTTGATAAATACAGCACGCACAAAATCCACGGAGAAAGGAGGGCCCAGTCTCTGATTTAAGAACCCCCAAAATAAATAGGAAGAATTGACGTGTGGCTACAGGATGGCTATATTTAAGAGCTCAATCTAAAAACATTCAGCTTATTACACGTAATGTTTATGACAGGCTGGTTTTTTGCTAAGTCTATTTATTTTTCTAGTAATCTTTGTACCCAAAGTGGGGCTCGAACTCCCATCAAGAGTTGCATGCTCTTCTGACTGAGCTGGCCAGGCACTCCCTGTTTATGACAGATTGTAATCACAAACTCAAATATAACTCATTTACTTTACAAAGTCTTTGCTATAAAATAAACACAGAATCTGTGGGAACCAACGTGGAAGTGCAGGATACCAAAGGGAGGCCAAGCGTTGGTTTACACATACAGAGACTGGAGCGATTACTTCCAACAAATTGCAGAGCATACTGAAATACAAGTGAAAGGAAGAAGTTCAATGCGATGCTGAAAAGTGAAGCTATCATCCTGTATTTAAAGAGTATGACATACTTGCTACTATGTTCACTCTGTTATTTTAAATTGTTTTTTAAAAATTCTTTTTATTAAAGTATAATGTGAAGAGTGCACATGTACAATTTTATTTAAAACAAAACACACCAACAAACACTTATCTGTCCTTCTAATTAAGAAATAAAACATGACTAGTATCTTGAAAGCTCCTAGAATTCTCTTCCCCAGCTGCCTCTCCCTCTCTTCCCATGAGTGGGGGTCCACTCTCTTGTTTTTCGTGATAATCACTCCTTTGTCTTTCTTTATAGCTTTACCATCTACATCCTACCACCTAAACAACACTTGGGTTTTATTTTTGGAAAACCGCACAGCAAACACTAGCCTAGCAATCGAAGGAAAGAGCTGACACTATGTGGAAGGCCAGGAGAGGAGAGACACAACAAGGGCCTAGTCTGGCTTCAGGCTCTCCGAGGATTTATGAGCGCCTCTCCTGGACAAGTCAGAGGGCAGCTGAGAGTCCTGAGAAACAGAGGCCTCGCTGCCTCTGGGCTGTTGTCACAGCTGTAATGCCAACCAAGAACCAGACGTCTGGCAGGACTGTGGTCAGGTGTGGGCTGCTCTCTGTCATCTGTTTTTTTGTTTTTTCTTGTGGCAAACTATATATAAAACTTACCATTTTAACGGATACAGCCCTGCGGCATTAAATACATTAACACTGTTGTGCAACCCTCCCTGACATCCATCTCCAGAACTTTCGTCTTCCCTGGTGAAACCCTGTCCCCCACCACCCCAGTGATGACTACATGACTTCCCCTCTTTGTGGAGACAGGCGCCGCCTCTAAGTGGAATCACACCGTATTTGTCTCTTTGTACTGGTGCATGTCACTCAGCGTCAGGTCCTCAGGGTTCATCCACGCTGCAGCATGTGAGAGGATTCCCTCCCTTTTTCAAGCCGAATCCCATCTCATTCCATGTATCTACTGCGTTCCATTCATCCGTTCGTTCACCTGTTGATGGACACTTTGGGTACCTCCACATTCTGGTTATTGCGAATACTGCCTCTATGAACACGGATGAACCGAGAACTCTCGGAGATCCTGTTTTCCGTTCTTCTGGGTATCGACCCAGAAGTGGAATCGCAGGATCCCATGGTCATTCTGTTTGGCTTTTCGAGGAACTGCCCTACAGTTTTCCGTAGCGGCTGCCGTTCATTCCACACTCCCCCAGCGCTGCACAGGGCTCTGATTTCTGCAGGTCCTTGCCAACACTTAGTATGCTCTGTTTTTGATAATAGCCATCTTAATGAGTTGTGTAGTAGTATCTCATTGTAGTTTTTATTTGCATTTCTCTAATGATTCGTGATGTTGGATAGCTCTTCATGTTTTAGTGGCCATTTATCTACCTTTTTTGGAGAAATGACTACTCAAGTCCTTGGCCTGTTACTGAATTAGGCTGTTTGTTTCTGCTGTTGTTGTATCTTCTGTTTTTAAGCTGTGTCATACCTCCCGCTCATGGGAGTACATATGAGGAGGAGGAGAAATGAGCACCCTCAGATAACCAGCCAAGAGGACACAGAGAGGAAAGTAGGAACTTCATTAGTACATAATCAAAGAGGGAAAAAATACAGAAAAGAATGTAGTAGGCTCTCCCGGCACAATGTCTTCAGGTTAAAAAAAAAAAAAAACCAACAAATAGTACACTCCCGGAAGAGGTCCTGATGACGGTGACCGTAGCAGCCAAGGTGTATTCTGTTCTGTAATGTATACAAGTAAGGTATACAAGGTATCTTCCTCATGGAGACGGCCTCTGCCCACTCAGTGCACCAGATCTCCTGCTTTCTATCTTGCTCTATCTCCCATTTTGAGGGGGCAAGTTTTCAAGTAGCTTCTTCTTCTTCTTCTTCTTTTTTTTTTTTTTTACAAAGGGGGCATAGGAGGCAAATATTTTTAAACTTTGCATGTCTGAAAATATTCTTATTTTATTCTTTCATTACTGATTAGTTTGGGTTGGTATAGAATTCTAGTTGGTGACTATTTTCTTTTGGAATTCTGAAGGAATTGTTCCACTATCATTCCTGCACTGCTTTCAAGAAACCCAAAGCCATTGTAGTTTCTGATCCTTTCCATGGGATCTCTAGCTTCTTGGGATACCTTCTCTTTGTCCTCAATGTTGTGAAAGCTCATAACATACTTTGGTGGGGAGCTACTGTCCTCCATTTCGGGGCACACTCTGGGTTTTTTTCCAATATGAAAAATCAAGTCCTTTGTTCTCTATCCTCTATTCCTCACAAATAGAGAACTCACAATATTTGGATGTTGGACGTCTTTTCTATTTTCTTATTTCTATTTTCCATCTCTTTGTCCTTTTGTTCTGCTTTTTGACAATGTTCCTCAACTTTATTTTCTATTTCTTCTATTACCAATGAAAGCAGTTTCTGGGAAACAGCATCCTATTTGTATGCTCCACGACAATAAAGAAAAGGGCACACCTTCTGAGCAAAGGTTTCAGGCAAGTATAAAGGGAAAATGGAGCCAAACGTTACAAAGACCAGTCCTGGCTGTAAGACCAGGTGAATTACGCATGCATTATAGGTGCAGTGTGTGGCAAGGGCTATTGTATTCTTTTGGGTTTACTGAATAGCCAGCTTTACTCAATTGTTTTCTGCTCAAGGGAGTTGTTATAAAGTTTCTTCCCTGATGACCCTGTGTTCCAACTTAAGAACAGAATTTCTCAGTGGTAACATCTTGCAATGCCTTTGTCTCTCAAATAATTTGTCCATTTCATATAAATTGAATTTATTGGCATAAGCTGTTCATAATATCTGCTTGCTTTACTTTTAATGTATGTAGAATCTGCAGTGATGTTACCTCTCACCTCTGATACTGGAATTCTGTATCTTTTCTCTTTTCATCCTGACCTCTAGTCTGGGTAGGGGTTTATCAATTTTATTAATCTTTAAAACACAGGTTTTGGTCCTACTGATTTTTTTTGTTCTTTGTATTTATTATTTCACTGCCTTCTGCTATGATCTTCATTATTTCCTTTCTTCTACTTACTTACTTACTCTGCTTTTCTTAGTTTTTTTGAGGTAGAACTTGACACCATTGATCTGAGGCCTTTCCTCTTTTCTGCTATTACCATTTAGTGCTATAAACTTCCCTCTTAATGTTGCTTTAGCCATGTTCATAAATTCTAACGAGTTGTATTTTCATTTTCCCATTGAAAAGACGATCTAATTCTTCTTGTGATTTCTTCTTTGGCCTGGCCATTATCTAGAAGCATGTTTAGCTTCCAAATATTGGAAATTTTCCATATATTATTATTATTGATTTTTAATTTAATCCCAATGTGGTAGAGAACATTGTTTGTATGATTGAATGCCTTTAAATTTATTGCAGCTTGTGTTAGGGCCCAGAATGATCTGGGGAGAATGCTCTAGAGGAGATCTAGAGCGATCTAGAATGATCTAGAGGAGAATGTTCCATGTGTCCTTGAAAAGAATATGTGCACAGTTCACTGAAATGTTCTGTACATTTCAGTTGGGTCAAGTTGGTTCACAGTATTCAAATTATCTATATCCTTATTGATTTTCTCTCTACTTGTTCTCTCAATTATTGACTGAGGAGTGTTGAAATCTCTGACCATAACTGTAGGTTTCTCTATTTCTCCTTACAGTTCTATCAGGTTTTGCTTCATATATTTTGAAGCTTTGTTAACATGCATAAACATTTAGGACTGTGTCCTCCTGATGAATCACTCTCTTCATTATTATGAAATGATCTTTTTTATCCTTGTTAATATTCTTTGCTCTAAAATCTACTCTGTCCCATATTAATAGAGCCACTTTAGCTTTCGATTTTCTTTGAATATCCTTGAATGCAAAGAACAAATAGCCATGCATATAGAACCACCATCTCTAAAATGTCTGACACAAATCATAACAGTAACACATTAACAAGTTCTGAGTGGTTAAAAAGATTTAAAAAGATGACCCCCAGAGCAAGGCAGTATTATTCCTCAGACTGACAGTGTCAGTATCAGTTGGGAACCTGATAGAAATCCAAATTCTCAAGCTCCACACCAGCCCCACTGAATCAGACTTTGTGGGATAGAAATCTGTGTTCTAACAACTACACCTGGGGATTTTGAGGCATATCAAAATTTGAGAGTCACTTCTAGCTTCTGATTCTAGGAATAAATATTTGGATCAAAGTAAGCCCCAAAATACTTTTTTTCTTTAAAGATTTTTTTTTTTTAATTTATTTGAGAGAGAGAGAGAGAGTGAGAAAATACAAGAGGGGAGAGGATCAGAGGGAGAAGCAGACTCCCCTCCAAGCAGGGAGCCTGATGCAGGACTCGATCCTGGGACTCTGGGATCATGACCTGAGCTGAAGTCAGTGGATTAACCAATTGAGCCACCCAAGTGCCCCCAAAAATACTTTTCTGGGGGTGGACCAAATGAAAGCTCTCTCTAGCTAGAAGGATATTTTTGCAACTCTACATTTCTATGAGGTTGCCCCAACCAAAGGCCCATTTTTGTGTAAGTTAGTTATACAATAATACTCCTGATTAAAGTGTAATAACAGATTAAGTAAGCATATAGAAAACTAAATTCATTTTAAATAGAATCATATTTCAGGAAGAGGGAGAAGCATTCACTGCCTTGAGTTTTTAGCTGTGATTTTTTAAAAGTAGGAAATAATGCTTGTGGAAAGATTATAATGAATTTTCATTGCACATGACTACTGAGTCTTAGGGATAAATCAAAGCTGGGTATGGCGAAAAAATTCTCTCCTCTTAAAACAACTTTGTTTTCCTTTAAGTCTAGTACAATACGTGGGTCACTTATCTTCTCAGTGAAGTTTCCCTACTGTGCAGTTAGTCTGTGTACATATAATTTTTTGAGTGCTATCCCACACAGGTGGATTCTTCTTCCTTTTATTTAAATAAACTCTTATTCCTGGAGAGAACTTTTTTTTCCCTTCTTTCCTGTTCCAGCTAGTCTGTACCATTTTAAAAGCTCCTTTCAGGTGTGGGGCTGCACTCAGTTCTTCATACATATTATCTCATCTAATCCCCATTGTAACCCTGCCAGCAGGTATGACATTCTCCATCAGAGATAGGTAGAGCGAGTGGCATGTGGCCCAGCTGCTAGGGTCCATGTATGAGCTGAGCTGGCAGTTTACTCCTAGACTTCATCCTGGAGAATTCCCATTGGGACCACCATGCCTACTAGTTATAACTATGAAACATAAAGAATACAGAAAGGAAAAAGGCTCATGATCTAAAACAAATGAACAACAACAACAACAAACCCTTTCCTTTAAGTTCAAAACTTTTTTAAAAAAATATTTTCATTTTTTTAGAAGATTTTATTTATTTGACAGACATAGATCATAAGTAGGCAGAGAGGCAGACAGAGAGAATGGGGGGGAAGTAGGCTCCCCGCTGAGCAGAGAGCCCAATGCAGGGCTCGATCCCAGGACCCCAAGATCACAACCTGAGCCAAAGGCAGAGGCTTAGCCCACTGAGCCATCCAGGTGCCCCTAGTTCAAAACTTAATAGATATTTGAACAGTAAACAAACTGGTTTATTTCAGCATACATGACATATTTCTTGGTATGAAGGAAAACCTAAGGAAGGAGAAGAAAGTCCTTACCTTGGCACTTTGTAAATTGACTATATACAAACACACACCCTCACACAAGCACCCAAAGCCAAAAAAGTTCTTCCAATAAAGAGCAGCAGGAGTCCTTTCAGTATATTGCTTTTCATTTAATACAGACTGGACTATATACCTGTATTAAATATGCTTAAGTTTTATTTTTAATAGAAGTCTTTTATTTGAGCTACATATACTACTTAAAAAAATTTTTTTTCACAGTCAGAAAGAGCAAGAATAACTAATTATAGTATGGAAATTTTGTCATACATCGATATTGGGTATTTTAATATTTTATGTATAACTTACTGATTTGAACCATTCAGTAAATAAAATTTAAAACTTCATTTTCAGAATCACAGGAAGAAATTAGGTTCAGATTAAAGCTTGGATACTATTTACCCAATTGGGATGGTTTAACTGGTGGTTTTCTCTACAAAGAATGGTAAACAGAGCTCCCATACCTCTTCTAATTTCCTTGTATCAGAACCAAAAAAAATATTTAATATTTGCTTTGTACCTTACACAAGAAATTGAAACAAAACAAAACAAAACAAAACAAAACAACAAAACCATGCACAGAGTAGTCAGTGGTCAACAAAAGAAACTGAAAGCCTAAAACAAGAGACACTTTGGAGGATGAAGTATTGGTCTTTCCTCTTTGTTCTCTATTTCTAACAGCACAAAAATGGAAGTATAGAAAAAGTATTTTCAACATGCCAATAAAAAAGTAAAAAGAATCACTTGGCTTGAAGGTGCTTTAACAATGTAACATTAAGGAGAGCAGAGGCTGTAAAATAAAACCAAAAAAATATGTCCACAAGAACTTAGAAATCAGGAAAAAAAAAATAAAAACAAAACAAAACAGAAAAATGCTCACAGATTGTCTGGACAATTACATGCAACCATTGACTTGGTTTGTTGTGATTTCAAACGAATTCCTCTTAAAATTTGTGATTTATATGTGACCATTTACACAGCTCTTATCTATGATTTCAAAGGTGATCAGTTCAAAGCTTAATGAATTTTCTTGATATTGAATTGTTAAACCTTTGAAATCTTATATTTCAGTAATGTACTATTAACTGAACATTTAAGCAAAGCTGTAAGATCTAGAGAAAATTCAATCTCTTCTGATGATTAAATTTCAGTAATTGAACATAAAAACATTTGGAACAAAAAGGGCTGTATAAATGAACTGTCAGCATATATTACAACATTACAGTGTTGCTTAGGTAAGAAAATGCTCCTGGAAGAAGTTGGCACAATGATCAGCCAATTGGAAAAACAGAGGAAGTAAGCTATCACTGAAATAACGAGGAGGAATTCCATTAAGGCTCCAGGCCAGGTATGTGAAGGAGGTGTGATTGATATGCAGGACTGTGAGATTAACTGTGTGGGACATGTTGAGGCCGTGCCTACATGCATCGCACATAATGCTATATTTGGTATCAGAGTTTGACTGAAGGGGTGTTTACAGAGTCATTGCTCTTACAGGCTCTTTTCTCTTAAACGCCAAGGATTCTGTTTCAGCCATGGCGTCAGCAAGGGAGCATTTTCACGAGGAAAAGAAAAATAGAGTCATGGCCAGGGTTAGTCTCATATTGAGATGTGATTAGTGTTCACTTTTAGTGTCAACAACAATTTAAAATGCTGCATCTCATACAAAGGCAGGGATGACAATGGCCATGAGCTCATCAAGTCCCTATGTTCCTATCAGTAGGTCCTTTTGGGTACTGCTAACAAACGGTAAGATTTTAGAAGCCAGCATAATGACATGATATAAAAACAATTTTAAAAAATTGATATTTATGAGCATGGGAATATGGAAAAAGTCATTGTTTTGAAGCTCCTTCTAGAATTGCTACAGAGCATTGGAATCTAGCTCAAATTAACAGAACATCCTTGAAATATTCAAAGACAAGAGTTAGCTTTGAGTATATATTTCCAGTGCAAGTGACCTCGTGATGGAATAGAGGTTAGTTGGATGGATTTGCATATTCTGTCTTTAAAATCTCCTTTCAAATGGAATAGAAGTGAGACTCTGGAAACCTAGCACAGCAGAACCTTGTTAATGGATCATGGCTTTTTATTACATAAATTCTGACACAGTGAGGATTAAATGATGTTTTTACTAAACTCACCTAGTGCTTGTGATGAAAGTGTAAAATCTTAGTCTGTAGGGCGAGTGATACTCCTGTTTATCAACATCCCAGTTACAGAACATTAGAAATGACCAACCTGGGATTCCTAGTTCTGCTCCCTGCTCCCTGTGTCACCCTGGTCAATCACTCCATTCTCTGTGGCAATTAAACATATAAAAACTAGGTACACTGAGGTCAGTTTTAATTACCTGCATAATTTTCTCTAATAAAATAAGGATTGACAACTGGCCTCAACAGAGGTAAAGCAAATAACCTAAAGGTATTTACTTTTTCCATACCTTATTCATTATTTAGTAATGCTACGTCATAACTACACTGCATCATTCTCCAAAGACCAAATTCAGATAGACACATTCTAATCTCATGGGCAAAAGGAAGAAGCAGGGCAGTGGGCCCTGTCAGATGAGTTCCTGTTATCTGAATCCACACCAGCAACTGGGATAACATGTGATTTTTTAAATGTTGCTTTGTTCTGCTTATCTTTTTAGAGAACGACATCCTTACACATTTAAAATAATAGTCTGTTCTAAAGTTATCAATTTAATGTGACTTAGAGGCATTGACTATCTTCTAGGCACAATTCCGTGTACTTAAAAGATGGTGCCTCCCCCTCGAGGAGTTTACAATCCAATAACCATGGGCTCCAGGAGAGAAGTGCAAAGTACAGGGAGGTTCAGTGAAGAGAAAGGTTTGAAAGAGCATTAAAGAGAATTTAAAAACATGTTTCTGGGTAAAGGTGACCTCTGCAACGAGACTCAAGAAGCAATAGAACCATGAAAGTAAAAGATAGGGAGAAGAAAATAGTCAGGAAAGTTCAAAGAAAATCAGGTTGTGGCCCAAACCCAAGTTGTGTGCGGGACAGTAGCAGAAGAGGCTGTCAAGAAGATCGGGGAATAACACTTAGGATCTTGGATTCTTCTTTTTAAGAGTTCAGACAGAGGGGGGATAAATGGAGGCCGCACTCTTTGTACAGACAACGAATCTGAAACTATGTCAATTAAGTACAGGATACATTGTCTTCTTTTATTGGCTGTGGGAGCTCAGTGAGCATAGGAATCCTGTGTTCTAGCTTCTGAATCTCCAGAGTCTTCCATTGACAAATGCCCAAATCCTTTCTGAATATTTATGTAAATGGACAAATAACTAAATTGACTAAGGTAAATGTGAAAAATTTAATGTTACTCTTGGTATATTTTTTCATACTGGTAAGTTCCTATGTGATTTATTTCAAATGAATAATAAGTGCATGAAAAATTCAATGGGATTTTCTTTTCTCCACATGATTTCCTTTCTAAGTTGTTCAGAAGATCATATAAATATTAAAATATTAACAAATACTATACACAATGAGTTAATGCCACAGACTTGTACTAGAGACTGGTTTTGCATATTATCAAGTAGATCTTTGTATGAAAAGCAAAACAGGTATTTTGCCAAAGATGACATCTAATAATAGAAAAATCTTTTTCCTATCAGTTTTTCCTTAAAAATATCTGTTCCTCATATCTGCTTTTAAAAAGGTTGTTTTACATTAGAAATGCAACAAAATCTCTTACAATGTTTGCAGAAACCCTTATCTAATACTCCAGAATTTTCCCTCCTCATTGGCCATTGAACTCTTGGAATTGGTCAGAGTGATAAAGGCAATAAGAGCTTCTCCTCCTACCTCTGGCATTATTCAAGCAAGAAAGGATTTTAATGAAGCTATGGTTTAAGAACTCTCTTGTTCATCAGGCTGCCAAGGGTATCCGTAGGTCATTTAGGAAATGATGCAAAGAACTTCCCTCTGAAAGGATTCTCCAGAAATTACTTCTGGGAAGGACTCAGTGCCTATTACTAACTCTGGTGAGCAGTAGGAGCGGAGAGGCTGGTAAATGTGTCTTGACATATGGAAGAGAGGAAATCTGGTGTTTCCTCCCCTCACTAAAAACCTCTGCTCATCACTGGACATTAATAAAGAGGTGAAGAGATGACTTGTGAATTTTCTGTTATAATAGAGGGAGCTCCCAAACACAGCAGTGATTATGGATGAAGAATTTACCTTTCTCCCCTTTCACATAAACACACAGGAGTGCCTTTCTATTTGATAAAGAGGGTGATAGGAGAACTTCTGATTTGTTTGTTTGCTTAGTGTCCAACTCCTGCCTTTTCCTGCTGTACTCTGCAACTCAAAAAAGAATGCTTTCCCCGTAAACCGCCCACATAAGTCACGCGGGCACATCTGGAGAGCTCTAAGTGTATCTGTACAAGGCAACACTGTAGTAGTATTATCAATGTTGAACAGTGGTTTAAGTGGTTTACATAATCCCAGATCAAATTAGCTTGATTCAGATCAACAACTGATACTGCAGAAGAAAATAAAAATTAGGGATCCAAGAGAAGGGAGGTTAAACTTCATTTAAAAAACAGAGTATAAGTTGTCATTAGATACAACCTATACATAACACAAAAATTCATGTTTTATAACAAATCATAACCTACATTAACCAATCCTAATGAAATATTTGGGAGACTCAGTGATTCTGGAATACAAGATTTTCTTACCTAATTTGTTTGGTTAAAAAAGTCAGTTTATCATAAACAAGAACCATTTTGAATGGTTCACATATTTAATCCAGGCAAAACAGCTTTAGTTTTTTGGCACAGTCTGTTCACAGTAAGTGTTCGGAAATATTTGTGTCAATAAATGAAAATTTTAATTACTTTTTGTCCCTTGAAAGCACAACAGGGTAATATAAATGTACTCTTCCATAGAGTATAAACTTTTAAATTATTCTTATTTGTAAATAAAATTTCAAATTCCAAATAAAATGATGGGACTAAAATCAGAAAACTATATTATATATATATATAATATATATATATATATATATATATAATATATATATTGTTTGCTAACTGTCAGAGGACCCACCCACTGAGGCTAAGAGTTTTATAGACTTAGTTTTACAGAAAGTTTCCTTGGGAGCATTAACATGTAGTCCCATTAAGCATATAATATGTATAATATATATATATATGTATATATATTATATATATATATGTGTATATATATATATCACAGTGCTCTTGATATCATCAGTTTGAATATTCAAAGGTAAAAAGTCTTTACATTTCCTATTCAGAAGACCAAATTTATCAGGAAATAGCTTTTGATTACAAAGAATGCAGCATTTATGTCTCGGCTAACCCAAAGAAATAAAGCTCAGTAAAGGAAATAAAGCTATAGTAAATTGCTCCAAAGCAAAGGTAAAATGATCACCCAATTAAGCTATAACTTTAAAAAATCACCTTGAGGTTAAATTGGAAAGAAATATGAGGAAAAGGGCAATTAAAGATCAGTCTTTTAAATTTGAGGTCTTCTCATTGACAATGAAAGATTCAGTTACTTAAACTGTTTTTTGCTATTTCATTTATGAGTTGCTTTTAACAGTATTTCATCCCTCAACAGAGGAAATAAGGAATGCTTTTTAGAAAAAAATAAAAAAGCTATACCAGGCTATCAAAATCTTTGTTAAGAAAAATAAACTGATCAAGATTGATCTCCAGGGTTTCTCAGAAGTTCACCAATTCCAAAATGTTCACATAAATTTCAAAAGGGAAGAAAACAAAAAACTTCTCTATAATAAAATGCCTAAAAATTTGTTTAGGGGAGCACTGGGATTGATAATAGTCATATTTTGTGAAGTGCTTTTAAGTATAATTAAAATAAGAATGCATCTATTTTCTCTTCTGGAATCGAAGCTTCTGTTCTCCATTACTAAGAAGCACAGATCAATTTTGTCTACCAATTCTTAAGGAGTTTTCTAGAATAGTTTGTTCAAGAAAAGGTTGAATGTGCTTTGCTTTGGCAATACTTTGGCAGGCGGGACTGTTTTTTCAATTTTTTTTTTTTTTTAAACCTAACAGCAGTGTGCCTACTAAATATGTCTACAAAGCAAATGCAAGGGAGATTTCCTCTACATTAAAGCATACTGGAAAGTTATTTCTTTTTCAAGAGGTCTTTACTATTAGTTAATAAGAGAGCAAGTGAAAATGATAAAAAAAATTATCACATGACTGAAAAAAGATTGGTTATTTCCCTTTGTTTTAAAATTCTCTTCCCACTTCTTTTAAAATCCACTAAAAAGACAGAGTTTGTTATAAATGTCGCTGAAATGGGATGGATAAATGGTTAAGTATGACTGAAGGTGGCCTTAATCTAATGTACTATTGTCTGTCAGCTAATCTCTCCTGGTTTAACAATCTGAGTTTAACTACTTCATGATGAATGAAGGGAGCAAATGACCTGAGTGTTTCAGACCATAAAACAGGCTTAGGGAAATAAAAGTTGCAAATTTAGACTGGCCATCAGTGGTGATATAGCTATGGTTTTAACAGAGACGAAGAGTTTTAAAGGAATTGTCTAAGTGTACTATTAGGTAATGAAATGCTGATCACTTACATTTAAGTTACCATTTACCCTAAAGCAGCCTACTATATGCAAGATTTGCCGTTACATGAGCTCTGAACAGAAAGGTGGTGCGCTGTCAGAGGACCCACTGAGGCTAAGAGTTTTATAGACTCAGTTTTACAGAAAGTTTCTTGGGAGCATTAATATGTAGTCCCATTAAGCAAAAAAAGACTCCGGTTGTTAACAGCAGGAGGTCTATTGTTCAAGAAGAAGTACATTTCTTGAGATTCATTATGAGGTGGGGGGGATCCTTTTTGCCATTCTGCATATAAAATCTTCTCAAAAAGACATCTGCTGTTTAAAAAAATTCCACCTACTTTTACTACTACAACCTTTGTTAATTTTCTCCAGTTCTCTGCTCTGACTTAAAAGTCATTTCCTTAAGAAAACAGATGACAGACAGGTTGAGTGACTGATTACATTGTGCCATCACTTTGTTTTTCTCAGAGGCCTCGGTTTAAGAGGATGGATGTTGGTGTAAATGACAGAAAGGGGAGCTTCGCATACGATTTCACTTCTGTTCAAAGACAAGCTAATGTAACCTCACTACGGTGCAATCAACTTGACAAATGGACACCGTGCAAACCTCTGCCTCCCACTGAAACCCGAGAGGCTGGTTTACCCAATATTCTCCCTGTGGACGGAGAAAGACTTCATGCTGCTAGGCTGTATAATGGGTTCATCTGATAATTCTTTGCACGTAATGAAATTTGATAATATGGAGGTGAAATGCATCTCAAAGAATGAAGCAAGTTAATGAACTTATAAAACTACACTAAAGTCTTTTAAGACCTGAAAAAATAGAAAGAGGGACCCAGCTCAAACGATGTTGGGAAAATGTAGCAGTTCTCATGCTTAACTCTGCAATCAATTAAAGATATATGGCTTTTACTTACAATGAATAAAAGATCCTAACTCTAAGGAGTACAGCTCTAGTTAAACAATTCAATATAATCTGTAGGCTTTGGAGTGCCTTATCTTTACCATCAGATTTTGCCAGACTCAGGTCTTTACCTCAAGAATTTTATGTTATTTTATTCTGTTGAATTATTTCCCTGGAAGCTTAATATTTTTCCTTTTAAAGTGGCAAATATCTTAAAGAATTTATAAATACTGTCATACGAAATTGATAAAGAGTTCATCTGGAGATTTAAACATATCTTAAACAGGCTATGGATACAAAAATCACAAAAATCAGGGCTTCATAAGGAATACAAACTTCAGCTTTAAAGTCATAGTGTGAATCTTTGCTTTTTCCAAGTACAAATGTTTAGATAAATTATTTAAGAAATACACGATATCGTATATGTTGCAGGCAAGGCTGATTTCAAATCCTCTGTAGTAAAACTGTCTATTGGTATTAATGCTTGCAAATAAATAACCATGAATGTAAACTGCAATCAGAAGCAGTTTTAACACATGTAAATGTTGAATGAGGTAGAATTTTAGTCTTATGTTTACTTTGCTGTTGTCACAAATAAAAAAAGCACTTATGAAAACATTTCATGCTGAAGTGAATGGATTTCAACAGCTGCTGATTTGGTGACATGGAGAACCCCAGTGGAGACATCCTGCTGAATTAACGTTTTGGAAATGTTAAAAAGAAACTTCAAACAGACCTCGTTTAGCAGGCGGTCAAAGATTTTGCTCGGTGGGGATCATGTGAAGGCTAGCAGAGCAGTCACTCAGCCATGAATCAGACTTGTCAATAGTTGCCTATTTTCTCAACAGGTGACTCAAAAAGGCACACTGTCTATTTCCCCTAACATTTCTATGTTTACTCTACAGAACAAAATTATCCTAGACTTTGGCCTTATTTAGGAAGGCACAGCACACATGGGTGCGGAAATTGTGATTGAAGGGGTTTGAATATATTTTTTAAAAGTTACTCTTTCCTTCTTTTCTAACCAATAAAAAATTAGCTAAGCTGTATTTAACATCTAATGATTTTCAAGTAAACTTTCATCCTAAATTAGAAATCTGGAACAGATTCAATCAGAATTATGAAACGGGAAGAAATCCTTGTGATAACCCCAAATCAAACTCCCATTTTACAGCTGAGGAAACTGAGGCCCACAAAGACCTAGTAGAGATTTAAGTAATTTGCCAAAGATCACATATTTATTGATTAATGTCTTAGAAAAGAAAGTCTATCTTCTGACTCCGGGGTTCAATATGATTATACTTGTCCTTAAGAAATAAATCAGAACTAGGCTTCATTTAGCAATGAAAAAATACCAAAGGAAAGACACCATTAAACTGGGCAAGTTCTCATGGTTCAGTGTTTTTCTGATTTGGCATGTTTAAAAATTTTTTTTTCCTTTAAACTTGCCACAGAGATATAGAGTTAACGGAAAATTCCTTCCCCACATTACCAAGAAGTGGGGGTGGAAGAGGGCGGGTCGGGGGGAGGGTGAAAAGAGGTCCAGTTACTAAGCTTTGTTTTCAACTCTCAACATTTAAGAGTTTAGTACAAATACAGAGTACAAAAATAATACAGCATCTCACTGTTACTGATTCAGATTGGCATTGTAAAGTGTGTGATACAAGCTACTATTATGTCAGAAAATTACCAGGTATCCATTAAATGAGCCCAGACTACTTTCTATTGTTCCTTTTTTTTTAGTTGTTTTTGAAAGCCGAAGTACAGAGTTCAGTGAGAGTTCTCAGAGGTGACTCCACAATCATAGCCGTGCTCGTTAGCTTAGTCAACTTCACCTCCTGCTCCCTTCAACACAGTCATTACCAATCCATGCTAAAATGGAATCTGAATGCTTAGTAAGACACCTCATGCTGGCAAGACATTTCCCAGAAAAGTACCCTGTTGAAAACACTTTCTACACAATTCAGAGATAAAAATTAGTAAGAAACTTGAGTAAACGCCAGTCCCATAAACACATACACACAACCAAATACACAAACCTCCCAGGGCCTGAGCTCACTAATTCCTGTTATTGAAATTTACCTTTTAGAAGTTTAACTCTTCATGTCGCAAAGAAATGCAAAGGAAATCTAATGCAAAGGCTGATGGGAGTGTAAAAGACAGACTGGGTTTTTACATCAAAATGGAAAATGCCCTCATTCTGTGACTCAGAATGCCCACACACAGAAATTAAGGCCAAGAAGATAATTCAATAAGTTGAGAAAGATATACGTGCAAAGATCTTCATGGCAGTATTTCTTTATGGTAGTACAAAGTTGGAAATTAAATTGAACTAAAATTGAATGAAGTTGGCAAGAAAATAAAGATATATATATATATATATATATCTTTATGTATGTATATATACATATATATACACTGGCATATATGCAGCTGTTAAAAATGGTCACTTACTTAATATAAAGCTACAGTTATATCAGCATAAGGACTAACACATAGATTAATAGAACAAAATAGAGAGCCGAGAAGTAGACCCACACTTACTTGGTCATTTGATTTTCAACAAAACACCCAAATTATCCAACTGTGCTGGGATTCCTAACTGAACTCTATGTGTGAAAAATAAACAACTAAACACCGCAACTCCTTGTACATACTCCACACAAAAATTAACTTTAGGTCTATTGTAGACCTAAATATAAAAGCTAAGACTATAAAACCTTTTGATGAAGGCAAAGAAGAATATCTTTGCGCATTGGGAATACGCAAAAGTTTCTTGAAAGACAGATAAGTTATCATAAAATAAAAAACCATTAACTTGACTTTCTCAAAATTTAAAATTTCTCATAAAAATACATTGAGGAGATGAAAAAGATAGCCGCCGACTAAGAAAAACTATTTTCAAAGTATGTATAAAAAAAAGATTGGTATCTAGGATATATAAAGAACTCCTATAACTTGATAATGAAAAAACCAACCTACTTAAAAATGGGCAAAAATCTGAATTGACTCTTCACTAAGAAAGATATATGAATGACCAATAAACACATAAGAAAAAAAGCACTCAACATCATTTGTCATCAAGGAACAACAATTTGAAGCCATAATGAGATACCACTACACACCCATCAGAATGGCTAAAATTAAAAGGACAGCACCAAATGTTGCCAAGGATGTGCAGGAACTGGAGCTCTCCTACATCATCGGTAGGACTGTTGAATGGTGTCTTAACAAAAAAAATACACCTACTCTATGACCCAGCAATTCCACTTTTAGGGATCAATCCCAGAGAAATGAAAACATGCCCACAAAAGACTGTACAGGAATGTTCACAGCAGCTGTATTCATTGTAGACAAAAACTGAAAACAATTCAGGTGTTTATCAAAAGGAGAATGAATAAACGAACTGTGGCATATTCATATAACAAAATACAAAACTTAGCAATAAAAAGAAACAGACTACAGATAAACACAACAACTCTGAGTAGAAGAAGCATTACACAATGGTGTATACTATGAGAGTTCATTTATATAAAGTTCTGGGACAGGCAAAAATAATATACCAGGGAAAAATATCAGAACAATGGTTGCCTTTGAGGGTGGTGAGTGCTGGGATTTTCTGAAAAAGGACATCAGGGAAATTTCTGTGGTGATGGGAATGTTTTCTATCTTGATGGGGGTTTGAGTCATACAGACATATGGTCAGAACTTGTCAACTGATAAACTTACGATTTGTGCATTTTATTGTATAATTTTACCTCAAAAGGGAAAAGAGGAACCATAAACAAAAATTAAGTTAATGACATGAATGTTAAATTACTGGGGTCACGGCGGGGGTGGGGGGTGTGCACCTGGGTGGCTCAGTTGGTTTAGTGACCAACTCTTGGTTCCCACACAGGTCATAATCCTGCGGTCCTGGGATCGAGGCCCAGGTTGGGCTCCATGTGCTCAGCACAGTCTGCTTGAGATTCTCTCCTTGTCCTTCTGCCCCTGACCTCCCACCCACTCTCTAAATAAATAAATAAACAAATAAAATATCTTCAAAAATTACTGGAATAGGGATGGATGTTTGCTTCCTTCTTTGAAATGCATCCACCCCAAAAAGACAGATGAATGGAGATGCTGAAATATAGAGATATGTGATGAAGCAAGTATAGTAGTCAGAATGCAGGTGATTGGCAAGGAGCATGTTTAATTTTTCAATGTAACACTTTCCTGAACTGACATGTTACTTCTATTAACAGATACTCCTTTTATCTTTGTATACAATGAAGTTTAACTTTTCCTAAGAGAAAAAAGAGGATTGAACAATTTTCACATCCATCTATGGCAAATGTCAAAAGAATGTAGAAAATACAACTAGTATGGTTTGGTCAGTCATTTGAATATCAAAGTCTGTTACCATTTGGAACAATATGAAAATGCAGTGACCATTCTGCCACCCTTTATTAAAAAGTCTCTGACATGGCTCAGAGCAAAGAATCTTTTAAAAATGATCTAGAATAACAATAAACTGTACGCCACTTATACTTTAATTAGAAATATAAAGATTACTGAGAAATAATATTATCTTAAATTTGAATGCAAAGCTTTGTCAACAAAAAACATTTTGAATTTTGTAGATGGCTGATTTATATGCATGCAGAAGGCAAAGCAACATTTTTCCAATTATGTTGCACCAAAAAAAAAAAAAATTGGAGATAAACCACAAGATACTGTAGGACCCTCCAGAATCATGTATAATAAGAACACTTTATTATAATCTGAGTACCTTTACCATATAATCAGATTAAAAACCTAAGCTGTGCTCATATTCCTAAACCAATGTACTTTATTGATGAAAAGAAGAGATTGCACTCTTATTTTCTGGTTATGATTTTTTATTGGCAATTGAAACAATAAATCTACGTTGTATGACATTCTGGGATGATTTGGTATGACGCAAAATACCAGGCAAGGAAGCTAATCTGATAGAAGTGTTTTGGTCTCTTTAGATCATTTAAGTGCCAAATATATTACTATATATAAAATTCGATGATATACAGGGGAGTGTGCTTATGGTATTCAGTAATTTACAGATACTAAATTAACTATGCTACTTAATATAAAAACACATAATAGACCCCAGAAGGATTTCTTCATTTGGCTGCATGGAACAATGTGCTTTTTCCTCTCGGTTAGATAAATACTTAGCATCACAGGTCAATAAAGCAAAAGTCTGTCATTTAACTGGAATTGAGAATTTTTTAATGGTTATTGGATATAAGAGATGGTCAAAGTGTGAAGTTTAAGTCTTATTTACATTTTTCTTCTGATGAGTTATTTTAAAAAACACATTTTCAGTTACTTTACCAACTGATTTCTTTCCTTACCTAATGACTTCTTTATTTTCTTATTTAGTGTCATATTATAGTTTCTCAGCTGTCAAATAAAATGTCAATAAAAACTCATACTTTTTTCATTACTTAATTTAGCCACATTTAAAGACTGGGTCTTTTAAATAAATCATAAACTATCAGGGGGATTAATTCCTGAAACTCAACATATATGTGTATAGTTAACAAATTCCTTGGTTTATCTAATGAAAAATGTGACTGTAAAATAATGATGATTAAAATATCTCAGAAATTATTTATATAAGTGAGTACTGTCTTATTAATATTCATCTGGGAAAGCAACAATTAATATAGTTGTGGAATTCCATGTTGGAACTGTCTTTCACAAGCCTGTGTGAATGTGTCTTCTCTCTCTCTCTCTCTCTCTCTCTCTCACACACACACACACACACACGAAGTTGCCTTCTTTTATGACCACAATTTCAGACACAATATTCCTTAGCTGACATCTCCGAATGACCTGTAGTTACTCCTAAGAATCAAAGCCACCACAAAAAGTGATAAAGTTGCTACCGAAAGAATGTTTGGAAAATTCTGAAGACATTTCTGAAAGTGGAAACTCAAACATATCACTAAAATAAACATACATTGCCTCCCAAGATGCTAACATGGCCACTTTGGAGGAACCAATACTTAGATGTATACACTCTGGAATGTGTGTGTGTCTGTGATTAACTGCCACATTTGAAGGAAGTATGCCAGAATGGAAAGAACTTTGTCGGCATCAAAAATCCTGGGTTTGAGTTTCAGCTCTGCCATTTGTAAGCTGTGCAAGTCTGGTAAGTCCTTCCACTTTTTTGGGTTTCAATTTCTTCATCTTTAAAAGAAGAGTTGATCTATTTCCAATAGAAATATAATGGGGGCCACATATATAACTTTTATAGCCCATTTAAAAGTAAAGAGAAACAGATGGAATTAATTTTAATAATGTGTTTTTATTTAACCCAATATATGCCAGTTATTATCATTTCAATCTTTAATCATAAAAATCATTAATGAGATCTTACACTTTGGCAGCAGTAATTGAAATCCATGTGTGTTTTGTACCTACAGCATATATCCAGTTTGGCCCAGCCACCTTTCAAATGCTCAAGAGCTTCATGTGGCTAATGGTTAACATACTGGACAGCACAGATCCAGACAGCAGTTCTTTCAGTTTTAAAAACCCTATTATTACTCTGTTGTCAAAATTAATATATTAATAGAATCTATACGAAATTCAGCCAAGGATATGAAAATTATAGGTTAAATACTTCCATAGGAGCTTCACTTTTATCAGCAAAGATTCATTAATTTCCTATCTTATCTAGCATTTATAAGCTGTGGATGATTTTTCCTAACATTGAATAATCATTAAGAAGTAAAGAACTGGCAACTATCTTCTGAATTCAACCCCAGAGAGTAGATTAACTAATCTATTAAAGTGGTTTATGTCTGTTAAATAATTGCCAAGTACCCATTTCATATTATATGATGCAGATTTGGCCTACATCTAAAGCTTAGGTCCTTAATCCTAAGAAACCTAAGACTATTTTCAAATGAATAAACATTCAAAGTTAATCCTGCAGTGACAAAGCCTATTTAATTTCTGCTTTGTTTGCTTTAGCCTAAATGAAATGAAAGGTCTAAATGCTATGCAATAGTTTTTATATTAGTGTACCATACCGCAAGCACATCAGTGTTCAATAATAGATATCATTATCAATTCTTGGCAGCTTATTATTGGGAACGACCATGCTCATTAAAACAGGTGATGATAGATTCTAACAGAGAAAAATGGACAAACTGTTAGCTGTGTTGTATACCTTAAACTTTAAAGACTGGAGTAGAACCTACTTGCATCACAGGACAACACCTCAATTATCAATTAAACTTGCAACAGACCCTTACAAGTTACTTATCTCCAGGTACAATTGTACATCATCTCAAATAGCTTTTGAGTTTGTTATACTAGACTTTACAAAAATTATATGCAGGTAGAGCTACCCTATGACCTGGCAATTGCATTACTGGGTATTTACCCCAAAGATATAGATGTAGTGAAAAAAAGGGTCACATGCACCCCCATGTTGATAGCAGCAATGTCCACAATAGCCAAAATGTGGAAAGAGCTGAGATGCTCTTCAACAGACGAATGGATAAAGAAGATACGGTCCATGTATACAACGGAGTATCATGTCTCCATTAGAAAGGATGAATACCCAACATTTGCATTAACATGGATGCAAATGGAGGAGACTATGCTAAGTGAACTAAGTCAAACAGAAAAAGTCAATTATCACATGGTTTCACTTATTTGTGGAACGTAAGGAATAGCATTATTCTTCTAATGTTTAGGAAAAGGGAAAAATGAAGGGAGAGAAATCAGAGGGGGAGACAAACCATGAGAGACTGTGGACTCTGAGAAACAAACTGAGGGTTTCTCTGGCCTGGTGATGAGTATTGAGGAGGGCATGTGTTGCATGGAGCACTGGGTGTTATACGCAAACAATGAATCATGGAACACTACATCAAAAACTAGTGATGTGCTGTATGGTGACTAACATAATAAAAATAGTAATAATAAAAAATTATATGAAGGTACTCTGACATTACTATAATCTTTAGAACCTTCCTTTTCCTCTTAAATTTATAAGAGTAACAGCACACCCAAGTGTTTTTGTATCATTGTAAGTCACTGTATAATAGAAAACTTATTTTAAAAAGGACTTAATAAAACACCTCAAATGCTTTGTCAAAATGCAAGAGGTGTTTCTGAAAACCTCTGAAATGTATTTCAACATGATATATAGTGAAAGCTGATATTAATTCATACGTATAGAGGGCAACAGAACAACATATTTGATCCCTTAATAACTAGCATAAAATATGTTGTGTTTGTAAATTTGTCTATAAGATAAAATCATGTTATTTGAGGTCAACTTTCTACATGATTTGTATTATTTAAGGAGCATTCAGCAGAGCCAGCACAGTACACAATACTGTCTCGTTTCTGAAGAAAAAGGTAAATATTTATCACAGAAACCAGTGAAAAGAGTATTAAAGGTAAATTCAGGGAAACTCTTAATGTTATGTGGCCCATTCCTACTGTACCGCCTGGCACTGTGGAGTTGTTCAATATTTGTTGCATGAATGGCCATAGAAGATATACACTGTACAATATATATGTGTGTAAACACTATGGTCTGCATTCATTCTATAAATAAATAAACAAATACACACACACAACACATATACTACATAGGTACATGTTTTCTTTTCTTTTATGAAGATTTTATTTATTTATTTGTCAGGGAGAGAGAGAGAGAAGGCACACTCAGGTGAAGCTGCAGGCAGAGGGAGAAGCAGACTCCCTGCTCAACAAGGAGCCCGATGCAGGACTCGATCCCAGGACTCCAGGATCATGACTCTGGGCGGAAAGCAGACGTTCAACCGATTGAGCCACCCAGGCGTACACGTTTTTTGTTTGTTTGTTTTTTTGTTTGTTTAACTAGAGGAATCTGTTAATAAGAAATTTAAATTTGATTTTAAAGTCTGAATCTTAGTTCTCCATTTGGGTGACACTGAGACTCAAATCTTGGGATCCTTGGTTGGCTCTGTCAGTGGAGTGTGTGGCTCTTAATCTTGGGGTTATGGCTTCAAGCCCTACATTGGGTATAGAGATTAGTTAAAAATAAAATCTTAAAAGGAAAATAAATAAATAAAATAAAATCTTTAAAAAAAATTCAAATCTTTTTTCTGCTTTCATTCATTATGCACTGCATTCATTCACCGAGTTATTTATGTAACCAGCAATATGAAAGGTATGGGACTGATATAAAAAGAATAAATGTTTCATGAAAACAAACAGACCAATAATTATGAAAACAAAGGAATTGCTATTTGGGGAGGTTAAGAAATTTGCCCAAGGTAACCCAGGCTGTTGAGTACAAAAACCAGGTGTCAAATCTCAACCTATATGTCTTCCAACTATCCCAGGAAACATAAGCCTAGAGCTGGTGAGGGTGTGTGATGGTTAATTTTATGTGTCAGCTTGGTTAGACTGTGGTGCCAAGCTTCTTGGTCAAATACCAGCTCAGATGTTGTTATAAAGGTATTCTGTAAATTTAATTAATATTTATACATCAACTGACTTTAAGTTAAGGAAAATATCCTTGATAATATTGGTGGATCTTACCCAATCAGCTGAAGACCTCAGGAACAAAATTGTGTTTTCCAGAGAAGGAATTCTGCCTCAAGACCATAACATAGAAATCCTGCTTGAATTTCCATACTACCAGTTGCCCTACGGATTTCAGACTAAAGATTACCAAAACTCTGATTATGTTTCCAGCTTGCTGACTAGCACTACAGATTTTGGACATCTCAGCCCTCACAACTGTGAGCCAATTATTTAAAATTATTTAAAAATTCTCTCTCTATACAAATATATCCTATTGTTTATTCTATTGGTTTTGTTTCTCTAGAGAAACTTCACTGACACAGGGAGTCATAGGAAATGGAAATTGGGAAGGCATCAAATGTGAACAATAATGCAATTCATGGATGTGGATAGGACACAAAAGAAAGCAAGGTAGCAAGGATAAAACTTAGGTACAAGAGTATGTAAGGGCCCTGCAGAAGACAAGAAGTCAAAAGGAAAAGATCAAATCAAGCCAAAAGAGGGTTTCACAAAGGAGGGAAGCAATATTGCAGAAAGGCCAACTAGGATGAAGGATGAGTTTAGGTCCTGGTATTTGACAATTAGTAGGACACTGGTGACCATGGCCAGTGCAACTATAGTGGTGACTGGGATAAAATTCATACTAAATTCCTTTGCATTATCTACCAATAAATAAGAAGCAACTGGAAAAAGCTTGGCAATTGAGAAAAGGAAGAAAATAATAGCTCAAAAAAGAAGATATAATAGAGGGGAAAGACTTTAGAATGAGAGGGATATTTCTAAGTTGGGGGAGAGAAGACACTGGAGAAGAAGATAAAGGAAGATGGCAACTGTTGGGAAACCAAGTCCCAGAAGAAGTAGAATATCCCAGAAGATGGACTCTAGACCACAGAGGTAGGGGTAACTCTAATCAGAAGTGTAAGACTTCTCAGTGAAAGGCAAGCAGTGTTTAGGTAAGGGACAAGTGGTTTTATGGATTGCCCTGAAGCTGGGGCTCCATGTCTTATTTCATTTATCCTTTATTTTCTCAGGGAATTTAGAGGTGACGTTATGGCTAAGAGTCATTACTAAATAATATATATGTGTCTGGTTCTATAAGGGATTAAAAAAAGCATGAGACCCATTCTCTGCCAGTCTACCTGTCCAGCTAATATGGATTACTATATTTTTAGTCACTAAACAAACAAAAAGTTTTAACCATTGCTAGTACTGGGTTATGGAGTATATTGTGGGAAACTTTTAGCCAAAGATTCTAATCTCTGCCAGTTATCAGTAAAAAATATTATTGGTCCTCTGCCTTTTATCATTTGTGTAACTTTTTTTAATAGAGCTTGAAAACAAGATTTCTAATACATACTTTAGTTATAATTCCAATTATAAAAATAACTACACAATCTTAGCGGTCACAAGAAGAGACCACTATTATAAGAACATGATAAAATAGCACAGTATATTTTAATCTTACTATGTTCAAATGTTTAGAAGACTTTAGCTTGAGACTAGTGATGTGATCAACACTTCTTTTATTATTTTCTTAGCTGCGAATATAAAGTGATTACACAAGTAGTCTGTAACATTTTTTTCCTTAAAATATAAAGAAATCTTCATAATTTCCTCACTTTTTACTAAACTAGGAGATGGGTAGTTGGAAGCTAAAATCTTTAGGGTCTCCAGTGATGCATTAACTAAACCAAAAGGACAACTTTACTCATTTCAAAATGTTTTATTATAACAGCAATCTTCGAAGGCAAACACAAAAGATTCTACTATGCTTAGATTTTAAAACATAAATAACCAATTTAATGCATCACTAATGATGCACAATAGAGGTCTTCTTGTAGTACCAATTCAAATAAGAGATTGATGTAATCTGCCAGATACTTCAAAGTAACTAATTTGGTAATAAGAAAACACTCCTTTTGTGCAAACTTTCCTACTAAAAAAAACTGTGGAAACCTTCCCAGTTGGATATTTACTAAATAAAACTGTTGAACTCTCATTAAAATGTTATTTAATAAAAACAGAACTAAGTACTTTAGGTCTTAGAAATTTATCTTGAATAACATTATGCTTTTAAATGGAAATACAGCCTACACACAGAAAATAGATATTAATGGCAAAGTATGACCTATTTTTAGTATTGTGTATTTATATTCAATGTATTTATATTCAATGTCTTAAAACTTTTAAATATCGATTGCATATGTTGCTATTATGTTGTACACTCCATATACACACACTCCAGATGCCTTATCTATGAAAGAAGTAAACTAGTACATTTTACTTCTCTATAAATCTTCCCCAGCAAGTATAAGTAAAACATTTCCCTGAGTCTAAACTTCTAAAGGTAAAGGCTTAGGTCAGTTTCCTGAACAAATTCTATTATAATGTCTAACATATTTTTCCAGAGGGAGAACCTTAGACTCCTTTCTGCCTTTGTTTTCCTTGACCTATCATGGAATCCACAATTCCAGCCTAAATGGGAAAAAATACATATATCTATATCCCAACAAGTATTTCCAAAAGCATGTTAAAGAAGATTATTGTTCTCTGACCAAGGCCATTTGCAATTTGTCTTTTGGCTCACAAATGTTAAGCAAAATATCAATGTAAATAAGACGTTCTCAGTTATCTGTTTTTCCTTCTCCTGGAGCCGCTAATCCTGGGACAGTACCAATTATTCCACAAAGGAACAAGAAAGAAGGGGTTTCCATTCCTATAGCCACTGTGAGGTGGGATGGGGGCAGCGTCCAGAAGTGGCACACGAGAGAGGATTCTTAGGGGATTCAAAGGTATTCAAAAGACCTGATTACCTAATTTGTGAAAAACATTTTGTCAAAGTTGGAAATTTTTTTACGGCTAATCATTCAATGGCAGAATACCCTCACTGCCTGATATTTTTAGGATATAAAAATTAAAAGAAATAAACAAACTGATCTGAGCCCTGTGATAATGAGTTCTACTATCAGTAGAGCAGTATTAAATCATTAATGCCACAGAATTTTAGAACTAAAAAAAAAGATACTTCTCAAATTAACTTGCTGAATTATTTCTTGCTGAATGTAATTGCTGTATATACCTTATACTGGTACATTAGTCATAGCTATTTTGTGTACGTACAAATTTTCATGGCTTCTCACGATTGGATGGAATCCAGATTCTTTGTCTTGCCTTCCAAGACACCTCACAGCCTGATCTCTCTCTCTCCTTCTAGTCCTCATTCCCACTGCTATCTAAGGACCAGTGCTGGACTTCAGCAGAGAGTTCTGTCCACTGAATAAGGCTCTCCCCGCCGCTCTTCGGTGCCTGAGCTCTTGCTGGCCTGCGTGTCAGACCAAATGCCTTTTACTAAATGCTTTTTTCTCTATTGCCCAGAGGGAAATCTGGCTCACCCTTTACCTTGTACAGAGAAGGCCACCTCCTGCATAAAATTTTCTTAACCAAAAACCTCCCTGCCTTGCCCTCAAAAGTCCTTAAACATTTCGCTTCTGCTTCTCATAGGCCAGTGATCTTTCATTTGCATTATAGATTTTCTTATAAGCACGAGATCACTTTCTAAGGGGAGCATTCATTTTCTACACACATCTTCACATCCATTTGCTCATATATTGTCACACTGCCTTGTATGCAGCAGGCGTTCAATAAAGGTTTATTAGATGAATTAAGTTTTATGGAATCATAATCTTTTATTCTGGATTTATTCTTATTTGAGCAGTCACCGTGGAAACCAGTGGCAAAAACTGTTACTGCCTGGAATTTCATCTCAAAAGCAAACAATAGAAAAGATTAATCTCTCAATTATAAATTCAATTGGAGGTGAGACTAGAGATCAGCGTCGTTCATAAGATGAGACTGTAGAAGCCAGGGACTGCGCAATAGGCCTTGAATGATTGGTTTCCTTATAACTGTGAAAAAGATACACTGCATAGGAAAAAGTGTCCATGGGAGACATCATTTGGCATAAAACAAAAATGAATGTCTGGTACGCTGAAGTGCTTTATAATGAAGTTGTGCTTAATATATTCTTTACTACCCTATTTAAGTGGTCAAATTTTAAAACCTCCAAATCAATGAGGCTTAAAGTCATAGCGAGGCTCATTTCCTGAGATGATACATGATTCTCTGCTCAAGAGTTCTATCATCGACATAAATTGAGAAGACTGTAATGGAAGAATTAATAAAATAGGGTTTCCTTTCAGGGAACTGACCTAAAGGGTGAATCACAATTTGAAAGTTACTCATCTAGAACAACAACAAAACACCCAAGCATCTTGCTTCTGGTTTCAAAAGCAACAGTACTTCTTTTCTTCCTTTCTTCCTTTCTTTTCTTTCTTTCTTTCTTTCTTTTTTTGGCACATGGAAATACTGAATAAATATTGGTTGAACAGATGAATAAATGACTGGCCACTCTTCCAGTAGACTATTAAAAAAGAACACTTGGACAAGGGATGCACTGTGAATATCTGAGTGTGTACTTGAGAGGAAGAAACTAAAAGTGTGCCCCTTGGCAGGGATTTTGAGCACTGTCCCCCCCAACTTTATACTGTTTCTGCTCCTAAAGGACAAGAGCTGCAGGGAAACTCCATGACTATCTGAGGGCTCTGGCCTGGGCTTACAGACCTTAGGGAGGAAGTCTGTTTCTTTTAGAATTAAAGCAGGAGTCTGCTACTTCTCCAAAGATATCTGGAGGCTAAAGGACAAAATAAAAACCATACAAAAAGAAGGAAAAAATACTCCTAAGAGAAGGAAAAACAGTACTAATGTTAATACTAAAAAATAAAAGTGAATTAATATTTAGTGACCTGAATAAAGAAAATCTTTAAATAGCATACTTTGAACAGGCTATTTTGTCTCAGGCTATTTTGAAGTGTATTCCAATGCGCAAGAAATTAATGAGACTCCAGAAGCCTTTTATATTCATGCTAGTCCAGAGGGGAAAGCATGGGCAGTGATTGGTATGAGTTTAAAGAGGACTTCTGATAACTTTCTATCAGCTCCTACCAGATACAGCAGCTTACTTAAAACAGAGTTGATAAAATTTAGTTCACGGTTCCTCAACAGTATTTCCCAAGAAATTCTGAGACAAAATTGTGAGTGACCACAGTAATCTTCTCTTTAGAAGAGAAGAAATATTGTATACAAATATTTTCGTATTTTATATTGTGCCCCCGAACATGAGTGTTTGCTACCAAAAATCAACACAAGGTCTATCTTCACCTCTATCTTCCTCTATTTCATGGGAAAGTTTAGGTATTACACAAACTATACATTTCAAATTACAGAGTGTTTGAGTTTTTCAAAATGACAATCTTAAGGTCACTTAGGAAGAAGTGACAAAGGACGGTGGAAAGTCCTGCTGTTTCCTCTCTCTCCAGCAGCTTACTTTTGCCACCTAGTGGGGGAGGCAGTTTCACAGTGAGGTTGGTGTTTTGTCTAAGACCTAAGAGCAGAGGTCAGCCTATTAAAAAATAATTAAACATTTCTTTCATAGCAGGAGAATCAGATTTTTTTTTTAATAACCTCAAGTAATTTTTCCAAACTGGCCTATTCCATATCTATGGGTTTTCTTTTTAAGCAGTTAGTTTTCACTACAATGACTAACCTAGATAACTGAAGGGAAGATAAATCCTTTTTGTATCTATTTATAATTTATAACACCAGGAAAAAAAAAACAAAACTTTTCTTGGTTTCCAGTGGTTCTGCATCCCCTTACCTTGTAGTATTTCCTAAGGTGTATGTTTTGGTTCATTCCTGTATTTTATGCTTATATGGGGTCCAAATCTATACTTTCATCCCTCATTTCTCATTGTGACTCTGACCTCAAATCTTTAGTGATCTACAAGTATCATCACCTCTGGAACTGACATTTAATATGTCAAAAGCCTAAGTCATGATCCTCGAAAAGAAATAAAGAATGGGTTTCCTTTTGAGCCACTGTGGCTGGGCTAATCAGAGCTGGAGTGCACGCTAGGGTTAAAAACAGCAGAGATTTTTTTTAAGTATGTAAAAATTAATGAAACAAGTTAAGCAAAGGAAACAATCAGAAGTCAGGATCAGTTTACTGGGCTGGGCAGGAGAAAGCATGACGTCCAAGAGTTAGGGCAGGGCAATAATAATGAACAGGAATTGAGGTCAGGAACATAGGAAATTTGAGGCAGGTCACAAAGCTGAAGCTAAAAAAATTGGAAATAAGAGGCAACCGAGGTTGGAGAAAGTATCATAGCTCAAGTCCTCAGGCTTGAGGTCCATGCAGGGATGAAGAGGGCTGAGGACCAGCAGAGAAGTGCAATTCTTGGGCCTGGAAATGCATGGTGATGCCTGGTTTTCCGCTCTAGCTCTGTCAAAATAGGAGAAAACAAAACACGACAAAACCTGGTCCTCACAGAGTCTGCTGGAAAGTTTCTTGAGATGCTGGACGCACATGAAAGACTCCTTACCAAAACTGCCATGATCACAAATGGCCTTATAATCCTCTTGGTCTCTGAGGCGTTGAAGCTTTCAAGTGTGTCTTTTTTTAAACACCTTTACTGAGGTATAATTTATATACCATACAGTAAGCCTACTGTGAGTGATTTTAGCAAATTTAGAAAGTTGTACAAACATCATCACAATCTAGTCAGAACATTTCTGTCACTGCAAAAATTTCCCTGTGCTCATCTGCAGTCATCCCTCGCTCCCATCCCCAGACCAAGGTAACCACTGATCTGTTTTCTGTGATAGTCTATAGATTATTTGCCTTTTCTGAAAATTTCATATAAATGGGGTAGTACAATATGTGGCCTCTTGTGACTGGTGTCTTTCATATAGCATGTTTTTGAGGTTCTTGGTTGTACAGTATATCAGTTCATTCCTTTTTACTGCTAAATAGTATTCCATTGTGAATCTATCACACTGTTTTTATCCGTTCACCAGTTAGGGGGCATTCAGATTGTTTCCAGTTTTTGGCTCTTAAGAATAATGCTGTTATGAATATTCACATACAAGTTTTTGTGTAAACATGTTAATTTTTCTTGGTAGATCTAAAAGTAGAATTGCTGCATTATGTGGTAAATTTATTTAACTTAAGAAATTGCCAGATTATTTCCCGAAGTGGCCGTACAGTTTTACATCCGCACCAGCATACCATGAAGGTTTCAGTTTCGCCACATATCCTTGTCAACATTTGTTACTGTCTGCCTGTTTTAGTATAACCATCGTGGTGGGTGTGAAGTTGTATCTCATTGTGGTTTTACTTTGCATTTCCTTAAGGCTAATGATGTTGAGCATCTTCTCGGGTGTTTATTAGCCAATCACACATTTTCTTTGATGAACTGTCTATTCATACCATTTATCCATTTTAATTGAGTGCCTTCTTTTTATTGTGTTCATAAGAACTCTTCATATATTTGTAGGCATAAGTAATTTAACAGATACATGATTCGTAAATAGTTTCCTTTAGCTGGTGGCTTCTCTGATTTGAGATAGAGTGAGAGAGAGCACAAGCAGTGGGGAGGGACAGAGAGAGAGAGGGAGAAGCAGGTTCCCCACTGAACAGGAAGCCCAATGCAGGGCTCGATAGGCGAACCCTTGGATCATGACCTGGGCTAAAGGCAGATAGATGCTCAACTGACTGAGCCACCCAGGCGCTCCTTCTTCCATTTTTCTGAAAGGTGTCTTTTGAAGCATGAAAGTTTTAAGTTTAGATAAAATCCAATTTGCCAATTTCTTCTTTTATGGATTATGCTTTTGGTGTTGAAACTAAAACTTTGCCTAATCCAAGGTCATGAAAATTTCTACGATTTTTCCAGAAGTTTTACATCTTTAGGTTTTACAGTTAAGTCTTTCATGATTTTAATTTTTATATATGGTTGAAGTGAGACTCTAAATTTGTGTTTTTTCATATGGATATTTAATTTCCCCAGTACCATCTCTTGACAAAACAATCCGTTCCCACTTAATTTCCTCAGCACTTTTGTGGAAAATAGACTGAACTTAAATATAAACGTTCATTTATGGACTATTCCATTTGAATCTGTTCCATTGATCTACATGTTGATCCCTATGTCACTAACTTGAATAATGTTGTCTTATAGTAAAAAATTTGAAATTGAGTAGTATAAGTCTTCCAATTTTGTTCTTCCTCTTCAAAATTGTTTTAGATATTCTAGGCTTTTTGCATTTCCACTAAATTTAGGATCAGCTTGTTAATTTCTAAACCAAAAAAAAAAAAAAAAAAAAAAGCCTGCTGAGATTTTGACAGAAATTGCATTGACCATATAGGTCAATCTGGGGGAAAGTGGCAAATTAACAATAACGGGTCTTCTACTCTATGAATGTTGAATGTCTCTCATATATTTAAATCTTTAGTTTCTCTCAGCAATGTTCTGTAGTTTTCAAGGTAAAGATCTTACTACCTCTTTGGTTAAATTGATTCTTAAATATTTTATTGTTTTCAATGCTATTTTGAGGAAATAGTCTTAAGTTTATTTTTGGAATATGTGTTTCTAGTATCTTTGTATCTAGTACACAATTGATTTTTTTAATATTAATTTGTCTTCTATAACTTTGTGAACTTATTTTTAAGTTCTAATAGATATTTGGGTATATGTGTGTATGTGTGGATTTCTTAGGATTTTCTAAATACAGGATCATGTCGTCTACAAATAAAGACAGTTTTGTTTCTTCCATTCCAAGCTGCATGCCTTTTGTTCCCCCTTCTTTTTTCTTTTGCCCTTGCTACAATCTTTAGAATAATGTTGAGTAGAAGCATTAAGAGCAGGCATCCTTGCTTTGTTTCCAAACTAGGGGGCAAGGCATTCAATATTTTACCATTAAGATGACATTAGCTATAGATTTTTCAGATGTCCTTTATCAAATTAAGAAAACACCTAAGAGTTCTATTCCTAAATTGTTCAGTTTTTAATCAGGAATGGGCATTGGATTTTGTTAAATGCTTTTTCTGTGTCTGAGATTATTGTGTTTTTTCTCCTTTATTAATCTGATGTATACAGTATGTGATTTTCAGATGTTAAGTCAACCTAGATAATGATGTTTAATGCTTGATGTTGTCCCACAGTTTCTGAGGTTCTGTTCAATTTTTTCTTTCTTTTTTCTCTGTTTTTCAGACTGGATAATTTCTTTTGGGCCATCTTAAAGTTCGTGGATTCTTTCTTCTGCCATCTCAAATCTGTTGTTGAAAACTCTAATGAATTTTTCATTTCAGTAATTATTTCTAGAATTTCTACTTAATCTTCTAAATAATTTTTATCTCCTCAATGAGAATCTCTATTTCTTGAATTATTCTCATTATGTTTTTCTTTAGTTCTTAAATGTGGCTCCTTACATTACTTGGAAGATATTTATTATAGCTGCTTTGAAGTTTTTGTCTGCTAAGTCCAATATCTGGGCCCACATTTTTTTCCCACTCAGTATTGGTAAACCTTTCCTTTCTGTTCATATCTTGTAATTTGTTGTTGTTGTTGTTGTTGTTGTTAGAAACTGGAGTTTAAGATACCATAGTGTAATAACTCTGGATTTTGATGTTCCTCTCTCAGGGTTGTTGCTGTTCTTCTGCTATGAATTTGCCTAGATTAAATCTGTGGAATTGATTTCCCCATGGCACGTGGCTCTTTGTGTCTGTCTCTGACTTCCTGGGAGTCATGCTTGTGTCTGCATAGCTTAGTCAATTACTGATTAGTAATTGTGCTCAAACACAAGAAGCCAATAAAGCTTTTATGTTGCCAATGGATCTGTGTTTGGGTTGGGGAGCTCATTCAAAGCTCAAGCAGTTCTCAAGTCTGCCTTGGCTTTTACTTTCTGCCAGACCCTTTTGCATCTCCTCTGCATACGTGCAGAATTCCATGAGCAACAAGGTGATGTATATATCTATCTTGGGCCCTCTCCGGTCTCTCATGCAGATGTAAAAAGCCTGTTGATCAGCCAGGAAAACATGCTGGCTTCTCAGGGCTCCTTTCACGGTATCATTTCCCAAATCTCCTTGGTAAATTTCTGGCTAGCCTGTTGGTTTGTTGTTGACCCCAACCAAGACTGTAACCTCAGGTTTACTAAGCTACTAGCTAGCATTTCCTATTTGTTTGCCACCAAAATGTCTACTGTTATTCACAATGCCTGTGGGCATTGGGTGGGCATAGGGTTTTTCACATTGCACTTAAAACCAAGTGAGGCCATTCCTCCAATGAAACTGCTAGTTTTCATGGCTTTCCTCATCATTCTAGAAACTACTATGTTGACTGAGCCTGAAGGTGGGGCATGGCAACAGCTCCAGACAGGAACACCACAGAATCCTACTTTTCTTACCTGAAGTCTACTAGTTTTTCCATGAATAAATGCTTTTCAATTTGTTGAGTGCTTTTGGTCAATTTCCAGAGTGCTAAAATTGCCCTTTTTGATACTTTTGTCTAGTCTCACTGTTGCTTTTGGAAAACAATTGTCCAGCTCTCATTCTGCCATATTGGTAGTGTGCCTTTAAAGCTATTTTTAATCCCTCTGTTTCCTCCTGTCATACTCAGCTGGTCCCCAAGTTCTGCTGATTCTTTTCATGCAGTGTGTCTCTGGGAGAGATGCTGTTTTTCTTGCCATTTTTAGAGACACACCCATCAAGATAACCAGTACCCATTCATTCCTGAATTACTATGACAGAAGCTTTCGTCCCCACCATAGTCAATCTGCGTCTGGCCACTACATTGATCTTACAGACACCAGATAATCATATCCGTTGTTACTGACTGAAGAACGGTTCTTTGCTGCAAAAACATAAAATTCATGCTGCTTAACCTGTCAAAAAGTACTCAACTGCTTTGATCTTATGCAACATCATTTATTCCTGGAGTTCCTGCCAAGTTGAGTTTTTCTTTCCCCACATATTCCTTTGCCAATTTCCATGTTTCTAATTTTTTCATGTTGTTCCCCTATGTGGACAGCCCTTGCAATTTGTCTTTCAATTTTGGGTTCATCAACTCCTAGAAGAAGCTGATTGAGGTGAACTCTTCTACTCTCAATCATTTCTGTATTCCACAGCTTTTCAATATCCATACACAAATACAGATTTTGTAAACACTTCTGACATTAATCATGTCAGCTTGCAATCAATCCTCAATTGTTTCTATATGTGTTTTTTCTCCAATATTTTTTCCTTTTACATGGATTTTATTTTTAAAAGCATTTTAGAGTCACAGTAAAATTGAACAGAAAGTACAGAGAGATCCCATAGAGCCCATCTCCAAATTTAGATTATACTCAATTTGAGGGCCTTCGCAGTTTACAAAATTGGAAATACTTCTTACTGTTTACTACAGTGATGAACATGCTTAGTATATGATTGCTGAATTAATAAAATGCTTCTTCTTTTCCTAGGGAAATTTTTAAAAATCTTAAGAAAAATGATCACTTTAGGATGTCTCTATGCCTTCCCCCCAAAGAACTTAACTCTTACATATAACTCCAAAAGCAGAAGTGATATTTAACATTTCTAACAGTTGTGTGGCATGAACACCAATGAAATCAGACAACAAAATAGTCCTGAAAACTCCTGTTGTCCCAAGAAATGATCCTTTCTAATATTCCTAGATCATGAAGCAGTCCTACAGGTCCTAGACATGAGGCCATGATGGTAGGGGGTAGAATATGGGGCAGTACCTATTTGTCAAGTAGTATGAAAGTATTTAAACCATTAATGTATGTATGCACAACTATATCAGAGGACACAAACTGAATATCAGTGCCACCAATAAGTCATTGATATTCTCTGGATTTAATAATGACTGCAGAATAAAATATCGATAAAATGGATTTCTGTCAATCATAAGCACTTTTCGTTTTGGAGAGCAACATGAGAACAATCAGTCTCTGTAATGCAAGATGCAGAGAAGGACACATAACAGTCAGAAGCCAATGTCAAGGGTCAGTTAGGCAGTACAAGACCAAACAGAACAAAAGTACTAGTAGGCCAAGACCAACCAAGAGACCAGACAGGAGCTAAATCGCCAGGAGTCAGAGTTCAAGGTTCAGCCAAAAAGATAGTAAGGATCTGCTAGGTAAGGAGACCAGCAAACAGTGGCCTAAAAGCAGAAATATCTGTAATATGGAAACTACAGCCAAGCAAATCTGTCCAAGAGCTGATCTCTTGTGTTTTCTTCTATAGCAAGAACCGATGTGAAGGCATGACCTCTCTCTCTGCAGAAGAGGTTAGTGAACCAAGCCAGAAGCCTACTGGCATATTAGTCTTTCAGAGTGAGAAATTTAAGCCTGGGTCTTGGTAGAATGGTGCCACTTCTTGCCAAAGGTACCAGGTTTGCTGGTAGCACACCACTGGATTGCTTAGCAAGGATAACAGACATTTTTTTTATCACTAATTGGCCCTTACTAATTTCAGATATGTTAAATATTTGGGGGCTTAAAACTATCTTCAGGGGCACCTGGGTGGCCCAGTGGGTTATAGCCTCTGCCTTCGGCTCAGGTCATGATCCCAGGGTCCTGGGATAGAGCCCCATATCGGGCTCTCTGCTCAGCAGGGAGCTGGATTCCCCCCTCCCTTTCTGTCTACTGCTCTCCCTGCTTGTGATCTCTGTCTATCAAATAAATAAATAAATAAAATCTTAAAAAAAAAAACAACTATCTTCAAATTCTTTCACCAGTGGATGCAAAAAGAAGCAAATTAACTAAAGGCTAATTTAAAAATATGTGATCTGGAAAGGCATTAGCTGCCAACTTAGAAACAAAGAGAGCGGGCCAAATAATTATTAGCAATGAAAGAATAAAACTGAATATTTTGAAAAATAACTAGTTTGTCTAAAAAAGAATTTTGGAAATGGGGAGAGGCATGACTTAATTGAAGGTGTGTTACTAAGAGAGAGAAGGTTTCTGTTTTTCAGCTTTAAATAGTATAATAAATCAGACACAACACCATAATTTGAGTTTACAAGGAAGGTAATACTCTTTAGGTAGTAAAAGTGACCTCCAGTGGGCAATAACGCTCTCAAATCTGTGGCCTAGGGACCTATATTCCATTGATCGTCACTTTAAAAAAGTCTATATATGCAACAGTTTTCCACTATAACTTTCACATCCATTTACTCAATTATATACATATGGTATTTATTGTTTAAATAATGTATCTGGTTATGATTCATTAGTATGAACTGTTAACAGAAAGGTTTGTGGGATATTTCCCCAATGATCTTCAAATTGACTTCAATATATTGATCTATAGACCAGTAGAAATATTAAATTCCTACTTAAATAATGTAAAATTAGAAAACTGAATTAAAAATTAAGGAACTACTGACATGGAGTATGTATGTAGGTCCCAAACTGAACAGAAGTTATTAGGGAGAAAAATCTAGAAAACATTTTGGTTTTGTACTTAAATTTGTTGAGATCATTAACATGAAATTATCTTCAAGTAGTAATCTCTTTTGAAACACTGAGCTACAGGTAAGTTGGGATATGGGTCAAATAACCACCCTAAAAATCATTTTTAGTGTAGTTGAGATAAGTCAGGTTTTTGAAACTTGGAATTTCACACGTTCCGTTGATTAAAATAGCTGTTATTCATCACTTCAGGAAAAAGTGGGAGAAAGAAAGCAGTAAGTTAAGTTCCTGGGTTTTGACTATAGTCCAAAATTATTTTATAGGTCAAGTTAATAAGTCACTTGTGTGCACAATATCACTGGATATATGCAACCTCTTAGAAATGTGGTCATGCTATACTAAGCATAAATGAAATCATGAGTCAGTTATAAAATACATAATATTTAGTCTTCCCACTACCTTCCCCTATAACTCACTGTTGGTTCTAGAAACTGCTTACACATCTGAAATGAAAGAAGTAAAAGATCACTACAGAAACAAGAGAATATTCCCCACTTTAAAAAAAAAAAAAAAGTCCAGCTATGATTTCTAAATGGGATTTCAAAAGGAGAAAAAAGTAACCTTTGCTACAGACAAACTTTCTTCCAGTGCTCTGTTGAATGTTTATGTAGAAAGCCTTATTATTCCTTTAGCGAATAAAATTGATCTCCATTGTAGAGTAAATAAATCCAAAATTCACAATCAAGGCGAACTGTGCTATAATATGGGAAGCATTTCCAGGATACTGGCTTTCTAAAAGAGAATGAACTCTGAGTGGCCATGTATAAAACAACCATTTGATACAAATTCAGAAGGTGAATGCCTAATGTTTCTTTCTTCTACTCCAGGAATTAGACCAACAGTTTTTTTTCTGTAAAGGGGCAGACGGTAAGTCTTTCAGGCTTTGCAGGCAATAAGGTCTCTTTCATAATGACCATCTCCGATGCTGTGGAGTGAAAGTGGCCACAGATAATTCCTGAATGAATGGGCATGACTATGTTCCAGTCAAACTTTATTTATAGGCACTAAAATTTGAATTCCATATAATTCTCACATGTTATGATATATTACTCTTCTTTTGATCTTTTTTCCATCATTTCAAAATCTGAAACCCGTTCTTAATTCAGATGGTAGGCTCGACTTGGCCTGCAGGCCATAGTTTGCTGACTCCTATTCTAGTCCATCAGTGAGTAACTAACTATTGGGAGAAGTTGCTCCTAGTGACTTCCTTCTGAAGTGTTTTCTTTGAAGATATAACTGAATTCATAACTATGTATTGTCATACATGTTAACTAAACTTACTGTGGCACTCATTTCCCATAAAATGTTGTATACTTAAAACTAATACAATGTTATATGTCAATTATATCTCAATTAAAGAAAAACTAAAAACAAAAACAAAACACTATGTGAACTACTGGGCTAATTACTGAACTATAAAATATAAAGAAATAAAGATATGAGTAAATTCCTTAACTATAATATATATTTGTGTAAAATGAGAATTTCATATAACAAAGTTAAAAGTCAGAAGAAGAAATTTTAGTCATATAATCATGAGATATGTTTCAAGTAGAGGAGATATTTTGAAATAACTCAATATGAAAAAACATCAGTAAATATGAAAGCAATTTCTCAAAGCAAACATTAAAGTTCATATGCCTTTCTAATATCTCTCTTAGCACCTATTTCATAAAAAGTAAATGGAAATCAAGTTACGTTTTGAATTCCAGCAGCTGCAGGACCTTGCAGAAGCTGCCAATGGCAGTGATCATACCCTTTCTGTTGAAACCCACCGCCCCACACACACAAACTGCACTCAGCTGTGGCTTGCTATGGGTGGCAAGTGTAACAGCTGAAGTTCAAAACCCATATTGAATCTATGTAAAACAAAGAATGCCACAACCCTATTATAGATACCCTAGGATGATGATGACATGGGGTCTGTTATTATCCAAAGCCACCTATATGCCCTTATTATATTAATACAAAACTTTATTTGTCTTAGGTTCAAACCTATGAAGTTCAAACCTCTTTAGGTTCTGAGGCCTGCAGTCCCCAAGGACATTTTTCAGTGAATATTGACTTGTATATTACATTATGGGATCCTAGAATCAGGAGGCAGTCCCTTAAATTTGAAGACCCCGAGAAGGTTTTAAGTGTATACGTGATAGGTTAGACAAGTTAGAGGATACAAACAAAAATTCATGAAAATATATGATGGATTCTTAATGACAGTTATATATATATCCAGAGTATGTAAATATTCAGAGGTCAACATATGCAACTTCCAGAACGCTTTCACAAATAATGTCCTTATAAGGCCATCACAAGAGAAAGCATACTCGGTCAAAGATTGTATTTCTCTCACTAATTCTACCAAATCCAAGTTATTCTCATTTTCTTCAAAATTCAATTCAATTACAATCTATTAACATGAATTGAGTGTCTTTTATGTGCCAGAGCACAGGCATGGAGAATATTAAGGTGAATGAGACACTGCCCTGTACCTCACAGAGGTCACTGTCTAATGAGTAGACCAATACTAAAAACAATGGGAAGACAGTTTGATAAGTTAAATACTGGAATAATGTAGAAAGTAGGTTTGGGGAAGACCTGTTGACTGGAGTGACTGCTTGGTTGGATCTGATAGACACAACAGTTAAAGTTCCTCTTATGAGAAAGGACAGAATGGCCCAAACAGAGGGAAGACGTAGAAACAAAGATACAGATGCAAGCAAGCATGAGATATGGAAACTCAAAAGTGCCAGAATATGAAGTGTGGGTATAAGTTAGGTACAGGGCAAATGGTGAAGGAAGAGAAAGGAGACAAAGGTAGGGACAAAATCAAAATGCCCACAGACCTGCACTGTGCCAAACACATATGGCTATTGAGCACCTGAAGTGTGGCTCATCCAAAATGAGATATATGAAGAAAGATTAAAAATCTCAATAATTGGTCTCGAGGAGGAGTCAAGATGGCGGAGAAGTAACAAGCTGAGACTGCTTCAGCTAGCCGGAGATCAGCTAGATAGCTTATCTAAAGATAGCAAACACCTGAAAATCCATCGGCAGATTGAAGAGAAGAAGAACAGCAATTCTGGAAACAGAAAAACAACCACTTTCTGAAAGGTAGGACCGGCGGAGAAGTGAATCCAAAGCGACGGGAAGATAGACCCCGGGGGGAGGGGCCGGCTCCCGGCAAGCGGCGGAGCAACCGCGCACAAAATCAGGACTTTTAAAAGTCTGTTCCGGGGGCGCCTGGGTGGCTCAGTGGGTTAAGCCTCTGCCTTCGGCTCAGGTCAGGATCCCAAGGTGCTGGGATCGAGCCCCACATTGGCGCTCTGCTCAGCGGGGAGCCTGCTTCCTCCTCTCTCTCTGCCTGCCTCTCTGCCTCCTTGTGATCTCTCTCTCTGTCCAATAATAAATAAAATCTTTAAAAAAAAAAAAAAAATAAAAAAAAAAAAATAAAAGTCTGTTCCGCTGAGGGACATCGCTCCAGAGGCTAAACCGGGGCGAAGCCCACGCGGGGTCAGCGTGGCCTCAGGTCCCGCAGGGTCACAGAAGGATCGGGGGTGTCTGAGTGTCACAGAGCTTGCGGGTATTGGAACGGGAAAGCCGGCTACAGAGACAGAGCCGACAGTAAGCTCGCAGCTCCGTGTTACCTTGAACCGGTCGCAGGCTCGGTGAGCTCGGAGCGCGGCCGGAGGTCAGGCAGACGGGAGTAACTGGGCGCTGTTCTCTGAGGGCGCACTGAGGAGTGGGGCCCTGGGCTCTCGGCTCCTCCGGGCCGGAGACCAGGAGGCCGCCATTTGTATTCCTGTCCTCTGGAACTCTACGGAAAGCGCTCAGGGAACAAAAGCTCCTGAAAGCAAACCCGAGCGGATTACTCACCCCGGCCCCGGGTAAGGGCGGTGTAATTCCGCCTGGGGCAAAGACACTTGAGAATCACTACAACAGGCCCCTCCCCCAGAAGATCAACAAGAAATCCAGCCGAGACCAAGTTCACCTACCAAGGAGTGCGGTTTCAATACCAAGGAGAGCAGCAGAATTCCAGAGGAGGAGAAAGCCAAGCACGGAACTCATGGCTTTTTTCCTGTGATTTTTTTTAGTCTTGCAGTTAATTTAATTTTTTCTTTTTCCTTTTTCATTTTTTTTTTTTTTTCTCGCCTTCGGGTAAAATTTTTTTTTTTTTAACTGTTACCTTTTTCTTTTTTAACGATTTTTTACTAGTTTATCTAATATAATATATTTTTTTTTACATTTTTCTTAGGTGTTTTCTTTTTTTTAAAAAATTCTTTTCTTTTCTTTTCTTTTTTTTTTTTTTTTCTTTTTTCTTTCTTCCTTTTTGAACCTCTTTTTATCCCCTTTCTCCCCACTCACGATTTTGGATCTCTTCTAATTTGGCTAAAGCATATTTTCCTGGGGTTGTTGCCACCCTTTTAGTATTTTACTTGCCCCTTCATTTACTCTTATCTGGACAAAATGACAAGACGTAAAAATTCACCACAAAAAAAAGAACAAGAGGCAGTACCGAAGGCTAGGGACCTAATCAATACAGACATCGGTAATATGTCAGATTTAGAGTTCAGAATGACAATTCTCAAGGTTCTAGCCGGGCTCGAAAAAGGCATGGAAGATATTAGAGAAACCCTCTCGAGAGATATAAAAGCCCTTTCTGGAGAAATAAAAGAACTAAAATCTAACCAAGTTGAAATCAAAAAAGCTATTAATGAGGTGCAATCAAAAATGGAGGCTCTCACTGCTAGGATAAATGAGGCAGAAGAAAGAATTAGTGATATAGAAGACCAAATGACAGAGAATAAAGAAGCTGATCAAAAGAGGGACAAACAGCTACTGGACCACGAGGGGAGAATTCGAGAAATAAGTGACACCATAAGACGAAAGAACATTAGAATAATTGGGATTCCAGAAGAAGAAGAAAGTGAGAGGGGAGCAGAAGGTATACTGGAGAGAATTATTGGGGAGAATTTCCCCAATATGGCAAAGGGAACGAGCATCAAAATTCAGGAGGTTCAGAGAATGCCCCTCAAAATCAATAAGAATAGGCCCACACCCCGTCACCTAATAGTAAAATTTACAAGTCTCAATGACAAAGAGAAAATCCTGAAAGCAGCCCGGGAAAAGAAGTCTGTAACATACAATGGTAAAAATATTAGATTGGCAGCTGACTTATCCACAGAGACCTGGCAGGCCAGAAAGAGCTGGCATGATATTTTCAGAGCACTAAACGAGAAAAACATGCAGCCAAGAATACTATATCCAGCTAGGCTATCATTGAAAATAGAAGGAGAGATTAAAAGCTTCCAGGACAAACAACAACTGAAAGAATTTGCAAATACCAAACCAGCTCTACAGGAAATATTGAAAGGGGTCCTCTAAGCAAAGAGAGAGCCTACAAGTGGTAGATCAGAAAGGAACAGAGACCATATACAGTAACAGTCACCTTACAGGCAATACAATGGCACTAAATTCATATCTCTCAATAGTTACCCTGAATGTGAATGGGCTAAATGCCCCTGTCAAAAGACACAGGGTATCAGAACGGATAAAAAAACAAAACCCATCTATATGTTGCCTCCAAGAAACACATTTTAAGCCCTAAGACACCTCCAGATTTAAAGTGAGGGGGCGGAAAAGAATTTACCATGCTAATGGACATCAGAAGAAAGCAGGAATGGCAATCCTTATATCAGATCAATTAGATTTTAAGCCAAAGACTATAATAAGAGATGAGGAAGGACACTATATCATACTCAAAGGGTCTGTCCAACAAGAAGATCTAACAATTTTAAATATCTATGCCCCCAACGTGGGAGCAGCCAACTATATAAACCAATTAATAACAAAATCAAAGAAACACATCAACAATAATACAATAATCGTAGGGGACTTTAACACTCCCCTCACTGAAATGGACAGGTCATCCAAGCAAAAGATCAGCAAGGAAATAAAGGCCTTAAACGACACACTGGACCAGATGGACATCACAGATATATTCAGAATATTTCATCCCAAAGCAACAGAATACACATTCTTCTCTAGTGCACATGGAACATTCTCCAGAATAGATCACATCCTCGGTCCTAAATCAGGACTCAACCGGTATCAAAAGATTGGGATCATTCCCTGCATATTTTCAGACCACAATGCTCTAAAGCTAGAACTCAACCACAAAAGGAAGTTTGGAAAGAACCCAAATACATGGAGACTAAACAGCATCCTTCTAAAGAATGAATGGGTCAACCAGGAAATTAAAGAAGAATTGAAAAAAATCATGGAAACAAATGATAATGAAAATACAACGGTTCAAAATCTGTGGGACACAACAAAGGTAGTCCTGAGAGGAAAATATATAGCGGTACAAGCCTTTCTCAAGAAACAAGAAAGGTCTCAGGTACACAACCTAACCCTACACCTAAAGGAGCTGGAGAAAGAACAAGAAAGAAACCCTAAGCCCAGCAGGAGAAGAGAAATCATAAAGATCAGAGCAGAAATCAATGAAATAGAAACCAAAAAAACAATAGAACAAATCAACGAAACTAGGAGCTGGTTCTTTGAAAGAATTAATAAAATTGATAAACCCCTGGCCCGACTTATCAAAAAGAAAAGAGAAAGGACCCAAATAAATAAAATCATGAATGAAAGAGGAGAGATCACAACTAACACCAAAGAAATACAAACTATTATAAGAACATACTATGAGCAACTCTACGGCAATAAATTTGACAATCTGGAAGAAATGGATGCATTCCTAGAAACATATAAACTACCACAACTGAACCATGAAGAAATAGAAAGCCTGAACAGACCCATAACCAGTAAGGAGATTGAAACAGTCATTAAAAATCTCCAAACAAACAAAAGCCCAGGGCCAGACGGCTTCCCGGGGGAATTCTACCAAACATTTAAAGAAGAACTAATTCCTATTCTCCTGAAACTGTTCCAAAAAATAGAAATGGAAGGAAAACTTCCAAACTCATTTTATGAGGCCAGCATCACCTTGATCCCAAAACCAGACAAGGATCCCACCAAAAAAGAGAGCTATAGACCGATATCCTTGATGAACACAGATGCGAAAATACTCAACAAAATACTAGCCAATAGGATTCAACAGTACATTAAAAAGATTATTCACCACGACCAAGTGGGATTTATTCCAGGGCTGCAAGGTTGGTTCAACATCCGCAAATCAGTCAATGTGATACAACACATCAATAAAAGTAAGAACAAGAACCATATGATACTCTCAATAGATGCTGAAAAAGCATTTGACAAAGTACAACATCCCTTCCTGATCAAAACTCTTCAAAGTGTAGGGATAGAGGGCACATACCTCAATATCATCAAAGCCATCTATGAAAAACCCACCGCAAATATCATTCTCAATGGAGAAAAACTGAAAGCTTTTCCGCTAAGGTCAGGAACACGGCAGGGATGTCCATTATCACCACTGCTATTCAACATCGTACTAGAGGTCCTAGCCTCAGCAATCAGACAACAAAAGGAAATTAAAGGCATCCAAATCGGCAAAGAAGAAGTCAAATTATCACTCTTCGCAGATGATATGATACTATATGTGGAAAACCCAAAAGACTCCACTCCAAAACTGCTAGAACTTATACAGGAATTCAGTAAAGTGTCAGGATATAAAATCAATGCACAGAAATCAGTTGCATTTCTCTACACCAACAGCAAGACATAAGAAAGAGATATTAAGGAGTCAATCCCATTTACAATTGCATCCAAAAGCATAAGATACCTAGGAATAAACCTAACCAAAGAGACACAGAATCTATACTCAGAAAACTATAAAGTACTCATGAAAGAAATTGAGGAAGACACAAAGAAATGGAAAAATGTTCCATGCTCCTGGATTGGAAGAATAAATATTGTGAAAATGTCTATGCTACCTAAAGCAATCTACACATTTAATGCAATTCCTATCAAAGTACCATCCATCTTTTTCAAAGAAATGGAACAAATAATTCTAAAATTTATATGGAACCATATGGCACAAAAACAGACACATAGATCAATGGAACAGAATAGAGAGCCCAGAAATAGACCCTCAACTCTATGGTCAACTAATCTTCGACAAAGCAGGAAAGAATGTCCAATGGAAAAAAGACAGCCTTTTCAATAAATGGTGCTGGGAAAATTGGACAGCCACATGCAGAAAAATGAAATTGGACCATTTCCTTACACCACACACAAAAATAGACTCAAAATGGATGAAGGACCTCAATGTGAGAAAGGAATCCATCAAAATCCTTGAGGAGAACACGGGCAGCAACCTCTTCGACCTCTGCCGCAGCAACATCTTCCTAGGAACAACGCAAAAGGCAAGGGAAGCAAGGGAAAAAATGAACTACTGGGATTTCATCAAGATCAAAAGCTTTTGCACAGCAAAGGAAACAGTTAACAAAATCAAAAGACAACTGACAGAATGGGAGAAGATATTTGCAAACGACATATCAGATAAAGGACTAGTGTCCAGAATCTATAAAGAACTTAGCAAACTCAACACCCAAAGAACAAATAATCCAATCAAGAAATGGGCAGAAGACATGAACAGACATTTCTGCAAAGAAGACATCCAGATGGCGAACAGACACATGAAAAAGTGCTCCATATCACTCGGCATCAGGGAAATACAAATCAAAACCACAATGAGATATCACCTCACACCAGTCAGAATGGCTAAAATCAACAAGTCAGGAAATGACAGATGCTGGCGAGGATGCGGAGAAAGGGGAACCCTCCTACACTGTTGGTGGGAATGCAAGCTGGTGCAGCCACTCTGGAAAACAGCATGGAGGTTCCTCAAAATGTTGAAAATAGAACTGCCCTATGACCCAGCAATTGCACTATTGGGTATTTACCCTAAAGATACAAATGTAGTGATCCAAAGGGACACATGCACCCGAATGTTTATAGCAGCAATGTCCACAATAGCCAAACTATGGAAAGAACCTAGATGTCCATCAACAGATGAATGGATCAAGAAGATGTGGTATATATACACAATCGAATACTATGCAGCCATCAAAAGAAATGAAATCTTGCCATTTGCAACAACGTGGATGGAACTAGAGCGTATCATGCTTAGCGAAATAAGTCAAGCAGAGAAAGACAACTATCATATGATCTCCCTGATATGAGGAAGTGGTGATGCAACATGGAGGCTTAAATGGGTAGAAGAATAAATGAAACAAGATGGGATTGGGAGGGAGACAAACCATAAGTGACTCTTAATCTCACAAAACAAACTGAGGGTTGCTGGGGGGAGGGGGTTGGGGAGAAGGGGGTGGGATTATGGACATTGGGGAGGGTATGTGATTTGGTGAGTGCTGTGAAGTGTGTAAACCTGGTGATTCACAGACCTGGGGATAAAAATATATGTTTATAAAAAATATATGTTTATAAAAAATAAAAAATTAAAAAAAAAATCTCAATAATTTTAGAAGTTGATTACATGTTGAAGTGATACATTAGATATATTGGGTTAAACTACATATATTATATTATATATATATTACATATATATATATCCAATATACCAAAAATATATATTTAAAATATATATTTAATATATAGTAAATATATTTAATGTAAATTTTAAGATTTTATTTATTTATTTGAGAGAGAAAATGAGAGAGAGAGAGCATGAGAGAGGGAGCATCAAAGGGAGAAGCAGACTCCTCACTTAGCAGGCAGCCTGATGCAGGACTTGACCCAAGCCAAAGACAGTCGCTCAACCAACTGAGCCACCCAGATGCCCATTTCTAAATAAAATATATTAAGATAAAGTTTACCTGGTTTTTTTTTTAAGTTTTTTAATGGGTTTAGTAGAAAATTTAAAATTGTATTTATGGCATCTAATTCCTCATTTAAACTTATGGTGATCTTGAGGCATCTGGGTGGTTCAGCTGGTTAGGCAGCAGACTCTTGATTTTGGCTTCATCATGATCTTGATTCTGGACATGATCTCAGTGTCCTGGGATCGAGCCCCAGGTCATCAGACTCTGCGCTCACTAGGGAGTCTGCTTCAGGCTTCTTTCTTTCCCTCTGTCCCTCTGTCCCTCCTCCTACTTGTTCGCTCTCTCTCTCAAATACATGTCTTAAAAAACAAACATTGCCAATTTGAATACCTTTTCTTTTTGTTGTCTGATTGCTGTTGCTAGGACTTCTAGTACCATGTTGAACAAGAGTGGTGAGAGTAAGCATCCTTGTTGTGTTCCTGATCTCAGTGGGAAGGCTGTCAGTTTTCCCCACTGAGGATGACATTCGCTGTGGGTTTTTCATAGATAGATTTTATGAAATTGAGGAATTTTCCTTCTATCCCTATACTTTGAAGCGTTTTAATCAGGAACAGATGCTGTATCTTGTCAAATGCTTTTTCTGCATCAATGGAGAGGACCATCTGGTTCTTCTCTCTCATCTCTGATTGATTTGTTCTATCACGTTGATTTGCGAATGTTGAACTACCTTGTATCCTATGGATAAATCCCACCTGGTCATGGTGGATAATCTTTTTAATGTACTATTGGATTAAGAATCTTGGCATCCATATTCATCAGGGATATTAGTCTGAAATTCTTCTTTTTGGTGGATTCTTCGCCTGGTTTGGGGATCAGGGTAATGCTGGCTTCATAAAAAGAGTCTGGTTTCCTTCTGTTTCTATTTTTTTGAAACAGCTTTAGGAGAATAGGTATTATTTCTTCTTTGAATGTTTGGTAGAATTCTCCAGGGAAACCATCAGGTCCTGGGCTCTTGTTTTTTTTGGGAGGTTTTTGATCACTGCCTCAATCTCGTTACTAGATATTGGTCTATTCAGGTTGTCAATTTCTCCCTGTTTCAGTTTTGGAGGTTTGTAGGTTATCTAGGAATGCATCCGTTTCATCCAGGTTGCTTAACTTATTGACATATAACTGTTGATAATAATTTCTGATGATTGCTTCTATTTCCTTAGTGTTAGTCCTGATCTCTCCCTTTTCATTCATAATTTTATTAATTTGGGTCTTCTCTCTTTTCTTTTGGATTAGTTTGGCCAATGGTTTATTGATCTTATTGATTCTTTCAAAAAACCAGCTTCTAGTTTTGTTGATGTGTTCTACTGTATCTCTGGTTTCTATCTATTGATCTTCTATTAATCTCTGCTCTAATCTTGATTATTTCCCTTCTTGTGTGTGGGGCCTGCTTAATTGGTTGTTGATTCTCTAGTTATTTAAGGTGTAAAGAGAGCTGTGTATTAGACCAGTGGAACAGAGTAGAGAGTCCAGATATGGACCCTCAACTCTATGGTCGAATAATCTTCAACAAAGCAGGAAAAAATATATAGTAGAAAAAAAGATAGTCTCTCCAATAAATGGTGCTGGGAAAATTGGACAGCTACATGTAGAACAATGAAACTCAACCATTCTCTCATACCATACACAAAGATAAACTCAAAATGGATAAAAGACCTCAACGTAAGGCAGAAATCTATCAAAATACTAGAGGAGAACATAGGCAGCTATCTCTTCAACATCAGCCACAGCAACTTCTTTCAAGATATGTCTCCAAAGGCAAAGGAAACAAAAGCAAAAATGAACTTTTGGGACTTCGTCAAGATCAAAAGCTTCTGCACAGCAAAGGAAACTGTCAACAAAACAAAGAGGCAAACCACGGAATAGGAGAACATATTCGTAAATGACACCACAGACAAAGGGCTGATATCCAAGATCCACAAAGAACTTCTCAAACTCAACACACGCAAAACAGATAATCACATCAAAAAATGGGCAGAAGACATGAACAGACACTTCTCCAAAGAAGACATACAAATGGCTAACAGACACATGAAAAAATGTTCATCATGTTCATGATGATGATCATCATCCTTTCAACTTCCATCAGGGAGATTCAAATCAAAACCACATTGAGATACCACCTTACACCAGTTAGAATGGCCAAAATTAACAAGACAGTAAACAACAAGTACTGGAGAGGATTTGGAGAAAGGGGAACCCTCTTACACTGTTGGTGGGAATGCAAGTTGGTGCCACTTTGGAAAAAGTGTGGAGATGCCTTAAGAACTTAAAAATAGAGCTATCCAATGACCCTGCAATTGCACTACTGGGTATTTACCCCAAAGATACAGATGTAGTGAAAAGAGGGACTATCTGTACCCTAATGTTCATGGCAGTGATGACCACTGTTGCCAAACCATGAAAGAAACAAGATGCCCTTCAACGGATGAATGGATAAAGAAGATATGGTCCATATATACAATGGAATATTATGCCTCCATCAGAAAGGATGAATACCCAACTTTTGTATCAACATAGACGGGACTGGAGGAGAGTATACTGAGTGAAATAAGTCAAGCAGAGAGAGTCAATTATCATATGGTTTCACTTCCTTGTGGAGCTAAGGAATAACACGGAGGACACTGGGAGATGGAGAGGAGAAGCGAGTTGGGGGAATTCAGAGGAGGAGACGAATCATGAGAGACTGTGGACTCTGAGAAACAGAGGGTTTTGGGAAGGAGGGTCAGGGGTTGGGTGAGCCTGGTGGTAGGTATTATGGAGGGCACATATTGCATAGAGCACTGGGTGTGGTGCCTAAGCAGTGAATGCTGGAACACTGAAAAGAAATAAAATAAAATAAAATGAAGAACAAACAAATAAACAATAAACTCACAGTGATCTTGGGGGCACCTGGCTGGATCAGTCAGTACAGTATGTGACTCCTGAGCTTGGGGTTATGAGTTCAAGCCCCACATTGGGCGATTACTTAAAAAATAAAATCTTTAAAAAATAAAAATAAACCCATAATGATCTCATTTCTCTTGCCAGTGACTAGTTTAGAGAAGGGGTTGTGAATGACCCAATCCAAGCCTGTGCCATGAAGGAAAGACAGCTGAAGGAGTTACTGATATAGATGTCTTTGCCCCTAAAAGGAGACCAGTATGAACAGTTCTCTCATTTTCTTTTAAATGTGGCTACACTCCCAGTGACACAGAGAATGACTGTGACCATCTTTCCATGAGCCAGAGGATGAAGCAGAGCTAAGAAATGGAATAAACTGAGTCCTTACTGACATTACTGAGCTACTTTATCAACCAACCCTGGAGTTCACTCTTCCTCTGAACTTCCTGTTATAGGAGATAACAAGTTTCCTTATTGTTTAAGCCAGTATGAGTCAGGTTTTCTGTTACTCGTAGCCAAAAGGATCCTAGCTGATACACTTCATTAGGCTACAATTACCTCAAGGGAAAGGGACAATATGCACTATCATTTAAGACTATTTAGTACCACAAAAGTTCTGTATATAGTCTATAATGAATCCATGTATTATTATTGTGATAGTATATATTTAATATGTGTGAAGGCTTTTACTTTCTCCATTTTAAATTATTGTATCACTGTAAGACATTATGGAATAATTACTAATGGAAAGAGATTTTTAATTAGAACAAAAAAACTAGCAGCAGAATTTAACTAATTAAAAGTAGAACAGAAATAACCTTTAGATTTGTAACTTGTTACACTTCATGGCTGTCCTTTCACTGAGAGGTCCGCCTTGAATTCCAGTCAAAGCAATTTGCTAATGTGCACATAAACTCTTACAGGTAATGTAGCACATGAAGCAAATATACAAATACTATAGTTATACCTCATAGAATTATGAGAATTAAGCAAAATAATGGATATAGATCCTAGCACAGTATCTAGTACACAGTAAACACATTTAATATAAATTTGGTTCCTGTTTTCTGTTGAAGAGTTTTTCATTTCATAAATTCTAAGTACTGTGCTAAGTATGCACCACCATTTATATCAATTCATTTTATGTTGACTAGAAGTCAGATTAGAGCAAATAGTAATTTACATATGTCACACTTCATGGGCGAGTTCGTGCTTGATTAGGTGGTTGATTTATTCATTTTTTTACATGAAGCAAGTGAGTTCCAAAGCTAACCTGAACAAAATGAGGTAGGCAGTGGTAAAACTATTAACTAGAAATTAACCTGCAGTATTTGAACGAATCTATGTCTGCTTACCCAGTAGAGTTGAAATTGTGAGATTAATAATGCAGTCTAAATAAAGGTGAATTAAAAAAAATAAAAAGAGAGGGAAGGAAGTTTATGATTTTGAGGGTATCTAGAAGGTGACTGATGTAAGTAACAGACACAGAGAGTCAGCAGTGCTCAATAACATCCAAGGGTGATGAAGAAAGATGTAGAGAGTGGCAGGCCAGAAAAGAGAGGTAAGAATATTTGGTGAATTACATCAAGCTAGAAGATTTTGGAAACCTTTCTGCGCTATTACAAAGGATTTTGCTTTTAATAATAACCACTAACCAATATAAATTTAATTTCCAATAGGAATTACTGAAAAACATAGAGCAAAACCCCCACTAGCTCCACCTTACCAAATAAATGCGCTCTTTGCTCCACTAATGAATAAGGATGACTGCTCATCACTGAAGCTACCATATGATCTGCAGATTTTAAATTTCACAGGATGATTAGCCTCCTGAAGACTACATTAAGTTAGTTATCTAGCTTATTACAAGGACTAAAAGAAGCCAATTACCTCTGTATGCTCTAGTAGCTAGTGCAATATTCCCAGAGAGTTATTAAGTCAACAAATGTTTGCTAAAAAATATCTGAAAAGAAAATCAGTATCTGGAATTTAAACTGTTTTTATTCTAGACAGTTAAACATTCTAAACTAATGTATAGTATCACATTTGCTGTGATGAATAAAGCAAACATACATAGACCATTTCCACCCAGATACCACAGGGACTCCCAGGCAGCAACCAGCCTGAATGACTGTCCATTGCAGAGTTTCCAAATGGGAAATACTACAGATTGTTTCTCTGAAGTCAGGCAGACTTAGACCACTTTTTGGAGATTAATAATAATCCTGAGAGCCTGAAGCAGAACTTACCTAACCACTAACATTCAGAGAAGCTCTAAATCAGGCTCTAAGTTTAATTTAGTGCATTGTAAGGTAGATCCAACATTTTTAGAGAACGCAGGAAAGAAAAGGGTGTGTCATGTTTCTACATTTTTCTGGGGCCAATTCCATATATGGGTCACTGATAAAGGAATAAATCTGGATTTTTTTAAGTTAGGTTTATTGAGGTGTAATCTAAATACAATAAAATGTACCCTTTTCAGCATACAGATCTGTAAGTTTAGTAAATGCATACAGTCATGTTCTACCACCACAATCAAGCTATAGCACATTTCTGTTACCCCCAAAAATTGTTGTGACAATTTATGGTCAATCCCTCCTCAGGCCCTGGCAACCAATGATCTGTTTTCTATCTCTATCATTCTGTCTTCTCCAGGTCACACACATTGCATCTATAGTATGGAGTCTTTTGAGTCTGGTTTCTTTCATGTCATGATACAACTGGCAGCGAAGCCAATGAGACTGGGATACTGAGTGGAAAGGAGAGTGGTCGGAATTGCAATTGGAGCAGCAGAGAAAGCCAAATCACATAGGGATGTACATGCCATAACAAAAATTCTGGATTTATAGTAGGTATGATGGGAAGCCATGGGAAGGTTCCAAACAGCTGAATAATATGATCTGATTAAGTTAAAATAATTTTGGCTACTGTGTGGAAGATACACACAATGGAACAGAAGTAGAAAGAAGGAAGCTAGTGTAAAGACTACTGCAATTGTCTGGGTTAAACATGATAAGGGGTGCCTGGATGGTCAGTCGGTACAGCTGGTACAGTCGGTACATGAGACTCTTGATCTTGGAAGTGTTAAGTTCAAGCTCCATGTTGGGTGTAGAGATTACTTAAAAATAAAACCTTAAAAAAAAAAACAACAAACACCCAACCCATAATAGTGATTACAATGGCAACACTGGAGGTGGTGGAAAGTGGTCTGGTGACAGATGTAATTCAGAGGAAGGGATACTGGAACTGGATGTAGCATTTGAGGAAAGAGGAGGCAAAGATGCTCCAAGGAGCTTGGCTTGAGCAACAAGGTAGATGGCAGTGTCATCTACCAGGATGGATAAAAGAAACAGACAGGGGAAGAGGAAGAGGCAGGTTTGGCGCAGGGAGGCGGGAGAATCGGAAGTTCCATACATTTGGATATCATCAGCATACAGATGATACTGACTCTCTCTCCTCCATTCTGTAGATCTGTATGGACCTTTGCTAGAGATATTTTTAACAGTACTTGTCCTTTTACTCCTTAACACATGAGTAAATACACTGGATAATATATTTACTCTTTACTTCACTGAGTTCCTGGAGTTAAATCTAAAAATATAACGTAAACTGTAAATGTTCAAGGCTAGACAGTTCTTCCATTTCTTGCCTTCATTTTCTACATAGATAACAACCTCATGAGTTTCATAAGAAGGACTGCCTCTAAATTTTATGTATACTTTTTCTAGAATACTTATTGTTTGCTCAACTGCATTGGCTCAAATGAGTTAAGAATAGAAAACATTTTGTAGGGGCGCCTGGTTGGCTCAGTGGGTTAAAGCCTCTGCCTTCGGCTCGGGTCTTGATCTCAGGGTCCTGGGATCGAGCCCCACATTGGGCTCTCTGCTCAGCAGGGAGCCTGCTTCCCTTCCTTTCTCTCTGCCTGTTTCTCTGCCTACTTGTGATCTGTCTGTCAAATAAATAAATAAAATCTTTAAAAAAAAAAAAAGAAAGAAAAAGAAAACATTTTGTAAGTGATCATCATTTTTCTTGCTTTAAAATGTTTTCTGGTATTTACTGATTAATAGGTGAAGCAGTATTTAGTGGTCCACACTTTCCGACTTACGAGATCAAGTTTATTCTTTTGGCATGGTGAAGAAGTACCTGTTGCTTACACAGACCCTCAGTATGAGGAAAGGGTAATGGCAACATACTGCAGAAAAGTTGCAGGATGTGGAGCAGAGGTTCACTGTGTCTCCCTTCCTCAGGGAGCCCGGTAACCCAAGTGCAGGGAGGAGCACTGATCATGCCCCTACTTCCATTTGTACCTCAGAGGCTGCCAGAGTAGAGCATGTGGCAGAGAGGATGACCACTCCAGTCACAGCTCCCTTCATTTATGCATCTAACCACCCATCTTCCATCCATCCATCTGACCATTATCAATGCCTTTCCTGAAGTCTTTTTTTACCTTAAAACTTCATGCAAGTTCATCATTTCCCATGCAACTGTATTTGCTTTAACATAAAAATAACTTTATTTACTTACCATTGAGTAAAACTGACATTCCAGATAGATCAAGTATAAGACCTCTATGTACAGTTGTACAGGTTATGTACTGAACACTTCATGGGTGTGTGTGGAGGGGGAGGTTCAATTCCTGCTATACGTCTTACGGATTTGGAGAGCAGTAAAATGCCTTGAGGAAGAAGCATCTTTTTTTTTAATTTGTAAAGGTGCCATATGGACTAACACCAGCCCAGCACTTTGTATATGTGGCCACATGGACTGGGCATAAGCCTGAACCAGCCTCATTATTTCACTCCTAAAGAAGCCAAGTTCCAAGAGGTACAGAGACAAGTTCCTATGGCTACTTCATGGAAAATCTAGGTTTGATCTCAGTCTCTATTCCCATTCCAGTGCTATTTTACAGCAACATGCTACCTCTGCTAACAGTGGGCTGCTCTTGTTCTTCTTAGGTGTGTGGGCTTCAGAAGCACTTTCATTTCTTTGCTTGGCTGAAGGAGAGGCCTTTGTAGGATGGTTATCTTGTGCTGCTATTGCACCTGTTTCTGCCATGAATGGATATAGAGGGGTACAGCAGTCGCTAGACTTTTTGATAAATATTCAAAGTAGTAAAGTTGCTAGATTGCAAGCTCCACGACAGCAGGAACCAAGTCCAACATTCCTGTCGTTTCTCCCGAACCCAGCATACAGCTAAGTTATCATTTTATACACAAAATGTATTCTGTAAGTTTGTTTAGGTCCCCATCCCTCTACTGCTACTGCATGCTTTCCTGCAGCAGGAGCATGTGTCAGGGCCAAACTCGGAGAAGCACTGCAGTCATCTCAAAACTGCTTTCAAGGTCAATATGCTGTCAACTGCTTATTATTGGTTGGTTTCATTTAACCGGGAGCAGGAAGATCAGTCACAGAATCATAAAACAGAAGCACTGGAATGGGTCTTTTAAGTCATCTAACCAACTCCCTTATATAACATTCCAGAAAACAGGGTCCTAAAGAGAGGCAGAATCCATTCAGGTAGCTGCATCTAACATACGTTATGGTTAGTTCCTAAAACTCAGGTTTTCTGCCTAATTAGCTGCTTTTTCCTAAACCCCACAATACCTTGCCATCAATCAACAAAACATGATTGGAAACCCCACAATATCTGAAACATTATGAACTGAGAGGTGTGCCCTTAAGAATGTCTTTTTTGAGTTGGACAATAAATCATGTGTTTGAGATGATACACTACTATTTTCTTTTATTCTTTTCATGCAAGGGTACTCCTCAGAGAGAAGGAAAAAAAGATTAGTCAGGCAAGACTATAAGAAACTCTCAAATTTACTAAGAAATGGATATAAACATGGGTGCCCACTGTTCTGCGTGTGAAGTTAATTTAGAAAGCACAGCTGGTTAGTCAAACGGTAAATTGTGTGCATGTGTATTTATTTTGACTCCAAACTAGAAACTCTATGACCCAGATCATTAGTTTAATCTAATCTGATGATTATTTTAGTTGGAAATATCTATTATCTTATAAACAGGACGCATTTTTAAGCTGCTAACTAAACAAAGAAATTTTGTTATTATTTAAAAATATACTTTACAGATTTTTAGACTTATTTTAGAAATAAAGCTTTAAAAGTAGAAACAACACTGGTGCATCATTTTAGTAATATCCCAAATTATGGGAGTAAGTTGATGGTTCTGAAAGTTCAATTATTTTGAACACATTCTGTAATATTCAACCCTCATCAACAGAACTAAATGACTATAAAACAGTGAGACTCCAGTGTTATCTAGTTTTGCTAACCCTGCTTCTTATACGTAATTATTAAAAAGAAAGATAACTTGTAGGGCAATTATTTCTTCTGTGTAAGAGAATTCTATATTTAAATTAATAATGAACTACAAATTAGAAGTCTAAAATAATTTAACTCTCCTAAGATACCAGTTTCCCAACACAAAAATTGTGGGTTTTTCAAAATTCTAGGACATGGTGCTAGTGGATAATACATTAGGAAAAGCAAAGCTGTATGTGTGCGTGTAGCTTCCATTTTTATGGTCTCTGATTTCTCAGCTGGGCCATAACGCAGCAAAATGGCAGTGGCATATTATACCTGGTCATGGCTGGCTTCAATGGAGCTTCCAATAGCATGGAAAGTCATCTGCACAGGGGCTAATGTCAGACAGGTCACACACTCTTTGCCACTTTGTCTATCACAGTAGTGAACCTATAACAGAACACATGCAATCTGCTGAACACCACTTGTAAGAGGGAGCCAGATGCAACAGGTCCTGTCCAAAGGCTCTATATTTCCACAAGAATTCAAATAGTTTATGCAGAACACGCTTCAAATATTTATAACCTTATCAGGACCTTACAGTATCGATGGAAAATCTATTAACTCCATTTTAAGTACTTTTGAAGTTGTGAAAGAGCTGAGGAAATGCTTTATAAAATGTTTTACACTATTACAGCCAGTAGAAAAATTCGCAATTAAGTGCTATACCTGTCTTTGTAAGTCTAGCTTTTCGTAACGCATAATGCATAAAAGACTTGAGGGTAAGCGTAAGGCCAAGTTCACTTGATTTCAATGGACTCTTGTCAACCTGAATTTTCACTCATCTTTGACTCTATGTCTGTGTGACTGCCACTTAATTGGTAGTGACATTCTTCTATTTCTACATTATAGTCTCTATAAAACCACTATTAAATATATACAGCTATCACTACATCATGTTCTGCTTGACATTTTGACATTACAATCAAATAGAATTAAACTAAAATGATTTCTTTTTTTTTTTAAACTAAAATGATTTCTAATGTGCAGACCAAAATAAAGTTACCATATTATTTTTCTTTTAGTTAAATAAAACCAACCATTATTAAAACCACATGTAAGACACATTCCGTATCAGAAGTAGGGTAAACGGGGGTAAGGGAAGTGTGAGGCCCTCTTCCCAGTGGGAAAATTTACATCCTCTCATTTATCTACTTTCACAAAAGTTCTTTCACACAGCGCTTATTTTAATTCTAAGCTAACAAAGCAAAAACAGCATTGCTTTTGAGATAAATTAATGAAACAAGCCTATAGAATGGAATTCCTACTAATTATATTACAGAGAAAACTGGTCTATTAGTTATCACTTGGCTCAACTTGTTAAATGTGTATAGGTCTAGGATAAAAGCTTAGGTGAAAATCTTGAATTTGTGAGGAAGAAAATTAAAACACACATTAGTTATCTGAAGCTTAATTCTGACTGCTGTGTAATACCCTATATTATGTAATATACCTTTATTATAGATTATGGTCCATGTATATTTTGTCATGGAAAATAGACATCTGACTGAAAATGACAACAATATGGATCTTAGTCTACTATTATAATAACTGAACTTTTTTAAAGCCGGTAGGCTCAAGATTTGCCATCAGTTTCCCTGACGGTAGGGAAGCTTCCTGGAATCTCTAAAAAGTAGTTTAGAGTTTAAATTGAGGAAATATACAAAGTTTATTTCCAAAGCACTTTAGAGATTTTATTATAAAAATAGTTTTTCCAAGTTAACTTTGGGGGAAAAGTCTTGACAACAGTTCTAAATCACCATAGTATACCTCCTAAGCAAACTGAAAGTCACTCAGTATATGTGAGTTCAAGCATGTGGATGTGTTGTTTACTATGCATCAGCTACATATGATGGGAGAAAATGAAATTTATCACGTAACAGGTTTATGCAAAAGCCAATAAATTGTGACACTAAAATAGCTATAGCTCACAGCTGTTCATGGTACCGTTAAAATATGATGTCGTATAGAGTGCTATTATAAAACATGCTTTTAAAAATAAAACAGAATCGTCCTTTGACATCAGTTGAAAGTCTGTATGAAAGACATGCCACTTCCCTAAATATCCAAATTGACAGTGAATACCCTGGTTAGCCAATTTATTGCAGTTCCATTCTTTCTTCTAGAGAAATTAAAATTACAAAAGACAGAAATACCACAAGACATTCTCAGTAGAAAATATAAACTCCAAACTGCATTTGCATCCATGGCTTAGATATTATTACTGAAAGAATTAACTTCCTCCAGGAAGCCTGCAATACCCTATGAAACACTGTGCTTCCCACAGACATTTAACATTGGTGACCACATATAACTCATATAGAACAGATGAATGTAAAGATGTAAGTCTGCACACAGCTGCAAATAAAATGTCAGAGCATCCAGTGAATGTGACAGAGACTGCCAACTGTCCTCTAATATTCTTCCACAGTAATTCCTAGCTGGCTATATGAATGCTCAGAATAAAGTTCATATTTCCCAGGCTCCTTTGTAGCTAAGACACCATATGACTGAATAGAAGGTAAATGGAAGAATTCCATTAACAGCTTTCTGGAAACTTAAAAAAAAGAGATTTGAGTGTCTGCCTTTTGCTTCTTCTTGACTCATTTTGTCAGCCCATTGCTTGAGATATAGACAGACATTACCATCTTTGAACAAAGGACAAGGCCTGAAACCTACAGATGGCAGGGTGGTGAGTAGGCAGGAACTTGGGTCCCTGAATACTCCATGAAACAGACCCATCACACTAGGTCTGGACTACAAGCTTACAGACCTTTCCATGAGAAAAGAATTAACATCTATTTTACTTAAGTCACTGGGCTTTTTAATCACTTAAAAAGAACCTAATCCCCATGGGACTTTCTCTACTGCCCTAGAATCAACACCAGGACCACAGCCAACAACAAAAGGAGAGCTAAGAGCTGCCAACATTAAGGCTAGGCCTTATTTCCAACCCCTTAATAAGGGTCAGCAGAACTGATCCAACAATACACAGAAGAACTAGGAAGGGGGAAGTGAAGGGGAGGGAATTATCTTGATTGTCACCCTTATGAGAAATATAACATTTTCAATGAGTGGGGTAGCTCTAAGAAAAAAGTTAATACAGAGTGGGAGTACTTACATTCTGTCCCCTAGCAGAACTGATAGGCTTCCTTTGAAAACAAATCTTGACAGAAATCAGTATGTGCCCCTAGCAGTTTGGAAACATAGGAAAATAAAGAGATTAAGTTTGGAGATATCTGAGAGCTTGCTGACGGAGTCTAGGCACACAGTGTGCCTGAAAACAAAATGAAAAAAAGGATGAAGAGAGATATGTTCACCCTACATATTCATGGCCCTTGGAGCCATGAGCCCTTGGCCCATGAGCCAAAGAGAAGCTCAACAGAAGCCAAAGGGATACTCAGGCCAAACAAAAAGACACCTACCAACCGACGGGGTCAGAGGCAAGGACCACTGGCAAAGTCCAAAGGAAATATGGCTGTCCTTCAGGGACAGAGGAAACTGGAAGAAACTAAATGCTGCCTAAAGAAAATTATGAATGTCATCTACATGGAAACCAGAGTGGATGAAACCAGGTTAGGGCATCATCTCCCCCTATGTTGGTCCCCTTCCAGGCCTCCCAACACCAGTGGAATAAGGCCACAAAATGAAACAGATGAAGTATGATGAAGAGGTCTCAAAAGCCTCCACCCTAACATCTATATTCAATGACACTGGAATGAGAGGAAGGGAAAAAGAAATCAGTGTACATCCTCCCTCCTCCAAGTGTCTTGAGCAAAACTGACTGGCTTGCAATGGCTGGAATCAGAGTTTGGCATTTTACCATGAACTAGACTCAATTTTTAAAGAGCTTCCCTATGACTCTGCAATTGCACTACTGGGTATTTACCCCAAAGATACAGATGTAGTGAAAAGAAGGGCCATCTGTACCCCAATGTTCATAGCAGCAATGGCCATAGTCACCAAACTGTGGAAAGAACAAAGATGCCCTTCAACGGACAAATGGATAAGGAAGATGTGGTCCATATACACCATGGAGTATTATGCCTCTATCAGAAAAGGATGAATACCCAACTTTTGTAGCAACATGGACGGGACTGGAAGAGATTATGCTGAGTGAAATAAGTCAAGCAGAGAGAGTCAATTATCATATGGTTTCACTTATTTATGGAGCATAAGAAATAACACGGAGGACATGGGGAGATGGAGAGAAGAAGGGAGTTGAGGGAAATTGGAGGGGGAGATGAACCATGAAAGACTGTGGACTCTGAAAAACAATCTGAGGGTTTTGAAGGGGCGGAGGGTGGGAGGTTGGGTGATGCCTGGTGGAAGGTATTATAGAGGGCACGGATTGCATGGAGCACTGGGTGTGGTGCATAAACAATGAATTCTGTTACACTGAAAAGAAATTAAATTTTTAAAAAAGCTAAACATAACTAGACATCAAAAAGGAACATGAATGGGAGACCTGACAGAGTATGGAGTAAAGTGGTGACTGGAAAAATATAAAATCATTCCATGTTTATACCTCCACTGCACTGAGGCGGCCCAATAAAGCAGATAAAATTATGTAAAAAATATAGGAAATTATTGAGGACAATTCCAAATTAAACAAAAAGTAATAATCTATAGATAAGAACCCTTAAGAGATAGTCACACTTCACACACCACTCCATCAGCCACTTGTAAAAACAAGTTTGATATGGCTCTGTTCGGTTTCCAATTTTCTTCTTGGACATAACAACATTAGAGTTCATAAAATTATGAATGTCAAAAAATGATAATATGCAAGTGACATTCATCCTTCTACACAGAAAAACGTTTCCTCTGATTCAAAGCATCAGCAGAAGCCAGAATTCTTAGGACTACTAGCTTGCAATAATTAAGGTAATAAATCCCACTACCTCTTCAGAACTGACAGAGCAACATTTTCTGTTGCAACAGTGTGTTTCTACAAACGTGGCCCTAACAATTTCAGTATGCAGTGTCACAGGACCTTGATTTTGATTACAGAAAAGTGAATGAAGATAATTTTAGAAGATTAAAAAAGTCATCTTCTATGTGTACTTTAAGATTTATTGTCTATAAATCATATCATTTTGCCATCTTTGGTACTCTAAAATGTTAGCAATTGATCTTGATTTTTATAATGTTATAGCACTTGTTTTGGATTTATAACACTATCAAATACTATAAATTGACATTTTGTTTCTTTTTTATGGATTTACAAAAATTATTCCATCAGAAGATGGGCGGAAAATTTCAATATATGTAAATTAAACAATGTGGCTATCCTTGAAATGTACCAATCTATAACAGTTTTTATTTTAAAATAAGTTTTCTAGTCTTGACTTGTAATCACATAAACCCAGATGAGATGCTATAATTGTCCATTCTAATACTGATTTTGCCAGTCTAGAGATTTCTTTTTCCTGAAGAGGAGACACACATCACTTCAACCATTCATATAAATTAAGAAATAAAAGAAAAATACTATAAGCCTTAGAATAATTTACATTAAAAGCTAGGTATGCAAATGTCTTCACGCCATTTTGAAACTATGAGAAGGCATCCAAGTGCGAATGTCCATTCCCTACCTCCTACCTCCAAAATAAGTTCCATCCAACCATTTCCTGCAGGGCTGAAATTCCTTCATGTTTCAGGACTACTAAATATTTTACTAATCTCAGTGGGAAATGGTTAACTGCTTGCTGTCAGATGTTTTTAATGGTCACTCCCTGTGGGACAAAAGTGAAGAGGGTGTGAAAAAGACCCATGTTTAAAGAAAGTTGCTCTTTAGATCACTAAGGAAAGATAAACACCTGTGCATTCATACGTGATACCTAGCATAATCACCGTAGCAAGAAAACAAGTTTGATTAGTGCATCTCGGGTTCATGAACCGTGGGGTCTACTGCAAAGAAGCAGGCAGAGATCCTCTTCTAGCTACTGCTCAGAAGCTCTGCACAAAGAAGAAAAGGCAGCAAGGAGCTAAAGAGGGACAGGTGTAACACTGGAACTAAGAATAAGCATGCCAAAAAACATGCTTGACTTTTGCAGTCTGCAGTAAGGAAGACCTATATCTTTATTAACACACAAAATAGCATTCTCTTGGCAAAATGTGAAACATTATTATTTGATAAATATTGCCCTAATAAATAGCTTAAATTTGTATTAAACATTCTTAACTGCTTGATGACATGTAAATCATCTTACTTATTTGGGTCAACTGTGGTCAACAGTGAAAAGCTACATTATGTTAGTTCTATATTCTATTAATGAATTAATTTATATGTAATAAAAAGTCCATGAAAAGCACTTAGAACAATGTCTGACTCGTGATTAGCATTAAAATATATATATTAGATATTCTTATTACTACTGTAACATATCATATTAATATAATAAAAGACATGACAAGATATATAATTATTAACAGTAATACTACATTAGGATAATGTCTGTCATTGACTTTCTCTAAAGTTTTTCCCAATCCTTTTCACAACTAAAATCAACTCCTTTGTAACTAAAATGTAAACATATATTTAACATGTTCAGTCATGTACCTGCATTTTAGCTGTTAGAGTAATCTGTTTCATTCTGTATGTGATATGCTTGTCACATTAATGGCTCTAAAGGGGTAAGTGAATGAAGGAAGTCACATTATAAAAACTGAGACTCAACTTATAATTATCTTTTCTCTCTTTCAGAAATTCTATGCTTGGGATAAGCTCTGACAATTACATGCCTGTACTTGGTATAAAATTTGGCAGAGATGTATAGATTTATGTCTAGCATAAGTCACAGATTAAAAATTGCACAGCAAATGCAACAACAGATGTGTTATCAATATTGTCAAGGGAGATAATTGCACTCTTACTTTAAGGGATGAACATGTGTGACAAAAATCCCAAATCTTTTTTCTTCGCTTTTCAGTTTCTACTCACTATGCTAGTGGAAGTCTAAGGAAGAACTCCTTAGAAAGTAAATCATACACACACATATATAGTTATTTTAGTTTGACGTCTCCATTGGGGAAAAAAAAAAAAGCACTAGGTGATTTTTAACAGTCAATTTTATAGCTACCAGAAAAGAATCTTCTGTCTTTTGAAATGTGCACTCATGCTTTGACATTCCCACATATAACCATTTAGGTATTTATAACAAGAGATGTTAAAATCTACAGGGCTTAAAACAAAATAGCTTTTTAACAAGAAAATCTTTTTCCAAGGTCAAAGGAAAATTACAGTTCATTTAGGCAGTTAGTACATCACTGAAGTTAACCTAATACAATCTCCTCCCAATAGGGCCAACCAACTAATTCTCATGTATTAGAATTCTATTGTATTGTATTGCATATCACTTTAAAGACAAGACCTTATAAATCTTTTCATTATATACCAGTTCAATTTATAACAGCATTTAGTTATTTTTTTTTATAAGAAATACTGGAATGTGTTACTTTCTACTCAGGAATTACAGATTTTAGAAAAATACTATATTTGTTTTCAAATAGAACTACATTCATGATGCAAAGACCATTGTGACTTCTACTTTCAGACAAGATGAAACAGATCTACATCTCCCTATTCTTCCTGCTAAGTACAAGTAAAAGCTTGGAGTATTATATATAAGACAAACGTAAGAGGATTCAGACAGCAGGAGACAAGGAGGAAGAATCCCAGCTAGGGATTTCAAGACCCAAGAAACAACAGAATGGTGAATCTCTCAGTTTTCTCTTTGCCTCATGTATCCTGGGCTGTATGCCAGAGAAGCTGGCAACATGGAAATTACAATGGATATAGAAAATAATAATAATAACATCAGGGGAGCCTGGGTGGTTCAGTGGGTTAAAGCCTCTGCCTTTGGCTCAAGTCATGGTCCCAGGGTCCTGGGATCGTGCCCTGCATCAGGCTCTCTGCTCAGCGGGGAGCCTGCTTCCTCCTCTCTCTCTCTCTGCCTGCATCTTTGACTACTTGTGATCTCCGTCTGTCAAATAAATAAATAAAATCTTTTAAAAAAAATAATAGCAATAATAAAACCCCAAGAAAATCTGCTCGCTCTATCCAAAGGGTCAGAAAAAGAATAAATTAGCAAGAGAGAAAACATTTAGATGATAACTGCCCTATTCCAACCAAACACCACGGAAAATATGGCAGACCCACCCCCACTTCCATCAGCAAAAACCAACTGCAGAGCTTAGACTTCTACCCTTGCCAGATTAATGAGGTGACCCAATCCCCCACCTAGAGTAGTGACTGAGAAGGGTGAAAGGGAGTCATAACTTTTACCCCTGCTGGATTCCTAGGCTTCTGTCTCAATCTAGTGATATTGAGGCATGCTATATCCTCTCATTGGGGTGGTCTCAGAAGCGGCATAGTGGAGGGTCAGGACTTTCACCACTTTGCAGTTATAACATGCCCCCCTCTTCCCACCAGGGTGTCAACAGAACTCAGTGGAGAAAGTGAAATTTTACCCATAATAAGTAACAAGGCGGCACTCCGAGATCCCTAGCTGGTGCAACAGGGGACTTAAAAAAACAGAAGCCATACATAAGACACAGAGATTTATTATGCCTGAAACATCTAGGATTCAACAGAAAATCTTTCATTATACCAAGAACCAGGATAATCTCAACTTGAAGAGAAAAGGCAATCATGAGATGCCAACACCAAGATGACACAGACGTTAGATTCATCTGACAAGTGTTTCAAAGAAGCCATTATAAAAATGCTTTTTAAAAGCAATTACAGGGGTGCCTGGTTAAGTCAGTTAAGCATCTGCCTTCAGCTCAGGTCGTGATCTCAGGGTCCTTAGATCGGGCCCCATGTCGGGCTCCATGCTCAACAGAAAGTCTGCTTCTCCCTCTCTCTCTGACCCTCCTCCCTGCTTATTCATTCTTTCTTTCTCTCTCAAAAAAAAAAAAAAAAAAAAAGAAAGAAAGAAAGAAAGAAAGAATGCAATTATACACACACTTGAAACAAATGAAAAAATGTAGTCTCATTAAAGAAAGAGAAGGCATAAGAAGAACCTAATAGAAACTTTATAGCTGAAAAATAAAATAACCAAAATTAAAAACTAAGTAGAGAAAACAGAAAAAAGATTTAGTAAATTTGTAGATAGAAACATAGAAAATCCCCAACCTGGACAACAGAGAGAAAATAGATGGAGAAAAGTGAACAGAGACACAGATATTTCCAGGATCATGATGAAAGATCTAATATTTTGTGTCATCAGAATCCCAGGAAAAGAAGAGACAGTGACTGGGGCTAAAAAGAATCTGAAGAAATAATGGCTAAAATGTACTAAATTCTGGTAAAAGATACAAGCCTACAGTTTCAGAAGCAGGGCAAATCCCAAACAGAATAAACACAAAGACACAACATAATCAAACTTCTGAAAACTACAGACAAAGAATAAACTTAGAAGCAAGCAGGAAGAGAGAAACAACTCCTGACCTACAGAGATGGGACACTCTGAAAGCAGTGTCTCAGCAGAAACCACGGAGCCATAAGGAACTGGCACATTTTTAGAGCGCTGAACGAACTGTCAACCCAGAATTTTCTATTGAGCAAAAATATCCTTAAGGAATGAAGGGGAACACAAAACAATCTCAAATGAATGGAAATCGAATATAAGTTGCCAATCTACCTACTCCAGAAGAATGGCTAACATAAGGTCTTGAAACGGAAAGGAAATGATAAAAGCAGGGATCTTGAACTCCATTGGGAAGAAAGAAAAAACACAGAAAGGAGTAAAAACAGTGGTGAATATACAGTACACTTTCCTTCTCTTCTTGACTTTTCTGAATATGTTGGGCATTAGAAACAAAAATTGTAACACTGATATGATATGTATGTAAAGGAGATATTGAGATAATTATATTACAAACACAGAAGCATTTGGGGGACATTTGATGGTACAACATCAATTCTGTGATATTCTTACCAAAAATGTACAACCTCCATCAATCAATCATGAGAAAATATTATAAAAACCCAAATTCAAAAATATTCTACAAAATAAATAATCATATTATTCAAAATCATTAAGGTCATGAAAGACTAAAGAACTATTACTTGATTGGGAGAAATTTAAGAGACATCACAACTAAATGCACTGTGGGATCCTAGACCAGACCCTGGGCAAGAAAGAAGACATTAGTAGGAAACACTGGAAAATTTTGAATAAGATTACATCATTATTAATTTCCTGGTTCTGACAATGATACTGTGGTTGTATAATTGTTAGCATTAAGTTCTTTCTACCTTTCTCTAAATTTAAAATTATTTTTTAAAGGCCATTATAAAAGTAAACCTTTAGTGCTTCAGAATAAAGGAGACTTGAAAGAGGTCACGTGCCCATTAGAGTAGATATCAGTTTTCTGTGCATATCAGGGTTTATATTAAAAGAAGCCAGGGCGCCTGGGTGGCTCAGTGGGTTAAGCCGCTGCCTTCAGCTCAGGTCATGATCTCAGGGTCCTGGGATCGAGTTCCGCATCGGGCTCTCCGCTCAGCAGGGAGCCTGCTTCCTCCTCACTCTCTCTCTACCTGCCTCTCTGCCTACTTGTGATCTCTCTGTGTCAAATAAATAAATAAAATCTTTAAAAAAAAAAAAAAAGAATCTTCAAACACAAGAAAAGAGAATCAGTAGAGATTAAATTTTCTTTTCATTAGAAAAATAAAGCCACTGTGCAATGTGGTCCTTTCTACTTCTGATATGGGAAGGAAAAAGGATGCAGGAAAAAAAAAAGTTTCTGGCATAAAAGCCTGGAAAATTGTAATATCCAAAGCATCATGACAAAGAGAAGCTAAAGGTTCCTCCTTAAGTTAGAGATTTTGAGAGAAAAAAAATTATAATAGAGGCCTATTCATGGGAATCCTAGTAAAGGGGATGAAGAAACTTGAACCAAGAGATACCAATAAATGCTATCTGATTTCCAAAAGCTAAGAAGTAAGTTCCTGCTCAGGCTGCAGGAGCAAACACTATCTATGACAGATTATTTCTCAGCTATTTTTATTTTTATTCTAGGACAATATAACTATTACTACCTGAACTTTCTCCTCTATCATTAATGTAATTACAAAAATTTCCACTGAAATTACTTCTGATAGGGAGCAGGAACCAATAAGTTATTAGGTTCTTCTTTTCAGCAGTTGACAAAAAAGTTGATAGAGAACCAGAAGAGACTGCTCTCATAAAAGCCAAGAGAATAGAAAGTTTAAGATGAGAGACAAAGTTTAGAGTTTGAGTCCAGCCAGATTAACTGCTTCAGAAAACAAAATCTGAAACTATGCAGAGGAATGTAATAGAATCCAGAGTCTCTATACTGTATCACTGACAATAGTCAGGATTCAATCCAAAATTACTTGACCTGGAATAGACAGGAAAAGGTGACTCATACTCCAGTGAAAAGGCACTCAATAGAGACCAAATTCAATATACCTGATGTTGAAATGAGTACAAAAGGTGTTTAAAGCACCTATTTTAACTCTTCTTATAGGAAATCTCAGCAGAGAAACCAAAACTTCAAAAAGAACCATATGGAAATTCGAGAAATGAAAATACAATATCCAAAGTTTAAAAAAATTCACTAAAGAAGACACACAGTAAACTTATAGATCAATTAAAAAATATAATTTAGGGGCAACTGGGTGGCTCAGTGAGTTGAGCCTCTGCCTTCAGCTCGGGCCATGATCTCAGGGTTCTGGGATTGAGCCCCGCATTGGGCTCTCTGCTCAGCGGGGGGCCTGCTTCCTCCTCTCTCTCTCTGCCTGCTGCTCTGCCTGCCTCTCTGCCTACTTGTGATCTCTATCTGTCAAAATAAATAAATAAAATCTAAATAAATAAATAAATATATATATATATAAATTTAAAATTCAGAGGAAAAAATTTTTTATGAATACTCAGGAATCTGTGGACAATATTTAAAAAATACGTATATATGTAGTTTCAAAAGAATTGCAGAGAAAGGGTGCAAAATACTTACTCAAAGAAAATATGGCCTCAAATTTCCCAAATTAGATTAAAGCATTAAGTATACAGTAAATTCAACAATGGCTCCAAAATTCCTAACCTCTATACTTTTGATTGTGACCTTATTTGGAAATAGGCTCTTTGCAGAAGAAATTAAGTTGAGCATGTCAAGATCATGGCAGGGAGATAATATTTGCAACACAAATATTATATAAAAAGGCTTTTATAGTGCCATAAGAAAAAAAGACCCCAATTAGAAACTTGACAAAGACATGGACATTTCAAAAGACCTATAATTGGCCAATAAGCACATAAGAAAAAGATCATATGGGTCATTAGTGAAATACAAATTAAAATATAAATGTGATACCACTGTACTCTTATTTGAATAAGACTGATCATATCAATGTATGGAACTCTCATACATGTTAGTAAGAATGTAATAGGTTACATTATGCATATTGAAAAAGTCTGATAGTTTCTTATAACTTTGTATGTATACTAACCATGTGACCCAGCAAATTTACTCCAGGGCATTTTTCTAAGGGAATTAGAAAGATGACTGCATAAAATCTTATACATGAGTATTCATAAACAGCTTTATTCATATAGCACCAAACTGAAAACAACTCAAATGTCTGTCCATCAACAGGTAAAGAGAAACAATTTGTGGCATACATCCCTATAGTGGACTAATACTTAATGAAAAACAACAAAAATTAACCAAACCAAACAAACAAACCAAAAAACCCTCTACTATATACAATATGGAAGAATCTCAAAAAAATTATAGCGAATGAAAGAAGCCAGATGCAAGGCTGTGCATACTGTGCAAGGCTCCATTTTTATGAAATTCCTGAAAAGGCAAAGCTAATCTTTAGTGACAAGAGGATATCCTGGTTATCTGGATCCATGGGAGGTGGGGAAAACAAGATGCAGAGAGAGAAAACTTTTACAGTAATAGCAATATTGTCTTGATTGTGGTAGCAGTCACATGGTTGCATATATTTTTCAAAACTTTGTAATAAAAAGGTTGTGTCTAGTTGCACATAATTATAGCTCAATAAGGCTTTTAAAAATATCAAAAAGTTATAGCTATCTTTGAAACAACAGTTGGAGACATGAAGTCTCTTGCATATACTTCTCATAAATAATTATAACTAGTCTCACAATTAATTTCCTAGCAACTATTACCTTCGGATATTAACACCATTTGAATTTATCATATGTGTTTGGATGTTCCCTGTCACTACTCCAGATCTCACCCCCACACACCCATTTTTATGTTAGCTCCATGAGAGCAGAAACCTTGACTGTCACTTATGTTATATCCTCAGGGCCAAGAAGTATGCCTGGCCCATGGCAGGTGCTCAATATATTTCAGTTGAATTAATGGATAAATGAACTCTTTACATTGTTAATATTCATTGGGAATCTCTCCTAGGCTATTTACTCATTTTCCCTGGTCAAACTTTACTTCTTTTTCAAGATTTTGCTTATTTATTTGAGAGAGAGAGAGAGAGAGAGAGAGAGGAAGCACCAGTAGAGGTAGGGGCAGAGGGAGAAGCAGACTCCCCACTGAGGCGGGAACCTGATGTGGGGCTGGATGCCAGGACCCGAGATCATGACCTGAGCTGAAGGCAGATGCTTCAGACTGAGCCACCCAGGCACCCCATAAACTTAACTACTTCTATGGCTTCAATTCCATCTGTATAAAGATGACTCTCCAAACTGTGTCCTATCCTTTCTTGCTGATCACCAGAAGCATTAAGAACTACCTCTTGCACAACTTTATTCAGGCAATGCAAATTTCACGTGTTTAAAATGGAACCCATTGGGGCGCCTGGGTGGCTCAGTGGGTTAAGCCGCTGCCTTCGGCTCAGGTCATGATCTCAGGGTCCTGGGATTGAGTCCTGTGTCGGGCTCTCTGCTCAGCAGGGAGCCTGCTTCCTTCTCTCTCTCTCTCTCTGCCTGCCTCTCAGTGTACTTATGATTTCTCCCTGTCAAATAAATAAATAAAATCTTTAAAAAAAATATAAATAAAAAAAATAAAATGGAACCCATTAGCTTCCTTTAAGTTCTCTCATCTCATGAATACTAAACATAAAACCTTGCCTAAAACATGTCACATTCATATTATCTTACTTTATTTCATTCTCAAATTCTTGAAAAAATAAGTCTATGTGTTCTCAGATAGTCTCTACCTACTCTTCAACATATGTGAATCTTGCTTCCACCTGGAACAGGCTAGTGAAAGCACACTCATAAAAACCAGCACAAGAGGTCATTTAATTCTCTCAGCTGTAGCTTAGACAAGTGCACCTTAGCCCCATTCCTCTACACTCACCAGCTCTGCCCTAACGCAATCTTTGTTATTTCTCTACTGGATTCAATCAAAACCATTCTAATTAGTCTTTTTTGCTACCAGTCTTGTTTCTTTTTTGTCTAATTCATGCTTTGTACCGCTGACAGAATTATCTTTCTAAAATACAAAACCAGGGGCGCCTGGGTAGCTCAGTGGGTTAAAGCCTCTGCCTTCAGCTCGGGTCATGATTCCAGGGTGCTGGGATCGAGCCCCACATGAGCCTCTGCTCAGCAGGGAGCCTGCTTCCTCTTCTCTCTCTGCCTGCCTCTCTGCCTATTTGTGATCTCTGTCTGTCAAATAAATAAATAAAATCTTTCAAAAAAAAATAATAATAAATAAATAAAATATAAAACCAATGTCCCTACCCTTTTAAAAATAAGGCCACAGTCTGCCTAAAAGCTAAAAATCTAAACTCCTAGCAAAGCACAGCTTCTTGGTCTCCCTGTGAACCACTGCCACTTCGACTCTAAGCATTTTATGAAATACCATGTCCTTTTATGTCTTCAGTGCTTACCTTCTGCTTGCAATTCTTATTCACCTGAAAATTCTACGCGCTCTTCAAAACTTATTTCAAATGTCCCATCTGCTATAAATTCTTCCCTAATTCCTTCAGTCAAAGCTGTTCATTCCTATTTATGATTCTTGACATAGCTAACCATACCTCAAGTGAACACTTATCAGGTTACCCTTATTATGCCCCTCATCATGGGGGCAGAATTACATACAGTATTTCATAAATGTTTAATTTTTTGTTATCAAGCTGCTGTGTAATGTTCAAACACTGACCCCTGGAGATGGGACTAATTTATGGTGGTGGCCAACCTTTTACATACTGGATTTATTTACCTGTCTTTCCCCAACATGATCATAACTCCTCCTGTGCCCAGTGCTTGGCATGCTACCTAGCATGTGAAGGTACTTATGAGTACCGGCCCAGAGTCAATAAGCAGGTGTTCCATTTTCTGTTCTTCAGATAAATCAATTCCAGTATTCAATGGCTTGACACATCTCTAGTCTGGTTAACTTCATGTCCATCTAATTCTTTTATATACTGAAATTCTTTTCTCAATTTTTCTCTTAATATTTTTTAAACATTTTTCTCTTAAGATTTATTCAAGCTGTCACTGTGTCATCTTCAAACAGTAGTCCTTGTTTCTTCAATGTTCCATATTAGGACTTGATTCTGGACTTTTCTTATACTTAAAAAAGATGACAGTCTGAGGGTTTTGAAGGGGTGGGGGTGGGAAGTTGGGCCAGCGTGGTGGTGGGTATTGTGGAGGGCACGTATTGCATGGAGCACTGGGTGTGTTGCATAAACAATGAATTCTATTACACTTAAAAGTAATCAAAAAATAATTTTTTTTTAAAATGACAGTAATACAGATAAAAACATATATGTTTTTCAAATATCCCTTATCTCTGACAGTTACATCTGCCTTTTGATGTGACCATGTTAAGATAGCAGAACTTTTCAGAACTTAAAGATCTGTCAGGATTTAAAATTAATAGTATTGCAAGGGGAAATAAGTAAACTATATTACTAATAGGAGGTCTTACTTGTGTAGTCCCTCAAATGTGTGTTCACATAATAAAATTTTATCTCAGAATAAAATACAAAGTTCCTTCCAGCTCAAGAGTCAGAATTCTTACATAACAGACTCAGCTATGAGGGCTTAAATACATTTATTAGTGAAATCTATGACTGAAACAAAACAATATCTAGAAGGCCATAGACCATTACCACAAACTAGTCCTACTTACAGGAATAAATCTTCAAACACTATAAAATAGTTTAAAATAAAGATCTGTAGCCAAAAGCAAATATGTACGAGGCATTTTTGCTTGTGTCGTAAGATAATGTACATGCCTACATCACTGTCTAATATATAATGAGTCAATCGATAAATGTCAGTTTCATTTTCTTGTTTACCCATATATCTCTGAGATAAAGCATGCCCCTGCTATGTTAATATCTTTTTCTGTGTATAGAAATCCTTTATGTGGGGCACCTGGGTGGCTCAGTGGGTTAAGCCGCTGCCTTCGGCTCAGGTCATGATCTCAGGGTCCTGGGATCGAGTCCTGCATCGGGCTCTCTGCTCGGCAGGGAGCCTGCTTCCCTCTTTCTCTCTCTGCCTGCCTCTCCGTCTACTTGTGATTTCTCTCTGTCAAATAAATAAAATCTTTAAAAAAAAAAAGATTTTATGTATTTAAAAAAAGATTTTATGTATTTATTTGACAGAGAGAAATCACAAGTAGACGGAGAGGCAGGCAGAGAGAGAAAGAGGGAAGCAGGCTCCCTGCCGAGCAGAGAGCCCGATGCAGGACTCGATCCCAGGACCCTGAGATCATGACCTGAGCCGAAGGCAGCGGCTTAACCCACTGAGCCACCCAGGCGCCCAAATACATAAAATCTTTAAAAAAAAAAAAAAAAAGAAAGAAATCCTTTATGTGCAGTAACTCCACATCCTTTTCTCTCTCTCAAGAATTGCCCTGAGTGAAAAAAAATTTCATATCCATGACATTTTAACCACTGTCACTAATGAAAAAAAAAAAAATCTTAGATATAGCTGAATGCTGGAGAGAGGGAAACAGATCATTTCAACATGACTTAGAATGACCATTGGTATTTGCTAATAGCCAGACATGAAGGGACTTGATGGGTATTAAAATTAATTTTATGCTACTAAGTAAAAATCACATCATTGCCAACCTTCTGTAGCAAAAGGAAATGTAGTTCCCCTCTAGATGAAAAATCATATCTTTTTCTTCAAAGACTTGATTTTCAAATGATTCCAAGTAGAATTCTTACAATGAGCTGAAATCTTTCCTTATGCAAACAGAGAAAGCTACAAATATTTCTACTCATAACAAGCCCATAACAACAGCCATTTTTTTCTGTACCACTCGTTTTAGAGCCATATCAAAGTCACTGTGGTAGGAAAGGCTCTTTCTTTGGTTGCATATTACTTTTCCTTTGAAATATCTTCTATGTCTTACTATATGTGTGCCGGTACATCAAGGCTCAAGATGAATGTCTTTGTCCATCTGACTTCCAGGCTATACTCTGCAGTGATTTAGGGTCAAGTTAGTCCTGAATAGTTCGTGCAGTAATAATGCACTACTTTATCAAGACTTGTTTGCCTCTTACCTGTATTATTGTTATTAATCACAAGATATGCTTATATGCATCAGGATTTCTTTCTTCCAACTAGAATTTTTCTCTACAGAGTTGGAAATTTCACCAGAATGAGTTGGTAATTCCACTGTTAAATAATATGTAATAGTAAAGTTATGTAATATGGAGTCTGCATACCTTTGGGTGTTTGGCAAAGTATGTCAAATATAATGATAACAATATAATAATTCAGTTTGCATGAACTTGGGTTGCCCATCTGAAGAACAAATATGAGCTTAGGGTCACTATAAAAAGACCAAGCCGTGGGGAGAGTTCAAATGCTAAAACAAGTTCTCCAAGGTCTTCGGAAAGTAGTAAAGGCCAAACCCAAGAGGGATTTTTAAAGAGTGACCACAAGTCAGAGCAGTAGCCTTGACCCCAAGCCAAACCCACAGGTGTGTTCTACTCATTGTACTACGAATAACTTCTCTTCACTTTACACACCCATTTGTGTAAAAATATAGGTGAAAATTTGGGCTCAGAAGTGACACAGTAAGTTACGTTTCAAGGATATATTTAAAATTGGGGGTGGGGGTGTGTGCGCCTGGGTGGCTCAGTGGGTTAAAGCTTTTGCCGTCAGCTCAGGTCATGATCCCCGGGTCCTGGGATCCAGCCGCATCAGGCTCTCTGCTCAGCAGGGAGCCTGCTTCCCTTCCTCTCTCTCTGCCTAATTGTGATCTCTGTTAAATAAATAAAATCTTTTAAAAAAAAAAGAAATTGGGGAAAACACTTCTATGTGGGAGAGTTATATGTACATGCAAGATTTCTTTCTCCAGGGCGCCTGGGTGGCTCAGTGGGTTAAGCCGCTGCCTTTGGCTCAGGTCGTGATCTCAGGGTCCTGGGATCAAGTCTCGCATCGGGCTCTCTTTTGGCGGGGAGCCTGCTTCCCTTTCTCTCTCTGCCTGCCTCTCTGCCTACTTGTGATCTCTGTCTGTCAAATAAATAAAATCTTTAAAAAAAAAATTTCTTTCTCCATATTCTGTTTTTAGAAACCTACAAAGTTTAACTTATACTGCTCTTGGAAAAGAAATGGATTCCTCATTCTTTTTTTTTTTTTTTTTTAAGATTTTTTCTTTATTTATCTGACAGAGATCACAAGTAGGCAGAGAGGCAGGCAGAGAGAGATCACAAGTAGGCAGAGAGGCAGGCAGAGAGAGGAGGAAGCAGGCTCCCTGCAGAGCAGAGAGCCTGATGTGGAGCTCAATCCCAGGACCCTGGGATCATGACCTGAGCCGAAGGCAGAGGCTTAACCCACTGAGCCACCCAGGTGCCCCTGGATTCCTCATTCTTAAAAAAAAAAAAAAAAAAAAAGCTGGGACGCCTGGGTGGCTCAGTGGGTTAAGCAGCTGCCTTCAGCTCAGGTCATAATCCCAGCATCCTCAGATCGAGTCCCACATTGGGCTCCTTGCTTGGCAGGGAGCCTGCTTCTCCCTCTGTCTCTACCTGCCACTCTGTCTGCCTGTGCTCACTCTCGCTCTTCTCTCTCTGACAAATAAATAAATAAATCTTAAAAAAAAAAAAAAAGCTGCAAACAGCCACTTTTATGATAAATATATGGATTATAAAAAAATGAGGTATAATGAAAACTTTTAAAAAAGGGAAAGAATTAAGGTTGATTCTCAGACTGGCCAGTACCTTCCACACCATATTCTCAATGTAATCTATATTAAGGTCATATTGTTAAAATGTTATGCATCATATATGTTAAACAAATATTTAAAAGAAGACTATAACTATAATAGAAGCCTGTTATAATCCTATTAAACTTCACAAAAGGAGACATATCAGTTGAAATATATTAAGTTTGAATTGTATTTGAAAAGAAAGTTTTTAATTAAGTAGGTATTTCAAAGCTTTCTACTGACATTTAATTTTAAGTAGATATTTCAAAGCTTTCTACTGTCATTTTCATCTTGCTGGAAATGGCATTAACAACTAAAACAATAATAAAAAAGCTCCTCTAATCAAAAACTCTTTGATTTTGTAAAATAAACTAATTATGGTTTAACTAAAACAACAACTGTTTTTTATATTCCTCATGAAAAAAACAAACCTAGTTTATTATATTTTACTCTGAAGGTTTCAAAATCAGAACTGTTCAATGGAGGATGATCACAACAAGGGGACAGAGCAGCAAACTGAAATTAAATTAATCTAGAAAGGATAATTTGCTAAAAGGATTCATTTTTATTTGCAATCAAATTACTTTTCTAATGACTCATTTAAATAAAGTGCGATATCGTGATTTATAAGAAATAGATATTTGGTCTTCAACCCTTTTTTCTGAAACTAGCTCCTAAAACACTTGCAACTTCCTAAGTATTGAAAGCGACAGAGTTTTATGTTAAGGAGGTGACTTTTGAAAGCATCTATGGATGGGAGGTGATTGAAAATGGAGCCAAGAACTGACTAAGGAGTTGAAACTTTCATCCCCACCACCCCTGACCTCAGAGGGAGGGGAGAATGGCTGGAGGTTGAATCAGTTGCCAATGGCCAATGGTTTAATCCATCATAACTGTATAATGAAGCTTGCATAAAAGCCCAAAAGGACAGGGTTCTGAGAGCTTCTGGGTTGGTGAACACATGGAGATGCTGGGAAAGTGGTGTACCAAGAGAAGGCATGGAAGCTGTGTGCCTCAGCCACACACCTTGCCCTAGACATTTCTTCCATCCAGCTGTACTGAGTTATATCCTTTCACAATAAACTGGTGATTTAGTAAGTAAAATTCTCTGAATTCTCTGACTTGCTCTAGCAAATTAATTGAACCTGAGGAGGAGGCTGGGGAACCTCTGATTTATAGCTGGTCAGTCAAAGGTACAGGTAGCGGGGCACCTGGGTGGCCCAGTGGGTTGAGCCTCTGCCTTTGGCTCGGGTCATGATCTCAGGATCCTGGGATTGAGCCCCGAATCTGGCTCTCTGCTTGGCAGGGAGCCTGCTTCCCCACCCCTCCGCCCCGCCTGCCTCTCTGCCTACTTGTGATCTCTCTCTGTGTCAAATAAATAAATAAAATCTTCACAAAAAAAAAGTACAGGTAGCAACCTGGGCTTGACTGATACCTCATAGTTGGCAGACAAGGGCGGGGGTCTTGTAGGACTGAAACCTAGACCTGTGGGATCTGATGCTGTCTCCATGGAGACAGTATCAGAACTGAGTTGAACTCTTAGACACCCTGCTTGGTGCTGTGTGGGTACCACCCAACCCTTGTACGTACACTAGAATTGGTGCAAGAACCAAAAGACAAGGGAACTTGCCTTTACCTAATTATACAAATCTAAATTTCTAATATCATTAGTATGGCAAAACATATTAATGATATTAAAACTTACAATAATGTAAATTATAACACAACAAAACAAAGTCTTCCACTTTGGTTCAAATGCACAGCATTTCAAGAATGTCTCTGCCAAAATAACTGTCTTTAAAAAACTGAATAGTTTTGGCATTATCGAGGTACATAACAAGAAACCTGAAACACACTGGTATAACTGTAATTTCTAATGAGTTTTTGTGAAAATCACTGAAGTTATAGAACCATACTGACTGGGCTGGACAAAAATCTAAGGCTCACAGAACTACTGAAATAAAACTTCTCTTTAAATAATAATAAAACAATCAATATGAACACTCAGGTTTTAAAAGAGAATAGTTAAAATGCACTCAATAAAACGTCAAAGAGACATGTATCAATTTATGATGGGGATCCAAAAGCTTGCATCTAAAATAGGATAAAAACTTTAGGTGAGCTCAGGCAATGATGAAAGAACTACCAAGAATGTGCAAGTGTTCAGTCACATTCTTATCTGTGAAGTCAGCTTTATTAATAACTTCAATTGTATAATAATTATAATTATTTTATAGATTTAAGCAAAGGATGTGAGTTTAATACCTACATTCTAGTGAGCAAACAAGCTTTCTGTAATTTATAAATTTCAATTAAAGATTGGGTAATGAAAAAAATGTTAAAGTTAGAACAACTTAGTTTTCAGTACACTAATGAATTTTTACTTTGTAATACAATATAGCTGTCACATACAATGGCTCTGATAGGCTTAAGTCAAATTTCAATGGGCAAGGAAGGCCAAAGAAGGGTTTATACAATATTCAATATGCAATCGTATCTATTCAGTATACAATAACAAAATAAAAAAAGTACTAACCTAGAAACACAGAAAAAGAATTTATTGTTTTTAAATTCCAGAAATTAAAAATAACAGAGTAGCATGTAATGCATAACAAGCTGGCCCTATAATTTCTAAGCTACAGTCCAATAGAAGCATTAAAGAACAAGAAACAGTCTACATGTTTTCCTACCAGGTAAAGACACCTGAGAAAGTTACCCATAAAGAAATAGGCTTTAATACTCTTAACTACAAATAACCTTTTACCGTTACATTATGAAGATATGCTCTGTGCCTGACAGGACACTAAGCCTTTTCCCACAGAGCTTCTGTTACCGCTCAGCTGCAGGCTGTGATCTATCAGTGATACAATATTCCACATCAATACCAAGCTCATTTGATCAAAGCAGCACAGCAATGTTTTAAAACCATCTGTTTATATTCAATAGTATGTAAAAATCACAGTACACAAATTTGGATATGTTTAACTTGTCCATAAATAAGAGCATATTATCTTAGCGTAGGCTTTCGAAAGAGGTCTGAGCAGTCAGGCCAATAATGGGGTAAACAGACTCTACATTTTGACTAAAGTAATTATAAAATTGCAATTGTTACCATCACCAAGAAGTAACAAATAAATACAAATTTAAAAAAATTTAAGTAGTTCCTCTGGCAGCAAAATTACGTCTACCATAGTAACATTTCCAAGCAAAAAAAATCAATTCGGAGCTTGAATGTATTTTGTGCTTTTTTTTCTATAAAAATGCAGTGTTACTCTCAGACATTTCTAAATAACTAGATTTATAAATGAGCAGTGAATTTCTTTTCATCACAGTTTATTTTTAGTTCATGGTGTGCAGATTATAGAACTAAACTATAAGCTTTTTACCAGTACTTTAACTGTATGAGTCGTGGTCTTTTTATTTTAAACAGTGATTTATTGTCATTCTTAAGGTAAACAACAAAAACAAATTCTAAAATTTTAACTTCAAATTAAGTCTTTCAAATTTCAGATGACAGAGCCAATAACTGGTAACAGCTTCTTCAATTTCATATTAATAGTCTAATTAAAAACTTACTAAGGATTACCTGGCAATAGATTTGAAAGTATCGGGTTTCTGTTGAAGGCAAACAAACAAAAAAACATGCAAAATACCTGCCAAAACACATGATCTTCTTTCTGATTTTCTATCTAAACTCATAAAATGTTTATAAATACATGATCATTCTACACAATACAGAGCTGCTAGAGCATTGCTAAAGGAAATTATAGTTTTTGGTCTTACGGAATAAGACTAAGATGGAAAGGGGGATGAAAACGGTGAAATCTGGGGGTGCAGTACACTCTTCCTACGCACAAGCACGCGGCTGCTCATCCGGTCAGGTCAGTGGTTATCATTCAGTACATGATTCTCCCGGCAACTAAGAAATCAGAACACAGCTATTTCCTCGTCCTAGAGTTAACAATTCTTTTAAAAGCTCTATCCAGAAAGGACTGTTGGGTTGTTTTGTTTTGTTTTGTTGTAAAAGGGAACAAAGAATAAATAGGGAAAAAATTTCCATCCCCAAATTCATATAACACAGGCTCAGTGAGCTGTGAGCTTCAGTCAGACTGACCAGTGAAACAAAACTGTTAGTACCATGAGACAGGTGCTACCCTAGACAGTTCAAAACATGATCCACTAAAACAAATACATGTTTATATGCCTCAAACAACTAGAAAGCTTGTCATTACTGTTTAATTAGCTCCTAGGATAATAGAGTTCTAGGATTTTGTACCTTCACGGTATACCTGAATCATTACTAGCAACAAAATGCCAACTTCAAAACTGCTATGAAAGTAAAATCATCATCAGAAAAATTCAGCCTTATTGTAAATGAGGGAGAACTTAGTGCTAAATACTAATACCAAATGTATGAAGGCAGAATTTTTGTTTGTGGAAGACAGAATGAGGAGTTAAATGTACCCAATCAAGACCAACTGGAATACAGAACAGAGAATTAAAAATGTTTCAGAAAAAAAATAAGAAGAAGAGGAAGAAGAAGGAAAATGGAGGTGATCCAGGCAGCAAAAGAAGAATGGATAGAATGAAAATATAAGAAAATGAGGCACATGCATATGGCTCTCTTTTTTCTGACTTCTGTGTTCCTAATACTTCACAATGTAAGTGGCATATAGGTCACACTAGCAGGCAAGGATGAGCTTTCTGATGGATAGTGATGAAGGATTTGGGGCTAATGAATTTGTTTTCTTGTTTTTGTTTTTGCTTTTAATCATACCTGAAAGCCTTGAATCCTTGCTAAATATTCCAGTTGTTTTGAAGGTTGTACTGGAGAACAAGGGGGAGTAGGAGAACTTCCTTTTAAACCTATGGCTTCAGCTGTAGGAGATGTTCCATTCATTAGGAGTTCCCTGGCAATTGTAGCTGAACTATTCGATGTGGGAGATATACTGAAGAAAGAGCTTGAGGGTTGGTTCATATCTTTGGGTGACAAATAGCCTAGAGTAGTGCCAGAGATTACTTTGTGGCGGCTGGCTTCCATCTCTTGATAAACATCAGGAGACAAATGAAGAATTCCTTTTGGAGCTATAAATAAAATTAAGGAACATTGTTATTACATTTAAATAATTAAAACAGAAACATGTTATAGCATTATTCACATAATGATTTTACTTGGTTTCATAACAAAGCGGTAAGAAACTTTCAATTAAGCATCTTCCTCATAGGGGCCAAGGCATTTGCTGCCTCAATTTAGAGGTGAATAACATGTCAGAAGTTTAAAAAGATTGAGAATGTGCTGGGTCTTCAACCTGCAATTTAGTATTTTATCATCTCCAAAAGAGACATGAAACCCCTCATATATGCAGCAATTGAGAAACAGTAAGTCAAATGAAGGCTGAATCAGTCCAAGTCATCTGAGGTACAAACTCATATACCCGATGGCCTACAGGTGTTCCTCCCCTCACAAAGGTATCCCACAGACAATTCTAACTCATGAACACTTCAAAAAGTGACAGAGTATCTTCTTCCCAAAACTGGCATTGTCTCCTATCTTGATAATCTCATTATGATGCCACCATCGATCTGCTCAGGTGCCCAACCTATACAGCATTTTGACTCATCCATAGATAAGCAGTTACCATAGCCACTCCAGAATTTGTCCCGTCATAATCAAGTATGCTAGCTCAAGCCAGACCACAGGCAGGTTCTGATATTAAGAGGAGGGAGCCGAGAGATACGTTATCAGTCGGTGGGGTTGTAAACATATAAAAGAAGCCCCTTCCTTTGACTATCATTTGTCTCAGAGATGTTTCAAACCACATTTTACACTGAATGTTCTAATGTCTTTGGATCAGATATTAGCACCTCTCAAATCTTGTTATCTTTAAAAATTATTGAGAAATCACCACTTTTGGAGAATGTGCTCTGACAGACACAACTTAATTCCCATGCTCTTGCCTCTCTCTCTCTCTCCCACCATTAACCTTCTGATTCAAGCCTTCACTGTTTCTCACCTGGACTACTGTTAACAATCACTACAAGATTTCGCTGTTGTGGCGCCTGGGTGGCTGTTAGTTAAGCTCAGGTTGTGATCTCAGTGTCCTGGGATGGAGTTCTGGGTTGGGCTCCCTACTCAGTGGGAAGTCTACTACTTCCTCTACCCGTCCCTCTGCTTGTGCTCCCTCGAACATGCTCTCTCTCTCTCTCTCTCAAATGAATAAAATCTTTTTTTAAAAGTTTCACTACTGCTAGTCTCCCTGGTGTACATTTCCCCAAATGTCTATAACACAGCCCCAAATAAAAGTGTCCCATGATAAATAAATCTAGGAAATAATGCAAATGATCTCACATACACACAGCCCTACCTTTTGGAGGATGAAAAACGCGCATTAGTGGCATAGTAAAGACTGAGAAGTTTAGAACAAAAATCTATTCAACCTGGTTTAACCCAGGACTTCACAAATTTATTTTTTATCCAATTTTTTAAATTTTAATTTAATTCTAGTATATTTAACTTACAGTGTTATATTAGTTTCAGGTGTATCATATACTGATTCAACAATTCTATAACCTAGTGTTTTACATAACATTAATAACAACTCTTTTAAACACTCTGAAAAATGCTAAGGCTAGCCATTTTCTTATTTCAATGTCTTTTCTGGCTTCCCATCACTGAACTATTAAGTCGAAACTCCTTGGGATGACATACAAAGCCCTTAATCATTTGGTTCCTCCTTACATATCTATTCTCTTCTAAATTCTTCATGAAGATCCCACGTTCCCAGTCATGCAGATATAGTCACACTTTTCCAACATTCCATGCTGTTTGATCCCATCACATCTTATTTCTGTTGTTCAATTACAAACACACGCACGCACACACACATGGTTAAGCTCCTATTGGTAGGTTCCAGGCACTGTGCTAACCAATGCTGTCCTGACCTCCAGTCAGGTTGAGTCTGTTGGGAGAGGAAAACGAAAAGGGATCATGTAAAGTGGTAGATGCCTCAGTGAAGATGGATCCAGAGAGCAGTGGGCATGGGAAAGGAGAAGCACTAGGAGCCCAGGAAAGGCTTCCCGGACATGACACTGACAGCAGATTTCAGGAGATAAGGAGAATAAAGCCAAGGAGGAAGAGAACTGAAGGCAGAGAGACAAAGGCAGGGACCAGCGGAGTGCGTGTGCCAGAAAACCTTCAGCGGTTCCTTACCGCTAGGGCATGAAGAGACAGGTGGGAACTGCAAAAGGTTAAGGTGGAGGGAGTTAGGGGCCAAGATCCAAGGACTTTATCCTGATAGTATCAAAACATAAAATATTTCTTATTTTTTAAAAATAATTTATACAGCTCAAATTAATAATTTTATTTTATGGATTTTATGGATTGGCTTTATTATTATGCCTTTGTGTTAGTTTTATAACTGGGAAGAAATTTCAATAAATTTTTTTTAAAAGAAAACATGCACTGGATACAGACAAATCTTCCTCTCATCAGAGGAAATGACTATTAACATTATGCTTTAAATATATGCTTTTAATCTTTTTTTTGTATGAACTTTTTTGGTGTTGAGTTGAAGAAATATGTTAAAACATAGGCCTATCCTATGATCCTGTTGTTTATAAAACAATATACTTCTACTACTACTATTAAGGCATAATATTTCACTACATGAATTGTTTCCTTAAACAAGTTAGATGTTGGACATCTAACTTGTTTCCAAATTTTTGTAATTATAAACAACATAGTGATGAACATTTCTGGTTTTAAATCCTCGTTTATAGGAAAATTTATTTCCTTAAGTTACAAGCAGAATTGCTATTCAAACAATATGCATTTTAAGTTTTGACATTAACAATCTGCTCCAAATTGGTATAACTCTAAAAAAGCTGTAAGAATTTCACACTCCCATATTAATATATGAAAGTACCTATTTTTTCCTATTTGGGGGATGAATATTATTATTATTTAAAAAAACTTTGCCTCTGCTTTGTGTTTAGATAAGTGAGAAGATTTTTAAATGATACCCTCTGTACCAAAACAATAAAAAAAGGTACATTCAGTCCTACACCCTGACCTCTGGGGAGGTGAGAGGAGCTACAGATCCCCAATGATTTAATCAATCTTGCCTACATAATGGAACCTCCATATAAAACCCTTAAATGATGAAGCTTGGAGGGCGCCTGAGTTCTGAATATATTCATGTGCTGAGAGGGTGGTGTACCCCTATACCAACTGCTGTGCTCCAGACCCTTCTGGGCCTCACCCCATGTACCTCATCATCTGGCTGTTCATTTTATATCCTTTATTTTAAAAAAACAGTGATAGTAAATAAAATATCTTGCTGAATTCTGTGAGCCATTCTAGCAAATGATCAAACTTGAGGGGGTTGTGGGAACTCCTTAAATTGAGAGCCAGTCAGTAGATGAGAAGTACAGGGGGCAGCATGGGACTTATGACGGCATCTGACATGGGGGCAGTCCTGTGAGGCTGAGCCCTTCATCTGTGGGGCTCTACGTTAATTCTGAGTTGTGTCAGAATTGAGTTAAACTATAAGACACCCAACAGGTATCTGGAAAATTGGAGAATTGGTTGGTATGAGGGAAAAAAAATCCTCACATATTTGATGTCAGAAGTGCTGTGAATAAAAACAGTTCATATGTCAAAATTGATCAAACTGTACACATTATGTGTAGCTTATTATACTTCAATTATACCTCAATAAAGTTGTAAGAATATTTGCCAATTTGATAAGTGAAATGTCTTACTGGTTTTTGTTATTTCACAAGCCGCATAAATACCACAGATAATTCTTACTTAAATAATAATTTAAATGTTATGACTCTAAATTCTACACTCAATTTAAGAAGTCAAGAAACTAACAGCATTACTTCAGTATTGTTATTCTACAGCAGTAATGGGCTTGCCAATAACAATATTATAAAGCAACAAAAATGCTCTCTCAACACTCCAGAGAGGCATTACATCACAGTGTAAGAACTCATGCAGAGTTCAGGCTCCCTTATTCTACAGTAAAGCCCGAGTTGACTTTTCTTCATAAATAAAGAAGATTCCTTTCCAGAGAGCTCAACTATTATAATAGTTGTTGAAAGACTTTAAAGACACATGTGGATTTCTGCGGTCAACTACTGAATGATTTTTAACTTGAATATTAGTAACAGAGTGTATGGATTGGTCACAATTCATTTATGTTCTTCCTGTTGTAAATATAAGTAGCTTTTCAGTAGGGTGAGGGCCTGAAAGTAGAATCAAAGAGTAATTTAGGCTATACATATTTAAGAACTTTAACTTATTTTGCCAATTAGGCCTCCTGAAAAACTATACCAATTTATGCTTCTATTAGCAGTATGTGACTAAACCTGTTTTTCTCATTCATCTGTTGACACAGCTTTTAGTTATTCTAAATAATTATTGACACTACCACATTTCATTGTTATATTGATTTACATTTATTTAATTACTGTGCAGGATAAACTTCTTCTCGTGAAGAAGGCCTGTGCCTTCTTTTCTGTTAGTCTGGACCTCAGTTTTGCTCCGGGACTTCAAACATATTTCCCTTGCTCAAGCCTATTACATCCTACTAGATGTTAGATGTCCCTAACCCATTCTCCCCTCATCTCTGTCTGACTTTGTCTTTAATACTCCTATGCTGGTACTAATGGTCTGTAACCATTGTACATAGCTACACTGCAGATACAACCCTGGCATTATGCACTTTAAATGAAATTATCTCATTTAATACTCCACAACAACCACAAGAAAAGGGCATTTTTATTTCTCTATATTAGAAATGAAAAAACCTGAAGCATGGTGCTTAGCCAAGGTCCTATGGATAAGACAAAGCAATGCTAGACTATGACTCTGAGGCATCTGTCTCTAGAGCCTGGATACCTAAACATTACATTCAATGACCTCCTGAAAGAACAACTGAGGAGCTAAGTGCAGGGCCCAGCCAGCTCCAAACAGGTACATTTAATCCAGGAATTAAACTCCACACCTGGGGTTTGCCTGGGGTCGACACTAGGCTGATCCATGTCACTGTGGTTGCCCTTCAACATTCCAGAGACAATGTCACCAAAATTTCCCTAAAATATGGATGTTCGAATAGGATTTTAAAAGCCCAACCTTGCCAACAACTGTGAGATCTAACAAAATGAGGAATGCTGGGCCATTGTGCCCATTTTACATGTTTCTCCCATTAGGCCTGTGCTTCTTTCTAGTGTGTACGTGAACCTTCCGGTTCACGCAGAACCTCCTGGAGCTCCAGTCCTTACTGGGAGAGTTGCAGAGGACATTTTGAATCAAGCTCTCTTTAAAGATTTTATCATATGTGCAGATAAGCAAACTGGGGAGAACCTTGCCTTTCAATGTTCAATAACGTCCTAACTCTCTGAGAGAGGCCAAAGAACGTGTTAATGAGTAGTGAGTACTATCAGGGTAGCAGAACAATAGGGCAAGCCAATGTAGTAAGATCGACAATGTTATCACACTGGTGCAAATGGTTAATCTGTAAGGAAGCACTTCTCTGCAATCCCATGAAATGAGTACATAGCTATTTCTTATTAAAATCAGTTAGTCACTTTTTATATCAAAGCTTTGAATTTTTTGAAATTTTGTCACAAAACTTGGACTAAATTTTTTAAATAAATATTCAAATATCCAATAATCCTCAGGTCTTCTTTTGCCACAGTGAATTTTGCATAACAAAAAATTATAATTCACATAGGGCTAAAAATTTCTTTTAAGTGAGAGAAGGAGCAGAATGCTGGGGTGGCAGATTCCTCTGACTGAAATTTAGCACACGTGGGGTAGATAGACTCTACTTCTACTTCGATAACATCATGGACAATTCACCAAATTTTAATAAGAAAGTCAATTATCCGTGTATATTTTGAAAGCTGATGCCTCAGATTTTTATTCCGTCTTTGGCCAGAAAGAATATTTTGCTGGGGTGCTTGGGTAGCACAGTTGGTTAAGTGTCTGACTCCTGGTTTCAGCTCAGGTCCTGACCTCATGGTTGTTGAGATCAAGCCCCATGTCGGCATTCACATTCAGCACGGAGTCTGCTTAAATAAATAAATCCTAAGTGTGTAGTGTACAGCATGGTGACTATAGTTAACAATACTGTATTGCATATTTAAAAGTTGTTAAGAGACTAGATCTTAAAAGTTCTCATCATAAGAAAAAAAATGTGTAACTGTGTGGTGATGGATGTTAACTAGACTTCCTAAAACAAAATCAAATCAAATCAAACTAGAGGAAAAAAAAAAAGACTCCATCTCCCTTTGGACCTTACCCTACCCCTTTATAGTCCCCTTCTCTAAAATAAATAAACAAATAAATCTTTAAAAAAAGAAAAGAATATTTTTGTTTAGGGTTATCTATCCTGCTCTTGATTATCATCAATTATTTTAAAACACCCCTCAATTTTTTGAACTGGTTATCTGAAAAGTTACTTGGCTGCTACTGGCAAAATTGATTCCCAGTGAGTTTTGTTTTTTAAAATCTCTTGTCCAAAGTTTTAAATGGCGGCCAGGTACTAATATGTTATGTGGCTGATCTTCCTGTTGATAAAGGTGAAGTCCACCTTGCTAGCATTTGCTGCTCACTAAATTTCCCTTGTGTGTCTTGATGGTGGTAATAACATCTTTTGTCATCATTCTAATCTGCTCAATAAACTTTATCTTTAAAGTTTCAGAAACAAATTGTAATTTTAGAAAAATCTTAAAAACTGGGAAATGGACTACTGTTTCACAACAGGAAATCTGAGAAAAGCATGAGCAATAACATGATTTATCTATTTTACAATGATTTTTAAAAAATCATCTCCACGAAAATTCATGAAATCCAAGTAGGGTCTATTGTATTATACCAGTATCAATTTCCTAGTTTTGTAAATGTACTGTAATTATGTAAAATGGCACCACTGAGAGAAGCTGAGTGATGGGTACACGCAAACCCTCTGTACCACTTTTATAGCTTTAAAAAGTTGTAAAAACCCAACTATAAGAAAGCGCTGTTATATTGCTCTGGGCCTCTCGCTCTGTACAGAGACCCTAGAACAAGATCCTGTTGAGACATCAAGGTAGGAAGGACAGTGGCACTAGCACTAGATATGCCCCTCAGAGCAAGCGGGGCTGGCATTGGTGGGGCAGAGCAAGCGGGGCTGGCAAGCTTGAGGGCTGCAGCTTTGACCACTGCCCCTGCCTAATGCAGTCTCTGGTTTCTAGGCTCTGGGCTCGAGGCTAGTGTTCTTCCTATCCCAGGGAAGTTCAGGGCCATTTATCAGATGAGCACATATGCAGCCCAAGAAGGAACCACCAGACCACCATGGTCACCTTCCCAGAGATGGAAATAGTCAATCCATCCTCTGCATTTTCTTTAGCTACTAAGCTGATTGGACCTTAGAAATTTCCACTTCCAGCAAACTATAAGAGACTCTTAACTCTAGGAAACAAACTGAGGGTTGCTGGAGGGTTAGGTAAATGGGTGACAGACATTAAGGAGGGCTACTTGATAATAATGAGCAACTGATGAATCACTAAACTCTACCCCTAAAACTAATAATATAGTATATGTTAACTAAAGTGAATTTAAATAAAAAATTTTTAAAAAGAGAAATCTCCATTTCCTGCTACCGTATTGTTGAGATACAATGGAACAGGGTGTTATTTTTAGGGGACCCCACCTCTCCTTTTCCACACAGCTCCGTATCCACCTGTCTTCAAGCTGAGGCTCAAGGGTCCCTAGTTCTGCCTAATTTTTAAGTCAAATATAAACTATTCAAAAGGAAACAAAAACCAATTAATGCAAAATTTGGATGAAATTCTTCTGAAAATCAAACTAAAAAAGGAAAATGTTGGATAAAAGCAATACAATGGAAAAAATCAAACAAATGTAAATTATTTATCAGAGTTTTTAATTTTAATTTTTTTAAAAATTTGTTTGAGAGAGAGAGGGAGACCAATAAGGGAGAGTGAGAGGGAGAAGCAGACTCCCCCCTGAGCAGAGAGCTGGACATGGGGCTCCATCCCAGGACCCTGAGATAACGTGAGCCAAAGGCAAACACTTAAAAGACTGAGCCACACAGGCGCCCCAGAATTTCTTTTTTAAGGTGAGTTTCAGAATCAGCTTGGAAGGAAAGTTCTCTTAACTAGCCAACATTTGATCACATCTCACATTACAGATAACACTAAAGCTATTCTGATTAAAGAAACAACTACACTGATGGGACATATGGGTGGCTCAGTCCGTTAAGCAACTGCCTTTGGCTCAGGTCATGATCCCACGGTCCTGAGCTGAGCAAGGAGCCTGCTTCTCGTTCTGCCTCTCCCCCTGCTCATCATGGTCTCTCTCGCTCACTTGCTCTCTCTCTCTCTCTCACTTTTTCTCAAATAAATAAATAAATAAAATCTCAAAAAAAAAAAAAAAAGCTACACTGAAAAAGATGTCATTACTGAACTAATGAATAAAATGACATATTTTAATGTGCTCAAAAAGCATAAATTAAATCAGTGGTGAAAACTAACCTTGTTCTTGCCCTTAGAGTTAGACAGCACCAATTTTGTTAATTTGTGCATTTTATTGGTCATTTTTTCTTTTTTCTTTGTTTTTTTTGGGAGGGCAGGGGCTACATTTAACATGATGTATGTGAACTTATTAATTTGGTGAATGCATATTTATTAAATTACTGGCAGAACTTGTTGGCAAGATATGAAAGTCTTCTGGTGAGCATAGTACCAAGAGGGAAAAGTGCTTAGTGCAGCCCTAATCCACAAAAGGTGGAATCCTAGGGGAGAGTCCTGACAGAAAGCCATGAAACAGAACCCTGCAAACCTCAGGGGGATTGTGCCTTCATTATTTCAGTAGTATAATGCAGTGGAGGGAAACAACAAAATGGTAAATGATAAGCTTCCTTTAAAAACCTAAAAACAATAATAGCAAAAAAAAAAAAAGTGCTTTTGAATTTTTTAAAAAACAAATTTCAAATAAATTGGGAAATGCCTTTGGAAAGCTTGTTCTACTGCACTAATGTACACTATCTTAGCCAAGGAAAGGGGCTAGTCAAGAGTTTTCAAACCCAGGAGCTGAATTGTTATTTTTTCTTGAAAAAAGAAGAAAAATTTAAAATATATAATGACAAAGGATAAGGACCTGACTATGATAAATAAATCTACAATTCACCTTAAAAATAAAGATGGTCTCAGTTGGCTTATGTAGAAGCTGCTCAAGGCTCAACATTTTTAGTAAGATAGAACTGTGAATATTTCTATTGAGTAAGAACAAAACTGTTAGGGTAAAAAAGAAGTTTGAGAGCAACTTGTGAAGATAATGAGCCACGTTCAATTATGTGTCATTTAAATAGGGTTAAAATGTTGCTTATAAAATAAAGATCATTAGTCATCTTTCTTCACACACACACAAAATCCATTAGTGACTACTTCCCTAAAACTGCAAAAAAAAGCCCCCACCAAACCCCATCCCCCCAACAATGGATTATATCCCTCCATATGATACAAATGACCAATCTCTCAGCAGGAAGAAACACATACTTAAACAGTTGTCTATTGCAAAAACCCCCTACATTGCATCCCATTGTTCCCCTACTAGCACCCCAAGCATCTGTTCTAGATAGCTCATAAAACAATAATTATAGCTAAAACTCACACAGTCTTTACTGGAAAGCAGGCTTTGCATGTATTACCTCAGTAATCCTCACAATGACCCTCTGTCACAGGAATTATGATTATCTCCATTTTTACGGTCGAAGGCCCCAAGGCACAGCAAGGTCATGGTGACCTCTCAAAGTTACAGCTGGTAAGTGGCAAGCCTTGGGACTGAAACTAGGCATCTGGCTTTGGGGTCAGCATGTATAACTACCATTCAATCAGTAAAACAAACAAACAAATATAAAACCCAGAGCTATTATTCTTTGCATCTGTAAGTTCAAGTTCTGTGCAAATGAGTCCTGAAATAGTCTAACACCAGAACAGAGAAAAGAAACTGTCAAGATAAACTTAATATGAGGTGTCTCCTGTTTTTCACTTCAAACTGATTCTCTAGGCTCAATGAACCAGAGTCTCACTCAAGTAGCATAATAATAGAAAAGACAGACACAGGAGCCAGGCAGAAATTACTTAAATAAAATAAAATAAAATAAAATTCCTCTTGTGAAACTACCCTTTGGGAAGATATTGAAAAATAATGTGCTCAGCCAGCATCATAATTTTGTTGTGAGAAAGTAACTTCAAGTATTAGGTTAACATAATAGAAAAAGCACAGCTTTAGGATGAAAGAAGGAACTGCAGAGAATGAGGACTTTAATCATCAACTAGTAGTGAAAGGATTATTTCCACTGTGGTATCTATGAAGATCATGTGCAGCCAGAATTCACAGCCTATCCATCAATAATAAAGAGTCCCCCACCTTGGGTACCACTATAAATAAAAGGGGTAAACTGGGCTTGTACCTGCAACTAACAATAACAAGGTGGCACCCCTCATTCACAGGCCAAGTGGCACCCCCACACACACCACTAGAAACAGGTTTATAAAAGAGTCATAGTCTCACAGTATCATATGAAAATGTCCAAGTTTCAATCAAAACTTGCAAATGATATCAAGAACCATGAATATCTCAAATTGAAAAGAAAAAAATCCAAAGATGCAAATATTGAGAGGACAGAGATTTTAGAATAATCTAACAAAAATTTTATCAAGTATAAACATGCTTGAAACAACTATAAAACAGAAAGGTTTAGCAAATAGAAAGTCTCAGAAAAGAAATGGAAGATAAAAAGGAGAACCAAATGACAATTTTGGAACTAAAATACGTGGTAATTGAAATAAAAATCTGAGTGGATGGTTTCCAATGGCTGATTGGAGGGAACAGAAGAAAGAAGTAGTGAAGTGGAAGTTAAAAAGATAGAAATTACCCAATACAAACAACAGAGGAAAAAAAAAAAAAGACTGGAAAAAATGAATAATGAATACCTCAAGGATTAGTGAGACTACAAAAGAAGATCTAAAATCTACACTTAGATTTTAGGAAGAGGGTGGGGCTGAAAAAAGCACTGAAGAAATAATGGCTGAAAATGCCTGAAATTGGCAAGAGTCAAAAACCTCACAAATTCAAAATGCTGTGTGAACCCCAAGTGGGAAAAACATAAAGAAACCCACAATAAAACACATCGGAGTTAAACTTCCAGGGCACCTGGGTGGCTCAGTGGGTTGAGCCTCCGCCTTCAGCTCAGGTCATGATCTCAGGATCCTGGGATCAAGTCCCACATTGGGCTCTCTGTTCTGCAGGGAGCCTGCTTCCTCCTCTCTCTCTCTCTCTCTGCCTGCCTCTCTGCCTACTTGTGATCTCTGTCTGTCAAATGAATAAATAAAATCTTAAAAAAAAAATTAAAAAACTTCCAAAAACTAAAGACAAAGAAAAGGAATCTTGAAAGCAGGCAGAAAAAAAGCAAAACTTAACCTGAGAAAAACAATTCAAACGACTGTAGATTCTCATCCTAAATCAGGGGTGCCAAAATGAAAAAGCACAATATTCATCAAGTGCTGAGGGGAGTGGAAGTACTGTTGATTCAGAATTCTATATCCAGGGGTGCCTGGGTGGCTCAGTGGGTTAAAGTCTCTGCCTTCAGCTCAGGTCGTGATCCCAGGGTCCTGGGATCGAGCTCCACATCAGGCTCTCTGTTCTCTCTCTGCCTACCTCTCTGCCTATTTGTGATCTCTGCCTGTCAAATAAATAAATAAAATCTTACAAAAAAAAATTCTATATCCAGAAAAAAACATTCTCAGATACAAGAAAATTAAAACAATTTTCACCAGTAAACCCACCCTAAAAGAAAGGCTACACCAAATCCTCTAGCAGAAAGGAAACAAAGAAAGAAGGAACTGCAGAACATAAAGAAGGAAGAAGAAACATGGTAATCAAATAATATGGGTAAATATACTAGAATATCTCTTCTTGAGTTTTTTTTTAATTTATTTTTTTATACAAAGCAAAAATTATACTACTATCTGATGTCAGTCTAAATGTAAAAGAGGACAGGCACCAGGCTGAGTGCCTGGGCTGGCTTAGACAGCAGAGCACGTGACTCTCAATCTCAGGGTCATGATTTCAAGCCCCACATTGGGCATGGAGCCTACCAAATAAATAAATAAAAGTAGGTATATATGTATATATGTACATATAGAGAGGACATACTTAGGACAATTATAAATAAGAAAGGTAAGTGGATAAAAAGGGAAGATTTCTATATTTTATTTTAAAGTATAAAATAACAATATTAGTAAACGACATTATGATAAGTTATATAAAGTAATACCTAAGGTAACCACTAAAAAGAAAAGGCTATATAATGAGATACACTCAAAAGTAGTCTAGATAGGGGCGCCTGGGTGGCTCAGTGGGTTGAGCTGCTGCCTTCAGTTCAGGTCATGATCTCAGGGTCCTGGGATCGAGACCCGCATCGGGCTCTCTGCTCAGCAGGGAGCCTGCTTCCCTCTCTCTCTCTCTGCCTGCCTCTCCATCTACTTGTGATTTCTCTCTGTCAAATAAATACATAAAATCTTTAAAAAAAAAAAAAAAGTAGTCTAGATAATCAAACTGGAATTCTAAAGAGTGATCAAGTAACCCATAGGAGGCAAGAAAAAAAAACAAAAAAAACCAAAAAAGAATAGATAGGAAAAATAAAATGGCAGATTTAAACCCTAACATACCAATAATTATATTAAATATAAATGACCTAAATATACAAATTAAAAGGAGATTGGCAGAGTAGATTAAAAAATATGACCCAATTATATGCTGTCTAAAAGAAACTCCAAGTATTATGAGATAGGCAAGTTAAAAGTTAAGGATAAGGAAGTTTTTCTCATAAATATTAATCAAATACTAATAAAAAAAAGAGCAGGCCATTCTATTTCCAAAAGAGGACATGAGGAAATCTATTAACCCACCCCCATCAAGGAACCATAACTGAAAACTATTAATTTAAAAAAACTTTCTTAATTTTCTGAAAATAGTTTTAAGTGCATACAACAAAAAAGACATTTTCCAATGTAATAAAAAAAATTGGCTAGACTCTGTCCCCAGTTCTTAGGAGGTAGCCTCTAAATCCTTGGAATTTCTTTTGTTATTCATGGGGGACCCCTTGGACCACATCAGGGTCTATGCTAACAAAATGATTCAAGATGGGTGATGGCCATGTCAGAAAAACCAACTATGTGATTAGATGGTTAGAGCTTTGAATCAAATTATATTAGCCCAATTTCTGAGAAAGGAGAGAGCTGGAGACTGGTATCAACTTCCTGGCCAATGAATGATTCAATCAGTTATGCCTATAAAATAAAACCTCATAAAAATTCTGGGCAATCTGAAAACTTGAGTGAGCCCCCCTGGCTGCCAATACTCTGTGCATATTACACATGATGCGTAAGGAAGGATGATGCACCCTGACTTCATGAGAAAGGGACTGGTAGCTTTGTGTTTAGGAGCCTCCCATATCTCACCCTATACATCTCTTGGCTGGTTCTGATTTGTATCCATTCTGCTATAAAAATATCATAATCTTAAGTATAGAACTTTCCTGGATTCTGTAAATCATTCTAGTGAATTATCAAATATAAAGGGCCATGAAAAGCCGTGAATTTATAAATAGTTGGTCAGAAGTGAGAGTGGTCCTAGAAACCCTCCAATAGCGGCTGGTATCTGAAGGGAGGTCAGTCTTGTAGAGACCATGGGACACTTAGTGTAACTCCAGGTTCTGCATCAGAAGTCATTATACTAAGTCACTGATCAAGAAAATCTAACAAATCTTGGTAAAAACAAGAATCTGTGGCATTTGAGCCATGACCCATATCCTCCCCCATAAACAGCTAAGAAGATGGTGGTGGGGGCTCTCTTTCTCCTCAATCTCCTGTTAAGGAATATGGCATTTTACCAGGAAGGGCAGACTACCAGAATATCTCATTTCCCCTAGCTGTAAGCTGAAAAAGCTAAATTCCTCACATACATACACACATGAAACTGGGCAATCCCTTCTTCCATCCAGCCCCCGCTCATACAAGTGAGGGCTCTACACAAGCACAGCAGGCTGAAAAAAACGTGGGAACTGACATCCCTCCCTCAGCTTGCTCAGAGGAGTGAGATTCATGTCAGGAAAGGCAAGCTAAGGGCAACAGAGTCTACCTCCCCTGCCCAACACTCTGGTCATAAAGCAGGGGTATCACTCTCAGATAAGTGACAACTTATCTGTGACAACTTCCCATTCTCACTCCAGAGCATTGACTCAAGAAATTATGCCCAGGGGGTGAGGCAGTCTATAACAAAGCTGTAGAGCTCTCTCAAATGAAATTATTCTATTTGAAATGGATTATGGGAAAGTTTAAGCCTAAAAGCACTCTTGAAAACACTGGAGATTTTGGTGGTTAGCAATCCACAGGAGTCTGCTAACTTCATGAAAGCAGCAGGAAGTTATACTGTAAACCTGTCAGTTTCCCAGAAAGAACCAGGGAAAGAGACAGACATGAAGAGTGCTCTTGGGGTCAAAGCCTGAAATACTGGCCTCAAAAAATATTCTGAAAAGGGATCCAAATGTAATTGGATCAGATTTGCAGCAATTTACATCCCAAGAAAACAACAGGGCTATCTGCCAGCAATTAGTGGAATCCAGCAGCTGGGTGTTAAATCAACAAAGGCAGAAAACTTAACAGAGATCAGACAGAGAGTAAAATAGAGCCCTACTAAATCTACTGTCATCCCATTTGACCACATACATGCTAAAGACTCCTTCCTCTGAGAGAGGTGACATCAGAGGCTTCATACTGCAAGAGAAAAAAATCTCACAAAAATAGTCCAGCTTTTCACCTAAGAATAAGATCAAGACAAGGATCCCCATTTTGATACATCTATTCAATAAATATTAGAAGTTCTAACCAGAGCAATTAGGCAAGAAAAAGAAATAGAAAGCATTCAAACTGTAAATAAAGAAGTAAAATTACATCTGGTCACAGATTATATGATCTTACCTGCATAAAACATGAGAGATTCCACAAACTGTTAGAACTTATACATAAACACAGCAAAACAGCAGGACATGAAGTCAACACACAAAAATCAGTTTGGATTTCTATACATAAACAAGCTATCTGAAAAGGATATTAGGAAAACAATCCACTTACAATAGCAGAAAAAATACAATATTTAGATTATTCATACTTGTGAATTATTAAATTTAATATTATTAAAATGCCCATACTGCCAAAACCATCTATAGATTTGATACAATCCTTATCTAAATACCACTGGCTCTTTTTACAGGAAAAAACCTTAAAATTCTTATGGAACTGTAAGATAGGCAAATCAATCTTGAGAAAGAAAAATCAAGCTAAGGACACCACACTTCCTGATTCTGAAACATTACAAAGCTAAAGTACTCAAAACTCTGGGGACTGGCATAAAAATGGATATATAGACCAACAGAACAGAACAGAAAGTCCAGAAATAAATTCCCATATATTTGGTCAAGTAATCTTTCACAATGGTGTCAAGAATACACAATGAGGAAAACACAGCACATTCAACAAATGGTGTTGGGCAAACTGGATATACAGAACCAAAGGAATGATACTGGACCCTTACTTTACACCATACACACACACACAAAATCAACTCAAAGTGGATTAAAGATTTAAACATAAAATCCAGGCAATGATTTCTTAAATATGATACCAAAGCACAGGCAAAAAATGCAAAAATAGACCCAAGTGGGACTATTTCAAACTGAAAATCTTCTGTACAGAGAAGGAAACCATCAACAGAGTGAAAAGGCAACTTATGGGATTGGAGAAAATATTTGCAAACCATGTATCTTATAAGGGGGTAAATGCTCCAAATATACAAAGAACACCTACAACTCAACAACAAAAAGACTAATAATCTGGTTTAAAAATATGCAGGGGAAGGATCTGAACAGATATTTCTCCAAAGAAGACATACGAATGGCCAACAGGTATATTAAAAGATGCCTGACATCTCCAATGATCAAAGAAATGCAAATTAAAATGTTAATGAGGCATCACCTCACCCCTAGTAGGATGGCCATTACTTAAAAGGAAAAAAAAAGAAATATTAATGAGGATGTGAAGAAATCTGAACCCTTGTACGCAATTAATGGGAATGTAAAATAGGGCACCCATAATGGAAAAAAGTATGGAGATAACTCAAAAAATTATAAAAAGAACTACCACATGAAACAGCAACCCCACATCTGGGTGTTTATCCAAAAGAACCGAAAACAAGATCTGAAAGAGAATTTGCATTCTCATGTTCACTGCCGCTTTATTCACAACAGCAAAAAGTAGAAATAATCTAATCTCTATCAGTGAATGAATGGGTAAAGAAGAATGATGTATACATACAGCAGAATATTATTTAGCCATAGAAAGAAGGAAATCCTGTTATATGTAATAACATGCATGAACCTTGAGAACATTAAACTAAGTGACATAAGCCAGACACAGAAAGACAAATATTACATGATCCCACATATATAAGGTATCTAAAGTAGTCACACTCACAGAGAACAGAAAGTAGAATGGTCACTGCCAAGGACTGGGAAGAAGGAAAAATAGGGAGTTGCTGTTCAATGAGTACAAAACTTCAGTCATGCACAGTGAAAAAGTTCTAGAGATTTGCTGTACAATATTGTGCTTACAGTTAACAATACTAAAAAGTTCATTAAAAATCTGTTGAAAGGGCAGATCTCATGGATAACATGCTTTTAGCCACAATTAAAAAATACATAAAATTTAATTTAAAAATAATAAATAGGAGGTGGGTGGGGGAATGGGGTAACTGGGTGACAGGTATTAGGGAGGGCACATGATGTGATGAGTGCTGGGTATTATATTCAATTGCTGAATAAATGAACTGTATATCTGAAACTAATGATACACTGTATGTTAAGTAATTGAATTTAAATGAGAAAAAATTAGTAAATGTCCCATATACTAATAATAAACAAGTGGAATTTGAAATTAAAAACATAATACATCAAAAACTATAACATACTATATAGTTGCTAACTGAATAAAAAAAAATGCCACATATATTAGCACCCAAAAAATAACATTCTTAGGTATAAATCTAACAAAACATGTACAACCTCTCTATGAAGAAAGCTATAAAGCCCTGAAGAAAAAAAAATCAAAGAGAACTAAATAAATGGAGAGATAGTCCATGTTCATGGATAGAACTCAATATTGTCAGTATGTCAGTTCTTTCCAACTTGACCAATAAATTCAATGCTATCACAATCAAAATCCCAACAAGTTGTTAATGAATACTGACAAACTGATTCTAAAGTTTATATGGAGAGGCAAAAGCTCCCAAAATAGCCAATACAATATTGAAGATGAAGAACAAAGTTGGAGGACTGATGTTACTCAATTTCAAGACTCACTAGAGAGCTACAGTAATCAAGACAATGTGGTATCAGTGAAAGAACAAACAGATTAAAGAAACAAAAGAGAGAGCCCAGAAATAAACCCCCATAAGTACAGCCAATTCATTTTTGACAAAGGAATAAAGGCAGTACAGTGGAGCAAAGACAGTCTCTTCAACTGACAGATGGTGTTAGAACTGGATATCCATACACACAAAAATTAATCTAGATACAGACTTTACATCTTTCACAAAATCAGTAGACTCAAATGTAAAATGAAAAATTAATAAACTTCCAGAAGATAATATAGGAGAAAATCAAGATGACCTTGAGTATGGTAATGCCTTTGTCGTTACTCACTAAAACAAGATCTATGAAAAAACAATTGATAAGCTAGACTTCTTTAAAATTAAAAACTTCTGCCCCCCCCCCCAAAAAAAAGACAACAGTAAAAAAATTATAAGGCAAGTCACAGACTGGGAAAAAGTATTTGCAAAATACACATCTGATGAAGGACTTTTATCCAAAATATACAAAGAACTCTAAAAACTCAACAATAACCCAATTAACAAACAACCCAATTAAAAATAGGCCAAAGACCTTAAGAGACACCTCACCAAAGAAGATACACCGATTGGGGAAAAAAAAAAAAAAAAAACAGAATATATTCACAAGGCAAATAACCATATAAAAAGATGCTCCATATCATAGGAAATATAAATAAAAATAAAAAATGAAATACCACTACCTACCTAGTAGAATGGCCAAAATCCAGAATACTGATACCCACTGCTAAATGCTGATGTGGACATGGAGTTACAGGAGTTCCCACTCATTGCTGGTGGGAATGCAAAATAGTACAGCCACTCCAGAAGACAGTACTCCTACCACACAATCCAGCAATTGTGCTTCTTGGTATTCAAGGGAGTTAAAAATTATGTCTACACAAAAACCTGCATACAAATGTTCACAGCAGCCTTACCATTAATTGGGAAAATGTGGAAGCAACCAAGATGTCCCTCAGTAGGTGACTGGATAAATTGTGATACATCCAGACAATGGAATACTATTCAGCACTAAAAAGAAATGACCTACCTAGTCATGAAAAGATGTGGAAGAATCTTAAATGCTTATTGCTATGTGAAAGAAGCCAATCTTTTTTTTTTTTTTTTTTTTTTTAAGATTTTACTTATTTATTTGAGAGAGAGAGTGAGAGAGAGCATGAGAGGGGAAAGGTCAGATGGAGAAGCGGACTCCCCATGGAGCTGGGAGCCTGATGCAGGACTCAATCCCAGGACTCTAGGATCATGACCTAAGCCAAAGGCAGCCGCTTAACCAACTGAGTCACCCAGGTGCCCAAAAGAAGCCAATCTTAAAAGAATATGTATCTATGACTCTGACTGCATGATACTCTGGAAAAGGAAAAACTATAGACTAAAATATTGGTAGCTTGGGGGAGAGAGGAAGAGATGAACAGGCAAAGCACAGAGGACTTTTAGGGCAGTGAAAATATTCTGTATGATATTGTAACGATGGATATATACCATTAGACATCTGTCCAAACCTGTAAAATGTACAACACCATGAGTGAAGCCTATGGCAAACTATGGGCTTTGAGTGACTATGATGTATTGATGGAGGTTCATCCTTCGTGACAAATGAACCATTCTGGTGAGTGACAGGGAAAATGGGGAAGGCTGTGCATGTGTGGGGATAGATGATATACAGGAACTCTCTGTACCCGCCTCGCAATTTTGTTGTAAAATCTAAATCTGCTTTTAAAAAATCTTTAAAAAAAAAAAAAAAGAAAATTTAAAAATAGTCTGACATTTTGTATTAGCACAAAGTGTAACAAAGACAAGACAAATAGCATGGTGGTAAATGTACTAGACTGAAGCCTCCCTATCTGAGTTTGAATCGCAGCAGCAGATAGCCTCTTTACCTTGCTTTCTTGATCTATAAAATGAATTAGACTAAAGGAACTTGAAAATCTCTTTCAGCTCTAAAAGCCTATGAATCATCTTAACACAAACCAGAAAGCTTGGAATAAAACAATACACTTGAATAACATCACCCAAAAAGCCTGTTGAGTGTTTTTTAAAATAGACTATTACTGAAGTTTTTTAAGTCTTAAGAAAAATCATGTAATGCAGATGGCTGTTCCATTGTTAAAATAAACATTTCACATGCTTTCTCAGCCATTTTAGTGTTTTTACATGATCCACCCAAATATCAAACTGGTATCTGAAACAATAGTTTGGACATTTTCCATGTTATGAAACATCCTAAATGTTCTTTAAAAAAGATTCTGGTACGTGATATACAAAACATTCTTTCAAGAAAATGCATACTTAATTTTAGTGGAAGTTCTTAGAAAAAGCTTTATTCAGTTTTTCTTTATTAGCAAGTGATATATATGGAAATAAACATGTTGTATAGTGGCAAAGGTGGACCTTAGAATCAGAAGATAGAAGTTTAAGTCTTTACTACCTCTACCTAACTTACTATATCCCTCAAGCAAATTAATATATCACCCGAGCCTCAATTATCCAGTTTGTAAAATGAGATGTTGGACATTCTCCAAACTTTTCACACTTCAGACTGCTTGTATTCTTTTTCTTCTACGCATACCATAGCTCAAGGATCTGCCTTTAAGACAGATTGTATTTATTTAGGGTAATATTTAGGATAATAAATCATCTTCTGTTTTTTTCTACCAAAGAATGCCAATCTGAGATTCAGAACAACTTGAGATAGAAATTCAGAGATACATTTCTAATTCAAAGCAATAAATCTACTAAGAAAGAATGCAATATTTCTATTAGGTTATTGAAATACCAATAATGACACCTATTTTTATACTGATGGAGAGCAACACCAAGCTGAGAAGCACAGATCTAAATGGTAACTAAGACAACCAATAAGTGGGGGGAAAGTAAAACCACCATATTCTTTTCATTTGTTCAAATGAAATTACAATGTCAGGTACTGTGCTCTCATGATTTACTTTTTAAATCAAAACAATTGGGTTTTCTTCCCTAGATTGCATTTATTTTTTTAAGTCTTCCCTCCTTTTCCCTTGGGGAGGGGTGGTTAACCATGTTTATCTTTTAGATTGATTAGCTTTCTTTTTTTTTTTTTTTTTTTTTTTTACAGAGACCTTGATTAGCTTTCCAAGAAGCAGTTTCAACTTTTAAAAATGTTATTGCAATCACCAATAATACCAAAAAGAGAACCATGCAGTCAAGAGACACTTTCTGAATAAATGAAAGAATAAATGCCACATCTGTTGTATGCAGAAGTTTTAGGGAGACTATCACCACTGCCTTCCTGAATCTTAAACCTAATAGCCCTCAAGCATACAGTTGCCTCTTCCTTCCTTCAGTGTTTTTAGTCAATGTTTTTTTTTTTTAAAAGATTTTATTTATTTATTTATTTATTTATTTTTTAAAGATTATTTATTTATTTATTTGACAGACAGAGATCACAAGCAGGCAGAGAGGCAGGCAGAGAGAGAGGAAGGGAAGCAGGCTCCCTGCCGAGCAGAGAGCCCGATGCGGGTCTCGATCCCAGGACCCTGGGATCATGACCTGAGCCAAAGGCAGAGGCCTAACCCACTGAGCCATCCATGCGCCCCTTTAGTCAATGTTTTGACTACTCTTACTCCTTTTACTTCTCAAGTCAAGGGGATTTTTATCTTTCCAATTACATGTACTCCATGTAGTATGTGCTGAAAGATCATGGATCAAGCACTTCTCTGTTCATATTTGTTTTAAATAAATGGAGTTATAAATTGACTCATGTTAAAACACAATAATGATATGATTAAAATCGGTGCATGGATAGTAAAATGAAGAGAACAGAAAGTCCGAACAAAACCAAATACAGAATCTTAGTATATGATAACGGTAAAATATCAATACCATGGGGATTAAAATCAAAGCCATACTTGCAGTATAAATCCCAGATGGACCACAGATTTAAAGACAAAAAAAGAAACTTATTATAAAAGTTCCAGAAGATAATGTAAGAGAATTTATTTATAATTTCACAGTGGGGAAGGCATTATTAACTATGCTAAGATTACAAGTGCTATATGGACTATAAAAGAAAGACCATGCAAATATACTAAAAAGAACACCAAACTTTAAAAGGAGATTTCACCATAAATAAAGAGAACTTGAAAAATATTGGCAAGTCCTATTATTAAGGCACATTCACACACACTCTGTAATCGAATTAGATAGAATAGAAGACCAACATCTAACTTTAAAATGAGCACTAGTTATGACACCACTAACATAAAAAGTATTGAAATGGCTCATAAACATACAAAAATATAATTAATTCATTAATTTCATTCACAATAGGAGAAATGCAAAATAAAACTATACTGAATACCATATTTCAACTATCAGATTGGCACAGATCCAGAAGTTTGACAGCACATTGTGTTTCTAAAGCTGGGGGGAAACAGGAAATCTCATATAATGCTGGTAGGAATGTAAATTGTTAAATCTCTACTGAGTATAGCCTGGCTACATCTATCAAAATTTATACGTTTTCATATTCTTTGACTCAGTAATTCCACTTTTAGGAATTTACCTAACAAATACACTAACACACACGTAAAATGATATATGTATGAGGTTTTATACAACAGGATAATTTATAATAGAAAAATAACATAAACCATCTAAATGCCCATCAAGTTAGGAACTAGTTAAATAATAAAAAAAAAAGTCCTATGCATATCAATATGAAAGGCTCTTCAGGACATATTGTTAAGTGAAAAGAGAAAATTGTACAACAGTGTGTCTGGAATGCTGGGGGATATAATACATACTTGAATTTGCTTGTATATGTATAGGAAGGTTCTGGAACAGTACAAAAGAAACCAAACATAAGTTAACTTGCTTTGGGAGACAGGGTAAAAATTGTGTGAATGAGAACAAAAGTGGGGAAAACTTTTTACTTTTTTTGCATTATTTATTTTTATCCATTGTAAAAAAACTAAAAAGGAAAATAAGATTAATGATATAATTGAATTGGAACTAAACTTCAACTAAATTCATCATTGAAAATGAAATCAGGGGCGCTTGGGTGGCTCAGTGGGTTAAGCCGCTGCCTTCGGCTCAGGTCATGATCTCAGGGTCCTGGGATCGAGCCCCACATCGGGCTCTCTACTCAGCAGGGAGCCTGCTTCCTCCTCTCTCTCTGCCTGCTTGTGATCTCTTTGTCTCTGCCAAGTAAATAAATAAAAATCTTTAAAAAAAAAGAAAAGAAAAGAAAATGAAATCAAAGGTAAAAGATTTTTTAAATGTCTATTTCTAAAGTGTGGAGAAGTAGATACTTTGAGGGGCACTCAGGATCTCCCATTACAAAACAACTGGTGTTTTTATAAATCTGAATGTACATATGCCCTATAATATATAAATTCCACTGGCAGATGTGATCCCCCAAACTCTTAGACATGTGCACCAGGAGAAAGATTTAAAAATGTTCATAGTTTTACTGTTAATAATAATAAAATCCTGAAAATAACTCAAATTTGGATCAATAATCACATAATGGATGAAACACAATAATGTAACAAATTAATCTTAAATTACAGTAAGTGGGAGAAAAAAGCTTAGAAAGAATACCATCTTTCTAAAGTTAAAAAAAAAAGCAAACTAAACAAATACTGTTAAGGACTCATACTTATTTGGTGAAACTATGGAATACAGGGTAAAGGGACTACATATAAAATGCAGATGAACTGGTCACCTCTGTCGTGGAGAGGCATGGGAGGCCAAGGGATAAGAAAGAGGAGAATGTGGAGGTAAGGATATCTGTAATATTCTTATTCTTAAATTGAGTGGTGGGTTCACAAATGTTTATTATATTATCAGCTTCATAACTTAAATGTGTTAAATGCTTTATGTGTTAAGTTGTGTTTTTTCTTTAACGATAATAACACACAAGTTTAACATTTCTTGGCAAACTGTAATACACCACACTGGATTTATAAAACTCCACCTTTCTAGATAAGCTGATAAATAAGTAATTATAAGCATTAACCTGATTTCCTCCTTCTGCTTGTTGTAGAAAAAAACAGAAAAAATCAGTTAAGTGGGTATATTAGTACTTCAACTTTCAATCTCTGGGAAACTTTCACCTATGTGGCGTTATAAGCTCTCTTCCAGTTATAAAAATGATAGCTTTAGACACCTTTTGATCCCCATAGAGCTCCAAGAAGAGCATATATTTCAGATTTCCAGAACAAATATCTAAAATTAAAATTTCATTCAGTACTTTAGAAAACTATACGTTTTCTCTTCTTTAAAAAAAAAGTCAGAGAGGTACCTGGATTGAATCAGTTAAGTGTCCGACTCAATTTCTGCTCAGGTCATCAGAGTCATAAGATCAAGCCCGGTGTTGGGCTCCATGCCTGTGATAAATTTGCTTGAGATTCTCTCTCCCTGCCCTTGCCCCTTCCCACCACTCTCTCTCTCTTTCTCTCTCTTTATAAATAAATAAATAAATATTAAAATTAGAAATAAAAGCCATAATAGCTTCCTGAAGTGGATTTCAGTATATAGGTAACTACTGCCCTAGCTCTTTAATACATACTCCATGTTTAAATTCAACTCATTGAACAATTCAGGCCAACGTTTGTGACTCCTTTTGTCTTGTTTTTAAAGATTCATTATTTGGGTGGGAGGCAGAGAGAAAGAGAGAGAATCCTCAAGCAGAGTGCCCGCTATACACAGAGCCGGACATAGGGCTTGATCCCAGGACCCCAAGATCATGACCTGAGCTGAAGTCAAATACTTAATCAACTGAGCCACCTAAGCACCCCATGAGTGGTTTGGGGTTTTTTTGTTGTTGTTGTTGTTCTTGTTTTTTGTTATTGTTATTTTTAAAGATTTCACTTATTCACTTGAGAGAGAGAGAGAGCAAAAGCAGGGGGCAAGGCAGACAGAGAAGTAGACTCCCTGCTGAGCTGGGAGTCCCAACATGGGGCTTATTCCCAGGACCTGGAGATCATGACCTGAGCTGAAGGCAGATACCCAATCATCTGAGCCACCCAGGCGCCCCAGCCCTCTGAGTATTTTAAATATACTTTTTTGGGGCATCTGGGTGGCTCAGTGGGTTAAAGCCTCTGCCTTCAGCTCAGGTCATGATCCCAGGGTCCTAGGATCGAGCCCTGCATCGGGCTCTCTGCGCAGCAGGGAGCCTGCTTACCCGCCCCCTCTCTATCTGCCTCTCTGCCTACTAATGATCTCTGTCTGTCAAATAAATAAATTAAAATCTTTTTTTTTTTTAAAATAAATAAATAAATATACTTTTTGGGGGGGTTGCCTGGGTGATGGTTCAGTCAGTTAAGCAGCTGCTGCCAGCTCAGGTCATGATCCCCATGTCTGGGAGAGTCCCACATCAGGCTCCTCACTCAGAGGGAGCCTGCTTCTTCCTCTGCCTGTTGCTCCCCCTGCTTGTGCTCTTTCTCTCTCTCTCTCTAAAAAATAAATAAATAAAATCTTAAAATATATATATATATTTAAAATTTATTTTTATTAGCCTATTTGTGTCCTTTGTGTTTATTTATTCTGTTGCTATATATGCTGCAATTTACACTATTTATCATTTGCCTTCTTTCTTACACTGCTTCATGAATTCATTTTCAGTTTTTATGTACTTATATCCATCTCTTTTTTTCTTCAAGCTTTCATCCTTTGCTTTTACACTAAAAAAAAAAAAACTCATAGTGCAATCAATAAAAGCATCTTTAAACTGTTCATATGGCAGCCTTTCTTAAAAACCATGTATCTGACACTTTTTGTCTAAAAATTGAGTCAAATCAGTTTTTAAATTCATGAAAATTTAAATTCAATCTTTCCTAAGACTATTTCAGAAAAATATACTATGTTAATCTAATTAAAGACTTTCATTCTAGTTTCGGATTCTTTTCCATAAATGAATGTGCCTTTAACTACAAACTCAACTTGTATGACTGTAACAGAAGCAAGCTTAATGCTGCCTCTCTTCTCCCTAGAGTCAATGGGCAAGACAAAAGAATCCCAGCCCAAGTAATAAAAAGGCTTCTCATCACTTATCCAAGCCCAACATAGCCACCCATGGACAAGAGGGAGACAGTCTTTCTGGAACATTTGAATCTGTCTTCCCTTGCTCAGGAGAGGCCCAGCATTTCCCCCTGCAGTCTCACCAGGTACAAGAGCACAGGCAATGAGGATGTGTCGGGCAGCGCCGGCTGCCAGTTCAACCCGCCTATATTCACGGGATAGGACTTCGTTCAGAAAACTAGCCAGGGCGCAAACAACCTAACAGTCTTTTAGAAGTAGATAGCTAAGTCAGCTACACGCTTAGATTTCCAATGTAGGATTTATGTCTAAATAAATAATTAACATGATCACTTTGTTTAATGTTTAAATCCAACTAACTTAATTGTCTCATTACAAAGTGGTTTTGTTACGCGAGGCACAAAAGTAAATTGTTCGGGGACATTCCCAAAACACTTAAAGAATCTATTAGTCTGTTTTCTTAAAATTTAAAGTACAACCCTCACACACACCCGTACGAAAAAGCAGAGGTTCTAAATATGTACACAGCATGTGGGAAGCAAGCCTACAATCTATCTTAAGTCATGTCACTGGGATAGTTTGGCTTCCTGGCTTCAGGCTGTATAAGTTTAACAATATAAGAATATGACAGAAAAGTGACAAAAATTTTGGCAAGTCAACTATGATACTGAAAAGGTCAATAAGAATTCTATCCCATCCCAGAAGTATTTGTCCTGGGTCATCTCTAATGAACCTAGAAGAGCCAGCATATTTCACAGAGGCTAAATAAAACTTTTTAAAAGGTTAACGGAAAAATATTTATGTGAAAAATGCCTTCAAATAATCTTTTAGTAGGTGGATTCAGCACATACCAGTGAATACCTTTGAGCTTAGTCCAATTTTGAATTAAGCTAGAGTTCACCTTTAAGAAACAATGAACCTGTTTTTCAGTAAAACCCTCTATTAATAAAAAACATGGAATGTGAATACAAAATAAAAGATATTATCAACTGAACGGTATCTAAATATTTTACAAAGTTTTCCATGAGCCGTCAGTAGATCCTTAAAATGCCTGATCTTTTAAAAAACTTGTTAGTCATTCATCTGTAAAAATCTAGCTTTTTATGTGTATGCCAAGCATAAAATTGCCTCATGCTAAATTTAACATAAACCTCATATCACAGTTATGTGTTCTCGCACTTCAACATGACTATGACAGTGATTTAAAGAGTAAAAACACACAGAACAGTCAGTCTACCTTTTGCTGCAATTCAGCAGAATGAAGAAAGCCTGAGAAGCATTCAAAAATTAGGTCCATATTTTAAATCTGCAGGCAATCAAGCCAGGAGTCAGGCTATGCAATCACAATCACTTGCAAAACCATTTAAACCATTTTTTTAGTTGTAATTGTTAGCAGTTTCTTATAACTGTAATCTTTAAAAAAATATCTTCCACTTCAAAAATTAAATGCACATGTACATTAACTTTTTTTGTCTACTTAGAGTTAGGTGCTAGCTATGCCAGGTTAAAATTTTCTTTCTCCTTTCCAATCCTGCATTCTCTGCATTTAATTTTTGTACACTATGGTTCCAAGTTAATTTCACAATATTTATCCAAACAATGGTTAGCTAACTATAATTTATAAAGTAATATAGAGTTTAATAAAGAAAATAATACAGAGAGTCACTTTATGATAACATTCTACTTTTTACAAAGTAGTATGTTACCTTTGCAGCAGATGTTATTCAAGAACGGTTAATCATTTTACAAATGTTAGATTATTAAAGATACTCAGCATTATAAACTGGTATGCGTAACTCTTAACAGAGCTCATTGAATCAGAAGACATGAAACAAGCTGCTCAAGGTCAGAAAATATGCCAGCGAGGCAGCCAGCAGGGACAACTTTGAATTCTTATCTTCCCCCACATGCGCCATCCCAAAAGATGCCCTCTCATCTTTGCCTGCAAAACTCTAAACACATTGAAAAAATTAAAAAAAAAAAAAAATTTTTTTTTAGAAACCAAAAAAAAAAAAAAAAAAAACCCAAACTCTAAACACAGGTATTCTTCATCAGACAGAAACTAGTTAGGGCAGAATTTCAAACTTAAGGAATTAAGTAAAAAGAATTTAACATTAATGTTACCATAATATACAAATTTAATTTTCAGCTAATGGATTCATCACTTGAATGATCAATTGCTAAGAAACAAATGTTTTGCTAATGTTTTATTTAAGTAGCTAGGAGTTGGCTCCAGAGGACACTGGAGAGCTGCTAGAGAGAACCAGCCATCAGGGAGTAAAACAGTTACATTTCAGAGCAGGGCTGCCAGCATCCTCTGTGATAACCTGAGGCAGAGACCACTCAGTGTTCAGACGGAAGAACCCAGGCTTTGGCTTTGTCACCTCTCACAGTCTGGAAGAGCTGAGGGATCATATCTTTCTTTCAAGTTCTCAACTTGAACGACTGGAAACTGAAGGAAGTTCTAAAGTGTTAACAGTTTAGTTAAGTTTCAAGCTGGCTCCGAATAGCTTTATCTCATCTAACATTATGTCTAAAGCAAATCTTTCATGCATTCTTACAAATTTCTGATCACTGAAACTCACTGGCCTCTTTGTATTATCTCTTCCCCAACTCGCAAATAAGTTCCAAAATCCTTTAGCAAGTTAAAAAAAAAAAAATCAAAGCTAAGAGGCAAAATATCATTGTTAAATGATAGAGTTTGGGGGTGCCTGGGTGGCTCACTGGGTTAAAGCCTCTACCTTCGGCTCAGGTCACGATCCCAGGGACCTGGTATGGAGCCCTGCATCGGGCTCTCTGCTCAGCAGGGAGTGTGCTTCCTTCTCTCTCTGCCTGCCTCTCTGCCTACTTGTGATCTCTGTCTGTCCAATAAATAAATAAAATCTTTTTTTAAAAAATGATAGAATTTGTAGGTTATCTATACTGTGATTTCATGTTAAAACTATCTGACTTCTATATTCAAAAGCATAAAGTTTATATTCTTTGAAAAAATATCTAATGCCAAAAGTAACTACTAAAATATAAACTACATACACATTGGTCACCTGGTGCATTAAAAAACATCTGACAGACTAAAAGTGTAAGAAATGGGGGCACCCAGGTGGCATAGTCAGTTGAGAATCCAACTTTTGGTTTCAGCTCAGGTCTGATCTCAAGTCTATGAGATGGAGCCCCATGTCAGGCTCTAGGCTCAGTAGGGAGTCTGCTTGAAATTCTCTCTCCCCTTCCCCGTCTACCCTGCTCCCTCTGCCTAAATAAATAAATCTTTAAAAAAAAATCAAAAAGTGTAAAAATGGAATTTTTGATAAGACTACATAGAATTATGTAATTTTTATTTAAAAAGGGAGGGAAACGCCATGGAAGAAAATCAACATTCATTATGTAGTTTCTAGGAAACAGGTACCATGCCAAGTATTTTACAAAAACTTAAAATCAATTTAATGTTTCTTATATTCCCCTACCAAGTAATTATAAACTGATATATTCAAACATTAAAGGAATTAAGCACAAACTCTCTGAGAATCCTGCCTTGATTCTATTTTTTTTTCCTTTGGGCTATACGCTAAACCTATCACATTCATCATTCTTATATATATATAGACCAAAGGCTCAGAATCCTATTATTTAAATTATTCCCAGAAAGTAACTCATGAATACCATTACCTCACTGAAATATTCTTTTCAAGAAGCTAGTTTTGATGATCCAAGAATGCAATTCTCATAAGCACGCTTTGATTAAAGTTTGTTACTGATTTCATTTTACATCAAGAGATAAGATGTTAATATCAAAGAATACTCTTCATTACAATCATTTACATACTTAAGCTTAGTCAGTTTCTACAGGTTACAAGGAAGAGAAACAGAGTTAGACATGAGATAAATTTGGCTTCACTGAAGACTTCATTTCAGAGGGTCTTCACTGGCTGGGTATTTGTTTTACTGATATATAGTAAAATGGTGACGTCAGGGAAAACAGATGATTTTTGGGAGAGGTGGGAGGAAGTTAAAGAAAGATGCTTGTGCTTCCAATGCATAACAGTTTGATCATGTACCTCTGAGAAAAGAAATAAACTGAAGGGATTTTCAAGTGTCTGATAACACGATATTTGGAATAAAATTTTTCACATTTCTCATATTTCAGTTAGCGACTTAAATAAAATAGTAAACATTCCAACAAGTCAGCACAATGTGAAAATGCTTATTACTGTGTTAAATGAAAACAACACAGTACAAGATAATTATATAAAAATATGTGTGTACATAAAAAGAACTGAAATGGGATACAGTTGATTTTATTTTTTTAATTTAATTACTTAACACATAGTGCATTATTAGTTTCAGAGGTAGAGTTCAGTGATTCATTCAGTCTTACATACTAACCAGTGCTCACTATATCCCAAGCCCTCCTTAATGTCCATCACCCTTTTACCCCATCTCCCTATCCTCCCCCACCCCAGCAATCCTCAGTACTTTGTCTCCTATTCTAGTTTGTCTCCCTCTCTGCTTTCATCTTCAAATGGTTGATTTTAGAGTATAATGGGTTTATAGATAATTGTTTTACTTTCTTGATTCTTTCATATTATAACAATGATGCAATAAAAACAGCTTTAAAAAATTAGATCCTCACCATGTAGAGTAAACGGTACTTAGTTTGCAATGACTAAACCATGCTAAGAATATGAGTGCTTATGTCTTCCGTCAGCTCCAGGAAATCAAATACCATGACTTCCTTGTCTCTACCACAACATCTCAAGCCCAAATAGATCCAATAAATATCCAGTGCCAGTCTAATCGCTGAACCACTGACAAACACCAAGTGTAGTCAACATGAAAGTGAAAACTTACTGTTATTTGTTGGTTCAGGAAACCCAGCCTTTGGACCACTCCATCCTTTGTTTTCCCCTGTCTGAAAGATTAAGCCAATTGTTTAAATTCAGAGAAACAGATTTATGCAAAAAGAAAAAAGTTAACTAGCCAATTAAGCAAAGGCAAAAGTCTCTCACGTGATTATTTATTCTCTCCATCTTTAAACCCAGGACCATGGACACAAAAGTAATTAATATGAACAGTAACATTCTTCCTTTCCTATGTGCAAATCTATTCTTATATCTTCTTCTGCTTTTATCTGTTCATCTAAATTTATAATTTAAGTAATCAAGAAAGCCTCACAGTCGATACATGTAGTATATACAACATAGGCTCTATCTAGATGGTTAAAAAGCAAACAATTCTTAAACAGTAAATAATAATCATCACAAGTGCTAAAGTAACTCAAAGGGTTTTATGGTTTCTGAAGTCTAATCAACAATGGAAATTGTTCTCTGAAAGCTCTAAGAAGGGTCATGAAATATTGCTAATGACATATACAGAAGATTGAAAACTAAGCCCAAACTTTAAGTAAAACTTATAATATCTTGACTTTTGTCAGGCCATTTGATCTGCCTGTTATAAAAATATATTCAGATAAGCCAAGGTATTTTGAAGTAGTAAGTATTTTAGTCAAATTAATAAGTGACTTTAACTGGCTATGTTCTCTTTGTGTGGAGCTGGTCTTATTGATATAAAGTACTACAGGGGAACAAAGTCATATTTCCTATTATAATCAGCTTTTATATTTACACTATCAGATGTTAAAGTTCAAATGGAAAAATAAACTCTAGATATAAACACAAAATATAATCCTGGCAAATAGTATACCACTGTGAAAGGACAGAAGAGGAGTAAATGCTCATAAATGCTGGTGGGTGTCAATGGAAAGCCTGAGGAGACCCCACATACACATTCTCTGTGAAGATGAGATCAAAATGAGAAGAAAGCTGCCTGAGGGAGGTTAGAAGTTTGAGGGAAGTGGAGCAAGGTATTAAGTCACATTAGGGAAGGGAAGAGGAGGCAGATCAGAAGAATGCAGATTCTCAGGCACCCACCTCTGAGACTCGGGCACACAGTCTGCTTGAGAATGAGTCTGGGCAAGAAAATCAAGAACTGTGTCCCCACACCCACCATACTCTTATGATCAAGTAATAAGCACAACAGCTGACTACAGAGCATGCAGATATACCTCACCCCTTGGGACAGTGAAGAGGGACTGCTGAAACCTGAGGGCAGAGCAGAAACATTGAGTGCAAAATCCTCCCAAACCTCACCCCACACAAAACACAGATAATAGCGCGCCACTGCTGAAGGGATTTGAAGTCAGTAGTGATGAGAACAACAACAAAACTCAAAATGAGCTCAACTACTGACAGGATTGATAGCACCCTCCACACCCTCCAGAATTAACAGTCTGACAGAAAAGACATGCCTATTTCTCAACATAAATACTGTTGAGAAAAGACATGCCTATTTCTCAACATAAATACTGTTTAACTCAGGCTCAACAATGGACATTTTAAAATGTCCATTACTTATTCAAAAATTTTAAGACAATCAAAATTGCAAGAATTACCCATTGTCAGAGGACAAAGAACTCAACAAAACAGAACCCAGAGGTCAGAATTATAGGAAATAAATTTTACAATACCTAAGATTAGCAGGTTAGAAGATTTAATATATGTAATGTACATAATGTAATCACAGACAACATGTTTAAACATATGGGAAAACTCAACAGAGAAATAGAAACTATAGAACAAAAGCGATTGGAAATCTTGGGGGACAGTCACAGATGAAAATTAATGCTGATGTTATTAACACATGGACACATATGAAGAAATATTCACTAAAACTGCAGATAAATCAATAGAAATTATTCAAACTGAGGCACAGGAAAAAAAAGGTAAAAATTTAAAAGGAACAAAAGATACTAGAGCTACAAAACAATACCAATGATCTAAGAAATGTGTAACTGGGAACTCCACAGAAGAGATGAAACAAAGAATAAGAAATATTTGAAAAATTAACAGCTGAGAATTTGATGAAGTAGCCAAATTATAACAATCCACAGATACCACATGCAGAAACCACTAAGCAGGAAAAATACAAAAAGAGGAAGAAAGAAGGAAGAAGAAAAAGAGGAGAAAGGGAAGAAGAAGAGAGGAAGAACAGGCAAGAGGGCAGAAGGATAAAGCAAAAAAAAATCATATTTACATATATTATAGTCAAACTGCTGAGAACTAATGAAAAAGGAAAATTCTGACAGCCTTCAAAGGGAAAAAGATAACATGAAGAGGAAAAAGCAGGTAAGAATTACAGCAGATGTTTCAATGAAAACTATGCAAGTCAAGAGACAATAGATCAGTACAGTAGATCCCCTTATCCACAGGGGATGCATTCCAAGTTCCCCAGCAGGCGCCTGATAGTACAGATAGTACAAAACCCTATATATACTATGTTTTTTCCTGAACATACAGACCTACAACATGTTTAATTTATAAAATAGGTACAGTAAGAGATTAACAATGATAAGTAATAAAATAGAACAATTATAACACTATAGGAAATTATATGAACATGATCTTTCTCTCAAAATATCTTACTGTATTATACTCACTATTCTTGTGATGATTTGAGATGATAAAATGCCTACAGGATGAGATTAAGTGAGGTGAATGGCAAAGGCATTCTAATGTAAAGTTAGGCAACTATTAATCTTCTGATGAGCTTTCAGACCTGTGGATGGCCGCAGATGACTGAATCCATGGAGAGTGAAACCATAAATATGGGGGACTACTATACTGAAAGAAAAAAACCCAGAATCCTATATCCAGACAAAAATAACTTACAAAAATGAAAATGAAATAAAGACTTCTTTATCAAACAAAAACCAAGAGAAATTACTTCCAGTAGATTTGTTAATACAAGTAGTTCTAGAGTAAGTTTTATAAGCAGTATAATACCAGAAAGAAATCTAAACAAATGAACATTATTCATGAATATGGATCTACACGAATGAATGAGGAGTACTGAAAATGGTAAAAATGAGGGTAAATATAAGACATTTTTTCTGATTTCAACAACATAAAATGACAATTGACTATATAAAGCATAATTAGTGACAATAAATTGTGAGTTTATACTATATAAAGAAGTAATATGTATGACCACAATAGGAGGTCTCTCAAACATACAGAGTATAATCACAATAGGTCATAAAGACAGAAAAATAAAATGTATGACCATATTAGAGGTCAAAGAGAAGAAAGTGAACAAAGAATAAATGGAATAAATAGAAACAAGTAGTAAGACAATACATTTAAATCCAGCTGTATCAATAACTACGATAAATATAAATGGTCTTCAACTAAACCTTCAACTAAAAGACAAACTGTCAAATTAGATTTTAAAAAGCAAGACCCAGGACGCCTGGGCGGCTCAGTTGGTTAAGCTGCTGCCTTCGGCTCAGGTCATGATCTTGGCCTTCTGGGATTGTATCCCACATCGGGCTCCCTGCTCAGTGGGAGCCTGCTTCTCCGTCTGCCTCTGCCTGCCACTCTGTCTGCCTGTGCTCACTCTGACAAATAAATAAATAAATAAATAAAATCTTAAAAAAAAGCAAGACCCAATTATGTTTTCTTAAAAAAAGCAATTTAAGTATAAAGACACAGATAGGCTAAGACGATGGCAGAAAAATATCTCATGCAAACATTAATCAAATTTAAACTGGGATGGCTATAATAATATCAGACAAAGCAGAATTCAGGGAAAGAATTATCAAGGCTAAGGAAAGAAATCATATAATAATAAAGTGGCCAAGTCATCAAAAAAACATAATAATGCTAATTATATATATATATATATATATATATATATATATATATATATATATGTTAACCACAAAGCTTTAAAGTACACAGAACAAGACTGATAAAACTGAAAGAAGTGGATCAATCCAAATTATAACTGGAGACACTAACAATAAAAGAAGCAGAAAGAAAATCAGAAGGAATACAAGACTGGAAAGAAGCCAAAAAGAAAATTAAAACATATCTTGAACTGAATAAAACTAAAAACTCAACTTGTCAAAATCTGTAGGACAAAGTTAAAAATCTGCCAGTGAAATTCACCATTACAACAGATTCAACAGAAAAATCATATGACATATCAACAGATGCAGAGAAAGCATTTAGCAAAATTCAAAATTCAAAATGTACTGACAAGTTAAAAAAAAACAACAATCTCTTAATAAAGCAGGAATATAAGGAAATATCAATCTGGTACAGAGTATCTATGGAAAAAAAAAAAAAAAACTACAGGGGCGCCTGGGTGGCTCAGTGGGTTAAAGCCTCTGCCTTTGGCTCAGGTCATGATCCCAGGGTTCTGGGATCGAGCCCCGCATCTGGCTTTCTACTCTGCAGGGAGCCTGCTTCCTCCTGTCTCTCTCTGCCTACCTGCGATCTCTTTCTGTCAAATAAATAAATAAAATCTTAAAAAAAAAAAAAAAACTACAATCATTTGGTATTCATATGATTCATACAATCATATGGTATTCATAAAAGTGAAAGCCTAGATGACTTTCCTTCTGCAATGGGGAACAAGGTAAGGATATCTGCTTTCCTATTCAACAATCAACTACTTCTATTCACCATTGTACCAAATGCTCTTTTCACAGCAATAAAGCAAGGCAAGTAGATAAAAGCATACAGATTAGAAGAGAAGAAATAAAACTGTCTTTCTTCATAGACGATATGGTCATCAATGCAGAAATTCCCATACACTCTACAAAATAAACTATTATAACTTATTACTCAGTTTAGCTAGGTCACAGAGTACAAGGTCAATATATAAAGACCAACTTTATTTCTATATAATAGAAAAGAACTGGAAATTGAATGGTACAGTCATTGGTTTAAAAACCAATATCATTAAAAAATATACCATTAATATATCCAAAAACATGAACCACTTAGGGATAAACATAAAAATTGTGTAAAGTATTTCTATGAAAACATACAAAACACCGCTGTGAGATACTTCTATAAAAACCTAAATAAATGGAGAGCTAGATCTTGGTCATGGACTGAAAGATTCCATATTAAGATACTGATTTATGTGAAACTGATATTCAACACAATCCTAAAGAAAACTTCCCAGTTGTCTCTTTCTTTTCTTGGTAAAGACTGATTCTAAAATTTCTATGGAAATGCAAAGGCTCCAGACTAGCCAAAATAATTTAAAAAATAAAAAAACAGAACAAAGACAAGAGTTCTTTATCTGATTTCAAACCCATACATAATTGTAATAGCTTCAGGATAGACATATGGATTAAAGGAACAGAATCTAGAAACAGACCCACAAATATGTGGTCAACTGATTTTCAACAATTGCTAATAGACTTCAATGGAAAAGCATTAATCTTTGAAACAAATGATGCTAGAACAACTGGATCACCTACACGGAAAAGGAGGGAAGGGGAGGACAGGAAGGGAGGGAAGGAAAAGGCCGGGGAGTTCTTGATCTGATAAAGAATTTGTGTCCAAAAAAAAAAAAAAAGAATTTGTGTCCAAAATATATAAAGAACTCTTCTACAACTACTCAATAAGAAAGCAAACTATCCAATTTTTAAAAAGACAAAACTTTGAATAGGCATTTCAGGGAAGAGAGATATGAATGGTAAATAAACACATGATAAAATATTCAACATTATCAGTTACTAGGGATATATAAATTAAATTCCAGTGAGATAATATTATACACCTACAAGTACAATCAAAACTATTAAAACCAACAATACCAAGAGCTGAATGTGAAGTAACTGCAGCTCTCAAACACTCCTGGTGGGAATACAAATTGGTATAGCCTCTCTGGAAAACCTCTTCACAGCTTCTTAACAAAGTTACACATGCACTAATTATATAAATATGTACATAAAGAATATACTAGAGAAATATATACATATAAAGACTTATACATGAATGTTTACAGCCACATAGTTTATAATAGCCTCAAAGTAGAAAGAGCCCAAATGTTGGCGCAGACTAAAACAGTAACAGACAATAGAAAAGAACAAACTAATGATAAATGCAACAGCACAGAAGAATCTTAGCATTATGAAGCCAGACACAAAAGGCTTCCTAATTTTTGAGCCAAATTATACGACGTTCTGGAAAGGCAAAATTATAGAAACAGAAATCAAGTGAGTGCTTGCCAGGAGCTAAGGAGAGGGTAAGAGATTAACTACAAACGGGAACTTTTCTGCAGTAACAGAAGTATTATACATCTTAATTGTGGTGGCAGTTAATGAATGTGTACACATATAACAACACACTTATGTCAAAATTCACTGAACTGCATCTCAATAAATCTGAAATTTTTTATAAAGTGGGGATATATTAGTATATACACATAGAATATCTCTGTAAAGATATTTATTTCTATTTATCAAATCCTTATATAATATTCACTGTATTTCAGACAGTATTCTAAATGCTGTACAATTAACTCATTGTGGGGAGATGCTATTCAAAAGAGAGACTAAGAAACCAAGGATCTCAGAGTGAAATAAGATTAACTTTTTCCTCAGTGTTTACCTGTTCATGCTATTTGAATTCTTTCAGCCATATATATAATTGTTTATTAAGAAAAAAGACTTTTTAAAAACATGCTTTTGCAGGTTTTTAAGCTGCTTTTGCCACATTCATCACAGATTTTATTGACAGATCAGTGTATTCAGTCCTTGTCCTGATCTCTCTGTAGCATATGGCTGCTACCTACTTCTTCTTTTTTTTTAATGTTCTGTTAGTCACCATACAGTACTTCAGCTGGAGGAATCATGCTACCTACTTCTTAAAGCCACTCTCTTTTCCTGTTTACAGGTTTTCTTTCCTCTTCCTTCCCATCTCCCCCATGCACATTATCAGCTACAGAAAGCTTATCACACACACTTCAGAAATACCTCAGCTATCTATCCCCTTGCTTCTCTACCACCACTGCCTGAGTTCAGACCCTCAGCATCTTTTACCTGAACAGTTCTGCTAGCCTCCTAGCTGGACTCTCAGCCTCCTCTCATCCTGCTCAAATACCCTTCCTGTGTTACTCACACAGCTGTCTTTTGAAGAACGCAAAGCACATCATGTCACTTCTGTGTTCAAATCTTGGCGCTTTCTGTAGAGTTCCAGAACGGCGGCCTCCTGGTCTCCGGCCCGGAGGAGCCAAGAGCCCAGGGCCCCACTCCTCAGTGCGCCCTCAGAGAACAGCGCCCAGTAACTCCCGTCTGCCTGACCTCTGGCCACGCTCCAAGCTCACCGAGCCTGCAACCGGTTCAAGTATCTCCTCACCAGCGTTTTATGAGAAAGATACAGCAGGAGTCAATATCCTTGTGAGAAATGAAAAGTTCACAGTGACAGCGTCACTGCCCTGGGATCACACATTTAGGCCTGAACGACAGCATCCACAACCGGAAACAAAATCGAGAAAGATATCTCTTTGTTTTGTGGAAGTGTCTGCTCAGAAGCCCCAGAGCTGAGAGGAGGAGGAGGTGATGCACTTTGGAACCATATTTAGTAACAGCATTATTTACAATTGCCAAGACCTGGAAACAATCCACATGTCCATCAATGGATGAATGGATGAAGAAACTATGGTCATGCCTGGCAAACTGTAACCCATGGGCCAAATCTGGCTGTTGCTTGTTTTGAAAATGAAGTTTTTTGGGAACACAGACGCGCTCATTCATTTCCCTATCATCTATGACTGCTTTTGTGCCAGGAGTAGCCCACAAAGCCTAGAATATTATCAGGCCCCTTACCAAAAAGGCTTGGCAACGATGCTGGATCTAGCTGTCACTTTACAGGAAATACAGCTCAGAGAGGAACATGGAGATCAATGTCGACACAACAACCAAAGCAGACTACAAGTTATTTTATAAGACAAAAGACTCAGTTTCTTCCCAAATAAATTACATAAAAGTGAAAAAGAAAAGGAAGAGGAAATTAATGTAGATTGAACAGTATTTAATAGAAATATCAGCCAAAAGCAATGTGTGACTCCTTCTAAGATCCTAATTGAAATAAGTGACTCGTAAAGCAAATTTTGACACAGTGCGGGGGGCGGGACTGAACATGAACTAATGTTTCTGATTTTTACTCATATGAAACAAATGACCCGACTACTATTAAGTATATAATAGTATGTTATATATAAAATACACTAAAATATAAAATGACAACCATGTTACCTTCATAGGCTCTGTGGGTCAGAAATTTTGGACAAAGGGGCACCTGGGTGCCTCAGTTGGTTAAGTGGCTGCTTTCCACTCGGATCATGAAATCAGGGTCCTGGTATTGAGTTCTGCATGGAGCTCCATGCTCAGTGAGGAGTCTGCTTCTCCTTCTCCCTGTGCCTCCACCCCATGCTGTCTCTCTCTCAAGAAAGTAAATAAATAAAATCTTAAAAAAAAAAAAAAGAAATTTGGAAACTTGAAAGGCTGGGCTCAGCTAGAAATGTTGATTAAACACTGACAGATGCCACTTGTGTGGCTGAATTCTGAGAGAGACCATCTTGAGAGGCACTTTCTAAAGAGGAAATAGGGCAAGAGGATCAAGTGGGAGTTAGAGACCTTTCTGACCCCGCCTTTAGAGTCAGGCAGCATTTCCACTCTAACATTCCCGTGGTTGCAGTGAGTGATAAAAACCTGATCAGAATCGAGAGGTGGGGATTTTTATTTTTTTTAAGATTTTATTAACAGAGAGAGAGGACAAGCAGGGGGAGTCAGAAGCAGGCTCCCCACTGAGCAGAGAGCCCATGTAGGGCTCGATCCCAGGACCCTGGGATCGTGACCTGAGCTGAAGGCAGACACTTAACCCACTGAGCCACCCAGGTGCCCCAAGAGGAGGGTATTAAGACTTCACCTCGTGATGGGGGCATGGCAAGCTCACCCTGCAGAACAGGAAGATGTTGCTGAAACCGTGTTTTGGAAAATACAGTCTGCCACAAATGGCTAGCAGCTGATATTAACAAATCATTGTCTTTTTTCCCTTGGGCATGGTAATGTTTGCATGGATTTGTTTTAAAAGTTGCTGCAGTGCCTGGGTGGCTCAGTCATTGGAACCTCTGACTCCTGGTTTTGGCTCCAGTCATGATCTCAGGGTCATGTGATCAAGCCCCAGTCCAGCTCCCTGGAGTCTGCTTGCAATTCTCTCTTTCCCTTTGCCACTTCCCCCATACCTCCTGCTCTTGCGTGCTCTCTCTCTCTCTCAAATAAATAAATAGTCCTTTATGTGTTACAGTAAAAAAAAAAAAAACCTTAAATTAGTAACTCCTCAAGCTCTTTAACTTACATAAAAACAGTGGTCTCAGCTATTTCTGACTTTCCAGATTCATCTTCATATTCTCTAGGTTCTGGGATACTATTATTTTTGTTCCATGATTAAAGCTACTCACTGTTAACACTTAAGGGTTAGTTTTTTTAGTGTAGGGACCAAGTTTCAGTCATCTTATAATCTTCAGCTACCAGTGCTTGGCACTGAGTGAGTGCAATGGTAAATTTTATGTGTCATTTTCTGGACCATGGTGACTAGGTAACTGATCAAGCATTATTCTGGGTGTTCTATGAGGGTGATTTTGGAAGAGACTGACATTGAAATCACTGAACTCTGAGTAAAGCAGATTCCTCTCTGTAATGTGGGTGAGCCTAATCAGTTGAAGACCTACCTGGAAGAAAAGATTGACCTCCCCTGAAGGAAGAGGGAACTCAGCAGAAAGCTTCTGGACTCAAACTTAACTCCTGATTCTCCAGCCTAGTAGCCTCTCCCTCAGATTTTGGACTAGCCAAGCCTCTGCAACTGCACAGGCCAATAAGTCTCTGTGACTAATGTTATGAATATGTATGTACACATACACACACATACACATCCTGTTGCACTGTTTCTCTAGAGAACCTTGAACAATAATATAGTGCATATACAAAAAATGTTTTCATATTAATAAAATTAGTGGTTTATTTTCACTTAACATACAAATACATGTCTATGAGGAGATTTACTTTGACATATATTTATAAATCACTCACCAGTTTTAAGTCAATATAAACGTGTTAAGTTAAAACAACATATACACAATATAAGAACTACAGAATCTTGAACACATGTTAGGTTTCATGTTACAAATACTTTTAAAAGAAGAAAAAGCATTGACTAGCCAGGTTATAAAAACAGAATTGAAATCTCTAGCGATATCACACACACAAATAAATCTTAATCACTCAAAATAATTGCCTAGATATTCACAGCTCTCTTAAAAAGAAAAGTATTTCTAAATGTTTTCTAATAGATGATTTTGTTTTTACTCTGAATTTCAGAAATGTGTTCCTATAGAAACTGAAAATATCTCTAAAACAGAATCCTTATGTGAGAAACAGCATGGAAAAAAAAAAGCATATTGTTTTTGATAGAAATAATCATTAAGCCTATTTTATGAATTTTCATTTAATAAAATGTTTAGTCAAAATAATTTCTACATGTGCACAGATAAAATGATAATACAAAATGGAATTAAGCTAGTTCCTACTAAGTTATCTGCCAAGTACAGAATTTGGGGTTCTCTGCTTCTCTTGCAACAGAGGTAGGTGTTAATGATGTCATTAACTGCTGCAGAAGAAATAGGGAACCCTGAACATAAGTCTTGGCAGAAAATAAACACCCTCTGAATTTACCTTTAAATTTAAAGTAAATAGAAAAATTAGTTTATAGAGCGCCTGTCCAATATAGTTCCTGCCCTAAAGGGATAACTCAGGATCTTTATTTCCAGTGTTTTCAGCTGTATTCCAGAAATAAAGGCTCACAAACTCTGTCCTTTAAAAAGCACAAATTAAAACTGTGGCTATATGGCAAAAACCATGAGTCAATAAGCTAAAAAGTATTCAACTGGAATTATATAAAATTTATACAACAATATAATTTTTTAGCATTTTCCAACTGTAAGATTATAATATTTCATCTTGGCCCCATAAACAGATGTTATTTTGTACCTGGAGAATCTATCTTTAAAGATACAGAGTACCGCCCTGGGGCGGGAGAAACACTGACTTCTACTTTAACAGTAGTTAAGACATTACTTAGAGTCAAAAACGCTGGAATAGGATTTGTTCCTCACTCTGATATTCTGACAGGATAGGCATATGTACATATAAATTTAGCTCTCACCTTGTCAAGTTGATCTTGAAGACTAGTGGATGCTTTATAACCAAGCTGTAACAGCATTGCTTCTGCAGCATTTTTTTTGGCTATCTTTTTGTTAGGTCCTGTTCCAGTAGCAACTTCATTGCCTACTTTGACCTGACAAGATTAAAGGAAGAAAGTGAGGATAATTGCTTTGGTAAACAGGAACTTCTTAACACCATAAAACAATGTGTCATGCTCTTTAGCATTCAAAAATATAAAATTTGGTCCATAATGAAAACAGCAACTATGATACTAACCCATTTAAATAATGTTATAAATACAAGTGAAAATATACATGGGGAAAAATACAATAATATGGTCCTCAAACTGACAATGGGGGTTTATCTCAGGGTGACAGAATCTTAAATGATTTTTACTTCCTTACATATTTCTACGTTATTTGATTTTTTAAACAATATTATTTATACAAGCAAAAAAATAAAATTCACATTGTAACAGAATTTACATGGATTATGACTACATTTAGTGTTTTTATTTAATGAACTAAAAAGCTGAAATTCATGGTGCTGCCTTATAAAACAATGCTCACATTGCATTCCAAGTTAATAAAGCTTTATATAAATAGTTCCTGAGGAAAATTAATATACAAGGGTTAATACAATATTGTGGTTAAGAACAAAGATTTTCAGGTCAGATCTGGGTATGAAATTATTCTAGAGGTGCTTAGGTGGCTCAACTGGTTAAGCACTGGACTCCTAATTTTGGCTCAGGTCATGATCATGCAATTGAGCCCTGAAAGGGGCTCTAGCTCTACTCTGGATACAGCACCTCTTTGTCCCTCCCCAAACCTCCCTTTCTGTCTCTTTAAAAAAAAAACAAAAAGAAAAGAAATTCAATTCTACTACTTCCTAACTGTATGAATTGATTCAAATTAGTCAACATATTTAAGCTTCAGTTTTTTCATCAGTAAAAGAGGTACTCCTATACTACCTCACAGTATTGCTCTGAAAATTAAACAAGAAAATGTATGTATAATAAATCATAATTGCTCAATAACAGGAGGTGGGTTTTTTTTAAGACTTTATTTATTTGACAGAGACAGAATACAAGCAAGAGGAGGGAGAAGCAGGCTCCCACTGAGTAGAGAGCTCAGGATTCTGGGATCATGACCTGAGCCGAAGGCAGACGTTTAATTGATTGAGCCACCCAGGCGCCCCTAACAGGAGCCTTTTTATCATTAGAACTATTCCACAATTATCTCTGGGAAACAAATGACACTCACATACACATATATGTCTATACATATATTTAAAATACATCAGCTATCCACACATATATTTTCCAAATTGGGTAGTGTTTTTAATGCTGCACCTGCCAAGAGCTAATGCAAAAAAAAAAAAAAAAGAAAGAAAGAAAGGAAAAGAAAAGAAAAAAAGTAAATCAGAACGTTAAAAGGAAAAAAATTTTTTTAAGATTTTATTTACTTGAGAGACAGAGAATGAGAGAAAGACAGAGAGAGAGAGTGCAAACAAGCAGGAGGAGGATCAGAGAGACGCAGACTTAATGCTGAGCAGGGGCTCAATCCCAGGACCCTGGGATCATGGTCTGAGCCAAAGGCAGATGCTTAATTGACTGAGCTACCCACGTGCTCCCAAATAAATACATTAAGAAAATTTTTAAAAAGAAAGCAAGAAGTACAGCATTACAAGGACAAATAAGAAATACACAACCACAGTGAGATTTGTTTTTATGAATTGGTCTCAATAAGCGATCAAAGCAGCAAACAAGAAGATAATCACAACTTCATAAATTAAACAAAATAGTCTGAATAATCTAACAGGCAAAGAAGAAACCCCAGTAAAAATTAGAAAATATTTTAAGTAAGTAATAATGGAAATACAAAATATCAGAATTTGAAGTTTGCAGCTAAAGGAGGGTCGAGAAGAAAATATATAGTCATAAAAGTTTAGGGAATATAATGAGCTAAACATCCAGTTCAAGAAGCTATTAGAGAAAAATGAATCCAAAGAAAATAGAAGAATAAAGACAAGGGCAGAAATTAAGGAAAATAGAAAACAAAATACGATAAAAAATTTTAAAAAGCCAAAAGTTGGTTTCCTGAAAAGACTAATAAAATGATAAATCAAAGATTAAGACTTATCAAGGAAAAGTAAGAGAAGACATGAATAAGAATGAAAATGGGAGATTTTGTTGTATAGCATTATATACATTACATTTTGTTGTATTACATCTTATATAGCATTAAAAAAAAGGGGGGGGGATAGGAGTGCCTGTGTAGCTCAGTTTGGTTAAGTGTCTGCCTTTCTTCTGGGATTAAGTCCTACACGGCTCTCTGCTTAGTGGGGAGTCTGCTTCTCCCTCTTCTGATCTCCCTGCTTATGCTCTCTCTCTCTCCATGTCAAATAAATAAAATCTTTTAAAAAATAACAAGGGATATTGAATATTTCAGCTAAAATTTTTTGAATATTTAAATAAAGTAGAAAAATTCCTCAACAATACAAATTACCAAAACTGGCATAGAATAAACCCTGAACTGTATAGCTCTATAACCATTAAAAAATAGTAATAATTAAAAGCATTTCCACAAAGAAAACTCCAGAGAGCTCCTCCAGCAAGTTCTACCTAATATTTAAGGAAGAATAATGTTAGTCTTACAAAAATTCATCTAAGAATAGAAAAAGAGATATCAGTCCCCAATTATTCAGTGAGGTATCACTTTGATTCCAAAATCCAACAAGAACAGTATAAGAAAAAATTTTACAGACCAATTTCATTCATGAATATAACTGCTAAAGTTTAAACTATATAAGAGTAAACTGAACAAAGCAATATAAAGAAAGAAAAATCATGACCAAGTTAGGTTTATCACAGAAATTTAAGACTGGTCTAACATTTGAAAGTCAAACAAAATCTGTAAACAGAATCTGCTATATTAATAGGTTGAGAAGACAAAACATACGGTCATCATAATAAATGGAGCAAAAGCATTTGATAAAACTCAACATCCATTCATAATAAAAATTCTTAGTAAACTAGAGAAAAAAGTGAACTTCCTAAATACGATGAAGGGCATTTTGTAAAAAACCTATAGCAAACCTCAGCAAATGTTATACTTAATGTTGAAATTCTGAAATTAGAAACAAGACAAGGATGACTTCTATTTATACTAGCATTTAACATTTTACTACAAATCCTAGACAGAACAATAAAGCAAGAAAAAATATGGTATAGAATTAGAAGTATAAAAACAAACCATCATTATCTGGAGATACGTTTTTTACATAGGAAATCCAAGAATATCTACAGATAAATTATGAGAATTTATGAGTGTCAAGTTTTCTATGTAAATAGTAGTATACAAAAGCCAATTGCATTTTTATATCCCATCAACAATCAAGTAGAAAATTATAAAAGTTATTAAATGCAAATCAAATACCTATGATGTTTAAGAACTTTATACAGAAAATAATAAGCACCAAGAAAAATTAAGATAAACTTAATAAGTAGAGATATGCCATACTCATGCACTGAAAATCAGTATGATATCAATTCTCTTCAACGTGACCTATAAATTCAATAAATTTTCATCAAAATTCCACACATGTTTTTACAATATTTGACAAGCTGATTCCAAAATTTTCATGGAAATACAAAGTGCTAAGACCAACCAAGATCTTTTTGAGGAGGAATTTGGCAGCATTAAAATTAATTACTTCTGTTCCTCAAGAGAGCATCACTAAAGTCGGGGGGAAAAAAGGAGAGTCACAACACAAGGAAAGAGATTTGAAATGTCATGTAACTAAAAAGGATTCACATTCCAGAATATATAATGAATGCCTCTATGTTAATTTTTTTAAAAACTGTACAAAAGTAAGCAAGAGAGCTGAACAGGCAATCTATATTTGAAAATTTGGATTGTTTGACCAGATGTCACTGTGCTTTGTTTAGAAAAAAATTAGCTTCAATAGTTTCATGCCACTTTAATAAAATTTCACAATTATAATATACTGTGTACTGGCAATGAATTAGTATGTAGTACAACTAAATTTAGTTTTCAGATATAAAGCATGATACTTCTGCCCACAGTTTTCTTTTCTGGCTTTTGGGTGAAAGCATAATTGGCTATTTCATTTGTCTCAGAACATACCGATTCCCATCTGGTAACCAGACTTGTGTACTGTTTGCCATTTATTCTTATATAGTATTCAGGTTCCGTGTTACCATTTCTATCACTACTTTTAAGATTCAGTGAACAAAGTACTTCTAACACAGTGGTTAGAAAAAAAAAACCCATAAACCTTAAATATAAACAATGTGCAAATTATATGACAAAGAAATTATACTTTTCATCGAATTTTAGTAAAGATGAACTAAATGACCTAATTCTTGTAGTGTACGAAACACTGAAAATATATTTATTATAGAATTTCTGTAACAACTATCACAAATGTCACAGTTCAAATCTGTGCCATGTCTTTGAAATATTTCATTGCTTTTTCTTCCAAAACTAGAAACCATCACATTATGACAACTCAGCTGGATTCTACAGACCTCACTCAGAAGCACTGATCAATTGTGGTCCACAGTGGTTCCCTGGAGCGGAATGAACACATGTGACCTGCCATATCTGTGCTGGCCTGCCCTGGCCTGAACACAGCAGGCCCTAGCTATAATGCGCTTGAGTCCTTGGCTAAAGCCAGGCCTGATACCTGTTATTTTTCCCAGTGTTTTCTCTGCTTCCCCAGCTTCACCCACCCCTGTGTTGTTGCTGGAATGCTTGCAAGCTAACAGATTAGGCTAGCTACGTCAGAAGCTTCCTCTACTGCTCTGAGGGTCAAAAGACTTGCCAAAGTAAATGGAAGCAAGATCACCGAGCAACAACAACAAAAAAGTATCATCTGGTTTTTTCATGCTACGTATGTCACTCACTCTCATTCAATTCTTTTGCTGCTTCATCTCTAAATCACATTTCTCCACCCAGGCCTTATACTCTTTGACTCCAGTCTCCTGCTCTTGGGGAATGCTGTTCCCATCTCGGCATTCACGTTGGATCTGAATCTGCCAGCTTCCCATCTGACCTACTCTGACAACTTCAGGACTGAGTGTTAGAAAAGGTGCTTCCAGATTCATTTTTGCCATTCACTCACCCCTCGCTTCTCACAAGCTTTTATGGAGGCATGGCTCAACAGTTTGCAGGTAGTTATCCCAGACTTATTTGTTACTACTGGAAAAGGTGAGTGTGCTGAAGGACTTTGATTCCCTAACAAACACAATGGTCACTCAAAAAAAAAGAAAAATCACATCATTATAAAAGCAATTAAGTATATAAGTAAACTTTGTAAGTCATCTTTCTAGAAAACTCAAAAAATTTTTAACCATTAAATATTTTTACACTAAAATGTTAATTTGTCTGCAAAGCAGTTCAATTATTTTGCTAAGCAGTAACTTTAAGACTGCCAGATTTTTACATTTAAACAAATCACTTAAACAAGTCAAATCCTCAAAAAATTAAAAACAATTCTAAAATAGCATATACCAAAGACAATCCATTATCTTTCAGTGAGTCACAAATAAAACTGATGAAATTTGCTTTATATTGTAAAAACCTGAGATTTTAATCACAGGTAGGAAAAATTAACTCAATAGAATGTGCTATTTACAATGTGTATAAGCGATATCCATTTAATTTAGTTGTCATTATTTTCTCTTCAAAAAATTAAGATATAAAATATAAAAAGCTTTCTTATATAAAAAAAAAAAAAGCTTTAAGAAATATGCTCTGGAAATAAATATCCAAATAATCTTATCAGAGATTTTTCTTTGCCTAGTAATCAATACAAGTAACTGCATCTACTTTATAACATACAAACTTATCTTTATTTTTTATAGTGATAGATAAGTATAAGCGTATTATATTACCTCTAGATATTTTTACTTCCACATTCAGTTATAACAAATGATAACACTGCTTAAGTAGTTTATACAAAAGCCTTTACTTTGATAAACTTGCTGCAATACTATAATGAATCCACTGGGGATTCCAGAAGGGGAAAGCAATATGAATTCAGTGTGAAAACATTTAAAAGCACAGCCAAATGTTCCCATTTGACTAGAATGTTTATGAATACCCATAAAATGGAAGCTGGCCTAAGATATTCTAAATTCCTTTTTCAGAAGGGGTACTCAATATATTCTGCAGGAAAAAAAAATTGTTTAATAAACTCAAAGTCAGTTTTTATTCCTAATATAGGTCTAAGTTTTAGGTGATTTTTTCCCCCCTTCCCCTTTTTTTCCTCTTTCGGAGTTCAAAAAATATATTCTAGAATTCTTCCTAGAATTCTCCTAAACATGTAAAAGGAAAAATGGTTAAGTGTTTTATGAAGTGAAAAGACTAGAATAAGACTGTTCTGGGTCTAATGACATCTAGACAGTATGTGTTTACTAGTCATAGGAGCAATCTCCCCTTTTTGTATATTGAGGTTCCCAGCCATGGTTTATCTGTGACTGCATTGTTAAGTTTACATCTCCAACAAAGCCAAACAACTAGCTCTCAGTCAGGCAGATAGGCAGCAAATACACACCAAAGGTTTCTTAAGGTACTGCTATGTACATATACTATATTGGGTACTATGAGATAAAGAAATGTGGAGATTATAAATTGGGAAAGAAGGTAAAATTAAGAAATGCATGAAAAGGGGGTGCCTGGGTGGCTCAGTTGGTTAAGTGATGACACTTAGTTTCAGCTTAGGTCATGATCTTGGGTGATGAGATCAAGCCCTGAGTCAGGCTTCACACTCAGCATGGCGTCTGATTGGGATTCTTTCCCTCTTCCTCCTCCTCCTCCCTCTCTGCCCCTCCCCTGGCTTGTGTGCATAGGCACTCTTTCTCTCTCTGTCTCAAATAAATAAATAAAATCTTAAAAAAAAAAATGATATGTATGAAAAGTTAATAAATATAAGACACTACATGTTACTGCCAAAATGTCCACCACATGGTGAGCACTTAATAGATATATGTGGGTTTTAACTGGATTACATTAAAGGTGAGATCCACGGGTCTGACTGGAAAAAGTTTCTTTGACAAGCCAATTATAATAAAAAGTTCTGGGACAACAAGGAGAATTTAAATATGGACTGAGTATTAGATGATTCTAATGAATATGAATCATGCCCAATGTAAGAACATAAGGGAAAACTTCCAGATTTTTTAATGATATACACTAAGTAGGTAAGCTGAAATGGTATGTGGCTAGATATTAGCTCTGAAATACCTCAAGAAAAGACGGAAGGGACGGAAGGAGGAAAGAAAAATTGACAGCTGAAGCAAGTGTGGCAGAAAAAGTCTTCATTGTTGTGTTTGGATATTAGTCATATTCCTCATATGCCACTGCTAGTCCATTACATTATTGTTTACAGTTTACTATTAAGTATAACCACCTTTGGATATGTTTGAAATTTACATAATAAGAATCTAAGGTTTCTTCGATATTGGGGCTTACATTGGCAAATGAAGAAAAACAGGCAGAATTTTAAAAGGCGGGTATTTTAGGCATTGTACGTCAATCTGCAACCTCTAAATCTCTAGAGGCCTAAATCTCAGCGGTTCTGAGTCTCTCGGTCCTCACCAGAGTTAGGTAGGAAGTCAGCTTTCTTTTCTTGATTTTCCGGATAACTCAAAAAAGCTCATGCTCTTGGCCCTATTCCATCTACGACATCTATCTTCTAAATGATGTTTCTAATTCCATCTGTATCCGATTTCCCAGTCTTTAACAGCCTCCGGCTGGAAACCGTAACGTAAGTTAGAGATAGGCATTCTACATTAGAAACTCTGTGGTCAATAACCTGTGTGAACTCACAGTCCCTTCAAAAACCCAGACTGTCTATTCTAGCACGTCCTTGACACTTGAATGCTTCAACCACATTGGTAGGTGGGCCTAGAAGGAAGGATTGTTATTAGTTCCTAGTTTGCCCTTCCCCCATGTCTCTATTACAACCTGGGTGTTTCCAATTTTTTTTTCAGTGTTTCAAAAATTTTCTTCTAATATAAATATTAGAAATACCTGCATCACAAACTCCCGACGTCGGGGCATTCCTCTTTCTGAAAGCAGAACATAATCTGGCTCCTTTTCCTTTTTGGCCTGTTGAATTTGAGCCAGGCGGCTAATGGGGTTCATTCCTTGACCATATTCTGGTCCAGCCTAAAAAATAATTTCAGAAAAAAATCTCAGAACATGCTCTGTAAACTTGTTTTTGGATCCTTAAAGAAAGAACGGTTGTCCCCTCACCCTCTGCAACCCAAAACCTAAACTAGAGAGGATAATGTAACTGGATAGTCATTTAAGAAGATTTAGAAAGGTAAATCATAGAATGGATCTGAAACAAAGGCTTCTGTGGAATTTAGGGCTCACTGGTGTTATTGATAAGTTGGGTTAAGTCTGCTTTTCAAATCTTCAATATCTTAGAGTTGCTTCGCAACTTCTATTCATCAAAAAACACCAAAAAAGGGGGCACCTGGGTAGCTCAGTTGGTTGAGCATCTGACTTTGGTTCTGGTCCTAGTCTCCTGTTCCTGGAATTGAGCCCTGTATAAGGCTCCCTGCTCAGTAGGGAGTCTGCTCGTCTCTCTCCCTCTGCCTCTCCCAGTGCTCATGTTATCTCTCTCTCCACCCCACCCAAATAAATGGATAAAATCTTAAACATGCACGCACACACATTCCAAAAAGAATGTAGAGACAAGCCATGAACTAGGAAAAGATACCTGAAATACATACAACCAAAAAAAGATATACCCAGTATCTAAAATACATATCCTTTTAATTTTTTTATTAAACCAACTGAGCCACCCAGGTGCCCCAAAATATATTTTTTTAAACTCCTAGAAAGTATTAAGACAATGTAAAAGAAAAATAGGCAAAAGAGGTGAATAGATATTTAACAGAAGAAAAAAACATGAAAAGATAATCTCATTAAGACTCAGAAAATGCATGTTAAAGCCATAGTGAGACACTATTTCATACCCATCCACTTACAAAAATTAAGAAGTCTGACAGCCCCAATTAGTGAGGATGCAGAGTAACAAAAACCTATACAATACTGGGGCACCTGGCTGGCTCAATCAGGCGAGCATGCAATCCTTGATCCTGGGGCCGTGAGTTCAAGCCCCACACTGGGTGTAGAGATTACTAAAAAATAAATAAACTTAAAAAAAAAAACTTATACAGTGATAGTAATATAAATTGAAAAGCAATTTGGCAAAGACAAAAACCAGTAGCCTATTCACAGGCATGTTATACCCCTAGTAAACTGTTGCCCATATGCACTAGCTCACACGTACAAGAATATCCAGAGCTATATTATTTGAAATAGCAAAAAAAAAAAAAAAAAAAAAAAAACAAAACCTAGAAACAACCTGAACAGTCATCAGCAAAAGAACAAATAAATTATGGCATATTTATATAGTAGAGTGGCATATAACAATGAAAATGAATTAGTGGTGGCTCAGGTTATGATCCCAGGGTCCTGGGATTGAGTCCCGCATCGGGCTCCTTGCTCAACAGGGAGCCTGCTTCTCCCTTTGCCTGCCAATCTCCCTGCCGATATCCCTGCTTGCATTTTCTCTCTCTCTCAAATAAATAATTAAAATATTTTTAAAAAAGAAAAGAAAAGGGGCGCCTGGGTCGCTTAGTGGGTTAAAGCCTCTGCCTTCGGCTCAGGTCATGATCCCAGAGTCCTGGGATCGAGTCCCGCCATCAGGCTCTCTGCTCGGCAGGGAGCCTGCTTCCCTTCCTCTCACTCTCTGCCTGCCTCTCTGCCTACTTGTGATCTCTGTCTGTCAAATAAATAAATAAAATCTTAAAAAAGAAAAAAAGAAAGAAAAGGAAATGAATTAAGGATAGCTACATGCCTCAAAATGAATGATTTAAAAAGAAAACAAAAGCTTTAAGAAAAGCAAGCACAGAAGAATAAATACAGGATGATATAATTTATGTAAAGCCCACTAAAACCACAAAACACTAATGAAATTAAATGAGATCTCAATAAATGGACAGACATATATGGTCATGGATCAGAGGACTAAATATTCTTAAAATGTCATTTCTCTTCAGACTGATCAATTCATTGCAATCCCAATCAAAATCCCACTGGGCTTTTTCTTATAATAATTCATAAGCTAATGGTAAGATTCATGTAGAAATGCAAAAGACAAATAAACAAATGACTGAAAAATAGAACAAAACTGGAGGACCCAGACTACCTGACTTCAAGATTTATTATAAAGCTATGGTAATCAATACAGTATGTATAGTATTGGCATAAAGACAGACAAAGAGATTAATGAAGTCCAGAAACAGACCCATACAAACATCGTCAACTGATTTTTTTTTTTTAAAGATTTTATTAATTTATTTGACAGAGAGAAAAGATCACAAGTAGGCGGAGAGTCAGGCAGAGAGAGAGGAGGAAGCAGGCTCCCGCCGAGCAAAGAGCCCGATGCGGGGCTCGATCCCAGGACACTGAGATCATGACCTGAGCCGAAGGCAGCGGCTTAATCCACTGAGCCACCCAGGCGCCCCTCGTCAACTGATTTTTGACAAAGGTATAAAAGCAATTCATTGGAGAAAGGGCAGTCTTTTCAACCACTGGTACTAGAACAATTGAATATTCATAGGCAAAAAAACGAAAACCCCAAAACTCCATACCTCACACCATTACAAAAAATAACGCAAATGGTTTACAGACTTAAATGTAATATCTGTAACCATAAAACTTCCAGAAGAAAATACAGGTGAAATTTTTGTGACTTGGTTAGGTGACAACTGCTTAGGTACAACCCTAAAATCATATTCCATAAAAATAATAAACGGGAATTTTTCAAAATTAGTAATTTCTCTTCTTTCAAAAGGACAAGTCATAGGCTTGGAGAAAATATTTGCAAACCACATATCTGATCAAGAACTTGCAGGGGGAGGGGAGTAAACGAGGTAAAGGGGATTAAGAGATATAAACTTCCAGTTATAAAATAAATAAGCCATAGGGATGTAATGTACAGCCTAAGGAATGTAGTCGGTAATATTATAACAACTGTATGGTGACAGATGGTAAACTAGACTTCATGGGGATCATTTCATAACATATAAAAATATTGAAACACTATGATGTACACCTAAAACTAAGAGGATATTGCATGTCATTTATGCTTCCAATTAAAAAAAAAGAATTCTCACTGAAAAATAACTTGTATGCTAAGTATATGAAGACCTCTCAAAATTCAGTAATAAATTTATTATTATTTAAATTTTATTATTTTTATTATTATTTAAATTCCCTAATTTTTTAAGTGGGCAAAAGATCCGAAGAACACTTCATCAAGCTTCATGTGCTACCAAACACATAAAAAATGCTCAATATCATTAGTCACTGGAGAAATGTGAATTAAAACCACAATGAGGTATCAATACACATGTATCTGCACAACTGAAATTTAAGATTATACTATGTATTAGAAAGGACACAAGGCTGATGAGAATATAAAACAGTATATTCATGTTAAGAAACAACTGGCCATTGGGGCGCCTGGGTGGCTCAGCGGGTTAAAGCCTCTGCCTTCGGCTCAGGTCGTGATCCCAGAGTTCTGGGATCAAGCCCCGCATCGGGCTCTCTGCTCAGCGGGGAGCCTGCTTCCTGCTCGCTCGCTCTCTCTCTCTGCCTGCCTCTCCACCTACTTGTGATTTCTGTCAAATAAATAAATAAAATCTTAAAAAAAAAAAAAAGAAACAACTGGCCATCTCTTAAAATGTTGAATATATACCTACTAAATGACCAAGTCATTCACTTCCAAGCATTTACTACTCCCTCCTAAAAAAAGGAAAGCTTAGCTCATGAGATTTATACAGAAATGTTCATAGCAGCTTTATTTATAGCCCCAAATGAGAAACATCCAAATTATCCACCAAAGGATGAATGGGTAAACAAAGGTTGGTGTAATTATAAGACAAAATACTACTGGCACAAAAATAGAACCAATAACTGGTACATGGAACAACATGAATGAATCTTGAAATGATTTATGCTAAGTGAAAGAAGCCAGCCAAAAAAGGGGTAGTTTCTTGGGAACAGAAGATGGGAGGAATTATAGAGGGGCATGAGGAAACTTTTGGAAGCGATGGATAGGTTCATGACCCTGATGATGGTCATGGTTACACAGGTGTACACATGTATCAAAACAAATCATTTGCTTTAAATATGTACACTTCATTAAATGTCAACTATACCTCAACAAAGCTGTTTTAAAAGCTAACTAACCAAATGCCATTTTTTCAGAAAAACAAACATATAGTAAAATTATAAGATAAGGAATTGTTAAATATAAAACCAATGATTATGATTAACTATGGGAGGTGGTATATGGATGTGACAGGAGAGGGGCTCACACACAGCTTCAATCTCACTGAGAAACGTTTTATATTCAAGTTGGGCAGTAGGTCTTACTTAGCATGCTTTTTAACTTACAAACAAATATTATATAAACCATTTAGAAGACACTCTATTTTTAACACTATATGGGTAATGTTTGTGAGGAAAGCTTTTTAAATCTTTTTAAACTTACATATGGCTGTTTTAGTGCCTTCTAAAAGGTTTAAAAACAAAAAAACCTTTGCAAATCTCTGTGGATATGAACTTTCTTCATATATTATTTCTAGAAATAAAGCTTTATATTTATCACATTTCCAACAGTGAAAATTTCTTCTAAAACAGGTATAAGAGACAAGGGCTATCAATATGCTACAGACGACGGATGTTACACTAAACTTATGTATACAGTGAGCTCCTCCTAAGAACTGCTGGGTCTCAACCATATCTAATTTGGTGCTATAGGTCAGATCCTGCAGGATCTTTTAAATTATGTTTATGATTTTGGACTTTATCCAAGGAGTAACGGGAAGTTACTGAAAGATTTCAAGCAGAAGCATGACATGATCTGACTGATGTCTCTAAAAGATAACACTTTTTAAAATATCAGTTAATATCAAAAGTATTATAGGAAGGCCAATTAAAAACCTGCTATAGCAGTTCAAGCAAGAGATGATTGTGAGCTGAACCAAAGGAGTGGCAGAGGAATGGAAAAAAATGAACCAATTTAAGAAATACTTAACCTGGGGCGCCTGGGTGGCTCAGTAGGTTAAGGCCTCTGTCTGTCAAATAAATAAATAAAATCTTTAAAAAAAAAAAAAAAAAGAGGGGCGCCTGGGTGGCTCAGTGGGTTAAGCCGCTGCCTTCGGCTCAGGTCATGATCTCAGGGTCCTGGGATCGAGTCCCACATCCGGCTCTCTGCTCAGCGGGGAGCCTGCTTCCCTCTCTCTCTCTCTGCCTGCCTCTCTGTCTACTGTGATCTCTCTCTGTCAAATAAATAAATAAAATCTTTTAAAAAAAAAAAAAAAAAAAAAAAAGAAATACTTAACCTGATAATGGTTCAACAGGACTTCTTGACAACTGATTAGATAAAATGGCTAAGAAAGAAGTTAAAAATGACTCACAAGAAGATATTCGGAAATGACACTATAAAGGGCTGATATCCAAGATCTATAAAGAACTCTTCAAACTCAACACACACAAAACAGATAATTACATCAAAAAATGGGCAGAACACATGAACAGACACTTCCCCAAAGAAGACATACAAATGGCTAACAGACATATGAAAAAATGTTCATCATTAGCCATCAGAAAGATTCAAATCAAAACCACCTTATACCAGTCAGAATGGCCAAAATTAACAAGACAGTAAACAGCAAGTGTTGGAGAGGATGGGGAAAAAGGGGAACCCTCTTACACTGTTGGTGGGAATGCAAGTTGGTGCAGCCACTTTGGAGAACAGTGTGGAGATTCCTTAAGAAATTAAAAACAGAGCTACCCTATGACCCTGCAATTGCACTACTGGGTATTTATCCCAAAGAGACAGATGTAGTGAAAAGAAGAGCCATCTGTACCTCCAATGTTCATAGAAACAATGGCCACAGTTGCCAAACTGTGGAAAGAACCAAGATGCCCTTCCATAGACGAATGGATAAAGAAGATATGGTCCATATATACAATGGTGTATTATGTGTCCATCAGAAAAGATGAACATCCAACTTTTGTATCAACATGGACAGGATTGGAAGAGATTATGTTGAGTGAAATAAGTCAAGCAGAGTCAATTGTCATATGGTTTCACTTACTTATGGAGCATAAGGAATAACATGGAGAGAAGCGAGTTGGGGGAAACAAACCATGAGAGACTGTGGACTCTGAGATGCAAACCAAGGGTTTTGGAGGGGCAGGGGTGGGGGGTTGGGTGAGTCTGGTGGTGAGTATTATGGAGGGTAAGTATTGCATGGAGCACTGGGTGTGGTGCATAAACAGTGAATTTTAGAATATTGGAAAAAAATTAAATTAAATTTTTTAAAAAACGACTTCCAGGCTTTTGTTTCAGCAGCAGGATGGTGATGCCAGGTACTGTGATAAGTAATGCTGGAGAAGAAGGAGGTTATAATGACTTTGATATGCCTGCAAAATTACAAAGTGAAGATGTCTAAGAGGCAGTGTAGAGCACAGAAGAGAATTTGGGAATCATCTATATAAAGACTGAATTGAAGCCCTAAAAGTATGAACAGCAGTCTAGGAGAGAGTAAGAGAAAAAAAAAAAAAGACTTAGAACTTTAGTACTGTAATAGGTAGAAGAGGAAAGGAAAATGTTAACTTTTGATAAAATAATGGTTTCTACCTCTACTTACATACCAGAAAAATGGAAACTCAATGAATTATAAAGGAAGTAAAGTACTGGTGAGAAAAGATGAATACAGACAATAAATTGTAAGTCTAAGATTGGGGTATCAATTAAAAGGTGAAAGGAAGCCTCTGAATCTAGCACAAGAAGCCTGCCTAGCTCATGAAGATATTGAAATAAAAATGTACTTTCAATGATACATTGTCTCCATTGTTTAATTTGCCTCTTTTATAAAAATGTTCTTAAGTTCTATGGGGCATCTGGGTGGCTCAGTTGGTTAAGCATGTGACTCCTGATTTTAGCTCAGGTCATGATCTCAGGGCTATGAGACTGAGCCCCGCATCCAGCTCCACACTTGGCATGGAGCCTGTTTAAGATTCTCTCTCTTCCTCTCCCCCTGCCACTCCCTCCCTCCTCTTAGAAAAAATGGCAAATTCCAAAACACTGTTGTTGATATGGGTTCCAGTGACAAAAAAATGAGATGCTTAAATCCAATTTGATAATAATGAAGTCTGAGAACATTAAGACTGGCTGTTCCTTCCCTTGATTGAAATTAACTATTAGCATCCTTGACAGTTAAGTTATTCCTCGGATAGCAAGTTTTATGTTGTATTTCCACAAACTAGTATGAAAGTCTTGTAACTGTTGTGTCCAGGAAATTTTATCTCCAACATCAGAAACACTTCTCTGAAGTCCCATCTTACAGAAGAGAACTACATTAAAAAACAAAATATAAACCCAGAGACATCCAGAGGGCAGTCTTACATTTCAACAAGGTAATTCTGTACAGTTAATTTTAAAATCCAAAAAGATTTCACAATCAACCAGTTTCAAACGGGCACTAGAATCAGACATGACTAGACCTGGAACCTGTTACATGATCATGGGTAAGTTTCTTAAACATCAAGGATCCTATCTATAAACCAGGATAACAGCTACATCACAGCATGATTAAGAAAATTAAAATAACGTGATGTTTTATTTTAAATAAAATCAGAGTAAATCATCAACAGTTTATTCTCTGCTTCTACTGCATAATAAGGAACTGGAGAGGGGCGCCTGGGTGGCTCAGTGGGTTAAGCCTCTGCCTTCGGCTCAGGTCATGATCCCAGCGTCCTGGGATCGAGCCCCACATTGGGCTCTCTGCTCAGTGGGGGCCTGCTTCCTCCTCTCTCCCTGCCTGCCTCTTTGCCTACTTGTGATCTGTCTGTCAAATAAATAATAAAATCTTTTAAAAATAATAATAATAAGGAACTGGAGAGCCTAGATGTATAAGACCTATAAGGAAGGATAAAAATGCTGCAAACTAAGATATTATTTCAATCTACCCATTTATTGGCCCACCATACTTAAAATTATCTAGATTCCAATTCACTGTATGCATGCTGCTTTCTCAAAATAACCTTACATTTCAGAAGATGTCTATAGATTTTATTTTAACATAAGACAGACATGGTACAAATAATTCCAAGTGTGATGTATGTGAGGAAAAATGCAGGGGCTAACCTAATCTGGGAGTAGGGGAGAACAAAGAAGGCTTCCCTAAAGAAGTCAAGTTCAAGCTGAGTTCTGAATGGTGGATAGGAAGAAAGTTCTGGAATAACATGCTTATATACTAGAAGTAGCAGCAAAAAATAATTAAAATTCAAAATGTTTATCCCCAATCTGGGAAATAACATTGAAATAATAATCTTGCCTTTAATGGCTATAGTTAAAAGCAAGGTTATAAACATAACCTTTATGTTTATAAACATAAAAGGGTTATGTTTATGTTCTATCATAAAAATGTACAGATCTTTTCTAGTCTAATGGCTCACTATTTGTAACTTAAGATTCAACTTAGTTGGGGCGCCTGGGTGGCTCAGTGGGCTAAGCCTCTCATTCGGCCCAGGTCATGATCTCAGGGTCCTGGGATCGAGCCCCTCATCAGGCTCTCTGCACAGTAGGGAGCCTGCTTTCCCCCCTCTCTCTCTCTCTCTACCTGCCTCTCTGCCTACTTGTGATCTCTCTCTGTCAAATAAATAAATAAAATCTTAAAAAAAGATTCAATTTAATTTAATAAATTAGTTGGAAATTATTGTGACCAGTTTTGTGCTGCCATTCTGATGCAGAGCAGTGTTCTTCCATCTTGGAAAAGCTAAAGATTTTATATGTAAAAAGACTTAAGACAAACAAAGAAACCAAAACAGACTCACTAATACAGAGAACAAACTGGTGGTTGGCAGAGGGAAGGGGAATTGGTGAAATAGGTGACAGGGATTAAGAGCTAAAAATTTCCAGTTACAAAATAAATAAGTTACAAAGATAAAAAGTATAGCATAGAACATATAGTCAATAATAGTGTTATAATGAAGTGACAAATAGTGACCAAATACTCAGTAATATATAGAGTGTTGAGTCGGTATATTGTACACCTGACACTAATATTTCATTGTATTTCTACTTTGTATTTCTACAAAAATTCTTTAAAAAATATTGAAAAAAACAGACCATGGATATATTCACATACATATAAAATATGAATAGACATTGTTACAAATGAAATAACAATAGTTAATCTTTATTGAGCACGTATAATTTATGTTATTAATAAATATTTAATAATAATTACTAATGCATTCTGTGTATAATTCAGTTAACATGTAACAATCCTATGAAGCAAGTTCAATTATTATTCCTACTTTCATAAATAAATAAATATAAGACTATATAAGTTAGGTAAACTTACTCAGGTCACAGAGATTCATACTCAAAACTGATTCCAAACGTTGCGTTCTTAAAGCCATATCCTACTCCCTAACCACGTGATATGAATGAAAGCCTGCCCTCAGAACCAGGAGGACTCAGGGCACATGGATCTATTTGGCATTTATTTTTAGTCTACCTTACATAAAAGGCAGAATGCTATTTCAGGGAACACATAACCCACAACTTCTCAGGGAGATAATGATAGTATTCATTAAGAAGAACACATGTACGGGGTGCCTGGGTGGCTCAGTCCGTTAAGTGTCTGCCTTCAGCTCAGGTCATTATCCCAGCATCCTGGGATCGAGTCCTGCATTGGGCTCCTTGGACAACAGGGAGCCTGCTTCTCCCTCTCCCTCTGCCTGTCACGCCCTCTGCTTGTGTCCTCTCTCTGTCAAATAAAATCTTTTTTAAAAAAATAAGAGGAACACACGTTTATATATTTATGTAAATACATATGCATGTATCTTTAAATTAAACAAAGGTGCAAAAGGCAGAAAGTCTGTAAAAATACTGTAGTTGTACCATTGTACAATCTAAACAAAAGAGGTTCATCAAAGAGAAAATGTACAGTTGACCCCTGAACAATGTGGGGGAGCAAACACCTATACCCCACTCAGTCAAAAATCCATATATAACTTCTTTTTATTTGATTCCCCCAAAACTTAAATACTAATAACCTACGGTTGATCAGAAGCCTCACTAATAACTTAAAACAGTGAATTAACACATATTCTATTTGTTATGTATGTTACATGTATTATAAGGAAAAGAAAATACATTTACCATAGTGTAGTTATAGGAAAAAACTGCATATAAATGGACTCATGTTGTTCAAGGGTTAACCCTGCTACATTCTTGTAATCTTTGATCTGTAGAGCCTAACCAGAAGTTCGCTTAGTGACTCTGACTTGGCAACTGACATGCTAGCAGCTGAAGGCCTTTTGTGAATGGAGCTCATGCACCGCCTACATACTGAGCACTCACAGGCAGCGTCCTGTACTCAGCACTGAAATCATCTCATTCCTTTTTTGCTTTTTGTTGGTGGTAGTGTAAACAACAACAAAAAATCTGCTCTAGTAAAAGAGTTACAACATCTTGAAAAATTGCGTGCTCTGTTTTCTTCCTTGGCAAGGTATACGTGACTGAAAGAATAGAAACAAAACACTACCACTTACCTCACGGGGCTGCTATGAGGATTAAATGTGATAAAGCACATGAAATGCTGGGACACACAGTGCTTTATGAGCACTAGCTGCGGCTGCTCTCACCAGCACTGGTATCATTCACGCGATTATTACCCTGTAACCTACCCCCATTTCAGGATATCCCGAGAAGTCACTATAGCACAGACTAGCATGCAGAAAGAACACAGGTCTGGAAATCAGAGTAGTTCAAGTTGCTCTGCAGCCCCAGGTGAATCAGAGTGAGCAAAGTCTTTGAACATGTTTCACAAAACCTTAGTTGTGAAAAAGGGGTAACGTCATCTATCTTGCACAGTCCTGATGAGAAGCACACCAAAGGTGATCACGAATGAAAAAGCATCTTTTAAAACCATAAAGAACAATAAATATGGAAGGTATGATTGTTTGATGAACAAATGCAGGTGTCCAGTGTCTAAAAGCAACACAGAATAGTTATTAATTTACCGTCCAGGGCCTCCCTTGACTCTGGGACTGCATATAATCCACAGGTGTAGGTGTCTGCCCCACAGAAAAACTTTTCTCTAGAGTTACCATCATACTGGTACAGCGAAACTAACCAGTGTTCACAAGCACACACTTACCTTTACTATTGTTTTAGGGCGTTTTTTAAAAAATAATTTTGGCTTTTCAACCACAGGAAGAGGCGGAAGTTTCTTAAGCTCCTGGAGGACGGTGGTGGCAGCACGCTTCTTGGAAAGTTTTTTGCTATTTCCCTCTCCTTCTGCAGAGAACTCTCCCACTGACACCCGAGTAACAAAGCTTTTCATATGCGGTGGTCCACTTTCTTTAATAACCTATTAAATATAAGTAAAATATTTCGTATAGGCACTTAAGAAATGTTCTCATCGCATGAATCTTTTTAAAATGTTCATATTGGGACGCCTGGGTGGCTCAGTTAGTTAAGCAGCTGCCTTCAGCTCAGGTCATGATCCCGGCGTCCTGGGATCGAGTCCCACATCGGGCTCCTTGCTCCGCAGGGAGCCTGCTTCTCCCTCTGACTCTGCCTGCCATTCTGTCTGCCTGTGCTCGCTCTCGCTCGCTCTCGCTTGCTCTCTGACAAATAAACAAATAAAATCCTTAAAAATAAATAAATAAATAAATAAATAAATAAAAAATTAAAAAAAAATAAAATGTTCATATTATAATCAAAATTTAAATTATAAAGAATTATGCCAAAATTATAGATTTCTTTAATAAAGTTATATAGATATTATATAGGCACATTCACTTATGATACTTATGATGCTTAATAAACTGAAGTCAAAAGAACAAAAAAACAAATAAACACATTCAATTCATAGTCAAAATTTGTGTTTTACTAGCTTAAAATAGGCAATTCTAATTATGGTGACCCAGTTTCTTATGGAACAGAAAATTAAGAATATAAAACACACCATATTGGATTACATACACAGACCATCCAAAAAACAATAATTTGTATTTAACTGTGTACATCTCTAATTTCTTCCCTATAATAAGTTACTGAAGTACAAGACTACTTCTTCCTGGGGTTCTCTAGCCCATAAAGCGTCCTTCATGTGGAAGCCTCTCAAAAATAACTTATGGGTAAAAATAACCTATTTTTGATGGAGTCCTCAAAGGCTGTTTTATAGAAAGGAATGTTTACTTTCTGCAACATCTTAAAAAGGTAAGTAGACATACCATAAAAAAATACCTATCTTAGAAATGGAATAGCTGTGAATGTTCCTAAACATTCCGTATTCTTTAAACTATGCCAGCTTTTGGAGGAAAGATGCCTTCCAAAACCCAAATGCTCAAAACTTTAGTCTCCTTCAAAATCCTGACCTATAAAAGATACCCTAGTTAAACAGTTTACCATTTAACTTTATATTAAAATTCTGTCTTACAATATTAGATACCAATTAGGAAAGGAAAAGGGAAACAATACAGGATACAAAACAACATAGCTGGATTGTATTCAATTGGATTAATTCAATAATGTTGAATTATTATTATCTCAATAATCCAACACTATTGGGATAAGAAAACTTATGATAATCATACTTCCTATTTAATTTCAGTTTACTAGCTGAAACACCAAAACTGTTTATTTTAATTACTTTGATGGATAGCCCCTTCAATTAAAAAAAAAAAAAGTACGTGCTTAACGACAGAATACTAAATATCTGACCCTGTATTACTCACATTAGATCGTCATTATGAAAACTAAATATTCTATACTATATTAATGCTTCCAAGGACTTCTAAGACTTATAAAACTGTTCCTATTCGTTGTAGCCTTTAAAAGGCCCATGTTCAATAACTTTTGAGTATATGTAATTAAATTTTGATAGGTTTTCTATATCTCCCCCATCATTTCTTGGTGGAACCAACAGATCCCCAAGTACATTGCATCCCTGCCTTCCTCATTTTGCTGCTTTTAATCTGCCATAGGGTGAGAGATCAGATAAGCCAAATGAGGAGAACTGTGTCTAAGGATAGGTTCTCAGTCAAGGTCAATTGATCTTGGCAGTAAATAAAATGTGGGAGCTTTCTAGTCAGTAAACATACATAATTTGAAGGATACTCCATAACCATTTCAGCTTATTTCCTGGGTTTTTCCTATTTTCTAGATATGTGAGTTACAAAATTAGTGACCTCTTAATAAAGGAGGTTATTATAATAATTTAAAATGTCTCCCTTTTAATTTCACATTTTGTAAACATTTTGTGACATGTTTATCTGGTTGTAGAGACCTGCTTAATTACTTCCTAGTGATTTATTAGTAAAAGTTAAATTTAAACCTATTTTGGTTCCACAAATTTAGAAGAATTTAGTAGTAATATATCTATGTCACTATTAACTTGAATACTTTCGATTTAATCCTATTAAAAACACCAAACCTTACTATAAATTATCTTATACTCACAAAATAAATTTTATGATGAAAATTAAAATGTCATATATACAAATTATTTAATACAGAAAAGCCAAAGAGATCAGCAGAAATCCATGATATTATAGTAGTTCTATTTTCCCCAGGGCCTATATGATTTCATAATACACAGTTTGAACATAAGGAAGCACATTAACTCTTTCAGGATACTAGTATGCCGGCTGACTAATCTGTTATTTCAAATAGTGAGGAGCAGTGGAGAGAAATGAAAGATCACTACTGAGCACATACCTCAAAACTGACAGGCATATTTCGCTTCAGAGCAATTTCAAACACTAAGCTGATCTCAGATTTATTCGCATCTTTGTCATCATCCATTTCCTTTCCCGATTCGCCATTCTAAATCACAAAAAATAGTATGACGATGAATCTTCACTTTGAAACAAACTGTACATATATTTACACGTAAGATGCCTATTTAAAATACAGTAAGAAACAAGAAACCAGAGACTGTATCTTGTGGGTTCCTATCCATATAAAAACAGGAGGGGTGGGCTTTGCTGAGAGGCTTTTCTGTAATTTAATCTTTAGGGGTTTTTGTTTCGTTTTTCATTTTTTGTTTTTTTTGCTCAAAGTGGAAGGATAAATGCTGAGTGTGGAAATCTTTTACTTAACCATATACTAATTTGAATTCATACTATGTCCCCAGACTCAATTCTCTGTCTATCCCCCAACCATACAGACACACAACACTTTCCCTGATATTCTAATATGCTTCTTAAACTTCTGTAAAGACCAAATTATAGAAAGCTTACAGGATGCAAATCAGGATTTTGGAACTCTATGTCTGGCTCTGGCATCAATTTGGTTATCCACTTCTTTAACACATAATTCTGAAGAGATTCATATATATTGAATCCCAGAGTATTAGAGATAAAAAGATCAAGAGACAGTATTCCTACTGCCAAGAAACTTATGACTTAGTGTGAAAACAGATAAGCAAACAGATTAAAAGTTATAATGAAAGTGTACACGCAGAAAAATACCTAAGTCAGCCATTAACTAAGATGAATCTCAAAGAAAGAGGACAAGAGGTTTGAGGGCAAGGGAAACATAGGTCTTGAACAGAACAGTTTGCAATAACTAAGTGGAGAGCTCAAAAACGAGGTGACTTATAAGACATGTCTGAGCCAAAGATACTATTTTGAAATCAATAGAGAAGGCTGCTAAAGCCATGGGAATAGGTGCAATTACTCAACATCAGCCTTGATACCCTGGTCTGTAAAATAAAACAGGTCTGAAATAAATCTATGAAAATCTCTTCCACTTGAAACTCCTTGATTCTAAATGAACACAATGTAATCTATGCTCAATAAACATAGCATTAAATGAAGGGTAAATGAATGCAACTTCTCAAGCTTATTCACGTCCCCAAATACTATGCCGCCTGAGAAGTAAAATCCATAGGTGGACCAAAGTTCTCACAGGTAAGGTCATCCTAGGAGGAACACATGAGTCTGGTAGAGTAGACAGGTGATCTGAGAAGGAAATCATAGCAGGTCACCACTCTAATATTCTTTCCTATCAGAAGAGATTATTTCTTTTATTTTTAGAAACACATTTATTTGTCTTGTCAATAATCTCACTGGGGAACTACAAGGAAGAGACTGTCACATATAGCGGCAACATACCTGAGGTGACTTTTCCGGAATAGGTTCATTCTGCAATGCTTGAAGGGCTTTCATTGCAGCATTGTGTCTAGCAGCTTGTCGAGTCTTTCCTTCCCCAAAAAATTCATTATTTCCTACAGTCAGCTGAACATAAAAGATCTTGGGCATTGGGCAATGATACCTAAGATAAGAAAATAAAAATACTAATGTTAGTTCAGTAAAGCCATTCTGTAATCATGAGTAAGATTTGTTTTCTTGAAAATGATAGCAACCACATAAGGTACTATATACTCTCTTATTCACTCTAGCCAAGTATTAACCTCATGAATGTATTTATAAAAGACAAAATATGAATCAATATAGCTATAGACATATTTCTCCATGAAAAACACATTATAGAAAACAATAATAAATATAATATAATAGAAATTATTCAATTATATCACAGAAAACTTTTAGTAGAGGTTTTCAGCCAGATCTTGAGAGATGAGAGCTGAGTGGTCTGGTGCTGAAGGGGGCCACAACAGAGGCAGGAGACTGGTAAGCCCACTTAGGGGACAACATGCAGAGGATGGTGACTTCAGCAGAAGACAGTTATGGCTAGACATGGGAGGAGAAGAGAGATGGAGGTACTACTCCATTCCAAAGGAATAAGTCCTTTGCCAAGTAACAAGAAGATCAGACTGAACATAAGAGAGAATGGGAACATAAGCCAATTCTTAAGCAGGTAAGCAATATCATAATAAAATATATTTAAAGAAAACATTTTTAGCAGGTTATGTTCAACAACTGATGGAGTTACAACTAAAAGCAGCAGTGATGTAAATATGAAGGGATAAAAGGGCTGAATGAAGAAAGAACTAGAAGAAATTAAGAAAAAATTACAAGAATATGTAATCCAATTCATTAATTCAACAATTACTTATGGAAGACATTCTTTATGACAAGGGAATATGACAATGAACAAAAACACATTGTACTGGGTAAGACAGATAATATATAAGGTAATATGCAGAATATCTAGTATGTTAGAGATCTAAGTTAAACAGAAAAAGAAAAGGTCAGAACTGTCAGGGAGGTGGGTTTTAGACAGGGTGACCAGGGAGGGTCTCACTAAGAAGATGGCAACTGTGTAAAGGCCTAAAATAAATGAGGAGGAAGCCACCCAGATATCTGGAACAGTGCACTTGAGGCAGAGAAAACAGCAAGTACAAAGGCCCTGGGGCAGCAGTGTGCCAAGCACATTCAAGTAATTCAGAAGATGCTTATCTGGCTACAGTAGAGGGGTAAGGAAAGAAAAGTTAAGAAATGAAAAGAAGTAGCCAGATACCATAGTGCCTTACTTAGAAATTATTGTAGGGATTAAATTTTTGCCCTGAGTGAAATGACCAGCCACTAGAAGGTTTGGAAGAGAAGTGACACATCTCACTTGCATTTTGGAAGGATCACCTGATGATTAGGTTGATAACAGACTGTAGGCAAATGATAATGGAAGCAAGGAGATCTATCAGGAGACGATTACAATAATATAGGAGAAAAGCAACAGGGAACTGTACTAGGGTGGCAGCAGTGCAAGCAATGAGAAGCAGTGGGATTCTGAATGAATTTCAATAGTAGAGGTGATGGTGGAGGGCTGTCTGGGTGGCCCAGTTGATTGAGCATCAGACTCTTGATTTCGGCTCAGATCATGATCTCAGGGTCATGGGACTGAGCCCCTCGTGGGTCTCTGTGCTCATCAGGGAGTCTGTTCCAGATCCTCTCACTCCCTCTTCCTCTGCCCATGCCCACCCCTGTGCATCTGCACTTTCTCTCTAAATAAAATCTTTAAATAAACAAACAAACAAACAAACAAGCAGAACTGATAGGGTTTACCCAAGGATCAGTTATGGAAAATGAGAGGAGTCGAGGATGACCCCAGGGTTTCATACCTGAACAAGTAGAAGACAGAGTATGCATACAATGAACTGGTGAAGACTGCAGAAGGATTTGATTATTGGGCATCGGTATCAGCAGCTCTGGTTTGTAAGTGTTAAATTATTCAGCCTGTTTAGACATCCAAGTGGATATCAAATGAATATAAAATTTGGGAATCATCAATATATATGGAATCTAAGGCCACAGACAGGGGCACCTCGGTGGCTTAGTCAGTTAAGTGTCTGCCTTTGCCTCAGGTCATGATCCCAGGGTCCCAGGGTCAAGTCCCACATCAGACTCCTCGCTCAGTGGGGAGTCTGCTTCTTCCTCTGCCCCCCCCACCCAGCTCATACTCATTCTCTCTCTCGAAAAAATAAATAAAATCTTAAAAGCCACAAGACAGTGAGAACTCAGTGGGAAGGAATAACAGGAGAAAAACCAGGCAAGTACAGTGTCCTTCCTAAAAACCAGAGGGGAAAAAGTCTTTCTAGGAGAAGGGAGTGCTCATCTGTGTCAAATTATACTCACAGGTCAAGTAAAATGGTGACTGAGAATTAAGACACTGAATTGGGCAATTAACAAAACTAAAAAGGATCAACTTTGATGCAATAGGGGATTTGCAATATAATGCCAAAAATGTGTTTAAATCACTCAAGTGCTGAAAAATGTCTTTTCCAAGCAAAGACAAGTCTAACTGAAGTCCTACTGAGTTCTGGATGATTACTGGACAACCAAAGAGCAATGTTCCATATTCACTCTAAGATAAACTGGACACAACCTATCATACAAGAATTTATCAGGCAGATGAGACTAATTAGAGAAGGTTTACAGAAGGTAAAGGACTAGAAAGGTATACATCAGCACTGAAGATGCAGATTTGGGAGGCAGTAATTGAAACCACGTGAGTGGGTAAACACCTGGAAAGGGGAAGTGTAAAGGAACCAAAAAAGAGAGCCTAAGGCTGGGATCTGATTGAGGCCCGTGATCAAAAGGCAGGGGAAATAATAGACGGCAGTGAAGGAGATGAAAGAGGGTCAGAGTTAGAAAAGAAATTACCACACAATGTCAGCAAAATCAACAGTGTCACACCTCGGGTAGAAATCCGGAGTATGAAAAAAAGAAACAGTCACTGTTTTAAATTCTTAAAATCAACTTTCTTGGCCCACAGTTACTATTACTTTGTTTTAAGATAAAGTAATTTAAATGTGTTTTTATTATGTCATATGTTCTCATTTTTAATAGGCAAATATAAAAAAGTTAAACGAAGAAAAAAATCACTTATGGTTAAAGACTTTTAATATGCAAAGACTAAAAAAGCATTAAAAACCACAAGCTGTTTTGGTCTTTGATTACAATAAGTAGTATACTGAGGTACACAACTTCCTACTGCATTCCTGAAGTACACTTTCCTATTATTTTAGATCCCCTTAATGCAGATATATTAACAGACTAATATAATAAATGCAGGTTATCTTCATTTGTATACCACAAAATTCAATTTTCCTCCTACACAGAATTCTGTGCATATTTTTAACTTCTTACACTATAAAACTTTAAAACAGACAACCTGAAATAAAAAATGTACTCCTGTACTAAGATCATCTATGGCAAGCTTTCACCATAGAGCAAATGTTTACAATTAATTATACACTTCTGAAAACAGAGGCCCACAACTGGAATGCTAACAGACCTTTAACTACAGTAGAGGGAGTGGGCGCCACTATAATCACTAAGGCCTGCTGACAATTACAAAACTCATTTTGGTTTGCCACAGAGACAAACAAAATTTCTGTTCATTATGACTTTACTGGAATATGATGTCATAACACATAGCCATACTGAAACAATCTGCTGATTTTCTGACCAAAAATATTAATTGCATACTAAAGAGCCCTTGGGGCCTCTTCCCTCGTAGCCCTCAAATATGGCTCTGTGTATGCATATGTGTATGCATGTGGGTACATATGTATGTGTGTATTATACTGTATAACTATCAGAGGAAAAATTAGGTTTGTTGTATTTTAACAGAAAACGTAAACTACTCTAGCTCTAACAACAGGAAATACCAAGAACAAATGCCTGACTTGTTTTGTTCTAGTTTCATTCCATCCTCTAACTTAACAATGATTCTTGATATTTACCCCACGTGGTTTATCACCCAATATACCACATCTCCTCACATCATGATGACAATTAAGATTAGCCAGAGTACCCTCAATAATGGCACCCAGACTCAACTATAAGAGAGATGATGCAGAAAGTCTCTTTGGATATTAGGTCCTGGTCTCTAAATATTTGTTTCCTTTGCTAAAGAAACACTCAAAGTTTGTTGAAGGTTGATGCATGCTAAAGAGGAGTTCTTTTCTATCTTTATTTCAAACATTCAAAATCAAAAATATATTCATCAAAAATATATTCACTTTTGGTAAAGTACTTTTTTTTAAATATTTTATTTATTTATTTGACAGAGAGAGATCACAAGTAGGCAGAGAGGCAGGCAGAGAGAGAGAGGAGGAAGCAGGCTCCCTGCCAAGCAGAGAGCCTAATGCGGAACTTGATCCCAGGACCCTGAGATCATGACCTGAACCAAAGGCAGAGGCTTAACCTACTGAGCCACCCAGGCATCCCTTGGTAAAGTACTTTTAAAAAGTGTTATTCAAGGGGCGCCTGGGTGGCTCAGTGGGTTAAGCCTCTGCCTTCGGCTTAGGTCATGATCTCAGGGTACCGGGATCAAGCCCCACATCGGGCTCTCTGCTCAGCAGGGAGCCTGCTTCCCCCTCTCTCTCTGCCTGCCTCTCTGCCTACTTGTGATCTGTCTGTCTGTCAAATAAACAAATAAAATTAAAAATAAAATAAAATAAAAGTGTTATTCATATTTCTAAAAATTAACAGGTATTTACCTAATCTTACATTGTTATTCTTGAATGATTTTTCTCAATGGGAATTTTGTGGACAACGTTTACATTTCCAGTGATTACTCTTAGAAGATAGGCCATGAAAACTTACCCATCCAGGCTACTAGAGTTTCAGGCTCAAAGGGTTTCTACCACAGCCTCCAAAATGTATTTTGCAAAGTGTGATCCCACTCATCAGAATTATCCCCAGTGCTTATTAAAAATGTATATTCCTGTGCCCCACCCCTGATCTGCTGAATCCTGCTCTGGGGATAGAACAAGAATCTTCACCTTAGTAAGATTCCCTGGGGAGTCTTTCATACTAAAAGTCTGAGAACCAGTGTTCACTACAACCTAGGTGATTTGAGGATGACCTCAATCTCCACACAAGCAAGGGACCACGTACATTCTTATAGCACCATGTTTAGGTTTCCTATCTCTCTCTCTTATTTAACCTCACAGCAACCGGGTGAGACAGATGTCCCAATGGTCACCATAAGAGGTAACAAATGTCCCCAACATAGGTGTGAGGAGTCAAACTGAAGTCTTTTAACATCAGAGCTCAGGAAACTTTAAAGTCGTTTCCTAAAAATCTGCTTTATTCTTCTATTTTTGTGTTCCCATGTGTTTATTAAATGGGCTATGTCCTTGGAAGGCTAGAGAACCTAAAGCAAGAGTTCTATCTAAACCCAAGGTCCACTGATAGACCTCAGAGGCATTTTACTTAATCGCTGCTGAAACAACAAGAGCTCCATAATGAAATCCGATGTTTTTACGGTATGTCAAGCCAAACAGGATAAAAAAAGAGACACAAGTGAGTAACTTATCATTCGGTGAAAAGTCAGAATAATGGGCATCTGGTGCCACACTGCTTATAGTCTAAATATTATAAAGGCTGCTTGGAAGGCCTTTTCCCCACCCATGCCTCTTTGCCTCTGTCCACTGGAAGTCTTACAAAATATAAACAAAATTTTAAATAAAATAAAATAAAATCTTCCCTTTCTTCAGATCCAAAAAAAAGGTCTTTAGATTTGGCCTATCTTCAAGACATAACAAGTCAATACAGCAATAAAGAAAGGATATATATTTGGTTCCTTTGAATTAACACCTGACACTCCTTATACAGTCTTCTTTTGATTTTTGAGTTAAGGGAAGATTTTACATTCTTATATAAGTATTCTTATAAGAATGTATATAGTCATATTTTGTTGTTGTTGTTTGTTTGTTTGTTTTTTACTTTCTTTTTTTTTAATATAATTTTTTATTTTTTATAAACATATATTTTTATCCCCAGGGGTACAGGTCTGTGAATCGTCAGGTTTACACACTTCACAGCACTCACCAAAACACATACCCTCCCCAATGTCCATAATACCACCCCCTTCTCCCAAACCCCCTCCCCCCAGCAACCCTCAGTTTGTTTTGTGAGATTAAGAGTCACTTATGTTTTGTCTCCCTCCCAATCCCATCTTCTTTCATTTATTCTTCTCATACCCACTTAAGCCCCCATGTTGCATCACCACTTCCTCATATCAGGGAGATCATATGATAGTTGTCTTTCTCTGCTTGACTTATTTCGCTAAGCATGATACGCTCTAGTTCCATCCATGTTGTCGCAAATGGCAAGATTTCATTTCTTTTGATGGCTGCATAGTATTCGATTGTGTATATATACCACATCTTCTTGATCCATTCATCTGTTGATGGACATCTAGGTTCTTTCCATAGTTTGGCTATTGTGGACATTGCTGCTATAAACATTCGAGTACACGTGCCCCTTTGGATCACTACGTTTGTATCTTTAGGGTAAATACCCAATAGTGCAATTGCTGGGTCATAGGGCAGTTCTATTTTCAACATTTTGAGGAACCTCCATGCTGTTTTCCAGAGAGGTTGCACCAGCTTGCATTCCCACTAACAGTGTAGGAGGGTTCCCCTTTCTCCGCATCCTCGCCAGCATCTGTCATTTCCTGACTTGTTGATTTTAGCCATTCTGACTGGTGTGAGGTGATATCGCATCGTGGTTTTGATTTGTATTTCCCTGATGCCGAGTTGTTTGTTTGTTTTTTAAATTTTTTTTAAATTTATATATTTTCAGCATAACAGTATCATTTTTTCACCACACCCAGTGCTGCATGCAATCCGTGCCCTCTATAATATTTTTATACTTCTATTTGATTTTCAGTTGGAACAGGTTTCCATACCATCTATCCTTGCCATCCTCCCTAAAGTTACTTCAGTAATGCACTCTTTGCAGACTCCCTTTGTATGAGTTTCTGAACAACTAAAAGCTATGTGTCCTCCCTACCATTTGGTGACTGCCTTATTCCCTAACATCACCACTTTCTTAAGTATCATTTTTACAAGGTGAAAAAGACATATTCCAAATAACATGAGAACTTTTAAAAATTGAAAAATAATTGCCTCACTTTATTTGATAGCATTATTCATAAATCTCAACCCAGCCTAAGCATTTATATCTTCTCTACAGGTTTATGTACTAAAATATATGAACAAGTTATCTTCTCATCTAGTAAGGAGAACCTTTGGATTTCTGTGTTTATTTCTAACATTGACTGAAAACAGAAATGTCACTTAATCTTTCTATCTCCGTTTACTTATCTGTAAAGTATTTGCAGAATCTATATTTAAAGACCTCTCAAGGCCAAAACTTAGAATTCAAATGACATGTTGATTATTTCTGACTCTTTGTACACATTTTGGCACTGCTGAGCATTCTTTTTACTTGATATAGAAAAATAATAGGTTTTATCATAAAGCTATAAAATAGTCCTTGGCACACTTTCAAGTTTGTATGTATATAAAATGTCTAGATAGGAGAGGGCTCTTTCTATATTCACATCTATAAATTTTGGAAATATATCTTTTATGGGATCTAAATGTTAAGTGTTGAGGAATTTCAAAAATTAGGACCTATTAAAAAAGATTCATAGGGCAGCTGAAAATAAGCTTTAAAGGAGGATAGGGATAGTCTATTCTGTTTGTAGAATTATTATAATTATGTTCAAAATGCCCAGGGGAAAATACAAAAAGATATGTACTAGAAGTTAGGATAGGATGCACTGAAGTGATGGAATTATAAATGATGATATCTTTCACAATTTAAATTTTTTGAAAATAATATGGTTATACTAGAGTATCAACCAAAAAGAAGGAGGAGAAGGAGGAGGAGGAGGAAGAGAAAAAGAAGAAGAAGAAGAAAAGGAGGAAGAGGGAGGGGAGGAGGAGAAGGAAAAGGAGGTGGGGGGAGGGGAAGGGAGAGTAGAGGAAGGCAGAGGAGGAGGAGGAGGAGAAAAAAATTAACTGAAAAAGTCTAGTCCCCATCCAAATAATACATCTAAATCTGTGTTCCAAATGTAAATTTGATAAATTAGCAGACTGTGTATAGACTATAATCCACAAGAGTAAATAATCTGTACTGTGTCACTGATACTAGTACCACAATAAAACTATGGAAAACATAGCATGTTGTCGAAGAGCCCCACTTTGTAAATACACAATCACCACTCTCAATCCTACACTTTGATCCAGCATAAACCTACCCTTGCACCTTTCCTAAATGGATACCTAGATAAATCATCATCACCATCATCAACATCAGCATCACCATTATGACAATTACAACAAAAACATACAAAGCACTCACGATGTGTCAGGCACTATTCCAAGCCCTGCACACCAATCGCAGTCACCATGACAAGCCCAACTTCATTTTACACACAGGAAATGAGAAAGAGATACTTAACTTGCCGAGGGCCACCCCTTCTTGAGCTAACATTTAAACCCAAGCAGTCTCACTCCAGAGCCCATGATCTGAACCTCTACACTATGCTGTCTATGGATGAACTACATAAATGAGCACCATAAACTGCAGAGATACTAACTATAAACTATGGAAAGGTCATGCTAGTCTTGGCAATTAAGTCTAAGTAGACATAAGAAACCAATGGTCACAGGGCACCTGGGTGGCTCAGTCGGTTAATCATCTGCCTTTTTTTTTTTTTTAAAGGTTTTTTTTTTTTGACAGAGAGAGATCACAAGTAGGCAGAGAGGCAGGCAGAGAGAGAGAGAGGAGAAGAGGAAGCAGGCTCCCTGCTGAGCAGAGAGCCCGATGTGGGACTCGATCCCAGGACCCTGAGATCATGACCCGAGCCGAAGGCAGCAGCTTAACCCACTGAGCCACCCAGGCGCCCTAATCATCTGCCTTTTGCTCAGGTCATGATCCCAGGGTTCTGGGATCAAGTCCTGCACTGGGTGGGGAGTCTGCTTCTCCCTCTGCCTTTCACCTCACTTGTGCTCTTTCTCTCTCTCAAATAAATAAATATATAAATAATGTTTTTTTAAAAAGAAATCAAAGGTCATATTGATTACCAAAGAGAATTCTTGGGGGCATTATAAGTCCAGGAGAACATGTTGGCTACAGTCTTACTCCTCTCTCTCATTCTTTGTCTCCTCTCTTAACATTTTTGAAGCCCGTGCTTAAATGTTGATGTTCCACTAGGGAACTACAGACCAAAAGCACAATGACATACTACCACACAGCCCCTAGGATAGCCATAGTCAGGCGGCCCTGTGGAAAACAATCTGGCACTTCCTTAAAACATTAAATAGAACTACCATATGACCCAACAATCCTTCATTCATACACACACACACACACACACACACACACATATATATATATGATTTTATATACATATAAAATTTTTTAAAGGCACTGAGGGGTGTCTGGGGGGCTCAGTTGGTTAAGTGTCTGACTCGATTTTTCCTCAGGTCCTGAAGCATACTTGAGTGTCTCTCTCTCTTTCTCTCCCGTCCCTCCCTACCACTCTCTCTCTCTCAAAAAATAAATTTTTTTAAAAGGCACTTAAACAAAAAATATGTACACAAATGTTCACAGAATTACCCATAATAGCCAAAAAGTGGAAATAAACCAAAGGTCCAGCAACTGATGAATAGATAAACTACAGTATATCCATACACAGCAATGAAGTACTGATACCCAGTATAATGTGGATGAACTCAGAAAAACTTTTGCTAAGTGAAAGCCAGACATAAAAGGCTACATATTGAATAATTCCATTTAGATGAAATGTCCAGAATAGGGAAATCCACAGAGACAAAAGTAGATTAGTGGTTGTCAGAAGCTGGGAAGGGAGAAAATGGAGAGTAACTGTTAAGTTTCTTTTAGGGGTGATGAAATGTTCTGGAATTAGATAGTGGTGATCGTTGTACAACACTGTCAATGCAGTAATTCACAGCATATAGAATTGTATACTTTAAAATAGTAAAAGTGGTAAATTTTGTTATTGTGAATTTTGCCTCAATTAAAAAAAAATGTTGATCCTCCCTAGAGTTCAATCTTCTCATAGACAAAACAGTCTTCCTAGGTGATCTCACATATTCCTATTTACATTTTTGGCAGACTCCCAGAAATTAGCCTATCCAGCGGGGGGGAAGAAGAGGGTGGGCAGGGCAGGGACAAGGGAACAAGAAGCACCCCTCCCTTTTGCGCTCTTGGAAATTAATGACCTGCTCTTCTTCTTGCCCTTGTTTGAGTGCCAAGGGGTATGTGAATTAAATTAATGCAATGAATATTTATTAAGGGCCTAATTCATCCCATGGACTGTTTTAGTCCCTTGGGATGGTGGACTGCCCTCAGGAGACAATCAATCAATGAATAAAAACAGTATCAACTGTAAGATGGGTTAGAAGAAAAGTACAGCAGAGTAAGAAACAGTAATAAGAGATCCTTTAGGAAGTGGTGTTTGAATAAAGAGGTAAATGGAGTGAGAATTCCTGGCATATGAATGCCTGGAGGGGAAAAAAAGTTCCAAGCAAATGGGACAGCAAGTGCCAAGGCCCTGTGGAGACCGCATATAGCCATTTTCATAATATATTGGGTTTTCAAAGTCGAAAATGAATTTTTAAGTATCTTTTCAGCGTCTGTGTAGTTAACAATTTTTACTTTTCACCTCTTAATAAGGTATTCTTTATCAACCTATTTTCTAATAGTGAAACAATTTTGCATTCCTGGAATAAACCCCACTTGGTTATGCTAGTTTTTCTTCGAATGAACTGCCAAATTCTGTTTGCCAGTATTTCAATTGGGATTTTTTCCATTGATATTTTATAAATAATACTGATATGAAGCTCTAGTCCTTCTTGTTTTTTTTAAACTGGCATTGTTGAACTAAACAGTAAGACTAGTTTTAATTGCCCAAAATAATGTTTCCTATTTTTCAAAGGTTCAATAAAATTTCTCTGTGATACCATCTAGCCCAAGTACTTTTCTTCAGGGTGGTAGGGGGAACTAATGGTAACTAGCTAAATGAATCCAATTACCAATGGATCTTTTTTGGTTGTTTATATTTTCCTACAAAATCACCCAGTTCATCCATGTTCTGAAATAGTTTTCCATGAGTTGAACAAAGTAGTCTTTTTTTTTTTTTAAAGATTTTATTTATTTATTTGAAAGAGAGACAGTGAAAGAGAACATGAGTGAGGAGAAGGTCAGAGGGAGAAGCAGACTTCCCATGGAGCTGGGAGCCTGATGTGGGACTCGATCCCGGGACTCCAGGATCATGACCTGAGCCGAAGGCAGTCGTCCAACCAACTGAGCCACCCAGGCGCCCGAACAAAGTAGTCTTTATGAGAATTTTCATTTCCTGTGTGTCAGGCCTCTCTAATCATCAGACTGTATTTTGTATATTTGTGCATTGCATTCACATTTGCTTGATTTGATTAGATTACATTTAATTAGATTACATATTTAAGTATTTTATTGGTTTTTCCTAAGTACAAGATATTGGATTCTGCATAGTTTTTCTATTCGTCTTCTGTTTTCTAATTAAGCTATTTCTGCATTCATTTTCCTCCCTCAGACTATTTTATTATTCCTTCTCAAACTGCCTGTGCTGGATAAATAAATAATTGTCATGGTATCTATTAATATATGTATAAGATAACTAAATTGAATTTGCCTCTCACAGGCTTTGTTTGTATTGTAATGTCTTCAAGAGAAAAATATACTACATAGTTCCTAAATATTTTTGGTAACAAAATGCCCTGTTTAGTGAACTACCATGAATCCTATGAAACACACTTTGGAATATGCTGTTTTGGACATTATGTCTTAGTTAGGAGTCTGTATTCTACAGGTACTTGCTTAATCTGCTAGTAGCTTTTTATCTTGAATGTAATAAAGATTACTTAACATTAAAAAAATACAATTAAAAATGTTTATTAAGTACTTTTTATAAACTGGGAGTAAATAAGCAATAAAAGAGGGTGTGAATAGAGGAAAATATCATTTGGATTTAAGTTCCAACTACTAGATATAAGCACTTCAAGTAAGAGGACTTAGTTCTCTAAGACTCATCAGTGATAGGAAAGATTTTTGTCTGTATCAACTTTCTGAATCTTATTCAAGTGGCCAAGCAGAAAAAAATTACTGTATTTTTCATGAATATTACATTATATCTGTGTATTTTCAAATAGATATATATGTGTGTATGTGCATTTGAAGTATACTCTCCACCTCAAAAACATTAGTAAAATGTTTTAAAGAAATACAATTTTAAGTTTTCAATATGTATTCACTAAATACTACATGCTAGTAGTCTAACGGCAGATTCTTAAAAATTTAAGAAAATTATAGGTGTGGAAGGCCAAAAGGTAAAAAATTTTGAGGAAATTATAGGAAATATGGCTCATTTTTTCTTTGACTTGTAAGAAGATTCTCATTATTCAATTCTATCAACAGATCATCTTTGGTTAAGGGCAAAGAATGTTCTGTGAACAACTAGTAGAGAGAATCTCTCAAGTCCTTTAAACAACAAAATGGATTCTGAAATTGGCTCTAGAAAATATTTTAAATGTTCTTGTTCCTCCTTAACTTAGCTCAAAAGTATATGCCTTTAAAAAAAATACAAACATATCAGATTATATTTTTAGAAGAAGTTTCACAGGCTTTTTGAATAAATTAATTTTGTAATGTCTAGAATAAGAGATTCCAGTATGACTGTGTAGAATCTTCCAAGAGCTTTAGAAATTGTTTGCTTTGTTACAATGTCCAACCCAGACATCTATTCCAGTGCCTTTGCTGATCAGAATTCACTATCAACTTTGGATGCTTGCCCACTTCAAATACTCCCCAAAGTAGGAGACATTACATCAGCGGTACTGCAGAAAGATTAATGTGCTTTGTTTGGAGATGTAAATGGTAATTATACTTATTGCCTATTTCTGGTACTTAGCCTTTTTTACCTGAACCTAAGTAAATCTAGTTGTACATTTGCATATAGTTTAATAATAACAAAAATGTGTAGTTAACAGATATTCAGTGGGATATTAAAAAAACTTAACTTGGCATTTTCCCAGCTAATTGTTTTTACAGCTTGACTTCACTTATGCATTAGCTACATTCATAAAAAGGTTTACATAAAGCAAATATTTTCATACTAAATCCCATTTTCCCACTGCTGCCCAATACTAGACTTGAGTTGAATTTCTATAAGAAAATGTTGGCTCCGACACATCATAAAAATTTCAATTAAACATCTAAACATGTATACCAAGGAATAAATACATTTAATCAATTATTTTATAATATATATTTTATCCTCTCACTTGCAATAAAAATTAAACAAATGGATAAAATAAATGGATAACCATTTGTTTCATATTCCCACAATCATTTTTTTAAAAATGCAGAATTTGGGGTGACTTCCATAGAAGCTAAAAGTAGAAATATAATTTATTAGCTGGACCTGCCACATGGAAATATGCTGTCAGATTGATTCAAGCAATACAAGTAGTATCAGATTATTGATAATAATATTTTAAGGATCTTAAAAATATCTTCTGCTCTTGGTAATACACTTTTGACATTTTATTATAATCCACATCAGATGATTTATTGGAATTATACAGATCATTTGGAGCCAGTATCGTCTGACTTCAAACTACTTTTCAAAGAAATGGGAAGGGGCGCCTGGATGGCTCAGTGGGTTAGGGCTGCTGCCTTCGGCTCAGGTCATGGTCTCAGGGTTCTGGGATTGAGTCCCGCATCGGGCTCTCTGCTCAGCGGGGAGCCTGCTTCTCTCTCTCTCTCTCTCTCTCTCTGCCTGCCTCTCTGTGTAATCTCTCTCTGTCAAATAAATAAGTAAAATCTTAAAAAAAAAAAAAAGAAATGGGAAAAAGAACCCAATTAACTACCTGGATCTTTTTGCAGTATAAAAAGTAACTTTTGCTAAAACAAAAGAGTACCTGGGACTTTTAGAAAACTCTTCTACCTTTAATTACAATTATTTAGAGGTAATGTTAAGTAATTTATTTTTTTCTGCACAAATCCTCTGGGGAATACTACATGTATTGCAACTATCCATGTTCTCCTTTTCCTGTAGATAATAGAGGTATGCTTTTCATCAATAACTTAATGTCGACTGTGTCTTATTCCAGGATGCACGCTAAGTTGAGAACATCAAAACTTCTTTATTTTTGCTTCAGGCATAATACCTGTACCTGAGGCACAATCATGGCAGCAAGTAAGACAATACTGGTAAAAACAGGACACTGATACGCAGTCTATCATACACTGAAAAAGGCTGAGTAATACTTGGTATGAAAGGCTAACAGTTCTAACCTTTCATTATGATTCCTATTAAAAATATGAATAAGGGGTGGCTGGGATGCTTAGTTAAGCATCCAACTCTGGATTTCAGCTCAGCTCATGATCTCAGTGTCACCGAGATTGAGCCCTATGCTGGGCTCCATGCTCAGTGTGGAATCTGCTTGAGATTCTCTCTCTCCCTTTCCTCCTGCTCCTCCCCCTACATGCACATACTCTCTCTCTCTCTCTCTCTCTCTCAAATCAATAAATAAAATCTTAAAAAAAAAAATTTTGACTAAGAGAATGCATTTTTTTAAAGATTTTATTTATTTATTTGACAGGCAGAGATCACAAGTAGGCAGAGAGAGAGAGGTGAAAGCAGGCTCCCTGCTGAGCAGAGAGCCCAATGCAGGGCTGGATCCCAGGATCCTGGGATCATGACCTGAGTCAAAGGTGAGGCTTTAACCCACTGAGCCACCCAAGCACCTGAGAATGCATTTTAGCCACACTGCAAATTCTCTCCTATAAGCGAAATAGTTTTTAAGGAGACTTAAAGGAGTCTGTCATGGTATCTTACTATTTCCAAAGAGTAGATGTTTACATGAGTTAGCATAGTACAGCAGAAAAAGGACTACCTTTGAAAACATATAATCTTGGGTTGGAGGGCCAGCTCAATCCTTCACTGGCCACATAAACCTGGAAAAATTACACACTGTATCAGATTATAATAGGAAATCATAATAGTTTGCCTTCTTTCTTCCTTGGCCACTAATCCATCATCCTTCTTAAACATCCCACAATGTCCCTAGGATGCTTGAGTTCCTCTTGTGCTTTTTGTTATTCCCTGTTAATAACCTAGGGACCATGTCTCTAGCTCCTCAGTATTATGTCTGCCTGGGGAGGTCCAGGAAAGAGCTGCAGTTATGCTAGCAGATCTCTAGCCTTTCAATTCCTGTGCTTGGGGGTATTCCCTTTCAGTGCTCATACCATCCCAGGGAGACCACTTTATGCTCTTTAGGAAAACTAACATTTAGTTCATCAATCATTCAAGAAGCCAACATACTTCAAGATATCAGACAATATTCAGAAGATACATTGATAAGTTCAGATATTATGAAAATCAGTAAAAACCAACTAAATAAACCTTCAAATAAATTTAATGCAAAAATAATGAACAATGTTAGTTTAACTATAATTCTTTGTCTTGTGTCTTTAAAGACATTTATATACATGTTTGGGGTTGTGTTCTATCTCTGAGGACTATTTTATGACCCGCCAGTCAACCACAGTGTAGGGGGCCAGTAATTCTTTTAACTTTGAAGAAGTGCATCTTGACCAGAGAATGTGAGAATGTCAACAAATAATAAGGAAATAAAGAAAGCAAGTGGGTCAAGGTTGTGCTAACTGAAGCCAAGGAAAAGCCTGGGAAATTAATGAATAATAACCTCCCACGAAATGCCAAACTAAGAAGAGCAGTAGGCCATGGTAAGAATAATACCTGAGATAACTATATGGTCTAAAACTGCCTAAGATTCTAAACCTAACCCAAAGGTAAAAGAGAACAATAAAACAGTTGAAGTTACTCATTTTCATCTCAGTGAGAGGCGAGATGAGAAAAAGAGAGAGAGAGAAAAGGCATGCAAGCAAACAAGGGTGAAAAATACTGGGCATGATATTAAGATTATTCTATTACATTAGACTATTGAAACTCAACATACAGAACTTACTTGGATATAAAAAAGATCAGACATAAAATAGTTTTATTTTTGTTTTAAAATGGGATATGTAGACAAGTAGTAAATTCAATGCAGTAACAAATCTCTTGCTGCCATTAGTGATTTGGAGAAACCCTTCCACATATTCTTAATAAGACAAGATGTCAAGCAAAATCAAAAAGCCATTCAAACCTATTGTGTAAAAGGTTCCAGAAGTTTTTGAGGAAGCAACACAGAGAATTCCGAAAATCTGAGACCCACATGGGAGTACAGTAAGAATGCATCTTGAGTAAATTTGACCTATTATTCTTTTTGTTATTCTCCTGAAAAAGTCACACAAGGGAAGGAAAGAAAAGGCTTGCAAATAAGACTCTACAACCTTATATGAAAAGGATGACACTTCTCTGAGACAGGAGAAATTTGCAGTGTAATCTGAGATTTTAAGACTCTGAGAATGCCAAAGCAGGAGAGTGATCAAGACTGACAGGAGAAGGACCATGGTAATCTCTCAGGAAGCAAAGTCACCCCATACATGCATAAGAAATTCTGGCCAGAAACTGAACATTTTAATGCTGGTGAACTTACAATGAAGTCAACTAGATGAAGAGCTAAACTTATAATCTTAGTTGTCATTTGACTCTTGTTTTATCAAAATGTAATTCTAATAAAATCAAAATAAGTATATTCTTTTACTTCCCAAGTTTAAGAAGGACAGGACTCCCCTGCCAATGTCTGTGAACCCTCTATTAGACCATATAATTTCTTTACGAAAGCAAATAGCTTAGAGTAAATGATTCACATACTATTCTGGGAGCAGTGTTCTAGGAAGGCTATAAAGGGACTGATTTCTGCTCATACACAAGGAAAAGGGGAGTCTTAGTCACTGTAGTCATACTGTCTTGTAACTGGCATGGTAATTAGCACTTAAAGAGTCCAGAAATAGCTGTGAACTGAGGGAGTAAGCACAGCTAACATTTAACTTACTATATATGCCAGCATTGCACAAACAGCAACTCATCTAATCCTTACAATAATCTTTACATAAATCCTTATTATTTCCATTTTACAGCTGAGTAAACTGAAGAACAGAGAGGTTAAGCAACTTGTTGTTAGGTGGAACCAGGTTTCAAACAAAGGCAGACTGACTACCTCTAAACTGTATTACTGTAGTCCTCTCAATGTGAGAATGAATGATTAGGAGGGAGAAAATCAGACCAGCAAGGGCCAGACTCAGCCTCCAGGAATAAAGCAAATCAGGCCCCACAGCACAGGGAGTTCAAAATCAAAGCATGGGGGGATGGGCAAAATGGGTGGAAAAAGAGTCAACTTTAAATTCTTTGTAACTCTGCTTCATGTTTAGCAATGTCTGTGAAAAAATAAATTTGATATGTAAGTCATTTTTATATAATTAAGCAAATATATAACCATTAAAGTATAAAATAAATCTCTAGAATTACTCTAGGTATGTATATTACTTTTGGGATACGCTGCCGTAAATATTAGCTATTTCACGTTGAAAAGCTGGGAAAATGCTTGGTACATAAACACGTTGTGTTAGTTCATAAAAAAAAGTAAAAAAGAGATGCATGTGAGATCTGATAGAGGAAGTGCTAGGAGTGGATGAACCTAGTTATGACGGTTGCTCCAAGGACTTTTAACATTTGGAGTGATCAAGGACCTGGAGGCAGCTGCATGTTATACTGAGGACAAGCTAGATCTATAGTTTTCATCCCTGGCTACACACTGCTATCAGCTGACTTACACAAATCAGTAAGAAAAAGACCATTAAGTCAATAGAAAAATAAGCAAAGGTTATAAATTCACAACTTACATGGAAAAAAAATTACCTTTATACATACAAGAAGATGCTCAACTTCATTTATAAAGAAATACAAATTAAAATGTCAAGAAGGAGTTGTTTTTCACCTAATTATGTTGTCAACCCCCCCCCCCAAAGATTTAAAATAGCTTCATCTCTAGTCTGGATTATCGTAATAACCTCCTAATGGTTCTCTTAGTTGCCAAAGTGAGCCTTCCAAAATGTAAGTCCAATCATGCCTCTATTTTGCTCAAAACTCTGCAATACTTCTACATCTCATCCAGAGTAAAAGACAACATCCTTACAATGGCCTAATACAGTTTTACATAGGTCTGCTCCAAACCATATCATTGACTTCAATCACAACACTCAACATTTAACTTACTTCACTCCAACCACACTGGCCTCCTTCCTGCTTCTCAAACTCACCAGACTTGTTTCCACTTATGGCCTTCACCATGGCTAATCTCTTGCTTCTCCCCCAGAAATCCTCAAAGCTCACTTGTTCTCCTCCACCGATTTTGCTCACCTTCTAAATAAGATCTATTTAAAACTGCAATCTTCTTCCCTTTATTCTGCTCTGCTTTTCCACTTGTCCACAGCACTTCTTACTTCTGAATCTACTATAAAACATACTTGTTATATTTATTTTTTTATTCTCCATATCATCTAACTAGAATGTAAGCTTCAACAAGGCAGAAATGTCTGTTTTATTTATTAATGTATATAAAGTACCTCTAAGAATGTCTCACATACGGCTAAAATGAATGTGCAAAGATATATACCACAACATGTTACAGAAAAACATTTGAAACAACTAAATATCCATGAATACAGAATTGGTTAAATAAATTATAGAACAGGGGTGCCTGGGTGGCTCAGTGGGTTAAGCCTCTGCCTTCAGCTCAGGTCATGATCTCAGGGTCCTGGGATCGAGCCCTGCATCGGGCTCTCTGCTCAGCAGGGAGCCTGCTTTTCCCTCCCTCTGCCTGCCTCGCTGCCTACTTGTGATTTCTCTCTCTGTTGAGTAGATAAATTAAAAAAAAAAATTATAGAACAGCCACACAGTAGAATATTAAACGGTTCTTAAAATAAGCAACTGTCCTGTTTTCAGTACGGCTAAGTAAGCTCTAATTGGACCGATTCTTTGTGGGAAACTAATTCTCAACAAAACAAACAAAACCCAACCATCTGAAGGCACTGAAAAGTGAACAAAACAGGTATTGGGCAGTAGTTAACATTGGAGAAAGGAACAGGACACAATGGATTTCTTTCTTTCTTTCTTTCTTTCTTTCTTTCTTTCTTTCTTTCACAGCTTAAATTTAAGGGCAGGTTCCACTCTATTCCATGAGGCGCAGCTAAAATGCAAACAGAAACCAGTCTTACTAGCTTGAAGGCCCAGAGATAAGGATTCAGAGCAACCAAGGTCAGTGGAAAAATAAAGGGGAAAATCTTAGAAATAACAGATCTAGAGAGGAAGAGCCCTGAATTCTGTGTGGGGTAAAACTCTGACCAAATCTCTAATGCCTGAACCACACAGGTACAGGACAGACTCAAAACAACACAGCTAAGAGATGGAAATTTGAAATGCTTCTCAATGCAAACAAATATTTTATAGGTAGGCTTCAGTCAAATTAATCAACTGCCTAAAAACTTTGTTATACTTCAAAGGGACATTATAGAATCTAGTTTCTAGACTGCAATTCATAATGTCCAGAATACAACCGCAAATTACTAAACATGTGAAGCAGGAAAAAAAATGATCCATTCTCATGATAAAAGACAAAAGAAAACAACCCTGAAATGACCCAGATGTTAGAATTAACATACAGAGATATACAATTCTTAAAAATATAAAAGAATATAGGCCTCTAATGACTAAATGTATGGGAAATCTCAGCAAATAGCAGAAACTATAAAATAAAAAGCTAACTGGACTAATGATGTACTATATGTTGGTTAACTGAATTTAAATTAAAAAATAAAATAAAAAGCTAACTAGAAATTCTAGAACTGAAAAATATAATATTCAAAATTTAAATTTACTAGCTACATATAGTAATAGAATGGGGATGACAGAGAAGTCAAGATTAATCAATAGAAATTTTATATTAAAAAGTTTAACACCGGCGCCTGGGTGGCTCAGTGGGTTGAGCCTCTGCCTTCGGCTCAGGTCATGATCCCAGGGGCCTGGGATCGAGTCTCGCATTGGGCTCTCTGCTCAGCAGGGAGCCTGCTTCTCCTCATCTCTCTCTCTGTCTGTCTCTCTGCCTATTTGTGATCTCTCTCTCTGTCAAATAAATAAATAAAATCTTTAAAAAAAAAAAAGTTTAACAGAGGGCGAGAAGTGAAAAAAAGAAGGCAGAAAAATATTAAAAGACACAAAAGCTAAAAAATCTCTTGGTAAAAGACACATTTACATAGTCAACAAGTTCAATGAGCTATATTAATATAAAGAAAACCACAAAAGGTGCATTATACTTGAGTTAATAAAAACCAAAATGAGGGGCGCCTGGGTGGCTCAGTGGGTTAAGCCGCTGCCTTCGGCTCAGGTCATGATCTCAGGGTCCTGGGATCAAGTCCCGCATCGGGCTCTCTGCTCAGCAGGGAGCCTGCTTCCCTCTCTCTCTCTCTGCCTGCCTTTCCATCTACTTGTGATTTCTCTCTGTCAAATAAATAAATAAAATCTTAAAAAAAAAAAAAAACCAAAATGATATTGCATGCAGGGAATAATTCAAATGACAACTGATTTCCCTTTTTTTGGTGAGTTAAGGTGTTTATTTATTTTTATTTTTTTATTTTTTTAAATGGCTGACTTCCCAAGAGAAAAAAGAAATGAAACAAGACCTAAGACATAAGTTATAAGACAGTGGAACATCTTTATAGTGCTAGAAGTTAAAAAGCTATAAACTCAGAATTCTATATTCACTGAAAATATCCCTCAAAAATGAATGCAAAATAAAGATATTTTTAGTTAATGAGAATTAAAAGAATTCATTGCCAGAAGATTTGTACTACCAGAAATGCTAAAGGAAGTGCAGGCTAAAGGGAAGTAAAGAGAAATGGAAATCTATATCTTCAGATAGGAATGAATGTATGAGATACAGTAACTTTGTGAATATATGTGAAAGATTATTTTTTTCTGTTGATTTAAGACACGTAGACTATTTAAGCCAAAATTATAATACTGTGGGATTCATAATGTGTGTAAATGTAACACAAATGACAACTACAGTAAAACAGATGTGTTGAGGCATTGAATAGACCCATACTGTTAAACCTTCCTAAATTTTCACACTAAAGTTAGAAAAGATGATGTAGCTCTTCAAATACTAATATGGAATTATCCTTAAAGTAGATTTCAAATTTATTTAAGATTATTTATTTATTTATTTGATAGAGCAAGATCACAAGTAGGCAGAGGGGCAGGCAGAGAGAAAGAGGAGGAAGCAGGCTCCCCACCAAGCAGAGAGCCCGATGTGGGACTCAATCCCAGGACCCTGAGATCATGACTTGAGCCAAAGGCAGAGGCTTAACTCACTGAGCCACCCAGGTGCCATGGATTTCAAATTTAAAGAAGAGATTGAGGATATTGTCACAGAGTGAAACTTTTTTTTTTTTTAAGATTTTATTTATTTATTTGCCAGAGAGAGAGAGCACAGGCAGACAGAGTGGCAGGCAGAGACAGAGGGAAAAGCAGGCTCACCACTGAGCAAGAAGACCAATGTGGGACTCGATCTCAGGCTGCTGGGATCATGACCTGAGCCAAAGGCAGCCGCTTAACCAACTGAGCCACCCAGGTGTCCCAGAATGATACTTTCTTAAAGTAAATATTTATCTATAGCCAGAGAAAATCCTAAAAGAATACACATGAAACCAACAAGAACAGAATGGGTACTGGAATGCCACCGTGGCACAATATTTTTATTACTATTCGAATTTTTAAAATCATGTAGTATATAGAATACAAAAAAGGAATAAAAGAAAATACATATAAATACTAAAAAGTAAAAGTTCTGAGAAGAATAAAAATGTTTAGGGGCACTTGGGTGGCTCAGATATTTAAGCATCTGACTCTTGATATCAGCTTAGGTCATAAGCTCTGGTGGTGAGATCCAGCCTTGTGACCAGCTCCAAGCTCAGGGGGGAGTCTGCTTGAGATTCTCTCCCTCTGTCTCTCCCCCTGCTCTCTTGCTCTCTCACTCTCTCTCAAATAAATAAATCTTAAAAAATAAATAAATAAAAAGAAAGAAAATGTCTAAACTTTCCTTGATTCCGAATTTTCCAAACCTCTATGACTAGAAGAAATGGACTCCTCTCCTTTTTTCAAATAACAGCCATTCTATCCCAAGAAAGACTAGTATTGCAGGTACTGATTTTTTAAAATCACTTTTTGATTAATTAAGCCAACTAAATACAGTAAGAATACTACTTGAGCTACCTGAAATACTGTTTTTGACTTAAGAGTAACTGCAAATATAACTACAACTTAACTGACAGTTTAATGCAGTTACATCCACTAAAATTCTAGACTTAATATTTTCCAAAACATTCTTAAATGTTGTCACTATCCCATGGCTTATTTATTTTAAAAACTCTTCATTGGGTACTTCTGACATTCCTGAGCAAACTGGATGAAATTAACTACCTTTGAGAACACAAAAACTATTCGTTGGAACATCCAAATGATTTAGAGAAGCCATAATATATATTTTAATTCCTAAAAAATGGTATGAATTATAACTCTTATTCTGGTGTAAAAACAAAAATAAAGTAGAATTTCAAACTTTGTTTACATAAAGTTCAATTGATATTATTTACAATGTATCCATCTTGGTGTTATAGTTTAATATAGAAAAAAATATTTTCTATGTGATGGTACATAAATTTTAGGTTCCTTTGGGTTTGGGGTTCCTTTAAGTTTTAAATCCTCTTACCAATCTACTTTAATACTGTTTTTTATTCAATTTATCTTTGTATATACACCAACAAAAGAGTAAGACCACAACTTGTGAATACTCAGAAATTCTGTAACCATGGAGACTGTGTATGTTTCTATGTTCTTTGAAGGGAGGACACAATCCTAGTTTCATCTAGGATAACCTAGGATAATAAAAAAGAGAATTTATTATGAAAAGACCTGGGACGGGTGCCTAGGTGGTGCAGTAGGTTAAGTGTCCGACTCTTGCTTTCAGCTCAGCTCAGGTCGTGATGTCAAGGTGGTGAGGTTAAGCCCCACATCTGTCTCTGCACTCAGTTTGCTTAAGATTCTCTCTCCATCTCCCTCTGCCCCTACCCTTCCTGCCCCATCTCTCTCTCTCAAATAAACAAACAAATCTTAAAAAAAAAAAAAATCTGTGAAAGGAATGATATGTTAAAATGAAAAATATGGAAATCTAGCTACATTCAGCTAGTTTTCTTCATAAATGAAATGTTAATAGTAGGGGTTAATGAGCCATACCAGGTACCTATTTTCTACAACGCTCTCAGATGACCCATGCTGAAATAAACTTCTGTATTACAAAAATACAATTCTGTATTACAAATCTGTATTAAAATTCTGTATTACAATTACTAAATATTATATTAAAAAGGACATGTTTAAGCACCCTAGAGGTATCTACGTATTTCATGCTGCTTCTTAACTTCATGTTTTAGGTAACTTTGAACAAGACAGCCATAATTCCATTATTCTTGCTCTGGTTTGGTATTACTTTTACTTCTATTAAACCACAAAATTTACAAAGAGAAAAAATTCATCTGCAAAACTATTCCTATGTAAGGGCCTGTTTGGCCAGAGGGAGTTATTCTGTGTTTATGTAGTGAACTTAGATTGACCCCGCCCCTCCCAGAGGAACTTACTTGCAAAGCCTAGATACAAGGGTGGTTCAGGGCAGGTGAAGATATCCAATCAGTGGGGCACGCATATATCTACTAGGGTAAATTGAAATTCAATTGGCCACCTGTGTGTTACCTAGCAGTTTTTTCTGTGTGTGGCAGACCTAGCATGACTGTGCAGTTTTCTCTGTGTATTGCAATCTCATTGGCCACCTGTGTGTAGACCGGTTAAACTACCTCTATAAAGGTACTTCTGTGAGGCTGGGAGGGGTCGCCTCTTTGCCAGAGACGGCCCTGACCGATCAGTTTGATTCTCGATGCTTGGCGCGAAATAAAGCTTTGCTTGACCTTCAAAGCTTTGCTTGACCTTTGCTTTTTATCAGTCTTGCTCCTTTGATTACGGACCCTAACACCTACATTTGTAAACAAAAATAAATCAATTCTCCTAAGAGACAAGAAGAGAGCTCTCAAACAGAATACATAATAGAATCTTAACGTTAAACTAGTAGCAACATTCAAATTAAAGAGGTAAAGTTGCCTAAGAATACTTACTCTAGCTGAGTTAGGAAAAAAAACATTGAATTATTGATTCATTGGATCAACTAAATCCAGTGAGAATACTATTCTGTTGCTTATGTGATCACTTGAAATAATTATTTAAAAAAACTTAGTCCATCACAGTCAACTTCAAATATAATAGTTTTCCCCCAAAATCAAGCTATATGGAGAAAATATATAATTATCCCAAATTTCTGATTATTCTACAAAGAAATAGTTCTCAAATCCATGTGCTTCCCATCACAATACATGACAATATATACTGTTTACTGATCAATAGGAGAAAAGAAGGAAATTAATTGAAATTAAAATAAAACATACAGGATGCGAGGGTGGCTCAAGTTGGTTAAGCAGCTGCCTTGGGCTCAGGTCATGATCCCAGCGTCCTGGGATTGAGTCCCACATCCGGCTCCTTGCTCGGCAGGGAGCCTGATTCTCCCTCTGCCTCTGCCTGCCACTCTGCCTGTGCTCGCTCACTCTATCTCCCTCTCTCTGACAAATAAATAAATAAAATCTTTAAAAAAAAATTTTTTTTAATTTAAAAATTGAATAAAACATACATCTTTTACCAGAAAAAATAAAAGAAGAGAACCAGCAGGAACAAATAAATGGAAATTATTAGAAAATATTTATTTAGAGAATTAGATATACAGAAAACACAGTTCCCTAAATTTCAACTTATAAAATAACTCCATAAACTCTATTACCCATTAATCTAGCCTAAGGTCAGCAAACTTCTTCTGAAAGAGCCAGATAGTAAATATTTCTGGCTTTGCAAGCCATACTGTTTCCCTCACACCTGCTCAGCACTGTTGTTAGAGTGTGAAAGGGGCCACAGACAGTACATAAATGAGAGAATGCGCTGTGCTCTAGTAAAACTTTATTTATGGTTACTGAAATCTGAATTTCATGTAATTTTCACACATCACAAAATATTATTCTTCTGTTGGCTTTTTTTTTTTTTCCAATGATTTTTAAGTCCAACCTTAGCTTATGGACCATACAAAAACAGGCAGCAGACTGGATTTGGCCCAGGGCTGTAGTTTACCAACCCTTGATCCAAAAGTACAGGAAGAGCAGTTCCTACTTATATTTTCTAAATGCTCTTTTTCTTAACAGAATATAAATAATATTGCATTTTAATATACTATTATTTTTACAATATACTAAGTTCTAAAACAGCAGTATCTGCCAAAATAATGACTGAACCAAAGCTAAGAAAACTAAAATGAAGTATTCTTAATATTTCAAAGCTACAGGGCATGTGGGTGGCTCAGTTGGTTAAGCAACTGCCTTTGGCTCAGGTCATGATCCCAAAGTACCAGGATCGAGTCCCACAATGGGCTCCCAGCTCCATGGGAGTCTGCTTCTCCCTCTGACCTTCTCCTCTCCCATGTTTTCTCTTACTGTCTCTCTCTGAAATAAATAAAAAAATAAAAACTTTTTAAAAAATTTGCAAAGCTACAAAAAGGAGGTTATCAAGAGACAGAAAAATGTGATTTCATTATGGATTCATGGATCACAAATTTCACGCAGAATTAATTAAACTCGTTCTGTGTAAGATTTGCCCATTGATCTATATAGAGTTATTAGTTATAGTGCCAAACTATGAATTTCTCATTCATCCCCACATATAAAATAGTATTAAAATGTGGCCATAAGAATTCCGGCATTTTCATAGTTCGTGCTATTCTATATCTAACACTAAAATGTCTTAGAAAAAGTCATAGGACATCAGTCAAGGAAACTGTTTTATGGTAACTTACTTTTAGCTAGTTGTCAAGATCTTGAGCAAATCACGAAGTCAGCATTTCCTAAAGTCTGTTCTGTATCCACAGATGATTCACTAACATAACAGGATCCGTGGTCAAACAAGTTTGGGAAATGATATACATTATATACATTTCTAGAAGATTTATAATGTACATAAACAGATCTTGAGTTCTGAGAAGTCCTATAGTAAATAAATCCTTGGATTGAATTTAGTACTCTCAAAACTTACTCAACTACTTTTTCTGAGTAATACTTACTAACATTCCCAAATTTAAAATTCCTTAAAACACACTTGGGGAAATTTTGTGACCAGTAGAGCTTAGGTAAATACCCCTTTAAGTTCACTTAGGTAAATACCCCTTTAAGTTCTGAATTTTAAAACGTGAAACTATTCCTAAGTAGTAATTCTGTGAAAACTGTTCAATATTAAACTCTGGTTTGTAAATTTAAACCATCTAGACCAAAAGTAGTCTTTATGCTACCACAATACTCTGACCTTCCTCTTTCAGAAAGGACTGGATTTTGGATTGAAATCATCTTTCTAAACTTCTAGACTCAACTTCTTCTGTGAGAAACAGAATATCATGCTCTACCATCCTTATTTCTTCAACCTAGCAGAGTGCCAGGATCATTAAATGTTTTCCTTTTCCTTTTTTTGTTTTTATTCCAATATGTAATAGGCTCCTACTTGACTTACCCATAACCACTCTTACAGTTCTATTATGTCACTATGCACATGTGGTTATGTTTCCTCCTCCTCAGAAACCTGCATCTCCTACTGCTCTTAAGATGAAGACTAAATTGCTTAGGATAGCCCTGGAGGATCTAAACTTTGTCTACCCTCTCCAACGTAATCTCATATTGCTCCTCTGTTTTAACTGAACAAAGCTAATACAGATAATACTAAGGGGTAGAGAGGAAAATGCCAGGCAAAAAACCAGGAATGTTAGAGTGGGATGCAATTTTAACTAGAGTGGCATGAAACGGACATACTGAAAAGGTCACATTAGACTTTGACAAATGACAGGAAATAAAAAATAAAGATAGCTTTATAATATAAATATGGATGACTCATTTAGAAAATATGGCCAAGGAGGCTGGAGTAGAGCAGGTATGGCGAGAGCAGTAGATGAAGTCGGAAAGGTGATGAGAGGCCTGGAAGAGCAGGGCCTTGGAGGCACTTGTGTATGCAGTCAGCTCCCACATTTACTCTCTACTTTAGCTCTCTCCTCTGGGGTCCAGCCTTCTCTATCAAACCACATCTTTGACAGCAACTCTGGATGTCTTAGTGACATGTTTATGCTAGAGTCCTAATTCCCACGTCAAATCTATTTCCTTCAGTCCCCCACATCTTGGTAAAAGGCAGTAACCTCTACCCATTTGTACCGATTTCAGACACCTGAAAGCTCCTCCACTAAATTGAGAATAGACATAAAAATCTAACGAAACATTCTCCACACTGTCAGTGTAGTAAACTTGAAGAGCCTTATCGTATATATGTAGTACTCCAATGAACACTGCCTCTCATATATAAATTATACACATAAAGGAAGGAAATCACTTGCATCTGATTCCCATGTCGGGGTATTAACGTTCTTGGGGGCAGAGGATGGGTGATGTGGAACATTAAATCTGAGTGTCCTCTGAAATGCCAAATGTCCCAAAATGGTATATATATCTAGGGCTTAGTGCTAACATTAGCGACAGGCTAGGAGGCAGCAGTGAGAGAGAAAGAGGTCCCTTCGGCCTTTGACAGTTTAAGTCTAAAAGTGGAAGGTCCCGTGAACCCCATCAAGCAGGATCAGTGTCCCAAATAGCTTTATTTTTAAACTCCCTAAAAAGAAATGAGAACTACAGACACTAAACACCTGTTGTGCTTGAAAGGTTTTGAAACCTCTCTAACATCCCTAGGTTTCTTATTTGTGCTACTGCTTATTATTTCATGGCGACTAGCAACAAACTCCACAACAAAAATAACAATAGATTATTGTGTGTTTCTACAGTACAATACTTTTCAAATGTATTAAGCAAATATATATCTAGTTAAAGGAAAAATCTTGTGATACATTTTAAGTAGACAGGTAATTTGGGGCTTCTTTTTTTTTTTTTTTTTTAAGATTTTATTTATTTATTTGCCAGAGACAGAGGGAGAGAGAGCGAGCACAGGCAAACAAAGAGGCAGGCAGAGGCAGAGGGAGAAGCAGGCTCCCTGCTGAGCAAGGAGCCCGATGTGGGACTCGATCCCAGGACCCTGGGATCATGACCTGAGCCGAAGGCAGCTGCTTAACCAACTGAGCCACCCAGGCGTCCCTAATTTGGGGCTTCTACAAACATAAAAATGTTAGTAGTAGTAGTTTAGTAGGAGATGAGACTGTAGATAATTCTTTAAACCAAAGGTTTATACATACTTGTCCTAGAAGGTAGTGACAAAGTGAGGAACTAAAAAGGCAAAATGAAAAACCAGACATGGATTCTGCAATGGACATTTTACTAAACTTTCTGTAATTTTTTCAACAGAAAAAAAAAGATTCTGACACTTATTTTCTTTTTCTCTTTTGGTAGTCCTATTATTCAAAAATCTTTTGTGAAAAAATTTCCACCAATAAAATACAAATACAAATCTGACTCCTTTAAAAAATTTTTTTAAATTTCACTCTTTCCTGAAATATAAATTAACTATAAACAATGCTTTAGAGTCTAAGCTAAATTTATACACAGAAAAGGAAATAAGGATGGTCATCCTAAGACAAAGTAGAGTAGACATATTTCTTCCCATTCTTAATGCTAAATACAACTAAATTTCAGATCATTACATATATATAAGCATAAGAAAATTTTGCAAGTTGGAAGAAGACTGGCTAGAGAACTTGAGACCAAAGACCAACATACTAATGAGATCCCTGGGATTCCTCTTCAACCTGTTATATCCTGAGTTGGGTGCTAAAGAAGCCAGCAACCTGAAAACATCAATGTGTACAGGAAAAAAAAACAAAAACCAACAAATACACAGCAAACTATTCTCTCTAGCAAAAGAACCAGGAAAAAGACAGCTAGGCAGCACAGAAATCTTTTGGGCAATAACTGTCCTATTCTAGCAATACACCACAAAAAAAAGCTGCAACCCTAGTTGATATCTGTCAGCAAAGGCTACGTAAGGAACCTAGATGCCCATGCTCCCCCAGCTGTAATGAAAAGTTCTATTTCCTTGCTGGAATGATTTCAAAGGCAAAGTGAAGTTACAAGGTGTCAATGAGGCAACATGCACAACCTGAACTTCCATCCAGACCTGGCATAAACATAAACATAAACACAATAGACAGCTCCAACTGGTGCAGTATCAGAAGAAGCCTACTAAAAATAAGACCCACAGTCTCATAACATAATACCCACAATATTCAGATTCTATCAAAACAGTTAATCATACCAAGAAATAGGACAAGCTCAACTTAAAATGAGAAAAGACAATCACCAGACACCAAATCAAGATGACACAGATGAAATTACCTGACAAGTATTTTAGGGTAGCCATCATAAAAATACTTCAATGAACAATTACAAATGAAACAAATGAAAAAGTAAGAAGTCTCAGCAAAGAAACAGAAAGTCTAGTCCCAGAAAAAAACCAGATAAGATAATGAATCAAATGGAAATTTTTAGAACTAAAAAAATACAATAAACAAAATGAAATATTCATTAGATGGGCTCAATTCAGAATATAGATGACAGAGATAAGAATCAATGAATGTGAGGTGTTCACAGCTGCTGCCATGACAGCTTTAGCTCACAGAACTCCAGCCAAAGGAGAAGGGGAGGTATATTAGGAGGTCGCTGTACCACGGCTCCTACAAAGCAGACCGCCCACAAATCGACCAAAGGGAAAACACCAAGGAAGCAACTGGCTACAAAAGCCACTCATACTCTATTGGAAGGGTGAAGAAACCTCATCATTACAAAACCGGTACTGTGGTCCTCAGTGAAATCAGACATTATCAGAAGTTCACTGAAAAGGCGCCTAGGTGGCTCAGTCAGTTAAGTGACTGACTCTTGATTTTGGCTCAGGTCACGATCTCAGGGTCATGAGATCGAGCCCTGAGTGGGGCTCCATCCTGAGCATTAAGTCTGCATGAGATTCTCTCTCTTCGTATCCTTCTTCCCTTCCCTTACTATCCCCATCATGCACACAGGCTCTCTCTTTTTCTCAAGTAAATAAGCAAGTAAAATCTTAAAAAAAAAATAAAAGAAGAAGAAGAAGTCCACTGAACTTCTGACCCACAAAAGTTTTTTCCAGTATCTGGTGTGAGAAATTGCTCAGAAGTTCAAAATAGATCTGTGCTTCCACAGAGCAGCAGGAGGCAAATGAGGCCTAGCTGGTGGGCATCTCTGAAGACATCTACCTGTATGCTATCCATGCCAAACGTGTAACAATTATGCCAAAGACATCCAGCTAGACTCTGCATATGTGGAAAATATGCTTAAGAATCTATGATGGAAAACATTTCATTCTTTAAAAAAAAAAAAAAAAAAAAAAGGATGCCTGGGTGGCTCAGTTGGTTGGACGACTGCCTTCGGCTCAGGTCATGATCCCGGAGTCCCGAAGTTGAGTCCTGCATCGGGTTCCCAGCTCCACGGGGAGTCTGCTTCTCTCTCTGACCTTCTCCTCACTTATACTCTCTCTCACTGTCTCTCTCTCTCTCAAATAAATAAAATCTTTAAAAAAAAATTTCTCTTCTTCCTGTTATTGGTAGTCCTGAGTGTTAGATAATTTTCCCCACAGAATCCAAAGGCACCTAATTATATGACTGCAAGTGGAAAAATTGGGGACAGAAATTAGGCATTGGCATTTTTTCCATTTTCATTTGCATGTGAATTTTTAATATAAATGCAAGGACATAAAGCATTAATGAAAGTCAAAATGTTTCAGTGAACACATTTCAACAGTTTGACTTTATAACAATTATAAATAAATCTGCTAAATTCTTCTGGACCAAAAAAAAAAAAAAAAAAAGAATCAATGAATGTGAAAATAGAACAATATAAATTCCCCTATATGAATAATAGAGAGAAAATATTCAGGGGGAAAAAAGTGATCAAAATCTCAGAGAACTACAGGGCTATCACAAAAGATCTAACACTTGTATAACTGCTATCTCAGAGGAAGAGAAAAAGTGTGTAAGGTTGAAATTATCCCCCTAAAATACTGGCTGAACATTTCTCAGATTTGTCAAGTTATATAAATTTATAGATTCCATCAATCTTAAAAAATTCCAAAGAGGATAAAACCCAAAGAAATCTATACCAACACAAATTCCTGAAATCTAAAGTCAAAAAATCTTGAAAACCACAATAGAGACATAACACCTTAATCATATCTTATCAACAAAGGGAAAATAATGAATATTACGTCAGAACCATGAAGGTCAGAAGAAAAGTAACGTAATATTTATCATGTGCTAGGAAAAAAAAATATCAATACAAAATTCTATACCAAATAGACTTATCCTTCAGGAATGAAGGAAAAATCAAGGCATTTTCAGGGAAAGAAAAACTAAAAGAATGTGTTGCCAGTGTATCTACCCTAAAACAACAAAAACAGAAAGTTCTTGAAATAGAAAAAAGGCTCTTGGAACTCAGAAAAGGGAATTTTTAAAAAAAGGAAAAACTATGGGTAAACAGGAAATTTTTTTCTCCTCTTTTGGTTTCTACATTATATTTGATATCTGAAGCAAAAATCATAACATTGGCTGATATGGTTTCCAAAGTATGTAGAAAAAATATTTCATTACAAATGAAAGAGGATAAAGGAAGCTTAAAGTTTTTACACTTATACTGGTAAAATGCCAACACCTATAGACTAATAAATTATGCATAACATAATACCCAAAATAAGCACTATAAAAATCTATACATATTTTATTAAAGATATACACCCTGAAATACCAAGATAAATCAAAACAGAATTCTAAAAAAATACAATTAACTCACAGTAAGGCATGAAAAAGAAGTCTAAGAAAGGAAAAACAGAAATAAGTGGAATGAGATTAAATAAAAAATAAAATAAAATGGTAGGCTGAGGCTCTAACATACCAATAACTACATTAAATATAAATGGTCAAAATATCCCAACTAAAAGACAGAAATTGGCAAAGTGATTTGGAAAACATGACCTGAATATATGCTGTCTCTAAGAAACTTACACAAAAAACAAGTAGAGAGTAAAAGGATCAGAAAAAATGTATCATATAAATGTTAATCAAAATAAAGCAGTATTGGTTATATTAGTATCAGACAGACTTCAGAGCTAAGAAAATTATCAGAAACAAAAAGGAACATAAACATATGGAAGAAAAGGTCAATCCGTCAAGGCAATACAGCAATCCTAAGTGTGTTTCCATCAAACACAGCAGCAAAATGGGTAAAGCAAAACTGATAGAACTGAAAGAGAAATAGGCAAATCCACTATTGTATTTGTAAACCTCAATAAGCTTCTCACAACAACTCAGAGAACAACCAGATAGAAAATCAGCAAGAAAAAAAAAAAAAAAAAAAAGAACCAGACAAACTCAACAACACTATTTACTAACAGAATTAAATCAACATTTACAGAACATGCTACCAAACAATGGCAGAAAACATGTATATGTATGTACCCACCTTGGAACATATACCAAGACAGACCATATCCTGAGCTACAGAACAAATCACAACAAATTTAAAAGACGTGAAAGCACACAGAGCATATTCTCTGACTACAATGGGATCAGACTAAACAGAAAATTAACAGGAAAAATCTCCATAAATCTGGAAGCTAGACAGTACAGTTCTAAAATAATCCACAGATTAAAAAAAAAGTATCAAGGGAAATTTTTTTTAAATATATGGAACTGAATGAAAATTAAATATAACATCAAAATTTGTGAGCTGAAGCTAAAGCAGTGATATTTACGTTCATATAAAAACTATATGAACATTTGCATATAGTTTTTATATGAACATAAACTTTCATTTCTCTGGGACAGGTGCTCAGGAGTATGACAGTTGAGTCACATGGTAAATATATGTTTAGTTTTATAGAAACTAGCAAAGTATTGTCCAGAATGGCTGAGCTGATTTTGCACCACAAATAGAAATGTATGAGAGATCCAGTTTCTCCTCATCCTCACCAGAATTTGTTGTCTGTTGTTGTCATCATTCTGGTAAACGAGTAGTAACACATTTTATGATGGTCTCAATTTATACCTCCCTAATGACTAGAGATGTTGAACATCTTTTCATTATTTTTTTTGCCATCTATATGCCTTCTTTGGTGAAATGTCTCTTAATGTCCTTTCCCCATTTTCTATTGCTTGTTCTTTTACTGTTGAGTATACTTACTGCTTATAGCTCAGACAGGAATGTTAAAAAATATTTATCTATCCATCTATGTTGACTTTTAATCCATGATATCAGGAAAACCAAAGAAAAATATCCTGCAGTCCAACCTTTTTTTTTTCCTTTCTTCTATTTTCTTTCCTTTTCTCTATCCTTTTTTTTTTTTAAGATTTTATGTATTTATTTGAGAGAGCAAGAGAGAGAGGCACAGCAGGGTGAGGGGTAGAGGGAGAAGCAGACTCCCTGCTGAGCAGGGAGCCCAATTCAGGGCTTGATCCTGGAACTCAGGGACCATGACCTGACACTTAACCAACTGAGACACCAAGGCACCCTTCTGTCCTATCCATCCTTTTCTTTTCCTTCTTTCTTCCCTCCCTCTCTTTCTTTCTTTCCTTCCTTTAAAACAGTGAACAGAGATTGTTACATCTAAAAATCAAAAAGCTACAAAAAAGTTTCCTTTTTGGTTCCCAAGAAGAGATTCTGGAGACAAAAAGACAACAAAAAACTGGGGGGGGGGGGGGGGGGGAGAGTACACAGAGATTCTAGATGGGAAAAGAGAAGCAATAACAAATAAAAAAGTCAAGTCAATAAAGGAATACCTTTGCAAATGGGACTTTTGAAAAAAAGTACTGACCTGGCAATTTTTTAAGAATACACATGCAAACCTTCTCATATCGGAAAGTAAGTTTCTCTGTCTCTGTCTCTGTCTCTTTTTTTAAGAAACAGAGAGAACCAAGGTCAAAAGAAAGGGGAAAGTCATGCACAAATACCCCTTCTTTCTCCTCTAATGTGTGAGAAAGTAATTTTATGAAGTTTATTAAAGCAATCGCTATTTCTGTTCATTCCCAAAGTATTTTATGTGATTACATATCTATGTAAGTTCACCAACTTATATTCAGCTAACTGGCAACTTCACTCTACCTGAAATGCAGAAGAAACTTAAAATGTATGAAGGGAAAATAAATTCTGGGCGCCTGGGTGGCTCAGCTGGTTAAGCCACTGCCTTCGGCTCAGGCCATGATCCCAGACTCCTGGGATGGAGTCCCATATAGGGTTTCCTCTGCTCTGGGAGGAGCCTGCTTCTCCCTCTCCCTTTGACTGCTGCTCTGCTTACTTGTGCACTCTATCTCTGTCAAATAAAAAAAATAAAATCTTTAAAAAAAAAAAAAGAAAAGAAAGAAAGAAAAGAGAAAGAAATTCTGAAATCAAAAAAAAAAAAAAAAAATACCACCCATGAACCAAATAAAGTTCATGTACTTTACACTTAAAGGATTACCTTAGAGCCTAATTCAAAGCCTTGTTATTCTTTGTTCCCAATGCTAACTGCCCTATCAGTTTACAAGACAGTAGCAGTTTAAGAGTTTAAAGAGGTCTCAGAGAGCAAACACTGCCAGACAAAAGTACACTGACATGCAACAAAACATAAGAGGACAATCTGGATTATTTAGAAAGTAACAAAAGCAGACTTGGGTACTCAAGAAACTGATGTCTTGGGGTACCTAGGTGGCTCAGTTGTTAAGCGTCTGCCTTCAGTTCAGGTCATGATCCAGGGTCCTGGGATGGAGCCGCACATCCAGCTCCCTGCTCAGCAGGAAGCCTGTTTCTCCCTCTCCCACTCCCCCTACTTGTGTTCCCTCTCTCTCTCGCTGTGTCTCTGTCAAATAAATAAAATCAAAAGAAAGGAAGGAAGAAACAAACTGATGTCTAAGAGTATCTGACATAATAACAAACTATGTATTTGTCCTGAAAGACTTATGTTTGTCATTTATAAATCTGAGACTGAGTCAATATTAGTCTTTATATTCATAATTGTGGCATTTTTAACATAAGAATGTGTGCCGTAAGTTTTAGAAAAATTCTAATCCACAATTACTGAAATAATAAAAGTTTTAATTTCCAAAAACAGGTAAATCCTCAACAATTTGGAAATTTTAGCTGTCCAGAACAATTGATTCCCTGAGGTCAGTGGTTAACCATAATTTTTATCTTCTATTTTAACTCTTTCAAAAGTTCTATGACTACTTAAAGATTTTATTTATTTGAGAGAGAGACAGTGAGAGAGAGCATGAAAGGAGAGAAGGTCAGAGGGCGAAGCAGACTCTCCATGGAGCTGGGAGCCTGATGGGGAACTCGATCCTGAGACTCCGGGATCATGACCTGAGCCAAAGGCAGTTGCTTAAACAACTGAGCCACCCAGACACCCCAAAAGTTCTATGACTACTTAAACCAGCATATCATAAAATAATCATTGATGTTAACAGATGGTAATGTGTGCTTTGGTCGCTATTCTACTGGCTGGGCATTAGAATTGCCTGGGGAACTTTTTAAAACACTAGTGTTCAAATTCCCCAATCAGAAATTCTGACTTAATTAGTCTACATAGAGTCTGGCATCAGACTTGTTAAACCTTTTCAGGAGAGCCTGATGTTCAGCCAGGGTTGGGAACCACCAAGATATATAGTTTTCTGCCTGACATCTTTAGGAATCTTTAAGAGGCATAAAGTATATATACCATTTCCCAAATTTGTCCTCACATCCCTTTTTCATGGAGCATCTAATAATACTGAGAGGTAGTTCTTCAGATGAAAATCAAGGTAAATATTAAGTTTAGAATGAGAGGTTTTAGTTTTAACTAAAAATCTTCATAATTTATTTAAAAGATGCTTACATTAATCCTGTGACCCAAAAGCATTCATACATTGTAAAAGCTAATTCCAAAGATAAAGTCATGCTGCCCTCTAATGGTTCAAGATAAGTATTTTTACCTCTACTATACCAGAAATGCTGACAAGGAATACAATTTTTATTATTTATAAAAGGGAGAATTATATTAAATATCATAGATGGAAAATAAGATTAGTTTTGGGTGTGATGGATTTCAAAAGATTAACTATAGCCACTCTATCTGTGTTCAAGGCTTTTTAAATTATCCAGCTATTTTCATCATCCTACCACATTTGCCAATCCATGTGAAAATCAAGATAAAAATTTACACCACTTCAGTGCATTCCACGGTAATCATCTCTAATTCAGTTTTGCTTCAAGTACAGCTACAGTAATGGTCTTCAAACTCAATGTTCATACCCCATAAAGGAATTTTGAAAACTACATATATTCTTGCGCATTTTTATTGCATCTAAAATTTCATTAGCACCTAAAATTTTTCATTAGCTTAAATACGAAGAATATAGTTTCTGGTTTACTATAAATAATTGGCAGTTTAAAATAAAAGTGTTATGTCACTCCTTTAAATGTACCCAAAGGAATCTAAATATCCTAACAAGTTGATACCTATCCTCAAAAACGCAAAAATTCCCCTCAGTGTATGAAGAATTTTATTATCATTTTTTTTCTTCTTAAAACTTGCATCTTATTCCACTTTTTCCATGGAATTTTATACTGTCAACTTTTATACCTGGAAGTCTTTTATTGCTCATTCTATCATAATCCTATGCATCAAAATACAGATATTAATTTAAATGTTTCGATGTTTGTATTTCCTGTCACCATAAGCACATGCAAGTTTTTTAAAAATCTGGAATGAGTCATTATGGGAATTGTTATTAGTATATAATAAATGGAACAACATAAATATTATACACTTCAATGAGTAATTTTTTAAAAATATTTTATTTATTTGACAGAGAGAAATCACAACTAGGCAGAGAGGCAGGCAGAGAGAGAGAGGAGGAAGCAGCCTCCCCGCGGAGCAGAAAGCCCAATGTGGGGCTCGATCCCAGGACCCTGGGATCATGACCCAAGCCGAAGGCAGAGATCCTAACCCACTGAGGGTTAGGGCCTAACCCACTGAGGCCCTAACCCATTGGGATGCCCCCAATGAGTAATTTTTTAAAAATCCTAGTAGGTACACTTCTCAGTGAGATGGACAGGAAAGAATACTTCTCACTACTAAAATGAGATAGGTCCTCAATTTTTACTCTGATTTCACAGTTTCCTAGGCATAATCACTGAGAAACATTATTTACATGAAGAGGTAAATCACCCCTGACTTTTGTTACAGCAAAACAATATTTTGTCACAAGTTATACTGTACTCTACCATCAAAAATTGCCTTTAATGACATGGCAACTGATAACTTGATCAGATTTTCTTGCAATTTGTTGAAAACAAAAAACTAAAAACCACTGACTGGCAATAGGATATGTTACACATTTATTACTAGTGTTGAGATTCTCAATTTCAAGGAAGTCCAAAAAGGCATTCTTATCATATCAAATGACTATTATATCAATTATTTTTTTTTTTATCTACCAGCATCTTCACTAATTTGATATACTCAGGAAGAGTAAAACAACTAAAATGCTACAAAAAAAAAAAAAACCCACAAAAACTAAAATGCTGTTAAACTCGATACTTTTCTGCTGATACAATATTTGTTTTATAAAATGCTTTTATCTTATCACGCACTTCATATATATTTTCACCAAAATTTGGGATAGCAGACTTAGCTGATTTAATTTATAGTAAACACCCAAGAGTACATACTATTAACCAACCCCAAATTAGACTCCCCCCTCTAAAAAAAGTCTTAGTTTCTCAAGTCAAATATGTGTTGGGCTTAAAAAAATAAGATTTTTAATTAGTTTCACTAAGCATGACCTAAGTATATGCTATATGCAACAGCATACCAAAAACAGAAAGACCAAAAAATAAAAGAATAGATAAAGGTATATTAGACTAATAGAAATTTTTTTTAAATAGAGATTATAATCCTGGTATCAAAGTAGAATTCCATCTAAAATGCACTAATATGGGGTGCCTGGGTGGCTCAGTCAGTACCTGCTTTCAGCTCAGATCATGATCCCATCGGGGAGTCCGCTTCTTTCTCTCCCTCTGCTCCTCCCCCCTGCTCATACTCTCTCTTGCTCTCTCTCACAAATAAATTAAAACTTTGAAATAAATAAAATAAAATAAATAAAATGCATTACTGTAAAAGATTCTAATGCTAGAATCTGCAATCTCCAATAATATAGAAAAGTTATTTATATCTATGTGCCAAATAACTGCAACTACTTTATAAAGCAAAAACTAAAGGAGATGCAGAGAGATAGAGATAGAAGCACACAAGTACTAAGACGTTTTAATATACCACTCTTGGTAAAAGACAGAACAAGGAGGGAAAAAAAAAAAAAAAAAAGTAAAGATATAGAACAAAGAAAACAACCAAAAACCGTATGGAAGATCATATATACTTCAAACTTCATATTCTTTATACTTCTTCTCAAGTGCACATGCAATATTCTCATTGATCCCACATTAAGTCTCAAAGGAAGCATGAGTAACAAAACAACATTACATTACAAACAAAACATTACAAACAAAACAAACAAAATAAAAAACACACAAAAAAGTCTTGGATCATAAAGTGATAAGCCAGAAATTAATAACAAAACTGTAAAATAAATAAACCCTTCTACCTGAAAAATGGAACCTTTATTGAACAACTTCTATAGGAATAGGAAAATACCAACTGAAATTACAGAATTAGCAACAAAAATGATACTGAAAATGATACATAACTGGATCCATAAGACACATGTAAAGCAATGATCAAAGGAAAGTTCACAGTCTTTAATAATTATGTCAGTAGGGGCACCTGGGTGGCTCAGTGGGTTAAGCTGCTGCCTTCGGCTCAGGTCATGATCTCACGGTCCTGGGATCAAGCCCCGCATCGGGCTCTCTGCTCAGTGGGGAGCCTGCTTCCTCCTCTCTCTCTGCCTGCCTCTGCCTACTTGTGATCTCTGTCTGTCAAATAAATAAATAAAATCTTTAAAAATAATAATAATAATTATGTCAATAAAAATGAAAGCACTAGAATCAGTGAATTAAAATCAACTCAAGCTGCCTTTCTCAAAGTTATTATTACTAACCTGGCATTAGATTCTATTTGTTCATGCCCTGCTCTTCTTACATTATTTATATTTGGCATCAGATTTCAATTTCCTTCTCTGCACTGTCTTTACCAGGTTTAGGTAACAATGCTTTATAAAGAGAATCTAGAAATTCCCCCCACCTTTTCTTTTCACCTGAGTCCTTTGCTTTAAATTTATACACACTAATATTTGGAATCTCTCCTCTGTCTCTATCTCTGTCTAGTCTACTCTATATAACAGTAAGACTACCTGGTCTTTGATAATTTGGTAGACAAACTAGACTACCTCTGTGAAACAATGTGGGTCTGTTCCTTCTGTGTGAATTTATTAACTTTCTCTATTGTTTTCAATGAATATTGGTTCATTTAAGCTTTCTATTTCGAAGGGGTCAATTGTGGTACAATATTTCTTCAGGACATTATCTGTGTCATCCAGGCTTTCAAATATATTTGTACAAAGGTCTGTGTAAAGTAGTCTCTTATAATTTGTTAAGATTTTTCTCTGTTCTAATTTCCTTTGTCATTTCTATCTTAATCTTCATTACTTCTTTCTCTGTACTTTCGTTTATTTTTTGAACTAGCTTTTATGATGTTGAGCTAATCTACGCAAGAGCAGTGTCTTTTCATTTACTGAAGTGTACTTTGTCTTTCAAGAGTACTCCAAAATTTTCTACAAGTATTTCTGCACATATGTTCATAAGTTCATCCCTATTTTATCCCCTTCATTGTTATTACAAATTGAGTACTACCATTATATACTCTACCTAATAATTCCTTGTATATTTGAAAGCTATTGACTCTAGATGTTCATTTTACATTATGCTACCTTACTGAATTATTTTACTGTTTGAAATATTTTCTAAACTTACAACTCTAAATTATTCTCTTTTCTCTAACTGCATTAGCTCATCTGTCTAGGACAATGCTGAACAGTTTTGGAGATGGTGTGCCTCATTACCTCATTACTGATCTTGGTGTTAAAGAGGTTAAATAATCTTCTAATTTTATTTATTTGTCAGAGAGAGACCACACAAGCAGGTGGGGCGCCAGGTAGAGGGAGAGGGAGAAGCAGGCTTCCTGCCCAGCAGGGAGCCAGATGTGGGGCTCGATCCCAGGACCCTGGGATCATGACCTGAGCCAAAGGCAGACACTTAACTGACTAAGCCACTCGGGCATCCCAACAACCTTCTAATGCACTTTTGAGGTGTCTGCTGTAATTGACATTCTGGCATTTATCATTCTGTTATAATCATATATCCTCCTTTACTAGGCTGTGAGCTCAAGAGTAAGGACAGTGTCATCTTCACGTTCACCAGCATCTCATCTTCATGTTCACTAGCATCTCATTTCTCAAGAACTACTGATTGGCACCAACACATTGAATGAATGTTCCAGTGAATCAGAGGAGAAAAAAAAGTGTCCCCAGACAAGAATCTGGAACTGAGAGGTGGTGTTAAAATTGGCTGGACCACTTCACACTCATTACGATGGCCATTATCAAAAAATCAGAAAACAGTAAGTTTGGCAACCATGTGGAGAAATGAGAACCCTTGTATAAAGCCAAATTTGGAATGTGGATTTTATTTTTAAACTAGAAATTTGTCTACAAAATATAGGAATTTTTTTGTTCTGGCATTCCATCTCCCCGCTTGCCAACTTCAGATTACACTAAACATTAGATTCAATACCACTGCTAAAAATAAGGCACATCTTACCCATTGTGCCCTAGGCTAGCTAAGTCAGTGCCTGTGTCCATCTTCAGCTACTCACTGGATACTTCTGCATCTCATTTTACCTACTCCTGTCTTTAGGCCTTCTTCTAAAGCATGCCTAGCACCTAAGGCACTGACCCATCCTTGGACTGACTAAACTTGCTTCTATTAATAAACAATTTGAGGGCACCTGGGTGGCTCAGTGGGTTAAGCCTCTGCCTTCAACTCAGGTCATGATCCCAGGGTCCTGGGATCAAGTCCCGCATCAGACTCTCGGCTCAGTGGGAAGCCTGTTTCTCCCTCTCTCTCTTCCTGTCTCTCTGCCTACTTGTGATCTCTGCCTGAGATCTCTGCCTGAGATCTCTGCCTGAATAAATAAATAAAATCTTTAAAAAATAATAAAAAATAAAACATTTGAAAGTAAAGCTGTGGAGGGTAAAGTGTCTTTATCCATCACCTTTCATGTGTCTGAAACCTTCGTTAATTTTCTACTCCATCTGTTGTTAGAGTTGCCAGAGCCTCAGTGCAATTGATCAGGTGGCTTTTAGGGGAAAATGTTCCTTGAAACCTAATTTAGAACTATTTATGAGGTGCACTGTTCACTATAATTAAAAAGAGCTTTTATGGGCTATCTTGGGAACTCTGCCACCATTTGCCACAATCTTTCTATGAGAAATACATTCTAAGTTTCCAGTAACCAACATAAGAACAAACTTTGGAACATAGCCTATTTTGATGCTCACCCAAAATCTTGCCCAGAATTTATTAGACACAATATTCCATTTCCAAGAAATTCTATTATTGCAGAAACTTCTATAAACATGTAACATAAACTCTCATTATTAATAGTCACAGCACTTGCATCAAAAACCATACTTAAATTTCTTTCAAAATCCAATTAACATTAAAAACTTCACAAACCTTTTGCTAAAAATCAACAGTTGAAAAAAACATACAAAAAATGACTGAATATTAAGAAAAAACACCTGGTAGATAATGTTTTCCACTTCATAAAGGAACTCTACAAGATAATGAGAGGACAGAATTTTTCAAATTTCTCAGAGCTAAGACTAGCAACCTGTTTAAATTCTCTTTGCACAATTCTGAAATAGAAAGCTCACTCATCTCTATGTCACATGTCACATCAACGAAGTCTTCACAAACTGAACTATCATTGTGTCCAGATTTTTTTTTAAGATTTTATTTATTTATTTGACACAGAGAGAGAGATCACAAGTGGGCAGAGAAGCAGGCAGGGGGGGGGAAGCAGGCTCCCCGCTGAGCAGAGAGCAGATGCGGGGCTCAAACCCAGGACCCCAAGATCATGACCCAGGTGGAAAGCAGAGGCTTAACCCACTGAGCCACCCAGGGGACCCTGTCCAGATATTCTTTTTAAACACAAGTAAATAAGCATTGCTAAAGGAAGATACTCTGAACTACACAAAAGAAACATTTGTGACATAGCACTCCTTCAAACATAAAGGGAACTAAATATTGTACTTTTTTTTCAGAGGATGAACAACAGATTAATAAATTAGTCTCAAACAAAAGAATAGAGAATGCTGCTTCCCATAATTAGGACAAAAATTGTTGGAATTTTAAAAACAAATATGTGACTAAAAAGATCACTTCTTGCAAAATATTATGAATATAGCATTTATTACATTTAAGTCCAGGATGCATTTTCCTAAAGAATCATGATAAACTTGGAGAAGAGGACTTAACAGTAATAATCCTTTTGGTGCTACTTTCTTTATATTCACCTTTACAGAGAATAATTTTTAAACTTCCAGCATAAAAAACTCAGAAAAGATTCTCAAGAGAATTACAAAAATAAGTGGCCAAATAAAATAAGACCATCAACACAGAATTATAAAAAGTCATTTTTAATTTAAAGATTGGCTTTACTTACTTCTGCCTTGTTTTGTTTTGTTTTGTTTTGGGGGATATGAAAAATGTTAAACTGTGTGACATGTAAAAAGTTTTCTTATTAAACTTAGAGATAATTTAAACAGTCTCTAATATAAAATTAAATGGTAAGTCCTGGGCTTGCCTGACTGCCTTTAAGAGCAAAACAAAGGAGTCTGGAGTTCTAAATTTGTATCATGGGAAATTTTGTTACAAGTTGTTAGTCCTTGAATACTAATTCAGTGGCAAGAAAACACAGACTAGCCATTCCTTGGAAATGAAAGTGAAAAAGTTGAAAGATCAAAGGTGAAATGGATGGCTATCAAGCTATGTGACAAGACAGAAGAGGTATGTGTATAAATGCCACAAATAATTAATTTTTATTAATTAACTTTCTGAGGCTTGTGTTTAAATCTCAAATTAATAACTGCTGATGTGCACAGTTCTCTAAGGGAGAAATGACTTTCTGGGCTGCAATGGCAGTATCATTCCAGGATCAACTAAATTCCAACAAAAGGCCAAAAGTATGCATATTTGTTTTATGGAATCAGTCATTCCTTCTATAAAATGAATACTTAGAAATGGTAACAGAATCATGCCTGGCTTTTTTTTTAATTGCGCAGAAGTGAATTATTAAAAAACCTCTCAAAATAACAATGTCCTAGGACAAATACTCTATTTAAATATTTAAATTCTTTTTAAGGAATTACAAACACTATGATAAAGTTTGGTAACAGGCCATGTGTAGTCACAGGAGTCTCATATTTAATCCTTAAAACAACACTATAAGGAAGCATAATTTATTCTCCCCAACTTATAGATGAGTTAACTGAGAATTAGAAGGTTGAATAACCTGCACAAATCCACACAGCCATCATCTCAACTCCAAAACCTGTACTTACAACTATATTATATTATCTGTAATATAATAAAGGCTAACAATTAAATAACATTTATTGAACAGAGGCAAAAGCTAACCAATTTATAGACATATCATTTTATCCTCAGTCTATGAGGTAAATATTATTTTAGCCTCTAGTAAAATATTTACAATGGTTTCAGAGAAATGCTTGAGACGCAAAAACCTGATGCTTTCTTCAACACATTTTTAGCTTCAGTACTACAAAATATGTATTTTTTTAAAAATACATCAACTTAAAAAAAAAAAAAAAATCCTCAGCTTGGGGCACCTGAGTGGCTCAGTTGTTTAAGCGCCAACTCTCAGTTTTTGGCTCAGGTCATGACCTCGTGGGTTGAGCCCCATTGGGTTCTGTGCTCAGTAGGGTGTCTGCTTAAAGATTCTCTTCCTGGGGCGCCTAGGTGGCTCAGTGTTAAAGCCTCAGGTCACGATCTCAGGGTCCTGGGATCGAGCCCCGCATCGGGGAGCTTCCCCCTCTCTATCTGCCTGCCTCTCTGCCTACTTGTGATCTCTGTCTGTCAAATAAATAAATAAAATCTTACGGAAAAAAAAAGATTCTCTTCCTTTGCCAGCCATCCCTCAGCCCCTGACTCATACACTCTCCCTCACTCTCTCTCTCTCAAATAAGTAAATAAATCTTAAAAAAAAAAAAAATCTCAGCTTTATTGAGATAAAATTTGCAAGTAATGAACTGAGCCTATTTTAAGCTCACAGTTAATAAGTTTTGACATAGACTTGCATAACACTAACTAAAATCAAGGTATAGAACATTTCTATCACCCCAAAAGTCTTGTAGGAAAAAATCCCCACCTTCAGATCAAGGCAATCAATGAATTGCTTTCTGTCACCACGGGATTGGTTTTGCTGGTTCTAGAATGTCACAAAAATAGAATCTTAGAGTATATACGTATGTATCTAGCTTCTTTTGTACAGCATAATGTTTTTCAGATTTGTCCATATTGTTGCTTGAATCAAACGTTTTACTACTGAGCAATATTCCATGACAGAGCTAGTGGTTTAGGTGGTGGATATTGGGGTGCCTGGATGGCTCAGTGGGTTAAGCGTCTGCCTTTGGCTCAGATCATGATCTGGGAGTCTCAGGATCGAGCCCTGCATCAGGCTCCCTGCTGGGTGGGAAGTCTGCTTCTCCCTCTCCCTCTGCTGCTCCCCTTGCTTGTGCTCTCTCTCGCTCGCTCTCTCTCTCAAATAAAATCTTACAAAAAAAAAATGTACATGGACCCATTATTAGGTCCTAGTAATATTAGGATATTATCAGGACCATTATAAAGACAGATGCTACAAACATTCATATACAAGTCTTTGAATGATCATATTTTTTCATTTCTCTTAGGTAAACACCAGAAGTAGAATAACTGCATTAGCATGCATTTAATTTATTAAAAAGTAACAAACCATGACAAAACAGTCATACAACAACAACACAAGAGAGTTCCAGATGTCCTGCCATGACACTTGGTGGTATTGCCCATCTTTCTAAATTTTAACTATGGCTTTAAGTTGCACTTCCCTGAGAATTATTTCAAGCATCTTTCACAGGCTTATCTGTCATTCTTAACCTCTACTTTGCTCATGTTGGTCTTAATTTATTTTCAAAGATTTTATTTATTTATTTGACAGAGAGAGACAGCACAAGTAGGCAGACAGGCAGGGGGGGAGGGGGAGCAGGCTCCCTGCTGAGCACAGAACTTGATATGGGGCTTGATCCCAGGGCCCTGAGATCATGACCTGAGCCAAAGGCAGGGGTCTTTAACCCACTGAGCCACCCAGGCACCCCTTAACTGTGATTTAAGTATTTGTTTATATACTCTGGATACAAATCCTTTGTCAACATATGTATTACAAATGTTTTCTTCCAGTATATGTTCTACTTTCTCATTTTTAAAACAGTGACTTTCAAGTATAAGAAGTTTTAAATTCTGATAAAGTTTGATTTCTCATTTTTTTATGATTTATGCTTTTCATGTTCCCTTGTGTTTAGCTATCTCTGAAGTGGCAAAGTATTTTCTTCTGTGAATTATGATTCATGCTTTTTGAGTTCTATAAAATCTTTGCCTATCTCCAAAGTAACAATGTATCTTCTCCTGAAAAGTTACAGCTTTAACTGTTATATATAGGTCTATGATCCATTTCTAATTAATTTTTGTCTATGGTGTGAGGTAAGGGTTGAGGATCATTTTTTTCCCACCTGGATATCCAGTTGTTTTACCACTATTCAATGAAATGCTATCTTTTGCCTATTAGCATCTTTGTTCATTTTGGGGGGAAAAAAACCAAATTGACTATATATGAGTGGGTCTATTTCCTGACTATTTTCCAGGGATCAAGCAAACTTCTCATGTAAAGAACCATTCAGTAAATACTTGCGGCTTTGCAAGCCATACAATCTCTGTCATACCTACCCAACTCTGCTGCTATAGCATGACAGCAACTCAAGACAATACATAAACAAATGTAAATGTTTTGATAAAACAAAATCTTATCTGTGCTCCAATGAAACTTTATTGACACTAAAATTTCAATTTCATCTAAATTTCATGTGCTATGAAATCTCATTTTTAAAATTTGTTTCCTAGCCATTTAAAAATGTAAAAATCATTCATAGATTGTAGGCCAATAGAAAAATAGGCTGGCCAGCCTAAGTCCGTGACCCAGTTTGCCAACCTCTGTTCTATTTTGTTCCACTTATCCGTATATCACTCCCCATGCCAATATTTCACTGCCTTGATTACTGTAACTTTATAACAAGTCTTAGAATCAGGGTATACGAGTTCTCCAAATTTGTCTATCCTCTTCAAAACTCTCTGGCTATTGCAGTGCCTTACATCTCCACACAATTATTAATATCATAAACTTTACACACACACACACACACACACACAAAAACCCTCCTATGATTTCGATGGGGATTGCACTGCAGCTTTATCTTTGAAATAATTGACATTTTAACTATATCAAGTCTTCTTTTTCTGAAAAATATTTTTTAGTTATCAGTATACAGATTGTGGACATAGTCTGTTAGGTTTAATTCTCAGTATGCCATACATTGTGCTATTTTAATGTTCCAGTTGTTCATTATTATTAAATAGAAATACTTCGATTTTTTGTACATTGATCTTGTATCCTATGACCTTACTCAATTCACTTATTTCAGTACCTTTCCCTTTTTGAGTTCTTAGAATTTTCTAATCATGGTGTTTGCATACAAAGACAGTTTTATTTCTTCTTTCCCCATATTATCCCCCATTTATTTCTTATTATTCTAGAATTCTAGAATACAAGGCCAATGCTAAATGGAAGTGGTAACATGTATTTTTTCCCTTATTTTATAAGTATTCAATCTTTTGCCACAATACATAACATCAGCTAGAGGTTGTTTAGAAAAAGTCCCTTAGCACATTTAAGAGAATTACTTTTCATTCCTAGTGTGAGGAGTCTATATTCTGAATGAGTGTTGACTTTCATCAAATGCTTTTTCTGTGTCTGTAAGATGCTCATATTTTTTCCTTTATTCTATTAATATGGTTAATGCTTTCCTAAGATAAACTCCCTTTAATATATTATTGTATTGATTATATATTATAATTATATATACATGTAATAATTATATTGATATACTGTTATTAAATTTTGCTGAGTTTAATTTGCTAATATTTTGTTAAGGATTTTTCCATCTGGGATCATGAAGCATACTGATCTCAAGTTTTCTTTTCTTCTAAGGTCTTTGTCTAGTTTTGGTTTCAGATAATGCTGGCCTCATAAAATTAGAAAGAAGTGTTTCTTTCTCCTGTTTTCTGAAATACTGATATTATTTCTTCCTTTAATGTTTGACAGAATTTATTAGTGAAATCATCTGAGATTTGGGTTTTTTTGAGAAAAAGTATCTCATACAAATTTAACTTCCTTCAAGTTACTGAGGGGTTTTTTTGTATTTGTTTTGTTTTTGCTTTTTGTCTAATATTCTCTGTGACATCTCCTTTGGTCCATGAGTTATTAAGTTTGATGTTTAATTTCCAAATATTTGTAGAATTTCCAAATATTTTATCACTTTTATTTCTAACTTAATCCCTTTGTAATCAGAGAACATAGTCTGTATTATTTCAATTCTCTTGAATTTATTGAGAATTGTCTTACAGCAGAGCATATCATCTATCATGGTGAATGTTCTATGTATGCTTATAAGAATGCATATTCTAATGCTGTTATTAGATAGGGAGGTCCAGAACACTGGTTGACAGTGTTATTGAACTCTACAGCTATCTTAGCTTGGCCTGCCATAACAAAATACCATGTTTAAGGTGGCTTAAAGAACAGAAATTTATTTTCTCACAATTCCAGAGGCTGGAAGTCTAAGATCAAGGCGCTAACACCGTCAGTTTCTGATGAGAGCTCTCTTCCTGGCTTATAGACAACCAACGTTATGTCCTCACCCAGCAAGGGCAGGGGATATGCGGAGTAGAGAGCCAGGTATCTGGTATCTGTTCTTAAAACAGCACTAAGTTCATCATTCACCCTTATGACATATTGAAACCTAAATACCTCCCATAGGCTCTATAACCAAATACCATCACATTTCAGGTTAGGGCTTCAACATATGAATTTGGGGCGTACATAATTCAGTCCACGCCAGTGCCTTAGTTTTCTTATTTTTCTGTCTAGTTATTCTAAGGCCTGCTAGTAAGTGGGTAGTAGGTTAGTAGGTAACCATTTTAACGGTTATGTCTTCTTGATGATGTTACCCTTTCATCATTGGTAATTTATTTTTGATAATACTTCTTGTTCTAAAATCTACTTTGATATAAATAGAGCCATTCCAGCTTTATTTTGTGTTTGCATGAATTATCATTTTCCATCCTTTTAGCCAACCTGTGTCTTTATATTGAAAGTGGATTTCTTTACATACCATGTAGTTGTATTTCCTGTTCTTTTATCAAGTCTGCCATTCTTTATCTTTAACTAAAGCATTTAAACTTTTTACATTTAACATAATTACTGATATGGCTGGGTTGAAATCTATAATCTTGTTTTCTATTTATCCCATGTATTCCTTACTCCTTTTTTCTCCCTATTTTCTGCTTTTAGATCATATTTTTTATTCATTTTACAGCCCCCACTGTATTCTTAACTATTTTTTTTTTGCTCTCCATCAATATACATCTTTAACTTAACACAACTTCCCTTTACATCTTATTATAGCAGTTGATGTATAACGTAAGAGACTTACCTAAGTTTTCTAGGTGTTTATAGTGGGAGGATAAATCTGGTCCCAGTTATAGGTAGAAGCATAAGGCCCCAAAATGTTTTTAATAATTTTATTTTTGTCTAATATTCAGGGAAACAGATGTTGGGGAACTTTCCTTTATTTTATATTTCACCTCAAAGAAAAAAGGTGTATTTCTATTTCATAAAATGAAATGTGTCATATCTGATCTTATCAAATAAGTAAGAGTTGCAATGAGTTTCCCTATAAAGAGTTACAATGGCGGGGCGCCTAGGTGGCTCAGTGGGTTAAAGCCTCTGCCTTCAGCTCAGGTCATGATCCCAGGGACCTGGGATCAAAGCCCCTCATCAGGCCCTCTGCGCAGCAGGGAGCCTGCTTCCCTTCCTCTCTGACTACTTATGATCTCTGTCTGTCAAATAAATAAATAAAATCTTAAAAAAAAAAAAAGTTACAATGTCCACTAGTTCTTATCCTTAATTATAAATACCGCCTGCCTAAGAGAAGAGCTTTTGGCCCAGAACTAAATCCTTCATTTGCCTGAAATCATTTACCTTACTCTCTTTAAAGGTGTGTACTTGGCTGACCTTTTCCTGTTAGGGAACAGCATATGAAACCAACATATTTATAGGATAAGAAAGGTCAAGTATTAGTGATTTTATATGGCTTAACCTCTCATTTATCAGTTAGCCACTAGCCTTAGAATACTAACCAGTGTGAACTCACCAAGTCTGTATGTTGTTTTATTAGTATACAAGCACCATCTGGTGGCAGAAAGCAAAATTGTAGGCTTCTCCTGTTTATACCACTACTGTTACAAATACATTTTTTTTCAACTGCTCTACTTTCCAACATGTTTTTTAATAGTGCATTATAAACTACTGATGGACACTTAGATTGACAGTTTGAATTGTACACCTAAAACTAACACTGTATGTTAACTATACTGGGATTAAAATTAAAAACTTAATTAAAAAAAAAGTTTGAACAAGCTCAAAATAAACAGCACACCAACACACTGGCAGCTAGTTATTAGCTTATATAAAAAACTTAGAAATACAGTATTTCAAAAACTAAAATCTTGATTATTTCTAGTTTCATTAATAACATAATGAAATAAAATCAGTTCAGATACTTCTAAAAATTTCCTTCACCCTATCAAATTTCCACTGGTAGCTACAGCTGTCCGGAAAGTTCTTTCCAAGTCTCAACAGAGGGTAGACCATGAAAATTCAAGTAGCTACCTGGCTCTGCCCAATGGAACAAGTAACCTCAGCAAAACAGTCCTCCTTTCTTGTTTAACTTACTATGACTCATACCAAACATCTTAACAGAAGTAACTTTACTAACCTGGCTACAAGTGACTGGACCAGGAATTGGATACATTAGTAAACAAATACTGTCTTGACACAAAATATACCAACCACACCTGAGGATGGAGGTGCTTAGCAGGGGAGCATGCCACCCAATTTTTCCAAATCAAATAATGACAAACTGGCATAACCAAATCCTTTTGGGAAGGAAGTATAAATCCTAGATGAACAAACAACAGATTGATCATTCAAACTTAGGTTGAATCCTAAACAATGTCATTTTCTGCAAGATGCATTCTGATGTGTAAGCTTCAGGGACACTCTAGACCCTGAAGTCCCTCTTCACATGTGCACTTCCAACAAACCTTCAAAGCCAAAGCTGATCTTCCCATACCCTCCACTAAGGCTTTGAAGAGTAATAAAATGGACCCCTCCTAAGTATCTCATAGGCAATTTAAACTCAACATAGTCAAAACAGAATTCCTCATGTTTCCAAAGACCCACTCCAACTCCTCATGGTGGACAATATTACTAGTGATCCAGATATGTGAAAGTTATCTTAATCCTCCACCGCCCCGGTCAACCAATCAACCCCCAAGTGCTATCAAGTCCATCTTCTAAATATCTGGACACTGCCCTCCCCTCCATCTTCACAGTTCCAGGCTCTCATTACGTTAGGTCTGAATTACAACATCCTGTAATTCATCTTTCTCCCTTCAATTTTAAGCCTATCCAAACTATTTTCCCACATACTGCCAAAGCAATATGCCTAAAACAGATGCCCAATTATTTTATCCCCCGCTCCCAATCACCTTCAGGACAAATCTAAACCTCTTCCCAAGGCCATTTGAGGACATCAGATCAGTACCCTGCCCGAGCTTCAGCTTTTCATTCCAGATGTACCAAATTCCTTGCACCTCCATGATAAACTGAACTTCTCAGGATTCCCTGAAGTTGTTCCCAAAAACTGATTTGCTTTTCCTTCTCTTCTTCACCTGGCTAATACCTCATTAACCTTGAAGATTCAGTTCAAGTGTCAGTTCCTTCTGGGAGGCTTCTCTCAGTCCCCAGTCTGAGGGAGGCATTTGTCCTCAATGTCTCCATAGCACCATATGGTCACATCTATCTCTCTGTTACTATTTCTCTGCAATATTTTCATCTACCTGAATAGACTGGCTTTCATCAACGTACCTACTCCTAACACAACATGTAGCAAAGAGGAGGCATTCAGTGAATATTTGCTAAGTCCTTTCATTTGGTCTTATTATCTCTACTTAGCAAATGAGGAAACTAAGGGAAGTCTACTACCTTGCCCAAAACCACACAGCTAAAAGCATCACGATGAGGATTTGAACTGAATGTTCTGACTGTAATGGGAATGACTTTCCTTCAGAATCTTTGCCTTCAGGGAACCATTCATTTAAAAACAAAAACAAGGGGCGCCTGGGTGGCTCAGTGGGTTAAAGCCTCTGCCTTCGGCTCAGGTCATGATCCCATGGTCCTGGGATCCAGCCCCACATCGGGCTCTCTGCTCAGTGGGGAGCCTGCTTCCTCCTCTCTGCCTGCTTGTGATCTCTCTCTGTCAAATACATAAAAAATAAAAAATAAAAATAAAATAAAAACAAAAACAAAAACAAAACACCTGTGCTTTGCAAGCAGCTTGGATGGGATTACTTCCTGTTTCTCCAGGCTGGGCACAAACCCAAGCATGGCCAATTAAAGTATTCCCTCACACCAAATCCAATCTGAATGACAAAGAGATGGACAGTCTCCTCAAACTCTGTCTTGGGACTTAAGAACTATACAAAAATGTCTTCCTTCTCTGCTACTACAAGTCTAAGGACTATGTAGCATGAGGTACAGTGAAAGGAAAGTGAACTTCTTTGAAAAAGAAGTCAAGCAGAGGAAAAATGAGACAAGAGTTAAAAGGAGAAATGGAAAATGAGGGAAAAGAAGACTAAAGCCCTATATTCAACCATGCCTGACGATCTCCCCAAGAGACCTCTCAGTTACATATGGCAAAAATCCCCATTTTCACACAGTCTAGTTTGCATTGTGGGCCTTTGGCCATCTGCATCAGCAGACTGGGGACATTCTGGCCACTAGCCAAGCAGTAATGCTTCCTGCTTCTGCACATACACAAAACTAATAAACTGTCTATGGGAAGCCTGATTTCAGCCATTCTGTTCTTAGGATCATGTATATCATTTTTTATAACCAAGACAGGAGAACAAAAACATAAAAGGTTCTCTAACCTTTATAACTTACACTTTGTGATATAATTTTTGTAGCTTTCTTCTTTATATCTGTTAGTGAACAGTGCTCCAAATGAGAAAGGAAAAGATGTAACTGGATATATTCATTTTCAAACATCTTAAGTGTATCAAAGAGAGACAGGCACACTTCCAAGTCCAGGTTGCACCCAGATTTTGTTCATGGATAAATCTTTTTTTCCCCCAGCCATCATAAACCAGGGCAATGAAGGGGCAGTGCTTTCTTCAAGTGCCTCCTTAATTCTTCGAATGAATTTAAGTCAAGAAGCCTCATCAGGAAAAAACAGAATTTAGGGGCGCATGGGTGGCTCAGTCAGATAAGCTTCTGACTCCTGGTTTCGGTTGAGGTCACGATCTTATTTCCCTGTGTTGGGCTCCATGCTCAGAGCAGAATCTGCTTCAGATTCTTTCTCCCTCTCTCTCTGCTTCTCCCTCGCTCATGCTCTCCCATTCTCTCCAAATAAATAAATAATCTTAGAAAAAATATAGGATTTCATAAAAATATATATTTCTTTTAAAAAACCAGCATGGTGATACCTAATTATTACTTACTATTATTTTAAGTAGAAAATGAAAAGACCTTTTTATAAATCCCTCTAAATGATATCTGTTTCTTGGACTTTTTTTTTTTTTTTTTTTTTTTTTTTTTTTTTTTTTTTTTATTTTTTTATTTTTTATTTTTTATAAACATATATTTTTTATATACATATATTTTTATCCCCAGGTCTGTGAATCACCAGGTTTACACACTTCACAGCACTCACCAAATCACATACCCTCCCCAATGTCCATAATCCCACCCCCTTCTCCCCAACCCCCTCCCCCCGGCAACCCTCAGTTTGTTTTGTGAGATTAAGAGTCACTTATGGTTTGTCTCCCTCCCAATCCCATCTTGTTTTGTTTCTTGGACTTTTTAATAACCTTTCATTCCCTGCCTTATTAAGAAGCTACGGATTTTAAAAAAACAAAAAACAAAAAACAAACAGCTACTGATTCTAATCTAAAGTCTGACAAGGAGAGTCTGGAGTCTGACAAGGAGAAAAGCATCTCCTCCTATCTTTGATTCCAAATTCCCTGTGACGCATTCAGGTGTTGTCATCTGTAGATTAAGGTCATATATGAATTCCTAATTTTTTAAGTATTTTTTTAAAGATTTATTTATTTTTATGTGACAGAGAAAGGCAGCGAGAGCACAAGTGGGGGAAGCGGCAGGCAGAGGCAGAGGGAAAGGCAGGCTCCCCACTGAACAGAAAGCCAGACATAGGGCTCAATCCCAGAACCCCAGGATCATGACTCAAGCTTAAGACAGCCACTTAACTGATTGAATCCCCCCAGACATCCCATGTGAATCCTAATTTTTACAGCCTAATGAGTAAAGGTTAGGTTGCCCTTCTGTGAGCAGAGCTTTTCAGTTGAAACATGGCTTGGCAGCTTACCAGTACTTCCCTATTTTATTTTTACCTTTTTTGTTATTTGCAGGATATTCTCAAGACTCTCCAACAACCTGAAAGCAAAGTCCACTTTATCCATTAAGTGGGAATGGCCTCTTAGTGGCACAACCTCTTAGAGAAGTCAAAACATGACAACCATTGAATCAGATATTGAAACCAGAAATTGCCAACAAAGGAAAAATATCAACATTCTTAACAGAAGACCTACAATAGGAAAAAAAAAAAAAAAAGTCAAACCATATGACCCTGTCGCATTCTCATATACCAACTACTCTCCTCCTTGGTTCACTCTTTTCCAGACATACTAATCTCCTGGAGAAGATATCAACATGCGTGGCACATTCCTACCTTGGGGGCTTTGCACTTGCTATTTGTTCTGCTTGGAATGTTCTCTCCTCTCGTGATATACACACTACTTACTCCCTCTCTTCCATTAGGTATTTATTGAAAGTCACCTTCTCAATGAATAACCACCTCTTAATGACTGCCTTAGAACAAGAGTTCTGTAATAATGATCCACAGAGATTATTGTCAGACTTTTCATTGCTTTAGCACCAGATTCCTTTCATTTAAAAGTAATAAATCCACTAATCAAAACTCCAGGAAGATTTCAATAAAAATCCACAGATATCAAAATATAATAAATATTTAAATATCCTTATGAGCCTATTTATTATAGTACATTAAAAGTAAAATATCTTGATAGGCAAGGTGTTCCTAACTCAGGTGACCAAATAGATCTACTGTGCTTAAGTGGGCAAACAGTTTTATTTATATTAGGTAACCTCAGGCTTGAGAAAGGCAATAGGTATGTTATACAGAAAAAGAGAAAGTGAAGCAACTAGAAGAGAAATGTTATGTCCTTCTTGCCACCCTTGTGGCGTGGACAGCAGGTTGAGAGCTGACAAGCCTGCCACTGGATGCTCCAGTCAGGAGACACTGTCAAAGAGTATGAGAACGGAACATCCCAGGGAGTCAAAGCAAGTTCAGGATCCGGGTCAAGAGAGCAAGGAAGAGATGGTAAATATTCTGTGGCAGTTACCTGACAGGAAAAAAATGGACTACATGTCTCCAGTTGCAGGTTTTGACAGGGCAGGAAAGAAAGGTGTCAGCTATCTGGTGGACAAGGGACATCATCACAAAGACCAGAGGAGCTCAGAGGACAATACAGGACACCCACACAAAGGTGAGGGTCCCTCTGTTCCTACCAAAACAACACAGTAAATTCCCCCAGACACACCTGGGAGAAAAGGGGGAGAAGCAGAAGTCTAAGAAGACTGTCCTCATTTTTCTTAAAGAACCTACACAATAATGTTTAAAGAAACCATTTACAATCTGAACAGGACTAAGTTTTAAATTGTAAATACACCACTGCCGAACAAGACACCAAAAGGCATTCTACGATGTACAGACCACATGTATTCTCACATCCAAACTGTAATGTTAGCAAATGTACAAAATGGTTTAAAACAAATGATAATTGGGGGCGCCTGGGTGGCTCAGTGGGTTAAGCCTCTGCCTTCGGCCCAGGTCATGATCCCAGGGTCCTGGGATAGAGCCCCACATCGGGCTCTCTCTCCTTGGCGGGGAGCCTGCTTCTCCCTCTCTCTATCTGCCTACTTGTGACCTCTCTGTCTCTCTCTGTCAAATAAACAAATAAAATCTTTAAAAAAAAAAAAATGATAATTATGTGACATGACAGGGGTGTTAGCTAATACTACAAAAGCAATCATAATGCAGCATAAATGTACCAAATCAGTAGGCTGGACACCTTAAACTTGCCCGATGTTATATGTCGATTATATCTCAATAAAAATATTCTTTTTAAGCATTAGCAAATATCTGATCACAAGAATTTCTCAGGCATAAAAGCAGTTAGAGAAGTCACACACACACAAACACACACACCAATATTAGGCCATATAACTTCTAACACTGTTGCACATCAAAACAAACACAAAACTAAAAGCTAGTTTTTTCAAAGCAAGAAAATGAAACAAAACAAATTTAATGCTAATATTCCCAACACATTTGAAGACTCGCCAAGCAATGCAACAAAAATTAGCAAATTCAAATAGACAAATCAAAAAGGGCAATCAAAATATCTGAAAATTGATCAGCCCCACAAGTAATCAACAAAACCAAAATTTAAAAACATACCACCTTTTAACTATCAAACAAGACAATGTGTTTTTTTAACTCAGCATTATCAGAATGGAACAGAATATACTCTAAGTAATTAGTACAAATTTTAATGTAATTGGACAACATATTATTTTTAATCCAGTCTTCCCCTAACTGTAATCTATTTTAAGGAAATAATCAGTGATGTGAACAAAAATTTGTATGCAAAGATTGTTGAACATTATTTATAATTGTCAAAAAAAGGGGACAACTAAGATGATCAAAACAGGTACATTTTGTTTATATACTTATCAAGTATTTTTTGTTTATACCTGTTTGTATCCTTGTAAAGTATACCCTGCCAAATGAAGCATTGTATAGTCATTGAAAATGTTTTTCAAAAATCACTTAAAAATATGAAAAACAGAGGCAGCCGGCTGGCTTAGACAGAAGAGCATGCAACTCGATTTCGGGGTCATTAAGTTTGAGCTCCATGTTCGGTGTAGAGATTACTAAAAAAAAAAATAAACTTTTAAAAAATATGAAAAATGATCACTGCATCAAATTAAAAGAGGGTACAATATTGTATACAAGAAATAAACAGATTGGGATGTATCATGCAAAAGAACACTATTTAGATTAGAAAAGGGCAAAATCCAGATATAAGCAACAAGAATGAATCTCAAAAAAAACAAAAAACAAACACAAACAAGAAAATCATCACATGAAGTGAAAAAATCCAGACACAGAAGAGTACATACTGTATGACTCTATTCATAAGAAGTTCAATAACGTGCAAAACTAATCTATGGTGAAAGAACAACAGTTCCTCCTAGGAGGAGGTATAATGAGTGCAAACAGCTCTGAGGAAATTTTCACGGTAACAGAAACATGCAGAACCTTGACTGGGGTGGTCATCACGTAAGGACATAAACATATAAAAAGCGATCAAGTATAGATACATATATATATATATATAAAAATAATAGTCATCACAATGTACATTTAAGATCTGTGCATTTTGCCATTCACATAATACACCTCCATATAGTACTGTAAAAATTGAATAGAAAGATAACTTCACTTTGGCCAACTATATGTGCAAAGAATTTTAAAAAGTGTAAAATACATCAAAATATTAAAAGTATTTAATTCTGGAATTACAAGTTATTTATATTTGCTTTTTAACATTTTGCATTTTCCACATTCTCCACAATGAGTTACATGACTTTTATAAATGATCAGGAAAAAAACTAACTTTTTGAAAAAATTCTGCCTTGCCCGTAAAGGAAAATCCTGTTACACCTGTAACTATCACAAAATTATGCAATGTGTAGAAAGACTTAGTAAATCCTTCCAACAAACTTCCTATACATTAAAAATACTCATGTCTGCAATGTATTTGGACAAATAAAGAAAACCACTAATTAAGCTAAGTATCTTCTTGGTAAATAAATGAGCAAGTCAAATGAGAAGTCAGCACTATATCGTGGCATTATTTTAAAACATGGTCCTGCCTGCAACAAATATAGGGCTCACATGCCTCAATAAAAACTAGTTCCTGAAAACCAGTTATTTTTTTAAATGTATTACTTTAAATATTCCTTGTGATCCTAGACTTATCTAAACTCCATGCAAAATGCCCAAGGTAAATATTCCTTACACCAAAAATAGTCCTTGAGTTTCAGAAACTTTTACAATATGTGAAAAATAATAAAAAGAACAAAACCAAAGAAGATATACAAACCTCTGATTGTACATGCCCCGAAAGTTGTAATTAGCTCTATAATTTGGGAAAGGCTTTGGATCTAATGGCCTGTAGATGGCAGGCTCTCCCCTTTTCATAGCAAGCCCATTCAGTTCCACAGTTGGAGTTATACTACCTGTTTAAAAGAAATATTGAAAGCACACAAGTGAAATATTTCCATAATAAATCACACAAGCCATACTTACATTACATGTAATTACCATGAAAGAAGGTGGGAGTTGATGGCCTGTCCGTATGATTTTCTCAGGGGGGTATAGACAAACTACATAAACAGGAAAATTGTTTCTAATGAAATCTCTCTGGAGTTTTTGCAACATTTTTTGTATATTCACGACCAAAAATTCAACTTGAAAGTCAAACTGTTTCAAAACAAAGGGAACAGAAGATTTACAGATTGCTTAATTTGGATACTATAAAGAAAGTATTGAACATCAGTATTATTCACCCCAGGAATAACCCAGTTATTTAATCATTAAAAACATTATCATCTGTGAATAGTTTTATATTTTGCTGATCAAGCAACTGAAATTAGCAATGAATACAGGGTCATCAGTAATTCTTAGACTTATCTCATGAAAATACATTTTGAATTTTTTCTATAACCAATAACAGAACAAAGTAAATCTACTAACACTTTCTGGAAATAATCTTTAAAGATAGATACTGAAGCATTTACAGACGAAGTAATACATCTGAGGTTTCTTTGAAAATAATTCAGAGGAGAGACATGAGAAACAAGACTCGCCACCACATGTGGGTAACTGGTGAAGGCAATGATGGGTATGAAGATGTTCAACACCTTATTCGCTCTACTTTTGTAAAAGGCTGAAATATTGTAACACACACAGTAAATTATTACATCACGTTATTTTGAGTATCAAAAGAGGTTATTTAGTAAAACATTATGTTCCATATAACAAATAATGTTCGTAACAAATGAATTCTGTTCATAACAAATGAATCTGAAGTTTTTATAGAAAGTAAAATTTATTTTTTTCAGTGTAAATCCTGTACTATTTTGTTGGAATTATGCCTTCTGCAACAAACATTTAAGACTCCATTCATCACATACAAAAACAGGTTCCCTCATTGCAGCAGAGAAACTGGGACTGGCAGAAAGCACCCGCGGGGGGTGGTGGAACCTGACACAAAGCACAACCAGCAGCCACATCCTTAAGCTATCCATCAAGAGTCAGTAACTGCTCACTTTGTGTCCCAGTTTCAAAGAATTTATGTGAAACCACTAAAGAGGGCAATAAGAACAGGAACTAAACCAAGGTTAAGGGGAAAAACAAAAAGCAGTAGAACGACAAAGGAGGCAGAAAAGAAAAAAGATATGCATAAGAAAAGAATGTTAAGGGACGCCTGGGTGGCTCAGTTGGTTAAGCAGCTGCCTTCGGCTCAGGTCATGATCTCAGCATCCTGGGATCGAGTCCCACATCAGGCTCCTTGCTCAGCAGGGAGCCTGCTTCTCCCTCTGCCTCTGCCTGCCACTTTGACTGCCTATGCTCACTCTCTCTGATAAATAAATAAATAAAATCTTTAAAAAAAAAAAAAAAGAAAGAAAGAAAGAAAAGAAAAGAATGTTAACGTACTGAATAGTAAGTCCAATTAGTCCAAACCCCTAATTTAATACCAACACTCAGGACAGAGGAAGAGAAAGTCACGAATAAAGGGATTATCTTCTCTTTCTTTCCTATAGTATTTTACTGAGGGATAAGTAAAATGCACAAACCTTAAGCATACAAATCTACAAATCATTACATATTGTACACACTCAGGGACCACCATTCAGATATGAATGTTTTCATCACCCAGAAAGTTCCACCATGGCTATTTCCAGTCAATACACCCCTCCCCAGGTTACCTAATCCGACTTCAGTCATCAGAGTTTTGCCTGTTCTTCAAACCTGAATATGTACTATTCTATCTTGCTTCTTTCACTCAATATAACAATTTTGTTAAATATTTCAGTATTGTAAACATTTTTTTTTTTAAAATCACTGAATAGGAGTCTACTGAATGGATACATCAGTTTATATATTCTGCTGTTGACGGGACATCGAGTTGTTTCCAGTTGGGAGCAATTAAGTCTAAAGTCACAGTGTTTAAGCAGATAAACACACTCAGTTCTCTTAGGCATGTCTATAGCAGCAGAACTACTACTAGATCATAGAGTCTGTTTATGGTTAGCTTTATTAGAAACTGTCTAACAGTCTTCTAGAGATCTAACACCAAAGAGCAGTCTATATCTTTTTAAGAAGTTTAAGTTTTTCTTATTTCATATAGATTGCAGTTTAATAATTAACATGTTAGTCAGCTGTTAAGATTTATGTCATTCTGCATTCTACTCTGCAACAATCATACAGACACAAATAGCTAAAAGTTCAAATGGAGAAAAAAAGAAAAGGTAAAAAAGTTTTAAAGACCTCATCCTTTAAGTAGGGCAATAAACAGGAAACTAATGTGTCTAAAAATCATCAGTGAGGTGATTTTAATGCCCTGGTAGGATATACTATACCAAAACAGGGTTTTAAGCTAGGTAAAAGGATTGTATTCATATCATTTAAATTAATGATTTCATATAAATTCCTCATTTGAAAGTAAGGCTGCAGTCTATGTTCTTCACAGAAACGCTAGCTGATCTTCATGAGGGAGATGGAGAAGCAACAGACAAGTGTGAACTGTGCTGAAGAGGTTTCGACTTTGGGAGCCAAGTATCTCCACCTGTTTCAGAAAGAACTAGTTTCCACCACGGCGTGTGCACAGCCTCTCTACTTACACAATAAGGCGTCCACGATAAACACTTAGAGAGTAACTTCCAACTATGAGAGCCTGCAAGTAACGCTAAGTACCACTCCAGCAGGTGCGGGCAGGAGCCACGTTGCATAAAGAGGATCACGACACAGCATCCTCAGGCGTCAAAGCTGACACCGTCAACATAGAATCCGTCTCTGGTGTTTTTTTGGTAGATTAAAGGAAACTTCTGTATTTATCAGTGATAAATATAACAAGGCTAACTGGTTATATACACAAACATACGTAACTACTGTGGATTCCCATTATGTGGAAGGTGAAAGAGAAATGCAACAGCTAGTTTTCAAGGAGCTACATATTGCTAACACTCAAGGAAACAGCTTTGTAAGCAGTTAGAATAGTCCCTGGAATACAGCAGTCACTCAGTATATATTTGTTCAAAGAATGAACTGATTGATTAACCAACCAAGGCTCCTTAAAGAAATGGCTGGTGCCAGAGCCAGGATAAGGAATATATGAGATGACCTTGGAACATCTTACTGAGCCAGTGCTCAAGAATGATGAAAACAGTAGAAGACACTAAAAACTGGAACCAAACCCCTGGTCAAGTCTGTGACAAATTGAGAATCGAAATAAATAATGATAGATTATAAACCTGTAAGTAAAACAGAAATCCAAGAGTCTATAGTGATAGAAATAAACAAACAAAAAAAAAAATGAGAGGAAAGAGAAAATTCTAGGGTAGAATGCCACCTAATAAAGCTTTAACAAAAAAAAAAAAAAAAACTGGAATCAAAACATCACACTTTAAGAGAAAATAAGTTTCTGTTGTTTTAAGCTACATAAATCAATCAATCAATCACCCTGTGCACTCTTCAGAGTATTATTGATTCGGAAAAGAATCGTTAGTAAATGCCAAATCTGGTAGGTGAAAGTAAGTTTCATGAGGAACAGAATGTTTATATAGTCCCAAAGTTTCTCCTCAGAAAATACTTATTAGTTCCTTATTATTTAATAAGAAAACATACTTACTAATTAACTTTACAATAGAGAAGCCTAACAAACATACTCTTCACCAAGTGACAAAAGTCATCGCTACTGGGACAAATCAGTATCAGGTTTATCCTGATAGGTAACAGTAAACTAATAAGCCCACAACACTGGGACATTAATGCTAAAAATGCATAAAATCATGAGGCAACTCCAGATAAACTCAATTGAGGGGCAGTCTACAAATGATGTGGCCTGTACTATTCAAAAAATGTCATGGTCCTAAAAGACAAGAACTCCGAGGAACTATTCCAAATTGAAGAAGAATGAAAAGAAATGATAAATACATGACCCCTAATTAGATCCTGGACCTACAAAGGATATTACTGGGACAGCCAATGAAGGAAGAATGGAGTCTTTGTGATACATGATAATACCAGATCAATGTTAACTTCCTGACAGGAGAATGGCCATGTATTCGGTAACAATACACCGAAATACCAAGGGGAATGGGATCACAGGTTTTTTTAAAATGGGAAAATTATATCAACCGGCACTCTACAACAGAGGTCTCAATACCAAAAACCGTATGAAAAGGTGCTCATCCTCATTAGTTTTTAAGGAAATGAAAATTAAAACAACACTGAATTATTACCATACACGCAGAAGAACAGCTAAAATTTTTAAAGCTGAAAAGACCAAATGTTGACAAGATGTAGAGAGCTCTCACACATTGCTAGTAGGAAAGGAAAATTATACTTTGACATGATGTATTATGTATGCATTTATTATGTGTGTATTTTTTTCAGGTATGAACCTGGAATAGGGAAAACATTTTATTTTATTTTATTTATTTATTTTTTTTGGAGACAGGATTCCCTAAATTGGGATGGGGCAAAAAGAGAGAAGGTTTTGCTCTGTTGCCCACGTTGGAGTGCAGTGGCTATTCATAAGCACAATCCCACTACTCCGATGTGTTCTATTTCCAACCTGGGCTGGTTCACCACGCTTTAGGAAACCTGGTGGCCCCTGCTCCCAAGGTCACCGTATCAGTGCTGAACTTAGTGCAGACACTCCATCAGCATGGCGTACTGCAGCCCAGGACGTCTGGACCAACTGACCTTCCTGCCTCTGCCTCCTAAGTAGCTGCAACTACATGCTGGCCGTACATCTCATGAACGTTTGGGCGTTTTTTTTTGGTTTTGATTTTCATTTTTGTTTCTGTTTTGTCATCCTTACCATTTCATTGTTGAAATTAAAAAAATAAAAGAGGGCGCCTGGGTGGCTTGGCTGGTTGGGCCACTGCTTTCAGCTCAGGTCATGATCCCGGAGTCCCGGGATCGAGTCCCGCATTGGGCTCCCAGTTCTGCGGGGAGTCTGCTAATCCCTCTGACCTTCTCCCCTCTCATGTTCTCTCTCGCTCTTTCTCAAATAAATAAATGAAATCTTTAAAAAAATAAAAATAAAAATAAAAGATACTTTAACACAATGGTGAACAAACAGGGCAAAAGCAAATAATAAAATTTAATGTTGAGTTAAGTAGCAAGCTAAATGCTTGGGCCTCCAAATTGCTTAAAAATGGTATGTTCACAGTTTACAGCAGTTGGCTTATAGTTTTTCCAGCTGAATGTCCAAGGAAATTCTCATTTCATAATTGCTATTCTAATTCACTATTCAAACTGGTCAAAACTATGATAGTTTCCTTACACTGTGTCTAAAGATGGCTCAATAGCTTTCTTACCTTTCCCAATAGGTCTAGGAATAAAAGACTGTGATGTAAGAACAGCAGCTATGATACCTGTCTCATGTATGCTCACTGACTTTTGGTCTTAATCCTTATTCTGATTTGCATGAACACATGCATAACCCACGACCCAACAGTTCCTATATTAGGTACATTCCCAACAAAGATGTATACGTATAAGACTGATCACAGGAGTTTTACTTCTAAGAACCCAAAACTGGAAACAATCTAAATGTCCATCAATAGCAAAATGAATAAATAAATTGTGGTATATTCATGAAATGGCTACTGTATAGCAATTAAATACTATATACTGTTAAATACGACATGGATGGATCTCATAGATTTAACACTGAGAAAAAGAAGCTATCACAAAAGAGTACAGTGCATGATTCTAACAAGCAGGCACAATGAATTTAAGACCGACAAACAGAATAGGGGCTTCCTTTGGAGTTGTATGACCACTTGAAGGGGGTATGAGGGAAGCTTCTGGAGTACTGATAAAGCCTGTGGTACTGGTAAAGTGTTCAGAGTGCAAAAAACCATGAAGGCTTTACAATTATAATTTGTGCATGTAACTTTACCTTCAAAAAGCTACTCATTTTCTCAGCTCACTGCAGCACTCAACAGCAGAAACTCATCTCCACTGGTCTTTCAGACTCTCCTATTTCCTTCCCCTGACTCGTTTGCTGGTTTACCTCCCATTATAATCCTCTAAAGTGGACCTGATGCAGAGATGGGCACACACTGCTCCTGCTTCACACTATATGCTCCGAACAGCTCACTCTCTATTATGGCTTCAACCACTGGATCAACAACACTGGTCCTTCTGTTCCATTCCCACTGCCATTCCCAAAGCTCTCATAGATAGAGCAGGGAGCATATAGTACTCAACGCACGGGAGTTTCTTTTCTTTTCTTTACCCATAAACTATGGCAATGGTTTCCTAACTGATCTTGCTTTTAGTATTTTCCATCTTCAAGCCACATATAAACTGAATTTCCTAAAATGCTGTTGTAAACACATCATCCACTAGCTTGTGAACAATAGTCGCCTAAACTACAGATAAAATCTGATCTCCTAAACCTGGCATTCAAGTCCATCACAATTCATCCCTACTGTATCTCCAGTCTTATCTCTTCCTAGTCACTTACCCACTGTAATTAAAACCACTCCACCCAATTTTTTTTTAACCAAAACTATCATCCACAATCCTATTTTCAATGCCTTTCCTCACCTTCTGCCTAGCATATTTTTTCCTCAACTCTATACCTGCCTACTCTCCATTCAAGGACGTTATCTTCCCTCAAGTACTCCCATCCATGTCTATCATTACTTATAATACTGATGAGTGTTATTATTCACTTGGTACTTAATCTTTACCATTAAATTATGTGCTTTATGTATACAAGTGTAAAATTTTCACAGAAAAGGACAATGTTTTATATCTCTTAAATATATAAAAGCAAGTGCTTAATACATAGAGACAGCAGTGTGGTACTAATGATCAATCAGTAATCTAAAGAGACTTTTAAAAATTATAAAAGCAGACCGTCTCTTACCAACTTCAAGTGACTAGAATGGGTGTTTTTCTTTGTTGCAGTAATATTTTGCTTATTTAAACTTCCTTAATAAATACTACAATCAGTTGAACAGAAGGAAAAGGAGTAATAGGAAATTCATGCAATTTTGGAAAAAGCTGTTCTTGAAAGAATAGACTACGTCTACTTTGCATATGCCACATGAGAAAGAAAGAAGCATTAGATGATTATAAGCAGGAGCATATGGACTCTAATTAAATATACAGAGTTATTTGTGGCAGGAAAAAGTTTTTTTTTACTCCATCACAAAAATACCAAAAGTATTATTTGTTAGAAGGTAAACTCTTAAATTAATAAATTAATGAGTAAATGGAGGTAGAGTTAGTACTAAACATGGAACTTTATTAACTTGATGTTATCAATTCATGCATTATGTCCGCTATAGGTTTGTCTCTTCCAAACAGATGACTGGATGCACAATGTTGTTGGTATTACATGCAACTGGAACAACTCTTTAAAATTATTCTTAGGAGATAAAAATTGGAAAACTTGTTTACTTAGCATTATATCACACACAGGTGGTTTTTTTTGGATTTGTGGGTTTCTTAATAAACTTCCAAAAGTATTCTAAATTTGAGCGGTTCTATCAACCATTTCTACACCAACAAGCAAAATAAGATGCTTAGGCCTAACTGTATAATTTTTTATTAAGCCAAAGTAAAGAATAACTATTTTTAATTATTAAACTGTACATTTTTATATGTTATATAAAAAGAGAGATTAATCATTTCTTTTTTTAAAAGATTTTATTTATTGATTTGACAGAGAGAAAGCACAAGTAAGTAGAGCAGCAGGCAGAGGGAGAGCAGCAGACTCTCTGCTGAGCAGGGAGCCTGATGCGGAGCTTGATCTCAGGACCCCGGGATTGTGACCTGAGCCGAAGGCAGCCTCTTAACCAACTGAGCCACCCAGGTGCCCCCTCTATCTTTATTTCATAAAAAACTCAGGCATTGCAGCATTATTTACAATGACCAACTTGTGGAAGCAGCCCAAGCATAGACAAGCATCTATGTCAATCCATAGATGAATGGATAAAGAGGCAGGAGATAGATAGATAGATACGTATCGGAACATAGGAATATTAATTAGCCATAAAAAAAGAATAAAATCTTGCCATTTGCAATGACTTGGATGGGGCAAGACAGTATTAGGCTAATTGAAATAAGTCAGTTTGAGAAAGACAAATACTGTATGATTTCACTCATATGTGAATGTAAGATACAAAACAAATGAACAAAGGAAATAAAAGAGAGAGAGACAAACCAAGAAATGGACTCTTAACTACAGAGAACAAAATGATGGTCATCAGAGGAGAGGTGAGTGGGGGGATGGGGGAAATAGGTAACAGGAATTAAAGAGTACACTTATCAGGATGAGCACTGAGTAATGTGTAGACCTTTTGAGTCACTACATTGTACATCTGTAACTAACATAACACTGAATTAAAATTAAAAACACTGAATTAAAATTTAAAACCTTAAAAAAAAAACCTCAATCATACTTTCTGTTCTTTGTATCCAAATGTATTTTTGCAACATTTAAAAAGTAAATAATGCATCTTTAGAGTATTAACAAAGCAAATTTTTAAAATAATTATAATTACCTTCCTCATTCTCTCACCTTCAATTACTATTCAGTTGTTTTGTGTGTGTGTGCTATTAATACCTCTTGACTATACAAATGGCCTGCTATAAAGAAAAATACAGAGAACAGCACATATAGAACACAACAACACAACAGAAGGAAACAAGTAAGTGCCATACCTGGGTTATTATTAACATTACTTTTGGGTGGTTTCTGAACTGGTTTGGGAAGTGTTGATTCAGTCAAAGCTTTGTTAGCAACGGCTTGTTGGGCCTTCTTTATACTGCTCCCTTCGGATTCCCATGTCTGCTCACCAAGACTCAGTTGCACTGAGAACATCTTCAAAAACATAAAGAGACAGAAAATATTAAATTTTTCAGAAAATAAAATATGCTGTCTGAGAGAAAAACAGATATACCATAGAATCAAATTTTAGAGCTAGGGGTGACCTTACAAATTACTTGCACAAAAATATTATTCCACCTAGTGAAATCATTTTAAGAGACTGTACCAGATCTTTTTCTATCCATTCAAAGGCATAGGAGCAGCACTAAGTGAACAAGTGAGCAAGAAGAAATCACTTCCCTAAATAGAACGAATTGTTAATGTCATTCAAATAGCCATCATAAAAGCAGAATAAGTAAAGGAAGATGAGAAACTAAGAGAATCCACAAGGCCCTGCCTCTGTAATACTTATAAAATCTAATACCTTAAATGTCATACTTAGTACAATCTAGTCAAAGAGTCAGGAAATCCTTCTAAATATTATGTCACCAGGAAACTCTCAATCCTCCACAATCAACATTTAACCAGTCACCAAATTCTGTTAATTTTAACCTCACAAATATTTCTCAAAGCTCTCTCTCTAAAAACAAACAAACAAACAAAACTCCTCAAATCCAACTGTATCACCTCAACTAACCTCAGGTTAAAAATCTTTCAATGGTCCCACTTGGTGTGGTACAAAAGTTCTTTTTGTCCATCTTCATTTCATTACCACCCTTTCCTATATCATCTAAATATTCCATTCACACCATTATTTCCATGAGAGTTCAAAACCTATCGTTCACCTTCTAATATTGAGGATCAAGTTACAGACAACACAATCTGCTGTTTTCCACAGAAAGCCTACTACTTTGTAGGAATACAAAATATTAACCCCAAGATACTTTTAATTAATTAATTTTTGCTTGACTCTTGAGACAGCCCCATGAAAGAACTGCTCTCCATTTCATGCAGAGATAAGGGAACAGGCTTAGAGAGAATGAAATTGCCCACAGTCCTATAGTTCGTAACTGATTCAACTTCTGGCTATTCGGACACCAACCAAGGTCACAGCATGCCCCGCTGCCCTCATGAGTGGAGTAAACTCAACTCCTAAATTTGTTTTTTTTTTCCTTCCTGGGTGTTTCAGTATTAAGTTTGTTTTTGTTTTTGTTTTTAGGATTTGACAAAGAGAGAGAGAGAAAATGCTAGCATGAGTGCAGAGAGGAGCAGAGGGGACAAGCAGACTCCCTGCTGAACCTGGGGGACCCTGAGACCATGACCCAAGCCAAAGCAGACGCTTAATGGGCTGAGCCCCCAGGAACCCCCATGATGATGTATTCTTTCTCACAATTCTAAATTCTTAATTTAGAATTAAATTTAATTCTTTAATTCTTGGGGTCAAAATATTAACCCCAAGATACTTTTAATTAAAAAGATATTTTTAATTGAATTTAAATTTTTTTAATTAAAAAGAAATAAATATATATTTGCAGGAAGGAGATCACGTAGAACATACCTTAACCAACTGATTAAAGTTAGCATCATTAATAATCATACACACTAATACCATGTACCTCCTGATATGACCCAATGAGAAGCATTTAGTATTTTTGGCCAAAAATGCTTAACCTGAATCTAATCACAGGAAGAGAATTAGACAAGCTAGATTATAGTATATTCTGTAAGACAACTGGCCTAAACTCTTTTTAAAAATGTCAATGTCATGAAAGGGAAAAAAAAAAAAACACAACAAAAGAATATACCATAATCTAGATTTTTCTGGTTTTTCCCATGATTAATCCCTATGATTTAACCTTTACTGCTTCCTAATCCTCTAAATGTCACTATTTTCCTAGGCTCACAGGCCATACACCTTCAAGAGGTCTTCCTTGTCTCCTTTTCTCTCTCCATTCTCACCTGCATCCAGTTATCAAGCTGCTGATTCAACTTCAAAAATATTTTTCAGATCTGGCCTCCTCTCTTTATGCTCTTCACCAGTGTCTTAGCAAGGAATATCAACCTCTCTCCCCTAAATTACTGTAAGACCATTCTAACACCATTCCCTTAATGTAAGACATTCCCATTCAAACTATCCTTGTGACCACCACCAACATGAACATTCTATAAAATACAAATGTATCTAAGTCAAACCTCTGCTTTTCTGAAACTTCTTTAAAGGATCCCACTAGCTTATTGTACACCTAAAATGAATATAATATTTTATGTCAATTATATCTCAATAAAACTGGAGAAAACAAAAAGAATCCCACTACAATACAAATTTAATAATTTAAATAAGAAATGCTAGGACTCATTTATGAGTTTAAGTGGTAGGTTTATCATTTATTATGTGCAAAGTTAGAACAGTTACCTATTCTTTCTGTTTCCTTATTTCTTTAATAAACTGGGACTAAAAAGAACACACAGAATTGTTGTGAAAATTGGGGCGCCTGGGTGGCTCAGTGGGTTAAAGTCTCTGCATTCGGCTCAGGTCATGATCTCAGGGTCCTGGGATCGAGCCCCACATCAGGCTCTCAGCTCAGCGGGGAGCCTGCTTCCCCCTCTCTCTCTCTGCCTGCCTCTCTGCCTACTTACTCTCTGTCAAATAAATAAATAAAATCTTACAAAAAAAAAAAAAAAAAGAATTGTGAAAATTAAAACAAAAGGAGGTAAATGCTGCCACTTAAAAGGCAGAGATTGTAAAATTTGATTAAAAAAAGAAAAAGCAAAATCTGGGGTGCCTGGTTGGCTCATTCAGTTAAGCATCTGCCTTCAGCTCAGGTCATGATCCTGGGGTCTGAGATTAAGCCTAGCATTGGGTTCCAAGCTAGGCAGGAAGTCTGTTTCTCCCTCCCCCATTGGCCCTCTGCCCTTCTTGTGTGCTCACTCTCTCTCTCTCTCTGCAATAAATAAAATCTTTAAAAAAAGCAAAATCCAACTACATGCTTCCTACAAGTAATGCATTTCAGCTACAAAGATGACAGAAAGAATGTATCGTGCTAACATAAGTCAATGAAAAGCTAGATGACTATATTAATATCAAACAAAGTAGATTTCAGAGTAAAGATTAATACCAATGATAACAAAGGTAATTTGTCAAGGATAAAGGGATCAATTAATGAAGAAGACATAACAATCCAGAACATTTATTAACTAATAACACAGCTTCAAAATATATGAAGCAAAAATAAATGGAACTACAAAGAGAAGTAAGAAAAAATCCACAACTTACATCAGAAATACAATGTCCCCTTAATAGGTGACATAGCAATTAATAGGCAATCACAAAGAATATAGTAGAAATGAACATACTATAAACCAACAAAGCCTGATGGGCATTTTTAGAACTCTCTACCCAAAAAGAGCAGAAAATACATCTGCTCTCAATTTCTCACAAAATATCTAGAAGATATTCTAGGGCGCCTGGGTGGCTCAGTGGGTTGAGCTGCTGCCTTCGGCTCAGGTCGTGATCTCAGAGTCCTGGGATCGAGTCCCGCATCGGGCTCTCTGCTCAGCAGGGAGCCTGCTTCCTCCTCTCTCTCTCTGCCTACTTGTAATCTCTCTCTCTGTCAAATAAATAAATAAAATCTTTAAAAAAAAAAAAAAAAAAAAAAAAAAATATCTAGAAGATATTCTAGACCATAAAACAAGTCTCAATAAATTCAAAGGATTCAATGAAGCAAAGTATGTTCTCTGATCACAATGGAATTAAGTTAGAAACTAATAACAGAAAAATCTCTGGAAAATCTCCAAACATTTAGAAACTAAGTAATATATTTCTAAATAACGCATAGGTAAAAGATTAAATCAAAATGGAAATTAGAAGGTTTTAAAACTGAATAAAAATGAAAATACTACTTCTTATAAGATTACATTAAAATAGTTCTAAGAGGAAATCTCTAGAACTAAATGCCTATTCTAGAAAACTATGGTCTCAAGTTAACTTTAGCTTCAATCTTAAGAAACTAGAAAAAGAAGAGCAAATCAAATCTGACATTACAGGGGCTCAGGCAGTTAAGTATCTGACTCTTGATTTCGGCTCAAGTCTCAGGGTTGTGGGACTAAGCCCCATGCCGGGTTCTGTGCTCAGTGAGAAGTCTGCTTGGATTCTCTCTCTGCCCCTACCCTTCACACATGCATGTGCATGCTCTCTAACAAATAAATAAATTTAATTAAAAAAAAAAACTGAAGAGAAAAAAAAGTATTAAAGATAAAAGTAAACAATGAAACAGAAAATAAAACCAAATAGAAATAAAACCAAATAGATCAATAAAACAAAGTGTTGATTCTTCGCAGAGATTAATAAAATTGGTAAACCTATAGCCAGACTAATCTTGGGGGGAAAAAAGGGACATAAATCACTAATATCAGGAAATGAGAGAAGCAACATCACTCCAGATTCCTAAAGTATTAAAAAGATAACAAGGAAGTATTTTTAACAACTTTAAACCAATAAACGCAACAACTTAAATTCTGTGAAAGACACAATTACTAAAGCTCATTCAAGAAGAAATAAGTAATCCAAATAGTCCTATAAATGTTAAAGAAATTGAATCTGTAGTTTAAATTCTTTCCTCAAAGAAAACTCCAGGCCCAGATGGTCTCAATGATAAATTCTACTAAATATTGTAGGAAGAAATAATACCAGTTCATATAAAGTCTTCCCCAAAAAAGAGTAAGGTATTATTAGGGAAAACAATATAAATCAAAACTACAGACCAAGATCTCTGATAAAGTCAGATGTAAAAATCCTCCACAAAATATTAAAATCAAGGAATGCAAACTGGCACAGCTACTCTGGAAAACAGTATAGAGGTTCCTCAAACAGTTAAAAATAGAACTACCCTATGATCCATTTTGTATTTACCCAAAGAATACAAAAACACTAATTCAGAAAGACATATGTAATCTAATGTTTATAGCAGCATTATCTGTAACAGCCAATTATGGAAACAACCAAAGCGTCCATCATCTGATGAATGGAGAAAGAAGATATGGTACAAAGGGAAGACCCATAAGGCTAGCCCCAGATCTCTCAACAGAAATTTGGCAAGCCAGAAGAAAGTGGCATGATATACTCAACATGCTAAATGGGAAAAATCTGCAGCCAAGAACACTCTATCGATCCAACAAGGCTATCATTCAGAATAGAAGGAGAGATAACAAAAACTTAAGGAGTCCATGCCCACTCAACCAGCCCTGCAAGCAATATTAAAGGGAACTCTTTGAGTGGAAAGAAAAGACCAGAAGTGACAAAGACAAAAAAAGAACACAGAAAATCTCCAGAAACAATGACAAAACAAGTAATAAAATGGCACTAAAGGGGCTCCTGGGTGGCTCAGTCAGTTAAGCGTCTGTCTTCAGCTAGAGTCATGATCCTAGAGTCCTGGAATCGAGCCCTGCATCAGGTTCCCTACTCAGCGGGGAGCCTGCTTTCCCCTCTCCCTCTGCCTGTCGCTCCCCCAACTTGTGCTCTCTCTGTCCCTCTTTCTTTCTCTAATAAATAAATAAAATCTTTTTTGAAAAATGTCACAAATATATTATCAATAATTACTCTGAAGGTAAATGGACTAAATGCTCCAATCAAAAGAGATAAAGTGTCAGAATGGGTAAGAAAACAAGAGTCATCTATATGTTACCTACAAGAGACTCATTTTAGACCTAAAGACACATGCAGATTGAAAGTGAGAGGATGAAGAAACATTTATCATGCAAATGGATGTCAAAAGAAAGCTGGAGTAGTAATACTTTCATCATGCAAACAAGATTTTAAACCCAAGACTGTAACAGGAGATGAAGAGGATCCCTATATCATAATAAAAGATACCATCCAATAAGAAAAATCTAACAATTGTAAGTATTTATGCCCACAACATGGGAGTACCCAAATACATAAAACAATTAATAACAAACATTAAGGAAATCCTTGATAATACTACAATAATAGTAGGGGACTTTAATACCCACTTACAGCACTATATAGATCGTCTAAGCAGAAGATCAACAAGGAAACAAGGGCTTTGAATGGCACACTGAAACAGATGGACTTCACAGGTATATTTAGAACACTCCATCCTAAAGAAACAGAATACACATCTTTTGCAAGTGCACATGGGACATGCCCCAGTACAGACCACATACTGAATCAAAAAACAGGCCTCAACAAGTACAAAGACTGGGATCATACCATTCATATTTTCTGACCACAAAGCTATGAAACTTAAAGTCAACCACAAGAAAAAATTTGGAAAGACCACAAATACAAGGAGGTTAAACAACATGCTTCTAAACAATGAATGTGTCAACCAGGAAATCAAAGAAGAAATTAAAAAATACATAGAAAACAAATGAAAATGAAAACACAATGAATCAAAACATCTGGGATGCAGCAAAAGGAGTCCTAGGAGGGGCACCTGGGTGGCTCAGTGGGTTAAAGCCTCTGCCTTCGGCTCAGGTCATGATCTCAAGGTCCTGGGATCGAGCCCCACATCGGGCTCTCTGCTCAGCAGGGAGCCTGCTTCCCCGACCCCCACCTCTCTCTGCCTGCCTCTCTGCCTACTTGTGATCTCTCTCTCTCCCTCAAAAAAAAAAAAAAGGGAGTCCTAGGAGGGAGATATATAGCTATACAGGCCTACCTCAAGAAGCAAGAAAAATCTCAAATACACAACCTAACTTTACACCTAAAGAAGCTAGAAAAAGGACAACAATGAAGCCCAAAGCCAGCAGAAAAAGGGAAATAATAAAGTTTAGAGCAAAAGTAAAGAATGAAGAAACTGAAAGAACAGAACAGATGAAACCAGGAGCTGGTTCTTTGAAAAAATTAATAAAATTGATAAATCCTGAGCCAGACTCAATGAAAAGAAAAAAATACCCAAATAAATAAAATCACAAATGAGAGAAAAGAAATCATGAACAACACCACAGAAATACAAACAATTAGTATTATGAAAAACTATATACCAACAAATTGGACAACCTGGAAGAAATGGATAAATATAAATATATAAGCTACCAAAACAAAGAGGAAGAAATAGAAATTTTGAACAGACCAATAACAACCAAAGAAATTAAATCAGTAATCAAAAATTTCCCAAAAAATGAAAGTCTAATTTGCGAGGCAGAGTTGGGGGTTTGGAGGGTAGGAAAGGAAAAAATGAAACAAGATGGGATCGGGAGGAAGACAAACCATAAGACTCTTAATCTCACAAAACAAACTGAGGGTTGCCCGGGGGCTGGGGGGGCAGGGGGGCGGGGAGGTATAGAGAGGGTGTTTGGGTTATGGACATTGGGGAGGGTATGTGAAACGGTGAGTGCTGTGAAGTGGGTAAGCCTGACAATTCACAGACCGGTATCCCTGGGGCAAATAATACATTATATGTTAATAAAAATAATTAGTAAATAAATACATAAATAAAAATGAAAGTCCAGGACCAGATGGTTTCACAGATAAATTCTACCAAAATTTTTTTTAAAGACTTTATTTCTTTATTTGACACAGAGAGAGAGAGAGAGAGAAAGCAGAGAGAGGGAATACAAGCAGGAGGAGTGGAAGAGGGAGAAGCAGGCTTCCCGCTGAGCAGGGAGCCCAATGTGGGCTTTGATCCCAGGACCCTGGGATCATGACCTTAGCCAAAGGCAGATACTTAATGATTGAGCCACCCAGGCACCCCTCTATCAAACATTTTAAAGAAAAGTTAATACCAAAAAATAGAATGGGAGAAAAACTTCCAAATTCATTGTATAAGGCCAGCATTACACTGATACCAAAACAAGACTCCACTAAAAAAGAGAACTACAGGCCAATATCACTGATGAACACAGATGCAAAAATTCTCAATAAAATACTAGCAAATCAAATCCAACAGTATATTAAAAAAAAATCATTCACAATGTTCAAGTGGGATATATTTCTGTTTGCAGGGTGGTTCAGTATTTACAAATTAATCAATGTGATATACCATATCAATAAAAGAAAAGATAAGAACCATGTAATCCTTTCAATAGAAGCAGAAAAAGCATTTGATAAAGTACAACATCCATTCATGATAAAAACACTCAACAAAGCAGGTTTTGAGGGAACATACCTCAACATCATTAAAAAGGCCATATTTAAAAAACCCACAGCTAATATCATCCTCAAGGGGGGAAAACTATGAGTATTTCCTCTATGGTCAGGAAGAAGATGGGAATATCCACTCTCACCACTATTATTTAATGTAGTACTGAAAGTCCTAGCCACAGCAATCAGACAACAAAAAGAAATAAAAGGTATGAAAATCAGAAAGTAAGGAGTCAAACTTCTACTATTTGCAGATGATAAGACACTCTAAGTAGAAACCCCAAAAGACTTCACCACAAAATTGCTAAAACTGATACACAAATTCAGTAAAATCACATGATACAAAATCAATGTACAGAAATCTGCTGCATTTCTATACACCAATGAAGCTGAAAAAGAAATTAAGGAAAGAATCACATTTACAATTGCACCAAAAACCATAAGATACCTAGGAATAAAACTAACCAAAGAGGTAGAAGATCTATACAACACTGAAAACTGTAAAACACTGATGAAATTGAAGAGGACACAAAGAAATGGAAAAACATTCCTTGTTCATGGACTGGAAGAACAAATACTATTAAAATGTTTATACTACCCCAAGCAATCTACACATCTATTGCAATCCCTATCAAAATACCACAAGCGTTTTTTCACAGAGTGAGAACAAACAATCCCAAAATTTGTGTGAACCCCAAAAAGCCAAAGCCATCTTGAAAAAGAAATGCAAAGCTGGAGGCATCACAATTCCAGACTGCCAGTTGTATTACAAAGCTGTATTGATCAAGACAGTATGGTACTGCATAAAAACAGACACGTAGATCAGCAGAACAGAACAGAAAACCCAGAAATGGAACCACAACTTATAAGGTCAATTAATCTTCAACAAAGCAGGAAAGAATATCCAATGGGAAAAAGTCCATCTCTTCAACAAATGGTGTTGGGAAACTGGTCAGCAACATGCAAAAGAATGAAACTGGACCACTTTCTTATGCTACACACAAAAATAAATTCAAAATGGATGAAGGATCTAACTGTGAGGCATGAAACCATTAAAATCCAAAAGCAGAACAAGGCAGTAACTTCCTTGACATCAACCATTGCAACTCTCTACTATAGAGATTATCTCCTAAGGCAAGGGAAACAAGAGCAAAAATAAACTACTGAGACTTCATCAAAATAAAAAGCTTCCGCAGAGCAAAAGAAAGAATCAACGAAAATAAAAGTCAACCTATGGAATGGGAGAAGATACCTGCAAATGACATATCTAATTAAGGATCAGTATCCAAAATACATAAATAGATACAGAGAGATCCAAAATATATAAATATATAAAACTCAATACCCAAAAAACAAATAATCCATTAAAAATGGGCAAAAAAAAAAACATGAATAAACATTTTTTCAAGGAAGACATACAGGTGGCCAACAGATACCTAAAAAAATGCTCAATGTCACTAATCATCAGGGAAATACAAGTCAAAACCACAACGAGATATCACCTACCTCACAGCAGTCAGAATGGCTAAAATGAACAACACAGAAAATAACAGCTGTTGGAGAGGATGCAGAGAAAGAGGATTGCTCTTACACTGTTGGTGGGAATGCAAACTGGTGCAGCCACTCTGGAAAACTGTATGTTGGTTCCTCAAAAAGTTAAATATAGAAGTACCCTATAATCTGGCAACTGCACAACTAGGTATTTACCCAAAGGATACAAAAATACTAATTCAAAGGGATACATACACCCCAGTGTTTATAGCAGCATTATCTACAAAAGCCAAATTATGGAAAGAAGCCAAATGTTCACTGACTGATAATGGATAATGAAGATGTGGGAGATAGATGTGTGTGTGTGTGTGTGTGTGTGCTTGTGCGGGCTTGTGTGTGTGTGTGTGCGGGCTTGTGTGTGTGTGTGTGCGCACACACACACACACACACACACAAATGGAATAGTATTCAGCCATTAAAAAAAAAGAATGAAATCTTGCCATTTGTAATGACCTGGATGGAACTACAGAGCATAATCCTAAGCAAAGTCAGTCAGAAAAAGACAAATACTTTATGATTTCACTCATGTGGAAACAAAGGTGCGGGGGAAGAAAGAGGAAGGCAAACCAAAACAGACCTTAACTATAGAAAACAAACTGATGGTTACCAGAGGGAAAGTAAGTGGGAAGATGGGTAGAATAGGTGATGGGGACTAAGGACTACACTTGTGATGAGCACCAGGTGCCATACAGAGTCCTGAATCACTATATGTTACACCTGAAACTAATATTACATTTTATGTTAACCAACTGGAATTTAAATAAAAATTTAAAAATACATTAAATGGGATCTATCAATATGGAAATGAGCTAATACATTACAAGAAAGTGTTTTATCCCAGAAATGCAACGGTAGAGTCTGCATTTGAGACTCAATCAACATAATTCAAAATATTGAGATCAAAAAACAGAAAAACCATATATTACCATCTCAATCAATGTAGAACCATATGACAAAAATCAACATCTCTTCATGTTAAAAACTCTCAGTAAATGTTAAGTAGAAAGGAATTTCTTCAGTCTGATAAAAGGCATCTACAGAAAAGATACATCTAACATGACAATTAATGAGGGGAAACTGAAATGACTGCCCATAAGATCAGGAATAAATTGAGAGCTGTCTGCTGTCATCACTTCTATTCAACATTGCACTTAAGTTCTACCAATGCAATTACCAAGAGAAATAAATAAGACATTAAGATTGGAAAGTAGGATTAAAAACTGTCTTCATGAGGGCCTGGGTCACTCAATCAGTTAAATATCTGCCTTCAGCTAGGTCATGATCCCAGGGTCCTGGGATCGAGCCCCAAGTCAGGGAGCCTGCTTCTCCCTCTCCTCCCCATTCATGCTCTCTCTCACTATCTCTGCCTCTTTCTCTCTCAAATAAATAAATAAAATCTTTAAAAATAAAAAAATAAAATAAAAATTTATTCAAAACATCTTTATTTAAAAATGACATGTGGGGGCACCTGGGTGGCTCAGTGGGTTAAAGCCTCTGCCTTTGGCTCAGGTCATGATTCCAGGGTCCTAGGATTGAGCCCCGCATGGGGCTCTCTGCTCAGCGGGGAGCCTGCTTCCTCCTCCTCTCTCTCTCTCTCTCTCTCTCTGCCTGCCTCTCTGCCTACTTGTGATCTCTATCTGTCAAGTAAATAAATAAAACCTTTTTAAAGAGATGACATGTAGAACCCCCAAAAAAAATCTAAAAAGGAATTTTTTAAAAAGCAACTCAAACTGATAAATGAGTTTAGCAAGATTTCAGAACACTGCATCAATACACAAAAATTGCTGTATTTTTATACAAGAGCAATAATCAATAAGAACAAGAAACTAAATTTTAAAAAACGTGACCACAGGCAATAGCATCAAAAATATGAAATACTGGGACATCTGGGTGGCTCAGTCAGCTAAACATCTGCTTTTTGCTCAGGTCATGATCCCAAGGTCCTGGGATCAAGTCCCACATTCTTGCTCAGCAGGGAGCCTGCTTCTCCCTCTGCTAGACACTCCCCCTGCTTTTGCTCTCTCCCTTTCTCTCACAAACTAAAAAATAAATAAATAAACTCTTAAAAAAAATAAATGATATACTTAGGGATAAGTCTAAAGATGTAAAATACTTGACTACCAAAAACTACAAATATTGTTGAGAGAAATTAAATAATATCTAAATAAATGAGAGATATTTTGTTGGTGTGTTGGAAGACTCAATTTTCTTTCCATGTCAATTTGCCCCAAAATGAGCTATAGAGTCACAGCAGTTCTATTCAAAATCCCAGCAGGGTGTTTTATAGAAAAGACAAGCTGATTTTAAATTCATATAAAAATGCAAAGGAACAATCTGAAAAAGAACAAAATTAATAGGCTACTACTCCCAGATTTCAAGAATTATAAAGCTACTGCAAACCAAACAGCACAGCCTCTGCATAAAGATGAGAAAATAAATCAATAGAATAGAAAAGACTCCAGAAATGAACACATACATGGACAGCTAATTTTTGACAAAGATGCACAGCAACGCTGTGAAGAAAGGATAATCTCTTCAACAACTGGACATCTATTTGCAAAAAAATAAATAAGCCTTGCTACATCTCACATGACATATAAAAATTAACACAAAATGGCAGTTAGATCTAAATGTAAGAGCTAAAGCAATAAAGTATCTAGGAAAAAAACATAGGAGAAAATCTTATGATCTTATAGAAGGCAAAGATGTCTTAGACATGATACCAAAAGTACAGGGAACAAATGGATAAACTGGAATTCATCAAAATTAACAAGTACTGGGGCGCCTGGGTGGCTCAGTGGGTTGGGCCACTGCCTTCGGCTCGGGTCATGATCTCAGAGTCCTGGGATCGAGTCCCGCATCGGGCTCTCTGCTCAGCAGAGAGCCTGCTTCCCTCTCTCTCTCTCAGCCTGCCTCTCCATCTACTTGTGATTTCTCTCTGTCAAATAAATAAATAAAATCTTCAAAAAAAAAAAAAAAAAAAAAAAATTAACAAGTACTGCTCTCTAAAGATGCTGTTTAAAAAAAGAAAAGATAAGCCACAGAGTAGGAGGAAATAATTTCCAAACATATATCTAATAAGGGACTTGTACCCACAATAATCAAAGAGAGACATCAGAGAAGACACCAAAGTAGGAAGATCTGACTAAGGAAAAGTGCCTATGATATAGGAAATATCAATATCAATAGATATTTTGCCAAGGATTTTTTTTAATCCTATATTCTACTAACAAGCATTGACATAATTATCTGAGTACCCCCACTATCAACATAGTTGCTAAGAATTTACAAACCATCATTCCATTATACTACACTAGAACAGATACCATATTTCTCAAATTACAGATGAGAAAACTGAAACTCTAAATCACTTGTTCAAGGCCACATAAGCTGGATAATGTAGAACAAAGATCAAGCTTGACAAATCTAGCTAGCATAAAAGTAAATAAATTAAAAAAAAGACTACTTGGCTTCAAGGTCACTGGGTGATACTGCCTCCCTCAGTGAAACCTATTCCAAAGTAAACCTCAGTGTGCAGCTACTGGAGCTTTCTTAACACTGACTCATGCATACCAAAAACTTCTCAAAATTGGGAAATAGAGGAACAGAAGAAAATACATTTTGTCTTCTTTCTGGTTCTCTTCCTTATACTTTATATTGTAATAGCTTTCTTTACAATTTTGAAAAAGTCAAAATGACAACACGTAAGAAAAAAAAAATGAACTATATTTAGGTACCTAGGAGGTAAAGCAATGTCACAATAACTCACACTAATATAAGTGATACCAAATTACTTCAGCATTCAACTTGAAAGTGAGCAGATAAACAAAAGGGGGCAAGGAAAGCATTACAATTTGTTATTTAATAGTCACATGTTAAAAGTTGCGTTAAGTTGTTCAGATTCTGTAAGACTCAGTGGAGGAAAGAAGAAAGATCACTACTTCCCACCAACAAGTATGTACGAAAAGATAATTCTACACCACTTTGAAGACGTTTATCTTGTGTTTCTCAACTCTGGATGCACATTTGAGTCATCTGAGAGCTTAAAAATATTCCCAGTGTCTGGGCTTCATCCAAGACCAATCAAATTAGAATTTCTGAGGGTAAGACTCATGCATAAGTGTTGTTTAAAGCTTCCTTGGTGATTTCAATGAACAACCAAGGTTGAGAACCACTACTTTTAAGTATGTGTACATATAACATACAAACATATATACGTACATAAATATGTTAATTGTCTGTAACTGGTTAATCTCCCAAGAAAATAAGTGATACTTAGCAAGTGCTAACCAAGGGGAAGACTGCTGAGTGTACATACAAAGCATATGGAATTTAAGCTGGGTAAGAACCATATGAGGACTGAGGGGAGTGAGAGGTAGTAAAAGGGTGGTAGAATCAATAGATTTGTGGTATGGAAGAAGTACTAAAATTAAATAGAGGGAATGAACTAGAAAGTTAGGAGGTGTCAGACAGAGATGAATGCTTGAGATTAAGACTATGGAGGGTCTTGCAGTTACTGGTTATGATAAAGTCAAAAATATCACAGGAATGAGCAGCTAGAGGAGAGGGAGCAAGATAACAAAAGTACAATGACTGAAATGTCAGCTTGTTGGAACAATCATCTACTTAGTGAAATCATAGAAAATTAAAACATGATGAGTCAGAGTAAAAGTGAGGCATGAGAAATGTGATGGAATCACCCAAAGGTCAACAAATGATTACTGTGAGGTGACATGGGTTAGCCTATTAACATGAAATTGAAAGCTGGGGAATCACCTCAAGGAAGAATTCCTGGAATTAGAAATGAGGAGCTAGGAAGACAGTTCCTATAAGAGCCATAAAATATAGAAGAACAATAACCTTAATAAAGCTCAGTCTAGTACAAAATAATGACCAACATGTACAGCACAGCAGTGACTACACCTGAGGAAGACACGTCCTGCTGAAGGCCCAGTAGAGGAATCAGAGAAGTTTCACAAAGGTTTAGAAGATGTGCTGTGTGAGCTTAGTGTTCAAAAATGCATAAGAACAAAAGGACCTTCAAGGCAGGGAGACACTACAACATAGGGGAAGCAGAGAGATGTGAAAAAAACATGAACCGTTCTAAGAAATGCAACAGTTCAATGTGATAAGGGCAGAACAGGAATGAATACGAAATGAGTACGAATTAATGGGTACAAAAGAGAGTCAGGATAAATGACTTAACAGGTAGACCAAGGCCACAACTTTATTCTCTACATAAATGATATAATGACAAATTAAACTGTTGTCCATAAATCCTTCATAAAAGTCTCTAATAGGGAAGAAAATTAACAGATTTCAGTTTAATCTCATATATCTTACTTTGAAGGAGGTACTAGAAAACAATTATATAATCCAATAGCCATTGCTTTATACAGATTAACCAACTTGAGGATCAATTGTTTCATCATAAAAAACTAATGATCATAAATACAAGATTAAAAATGTACCATGGAAATTTGTGTACAACTGAGGCTTTTTAAAACACATGAATAAAGCTCAAACAAAAATGTATTAATTATAGACTTCTTTATAACATATATACAAACATATATATGAGGCTATATGTAAATATAAATTGCTCTCCCACTCAAGAGAACAATATTATAAATGAATGCATAAATAACAATATTGCTACATACAACTTTTATAAATGATGAAACTTATAACTGCGTATCACACTGGAAAAGATGTCTCACTAGGTAACTTGTTATATTTACTCTGTGTCCATTTTACTTTAAAAGTTATTAATTTAATGGAAAGAACACTGCATTTGGGAGCCAAAGAACACATATTCAAGTGCTGGCACAGGCACATATGAGCTATTATTAAGCAAGTCACTTAACTTCTCTGTGTGTAAGTTACTTTACAAAACAAAAATCAAAATCCACATCTCCTGATCTGTTAAGGTTTCTGCGAAGCAGCAAATCTGACAAAGCTTTGTAAACCATAGTGAGCAATAAAACTGTTTAGTTACAGACTTCTAAATATTATTAATATAGAACTAAAAGCCTTTAGGTCATCTGCTGCCCCTCCCTCCACCCCCCAATGAAGCACAATTAAAACCTGAGATGATAAATCTGATAGACTTTGATAAGCATGTCTCACCACCTCTCTTCATAACCTTACCTTCGAATGAGCAGGCCCTCTTTCTTTCAGAAGTTTATACTGGGGTTGGACTCTATTGAAACGGGCTAACTCATTTACCAGACACATTGGAGTTTTCTCTTTGGGGTTTGCCATTTTATCTTGGAGAGAAGCTGTAAATAAAAAGGCTTTAAAGTTTTTGTGAAGAATGACTTTAAAATGGAAGAAAAGCTAATTTTGACTTTTTTAGATCGACGTCAGATTGTAAATTTGGATTAAATTATTTTCATGAATTTTATATAAAAAACTCAAACCATCTAAAGTGTTCCATTACATGCAACAGAAATATGTATCACATTTAAACAATAAATTCAGGTAACGTTTTCCCTAAGTACCTAAATTGCTCTCTATACATTTTTTGATAACAGCACACATACCAATTTTTAAATAATACGATTATAATGATTTTTAGTTTATCTTATAACTTTCCTTTCCTCTCAAAAAATTTTAGCATAAACACATAATTCTCCTGATTCTTATTACTATAAAACTATATTCTACCTTATTATCATTTGATCTTACTTTTTTTTTTCCTTCTTATTTTGAGGCAGCATATTAATTGAAAAAGCTCTAGACTTGGGAATGGAGTCTAAGCTTAAGTACTAGCTCTTTCAACTACTATTTTTAGTAACTTCCTTTCCTTTTTGGGTTTTTTTTTTTTTTTTCATAAAATTTTAAAAGAAGTAGAAAGGACAATTTAACAAATGTCCAAGTTCTTACCCCTTAGAACTGAAATTAATATTTTCCAAGTTTAAGTCTCATTAAAACAAAACAAAACAGTATTATATTCCAGTTAAGGTCCGTTTATCCTTTCCAGAAATCACTACTAAATGATTTTAGAATATATCCCTCTGGAATATTTTATAATACATTTACATGCATGTATGTATATCCATGAAAATACAATCTTGAGATATATATGGTTTTGCAGTCACATTAATAGTAATATAACATATAATTTTCAAACTTTCTTCACTCTTCATTATGTTTTTGATATTATAACTTATATAGATCCACTGTGTTACTTTTAACTGCTGTATAATTTCCATCACAATACCACATCGGTTTTCTAATACACTCCCCTACTGACAGACATTTAAATTGTTTCAATTCTTTACCTTTATGAGTAAAAACATGCTGCCAAAGGGCACTCAGAATGACTATACCAAATTACCTTCTGCTGGCAGTATGAGAATTACCACTTCCCTTCAACCCTGAAAACATGGAGTATGGTCAGGTATTTTAATTTTTGATAATTTGATGTCTGATGAATTGTATCCCTCTATTAGTTTTTGTTTTCCCCGCTATTACTTTAATTTGCATTCCCATTTTCCTAGTGAGTCTAATCACCTTCTCATGTTATTGATCATTTGGGTTTCCTCTTTGGGAACAACTCCTGTCTTTTTTTCTATTGATTATTTTATGTATAATATTTATCAATATTTTCTTTTACAGTCTGTGCTTGCTATTTGTTTAAGAAACCCCTCCCTGGGGCGCCTGGATGGCTCAGTGGGTTAAGCTTCTGCCTTCAGCTCAGGTCATGATCTCAGGGTTCTGGGATCGAGCCCCACATCGGGCTCTCTGCTGGGCAGGGAGCCAGCTTCCTCCTCTCTCTCTCTCTCTGCCTGCCTCTCTGTCTAATTGTGATATCTCTCTGTCAAATAAATAAAATCTTAAAAAAAAAAAAAAAAAGAAACCCCTCCCTAACCTGCAAGGTATTAATGATTTTTACTTAATTTAACTAAGCCTTCTATGCTTTATCCTTAAGAATATAATAAATCTATCCTACTTAACTCACAAGTTGTTTTGAGGTTAAGATTTTTTAACGTACAATATTCTAAATTCTACCACAATTATTACAGCTTCAAAATATTTTCCTAATACTCTATTATTTTATCCTGTATTAGTCATTCATCTCATTTATAGACACATTAACTACGTTTTAGTCTTCTTTCATCTCCTATTAAATCATACCAAGAAATATTTTAAAACCTTAGCATAAAACACTCAAGTGGCTTACTTTCTGCTCAATTAAACTAGTCACAGTGTGTGAAAAATACATTAAATAAATAGAAATAGCTCAATTTAGAAACTTTATGAACTTTCTATGGCAAATTTAATGAACAAAACAGTATTCTCTTAACTTTTTCATACTCTTTTCAGGATCAATAATTTAACACAATAATTTGATCACATTACAATTTAGAAATTATTTGATTAAAAAACTACATAAATACCTACTAAAGCACAAGTGAAAGAAAGGAGAACCTAAACAACCACCTGTAGGACCAATACAGTTGACAACTGATTCTACAATTAAACTACTCTAAGTGGCATGTAAAACAAACAGAAAAACTAGTAATTTTTACTTTTTGGAACAGCACAAAAAAGACAAGAGTAAGTCAAGAGAGGTTTGAGGAAATCTGCATCTTACTTATTTCACTGTAAATTTTATAAATTGTACCATAAGTCAGTCATCATATAAAATACTAGGTGACTTGGGTTATAATCAGTTTGGGTCCTTGCATACCATGGCATTAAATAACTCAAGTACAACAGAAGACACAGATACCTATGCCTGTATCAAGAAGCAAAGAAAAATGACAATTTGTTAAAGATGAGAAAATATTAAAGTCTGGTAAAAATCAGCTAATTTTGCATAACACTTAAATAGCACATATACTACTGTATAATTTTTATAACTCAGCAATGCAATATATTCATCTGTTAAAATGCAAAAAATATTAGGAGCATATCAAGCACAATGTGACAATTTTATAGTCACTATGAAAATTTTTCATAGTACAGATTTTTAATATATTAAAATGATAAAATATATATGTTGGCTGATTGAGTTTAAATTTTTAAAAAATGATGTTCACAGCCCTGTATACTTGCTTGGTAAGAAAACCAGATCTAAATACTTTAAAGTAAAATGTCAACTAATAACATGGTGTTAAACGTATATCTCATTAACTTTGACTTTTCACTGCATAAAAATAACATAAATCCTATAAAATTTTTTAATGTGTTTAAAATGTTTAATAAACATTTTTTAATGTGTCGCTTAAGATTTGGTGTGAAACGTGTGCAAATACACACAGAATCTCATTTAAATAAAGCTTTATAACTAAAATTTAAAGGTTTAAATTTGGTAGATTTTAAAATATTTAGACCTAGTTGTAATTTATTTTACAGAATGATTAAAACTTTATTTTAAATAGCTACACCTCTATTTAATCAGGAATCTTATTAGTATTAACTACTTGACAGAGCTCAGTGATCGAGCAATAATTAAAATTTAAGCCAAAATTTTTGGGATGCCTGGGTGGGTCAGTCAGTTCAGTGATAAACTCTTGATTTTGTCTCAGCTCATGATCCTCAGATCATGGGATCTAGCCCTGTGTGGGGCTCTGCACTCAGTGGGGAATCTATGTGACATTCTCTCTCTTCCTTTCCCTCTTCCCTCGCCCAACTGCACAGGTGCATGATCTTGCTACTCTCTTTTTTATACCTTTTTATATCTTTTTCAAAAAATTAAACCAAAATTTTAATAAAGCATCTACAAAACTATAAAACTAACCTATAAAAGTTAAGACCTACAAGCTTAATTTATATATAACTTCTTAGAAAAGTCAATAATGCAAAAAGGGAGAAATACATATACTGTTGTATAGGTATACAATTTGAAAAGACCTGTGAATGTTTTCATCAAGATATTTTGAAATAGGCTTCAAGTCAGTTTGGTGGCTGGGATAGAAGCCTACTTAGAAGTAAATAAAATTAATGATAATGGATTTCACAATCTAAGACTTTCCCATTTTGAGAGAGCAACTGCCGTTTGATGGTTAGGAACCTGCTTTGGATATCTCAGCTACTTACTGATTCCATATGAGTTTGAGAAAGTATTTAAAGGTCACTTTCTAGGCAGTAAAACAAAAATAATAGTTGCTTTTATATTACTGGATAATTTTATGAGTTGAATGGGATAACATAAGACCTGTTAACAATGATAAGAATCCATTATTATTCTGATTATAAATAATTTGTTAAAGCACACTACCATCAAATTATGAAAAGAGTGATACAGTTTTATAAACGTTTTTACATAGCCTTCCAAGTTAAAATATTCTGAATTAAAATGTTAGGAAAAGCTGATTTGATTCACACAAATAGACTTCTTTAATATTCTGTAAAAAGCATGTATTTGTTATTTTTTCCAGACTTACGACTATGACTGACTTATAAATTTGGTTCCACTGAAAAATTTCCAGCTGTGCTACAAAAGACATTTTAAGATTTCTCATATTTGTGTTAGGGAATATTCTATGTTGGTATTAAATTTGTTTACATGTAACTCACCATAACTTTGATGAGTAATACTAGTAAATAGATATTTATAACCCCAGTATCAGCACATTCAACAAAAATTAGTACACTCTAGTCTTTTTGAGACAAACCCTACTTTTGTATTTTTATAAAATGTCCTGACTCTCTGGGACTTAAATCTTCAAACCATACCAAAATAATGTAGCTGAGAATTTTTAATCAACAGGCAAAATCCCGGTCCCAAGAAAGCTCACAAAATTGCATAAGAAACAGGCACATACCATAAACAAATACAATACAATACAAATGCTAATGATAAGGTTGCTACAGGGAGTTCTTAGGTGAAAGAGGTACTAAAAGAGCAGTTTTCAAGAGGTGGTGATTAGTTAAGTAAGCCTGCAAGGGTAGAACAAAGACAATCCAAGCTTGTCCACAGCACACATGCAGGAGAAAGCACATAAAACACATCACATTCCAGCAAATACAAGTAGATCGTTAGCAGAAAACAGAACGCATATAAGGAAACTGCAGAAAAAACTGAACCAGAATCCACCAAAATACCAAAAACTTCCTAAGCCAGAACTTACAGTAGCAACATTTTTAAAGTAGTTAAATTGCAGCCAGAGCTGTTGCTAATACTTAGTCTACCTCACCTGCCAAGGCAAGTCTCTCCATAGAAGAATCTATTTCCATCCCTGGTCCCAGAAATGACTTGGACACAGTTTCTAAGTCTCTTTGCTGGCTTCCCTTCCCCTAGGCCCTGCTATTGGAAGTGACTCATCCTAATACCCAAGTTAAAAAATTAAAAAAAAAAAAAAAAAAAAAAAAACAGAGTCAAAGGAGCAAAGGAATTTGCCTTCCACAGGCTCTTGCCTTCTAGGAGAAAGAAATAAGACTACCTCTCCACAGCTGTAACTAAAACAAACCATGTAACTTCAGATTAGACTATAACCTAAGGTTGTCCAAGGAAATCAATACCCAAAGATCAAACTGTTCTAATTGCCTATCGATTAGGGAAAAATTTAAGTTCCTACCTTATATAAACATAAAAATAAATTCCCTAAGTATAAAAATATAAAATATAAAAATATGATAAAAGCACAAGAAAATTTGGCTAAATTTCTGTCATAATCCTGTAAGACAAACAACTTTTCTAGGTAAGAAGGGAAACCTAAAAGTTATAATGGGATCTACTAACAGATTTAATAATAACATAAAAATGTAGAACTCCCATACTAGCAAAAGATACCACAAATTATGCTTTAAAAAGTCTACAAACGGGGGCGCCTGGGTGGCTCAGTGGGTTAAAGCCTCTGCCTTCGGCTCAGGTCATGATCTCAGAGTCCTAGGATAGAGCTCTGCATGGAGCTCCGCATGGGGCTCTGCTCAGTGGGGAGCCTGCTTCCCTTCCTCTCTCTGCCTGCCTCTCTGCCTACTTGTGATCTCTGTCTGTCAAATAAATAAATAAAATCTTTAAAAAAAAAAAGTCTACAAACTGAAGAAATACTTGCAACATATAAAGAAAAATTGTTGACACCCATAAAACACAAAAATGATAAAAAAATTTTTTTTAATCCAGTAGAAAAAAGGGCAAATGTACTCACAATCAACTCACAATATAATTTGAGTAAACACGTCTGCTCAAAAACTAATGTCTAAAGAAATAAATATTTGAATTTCAATGAAATGTAATTTATCACACTAAACTGATAAAGACCGTAAAATGATCATATAAGTATTGGCAAGGATGTAGGAAAATGGGTGCAAACTCTACCAATGCAAATAGAATGTGGACAAACTTTTTGGTGAGCAAACTGGCAATACTGATTAAAGCTTCAATTGCAGGGCACCTGGGTGGTGCAGTTGATTCAGACTCCAACTCTTGGTTTCAGCTCAGGTAGTGATCTTAGGGTTATGAGATCGAGTCCCGCAATGGGCTCTGCACTCAGTGCAGAATCTGCTTGAGCTTCTCTCCCTTTCCCTCTGCTTCTCCATGCTGTGCACATGCACTCTCTCTAAAATAAATAAGTAAAGCTAAAAAAAAAAAAAAGAAAAGAAAAGAAAAGTTTCAATTGCCTCTATTTTTAAAAGAGCAACTCTACATCCAGGTATTCATACTATAGGAAGACTCACATAAAATATACACAGTGACAATATGCATAGCAAGACTATAATTCAAGAGCTACAAACAAGCTAAATATTTATCCAGCAATAATTAACTGGTTAAATAAACTACAGTGGGATGTGCAACCCTGAAAAGATGAGGTACAGATCTAGTGCACTGACATGGAAGATGTTACAAAAGTGTTAAATGAAAAACAGGACAGCTTACTGTCTGATCTTTTTTTTTTTTTTTTAAATCAAGTAAGTGCCTATGCATAACAGAAGAAATGCAACAGGCAGGGAACAGAAAGACTCCTCATTTTTTTTTCCTTGCCTTTTATTTATTTATTGTCAGAGAGAGAGAGTAAGTACATGCACAAGCAGTGGGAGCACCAAGCAGAAGAAGAAGCAGGCTCGCCACTGAGCAAGGAACCCTATGCAGGACTTGGTCCCAGAACCTTAGGATCATGACCTGAGCCAAAGGCAGTTGCTTTACTGACCTACTGAGCCACCCAGGTATCTGGAGAATCCACACTTTCTACTTTATAGTACCCCATTGTTGTACCTTTTTACAATGAATAGGCATATATATATATATATATATACTTTACATTTAAAAAAATATTTTACAAAACCATACCAAAAGTAGGGAATGGTTTACAGTTTAAGTTTTAGACTCTGCCATTGTTCTTTCCAATCTTTACAGGGCCACCAAGGTTCTGAAAAACAAGATGCTCAAGGACCTGATTCAAAGCAGGCAGTAAGTGTGGTGTCTACAATCCCTGACTTTTACAAATGAAGCCACCTTGGGATTTAAACACTGCTAAAATATAGTGTAGCTTTACCAACATTTGATATGGTCGGTCTTCTTAACTTTAGCCATTGTAATAGCTACATAATGGTATCTCATGGTGAAGCTAATTTACATTCCCTACTGAGTACACATGTGATGTTTTCATATTTTACACACGATCTATATTTATCCTGTAATGAAGCATCCACCAAAATAGCTTACCCATTTTTCAATTGGGTTACTTTCCTTATTGTTTTATCTGAAGAGTTCTTTACTTATTCTAAATATGTCATTAGATATATGTTTCACAAAGATTTCCTCCCAGAATGTGGCATCTCTTTTTATTCCCTTACCAGTGTCTTCTGAAGAGCAGACTTTAATTTTAGTAAGATCTAGTTTATCAATTCATCCATTTACATATTGTGCTCTTGGTGTTGTATCTAAGAAATCATTAACTAGGTAAGGTCTCAAATATTCCCATTTTCTTCTAGCTTTATAGTTTGGGGCTGCACATTGAGGTCTCTGGGCCATTTTGAATTAATTTTTGTACATGGTGCAAAATATGGATTCATTTCCATTTTTTGTAGATCAATGTCCAGTGCTCAAGCAGTATTTGTGAAAAATGCTATTATTTTTTCCACTGTATTGCTTTTCATGGCTTTGTCAAAATCAGTTATCAATATGTAAGTGGGTTTACTTCTGGACTATCTCTTATATTTCAGTAATATATTTGTCTATTTGTATGCCAATTCTACTTTTACTGTAGCTTTACAATATTTCTTGAAATTAGGTAGTGTTGGTACCCCAACACTGTTCTTTTTCCCACTTGTTTTGGCTATTCTAAGTTCTTGTATTTACATATGGATTTTATTCTAGGCAAAAATGCCTGCAAGGATTAGAGAAGAATTCCCTCGAATCTACAGGTTAATTTGGTAAAAATCAAACGTTTTCTTTCATTTTTAAAGTATTTCTTATGTTTTTAATTTTTTTTTTAAGATTTTATTTATTTATTTGAGAGAGAGAGCACACCAACAAGCACGGGGAGCAGCAGAGAGGGAGAAGCAGGCTCTGGCTTAGCAGGGAACCCAATGAGAGACTCTATCCCAGGACCCTAAGACCACGACCTGAGCTGAAGGCAGATGCTTAAACAACTGAACCACCCAGGCACCCATTTTTTTTTTAATTTTTTAAGATTTTATTTGAGAGACGGAGATATGGCTAGCATGAGCAGGGGGAGGGGCAGAGGGAGAGAAGCAGACTCCCCACTGGGTGGGGAGCCCTACCTGAGGCTCCACCACAGGACCCTAAGAACATGACCCAAGCTAAAGTTAGACGCTTAACCAACTGAGCCCCTTAATTTTTTTTCTTTTTTAAGATTTTATTTATCTGACAGAAGGAGACACATGGAGAGAGGGAACACGAGTAGGGGGAGTGGGAGAGGGAGGAGCAGGCTACCTGCCAAGCAGGGAGCTCGATGTGGGACTCGATCCCAGGATCCCGGGATCATAACCTGAGCCGAAGGCAGACACTCAACAACTGAGCCACCCAGGTACCCCATTTTTTTTATTTCTTTAAGATTTTATTTTTTATCAGTTCTATACCCAACATGGGGCCCAAACTCAAAAACCCAAGATCAAGAGTCTCATGCTCTTCCAAAGGAGCTAGCCACCCATGATCTCAGGCATCTCAGAGATCATTTTTTAAAGATAACTCCTTTTTAAAAACCTGTAAGAGAGGGGCGCCTGGGTGGCTCAGTGGGTTAAGCCGCTGCCTTCGGCTCAGGTCATGATCTCAGGGTGCTGGGATCGAGTCCTGCATCGGGCTCTCTGTTCAGCGGGGAGCCTGCTTCCCTCTGTCTCTCTCTGCCTGCCTCTCCATCTACTTGTGATTTCTCTGTCAAATAAATAAATAAATAAAATCTTTAAAAACCTTTAATTGAATTACAGTTACTGTAGCCAAGTTTCCGCCAATTTTCTTGTCTGGAATAGTTGGTTGTAAAGTTAGAATTCTGTAAATTGGTGATATGTTCTGAGTTCTCTGTATCTATCTATCTTCCCAAGACAAATTTGTGTGCTTTCGGTTTTTTTCTTATTGTTTTTGGGTGAGAAAAATGAAGTGTGTGTGAGAGAAATGAAGTTATAATAATGTGTGTGAGAGAGAAATGAGGTTATAATAAAGAAATACAACAGGTTTAGAAGAGACTTTGAAGGTCATCTTGTTCAATGAGAGAAGGTTTGAATGAGAGAGAGTGCAGAGGAACCCCTCCCCACGAGCAACCTAAGTTAATGCATTGTGTAGAACAGCTCGGATCTGTGGATGCTCCCCAATTAGGACCTCACTCTTCATTTACAAATTTTTGCAGTGTGTTCCTAGCTTGGATATTTCCCTCATGCCATGACCTATCTTTCAGGTCTCCATGCCACACTCATTTTCCCCATGCCTACATTCCCCCTGACCTACAGCTCTTCAGACCTATGCTCCCTGCCTCCTTATAAAGTCTAGAAACTTAAGGTTTGTGATAGAACTATACTTCAGTTATGCAGCTTAGCAAACTCCTTTTTTTTTTTAATTTTTTTCTAAAAGTAAGCTCTATGCCCAATATAGGGCTCGAAGTCATGACCCCAAGATCAAGAGTTGCATGTTCTACTGACTGAGCCAGCCCAGAAACCTAGGAAACTCCTTTTAAAATTTACACCCAACCTCTCTCCTGCCTACCAGACTGAAAGGTTAACTGCTCGATGAACCGCACCAGCTGAGGTCTACTAGGACCTCAAGCTTAAGCTATCTAAACCAGCCTTGGGTTTGCACCCCTCCTGCCATCCTTATTTCTCTGAAAGGCATCACCTTGCAGTAACCCCAGCTTGAAACCACCGTGATTTCTCTCCCATCTCTCGTGTTCAATTGCCAGTGTTGCAGAGTTTGTTTCTAAAATATCTCCTCAGGGCTCTTGGGTGGCTCGGTGGGTTAAGCCTCTGCCTTCAGCCCAGGTCATGATCTCAGGGTCCTGGGATCAAGTCCGGCATCGGGCTCTCTGCTCAGCAGGGAGCCTGCTTCTCTCTCTCTCTCTCTCTCTCTCTCTCTCTCTCCGCCTGCCTTTCTGCCTATTTGTGATATCTCTCTGTCAAAAAAATGAATAAAATATTTTTAAAAAATGAAATAAAATATCTCCTCTGTCCTTCCCTTTTTCTTTACTCCCTTTAACACTAAACCAATGCACATTCTCATTACTTCTCACCAATCTGTGGTTTCCCCTTGCTTCAATCCAAAAAAATCAACATTTTAACAAATTTCAGTTTTCCAACTCATACACAGGTTATACAGTTAATTTTCAATATTGAAATAACATCTCATAGATAATTATGTTTTATAACATCACCATGAACAATGAATTATCAAATATCAACTCACCGCTGCTAGGGGAAAGACAGGTTCCTACAAACCTCTGGTCATATTTTTCTCAATCAATATATAACACTGCTATTCATGTGTTTCTGGTTATAGATCCCCTACTTAGTATATATTGTTGATTAACACTGAACTCAGAGCTGACAACACTCTAACTCCTGCATGAACAAAGCTAATCTAAATACATGTACTTTCTCCATAAGTCACATCACAACGTTCTTGTGCTTAGGAATACTACACAGCACCTTAGCACCATGCTTAGGAGACATTTTAAACGGGCAAATAACCAACCAAAAAACACAAAAATGCTAAAAATGTGGCACTAAACAGAGCAAGAAAAAGACGCTTGCTTAATGCATGAGAGCTAAAACAAGAAAACAATGTTCCTCCTCTGTTCGGACTCTGCACATCAGGCAACTCTATCTAATTTTGTGCCAGTCGGCAGAGCACTGCAAGTATTGATTTGAGGATTACAAATAACTTTTACCCAATGGTTCAATTCAAAATATACAATCTGTACCAATTCTATCTCTAATGTATTCAGGTATCCTTCACTTTCAACAGTATTTTGTAGCTTTCAATTTTCTTTAACATATTTTGTTAGATTTATCATAAGTATTTCATATTTTCATATTTTTAAATCATAACTTTTATTTCAATTTCTCATTCCTCCTTGCTACTTTATAGAAATCCACCTGATTTTTTTATATTAATGTTCTATACTTCAACTTTACTAAACTCTATTGATTAGTACTAACAGGATTCTGTGTGATTTTCAACATAGACAATTAGGCCATCTGTGAATAAGGATAGTTTTATTCCTTCCTTTCACATGTGAATAACATTTTTATTCTTCCCTGATTGCATTACCTAGAATCGCCAGGAAAATGTTGAATACGACTGGTAAAAGTAAACATCTCTATCTTGTTCCTGATTGTAAAAAGAAAATATTCAATCTTTCACCAGTAAGTACAATGTCAGTAAATGAGGTTTGTCATGAATGTCCATTACCAGATTGAGAAATTTTACTTCTTTTTTTTTAACATAATTTTGTTTATTTTTTTCAGTGTTTCAAGATTCATTGTTTATGCATCACACCCAGTGCTCCGTGCAATACGTGCCCTCCTTAGTATCCACAACCAGGCTCACCCAAACCCCCACTCCCCTCCCCTCCAAAACCCTCCATATGTTTCTCAGAGTCCACGGTCTCTCATGGTTTGTCTCCTCCACTCCAATTTACCCCAGTTCACTTTTCCTTTCCTTCTCCTAATGTCTTCCGTGTTATTCCTTATGCTCCACAAGTAAGTGAAACTGTATGATATTTGACTCTCTCTGCTTGATTTATCTCACTCAGCTTAATCTCCTCCAGTCCCGTCTATCTTGATACAAAAGTTGGGTATTCATCCTTTCTGATGGCTGCATAATACTCCATAGTGTATATGGACCACATCTTCTTTATCCATTCGTCCACTGAAGGGCACCTTGGTTCTTTCCACAGTTTGGCGGCTGTGGCCATTGCTGCTAAGAACATTGGGGTACAGATGGCCCTTCTTTTCACACATCTGTATCTTTGGGGTAGATACCCAGTAGTGCAATTGCAGGGTCATAGGGAAGTTCTATTTTTAATTTTTTGAGGAATCTCCACACTGTTTTCCAAAGTGGCTGCACCAACTTGCATTCCCACCAATAGTTTAAGAGGGTTCCCCTTTCTCCACATCCTCTCCAACACATGTTGTTTACTATCTTGTTGATTTTGGCCATTCTGACTGGTGTAAGGTGATATCTCAACGTGGTTTTGATTTGAATCTCCCTGATGGCTAATGATGATGAACATTTTTTCATGTATGTGTTAGCCATTTGTATTTTTTCTTTGAAGAAGTGTCTGTTGGTGTCTTCTACCCATTTTTTGACATGATTATCTGTTTTTTGGGTGTTGAGTTTGAGGAGTTCTTTATATATCTTGGACATCAGCTTTATAGTGTTATTTGCGAATATCTTCTCCCATTCCATGGGTTGCCTCTTTGTTTTATTAACTATTTCCTGTGTTTTGCAGAAACTTTTTATTTTGATGAAGTCCCAAAAGTTCATTTTCGCTTTTGTTTCCTTTGCCTTTGGAATCATGTCTTGAAAGAAGTTGCTGTGGCCAATGTCAAAGAGCTTACTGCGTATGTTCTCCTCTAGGATTTTGATAGATCCCTGCTTCATGCTGAGGAATCTCACTTCTATTCCTAGTTTACTAGTTTTCTTGTTTGTTTGTTTTTTTAAATCAGGAATGTTTACTGTATTACTCAAATGATTTTTCTGCATCTATTGGGATGATTATGATTTTTACTTTTTTGTTTGTAAATACGGTGAATTATACTGATTTTTTTTATTGTTAAACCAACCTGCATTACTGGGATAAACACCGGGTGTTCATAACATATTAACCTTTTAATACACCATTGAATTGATTTGTTGAAATTTGGTTTGGATTTTTTGCATTTATGCTCACAAGTAGTATTATTCTGAAGTTTATGTATAATGTCTTTGCCTAGTTCTGGTTTCCCAGTAATGCTAGCATCATAGGCTTTGGAAATATTCCCTCCACTTCAACTGTTTTTCAAAAGTTTATGTAGAATTGATATTATTTCCTCCTATCGTGTTTTATCTAATTCACCAGTGAAACTATCTAGACCTGGAGTTTTCTTTATAAGCAGATTTTTAATTACAATTCCAATTTATTTAATACACTGAGGACTATTCATATTATCTACTATTTTTTTAAGATTTTATTTATTTATTTGACAGAGAGAAATCACAAGTAAGCAGAGAGGCAGGCAGAGAGAGGAGGAAGCAGGCTCCCCGTGGAGCAGAGAACCCGATGCAGGGCTCAATCCCAGGACCCTGGGATCACAACCTGAGCCAAAGGCAGAGGCTTTAACCCACTGAGCCACCCAGGTGCCCCAATATTATCTACTATTTTCTTCTGCTTCCTTTGGGATTAATTTACTCTTCTTTATCTACTTTTTTAAGGTAGAAACTAAAGTCATTCTTTCTTCTTTTCTATTATAGCATTTAGAGCTACAGATTTCCCTCTCAGTACTGTTTTAGCAGCATCCTCCATATGTTGTTTCTGTTCTCATTCAGTTTAAAATATTTTCCAATTCCCATTTGATTGCTTCTTCTAACGATGGATTACTTATAAGCATGCTATTTAATTTCCAAACATGTGGAAATTTTTCCAAAGATATTTTTATTAATGATTTCTAATTTAATTCCACTGGGTCTGAGAAGATTCTTTATGAACTGAATCCTTCTGAATTTACGGAAACTTCTTATATGGCTCTATCTTGGTAAATATAGTCTATCATGGTAAATGTTCTACATAAACTTCTGAACAAATATGTCTTCTGCTCTTCTTGAGTAGAGTGTTCTGTAAATCTAGTTAAGTCAAGTTGGCAGACAGTAGTATCCAACCCAACTGTACCTTTCGTAGTTTTCTGTCCACTTATATCAATTATTGAGAAGGATTACTGAAATCTCTATGTGAATTTCTCCTTGCATTTCTAATTAATTTCGTTTTGTATGTTTAAAGTTTGGTTATTAGGAGCATAAACATTAAACCTGTTATGTCGTCTTAATTAACTGACCCCATTATTATGAAATGACCTTCTTTATCCCAGATAATACTCTAATCTCCATTGTCTGAAGTTAATAAGCTCATTCGAACTTCCTTTCAAATAGGTTATATCATTTTCCACTTTTCACTTTTAACCTACTTGTGTAGTTAAAAGTGCTTTTTGTACGGAAGCTTTTGATCTTGATGAAGTCCCAAAAGTTCATTTTCACTCTTGTTTCCTTTGCCTTTGGAGACATATCTTGAAAGAACTTGTGGTGGCCGATGTTGAAGAGATTACTGCCTATGTTCTCCTCTAGGATTTTCAGATTCTTGCCTCACGTTGAGGTCTTTTATCCATTTTAAGTTTGGTTTTGTTCATGGTGTAAGAGAATGGTCAAGCTTCATTCTTCTATGCATAGCTGTCCAGTTTTCCCAGCACCATTTATTGAAGAGACTGTCTTTTTCCCACTGTATATTTTTTCCTGCTTTGTCAAAGATCATTTGACCATAGAGTTGAAGGTCCACATCTGGGCTCTCTACTCTGTTCCACTGATCTATGTGTCTGCTTTTGTACCAGTACCATGATGTCTTGGTGATCACAGCTTTGTACTAAAGCTTGAAATCAGGCAACGTGATGCCCCCAATTTTGTTTTTCTTTTTCCACATTTCCTTAGCAATTCGGGTTCTCTTCTGGTTCCATACACATTTTAAGATTGTTTGTTCAGCTCTTTGAAAAATGCCAGCGGAATTTTGATCAGAATGGCATTGAAAGTATATATTGCTCTAGGCAGTACAGACATCTTAACATTGTTTATTCTTCCAATCCATGAGTACAGAATGCTCTTCCATCTTTTTGTGTCTTCTTCAATTTCTTTCATGAGTGTTCTGTAGTTCTTCGAGTACAGATCCTTTATCTCTTTGTTTAGGTTTATTCCCAGGTATCTTAATGGTTCTTGGTGCTATAGTAAATGGAACTGATTCTCTAATTTCCCTTTCTATATTTTCAGTGTTACTGTGTAAGAAAGCAACTGATTCCTGTACATTGATTTTGTATCCTGCCACATTATTGAATTGCTGTATGAGTTCTAGTAGTTTAGGGGTAGAAACTTTTTTGGGTTTTCCATATAAAGAATCATGTCATCTGTGAAGAGAGAGAGTTTGACTTCTTCTTTGAAAATTTGAATATCTTTTACTTCTTCTTGTTGTCTGACTGCTGTTGCTAGGATTTCTAGTACTGTGTTGAAAAACAGTGGCAAGAGTGGACATCCTTATTGTGTTCCCAATCTCAAAGGGAAGGCTGTCAGCTATTCCCCATTGAGGATGATATTCGCTGTGGTTTTTCACAGATAGATTTTATAAGCGGAGGAATGTTCCCTCTACCCCTGTACTGTGAAGCATTTAGTCAAATGTTTTTTCTGCATAAATTGAGAGGACCATGTGGTTCTTCCCTCTTCTCTTCTTGATTTGTTCTATCATGTTGATTGATTTGCAAATGTTGAACCACTTTGCATCCCATGAATAAATACCACCTGGTCGTGGTGGATAATCTTTTTTGTTGCTGTTGTTAAAGATTTTATTTATTTATTTGAGAGAGAATGAGCGATAGAGAGCACGAGATGGGGAAGGGTCAGAGGGAGAAGCCAACTCCCCTCCAGCAGGAAGCCCAATGCGGGACTCGATCCCAGGACTCCAGGATCACGACCTGAGCCGAAGGCATTTGCCCAACAAACTGAGCCACCCAGGCTCAGTTTTTAATCTTTTATAATCTTTAATATTTTTAATGTACTATTGGATCCTATTAGCTAGGATCTTGTTGAGAATCTTGGCATCCATATTCATCAGGGATATGGGTCTGAAATTCTTTTTGGTGAGGTCTTTGCCTGGTTTGGGAATCAGGGTAATGCTGGCTTCATAAAGAGTCTGAAAGTCTTCCTTCTGTTTCTATTTTTTGAAATAGCTTCAGTAGAATAGGTATTATTTCTTCTTTGAATGTTCGGCAGAATCCGACAGGGAATCTGTCAGGTCCTGAGCTCTTGTTTTTTGGGAAGTTTTTGATCATGACTTCAATCTTATTACTAGATATTGGTCTATTCAGGTTTTCAATTTCTTCCCGATTCAGTTTTGGAAGTTTATAGGTTTCCAGGAATAGATCCATCTTGTCTAGGCCGCTTAACTTATTGGTATATAACCATTGATAATAATTTCTGATTATTGTTTCTATTTCCTTGGTGTTAATCTTGATCTCTCCCTTTTCATTCATAATATTATTAATTTGGGCCCTCTCTCTTTTCTTTTGGATTACTCTGGCCAATGGTTTATCAATCTTGTTGAGTCTTTCAAAAAACCAGATTATAGCATCACTGATGTGCTCTACTGTATCTCTAGTTTCTATCTCATTGATCTCTGCTCTAATATTGATTATTTCCCTTCTTGTCTGTGGGGTTGGCTTAATTTTCTGTTAATTCTCCAGTTCTTTAAGGTGTAAAGAGAGCTGGTGTATTCTGGATTTTTCAATTTTTTTTTTTTTAAAGGAGGCTTGGATGGCTGTGTACTTACTCCTTAGGACCACCTTTGTAGCATCCCACAGGTTTTGGACCAATGTGTCTTCATTCTCATTGTTTCCATGAATTTTTAACATTCTTCTTTGATTTCCTGGTTAATCCAAACATTCTTAAGCAGGGTGGTTTTTAGCTTCCAAGTGTTTGAATTCCTTCCAACTTTTTCTTATGGTTGAGTTCCAGTTTCAAAGCATTTTGGTCTGAGAATATACAGGGAATAATCTCAGTCTTTTGGTATCAGCTGAGCCCTAACTTGTGACTCAGTATGTGTTCTATTCTGGAGAAAGTTCCATGTGCTCTCAAGAAGAATGAGTATTCTGTTGTTTTGGGGTGGAATGTTCTGTATATATCTATGAGGTCCGTCTGTTCCAATATGTCATTAAACGCTCTTGTTTCTTTACTGATTTTCTGCCTGAATGATCTATTACTGAGAGTGGTTGTTTTAAGATCCCCTATCTTTATCTTGACTAACAGTTGTCTTATTAGTTGGCTGCTCCTGTATTGGAGGCATAAATATTTAAATTGTTGGATCTTCTTGGTGGATAGACCCTTTAAGAATGATGTAGTGCTCTTCTTTATCTCTGACTACACCTTCAGTTTAAAATCTAATTTATCTGATATGAGAATCACTACCCCAGCTTTCTTTTGAGGCCCACTGGCATGAAAGTTGATTCTCCACCCCTTCAACAAAACAAAGAGGCAACCCACAGAATGGGAGAAGATATTCAAAAATGACACTACAGACAAAGGGCTGATATCCAAGATCTATAAAGAACTCCTCAAACTCAACACCCAAAAAACAGATAATCATGTCAAAAAATGGGTAGAAGACACCAACAGACACTTCTTCAAAGAAAAAATACAAATGGCTAACACATACATGAAAAAATGTTCATCATCATTAGCCATCAGGGAGATTCAAATCAAAACCACGTTGAGATATCACCTTACACCAGTCAGAATGGCCAAAATCAACAAGATAGTAAACAACATGTGTTGGAGAGGATGTGGAGAAAGGGGAACCCTCTTAAACTATTGGTGGGAATGCAAGTTGGTGCAGCCACTTTGGAAAACAGTGTGGAGATTCCTCAAAAAATTAAAAATAGAACTTCCCTATGACCCTGCAATTGCACTACTGGGTATCTACCCCAAAGATACAGATGTGTGAAAAGAAGGGCCATCTGTACCCCAATGTTCTTAGCAGCAATGGCCACAGCCGCCAAACTGTGGAAAGAACCAAGGTGCCCTTCAGTGGACGAATGGATAAAGAAGATGTGGTCCATATACACTATGGAGTATTATGCAGCCATCAGAAAGGATGAATACCCAACTTTTGTATCAAGATAGACGGGACTGGAGGAGATTAAGCTGAGTGAGATAAATCAAGCAGAGAGAGTCAAATATCATACAGTTTCACTTACTTGTGGAGCATAAGGAATAACACGGAAGACATTAGGAGAAGGAAAGGAAAAGTGAACTGGGGTAAATTGGAGTGGAGGAGACAAACCATGAGAGACCGTGGACTCTGAGAAACATATGGAGGGTTTTGGAGGGGAGGGGAGTGGGGGTTTGGGTGAGCCTGGTTGTGGATACTAAGGAGGGCACGTATTGCATGGAGCACTGGGTGTGATGCATAAACAATGAATTTGGAACACTGAAATAATTTTTTTTTTAAAGTGCTTCTTGTAGGCAAGTATACAGTTGGATTTTGGTTTTGATTCAATTTTGGCCTTTAAATTGGGGTGTTCAGGGCGCCTGGATGGCTCAGTGGGTTAAAGCCTCCGCCTTCAGCTCAGGTCATGATCCCAGGGTCCTAGGATCGTGCCCCACAACGGGGGTATCTGCTCAGCAGGGAGCCTGCTTCCTCCTCTCTCTGACTGCCTCTCTGCCTACTTGAAATCTCTGTCAAATAAATAAATAAATAAATGGGGTGTTCAGAATATTATTTTTTTTAAAGATTTTATTTATTTATTTATTTGACAGACAGATCACAAGTAGGCAGAGAGGCAGGCAGAGAGAGAGGAGGAAGCAGGCTCTCCGCGGAGGAAAGAGCCCAATGCGGGGCTCGATCCCAGGACCCTGGGATCATGACCTGAGCCGAAGGCAGAGGCTTTAACCCACTGAGCCACCCAGGCATCTCAGAATATTATTTTTTTTATATTTATATTTATAATGGGGCTACTCATTAAAACATTTCATCTTGCTCATTAAAACATATCTTGCTATTTATATTTGTCCCAGCTCACCTTCTTTCCCTTTTCATGTTGTCAACTTCTGTTGGATTGTTTGGTATGGTCAAATCCTACCTACTTTTCTTCACATATTACATATGACTCTTTGTTTTCCCATTTTGGTGGCTGCTTCATAGTTTACAATATATATCTTTAATTTATCACAGTCTGCCTTTAAGAGATATAATACCACCTAACATAGAACATAGGAGTCTCATAATACACTTCCATTTTTCCATTGGCCTTTAAGCTATTGTTATGCATTTTACTTTTATGTATGCTATAAACCATACAGTACCTTATGAACGTTGACTCTAAACAATTATATTTTGAAGAGATTAAATTAAATGAGAATAAAATTCTACATATTTACCCAAGTAATCATCATTTCTTGTGGGTTTGTTTTTTATTCAACTAGCATCATTTTCCTGCTGTCTAAAGGACAGACTAAAACTTTCGACAGACTAAAACTTTCCTGAAGTAGGAGGAAGGGACAGTGGAGTTAGCACTGAATTTCTTCAGCTTTTCTGTATCTGAAAATGACTTTTTTCATCTTGATTTCCAAAACATATTTTTTTGCCAGATATAGAATTCTAAGGAGATTATTTTTTCATCTGGCAATACTTTAGAGACGCTAGTCCACTGTTCTCTTGTTTATATTATTTCTGACAAGAAATCTAATGTCATCTTTATCTTTATTCCTATGCACAAAACTTAATCATGTCATTTTTTTTTCTCTAACTGCTTATAAGATTTTATTTTTATTACTTGTATTTGGTAATTTCATATGATGGACCTTGGTGTAGTTTCCTTTATATTTCTTATACTTGGTAGCTCATTGAAATTCCTTACGACTTCATCTTCTTTTTTTTTTTTTTTTTAAGATTTTATTTATTTATTTCACAGAGAGACAGCAAAAGAGGGAACACAAGCAGAAGGAGTGGGAGAGGGAGAAGCAGGCTTCCCATGGAGTAGGGAGCCCAATATGGAGCTCGATCCCAGAACCCTGGGCTCATGACCTGAGCCAAAGGCAGTCGCTTAACAAATGAGCCACCCAGGTGCCCCGAGTTTAATCTTAATAAAACTTAATCGGAAAATTTTGGTTCATGGTTTCATCTTAATGAATCATATTTAGAAAGTTTTGGGCCACTGTTTGTGGAAATATGTATTTATGTAACACGTCTCCTTAAGGAAATTTAATTATTTATATATTTGTTTGAAGATATCCTACAGCTAATTAACGTTTTCTCCCTCTTTCTTCTCCATGTGTTTCTACTGGACGGTTTCTACTGCTATGCCTTCAAATTCATTAATCTTTTTCCTGCAATGTCTAATCTGTCATTTATCTTACCTAGTGTATTTTTTGTCCAGATGTAGTTTTCCTCTTTAAAAGTCTAATATGGATCTTTTTGCATCTTATACATTTCTAACTCTCTGAACGTATGGAATATAATTACAACAAAGAGTTTTAGCATCCTCTGCTAATTCTACCATCTGTGCCAAATCTGTATCCCTATGATTGATTATTTCCATTATGGGTCATGTTTTTTGGGTACTGTGCATATTTGGGCATCATCAACTGAATGACATGCACTATGAATCTGAACTTGCTGTATGCTGGTATTTCCCACTCCTAGATATCTTCCTGAACTTTATTCTAGGATGCAGTGAAGTGACCTGGAAATACTTTGTTTTCTTGCTTTTATAATTTGTGAATCAATTTCAGAGCAACATCTCCTCAACTAGGGGAATATGCCAAACTCCACACCTCAGTTCTCACTGCCTGTGCCACATCCTGGTAAGTCTCTCAATACAGTAGGTTGGGGCGATTATAGGGCTCTCCTCATTTGTTTCTCACCATTCAGGGATCATTGATCATCACTGCTTCATAAGCAATGTCTTCAGAACTACTGTTTGGAGGGGCGTCTGGGTGCCTCAGTAGGTTAAAGCCTCTGCCTTCAGATCAGGTCATGGTCCCAAGGGGATCGAGCCTCCCATCGGGCTCTCTGCTCAGCGGGGAGACTGCTTCCTCCTCTCTCCCTCTCTCTGCCTATTTGTGATCTCTGTCTGTCAAATAAATTAATTAAATTAAAAAAAAAAAACTACTGTTTGGAGTACTCTGTTTTGCGAAGCAGGGGACTGTTTCGTGATTATAAATATATAGTCTCTGTTACTACATCTGAGTCAGATGCAGACCATCCTTGTACTTTTAGTCTATTTTTACCTTTATATTCCAAATAAGTTTCTTGACATCATATATTTGAGTATTACTTTTCTAGCCAATCTGAGTATCTTTACTTTTTAACTAGATTGTTTAGACCATTTATATTTCATTTAATTATCTAAAAGGGAAGATTTATATCCACTATTTTGCTATTTTTGTCCCAGCTCTTTTTTAAAACAATTTTTTAAAGGATTTCAATTTATTTGAGACCAAGATATACAAAGAGAGAGAAAACATGAGCAGGGGAAAAAACAGAGGGAGAGGGAGAAGCAGACTCTCCACTGAGCCAGGAGCCACATGCAGGGGTCAATCCCAGGATGCCAGGATCGTGACCCAAGCAGAAAGGCAGATGCCCAACTACCTGAGCCACCCAGGTGCCCTGTCCCACCTCTTATTTATTCTTCTTTTCTTCTTTGCCTACAATCTTTTTTTTGTTTGTTTTTTATTAATTTTTAAATGTTTTTATAAACATATAATATATTCTTATCCCCAGGGGTATAGGTCTGTGAATCGCCAGGTTTACACATTTCACAGCACTCACCATATCACATACCCTCCTCAATGTCCATAACGCCATGACCCTCTCCTGACCCCCTTCCCCACAGCAACCCTCAGACTGTTTTGTGAGAACGAGTCATTACGGCTTGTCTCCCTCCCGATCCCATCTTCTTTCATTTTTTCTTTTCCTACCCCCCAAGCCCCCATGTTGCATCTCCTCTTCCTCATATCAGGGAGATCATATGATAGTTGTCTCTTTCTGATTGACTTATTTCGCTAAGCATAATACCCTCTAGTTCCATCCACGTCATCGCAAATGGCAAGATTTTATTTCTTTTGATGGCTGTATAGTATTCCATTGTGTGTGTGTGTTGTGTGTGTGTGTATCTCACATCTTCTTTATCCATTCATCTGTTGATAGACATCTAGGTTCTTTCCATAGTTTGGCTATTGTGAACACTGCTGCTATAAACATTCGGGTGCATGTGCCCCTTCGGAGCACCACGTTTATATCTTTAGAGTATATACCCAGTAGTGCAATCACTGGGTCATAGGGTAGCTCTATTTTCAGCTTTTTGAGGAACCTCCACGCTGTTTTCCAGAGTAGTTGCACCAGCTTACATTCCCACCAACAGTGCAGGAGGGTTCCCCTTTCTCCACATCCTCGCCAGCACCTGTCATTTCCTGACTTGTTAATTTTAGCCATTCTGACTGGTGTGAGATGGTATCTCATTGTGCTTTGCCTACATTCTTATGGATTGGTTAGTTCTTAATATTTAATTTCATCTCCCCCATAGACTTATAAGTTATTTTTCTTTTTTTTTTATTAAGCATTTGCTCTAAATTATACAAAGCCTACACTCAAATAAATATTGTACCACTTTGTGTACAAGTATAGGCACCTAACGATACTGTATTTCCCTTTCTCCTGTACCATTCTTTATGCTACTGACATTAGTCAATCTATTTCCACGAATGCTAAAAGCCACCAATTCATTGCTATTATCTTTGCTTTAAAAATCTTTTGAAGGGGCGCCTGGGTGGCTCAGTGGGTTGAGCCGCTGCCTTCGGCTCAGGTCGTGATCTCAGGGTCCTGGGATCGAGTCCCGCATCGGGCTCTCTGCTCAGCAGGGAGCCTGTTTCCTCCTCTCTCTCTCTGCCTGCCTCTCTGCCTACTTGTGATCTCTCTCTGTCAAATAAATAAATAAAATCTTTAAAAAAAAAAAAAAATCTTTTGAAAAGTTTAAAAATGAAGAAAATATCCTTTATTTTTGACATCAGTCAAAATTTTATTATTGACATCAAAATTTATTATTGACATTTTATTTTTGACATCAGTCAATCTATTTCCACGTATGCTGTAAGCCACCAATTCATTGTTATTATCTTTGCTTTAAATATCTCTTGAAAAGTTTAAAAATGAAGAAAATATTTTTTATATTTACCTCATATTTTATCATTTCTTCCACTCTTCATTCCTTTTCACAGATCCAAATTTCCACCTGTTAGTATTTTCCATTTGCCTAAATAACTTCCTTTAAGATTTCTTGCAGTACATGTCTGCTGAAAATAAATTCTCTGACTTTGCTTCTCAAAAGTTGTTTCCAAGGATGCCTGAGTGGCTCAGTTGGTTAAGTGTCTACCTTCAGCTCAGGTCATGATCCCAGAGTCCTGGGATTGAGTTCTGCATCAGGCTCCTTGCTCAGCAGGGAGCCTGCTTCTCCCTCTGCCTTCTGCTCCCCCTGCTTCTATGCATGCTCTCTTCTCTCTCTCTCTCACAAATAAATACAATCTTAACCCCCCCCCCAAAAAAATAGTTGTTTCCATTGCAAATCATATACCTGGACAAGGGACTGAAATCCAGAAATACATAAAGAGCTCTTACATCTCAATAACAACATAAATCCCAATTTTAAAATGGGCAAGGAACTTGAATAGACATTTCTTCAAAGATGATACATAAATGACCAACAAGCATACGAAAAGATACTTAACATCACTAATCATCACAAAAATACAAATCAAAACCACAACGAAATACCACTTCACTGCATTAGAATGACCATTAACCAACAGAAAAAAAAGGGGGAAGAAACGAAGAAAGAAAAGAAGAGGAAAAGAAAAAAAGAAGTATTGGTGAGGCTGTGGTTCCATTTAAATTTCAGAATTATTTGGTCTAGCTTTGTCAAAAATGGCATTTGAATTTTGACAGGAATTGTACTGAATCTGCAGATTGCTTTGGGTGGTATGGACATTTAAATACCAGTTCTTCCAATCCATGAGCATGGTATTTATTTACATTTGTGTCCTCTTCTATTTCTTTCATGGTGTCTTAGTTTTCAATGTATAAATCTTAAGCTCCTTGGTTAAATTTATTCTTAGGTACTTCATTTTTTAATAAAATTATAAATTTTATATTTTTATTAAAATTTATAATATTAATATAACTATATATAATATATAACATATATTTTATATTTTATATATAATTATAATATTAATATAATATAATTATAATATATAATATGCTTTCTTAATTACTCTTTCTGATAACTCATTATAGATACTCACAGACTTCTATATGTTGATTTTGTATCCCATTAATTTACTGAATTCATTTATTAGGTTTTGGTGAAGTCTTTCAGGTTTTCTATATATAGCATCATGTCATCTTAAGGTGGTGACAGTTTTACTTCTTCCTTTCAAATCTGGATGCCTTTTTATTTCTTTTTCCTACCAAGTGCTGTGGCTATGATTTCCAACACTATGGTTTTTTTTTTTTTTTTAATTTAAACCTTTTTTTTTTTTTAAAGATTTTATTCATTTATTTGACAGAGAGAGATGACAAGTAGATGGAGAGAGAGGCAGGCAGAGAGAGAGAGAGGGAAGCAGGCTCCCCGCTGAGCAGAGAGCCCGATATGGGACTCGATCCCAGGACCCCGAGATCGTGACCCGAGCTGAAGGCAGCGGCTTAAACCACTGAGCCACCCAGGCGCCCTCCAACACTATGTTGAACAAAAGTGGTAAGAGGGGTAACTTTTTCTCGTTCCTAATCTTAGAGGAAAAACTTTTAGCTCTTGCCACTGAGTATGTTGTTAACTGTGGGTTTACTATATATGGCCTTTGTTATGTTGAGGTACACTCCCTCTGCACCCACTTCACTGAGAGTATTTATCAAAAATATGTGTTGATATTTGTCAAATGCTTTTTCTCCATCTCTAAAGAAGATCATACAACTCTTATTTCATTTTGTTAATGTGCTATATCATGTTGGTTGATTTGTGGATGTTGAAACATCCTTGCATCTCAAATAAATGTCACTTGTTCATGGTTTATTATCCTTTTAATGTACTACTGAATTTAGTTTCCTAATATTTTGTTAAGAATTTTTGCATCAATCAGAGAAAGGGGAACCCTACTACACTGTTGGTGGGAACGCAAGCTGGTGCAGCCCCTCTGGAAAAGTCTGGAGGTTCCTCATAATGTTGAAAATAGAGCTACCCTACGACCCAGCAATCACACTACTGGGTATTTACCCTAAAGATACAAATGGAGTGATCTGAAGGGGCATGTGCACCCCTATGTTTATAGCAGCAATGTCCACAATAGCCAAACTATGGAAAGAACCTAGATGTCCATCAACAGATGAATGGACAAAGAAGATGTGGTATATTTATACAATGGAATACTATGCAGCCATCAAAAGAAATGAAATCTTGCCATTTGCATCGATATGGATGGAACTAGAGGGTATTGTGCTGAGCAAAATAAGTCAATCAGAGAAAGACAATTATCATATCATCTCCCTGATAGAAGGAATTTGAGAAGCAGAGTTGGGGTGTTGGGGGTTAGGGAAGGAGAAAATTAAGTAAGATGGGATCGGGAGGGAGACAAACCATAAGAGACACTTATCTCACAAAACAAACTGAGAGTTGCTGGGGGGAGGTGGATGTGGAGAGGGTGGCTGGGTTATGGACACTGGGGAGGGTATGTGATGTGAGTGCTGTGAAGTGTGTAAGTCTGACAATTCACAGGCCTGTACCCTGGGGCAAATAATACATTACATGTTAACAAAAATAATTAATTAAAAAATAGATGCCCCCCAAAAAAGAATTTTTGCATCAATATTGATTAATGATACTGTCCTGTAATTTTTTTTTTTTTTTTTAAATTTAAGGTGCAGTCCTTGTCTGGTTTGCTACCAGGGTAATGCCAGCCTCATACAATGAGTTTGGAAGTATTCCCTCTTTATGATTTTGGAAGACTTTGAAAAAGATAGGTATTAAGTCTTTCTGAATGTTTGATAGAAATCACCAATGAACCTATCTGGTCTTGGACTTTTGCTTGTTGAGAGGTTTTTGATTACTTATCAATCTCCTTTGTAGTAACTGGTTCATTCATATTTTCTATTTCTTCATGACTCTGTCCTAGATGACTGTATGTTCCTAGGCATTTATCCATTTCCTCTAGGTTGTACAATTTGTTAGCATATAATTATTGGTGGTCTCCTATGATCCTTTGCACTATGGTGTCAGTTGTACTTTCTCCTCTTTCAATTTCTGATTCTGATTATTAAAACTTTCACTGTTTTCTTGGCTAGTTTAACATAAAGTTTGTCAACTTTATCTTTTCAAAGAACCAGCTCTTAGCTTTATTTTTTTTTTATTGTTTCTCAGTCTCTACTTCAATTATTTCTGCTCTGATCTCTATTATTTCTTTTCTGTTATTAATTCTGAGCTTCGTTTGTTCTTTTTTTCTATCTCCTTCAGGGTAAAGTCAGATTGTTGGGAGATTTTTCTTGTTTCTGGGGGCAGTCCTGTATTACTATAATATTCTCTCTCAGAATTGCTCTCATTGTATCCCAAAGATTTTGATATGCCAAAGTTCTTTTTTTATTTTTTTTAAAGATTTTATTTATTTATTTGACAGAGAGAGATCACAAGTAGGCAGAGAAGCAGGCAGAGAGAGAGGAAGGGAAGCAGGCCCCCTGCTGAGCAGAGAGCCCGATGTGGAACTCGATCCCAGGACCCTGAGATCATGACCTGAGCCAAAGGCAGTGGCATAACCCACTGAGCCACCCAGGCACCCCAATATGCCAGAGTTCTATTTTCATTTATCTCTCAGTATTTCTTTGCTATCTTCAATGACAAATATTTTGAGTTGCATGTCATTTAACCTCCCCATTTTCATGGTTTTTCAAGTTTTCTTGTAATTGATTTCTAGTTTCATACCATTATGATCAGAAAAATCTGCTCAACAGAATTTCAATCTTTTTAAATTTATTGAGGCTTAATTGGTGGCCTAACATGTTATCTACCCTAGACAATACACCGTGTGTACTTGAGAATAATGTATATTGTTGCTTTTGAATGGAATGTTCTGAATATATTAAGTCCATCTGGTATCATTTAAGGATGATGTTTCCTTATTAATTTTCTGTCTGGATGATCTATTCATTGATGGAAGTGGGGTGTTAAACTCCCCTACTATTATTGTATTGCTATCAATTCCTCCATTTCGGTCAGTTAGTATTTGTTTTGTATGTCTTGATGTTCCTATGTTGGATGCATACATATTTATTAAAGCCATGTCTTCTTGTTGGATTGACTCCTTTATCATTATGTAATGCCCTTCCTTGTCTACTGTTACAATTTTTATTTTGAAGTCTTTTTTGTTTGCAGAGTATAGCTATAATAGCTTTCTTTTCTGTTTTCTTTTTTTTTTTCTTTTTTAATAATCTCTACACTCAACATGGGGCTTCACCTCATGACCCTCACTCACATGCTCCACCAACTGAGCCAGCCAGGCACCCCTCCAGGTTTCTTTTCATTCCTGTTTGCATGGAATCGTTTTCTCCATCCCTTCATTTTTAGTCTGTGTATGTTCTTAAACCTGAAGTGAGATTCTCACAGACAGCATAGATAGGTTTTTTTGTTTTTTGTTTTAAATCCATTCAGCTACTGTGTCTTTTGATTGGAGAGTTTAGTCCATTTATAATTACAGTAATTATTTATAAGTACGTACTTATTTCCATTTTATTCATTGTTTTCTGGCTGTCTTCATAGTTCCTCCGGTCCTTTCTTCTTTTCTTTCCTTTGGTTTGATGGCTTTCTTTAATATTATGTTCAGATTCCCTTTTTTGTGTATTTGTTGCAAATTTTTGCTTTATGGTTACCATGAGATTTATACATAACTTACATAACTTACCATACAGAATGGGCTGCTTTGAGTTGATAGCAATTACATTTGAGCACACTCCAAAACATACTTTCTTCAGCCCTGCCCTTATTTTTGATGTCACATTCTCCATCATTTTATGCAGTCCTTAACTATCATAGTTTTAGTTATCTTTACTATTTTTGACTTTTCTTAAGCTTCATACTTGCTTTTATAAGTGATTGATCCTTTTTTTTTTTTGGGGGGGGGGTAGGGACAGGTAAAAAGAGAAAGAGAGAATCTCAAGCAGGCTCCAAACCAAGCCTGATGTGGGTACCTCAATCTCACAACCCTGAGAACATGACCTGAGCCAAAAGCAAGAGCAGGATGCTTAAATGACTGGGCCAGGCAGGTACTCCTGATCCCCTACTTTGAATATATATTTATATTTTCCAAGGAGATTTTTTTTTAAGATATTTTTTATTTATTTGACAGAGAGAGAGAATAAGAGAGAGCGGTCATAAGTAGTCAGAGAGGCAGGCAGAGAGAGAGGAGGAAGCAGGCTCCCTGCTGAGCGGAGAGCCTGATGCGGGGCTCGATCCCAGGACCTGGGATCATGACCTGAACCAAAGGCAGAGCCTTTAACCCACTGAGCCACCCAGGTGCCCCAAGATTTTTATTTTCATACATTTTGTTATTAATGCCATTTCTTTTCAGTTTACGTTAAGTCCTTTTAAACATTTCTTATAAGGCTGGTTTAACAGTGATGAACTCTTTTAGCTTTTGATTATCTGAAAAACTCTTAATCTCTCCTTCAATTCTGAATAACCTTGCCAAGTGGAGAATTCTTGGAAGGTTTTTTCTATTCACCACTTTGAATATGTCATAACACTTGCTTCTGGCATGCAAAGTTTCTGCCAAAAACTCTGCTGATAGCCTTCTGAGGTTTCCCTTTCATGTAATAAGTTTTACCCTTTAAATTATAATGTATCTCGATGTGTACCTCTTTGGATTCATCTTATTTGGAATTCTCGGAGGTTCCTAGACCTGTATGTCTATTTCTTCCCCAGATTAGGAAAGCTTTCCATCATTACTTCTTCAGATAAGTTTTCTCCCCCCTTTTTTTCTTTCTAGAACCCATATAAAATGAATGTTATCCCACCTGATGCTTTCCCAAGGATCCCTTAAATTATATTCATTTTTTTAAAATTCTTTTTTCTTTTCACTACTGAGTCTAATGAGTTTCATTGCTTTGTCATCAGCTAATCATCAGCTCACTGATCCAATATTCAGCTCATTCAGTCTGCTGTTAAACCCATCTAGTGAAAGAGAGTGCTCTTTCTCTCAAATTTTTAAAAGTCTTAAATATAAAAAGAATTAAATTTTTAAAAATTTTTAAAAAGCATATGCACATTGGCCTTTGTTTATCTTCATTAGAGAATTGTCAATTCAAGTCCTTTGCCCATTTTTCAGTTGGGCTGTTTGTAGTTTTGTTGTTGAGTTGTCAGGGTTTTCGTTCTTAAATTTAGGTCATTGATCCATTTGGAGTTAACAGTTTCATGTGGTGTGAGGTAAGGATCCAAGTTTATCCTTTTGCATGTGGTATCTAGTTGTCCCAAAACTATTTGTTAAGTGATAATCTTTCCGGGCGCCTGGGTGGCTCAGTCAGTTAGGCGTCTGCCTTTGGCTCAGGTCATGATCCCAGGCTCCTGGGATGGAACCCCACATTGGGCTCCCTACTCAGCAGAAAGCCTGCTTCTCCCTCTCCCTCTTCCCCCTGCTTGTGATCCCTCTCTTGCTATCTCTGTCAAATAAGTAAATAAAATCTTAAAAAGAAAATTACATTTTCTTATACTGAGTGCTCATGCCATTCTTGTCAAAGATCATTTGTAGATAGATAGATAGATAGATATAATATGTCCTATACAGTAATATAATTTTTATATTAGTTTATGTCTCTCCTCTGGTTTATATGTCTATCCTTATGTCAGTACCACACTGTTTTGACTACTGTAGCTTTATAATGTTTTGAAATGGGGAAATATGAGTCCTCCAGTTCTATTCATTTTCAAGAAGAGAGTTTTCGCTATTTGAGACCACTGCAATTTCATATGAATTTAAGAATCTGCTTTTCCAGTTCTCCAAAAAGGTCACGAGAATTCTGATAAAGATCTCATTTAATCTCTGCCTTGTTTTACATAGTATTGTCAACTCAACAATATTAATTCTTCTAGTCTATAAATACAGAATGTGTTTCCATTTATTTGTCTTCTTTAATTTTTCTCAACAACATTTCATTGTTTTCAGTGTACAAATCTTTCAACTCCTTATGCTTCTGGACAATATTAAATGGAACAATTTTCTTAGTTTCCTTTTCGGACTGTTCACCACTGGTATAATGAAAAACAATTTTATTTTGTGTGTTGGTCTGTAACTACAATTTCTGAATTTATATGTTAATTATAGTGGGTTTTTGTGGATTATTTGGAGTTTTCTATATATGGGATCATGTTGTCTACAAATAGGAATAACTTTACTTCTGCCTTCCTAATTTGGATATTTTCTTTCCCTTGCCTAACTTCTCTGATTTTAAGTCCTACCACGATGTTGAATAGCTGTGTGAAAATAAGTCCCCTTCGGGCACCTGGATGGCTTAGTTGGTTAAGCATCTGCCTTTGGCTCATGTCATGATCCCAGGGTCCCAGGATTGAGCTCCGCATCAAGTCTCTGCTCAGTGGGGAGTCTACTTCTGCTCCTCCCCAGCTTGTGCTCTCTCACTCATTCTCTCAAATAAATAAAATCAAGAAAGAAAGAAGGAAGGAAGGAAAGTAAAAGAAAATAGGCATGCTTGTCTTGTTCCTGACCATACGGAAAAGTTTTCATTTAGCTGTGGCTATTTCATAAATCCCTTTATCATATTGAAGAATTTGCCTTCTCTTCCTAGTTCTAGAGTGTTTCTATTATAAACAGGTGTTATAGTTTGTCAAAAGTCTTCCATATTAACTGCTGATATTTGCTTGTTTCCCTTCATCCTATTAATGCTGTGCATTACACTGACTGATTTTCCTATGTTGAACTGCCCTGGCTTCCCACCAGGATAAATTCCACTTGGCCATGGTGTATTACCATTTAAATATACTGCTGGATTCCGGGGCACCTAAGTGGCTCAGTCATTAGGTACCTGCCTTCGGCTCAAGTCATAATTCCAGGGTCCTGGGATCAAGCCCCACATCAGGCTCCCTCCTCAGCGGGAAGCCTACCTTTCCCACTCTCACTCCTCCTGCTTGTGTTCTCTGTATTGCTGTCTCTCTCTCTGTCAAATAAATAAATAAAACCTTAATGAATAAATAAATAAACAAACAAACTGTTGGATTCAGTGTGTTATTTGTGTTTGGTTGAGGATTTTTGCAGCTATACTCATAAGGACTATCAATCTGTAGTTTTTGTATTGTTTCTCATGGTGTCTGGCTTTGGTTTCAGAGTAATGCTGGTCTCATTGAGTTAGGAAGTATTCTCTGTTCTATTATTTTTGGGAAGAGTCTGAGAGGAATTTGTGTTAATTCTTTTTTTTTTTTTTTTTAAGATTTTATTTATTTATTTGACAGAGAGAGATCACAAGTAGGCAGAGAGGCAAGGAGAGAGAGAGAGGAGGAAGCAGGCTCCCCGCTGAGCAGAGAGCCCGATGCAGGACTCAATCCCAGGACCCCAAGATCACGACCCGAGCCGAAGGCAGCAGCTTAACCCACTGAGCCACCCAGGTGCCCTAATTCTTTTAAATGTTTGGTAGAATTCACCAGTAATGGCATCTGGCCCTGGACTTTGTTTGGGAGGGATTTTTAATTTTTATTACTAATTGCATCTGTTTGGTTATAGATCAGTTCATATTTTCTATTGCTTCTTGAGTCAGTTTTGGTAATCTGTGTTTCTAGGAATTTGTCCATTTAATGCAGGCTATCTGATCTGCTGATACACAGCTGTTATAGTATTCTCTTATAACCATTTTTACTTAACGTCAACAGCAGTATCTCCATATTCATTTCTGATTTTAATTATATGTCTTTGCTTTTTTTTTTCCCCTTTGTTGGTCTAGGTAAAAGTTTGTCAATTTTGTTGATCCTCTCAAAGGACCAACTTTTAGTTTTGCTGATTCTCAATATTGTTTCCCATACTCTATTTCACTTATCTGCACTTTAATCATTATTTCCTTTCTTTGACTCACTTTGGGTTTAAATTTTTTTTTTTTTTAAAGATTTTATTTATTTATTTGACAGAGAGATCACAAGTAGGCAGAGAAGCAGGAAGAGAGAGAGAGAGGAGGAAGCCGACTCCCTGCAGAGCAGAGAGCCCGATGCGGGACTCGATCCCAGAACCCTGAGATCATGACCTGAGCCGAAGGCAGCGGCTTAACCCACTGAGCCACCCAGGTGCCCCACTTTGGGTTTAATTTGCTCCTTTTTTCCTAGTTTCCATAAGGTGAAAAATTGGATTTCAGTTCTTCTGAGTTCTTCTTTTTAAACATAGGTATTTACTGGGGCGCCTGGGTGGCTCGGTGGGTTAAGCCTCTGCCTTCGCTTCAGGTCATGATCCCAGGGTTCTGGGATCGAGCCCCGCATCAGGCTCTCTACTCAGGAGGGAACCTGCTTCCTCCTCTCTCTGCCTGCTTCTCTGCCTACTTGTGATCTCTGTCTGTCAAATAAATAAAATCTTAAAAAAAAAAATAGGTATTTACTACTGTAAATTTCTCTCTGAGCACTGCTTTTGCTCTATCTCATTATGTCATGGTATGCTGTGTTTTCATTAGTCTGTAATTAATTTTTTTAAGATTTTATTTATTTATTTGACAGAGAGAGATCGCAAATAGGCAGAGAGGCAGGCAGAGAGAGAGGAGGAAGCAGGCTCCCTGCTGAGCAGAGAGCCTTATGCAGGGCTCAATCCCAGGATCCTGAGATCATGACCTGAGCCAAAGGCAGTGGCTCAGCCCACTGAGCCACCCAGGCGCCCTGTAATTATTTTCTAATTTCCCCTGTGATTGCTTCTTTGACCCACTGGTTATTTATGAGTGTATTGTTTAATTTCTACAAATTTGTGAGTTTTCCAGTATTCTTATTGACGTCCAGCTCCATTCCACTGTGACTGAAGATACTTTTATGATTTCAGTTATTTAAAATGTACTGAGCTTTTTGTGATCTAACAGATGGACTATCCTTTGTAGGATCTCATGTGCACTTGAAAAAAATGTGTATTCTGCTCTTACTGGGTGTTTTGTGTATGTCTATTAAGTCTAACTGGCTTATAATGCTGTTCAAGTCCTCTATTCCCTTACTGATCTGTCTAGACATTATATCCCTTACTCAAGTGAAACAAGCATTGCAATTTTTGAATGAATGATTAAAACCATAAATTTTATTGTTGAATTCTCAATTGTGCTGCATTCCTCTAATGCTGACTTTATTCTGGTGCACAGTTAATTACCTGGGATCATTTGAAGCCTTCTGAGGACTCTTCCCAATGCCTCATGTATTACAAGGTCTTTAGACTCTGGATAATTTAGACACAAACTATTAATGCCTTGTATAAATTCTGGAAATTGATTTCTTACTCCTTTCCAGTAGTTCATCCCCTGACTTTGAGTAGGCCTTGTCATGCATCTACAGATCAGAACTCAGCCAAAAACTCGAGAAGCACCTCCTACAGATCTCCAGAATGTTTTCATGCTTGAGTGTATTTTTTTACTTACCCATATACTCACCCCTTTTCCCTCAAGTCTCTTCTTTCTGGCAATCTGCCCTGTGATTCTAACCATCTTGGCCTTCCCAAACACTTATCTTTGTTTCCTAATCTCAACAAAAGTGAGCTCTGTTTTAGATCCTCCTCCTTTCACTGCAGCCTATACACAACCTTTAGGCTCTACTGTAAACTGGTATAATAGAAGGGCTTACCTCATGTGTTTCCATTCCCTCAGGGATCAGTCTGATGCCACCTGCCATCCAATGTCTTAAAATCACTGTTTACATATTTGTATGTTCTAAGGTTGTTTTAAGGAGGAAAGGTATATTATATTATAACAAATTACCCCCAACTTAGCATCTTAAAAAACAAGCATTTATTTTTTTCACACAGTTTCTGAGATTCAGCAATCAACCGGCAGCTTAGTTGGGTGGCTCTGGCTCAGGATATCTCATGAGGTTGCAGTCAAGATGTTGATAGGCCAGAGTTTACAGCTGAAAACTTGACAAGGGCTGGAAGATCTGCTTCCAAGAAGACTCAGTCACACACTCTTGGCTATAGGCCTCAGTTCCTTGTTAGCTGTTGGCCTAAATTTCTCACCACATGGGTCTCTCTACGGAGCTATTCACAACATGGCAGCTAACTACTCTGAATGAGCAAGAGGTGGAGTGTGGAGAGGGGAGGGGAGCCCAAAGGGACAGAGAAGAAGCAAAAGCCACAATGTCTTTTATAACCTATCCTTGGAAATGATCCATCACTTCCACCACATTCTATTGGCTATGTGTGAGAGGATTATACAATGGTATAAATGTCAGGAAGCAGGGATCATTAGGGACATCTTGGAAGTGGGCCACACAGAGGAAAAATCCTGTTAGGTCAACACAGCAGAAAGCCAAAGTCCTTCTTACATAGTTTAAACTCCTTATGTTATCTTTTTAAATCCTCAAACTATAGACTGCATCCTATGGCTTCAAGAGAGATTGGCAGATTGTAGATTCTACTCCACAGCCAGACTTGGGAGATAAAAATAACTAAGAGTAAGTAGCAGCAGCTTTTAAGAGAAAAGAATAGAGTTCTTCATGCCTATGGCAAGAAAGAGGAGAGTACTTATGGCAAACCTGGACTTGAAAAAACGTCCAAGTGCTTTTCATTGCCCCAACAACTACTCTACTCTAATGATTAACTTAAGTGTCTGCCATCCTTTCTCATCAATCTGCAGAGCCAGACAGCAATAACAACAGCAATACTAATAGCAATAGCAATAGCAATAGTGCCAGGGCCAATGTTAAGCATTTTGCCTCAGTTATTAGTTCAATTCACTCCTCACAATAAACCTGTGAGACAGGTATAACTATCTCTTAAATTCTAGGTCTTAGTTTCTTGATAATCCTACCCTAGCTTTATGCTTTACAGTATGTCTTGATACACCATTATTCTTCCTACATAACACCTCGCTCCCTCTTGTCCTATAGAGTTCTCCTACCCTTCTGGCACTGAAACACTGTTTTGTCCTGCCTGTCCTCCCATTCCACTTGAGTCAGGTCTTAAAGATTTCTCTTAGCTCCCACGTTCCCAACAAATACTCTTTCAAAGAAACCATCAGACTACTGAAACGTCTGTTAATCCCCTCCTGCTGGTCTCTCCCAATGCTACAGCTGCCTAATACAGACTTCCCCTTAAACCAGGTAGAACACATGCCCTGTCAGGTCTGCCTCATCAACGAATCCCAAAAACTTTGTCTTATTTCAGTCATTCATTTAAAGATATTATTTCATGGCACACATGCCTTCTTAACTTATGTTTGCTACTGCTTAATGTTAAAATGGATTTCCTTTCCCTGGAAGTTTAAATTAATCACCAGGGAGAAAGGTCCACAATATACCAAGCTCCTACTTAATATAGTACCCTGGAAACATAGGTTCCCACTAGTTATTTGTTGAATAATGAATGCAAAATATAATGATTATAAATACTAGCTCAGAAAATTCTCAAGGGGGTATAATCCAAAAAATTTTATTTACAAATAAAAAGGAAAAGTTACCAGTAAACACATGTAAACAATTCACAAAAAGACAAAACACAAAAGAACAACAAAGAGAAGCAAATCATAAAAAGCAAATTAAAATATCATTTTGAAATACTGAAGATTTGTCTAATAGAATTATTCTAATAGATATAATTTTATATTTTTGGTATTTTAGCATCAAATATCTTTAAAATGTGCATACCCATTTGACCAGTGCTTCCATTTCTAATAATTACTTATAAGAAAATAATGGACAAAGGAACATAGTTATATGTAAAAAAAAAAAAAAGAAAAAATTACTGTGGCACTAACTATAATATAAAATCTGTGCAATAATAAGGGTTTGATTAAACAAATTTTAGTAATTCCAAACTACAAATTATCATTAAGTCACTTCAGAATATTATATAATCCCAATTCTTTAAAGTAACATATATTCACATAAAAATATAACTGCATAGAAAAAAATATCTAAAAGTATACACCCCAAAATGTTAGCAGTGATTATCTCTGTAAAAGAACAATGGAATTATTTCTGATTTTTTTTCCTTATCTCTACTACTTAATTTTTCTACATGAGTAGCACATGGACAGCACACATTTTTAAAAAGCTAAAGTAAAAATGAAAAGTACAATTTAAAGGTAGAAGTGCCATTTCTATTAATAGAACATGAAACATTTCCATGTTCCCTGATAATAATCATGTCAGACAGAATTAATAGCAAGTAAAATATTTCAACAGCCTTGTTTTTAAGTAGTTCTGGGAATACACATGGAAGACTCTATTAGTACTATTTAGGCATCTTAAAACAACAAACAAAAAGACCTCTCAAAAATATAGTACTAATCCAAATGACAGTGTTAAAAATCACACAGTAAAAACCTCAACTGCTTTAAGGTAAGTGTCATCTTCAATCACCTTTTAATGCCTTTTCACATTTATCTTGAAAGCCTACACTCTAATGGGAAAGCAGTCATCACAAAAATGATAAAACATCAATCATTCCTAAGTTTAAGAATTCAATGCGACTTTAAGTTTGGCTGAAGAGAAAGTCTCTAGAACTTCTATTCCAAAATAGATTAATCTTTCCCCTCAGACTAGAATATCTCGGGGGATAAAACTTAGTTGATAATAAGATGGAATCCTGAGGTGAGTAACATGTATGTTACAAGCCAAGCATATATACCTGTAAGCACAGTGTACAATTTCTAGCCAAAGCACAGGGAACTATGTGTGGCCCTGCAGAATGCTGCCTAAAATTGTCTGTAAGGCCTCATTCAACATGACCAGTAGCACAGACAGTAACTCTTCATTAGGACTAATCTATAATTTTCAATGATGCTGATGGCATAAAATGAATATTCTTTCCACCTCTCTATGGTAGAATATGAAACAAATTATTCTGATTGCACCTGTATAATTAACAGCAGGTTATCCATACATTTAGCATCAACACAAACCTACAACACAGTTTGCAAGTCACATCTCATAAAGCTCCCTCAATGGATCCAATGGGATTTGACTACAACTATGAAAGTACAAAAAGCACTAAGCATAGCACAGCTTTAAGATTCCTTTAAACTACATTTGTAATATCTTTGATGAAAGTAGTATTTATTGCACAAGAAAATTTTCTAGTACAGGGAGAAAATCAAAGAACAACTTTGCATAAGAAAGAGATTTTATGTTAATAGCATCTGATAAAGCAAGCATATGATACCTAAACTGACAACACAATTGTGTGATTATTGTTGAAAAGAATGGAGATCTCCTTGCTTTAGTGACAACCTTAGCACCATCCATCCACTTACTCAGCAAATATATGAAAAACCATACACAACCAGAACTATTCTAGGACCTGGGGAGATTAAAAAACAAAGTCACTACCTTTATGGAGCACATGGTCTAATAAGGAACAGAGATGTTAAGTAAACAATTACACAGTTGAATATAACTGGAAATGTCAGAATGTCATTAAGGGCAGGGTACTATGAGAGCAAATAATAGGACTGGGAGTCAAGTGAGCCAAACACAGGAGAGGGAAAAAGAGGCCCAGGCAGAGGTAATCTATGCAAAGACCCTACAGCTAGAATGACTTTGCCAATCCAGAAACTGAAATATTTAGATTGGAAGCATTTAGATTGTTTCCTGGGACTCTGTTAATTCTGAGATGTATAAAGACACCCAAGTTAAGAGATCAGTTGGGAACTGCTACATGGGTCTAGAACACAGACTAAGTATGAACTTAGGAGTCATTGGTTTAGAGATGGTGTATGATGCACAGTCACTAGAGTGTACTACGTAGGCAAGGTGAACTGAACAGGTAGGGCCAGGCGTGTATTACTTCCTCAAATCATGCACACACAAGAGTCATTACTCCTTACAATCACATTACTTACTTCTCTCTCAATTTATAAAATCTGAAATAAAACAAAGTATTTTCTAATATTATAATACAATGCCCTATTTGTCCAGAAAGGATAAGATTAAATACATAAAGTTCTTGGAGAAACAGTATGACCTAAGGAAAATACTTTTTTCAGTGAGTCTAAGACATTGTATGCTAAAGTTTATTTAGCAAGGCACTTCCTTCTAACCTTTTCCAGTGCCCTAGAAAAGAAACTTCTTTTAACACACTGATATAACTGCTTCACAAGATTTGTCACTAGAAATTCTTTCGGTCTGCAAAACTGCCACCTACTGAAACTAGATTACAACTGTAAACATGCTGAATACACCAAGTCCTGGAGGGATGTAACATCAAAAAGACCAGACATACCTTGTGCTCTCTGCATACTCAAAAGTTAACAACTTTCAGAACTATTACTATAATCCTGTCCTGCACAGTCTCCTGGAATGAATATATAATATGTAATCGCTCTGTTAAGCAGTGGTCAGCAACATGGTTACAGAAAAGCTGGGTTAACATGTTCCACAATGTATGGCCCAAGTACCATATTAAGTAGGACATGCCTTAACACAAACTCACCTGATTTATTTGAAGCATGTTAAAACAATATTGACCAAACTGCTGTATCCCTCACGGCTCCAAAAACTGGAAAATGAAAATGAAGAAATAAAGTTCAACTTAGTTGGTGATCTCAATGATTAGCACTTTAAATACATGTTGATCAAAGTCAAATATAAAACGGAGTAGACCTAGATCAACACAGAACTTCTATGATGATAAACGTGTTTTCTATTTGCACTGTTTAATCCGGTAGCCACTAGCCACAAAGGGCTATTCAACATCTGAAATGTGGCTAATGCAACCAAGAAAGTAAATCTTTACATTTTTTAAAACTTTTCTTTAATGTTAATTTAAATTTAAATAACCCTATGAGACTACTGGCTATCAGAGTGGACAGTGCAGATCTAGGTTGAAGAATGTCTCTTCTGGTTTTACAATTCTAAGACAATTCTAGTGAAAGTGAAGCTATTAAAAATAATCTAAAAATTTCAGATTAATATTTAATATACAGTTCCCTTTCTCTAGTAAGGTTTTAAACAGTTTTGTTTCCAAACTCTATAAGCTAAATTAAGCCTACACATAACTCCTCTAGGTGGTATGGAAGAGTACATAGTTAAGATTACCCAGCTGGATTTTATTCCTGTTTGTGGTTTTGTTTATCATCACTATAAAAAGAGCACACATAAAAAATTTCACATGAAATTTTCAGAAAAAGAAATCACTGTCCTGATACATCCCATTGGTATATTTGGATTTGTTTCCTTCTAGTTCAGATCTCCCCACCATGGCTGTATTTCTTTTCACGTGGTAAATCTCCTCTACACTTAATTTAAAAACAGATACCAAATAAAGGGAGAAAACCCAAATCTATAAATGAACAAATAAATCATGGATTCTTTTTTTTTTTTTTTTAAGATTTTATTCATTTATTTGACAGGCAGAGATCACAGTAGGCAGAGAGGCAGGCAGAGAACAAGGAGGAAGCAGGCTTCCCGCTGAGCAGGGAGCCTGATGTGGGGCTTGATCGCAAGACCCTGGGATCATGACCTGAGCCGAAGGCAGAATTATCTCTAATCCTTAATTTTCTGATATTGGTATATTAATATAGCATCTTCTTATGTTGTTTACAAGTTATATGTTTTTCCATCCTTTGCTTTCAATCTGCCTATGTCCTTAGATTGAAAGTGGTGGGGGCGCCTGGGTGGCTCAGTGGGTTAAAGCCTCTGCCTTCCGCTCAGGTCATGATCCCAGCGTCCTGGGATCGAGGCCCGCATTGGGCTCTCTGCTCCACGGGGAGCCTGCTTCCTCCTCTCTCTCTCTCTCTCTCTGCCTGCTTCTCTGTCTACTTGTGATCTCTGTCTGTCAAGTAAATAAATAAAATCTTTTAAAAAAATAATAAATAAAAATTAAAATTAAAAATAAAAATAAAAAGTAAGTAAATAAGGGGTGCCTGGGTGGCTCGGTGGGTTAGGCCTCTGCCTTTGGCTCAGGTCATGATCCCAGGGTCCTGGGATCGAGCCCCGCATTGGGCTCTCTGCTTTGCAGGGAGCCTGCTTCCTCCTCTCTCTCTGCCTGCCTCTCTGCCTACTTGTGATCTCTGTCAGAAAAATAAAGAAAAAAATCTTTAAAAAAAAAAAAAAAAAGTAAGTAAATAGCGGCGCCTGGGTGGCTCAGTGGGTTAAGCCTCTGCCTTCAGCTCATGATCTCAGGGTCCTGGGATTGAGCCCCACATCAGGCTCTGCTCAGCAGGAGGCCTGCTTCCTCCTTTCTCTCTCTCTGCCTGCCTCTCTGCCTACTTATGATCTCTCTCTGTGTGTCCAATAAATAAATAAAATCTTAAAAAATATATATAAGTAAGTAAATAAATAAATAAAATATTTTATGTGGGTGCCTGGCTGTCATAGTCAGTAAAGCATGCAACTCTCAATCTTGGGATTGTGAGTCAAGCTCCACACTGGACACAGAGCCTACTAAAAAAAATAAGATAAAGAAAAATAAATTATGTATAGATTCCCCCCAAAAATTATCTAAATAGCAACACCACAGTCTCGATAGGCAGCAAAAGAGCTAAATCCAACCACTTGGGTAGAAAATTTTATGCTATGAAACTTTAATATTAAACTTTCTATTAGAAGCAGAGATTCTTAATACACAGACACATACACACACACAGAGATTCACATACATATACACATATGGCTACCACTTTCTCAAGATGACAAATGAATCAATTAAAAATGAACTGGAAACTTTTCCATATATATTTTATATTTTTTATTTATATTATTTTATACTCATATTTGTATTTTATATATTATAATATAAAATATAAAATATATTTATATATTTCATTTTATATATTTTCTTTTTATTTATATTTTATTATATTATATATTTATATTATATATATTTCATTTTTATATATTTGTTTTATTTATATATTTATTTGTATTTTATAGGTTTTATATATTAAATATTTTATATAAAATTATATGTGAATATATTATATATTATATGAAATATGTCCTATATCTTATAACAGAAATATATATATATATATATCACCATCTGTAACAATTTTATATTTTGCAAAAGAATCATATGCTATAGAAATGGCACAAGGCCTGAGGATCACTTAATTTGAATCTTAGTCCAAGCTCTTCAGGAGATTACCTTTTGAGCCTTGGTAAATTACTCTGTGTGTCTTTGAGTCCTCTTTCTTTCTTTCTTAATAAGTCTGTGAAAAGTAAACTAAGATCATTGTGGGAGGCAGCCTCTAGCAAATAGAATACAACAGAAATAATGAGATACCACTCACAATACTGGGTTTCAGAAAGATCACAACTTCCATCTTGGGTGTTTCATGCTCTCATTCTCTCCCCTGTTTGCTCTGAAGGAAACTAGCTGCCATATTGTGTGGTGCCCTTTGGACAGGCCCACATGGCTAAGAGTGGCCTTTGGCCAATAGCCCAAAAGAAAGTGAGTCCTTCAATCCAATACCCCCAAGCAAATGAATCTTGCCAAGAGCTGTATGATTGAGCTTGGAAGCAAATCTTCCCCCAGTCAAACTCTCAGATGAGAACACAGTCCCAGTAATAGCTTACTGCAAACCCAAAAAAGACCTTGATCCACAAGCACCAGATAAGCTGCACCCGTATTTCTAACCCACAGAAACTGAGATAATAAATGTTTAAGCCTTTACTTTCTGGGATAGTTTGTTATACAACAATAAATAAGACATTCCCATTCATTCTAAATTTCTATAATCCTATGGTGCTTTAGGCATTAATTAACATATCTATGTGGGTCAAAAAAATTAATTCCCTATTTAACATAAGCAAATGAGTTACATTAGAACTTGTAAATGATAAATTATGAAACAAACATTTACATTTTACTCAAAAGATGAAATCACTAAAGTGTAGGAGTAGGTAGTCAAATGGTACTAAAATATACTAGCTATAACTAAAAATACATACTCAACCAATATTCATTTTTTTAACTGAAAAACATTCATTTGGAAGTTAAAATGTGAATAAACCACTAAAAGCATCTCAGTGACTTAGTATCCCTTACTTTCTAGAATTTAACATTATTTAGTAAGCACTCACAAAATCTGAAAAGTCCTATTTTGTATCAATTAATGTAAGCCTCTAAATATAACAAATGCTTATCTACAGACTTGTGTTTCTTCAACTTTAGAGTTTTTTGGGTTTAATTCCAATGTAAGTAACATACAGCATTATATTAATTTCAGGCATACAATACAGTAGTCCAGCAATTCTATACATCACTCAGTGCTCATAAGTGTTCTCTTAATCCTCTTCACTATTTCATCCACCCACCCCCTTGTTTTCTACAGGTAAGAGTCTGTTTTTTGGTTTGTCTCTTTTTTCTTCCTTTGTTCAACTGTTTTGGTTCTTAAATTCCACGTATGAGTGAAATCATACAGTATCTGTCTTTCTCTGACTGGCTTATTTCACTTAGCACTGTATTCTCTAGATTCATCCATGTTATTACAAATGGCAAGATTTTGTTCATGGTTGAATAATAGTCCACTGTATAAATATACCACATCTTCTTTATCCATTCATCTGTTGATAGACCCTTAGATTGCTTCCATAATTTGGCCATTTTAAGTAACACTGCAATAAATATACAGGTGTTCTTCAATATCAGAATCTGTAACACTAGTGGCTGATTCCAAGAAGTAAGCACAGTAAGATACAAGAGTACATTTTTTAAAGTTCTAATCTTCCAGTATACAAAAGGTAGTTGTAAGAAGAAATAAAAATAAAAGCACCTATTTGCTTAAAATTGACCATACAACTTTAAGTATTCTGTAAGCATCTCTTTTACAATTATAAAGATCTGTATAAATTAAAACATGAAAGAATGTCTATAATAGCACTCTGTGAGGTAACTGGACAATCTTCTGAAGTTCCTCCTTTTTTACCAACAAATTTTATTACATTTACATCAATACAAAAATTATAATTTGCAACCACACTATGGACAATTCAGAATGCCAAGTAGCATGTCTTTAACACCTCCTTTCTCCTTTACAGACATGCCAGATCTACTGTCCTAAATTTAAAACAACTTGATAAAATATCAATAAAATGCAGAACAGTTTTATACTGCCCATGATATCATAAAATCCACCTCTCCTTCTTCTGTCAAAAAAGTTTCCAACTGGGGCGCCTGGGTGGCTCAGTGGGTTAAGCCGCTGCCTTCGGCTCAGGTCATGATCTCAGAGTCCTGGGATCGAGTCCCGCATCGGGCTCTCTGCTCGGCAGAGAGCCTGCTTCCCTCTCTCTCTCTCTGGCTGCCTCTCTGTCTACTTGTGATTTCTCTCTGTCAAATTAATAAATAAAATCTTTAAAAAAAAAAAAAAAAAAAAAGTTTCCAACTATAGTTCATTCCAATTACAGCTAAGTACTTTTAGAGAAACCTATTCACATGTCTGAAAAATGCCCTACAGTGATATCCAGTCAGGCACATTAGGACAGGCAGTTCCAGATTCTAAGCTACTAAATGAAAACAGGCAGGGCAGTTTATGGAGAGAGGGCACTACTAACTGTAACATATTTGTTGCTCATGAAGAACTGGAGGTCCAACGTGTATCTAAAATGTACTGCTAACATAATTTGCTGCATTTATTATTACATTTTGCTCAGCTGGTAAGTTGAAAGCTGTACAAAATTCAATCTATAAAATCCTCAACAATTAAACACTGCTTCATAAATTGGCATTATTAATTTATCTATAAATTTTTATATCAGCACCCATCCCACAACTGACAGGTAATCCTCACTTAAATGTCTTGTTTGACAATATAAAAATCAAAAACAGGGCGCCTGGGTGGCTCAGTGGGTTAAGCCGCTGCCTTCGGCTCAGGTCATGATCTCAGGGTCCTGGGATCGAGTCCCGCATCGGGCTCTCTGCTCAGCAGGGAGCCTGCTTCCTCCTCTCTCTCTCTCTCTGCCTGCCTCTCTGCCTACTTGTGATCTCTCTCTGTCAAATAAACAAAAATTAAAAAAAAAATCTTTAAAAATCAAGAACATTTACTACCACCATTCTTAGGCTCCAAAATACCATAAAACTAAATATCAGCTTAAAAATTCTTACTCTAAAAAATCCATGGGGTCCTTAAAAAGCATTAAAAAATGGATTTTGGGGGGCACCTGGGTGGCTCAGTGGGTTAAGCCTCTGCCTTTGGCTCAGGTCATGGTCTCAGGGTCCTGGGATCGAGCCCCGCATAAGGCTCTCTGCTCAGCAGGGAGCCTGCTTCCCCACCCCCCTTTCTCTGCCTACCTCTCTGCATACTTGTGATCTCTCTCTCTCTCTGCGTCAAATAAATAAATAAATAATCTTTTTTTAAAAGTTGATTTTTTAAATTCTCATTTCCTTTTAAAAGTATGACTCAAAAAACTTTTACATAAGAAATCAAAATAATTTAGTATAAATTTTAATTATCTCCTAAGAGCCTATGAAAGATTCTAAGCATATAGAAATCTCACCACCAGCCAAGAAAAAAAGAAAACTTAACATTTATCAGACGCTAATGTTATATATAACATCCTATATTTTGCCATTCTTACATTAATTCATTTAATACTCATCACCTTGGGATGTAGGTGTTATCTCCACTTTTCTAGAAGTTGCATTACATTCCCATACTCCACCGCTAGGATTAAAACCTAGTATGGTCTGGTTGAAGTAATCATCTCTTTATTATACAGTAAATTCATAAAGACTTCACTTCTTAAAAATTTTCCTGTCACAAAGGTCTTGACCTCTAGGACAACGTAAAGATAAGCCTCCTATATAGAACTCTGGGGATTTATTTAAAATCAAATGGTTATATATACATAAATATAAATTATAACTATTATGGATTCTAGACACGCATTTATATTTTCTTGAGTACCTATAGGAGGCACAAATACATCTAATTTGATACACAATACACATAATTTGATCATACTACACATGCCTCCAACTATTCTAATATTAACACAATTCAATTTTGCAGTATCTAGATTTTTCTCTCTTTACTATCTGTACACATGACACCCAGAACTCAAAGTGAATAAAAGGAGAGCATAATAGTAAAGAACTACAAAGAAAAAAAACCCAACATATTAACCAATTATATCTCCCAGAATCTGATCCCAAACAGAAAAATCACTCAGCTCACTTTATTGTTGATACACTAAAAATTTGATGATCATCTTAGATATTTTTTATATTCTTTGCTGAAAACCAAACCAACCCACTCTTTCCTAGAACTTCATTCCAGGCAAGCCAAGTAAACTAAAATATAAAATGTATATGGCTTTCCATGCTGATTAAAAATAAAGAGACATAGGGGAGCCTGGGTGGCTCAGTGGGTTAAGCCTCTGCCTTTGGCTCAGGTCATGGTCTCAGGGTCCTGGGATCGAGCCCCGCATAAGGCTCTCTGCTCAGCAGGGAGCCTGCTTCCCCACCCCCCTTTCTCTGCCTACCTCTCTGCATACTTGTGATCTCTCTCTCTCTCTGCGTCAAATAAATAAATAAATAATCTTTTTTTAAAAGTTGATTTTTTAAATTCTCATTTCCTTTTAAAAGTATGACTCAAAAAACTTTTACATAAGAAATCAAAATAATTTAGTATAAATTTTAATTATCTCCTAAGAGCCTATGAAAGATTCTAAGCATATAGAAATCTCACCACCAGCCAAGAAAAAAAGAAAACTTAACATTTATCAGACGCTAATGTTATATATAACATCCTATATTTTGCCATTCTTACATTAATTCATTTAATACTCATCACCTTGGGATGTAGGTGTTATCTCCACTTTTCTAGAAGTTGCATTACATTCCCATACTCCACCGCTAGGATTAAAACCTAGTATGGTCTGGTTGAAGTAATCATCTCTTTATTATACAGTAAATTCATAAAGACTTCACTTCTTAAAAATTTTCCTGTCACAAAGGTCTTGACCTCTAGGACAACGTAAAGATAAGCCTCCTATATAGAACTCTGGGGATTTATTTAAAATCAAATGGTTATATATACATAAATATAAATTATAACTATTATGGATTCTAGACACGCATTTATATTTTCTTGAGTACCTATAGGAGGCACAAATACATCTAATTTGATACACAATACACATAATTTGATCATACTACACATGCCTCCAACTATTCTAATATTAACACAATTCAATTTTGCAGTATCTAGATTTTTCTCTCTTTACTATCTGTACACATGACACCCAGAACTCAAAGTGAATAAAAGGAGAGCATAATAGTAAAGAACTACAAAGAAAAAAAACCCAACATATTAACCAATTATATCTCCCAGAATCTGATCCCAAACAGAAAAATCACTCAGCTCACTTTATTGTTGATACACTAAAAATTTGATGATCATCTTAGATATTTTTTATATTCTTTGCTGAAAACCAAACCAACCCACTCTTTCCTAGAACTTCATTCCAGGCAAGCCAAGTAAACTAAAATATAAAATGTATATGGCTTTCCATGCTGATTAAAAATAAAGAGACATAGGGGAGCCTGGGTGGCTCAGTGGGTTAAGCCGCTGCCTTCGGCTCAGGTCATGATCTCAGGGTCCTGGGATCGAGTCCCGCATCGGGCTCTCTGCTCAGCAGGGAGCCTGCTTCCTCCTCTCTCTCTCTCTGCCTGCCTCTCTGCCTGCTTGTGATCTCTGTCAAACAAATAAATAAAATCTTAAAAAAAAAAAAAATAGAATAAAGAGACATAATAATGTAACTTACCCTCAAGTGGTCCAGGAAAAAAATACTATGTACATGTGACTGACAAAGATCTAGTGATAAGTGGATAAAATGGTAACAGGTGAATCTGAGTAAAGATTACAGGAGTTTCTTTGTATTATTCTTATTCTTGCTACTATTCTATAAGCTTGAAATTATTTCCAAATAAAAAGTCAAAACTTAAAAATTATATGCCATTCTATTTGTAGTTACCAATACATATTCTGATTATACAACATTTTTACACATACAAACTGGATTTCTGGGGTAAAATTCAGTGATTTGCTAGGAAATATGCACTATATACTATCAACTAATAATCACTTGGGAATAAATTTCAAACTACACTGCTATGTAATGAAATGTGGCAATGGTGACTTGAACTGACATCACAGAAGGGGAAAAAAAAAAAACCCAGTAGACACACCACATAGTCTGGTATAAATGCCTCACAAAGTTAATACAGGCCTACTGCAAAATGCAGCAAATCTACAATTCAAGTGATATATGAGATCTCTGGTTTGCAGTAAAATATAAACAAACTAAAAAATTAACACTTGCCATATTACAAAACAACTGAGAATGCAGGGTGTCTGAGTTTTGATTGTTTCATTAACCAAGATTTTTTTTCCCCCACTGCAGTTCAATTCACAACAATATAATTGAATCATCTTCAGAAAGGACTAGGAAAGAAATACCCTTCCGGAGAAATGTTGCAATCTTCTCTCCTACAAGGTTACTATTATCCTGCCTTCCCATCACAATTTTGAATTCAAGTGTTCACCACGGTTTCTTAAAATGTAAGGATGCATCAGAAGAGAAGCAATGGTCAGCAAAAGTTCACCAAAATTGTGAAATTAAACATTAAAAATATGGGTTTTCAGCTAACAGTAATATACCTTTAAAGGATCATCTCTATCGTTTCTGCAGGAACCACCCACTTTAAAATCCTTTCGTACATTCCCTTAATTGAACGGCCCATCTCTACACCAGTAGTAGTTCTTAACCTTCTGGGGGAGGGAGGTGGCGGGTCACGCCGAGTACAGACCCCTTCCCCAGAAAATTGTTCACAAATGCAAAATTCTGCACATATTTCCTGGAACTTCCAGAACCCCCGAAGCCATTATCCCCGCCCCCCCTCCCTAAGAATCCCAGTTGAGCGTCTCCTCGATTGCCTCTGCAGAACACTCCCCTCACCACAATCCCGGCTCTCCCCGGGAGGGACTGGAGGCGCTGCCCTCACACAGCGGATTCTGTAACTGATCTTCGTCTCTCCTCCCAACTCCCTTCACCTCGGCAAGGTCACTAACTGCCAACTACCCCTTTAAGCCGAGCCATCACGGTAGTAGTTCCTACGAGCCACAGCAGAACTTGCCTGTCATAGGATATATTTTGTCCCCTCGGCCCCACCTACCTTCCCCATTTCGGCGTGTTACGTCTTCACCACTTGCCCATTCCACAGAAATAGCCACCAGCACCACCCCCCGGCGCGCCCCTGGCCCGCCGCTCCTCCCGCGCCCCCAGGGCCATTTCCCGCAGACCCTCCAAGGGCCTCGGCTCCATCTCTTCCCCTTCCCTCCCCTCCCCTCCGCGGGCCTCCACCTTCGGGCCCTCCCCCTCCCTCCCTCCCTCCCTCCCACACCGCCGCTTCACCCACCGTCCCCTCTTCGGGCTGTTCCCACCGGGGCCCCCAAAAATCCACCTTCCAGCGTCCTCCGTCGGATGCCTGTCTCCCCCACCCCCCCCAATCCCGGGATTCCATTTACGCCGGCCTCCAAGCCTTCCTCCCGGCTCCTTCCCTCCGGACACCTGTGTCGTCCCACCCCTCCACACACGCCCCCTCCCCCCAAATTCATTCGCCCCGTCCCCGGCTCCTCAGCACCCCCACCGTCATCCTCCCCTCCCCCTCCCGCCAGGAGAGAGCCCGAGGAGGGAGGGAAAGCGCGGGGGAGGGGAGGCCGCTAAGGGGCCGCTCTTCTCGGGGTTCGCCGCGCTCAGCGGACCTGCAAGACTCCCCAGCGCCCTCTGTCTCCTCCGCCAGCGGGGCGGAAGTCGAGGCCTCCCCGACGCCCCCAACGAGGGTATTTACCTTCTTGCCAGGGACACTTTGCAGACGGCTCCAACATTGGCAAGCACTACAGAGAACTGACCCCGCTCGGCCGCCGCCGCCGCCGCCGCCGGCTTCCACCCCTCGGGCTCCCCGCCCCCCGCCTCCGCCTGCCTTTCCTGCGCTCCCGCCGCGCCCTCCCGGGCTCGCGCCGCGCGCCCCCGCCTGCGCAGCCGCTCCCGCGCCCCAGTCAGCCCGGCGCGCGCGCGCGCTCCCGGCCCTCCGCGGACCCGGGCCGCGCGCCCCGCGCCGACCCTAGCTCCGTTCCTCCTCCTGCCCGCCGGCGGCCGAGCGCGGCCATTGTTTGCGGCGCCGCTCCCGCCCCCTGGCGGCCGTCCGGCCCCCTGCAGCAGCGACCGCCGCGGGCGCTGCGTACTGGCGCCGGCACACTGGGCCCCGGGGCGAGGGCCGTTCTCTGAGGCCAAGGGAACGAGAGCGAGAGAATGCAAGGGGAGCGCGCCCCGTCCGCAGTCTCCTGGTCCTCCGTTCGGCTCCCCGGCCTGGTCCCCACCCCCTCCGCTGCAAAGGGTGGGCCTGAGGCAGCTCCTTCCACACCTGCACTCGGCAACTGCCTCCACCGCCCAGCTGACCTTCTCTTTCTAGACGCCGCTACGCGCCCAGATTTTCTGCCCGTACCTTCCCCAGGCTCTCTGGCTGCCCCCCTCTGCTCTGCTGGGGACACGCGACCATCCCGCGTCTGCTCCGGCCGCCGCTGTGCAATGCACGGTTTAGCGGATCCTGCACCTTTCCAGACTCAGGGAGGAGGGGGGCGGGGGAGGAGAGGAGGGGGTCACTGCAACTGTCTCGCCCAGAAAACACTAGTGATCAGTAATCACCTGCTGTCCAAGATCGGCAGCGTGGCCAAACATAATCCTCCACCAACACACACACACACACACACACACACACACACACACACACATCCTATTGGTTCATTAAAAAGAAATCCTTAGAACAAAAAATGAGGACCATCTTAGAACAGTGCCCTAGATCCTAGATTGTTGAGGCAAGAGTGCCAGAAAACTCGAATTACTTCTTGAACCGTCCTGGTTTTGATGTGGGTTACAGATGTCCAGATGACTAAGCCAGTGAAATCCAATCCTTCACTTACTGAATGGCACCAAAAATAATTTGACAATAAAGTCTGGAAATATTACTTTGTTTTCACAAATTCTCCATTTGCATTATTATTCCCAGGGTTCCTTCTACCAAGCCTGATTTCAGTCATCACCTAAAACTGATAGTTCTATCTACAACTGGGGAGACAATAATAGCCTAGTGGTTAAGCCAAGGGAACCAGAATTAGATAAGCAAGCCTGGTTATCCACTTGCTAACTTCAGGATGGGCATGTTACTTATTCAGTGCGTCTGTTTATCCTTTTGTTCAAGAGATTACATATGATGATATGTATTTAACTGTGATTGTATATAAAGTCCTTTAAACTGGGCCTGGCATATGGTACTATAGTAGCTACTGCTACATTTTCCTCTTAGAACTTTCCTAAACTCCTTCTCCTCTTTACCTCCCTCTGTCAATTCCCACACACTTAACATGTTGATGCTCCCTAAATCTGTACTAGTCCTATTGACTTCTAGCTTCTCAAGCCTAGCATCAACCAGCAGTTCCCCAAACAAGCCTACCACTTTTGTGTCTTCCCATAGGCTCTTACCCTCTCACTGGATGAAGTACTCCATCCCCCCTCACTGGATGAAGAAATCATCCTTCAAATAATTCTAAAATCAGCTCCTTGAGAGGCATTTTCTGACTCCTCTGAGCTGTCTCCTGACTCTCTCTTTTCTGGCACTGTAGCTATATTGAATCGTATCGAGCCCATCTCTCCTCACCAAACAGTGCATCTTTTCAGGGCAGGCTCTGTGTCCATTTATCTTTGTAGCTCCAGCATCCAACAGCAAGAGGTGGAAGTAAATGCATTTGGAATAAATGGATGAGTTTATGCTTTTGAAAGACTCTAGAGTGGTCAGAAATTTCATCCCCTCTGATTCAGACATTTAAAGTTAATTGAAAACTTTGCCTCCATTGTAACTTTTTCTATTTTATTTTATTAAATATTTTATTTATTGGAGAGAGAGCACAAGCGAGCAGGAGCAGGGGGAGAAGGAGAGGGAGAGGGAGAAAAGGGCTGCACACTGAGCAGGCAGCCAAATGCGGGACTCGATCCCAGGACCCTGAAACCATGACCCGAGCCAAAGGCAGCCACTTAACCGACTGAGCCAACCGGGCGCCCCTGTAACTTTTTCTTGTATCTGATTTTAAGTCTTCAGTTATCCACTTGCTAAGGAACCATGGGCATGTTACATTTAACACCAAATAGACTGATTTTTTAAAATTCTGTTGGGGAGGAAAAATTTTCCTTTACCCTCCTAGATTCTTTGGACGGTAAATGGATATAAAACATTAACAAGAGAAACACTAGCTACATATACCTCTGGGAGCCCCATAAGCACAAAAGACCCAAGGACAAGTCAGACAATGAGGTTTATATGCCATCCTAAGCAAAGAAATGAGATAGGAGCCTGGGGCTTCAAATGGGAGAAGGGTGATTCAGAGGATGATAAGAAGAGCATATGTTTGGTAATTAGGTGCTTGTCCTGACATAGAGATAAGTCATTCAGATAAAAGATATCTCCAGTTATAGCTTTCTCTGAGCCAGACCCCATATCTAAATTATTTAGCTGAGAGAGAGATAAAGCCTTTCTTAAGTCACTGGGTCTTGATTTGATTGTCTTCAATCAAAATAATCTACATCCCAAAGTGGCATATTTGGGGGTCACATATTCTGCTCCCCTTCAAGCTATGATAATCAGAGAAATTTGTTGTTAAGCTTGAAATCACTTTCAGTTGCTCAAGGTGTGTGTGTGTGTGTGTGTGTGTGTGTGTATAGCATCAGTACATGAAATCACCTGACACAGAAATCCACACATAAATCTATGATCTTCTGAAGATTTTACTTTAAAATAAAATATTTCAATAGGAGTTGAAAGTAGTAGATATCTAAAGAAGATTGGTCCTATAGGCAGCTGATTAAAACAAAGCTCGATTTATTAATGCATCTTCAGCAGGTACCATGGAGTCAAATATTCAAACATAAGAAAAATATACTTTCAAATTCATCTTTGTCAGGTATGAGCAATTTGAATAGGACAGATTTCAGAATCACAAGCCATGTTTTCTCTTCCAAATATGTCCTCTCCTTTCATATATATTTTTTAAAGGTTTTTGCGGGGGGGGGGGGGGTGTGCCTGGGTAGTTCAGTCATCAAGTGTCTGCCTTCGGCTCACATGATCCCTAGGTCCTGGGTTGGAGCCCTGCATGGGGCTCGCTGCTCGGCAGAAAGCCTGCTTCTTCCTCTCTCACTCCTCCTGCTTGTGTTCCCTCTCTCGCAGTGTCTCTGTCAAATAAATAAATAAAATCTTTTTTAAAAAAATAGGTTTTTTGTTTTGTTTTTAGCAATCTTTATGCCCTACATGGGGCTCAAGATCACAATCTCAAGGTCAAGAGTCACATGCTTTTCCAAATGAGCCATCCAGGAGCCCCCTCTCTTTTCTTGTATATTATTACATCCTTCTCTTAACATCTGTTTCCCTGTAAAATTCACCTAGCCCCAGTGCCCACTATATAAATTACTCTCCTTTATATGTTTATTTCGACTTATTTTTATCACTGCAGGGTATGTGTTTCTTCCAGTATACCTTCAGCTCCTCAAAGACAAGAACAAGACTTCCTTATCTTTGCTTCTTTAGCATCTAACAGAAACCACCTATGGTGATCAATAAGTTCTTGTTGAATGAATGGATGGTGAATTTGACAAACATTTACAGAGAACCTACTGTATGCTGAGTACTATTTATGGCCCAGGGACACAGAACAATGGAAAAAATCAGCGAAATCTTTCTCCTCCTTACAGAGGAATGAATGAATGAATGCATAAAATAAACATTTCCAAATCCTTTACCTCTAGTAGAACTGCATTCTGGAAAACTCCCAGTGTATTTGTGTGCTCACAAATAAATTGTTTGGAACTCAATAATTTTTCCATAATACTGCTGACAAAATTGTTATTAGTGATGAAGGATAGTTGGAAGAAAGGCAGGCAGGGACAAGGGGCCCCACCTGAAGGGGAAACCACCCTTTAAAGTATTTTACACCGGGGCACCTGGGTGGCTCAGTGGGTTAAAGCCTCTGCCTTTCGCTCAGATCATGATCTCAGGGTCCTGGGATCGAGCCCCTCATCGGGCTCTCTGCTCAGCGGGGAGCTGCTTCCCCCTCTCTCTCTGTATGCCTCTCTGCCTACTTGTGATCTCTGTCTGTCAAATAAATAAAAAAAATCTTAAAAAAAAAAAAAAAAAAAAAAAAGAACCCTTTAAAGTATTTTACACCACCCGGGAAGGAACCCTCCACTCTTTCCCACATGATAGATAGAAGACAAAAACCTGATTTGGCAGTAGACTCATGGAGGATTAATCAGATTTTAAAAGCCCACCAACAAGCCCATAAAAACCCCTAGACTTAGAATCACCAATAGCAACCCTCTTGGGTCCCCTCCCTCCTCCTTGGGAGCTTTGAATAATGGCTCAATAAACTTTGCTTTGCTGCCCACCACTCTTTGTCGGGTCTACCTCCTCACTCTTTGAAGTGGTGTGACCAAGAACCGTGGGCACCAAAGGAAAAGAAATTCTGCAACATTAGGATGTCAGCTGTCTGAACTGTACTAAAAAAATGAGTAGAAATAAATTATGTTGTAAATATAATCATTAAGAGTAAGAAAACAAAATTTTATTTAATGAAGTATGCAGAGGTTCTTTTAAGTCTCATGAAACATAATGTCCAACAACTATTTTTGGAATAAATAAGAGAATGAATTATGCTTATATTGACTTTTCTTTTTCCTTCATATCTATCATCTTCTCTCTAAAAAATCTGTTTTTTTTTTCTTGAATATATCTATACTTTCTACCATGCCAGAAATTTGAGTCACCTATGTTCTGTCGGATATTTTTATTCTAATTTATTTATTAGCTATTTACTGGCATTATGTCTCAATTTCAAACTTACTTGCCAAAATACAAAATGAGATAGCTTTGCAATCTGCTTTTTCATTTCAATCTGTGTTTCATAATCTGCAAACTGGGTTCTTTTATTGAATATGTACTTGTACTATGTTTATCTACAGTACAAAGCACTCATAGAAACAATTTTTATGTTCATGGATATTTTCCTTCTATCCTGGGTAGGCTGTCTTTTGAACGGTATGTTCCATTTTCGTATTATTATTATAATTAATATTATTACTTCTGCTGTGATGATTGACCTAATTTTTTTTTAAAGATTTTATATATTTGAGAGGGAGAAAGAGCGAGAGAGCACAATCAGAGGGAGTGGGAGAAGCAGGCTCCCCGCTGAGCAGAGAGATGGATACGTGGCTGGATCCTCGTACCCTGGATCATGACCTGAGCAAGATGCTTAACCAAGACTAAGCTACCCAGGCATCTCTGAAAATGATTTTTTTTTTTCATTTTGCTCATGTCTAACCTAGGAAGCTCACTCCAGATCCACTATTAGTTTATCATTGACCAGTAGAATGTCTGGGGAACAAAATTCTGTTTGTTTCATTCATTTCATTTGTTTTTAGAGATGGGAGAATGTAATACTGTGATATAATACAAAATATTTATTTTTGTATTTGTCCAGGGTTTGTGGCATGATGCTCCTAAAATTCTTGTAATATCCCTAAGTGATAAGAGTGATAGGAGCACCTTTTACTATATTTGGGTTTTGTTCCCAGATCCTGAAATAGCTGCAGAGTATTAAAGGTGGAAAGGAGTGTCTTTTGCTTTCATAAAAAGTCCCTCTCAACCACACCTGAGTTTATGTTAATGAGGTGACATTTGGAAAGTGCCTAAGGATAGAGGTTGCTAAGGGAACCAACCACACCTTAGAGGGTTGAGACTTTTGGCCCCACCTTTTGACCTATAGGGATGGGGTAGAGATCACCAATGGCCAATGATGTAATCATTCCTGCCTACACAATGAAACCTCCATAAAAAACTAACTGAAGAAGAGAGCGTCCAGGTTGCTGACTTGTCAAGGTGCAATGTATGGGGAGGACAAGGAAGCTCTACGCCTTGTGCCCCATTCCTTGTCCTAAGCACCTCTTCACTTTGACTGTATCTGAGATGTATGTTTTCGTAATAAACTTGTATTCTAGTAAGTAAATGTTTTCCTGTGAGTCACTCTAGCAAATTATTGAGCCTGGGGAAAGGGTATGGGAACCCTTGATTTTTACCCAGTCAGTCAGAAACACTGGTGAAAATCTGGTCTTTCAATTAACATGTGAAGTGGGGGGAGTGACGCAGTTTTGTGGGACTGAGATCTTAACCTGTAGGGTCTACACTAAGCCCATGGTATTCAAGTCAGAATTGCTTGGTGTGTTGGTGTGAGTAGTAGAATAAAGAAAAACTATGTTGTCCAGGAGTCAGAGTCCAGAGAATCAGAGAATTGGTTAGTGGAATGGGAAAACATTCCATAGATTGAATCTATAAATTTGGCTTTATTCCACCATATTTACCCTAACTTTCTGATACTTTTCCTTAAACTACATATCGCCAACAAAGGCTGAAACTGTGCCTTCTTCATAATTGTTTAAATTTCTTTGCAATGGAAATAAATTTGTAACATCTCCAAAGCAAGAGGGGTGGGGAGGATGGCAGGTGTTGTTTCTTAAATAAGTTATGACTTCTTCAAATACTTTTTAATTGTGACTATTTTGAAAGGCATCATCTTAGCAATCACCTCTCCCTCTTTCCTTATTGTACCTCACCCCCGAATTTTCCAAAGACTTCATTATTCATAGAACATTCTTTTCCTTCCCGTTTGTAAAGGAAGGATAAAAAAAACTAAGCATGTCAGCTATTTATACCTTCTCATTCTTTCCTCTCTTTGGTAACTGTCAATGACATTCTGCATTAATAATATATTGTATTGCAATAACCATCTTAAAATCTAGTGGTCTAAAACAATCAGCAATTTATTTAGTTCAAGCAGTTTGGGCAAGGCTCACGAGCTGGTCTCTGCTCCATGCAGAAGTAGCTAGAGCAACTCATAGGCTGAGCCTGTGTAAGGGTGTGCTTACTCACACCTGTGGTTGCTGCTGGCTGTCAGCTGGGACTGTCAGTCAGAACACCTACCTACAGCCTCTCTCTAACTGCTTGGCTTTCTCACAGTGTAGTGGCTGGGTTCTAAGAAACAGGAAGTCAAAGACATCAGTTTGCCTTTTCCCTACACGTAAGCTCTGTGCCCAACATGGGGCTTGAACTCAACGACCCTGAGATCCAGAGTTGCATACTCTACCAACTGAGCCACCCAGGTATGTCAAAGACATCAGATTTTTTTTTTTTAAGATTTTATTTACTAATTTGACAGAGAGAAATCACAAGTAGATGGAGAGGCAGCCAGAGAGAGAGAGAGATAGGGAAGCAGGCTTCCCGCTGAGCAGAGAGCCCGATACGGGACTCGATCCCAGGACCCTGAGATCATGACCCGAACCGAAGGCAGCGGCTTAACCCACTGAGCCACCCAGGCGCCCCGAGACATCAGATTTTTAAGGGCTGGGCTCGCAAGCTGGCACAGATATGCTGTGAATGCTGCCATGTTCTATTGGGCTCAGATTCAAGGGGTAGAAACTTGCCCCCATCTCTCTGTGGAAGGCATGTGTCATCAAAGAATTTCAAAGTCAGATTTTAAAACTCCATACGTTCTCTGAAACATACCACCTTGTCTTTTCACTGTCTTGTTGCTGTGTTAAAATAAAAGTGACATTGAACATTTCCTTCCATGGATACCTGGGTCCACATGAATCACGGCAGCTGATTTCACACATCTAATATTTTCCTTGCCCACTGAGGGCAGTTGCACACCTGAGTTATGGAGATCATGAAAACCAGGTTCAAGAGAAAGAGGGCTTCATATTCTTTCCTAGTCTACTCTCCTCCCCAGGTCAAGTGGAGGCTTTGGGCAAGTTAAAGGAGTTAGCAGTTGCAGCAGCAGAAGAGACAAACGGGTGGGTTGGAAGCAGGAGGAAACTTCCAGAACTCATGTGCAATTGGAACACCTCACAATGCCCCTTTTCTGGGACATGGCACAGTTGGAAGTGGGCCATGCTGCCAGTGAGGAAGTGAGAAGAGACCTAGGGAGGGACCACAGAAGGCAGCCAAACAAGGCTGCCCCAAGCAAGGGTGGTTCCTTTTTCTCCCAGTCACAGCCCAGCATCACCTGCAGGCTCAAGCCATTTGATCATCTACTCATTCAACATATATACCCGTGACAGGATCTAGAACATGTTATCCCAAAATAGAACCCACTGGCATATGGAATATTTTAAACTGAAGAAATTTGAGAAAATGTGCAGGACTTTCCGACCTTCCCCTGAAATAGGAAATAAAACCCTCATGTGAGAAGCGTCCTCCCTATACCTAGAGAAAAGGAGTATTCTTGTCACCAAAGATGAAGGGACCCAGAGAGGAATCTGCATGAACAGGCTTCACCAAGTTTTTATCAGTTTCACTACACTTACCTCATAACCTTTGTCCCGTCATCATCTGGCAACTCTTCATCGAACCTAGCATAACAGCAAGCAGGCTTAATTGTTTTTTCGGGTCTTCACTTCTTTGGGAAGGAGTCTGCACCACATAAAACTTCTATTAAATAAATCTGTATGTTCTTCTCTTATTAATTTTTCTTTTGTTACAGGGGTGCCAGTCGAAAACTTAGAAGGGTAAAGGAAAAATATTTTTTTCCCAGCTCTGCACCTGCCAGGGACGGTGAACATGCCAGTGTAATAAGAAACTGTCTAGTGCTTCTCCACATCCTTGTCTGCTCCACGAGCCCGTATTGCTATTGTTACTCTCTCCATACTGCCTACTGCCTTCCAACACACACACACACACACAATTTCTTAAAATCTGATTTTCCACTTTTTTTTTTTTTAAATTTTATGTATTTATTTGACAGAGAGAGAGACAGAGAGCACAAGCAGGCAGAGCAGGAGGCAGAGGGAGAGGAAGAAGCCAACTCCCAGCTGAGCAGGGAACCCCACTTGGGCCTGGATCCCTAGGAAGGCAGATGCTTAACCATCTGAGCCACCCAGGTGCCCTGATATACCACTTTTATCCTGCATCTGCCGGCCTGGAAGCCTAGAGCTACCCCCAGCTGGTCTTCCTCTGCCCTTGGGGTATCTTCTCCCAAGGGCTGTCCTGGATGTTGGTAGAAGATAAACCACTGCAACCTTAAAGCTTGGCTATTGACACTCTCTTCTCTTTTCAATCTCTACCTCAGCTTTAACTTCTAACCCTTACTGAGTTTGAACCAAGCTTAACACTCCCGCTAAGAGCAAGCTGTTCCAACCTTTGCGAACCTATACTTCTAACTCCTGAGTTTGCTTGCAGCTGCACTGTGGAGCAGACCCTTGACCTTTCTGAGAGCCACACTCACAGGACCACCACAGGCTAAGCCGTGTGGAAGGTAAAGGGACAAGATCTCTTTACAGAATCCTGCTTTATCACTCCCATCTTGGGCACATGAGTAGCTCAGTCGATTGAGCTTCCAGCTCTTGATTTTTGGCTCAGAGTATGATCTCAGAGTCCTGGGATCGAGCCCCACATGCGTCTCTACGCTCAATGGGAATCTGGAGATTCTCTCTCCCTCTCTCCTTATGCCTCTTCTCCCCCCCAAACCCCCCAATACACCGACCCCCCGCCTGCCCCCATGCTTGGTTGCACTCTCAAAGGAAGGAAGGAAGAAAGAGGAACACTGTGACTTTCGTAATCCTAACAATGCCTACATTTCTGCATTGTCTCAGCCTACTTGTAGCCCTTCTGGCAGGACTTCCCTGATATGGTTAGTACACAGTGCATTAGGCTCCCATTACAAAGAATCTAGGGAACTTCTCTCCATCCCCTGACCATTTTACCCACTTTTGTGTATAAGTCTTTGGGTTTTCAGTGATAGGTCAAGCAGAGGAACCCTGGCCCTTTTGTCAGTCTTTTTCTTGACTAATAAGCCCATTTCCCCCCAGTGAATGCATGTCCAATTTCTCATTGTAATCTTGCTTTCACACTTTAAAAATAACCCCAAACTGAGGTAAATGGAGCTGACTTGTTTGGGGCTTTTTAATGATGGGAGAGTAGTAGGGGTCTCATCAGCCTGCTCAACCTTTTAGTGACAGTGCAGTAGTAAGACCTGTGTTTTAAGCCCATCAATATGTTTTATTAATCCATGTTTAAATAAACATCTAATGACTTTAACCTTGCTGGAATGGGTCCTCTGACTGTCCTCTTTTATCTTTTTTTAACAAATGTATGTATGTATGTATGTATGTATTTATTTATTTTAGTAATCACTACACCCAACATGGGGCTTGAACTCATGATCCTGAGATCAAGAGTCTCATGCTCTTCCCACTGAGCCAGCCAGGCACTCTAACTTTCCTCTTGTGTCTTTTATTCACCCTTATCAATGTTTCTTTCCTCGATTCACCTTATTTCTTAATAACCATCTTAAACTTTTCATTTTCCTAAAACCAGTCCTTGACTCTTCCCTTAGCCTCTCCCATTCTCTTGTTCATTAACGTAATGTTTTTATAAGCATCTGTAAGACCCATGAGGAGAAGCTAAGACAGCAAAGTCCACAAGGTTTCCAGACTGTTGCTCAGTTGTGTAGCACTAATGTTATATGGGATGCCCTAGCAAGAGGGGGTCCCTCAACCATGGCATTTACCAGAATTTGGATAATGGGCAGATTCAGTAGGTGAATATCCTAATTATCACGAAACCAGTCCCTCATGTCTTGTATATGAAAGGCATCAGTGGCTTCATCCGTGGTGTTCCACTTGCGTTTATAGAGAGAGCTGGGTAGTCACCCTTCTCAGGCTCAACAGATCTTGCAGTGGCTCTTTTCTAGCCCCCAAGGCTGGTTCTTCCCTCAGGAACAAGTGTTTGGACCATGTAGAGCCATCCGTGATTGTTCAGTAGTAGCTGCAGGTCCCCTCTGAACCCAAACATGCCCCTCCATTTACAACATCCAAAACCAAAGGCACTCCCTCTAAATTATTCTGAAAATCCATTTTCATCAAGGTTCTTCAAGAAGCTGATGATACCCACCCACAAAATAGCATTCTGCCACACTGTACTCCTGCTTTCAGTAGTTTCCTGGTTTTTCACCACCCCTTCCTCAATATGGACTGTCTTGCTGTGGGCCAGAGGTCTTAGAGGTACTGTGCGTTGTGCCTGCAGTTTTTCCCTTGAGGGGGCCACTGAAGTCAGAGGCCTAAGCTCAGATCAAACAGAAATCGGAGCCTGGTCTAGCATCGAAGTTTGATCCAGTACTCTCTAATTCCATTTTAGTGATTATGGATAAGAGTAACCAAGAAACTGTATATTTTACCTTTTGTTTATTGGTTTGCATTCTCTTATGGCTCCAATAAACCAACGTCCAAGGAGTTGCAGCCATCTCTAAATTCCACTGCTAACTTTCACCTTCAGTAAATGATTGCAGCACAGATGCTGTTCTACCCATTGGGGACCATGTGTCATCCAGCAACCAAAGTTTCCTCATCCCTGAACCTTTCATCCTCTTTCCAAACTATAAGTTGGCTGGCCCCACACAGTGTCAGGGGGGCACAGAGGCACCAAATTTCTTAATACACTGGCAGGCCTCACTGTCATTTGTAGGTGTAGGATCTTTTTCCTCTACCCCCTCTACCCTGTGGCGATTCCAATGATCTTAGAAGCTCTAATGTCAGGGAAGACTAGATACTATAACAAGAAAATGCTCCTCTCTCCCCCTATCACTCAGGAAATTATAAGGATTTTAGGAGCTCTGGGTCAGAAACTGGAGGCAGAGGGTGCCTGGGTGGCTCAGTGGGTTTAAGCCTCTGCCTTCCGCTCAGGTCATGATCCCAGCGTCCTGGGATCGAGCCCCGCACTGGGCTCTTTGCTCTGTGGAGAGCCTGCTTCCTCCTCTCTCTTCCTGCCTCGCTGCCTGCTTGTGATCTCTCTCTCTGTCAAATAAATAAATAAAATCTTAAAAAAAAAAAAAAAAAAAAGAAAAGAAACTGGAGGCAGAGACCAAATATGTATTTCTTACTATGTCACAAGTGTCTACAGGAGAATTTTTTAAGTTACCCCTCTGGGTGGACAAAGCTCCATAAACACAAGTGTTATTGATTAGAAATCATCTTTATGCCAAGGAAAAGGGAGTGAGCAGAAGATGCACTGGATTTCCAGCGCCACTAGGCCCTCAGCTGGGGCTTTTGTGTAGGGCAGCCCAAAACAGTGAGAAGTGGTCTCTGAGCTGTGGGGCTAGTCAATTTCCTTACACTAGTTGTTGGTTTACTTAATACCCTAAAGTCAGAAATGCTCTAACTCCTCCCATCCACTCCCATGCTAGTGCCACTTTACTACTTACATTCAGTGAGTGTCTGTCTTCTCTCTCCTTATAGACTAAAGGAATGAAAACACTCCTCACTAGATCCTATAAGGTCACAGTTTTCCCAGCATTCCTTTTTGAAGCAGGTTTAATGAATGCTGTCAGAATTGCCCTTGGATTGTCTAAACTCAGAATACAAAGCCAGAACCAGTCTAAAACAGGATTAACAATATCAAGTATGGAAACTTTGACCTATAAATTCCCAAATTCCAGACCATAAATAGGGCTGATCCAAAATATCATGAACTCTAATTCTATGGAATCATTTCAATAGACGTTAATAGCTGCTATGAGAGGGAAGGAACCTTTGATTAAATATATCTAAGAAGCTTTGAGTTCAATAAAGTTAAAACTGTTTTATTGCAGGATTTCTCTGAGCCTTTCTTCTAGCAGTGTAGATGGTATCTCCAAGAACGAACAGGACATGCTCTGTTTCAAATTCATATGACCATAGGAATTTTGGGGCAAGGAGTACATCCATGGAGCATATTTTGAAAAACATTAAGGCACAAGGACTTAGATACAGAGAGACTCTGCCTGTAGGTGGAACCAAAGGCTCCAATTCCGACCTAGGTTGTAAGATTTCTGATATAATAAGAAAGGTCATGTACATTGCTAATTTCCCTCTATATCTTTAATCATTAATTGATCTTTTTTTCCCCAACTGATCATTTTTTAAACATTGACTTAATTTTTCTCAAGATTTTACTTTTAAGTAGTCTCTACACCCAATGTGGGACTTGAACTCGCAACCCTGAAATCAAGAGTCACATGCCCCAATGACTGAGCCAGCCAGGCACCCCTATTTTCTTAATTCTGAGATCTCAAATGTTCTCTTGAAAGGATCATTGATGGCCCAATGTCTAAAAAAATAGTTTTCAGTGCTTTCAAACTGGGCTAGCCAACTAGGGCCTGTGGGACAAAATGGCCAGCTGCCTGTTTCTGTAAGTAATGTTAAAAGAAAAAAAAAATCATGCCCTTTCATTTACATATTGCCAATGCCTGCTTTTATGCATCTGCAGAGTTAAGTAGTGGCAATAGAGACTGTAAGGCTCCCCCAGATTAAGAACGTTTTATATCTGGCTCTTTACAGAAAAAGTTTACCTGTCCCTACTTAAAAGAGAAAATGAAAGGTAGTGTTAATTCAGTACTCAAACTAGGTGTCTCTTTTTCAAATCATATTTCAATGAATTTAGCTAACTTAAGTTTGAATTAATACAATTTTTTCAAATTTTTTTTAAAGATTTTATTTATTCATTTTACAGAGAGAGATCACAAGTAGGCAGAGAGGCAGGCAGAGAGAGAGAGAGGGAAGCAGGCTCCCTGCTGAGCAGAGAGCCCGATGCGGGACTCGATCCCAGGACCCTGAGATCATGACCTGAGCTGAAGGCAGTGGCTCAACCCACTGAGCCACCCAGGCGCCCTGAATTAATACAATTAATTTTACTTTCCCCCTTTAACCATCTCTGTTTGTGTGTGAAGGTTTTCCTTTTTTTTTTTTTTTCCTCAGAGAGCCCTCTAATGTTCCATAATACACTTTTTGCCTAAATATAAAAGTTGCAATTTCTCAAACTTGTACTTCTGATTAAAAATGGCAGATCGAAGGCTGCCTGGGTGGTACAGTTGGTTATGTATCTAACTCTTGGTTTTGGCTCAGGTCGTGATGTCAGGGTCATGAGAATGAGCCCTGTGTCAGGTACCATGCTCAGCATGGAGACTGCTTGTGATCCTGTCTCCCTCTCCTTCTGCCCCTCCCACCGTGCTCTCTTTCTCTGTAAAATAAATAATCTTTCAAAAATTAAAATAAAATTTAAAAATAAAATAAAAATGGCAGATTGAACACACCCATTTATCTCCTGTCCCACCAAAATCCTATTATAATGAAGTAAAAATTTTAAAAGACATAAGCTCCCAAAGACAAATGGAAGAGACAATAATGATTAAGAAAGTCAAGAATACATACAGTGGATGGAGAAGCAATAACTTAACGAGCTGAGGAAGCTGATCCCACGTGGCCCAGTGAAAAATGAGCTGATCTAACAAGAAGAGTGGTGGCCCAGCTCAGAAACGAAGGTCTGAAAGTACTTAGAGGACATAAGGCATCAGGCTTACAACAGAACTGACTGAAAATCTGTATAACGAACCATTAAATTAGTTTTTCACCCTGCAGCAAACAGCTGAGCAATTCTCTTTTGCTCAGCCCCTCAAAGAGATGGAAGGTTTATTCTCTGGGGAGAGTGACCCAGGGAGGCCCAGGGCTCAGTAATACTAGATGCGGTGTAGGTATAGGTAAAGGGCTGACAACATAGTCTTGGGTGGAAGTAAACCATGACTGACACATGCACCAAACTCTTCCCTCTCTCTGGCTGACTGCTAGTGATCCATCAAAATTCATTCTCTCTTTTTCCATGATAATCAAGTTTGTGGTTGGGCAAGTGGGATGTCAGGAAGGCAGCGTGGTTCCCAACCCCACTGCAGTGTGATCCAGAACACTAAGCTCTCACCAAAAAAACATGAAAACACATTCCTGCACCTGAGCTGCTCCTGGCTCTTCCCCTTTCCTGAGAGGGACCATAGTCTCCTCTGACACTCTGTTTCAACCACAAAGAAAAGGACAATGCCTGTGGGTAGTGATTCTTACACCTTGACATGGATCAAAATCACCTCAGGGTTTATGAGAACACTAAGCCCCATTCCCAAAGTAGCTGACTCCCTATGTCTGAGGTAGGCCTGAAAATCTGCATTTCTAACAATACTCTAGGTGATGCTGATGCTGTTGGTCCAGGTCCATTGAGAACCAATGCCCTATAATATGTACCCAGACAGAAGAAAACTGAATTCCTAAAATGACTGGGTGGAGATGAGCAGACCAATTACCCAACCTTGATAGTTATGTGAAAGAAAACTATTTCAAGCCACTGCACTTCTAGATCTCTTCAGCAGATAGTTTCCTATTTTAATTAATATCCTAATTAATCGTCTTGCCTAGCTCCTGGAAGTGTGGCAGGAGAGTTGACAACCAGGTTTCTCCTGAGAACCTGGTTGGCTGCAGAGAAGCAATTCTATTTATTTATTTATTCATTAAAGATTTTTTTTAATTTTTAAAGATTTTATTTATTTTTTTGAGTGAGAGAGAAAGCACGCAAAAATGAGTGGGAGGAGAGAGCAGAGGGAGTAGCAGGCTCCCCACTGACCAGGGAGCCCGATGTGGGACTTGATCCAGGTCCCTGGGATCATGACTTGAGCCAAAGGTAGATGCTTAACTGACTGAGCCACCCAGGTGCCCCAAAATTTTTATTTATTTATTTGAGAAAGACAGAGATAGAGAGAGCATGAACGGGTTGAGAGACAGAGGGAGAGAGAGAAGTGGACTCTGCACTGAGCAAGGACCCCAATGTGGGACTTGATCCCAGGACCCTGGGATTATCACCTGAGCTGGAGGCAAACACTTAACTGACTGAGACACTAAGGTGCCTCAAAAAGCAATTTATATATATTGTTGGAGTTACTGAACAAAAATGTCAATAATACCCAGGCTTATTTTCATTTTGCTATAGCAAATCCTCCATGTCAATTAGCCACACCCATGCAGAGACCTAGTCAGCTTTGTGTGCCTCCCAAACACAAGAAGAAGGCATCTAACACAAAAGAAAAAAAAAAAAAGACCAAAAAAATTAAAAAAAAAAAAGACACCTGGGTGGCTCAGTTGGTTAGGCATTTGCCTTCAGCTCAGGTTGTGATTCCAGGGTCCTGGGATCAAGTCCTGCATCGGGCTCTTTGCTCAACAGGGAGCCCGCTTCTCCCTCTGCCCCTCACCCCACTCATGTTCTCTCTCTCTTTCTCTATGACAAACAAATAAAGCCTTTAAAAAAATGAAAAGAAAAAGAAACAGGACTAAGATCAGATAGAAACAATGCAAGGAACCAAAGTTTGTTTGCTTGTCTTTTGTTGTTGTTGTTGTTGTTTTTTAATTATCATTAGTCAGAGTTGAGAGAACATATTGTACCCTTTAAGAATAACTGGATGTTGCTTCCTTTCCAACCAGGGCCTGGCAGAATGGATTCTGTAAAGGGTGGCCAGAAGAAGGGTCATCAATGAGGTGGTGACCACAGAAAACATCATCAACATTCACAAGCAGACCCAGGGAGTGGGTTTCCAGAAGCATTCCCCTCAGCCATTCAAAGAGATCCAGAAATTTGCCATGATGGAGATGTCAGCTCCAGGTGTGCACACTGAGACCGGACTCCACAAAGCTGTCTGGGCCAAAGAAACAAGGAATCTTCCATACCAGATCTGTGTGTGATTGTCCAGAAAATGTAACGAGCATGCAGACTGACCCAACAGCTGCATACATTGGTAACCTATGTACCTGTTCCCATGTTCAAAAATCTAGACAGTTAGTGAGGATGAGAACTAACTGCTGATTGTTAAATAAAAGTAGAAAACTGCAAACACATAAAACAAGAACTGGATGCTATTTCAAAAGTCATAATCTGAAAAAATATGTTCTTGGAAATTCAAAATGATAACTGAAGTAAACATTAAAATAGAAGAATCAGAAGAATGACACTTAAGTAAGGAAAATAAAAGAATTTTATTTTATTTTTTTAAAGATTTTATTTATTTATTTGACAGGCAGAGATTACAAGTAGGCAGAGAGGCAGGCAGAGAGAGAGGAGGAAGCAGGCTCCCTGCTGAGCAGAGAGCCTGATGCGGGGCTCGATCCCAGGACTCTGAGATCATGACCTGAGCTGAAGGCAGAGGCTTTAACCCACTGAGCCACCCAGGCGCCCCAAGGAAAGAATTTTAGAGAATCAGTCAAGGAGGTACAATTGTCTACTAAGAGTTCCAAAAACAGAGTATGAAGGGATGTAAAGGAAAATTTCCCTGTGCTGAAGGACATGGATTTCCAAATTAAAAGAGGCCATCATGTACCCCACAAAAAGCAGTGAAAAAAAGACCCATTTTGGGGTGCCTGGGTGGCTCAGTGGGTTAAGCCGCTGCCTTCGGCTCAGGTCATGATCTCAGGGTCCTGGGATCGAGCCTTGCATCAGCGGGGAGCCTGCTCAGCGGGGAGCCTGCTTCCTCCTCTCTCTCTCTCTCTGCCAGCCTCTCTACGTACCTGTGATCTCTCTCTGTCAAATAAATAAATAAAATCTTAAAAAAAAAAAGACCCATTTAAAGGCACAATATTATGAATTTAGTACTTCAGTGATTAAAATAAAAATCCAAAATCTTCCAGAGCAGAAACATATTACAAATAAGAGTAAAGAAAATAGTGTTGTCTTCTCAAAAAAAAAAAAAAAGTTGAAATCTAGAAGTTAATTAAGACATACTTTCAAAAAATTCCCCAAAAAAGAAAGTATCAACTTAAAATTCTATACTCAGTGCTGCGTGGGTGTCTCAGTCAATTAAGCATCTTCCTTTGGCTCAGGTCATGATCTCAGGGTCTGAGATCAAGCCCCACATTGGGCTCCCTGCTCAGTGGAAAGTCTGCTTCTCCCTCTGCCCCTCCCCTCTACCCTCTCCCCATCTCTCTTAAATAAATAAATAAAATCTTAAAGAAAAAGAATTCTATACTCAGTGAAACTATTAATCATATATAAAGGTAAAGACATTTTTAAGTCTAAATTTAAGCCTGGTCTCAGAACTTACCTACTGCTTCTGCTTTCTCTTTCTACCGAGAAAATGAAGGCAAGTGAGAAAGTAAACAAAGAAAAAGACCCTAGATCCAGTAAACAGGGATCCAATATGCATGATACACAAAGGGATTTTCCAAGATGATGGTAAAGGGAAGTCCCTGCATGATAGCTGTGGGTCAGGCCCAGAAAGTAAACAATCGACATCAGAGGAGAATGGAGGGTTTACACAGAATGACTCCTAGAGAAAATGGACTGATGAATTATCTGTGAAAGACTGAATTACTCTTACATAAATCTTGTGGTTCTTCCCATGATGTCCCTCCTTCCACGGCCCCTAGAAAGACTAAAGATCCCTATCCCATTGATGCTGAGCTTGGCCAAGGATCTATTTGGCTCAATATGTTGTGAGAGAAAATGAAAATAACTTCAGAGTAGAAACTTAAGAGCTAGTTGGCCACATGTCCTTTGCTGCCTACCACAGACCAACCACGTTCCACAAAGAATGCTCTTCATTGGGTCATAAAGCGGAGACAGTATGCAGCCAACCTGTGACAGATTAATATCCTGAGGAAAACTAACAAACAAACAAACAAAATCTTATTTTCCTGAAAGTCACCAGAATTTGGTGATAATTTGTTACCAGAGCATGACCTAGAATGTGCTGCCTGATACCTTATTTGGTATTTTTCAACCATGTGGAAAACTGCATTGTGAGAGTGTAGGAAGACTTGGTGATAGGTATCCACAAAATTCATTAATTTAACAAATACTTATTGAACTCCTATCATATGTCAGGAATTGTTTCTAGGCACCAGGAATATAATAAGTAAAAATATTTAAGAGGCAATTACTACTGTCAAAAAATGATTATAAGAATAGCACAGCAAAGAAAACCATCAACCAAATGTAAAGACAATGTACTGAATGGAAGAAAATATTTGCAAATCATTTATCTGATAAAGGGTTAATACCCCAAATACATAAAGAACTCATACAACTCAATAGCAAAAAATAAATAATCCAATTTAAAAATGGGCAGAGGATCTAAATATAACTCCACACACAAATTCAGATCTATTATCTGCCATGTGGTCAATATGAACAATCCTATAGACGTTCTCTGCCCAATAAAACCCCAACTTCACTTTCATTATGTTGGGAAACCTGTCGCAAATTCCACGTGGTCCTGATGATGTTGTGAATTCACGGTCACGGAGCAGCCATGAGACCCAGTCCAACCAAAATCCCCCCTTTCCCAACCCTCAGTGATGGCTGAGAGGTGCGGCAAACTATAATAATCCACAGAAGACCAAACACAGTCATCTCTAAGACAGCTATGCAAATAGTAGGGAAGACACACTTCTTTTCTTGGAATCACAAGGCTGGGAAGGTATAACTGTCGGTGACCTTCTTGCCCACCATCTCAACGGAATCTGCCTATAGAATAAAGCCACACAGAGCTGGGAGAGGAAGACAGAGCCCTGCCTCCCACTATTCTGCAGTCAGTACCAACTCAGATCCACTCGTTTCATAAACCAACAAACCCCATTTCACTACCTTCTTAAAAAAATAATTATTTTTAAGACTTTATTTATTTGACCAAGAGAGACAGTAAGAGAGGGAACACAAGCAGGGGGAATGGGAGAGGGAAAAGCAGGTTTTCTGCCCAGCAAGGAGCCCAATGGGGAACTTGGTACCAGGACCCTGGGATCATGACCTGAGCCGAAGGCAGATACTTAACCGACTGGGCCACCCAGGTGCCCCAGCTTTTTTTTTCTTTTTAAAAAGATTTAATTAATTAATTAATTTGAGAGAGAGATGTGCTCAGGCGCACATGCACAAATAGGGGGAGGGGCAGAAGGAGAGAATCTCAAGCAGACTCCCCATGGACCCTGGAGGCCGCCTAGGGGCTCTATTCTATGATTGGGAGACCCAGAGACCACAGCTGAAACCAAGAATCTGATGCCCAACTGAATGAGCCACCCAGTTGCCTCTAGCTAGTTTTACCTGCAAACAAAAATAGCCCTAATACAAGGCCCAGGTATAGCTTGAAATGTGAAGATGTGGGAAAGATATTCATAAACACAAAACTATTTTAATCTGAAATTTCATTTTGATGACTGGGAGATCTGTCACTGACCTCAAAACAATTCTCTCAACTGAAATTCCCTACTTATTCTTTTTTTTTATTTTTTAAAGATTTTATTAATTTATTTGACAGACAAGTAGGAAGAGAGGCAGAGGAGGAAGTAGGATCCCCAGTGAGCAGAGAGCCCGATGTAGGGCTCGATCCTAGGACCCTGAGATCAGGACCTGAGCCCGACGGCAGAGGCTTTAACCCACTGAGCCACCCAAGCACCCCTCCCTATTTATTCTAAATAGGAATTATATTTCCTCTTAATTTTTACTTAGTTTCAAGTATTTTCCCTCTTTCTATAGTAAAATAAATTCATATGTGTACATTTTGCTATTGTTCCCTTGCTGTATCCTCTCTGACAAAAATTTATACTCTTGATACTGAGTTACAGCTGAAAATTACTTTGTCTTCCATGCTCTTAGATTGATGTTTCAAAGAGAAACAATGTTGCTGATAACCTAAGAAATTAGGAAGTGAGTTTAAACAGTCCTCCTCAAACCTGGCTGTGTAGGAGAATCATCTAGAGGGGCTCTGTTCCCCTAAAGTATGAATTCTGGCTCTATTTCAAATCTTACTGGAGGGAGACTGTTGAATTGATTTAACACTCTGCAATGCTGTGTTGAACAGAGTAATAATTTTTTCTTAAAGAGACAAATATATAAAACATAATCTCTTTCCTTTCTATTACTGCCAGGCACAAATGAGTTCATCAAAGTCTCTTTTTTCTTAGTTATAGAGAACAAACTGGTGGTTACAAGAGGAGGGGCAGATGGGTGAAATAGACGATGGGGATTAAGGTGTATACTTGTCTATGATGAGCTGAGCATTGGGTGATGTATGGAATTGTTGAATCACTATGTTGTATACCCGAAACTAATATAAAATGGCATGTTAACTATATGAAATTAAAATGAAATAAAACAACACAAAAATTAAAATTGAAAAAATTAAAAATAAAAGACTCTTCAGCTTTGTGATTGGAGGATACATTTTGGCTATGTAAAAGTTTGGGCTAAAGGTAAAATTTCAGGGATATCAAAATAAGAATAATGGGAAACTCTGAACTTAGATTCAGAACTTTTGTTAACCATTCATTTAACAAATATTTACTGAATTTTTTACTTAATACCAGGCAATAAGCAAAAAATTGGGGGTAAGATGTTAAAAATCAGGGGAGACTGGGTGGCCCAGTCCTTTGAGTATCTGACCCTTGATTTCAGTTCAGGTCATGATCTCAGGGTCATGAGACTGAGCCCTATGTTGGGGTCTGCAATCAGTGTGGACTCTGCTTGAGATTCACTCTCCCTCTTCTTCTACCCCTCCCCTGGCTTATGTGCACACATGTGTGTGTGCCCTTGCTCTCAAATCTTTTAAAAAAATGTATTTTATTTCAACCTCAAAGTCAAGCAGATTTCCATGACTTAAGTAAAATTTCCTTGTTCATGTCCAGTTATCAATACTTCCATACTGCTGAAGGCAATATTTTCCAAAAATTCTCTTCTGAAAAAGAAACATTCTTAACCAGAAGTTATCACAAAAGAACTTTAATATTACCTTTTGGGGGAAAATATGTTCAAGAAAAATTAGAATGTATTCTTTTAGTCTAAATCCCTAATAGATTGCCTTGAGTCTATTCAGGATTCCTGGTCTGGATATCAGGGTCAATTACCCCCAGCCAAGATGGCCTTCTTACCAGCCTGTCCCTGAATATAAGGAATCCAAGTACTAAGACAAGAGTTGTAACTTACATATAATGGAACTTGTGCTATGTCCCCTGGCAAAAATGCAACCATTTGGATTCCAGGACCCACATATTCTCCCTATTAGAGACAGAATCCAACAGAAGTCTCTGATTCAAGTGTACATACAACATCCTGGAAAAGAGCACCCATCTTTGCAGGCAGACCATTGCCTCCAAATTGGTACATGAGCTGTCCCTCCATTGGCTCTTGTAATGTACTTTTTTTTTAAAGATTTTATTTATTTATTTTACAGAGATCACAAGTAGGCAGAGAGGCAGGCAGAGAGAGAGAGGAAGGGAAGAAGGCTCCCTGCTGAGTAGAGAGCCCAATGTGGGGCTCAATCCCAGGATCCTGGGATCATGACCTGAGCCGAAGGCAGAGGCTTTAACCCACTGAGCCACCCAGGCACCCCTATTGTAATGTACTCTTGGACCAATTATCTCTCAATGGTGCATATGTGATAAGCCAGTTGATCCCATGGTCACGGGCCTACTCCTTCACTTCCTTTGCTGTGAAGTGGATCTCCTGGTCAGATACCACATTATTTGGAATTCATGTCTGAGGATCAAGGATTCTATGAGATGCCAGATAGTGATGCTTGCTGCTTGACTCTGCTGGCAGAAAAGGTAAACCAATACCCAGAATCAGAGTTATTCTGGTGAGAACAAATTGCTTGCCCTTTGTATTAGTTTGCTAGGGCTGCTATAAAAATGTGCCACAAACTGGGTACTGACACAACAGAAATGATCTCACGGCTCTGGAGACTAGAAGTCTGAAATCAAAGTGGCAGCAGAGCTGGTTCCTTCTGAGGGCAAGTGAGGGCAGGGCCCGTTCCAGGCCTCTTTCCGTGGCTTACAGATAGCCATCCTTCTGTTCACATGATGTTTTCTTTCTGTCTTCATGCAATCTTCCTCCTTTGTGAGTTCTCTCTGCCCAAATTTCCTCTTCTTATAAGGACATCAGTCATACTGAACTAGAGCCTACCTTAATGACGTTATTTTAAGTTGATTACCTCTGTAAAGACTGTCTCTAAATGAGATCACATTCTGAAGTACTAAGGGTTAGGACTTCAGCACATGAATTTGGAGGGGACACAATTCCGCCGATAACATTCTATCAGGACAAAAGGGTCCCAATGTAGTGATCCCACCACTGGATTGTTGGGTGCTAGAGATATACACATACACACACATTTATGCACACACAGAGAAATACATTTTATTTCTATAAATATTCTACAGCTTTGTTCTACAATGCAATTAAATTACTTGGGAAGAGTTTTATCCTCTTAAAACTTAGTTTTGAGGTTTTTTGAGGTGAGCACAGAGCAGTGTTTAGTCTAGGATTAATTTTCCCCCACTACTTAGGCAATGTTCTTCTGAATATTCCGCTCTATGCCCCATGAGTTATAGGCTTTACCACTCTGGCTGGTGGGGATACAAATGCGATCCAGCTTTTTTTGATCTCCTCAAATTGACCCTTTGGGTGGTTCTTTCTCCAGCCTGAGCCTTTCCTAACATGCTGAAGACTTTACCTGTTGCTGCCTGTGGATCCCTGGCGCTCTCTTTCTCTGCAATGCTCTCTACCCTCCAATATTTGCATCTGAGAACTCCAGTCTCCCTGGGCCTCCCTTGACTTCCAGCTTTGTCTCCTCAATTCCGGAAGAGGGTTGGGCTCCACTCTGGGCACAGCAGCCTGGAAAGTGCACCCCAGCAGGAAGCTGCTGTAATTGTAGGGCTCACCACATTTGTTTCCCTTCTTCCAGGGACCACAGCCTTCCTTTCCTGATAGCCAATGTTTGGGAAACTGTCGTTTCAAAATTTCAGGTAGCTTTTTGGTTCTTTCAGTTTTTTTCATTCCTTAAATTGGTCCTTGTTACTCCACCTTGGCTAGATACAGAAATTTTTAATTAAAAAAAATATATATATTCTATTTTGGCAAAGTGCAGGGAGACAGTATCAGAGGCTTCTGCGTGGCTTTGCCTAACATGATGGCTTTGGGCCCCTGTGTGTCAATCCCAGTCCTTTATACCCACACATGGTAGACTAGCCACAGAATGAGGTTACAGACCCAATAGACCTACACAGTGAACTGGAAGTTGCCAAGGCCACTGTTTATTGCCTGCCTCCTCATTTGTCCCCACTCTGAAAGGGAAGCCACGAGGACATTTTAGGCCTCTTGTGTTCAGTAGTCCTACAAATATCTGAGTATTCTCCTATCTTCATTGTATAATCATCTGAGTAAATAACACCATCTGACTATATACTTTTGGGGAAGAACTTGGGTAATCATTACAGTCATATACTTGCCATTGTGTGGCAGCAGGGTTCTTCCTCCTGGGGACTGGACCAACTCTACAGTCAAAATGCTCACTTCATTTGAGTCTTTTATTCTCTTTCTCTACAATATACCATAGTAATTCAAAGGAAAGCATTAAAGGCAAGTGGATCCTACTAGTGGCAAAACAGATTCCATCAAGAAGCCTACCCATGAACCACTGGGGATGCCTCACAAATAGACCCCCCCCCCCTCAACTGGCCCACGGCCACCTCCACACTCCACATACCTCACCCACAACACCCTCCCTGCTGCAACTGGGTTCCCATGCATACTTCCAATGGTGGTGATGAGAGAAGACTTTGGAAGATGGCTGGTGAGCATACACAGAAAGCTGGCCTGAATTTGCGGGCCAGGGAGAGAATACAAACTAGAGCTTTGGCTCCAACTTTGGGAAAACAAAAAAAAGGCTGTCAGCATTGTCAGCATGGTGTGTTGCAGAATTGAGAGAAAGTATACAAGCTTAAAAATTCTTGCACAAGTCGGAGCCAGAAGCATGGAGCATGTGTACCTATAGAAGCTCTGAGAAAGCCTTAGAATCCCTAGCAGGGCTGACAGAAGGTATTTTTCTTTCAAAGGCAGAAAAGAATACAGGAAGTGACTGTTACTTCAAATTCAAAGACAACAATGTAAAACTTCAAGGAACATGAAAAGTCAAGGAAACATGACACCACCAACGGATCACAATACTCTAGTTACTGATCCCTAAGACATGGAGATCTGCAACTTTTTTTTTTTTTTTTTAAGATTTTATTTATTTATTTGACAGGCAGAGACCACAAGTAGGCTGAGAGGCAGGCAGAGAGAGAGGAGGAAGCAGGCTCTCCGCAGAGAGCACGATAAGGGGCTCGATCCCAGGACCCTGGGATCATGACCTGAGCTGAAGGCAGAGGCTTTAACCCACTGAGCCACCCAGGCGCCCCGGAGATCTGCAACTTATTAGATAAATAATTTAAAGCAGTTGTTATAAGGAAGCTCAGTGAGCTGCAAGAAAATACTGAAAGACAATTCAACAAAAAATCAGGAAACTATAAAACAAAATCAGGAAAACTATATAAAAAATATACAATAAAGGGGCGCCTCGGTGGCTCAGTGGGTTAAGCCTCTGCCTTCCGCTCAGGTCATGGTCTCCCGGTCCTGGGATTTAGCCCAGCATCAGGCTCTCTGCTCAGCAGGCCTGCTTCCCTCCCCTCTCTCTGCCTGCCTTTCTGCCTACTTGTGATCTCCTCTCTGTCAAATGAACAAATAAAATCTTTAAAAATATATATATATACAATAAAAATGAGAACTTTACAAAAACAGGAACCATAAAAAAAGAATCAAATAGAAATTCTGGAGCTGAAAAATATAATGAATGAAATTTAAAAAATGCAGTGGATCAAGTAGAAAAAGGAATCGGAGTTAAAAGACAGGAATTTTGAAATTACATCGTCTGAGAACAAAGAAAAGAATAAAGAGAGTGAAGAAATCCCATGTGATCTATAAGAAACAGTAGAAAGAAACAATCTGAGAATTATTGGAATTCCAGAAAGAGAAGGCAGGGAAAGGGGGTCAGAAAGCTATTTTAAAGAAACAATGACTGAGACTTCCCAAATCTGGGAAGAGATTTGCATATCCAAGTTCATGAAGCTTATAGGTCACCAAAAAACTCAACTTGAAGAGATCTTCTTCAAGATACATTATAATGAACTGTTAAAAATAAAAGATGAGAGAATCTTAAAAACCAGCGAGAGGGGCACCTGGCTGGCTCGTCAGTTAAGTGTCTGCCTTTAGCTCAGGTCATGATCCCAGGGTCCTGGGTTGAGCCCTGCATTGGGCTCCCTGCTTAGTGGGGAGTTCACTTCTCCCTCTCCCTTTGTTCCTCCCCCACATTCATTCTCTTTCTCACTCTCAAATAAATAAATAAATAAATAATCTTAAAAAAAAAAAAAAAAAGGGCAGCAAGAGAAAAGACACTTGCAATTTACAAGAGAACCTCTATAAGGCTATAATCAGATTTCTTAGCAGAAAATTTACAGGCAGGAGAGAGTAGGATAATATACTCAAAGAGCTGGGGAAAGAAAATGTCAAAAGAGAATAGCTGATCTGCCAAAGTGGTCTTTCAGAAATGAAGGAGAGATAAAGACCCTCCTAGACAAAGAAAAGCTGAGAATTCACTGCCACTAGACCTGCCTTACAAAAACTGCTGAGTTCTTCAAGTTGCTACTAAATAGTAACATGAAGATGTATGAAAATAAACAACATACTGGTAAAGGTGAGTATATAATCAAATTCAGAATACCTAATACCTTATAATACCTAGTAATATGGTGGTGTGTTTATCACTTAACTCTAGGATAAAGGCTAAAGGACAAGAGTATTAAAAACACCTATAGCTACAATTATTTGTTAATGAATACACAATATAAGAAGCTAAATTCTGACATCAAAAACAAAAGGGGAGGGATAAAAGGGCAGAGTACATGGCTGAAGTTAAGCTGTAACCAGCCTAAAATAGACTGTAATATCTACAAGATATTTTATGTAAGTGGTAACCACAAAGCAAAAACCCACAGTAGATTCACAAAAGATAAATAGAAGGGAATCAAAGCATATCAGTATGGAAAATCATCAATTCCAAAGGTAACAAGAGAGGGAGAAAAAAACAAGGGAACTAGAAAACAACCAGAAAATAGTAAGATATCATTCATAAGTCTTTACTTATCAATAACTATTATAAATGTAAATGGATTAAATTCTCTAATCAAAAGAGTGTGTTTAAATGAATAAAAAGAAGACACAACTATATGCCACCTACAAAAGGCTTACTTCAGCTTTATAGACAAACATAGGCTCAAAGTGAAAAGATAGAAAAAGATATTCCATGCTGATGGAAACTAGATCATAGTAGCTACACTTTTATCAGACAAAATAGACTTTGAGTCAAAACCTGTAACAAGAGATGAAGAAGGTCATTATATAATGATAAAGAGGTGACTTTATCAGGAAGATATAATAATTATAAATATATATGCACCCCAAATCATAGATATACTTAAATATATTTTTAAATTAAGTTTAAATATATTTTTAAATATATAAACTTATTTACTTAAGTATATTAAGCTAATAGTAATTGATCTGAAGGGAGAAACACACAACAAGGGGTACCTGTGTGGCTCAGCTGGTCAAGTGACTGCCTTCAGCTCAGGTCATAATCTCGGGGTCCTGGTACTGAGCCCCACATCAGGCTCCCTGACCAGTGGGGAGGCCTGCTTCTCCCCCTGCTTGTGCTCTCTCTCTCTCTCTCTCTAAGGAATAAATAAAATCTTAAAAAAAAAAGAGAGAGAGAGAGAAATATACAGCAATACAATAATGGTGGGGGACCTCAATGGATAGATCATCTGGACAAAAAATCAATAAAGAAACAGACTTGAGTCATACTTTAAACCAAATGGAGGTGTACCTGGCTGACTCAGTTTGTAGAACATGCAATTCTTGATCTTGGGGTTGTGAGTTCAAGCCCCATGTTGGGCATAGAGCCTACTTAAAGAAAAAAAAATAAAGTATTAAACCAAATGGCTCTAACAGTCCATTGTGCAGAACATTCCATCCAACAGCAGAATGTACATTCTTGTCAAGCACATAAAGACCATTCTCTAAAATATATCCTATGGTAGGCCACAAAAGAAATCTTAACAAATTTCAGAAGAATGAAATAATACAAAGTATATTTTCTGGTCATAATAGTATAAAACTAGAAATCAGGGGTGCCTGCGTGGCTCAGTCAGTTGGGTGTCTGCCTTCAGCTCAGGTCATAATCCCAGGGTTCTGGGATAGAGCCCTCCTTTGGGCTCCTTGCTTGCAGGGGAGGGAAGGAGAGCTGCTTCTCCCTCTCCTCTGCCTACCACTTCCCCTGCTTATGCTCTCTTACTCTGCTAAGTGAACAAATAAAATCTTTTAAAAAATTAAAATAAAATAAACCTAGAAATCAATAACAGGAGGAAAACTGGAAAACTCAAAAATGTGTAAATTATACACATATTCCTGAATATACCGATGGACCAAAAAAGAAGTCAAAGGGAAATAAATAATGAATACAGATATATAAATATATAAAAATTCTCAAGAAAATCTCAGCAAATGAGATTCAACAGCATATGATAAGGATCACACGTTATGATCAAACAGGATTCACCCTTTGGATCCAAAGATGGTTCAACATATGCAAATTAATAAATGTAGTATACCACATTAATAGAATGAAAGATAAAAATAGAGAAAAAGCATTAGACAAAATCAATTTGGGGTTGTAAGTTTGAGCTCCATGTTGGGTATAGAGTTTACTTAAAAAAAAAAAAAAAAAAAAAAAAAAAGGAAAAAACTATGATGCAGATCTGAAGCCTGTGAAGGGAAAGAGGGGAGGAAGTAGGTGTGGGTAGGCAAAGCATCAGTCTCAGATGCAGAAATGACAAGGTCTTATTGGTCTAATGGGAAAATCTAGATAGAACAAGGATTACCTATTAGAGAAGTCCCACATTCAGTACTAACGGCCAGGCCATGTTACTGGCTGAGGGCTGCTTGGGGAAAGTGTGATTTAGGCTCTACATCTGAGGTGGATTCTGAAGTGCTACAGTTGGAGGATACCAACCAGCCAACTGCACTAACTGAAGCTGACCAGCAGGCTATTTCATGAAGGAAGGTGGTGCACTCCCACAGCAGCCACACCCACTTTGTGGTCACTCGAGATTATATATTATAAACAAACATATATCTATTTATTTAAGACTGGAATGTGCATATTTCAACAGATCAGAAATCACAAAACAGTATGTAGAATTCAGTTATTCAAATAGAAACTAAAGAAACGACCATTTGGAACCAGCATAACTTCCCCAAGAATGTGTTGCACCAGAATAACCAGCATTTCCTTTCTTTGATCAACTATATAGAAACGTGGCCTGACAGATCATAGTCTGAGGTTTGGTAGCAAAATAGCAGAGAGTAGTTAAAAGGTTTAAAGAACACACTGTGCTGCAGACACTAAACAGTATGCTGTGGGCTTACTGTATGCTGTATGTCTTACTTGCTTTTTTAAACACTGGAAAGGTATAGAAATTCTTAGGTGTGGTACCGAAGAGAAGGAAGAGAGAGTATAGCACATGATGGAATTAAAAAAAAAACCCAAAAAACACAAGGCCCAATAGAATGGTGGAACTGAACAAAGTAAAATCTTATGGGAATAAGTAACCTACTTAAGTGGACCCCATCTCCCCGCAAAAAACAAATGGAACAAAACCAAAAACAACCCTACGTAGATATAAGAAAAGCCAATGATGTACCTTTTACTGATCAAAATCATGGGGCGTGGCTAAGAAAGTGGATTAAATCTTAAGCTTTATTAAAAGTATTGTCTAAACTACTGTTTTCCAAACTTGTTCTTTATTTAGAGCTACTTAGAACTTTATTTAGAACTAACAAGTTCTAAATAGCAAATCCCTTCTCCTAATGTAATATTATGCAGAATTTATAGGATATATATATATATAAAGATCTTATTTATTTATTTGACAGAGATCGCAAGTAGGCAGAGAGGGAGGCAGAGAAAGAGGAAGAAGCAGGCTCTCTGCTGAGCAGAGAGCCCCATGCGGGGCTCGACCCCAGGACCCTGGGATCATGACCTGAGCCGAAGGCAGAGGCTTTAATCCACTGAGCCACCCAGGCGCCCCTATATGAGATATATTTAAGTGTGCCCTGAAGTACATCCAAGAAATTCCTAGAGCTCTGAGAAAGAGCTTAAAAACTCCTGACCTAAACCAGAGAGCAAATTCTGTTCTGTTTCGTAGATCAAACTATTTGTAGTAAGATCGGTTTTGATGACCACACTTTGAGGCATCTTGACCCTACAAAAGAATGAAATTATTTTAAAATGTATTCTGTGGGGGCGCCTAGTAGCTTAGTAGGTCAAGCATCCAGCTCTTGTTTTTTGCTCAGGTCATGAGCTTGGGATGCTGAGATTGAGACCTGTGTCAGGCTCCTTACTCAGTGCTTTCCCTCTGCCCCTCCCCCAACTTGTGCTCTCTCTCTAAAGTAAATCGTTAAAAAAAGAAATAAAGAAAATGTATCATGTAAAAAACCAGCAAGGGAGATATCTTCTTGAAACAAACAAACAAACAAAAACATGTTTTCAAAACATCTGGAAATATCTGGAGAAGAGACCAAAACTTATTCCATGTATCTCCAGAAGGTAGAATTGGGGAAAAAGAGCTAGAAAGTGTATGATTAGTTTCCCAGAGCTGCTGTAGCAAAATACCACAAACTGAATGGCTTAAAACAACAGACATTTATTCTCTCACAGTTCTGGAGCACGAAGTCCAAGATCAGGTATCAGCAGGATCATGCTCTCCAGAGGTTCCAGGGACAAATCCTTCCTTGCCTCTTTCAGCTCCTGGAGGTTCCCAGCAATCCCTGGTGTTCCTTGGCTTGTAGGTGCATTACAGCATTGTTACGTGGCATTCTCCCCTCAAAGTGCCTGTGTCTCTGTGTCTTCTCCAATTTGCAGGACATCACTCATATTGAATTAGGGTCCACCCTCCTCCAGGATGACCTCACCTTACCTAATCACATCTTCGATGATTCCATTCCCAAATATGGTCACATTCGGAGATACTGGGAGTTAGGACTTCAGCATTATCTTTTAAGGGGACACTCTTTAATCCAGGTCAGTATGTAAGGAGACTTCAGTCTGAAAGAAATAACTGCAGTAATTTTCTGAGTTAATTCCCATCAGTGAACGTAGTCAGGGGTGATCACTTCAAAGATGTTAAGAAATAACTAATTCATTGGTTAGGTTATTAGCCTAGAAAATATTAAATTCCTTTTTAGCTGTAGGTCAACAGGCAATAAGCTCATGACCTAAGTAAAATTACATCACTGTTTCATTAGCATTGCCACATAAAAACTTCAGCTTACATCTCTACTCATTGACTATATAAGCTACTGTACTTGGTGCTATGAGGAAGTACAAACACATCTCCTCCCCCAGATCTGCCCCTCACCTGGTGTTTTGGTGAAAGTCATCAGCCTCCTCTCAGTTGTCCAAGCCAAAAATACGGGGTTCATGTTAAGTATAAGCATATTGACTTAGAGCCTAGATTCTGGAGTCAGTCAGATTCAGACTTCAATTCCTGCTCCATCACTTCTAAGCTGTCATCTTGGGCAAACTGATGATGGTTGAGCCGTCCATTTTCTTATACTCGACTTCAGGCCATTGCCATCCTTTGTCTTTATTGCTTAAAACTTCCTAATTCTAATTGAGGTATAATGTTCAGTAAACTACTAATGCTTAAGTGTGGAATTTAATGTTTTGACATACATATACACCTGTGAAATCAGGATAATCAAGTACCCATCACCTCCAAATGGTTTTTCCCACCACCCCACATCTCCAGGCAGACACTTCTCTGATTTTGTCACTATACGTAAATTTGCATTTTCTAGAATTTTAAATAAAAATATAGTATACTTTTTGTGTGGGCATTTTACCTCAGCATAATATAAATGTATCAATGTTCTATCCCTTTTTTATGGCTGAGTAGTATTCTGATGTACGGATATCCCAATTTGGCTACCCATTCACCTACTGATGGTCATTTGGAATGTTTCCAGTTTGGGTATTTTGCGAACTTGATACAAACCCTTCTGTGCAAGTATTTGTGTGGAGTGAAATGGCTGATTTGTGTAGTAGGTATATGTTTAATGTGGGGCTTGAACTTATGATGCTGAGATCAATGCCTGAGCTTAGATCAAGAGTCGGACACTTAAGTGACTGAGGCACCTAGGGGCCCTATGTTTAACTTCTTAAAAAGCTACCAGATAGTTTTTCAAAGTGGTTATACAATTTCACATTGCCATCAGTAGTATAGAAAACTTCCCATTACTCCACATCCTGCCAAAACTTGGTAAGGTCAGTGTAGCAAGTGTGCAGTGGTTATCTTGTACTTTTAATCTGTTGTCCCCTAATAACAAATGATACTCAGCAGCTTTTCATCTATTTACTTGCCATCTCTGTATTTGCTTCAGGTTAGTTCAAGTAAAAAAATTCACAAACAGTTTAAAATTGGTTTTTTTGCTTCATGTTATTATATCCTAAGAGCTTTTTAAAAATCTAACTACAAGTCTGGGGCACCTGGGTGTCCCAGTGGGTTAAGCAACTGTCTTTGGCTCAGGTCATGGTCTCAGGGTCCTGGGATCAAGCCCCATGTTGGGCTCTGCTTGGCAGAGAGCCTGCTTCCCCCTCTGTCTCTGCCTACTTGTGATCTGTCAAGTAAATAAATAAAATCCTTTAAAAAAAATCTAAATATGTCTTTATCATATATATATTTTGCAACTATACTGTTTTGCTGTTTCAATTTGTCCTTTGAAAACCTAAATTTTAAATCTTATTGAGTCCAATTTATCAATCGGTTTTAGTAATTTGGTTCATGGCTAAGAAATCTTTGCCAAATCCAAGATCTCAAAGCTTCTGTCTACCTGAAGAAGTTTCAGTTTTACTCTTTGAGTGTATGATTCATTTTGGGCTAAGTTTTGTATAGAAGATTTTTATTTTTATTTTTTTACAAACAGCTTTTCAAATGTTCTAGTACCATTTGTTGAATAGACTACTCTTCCCCCCTACAAGGACCTTGTTAAAAACCAATTTCTAGACTCTCCTTTCTGCTCCACTGATACGTCTATCTTTATGCCAATACTTTATAATAAATTCAAATCGTCATTTGTCTGGTACTGATAATGGTCTCTTATTTTTAACTGTCCAGTTTTTTGATCCTTCAAGTTCACTCTCCAGGACTACAGCCAAGGTATGTCTCTTAAGTGCAAATCTGAACTCATCAGTCCCTGTCAACCATGAGATAAAATCAAAACTCCACTAATATGGTCTTTCAAATTCTAGCTTTAGTTTCATCTTCCATTTTATTTTTACCATTCCCTCATCCAAATGCAATGCTCCAAACACTGCTCTCTCTCACCCTGGGTACCTCCTGTGCGTTTTATCTCGGATGCCCTCATTTTCATTCTCCCAACTTTGCCTAGCAAATGCCCACCACTTCCCCTGGGAATTCTCATCTGAACTTAAGACAGTGTTGGCTGTCCTCGCCTTGATGTTCATTCAACACTCTGATTAGCCTATCACACCAACTGGCACACTATTTTAATTAACCATTTGTCTTCCCTACCAGATCATAAGCTCCTTGAGATACAGCAGGCACTCAGTATTTGCTTTAAAGATGAACAAGACGGGGCACCTGGGTGGCTCAGTGGGTTAAAGCCTCTGCCTTCAGCTCAGGTCATGATCCCAGGGTCCTGGGATCCAGCCCGTATCGGGCTCTCTGCTCAACGGGGAGCCTGCTTCCCCCTCTCTTTGCCTGCCTCTCTGCCTACTTGTGATCTCTGTCAAATAAATAAAATCTTAAAAAAAAAAAAAAAAAAAAAAAGATGAACAAGACAGTTCCTTATTCTTTAAAAGTTTGCAACAGGATATGGTATGCAGAGCAGTAAACTCTATCAGATCCTGTCACTCCCCTCCACCTCCATACCTCCAGTGCTTTCTAGGTCTATTGTTCCATAATGTCTTGTTTCCTAGAAGGAATAACCCTGATCTCAGCGTCCTGGGACAGAGCCACACATCCGGCTCTTTGCTCAGCAGGAGCCTGCTTCTCCCTCTCCCTCTGCCTGCTGCTTTCCCTACTTGTGCTCTGTCAAATAAAATCTTTGGGGTGGGGAGGTGGAGGAAGGGATGACCTTTGTGTATTGGTCACTGTATTAAAATAAATCATTTTTAGGTATAGTAAGTGGAGGAAGCTATTCTCTTCCTAGGTCTTCAAACTTTCATCTACTCCTTGCCTCCTGAGGACACTGCCAGAGACGTCACCTCAATCCAAGTTCAAAATCTGACATTCCCTGAACCATTCCAAGATGAACATCTCAACAGGATTGTTTCCTCAGGGGCCCTTTACTCTGGGGATGGAACTCTGCTGGTTTCTGGGTTTCAACTAGTTCTGATGGGTGGGATGTTGGTATAGTGGCTCAGACTCCTGGTTTTATTTTCTGGGCAACATCCCCTGCCATACTGCCACTGACACAGTGGCTCAGCTTTATTATCTCCTAGAATTGATAAAGGAATGCTCTAAGGATGAAAGGAACAGAGTACGAGAGCCTCCACTGTTTAATGGAAACTGAAAGACCAATTTCTAACTTACCCTCACTCACAAAGTTCTACACATCATTTGGCCTTTGGCTGCTGCTCCCCCACTGGCTTACTCTGAACGAGCCACAACTTCAACTAGTTCGGCATTCATACAGGCATATCCTGTCCCAGGGCTTCTGTACTTGGGGTCATTGGACTTGCCAAGAACTTATCCACAAGGTTTATAATTTTCAAGTCATTACAGTTCTTGCAGTCAACTCACTTCTGTGATTACCAAAAACTGCTATTTGCTGTACCTTGTAGTGCTCATCACTTTTGATGCTGCATTATTTTTCTTTCTTATCCTGCCTATAACACAGGCCCTTTGAAGATAATGTGCTTTCTTTTATCTGTCATCATTTTTAACATAAAAGTACTAAGTATTTGCTCAATGCCTGTTTTTAAGCTTAGTATTAGGTTTACCTTTATAATCTCTGGTCTCCACAAATATATCTAACTTAAACCAATTATATTCTTAATTTGTAAATAATTCAAGGTAACTGATTTTCCTCAGGTACAGCAAAATATATGAAAACTTTTTTTAATAAAATAAAACCAGTTACAAATGGTTAATGATTTACTTCAAAGTAGTTATTTTCAAACTCTCTGCAGTAGTAAGGATAGGGTGTTCTGCTTTGACACTTCACACAGATAGGTGGTTTAGATCTATGTTTCAAAATCGCTAGCACCTGAGTAAGTTTCTTGGGAAAAGTTAGTATAAAAATACAAGTACAATCAAATTAATTTAACAAACATTTATTAAAAGTTTATAGGATAGGTACTGTATACTACATGCTGAGGACACAAGCACCATTGAGACATTGTCCCTTTTATTAAAGAATCCAGGATAGAAAACTGGTAAGGAGTGGGAAGGGAAGAAGGACAAAGATACCCTGTAACTACATTTGAACTAGACTTTTCAGGTAGAAAGAGAGATGATGAACATTCTAGGAACATGGAAGAACATTAGCCAAGTACAGGTAGTCTTGTTTTGCTATTACTTATATGGAACAAGGTGTGTGGATGGCTGAAGAGCAGCCTGGGAACACCAGGATAACGGCAATGGCACTGGAGGGAAGGGAGAAATTTTAGATATATATTTTTTAAAGACAGGCTCAACAGAGATTAATGATGGAAAAGTGTCAGAGAGGACTAGTGATAATTCTTCATCTGGATAACTAGGTTGGATAGAAATGCCATCGTGACAGGAAAGAAGAGAAATATGTATTTGGGGGTGTGGGGGGGGAGAAACATAAAAAACTTTAATATTAAGTTGGATACCTTTTCTGCAGGATATAGCCATCCTTATTACGTTCTTGCCTGATGAGTTTTATCTACCCACAGTAGGTCCTTGAAGGCCAAGTACCTATATGAGAAGATAATTTCTACCTTAGTTTCTTATTTCAACTTTCATTATTAAAACATTTCCACACTCCACTGAATTAGAGCACACAGGTCTCCCACTTATATATTTTGCCTTAAGCAAACATTAAAAAGAAATCTCATAAGCAATTTAAAATATTTATTGACAGGAATTCCCAGGACAGATATAGAACCACTGTGGCCTTAGTCCATATTACCCAAGCACAGAAAACCCTGAGTTGCAGCACTGGACTTCAATTCAGTTCAAGTTTAATTCTGCCATATGTTAGAGTGAAAAGTACTAAGGAATACAAGGATTTCAACAGAATCACTTATTCACAGTGGCTTAAAGCTTCTATGAGAGGTAGAAATTATTTTAAGGATTATAATAAAGGGAGAGAGTGTCACCAAAGTCCAAATACAAAGGAAGCTGGACCTTACATTTATCTAACCAGCTACTCATCTAATGTTGAGGGATGCAGAACGAGCATGCTGAGATAAGGTAGTTTTATGATAGCACAGCTGCCCCAGTGAAGAGTAAGGTGCTCCTGGGCATGCACATGCCCCGTGAATAGAAAACCTAGAAATCAGCAGAGAATATTAAATTTCTTCCTGCTATGAATAACAGAGATGCAGAGAGATACCCCTTCTTCTGCTTATCTCCTTTTCTCTTCCCATAGCTTCCGGAGTCACTCACCTAAGTAAGTTATTTGATCTGTGTGGATATTCAGGAAAACATCCCAAAGTTCTCTACAGTATATCCTTAGGAATCATACAACTTAAAGCTCAGCAACATCAGACTCATGGTAACTCTAAGCAAGTGCCTGAGTCTCAATTTCCACCTTTTCTGAAAACACCCACCTTTTACTCAGGATTTCATTAATTAAAGCATGAAGAACCACTAAGACATAGTAGGCTACACTAAGTAAACATTATCTGTTAAATACACAAGTGCTTTAGTGACTATCTTCATGTTGTTGCACTTATCTTTGGAAATGGGCATTTTACTGTTTCCACAATCCTTTGTAGATCACAGTCCTTTGTAAAGAGAAGCTAGTACATAAGTAAATTTTTACATTATAAACTACAAAGAGATTTAATATCTATTCAATTTAATATTCAAGTCTACATAAAATAAATCATGACAACTGCTTTATTATTAAAAGTTACTGAATTCCATAAAGCACACAATGTAATTTATATTCAACTAACAAAAGTTTGATACATGTATTTAAAAATATATAATATATAGATTTGTCTTAACATTTATATTCTATTCAAAAAGCAGTAGCTTTACATATTTTACAACTTGAATTATAAAATATATATACATCCACCCTATTCAAACCCTCAAGCATGAGCTTCCATTCCTATTAATAAAATGCACAATCGTATTTCTGAATATTGAGAGAAAAATGGTACCAACTAAAAACAACAAACCCATTTTAACTTGAACATTGACTTAATTCTTGGCTATAGATAACTGATATATTAATATTTTCAAATAATTATTTTACCCCGAGCCTGCTAATCAATATTTATATAAATAATCTGTAGTTAACTATAGAGAGACTTGATTTTCACGGTTTCTATCAACCACATTCCTTACTCAACTTGTTTCCACTTTAAAATTAGAGAGGTGGGATTATGCAATTTTTCCATTAACTGCTAAATTTGACAAGTGATATCACAACTAATAAGCCAAAGCCCAGAACCATGCTTTGCCATTGAGAAAGCAGCTTAGAATGACTGCAGAAGCAAACTTTTCACAAAACCCTGACGATGTATGCATCAAGAAACTGTTCTCTTTTTCACTGTCAACTGCACTCAACTTGCTCAATTAGTTCTTTACTCATGTTTAAAATATACCAGCTTCTATTCAGGCATTGCTTCCACATATTCAAAATGTCTTCAGATATTACAATATTTTATAAAAAATTTTTCATAAAAAAAGACATTCATGTAACCATTCTGGAGATTCATCCCTAAATGTAAGTCCCAATACCATTTGAGAATTAAAATCCAATAAACACCTCAATTACAGGACCATAGTCAGGAGCAGAACTTCAACTTTAAGAATAAAGGTCTAAGTCTGAAGTACATGTTTAGACTCCAAAGGCCTCTAATGATAATGATGCATACAGGCCTGTCTTTAATACACAGTTCATGCTGAGAAAACAAAAGTTCCCACAAATTATTAAAAAATCTCAAAATGGCTTAGCAACTTAAATGGACACTTTTACCAAAACAAATAATTTAATTCATTTGGGAAATAATTAGGCTTTGGGACAGTCACCATCCAAAAAGTAAACCAAATGCCCTCAATATTAGTATTTAGGAACTAAATTACTAGTTAACAGCACATTTATTAAGCAATTATTCAACAAATTTAGCCACATACTGATGAACTGAAATTAGGTATCAGAAACTCTATGTATTTTATTTGTAGGAAGGAATCTTTTTAAAGAAAAAATTCTGATGTAATTTCACTAATCTTCCTCTTTTGGATTCCCTAACCTCAAGAAAAGGAAAGGGGAAGAAAGGGAGGAAGACAGGAAGAGAGGTAAGGAAGGAGAGGGGAAAACTTAGGGAAACTGCTGAAGACTGACATACTGGACATCTCTGAAGAGAAAGGAAGAAAGAAAAATGAAAGAGATAAAAACAAACAAAAGACTGCAAAGAGGATTAGGGCCAAGGGGTGCAGACTAAGAGACACCTTCACAGATCTTAATCATGCAAAGGCATTAGCATAACACAGAACCATGCAGTAGCTGATTTTGTTAACAGTGAATCCGCAGAAAAGATATGGGAAAGCCTCAGTTCTTTTTGAAAACCAATTTATATACACTTAATAAATCCTAAGCATTCAGCTAAAATATGTACAAAAAACTAAATAAAAGTGAGATTGAGAAATATAAGCAGCAGTAACCATAAAGTCTTAGAACTAGTGACACTGAATTCTTTATTTAAAAAACTTCTGAACATACAGTACCTCCTCTTCTCATCTATTTTTAGGAAGAAGCTTTAACAAGTTTTAAATATCTCAATTCTCAAAAACAATAGGCTTTTTAAAAAATAAGACTTGATTACCAGAAACAAGTAATATGTGGTTACATACCATTTGCATATCACTACTCATTTCCATTATTTGCCAATTCATCTTTGATGCAATCTGGAAATAATTAAGCAGTCACTAGATACCTGCTTTAGAATCTGAAGAAATTATTATTTGCCACAGGAATCTAATGATATATATTTGCATATATTTAAAATTTCAGAAGGGAAAAACTAATAAAACTATCCTAGTTATTTTATACCAAATATTTATATACCTAGTCAAAACAATAAGGATTAAGATCTTTCTCCAGATGAACTGTATATAAAAGCTATTTTAGCATTTTCTTTTGGGGATTAAAAAAAGCTTTATTTCCCTGCTAGCTAAAAGGAGGAATTCATCCACTACAAGTTAAGTCCTTTAGAGGTGAATTCCATAAAATTTATTTTAAAAAATTTATCTTAAAAAAACTGAAAACCATTTCTTTCTTTAAAATCTATGGCATTAATACCTACTTCACATAATATTTTTGAGAGGGCACCAAGTTCATGATCTAAGCATGCAAAATAAGGAAATGAATGTATCACTGTCTTAATAGAATTTGGCAAACCAGAAGAATGGCCTTAAAATAAATAAATAAATAAATAAATAGAGAGTACATATTGTCTAAATATGAAAGTATAATTCTGTAGGCCTATGCAGCAGATAGTGCCCCATGGAGCAAGGAAAGAGGGAAGTAGCATAATCCTATGTACATTTTCTTGGTATTCTGGTTGTTGTTCAACAACACATTACAGAGAAATATTCTTTTTATTATTACAAAGCCATTAAATGCCCTCTCTAGAGCAAAGACTTAGGTAAACGTCTTATGTCTTTTAATAATGTTTAACTTACATTTAAAATTAACTTAATTAAATCGAAGTGCAAAGGAGTTTCCAATAATTCCTAAGTTCAAGGGAGTACTGCAATGAATAAGGTGTTACCTTATTGCAAATTCTGAATGGTTGGTATTCCTATATTTTAGGTATTTCATCTTATCTTCTCTTTAAACCATAAAATGTACTGAAATTATTTGGTTTCCTTTACTTTCCTCTACTTTGTTTTATTTTATGGTATCTCTATGTAGAGAAAGAGGTATGTTAAAATACTGCTTCTTTTATTTTAAAAAACTCAATTGAGGCTATATAATCTACAGGACAGCACTGTTAATCTTTGACCTGGCATATTAATTCCTTTGGTGACTAAATGTCACAGGTCATTTCTTTATAAAAGAATTTTAGTACGTGGACCAGCAATACGGAGAAAGATCCCCCACCCCCACCCCTGAAAATGATCAAGTCAATCAGTAGTTTGGAGCAGTTGTGTAAAATATGAGAAATACGTAATTTGCCGCTGCAGATTTCATATTAAAAAAGCAGTTAAAAATTAAGAGTAGCTCAAAGCATCCCAAAAAACATTTTCTGTCTTAGTTAAACAGGCCAAATGATAAGACTGATAGACTATTATGAGAACTTATGTGTATCTAGTCAAGAAAGAACAAAAAATGTGTTTAATTTTAAAAAGTGTTATTTGCTAACTATAGTATAAACAGTATCCACAATTTGGTGGCTGGCCATAGTTTTAATTTCTTTTTTTTCAAGTTATTTCTACAGCAGACATATTTTTGAAGTCTACCCACCCCTGAGTTCAGCAATTATACTTTTAGAGTGTAAAATTATATGCCCTTAATTAACAACATGTACAAAGCTACAAAATGTCATCTATACAGAGATTAAAAACAATTTTGAAAATATTCCTTGCCAATTATTGATTGGATGTTTTGCTGGGGTACATACTTCAAACCTTTCAGCCAATTGGCCTTTATTTTTAAGCCCAAATTGATTCATATATTTATTCACTGCAGGATATGTCAAAAAGAGTGCAACAACAGGCATTAGTAAAAATAACATTGTAGTAGAAACAGATTTTTGCATATGTGAAAAGGTAATTTATAAAATACATAATTGCTTTTTAAAAAGAGAACCTAGTTGCAATATCATTAACTTACATGGTACTGAGAATTGGACGTTTCAACAATTTTTTTTTCTATAGAAAAATTTTATCTAGCTGTAAGCAAAGTCTTTTCAACAACAAGAAAACAAAATAAAACAAATCCCTCCAGGAAAAACTGTACGGTTATGTGAGACAAATAAGCAAACATACCATTCTAGAGTGTACTTTTGCCTAAATTTTAAAATAAAAATGTCCACACTCTTTTGTTAAAACATTAAGCCTCTGTCAAAAATGTATTTCTTATTTTAGGGTACAGGATTAAAGGACAAAATGATACTTACAAGAAAAAATTACAAGAAAAAACTTGACAAAAGCTTTTCAATTGAAGTACTGTAACATTCAAACTTGACTTAAAACATAACAAAAGAAACAAAATTGCAAATGAAAACTCTTTATGGATTTTTCAAACATAAATAAATGAAATAGTGTTTAGGCAGTAGGGCTCATGCTGATGGCTAGCAGGAAGTAACAGAGTGTAGATTAATCTACTTGGAAAAATCGTTACTGTACAAACAAGCCCCAATTAAGGACTGCAGCAGTTTCATCCTCACTGCCATTGTTCTTACTTCCAAGATCAAGCCTTGATTCAACCGTTCATACCCTAGATTTACTCATACCTTTACTCCAGAGATTGAGGAACTATATACAACAAATGAATTTATTTTCACCATAGGGATAAACAATATTGTACCTCTCTGCCAATGTTACTTGAAAACCTTCCATGTCAAAACAATTTGACAGCAGATATAAACAATTCAATAAATACGCAATGATCTTTCATTACAGTCCTTTAAAGACGCATGTTAATTCATGCTGTTAAACCTTAGGATCACAGTGCATAGAATCCAAATATAAACAGTTGGGGTGACTTTCAAAGTAATGTTGGATCCCTCACTTTATTTATAATCCCATTATAACCAGTAAGTTCATTTCATAGGCCCTATCATGCATTAATTATTGGGTGGCAGGAGTTAATGAAAATTTTTCCTGTTTAACGTCCATTGCCGGCAATGAACGTCCCAAAACCGCCAAGGAAGTCATTGTTATTGCACAATACATGAGGACCTGGAACTTTTCCAAAAGCTTAAAAAAATAAAAATAAAAAATGGAATTATATTGACATTTCCTGACACCTGCATTAATACTGTATGACTAATAAAAGCATGTCAGTTGCCTGGACTGAACCAGCGATCAACATGCGCCCAGAATGCACACGAGTAAAAATGCAGTAAAAGGAAGTAGTCTTCATTGCCTATAGGTCACTTCCAGTCAAAGGTTAAAGTTCAAAGACTGAATGATCAAAGTGCTCATTTTCTCAGTAGGACTATCTTCTGCTAGGAGGATGATAACAGTGGCATCAACAAGTATCATCTTTAAGAAAAGGAGAGAAAAAGACAATTAAAAAAGTCAAACATGCGTAAGTAAAATCCATACAAGTTAGTCTAACAGAAATAATTTCAAGAAGAACATGGTTTACATGTCTGACTTGCCTCCCCCAATCTTTACAAATAAAAAGTCCCATTTGTGTTCAATTATATAATAACAAACAAATCAAGTTCCATTCTTTCACAGAAATAGTAGTTCACACAAGTCTTAAATGATGCACCAGTATGTTAGTTCTATTTAAAATAATAAATTGATTATGTTAGCACATATTAAGGATTTATCAGTCGTAAAGAGTTCTTTTATGAGCAACAATTTTAAGTTGTAATGAGATAGGAAGTAAACTCCTGATGAACAATGTCATAGTATTTAACACAGGATAATCCATGTTTTGTCTTTATAAAGGAAATAACTTCACAAATGAGGCACAATTAACAAATTAATTAATATACTGTTAATGTTTAAGTGTATTTTCTAAAGATAAATTAATAACATTTTTAGCAAATATAGATACATATACAAACGAGGCCATTAAAAAAAAAAACACCTCACAGATTTAATAATGTCTTCTGATAACCTCAACACATTATGTAAGATTGAGGAGTTCCTAACTTATTTTACAAAATTATTTCACAAGACATATCTGAAGGATTTATTTTGAGGACTGGTTACTCTTCAGAAAGCAGCTTTAGAAAGAAGACAGACTAATGGCAATTACCCAAGAGTTGTGAAAGCTCTCAAGGAGAGTGCTGCTGAAAAACTGGCCAAAATACTTTACAAACTATTCCACCTTAGGATCCATACACTGTTAATAAAACTCAATGAAAACTAAAAACCAGTAAATCTGATTTCTATACTGGGCAAACTCACAGACTATTACTCTATATTTTAATGCCAATCTAAAGGGTGAAATATACTAGATTTTTAAAATACATCATCAGAAATCTTTAAAGAAAATATCTTTAAGAAGAAAATAAGCAGATAGCCTATAGCTTCTAAGTGTCACATCAAAGTATCTGTTTCTTAAATTACTATGGAACTTGGAACAACAAGGAGATATGGATGCCATGGATGCAGAACAAACTTAAGAATGTAAAGAAGGTCCTTAAAACATCACTCTTCCAACGGAGTAATTTATAACTCCAGGGTCCTTGGAAAAAAAAAAATAAAACTAATCACACAGACCTCTAAGCTAAGAGATGGCACTAAATTCTACCTAATAAGTCAAACCTTAAGTATTCTACCACATGACAATGTATACAGTAAGAAAAGTGAGACAAAATTCAACCTGAACATCAAGTACCTAATTAATCACCAATAATAAGATCTTATCTCCAAAAGGTATATCATCTTTGATAGACTACAACATAAATGTATTTCCATCAGGTTGTTCATTCTGAAGTACTCCAGTATAGTAAGTGCTGTAGAATGTGCTACAATCCACCAAAATGATTAAGAAATCCATATAAAGCTATTCTCCCTAGCCCAATCCCTACCTTGGATTAGAGGTTTAAAAAACAAACAAACAAAAAAACAACTAATATTCCCTGGCTTGAATACTCTATCTTTAGAGAAATAAACTTATTAGTAAGTTTTGAAAATAGAGTTCTAGAGCGCCTGGGTGGCTCAGTGGGTTAAGCCGCTGCCTTCGCCTCGGGTCATGATCTCGGGGTCCTGGGATCGAGTCCCATATCGGGCTCTCTGCTCAGCAGGGAGCCTGCTTCCCTCTCTCTCTCTCTCTCTCTCTCTGCCTGCCTCTCCGTCTACTTGTGATTTCTCTCTGTCAAGTAAATAAATAAAATCTTTAAAAAATAAATTAATTAATTAAAAAAAAAAAAGAAAATAGAGTTCTATTATCTCTGATAGTTGGACCCACAGGGACACAATGACTTAAACATTACAAATCTGTCACAGCTCTAAGTAATCAAAGAATCTACAAGCAAATACTTAAGTATGGAGACAAGTATGAGCTAAAGCCATGGCTAACTTTTCCCCAAATAAAAAGGCCATCACTAAGAAGTAAAAAATCCATTTGTTATCAAAAGGAATACTGTTTCCTAGCTAGATGAAAAAACATTATTGAATCTAAGATGGTTTACAAAAAAAAAGTTTTTAGAGCAAACCCATCATGGATCAAGACAAATATAAGTCTGTAAAACATGATCAAAGAATTCAATAAGTAAAGGCAGTCCTAAGGGGGAAATACATATCCATCCAAGCCTCCCTCAAAAAAAGGAACAATCCAGAACACAGCAGCTGTCTCTGCACCTTAAAGAACTGGAGAATCAACAACAAATCAAACCAACTCCACACATAAGAAGGGAAATCATCAAGATTAGAGCTGAGATCAATGAGGTAGAAACCAAAGATACAGTAGAACGTATTAATGAAACTAGAAGTTGGTTTTTTGAAAGAATCAATAAGATCGATAAGCCATTGGCCACACTAATCCAAAAGAAAAGAGAGAAAGCCCAAATTCATAAAATTATGAATGAAAAGGGAGAGATCACAACTAACACCAAGGAAGTAGAAACAATCATCAGAAGTTATTATCAACAGTTATATGCCAATAAGCTTAGCAACCTTGATGAAATGGATGCATTCCTGGAAAACTATAAACTCTCAAAATTGATGTAACTAGTAACAAGATTGAAGCAGTGATCAAAAACCTCCCAACAAACAAGAGCCCAGGACCTGACGAATTCCCTGGAGAATTCTACAAAACTTTCAGAGAAGAAATAACACCTATTCTCCTGAAGCTGTTTCCAAAAATTGAAGCAGAAGGAAAACTTCCAGACTCTTTCTATGAAGCCAGCATTACCCTGATCCCCAAACCAGGCAAAGACCCTACTAAAAAGGAGAATTTCAGATCAATATCACTGATGAATATGGATGCTAAGATTCTCAACAAGATCCTAGCAAACAGCATCCAACAGCACATTAAAAAGATTATCCACCATGACCAGGTGGGATTCATTCCTGGGCTACAAGGATGGTTCAACATTTGCAAATCAATCAATGTGATAGAACAAATTAATAAGAGAAGAGAGAAGAACCACATGGTCCTCTCAATTGATGCAGAAAAAGCACTTGACAAAATCCAGCATCCATTCCTGATTAAAACGCTTCAAAGTATAGGGATAGAGGGAACATTCCTGAACTTTATAAATGCTATCTATGAAAGAACCACAGCAAATATCATCCTCAATGGGAAAAAGCTTGCAGCATTCCCGTTGAGATCAGGAACAAGACAAGGATGCCCACTTTCACCACTCTTGTTCAACATAGTATTAGAAGTCCTAGCAACAGCAATCAGACAACAACGAGAAATAAAAGGTATCCAAATAGGCAATGAAGAAGTCAAACTCCCTCTCTTCGCAGATGACATGATTCTTTATATGGAAAACCCAAAAGACTCCACCCCCAAACTACTAGAACTCATACAGCAATTCAGCAATGTGGCAGGATACAAAGTCAATGTGCAGAAATCAGTGGCTTTCTTATACACTAACAATGAAAATACAGAAAAGGAAATTAGAGAATCGATTCCATTTACTATAGCACCAAGAACCATAAGATACCTGGGAATAAACCTAACCAAAGAGGTAAAGGATCTGTACTCGAGGAACTACAGAACACTCATGAAGGAAATTGAAGAAGACACAAAAAGATGGAAGACCCTTCCATGCTCTTGGATCGGAAGAATAAACATTGATAAAATGTCTATACTGCCTAGAACAATCTATACTTTTAATGCCATTCCAATCAAAATTCCACCAGTATTCTTCAAAGAGCTGGAGCAAATAATCCAAAAATTTGTATGGAATCAGAAGAGACCCCAAATTGCTAAGGAAATGTTGAAAAACAAAAATAAAACTGGGGGCATCACATTACCTGATTTCAAGCTTTATTACAAAGCTGTAATCACCAAGACTGCATGGTACTGGCATAAAAACAGACACATAGACCAGTGGAACAGGGTAGGGAGCCCAGATATGGACCCTCAACTCTATGGTCAATTAATCGTCGACAAAACAGGAAAAAATATACAGTGGAAAAAAGACAATCTCTTCAATAAATGGTGCTGGGAAAACTGGACAGCTGTATGTAGAAGAATGAAACTCGACCATTCTCTTACACCGTACACAAAGATAAACTCAAAATGGATAAAAGACCTCAATGTGAGACAGGAATACATCAGAATCCTAGAGGAGAACATAGGCAGTAATCTCTTCGATATCAGCCACAGCAACTTCTTTCAAGATATGTCTCCAAAGGCAAAGGAAACAAAAGCGAAAATAAACTTTTGGGACTTTATCAAAATCAAAAGCTTCTGCACAGCAAAGGAAACAGTCAAAAAAACAAAGAGGCAATCCACGGAATGGGAGAAGATATTTGCAAATGACAGTACAGACAAAAGGTTGATATCCAGGATCTATAATGAACTCCTCAAACTCAACACACACAAAACAGGCAATCATATCAAAAAATGGGCAGAAGATATGAACAGACATTTCTCCAATGAAGACATACAAATGGCTATCAGACACATGAAAAAATGTTCATCATCACTAGCCCTCAGGGAGATTCAAATTAAAACCATATTGAGATATCACCTTACACCAGTTAGAATGGCCAAAATTAACAAAACAGGAAACAACATGTGTTGGAGGCGATGTGGAGAAAGGGGAACCCTCTTACACTGTTGGTGGGAATGCAAGTTGGTGCAGTCTCTTTGGAGAACAGTGTGGAGATTCCTCAAAAAATTAAAAATAGAACTTCCCTATGACCCTGCAATTGCACTCCTGGGTATTTACCCCAAAGATACAGATGTCGTGAAAAGAAGGGCCATCTGTACCCCAATGTTTATAGCAGCAATGGCCACGGTTGCCAAACTGTGGAAAGAACCAAGATGCCCTTCAACGGATGAATGGATAAGGAAGATGTGGTCCATAGACACTATGGAGTATTATGCCTCCATCAGAAAGGATGAATACCCAACTTTTGTAGCAACATGGACAGGACTCAAAGAGATTATGCTGAGTGAAATAAGTCAAGCAGAGAGAGTCAATTATCATATGGTTTCACTTATTTGTGGAGGGTAACAAATAGCATGGAGGACATGGGGAGATAGGAGAAGGGAGTTGGGGGAAATTGGAAGGGGAGGTGAATCATGAGACTATGGACTCTGAAAAACAATCTGAGGGGTTTGAAGTGGTGGTGGGGGGCTGGGAGGTTGGGATACCAGGTGGTGGGTATTACAGAGGGCACAGATTGCATGGGGCACTGGGTGTGGTGAAAAAATAATGAATACTGTTATGCTGACAATAAATAGATAAATTTAAAAAAAAAAAAAAAAACCTCAATATTTCTAACCTCTTGACTAAATATTTGTAGCAAGATGAAGGCCTGAAAAAAAAGTCTTTTTTTCTAGAACTGTAGAAGCCCTTATTAAAAGTATACCCTCAAATATAATACACAAATAACCAGTTCCAAAGAGATGACATCTATCATGGCTAACTTCACTGACTTTTGGGAGATATGAGTGAGAGAGAACTACATTAGAAGAAGGTCAGTTAGTTTTCCCCAGAGCATAAAACCTATCACATTTTAAGGGACTTCTCAACCATCACATTATATTGGAGACTACCTCCCTGGATATTCCCAAAGACTAAAGACTAGAAGAAAAGGAACACAGTAGTAAGTAGATATGAAGTAGGATTTCACTTCCAAGACAAAACTAAATCTTTGGAGCACCTGGGTGGTTCGGTTGGTTAAGCGACTAACTTAGGTTCAGGTCATGATCCTGGAGTCCTGGGATCAAGCCCCACATAGGGGCTCCCTGCTCAGCGGGGAGTCTGCTTCTCCCTTTGCCCCTCCCTCCTCTTGTGCTCTCTCTCTCATTCTCTTTTTCAAATAAATAAAATACTTTTTTCAATGAATTTTTTAAAAGATTTTATTTATTTGTCAGAGAGAGAGAAAGAGTGAGTGAGCACAAGCAGGGAGAGCAGCAGGCTGGGAGCCTACCCAATGTGGGACTCGATCCTAGGACTCTGGGATCATGACCTGAGCCAAACGCGGGCACTTAACCAACTGATCCACCCAGGCGTCCCATAAATGAAATCTTAAAAACAAAACTAAACTAAACTAAATCTTAAAAAAAAAAAAAAAAAAAAAAAAAAAAAAAAGATTTTATTTATTTATTTGTCAAAGAGAGTGAGCACAGGCAGACAGAGTGGCAGGCAGAGGCAGAGGGAGAAGGAGGCTCCGCGATGAGCAAGGAGCCCGATGTGGGACTTGACCCCAGGACGCTGGGATCATGTCCTGAGCCAAAGGCCGCTGCTCAACCAACTGAGCCACCCAGACGTCCCTAAACTAAATCTTTACACATAGGTTTGTATCTCAGCAGTTTTAGGAATTAAAGGTTTTTTTGTTTGCTTTTATGAATCAACTAAGAAAGATTCCACAGAAGACAACAGAATTGTTATCCAGCAAGAAATAAAAGGAAAAAAACTGCTAGACTGAGTAAAATCTGGAATTAGAAATTTAGAAAGTGATTCTCTAATCCTAAAAGGTACTGCAAATGTAAAAAAAAAGTTCACAAATAACTAGGTAATTCTATGGACAGCTATAAGGCAGGAAATTTTGTTAATACTAGTCTGATATGACTGTGTTCCTATCACCTAATAATCCTTAGAATTTTTATAGTAAATGTTCCAGCTGAATGGAACCAGAATAGTCTACAGTTTTGTAAAACAAGAAGATATTCTCTACTCCTCCCCAAATTTATAAACTTAACAGTTTATTGGACGTAACAACTAAACATCATGCCAATCTATTTCCTGTAAGCCTAGTCTTCTGAAGCCAATACTCAATTACAGTCTTGAGCTATACTGCTCAATTTTGTATCACGTTAAGGAAAATGCTTCAGGAACTAGATCAGTACTGCCATCTGTGGAAAGCAATCACTTATGAAACCAAGTTGTGTATGTTTAATCTGGATACTAGGAAACAGATGGATCATATTATTAATGAATTCTATTATCTATCTTATTGAAGTATTTTTATGGTCCCATAAAAAGATACTTTTTATCTTTTTCAAGCGCAATTATGTCTATTGTATGATTTTAAACTTTGACGCTCATTCATTCATTTGTGTACTAAACTGTATAACATTTGTTTTCTATGGACCATTCTAGCCCTGAACTATAGGTCAATTCCTTAGCCCCTTTGTATGCTGAAATGAGTTGTCTATTCAAATACTTATTTTGGTTACTACCCTTTGTTAATTTTTACATTTTTTTTTAATTAAAGATTTTATTTATTTATTTGACAGAGAGAAATCACAAGTAGACGGAGAGGCAGGCAGAGAGAGAGAGAGGGAAGCAGGTTCCCTGCTGAGCAGAGAGCCTGATGCGGGACTCGATCCCAGGACTCTGAGATCATGACCTGAGCCAAAGGCAGTGGCTTAACCCACTGAGCCACCCAAGCGCCCCAATTTTTTATTTTTAAACCTATTGTGTTTAATTGATTTTTCAAAGCATATGGGCCTCTGGCTAAATTTACAACACAGAATATTTGTATTCCAAGGCAGATATGACCTTAACCCTTTAGTGAATAGAAACTGTAAAAGTAATAAAATTCTGGAGAACAGGTTGATAGCAAACTCAAAGTAGCAATAAGGAGTATGTATTCACATATCTATAACTTTTTACAGTTTAATAGGAGATAGAGAGAAGTTCAAAAGAAATGCAAACAGGGGCGCCTGGGTGGCTCAGTGGGTTAGGCCTCTGCCTTTAGCTCAGCTCCTGGGATGGAGCCCTGTGTCAGGCTCTCTGCTCAGCGGGGAGCCTGATTCCCACCTCCCTCTGCCTGCCTCTCTGCCTGCTTGTAATCTTTCCCCGTCAAACAGATCAATAAAAATCTTAAAAAAAAAAAAAATAAGAAAAGAAAAGAAATGCAAACAGAAATGCCTACGGTATGATACCACAAGTAACAGTAGGGTAGCAGTTGACTGGCCTACATTTTCTTTTCTTTTCTTTTTTTTTTTTTAAAAGATTTTATTTATTTATCTATCTATCTATTTATTTATTTGACAGACAGAGATCACAAGCAGGCAGAGATGCAGGCAAAGAGAGAGAGGAGGAAGCAGGCTTCCCCGCTGAGCAGAGAGCCCGATGCGGGGCTCGATCCCAGGATCCTGGGATCATGACCCGAGCCAAAGGCAGAGGCCTTAACCCACTGAGCCGCCACCCAGGTGCCCCTGGTCTACATTTTCAAGATATACCAAAAATGTGGAAGATAGTTTAAGTTGAAAGAGACTTTTTTCGCAAGAACTTAACATTGGTTATTTGGCAGCTCAATTTTGGTGTATCAGTGGAAACCTACTCTTCTATAACCAGGACATCTACTGAATTGCCAAATTACTGTTTTTCATTAATAGAGCATCCATCCTGCATCCAGGAAGCCCTCTCTGAAGCACACAGATATTACGAATCTAAACCCAAACCTCTCTTGCCTCTTTGATTCCAAATACTGAGAAACACTCTGACCCATGTTGACCCAAGTATGTTGGTTAGCACCACAAAGGACTATGGAGCTTGTACCTGAGGGCTATAATTCTGCTTGGCTTATAAAAACTGAAATGTTAAGTGTTTCAGTGAGTTCATCTAATTCCAAGCAAGACTTTGCTCAGTCTCTGATCTTTTTATTAAGGTCTGCGGGTCACATCAGGACTCTGATTTGACCTTATAATCCCCTTTCAGAATTAGATGATGCTAAGAAATAACAAGAGTCCATATTTCTTGATAATTTGTTGTTGTAAGGAGAATATGATTAATCCATGAAGATCTTTTTGGAACTAAAGCAGCTAAACAGAAAAACATAAGCTGACATCTGGAAAGATCAAAAACAGAGCAGACACGTTTTGCTTTATGAGTTAGCATGACTTAAAAGATTTTCCAATTTCAAATATAAGGCCAACGTGAGCTATTTTTCACTCTGAAATGTATAAAGGCAAAGATAATATATGCTACACAGCTGAAATGCTTTAGTTTTTTAAAGGTGGAGGAAAAGTTCAAGGAAGATTGTCTACACCCAGTCCCCTTTATGAAAGAGCAGTTGCTCTATCATGTCAAAGTATAACTAGTATTACGTGCGCTTGATTTCATATGAGGGTCACTCCTGGAGCAAACTGTTGACTTAAAGGGGGATTCTGGGAAAGGAATGATTTAGATATGCAAGATCCAAGCATGAGTAGAAAAACATATTGAGATATGAATAATCACCGTAAGTCAATAAACTGGGATATTTTAAACAGAATTATCTGTAAATGAAAACAATTTATCTGTACCTGGGACTGGGACCTGAACCAGAATAATCATAATTTAGTTGAAATATTATTCAGTCCTTTTAAGATGGCTAATTTGTACCGGGGGGAGAGGGGAGGGAGACACTTTTAATCTGTTTATTGAATAAAATGAATTCTTACACAAACCCTGGACTATTATACATTAAGAGGCTAATTTGGGGATGCCTAGGTGGCTCAGTTGGTTAAGCATTTGCCTTTGGCTCGGGTCATGATCCCAGGATCCTGGAATTGAGCCCCATGTTGGGCTCCTTGCTCAGTGGGAAGTCTGCTTCTCCCTCCCTTTCTGTCTCTCCCCATCACTCGCTCTTTCCCTATCTCAAATAAATAAACAAAATCTTAAAAAAAGGGGGGGCAATTTAGTTTGAAAAGCCTCTTGGTATTTCTGAGCTAAGGTGGAAAATTTAATAGCTTAAACTACTAAAAGGCTTTTCTACTTTAGTCATGAAAGTAAAAAATTTCTTAGTTAATAGATTAAAAACTACCATAAAAAACTTATATGAAGTGTATTTTATTTTAAAGAATTTATTTTATATTTCTAGTTTCACTATGTGACCTTTCTCCATTTCTTATCAAAAGCACATAACGAAAAATTCTGGGAATAATCTCAGAGAAAGGACTTCTCATAAATCCTTTCAACTATAAAAAGGAGCATCAGAGGGCCTGAAAGATTGTAATCTTTCTGAAATTTCCCTACTAGGGAGGAAGGAAAGGGGAAAAAACAGGAATATACTATCTAACATCGGGACAGGACAGAATGGTAAAGAAGGTTACACTTTCAAAATAAAGGTTTTTTTTTTTTTTGAGAGAGAGAGAGAAATAGAATGCATACAAGCGGGGGGTGGAGGAGGGCAGAGGGAGAGACAGGCTCCCTACTGAGCAGGATCCGTATGCAGGACTTGATCCCCGGACCCTGAGATCATGACCCGAGCTGAAGGCAGACACCTAACTACTGAGCCACCCAGGTGTCCCAAATGAATGTATTTTTAAAATTAATTACTCCAAGACAATTTCCTCTCAAGTTTTATTAGAAAACTCCAGTGGTTTCCCATCCAAGTACTAACCAGGCCCGACACTGCTTAGCTTCCGAGATCAGACAAGATCGGGTACATTCAGTGTGGTATGGCCGTAGACAAAACTCCAGTGGTTTAAAAACACTATGGAAGGGCACCTGGGTGGCTCAGTGGGTTAAAGCTTCTGCCTTTGGCTCAGGTCATGATCCCAGGGTCCTGGAATCCAGGACTGCATCGGGCTCTCTGCTCAGTGGGGATCCTGCTTCCCTTCCCCTCTCTCTGCCTGCTTCTCTGCCTACTTGTGATCTCTGTCAAATAAATAAATCAAATCTTTAAAAAAAATAAATAAATAAAAATAAAAACACTATGGAAAAGACAATGGGGGATTTTTCTATTATTAGTGAAGCTGGGTTGGAAAAGAGTAACTATACTATCTTTAGAACTTTGACACTTTAAAAAATGTTTGATTTAGCTGTGTTTGTCATTATTCTTGATCGATTGATCCTAAAGTTTTATGAATCTGGGAACTTTCTATGCTAAGACCAAAGGGTCTGTGACATTCAATTTTTTTCCCTTTCTTTCTTTCTTTCTTTTTTTTTTTTTTTCAGAAGGCACAGAGAGAAGAGGCAGTTTGGTTTTTGGTCCTAAAAGGCAAGAAGATGAGAAAGAATGAGAAGCCAGCAATGTAAATTGAAGTAAAGGGCTGTAGGTCTTGTTAAGTGTTTTAGCAGACTTTCAGTACTCAGAAAGAATTAAGTCTGATTATTAATTCATTTTATACAGAAAGCTGTCCCTTTATACCTCAGGATCCCTGAAACAGTAGTTCTCAAGTGACAAGCTCCATCAGAATTACCTGAGGATATCTTGAAAACTAAAACAAAACCAGCATTCCAAGCACAGTAATACAGTTTATTAGATTCTTTCAAAGAGAAAGTAATCAGCAAGACTTTGGTGAAAGAGTTCCCAAGAGGGTGTGTGCAGGGCAAGGACTGGTTGAGGCAGGAGGGTGTTTTTGTATGTGCCTGTGCAGGATTCATTCCAGAAAAATAGCACATAGGGGATAAGAAATAAAGTATATTATAATGCTCCACTGAACATTCCACTGTATAAAACACTTCTTGTTTTAAAGATGATTTTCTTAGGAAAATCCTGGGACTGGGACCTGAACCAGAATAATCATAATTTGATTATGATTAATCATAATTTGTATTTGTAAATCTAATCAGATTTTCTTAGGATGGATTCTCAGAAGTTTGGTCACTGAGACAAAAGCCTTGAATCTTAAATTTAAGCTTGTTAAATATTGCTGAACTTGCTATACCAACAACAAATAGGAGAGTACTGTTTTATTCTACCCTTTACTCTTTTCTGGCACTGCACTCATTTTACTCAACTCTGCAATTCAATAACAGTTTCAAAATACTAAATCTGTAATTACTTTACTGTGAACTTTTTGGTCTATACTTTTTATTGTATGTATTATGTTAAGCAATTTTCATAAATGGTCTTTATTTTTAATAAGCTATAATTGTTTTTCACATTTTTAAACCTTGTGCTGACTGTGCTTTGAGATTTTTCCAGGGGTGCCTAGGTGGCTCAGTTGTTAAGTGTCACACTTCAGCCTAGGTCCTAGGATGGAGCCACATGTCGGGCTTCCGGCTCAGCAGGAAGCCTGCTTCTCCCACTCCCCCTGCTTGTGCTCCCTCTCTTACTGCCTGTCAAATAAATAAATTAAATCTTTAAAATAAATAAATAAATAAAAGGTTTTCTAAAAGGTTTAAATTTCCATACAACTATTTAATTTCTGATTCCTTTTAACTTCAGAAATTCTTCCTTTATCCGAACTGATACTCAGCTTAAAAAAAAAAAAAATTACATTTTTTTTGTTTTCTTAAAAAAAATTTCAATCCACAAGGAAGAGTTTACATATGAAGTAAAAATTTAAATTTTTTTTTTCCCAAGATGATTACCAAGTTCCTAACAGGATTACTTACTAAATAGTCTTTTCCTCATTGGTTTTGTGACATCCAACTGATTATATATTCAAATCTTACATATAAAAAATAGAAATACAAATACAAATAGAAAGTAATTCTATTTTGATGTCTACTCTTGCATTAATATGTTTTGGTATCTGGTAGACCAATTCTCCTTCATTATCCTTTAGTTCAAAATCCAAACAGCTCTTCTTGCCTATTAGTCTTCCCCAAACTTTGAAACACCCACCCATCATTCCACTGGAATTTTACTAAGTTATATTAAACCTGTAATTTGTAAAGACTATACATTTTTCTATAATACTGGTTTGTCATCAAATATCTTTATTTTTTCATAGCTCTTCCAAGTTTCGTCATTTTTCTTCTAGATCATCTATAGTTGTCATTAACATTAGCTGGAATATTTATCTGTTGGCTCTCAAAAATGGCATTCTTTCACTGTGTTTTCTAACTTGTAACTGCTGATGGAGTGCTATGTTGATTTTAATCATCACTTATCAACACCTAACAGAACTCTTATAATTTAAGAAGTTGTTAAATGACTCAAACTAACTCAGTTAACAAGTTTCACAAAGGTAAGGGGGAAAGGCCATATTCCTATAAATTAGCTCTGTCAATTCTAATTTCTTATTAGACTAACATTTATAAAAGAAAAATAAGGGAAATGCTCTTATGGATACAAAAATCACAGTGGATATTTTCTGTTCACGCACTTCAAAAAGAACATTGAGGAATATAAAATTTTGTTTTGAATTTCAAATACACCTCTTTAGGGAGGCAGTGAGGTCAGTTTAGAAAAGATGCTTGCAGTTTTCAATTATAAAGCTATGAGCACTCTCCCAACAAAAACAATAAAATAACATTAGTGAGAATACTGTACTCATATAGCTACAGTCATAAGAAAACACAAATTTTTGAGGACTATTAGAACAGGAAGAGCTTTCTTTAATTAAATGGGCCATCTCTCACAATGTGATCCCCCTCCTGCCACTAAGTACAGTACCAGATTAATTTCGAAAGACATCAAAACTTCTATTTCAAGTAATAGGTTTCACAATAACTAATTCCATCTGGAGATTATTAAGGACCCTTTTTAAAGTAATAAAATGGTAGCATTTCAGAATGTTAAAGCAATTTTAGATTTTACTTGTATGGTAGCCATGATTTTATGTGCTCCATTAAAAATCTAGTCCAACATATCCTTTAAATGGCTTCACATTTTAAAGACTCTTCTCCATATTACAAAACTACATTAGTTATATATTCCTTTCTTTACTGCAAGCAAACAGATATATAATCCTTCAAACCAAAATGCTATGAAGTTATTATTCTAAAATAAAACTGTGCTTACCATGATACCACCATTTTGTTTTCTTTGGATTCTTGTTACATGTTCGAACATAAAAAGAATTATCTGGTGGTCGTCTCTGAAACCAAAAGGAGTTTAAATAAGAGAAGTTGTAAAATGGAAGAAAAAACCTTAGCAGAATTATTACATTGTCTAAAAACAATATAAATGCTGATGTGGCGCAACTGAAATAATATATTCCAGGAAAAGTAGACCCTTGACACTGAAACTTAAAAAGTAAATAAAAACAGGGGCATGTATATGTGATTTGGATTAGGTTCCAGTGGGATTACTAGAGAATGACTATTAACCCAAAGTGGCAGCATTAGGTTTTAAGGAATTTTGGTTCCATTTATTTTATCTAATTAAAAACCAGAAAAGTCTATCTAAACTCAGTTTGTCTGAGAAATTAATAGCAACTTATAAACCTCCAGTAAGGTAAACATCACCAAGGACAGACCAAAGGATTCAGTTTACAATCAATATATGAGGAAAAAGGGGAAAAAGCTATCTTGGCATTTCTGCCATATATATGCCCAACTAGCACGGTATTACATACATATGGCAGTTCTGCAAGGGAGCTACAGCAGAAATAGTGATGCCAACAACAATGAAGATAAATTTTAGACGGGAATTTTCCTGAAAACTGTTGGACTGACCAGACATGAGAAATACTGTGAGTCGGGGAGCCTGAATGGCTCGGTAGGTTAAAGCCTCTGCCTTCAGCTCAGGTCATGATCCCAGGGTTCTGGGAACAAGCCCCGCAAGGGGCTCTCTGTTCAGCAGGGAGCCTGCTTCTTCCTCTCTCTCCCTGCCTGCCTCTCTGACTACTTGTGATCTCTATCAAATAAGTAATAATAAAAAAAAAAAAGAAAGAAAGAAATACTGTGAGTCTCTACAAAAATATGGAAACATGTCAAATTTGTATTAAAGCTACTGAGCACAGGTTAGTAGATAAGTCCAACCAAAAACCAATAGTGAGTAGGACTGCCTAGACAGCAGGTAGGGAAACAGGCAGTCTACCTGGCACTTCTACAACTCACGTACAGAACTCTGATCTTAATTGAGCCTAATAATGCCCTTACAAGTTAATATTAATAGTAACTTAAGAAAAGGGAAGAGTAGAGTTTATGTTAAACTACCCAAAGATTACCCTGCTGATAAAGTTTGAGAAAATATCTGAAAAAGTATCATGAAATTAGATGCCTGACTACTTTAAAGAATAGATCATCTGTTGCTAGCAACTTGCTACCCTATTGCAATTTGCAGGACAACTCTATTTGTCCTGCAAGCCATAATCTGTGTTAATGTGGAATAAATTGCTACCACTGTAACAAATAACTTCATAAATTCATTTTCTCTGTATACTGGTTAGAACCCAATCTTCAAAAACAAAGAAAACAAAACCAACAACCAATCTTAAAAAAAAAAAAAAAAAAAAAAATTAAGGAAGAAAAAAACACTCATTCTATGTGCTTAAGAATATAACCAAACTGGTAAGAGATCACAGACATTTGGTTCTTATATAGATTTGGTTCTATATAAAATGATGGATTACCAAAATTGTTTTAGGAATGGAATACAAACTAGAAAGTTTGGACTATCTGTATTATAAGGGCACAAAGAATATATGGTAGATTACTGAAAGACTTCTCAATATCAGAAATTACTTTTAATCTACTGAAATCTACCTGACATGATGGATTTAAATGCCTTCAATTGAGGAAAACATCCCTGACTACGAAAATGAAAATTGGAATCAAAGAATTATGAATAAATCAAAGTTCCCAAATACTTATACTTAAAATTAAAATTTGTATTCAAGTCAAATATTTAAGTGAAACTCATAGAACCACATTGACCACAGAATAAAATTCGCCTGTTTTAAAAAAGTTTTTGAATATAAATGTTAAGATAAAAAAAAAAAAAAAAGAAAAGAAAAGAAAAAAGTTTTTGGTGGGTGGTTAGAAGACTTTTAAAAGCTTATTTGGAGCTAGATCCCTTCAGTTCCAAAACAAGTTTCCTCTTCATCTTTATAACCTAGTACTTATTAGCACAGTAGAAACAGTACTTACTAGGTTCCTAATAAACATATACAGAATTTTACTGCATTTCACAGAACTAATGCTGCCAGAATTGCTTCCAAATTACTATCTTGGTTAAATATAATTTAGTTCGTATTATATAATATAGCTTACCAATAATTTAAATGGAGTAATAAGGCTTATACTAACTATGCAGGAAAAACTAGTAGTAGACAACTGAAATGTGAGGGGGATGAGAAGACTAGAAAAGGATCAAGGAAATGGAGAATATAGTCATTTTCTAGTTTTTAATAGTAAGTCATCACATTTATTTATTTACTTATTTATTGTAAATCATTACATTAAATGTAAACAAAGCACTAATCATTAAAAGGCACCTATAAGAGTTATGTGCACACATCACTGGTGTTCACCTCAACTGTTCTACTCTATACCTAAAATTTAAAAGTTACGTGTGTGTAGAGGGTAGAAGTGTAGAGGATAGAAGAGGGTAGAAGCAGAGAAAACATGGAAGCAATAAATAAGACTTGTTTTCAAAGCCCTCAAGGTTAACAAAAGCTCAAGTGCAGCCTTAAAATGCAACCTAGGAAAGCCCATAGGCAAAGTTAGTTAAAAAACACTACAGTAAGATAATGTGTACCCTATTGCAACTATTCAAAGATGTATGTTTTTCTGCATATTTTAATATTCCTGAATGGGGATACATACCTTTTAACATGTATTAACTGTCACAGTTTAACTGACAGAAGTTTCTTACATTCTTTTATGGTATATAGATTGCATATTAATGTTATTAATGCTGTAATTTAAAAATTCAATTTAAACCATTATTTCCCCATGCTTCTTTGAACAAAAAGAATCTGTTTTTGGGGGGGCGCCTGGGTGGCTCAGTGGGTTAAAGCCTCTGCCTTCAGCTCAGGTCATGATCTCAGGGTCCTGGGATCGAGTCCCGCATCGGGCTCTCTGCTTGGCAGGGAGCCTGCTTCCTCCTCTCTCTGCCTTCCTCTCTGCCTACTTCTGATCTGTCTCTGTCAAAGGAATAAATACAATCTTAAAAAAAAAAAAAGAATCTGTTTTTTTAAACCTAACACCAAGAAACTTCTTATAAAACTAACATTTCAAGAAATTCAGTTTGCAAACAATGGCTTAGAGTGTTTCAGCCTAGATAACCTATCATTTAAAAATAAACTATTTAAAGTTCTCTAAAAACTAATTTAAAGTTCTCTAAATGCTAATTTAGTAAAAATGAGAGTTCAATTTCAAGAAAACAGGGGGGAAAAGCTGCTGTTATTACACAGACCCCTAATCTGTAAAGTAAAGCTGTTCTCCTTCAGACCCGATACAAAAGGAAAACCTCATGAAGAAAAGAGGCTTTAAAATAGAGAAATACATGAACACTGGGCTACACACTCACTCTCCGGCAGAAACCACAAGAGGGCCAGAAATGCACACAGGATTTAGATACTTTACAAGGGTATCCTAAATTTAACTCATGTGATTTTTCTTTCTGGTGTTTTTACCTTTCCATCAGACAGAATCTGTGGTTAAAAAAAAGGGAATGAGAAGAAAAGTCCTGAAAATTCTGCTGGTCTTTAACCTTTCTCTTTCAACCTAATCATGATGATCAAGCATGATAGGAAAGCTCTGGTTCCTGGGAAATTCCCCAAAAGAGGCTGATAGGGTGGGAGCCAGCAGAGGGGAGAAGGGAAACATGCTCTTGGGACTTTCCACTGTGAAATCTAGAAATGAGAATTTCTTGTACACTTCTACCTTGTGCATGCTTACAGAAACAAAATTCAAGTTATTTGAGAACATCTGCAGAAATTTTCTGTTTAAGAAATATAAAACAATGCCTGACCTCTACATGGAATGAAAGATTATCGAAGTAATTTTCTAATCCGTTACTAAGCATATTACCCATAACTTCTTAATAAAAGGCATTAAGTCTTCCTTCACATAAATTATAAATAATTTCTCTACCTAAACTAAAAAAAGAGATATTACCTGGAATAATTCTGAGAAGTCCTACCTTTTCTTTGCAGCTGGAAAGCATACTAATAATGCTAAGACAAACTGATTGGACTGAGAGCGCTGGGGACCAGTCTTCTGTTAGAATGGATAAACAGATATGACCATTGCTATAAACATGAGGATGAACGGGAATATTTTCACCAGTAAACATGACCTAAGAAAGAATAAAATTCCATTAACACTCAAATATTCTCTATTACCAAGAAATAAAATATTCTCCATAGAACTTACTATTTTAAAAATCAATTAAAAACAAATAAAGTAAGTGCCAGAAACAAGATAAACAACTGCTTGTTGTTTATTCTCATCAATCCACAAAGTACTGGTTTCACTGTGTGAATGAGGATGTAGGGAATGGAACATACAGAGAAAAAATCCAGGTCATCTCTTTTTTTATTTCAGCTATTTTTCACAAATCCCTTTAAAAATTTATAAATTACCATGCATTTTTAGCCCAATAAAGACAATTATAAGAATGTCTTTTCACATTCTACTCATTGCTCTCTGCATACAGAAATACAAAAGTATTCAATTTTGAGACAATATGAATTACATGTGACAAGAACACCCCTTTCACCCGTAACAATGCTATCACCTAAGGTGCTATGTGCAAAAGGAAATAATTTATATATACCATCTCCTCTAAACTTGCTCATCCATTATGATACATACACATTACTACTTAGTGATCCTCAAATAACTGTGCCTACACACAAAAAAAAGTTTGAATGGGTCAAGTTTTTCTCTGCCTTTTTTTCTACTCAATTCTTCTAACAGTTTTTCCTTTCTCCACCTTGTCACCACACTAACTGTAAGGTAATAAATCTATTATTCCTTCCTTTGCCCTAATAACTCATTAAGTATCCCATAGTAGTGTTTCTTAAACATATCTACCCTAAGCATCTGAACAGGGAGAAGACTGAATTCATACATCCCAAAGAACCTGTAAGCACAGCCCAAACTAGGACAAAGACACTGAAGTCTAATATTTCAGGCTGTTTATATTTTACCTCATAAAAATTACTTATTTTGATATAAAAATTAATCCACCAATCTTTATGTGTATTTTGTTCTGTGGTAAGATCTAACATTTTTACTCTGTTGTTAATAGTAATTACTAACTCCTGACCTTAAGAAAAAAAAAATCACCTGAAGATCTGAGTAAAAATATAAATGCAAGAGCTCCACTTTCACAGATACTGATTCAGTAGGTATGGTGGGATTTTTATAAAGCTCGTCAAATATTAACCAGTAGTTCCCAAATGAGACTTACATGTATCTCTCTCAGCCCTAAAACTCCCTCACACTTGAATATACAACAAATTCTTACTTAAGAAGAAACCTCACCTTCAGTTATATCAGAAATTGATGAAGTATTTATTGCTCTAGGCATAACCTATTTCCCCCTTTATATAAGAACAAAAAAGACAGCCAGTGAAATAAGTGTGGCTAGAGTAAGGTATGTCAGCATTTAATATGGGACATGTTACGGAGAAGTACCATAAACTGGTTTTTTTGCTTTTATTTTCAAGTATCTAGCTACAAAATTGTCTTCATTTCAATTTCGCAAATACTTACATTTTAACAAAGCACTCTTTCATATATGTAGGAGTCCACTAATATTTCAAACATACTACTAACATATGGAACTTGTTTCCTTGGCTGAAGCCAATATAAGAAAACAAAAGGAATTTTTTTCTCAAAGGAATGACTTTACACACTTGCATATTTTGTTTCTTTACATTTTGGTTATGCACCCTCCATTCCCACTAAAAAGAGCTAAAATAAATAAAGCTGAAAACTAAAAATAAGTCTCAAAGTAAGAGATATCAAGTTACTTGCCTTGCCTGATTGCAGAAGACCACCCAATCCCCAACTTTAGCACAGCTGTGTTTGAAGCCTACCATTTAAATCTCAATTTTATCTATCAGTGCTAGTCTCCTTTTCATCACTTTTTGCTAAAAAAAAAAAAAAACAAAAAAAAAAACGGGGGGGGGCTCTCTGTAAAAGGAAATGACTGCTTAAATGGTCTTGCAGCTCCGTACTTTGAGTCTACCCACAATTATTCTAAATTTTATTTTTATAGGGACGCCTGGGTGGCTCAGTTGGTTAAGCAGCTGCCTTCGGCTCAGGTCATGATCCCAGCGTCCTGGGATCGAGTCCCACATCGGGCTCCTTGCTCCGCAGGGAGCCTGCTTCTCCCTCTAACTTTGCCTTCCACTCTGTCTGCCTGTGCTCGCTCTCGCTCGCTCTCTCTCTGACAAATAAATAAATAAAATCTTTAAAAAAAAAAAAAAAAAAAAAATAAATTTTATTTTTATAAACATGTAGTTTACTATATATATTTGATATTCCCACAATGTGTTATAGATGTCTAGAGCGGGAGTTTACAAATCTCACAGAACATGCATCTGCTTTGGGGTATTCATTCAGCCACAAAATTCCATTTGACCAACAGGATATTTTCATTAAGAATACAAACAATGCCCAAGACCTTATCCCCTGGTCACAAATATTTTTTAAAGGGTATTTCTTTTCCAGTCAGATTTCCTTTTTAAAAAGTCACATAGAATAGTGCTCTGAAAGTGCCAAAAAATGAAGAATTGCTAAGTTACCTTCTTTGGCAAAAACTAATCAGTGCATCAGCAACCACCAAGGAAAATACACAGACAGCAAAATACAAAGGTTATCACAACATGCTCTGACTAGCCAATCCACAAAGCAGAAGGAAAGCAATGAGTGCTCTTGGAGAGAACAGATTATAAACTAATCACCTGACCTGAGAACCAAGGAGTACCCATGAATCAAAAGGAAATCAGAAGCGAGGAAAGGGGACGGAAAGCAGTAGTAGACACCTACAGCAGGAGCAGCAGACACTGATAAGCACCGAAGAGAGCCAGAAATCAAGACAGAAAAGCTTTAAAGGTAGAAGGGACTGAAATAAAAAGAAATCAGATCTCAGTAAACCTTAAAAAAAGAAAAGCAAAGGAAAGGGGGAGGGGGAAGCTGGGGCTTTTTAACATGCTGCATGTAGGTAAATCAATTAGCTGCACATATTATAGGTAACTCCTAGGGCCTAACCTGCCAGATACAGAATTTTAGAAGTTTGTCTAAACATGGAAAGGCTGAGTTTACATGTCAGAGATGAATTCCTGAAATAAAAGAAAAAACTTTTTTCAAAGTTTATTCATGTAAAAACGCTGTTAAGCAGTTTCCACAGACACTTTTGATGGAAACTCTGCGATTCTGGTTCTTTGCATGTGATGTAAAAAGTAACCAAGGCTGAACTTCTTCAAGATCGTGCTCTTAACCGTCCTCATTTATTTAACACATGGTACAATCCAAAGGAGGAAATGGGACATTTCAGTTACTTTAATACAGCCAAGCAGGTTCTGAAAGCCTAAGGGATGATTAGCTATTTTCAAAATTTAAAAACTTTTGGGGGGGAGTCCCAAGTAGCCAATAAAACTCACATTTAACAAGACATCTGAATACCATGAATTTGAAACCGAAGGGAATAAATAAGAACTTTGCTAATTTCTTTATTTTTAGAATTATTTATTTTTAAAATAATTTATTCAAATTCAAACTTAGTCATATCAACAGTTAACAACCAGAGAACTGTACATATTCATAAACCAAACAATAAAATGGAACTACAGATTTTAAAGAATAAGCTGTTTTACGGAAAAAAAAAAAAAAAGCCACAATTTTAGAAAAGGATCTTAGATCTAAGGCATGTGTATCACACCTGCAGTTCAGAGTCTGCATGAATCTAAATTCCTGAACATCTCCTTATCAGTACGGTGTATTTCCAAGCTAATGCATGTGAATCACACCTGAAGTTCAGAGTCTGCATTAGAAATAGTATTCAGACGAATGTAAATTTCCAAACATCTATTAGTATGGCATATTTTCAAAAGCAAGTGAGACCTAAGAAAAACTATGCCCTGTATCATAATTTTGGAGTTAAGTAAGCATATCCCACATCCAACATTAAGTTTTAAGCAAGCCAACCTCTGGGTAACTTTTGGTACCAATACAGTGTGTCTCACAAAATTACCAATTTAAGAATGAAAGCCACCAATGATGACACAAAACAGAGGATGGAGCTTAGGTAACTGTTTCTAATATGAAATTCATATTTATGAGTATGAATGACCCAATACTGAATGACCCAATACTGAGATCTGACCACAAGGAAGGCATACTACTATGTTCAGGCTAGTGTTCTGCAACTAATTAGAAAGTGAGACACCTAATGTTGCATCAAATTAGGTCGAAACACATAATAAGAATAAGCAGTATGAATAAGTTATAAAATATAAAAGCCAATATACAAAATGGATACCAGAGACAATATAAGGGAATGTTTTCTCTTATTAAAATTCTAAGTTAAAAGGCACCTGGGTGGCTCAGTTGATTAACGCGACTGCCTTCGGCTCAGGTCATGATCCTGGAGTCCCGGGATCGAGTCCCGCATCAGGCTCCCTGCTTGGCAGGGAGTCTGCTTCTCCCTCTGACCCTCCCCCTTCTCATACTCTCTCTCTCTCAAATAAATAAATAAAATTTTAAAAAAGAAAATTTGTAAGTAGATGGCAATACTTAATGGGCAAACTACAAAAACTGAACATGTAAGCAGAATTTATTATGATCAGATATTTAATTAATAATATATGATATAGGCAATCTAGCATAAATGGTAAATATTTGACAAAAGTAACTACGGACTGGAGTTTTAGCATAGTTTTTAATCCAATTTTCCACTTTTAGTCACTTAACATGTATTAGTAGCATCAATATTAATAGTTTTTTTTTGTCTTCCATAATTACCCTTATTACCCTTATGCAATTGTTCAAGTATTACAAAGTCAAAATTCCTGGGTACAATGAAACTAAATTTGGGTGCCCTGGATGGTAACCATTCTCTCTCCTTTGTAAGCTGTGTTCTTCTAGCCTACCAGTCTTCTCCTTTATCTTCCCATTGTTTTACCCCCAAGGCTTCAACAAACAGGGTTCACTGTTCCCTTTCTCCTCGTCAGGTGTCCTAGATGCTAGACAATTTTAAGGCAATAAAAATGGTTACTTAAGACTTTGGAAAGCTTAACCACCATCACATGAAAGAGCAAGGAAAATGACACCACAAATAAAAGGATGAGAACACTATGAAAATAGGTTCTGGATCTCTGCAATGAAGGAGTACTGAGCAACAGAACCAAAGGTTCTGGCATGAATAGGAAGGGGAATAAGGGTGAGGAGAAAGCAGCTACTCTTTTGCACCAGTGTTTCTAAAGCTTTGTAATCAAGGTAAGTATATTTTCAGCACCACTTTTTTTTTTTTTTTTAAAGATTTTATTTATTTATTTGACAGAGAGAGATCACAAGTAGGCAGAGAGGCAGGCAGAGAGAGAGAGAGGAGGAAGCAAGCTCCCTGCTGAGCAGAGAGCCCGATGTGGGACTCGATCCCAGGACCCTGAGATCATGACCTGAGCCGAAGGCAGCGGCTTAACCCACTGAGGCACCCAGGCACCCTCAGCACCACTTTTAGCATTGATATGGTTTCAGGACGAAGTACAGTATCCTCTTTCCCCTAAAAAAACACAAAACTTTGTCACCTATTTCTAAAATGCCTAAAATATCTTCAACAAAAATTAGAGTTGAAAAGCTTAAAAACAAAGTATAACCAGGACATTTACAAGATAATGTGTTTCAATTTTATTGCATTCAAATGGGATGTTCTGACAGAGGAAGAGAGTTTAAAGGCCAAAGATATCTGGAAGGGAAGAGCTGCTAATGTGAGGGAGGAAGTAGAAAGGAAAAGAAGCAAAACAGTAAAGACACTAAACTTGAAGACTTCAGTTTTGAAGGAGAGGTGACTATACCTCCCAATTCCTTTGAGATAAATCTTCAAATCCTTTACACTCTTGGATAAGCCCCAAAACATCCTTTCTTTTTCATTTCCTGCTGTAGCCCTCCATTTACTTATACATAAAACTACATTTGCTCATAAATCTCAGGAGAAGCCATGTCTTTTCATGATTTGTTCCACTTCTGACATAAACTTTTCTTCTTCTGCTTTAAGTCCCAGAACAAACAGGTTTCTCTTTGCCCCCTCATTCTATTCTAAACCAGTCATTGCTTTCTCTTTTGCTCCCAAAGCATATAATTTATACTTCAACTTATGCATCCAGTTTCACAGGCCAGAAGTTATGGAGTCTTCCCTGACTCCTTTTACTCGCTCATATTTCTTATCAATTCATTAGTAAATCCTGCTGGCTCAACCTTTAAAACAGGTCCAGAGCCCCTGGATGGCTCAGTTGCCTAAAGACCAGCTCTTGATTTTGGCTCAAGTCATGATCTCAGGGTCCTGGAATCCCTGCTCAGTGGGGAGTCTGCTTGAGGACTCTCTCTCTGCCTCTTACACCCGCTTGAGCCCTCTTCCTCAAATGAGTAAATCTTAAAAAAATAATAATAAAGTAAAATAAAGTAAGTCCAAAATATGGCCATCTTCCACAACCTCCACTACTACTTTCTGGTGCAAGTCACCACCAACCCCTCACCTGGATTACTGCAAGTTGTCTCGTTTCCCTGTACCCTTATACACCCACAACAGTCAATGTGCCACACAGCAGTCAAATTCTTCCTTTTAATTTTAGGTAGGATCGTGTCATTCGTCTGCTCAAAATATTCAAAGGTTTTTCATCCCATTCGGAGTGAAAACCAAAACTCTTATACTGGGCTATACAATCCATGATGGATCCTCCAGCCCAAATTATCTCTCAGACCTATGCCCTCGATTCCCCCTCGTTTGCATACACTCCAGGGACCTGCCACATGTGCACTAGGTTCACAGGCTTTGCTAGACCATTACCATTATTTTATAATCATAGAGATTCTTGATTAATAAAAATTAAAAAATAGTTATCAAGTATTAGTAGACTTAGAGTAGCTGTTATTTTCTCAATCATGGATACTAGAATATACAACTTCTGTGACATGAGAGTGATGTTAAAAAGTGATATAAAATCTATTCTAAAAGATTGGCAACAACTGCCCCAGAGCTTTCAAAGTTATCATACTACATATTATCTTTCACTTTTAGAGATAACAATACTGTCTGGATAAATAAGCATTTTCCCCATTCTGGTACTCACCCCTAACGGGACAGTATGGAAAGGAGTAACTTGGGTTTGAGTCTTGACTATCCTATTAGCTAGCTTTTAAACCATGAACAAGACACTTTACTTCTAAGCCTTTAATTTCTTCACTTACAAAGATCAATCCCTAACCACTTCGTTAGAGCCGTTACAAGATAAAATAAAAATGGACGTTACATTAGAAAAGTATAATACAAATATTACTACATAGTAGAAGGCACTGAAGTAATGTGTGGATGAAATGGTTAAGTTTGAACTTACATGAAAAGCTAAAGCAGACCTGACACCGCAGAAAATAAGGAAGCATTAGAGGTTTTAAGGAGGAGATAGGGATAGTTGTGGTGGTGATGGTGGCACTGTGTATCTGTGCAAATCAATGAGGTAACTGCACCTTCAAGGAAATCTAACAGCACTGTGAACAGATGGCTAGGCGTGGAAAGAACTAAAGGCTATTATGTATTAGTCCACATGAAAGATAGAAACTTGGACTACAGCATTGACAGTAGGGTAAGAGTGAATTGAGTTAAGCACTGCAAAAGGATGTGCACAGCTGCATTTGACAGTGAGGGGAACGGAAGAATTTCAATGCAAGCAGACAGGTGAACAATAACTCAAGAAAAAAATTTTTTTTCCTTATTTTGTTACTGGAAAAGATTGAATTTAGATGTGTTAAATTTGAGACATCTGGAGGTATTCAAGTAGTGATATCCAACAGTGGTGTGAAATTAAACCTCAGAAAGAAAAGATCTACACAGAACTGTAGATCTGGGAGTTAGCTGCTTAAGATGGCTAAAGATGTTAAAAAAAGAGAGAGAGAAAAACAAGGGGATGCTGAATAAAGAACACAGAAAACACCAAAATCAAAGATTCAGAAGAGAGGCCAGAAGTCAAAATAGGGAAGGAGAAAAAAATAATTTGATATAAAATGATAGAATCCATTACAAACGCTCTTACAGAAATATTCAAGATGAAATTCAAATGATCTCCATAGTTTGGTATTTGATTTAGATTTAAATACTAAGGAAAGAATTTAGAGGACACTTGATTTGGTTCATGTTTATTAAAATACTATTTTCCTCTGATGAAAAATCTGTGGGCTCCCAGAGTAAGCCTTCTCCAATATTCCCCCAGTCAACAGTTTGAAGTTGGTGAGTCACATTCTTCCTTCATAACCCTTCAAAAAACTTAGCTGAAGTATAGAAGAACCGGTTGAAGGTGACAAGGAGATACCACTGCCTTCAAGAATTAACTATCTTAAATGATGCTGGTAAGTCAAAAGGCTACAAAATGTGAAGATCATTTCCTAGAGAAAAGGAAGATGTTTGCTTTGGTTTCTTATCATAGTCTACACATGCTTAATAGAGAGGCCTAGAGGTCATGACAATACATAATCCTTAGCTTTATTTTATGAAAATGATAAAAATGGGTTTCCTAATCTTATTTTCTGCTCGTACAAAAATTGCAGAACTCAAGGAATCCATTTCCATTTAATTCTGTGCCTCTATTAAAGCAATTTCTTGTATTTATAGCACATTACAAGAACTGACCTCCATCTCTACTCCTACACTCCTTGGTATATATTCTATTTAAAGTGGCAATGAAATAGGAATTTCCTCCAAAATAATTATTTTAGCACTTCACAAGTTTTAGGTATTTGAGAAGTTTCACTATTCAGAACCTCATTATCTAGGAGTACTACACTGAGGTGGCATTAAGTCTTATCATTTTGCCACTAGTAACTTATTTACCCATCTCACCAAGTCGGAAGTCTGGAAGTCATCCTAGAATCTCCTTTTCTCTAACTCCCAAAGATTAATCATTCACCACAGTTAAACAGCTCTCAGAAAAGTTCTTCTATCACCATTATCTCTTGCCTGAGTATTAACCCATTATGTAAACTAACTGTGCCTCAAATTATAATGATCAGACTTAGGGCTTATGTTTAGATATTTAACATCTTGTAATATATTCTATCTTTATGGTACTAAAAGACTGCAAGGACAACATGTCAATGCAAAATCAAAGAAGTGTTCTTTTCAACAAATCACTTGCCCCCTCACAATATCATTCAATCATCTTATCTAGGAATAAGTGCCTCCAGTTATTCCAGTTCTCCCATACCCCATGGGCCTGGGTTAGATTTCCAACCCCTTTTCTGCTAACATCTATTCATAAAAAACAATGTTAAGTTCTCAGAGTATAAAAGCAGCAAAGCTCTAATCTCAATAAAGTAAAATGTTCATAAAATCTTGATTATATTACAGATAACATAAAGGAACAAATCTATTCACATAATTACAATGGATTTCTTTATAAGTTTGTATTTAGTCAAAAGTCACTAATTTAGTGTTTTGCTATAATCTAAAAATATAATAAAAAAAAAAAAATAAGGCAGTTACCTGAGGAGAGTCAAAGGGATATCGACTACTAAACTTAAATAGAAGTTGAAATTTTTCCCCTTCATATAAGGTACCTGGTGCACCTTCCATGTCTACAATCCACCTAGAATAAGGGGGGGAAAAAAAGCAAATTAAAAACTTCTGGTAAGAACTGGGCTGAGAAAGGGAACACTGAAGACTTGCTTTATACCAGGCATTGAGATAAGAGTCATTCATGTGCAACAGCATACTTCATCCTCCCAACAATTTTAACAGTAGGTATTAACACCCTTCTCTGATGCTCACAGGTTAAGTAACCAACTCAAAGTCAGACAACTGGCAAAGGACAGAGCCAAATTTTAATCCAGGTCTGAAAACACAAAACGAAAACCCAACTCAAGTGTGCTGACACCAAAGTCAATTTTGATGACTTTACACTACCTTATTTTTCCCAAAATACTATTTTTGCAATGATTAGAAAGATTTTATAGGTAGCATCAAACTAATGAACTGCCTTTCTGATATCATTTTAGAAACAACAGTCGAAGTAGGTATCAACAACAACTAGAGAATCATGGCTATTAGACCTATCTTCTCATCAGTATTCTAGAGACGAAACAGGAAAAAGGATAAGCTAACATCAGTCCCCTTACTTTGATGGCTATTCAAGGCTCTATAATGCCTTTCCTTTGTCTCTCACGTTTCAGTTGTTTCCTAAAACTCAAAAGAGATTTTTTTTTTTTTTTTTTTTTTTTTTTTAAAGATTTTATTTATTTATTTGTCAGGGATAGAGGGAGAGAGAGCGAGCGAGCACAGGCAGACAGAGAGGCAGGCAGAGGCAGAGGGAGAAGCAGGCTCCCTGCCGAGCAAGGAGCCCGATGTGGGACTCGATCCCAGGACGCTGGGATCATGACCTGAGCCGAAGGCAGCTGCTTAATCAACTGAGCCACCCAGGCGTCCCTCAAAAGAGATTTTTAAAAAAATTTTCATTAACATATAATGTATAATTTGTTTCAGGGGTACAGGTCTGTTAAACATCAGTCTTACACAATTCACAGCACTCACCATAGTACATACCCTCCCCAAGGTCCATCACCCAGCCCCCTCCCCTCCAGCAACCCTCAGTTTGTTTCCTGAGATTAAGAGTCTCCTATGGTTTGTCTCCCTCTCTGTCCTTGTTCTATCCCACTTTTTCCTCCTTCCCCATGAGCTTCTGTCTTGTCTCTCAAATTCCTCCTATCAGTAAGATCATATGATATTTGCCTTTCTGTGACTGACTTATTTCGTTTAGCGTAACACCCTCTAGTTCCATCCATGTTGCTGTAAATGGCAAGATTTTGTGGGCTTTTTAAAAAAATTTATTTGACAGACAGAGATCACAAGCAGGCAGAGAGACAGACAGAGGAGGTTTGGGGAAGAAGGCTCCCTGCTAAGCAAAGAGCCCGATATGGGGCTCGATCCAAGGAGATCATGACCTGAACAGAAGGCAGAGGCTTAAAGCACTGAGCCACCCAGGCACCCCTTGTGGTTTTTGATGGCTGCATAATATTCCACACGAAATCTATCTATCTCACATCTTCTTTATCCATTCATCTGTTGATGGACATCTAGGCTCTTTCCATAGTTTGGCTACTGTGGACACTGCTGCTATAAACATTCAGGAGCACATGCCCCTTCAGATCCCTACATTTATAACTTTAGGGTAAATACCCAGTAGTGCAATTGCTGAATCATAGGGTAGCTTCTCTATTTTCAATCTTTTGAGGAACCTCCATAAAGTTTTCCAGAGTGGCTGCACCTGCTTGCACCCCCACCAACAGTGTAGGAGGGTTCCCCTTTCTCCGCATCCTCGCCAACACCTGTCATTTCCTGACTGGTTAATTTTAGCCATTCTGACCGGTGTGAGGTGGTAGGTATCTCACTTAGAAGTGATTTCTATAGCCTCTTTATAAGCCTACTTTGTTTCCACATAAAATAATAATGAATATACATCTGTTTATAATTACACTCAATCCCTTGCTCACTTATTAGTAAGTCCTATGCCCAACATGGGGCTTGAACTCACAATACTGAGATTGACAGTAACATGCTCTACTGACTGAGCCAGCCAAGTACCCATATCTCTTCTCTTATAAAAAAAAAGGGGGGGGTACATTTCTCACTCTGCCCCTCCCCTGCTCATGCTCTCTCAAATAAATGATCTTAAAAATAAATTAATTAAATTAGTTAATTTTAAAAAGGGAAGACTGGGACATCAGGGTGGCTCAGTTAAGCATCCAACTCTCTATTTCAGCTCAGGTCTGATCTCAGGATCCTGACATTGAGCCCTGCATCTTAAGCCTGTTTAAGATTCTCTCTCTCTCCCTCCCTGCCACCCCCCTCCCCAACCCTGCTGGTCATGTATGTGTTCTCTAATAAAAAAATAAATAAATAAAAATTTAAAAAGGGGAGTAGAATAAGGATTATGGTGGCAAAGATGGTGGGGCCACATTGAAGCAAAAGTGGACTAATCATAAGACTACTAATTAAAGCACTGGCCAATTCCTTTCATCTTAAACTTTTTAGGTATAAAAATTTATTACTTTAAGTACAGTATTAAGGAAGTAATATTGAGAATACAGTGTTGAGGTTCTAGTCATCACCCCACATACTATGGATTAGTATAATAAATGTGCCTGTTCTTAGAAAGCAATCAGCTAACACATGCATGCCTTTAAAAGGATAGCTATTCATTTTCAAAGTGTATGCTGAATACCACACATGAGAATAAAAGATATGACCATGAAGCAATAGTTTACATTGAATAACACAGGTCTGTCCATTCGCGGTGGCCATGAGTAAGCTGTTTTACTTTTATAAAAAGTAAAACTATTGTTTTACTTGTTTTAACTATTTCAATTCTAAAACACACATTTAAAACAAAGTTAAAAGTTCATTACAAAAGGACACTCATCTCAAAGTGTTGCAAAGATAAATAGCATTACATATGCAAAACACGTAGTACTTTCCTGACATCAGAACCAGTACATAGTAAATTAAATATAATGCATAAGCTGCATTAAAAACAAATAAAAAACGAAAACGTGTTCTCCTTACAAACTGGGTCTTTGCTAGCCATCAAGATCCCCCTTCATCCCTGACATCTACTATGCACAATGACTATTCCAAGGAAAAACCAGAGGACTTCCTGGTGCTCTTTCTTTAAAAGTTGATTTGATTTGTTTGATTGAATGAGTGATGAGCTAGTAAGAGCAGGAGAAAGAAAAGAGGGGAAGGGAAAAGAAGGGTCTCAGGCAGCTCTGGGCTCAACCTCAATGCAGGGCTTGATCTCAGGACCTTGAGATGATGACTTGAGTCAAAAACCAAGAGTCCAGGGGCGCCTGGGTGGCTCAGCAGGTTAAAGCCTCTGCCTTCGGCCCAGGTCATGATCCCAGGACCCTGGGATGGAGCCCCACATCGGGCTCTCTGCTCAGTGCAGAGCCTGCTTCCCTTCCTCTCTCTTTGCCTGCCTCTCTACCTACTTGTGTTCTCTGTCAAATAAATAAATAAAATCTTAAAAAAAAAAACCAAAAACAAAACGAAACCAAGAGTCCAGCTTTTTAACCAACTGAGCCACCTGGGCACCCCCTCCTGGTGCCATTTCATTCTCTTTATAAGGCAAATTTTAGGTCAGAGACACCTGGGTGGCTCAGTCTGTTAAGTGTCTGCCTTTGGCTCAGGACATGATCCTAGGTCCTGGGATCAAGTCCTGAGTCAAGCTCCTTGCTCAGCAGGGAGCCTGCTTCTTCCTCTGCCTGCCTTTCCCCTTGCTTCTGTGCTGTTTCTCTCTCTGACAATAAATAACATCCTGAAATAAAAATTTTAGGACAAGGACGCCTGGGTGGCTCAGTGGGTTAAGCCACTGCCTTCGGCTCAGGTCATGATCCCAGGGTCATGGGATCAAGTCCCGCATAGGGTTCCTTGCTCGGCAGGAAACCTGCTTCTCTCGCTGCCTCTGCCTGCCTCTCTGCCTGCTTGTGTATACTCGCTTGCACTTGCTCGCTCTCTCTCTCTCTCTCTCTCTCTGGCAAATAAATAAAAATCTTAAAAAAAAAAAATTTTAGGACATACTGTACCATAAAATTTACCTGTGATCTATCCAAATACAGCTTTTAAATAATAGCTAAGCAAATATCTTAGTAATCCTTCCAATATCTGGGTGAGACACGTCAAAGGTGGCATATATTTTCAACATTGTGCAGGATAATTTTAAATAACTTTTTGCTAATTGAAAAAGCAATATATGTTCACTCTAGAAAATTTAGAAAGGTATAAACAAAAATTACCCAAATATAATCACTGTTGAAGTACTTTCAGTACATTTCATTCTAGCCATTTTATAGTTTCTTTATCAATGGAATTGATAAATTATGTGTAGTTAAATTATGTTAAATTATGTGTACACTTGAATCAGTTGGTTAAGGGTGTGACTCTTGATTTCAGCTCAGGTCACTATCTCAGGGTCATGGTCCCATGTCGGGCTCCATGCTGGGGATGGAGTCTGCTTAAGATTCTCTCTCCCTCTGCCCACCTCCCCCTTGCTCTCTCCAAAAAATAATAATAAATAAAATTTTTAAAAAAATAACAAAACAAATAAACAAAAATAAATCCTCAGTGTTTATGAGTCCAATTAAGGGCACATGCCTCTGAGGATGAATAAAATGGGAGAAGTCTCAGTTCTTAACTTCCAGTGAGTAGTTATTGTTCTAGGGTTCTAATGTTTAAACAGTTATTTTTCATGCATTCATAGCTCCTAATCAAAGAAATGGCCAACTATTCCCCTCCAAAGGAAAAACTAGCTCCGTTGGATAAATTACAACAGGATACACACCAATATGGTCTCTCTCAGGGATTTTCAAAGGGATTATGTTTATACAAACTTTCTGCATTTCATGCTGACTACAGGCTGTAACTCAAGGGATGCCATTCCATGGTCTAACTTTGAGAAACCATTTCCCTTTTACTGACATTTAAATTGCTTCTAAATTGTCTCTAGAAATAGTAATGTTGAAATGAGTATAGTCAGTTCCAAGTTAATCTTTTTTTTTTTTTTTTTTTTTTTTTAAAGGCAAGCTCTATGTCCACCAACATGGGGCTTAAACTCACAACCCTAAGATCAAGAATTTCATGTTCTGGGCACCTGGGTGGCTCAGTGGGCTAAAGCCTCTGCCTTCGGTTCAGGTCATGATCTCAAGGTCCTGGGATCAACAACCCTGCATCAGGCTCTCTGCTCAAGCAGGGAGCCTGCTTTCCCCCTCTCCCTCTGCCCGCCTCTCTGCCTACTTGTGATCTCTATCAAATAAATATATAAAATCTTAAAAAAAATAAATAAATAAAAGAATTGCACATTCTACTAAGTGAGGCAACCAGGCACCCCTGGGTTAATCTTTCTATGTCTCTGTTCCTTCCTTAGTTCAGCATAGGGGTTTATTTATTAGTTCAAAGGATATGATATGCTTTTTCAAAAGGTCTTAATACATGCTACAAAACTGTCTTCCAGAAAGCTGAACGTGCTTTTTAAAAAAATCATCATTCTTATTCCACTTAAACATACCTTTTAAGATCTAATTTTTTAAGACTACTTTTATATCCTGGAAGACAGCCAAAGATAAAAAAAACTTTTGTGACTCATTTACAGTAAATTATTTTAAAAGAAAAACTGTCTGACAAACATCTCTAAAAATGACAGGTTTATTCTACAACAAAGATACTGCAGTTTTGGTAGTTAAACAATTTGTGGTAAAATTGCCAATCTAAACAAATGTTTCCATTTGTACAAATGTAAAACATTCCTTTAACCATTTATAAATCATTATATTACGTGGTTCTGAAAATGGGAAAGGCTGAAATAGGAAGCACTTGATTATTACTGATGAAAATGGAATATAATCTGTTCATTATACACAACCCCCCAAAAAAATCTTCATTTAATTATATAGAACAAATGTCATACACTCTAAATATGTTCTCCATTTTCAAATTTCACTTGAGAGAAATTAAAAAATCAATCAAGAGGGACGCCTGGGTGGCTCAGTTGGTTAAGCAGCTGCCTTCGGCTCAGGTCATGATCCCAGCGTCCTGGGATCGAGTCCCACATCGGGCTACTTGCTCCGCAGGGAGCCTGCTTCTCCCTCTGACTCTGCCTTCCACTCTGTCTGCCTGTGCTCGCTCTCACTCTCTCTCTCTTACAAATAAATAAATAAAATCTTTAAAAAAAAAAAAAAAAAAAAAAAAATCAATCAAGAGTCACAACAAGAAACAGAAGAACCTTAAATGAATATTACTAAGTAATAGAGGCCATCTGAAAGGCTACATACTGTAGGATTCCAACTATATGAGGGTCTGGGGAAGGGAAAACTACAGAAACAGTAAAAAGATCAATGGGAGGGGTGATGAGTAGCTGGAGCACAGGCGATCTTCAGGGCAGTGAAATATTCCACATGATACCATAATGATGAAACATGTCATTGAACATTCACCCAACCATACAGCACAACGAATGAATTACAATGTAAACTATAGACTCTGAGGGATTACGATGTGTCAATCACACCTCCTCAATTATAACAAATGTCCCACTCTGGTGGGGGATGCTGACAATGGGGGAGGGTTGTGCATGTGTGAGAGCAGAGGGTATGTGGGCAATCTCTGTACCTTCTGCTCAATTTTGCAGGGAACCTAAAAATGCTTGAGAACCTAGCCATGTTTTAAAAAGATTGTTATAGAGCTAGATATCCGTACTCATTTTCAAACAACAATATATCCATCCAAACATCAATAGATCCATTCTTCACATCTCTGTTTTTAAAAAGCTTGAATTCTGTCATAAGTATGGACTCAAATCTCAAAGTCAAAGCTAGCTAAAATTATTTCTCTAAAAGGATAAATATGTCCATGAATTCTGGTCACTTTTCCTCTCTGGACCTAGAATATATCACTATTTGAATTATTCTTTTTGTCCTATAATTTGGTTTACTGTATATTTTTTTATCTTGTTGCCTCCTCTCTCTTTCATGTTTCTGAAGATTTTAAGGAAAGGTTCCATTATTTTAAATCCCTCTCCCCATGCCCCATTTCAGAACATTTAGCCTTGTCTAACACAACTATAAAGTCAAAAGAATGGTAAAAATAGACTGTACTGGGTTGTGAGATCTTAGAATGATACTTTAGAAAACATTTCAGGGCAACTCTGTCGGGACCCTTCTCACTTGAGAGCTTTTTCTGTGTCTTCACTTAAGAAACTTCTATCGCTTGGGGGGCCTGGGTGGCTCAGTGGTTAAGCATCTGCCTTCGGCTCAGGTCATGATCCCAGGTTCCTGGGACTGAGACCCACATCAGGCTCCCTGCTCAGTGGGCGGGAAGCCTGCTTCTCCCTCTCCCACTCCCCCTGCTTGTGTTCCTTCTCACTCTGTCTCAGCAAATTAAAAAAAAAAAAAAATAGAAAAAAAAACATTTCAAACTAATTGAAATGCTCATCTTTATGAGAGGACACATATGTCTCTCTCCACTCTTCTTGGTTTCATATCTGAAAAAGACTTCTTTGTGCCCAAGGAAGGAGCAGAATTAGACCATTTCTGTGTCTTCCTTCTATGGTTCACTTTTCTATCCTCATGAAGTTTCTTATCTATTAAAAGAGGCTGCTGAAGAGTCTGGCATTTAGTTACCGTTCTGTACAGGGCAATTAATGCGTTCAGGGATTGGAGACACCTCTTGACTATTATTCTCTTCAAACCTCTACATGTGGTTTTGAAATTTTTGATAAACAACCTCATGCCAAACTGCTCTATTTTAGATGAAGATCATTTCATAAACAAAAGTCAAGCCAAAGTTTTTATATGCTGCCTCTTTAGTAGGAAACATTTTAAAATGTTACTAACCAACATATGGTTGGGGAAAAAAAAGGTTAACAAATCATACATCATACGCAATGTGTATGATGATACTATTATGAGACATACAAAATGGGAAATACGAAAGCATAGGATAAGATCTATTTATTTACCTCTTGATGGAATAAAGTGGTATGAAACATGAAAATTCCACATTTAAAATTTTTTTTAAGATTTATTTGGGAGAGAGAGCAAAGAGAGGGGCAGAGTGAGAGACAGCAAGAGAGAATCTCAAGCAGACTCCCCACTGAGTGCAGAGCCCAAAGAGGGGCTTGATCTCATGACCCTTAATCAAAATCAAGAGTTGGACACTTAACCAAATGAGCCATCCAGGTGCCCCCAAATATTACATTTTTAAAAATAAGTGTATATTCATGCTTTACACTAATAATAAAAGAAACAATGACTTCAAGAATTAAATACTTACTGTGTAATTGAATTCTGAACACTCTTTTCATTTAAAGTCATTCCGGGAGGTGGGTCATTTTGCAAAGCCAACAGTTCTTTCTGCAGTCGTTTCTAGAAAAGAATATCAACAGTAATTTGTACTTAAAAAAAAAAAAAAGACAATACAAACATCCTTCTAGTTTCCATCTGAAATCCTTGAGTAAATTTCTTCCAAATGCTCACACCTTTTCTTTTGCAAGAACTTTTCATCTTGTATATATCTTATATACCTCTTTAATTTTTGTTTGCCCTGTAATTCACAATCAAAATATTTCTAAATAGATTTGTAAACAATGATGCTGTTAAGTGGTTACGAAAAGCAGACCACTACCTACAAAACGTCACTGCTACTCCACTGAGGTTATAAGATCTCAGCCCAGATTATAACTGCTTAAAAGTTTCAGCAGTGTTTCCTTTACTACTTTCCAATTATAAAAACCACACTTCTCCATCATCCTTTAAAAATGTCACTTTAGGGGAGAAGGGGGTGGGATTATGGACATTGGGGAGGGTATGTGATTTGGTGAGTGCTGTGAAGTGTGTAAACCTGGTGATTCACAGACCTGGGGATAAAAATATATGTTTATAAAAAATATATGTTTATAAAAAATAAAAAATTTAAAAAAAAAAAATAAAAAAATAAAAATGTCACTTTAGACATACAAGCTTGCCAAAAAACTATACAGTAACCACATATGCAAAAAGCCTTTTGAAAATGTTTTGAATAATTTTAATTTACAATTTACAGCCCATATTTGTTTTCATTTTTAAATAGGATACCTACACACAAACTTTCAATTCCAGAATATAATGTCAGGACCTGATATATAGTTATTTTTCCACACATTAGATGCTCCCAAATGGCTATATTTTACATTCTTGTTTATACAGTTTTTATTGCTCACTCTTCCCATGTAATCACTAGTGGACATTCTTTCCCAGTATACAACAAAGCAACACAAAAACCACAGAAGCCCACAGCTTATGGGTTTAAAAACCAAATAACTAATGTTATTAGAACTGATGTAACACTATAAAGACTCTTAATGAGCATCTTTTCTTGCATTAAAGTAAACAAGCATGGATATCTGTTCACAACTCAACAATTTTCCATTTAAAAGCTAGCTTGTAGTTTTTCTGGACAATGAAATATTACTAACAATATAGCATGTTTCTAGATCTTTTCAATGCTGGATACTTTCAAGTAAGCTTAACATCATCCAACACCATTACAGGTTAGAAAACTTCTCCCTTCTTTCTTGAGAATCACTGCACAAGAACCTATTAATAGGCACATACTTGACCCACAGACAGCTAGCTATCTATGGACCATCATGTCTTTGCTTTGTTCTCTGCAGCCCTTCTGCAATTACGTTCTTACATTTGTCTGGCTGCCTCCTTACAAGGAGGATGGACAATGTTGTTGATCACAGCAAACCCAGGGCCTAAAACATGCTCAAAAACATTTGCTAATAAATCAATACAAATTATCCAAAAAACCCAAAACAAAACAAAACAAAATCTCCTAAATGGCCCTTTAAATGGCCAAGAATGAAAACTTCCCTTGGATCTTGCAATATCACAATTGCTAATAACAATGAAAATAAAGTATCGGCTACTTGCAATTTCTGACGTCAGCTGCCTCCCAAAATGTAAAATAATTACAAACTGAAAAGTACTTAAGAGAAATTTAACTACCTAAAATGTAAAAAAAAGCTGCCTGCCTAAATAACTTGTTTTGAATAAAGGAATGTAATTGGGATAAATTTTTGTTAGAACAAGGTTTTTAATTTATTCCACTTACAATAACAAATGTGGGTTATATGATCAAGTAAATGTTTTTATTAAGTTTTTTTTTTTTTTTAAGATTTTTATTTATTTATTTGACAGACAGAGATCACAAGTAGGCAGAGAGGCAGGAAGAGAGAGAGAGAAGGAAGCAGGCTCCCTGCTTGAGCAGAGAGCCCAATGCGGGGCCCGATCCCAGGACTCTGAGATCATGACCTGAGCCGAAGGCAGAGGCTTTAACCCACTGAGCCACCCAGGCGCCCCTTTATTAAGTTTTTAATTTTAATTCCAGTATCGTTAACATACAGTGTTATATTAACAGGTATACAATATAGTGATTCAGTGATCAAGTACATTTTTAAAAACACTGGGTACAAAATGGAGAAACTATTTTCTTCAATGCAGGCCTTCTCAGAGACTTCTTTTTTATTTTATTTTTTTTTAAGATTTTATTTATTTATTTGACAGATCACAAGCAGGCAGAGAAAGAGGAGGAAGCAGGGTCCCTGCTGAGCAGAGAGCCAGCCCGATGTGGGGCTCGACCCCAGGACCCTGGGATCATGACCTGAGACGAAGGCAGAGGCTTTAACCCACTGAGCCACCCAGGTGCCACTCAGAGACTTCTAATATACTAACTAGCACATGATTCTCCAAGGGGAAGAAGATAACACAGAGGCTTCCAAAAGTAACGGAACCCCCTTAGTGTAAAGCATCTTGGAAAAATCTTGTTTCAATAACCACATTTTGGGGATCTTGAGAACCTCACTGAAACAGGGAAAGCAATCTCTAATTATCAAATCAAGGGAAGTTTATTTGCATAGCTACTAACTGAAACAGGAGGATAAAAAGGTAAGCTCTGAAGAATTTTACTGGCATAATTAACCCTAGGTCTCCTGAATATAGTGATACAAAAAAGAAATGTTTTCCACACCCTGATACTACTCCTTACATGTTCTCAAGAGACTTGTGATGACCAAACTCCAAGAGCAATCTCCAATTAACTCTGTTTCCTTATATTCACATTTTTCTGTAGTTCCTTCCAACACTGTACCAAAACTGTCAGTGACCAACAGAATATAGCAGAAACAATGTTACTCCCAAGATTAGGTTCTAAAAGACTATGGCTTACATTTTGGTCACTCTCCGCAGAATCATTTGCCATACTGTGAACAGCCCAATTCAGAAGCTCACATGCTAAGATTACTGGCCTCCTGGGGCACCAGGGTGGCTCAGTGGGTTAAGCCTCTGCCTTCGGCTCAGTCATAATCTCAGAGTCCTGAGATCGAGCCCTGCATTGGGCTCTCTGCTCGGCAGGGAGTCTGCTCCCCACCCCCTGCCTACTTGTGATCTCTGTCAAATAAATAAATAAAATCCTTAAAAAAGAGAGAGAGAGAAAAGAAAAGAAACAGTAATTCCTTGGAGAAGGCAGGACATTTATTTATTTTTTTTTTTAAAAAGACTTTGTTTGAGAGAGAGTGTGCTTACGTGCGCACATGCAGGCAGAGGCAGAGGGAAAGAAAGCAGCGGACTCCTCACTGAACACAGAGCCCAATCCCAGGACTCTGAGATCAAAACCTGAGTCAAAGTCAGATACTTAACTGACTCAGCCACCCAGGTGCCCCAACATGTCTTTAAGTAACCAATCGGTCCTCTCAAGGGTCCACTGGATCTTCTAAGCAACTGGTTTTAATCAGTTATACTCAAAAAGAAAACAAAACAAAAACAAAAAAAAAAGGGGGGGGGGGACTGATTCCGAGTTTCCTGAATGTGGAACCAGAAGCTAAAAGAGAAAGATCTAAAAAATTTGATGTAAAAATAAAAAAATAATTCCTACTCACTTGAGGATATGAAGAACGACTGTAAACTAGAGATCACACCATGTAGCCTCAATCAACAGAAAGCTATTATCTCATGAGGAGATAATAGCTAATAGCTTCCTAATTTGGAAGACAAAACTTAGAAAAAGCAAAAGAAAAATACAAAAGCAATGATACCACTTGTTGTGAAAACTATAGCATGGCAATGTGGTCAGCTTTCCCAGACAGTACTGAAAATGGCAGCTACAGAATGAGGTAGCTGGAAATAATGGGAAATAGCTGCAAAAGGTAACTACTGTAAACAAAGAAGCAGGAAACTACCCAGAAACCACTGGGTGAGGAAGAAGCCAAGAAATTAGAGTTCTAGTAGTTCTTGACCAAATATCACCCTTTTCTGTACCTAAACTGGTGAGGTATGGGAAAACTAATTACATATATTGCAAATGTACCATGTTCTCTGAATCTAAGAAACATCATCATAAGATGCACCATTATCTTACAGAACACCAGAAAAGGAAAACTTCTGCCAATTAAACACCATTGGTAAGATATCGATTCCAGATGTTTAAATATTTTTTTAAATATACATTAAAAAATCTATGAACATTATATTAATAAAAGTTTAATTTCTGAGTAAGTTGAATATGGCTAAAATGATTCTTTTTTCAATATTTAACACCTAACCAAAAATACATGATCTCAATCTTTAAATATACACTTTATTTCCAGAATTTACATAACAGCAGTACACAGACATCTTCTCCTCCCTGACTAAAAGGCCTGAAGTTACTAGCAAGAGAATTTCTTTTTCTCTTCTTGTCCATCAAAAACAGGCAGGCCCAGAACCTAAATGTTTGGAAGCACCTCAAACATAGAATAAATCCGAAAACTCATATCTAAGCCTCATCTTACGTTGGCTCGAGTCTGGAAGACTCAGGAATTTGAGCTGTGAGAGATCCTGGTGGATTTATATACTCAATAAGAAAGATCTTGATACATCTAGATACCTTGAGAAGCAATGCTTATGAACACTTTCAGAACTGATTTGGCTTGAGGCACCTCACTGGCAGACAGTAGAACCTGCGACTTTTGATCTCAGGGTGGTAAATTTAAGCCCCACATTGGGTGGGGAACCTACATAAACCACAACCACCACCACCACCACCAAACTGGTTTGGCTTTTCAGTGGCTCTGGCTTGGTAGATCAGCCATGAATGCAAATAACTCAACCCCACTCTTCATTACCTAACAAAAGAGTCTGTTTACTTTTGGTGGATACGCCACATTATTTTTGTTTAACCCTAATCATCTTCAGTGATAGTACTACAATACTACAAACATTTATTGCTTCACGTGTTCTTAAACTATAATCTACTGCCTCACTGAAACCAGCTGGAGAAATATGTTATTAAATTATCAAGGAGAATTTCTCCAACTCCTCATTAAATGAAAAGCATGGCCTGGTACCAGGTCCACACACCACACTTTGTGTAGCACAGGCTTAACCATAAAGCATTATCCTAACGATGTGATCTCTGCCTCTTCAGCTACTGTCATTTTCATCAATGTCCACTGTTAAATATTATTCCAGTTTTTGCTTTTTTTTACACAGCTGAGGATGATGGGTATGATAGTATTTTTTTTTAAATACTACTATGGTTGTTCCATAATGCACACTACTGTTTAAGCTGAAAAATACCACATCAAATGAAATGCACCAAGTTGCCAGTTGTGAATGCAACATAAAAGTTCATACAGGAAACTGAAAGTGCTAACTCAGTGAATACACAAGTGGTAAGAAGTTAAACAGCCTTATTGATGATATGGACAAAGTCTAACTGGTCTGGATTGATCAAAACAGCCACAAGAGCTCCTTCAATCAAAGCCTAATCCAGAGATAGGCACTAACTCTTTAAATCTGTGAAATCTAAGAAAGGTGAGGAAGCTACAGAAGAAAGGTCTGAAGCTGGCAGAGACTGGTTCATAAGGTTTAAGGAAAGAAAAGAAGCTGGTTCCATAACATGAAAGTGCAAGGTGAAGTGGCAAGTTCTCCAGAAGATCCAGCTAAGATAATTAACGAGGGTGGTTCACTAAACAACAGATTTTCAATGGAGATGAAACTGTCTTCTATTAGAAGAAAATGCCATCTAAAACTTCCATAGCTAGAGAACATAAGTCAATGGCTGGCTTCAAAAGCTTCAAAGGACAGGCTGACTCTTGTTAGGGACTAACACAGCTGTGGACTTTAAGCTGAAGTCAATGCTCATTGATGATTCCAAAAATCCTAGAGCCCTTCAGAATTATGCTGAATCTACTTTCCCTCTGTTCTGTAAACAGAACAACAAAGCCTGGATGACAGCACGTCTGTTTACAACAGTTTACTGAATATTTTAAGTCTACTCTTGAGACCAACTGCTCAGGGAAGATTCCTTTGAAAATACTGCTCCTCACTGACAATGTACCTAGTCACCCAAGAGCTCTGATGGAGACGTGCGAAGAGATTAATGTTGTTCTCATGCCAGCTAACATAACATCTATTCTGCAGTCATAGATCATGGACTAATTCTGACTTTCAAGTTTCATTATTTAAACACATTTCATAAGATATAGTTCCAATAGAGTTGATTCCTCTGATGCATCTGGTCAAAGCAAACTGAAAATCTTCTGGAAAGGATTTACTCTTGTAGGTGCCATTAAGGACATGTGTAATTCACAGGATGAGGTCAAAATATCAACACTAGCAGGAGTGTAGTTGATTCCAATCCTCATGGATGACTCTGAGGGGTTCAAGAATTCAGTGGAGGAAGTAACTGCAGATGTGGTAGAAACAGCAAAAGTAGAATTAGAAGTGGAGCCTGAAGATGTGACAGAACTGCTGTATCTCATGATAAAATTTGAATGGATGACGAGTTGCTTCTTATAGATGAACGAAGAAAGTGGTTTCTTGAGATGGAATCTACTGGTAAAGATGCTGTGACAATTGTTGAAATTAGAAAGGATTCAGAGTACTACATAAACTTAGTTAATAAAGCAGTGGTAGGGTTTGAAAGGATTGATTCCTATTTTGAAAAAGTTCTACTGTGGGTCAGATACTGTTAAACACAGAAATAGTTCCTGAAAGGAAGAGTTGATTGATATGGCAAATTTCACTCTTGTCTTATTTTAAGAAATTGCCACAGCCACCCCCACCTTCAGCACCTACAACCCTGAACAGTCAGTGACCATCAACAGCAAGACAAGAACCTCCACCAGCAAAGAGATTACAATTCACTAAGAGCTCAATGGTGGTCAGCATTCTTGAGCAGTAAAGTATTTTTCTTTTCAAAGATTTTCATTTAGTTATTTGACATAGAAAGACAGAAAGAGAGGGAACACAAGCAGGGGGAGTTGGAGAGGGAGAATCAGGCTTCCCGCTGAGCAGAGAGCCTGATGCAGGTCTTGATGCAGGTTTCAGTCCCAGGACCCTGGGATTATGACCTGAGCCATAGGCAGGTGCTTAACAACTGAGCCACCCAGCTACCTGAAAATTATTTTTCAATTGAAATTGAAAAGTATTTTTCAATTACCCTATGCACACTGTTTTTTCAGACATAATGTTACTGCATACTTAAGACTATAATATAGTATAAATATAACTTTTATATGCACTGGGAAACCAGAAATTACATCTGACTTTATTATGATATTTGCTTTGATGCAGTGGTCTAAACCAAATCCACAGTATCTCTGAAGTATGCCTGTATTCTAAAGAGTAAAAATTCTGGGGCACCTAGGGGCTCCATAGGTGAAGCATCCAACTCTTGATTTCGGCTCAGGTTGTGATCTCAGAGTTGTGAGAACTAGCCTCAGCTCAGGCTCTGCGCTCAGCAGGGCATCTGCTTGAGATTTCTGCCCCTCAGGACTCCACAACCCCACCTCCCGCGCATGGTCTTTCTCTCCCTCTAAAATAAATAAATAAATAAATAAATAAATGTATTTTTTTTTTTTAAATAAAAGGTAAAAAAATTCTTATTTAGGTTAGGGAAAAACAGAAAAAAAAAAAACATTAAAAGCTTAGAGATAAATGTCAATGGTTGCTAATACAACTGTATGTGAAATGGCTAACAATGCCTTTCTCTCATTTCATCTACCAACCAAGAGGAAGTGGAAGGTTATCAATACAGGAACATAATGGAATAAAAACAAGATTACTATACACATTACTATCATACAGTATCAAACTACTACTATTTTTCCCCAACATTAAACAATTATAATGGCTCTCTTTGTTCTTTCAGGGTGAGAGGCAGGCAATGAAATGATCTCACCTTATTTTAAAATGAAGCAGAATTTGATTCATGCAAATTAAGGACACATTTTCTTTCCTACTGAATTCTAAATACACTTCTACAGACCTTGGTGCCTAACAGTTACTTGTTGAAACTTTGTCCCCTTTTTGGAAATGGAAAGCCTCCATCAGACCGGAATGCAAATGTGACAAGACTTAAAGATTCCTCTTCTTAAAAACATCCCACAGCCTAAAGAAAGATAAATATGTAATAATTTCCACATGCTTTGGGGGTACAGTAGTGCCTAAAAGGGGAGGAGTGATCAAAGAAAGAAACCAGGATCATGGTAAGCTGAAAACCAAAAGAAGGATGTGTTTTAAAAACTAAACAATTTCTTTTTCAGCAGAATGGCAGAGCCAATATTCTGAAAAATTCTATAAAAAGCAAAAAGTGAGGGGCACTTGGGTGGCTCAGTGGGCTGAAGCTTCTGCTTTCGGCTGGGGTCATGATCTCAGGTCCTGGGATCAAGCCCCGCTTTGGGCTCTCTGCTCAGCAGGGAGCCTGCTTCTCCCTCTCTCTGCCTACTTGTGATCTCTGTCAAATAAAATAAAATTTAAAAAAAGCAAAAAGTGAGTGTAGGAATCCTGAAATAAAAGGATCATGGCTGGGGCGCCTGGGTGAAGCCGCTGCCTTCGGCTCAGGTCATGATCTCAGGGTCCTAGGATCGAGTCCCGAATCGGGCTCTCGGCTCAGCAGGGAGCCTGCTTCCCCTTCCCCCTCTGCCTGCCTCTCTGCCTACTTGTGATCTCTCTCTGTCAAATAAATAAATAAAATCTTAAGAAAAAAAAAAAAAAAAAAGGATCATAGCTGGATTTCACCTTGGGGACTTCCACCGAACCCAAGGAAGGGCAAGACCAAAAAGCAAGGAAAGAAGACTAAAAACTCTTCAACATAAGGGTAAGTTAAGATACAGGGCACAGAAATTTCCCTGTTTTGAACAGAGCAATGGGCAGAGAAAGAATGAACTTCTACCATGAAATGTCTTAACCTTAAGCGGACACTCAGGTCGGTTCATAGTATGAATTCCTGCAATCTTACGCAAGAATTTAATCAAAAGTGGCCCAAGAAGTAATGTCAGGGGGCGCCTGGGTGGCTCAGTGGTTTAAGCTTCTGCTTTCAGCTCGGGTCATGATCTCAGGGTCCTGGGATTGAGCCCACTCAGCGGGGAGCCTGCTTCCCCACCCCCACCCCCGCCTGCCTCTCTGCCTACTTGTGATCTCTATCAAATAAATAAATAAAAATATTTAAAAAAAAAAAAGAATCATTGTTAAAAAAAGAAGTAATGTCAGGCAACTGGCAGAAGCAAATATAAATCCTTGAGGAAAAAAACTTTTCTATCCCTTTGAGGCAACAATTTTGCTTGTGAGAATCTCGAAATTATGTCTATTTATCTTTGTGTTCCTAGCATTCAAAACTGCCTGGCACATAATGTTTTTTGTCTTTACTAAGATGTTTCAAAACAAATTAATAATTTTAATTAATTAATTAATTAATTGAACTAATTCACTATTTGCAAGTATAAAATCCAGAAACAATATATGTATATGTCTATCAATAGCTAAATTACACAAATTATGTCATATGGAAGTAAGGCTAAGCAACCACTAAGAATTATGTGTACTAACAAAAGAACCCTAAAATATACTGAAGAATAAAAAGCAAGCCTTAATCAGGGAAATATAAATCAAAACCACAATGAGATATCACCTCATGCCAGTCAGAACGGCTAAAATTAACAACTCAGGAAACAACAAATGTTGGTGAGGATGTGGAGAAAGGGGAACCCTTTTACATTGCTGGTAGGAACGCAAACTGGTGCAGCCACTCTGGAAGAGAGCATGGAGGTTCCTCAAAAAGTTAAAAATAGAGCCATAACAGCCAAAATATGGAACGAACACAGATGTCCATCAACAAATGAATGGATATGATGTGGTATAGGGGTGCCTGGATGGCTCAGTTGGCTAAGTGGTGGCCTTTGGCTCAGGTCATGATCTCAGGGTCCTAGGATAAAGCCCTGAGTTGGGCTCCCTGCTCAGTGGGGAGTCTGCTTTTCACTCTGCCCCGCCCCCTTGCTTGTGCATGCCCTCTCCATTCCCCCGGCAGCTCATTCTCTCAAATAAATAAAATCTTTAAAAAAAAAAAAAAGATGTGGTATAGGTATATGTATACTCAACCATCAGGAAAGAATGAAATCTTGCCATTTGCAATGATATGGATGGAACTGGGGGGCATTATGCTATGTGAAAGAAGTCAGAGAAAGACAATTATACGATTTCACTCATATGTGGAATTTAAGAAACAAAACAGATGAACATAGGAAAACAGTTGCTGGAGAGGAGATGGGTGGATGGATGGGATAAATGGGTGATGGGCACTTGATATACTAAGCACTGGGTGTTACATGCAACTGAGAATCACTAAATAACCTCAGAAACTTATAATACACTATCCTGTTAAGTGAAATTTAAATGTTAAAAATATTTTAAAAAGCAAGGCTCAAAATATATATAATTTCTTTACGTTAAAACAAAAGCAAGAGATTTGGGATGCCTTGGTGGCTCAGTTGGTTAAGTCTCTGCCTTCCGCTCAGGTCATGATGCCTGGGGGTGGTCCCACATCTGGCTCTTTACTTGGTCAGGAGCCTACTTCTCCCTCTGCCTGCTGTTCCCCCTGCTTGTGCTTTCTCTTTCTCTCTCTGACAAAATCTTAAAAAAAATTTATTTATACAAATGTTATATAAATGCATAAAAGGAGGTCAGAAGGAAGCACAACCATTTTACAGCAGTCCCCTCGAAGCAGTGGAAATGGATGAGAAAGAAGACATTCCTATTTGCATTATTATACTAGGACTTTTACAGCAAGAATGTAGAAGTGATTTCTCATATAATTAAAAAATAAATTTAAGGGCTCAATGGATGAAAACATATCCACGTAAGAACCAGCACACAAATACTGAGAGCAGCATTATTCACAATAGCCAAAAAGAGGAAGCAACCCAATGTCCATTAACTGACAAGTAGGTAAGCAAGTGTGTCCAGACAACAGAATGTTATTTGGCCATAAAAAAGAGTGAAGTACTGACAAATGCTGTAACATGGATGAACCGCAAAAACATTATGCTAAGTCAAACAAATCTGTCACAAAAGACTACATACATAATACCATTTATATGAAATATCCAGAACAGGCAAGTTACAGATACAGAAAGTAGACTGGTGTCTGCCCGAAGGAGACAGAGTGGGGAGAGAAGTGATAAAGAGTGCTTATGGGTACAATTTTTCTTTTGGGGGTAACAAAAATATTCTAATATTAAATTATGGGAACAGGTACACAAGTAGGTAAATATACTAAAAACCATTGACTCTACACTTTAAACGGTCAATTTTATGGCATGTAAGTTATATCTAAATACAACTTTAAAAAAATTCAGTGGACAGATTGAATAAGAGATTAAATTAGTACCTAAACAATAATCTGAAGAGTTTATCCAGAAATGTAACAGAGAAACAGAGATAAAAGTATGAAACAAGACAAAAGAGAATAAGCGGCAACATTTATAAAGAGATAATGATGGAGAATTTCCTAAAAAGTTGCTGAAGATATCAATCCTCAGGTCCTAGAAACCCAATGAATTCCAACAGCGTAAATAAAAAGAATTTCAAACTTTAAAAATGCAAAGAATATCAACTAAAAAGAGCTAATCCTAAATCCAGAAAGAAAAGATAGATTACCCACAAAGATACAGAAACTAGGCTGATGGCTATCATTTTATAAAAGTAACAATAAGGACGGGTAACATTACAACTTAGAAAACAGTGGAATTTTATCTTTAAAGTGAAAACAACAGGCAATTTTGGCTCTTATATCAAGCAAAACTAAGTTTCAGGATCACAGGTGAAATAAAGCTACTTTCAGACAAAACAAGTTTACCACCAACAGTAACCAACTATAAGATAAATATTGACTTCCTTCTGGAAAATGATCCCAAATGACAAGTTTAAGATCCAAGAAGGAATGGAAAGGAAAAATAAATATGTGAGTAAATCTGAACACTGAATATAAAACAATATAGGCCCAGGATTCCTTATGGAAAAACTCTTGGGACCTGATGTGTTTCAAAATCAAGAAATTTTTGATTTTATAAAAATAACAATGTCAATAATGTCATAAAGCAGCACCCCCATCAAGCAAATTAGGATTTAGCACTTAGGCAGGTAAATATTTACAGTCATGCACATTTACAGTACATGTGATTTCTTTCAAGACTATGCAGTCTCATGATCATTCAGGTCAGGTCTCACCACTAGAAAGATCTGTAGTCAACTTACACATAAATTTTGGTTTCTAAACTTCTTTTTTAGATTTTAGATTTCAATAAAAGATATGAGCTCAAAATATCAATTGGTAAGATTAAAACAGGACAAAACCAAGATACAGGGCAATCAACACATAAATTGGAAGACATGTGATGGGGAGTTAAAATCATCTGAAGGTCACTTTTTTTTTGAGAAGAGTGGAAACAGGGGTGCTTGGCGGGCTCAGTCAGTAGAACATGCAACTCTTGATCTTAGGGTCATGAATAAAAGAGTACAAATATTCATAAGCTTTATTTTTTTTTAAAGACAATGATAATCAACATTGGTAAGCTTTAGGTTTTGATAACTATGCACATTAAATTAGATATCACTAATGACAAACCATTTGGCATTTTGTAAATCTGAATATAAACTACAACTCATCCACCATTTCCATCCCAAGGTATTTATCCAACATATGTATGAAAACAGAACACATGCATAAGAATGTTTATAGTGGCATTATTCATGATAGGCCCAACTAGGAACGGTTTATTAACAGTAAAATGGGTAATTAATTTATGGTCTATTCATACACTTCAATAAAAATGAATCAGTTCCACACAAAACATGAATCATCTTATAAACAAATGTTGACCAAATGAGGTCAAAGGAAAGAGTACGTATCATATAATTTCATTTACGTAAAGCTCACCAACAAAGTAATCGATGGTGTTAGAAAGTCAAGATAGTGTTAACTTTTGGAGAGCAGGAGAAGGTAGTAGTGATTACTATCTTTTCTACTTTTCTTCATGTTTGACATTTTCATTAACAAAAAGTCTGGAATAAAAGCAAGAAAAACAGGGCTCCTGGGTGGCTCAGTGGGTTAAGCCTCTGCCCTCAGATCAGGTCAGCATCTCAGGGTCCTAGGATGGAGCTGGGCATCAGCAGTCACTCTGCTCAGCAGGAAGCCTGCTCCCCACCCGCCCTGCCCCACCTACTTGTGATCTCTGTCAAATAAATAAATAAATCTTAAAAAACACACAAACAAGAATAACAACAATAAAACAAATGCAAAAACCTCTTCAACCTCAGCCACAGCAACTTCTTCCTAGGAACATCGCCAAAGGCTAAGGAAACAAGGGCAAAAATTAACTACTGGGACTACTGGGATCAAAAGCTTTCACACAGCAAAGGAAACAGTTAACAAAATCAAAAGACAACTGACAGAATGGGAGAAGATATTTACAAACGACTATCAGATAAAGGGATAGTATCCAAAATCTATGAAGAGCTTAGCAAACGCAACACTCAAAGAACAAATAATCCAATCAAGAAATGGGCAGAACACACAAACAGACATTTCTGCAAAGACGACATCCAGATGGCCAAAAGACACATGAAAAAGTGCTCCACATCACTCAGCATCAGGGAAATACAAATCAAAACCACAATGAGGTATCACCTCACACTAGTCAGAACGGCTAAAATTAGCAAGTCAGGAAATGACAGATGCTGGTGAGGATGCAGAGAAAGAGGAACTCTCCTACACCGTTGGTAGGAATGCAAGCTGGTGCAACCACTCTGGAAAACAGCATGGAAGTTCCTCAAAAAGTTGAAAATAGAGCTACCTTACAACCCAGCGATTGCACTACTGGATATTTACCCTAAAGTACAAACGTGGTGATCCGAAGGGGCATGTGCACCCGAATGTTTATAGCAGCAATGTCCACAATAGCCAAACTATGGAAAGAGCCTAGATATCCATCAACAGATGAATGGATAAAGAAGATGTGGTATATATACACAATGGAATACTATGCAGCCATCAAAAGAAATGAAATCTTGCCATTTGTGACAACGTGGAAGGAACTAGAGGGTATTATGCTTAGCGATGTAAGTCAATCGGAGAAAAGACATCTATCATATGATCTCCCTGATATGAGGAAGTGGAGATGCAACGTGGGGGGTTTGAGGGGGAGGAAAAGAATACATGAAAGAAGATGGGATCGGGAGGGAGACAAACCATAAGAGACTCTTAATGTCACAAAACAAACTGAGGGGGGCTGGGGTGAGGGGGGTAGGGAGAGGGTGGTGGGGTTATGGACAATGGGGTACGTGCTATGGTGAGTGCTGTTGTGTGTGTAAATCTGGCGATTCACAGACCTGTACCTCTGGGGCTAACAATACATTATATGTTTATAAAAAATTTTAAAAATTAAAAAACAAATAAATGCAAAAAATAGCTAGGGCAACTCCTAAAAGAACAGGAGTTATATCTTTAAAACAAGTGGGAAAAACAAAATGAGAAAAAGGAAAAATAAATCAATCCTTACTAAGGGAAAGACAAAGATACAGATAAAAAGCAGGCCAAATGAATAGCAAAATGAATTAAATTACAAAATGAATTAAATTCCACGATATCAGTTACCCATTAAAAAAATTAGATTAAGTTCTTTAAATGATAAAGAAAGTTAAAGAGGTGGTGAAAATATATAGTTACGAGGTTTTTAAAAAGACAGAACTAAAACATAAAAGCACAGAAACGGTTCAAAGTCAAAGGACAAAAAAGGATACCAGTCCACAGGAAAGCTGACATTTTTTACTAGTATCAAGTAAAACCAATTTTAAGGCCAAAAATCTAACAGAGATAAAGAAGAAATCTATATAGTGACAAAAGGTTCAACTCACCAAAAGCACAGAACTTGTATATTACCCAAATCAGGCTCAAAAATAGATAAGCAAAGGAAATTAATCTACCTTAACAATAGAAAATCTTATTAACATATCTCAAAGTAATGCACAAATCAATCAGACAAAAAAAAGCCTGTAAACTACTTTTTTGGCAAAAGTAGTTTACAGGCTTTTTTTTGTCTGACTGATACTACACTTGTAGGGTACTCCCTTGTAGGTTCTGCTAACAGGAGGCAGTGTGGGAAAAAAAGTAAGAAAAATGCCATTCCCCATCCCTGGTTCTGGTAATACCTTCAGTAGAAGGTGTCTCCTGTTGGAAGTCAAGAGCAGCAGGTTTCTACCAATAGCAGTAACTCTCAGAATAGCTCTAGCAACTCAGCAAGTTCAAGCTCTTCAAGTTCCAGTCATTAAGCAGTACAACGCCCCTATCTTTTGAAAACAAACCTCCTTTGTTCCTCTTAAAACCTCTCCCCTTGCTTTGTAGTTCTAGTTCTACCTCTCCGCTTTAAAATATCTAGAGTAGTTACTATTGTCTTATCTGCTCACCCATCAACAGAGCATTTCTAAAACACTGCTACTAATAACTAGAGAAAAAGTTTCTCAAGCATTTATAAAACATTTATAAGAAATGATCACCATTAAGCCATAAAATCTAATTGAATGAGTTTCCAAGAACTGTATGATACAAATCACATCCTCTGACCACAATGCAGTTCCGTTAGAAGCAGCGAAAAGAACTAGAAGAAAATACATATATTTGGAAATTTTCAGACATACTTTTAAACAATTCAATGATAAAAAAAGAAATCATATTATAGACAAAATATATTCAGAAATTATCACCAAAATATTACCTATAAAACTTATGAGATACAGGGGTGCCTGAGTGGCTCAGGGTCCTGGGATGGAGCCCTACATCGGGCTCTCGGCTCAGCAGGGAGCCTGCTTCCCTTCCTCTCTCTGCCTGCCTCTGGGTCTACTTGTAATCTCTGTCAAATAAATAAATAAAATCTTAAAAAAAAGAAACTTATGAGATATAGCTAAAAGTGTACTTAACATAAACTATATTATAGTTTTAAATGTTTACTTTAGAGCAATGGCCCTTAAACTTTTTGGTCTTAGAAGCTTTTGCTAACATGTGGCAAATATATGCATTAACACTTACTGTATGAGAAATTTCAACTGTAAAATTTTAAAGTTTCTTAATTCACTTAAAAATAAAATTAAACATAAACTTCTTGCTTAGTAACATACAAGTATTGGGGTGCCTGGGTGGCTCAGTGGGTTAAGCCTCTGCCTTCAGCTCAGGTCATGATCTCAGGGTCCTAGGATCGAGCCCCACATCAGGCTCTCTGCTGGGCAGGGAGCCTGCTCCCCCACCTTCTCTGCCTCCCTCTCTGCCTACTTGTGATCTCAAGTGAATAAATGAATTTTATTTATTCAAGTGAATAAATGAAATTACAAATGAATAAAATCTTTTAAAAAAATAATAACATACAAGTATTTTATGAAGATAACTCTGATACAGAAACTGTAAGAATGGCATTATTTTGCAAATTTCCTTTAATGTCTAGCTTAAGAAAAGACACCTAGATTTGCAAGATGGCAGGACCAGCCCTGCTAGGTATCAAGATTTCATCATAAACTGTGAAGTATGGATACATATAGACCAAATAGGACAGAAGAGAGCCCAGATGGCTACCCATACTATTTGGAAATTTGACTGATGACCAAATAGGAAAGGCTCTTAATAAATGGGACTGAGACAAACTAGGTAGGCAGTAAAAGAAAAAATTAAGACTTACATGTGAAAGGCTAAACCATAAGACTTTGGAAGACAACATTTTGGGACAAAATTTTTGATAAATTTCACAAGATCAGAGTAGAAAAGAATTTCTTAAACAAAATGCAGAAAGTATGAACAAAAGGAAAACACTGACAAATACTTTGGGGGGGGGGGTCATCAAGATACTGTGAAAGTGAAAAACCAGATCTGAAACTGGGAAAAGAATTTAGCCTGTAATCAATAAAGGGCAAATGAATCAAAAACAATCAACAGGCATTTCATACAAAAGGAAACACAAATGGTCCATAAACAAATAATATTTGACCTATTATCAAAGAATTCAAAATAGAACCACAATGAGATGCCATCTACAAAACTTAACTCAGAAGAATATGTGGTGTCCCTGGGACTCTTGTACTACTGAAAAACATAAACTGACTTAACCACTTCTGACATATGGTAAAACTGAACAAAGACACAGTACGAACTTTCAAGTCCACTCCTAGATAAGCAGAGAGCCTGTTTCTCCCTCTCCCTGCCCCTCTGCCTACTTCTGCTATCAAACAAATAAAATCTTAACAAAAAAAAAAAAAAAAAAAAAAAAAAAAAACCTTTGAAAAAATAAAGATTTTATTTATTTGACAGAGAGAGGGGGAACACAAGCAGGGTGAGTGGGAGAGGAAGATATAGGCTTCCTGCTAAGCAGGGAGCCCAATGCAGGACTCCCTCCCAGAACCCTAGGATCATGAAATGAGACTAAGGCAGGCAGGTACCCAGTCAACTAAGACACCCAGGCATCCCAATGGTAATTTTTTTTCTTAAGCTAGGTATTTTATTATTTAAATATTCACCTGTGATTTTCAATTTTTTTGTATGTCTATTTCATAATCTTTTTTTCTAGGTCACTCTCAAAAAAGTTTGGTTATGAAAGGAGGAAGAGCAATAGAGAGTTGGCAAAAGTGGTGGATGGAGGGCGCCTGGGTGGCTCAGTGGGTTAAAGCCGCTGCCTTCAGCTCAGGTCATGGTCTCACGGTCCTGGGATCGAGTCCCACATTGGGCTCTCTGCTCAGCAGGGAGCCTGCTTCTCTCTCTCTCTCTGCCTGCCTCTCCATCTACTTGTGATCTCTCTCTGTCAAATAAATAAATAAAATCTTAAAAAAAAAAAAAAGTGGTGGATGGAGGTGTTTATATTTTAAGAACTTAAATATGCGTAAATATAGAAAGAATCAAAAAAGAGGAAAAGATAATTAATGATATGTAAAATGCCTATGAGAAGAATATGGGATCTAGAATTTAGCATCAAGGACTGACTCAGAATGGCTAGGGAAGGAACTGTCAAGGCATTGTCTTTTTAATGACATGAGTTGTGTACATACAAAACAAAATATTTAAAAATTAAAATGGGGAACCTGGGGGGCTCAGTCAGTTAAGCATCTGCCTTCAGCTCACTCTACAGCAGGCCCTCTGCTCAGCAGGCAGCCTGCTTCTCCCTCCCACTCTGCCTACTGGCCACCTGCCTGTGCTCTCTCTCTCCATCAAATAAATAAATAAAATCTTAAAAAATTAAAATTAAATTAAAATTAAAACAACCCCAGGGCACCTAAGTGGTTCAGCTGGTTGAACCCCCGACTCTTGGTTTCAGTTCAAGTCATGATGTCATGAGTTGTGAGATAGAGCCCCTTAACAGGCTCCAACAGGCCCTATGCTCAGCTCTCTGCTTAGCATGGAGTCTGATTGGGATTCTTTCCCTCTTCCTCTCCCTCCCCTCTGCTCTTCCCCACAGAGCATGAGGGCTCTCTCTCTCTAAATAAATGAATAAATGTTTTTAAATTTGTTAAAATAATCCCTTAGTCTCAACATCCAGTGATTTTCCTAGAGTAGTGATTCTTCTTTTTTGCTAATCTAATTTTCTAACATTTCAACAATAAATGTGTATAAATATTCTTTTTCTAATAAAAAAGAGTAACTTTAATAATGGTGTGGCAGATGTACTAAAGAAGTTAAGACAGAATAAAGGCGAGGAAATCAGACTGAAAACTAGAAAAAAAAAAAAAGAGTTGGGACATAACTAGTGAACAACTAGGGCAATCAAAGAACTAAATCAGGATGCAGAGTGGACTGGATTTAGTGGTAACTAGATGGGAGGAGGAAGAAAGAGAAGAAATGAGAATGACTATAGGATGTTAGTTTGGATGGATGGTGGTGCTATTATCTGAAAGAAATACAGTACGAGAAAAAGGCAGGAACAGCTGATCTCTATGTGTGGTTGGAGGCAGCTGAGATTAAATTCAGTTTAAACCTATAAACCTATAACATTCAAGATTCTTGCAACAGATGAAAACAAGTTAACCAGAGCTGAAGCACAGTTGTTCCTTTCAAATGAGGCTTTTTAGGCTGGCTATGATCTCTACCATGAACCCAATGCATGCCTCACACATACTTCATATTTTAACCCACCCTGGCTTCATTCAGGAGGCAAAGAGTTTACAGCCCCAGAACCAAACTTGAATTTCTCAAGCTAGTTCAGAAGTTATCCATCTTTTGTTTTGAAAATTACCACTCCAAATAAAATATTTAAGTTACCCAGAAATATTGGCTCCAAATGAAGTAAAATACAGCCCAGAATCTACTTTCTCTCCTCAATCACATTTCTTCCCATAGATGGAAAGCTGTAATCAGCATTAAGCCTGATTGAGAAGAGATCTCATTTAAGCTAATCTTTTTTTAACTTTGGAAGAATAATTAAATTGGGTTTTTTTCTCCCCCTGTAGAGGTACAGTTCAAAATTTTTTTACCTTCCAGATCTGCCAGGAGGGGCTATATTCACGGACTTTGGTTAAGTGTTAATAAAGAAGTTACTCAGGAAAATAAAATGTCATAAAGCGTAAAACATGCTATGTAGTGGAAAAAGCACATTATAGCCAGGTTTTGGCACACATCAAGCCTTAAATAAATACGCTGAATAAAATGATCGATAATACTGTCCTCAAAGAGTGGCAAGTTTGGTTTGGCCTACAACTCAAACTGCAGATCTATCACAAGAAGTAAGAATTATGATTTAGGATAACAGGATCTATCACTGATTTGTTCAAACTGTAAGCAAAGCACAAACGTTAAGAGTACAAGTTAGAATATGCTGTAAAGGATATGCTTAATTGAAAAAAATCAATACCTGCTTTCCAGGAGTGTATAATATATGCAACTTTGAATAATCATCTTTATCTTAATTTCTGCATAATTAAATACCTACCTCAGACTGTTCATAGGATAGAATGAGATCTTACAACAGATAAAACATTACTTTGAAAAGTTTAAAGTTCAAAATAAACACACTAAAGTAGCATGAGAATTCCAAGATGGCAATAAAGAAAGAAAAAAATAAGATGGTAAATAAAAAGAAAAGATGACTGGAGCGCATGGGTAGCTCAGAGGGTTAAAGCCTCTGCCTTCTGCTCAGGTCATGATCCCAGGCTGCTGGAATCAAGCCCCACGTCGTCGGGCTCTCTGCTTGGCAGGGAGCCTGCTCCCCACCCCCTCACCCGGCCTGTCTCTCTGCCTACTTGTGATTTCTGTCTGTCAAATAAATAAATAAAATATTAAAAAAAAAAAAAAAAAGAAGACTATCCTAAAAATTTTTTGGTTGTGGGACGCCTGGGTGGCTCAGTTGGTTAAGCAGCTGCCTTCGGCTCAGGTCATGATCCCAGCGTCCTGGGATCGAGTCCCACATCGGGCTCCTTGCTCAGCAGGGAGCCTGCTTCTCCCTCTGCCTCTGCCTGCCATTCTGTCTGCCTGTGCTCTCTCTCTCCCCCTCTCTCTCTCTGATAAATAAATAAAATCTTTAAAAAAAAAAAAAAATTTTTGGTTGTTTTCCCTAACCAACTTTATTAGAGAGCAAATTAAAATATGCATCAGTTTCTTTTGCTTTGGGGAAGTATTTTTAAATAACAAACCAGCTTTTCTCTCAGCTGTAATCTATAAAACTAGCCCCAAATGTTCTCCAAAATTTATTAATGGAAAGCTTCCTCTTAGCAAAAAATACTAAACATGCAAAGAATGCAAACTACCAACTTGTTTCCCCATTTTTAGCCAACAACTAAATGGGAAAAAAAAGGAATCACACTTCCTCTATGTCCATCTCTGGTCCCTCACTTAACTCCCAGACAAAAGAGATTCTCTTCCCTTCTCAAAACCTTCCCATCCCTTTCTCTCTCCAGACCTTGTCCTCTAGGATCTTATTCTCATAATTAGTATTTTGACTTCTAATAACATCACTCTTTCCCATTCCATAACTCCTTCCCTTCAGTCACCAACTGGATCTCTCCTAGCTTTAAAATAAGCAAAAAGTCGTCCTTTATCTTCTATCTCTATTTCCTCCTTTCCTTTCTCTGTCCCAACTCCTTGAACTCAGCCAACATTCACTGCCTCTAACTCCTCTCTAATATATTCACTTAAACTTCAATCCCTCAAAGCCTCAAGGTTCAATACCACTTACTTATTAAATCTACTGGTGCTCAGGGAGACTTGCTGGTTCAGTCGGTAGAGCATGTGACTCTTGATCTCAGGGTCATGAATTCAAGCCCCACACTGGACACGGGGTTCTCATTTTGGTGATTTACCACTCACACTTATAATCTTTCATGTGAAAAGCTGTAGCCCCTTTGATCCTGTTATACAAAACTTGGCTTCATTCCTATTTCTGCTATACTCCTTATGTCTTACTTACTGGTCCCTCTTTTTGTAGGTACCCCTAAAGCAAAGTAGTTTTCTACCATTTTTGGTGAGCTTTTTCCCTATGAATTTTTTTTTTTTTTTAAGATTTTTATTTATTTATTTGACAGACGGAGATCACAAGTAGGCAGAAAGGCAGGCAGAGAGAGAGGAAGGGAAGCAGGCTCCCTGCAGAGAGCCCGACGGGGGACTCGATCCCAGGACCCTGGGATCATGACCTGAGCTGAAGGCAGAGGCTTTAACCCACTGAGCCACCCAGGCACCCCTCCCTGTGACTTTAAATTCACTGTCATCAAGTATTTCAAGAGACAGAAAACACTGAACGCCATCAGACTAAGTAACACTATTCTTGAAAACTTAAAGATAAAATTGAAGGTGGAGGGGGAGCAGTGCATATGAAAGCTTATTTTATATTGGGGAAAAATAAGTGGAAACAATAGGAACATGAGAAACAACAGGAAACAATGAGAGCATGACACACTATCAGAACAAACAGACACAACTCTCTATGTCAAGACAGCTTTCAGGGCCTTTACCTTTAAAGTTTTATGGTTAATAAGATTTTGTAAGATTCTTAAGCCACAAATTTGATGGATCTTAGTTGGATAAATCCTTCCTTCTTACAGATTTAATCCCAAAGGAACACAAGGCCAATGATTTGTAATTTACTGATCATAACTTAGAAATTATTCTAATAAATATACATATTTTTATTTTATTTTATTATTTTTTATTTTTTTTAAAAGATTTTATTTATTTATTTGACAGAGAGAGATCACAAGCAGGCAGAGAGAGACGAAGGGAAGCAGGCCCCTTGCTGAGCAGAGAGCCCCATGCGGGACTCGATCCCAGGACCCCGAGATCATGACCCGAGCCGAAGGCAGTGGCTTAACCCACTGAGCCACCCAGGCGCCCCATAAATATACATATTTTTAAAGATGTACTGCATTCTTATTGCGATTTTTACTGTTCTGAGTTCAACATCTTCCAGGGAACATAAAATCTAGTTTTATAATGGAACTCATCTTGGGCAGATAAAATTGATAATACAGACAATTTCTTTGAGACCATTTCTTTTCTGTCAAGTAGAATTATCTGAAAAGTATAAATTCTAAATACTTAAGTTAGGGGTGTACATTTCACAAATTGCAGGTACACGTCAAGTATTGTAAACCTAGCTAAGTTAAGTTACCTCACTTTGGGCCCATTTTTTTTTTTTTTTAAAGATTTTTATTTATTTATTTGACAGAGAGAGATCACAAGTAGGCAGAGAAAGAGGAAGAGAAGCAGGCTCCCTGCTGAGCAGAGCCCAATGCGGGGCTCGATCCCAGGACCCCGGGACCACGACCCGAGGGCAGAGGCTTAACCCACTGAGCCTCCCAGGCGCCCCCCATTTTTTTCATTAAAAAAAAAAAAAAAAAAAGATTAAATGATCTCTAAATTTCCTTTTAGTTTAAAGCTCCCAGAAACCAGGTTATTCTACTTGTTTTCACAAATAAAGTTATATACAGCTTTCTTTAGACATTGTTCTGTCTATTCAATATATTTACCTAATATTAGTTTTCCATAGTTTATAGTGATGTATATATTCTCATTAAAATTTTGAACACTTCTCTATATTATCTTGTAAATCCTGTATGATATTATATTCATCTAATGTGAACATAGTGTGACTTCTACACATCCATGTTTCTACATAACCACAAGTTTAAACACGTTCCCAAAATAAATACAGTAGTCCCCCCTTATCTGAGGGGGACACATTACTAGACCTCTTGTGATATGTGAAACCGACAGACAGTACCAATATATACTATGTTTTTTCCTATACATATAATATATGATAAAGTTTAATTTATAAACTAAGCACATGAAGAGATTAACAACTAGTAATAAAATACAGCAACTATAACAATACACTGCAATAAGTTGTAAGAATGCGCTCTCTCTCAAAATACTTTATACTGAACTCACCCTCCTTGCAATGATGTGAGGTAACAGAATGCCTACACGAGAATGTGAAGTGAGGTGAATGATGTAGCCCTGTGACCCAGCATTAGGATATTACTGACCTTTGACCTTCTACTGAAGATATGTCAGAAGGAGAAACTGTCTGCTTCTGGACCACAGAAGCAAAAATGCAGATGAAGAAGCAACTACTGTATAAAGAGCTGTTTTTAGTACAAACTTTTTTAGTTGACCCAATGAACAAATCACTACTATGAAACAAAAAAGATCCATAATTCATGTTATCATTACCTTTTATTGTTATCTAAAGCAAGTAAATTTCCATTTTTAATTAAAAATAGTATTGAGGGGGGAAAAGCTGCTCAGTAAAAACAATTTTTCTCTCTCCCCTTATCACCCTTTACCCACTTATATGTTCACAAAATATGATAGCTTTCTAAGCACTTTTTCCAAAGATTTCCATCAGCAGGAATAAAATCATAAAGTGAACTCTCAACCTTAAGATTCTGGGTTAGTTACTTTGTTAAATCCAAATATCCATTTAATGAAAAGATAGTTTGTGCATTTTACTACACTGATAGTACACAATTGTTTGCTTTCTTCCTCAGCATGTTGTTATGCTGTCCTGTGATTTTAGGGATTTATTCCAATTATTTCTCTTGACAAATAGATAGAAACTTTTTTAAGATTAGATTAACTTTAGCAGATAAGAATTAAAAAAGGAAAAGAAAATAAAAATGATATTTAATGCTTATAGGAAGATTTTTAACATAAAGAATATGGCAATGTACTTAATTAAGACTTGGTGCTCAAAGTAGATAGCAGAGTATTTCATGTATGTGTACATACAAAGAAACGACCAAAATAAAAATACTTAACTTTTTCAGAAGTTTCAATTTATGTTTTATAAAAGACATTAATGTTATAAAAGGCTACTATTTTAATAAAGATCAAGTTCAAATTTCTAAGTCTTCTTTAAAACAAAAGAAAATTTGTTTTAGGAGCACCTGGGTGGCTCAGTCACTTAAGCATCCCACTCTTTTTTTTTTTTAATTTTTTTTTTATAAACATATATTTTTATCCCCAGGGGTACAGGTCTGTGAATCACCAGGTTTACACACTTCACAGCACTCACCAAAGCACATATGTCCATAATCCCACCCCCTTCTCCCAAACCCCCTCCCCCCAGCAACCCTCAGTTTGTTTTGTGAGATTAAGAGTCACTTATGGTTTGTAAGCATCCTACTCTTGATGTTGGCTCACGTCATGATCTCAGGGTTGTGAGACTGAACCCTGAGCTGGGCTCTGTGCTGGGTGTGGAGCCTGCTTGAGAGTCTCTCTCCTTCTCCCTCTGCCCCCTCTCCCCCACCACCCTTCCCTGCCACCCTGCCACTCTGCCACCCCCTGCTACCAGTCTCTCTCTAAAAAAAGAATCAATCAATCTTGGAGAAAAAAAAAAGATTTTAAGTAATCTCTACACCCAATGTGGGGCTTGAACTGGCAAACCCAAGATCAAGAGCTGCACACTCCACTAACTGAGCCAGCCAAGTGCTGCAAATTGCTGTCTTAATAATAATTTTTGCTTATAAGTTTATATATAGTTGGGCCTCAGTTGTCAAAAATAGCCACAGTGTAAATCTGAGATTCTTAAGAATATCTTTAGCATGTTTCTTTTACTCCATGCAAACTCAGAAGCCAACAACTTCTTTAACACTAGAATGTAAACTTTCTGGAAATACAAGGCCATTGAAATTTCAACTAAAAACAACTTGTGGGCATATGGAGGGCTCAGCTTGGAAGAGCACACAACTCCTGATCTCAGGGTTGTGAATTCAAGGCCAAGATGGGTGTAAAGATTACTAAAACAAAACAACAACCTAGTTTTTGTCCAGAGAGTAACATGAAACAGTCCATTTGAATAATAAAGAGAACATAAAATGTATTTACACTATATTTCATCCTAATAAAAATAAGAAATATGAAAAGTATATATGACTGATTTATATAATCAATTTTAGCAACCCATGTTTAAGAAATTATCAATTTACCTTTAAATTTTTTTTCAATTATAAAACTAGAGCTGGGGGTGCCTGGGTGGCTCAGTGGGTTAAAGCCTCTGCCTTTGGCTCAGGTCATGATCCCAGGATCCTGGGATCGAGCCCCGCATTGGGCTCTCTGCTCAGCGGGCAGCCTGCTTCCCCCTCTCTCTCTGCCTGCCTCTCTGCCTACTTATGATCTCTGTTAAATAAATAAATAAAATCTTAAAAAAAAAAAACTAGAACTGAATTTATCTTATTTTTTACTACTTTATGAATGTAAAATAATAAAAAACATTAACAACATATTTTAAATTAAAAAATCTGCTTTCAGTCAGAAGCAGATACAAATAAGTAATTATAGAATAGTTGCTGAAAAGAGAGAGAAGCAGCACCAATTCCCATCACTTTCACTGTTTAGAATCATGGATAATTCCTTCCAAGCCACCACCATTAACTGTCTCAGCTTACTCTGGTACTTCTATCACTGTCAACACATACTTCTAAGAACTACAGGCTTGCCAGGATTAAGCCACACTTCTTTATCCTTTCAGAGTTGATTTGTGTGATGGTTTTTTGTTTTGTTTTGGTAGTAGTATTCTAAACTGACCAATTTCTTCCATACACCTTAAGCTGGAAGAATCTGAAGTAAAGCTCTGTCACTATGTAACAGCCTCAACTATATTTAAAAAATAAAAAGGCTTATCAGAAACAAGTGTGCATTTTAGAGATCAACAGATGTTGTCCTCTTCAACACATGAAGGAACTAATCACAAACAGCCTGTACCAAAACACCCCCACCCTAAACAACCTCATACCTCCACCTCTATAAGCACACATAAACAGGCTATACCCAAATCACACCCAGACACAACCCAAGAATAAAACATCTGGAAAAATAATACAATTTAAGATATGAGAAGTATCTTGAGATGCAACATATTTGGGTTCAGGAAGAAAGCAATTACAAAGTTTTAGTATCAATGAAGCAAGATCTAAGATTATCTGCTGTTCAGATAAGGTGTGTGGACTGTACATCTAATTGGAAAAAAAAAAGATTTTCACTGAGTTCATAAAGATCTCTCCAAAGTGAAAGAATTACCAATGAAATATTAATCTAGTTGAAAGATGCACAGGGGTGCCTGGGTGGCTCAGTGAGTTAAGCCTCTGCCTTCAGATCAGGTCATCATCTCAGGATCCTGGGATCAAGCCCCACATCCGGCTCTCTGCTCAGCAGGAAGCCTGCTTCCCCCCTCCCCCACCTACTTGTGATCTCTCTTTGTGTCAAATAAATAAATAAAATCTTAAAAAAAAAAAGATGCATATAAGTAAAAGGAAATTTAATACTGATTTTAAGTTCTACATACTTTTTCCCATTCAACTCAATTCTTTAGCTTCTAATGGGGCCAGAGCAGAAGCTGAAGCAAAGACAGACATCAAAGAAATAAGACATACAGCAAGAAATCAATGTTTTCAAATCACTTCTGACTTATTTTGAAGAAAAAAAAAGCATTTAAGTTTCTGTTCTATTTAAGTAAATAGAATACTGAGAAAAAAACTGTGTGCTTACCACTTGAGTGTACTGCTCTGAGTTAAAACCTAATAAAGACAAAGCACCTTTACAATATATACAAAGCAGAAATGAAAAGTAGTATGAAAGAGGTAAAAAGTGCTAGGAGTTTAAAAAAAAAAAAATGTGTACACCTGTGAAGACTGAGGCTAAGTTTGGTGGATTCATGATGTCTAGTATAAGGCAAAAGGGCTAACTAAATAACTTGCTAGTTCTTTGTTTTTTAAATCCCAGAAACAGTAACAGAAGATGGGGAGCTATCAAAACTACCCAGAATTCAAAATGGAAGTTCAATATAAAGGTGACTGAAAAGTGGGGCACCTGGGAGGCTCAGTAGGTCGAACGTTCAAGTCTTGATTTCAGGGTTGGGAGATCAAGCAGGAGTTGGGGTCTGCCCTAGGCAGGGAGTCTATTTGGATTCTCTCTCCCCCACTCCTCCCCAAAACAACAACAACAACAACAGGGAAAAAAAAAAAAAAGGAGGGGGACTAAAAAGAATTGCTAAGTATTCCTAGCAACAAATAAGGGTACGACAGAATTTACACGTTTGCGTCACTTCAACCAAAGGGGAGGGGAGACAGACCCAGTTCCCAGAATCATAAACAACTTTGATTCTGAGGGATCTTAATGGACTGATAAAAAGTTCAGCACAGGATTTAGGATGGGAGATGCAAGAGCTAGCAAGAGTAAAAGCAAGACTAATATTCCAAAGGTTACTTGTATTTTAATACAGGGCTCCTAAGATTATTCAAAACACCACACCAAAACAACTTAAGATTGTAACTACTCAAATTCAGCTCCAAAGATTCATGGCATAAAATTTGTTTGTCTAGGTACAGAACTGGCACTGAACAATCATTCAACTCCTAACTGAGGCTACAGGACCACACAACAGCCACATAATGTAGATTATTCATTAATCCTCCTCCACAAAAGAACTTATGGCAGACACTTTCTGTGTATAAAATAGCCACCAAACAAGAGAATTCACTAAAAATGATAAAGCTGGGGCACTTGGGTGGCTCAGTGGGTTAAAGCCTCTGCCTTCGCAGCTCAGGTCATGATCCCAGAGTTCTGGGATCAAGCCCCACATCGGGCTCTTTACTCAGCAGGGAGCCTGTTTCCCTCTCTATCTCTGCCTGTCTCTCTGCCTACTTGTGATCTCTGTCTGTCAAATAAATAAATAAAATCTTTAAAAAAAAATGATAAAGCTGTCAACGTCTGTTTTATTATGTACAGGAAATGGGAGTCCCTTAATAGAACTGTAATGATACAGACAGTTTGGAATACATATAAACATTTTCAGGCTCAAATTTGGTTCTTAATTCTCTCCAGAGATATCAACTTTGAAATGTCTACTATCTCCTGAATTCTAAATCTGGTCCACGAGGCCTATTATATCATATCCAAGTTATAACATTTGCACACCTAAGTTCCCCCACTACAATGAAGATTAGTTATACACTTAGGCTGTATATTAGAATTATCCAGGATCAGGTTGCCTGGGCAGCTCAGAGAATTAACTGTCCAACTTTTGATTTCGGCTCAGGTCATGATCTCAGGGCCCAGAGATTAAGCCCTCATCGGGTTCTGTGCTCAGCATGGAGTCTCCTTGTCCCCCTCTCCTCAGTGCCTCCTACTCCCAACAGGCTCACTTCTGTGTGTGTTCTCTCTCAAATAAATAATAAATAAAATCTTAAAAACAAAACAAAAAGAAACCCAGGAGCTGAGAAAAATTCCAATACCCAAGATGCATGCCAGACGAATTAAATCAATCTCTAGGGCTAGTTTTTTTTTTTTTTTTTTCCTTTAAAAGCTCCCCAGGTGAAAATTGGATAGCTATATGTAGAAGAATGAAACTCAACTATTCTCCTACACCGTACACAAAGATAAACTTGAAATGGATAAAAGACCTCAACGTTGAGACAGGAATCCATCAGAATCCTAGAGGAGAACATAAGGAGTAACCTTTTCAATATCAGCCACAGCACCTTCTTTCAAGATATGTCTCCAAAGGCAAAGGGAACAAAAGCAAAAATGAACTTTTGGGACTTCATCAAGATCAAAAGCTTCTGCACAGCAAAGGAAACAGTCAACAAAACAAAGGGGCAACCCACGGAAAGGGAGAAGATATTTGCAAATGACAGTACAGACAAAAGGTTGATATCCAGGATCTATAAAGAACTTCTCAAACTCAACACACAAAACCGATAATCATGTCAAAAAATGGGCAGAAGACATGAACAGACACTTCTCCAATGAAGACATACAAATGGCTATCAGACACATGAAATAATGTTCATCACCACTAGCCATCAGGGAGATTCAAATCAAAACCACATTGAGATACCACCTTACACCAGTTAGAATGGCCAAAATTAGCAAGACAGGAAACAACATGTGTTGGAGAGGATGTGGAGAAAGGGGAGCCCTCCTACACTGTTGGTGGGAATGCAAGCTGGTGCAGCCACTTTGGAGAACAGTGTGGAGATCCTTAAGAAATTAAAAATAGAGCTTCCCTATCACCCTGCAATTGCACTACTGGATATTTACCCCAAAGATACAGATGTAGTGAAAAGAAGGGCCATCTGCACCCCAATGTTTATTGCAGCAGCAATGGCCACAGTCGCCAAACTGTGGAAAGAACCAAGATGCCCTTCAACGGACGAATGGATCAGGAAGATGTGGTCCATAGACACTATGGAGTATTATGCCTCCATTAGAAGGATGAATACCCAACTTTTGTAGCAACATGGATGGGAATGGAAGAGATTATGCTGAGTGAAATAAGTCAAGCAGAGAGTCAATTATCATATGGTTTCACTTATTTGTGGAGCATAACAAGTAACATGGAGGACACAGGGAGATGGAGAGAAGAAGGGAGTTGAGAGAAACTGGAAGGGGAGATGAACCATGAGAGACTATGGACTCTGAAAAACAATCTGAGGGTTTTAAAGGGGCGGGGGATGGGAGGTTGGGGGAGCCAAGTTGTGGGTATTATGGAGGGCACGTATTGCATGGAGCACTGGGTGTGGTGCATAAACAATGAATTCTGTTACGCTGAAAAGAAATTTTTTTAAAAAAAGGGGAAAAAAGCGCTCCCCAGGTGATTTCAATACAATGCCAAAATGGGAAACCACTAATCAGAATTGTACGGGTAACAAAAAAAACTAGAAGAAACTGATCTATAGTATAAAATGGCGGGGGGGGGGGGTGACCTGGATGTAGCAAGGACATTACATTTTACCAGTTTCAATACATTTCAAATCAAAGGGAGACTGAAATTTACTTATTTGCCGGGGGGGGGGGGGGGGGGGGGAGAGCAGGAGAGAGGCAAAAGGAGAAAGAGAATCTTAAGCAGGCTCTATGGGCAGTGCAGAGCCCCACGAAGGGCTGAGATCGTGACCCAAGCCAAAATCAAGAGTGGGAGGCTTAACCAACTGAGCCATCCAAGCACCCTGAACAGACTGAAATTTAAATAAAAATACAACCAATTCTCATTATTTACAGTAGTTATGTTACAGACTCTGAACAACTGTTCCTAAGGGAAATACAGAGTTAGGTTCCTGCATCCATTGGCCACATTCAACCAATTAATAACGTAGGTTTTCGTGTGTCTGTTTAAAGACTCCTTAATATACGTTGTTGATTCATTAACATCGAACCCAAGGCTAACAGCACATGCCTGAACAAAGGCTATCTAACACACATTTTCTACAAAACGTACATTACAGTCTTCTTGCAATTTGGAACTCTAGACAGCACTTCAATACTTTGCTTGGAAGCCATTTTAAACAGTGAAATCCCCAAAAGTGCTGAAATGCAAAAAACGTGGCACTAAATAGACTGAGAAAAGGACACTTGTTTACAGCATGACAGCTGAAGCAAGACAGAATGTTACCTTGTTTGATCTACATCTAGCAACTCCCAATTTTTCAAAGCCCTGCACATGTGTGCAAATCATCACAAAAGCACCATGAGGATTGATTTTAGGCTTACAAATAAACTTTACTAGTAGGCAGACTCACAGATACAGAATCCATGAATACTGAAGTATCAAATCAAGGTAGAAGTATCAATCACGGTAGCTTAAACTAATTGTTACAATGAATTCTATGAAGGTTTCCACTAAGCAACATCAAGAACTAAAGAACAACGGGATGCCTGGGTGGCTCAGTTGGTTGGACGACTGCCTTCAGCTCAGGTCATGATCCCGGAGTCCTGGGATCGAGTCCCGTATCGGGCTCCTGGCTCCTTGGGGAGTCTGCTTCTCCCTCTGACCTTCTCCTTGCTCATGCTCTCTCTCAAATAAATAAATAAAATCTTAAACAAAAAAAACATAACAAAAAAAAAACCCCACAAGAACTAAAGAACACCAACATGCTCATGTATATAATTTTCCCACTAGAATCCCCCAACTGGATTTCTCATAAGAAATCTACATTAAAAAAAAAAACCCTATATATTCAATTTGTTCAATGTATCTTCATGTAGTACAAAAGTAAACAAACTATATTTTACCAACTACATCTAATCACAAAATGCAGCAATGACTTAAACAAAAAGTATGACGGTTGAACAAGCTGACCTCTAAAATGTCCTATGGCTCAAAACTTTTCAAGTCTAAAAACTGAAGTTGGTACGCCAATTTTAATTACTATAAAAGCTGATATATGAATAAGTATTCTCAGTAATTGTTTATCAGGACCACAATCACATTTCTTAGTAGTAGGGCTGCAATATAAATTCTCATCTGAAAAACAGTTTAACAGCTCCACTCAACCTAGAAAAATCACTTAAATCCAGCAGGATACTATCAAATCTGATGAGCTCTCAGCTTGGGCCTATGCAACTTCAAAAAAAAAAAAAAAGCTGCTCTATTAATTCTATAAAACTAAATATGCCTCACTACATACAAAAGTTAATCAAAATGAATCAAAAACCTAAATATAAGGGCTAAAACTGTAACAATCTCAAAAAAGAAAAACCCACACAGCTGTAATAAAGTATAAATCTTTATTACCTTGGATTAGGTAATGATTACTTAGATATGACACCAAAAGCATAAATGACAGATTAAAAAAACAGATAAACTGGGGGCACCTGCGTGGCTCAGTGGGTTAAGCCTCTGCCTCCTGCTCAGGTCATGATCCCGGGGTCCTGGGACCGAGCCCCGCATCGGGCTCTCTGCTCAGCAGGGAGCCTGCTCCCCCCCATCTCTCTCTGCCTATAAATAATAACCTTTAATAATCAAATAATATAATAATCTTTAATAATCAAATAAATAATCAAATAAATAAAATCTTTAAAAAAAGATAAATTGGACTTCATCAAAATTTAAAAAATTTTGTGCTTTCAAGGACACCATCAAGAAAGTGCCTGGGTGGCTCAGTTGGTTGGACGACTGCCTTCGGCTCAGGTCATGATCCTGGAGTCCCAGGATCGAGTCCCGCATCAGACTCCCAGCTCCATGGGGAGTCTGCTTCTCCCTCTGACCTCCTTGCTTATGCTCTCTCTCACTGTCTCTCTCTCAAGTAAATAAATAAAATCTTTTTTAAAAATTTATAAAAAAAAAAAAAGAAAGTGCAAACAACTAATAGTAGAAAATGTTTGCAAATCACTTATATGAGAAGGGGCCTGTATTCAAAATAAACAAAAAACTTGATTACAACTCAATAAAAAGTTAACTTTAGTTTTTAAATGGGCAAAGGATTTGAATAGACATTTCTCCAAGAAATTTACCAATAAATGCAAAATGCTCAATATCATTAGTTATTAGGGAAATACAAATCGAAACCACAAAGAGGTATCACTTTACATCCACTAACAGAGCTTTAATTTAAAAAAAAAAAAAGGGACAACAAATATTGGCCAAAATGTGTAGAAACTGGAACCTTTCCACACTGCTGGTGGGAATGTAAAATAGTACAGCTGTCCTGGAATGTCTGGCAGTTTCTTAGAAAGTTAAACATAGAGTTACCAAATGACCCAGCAATTCCATTACTAGGCATACACTTAAGACAAATTAAAACATGTCCAAATAAAAACACGTACATGAGGGACGCCTGGGTGGCTCAGTTGGTTAAGCAGCTGCCTTTGGCTCAGGTCATGATCCCAGCGTCCTAGGATGGAGTCCCACCCACATCGGACTCCTTGCTGGGCAGGGAGCCTGCTTCTCCCTCTGCCTCTGCCTACCACTCTGTCTGCCTGTGCTTGCTCTCTCTCTCTAACAAATAAATAAATTTAAAACAAAAAACAAAAAACACGTACATGAATGTTCATAGTGGCATTATCCAGAAAGTAGATGTGTAACAATACAAATTGCCAATTAATTGATGAATGGAAACAGGAAACCACCCAATGTCAATCAATTGATGAACAGATAAACTGTAGACAGACAACCATAAAATGAACTCATAGCCATAAAAAATAAGTACTGATATAAGCTACAACACAGATGAAACTCAAAAACATTATGGTAAGAAGCCAGTTACAAAAGACCACATATTGTATGATTCCATTTATATGAAATACCTAGAATAGGCAAACCAATAGAGATAGCAAACAGATTAGTGATTTCTGTGGGGCATAGTTAAGGAATGGGGAGTGACTGCAAATAGGTAAAGGGTTTCCTTTGAGGTGATGAAAATGTTCTAGAATTAGATAGTGATTGTGGTTATAAATATATTAAAACCCACTGAACTGTACACTTTAATAAAAATGGTTAAGTTTCATGGTATATGAATTATATTTCGATTTAAAAAATAAAAAACAGAATTTGCCATTTAAAACTGATACAGGAGGTTCAAAATACTACTTCACTAATCCTCTTCAGTATTTGAGAATTAGTCAAGCATACATGCTAATTAGAAACCATACTTCCAATGTGCCTGAGTGGCTCAGTCAGTTAGGGGTCTGCCTTTGGCTCAGTTCATGATCCCATGGTCCTGGGATCCAGCCTCATATCAGGCTCCCTGCTCAGTGGGGAGTTTGCTTGTCCCCTCCTTCCTATCCCCCCTTTCATGCTTTCTCTCTTTCAAATAAAATCTTTTTTTTTAAAGATTTTATTTATTTATTTGACAGAGATCACAAGTAGGCAGAGAGAGAAGGGGAAGCAGGCTCCCCACTGAGCAGAGACCGGATGTGCGGCTTGATCCCAGGACCGAGATCATGACCTGAGCTGAAGGCAAAAGCTTAAGCCACTGAGCCACCAAGGCGCTCCCCAACAATTTTTTTTCTTAAAGTGAGTATCTGATAGGGGTAGTTCAAAATAAGAGGTCTAGAGCATTATAACAACTATAAAAATCCACATGTGCAATGATTTGCAATTTTACCCCATGATTATTATCCCTATTTTATATTGGGCAAAAAAAGTTACACAGCTAGAATTCAAACCATTTATCTGAATCCACAAGCTGTGCTCATTTATTCCTTCGACATTTACTGAGGGCCTGCTACATGCCAGGTACTGAGTTATGTTCAGGAGAAATAGCAAATAAATAAATGTATGTATGTATGTATGTATGTATGTATGTGAGGGCTACGAAAAATTTAGCAGGGTAAGGGGAATTTTAAGTGGCAGGGATGGGAGAGCTATTTTACATTTGGTGGTCAAGGAAGGATTCTCTAAGTAACTGCATTTAAAGATAGACCTGAGAGAATAAAGGAAGTGAGCCACCCAGATAGGTGAAGATTCCAAGCTGAGGAAGTAAGAGTAAAGGCCCAGAGGTAGAAATAGCAAGGAGTATGGACAAGTTGGGGGGGGGGTGTTTGAATGAGATAGATAATGTAATAAAGCCTTCTATGCCTTAACAGGGACTCTGGATTATAGGTGACCCCTGAACATAGGTTTGAAATGCACAGGTCTACTTACATGTGAATTTGTTTTTATAAATAATAGTACAGTACTAGAAATACATTTTTTCTTCCTTATGATTTTAACTTTTCCCTCTAGCTTACTTTATTATAAGAATACAGTATACAGGGGCGCCTGGGAGGCTCAGTGGGTTAAAGCCTCTGTCTTCGGCTCAGGTCATGATCCCAGGGTCCTGGGATGGAGCCCCGCATCAGGCTCTCTGCTCAGCGGGAAGCTTGCTTCCCTTCCTCTCTCTTTGCCTGCCTCTCTGCCTACTTGTGATCTCTGTCAAATAAATAAATAAAATCTTAAAAAAAAAAAAAAAGAATACAGTATACACTGCATATAACATTTAAGATATATATTAACCACGTTATCAATAAGGCTTTGAACTAACAGTAGGCAATTAGTGGTTAATTTTTTAAGATTTTACTTACTTATTTACTTATTTTACTTATTTATTATTATTTATTATAAAACTTAATTTATTTGAGAGAGAATGGGTGTGTGTATGAGAGAGCACACAAAAGGGGGTATGGTCGGAGGGAGGCGAAGATTCTCTGCTGAGTGGGAGCCCGATGCAGGACTTCATCCCAGGACCCATCACAGGATCATGACCTGAGCCAAAGGCAGATGCTTCACCGACTGAGCCACCCAGGCACCCAATGGTTAAGTTTTTGGAAGTCAAAAGCCATGCATGAATTCTGGACTGCAAAGGGGTCAGTACCACTAACCCTTCATTATTAAAGGTTCAACTGTATATTCTGAGTAAAAGAGGGAAGCCACAGAAGGTTTGTAAGTAAAGTGACATTAGGCTTTTGTTTTGAAAGAATCTAAATAATATTTGGGCTGAGAAAAACACAGTGAGGGAATAAAAGGCAGAAGCAGGGAAACCAGTTATGGAACTGTTGATATATTCCAGATGAGGGATCATGATGATTTACATCACAGAGTAATTCAGAAGAAAGGATAAACAGTTGGATTCTGGATATATTTTGAAGATAGAGCTCGACAGAATTTGCTAATGTTTTCACTAGAGGATGGGATTAAACCAAGGTTTCTGGTTAAACAAATGGATGAAAAAAGTTGCCATGTACCAAAATGGGGAAAAATACAGAAAAAAACAGATTTGAGAAAGTAAAAAAAATAATTTTATACATGTTTACCTCTCTATTAATTTTCTTTTGTCTTAACCACCAACTTGACACCCTGATTTTTGGGCAACATAGATATTAAGTAGTGAAACTGAACCTAAATCCAGGTCTTTTGATTCCAGAAGACCTAGTGAAGTTTTTACAAGACTTACTGAATGAGATTAGTTTTTCTCAGAATATAGTAACTCAAAGGCATATGCCTTTTGTTGGTGACCCAACACCTGCATTCACAAAAAAGGCTATCAAATGAAGAATTAAAAACACTCCACAAACACAAACAAGTATTTTGTAAATAAAATTAATGCAGAGAGCCGCAATACAAAGAAATAACATGTAACAAATATTCAATTCAAATAAACACTATGCAGAACTGTATTTTCAGAAAGATGCCAGATCACTTCTACTTTTAAAACTCTCCTTGATGGGGCACCTGGGTGGCTCAGTGGGTTAAGCCTCTGCCTTTGGCTCAGGTCATGATCCCAGGGTTCTGGGATCGAGCTCCCTGCTCACTGGGGAGCCTGCTTCCTCCTCTCTCTCTCTCTGTGATCTCTGTCAAATAAATAATTTTTTTTAAAATCTTAAAAAAATAAAATAAAATAAAAACTCTCCTTGATAATAAAGACTATCTTTGAACAGTAAACCTCTGCCATAGTTTTATTCAGTGCATAAGTACATGCATAAAGACCCTTTTTAAAATGTATGCAAAAAATATGTTATAAAATATAAGGAATATTTTTCTCCCATCTTAGCTATAGAAGCTACAAAATATTATCCCAGTAAACATTTACTTCTTGACTGAAAAGTAATTATCCCAATGATTTCTTTACAATGCCAAACTTGTTAACATACTAATTATATACAACTTCATAGCATCAACAAATTTCAAAGCTTGGTTTCTAATCGCAGCTTCAGCACTCAGTTGCTATTAATTTGGAGTAAGTCAATTTCCAAATAAGTGATCACTTACCTAAAGTCACTCTCTGTTTCTACTGAAATGAAATAGGATTATCTGACTTCCCATTTTACAAGGTTGGAGTAAGAATCCAAGGAGAAAAGAACAGAAAAGTACTTTGAAAACCATTAAGGTTATGGCAAACATATAAACCAAGAAAATAAGTCACCTTTGGGGGAATATGTATATAAAAATATCACCTTTAAGTTATTCCTTTATAGGAACTCAATCTTACCATTATAGAATTGCTGAAAAGATTTCTCTAAGATAGAATTAAACTAATGCAGAACTTGCTAATTAGAAACATTTTTTGAAGTGTTAAACATTTACTGTAATCACCAGGTGACTTTAAGAGACAAAGAAAAGGTATTTTTCCTATTCTCCTGAGATATATGGCCCAGGGGAGTGGAAGAGACCTGAAAAGTTAAATGCCACACTTTGGGATAAAAATAGAAATTGTCTAATTAAGCAGTAATTGATTAACAGCTAAAAGAAAGTATCACAGTGACTGCTTTGAAAGTTAAGATGATTATCTTAGCTTTATTCCTTATTCACCTGTACTCCACCTATGTTTAGATTTCTCAAACAAAGTACCTTCCGTTCTATTCCCTACTGTTCCCCCTTTCCCTGACTTGTCCCAACAGCTCCCTATACCAAGCCGAGTACCCAGTTAACCTTCTCAGATATATAATTCTAGGTATATACACTCCCCCAAGTTCCCAGTATTCAATAAGCCTCAGGATCTAAGATGAATCCATTACCTAAGTTTTGATTATGCTGTACCCCTTCACGGCCTCATCAAACAATAATTATATGCCGCCTGTCCAGGCAATGTGACTACTAAAAAAGTCAGAACCCATATTCTACCTCTCTCAATCACTACAGCCAGACACTTGAGTAAAGAGCAGTGCAGAGTTGTGAATAAAACATAACACTCTTTCAAAGTCGTATGAAAATAAGCACACATTCATAATCTATCTGTTACTAAATCTTAATCTCCTTCCATCCAGTCAAATCAACAGTTAAGAACCCCATTAGGCAAGAGAGGAAAAAGAAAGCAGAAAATCTACAGGAGTTATTTAACATTTCTAGAACTAACACAATTAAATGGAGATGTTTCTTTATACTAACTACTCATATTTTTAAGTATTGCCAGAAGCCTACAATTCTCTAAGAAAGCTTTCTTAAAACATAATCTAACCACAATCTTGTTAATTTGCAACTTCGTTCTAGTAAGAAGGGGGGGGGGGAGAATATCTCAAAGGCTCAAGTAAGTTTGAAAACCACAACCTTGAACTGTATATTGAAGAACAACTTTAGCAATATTACAGAGTAGAGCAACCCGAGCATTACAGACATGTCAGAATACTGATACTCATTCCCAGTGTTTCACTTCATCCACCTTAGTGTGTGATTCAAAAATTATTTTCTATGTGCACCACCTGAGATAAAGTTGGGAGGCACCTGATAGGGTGCATTAAGAGTTAAAACCTCAACTTCAAAATACCCTCCAATGAAAAAGCCAAAGTCCACCCTTACCCGATGTTGATTCTGAAGACTATTTATTTCCTTTCTACCAAGTAACCAAATCCTGTATTACATTTCCATAATTTGTAGGTTTTTAAAATAGTTCTTACAGCTTAAGTAATCTCAACAGCAATAATATCCTGGCATAAGCTAAAGAAATCTGAAAACTTTTTAGGTAAGGACATGGTCTGAGCAGCATTTGTGTATGGTATACTTTTTCCTAAGCACTGTAACTGAAATCCCCAAAATATCCATTTCCTAACTCCCTTCCACGCTTTCTCTTAATAGTATTATCACCTAATATAATACTTAAATATTTGCTTCTTATCTATCTCCCCTACCTACAGCAAGAAATCTTTGTTTTTGTTCACGGCCCTATCTCCAGCACCGTGACCCATATCAGACACAGTAGGCTTTTGAAATTTATGAGAATAAACAAATTTCGTAATTTGGTTGCAGTTTTATATGTAATTCAGTTGTTCTGAACAGTTCAATTTTACTATCAAGGGGCTCCCGGCTGGCTCAGTTGGTACAGCATGCAACGCTTGATCTTAGGGTTTTGAGTTCGAGCCCCATGCTGGGTGTAAAGATTACTTTAAAAAATAGAAATCTTTAAAACAAAATTTTGCTATTAAGATGGTAAGGAAAAAATTTTGTTCAGCAAAGACAGAATAACCACAAAGAAAAGTAGTATTGTGTTTCAAAAAGCTTGATTTATCTAGATTAGTTTTCAAGAAACCAGAAAACCTGTATCAAATATTTCAAAAATACAAACAAAAGGAAAGATTCGGTTTTAATTAAAATAGTAAACATCAGTTTTCCATTCCTCTAATCAGAAGACACAAAGGAATAAAGGGTAGTAAGATGGTTGGTAATACTTGGGACACAGAAAAATGCAGTATTTCACTGGCATGTATTTTTCTTTCTATTGCTTAAGTCACATGTAAAATTCAAGATTATCAATAAGTTCGGTACTGACTCAGTTCTATACGCACTTTTTCTCTTAAAAATGGAAATCTGCCCTTTTTCAGACTCTAAGTCTGAATCTAACCAGCTAATTAGTCATCCCAATAATTCTCTTGTCAAATATAATCACAAGCATTGTGGATTTTAACTATAATTTTTAGTCTTAAATAGTTTTGATCTTAATACAAATAATCTTATTTTATACGCCTTCTGTTCAACTAGTGTTGCACAGTTCCTTTTTTGGCCTCAAATGACGAAACTTCTCTAATGTCTCTGGGGAGACAAGTGTAAAGTATAATGTTTCCTCAAATTGTTCTTGTCCGCCCCCACCCCCGCACGGATCTGCGGAAAGTAGGAAAGTTAAGACATTTTTCTATTCTGCAGGAAAGTCCAGGGGAAGAAGAGAAGGTAAAGAGAATATCGCATGGAAAATAGGTTGAAAGGGGACAGACAACACAGAAGTAAACGTGAAGCAAATATGTGCAAAAAAGAGGAAGACGCAGAAAAGAGAAGAAAAACTGCTCTCGCCTAGAAATGGGGCGGGGGGTGGGGGGTAGGAAGGCTTGCTTATTCTTCCAGAAACAAAAGCACTAAATGCTAAGAAAAACGTAGTTGTCTTTAAGATGTTGTTAAAACTCTAAAAAGCACTCAGCTGCCACTCCAAACAGTTCTACCTTCTCTTCCTATATGTTCTCATTCGAGCTAGTCTTCATCTGTAAAATTAAATGCAGGCTATAGATAATGCAGAGACAATCTTTACAAAACTGCAGTTGTGGTTGCCATCTTTGCCTGGAAAAAAAAAAAAAATTCGAACTCCTTGGATTTGGAAAAAAGGAGTGCATTAAGTTGGAAAGCCAGAAAACCATGAACTGCTAAGTCAGAGAGATAGGACACGGGTTAATAAACGCCTCCTATCAAACTAAGATTCCACTAAAGATCTAGGGAAGAGGGGCAAAAGCCTTACCGCGGACCATAAGGGTGGGGCACCGTAGGGAAAAAAAAAATTTTTTTTTTGAGGGCGAGCTATCCCGGAGGTATAAAGGGGCTGGTGACTCAGATCTCAGGAAGATTGCATATTAGGCGGCAAATGATATTCATGGGCCAAGGGCAGCTTCGGGAAGAGCGACAAAGTGAGCCGCCGGACTAATATTCGTTGAGAATGCGAAGACCAAGAGAGAAAGGTACCCACGGGGCAAAGGATTAAGAGTCAAAGAGAGGAGAGCCGAGGGGCCGGGCAGTCGGGGAAGCTGGGCGTGGGAGGCCTGGGCAGAGGCCGCAAAGCGCTTCTGCAGCCAGCCGCCTTCTCTCGCAACGCCTTTTCAGCTCCCCCACACTCAGCCCCTCTCAGGGCCGCCCTTGCCCCAGCGACCACGGCGAGAGCAGCTGTTTCCGCCCGGCCAAGGACCAGGGAGAAGGCATCCCTGAGGCGGGCGAGCAGGCCGACGTCTGAGCGAGCAAGAGGGGATTCCGAGACCACTGCCGCCGAGCCAACGCCAAACTTCTCCCTTTCCTCGTCTTAGCCTTCTTTATCACCCAACTTCCCAGCCGGCTGGTGTCCGCTTCGACCGACCGAGGACCCCCCTCCCCCGCCCTTCTCGCCACCTCTCACCCCTCCCCAACGTCCTGAAGCTGGGAAAGACCGGCCACCAGGGCCACTCCCGAGCCCGTCCGGGTACCCCAGAGTCCCAGACGCCGCCCCCGACAAAACGCTTGCGTCCTCTCGGCGGCTCCCTCGCCCGCCCAGATGCTGCAAACTCCTCTCACCTGCATTGACGCCATGATGGAACCATCCCCCCAAGGCCGGCGAGGCCAGAGACGCAGGGGGCGGAGTTGCCGTGCTCGCGTCACGCCGCGGGGGCCCAGCATCCTGGGCGCCGGGGGCGGGGCCTCCGGTGGGAAGGGGACGGCGGGAGGGGATTGGCTGGCGCGCTGAGCCTCCGGGGGGGAGGGGCAGGCGAGAGCGCGGTAAATGGCGTTGTTGGTACCTTCAGTCACATCCTGCTCTCCGGCGTCCGCGGCTGCCCCACCCGCTGCTACTGTCGCCCAAGAAACGCCGCTTCTGGTCTGACCTGGCCACGGTTGTTGTTTTTTTCTCTATATACCCTAAAATCTTGGTGATCTCCAGTCCCGTGGGTTTTTCTTTTTGTTTTTTTAACCACAGGTGTATGGTTTGAAGTACCCCCCCCCCCCATCGATGTCACACCACCATGCCCACTTTCACATCCTTCGGGCGGGATACCACTTTCCGTGGGGCTGCTTTCTAGTCTTGACGGTCTGAAAGGCTTCTCATATTCCTAATTTGGGGGAGAAAGACACAGATTTCTTTGTACCATGGGATGAGGATTGAGAGCAACACAACACGTTGATTATTTTAAAGGCAAGGGTACATTTGTAGAGCTGAAACTTGCCTGAAAGGGAAGAGAAATTTTTGAAGTTTTTCTATTGTTCGTGTACTGTTGTCTCCCCTCTACTCCAACCCGTCAGTTTTAAACTTCACGTGTGTCAGTAATGGTTATGGTTGTTACGACATCCACATTTGTTTAGAGATTTGACCCTAGATGTGGTGTGGTTTTTTTTTTTTTTTTTTTTTTTTTAATGTACCAGTGCACTTTGAGGATACACTTACCCCTTCTATCACATCTGGACTCCTCTTCAGCCTGTTTCACAGTGGGCAGTTTTGTGGTCGTTCGACCTATTTGAATAGGTCCCTATTTGAATAGGGAAAGCTGAACATTCAGTATTTATTCTGGGAATGTACCAGTTCTGCCAACATTTATCGGAAGCCACATTTTAAAAAGCTATCCAAAAACTGAAGATGTCATTGGTTAAGAGGAAAATGGAAGCCAAAGACTTGCACCTCCTGTTCTTGCTCTTTTAAAAATTTAAATGGCTGACATATTGAGTAGTAGGCTTTTACTTTAGCAGAACAAAAGCTTGAAATCTGTCATTTTATTAACTTGGAGCTCTTTTTAAGAAATTTCTGTAGGACTTAAATATAAGAACAATGTAGAATATCCTCCTTCCCACTCTAAAGATAGATCATTTGGGGAGCCCCTGGGTGGCTCAGTCGGTTAAGCACCTGACTTCACCTCTGGTCATGATCCCAGGGGCGTGGGATTGAGCCCCCCACGTGGGGCTCCCGGCTTAGTGGAGAGTCTGCTTCTCCCTTTCTCTCTCCCTCTGCCTCTCCCCTGCTGGTGCTGGCTCTCTCTCAAATAATCTTAAAAAAAAAAAAATTAAAAAATCAGGGGGCATCTGGGTTAAGCCTCTGCCTTTGGCTCAGGTCATGATCTCAGGGTCCTGGGATGGAGCCCCCGCCATCAGGAATCTCTGCTCAGCGGGGAGCCTGCTTATCCCTCTCTGCCTGCCTCTGTGCCTACTTGTGATCTGTCAAATACACGTTATAATTTAAAATACACGTTATCCTATAGTGTAATATTAAACCAACTGTTTTTAATTGATGGAGAGGAAGTTACACTGGTTTGCTCTTTCCTCTTAGAATACCATCATAGTGCCAGAAATGGGCTGGTTTTCCCTTTGTTGTGCAAAAGGATGGTGTCCTTGAGGAATGTTTGGAGGCTCTTAGCAACCAGGAATCATCTGGAAGCGTATCTGGTGTCAGCTCAGTTGTGTTCTTAACATTTCAACTGTGAGTAAAACCCATATAATCTCAATGAAAGAGGAAAGTTTTTCCATATATATTTTCTTCTGGAGATCTGTATCCCCATGATCTCTGAAAATTTCTCCAGAAGATCAAGTTTTACCATCTAAAGTTCATTTTATTTAAAAGCTGATTCTTCCTAAGGTGTAAGTGACATCAGAGGACTCCACAAGCAAAGCATTGTGACATCCTCAGAACCAACAACCTGCCATGACATATGAATAAGAAAAGGGAATCAACAGAATTCTTAACACTCCTCAGTAAAATCAAATCTGGTCCCTGGGGCTTTATGTTAAAAAGGTCCTTTTGGGAGGGAAAAGTCTGTACCAGGCATACCTTTCCTGGGAAATGTTAAGTGATATATGCTTACTATCTTCTTCATGTTTTTATTAATATATAATGGAGAGATCCTGATGTACTCAGGAGCTAAAACAGTGACTTTCAGATGGGGTGGAACATATAGTATCTCCAGCGAGCATAATATTTTTCTATCTAAAACATTTGACTTGGGACGCCTGGGTGGCTCAGTGGGTTAAGCCACTGCCTTTGGCTCAGGTCATGATCTCGGAGTCCTGGGATCAAGTCCCGCGTCGGGCTCTCTGCTCAGCAGAGAGTCTGCTTCTCTCTCTCTCTCTCTCTCTCTCTGCCTGCCTCTCTGTCTACTTGTGATCTCTCTGTCAAATAAATAAATAAATAAAATTTAAAAATAAATAAATAAAACATTTGACTTATGCAGTGTTTGAAGATAAGGCTTACATATTTCTTTATAGTGTGGGGCTTGCTATCACATAGGCAACAGATAAAATGTATGACAATACCAAAAGCGGAGTGAAGCTCTCAATAAGAGCTCTATGGGAGCAAATTTGGACAATCACTTTGGAAAACAGTTCAATAATAGTAAAATTAAAATTTCCCATGCCCTTAAGGAATCTTTTTAATAGCACCTTTTGCGAAAAAAGATACTTAAGAGACATATTAAGCCAATGCAGTCATGTTAACCTTGTTTGGATCCTGACTCAAACCAGCCGTAAAGAAGATATTTTTGAAACAATTGGAGAAATTTACACATAAAATGCATATTAGATGATATTAAGCAATTATTATTATTTTTCTTAGGTTTGATAGTTTTTTTATTTCCACATCAATTACAAATGACTATCATGTTCAAGAAGGTATTCTCCCTCATATCACAAACTACCCCACCTCTACCTCCCTGAAGGAAAAAAAAAAAAAAAAAGGGGCATGCAGAAGCTATGTATGTGCCTGAGGTTGTCCCCACCAAGGCTAAGGTAGAGGCTGTGACACAGAAGACTAAAAGCAGCTGAACTTTCTGGCAGAAAAGGGGAGGAAATATTGGAAACCAGAGTCCAGTAACTTGGAGAACTCACAACTGATCATTGGGCAAATGCCACAATATTGATAATATTACATGATTTATGAATGTTTGAGTTCTAGTGATTCACTAGACTGGAGAGTTAGGAGCAGTCCTATGAGAATCGTCTTGTCAGAGTGTGAAGAGGCAGAGTTGAGTCTTTGCTTGAGCCTATGTCTCCACAGATGGTTTATTCATATTCTCCTACTGACTGATATCATCAGAGAAATGTCACAGTTAAGTAACCATTAGCTTGTTAACTAGATGTTGGAAAAGGCACCAAGCTAAGAATCCAATGTTTGTAGCCTTGTCCTAGCTCTGTCACAAGCAAGCTTGGTCAGGGCTCTTAATCTCTCTGGGTTTATTTATCAATAAAATGAGCAAATCAGACTGCATAATCTTCCAAGTTTTCTTCCAGATTTCAAATTCCATGTGCCTAGTAGATATCATCAAAATTTAAATATGTCCAAAATACCATCTTAAAAAGTCTAAGATAAAATGCAATGGGAATGATGTACTATTTTGAATTTAAAACTCACATTTATAGATATACTAGGAATGAATTTGACTTCATCGTAATTTATGTAGACCTACTGGCAGGCCATAGTTAACAATTTTAAAATTCTAATGTAATCCAGTTGAGCCATAGATGGGATTTAATGAAGTATCAAAACTCCAGATTTACAATTTAGAGTGGTACTTTAGGAAAAGCATAACCCAAATTAGTCATTTCATGTGACTCTCCTAACAGAGGACAAAGAAAGTTAGCAAAATAATAAAGCATTTATATATGTGACCTAATCTGTGTGACTTATTCTACATGTCAAAAATAGTTGATTCACATACATATCTGGCTTGTAAATAAAACCATGAATTAGGAGAACTTTGTCTTCACTTTCTTTCTTTTTCCTATCCCTTTAGCTAAAATTCTTTTCCCCAGGTATGTACTCTTTGAGCACATTCCTTTTTTACTTCCCCCCCAAACCTCTTACCAAACATGTTCCTAGCAAGTTATACTTTTTTTTTTTTTTTTGGTCCATGGACCCACTTCACAGAAAAATGTGTGTATTCATGAAATTTTGTATTTCAGAGAGGTACCTGATCTTCAGAAGTTCATCCATTACCAAAAGTGTATAAACCTCAAGATAAGAATACCTTTACTGAAGAGGTAACCATCACTATAAATACCAGCTCAATCTCTTGACTTTCAAAACCTGTCTATCTTGTATGTAGACATAATTTCATAGCTCTTGTTTTCTTTTGTTCACTTACTTAATTTCCTATCTTTCTGAAAAGCAGGATGTTATGTGAAAAGCTCAGATTAGGAACCAGAGGAGTTAAATGCTTGCCTTGATCCTTCCAGGGGTGACACAAACATTATTTAACAACAGATGGGGCACAGATGTAGCAAAGGTACCAACCAGGAAGAATAGAAGCTGCTCAGTGTTTGGGCAAGGACATGGATGCTCCTGCTCTGTGGACCAGATACTGTAAATAGATCATAGAGAGGTCTAGAGTGATTCTGAGAATTGAAGGGTGATTCTTTTGGGGATTTGAGGGAAGTGGCTATTTACTAACCACTACTGAAGTATTTCAGTGTTTTTTTAGAACAGAAATGTTCTAAAACTGGATTGTGATGGTTACCCAACTGTATAAATTTACTCAAAATTATTGAGTAATTATTATGGGTGAAGTTTATGGTATATGAATTGTGTCCCAAAAAGCTATTTTAAAAAATTTTTTTGTTTTTTATTTTTCAAGTGATCTCTATGCTCATGAGGCTGAAACTCATGACTCCAAGAGCAAGAGTCGCGTGCTCTACGGACTGAGCCAACCAGCCAGCTATCACCTCCCCAGTAAAGCTATTTTTAAAAAGGAAAAGGCATTTCAAGATTTTAACACACCCATACCAGTAAGTTGTGGCTAGTCTTTGGACTGGCTCTCCCATTAATGGTATGAAACTGAAGGGTGGTCAGGTATCTCCCTACATCTGGATTTTTTCATCTGTAAAATGGAGAGTCAATGATTTCTTCAAAGCTTTCCAGATAAGTTATTTTCCTTGTCAAAGGAAAATAATTCATATTCATAATTCATATTACCCTCTTCACCAGCTCATAAGGCCTTCATTGCCCCAACACATATTTATCATTCTTATACTCCTCAGGAGGGATGGCAGCCCTTCTGATTTTGTCCTTGCCAGCTAGTTCTTTCTTATCCTATAATCTTTCTGCCTTACATCCCCATCCCATTTTTGTGTTCCCTTTTGCCTGATCTCTTACTGTGTGTTAGAAAAGGCCCTAGACTTAGAATCGAAAGGCCTTCATTTGAATCCTAACTCGGCAACATCCTAGTTTCCATGACTTGGAGTTGGTTATTTAAACATCTATGAATCTTGGTTCTATTACCTATAAAATGGAGACAAAAATGCCAACCCACGGTTTGTGACAGAGTGTAGATGAATCATGAATCTGAAGAAGTTTTGTAAACCACATAGCATTGTATAGGTGACAGGCAATAGCTAATTTTTCTTCTGAATTACTCTAAGTTCTCTCTCCAGTGGGCAGATGACATGTTAGCTAGAGATAAGGAGTAGTCACTGACACACACTGCCCCTTCAGTGTGTGTCAGTGACTGAGAAATACCGATGACGAGATCCCCCAGTTTCTTGTGAACATAGAATAGTCTGGTCTATGAACCAGACAGTGCTTTGAACTGAGCTTGCTATAGACAGAGTTTCAAGGTTGGGATGTTGCCTTTCCCTGCCCCACCCAGTGTTCTTCCCCACATGTGGCATCTTTCCAGACCTGCCTTTATTAATAACAATAATGATGGAATGTTTGTATGTGCCATATAGGCAGTGTAAGAGGCACTTATATTTCTTGGGTTATATAATCTTTAATTCAGCACTATGAAGTACATAAAACAATTCTCATTTTACAGGTAAGAAAACAGGCCTAGAGAGGCTAGGTAATTTGCCAAAGTCAAACAGCTAGTGTATAACCATAGCAGGATCAGAATTCTACCTTGGGAACTCCAACTGTCTGACTCTACAGATTGAATTCTTTAACTAATACACAGTATTATCCTTCCAAATATATTCTCTTAATGACCCATGTCAATAGAGTTTTAAAATAAAAATAACTAATCAAATTGATTCATTTTATTTTATTTATTTTTTTTTAAAAAGATTTTATTTATTATTTATTTGACAGAGAGAGAGAAATCACAAGTAGGCGGAGAGTCAGGCAGAGAGAGAGAGAGAAGCAGGCTCCCGCTGAGCAAAGAGCCCGATGCGGGGCTCGATCCCAGGACACTGAGATCATGACCTGAGCCGAAGGCAGTGGCCCAATCCACTGAGCCACCCAGGCGCCCCAAATTGATTCATTTTAAACTGCGGAACTTAAAATTTTATCAAAAAGCATATATTGAATGCCAGGCACTGGGGATATAAAGATGAGGAAGATACCGTTCGCATATTAACATTGCTTACAATCAGAAAGACAGATGAAAGAAAGGATTTTGCTAGAATATGGAAAAAGCTACTTACTGGCTATTACAGGATCATAAGAAGGGAGCTCTTGACCTTGCCTAGCAGCTAAAAACAGTTATCTAGAAGAACTAAGGCCCTAGCAGAGGTGAAAAGGGAACACAAGAGAGGCATTCCAAGCATAGGGAACAGGAACTGTGTAATTGGTGTCAACAGGAGGTAACAGTTTGGTATTGTCCAATAGAAATTGGATGGAAGGAAGTAGGAGACAAGAGGCAGGCAAGACCTGGTCATGGAAGGCTTTGTTAGTTGATGAGCAGGTTGGACTTTATCTTAGAAAGCATTTACCAAATTGGAGGTATTTTCAGATGGGAAGTGGTAAGGCCAGATTTGTGTTTTTGGCATGATGGCTCTGGTGACTGAACAGTTTTAATCAGGTAAGATCATAGAAGATAAGTCAGAAAAGGAGGCTATTGTAAGGATCTGACAAATGGTGGAAGAGAACTGGACTAGGGCATGTGCAGAAAGAAAAGGAAGAACTCTAGAGATATTTAGAATGGGGAACAGATAGAACTGAGGTTTGTGTTTGTTTGTTTGTTTGTTTGTTTGTTTTAATTTTATTTGTTTGAGAGAGAGAATGGGAGAGGGAGAGAGAGAGAGAGCATGAGAGAGGGAGAGTCAAAGGGAGAAACAGACTCCTTGCTGAGCAGGGAGCCCAATATGAGGCTTGATCCTGGGACTGAAGGCAGTCATTTAAACAGCTGAACCATCCAGGCACCCAGAACTAAGAATTGTTGTATGCAGGAGACAAGGAAAGAGTTGAGTGCCAGGTTTTTTTACTTGGAAATATGAGAGTTTGTAGAGATAGAAGTAATGAAAGTAGAAGGGGAAGAAAAAAATCATTCATTTTGGACATGTTGCAAGATTTTAAATTTCCTGTAGGACATCTGTTACGCCTTTTTCAAGTGAAAGTTGTAAAATCTATCTCAAATGAGTTCACAGAGCCTCAACTGATATGCAGGGCTCTTTTTCTGTCAGTCTTTGTGGTGAGCAGAATGGCCACTAGTCTCAAGACTCATATCCATCCTACCAGCTAAGTATTCCTAGTTCTAGCAGCAAATATCTGAGAACAGCTCCAGTTGGCTTAGCTCTAATGAACTCTACCTCTCAACTCATCAGTGATGAGAGAGGTGAGGTATCCTGGTTGATTAGGGCTGGGCTGACTCTTGTCTCCTGGGTGCCAGAGGGGTCAGCCCTACTGAAATCAGATGTGATGTCTCCTATAAGAAGAAGCTTATACACAATGAGGGGAGATAACACAAGAAATGCCAGAGAGGGAAAAAAAAGACAGAGTTCACTGCCACACTTAAAGAGAATATATTCAGCCAGCAATCTTACATCACAGACTCAAACTGGGAGAGGGTAGGGAGATGCTTTCATTTAAGTGAAGTGTTGGATTTTGATATAACATTAGATGTGCTCAAAATTAATGCTTTTATGATAAGATTGTTCTTGTGACAAAGGGGCTGGAGAAGTTCTGGCTCCTTCCTGAGATTTTATCCAGGGCAAAGAAAGCCCAGTTTGGAATTTCAGCAGGAAATAGCACCACATAAAGTCTGGCTCATTCAGTAAAATGATTATGTTTGAAACCATGAAAATAAAGAGATCGCTCCAAATGAGAGTTTAGGAAAGAGAAGTACATGTTGCTGAGGTCAGAAGCTAGGAGGAGGAGAGTGACCTAAAAGCCAAAGAGTCTTGAACAAGGAGTAAGTAATCAGTTAGGTAAATTCATCCAAGAGCCTCAACTGGGAGTAAGCAGTAATGTAAATTCATCCAAGAGGACTCGTAAAAATTAAAAAAAAAAAAAAAAAAAGGTTCTACTGAACTTGCAATGTGGGGTCTATCAATGATAGTCATCAGATTATTTTTTATTGGAGTGAATTGTCAAGTGAACTGGCAAGGGAAGACATACAGACATTAAGAGATTTGTCAGAGAAGAGAAAGAAGGATGAAACTAAACTAAATGCAAGGTCAACAGCTGGGGGGACGTTTATTTCTTGTTTATTTTCAGAAAGTGATTTAAGCAATTTTATAGGGTAAAGGGAGTCAGTAGAGAGGGAGATGTTTGAAAATGTTAGCAGTACTGGGGCACCTGGGTGGCTCAGTCGGTTAAGCATCCAACTCTTGATTTCGGTTCAGGTTATGAACTCAGGGTGGTGAAATCGAGCCTTGTGTCTCTGCCAGTGTGGAGCCTGCTGAAGATTCTCTCTCCCTCTCCCTCTGCCCCTCCCCACTCACACACACACTCTTAAAAAAAAAAAAAGAAAGAAAGAAAAGAAAAGACAGTGTTAGCCATATGAAGAGGGAAGGCTGTGTTGGTCATAATTATTTGGTTTGATGTTGAGGAAGCATCCTAATATCTTCTTAAAACATAATATGCTAGTACTGAGGGAAATGTAATCTTAGGATATGACATACAGTATATGAAATCATAAGATAAACATGGTACATCCTCCTAGAGCATGAATTTTACTGTTGGATAAATTCTTTAAAATATAATATTCTTCAGACTCCTGGGGATTCAAGTACACACTTAGAATTACCTAAGTGAAAATTTAGAGAACCGATAGGTAAATATTAAACTTTATTCTGTTCCTGGCTCTATTTGCTTAATTGGTTTTATCAAATGAAATTTAAAAAGAACAAAGTTTAAAATTATCAGGGAAGCCAACTCTGAAGGAGATCTTCTGGCCAAAGATAAGATGGTTTAAGCAATAGAAAAGTAAGGACTGTAATAAATTGAAGCATTTAATTATATACTTGGAAATATATATGTATGTGTGTGTGTGTATACACATCTATATACAGACACAATAATATAAAATCATAAATTCATAACAGTAACTGGAAAGAAACCTCATTGGTTGCCTTTGGCATTTGCTAGGTCACCAATTCATTGGTCAAAAAGGGGAAAGGGAAAAGTAACATTTTTTTTGGCCTTGACTCTATAAACTATTTCAAGGTAACCAAATGATTGATGCAAGGAAATTCTTCAGAGAAGAATTTCAGTTATTGTACATGGAAACTATGAAAGAATAAAAGAATAATAATTGTGCTAGCCCTAGTGAAATGATGGAGGCCGCCATCAATCATCAATGGGTGCTAAAGCAATCAGTTTGAACAAAAAGTTGAAGGGGAACTTTGTTAGATGGATCATGCCAATATTCCTGAACCAATTGATTAACTTTAATATAAGTAATAGTGGGACAACCAGATACTATATGCCTTTTGAACACAATAAAATAGAAAGTAATGTGAAGTGCTCTTGCCAAACAAACAAACAAAAAAGCCCCAAAAAACAAAAAACTTATCAAGACTCTATATCTCATGATCAGTTTATAGGAAGTAAGGATGAGAGACATGTGAAACAGAGAAACTTATTAAATTGCATCACAAGGCTGCAAATAGCTAAAGTCAGATTATAGGAAATTCTACAGGACAAATGATGCAGTTTTTTAAATAAATGGCAAAAAGGGAGGTAGAGGAAAACTCAAAAAATAAAAGATAAGAAGTTATTAAACAAATGTATTCTGTAAACCTTGTGTAGAACCTGATTCAAACAAACTATAAGAAGACATTTTTGAGAAAAATAGATAACAGATAAACACAGACTGGATATGTGGGTTTTTTTAAGGAGTAGAGAAGAAATTATAGATATGAAAGACATAAAAATACTATTAAATATATAAATATATAGGCATAGTTGATGGTTCCTGAAGAAAAACAGCAAATGGAACAAAAAGTATTAAAAGATTTAGGTGGTATAATAAGGAATATATGTTTGGTTTTTGTCTCTGGTTCCTGACATGGAGTTCCTAAATCCCTTGGAATTTTCTTAGTGACAGGAGCATCATATCTTAACTCTTGGCAGGCCCCTAGTTATCTTCAGGTTGGGTGCTGATTGCCAAAAAGGCAAGCCTTGATTAGAATCCTGAAACTTTCAGTCCAACTTCCCAAACTCCCAGAGAGGTGAAAGGTACTGGATGTTGACTTAGTAATTGAGCATGCCTACCTGATGATGTCTCTACAACCTCCCTTGCCCAAAACACTGAGAGTTTTTTGCATTTGTGAACATGTACCTATGCTATGAGGGCAATAGTTTAAAGAGACTGAATAAATACAAGAACCAGAGTTAGATATGGCAGGAATGTTGGGATTATCAGAACAGGAATTTTTTAAAATTATGATTAAATGCTAAGAACTTTAATGGAAAAAGTATACAACATGCAAGAACAGATGGGTAATTAAGCAGAGAGATGAAAATTTTAAGAAAGTATCAAAAAGAAATGCTGAAGATAAAAAACACTAACAAGTGAAGAATGGCTTTGATGAGCTCATGAGTAGACTGAACATGGCTGAGGAAAGAACCTCTGAACTTGAGGATATGACAACAGAAACAGAAACAAAGAGAAAAAAGACTGGAAAAAACCCAGAAGACAATATCCAAGAACTGTGGGACAACTACAAAAGGTGTAATATATATATAATAGGAATACCAAAAGAAAAGAAGAATCAAAGGCAATATTGAAGCAATAATGACTAAAAATTTCTCCAAATTACTGTCGGACACCAAATCACGGGTCCAGGAAATTCAGAGTTACCAAGCAGGGTGAATCCCAACAAACGAAAGCAAAAACCTTAAGCCTATGCCTATATGCCTATGCCTAAGCCTACATGCACATTATATGCAAACACCAAAAAAATCAAAGATTAAGAAAAAAAATCTTTTTTTTTGTATTTCTTTGTATAGATTTTATTTATTTATTTGAAAGAGAGAGAGAGAACGAGAGAGAGAAAGCATGAGAGGAGAGAGGTCAGTGGGAAAAGAAGCCACCCTGGTGAGTAGGGAGCCTGATGTGGGACTCGATCCCGGAACTCGATTCTGGGACTCCAGGATTATGACCTGAGCCAAAGATAGTTGTTTAGCCAACTGAGCCACCCAGGCACCCAAGGAAAAAAAAAATCTTAAAAGAAGTCACAGGGGGAAAACGGCCTATAAAAGAACAAAGAAAAAGCATTATATTCAACTTCTCAGAAACCATGCAAGCAAGAAGAGAATGATGTAAAATATTTAAAGTGTTCAGAGGAAAAAAACACCAAACTACAGTTCTGTGCCTTGTGACATTATCCTTCAAAAGGGAAAGAGAAATAAAGACTTTCTCAGACAAATGAAAATTAAGGGAATTTGTTGCCAGTGGACCTGCTTGGCAAAAAATGTTAAAAGGAGTTCTTCAGAGAGAAGGAATAAATGAAGTAAAATAAAAACTTTAATTTTTGTTTTTCTTAATTGATCTAAAAGGTAACATTTTTCTCAAAATAATGACAAAAATGTATTCAATTATGTATGTGCATATATATTTATATATATTTAGGTATAAATGAAATGAATGATAGCAAATAATACAAGAGATGGGAGGAATGAGTTAGGATTACTTTGTTACTACAAGTTACTTGCATTACTCATGAATCAATATAGTGTTATTTGAAAATGGACTTGGATTAGTTGTAAATGTGGAAACTAGGGTAATCACTAAAAAACTACACACACACACATATACACACACTGCTAATGAAGGAAAGAAAATGGAATCCTATAAAATGTTCAATTAAAATCACAAAAGCGGGGCACCTGGGTGGCTCAGTGGGTTAAAGCCTCTGCCTTTGGCTCAGGTCATGATCCCAGCATCCTGGGATTGAGCCCCACATCGGGCTCTCTGCTCAGCGGGGAGCCTGCTTCCTCCTCTCTCTCTGCCTGCTTCTCTGCCTGCTTGTGATCTCTGTCTGTCAAACGAATAAATAAAATCTTAAAAAAAAAAAAAACACAAAAGCAGGCACTTGGATGGCTCAGATAGTTAAGCCTCTGTCTTTGGCTCAGGTCGTGATCTCTGGGTCTGGATCTCTGGGATTGAGCCCCAGGGAGTCTGCTTCTCCCTCCTCCCTCCCATTCCCTGCTTGTGCCCTTTGTCTCTTTCCCTCTCAAATATTTAAAAAAACAAAACAAAACAAAACAAAAAACCCACAGGGGAACCTGGGTGGCTCAGTGGATTAAGCCTCTGCCTTCAGCTCAGGTCATGGTCTCAGGGTCCTGGGGATCGAGCCCTGCATTGGGCTCTCGGCTCGGCGTGGAGCCTACTTCTCCCTCTCTCACTGCCTGCCTCTCTGCCTGCTTGTGATCTTGCTCTCTCTGCCAAATAAATGAATAAATATTTTTTAAAAAACCCACAGTAAATAAATAGAGAAAGGTAGACAACAGGGAAACAAAAATAGGAAAAAAGAACTGCAACAAGTAGAAAGCAGCAAAAATATGGTGGTGGACATTAATCCAACTCTTATCAATAATCACTTTAAACATCAGTGGTCCAAATACACTAATTAAAAGACAGAATATCAAGGTGGATCAAAAAAACAGGATACAGTTATATACAAGAAATATACTTTTTTTAAAAAGATTTTATTTATTTATTTGACAGACAGAGATCACAAGTAGGCAGAGAGGCAGGCAGAGAGAGAGAGGGAAGCAGGCTCCCTGCTGAGCAGAGAGCCCGATGTGGGACTCGATCCCAGGACCCTGAGATCATGACCTGAGCCGAAGGCAGCGGCTTAACCCACTGAGCCACCCAGGCGCCCCAAGAAATATACTTTAAATATAAAGACATATTGACTAAAGGGAAAGGAATGGAGAAAGATATATCATGCTAACACTGATCAAAAGAAAGCTGGAGCAGCTGTTTAATTTCAAACAGAGCTGAGTTCAGAGCAAAAAGAGTTATCAGGGAGAAAGAGGAGCATTGTATTATGATAAAGGGATCAATACTTCAGGAGAACATAAAAATCCTGAATGTGTATGCTCTTTAATACAGGGGCGCCTGGGTGGCTATCGTTAACCGTCTGCCTTTGGTTTAGATCATGATCCCAGGATGGGCTCCCTGCTCAGTGGGGAGCCTGCTTCTCCCTCTCCAGCTCCCCTGTAGTTGTGTTCCCTCTCTCACTATCTCTGTCATAAATAAATTTTTAAAAATTAAAAAAAAATAAAACTATCAAAATATGTGATGCAAAAACTGATGTTACTGCAAGGAGAAATAGATGAATCCACTGCTTGAGACTTCAACACCCCTCTTTCAGAAATGGACAAATCCAGCAGGCAGAAAAATCAGTAAAAACGATGTAGTTGAATTTAAGAGAACCATCAATCAACTGGGTGTAATTAGCATCTATAGACGGCCTCATCCAACAACAGCTAAATACACATTCCCCTCAAATTCACATGGAACATTCACATTCTTGGCCTTAAAGCACACTTTAACAATTTTAAAAGAATAAAAGTCATACATTGTCTGATTTTAGACAACAATGGAATTAAACTAGATGCAATAGAAAGATAGCAGGAAAATCTCAAAATACTTGAAGATCAGTCAACACAATTCTGAATAATGCATGAGTTGAAGAAGAAAATGCAAGAATAGGTTTTTAAAATATTTTGAACTAAGTGAAAATACAACTTACTTTACAACTTTACAACTTACAGCAAGTGAAAATACAAACTTTAGTTCATGGTAGACAGTGAAAGCAGTACTTAGAGGAATTTACAGCATCATATATATATATATTAGAAAAGAAGAGGGGCACCTGGGTGTCTCAGTGGGTTAAGCCTCTGCCTTCGGCTCAGGTCATGATTACAGGATCCTGGGATTGAGCCCCACCTTGGGCTCCCTGCTCAGCGGAGAGCCTGCTTCTCTCTCTCTCCCTCTGCCTGCTGCTCTGCTTACGTGTGCTCTCTATTTCTCTGTCAAATAAATAAATAAATAAAATCTTAAAAAAAAAAAAAAGAAGAAGAAAGATCTAAAATCAATAAAACCTTCCACCTTTGGAAACTAGAAAAAGAGGAGCAAATTAAATCCAAGGTAAATAGAAGAAAAAGAAAAAGAAATAATAAAAATTAGAGCAGAAATCAATGCAATAGAAAAAAAATCAGTAAAATCAACAAAATCAAATCTGGTTCTTTGATAAAATCATAAAATCAATAAGCCTCAAACTATGCTATCTAAGAAAAAAGACACATATTACTAATATCAGAAATTAAAGGGAGAGGGACACCTGGGTGGCTCAGTTGGTTGGGCAGCTGCCTTCGGATCAGGTCATGATCCCAGCGTCCTGGGATCGAGTCCCACATCGGGCTCCTTGCTCCGCAGGGAGCCTGCTTCTCCCTCTGACTCTACCTTCCACTCTGTCTGCCTGTGCTCGCTCTCACTCACTCTCTCTCTGACAAATAAATAAATAAAATCTTTAAAAAAAAAAAAAAAGAAATTAAAGGGAGATATCACTACAAATTCCATGCACATTAAGAGGAAAATAAAGGAATATTCTTATGAACAACTCTGTGCCCACAAATTTGGTAACCAGGATGAAAGGCACCAATTTTTTGGAAGATATAATCTGCCAAAACACATACATAAAGTAATAGACATCGAAATAGTCCTACATATATTAAAGAAATCAAATCAATAGTTGGTAACCTTACAAAACAGAAAGCACCAGGCCCAGATAAGATTCCCTGGTGAATTATACTATTTATATATTTATCTTAAAGACTTTATTTATTTATTTGACAGACAGAGATCACAAGTAGGCAGAGAGACAGGCAGAGAGAGGAGGAAGCGGGCTCCCTGCTGAGCAGAGAGCCTGATGCCGGGCTGGATCTGCCTCGATCCCAGGACCCTGGGATCATGACCTGAGCTGAAGGTAGAGGCTTTAACCTACTAAGCCACCCAGGTGCCCCGAATTATACCATTTAAAGGAAAAAAATTATACAAACTCTCCGTAATCTTTTCTAGAAAATAGAAGCAGAGGGAATAGTTCCTAACTCATTCTTTGAGGCCACCACTACCCTAATATCAAAACCATACAAAGACGGTATAAGAAGTCCGGTGTATCTTGTGAAAATAGACTCAAGATCCTTAACAATATATTAGCATATCTAATTCAATAATATATAAAAAGAGTTATACACCTTGAATAAGTCAGAATTTACCAAAGTATGCAAGACTGTAACCTAAAAAATGAATGAATGTAATCCATCATATCAATAGACTAGAAAATAAAAATCATATGATCATATCAATAAGTACAGAAAAAACATTTGACAAAACCCAACACCCATTTGTGATAAAAACTCTCAGTAAGCTAGGAATAGAAGGGAACTTCCTCAACTTAATAATAATTATCCATAAAAATCCCATGGCTAATATCATACTTAGTGGTGGGAAATAGCCTTTCCCACTAAGATTAGGAACAAGGCAAATATGTCCCTCTCATTATTGCTTTTCAACCCCATACAGGAAGTCCTACTAATGCAACAAGATAAGAAGTATATGGTTTAGGAAGGAAGTAACAAGAATGTCTTTGTTCACAGATGAAATGAACATCTACATGGAAAATCTAAAATAAATGATAAAACTCCTGGAACTAATAAGTGATTATAGCAAGGTTGTAGGATATGAAGTTAATATGCAAATATCAATTGCTGATGTATTTCAAAGAACAAGTGGAATTTGAAATTAAAAACACGTGATTTACATTAGCACCCCCCTCAAAGGAAATAATTAGGTATAAATCTAATGAAATATAAGACCTATGTGAGGGAAACTACAAAACTGATGAAAGATATCAAATAAATGACAAATAAAGAGATAATCCATGTTCATGGATAGGAAGACTGAATATCATCAAGATGTCAGTTCATCTCAATTTGATTTATAGATTCAATGCAATCTCAATCAAAATCTCAAAAAGGTATCTTGTGGTTATAAACAAACTGATTCTCAAGTCTATATGGAGAGGCAAAAGACCCAGAATAGCCATCTATTTCTCTACTGAAGGAGAACAAAATCAGAGAATTAATACTACTTGACTTTAAGATGTACTATAAAGCTACAGTGATCAAAGCAGTGTAGTATTGGCAAAATAATAGACAGATAAATGGACCAGAATAAAGAGCCCAGAAGTAGACCCACATAAATATAGTCAACAGATCTTTGGCAAAGGAGAAAAACAATGCAATGGAGTAAAGACAGTTTTTTTTAAAATAAATGGTCCTGAAGCTAGGCATCCATATAGGAAAGAGAATCTAGACACAAACCTTACATCCTTTACAAAAATTAACTCAAAATGAATCATAAATCTAAATGCAAACACAAAGTTATAAAGCTCCTAGAAGATAATATAGGAAAAATCCAGGTATCATTGGTTATGCAATGACATTTTAGAAATAACACCAAAGCTATGATCTATGACATAAATAATGGATAAGCTGGACTTCATTAAAATTTAAAAATCTTGTCCGGAAAAGATAATTTTCAAGAGAAGGATAAAACAAGCCACAAAATGGAAGCAAATGTTTGCAAAAGACACATCTGAGAAATACTTATCCCAAAAATATAAAGGATTCAACAGTAAGAAAACGAGATAGCAACAAGAAAATGACAACTTAGATTTAAAAATGGGTGGAAGACCTGAGCAGATACCTAGTCAGAGATATACAGATGACGAGGAAGCATATGAAAAGATGTTCAATATCACGTGTCATAGAGTACTGCAAATTAAAACAATGGCATACTACTAAACACCTATTAAAATACCCACATGGACAGTTCCAAATGCTGGAGAGGATATGGTGCAATAGGGATTCTCATTCACTAAGGGTGGGACTACAAAATGGTAGATTTCCTTTGAAGACAGTTGGAGAACAAAACTAAACATATTTTTTATACAATTCAGCGATAGTGCTCCTTGATATCTATCCAAAAGAGCTGAAAACTTGTGTCCACACAAAAAGCTGCACACATATTTATAGCAGTTTTATTTATAATTGCCACGACTTGGAAGCAACTAAGATGTTCTTCAATGGGTGAGTGGATGAGCTGTGGTACATCCAGACACTGGAATATTAGTCAGCTCTTAAAGGAAATGAGTTGTCAAGTCATGAAAAGATACAGAGGAAACAAGCACATATTACTAAGTGGAAGAAGCCAATCTGGAGAGGCTAGATACTGTATGGTTCCAACTATATAATATTCTGGAAAAGGCAAAAACTACAGAGACAGTTAAAAGATCAGTGGTTGCCAGGGCTTAGGAGGAAGGAGGGATGAATAGGCAGAGCACAGAAGCTTGTTTTAGGGCAATGAAACTATTGTGTATGATACTGCAATAGTGAATATATACCCTTATACATTTGTCTAACACCCGAAGAATATCTAACACCAAGAATGAAACCTAATGTAAAGTATTGACTTAATGTGATACTTAAGTGTCAGTGTAGGTTCATTGATTCTAACAAATGTACCATTATGGTGCAGGATGTCACTAGTGGGGAAGGTGTACATGTGTGAGGACGAGGGGTATGGTAACTCCGTACTTTCCACTCAGTTTTGCTATGAACCCGAACTTCTCTAAAAAATAAAATGTAGGGCACCTGGATGACTCCGTTGGTTAAGTGTCTGCCTTTAGCTCAGGTCATGATCTCAGGGTCCTGGGATCAAACCCTGGATCAGGCTCCCTGCTCAACTGAGAGCCTGCCTCCCTCTCTCTCTCTGCCCCTCTCCCATGCTCGTGCTCTCTCTTTCTTTCTCTGTCTTACGGTACTAGTGTATGAATAGACAAGTCAGTGTAACAGAATAGAAAATCCAGAAAAAGAACAAAATACATATGAAAATTTAATATGTGAAAAACTTGGCATCTCAATCCACTAGAGAAGTGATAGACACTTAAATAAATGGTATTGAGATAACTAGATAGCCATTTGAGAAAAACATCAAGTTGGATTTATGTCTCACAGTATATATCATAATAATTTCCAAATGAATCGAAGATCTAAGTGTAAAAAATGAAACCACATAATGACTAGAAGGAAAGCAGTCTGAGCAAAATCAAAAGACAAATGACAAAATGGTAGAAAATATGGCAATATATATATCCCAGATGAAGGCATAATCTCCCAAATATCTAAGTAACTCTTTTTTTTTTTCTTTTTAATCTAAGTAACTCTTAAAAATAAAGGGGGAAAAAGACCAAACACCTGACTGGCAAGTAGTCAAAAGACACGAACTGACAACTTACAGAAAAAAAAAAAAGAGAAAGATTCTTAAGCACATGAGAAACTGTTCACCTTTACCAATAGGAAGAGAAACACAAAACTGCATGGAGGGAATATCATTTCAATGGGAAATACCATTTCTCAGCTTTGAGGTTGGAAGAAATTAAAATGGTGTAAACCTGTAAGATTACAGGCAGGTTTATACATTATTGTTGAGAATGCAAAATGGTACAACCTCCCTGGAAGGGAATCTGGCAAGTCTAACAAAAGTAAATAGGCATTTACCCTTTGTCCCAGCATTCCTGCTTCAGAGAATTTATTTACCCCTCCACAACTACAAAACAAAATTTCTATGAGGTTATTCGTTGTGACATTATTTGTACTAGAAAATTATTGGAATAACTTAAGAGCCTATCCATAGTAGACCAGTTCATAAGCTATGGTGTAGTTACACAGTAGAATTACTGTGCAACTATGAAAAGAATGAGAAAGAGCTCTGTGAATGTACATGGAATGATTAAGTGAAAAAAGCAGGGCATGAAAGAGGAGGTAGCATGCTATCTTTTGCATACGAAAAAAAGGGGGGAAGACAAGCACACACAAACATGCATACATTTTCTAGCTCTCCCCACTGAAATGGTACAGAATTAATGATCATCCAGTAACAATAAGTACAAGACTTGTTTTCAAGTATTATTCCTCACTCAAAGGAAGAACTCATTGGCAACTGGCTGATTCCAGGTTTCCGGCAGGGAGAGCTCAAGGTTAGCCAAAAACTATGCCGTGCCAGAAAGTTAAGTGTTTATAGAATGATGAGGACATATAAAAAAGACCAGATATCCATCTTGAAAGGATTTCCACTGGTCATACTGGGATATTTCGGTTATGAAAAAGAATAATGATGGTAATGAATTATAAAATACTGAGAAAAAATTGATGAATCATGGCAGTACTCCAAAAGAAAAGGGAAAGGGGAAACCTCTTTTACAGAAGAGTGCCCGCTAATAAATGAGGAAGTAATGATTGAAAATCACCATTTTGGGGGCGCCTGTGGGGCTCAGCCGTTAAGCATCTGCCTTTGGCTTAGGTCATGATCCCAGGGTCCTGGGATTGAGCCCCACATCTGGCTCCCTGCTTGGTGGGAAGCCTGCTTCTCTTTCTCCCACTCCTCCTGCTTGTGCTCCCTCTCTTGCTGTGTCTCTCTCTGTCAAATAAATTTTTTTTTTTAAATCTTAAAAAAAAAACCACAAAGAAAATTTCCATTTTGTAACTATCAGAGTAATAACTGATTCAGGCAAAGATCATACGTGGACACTAATACATTAGATAAAGTGTTGTTGAGGAACAGGGTAGTCACAAACCACCAACTCTCAGCTTACTCATAAATTCCAAAGGGTAAAGCATATTCTTTATTAATAGAGATATCTAACTGATGATAACTATATGAACTGAACCAAAGAAACAAACTGAATGCCTCCTACTGGGATTTGAGGTTAAATATACAGCATTACTTATTTAATGTTCTTTGACTAAAATATTAACCTGAATCAAATCATGAAGGAATAGTCAGTCAAATCCAGAATGTGAGACATTCTGTAACACAATTGGCCTGGGCTCTTAAAAAATGTTAGCATTTTAAAAAACAATGCCGGTGTGACAAAAGGGGAAAAAATAGGATCGTGCTAGAATTAAAGAAGAGCAAAAAGATGGAGTCCCTGGCTGGTTCAGTTAGCATAGTATTGACTCTTGATCTCAGGGTTACAAGTTTGAGGTCCGCATTAAATATAGAGTTTACTTAAACTTAATTAATTAATTAATAAGAGTAAAAAGACAAAACAAAGGCAATAAGAAATCTTCAGTAAATGCTAGATTTTAAAAAGTTATGACAATTAAGGAAAATTTAATGTTACTGTATCGAAGTTACTTTGTTGCACTCACTGTATTGTATAGGAGAGTATACTAGTCTTTAGGGCAAACATGTTTTAGTGTTTATGGGTGAAAATGTCAAGAAATCTGCAACTTTCAGATGGTCAGTCAAAATTACAAATTTTACACACACACATATATATGTATTCTACATAATGAGAGAGCTAATTTTAAATCAGAACTTACAAAATGGTGGGATTTCTAGCATACACTTTCCAATCATTTATTTCTGGGAAATTCCTATCATTTCATCTGTTAGTTCTGTTCTTCTTTTTGTAGTTAGGGATCTTTATATTTAAAAAACTTACTATGAGGGACCCCTGAATGGCTCAGTTGGTTAAATGTCTGTCTTTGGCTCATGTCATGATCCCAGGGTCCTGGGATTGAGTCCCACATTGGGTTCCTTGCTTCTCCCTCAGCCTGCTACTCCCTCTCGTTGTGCTCTCTCTCTCTCTGACAAATAAATGAACAAAATCTTAAAAAAAAACCCTACTATGAGACCACTATACGCTAAGTACTCTTAAACATATTATGTCATTTAATAAACTAGTAGTGTATTTAATTGTTCCCATTTTTGTATCCGAGAAATTAAATGATTTGGCCAAGGTCATGCAACAGGTGTGCATGGTAGCAGGTGAATAAGTGGTAGAATCAGTATTCAATCCTCTTTTCCTCTACACCACACAGTCACGTGGTATCTAGACTCCAGGGTTCAGCTTAAACTCAGTATATATTTACAAATTGGCTGTGCACAAGACCCAATACAAGATTTATGGAAATTAAAAATATGTCCAGTGTTCCACAATTTGTAAGGGTAACAGACAAATGTAAATTATAGAATTATATAGGCACATATAATTACTTATGATTTAAGGCTAGTTGTGGTACATGCTGAAGTAGACATACAAATAAAAGCAAATGAGCCTGGGTGGCTCAGTGGGTTAAGCCTCTGCCTTTGGATCAGGTCATGATCTCAGGGTCCTGGGATTGAGCTCTGCTTCAGGCTCTCTGCTCAGCAGGGAGCCTGCTTTCCTTCCTCTCTCTGACTGCCTTTCTGCCTACTTGTGATCTCTGTCAAATAAATAAATAAAAATCTTTAATTAAAAAAAGCAAATGAGAAAACAGAGTTTGGGAAAGGGATGTTTTGAAATGGGTCTTGAAGGAGAGCTGTGGGAAAAGAAGGGAAAGCATAAGCATCTTTTTAAAAATTAATTGATTTTTCTTGGGGCATGGGGTGGTTCAGCAGGTTAAAGCCTCTGCCTTAGGCTCAGGTCATGATCTCAGGGTCCTGGGATCGAGCCCCGCATCGGACTCTCTACTCAGCAGGGAGCCTGCTTCCCTTCCTCTCTCTGACTGCCTCTCTGCCTACTTGTGGTCTCTGTCTGTCAAATAAATGAATAAAATCTTAAAAAAAAAAGTCCAATATGGATCTTTTTGCATCTTATACATTTCTAACTCTCTGAACATATGGAATATAATTACAACAAACAGTTTTAACTTCCTCTGCTAATTCTATCATCTGTGTCAATTCTGTGTTCCCATGATTGATTAATTCCATTATGGGTCATATTTTTATATATATATTCATATATATATATATACATACATACATATGCATATATATATGTACATGTTTTTATACACATTGACTACTAGGGGCGCTTGGGTGGCTCAGTGGGTTAAGCCTCTGCCTTTGGCTCAGGTCATGATCTCAGGGTCCTGGGACTGAGCACCACATCAGACTCTGCTCGGCGAAGAGCCTGCTCCCCCTCCCCCGGCCACCTGCCTACTTGTGATCTCTGTCTGGCAAATAAATAAATAAAATATAAAAATAAAATAAAATAAAAATTAATTGATTTTTCTAATTCCAAATAGCATACAGTGCTATATTATTTTCAGGTATTACAATACAGTGATTCAACATTCTGTACATTACTCAGTGCTTGTCCTGAATGTACTCTTAATCCCCTTCACCTATTTCACCCATCCCCTCCCCGACCCACACAGGCAATCAGCAGTTCTCTAAGAGTCTGGTCTTTTTGTCTATTTTTTCTTGTTTGGTTTCTTAAATTTCACATATGAGTGAAATCATATGATATTTATCTTTCTCTGACTTATTTCACTTAGCATTATACCCTCTAGATTCATCCATGTTGTTACAAATGGCAAGATTTCATTTTTTATGGATGAGGAATATTCCGTTTTGTGTGTGCATATATATGTATATATACACACATATATGTATATATAAAAATTTTTTTATCCATTCCTCTATTAATCAACTTAATCAATTTCTTCCCTATTTTGGCAATTATAATTAATACTGTAATAACCATAGGAGTACGTAAGGATAAGAATCTTTTCATGAAGACAAAGGAGTCAGAATGTTTGTAAGTGATAATTAGGACGGCATGGCAGCTTGTGAAGGAGGGTAGGGATATAAGTTAGATATATACCATTTTGATTATGAAGCAGGACAGAATGTGAGTGGTGGACTGCAGGTGCGAGAGAAAGAGGAAAAAGAGGAAATGAGGGACAGGGGCTACAGGAAAGGCCTGGCTCTCATAGCAGTGATCTGTTGACACAACTTCCAGGAGGACACATGACCTGGGACAGGGGTCAATACCTGTCAAGCTTGCTTTAGAGAGTAGACACCATGGCTGGGATCTCTAGGCAAAACTCACCAGTGCAGCCAGCGGTGGAGGTGCATTACAGTTTCAAGACGTGTTTGAAACAGATCTCACTTTGTTTGAGTTTCCATGGAAACATTTTTAGTCCCATTAAGAACATTTTGGCAGGGCGCCTGGGTGGCTCAGTGGGTTGGGCCGCTGCCTTCGGCTCAGGTCATGATCTCAGGGTCCTGGGATCGAGTCCCACATCGGGCTCTCTGCTCAGCAGGGAGCCTGCTTCTTCCTCTCTCTCTGCCTGCCTCTCTGCCTACTTGTGATCTCTGTCTGTCAAATAAATAAATAAAATCTTTAAAAAAAAAAAAACATTTTGGCAATATTTAGGCATGGTGTTTGGGCCCCAGTCAAGCAGGAAGTCCAGGTCTACAACATAATTGGTAAGGGAATTGAATTAGAATCAGAACCTTGCAGCAGATGTAAAGTCAGACCAATAAAGCATGGAGTCAGAGATGAGAGACAAGCTGTAATTCCATACATATATCCCAAACTTACTAGATATGAGCCTGAGAGCAAGAAATTTCACCCTATTCACCAGCAAATAATGGGGATGAAGTTTCTAAAATGCATTAGTTAACCATATTCGGACTGGGGACTCTGCATGACTCAGAGCTAAAGATTCTTGTGCCAGCTGCTGGTGGGATGTAATGTTAGAAATATAGGTTGGATTCAGAATGTGGATGGCCTTAAAAAAATATGTATTTTATATATATATGGAATGATATCACAATATCTTTCAGAATCATCCAGTAATGACAGAAAATGGCTTCATTTTTCATTGGTCCATAATAATAGAAGAAAGAATCCAGAAAGAGACCCACACATACACAGTAACTTGATTTATAACAAAGGCAACTGTGCAGTGCAGCGGGGGGAAAGAATGGCCTTTTTAGTCAAAGATACTGGGTCAATTAGACATTAATGTGGGAAAAAAAAATCTTGAACTCTGCCTAATAACATACATAAATATCAATTCTAGATGGACTATAATTCTAAATGTGAAAGGGAACATAAGAGAATAGCTTTAGGGCCTTGGGGTAATCAAAAATTTCTTAACACAGTATTAACACAAAGCATAAAGGAAAAATAATTTTATTATTTAAAATTTAGAACTGTTATTCACAAGAATCTAAGAATAAGAGGGTGAAAAGCAAACCACCAACTGATAGAAGATATTTTCTCTTTCTTCTTTTTTCTTCAAGATTTTATTTTACTTTCCTAAGTAGGCTCCACACCCAGCACAGGGATTGAACTGACAATCCTGAGATCAAGATTTGCATGTTCCTACCGACTGAGCCAGCCTGCACCTTCGATGATATTTTCAATACATCTAGCAAAAAAGATGCATATCTAGAGTATATAAAGAAGTCTCATAAGTAAACAAGAGACCAGCAACTCAGTAGGAACAGGGCAAAAGGGGCACTTCACAAAAGAGAATATCTAAACAAAAACAGTATTGCAGTACCTCCTCTAGAATGGCTAAAATGAAAATGTTACTAAGTGTTAGTAAGGCTATAAAGTAGCTAGAACTTCCATGCACTGCTGGTGAAATTGTAAACTGGGTACAACCATTTTGGGAGACCATTAGCCAGAAATTTGTAAAGCCAAACATAAACATTTCTTATGAATCCACAATTTTACTTCTGGCTATTAGCATAAAATGTGTATATATGAGCAGCAAAAGCCATGTACAAAAAATGTTCATAGCAGCATTATTTGTAAGAGCTCAAAACTGGAAACAACCCAAATGTCCATCAACAGTAGAATAGATAAATGAACTTATATTGTTCTGTATGTCAGTTATAACTCAATAAAACTGGAAAAAAAAAAAGTCACTACCCCTTCCCTGGAGAGGAGCGACTCAATGTTTTGTTAATTATTGAATTTAAAAACAAATCTGAGATCTCTACATGATATCTGTTTCTACTCCAGTTCTCTTGTGATCCCCTCAAGGACTAATTATAAAGTTGAACCTCCACAAGGGCTAAATGATATAGTGGGGGGAAAAAGGAGATGGTGGAAAAAAGGGGAGGTGGTTGACACATGTAGATACACAGGACATAGCAGGAAAGAATATATAGTTAGAGGCGTACTTGTCATTTTTACAATTGGTTGTAAGGCTAAAGCAGGTTTTTTTTTTAAGATTTTATTTATTTGACAGAGAGAGATCGCAAGTAGGCAGAGAGGCAGGCAGAGAGAGAGAGAGAGGAGGAAGCAGGCTCCCTGCTGAGCAGAGAGCCCGATGCGGAACTCGATCTCAGGACCCTGAGATCATGACCTGAGGAGAAGGCAGAGGTTTAACCCACTGAGCCACCCAGGTGCCCGCTAAAACAGGTTTTTATGGTTTTCCTCTTCAATTGTATTTCCTCTGCCTCCACTCAGGAAACATTCTGGCTGGAATTCTTTACCAAGTGGGGTGGCCTAAACTCCTGGTGATCCTAGTGATCCTGTCTTCATGGAGTTACAGTAATCTTTCATTAACGTTGATGCTGGATCTAAGGAATCTCCAGGGTTCAATTTATATTCCTAGTCTGAAACAATGATGTATGAGGCAAGAATTAGCTCTCCCCAGAGTATATTTCCTAGGTATAAAGGAGTCCCTGCTTCAGAACATTGTGGCAGATTTAGTTGTCGAGAAGGGTCATGAGGGATTAGAAACTATTCCTATTTAATTTGAGGGGTTCCTACTCTTTTCTTAATCAATATCTTAAAATTTACATAGTAGACATGTAGCCACAGTTACCAACTCAACTGAAATTTTATTTTTATTAAATTAAATTAATTTTTTTTTAGAGGGAGAGAGTGTGTGAGCTGGGGGTGGGGCAGAGGGGGGGAGAGATGGAGGGCTTGATCTCACAACCCTGAGCCAAAATCAAGAATTAAAGTCTTAACCTACTGAGCCACCCAGGCACCCTTCAACTAACATTTTAATTCAGCAATTTATTGAGTCAATCTTCAAATTTAGTTTTATAATGATCAAAAAGCTGCATGTGGCTGAAGAACAGAATACTAGAAATTTCCTAGAATTCTAACTGCCTTGAAACAAAACAGATTTGAGGTTATCCTCTTTTTTCAAGCTATTCATTACAATTAAAAGCGATCCTTCCACCTCTCAGGCTATACTTTCACACTGTTAATTCTTTATATCTTCCATTTTCTTCTTTGGTAAGTGCTTTGCAAGCATTCAAAGCCCTGTCCTCAATGGGCAAGAAATAACTTGAATAGCTAATTAACCTCCCTGAGCTCTTAATTTTCAGATTACCATTTATCAATACTACAGAATTGCCACTCCTTTGACCCTATCTAGCCAAGGTAATTTAAAAAAAAATCAGATTCCCCCATTTTTCTTAAAGAGTTTATTACCCTTAACCTACTTTTAACATCAATTTCTATAAGACTCATCATCTTCAACTGAAGCCAAGATAGAAAATAAAAAGCAAGTATTGAAGGATGAGGGCTCCTTGATCACATCCCATTGCGTGGGTAGTCAGGAAGCTGGGAAGAAGTCTCTTTTTGGCTTCTCTAGTAGAAGGTTGGGAGCTCCTCCTTCACTTGTATTTAGATGATGGGTATTTTCCAAATCCAGGATGGGAACTTATATGATATACAGCTAAAACAAAAGTAAACAAACAAAACATCCCACAAAAATGTCCACTGCATTTTCAACTTCTTTCTTCTAGACTTCAGAATTTTTCAGTTGACACTTTGAAGACTTTCTGTGAGACATCACATTGCCTGCACACATTATTGTCTGTTTTTTGCCTCCAGTATTTATACCTAATTTAAAAAATGACAATTTTCTGGAAATTTCCAAGAAACAGTAGTGTGTTGATAGCAAGTATTCTTTTTTTTTTTTTTTAAAGATTTTATTTATTTGACAGACAGAGATCACAAGTAGGCAGAGAGGCAGGCAGAGAGAGAGAGAGGAGGAAGCAGGCTCCCTGCTGGGCAGAGTCCAATGAGGGGCTCGATCCCAGGACCCTGAGATCATGACCTGAACCCAAGGCAGAGGCTTTAATCCACTGAGCCACCTAGGCGCCCCAATAGCAAGTCACCTAGGCGCCCCAATAGCAAGTATTCTTATGTTGGTTCTCTCTCTCTCTCTTTTTTTTAAGTGATATAATTGACATAAACACCATATTAGTTGGTTTCAGGTGTACAACATGACTTGATATTTGTATATATTGCAAAATGGTCATCACAATAAGTCTAGTTTATATCTGTCACATACATAGTTAGGAATAAAACCTCTTATGATGAGAACTTTTAAAATCAACTCTCAGCAACTTTAAAAATATGCAACACAGTATTATTAACTACAGTCGTCATACTGTATGTTACCTTCCCATGACATATTTAATCAGGAAATTTGTACATTTTGATCTCTTTTACTTATTTCAGTCCCCCACCTTCCACCTCTGGCAATGTCCAGTCTATCTGTTCTCTGTATCTATGAGCTTGATTTGTGTTGTTTTGGTTTGGTCTGTAGGTTCCACATATAAGTGAGATTGTATGGTACTCGTCTTCCTCCTTCTGACTTATTACACTTAGCATAATGCTTTCAAGGTCCATCATGTTGTTGCAAATGGCAAAATTTCATTCTTTTTAATGGCTGAATAGTAGTCCATTCTCTCTGCGTATGTTTAAGTGTATATACATATATGTGTGTGTATATATGTATTTATACGGCATTTTCTTCATTCATTCACTGATGAATACTTAGATTGTTTACATATCTTAGCTATTGTAAATAATGCTACAACGAACATGGGCAGAGTGGGGGGTGGCATATATCTTTTTGAGTTAGTGCTTTTGTTTTCTTCGGATAAATATCCAGAAGTGCGATGGTTGAATCATATGATAGTTTCATTTTTAATTTTGTAAGGAAACTCCATACTGCTTTCCATGGTGGCCACACCAATTTACATTCCCACGAACAGTGCACAAGAGCTCCCTTCTCTCCAAACCCTCACCAACACTTGTTATTTTGTCCTCTTTTTTAATGAAAAGTCCTCTGATGAGTATTTTAAGTTCAGTGTGATAACTATTGGCTTGATATTGTTTTAAAATAATGTATGATATATTCTGTTCCTAGTGTATTAGGTTAAAATCAGGAGTAGAAATATTTTACCAAATGACTTTTTTTTTTAAAGATTTATTTATTTATTTATTTGACAGAGAGAGATCACAAGTAGGCAGAGAGGCAGGCAGAGAAAGAGAGAGAGGAGGAAGCAGGCTCCCTGCTGAGCAGAGAGCCCAATGCGGGACTTGATCCCAGGACCCTGAGATCATGACCTGAGCCGAAGGCAGCGGCTTAACCCCCTGAGCCACCCCGGCGCCCACCAAATGACTTTTAAATGTCTATTGAGATGATCTTTTTTCTTACTTTTTTCCTTTGGTAAATTTATATCAAGACATCTTCTTGCCATCATCTATCTTTGCTTTCTTAGAATAAATCTCAATTATGGTGTAGTATCTTTGACTATAGTCTGGTTTTGATCTGCTATTATTTCATTTAGAATTTTTGCCTCTATATGCCTGTGGAAGAGGCTTCTGTGAATATCTTTTTTTTTTCTTTTCTTTTTTTTTTTAGGAGGGGATGTTTGGTCAGAGATTGAATTCAAGATACAGTTTTATAAGAGTTACTTGGAAATTTGCCATCTTTTTCTATGCTAAAATAATTTTCTAAGGGAATTATGTTCCTTAAATATGAAAAAACCAAACACTTAACTGTAAAAATAATCTAATCTTATACCTCTTTGGGAGAAATGCCTTGAAAATTTTTCTTTTCTTTTCTTCCATGGTTCATTGGTCAACTTAGATTTTATCTTGGTTTAGTTTTCATAATTTATATTTTCCTAAAAAGTCAATCACAATTCAAAAATTTACTGGAATCATTTTTTTTGTGTATACCTTTTCTCATAACAAATATTGGGCATTGTTTTTTCTTTTGATTTTATCTGTGCATTTTTGCCTTTCCATTTTTCTCTTGGTATGTCCCATAAATTTGTCTATTCTGAATCATCTCATATTTATAAATGTCCTTATAATCTACTAATTCCTATTTTCTGTTTCTAGTTTTGTTAATTCTTTTTTTTTTAAGATTTTATTTACTTATTTGTCAGAGAGCGAGAGAGAGCACAAGCAGGCAGAGTGGCAGGCAGAGGCAGAGGGAGAAGCAGGACCCCCCCCACCCCGGAGCAAGGAGCCTAATGCGGGACTCCATCCCAGGACTCCGGGATCACGACCTGAGCCAAGGCAGCCACTCAACCGACTGAGCCATGCAGGCATCCCATAATTTTGTTAATTCTTTCATCCTACTTTCCTTGGCATTTTTTTCAAATGTTTTAAATTTAGTGCTTTATTTTTTTTTCTCATTCTGTCATATATAATCGAGGCTATGAATTTCCTTAAGATAAATAGTTGCCCCTCAAAAAATTTTACTCTCTTTTGGAAGAGTGTCTTGTAATCATAACTATTTTTTCCCCTTCAGCTAGCTATTTTGATGTTTAAAATTTCATTAGGAATTTTGAGTATTTATCTAGGAGTGTAAATCCTGAGTCATATGATAATTCTGTTTAACTTTTTAAACAGTTTTTAAAATTTAAATATAGGTGACACAAAATGTTACATTAGTTTCAGGTGTTCAATTTAGTGATTTGGCAAGTTTATACATTATGCTTTGTTCACCACAAGTGTAGTTACCATCTGTCCTATTATATCACCATTACAAAATCATTGACTATATTCCTTATGCTGTGCTTTTTATTCTGATAACTTGTATATCCCATAAATGGAGGCCTATATCTCTTGCTGCTCTTCACCCATTTTGCCCAACCTCTTACCTGCCTTCCTTCTGGCAACCATCAATTTGTTCTCTGTATTTATAGTTCTGATTTGTTTATTCCTTTTTTAAAGATTCCATTTATGAGTGGAGTCATATGGTAGGTATTTGTCTTTCTCAGTCTTATTTCTCCTCGCATAATAAACTCTAGGTCCATCAGTGTTGTCTCAAATGACATGATCTCAACCTTTTTTTTTTTTATAGCTGAGTAATATTCCATTGTGTGTGTACCACATTTTCCTTATCCATCTGTCTATTGATGAACACTTAGATTGTTTCCATTTCTTGGATATTATAAATAATGCTTCAATAAACAGGGGTAGGTATAACTTCTGTTTTTGTTTTCGCTGGGTAAATATCTAATAGTGCAATTACTAGATCATATGGTATTTCTATTTTTATTTTTATTATTTTTATTTATTTATTTTTTATTTTTATTTAGTTATTTTTTAAAGATTTTATTTACTTAGACAGAGATCACAGGTAGGCAGAAAGGCAGGCAGAGAGAGAGGAAGGGAAGCAGGCTCCCCGCTAAGCAGAGAGCCCGGTGTGGGGCTTGATCTTAGGACCCTGGGATCAAGACCTGAGCCAAAGGCAGAGGCTTTAACCCACTGAGACAACCAGGTGCCCCTCTATTTTTATTTTTTTAAGTTTATTTATATATTTTGGAGGGGGAGGTGCAAAGGGAGAGAAAATGAGAATCCTAAGCAAACTCTACACTGAGCACAGAACCTGATGTGGAGCTACGTCTCACAACCCTGAGATCACAATCTGAGCCAAAACCAAGAGTTGGACACTCAACTGACTGCACTACCTGGGTAGTGTAGTCATATTTCTATTTTTAATTTTTTGAGGAAACTGATTCTGTTTCCCACAGTGGCTATAGCAATTTACATTCCCACCAACAATGCACAAAGTTTCCTTTTTCTGCACATCCTTGCCAACATTTGTTGTTTCTTGTCTTCTTGATTTTAGTTATCCTAACAGGTGTGAAGTGGTATCTCATTGTGGTTTTGATTTGCATTTCCCTGATGCTTAGTGATATTGAGAATTTTTCATATATCTGTTGGCCTCTGTATGTCTATATGTCTACTCAGGTCCCCTGACCAGCTTTTAATTGGATTGTTTGCTAGTTTTGATGTTGTTTGGCTTCTTTAGAATTGTATACATTTAAAAAAATATTTTATTCATTTATTTATTTGAGATACAGAGTGAGCAGGGGGAGAAATAGAGGGAAGTGACAATTTAACTTCTTCTTTACCAATATGGATGCCTCTTATTTCTTTTTCTTATCTAATTACTATGGCTAGGATATCTAGTACTATGTTGAATCAAAGTGGTAAGAATAGACATTCTTGTCTTGTTCCTTACCTCAGAGGGAAAGCTCTCAATATTCCCCCATTGAGTATCATGTTTACTGTGGGGTTTTCATATATGACCTTTATTATGTTGAGGTGTGTTCCTTCTAACTTTATTTTGTTGTTTTTTTCATGAGTGGATGTTGAATCTTGTTAACTGGTGTTTTTTTGTTTGTTTATTTGTTTTGTTTGCATTTATTGAGATCATAAGATTTTATCCTTTTGTTGATGTGGTATATGACAGTGATTTGCAACCTTCCTTATATCCAGAGAATAAGTTTCACCAATCATGGTGAATAATCTTTTTAATATATTATTATATGTGGTTAGCTAATATTTTTTTGAGGAGTTTTGCATGTACATCACGGATTTTGGCCAATAGTTTTTTTTGTGAGTGTGTGTCTTTGGTTTTGCTATAAGGGTAATTCTGGTCTTATGGAATGCATTTGGAATCTTCCCTTCTTCTTCTGTTTTGGAATAGTTTGAAGAGAATAGTTGTTTTTTTGTTGTTGTTTGTGTTTTAAGATTTATTTAATTATTTATTTGATAGAGATATAGACAGAGCCAGAGAGCACAAGTGGAGGGAATGTCAGAAGGAGTGGGGAGAAGCTGGTTCTGCGCTCAGCAGGGAGCTCAATGTGGGGCTCAACCCCAGGACCCTGGGATCATGACCTGAGCTAAAGTCAGACGCTGAACCATCTGAGCCACCCAGCCACCCCTAAAGAGAGTAAGTTTTAACTCTTCTTTAAATGTCTGGTAGGATTCACTTGAGAATCTGTGTGGTCCTGGACTTTTATTTTTTTGATAGTTTTTAAATGACCAATTCAATTTCATTACTTGTAATTTGTTGTTAAGATTTTCTATTTCCTTTACAAATAGAGCTTCCCTATGACCCTGCAATTTCACTGCTGGGTATTTACCCCAAAGATACAGATGTAGTGAAAAGAAGGGCCATCTGTACCCTAATGTTCATAGCAGCAATGGCCACAGTCGCCAAACTGTGGAAAGAACTAAGATGCCCTTCAACGGACGAATGGATAAGGAAGATGTGGTCATATACACTATGGAGCATTATGCCTCCATCAGAAGGACGAATACCCAACTTTTGTATCAACAAGGACGGGACTGGAAGAGATTATGCTGAGTGAAATAAGTCAAGCAGAGTCAATTATCATATGGTTTTGCTTATTTGTGGAGCATAAGAAATAACACGGAGGACATGGGGAGATGGAGAGGAGAAGGGAGTTGGGGTCATTGGAGGGGAAGACAACCATGAGAGACTCTGAAAAACAATCTGAGGGTTTTGGAGGGGCGGGGTGTGGGAGGTTGGGTGAGTCTGGTGGTGTGTATTATGGAGAGCACATACTGCATGGAGCACTGGGTGTGGTGCATAAACAATGAATTCTGGAACAGTGAAAAGAAATTCAAAAAATAAATAAAAATTTCTTCCTGTTTCAGTTTTGGAAGATTGTGTTTCTAGGAATTTATCCATTTTTAAAAAAATTTTTCATAGTATTCTCTTATAATCCTTTGTATTTTTGTTAGTTGTTACTTCTCTCTCTTTCCTGATTTTATTTATTTAAATCCTTTCTCTTTTTTCTTTTTTTTTTTTATTTTAAAGATTTTATTTATTCATTTGAGAGAGAAAGAGCACAAGCACACACAAACATGAGCAGAGGGGAGAGGCAGAGGGAGAGGAAGCAGACTCCCCACTGAGCAGGGAGCCTGACACAGAGCTATTCCTAGGACCCTAAGATCATGATCTGAGCTGAAGGCAGATGCTTAACCATCTGAGCCACTCTCACATGCCCCCTCTCTTTTTTCTTGATGAGTCTGGCTAAGGGTTAGTCAATTTTATCTTTTTCTATTTTATCTTTGTTTTTCTATGGCTTTTCTAGTCTCTATTTTATTTATTTCTGTCCTGACCTTTGTTCTTTCCTTTCTTCTAGTTACCCTGTGTTTTGTTTATTCTTTTTCTAGTTCCTTTAGGCACAGTTGAGGTTGAGCTTTGTCTTTTTTTTTTTTTTTTTAAAGAAACTAATTTTAAGTAATCTCTACACCCAACACAGGGCTGGAACCCACAACCTCAAGATCAATAGTTGCATGCTCTGATGACATGGCCAGCCAGGCACACCTGTTTGAGTTTTTTCTTGTTTTTTGAGGCAGACCTGAACTGCTGTAAACTTACCTCTTAGAACTGCTTTCACTGTGTCCCAGAGATTTTGGACCATTTTGTTTTTATTTTCACTTGTGTCCATGTATTTTTTTTTTTTTTAATTTCTTTGATTGCTTCATTTACCTTTTGGTTGTTTAGTATCAGTTTGTGTTTTTTCCACTGTTTTTCTTGTGAATTATTTCTAGTTTCATACTATTTTCATTGGAAGAGAAGCCTGGTATGATTCAGTCTTCTCAAATTTATTGAATCTTGTTTTATGGCCTAATATGTGATCTATTCTGGAGAATGTTCCATGTGCCCTTGAAAAGAATGTGTATTCTGTTGTTTTTGGATGTAATGTTTTCTATATATCTGTTATGTCCATCTGATCCAGTGTGTTATTTAAAGACATTGTTTCCTTATTGATTTTCCTTATTGATTTTCAATGACCTATCATTGATGTGAGTGGAGGAGTAAAGTCCCCTACTATTATTGCATTACTATCAGTTTCTCTCTTTATGTTTATTAATATTTGCCTTGTGTATTTAGGTGTTCCCAGTGTTGGGAACAATTGTTATATCCTCTTGTTGGCTTGATTCCTTTACCATAATGTAATGCCCTTCTTTGTCTCTTGTTACAGTCTTTGTTTTAAAGTCTATTTTGTCTGATAAAGGTATTGCTGCCCTGGCTTTGTTTCCATTTGCATGGTGAATGTTTTTTTTTTTTTTTTTTTTTTTTTAAAGCTTTTTTTTTTTTATTTATTAATTTGACAGAGAGAAATCACAAGTAGACGGAGAGGCAGCCAGAGAGAGAGAGAGAGAGGGAAGCAGGCTCCCTGCTGAGCAGAGAGCCTGATGCGGGACTCGATCCCAGGACCCTGAGATCATGACCTGAGCTGAAGGCAGCGGCTTAACCCACTGAGCCACCCAGGCGCCCTGCATGGTGAATGTTTTTCCATCCCTTCACCTTTAGTCTGTGTGCATCTTTAGGTCTGAAGGGAGTCTCTTCTAGGAACATGTAGATGGGTGTTGTTTTTTTTTAGCCTTTCTGCCACTCTGTGTCTTTTGATTGTATCATTTAGGTCATTTACATTAGGCCATTTACATTTAGGCATGTACTTATTGCTATTTTAAAAACTTGTTTTCTGGTTGTTTTTGTAGTTCTTTGTTCTCTTTGTGATTGAGGAGTATCTGCAGTGTTTTGTTTGGCTTTTTTTTTTCTTTATTTTTTGTGTATCTGTCACAGGTTTGTGGTTATCATGAGGTCCATATAAAATATACTAATAACAGTCCATATTAATTCAATGGTCATTAAGTCCAAACACATTTTTTTTTTAAAAAGGGAAAAAAATATTCTTTCCCCCTCTATCTTCCTTTTTTACCTCTTTCCCCATACTTTATGTGTATTTTTGTCACATTTTACATTTTTTTAAAAGATTTTATTTATTTGACAGACAGCAATTATAAGTAGGCAGAGAAAGAGGGGGAAGCAGGCTCCCAGCTGAGCAGAGAGCCTGATGTGGGGCTCGATCCCAGGACCCTTGGATCATGACCTGAGCCAAAGACAGAGGCTTTAACCTACTGAGTCACCCAGGCACCCCTAATTATGGCCATTTCTTTTACACTTAAAGAAGTCCCATTTTTTTGTTAGTTTTTTTTTTTTTTTGTAAGGTTAGTTTTATGGTGATAAACTCCTTTATCTTTTGTTTGTCTGGGAAAATCTTTATCTCTCCTTCGTATTTGAGTGACAACCTTATTGAGTATTCTTGTTGTTAATTTTTTCCTTCCAGAACTTTGAATATATCATGTCCCTCTCTTATGGCTTGCAGTTTCTGCTAAAAAAATCAACTGATAGTCTTATAAGTTTTCCCTTGTAGGTAACTTTTTTTCTTTGCTTTTGATTCTTTTTGTTTTCTTTCTCTCTCTCTCTCTCTCTCTCTTTCTTTCTTTTTAAAGATTTTATTTATTTGACAGACAGAGATCACAAGTAGGCAGAGAGGCAGGCAGAGAGAGAGGAGGAAGCAGGCTCACCACTGAGCAGGAAGCCTGATGTGGGGCTTGATCCCAGGACCCTGGGATCATGACCAGAGCTGAAGGCAGAGGCTTTAACCCACTGAGCCACTCATGTGCCCCCCTTTTTTTTTTTGTTTTCTTTCTGCTTTTAGGAGTCTCTATATCTTGTTTGAACTTTCTGTGCTTCTTGGACTTGGATGTCTTTTTCCTATCCTAGGTTAGGAAATTTTACAGTTATTTGTTCAAATAAATTTTCTACACCTTTCTCTCTCTCTCTTCTTCTGGGACCCCTATAATACAAATGTTTGATTGATGTTGTCCAAGAGATCTCTTAAGTTATTCTCATTTTTTTTCTCTTTTTCCTCTTCAGTTTGCTATTCTTTCTTTCAGATCCTGTTATGTTCTTTTGCATCTTCTGATCTCGTGTTGATTCTCTCTAGTGTGTTTTTTACTTATTGTATTCTTCAACTTTGATTCTGTTTAATATTTTCTATCTCTTTATTGAAGGTCTCACTGAGTTCTCCAATTATTTTCTCCAACTCAGTATCTTTGTGATTTTAAATTCCTTATCAGGCATTTTGCTTGTCTGTTCCATTTTCTTTTTCTTAGTTTTTATTCTTTCTTTTGGAACTCTCCATTTGCTTGATTTTCTTTTTATTTCTGTCAATTGGTGAAATGGCTACTTCTCCTAAGTTGAAGCGATGGTCTTGTGTATGGTGTCCCCTATGCAGATTATGCGTGTTTAGTGACTTTTGCTGGCTACCTGGATATACCAGTTACTCTTTCTAACTGTGGCATGTCTCCATTTCTCTTGCTATTCTTTGTTTTTCAGTAGCTGTTCAGCCTGTTCTTCCTCAGGAGCAATTGTTCTGTTAAGAGATGTAATCTGGCATGCTCTCTGGAGGAGGTGAGTTCAATCTTCCACATCACCATCTTGAACTGGAACCCCTCCTTTTAATTTTTTGAAGTGCCAAACTGTTTTCTATAGCAGCTGTTACATTTTATGTTCACACCTGCAACTTTTTAAGTTGCAAGTTTTTACACATTTGGGCCAACATTTATTTTTGTTCTTTTAAAAAATAGCTATCATAAGTATCTTATTGTGGTTTGTTTTTTCCCTAAAGACTTATGACATGAGGTTTGCATTTATTGTTGGTTATTTCTATATCTTCTTTAGAATGTTTATTCAGAGACTATTATGGGAGAACATCAAGAAGCTGGATCATTAACAATGTTCTTGAACCAAGCTTTCCTTCCTTTCCATTCAGTACTCTTCCCTGCAAGTGGCGGACTAGATGATGTGCAGATATCTCCAGTTGGTCTCAGACTAATCTTTTATTTCAATAATTACGTATCCGTAATTAAGACATAAAACTTAAGGTTGCAGTGGAACATGACTGAGACACTACCTTTACACACCAGCGGGTTTGCTTCAACTCAACATTTATTGAATGCTTGCAGTGTAAAGGTACTGTGCTGGGTACCAGGAAAGATAACAGAGTAACACCCCTAAAAAATAAAATAATTCTCCCCCTTCATTCCTACTGTTTTACAATCTAGTTTTTAGAAGATGTGCAGAAGGCAAAAATTGCCACTAGGAAAAGAATGTTAACAGTTGCATTAAAAAACAAATAACATAAATTGTTTTAGTTTCACAAGCTTTTGGCCTTTTTTAACTTTAGTATAGCCATTTCCCTAGTCAGTGAAACTTCCTGGATTCAAATCTTTAGGAATAGGTTTTCATTAGAGTAACTTCAGTGTTAAAAAATGGTATGGTACTTTACCAGATAGAGCTGTTCTTGCCCAGAACAGGAATAGTCTTTCAATATGATGTTGGAAAAAAACAGCATTCCAAAATGTTGCAAGCACGATGCTTAAACCCTGTCTACTTTGAGCAAAGTAACAGAGATGTGCTAAATTGTAAGTGAGCAATTTTATAAAACCCATTGAATTACAGCTTTGATGCTGCTACATTCTTCTTTTTGGTTTTTGTGACATGCCATGATACCTAAACCAGATTAGTGGCTACATGAGAAAGCTACTCTAATTTTTCTAGTTATACACCTTCTTCCAGAATGAGCCTGGCCATTTACCTTTATTCAGTAAGTTTAGATTAAACAAAACAAAACAAAAACACACCAAAAAACATTTACTGGCTATTGCAAAACATTTAAAGAAAAGCATCTCACACTAATGAGCTTATTCAAAAGAACACTTATTATAAGCTCTAAAGTCTGGAAACATTTTGAGCAACAATAGCCCTAAGTGAAGGATAATGTTCATTTGGATAGAAATGTTATATATTTAAGCATTTACTATTTCATAGGCACACCTCATGCATTACCTCCCTATCTCAATGCTGCCATTTCAATATTCTGTTTATGTCAATATTCTAACAACCATGACTTCCTTTTCTGGATGTAGCTGTCATAGGTCATGTCTAGAATCTAAGCAGCTTGTTTATTCTAATTTGAACTATATTCTGAATCTAGAACCTCACCATAAATTAGCTTGTGACTTTCTTGGACTGTAAGTTTAGTCTTAGTTCTTCATCAAAATAAAAACCAAATGGCAAAAGGCAACATATTGGTTGATCCAAATGATGGCTGTAAGAAACTAAAGAAACATGCATTTTCAAAAATGGATGAATTATGGAAAGACAAAAAATGTCTGAAGAAAATCTGAAGAAAATGTACTTTCCAATTCAAAATTATACTTGACATGGGATTCACAGAAATGACACTACACTGACTCAAAAAGTAAAATGTATTTGGTAAATCTGCATCAAAACTTAACATGCCTTATAGTTAAAAATCCTAGTGATATATTACAAAAAATCCAACAGTGGAACTAGAGCAGTTGATATGCATAGACATAATTAATCACAAGCCTTACTTCATGATGTAAAAGGCTGATTAAAAGATTTTAGACCATTCTGATTGAATAAAGTCATGAAATTCGAATTTTTCATATCCTAAGCTATCATCATATACATGCTTCTCTAATGAAGCAGTAGATCTTACCACAAATAAAGGCCTTAACATATAAACTTATATCTAGGTAAATATTGTAAGACACTTTTATATTAAAAATGACTGTAAGCATCTCATACTACAGAGGGGTAAAGTAATCTAATTCTGATGCCCCTGGGTTCTATTTAAGAGTAACAACTAACACAAAACTTATAGAACAATTTGATGATTAAGATGAAAGTTCTATCTTAAAGCAACTTTAAAATATTCAACAAGGGTACCAAGGCCATTAAATGGGGAAAAGAATAGTCTCTCTTTTTTTAAAATAAATATTTTATTTATTTTATTTGACAGACAGAGATCACAAGTAGGCAGAGAGAGAGAGGAAGAAGCAGGCTCCCTGCTTAGCAGAGAGCCCGATGCGGGGCTCGATCCTAGGACCCTGGGATCACAACCTGAGCCAAAGGCAGCGGCTTAACCCACTGAGCCACCCAGGTGCCCCAAGAATAGTCTCTTTTAACAAATGGTACTGGGATGCCCACATAAGAAAGAATGAGGCTGGATCATTACCTCACACCATATACGAAATGTAACTTAAAATCAAAGGCCTAAATGCAAAAGCTAAAATTATAGAACTGTTAAAAGAAAATATTTGCAAATGACTTAGGGGCACGGAGGGACCAATTAAGGGAATGTGGAGGAAGGAAACAATATTCCAACAGGGCATTGGAGGGGGGAAACTTGTTTTAACCTAGAAATACATGAAGTAAGTAATTTACACATGTATCTGTTTCAGCGTAAATTACTGATTTAGGGTATGAATGAAAAATGAGTTTTGGGTTGAGCTTGCATTACATGATACTGGTTTGAAAACAGCCAATATTCCCTTTATATTAACGATTATTGATAACCAGAACTAAAATTGGATTTTATGTAGCAGGCAATGGAAAACTATAAGGATTCTAAATTAATTCTAATTAATATATGTAGTACTGATGTACGGTATTTAATAATCAAAAGCAGCAAAACTAAAAAAAAAAAAAAACCCAGCAAAACTGAAATTTAGTTTTAAGAGATGTAACAACAAAGCCATTTTCTCTCACTTGTAATCCTAATCTTATCATCTGTATTGTTTGCAATCTTGGATTTAAGTAATATCCACAATCTTGTTTGTTCATTAAAAAAGTTAATGTGGTAAACATTATCACCCAATTAATGTGTAGTCTCCTAATTTGCTAAATATGAAATTAAGGCCCAGTAATTTGTTCAAGATCACATGGCTAATTAACGTAAGATTCCAGACTTTAACTCCCAGTTTTGTGCTCTACCATACCAAAAATACTTCTGAGTTAATCACTATTTGCTTAAACCAAGAAATCATTAGATACAATATTTGAGTTTAACTTAATAGAATTGTAAAATCTTGGCACATATATGACTGGAATTAAAACATATTTATATATTGCAAATAAAATGCGATATAAAAATCAACGGCATTTACTGATTTCTAGATCTTAAATGTTTTATCAAACTCAGAGATAACCAATCAAAAGCTCAACTTAGCACTACTAAGTCTGGATACATCCAAACTTCGTTAAGTTGTATGAAATTTATTTATAGAAAATTATATAGACAGGAATTTCTAGGGTTAAACACCCATAAGTCTTTAACAGCATTTTTTTTTTTTAAGATTGACGACCATTCCATGCACTGCAAGATGTCTCTAAATGTACTTCTTTTAACATGAGCTGAATTTGTATTTTTTTTAAAAGATTTTATTTATTGACAGATAGAGATAACAAGTAGGCAGAGAGGGAGGCAGACAGAGAGAGGAGAAAGCAGGCTCCCTGCTGAGCAGAGAGCCCGATGCAGGGCTCGATCCCAGGACGCTGGGACCATGACCTGAGCCGAAGGCAGAGGCTTTAACCCACTGAGCCACCCAGGCGCCCCTGAATTTGTATTTCTTGGTATCAAGAAGACTTCAAAAGTAAGGAGACTGTCGTTTGTCAATAATTACATGAAAGATAACCAACCTAAAAATCATAAAGTAATCTTAGTATAGAAACAAAATATTAACTGAATAAAACAGAATTTTGTGGTAATAGTTTGTGTGTAGAAAAAAAAGGTTGGGCAGATTTGCCCATAATTTGGCAAGTAAACTAATTACCAAGTGTCAGAAAACTGTTTTCAATGCTATATAAAATGAGCTCTTTGATTTAACCAAATAAAAATTTTTGCTATTAAATCATATGGCAAGATGTCCTGAAGCAAGTAGTTTCATGAATTCTCAGGAGAACGAAAAAATTAAAGTTAAAAAGATCAAACACCAAGTGTTCATCAAACCTTTCAGTCAAGAGCCTTTATTAACATGCAAGTATCATTTGCCGCAAGATATACAGTTTTTCCTAACCTTTCAGTTCTATTTCAGTATTTTAAACTTAAGGCTACTTCTGGATCTCATACATAAAGTAACCTACTAAAACTGGTCAAAGTTAAATTTTATTCTAGTTGTCACTTTGACCTTTAAGATTTATTATTTAGGTTTTTGACATTATTTGTCAGCAAGTAGCAGAATATAATTCTTGTACTTGATAATCTTCTATACTAAAATATGTACCAGTATGTCTTGAGAAGTTACTAAAATATATGCAATTAATATATTTAATTGCTTTCAGTAAGCTGCAAAGTACAATGTTAGGTCTTCTATGAGGAAAAATTACTTTTATAGATCTTGGTTGCTTATGTTCTTGGCAGGTTCCAGAAAAACTGGTCCATATTAAACCAGTCTCAAAGACCTAAGCTGAAGGCTTAACTATGTATCTCCTATAATGACAGCATTACCGAACTACTAAGTTAGAGATAATAATAAACGCTACTCCAGTGCTCCTTTTCCCATGCCTAAGCAGAAGTGCTCTGTCAAGTTTTTCAAATTTCTTGTGTGTTTAGTATAAAAGCTGAATGACCTAAGTCTGATTTAAGTAGAAGACCCACAGATTATGGGTATCATACTTATTGGGACATATTTTAATTAACAGAAGATAATTCATATACTATATCAAAGTGCATCATAAGATTTGCACTGCATCTCCCAATGTTTTAAAATTTTTTATAACGTTTCAGTTGGTGGAGGAAGACTGGAATAGTTCAGAAAAGTCTAGCTTTTAAGAGGTAAATAAAGTCTGTAATGAATCCTTTAAAACATTTAAATAATCAAAAGTGCAGTCACAACAAGGGACTATGTAAGAAGAATGAATATTGTGAAGGAAGCTTTATAGTGAGTGAAATACAGTACTTTGGATTGGCCAAAATGCACAATGCACATGAAATCAGTCATGTAGTTTACTTGTTGACCATGTGGCTACAGTTCAAAAAGTGATTGCTCCAAAAGCTATACCTAGTAATCTTCCAAAATCTCTTTTAAATAAAGTTCTTAAATTGTAGCAATAAACAAAAAGACAAGATACACTTAATACTGCAGTTTATCAAAAGACACATAAGAAATGTCAACTCTTATGTCTTTGACAATTATAAAAATCAATGTTCTGGCTAAGTTATAAACATGTTTATCATGAAATTATTTGCATATCTCTAATAATGCTAACAACAGTTTTAAGATCAGAATAGGTTTAAAAAAAAAAACACTAAAAACACAAAAATACATAGCCCCATTATTTACCTGTAGAATGTGTTCATTTATTCTTAAATTTCAGTATTTACTATTTCACCACTGCTCTAATTTTAAAAATCACATCCAAAGGATAAGGCAAAACCACCTACGAATTGGCATACTTGTTTATTTCTCAATTTGTGAAAATGTCCTTAATTTGTTGATGTAGCAAACAAATTTCAACTCTGATTGCTATGCAAAAGAACAGAAGATAATCTGCACACAGGCAACATGCTATATATGAAAAAATTACTAACTGAACTACAGGTATTAAATACTGAAAAAAGTTAACAGTTTATTATAATTTATTTTATTTAACAATCTAGGAAGTTCGCAGCCATCAGCAGTTCCAGTGCAATTTCAGGTGCAATTGGGAATTCAGGAATCTCTGTGGAGCTGTTAGTGTAGCGAACCTTGTAGGTAAAATACATGCATACTTTTGATAGTACGTGTGAAGGAATCTCTCTAAAATTGACTTCATTAGTTTCGTTCTCAGCAAACTGACCTGTAAAAGAAAAGGAGTATGTTTGTTACAGGATGAATGAATTCACATGTTGAGAAGTCCTAACTCTCAGTACTTCCAAAAGTGACCATATTTCGAGACAGGCACTTCCTCCTCCCTGCTCTTTTTTTTCTGTTCAGAAAACATTTTAAAAATACGGAATGCTTCACAAATTTGTGTATCATCCTTGCATAGGGGCAATACTAATCCTCTCTATATTATTCCAGTTTTAGTATAGATGCTGCTTAATGACTCATGGATGGGGTCTTTGAAGAGGTAAGTAAGACAAAAAACAGGATTATTAGAATGGACCCTAATCTAATATGACAGGTAACCTTTTAAGAACAGGTGGTTAAGTCAAAGCCACACAGAAGGAAGAAAATGTGAAGAACACAGGGAGAAGTCAGCCATCAGAGCAAGGAAGAGAGGCCTCAGAAGAAACCCTACCGATACCCTGATCTCAAATTCCTACCCTTCAGAACTATGAGAAAGTAAACTTCTATTGTTTAAATCACTCTGTCCAAGGTACTTTGTTACAGCAGTCTTAGTAAACTAATACAATGTGAAAAGAATGAACCCAACTAGCATCAAAAGAAAGACATAATTGATTTGAGTATAAATATAAAAAAAATTTATTAAGATTGCAAATGAGATTAATCAAGACTGAATTTTAAAATTCTAATTTTCTTCCAGGACTTTGGACACTTTAGCTTTTCCTAAGAATCATGGTGGCATGATTAAGTGAGGGTGAACAGGATACAAAAAAAGACAAATCTTTTAGAAGATTCAGTTTAAGGAATCAAATCTTTATGGATCATTAGGAGCCCTGTGCTATATGGAGTTGCCAGGTAAAAATAGATAATAAATATAATACTATTTAAAAGCAGTTTTAAAAAGATTTTATTCATTTATTTGACAGACAGAGATCGCAAGTAGGCAGAGAGACAGATAGAAAGAGAGGGGGAAGCAGGCTCCCTGCTGAGCAGAGAGCCCCGACTCGGGGCTCGATCCCAGGACCCTGGGATCACAATCTGAACCAAAGGCAGAGGCTTAACCCACTGAGCCACCCAGGTGCCCCTAAAAGCATTTTCTTAAGAAAGCAAACCTACTGTGTCCCCTTTTAGTTTTCAAAATTTTGATTATGTTAGTGAGAGCTCCTCATAAGCTACTTCCCTTTGTTTTAGTAACACTTTATAAACTTTTTTAATGATCTCAAAATTTCTTTAGCTATATAGAGATTATAGTATTTAGCATTTATAGGAAGAAAACAGGTTCTTAGCAGTCTAGGACTAGCATTGTATAGTCAATATAAAAGGGAAAAATGCTAAGAATGTAGTTTGTTTTTTTTTTTAAGTTTTCTAATAACGCTCTACTGGTTGGGGGGTGGGGTGGGAAGAAAGGAGAGCAGGACTGAATGAAGAATTAATTCATAGCAATGAGGTAAATTTTGGTTTGTCAGTGACTAAAACTCTCTTTCTTGCATGAAGTATTACCAACAAACAGTAAGCTTTTAATTATTTATTTATTTTTAAAATTTATTTGAGGAAGAGAGAGATCTCAGAGGGAGAGGGAGAAGCAGGCTTGCCACTGAGATCTCAGGACCCTGAGATTATGACCTGAACCGAAGGCAGACGCTTGACTGAGCCATTCAGGTGCCCAGTAAGTTTTGATATTAAATAAACATTAGGGTTTTTTGAGGTAAAAATCATATAACATAAAATTAACCATTTTAGAGTATACAATTCAATGTACGTTCATGATACTGTGCAACCACCACTGCTATGCAGTTCCAAAACATTCTCATCATCCCAACATAAAAGCCCATACCCTTTAAGCAGTTCCTGTCCATTTTCCCATCCCCAGCCTCTGGCAAATGCCAATCTTTCTGTCTCTATGGATTTATTCTGGATATTTTATACAAATGGAATCATATAAATGCAACTTTTTATATCTGGCTCCTTTCACTTATCATATTTTGAAGGCTGCATGTATTAGTACTTCATTCCTTTTGATGTAAGCATTAGTTTTGGGCTGCAGATAAACTAAAGGAGATCAAGCTTACAAAAACCAAATATCTTTTAATTTTATTATTAACTAAGATTTATTAACTTCCATGACCTTGGTTTTCTAAGTACATCCAAGCTCTATCCAGTATAGAAGTCCAAAAGTAATTCAACCTATGAACAATGAGTACTGGTAGCAACCAAACTGGCGTTCCTAAGTACTATTTTCCACTATAAGAAAACAGCTCTTTGGAAAAATGTCTGTTTTCATGATTAGAGAATAATTTTTTTAAAAAAAGATTTTATTTATTCATTTGACAGACAGAGATCACAGGTAGGCAGAGAGACAGGCAGAGAGAGAGGAAGGGAAGCAGGCTCCCTGCTGAGCAGAGAGCCCGATTCGGGGCTCGATCCCAGGATCCTGGGATCACGACCCAAGCCAAAGGCAGAGGCTTTAACCCACTGAGCCACTCAGGTGCCCCAGGATTAGAGAATAATCTATTAAATGAGCTTGAAAGGGGTGTCTGGGTGGCTCAGACCATTTAGTAGCTGCCTTTGGCTCAGGTCATGATCCCAGAATTCTGGGATCAAGCCCCATGTCAGGCTCCCTGGTCCATGGAGAGCCTGCTTTTTCCTCTCCCTCTGCCTGCTGCTCCACCTGCTTGTATTCTTTCTCTCTCTGTGTCAAATAAATAAAATCTTTAAAAAAAATAAAAAGACAACAACAAAAAAATGAACCTGAGAAATCTTGTTATTACAGAAAGTAGTACAGCTATCCAAGACTACCAGAGCCATGTCAAAAGGACATGAGACCAACCTGATGTGGCTCCTTCTGGCATAAAAATGGAACAAATGGTACAATTTGAGCACCAGTGAGAAAGACTGCACTAGATTAAAAAGCATCAAATAATAAAAAGTCACAAGTTGAAAATGAGACACAAAAAAATCCAAACAAAACCCAAAATACTCTTTGCTACTACATTTCATTACACTGAAAAATTATATGTAAAGGGAAAAAAAAAGCATTTATTTTTTCTTTGCTCTTCAGAGTTATATTTCAGGATAACCAAATAGTTCTTTATAATAAGAATTCTAACTAATAAATGCAGAAGAAATTTTAAGAATTAGAAAAGCACTGTTTTGTAATTCCAAATGAAGTAAATCTCAGCAATAATTACAATGAACACTAAAAGCATTATATGGAAATCTGACCACAGACTGTTCATAGATCAATCAGCTTGCTAACCCTGGAACTCACTTATCAATCTCAACATCACTAAAAGATTGAGACAACAGGAATAGAATGGTACCACCTATAAAGTATTCTTGCCTAGAAAAATGAACTGGATTCTAATCAAGCCTCTAGAGTTGTAATTATAAACTTACAAGATGAAATATTAAATCTAATTTAGATGTGGACATTTTACAAATAACCGCGTTTCACCATAAAATTCATGGTCTGAAAAAAAGGGAGAGTCCTGGGGAACTTTCATAGATTTTGCAAGTCAAATGACACTAGCAGGGAATAATCAGCCTGAAATACTCATAGAAAAATGGTAACAGATGAAAATAAGATTGGCAAAACATTGATAAAATTGAAGGTGGATGATGGGTACATGGAAATGTATTATACTACTCTACTTTTGTGTGTGTTTTAAAATCTCCATAGTAAAAAATACAGACAAGGAATTACAAGTGACCTCAAATAAAAACAACCAACAAAACTAAAAGGCAACATATGGAATAGAAGATACTTATAAATGACATACCTGACAAAGGTGAATAACCAAAATATATAAAGGACTTATAAAACTCAACACCCGAAAAACTGAATAATCTAATTAAAAAACGGACAGAAGACATGAATACACATTTTCCCAAAGAAGACACAGATGGGGGCATCTGGGTGGCTCAGTGGGTTAAGCCTCTGCCTTTGGCTCAGGTCATGATACCAGGGTTCTGAATCAAGCCCCGAGTTGGGGGAGCTCTGTGGAGCTCTCTGCTCTGTAGGGAGCCTGCTTCCTCCTCTCTCTGCCTGCATCTCTGCCTACTTGTGATCTCTCTCTGTCAAATAAATAAATACAAATCTTAAAAAAAAAAAAAAAAAAAAAAAAAAAAAAAAAAAAGACACAGATGGCCAACAGACACATGAAAAGATACTCAATATCCCTCATTATAAGGGAAATGCAAATAAAAACTACAATGAAGTATCACATCTGTCAGAATGGCTAAATTCTGGGTGGTTCAGTCAGTTAAGCATCTGCCTTCAGCTCAGGTCATGATCTTAGGGTCCTGAGATCAAGCCCCCACTGGGCTCTCTGCTCAGCGGGGAGCTTGCTTTTCCCTCTACCTCTGCCTGCCGTTCTGCTTATTTGTGCTCACATGCTCCCTCTCTCCCTAAAAATAAATCTAAAAAAATAAAAAAAAAGAATGGCTAAAGTCAACAACATAATAAACAACAGGTGTTGGCAAGGATTTGGAAAAAGGGGACTCTTTTTGCACTGTTGGTGGGAATGCAGACTGGTACAGTCATTCTGGAAAACAGTATGGAGGTTCCTCAAAAAGTTAAAAATAGAACTACCTTATGATCAGCAATTGCACTACTGTGTTTTTACCCAAAGAATACAAAAATACCAATTCAAAGGGATACATGCATCCCAATATTTATAGCAGCATTATTTACCACAGCCAAACTATGGAAAGAGTCCAAGTATCCACTAACTAATAAATGGATAAAGATGTGGTATGTGGTGTGTATTTGTCTATGTGTACACACACACACACACACACACACACACAAACTGGACTATTACTCAGCCATAAAAAATTAAATCCTGTCATTTGCAACAACACAGATGAAGTTAGAGTATTATGCTAAGCAAAATAAGTTAGAAAAAGAAAATACCATACTATTTCACTCTTGTATGGAATTGAAGAAAAAAACCAAACGAGCAAAGGGGGGGAAAAGTAGAGAGGCAAAGCAAGAAACAGACTCCTAACTTCAGAGAACAAACTGATGGTGACTAGAAGGGAGGTGGGTAGGAGGATGGGTTAAACAGGTGATGGGAACTAAGGCATGTACTTGTGATGAGCACTAGGTGTTGTATGGAAGTGCTGAATCACTGTATTGTACACCTGAAACTAGTATCATGCTGTACAGTAACTAACTGGAATTTAAATCAAAACTAAAAACAAACAAACAAACAAACAAAACACAAAACAAACAAAAAAAACCCCAATACAAACAAGGGACCTCAAATAGCCAAAACAATCTTGAAAAAGTAAGATAAAATTAGAGGCCTCACACTTCCCCATTTCACAGCTTACTCCAAAGCTACAGTAATGGAAATACTGTGGCATTAGCACAAGAATAAATCAATGGAATGGGGCACCTGATAGGCTCAGTGGGTAGAGCATGCAACTCTTGATGTCAGGGTTTTGAGTTCAAGCCCCACACTAAGTGTAGAGATTACTTTAAAAAAAAAAAAAAAGAAAAGAAAAAAAAGGACTCTCAATGCAAGAGAGTTGAGAACCCATAAATAAACCCATATAGCTATGGTTAACTTATTTTCAATAAGGTGCCAAGACCCTTAAATGGGGGAAAGAATAGTCTCTTTAACAAATGGTACTAGGAAGCCCGTGTAAGAAGGAATGAGGCTGAGTCATTACCTCACACCATATATAAAAATTAACTTAAAATCAAAGACCTAAATCTAACAGCTTAAATCACAGAACTGTGGAGGCCTGGGTGGCTCAGTTGGTTAAGGTCTGCCTCTGGCTCATGGCATGATCCCAGGGTCCTGGGACTGAGTGCAGCATAGGGCTCCTTGCTCAGCAGGGAGCCTGCTTCTCCCTCTCCCTCTGCCTGCTGCTCCCCTTGCCTGTGCTCTCTCTGTCAAATAAATAGGTAAAATCTTTAAAAATAAATAAAATCATAGAACTGTTATAAGAAAGTATTTGTAAATGATGTCTAATAAGGGGTTAGGGTCCAGAATTTATGAAAAACTCTATGACTAGTAACAAAAAGACTCACAGCAGAACTGAAAAATATTTAACAGATTTGAATAAACATTTCTCCAAAGATGATATGCAAATATATAGCAAACACCAGAAGCGATGTTCAGCATTTCCCTAACAAGTCCTTAGGGAAATGTTAATCCAAAATACAATGAAGAGTGCCTGGAAGGTTCAGTCAGTTAGGCATCTGACTCTTGGTTTCCGCTCAGGTCATGATCTCAGGGTCTTGAGACTGAGTCCTGCATTGGGCTCCATGCATAGCGGGGAGCCTGCTTAAGATTCTCTCTCTTCCTTTCCCTCTGCCCCTTCCCTTGCTCATGCTCTCTCTTAAATAAATCAATCTTGAAACAAAATACTAGGAGAGGGGTGCCTGGGTGGCTCAGTGGGTTAAACCTCTGCTCTGCTCAGTGGCTTAAGCCAGGGTCCTGGGATCAAGCCCTGCATCAGGCTCTCTGTTTAGCAGGGAGCCTGCTTTGCCCTCCTCCCCCTCTGTCTGCCTCTTTGCCTACTTGTAATCTCTCTCCCTCTGTCAAATAAATAAATAAATAAAAATCTTAAGGAAAAAACCCAAAAATAAAAAACAGGAGAAACCACTTCACACCTGTTCGGATGGCTAGAATCAAAAAATAGGAACATAAATGTCAGTGAAAATGTGGAGAAACTAGAATACTCATACAATGGTGGTAGGAATGTAAGATGGTGCATCTACTGTGCATTTTGGTAGTTCCTTCAAAAGTTGAACACAGTATTGTTCATGCTCTAGAAAATTCCAAGCCTCAAAAAAAAAATTTCTTTGAGGTTAAAAAAAAATTATCTTAAAGGAACAAAGAAAGAAAGAAAGAAAGAAAGAAAGAAAGAAAGAGAATGTTAAGAATAGATGTTTGGGAAGTGGTAACTTCTAAAAAAATAAACTGTATATGTAATTATGAGCACAAATCACCAATAGTGTCCTTCTGTGGTGAGGAGATTAACGATGGTAACTAAGGTAGGGAAAAGAGCCCTTCCTAGGAGGGGTTCCTGAGTTCCTGAAAACAGGAACTGGCAGAAATCAATTTTTCCAAAGCAACATAATCATGCAATAATGTCAGAACACTTATTGTCTCATTTAATGTTATGAGTCATTTAATTCAAGTAAAAACACATTAATAGTGAAGATTTATTAACAGAAAAGAAAGGAATGTACCTACCTGGGCCACTCAACATGGCTTTTATTGTTCCGGATGTTAGTGCATGTTCTCTTTTTACAATAAATTCATGACCATCCGAAGATATCAATTTGACATACATGGCATCAGGGCCTTCACACCCACCATAGGTTTTCTCTTCTCCATCTAAAGTAAATGATTTTTCAATCACAAAATTAAAAATAAATAGGTTTACCAAGGTTAGTATTTGACTAACTCAAAAGAGAAACATTTCTGGATGGTAACACCTACCAAGATTTTAAGATTTTTTAACTCTTTGTTTTATTATTACCTGAACACATTCCAATGTCAGAATAAATTACATTCAAGGATGTTACTTTGGATAAAAATTTACCAGTATTCTTCAAGGAAGTATTAACATTTTTTTTTTTTTTTTGTGAACACAGCAACATGTCCAAATTTGAAAGCTTAATCAAATTTTCAAATAGTAAAACTTTAAATCATGGGGAATACTCATGTTTAACATAAGATGTATTATGTACATTTATGAAAGAATGTTTGTATGTCATATGATTTCAACTTCTCTGACAAAGCTGCTAATTCTTAAAGTTAGGGCTTCTCTTTAATCAGAATCTTTACTCTTGATCCATAAAAATAATCATCAAAAGCTTTTATTGCTGATTTTAAATGATTACATGACTGAAGTAAGGAATATAGACAAATACCAGTCTTTGAAATTCAAAGTAGAGGTGAGGAGATAGTGTAGATGTTAACTCTACTGCCAGCTACCCTCACTGCCACCACACTAGCTAGCTTCAGCCACAGTAGCTAGCTCAATATAACTTTTTTGGGAATATGTATTTTTTGTATATCCTTTTAAGAGCTTTCTAACACCTATAACTTACACAGAAAATTTTAATTTTTATGATTACAAATATCTGAAAGAAAATATCTTCAGGCTTATTCTAAAAATTTTAATTTTTATGATTACAAATATCTGAAAGAAAATATCTTCAGGCTTATTCTAAAAATTATTGTTTTTGTTATGGTGATCTGTGATGACTCACTAAAAGCTCAGATGATTAGCATTTTTTGGCAATAAAGTTAAATAAAATAAATAAATAAAAAATAAATTTAAATAAAAATTTAATTAAGGTACTATACATCTATTTTTACACATAATGCTACTAGACTATAGCACAATATAAACCTAATTTTTACAAACAGGAAACCAAAAAATTCATTTGACTTGCTTTATTGCTGTGGCCTGGAATCAAACCCACAGTATTGCTGAGGTATACCTCTGGTAAACAAATGCTGTGGATTTAACTAATTTTAATCTAGTCTGATCATTTTTTTACTTGCACTCACCAATGTAAAAGGTCTATCTTTGAGGAAAAAAACCCAGTTGAAATATAAAATTACTTTATATAACTTACCCATTATGTTCTTATGAAATTCTACTTTACTTCCACAGGAACTTTGGTAGTTTCCTGAAAATATAACAACACTATTTTAAGATTAATTCTGGAGTAATATGTTTTCACCCAGTACTATTTAACGTCCTTGGTATTACAAATTCAAGGACTCTCTCTGCTATGTAAGAGTTTCCCAGCCACCATTAATATGGAACAGTATCAAGTTTCTGAACATCTGAGAAAAGATGATCACCTTCAGAGTAGTAGTCTAAACATAGATTTGTTTTTTTCCCCCCTTAACTATTGTGAAAATTATTTAAAAATACAGATGTTGTTCCTTAAGAGTTGAACTGAACTTGAAGGAGACTGCTGGCCTTAATCATCTCTTTGTATATTTATATCTACTAGATAGTAGTGGAAACTAAAGCACATATTTGCTGAATGAATGACAATATGATAAATCCAAGGACATGATGTAGCCTTCATAAAAGGGCTTGTCCTTGTCTTATAAAAAAAAGTGTGGCATTTATAATGCATTTTACTGGGCCATCCTTGATGCAAAAGGTTATCAAAGTTCTGAAATTTAACAGCGAAGTGGTAGCAAATCTTTACTATTTTAAGAAATTTTAAAAGTTTTTAGAAGTTTTTATTTATTTGAGACAGAGAGAGAGCACAAGCAGGGAGGAGGATCAGAGGAAGAGGGTGTAGAAGACTCCCCACTGAGCAGGGAGCCCAGTGTGGGGCTCAATACCAGGACCCTGAAATCATGAGCTAAAGGTAGATGCTTAACTTAATGAACCACCCAGGTATCCCGAGAAATCTTAAATCTTACAAAATAAGATGAATGCTAAAGGAAAAGGGCTCATGTTGAATAATTTTAATTTTCATATCATTTCTTCAAGGAGCATTTCACTTAAACCAATATATTTATGTTATTAACAGGAAAAGATCCTGTTCTATGAGAAATCCCTAACCAGAATTTTATTCTAGCTTTAAAGAAAGGGCCAAGAAAATGAACCATAACATTTTAGAGCAGGAAAGAAACCTGGAGATAAACTGTGTAATCCCTCCTCTTAAAAGTGGTAGCATCACTAACGTATATGGGGGCTGAATGATTTGTTCCAGGTAATGACAGAGTGAAAGTAGGAATCAAATCTATTAGTCTAGAATACCAAGCATGGAGGGGAATATTTAAAGTACCATATCTAATAAGAGGTAAGGGCAACAGCGGCAATGTTACATCATTACCAACAATTTGAGGGGCTAATGAGTGGTAAACATCGCCTTACATGACTTGCGTACATTATTTTAAAATAACACTTACACAAGGGAATTATTATTCCCACTTTAGAGGTGAAGAAACAGTAAGAGGTTGCCACTGGCTTAAAGCTTCTACAGCTTAAGTGGCAGCATAAGTATTTAAAGCTAGGTAGGTTTGCTTTAGAGCAAACACCACTTTCCATTATTCCATATTACCACGGTAAACAATTCTGGCTCCCATTAAAACTTTTCTACTACTGTTAAGAGCTGCTCATACAGATCCTTAGATATTTATCTAAAACTTAAACAGTACTATGTCACTTTATAAGAAGAATAGTAAACAAAAATTCATCGGTCATTATTATTTTTTTCTGTTCACTGCTTTGTAATCTTTCTTCTAAAAAAAAAAAAAAAAAAACGAAAAAGGAAAAAAAGTGCTAGAAGAACTTCAAGTGCCAAGTTTCTATCTGGAAAATCTCTAGAGCAAAACATCTAGGACGTTTATTTAACTAGCAGTAGCTAAGCAACCATGCAAAGTCACATCTTAGAAGCCCTCTGGGTAGCAACAGCTTCTCTATAGACTTCTTAATATAGTAAATCAATCTCATCATTTATATGACAAAGGTGGAGAAGGAACTCCCCGTCACTAAGAAAACAGTAAATTAACATTAACAGTTAAAAGTAAATCCCAATTCTTACGTAGAAGTTAAAAATATTTAAAATACGATTAAATCTGAAATATCTATAGACATCCAAGTTTGGGGTTAGAAAACCTCAGTGTAAGCATTTGATCTCTTCTATACCTGAGGTCTGGAAATTTGAATTAGTATGTAGAGGCAGTGTTTGAACAGTAAGCTGAAAATAGTTCTAGGCAGAAGATAAAGCATGAACAAAAAGTCCTTGGATGTTATTCTGCTTTTACAGTGTTACATATGAACATTACTCTTTTAGAGTTTTTTATTTTTTAGTAACAAACAGAAATTCTAGATGAGGCTAGCAGCTACACTGAAATCAGTTTTGAATCTAGTATCACTGAACACTGAAAAGATCTTTGAACAGTCCATCCTTTGAATTTGAAATGCTATCATTATCATTTACTATATTATCACAGGAATTTCTAGACTATATTCTGTCTCACTAATCTTTTTATATCTGACCAAAATATTCACTATTTTCACTATAATAGTGTGATAAACATATTTGCTAAATATCTCATGTTTTGCTAAAGTCTCATTTTATCATTACACACTTCCTGTTTGGTGGACTTTTTGGTACTTTACAGTTTTTATTATGAATGCCCTCTGTTTTCCCATTATACTTTCTGAAAGATTATTGCTGGTGTTTTTAAAAAAAGCTTTTAAATCCATTAAAAGTTGATTTTGTATCCCATCATCTTTGCAGAACTCTCTTATTAGTACTAACAGTTTTTCAATTGATTTGTTTGGATTATTAAGCAGATGATAGCAACAGCTGCAAATCTATTCTTTTTATCTTTCTTTTTACATTGGCTATTTACTTAGAAAAAGTAAGAAGGTTAGGTGTCTGACATTACTCACAAAAGTATGCTATGGATTAAAGAACCAAATATAGAAAAATAGAAGAAAAAATGCAAATAACTCATAGACCTGTACAAAAATGCTTGATCCCAACAGTAATCATGGAACATGCAAACTAAAACATTAAGATGTGTTAAGAATCAAGTGTTGGAGGAGAGGGAAAAAGGGAAATACTAAATAAACAGCACAACAGTTTTTGGAGGGCAACAGCAGAATCATCAGAAGGCTAGCGATTATTGGTATCTACTTTAAAAAAACACTAGCCTTGTGTGCAAAGGCAAGTAGAAGGATACAGACTATAATAGTATACAAATGAAAAACTGAAAATATGCTAAAAAAAGTTCATCAATTAGGGAACGAACTATATAGAAATAGTGTCTATAATTATTAATATTTACTAGGAGTGGTGAAAAGGAAAAAGTTAAATCTATGGGTGTAACAATATGGAATTACCACCAGGATAAACTTAATTTTTTATAAAAAGCAGATTAGAATGATAGGTATAGTTTGGTGTTATTTATGTAAAATAAGTGGTTTCTTGCCTATTAGTCATATTTTCTGCAGAATACATAAAATGCACCAAAATACATGTTTAAAAGTGTAAATTATTAGAAAACTTTTTTTTGAAAACTATGATTTTAAATTAGATTTTACTTATGTATTTACTTATAAAAGATTTTTATTTATTTGACAGAGAGAGACACAGTGAGAGAGGGAATACAAGCAGGGGAGTGGGAGAGGGAAAAGCAGGCTTCCCATGGAGCAGGGAACAAGATGTGGGGTTTGATCTCAGGACCCCGGGATCATGACCTGAGCCGAAGGCAGACGCTTAACGAATGAGCCACCCAGGCGCCCCTATTTATTTATTTTTAAAGATTTTATATGAAAGAGAGCAAGTGAACGAGCACAAGTAAGGGGGAGGGACAGAAAAAGAGGGAGAAGCAGACTTGCAGCTGAGCAGAGAGCCCCACAACGGGGCTCAATGACCTGAGCCAAAAGGCAGACACTTGAATGAGCCGCCTAGGTATCCCTAAATTTCTTTTTTATTTTTAAGATTTTATTTAAGTTGTGAGAGAGAGAGAGACACAGAGTGCAAGCAGGGGGAGCAGCAGTCAGAGGGAGAAGCAGGGTACTTCTTACCGATGTGGGACTCGATCCTAGGACCTGGCCGAAGGCAGATGGTTAACACAACCAGCCACCCAGGCATCCCCCTAAATTTGATTTTTATTTATTTATTTATTTTTTAAAAGATTTTATTTATTTATTTGACAGAGAGAAATCACAAGTAGATGGAGAGGCAGGCAGAGAGAGAGGGAAGCAGGCTCCCTGCTGAGCAGAGAGCCCGATATGGGACTCGATCCCAGGACCCTGAGATCATGACCCGAGCTGAAGGCAGCGGCTTAACCCACTGAGCCACCCAGGCGCCCCTAAATTTGATTTTTAAACAAAAACAAATAGGGACACCTGGCTGGCTCTGTTAGAAAAGCATGTGACTCTTGATCTCTGGGTTGTGAGTTTGAGCCCCATGTTTGGTATAAAGATTACTTATATAAATAAATATTTAAAAAAGGGGGGCACTTCGGTGGCTGTCAGGTGTGATCTTGGGATCGAGCCCTGCATGGGGCTCTGTGCTTGGGATTCTCTCTCCCCCACATCCCCTCCCCCAACTCACTCTTGTGAGCAGCTGTGCGCTCTCTCTCTCTAAATAAATCTTTTTTTTTTTTTTAAAGACCATTATGAATTTTTTTTTCTTTAAAGATTGTATTTATTTACTTATTTGATAGAGAGCTTGGCGGGGGGGGGGGGGGAGAGACAGCACAAGCAGGCTGAGCAGCAGGGAGAGGGAGAAGCAGGCTCCCTGCTGAGCAGACAGCCCCATGGGGCTTTATCTCACAACCCTGGGATTGTGACCTAAGTAGAAGGCAGACACTTAACCAACTGAGCCACCCAGGTGCTCCATAAATAAAATCTTAAAAACAAAACAAAACAACAAGAAGTGTAATAGAACCAAGCAGCTCATAAGGGAACAATGGTCAGCCTGATGATTAGTTCTTAACTCTGTAAAAACCAGGATTAATTTGGAAAACAAAGTAATACAAATGGACAGAAGTTAGAAGGTAATTCCAGTTTATTAGAAGACATCAAACTATCCTGCCCAGAATGTCCTTATAGTGTCACTGGATTTATGGCTCTCAAGAGGAGTTAAAATTCTCATTCTGGCCTCTTTTAACACAACAATACCCCTATATTTAGTTCTTGTGTAAGCAGTTTTTTTTTTTTTTTTTTAAAGATTTTATTTATTTATTTGACAGAGAGAGATCACAAGCAGGCAGAGAGGCAGGCAGAGAGAGAGGAGGAAGCGGGCTCCCTGCTGAGCAGAGAGAGAGCCCGATGCGGGGCTCGATCCCAGGACCCTGAGATCATGACCTGAGCCGAAGGCAGCGGCTTAACCCACTGAGCCACCCAGGCACCCTTGTATAAGCAGTCTTAATACTTTTAGCAAATGGTACCCTCCCCCATTTTTCCTCCACTGTGGAATTCATAGTTTTTTTCACTATTAGATGTAAATGCTTGTTTCTCTTTTTAGATATATTTTGTCTTGCTTACTAGCTTGATGTTTCCACAAGGCAAGGAGGTCCTTTCTCTTTGTGACCAAGATAATCGATACAAGGTAATTATGTGGTAATGTTAACAATGTGAAGCTTCATACAATAATGTTATCTGCCACTGACACAGATAGTACTATTCTGAGCTTTCTAACAGAATAAAGTCATTCAATGATACACTGTTTTTTTTTTTTTTACCAAGATTGATCATGTTTTTGTTTTCCCATGATGCTGGCATTCTTTCTAGGAAAGAAATATTTAAGTTGATGGAAATATTTTGGGCTATACTGAAGGGAGGGAGTGACTAAAGAAGGAGACAGTATTCTACCTTTCACAATAACATTTAGTCAATATGAATTCTAATTCTGAAGACAATTTTTATTTTAAAGACTTCGAGGACATAGTCACATTTTATGAAATTATGGTTACTAAAAAAACATCAGTCTTCACAATTTTGCACTGCGAATTAAATGCAAGAAGCATGTGTTCCTGTACATGATTTCTGGAATTTTATGTTTCCTAGAACTAAATCAGTTATCTGAAAATGTTTGTTTGATAATGTCCTCAAATCTCCTAGGGTTAAAACTTGTTCCCAAACACCCAAGTTGAAGAACAAGTTTTGTTCTCAGTGGCCAGTCTACAGTACATCAAAGAGGGCAGTTCTTCGCTTTTACTAAGGGAGTCTATCAGGTCCTTTAAAGTAAAAGCACTGACCACAATTTCCGATCTGTTTTTGATGGTTAACAATTAGTCATGGCCTAATCGTCCTAAATGATCAAGTTTTTATTACTAGAATAATGACTCAACTAGGAATACTCAGTAATCAACTATATTATAATATTTCATTAGCAGGGCTTGGTTTCTAAAAACAAGCCCTCTGCCTGTCATCAACTGTGGGGCTTTAGGGATCTTGATTAGCAGAGATCCGATATTTGAGAACTCTATTTTAGACTGGCCATAAATGATCAATCAAAAATATTTTTATACAGGGTGGTGCAGACCACAACAATCATTACACTGATGTTAAGTGGTCTCCAGATCACTGGGAATGAAGGTTCTTGATTATTTATGTTTTGGTAAATTATAGCTGTTTCATGTCTATTTACAAGTGGCAAAATGATAAACAAGACTTTCGTAAATCCTTATACTGGATTCCTAAGTATTAATCCAAGAAATAATCTGCCCACAAAATACCTTTTACAAAAATGTTCACACAGAAGTTTTACTCAAAATAAATGAGAAGCCTGACGACACACAGGCTGTGATCTATCTGTGCAGAGGAATACCATTCACAACAAAAAGGAATGATCTACTGATACACAAGACATAGGTGAATACCAAAAATATTATACTGAATGGAAAAACAAAAAAGGTACACACTACATTATTCCATTTATATGAAATTCCAGAACAGGCAAAATGAACTTATGGTGAACTTATTGCTGCTTCTGGAGGAATGATTGGGAAGAAGCATGAGGCAACTTTCTGGAAAATTAAATGGTACACTGAGCATTCCAAGATACGTTAATCAGATCTCAATTAAAAGAATAAGGTTAGAGTAAGATTTTTAAGAAATTTATTATTTTTCTTAAATTTAGATATCAATTCAAGTGGTTTTTCTGTCTCATTAACCTTTCAAAAGATACTTATGCTAATAATTTAAACTGACCCAAATTCTCTAGGTATGGAGAAACTAATAGATTGGGAGTAGGATTTGGGGAGTCCTAAAGAAGTAAATCTGGAACTATGAAACTTTTAAGTGAACAGCCACAAAAAGAAAGTAGCTTTTGATCTGGGTCTCAATGGATGGAGGTGTTTTTACCAAGCAGAACCGGAAGGAGAGGGAGATCCAGGCAAAATAAACAGTATGAGCCAAATCAGGAGAGGGGCGGGGAAGGCATGTACACAAAGCCACAGTGTCACTGCAAGTCCACATCTGAATTTCTACTCTCCAAATTTCTATCTTGAGACCCTGATAGGTTAAAGTGATAAGACTCCTGTTTATCTCTCAAACACAATGGACTAAACTGTCTAAAAGTTCCTTCCAGCACCACCATTTCATGTTAATACTCATCTGAAATTCCCCCTCCCTCTACCAATGCCTATAATTCCCAATTTCCCATCTTTATTAAACAGAGTTGTTGCCCTCAAACAGCACAGGGCTCCAGACTGCTACATGCTTCCATGGAGTCTGTCTGCCTCACCCCTGTAAACTACCTAACCTCTGTCTTAGACAATGATCTTCAAACTCCTTTGTTTTCGGTTAAAAAGGTTTGAACAAATATTCCCACTATGTAATATCTAATTATAGATTCTAAATACTATAAAATCCTAGTAAACAATCCTCCTAGTAAACTAGTTTTTCTACTCTGAAAAAATCCTAGCTTCTCCTAAACCTCCAATACCTTCTCCTCCTCCTTGCCCTGACAACTTATTTTATCAAGAGAACAGAAAGATTATCACTTCAATTGCCTTGTTTTTCCATCTTCGTCCTACCTGCGTCTATATACCATACACCCTGTCCACCCTCCTGTTTCAAAAGTTGAATAAAAAAGGGATGCCTGGGGGCGCCTGGGTGGCTCAGTGGATTAAGCCGCTGCCTTCGGCTCAGGTCATGATCTCAGTGTCCTGGGATCGAGCCCTGCATCAGGCTCTTTGCTCAGCGGGAGCCTGCTTCTCTCTCTCTCTGCCTGACTCTCCGCCTACTTGTGATCTCTCTCTCTGTCAAATAAATAAATAAAATCTTAAAAAAAAAAAAAAAAAAAAAAGGGATGCCTGGGTGGCTCAGTGGGTTAAGCCTCTGCCTTCAACTCGGGTCATGATCTCAGGGTCCTGGGATTGAGCCCCGGCATCCAGCTCTCTGCTCTGTGGGGTAACTGCTTCCTCCTCTCTCTCTCTCTCTTCCTGCCTCTCTGCCTACTTGTGATCTCGGTCAAGTGAATAAATAAAACCTTAAAAAAAAAAAAAAAGATGGAATAAAAAACCATCCTTCCAGGGCGCCTGGATGGTTCAGTTGTTAAGTGTCTGCATGCGGCTCAGGTCATGATCCCAGGGTCCTGGGATGAAGCCCTGCATCGGGCTCTCTGCTCAGCAGGAAGCCTACTTCTCCTTCTCCCACTTCCCCTGCCTGTGTTCCCTCTCTCCTTGTGCGTCTTTAAAAACCAACCAACCAACCAACCAAAACCATCTTTCCTATTCAAGGCCAACCTTTCCACTTAAGCACACCTCTCTGAGGACTTTGGGCTGTTATTATTCCCATCAGCACATCAAAATGCTACATAATCACTACCATTCACTTCTTAACCCACTCTGATCAGACTTCTGGCCCACTAGTACATTCAAGGGGCTCATCTTATTTCTATTACTTTACTTGCTTTCATGGTGAATTTTTAATCCTTATCTAACTCTTAGTTGGATTTTATAGATGACTACTCCCCTCCTTCCCCGAACAGCTTCTTCCCTTAGTATTACAGATGCCATACCCTCCTGGCTTTTCTGCTTCCATCCCTGCTTGCTGCTCCCAGTCATCTGCCCTCTTCTCCATTAATCCTCTCCACTTGATGTCCTCTAGTCCACAGGCTTAAATATTACCCATTAAAAATGACCCCCAGGGGCACCTGGCTGGCTCAGATGGTTAAGTGTCTGCCTTCAACTCAGGTCATGATCTCTGTGTCTTGGGACTGAGCCCCAAAATGGGCTCCCTGCTCAGTGGGGAGTCTGCTTCTCCCTCTCCCTCTGCTCTCTCTCAAATGAATAAATAAAATCTTAAAAAAAAACAAAAAACAAAAAAACAAAACCCCAGATAATCTTCCTTCCTAGCTTGACTTTACCCCTGAGTAACAGTTGTGGATCTCCAACTTGCCTATTTGATAATAATTATGAAAATCCTCATTTATTCCTATACAAAACTCTCAATTTATTCCTCAGAAATCAGTGTACTCTCCTGTGTTCCGTATTTCAGTAAATGGTACTACTGTTCACCCAGATGCTCAGGCAAAATAGTTGATTTCTCAATTTTTTTTCTGTCCTGGGGTGAAGGCAAGACCTACCTGGCTCCATCTTTAATTATATTCCAGATCACACCATTCCTCACAAACTTTTACCTTACATCTCTAGTTCAAGCTACCACTTCTCAATTGGACTACTACAAGCCTCCATAGGAATTCGTTTCCTTACTTTCCTCCAACTGGTCTATTTGCCACCTAGTAAGTAGTCATCAAGAACAGAAATCAGGTATCATTCCCCTGCACAAAATCCTCTAATGCCCTCTCATTACAAACAGAAAAAGGACTATAAAGTTGTAATTATTCAGACTTAGCTAAGTACTCTATTTTATTTCTCATCATTCTTATTTAACTATGCTCCACCTATACTGTATATTGGCCATTTTAGTATCATAATAGGTTAAGTTCATTCGTTTCTTAAAGTCTTTAGATTTATACATATACATTATACATTTATAGTTACTGTTATCTTAAAAGCTCTTCCATATTCCCTGAGAGAGGCAGGTCTTCCTTGTTCACTCCCCTATCAAAATTAGACACCCCTATGCTAATCACTTAATTTGACTCGACATAACTCTAATCTTGACCTAATTTCTTCACATTTATCACCACTTGAAACTATATTTGCTTATATATATACTTATTGCATCTCCTCTCTTTCCCCAAGCTCCACGAAGGCAGGCCTGGTAAAATAGCTAGCATATAGCAGGTGCTCAACAAGTATTTCTTGAGTGAATGGTACTATTATTATCTTAGTCACCAAGGCTTGAAATTTCAGGCATCACTCCATGGGCTTTTCCTGATCTTACTTAATAATGGAAGAGTAAATCCTTATTAACAACTAAAATCCATGTACACTTATCAGTATAAATGCAAAAAGCTTCCAGATTACTTAATAGTACGGAAAAATCTGTATTAAAAAAACCAAACACCCAAAAAGCACTTTATAAGGTACACTCAAATGTTACTTTAGAGCTTGATATACAAGGCTCACTATAACTTCTGCTACTGTCTAATTACGTTACAGAATTATTATAAAGGTAATGAAACTGGCATCTACAAGGTGAAATAAACATACTTATAAAAATATATATTTTGAAATGGTAGTTACTAGTTTAATTTCATACTTAGGGAAAAAAATAATAGCCATTAAAAATTAAACATGAACGCAAGATCACCACTGGCAATAAATAAATATCCACCATGAGAGGGCTCAGAGCTGTTTCCTTACCATTTTGTTTCCAGAATGAATGAATCCATGTGTGAACTGTAATCTTTCAACATCATGAATTACAAATATAATGTAAACGAGATCATCTCGTTTATCATCTTAGTCTACTAAACAGAAAAGGAAACAACTATTTGAGGATCAAAAAGCGATTTAGCAGTTTGAAAAAAAGGATTTTAAAACTCAAACTAAAGGATTTCGGTTGTTTTCTACACAAACCTGAAAAAGTAAAATGCAAAGTAGAAATGCTCGCACGAATGGCATGAACTTTACAACTGTATCTTACGAAAGAGATTTCAGTTCCATAAGATAAACTCAACGGCCACTGTACTAGATACCTTTCAGACAAAACTGGAAAGCAGATGCACGACAGTCCCAAACTATCAAGTCGGGCACAGATCGTCCGACAAGTTGCCCAGAAGGTAAACGTCCCGGGGTCCTGCCGCTGGAAAAAGAGGGCTGCGACTGTGAGAGTCACTCCTCTGACTGGGGACCGACTCCAAAAAAAGGACGCATCTGAGTGCACACGGGGAAAGCAGAAAGGAAGGGCGACTGGGCTGCCATGCTCCTAACTCCACCCTCCCGGCGCTCAGCCCCGGGAAGGCCCAGACTCGCTGGCCGCCGCCCCTCCTTTCGCCCTCTCCCGAGACCACCAAGCAGCGCCTAGAAAGGTCCCGCCGCCCTCTTCTCCCCTCCCCCAAACCAGGAGCTGAGAAGGCCCGGGGAGGTTAAGAGCTTCCGTTCCTTCCCCGCCCAAATGGGAAGGGGTGGATCGCGAGCGCGCCCAGTACGAGCCTGCCTTGTCTCCCACGCGGATCCGGAGTTCCGTTCCCACCCCAGCCCGAGACTCACCCGTCAGTCCTGCAGCCACGACAGCCACCGCGCCGGGTCCCCGCGCACCGCCACAGCCCCTACTCCAGGGCCACCCCCCCACCCCAGCTGCCTGCCGCCGTGGGTTCCGGGGCAGTTAAAGGAATCACTTCCGCCGGGTCACGGATGCTTTCTGCGACGCGCGGGAGATTGGTACCTGGTGAGGCGGGGACGCCGTCTGTTACCCACTTCCGTCTACAGGAAGTGCGCAGCGCCCCCCTCCCTTCTCCTACAGTACCACTGGCCAACCTCGGAGGACCGCGGTTATTTGCAAATCCCAACCAATCCAGTTCTGGGTCTTCTGCTTCCCAGCATGCAGCACCGACTCTGATTCTATTTCTACCGGGACATCATTCTCAAAGAGGTGCTCGGGGGGGCTGGGTGGGGGGGGGTGGTGTCCGAGGCAGCACTGCATCCTGGGATTTGTAGTTTCTCTGAAGGCCACTGTTTCTTCGCGGCCGCACTACATCCTGGGACTTGTAGTTTCTCACGTTGAATGTTAAGACTTTAGTAATTTTAGAGGTTGTCCAGGGGTCCTTCTGCGGGTCGGAGATAATCTGCAGAGAAAAGATTGAAAATTGGGAGTACGGTTTCTATGCTAACAAGATCGTGCTCTTTAAGAAACACCATCTGTCTTTTTGTGAAAATTTGCAAGAGCATCTTTACGGCTAGCGCAGTCGGCGGGCCTCATTTCCTCTCTTCCCGACACCTATTACTGAAAACTAACCACGCCCCCACCCCAGAGGGTTGGGGCCTTTCTCCATCCTTACCAACTCCTCCCAGCTCCGGGTTGCTCAAACTTTCCTAGATTCAGAGATCACGCCCTGAAATTCCAGCCGTCTGCCGCGGATGCTGAATTCCGAGACCTCTTTGACATTCCACGCCCCAGCACTCTCGCTCTTTGAGCCCCTCTCTCGCTCGTCGATCGGCCTGTCCTGTCCTTTTCACTTGCTTTGCTGTGGTTAAATTCAGTTATCCTTCCAGAAAAGCTGAAACAGCTAAATAAAGTTTGTTCTCTGTTTACGAGCCCGTGGCAAGAAGGGAATGTAGGGCCAAGACACCATTTCAAATTGCTCAAATAGGCGCTGTTGTGTTAACGAGGTCCACAAAGGAAAAATAAATACAGGGGAAACAAAATTTGTTGACCTAATTAATAATTTTTGCTTGAAGGACATATTTTGTTGATTTGACAGATAAAAGTCATTGCTTTTAACGGAGAGATTGCTTTGGGTTAATTTTTCAAAGCCTTTGCAAAAAAAATTTTTTTTTTTTTTAAATTTTAAAGTTTTTGGTTTTAACGACATCTCAGAGTAGAGTTTGGTAGGGAGGAGAGACCGTGGGATGAGGAGAGGAGGCGTGGGCTCATTTTCAATAAAATTTTCCTCCTTTACTTCAAAAGTGTTGCTTTCTTCCCCTCTCTTCCTCTTTTCCTCATTGTATCATCACTCTCTAGGATGATACAGGATGCTTCTATAGGCTTCCTTCCATAGCAAGGATGACTATATTAGTTGCCTAGAGAATGATAGAATTTTCCAGGTGAAAATACTGAAGCTAGCTAATAACAGATTTAGGGCTAGGACTGTCATGTGTGTGTGTGCGTGCGTGCAAAATTTTACTGTATTTTAAAAATTTATGTAGTCAATATAATATATGCCTATTACAAAAAATACAGATTACAGATGTTTGTTTTTTCCATGCACTTTTACATCATCATACTGTGTGTATATGATTTTGAATACTGTTAAATTTCCAATTTCTCTGTAACCAAAATCTCAACAAGCATCCTGTTTAATGTCTGTATAGAATTGCATCATATAAACATACCATGATTCACTTAAGTATTTCCCTAATGTTACACATTTACCCATTTGCCTTGTTTTCATTTTTAAATTTTTTTTCAAGAGAGATGGAGGGTGGGGAATGGGAAGAGAAAGACTCAAGCAGATGCCACATTCAGCACACAGAACTGGATGTAGGGCTTGATCTCATCACCATGAGATCATGACTTAAGCCAAAATCAAGAATCAGATACTTGGACTGAGCCATCCAGGTGCCCCTACCTCATTTCCATTTTTTAAATCATTTTAAGTAATGCTATGTTAGTATATCTCCACAATAATCTTTGACTATGTTTCTGATTATTTCTTTAGGATATGAACATTTTAAAAGCTTTGATAATCTGTTGACAGAGTCTTTTCAGGAAAGATTCTCCTAGCATATGCTTTAAACCAGTAATGTATGAAGAAATAATTAGGGTTCTTATCAATACACTAGCTTTATCAAAATTTTTCTTTTCTTTTTTCCATCATGCTATTCTGCCCTTAAGCTTACCTTAAAGAAAGGAAAGAGAGAGCTGGTGGATGGGGAGAAAAAACAGCTAAAATACAAACAGGATATACAATAATGATGGTTATACTTTCTAAAAGTGATAATTGGTTTTTAATTTTCCATTAGTCTCCATCTTTAAAGGGAAGCTCTTAGATTATATGAATGGAGTATCATGTTTTATTTTTTAAAGCCTTAGTATCATTCCAAAAGTCACACTCAAGTAGTTTATTTTCAACAAATGTCTCTATATTACTAGAATTGGGAAAATCTATTTAAGCATAAATAACAATTCAATGTAATTCCATAGCACAGAATTTTCAGAATATGATCTCATTTTAGCTATTTAGACACATTGAGAAGTAAACCAAATATTTTTTTCATTTGCTTACAGAATCTGTTGGAAAAAACTAAGCTTAACGGAAGTTAAAGTTCAGGTTCTCTCAGTATATTATTAAAGAAATCAATCAAGGAAGCCATTAGACTGAGATGGCTCTAAAACCTTGGTAGCCTATGGAAGCAAACCAAAACCTAAGCCAGAGTCAATTCCTGTAAATGTCTAAGAACAACCAATCACAAATAGCTAAGTAGATTTTCCCAAATAATGCAAATGTTTAAACTATAGTCAAATAATTTCTTGCTTTGCTTCTTCATTTTCTCTGTAAAAACCTTAGCTCCTCTCAGTGGAGGACTCAATCACTTTCGGTTTGGTGCTGCCCAATTTGAATAAATTTTTGCTCAAATAAACCAAAAATTGTTGATATCTCAGTTTATCTTTGTAACAATATGAAAACACTATATTAACAGAATATTTTAAACATATCAGTAAAATGGATAGTTGATGTTTGTAGTGTCACACTAAACAGAAGTTTTTAAAATGTAAAGTGGAACATAAAGAAAATTAAGTCATTCATGAAGAAGCAGTATACTTTTATTCCTTTGAATGCCCAGAAAGAAAGTAGACAGGATTTGGAATTGTCAAGGTGATATTATTTTAGACTTTTAGTTTGATCTTCTATACCAAAAGCATTTGGAGTCAGAAACATTCTGAAATAGTAAACAGGGGAGTGTCAAGCCATTGGCTGTTCATCTTTTAAGACTCAGGTAACCTGAAGCTTTTAAACGTTCTGAGGTCAAAATAATCACGCTATTTTTTGGGCTTCTGAAGAATTTTGTAAGTTGGTATTTAATTTAATGATATTGCAGCATTATGCTATAGCTTATTTTTAGGTGTTTCCTCCATTGTGTTAGTACAGTGGATTCCCACTTTTATGCAGTATCTTTATATCCCGGGCTCCTTAGTCTTGGCAACAGGCTCTCAATACCTGTTTAACAAGTAATGAACAAACGTGTATATAGGTGTGAAGGATTCCAGAAGACCAATCTGTCAAGTATCAGCATCACATGAACAAGCTCCATTTATTTTCCACCCAACGGTTGGATTAAATTACCATTCATTTTTGTCCAAGTCGTATAAAGTATTATTACCCTGTGTAATAGGCTAGAGTCATTTTTCCCAGAAAGAAAATAGATTTGGGGGCCTAGAAAATGACGCCCACGAGAATAAAACACTTAGCCCGGGCTTCCAGGCTTTGTCTTTTCGCGCAGGGCTCTCCTCTCTGTCCCTCCACATTCTCAACAAGAGCGCTCAAGTCTGCGAAAGGGAAGCCGCGCGCAGGCTGGGCGTTTGCGCGTCGCTGCAACTAGAGGCGGCCGTGCGGGGCTGAGCTCCGCCCGCAGGGAACGCGCGTGGCAGGGAAGGTTGCAGGCGGGCTACGTATCCTGCGCACGCGCGTGCGGCCAATCCGCCCCAGCGGGCGTCTAGGGGCGGGGCATGCGCGGCCGGTTCCCGTTGCGGTCGGATGGGGAACTGGGCCTCAGGGTTCCCTGCTGTTGCCGTAGTGCCGCGTGCCGCCCCTTCTCACGCGCGGAATGTTGCTTCTGGCGCTGGGCAGCTCGTGGGAGGCCGGACTTCGGCTTGGCGGGAAGAGGACGGTGCTGTGGGCGGCCGCCGCTCTTCGAGGCTTTAGGGCGGCCGCCTCGCGGGTGGTCCCCTGTAGCGGCTCCTCGGGGCTGGTTGGCTGCAGAAGCGCGTGGCTGCGGGGAGCTTCTGCGGGGAGCCCGGTTCTCGGGCGGCGGGTGCGAACGCAGGTCGGCCTTCGGAAGGCGTGCGGACTCAGTGAGGGTGCGGGGTGGAGGGAGCGTCGGGCACGGGGACTCTGGTGCGGAAGGAGCCCTCTGCGGGGCGCGCAGAGGCTGCCTTCCTCGGCCTCCGCCGCCTCGGCCTCAGGCCTGGGGTCCCGGGGTTTATGGCACCCACGAGTCTAGGAGTGTCCGTTCGAGAAAGTGGTCATTTTCTGGGCGGTTCCAAGTCATTCACAGCTCGTTGCAAACCCAGCGGGTTTCCGATGACTCTAAACTATTTTGTCTTCTACCTCTGAGCGGAAGGAAGCTCGGAAGGGTTAATTTGCAACGAAATTAGATGCCCCACCTGGTGATCGAACTAAAAGAACTCAACCTGACTTTGAAGTCTGTTCTGTTTTCTATTAGATGAGGCTACTTTAAGGAATTCTTTTGCTCCCTGGAAAAGGGGATGGAGACGTTAATCTTCACATTTTAATCTAAGTACATTGCCTCCTAGTCTTGCTCTGTAAAATACCAGAATTAGCAAACATGGTTGAAACTTGGAAGAAATGCCCAACATGGGAATTGGAATCTAATTACATTTCAGCATAAAGGGATTAGGCATACCTTTTGCATTTTGAAGGGTGTGTACTGTGAAATTCATTTTTAGACGTTCAGGGACCTCTTGTTCCTGTGAAATTTGATGAAGATTTCAAGAAATATTTTCTTAAGAGGAAGGGATGCAATGAACAGGGAGCGTTACTCTTTCTTTTCAAATACTAGCTATAGTATAAACATTTTAGAGATCCTAAAAATGGTCTGGACTTGAAACAGTTTGCATTTGCGGTATTTTATTTATATTAATATCATTTTTTGGAAAAGCCAATGCGTTTAAAATTTTGACAATGGAGCAAGAGTGATATTTTCCTTAGCCACAGGATGAAGAAATTATTCTGCTAAAATTTTGTACTTGTTCAAGTCCACGCTTATCAAAAAAGCCTTGAGTTGGGATGCAGACCTAGGTTTTCAAACTTTAACTCATCAGGTGACTGTGACTGTAGTTAAGGACAGCTATTTTTCTAGTTTGATTTCTTCAGCTCTGTAGATTATTTGGGGGTATTCCTTAAATCACCTTATGTGACAAGTTCTCTTTTACTCTTCATTATAATTTAAAAAAACATAAAAGTTGGTCTAAAATGCACTTTGTTATGTACTCACATTATAACGGTCTCTGTTTCAATAGGTACCTCTTTGTTGGGAAGGATGCATTCGATGCTTACATACACAGCTTGAAAAATCCGAAGATGGAAGGCTGATTTATACTGGGAATCTGGCACGAACAGTATTTGGTGGGTAACCAAAAATGAGGGTAATTTTCTTTTTTACCCCTGTTTTAGTTGTAAAAAATGTTCTTGGGATATGTTATTTCTTATTTTAACATCTCTTAATTGCAAGATATGAGGAAAAATTAGGTTATATATTTTTTCTTGTGGCATGTTGAGACCTTTGCATTTTTAGGAGAGTTTAAACAGATTTTTAAGACTGTTATGACTTTGTGATCTTATGGCTGGGTACTAAAGCATCCATCCTTTGGTCACTTCCCAAGATGTGTAACAACAAAATAGAACAAGAAATGTATATTTGTGTAATGTTTGAATATGGAGAGAAAAAAAATATGGAAGTATACCCCCTAAGTAGTTATTTTGGGAGGGTACATATTTACTTTATATATTTTTAAATTTGGCAGTTAAAATAAGCATATAATACTTTTATAATTAAAAAATATATTTCTTTTATGTTTTTTGAGTCACCTTAGCATTTTCAAGAAACATCTTTATTTAGTGCCCTTTCTAGGTAGTGTAGAGTACTGGAGAATACAAAGACAGTCTGTTATTATTATTATTATTATTATTAAAGATTTTTATTTATTTGCTTGAGAGAGGAAGTACAGAGGGAGGGAGAGAAAGAGACCCCCTACTGAGCAGCAAACCCACTACCCGTGCCAGGCTCTATGCCAGGACCCTGGGATCATTACCCTAGCTGAAGGCAGACGCTTAACCAACTGAGCCACCCCAGCGCCCAAGACAATGTATTAAATAGTTACAAATTTAAAACTCTTTCCTTAGCTCTTAATTTGGTATTTAGTCTGGAATAATTTATTAGGGAGGTCAGAAGAACTTGGGAATGTGTTTTGTTCAAGTTCCTGAGGTTGTATTTCATTTCAGTAATCTTAAAGTATAGCCTGAATATCGGAAGGATTACTTTATAGCCAAGTCAGCCACAAGATTTCAGCACTGCAGTTGCATTCCTGTTTTTGATTATGCTGGTGTCACTCACAATCTAAAATGTACTCTGGAAATCTGTGTGTTCTAAAATGTGTGGTATCAAAGTAGACTGTTTGGAATACAGTTTTAGCTATTTATAACTTTGGCATTAAGAACTGATTATAATTGGGGCGCCTGGGTGGCTCGGTGGGTTAAAGCCTCTGCCTTCGGCTCAGGTCATGATCCCAGGGTCCTGGGATCGAGTCCCGCATCGGGCTCTCTGCTCAGCAGGGAGCCTGCTTACTCCTCTCTCTCTGCCTGCCTATCTGCCTACTTCTTTTTTTTTTTTTTTTTTTAAAGATTTTATTTATTTATTTGAGAGAGAGACAGTGAGAGAGAACATGAGTGGTGAGAAGGTCAGAGGGAGAAGCAGACTCCCCATGGAGCTGGGAGCCCGATGCGGGACTCGATCCCAGGACTCCAGGACCGTGACCTGAGCCGAAGGCAGTTGCTCAACCAACTGAGCCACCCAGGAGCCCAGTCTCTGCCTACTTTTGATCCCTATCTGTCAAATAAATAAATAAATAAAATCTTTAAAAAAAAAAAAAAAAGAACTGATTATAATCACTGTTTTTAAAAAAGATTTTATTTATTTTATTTGACAGGGATCACAAGTAGGCAGAGAGGCAGGCAGAGAGAGAGAGAGAGGAGGAAGCAGGCTCCCTGCTGAGCAGAGAGCCCGATGTGGGGCTCGATCCCAGGACCCTGGGATCATAACCTGAGCCCAGGGTGGAGGCTTTAACCCACTGAGCCAGCCAGGCGCCCCTGATTTTAATCACTATTGAGAGGAGTTCTGAAGTTACTGAAAAATCCATTTTGGGTGATTAGAAATTTCTTCTGGAATCAGTACATGAATAGGCCATTGAGCCTGTGTCATATCTCTGGCCTGGGATACCTGGATTTATACTACTGAGAGGTGTTAACAGTGATACCCATGATAGCCTTCCTTCTGAACAGACATGGTTCCTTCAAATTCAGGGAAGGCTTTTTAATTTATTTTCTATTTCCATTTAACTCCATTCTGTAAAGAAGAGAATATAAATAGGGATTAATTTTGGTGTGGGTAGGATGTTATATTTATAGAGGAGCATAGCTATCTATGGTATTTAAAGTTCTAGAATTATAACTTGTATAGGAATCTAATGTTTGAGTTCTTTCAATGTTATGGTAATAGAAACTCACTCTATCCTTTTCAGAGATTGCTATTTTTTCTATGTGGAAACTGAGGGAGAAACATTTTTTCTATATAAAACTGAGCAAGAGACTTTGGGATAGAGGTTCCATTCTTGAAGATTCTTTAAACTGCCAAATGGAGCCTCATTTAAAGACCTCTTTTTTTTTTTTTTTTTTTTTTTTAAGATTTTATTTATTTGACGGAGTTTGAGAGAGAGAGAGAGAGAGAGAGAGTACAAGCAAGGGGAGAAGCAGGCTCCCTTCTTAGCAGGGAGCCCAATGCGGTACTCGATCCCAGGACCTGAGATCAAGACCTGAGCTGAAGGCAGATGCTTAATGACTGAGCCACCCAGGCACCCCTCGTTTAAAGACATTTGAAGGGTCTTTTAGTTGGTAGTTCTTGCTAATTCATCAATAAATAATTACTGATGTCATAGTAGTCTTACTGTAGGAAGAGTAGAACTTGAACATCAAGAAGTGTGTAAAAAGGGCCTCTCAGGCATGGAAGTAGTATGAGCAAAGACATGAAGATGGGAGAGCCCAGAATATGTTTAGAAATTAGTAAGTACTTCAGTTCAGGCAAAATAAAGTGTACATGTGTATTGTTTCTTTGGGCTCTTATAATACATTACCACAAACTTGGTGACTTAAGTTTTGTCCCCACAGTTCTGAAAGCTAGAATTCTGAAATCAGGGTGTTGATAAAGGCCATGCTGTCTCTGAAGGCTCTAGGGAAGAATTCCTTGCCTCTTCCAGCTTCTGGTGGCTCCCAGCAGTCCTTTGTGTTCCTTGGCTTATGGATGCATAACTGCATAATTCCAGTTCTTGCTTCCAAATTCAGACAGCTCTCTCTGTGTCTGCCCTGTTCTGTCCTTACAAGGGTATTCTCATTGGATTTATGGCCCACCCTATTCCAGGATGATCTCATCTCATTTTTTACTGTCTGCATAGACCCTATTTCCAAATGAAGGAAGTCACATTTGGAGGTTCTGGGTGGACATGAATTTTGGGGTACCCTCTTCAACCCTGCATAGTGTGACAAAGTCATGGAGGAAAAAAGGTAGTTGGAAGGAGTAAGGAGGCTTTTATATAGGCATCTTGGTCCCCATTGTATTCCTGTTGTATTGTATGTGTACTGGTGTCATAGCAATTACCTGTGGGAGGAAGGAAGGAATTATTTTTAAATTACTAATAAGATTATTAAGCCTTCAACCAATAGCAATGAAGAAGAGTGTTGTTAGACTTCTGGTTTTTGGCAGTTTTGGTGAAAAATATCTCACTATGCTTTTAATTTCACGTACTTAGGATCGAAGTTTATTAACATTTCATCTGTTTAAGGGCCATGTGCATTTTTGATTCAGTGAGCTGTCTGCTTATATTTCTTGCATGTGTGTGTATAGGGTTTTAATCTTTTTCTTATATACTAGAAACCTTCTATATGTTGGGGATATTAATCCTCTACAATAGAGGTTGCAGAAATTTTTCTCATTTGTCTCTACTTTGTTTATGTCCCTGTACATTTATAATGTAATCAGATTTACCTGTCTTTCTCCTGGATTGCTTCTGTGTTTTGAGTCATAATTTTTTTTTTTAAATATTTTTATTTATTTATTTGACAGAGAGAGACACAGTGAGAGAGGGAACACAAGCAGGGGAGTGGGAGAGGGAGAAGCAGGCTTTCTGCTGAGCAAGGAGCCTGATGTAGGGCTTGATTCCAGGACTTGGATCATGACGTGAGCGGAAAGCAGATGGTAACAAGTGAGCCACCCAGGTGCCCCTTGAATCATAATTAGAGAAGTTTTCCCATTCTCAGATTATAAAGGACTTCATGGATGTTTTCTTATATATCTATGATTTTATTTTTTACATTTAAACCTCAGGATTATTTGGAATTTTCCTAGTAGATGCTATAAGGGATGGATTGAATTTTATTTTTTTCTATGTAGCTATCCAGTTGTCCAACACCACTTCGGCCCACATATTTGAGATTTTTTTTTTCAAGGTTTTATTTATTTATTAGAGAAAGTGCATGTGGAGGAGTGGAAGGAGAGGGACAGGCGGACTCCAAGCTGAGCACAGAGCCCTGTGCTGGGCTCAGTCTTACCACCCTGATACTGTGGCCTGAGCCAAAATAAAGATTCAGACACTGAACTGACTGAACCATCCAGGTGCCCCGAGACTGTATCTTTATACTACATTTTCATATGCAGTTAGGTTTATTTCTAGATTTCCTATTTTGTTCTATTGATCTATTTATTTGTGCACCAGCACCACACCATTTTAATTATAGTCTTAGTTTCAGTATCTGATTCTTCCCCCACCTTTCTTTTCTTTTTTTGTTTTTCCAAATTAAGTTTATAATCAACTTGTCTAGGATCTCAACTTGTCTGTTTTCTAACCAGATGGTGTTTTTGTTGGGATCATGTTAAATTATACAATCAAACTAAGAAATTTACATTTTAAGTCTTTTATTTAGTGTGGTAAAATATACATAACATAAAATTGATCATTTTAACCATTTTTAAATATGCATTTCAGAAGTCATTGATTTTTAATCTTTTTAATATGACAGGTAAAAAATATCCCACTATTTGAATTTGAATGTCTTTCTTGGTAAAGAAGTTGAATATATTCATTTCCCACATATTTATTAACCACTGGTGGTGTGTTTTTTGGTAATTTGCTGTTTTAATCCTGGGCACTTAGTCTAATAATGTTAGTCTCATATTTATTTAAACATTTAATGTTAGGTATGTGGAAGTGCTTGTTAATAGAGAGTTTTATTTAATAATCTGCTAACTGAATTAACATTTATAGTATTCATAAGGATCTTTGAGTAGTATTAAATTTTTATTGGGGAACTGAGGTGGAGACCAGTTAACCCTAAAGCAGGTTTCCTACCTGGAGAGGCAGTGTGGTGTATTGGCGAAAGACCTGGACACTAGAGTCAAATTGCCTGGGTTTGAATCCCAATACTGCCTGCTTCTAGGTAGCTTTGTGACCTGGAGCAAGTGCTTTATTTTTCTCATGTTGTAAATGGGAGTGAGGATGATAATTACACATCTATTTCATAGTGCCTTTTTGAAGATGTCATGAATAAAGTACCTAAAATATGTAAAGTACTTAAAACAGCTTGGAAAATAATAATCTTTATATATGTGTTTTGATTTTGTTGTTTTGATGATATAAGAAGAAAGGTAGAAGAATTAAAGTGGATAGATTGATGCTTTTATAAAATCTATAAATATTAATGTTATCCCTTTTTTTTTCTCCTGTGTAGGTGTGAAATGTTTTTCTTATTCTACAAGTGTCATCAGCCTTGCATTACTACCATACATTTTTGCACAAAACAATATTATATTTGGAAGTCTACCTTTGCAGATATTATTTTATGGCATCATAGGTAGCTTTACAGTGATCACTCCAACACTGCTTCACTTTATTACAAAAGGCTATGTTGTTCGGTTGTACCATGAAGCTACAACAGACACTTACAAAGCCATTACTTACAACGTTGTGCTTTTAGAAACAAGTACCGTGTTTCACCAGAATGACGTGAAGATTCCAGACAGCACACATGTGTTTACCACATTTTATGCTAAAACGAAATCGCTGTTAGTTAATCCAAGGCTCTTTCCAAACCCTGAAGATTATAACCATCTAATGGGTTATGACAAACCATTTACTTTTGATATGGAAGAAGACAGTGAGAAGAAACAGGTTAAAGATGAGAAATGAGTCTATTGTTTTTTACATTTGTGCTTAAATGTGATTTATGTTCTAGTGTATATTAATTAAGTTGCCTTTACTTTTGTTTTCTGTTAGTGATTGAAAATAATTTGAAACTGTATCGAACAACTTTTAATTTTTACGGAATTATATTCCTATATAATTATGCTATGTTTGAAAAATGAATCATGTAATATTCTACCACTTGTGTTTTTAAAAAAGTAAAAATATATTTTCATGCTGGCTTATGCATAGATAATTTTTTTTTAAAGATTTTATTTATTTATTTAACAGAGATCACAAGTAGGCAGAGAGGCAGGCAGAGAGAGAGAGAGGGGAGGAAGCAGGCTCCCTGCTGAGCAGAGAGCCCGATGTGGGGCTCGATCCCAGGACCCTGAGATCATGACCTGAGCCGAAGGCAGAGGCTTAACCCATTGAGCCACCCAGGCACCCCTGCATGGATACTTTTATATAGTGTGGTTGTCTCTAGTCTGGGGATCAATGTCAGACACAAATGGGAGAGTTCTTTTTCCTTTACGTTTGGATTTTTCTAGGTGTATAGATACTAATTTCGCATGCATTAAAAACTTTTAAAAAATTTTAAAATTATGGGAAGCAGTGTTACTTTCACTTTGGTTCTAGCACAGGTTTTTGCTTATTTTTTCAGGCATAGTTGCCCATAATAGGAATCTCTGTCCAGTAGAGTGTGGTAGCTACAGGAGAAATGGTGACCCAAGTAGTGATGTCTTTGGTGGCACTCTTCTCCTTTGGTGTATCCTATCAGAGTTGGAAAATCATAGGTACTAAATAGATGTACAGTAGCTTTTATAAAGTCATAATCTCTATGCTAATTTTATAAAGTATTGGCATTTTCAGATTTTTAAAACTGTAAAATGAAAATTAGTTCTTGTGAAGGATTTTCAGCAAGGAGCAAAAGGCCCTAAGTCATGCTCTTAGATCAGTAGATAACTTTTTAAGTGCCCAGTGTGTGCCAGATACTGTGCTAGTTGTCAAAGTCATAGTTAAGAACAAAACACCCGGGGTGCTTGGTGGCTTAGTTGATTAGGCCTCTGCTTTCAGCTCAGGTCATGATCCCAGGCCCTAGGGATTGAGCCCCGTGTCAGGCTCCCTGCTCAGAGGGGAGCTTGCTTCTCCCTCTCCCTTTACCCTACCCCCTGCTCATTCTCTCTCTCTCTCTCTCATTCTTACTCCATTTCAAAATCTTGAAAGAAAAAAGAACAAAACACTCAATCTCTGTGGAGCTGCCTAATGTCTTCTATTGTCTGTCATGATGGTAATCCTAATCTTTATGGCTTACCTGTGTATGAGGAAGGTTGATGGGGAAGCACCAGAAACCTCATACGTTCATAGACAAAGATCAGGTCTGCAGCTGCTAGAAACTTATAGGAGAGTGTAACATAGAAAAGTACTCCCCTTTCTGAGGTCTAGAGCCTGCCCTCTGGTAGGATCAGCCAGCTTGTGATCTAGCAGAAGGCAGGCTCTAGGTCTCAGGAAGATGAACAAGTTGGTGCCTCCCTATCTTCTGTTTGAGCCTCTGCCTGCCTGTTCCTCTGTCCTGTCACCTAGATATATACCTGTTGCTATCTTGGCAGTTAATGTATCTTCCTATAAAATTCTCCACGATAAAATGTTGATCAAATATTAGTAGAGGCAAGGAAAAAAAAACACACTTAGTTCCATTCCTAGAAGAAAAAACAGCATTACTAATAACTTAATGTTTTCTCCAGTTTCTTCATAAATTGTTCTGAGTGTACCGTTACCTCTTTAAGTGTCCTGTATTCTTATAACCATTCTATCACCTGCGGAGTGGAGTGAAAAACCTGTTTGTATTAGTATCAGAATAATTCAGAAGACAACTTGGTTGTTCAGGGAAAAGAAAAAAAAGCTTAAAACACTAAGTGAGAAAGAGGACTTCTCAAGTGCATGGTCTGGAGCCACACCGGAAGAAGACAAGGAACAGTATGTGTAGTATATGATTCATCACTGAAATAATCAGAAACAATTCAGGCCAATGTGAGGAGGAAAAATTTACACACCTCTCTATGCCACTTTACTACATTCACCACAAGTGGAGTAAAATCTTGGAGAGGCTGGGGGAGGTGAGGAGTCCCACTATCTACAGGAAGGGCATTGAGTTGGTTTTGAGTCTCAAAAGGCAGGGTGATCCTGGTTTAACATTGGGGTTGTATCATGTAATATGCCTGTTGATAATAAAATGTCTTGTAATCCCTTTTCTAAACATCAGTTTCATTATTCTGAAAGACTTAAGCTTTTAGAAGCAAAAGTAAAGTGGCCATTAGGTCTCAAAGATAGCCTTAGCTTGGACACAATTCTAGAGATGGTATTCTGATTTTTTCAGGTAATTTTGTTGTTGACTTCCCTTTCGTTGAGTATTTCAGTCATTCAAAGTTAGAAGAGTATAACGAATCAACATAACTGTCATTCAGATTCAACATTTACCAATTTGTTGTCAATGTTGTTTGACTTCCATCCCAACCACTTGCCCTCTACTTTTATTTGGAAGCAAAACCCAGTCATTGTAACATCTCTTTCTTGAATATTTTTTTAACTCTACCAGATAAAGATGTAAAAACTATAATACCATTATAATACCCAAATTACTCCCCTCTTTCCAAGTCACTCCCGACTCCCCAAAGTTATCAAATATCCAGTTTGTTCAAATGCCAATTTCCTCCCCACATTTTGTTTGGATTAAGATCTTAGTAAAGTTCATGCCTTATTCACACCAATTTATTAAATGGCTTTCAAGACTCATCTAATCTATGGACCCCTCCATTTCTTTCACTTTGTTTTTTTCTCCCTTGTAAATTACCTGTTAAGAAACAGAGTCCTTTGTCCTTTACATCTTTTCGTGGTCTAGATTTTCTGATTGTATCCCTGAGGTGTACATTAACATGTTTCTCTGTCTTCTGTATCTCCTATAAATTGGTGGTATGACTTGAGATTTCATCAGATCGAGATTTGATTATTTTGGATAATTCATAGATGATGTTGCCTTTTTTTTTTAAGATTTTTTTAAAAATTTGACACAGATCACAAATAAGCAGAGAGGCAGGCAGAGGGAGAAGGGGAAGCAGGTTCCCTACTGAGCAGAGAGCCCTATGCAGGGCTCCATCCCAGGACCCTAAGATCATGACCTGAGCTGAAGGCAGAGGCTTAACCCACTAAACCACCCAGGCGCTGATGATGTTGCTTTTATTAACTATTGTTGCATTAACAAATTGCCCCCCCCCCCCAAATTTAGAGTTTTGTTTTGTTTTTTTAAATTTTTAAGACTTCTTATTTAAGAGAGTATGTGTGTGTGAGTGAACAGGGGAAAGGGCAGAGGGAGAGGCAAAGAGGCAAACTCCCCACTGAGCAGGGATCCTGATGCGGGGCTGGATCCTAGGATCCTGAGATCATGAGCCCAAATCCTAGAGTTGGATGCTCAACAGTCTGAGCCACTTAGGTGTTTCAAAAACTAGAGGCTTAAAATGTAATACTGCATGGTGCCTGTTGGTCCAGTATCTGGGAGTGGCTTAGGTGAATGCTTCTGGGTCAGGTTCTGTCGTGAGGTTGGAGTCAAGCTCTCAGCTGGTGCTGCTGTCATCTGAAGGCTGAACTGGGGCAGGAGGGATTGTTTCCAAGGTGGCTCACTCGCATGACTGACAAATTGGTGCTGGCTTTTGGTAGGAGGCCTCAGTTTCTCACCACGTGGTTCTCTCTTTAGGGCTACTTGCTGCCCCCAGAGCAACTGATCCAGAAGAGTAGAGTGGAAGCTGCAAGGATGTGTATGATCTACCTTGAAATTTGCACACTTTTATTATGCAATATTTTATTAGTTACAGAATCAGCTTCATTCATTGGTGGAGGAGATTACACAGGGATTTGAATACTAAGAAGGATCATTGGGAGCCATCTTGGAAGTGGGCTACCCCAGTGTTCATTCATCAGGAAGTTCACAAATCCTTTCTGTCTCTCACTCTTTTGTGAAGTTAGCAACCATTGATGCTTGGTGTCCAAGCTCAGTAATTCATTAGGTGTTGCAAAATGGTTATATTCTATTTTTCCTTTTTTCATTTATTAGCTGAATACTACTAAAAACAGAGAAAAGAGTAAAAGGAAGCAAGGGAAAATTGTCCCAAATCTACTCTCTGGTTACCAGTATTTCAGTTTCATTAAATCAGGATAAATGTTTGATTCTTTCCCTTTGTTTATCAGTTTTCAAAAGAGTTGACTTCCTAGCATCATCTAATGATTAATTATACTTTTAAAAAATTATGAGCTCAGGGCACCTGGGTTGGTCAGTTGGTTGAGCATCTGACTCTGGGTTTTTGGCTCAGGTTCTGATCTCAGCATTGTGAGATCAAGCCCCACGTTGGGCTCTACATTCAGTGCAGAGTCTGCTGGAGATTCTCTCTCTTCTCCCTCTGTCCCTCCCCTCTGCTCATGCTTGCTCTCTCTCTTTCTCTCAAATAAGTAAAATCTTTTAAAAAATTATGAGCTCTTAGTTTTAAATACATTTGGTGTATTTCAGTTCATTGTAGTTACTATCTTAATGTTTGTATAGTCTATAGGTAGGTTGAATAATGGTCCCCCAAGATGTTCATGTCTGAAAACTGAATATTACATTATATGGCAAAAGGGATTTAATAGATAGATCTTGGGGAGATTACCCTGGATTATCCAAATGGTTCTAGTGTAATCACAGGGTTCTTATAAGAAGGAAGCAGGAGGTCAGAGGAGGTGATGTGAAGATGGAAGCAGGGATGGGAGTGCTAAACTTTGAAGATGGAGGAATACATGGGTTCAGCTCTCCAAGATGAGAAAGTAAGGAAATAGGCTGTTCCGCCAGAGTCTCCAGAAGGAACCAACTCTGCTGACACCTTGATCTTGGTCCAGTGAAACTGATTTCAGACTTTTGACCCCCCAGAACTGTAAGAGAATACATTTGTGTCGTTTTAAGCCACCAAGTCAGTAGTTAGTCATTACAGCAGCAGTAGGAACCCCATCTTTGGTCAGTGGGGTCTGTCTTCATATTGGTTATCTAATATGCTAAGATGTTCCGAGCTCCATCTTGTGCATTTCCTGCCCTATATCTGGAATCAGCAATCTCTTCAGAGTCTTTGTTTCTTTTAGTGGGAAATGGTATTTTTGAGACCAGTAGGGGCATTCATAGTTTTTTTTTCTTGTTTCCCCCCCCCCACTTTTTAATGTAGTAAAAAATAAAATAAAAAATTCACCATCTTAACCAATTTAAAGCACAAGTTTAGTAATGTTAACTATAGTTCCACTGATGTGCAACATACCTCTAGAACTTCTCATCTTCCAATCCTGAAGCTCAGTATCCATTAACAACTTCCATTTCCCATCTTCCCTCAGATTTTTGACTTTCTAAAAATGAGAAAGTAGCATAGTTCTTTAGTGGAAACTTTTACTAGCATATGATTATTTTCCTCTGAACCTGTAGACTTTTAGGCCCTGACTCCATGCTATTTTTATTTTTGGCTACTAATCCCAAACTATGTCCTACAAAGGATTTTATGTAGCGAAGTATCTAAACAATGAGCTATTTTTATAGAACAGTGAGAATTTTGAAATACATGCTACATCAAAATAATGACCATTTCATCATCAGGGCCCACAATATTTCCTGGAGCTGTACTTTGCTTAAGTCAGTGCATTCTGAAGCCTACTGTGGTCCCCACCCAAAGTACAGAACTATAGCTAATATCCCATGTCTGCAGTCTCATTTAGTCTGGCTCAGCCTTGTGGCAGTACCTGTTGTAGAACAGAAATAATTTGCATCAGACTATTCAGTTCAGATCTATAGGTCCAGTTCTCTGGGCCATGAGAAATTGTAGTACCAAAAATTGTATAAAAAAAATTATAAAAAAAAAATAGCAACACAGATGGAAAAGGAGTGGCTGTCTCTTGGGATTCCAAAGGAGACCTACAGACTGGTTTTGTTACTATTGACCAGGAAGTACCTTGTTTTGTTTTGTAAGCTCTGTGTTCTCATTTGCATTACGTGTTCTCAAAGAGTATATTCTAAATCATTTTCCTTTTTCCCCTTGCCGGAAGTGCTCGAATATTAAACACATACACTCAAAAGAGGAAACTCAGGAACTCAGAAATCATGTGACCGGTGACTAAGTTAAACCTTTTCTGCTTACTGAAAGGAAAGAGTCCGATGATTAGCTGCTGATCCCCCTTGTATTTGTAAAGTTTTGGAGATACTGAATCATGTTCTCATATATGCTTTTTTCCACTCTGTTTTCTTCCATATTCGCTGAACCTGGGGAGCAACGCTGGGTCTGCAACTCCTCTGATATCTCTGTTTGGTATACCTATTGTGGTAAGTAAAACAGCAGCAAGAGGTTCAGGGTAGGTTTTCCTAAGAGCTTTGCACTGCTGTAGGGGGGAACTCAGGAAATGACAGTGTGTTCCAGCTGCTGCTGCGGGCAGCAAAGGTGATGGCTGGTTGCTGTCCTGTGTGGATTTTCTCGATCCTTCACAGACCTCACAAGTCTCTAACCTGTGCTGTACTTGCCCTCCAAGGGCTTCTCGTGTTCTCTATTGTCCGCTCTCTCCACCTCGAGCTCAGTGTCAGATTCTTCCCAGTTTTGGCAGAACTCTGCTTCTGAGCTTTTGCCTCAGCCCCAAGACTTACTGGTTCTTCTTGAGAAGGTAGACCAGTCCTAGCTGCCTTTTGGAATTGATTATTGCTCTGGTATGTGTCCTTTTTTTTTTTTTTTTTTCCTTCAGCACAGCAGTGGGCATATAACAGGTGTTTCATAAGTGTTTGAGGCTGTGACTTTTGAGGAGCCTGGGAAATACCTCTCTAATAGGATGTTAGCCTGGTTCTGTCAGTTATTAGCTGTGTGACCTTGAGCAGAAAGTACTTAGCCTCTTTGTGTCCCAGTTTTTTTGTCTGTAAAATGAAAGTGATTTTATAAGTTTTACCTATTTATTTAAAGAAAGTGGGGGTGGAGGGGCAGCGGGAGAGAGTGAGAGAGAATCTCAAGCATGCTCCATGGCCAGCATGGAGCTGAGACAGGCCTTGATCTCATGACCCTGAGATAATGAGCCAAAATTAAGGGTCGGACACTTGAACTGACTGAGCCACCCAGGTGCCCCCGAAAGTGATTTTAAGGCTATTTTACAAGGGTTGTTGTAGGTTGTCCTTAGCATGTAGCCGCATAGAAACAACAGTATTGACGAGATCAGCCATACCCTAATACTATTAACTAGCTCTGTCACTGTTTTTCGGTTTTCCTCCCTATTTCTCTACAAATGTCTGCAATCTGAAAGCACAGCTTCAGGGCTAGACTGCAGTTTTGATTTGGTATTTTCCAGTGGTTTGCTCGGCATGGGTTGACTGGTCTTTTCGACCCATTAGTAATATCAGGAAGGTTTGATGCTTCCAAAAATGCTAGCTCCTTGAGATTCTGTTAGGAAAAAGGATTGATGGTGTAATACTCGGGGGAGATTTATAAATGTACTTTGAGTTCTGAGAAGTTCTGTAAGAAAGAAACCTATTTAATCCTCCGATTTTCAATTTTATTTTATTTTATTCTTTGAGTGTGTGTTGGCTATCTTGAGAAACACATTCTGGAAAATGCTAATAGAAAGTTACTTCCAAGGAATTAGCGTAATTTCCAGGTCTGAGAACAAGAGTTAGCTGCGTGACCCATCTTACCTTCATGGTTATTTGCTGTGTGTGGATTGTACTGAATTCCCTTGCAACTAATCTCTGAAATTTTCCCATCCTAAAAGGTCAGTATACCTCTCCCCCACCAGAAAGCCTCCCTAGTCCACTCTGCTGCCTAGTCTCTCCTTTCCTTTGGCTTCTATGTACCACACATTGATTATATCACCTTCTATTTAAAAGAAACAAAAGCTGTTATTTTAAAGTAATCTTTACATCCAACATGGGGCTTGAATTTACAATCTCGAGATCAAGAGTCACATGCTAGGGCACCTGGGTGGCTCAGTCAGTTGAGTGTCGGACTCTTGATATCGGCTCAGGTCATGATCTCATTGGTGATAGCCTCAAGCCCCACATCTGGGTTCTGCACTCAGCGGAAGTCTGTTTGAAGTTCTCTCCCTCTGCCCTACCCACGCATGCACTGTCTCTCTCAAATAAATAAATAAAGAGAGAGAGAGAGATAGTCACGTGCTCAACTGACTGAGCCAGCCAGGTGCCTCAATTATGTTACCTTCTCTGTGCCATGTTTCACATGGCCTTTATTTGTATTACACTTCCTGTTATTATTCAAGCTTTTAATCTTTTAGTAATAATAATCGATTTGTATTTTGATTTTTGATGGAGGACCTTACGCTTTTCTGTCTAATGCTGAGAAGTCCTGTCGTCCTTTGCTGCTGCCCTACTGCTCTGGGGACTGAGGGGAGCAAGCAGAGTACACAGCTACAGCACAACCCTGCTTGGGACCATGGCCACTGCCTTATCATTATCTTCCTTCCCTACCTTACAGAATCTATCTGGTGAGTCCAACATGCATGTGTGGGAAGCTCTGATTCCTGTAGGTATTCTGTGAGGAGAGTGGTAACAACAACACTTGATTGAGTCTTTCTGTGAGGATGATTTCCATTTGATGATTCCATTAGATCCATTTGATTTCCATTTGATCATTCCATTGGATGATTTCCATTTCCATTTCCATTTGATGATTCCATTAGATCCATTTGATTTCCATTTGATCATTCCATTGGATGATTTCCATTTCCATTTCCATTTGTGAAGCTGTGGGGTATTAATAGTGGATTGGTTTGCTAGGACTCCCACAATAAAACACCAAAGACTGGGTGACTTGACAGAAATTTATTTCTCACAGTTCTGAGAGCTGGAAGTCCAAGACCAAGGGTAAGCAGATTTGTTTCCTTCTTGCTTGCAGATGGCTGCTTTCTTGCCATGCCATGTCATTATTTGGTCTTTTTTCTGTGTGCACTTATGCCTGGCACTCCCTGTGTGTCTAAATCTCCTCTTCTTATAGGGACACCAATCATGTTGGTGTGGGACTTTACCGTAGCAGGTTCTTTTGAACTTAATCTCTTGTTTAAAGACCTAATCTCTGCATATAGTCACACTGTAAGGGACTGGGAGGTTAGAATTTCAACATATGAATTTGGTGGGGGGGGGCACACAATCCAGCCTATAATATATAGAAATGGCAAGAATAAGCTATGTGTTCCTCAACTTTGGAAAAGGCAGAAAATGGGGTGTGTGTGTCAGTCCATAAGACCCTGGACACATACCCTCTGGTAACCTAGAATCATCAGACTCAGGTTAGGTTCTAGACTTTTTTTTTTTTTTTTTTTTTTTTTTTGCTATAGGTAGTCCAGAAACCCAAGAATTAATAGATCATTTAATTAAACCAATATTCACTGAGCATCCAGCATGTCTATTCTAAGCACTGAGGACATTATACAGCAGTGAACAATAAAGACAAAGTCCCTGCCCTAGTGAAGGCTTTTTTTTTTTTTTTTTAAAGATTTTATTTATTTATTTATTTGAAAGAAAGAGAAAGAGAATGAATGGAAGGAGGTGTAGAAGGAGAAGAACAAGCAGATTCTGTCCTGAACACGGAGCAGGACATGGAGCTTGATCCTGTGACTACCGGAGGTCACTTCCGGAGCCTAATCAAGAGTCTGATGCTTAACTGACTGAGCCACCAAGATGCCTCCTTTCTTTATCAGTAAAATAAAATATTCAGCATGTTAGATGGTGGTAATTTCTCTGAGAAAAAAGTAGAGCAGGAGAGGGGACAGAGAGCAGAAATGGGGAAAGGGGTTGCATTATAAAGTGGAGTGACCAAGGAAAGCATCCCTGGGAAGATGACATTTAGTAAAGACCTGGATAGTTGAGGGAGTGGGCCGTGCAAAGGCTGATGTGGGACATGTCCGGTGTTTTGGAAGGATAGTAAGGAGGCCAGTGTGGCTGCAATGGAGTGGGGGGAGGGGAAAGCAGTAGAAGATGAGGTCATAGAGGATATGGGGAGGAGATGAGGACCTTGTAGGTCAGGGGGATGGCTCATCTTTTACTGTAAACAAAGATTGGTCTGGCTCTTGTGCTGATGATAATCCATAGGGGGGCACATATGGGAGCAAGAGATGTGTTGGAAGGCTGTTGCATAATACTCCAGGTGAAAGAGATAATGGTGACTTGGACCAAAGGAGCTGTGGTGGAGGTGATGAGAAGGGGTCAAATTCTGGAAAGAATCTGAAGGTGGAGCTGACAGGACCAGCTGACTGGGTGTGAGCTTGCAGCACGGCCCTCCCAGCTAAGCAGGTATATCCCCATATCTTGTGTATCTCTACACCCCCCTCCCACCCCCGCCCCGAGTGGGCCAGCCCTTTCCCTGGCCTTGAGTTGTACTTCTTCTGTTCTCTAACTCAAAATATCCTTGTCTGTTTCATGCCAACCTTTTGTGGTCCATCAAAAGTCCTACAGAGCATGTCAAGTCAGCTGAATTTAATTCAGTTTAACAAGCTTTATTTAATAGGCACTGAGTTTAATTATTATGCTAAGGAATACTGAGAATGTCAAGTTGATGTGCAATATAGCTGGAACATTAAGGAGCTTCTGAGTTTTGTCTCATGTGTAGTAGGAGGAGTAACTGTAACATGAGGATTCATTCATTTATTCTATGAGCTCAGCATGCCCCCTGGGAAGCCCAGTAGCTATTTGGAGCTAAAACTCCTGACTTAGGGCAAGCTGAGCCTCCTTCTTCCTATGTATCCATTGCATCTTCCATCTAATTCCTTAGGCCCCCAACCAGGGGTATCCTTTATTTCTTTTCCTTATTCCTCCCATTCAGCATGTTGCTGAGTCCCATTCTCACGATCTCCAGAGTATGTTCTCAAGCTAATTACTTTTCACTGTCCTCTGCTCACCACTCATACCCCCATCTCTCCTCTGGACTGATGATGACAAGGGCATTCCTGTCAAAAGGGGCCACATATTTATGTATCAGAAATTCCATTAAAGAAGTAAAACGAAGTGCCATGAAGGTTCAACTCCACCTAATATTTCCTCCCTAGACCTCCAAAAATACTTAATGCCAGCACTCAGAGGGACACTGGTTCGTTTCCAGTGCCAACTGAAGTTGCAATTGCAGTTAAGAAAGATTCTGAGGCAGAGCTCAGTGGGAGAAAGTCCTATGATGGATTAACAATGCTGACCTTTATGGTTGCAGTGGAAATCGGAGCCTCTTGTACTGTGCACTTGTTAAAACAGGTCACCACTTTCTGTAACAACCCAAATAGAGGATTTTGTCACATACTTGGTGACTTTATTTTATTTTATATTTTTTAAAAAGATTTTTAAAAAATATATTTGACAGGCAGAGAGAGAGGGGGAAGCAGGCTCCCTGCTGAGCAGAGAGCCTGATGCAGGGCTCAATCCAGGACCCTGGGATCATGACCTGAGCCGAACGAAGGCGGAGGCTTATTTATTTATTTATTTATTTGACAGAGAGCACAAGTAGGCAGAGAGGCAGGCAGAGAGAGAGGAGGAAGCAGGCTCCCCGCTGAGCAGAGAGCCCGATGCGGGGCTCGATCCCAGGACCCTGGGATCATGACCTGAGCCGAAGACAGAGGCTTTAACCCACTGAGCCACCAAGGCGCCTCTACATGGTAACTTTAAAGTAATGAAGCTACCCTCTAGTAGGTCCTTGTAAATAATAAAGTTATATTCCATACAATGCTATGTGATGTTTTGATTCTTACATCTAATTATTTTTTGTATGTTGGTCTTGTCTTCCCAGAAAAATCATAGACCTCCTGATGTAAAGACTAAACCTGTTCTAAAGACTAAACCTGATCTCTGTTCTCCACTCTCTAACACCCTGCCCCCTGCCCACCCTGCTCTGATGCCTGGCCCAACACTGAGCACCCACAGGAGCTCTCTAAACATTTGTCTGATTGAATTGAGTTGTTGATGTTGTCATCATAATCAGACAATTTCAGAAACTGGGAAACTTAATTGGAAGGAGAGAATTACCCTTAGTAACACAACTCTGGTGATTCACTACTTTAAACTTGTTCTCAGCTTCTGCTCCAGAGTCTTTGGTCGGCTTACTCAGGATTTTCTATAAGGATACGGCTGGGAAAGAAGGTGCACATTACACTATGCTTGGTAATGCATATGAAAGGGCCCACATTTCAATACCCTAACAACCTTTTTCTTCCTAAGAAAGGTAATAATGGGTATTATTTATGCAAATCTTTTAAAATATAGGTGAAAATGAAGACATAATGTACCCTAGGCCTGTCACAATTCAGTTGACCACTGTCAATATTCTAATTTTGGTGAATATCCTTTTGGATATATAAAGGCGTATATTAAAAACCATAAAATACCAGAATCATACTGTATATAAGACTAGCTTGTTTGCCTTAGAATAATGTTCATAGGATTCATCCATGTTGTAGCATATTGCAAAATTTCCTTCTTTCTCTTAAGACTGAATAGTATTTCACTGTATGTATAGGCCAAATTTTATTCATTCATTCATTTATTTAAATATTTAATTTATTTATTTGACAGAGTGCACGTGCACAAGGAGGGGGAGAGGCAGGCAGAGGGAGAGAGATAATCAGGCTCCCTGTGGAGCAGGAAGCCCAACGTGGGGCTCTATCTCAGGACCCTAGTGGTTTAACCAACTGAGCCACCCAGGTGCCCCCAAAATAAAATCTTAAAAAAAAAAAAAAAAAGAAATAGTGTTTGTATGCAAGGAAAATTTTACTTCTTCCTTTCCAATTTGGAAACTTTTCATTTATTTTTGTGGCCTAATTGATCTGAAGGAGAGATGGGGTCTGTTATCTAAGGAACGAGACCGAGACAAAGTGAAAGTTATGCAAAGCCTTATTCTCTGCCAAGCAGTAGAAGTCAGAGACCAGCCAGGGCCGCCTCTGAAGAGAGCAACCCCGTCCCAACCTCACAGGCTGGTTTTATAGAGCATAACCGCAGACCTCAAGGTATGTGGCTTCTATTGTTAGGGCATTTCCTCCCAGAACCGATACCCGGAACCAATACCAGGAACTACTGGGATGTTTGGAACTGCTGGGGAGTGCTGGGGCATTTAGAGCTGCTGGGGGCGTTTAATTCCCGGGATGAAGTCTGTGGATGTAAACAACAATATGGCTACCTAGGCAATATGGAGTCATTCTAACTAAGCAGGCCCTAATAGTTAAACAGGTTTCAACATTAAATCGGCCCTAACACTGACTAGGTCTTTGGGTGCTATGTAAGGAGTGGGTATCCTTGCTTTCTTTCTAATCTTAGAGGAAAAACTTTCAGTTTTTTACCATTGAGTGTAACATTAGCTATGGACATTCGTATATGGTTTTTATTATTTTGAGGCCATTTCTTCTAATCCTAGTTTGTCAAGAGTTTTTATCACAAAAATGTATAAATCTTGTCAAATGCATTTTCCGTATCTGTTGAGATAATCATGTGATTTTTATCTTTCATTCTATGGAATTTTGCATCTATATTTATTAGAGATATTGGCCTATAGATGTCTTTCCTTGTGGTGTCTTTTTCTGGTTTTTAGTGTCAGGGTAATGCTGGGCTCATAAAATAAGTTTGGAAATGGTCCCTTTCAAGTTTTTTGAAAGATTTTGAGGATTGGTATTAATTCTTAATTTAAATGTTTGGTGGTAGAATTTACCTGTTGAGGCCGTCTGGTCCTAGGCTTATTTATTTTTTGGGGGGGATTTTTAAATTACTTATTCAATCTCTTTATTAGTTATAGGTCTGTTCAGACTTTCTAATTTGTCATTCCTTTGGGTATTACTCTTGGGAAACTTGGGGCTCTTGCTTCTTGAGTGAAGCTGGTGGCTAGGGGATCTTTTCCTGATTATGCTGTGCCAGATGCAGAGTTTCAGGTAAAAGGATATCCCCTGCTAACTTTGATGAGTCTGATTTCACATTCTCCTGGGATAGAGGAAACTTTCAATTAGTTTCTGATTATTCCAAAGGGAATTTGTCCATGAGTTGTTGCTGAATTGGTATGTTTGTGAGGAGAATGGGGGTCTTGGACTCCTTGCTCTGCTGTTTTGTTAATGTCACTCCTCCAGTGAGGGAGATGTTTTTAACTATCCTCAATTTTTCTCATTACATGATTTTAATGGCATCTTTCGGAGAATGATATTCAGAATACTCTATTTACTAGAAATGATTTATAATAATTTATTGACATTGTCTTTATTCTTCCATTTAGATGACATGAAAGCCCCTATTTCAATAGAGGTGAAACCTTGTATAACACTGAAGGGAAGCAAGGGATATTTGCATCTTTCCTACATTCCAAGTAAGTTCAATGTTTTGTTTTTGTAATTCAACAGAAAGGTTCAAGAAGTATGAATGATAAATGACTGTGTTCCAAATGTAATGTATTAGTTTTCTCTTTCAATGTAACACATTACAATTTTAGTGGCTTAAAATGGTACACATCTGTTATCTTGCCATCTTTGTGTGTCAGTAGTCTAGGCATGGCTTAGTTGTGTCTGCTTCAGGAGGTTTCATTTAAGGTATCAGCCAAGACTGGAGTCTCTTCTGAATGTTCAAGTAGGGAAGAATCCACTTCTAACTCATGTGGTTGTTGACAGTATTCCGTTCCTGTCTGACTGCTGGACAGCACTCAGTTCCTTGCCACGAGGGCCTTTTCAACATGGCATCTTGTTTCATCAAAGCCAGCAGGAGGGACAAGCTAACAAGATAGAAGCCATAATCTTATGTAGGCTACCTTTGCTGTACACTATTTGTTAGAAGCAAGCCAGTAGGCTAGCTCACACTCATGGGGGAGGGAATTCCATATGGCATGGGGAAAAAAATGGAAATAACTCAAGACTTCCAATAATCTGATAGGTATATCCTTTGTCAATCATTAACTATTCAGCTCATAAGTAAAGTTGGGTTTCCGCTAACCAAAGATCTGCATATGAGCAAGCCATAACTTTTTAATTTTTTTTAAAATAAAGACTTTTCTAGAAAAAACTATGAAGATGATGGTATGAAAGAAGGTAATTTTTTGGTTTGTTTTGCATTGTATCTTGTTTTTCCTGTCTTTGATTTTACTTGTAATCATCAGCTTAGTAAAAATGAATTTGGGTAATGGTGATGGCATCAGGATGGATGAGTGTCTGTGAAAACGTACAAAATGTCCTTCCTCTCCTAGTCAGCTCTCTTGCCTGTAACTCCTAGGAAACTTCAGTTCTAGTCATCACCATTATCATTTTTGTTTTCATCATCACCAACATCATTTACATCCTAACTTATATTTGGAGCTTATACTTTATAAAGTGCTTTCTCATAAATAAACTTGAACACCCCCCCCCCATTTTAGTTCTTCAGTTTACAAGACAAAAGACAGCTGAGAACCCAGAAATATAGACAATAAACTTATGTTTTAATTTTTCTGAATCTAATTGTTTAAACTGTATTTTGAAACTGTCTTCATTTAAAAATACTTAAAAAGGCATATTATATTTCAGGTATTGTGATAGGTCTTGTGAATTTATTGATAAATAAGATGTTCCCTTGACCTTCAAAAATAAGTGCAATAGGAGAGAGATCTATAGATAATATGGTAAGATAAATGAAATGATATCATTAAGGCTTAGTGGTAGCTCAGAGGAAAGAATAATCAGCTATGTTCACTCCACTTTGTGGCCAAAGGTGAAAGAAATACTCTTTTTCTTGGCTAAAGTTCTGCAATTTTTTCCTCTTTTCTCAGGTTTTGTTTTCTATTTTATGTTTTGGACTTTATCTGCCCCCATGTTTGGCAGGAGTGATTATTTACATAACAACTGACCTCATTTTCAAGTGAACCTCTTGCCCTTACACACAGGGAGTGGAATGTATCCTTCTAGGCTGAAGTAATAATACAATACAGTGTACTTGGGGTTCTCTGAAAAGCAGATACTAAAAAAGGAATTAGACATGCAAAAGATTCATTGGGGGAAGTGCTGGAAAGATTTAAGTAAAGAGGAAGCCAGAGTAGGCAAGGAGAGAATTCAGGTTAACCTGCAGGTCTGATACCTTTGAAATGAAAGAGGAAAGGAAGGAGTATTTGGTAAGATGGTCATCAGACCAAAATGAATCCCTGAGATACTCTGAGACAGTCAGTGGAGAGCCTTAGAGCAAAGATTGCCTGTCACATCACAAGTGTCCTATGGCAGGCAGGGGTAGTTTGGCTATCGTGTCCTTGTGGAGTTCAGTTATTATTGGAGCATCCTTGGTCATTATAGAAGCATTATAGGAATTTGGCTTCTAGATGATTTTGGAGATAGATTTGAAGGTGCAGCAGCTAAAGGCTATCTGCCAACTGCCTTTCTTTCTCCCAGCATTTCTTTGAAGGGAGGTTTGAGTACCTCACTAATGTGACCACCACAAATACCTTAATCATTCACTAAATACTACATTTATATACCATTGTATTAATTCAGTAACAAAAGAATTTAGTCATATTTTATTTTTTAAATTTTTAAAAATTTTATCTATTTTATTTTAAGTAGAAATGAGATTAAGTTTTATTTTGGATAATTTTCAAACATTGTTCCTATAAGTTTCATAATAGTTCTTTTTTATTTTATTAACATATAATGCATTATTTGCTTCAGGGATATCATCAGTCTTACACATTTGGAGTCTATTTTTGTGTGTGGTGTAAGGAAATGGCCCAGTTTCATTTCTCTGCATGTGGCTGTCCAATTTTTCCTATTTGTTAAAAAGACTGTCTTTTTTCCATTGGACATTCTTTCCTGCTTTGTCGAAGATTAGTTAACTGTAGAGTTGAGGGTCCATTTCTGGGCTCTTTGTTCTGTTCCATTGATCTATGTGTCTGTTTTTGTGCCAGTACTATACTGTCTTGATGATGACAGCTTTGTAATAGAGCTTCAAGTTTGGAATTGTGATACAACCAACTTTGGCTTTCTTTTTCAACATTGCTCTGGCTATTTGGTGTCTTTTCTGGTTCCACATAAATTTTAGGATTATTTGTTCCATTTCCTTGAAAAAAATTGATGGTATTTTGATAGGGATTGCATTAAATGCGTAGATTGCTTTAGGCAGCATAGTCATTTTCACAATATTTGTTCTTCCAATCCATGAGCATGGAACATTTTCCCATTTCTTTGTATCTTCTAAAATTTCTTTCATGAGTACTTTATAATTTTTTGAGTACAGATTCTTTGCCTCTTTGGTTAGGCTTATTCCTAGGTATCTTGTGGTTTTGGGCGCAATTGTAAATGAGATTGATTCCTTAATTTCTCTTTCTTCTGTCTTGCTGTTGGTGTATAGAAATTCAATGGATTTCTGAGCATTGATTTTATATCCTGACACTTTTTACTGAATTCCTGTATGAGTCCTAGAAGTTTTGGAGTGGAGTCTTTGGGGTTTTCCACATAAAGTAACATATCATCTGCAAAGAGTGAGAGTTTGACTTCTTTGCTGATTTGGATGCATTCTATTTCTTTTTGTTGTCTGATTGCTGAGGCTAGGACTTCTAGTACGTTGAATAGCAGTGGTGATAGTGGATAGCCCTGCTGTGTTCCTGACCTTAAGGGAAAGCTCTCAGTTTTCCCTTATTGAGAATGATATTTGCTGTGGGTTTTTCATAGATGTCTTTGATGATATTGAGGTATGTACCTTCTATGCCTACACTGTGAAGAGTTTTTTTTTTTTTTAAAGATTTTATTTATTTATTTGACAGAGAGAGATCACAAGTAGGCAGAGAGGCAGGCAGAGAGAGAGGAGGAAGCAGGCTCCCTGCCGAGCAGAGAGCCTGATGCGGGACTCAATCCCAGGACCCTGAGATCATGACCTGAGCCGAAGGCATCGGCTTAACCCACTGAGCCACCCAGGGGCCCCCACTGTGAAGAGTTTTGATCAAGAAAGGATACTATACTTAGTCAAATGCTTTTCAGCATCTGTTGAGAGTATCATATGGTTTTGTTCTTTTATTAATGAGTTGTATCACATTGCTTTGTTTGCAGATGTTGAACCAACCTTGCATCCTAGGAATAAATCCCACTTGGTTGTCGTGAATAATCCTGTTAATGCACTGTTGGATCCTATTAGCTAGTACTTTGGTGAGAATTTTAGCATCCATGTTCATCAGGGATATTGGTCTGATGGGGTCTTTGTCTGATTTGGGGATCAAGGTAATGCTGTCCTCATAACATGAGTTTGTAAGTTTTCCTTCCATTTCTATTTTTTGGAGCAGTTTCAGGAGAATAGGTATTAATTCTTCTTAAATGTTTGGGAGAATTCCCTTGGGAAGCCATCTGACCCTGGGGTCTTGTTTATTGGGAGATTTTTGATGACTGCTTTAGTCTCCTTAGTGGTTATGGGTCTTAGTGGTTATGGGTCTGTTCAGGTTTTCTGTTTCTTCCTGGTTCCATTTTGGTAGTTTATATGTCTCTAGGAATGCATCCATTTCTTCTGAATTGTCAAATTTGCTTGTTTATCGTTGCTCATAATATGTTCTTATAATTGTTTGTATTTCTTTGGTGCTGGTTGTGATCTCTCCTCTTTCTTTTATGATTTTGTTAGTTTGGGTTCTTTCTCTTTTCTCTTTTCTTTTTGATAAGTCTGGCCAGGGATTTATCAATCTTATTAATTCTTTTGAAAAACCAGCTTCTAGTTTCTTTGATTTGTTCTGCTGTTCTTTTGGTTTCTATTTCATTGATTTTTGCTCTAATCTTTATTATTTCTCCTCTCCTGCAGGGTTTAGGCTTTCTTTGCTGTTCTTTTTCCAGCTCCTTTAGGTGTAGGGTTAGGTTGTGTACTTGAGACCTTTCTTGTTTCTTGAGAAAGGCTTGTTGCTCTATACTTTCCTCTCAGGACCCCTTTTGCTGTTTCCCAAATACTTTCAACAGTTGTATTTTCATTTTAATTTGTTTCCATGAATTTTTAAAATTCTTCTTTAGTATCCTGGTTTACCCATTCATTCTTTCATAGGATGCTCTTTAGCATCCATGTATGTGGGTTCTTTCCAACTTTCCTCTTGTGATTGAGTTCTAGCTTCAGAGCATTGTGGCCTGAAAATATGCAGGGAATGATCCCAATCTTTTGGTACCAGTTGAGATTTGATTTGTGACCCAGAATGTGATCTGAATGGGATTTATTCTGGAGAATATTCCATGTGCTCTAGAGAAGAATGTATAATTTGTTGCATTGGGATGGAATGTTCAGATATATCTGTGATGTCCATCTGGTCCAGTGTGTCAATTAAAGCCTTTAATTCCTTGTTGATTTTTTGCTTAGATGATGTGTCCATTTCAGTAAGGGGGGTGTTAAAGTCCCCTACTATAATTGTATAACTGTATTACTATAATTGATGTGTTTCTTTGATTTTGTTATTAATTGGTTTATATAATTGGCTGCTCCCATGTTAGGGGCATAGATATTTAAAATTGTTAGATTTTCTTGTTGGACAGACCCTTTAAGTATGATATGGTGTCCTTCTTCATCTCTTATTATAGTCTTTGGCTTAAAATCTAATTTATCTGATATAAGTATTGCCACCTCAGGTTTCTTTTGATGTCCATTAGCATGGTAATTGTTTTCTACCCCCTCACTTTAAAAATGGAGGTGTCTTTGGTTCTAAAATGAGTTTCTTGCAGACAGCATATTGATAGGTCTTTTTTTTTTTAATTTAAATCCATTCTGATACCCTATATCTTTTGATTAGGGTATTTGACCCATTTACATTCAGGGTAACTATTGAAAGATGTGAATTTAGTGCCATTGTATTGCCTGTAAGGTGACTGTTACTGAATATTGTCTCTTTTCCTTTCTGGTCAGTTACTTTTAGGCTCTCTCTTTGCTTAGAGGACCGCTTTCAATATTTCCTTTAAGGCTGGTTTGGTGTTTGCAAATTCTTTTAGTTTTTGTTTGTCCTGGAAGCTTTTTATCTCTCTACTTTCAATGACAACCTAACTGGATATAGTATTCTTGGCTGCATATTTTTCTCATTTAGTGCTCTGAATATCCTTTCTGGCCTGCCAGGTCTCTGTGGATAGGTCTGCTGCCAATCTAATATTTCTACCATTGTATGTTACAGACCTCTTGTCCTGAGCTGCTTTCAGGTTTTTCTCTTTGTCACTGGGACTTGTAAGTTTTACTATTAGATGATAGAGTGTGGACCTATTTTTATTGATTTTGAGGGGGGTTCTTTCTGCCTCCTGGATTTTGATGCTTGTTCCCTTTGCCAAGTTAGGGAAATTCTCTGCTATAATTTGCTCCATATACCTTCTGTCCCTTTCTTTCTTCTTCTTCTGGGATCTCAATTATTCTAATATTGTTTCATCTTATATCGCTTATCTCTCTAATTCTTCCTTGTGTTCCAGTAGTTGTTTGTCTCTCTTTTTCTCAGTTTTATTCTCCATCATTTGGTCTTCTATATCATTAATTCTCTTTTCTGCCTCATTTATCCTAACGGTAAGAGCCTCCATTTTTGATTGCACCCCATTAATAGCTTTTTTGATTTCAACTTGGTAAGATTTTCGTTGTTTTATTTTTCCAGATTGGGATTCTCTAGTATCTTTCATGCTTTTTTCAAGCCCAGCTAGCACCTTAATAATCATCATTCTGAACTCTAGTTCTGACATATTATAATGTCCGTATGGATTATATCCCTAATCATTGGTAATGCCTCTTATTCTTTTTCTTGAGGTGAGTTTTTCCACCTTGTCATTTTATCCAGATAAGAATAGATGAATGAGAGAACAAAATACTAAAAGGGTAGTAATGACCCCAGAAAAATATACACTAACCAAATTGGAAGAGACCTGAAATGAGGGGGAGATAAAAGGAGGAAAAAAAAGAAAAAGATATATTAGACTGGTGAATAGAGCCATACACTTGATTTTGGGTGTATTTTGGTCTGTTAATAGAAACTGCCTCCCAAAATTTTAAAGAAAGAGAAACACACACACACACACACACACACACACACACATATATATATATATATATACATACACACACACACACACATAAGGGTAAACACAATGAAGGGATGCAATATGACTGTATAGATGAAAATTTAAAAAGATTCTAAGAAAGGCATTGATAATATAAGAAGTTGCTTGAACAAAGAAAAAAAAAAGAGTAAAGAATGTGATCAGGCTGGAGACTAGAACAAAGCCATGCACTAGATTTAGGGTATATTTTAATTAGAAGAGACTGTATCCCAAATATAAAGAAAAGAAAAACCTATGTGTATACAAAAAATAAGGTTAAATACAATGAAGAGGGGCACCTGAGTGGCTTAATGGGTTAAAGCCTCTGCCTTCAGCTTAGGTCCTAATCCCAGGGTCCTGGGATTGAGCCCCACATCAGGCTCTCTGCTCGGCAGGGAGCCGCTTCCCTTCCTCTCTCTCTGCCTGCCTCTCTGCCTACCTGTGATCTCTGTCTGTCAAATAAAAAATATAAAATAAAATGAAGAGATAGAATATGACTATAACAATAAGAATTTAAAATGATTTTTTAAAAAGGTATTGATAAGATAAAATAGCAAAAAACCCCACATGTTAAAATAGGAAAGAGGAAAAGTTTTTAAAAAAGAATAAAAAAATAAAAAAAAATTTAAATCATGGGAAAAAAGCCATGAATTCTATGTGCTGTATTCCCATAGCTCTGACGTTTTGCAGCTCTCATTTATCAGTGAACTTGGTCTTGGATGGATGTTCTTGTTGATCTTCTGGGGGATGAGCCTATTGTATTGATTCTGGAATGTCTTTGCCTGAGGAGGAATTGCACTGCCTTTGTGAGGGCCAGGCTAAGTGGCCTTGTTTAGAGACTAAATCTGCTCGGGTTTGCTCTTGTTAGCTTTTGTTCCCTGAACACTTTCTGTACAGCTTTGGAGAATGAAGATGGTGGCCTCCCATCAGAGGAGAAAAGCAGTCAATCCCTCCTGTCTCCCTGATCTCTGGATGCAGTCTGTGCTCACCCAGCATGTGACTGAGCATTTCTATCTCTGGTGCATGGTTCAGTCTCTGTAGCTGGCTTCCCCAGCTCCAGTACCTGGGAGCTCTGCCACACTCACACACTCCTGGTCTTTCTGTGACCCTGAGGGACCTGAGCCTACACTGTCCCTGCGAGGGCTCCATGCCTGGCTTAGTCTCTGGAGCAACATCACTCAGTAGAGCAGAATTCCAGAAGTTCCAATTTTGTGCTCCGCTGCTCTATCACTTGCTGGAAGCTGGCCTCTCCCACCATGGTCTCTCTTCCTATATATCACCTCTGATTCACTTCTCCACACATCCTACCCTCCAGAAAGTGGTTGCTTTTCTTTTTTTTTTTTTTTAATATTTTATTTATTTATTTGAGAGAGAGACAGTGAGAGAGAGCATGAGTGAGGAGAAGGTCAGAGAGAGAAGCAGACTCCCCATGGAGCTGGGAGCCCGATGCGGGACTCGATCCCGGGAATCCAGGATCATGACCTGAGCCGAAGGCAGTCGTCCAACCAACTGAGCCACCCAGGCGTCCCAGTGGTTGCTTTTCTGTTCCTAGAATTGCTACTCTTTTTCTCTTTGATCTCCTGTTGAGTTCGTAAGTATTTAGAACTCCTGAGACCTGATGATATTTAGGTCTACTATTCCTCCACCATCTTGCTCCTCCCCTATTTTATTTATGTATTTGACAGAGAGGGGAGAGGGAACATGAGTAGGGGGAGGGGCAGATGGAGAGAGAGAAGCAGGCTTCCAAGAGAGCAGTGAGCCCCATGCAAGGCTCAGTCCCAGGACCCTGGGATCAATATCTGAGCCAAAGGCACATGCTTAATGACTAAACCATCCAGGTGCCCCAATAGTCATATTTTAAACATTGGGTTATTTGTCGGTATTTTTGGTGTTGTTGTGTAAGTTCTTTATATATTTTGGATATTAATCCCTTATTTAAACCTATCATTTGCAAATATCTTCTCCCATTCAGCAGGTTGTCTTTTTGTTTTGTTGATGGGTTCCTTTGTTGTGGAAAAGCTTTTTATTTTGGTACAGCCCCAGTAGTTTAATTTTGCTTCTGTTTGCCTTGTCAAAATAAACATATCTAGAAAAATATTCTATGGCTGATGTCAAAGAGATTACTGCCTATTTTCTTCCAAGAGTCTTATGGTTTCAGATCTTACATTTAGGTATTTTAATCCACTTTGTGTTTATTTTTGTGCTTTGTTATAAGACAGTGTTTCAGTTTCATTTTTTTTTTTTTTTTTTTTGCATGTGGCTATCTAGTTTTCTCAATCCTATTTGTTGAAGAGACTGTTCTTTTTCCATTGTATATTCTTGCTTCCTTTGTCATATTAATGGACCATATAACTGTGGCTTCATATCTGGGCTCTCTGTTTTGTTCTATTGATCTATGTGTCTATTTTTGTGCCAGTACCATACTTTTTTAATTACTGCAGCTTTGTGGTATATCTTGAAATCTACAATTGTGGTATGTCCAGCTTTGTTCTTTTTCAAGATTGCTTTGGCTATTTGGGGTCTTTTGTGGTTGCACACAAATTTTAGGATTATTTGTTCTGTTTCTGTGAAAATGGCTTTAGTATTTTGATAGGGATTGCATTAAATCTGAAGGTTGCTTTGCATAGAATAGGTATTTTAGCAATTTTGTTCTCCTAATCCATGAGCATGGAATAAATTTCCATTTGTTTGTGTCACCTTCAATTTCTTTCATCAGTGTTTTCTAGTTTTCAGAGTAAAGGTCTTTCAACTCCTTGGTAAAATTTAGTCCTAGGTATTTTATTGTTTTTGGTACAGCTGTAAATGGGATTGTTTTCTTAATTTCTCTTTTTGCTACTTTATTATTAGTGTATAGAAATGCAATAGATTTCTTAATATTATTATTTTTTTTTTCTGTGACTCTGCTGAACTCATTTACCAATTCCAGTAGTTTTTTGGTGGAGTCTTTAGGATTTTCTTTATATAGTATCATGTCATCTGCAAATAATGAAAGTTTTACTTCTTCCTTACCAGTTTGGGTGCCTTTTATTTATTTTTGTTGTCTGACTGCTGTGGCTAGGACTTCTAATACTAGGTTGAATAAAAGTGGTAAACATTCTTGTCTTGTTCCTGGTCTTAGAGGAATAGCTCTCAGTTTCCCCCCCTGGAGTTTGATATTAGCTGTGAGTTTTTTCATATATAGCCTTTATTATGTTGAGGTATGTTCCCTCTAAACTTTGTTAAGAGTTTTTACCAAGAATGGATGTTGTACTTTGTCAAATGCTTTTTATGCATCTATTGAAATGATCGTATAGTTTTTATTCTTTCTCTTTTAATGTGATGTATGATGTTGATCGATTTATGAATATTGAACCACTCTTGTATCCTGGACTTGTATATAAGAACTCTTTCATCAAAACTCCTAAGAAAGTGGGCATGAGTTGATTATCCTCATTTCCTTTCCTTTCCATTTCTCTTTTCTTGAACTTCCTAGCAGAACTATAATTAGAACTGGCAATTTTACATTTGATAGTTTTCTCAAAAACATAGGCTTCTCTCTTTCCAGGCACATGTAATTCTTACTGTGGAATATCCTGTTTGGTTACATTCTACTAATTATCCTCTTAGAACTTCAGTTTTCTCATCTGTTACACAGGGACAGCAATGCCCACATGGTAAGTTGTTATGATGATTAAATGAAATAATATAGGAAAAGTGGTGGGCATGTTTTAAGTATACAGTACATGTTAATTATTATTTATGAAAGAACCTATTATTTGGAAGACTAATGGGATTTTTTTTTCTTTTTTAAGGAAGAGATATTAAAAAACTATATTTCAATATCTATTTATCTTTCAACTCCATGGATTTTCCAATGCGCAAAGAAGTTGTTTGCAGAGGATCTGATGATCTTTATTCTTTCTGCAGAGCTCTGAAGGGAGGTAAGCATTAAATTCATATTATTTTCATAATAGAACAGAATAGTTTATGTGAAAGTTCTGAATATTAAATGCACTGAAAATGTGCAATTCCTTTTCTAATAATTTTTTCATCCAAAGTTTTGCTTTTAGCAGCTTAAACAACATTGAACAATTATGTCATTGAATTATTATGAAAATGGTACTTATTTAAAGTGTGTTTGATGGTATATTAAAATTTTTACCTTGTTCAGATTAATATTGTACATTTACCATTGGTTACGGATCCCTTTTTCTAAACATTACAGTTATTATTTTTTATAGAAACTCACTGAACCACAGCCCAGGGAACAGGATAGGTGGAATCAGAGGGGGAAAAAAAAAGGAATTAAAAAAATTTACTGAAAAAGAACACCTCATGGGCACCTTGGTGGCTTAGTGGGTTAAAGCCTCTGCCTTCAGCTCAGGTCATGATCTCGGGGTCCTGGGATCGAGCCCTGCATTGGGCTCTCTGCTCCACTGGAAGCCTGCTTCCCTCTCTCTGCCTGCCTCTCTGCCTTCTTGTGATCTCTGTCTGTCAAATGAAAAAATGAAATCTTTAAAAAAAAAAGAAAAAAAAGAACACCTCATTAGATTTTTCTTTGTTTTCTCCAATGTCTTCCCCCAATTTTTTCCACCCTGATGTTATTCACAGAATCACAAAATTTCAGAGCTTAGGACCTTAAAGGCTACTTATTGCAAACCCATGAATTTTTCCTTAATAATTTTTAAACTATTATTTTAAGTAGTTTAAATGTTTATAAATATTATACCATCACATTACCAAAAATTGCAAAGTCTAAACAATGAAAATATCACAGAATCATATTTCTAAAAACATTTTGGAATATTTCCTTTCAATTTTTCAATTTTGTGCATGGCATTGCTTATATACTTAAAAGTATACTACACTATAATAGTTTTTTCTTTTTTTTTTAAAGATTATATTTTTCAAATAATCTCTACACCTAACATGGGGCTTGAACTTAAAACCCCAAGTCAAGAGTCACATGCTCTACCAACTAAGGCAGCCAGGTGTCCCAATAACTTTCTTTTAAAAATTATTGTATAAATTTTTTGACTAGATGATCCATGTGGTTCAAAAACCAAGATATAAACATTACATAATGAAACATTTTACTTACTGGGTGTGCTCTGGTTTATTTAACCATTCTCCTGTTGGATATCACTTTACTTATGATAGTTTTACTATTATAAATAATACTGTAATAAATATATTTCTATACATAATTTTTCTCATATTTCATATTTGAATATGTTTACAAGGAGTTACATATAACTCCCAGGGAAATATTTGAGCTTAATTGAATTGACTATGTTTGTGGTTTTGTCTACATAGGACAAATTGCTTTTCTAAAGGAATGTATCAATTTATACATTATATCATCACCAATGTGTAAGTACAGTATTTTAATCTCTGTCTTCTTAACAGTGGACATTATCATCTTAAAAAAAGAAGTTTTTTAAAAAAACTATTAGGTTAAAAAACACAATTGTTTTATTAACATTTAATAATTACTATTGTAGTCAAATATTTTCCTATACAATTGTTACCATTAACCTGTGCCCTCTTTTTTTTTTTTTTTTAAAGATTTTATTTATTTATTTGACAGAGATCACAAGTAGGCAGAGAAGCAGGCAGAGAGAGAGAGAGCAAGAGAGAGAGAGAGAGGGAGAGGAGGAAACAGGCTCCCTACTGAGCAGAGAGCCCAATGTGGGGCTCGATCCCAGGACCCTGGGATCATGACCTGAACCAAAGGCAGAGCCTTTAACGCACTGGGCCACCCAGGCACCCTGTGCCTCTTTTAAAAAAAAAAAAAGTTTTTAGGTAGGGGCGCCTGGCTGGCTCAGTTGGTTAAGTATCTGACTCTTGATTTTGGCTCAAATTATGATCTCATGGTTGTGAGATTGGGTCCTGCATTAGGCTCCTTGCTCACTGGGGAGTCTGCTTGGGATTTTCTCTCTCTCTCTCCCCTTCTAAATCCCCCTGCCCAGTTCTCTCTCTCTCTCTTAAAAAAAAAAAAAATTTAGGTAGTTAACGTGTATACATTAAATATAGCAACATAGCATAAATTAGATATAGATGGGATAAAAAATGGAAAGTAAGGCCTGAGAACTAATAGAAGGAGAGCAGTATAAAAATTCATATCAGGCTTATACTGGCTTTGACATTTGTTATCAATTTGATTATATATTTTCTAGCAGTCATTAAGCAAATAGTTTCTAAGTACATCAGGTTTTTTTTTTTTTTTTAAGATTTTATTTATTTATCAGAGAGAGAGAGAGAGAGTGAGCACAGGCAGACAGAATGGCAGGCAGAGGCAGATGGAGAAGCAGGCTCCCTGACAAGCAAGGAGCCCGATGTGGGACTCGATCCCAGGACCCTGGGATCATGACCCGAGCGGAAGGCAGCTGCTTAACCAACTGAGCCACCCAGGCGTCCCATCATCAGGTTTTTTTTGCTATGCAAGTGAAACTTTGAGATATGTCTCCTAGCCAACCATCTCTCCACAGCTCTGACTTGCCTGCCACCCCCAAACCATATGCAAATAATGGAGCTGGCATTGCTGCTAAGTCTGGGCTCAGAGTTGGAAAGACCTGAGTCTGTCCCAGCTTTTCCTCCTACCAACAATGTGGCCTTGGGTATATTACTTAACCTCTATCCGCCTCATTTTCCTCATCTGTAAAATGGGGACAGTGAAATCTATTGTATGCGATCTTAAGCATATAATTAGAAAATGCATATAAAAAAGATTAGTACAGTGTTCAGAATAAGAATCCAAGAAGTACGGTTCTGGAATAATACTCATGTGGGTAATGGGAGTCTTTTTGTTCCTGGTTTTACAGTCCTGTCACTTTTACAAGTGGGGAGACTGATTCCTGGGGTGACTCAGTAATGTGTCTTTGGCCATTTGGAGAACTAGTGACAGAGTAGCATCATGACTCTTAAAGCCCACTCTTTCACTGTACCATGCTTTCTCTTTGAAAAAACAAAACAAAACAACCCTCTTGGAAGATCACTGTTTCTTTAAAAACTTTCACAATCCCACCTAATCTCTGAGATTATGTTGACATATTATCTGAATTTTTAAAGTTTCACTTTCTTGATATCTAAGACATGTCAGACTAAATCCAGTCTGCTGGCTTTTCCTTCCTTCCCTCAGTTCCTTCCACAAACATCTGTTGAACCTAATTTGAGCAAGTCATGATTTAGGCTCTGGTGATCCAAAGTTCAATAATAGGGTCTTCCTCATCAGAGGGTCTCTCTGTTCTGGGAAAGACAGTCATGGAAACAAAAATTATAATGAAATGTCATAAATGCCAATAGAATTATATGGTCCTAGTTTTAACTATATAGTTATCAATTTGCTGTGGCAGAAATTAGATAAGGTTTCAGAGACGATTATTAAAGTCTTGAATCTGGGAACATCAGAGAAGAGGAGGAAGGACATTCCTTGGAGAGGAAACAGCATATGCAAACACATCTAGCCATAAAAGAATATGGTTTATTTGGAGAGTAGGTTTTTTGTTTTGGGTGTTTTTTTTTTTTTTTTTTTTTTTTTTGTAGCTAGAGCAGAATTTGCTGGAGAAGAGCCTAGGAAAGGGGGCAGGAGTAAGCATGTAAGTCATGCACAAAATATTGGCCTGCATCTTGTTATCCCTGGGTACTGATGACCCACCGAGATGATCAGTTTTGCAGATAACTGGTGTCCATATGGAAGGAGGCGGGGGTTGGCTGAGGCACGAAACTGGGATAGAAGGAAGAGCAGCCTGGAGGCTGTGTAAGAGACCATGAGGGATGAGCAAAGATGGCAGCCTGAGAGCAGAGGGGAAAAGAGAGAGGCCATATTTGGAGACAGAATTGGCAGGATATGCTGATTGATTTGATGTGGCAGGCAAAGATTAGGTAAAATCAAGGACTGGCAGAGGACCAGTGACTGGGATTAGCAGAAGTACCATTATCTGAAATGATAGGTGCAGAAGAAGGGACAGATTTTTAAAGAGAAAGCAATGGGTTCTGGTTTGGGCATATTGAGCTCAAGGTAATTTTGGAACACTCAAATAAACATGTCCATCTGGTAGCTGAGTATATGGGCTCAGAGCTCAGGGCATTCTGATTTAAGAAGCACTGATGTCATCAAGAGACCCTTGAAAATTTAGGAATCAAATTAGTAAGTGCCATACGTATCTAGTTTTAAAATAATTTTCTTTTTTGTATTTGTTATAAAAGTCATATATTTTTAGGGTATGATATTTAGAAAATATAGGCAAGCAAAAATAAAATAAAAATTACCCATAATATTACCACTTCTTACACACACATACACAAACACACACACATCTTTGTTTCTTTTAAAAGCACATTTGAAGGACACCTGGGTGCCTCAGTGGGTAAAGTGTCTGCCTTTGGCTCAGGTCATGATCTCAGGGTCCTGGGATCCAGCCCCATGTCAGGCTTCTCGCTCAGCAGGGAGTCTCCTTGTCTCTCTCCTCTGACTCTAACCCCAGCTCGTAATCTCTTTCTCTCTCATAAATAAATAAATAAATATCTTTTTAAAAAACCACATTTGAAAATAAATAAATGGATATTCTAAAGGCATCTTTTTAAAAAAATGATTTTATTTATTTGTCAGAGAGAGCGAGCGAGAGAGAGCACAAACAGGGGGAGCAGCAGGCAGAGGGAAAAGCAGGCTCCCCACTGAGCAAGGAGCCTGATATGGGACTTGATCCCAGGACCCTGAGATCATGACCTGAGCTGAAGGTGGATGCTTAACCTACTGAGCCACCCACGTATCCCATAAAGGCATCTTAAACTTAATTTATCTGTTAGCCCTGTTTCCAGAATCTTGGTAGCATTTCTGTAACAAAGTACTACAAACTGGCTAGCTTAGAACAGCAGGTATTTATTGTCTGACAGTCCGGAAGCTAGAAGTCCAACATCCAAGTATTGACAAGGCTGTGCTACCTCTGATGGGGCGAGGGAAGGATCTATTCTGGACCTCTCTCCTAGCTTCTAAAGGTCCCAGGTGATTCTTGCCTTGTAGATGGCCATCTTCTTCCTGTGTCTCTTCACAGTCTTCTCTCTATGCATGTCTATATGTGTGTCTAAATTTCCCCTTTTTATAAGGACACAATTATATGAGATTAGGGCCCACCTTAATGACCTCATCCTTGCAAAGGTGCTATTTCCAAATAAGGCCATGTTCACAGGTACCAGGGGTTAGGACTTCAACATCTTTTTGTAAGACACAATTCAACCCATAACACCATCTGAGATTTGGGTCCTCCCATTCTGCATGGTTGCTAGGAACATTGTGCTGGACCATAGGTGAGCTGCATGAGAAGTAGAGAGGCGCCTAAGCAGGAAGGGCTCTATCTTCTTTTCCTCGGGCCCAGCTTTGGTTCTCTCCTGGCTTCTTGAATGTGGGCAAAAGTGTGGAGCTAATTTCCCATAGAATAGAATGGGATTTGTGAGCAACATATGAGCTTTCTTAGAGAGACAAAACAGTGGAAATAGAAGATTGCCCTACAGAAAAGGCTAGCAGTACCCCTTCTTCCCACCTGACCTGGTAAACATTTGGGCAGTCTCCCCAGATAGAAATCTTGGAGTTACTCTTCGTTTCTTTCTCAAATCCTCAAGTCTCATCCATCTCCTTTCTTTTCTCTCTCATACAAAGTTTTCAGGATTATCGTCACAACCAGGGCCTCGTGTTTAGAAAAGGCTTCACATTTAGAGTTTAATATTCTGTGATCATAGTCTTGAGATTCTTAATGATTTTATCTTTGAGTATGTATAGTATGTATTCTGTAAGTGAAGTCTGATGGGACATTAGGGTATGCATGCAGTTTCCCTAGATTGGTTCTTGGCTTCCTGCTGCCCAATCTTCTGCTGGTACCCTGGACCCTGCTTGGTACCCCGCTCCTCAGCTACAGCCATTGATCCCTTTCACTTGGTGGGAATCTGGATGCAGGGGGGGTCAGATGCCCTGCAGTGTCTGAAGTGGGGTATGGCCATGGTCACCCCACTTGGGCAGCCCCATGGCACCTTTCACTCTGAGAACATTCCCTTGGATCATTCCATGACTGGGGGTACCTTCTCTTCTTTCAAATTTCCTGAGCCAAGCTGGTGTTGGTTTTCTCTGGTCAGCTTGAGATACATTCTGGGGGTGAGCCACCAAATACAAATTGTGTTATTTCAGTGGTTCTGCCTCAGAGTTAAAAGCTCTGATATTTGGGGCGCCTGGGTGGCTCAGTGGGTTAAGCCTCTGCCTTCGGCTCAGGTCATGATCTCAGAGTCCTGGGATCGAGCCCCACATCGGGCTCTCTGCTTAGCAGGGAGCCTGCTTCCTCTTCTCTCTCTGCCCGACTCTCTGCCTACTTTTGATCTCTGTCAAATAAATAAAATCTTTTAAAAAAAATACGAAACTTCCCACTTAAAAATAAAAAAGCTCTGATATTTGTGTTTAAAGCTGTCATTGCACAATGTAAAGGTGAATGGAAATTTAAAATTTTGTTTGACTTTAAATGATATTAAATAGCAAATAAAAAATATGATCGCAGGGGCACCTGGGTGGCTCAGAGGGCTGAGCCTCTGCCTTCGGCTCTGGCCGTGACCTCGGGGTCCTGGGATTGAGCCCCGCACTGGGCACTCTGCTCAGCGGGGAGCCTGCTTCCCCCTCCCCGTATGCCTGCCTCTCTGCCTGCTTGTGATCTCTCTCTCTCTGTTGAATAAATAAAGAAAATCTTAAAAAAATATATGATGGCAAGTCTAGGGAGAGACTGTGGAAGAAAGGAAAAAGCTTTCGTTTCCCTACCTTTAATAAGATGTCTCTCCTGCTTTTTGATCAAGGGACCCCCATTTTCATTTTGCACTGGGCTTTGTAAATTATGTAGCTGAGCCAGGGACTCAGGGACCGCGTACTGGGAGCCAGAGATTCAGAAGTGACCAAAGCAAAGAGCCTGTCCTCGTGGAGCTTATAAACTAGCAAACAAGGTCATAGCTATGTCCTGAAATATCATAAAAATAAAACAAGATTCACTTTAGGAGAAGTCCTCCTAAGGAAAGCAGCAGGCTAATGAGATGGACCGGATCTGTCTATGCGGGAGGGCACCTGAGTTGGTGGGCACGGAAGGCATTTACCTCTCTTCTCACCACTGTCACGGCCTCCTGGCCTCTAAGTGGTCTGCCGGACTTAGTGCCCCCTTAAGTCCATCTGTAATATGGCCATGACATCCATCTTTCTAAACACAATCTGACCATTTCACACCCTCGGATGTTCACTCATTGCCTTCCGTCTCTCAAATGTGGAACTTGAGCACGTTATGTTTACTTCTTCTTTGCAGGTGTATGCATTAGTCATACTGATCTTCGTATTCCTGCCTTTGCTCCCTGCCACCTGGAGTGTCCTTCCTTTCCTTCCTCCCCATCCTTCATGACAACTCAACTCACTTCCCTCTCTTTTCTAGGTTCCCTTCCCATGGCATCTTGTGAATAACAATAATTATGATATTGATGATAATATTAAGGATGTCATTATTATTTATAAGATGCCGTGGGAAGTAGGACTAGAAAGGAGAAGGAATAATATTTAATGTTCTAATAAATAACATTTTAATGTAAAGGTTTTATTTACTTATTTGAGAGAGTGAGAGCGTGCACAAGCCTGGGGGAGGGGCAGAGGGAGAAGTAGACTCCCCACTGAGCAGGGACCGATTGCAGAACCCTGAGATCATGACCTGAGCTGAAGGCAGCCGGCTAACCAACTGAGCCACCAGGCACCTGAAACATTAATTATGTTTAATGAGTGCTACGTTCCAGGCATTATTCTGAGCACATGCATGTCTTAGCTCACATAGCCTTGATGTTACTCCTATCAGATAGGTATTATTATCCATTGTCATTTTACCGAAGCACAGAGAAGTTAAGTGCCTTGTCCAAGCCCACACTCCAAGTAAGTAGAGGAGCTGAGGTTCAGATCCAGAACCGTCACTCTTACCAAAAATGCTATATACTGCTTTTATCCTTGCTACATCTTTCCATTGCATTGTATTTAGAATGGTTTCTTTGCATGCCTATATCTCCAATAGATGTTAACTATTTGAAGGAAGGAACAGTGTGTACTAGCCCATTGTCTCCTCAGTCCCTGGTAATATAGCTCTCAGTAAATACTTGTTGAACTATTAAATTTGCATTTGATTGGCCTTGAATGAAAAATCATAACATCATGAAGACATGATGACTTTACTAAGCTCAAGAACTAAGATCTCAGTGTATGAATACACCTAATAAGGATATACCCAGAAACGAATAGGTGCTTTTTTATGAAAATAGAAGTATATATATGCAGACTTAATCCATTCCTTTGCTATCAAGGATTGTCTTTAACTAATTAGGAGAATAATAACTATTATAGTTTGCATTGGACTCTTCATATTATTTTAAAAGAGATTTTTGGCCACTATTGCTTTTGTTAGAGATTCAAAACATTTCTACTTTTCTGTCTTTATCCCGCAAGTTCATTCCTTTGGTGTATCTGATTAGGTTGATGGTCCTTCCTGCACTTCTGACTGTCTTCCACAGCTTTTGCAGGCCCAGGCCCATGGCCGTGCATTTCAACAGTACTACTTAGGCTTCCCAGTGGTGGGATTAGAAGGAAATTTGGTATCCTGGCTGCCTCCCAACTCTCTCCTCCACTTTTAGGAAGGTCTGTTATACTCTGCTGAAGGAGCAACAGTATTAAATATGCACATATGAAATTTGGGATGAAGCCTATGAGCACCAGCTTGTTCACTCATTCCCTATTGAGACTAGTAGGCCTAAAAATTTCGCATCCCCTGAGGGATGAAATAAGGGCTGATATGGAGAGATGCTTGGAGTGGCAGAGGATCATAGCCATCAGAGAATCAGCCAGGATATAAAATTCATTACTTCTACAATTAGCTTGGGACTGCCTCTGCCAGCAGCAGTGTAAAAAGGTAAACTCCATACTACATTAAAAAAAAAAAAAATTGGGGCACCTGGGTGGCTCAGTGGGTTAAGCCTCTGCCTTCGGCTCAGGTCATGATCTCAGGGTCCTGGGATCGAGCTCCGCATCAGGCTCTCTGCTCAGCGGGGAGCCTGCTTCCTCCTCTCTCTCTGCCTGCCTCTCTGCCTACTTGTGGTCTCTATCTGTCAAATAAATAAATAAAATCTTTAAAAAAAAAATCACCTAATGATGACCAGTGTAACTTTTTGTATTTTGTGTTTTGTTTATAGAGACTGTGAATACAGCGGTATCCTTCTCCTTCAGGGGACTACGATTTTCTAAGGTATTTTTGCTCAAGAGTCATTTGTACTTACCTAAGAATCTTTTGCAGTAACAAATGTGTTAGAAATTTGAAACAAGGGGCGCCTGGGTGGCTCAGTGGGTTAAGCCGCTGCCTTCGGTTCAGGTCATGATCCCAGGGTCCTGGGATCGAGTCCCGCATCGGGCTCTCTGCTCAGCGGGGAGCCTGCTTCCTCCTCTCTCTCTGCCTGCCTCTGCCTACTCGTGATCTCTGTCTGTCAAATAAATAAATAAAATCTTAAAAAAAAAAAAAAAAGAAATTTGAAACAAGCCATTCACAACTTCAAAAATAGCTATTCAACATTAAGTGTTTTAAGACTGTGTTTTTCATTTTAGTTTTGGATATTTTGCTGGTTCTTCTTTCTGTAGAATATGGAAATGTGGAAAAGTAAAACAAAAGGAAGCTCTTTTTCACTTCGTTTTTCCTCTAACATATATGGCTAAAAGTAATACGAATGCTCATTATTAATATGGCAAATGATCTTTGGGTGAGAGCACTGCAATGACCCCTTGTCTGACTCAATAACTGCCTCCGTGAATAGTAATAATGTAATTTTAGATATTTGTATTAGATACCTGGCAATGAAATTTTGCACATGTTTCACTTTGGGTGACTATTTTATTTTATTAAAAAATTTTTAAAAAGATTTTATTTATGTATTTGAAAGAGAAAGAGAAAGAGGCTGAGGGAGAGGGAGAACCTCCTTCTGAGCAAAGAGCCCAATGTGGGGCTTGATTCCAGGACCCTGGGATCATGACCTGAGTCAAAGGCAGACACTTAACCAACTGAGCCACCCAGGTGCTGCTGGATGACTATTTTAAAGTAAATTTCAAGAGCGTGCATTACTTTCCTATTATGTTCTAAAGGATATTGAATGTTTGAAAATCTCACAGGGTAGTTTCAAAAAAATCGTTTAAAAAAATCCTCTTGTAGTTGGGAACTAAATAGGTTTATGCTCGCCAAATTCAAAGGCATACAAAATTTCATCTCATTGGAAAACCAAGATAATGATAACCAATTTCATTTCAATGGCTTCCTCCTACTAAGACAAAGTTCTTATAAAAATCTTACAAAATAGAAGCATCTAACATTTTATTTGCTTGTATTTCTTATTCCTTGTTTTAGGGACGATATAGATGTGTTGCAGAAGCCATCTCTGGAGATCCTGAAGAAATGCTCTTTTGTTTGAATTTTACCATCATACACCACCCTGATTTCAATTAGAATAAATAAAGTGTATTTTTATTTTTCAGAGGTCTTAGTCTTCACTTAAATCTTTTTTCATAGTGTATTAGTGTCTGCCATAACAAATTTAGGGTGGCCTAAATTTGTTTCCTCACAGTTCTGAAAGATAGAAATGAGAGATAAAAGTGTGGACAGTGTTGGTTCCTCCTAGGGCCTCTCCCTTTGGCTTGTAGATGGCCACCTTCCCAGTGTCTTCACATGGTTTCCTCTGCGTGCGTGTGTCCTAATCTCTTGTTATAAGGACACCGGTCACAATGGCTTAGAGCCCACCCTGAGGACATCATTTTACCCAGCTACCTCTTTAAAGGTACTACCTAAAAAAATCCGTCCATCTTCTGAGGGGTTAGGGGTGAGGGCTTAAGCATATGAATTTTGGAGGGACAAGATTCAACCCATAAAAAACAGGCAGTGAAATCTTTTGAACTGGTTGATTTCTTCCCATTTCCTGCTTCTCTACTCTGGGGCAAGTTACCCGATTGCTCTCCTGGACTACTCTGCTACCTCCTGACTGATCTTCCTGCGCCTGGCCAGCTGCCTCTGGTCAAGTATTCCCCACAAGGGCAGTTCCCCAAATACTTTCAAAACACATGTCCAGTTACATCACAACAATGCCAATGGAACAAAATGAAGTGAGACCAAACAAGGTCCTTCCTGTGGCTTCTGATTCCTTTTAGGATAAAGTTAGAATCTTTTGGAGAGCCTGCCAGGCCTTGGCTATGCTTTCCCTCTCCAACCTCTTCTCTCACCACCCTCCCCTTGCTTTCCGTGTTTCAGAATGTGCTAAAGTCCTTCCCCTCTAGAATCTTCTGCCACAGTTTCCTCTGCCTCTATTCCACTCCTCCACTCTGCTCTGCCCAACCCCTTCACCTCTGTAATGGGTGTGGATCTTTCTTGGCTCAGGGGCTACTTCCTCTGGGAATCATCAGTAGGTAGTACGGAGTGCAACTCTTAACAATTTTGATGCTCAACAGAGGTAGTCCTGAGCAAAATCTTAGAGAAATCGTAGAACGTGGAGCTTAGTTACAGGTCCTTTTTTGCTCTACCCCCCTTTATCTGGTCTAGGCAGGGCTATCTTTCTTTTTGATATGCTTTTGTAGACTTGTGTCCCCGTCTTCCAGTCCTTAACACTCATTTTGTCATTATTTCGATCATCTATCACTAGACTAAGCTCCATGAGCCCAGGTAATGTAGTCAGCCCAGTTATGCTCACCACTCTTTTTTTTTTTTTTTTTAAGATTTTATTTATTTATTTGACACACAGAGATGACAGGTAGGCAGAGAGAGAGGGAGGAAGCAGGCTCCCCGCTGAGCAGAGAGCCCGATGCAGGGATCGATCCCAGGACCCTGAGATCATGACCTGAGCTTCTGAAGGCAGAGGCTTTAACCCACTGAGCCAGCCAGGTGCTCCTATGCTCACCACTCTTGACTCAGCACCTAGCATAGTGCCTGGGTTTGGGTTTGCTCTGAGTCCATCTTTGTTCAATGGATAAATGAATATTTTATTCTTGTAAAATATTCATAATCTGTAACTACAGAAAGCAAAATATTCATGCAATCATTTGACTGATAATTATTGAACACCTGTCATATGTCAGGCCCAGTTCTAGATGCTGGGGATACAGAATTTCACCACCCAGACCAAAAAAAAAAAAATCCCTGCCCTCATGGAGCTTATATTTTTATGGGCTGAGACTGACAAATAAGTAAATGATAGCGTACCCTAGAAGCAAACAGGCTGTGTACTGTGAAGAACAATAAAACGGGGAAGGGGGCAGGGCCATGGGGAGGTGGTGAGTGTTGGGTCCGTTATCAAAGGAACGAGACTGAGAAAAGTTACGCAAAACCTTATTCTATGCCAAGCATTAGAAGTCAGACTGACCAGCCAGGGCCGCCTCTGAAGAGAGTGACGCCCCTTGGTCTTACAAGCTAGTTTTTCTAGGGCACAATCGCAGACATCTGCATATGTGGCTTTGGCTGATTGGATGTCTCCTACCTGTGTGTTTTAGTAATGGTTACCAATGGCCTTGTTTTAGGTATATGTTTTAGTAATAGTTACCTGGAATTGGCCTTGTTTTAGGTGTGTGTTTTAGTAACAGTTACCTTGTTTTAGGTGTTGTGTTTTAGTAACAGTTACCTGGAACCGAGAGCAGTAACTTTTCTAGACAACAAAATGTCTACCTAGGCAACATGGAGTCACTATGGCTAAGTAGGCCCAGGCAGGCCCTAGGGGGTTAACATGTTTTAACATGGAATCGACCCCAACATCTGGTTCCCTAGAAACGAGTAACAAAACAGACAACAAAAAGACAAGACCCAGCGGCCCTCACTTGCTGATGGGGGTTTTCCCGGCCTCCTACGGACCCAGATGACCGCCTAGGGGAGTTCTGGTTTGGAGGTGAACATTTGAAAGTTGTTAGCATATAGGGAGAATACGTGTAGGCAGAAAAAAATGAGAGGTTCAAGGTTGGAGCCTTGGAGTGCTCTCTCAGTGAGTGGTTGGGGGTGAGGAGGAGCTAGGGAAAAAGGAGGGACCATGAAGGTAGGCAGAAAACCTGGAATGCTGGCCTATGAGAAGCCAGATGAAGAAAATGTTTCAACTGTTCTGTTCTGCTGATATGTTAAATAAGATGAAGACTGAGTCTTGAAGTTTCATGAGCGGAGGTCATTTGTGATTTGATATTGTTACCAATAAAGAGCCTTCTAAATTTTGTAAGCATCATTTCCAACTGTGGGCCACCCAAATGTAGAGGTCATATATTAAGCTCCTTTAGGCCTGTGGAATGCCCCCTCACTAAGCTTTGAAGGAGGAGGGCAGCTCCATTTCACCCTTTAAGGAGAGGGGTGTGGGGAGGCAGCTTACAGCACAGCTTTCTTCAAAAGCATCTTCTACAACCCTCTTTTAAAAAAAAAGATTTTATTTATTTATTTGATTTGAGAGAGAGACAGTGAGAGAGAGCACAAGAGGGGAGAAGGTCAGAGGGAGAAGCAGACTCCCCGTGGAGCTGGGAGCCCGATGCGGGACTTGATCCTGAGATTCCAGGATCATGACCCAAGCTGAAGGCAGCTGCCCAACCAACTGAGCCACCCAGGTGCTCCACAATTCTCCTTTAAGATCTTCCCTTAGATTAAATGGTCTCTTGACCTTTTTATTTACTTGATGCAGATACTTTTTACTACTTGCTGTAAACACTTTATATGCCTAATGTAAATGGTTTTTATGTACTTGATATCTGATAACCCATTGCACATCTTTTGAAATCTTGAGGGGCTTCCTATTTCCTACTTCCTGATTTTGTTCTGGTGTATGCCACATCCCTAGCTCTAGGAAAGGATCCTGACTTGCTCTATCAGTCAGTGTGAGGTATTCCTCAGGGGACTGTTACTGGTCCAGACTGGATGCATGACTAGTGTTGGCTTAATTAGACTATAGCGAAGACTGAAACTTCTTGTCTGTCTCACTGGATGTAAACAAAGAGGGATGTTGCCTCCATTTCTGCTGATAGTCTTCTGATGACCATAAGGGGAACTGGATTAGAAAGAACCTAAAACTTTGCAGACACTATTGAGTCACTGAGTACTAAGCCCAGACCTTGCCATACATCAGCGCTTTCCTGTTATTGGTTTAGTGAATTGGAATCAGGACTCTGTTACTTGCAGATAAAAGCACTGTAGTTGATTCGCAGTTACACTGTCTACCACATCTTAGAAGTCAGGCTAATCTCTGATTCTGGCCCTCCCTCTATTCCCCTCTGACTTTTTCCATTGTTTTTAACTCCTCTGTTGCTGATGCTTGTGGGCCCAACTTATCTATTAGGCACAGTAGGCACAGTGCTTATATTTATAAATATCTAATTTTATGCAGATGGGGCCCATGAAAGTCATAATGTGGTCCCGAGTGTTTGGTTACTACATTCTCTGATTTTTGTTAATATTATAAGTTTGCCCCATGAATTGATTTCTTCAGTATCTATTTAATGCCTACTGTTTTCCAGGCACTGTGCTAGGCCTTGAGGATACAGGGGTGAACAAAACAAACAACAATAGTTCTTTCCTTTATAGAGTTTTTGATCTAGTAGGAAAATAAAACAAAACAAGTAGTTATTGGAAAATATGATGGGGGTAACTATTGGAGGGTAAGTATGGAGTGGTGAGGCAAGAGACAAAAAGAGAATTGAATCTCATCTATGGGATCAGAAAAGGCCTCCTAGAAGCAGTGATATTAAGGTTGGGAGTTGGCAGAGGAGTCTGGAATTAATTAAACCACCCTTTTTTCCTGGACCACCATAGGTGCTTTCTAATTGACGTCTACTCATCTACTTTTACTTCTCATTCCCCAAACCCTCTCGCCTAAGAAATCACCCTTACGATGAAATCCCTCAATCTGGACCATCTAGTCCCAAAAGAACCTTTCAACTCCATGAGCTCTTTCTCTTGGCATCTTTCACTTGGTTCCAACCACACGACCTCCTTTCTCTTTCAATATGTTTAGCACATTCTTTTTTTTTTTTTTTTAAGATTTTATTTATTTATTTGACAGAGAGCATGAATTGAGGGCAGAGGCAGAGGGAGAAGGAGAAGCAGACTCCCCGCTGATACAGGGCTCAATCCCAGGACCCTGAGATCATGACTTGAGCCAAAGGCAGAAGCTTAATTGACTGAGCCACTTGTTTAATACATTCTTATCTCAGATTCTTGAGTCATCCTTTCTTGAGCATAGAAGGTATATCTTCCAGATATTTACATTATTTATTCCTTTTTTCATTAAAGTTTCTGCTCAAATATAACCTCTTCAGAAAGTCCTTCCTTGACAGTCTATGTAAAATAGTATTATTACTTTATGTCACTTTCTCTAATATATACATATATGTGTCACTTTCTCTAATATATATATGTCCCTTTCTCAGATATATATATCTATCTATATATATTTGTTTATTTTCTAATTTCCTCATTAAAATGTATTCTCTGAGAGCAGGGGCTTTGCTTTGTTTACTGTTCTATGTCCTGGGATTATAGCACTCAATAAAGCATTAGCACTTCTACCTTGCTTCAGGCTCTATATAACTAATAAGTAATATACATATTATACATATAATATACTATTGCACATTATCATATATATGCATATAAATGAGCTATTTCTCATTAGTTGTATTTAAGTTTAATTTTTTTTCTTAGTAAGAAATGAGATTTTAATTCTACTTTCAAGACGTTTATCAGGGGAAAGCATGATTTTTGAGTGCTGGGATCTATCCTGATTTCATCCGACAGCACACTTACAAGCATTTCTTGCAGAGTGGGAGAAGACTTTGGAGAGAAACATCCAAGCAGAAGACCACCTGATTGGATTGTAATGTCTTGATGAGATCACCACATTCTGGGGGTATTATCTTTCCTTTAGTAGATACAAAACAAAACAAAACACAAAATAAACCAAACCGACCAACCAACCAAACAAAAACCTCAATTTTTTTTTTATTTCAATCAGACGTCATCAATGTTTGTCGATACAAATTTGGCTCACGGGACAAAGACCCTATATAGCAGGGAATTAAATAAAGTAGAAGCTTATTTCTCTCTCATCTGGGACTGATATGATACCTTGAAGTATCATATCTTCCTTGAAGACCCAGGAACCTTTAATCTGACCTTGGTCTGAATGGTCCAAAATGGATCTTTACTCTATCTGTGACCCAGATAGCACCTTTCCATTAATAACACCACTTAAGAGAGAATTTTATGAAATTATAAGATTCAACTCTTTTTGTTTTTATTTATTACTGATCTTTCCATGTTCATAAAGAGTTAATGACTTGTAAAACTATTGCTTAGGTGTTATTTATATTCTTTCTCTTGGAGTCATTTTAAGATTTTTCAGCATAATTGCACATTGAATTTCTTTACTGTATATTATAATATTCTAACTGGCTTAGTTCATCCTGGTATCAACTCATCCCATAATGTCCCAATACTAAGGAAAAAAAAGTTTATGGAGCTGGACTTTTCCTTGTGCCTGAGCTTTTTTATGATCTTGTATTTCTCCCATCAATCTCTTTCCCTGCCCCCACCCCTCAAACAACTGGTTTTGCGGTTCAATGAATTCCTCAACTGACTTTTATGAGAACTGTTCCTAAGGATTTCCACATTGCGCAGGAAGAGTAAATTTCATTTGTGGAGGCGTGAAGTAAATGGCTATCACATTATGCTAGTTTTCTGAAGCTATTTGAAGATTACATCCTTTGTTCTTGGTTCTCATCTCTTGCCATATATGTTTATAGAAATTAATAGAGTAAATATGTTTTTAGAAAGTTCTCCTTGATCTACAAATATAATTCAAGGATATCCTGAAAATTGCAAATCTATATTTTGATTAGTTTATGGTACCATCATAAGCATATAATGGAAACCACCACAGTTTATGGAAAGAGCCTTTTCCTTCACTGTTGATTTCCTTTAGGAATTAAGAAAAGACCATGGTTATAATGGTTTAGCTGTATGACCCTGGGTAGCTGAGGCTAAAACATTTATATGGATTGCTGTTTGGTATAAAGAAAGCTGGTGTGGAAAATTTTTGAATGAACAAGAGGCCTAGATTAATAAAAGCCAGGGGAGATCTAGATGTTTATTTTATCCCAGAACAATCCTTTGAGGCCAGAAGTTTCAGATTGATCTCGCAAGTCCTCCTGCAGAACTGCACTGATGGAAACCCTTCCTGATATGATTTCAAGAGAAACATAGAAGGAAAGTTTTAGGTGACCTATTTGCTTTTGTTATTTTTATTTATTTTAAATTAATTAATTAATTAATTAATTTGAGAGAGACAGAGATGGTGAGAGAGAACATGAGTAGGGGCGAGAGAGAGAGAAGCAGGCTCCTCACTGAGCAAGGAACCTGATGCAGGGCGCGATCCCAGGACCCTGGAATCATGACCTGTGCTGAAGGCAGCTGCTTAACTGACTGAGCCACACAGGTGCCCCACTTTTGCTATTTTTAATTAGAAATTGTTCTTCATAAGGTGTTAAGGTTGAAAAATAGAACAACAGTTGGAAGGTTCTGTAATGTAGTTCTGTAATTTAGTTATTTTTCCTTTCAAAAATAGAATTTCTCTTTAGACTGGGGTGCCTGGGTGGCTCAGTGAGTTGAGCGTCTGCCTTCGGCTTGGGCCATAGTCTTGGGGTCCTGGGATTGAGCCCTGCATCCGGCTCTCTGCTCAGCAGGGAGCCTGCTTCCCCGCCCCCCCCCCCCCCCGCCTGCTCTCTACCTACTTATGATCTCTGTCTGTCAAATAAGTAAATAAAATCTTAAAAAAAAAACAACGAATTTCTCTTTAGACTAAAAAAAATCTTTGCTAGCCTCTTAATTACAAAACAATGCATTTCATTTTAATGATCTCACAGAATGATTATGTGCAAAAAGCAAATGAAATCTTTTTCATTTCTTTTTCTGCCCTGCTTCCTTTTAAGACTTTGGTATGTGACTGTTCAGACCTTTGTTTCATATGTATGTCATGCTATACATGTTATTTTTATGCACATGTATAGGCAGATGCACATGAACATTTTATTTTATTTTGTTTAAAGATTTTATTTATTTATTTGACAGACAAGAGATCACAAGTAGGCAGAGAAGCAGGCAGAGAGAGAGAGGAGGAAGCAGGCTCCCTGCTGAGCAGAGAGCCCCACTCGGGGCTCAATCTCAGGACCCTGGGATCACGACCCAAGCCAAAGGCAGAGGCTTTAACCCACTGAGCCACACAGGCGCCCCAGCACATGCACATTTTAAAATATGAAGTTACTTTTTTTATTTTTTAATTTAAATCTGAAAAATATTTCCAAGTGAGTACATATAGATCTACCTCATGATTTTTAATAGCTATATACATTTTTTATTGTTTGGCTATACTATAATTTAGTTACCCATTTCCCTGTAGAATCTGTAGCATAGATATAGAATATAGTGCTATGTATGATCCTAAGTATTTTTAAAAGCTTTCATTTATTAGCGAATGAGAGAGAACGTGAGTAGGGGCAGGGGTAGGGAGAGAGTGAGGCAGACTCCGCACTGAGCAAGGAGCCTGATGTGGGGCATCCTAGAACCCTGGGATCATGACATAAGCTGAAGGCAGAGGTTTAACTGACTGAGCCACCCAGATGTCCCACATCTTCCTAAGTATTACTTCATTTAATTCTCACAAAACCTCCTAAAGGTAGACATGATTGTCTTCATTTTATATGTGAGAAAACTGGGGTTAGTGAAATTAAGTCACTTTCCCAGGGTCACATAGTTGGTGGAGGATCTAGGATTTAATTTCTGTACTATAAATCCCCCGAATCCGTATATGTTGCCTATCACTTTTGTAGGATTATAAGTGTTTTAGATTTAGTCCTTATATTTTTCTGCATTGACTTTTTTACAGTGTGTATGTATTGATTTTTATATTCAGCTAAAATAATGTTAAAAAGACTGCTTTCATTATTAATCGCTTAAGCCAATGACTTAAAGTTAATGGAACATTTAAGCAATCCCAGGCAAGATTAGTGAAAATTGGAAACAATGTAAGTGATAATCATTTTGGATAAAGGTCACAGGAAATTGTCGTACTGTTAATACACATTATACAGTGGTTTAAAAGAATGAGGTAAATATAGATGTATTTGTATTAATACGGATAAATTAAGCAATATTTCTGAGTTAAAAAGTTAAGCTGCAAGTTGCAAAATTCATCCTAAAATTAAAATGGCATCTCAAGGGACCTTGAATTACCAAAACAATTTTGAGAAAGAATAAAATAGGAAAATTCAAAGTTCCTGATTTCAAAATATAATACAAAGCTACAGTAATCAAAGCTGTGAAGTATTGGCATAAAGAGAAACAAATAAACCAATGGAATAAGATAGAGAACCTAGGAATAAATCTTTGTGTATATGGTCAATGATCTGCAACAAGGGTGCAAGACCACTCAAAGCGGAAAGAACAGTATTTTTAACAAATAGTGCTGTGAAAATTGGATGTCCCCATGCAAAAGAATTAAATCAGATACTTACTTTATACTATTCAAAATATATTAACTCAAAATATATTAAAGACTTAAATGTAAGATCTAAAACTATAAAGCTATAAAGCTTCTAGAAGCTTCTAAAACTATAAAGCTCCTAAAAGAAAACATATAGGAAAAGCTTCATGACAATGAACTTGGGAATGATTTATTTGGAATGACGTCAAAAAATGCAGGCAACAAAAGCAAAAATAGACAAATGAAACTGTATCAAACTTAAAAACTTTCTTCCATTAAAGGATACAATGCACAGAGTGAAAAAGCAACCTAAGGAATGGCAGAAATTATTTATAAATCACTTATCGGGTAAAAGGTCAACATCTAGAATATATAAAGAATCCTACATCTCAATAACAAAAACAACCAATAATCCAATTAAAAAATGGGCAAAGGAGGGGTACCTGGGGGGCTCAGTCAGTTAGGTGTCTGCCTTAGGCTCAGGTCCAGATCTCAAGGTCCTGGGATGGAGCCAGGCATTGCTTGGGGCTCCCTGCTCAGCGGGGAGCCTGCTCCTCCCTCTCCCTCTGCTGCTCCCCCTGCTTGTGTTCTCTTGCATTCTCTCTCTAGCCAATAAAAAATAAAACCTTAAAAAATGGGTGAAGTATTTGAATAGACATTTCTCCAATGATGATATATAAATGGTCAATAAGCATATGAAAAGATTCTCAACATCACTAATCATTAGGGAAATGCAAATCAAAAGCATCCTGAGATATCTTTTTCCCATTAGAATGGCTGCTATCAAAAAAACAAGTGCTATTTGTGGATGAGGAGCAATTGGAACCCTTGTGCACTGTTTGGGGGATTGTAAAATGGTGCAACTGTTATGGAAAACAGGAGTTTCCTTAAAAAGTTTTTAGTAAAACTACCATATAATCTAGTAATCCTACTTCTGGATATTTATCCAAAAGAATTGAAAGCAAGGTTTCAAAGAGACGTTTGCATACCATATTTATAGCGGCATTATTCAGAATAGTCAATAGGTGGAAGCAATCCGAATGTCCATCAACAGAGGAATGGATAAACAAAATGTGATGTATACATACAGCGGCTTATTATTCAGCCTCAAAAATGAAAGGAATTCTGGGGCACCAGGGTGGCTCAGTGGTTTGGGCTGCTGCCTTCGGCTCAGGTCATGATCTCAGGGTCCTGGGATCGAGCCCCGCATCGGGCTCTCTGCTCTGCAGGAAGCATGCTTCTCTCTCTCTCTCTCTGCCTGCCTCTCTGCCTACTTGTGATCTCTGTCTGTCAAATAAATAAATAAAATATTTTTTAAAAAAATGAAAGGAATTCTTCCAAATACTACATTGATCAAACTTGAGGACATGTCATGTGAAATAAGCTGGTTACAAAAAGACAAATACTGTATGATTCTACTATATGAGGTATCTAAAGTAGTCAAGAAATAGAAAGTAGAATGGTGGTTACCAGGAGCTTGATGGGGGAAAACGAGAATTGCTTAATGCATAGTTTCAGAGTTGTAAAATGGAAGTTCTGGAGATCTGTTTCACAACAATGTAAATATACTTAACTTTACTCCTTTTTTTTTTTTTAAAGATTTTTATTTATTTATTTGACAGAGAGAGACACAGGGAGAGAGGGAACACAAACAGGGGGAATGGGAGAGGGAGCAGCAGGCCTCCCGATGAGCAGGGAGCCTGATGCAGGACTCGATCCCTGGACACTGTGATCATGACCCAAGCTGAAGGTAGATGCTTAATGACTGAGCATCCCAAGGTGCCCCAAGTTTACTCTTAAAAATGGTTAGAATGATAAATTTTATGTGAGTTTTGCCACAATAAAATTTTTATTTTAAGGGCGCCTGGGTGGCTAGGTGGGTTAAGCCGCTGTCTTCGGCTCAGGTCATGATCTCAGGGTTCAGGGATCGAGTCCCGCATCGGGCTCTTTGCTCAGCAGGGAGCCTGCTTCCTTCAATCTCTCTCTCTGCCTGCCTCTCCATCTACTTGTGATCTCTGTCAAATAAATAAATAAAATCTTAAAAAAATTTTTTATTTTAAAAACTCTATTGATAGTAAGTGTACAGTGAAATGGAAAAATATGAAAACTAATATTTATTTAGTACACTGTAATTTAAAACATTGAGGCATTAAAGTGTCTTATTTTTACAAAAATAAAAGAAAAATACAAATGTTAAGCCATAGATAGACATGTATAGTACGATACATTGAAAAAAATAAAAGTCAAAAGTCAAAACACATCAAAGTATACAAAGCTGGTTATAAAAATCCTGTATACAAAGTATACAGTATACTTTCTACAGGGATGTATTTTCATATATAAAGACCTTAGAGAAAAAAAAAAAAAAAAGACCTTAGAGAAGAACTGGAAGGATACACACCAAATTGATCACAGTAGTTATCTCTGGGTATGGGGAAAGGGGACCAGATGGTGGGTGATGGTTAAAAAGAACTTACCCATAGTGCTTCAAGTTTTTATAAGGGGAATCAATTTATATATTATTTATATAAAATAGCCTCTAAACAAATAAAAAGATGTTCAACCTCACTCATAAAAAGAAATTCAATTTAAAACTACAATGAAATTCCATTTCTCTTCTTTCAGACTAGCAAAGAGTTGTAAGCTTGATGATACATTCTTTTGGCGAGGCTATGAGGAAATATTGCTGCTAGAAAGGAAAATGATACCACGCCTGCAAAGGGGAATTTGACAATATCTAAGAAGCCCAGCACTCTACTTCTAGAAATTCAGCAGGAACATACGCCTCTAACAATACAAAAATAAACACCCAAGGTGATTCACTGCACCATTACTTACAATTGCAAAATATTGGTAAGTACCTTAATGACCAAACATAGAAGACTGACTTTCATCACATATATACAATCAGGTTCTAGGTAGGATGATGTCTATGAACTGGTAGGGAGTGATTTCCAGAATATGGTAAATGATAAAGGGGGGTTGCAAAAGTATATGTGTAGTGTGCTACCTTTGTATAAGAGAGAAGGAGAAAAAAATGCATATATGTTCATAAACCAGAATTTAATGTACTTAGTGGCCTATACTGAGTGGTAGTGTAGAGGAGACATGGAAACTGTGGAGGTAGGAGTAACAATTCTCTGACCATTCATTTTTATATAAGGTTGATGTCATTGTATTAATGTTCTAAATTTTTAAAAAAATTTTATTAATTTATTTGACAGAGTGAGATCACAAGTAGGCAGAGAGAGAGAGAGAGAGAGAGGAGGAAGTCTCCCCAGCAAGTAGAGAGTCCAATGCAGGGCTCGATTCCAGGACACTGGGATCATGACCTGAGCTGAAGGCAAAGGCTTTATTTAACCCACTAAGCCACCCAGGTGCCCCCTAAATATTTTTATTTTTATTTTTTTTAAAAAAGATTTTTATTTATTTATTTATTTATTTGACAGAGAGAGAGATCACAAGTAGGCAGAGAGGCAGGCAGAGAGAGAGAGGAGGAAGCAGGCTCCCCGCTGATCAGAGAGCCTGATGTGGGACTCGATCCCAGGACCCTGAGATCATGACCCGAGCTGAAGGCAGCGGCTTAACCCACTGAGCCACCCAGGCACCCCACACTAAATATTTTTAAATAAAATATATCAACATAGATCAAAAAATTCCAAAAATGGAATATAAATAGAAACACTTAAACCCAACGATATTTTTAAATGAACATAATATTGACATTGAAGGGGGAAAAAAACTAATTCAAGTAACTTTTGACTATACAATAATTTGACTATATATACTGCCTAAAGGAAAAAAGGAGTGCTAACAAATTTTGACTTCTTCATAGTAGTTTTTTTTCTCATAGTAGTGTGGGAATAGCAATTCTAAAGATACTTTATGTGTATTGTAGGATTGACCAGAGGAAAAATATATTGATTTTTTGGGATTTAGGGTCCCCATTATATAAGAAAGGAGATACAAATATGGGAAGTGGGGATGAGAAGTGGGAAGGAGAAGAACTTTCTGAGATTTGCTAGAATTGGTATTAGTTAAACTTACAATTTCTTTTTTTTTTTTTTTAAAGATTTTTAATTTATTTATTAGAGAGACAGAGATCACAAGTAGGCAGAGAGGCAGGCGGAGAGAGAGAGAGGGGGAAGCGGGCTCCCCGCTGAGCAGAGAGCCTGATGTGGGGCTCGATCCCAGGACCCTAAGATCATGACCTGAGCTGAAGGCAGAGGCTTTAACCCACTGAGGCACCCAGGCGTCCCTAAACTTACAATTTCTAATATTTTTACTAACTCTTTTTATTTGAGGGCACTAGGTACAATTACACCCCAACAGAAATTAAGTGCACACGATGAAATTCCACAATAATAGGAATTGGCACTTTTTTTTTTTTTTTTTTTACTTTCACCCATTTCTCCTATCTCCCCAACCCCCAGCCTCTGACAACAACCAATATGTTTTCTGTATCAATGAACTAGTATTTTTTGTTTGTTTGTTTTGTTTAAAGATTTTATTTATTTATTTGACAGAGAGAGAGAGACAGTGACAGAGGGAATACAAGCAGGGGGAGTGGGAGAGGGAGAAGCAGGCTTTAACTGCTGAGCAGGGAGCTGGAAGCAGGTCTTGATCCCAAGACCCTGGGATCACAACCTGAGCTGAAGGCAGATGCTTATCAACTGAGCCACCCTTCAATTCCCCTGTGTTCATCTGTTTTGTTTCTTAAGTTCCACACATGAGTGAAATCATATGGTATTTTTTTTTCTCTGACTGGCTTATTTCACTTAGCATAATTCACTCTGGTTCCATCCACATTGTTGTAAATGGCAAGATTTCATTTTTTTGATGGCTGAGTAATATATATATATATATATATATATATATATATATATATATATATATATATCTCCTACATCTTCTTTACCTACTCTTCAGTTGATGGACATTGGGGTCTCATCAAGAGATAATGTTTGGATATTATTGATAATGCTGTTATGAACATTGGGTGCATGTGCCCCTTCAAGTTAACATTTTTGTATTCTTTGAATAATACTTAGTAGTGCAATTGCTGGGATGTAGGGTAACTCTATTTTTAACTTTGAGGAACATCCATACTCTTTTCTCAAGTGGCTTCACCAGTTTGCAACTCCACCAACAGTGTCGAAGGGTTCCCCTTTCTTTGCCTCCTCACCAACATCTGTTGTTTCCTGAGTTGTTAATTTTAGCCATTCTGACAGGTGTGAGGTGGTATTGCCTTCTCCCTTTCTATTGGTTCTTTCCTTTGCTGTGAAGATGCTTTTTATCTTGATGAGACCCCAATAGTTCATTTTTACTTTTGTTTCTCTTGCCTCTGGAGATGTGCCTAGTGAGAAGTTGCTATGGCTGAGGTCAAAGACGTTGCTGCCTGTTTTATCCTCAAGGGTTTTTGATGGTTTCTTGCCTTACATTTAGGTCTTTCATACATTTTGAATTTGTTTTGTGTACGTTCTAAGAAAGCGGTCCAGTTTCATTCTTCTGTATGTTGCTGTCCAGACTTTTTTCCATTGGATATTCTTTCCTGTTTCATTGAAGATTAGTTGACCACATTGTTATGGGTCCATTTCTGGATTCTTTATTTTGTTCTATTGATTTATGTGTCTGTTTTTGTGCCAGTACCATACTGTCTTGATGATTATAGCTTTAAAAAAAATTATTTATTTATTTGACAGAGAGAGAGAGAGGACAAGTGGAGGAAGTGGCAGGAGAGGGAGGCGGAGAAGCAGGCTCCCTGCTGAGCCAGGACCCCAATGCGGGGCTCCATCCCAGGACTCTGGGATCATGACCAGAGCCAAAGACAGATGCTTAACCAACTGAGCTACCCAGTAGTCTCTGAATATAGCTTTGAAATACAGCTTGGATCCCTCCCACTTTGCTTTTCTTTTTTAAGATGCTTTGACTATTCAGGGTCTTTTCTGGTTCCATACAAATTTTAGGATTGCTTGTGTAAGTTCTGGTGTTATTTTGATTGGGATTGGATTGAATGTGTAGATTGCTTTGGGTACTATAGACATTTAATAATATTTGTTCTTCTGATCCATGAAGATAGAATGTTTTTCTATTTCTTTGTGTCATCTTCAATTTCTTTCATAAGTGGTCTATAATTTTTAGCATACAGATCTTTTACTCTTTGGTTAGGTTTATTTCTAGGTAGTTAGTGGTTTTTGGTGCAATTGTAAATGGGATTGATTCCTTGATTTCTCTTTCTGCTGCTTCATTGGCATACAGAAACACAAAAGATTCCTGTACATTGATTTTCTTTTTATTTATTAATTTAATTTATTTTTTATTAATTATTTTTATTAACATATAATATATTATTTGCCCCAGGAGTACAGGTGTCTGAATCGTCAGACATACACACTTCACAACACTCACCATATCTGTACATTGATTTTCTATCCTCGGACTTCACTGAACCAGTTCTGACAAATTTTTGGTGGAGTTTTCAGAGGGTTCTTTCTTATATGCCAACTAATAATGGGGTTAGAAGAATAATTGAGTTACAATACCGCCCCTTTAAAACCACAATAGTCAAATTTTACTTAAGCAAGAATCATAACTAGATACTAAATCTAAGAAGGGAAAATTTGAAAAAAAAATGAGTAATTACAACAGGAAAACCAGTAATTATCCAATAGAGAAGTTGGACAACACGTTAACCAAATGATCACAATTAATATCACCGATGAAGTGTAAAGGGACATCACTGTGTGCCTCCTGATGGGACTTCTTAAAAATGATGCAATGCCATTTAGGTAGCACTGCAGCCAAAATGCACCAAACTTATCAGGGGAATGCATTAAAGAAACAGAAATGAAGATCATTATACCAAACAACTGGCTTGTGTTCTTCAAAAATACCCGTGTCATGAAAAGCAAAGAAAGGCTGAGACATAGCAGCTAAACGAAATAAGTGATCCTGGCCTAACCTAAACATAAATTGCTTATAAAAAAATTATTAGGACCATTAATGAGATTGAAAAGGGGGCTAAAGATTTAATTCAAATTACTTATTAAATTTTCTAAATTTAATAACTATACTGTAGTTATGTAAGAGCATATCCTTATTTATAAGGGTTAAAGGGCATGGTGTATGCAATCTGCTCTTGAATGGCTTAGAAGAAAGAAAAGTACATATTTTATATAAATATATACATATATGAAAGGATAGTTAATAAAGCAAAGGTGGTAAATGTTAAAAATTGGTTAACCTAGGTATATGAGACTTACTATTCTTGCAACTTTCTGTAACTTTGAAAACTATTTAAAATCTGAACTTATATAAATATTTATTTAAAATTATCTAAAAAAATTTAAAAAAATTTATCTTTTATTATTATTATTTTTTTTAGAGAGAGAAAGGGAGTGCCTGGCTAGGAGCAGGGGACTGGGGGGAGGGGCAAAGGGAGAAGGAGAGAGAGAGAATCTTAAGCAGGCTTTATGCTCAGTGTGGAGCCTGATGTGGGGCTCCCTCTCACAATCCTGAGATCATGACCTGAATTGAAATCAAAAGTTGGGTGCTTAATCAACTGAATCACCCAGGCACCCCTAAAAATTAACTTAAAAAATAAAAAAGCACGGATATTACACCTTTTTAGTCACACTAACAGAATTTGAAATGTGGACTCACTAAAAAAAATTTTTTTTTAAACATTTTATTTATTTATTTGAGAGGGAGAGACAGAGCATGAGCGGGGGCGGGGGGGGGGGTGGTAAAAAGAGGGGGGAAGCAGCCTCCTTGCTGAAAAAGAAGGCTCAATCCCGGGACCCTGGGATCATGACCTGAGCTGAAAGCTGACACTTAGCTGACTGAGTCATCCAAGGACCCTCAAAATTCTGTTCCTTTACACAAGAGCACTGATATATTCCAACAGGAGTGTAGCACTTAGGTAGGAGGTTACATTAGGAATGAGTGAGTGCTAGAATCTTGCAGAGGCAAAAATTTAGTTGTAGAGATAGTCTAGGTTCTAGTCTTTTGCAGTCCTTAACAGTGTTGAAACTTTAGGATCTGGAGATCTTTTGTCTTATTTCCTTTTAAAGAGGAAATGGCTGATTGGAAAGGTTATTGCAGAAATCAAAATAGTGTCATTCATCAGTCCCTAATGTCTCGCACACAGGAGGTGTGCCAGTGAATATTTATAGTGGCCCATTAGGATCACTAACAAAAAAAGACTACAGGGGAACTCAGAGTTACGGTTGCCATGAGTGAGGGTGATGCGAGGTGGTGAGTTGGGGAGGGATGCTGAATGGAATGACTGCCAATGATTGATTGTCAATGAAGCTAATGACCACATCTCGTATACCACAATAGTGTCAGTGTTGGATTCTGGCTGTTCTCAGAGTTCAGGAGGATTTTATGCAGGGCTTTGGAGAGGTAGGAGGCAAGCTTAGACACAAAACAATGAAATGAGATACTTAATGAGTGTGGCTAGGAAGAAGGCATGTGGCAGCAGTGGGGCACTGCCATTGTTAGCAACATTTTTCCAGTTGAGGTTGACTGGAATTTGCTCATGTTGGTTGTTATTGGTTGACACACATATATTTGTCATTTCTAATTGGCCCAATGTGCTTCATTTTACTTCTCTCCTTCTTATTGTTGGGAAGATGAATTATTTATAATGCTTACAATTATAAACCATACTATGAAGATTTTGAGATGTTAACTTTTTTTTTTTTTTTTTTTTTTTGGTGTGGTTTACTTTCTTGGTATGTTTTCTTCCAAAAAATGGACAAAGGACATTCATAGTTTAATAGGTTTTTTTTTTTTTTTAATACTACCAGATTTCTTTCTAGAAAGATGAACTAATTCACATTGTTTCTTGTAACGTATAAATATACCTGCTTTCTTGTAGCACAGCCAACTCTGGGATACTTGTAAATACTTTTACACATTCCACATCTTAAATTGTCACGAGCAAAGTTTAATTGAGATGATAAAAATGGATGAATTCCCAACTATGATTCTAATTAGAAGAGGATGATTAAGCATGTAAGATAAAAAACTGAAGTTTTGACATTCTAAAGATTAAAACAATGGCGAAATGCCAGGTATAGTTTAGTAGAAACCAAATAATAAGAATAGAATATATATGAATAAAGATGTTCTGAAGATTCAACTTGCCAGGATTTTAGGAGATGAAACTCATTATAGGTACTTGTCTGGAGACTTTGACTTTGGCATTCAACAGATCTTAGTTGAATTCTTGTTCTGCCATTAACTAGCTTTATGACCTTAAACATGTTCCTTAATTTAAAAAGGTGAATAGTTTATAGTTATTTAAAATAACTTATTTATTTATTAAAGGGAGAGAGAGAGAGAGAGAGAGAAAGCTCATATGAGTACAAGTCGGGGAAAGGGCAGGGGGAGAGAGCATGGAGCCTGATGTGGGGACTGACCTCATGATACTGAGATCATGACCAGAGCTGAAATCAAGAGTTGGTTGCTCAACTGACTGAACCACCCAGACACCCCATTTTTTTTTAAAAGATTTTATTTATTTATTTGACAGAGAGAAATCACAAGTAGTCGGAGAGGCAGGCAGAGAGAGAGAGAGAGAGAAGCAGGCTCCCTGCTGAGCAGAGAGCCCGATGCAGGGCTCGATCCCAGGACCCTGAGATCATGACCTGAGCCGAAGGCAGCGGCTTAACCCACTGAGTCACCCAGGCGCCCCAGACACCCCATTTTTATTATAAATAATTTAATGTAAAACTTGCACAATGAAAAAAAAAATCCACAGCATAAAAGGAAATTTGGGGTAGAACTATTTACTTCACGAAATTGGTACAAAGGTTAGAAAAGGAATGTAGTAGGTCTGTCACAAATGATATTTATCTCCCCTGACCTTGCTTTTTTCCATGTTTTCCTTTCATACTAAACTTCAAAGATGGAAATGTCAAATGTTTTTGAAAAAATACCAGGGCCTGGTCCTCCAGGCCTCTTTTGTGTCTTGGTGAACTTTGGTTGTCACCAAGCACAGCTGTTTCTTTTGTGGCAGCTTTACCCGTCATTCTCCAGAGTCTGGTTAGTTTCTGTGAGCCAGTGGGTGGGCTTTAAAAGATGACTAGATAGTGCCCAAGTGGGCTAAATTCTGTATCACAGGACTAGTCCAGGGGTCTAGAGCCCTCCCTTTGTAGTTGTTTTTCCAGTGGGAAGCCAGGGAACATTGGTCTCAGACCTGAATCTACCACTGATCTGACCTCAGGTTTTACTTTCCTCATCTGTCCAGAGAAGGGTCTGGATCATTTCTAGTGGCCATGGCTTGATGGAACAGGAAAACCTACACATAACTTACTCTGTAAAAGGATTCTATTATTTTCTAATTTTGCCTTGAATGTCGTAAACCCTTACAGCTTAGTTAGAGCTAGGTTGTATAATGTGAGTCAAAAATTAGGGATGAACCCAAACTCTCACTTTCCATTTCGAAGTAAATTTTTCTTCGTAGAGAATAGCAGAGTATTAGGAATGTAAAAAGAAATCTTTCAACTTGACAACCCCTGAGTACAAGATAGCTGAAATTTATGAGACAGAAACCATTACTTCTTCTTTTTGTTAGAAGTAAGTTACTGTGGTTAATTCATGAATGTTTAAATGGGATAATTTTCTCAGAGAAGAAGAATTGGTCATCTCTGAATTTTTGAAGAAGAGAATATAAGACAGCTAAGTCTGTGAGCTACCTCAGCTTCTGATCGCCTGCCCCAACTAAGCTCTGCATGTGCTTTGCCCTCACTGCAGACACACTTCTCTGACTTGATTACCAAGTGTTGTTTACTTTTCTCATGTATGCTCTCGAAGGAGACTCCTGTCTGATGATTTTGGTTTCCTAATAACTGATATCCAGAATAGACATCATTCTCCACTCATTCAAAATGTCTGTCCTGGGCTCCATTCCATGCCAGGCTCTGTGATTGATGCAGAGGATACAAATAGAAAAAACTTCTCTGTCTGTGAGGCCTTCACAGGCTTTGGAGTCCAGAGGTTAGAAGATAAAAAGCGAATCAAGGAAAGATCAAATGGGAGGGAACAGTTTCATGCCTTGACATTATGTAAGTATAAAGACTTCTCAGGGAACAACAGATGGAAATAAAAACACAAAGGCTATAAATGCCTGTGACAAGAACAAAGAGATCGTTCAGTTCTACTTACAGCACAGTGACTAAGAATCAAACATGGACACTTGCATTTCTAGGTCTGTTGTTTAAAAAAACTTGAAAAAAAAAAAACTTGAGAAAGTGTTATCCAAGTACAAATAAATTAATGAGAAAATGTAAAAGCTTTTAGCTGTAAGGTATTATTACTGTGTCAGTCAGGGTCTCAGCAGAAAACAGATGACACATTTAAAGGAGGATAATTTGGGCACCTGGGTGGCCCAGTGGGCTAAGCCGCTGCCTTCGGCTCAGGTCATGATCTCAGGGTCCTGGGATCGAGTCCTGCGTCGGGCTCTCTGCTCAGCAGAGAGCCTGCTTCCCTCTCACTCTCTCTGCCTGCCTCTCTGCCTACTTGTGATCTCTGTCAAATAAATAAATAAAATCTTAAAAAAAATAAAGGAGGATAATTTAAGGAGAGTTTAATAAAGAGCTATTTACAGAGGATCAAATGTAGGGAAACCATGCAGAATGGTGGAGTACCAAGGGCTAGTATCAGTGGGCTCCATTATTGCTGTAGATCAAGGTTAAGAAACCACATACAGGATCTGGAGACAGACAGGAGCTATCTGAGAGACACTGAGGCCCCCTACCTCCTTTGTGCAACTAGACCAGCTGGAAGTAGCTGCAAGGGGGTGGGAGGATAGGGGCAGAATCCCACTCTGCTACTTCCCTCAGATCTCCTGCTGGGCTCCTCACTGGCCGGATCCAATGGACCAAAACACGAGGGAGCTAGCTGTCCTAGTCTTTACTGTTCAACCTCCCAGGGCACAAAGCAGGGTAGAGAAGACAGGGATGGATGGAAGATGTCCAGAAGAGCTATATAAACAAGAACCTGAATGTCAGTGTTCACAATGATGCTGGTATCGTCTTCCCAGCCAATATTTGACAAACATCCTACAACTGGTCACTTAGTAGTTACTCTGTGGATGACAAACCTTGACAGCAAATCCACAAAAACATTTGCAATTTATGAGGGGCACATTTTCCAAGTTGGTTAGGCAGCGTAATTTGAAGAAAAAGGAGCTTCTGTATATGGGAAAAAACACTTCCGTATTAACAACAAACAGAAAGCTGACCTGACGTGTATTTTTTGGTAACATATGGTCAAGTATATAGACCAAGAAAGTTTACCAAGAATGTCAGGCTATTCTTATAGTAGGCTCTGTGAAACTGCAAAGAGTAAGTTATGAATTTGTCTTCATAATCCTTCACCTTTTCTTCCAGCAATCCCCTTTCTCCTTCTTACTTACCTGTTTTTGTTTGTTCGCCATTTATTAGAATTTATCTCTTGAGGCTTTGTTGGGGGAGATGAGAATGTTTCCTGATCCACTCATCCTGTATGGATTTTCTTCAGGAAAACTTCAGTTCTCATTTCATGCAGGAACCAGTTCCTCGCTCCATTCCCTTTCTAATAAAACTCCTAGAACAATAGCACAGAATCAGAGAATCAAAATCAGAATCAGAATCAGAATCACCATTTGGCTTCTTCATGTAAACAAGGAGATATGGTGGACCTATCCCTCACACTGTGTTTTGGGGCCCATGACTTATGGGAAGTCACACAGGCTGACTGTTAAGGAGCATTTCTCCACTAGAAATAGGTAGAAAGAAGGGTAGAGTGACTGAAGGAAAGAGGATCTCAGAGGATCAAGTTGCTTGCTTCACTTTGAAAGTTGGGTAAAGCGTGGTGCTGAGTAACACAATCTTCATGCACATGACACAAGCTACTCTGCTACTTGAGTCCAATGATAGGGGACTGGTAAATACATGGTGGGAGTGCTGGTCAGACCTGGCTTTGTATCCTGCCTCAACCATGAACTGTGGGACTTAAGCCTCAGTTTTCATCTGTCAAATACTGTGGACAGTAATATTTAACACTTCAGATGGTAATGAAGATTAACAACACAACATGTGCAAAATGCCAATGCTGAAATGGAGAAATCTCTCCTCAAATGATGATGTGAAGATTATGTCAGTTGTAGCCATAATCCGGTCAACCAATATGTCTATGTCCAAGACCTGACTAGACATTCAACCATCTTTCAACCATCTTTCCCATTTATTTCCTTTCTTCTATACTCATGCTGCTACCTAGGTCAGGCTCACATACCTCTTGACGGGTTTTCATGCTTGCAGTCTTGTTCTTGCTTCCCCGTCCTTCCTTCGGCAGCCTCGGTCCTTTCCTCTCACACCCTCCCTTAACCAGTCTGAATCAGCCAATCCCTCACAGTCCTCAGTATGGCGTGCAGAAAAGTGTACAAAACCTGCACACACAATTTGACTAATCACCATAAACTGCTCTCTAGGGTTAAGAAATTAAACCCTGCTGTACTCTGGAAACCTCCCCACTCCTGTGTGCCCGTTCTTAATTACACAACCAGTCCTCTCTCCAAGAAGTAACCACTCTCCTGATTTCTGTGATAGTGTTTTTGCTTTAAAATTTTACCTATATATGAATCTCTAAAACATATGCCTCATTGTAACAAATCCAAGAATATTCTGTTTCATATTTTAGCATCTCTGAAGGTGAGATATGCTTATGATGATGGCTTGTCATGGTTTACTTTGAGGCATTTTTTCTTTATTAGAAAAAAATAGAAAATATAAATCAGAAATATAAAACAATGGTGTGTTTTACAATCAATGGCACCTTAGATTTGATGCAGGTTAGTTTTGATTGTTTCTGAACCACATGAATAGAATTATACTATATGTGCTCTGTTACCTCTGTCTTCTTTCTGGCCAACACAATGTGAGGCTCATACATTTTGTAGTCGCCTGTAATTGTTCATGTTGTCTACTACAAAGAGTGTTGCCATGAAAAATATTGTATGTGTACTCTGTGCTCACAAGGCCTACAACAGTAGACTAAGGCACCATAATTTCTCTGGACTCCTACAATATTACCCAAATACCAACACTAACTCTAATCCCAGCTAGAGCAATGTATTTGAAACACAGACCCAGTCCTCTCATTTCCCGGTGTCAAATGTTTGAATGGTTTCCTGTTCTTAGAATGAAGATCCACATCGATGCAAATGTTGGGTATTCATATTCCGATGGCTGAGTAATATTCCATTGTATACAGGTACCACATCTTTAACCATGTGTCCACTGAAGGGCATCTCGGCTCCTTCTGCACTTTGGCTTTTTTGGACATTGCTGCTATGAACATTGCGGTGTATGTACCCCTTCTTCTCACTACATCTGTATCTTTGGGGTAAATACCTAGTAGTGCAATTGCTGGACTCCTGGAAACAAACTGAGGGTTTCAGAGGAGAGGGGGTGGGGAAATGGGGTAGCTGGATGATGGGTATTTAGGAGGGCATGTGTGGTGATGGGCACTGCATGTTATACACAACTAATGAATCATTGAACACTACCTCAAAAACTAATGATGTACTATATGCTGGCTAGCTGAACATAATTAAAAAAAACTTGACCATGCCATCGTATTAACTGGCCTGATAAATCAGTCACCAATAAAAGCATTCTTGGGGTTTCTGAGTGATTATTTTACAGTTCAGGGGAAATTTCTAGAGAGAAATGCAAAAGAATAGTAATATATGGATTCAGGATTTAGAATCTCTGATGACCCCAATCATTGCAGGGTCTTGGGTCCTACTACCATTTAGGTGATAAATATGGTGATCATGATGAAGAAGCATTTGTTACATTGACTCGTGATGATTACATGTATGGCTTTTTGACATAATGATGATGTCATTTAGTTTCCCCATAATTAAGCATCTCTACTTATATCCAGAAAACAAAAACAAAAAATGAAAATCACATCTCTGCTACAGATTTTGAGCCCTTCAAACCCAGCCATCACCTCCATTATTCTTAACACCTTCTTTCTCTAGGCTGAATAGCCACAGTGGCCTTCTTTTCAGTTCTTTGAATGAACTTCCCTCCAGTACTCATATCCACACACCTCAGCCTCTAGCCTGGTTAAATCTACCCATCCATCAATTCAAGCTCTAGCCTCAACTCCTCAGATAAGCCCACCTTCTTGCAGGTATAGGTCATGACCCTTTGCTGTGTCTTCTGAAGAATGCTCTTCTTTTTAGAACACAGATCTGCTGCTGAAACAGACACCCTGGTGATTTAATAAAGATAGAAGTTTATCTTTTGCTTACAATACAATGTTGGCCTAAGCAGCCCAGGACTTGTCTGGAATCTCTCTTGATGTTGGGAGCCCCGAATCCTTCTACCTTGTTATGTGGCCATCTCTAAGTTGTTGCCCTCACCAGTATGCCCTAATGCAATTCACCAACATATTCCCCTTATAGTCAGTAGAAGGGAGAGAGAGAGGAAAGGGAGAGCATAACCACTCTTTCTAATGGCATGACTCAGGAATTGCATTGATTATTTTTATTCATCTCTCACTGGTCAGAACTTGGTCACGTGGCTATATCTTACTGCAAAGGAGGCTGAGAGAAAAGTAGTCTCTATTTTGGCTGCCATATAACCTAGCTTTGAACTGATCTGTCACTATAGATGGAGTGAATGGATATGGGGACATCTAGTGGTCTCTATAGCAGTAAATCCAACACAGATTGCAATGATACATTAATTGGTATGATTATTTGATTGATATTTATCTACCCCGCTAGACTGAAATCTCTACAAGAGCAGATACCACTTCTGTTTTCACTCACCATTATGTCTTCATCATCTATCCCAGTGCCTGGTATATAGTATGAATGCACGAATATTTGTTGAATGTATGAATGAATAGATTGGGTCTCTGACTACCTCATGTTATCCCATTTCATGCTTGACACTCCACTTAGACCAAATCTCTTATGGTTACCTAGTAATGTATTTATTATGCATTAAAGAAAATCTCTACTAATCTGATAAGCAAAAACAGTCATCTCACTGTTTAAATTTCTTTGATGACTTTTGAGATTACACAAATTTTCACATATTTCCGTTTATATTTCTTGTTTTAAGATTTAATATGACCAATTCTATCAACATCCCTTGAGGTACACTAAGAACCTAACACTGTAGATTTCAGTCAAAGTCCAAATTAAGCAGCACACTCAGGGACTTGCTTGATGGAGGAAAAGAATGTAAAATGAAGCTGGAATTAGGGCATTCATGCAATTTTATGTCAATGCTATTTCTCAGACTTGAACTTTCCATAAGGCTTGGGAAGCAAAGAGTTCAAGGTTATATGCTCTCTTTAGAATCTACAGAGATGGTGTGATATTGTGATTTATCATAAGAAATATATATTTGGTCTCTGTCCCTATTTCTGGTGCAGAACTCCTAAAACCCTTGGAACTTCCTAAGTGAAAAGAACAGTAAAGTTTCTTTATTTCCTAACAAGCACCTTTCAACCACAGTTGAGATTATGTAATGAGATGACTTTGGGAAGCACTTAAGGATGGGGCTGGTTGCCAGGGGAACCAAACTTGTGACTGGGTCAGTCCCACCCTCTGACATCTGGGCAGAACAAAGGGTCTTGAGGTCAAATCAATTGCCGATGGCTAATAATTTAACCAAGAACATCTGTGTAATGAAGCCTCCATAAAAACCCAAAAGGACAGGGTTCCAGGAGCTTCTAGGTTGGTAAACCAAAACACTCATATGTATCAGGTCCCAGACCCCACAGGGGCAGAAGCTCCTGCATTTGGGACTTCTTGCTATATATCTCTTCATCTGGTTGTTCATTTGTATCCTTTGTATTAAACCAGCAATCTGGTAAGTAAAGGGTTTTCCTGAGTTCTGTGAGCTATTTTAGCAAATTACTTGAACTTGAAGAGGGGGTTGTAGAACTTCTGATTTATAGCCAGTGGGTCAGGAGCACAGGAGATAACTTGGGTTTTTGACCGGCATTGGAAGGGGGGTGCAGTCTTGGGGGACTGAGATATTAACCTGTGGGAACTGATATTATCTCCATGTAGATAGTCCCAGAATTGAGTCAAATTTGTGGGACACCAGTCAGTGTCCTTGGAAAATTGGATTAATTGCTTGGTGGTGTGGAAAAACACATCTCAGAAGTTTTGTTTAACTGCTCTAAGGAAATATCCATGAGTTTTAGTAGCCAGTAAAGTTTAATGTTGTATTGAAAAATGAGTGAGTATAGTTGAGACTTGGTGAGAATGATGGCCAGCTTACCCATAATCACACAGCATACTACCACCACCTTGCTTACTGTATACTGAATGATACAACTATAAAAAGCATAAAATATTTTGTATGGACACACTGAAGCTTTATGAAAAATGGAAATATGTCAGGGTGCTGGCAGTTAGATTTTATTACTATTTTAACGTTTTTCTTTAATACCGTTGCTAAGGAATCTAATTCACAGCACCTGCACCATCACCAAAACATAACCACCACCAATAATTCTGTTAGCAGTGCCCTTTTAAAAATACATAGGACCTATAAGATATAATTGGTAATAGAGAAAAGTGGTGGGGGCTGTTCTAAATATAAGCAAGCATGTGGCCAGTGTGCGGAAGACACATTTTCCTGTATAAGATTGAATTTGCATTCTGAAAGCCAAGAGAGGAAGCAATAATTCAAGGCAAAGGAAGTGAAGAGCTTCTATTTCCTTAGTGTTCATGAGCAGGCCTGATGTGGACATTACTGCTAATGAGAACAGCATGCTTTCAGATAAAGAGTACATGCCAGGTTTCCGTGTGCAAAAAACCCAGGATCAGCAGAACACTAGCAAATGGGAACTCAGCGGTTTTTTCTCTGTAAGCTGGGCATGGCTACGAGCAGCTTCTGTATTCTCTTGACGACTATAGATCATCCCATGTGTATAGTGTCCTATGAATTATCTAGGTTCTGAGCTTCTTTCCTAATGCCAGAATCCTCAGCAGTGTTCAATTTCACCCACTTCTTAATTCAAATTAGTGAACTTTCAAGTTCAACATTACTTGTATCGTGTTTAGAGATGCTGAATGTGCATAAAAGAAAAAGGAAAAAGAGGGGTGTCTGGGTGGCTCAGTCTAGGCGTTTGCCTTCAGCTCAGGTCATGATCCAGGGTTCCTGGGATTGAGCCCTGCCTTGGGCTTTCCCAGCTCTGCGGGAGGCCAGTTCCTCCCTCTCCCACTCCCTCTGCTTGTGTCTCACTGTGTCTCTATCAAATAAATAAAATCTTTAAAAAAGAAAAAGAACAGAAAAAGGAAAAATACTTGATAATATGGTTGAGTAGAGAAGAGGTTATTTTGGAGAAAGGGAGGAGATTTTGGTGGATGGGTAATTTCGGCCACAGGAGGGTACCACGTGAGCACATTCTTGTGAGTGTGTATGGGGGTGCAGATAACAGGGCTAGGAAAAAGTAGAAGTGTGACATATCTGCCTCCATTGCAATTTCAGTTAAAGTGGCAGCCCTGGGTAATCTTATGAACCTGGAGGGCTGTAACATTTACCTTCTTCCAGTTTAGCCCAGTGTATCCTGACCAGGCTGAGCCATTTCTGACTCTTCCTTTTCTGTTCTGACAGAGGTCTACTCCTCTGGTATTAGGAGGAAGAGTAAAAAGACAAAAAAAGGGGTAAATGCTAGATGGGAGCTTAGAGCTTATGGGCCATGGCACCTGGGAACCAGACACTCTTTTTGGGACAGAGCTATAGCAGCAAACCCAACTATAGAAGGTGATGGAGTGTGGTAACTGGAGAGTTTGTTGCTAGAAGGGCTTCAGGTGCTACTAGAAATGCTCCCAGAATACATAGGAGTGATGGGAACTTGATTCAGGGGGTGATACTCACTCCCATGACATCAGTTGTATCAGTATGAGGGGTTGCAAATTCAGATCCCTGTGGGGACCAGATAGAGCAGGCTGGGTGTAAGACAATGGGGAAAGTGTGCTATTATAAGATTCCCAGTACTTTTTTTTTTTTTTTTTTTTTTAGGCTTGACATTTTAGAGTTATTTTTTTGATGTATAATTGAATTATATTATTTTAGGTGTATGATAGAATGATTCATATTTGCATACATTGCAAAATGATCACAGTAATTCTTGTTAACATCTATCATCATATTTATTTTTTTCTTGTGATGAGAACTTTAAAGACTTACTCTTAGCAACTTTCAAATATATAACATAGTAATGTTATTTTTCCCCAAATAATAAAAGCTGATATTTATTGAACAAATGCTATATTCCAGACATCATACTAGGTACCTTATTTTATTTTATATTTATTTTATTATATTTAAATTCAAGTTAGGTAACATAGTGTAGTATTGGTTGCAGGAGCAGAATTTAGTCATTCATCACCTACATATAATACCCAGTGCTCATTCTAATAATTGCTCTCCCTAATGCCCATCACCCATTTAGCCCATCCCCCACTAGCCTCCCTTCCAGCAACCCTCAGTTTATTCTCTGTAGTTAAGAGTCCTTTATGGTTTTCTTCCTTCTCTGTTTTTTTTTTTTTTTTTTAGATTTTATTTATTTATTTGACAGACAGAGATCACAAGTAGGCAGAGAGGCAGGCAGAGAGAGAGGAAGGGAAGCAGGCCCCCTGCTGAGCAGAGAGCCCGATGTGGGACTCAATCCCAGGACCCTGGGATCATGACCTGAGCCGAAGGCAGCGGCTTAACCCACTGAGCCACCCAGGCGCCCCCTTCTCTTTCCCTATGTTCATCTGCTTTGTTTCTTAAATTCCACGTATGAGTAAAATCAGATGATATTTGTCTTTCTCTGACTTATCTCACTTAGCATAATACACTCTAGTTCCACCCACATCATTGTAAGTGGCAAGATTTCATTCTTTTTGATGGCTAATAGTCCATTGCATATATATATATATATATCACATCTTTATTCATTAATCAGTTGATGGTATAATGTAGTATTACTGACTATAGTCACTGTAACTGTCATGAGCAGAAAAAAAGATGTTTAAGAAGGAATTTTTTGGGGGGAGGGTTTACCTTATGTTACATAGTAGAGCCTACACCATTACTTTTTTATTTTTTATTTCTTTATTTTTAAAGATTTAATTTATTCTAGAGCACGAGTGTGTGTGTGTGAACACGGGGAGGGGCAGATGGAGAGAGAGAATCACAGGCAGACTGTGTGAGCATAAACACATGAGTGTGAGGTTTGATCTTACAGCCCTGAGATGGTGACCTGAGCGAAGCCAAGAGTCAGATGTTTCACCAGCTGAGCCACTCAGGTGAGCTACTTTTATTTCTTTAAAAAAACTTGGGTAAACTCTACATTTGATGAATAGGCACTTCACAAAAGAGCATAACTTAATGGTAACATGAAACACAAAAAAGTGCTCTATATCATCAGGAAATAGAAATTAAAACCAGAATGAGGCACTACAATACCTCCACCAGAAAGGTTAATATGAAAAGACTGATAAAACAAGTGTTGGGGGAAGATGTGGAGCAATTGAAATTCTCCTGAGTTACTGGTGAGAGTGTTAATTAGTAGAACACATTTATAGCTTACCATGTGTCATTATGACATAGCAATTTTACTCCTGGGTATATACCCAACAAGAATAAACATTTAATATATACCAAAAGGGGGCGCCTGGGTGGCTCAGTGGGTTAAAGCCTCTGCCTTCGGCTCAGGTCATGATCCCAGGGTCCTGGGATTGAGCCCCGCATCTGGGTTCTCTGCTCAGCAGGGAGCCTGCTTCCTCCTCTCTCTCTGCCTGCTTCTCTGTGATCTCCGTCTGTCAAATAAATAAAATCTTTTAAAAAAAATAATGTATACCAAAAGACATGTGAAAGAATGTTCATTGCAAATTATAATAGTCCCAAACTGGAAATAATCCAAATATTCATCAACAGCTGAATGGAAAAATTAATTAAACATATTAATATTATAAACACATTTTCATACACTGGAGTACCTCACAGCAATAAAAACTGCTTATAACAACATAGGTGAATCTCACAGACATAAACATGAGCGAAAGAAGGCACACAAGTTATATGACCTTCAAGAATAAAAAAGAAATCTGATCTGTGATGGTATAAGTCAAAGCATTGGGTTTCTTTTTGAGAGGGGAAAGGGTTAACTAGGGTGTATGAAGGTGCATTTTGGGGGTATTGAAATTGTTCTGTATTTTGATCTGAGTAGTAATTATAAGGGAGTAAATATACAAAGTCTTTTGAGCTATAAAATTAAGATATATGTCCTTTATAATATTTAAGTCATAATAGTAAAGTCATTTCTGAAAGTTCTACATTAGACATCAATACCTTCTTAATTAAATTTGTGTCTGTGCTTTTGATTAGATACTTCTGAGACTAAGCAGATGTAGCCTAATAAGGCAAAGCCACATGTGTGTTTTATACATAATTATAATAAAATTACCTTTCCAGGTTTATCTCTAGCACTCCCCGACATATACTACATTCCACCCAAATTGGATTATTCATTCTTCCTTGAACACCCTATCCCTTCCACTTTGTCTTTGCTCATGTTCTCTGTATATTAATTTTTCATGAGTTAAATCACATTTAAAATGAGCCAAAAGAGCTTTCTTTTGAAATGAATCAAATCTTGCTAGACCTCTTACAAAATGAAGAATCTCAGAATCTTATTATACCATTTATTTTTTTGAAAAAACTCATATTTTCATATATTGAGCTTATATAAAATATAAATCACATGATCCAGAAATATTCACTATTAATAGCTAGTAAGAGTTATTAGCATAATGAAAATAGCTAAAAACAATACTTCTGTGAGGCAGTGTAAGGTAGAGGAATGAACATAGCCTTTGATGTCAGAGGGATAAGATTTTGATTTTTTTTTTTTTTTTTTTTGCTACTTGTTAGATGTGAACTCGCCTAGGTCAGTTAGGTTCTTTCTGATAAATAGCAATGCTAAAAATTAATGAGAGTGATGGTTCTATGTCTCCTTTCAACTTTTCTGTCAGTTTACAATTATAGCAAGTTTTAGATCAATTTCAGTCACACAGGCAGAAGCCAGTTACTATGTTGTAAGTATTCCCAAGCAGCTCTGTGGAGAGGTCTATATGGTGAGGAACAGAGGCATCCTACAACAGCCTTGTGAATGAGCCATCTTGGAAAATGCTCCTTTAGCTCTGGTCAAGCCTTCAGATAACTGAAGCCCAGGCTGTCCTCTTGATACCAACCTCATGAGAAACTGAGCAGAACCAACCAGCTAAACCTGTCCTGGATTCATGACCCATAGAAAAAATAAATATACATAAATATATACAATATAAGTATATAATAAATATATAATATATATTTTATACACACACACACACACACACACTAAGTTTTGGGGTCATTTGTTATTCAGTAATGAAAACAGCTTGACTAATACTCTACCCAAAAGACCTCTAGTAATCTCTTTTGACCATAAATGAGACTTCAACACTAGAAACAGATTTCTTAGCTTTTGGGGAGTCATATGATACATGATAGATATAACATTTTAAAAGCCAAATTTTAGAATCTCTTTACAATCAACATGTTGAAATATAGTTCTTAGGAAATTGCTTTTTAAGTAAATGATAGACTTTAATTTGTAATGAAAATTAATTTTATTTAATAAAAGCCTTCCTGAGCAAATTATTTGCAAATGTGAGGTGGATATAGGTTTAGTTAAACAACTATTAGGAAGAATTTTAGGGAAAATGTAGTTTTGTTGAATATAAGAAGAAAAAACAGTCAAGCCTTTATATTGGCTGAGCCTGGGATAATTTTGGCAATCTGAAACATCCATGTAGTCTTCTGACACTTTGTGACAACACATACTTCTGGTTACAGAAACCGTCCCTTGGAGGGAGTGTAGTGTGCTGGTGAAGATCACTGATGTGGGAGCCAGAGGCCCTGGGTTTAAAGCTCACCGGTACCACTTCTGAGCTATGTAACTTTGGGAAGCTTATTTCACCTTCTTTGCTTTGGTCCCCACCTGTAAAAAAGGTATGATGTTCGAGGTACCAAATCTTCATATTTTTGTTAAAATTAAATCAGTTGATGTATGTAAAGCACCCAGGATGGTGTGTTTCACGAGTATAAAAAACACCATAAATAGTTGGCAGATGACCCCCATCCCCCAAAGATATTCATACCCTAATTGCTGGAACCTATGAATAAGTTATATTACATGGCAAAAAGGGCTTTAAAGGTATAATCAAGGTGTCAGACCATAAAATAGGGGAAATTAACCTGGATTGTCCATGTGGGTCCACACTAATTACATGAGCCCTTAAAAGCAAAGAACTTTTTCTTTTTGGAAGCAGAAGAGATGCAGAATGAGACGTCAGAGTATTTCCAAGCATGAGAAGGACTAGTGCTTCTGCATTGTTGATCCTGAGAAGTAAGGGGCCACGTGACCATGTTAACTGGAAAGCGGCCCCAAGAAGCTAAAAGGCAACACTGGCTGACAGCTAGAAAGGAAACAGCAACCCGAATAAGCTTGGAAGCAGATTTGTCCCCAGAATTTACAGATGAGAGCACAGGCTGGTTGATAACTTGATTTTAACCTTGTGAGACCAGAGGAGGGGAACAGTTGAGCTTCTGACTTCCAGAAGTGAGAGGGGATAAATTTGTGCTATGTGAGCAGTGGGCTTTTTATATTAAGGAACTGAAATTTGGGGATTGTTTGTAACCATAGTCTAGCTTGCCATAATTAATATAGCAGTTTTGTAAATATAAGTAGTTACAAATTGGGAGAAAAATAGTGCTTGCCCCAAAAATGCCATCTACTTTTTTCTTCCTATGAAAACCTACCCACAGGGAGAAAAAAAAATTAAAATGAAAGTGTATCAGAAAGGTTCTTGGCAGAAATACATAGAAATCAGTCCATCATTTCATGTGTCCATCATGTCAATTCTTTAAACATATATTGAATATCTGAAAATAATGTGTTGAGCAGGACTGGATAGAGAAGTACATTGTGTAGTCCCTACTCTTTTCTTTTTTTAAAAAAATATTTATTTATTTGAGAGGTGGCGGGGGTAGAGTGAGAGGAGTGGGAGGGGCAGAGGGAGAGAGTAGTAGACTCCTGGCTGAGCCTGGAGCATGAGCTCATGACCTGAGCCAAAATCAAGGGATGGACACTTAACTGACTGAGCCACCCAGGGCCCCAAGTAGTCTCTACTCCTCTTTTTTTTTTTTTTTTTTAAAGATTTCATTTGACAGAAAGAGAGAGATCACAAGTAGGCATAGAGGCAGGCAGAGAGAGAGGGGGAAGCAGGCTCCCTGCTGAACAGAAACCTGATGCGGGGCTCGATTCCAGGACCCTGAGATCATAACCCGAGCCAACGGCAGAGGCTCAACCCATTGAGCCTACTCTTGATGAGCCTGTGCCAGTGGGGAGGCATAAAGGCAAGGGTAAACTGACATCTAGGCTATGTTTAGAGAAGAGATTGGCATAAATCCTATAATGGAGTGCTGGATTTTGTGATACCAGTCACTTGTGCGATCAGTATTTAGAGAAGAGAAGATATTCAGGGCTGGTGGTGTTGCAAAGATTCATGGAGAAAGTACAGAGGTATATACATGAGGAATGTGCTCTTGGCTCCTCTTTGGCATTTTGCTTATCTCTCTTCCCTGTTTTTATACCTGGGTTTAATATTCATATCATTACAGAATTATGAAATCATAAAAAAACTTAGAGATTATCTAGTTTCAGATAAGGAAACAAATTAAGTGCATTATTATAGCTAACTTCTGTAGGCACATAGTGAAAAGTATTGATCATTTGGTGGTCAGTAATATGATAATATAGGGGCACCTGGGTGGCTCAGTTGATTAAGCATCTGACTCTTGATCTCAGCTCTGGTCTTGACCTCAGGGTTGTGAGCTCAAGGTCTTCAATGGACTCTATGTTGGGCATGGAGCCTACTTAAAAAATGTGATAATTATATGTTAATAATAATGTATTTATTGATCACTAATTACAAAAATGTATTGTTGATTGGTGGGTTCAGTCCAATAAATAATCAGTTTCTTAAATATTTTCTGTCCCAAAAGATGTGAGGAATGATGAAGTCATGTATGTCTTGCATTCATGGGCTTGCCTGGTAAACACCTGTAACACTTTCATTTGATCATATCAAAACATTCTGTTTCCCACCAGCCTGACCCAAATCCCATACTGTAACTCAAAATCACTGGAGGTGTCAGCAGGAAACCAATGGCACTCTGAAACTGACTAATTTAAGGAGAGTTTAATAAGAGGATTATTTACAAAGATATGTGCAAGATTTAAGGAAGCCAATGGAGGATAGTATATCCCAGAGGGTGACAACAGGGGGGCTATTTCCACCTTCATTCTGGAGAAGCAACAGGAAGGGATGGTTTCTAGAACATTGGGAGGATAGTTACATGGAGGCCTGACCTGGCAGTGTCTGTTGTCTCTGGTACAAGTACATAGGTAACCTGTGGTATCTGATAGGGAAGGAACTCTGGGAAAAGCACCCAACCTCAATCTCCACACCCATGATCTGTCAAGGTCTCCCCTGGTGAATCCCAACCTGATTTGGAAGCAATGGTCTTATTAATTTAGTTCATCAGCTCAGCCTCTCAAGCTCAGAGAAGGATAAACATTGGAGGTCAAACAAGAAGCCCAGTATACCTTCTCTTGATACAAAGATACTATTCTGAAAAGACTAAGACGTCTTAAGTTTCGCTATTTTAAATTCTTTCCTTAACTCTTTGGATATTTATCTGTCCTTTTCTCTTTTATTCTTATCTCATAGGAAGTGCCTTTTTTTGTTTTTTTGTTTTGTTTTTTTTTTTAAACTAAAAGAATTCCCTTCATCTCACCTTTACTCCCTCTGACATAGTATGGGAAATGGGAGGGTAAATAGTTGCTGCAGAAATTTTCAGTGTTCTTCCAGGAAGTCCTAACACTCAAAAAAGCATGCCAGAATGTAAAACAGATATCATTACTGGGACAAATTTGGATATATTCTGACTTATCTAAATAGCAAATCATCAGCACACTTTAGTATTCTCACTCTTATCTTAACAAATTATCTGTGGTGCTCATCACAAGTAATTGTGACACAAGATTGAGACTGGTGGCCCCTAGCAGTGATTCAGAGGAGAGTGGTAATTTGAGGAGACCTGCATTTTAGAGCAGTTTCTGGCCATGATAGGATGGATTAAAGATCAGTAAATTAGAGGGGTACCTGGGTGGCTCAGTCAGTTAAGTGTCCAACTCTTGGTTTTGGCTCGGGTCATGATCTCAGGATCATGGGATTGAGCCCTGGGTCTGCTTGTCCTTCTTTTGTTTCTCTCTTTCTCTCTCTCATAAATAAATAAAATCTTAAAAAAAAAAAAAAAAAAATGATCAGCGAGTTCACTTTAGGTCATCCAGGTGAAGGTCATGGCAATGGGGGTGAAGTGAGGGGCCAAGTATAGAGATTTCGAAGAGGTACAAGGGTAGACCTAAGGGAGTGAAGGATGGGAATGGGTGCAGGATGACTCCTGGGCTTTTAGGTTGGGTGGCTGAGTGGGCACTGTGTTAATTAGTTATCAGCAAGATAGTTGGATGCTTTGAGCTGCATGGAACAAAGAGCCCAACTGATAGTAGCTTCAGCCAGCATTTCCCAGCCTGTGTGCCTAGGGACAATAGTGTGCAGCAGGTTGGTTGCAGGTGCTCTGACATATTGATCTCCTTAGACCCTGGGGCAACCAGATAAGAGCCTGGGATGGCCTGCACCCCCTGGGAGCTGCCCATGAACATCCTCATCTGCTTACCCCAGTGTGTCATATAAATACCACTTTTTAAAAAAATATGTGCTGTAAAATGAAAAAGTTCACTTGGCTTAAACAATAAACCATATAAATTCTGGTTGAATTTAGGTCTAAGATTGATTAATTTAGTAGCAAAACACAGTTGTCAGGAACCTAGATGATCTCCATCTTTACGTTCTGCCTTCTTCACCCTGTCAGCTTTCATTTTCATGCTTGTTCCAGATGGTTCCTGGGTATAGGTCAGCTGCTTCCTGTCCCTCAAATTGGGCTTTTCTGATGTTCTTCATGATTGGATTCAGGTAATGAATTTTAGTAGGAACGTACCTGCCCCCCTCTACCCCCCCAGTGAAAGGAAATTTTCCTCAGAAGCTCCCCATGAAACTGCCTTATGTCTCCTTGGCCAGAAGTTAGTCACACATCCACTGCCAGACCAGTCCTGGCAAAGGGAATGAGATCACCATGACTGCTTGCCAAACCAAATGTGTGGTTACATCTTCTTCATCTAGGGCTTGGAAGCCAGGGTCCCCTCTACATTCTCATTCTCCCACCTTAAAGCCCTTCAATGCTTTCCCATTTGCCAAGCCAAAATTTTTGGTCTGACAGCTGTGTTACTGAAATCTTTTCTGTCACCTTTAATCATACTCTGTGTTCTAATCATGATGAGATTATTTTCCCTTCTTTTTTTTTTTTTTTTTCAATTTTGATGAAACTTATTTTTTTATTTATTTGGTATTGGTGTCTTTTTTTTTCTTTTTCTTTTTAATTGAGGTACAGTTGACATGTTAGTTTCAGGTGTATAATATAGTTATTCAGCAATTATATGCATTACAAAACACTTACCACAGTAAGTGTGCCATCTGTCACCACCAAAGTTATTATAGTATTATTGGCTATATTCCCTATGCTGTCCTTTTCATCTTCGTGACTTATTTATTTCATAATTGGAAATTAAAGTTTTTATCTAAATTCCAGTTAGTTAGCATAGAGTGTAATAATAGTTTCAGGTGTACAATTTAGTGCCTCAGCACTTCCATACAACACATGGTGCTAACCCAACACGTACACTGCTTAGTCCCTGTCACCTACTTAACCCATCCCCTCACCCACCTTCCCTGTGGTAACTATCAGCTTGCTCTCTGTATAACTGGAAATTTGTATCTCTTAATCCCCTTCACGTATTTTGCCTTTCCTCCCATTTATTGTCCTCTGGCAACCACTAGTTTGTTCTCTGTATTTGAGTCTGTTTCTCTTTTTGTTGTTGTTTTTTGTTTGTTCATTTGCTTTTTTAGATTTCACATATAAGTGAAATCATATGGCATTTGTCTTTCTCTGTCTGACTTATTTCAATTGGCATAATACCCTCTAAGTCCATCCGTGTTGTCATGAATGGCAAGTTTTTTTTTTTTTTTTATGGCTGAGTAATGTTCCTCTGTGTGTGTGTGTGTGTGTGTGTGTGTATGTGTGTGTGCGCACGCATGCGTGTACGTGTGTGGTGCATGTGTGTGATCTCTCAATGGGCAGAGTTTGCTTCCATATCTTGGCTATTGTAAATAATGCTGCAACAAACATAAGAGTGCATGCATCTTTTCAAAGCGTGTTTTATTTTCCTTGGGTAAATGCTCAGAAGTGGAATTACCGGCCTGTGTTGTATCTTTAGTTTTCGAGGAATAGCTGTACTATTTTCCATCGTGGCTACACAAATTTTTGTTCCCAACAGTGCACAAAGTTTCTCTTTTCCTTACATCCTTTTCAACATGTGTTGTTTTTTTGTTTTTTCAATCACAGATGTTCTAACTGGTGTGAAGTGATAGCTCATTGTGGTTTTGATTTGCCTTTTTCTTATGATTATGGTGTTGAACACCTCTTCATTTCTGACCATTTGCCTGTCTCCCCTGGAAAATATATATTCAAGTCTTCTGCCCATTTCAAAATCAGATTGTTTGTTTGTTTGGTGTTGAACTCACGGTTGCATGAATTCTTTATATATTTCAGATATTAACCCCTCATCTGATATGCCATTTGTGAGTATCTTCTCCCATTTAGCAGGTTGTGTTTTCATTTTGTTGATGGTTTCCTTCATTGTGCAAAAGCTTTTTAGTTTAATGTGGTCATATAGTGTATTTTTGCTTTTGTTTCTCTTGCCTGGGAAGACATATCCAGAAAAATATTGCTAAGGTTGATGTCCAAGAGATTATTACCTACGTTTTCTTTTGGGAGTCTTATGGTTTCAGGTTTAACATTTAGGTCTTTAATTCGTTTTGAGTTTATTTTTGTGTATGGTGTAAGAGTAGTCCAGTTTCATTCTTTTACATGGAGCTGTCCAGATTTCCCAGCACCACTTATTGAAGAGACTGTCTTTTCCTCACTCCATATTTTGTTTCCTCTGTCATAGATTAACTGACCATAAGAGTATGGGTATATATCTGGGCTCGTAATTCTATTCCATTGATTTATGTATCTATTTTTGTGCCAGCCTACTATTTTGATTACTATAGCTATGTATGATAGTTTGAAATCTGGGATTTTGATACCTCCTGCTTTGTTCTTTTTATTAAGATTGCTTTGTCTATTCAGGGTCTTTGGTATTTCAGAATTTTTTGTGCTACTTCTTTGAAAAATATTATTGTTATATTGACAAGGATTACATTGCATCTATAGATTGCTTTGGAGAGTATGGATATTTTAATAATATTAATTCTTCCAATCCATAGTATGGTATGTTTTCAATTTTCTTCATTCATCTCTTATACTTTTCAGAGTATAGGTCTTTTACCTCGTTCACCACATTTTTAAACCTTTGGTTAAATTTATTCCTAGGTATTTTATTCTTTTTGATGTAATTGTAAATGGGATTGTTTTCTTGATTTCCCTTTCTGTTATTTCATTAGTACTGCATAGAAATAAAATAGATTTCTATAAGTTGATTTTCTATCCTGCAACTTTACTAAATTAATTTATTGGTTCTAATACTTATTTTGATAGAATCTTTGTGAATATATATATATATATATATACACATACATGTATATATATATATATATATATATAGTGGCATGTCATTTGCAAATAGTGACAATTTTACTTCTTCTTTACCATTTGGATGTTTTTGATTTCTTTTTCTTGTCTATTTGCTATGCCTAGGACTACCAGTACTATGTTGAATAAAAGTGGTAAGACTAGGTACCTTGTCTGGTTCCCGATCTTAGGGAAGATACTTTGAGTTTCTCACCATTGAATATGATGTTAGCTGTGGTTTTATCTTATATACTGAAGTATGTTCCCTCTATATCCACTTTGTTGAGAGTTTTTATAATGAATTGGTGTTGAATTTTGTCAAATGCTTTCCCTGCATGTTTGAGATAATCATATAACTGTCATCTTTCATTTTGTTTATGTTATGTATCACATTGATTTATTCATGTAATAATTTTTATTTGAGAGAGAGAGAGAACATGAGAGGAAAGAGGTCAGCGGGAGAAGCAGACTCCCTGCTGAGCAGGGAGCCTGATGTGGGACTCGATCCCGGGACTTCAGGATCATGACCTGAGCTGAAGGCAGTCGCTCAACCAACTGAGCCATACAGGCGCCCCTGACTTATTCATGTATTTTAAACCACCCTTGCATCCCTGGAATAAATTTCACTTGATCATGGTGAATTATCCTTTTAATGTATTTTTTACTTGATTTGCTAATATTTTGTTGTAATTTTTTTTGCATCTATGTTCATCCCGGATACTGGTCTATAATTTTCTTTTTTTTTGGAGTTTTTATCTGGTTTGGGTTTCAGGGTAAGGTTGGTTTCATAGAATGAACTTGGAAGCATTTCTTTCTGTTTTACTTCTCTGGAATAGTTTGAGGACGGGTATTAACTATTCTTTAAATATTTGGTAGGATTCACCGATGAATCCCTCTGGTCCTGGATTTTTGTTTGGAGTTTTATTGGTTACTGATATAACTGAATTACTAATTATTTGTGGTTTTTTTTCAGGTTTTCTATTTTTTTTTCTGTTTCAGCCTTGGGAGATTATATGTTTTTATGAATTAACCCATTTCTTCTAGTTTTTCCAATTTTTTGGCATATTTTTCATGGTGGTTTCTTATAATCTTTTATATTTCTATATTTTCAGTAGAAACTTCTTTTTGATTTTTTATTTTGTTTGAATACTCCTTTTTTTCTTTTTCTTTTGACGATTTTATTTATTTGTCAGAGAGAGAGAGCGCACAGGCAAGGGGAGTGTCAGGCAGAGGGAGAACCAGGCTCCCTGCTGAGAAAGGAGTACCATACAAGGCTTAATCCTAGGACCCTGGGGTCATGACCTGAGCCAAAGGCAGATGGTTAACTGACAGAGCCACTCAGGCATCCTAAGTACTCTCTCTTTCTTGATGAGTCTGGCTAAAGGCTTATAAATTTTGTTTATCTTTTCAAAGAACCGTGTCTTAGTCTCATTTCATTGATCTTTTTTTTTTTTTTTTTTTGGTCTCCATTTCATTTATTTCCACTCTAACCTTTATTATTTCCATGGGTCTCCTAACTTCGGGCATTTTTTGTTCTTATTTTTCTAGTTCCTTTAAGGTGTAAGGTTAGATTGTTTGAGATTTTTCTAGTTTTTTGAGGTAAGCCTGTATTGCTATAAACTTCCCTCACAGAACTGCTTTTGCTGTTTTTTTGAACTGCTGTGTTTCCATTTTCATTTGTCTCCATGTATTTTTTAATTTCTTCATTGACCCACTGGTTGTTTAGTAACATGTTATTTAGTGTCTACGTGCTTGTGCTTCTTCTAGTTGTTTTTTTTTTTCTTTTTATAATTGATTTCCAGTTTTACACTGTCATGGTCAGAAAAGATACTTGATTTCAATATTCTTGAATTTATTGAGACTTGTTTTGTGGACTAACACGTGATGTATCTTGGAGAAGGTTCTGTGTGTACTTGAAAAGAATGTGTATTCTGCTGTTTTAGGGTGGGATGTTCTGTATATATCTGTTAAGTCCACTGGTCTAACATGTCATTTAAAGCCACCCCTACTTTACTGATTTTCTTTATGGATGATCTATCCATTGTTGTAAGTTGCATCTTAAAGTCTGTTACTATTATTGTGTTACTATCGGTTTCTCTATACCTGTTAATACTTGCTTTATATATTTAGATGCATCTATGTTGGGTGCATGGGAATTTATTATGTCTTCTTGTCAGATTGATCTGTTTATCATTATGTGATGACATTTCTTGTCTCTTGTTACAGTATTTGTTTTGAATTCTGTTTAATCTAATATGAGTATTGTTAATCTAGCTTTTGGATTTTTTTTTTTATAGTTTTATTTGAATGGAATATATTTTCCCATCCCTTCACATTTGGTCTGTAAATGTCTTTAGGTCTGAAGTGATTCTCTTGTAGGCAGCATATAGATGGGCCTTGGTTTTTGTTTTTGTTTTTGTTTTCATTTATTGTATTTTATTTTCATATGGCCAACTACCCTGAACAGACAAGCTTTTCTAATATCAACTTTTGGTGGTGGACAAATTTGTTTTTTCCCTTTTTAAAAAATATTTATTGAGGTATGATTGATATTTTAAAATTATGTATTTATTATATACATCTAGAAGAGTTTGCACATAACACATATCCACGGCCAAGGTGGTAAGTATATCCATATGTGGATAGCCATAGTGATGGCCAAGGCAGTAAGCATATTCATCACCTAAAAGAATTTCCTGTGTTCTTTTTAATTTGTTTGTTTGTATTTTCTTCATAGGAACACTTAACACGGTATCTGTCTTCTGACATATTTTAAAGTCTACAATATCACATTGTTAACTATAGGTGCTTTGTTGTACAATAAGATTTCTAGAAATAGATGGGTCTTGTTTTTTATCCAGGTTTTCACTCTGTCTTTTGATTGGAGTATTTAGTACATTTGCATTTATAGTAATTATTAATAAGTATATACTTATTACCATATTGTTACTTATTTTCTGGTTGTCTTTGAAGTTCTTGTCTTCCTTCCTTTTTTTTCTTCTTCTCTTGCTCTCTTCCCTTGTGGTTTAATGGCTTTCTTTGTGTTATGATTGAATTTCTTTATTTTTTGTGTATTGATTATATGTTTTTGGTTTGCAGTTACTATGGGGTTCATATGTAACATCCTATGACTATAGTGGTTTATATTGAGTTGATTGTTGTTTGAATACATTATAAAAGCATTAAAGTTTTACTTTCTCATCCCATTTTTTGCATATGATGTCAATTTTATATTTTTAAATTTTGTGTATCCCTTGACTAATTTTTCTGTATATAATTGATTAAACTATTTTGTGTTTTTGTCTCCTCATTAGCTATGTAAATTATTATATTACCTTTATTATGAGTTTAGTTTACCAGTAAAAATTTTACCTTTCATAATTTTCTTATTTTTAGTTAAAAAAAAGTTAGTTACTTTTAGCATTTTTTTTCAATTTAAAGAATTCCCTTTAACATTTCTTGTAAGTCTGGCTTAGTGGTGATGAACTCTAACTTTGTTTGGGAAATCTTACCTGTCCTTCAACTCTGAATGACACTCTTACTAGATAGATTATTCCTGTTTGTAGGTTTTCCTTCCAGCACTTTGAATATATCATGCCACTTTCTTCTGGCCTGTGAACTTTCTGCTGAAAAACCAGCTGATAGCCTTCTCGGGTTTCCCTTGTATGTAACTGTTTGTTCTTCTCTTGCCACTTTTAAGAGTCTCTTTAATTTTTGTCATTTATACGATAAGTGTATTGGAGTGGACCTTCTTGGGTTCATCTTCTTGGGACTCTCTGTGTTTTCTGGACCTGAGTATCTGTTTACTTCTTTAGGTTAGGGACATTTTTAGATATTATTCCTTCAAGTGAGTTTTCTGCCCCTCCCCATCCCCCTAGCTCTCTTTCCTCTTTCTGGGACCTCTATAATGTAAATCCTACCTCATTTAAGAGGTCCCTTAACCTATCCTCATTTTTTATTATTATTTTTTGTTGTTGTTGTTTTGTGTAGTAATTTTCCATTATCCTGTCCTCCAGATGGCTGATCTGTTCTTGTCTGTTCTCTATTATACTGCTGAATCCTCTAATATATTTTTCTTATCAGTTACTGTATTCATCCGTCTGATTGGTTATTTTTTTAGATATTCTGTTTCTTTGTTGAAGTTCTCACTGAGTTCACCCACTCTTTTTTCAAGTTTGGTGAATATTTTTATCATTACCTTGAACTCTTTATTAAAATATTGTTTACCTGATGGGAAGTGGTCAAAATGGCGGCGGTCGGTATGGTGGCTGCTCGCCTCCTCCTGCTATTGCTGATGGCAGCAGCAGTCCCCAGCCGGGCCTGGGGCAGTGGCTGCCGATCCGGAGCCGCTCTGCAGGGGGCCAGAGCAGAAGGTCGAGAGGGTGAGGGCCGTGGCACGGTGGGGCTGCTGCTGGAGCACTCATTCGAGATCGATGATAGTACCCACTTTCGGAAGCAGGGCTCACTGCTCTGGAACCAGCAGGATGGCACTTTGTCCCTGTCACAGCGGCAGCTCAATGAGGAGGAGCGGGGCCGGCTCCTGGATGTGGCGGCCCTGAACGGCTTATACCGGGTCCGGGTCCCTCAGCGCCCTGGGGCCCCTGATGGCTCAGAAGCTGGCAGCTATGTCTCCTCTTTCGTCCCCGCGTGCTCCCTGGTGGAGTTGCATCTCTCGGACCAGCTGACGCTGCACGTGGACGTGGCTGGCAATGTGGTGGGCGTGTCAGTGGTGACGCACCCCGGAGGCTGCTGGGGTCATGAAGTGGAAGATGTAGACCTGGAACTGTTCAACACGTCTGTGCAGCTGCAGCCACCGGCCACCGCCCCAGGTCCCGAGACCGCGGCCTTCACTGAGCGCCTGGAGATGGAGCAGGCCCAGAAGGCCAAGAACCCGCAGGAACAGAAGTCCTTCTTTGCCAAATATTGGATGTACATCATTACCGTCGTCCTGTTCCTCATGATGTCAGGAGCACCAGATGCCGGGGGCCAGGGAGGGGGCGGCGGCGGGGGTGGTGGCGGGGCCAGTGGCCGCTGAGGGTGGGGGGCATCCCCGCCTGGTCTTCTTTCATGCAGGCAACCCCCTCCCGCCAGAGTGCTCTTGTCCTTGATCATCCCAAGAAAGATTTGCTAGCTCCCCCTGTCCCCATCCCGTGATGGTAGGGGGATACTCCTCCCAGGAGTCCTTTCCCTCTAGGCGGACAGGTGGCCAGATTCTGGCGTACCCTGCCTTCCCCTGTGATCCTTCCATAACCCCAAAGGCTTCCTTTTGGCCACAGCATGGAGCTCGAGCTCTTGGTCCAGCTCTGACCCTATGTTTTCCCCCCTTCCCCTGAGCCTTGTAGTTTGGGAACATGCCGAGTTCTCTCCAGCCTCTCTGTGCCTTTGTTCGTGGTCTCCTCGCCCTGCCTGTCCCAGGCCTGGCTAGAGGGTCCCCCTAACTTGTCTGACTGGATTGGGTCACACGCTTTCCACCTGTCTGCCCTTCAGGGGCCTGGCACAGAGCAGGTGTGGGCTGGCTATGGGCGTCCCTTGGCCCCATTCCAGCAACCCTGCCTTGGGACCCCGCTTCTGCCTTTATCTGCCCATGGCCCCAAGCAGGAGTTGGGGTGTCCTGCCCTGTCTGGATGCCAGGCCTCCCACAGGCTTTGGGGCGTGCAGAAATGTTTAAAGTAAAAACAAAGTAATGTCTGGTAGAGTTGAGAGCCGATGATGTAAATAGAATCCCTTCCCCAGCCTGGAATGTCTTCCCTGGGACAGGCCACCAGGAGAGGACTGCTGGCCTTTCCTGCCCATCTATTTAAAAAATACCAACAATCGATTGAAATACATCAATGTTTTGAAAAGGTATGACTTCCAGCAACCTAATGCAACCGTTGATTTGGTTGCAGGGAAGTCCTTATGTACAGGCTTTATTGAATTCCGCTCTTTGCTCTGTGTATTATCCAGAAACACACAGAAATGGCTGTCACGGTCGCTGAAATGTCTGTGCAATGCTTTGTGGTGTTGTATGGCGGTTTATTAAACTGTTCCCCAAATGTTCAAAAAAAAAAAAAAGAATATTGTTTATCTCTCTTTTGTTTAGCTCTTTTTTTCTGTGATTTTGTCTTATACTTTCATTTAGGAGATATTCATCTGTCTCCTCATTTCATCTTACATTTTGTGTTTGTTTCTTTGTGTTAGGTAGATCAGCTATGTCTGCTGGTCTTGAAAGTAGTGGCATTGTGTAGATGTCCTGTAGTGCCCCTGGTAATGCAAACCCCCTGGTCACCAGAACCAGGTGCTCCAAGAGTGTCCCCTTTCTGTGATGTATATATGTTCTCATTGTGGGTGGGTTGTTATTACTGTGGATACACTGGTGTGCAAGACTGCTTCCTGTGTGGCTGGCTGTAAGGCCCAGTTGCAGCTACTGTGGGCATGCTGGTGAGCATGCTTTTTATGCTTTTTATGCTTCTGACTTAGGGTCCTGCCTATACCTGCCTGGGGTATAGATATGGTCTGTTTGTAATTAGCCTCTGTGATTGCTATAGTTGTACTGGTGGGCAGGGTTTGTTCCCTTCCTCTCCAGGGCAGGAGTCACTTTGGTTTTTGTCTGTTTATTTGTTTTGCTTTGTTTTTAAAGATTTTATTTATTTATATGACAGAGAGAGAGTGAGAGAGAGCACAAGTAGGGGGAGTGGCGGGTGAAGGGAGAAGGAGAAAAAGGCTCCTCATGGAGCAGGGAGCCCCATGAGGGGCTCGATCCCAAGACCCTGGGATCATGACCGGACCTTAAGGCAGTTGCTTAACCAACTGAGTCATGTGGGCACCCTGTAAGAGTCACTTTGGATGGGATCTGGTGCTGGCTGCTCCTGCCCACTTGGTATGGTGATGTGGGATCGGCTTTGGAGGGACACAGGTGTGGTGGTGGATGGATTGGATGGGATGTGTCTCTAGTAGAATATCAGGGTGGGACTGGAGTCCTAGTAAGGTAGATGAAGAATGTTAGAACTGGCTTTTCAAAGCCTCCAGCCATCTAATCTGGGAGAGGACAAAAAAAAAAAAAAAAAAAAGTGCTGGCAAGCGACTTTATTCTTAGAGAAATGTGCAAACCCCTGCTTCTTTGGTACACATGCAAACTTAGTAAATAAATTCCCTTTTCAAACTGTTCTGTGCTGTGTCTCTGGCTGATTTATTTAGTGTGCTAGTTCTTAAGGACAGAGACTTAGTTTCTTGACTCCTTGTGGACTTTTCTTGTCCTTCCTTCCTTCTTCTTTTTAAAAAGATTTTATTTATTTATCTGACACAGAGAGAGAGAGAGAACAAGCAGGGGGAGCTGGAGAGGGAGAAGCAGGCTCTCTGCTGAGCAGGGAGCCCAATGCTCGGCTGGATCCCAGGACCTTGGGATCATGACCAGAGGTGAGACCAGATGCTTAACCAATGGAACCACCCAGGCACTCCCAGTGGACTAATCAAATCTAGACATTACATGGACTTGCCTTCCCAGTGTGGGTTCTTAGGGCCAGGGGGGCCTGGTGTGGATTCTGATCTCCTCTCTCCCCTGTGATTGTGATGTCCTTCCCATTTGTGCTTAGTTATGCTGGGGGTTTGGTTCCTGATCTCATCTCTGCCCCTCCAACCCTTTTTGAAGTGGGCTTCTCTCTAGGACTAACTGCGGAGGATCTTCTCTGACAGTCTCAGATCATTTTCAGAGTAAGTTACAATGCATATAGCTGTTTCCTCAATGTGTCCATGGGAGGAAGTGAGCTCAGGATCCCTACTCTGCCATTTTCCTCTGGGATTTCACCCATGGTAAGCTTTTGATGCTCTTTTGAAGAATATGTTTTTTTTTTTTTTTTTTAAGATTTATTTGACAGAGAGAGAGAGAGATCACAGGTAGACAGAGAGAGGGGGAAGCAGGCTCCCTGCTGATGAGCAGAGAGTCCGATGTGGGGCTCAATCCCAGGACCCTGAGATCATGACCTGAGCCGAAGGCAGAAGCTTTAACCCACTGAGAGACCCAGGCGCCCCCGAATTTGTGACATTTTAAATCATCACATTTATACTGCCTATATTCCTATTATTCTGTTTGTTTTTACTTTGTCTTGTATTTTTAAAAAAATGTTTTATTTTAATTCCAGTTAGTTAACATACAGTGTTATATTAGTCGCAGGTAGACAGTAGAGTAATTCAACAGTTTCATATATCACCCTGTGCTCATCTCAACAAGTGGGCTCCATAATCCTCATCACCTAATCATCTATTTAACCTATTCCTCTCCTCCTCCCCTCTGGTAGCCATTGGATTGTTCTCTATAATTAAGAGTCTGTTTCTTGCTGTCTCTCTCTCTTATTTTTCCCCCCTCTGTTTTGTCTCTTAAATTCCACATATGAATGAAAGCATATGATGTTTCTTTCTCTGACTTATTTCATTTAGCTTGTATGATTTTTTTCTATATCCAAGATACACACTCTTTGTTGGATGTATGCATTACATATATTTTCTCCCAGCCTGTGGTGATCTTATAGGGATTATGATTAGAATTTCAATGAATTTACAGATTACTTTGAAGGAAACTGGCATTCTTATGGCATTGAGCCTTTATATTCATAAATACAGTGTATCCATTTAGGTCTATAATGCATCTTATAATTTTTAATGATTTTCTTCATAAAGTTCCTATACATCTTTTGTAAAATTTATTCCTAAGTATTCTTAAATTTTATATTTTCTAATTATTTTGTTGTAATAGCATAACAAGAATGTAACAGATTTTTGAACATTAATTATATAGCTACTTTTGTTGACCTCTCACAAAAATTTGGCTTATTAAATTCTGGATTTTTTATATAGTCAATAAAACTAAGCACTGGCAGTTTAGTTTCTTCCTAACGCTTGTGAATTTACTTTTTCTTGTCTTACTATGTAGTCTAGAACCTCCAATAAAATAATGTACATATGCTTAAGATATCCCACTCTTCGTACTTACTAAAGAGAGATTCTTGCATGTGTGCCTGAGGAGCCATGTACAAAAATTTTTAGTAGCCTTTATTTCTAACCAATAAAAAGAACAACAACAACAAAAAAAACCCAAAATAAAATGAAAGTCAAAGCAAGAAAAAAAATCCAGAAATGACAACAATATCCATTCACAAAACAGTGAATGAATAAATTGTATATAGTCATTAATGAAGAATTATACAGCAAAAACGAATAACTAGGATGACATGTACGCAACATTAAGTCTAAAAAATAAAATAGAGAAAAATGCAGGCTGCTGACAAGTAAATACAGTATGGTAATAGTGTGTTAAATATAGAAAATATTATACATTCTATAGTACATATACAGGAATTAGAAGGACAGGGAAGGTGGGTAGGGGGACAGGGTAATTGGGTGATGTCATGAGCATTGAGTGTTATATGCAACTGATGCATTATTGAACTCTACATCTGAAACTAAAGAAGTACTATATGTTGCCTTGTTGAATTTAAATAAAAATGCATAAAATAATATTATATATTGTATACTACATATGTTGGGGTCCGTTATCAAGGGAACAAGACTGAGATAAAGTGAAAGTTATGTAGAGCTTTATTCTATACCAAGCATTAGAAGTCAGACTGACCAGCAAGGGCCGCCTCTGAAGAGAGCGACCCCTTCCTGATCTCACAGGCTGGTTTTATAGGGCATAACCACAGACCCAAGGTACATGGCTTCTATTGTTAAGGTGTTTACTCCTGGAATTGATACCTGGAACCATACCAGTAACTACTGGGGCATTTATTCCCGAAATGAAGTCCGTGGATTTAAACAACAGTATGGCTACCTAGGCAATATGGAGCTGCTCTGGCTAAGCAGGCCCTAATAGTTAAACAGGTTTTAACATTAAATTGGCCCTAATATTCCCCTCTTTTCTTTGGAGATTAGTCAATTCCTTTACTTTTTAGCCAGTTTTATGTTTTCCTGTTGTAAGGTGTTATATTGAGTTTGTAGGACTAACATTTTTATTGCCCCAATTTCTTTTTTTATCTGTACAAGTGATATTAGGGTGTTAATACCCAGAAGCAGTATTTCTTTCCCAGGACTACACAGAGTCCCTCCTTTTTTTTTTTTTTTTTTTTTTTTTTTTTAGGAATAGTATGTTAAGTCCTCCTTTATTAAAGCTGCGGTTTCTATTGTTGTGGACCCTGTTATCCCTGCCATAACTAGTGCTGGAATTAGGTTTGGAACAGCACACTTTGTCCATTTTATTCCTGCAGTAAGATGTTAGAATCCCTTGGGTCCTCCATAGAATGACAGTAAATGGTTCCTTCTAATGGGGCTCCAAGTTTTCCACTTGGTGGTGGTGTATCCAGACCAAGTCTCCAGGTGGGTATGGATGTGGTTCTACTTCTGTCTCCATCTCAGTGTAGGCAGCTCAGATCCCTGCGTGGGCTCTTGTTAAGACAGACTGTAGCGCCTGTAGTGACTGGAGTACAGACTGATCAGTCATTTCTGTTAGGGCAACCTCTTGTATCCTTGGGCAGAGTGGAGGGGGTCTCCCAAACATTATTTTAAATGGGGTAACCTTGTTTAAGTAGGGTGTACACTGCACCCTAAAAAGGGCGAAGGGAAGGAGATCCACCCATCCACTGCCAATTTCCAGAATTAACTTTGTCAAGGTCTCTTTAAGGGTCCGGTTTATTCTCTCTACTTGTCCGGAGCTCTGGGGCTGGTAGGCACAGTGTAGTTTTCAATTAGTGCCCATGGCCTTGGCCAATGTCTGTGACATTGAACTCACAAAGGCAGGGCTGTTGTTTGACCCGATTGTGAGAGGCAACCCAAACTTAGGAATTATTTTTTTCTAGCAGCTTTTGGCTACTATTTCTGCTGTCTTATGTTTGGCAGAAAAAGCCTCTACCTGGCCTGAAAAGGAATCCATAAAAACTAATAAATATATTTGTGTCCAAAGGGTTCTGTTATTATCCCTACAGAATATTAGGCAAGATCGTCTAAACCAACTATTGTGTGACTTCTCTGAAGTTTACCTTAAGTTGTCTAGTTTATATAAACAAACATTTAAAGACAACCAAATCTAGAATTTAACATCCATAAGGTGTGTTATTAAAACATAATTTTTCTCTCTAAAATAATCCTCATTTTCAGAGATAACTAAATCAGGACTAATTTATTTGAAAAACAAGTCCAGTTTTAACAAACTTGGCCTAATTATTTACATAAGTTCAGCAAGAACAGTGAGTGATTATATAGGTCTTTTAGAATCTGTTTTGCTGGAACTTTTTATAAGGAATCTCTAGGTTTAACTTGTAATAGCCTCTCCAGGCCAGAAGCCAAGCATATATTTGTCATCAGACATGCCTTCAATACCAGTCAATTTGGGCAAATTCCTCTTCCTGAGGTCCCCCGTGTATCCTGAGTTTCCTGCTCCTACCAGGGAGTGACATTCTTTACTCACCTGATGAGGCTGCTGGGAACTCTGTAAGCAAGGTATCAGGTCAACAGTTTTAAGGGGCTTTATGGCTCCAGGTTTTATAAAGTCAACCTTAGTTCCTTTAAGTTGTCTGGTCATATCCAAGTCTTTTAAAAATAAGACATTCCAGTCTAAGCCTTGGCAAAATAACCGGTGTTTCCTATGGTGTCCTGTTACAAGGAGAACAGATTCTTATTGAACTTATGCAAATGGATGATTGTTATGGAAGAAAGAATACTTGCTGAGACCTTTTGAGTTTTAGAGGTTCAGATAGAGAGAAAAGTTGAATGTCTTGATTTGTTTACAAATGAATATTTTTACATTTCTGTAAGTCACGGACATTTTAAGAAAAAAGTTTTCTTAATCTGGAAGAGCAAACATTAGAGAACCAGCAATATTTCAAATAACAGATACAAGATTAAGAGACATACCATTACAATTTTTTAGTTCATCTAGTCCCATGTTACTCATTCTGGTTTAGTTTGAATGCAGCTCTTATTTCCAGAAATTTTTACCCATTTCAGTTCCAGGATTTCAACATATCACCTATATTTGTCCTGAAAGTCTCCCATATGAATTTCCTTTAAGGCGGAATTCATTTTACAAGAGAATTAAAACAATTACAAATGACAAAAACTCAGAATAGATATGGTTAAATATCAAGTAATGACCCTTGTCAAAACATTAAAACTTTAGTAAATGCATAGAATCTGTATAATAGTTATAGCGTTTACCCAAATGGAACCCAAGGTTTATCATTGGTTTAGCAGTACTTCCTGAGTAACTTAGCATACCAAGGAAAAGCCTTATGAGTCAAAGAGATCTCATTTATAATTTAAATCTTGTTGACAATTGTTAAAATCTAAGTTTTAGAGCACATGCTTAAATAGGATTATGGATGTTTAAGATCTGATAAAACATAGAAACTGGTTTCTCTGGGGTGGCAAAGAGAAAACCATTTACATTCTCTTTTTTAACAGCAGATCAATTAATACATAATAGTTAACATTTACTTGAGTGGATCACCAATATAGATTTGTCATGACAGAGGGCTTTAGTCTTCCTTCCTTAAATACTATGCCTCATTTGGACAGAAACATTTTACAGGAAAAGATTTTATTAGTCTTTTTTTCCTTCTTGTGAATAAATCCATCAAAACTGATCAAATTGGTCAATTGGTGAAACTGGTCAAATTTTCAACATATTTTGTTAGGGTGCGGAGTTGACCACCCCTCAATTAGACAGAGAACACTCTTGATAATGCAAGTCACACAGTGAGGTTTATTTCCAGCTAGCTGGGGTCCAAGTATCTGCCCGGCACAGTGGGTTTCAACAAGGACCCCGAGCACTCAAAGCCAAGGGTTTATATAGCATTTTCAAGGCACTTCTTCATAGCTACATACATATCTTGCACCCCACTTTGACAGTTTAACTTTGTTTAACCTTTTGCCACCCTGGCATCACCCTGGCGCCATCCTGGCAGTTAAGTGAGATTTAGGTTTAGAAGAAATTTAACTTTATTTACATTTCCTTCTGCCTCAGCCTCCCTCAGTTTTATGGTGGGGAAGGCAACCTTAGGCCTTGAGGAACTGACCCCTTTGTCTCTGGAAATTGGGTCATTGAAGAGATACCCCTTTTTGTTGTAAATCACCGGGACATTTGCAAACCAAGGGAGACTCCTGTCTTGCAGGATTGTGATCTCTGCAAGTTAACTATTTGTTTTTCTTTAACATTTGGTCCCTGTGGTCGCCTAACTGCCCTGGTGGTATATGATTAAGTTTTTTCCTAGGTTTTAGCTACTTTCTCTTATCTCAAGTTATGTGTGCATGTGGGCTGGTTAGGGACGCTCAGTAAAATGGCTTCCCAGCCTTCAGGATGGCCATTCTTATGCTTACAGTGCAAGGTGCCAGCTTTTGCTTTGCCAAGATGGCTGTACTTATGTCAGGGCTAGATTCAAGGTGGGTACAGCCTTGTTTTTCTTGGCCTCCACACCTGGAGCTGGTTTCCGAGACTTGTTTTTAAGTCCCTTGGGGGAAGGGGAGCAGGGACAGTTTAAGGGTTAAACAACAAAGTTTTTGTTTAATGTCAGTGGAAGCCTCTGGCTGAAATAAAAATAGAAAATAGGTCCTTACAATTTCATTGTTTCCTTTTAAACCTATAAACCAAGGCAAATAAAAATCACTTTCCCCAAGCCTTCTACAACTTATTATATACCCTCAAGTTTAGTTTTTATTATCTTCTTTCATGTTCTGGTGCAACCAGACATTTTTACTTTAAGACAAAACTATCTACTCTCTTAGGCCCTCTTTTTTTGTGTGCGTACAGTTCTTTTTAAAAACTTACTATCAGTCAACTGCCTATCCTCTTATTTTTCAGACAACATTAAAGCTTTTAATAAAAACTTCATAACGTTTTTCTTTTGGTAGTCTGTCCTGACCATACCTAAAAATTTTTTTCTGAAGATTTCCCTTCACAAACCTTTTACAACTTTCTTTTGTATCCAGGTTTCGTCCTAAGCCATTTACTTTCAAACAACCATCACATTTAGGACAAAATTACCTTTTTCTTTAACAATATGTATTCCCATTCCTTATTTTTCTTATGTATCTCCTACTTTTTTACATATAGGGTTATTTCCCTTACTTCCATCAGTCTTAGTTACAGTTAGCAGAATTTTCTATTCTTAGAAAAACTTCAGTCTCTAGTGATAGTTAAGTATTAACAAATTGTGAACAGTTACAACAGAATTGCAGTAAGAAGTCAAAAGCATAAACCTACATCAAGTACTCAATGCTTTAGCATTTTATCTCATTTGGTTAAGACTTAGATGTCCATAATTTAATTGCATTTATCATCCAACCAAAACTTTAAAGTTTCAGTTTACCAAAGACTTTGAAATTTACTTTAACAATTACCCATTAAAACTTTGAGACAGACAATTAACCATCAATTAGTTATTTCTTTGCTAACAGATTTTAACAAATAGCATGAGCTTATTTGACCTTCAGTAAACTTTAAAGTTTCACATTTACTGCTCCAACTTTAAAGACATGTCTATCTTAAACCAACAAACTTAGTTCAAATACTGATTTATGTTTCACCTGGACCCACTCCACTTTTGATGTTTACCTGAGACATGGGTGGGAAGATCTGGAGTAGGGGGTGTTAGGTCCAGGGGCTGCTCTTCTTGTTCCTTGACTATGAAGAGGGAAGGAGCCATGGTGCAGGAAGCACCGAGGATGATCTAGAGGCCAGTTATCCAGGCTGCACTCAAGTCAGAGCAGAAACAGAAGGGGGAGTGCTGCCAGAAGGCAGAGCAAGGATTCCCAGTTTTAGAGAGTTTTCCTGGGTAAACCTTGTCACCCAGCTGGGTGGTTTTACCTTGAAAATCTTTGAAATGCTGGAGAACAAGACTTAGGGGTGTCATAGGTCCCTTACTCTCCGCTTGCCCCATTTCTTTAAACACAACAAACAACAAAAAGACAAGACAAAGACAACCACAGACCAGACCCATCAGCCCTTCCTCAACCAGATATCAAGTCTAAGGGTATGCAAGACATAATCCCAACTCAAAAATACAACCTGCCACTGGTGGGGATTTTCTCGGTCCCCTGACCACCTAGGGGGACTCGAACCCCCTGGCAAGTCCTCTGACCACCTAGGGGGATTCAAACCCCCTAGCAATCTCCCAGTGGAGGGATGTGGTGCCCCCACATCCACTCCAGCCCTGGGGAGCAATGCTGCATCCAGATTCTCCCCAGTAGGCTATACCTTGGAGCTCTGCAACCAGACAGACAGACAAGATCCTGCAGGATAAACTCTCGAGATCTTACCTTTGGAGGCTTTTCCCAGAAATTCTGATGCTGACTCAGTTCTCATCGTTAGATTCCGGACGAGCCCCCAGAATGTTAGGGTCCATTATCAAAGGAACGAGACTGAGACAAAGTGAAAGTTATGCAAAGCCTTATTCTATATCAACCATTAGAAGTCAGACTCACTAGCCACGGGAATGAGACTGAGAAAAAGTGAAAGTTATGTAGAGCTTTATTCTATGCCAAGCATTAGAAGTCAGACTGACCGACCAGGGCTGCCTCCGAAGAGAGCAACCCCCTCCCGATCTCACAGGCTGGTTTTATAGGGCATAACCGCAGACCCAAGGTATGTGGCTTCTATTGTTAAGGCGTTTACTCCCGGAGTTGATACCCAGAACCATACCAGGAACTACTGGGGTGTTTATTCCCGGAATGAATTCCGTGGATGTAAACAACAATATGGCTACCTAGGCAATATGGAGTTGCTCTGGCTAAGCAGGCCCTAATAGTTAAACAGGTTTTAACATCAAATTGGCCCTAACAACATATACAGGAATTATAAGGATAAGCACCAATTGAAAATGGTGTGTACTGGGGAAGGGAATGTTACTGGCGGCTCTGGCTTTATTTGTGTTGTATTTCTTGTGGATGGTTACACTTTTTTCTAAGATATCACATGAGGAAAAAGAAAAAAAAAGAGCTTCATAAATTGCAAACTATGCAAACATAAGTTGTTATCAAAGTACAAAGATGAATCATGTGAACTCTGCAATGAGGCAGATTCTGGGCTTCCCCACTTCTTATGTAAATTTTGCCAAGCTCTGTATCTTCTCCCGCCTTTGTTTCCTCATCTATAAAATGAAAATTAGTAATATTACCTATCTAGTAGGACAATTGAGATAATAATAAACAAGGCATAATTCATATGAGTACCTTAGCCTAGTTTCAGCATTGAAAAACAGTAGCTATTAAAACAACATCCACAGCTGAGACAGACATGCATTTCTGTGACATTTAAAGCAAGAGGCCACATTCTGCCATGCTCTGGTGAGGGAGGAATGTTTTTAGAGTTGGATGACAACTCCTGCATTTTCTTGGTGGATGAAAGTGAAAATAACATGGTGTATGGGATATACTTCAGATCATATAGGAGAATTCAGATCTATGGGCATCCTGTGTTTTTATTTGCTAAATCTGGTGATCCTGGATTTGAGGAATGGCACTCCAAGCAGAGAACTCGTTTGTGCAAAGGCAAGGAAGCATGAAAGAAAAAGGTATCTTCAAGAAGTATCAGTTCAGTATGGCTGACCATAACGTGAGTGTGGGAGAAACAGGTGTGCATATGTATTTTGTGTGGGGGTGCCGTGTGGGGAGAAGTATGAAATAAAGCTGAATAAATAGAGTCTAGGTCTTTTAAACATTGCATCTTATCCCAAGAAATTAGTACTTTAACCTGTTGGCACTGGAGGAATACTGAGAGATTCAAGCAGGCAGGGAAGTACCATAAGCAGACTGTGTTTTAAACTATCACCCTGGAGGCAGAATGGGGTGAAGGTAAGGGATGAGGTAGGTGGACCAGCAGCGGTGTGTAGATAAGAGAGAATGAAGGCTTAACCGAAACAGCTGGAGATGAGGAGTGCCCAGAGTCAGGCCCTGACTTGGTAAGTCAGGAGCAGACTTGGCTAACCAGGGGACCCTTTGGATATGGTGGTGTGGAGGGAGATGCAGGCACTGATTCTGAGGTTAGTGCCTTGCATTCAGGTGAGCAGTGATGTTATCGATGTGAAGCACAGGTTTGGTAAGAGAGGGAAAGTACATTCAGTTTTGAGCATTCCGAGGTGCAGAGGTGGGAAACTGGAGTGCAGGAGAAAGGTGGGGTTCAGGTGTGGGAACCATCATGGTCCAAAGGAGGCTGCAGCTATGTGGTGGGGGGAACTTGAGAATCTTTCTGGGAGAGAGAAGACTGGGGTGAAGTTTGAGGAAGCGGAGGGAGAACTGGGGGAGACAAAGTAGCACAGAAGCTAAGGAAGGAGTGAGGTTTACAAAAAGAATGTCAGCTGAGATTAGCTGAGTGGTCAGGCTGAAGAGAGGCCACTGGCCAGTTAGGGTGCCAGTGACCTTACAGAGAGCACTGGAAGGAAGAAACCAGAAGGAAAGGTAAATGCAAAATGATTGAAGCCCAATAATTATGCTCTTCCAAATAGAGAAAGGAACCCAAAAGATAGACATTGGGGCAGATTAACAGTGTGGTTGTTCACGACACATCAAACTTGCAATTGTCTTCAATTTGTTTTAAGTTGTGTTCTGGTATGAGATGCTGACCTGTGTTTAGCCAGTTCTCCCACTAACCCCCTTTTGGTTGCAAAATCAATCTTTCTTTCCCATTTGCCCCTGTTCTCTTGAAAAAAAATTATGAGTTTTTATTAATAATTTATTTTATACCCTAAACCAGAAATATGACGTTTCTTAGTTTTGCTGTGAAAATTCCCAGTCCTTAATAAGCTGTTGAATTTTTCATGAGATGGTGCATTGGGAAACCTCTTCAGAAATATAATTCTTGAATGATAAACACAAAATATAGATAATAAAACATAACTGCGGAGGCAATTTTACCTCTCCTGTATGACAAAATAAATCCCTAGAGCATGACATGATTTCACTAAAAAAAAAAAAAAAAAGTCTCCCCACTCTGGTTCATTTTTGTATCTCACATCCCATCATAGTGACTTGTACTCAATAAGTATTTGTCAATGAATTAATGACATCACCCATCTGGTTTTAATCACATTAGTTTGGATTTTAAATGAATATGCTTAAATCTCACTTTGTTTCTTAAATGACTATGTTTAGAACTCCAGCAATAGGTTTTTTTTTTTGTATCCTCCAGGTCAGGATTTATAAACTATATCTCTTTGCAGCTCAGGTTTGGACTTTAGTAGGTTCAGCAATGGTTCTTGAATTGTAGAGGAAATCACATTAGCCATTAAACAGTAGTGCCTGTATGTGTATTTATAGCTAGTACTACCTGAAAACTTCCTGCAGGTTTTTTTGTGGAACTGCTCTATCAGAATAAAGATGCTCCCTTTTGGTTGTAGATTGCCAAAGTAATGAATCCTTGCTAAATTTTGTATGATCTTTCTATAGATGATTATATATTTTTTCCTTTAATTTGTTAATGTGGTAAATGCCATTAATTATTCATTAATACTAAGCTAATCTGTATTTACAGAATAAAACTAACTTGGTTGTGAGATTTTTTTTTTTTTCCTTTGGTGGGGGATGAGTTTCATTTCTTTGTGGGGCTGGATTCAGTTTGCTAATATTTTTAAAATTTATACCAACTTCATGAGGAATAGTTTACATAATATACTGTCATTTTAAGTATATAGTCTGAGGACTTTTGATTGATAAATATATCTGTGTAACCAATACCACAATTAAGGTCTAAAACATTTCCATTACCTCCCCAAAAGTTTCCTTGTTTTCTTCCCAGTCAGTGTTCTCCATCCCTGGGTCTGGGAATCCAGTGGTCTGTTTTCTGTCATTATAAGTGATATTTTTCTTTTCTAGATTCATATACATGAAGTCAGGTAGAATCTATTCTTTTGAGATCCAGCCATATTGTATGTATCAGAAATTTGTTTCTTTCTATTGATGAGTAGTATGCCATTTTAAAGATTAACCACAATTTGTTTATACATTGAAGGAGATCAGAACATGCCACCTCAAAATATGCTACTTTGGCATGAGAATTATTTTGATGCATTGAGAAATAGCAACTGGGAAATAGCAGGTACAGAAAGAAATTTTACCTCCCTACCCCCAACTGCCTAAAAGAAGGGTATGAATTTCCCTTTGCGAAGATGTTCCCCCTGTCCTCTCCTGTACCAAGAGAGGAACAACAAACCTTATCACTGAAGACTGAAAACACCAACATGCATCTGCATAACAAATGGTAATAAAATAATCTTTATCTTCTATTCTGTGCCCCCTCGAGTTTACCTTCCTGCAATTTATCACCCCTAGAAATTCAACACCCTTTCCCCTTGTCTTGCCACTTCTCTGCAATTTATCACCTTTGTTAAGATGGTATATAAACCTCACATTCCACCACCCTTTGACTTACATATCATTCAGTTCTCCTTGTTTATATATGTTATGCATGTAAATAATCTGTTTCCCCCGCTCCTGTTAATCTGACTTTTTTGAGTTTAATTTGCAGGCCCCAGTCAGTGAATCTAAGAAGATAGAACAGAAGTGTGTTCCTTCCCCTACACCACTTATCTTATGACAGACACTTGGTTTGTTTTGGCGTTTAGCTATTAAAAATAAAGCTGCTATGAATATTTATGTACATATCTCTATGTGAATAAATCATTTATCTTGGGTAAATACCTAGGAATAGAGTTATAGGGTCATAGAGTGAGTATATGTCTAACTTTCTGAAAAACTGCCAAAATGTTTTCCAAATTAGTCGTGTCTTACATTCTCACCAACAGTGTTTGAGAGATCTAGTTACTCCACAGCCTCTCTAACACTTCATATTGCCAGTCTTTAGCGTAGCCATTAGGGGATATGCAGTGTTATCTCATTGTGTGTTTTTTTTTAAATTTGTCAGCAAGAGAACAAGAGAGTACACAAGCAGGGGAAGAAGCAGGCTTCCTGCTAAACAAGGAGCCCTGATAGATGTGGGACTCAATCCCAGGACCCTGGGATCACAACCTGAGCCAAAGGCAGATGATTAACTGACTGGGCCACCCAGGTGTCCCATCATTGTGGTTTTAATTTGTAGTGACATTGAGCATTTTTTCATTGGTTCTAATTGATCATTTGTGTACCTTCTTTTTTGAAGGCTCTGTTCAAATCTTTTGCCCACTTAAAAAATTGTGTTATTTTCTTATTATTGAGTTTTAAGGATTCTTTAGATATCCTGGATACAAGTCCTTTGTCATGTAAGTGTTTTGTGCATATTTTCTACATATGATTTATTTTCTTTCTTTCTTTCTTTTTTTTTTTTTTTTAAAGATTTTATTTATTTGACAGACAGAGATCACAAGTAGGCAGAGAGGCAGGCAGAGAGAGAGAGAAGGAAGCAGGCTCCCCGCTGAGCAGAGAGCCTGATGCAGGGCTCGATCCCAGGACCCTGGGACCATGACCTGAGCCAAAAGCAGAGGCTTTAACCCACTGAGCCACACAGGCACCCCTCTTTTCTTTCTTTCTTTCTTTCATTTTTTTTTTTTTTTAGATTTTATTTATTTATTTGACAGACAGATCACAAGTAGGCAGAGAGGCAGGCAGAGAGAGAAGAGAAAGCAGTCTCCCCACTGAGCAGAAAGCCCAATGCAGAGCTCCATCCCAGGACCCTGGGATCATGACCTGAGCCGAAGGCAGAGGCTTTAACACACTGAGCCACCCATGTGCCCCCTCTTTTCTTTCTTTTAATGATGTCCTCTGAAGAACATAAGTTTTAAATTTTCATTGCCAAATTTGTTATTTTTAAAAGTAGTTTGTGGCTTTTTTCTTCTCCCAGAAGTGTTCTCCAACGTTTTTTGAAAGTTTTATTTTAGGTATAGGTCTGGGATTTATTTCAAAATTAAAGGTGCGAAGTGGACATTTTGTGGCTTGCACATGTGAAGTGTCGTGTACTTTGTGTACATATCATCAGGAGACACTGGGAGATGGCATCCTGATCTCTTGGATGAACAGTGACACTCCTTACTTGTGACCAAGAAGAATCCATGCCCTCCTACAATACCATATGAATGTCCAGTTCCCATCACCCCTTCTCCTAATGCTTTTAGCCTTCATCAGTCAAAAATCCATTCATTCACCTGTGAAAAGACAGAGCAATAATTTCATTAAGAATTGAGAAATAAAGAGTTCTAATTCTATTATTCTTTCTATACTTGTTAGTATTCTTCTATATAGTAGAGCCATTTGGTTCTCTTGAAATACATATTACACTAGAAGGACAGTATTTTATTTTCTTGCCTTTAATTTTTTCCCTTTACTAATTTTCAAAGTAAGAACCTGGTTTAATAGTTTCTTTTGGATGGTGACAAATGAGTTCCCCCTCTCCTCCCGCTATGTATTTTTTTCAATATAATGGAAATTTTCATTTTTATATATTCAATGTTTGTCATTCAACTATAATCATTATTTTTCCTGATGCTTATATTATCACTAGTAGGCCACTTAGATCTCCTTCTACTGAGTTCTGGGTCCTTTTGTTATGAATCCAAGAATCCTTGAAAGTTCCCTTGTTTTTAAGCACTATCAAAATGTTCCAGGTGCCCCTTTGTATTCTTCCTGTCTTACCTCTAGAATTAGCTGTTTTTCCAGGGAACCCTGGTTTCTTTTTGTGGGAATGATACTAGAGACCAAGATCAGGGTGTAAGTAGTTTTTATTTTCTTGCCAATATAGGATGCATTTTTTAAAAATTTAAAATATTTCATATATTTATTTTGTAGAAGTGTTATGGTGAGTACCATATTGCCAGAAATGAAAATTTTGTTACTGAATATCCAGTGTCAAGCATTTTACTACACAATTAAGTAACTTAATTCTCACATCAGTGAAATATGGTAGGGCTCTTATTATCGTCCCCATTGTAATGATTACAAAAGTGAGATTGAGACACTAAACTTGCACTAGCTCACACAGCCAGCAATTGGTATTACAGCTTTGGAGTTGGGCAGTTGAACTCTGGAACAGGAGCTCCTTACCACTATGCTATGCTATGCTATGATGTTGTTATGCTATGCTGTGATGTTGTTATGCTATGCTATGATGCTGTTCAGCTGCTCAGAAGCATTACTCAGATACTTGGCAGGAAGTAACTTACATGGCATCAATGGCCTTGTAGGGACTTTTTTTTGAGGAGCAGAGCTTATGAAGTATGCAGAAACAGGGTTAGAAGAAACAGATAGAAATCTGTTTTTGTAGAAACAAAAAGTAGTCCAGTATTTTATATTGTCAACAGAGTTAACCCTTCAGGGTGCGAAACTCCAATTAGCCCATCTCTGGCCACCCTCAAAATTGACTTCACTTGACTTTTGCAATGAAAATATCTTCTACAATTAAAAAGTGATACATACAAAAGATTAGATGCAATATCACTATTCATTATCAAGCATAATAATAAATGAATACTGCGTATCTACTACTCAATCCAAGAACTAGAATATTACCAAAAACTTGTATCTAACTTTTCCTATCACTGTCTCCTACATCTCACACCCAGGCCCAAGTTTTCAAGTGAAAATATGGTTTTAGCTCTAATCTATGTCTGCTTAAGTACTATGTTGTTTATCTTTATTTTTTTCTTTGAGTACCATACAAATTATATGTAGTCTCTGTCACTTGCCTTTTCCTCAACATTTTTAAAAAATTATTTTATTTATTTATTTGACAGAGATCACAAGTAGGCAGAGAGGCAGGCAGAGAGAGAGGGGGAAGCAGGCTCCCTGCTGAGCAGGGAGCCCCATGTGGGTCTTGATCCCAGCACGCTGGGATCATGACCTGAGCTAAAGGCAGAGGCTTTAACTTACTGAGCCACTCAGGTGCCCCTTCCTCAACATTCAAAAAAAAAAAATTATTTATTTATTTATTTGACAGAAAGAGAAAGCATGAGTGGTGGAGAGAGGGAGAAGTGGGCTCCCCACTGAGCAGGGAGCCCCATGTGGGTGTGGATCCCAGGACCCGGGGATCATGACCAGAACTGAAGGCAGATACCTAATGGACTGAGCCACCCATGCTCCCCTCAACAATGTATCTTGTATTTATTTATGTTAGGTACAGCAGAAGTTAGTTTTCTCTGCAGTCATGTTGCTTTGTGTGGGTACACCACAGTTCATTCAACTATTTTCCTGTTGGTTGCCCCTTGAGTTGTTAGATGTTGTCAGTGGTCTTACATGTATCTCCCATACACAAGTGACAAATGTAGACATTTCTTTGGGATATACAATCAGAAATGGGATTATGGAGTCAGGAGGTATGTGAATGTTCAACTTGGCCAGAAAATGGTAAACAATTTTCCGAAGTGATTGTGCCAGTTTATACTCTACCAGCCATTGATTCACATGATCTCTAACAGGTGTCAAACTTTTAAATTTTGCCAAACTCATGGGTATAAAATTGTATCCTGTAATCCTGGTTTGCATTTCTTTAAATCTTAATGAAGTTATCATTTTTCATATTTTTATGGGCTGTATATGTTTCTTCTGTAAAATGCCTATTCTTTGCAATTTATTTGTTCCTTTACCTCTTCTTTTCAAAAAAGATTTTTAAAAAAGATTTTATTTATTTATTCGAGAGGGAGTGAGAGAGAGCATGAGAAGGGAGAAGGTCAGAGGGAGAAGCAGACTCCCCATGGAGCTGGGAGCCCGACGTGGTACTCGATCCCGGGACTCCAGGATCACGACCTGAGCCGAAGGCAGTGCCCAACCAGCCACCCAGGCACCCCAAAAAAGATTCTATTTGGGAGAGAGAGAGAGAGAGCGAGTGTGTGTGCACACATGAGCAAATATGAGTAGGTGGAGGGGCAAAGGAAGGGGAGAGAGAATCTGAAGCAGACGCCATGCTGAGTGCAGAGCACAACATGGGGCTCACACTTCCCACCAGAAAGATCATGAGCCTGAGCCAAAACTGAGAGTCTGATACTTAAACAACTGAGCCACCCAGACACTCTTGTTTGTTCCTTTACTTCTTCTAATGGATGCATAATCCTCTCCCTACGGCTGAAATATAATTTAATCAATCTTAATATTTTTCCAATATTTTGCAATTATAAATTAAACTGACCTGATAATCCTTTGTATATATCCAAAATCATTTCTTTCAACTCTTAAGAGTAGGCTGAGGGGGCAGATACGTTCATTTTGGAAAAATTTTAGTGCACACTGAAAAATCACCTCCTGAAATGACGCCTGTCTAAATGGAGGGGCTTCCCCCCCTCCTCAAACCTGTGGAAAATCTAAGCAGTTTTATGGCCTTTGACAAAGTTGCTGTCTCAAAGGAAATGCTCAAAGATCTAGGGAGGTCCTGAGAGTTGCTGGAAGGAGATGAGACCATGCTCTGGAAAGCTCTTCTGATGAAGGGGGAAGCATGTATGAGTTTGAGTGAGAGTGTGGGTGTGTCAATCAAGGCCAGAGAAGCAGAACCACCAGCAGATATATACAAGGGGATTTGGCCTTGTGCAGTCATGGGGAGCTGGTTAAATGATCATTGCTGTAAGGCTGTGATCTCAGTGTCCATCTGATGCTGGAGCTTGAAGTCCACGGGGTAGTCAGGAATGAAAGATGGATGGAAAGTTGCAGAGAGCAAGGGCAGGCTGGACCCCGTAAGCAAGAGCTAGAGCCCACAGGACAGGGTTGAAAACTGTGGGTTCCTGTTGTCTCTGACCTTGATGATGTGGGTATTTCATGGGAGCCCAGAGTTTTTGTCAAGGACCTAAACACACACACCTGGCCCAGGACTCAGAGGCACTGGAGGAGGGAAGGGGAAGGCGGAGGAGTTGCAGGTTCAGCTGCGGCTACCCACCAGCAGGCTGAGTCAGCAGCTTAGCACCCCATGTGTGAAAGCAGGCGTGGATTTGCAGCTGCGGGCACGCAGCAGCGTCAAAGTTACTCCATATTATCTTAGACCTTGCCACGGCCCTGTGAAGCAGGAAGTGTAATCTTTTCTCATTTATCGGTGAGTAAAATGACATTCTGGAGGGAAAGTGGCTTGCTCAAATCACTTATCCCAGGAGCTGGAATTGAGTCTGTTCTGGGCCAGCCCGTCTTTCATTTCTATGACCAAGTACTCCAGGACAAGTTTGGAATTCTAACTCAAAACTGTAGTTTCTCCACGGTGTGATTACTTACAGTGGCCCTTGCTATATTAAGACTGATGAATTTAGTACAACTTAAAGGTGACAATAGTCTTGGAATAGGAATTTAAACTTCTTTCATGGCTGATTTTGGTGATGTCAGTAATTTAATGTCACTGTATATGAAACTATTTAGCTTTTTTTTTAGAAAATAAAGGGAGATGGGGCGCCTGGGTGGCTCAATGGGTTAAAGCCTCTGCCTTCAGCCAGGGGCGTGATCCCACCGTCCTGGGATCGAGCCCCACATCAGGGTCTCTGCTCAGCAGGGAGCCTGCTTCCTCTTCTCTCTCTGCCTGTCTCTCTGCCTGTCAAATAAATAAAATCTATAAAGAAAAATAAAGGGAGAATGTTAAGGTATATTTCTTTGATTTCTGATTCTAGTTGATCAGAAATTTAGTGAAAATGAGAATGTCTGGCTTATAATTTCTGCTTTTGAGAAATGAATGTGGGGATGCTGAAAAGAGTGTTTTAAAATATAAGGTCAGTCCTAGTGTTTTTCTTTTTTAAAATATTTTATTTATTTGAGAGAGAGCACAAGCAGGGGAAGGGACAGTGGGAGAGGGAGAAGCAGATTCCCTCTTAGCAAGGAGCCCAATGCAGGGCTCCATCCTAGGACCCTGGGATCAAGACCTGAACCAGAGGCATGCACTCAACTGACTGAGCCACCCAGGTGTTCCAGTCCTAGTGTTTTTCAGCTTGTAAAGGGTATGATAAGAGATGGAAAAGAACTGTTGTAAATTATATCATCTGGAAGCAGATGAGGAGACTCAGTTTGACTAAGCATCACCTGTAAAAGGAAGGAGCTGGGAAGCAGAGGGAAAGGACCCATTGAGATGCAGGACTGGCAAAGTGTTGGCCAATACAGTGGGGCTCTTTGGAGCCCTTGTCCATCAGAGTGTCTATGCTGTGTCAGACCACAGAGCTGGGTCTCTATACCCCTGCCTTGCTTAGCAACTGAAGGCAGGCTACTTGGAGAATGGTGTGATCCAGGGGACATGGCTCTGGACAGCTGACTCTGATCTCCAAGGGGCTGGAAGCCGTCTATTGACCTCCTGCCCTGCAGCTGGACTGAAGTTTCTCTTTGAAGGGGACTCTGGGTCGTGTGACTTTCTGACGACCACAGGAACTGTGACAGACTAACAGACTTGAGGAATATCAGCCAAATGTGGAGGATTCCTGATTCCAGCAAGCAACCACAAGACACGTTTGAGACAACTGGAACTGGTATTGTTGTGTTAGAAAATATACTTATCTGTTGGTGATAGATCTTGAAGTATTTGTAGTGGCATAATTAGAGGTCGAGGAAAACAGACAAAAGCAGAAGGGTGACAGAACAAACAAGAATGCTAAATGGTTGATAACCATTACATCTAGAGATGGGCTCACGCAGGTTCTTTAAAGCATTCTCTCTGTATATGTATTTGTAATTTTAAACATGATAACAAGTTTTTAAAAAATCCCACCAAAGATTTTCTCTTTGGAAATTGGTTTATATTACCTTCTTTAATCCTCACAACCACCCGTTCTAGTCTAGATTTTCTAGAAGAGGATTCCCATTTTGCAGATTGGGATAGTAAGACTCAGAAATGTAGCACACATCCAAGTGTTGGAGTTGGGATTCTGTCAGGTGGTGTCTGGTTCCTTAGACCCTTGTAGTGGGCCACTGGAGTTCAGAGCTGGTCACTTCTCAGGCTCCTGGGACATCTGGCGGCAATGTGGGCCAATCTGGGATAGCAGATTCTCTCTTCTGGAAAATGCAAGAAGGGCAGGTCTTCCTTTGGCTACATGTACAAGCCCAGACCTTCCAAGTCCTGGCATCACCCTCGCTCAACATGAGACTCCTGTCTTATTTCCTGAGACTAAAAAAAAATTAGAAGGCAAAGATACCGCGTCTTAATTAGAAGCTGTAAGGTTTCCCTCTTCCTTGGGGGATTTTTCTGATTTTATTTATCTGCCCATCTTCAGGTCATTCCCTTTGTAATTTGTTGTCTTCCTGAAACCAATATACTTTGGTCTCCAAAAAAAAAATTGTGTAACAACTTTGGGAGAAGGTCACAGGAGACTTTGTTGTGAGAGCGCAGCGAATTCTTAAGGACAGAGCCTAAAAACTGTGTGTTGTGGGGAGAGAGGAGGAGTTGATCCTTATCCCTCTGTCAGGCTGCAGGATATGCAAGAAGGGCAAAGGAAAGAGAAAAATCAGGGAGGACGAGTCCTTCTCAAGTTCCCATCAAACACCATTGTGAGCAGAAGGGAGGGAGGCTGTGCACCTGGACTGAATGTAACAACGTTCCTGCAGGTGGTATTAGCAGTGTTGTTCAGGATCTTTGGAAAGTCAGCAAGACCTTCCCTGAGTGGTAGAGCCGGCTGTCTGTCAGCCTGGAGCATTAAGCAGGGCTTAGAAGCAAGCTGCAGGAAATCTATGCTTACATATTTCTGTGTTTAGCCCAATCAGCTTTGATTTCTTCCCAAGATCTTGGTGTCCCATTAAAAGCTCTTTTTGCTGCTCATGGTGTTGGTTGGAGACAACTATTCAAGAATCCAGGGAGGAGAATGGCAGTGAGAGACACTGACTTTTAAAATGCTTTCAGGTGATCTTACTTTACTGCGTTGTGGAGGGGCTGGGAACCAGGCTTTGAAATGTACTTAAGTGGCTGTGTGCCTACACCGAGAGGGGAAATTTCCAGAACGATCTGGAAATGAGGTTTAGATAAGTGCAGGTTGTAAGTGCAGAAAATGTATCAGGATGTTTATATGAAAAGCTTTCCACACGGCATCCCTCCTCCACTATCACTTTGTCCCAGTAATTTTTATTCCTCCCATCTCGCTGACCAATTTCCTGCTTCCCAACATTCCTCCAAAAAGCTCCTTATCCATTTTTTGCCCAGTGAGAGAGCTAAACATCCATACAAGCATGGAAGTTCCCGGCAGGAAGTGCGGAAGCCCCACCTTGTGGATGTGGTTTCAGCTCCTCTGAGGACTTCAGCTCTCTGCTGGCCCCTGTGGGTGAAGGTGAGGTTCCTTCAAGGCGCTTTAGTGTCCAGACTCACTTGGGGGTGCCAGACTCCTTGAGCAGAGGAGAGACTAAAGTTGTTTAAAGTCACAAACCACATCCTTGGTTACTGACTTTCTTACTTTGATTTTTTTTAGTTCTGATTTTTTTTAGTTCTTACTGTCTTATTAAAAATACCTTCATCTCCCTACTAGATGAATTTAAAGCAAATCCCAGGTATTATGTATACTTTACATGTAAGTATATATATATAAATCTGTAAACAGATATGTAAGTATGTATTTCAGTATATATTTCTATAGGATAAGGACTCTTTATTTATTTTTTTTAAGGACTCTTTAAAAAGCAACCACAATGCCGTTATCACACCTAAACATGTAGTAGTAATTCCTTAATATTATCAAATATCCAGTCAAGTTTCAGTATTTATCATAAACTTCTAATTTTATACTTGATTTGAATCAGGATCTTTTGATAGGTCCGTATTTTGCAATTGGTCGGGGTACCTCTTAAATATTATTTTAATCTACAGGTTTCCCCTAACACTTTATTTTTCCTTGCACTGTATTTGTTGAAGAAAGTGAGTGATTTATCCCAGAGATTTCCTAGTAATCTGGATTTTGCTGATTGTTTCCCCTTGATGTTTAGCAGGTTCCTCTGTTCTCTGTAGTTCCATAAAGCTGGTAAGGATTTAAAATCTAAGGATTTAAGCATGAGTTTGAGGTTGAAGTGTTTCACAGGTGGTGGTGCTACACTTTATCAGGAGATGCAAAACACTTGCTCTTCTCACTTTGTGATGAAAGCAACCCTTAACAATCATTACCTCCATTTATTAGCTCATTATGTTGCTGAATGGTAATATTTTAATTCTGTCATTGCTTTTTTATTTTTGAAAGATTTTATTTTATTTGAGAGAGAGTGAGCAAGAGATTGCAAGAGAGTGAGAGCACAAGGGTGGGACTTTCTGCTGAGCAAAGAGCCCAATCTGGGGCTTGATCCCAGAACTCCAGGATCATTACCTGAGCCAAAGGCAGAGGTTTAAGTGACCGAGTCATCTAGTTGTCCTTCTATCATTGCTTCTTATGGCTTAGCTAGAATGATTTTCAAAAATTTTTAATTAATTTTTTTTTTTTTTTAAAGAGTTGGAGAGAGGGAACAGGGGAGAGATTTTAAGCAAGCTCCACACTCAGTATGGAGCATGACTAGCGGCTCAATCTCACAACCCTGAGATCATGACCTGAGCTGAAATCAAGTTGGATGCTTAACTGACTGAGCTACCCAGGTGCTAGAATGCCTTTTTTTTTTTTTTTTTAAAGATTTTTATTTATTTATTTATTTGACAGACAGATCACAAGTAGGCAGAGAGGCAGGCAGGGAGAGAGAGAGGAGGAAGCAGGCTCCCTGCAGAGCAGACAGCCCGATGCAGGCAGAGGCTTTAACCCCCTGAGCCACACAGGCAACCCCCCACCCCCCCACCCCCCACTCAGAATGCTTTCTATAAAGAAACTTCTCTCATCAATGTTTGGTTACCCAGAAATGTAGTGTACATACATGAAAAGCAGAATAAAAATTCGATTCTTTCCCTATATTTATAGTTTTTAGAGAATTGAAACACTGTGAAGGTTTCAAACACTGTAGCACTCCTCCCCCAACTAGTTTTCTCTGCTTTTCCTTTGGTTCCTCTGAAATCTAGAAGTTCTCTCCTGCACCCCCGAACCTCTCTACCTCTTCACTCAAATCCAACTTTGTGGGGCTTTGGAGAAAGAATTATGGACTCATTCACACTAAAGTGCAAATGACTAATACCCACTTACAGTGTGACTACTCCAGGGAGATTTTCTGTTTGTGCCAATGTCTTAGAGAAACTGAAATGAAGCTTCTTGGATAAGAATAGCATTTATATGCACTTACTATTATGTGCCAGCTGTTGTAGTTGATGATTTGCATACATTATCTCATAGAATGCCCACAACCTTATGAGTAAGATATTTGTTATCCCCACTTTACGGATGTGGAAAACCAGGCTCAGGTTGTTAAAATAACTTGCCAGCTAAAAAGTGGCAAAGGTGAAACTAAAACCCGGATTGTCTGCCTTTAAGTCCAAAGCATGGAGTCTTCCATTTTGAACTAATTTCAGGCATCTTGAGCAAGGGGAGAAGGATGTGGGGGACGGGACGGTTTCCCAAGCTTGAAATCCTCTACCTGACAGACGGAAGTTACTTGTTGTATAAGGCAGAGCGTGGCAATGACCCACAAAACCAGTCCTCTCTCACCAGGAGTGTTCATGGCAGAACTGTTCTCTACCACCAGAGCAGCAGGAACGTCTTTGCCTCATCAGGATCCTGTTGACTTTTCCAGTGCCTCCTCCCTCTTTTTCACTTATTCCAGGTACACTGGAGTCTTTCCTTGTTCCTCAGACCTGCCAAGCTCCTATCAGTTTCTGGGATTTGCATCTACTGTTCTTCCCCTGGGTCTTTACATGCTTGGCTCCTTGAGCATAAGTCTCAGGTCTTAGCGTAAATGTCCGTCTCCTCAGAGGCCTTTCCTCTGAGAAGCTGTCTAAAATAACCACTTCCTTCCTCCAGATCTCTTCCCCAGTGTCTCAGTGTCTATTACATCCTTCCATCTTTCCCTACAAAATGTAGGGGGAACATGGCTAATTTTGTTCGAGTGCTGGGAAGCCCGCATGTGGCAGATGCTCAGGAAGGCTTTGTTGAATCAGTCAGGTTAGGCAGCCTTGGCTCGGTGCACCCACGTGGGGGCCTGCCTGACCAGCCCAAACCTACCACTGCTGGTGCCAGTTCACCTGAGCCACTCAACTGCCGCAGTCTCCTCTCCCATCTATGATAGTCAAAGGTCCCTGTCTTATGTATTTACAAACCAAATCTTAAAGTAGTCAGAATCAGTTCTAGTGAAGAAATAGGCTGAGGTCCAAGATGGTTAATATTTTCACTAGAACCTGTGTGCTCGAGCCGAGTGTTTCGCTGGTCATAAGATGGATGGTTCTGGAAAAAAAGAAAGGTGGGGATGTATATGTAGGCGACTTAGAGCAGATCTACACTCTTCACTGTTGTACTGTGACATCTTAGCAACGTACCACAGACTGGTGGTTTAAATAACGCATTTATTTCTCACAGTTCTGGAGGCTGGGAAGTCTAAGGTCAAGATTCTGGCAGAGTTGATTGTTGGTGTGAGCTGTCTTCTTGGCTTGTGGATGGCCGCCTTCTTGCTGTGTCCTCATGTGGCAGAGAGAGAAGGAGCACTCTAGGCTCTCTTCCTTTTCCTATAAGTTAAGTAATGATGTCATGTGGCTCCCAGACTCATGGCCTCTCAAAGGCCTTGCTTCCAAATATTATCACCTCGGGAATTAAGATGTGAACATACGAAATTTGGGGGGAAATACACACTCAGTTTGTAATAGCATCTCCCAAATTTCCCCTTTTTGGTATGAACATTGAGTGCTTCTAGGGGAAAGACAATCATGACAGAAATGGAAGCATCTCAGACATTCTTCCAAAGTTGGATGGCAAAAACTGCCAACATCCTAGAAACCTGAATCTGAAGCTTATGGGTTTGCTTGGGAGACCGTTTATACAGCAGGCAAAATACAGTCCTAGACCCACCTGTATCAGAATCACCTGGGGAGGGGTTATTGAAAACCCATGTTACCAAATCACAGTCAGATCTGCTGAATCAACATCTTGGGGGGATGGGGCCTGGTGGTCCATGGTTTGACAGGTACCTAGCTGGATCTTACGCTCCCTAAAATTTGACAGCCACTGTCATTAAGACATGACTTTGTACTTTCTCACAATCTACATATCCTAAGGAGCCTGAGGTAAGTTGCCACAAACAACATGGTTAGGATGCATGTGTCATTGCTTTGGTATCTCCTGTGTCCCGGCACAGAGATACTGATGTCGTCCGTCTTGCTGGGGTCTAGGCATAGGGAGTTTTACAAACTTCTGGGTGGCCAAGGTTAACTGTTTCTTTAAAAGTCCTGGTTCAGGGACGCCTGGGTGGCTCAGTTGGTTAAGCAGCTGCCTTCGGCTCAGGTCATGATCCCGGCGTCCTGGGATCGAGTCCCGCATTGGGCTCCTTGCTCAGCAGGGAGCCTGCTTCTCCCTCTGCCTCTGCCTGCCATTCTGTCTGCCTGTGCTCGCTCTCTCCCCCCCCTCTCTCTGATAAATAAATAAAATCTTTAAAAAAAAAAAAAAGTCCTGATTCACATCACATTTTCCCTCAGGGGGCTTTTGCTTGTGGCCTGCCAAATTTCTATTTCACAGGGGTGTGAAAAGTGAGACTTCTTAACAGTCTAACAACAGATGCATCTCCTGTCACTAGACCTTCTTTTGTGTTTATTTTACTGGAAGAAAGACATAGTTTGGCTTCACCTTGATGTAAGCTGTGTTTTAATAGTCATAGTATTAGTTGGCCTCAAACATCTCTCTCCTCTGTTTTTTCTTATCTCTGTAGATCTTCCTCTGAACATTTTACCCCCCACCACTAATTTTTCTCCCCCCCTGACTCAAAGTATTTGTACTATATTGTTTAGTTCTTCCTAGGTATCTTATGGTTTGGGGTGCAATTAAAGATGGGATTGACTCCTTAATTTCTCTTTCTTCTGTCTTGTTGTTGGTGTAGAGAAATGCAACTGATTTCTGTGCATTGATTTTATATCCTGACACTTTACTGAATTCCTGTATAAGTTCTAGCAGTTTTGGAGTGGAGTCTTTTGGGTTTTCCACATATAGTATCATATCATCTGCGAAGAGTGATAATTTGACTTCTTCTTTGCTGATTTGGATGCCTTTAATTTCCTTTTGTTGTCTGATTGCTGAGGCTAGGACTTCTAGTACTATGTTGATAGCAGTGGTGATAATGGACATCCCTGCCGTGTTCCTGACCTTAGCAGAAAAGCTCTCAGTTTTTCTCCATTGAGAACGATATTTGCAGTGGGTTTTTCATAGATGGCTTTGATGATATTGAGGTATGTGCCCTCTATCCCTACACTTTGAAGAGTTTTGATCAGGAAGGGATGCTGTACTTTGTCAAATGCTTTTTCACCATCTATTGAGAGTATCATATGGTTCTTGTTCTTTCTTTTATTGATGTGTTGTATCACATTGACTGATTTGCGGATGTTGAACCAACCTTGTAGCCCTGGAATAAATTCCACTTGGTCTTGGTGAATAATCCTTTTAATGTACTGTTGAATCCTATTGGCTAGTATTTTGTTGAGTATTTTCGCATCTGTGTTCATCAACGATATTGGTCTGTAGCTCTCTTTTTTGATGGGATCCTTGTCTGGTTTTGGGATCAAGGTGATGCTGGCCTCATATTGTTTAGTTCTTAATTGTGTTCTCACTGTGGTATAAATGTGAAAGACCAAGAGCCTCAATGTTATTTTTGTTAATTAAGTGGTAAGCACTTAGCGAGTTTGGGTGGGTTGAGTGGCTGTTAGATCAACATCCCAGAAAATTTGGGGTAGATGTAATTACAATCACTCCAACTCGTGAAGGAAGGAAGTTCAAAAATTTCCAGCATATGTTGATACTATTGATGAACAATGGATTTTTGGCAGTTGTAAACTTGTCATTCTTCCCAATATATTTAAAAGCAGGTCTTGATCTAGAAGGATAACTCTATGCCTTTATTTACTCAAGTTTCACAGCGAGGCAGTATCCATTTGTATTTATGAAACAGTGTTTTTTTAGACCTAAAGGTGGCTTTTAGAAACCTTTCAAAAGGAAATGAAAATGAATTTCTGTGTCATAGATAAGGTTCTACAAATTTTCCTGTTCTATCTTAATGAGTTTTAAGCAGTTTTCTCTAAGATTCTGTCCAGATACATTTCTTTGGATTGAATGAAAATGAAATCTAATTTTCATCCTACATTTAATATTTTGAGGGTTGACTAGAGAATTGACTTACTTTGAATGTAAAAAGTGTCTTTTGTCTGCCGTCTTCTCCTCACTGCCTTCACTTGTGGCGGGAGGAGAGCAGCAAACTGAGAGGCAAAGCAAACATCTTAAAAGTTTCGTGCTTTTCTGTTCCGTGACTGCAGCCTTCTAGCCAGTACCTAAGGATCTCAGAAAGGTGATACTGCCTATGATCTCATTCTAGCTCTGTCTGCTTCTCTTTATGTTTCTACGTGGATCACCAAGTCCTCACCCTGTTAAGTGAAACAGGTGTGAGAGAGTTCTTTAGCCCATCTTACTGGTTCCCTCCTTACTAGGAATCTTGCCTGTTTTGTGTGATTCACCCTTCTGGAAAAACCCTGTGAGGGCTTATGGGCACCACATGCAGGGACATTTCCTCGGAGAGCCAGCAGGGGTCAGCTGGGACACCCGCTGCTCTGGCTTGTCCCGTTTGCTTCTCTTGCCAAGACTAGGACAGCACCAGCAGCCATTTTTTGGTTTCCTGAGCTGAGACAAAGCAGTTGCTAAGTCTTCAGAGATGTCTTACGTCCCCTCCTTACCTCGCCGCACTAGTCCCTTCTTTGCACCACGGAACCCTAAGCACTCATTCTTTCCTGGGCTCAGTACCCTTCTTCCCTTCTGTCAGCATCTAAGTGAAAACCCCAGACCATCCTTTTTTTCCCACTGAAACGAAACTCTCCTGTCTATTTTAAATTTAAGCTCCATGGTAGTTGATTTTACAATTTTATCTATGTTAACATGCTATTGTGTCTCTTGCCTCTCAGGGACATTGACCCCGGTGGTGGGGGAATTCCAGCTTGTGCCTGGTAAGAGGGGGATGGAGGTGGGAAAGGTGTGGAGGGAGAATTGCTGGGAGCAATCCCATGACTCATTAAAGGGTGTAGCTGTCCTAGACCGAAAAGAGTGAAAATCCCATAGGCTTCAGGAGCCATGCTCCCTTCCTTGAATTAGTGACTCTGACTTACTCAAAGGGTCAGACACTGTGAGGACTGTTTATCTTTTAGTGGATGTTCTCACTGAGCTATTTTACTCACACATCTCTTACACTGAACCCTCAAAGCAGGCCCTGCTACATAATTTGTGAGGTCCAGTGCAGGATGAAATCATTGGCTTTCTTATTCAAAAGCCCTTAAGAATGTCAAGTTGGTGGCTACAGGGCCTTAAGCCAAGTTTCAGGCCCCTCTGAGCATAGAGCTCTGTGTCTGCACGAGTTATATACCATGAAACTGGCCCCGTCCCCAAACAGGTAGGACAAGCTCTTCTTTGTCCTGGACCAGGGGATTAATGTCAGGGCTTTCCATATGCCCAGAACTATGGTCCTGGAGAGTGAGGGAAAGCGAGTGAGATTTTATTGAACAAATAGAAGCCATAACACTGTTTTAGGCTCTGGAGAGATAAGGGGGGGGGGACCCCCCCACAAAGTTTTTGGCTCTTGTGGACTTTGTATTCTACTTAAGAAAGACAATAACAATTTAAAAGACAAGGACTGGCACATAGGAGGTCAGATGGTGATAAGTATCATGGAGAGTGGCGGAGCAGGGCAAGGGTGATAGTGCTAACATGGAAAGGGGCGGGGGCCTTTGATTTTATGACAGGTGATCAAGGCTAGCTATTGTTTTTAAAGATTTTATTTATTTATTTATTTATCTGGCGGAAGGAGAGAGCAAGCACAAGCAGGGACAAGCTTGTGAGAGCAAGCACAAGCAGGGAGAACAGGCAGAAGGAGAAGCAGGCTCCCCACGGAGCAGAGAGCCCGATGTGGGGCTCCATCCCAGGACCCTGGGAGCATGACCTGAGCTGAAGGCAGCCACTTAACCAACTGAGCTACCCAGGTGCCCCAACACGGGATCTTTGAGCACAGACTTGGAAAGAGTAAGGGAGGGAGTCACGCAAGTATCTGAGGGAGGAGCATTCAGGCAGAGGGACTAGCAGGTAGAAGCCCTGAGGCTTGCCAGGTTTGAGGAGGAGTGGGGCTGGCCCTGCTGATGGGGTTGGCCAGGGGAGAGAGGTGGAGAGGGAGGCTACATCTCCAGCTCTTGGGACTCTGGATTCTGCTCTGAATGAGGTGGAAACTTTGGAAGGCTCAGAGCAGAGCAGGCTTTTTTCTGACTTCGGTTTTAAACGGTTCCCTCTCTACGCTGCTGAGAAGGGCTTGCACAGACAAAACCAGGAGGCTTTGCACAGGGTATTCATGGTGGACGTGATGAAGTGGTTGGACTCCAGACATACCGTTGGCCTTTGAACAAGATAGGTTTGAACTGTGTAGGTCCACTTACATGCAGGTTTTTTTTTTTTTCTTTTATAGATACTACAGTACTGCAAATTTATTTTCTCTTACAATTTCCTTTTGGCTAGCTTACTTAAAAAATATATATAATAATATAACATATGAAATATGTGTTAACCAACTATTTATGTTACCACTAAAGCTTCTGGTCAACAGTATGCTATTAGTAGTTAATTTTGGGGGGAGTCAAAAGTTTTACATGGGTTTTTGACTGCATGGAGTAGGGGTGTCCATGCCCCTAACCACCATGATGCTCAAAGCTTGCTGTCTTACAGTCTTCAAAAGGGCAAAGGGCCAGGTTGATCTTGTTTACCACGGTAATCCTCTTGCCAGATACACAGTCCGACATGTGCAGGTACCCAGTAAATATGTACTTAGCCAGTGAGGGGAATACAAATATTCAGTAAGATGTCCTGTAATAGAGTTAGTTGTAAGAAAAAAACATTAAAAGAATGAAGTGAGGGGCACCTCGGTGGCTCAGTCATTAAGCATCTGCTTTTGGTTCAGGTCATGATCCCAGCGTTCTGGGATGGAGCCCTGCATCGTTCTGGGATGGAGCCCTGCATCGTTCTGGGATCGAGCCCTGCATCGGACTTCCTGCTCAGTGGGAAGCTGCTTCTCCCTCTCCCACTCCCTCTGTGTTCTTTCTCTCACTGTGTCTTCCTCTCAAATAAATAAATAAAATCTTAAAAGGAAAAAAAAAAGGATGAAGTGAGACAGAATACCTTGCTGGCTTTTTATAGTTTTTGCCCCTACTTTGCTTTGCTAAATGTGTAAAAATGTTAAAGGTCAGTTCATATGAAATAATTTATGTGACTCAGAGCCAATCAGTCCGTCAGTCTGAACATACAGGATTGGATCAATAAGGCTACTCCCTGCATGTGGCCGATAGGTGGCGCTGTATTTTGTTAGCGTGTCTTCTCCACTAGGTCATATATGGAGGCCTACTCACGTGGATCAAAATGTATTTAAATGCAGCTGTAGTTGGAGTACAATCAGGCTATTAAAAATTAGATTACCGAGGTGCCTGGGTGGCTCAGTTGTCAAGCATCTGCCTTTGGCTCAGGTCATGAGCCCAGGATCCTGGGATCGAGCCCCGCATCAGGCTCCCTGTTCTGTGGGGAGCCTGCTTCTCCCTCTCCCTCTCCCCCTGCTTGTGTTCCCTCTCATGCTGTCTTTCTCAGTCAAATACATAAATAAAATCTTAAAAAAAAAAAAAAATAGATTGCCTTCTCCAGTAATTGGTAAGACTGTCTTGGAATTACATGTAGGAAACTAATATTTGGAAATGTTATTCTTCCTTCAGTGGAACATTTAGAGATTATTTAAATGACAGAAAATACATCTCAGTGTTGGGAAATAAAGCAGTGCCCACATGCTACAGATGCTTTCAGTGCTTGATGAAAATTTTATTTCCTTTTCCATGTGATTCTGGTATATATGTTTTCTACATGTGTGCGCATACACATGTACATTGCGGCTGCTTTTTCTTTTCTTTTCTTTTTTTTTTTTTAAGATTTATTTGAGATAGAGAGCGGGTGGGGGGGGGGTGGTGGCAGAGAGACAGCATCCCAAGCAGGTTCCACACTCAGTGCAGGGCCTGACACAGGGCTAGATCTCACGACTCGGAGATCATGACCTGAGCTAAAATCAAGAGTCAGCCACTTAACCAACGGAGCCACCCCGGTGCCCGTTTGGCTGCTATTTGTAAAAAGACCACATAAGGTATCATTAGCTTTACTGAATTGGTGCAGGAAGGTAGAAGTACAGGAAGGAGTGGTGTGGGAAGGGGCATATTCAAAGGGGGAAATGAGGCTGCAGTAAGATTTAGGTGGCTGTGTGATTTTGTAGAAAGTTCTATGAACACTTCTCAGATGGCAAGTTTTCTCCAGGGGCTGGACCATCTTGCTCTACCCAGAGAGCTTGCGAAAGCAGCCCCAGTTTGCAAGACTGCTTCCCCTGGAAGCCTGCAGCAGGCTAGTCCTGTCTTGTCCAATGCCCATCTCTCTACCATTGGAACGGTCCTTGCAGATGAAATGTAGCCCACGTCAGGCACTCCGAGACTCCTGTATTGTCAAATAGCCAATGCTGAAGAATCCAGTGAGCAAGGATTCTGGGAGAAGCATGGTTCTCCCCTGAGTCAGACTGAGTAAACATCGCTTTACAAGATGCCTTGGGTCCCCTAAAAAGTCCCGGCATGGAGTTTTGCCGTGAGCTTCGGAGAATAAGCCTGTTCCTTCACAAGTCTTAAGGGTGTAGAGCTCCCACACCTAAGTCCTTCAAGAACGGCCTCTGCCAGGGGACCTGCAAAAAAGTGCCCAGGCCAGTATTTTCGCTCAGATGGTTTTCTCTTCAAGCTATATACTCCTGTCTCTCTTTTGCTGGAATCTGGGACCTGAGACCACAGAGGGCACAATTAGCCTGCTTTGACATCCTCCCCTTCATCTGGTAACTTCTTCCCTCCTCACTGCGATCAGAGATCTCTGTCCAAAGGACAAACTGCTCTAATTGACCAGCCTACATATCCCCATCTGCTCATTTCTTACCCTTTATGGAGGCCACCTTGCTCTGCAGGCACTCAGTCTATCCCTTCCACTAAGCTATCCGGTCAGTACTGATTTAGCAAATGTGTGATGGGTGCTGGGAAAACATCAGGGCAAAATTCCTATCCTCAACCTTCCTTTAGAATACATTTTCCTCTTCTTTCTTCTTTGACCTATTTGAAGCCCGATTTTTCCCCTGATGACACAACTTTACTTTGGTCTTTGCCTGAAAGTTCCCTATATCCCAGAGCTGGAGAGTGGGGCTCCCTAATTTTTACCTCATCATCATTAATATATTGGGTTTTTGTCCTCTCATGGTGACAAGCTAGCTCCAAGAACATTTAGGCATCATTTCTTCGTTCAAGGCAGACCAGCTATGTCTGTTCCTTTTATCAGAGAAGTGACAGTTTTCCCACTGGCTCCCAGCCCAGCGCCTGTGTCCTGCATTGCCGCCTCTAAATAAGTAACCAAACAACTGGGAAAATGAGTGTGTAGCTTTAGGAAGAAGAGCTCTGGGAATGGCTTTTGAGTTAAGCAGCTGAAAACCTCCATTCCCGATGGACACTCTGCCGTTGGATTATGGTCTTCCATCCATATTACTATGACATCTCAACTTCCAGGTCATTCCATCAAATCCATCCACTTTGGGGCATCCATTTCTCTCCTGATTTGTCTCTTGTTTTCATACCGGCTGACTTGAACTTCAGCATTAATGACTCTTGGCCTTAGAGTTGCTTGGCCCTGACCCCGCCCCTTTTGCCCTCTTAGACAACCCACCTAATAGCCAATGTTGAACTCAGTTCTTCACCCAGACTTGCTTCTCCTCTTGTATTTCTGCTTTTGGATCATGAAAGTGTGTCCCATCTGACATTGTCATTAGGACCACTGGATCCCACCCTATGTTCCTGCTTCTTTACCCGAATCCAAGGATCCCTGAGTCCTGCTCATGTCACCTCTGGAAGAGCTCTCGCCTCCTCCTCTTCCTTGGCTCTGGCCCAATTCCTCTTCTAGTCCCGATTTCCTCATCCCGTTTCAGTTCATCTTTCAAAGCGCAACAATTATCTTTATATAATTTGAGTGAATTGTTCTTCCTTGGTTAAAATGCATTCATGTTTCCTTATTGTTTCAGAATCGAATAAAAGCATGATATTCAAAACTCATCCTGCCGAACCTGTCATACCTAGTTTATCTCCTCTGTGCCCTTCCCCTGGTCATTCTACGTTTTCACTTTCCCAAACAGGTCTCAGAGCTTTGTGCTGCCTGGAATTCTCTTTCTGTCCTCCCTCCGTGAACTCCTGACCATCCTTATGAACCAAGCTCAAATGTAATCTCGTCAGTGTGGCTTTCCTCGGTCTCCCAGGCAGAATGAACCATGCTAACTTCTTTTCTCCCAATGCACTGTTTGTGTCTGTATTTGTAACTTTTTTTTTTCACATACACATCCATCTCCTTTAAGTGAGAACCAGTCTTAGATTTAGGTTTACATTTTTAATAGCTGTGAAAGTGCCTGGAATATAGCAGGTGCTTAATAGATGTTTGTTGAACAAATATTTCTGAACTATTGTGGCTATCAGTGGAGGAAATTTTCTGAATGTTGCACATTTGGTACACTCTAAACATGTGGTAGATCTGAATCCTCAAAGTTGAGTTAAGAAAACTTCAGAGAACAAATGTTTACTGCAGTGTAGAGTTCTTCAGTTTCCAGGATCGGAGGTGGTGTATGTGTGGTTGATGTTTTTAGAACAAGGCAATGGCTCAGCCCCGTGGGAGCAGATTGCATGAGACAAGCACCCAGAATGGGGGAGATAATGCCAGCCAATCTGTCAGATTTCATCATCTGCTGGTCTTGGGCTGGGAAGATTCTTAATATATGCCTCTCAAACTTACATCTTGTGAGGAGTTGCCTTCAGTTTTCATCTTCTGCAGGTTACTTATACAACTCATCTAAAAATAATATTTTAAGAAAGCATATTATTTATTTTGAGGTTAGTAAATGAATCTTGGTATAATTATTAAGCATGGATTCTGATTATTTTTACTCTGTGATGAGTTCTACAGGCATGGAAAAGAGGCAAATCTTTTATAGGTTACTTCTTAGTCAACCAAGGAATAACATTTTTTCTTTTAATTTTACACTGCTAAAATTGTAATTATATAATTATGAAAATGCAGTTTGGGGAGTAGTCTCATTTACAACTCACATATAGAGAGAGTTGTTATTATGGACAAAAAGAAAGGACCAGTGATTTTTATTTTTTTAATCTGGAAAACCTACTTGCTGGTGGGGTGTGGGCGTTGGCAAATAAAACGTGTGGGTTGGTAAGTTGTTTGTATAATACTGAATGTTGGAGTGTGTGTGTGTGTTGATCAGTACTTACAACAAAAACAGTGGGTATGACCTAGTGAATTCTTGACTGTCTATCTATCACACGTAAACATGTATACTGCCTTTCTGTACTGATACCATCGGATAGCTTTGTTTTAACAAATACATAATGTTTGAAACACTTTATGTTGTAAGTGGGTTAAATATATTTTTTGAACACTATTGATGTGTTAATTTTCTTTGCAGTGCCCTCTTTTTGGTCATGCTACAAAAAGAATCTTCAGTCAAGGTTGAATTACTGGTATTTTCATAGTGGGAGCTAAAATAATGAGATTTTTACTGAAATCTCCCCCTTTTTAGCCACAGAAGTTAATGATAGTTAGTTCCATCAAGTGAAACCAAGCAGAAGGTAAGCAGTGTAATATCTTAGGTACTTTCTTAGGAATATATTTATCTTCTGGTTTAACTGGGGAGAGAAGCAGTTGGTAAATTGCTAATGAACTAGAAGGTACTGTTCAGGAATTTTGGGGGCAGATCTTCCATATTTGAACTAAAGAAATTCTGATGGGTTTAAGTATATCATCTCTTCTGCATTCCACATATGGCTTTGTGTGAAAAAGAAAGAGACAGTTCTAAATGGGTAACTTGGCAGGAATACTGGTGACAGGAGATGATTTTACGGGAGACGGGGTGTGTGATGATGGAAAGAGCAAGCTTGGCCTTGAGCGTAGAAGTCTGGCCTCTTGGGATAGAACACAGAGAAAGGATGGCACGCATTTCCCAATATTGTTGTTCCAGAGGTGTGGCAACAATATCGAAAGCAAAAATCCATTGTGGGAGCAGGGCATCTCCCGTTAAAGAAGAATGTTGCAAGCTTCCCTTTTATGTAATGAATTAAGTCCAGGTTTCCTATGAGTGATGGCTTAATTGCTGGTAGGTGACCTTTTATTTATTTTTTTCTTCCACTTAAAAGATTAAGCTTATTTGGGACAGAGTTGAAGAGCAAACAAAGAGTCAGTAAATTAGCAGCATAATCTGTTGAGTCATGAGAGAATGAAGGTTTATACTCTCACAGAACATCTCTTCTTGGCTCATACACAAGTCTGTCCCTTAAATGCCAAGGCACTGTCATTCTCTCTCCTTTCCTCCCTAAAGCTTTAGTGCCAGGCACTGTGCTCCTTTCCTTTCTTTTCCTTTTCTTTCTTTCTTTTTTTTTTAAATCATTAAGGTTGTCTGTCCTTTCTGAGGATAAAAAAGTTCCTCTCCTTACTTCCCTGAAACTGCTTGTGAAGGTTGCTCATGGCCTCTGTCTTCCTAAAGTCAAAGGTCAGCTCTGTCTTTGCCTTACTTGACCTTTCAGCAGACTCCACATGGTTGGCTCCCTCTCTTTTAGCAAACACTTCTCTTGACTTCCCCGATGTCCCAGTCTCCTGGTTTTCCTCCTACCTCACTGGTCAATTCTGGGATCCTTCCTACTTCCTCTCTTTTCATGGGCACATCCAGGGCTCAGATCTCAGATCTTAAATCTCTTGTTTTTCTTGACTTCCTGCCTTGGAAATCTCATCTGGTTCCTGGCTTTGTATGCGAACAGCTGTCACATGTGCATCTCCAGCCCATATCTGTCCCTGATTCCAGACTCCTGTAGCCAACTGTCTATTCTATGCCTCTGCATTTCCACCTTCGCCTGTCTGAAACCCAACTCTGTATCTCCAGGTTAACTTCCTTTGCAGTCGTCCATATCAGCTAAGGACAACTTCATTCTTCTAAGTGCAGGAAGCACCTCTGAGTCCTCTCTTTCCCTCATAGTCTACATCTAACCCTTCAAGAAATCATGATACCCAGAGTCTTACTACCACCTCACTGTTACTGCTTTTGTTGGAACCACTAACATCCCTCACATGGAGACTTGCAATTGCCTTTTAACCTATCTCCAGACTTCTATCCTGATCTACCTGCAGCAGCCAGCTGTGTTCTTCAGGACAGCAGTGAGATCATGTCATTCCTCCTGTCACTCAGTGACTCCCTCTTTCCCTCAGAGTAAAAGCCACAGTCCTTATGTAGGCCTGTAAGGCTCTGCAAGATCTGACTGGTCCCTCTCTGACTTGGTCCCTTGTTACTCTTTCATGGCAGGTGCAGTGACTCCTGCTTTCCCTGAAGCATTACAGATGTGTTTCCATTTTCAGGCTTTTGCACCTGGTGTTCCATCTGCCTAGAATGTTCTTCCGTAGATATGTGTGTACCTCTCCTTTCAAGTCGCTTTCTTCCGGGTGACCCCAATTACCATGGCAATCATGCTGTCTGCCCCCGGCTCTCCTGATCCCTCTGCTCCGTGATAGGTAAACCCTGGAGAAATTGCAGGTTTGGCTCCAGACCACTGCGATAAAGCAAATATTGCAATACAGAAAGTCAAATGAATTTTTTGGTTTCCAATGAGTATAAAAGTTCTGTTTATATTATCAGGTATTCTGTTAAGTGTGCAATAGTATTATGGATACCTATTAAAAAAAAAAAAGGTACCTACCTTAATTAAAAAGTACTTTATTGCTAAAAAATGCTATCATCCGAGCTTTCACTGAGTTAGAGTCGCTGATCATGCATCACCATAAAAATATAATAATGAAAAATTTGAAATATTGTGAGAATTACCAAAATGACACAGGAACACAAAGTAAAAAAATGCTGTTGGAAAAATGGTGCCAACAGATTTGTTTGACATAGGGTTGCCACAAACCTTCAATTTGTAAGAAAATGAAAAGGTAGTATCTGTGAAACCACGATATGCCAGTATTTTTCCATAATACTTATTTAGGAATAGTCTGTATACTATGCTTATTTATTCTCTCTCTCTCTCGTTCTTTTTTTTTTTTTTTTTTTTTTTTTTTGGTCTGCTTCTCTGGGTAAAATGTAATCTTCATATCTTCATGAAAGCAGCGCAGCACCTGGTACGTTAGGTAGCACATGTTCTCAGTGTGTGGAATGAATGAAATCCGTGGATGCTGGGGGCTGTAGGCTGGTTTCCTCCCACACACTGCCCTTGTTCTCTACCAAGCATTTGTTCCATCAAGACCCACTTTCTGGGCTGCCTGGATGGCTCAGTTGGTTAAGCAACTGCCTTTGGCTCAGGTTATGATCCTGGAGTCCCAGGATCGAGTCCCACATCGGGCTCCCAGCTCCATGGGGAGTCTGCTTCTCCCTTTGACCTTCTCCTCTCTCATACTCTCTCTCTCAAATAAATGAAATCTTTAAAAAAACAAAAACAAAAACAAAAGACCCACTTTCTTAAGTGTTTGTTTTGGGGGTAAGAGCAAGAGTGCGGTTTCCTGTGGGATGGATTCCAGGAGAGGGAAGAAAAAGAGAGAAGGAAAACCTGTCCTGCTCTTGGGATGAAGAGTTGGCTTGTTCCTGTTCAAGTGGTGGAACCTGGATATCAGAGGGCCCAGCCTGGTTCGATGCATTTGTATTCTGCTTTTTTACTTAACATCATCGGAGCATTTGCCCTCTCTTTTTATTTCATAGTTTTCATGATTATTTTAATGGCCACATATTTAAAATATAGTCCTAATGACTCAGCTTGGAAGCTGACTTGTGTAAACAGAGATTATCTTGCATTGTTTTTAGAAACCTAAGAGTAGGGGCAACTGGGTGGCTCAGTTGATTAAGTGTCTGCCTTTGTCTCAGGTCATGATCCAGCCCTGCACTGGGCTTCCTGCACGGTGGAGAGCCTGCTTCTCCCTCTCCCTCTACCTGCCGCTCTGCCTACTTGTGCTCTCGTCAACTAAATCACTGTCAACTAAATAAGTAAATAAAATTGTTTAAAAAAAAAAAGAACCAAAAACCTAAGGGTAAGCTAGTAGTTAAGAGCACAGACTAGAGCTTGGAAACTAGATAAGAGCAAGGCTTTGGAAAAATGGTTGCAGATATTCCCTGTGGTGCAAGCTAACCCTACCAGAATTACTGTTTTTTAAATCTCACAGGTACATCTCATTTTGTCTTAATGTTTGTTTATTAGAACTAAGAACTGGCAGAATCCTGGTGCTCTTGGTAGAAGCTGCTGTACATGATCATTAATCCTTTTAGAATAAAGAACAGTGATCCTCCAGAATTATCTTTTGGTGACATAATAGCTTCATAGGCATATATCAGAGAGAGCAAGAAATTCCAAGTGAATAATATTCTAAAATGTAGTCTGTAATCACAGCATATTAGTCGGGAAGGGCTTCTGGAAAATAGTCCTTGTTGTATAGACCAGGAAAATGAAAAGGATGGTGGTTCCTTTGAAAACATCTTCATAACAACTTTCAAGATTTCTAATATCTTCCTACCATTGACAGAACAGAGGTCAAACTCTTTGGCCTACTTAGTAATCTTGACCTTTCTAGTTTTGGCCCCAAATCATTTGTTATGGACTGACTTGTGTCCCCTCAATTTCATATATTGAAGCCCTAACTCTGTTAGGGGTTTAATGCAATTGTTTTTGGAGACTTGGAAGATAATTAAGGTTAAATGAGGTCATTAAATATGAGGTCTGAAGCCTATAAGATTCATGTCCTTAGGAGAAGAGAAAGAAACACCAGAGAGCTTGCTCTCTTTCTGTGTGTACACACAGAGGAAAGGCCACATGAGGACGTGGTGAGAGGTGACCATCTGCAAGTCAGGAAGAGAGGTCTCACCAGAAGCCAACTGCAATGGTACCTTAATCTTGGAATTCTAGCCTCCAGAGCTCTGAGAAAATAAATGTTTAAGCCAGGCATCTGTGACTTTCTGTTATGGCAGCCTGAGCAGAGCAATACATCGTCTTGTAGCTTCTCTTGGGTGCTTCTCGCCTCTTAGGCACCCAGGACTTGCCTGCTTCTTAACTTTTCTCCTGAATCCTCTTTGGATGGCTTTCCTGTCCATTGTGGATTTCAAAATCTTAGTAGGCTCTTGGCAGGTGTAATTAGTTAAGGATAGGAAATGAAGTCATCCTCTATTTAGAGTGGACCCTCAATTCCACAACTGGTATCCTCCTAAAAAGAGGAGAGGACTTAGGGACCCAGGGGAAAAGACAATGTGAAGCTGGAGGTGGAGGTTGCAGTTATGCTGCCACAACCCAGGGATCCCAGGAGCTAGAATGGGTAAGGACGATCCTCCTCGAGAGCCTTCAGAGGGAGCCTGGGCCTGCTGACACCAATTTTGGCCATTTGGCCTACAGCACTGGGAGAGATTAAATTCCTGCTACATTAAACCACCAAGTTTGTGGTGATCTGTTAGTCCCAGGAAACTAATATACCTTCTCTGCTCTCTAACATACCTTCTCCTACCAGGGGGGACATTACTGTCCTGGTAGGACAGTCCTACCAGGGACTCTTTACCTCTTCCCTAAACTTTCTAACTACTGTTACAGCTTTTTAAGTGCTTTCCATTATTTCACTAAGACTGGTCCCTGGAGGGGATAATCTCTGGGCCATTAAATTGCTCATTGCAGAGTCTTGGATGTTGCCGTGTTGGTCCACACAAAAACGTTAGTGCACGACTGTCAGATTTCCTAAGGAAAATAATATTAATTGCCCAGGACAAAAATCTCAGTGTGATGCCACCCGCATGTGATACTATCCAGATTAATTTACATGGAAGCATGTGGTAGAGAACAAGAATTTTTTTATTAAAACTTTTTGAGCAATGTTATTTTTAATTTTTTATCTTCATAAGTAATCTCTATACCCCATGTGGGGCTCAGACTCACAATCCCAAGATCAAGAATCTACGAACTAAGCCAGATAGGTGCCCCTGTGAGGAATATTGTGTAGTAGAAAGGAACCAAGGCAGGAATTGAAAACTCTGAGTTGGGGTTTGAGTCAAGGTCCTGGTTATTCCTGGCTGTGATATCTTGGGCAAATCACTTACTGAGGCTCAGTGTTAATATTAGCAAAGTGAGAATAAAAACGGCAATGCTACCTGCTTTGTGGGGCTGTTATGAGACTTGTAGGAGGTAGGTTATGAGAGAGCGTTCTGGGAGCTGCAGAACATATAAAGAATGTGAGCGGGTTGACCATTCTCTAGGTGGCCTCATGGAGTCAGGGAGACACAGGGTTTAGCCTTACAGGGGAATTAAAGGATCATATAGGGAGCTCCCTAGTTTCACATGAGGAAACTGAGGCCAAAAGAAATTGTGTCTTGTTTTTTTTTTTTTTTTTAAAGATTTTATTTATTTATTTGACAGAGAGAGATCACAAGTAGACAGAGAGGCAGGCAGAGAGAGAGAGGAGGAAGCAGGCTCCCAGCTGAGCAGAGAGCCCGATGTGGGACTCGATCCCAGGACCCTGAGATCATGACCTGAGCTGAAGGCAGCGGCTTAACCCACTGAGCCACCCAGGTGCCCCATTGTGTCTTGTTCTTATCCATCTAGTTTGAATCAAGGGGATGCACAATGGGAGCCTGTGTCCTTTCTCACTGAGCTGAGAGGCTATGTGTACATAGTAAGGGGCCACAGTTAGCAGGAAACTTGCAAAGTTAAGAAACTTTGTAAATAATGTTATATTATGTAATTACGTAATACATATATAATTCATTTCATAAAATGATTTTTTGGAATTTACTCTGAAAAACGTGATAAAAGCTTTAGCAGTCACTGTCTGGTATAGGCACACTTTCTGATGGCATTTGTTCAGGACTTAGGTTACAGTGTAATATTATGACTTAGATTATTTGACAGAGGGGGTATGGATTTTTAAGGCAAATGGACTAGATGTAGATGCCCAGAGAAGACACAGGCAAGTCAGCTGTTCTCAATGAAAGAGTAAAATGAATGTAGTGTCAATAATACAATGTAGAGATTGATAGCCTAGTTCTTGGACCTGAAACTATTAAAATGCAAATCTTTTTGATCTCAGCTGCTAGCTAGGGAGGAAAGATAGAAATGTACTGTATTTTAGGTGCAAATGACCTGTTAACTTTTAAAATATTCTTTACTGTGGGAAGAAAATAAAGGTCAGAGCAGAAATCAATGAAATAGAGACTTAAAAGACCGTAGAAAAGATTAATGAAACTAAGAGCTGCGTCTTTGAGAAGGTAAACAAAACTGACAAAGCTTTAGCTGGAGCCACCACGAAAAGGAGAGGACTGCAGTCACAAAGGAAAGCCATGTCACAGCAATCCCACACCAAAGGTTGTGAGAGACTACAATGAACGATTATGCACCAACATGTTTGACAACTAGAAGAAACTGATAAATCCCTAAAAACATATTATGTACCTAGAGTGACTCATGAAGAAGCAGAAAGTCTCATAGACTAATTATTAGTAAGGAGATTGAGTCAGTAATCAAAAATCTTTCAACAAAAGTCCAGCACCAGATGGTATCACTGGGGAACTTAACCAAACATTCAAAGAAGAATTAATAGCAATCCTTCTCAAACTCTTCCAAAAAATAGAAGAGAAAGGAATACCTTTAACCTCATTTTATGGGATCAGTATTCCTGTGTTACCAAAATCAAAGACACCACAAGAAAAGGAAATTACGAGCTGGTCTCGCTGATGAACATAGATGCAAATATACATATCCTCAGTGTAATATTAGCAAACTGATAAACTATTAAAAGAACCCCATACCATAGTCAAGTGGGATTTATTCCAGGGATGCAAAGGTGATTCAGCACAAAATGAAGGATAAATTTCATATCATCATCTCAGTAGCTACAGAAAAAGCATTGTACAAAAACTCATCCATTTATGATGAAAACCCAATGAAGTGGCTATAGAAGAATGTACCTCAGCATAATAAAGGTTGTATACCACCAGCCCACAGCAACTATCATACTCAGTGGTGAAAAGCTGAAAGCTTTCCCTCTAATATCAGGAATAAGGCAAGGATACACATTCATGTCAATTACAGTCAACATAGTGTTAGAAGTCCTGGCCAGAACAATTAGGCAAGAAAGAGAATGAAAAACATCCAAATTGGAAAGGAAGAAGTAAAACTCACAAATTGCAGGTAACATATTTTATACCAGAAATCTTCATTTTCCGTCAAAAAGTTGTTAGAACTCATGAATTCACTTCATAAATGAAGGTGCAGGATACAAAATCAATATATAAAAACCCGTTTTTATACACTAAAAACAAACTATTAGAGAAATTAAGAAAATCTCATTTACAACTGGATCAAGAAGAACAAAATACTTAGGAACAAAGTTAACCAAGGGATAAAGACCTATGAACTAAAAACTAGAAGATACTGATGCAAAAAATTGAAGATGACACAAATAAATGGAAAGATATTTTATGCTCATGGACTGGAGGAACTAGATATCATTTAAATGTCCGTACTGCCCAAAGCAATCTAGAGAGTCATGTAAACTCTATCAAAATTCCAAAGGCATTTTTCATAGAAGTAGAACAAACACGATGAATCACTGAGCTCTTCCTCTGAAATTAATAACACATTATGTTAACTGATTGAATTTAAATAAAATTTAAAAAATGGAACAACTTAAAACTTGTATGGAAATATAAAAAGCCACAAATAGCCAAAACCATCTTGAGAAGAAAAAACTGGAGGCATCACGATCCCTGATTTTAAACTATGTTACAAAGCTATAGTAATCAGAATGACATGGCATTGACATAAAAACAGACCCATGTATCAATGGACTAGAATAGAGAGCCAGGAAATAAAACCATGTATATACGATCAATCAATCTATGACAAAGGAGCTAAGACTATAGAGTAGAGAAAGAATAGTTTCTTCAAAAAACTAGGAAAACTGGATAACCACATGCAAAAGAATGAAACCGGACCCTACCTTACACCATACATAAAAAATCAGCTCCAAATGGATGAAAGACTTGAATGTAAGACCCGAGATTATAAAACTCCTAGAAGAAAACACAGATAGTCACCTCCTTGACATTGGCTTTGGCAATGTGTTTTTGGATTTGACACCAAAAGCAAAAACAAGTGGGACTTCCTCCAAACTAAAAAGCTGCCGCACAGTAAAGGAAACCATCAACAAAATGAAAAGGAAACCTGTGGAAGGGGAGAAAATATTTGCAAATGACATATCTGGTAAGGGATTATCATAAATATAGAATATATGAAGAACACATATAACTGAATGGCAGTCACCCACCCCCCCAATCTGATTTAAAAATGTGCAGAAGATCTGAATAGACATTTTCCCAAAGAAGACAAACAGATGGCCTATGGGCACATGAAAAGATGCTCAACCTCATTTATCATCTGGGAAATACAAATCAAAACTACAGTTAGATATCACCTCACACATGTTATGATGACTATTTCCAAAAAGACAAAAAAAAAACCCAAAAAACAAAAACGGGTGTTGGTGAGGATGTGGAGGAAAGGGAACCCTTGTGCAAATGTTAGTAGGAATGCAAAGGTGTAGCCACTGTGGAAAACTTTTTGAGGTTCCTCAAATAGTTAAAAATAGAACTACCCTATGATTTAGCAATTCCAATCCTGGGTATTTATCTAAAGGAAATGAAAAGAACAATTCAAAAAGATATATGCACCACCTTATTCATTGCTGCATTAATTACACACACACACACACACACTCTCTCTCTCTCTATATATATATATATATATAGATATATATATATATAGTGTGGAATATTCATCCATAGAAAAGAATGAAATGTTGCCACTTTGGATGACATGGGTGGACCTTGAGGGCATTATGCTAAGTGAAATGTGTCAGACAGAAAAAGATACTGGATGATCTTACATGTGGAATCTAAACAAATGAACAGTAAGAAACTGAACTCATGCATGTAGAGAATGGATTCATGGTTGCCTGAAGCAGGGGTGGGAGGTGGGGGAAATGGGTGGAGGTGGGCAGGTCAAAAAGTGCTAGCTCTCAGTGGTAAAATGAACGTCTCCGGGATGTAACATTTAGCGTGGTGACTGTAGTTAATAATACTGTGTTGCATATTTGGAAGTAGCTGGGTGAGTGGATCTTGAAAGTTTGCATCACAAGCAAAGTATCTGTATGTGTGGTGATGGGTGTTAAGTGGAGTTACTGTGGTGATCAATTTGTAATATACACGAATATTGTATCACTGTCTTGTACCTATGAAACTAACAAGGTGTTGTCAATTAGTCTTTTAAACAGTCTTTTACTGTGAGCAAGATTACATGGTTGGTTACATGAAGGAATGGTCTGTGTGGTAGTGAGGTAAGAAAGATGAATATGAAATGTGGATAATCGTTTCAGAGGGGAGCTTGTTTTATTTTTTAGTAAGGGAAAGATTTTGTGGCGAGGTTCTGTGATTGTGGCAAGGTGCATGTTTCAAATGAAGGTTATGCTTTGCTAGCTATATGAAGAGCTACATCTTTAAATGACTTAACAGGACATTTTCAAACAACTCAGCACTTGGCAGATTTAATTTTGATGAGCAGGAGCAGGTGGGTGGCTCAGGCTTCTCAACCTTGGAGAGTTGACCCCAAATGACTTTGTTTTTTTTTTCTTGGTAGCTGCAAGATAAAATAAGATTTAACTAAGGGCCTTGGGAGAGGTATATCCATTGTTCAGGTGAAAGGGAGAGGGGTGTGTGACAGACAATAGGAAGAAACAGGTAGAACACAATCACAGAATGATGTAAGCCCTGGGAAGCACGCTGGCAAGAAGTCCCTGGGGTTGGTGCTAACTTGTGAGAGCAGTTTCTGTTTAGCACAAAGAAATTAAATCCAGCCAGCAAGAGGACTCAGACAAGCGTGCGTACGTTTTGGACTTCTGAGTGCCGGATCTCTTTTCTATTCTTCTGTGGTTGAATGAGAAACTTCAGTGCCGGAAAATACCTCCATGCAGGTTCATGCCTTTTAAGAGCCTTGAGAGGGTTTAAATGCTTTGAAAAAATACCTAACTTTTTTGAAATTATTTTCTATCGTAAGCATTTTGACACCATCTTCCTCTTCTTCTAACGATACTATTTTCTTCCTTCGTCCTCCTCGCCCTTCTGTTTCCTCGCCTCTCCTTCCCTCCCGAACTGGGCAAAGTTTCTGGCACCTGGCTTGTTTGCCAGAAAAAAGACAACTGTTTGTGAAGGAGAAAACTCTTTCCTGCTTTTGGGGCTGCACGGGGACCCTCCCGTCCTGGGGTGGAAAGCCTGGCTGTGCACAAGGTTTCCTGTGCTCTTGGAAGGGGGAAAGGCTGCCCATCATAGTCCTCTTTGCACAACGTGGGCAGGTTCAGGTTCTTATGAAAGATTTTGAAACGGGTGAAGTCCTTAGTCCACCTATCTTTCTAAAAATTCTTATAGGTTAATCATTTACTTAACATTTTGTACTTGGAGGCATGATTATGGGGACGGAGCATGTTCTAGTGCCTGGCTTCTCGGAGAAAACCATGGATTGGAATCTGGGAACATGCTGAAGCTGCCATCAGTGAATGCTGGGAGAACCCGGACACTGGGATGGGGTTAGAGTAAGGTGTTGGAGTTGGCTTTGTTTGACATAAAAACTGTCAGTTTCCCTTATATTCCCAGCTCACTAACTTCCTTAAAGTTTTAAAACCAGGATAAAGATATATTTGTTAATATGGCTACAACCACCATTGTTTTAAAAAATCAGGACTCCCCTCCAATTAGTACTGTTCTTTATCAATATCATTTCCTCCCGCTGTTACTATTTGTAGATCTGCCTATGGGTCTGTCTACACCTATGAAATGGGAAATTAACGGGAACTATTTATATAACACACATCTCCCAAAGACATCCATGAAGCAGTCAGATAATTTAAGAATTGCTACTCCAGATTTTTCCAGCTTTCATTTCAGTTTTGTTTTACTTGTTCCCTTCCTCTCTCCTTCCCTGCATCTCTCTCTTTCTCTCTCCATATATAAACATACACATGTAAATATTATGTAGAATATTTTTGAAACCTTGATCATTTGATCAAAGTGCTGTTTACTGGGTTTCTCCTCCATAAAGTACTATTTTTTTTCTCCTTTGCAATTAATGAACAATTTGTGAAGCGATGCTCTCTATTCTGTTTCTTATTAAATTTGCAGCCACTAATTAATGTTAGCATCCGTAGACTTTCCCAGCTCCATCATGCCAAGTAACAAATGTGGAAGAAATGATGGAGATATAAAATCAAGGTGGTTTTTACAAACAACTATAGGCAACACTCCCTTTACTATTTTACAATGTGTTTTATAGATGATATAAGCTATCTACACATAACTTTCATTATAAGGGACAAATGAAAGAAGAGTGATTTTTAGGAAAATCTGTATTTCAGTAAGTAAATGCTTTGACCTTTCTAGACAAGGGGACACATTGAAGAAGTCAGATCTGAGAAATCCTGGTGATGGGTATAGCATACAGAACTGGCTTACTGATGGCTCATTCAGTCAGTGGCATTATGTTAGTAACATGATTTTTGAAAACAATGAACAACTCTTGGTAAAGTTTGGAACAAGATCGTGCAAAATGTTCCCTCAATTTCCCCCATAGCGGCAATCTGTGCCACACTGCTCCCACTCCTGCAAATCTCCCAAATGCATTATGATAGTGCAAAAATTAAATCTAAAGCCTATGCATAAGATTTAGACAGTTATAAATAGGTTTTTCACCTCCATGGATTTAGGGCAAGATACTGGACAAATTATACAGAATGTAGAAAAATTTTTGAACCGTGCCACCAACCTACTTACTTCAGGACATCTGCCATCTCTGACCCACATCCACTAAATGTCCTTAGCATCTTCTGACCATTTGTTTATTTTTTTCTAAGATATTTTTTTTTTTTTTTTTTAATCTTAGAGCGTGCACAGAAGGGGAGGAAAAGAGGGAAAAAGGATTCCAGACAGACTCTGCCTTGAGCGTGAGCCTGACACGGGGCTTGATCCCACAACCCTGAGATCATGACCTGAGCTGAAACCAAAAGTCCAATGCTTAACCAACTGTGCCATCCAAACACCTCATCTTGTAACCATTTAGACAATAAAATAACCTCCACAAATGTCCCAAATGGCCCCTGTTGTTGGTGTCATTGGTTGAGAAGCACTTTTTAAGATTTCTCATAAGCACAGATTCCTACTACAAACCAACCAACCAACCAACAAAAACATATTTTCTCATGGCATTGTGTGTGTGTGTGTGTGTATTCTCATGTAATTCTTTTGTCCCTTACCTATTTGTTTTAGGCTTCCCTATTATAAAACTTTTCTGTTTCCTCAGATGTATACTGTATTGATTTGAGGTTTAGGAGAAGAATGTCAAAGAGTGTGAACCACCATACTCACCACTTCCACTTGGGGATGGATACAAAGATCAAGATCTCCTTCACTTAAGACCAGAAATATGAGACATTTCCTAGAACTCAAACCGAGCTCCTCTAAACATTCTGCTTACTTCTTCCCCTCATGTTGTGTAGAAGTCTTTAACTTCACTATAAAATGTTTTGACCCTCAGTGTCCCTGACTTGAGATTAAATCTGGAACAGAAATGTGATCAGATAACAGATAGGTCTAGTTTTGAAAGGTTGTCTTGCCACATTGGAATAAGAAGCATCATAAATAGTACTTGGATGGCTAGCATTCTACTTGTGGATACCCAGGCTGTCGAGAATCTTCTAAGAAATCAAGAATGTTTTGACATAGGAGTGCCTTGACCACCTAAATAATTAAACATTTTATTTATTTGGCAGGGAGAGAGAGAGAGAGCGAGAGCGAGAGAGCACAAGCAGGGAAAGCAGCAGGCAGGGGAAGAAGCAGGCTCCCTGCTAAGCAAGGAGCCTGATACAGGACTCGTGCCCAGGACCCTGGGATCATGACCTGAGCTGAAGGCAGACACTTAAAAACTGAGCCACCCAGGTGCCTTGGCCACCTGAATAATTAATCTGTTATGAATAATGATAATATGAAAAGAATAAGTTGAAGGAGTCAAGAAGAATTCTACTTGATCTGAGGAGTTTTTGTGGACTGAGTTTGGACAGACATATTAACAAAAACTTAGTTTCACTATTTGTCATTGTTGGAGTATCCCTGAATCGATGTTCTCTGTCTCTCTCACTTTCTCAGGCCTCCTATAATTTGTCTTCTTTATTTTATTTTTATTTTTAAGATTATTTATTTATTTATTTGACAGACAGAGATTGCAAGTAGGCAGAGAGGCAGGCAGAGAGAGAGGAGGAAGCAGGCTCCCTGCTGAGCAGAGAGCCCGATGCAGGGCTCAATCCTAGGACCCTGAGATCATAACCTGAGCCGAAGGCAGAAGCTTTAACCCACTGAGCCACCCAGGCGCCCCGATTTGCTGCCTTTAATGCTTTCATGTTCCAACTTTTCAGACCTGATGAGTCTGATTTCTGAGAGGACCACATGGTTTTACTACATTCATGCTCTAAAATCACATTTGCAATTTTCATGGGTCAGCAGCAGAGATAAACTGGAAGTGCGTACCCAGTAACAAAGGGGTGCATTCATTTTGTGGTTTTTAACTTTGTGGGTTATTATTATTTTGTTGTTGTTGTTGTTCTTTCGGGTTATTTCATGCAATCTCTCCTGCTCACCTTTTTCTCAGGAGTGCTCTAGGTGCCTTGACCTGGATCAGTTACTGCTTGGGCTTGTGGCAACATGACCAACCAGCACAACAGGACAATAATGAGTTGATTATTTCAGCTAAATTTTCTGGGAATTTCATTCACAGTACAAGAGAGGCAGAATGAGTAGAAAACTGGAACATGTAGCTCCTCGTTGTCCCTTTGTTGTTCATCCATTCAGCAAATGTTTACAGACTTCCCTGTATGCTTCATAGTAGGGGAATATGAGGGAGAGAGACTGGGTTCCCATGGCTACGATATGATGTGGTGAGGTGGTTTAGAGAATTCAGGACAAGGAGTTAGATGGCCTGGTTTTGCCTTCTGGTCCCACCTCTTACCAGCTAACATCGTCTGAACCTTAGATCCCTTAAAAAAAAAAAAAAAAAAAATGGAATGCCCACTTTGTCAAAATCCCGTGTAACTGTGAGGGTCAAGTGAAACAAGAAAGTTTGAAGAATGATTAATGAATTTTTTAAACCAAAACACAAAGCAGCTTTTTTGGAACCGCATAGATGAGAATTAAGTTTTGGGAGTCTGGGGTAGAAGTCTGACCGCCAACCAGATTGTAGCTCTTCCCTGTGCCTCCCAGGGCAGCTGAGAGGATTGTATGTTATAGCGCAAACCCTTTGAATGAGGGCAGAGTGGGCAGGAGAACAAGCCAGCCGTCCTATTGTCTCTTCAACCTCAAAATGTCAACATTGAACTCGTCACATCTTAACCTTGGCTTTAGGCCACCACTTGTCCTTTGCAGTCCTTTCTGGCCCTAATGCCGCAGCCTTTTGAAGCTGATGGCTTGGAAGGTGGCCATGTCCTCCCTCAGTAGGATCCTTGGCTTCACTGGCAGAGGGACAGAGATGGGCCAGAGAAGACATGTCTCTGACAGTGTGTGGTTTTCCCCACTGTATGCTCATGGCTATTTTCTGAGTCTGCCAAGGATGGAGATGACCTAGAGGTTTTCACTAAATAAGAGTGTGTTGAACAAGAATCAAAAGGCGATGATAAAGCTGGGAGAAAAAGGCTGGGTTTAGATGATCCAGATTCTAGTTTGGGCTGTCTACCCCTATGTGCATGAGGCTTTAGGAAAATTAGCACACACCTTTTTGCACCTTGGGTCCCCAGTCTGTGAAACGAGGCTCCTGAGACCTGCCATCACCATGTTACAGAGCAACTGTGAGAGTTCCATGGAAGGGATATTTGGAATGTCATTGGCTAAACTCCCTAGTAAAGCAGGAGAGCGAGGTTCTTGTCTCATGGACAGGATGAATCTCATGGACAAAAGAGAGTAAGCAGAGTGGTGGAGTTTTATTAAGCAAGGATACAGAAAGAGCTCTCAGGAGTGAGAGAGGTCCCGACCAGGTTGTCAATGAGACTTTTTCATCTCTGGCCTTTTATTAGGACTTTACCAGCAAACTCCCACTGGTTAGGCCAGTGGTCTGGAATGAGACAGGACACTTTTACATTGCATGGGAGTCTTTGTTTCTTGTGACATCTGTGATCTATAGATGTTTTGCTAGGTCTGGTTAATCTTTATAGTTCTTCTTTGAACTTGATCATTTTTTGTGGTTATTTTCTATTTTCTGTGGTTACAGTGTAATTATTAGAAAAACACTTTAACCCTAGCAGTTGGGACAGAGGAATCTGATTTGTCTTTATTTTTGTTCTGTCTCAGTGTCTGCATCCCTGAAATACCCTCAGAGCCTAGCTGAGGCCCCTCTTCTTTCCCCACCTAAAGTCTCATCTTTTCTCTATTCACTAAGGCACAATGAACACAAAGCACAAAGGTTTGGATTGTAATCACTACTGAAGAAAGGCAATTGAAAGGAAAGAAAAATTTGAGCATTTACTATGAAGTTGACCTAATGTTAGGCATTACATGCACACATATGTGTGTGTGTGTGTGTGTGATCCCATTTAATCTGCATAACAATGCTGTGAGGTACGTGTTATCTCCATTTGGGTCAGAGAGGTTAAGTAAATTGCTCAAGGTGACACTGCCAGGTGGACTTGGAGGAACTCAAATCCAGGTAGGGCTGCCTCCAAAACTCTTGTTTTTCACATGACACCTGCTGCTTCACTAGTAGAACAAATGTGCTCTAGGCAGTACGTTAGTGATTTCTGTGCTGGGATATACAGAGATAAAACCAAATCAAACAAACAAAACAACCCAAAAGATCTAATCTTTGTATCTTAATCCAAATAGGATTTCTGTATTTGGGAAAGGAAAGGCCAGGATAATGCATGTATCAGAGCGATACAAAGCTGAGGGTTCTTCCAACACCATACGTAAGTGGGTTTTTAATCTAGGAGTATTAGAAGAATGCCAGTCGACCAGACTGCCATGAGATCCCACAGGGAGAGTGACTAGCCATTGTGGTATCTCGAGCCAGAACACGTGACACCAGCAGGTGGTTGGATTGACAAATCCGGCTGAATCTGCCTGCTGGGAAGCATTTCACATCATCCTTGCTGGCCAGAACTAAAAGTCACTAGATTTAAATGAAAACTACTGACAGGAAATGCAAAGAATTTATGAAGGAATGTGTTAAGTGGAAACTCAAGTGTAAATCTCCAATCTTTTTGTTTCTCTCTCTTTTTTTTTTTTCTGTTTCTCATAGGCATCTATGAGAAGGTTTAGGAATCTGCGTCTTATGGATGTGTTCAGCGCCTGGCCAGTATGTGGCTTTATGTTTAGAGTGCCATTTTAAAACTGGCCCCTGGGTTGCAGGAAGACAGAAAGACAATATAGCCATTTGGTACAACTTGTTATAAAACATAGCTAGTGCTTTTTAAAAATAGTTCCAAACCAAATTAGCTCTGGGCACCTGCTGGAGCTTAGTGTGTTTTCGGATAGACTTGTTTGCTGTCAGTCAAAAAAAGAAAAAAAGAAAAAACAAAACAAAAGCAAAAAACACAACAACAACAAAAAACCCACCCCTCCACCCAAAACAAAAAACTCCACAGAACAAAAAATCCCCAAAACCCAACTCAAAACCCTCCACTCATATGGTTTGTTACAAAACCTGGCATTCCTAATGCTTTTTTTCAAGCCACTTCTCTTAGATCAAATTATTCAAATAATAAAAAAAAGATATTTGATATTAGAAAGAATGGGGCCAATTATTTGTTGTCGGATATACTCTCAGGGTCGGGGACAAAGAAAGGTAGGAGAGGTTATATATAATGTGAGATAATGTGATGTACTAATCACATTGTCAAAGTTTTTCTAATTCCTTACATAATGTTCTTTCAACACTGTTATTACAATATTACTGGAATTTTGGGATTTACGGTTTCACTGGATAGGCCCCTTAAGCCACCTTTGTTATCCTATTTATACAAGACATGCGTGAGTAGGTGTTATAAATGATTTGGCCATGTGTTCATTTATCTAACATAAGATATGTTGATGGTGTCCAAATGAACAACTGCAAAAATTATAACAACAAAATGGCAAAAATCACTTACAGAGATTTTATATTTTAGACAGTAGGGAGGAGAGTGGTCAGTTTGCTCGCAGAGGATGCTGAAATCTGGACCCACACTCACAAATGAAAAACTAATTTCTGCCAAGTGCTGGGACTGATTTAGGTTTTGCAGCCCTCAACAAAATTTTCACCTGCACTAGCTCTCTGATTACAGTCAGGACAAAATTCTGCTTCATTATATATATGTTTTACATAACAGAAAGGCTTAGAGAAGCCTATCTTACCATCACTAGGTACATATTATTAAATAAAATACACTGACTTACTAGTGACTCACTCTGCCTTACTGAATAATTTTGAGTAATTTTCCTAACCACTGCAGTTTCTTGAAATCACTCTGGTATCGTAGAGGTCCTGATGGGGTAATTGGAATAAAAGCAACATGAAAAATGAGGACTACTCTGCTGCTACCATTTATTAACTGCCTGGTACTGAAATAGATGCTTTATATGCATTTTTTATATACCTGATAACAATCCTGTAAAAATAGTTATGATTAGCCCAGTGTTAGAAATGGGGAGACTGAGCATCTGAGAAACCACACTGTTAAAAAATGGGAATAATAGAATTTGAATCTGAGTCAGCCTGACTTTATGTTGTTTTTATTATACAAGGGGAAAAAAGGTCAAAGAGAAGGTAAGAGGAGACATTTTGTCTAGGAAGTGACCCACAATATGCCTAACTTGCTTTGCTCCTCTTTAGGTTCTGAACCTAAAACATAAATATTATATGGAAATATAATATTATATGGAAATATAATATAATATATACAATATAATATTATAATATTATATGGAAATATAATTCTCAATAACCCTGAGGAGATGCTTGCAGAAATTCTCTAGATACCCTTTTAAACAGGTATGGTTTAAATTAACCCAGTGTAACAGGAAAGCTGCTGTGTTTGTTTGCCAAAAGGACTGGTCGGACACAACCATTAAAATGCTTGAGTTCTTTGTTGAGTAATCCACTTTTGTCATGGAAATCTTAAAATAAACTCTTCTTTATGAATGTGAAAGCTCACTAATTCTCCCTTCACTAAACCTCAAGCCCTATAATTTTTACTAAGTACCTGAGTCTCACAAATGCTAATACCAGAGCGTTTTAGTCTGTTACAAAGATTGTTTAAATTATCATTGCAATATCAGATTCAGTATTTCCTACAAATAATCGAAGCCGAATTTACATTTGCCAAATAAAAGTACTTGAGTTAATCCCTGATCTGTCTTATTGACAGCAATTTTGTTGAACCTTTGGCTTTATCTATGTTACTATTTATCAGATGGGGTTGAAGCATAGCATTGCTATTTGCATATTATTTATCTCATAGTTATTAGGTATTGGTTTAACAACCTGAAAAAATATTTACTGGTTTTAGGATTTTTTTTTTTTTTTAACAAAGAGAACCCAAGCTTTATGTAGATTTTTGTCTGTACACCTGTGGCCAAATCAGAACTTTATTTTCCATCATTTATTTATAGAACCGAGTCATGTATTAAGTATTTGGAAGCATCTTCTACTACTAAGGTAGCCCTCAATTAATTGGGTCAGAGTTGAAAAAAATCCCATCATGATTGTCTGAGGTTATGCAGGCTTGGCTAAAAATCCCTGTGTCTCATCCTTGCAGTATATTAAAAAATTGTAAAGATCAAGTAACTGAATAGCAGTACATTTATCTCATGATAAATGCAATCATGAGACATCTCCTAGCTGAAATCTTTCTTTATTGTCTGATATAAAACTTTTCTCTTACTGCCCAAAGTACTTAGGTCATATCTTTTCTTAATGTATGACCATCTGCTAGAATATATCCTTTCTTTGTGCATTTTGCCAAAATGAACCCCTCTAGGTGGACTAATTATCATAAGGTACCCCTTCCTCTGGGTCGGGCTAAGGCAGCTGTGTGTCAGCTCTGTGTAGACTGGATCTCAGCTCCACTTGTCTTTCCTTGTGTGTGTTGTCTTGTTATGTATAGCCTGTACTGTATTACAGATACTCGCTCTGTCTTTCATTTAATCAACAAATGTTTAATACCTACCTATTATAAACCAGGCACTGGTTAAGCTCCAGAGAATACAACAATGAATAAGGCTCCTAAGTAACTCCTATTTTATAGGGTAAGAATGATGCTTGTGGCAGTCAGTGTCACAGCAGCAAATGGTTGGTGTGTCCGTAGGGTAAAGAGACTATTCCCAGGTCAGGGTGTAGGGATCTAACAAGAGATGGTTTAGGATCTAGGGGGCTAGTTATGGAGAACTTCAGAGAAGTTGATGGCAGGAAACAGTTACTGGCTGGAGCTAAAATCTAGATGGGAAATACAGGCAGGAACTCTACAGGGCAGGCGGGTGGAGGGAGTAAATACCCCATCCTTGCTCTAATTCTGTCCCCTGATCTCCTGATTTTCCTCAACCAGAGGTTAGGTGGCAAGGAAGTTCACTGCTGATGTCCTTAGAGGTCAGCCCTCTGGGAGCAGAGAATGGGGTGGAAGAAAGTGCAGAAGAAATCTGGAAGGGGAAAAGAAGACACCCAATACAGTCCATGCCTCTGTCCCTCTATATCCACTCTTGTCCTCCACTCCAGTGAATGTTTGTGTCCTAACACAGGGAACACAATTCCACCGGTCAATCACTGATATTGATGTCATCAATCATACTTTAAGCTGAAAACAAAAATATTAGTAATAAGCAGTGTTCTCCATTTGAAGTCATAAGCATATGAGGGAGAAGGGGAAAAATTAATGCAAAATATAGCTGCTACATTTTATATCTCTGTAGTTCATCACGAGAGTTAATGGGTAACCTAGCTGCCTTTGTTAGCAGCAATTCCATGTTTCCTCTGCTACCATCTCACCTGGATAAAGTACTTCACTTAATGAGGTGGCTCAAGCTGTCATTCCTCTGGGATCTAAATCCTTACATGTTTGTCCTGAGTTGCAAAAATTTCCTTGCGGCCTGGGTTGTTAGGCAAGAGAGTACCAAGAGGTGCCCTGGTAGATCTCTGCATTTCAAACATTGTTCTTCATGTCTCCATTAGATAGCAGCCATCCAATTTCCTCCCAGTTAATGGGATCAATCATCCCAGCCAATAGAGTGACCTTCTTCTGTCTGTTGACACAGAGGCAGGAGAATTTTGAAAAGGCCAGAGGACCGCTTCAGAATTCATCATAATGTGATTGTGCTTCTTGGTGGAAGCATGCTTCCTTTGGGCACTAAGACATCTAAACCCAAGAAGCTCACAGTCAGGTTGATAAGACACACAATTTCCTTGAGTTGTGGGAACAAGAGGAAAAAACTTACTCGATATTACTGGGAAAGAGAGAGAGCACTTCTGGTTCCTAGACCTATGCATTTTACCTCTGGAGGAGTAGAAACTGGGTTTAAGGCATACACTGTGTCCTGTAGGATAGCCTCCTGACCTCACAGTGGGTTATCAGGACTTTAGTGTTGGCCTCTACTATTGGCAGTTTGGGCTCTGAGCAGGTGTGGTAGCCCATGCACAGCCATTATCCCTGCTACCTTGATGACGTTTTACATGGGTCTATTGAGCAAACACCTGGGAGGGGGGTGAGGGGTGGGGATAAGGTAAGAGGCTGCTTGGCAGAAAATGAATAGGTCATTTTTGTTTGATTATTGAGAGCCTCCTCCAAAGTAATCCTTCTGGTGAACACTCTTCATACTACTTCATATTTATTCTAAGTGTCCATCCACATTCTCTCCCCCTCTTACCTTTGTCACCAGTTTTTCAATTTTGTTCTTTTCGAGTCATTGACCAGTCAACCAAAACTGTTGGCCCCTGCCCATGAGTTTGTGTAGATCTAGACTTCAACAATTTTTCCCTTCTCATGAAGCTGACAACCAGATGTACCTCTCAAAGTTCTTCCCGTGGTGTGGGCACGATGGTGCCCATCAACCATTATCTTTCAGGGATGGCCTGAGAGACAGACAGTGCAGATGTCTCTGTTACCAAGCTCAAGCATTGTCCCCCTCTCTTAACTGATCACAGGGAACTTCCAATGACACCATTGGTGGATTGAGGGAGAGATGTGGCTTCTAAACATGCTGAGGCTGATCTGTATTGTACCATTTCTAATGTACAATGGAACATTGCACCATCAGTTTTGTGATTTGGTGGCTCAGGTAAACACCCCATTCATGATAGACATATTGCAATGTTTTGCAATGTCCTATGCCCCCTTGATGCCCACTGGTCTGGCACTCTCCCTCGCAGAGTTTGGGAATGAGCCAGAAGCTACATTTCAAATGCAGAATCATTGTTGGCAAAAGAGAGCAAGGCCTGTTAAAAGCTCATTTTTGCACTAACCAGGAGGTCACACCTGGAAGAGGAGATAACTAAGTCAAGTCTTGACTACTTACCAGGTGGGTGGACGGGCTTTTGAACAGCATGTGTAAAGATATGCAAAAGTGAAATGACAGAAATGCAAATACAGTTTGGTATTACTGAATTATGGAGTATAAGGAGGTATGTTCAGGGACTTGGTCATAGGGGCCCCCAAACCCTGCAGGGGAAGTTACTAAATTCTTTTAAACAGAGGAGTTTCCCATTATAGAAATGGACTATTTGAGTCTCTTCTGGTGCCTTGCACAGTCCCTTACAATAGTCGATCATACAGATTGTTTTAGTTTTGAATTTTAATTAGAAATATGGTTCAAGTTACATACTATGTTCTTTTTATTACAGTAATTTCACAACTTGTGTCTACCAAGCCTCTAAATCATTACCTCCAAACTAAAATGTTTTCTTAGACCAGGCATCCTCTTCAACAAATTTCAAACACTTGTTTAGGTGTCTCCCTTCCTCCTGCTTCTCCTTCCTCCCTTTCCCCCAAGTAAATGAGAGTCCATGGGCGCACTTAAATGAGAATTGGTTTCTATTCTGCTATTGGATTTTCATCGTTAAAATTGTGAATCTATTTAGGTTCTTTGCCAAGTAAATTCCTAAGAAAAAAAGGTTTCACCTTCTCATTTCTATGAGTAAGATACTAATGCAAATATATCCCATCTGTTAACCTTTTTGTATTCCCTTACTACATGTAAGAATATCTTTCCTAAGCTATGTGAAATATTCTATGGGTAGGAGCCTTGTGTTTTCGTTAGTGCATTATGTGTTTAAAACATGAGTGAATCCATTGCTAAAATATTCATAGTTTAGTCACATATACAAACTTGAAGAATGATCAATTGTGGTAACAGATACCCAAATCTTTGACACATCTTGAAAAATATATTACCTTACATAGAATACCATCAGTTCTGAAACACTGCTCCCATATTTGGAAATTTTGTTGTTCTATGACTGGAGCACGGCACAGCACCAACGAAAAGTGCCATCTGGGCCAGGATCCCGGGAGACAAGGGAATAGGGAACAAACGGCAGATCAAAAGTTTGGATCAGAAACTCATGCAGCATTTAGAGTAGGTCTGAGCATGGTGTGCCTTTGGTTTCAAAGACAGCTCCGTGCCTGGATAAGTTTTGTAGACTGTAGAATGTGATGATAATTGACCCTAGGGAACACACAGAACGCTGGGTTACCAGAAGAGAAGATGAAGATCATGTTTATAAAGGAAGTGTGAAGGAAACTTTGACTAGTGCACCAGATTTTTAGTTTCCTTCAGCGAGCATTTTGAGAAAATGCAGATGATATTCACCGTGGAACAGAGTTTCAGGTTTTATGGAATTGGAGTTGAGTCTCTGGAGAGCCGGGTGTCAATAATAGTGCCTGCCAATAAAAAAGAGGTAGAGAATGAATTATTTTGCCCTTCAACCTTCATTTTATCCCTTCACCCTCTAGAGAATAGTATGGCTATAATATGCAAAGGCTCTTAGCCCTACTGAGGTTGTCCAAACTTGGGTATTGTTCTCCCTTGGGTCAGTGCAATGATGACCATTTTACGTTTAAAACAAGAGGCTAATTTAAACATAAAAAAGTCTACTAAAAACATAAATCAGAATTTGTTTTGAAAACTAACTGAGGCAGTGATAGTGACCAAACATACCTTATGAATGGGATAGTGATCCACATGTGTTAGTTTAAACATCATCCAGAATTATTAAGTAAGCCTAAAATTACAAATTCCCTTCATAGGTGCTGTGCAAAGAAATCTTCGCAGACTCCCTCCCTGTCCTCTAGAGTCTTATAAAACCACTAGGGAAGCCATGAATACTTAGTCATAAGATAGAGAGGGAAAGAAAAGAATCATCATCCTGAACTAAAAGATGGCTATCCCAGTGAAAAGGAACAACAGAATCAAACACTGTTTTTCTCCCCACTGCAAAACTTTTATTTTTATTTTATTGACTAGAAAGGCAGTTTTTGTTACTGTATCAGGTCATTATCTAACTATAGATTTTTAAACTTTTAAATTGTTTCAAGAGTTACATTTGGAGCTCTATTGAGCCACATATAGCTATAACTAAATAAAAACTTAGTTTTACGTTAAGGTGTTTACATGTCTAGCCTAAGGGTGTTTCAGGATGAAAAGAAAATTTGTTACTGAATAGAAATTGTGAGATCTTGAGCAAGAATGTGCAAAGGAATCTTACTGTCATTTATAGCTTGCAGATACTGAAAATAATTAAATATATTTTAGCTTCTTGAATGAGGGTTTGCAGAATAAGCAGCTGTAAAGTTCTCCATATAGTTTGTAGAAGGACTTGTTAAAGACTACTTCATTGTACTTCTATCCAATAATTACAATGTATACTGTAATATATACTGTAAAACCTAAGTCCCTGGGAGAGGAAATTTTGTTACTGGAATTAAAGGAAAATGCTCTTGAGCGCACTCTAACTTTCCAATAATTTAGATATCAAATATTTAAGAGCCTGTAGGTGATTAAGAAACTAAAATTTAAATCTCTGAAGGTTTCTGACTGATTTTAGATAGGTAAGGAATAACATTTATCCTTGAGGCAAATGCACCAAAGAATATAGAGCTTATAAATACTTGACATTGTATTTATCTATAAATACAGTGAAGCAATGAAATTTATTTTTGATCAATTACCTCCTGGCGTTTAATAAATAATGCCTGTGTGTCTGAAATGGGGAAAGATCCTTCAGGCTCTTTAGTGTAAAAGGAGAATCAGGATTCTGAATGGGATATTTCTTGGTAGGTGCTAAAACTGGTGAAGTTTTTCTGTTCCTTTATTAGACTATTTTTATAGTAATAAATGCAATTTATTTATTTTTGAGAGAGAGGGAGAAAGAGCATGAGCGGGAGGAGGGAAACCCTGGGATCCCTCTCTGCTCGGCAGGGAGCCTGCTTCCCTTCTCTCTCTGCCTGCCTCTCTGCCTACTTGTGATCTCTCTCTCTCTCTCTCTGTCAAATAAATAAAAACCTAAAAAAAAAAAATATTATTCTGTAGGATCCTGTCTGCAGAGGAATTAGAAACCTCTCTGGGTATGTCATTATATATTGTTTGATTGTTTTTTATCTGCTGATCTATCTTCATGCTGGAGAGGAATCAGTTTCTTATCACATGAAAGATTTGCTCTCTTAAGCATGGCAAGTAAATCGTAAGCTGATTTTTAAACAATTTACATCACATCATTTAGTATTGTATATATTGCTTGATAAAATGATGCAATTCTAAGAATGTCTAAAACCAAATATTTGGTGAATAATCCTTACTGATGATTGATTAATAATTTCTGGAATTGCATCTTTTAAATTATAGTTGACCATAACCATAAGATACAACATAGCCATTAAAAACTGTGTTCTGGAGAACTTCTAAGGACATGAAGATAATTAACTTGTTATATTACTAAATGAAAATATTAGATTACTACTTGGTACAAACTGTCTATTCTTATTCCAACTTGTTAACAGTATTTTCTCTAGTTTCCAAATTTTCTATGATGTGACCTTGCTTTTTTCTCCCCTACTTAATTCTTTAAAAAGATTTTTTATTACAGTTTTACATACTGAAGAGTAGAACCATTATAATAAATCCTCATGCATCTGTCCTTTAGGAATAGGGATAGAGGGAACATTCTTGAACTTCATAAAATCTATCTATGAAAGATCCACAGCAAATATCATCCTCAATGGGAAAAAGCTTGCGTCCTTCCCATTGGGATCAGGAACATGACAAGGATGCCCACTTTCACCACTCTTGTTCAACATAGTATTAGAAGTCTTAGCAGCAGCAATCAGAAAACAAAGGGAAATAAAAGGTATCCAAATTGGTAATGAAGAAGTCAAAGTCTCTCTCTTTGCAGATGACATGATTCTTTATATGGAAAACCCAAAAGACTCCACCCGCAAACTACTAGAACTCATACAACAATTCAGCAACGTGGCAGGATACAAAGTCAATGTACAGAAATCAGTGGCTTTCTTATACACTAACAATGAAAATACAGAAAGGGAAATTAGAGAATCGATTCCATTTACTATAGCACCAAGAACCAAAAGTTAACTGGGAATAAACGTAACCAAAGAGGTAAAGGATCTGTACTCGAGGAACTACAGAACACTCATGAAAGAAATTGAAGAAGACACAAAAAGAGGGAAGACCATTCCATGCTCTTGGATCGGAAGAATAAACATTGTTAAAATGTCTATACTGCCTAGAGCAATCTATACTTTTAATGCTATTCTGATCAAAATTCCACCAGTATTCTTCAAAGAGCTGGATCAAATAATCCTAAAATTTGTATGGAATCAGAAGAGACCCTGAATTGCTAAGGAAATGTTGAAAAACAAAAATAAAACGGGGGCATCATGTTACCTGATTTCAAGCTTTACTACAAAGCTGTGATCACCAAGACAGCATGGTACTGGCATAAAAACAGACACATAGACCAGTGGAACAGAGTAGAGAGCCCAGATATGGACCCTCAACTCTATGGTCAAATAATCTTCGACAAAACAGGAAAAAATATACAGTGGAAAAAAGACACTCTCTTCAATAAATGGCGCTGGGAAAACAGGACAGCTATATGTAGTAGAAGAATGACCGTTCTCTTACACCATACACAAAGATAAACTCAAAATGGATAAAAGACCTCAATGTGAGACAGGAATCCATCAGAATCCTAGAGGAGAACATAGGCAGTAATCTCTTCGATATCAGCCACAGCAACTTCTTTCGAGATATGTCTCCAAAGGCAAAGGAAACAAAAGCCAAAATGAACTTTTGGGACTTCATCAAAATCAAAAGCTTCTGCACAGCCAAGGAAACAGTCAAGAAAACAAAGAGGCAACCCACAGAATGGGAAAAGACATTTGCAAATGACAGTACAGACAAAAGGTTGATATCCAGGATCTATAATGAACTCCTCAAACTCAACACACACAAAACAGGCAATCATATCAAAAAATGGGCAGAAGATATGGACAGACACTTCTCCAATCAAGACATACAAATGGCTATCAGAAACATGAAAAAATGTTCATCATCACTAGCCCTCAGGGAGATTCAAATTAAAACTACATTGAGATATCACCTTACACCAGTTAGAATGGCCAAAATTAGCAAGACAGGAAACAACATGTGTTGGAGAGGATGTGGAGAAAGGGGAACCCTCTTACACTGTTGGTGGGAATGCAAGTTGGTGCAGCCTCTTTGGAGAACAGTGTGGAGATTCCTCAAGAAATTAAAAATAGAACTTCCCTATGACCCTGCAATTGCACTCCTGGGTATTTACCCCAAAGATGCAGATGTCGTGAAAAGAAGGGCCATCTGTACCCCAATGTTTATAGCAGCAATGGCCACGGTCGCCAAACTGTGGAAAGAACCAAGATGCCCTTCAACGGACAAATGGAAAAGGAAGATGTGGTCTATACACTATGGAGTATTATGCCGCCATCAAAAAGGATGAGTACCCAACTTTTGTAGCAACATGGACGGGACTGGAAGAGATTATGCTGAGTGAAATAAGTCAAGCAGAGAGAGTCAATTATCATATGGTTTCACTTATTTGTTGAGCGTAACAAATAGCATGGAGGACATGGGGAGTTAGAGAGGAGAAGGGAGTTGGGAGAAATTGGAAGGGGAGGTGAACTATGAGAGACTATGGACTCTGAAAAACAATATGAGGGTTTTGAAGGGGTGGGGGTGGGAGGTTGGGGTACCAGGTGGTGGGTACTATAGAGGGCACGGATTGCATGGAGCACTGGGTGTGGTGCAAAAATAATGAATACTGTTATGCTGAAAATAAAAAAATAAATTTAAAAAGCCTGCAATTAAAAAAAATTAGGAATATTTTGCCAATTTTTTTTCAATTTCCTAAGTTTTTGGGGGAAAATTCCCTGAATTTTGTTTTAAAATGAATTTTTGACATTATGTGTTTTCATACAAAAATACCTTCATTGCTCTATGTTTTTTCTTTTTCTTCTTTTTTTCCCCCCAAATACCATTCTTTCTGGGTATAGAATTCTCAGTTAACAGTTTTTCTTTTAGTTCTTTAAAGCTATCACTTTATTGCCTTCTGGCTTGCATCATTTCTGTTGAGAAGCCTGCTGTATTTTTTTGTCTTGGTTCCTCTATTAGTGTCGTTTCTTTTCTCTGGTTGGCTTCAAGGTTTACTCTTTACCTTTGTTGTCAGCAGTTGACTGTGACTTGCGTAGGTGCAGGTGGATATGTATTTGATGATGAATGGTTAGGACTGTGTGCTTGACCTGCCTACCACTTACATCTGTGGGAAGACTCCCTCTGTTCTCCTGCCCTGCCCTTACTCATTCTTGTGAGCCCCCAGTAGAGAAAAGCTTAGGAGTAAGTGCAAATTCCTGATGTGTCTTGGGCCCCAGCTATTCCAAACTGCCACTCTAGCCAGCTTTTCACCTGTAAGAATTCACTAAAAGTTTAGCTGATTTTTCTTACCTACTGGTGGGATGTCTACCCCTTTCTCCTATGCTTTGCCAGAGGTCGGACAGTTCACGTATACTGTCTTTCCTTGGAGGGACTTAGCATTTTGTTTACTTGGTTACTTTGTGTTTTCAGCTTGTGATGAACTTAAAGTTATGATTTTGTAGATTTCTGGTCTTTTCTCATTCTTAGAGTAGGAGTGACATTTTTGCAACTTTCTACATCCTAAGCAAAACAGGAATCTACTTATATGTCTATAAGTAGTCAGAACTCTTGACTTCTCCCTTGAAATCTGGTCTCCTTCCTGGCTCCTCTATTGCAGTAAGTGGCAGCACCATCCAGATGGTCAAGAGTTTCCTTGATTTCGCTCTTTTATCTTAGCTTCTCCTTCTTGCTCTTGTCCAATTCATTATCAGTTTACACTAACTTCATGTACAAAACATATCCCAAATCTGTCCGTTTCCTTTACTCCAAGCCATAATCACCTCACGCTGGGGTGACTGCTATGGCTTCTCAACTGGTCTCTCTTCATTTTTGCCTTTCCCCCATATCACCCGGTGGCTAGAGTCACCTTTAAAATATGTAAATTCAATTGTTCTCTGCTCAAAATCTTCTAATAACTTCCTTTCCCACTGAGAGTAAAATCCAAAGTCCTTACTTTCGCTTACAAAACTTTACATGATCTGGCTTGTACTGACCTTGCTGAACTCATCTGCTACTCCCCCCTTTCCCTGCTGTGCTTGGGACTCATTTCAGTTCCTGAAACACACCAAGCTTGTTTCTGCCTTCGGAAATGTGTCTTAGCTATTAGTCTTCTGTTTGGAATGTTCTTCCCTCTGACTTAAATGTCCAACTTTCTTCTTCTTCTTCTTTTTTTAAAAAAATTCAGATATTGTCTTACATAACTGTCCTTTCCTTAGAGAAGCCTTTCCTGACTATTTTATCAAAAAAGCCACCCAGTCACTGGGTTTTCTATCACTCTGTTTTCAATACTTGCAAAAACACTTAGCACTGTTGGACATTTTGACCTATAGTGATTGATTGATTTTTCGGAGTTCATTGTTAGCAGTAATGCCTTAAATCTGGGCAGGAGGTTCCCTTGTCTTGAGCCCTTTGCTGCAAGGATCCCACTCTGACCCTCCTAGACTTGTACCCCATCCCATACACCCAGAGATCCATGAAGGCAAAAATATGTTCCCTTAGAATCTACACCACCTTTTCCCCAGTTTTAGGACCATACTAGGGATAACTGGAACTCTAGAATTCTCTGTCCAAGCTGCTTTGTGCCAGATTTTGAGAACTGTGCAGATCGCATCCCTGGGTACTTTTTCCTACAAGTGAACTGCATTGCCTATGTATGCATTTTGAGGTCTGACGGATGGCCAGCCAAGGTGTGTGTGCAGCAAATGTGCATAAAACTTCATACAATATCTAGGGATTCCAAACATGTATGCTCAAGGCCTCCTGTAACATGGTCAGAGTCAGGGATGGAAGAGAAAGGAAATATAAGCTAAGGACTGGATTTCTACAATCTGAGGAATCAAAAAATTCCAAATCTGAATGTAGACATCTAAGTTGTTATGAAAGACTATTATTAAGGTAGGAGGATGGAAAATATTTTGTCTAGCAATTTGTCAATTGTTATAACTTGCTTGAATTATGATTTTTAATTATTTAGGCATAGAGTATGTATGCTTACATTTTTACTTTTGCCCTGAGAGCTGCAAATGTTAAGGGATAGGACTGAATGTCTGTTTTTTACTAGAGTCCCCGAGAAATGGATCTTGTCTGTCTTGCTCACTGCTACAACCCCCAAAACCAGAAGATTACCTACATGTAGTAGGTGTGCCTAGATACTACTGAAGAAAAATGAAATCATTCTCCCATATCCTTTCTCTCTCTCTTTTTTTAATAGACTTTATCCATCTACCTGACAGAGTGAGAGAGAGAGAGAGAGAGAGAGAGTAATCACAAATAGGCAGAGAGGCAGGTGGGGTGGAGCAGGCTCCCTGCTGAGCAGAGAGCCCAATGCTGGGCTCTATCCCAGGACTCTGAGATCATGACCTGAGTCAAAGGCAGAGGCTTAACCCACTGAGCCACCCAGGCACCCCCATGTCTTTTCTCTTGAAAAGAGTGTTATCTCTTGAAGCTTCTTTGGTCTGAAATTAATATTGCTACTCCGGCATTATTTTGTTAATATCTGCCTCATGTCTTTTTCCATTCTTTTATTTTTAGTCCCAAGACATGTTATTTTAAATCCCTTTATTATTTATTATTGGCTGGATTAGAAAAAAGTAATGAGTGTCTATCTTTCAATAAATATTTAACCCTTTCACATTTATTGTGATTATGTATATGTTTGGATTTATTCTGGCATTCTTAATTTCTGTTTCTCTCTAGTTTCCTTTTCTTCCCTCTCTTGGCCTCTTCCTTATATTTCATTTCTGACTTTTGGGTAAAGATTGAGTTTTCTAGGTTCCATTCCTCAATTTATATTGGTTTGGAAGTGAACTATTATCTCTCTTCCAGCGATTAATTTAAGATTGTTATCACACAGAACCATGTTTTTGTATGGTAATCTGGAATTAATTAATATCTACATTCTTTTCCTAAACCATATAAGAAACAGAGCCCACTTTTACTTCTTTTCTCCTGTCCCAAATATTCTTGCCACAGTCTCAGTCTTCTCTTTTTCCCCCAATTACTATTTTTCATGTCAAGTTAATTTGAAATTGTCACTTAACAGAAGAGTTTTTAGCGTTTCCCCACCATTTTGAATATGTCACTTCTTTCTCTTGGATGAGGTTTGTTTGGTTTTAATCAGGACTGCTTTTCTGTATTCTTTCAGATAATAAAATGTGGATGGAAAGCTTCCTAAATCCTTGCATGTCTGCAATATCTTTATTAATGATACTGTAAGTGGATTGAAAATACTGCTTCAGTATATTTTCATATCCATTATTGTCTGTGAGAAAACTAATGACAATATGATTCTTATTTCTTTGCAGATAATCTCCACCCCAGCTACCGAATTTCATTTTTGTCTAGGTGTTTGTCTATTTTCACTCATCTTGCTGGACATTTGTTGAACCCATTTACACTGAGAATTTTTATCTTTCTTGGAAATCTTTTTTCCTGTTATTTCTATGAGTCTGTCTTTATTCTTTCTTTTTGGAGTTCCAATTAAGCAGATGCCCGAACTTTTTAACTTTTTTTTTCATATTTACTATTTTTCCTTTTTGAGCTGTGTTTTATCTCCGTTGTATCGTGTAAGTAACCATTCTTAGTTATATCTTTCCTGTTATTCAGCGTATTTACCATGTTTACCGAGTTAAAAACTTTTAATAATCATAGTCTTCCTTTCCAAGGCTCCTAGGTTTTGTTAAAAAGATAACCTATTTAAGTTTAAAGGAACTATTACCCTTCCTTAGTCCTCTGAGAATTGTTAACTGTATGTATCATATGTACTTTTAAGTCTCATTTGTTCCATTACCTTTGTCTCTTCGGGTGTTTATCCATATGATGACTGTGGTGCCTTTCATTCAGATTACTTTTCCTTAAATATTTGCTGAGTTTGGATGCTCATCTGAAATCTGAGCTCTATGTTAGTCTGTCTCTGCAATATCTCATTACCTGGCCGTTCCCAGGATTCCAGGCAAAGATGTAGCCTGTGGTCTCCTGGGTAATGGAAGCTTCCCCTTCCTTCTTGGTGAGAGCGAGGACTGTCTTAAATCCCCAGTACAAGGAATTACATCTTTCTGGTTATACACTGCTCTGATCTTGGAGCAGAAGCCTTTACTGAACCTACATGGTACAAGAAGAGTAATAAAGTATTCAGATTTCTTGGATGCCTTTACCTTAACCAATCAACCTTTGGTTGACCCTAGATCTTCTCTTGCTCTATTCTTCTATCATCTCAGCATGGAGCTCAGAGACCCTCTCACCCTCTTCATCAGTTCTCTAATGTCTGTTTTGGCTATTATTTTTTTCCTTTATCATGAATTCATCTCCTTTAATTTTTGAAATTTCTATAATTTCTGGTTTATTGAGGGCACCAAGTCTTTTCTTTCTTCTTTTTTTAAACTGAAGGACAGTTAACAGACAACATTACATTAGTTTTAGGTGTATAGCATAGTGATTGGACAAGTCTGTGCATTATGCTATGCTCACCACAACTGTAGCTATGATCTGTCACCATGTGACAGTATCATAATAGCCTTGACTATATTCCCAATTGTTCCTTTTATCACCATAACTTACTCATCTCATAACTGTATCTCTCACTCCCCTTCACTCATTTTTCCATGTTCCCACCCCCCCGTCTGCCAACCATGAGTTTTTTCCTCTGTATTTATGAGTGTTATTGCTTTTTATTTGTTTATTCATTTTTTTTAGATTCCACATATAAGTGAAATCATGTGGTATCTATCTTTCTCTATCTGATTTATTTTACTTCATATAATACCTTCCAGGTCCATCTATGTTAATGCAAATGGCAAGATCTCATCCTTTTTCATGGCTGAGTAATTTGCACTGTATATATATATATATATCTCACATCTTCTTTATCCATTTATTTATCAATGGACACTTGGATTGCTTTCATTTCTTGGCTATTATAAATAATGCTGCTATAAATATAGGGGTGCATATATCTTTCTGAATTAGTGTTTTTGTTTTCTTTGGTTAGATAGCCAGAGTGTAATTACTAGATCATATGGTATTTCTATTTTTAATTTTTTTAAGAAACTCCATACCATTTTCTACAGCAGCTCTACCAATTTACATTCCCACAACCGGTGCACAAGAGTTCCCTTTTATCCACATCCTTGCCAACACTTGTTATTTCTTATCTTTTCACTTCTCACCATTTTGATGGGTGTCAGGAGATATCTCATTCTGATTTTGATTTGTATTTCCCTGATGATCAATGATGTTGAGCACTTTTTAATGTGTCTGTTGGCCAACTGTCTTTTTTGGAAAAATATCTCTTTAGATCTTCTGCCCATTTTAATATCTATATATATCTATATATATTCAAGTTATTTTTCTTTGGTGTTGAATTGATATGTTATTTGTATATTTTGGATATTAACCCCTTATCAGATACATTATTTGTGAATATTTCTTCACATTCAGTAGATTGCCTTTCATTTTGTTGATGGTTTCCTTCACATACAGTAAAGGAAAGAATTTTTTCTAGTACTGTTTTTAACTACCAATTTTTTCATGTGATTTATAGAGATTTGGGAGGGGAGAAAGGTTTTTAACATGTTCTTAGTTTGCACTCTTTGGTCTCTGATTGGTTCTCTAGGTCTGTTATAAAGTATGTTAGCCTAATTTAAAGGAAGTATATGGCAAGCCATATTTGTTCCTAACACTAAATTCTAGCAGAAATTCATACTGTAAGTATAAATCAAATATATTGTTTATTACATTTCTGCTTGTTAATGCCTTTAGTTTGGTCCTCTCAAAAGATCTTGAGATCTGTCAGCTGTGAGATAGGGAAACGAGGATTAAGAGAGGCAAAATAATTTATCAAAGTCTAACAGATAGAAGAGACAGAGCCAGGATTCATTCATACCTATGTCTTGCCATGGCAATAGCTGTTTTTCATTGAAAGACATGAAGTAAAAGTAATAAACAGTGTCCTTACTGTAAGAGATCAACAAAATACATTTAGTACTAACCAGAGTGGGCTCTGTTAGAAATCATGATATTAGGAATAACTGATTGTCATGGATAATTTGTCAACAAATCACTGAGCTGACAGCATTTTTCAATTCCATTTTGTTGCCTTGTCAATAAGATTTATTCTTGGAGCAATTTGTGAACTGTTAGTGTTTTTTTTTTTCTCCCAGAGGGCAGTATTCATAAATAGTGTGTGCATATTGGTAAACATCTCTCCAGTGTTGGCAAGTTAGAGATTCTCTTTTGAGTTGATTTTTTCCATAGCTTTCAGAGGAGGCTTATTTTCATATAAGCAGTAATTACAGAAAACAAGTGCCTGTAAGGGTAAATGTTATGCTAGTGAAAGAGCATTTATGTATTATGTGGCATGCTGTAATTATTTGAGTTATTTCACAGAAAGAAAGAAGTCTTTCTCAGCAATTGTGATATATAGGATTCAAGGTCAATAAAGGTAGAGAGTGTGGTTGATTTAGGCTTTTGTGAAGTCCATGTTGTTTTGTTCAAGAAGCATTTTTGGAAAAAACCATAATAAATCTTTGGGAAACTGAAAGAGATAAAGAAATAAAAATACAAAGTATTTTAGTTAAATTTAAAATCACGTGCCAGAGGACTTAAAATAGAAATGTTGTCAGAGTATAGTGGGGTCCATCAGAAAAGATGGGCAGCATGCAGTTGTGGTGATGAATTCCAATTGAACAACTCTTTCTACTATTCAATTTCCTTGATGTGGAGTGAAGTAAAATACTACCTACCTCAAAAAGTTGTGAGATAATTAGGTGCCTGGGTGGCTCAGTGGGTTAAAGCCTCTGCCTTCAGCTTGGGTCATGATCCCAGGGTCCTAGGATCCTTCTCTGCCTACTTGTGATCTCTATCTGTCAATAAATAAATAAAACCTTAAAAAAAAAAAGTTGTGAGATAATGGATGCAGGTGTCTTAGCATTCACTTTGGACCAATCATTTGAGACAAGTTCCTTTTTTTTTTCTTTTTTAAGTAAAGTTTAAAAAAAATTTTTTTTTTTTTTAAAGTAAAGATTCTTAAACTAAACCTAACACCTTTCTTACATCTCTTTCTAGTTTTCTCCCTGCCCCAAGGTCGGCCTGAGTGACCAATGTCAGAGTGTGGACCAGAGGAGATTAGTCTAAAGAGTCAGCTCAGAGGGACCTGAAGTCAGTTGTTGCCTCCTTTGAGTGCCTTGGTTAAGATGATATGGGACCCATGCAGATGACTTTGTGCCTAAAATTTTAAGTTCTGAAGTAGGGATCATGTGTCATGACTGTTCATCTTTTAGGTGGTCTCCCTATGGAAAAATTCCTATGGAATTTTTACCTCCCCAATAGAGAAGTAGACCCAAATTCCAAATCCCTTTGCAACAAGGTTGCAAGCATGGGAACCCAGACTCTGCCAGTCAGATGCATTTGTATGAGTCTGCAATTGAGGTGTGAAGAGTATGAGAAAACAAGCTGGGAATAGAGCCTCCATTTTTGGTTGCCCTGATGGCCATGGCAGCACCTTCGCCAGTGCTCGGTGTGGTGGTGGTTTCCTTATTGGGTCAGTTCTGTGGTTTGAAATTGGGCTTTGTTTTGAGAAGTAGGCCTTGTGACTGGTTCTCCACCCCTCTATCAATTTATGTGCTACCCAATATCTTTTAAATGAAATCCGTTTCTCATTAATCAGCCAGGGTTAAAAATTCTGCTGTTCACAGCTAAGAACTGCCCTTGACAGACAAATAATCTGGTGCGTTGGACTCTCTGGCATGGCTCATCTTTAAAGAACACCTCTGCTTTTGCATGTAAATTAAAGGAGACTTTGAAGTTGAATTCATTCACATATTCAGTCAGTAAATATTATTAGGTGTCTTCAGTGTGCAAGATGCTGCATCGGGTACGGAATGTTCATTGAAAAAGACTGCTCCTGGTCTTGAAGGACTTGAAACCTTGTAGAGTAGACAAATACTAGCATATAAACCAAATGTGCTGTAATGGAGGACTGAATCGGATGAGACCTGTGAATGTGATTACACTTGATAAAATGCTGGGAATCATTTCCAGCCATTTGGCAGAAGCCGAGGACAAAGCAGTTGGGGATAATTTATATTAAAATGATCTAATACATAAAAGGAATTGTCTTTAAACGAGGAAGAAGGAAACCCATATTCGTTGACCACTTCTAACTTGCTTTGGGGACTGGGATGGATGCTTGGACGGTTTTATTTCAAGCTGATGGAACATTTGATATTGAGGAGGTAGAGGTGGAGACTGCTGGTGCTCATTTAACAATATTAGGGAAATGATGGTTTGGCTGAAAGATACAAGAGGCACAGGAAGCTTAGATCTAGGTTCCACCATTGTTTAGTGAGTGCCCACTCAATAGCAGGATACTAGACATTCTACTAGGGGTTTTCTGTATGTGATCTCAACCAGTTTTTCTTTCTCTTTCCCTACCTGTGTATGTGTGAGCCTCTCTAAATCACACGTGGAACAGATACCACTCAAACTAGCAAGAGCAAAAAGGGGAAGGTTTTGGTTCATGTAACTGAAAAATTGGGGAGTAACTTCATGGAAAACAGGATCTAGGGGCTCAGACAGTGCCATTAGGAATTTTTGTATCACTATCTCTAGACAATGCTTCTCTCTCTTTTGACTATATGCTATGACTGTTGCCTCCCTATGGAGGCTTGTGAGCCTTAGAGGGTCACATTATACCTGAGAGTCACATCAATAGAAGGAAAACTTCTGTTTTCCAAGCGAAGCAGCAAAAGTCGCAGATTTGACCCTGGGTCAGTTTGGATGATTTTGGCTATAAGTAACAGAAAACTGGATAAAATGGGCTTACTTTTTTTTTTTTTACATAGCAAGTAGCCCAGAGTTAGAGATCAGTTCTAGAGTTAGTAAACTCAGGATCAGTCACGTTAGCTTTCCTGCGGCTCTCTTGGTTTTCTTCTTACGGTCTCGGATAGTTGAAAGAACTTCCAGCATCCCATCTTCATATGACAATGTCCAAAGGTAGGAAAGAATAAGTCCCTGGTTTGTGTCTTAAGAATGCAGAAAAACTCTCTGGAAGCCACTGAACAGACCTCTCCTTATGTCTTACAGGTCAATTATATCACATGCTTATTGCTTTACCAATCCTTTTCAAGAGAAATACAATTACCTTGACAATTTTAAGCTTGTTAACCTTTTTCACTTGGGGCTAGGTAGGAGCCCATGGATGCTACTCACATCACCCAATAACCAAAAACAATCAGAGTTTTATTAGCAAGAAAGAAGTGGTGAGCTGGGCTCAGTACCTATTGGTATCTGCCAGTATCTCACTAGATTAACTCAGGTTATATATCCTTTCTTTTCTTTTTTCTTTCTTTTTTTTTTAGTATCAAGTTTTTATTTAAATTTCATTTAGTTAATATACAGTGTTATATTAGTTTCAGGTGGTTCATCACTTATAACACCCAGTGCTCATCACAAATGTTCTCTTTAATCCTGGTCACCCACTTAATCCATCCCTCCCCACCCCTGACTACCCCAGCAACCCTCAGTTTTTTTCTCTATAATAAAGAGTCTGTGTTTCAGTTTGTACCTCTCTCTTTCTATCTCCTCCCAACCCCCCACCCCGCCCTGCCTTGAGGCAATTACCGTGACCACCTCTAGTTACATGCCTACTTGTGGAACTGTGGAGGCGGTGCCCATCATGGTAGGAAGGTATTGTGTCAGTCTGTTCAACTTATGTGAATTGGGGGTAGAAGAGGTTGGGTTCCTATTATTCAAATATGACTTTAAGGCTAATGCTCCTATCCAGAGGGAGGATGAAATTCCTTTGTTAGATTTTTGACTCAGTTGTTCGTTAAAAACAAGCAAACTTATAAATATTTCAGAGTCATCACAGAAAGTGAAGTAGGTGGTCAAGGATAAAGGGAAGCATGTGTTAAATAGGATCTTTCATTACAGAAGACACATTTTAAGCTGCTCCACAAAACACTGTTATTATGGACCATCTGCAGAACATGGAAATTTTTCAGGCAGAGTGATTTATTGCAAAGATACTTGACATTGTAAAATTTCACTGTTAGTCTGCTTCTTCACCTTGGTATATCTTTTGTAAAGCTTCCTTTCTGAGATTCCTCTGTATAAATGTAGATGATTTAAGGACTTTATCAAAGAGATGATAATTTTGTGTGGGCATATAAATAACCATGGGATGAATCTTATAAACGGCTTGTGGATTGAGTGGTTAAACATTTCTATCATGAAGTTCTTAAAAAATGTGTAACAACTTCTTGTTCCCTGTTATGATAAGACTTTATTCCCCTTCCTGATTTCTAGGATGCTTAGTGATCTGCTCCTCCCTTACTATTCATTCTTGATGCCTAGCCTTCCTTTTTTTTTTTTTTTTTTTAAGATTTAATTTATTTATTTGACAGAGATCACAGGCAGGCAGAGAAGAGAGGGGGAAGCAGGCTCCCCACCGAGCAGAGAGCCCGATGTGGGGCTTGATCCCAGGACCCTGAGATCATGACCTGAGCCGAAGGCAGAGGCTTGAACGCACTGAGCCACCCAGGTGCCCCCAGACTCACCTCTTTCAATCCATCATCTTTACTATTGCCCACAGAGGATAGATTATGCCACCCATCTGCTTAAAGACCTTTAGTCATTCCCATTGCTGGAAAAAATTCAGATCTCTCAGCATAGCTTATAAAGTCATTAATAATCCAGTGTCCTGACTAGTTTTCCAGCTTCATGCTCCATTTTTCCTGACAATGGATCTTTTAGCCAAATTGAGCTCCTAGTGGTCACATGAATACCTGTGCTCGTTCGGGTCAGCAAACATGGATTTGGCATCTGGAATTACCAGGTGCTGTATTAAATGTCTCATAGTACCAGTTATACGTTTATGTGTTTCTTTCCTCTTGGAATATGAGGTCTTGTCTCTTAATGCCTGGTACAAAGTAGGAACTCAATAATGATAGGTGAATATATGAATGAGGTAATAGTGATATGTAAACTCTCTGTGTGAAGGGACCAAATAGCACCACTTCAGATCTCTCACAGATGAAATGTAGCATTAGGGCCAACACAGGCATTCAGTATATACCCATCATTGGATGAATTGTTTGCTAATGCTCAAGTCAAGGAGTCTAGAATGTGTACTTACAAAGAAAAATAAGCTTAGGATCCATAAATGTCTTTGCCCTTATTAAATGTATCATTTTTATTTTTTAAAGAATTATGTATTTTTTAGAGAAAACATAAGAGGGAGGGACACAGGGAAAGAGTGAGAGATTCCCAGGCAGATTCTGCACTGAGCACAGAGCCCAGTGTCGGGCTCAATCCCATGACCCTGAGACCACGACCTGAGCCGAAACCAAGAGTCAGATATTCAACCGTCTACATCCCCCAGGCACCCCTATGAAGTGCCTTATTGACTAAGTTTTTGGAACTGGTACTGGGCTTAAATATATGTCATCCTTTTTTGGGTAGAATTCCGAGTTTTTCAAGCAGTCATTTGCTGATGCGTACTGGTTATGGAGTGGTCTCCTTGGATTGATCCTATAGTAGATCATTCACATAATAGGTGATCAAGGGAGTAAGAGCAATACATGAATTAGAACATAGTTTAGAGATGAAAACCCACTTTGAACTCTTTTTTGGATTATCCATTAATATATTTTAAGTTGCATACTTTGGGCGGAGGTAGGTTTTAACACGTTAAGTGTAAATCTGTAAGACAGACTCACTAAAAGGTTTCCAGATAAAGTCTAAATGAGACGTTCTATTTTCTAGTGATGAGTAACATCCAGGAGAGATTACATCTATTCAGAAACAAAGTTGTCACATTGACATAAGCACAGCAGTTTCTCAAAGAGGACTTTCTGAATGACTCAGTCTTTACTCTAAGCCCCAAAGCTCTGTTACTGGATCTCTTGTCCACTGTCCCCTTTCACTGCTGGTAATTTTTGTGGTCTTGGCTGCTTCTAATCTCTAATGCCATATTCCTATCAGCCACCTTTTCAGCTTGCCATTCATTTTCTTTTAAGTTCCACTTTTTATTTAATTTTGTGATCTTTCTTCCTTGTTCCTGATTTTGTTGACAATGAAGCATTTCCAGCTATTTCTAGTCAACTACACATCTCTTTCCTTGTTTTTATTACTATTAAAGATCCACGTGCCTCTTATCTGGAAATAGCAGTATTGCCCATGGTTTTCTGATTTGCGGAGATCTGATGTGTGGAAGAGCAAGGTACCAGAGCATAAAAAACATGAAGATCTTCATCCATCAGACAGTAGATTTGCATATTCTTTTTCATCCTATTAGAAATAGAATCATTTTATTTAAGGAAAAGTTACTGCATTCATGGTCTAGTGAGGGAGACAAAAATTGTTTGTGATCACTAATTTACCTGTCCCTTCTATGCTAAAGCATAAATTACTCAAGGTGGGAACCATGCCATATTAATGTCTACTGTCCCCACCTCTTTATCTATGGATCTGTACATATCTATAAAGAGATATCTCTATATATTTATAGTATAAATAAATATAAAAATATAAATATACATCACACAACATCTGAGGCTCATTAAGTATTCAAGGTATGCTTCTGGAATGTATGAAAGAATGGTTGAATGATAAGATGTATGGCAAAGGTATTAGGGCAGTGGCCTTATTAGAATCACCTAAGGCTCATTTAAAATACGTTCATACTTAGGTCTTCAAACTAAGTCAACTGCTATTTTTAGCTGGTTCCAAAATACAATTTTCCCTGTTTTTAACATCTCAGGAATCAATACTTCCTAATAATTGATGTGATAAGAAAGGAATTGTGCCATAATTCAATATGAAGTACGTTGCTTTCTTAGTTGCACATAAAATATACTTCCAATAGCCAATATTGTTAGATTGGATGAAAAACAGTAAATCAGTATCTCCCTAAGGAGTAGCCTGGGCAAAAATACCATCTAAAGTGCCACAAGTGAGTCTGATACATACTGAGAGTTATAGGCTCTGTATTAGGGGGCGTATATGAGGGAGAAATTACATGGGATCACTTTCCATCTCTTTTTGAATCATTAGCATGCTGCCTCGCCCTTTGTAGAAACCTCCTTTGCTGAATTGAGTGGAATTATTTGGGGCATTGGAGAAGTCATTGAAACTGTAGTACGTATATATAGTTTATACTATACATAACATGTTCTCTATCTACATACACACATACATGCATACATGTGTACACACATATATACAGTGCTTGTTTCAGGCCTAATTGTGTTCCTGAATTTCAGAATTACCCATGACTTCGGTGATAGTTCTCTGCTTTACCATGTTCTGTTTGGCAGAATATGATGGAATTCAACGGAGGATGAAAATTAATTTGATGGACACTGTTTCATTCTATCATCAAGCATTAACGTATTTTGGAACATCTCCACTTAGAGATTACACAATGAAATACTTAATGTCAATTTACAACATCAGTGGAAAGACAAACATTGAAGGTTCCCCTTTGCAGGTTGGGACTCTAGATCTCTGATTGACAATATGAGTTATTTTTTATTTTCTGGTAAATGGTTTAAATTTAGGTTTGGCCTTGTTATACCAAGTACAAACTCTCTGGTGCTTCCTTAGGTACCACATAGGCAGCGTCTTGATTTAAAGACAGTATTAGCCCATTGTTGGGACCTTCTTGTATCCTATTAAATCCAATCAGGTCTCTGCAGACCACATTTTACTGGCAGTTTATTGTAAAGAGGGCTGCCTCAGATTTTAAAGTTAATGTTAATTATGGAACGATGTCAGAGGGAGCAAACTGAAATGTCTTTAACCCATTTTTTAAAAGCAGGTCAAATTCAGCATCTGGAGGATAACTTGCAATTTGGTTGAAAATAATTGAACAGGTTTAACATGAAATTCAATAAAGGGGTCAGGGATATTCTAAGCTTAAAATTCTGAGATAAATTCATTTGGCCCAAGGCTCTTAAATTCATTTGGACCTCAGCTGTCTGCTAATGCCAAGTCCAAAAAGGTACCTGGATTTTCGTTTTTCAAGAGTGTATCTGTCTTATTGAAAGAAGATTGTGCTGAATCATTCTTTATTTCTTTGGAAAAACATTTTAAAAAGTCAGTGGTCTCTCTACCATAAGTGAGGTTTGCTGAACTACAGTATAGTGTTATAGAATAGACCATGAGTTTGTACTTGCCCCTTCTAGGAAGAAGAAAGAAGAGCAGTGGAGGGAGAGTACTTAAGTCAGGTTCCCCAGAAGCAAATACTGAAGGAAGATTCTTTTTTTTTAAAATTAATTTATTTATTTTCAGAAAAACAGTATTCATTATTTTTTCACCACACCCAGTGCTCCATGCAATCCGTGCCCTCTATAATACCCACCACCTGGTACCCCCAACCTCCCACACCTCCCGCCACTTCAAACCCCTCAGATTGTTTTTCAGAGTCCATAGTCTCTCATGATTCCCCTCCCCTTCTAATTTACCCCAACTCCCTTCTCCTCTCTAACTCCCCTTGTCCTCCATGCTATTTGTTATGCTCCACAAATAAGTGAAACCATATGATAATTGACTCTCTCTGCTTGACTTATTTCACTCAGCATAATCTCTTCCAGTCCCGTCCATGTTGCTACAAAAGTTGGGTATTCATCCTTTCTGATGGAAGATTCTTAAGCAAGTAAAGTATTAAAAAAAAAGTAGCCAGGGACACTAGGAAGGAAATGGGGCATCATGGAAGGAAAGCCTGGGTTGCTTCAAGCTGACCCTTCAGGAGAACTCTGGGGTCATGCTCTAGGATTGTCCCAACCCACAGCAAGGTTGTTGAGGCTTTCTTGTTTCTGCCCACATCAACTATTGTTTAAGGATCATGAGGGGAGGAGGTCGGGCATTGGGGACATACATTCTCAGACACTACTGGTTAGATATGCAGGCAGAGCATTCAGAAAAGATCCTTAGATGCTCGCTGTTAAAGATGAAATTCAGGGAGTGCACAAAATGATAAAAAGGAACCGAGGGGGACCTGGGCAAAGCACTGGCCTTGTCCACTACAGAAAAGAGAATAAAAGGTGCTTTTCTCCCTGCCTCCCCACTCCTTGAGCCAAACTTCAATGGCTGGGGAGGGAGTATAACTGTATAGCTCTAGTAACTTCCAGATATGAGAGAAACATGCAAGGTGGGGTGCACATGCCAACCTGGGAGAGCCTGGCACAGTTAGGAGTGGGGACTGAGACATTTCCTCACGCAGAGACAGATCTTGAGGTCAGCCTTTGTCTTCCATAGAGTAGGAAAGATGTCTAGACATTCCCACAGGCAGACGGACTGTATTGGGTTGTGCACCAATTGGGAGTGAGCAGACCTCAGGGTATAGAGCAGAACCAGTGTCATTCAAAGTGGAAAAAAAAAAAGTTAATGAGGGGAGGGGGCTGGAAGCTCATAAGGCTAGGGGTGTCGAGATGCAAGTGAAGTGGGTGGCATCAAAGGAGCATAAAAAAACAAGTTGGGGGTGGGAGTTTGGGGGAACCAGGTGGTGGGTATTAGGGCACGGATTGCATGGCGCACTGGGTGTGGTACAAAAACAATACTATTATGCTGAAAATAAATAAAAAATAAATTTAAATAAACAAACAAGTTGGGGAATCGGTCCCCTTTCGTTCCCTGCACTCTTACCTCTTTGTTTGGTTCTGTTTGCAGGGCTCCTTTCTGCTCTGGACAGTGAGAATGGCTAGGTAGGGCCTGGAGGAGGGGAGACAAGGAAGCAAGTTCTTTGGCCTAGTTCTGGACACTGAATTCAAGGGTGAATGACAAAGGGGACTTCAGAAATCATGAGCGGAGGAAGGGAGACAGGTTGGGGTTCTGGGCAGGTGCCCCAGCACACCACAAAGAGTGCGAGTGCATCCAGCTATAGACTCCTTCCCCCTGCATGCCTTGGGAGCTGGCAGAGAGGGGTCGATGACGGGAAGGGGAGGGATGAGATGAGTCTGTCTCCCGTGTCGGTTTTTGCAAAGCCTTCCTTCTCTGGTTGACCTCAGATGCCTTAATCATAAAACTATCCCCTCACCTAGGCCAGTTTCACCTAATGCAGAACTATTCCATCCTGTCTGAACATATCAATCATCTCATTTCCTCAGTACTCTGATATGAGCTGGCTGGCTTTCTAACTAATTAACGGCAAGGTATTAACACCTTCCTCTCAGGCTCATAGCTTAATGGGTTTCTTTTGCCAAGGTTATTTGTAAAGGAGAAGGGTAAAATCCTTTTATCTTTGAAAAATTGTTTTTAACATTTTCTTATTACAAAAACACCTCAGGCACATTTTAGAAAACACATATATAGAAAAAAAAAAAAGAAATACCAATAATTGTATATCCCAGAGAAAACCATTTTTTTCCATTCTGGTGTGAGCCCCTTTCATCTTTTTATCAATAAAAAATATTGAAGACATAGAGGATATAAATATGTATATATGCTAAGGTCATTTGCATTTTAATGGAGTCTTGGTTGGCAGATAAAATTCTCAGTCATGGAAATGAATGCGTAACAGTGAAATATGTACTCTCCTCTCTGATTACATTGACCCTGTCCTCAGTGAGGCAGGAGAAAACCTTCTGTTTAGCCTGGGATTTTTATCCCATGTTGGATTGGCCTGGGCTGGGGGTTCAGGAAGTTTAGGTTGTAGGCGCAGAGTCTTCCACAACAGGCATTAAAAAGAATAAAGGGAAGGCAGATGGGAGGCAAGGTTGGAGCAACCCCAGGCCGGTCACGTAGTAGCTTTTCTTGCCTGGACAGGAATCCAAATCAACTTTTGCTCACTGTCAGCTAAGTTCCTCTGAAATTGCTTTCGTTCCTATATTAAAGTGCTCTAAGTGTGAAAGATTCAGAAACTCATTAGGCAATGTTTGACCCCTGTTGTAGATGTCAAAATTTAATGTGTTCAAGGGACAGGCAGGTTATGTATCATAGGCTGGGTTCTCTGGGACACTGACTCTGAGATGGAGTTTAGTGAGCAAAATGTTTTTTTGGGAAGTGCCCTGGACAATAGCACTTGTGGAAGCGAGGGAATGAAGCAGGGTTAGGCAGGAGGAGAACTGAGTTACCACGCACATTGATAACCTCATCCAACCTCACTAGGGCTCTGACGTTGGAATGGCCTATTCGAATCATTCTGTGTTAGGCCAAGATGACCTGGCCTTTATCCCTTTCTTCCCTATGATCAGCCGTGGGCATGACTTTGGGAGAGAGAGCATTCTAAAGTTCAGGCAAACCCTGAAGGATCTCACAGTTGGTTGGGACAAGTCCTCCCAGGAAAGGGGACCTGGACAGTTCATCTCAGTGTCTATCACATTATGTAGGTGGACACAAGATGGTCTGGTATGCTGGGGCTAGTGGTAAACTTGGGGAGCAGGGTGCAGGCTACAGCCAAAGGTGTTCAAATTCAATTTGTAAAAGGACTGTGCTGGCCAACCAGAATGTATTTTGGGGTAGGTTCTGGACTTGTCCTCTTATTTAGAACCTCTCTGCTCTAGAGAGAAGGCAGTATCCCAGCTCCAGCACTTGCTATAGGACCTGGGCTGATTTATCGAGCTTCTGTATTGTCTCAGTTGAGTCATCTGAAGAGTGGGGATAATAATTCCATTTCTTTTGAGGAGTTGTTATGAAAACTTAAATGGGTAATTTGTGCAAAGCACTAAGTGTTAGGCATGTTGTTAGCAGTTGCAATAAATGTTACTTGCTTATATAGTAATTAGGATACTGGTTGTCACCTTCAGATTATCTAGAAGCTCCTGGGGTTGATGACTCCGTGACCCTCAAGTCTTATTCTTATCACCCATCTCTCCTGGTCTCACAAATCTGGTCCCATTGGCCTGTTGGATTTTCCCACTGGATTCCAATTAACCTGAAAGTCAATGTACCCAATTAAAACTTAGGATCTGTAACTCCTTCCTAACCCTGGCTTTCTATACTCGCCTCCTCTCAAATCAGAATTTCAGTCCCCAAACTGGGATCTTTAGAGCTATCCTTCGTTTCCTTCCTTTCTCTCCCAATCTTCCAGATTCTGATAGTCACCGAGATCTCCCTGTAGACTCCATCTTTTCCTGCTGAGTTTCTGAAATCCTCCTTCTTTCATGTCTTACTTTTGCTCTCATTCCTGTGTCCACTCTTGATGAACTCAGTTTCATTTTCCAGATGACTTTCAAAGAGATTTTTTTTTTTTTTTTTTTCCAAAATGACGACTACTTTCTTATTGCTTCCAGCAGGGATGCTAATCTCCTCAAACTACTTTTTGTGATCTAGATTCAACCTACACACCAAGCCTCACCTTGTGCCATGTACCCACAGGAGTCCTTATTGCGGTACTGATCTCTCGGCAGTCCTGGGAATGTGCCCTGTTCTCCCACAGTTCAGTGCCTTTTTACGCATGATTGCCTTCCTCTGGAAGGCCTGCCTCTACTCTTACCTTCTCTCTGAATTGTTATTTATCTACAAACTCTTAACTCCTATATTAATGAATATTAATATATTGGGTTGGGAAAGAGATACACACCTCCTTTGTGATATCTCCTCTGGCCCTGTTCAGACTTGGGCATTCTCTTTTTTCATAAATCTCTATCATTCATTTATTTGAAGTTTATCTTTTCAGCTGATACTTACCAAGTTCCTATTGGATGCCAAGAAATCTTGGTCAATGCAGCCATTATAAGTTGTTACATGTCTAGTAAACTTGTGAGGTCTGAGTTTCTTAATGGTGTGTTCTTAGCACCCAGCATAGTGCCCAGCATGTAGCAGGTGCTCAATTAATGCTGTTCATATAAATCAAGATATGGTTATAATAGAAAATAAAGACATATGGTCTGGCCAAGCATTTTTTCTTATTAGTGGATGTATTTATGTAGAATTCTGTTAAAAATTAATTTATTCTGTTGGCTGTGTTGAAAACAACAAGAAGCCATGAAATAGAACAAGTTCCCCAAAGTCATTTACTCTGATTACAGAGTCACTTTCTTTGGGCAGAATTGGAGCTCCCCTGGGACCTTGGTATTCTGTGAGTCCATGAGAATTGGGGCTCCTTCCTCTTTTATACCCTATTCCTTTAAGGACTGGAGTCTGTCCTGGTCCAAAAATGGTACAGATGTTGATTTTTCATATGGCTTTCCAAGAATCCAAATTTGTGTTGCACTATTTTATGTAGGCCAGTTTCATAAGAAGAAAACATTTCCCACCCTCTTATTTCACCTTTCGTTCTTTCTGCTCTTGAACTTGTCTTTTTATGTGTGGGCTATTTCAAGATCTACTTTAATCCCAGGTTTGCTGTGGCATATATAAACTGGATAGCCATTTGAGGCAGAATGACTAGAAAAGAACAGAGATGCGCTCTGTTAATGCTCAGAATCCCTCCTGCCCCAGCCTCACCACACAGAGCTAGAGCAAAGTGAATCTTACCGGTGATCGCTTTTAAGACAATGCTTCACTCTGCCCAGTGGTCAGAATCCCAGACTGAGGCAACGGGAGTGGTTTATTTCAACTGTGAGCCCTGTGTTTCTGGACTGGAGGTGAGGCATGAGGCAGTCATGTGGGGCAGAGGGTGGTAGGCAAGTGCCCAGAAAATATCAGTGTCTCTCCTGACTTTTAGCTGGTCTTTTTTTGCCCCTCCTTTTCAACAGAACTATCATTATGGAAAGATACAGAACCGAGAAGTTGCTATTAATGTGACATAACTAATTAGTGATCTAAGGAACTTTGAAAGCACAGTGAGTTCTGTAACAAGATGACGTTTACATTAAAAATGATACTGGGCTGGGGAAATGTACTAGACATGCAGTTTATATAAGGAAAGAACATCCTTCTCTGACATAGGTTCCAGAAAGTAAATGGGCTTTCTTTGATGGACAGGCGACTGGTTCACATCCCAGGCATAATGCTGTAATCAAGAATTGGCATCTCTCCCTACTTGCTTGTTATCTAATATTTTTCATAATATGCATTCATCAGGGAGTTCATTCCCCACAAACTAAAGCTTTTGTCACTCTGTCATTCTGGATGAAAATGGTTAGTTGTATTATGCAGTAATCTGGTCATCTTTTTTATAGACATTGATCATTATCAATTCATTTCAGACCAAGATTTATTGATTTTGTCTCTGAGTTAAAAATGTCCCCTGTTGGAAAATGTATTTATAAGCCCTGATTACTAAATCTTTATGAATTTAAATAATTTTTTAAAAATCTCTTCTGGGTTTATATGGTCCTTCTGGGAAACCCTCACATCACTTTATTAAAGGGGGGGCAAACAGAGATAGATTCCCTTATATTGCCCTTTATGTTTTAGGGTCAAGGACATCTGCCTTTTGTTTTTGTTTGTTTTTAATACATGTTTTTAGTAGATATTACATGCATATGGTGTGAAATATACAAGTTACAAAATCACATATAATGAAAATTAAGCCTTTAAGAAAATTAAACCACCTAGTTTTTCTATACTTATTTAGAGATATCTACCTATTATCAATATAAACTTCCAGAAATATTCAATGTATACCAAGAATATAAAATATATGTATTTTTTTAATAATTATTTATTTAACAGAGATCACAAGTAGGCAGAGAGAGGAGGGGAAGCATGCTCCCTGCTGAGCAGAGAGCCCGACGTGGGGCTCGATCCCAGGACCCTGAGATCGTGACCTGAGCCGAAGGCAGAGGCTTTAACCCTCTGAGCCACCCAGGTGCCCCTGTAATATGTTTTTAATATGGAAGAATAAAGCTTTGGGTCTTTCACTTAATAATAGCTGTTGGGGTTGGTCGTAAACATTACTGCTAATCACTATTTCCACTGCTCATTTTGGCTAAAACAGTAGAAGGCACTTCTCCAGAACTTTCTATTTAGATGATCATGTGATTTGCTTTATCCAATAAATCATAATCAGAAGTGACATATTACTTCTGGGTAGAAGCACTTAAGCAGGTACATAATTCTCTTTTACCTTCTCCCCCCTGCTATTATGATTTTGATGTTCTAGATGAAGAGCCCATTTTGTATGATTAAAAGAATACAGGGGCACCTGGGTGGCTCAGTGGGTTAAAGCCTCTGCCTTTGGCTCAGGTCACGATCCCAGAGTCCTGGGATTGAGCCCTGCATCGGGCTCTCTGCTCGTTGGGGAGCCTGCTTCCTCTTCTCTCTCTCTGTCTGCCTCTCTGCCTACTTGTGATCTCTGTCTGTCAAATAAATAAATAAGATCTTTAAAAAAATAAAAAAATATAAAGTTTGATTGCGTTAAGCTACTAAAGTGTTAGGTATATGTTTGTTACTGCAGTATGACCTGGGCTATCCCGGATGATATAGAGTACAAGCTCGAGTATTTTATTAATATGTATAGAGCTACCTCAGTCTTTTAAACAGATACACAAAAATTGACTGTTTGGAGGTATTATAATTTACCTAAACTAGTTGCCTCTTGATAGACATTTAGTGTGTTTCTAATCTTTTGCCATTACTCTGAAAATGTTGTTGTTTTAGAGCTGGATCCATTTTGATGCTTCTTCTTAGAATGAGGTGAGATCTTGAACCAGTTATTTGCAGAAGGGATATGTGTGTCCTGGGCACACTGAGAGGACATTGTCATATTCAGGTCGTATTCAGGCTAGCAAGAATTCTTCCAGTTTCACAGTAACATTCTTTTCGTGAGGTGGAGTAGTTCTGTATAGGCTAACGTAGAACTTTTCTTCCTTTCAGCCAACAAGAATGAGCAGCTGTATCTACCCTGACTCACAGATTGCTTCCTGCAAACATGGCATGGTTATCGATCTCTCATTTAGCTTTGAACCTCACTGTTTCTTCTCAGTGTCATTCCTGATCCACAGAGCTTGTTCTAAACCAGGAATTATTTGTTCTGTCCATCTATACATGTCATTTACTATACAGCACCTGGGCTTTGCTCCTTTTGCTGAAATTCGTAGTCATAGGCCTTCTCTTGCAGCTTCTTCCTACACCCATGTTTGATGCTCTCTGCTTTTGGCAGTTCCTCCTCCCGTTTGGTATCTGGGGCTATGTATATCTTCTAGTTTCATCAGAGATGTGATTTGCTTTGTATTTCCTATTGTTTTGGCTTTGGAGTGAGCTGGACCCATGCTGAGCCCATGCGGAGGCCAGGAAAGCTCATTCTAGTGTAAGGACCTGTCAGCCAGCTTTTTTGATTGTGATGTAAGTGCCTGACATTAAGCTTTTGATTGCTGATTGCATCTGCTTCAAAGATATCCCTCTTGAATAAACACATGGCCGGCTACTCAACGAGGTAAAGAGCCAGGCTGCCCCACCCATGAAGTTCCTTTTTTGTTAGAAAACTCTGGTCTGGGCACCTGGGTGGCTCAGTGGGTTAAAGCCTCTGCCTTCTGCTTGGGTCGTGATCCCAGGGTCCTGGGATTGAGCCCCGAGTCGGGCTCTCTGCTCCGCGGGGAACCTGCTTCCTGCTCTCTCTCTCTGCCTGCCTCTCTGCCTATTTGTGATCTCTGTCTGTCAAATAAATAAATAAAATCTTTAAAACAAACAAACAAACCAACCAACTCTGGTTGCCTGACCACTTCCTTTTCCCTTCTACTGTTCTTAATTCCTGCTCTTAGGTTTTACACTTACCGATAAAGAGCGAAGTCACAAAACCCTAGGCACACTGCCCACAACTGTAGTAAAAACAGAACCCCAAGTTTCTCCCTGCGCCACCCTCCCTCATTCCAACCTTGCTGTTTGGCTCTGAGTGAACCCTCCAGGACTTGGGAGTAGCAAACCCTGTTTTTGTAAGTTCCCTGATGATGGTTGTTGCTGAAGGTATCTTGCAACCATAGTTAACAACCACAAGGGGTGGTCCAGCCCCAGCCATGGCTCCAGAAGGGGAAAGGTCTATGGGGATCTGCTTTGGGTCCAGGTGAGCACCTCCAGGCACCTTCAGTGGGAAAGCACATCTAACTCTAGGCAGACAGTGGGACAAAACACTCTTGTAACTCAGGGTTATTCGTTTAAACAGTATGACATTTGCAATTTTGGTAATAAAAAATCATGGAAGACCAACAATTTTGTTATGGCTCAACCTATTAATATAATAGGAAGAGTTTATATTCATGGCAGAAAACTTAGTGCTCCTTCTGCTGAACACAAGGGGCAGAGTCGTTCCTTCTGGCAAGGAGGACTGGCATGACAGTCTCTTATTTGAAATCCCAGGCTTTGTTCTACTTGGCATGAAGCAGGGGGGAAGGACAAAAATTGTATTTTTTTTCAGTCCTAAGCAACTATGTTGACACCGTGGTTTATGTTTTCTCTAATTTCTTTCAAGACCAACTGTAATATCTTTATAGAGAGCATGTCAATATTTGTTTCCAAATGACAGCATTCTCTAAGTTACACCGTGCTCCTCACTAGAAATTGTTAAATAACAAATGCTGGAATCCTGCACGGGGGTGACAAGTAAAGTTTTTTCATGGTGTGACCCAAGAAATAGCAATATAGCAATTGACTTCTACCCGGCGGTGTTTGTTTGTTTGTTTTGGCTAACATCCCGTCTAGTGGTTTTCCTCCACCAGCTCACACCCAGGGAAATGCTTTCAGCGCCGTGGAAACAGTACCCAACGAAGACGTTTCTGAGGCACACAGAAACTAATGTTCCAGTAGAGGTTGTATATTCTGCTCAGCAGCTAGAAAAGACTGCAGGAACTATAACTGAGTAAATACAGGTTATTACTCTGTCCTTGAACAGATGGCCTCTTAGTTTTCTGGACCCCACTCCTTAAGTAAAAAGGTCTGTTCCTTGGGGGCAGTGACTAAGGAAAAGTGACATCCATTTTCATCCTACACTACCATTTCAAAGTTGACCGCATCTCTGCCCCAACTCAAGTCCACTGTCCCTGAGTTTGTTAGATTGCGGTGTAGCAGCATGGGGTGTGCTCCTTCTGTAGCCCCTCAGCATCACTGTCCGTAAACAGGCAGTTGCTTCTTATTGCAAGACTTGTATCAGGCTTTCTCTGGCTCCCAGGAGTGTGCTTGGCCCTTACATGGGGCAGACCAGAAATGCTGGAAAATTAACACTCCTGGGAGCAGCCTGCAATCAGTAACAGATGGGAGCTGGGGGGTAAATACCCCAGAGTTCTTGCCTCTGCGGTGGGCAGCCCCTGAGGTGGGCACACCCCTGAGGTGAGTTCTGTGAATTTCCCAGAGTTCCCCAGTAGGAAGGGTTAACTTCCTGCTCATTAATATTTCTATCTGAGCTTCCTTTCCTCCTCTTTCTCATCTCTCCAATCCCTTATGGTGCTTTCTAGCACCTCTCCCAGGTTATCTCACAGTTCTAGAGGCCAGAGTCTGAAATCAGGGGTTGGTTGTTTCTTGAGGGATCTAAGGGTGAAGTTGCTCCCTGCTTCTTTCCAAGCTGCTGGTCATTGCCAACATTCCCTGGCATCCCTTAGTTTGCAGGTAATTCATTCCATTCCTAGTTTCCATCTTCACATGGCATTCTCCTCTCTGGGTCTGTGTGCCTTCTTCTCTTATAAAGATACCAGTCACATCAGAATATGGCCAGTCCTAGTCCAGAATGAATGAACTCATCTTAATTTGATGACATCTACACATTCACAGGCACTGGGAGGTGGAGCTTCAGCATAGTTTTGGGGGGAAGCAATTTGGTCTGCAACACCTGGAGCCCATGTAAGAGATTAACCTGAGATGGATGTTCTCCAGGATGATGCTTGGCCTTCTCAAGATCAGCTATCCTCTCTGCTTCCAGAACAGTCTCTAGGAAGGATTACCTTTCAGCATGGCCCATGTAGGGGCAGACTTTCTCTGATACGAAAAGCAAAAGATTATTAATCAAAAGAACTTCAGGACAGGGTTCATATATAGTAACAAGAACAAAAAATTAAGTTTGGGAATTGATCTTGAGGGTTTGGACCATAAGGCTGATATGGGACAACATTTGACATAGTGCAGAATTTAATAAATTGGCAAGGGTCTCTTTGTAGCCAGTCTTCATATGCTGATAGGATGGACCCTTGAAATATGGAAACTACATCAGGATCCAGTAAATGAGGTGGACATGCTGGAACTGCCTTGATAGGTCTTGAAGAAAGAGGTCAAGTGCTCAGAAAGCTGCATCTGTTAAAATAAGAACCCTAATGTGGAAATAGAACCAGATAATTAAGGAATAACACAATTTGGGCAAAGCTCGTCAGGCACCTTTCTCTTTATTCCATTAAAGTTCCCCTCAATTCATTATTGTGGAGGATAAGAATTAGTACCAAAGACATATCGTAATTAGAGCTGTGTATTCCTTAAAACTCTATTTATAGAATCAGAAAAATTGCCCTGTATGTCCCTGCTGGTGGGGAGCTATGTCATGTTACTGAGGTCCTCCAACTCTTTTTATTGTTTTTATTTTTATTTATTAAAAAATTTTTTTTCTCCAATTCTTTTTAGAGGGATTAGAGTCAGAGCTGAGTTTTGCAAAAATTCTATCAGCCCCCTTACCACCTGAAATGTGACATGATCTCTCTTAGCTACCATCTTGGGATCAGGAAAGATGTATCTATGATCTCCTTGTGCACCACGGATTCCTGGTAGAGACCTGTGGGCAGGAGGTACCAGGTCAATCAAATGTCCAGCTTCTTGGGCTTACAGCCACAAAAGCCACTTTCCATGCACACATTTCCCTGCATTTTCAAATGCCTTTTAGCTTCCTCCTAATCCCCGAGTTGAAGGCAGCTGCTTTGCTTTCATCGCATGTGCTGATGCATTTATTAAAAACTTTATTCTGACCTCTATTAAGTGCTACATTTATGATTTACTATAGAGAATCCTATTCTGCCGAAATAAATGAATGGAAGATCATAATCTGCTTTTCGACTGAGACATGGGATCTTCAGTTACAGCCTGTGTGGCCGTTGTTGTGGAGGGAAAATTAGTCCCTACTGTGAGAGGAAGGAGGCTCCTGCCTGTTACAGCTGAACCACCGGGCCTGGGAAATGCAGAGACAACTTAATTGAACAATTGGTTCAGCGATGATAGAGTTTTACATTTTCTCAACAAGACCATCAATTACCATAAAAACAGAACATACTGTGTTTCTCGAATCCGAAGCAATACATAGCAATTAGGGGATGGGATCTATTGTGCACCGAGCTCAAAGGAAGAGGAAATGCGAATTCCACAGGAGTTTATGGCAACTCAATTCACTTTCATGCAAGGATCCTCCTTGCAGAAATTGATCACTGCTTAGTTACTGCTTTTCTGTGCCATCTAGAGAATTTGAGGCGATGCTTGGACCCTGATGCCCTCTTGCCCAGTTCTCCTTGCACAGCTTGCCACACTTACTCTTGACTCGGTGACTCCCACATGGAAGCTGCCAGCCAAAGCCTCAGGCGAGATGCTGCCTGCAGAGCTCCCAGGATGAGCGGGCTGATGGCACTGATTACGCAGCAGGCAGCCTTCTGAGACCTGTGGCAGTGAGTGCTCAGTGGTTTCTAAGTTGTCTGGAAGGGCCAGCGCTGCCACACCTGTCGCTGGCAGCTCAGTGAACATTCAGCACATAACTCACCCATCAACTAAAACATATACTAAACGAACTTAATTATTTAGATTAAGATGAAGGAGGCTGAACACATAACCTTAAAAAGGGCTCTGTTGAACTCCTTATGGATGGAGCTACAGAAGGCTGTTAGGAGATAAGCAGATGTTTAGCTTTTTGTTATCATCATTGATGACAAAATAGAATCTTCCCCAGTGCTTATGTTTGTAGGTATCCTCACGGCCAAGTCAAATAATAATAGCCAACATTTATCAAATGTTTGTTATATGCTCGGCATGGCCTATTTTAGTAGTATTAATTTATTTAACCCTATGCCAAACCTGTAAGATAGAGATGATTATTATCCACACTTCCCAAATGAGAAGCTAAGTCAGAGTGGTCAAACGGCGTACCTGAGGCCAGGCCGTAGGGAGAAGCTGGGATCTGAACCCAACGCCAGCTCCAGGGAACCTTCCCTACTACAACAATGCAGCTACCTCCTAGGTAATGGCAGTCCCTTTTACTGCTTTTTCTGAAGTGATTTGCTCACGGTATTGTAGCACTGAGCTCAAAATACCAAGGTCGTGGGGGGTAATCCATCCGAGTTAGTCATTCTCTTCCACAGCCTTCGATTGCTTTGTGAAGGCTGGTTATGTGCTCCCTGCCGGAGCGGCCGTGAGAAGGTGACGGTGGTTCGGAATGGCTCCATTTCCATTACCAGAAAAATGACTCCAACTGTACGCTCAGTGAGAGTAGGTAGGGTCCCCTTTAATTTTGTATTGCTCTCCTAATTCTCAAATTCAACAGCTAAATGGAAACTTTCAGCTCTGTGCTTTCCCTTTAATGGGAAAAGGCTGAAATCATAAAGGATTCAGTGTGAGATGAGAAAGGCACGTCAGACGAATGGCAATTTCTTTTTAAGATTTTATTTTGTTTATTTATTTGACAGAGAGAGATCACAAGTGGGCAGAGAGGCAGGCAGAGAGGAAGGGAAGCAGGCTCCCTCCTAAGCAGAGAGCCTGATGTGAGGCTCGATCCCAGGATCCTGAGATCGTGACCCAAGCCGAAGGCAGAGGCTTTAACCCACTGAGCCACCCAGGCGCCCCCAAAACGACGGCTTCTGATTGAGAGAAGGCCTATCCATTATTAGCTCAAGTGGAGAAAACAGCGAGACTGGATGAGGAGGCTAAGAAAATTCCAAGTATTAGGGCCTTAAGGGATTACAATGCAATACTCTCTTTTCCCCTCCTCCAGTTCCAAATTGGGTGAAGGACCAAAGCAAGAGAAAGGCAGAAGCCAGGAGACAGCCTTGCATTAGACAAGCATTTCTACCGAGTCATTGGAACAGCAGCACAGATGCAAGTCAGCTGCACATACGGGCTCCTTACTGTGCTCCTAGGAGAGCAACCCTAAAGACTGCTAGCTGTCTGGAGCCCAGCTGGCTCTGAATGAGAACCCAGAGAGGGTTGAGTGGTTCATGCCCTGTTCATTTTTCTAGACCCACCAGTCACATAATGCACTTCTCCCGGGTATTGGCAGGGGAGGGAGGAGCAGGATGAGTGACCAGCAGGGTTCATGTAGCTGCTGTTCTTCTCAGTGGGCACAAAAGGAAATGAGGAGGGGACAACCAGTGCTGGTTTTTGCTAACCCTGGTCAAGTTCTGCATATATGGTAACATATACAATCAAGTAGTAGGGGCATGTTTACAGATACAGTAAGACTAAAACACGAGAATATATAACAGAGCCACAAACATTGGAGGGCTAATAGGCCTCTGGACATCCTCCCCAGCACGGCCTAGCAGCAATGCTCTGAGCATTAGATAAAAAGTTATGTTAGGGGTACCTGGATGGCTCAGTGGGTTAAAGCCTCTGCCTTCAGCTCGGGTCATGATTCCAGGGTCCTGGGATCGAACCCCACATCAAGCTCTCTGCTTGGTGTGGAGCCTGCTTCCCCTACACCGCCCCCCACCCCACCTCTCTGCCTACTTGAGATCTCTGTTTGTCAAATAAATAAATAAATAAAATCTTTAAAAAAAAAAAAGTTATGTTAGTAGAAGGGATGACGCAATAGTCTAAAAAACTTTAGCTTTGGAAGAGGAAAATAATGTTTCACCTTTTCCCTCCTTTCCAGTTGTTGGAGACTGTGGAGGTACAAATGGAGGATTTTGAAATAAGATCATGTACGAAATACCCAGTGGAGGACAAGTCATTTAAAAAAAAAAAAGTTCCCAGTGGTCTTAGATGGACTAGAGTTGATTGGCCAATCTAGATCTAGAGGAAGATGCCCCAAGAAGGTATTTGGATTCTTCAGCCTTGTGCAGGAGGTGGAGGGTGGACCCAGATTCGTTACCTGGGGAATTTGGGGCTCCTTCCGAAATTACTGGCTCAGTGTTGTAATTGTTATCTCTAATTCTTTTTTTTTTAAAAGATTTTATTTATTTATTTGACAGAAAGAGATCACAAGTAGATAGAGAGGCAGGCAGAGAGAGAGAGGGAAGCAGGCTCCCTGCTGAGCAGAGAGCCTGATGCGGGATTCGATCCCAGGACCCCGAGATCATGACTTGAGCCGAAGGCAGCGGCTCAATCCACTGAGCCACCCAGGTGACCCTGTTATCTCTAATTCTTATATACTTATTTCCCCCAAACTCTGTATAGTAAGCTTGTCTGTAGATATTTTAGCCAATTCCTAGCAGTGGTATAGAGGAGCTAATGGTAAGAATTGACATGTTCCACAAAACCAATTGTCTAGAGAATATAGGTACGCTGAAATTAACACGGTTCTTCACAAACGATAGTAGATCCAAATGCTGTTTTGTTGATTATGCAGAGCTGGGCTTAGAACTACCAAGGTGCGCTTGGCTCAGAGACGAGAGTACGGTCACAGTCTCACCCCTCTGTGCTTCAGGTTCCTGTTTACAGAATAAATGCCTATGTCTACAGGTGTCTGATGTTGCTTGGAAGAAGGGAAATATAACAAGGGTTCCCTATGGTAGTGTAGAAAAAGTCTTTATAAATTTTATTTTATTTTTAGAGATTTATTTATTTTGGAGAGAGAAAGAGAGTGAGCACTAGCACATTAGCCAGGGGAGGGGCAGAGAGACAGAGAATCTCAAGCAGACTCTGTGCTCAGTGTGGAGCCCGACCCTGAGCTCATGACCTGAGCTGAAATCAAGAGTCAGACTGAGCCATCCAGGCACCCCATATATAAAAAAATTATAAATTTTAAAAATTATTTTTATTAACATATAATGTATTATTTGCTCCAGGGGTACAGGTCTGTGAATCATCAGTCTTACACAATTCACAGAGCTCACCATGGCATATACCCCTCCCTAATATCCATCCCCCAGATGTCTTATCCCTACCTCCCCACCCCCCAGCAACTCTCCGTTTGCTTGACTTTATAAACTTTAAATGCCGATTTAAAAACATTTGGCTTTGGACACCTCTTTGGGGGTGATTATTTCTTTTTGAATGCCCTATCTTCCTGCTCTAGATGTGTCTTCTTAGGCCCTCCTATTAGGCCTTACGTAAGGATCCCAGCAGCTGCTCTCCTCTTCTTTCTGTCCTCACCTTAAGAAACCATACAGGGCCAAGTTGTGGTTAGCAAATCCCCAGTGGGTTAGGCAGGTTCCTATTCCTTATTGCATCACCGAGAGTGTTTTCTTAGATCATCTACATTGTCATATGTTGCGTCTTGTTAGGATTAGTGGGCAGAGATGTACACAGTACGCCAGCCCTCCCTTCTACTTTTCCTTTGGGGGGAGTTGGCGGAATACTGCAAATTGCAGAAAGAGAACTCCCATGTTGCAGTCTCCCCCTCACAGCGTGAAAGCTGCCAGAATAGGAAGTGGAACTGAACTGCCAGGCTGTTGAGGTCCAAGATATAGGAGGAGGTTCACTGCAGCCATCCAGCTTGGTCCTGAGACCCTGAGACACAGGGCTCTCCAGCTAGGACACTGGGCCTTTTCATGACATCAGCCCTTGGGTTTATGCAGATATGTTCTTAATCTCATTTGACTAATAATAATTTTTAAAAGTTGGATTTACAAAAAAAAATTTTTCCTTATTTTATTGGATCCTCTCAATGACTCTAGGACATATTTATCATCCTTTTATGGGGCTGGAGGTGGGGAGGAATACTGTTTCAAAGAAATGAATCCAAAAACCATGTAAGCCAGTGAATGAGGAAACCAGGACTAAAATTCAAGTTTTCTGATTCCAAATTCTGCCGCCTTTTTATGAAAGCCACCTCCTCCCTTACCATGATGATTTTAAGTAAACTGAAATATTAGGCCATATTCAACTTCTAAGAATGGATAATGGATTTTTTTTTTTTTAATTAAGTAGGCTCAAGGTGGGGCTTGAACTCAAGACCCTGAGATCAAGAGTCAGACACATAACTGACTGAGCCCCCCAGGCACCCTGATAATGGATACTTTTTGAGCACATACTATGTTCCAGGCTTTATGCTCAATTATTTCACTGAGTCCCCACACAAACCCTGTGAGCCACGTACCATCATCATCCCCATTTTACAGACGGAGAGATAAAAATCCTAACCAAAGTCACATGGATTGTAAAGGGCAGAGTTGGGATTTAGACCCTAGTCTTGGGACCCGGAAGCTCAAGCTCTTAATTACAGCATTATGTTGCCTTCTGGAGATCTGGTTTAGTCTTGATGACATTGAGAGTCGCCTTTGTAGCCAGTAAGTGAGAAATTGGAGGGCGGAGTCCCCTAGGTGCCTGGAAAACACAGTAATGGATCCTTGAAGAACTGGAGGGCAGGCAAGGCTCACTCAGGCACATGTAATCTGATCTGCTGATGCAGGAAAGTATGTGCTGTACTGTCCTGGGGCGAAGCCCAGGAGCGTGCAAAGACTTCTAGCTTTTATCTTTTAAAGGCAATTAGAAGACAGAAAGGCTGCTTAGGAAACTATAAACTCATGAGCTGATTTTAAAACCACCAAGGACAAGTTGCCATGTCTGAGAGTGGATAGAAAGTAACTCAACACCTCTGGTTAGTTACTTGTTTGTTTCATTGTAGTGCTAGAGAAATGGCATTTAGTATTTTCTTTTCTTTTCTTTCCCATTTTTTTGTTTTGTTTTGTTTTGTTTTAGGATTTAAAAGTCTAAAGTATTATCTTGGATTGTATTTTGTATCTGTGTGATTTTTTTTTAAGTGAAGTTGCTTCTTTTACTCCCAATATAGACTCATTATTATAGCAACAAAGAGCTTCAGCAATAAGATATTTTCTTGCTGTCTCTTAGCAATGATGCTTGCTGTGGGAAAATTTCTAGGGAGCCTCAATTACAGTGAACCTGGGGAAAACATATGACTTAATTTTTTTTTTAAACCAACTTGAAAACGTTGAGAAAGTGCAACTCCTACACATACTGGTTCACTCTGGCCTCTGCTCTGAACTCTGCCTCAGGTTCCTGACATTAGTGTGTCATGCTGTACCTGTTTGATTAAACTGGTGTTGCAGTTAGGTTTTGGAGTGTCCAAGAAAGTAGGAGAAGCATTTTGTTTTAGAAAATTAGGAAATACAAGTTTTCACTGTAGGTTGACTGTATGATTTATTGCGTAAGCCACGATGCCTTTGCAAGCCACCATGCCTTTGTGAGCCAGAGGGCACTGTGCTTAGTTCCCCCGGCACAGCAGCCTAGGTCATGACTATTGCAGAGAAATGGGACGTATGGTCACCCAGCTTTCCTGAGTCATGCTTTGTAAGGAACAGGTTCTATAAGCCAAATACCATTTGTTGTCACGGATTACCTGTCCCGCCTGTCCCGTGGTTTTTTTTTTTTTTTTTTTTTTTTTTTCAGATGAGCCACACAAGTTATCTACGGATCATCTGAATACAGACATAACCTTCACTGTTCTGCTGCCCTGACATCCTTGCCAGGTCACCCTGCCTGGGTGGTTTGCTTCTTTGACGCACACTGTGGAGGAGTAGCCATCCCCTGAGTGTGCTGCCCAGGGAGCCAGAGCAGGTGGGCGGCTCACTGCCCCAGCTCGGGGAAGTCAGAAGTCACAGCCTCAAGCCTTGTTGCTGTTCTTTTAGAGCTGCGCAGATGTAAAGAAATCCTTTCCTTCTGTGAACCCCAGGTTTCCGTTCTGTGGAATGGCAATAATGATGACATGTACTCAAGCTATCTTTTGGGTTTACTGTGAGGACCAGTACGTAGAAGTTCGTGGTAACCAATAGTACTATACAAATACTGGTTATTAATTCAGTGTTGCTTTTACCATTAACTAGCTGAGCAACACAGGGCAAGCGATTTCACCTTTCCATACCTCCTTCCTCTTTATCTGTGGAGAGAGGAAAATTATATCTCCTTCTCCAAAGGACTGATTAAATATATAGAGTACTTATTCCAAATAAACATGATTTAGCTTCTCATTAAATTGCACTGTTTCTGGAATTTTGTACCTGAGTGATAAACGAACTCTTCTTCTCAGCCTAGTTGTCAAGGAGAGGAGCTCTTACTGTCTTAAATGCCTTGCTTCAGGCGAAAGAACTCCAGTAAACCACGCGGACCCCTGTAGAGGCTCCAAGGCAGGAGTGTGGATGCTGCCTGGTGCAGGAGGATTCAGGGGACGGGCGCAGGAGTGGCAGACTGCGAGCCTGCCAAGAAACAGCACAGGGAGCGCCTTCCCTCACACGGCTAAAAATACTGCCGGGAAAGTAATTTCTCTGGTCCTATTTTAGAAACCAGAGACAGATCCACCATATTCATATTTGGATCCTGGTCAGCCTTCTGGTTTGAGTTTTAAATTTCAAGAGAGGAGGAGGGTTAAAACAATCTGTGTCATTTCAGAATCAAAATTTGAAAATACCATTAAAAAAGATATGTGTTGGACATTATTTATGTAATTACTAGCAGTTTTTCTTAAAGATTTTATTTATTTGATAGAGTACAAGCTGGGGAGGGGAGGGACAGAGGGAGAAGCACACTCCCCACTGAACAGGGAGCCCAAAGCAGGACTGGAGCCCAAAGCAGGGCTCAGTCCCAGGACCCTGAGATCATGACCTGAGCCAAAGGCAGATGCATAAGTAACGGAGCCACCCAGGTGCTCCTTTATTAGCAGGTCTTTTTTAAGGCTTTATTAGAGATATTCAAGATGTATTAGTGACAGAGTCCTTCCAGTTATGTACTTATTTATATAAGTCATTGATTATATAGATATCTAAATTTATTTTTTACTTTAGATTTATAGGAGTGCCTGGTTAGCCCAGCTAGTGAAGCATGTGACTCTTTTTTTAAAAATATTTTATTTATTTATTTGACAGAGAGAGATCACAAGTAGACGGAGAGGCAGGCAGAGAGAGAGAGAGAGGAGGAAGCAGGCTCCCCGCTGAGCAGAGAGCCCGATGCGGGACTCGATCCCAGGACCCTGAGATCATGACCTGAGCCGAAGGCAGAGGCTTAACCCACTGAGCCACCCAGGTGCCCCAAGCATGTGACTCTTGATCTCAGGGCTGTGAGTTCAAGCCCATGCTGGGTATAGAGATTACTTAAAAATAATCTTTAAAAAGTCTATTTATAAAAGGATATTTCCCTCTTTGTTATCCTTTTCTCCTGAATTATCCCTTCCCTTCCTTCTTTCCATCCTTCCTCTTCTGAAACCTTCCTTCCAGCCCTTTCTTCTCCCACCTCCTTCCTTTCTCTCAGTGACTGTTGACCCTGAGATAGGAAGCCTCTCGCTCCAGGTATGAGTTTGTACATCTCTGATGAATTCGGGCTGTTCTTGCTTCAGTCTTTCCCCCTGACTTCTCCTCACCTGCTCTCTCTCACAAACATTTACTGCCTAGCTACGTAGGCATACCGCCATGTCAGGCCCTGTGAGAGGGCTGGGGAAAACACGAAGGTGACTAGCATATGATTCTCCCTCTCAAAGGATCCTACCTTGTAGTGGGAAAGACATTATGTTTGAAACCAAAACAGCAAGGAAATGCCTGGGCGGAACGGTGTATGTGTGTGTGTGGGGGTGGGGGGTGGGGGGAGGTGGACATCAAGTATGGAAGTAGGTCACTTTACCAAAAATCAACTTGCCAAAATCATTTTGCCGAACGACCAATGTGCTGAAAGGCCAATACACTGAAAATCAGGTTGTCGTTGGCCCAGAGCTGCTGAGCATTTGTCAGCAGAAATAATTCACCGTGAGGTTCCTCGAGAACAACGTTGGTATTAGGAGAGGGGCCCCGTTTAAGGCGTGGAGTAGGGACATAGCTATGGTGGAGAGTCCTCTTGAATCTGTCCACGGGAAAGCATTTTGTGTATAAAGTTGCAATAATCAGAAGCATGGTTTGCTTCAATAACAAGGATTACTTTTCATCTTACTTTTGATGTATCAGTCATACTTTGATCAGGAAAGAGATGGTACCCACAAACTTGGGAATCTGAAGATAGCCTAACAAAGAGAAAATTTTTAAGGCATGGACAGAATTAGAGAAACCAGCAAGGAATAGCACAATGCTCTGGGAGTAGCAAGGGGAGGAAGCCACGGCCACTGGAAGCTAGGAAGGGTGACTCTGTGCCTGGGCCACCCAACTGGAGAAGGGGTTTGCTCTGGTCACAGCTCACTTCTCATCTCTTACAGATGCCTCTCATGGGCCAAACCCAACTGTAAAGCAAGGAAAAGAATTCCTAGAGGCAAAGATGGAGGCAGCAGGGGTTGGGAGAAGTGGATGGAGAGGGCATATCCATTACAAGCTAATAATCTGGCACCAAATTACTATTTCGTTAAGCCAAGGAAGAATATGTTTGTTATTTCAGAGTTAAACCTCAGTGTCACTCCCAAAGTACCCCTAGAAGTACCACATTTATTAATTAAGCATCGAAATGCAGAATAGGGTACCCATAAAATTGTTTTTAGCAAGAGAAATTTCAGTAATTCTCTGGGTAGGTGAATATGGCAAACAGTTTTTGAGTAGATCTCTATACAGAAAAAAGTCATTTGAGTGAAAATCTCTAGTATGCTTAATGCAAGGCCTTTTTGAAGGGTATAACAGAGTCTTTCGTTTTGCTTTAACAAGGCAGCTTTGTAGAGCTCTCAGAGTCTGGAGGATCAGTTTGCATTAGGTAACCTGGACTTATCACAAAGGCCCAAAGGAGTTTTGAAGCAGGCCGGGGCACATGGTAATGGAGGCTGAAAGCCTACTGGCTTCATTCTGTTTTGGAGGATACTGCTTTAGCATGTGAGTCTGAAGCAAGAGAGCTGGTTATAAAGCAAGGTTATAGGGCGCTAACCCAGAATATCCTTTCGACAAGAAACTGTTGTGGGCACCATGACTGTGCAGGACTAGTGTTCAACAGTGACATCATGTGGCAGGCAGAAGCATGGGAGTTCTAGAAACTCACTTTCTGTTTAACTCCCTTGCTGTGCATTAAGTAAATCCCTGAAATTCTTAGGAATCTCAAAGAAGAGGGAGGTTTTAGAGTTCCTTGGGGGGGGGGGGGAAGATAGGGCTTTGAGAGGTTAATTAGAATAATAAATGACATGATTTGATTTGTATCTGAAGCTGGTCAAGTAGACCGTGCTTGCTGTAAGAGACTATCCAACAAACAAAGGTTTGTTCACTGCTGGCTCAATATTCCAAGTGTCTTCTTTGGGCAGAGGTAGGAGAAGTGGTTAAAGTGGGAGAAAGAAGGAATAAGATTAATTTGTACTACTTATATTTTCTCTGTGTTCATGGCCTTTACCCCAACACTGCCACAGCTTTGATTTAGAAACTACAGAGTTTAGGGCAAAGGCAAATATCATCCTGGGGTAATCTGTGAATATAAAAGGCGCTCAAATGAATTTGGGACTTTCTAGGAAAGTCCTTGAAATTCTACTGTATTTCCTTTTAATCTCTATCATACGACTTTGAGTCTGGAAAGGAGATTTGGAGAAAGGTGCTAGATTTTCAGTGTGCTTCAGAGAGAATATTGCAAATGTAACTTGTTTCTTGATCAATATGAACTTGGTGGGGTATGGTTTTTTTCCACCAGTAAATGCCCCCAGCTGTTCAATGTTGGATCTCTGCTTCTCACTAGTACAGAGCCCATAAAAACATTTAAAGCAGACTTGATAATTCACCAATCATTTTCAATCATTTAAACTCAGGACAACCTAATTTAAAGATGCATCTTCTAGGGCATCTGGGTGGCTCAGTGGATTAAGCATCTGCTTTAGGCTCAGGTCATGATCCCAGGGTCCTGGGATTGAGCTCCGTGTTGTGCTCTCTCCTCAGCGGGGTATCTCCTTCTCCCTCTTCTTCTGCTGCTTTTCCTCATTAGTGCTTTCTCTCTCTCTCTTTAAGTAAATAAAATCTTAAAAAAAAAAAAAAAGATGAATTTTCTAGTCAGTTTGAATCTCTGCTTACCCAGTCTGGCTTTGGATCAGGGGACTTGGAAAAGGGGAGGGGTGGGTCTACTTTCTCATTTCTCCTCTGAATCCCACATTGGAGGTATGTGCACGTGTGCGCGCGCGCACACGCACATGCAAGGACATGAGCCACTGGTCTGGTTTCAGGACCCCTTCCCACTACTCTTTTCTAGGCTTTAGCTTCTCTCCTGTATGGGGGAAGAGAAATGGAGTGATGGCTGGGTTTGTCTTCCACAGCAGAAGACTGAGGAGGGAGGTTGCCCTGGTTTTACTCTGGCTAAGTGGGTTTTCTGTGCTGCTGGTGGCTTTCGTCCCTAGGGTAGTCTCTCTATCCGTATCCCATCCGTATCCCATGCTGAGAGAGGCCAGCTGTATCTCTCTTTGGTCCATGACAGTGGTCCACACCCTTAAGCATCTTTCTAGGTGAGAAATCCCGACATCCAGGTCCTTCAGGGCACATCAGTAGCTCATGCTCCCTCTCTGTCCTTTGCACTCCTTCCTGTGGGACCCCAGGAGCTGAGGTTCTTTTCCTCACCCTTCAAAGGCTACAAGGATCTGGAGTAGGGTGCAGGGCTGCCCCATCTTCTTTCCAGGCTCATTACCATCACCATGATTCTATCTCATCATGTTGTTGCAGGTGACACCCCAAACCGTTCATCTTTAGAAAGCCCTGGAAGAAAAGCAGGCTTTCCTTTCTAAGTTTAGGTGTATTTCCAAATGCTGAGACTCATGTGAAGCTCTTTCTCAAATTTATCATGGTCTCCTTTGCTCTGAGGGAAACATGAGGTTTTGTTAGCTCTGCTGAGTTTTCAGCTCAGCTAATGCCCACCCACTCCCCCTTCTTACAGGCACCCACAACTTTATAGAGAATTTCACTGGGTCCTCTTCCCTTGCCTTAGGGATGGAGGGACTCAGGAGGTAGGGGAACAGTTTGAGATGAAGGGGATCTTTCCTGAGCATTCAAAAATATCAGGGTAAATTGGAAGGAACTAAATATCACAGAAAATAAATTATTGAAGGGAGGAGAGATTTAAGCAGGCGCTGGGCTGGTCCTGTAGCTATGCCTCAGGCACAGAGGAAAAGGGACTATTTCAAGTTTAGCCAGTTTCTTCCAGTCCCCTCACCCAGCCCCCATAGGATTTGTGTCTTAATCCCTGGGTGGGGGTGGGAAGAGTTTTTGGAATAGCAAAGAAAGGAGGAGCTGTTTCTACACAAACTCTCTTTGAATCATTGAGAGTACAAAGTTGCATTGTTTTGAGAGCTGGTCACAGAATAACAAAGGGATGGAGAGGAGCATCTGCACCTGGGCACTAGGTGTGGAGGGAGTTGAGCTTGAGCGGTGGAAACTTTGGCACTTTGGCAACTCCTGTTCACCAGAGGTGCCTCTGGTTCTGACGGTGGTCCCCCGTGCAACTGATTTCTTGAATCACACGCAACAGGAGGAGAGGGCCTTTCTAGTGATAAGGAGGGCGTCCAAAGCTTTGGAGGCGGAGGGAAATGGTGCCCTTACCTTCAAGTGGGGGCTGAAGTAGCATCTAGTGTAAGCTATATTGGTTGACACAATACGTCTGCTTTGCTCTATAGGGGAGGAAAGCTAATTTTCCCTCTGCCCTTTGGAGTTCTTAGCTGAGACTCCTTTAATAAAAGATTAACAAGAGAAAAACAAACTGAAATTTACTAACATGTAGTATGTCATGTATATACGGGAGGAATGAAATGCCAATTGAATATTACCCCCACCTTAAAAGACCACCAGAGACGTGAGTCAAAGCCAATCAGCAAGGGTCGTTTATTGCAGGTTCGAACCTGGACCTCTGCGCCGCTCGTTGCCAATAACGCCGAGAGGTCCAGAGCTGGGTTGGTGCAGGGTTTTTATAGACAGGTACAAACAAGTTTCGGGTGGGGCTGAGCTGATTGATTGACAGTTTGAACAGGCATACTTTGCGTCAGTGAATTGGGTCAGGGGACCCCGTGCGAAAGCAGACAAAGCAATCTTACAGAAGCAGAACTGGCCGGTTAGCCCACGCATGCGGAAAAAAAGCACTATCAGGATATTGAAGGCCTGGTTACTATCAGGTAAAGACAATTGGGAGTCTCCTGGTGGAATGTTACATTCCTGCTATCAAGCATCCTTGTTAATGAGATTTAGGTTTAAAAGAAATTTAACTTTATTTACTTTTCCTTCTACCTCTGCCTCCTTCGCCTCCTTCCGTTTTTCATGGAGGGGAGGGTGACATTAGGGCTTGAGGAACTGAGATCTTTGTCCCTGGAAATTGGGCTATTGATAAGGTAACTTCTTTGTTTGTAAATCTCAAGGACATTTGCAAACCAAGGGAGATTCCTGTCTTGCAGGATTGTGGTCTCAGCAAGTTAACCATTTATCATTTTATGGCAGTCAGGGGTGCCTGAGGAATGCCACACATATGGAGGGGAGCGGGTGAAGGGGGAGTGCAAGGCGCCAGCCTTTGCTTTGTCCTCAGCCAGCCTCCTGCTCCTTCAGGAAAACCAGGGAAAAATGAGTAACTTGTGAGATGGCTTGAATTCAGGATTAAAAACCATCTATTTTTAAAGTTCATTTTTGCTATTTTTACTTTTTTCTTCCAGTTTCATTTAGGTGTAATTGACAAGCTGTATGAATTTAAGTTGTATGACATAATGACTGTTGGGTCCATGGTCAAAGGAGCGAGACTGATACAAAGCGAAGGGCAAGCAAAGCTTTATTTCACGCCAAGCATCGAGAATCAAACTGACTGGCCAGGGCCGTCTCTTGCAAAGAGGCGACCTCTCTCTGCCTTACACACTAGCTTTTAAGGGCAAAAGCCATGTGGTTGGGCCTGGCTACGCACAGGTGGCCAATGAGATTATAACACAGAGAAAGCTGCACAGTCCTGCTAGGTCACACATAAGTGACCAATTGAATTACAATTTACCCTATAGTAGACATTTGAACTAGCCTATCACCTTGGTCAGAATTGGGGCCCAAAAGGCACCCAAAGGGTGGGGCCCATACTCCTTGGTAGCTAGGGAGACAGTATGCGCCCCTACTGATTGGATACCTCCACCTGGCCTGACCCACCCTTGTATTTGGGCTTTGTTACCTGGGACTGGTTTCCTGGACTTGTTTTTAAATAAGTCCTCCCCCAGTGGGGGGGGGGGGGGCAGGGTCGGGATGGAGCTGCTCTGGCTAAATAGGCCCTTACAATGACTTGATGTATATACCACATGATTACCACAATGTAAATATCATCTTAACAGGGAGCGGGAAGGGGGATATAGGCCTCTGAGAGGAGAGTAAATGATTTTCAGGAAAGATGAGTGGGCCTTTAGACGAATAGATGGGAGGTATGATGGTTTGTGACAAAGTTTGTTTATGTGTGGTGTCCACACCCAGTATCCTCTCCTGTGACAGAGGTCAGTCTTTCCTAGTTGGTGAAACTCTGAGGGAGAGCATTCATGATAATTTAGTTTCTTTGGGGGATGAGGGAGCTGGTCTTTAGGACAAAGAAGGAGGAAGTTCAGAGAAAGCCCTTCCTTGCATTTGCTGGTTTTCAAGTTTCAGGAGCTCAAAAAAACCACTTTATCAAAGCCACATATTTTGGGGTGGATGTCCTGAACTTCTGTTGTCATACTTGAAGGAGCATAGTCTTTATTCCTTCAGGAACATTGAACCAACATTGATGCCAGGCCAGCAGGCCCCCACAGAAGGTCCATCTCATGCCTGAGTGGGACACTCACATCACCACTGCTGCATGAGCTGGGGAAAGGGAAATATTTGTAAGGAGTTGTTCTTGATAACTCCAAATCCAGAAATAACAGTGGTGCAGAGGAAGTTTTCAGGGAACTGGAGTTTCCAAAATGTAGAGTACTGTGAAGTGGGTCACAGGTACAGGTAAAAGTGATGGATAGTTGACTTAGCACCACATATGAGGAGAATAGGTATTTACACACACACAGACACACACACACACACACACACACACACAGCTATGCTTATAATTTATCAAGGGAAGAGGAGACAGGATGGGGTCGAAAAAAAGAATTTCTGAAAGAAGTACAGGAGAAATTCTGAGATTTATCACCGATAACTAACTCAATGGGCAGTGGTGTAATGGGTGACAACTATTGGTAGAAATTCAACACCTAAAACGTTTTCTGAGGTTATAGGACTGCTCCCATTGACGACTTTTCAGTGAGGCATACTTTTTTAAAGCCGGAATTCAACAATCCCTTTTTTACCTGGCTTTGTGCATTTGGCTCGGTAAACTTGAACAACCAAAACAAAGCAACAAGTCCAGAATTCATAGCTTTGGAATGACGTTCTCTTCAGTTATATAGAGGTACCTGCTGCCCAAGTCATAGCCTGGAGTTTATGCAGGCCCACAGAGATCCAATGCAACTGAAAAAACAGGGCTGGTTGCATGCGGAAGGAGTACTAAAGAGTCTTTTAAACACTGTCACATAGTATAATACTTATAAATACTGTCACATAGTATCTGAGGAATTTGGGAGAAATTACATGATGCCAGGAAGAGGGGCTAAACGTACAAATTCAAAATAGCTTGGAAACCTAAGAGGAGGAATGATGACACTTACAGACAGATATCATAAAACTTCCTCCACGACTACATTTTCTTTAGAACTGGTAAGAAAAACTTGCAGATATTTTAAAAATAAAATTTAAACAGGAATAAATGAAATAAGAAAATACTAGTTTCAAGCAGTCCTGAAAAAACTTGTCCATGGGTATGGGCTAACAGGATGGTAGAAAAAAAGCGGATGTGAAGATAAATTTCACATCTGAAATTCCTTTAATTTGACAAGAATATCAAAAAGCCATGGTAAAAAGCAAATTAGATACTGACTTGGGAGACCAGATTTGGATGAAGAAAAGGTATTTTCTGAAAAACAAAACAAACCAAACCAGGGATGCCTGGGTGGCTCAGTGGGTGAAAGCCTCTGCCTTCGGCTCAGGTCATGATCTCAGGGTCCTGGGATCGAGCCTGGCATCAGGGTCTCTGCTTAGCAGGGAGCCTGCTTCCTCTTCTCTCCCCACCCACCTACTTGCGGTCTCTGTCAAATAAATAAATAAGATCTTTAAAAAAACCAAAACCAAAATCAAACAAAACATTTTCTATATTTTTTCCTGGTGATGAGGGTCTTAGAAACACTTTAGAAAAAGCCCACATGGGTAAGTACCCTTCACTACTTTGAAGTAACTTTTCTGCATGTCTCAACGCAGAATCTGTTTCTCTTTCCTGGTTTTTGTTTGTTTGTTTGATTTTGCTTTGTTCTGTTTTGTTTCCGCTTGTGTTTGCTTATGAAGTAAACACTACCCCATAGCATCTCAGTGTTGAGCATCAGGTCATCTGGTTCCTCATCCCCAGATTCCACCACAGCCCGACGTGGGGCTCTAGTCCTCACTCTCTCCTCTTCCCCCCATAGGAGCATCTACTCCATGTTTTCCTCACCTTGGTCCTTTCTGTTCCTTGCAGGTAGATTTCATCTCTGCATGAGGAACAGTTCATGGCCCTCCTCTGCTCAGAAACCTAGAGTGGTTTATTCTACCCAAACTCTTTGATCAAGAATGTAAGGTTCTAGGGTGCCTAAGTGGAAGTGTCTGCCTTGGGTTCAGGTCATGATATAGGGGTCCTGGGATTGAGCTCTGTGTTGGGTTCCCTGCTCTGCTGGGAGCCTGCTTCTCCCTCTCCTGCTCTCCCTGCTTGTGTGATCTTCTCTCTCTCTGTCAAATAAATAAATACAATCTCAAAAAAAAAAAAAAAAGTTTAAATTTCCCCCTTTTCACACTATAGGGTGGTGTTTTGTATTCCTGTCATAACTTTAAGAAAACTTTCATAATGTCCAGAGCCTTTGGTGTCCTGCTAATGAAGGGGGAGGATGTCCTCAAATTCCTTGCAGCAGGGACTCACTTAGGTGGCACCAACCTTGACTTTGAAACAGAACAATGCATCTACAAAAGGAAATGTGATGGCATCAATATCGTAAACCTAAAGAGAACCTGGGAGAAGCTTCTGCTGGCAGGTTGTGCCACCGCTGCTGTTGAAAACCTGGCTCCTGTCAGTGTCACATTATCCAGGGATACTGGCCAGTGAGCTGAGCTGAAGTACGCTGCTGCTTCTAGAGCCACTGCTATTGCTGGCCACTTTGTTCCTGTAGACGCCACTACCCAGGTCCAGGCAGCTTCTGGGAGCTGAGAATTCTGGTGGTTACTGATCCCAAGGCTGCCCACCAGCCTCTCACAAAGGCATTTTACATTGACCTGTCTACTGCCGCTCTGTGTAACGCAGACTCTCTGCACTGTGTGGACATGGCTGTCCCTTGCAACAACAAAGGGGCTCACTCAGCCTGATGTGGGAGATGCTGGTCCAAGAAATTCTGCACATGCATGGCACCATCTCTCATGAACACCCATGGGATGTCATGCCTGATCTCTACTTCTACAGAGATTCTGAAGAAACTGAAAGAAAAAGAACAGGCTGCTGCTAAAAAACACTGTAACCCAGGAGGAATTTCAGGGTGAATGGACTCCTTCGGCTCCTGAGTTCACCATCACTCAACCTGAAGTAGCTGACTGTCTAAAGGCATGCAGATGCCCTTGGTGCCAATTTAGCAGTTCCCTACTGAAGACTGAAACGCCCAGCCAGCCACAGAAGACTGGTCTGCAGCTCCCAAAGCTCAGGCCACTGAATGGGTAGGAACAACCACTGAGTGGTCTTAAGCTGCTCTTTTGCGAAGGCAAACACAATGGGAATGATGTTGATAAAAAGTAAGCAGTTTCTAAAAGTTAAAAAAAAAAACCAACAACAAACAAGTGAGGTCCTCTATAGCTCCTTTAGGAATTTAAAGGCCCATAAGATTCCTTTTCAGCCTCATATCCTACTGTCTTTCTTCATACAGGTTTAGCTCTGGCCCAAACCCACCCATTTCTATGATATGGTCGCTTGAAACTTTCCCTGATTGTCACCAGTTAGAACAAAATTCTACTTCTTAATTCTCACAGAACTTTCTTCATGCCCCTCTTCTGTGGGCTTTGCCACATTTTATGTTGTCTTATAACTATACACAAGGAGTGTGTTTGATCTCCACTGGACAACATCTGAATGTGTCTATATACCTGTGTCTGTTATCTTTGTACCCAGTTCATTCATGTTTTGGACAGGGAGGTTCTTGAACAAATGTTTTAGATCAATTAATTCTGCTGGGTACAGCCGGGAATATGAGACCAAAACTAAGTTCACTGGTCTAACTCTGTGATTGAATTAAATCTTGGGCTAGGTTTTGTTTTGTTTTTAAGATTTTATTTATTTATTTGACAGAGAGAAAGATAGGGAACACAAGCAGGAGGAGTGAGAGAGGGAGAAGCAGGTTTCCTGTGGAGCAGGGAGCCCAGCATGGGGCTCAATCCCAGGACTCTGGGAGCATGACCCGAGCTGAAGGTAGACACTTAATGACTGACCCAGGTGCCCCAAATCTTGGGCTAGTTTTGAACCTAATTTCTTGTTAAGGCTGAATATGGGATAGAGCATCAGTGTCTTTTCTTTTCTTTTCTTTTTTTTTTTTAAAGATTTTATTTATTTGACAGACAGAGATCACAAGTAGGCAGAGAGGCAGGTAGAGAGAGAGGAAGGGTAGCAGGCTCCCTGCTGAGCAAAGAGCCAGACGCGGGGCTTGATCCCAGGACCCTGGGATCATGACCTGGGCCGAAGGCAGAGGCTTAACGCACTGAGCCACCCAGGTGCCCCGAGCATCAGTGTCTTGACTGTCTTGACCACACTAAAGCTGAGACCTGATCAGTCTGGGCTTTAGTGTGGGTGACCCTTTGGGTTCCACATGCCTTTTCTGAAAGTAATGCCTACTGCATATGTGATGACAATGTTTGTATACTTCCTTTTCGTTACTGTGCAACTCTGTTGGCCCAGGAATGGAAGTGAAGAGGCAGGAGGAAGGGATGGGTAGGACACGATCACAGTACGCGACCAGGTCTCTCAAATGAAATCAGAAGGGATGGGTCCTTCCTTGGTGTGACTGATGATTTGTAGCCAGTATGCTGGCAACTTCCAAGTGCTAGGCTCATGGCTCTGATTTACTTGTTCACCTCCACATTTCCAGTTTCTGTTGGTTTAGTTAGTGATCATAGCACCTACTTGATGCAAAGTACTAGAGCAGATACCATAGGACAATAAAGAGAAGTTTGTTATGGGCTCTGCCCTTTAGAAGTCTGTAATGTAACTGGGAAAGGAGGCATGTTCCAGATTGAAATAGGCATGAGGAAAGTCAATAATATAAAATGACACTGAACACATGACATAATCATAAGGGGAATCCAGCTACAAAATATTGGTGGTTCTGAGGAATAAATTGGCACACACAAAGAAATGCTATAAACATTGATTTAAACTCTTCTTTAAGACATGACCCAGTTCTCAGAAGTTCTTAAGCTTCTGTGAAGAACGCAATAAATTGCAAACCTTTGATTGTAATTCAAACTCTGGTTATCTCTAGCCATCCAGCTTTAGAGCCTCTTTTCTAGGACTCAGTAAAATTGTTTATAAGGCATCCTGAAGGATAAGAAATAGTAGGTCACTGAAGATATTAAAAATTGTCTTATTTGGATAAAAGTCTCAAATTTTCAAAATACTAAAAATATTTTAGGGTCCAAATGAACAGATACCCATTCTTGCATATTGCAAATTAAATTAAACCTGGAACATTTACTTGTTTCTGGCCAGAAAAAGATCCATGCGTGTCTATTAATAGATGTAACCGTCTGGCATGAAGGCCATCCACCAAGAGGTACTAATTCTCCAGCAAGAATGTCCAAAGTGTTCAGTTGACTACCGAAATTAGAAATGATTTTTTGAATTTAAAATGACTGGTACTTATGAAGGAGTCATAAAATCTATAAAAAGCTATCATTCATGCATCTTAATTAACAAACCAGGAAGCAGCAGCCGCAGCCTGAGTTCTAAACTTGGAAGCCCTAAGGGTTTGTGGTATGACGGTGGCTAGGATGGCTTGTCAGTATCCCAAATCACTCTCTCTGAAATAATGCTACTAATATTACCTATCTCAGGAACATGGAGAACTGAGGAGAGTTGAGACAAAGGGAGTGTTGTGTAATTATAGCCTAATTTTGACGTATTAGAAGGAACCACAGATGTGTAACTGTTTGAAGGGAATATGCAGACATCTGTCCTTTGGAAGTTAGGCATCCCAGTTTTGGATTGTCTAGCCCTACAGTTTCACCATGCTGAGCATTTTTTTTTTTTTTTTTTTTTTTTTGGTCTGTTTCCCTTAGTGCAATTTAGAACATGGCCTTCAGCTGAGTACACACTTCTTTCTCCTGGAGATGTCTGTCCTGACATCTGTCTCTCCAGTTTGCCTCCAAATATCATTCCCCCTGCTACTGATTTTACTTTTTTTTTTTTTTTTTTTTTTCTTCCCTCCCTGGCTCTTCTTCCTCCTCCCACACCTGGGTGAGTGATCCCAAGGGAAAAAGAATTCTCTAGTTTCTTGTTTTGGGCTTCTCCATCAAGTCTCATTGACCTCTTGGTCATCTTAGCTCTGCTGGCTCTCCATGGGACAACTCAGCTTTGTCTTTTCTCTCCGGATAGTTACACTAGCTGAGACCCTTTTCCTGTATTTGAGAATATTCAATAATTCAGAGGGCACTTTTATTTAAAAAATAAAAAGAGGATAAGATTTTTTAAAAAAGATAATTTATAGAATCTTTAGACTCTTTATTTGAAAGAGAGCGAGAGCAAGAGAGAGTACATGTGAGTGGGGGAAGGTGTATAAATGGAGAAGGAGAGAATCTCCAGCAGATTCCACACAGTATAGAGACGAACATAGAGCTCAGTCTCACCACCCTGATATCATGACCTGAGTCAAAATCAAGATTCAGATGCTTAACTGACTGAGCCATGCAGGCATCCCTGAATTTATAGATTCTACAATTCAATCCTAAGTTAACCACAGATTTGCTTAGTTGCTACAATTTCTGTATTTTCTTCCTGGATCCTTTTCCTGTGTGCAGGCCAGTGTGGGGTAGATGCTAGTCTTAATCTGCCTGACTTTTTTGGTCTCTTATGGATTCTGGTGACCCTGTTGTTGAGTCGAGGAAGATTGAACTATCCTTGATCTTTTCTTTGTAAAGTCCCTCAGCTTTATTCTTTGATTTGTGGTTCTTGAGAGCTCAAGAAGCTCTCTTATTTTAAACAAAATAAACAAAACAGCAATAACAACCCAACACTTTTCTTGATTACTTACTTTAATCCAGGGCTGTGGTACCTGGTTTGAGGCATAAAAAGAAAAGCAAGGCATTAGCTGAAGTAGCTCACAGTTTAGTGAGAAAGAGGGGTCGTACCCATAGATTTACAGTAGGATTGGGCAAAAACTTTTGGCTGATAATTTTTTTTTTTTTGATTACCCAATACCTGGACCTCCTTCTGTTCTTGAGGATCTGTAATAGATAGCATCTTCATGCCAGTCAAGGCCTTCCTCAGCCTCTAGAGAAACTGTAGAAATTCTTTCATTTCATCCACTTCTAGAAACTGTAGAAATTCTTTCATGTCCCCAGCAGGACAGGGGCTCAGGCAATCTTATGCTCCTGCTTAGGATTTTGAATAGTGGAAAGAGATAAAGATACAGGAACTAGGGAGAAATGTTTTTTAAGGTGGTTGCCTCAGAGTGGGCATTTGGTTCTAGCCTATTGATTAGCGTTCTCTGGACTTCCGGGTGTTGACACAAAATGAAAAAACCTTTTAGAATCTCTAAAAGTTGGAGAGTTTTATTTGAGCCCAAGTTGGGACAGTTGCCAGGAAAAAAGTGCTCTGGAGAATAAAGTTTTTAAACGGTTATATACTCTTTTACGTCTTGTAAAAGCTCAAAAGATAATAAATTAGCATATAGGTAGGAATCACAAATTTTAACATCAAAGAATGCAGGAAGTAGGAGCATTGATCAGTATCTTAAGGACAAGATGGTTTTCCTTTAGGCTACTCATTTATAAGGCAGGTGCATAATGTATGTTTGGTGGGGCATAAATCAGGCTTGTTGTTTAAACAAAGTTTATGGGCAGTCATGCTGACTTAGAAAGGAATCTAAATTGCTTCTCCTGTATCTCAGGCCTTAAAAGAGTTGTTTTTTTTTGTTTTGTTTTGTTTTTGAGGGGGGTATCATGATAGGTCCTCAATATCTTCTAATGTATGTTTATTTTCTCCTTAAGTTATTCAGTCTTTTTTTAATGTTTAAAATAGCTTTGATATAGACATTAATAATGAGGAATGTGATGCAGACAACAGATCCTCGGAAAGAGAGAGAAGAAAAATTAAAATTGGGAGGAGGACAGTAAAAACTCCACTAGTATTAGGTTAATCATGGGATTCTGGCAACTCTTAATATGATAGAGGTCTGAAGGCAGATGGCTCCCAAATGGACCACTTTGGCATGCTGGGCTGAAAACAACCAAAGCCCAAAAAGAGCAGTAAGGAGTTTAACCTCTCCTCACCCCACCTACCTGAAAGAATTTAGAAGAGGATCTATCTGCTCCAGGAGGAGAGCTGTCACCACAGATAACTACATTATGATATGAACTCAGTATGGGAGACAGGGAGGGACCCAGTAAGATCTGTTTGATTAAAGTTGTCTTTATATCCCATTGTTTCTGAATGGTCGAGCAAACATTTGTTTACCAAAATTGCATTCCTTCCCTTTGAAGTTCCAGGCCCCTATCCCTTTGGCCCAGACCATTACCCCAACCTTAGTTCAGGATGACATATACCTCATTTTGTCTGTCTTTAGAATTTTGTGTCTGAATGGATTCCCTATATGTTTGAAGTTAAATTTTTCTCCTGTTAACCTGTCTCATATCAATTTAATTCTTAGTCTAGCTAGAAGAATCTTAAAAGAGGAAATTTTTTCCTCCCCAACAATATGAAGTGGCAAATACAAATTAAATTATCGTCCATCATTATCTGTAATGAAGCATTCATTGAAGGCAAGATTTGGGGGACCACATTACTGTGGACACAGAATATGAAGGTATGAGGACCCAAGTGTAGTGGGTGGAATGGGTTCTTCTAGAAAACCCAAAGAAGGAGAATGATAAGCACAAATATTTATAAATCCTCAGCTGAAGGCAGACTGCACTCCTTGACTTTTTATGACCCCACTTAAAAAAACAAAAAACAAAAAACTCTTACCACCTAAAGCTGCATGGTTGATATAGCCGAAAACCAAATTCAAAGTTTATGTAAGTGCTGAATTACATTAGTCAGAGCTACACTTTTGTCAACCTTTGACCAAAAAAACACAAGTAGCTTTAAATGTTCTTGACCACAGCCCTTGTAAGACATTTATCATACATCATGACCCAGCTTGCTTGCACACACGCTCTGCTTGATACAACTGAAACAAAGTTGTCATGAAATAATATTTACCTTTATTATAAGCAAAGTGCTCTTCTACTTTTGTGCTATTTTAAAAATTCTGCTTATAACCAACCAAATTGAAAACATTGTGTTATAGGGATAATTAGAATGAGGAAGTATGGGTGAATGTGAAGGACTCAGAGAGGTAGCTGGACCCCCAGACTCCAGTGAGCCTTATCAGTCAAAGCGGCCCAGTTTCCCACGTTGTGGGGCAGGGAACATACCCTCACCTGAAGACTGCAACTCCCTCCCAGTGTGAAACCAGTTCTTCTCAGAACTTATCCACTCACCTCCATCTACTGGAAGGAGGTCTAGGTGCTGGGTAATGAAAAAAAAAAAAATGTCAGCCAAAAGCTTTTTTTTTTTAAGAATCAGATGACCTCTTTTTTTTTTTTTTTTTTTTTAAAGATTTTATTTATTTGACAGAGAGAAATCACAAGTAGATGGAGAGGCAGGCAGAGAGAGAGGGAAGCAGGCTCCCCATGGAGCAGAGAGTCCGATGCGGGACTCAATCCCAGGACCCTGAGATCATGACCTGAGCCGAAGGCAGCGGCTTAACCCACTGAGCCACCCAGGCGCCCCTATCAGCCAAAAGCTTTTGCCCCATCCTACTATATATTTCTAAACCCATAACTGGTATCAGACCTCAGCTTCTCCCAGGAGCCTGATGAAATGGTGAAGTTGGGAAGGGGAGGTCTCCCTAATGAAGAAGTATAGGACTATTAATTTCTGTCACCAGAATACTAGAGAATGTATGTGGAAATAAATTCTGATGGGATGCTTCCCAATCAAGGAAGAAGAAATCTAATTTTAAATCAGACTGAGTTTACTGATAAGGCTGGACTTACCAGAGATTCTGGGATCAGTTTAGTAGCTGAAAATCATTCCAATATTTAGCTTGATTAGTTGACAAAAAAAAAAAAAAAAAAGTGGCCTCAGTTGGCAGCTCCCATCAAATGAAACTGATGTGTATAAGCAGGGGGAGGAAGGAATTCAAAGAGCTAGGAGTCCTGGAGTGACGTTGTCACGTGCAGTCTTCCAACCATCAACTAGTTATACACCCTCAGGAAGACACAGAGGACGCTCCCTTTGCAGTTCCTTGAGAAATACATTGATGAGGGGACTCCTGGATCTATGAAAAGTTCACAGTTACTGTTACCTGAAGGCCAGAATTGCTTGAAGAAATGTTGTCACTGAAATGCGACCTTTGATTTCATTGGCAAGATGAGGAAGCTGAAGAGGCCCCATCCAAGTGCAAATAGCAGAGATTACCATGGCAGTATATTCTTTTAAAATTAAAAGACAAATTGCTGGGGCACCTGGGTGGCTCACTGGGTTAAAGCCTCTTCCTTTGGCTTGGGTCATGATCCCAGCCTTCTGGGATTGAGCCCCGCATCTGGCTCTCCGCTCGGTGGGGAGTCCGCTTCCCTTCCTCTCTCTGCCTGCCTCTGCCTACTTGTGATCTCTTTCTGTCAAATAAATAAATAAATTCTTTAAAAAAAAAAAAAGACAAATTGCTGCCCATTGCACCTCTACTATTAAGAAAAAGAGACAACAACTGGTATTTATTGAGTATTTACACAATATGTCAACCACTGAACCCTCACAACACCATGAGGTAGGTACTCCTATGATCTCCATTTTATAGGTGAGCAAAGCAAATCACAGAGGTTAAAAACCTTGCCCGACATCTTGTGGCTACTAAATTGTGGAGCTAGGATTCTATTCATAGACTTTTTATTATATTCTATCCATATTATCCATATCCATATTATAGTCTATCCAATGTTTGATTTTAAAGGCAACCTATGCCCAAAGATGGATTTGTCATGAAGCTTTCAGACTTAAGTCTCTGGGATGCTATTCTGCACGGGCTTCTTTCTTTCACTTTGACTCCTTGATCTCACTTTCCCTTATGTCAGTTGGTTTTGGAAGCCCTGTGAGCATTTTTGGACCTGGCTAAGAGGAAATTGGGGATTCCTTTTGTTTAGTGGGGTGTATTTCTGTGGTTTATAGCCACTCTGTTGGATCCTGCCGAGGGCACCACAATACATTTAGTTGTCATGTCTCTTTAGGCTTCTTCTGGCTGTAGTAATTTCTTAGACTTTTCTTGTTTTTGATGAACTGATAGTTTTGAGAAGTATTGGTCAGGTATTTTGTAGAATGCCCCTCTGTTGGAATTTTCTTTTTTTCTTTATATATATATAAATTTATATATATACAAAGCTAGATATATTATATTACTATATATTTATTTCTATATTATATTTATATATTATTATATATTTATATATTCTTTTATTTATTTATTTATTTAAGAGACAGAGACAGACAGAGATAGTGAGGAGGAGCATGAGTGGGGAGGAGAGGGTGAAGCAGGCTCCCTGCTGAGCAAGGAGCCTGATGCGGGGCTTAATCCCAGGACGCTAGGCTCATGACCTGGGCTGAAGGCAGATGCTTAACTGACTGAGCCACAACTCCTCTTTTGAACTTTTCTTATGGTTAGATGGTTTTATGTATTTTTGGGAGAAAGACTACAGAGGTAAGATGCCATTGTCATTATATCAACATACTATCAACATGATTTATCATTGTTGATGTTGACCTTGATCACTTAGCTGAGGTAGTGTGTGCCATGTGTCTCCACGTAAAGTTAGTCTTTTTTCCTTTCTTCAATATTATAGTCTTTGGAAAAAGTCACTATGCATAGCCTACACTTAAGGAGTAGAAAGTTGTGGTTCTCCTCCTTGAGGGTAGATAGTCGATAAAAATTATTTTGAATTCTTCTGCACAAGAGGCTTGTCTCTTCTCTTCCATTCATTTATTCAATTATTTATTTATATAAGTATAGACTCATATATTTATTTTACACTTGGGATTATAATCCAGAACTTTTAAATTTATTTTGTGACTCAAATTGTTCCAGCTTTGGCCATTTGGACTGTTTCAGTTGGCTCCTGTGTCCCTCTGGCATAAGTAAGCACTTCCTTACTTTTTGGCAGAACAAGATCCTCCAAGCTCATTTTCTGCCCAGTCCTAGAATCAGCCATTTCTCCAAGGAGCTGTAGTTCCTTTTACATGAGAAACCCCGATTTGGAGGTTTAGGTGCTCCTTGCTGCTGAGGGGTATTGCTTCTACGTGGCACGTTTTTTAAGGGTATGGAAGTGGCTTCAAAGTATGGTCCACAGACTAGAAGTACCATTTTCACTTGAGGGCTTATTAAAAATATAGTCAAAGATCCCAGACCCACTGAATTAATATCTGTGGGTTTATGAGATTGGAATGTGATTTGTACCAAACATTCAAGTTCGAGAAGCACTGGCCAGAACTCAGTCCCACAGCCCCACCTGCAACGGAAGCCGGAATTGTGTGCCCCAAAGTAGGGGGGAAAAGTGGCAAACACATTGTGCTATCGCTACAATTACCTACTCAAATATTTGCTCGGTATTGGTGTTCTATTTAGCAAATTTATGCTTAAAACCCCCATTTTATTTTTGTACTTGCTCTTCCATTATATTAGTTCTTTTAACATAAAACATTCCTTCATGTATTCAAATACTTAGTCATCAAGTACTTGCTCTGTTTCTGGCAGTATTCTGAGTACCTGGGTTGCACAGTGAACAAAAGGATCAACATTCCTGCCTTTAAACAGCTTGCAGTTCATGTGGTAGAGGGTGCAGGAAAACTGTTAATAAAGAAAAGTAAGGCAAGTCAAGGGGTAGAGAGCAGTGGAGAGAGTGGGGGAAGGCTGCTGATTGAATAGAATGACCGCGTCATCTGAGCAGAGATCTGAACAAAGGGAACAAGTGGATCCTGTGGCTCTTTGGGGACATTCCAGGTAAAAGGAGCACTAGGTGGGGTCTTCTTAAGAGCCAAAACCCATTTAGGTTAAAATTTTTCATCTCAGTTCTAAAGTCAGGTGTCAAAATACTCAGGGGTAGATAACTTTTGGATCTCGGACTGATTTTTGTTTTCTTGTTTGTTTCCATTGAGATTTTTGACAATATCTAGATCCCGGTATGTTATCATGGCCTGTTGTCATCAGTGCCTGTGATATGTTAACGCTCCTTTTACAGGCCATGAAAAACCCTACTATGGTCATTCTCAACCTTTTTCATTTTAGGACCCATTTATATTCTTGAAATATTAGTGAGGGTTCCACAGAGGTGTTTTTTTTTTTTTTTTAATTTTATTTATTTATCTGACAGAGAAAGAGAGAGAGAGAGCAGGAGTGGGGAGGAGGGGCAGAGGGAGAGGGATAAGCATGTCCCTGACATGACACAGGACTCTCCCAGAAGACTGAGATCGTGACCTGAGCCAAAGGCAGATGCTTAACTGAATGAGCCACCCAGGCGCCCTGAGCATCCTAAAGAGTTTTTGCTTATATGGGTTTCCTGTGTAAATATTTGTTACATTAAGAATTAAATCTAAGAACTATTTATTAAATCATTTAAAAATAAGAACCCATTATATAGTAACATAAATGTATTTTTTATGAAAATGTTTTTCAAAACAAAAACAAAATTGAGTGTCTTTTTGCAAAATGCGTTGCATTTTTGCTTATCTCTTGGATGCCAGCTGAATTCCTCTGTCTGCCTCTTCTGCTTCTGAAGTGTTACAGTGTCATAAGTCATGTAACATCTGGAAAAACCTCATTTTATATCTGTGATAGAATACGAGTAAAAGGCAAATAACAGGTTAGCATTATTACAAAACAGTTTTGACGTCAAGGATACCCCCAAGGACCCCCACAAGAGTCTTAGGTCCCCAAGGGTTCCTAAAGAGAGTTTGACAACCTCTTCCTTAACCTATTCCAGCTTCATTATTCTACCTTGGGTGAATCATTGAACTTTTCTGTGCCTGAATTCCCTCATTTTGAAAATCCTTACCTTGATCGCTTCTTGAACTTTTGGCTAAGATCAAGTGTAAAATGCTTGCCTTGAGGAGTTGATGTGATACACTTAAAACCATGCACTCCAAAGTTATCAGCATTATTTTAAAATTAGGACTATTTTTTATCTGTGATGCTGCTTACATATAGGATTTAATTTTGTGCCACTTCCTGGTCAGAAATTCACCCCCTCCTTAAAATCTTGTTATGGAAAAATTAGTCCTGGGGCAAAAAGTATTAAAAACTCACACATTGTTCTTTTCCTTTTTTGGACAACATTTTTTTTTTTTTCCTTTCACTATATTTAAACCTCCATTGAAATTTTTTTCATATTGATAATCTCCTTGTGATCAGGGCTGGGAAAAACATGTCCTTCCTCTCCCCAAGAGAAACATGTCTGTACGTGACGATTCTCCAAACATAGATCTCATTTGCTATTTTTTCTCGCTAGTGATCTGAATTCCTGAGAAGTCCAGGAACAAAACTGCCTTCAGCCACTGTAATAATTCCTTAGGGATCATGGACTTTCAGTGTTTCTTTCTTGTATAACCATTTTGCATATTCGATATAATTGTCATGAAAGCATTGTGAATTACAAGTGCCAATCAAGAGCACTAAATAGAATGTTGACCCCCCCCACATGCAGATTGGAATGATTTCTCTCCTAATTCAGGCTGTTTGGCATTTGCATTCTGTTGTTTGATTTCACCATGTGGGTTAAAATGAAAACGCTTCACGTCACTTAAGCAACAGATGTTCCACGCATGCAAAGTTGTGCAGTCTTGTAATAACCATCTTAAATGTGAAAGAACTTCAAACAGTAATAATACTAGGTTAATCCAAGAAGCATTAGCAGTCTTCTCTTCACCGACCCTGAGAAAGGGAAGCATTTATGTAAGTAATTAGTTTACCATAGTAAATAATCCACTGACATTTATAAGAAGCATTCCTATTGGAGCTTGGAGTAAATATTATGTTACATGTTAAACTATAAATAGGATGAATCGAGGTGCCAGGCCCAGTTTTAAAGCACTACGGAAAATAAGTGAGCTCCATCTGGGGAAAATGGGTGTTACACGTCCCCTGTACACAAGTGTCCGATTGCTTAGCTCAGGTTCCCTATAGCTGGTGTGGAAACCTGACGATGCATCTCACTTTGCAGCACAGCTCTACAAGGTAGCTAGAAAAGGGAGTGAGCGTTTCTCTTGGGGGGGAAAAATGTGGAAGATGAAAGTAAACAAAATTTGTAACCAATTTTTAAAGATGGAGATTCTGTCGAGATTTAAGTGAATGGAGAAAACAGCATTTCCTACGTAAGGGAATTTTTAGTTTCTACTTGCAGCTTCGATGATTTGAAATGTTTATACAAGGAAATCATATGATGCTCTAGATCATTTTATTGCAGTTTATGTTAGTCTCAGAAATCAGTGCATTTAGTGATTTTCTTCCAAACTGCACAAGTGTAGCAGGAATAAAGTCCAGACTAGAAAAGTGAATGATGGAACAGAATTTCTATGTAGAGAGAGATTCTCAAGGCCATGGATTTGTGTGAAGCCTAAATGAGGTGCTCACTTGAAGACCTAATTAAGAGGGAGTGAGGAGAGGAATAGAAACAAGAACCAGTATTTTTAGGGCTCATCCAGGGATTGCCAAGGAAGCAGCTGCCTTTCCAGGATAGAAGAAGGGACCAGAGCTTCTCCCTTACCCCATTCCTGAAATTCCTACCAGGAGATCCACACATTCAAATTAAATTTTTCTTTGTTGAATGATCCCATTCCTGTGTGTGAAAACATATCGATTCATTCAACTCATTGATTCAACATTTCCTGTGACTCATGAGTTATTCTGGAAATGTAAAGATGTCAGAAAAAGAAAAAGTTGTTTCCTATCTTAAGAAGTTCATAGTCTAGTGAAGTAGAGAAAGATAAGAAAACAAATGATGCCTATCTTAGTCAGTTTGGGCTGCCATATTGAAATACCACAGACTGGGTGGCTTAAACAACAGACTTTTGTTTCTCACAGCCCTGGAGCCAGATCAAGGTGCTGGCAGATTCTGTTCCTGGTGAGGCCTTTCTTCCTGGCCGAGTCTTCGTGTGGCAGAAAAAGAGAGGGCGAGAAGAGGAGAGAGAGAAAGTGACCTCTCATGGTGTCTCTGCCTCTTTCTATAAGGACACTAATCCCATCCTGAGGGTCACCCTCATGACCTCATCTGAACCTAATCACTCCCAAAGGCCCCATCTCCAGATACCACCGCCCTGGGAGTTAGAGCTTAAGCATATGAATTTTGGGAGGCACAAACATTCAGTTCATAACTCTGCATTTTAGTGTGACCAGTGCTTTGCTGTAGATAAGTAGGAGTAAGTACAAAGAATGGGAAACTAACCCAGGTAGCAGTGTGGTTGCAGTAGATCTGGATAATCTTTCTTGGGGGTGTAGAGTAGGGAAGGGAGAGGCAGGTAGAGGTGCAAAGAGAAGAAGAAGGTCCAGGGTGTGGGCCCCTAGGCTTCTCACAAACAGAGTTAGATGGGGTAATCATGCCAGTCCTCTAAGTCCGTGAAAGGCAGACCTTACCCATCATTTCCACTGCTGAATCTACCCAGGACAGAGTGTGGGATATTGTTGGTGTTCATCGTGGGTGTTACTCACATAACAATTATCCACAGGTCACCTGTGTGCCAGGTGCAGCTCTTGGAGCTCGAGATTCAGCAAGGAACAAGACGTGTAAAGATTCCTGCCCTCATGGAGCTAGCACTCTTGTTTAGTGAATGAATGGAAATGGACATAAAAGAATGAGTTTTATTTTTTTTTAAAGTTCTTTTACTAAAGCCTCCTATCAAATATTAATTGGACATACCTAAAAGAAAACCATGGTTGCTACTGGAAACCTCGAGACTTGTATTTTAATTATGTTTGTGTATTTTAATTCTGCACACACTGTGCTACCTTTGTAATTAGACAAAGATACACAAAGAAAAAAGTAAGCATGTGTGTGTTTGTATGGTAAATGACTCTACAGTGATTTCTACAAAGATAGGATAAGGAATATTGTTTATGTCCCCTGAGAAAGTATCTATCTGCTCCCTGACTTTTCTGATGTTTGGATCAGAATCCATTCCCCCATGTTTTAAGTCCAAGAGTGTTATAGGATATTTTTTTTCCTTTTTATTTTGTTCCTGGAATGAATGGTAGACAACTGTTTTTGAAATATCTGCATTGTCTTTTAAAATTTCCCCCACCAAACACAGGACTTTTCTAGGTCCTAAGAGGATGAGGAAAACCACATTTGCTAATATTTTGTCGTCTTCAGTGTGAAGTGTCCATCTGTCCCTTCGTCCATACATTCATCATCCACAAAGCACTTGTACACTAAAATGCATAGTTACGAGCTGAATGTTTGTGTCTCCCAAAATTCATATACTCCCCGTGTGATGGTATCTGGGGATGGGGACTTTGAGAGTGATTAGGTCCAGATGAGGTCACAAGGGTGAGACCCTCATGATGGGATTAGTGTCCTTATAGAAAGAGGAAGAGACACTAAAGCTCACTCTCTCCCTTTTCCAGCCCTCTCCCTCTTTCCCTTTCTCTGCCACAGAAGACGCAGCCAGGAAGAGAGGCCTCACCAGGAGCGGAATCTGCCAGCACCTTGATCTGGCTCCAGAGCTGTGAGAAATAAAAGTCTGTTGTTTAAGCCACTCAGTCTGTGGTATTTCAATATGGCAGCCCAAAGTGACTAAGACAGACATCATTTTCTTATCTTTTTCCCTACTTAATTAGACTGCGAACTTCCTTAAAATAAGAAACATGCTTTACTATGTCTGAACAGATTAATAAGAGATACAAGTAAGCAGGCCAGTGTCATGTAGTAAGTGCTGTGTTAGAGGAATATATCATGTTATGGGAACATAGCATAAAAGCCATTTGGCCAAGATGGAATTAAGTCAAACTGAGGAGAATGAAGAAAATGGAATCTTAAGATACTTTCACATACAACTAACTGTTTTATTTTTAAATTTCTACTTTTGACTAAAATCATTTGAATATTTTTTCTTGACAGGAAAAAGTAATTAGCTGATTACCTAAATTATTAAATAGGTGTACTACAGGTAATCTCCACCTATGTGGTCTTGTGGTTTGGAGACATTATACAGAATTGCACACTAGAGAAGGTGAAAGCGTAGCCAAGGCACAGAAGATTGAGTAGAGAAACAATGTCTCTAAAATAGTTCCCTCTGATCTGGGTGAAGCCCTTGGATTTGGGTGGAAAAGGAAACCCATTCAGATGTTCAACTGAAGACATAATTAAGAAGGGAGAGGTACATGTCAATGTATGCCAGTACCTGGGGTACTGTGGTCTGAATGTGTCCCCTCCAAGTTCACGTGTGGATATCCAAATTCCTAAAGACAATGGTATTAGGAGGTGGGGCCTTTGGAAGGTTTTAGGTCATGAAGGTCAAACCTTCATGAGTGGAGTTCATGCCCTTATTAAAGATCCCTTGCCCCTTCTCATGTGAGGAAACAGCATAGGAAGTCACTGGTTATGAAAGGGAAGAAAATTCTCGCCAGAAGTAACCATACTGGCACTTTGATCTCAGACTTCCCAGCCTCCAGAATTATGAGAAATTTCTGTGTCTAAACGCTACCCAGGGTGGCATTTTGTCATTGGAGCCAAGAAAGCCTAGGACAGAGGGTCACACCACTTATCAGGATCCTTACTGCCCCTCATGCCTGGTGGCTCTTCAGTGTGTGGCAAAGCCCCGTGAGCTGGTCCACCCAAATCCCCCAGAGTGAGAGACCTCCTTTGCAATCTGGCCTCTGTTACTCCTAAAGACATGGAAGGGAGGCTACACATGATATCATTGACCTCAGCTGATGTTTCCTGCAACCAATAGGCTTAGAAGAAAAAACTCAAAGAGTGCCAATAAAGTCACAGAAAATGGTCGGCTGCTGGAAGACTAGCTCCACAACTCTTCTCTAGAGCTGATGTACCCCTGGGCCAAGGCTGCCCCAAGCTGATGGCTTCCCTCACCTGAAATCGTACTGGGATGTGAAGAAGGCTGAGTGAGGACAGCCCAGGGCCTGCTGCAGGATGCCTGTGGTGAGCTGTGTTGGGATGTGTGTGCTTTCTGCACGGCTGTTAACTCCCTGCATTGAGTGCGGCAGGGCCGGGCAGAGCTGGTACTCACAGACCGAAGGAACCTTGGTGTCTGATTAGGGGATGGATCAGCTTTTAGTTCTCTGAAGCCACACTGGGCCATAGTGTCTCTCTCTCAGGTTGTTCTGGGTGCTAGCTATTGAAGAATTTCATTCCTGTTTTGGTTCCTTTTGTCTAGTATATCTATTTGGGGAGCGGCTTCTAGGTAGCAGAGGTGGGCTGAGATGCAGACTTCCAGTAGAAATACTCAGGATGCCAAGGGTTGCTCTACACGTGGCAGCTTTGATGAAGGCCCTACCTAGGTACCTTGATGACTGAAGCAGTGGCTAGGGAGGTGACTTAGGGTCCTGCTCTGGGCTTGCCCCTATTCTACCAGCTTTCCTGCTCATTAGTGCTATGCTACCATTCCAGGCCCCCTCTAGGCTGCTTCAGCCAGAAAGGAGGTGAGGACAGGAGCACCATTTTCCAGGGAAGCCTTGTCCAATAACCTCTGCCTTGAGAGGGATGATGATTGACAGCACCTCTGGCCTCCGGAGGCTTCTCATTTCACTCTAACACCCCGATTTCTTGCCATGGCTTCCCAGGCCTTGGGCGCTTTGGCCCCTGCAGATCTCCTTTTGCCACTGCCTTCATTACGGGATCATGTCAGCTTTGCTGGCTTCTTTGTTGATCCTGGAAAGGGATTGGTGCAGTCCTGTCTCTGAGCATTTGTGCTTGCTGTTCCTTCTGCTTGGGTTTTTTTTTGTTTGTTTGTTTTTGCAAAACTCTCTCTTTCATGTGCTTCATTCAAGTGGCTGTTCAAATGTCTCCCCAGAGACCACCCTACCTAAAGTACTATTATTCCTTCTCTCCCCATCACCTCACACTCTTTACCTGCATGTACCTCCTTTCCTCGCGCTTCCTCGCATCTGACATGCGCCGTGTTTGCTATAACGTGGCAATAGCCTCCCTCTCCTCACCAAAGTACAAGCTTCTCAAGAGCAACTACTAGGCATCGCCAGGGCCTAGAACGGTGTGTGGTGCATAATAGGAACAGTCAAGAATATTTTGTAATACTTGTTGAATGGGTAAGGGTGGTTTTCTAAAAAAAAAAAAAAACCAAAACTAACGAACAACGTTACCTTCACAGTCTCCCTGTGCTCACCTCTGTTCACTCTCCAGCCCACAGCAATGAAGCTTCCTCCTTGCCTGAACAATGACTTCTTACATTCACCCAGCGATTTCCAGCCTTATTTGACTTGACCTTTCTGAAGCAATTTATGCTATGAAAAGAGTATTACGAACTTGGGAGCCAGATAGGTTTGGCTTTAATCCCATGTCACCGCTGGTAGCTATGTAATCCTGGGCAAGTTTTTTTCTCCTCTCTGGGATACAATTTCCATTTTAGTTAAATTGGGAAACTAATACTCACTCATGGGATTTTTCCAGGCACGTTAAGTGAGAGAACATATGTAAAACTCCTGGTACAGGGTTTGGGTACAGAATCCGAGCTCAAGCAAGGTTCACTCCATTGCCTTCTTCCCTTCTACGTTTCTGCACTCTTCCCTCTCCCTTCTTAGCACCAGTTACTTCTGTTTCCTTTGCACTTTTCTTTGATTCTCCAATCCCAGGAACGATTGTTCCCCAAAGCTGTGCTTAGCCTTGTCCTCCTTATCTGCGGCTGTGTGCTCCCTAGGTCGTCTCATTCACACCTGTGACCCCAAACTCCTATCTCTCACCTCCTATGACCTTTCCGACAGGTATCCCACTGGCGTCTCCAACTCAACACATCTTATCCCGTCTCACTAATTCCCTTCCTCCCCCAGCCTCTGCTCCTCCGTTGTAGAGAAAGGCACCTTCTTCCCAGTTGCCCATTGGAAGTTTGCGTCCATTTTTACTTTCCCCGGATCGTTAAATCCAATAATTTCTAGTTTCTAAATATCCTTCAAGGATTTTCACCCTCCTCGCTTCTCTCTGAATTCCAGCTCTAACCATTTCTCACCTACTTGGCTGTCATTGTTTTTAACCAGGCTTACCATGCAGGGTCCCCTCTTTTCTAAATAATCCTCCCTGTAAACTTTCTAAAACGGAAGCTAGATACATCACTTCCATTTAAAAACAACGTCACTGAATATTACATGTCACTTCAAGACCAAGTACAGACTCTTTAGCAGGACAGATGACTTGCCATGAATCGACCCCTCCTCAGACATGTTGCCCCGACATGTGGTGCCATCACAGGCCCCCCCCTGCCTCTGCCTGTAGCTGCTCCCTTTGCCTGGAGCACACTCATCTTCTCCTCATCCAGTTGGCAAATTCTGCTCCGCCTCACAGTGCTCACTTTGAACATCACCTTCTCTTTGAAGCTTTGTGGACTTGGCCAGGCTGGGTGGACCTGCCTGTGGAGTCCCTCCCCTCCCGCATACTCTTCCTGTGAGACTCACCACGCGGCACTGTAACCCATTGATTCCCCTGTTCCTCCTGGGGTCCTGTGGGCTGGAATGCTGCTGAGGCATTTACCTCCACTCCCCCCACAGGGAGCTCAGTGCCTGGCTCTCAGTAAGGAATGGCCGCTGAATGAATGGTGGGGTTAGTGCTTATTTTAGCAGAGCAGACTGGCAGTGGTCTAGCTCGTCCTTTAGAACGTGGAAGCTGTTGGTACATTCAGCTTTGCCCTACTCCTCAACCATGGTTTCCCAGTCACCTATAGCATGTGTCCTGGTTTTGGACTTGCTTTATGCTTCAGCTTTTTTGATTTTTAGAATTAGCTCAGGTTTTCTCCTGAATCAAATTGGAAGGAGTATGTTGGGCTAGTTCATCTGCAAATTCCTCTCAAACTCTGATCTGTCACAATTACTTTTAGTGGGAATAGAAACTAGGAGACCCAAAGTCACGTTCCACATCTGCCACTGCGTGGCTTGCACAAGCCTCCGTGAGCATCACTTCTCTCCTCTGTAAAGTGGATGGCTATTCTAAACATTTGTGAGAATTAACTTAAAGTACATGAAAGCACCGAATGCAAGGCAATATCATTAGGGTGGTATGCCACATATTTCTACATCTTATGCCCTCTTGAAATAAAGAGGGACACATGCCACATGGCTGTCTGGTATAGCTATTTTGAATGAGGAGACACTGTATCAAAAACCACGGGTGAAGTCGTGAAGAAATAATGCAGTCCTTAAATAACCCAGAGCATTCAGAACATACCAGAAGACTCTCAGAGAAGTGGTCTAAGAATCTCTTTTTTTGAAACCTGGACAAGCTGAAATGGAATTTCCTGGGGTGGAGCTGTGAAGACTGGGATGTGTCTGTCTCGCTGCGCCTCTCTGAGCTCTGTGCTAGACGAGTTCAGGGCGTTGTCCTGGTACATTCTGTCGATGCCCTCTTCTGAAACCATTGGCAATCACCGATGAAGATGTTACTGTTGCAATTTAGAAATCCAGGAAGCCCCAGAGAATGTTCCCAATATAAACCCCTGGCTTAACAGTGACAGAAATGAACCTGGAGGCAGGAGGCCAGAGCAGGAATGGAGCCATCTATGGACAGATTAGTCAGTTTGAAAAGACTTACCAAGTAACTACCACGTGTCAGGCCCACTGTCAAGCTCTGGATATACAAAGATGAATCAGAAATTCCTTGTGCTTACCGTGGAAGAGGTTGGAGAAGGAGCTTGGCCATCACTAGGGTCTATAGGAAAGGACAACCACAAGGAGATGTCGCACTTCCCTCAGTGGCTGAACACCATTAAGCACTGCGGAAAGAGAACGAGGCCGCTCCGGGCTATGTCTGAGGATTTCTGGCTCGGGACCCTCTCTCTCTGCAGCCCCTTCCCAATCACTGTGTGAGTGACAGGATAGCTGTTCTTCCATCTCGATTCCATGGTGGCCTGCCCGCCTCCCAGACGTTCTCCCAGTGGCAGAAGTACCGGTCGGGTCTGAGCTTTGCGCGCCCTGAGAGGATTCTTGTTCACATATATGATTCTATTTGGTAGGCACCAAAGCCCCTCCCACTTAGAAGAGAGATTTGTACCACCTGAACTTCTACTATTACAAATTCATTCCTTCAGATTCTCAATGAGCAATCATTTGGAATGTGAATAGTTCTGCAAATAATAGCGAACACCTACTGACATTTCCTCCATGAAACTCTGGTGTAAAGGTTTTATGACTATTAACTCATTTAATTCTCATAGCAACCTAATGAGGTCAGTATTTTTTATTATCCCCATTTTCCACATGAGGAAATAGAAGCACAGAGCAATTAAGCAACTTGTCCAAAGCAGGTCACACAACTCGAAAGTGGTGGAGGCAAGATTCGAGTCCAGGCAGACTGGCTCCAAATTCATACTATTAATCACTATTCTATTCCAGAAATAGCAGCATCGAGCTTTATTAATTAGTTCCTTAATGTAAATTCTAGTAGTCAATCTTTTTTTTTTTAATAAATATTTTATTTATTTATTTGACAGACAGAGATCACAAGTAGGCAGAGAGGCAGGCAGAGAGAGAGAGGGAAGCAGGCTCCCCGCTGAGCAGAGAGCCTGATGCAAGGCTCGATCCCAGGACCCTGGGATCATGACCTGAGCTGAAAGCAGGGGCTTAACCCACTAAGCCACCCAGGAACCCCTAGTAGTCAATCTTAATGAATATTTGTAGTGTTCATGCACCACACTAAGTGACTTTTGTTTATTATTCCATTTTTTGTCAATAAAACCCAATAGGGTAGATATCATTAGTATTAGTATTTTACAGATGAAGAAAATAAAGACAAGTTAAGGTCACATTAGCAGGAAATATAGAGACAGGACTTGAAATCAGGCAGTTTAATTTCCAAATCCATGTGTCCAGCAATACGTTGGACTGTGGTGTGGTGAGAACAGACACCTGTGAACTAGAATGCCTTGTGGGAAAGTTTTCTCAAGGAGAGTGGTTCCTGTGGGGAAGGCCAGTTCAAGAGCCTTGTGGCACTTTTAGGATAAGGGGGGAAAAACCTCTTTTACCCCTCAGTTGCACTTGGGGCTAACTCTATGTACAACTCAGAATTGGGGGGAATACCTTTATTTACTGAAGCCTTACTTAATAGGCCAAGCATTCTATCACTGAACTTTAAGATTTTATTTGTTTATTTGACAGAGATCACAAGTAGGCAGAGAGTCAGGTAGAGAGAGAGTGGGGGAAGCAGGCTGTCTGCTGAGCAGAGAGTCTAACATGGGGCTCGATCCCAGGACCCTGAGACCATGACCTGAGCCAAAGGCAGTGGCTTAACCCACTGAGCCACCCCAGTGCCCCATTACTGAACTTTAAAATCGGAAATGTTGAGGATCTTCTCTCCAACATCCCATCCAAGGCCATATAAGTCCCCTGATAGGTACCAGCTATCTCTCTACCTGTACATTCTCATTCACAGGAACTCACGGCTTCTCAAGACAACCATTGCTTTGTGAGAGCTCTCTGTCACTGCCAAATCATTAAGCTGAAATCTGCCTCCCTGTAACTTCCCACTTGGAACTAGACAAACTAGGCCCTCCTGTTTTGCATCCATCACTTTGTCCCATCTCACACCAGGCTCCCCTACTCTGAGGCTCCCAGTAGGCGATCAAAAAAGCTTTGCTTTCTGCTGCCACAAGACTTTTGCTCATGCTTTCCCTCTGCCTCTCTCTTCTGTCTTCCAATCGACTTTATGGATTTTGACTTTTTCTTTCACTTCAACTCAGTCATTTCCTGGTATAGCTTTCCCTGTCCCCCTCTGACTTGATGAAATCTCCCAGTTACATATTTTTAGAATATCCTCGCTTAGATTGGGTTCTCTGAAAGCAGAGCCTGAGGTGGGAATGTGTGTGCTTATAATTTATTGAGGGAGTGTCCTTAGGAAAACTCAAAGGGAGAGAAGGAAGCAAGATAGGGAAGGATGCTGCACAAGAATGTGATTTGGGGCAAAATCTTGATTCAGCCCAATCTGGAGAGGAGATCTGTAGGGTGCACTGAACTGTAGTCTGTCCTGCTTTGAGGCAAACATGGAGGCATCTATACTCGCACTAAGTCAGTGATGGGCCATGAGCTCCTGGAGGGGTGGGTTATCAGCTTTTGGACACTTTCATTTCCCTTCTAATCTACAGAACTTTTCCTTTCTGACTTTATTGAATTATATTCTCCATCCTGTCCAAGAATCCTGCATCTTGGTTGTTAATAAGCCACATGTACAGAGACATTCCTCAGGTGCCTGTTCTCAAGAATGGGGTCAGCCTTCCTTATAACAATTCGTTATTGCCAAGAGCCTCAAGGAAAGAGAAAAACAACAGATAAAATTTAGATCAAGGTTCCCATATATTCCCTCAATGTTCCTTTCTGGGTATCTAGGGAAACAGGAGTGAATTACAACTTTTTTGTTCTCTAGGAAAGTCCCATGGTAACTTCTCATTGATCTTTTGTTATATCTTGCTACCCTGCCTTATACTATTTAGAATTTCTGAGGATTTTGATTAATTCCTGCCAATCTGTCCATTGGTTAATTTAATTAATCAAATCCCAACAATTGCCATATAGGTTGTTTGTGGGTCAGGGCCCAAAGGCAATGGAATGAGAAAAAGCTAATTTTTGATGGTAGAAAAGCTGTTTAGAGCCTAAAATTCTTTAGGGAGTTGAAGGTACTGGACACTGGGCAGAAGAAGTGCTAGGTAATGATAGAAGGTTCCGAGGCTCAACTCATCTGGCTTAAATTCTAGGACTGACTCTGTCTACAGACTAGGCACTAGAGTTCCCATGAATGCTCTGCCTTGCAGAAGTGTGCGTGCAGGTGTGTCAGTCAGTCAGCCAAAAATATTGCCTGGGATCTACTCTTTGGCAGGCTGTATTCTAGGCACTGAAGGTGTAGCAGTCCATGAGACACAAAGTCCCTGGCTCAAGGAAAGTTCTTAGTGTGTGTGTGCATGTATGTGTGCACGTGTGTGTGAATGTGTGCCTGCGTGCATGCTTCCAGCTCTAAGATTTGCAACTCTCTAAATCTGCTCTTGAAGGATGCATACTCATCGACTTTTCCACAATTCTCCTAGTACAAGTCAGAGCAGCACGATATAGGGCACAGAGCCCTAGTCCAGGAGTGAAAAGAGCTGGTATCCATTCTTAGCTCTGTACTGTCCGGCTGGGTCACCTTGGGAACGCCACTTCACCTTTCTGACCCGCAGTTTCTTCATTTATGAAACAGAAGTGTTGGGGCAAATGGTCTCCAGTGGTAGAGTTCTCTGGGTACATTTACTGGGGGTCTACTATGTGCTGATCACCTTTGTGATAGCTCATTCAATTTCCCTTTTTCACTTAATTCTTTGTGGACTGCTGTTTTCCTTAGATTTATAGGTGAAGAAACTGACCAGAGCCATTGAAGTTACTTGCCCAAGGCTGCTTAGCAGCTAGCATCAGAGGAGGGTCCGATCTATTAGACCTGAGTCAAGTCCAGTGCATTTGCAGTCACCACAGCCCCCCAGGCCATTCTTTAGTCCTTGTCCCATCATTGTATCTCTTTGTCTCCTCACTCTCATGCTTGCCATCAGCAGGGGGTGTAATCTGGCTTTGGTGGGGAGCCAGGAGTTAGAAATGGATGTAAAATACCATGTGGTTTGCTACTGCCATCCCGTTGAAAAATCTCTGACACTACACCTTATTCCATGCTGGTACCTGTGGGTCAGCAGTATCAAGGAGAAAAGGACAGCCCTTGATCGAAACACTGAGCATGCAGGAACACGATTTAGTGATGTCAGCAAATCTGACATACACCTAGTAACAAGCACCGTAGTTACTATGTTCTGTAGTATTGAAGAATAAATAGTAAATAGTTCCATAAGTATGATCAGTGTTAGATTTTAGAAGTTAGGCTAAACACTGATAGTTTCAGAAGGAAAGAAGACTTGGCCAATGTAGAAAAATCTTGACATTCAATATTCCCCTCAACCTATTCGAGCCCCAGCCCTGCCTTTCCTGATTGTGTATTCTTGGGCAGTGTTTCACTTGGCTCCCTGACCTGCAGTTTCACTCTCTATGAAATGGGTACAATAAGGGTAACTATTTGCTCTTGTTTTGGTAAATTTTGATAAAGACTTGCAAACCGCAAATTGCCAAGCAAATGTTAGTTGTTTTCAGTTATTTTCTGGTAGGCTCTATACTATCCTGGTTGCTGGGAATGTGAAAATGAAGAAGGCACTGGCCTTAAGTCCTGGACTTAAGAACACTGCTGTCTAGAAGCCCTTGTGGCCAGGCTACACTTGAGTTGAATGTTTTAGTTGCTGCAGGCCACATAGTTTCCTATTTCCCTCACCTTCCACAGTTAATGTTACGTATAGAGTAGATTGAGTTGATTCAAGGGACTATCTCCTTTCCTCCCTTGCAAACCTTCAGTCTCCTAGTATAGATTTTCCTAACAGCAGCATTTTTTTGTCCATGGCTGATGGCACAGTACAGAAGCACAGTGCAGAGTGTATTGCTGGCATGAATTACTGGTGGGACAGAGAATGTCCCCAGAGAGGCCTGACCCAGCAGAAGGTCCTTGACTTTGTCCAGATAGAAGGGGTGAATGGACCAAGACTGTGCATTGTCCATTCATGACGACCTCCCTTCTTCCATTAGCCAGAGAGTCCCATTATGACTGCTAAGCTCCATTATAACTAGGTGTGCCTACACAACTGAGTTCTATAATGGGCACAGAAATGATGTGTACAACTTCTGAGTAGTGGACATAAAGGGATGAAATCTTGACTCGGTCTTCTCACCTTTCTGTAGGCTAGAATGTTAACATGATGGCTGGATCCATGGCAGCCATCTTAGACTACACGATGGGAGCTGTATATTAAGAATGGCAGAATCAGGGAAATACAAATCAAAACCACAATGAGATATCACCTCACACCAGTCAGAATGGCTAAAATTAACAAGTCAGGAAATGACAGATGCTGGTGAGGATGTGGAGAAAGGGGAACCCTCCAACACTATTGGTGGGGATGCAAGCTGGTGCAACCACTCTGGAAAACAGCTTGGAGGTTCCTCAAAATGTTGAAAATAGAGCTACCCTATGACCCAGCAATCACACTACTGGGTATTTACCCTAAAGATACAAACATAGTGATCCGAAGGGGCACGTACACCCGAATGTTTATAGCAGCAATGTCTACAATAGCCAGACTATGGAAAGAACCTAGATGTCCATCAACAGATGAATGGATAAAGAAGGTGTGGTATATATACACAATGGAATACTATGCAGCCATCAAAAGAAATGAAATCTTGCCATTTGCGACAACGTGGATGGAACTAGAGGGTATCATGCTTAGTGAAATAAGTCTAGCGGAGAAAGACAACTGTCATAAGATCTCCCTGATATGAGGAAGTGGAGATGCAACATGGGGGGTTAAGGGGGTAGGAGAAGAATAAATGAAACAAGATGGGATTGGGAGGGAGACAAACCATAAGTGATTCTTAATCTCACAAAACAAAATGAGGGCTGCTGGGGGGAGGGGGTTTGGGAGAGGGGGGTGGGGTAATGGACAGTACTTTAATACTTTTAATACTTCCACTTACAGAATGACATTTTTATCTTGATTTTTAAAAATTTAATTGTGTTGGGGCGCCTGGGTGGCTCAGTGGGTTAAGCCACTGCCTTCGGCTCGGGTCATGATCTTAGGGTCCTGGGATAGAGTCCTGCATCGGGCTCTTTGCTCAGCAGGGAGCCTGCTTCCCTCTCTCTCTCTCTGCCTGCCTCTCCATCTACTTGTGATTTCTCTCTGTCAAATAAATAAATAAAATAATAAATAAATAAATAAATAAAATAAACAAATAAAATCTTTAAAAAAAATTTAATTGTGTTATTCTGTAGCAGGAAACCGACCATTTTCACCAGTGTCAGTGTACAGTTCGGTGGCATTCCGTCCGTTCATTCATCCCATCCATTCACGCTGTTGTGTGGCCGTCACCATCATCTATTTCCAGAAGGTTTTCATCATCCCAAACAGAAATCCCAACCCGTTAAACAATAACTCCCCATCTCCCCCCTCCTTCCAGCCCTTGGTGAACTCTGTTCTGCTTTCCGTCTCGATGAATTTGTCTCTTCTGGGTACATATAAGGGGAATTATATAGCGTTTGTCCTTCTGTGTCTGGCTTGTTTCATATGGCATCTGGTTTCCAAGGTTCATCCATGTTGTAGCACATGTCAGAATTTCCTCCCTTTTTAAAGCTGAATAATATTCTGCCTATGTATAGAGTACATTTTGTTTATCCATTCATATGTTGACGGATGCCTGGGTTTCTCCTATCTTGTGGCTGTTGTGAGCAAAGCTGCGGTCATCATGGGAAGACAAGTTCATGGTTTGTTCTTCAGGTAGCAGTTTTGACTTCTCCTCTGGAGGGGAAGACTCAGTCCTGGGACCTGCCTGCAGTGTTTCTGCTGGAGACGTGCTTGGAATATCGAAAATGCCTTTTTTGGTGCCTAGACACAACAACTGGTCCCTGGCACAGCCCTGAGAACACTTGCACTATGTTGCCATCTCCTCACTTGGCACGGAGGAACTCTAAGGGACAGAGAGAACACGGGAAGGGTGACCTTGGTATGTGTGGGCACAACATATAATTGTGCAAATGAATTTCTGTCTGTTCCTGGATTGTAATACATCCAACCGATACGGCCAACTGCACGAGGGGCACCTCGATTTGCTGAAGGGAGGTGGAGGCTGGCGTCTTGGAGCCAGAGGTCAGGCTTCCATACCCTGGTACTGTAAGTGCTGTATGTGTCCGGCTGATAATCCTGTGGTCTCAGTGCTGGCTCCCTGTTGTAGAAACCGAAGCTCATGACTTTGAAGCTGTGTTATAGAAGAAGAATGCCGGAGGAATGTGGCCATTCCTCCAAGTTCTGAGAAACGCAATCATAAGGATTCTCACTTAGGTCATCGAGCTCCAAAGACATGGCTCCCAAGGCCTACACTTAGTAACTGGCTGCCAGTGAATGTTGGAGTCCCTGTCAACATAGAAGCTGCTGCAGGGCCCAGGAGTCCGTCACGTTGATCCTGCACTCTGTGAGATCAGATTCCAGGATGATGGGATTGTGACGGTCTCTAAGTTTCAGACGAAGTCAGACGAGGACAGCACCGGCAGGTGTTCTCATATGTCCTTGGTTTTGGGATCTGTCCCTTTGGGTTTCAATCATTCAGTAAAAATTCAGATCCTTTTATGTACTGTGGTTTTAAACGTTCTGTTTTTACTATTTGACAGACTGTGTCAAAGGCCTAATAAGATGCACTAAGAAAAATAAGGAGGTTGGGTTGTGTTAGGGGGGGAAAAAGGCCTTACATTTAATTTTTTGGTTTAATGGCTGCAGTAAAAGAGTTTATGGAATAGAATAGCTCCAAATCCACTGGCCGGGGTCCAGTGCCCTCATTTGTTTTGCTTGCTGGGTTTCTAAAAAAATGAGCTAGTTCTCTCTCTCTTTCTCTCTTTTTAATTGAAAAAGAAATATATGCATATTGCCTTAGCCTAGGAAACAGAGCTTGAAGAAATGCTTAAGTGCTATTGGTTTGTCGGGAGGCACAATGACATGGTGCCCTGAGTGAGGAAAGAGGTTGGAGGTGGGCAAAGACGGGAAGCCCACAGAAGGTGCTGTGTTACTTCACGTACACCCAGGCGGTGGCTGCTGCTTCACAAATGAGTGGAGACAACTTCTCAGTCTCATGCTGGGTGGGGGGTGGGGGGTGGACAAGAAGCACCATACCCCGGAGCAGTCCCGCAGGGGAAGAATGAGGAAGAAATTTCTTTGCTGGCTCTCTTCTACCTCCTGTCCTTCCATAAGTTGAAGTTCACCCCAGGGATGTGATGGCCCCTCCCCTCTCCGTGGTTGCCTCACCTGATCCCTCAGCTTGGCAGAGGTCAGACCCTACCATGCGGTGTTTCCTCTGAAGTGGTGGGAGGAGCCAGAGACACTGACCACTTGGCCTGGGTGGCGGAACCAGTGTGTCACAGTGATAGCAGGCGAGCAGAGAAAGCAGCAGGTCTAGCAGAGAGCTGAAGCTACTGAATCAGGGAGTCCCCTAAGATATGTCGATACAGACATAGGAGACATTCAAGCAGTACAAGAGTATCTAATAAATACATTTCGCTTCTACCGCAGACCCTCAAGTCACTGTCTGTACTTTGTCACAACATCCCACGTATACCAAATATTCATCTATGTTGGTAAGATCGTGTCGTGATAAGATTTTGCTGCTTGTAGTAGAAACCTCACATACGTGGCTTCGACAAGACAGAGATGTATTATTCTCCATCATAAAGAGTCAGAGGAAGGCAGGAGGAAGGCAGACAAATGGTAGCTTCCTGATTGTCATTCTGCTCTGTCAGCCTAGTATGGCTTTTTCCTTAAAGTTGCTTTTTGTTCTAGAATAGTTACCAGAGTTCTAGCCGTCACATCCATGGACCAGGCCAAAATTATAAAGAAAGAGGAAAAGGGTGTGCTCTCCTGGCTGAGTCAGCTTCATTTAAGTGGTTTTATCAGTGGCCTTCACCAACAGTTTTCACTTATGGCTCCTGACCATCTTCAGAAGCAAGGGAGGCTGGGAAATAAGGGTATTTGTCAGGTGCTTTGCAGCCCAGAATAGAGTCAGGGTTCATTTAGGAAGAATTAAGGAAAGCATGAATACTGGGTAGACAACAAGCAGTTTCATTTTACACAAATTCAATACCTTGCTTTTTAAAATTTCATGTGTATTGTGATGTATATAGACTTCAATAATTTGAATGCCTGCATTGCATTCCAGTGTGTGGAAATATCAAAATCTCCTTAACATGTCCTTTGTGGGTAGATATTTAAATTGTTTCCAATATCTTGGCTGTTATAAACAGCATGGCAGTTAACATCCTTGTATGTATGTACTTACCCATTATTCAAATATATATCTCCAGATAAATTTACAAATGAGGAATGGTTGGGTCAAAAGGATAACTGTATTTTACCTTTTACCATGTATGGTCAAATGGCTTTCCAAAGTGTTGACATTAATTGACATTACTCGACAGTTTATAAGAGTGCTTATCGTCTTCTAGTAAGCGCTGTGAAGAGAACACAGATAACACTGTGTATCATTAAACCTTGTGACTTCCTTCAACTTGGTAGGTAAAAATGGTGTCCTGTCAGTTGAATTTCATTAACTGCCTCATGAACTCTTTAAGTGATCATAGAAAGCCATCAATTCTACTTGTTTCCTGGCCCTAAACAAGTTTAGATCAATAGATCAATAAGTATTATTAATACTCTCCAAGATACAGAAAGAAAGATTTAAATTCTCAAATTGCAATCCTTTCTAGTAGATTAAGAATTGAAAAGTTTTTTTTTTAAATAACAGTTTTATTGATATGTGATTCACGAACCATAAAAATCATCCTTTTAAAGTGTTCAGTTCAGTGGTTTTTAGTATATTCAGAGTTGTGCAACCATCACTACTCTCTAATTTTAGAACATTTTCTTCAGCCTCCAAAGAAACCCTGTTAGCCATTAACAGCACTTTTTGTTCCCACCCTTCCCACAGTCCTTGGCAATCACCTAGTCTACTTTCTGTTTCTGTGGATTTGCCCATTTGTCTATTTTGGACATTTCATATAAATGGAATCATCCAATATGTGGCCTTTTGTGACTGGCTTCTTTCACTTGGCACAATGTTTTCAAAGTTCATCCATGATGTAGTAGGTATCAGTACTTTGTTCTTCATTTTATTTTTAGTAAGGTATACACAGCATGATATTTATCATTTTAATAATTTGTGAGCATACAATTCAGTAGCATTAAATATATTCATAGTGTTGTCAACCCCTCTCCACTATCTATATCCAAAACGTTTTCATCCTCCCCAATGCAGATTCTATGCCCGTTAAACAGTAGCTCTCCCTCCTACCTCCCCTAGCCCCTGGTCACCTCTATTCTACTTTCTGTCTTACTGCCTATTCTAGGCACCCCATATAAATGGAATCATACAACATTTGCTCTTTTGTGTCTAGCTGATTTAGCAAAGCATAATGGTTTTATTTTGTAGCCTATATGAAAATTTCTTTTCTATGGCTGCATAGTATTCCATTGCACATATAGGTCACATGTTGAATCAATTTCATAGATGTGAGGTCGAGGTGAAACATCTTTAAAATTATTTTTATAAAACAAGAAGTTTTTCATTATATTCAAACCTCATACATCTTCCTGAAGCTTTAGCTCATTTTCCTTCAGGAGAGATTTGCTTATTCATTCACTCATTCAGGTGGTATTTATCGAGTGACTTCCTTGTGCCCCATTCAAGTGTAGACTGCAGAAGGGAATGAGCATAAGGAATAGTCTCTATTTCCAGTGAGCCCACAGTGGAGAAAGAGAAAAGGCAAAGCAAGTAACAGTTACGGGTCGCTACGGCAATTGGAAGGGTACTTCATTCTGAGGAAGTTAGGGGAGTGTTTCTCTGGAGAGATAACGATTGGCTTGAGCATTGGACAAGTGTGGTGGGAGGGAGATAACATTCCAGGAGGGGTGAAAGCACAGGTGAAGAGAGTCAAAGACACATGAGGATGCACAGTGCCTTTACACTTGTGCCTTGAGGTTGTTATCATGTGAAGTATCATTTTGGGGACCTGTACAGTTCTGGTAGCAAAAATGAAAGGGGAGCCCACCCTGTCCCTGGAGGCCTTTGCTATAATATGGATGAGAAGCTTTGAGGGGCAAACCAACACAGAGACAGTAGAAATGAAGTGGGAGGTAAATTGAAAGACTATTCAGTGACATGGAATAGACACAAGTTGGTGATAAATTGGCCAGTTGAAAGGAGGAAGGACCTAGGATTATAGCTCGGGAACCTGGGGTGGGAGGCAGTAGAGGAGTTCAGTCTGTAAACACCTATCACATTTTAAGTAAACTTGGGCCAGGTCCAGAGCTTTCAAAAGGCTCCAGGGAAGGTAGTTTAAGTGTTCTATTTTCTCCCTTCAAAGTCCAATTCGGTTTTCCCATTGGGCATCTTAAATATGGACTTCCTTGTGCTGCTGCTGACACATCCCTCTATCGGGCTCATATTCCTCTTCCCTCCCTCTTCTTTCTCCTTGCTCCCTCCTCTCTCATTTCTTATTTGCCTCCAATATATAGATATATATATATTTTTTTAAGATATATTTTTGTTGAACCAGCCTATTGCAGGCCAGGACAAGAAAGAACTCAGGACTTCCTATCCAGCACTGATTTTACCCCACTGCCTCCCGGTGCTGTGGTTCCTCTCTGTGTTGGAAAACTCACCAAAACCCAGTGGATACAAAGGAATTCACTTCCTGGCGGTTCCCTTGGTGAGAGCGCTGCATGGAACTAGCAGATGCCTCATGAGGAGGGAAGGCTGTTGTTAGGCTAGGAAATGTAGATAATTGGCATGCTCTCTTTCATCTGCCAACGCTGCTCTGAAAACAAGCTGCCATAGACAGCAGCTTTTCCTCAGTGCAGCTGTGGTTCCCAGCACACAGGATCTGTTCTTTAGGAATTAGAAACACATTGGTCTGAGCTGTAAAGGCTGATGGCTGAAGACCGTCCGGTTGCATATGTCATCGGAGAAGCTCTAACTAATGTATTGTTCGGTCAGCGGGGCTCTCTGGGTGGTGACTCAGCCAGCGCTTGGCTGCTGCTTTTCCTTTGCTGTCACTCAGCATCTCAGCAGCACGGTGCTGGGCCTGTGTACCTCATCTTCAGGCCCAGGAAACTCAGGGGAGTCCAAGAGTCCATGCGTGCCCTTTGACTTCTGCACTCCTTTGCTAGAATGCAGGCTTTTTGAGGACAGAGGATGGAATTTACTTCTGTGTTTCCCAAAGCAGCCTGATCTTTTTCCAGAAAAAAAGGTAGCTCAAGTTGACTTACCTAAAGTGGCCTTGTTCTGGGAAGACAGCAGCTTGGCTGCATCATTGCCTCTCCCTTTTCCCGCCCATCCTCAGGTGAGGTGATGGGGCTTGGAGCAGGTGTTCAGGCTGCCACTTTCCCAAGATGTCTCTTAAGAGAGCACACATAGGATTTCCTTCTCTCTGGTGTCTGGAGATGGCTGAGGGCCCAGCTCAAGAGGAGAGAGTTTCCCTCCCTGTGGGGACAGTGCAATATTGGTTGCAGGAGTAGAATTCAGGGACTCATCACTTCCATACCACACCCAGTGCACATACGGACATTTCATGGCTGCCCATGAGGCTGAAGGTGGAGAATGTGACTTTTACTTAATGACCCTGATGATATTCTCCTTGATGCCTGGTGGGATAGGCAGAGAGAGCACGTGGGGGTAGGTGGGGGGGGCAGTGGGTGGCAGCAGAGGTCAGGAGCAAGCAGGGAGCAGTTTGAGTGGAGGCACTCATCTTCCAAATGCCCCTGCCACTACTCCGTGGGATGCGGAGAGGTCCAGAGCATGGGAAAGGAAAGGTGGGAGGGCCTGGCTGGGAATGGGGGAGCACAGGGAGCCGGAAGGAGAATCAGGTTCCAGGAAGGGCACTTTAACGGCCTCAGTCTTATGAGATCCTTTCATACTGAAAAGGATTGCTGATCTGCAGAATGGAGAATCCAACATCTGTAAACCTCTACAGGGAGAGTTCCACGGGATGTACTTTCTATAGTTAAGTTGATGGAAGAAGCAAGTTATTCTTTATTCCAGTTTATGCATATAAAATTGTAATTTTAAAAAACAGACACGCTCTCCTTCCCCCCTCCCCCCACCACTGGCAGTGCTGTCTTAGTATTAAGCACAGCAGCCTGAAGCTGTGTCAGGGTGAACCTGGACAATCTGGCTGGCTAGGGATGCAGGGTCCCTTTAACTGCTGAGCAGCTCCTGGAACTCAGGGACCCCAGGAACTGTTCCTTGCACCTCAGTGACAGGAGAGTGCACACCTGGCTGGCCTGTGGTTGTATAAACTTAACACTCAAATTTCCAGTGAGTTTTCTGTGTGGCTCTCAGCCCCTCGGCTGGCTAAGTTCTCTGGCCAAGTGCTGGCCAGTTGGAAAGTCAAGACTTGGCTTGGATCTCACTAGGGGAGAGCCTCTGACCATCCTTCTTCAGACATGAGGGCTTTGTACTGGAAAGAGTCTGGCGTGGTCCTGTGACTGCCAGGGGAGGGGGTGGGCTTTCCCCTGTTTCTTCTCATTTTTAGGGCAGTGAAGAAGTGCGTGTATATTCTATAATAAGGAGGTCACGGGTTTGGAGCTATGTTCTAGAAATATTTGGCTTTGTCTCTCTGGCAAGTCCTAGCAGAAGCAATAGAAAGAGCAGACTGGGGGCAGGGAGACCGGTTTGGATGTTTCTGTGATGCCCTGCCTGGTAGTTACCAGGAGCCAAATCAGAATGGTAGTGAGGGGACTGGAAAGGAGGGGATCGTTTAAGAGTCACTGGAGGCAGGATGTGTGGGAGGTCACAATGGCTTCCACAAAGAGAAGTCAGCTCCGATGGAACAGTGGCAGATAATGCCATTAAAACAAACTGGGAAGTGAGTTCTCACAAACCCTATGAGACAGACTTCAAAAATAGACCTGGTTTCAAATTCTAGCTCTGTTACTACTAGCTGTGAGAGTGCCATTGGATATGTATTACCTCATGGAGCCCGATTTGTTGTTTTTCACTTGTAAATCTGGGGTCACGATGACTGCTTCCTACCGTTGTTTATTATAAAGAATGAATTTAATGAGAAAATGTCATGAAGCATTTGCAACAGGCCAGTACACCATCAGCACTCAAATGGCAGCGACTGGGTAGAGACTGATTAGTGCAATTTATGAGCTTGGGGGTGGGGGTGGGCCGGATGGACCTGCAGAGGAGAGCAAACCATTCTGGTTGAGTTGTCAGGGAAGCCCCACGAAGGAGTCAAGGGTTGGTGCTGATGTCTCTTCAGGTCTTCAATGTTTGATTGATTGATTGTTAGGGAACATACAGTGCAATATTGATTGCAGGAGTAGAATTCAGGGACTCACCACTTCCATACCACACCCAGTGCTCATCACAACAGGTGCCCTCCTTATTGCCCATCACCCATCCGGCCCCTCCCCCGCCTCCTCCCTCTATCAACTCTCACTTGTGTCTGCCCGTCCCCACTTTTTTTCTTCTCCCCCTTCTCATATGGTTGTCTGTATCGTATTTTAAATTCCACATATGAGTGAGATCATATGATTTTCGTCTTTCTCTGACTAACTTATTTCACTTGGCATAATATACTCTCCAGCTCCATCCATGTTGTTGCAAATGGCAAGATTTCATTCTTTTGATGGCTGAGTAATATTCCATTATATACATACATATATATATATATATATAATATAGGTATTATATATTGCATATAATATATAATGTTACTGTGTGTGTATATATATAAAACATATAATATTATACACACACATTTGTATGTATATATAAATCTATATACCACATCCATTCATCAGTTGATGGACATTTGGGCTCTCTCCATAGTTTGGCTATTGTTGATAAGGCTGTTATTAACATCGGGGTGCATGTACCCATTGGAATCTGTACTTTTGTGTCCTTTGAGTAAATACCTAGTAGTGGAATTGCTGGATGGTAGGGTAGTTCTATTTTTAACTTTTTGAGGAACAGGTCTTGTGTGGTTAAGAAGTCCAATTCTCTCAAGCACAGAAATAAATTGATTTATAAAACTGTCTCTTCTTTTTACGGGAGATGCAAACAATAAGCATAAATACTGTTGATGATCTCTTTTATATTCATACAATGTTGGAATCATTTCCCTCCTTTTATTACTTTTTTAGCAGCAGCTGAGAATATTTTTTAAAGGGGGATTAAACCATAATGACATTTCTAATTTAACAAGAAAATTTCAAGAATGTTATTAAGGAACCAAACTTTTCCCAGCTTTCTGCTTCCCCATTCTTGCTAGGTTTTCGTTCTTATGCTTGTTACCCCATGGTTTCAAGGTAGTTGCCATAGCAGAAGACATCACACCTACATTCAAATCAGAAAAAAGAGAGGAAGGTGGGGCAGCACTGAGTTCTCTGCTACCTATCCCTTTTATCAGGAAAGTAAAAACCTTTCTGGAAGATTCAGCAAAGTTTCATTGGCTAGAATTAGGTCACATGGTCACCACCAAGGATTAAAAGAGTCCGAGAAAGCAAAAATCTGGCAGAGGAATGGGATTGCCTGATAACGATTCCCTGACCTAGAGGTAGATTTTTAGGTAGCTGAGATCTCAGCATAAGATTTGGCAAACTGAAGAGTTCTGGTTTATCTAGTGACTTATCTTTTAACTTTATCAGTGCACATTTTCATGGATGAGTAGGTAATCTCTCCATAGAAGAACTGAAAGACCATTTTAGTACAAGAGATTTATTTGCCTTTTGGGTTCCCAAAACCTACTGAAGCTTTAATTCTCTTTTTTTTAAAACTTCTTCTCCACCCCCATTTTTATTTCAGTAAACAAATAGTGGATCTTTCCATCCAGATAATAACTAAAAAATACTGGCGAACTTCAAGATCAAACTTTGTTGTTTATTCTTAAATTTATCTGTGAGTTCAGTGGTAGGCTCAGTGGCACAGGAAACTGAAGCAACAGGAAGGAGGACAAAGAAGCCGGTCCCACATCGTGCAGGAAGGGGCTTGTGCCGTAGTAGATTAGCAGCTGCCCTCTTCTGCCCTTGGGCCTGATGGCCAGGCCCAGGCTCCTCTTCCTCCCCCTCACGAAGGAAAACTTTCTTGACCCTTCATGATTCATCTAAAGATTGGTTAAGTATTCAGATATACACAGTAGTTTACCTGTCAAATTCTTTCTTAAACAATGAGTTAGAAAAATTGTACATTTGATGTGATCCTCAGGGACCTCCGACTCAGGCATAAAAGAAGTTACTAGAACAACTTCAAATACCTCTGCACTAATTAAGCCTGAATTAGTGAAGTTACTGACAAAATAGTTACTTCTGTAAAGAGAGGCAGTTAAAAAGTATCAACTACAAGAATCTTATAGTCTTGTGGGGAGACCTGCTCTGAAGAATGGATAGAAAATTTGTAAAGAGTCAAATCCTTGCCGGGTGTTTTTCCTTCACCATGTGCCTGTACACCACCTGACCCCAGAGTTCTCTGGGACTTTGGGCCCAGATACCCAATGGCCTTCTCTCCTCCTCTCCCATCTCACAAACTCCCCAAGTCCACTGTGTCTCAAACTTTAGTTTTCAGTTTTCCGTGTCTTTGGGCTCCTGTGCACACCTCCTCCCATCCCCCTATGAGGGACTCTAACAAGCTCTCAGTGGCTCAAGCCTGAACTTGACATCATTCTGGAATCCGACTTTCCCCTTATTCTCCATACTAAATCACCACTTTGGGTTAATTCTCTCTCCTCAGTGTTACTCTAATCTGCCCATTTTTCTTCTCCTCCATAGTTGCCACTCTGAGGCAAATCAAGAATCAGGAACTCTCAACTCTGAATGAGCTCCTGGCATCTGTTCACCATCCATGTAATGCCTGAAAACATGTCAAGGTGTTAAGAAGTAATTTAAATTTTTATTGTGATAAGAACACAACATGAGATTTACCCTCCTAAAAGATTTTTTTTTTTAAAGATTTTATTCATTTATTTGACAGAGATCACAAGTGGGCAGAGAGGCAGGCAGAGAGAGAGGGGGAAGCAGGCTCCCTGCCGAGCAAATAGCCTGATGTGGGGCTCGCTTTCAGGACTCCGACATCATGACGCGAGCCGAAGACAGAGGCTTAACCCACTGAGCCACCCAGGCACCCCTAAAAGATGTTTTTAAAAGATTTATTTATTTGAGAGAGCAAGAGCTGGTGAGTGGGGGGAGCGGCAGAGGAAGAGTCTTCAAGCCGACTTCCTGCTGTGGGACTTGGTCTCAGACCTTAATAATGGAGTGATCCACCCAGGACCCCTCTTGGAAGATTTTTAAGAGCACAATACAGTACTGTTATCTACAGGCACGATATTGTACAGCAGACCTGTAGAACTTACTCATCTTGCTTAACTGAAACTTTTCTTATTAGAAATCATCTTCGTAATAAGAAGATGATCTGTTGGCCTCTTTGGATATATTATCAAATTGCTTAGCAAACTACTTTTACAAAGGCTCTCAGTCATAATTTTTGCCAAACAGAAATGAGCGACACCTGAACAGGATTTCTACATATGCTTAAAACTTCTTACTCTTCCATAAATATTCACCCCACCCCCGCATTTAGCATAGTAATATTAATATTACTATGACAATCGATGTAAGAATTGGGGTCATGTCCTCAGAGCATGTTGCAGAAGATGGCTTTCTTTCAATAGTGAGTGAGCTGCTCCAAGTGGGCAAGGTTATTTCATTTTTTAAAAAAGATTTTATTTATTTATTTGTGAGAGAGCATATGAGCAGGATGAGAGGCAGAGGAAGAAGCAGACTCTCCCCTGAGCAGGGAACCCCACAGGAGACTCGATCCTGGGATTCTAGGATCATGACCTGAGTCAAAGGCAGATGCTCAACTGACTGAGCCACCCAGGCATCCCAAGGTTATTTTGGTTTTATGAATTCACTCATCAGTCTTATTGGACATGCATGTGCCAGGCACTGTTGGGTAGAGACCAAGGACAAAATCCCCACCTGTGAAGAGAGCACAGCCTATTAGTAGAGATAGATTTGAAAAAACAAATGGTTCATGCAGTAAAGTGCTAAAAATCAAATTAGGTGGTTTGCAGTAACTGAGGAGGGACATTCCTTGGAGCCTGGGAACATTTCCCAGGATGAGAAAGTAGATACTATGGAGTCGAGATCTAGTGCTGATTCCAAATCAAGCTCCTCTTCCATCTCAGCTAAGAATGTGGTTAATGTGGAAAGCACTGCATTTTGAAAATCTAATTATTTTAATCTGCATTTCCCTGCCTAGCAGTCAGACTGAGTGTCTTTTCACGTTTATCGACCCTTGTGTATTTGTCTTCTGTGTCTTGTCTTTTCTTGCCATTTGTGGAAAATCTCAGTGTTGAACATAGACTCTCTGAAGCAGATAGGGAACTTGCCTGATGCTCTTTGACAGATTAATTTCCTCAATCCCACACTTGTCTCTTGACGAAAATAAGGACCAGGATGTTTTCCTAAAAGCCCCCTTGCTTCCTGGCAATCTCTGCCTTCTCTCTTCTTTGATAATCAGGCTTCCTCTTGGAGATGGGTGATTGCTGAGGAAGGTCAGCAGGATGTGATAGAATCTGTACGTGCAGATACTGTTGTCATCTTTAATGATATAGGTTTTGTTTTGTTTTTTTCCTATCAAAACTAGAGGAGAGGGGCACCTGCGTGGCTCAGTGGGTTAAGCCTCTGCCTTCAGCCAAGGTCATGATCTCAGGGTCCTGGGATCGAGCCCCACGTCGGGCTCTCTGTTCAGCAGGGAGCCTGCTTCCCCTCCTCTCTCTCTACCTGCCTCTCTGCCTACTTGTGATCTCTGTCTGTCAAATAAATAAATAAAATCTTTAAAAAAAAAAAAACTAGAGGAGAAAGTCTACACAGATGGAAGAGTTATGTGTAGGCTTGCAAACATGAACACGCCTGATAAAATAGAAGTATTTGAGTGTGCGAATCATAAAAGAATGAGGTCCAGTGTCCTATGTGGTTTGAGAGAAATGGCTACAGAGAAACCATTGCGTGGATTTGAGAATGAGTTTCCTTCAAGCGATAGGCAACGCACTACCTTCAATCTTAGACATCAGTGTTTTGTTCCAGTGAACCTAAGGACTCAGCCTTCATGCTTTGCCTGACAGTGGTCAGAACAACTTGGTCATGGTCTATGTTCTAACCTTTTGGTGGCCAGAGGACAGATGCTGAGCTGTTGAGACAAAGGAGAAAGACCTAGGACTTGCAGCCAGACACCTGGGTAGGAGTCTTGGTTCTGTTAATCAGCTGTGTTTTGTTAAACAGTTCTCTTCACCCCTCTCAGTCTTAGGTTTCTCCTGGCAATAGGGAAGTTACCTAAATTCTAAGTTCAAAAGTTATCTAAGTCCTCGTTCTGTTAAAAGGATCAAATAATGTTGTGATAACAGATGCTAGTCAGTTGTGTACGCACTCTTTTCTACTCCGCTCTTTGGTCGGGGAGCCAGCAGCGTCAACATCCCTGAGGAGCACGTTAGAGATGCAAATTCCCAGAACGATTAAATCAGAAACTGACAGGGTGAGGCTCAGCAATGTTTTTATGTTCAGGTGATTCTAATGCTCATTGAAGTTTGAAAACCACTGAAATCTTCTCCTTCCTGTTGTGGTTGATACAGAATGAGATTTGGTGAGGGGGCGGGGGTGGGAAAGTGTGTGTTTTAATGACATAAAAGCTATTTAAAGTCCCAGGAGGTGACTTTCTTCTAAAGTCAGGTTTTCCTTAAAATAGTCAATGAAATATGTTTCAAGCAGGAGAATTGTTTCCTGTTTCCTATTGAAGAAAAGCACTCAAGTTTAGCTTAATGCAGGATTTGAGATAAGCTGTCAGGATGTCTACGTTGAATGGACCAGATAACTTCTTAGCCTCTTTTCTGTTCTTTATAAATATTAATGATGAATTTATAAACTAATGGATGTTACACTAACTACTCAGCTCTGGAAGCTCTGACATGATATTTTTGCCATGCTATTATTTCTGATTAGATGTATTTTAATTTTCTTTGAAGCCAGACCATTTGCCTATGTTCATAACCATAGTGATTAAATACAAGAGCTGGGAAATTAACACATTTCTGCATATCAGTGAACATCCTCCTGCGTCCTACCTCAGGAAGTTTGTTCCTATAACTAAGAGTCTAATCATTATGGCAAGTCTTTGTCGGGCTCATTTCTCATGCACCTTAATTGTATCTTTTGATCATGCAGTTTTTGTGAGTAATAGACATTAATGAATAGTTGTGCTAGTATGAGTGTTCTGTATTAAGTATTCCTAAGCTTCTAATGAGAAATGCATCCATGCCCACTAGTGTATCTTCCAGATGGTCAGTAAGAGCTTTGATTTTTATGGTCTTTCCTTCGGGTTTGAGAAGGAAGTCATTTAACTCTTCAAAGTATAGCTGGCAGAAGGCATCCCTTAGTTCAGGAGGACCTGCTGCTTCATGACTGAAGAATTTCATTTTAGTGAATTTAAAGAAAAACCAATTAAGTACTATTAAAAATAGTCAAGAAAACAATTATAAATGAACTACTTGACGCTTCATCAAGTGAACAGTCTCCTTTTGGAGACCTGCAAAATGGGGTAGAAGGCAGGAAAAGAATAAAGGTAAAAGAATAAAGAAAAACAATAGAAATATCTGATTGGTTGGGGCCACACCTGTTTGGGGCAAGTGACCCAGAATTGGCTTGGGGTGTGAAGATTGGCTGATGGAATATATTGTGTTTCTGGTCAAGTGGAGCATCTACAGGGACCCAAAAGTTATCTAAGTCCTAGTTTGCTGTTAAGGCACACCAGGAGAGGGCTGCTCTGTCTTGGGCCGAGAAAGTTATTTCAATGGTACCTAACAAATATTTGAGGAGAGAATAAGTAAAAATTGCTGATAAAGTTGAGACAATTAAGTGTAATAGTACCTACTATATGTTGAGAGTCTACCACATGTTGGGGAGCTGATTGAAGTTCTCTCTTTTTTTTTTTTTTAATATTTTATTTATTTATTTGACAGAGAGAAATCACAAGTAGATGGAGAGGCAGGCAGAGAGAGAGAGAGAGAGAGAGAGAGAGGGAAGCGGGCTCTCTGCTCAGCAGGGAGCCCGATGCGGGACTCGATCCCAGGACCCTGAGATCATGACCTGAGCCGAAGGCAGCGGCTTAACCCACTGAGCCACCCAGGCGCCCTGAAGTTCTCTCTTTGATTCTTATAAAAACGCTATGGGGGCACCTGGGTAGCTCAGTTGGTTAAGCGTCTGATTCTTGGTTTTGGCTCAGGTCATGATCTCAGGGTTGTGAGACTGAGCCTTGAGTCGGGCTCTGCACTCGGCATGGAGCCTGCTTGAGCTCCTCTCTCTACCTCTGCCCCTCCCCCTGCCATGTGCAGACATGCTCTCGTGCTCTCAAAATCTTAAAAAATACCCCAGACACTATAAGGCAGGTACTACTGTTCCCATTTTATAGACCCTGAAACAGTCCTTAGAGTGTACCAAAATGGACTTACAATGTCCATTTGACATTGACCCTCCTTGTGAACAGGAAGATAATTCCAAAGGGAAGTGTGTGGCTGGTTCTAGAAACTCGTGCCTGAGAAAGTGGCATGCCTGAATTGAAGCCTTTTTATGCTTCTCTGTTTGCATTCATATTCTCAAGGAAGCTGACATGTAGGTCAAACTGCAATGGGAAATTGTTTGTCTCGAAGCATGCTGCTGCTGTGGGGACTGACAGGGAGCCATGGTTCTGCACAATGGAGAGCTCAGCTTTTGCAGAGCCCTAAGGCATCAGGCAGGGTACTAAACACACAGGCCACATTAAAATTCCTAAAAGTTCACCTTTAAAAAACAAGAGGGGAGTGGGAGGCAGTGCCTGGCTGGTTCAGTAGGCAGAGTGTAAGACTCTTGGTCTTGGGGTGGTAGGTTGGAACCCCACATTAGGTGTAGAAATTACTTAAAAAAATAAAATCTTGAAAAAAATTAAATAACCACCTCCTCTCTTTCCCCGAGAGCTCAGAACAGAGTCACAGATAAGTTTGCAATCCTTCCTTTATAATTTACTCAGATAGTCTTTAGAATGTCAACAGAAACTCAGGTAAATTATTGATCGTTGGAGTGAGCCAAGAGAAACCCCAGGATACAGTCCAGGGTCTTTGAGATTAGTAATACTCTTTTGTGAAGGAAAGAGTGGAAAAAATAGAGATTCCTTTGCACAAAAATCCTAATGGAAGAAATCTAAATTGTAAAGTATGTACATATTGGGAAATAAAGTGGACACTGAGAAGTGAAAAATCATGCTGATCCTCCACATTACATGTATGTATCATGCCAAAAAAATGATACGTAGATAGCATCAAACTTTATTTTGGGCACAGATGTAATGTATTCTTCAGCACTTGCTTTCTTGTGTTGCGATTACGACCCAAATTCTTGCTTGGTTTCTGTGGGCTGATGAGTAACCACAGATTGAAATAATAGCTGTCTATCCTTTTAAATATTATGCGGATCTGGATGTGTCCAACCTCTGCTTTGATTTGGCCCTATTATCTGATGTAAAATTGCTTTTAAAATGCAAGGTCTATGGGGCACCTGGGTGGCTCAGTGGGTTAAAGCCTCTGCCTTCGGCTCAGGTCATGATCCCAGGGTCCTGAGATCGAGCCCCGCATCGGGCTCTCTGCTCTGCGGAGAGCCTGTTTCCTCCTCTCTCTGCCTGCCTCCCTGCCTGCTTGTGATCGCTCTCTTTCTTGTCAAATAAATAAATAAAATCTTAAAAACAAAACAAAACAAAACAATGCAAGATCTAGTCCTTAATGGATTCCACCCCTTTAGCTTTGCAACAAGGCTACGTCTGAGCATCCTCTTGGCCTCTACCAGAAGCAGCTATCGGACTCTAGGCATCTGCTCTGGTGGTCGGAAGCTGTTGTTAGAATGTGGCCAGAACATGAGAAGAGTACGGGACCTTTGGCTTTTTCTCACCTTTGCTTCTGCTTTTATTGCATGGGGGACATGATATTCATCAGATTCTTTCCTTCCAAGTATGTGCCATAATATGTAGCAGGAATGTGACCTGTGACATACATTCCTAAAACCAAAGACCTCCGTTGCTTTCCCTGAAGCAAGTATTATCATAATTCCGTTGGACCCTTGATGTTCTTGATATTTCATGAATGAGCTTGTGTGAGGCAAGGATGGGAAGGAAAGATTGTCCAGGAGTACCGTAATCTTCCGCTGAGTCTGTCTCTCCCTCCAAATCGTCTCACCAGAATTCTCTTCAAAGATTGTTATATTCTTTATGTTGGTATGTGAGCTGCTTTCCTAATCACCAGCCAAACAGACCTTAGGGCTTTGCTTTAGAGTTAATTCTAATAGTTTACCTAAATCAGATCTGGGATTCAAGAGCATACCAAGTACACTGTATGGAACATGGATGATGTCACAAAAGAACGTCCTGCTATTTGTCTAAATCTTCTAGGTCTTCTGGTTGCAATGGGCAATTTCTGGGTTAATCCTTGAAATCAAGTTCAAACACACACAAAGTTCACGTATAACATGCTTCTCACTCTAAAACATCATTTAGATGCTAAGCCTTTGTTAATATTTAGTATTTTATAAGGTTCAAAATGATCATAAATACCTTACTAGAAGTCATTAAACAGGACTATAAATACATTATTCAGAACTTTTAATAAACTCTACTGTAGTTATTATATTAACCTAGTGACATCAAGGGACTTACAGAAATGGGTTCATTCAACCCGTACCATTACCTGCATTTTATCATGTTTTCCAGCCTTTTATGGTTGGTAAGTATGACAGTGTGGAGGAAAATTAACTAAGAATATGAAATGAATAAGCACATTTAGAATCCATCTGGGACTTGGATACAAATTTTTATGACTTTTTGGCTACACAACCTTGGGCAAGTCATTTAACTGCAGGAATTCTTCCCAAGGGATCTTGTAGGAGTCTAATGAGTCACTGATGTGAACATTCCCTGTAAAACAAACATCTCACACCATACTATACAGAAAATTGCATTTTAGCATAGAGAAGGCACTCTGTGGTGAAGTGTGGCCTTTGATTTTTATGATCCTCACTACTGAAGAAAGAACATAATATGACCTGTGGCATAATTAACTTTTAAAAACAGGCCTTTATAGTGGAATCCCACTCTATTTGTTACTGTGTTTGAGACAGTTACAGAAATTAAACATTTTTTTCTTCGTTCCTCCAACTGGCAAAGCCTAACACAACAGTTACTAAGCCCTTAACTTAAATGAGCTCATTTCACCTTCACAACCATGCTGTGAAGGTCCGGGCTCTAGTTACACCCATTTTATAGATGAGGAAACCAGGACACAGACTAGAGAAAAATCCATAATCAGCCATGACCGTAGCCGAGAATTTTATCCATATTCACTGCCTTCAAGACTGTTCATTTTATTTCTATGTATTTTATTATTTCCCCTCCTATTCCCATACATGAGACTCCTATAGGGACTAGTAGAGAACACAGAAGTCCTTGTCAGTACCTTCGGGGTAAGAAGTAAATGGTGGATGTAGACAGTTTACAAACCCAGGCTAATCAAACTCAGCCCGATGAGCCGCTGGTTATGCTGCGTGAACAGGTCACGTGTGCAGCCACATACTGAGTGGTTAAGACGAGGCTGCTCAAGTTTCCAGAGTGTGGGAGGAGGGCTGCGAGTGCCGTCGAGCGTATGCCCGGGGAGACGGCTTACCATTGTTCCTGAAATAGTTACTGCATTCAAAGGGCATGGAGAATATTTTCCAGATTTCCCAACCACAAAGTCTTCACCCCAGCTTTGGCTTCCACCATCAAAACGTGTGGTTTGGACCTGAACCGGGAATCGATAATCTTTCTAGCACCCTGTGCTTTTCCTGCCTGCTCCAGACAAGTCTGTGTTCCATTCTTTCAGGATTTACTGGGAGATGAATCACTTAAGTTGTTCAGTCTTTGACTGCTTAGAGGTGGTAACTTTATGCATTCTTTATACAGGGGTCTGCAAGACCTTAGCCTTCAACAGGAGTGGGCTCATTTGGGAAGGTGAAAACACCATTGCGGCTCCCTGGGAAGCTGTTTTGGAGGTGGGCCTTTCACTGTCTTTCATAGGGAGCTTGCTAGGGGTTGGGGTGCCCTGGGCCGGTACCCGAGGGCTTCAGAGGAAGCCCAGTGGCTAGAAACTCTGGTGGCAGCAAGTTTATTATGCACAGTGTGCCTAAACTTCCTGAAGTGTGTCTCAACAGGGACCATAGCAACATATTAACTTACTTGGGGCACAATGACCCAAAAACTTTAATTACTTGAAAAGTACCCTTGCAGGAGGTGGATTTACTCCAACTTTGAGTTTTCCTTAAAAACAGGAGCAGGCTTAAAACCCTGGCTAAGGAACTAATCCCATTAATGAAGGCACTAAACAGAAAAAGGAATCTTATTTTACCAAATCAGTGGAAAAGCCCAGGATGAAAGCAATGTAGAAAGAAATAATGGTACATCTACCTCCTCCCATGTGGCTGCTTTGAGCATTTTGTACCCCATTTCTGCTGTCAGTTTCTCAGCAGATCTTTCTTTTCATACAACCCACCAACACCCAAATTCCATACAACTCAAGACAGTAATTTACTCACAAAGGAAATACACCTGCAACTTTATTAATAACCAACTTTTTTTATTAGAGCGGATACAGTTGTGAAAACTGTACATTAGACATTTTGGTTTCGAGGATTATAAATAAAGGAACTCACACGTAGGGAGTTCTTTTTCACAGCAAGGAACTTTAAATAAACAAGGTCATGTTTTATTAAGTACATTGGCAGACTTCATGTGCTGTCCAAAATGTAGAGCACAGTATAACAACCCGTTAGAAAGAGCCTTTCATGTAAAATACAGCTGTGCACATTTTAGAAAAATACCAACAATTTGAGCTTTGTTTTTAAAAAAGCTTATAAATCATACATATATTTATAAATGGAACCAACATGCTTACTTTATAAACATATCCTTTAATTATCTGTTACCCATTATTTCCAAAGCATTACACATTTTAAATAAACACTTAAGAAGATTAAATATTTTATTTTATTTTTTTAAAAAAAATCCATTTTCCCAGCATCAAGAGCTACGGGGTTAGGAAGGCGCAGTGAGAGTACGGAGACTGACACAGGAGCTACGTTTCTTGGCTAAAAACGTACTTCCTAAATTTAAAAGTCAAAGCAAAATGTAAAAAATAAATAAATATACAAGTTGTAATTTTCATTTGCTCTCTTTCTGCTTTCTTCTTTATTCCATATTGGTCACACCCAGGATTCTCAACATATTGCACTTCTGCAAAAAACATCACTGGGTTACTACCCTGCCGGTGACAAAGCATTCAGTCCACACCTGTGCTAACACGTGAGTGGTCTCTTCTGCATTGAAAAGGTAGCAAATAAGGTAAAAAGAATCCAATTAAACCATGCAGGTTGTGAAAATATTTAGGAATAGCTAGCTCCTTCTCCACAATGTAATGTCTTAGATAGATTTAAGGTACCTTTCCTCCCCTGATTTCTTTTTAAATAATTATAAAGACCACATAGTGTCTCCAAGTAATAAGCATGCTTCTGAGTAATAAAGGATGAATTATAAAACAGCAAAAAAAATCAGATTATGTCAGAATAACAAAGGACCGACTGCAAAAGACAAGTATTTAAATAAAAATGTCTAAGCCTTTAAAATGTGAAATAAAATTACGAAAGGACTTTGAAAAACACGAAAGGCATAAAATCGAGAAGCAGAGGTTTAACAAAGCTTTATGCTCTACCTGAATGTATTCAACAAAAATTTAAGTTGGAGGAAAAAAAAAAAAAAGATCAGAGCAGTTATTAATAGCATCTTGCTTAACTTTCATGGGAATTAACATAGTCACTGACAAGATTTTATTTGGTTGTAAAGTACGTCAGCAATGAAACTGAATCCTTCAGACGTTGATTACTGCAATCCATGCAACATTTTGACTACACTTCTCAGAATTCTGTTGTCTTTCAGCTTTTAAAATTTAGCACCTCCTAAGTGCATAAAAGATTCATCTTAGTAAGATTTAAAAATATTTAAAATTATTTCTTAGGAAGGTATAATGCCTTCAACACTGCTAAATTTTAAACAGCCTATTACAGGTTTAGGACGACTAAAGGGCATGAAAAAAAAAAAAAAAAAGATGTACTGCTATCGCAACAAACACGTCTTCTCTAGAATTAATTGTTGTTTCTTTTCCTTGAGATGCAACAAGTGTGTTTCCTCTGGCCAGGACCACACGCTGTAGAGGACTATACATCCTACTTCAATAAACGGCAAAAATGAACATAGTCGTGCACAAGCCAACGAAACGTTCTCTCCCAGAACATTCCAGGAGATGTTAAAGCAGCAGGTCGTGCCATAAGACTGGTGAGTGATGCTGCTACCTATTTCTTCGAATGAGATAGGAGTGAATGTTGGAACCATGGCCACAGCAACACAATCCTCCGACCGCATTCCTCAGGCAGTCGTTTGTTTCCCCAGCTCCCTACTAAAAACGTCAGATGGTAAAATAGTAAGGCAGCTGTTGACTTCCATCAGAAAAAAAAAAAATGCAGCTCCATACATTTCCAGTTTAGTCACACTCCGCTAGGACAGATGGAGTAGCCAATGCCAAGAACTTCGCCGGCTGGGGCTGGTTCAGCAGATTTTAAAAAAGAATGATTATTAAGTTTTGCTCTCCGACATGGCTGCTTGCTTCAGCTCCCAGAGGACCCCCAAAGCCACAAGCATTCCCAGGGGGACCGAACAGGTCCTCTGGTTGAATTTTCCAAGTTTCATCTCTTTCGCGATCCCATCCTAATTCCAAGCCTCCTTCCCTGAGTCTGAGTCTGACTGGGGTGTGCCATTTAAAGGGCTGACGATGCCACGGCAGAGAACAGAGAACTGCGGGCTAACACCGCTAGTTGTCATGACTTCACTGAAGGGTCAAAACAGTTATATCATTAAGTAACTATGTTGAATCACATTCAGGCACAGCCAAAATTAAAGTGAAGGACAACATGCAGTTGTTAAAAAAAAAATGTAAATTCAAATATGGGAAAAGAATATTATATACAGTGATTTTATATAGAAATTAAGGCTATTCTTACCTTTCCTAATTCCAATCAAGTCAGAAAGTGAACAAACAGAATGGCCAACCCGATATTCAACAGCATGACAAGGACAATCATGACTGAATTAGGGCCCTGGAAATGAAACAGAACAAACCAAGCATAATGTTTCCATGTTAATAGCCACATATAAGCTAGATCATAAAATCAATTACCAAAAAAATAACTCCGTTGGAGTAAATAAAGTGGGAGCGAATGACAGCAGCTCCAAAAGGTATAAACTAAAAATAGCAATGCCGCATTTAGATGGAGCCGTCTCCTCACTTTCACTATGAAATGAATCCAGTCTTGATTATATCTACAAAAGTGACTATCAAATAATCTAGTTCATTTACCTCAGAACATCTGACAATAGTCTGGGTGAGAGTTTGCTGTAATGGGGTGAGGAAGTAATGGAAAGTGGATATGCACTTTTTGTTAGGGTATAATTTAGACGAGGAAGAATTATTTCCTCAGGAAGGCAGTTAGAAAGACTAAAATCTTTATAAGGTACCGAGGCCTCTCAGGAAAAAATTTAGGACTCTTGCTTTTCCTGGTCAGAGTTTTGGACACCAACCCACCCAGGAAGTAAAAATTATAAGCAGGAAGTCGAACACTTGCAGAAATGATCTTACAGGTCTAATTCTTCACGTCTTTGCTCAAAGCCACCACGTTCCAGAAATCAAATTCTATTTAACAAACTGCAGAATCTCTTTTTGATAAATATGGCTATAATAAATACCAGCTAGCCAAGGTACCCAAACTTTGTTTATTTGTTCAAACAAAACCCAACCTTATTGACCCAGCGTTTCAGAGCTGCTCATGCTTGACCATCCTTCTTCCAGAGACCTGATCTTGGTATTTACTATTCAAATAGTGTCTAATTCTTATGTAGCGTTAACTGTGTTCTAAACTGGCCTTACAAGGTGGGTGGGGTGGGTATTTCAATGGTAATTTTACAGGTGAGGCAACGGTTGTACTAGATTTGAATATGTAACGAGGCTACAATGCAACAGGGTAACAGAGTCCTCAGATGCGGTACTGGTGTGATTCTGGGGTGGAGGGAAGGAAGACTGAAGTTTCAATTGGTCCAGTGCTTGTGATGTAAGGTATGGAGCTTGGGTCTCATCCTGATAGAAGGTCTCCTCCCCAGATGGGCCACAACCTCCCTGGCAGGGGTCAGAATGCCCTGGTATTTGTCTAGCCCAACACTTGGCACGTTGTCACTTCCTGTTAATCTCCATCTTTGCGCTAGACTGAGTTCCACGGTGGCAGGAGCCGTGCTCTGCTCACCGTCGTGCACCCACACATATGGGCCGCCCTGTTCATCCAGGTTTTTGTTATGAACACCGGTTATCATCTGGTACTTTTCCAGGTGTTGTGGACATGGTTGTTGACTTTATTGATTCACTGCCTTAAATGAAGAACAAAGTGATTAGTAAAATCAGAGTTGGGGGAGAAAAGTAAAAATGTGTATCCTTGAGATGGGGACGGTTAGGAAGAAGAAAAACCATAGCTTCCAAATCCCAAATAAAGGGGAGGAAAAAGCACATTTATTGCCGGTCTTTATATGCCAGGCAGTGGGCCAATAATGAGCATTTTGGGGTACATGGTTTCTTCTTCACAGGTGATTACGAGTTACAGAGCTCTGAGAGGGTAAGTGTCCTGTCCAAGGTTACTCATCCAGTTTAAACAAATTATAGAACTAAAATTAAACTTTGTCTACTTCAGAGCTGCTAGGTTTTTTCCCCTACATCCCTGTAACAGCCACAAGCCATAGTTTAAAAAAATAATAATTTCTAATCATGTTCTTGAAAATGGCATTTTCAACTCTATGCTCTGATTTCGTGGTAGCAGAAAACATTAAATCTTGATATGACCAACTGTTTTTAGAATAGTTTTCTAAGTTACTAACCTATGTAACTCTTCAATCATGAGCAACTTAAAATGTCTACTGTAGGAAATACTTAGAACTCAGAAAAAATTGAAATAATCTTTCAATATCATAACACAGCACAGAAATTAAGGAAATGCTATCACAAACTTTGATTAGATTTTGCCCATGAATATGTTAAGTTTGGATTCATATTACTGTTCTGGGTCATTGGATTTAATTCATAATTCCCGAAGACGGTGATATGAAAGATGAGGAGGAGTATATGGGGTCAGAACAACACTATGTAGAGTGTCCTATAGTGGACCAAGGAAAAGTAGAAAAACAGAGAAAGTGCCTTCAGTGACTCTAAGTTCAAAAAGTCTAAGGTGTGTCTGGACCTTTAATTCCCATGTCATGAATCCTTACAAGGTTCTACGAATTTATCTAACTTTTAGAATTCATTAGCATTTTTGGATGGAGATACGTAGATATATGTCCATTTTATATATAAATATGTATATTTATATATTATATTTATCTCCATCCAAAAAAATATAGATATATGTCCATTTTATATATAAATATATTTATATTATATATAAATATGTAACATATATCTATATATCTATATATTTATCCAACTAGTACAACTCCATTTATGAAGCTCTTTTTTAAGACGACTCAGTGAAGATGAAGGTAAGGCAGCAATAAAAAGTTCAAACAGCCACCAGGTGGATAATACGTTCTGGGATGCTATGTTTAACAGGCAGATATCAAGATGTGCCTCAGTGTTCTTCAGATACCTAGGCTGGGCACACGGTGGGAAGCTTTAAGGTGAAGTCTTATAAACATGGCCGTGGTAGCCAGTTATAGCTTAAAATAGCAAAATGGAAAAAAAAAAGATCAGTCTTGCTTTTCAAGACTGACTGAGACAGGTGTAATGGAAGAAGCTGTAGCAGGACAAAGTGCAAGTCTGGACTGGGAGAACTTTCAGGCAGTTAGAAAATAAAAAAGTTCTACCTCAAGAAATGTTATGTTTTTTTTCTTCAAAAGACTACTACTCATTTAAACTGAGGAATCTTCTGAGAAGTTACTGCAGTCTATGTTAAATCTAAAACTACTCTAAAAACATGAAAAAAAAAAGCAGTATAAATAGTCAAGTTTATATGTATTTACTGTTTGTAGGGTTTTAATGTATGTGTGTGTGTGTACGTGGTTCAAAACTGACACGATACGGATGCCTTAAGTTTTTCAACAATTCAAAAGAAAGTTTAGGGGGCACCTGGGTGGTTCAGTGGGTTAATGCTCTGCCTTCGGCTCAGGTCATGGTCTCAGGGTCCTGGGATCGAGCCCCGCATTGGGCTCTCTGCTCAGCAGGGAGTCTGCTCCCCCCCCCCCCCACCGCCTGCCTCTCTGCCTACTTGTGATCTGTCAAATTAAAAAAAAAGAAATCTTAAAAAAAAAAAAAAAGTAAGTTTAGGTAAATTTCAAAATAGACTTGGAAGGGAGCAATGGCTAAGAAAAAGGTCAGGCAGTTCTCCGGAGTCAGTATTGCTAGTCAGAAGTCCCCTTGCTGGTCTGATTGATGATAAGGGGGCAATGATGTCTGTACTGGCTCCTACCCAAGTTGCTACTTTGCAAAATCTTACAAAAATGTGGGTTCCACATAGAATATGTTTCCATGGCACATCAGTCTGTGTGCAACCATGGCCCATAGAAGTCACATGTTTTTTGAGAAGGGTCAGAGAATAATAGGGGCATACTCCCTCGTCTTTTACCACTCATATCAAGCACTTAAATTGCTAAGTGTTAGCCTGTGTCTCAGAAGATTTTCTGTATTTCTAGGAGATGGATATCCAGGGTGATCTTAAGGAGGGTTCAAAACCTATTGGAATATTTATGAACCATTTTATGCTTCAATTATTACTGTCTTGGAACAATAACGGCCTTTGCTTTTTGAGCACTTACTATGTGCTATGTACTGTGCTAAGAGCTATGTAAGTACTACTCATTTAATCTTCAACACAACCCTATGCTATAGGTAGAGATGAGGAAAACAACTCACAGAGCAGTTAGGAAACTTGCCCAAGGTCACACGACTGAGAAGCAACACAGCTGGGATTTGAACCTAGGAAGTCTGGCACCAGAGTCCACACCCTTAGCCACCAGTGTATCCTGTGTCAGTCAATGAGCTGGTGACTAAAATTCCAGATCCCAGTGTATTCAACCACCCTAAAAAGGACGATTCTGACTCATACTAGATCTCTCGGTTGCCCACAATGAACACTGCTTCAGTCTGGTCCTTCCTCCAGTGTGTGCTTCATTGTGAATATTCCTATGCATTTTCAAGGTATTTATCAACCTCTAACTTACACAGTGTCTATCTCAAAATTGAATGCGGTACTCCTTTGTTTGAAAGATGGTTCATTAACTACCTTCATGATGATCTTATCACTTCTAAACTGTCCAGAAAACAGTCATCAGGAGAGTGAAAGGCAGCTTTGTGTTATCATCAGGAAAAGAAGGTTAACTGTTAGAATCTTCACAGGAAGGTGCCAAGGCGATCTTGACTTCTGGTTCCTGTAATGACAGAGCCTGTAGAGTGCTAGGCCTCCTTTCTCATGGGACATGGAAGGGAGCCCTAGAGACCAACTTACAGGTTACCTCTAAGAACCAGATGGTTCTGCGTATAAGTAAAAAAGGTACTTTTTCTAAATAAGGAAGCTGTGAATTTATCAAACAGTAGTAACATTTCACAGAAAGACAGTGTGTAGGACACTGCGTCATTCACTTCCTCTTACGGAGTTCCAGAAGTCAACTGAACCCTACTACTGGGACCTCAAGGTAGAAATTACATGGCCTTCCATCATTTGAATTTCACTCGTGTAAATCAGGCAAACTAATACTAATCAACTTTGTCTGTCTTAAAAACCATTGATCTCTACAGAGGATGACTCTCAGGAAGTCAATGTAGTTAATCTGATCAATTTATATTTAGATGACAAAAAAGATGAGAACCAGTGTTTGTTAGCAAAATAAATCTAAGAAATGTCAAATATAAGTTAACAAAAAAAGATGAATTTCAACTGTTTAACACTGTTACTGTTTACCTGTAAACAGGTTCACCCTGCTGAACAGACGAAAGGAAAAAACTTAAATATAATACAACTGTATTAATCCACACCTTTATGCAAATGTCTTAGAAGTTACTAGTAAATATTGGGTCAGCTGTGGCTTTTTTCTTAAGCTACACTTAACGTGCAACACCCTCTGATCCAAAAACATGTGACCAGGTCAACAGATCAGTTGGTCGATTTCTTATTAATAATTACTTAGTTTTAAGAATTTTCAATTCTATAGAATTTGATAAAGTATGAATTCCATATATCATTTAACAAATCTCTACGTGCTCATCAAGTAACACCAGTAACATATAGCTTTCTGGTTGAATAATTAAAAACCTTCAATGCTCAAGGCCAATTGATAATAAAACTAGCATTTACCAGAAAACTAAAATTTTAGAAGCCGTTATACTTGGGAAGTTAGAAGACCAAAGTAATTTTAAACAATGGAGAAGAAATAAAATGTTCTAGGGGCAAAGCTTAAATTCAAACAAATTCAAACAAAACTGAGTAAAATTCAAACAAAATATTTAGGAGACTAACTCACAATAGCTAGAAAAGATGTTGACTGGAGTATCTTTTCCTTCACTTTTAGCTTATCTCTTTAGGTCTGAAGTGAGTCTTATCAGGCACACGGATGTAGACAGGTCTTGTTTTCCATCCATTCCTTTACAGTGTCTTTTGTGAGGCTCAAAAGCAGGGCCAAGAACCTAGCAAATGGTGATGGAATCCTCTTCCCAGCTAGAGCTCTGTCAGGGCCCATGATTCCCTTCTAGCCAGAGAGTTAGCTACCATAGATGGCGTGTTCCTCCCAAATTCATATGTTGAAAACCTAATCTCCAGTGTGATGGTATCTGGAGGGGGCTGTTTGGGAGGTGAGCCCTGGGTCATGAAGGGGGAGCTCTCCTGATGGGGTTCATGCCCTGACAGGAGACAGGAGAGAACTTACTGTTTGTCTCAGCCACTTGAGGCTACAGCAAGAAGGTCTCTGAACCAGGAACTGGGTTCTCATTAGACATCACCAGACAAGACTTGATGTCTGGTGAGAACCCAGTTCCTGGCACCTTGATCCTGGGGATTCTCAGCCTTCAAAATTATACGAAATACGGTTTTTTGCTTAAGCCACCCAGTTGACAGCACTGTTGTCATAGCAGCTCAAACTAAGCTACTCCAAAACTTACCAGAAGTGTGGGGAAAGCATTGCTAACGTGTGATGCAGGAACAGGCCGGCTACCTGAATGATGTCTGAGGTGAGTGGTGGAGCGAACAGGGACTTGTCTCTGCACAGAGAGCTCTTTGCTGTCTCAGGGTACAAATGTGCTAAGCTCTATCTTATGTAGCCTATGTATCTTCCGTGGCCGACGCTTGTCAAGACTTTTGCTAGACAAGCTGTCCTCAAGATGCAAGTCACCCTTACACTGCTACCTGAAGGAACCAAAAGGAAGCAAAATCACATCATGCACAACTTACTGAATTGGCTTCTTTTTCCAAAGAAGGGCATGAATCGTTGTTTGTTGGATTCTTTGGTATAACAAGTTCAGACTTCTTAGCTTTTGGCTCAGCTTTGCTTTCTTTGGCAACTGGTTTTGTCACAGATTTAGGAGGACTCCATTTGTTGGGTGATGGCTTGTGCACCAGCGCTGAGGAAGACAGGCTTGATCCTTCCTCTTCCTCCATGTCTTCTGGGGGGTGCTGGGGAGCATTCAGTTTCACGTAGTAGCCGTGGTACTGAGAATGCAGTTCCCCGTTACTGGGGTTGGGGGTGTGGTGGCGGCCAGAGTACTTGGACGTGGGCACCATGACTCCTACCTCCTTCGTGGGAGCCTTTGACATCAAAGGCTTATTGACGACGGCTGTCACATGCTCATCAGCCACACTCCGTTTGTCTTGGTTGAGTCTTGCCCCTGAGCTGGGGTTCTGCTTCTTTGTGGGTTTTGGGGAGGAGGGCTGGGGTGAGTGGCTTTGCTTGGGACTTGCTTCAGGAGACCTGGGGGGTGTCGTGCCTTTGCGATAAAAATGCGGAGACTCCTTTGGTGTAGGTGGCTTTTCTGGTACTTTTTCTTCTGGATTCTCTTTAGCATCTACACCTTCCTGAAATCTCTGTTTGATATAATCTGGGCCTGGGGAAAAATTGACAACAGAAGATGATAAAATTAAGATAAGGCATAAAGGCTCCTTTGTCCTGGCTATCTATATGTGTTTTTGCTACATCAGATGAGCCATTCCTCTTTTTTCTTTTCTTTTAAAAATATTACCAAGGCTTGGATTGAGCATAAGCATACTTCATTTCAGAGGGGAAAAGATTATCTGTTGCAGAAAAAATTAATATTTACCATTATTTATACTATTTTGCTAGCCATAAAGGTTAAATGGTTCTGATTCCCTAATAATTGCAACATTCCTGCCTGCTTGCAGAACACAGGTAAAATTCATATTGATGGAGCACTAGTGATAATACCATAATTAACCTGCATATTCAAATTTTGCAGCATAAGCAAAACACAAAGTGCCCATTCAAATAACTGACTCATGTATGTTCAGTATATTAAAATATTTAAAGTATTTAATAAATTAACATTTAACAGAGCATCTACTCTGTAAGTAGGAATAGAACCTGCAGATGACATTTGTAATGCTACTTCACCCAGGGATGCTTAACCGACTGAGCCACCCAGGGCCTCATCAAAGGATCATTTAAACTTCCTGGAGTTCTTCAAGGGCTTCTGCAAGCATCAAAGTCATGACAAGGAGCATTTAGACCATTTACATCTAAACTAATTATTGACAGATACAAACTTATAAAAAGCTGGGGTATCAATACTTATATCAGACAAAATAGACTTTAAGACAAAGACTGTAACAAGACACAAAGAAGGGCATTATATAAAGATCAAGGGATCATCAATCGAACAGGAGGATCTAAAGATCTAACTGTAAAGATCCATGCATCCAACACTGGAATATCTAAATACATAAAGCAAGTATTAACAGATATTTATTTTCTGCCTGGATGACCTATCCATTGATGTAAGTGGGTGTTAATGTCTCTTATTATATTCTTGTCATTTTTTCCCTTTAAAAAGGAGAAGTGTCTTTGAATGCTACATTAGACCAGATGGACTTAACAGATTATATACATAACATCCCATCCAAAACCAGAATGTACATTCAAGTGTGCATTGTACATTCTCTAGGCTAGATTACATGTTAGGCCACAAAACGAGTCTCAATAAATTTAAGAAGACTGAAATCCTATCATGAGTCATATCTGACCACAACCATGTGAACCTAGATATCAATTACAAGAAAGAAAACTGGAAAAAAACACAAACATGTGGAGACTGAACACCATGCTACTCAACAACCAAAAATCAGAAAGGAAATAAAGACACAATGATCCAAATCTTTTGGATGCCCCAAGAAACATCTGAAAGGGAAATTTATAGCAATACAGGTGTACCTAAAGGAACTAGAGATAAAGGGAAAAAGCTCAAAGTTGGTAGAAGGAAGGAAATCATAAAGATTAGAACAAAAACAAAGGAAATACAGAATAAAAACACAATAGAAAAATTGAACAAAACTGACATTTAGCCAGACTCATTAAGAAAAATGAGGACAAAATAAAATTAGAAATAAAGGAAAACAGCCAACACCACAGAAATACAAAAGAGACTACTACAAAAATCATATGCCAACAAACTGGATAATCTAGAAGAAATGGATAAACTCCTAAAAACATAGTCTTTCAAAACTGAATCAGGAAGAAACAGAAATCTGAACATATCAATTACTAGTAATGAAACTAAATTGGTAATCAAAAACTCCCAACAATAAAAGTCCAGGACCAGATGGATTCACAGGTGAATTCTACTAAACATTTAAAGAAGAGTTAATACCTAGTCTCCTCAAATTATTCCAAAAAATAGAAGAGGAAGTAAAGCTTACCAGAGACATTACAAAAAAACTATAGGCCAATAGCTCTGATGCACACAGATGCAAATATCCAACAAAATATCAGCAAACCTCATTAAATAATACATGAAATGAATCATTTACCATGATCAACTGGGATTTTTCTGGGGATGCAAAGGATGGTTCAATGTCGGCGAAACAATCCATGTGATACACCACATTAACAAAATGAAGGGTAAAAAATCGTATGATCATTTCAAGAGATACATAAAAAGCATTAAAATTCATCATTTAATCATAATAAAAATTCTCAACAAAGTGAGTTTAGAGGGAACATACCTCAACATAATAAAGACCCAGAGCTAACATCATATTTGGTGGTGAAAAAACTAAGAGCTTTTCCTCTAACATCAGAAATAAGATAAGAATGTCCATTCTTGCCACTTCTATTTAACATGGTTCTGGAAGTTCTAGCTGCAGCAATCAGACAAGAAAAAGAAATAAAGGCATAAATACTAGTAAGGAGCAAGTAAACTTAATATATATAGAAAACCCTAGGGGAACCTGGGCGGCTCAATTGGTTAAGCGTCTGGCTCTTGGTTTTTGGCTCAGGTCATGATCTCATGGGTCATGAGATCAAGCCCTGCGTTGGGCTCTGCACTCAGCAGGGAGTCTGCCTGAAGATTCTCTCCCTCTGCTTCTCCCCCTGCCCATGAGCTTTCTAAAATAAATAAAATATTTTTTAAAAAAGGAAAACCCTAAACACTCCACCAAAAAACTATTAGGATAAATGAATTTGGAAGTTGCAGTTTACAAAATTAATACACAGAAAGCTGTACACTATACACTAATAACAAAGTGGCAGAAAGAAATTAAGAAAATAATCCCATTTACAATTGCACCAAAAACACGGATGAACGAAATTGAAGATGACACAAATGGAATGACATTCCACGCTCATGGATTAGAAGAATTAATGTTGTTAAAATATTAAAATGCCCATTCTATCCAAGGCAATCTACAGATTCAGTGCAATCCCTATCAAAATACCAATAGCATTTTTCAAAGAACTAGAACAAAAATAATCCTAAAATTTGTATGGAACCACAAAGACCCTAAATAGCCAAAGCAGCCTTGAGAAAGAAAAACAAAGCTGGAAGTGTCACAATCCTGAATTTCAAGATATACTATAAAGCTATAGCAATCAATATAATATTGTAAGGCACAAAAATAGATCAATGGGACAGAATAGAGAGCCCAGGAATATGTCCATGCTTATATGGTCAATTACTCTATGACAAAGGAGGCAAGAATATACAATAAGGAAAAGACAGTCCCTTCAATAAATGGTTGTTGGGAAAACTGGGCACCTAAATTCAAAAGAATGAAAGTAGACCATTTTCTTACACCATACACAAAAATAAAAATGGATTAAAGAACTAAATGTAAGACGTAAAACCATAAAGTTCCTAGAAGAAAACATGGGCAATAATCTGTTTGACATCAGCCCCAGCCAACATTTTTCTAGATATGTCTCCTCAGGCAAGGGAAACAAAAGCAAAAATAAGCTACTGAGACTACACTAAAGAACTTTTGCCAAGAAGAAACCAACAAAAACAACCTTTTTTGGGGCGCCTGAGTGGCTCAGTGGGTTAAGCCGCTGCCTTTGGCTCAGGTCATGATCTCAGGGTCCTGGGATCGAGTCCCGCATCAGGCTCTCTGCTCAGCGGGGAGCCTGCTTCCTCCTCTCTCTCTCTGCCTGCCTCTCTGCCTACTTGTGATTTCTCTCTGTCAAATAAATAAATAAAATCTTTAAAAAAAAAAAAAAAAACAACCTTTTTTGCCAAAAAGGTAACCTACTAAATGGGAGAAGATATTTGCAAATGATATATCCAATAAGGGTTTAATGTCTAAAACATTATGCCAGAACTAATGCAACTCAACACCAATAAAACCCACAATATGACTGAAAAATGGACAGAGGGCCTGAACAGACATTTTGCCAAAGAAGGCATATAGATGGTTCACAGACACATGAAAATGCTAAGCATCACTAATCATCAGGGAAACGCAAATCAAATCCATAATGAGATATCACTTTACACCTGTCAGAATGGCTGTTATTAGAAAGATAAGAAATAAGTATTGGCAAGGATGTGGAGAAAAAGGAACTTTCGTGCACTGTTGGTGGAAATGTAAATTGGTGCAGCCACAATGGACAACAGCATGGAGGTTCCTCAAAAATGTAACAATAGAGATAGCATATTATCCAGTATTCCACTATTGGGTATTTACCCAAAGAAAATGGCAACACTAATCTGAACAGATCTATGCACCTCTATGTTTATTACAGCATTACTTACAATAATCAAATTATGGAAAACAACCCAAGTGTCCCTTGATAGACGAATGAACAAAAAAGATGTATATTCAAACAATGGAGTGTTACTCAGCAATGAAAAAGATTTTTGCCATTTGTGAAAACATGGATGGAACTAGAGGGTATTATCCAAATGAAATAAGTCAGAGAAAGACAAATACCATGTAATTTCATTTATATGTAGGATTTAAAAAGCAAAACAAATAAACAAAAAGCAGAAACAGATTCTTAAATACAGAGAATTGATGGTTGCCAGAGGGGAGGAAGGTGGAGGGATGGGCCAAATGGGTGAAGGTGAGTGGAAAGCACAAGCTTCCAGCTATGGAATGAATAAGTCGTGGGAAGGAAAGGTACAGTCAATGGGACTGTAGCAGTGCCGTAGGGTGACCGATGGTCACTACACTGTGGTGAGTAGAGCATGACTGGATAACCTTGTGCAATCACTAAGCTGTATACCTGAAACTAAAGCCACATCGGGTGGGGCATCTGGGTGGCTCAGGCAGCTAAGAGTCCAGCTCTTGGTTTTGGCTCAGGTCATGTTCTCAGGGTCTTGAGATCAAGCCCCGCATTGGGACCCATGCTCGGCAAGGAGTCTAGGATTCTCCCTCCCTGGGGCCCTCCCACCCCTACTCCCACTCCCATTTATTTTTTCTCTTAAAAAAAAAAAAAAAAAAAAAAGCTTAATAAAGTAACATTTGGTGTGTCAACTATGCTTCAGTTTAAAAAAAAAAATGGTACACTGTAGTGTTATGTGGGAATTTTTGAAGGAGCGAAGAGTAACGACCCAGACCATGCAGCACAGGATGGTCGTGGCCTTGAGTTTATGAATGTCAGTGGTCCAGGCAGTGGGAAACCCCCGGGGCTGTCCAAGACAGCACTCCAAGGCACTGCCCTGCCTCTAGGCACTTCACCTCTCAGTTCCTACCCTAAAAGCAGATCACCTATATCCTCTGGCCACCATTCTATCTATCAGTCACTTTCATCACCTGAGGTCAAGTCGAGGTCACAACGCAGGTGGCCCTATTCTCTGCAAATGGGCAGGCACTAACAACATCATCTCTTGATTATACAGGGAGAAATCACCCCACCAATTTGTTTACAGAAACTGGCATCTGTTCACTTTCCTTCTTGTCCCCTAGTTCTACCCCTCACCCCAGACTTAGAAGATTTACAGAGGAGCTGAAGGACAGTTATCCTCAATAATGAAAATACATACTGCCTACTTATACTTTTAATTGCTCTTCTTCTGGTGGTCTGAATAGTAACTTATTGTTCTGAGATTGCTGTTTATATAAGGTATTTCCCAAAATTTAAAGCTTCACCAAAATCTTAGGAAGCAGGCATTATTATCCTACGTCACTGACCCAAAAATAGCTGTAGTGGCTGAAAACCAAAATCACACAGCTTCTGTGCATCCTTAAAATAAAATACAAAAATATATATGTAATATTTTAAGCCAAAAAATGAGAATTCCCAAAGACCCGCAATTAGAGTTCATATTCAGGGCCCAGAACATAATAAACAATATTATCCCACTTTCCAACCAAACAGGATAAGATCATATGGCAATAATTACTGAACTTGACGGCTCCCCCAAATGCTACCCCCACCCCTTTGAAATTTGGCGATTTTCTCTGAAAGTATGAATTTTTGGCCCAAAGAAAGGTATCTCTGTGCCCTAAAGGAAAAGGGTCAACTGCAAATCATTCAAAAAGTAATGAGCTTCCTGTTTCTGACTTCTCTTTTGGTGCTGAGACTGGCATATACCAGCAAGAGAAATAGCAGCAGCACCAGAAAGTCCTATTCTTTCATCAAAAGACTTACCCCTACTTAAAAAACCCATTAAGGTCATTTACGCTGGTTTTCCATGGAGAACCACCTCAGGATTCTATGGCACAAAAAGCCTTCCTCCCCTCGAGTGATAACAGATAATATCTGATACAGTTTGATGCAGTGCGTTGCTTACGTATTTTTTCTCTTAACCCTTCTACCCCAAATTTCATCAGAGTTGGTTGATTTTATTTCATTGTGAATCAATTTTACATTATTGGAACACAGAAATGACAAAGTACTTTTAATGTCTTCAATCTAAGGGGTAGGAACAAAAGTTATTTTTGCAAATCTAAAGATAAAGCCACATTAAAAGCTAATATTTAACTTAAGTGCCTACACAGAAAAGAGCAGGGGAAGGGAATGAACACTGGTAAACATAATTAGTTATACATTCTTAAAGTTGTGAGGAAAAGAGACAGAGTCACTGAACCATGAGAAATAAAGCTGTCACAGAGCCCATACACTTCATTTTGAAAATGTGAGACCATAACAGTGCAGCTTACAAATTCAGGATTTATCCAAATTTGTAAGGAAAAAGTAAACTATCAGTATTTTCAGATAACATGATGCTATATAATATATACAGAAAACCCTAAGACTCCATGGAAAAACTATCAGAGCGAGTAAAATGAATTCAGTAAGGTTGCAGAATAAAAAATTAATATACAGAAATCTGCTGTGTTTCTATACACTAATAGTGAAGCGGCAGAAAGTGAAATTAAGAAAACAATCCCATTTACAACAGCGTCAAAAATTATACAATTAGGAACACACCTAGGAGATCAAAGACCTATACCCTGAAGACTATTAGACACTGATGAGGGACACTGAGGATGACACAAATGTAATGATATTCCATGCTCACGGAATGGAAGAATCAGAAGCATTAAAATGTCCATACTACCCACACGAATCTCTAGATCCCTATCAAAGCATCAACAGTATTTTTCACAGAACCCAGAACAGTCCTAAAATTTGTGTAGAATCACAAAAGACTTCAAATGGGTAAAGCAATCTTGAAAAAGAACAAAAAAACCTGGAGGTATCACAATCCAGATTCAAGTTAGAGTAAGCACAACATAATGGGACTGGGACAAAAAAAGACACATAGATCAGTGGAACAGAATAGAGTGCCCAGAAATAAACTCATGCTTCTGTGGTCAGTCTATGGTGAAGGAAGCAAGAATACCCAACAGAGCAAAGACACTCCTTCAATCAACGGCTCTGGGAAACTGGACCACTGTCTTACACCATACATGAAAGTAAACTCAAAATGGATTAAAGACCTAAAACATTATACCTGAAACCGTAAAACTACTAAAACGGGCAATAACCTCTTGGACATTGGCCTTAGCAGAAGTTTCCTAGATGTGTCTCCTCAGGCAAGAAAGACAAAAGCAAAAATAAACTATTGGGACTACACCAAAATAAAAAGCTTTTGCACAGAGAGGAAACACCAACAAAATGAAAAGGCAACCTACTAAATGGGAGAAGGTATTTGCCATTGATATGTCTGATAAGGGGTTAGGATCAAAATATATAAGAACTCATACAACTCAACACCAAAAAACCTGAATAATCTGATTAAAGAACTGGCAGAGGACCTGACAAACATTATTGTGAAGAATATACAGAGATGGCCAACAGACACCTAAAAAGATACTCAGCATCATTAACCATCAAGGAAATACAAATTGAAATTACCATGAGATATCACCTTGCACCAGTCAGAATAGCTAGCTGGTATGAAAAAGACAAGAAATAATGAATGTTGAAGGTGTGGAGAAAAGGGAACCCTTGTGCACTATTTTGCTGGGAATGTAAACTGGTTCAGTCACTGGGAAACAGTATAGAGTTTCCTCAAAAAATTAAAAATAGAACTACCAAACATTACTGCAATTCTGCTGCTGGGTATTTCCTACAAAAAACCCAGAAACACTAATTCAAGAAGATTTGCACCGCCGTCTGTTTACTGCAGCATTTATAACAGCCAAGATATGGAAGTAACCCAAGTGTCCATTTATATATGAATAAAGAATATTTGTTATTCACATGCAAGCACGCACATGCACACATACACACGGGACTATTACTCAGCCATAAAAAAGAACGAGTTCTTGCCACTTGTGACAATAATGGATAGACCTCGTATTATGCTAAGTGAAATAAGTCAGCTTTGGAAAGACAAACAGCATATGATTTCACCTCTATGTGGAACCTAAAAAGCAAATGAACCACAACCAAAAAAAAAAAACAAAAAACAACAATAAAAAAACAAACCAAAACCAGAAACAGATTCATAAATACAGAGAACTGGCGGTTGCCAGAGGGAAAGCGGGTTGGCAAAACGGGTGAAGAGGTTTAAGAGGTAAAAACTAAATAAATGAAGAGGATGAAAAGTACAGCATAGGGAATATAGTCAATAATATTAATATTATAATTAATATGACTAATATAATACTAATTATATAATACACTATTATAACAATATGTATTAACTATATAATATATAATAATATATAATATCAATAATGTTTAGTAACTTTTTATAATAACTTTGTATGGTAATGGATGGTAATTGCACTTAAGGTAAGCATTGCAGAACACTCAGAGTTGTCAGATCACAATATTGTATACAAACATGGTGTATCAGGCATACCTCAATTTAAAAAAAAAAGAAATTTGAGGCACCTGGGTGGCTCAGTTGGTTAAGCGACTGCCTTCAGGTCAGGTCATGATCTCGGAGTCTCAGGATCGAGTCCCGCATCCGGCTTCCTGCTCAGCGGGGAGTCTGCTTCTCCCTCTGACCCTCTCACCTCTCATGCTCTTTCTCTCTCACTCTCTACCTCTTTCAAGTAAATAAATAAAATCTTAAAAAAAAAAAAAAGGAATTTACTAGGACAGTGGACATATATTCTGGTACTAACTTGCATATTAAAAAAATTTCTCAGCTTTACCGTGCATTAATAAATAGCTAGATAAGAAAATAAGTGTACTCTACAGCCGTGGCTCCATATTTGCTCTCTGTCAGGATACCAGGGTTACAATTCCCAGAGACTTCAAGTATGATTCTTTAGACTTTAAGCCTGAAGTCTTGATGTTTAACAAGTGCTCCAGGGGATCCTAAGGTACCCAGTCATAGCCATTTAAAAGCATGCCCAAAAAGGGAACCAGCCGTCAATGGTTCCAACATGGGGTAGTCATGTAGTCATGTAGGGCCTGGCCAGCTAGGGGAGAATATACAGTTTGATTTCCCAGAGAACGAATGAATGCTTTTTGAACAAGACATATAATGCAGAGGACAGAAGTTTTTCCTGGACTCTCCTTTTGGAAGGCACATGTTGTGCTTGCTACTTGTTCTGTGTAGTAATGTGTGTCAGTGGAGCCATACCAGCAACATGAAACTATCTAGCTGATCTCCTGCTACCTGAAGTAGTCTCAACCTGCTACTTCTCCGCCATCTTGTCTCCTCCCACCTACCAGCAACATTAAACATATGAGATGTAGCAGTTCATTACCAAAGACTAGTCAGCCTACTGCCAGCGAGCACAATTACCATGTGTGATGATAGTTGTTGTAGGAAGTGCTTTCATTGATCTTTACAGACCGCCTCTGTGAATCCTAAGGAACTGGGGAGTTCCTATTAGGAAGAAGTCAGATACAAGTCCCCTGCTCACTGGCATGCCACACAACACGCAACAACGTTCAGCACATGCCATCCACCAACACTGAAATGTTCCTTACTAAGGTTGGCAGGAAGCCTCTGCACGGACATGGCAGATGGTGACAGCAGGGCAGGCAACTAGTTCCTCCTAGGTGAGCTTTGGTGGGCTGGCTATGGGCAGAAGGAGCACCATGAAGATTCCCCACAACAAATGTCTACGAGGGCAGGGCTGACGGCAGGGGCTTTGTAGTAACATCGGAAGTCATTAAACAGAAACTAGGTATCTTCTTTGGAGACTGCCAGTCAGTAGAAGAGGACCAAACTGAAAGATTCTAAAAAGGCGATATAACCTGTAGCACGATTACTTTTATATTCTACATGGAAAGAATGCCCCTTTCCTATAGGACTTTAGAGTCCCATCTATAAAAATACTCTCACTTCTATGAACGCAGCCACAGGGCTCTTGCCTGCAAGCTGGGGGCCCTCCCTTCTGGTGCCCTGCACAGGGCTGGCACTCAACACCATCTGTGGAGCTGAATATACTGAAGTAAGTGGTAGGAATAACCAGCAAACTCATGGATTATTAACTTCATGTCAACCAGTGGACTATTCCATTTCCCCTTTTCCACGAAAAAAAAAAAATTTATCCTGAATTTTGGGTTTTGGAAAGTGAGTTTAGAAGTCCTCTGTTCCAGGATACTTCCCTGAACCAAAAATGCTACATATTAATGATACGCAGAGACCATTATATAATGAAAATATACTTTGATTTCTGAAGATTTCTAATTCATACCAGGAATGTGAGCTTCATTAACACTGGCCCATAATACCCTAAATACTTCACTTTTACTTTAAGTGAGATACAGAGTGTTATGTGAGTACCTATACATGCTATTATGGACTGAATGTTTGTCTCTCCCCAAACTCATATGCTGAGTTTGTGCTATGTGCTCATATTTAGAGTTGGGGCCTTTGGGAGGTGAGTAGGTTTTATTTATTTATTAATAATTAACTAATTTTTAAATTCAATTGGCCAACATATAGTACATACTTAGTGTCAGATGCAGTGTTCACTCAGGTATCAGGGCTCATCACATGGTAAGTCGGTTAGATTGGTTATGAAGGTGGGTCCCCAGGATAGCATTCGTGCCCTTATAGGATGAGGAAGAGACGGCAGAGTTCTTGTTCTCTATCCACTCACATGCACCCAGGAAAAGCCACATGAGGACACAGGGAGAGGAAGGCCACCTCTAAGCCAGGAAGATGGTTCTCTACCAGAACCCAATCATACTGGCACTCTGATCTCAGCCTTGCAGCCTCCAGAACTGTGAGAAATGAACTTCTGTTGCTTAAGCCACCCAGTCTGTAGCATTTTGCTTTGTTATAGCAGCTGAGCTAATACATATGCTCAAACACAAGAGGACAAAACTTGCTGAGGATATTGCCCATGGAAGTGAGCTGGCTATATCCTAGGACGGCTCCAAGTAAACATGTTTACCATATGCTGGGGCAGTGCTTTTCAGTCTTTTTTTTTGGCCCAGTCATCCCCACTCTTGATAAATATAAAAATTTTGCAGCCTACTTAATATCACTTTAAGTTAAAAGCAAATTAAGTATCTTGAGGGTTTCTGAGGGGAGGAGGTGGGGGATGGGTGAGCCCAGTGATGGGTAACAAGGAGGACCCAGACTGCACGGAGCACTGGGTGTTATACGCCAACCATGAATCATGGAGCACTACATCAAAACCTAATGATGTACAGTATGGTGACTAATGTAACATAAAAAAAAATACATTAAGAAAAAGTAAGTATCTTGACGGGAAGGAAACTAAAAGTGTGGGACAAAGAACCATACCATTTCCCAATCATCCTCCCCTCTGTTTCCTCAGCGATCATCCAAAATCTCCTCTCAGCTTTCCTGGCTTAGAAACCTGATTTCATCAGCACTTTGAAGTACAGCCATCCCTTGGGGGCAGACTCACATCACCAGAGCTCACAAGACTGATGTCAAACACCAGAAGGTCAATTCATGAGTTTCCCATGAGCAATGTAAACATCACAGGCCAGGGGCCTGGCCCGGAGGGTGCCGGCCCATGCTGCTCCTTTTGGGAGACCTCCGTGAGAAGCTCAACCGAAATTAGAAGGTTACGGTGAACACGGAATCAGGACAAGAAGCAAGAGATGAATCAAACATCTAAAGGCATCAGGCTCTGCTAGCCTGATGCATCCATTTCCTCAGTGGGATGGTCTTGCCAATAAAGCCATACATGGTTGTCTACGGTTCCCTGCATCCTTCCCCAAAAGAGAAATGTCCTTGCCAGCTCAACTGCAGTACTCCAGGGTTTGGCCACGGCTTCTCTCTCCCCTGGATGGTGTTTGGATGGGTGCTGCCAATGTTTGCCTCTGTGGCCTTTTTCTTTTCTATACTACTTTGTGTGACCAATTGTTTAGGTAGTTTTAATACACTTAATTGGGTTATAAGGAAATCTTACTGTAAATATAGCTGTGCCATCACTTATGATCACTTTATGTATCTTTGGGCAGTCCCACAGGCTCATTTGAAAATTTAACCCTGGGAGCGAAATGTCATTTCTAAGTTCTTGGTGGAGGGTGACCTGCTGTGTCACTCATACACATGACAGTGATGGTCTGTGTGTAAATGTGTAATTATCTACACATACAGTCACATCCCTCTATTTGTATGCTTTCCATTATTTGTTGGAACTTAACACCCTTTGGGTGACAAGGCCTTCCCATATGTTTATAGTTTTTTCCTTAGTTTTTTTTTTTTTTTTTTTTTTAAGATTTTATTTATTTATTTGACAGACAGAGATCACAAGCAGGCAGAGAGGCAGGCAGAGAGAGAGGGAGGAGGAAGCAGGCTCCCGCTGAGCTGAGAGCCCGATGCAGGGCTCGATCCCAGGACCCTGGGATCATGACCTGAGCCGAAGGCAGAGGCTTTAATCCACTGAGCCACCCAGGCACCCCTTTCCTTAGTTTTTAACTGAACTGTAGAATAATGCAGTTTTGAACTAAAAGCATTAGATTTAATTAAGATGGCAACTATCTGAAAATACTGCCAGCTCTGGGAAAAGCATTCAACACGTAAGGTACAACAAACCTCCTTTACCCCAGGGCCAACAACGTCTATGCAGGACACATGCCTTTCAAACAGTGGAAATATTTATATCTAAGATATGTAAATTAAATCAGCAGCCTGACCTAAAAAAAAAAAAAAGTACTTGAAAGCCCTTTTAGAAATGTCTATCTGATTTGATCACCCTATAAATGCGGAGTGGAAAGCTTGAGTTATATTCCCTTGAGAAGATCAATAATACTTGGTACAGAAAAGGCTTTCTGTCCAGTTGCTGCAGGAAGAGTTGGCTATGGGTCAAAGGGGATTGCAGCCTTCCCCTCAGCACTTGTCTTAAATAGACCCGTTGTCATCTTGTGCTACTGTGCTGTATTCATTCCTGATGGACAACTTGCTTGTATGAAGCTGGTATGTTAGCTAAGAGGGTGGCATTACATTTTCCCACAATATTTTCTTCCCTCAAATGCTTTTATGCCATAAAAGGCTTTTAAAATCATCTAGTCTGGGAAACTGAGATGACCTTCAGTATCATTTACCTCTTGGTAACACCTAATAGAAATCTATAGGGGTCCTATCCCCCTCTCCACCCCGCAGACTTAACAACAGAACCTAGAAACTACCCTCTGCAGACAACAATAACAAGTTTGTTTGCTTCCAAAGCAGCCCAAGCCTAGGGCTACTTCACGGAGCAGCACTATCTCCTGACTAATGAGCCGCTTCCCATGCCACTGGGGAGGGAACAGGACAGTCCTGGAACTCTGTGGCTGAACTCAGTGTGCAGCTCTCATACCTAACAGGTAGTGACCAACACACTTGGGCACCAGGAAGTGGGTGTTCATTTCAGACCAGAAAATAGTCTCTTCCTAGCAGAGGTCATTGCAAAGAGTTCCACTTTCTTAATAATATATGTATATGGTAGATGATTGAGATCTCATCCAGAGGTTTAGAAAGGAGGCACATGAAAGAAAACACCCATTATCACAGTTGTCTCCCTGGAGTTGAACTATTACAGAAGTCACTCTGAAAGCTCTATCACTCAGCAACCAGACAGGGTCCCTTTCTAGTGTTTATCCTAAAAAAAAGTCTTCTTGGGGCACCTGGGTGGCTCAGTGGGTTAAAGCCTCTACCTTCGGCTCAGGTTGTGATCTCAGGGTCCTGGGATAGAGCCCCACATCAGGCTCTCTGCTCAGCGGGGGGCCTGCTTCCCTTCCTCTCTGCCTGCCTCTCTGCCTACTTGTGATCTCTCTCTGTCAAATAAATAAATAAAATCTTAAAAAAAAAAAATCTTAACGCCATCTTTTACTGTCTTCCTTCTTTGTAGAAAAAAAAAAAATCACCATGTCCTCCTTTCCCTCTAATTCCTCCATCCTTTCTTACAGCCAAGTTTCTAGCTTTTGTATGGATCTTGCTATTCCATCCACTTTGACCTGCCTTGTTCATTTGGTGGGTTCCAGGATTATTTACCTTACTGGAACCAAGCACAGCTGAGCTCACATGTTGCACAGGATGCTAGTTTTCCAGCTTGAGTTATAGAAACCAATGTGGAAAAATTCCTTATCAAGAAAAGATAAATTCTGATATTTATAGAAATTTATAGAACATGGATTTTTTAAAAATTTTTTATTTATTTATTTGACAGACAGAGATCACAAGTGGGCAGAGAGACAGGCAGAGAGAGAGGAAGGGAAGCAGGCTCCTGGCCAAGCAGAGAGCCTGATGCAGGGCTCGATCCCAGGACCCTGGGTTCATGACCTGAGCTGAAGGCAGAGGCTTTAATCCACTGAGCCACCCAGGGGCCCCTAGAACATGGATTTTGATCTCTTTATCTAGAAATCTGTTCATCCCTCAATCACTGGGAAGATGCTGCTTCTAAAACAATGAAGAGGGTGCCTGGCTGGCTCAGTGGGTTAAGCCTTTGCCTTCAGCTTAGGTCATGATCTCAGGGTCCTGGGATTGAGCCCCACATCGGGCTCTCTGCTCAGCAGGGAGCCTGTTTCCTCTTCTCTCTCTCTGCCAGCCTCTCTGCCTACTTGTGATCTCTGTCAAATAAATAAATCTTTAAAAAAAAATACCCAATGAAGATACATATATAAAAAATAGTGGCTAGACTATTATAGAAAGGGATGGAAACAATCTACTAAGAAACCATTAGGCAGTCAGTTAAATATTTTAGCCTATTGATATTTTATAACATTTGAGAAGTAAATGATCTGGATTGATTTTTTTAAATGAGGTTGTCATTTTAATTTATTCTACCATGACTTGGATTGTCCTGTTAATAACCACAGTCCTTTGAACTTTAGTTCTGATTGATCAAAAAAAAAAAATAGTCGTAGTAGTTATTGGTTCATGTGTTACTACAGCTAATGGTATGGTTACAGGTGCCTCTGAATTTGGGATGTTTGTTACACCATGTGCAACAGGCACTAACATGCTAACACCATTTCTTAGAATCAGAAACTTCTTCTGGATTCCCTTCTCCTTTACTGGTATCAGCTCAAAGTTTACTGACAAGAGTCAGGAGGCAGGAAGGGAGAGACACTGGGGACTAAGCCAAATCTCCAGCACTTAACACTCAGCCTTCAAATACTTAGGACTTTTTGTACCTACTTGTTTTGTAGTATTGCTGGTACCCACGAAGCATAGACCTTTAAGGAAAAAGAAAAGGGGAAAAAAAAAAAAAAGGACCAGAGGCAGTACCCCTGCCTCTCCCACCTCTGGACAACAGTCTCACCTGGTTGGTAGAAGTCAGGTGACAGCTCCCTGGCCACCGCTCTTGCGATGTCACACTCCTGGCGGGCGGCCTGGGCAGCCTGGTCGGCGGCGTCAGCTTTCGCTCTTGCGTGTGCAGTCCTACACGGGGCACAAAGGGCGAGTCAGCAAGGGCGGCACCTTGTTAATTACCCACCAACAAGCACGCTGTCTGCAGCCTGGGGCAGAGAAACACTACTGCACTCTTGGCCCCGTGCCTCTGCCTTCGAGTTTTGGGGTCCCTGTGCCGTGAGCTCTCTGAGGCCCACATGGGCGGAGGCCCACCTGTATGTTGAAAATAAAAGGCAGAGCAAGTTCTGTGCAGCTTGATGCAAAGCCTGGTGTTCAAAACTTCCTGGGTCAGATCTCCTGCTGACTTTGGTCAGCAGCCTCCCCTGCAAACCGGGAGACTAGAGTTAACAGCTTATGAATATGGTGTTCATGAGTTTAATTTCTGTGGCAGGATCTATGTAAGAATTTGATTAAGAAGGGTCTGCCCAGTAGCAGGCTGAATAAAGTAACTCTGGAAAAAAAAGTAGTGAAACTCTTATCTGTAGCCTTTATCTCCATGGTTAAATACTCCCTCTATGACTGATTCAAGGGACCAGTATGACATCACTGTGTGGTTGGGAACAGATGCCCACAATGGGCTCTCGCCAGCCTGCAGAAGTCAAGTGCAGGGTCTGCACTTAGGAATGTGCTCAGGAGATTCTAAGGAGTCCACAGATGTTACCAGTCTTCCACCTGCCCCCGGCCCATCCTCACTCATGAAACTTCTCTTTCCAGACGACTAGGGTGAGGGAGAAGGCAGCTGGGTAGAGAATGGGGTTTCTTATGGCAAGACACAAGAACTGGTGTCCACCTGCCCAAGAACAGAGGATTTATAGGGTAAGACAGAGAACTCTAGGTTATTTACTTCCAAAGAAGACCTTGTCCAGTTAGTATTTAGATGATAATAATGGGTGTCTATTTCTTATGATTTTGTTAACTTTCTATGCTTTTTCACTAGTACCAGGCAGGGCTACAGATACCTCTTAGTAAAAGCTCGATGAAGGTTTGAAAGAGGTGCTTACACCTATTTCAGAAACAGCAGGAGAGGAAAAGTTGGGAAATAAGGTTGTGCCCTAGCAGTTCTTAAAGGGAGAGAAAAGGCCGGTGGCAGCTGGAGGAGCCTGGCAGACCGAGTTCCTGGGACTAGCTGCTGGAAGGAAGCAGGGAAGATGGGGTCTGACCTGAGATTGGGGTCAGGGGCTAGCTGCCTAACTGGCAGGAGGTCCCGTTTCCAAATTCTCCAACTACCTCCTCTCTTTCTGTGTCTTTTTAAAAATTTTTTAAAATATTTTATTTTTTTTATTTGACAGACAGAGATCACAAGTAGGCAGAGAGGCAGGCAGAGAGAGAGAGAGAGAGAGAGGAGGAAGTAGGCTCCCTGCTGAGCAGAAATCCCAGGACCCTGGGATCATGACCTGAGCCGAAAGCAGAGGATTTAACCCACTGAGCCAACCAGGCACCCCTCTTTCTGTGTCTTTATGGGACACCTCACTCCTCCTTAGGACCTAGCCAACACTGGGGGCTGGGTGCACTAGAATGTAAGCTTCAGGAAGATTGGTCCTCTGCTATATTCCCAAAGTGTAGGACACTGTCTGGCTCCTGGGATTTATTGAGGGCTCATTTTATGAATAAAGGAATGAATGATGTGTCTTTAAGAACAGCTGGTTAGTTACTTAAAAATGAACAGACTGACAAAACGATAGAGCTAGTAAAAAGATCGATGGGTTGCGAAGGGTTTGGGGTCGAAGTGGAGGAAGGATGAATATAGGTGGAGCCCAGGAGAAACTTAGAACAGCGAGACTACTCTATATGACACTGTAATGGGGGCTCAATGCTATTATGTATATATCAAAACCCACTAGACAGTACCACACACAGAGTGAGTCCATTAGTCAACCACGGACTTTACCTAATACTGATGTAGCAATACTGGCTCATCAATTGTAACAAAAGTTCCCATTAGTGCCAGATTTTCATTATAGGGGAAATGATGTGGGTGTGGGGAGAAGAGGGAACGACTCTGTACTTTCTGCTCAATTTTTCTGTAAATTTAAAACTACTCTAAGAAATGAAGTCCATTAATGAAAATTTAATGGATCAACTTTCCAATCATCAAAATTGTTATTTCTGAATCACAGAGGATGTTTCAGATTATAAGGTATCATGAAATGGAACTAAAACCAAGAGGGTAAGACCATATTCCTGAATAAAGGGCTCCCTTGTGGGAGCCATCGCTGCTGATGGGAGACACTTCAGCCCCTGTGGTGCGCCTGAGAACCAGTGGATGCCCTCTGTTATGTTCTTTCACAGTTTCTCAGAATCTCAACTCTTTTCCCAGAATGATCTTCCATTTTATCTGCTATTTTTAGATAGAGCCTAATTATGTCTAGGCATCATAATTAATGAAGCCAGAGAGTACAGTTATGCTGCCTTATAATAAAATCTGCTAGTCCTTCAGTGATAAATTTATAAAACCAAGTACAAACAGTTTATTCTGTTAAAATCACAACACACCACCACATCCTCAAATAAGATGCTATCATTTATCTCTACCGCTTTTTACAATAACTGGAGAATAAACAAATATAGCTTAATCTTTCTGCAAATATATTCTGGAAGCACAGTGTCAGTCAAGCCATAACCTCTGTACTCTTTTACTTGCTCTTTCCTGTGAGACCCAACAGGGAGGGGGGAGCCTTTCCATCTTGTGCCCCTCCCTGTGTCAATGCTCCTATGCAGCTGGCAAGATGAGTCAAAACCACATTCAAACCCTAAGACAAGAGGTCTGCACGAGAGCTTCTGGTAGCCCTAGACCCAATGACAGGAAGTAGAAGAGAACAGGAACCCATCTGAGTTGGCTGTCGCCACCAGCTCTGTACAGCCGGGCCACTGATAGGTCTGGATTTTGCCCGGGGGGAAAATCTGGGCTTAACTCTGGCTCATATTAGTGAATTCCTGTGTTCAAATCCCTGGCTCAGCTCCAGAGCAACCCACGACCCCTTTATTCAGCCAAGTGGTAAGACATGCCTTTGTTCATGGATTGGGGTGTGTGTGTGGGGGGGGTTTCGGGCTGGTCAGTCTGGAGAGGACAGCTGCAACAATGCAAACCGGATACCCTGCTGCTGTAGCTGGTCATGTGGAACACACACACACACACACACACACACACACACACACACACAAGTAGGAACATGCACGCCCAAGAAGCCTCCCACATGTTTAACACACTGCTGATATCCACGAATGATCAGACCCTCACGAATCTCCAAATATCATTATCACATATACTTTCTCCCATAAAATGCAGTAAAAAGTAAGTAAACAGCAACATCAGCTGTCGACTTTCTGTTAGGGCCATATATATATTTATATATTTATTTTCCCCCCAAATAAACCCAAGTTTTGGCTTGTAGAGAGTTACTATGTATGGGTGAAGAGGCAGGGAGACCTGAGCAGCTGGCTAAGCTCACACAAGCAGCTGGGTGAGTCCCCCCGGACATAAGTCCTGCGAGGGTCACTTGAGAACAGCCAGAGCAGTAAATGTGAAATTTCTGGGTGTAAGGCATTCCCTGTACACAAGAACTTAATTTAAACCTATTTTTCCAATCCGTAATTTGATGGTGAATGCCTGAAATTATTCTTTAATAACTGAAATAGTTTTTCATGAACTCTCAAGTCATCTTACTCAGAAATAAAATAGTCTGCCTTTTCTGATTTTTCCTTTTTCTTTTAAAGATTTTATGTATTTATTTGAAAGAGAGTGAGAGAGCATGAGAGGGGAGAAGGTCAGAGGGAGAAGCAGGCTCTCTGCAGAGCTGGGAGCCCGATGTGGGACTCGATCCCAGGACTCTGGGATCATGACCGGAGCCGAAGGCAGTCGCCCAACTGAATGAGCCACCCAGGTGCCCTTGAGTTTTCTTAAACTTCGTAATGCTTTTACAAAAACATCTATGGACAATATATTGAATATGCCTGGCATATACTCCTGCTAAAGTAACAAGCTGGCTCTTAGCTGTCTGTTGCAACTTCCAACTTCAATAATTTTTTTTTTAAGATTTAATTGAGAGAGAGCAAGTGAGCAAGTAAGGGGGGTGGGGAGCAGAGCAGAGCGAGAGGGACAAGTAGACTTCCTGCTGAGTAAGGAGCCCGAAGCAGGGCTAAATCTCAGATCATGACCTGAGCCAAAATCAAGACTCGGACACTTAACCCACTCAGCCACCCAGGGTGCTCCCAACTTCAATCTTCTGCTCATCTGTCCACTGATGTAGCTGATGAAGATTTTAATTTAGAATGGACAATATATCTGTTAATAATAAAACTGTATATGATATTTACAAATTTTGCTATTTCTGCCTTTTTATATGTTTTCTTTCCAACAATTAACTGCTTTTTTAAAAATGTGGATTTTGATGTCTTTTTAAATTTGTTACATTAAATCAAAGTCAGTTTACTGGCACAATTTAAAATCTGACAGCAGAGCTGGTGATCTATTTAGTTAGGAGGCTATACACCTGATTTGCTTTGATGTCCAAATACTTAAAGAAGATTATTAGGAAAATTTAAAAATGACCTCAATTGTGCATAAGAATCCAAATCTCTGATGATGGCAACGTCATTTTCCAGTTCCTCAGGCCTACACCCTTCAAGTCATCCTTGATGTCCTCCTTTCTGTCACATACCACATCCACAGTCAGCAAATCCAGTTGGCATTACCTCAAAAACCAATCCTCAGTCCAGCCAGTTCTTGTTATTGTTGCCGTGTCTGCCCTGATCACGCTGCCACAACCTCTCATCGGGTTCCTGCAAAGGCAGAGCTGACCTCCCGGCTTCTAGCGTCTGTTGACCATTCTGCTTCCCTTTTCGGTCTCCTGAAAATGCCTGACAATAGCTAACATTCCTTCCTGGGTTAAGGCATCATGATTAGAAAATGCAAAAAAACCAAAAACCAAACAAACAGAAAAAACCCACGATCTTTTAATCTTCTGAAATAAGAAAATGCCAAAAAACAAAAACAAAAACATAACAAAAAAACCAGTTAGCCTTCCTTTCGGACTGTGACCTTAACTCGTTTGTGAGAGACCCAGATTTGTGAAAGCCAATCACCTCATGCATACAGTTGGCCTTTTAAAGAAGAAATCAGTCTGTGAAGCAAGGAGTAGTACTCTTGACAGGACCAAGAGAGGAGTGGCTGCACAGATCTCGGCTAAAAAATAAACATGATTTTGAGTTCCTGTACCCGGAAGAGACTGTTCTTTCTATCTTGATCTGGTTCTCTGATAAGTCTAGCCCGGCAAAGCTCAGCATGTGTTCCTCCCGCTAAAGCAAGGTACAGGCGGGCCCTCAGATGTTAGTCTCGACTTCTGAGTTCCAATCTTCTATAGCTGACTGATGTAGCTGATGAAGATTTTAGTCTGGAAAATGGTTAACATGTTACAGATTCTGTTAAATCTCTATTTTCAGTAAATTTGGTTTGGGAAGACTACTTGTTTTAAGTCCAGTCCTTACCATTTTACCAGTTTTGTTTTGTTTTTTAAACTAGTTTTTACTAGTGTTAATTTTCTCCCTCAGTTGGTTTCTTGTTTATTAAGAGACAGGACCTGGAATAGTAACTTCAGGATGGAATTCTTAGGTCCTGGTTAAAAACAAGTTACATCATTAACAAAGAGTTGTCCTTTTCACAGGGCAGGAGTTCATCTCTTCCTTTTCTGAAAGTGTTATCAAATTATTTAGATATAAAATATAAACTAAGGAGCATTATATCCCCATTGAAGTTTGGTATTTGATCTTTCAAGGGCCGAAACTTTCACAGAGGCGTGATAATATACTGGATTTGAAAGCATTACCAGTCAGAGACGAGGCTGAGGCCGGTCTAGGCCACAGATGATTCTTGTCTATGAGATCAAAAGTCAAACCACATTACATTAGCGATCATACAAATCCCTTTGTAGAATCATATCATACCCTTGGCTTTTTATCAAAGGGAGAGAGGAAGAACCAAGATTCATATGAAGAATGTTTACGGATCTTTTGTAAAATGCCAGCCCTTAGGTGTGACATTGTTATGTTTATGAAGGTCTTGGTGACACATTCCTCTTAAAGTTTAATGTCAGAAAAAAAATGGCCTCTGCTGATAAATTCGTGTGCCTCCTTGGATTATACAAGGAGACCTACATAATCTATTACTTCTCTTTTTGTTAAGGCTACTAGGAATCTTGGAATAAAATTATCCTCAATCTATGTGCATGGTTATCTTCTGTAACTACACGGCTTTAACATTCTCCAGTGTCAGGAATGCTGTTATGTATGTGAATCATAATGCCCTGCAAATCCTTTTTGGAAACTGGCAGGATATTGAAAAAAAAAAAATCACCAGATCAATAAGCTCTTGTTATACTAAGTTTTCTGAAGTCTAGCCCCTTACTGTGTTTTAAAGCTCAGGAACACAGGTCATAATTTAGGGACAGCAGATCCTATTTATTTTCAATTTCCTTCACAGGATTTTTTCTACATCCGTTTCCAAGCTTGAACCATAGGTCCTCATTCTTAGGTACTTTACAGATTTTATTCCATAACATTTGATCAAATTTAATAAGCTTAAAAGCTATATAGTCTCTGGATAGCCAGGTCAAAAGCCCATTTGTAATCCTCAGTTGGAAGAGAGGCCAAATGACTGTCTATCTACTACTTTATCCTGAGTTCTATACAAAAAAACATTTAAGGCATGTTTTATTCTTGAAATAATTTTTTAAAAAAGTCCTTTTTAATGAAGGTCATTCTAAAGTTCAAAAACACTACCACGAAATATGACTAAAAATTCTCATTGAAATATAATCACCTGCAACTCACTGAATGGGAGAAAATATTTGCTGATCATTTATCTAATAATGGGTCAGTATCTAGAATATGTAAGAACTTCTTCAACTCAATGACCAATATATAAATAAATAAATCCAATTAAAAATAGGGCAAGGGACTTGAATAGACATTTCTTCAAGGAAGATCTACATACAGCCAATAAGCATGTGAGAAGATGTTCAACATCACGAATCATAACAGAAATGCACATGAAAATCACAATGAGATACTACCTCACACTAAGATGGCCACCATAAAAAAAAAAAAGTAAACAACAAGTGTTGGTGAGAATGTGAAGAAATTTGAAACCTTGTGCACGGATGGAGGGAGTGTAAGATGGCACAGCTGCTGTGGAAGACAGCATGATGGGGGTTCCTCAAAAAATTAAAAATAGAAATTTCCATATGATCCAACAATTCTACACGTTGGGTATACAGCCAGAAGAAACGAAAGCAGGGTCTCAAAGACATATCTGTACACCCACATTCACAGCAGCATTATTCACAATGGCCAAATGTTAGAAACCCAAGTGCCTCTCAATGAATGAATGGATAAGCAAAAATGTGGTGTACACATAGAATATTATTCAGCCTTAAAAAAGAAGGAAATTCTGACACATGCTGTAAAACATGGATGGGCCTTGAGGGCATTGTGCTAAGTGAAGAGGGCCAGTCACAAAAGGACAAACATCCAATGACTCCATTCATATGAGGTCTCTTGAGAAGTCAAGTTCATAGAGACAGAAAGTAGAAGGGTGGTTGCCAGGGGCTAAAGCAAGGGCAACGAGGAGTCACCATTTAACAGGTACAGGTTTGGGTTGTGCAAAATAAAAGGTTGCAGAACAAAGCGCATGTACTGAACACTACTGAACTGCACACTTAAAGATGGTTAGGATGATAGATTTCATATTATGTATATTTTATAATTAATAAAAATAAAATCTAGTACATGATATCACCTGATGTACAAGTATTTATGGAGCATCCTATGTATCAGGAGGAAGTGAGGAGAAAAGACCAAAGGTTAGATTCTCAGATGAGAAGCTGCCGCACTAGTCTATGCCAGGGCACGGTTAAGTATGTAAGAGGGCAAGAGCTGGAAGGAATGACCCACGGCGTTTTAAGGGAAGGACTATCAGGACTTTGAAACATGAGGGCAGTCTTTATGTCTGTTTTGCCAGCTCTTAACAAAAACCTTGGAACAGGGATGTCTCAACAAACACTTGTAAAATGGATAAATGGCTAAGAAGGGAAACATGCAAGATAACCCCAAGAACTCTAACTTGGTATCCAGATGAATGGCTTACTACAGCTAGAAGGAGTGCAGGTGGTAAGGCAAGACAGCTGGAAGGTGATGACAAATTTAGTTTTAGATGAGCAGGATTTTACATGACACAAGCATTTCTAGCTAGAAATACAGGGCTGCGATGCAAAATAAAGGTCAAGGTTACAAACAGGATGGTGGGCGTCAGGATCTCAGAAGACAAGTTCATAAAAGAGGGATGAACTCATCGGGTAAGTGAGAAACAAAAAGCAAAGAACTGAGGATAGAGACAAAATTGTCCTAGGGACTTGGAGAAAGAAAGAAGTATTCCAACTTCTTGTTCTTGGGTAAATCCTGTGCTCCTCTTAGGAGTTAAGTGGGGCCAGATGGGAACGCGTCTCTTCTCTGGGGCAGAGGCACTGACTAGCTCATTTACGTAGTAGTCCCTGAAATAAATGCAGTTGGAATCTGAGGAATGGATGAGTGGTCACTCCTGTCCTGTGTCGGAGAAAGGTGAGGGCAGGGGAGAGGCTGCTGAATTTGATAAGAACCTTTGAGAGGGCAGTTCTAGCAAGTAGCCCACTGTAGAAGCCAGACTGGGCGGGGGGGGGGGCAGCTGGTGAGGAAATGGGCAGAGGAAGTAGAGGAAGCAGGTGTGGGCCACATGCTAGAGACTTTTGTCCCAGAAAGGAAGGAGGAAATGTGGACAGTAACCAGAAGGATTAACTGGGCCAAGGGAAAAGATGTTTTACTCTAATCTTAAGAAAATGAGAGCTGATCTTATCGGTAGGTTGGAAGAAAGGTGTTCAGACAACTGGGGAAAATGGAAGAAGCCTTGAGAAGGTGACAATTGTTAGAGACAGGTCCTAGATGAAGCAAAAGGAAGGAAACAGGACAAAACATAAGAACAGTGGTAGGCTTATCCAATATTTTAAAGTTACTTGAAAGATCCTTTGAAAGCTCAGAAGAGACTGAGTGCTGTGGGCTTTGAGACCAGACATACCTGGGTTCATGTTCTAGTTTATCACATACTATGTTCCTTTAGACTCAGTTCCCTTACCTATAAAATGGGGAGGACATTACCTTGTAGTGTTCTAGAACTGACAGATGTGAAGTACTTAGTACTAACTTAGAGAGGGTATATAGTCAATAAATTGTCATTATTAGTCTTGTGCCAACGTTTAGGGCTGGTGGGAAGAATCTGGGGGGTAAAGATTTGGAATCAGAACCGTACAAAAGTTCTAAGGAATGGAAACAAGGAATATTGGAATTGCTGAATAGGACCAAGAGGACCTGACTTCAGGTCTCCATGATGCTACATCTTCCTCTCCCAGGGCTCTCTCTTCTGTGAGAAGCACAAACAGAAGGTAGCCCGGATGCAGGGTAGAGACGTGAGTGAGGAAGACCAGGATGGAACCTCGGGTAGGGAGAAAGGGTACAGTCAGCGGTGGACTTTGGGCCAGGGGAAACAGCAAGGGTTAAGTTAGGATCAAGTGAAAAATGTTAAGGTGATTTGATAACTGTGAAGTCCTATCAATGCAGTTTACTGTAGTTGTAGGTGCTTTTGTAACTGAAGTAAGGCATCTGTCTTTACTATGACAAATTTGTAGAAACTGATTTATTCTGACTAAATCTGGCATATTACTAAAGGGTCTATCTTTAATTCAAATTATCAGCTCTTGGTTAAAAAAAAAAAAAGGTGGGGTAGATTTTTTTTTTTTTAAGATTTTATTTATTTGACAGAGATCACAAGTAGTCAGAGAGGCAGGCAGAGAGAGAGGGGAAAGCAGGCTCCCCACCTGAGCAGGGAGCCCGACATGAGGCTCGATCCCATGACTCTGGGATCATGACCTGAGCCGAAGGCAGAGGCTTAACCCACTGAGCCACCCAGGTGCACCAGGTGGGGTAACTTATTTTAAAATGGATGCATGTTCCATAAAACAAAACTAGATACAATTGCGACTATATTTTTTTTAGCGCTGTAACAGAAACATCCGGATGTGCATGGTACGAACTTTGCAACCCTTGGAATAATGAAGACCTGGGCAATGACAAGAATTGGCATGTTAGCACTGTTTTTCTCTCTCCATCAGTGTTGTTATAGTTCTTATCCTTTACCAGGGGTCCATTATGGGTACAAATTAAAGTATGAGTAAGAATTAGAGCAACTAAAGACGATCTAATGGTCAAAACACATGATAGAAGTCCATGGTGTCTGGCCAAGTGACAGACTGACAGAGTTACTGGCTCACCGGTGGACCTAGTCTCCACTTACTGCTGTCACTGCCCATTACACATACACCCTGGTGCTCAAACTAAAATAAAAAAAAAAGTGAACATCATTCACTCATAAAAATCACAGTCTTTAGAGTTATTCCTTGAACTCACAGTTGAAACACATTTCCTTAGGTAATAAAATATCCGTTTTCTATTTCCTATGACCTAAAATGGTTCCCTAAATATCCCCACTCTACCGAGTTTCCATTTCACTTTGTTCTCTTCAGATATGCTTAGAAAGTGAACAATAAGGGATCTATTCCTCTGCTGAACAGCTGAGGCAGAACCATATGAACAAGAGCTGGCTTGGGGCTGGCCACACAAAACCGTTCTGCATCTTGAGTTCTGTCATGTTAAATGTGCATGTCTTGAAGCTGCAGTTTATGAGAGGCCTGCTTTGTGAGGAATGCGGGAACAGTAGGGATAAACAGCAGACCCTTGAACAACGCAGGGGTGAAGGGTGCCGACTCCCTGCATGGTCAAAAATCTGTGTATAATCTGACTCCCCGAAAACTTAACTACTAACTGCCCACTGTTGACCAGAAGCCTTACTGATTACATAAATTTGTACCCATAATGGACCCCTGGTAAAGGATAAGAACTATAACAACACTGATGGAGAGAGAAAAACAGTGCTAACATGCCAATTCTTGTCATTGCCCAGGTCTTCATTATTCCAAGGGTTGCAAAGTTCGTACCATGCACATTTTTAAAAAATAGTACATGTATTGTATTCCTACAATAAAGTAAGCTAGAGGAAAGAAAATGTTAATAAGAAAACCATAAAATATTTACAGTATTGCACACTGCATTTGTAAAAAAAAAAAAATCTGTGTCTAAGTTCAATGGTCCGCTGTGTTGTTCAAGGGTCAACTGTAGTTGTACTCTCAGGATATTGGTTTTAGTCACTTCATGTTTTCTTGTAGGATTTGTAATTCAGTTGGTCCATTTATTTCATGCCTGGTTCGTGTCAAGGAATCATTCAATAGTTCAACTGAGAGTCCTTGACGGATTTTACTTTAAATCTTTAGCGCTTGCTCCAACAGATACTGGGGACAATGATATAAAAAGCACAAAGGATTTGCTCTGATTTATGTTAACCTTCTGGTTTTGAGGAAGTGACTCTTGAGAGCTCTGCTTTACCAGACAGATGAAAAAACACAACTGTTCACTCGAAGGGCCTCTGAGAACTGGAAGGTACCCAGAGGGTAGTGGCCAGGCGGAACCCACTAACTCTCCTAATCTTTGGGGCAAAGTGGGTGACTATGTTGTAAAAAGGTTTCTGTATTACTACCTTTTTTTATTTTGCTGTAGCAAACATTCTGTTATTTGTTTCGTCTTCTAGTTATAAACTTTTCTTTCTGCTATTTTCATTCATATCCATAGTTTTTATATTCATGCTTTCTCTTTGAGTCTGCTGCCCTCCTTATTACTCTGATTCTTTAAACTTAATAGATTTATGTCTCCCATTGGAAAAAAATGCTAATTTTGAGCTCTCTTCTTTAAATATTTTTTTTAAAAATCAGTTTTGGCTGACTTTCAAATGAAAATAACACAGCTCAGAAAACATCTCACTACAGACTACAGGAAAGATTTGGTTTTCATCAAGGGTATTCTTTAGCAGGAACATTTTTAGGTGGTGTTAAAAATACTACAGATTCATCCAACTCATAGTTGCCTTTCCCCAAATCACGGAATTAGTAATTAACGCCTCCGACTTTAAAAGGAGATATCAGAAGATCATCCAGTTCTTCCGGAATTCTTAAAAAGTTTTCTTCTTCATCCTCATGAGAATCTCAAAAAAATTTCTGTTGTAATTTTACCTGTATTCAGCATTTGCTGTGTTAAACTGAGAACAGCAATTTTCATCCCGGTATTCGATAGATAAAATAATGGCTTACCCAAGGACATAGAAAAATGGAGACAGAAACAGATATATTAAACCAGGGTAACTGGTTTTCTGTGTTGGGCCTTTCAATAAAAGTAACAGTACAGTTTGGGGAGGGGGTGGAGAGAGTTTTGAAGACGAATTATGTGTATCAAAATAAAAATGCACACTTCATTAGACTTAGTGGTAGAAACACAAGGCAGGATTCAAATAAAGGGAAAAAAATCACCTTATATTCTAGCTCAAATAATAGGAACCTTTCCTTTCTGTTCCTGATAGAGTGATCTGCTTCAACCTGACATCCCTGTGGTTCTTACAATATTTGGAATATCCTGGACCAACAGCCAGTTGTCTGCCTATGCCCACTCTAGACACATTTTGATGAACTTTTAACCTTTATTTTTCTTCTCAGAATTAATTGACTCGGGGGCCTGGGATGCCATGCCTGTCAGTAGGATGGATGGACCCCTGCTGCAGCCACCAGGGAATGCACAAGCTGCCTTCCTTCCGGAACTCCATTCCTGAGGAGACAGATGCATTAACCCAAATGGAACTACTGCTCACCAATCCAAGACTCAGATCAAGTCCAAAGAATTTCAAGAAGAATTCCAGGCATGGAAGGAATGCCACACATCCCAAGAACAGGGGAAGATTTAGGAAGTGATTTGCATGAAATGAAGGATTTCCTTTCAGGCCCCCAATTCGAAATCTACTAATTGCTCTCTTACACCTGGGGGAAAGTCAGCCTGAACTCTGGAGGGACGGGGAGAGGGACCTGCCAAACTTTGCAGCCTGCTCACCCACCCCCCACCCCCACCCCTCAGCAGAGTGCTGTCCAGGTTTAGCACAAAGGCCCATACTTTTACCTGCTGCTTCACAACTTCCTGACAGTTGCTTCAGCGGGATGCCGGCTTCCCTCAGGGCACTGGGCTCTACTTTCCAAGTGAGACTTCCTGATTGTGCTAAGGTTTAGGCCCAGCAGGAGTACTGGAAATACTCCTTCCTGCCTTTTCAGTACAATCACAGTACCTACCGAAATGACAACAGAGTGGGTGAGAGTAGACGGTAGGACTGTGTTCTTGCTTGAGAACTGCTCTGCCCTAATCTTTAGTAGGAAATGTGTAAAACCTCCTTGCACCTAAGGCAGAGAACCCTGTGGCCCTGAGAGGCTCTGTAGGATTCTGCGAGAAACCGGCACGACGTATTTATAATTTTGGACCCAAATAATGCCGCAGCAGACACAAATGAAGTATAATACTTCACATTCTCTGTTTTGTTCTGGACGGAAATGGGGACACAGAAAGTCCTTTGATTGCTTTGTATACAGTGGCTTTGGGTCCATCAGTTACCCTGAAAACATGAAGAACATCAGAGGAAGGAGATGCCTATGAGAGTCAATCATGATACACAAAACACGCCCAACCTCAAGAGATTGCTTTGTATACAGTGGCTTTGGGTCCATCAGTTACCCTGAAAACATGAAGAACATCAGAGGAAGGAGATGCCTATGAGAGTCAATCATGATACACAAAACACGCCCAACCTCAAGAGACCTCCGTTCTCTTAGGAGTACGTGGGGACTCCACGGCCCTGTAGACAGGGCTGCTTCCAGGGGGGAACTAGGATGCCCTGGAGAATGGCATTTGTTCCACGGAGTAAGAAGAAGTGTCAGAAGCTCTTTCCATCTAAGACAAGGAGAGGGCAGTGCATGGTCGTCTGAGGCTGGTGAACAGCCTGCGGCTAGAATCTAGGCCCTCAGAAGCTCTTCCCAATGTTCAGAATGTCCTGCTGTTCCTTGTCTTCCTACAGACATGTCTCCAGGCTTCAGATCGCTTTTGGATTTGGTTCCCGAAGATAATCACCCCTGGCTTGTCTCTCCTGACATCTTTCCACGGCAATCCAAATCCTCATTTCATGATCAACTCCTAATATGTTCCGACCGCAACATATTGTACAAATGTCTAGAAATGCATTTAAATTATTTGCCACTCCAGGTGCGCATAGTTCTACTAAATTCTAAATATCATGCGCACTTTTCTTTTCCTACTTACTATATTTGTAGCGTATACCCCACCAGCCTGCTCTGACCCTTCTGCCATTCTGGCAATTCTGGTGGTGAAACTGAAGCTTCTTTTCCCTTAAATTTCTTTCTGGCTGGCAACAGTCAACTGTAAATATGAAGTTTCTCTGCAATGTTTTTCTGAGCCGTCACAGCAACAGCGGCTCAAACGAGCGGTCTTGCCTGGCACAGTGAAATAAAAAAGATTGACGCTGGTCGGAGAAAGAGGCTTCTGTCATATCCTGAGCTCTGAGATGCTACATAAAAAGTTAGCATAAGTGACATGCTTTAATACCATAAGTAATTTCACGCAATTTACGTTAAAATAGCTTTTCCATAGTGCTGGCATAACTCCAGAAAACAGCTTATCCACCTTAGTTCTAGAAGTCTGAAATTAACTTTTGGAACCAATCTTTTTCATTTTAGACATAATGGAAAGACCTAGGATTATTATTTTTTTTAATCTGCTTTTTAATCTTAGAAGTATCTAGCAATTGTAACTATCAACTATCGATTTAAATGCTGTAATACCAGGAATCTCTTGTATCACTAAACATTTCTGAAGTAGTGGTAAAGGTTTGCTTGGTAGGTTTAACTGGATGGTGAGATTTAGGGGAAAAATACACAAATATATAATATACACACATTTTAGTATGTGGATGTCATAGTTGACAGAAATGTACCTCTGTACCAACAAAAGGTGAACATCATGAGTGAACCGCTTTTTTGTTGTTGTTGTTATTCTCATTTGGCGCAAATATCTAACTGTGCTTACTGTCCTCTAATAAAACATTTTTTGTTTTATTTGGTTTTATTGATCCCTGGGAACCTGACAGAGTTGGAATTAAGAAAAACTAAAAACAACCAAACAAAAATTTTAGGAATAAATTATTTAACCAAAACACTAGCTGAAACTCTTATACTGACTACTAACACTGCCCCCTGGCAACTAGTTAAGCCAGGGCTGCTTATATTTTTAAATTATAATCTCATTATGTCCCACACCAGGCTCCTTTGTCAAAATAAGGCTTTATTACAGGGTTATGATGTAATTCAATTCACGGTTTAAAAATGTTCCTATCTCTGGAAAACCTAATTGTAATGGTATTGTCCTTGACTCTAGAGGAGAAATCATGAAACTGGAATCCAGTAACCAGATTTTAATTTCAAGTGAAGAATACGGCACATTTTAATCAGCCAGAAGCCTTACAAGCTTCTGAGTGTTTTTACCAGTCTTCTCTTTTATGCTCTGGGAATTTACATTGACCTGAAATTTAAGTTATGAAGTAGGACCCCGGGGTGTCCTATTTGCTGTTGTTATTCAAGCCTGTAGGATCCATCTCAAAAGCCCATGTCCCCCCCCCACCCCCCCAATCCCTCAGCCATCTCTTGGCAAAGAGCCCCCTTGCCTGCCATTTGCCACTTGTTCTGGGCTATTTTAATTCTGGACAAGTTGTGGTCGTAGGCTATATTTAAGTTGGCCTGCTCTGTGAAGAAACACGGCAAATGCACGTGGCACCTTTTCCCTTTCTGACGTAATCCAATTGTGCTCTGGCTCGGAGTCAAGCTGTGTGAGACTCTGAATCATACAGGTCAGCTTGGCGCCCACTCTCCACATCCGAGGTGTGGAGACCCATGAAGGACCCATGGAGCAGCCACTGAAAACTCAAAAGCAAACTGAGAAACAGCAACGATGACGAAAGGAAAAATAAAGACACCTCCAGCTCCTGGCTGAGTGCTGCTGGCATATTTGCGAATAATTTCTCAAAGACGAACTTCCAGATATGAATTTTGTAAAATATTGTGCATCTATTGAGAGAGACTTAAGAGAAATTACATGCCCCTTCTAAAAAGCCAGTTTTTTTAATTTCTGAGCCTTTATAAACAGATATCCAAAGGAACACTTGGTTCTAACCTGCCTCTCCTAATGGACCCCGACCCTCTTCCGCTGTCATCAATTTGTACCCTTTTACCTAGCACAGAGCAGGTTAAGTTTTTACTTGGAGTTATGCTGTTCCTTCAGAGAAGAAAAATAGGTCGGAAATTCACACTAATCATTAAAAATTAAATACAATGTAAGACACCTTTCTAGAGAAAGAGCCTGCTGAGGTCTTGTAAATTTTGGAAGTTCAAAGCTAGCCTAAAAGCAGCATCTGTGATGAAGAACCGGAAGACACTTATCTTTTAAGGAAATATTTTACAAGTCCAGGAACTTTCGCCTCGAGCCCTTAATGTACAAATGCTCTGACATATTTGTTTTGCTGACAGTGGGATTCAAATCCAGACTGGTTATATGATCCCATCTAGCCAGCCAGTCTAGGGAGCTGAAGGATAAAAATCAAATTCTGCCTATTTACTTGAGAGGTATTTACTCTGACTGCTTGGGCTCTTAGAAATGACCAGATTACTGTCTGGCTGTCAGCTAAAACGCTACTTGTTTTTTTTTTTTTGCTGAAAAAAACTTTACTATCCAAGCAGGGAGGAAATAAGACTGGGCTTTTGTTCTCTGGAATGAGCAGGAAAACCATTTCAGAAATACTATGTTAAGAAAGCATTCACTCACACAGACTTGTCAATTAATATGAAACCACTTTTAAATGTCCCTAACAAAGGAAGGGCCATTAGTAGACTATTTGGTTACATGTAGTTAGGTCTACCCGCTTTTAAATGCATCTACACAGTAGCAAAAACAGAGATGAAGAAAACGGATCAATACAGAGACGCCTGTTTTTACTAGAAGGCACCCAAGTGTTACTGAATATCATTATGTTCTGAATATCATGAAAACACAACCCAAAATAAATTACCCTTTAGTTCTTTAAGCTTCTTTCCCAAATGCATTGCCAGCCTCCTTGGTAGTCTTTTAGGAATGAAAATTACCTAAGGCTTTCCCAATCTATCTTTTCTTTTCCTAAAATACGGTCCAAGCTCATTCTTAAAGGCAGCATGACCAAAAAATGTGAGCGTCTCTTCTGCCACAACCACATGTAACTCTTTAGGATAATCATGTATTTACAAGTCTGGATCAGGAACCTGCCATGGAAATGCTGCCAATGGGAGTATAATTGTGGCTACAGCACAACAGATAATGGAAACATAATGTCCCTAAAAGAACTTCAAATCCCTTAATGTAACTGCAGTTCCATCACCAGGATTTTCCTCCTATAACACCGATGGACAGGAAGTGGGCTCTTCTGCACTTCCTGCTCTGAGAATACAGGGACAGAAAGGCCTTTATGAGAGTCACCTTTTTAGGTTAGAATCAAGGGAGGGAAGAGACCAATTGTGGCTTAAAAAACAACAACAACAACAAAAAAAAACACAGGGCATCTGAGTGGCTCAGTGGGTTAAGCCTCTGCCTTGGGCTCAGGTCATGATCTCAGGGTCCTGGGATGGAGCTCCTCATCGGCTCTCTGCTCAGTGGGGAGCCTGCCTCCTGCCCCCCTTCTCCCTCTGCCTGTCTCTATGCCTACTTGTGATCTCTGTCAAATAAATAAATAAATAGACTCTTTAAAACACACACACACACACACACACACACACACACACACACACATCCCCCCCCCAAAAAAAAAAACCTTAAATGATTATTAGCACTTGAAAAGACATTTTTAAATAGCATCTTAATTACTAGTTCAACTTTTATTACATTGTGTGCTTCTGGTATTATCAACTAAAACACACACATAATAGATCACACATGTCCCAAGATTAAAACAAAGGGCTTATGTGTCATTGTTTCTGGGAAGGACGGGGTAAGGGAAAAGAGAAATTCTATCATATTTCTTGAAGAGCTCGGGAGAGAAACAGATATTAGACAAACAAATCCATAAAGCTACACGTGGTAGGAGCTGAAAACAAAGAGGCACAGGCCACACTTCTGGGTTTGGGGGACTGGACAGAGGGGTGAATGGATGGGATAAGACCAGGAGGTCTACAGCAGCCATGGGGCCGTGCTTCACGCGACCTGAACAAGGCCACACTGAACTATGAAGTTGTGGGCAGGGCAGCGAGCTGTCGTCTATGGTCGCTGTGGCCTGGGGGTCAGCCCTGCCTCTGGTCATTAGGCAGCACTGACGGCGCGAGACAGGAAGGACAGAGGCAGAGTCTTTCTAGTCGGCTCAGTGACATATACTCTGGAGAACTAGAAACGCCTGGGATGAATTTGCTGTAGTAAGTTAATCAGGCAAGTGTTATAATGATGGAGACAATGATAATTTCCATTAGCATTTCCCAAGTGCGTTTTATATGCCAGGTTTAACTTGCATGATCTGTTCCAAGAGCTTTATCTATCCTGGGTTATGAGCTAGGGAGTGGTGGGAACAAATCTGAACGGAAAAGAATTGTGCATGCACCCTCCGTACCCAGAAATCCTAGTCAAGCCATAGATTTTCCCCACGGTAATCTTTTCTTTCTGTGAATACTTGTTTTTCCTCATTGCCCGAATTGACTAAAAAAGATAGTTTTTTCCAGCTATGCTCTAAATTAGCATGTATATTTCTTCTTTTCATAGGAGTTGATTCTTAAATAGAATAAACTTTTAGGGACAATTTTTAGTTTAAATAAGAGTATTTCAGTGCTATCAAGGAACAAGTGTTTATTAGCTACACCAGATTCTCAAGTGATTTTGCTCTAAGATACAGGTTTTTTTGGGAACCAGGTTGCAGGGCCTCCCTCAGACCTTTAGAAGATGTTGAGGTTACTGTCTTTCCCTGGGGTTCCAGCGGGTGACACACAGCAAACCCCCTACAGTGGTCATTTCACCCCTGTGGTAGTGGCAGCGGAAGCCTTCTGCCTGCTTGATCACCCTGAGGCCACCCTGTCATCTACCCTGCTCCCTGCTGTCTCCTGCCATCTGGAGGCTCTCACTATTCCCTCCCCACCTACTGCCCTCAGCCTGTCCTTGGGTGTCTCAGCATTTGTAATACTTGGCATTGAAAACCTGATACCTCAATCCACAGCACGCTGTTACAACCACAGCATAAATGTAATCCTTGGATTAGATTAGCATAATGGAGATTTCACGGTCTCCCTGGACTTGCTCTATAGATGCGGACACATTATTTAGGATTCACAGACTTCAAAAGTGCCAAACTAAAAATATCTCTTACCTCATATTGGAACATAGTCAAAACTGAGTTTCTTGCTGTCTGTCTAATCCCTGCCTATAATGGTTATGAACATGAGTTCTCGAATCAGACTGCCTGGATGCAAATTAGCTCTCACCTTCGCTAGCCTGTAACCCAGAGCAAGTTACCTACTCTTGATAGGTAACTGAATAATGGTAGGCACTACTTTGCAGAGTTAGACCCTAAGAACAGAAATTACAGATAAAGCTGGGCATAGAACACTCAACATCATTATAGATAATATTTATCCACTTCATTAATTGAATAACTTAAAAATATATTAAGTTGCTAAGTAATAGATTAAAAAATAGTTCAATATGAAAAAATAATGGGTCCCTTATTCATATCCTGGTATTAACCCAGCCACAGCTAAACCAGTATTGCTGTTTTTTAAAGACTCTTCCAGAGTTTCTTTGAATGTATAACAAGACTGGAATGTGAGTTCCTATTTCCTCCTTTTCTACAAAGAAGCCATCTATATGCTATTTCTGTACCTTTGTGACATGCAACCAGAAAATAGTGATCAGACAGCATCAGGCATCAGACTGTGCCAAACTCACGTAATCCATAACCTTCACGAGAAGGACAGCAAGTGTGACTACGCAAGTGAAGCGGGGACAGCAGAGAGCTGATGAGGGCTCTAGTCACAGGAACTGCATGTGCGTCCTGGTCCCACCATGTCCAAGCTATGCAACCATGGGCAGATTACTTAAAAGTCTTGGGGGTACAAACTGGTTGTCAGTGTTTGTTGTGGGGATATCATGAGATCTGCAAATCTGAAGACACGTCCAGACACACCCTTAGAAGTGTTACCAGTTAGAAGATACCACAACCCACAGGCCACTCTTTCTACTCTGGAAGCCCCGGTATGTGGATATGGAGACAGAAAGTGTCTATTTGTGACTGGGTATGTGGCCAGCCTGAAGTGGTTCCTTGCCAAAGGTCACAGAGGTCTGATTTTCCTTGAGCAATGAAGAGCTGGTATGGGCTATACTTGTGATTTTAGATCTACCTTTTTCAACTTCTCCAGCATGGTTCCAATTTTGTTAAGAGCTAATCTAAAATTGCATCAACAAAAATTTTTACCTGACAGGAGGCTTAAGTTTTGAAAGTAAACCACAAGGTAAATTTGGAAGGCAAGTAGAAGATAATACTGAAGACCCTAGTGGTCTTCACTTCCTTAGACACAGCCGCATGCATTCAGTCCTCTGAAGGCATGGCTGATGGGCTTCAACACTTTGTGTTCCTGATCCTGGCTGCTGCTGGGTCTGTTGCTTCTTCAGGGGTCTGAGCACTTGTAGAGGAGAAGCTTTGCATGGGGTGTAAGAGATTTGGCTTCTATTGCTGATTCCTTACTATTTATGACCAGAGGCCTCTCACCTCCCTCTGACATAGTGGCGTCCTCATCTAGGAAATGAAGAAGTGAGAATGAGAACAATTCTAATTCGGGTTTTTCTTTTTATTTTTTTTTAAGATTTTAGTTATTTGTGAGAGGGAGGGGTAGAGGGAGAGGGACAAGCAGACTCCCCGCTGAGCAGGGAGCCCACCCTGGGGCTGGATCCCAGGACCTGAGGGTCATGACTTGATCGGAAGGCAGACGCCTCACTGAGTCCCTTTAATTTGCTCTTATAACAAAACTTAACCTACTTTCCCCTACCCTATACAAAACGGGATAAAAGTGCTAATGTCACAGCTTACAGGTGCCTATCTCCACCTCCTCAGCTTTCCCCTGCCTCCTGTGTAAGACCTGAGAAACTTGGAGGTATGCGACTACCCAGGACAAGTAAGGCATTCTAAAGTTCTCTTCAACTTGAATATTCAGAAACTGTGCAGCTACACTTATTTCTAGAAATCTGCTTATTACATACAAGTAGAAACTAGACCTCTTTTTCTTTACTTTTTTTTTTTTTAAAGTGATAATAGTCTTCCTGCTAAATCTGAAGAATTCTTTTGCTTTGGTAAATAAAGTCAGATTCAAGTAGGAGAGGGAGCTGTACCTTCTAACTAAAACTTTCCTACAACTGGAATGATTAAGAAATAATGGCTTGTACACAGCAATCAGATCATCTGTGGAAAGTAAGAACTCACATTGTATATATTTTATAACAAACAGATTAAAAAAAATCTAGCAGTAGGTGTTTATACCTATGAGCAAAATCCAAGTGTCCTCAAGGATTCATGGTGGATTATTTTTACAAGTCGATCTCTAATGTTGGCCACAGTCTTTAAATATCCTGTAATCTGCTAATTAAAGCTCAAGTTATTAATCATTACATCAACATATTTTACAAAATCTGGAAATGGAGAAAGACCTCAAATCATTTTGTTCCAACTCATTTATATGTGGACCAGGAAGGTCAGGCCTAGAGGGGCAATGGTTACATGACACGCACGTGCGCGCACGCGCGCGCGCACACACACACACACACGCGGGTGTGCGCACGCGCGCACACACACACTGGGTGGAGGGGTCTGTATTATGTGACCCCAGCCTCCCTAGGCCAGCACCCATGGTGATGACATGGTAGGGGGTTCTATAACAGACATACAGGATGCAAAGTGGTCATATTCCTGCCTAGCTGGGGAAAAGCTATCACTTCACCAGCCATACGGTGTGGTGAAAGTCAGGGGACCTGCCATCCTTAGGGGACAATGTGAGGATATGGCGGAGACGGCTGTTTCAAGTGTGACTGCCAAGAACTGGACTACTTTTCAGCAGTCAGATGTTTCCCACTTATTTTTATCAATTAACTATACTACTATTGCATTCACCTTTTAAGAAAAACATTTATTTATTTAAGAGAGAGAGAGTGTGAATGCACGAGCAGGGGAGGGGGCAGAGGGAGAGAGAGAACCCTAAGCAGACTCTCCTCCGCCCCCTGCCCCCCTACCCTGCCCGCTGCTAAGTGCAGAACCTGACTTGGGGCTCAATCCCAGGACCCTGAGATCATGACCTGAGTCGAAGCCAAGAACTGGACCTTTAACTCACTGAACCATCCAGGCGTGCCTCACCTTTCTTTTTAGCATTGAAATGAAGGGGACAGAGGAGAGGCAGGGAAGGAAGAGCCCACACAAAAGGTAGGAAGGCGACAGGGAAAGCAAGGTGGGGAGGAAAGATGGCAAGGCACTGACTACTGACTACTGACTACTGTAGGTTCTACAAAGCAGAGCGTACCCATGCAATAAATATCCTAGAACTAAGTTTGACATTGAAAAATGATCTGAAGTCCCTAGAGAAATGTAAAAATCAACATTTTCCTATTGATATAACTACTATAAAGTGTGTGTACAAACACACACACTGATAATATATATATACTCCCATGCAATTACTCGGCATATATATTCCAGGAACTTTGCTAATAAACACCTTGTGAATGAAATTATTGCATTGGACTCTTGCAGTAGTCCTCAAGGTTATTATTCTATTATGTAGAAGGAGTCAAGCTCTGATACATAGTATTTTGCCCAAAGTACACAGCAGAATCAGGACTGAACCCAGGTATGTTTAATGAAAAAGCCCATGCTCTTTCTTCCACATTATGCTGCCTATCAGCTGGAAATAATTAAAATGTTATGGCGGGAAATCTGCCAACTTGTAATAATTGTTTGCTTATTACACTGGTTTTTGTATTTAAGTCAAATATAATCCCAATAAAATGAACTTTCACTAAGTTGATCACTCAGATAAAAGGTTCTTATCAAACCTGTGAGCTACACTTAAAACTAGTAATCAGCTGGAAATTCACTGCTAAACCCACTCAGCTTACCATTGTCCTTCCCAGATCAGAATGTTACCAGTGGTCACTTGGGCATTTAAGGCTTGCCTTAATATAGTAGGAGCAAAAACCCTACTGATCCCTCAGTGAGCCAAACTGGTTAAGAGAGCTGAAAATACTAAGTGGACAGATGTGTTTATCCAATCATTTCGGGCAAACAGACCCAGTCTTAGTATCTAACACACTGAAACAACGCCACTTTCTTTGGAAGCAAGTCTCGATGGACAGATTTCTAACTGAAGCCCGAGGAGCATACACTGTTTTCATGAGAGTTTGTAGAGGATGCTCAGTGTTCTGATCGCCAGAATCCAAGTTCCCAGCCCTGGCTCCCCAAGACGTGCCAGACCCGTTCTCATCTGTCCACTGTGTTCAGTGTGAGCTACCCAATCCTGACCTCACTCAGCCCACAATTATCTCCTCACATTCATACTTTGATGATATTAGGTCATGGGATAAATCTTAAACACAGTTGGATTTCCCCCTCCCACACCCTGTCCTTTTCTTATAACCACTGGTGCCGCCCACCGCCAGCCTCTCCCTTCCCAGGAGTGCCAACCATCAGCCATCTTTGACATTACAACAGATGGAAGATGGGGAGAGGCTACAGAAAAATGACAATGCCTGCTCTTGGAAATATGTGTGAGAGGCTGTCTAATCCAATCTGAGGTGAGGAGACTTTTCTCATGTTCCACAGTTACCCCTTAGGAGAGGCTTACCATGTGTCAGGCATTAAACAAGGTCCATTTCACCTATTAGCTTATTTAATCCTTTTGATGGTCCTATGGGGAGAGCTCAATAATCCTAATTTTATTGACGAAGAAACGAGGGCTAAGAGAGATGAAATAACTTGCTCAAAGTAGACTCAAGACATTCCTTGACTGCAAAGCCTGTGTTCTTCCCCCACTTCATGACCTTAAATTACAGAGTGTGAATAAGATCAGTCCCCCATACTAGTCTAGAATGTTCTGCCAGGCTCTGACTATCAAAGACTCAAACTATTATTAGGGAAGGTGTGTGAATATTTTAATTCTAAAACAGAGGACCCAGAGGCTATCTGTCCAACCACAGAATGCATTCCATACTCTATCAGAAAGTTTTATTTTTTTCTGTGCCATCAGGACAGAGATACCAAGAATACTCATTCTGTGGTGGGTATCAACATTATTCCGTACTACAGAAGAAGTTTTAAAGAACTTTAGAATGTATACATTTGCATTTAAACAGGTACTAGGTACCCCAAGATTTTCCTATAGGCACTTTAATGAACTGCATCTTGGCTTTTGAAAGAGAGTTGAAGACAACGCTTATTATAGTGGTGTTTATGACAGTGGGGTGTTCGAGGCAAACTAGGCATCCACCACTGGGGGAATGCTACATCAATTTGGACGCATGTGTACTTTAGAATACTGTGTAGCGCTCAGAGCCAACAGCCCAGGTGTACTTATGCCTGCATGGAGGCTAGATGTACATCTTAAAATAGTCTTGAGTGGCAATAAAATAAAATAAAATAAAATAAAAAACTTTAGCATTATATAAAAAATAAAAAAAAGTTATTAGTATGTTAAATGATTACAAATAAAAGAAAATGAGCGGTGTAGCGCAGTGCCATTCATTTAAACTAAAAATATCTAGAAACAACACTATGCTTTTCTATTTACACAGAATCAATGGTGTAAAATCCACATTTATCACTGGGCGGTTATGGAGGGGAAGGGAATAAGCCTGGGGAAACCAGGAAAAGGAGAGAGGGCCCTTCCATTGAGGGCTGCAGACAGAGAGCCAGGACCCGAGACATGGGATTGCTTTAACCTTCCAAGCTAAAGGGTTAGGAAAACAAAAGGAAGGAGGGAGGGAGAGAGGGAAGGAAGAGGGGAGGCGGGGGGGAGGGAGGGAAGACGGCGAAGGGGGCAGAAGATGGACACCAGTGAGGAAGCCAGGTCAGCGCAGTGTCCCCACATGGACTGTAATCTCTCAGCTCTGTCGTAGAGCACGACAGCACACAATCGCGTGTCCCGGGAAGCTCTTTCCCACGTCCACGTGGGCACAGCCACCCCCCAGGGCCCCACGCGCTGCACAACCCAGCCTGGATCAGAAGCCCAGTTTGGAGGCTGGAATACTAATATTAACGGAAAATCTGGCATTGCTGGCATTCGAATTGTACCTTTGGATGGACTCCTACAAAAAAAACCTGCCCCATTTTCTTTTTTAAAGAATGGCAAATATAAACAATGCAGGACGGAGACTGGAGCAATGAAAAGCAAAAAGGCAGATGGACTAGATGGGATTAAAAGTTCCTTTCCCCGCTTCCTCTCCTCCACTTCCTTGCTTTCTCCTTTCCCTGCCCTGCAGCCTGCACCCAAAGAGTCCAAGGGGTGGCAGTGGCTGCGAGTCTCCTGCCTGGGTGGGTGGGTAGGTGGGGACCCCAGCCTGGGGAGGCGGGCTGGGGCGGCGCTGTGGCGGCTGGGGACAGAGCTGTCGGGAGCCAGGAGTGGTGAATGAACTCCTCACCAAAATCTCCCCTGACACATCACTAAAAATAAGTATGCTTACATGCATAACACATTTTTGGAACAGTAAGCTGAGCTCTCTTTCAGCCTCTCTAGAGACTTTTAAGTTTCACATTCAGCTTTATAGAAAATAAAAGGCAGGTGGTGACCACTCGGGGCTCTGCAGGTAGGAACTCCAGAGGGAGGTGATGGGCGTACCTCTGCCAGGAGGTGAAGGGACTGCCAGCGGGCGGACAGGCACCGCTCAGCAGCTGCCCGTCTGTCACTGCGGTCAAGCACTGATAAGGCTCACTTGGGCATTGCCTTATTTAGTCAGACTTCACTGCCGAAACACCGGTGCACGGTGACAACAGCGCATGCTATTACCAGTCTCTCTCCTTCAGTCATTGGTGCTGACGCACTAATTAAAAAGAGTGTCTCCCTTATTGAAACAGCCCCTTGCCTAACCTGGTAGCCAGGAGGCTACAAAGGATAATAGTAATGATGTTACAGATAAACCTGCATACGTTTACTTGGCAAAGAATTCTCCTAAGGAATACTGAAAACTAAATTCTAGTTCCCCAGGCAGGGACGCCTGAGTGGCTCAGTTGGTTAAATTCTAGTTCCCCAGGCTTTTTTTTTCTTAAACCCAACACCGAACAAATTATAATGCTGTATATTGTGGCTCTGTTGGTTTGGCTCAACTGTGCGTGTCTGTGTGTGAGTGTGTGTGTGTGTGTGTGTGTGTGTACTTTTTTTTTTTTTTTTTAAAAAGGCATTATTGTAAAAAGCCTTAGAAAAAATTGACCGAGACCTGCTTTTGCTCTAAATTGCACCAGTACATATGAGTCTCATAGATCTATATACACATAAATGTATAAGTACACGAAGCACTACATATGTACTTAAGTTACTTTCTAATAGAAGTCTAGTATATGAATCAATTCTAATTGCTTATAGGATGAGGAAGCTTTTTATGTACTGATATGGAATGACTTCCAATATACACTACTAATTAAAAAACAACAGCAGGGTATAGAACGGCCTGCATTCTAGGCTACAATCCTTTATCTGCACAATTCCAACATCTAAAAAGCTTTAAAAACCCCAAATTTCAAGTTTAATGCCCAAACCTATTTGATGGTAACACCTGAATGCAACAGACATGAAGCTATTTATGCTTCTTATTTATCCCATTTGGTGTGACTATTCAGGCTCCCTGGTCAATTAATATGTTCGATTATAGCGCGCTGTCAGACGCCCCATAGATATTACGTAATTTATGCTATAAGTGTCATTTGCTTTTCCGAAATCCAATAAATTCTGAATTCTAAAACATATCTGGACCCAAAACATCTTGAAAGCAATTACGGACTTGTGGTATGTAACCATTTATGTTAAAGGGTATAAAATGTATATCTGTATGTATAAGTGTTAGGAAAATTTTATGAAGATACTAACAACATCGGTGGTTTTTAGGAAAAGGAACTGATTAGCTGGAGTCAGGAATGGGAGGAGGACTGACCACTCAGTCTTCCATTCTGTAACTTTAGAATTTTGGACGACGAACATGCATCATTTATCCAAAAAACAGAGAATATTAAAATTAAAAAAAATCACCACTCACATAAGCATAGGCCAGTAGCATGATCTGTTTAAGAAGACATTCTGTTAACGAGTCTTCAGTAGGCAACATTTACTGCCAGTGGATCCCCTTGTCTAGTCCTCGTTAGTCACCATGAACTTGGGCTGTTCTTGGCTCTCGCTATAGGCGTGCCCAGGTCGTTACAAGGCTGCCACCTCTGCCTTCAAAATGCCATTTACAATTCATTTCTTAAATGAGGCTTTTGTCTGCCCAACCCACCTGCGGTTACTTCAGGTCTATCTGTCCCTCTATAGAACTCATGGTATTGGCTAACTACATGCTCCCGCATTTGTCCTATCTTCTCTATTACACCGGAAATTCATAAAAGGGGTGATAAAATAATCTGGTTTTAAACACTTTGCTTGGCAGTTTTTCTTACATTGGCGGTTAATTATACCGTGTATTTGATCTTCCTAATGAGCCTTCCAGGGCCTGCCCAAATAATAAATGATAAATACTAGCTAAGCTGAATTAAACTTATAAAACAAAAACCATCTCCCAGGAAGGCTTTACAATGAAAATTAAATAAAAAAAAAATCAAGGCAGACTTCTGAATACTCAAATACCACCTATAAAGACAACTTGCAGTAGAGCCTGGCCCGACAGCAAGTGATTCTGAATTTCTAAACTTCCAAGTGCTGCTATGTGCACTGATGGTGGAGAAAACTCAGTTACATTTTGGTGCTCCTGCACACATAAGAAGTGGTCTGGTAAGGCTTACCATGAATTGCCTTGTACTGTTAAAGAAGTAAGTTTTCTACTAATGGTGATGAATCCCGAGGACCCAAACCGAGACTCAACATCTTTAAAAATCATGGGCTACTGAATTTAGAAACAACCCAAATCCTTATATTTCTTAGAATCTTTCGAATCACTTCAAAATGATTTTTGGAAAGTTCACTAAACTGCATTAATATACATATTCGATTTAACAATCAGTTCAGCTTCTCTTTTTTAAAGACAGAAAGAGAGACTTTTAGAGTTGAAGTCTATCCAAGGAAGTAAAATTTCCCTCTGACCATATACTTCCTTCAAGACTACTGTTTTGGCATTGGTAACAAACTTTCATATTCAGAACTACTAAAAAAAAAACTACAATTTCTCTTCTCTTTATCCTTAGAAATTAATTCTACTAAAGAAGTTCACTTTTATATCATGTCTGCATTACAGAATAAAGGCAAAACATGTATATGGTTTTCCATATAAATATGTACTTGTTTTAGCTGATAATCATAAGGTTTTATTTATTTTTTTTCAAACCAGAAAAATGATGGCAAGAATTCTAAATCTCCATTCTCACTTTACAGATGAAAAGACCAAGCCCGGGGAAGTCACAATTTACAGAATGTGTCCTACCCGCTATCCACGTCGAGGTGTACAATTACTCATAGGAACTGGCTGGACAGAATAAGCACAGACCTATAGCCTAAGAAGTACCGAAATAGGGGTCTTTACGGAATGCCAAGGAGCAGACAGGAAGGTGGAGGAGGCTGGAGAAGGCATCCCCAGGAGGGCCTGGGCTGGGGCAGGTTTCATCTTCCAATCCTCCTTGGTCTGCCCATGGGTCGCTAAGCCTCCCACCGCCCTCTGCAGCAGAATTTCAGCTGCAGCAGCACTTCTGTCCCGTAATGGGCTGTTTACGTGTCCGTCTCACCTCATGACTTAGGAGCACCCAAAGGGCAAGTGCTGCCTTTGAAAACCCATTTCTTGGACCGCATCATGACAGCAGGGAGGAGGCTCTCAATTAAGATCCATTAAATGAGCTGAGTCTACACATGACTTCAGGGTCAAAATGTGCCAGGCAGAGTGGGATATCCAGAAGGAGGGTGGATGGTTAAGTCCAGAAGAAGTGGGACAAATCGGCAGGGAGGAGGGCAGATGTGGGTAAAAGACAAGCATGAGTGAGAGGCAGAAGGAAAGAGAGTTACGGAGCACATGAGCATTCACGGAAATGCTTTAGGAGGCAGACGAAACAAAAAGAAAGTAGAGCCCACGGACGGCTTCTTGGAAGAGATCAATGTCAATAGATCAACATCCTTAGTCAACACTAAATCAATAGAGACCATGAAACCGTAGTTTTACATAGTTGTAATGACAGGGTTAGGTTCTTTGAATAATCTTTTGTTCACATGTTTCTGTTAAAAGCTGGTAAATATTTTTGCTGCGCAGAGCTACTTAGCCTTAAAAGTGACTTTCCACTTATGCATGTCTTTTGTCCAGGGAGGGAGGATTTTACTGGAGTCTGCTGCTTGGCAAACATGGGCTCGCCCATATGTGAGGCGAGTGGCTGGACTACTGGAAAGGAGGCTGCTTTGTAAACTCTGAAAGACACCAACCAACCAGTCCCGAGAAATACACCTGCACTCCAGCCACCGGATCCACGAAGCCAACCAACCATCAGAAAGGGGAAAATAACATTTTCTATAGAAACCTCATCTGAGAGAGTGGAGCCAGAGTTCAGTTATATCTGATTTTCATTTCTTTACAGGGTTAAAAGGAAATAAATGACTACTGTGGTGAACATACCTGCCTTTATGGCAATGAGGACACCTACCACAATTACACCACCAGCTACAGCTACAACATAGCCCTCTTCAGAGAGAGACAGTAACACAGATCTGCTCAGCAAGAACAAGATGGCCTAATAGAATGGTAACTAAAGCTTTGATTTTTTTTGAAATAAGGAGATAACCTCAATGGCATTTAACTGAAAAATGCAAATAATTGCAGAGCTTCGGGAGCACACCAGGAACTGGGTCCCTTGCAGGATGTTCCCTATTGTGCCTCTGTTCCCCCCACCCCTGCTTTTGTGCTTTTTCCTCATGCTCTTTGCTTAGAACGTGCTCTCTCCCGTCTCTATTTGCAGAAATCCTTCCCAAGGTCCAAGACCCAACTCTAGCCCCTTTCCCCTGAGGCCATTCCTGATGCTCCCACATGGGAAAAAAAAAAAAAAAATCCCTCAATTCTTTTGAATTTCATGCAAGACTAAAAAGACTCAGGCAACGCAACTGACTCCGTCATAGCACTTGCTCGTCCCCTCGCGTCACGGCAATTTGTTGCAATGCACTCTTGGAGGACACCCTGCTGGACAGCCAGGATGATCTCAGACTCACTTTTGAACTCCTAGCAGTGTTTATCCCTGGAAATACCACCAAGTACTCAGTGTAGGAAAGGACGGTGGTCTGGGTCTTCCATAGTCTGTCACAATGGCCTACGGCGTTCAGGTCTGTAAGTACGGACTTCTGGATCCTTACTTTTTACTCTATTCTTCTGATGTATTTTGTAGATTGCAAACCTACCCGAGTACAAGTGTGGGGGTGGTGGAAGGCTGGTTTCGGTTATTTCCCGAAAGGCTAAACAGACACGCCTCGGAAAGGACATAATGAAGATGTTGTCATCGTCTTACAGCACTGGCATTTTACAGTGCTTCGTTTTTAATCAAACATAAACATAGCATAAAGAGGATTTTTCTATCTAATTTTCAGGTTATTTTTTCATCCTTTTAAGTCTGGCTATTTCTTCTGAAAAGCTGATTGAAGCACTATGAGGTAGGGATGCAGAAATGCAGGCGTGGAGGTGGGTAACTGGGTTGAAAAGAGAAGTCCAATCAAATCCTGTTTTGCAAGGCAAGAGCCAGGACAAAGACACAGGTGTTCAGTTCAAAGCTGTTTAAATTTTCACAGCACCCAGCACACAATGGTGAATGAATCAGGCTGGTCCGAGCCTCAAAAAGGAAACCTGCATCACAAAAATCTGTCTTTATATCCATAGTTTGCACACACCCTGGAGCGGCCTACACCACCTCAAACAGAGGTGTGGCTCTGCATACCACAGGCTGGGATTTGTCTTCATGTTTGCATGTGATGTATTAGGAAAAAAATCATTTATGCTCTTCTAGAATTTGGAGGAAAATCTCTACAGCAATCTTTTTCAGAAGCCTATGAATGCCAATGAAGTTCCACTAACCCAGTAATTGAACATGCATATTACGTGAACTTCATCGAAGCCTTGGATAGGGCCTCAAGAGACATTAGATCCTCAAATATGCCCAATGAGGCATCAGGAGAGCAAGTTCGCCCCAAATTTCTGTGTGCTCCATAACAAGAGTAGGAGCTCATGCCTACACAATGCTGACTGGTGTCAGGCACTGTTTCGAACACTCAAACACATACCAACTCAAGGACTCATTTTAACCCTGTGAGGAGGCACTGTGAATTATCATGCCCATTTCACAGACAATGCAGTTAAGGCTGAGAGAGGTAAAGCTGCTCACTTGAGGCCACTCAGCTAAAAATGTGACAGAGTCAAGACTTGAAGTTGCTCTGGCTTGGACATCTGCACTCCTAACTATTATACCAAATTGCAGAAAGAATTCCCTAAACCACTCTGGGCAAAAATCAGGCTGTCAGTTAAACATTTATTGGAATCGTGTCCCTCTTTTGTCCTTTCCACAACTCTGAGATACAGTCCGCATTCACCTTTTCCTTGATTTTCAAAGGCAGAGATGACCGAGTTAGCATTGATTTACAAGCCTCTCTTCCCAGGACCAGAATGACTAAAAAGGCGGGTTGGCACGCTATCAGAGCTCAAACCATGGGGCAGAGTCAGGCACAAACCAGCTTCCATGAGATAGTCCTGCCAGAAACAGGGTTGCTTGGACCCAACTGCTAAAAGACACTGGGGGTCAATAGACACCCAGCTCCTTCCTGAGAGCTGGTAGCCCCTGGAAGACATGGGGACCCTGTAGAGCCTGGCAGGTGCAGGGGAGGGTGCTGCTCTCACTTCTCCAATTTCTCAGATCCGGCTCCCCAGGCACAGTGCAGGCCTCACAAAGGAGGTGGCGTTCTGCAAGTCAGAGGGAACTCCCTTGAATGCGGGCAGTCGGTGGAGCCCTGGGAACCAACAGCAACAGAACAGGAGCAGCGCAGGGGCTGGAAGGGGAATTCTGGGACAGGGCTCCAAAGCCTAGGGCCTGGGGACTTCTCTGTAACCTGCCTTCTTCCCACTAAAGAAAAAGTCCCCAGTTCCTGCCCGCTCTCAGCTCCTGCTCTTCCCGCATCTCCTTTAGGCCCATGGTAGAAACCTACCGTATTTACCTTCCTGCGTCAGTTCGAAGGGAAGCGTCTGAATGCCACAGGTAAATAAATGGGAGAGGAGCCAAGACAAAGTCGGCCACAGGGAAGAAAATAGGCCGAGCAGTGCTCCTGGAGGGACCCGCCTGGAGTCACACAGCGTGGAGCCAAAGCAAGCCAAAATGAGCGCTGGGCAAAAATTCTACAGCAATCTCACTTCTCCCAAGAATTCCTCCTCTTCCTTGGAACAGATTTCTTTCCTAGTGATGCTCCCACACGTTGCTTCAACCTCCATGTAGCTCTACTTTAATTTCCAGCTGCGCTGCAAATTGTTTACCTTTCCATCTCTGCCACTAGGTTACAAATTTCCTGGAGCATAGGGATCTATCTCATTTTGGTTTCTCCCCCAAACACTGACTATGTTCGGGAATTGCTGGTTGAAATCATTACAAAATTTACTCTAACATGAAACATGTAGCCTCCCCTTTCCGCCTCAAATCTATCACCTCATTTAACCCTCAGGGTAATCCTGCAAATAGCTCTTACTGTTCTTTTCCCACTGTGCAGAGGAAGGCACATGAGGCCCGAGTCTCCGCGCTGATGGCGCCAGGATCGGAACCCAGACTGCAGCCGCGGTACATGTGTTCTTGGCCACAAACTGCACACACTGCCTCTCCATGCCCTGGAACTCAGGGAGGATAAGTAACCATAGCATCGTAGCAGGGCAGGGACAAAGAAGAGCTGTTAACCCTCCATGCTTTTGTCCTTTTCCTTGTTCTGTTCCTGGAAATGCCTACGAGTTTCCCCCTTGAAGTCTCTCTCAATCCCTCCAGGTGCTTAGGGGTCCTCTGCTGGCTTCTTATATATCCTGTTTTTTTCTGTGTCACCTCATTTAATACCTGCTGCTTTTTCTCCTCAATCTCCTGCCCTGGAAATAGAAGCTCTCAGAGGGCAAGGGCTGCCTTTAGACAGTACTCAGTAGGGAAGTATTCGACAACTGCTGGCTGTTATTGGTTTATTTAGTACCTATTAAACGCTACTTACTGTGTAAGGGGCATGCAGAACTAATCAAATTTAATTCTTTCAACTCCTGTGAGCTGGGCGCCAAACCACCCCCTTTTTTTGGACAAGTAATCTAAGGTAAGTAAAAGGTCACATGGACACTATTTGAGTAAAATCTCCCCCCTCAGCCTAGTCTGACAAGCTGCAAGAGTCTTTCTGGCATCCTGGCCCCCAAATGTAAGGCAGGGCCAGTACCATGGGAAAGAGCGGCCTGTTCTTCAGGTCCCCTGTGAATAGGTCTCTCGGGGTCTCGCTCCTGGGCGCTGATCTGAGCCTGTCTGGGAAAGGGATACTGTCTCCAGGTAATGAGTGAATTGGACCTCTCAAACTTCAACACATTCACCTGACTGTCTCCTATCACTTGGGTTTTGTGAGTATTATAACTGAGCCCCAGGAAATCGGCGTCACTAACTACAAAGGACTTTCAGTAATGAATGATCATTTTCGCTAAACTTCAAAACTTTTATGCAATGACCTCAGCATATATTAATGTCGTATTGAGCTGATAAATGAACTGTCAGAAGCCCGATGAAATCTTCGTTTTGTAATGGATTCTAAGTCCCCAAGGAAGATTGCGAACTCAAAAATGATAAATGAATCAAAAGCAAGTACTTAGAGTGCCTATTAGGTCTTGATACCTGTGCTGGGTCCCATGTGATGTATAAGACAATTATTTTTATTAGTTATATGGTATACATAAACATAAAGCAGGCCACTGAAGTTTAAAAATGACCTCTTATTCATGATTACCATTTTCTTTCTGGTTATAAGAAACATTTCATTCTGGGTTTTACTCCTATGGTTCTTACTAAAAGTGATTCCAGCTAGGTTTAGATTTGTGCCCAATTATTAGGAAAAACTTGTAGTAACTCTGGGTGGCTTTATAGCTTGTTAGTTCAATTAATTCAGATTTTTAAAAATTTAGAATTTAGGTGAGCAGAATTTCATACTAATTCTAGAGCTGCAGTTGATGGGGAAAAGGACGAACAGAAAAGTTAAGAGAAAAAAAAATCTTGAAAATGTCATGAGAGGAGCGCCTGGCTGGCTCAGTGGGTTAAAGCCTCTACCTTCGGATCAGGTCGTGATCCCAGGGTCCTGGGATCGAGCCCCCGCATAAGGCTCTCTGCTCAGCAGGGAGCCTGCTTCCCTTCCCCTCTCTCTGCCTGCCTCTCTGCCTGCTTGTGATCTCTGTCAAATAAATAAATAAAAATCTTAAAAAAAAAAAAAGAAAATGTCATGAGAAAAACCAGTTATGTACAGCCTATTTTAAGCTCCTATAAGTCACTACACTTGCTTGGTACAGGGACTGTAAATATACTTATTTGCCCACAAGTTTTACCTTTTTTCCTACAAAGAAATCCCTTCTTAATCTCCATGACTTGAACACTTCAACTTTTACGTACTTGGCTAATTCAGAGTCCTTTTCTAAACAAAAATTGTAAGGCATGACTCAATGTAATCCATGCTTTCGAAAGAGCTACAAATTCTGTATTTTGACTTATTTAGTGAGTGTTCATTGTTCAGTAAAAACATTTTTTCTTTTCATATTTTCTTATTTCATGAGACTAAGGAAAACTGGTGACGGACTAGACCAGAATACACATGTGACCAGTCTCTTCTTAACGGAAAAATCAGACTGCTCAACAGAGACCCCTGTACCTTATCAAGTATTCCTGCACCTGTCTGATTTCCAGCAGGAGGGGGGATTTCTCAGGGGGCTGGTCAGAGGGGGCTTGAGCGGGGGTGGGGGGCTGCTTTTCAAGCTGGGACTTGCCACTGCCAGAGTCTGCCAGCTCTGGGAGGCTAGGCAGACTATTACAAACCAGAAAGGGGTCAAACAAAATAAACTTGCAACGAGTTAGAGCAGAGACCAAGGAGGGGAAAAAAACATGGATGGCCCTGTGGAACACCATCAGCACAAAACAGAGCTCTGGTTCTCCTGTGATTTTGATCTTTGGCTGAACCCAAATGCTCTTTGCAAGACTGCTAACTTACTACTCACTGTTCTTGGTCCTACCTACTCCATGTATGTAAAACGCCTACTAATGTCCTTTTGGGGGTAGGTCTTAGGGGATAAGGTCTGGGGCCTGAAACTAGCCTCTGCAGAGTTTTTACACTTGGTTTTATTAAGTCAGGTATCTTAATACAAGCCATGTGCTTAGCTTATTCTCTTAATCCATTTTGTATATATACTAACTAAGCAAAAATGAAAGATGCCTTTTCCAAGGCAAAGAAAATCACAGATGTCAATTTCACTCTTTCATGTGGACTTTAGCCAAAGACACCAGGCAGCTAAAGAGTTAATGAAAGCTCTGATTACTATATGGCTGACCATCTAGATACAGTGATGGCTACTCTATTAATAAAGTAAATAAGAAATAAAAAGGATTTGCTAATTTGACTTGATTCCAGACAATGGAATTATGCAAATAGAGATGTTAGTTATAACCACAATCGAACCTTGGCCACTATCTTGCCTAAGCTTAGCTTATCTTAGTATAAAATAATTCCCTTGTTTCTGCACATGGTTTACAATTCTCTGATGACTCCTTATGAATTTCTCAACCGCAGCCTTCTCTTATTTTCCTAACAACTCTATTACAAGCGACTATATAAATCTTTGATTTTGATGTTTTCAGTTCCTTTGGAAATACTTAAATGTGTAAGGCTTTTTGGTTACCGTTCTTATAGGAATCTTTTTGCTCTGTTCCTCCCTGAAAATCCACGACTCAAAAGATTCATTCTCCTTCTCCGCAAAGTGTCACGGCCATTATTTATGGCCCTTGTGTGCTCTTAGCGGACTATGCTCAGATCCTTAGGGTTTTAACGCTCTTTCTACACAAGCAGTGGTAGACAAGATGGGTTCTCCTTTGCCACTCTCAAGAATCCAGTTCTTTATGTGTGGACTGATATGTTCATGTCCTTGATGGTCCTGTCCCAACTTTTGCTGTGTCCAATCCACTGTGTGCATGACAGCTAAAACCATTCTCCTCAGATGTTGTTTTGCTCATGTTACCAACTTCCTCAGGACTCTGAAACGGTTTCCACTTGTGTATTGCATAACGCCTGATTAGTGCTTTTAAGATCCTTCAATAGTCAGCACCCTTATCTAATTGTCCTCTTCTCTGACCATGACTCAGCTGTACTCTACACCACCTGCCGCAAAGCAAAACACCGTGCATCTTACATTATCCACACCAGTAGGGGGGCGCACAGTCCAGACGGGTTTTGAGTACGTTTCTGTACGCACACTTTGAGACCTCTGAAAAGAGGATAAAGCTCCGGAGTGAAAATCTAACAGAAATGTCAGATCCGGTGTCTTATTTTTACTCTTTTCTACAAACCAATAGCATTAGTCTTCCAGGAATTTCAGACCAGCCCCACTACTGCTATCCCCCAATTTACTAGCTTTCCGGATTGTTTTTTTCTGGGTGATAGGATGAGGGTGAGGGAAGTGTCTGCCTATCAAAGACCCTTGTTTTCAGGTTCTGTTGGCCACGGAGGGTCAGCAGGGAATACCAACACGGAACATCAGAAGATCAATAAGGCTTTGAGCCCAGAAGTAATAGCTACTCCGACGAACCACAAGGACAGTATTGCCCATAGATAACGAACACTGGTGATCTTTACTGCCTTGAAGCATTTTTCATTCTCTTCAGGCTGTGAGTCATCAGACACGCTATTCTTCTCCCACCTAGCAAAATTTCTGTTGCCTCTGTGACAAACCATGCCTTAGCTTCCCTTCAAAATATTGCTCAAGGGGCACCTGGGTGGCTCAGTGGGTTAAGCCACTGCCTTCGGCTCAGGTCATGATCTCAGGGTCCTGGGGTCGAGTCCCGCATCGGGCTCTCTGCTCAGCAGGGAGCCTGCTTCCCCTCTCTCTCTCTGTCTGCCTCTCCATCTACTTGTGATTTCTCTCTATCAAATAAATAAAATCTTTAAAAAAAAAAATATTGCTCAAGGCTCAAATTCCTTATGAAATCACTCTAGACCAATTCCACCCGGCACCAGACACACCAGTCATCCCAGGAACCCCTTTATTCATGCTGCCCCTCTTGTTTCTCTTCCCTTTCTCATTACTCGCATTCCCTTAGAGCCAGCATCTTATACGAACGAATTTACATAGATTCATATGCATACGTGTTTACACAGACACTGTTTATGGAGGGGAGATGCTGGAGACTTTTTAAAAAAATTTTCTTCCCTTTGTTGGCTTACGCCTTCCATTTCCTTTGAAATTTTCCTTATTATCGGGCACTAAATAGAGGCTCTGTTAACTGTTACAAATTTAGCAGCTGTAATTTAAAGAAAACTTTTCAAGAGTAAAGTTTAGTAACTGAACTTTAGCACCACAAAATTAACACAGTACTGAAAATTCCAAAGGAAGAAAAAAAATGAAGACTTACATATGCTCTTCTTTCCCTTGTTTTCATTTATAGATTTAAACATTAGGGATTGTCTGCTCGCTCTAAAATTAGGCTTTAATCATTCCAATAATGGGTTGAAAGTTATTCTGACTTAGCGAGGAGTAAGAAGAATAACAATTTTGAAAAATGCTTTTACTGTGAAGTTTGTATGGTAACACACACACACACACACACACACAGTAGTAGTGGCCAAGAAAATGGTCTTTGGAGGTGCTTTATGGACAAGTCAATCTTCTTTTAATTCCCATAAGACTGACCGTTTAGACATTTACATAAACTACTTCAAAATCTGCATGGAATGCAAAGGGCACTAAGAAACAGTTGACTGAATGAACCACTTTGTGTTATCATTTAACTACTCCTTGTGGGGGTCAATTCTCTCCAACCAACCCGAAGCTTGTGGATGGGTCAGGTACATCTACCTTTCTCCCACTTCTGGTCTCCTGTGGTACTAAGTGTGTCAACATTGAACAATATCCCCGAGATGATTTAAAAAAAAAAAAAATGGTATGTGAGCTGAGCTCCTGGAATGCTTATGGGTACTTCAAAAATTGCTTTAATTTTGGTTATATGTCCCTAACTGTAAGCTTATTCTTAACAGTTGACACTGCTTACACTGTTAAGTGTCCTGTTAAAGGGACATTTTCCCTTTTAGTCCAACACCATCTGATAGATGATGAATCTGAAGATGGGCAAGTAAAACATTAGTGATGTTTCACTGTGTTTACGAGTTAAATAATTTCTGTAAGAAATATTGTTGGTATGGCTAGGTGAAGTCAAGTTCAAAACAGCAGCGGAGGCCCAGACCTGGGCTCTCTGTGACAGTGTGGTCCACTGACTCCCACTTCCTCATCCGCACTGATGAATTTCTCCCTCATCCCATCTATTGATGAGAGGTCCAGAAAGATGACTTTGCTTAGTATGTCTGAAATAAATGACCCACATTCCAGGAATGATGAACCTTTTCACTAATCTTACTTAGGGGCATTAGAATATCACACAAACATCTTAGATTTGCCTCTGTTCCTCTCACCCAACACTTCGATCCATCAATTTCTGCAAATTTCGTCTCCTGCTTCTCTGCTATCCATGCCCTTGACTGGGTCTTTACCATCTTGCTACAGACCAGGCCTCCAATCCTGGCCCCACTTAAATCTGTCTCAGAGGCAGATGGTTGGTTCTGGGCTCCACTTCCTTCAAAGACTTCCCAAGGCCAACAGGAACCCACGATCCAGCTCCCAAACCTTCATGACATCATTTCCTAACCTATCTTAACCTACACGTACCGATCTTTAGTGTGCCTCAGAATAACCGGGGAAGCTGGTCAAATGCAGACTTCTGAGCCTCACCCCAAAACACGAGAACTCAGCACGGGGTGAGGGCCAGAAATTTCAAGTGCCCCTTGTGATCTGCTGCAGGGGGTATGGATGGGGAAGCCCCTCTAGCCAGCGGCTGCCAGGAACTCAGCCTATGCACTTTTATCCCACTCGCCTTCCTCAGGATAGTCCTTCTGTCTGGACCACCCTGGCCACCATTTGCTCTCCACTAAGTCTCGATTCACTCTCCAGAGGATAGGCTCAGCCCTTCAGCTCCATGTGTGTTTAGTGTTCTTCCTTCCTTTGCATTTTCAGTTTTTCTTAGCATTCACCGTGCTAAACTGATATTATCTGTTCATGTTTGTGTCAGCCACAAGATTTGTGGCTATTGAATGAATAACACTGGTTAAATGAAATGGCAAAATGAAACATATGACGAAATAATACTACTCCCAGAGAGAGCTTCCTTTATGAGCCTAAGGCAAGTGCCTGGGTAAAAGGAAAAAAAAATCCTACCCCAATTCTCAAAACCTAGTGGACATTAAAGGTTTGGGCTCTGATGCTATGCTGCCTGGAGGCTACCCTACATAGGTCATCTGCTTGTTTTCTGACCTTTCCGTGTCTCGGTTTCTAATAATGGGGTGGCTATGGGGATTAGGTGAGGTGACAGTTGCCACGTTCATGGCATGGATTCAGGCACCAGGTAACCACTGAACCATGTCAGCAACGTTTGTACATGGCCCAAAGGCATCACCCGAATTGCTATCCTCAGACCCAAACGGAAAGGGAGGTTGCACTAGTGTGTCACATACATGGTGGAAATGTGCAGCACTGTCTACGCTGCTTCCCTATTTGGAAACGTGGCCAAAAAATCAACTTACAGCAGGATAGCTAACTTTGATGTTTCTGTATCCAAATGATGCTGAGATTTGCTACCGTTGAAAATCAGATCACACAGACTCTAAGCAGAGATAGTTTTAAGTTAAAATGGGATTTAAATTAAAATTAATTAGCTGTTGAAAAAAATTGACTGTTTTTTTTTTTTTTTTAAAGAAAGCACCAGTCACCTTCTCCTTAGCACTATAAAATTCTTATCTATGTATATTCTGCTGATAGCATTGCTACTGTCAGTGATAAAAGTCCATATAGGAAGAGACATTCTGTTAGGTTTTCCTAACTCAGTGCCATATAGACCTTGTGCATGATCACAAAAGACTAACAGAGGTTAGGCAAAGGAAAGGGGCCTGTGTGTGAGGGTGGTCTGGGCAGACAGGGCTTGCTTGTGCAAGAGAACAGGCAAATGACAAGCTCACCCAGGTGGCTTAGGTGCTTCCCGGTGGGTCTCTCCACCTCCCAGCCCCACCTGGCTCACAGCACCGGCCCCAGCACAGGAGTGCTCTGAACCCTCAAGATATTTGCCCTCCATGACAAGTTCTGTTTCTTATTCATCTCTGTATTCCTAGGGCCTAGTGCCATGTCTGGACAGAGCTGGCACTAAATAAATGTTTGCCAAAATGAGGTTTCTTTAGCACAATAATTTGGGAGAGTGATATTTTGTTCCCGTTCATTGCCAAGAAAGAAACAGGCCAACAGATCTTGCTCACTGGGTAGGTCCTTTGAGCATAAATCTTAGAAAGCATAATTTCACAAATTCAGGAACAGACTTTCTGATACCTACACAACTGCTTTGTCCTAAAGCAATGGGTTCCTCTTACTGAATGTGAGAATTGTTTTATTTGTACTTCTTAAAAAGAGCTGCATCTAGCATCACGTACGTAGAATGCCTCTTCTGCCATGTGCCTCATTGATGTCTTTGTTCCTCAGGGTTTGGGTCTGAGTTCTACGTGTGGTACATGTCTGAATTCCAGACCCACATTCCCTTTTGTCTCTGGGGCCAGCATCTCAAAATTCAAGAAGTCAAAATCGAAACATCTTCCTCTCTAAACCAGTACTTTCTTCTCTGGTCCCTTTCTGAATAAATAGAACTAGCATCCCTCTACTTGCCTGAGCCTGAAATGTGGGGGTCCCTCTCACTCTGTCTCCTCTAGGTTTGCCACATTTATCCAACCAGCCATCAGGTCCTACTGAGTCTGCTTGGGAGGCTGTCACCCCTACGTGGGCTTCTTTCCATCCCCACGGTCACTGCTTAGCTCAGCCCATAGGTTCTCACCCAGATTACTAGTTAGCAGAGTCCTCCTTAATCAGTCTCCGATTTTACTGCCCCTTGCTCTTCCCAGTCTCTACACCACCTGCACCCACAGTGAGCTTTCTAAATTTGATCATGTACTTCTTCTGCCTAAACCTACCAGTAGCTCTCCCCGATCTTTGTGATAACGTCCAAACTCCCCCTTACAGGTCAGCGACCCCCTATGGACTCCTCCCCCTCATCTCTCAACACCCCCCCAATTTAGTAGTCTTTTCTAGCCATGTTCTCCAGCCATACCAAACATTTTATAGTACCCCAAATATAAGTAGACCATTATCCTTTGCACCCTTCTCTTTTTCTGGAAGACACTTACATATCCTTTGTTTTTGTTTTTTAAAGATTTTATTTATTTGTCAGAGAGAGAGAGGGAGAGCGAGCGAGCACAGGCAGACAGAATGGCAGGCAGAGGCAGAGGGAGAAGCAGGCTCCCTGCCGAGCAAGGAGCCCGATGTGGGACTCGATCCCAGGACCCTGGGATCATGACCTGAGCTGAAGGCAGCTGCTTAACCAATGAGCCACCCAGGCGTCCCTGGCTTTGAAGCTAGATACCACCTCTACAATCATGCCTCCAGCCCCAGGCTGTGATAAAGCTTCTCCTATGTGCTACCTACCCTCAGACCAAGGGGCCAATCGCTGGGAGTGGTAACTGCATTCTTCTCTCTCCTAACCTGTGACAGAAAGGACTGGATCTTGATCATTATTTTACATTTACATAGTATGTCATCAGTTCACGGGCTTATAAATTGGGCTGGTAACCTAGCGTCTTTTCTGCAAGTCCAGACCAGGGTGTTAATCAATGTATTAATTAACGACCCTTCCATAGCATTTGCATCTTTGTAAGGTAATCTATCAATCAAAGCTCAACCACTTGTCCAGTCACTGGGATGAGCAGGAGAGGTGGGAAAGAGTAATAAGGGCCGGTGGAGGGCAGGTATGGCTCCTCCAATCCTACTCCTGAACCTGGAACTGCAGCTTCTGTGGGATTTCTCCTCAACACGTTTTGACCAGTAGGTTCCCCACATGAATATTAAACCTTTCCCCTAATGGATGGAAGTGAATGTAGGAAATCCTGAAATACTAATTCCAAAAGCTCCAACACCAATGTAAAAAATTAAACAGAGAGGGATCTCCGGACTAAGCCAGTTGAGATCAAAGCTTGATGGACCCAAGACAGCAAAACTCAGCAAAATTTTAACCTTATTCAGAAGTTTTTAAAAACTAACAAAAATATAGAGAAGTTATCTGTTAATCTCTGGCACAATCAACTATTTTAAAAATGCTAGAAAGTGAATTAATGTATTTTACTTGGCTTGAATAAGTTTCTTTTGGCACATAGGGAAATCCTAAGAAGATTTGACTTCAAAGAGTTGCACTCTTATGGAGGTGATCTTGATTCCTTACATATTAATTAAATTCCTGATAAAGAAGCTTATTTTGAATTGAGCATATTATACAAATAAATGTGAAACGCCACCTAAAATGGAAGGGGCAAAATTATTAAAAGCTTATTTGGTTTTATTCTCAAGAGGCTGTTGTACTAAAGCTGAATGACTTACATAAATACCTTTGGCATTTGTTGGATCCTGTTCCCAAACACAATGTTCATATTTCATCTATAATAAGAAAAGCATCTCAAAGATTTGCAAGGCACTAGTCTTGCAAGCGTCCAGTTTGGTGTCTTGAGTAAAGTGAGATTGGCAGAGTCAGCTTAATCCATAATGGAAAGTTGTGAGCGGGGTGCTTTGGCTGCCGGGCAGCTGTGGCTCGGAGAAGTCCCCCAGCTATGTTAGCAGGGCACAGAACTCTGCCACTTGCCCGAAAACAGAGTATCTCCAGGTCAAGGCGAGAAGTTGTATGAGGTACACGGGATGGAACATGAACGCCATCTCACACCTTTAGCTTTCAGGGCAACACAGTAGGGGGGCTTTCATTACCAAGGAAGCTATACTGGAAAGTAACTGCTGCTTTAATTCTTCAGATTTACAGAATCTGGAAACATGTCATGCTTCAGAGATAAATGAGATCGAACCTGCTGCACTTTGTACTGCCTAAGCAAACTCAGATTTCTATAGTTAAAACAAGGCCAACATGTGTCCCAAAAACCTAGCTTATTATCTCCCTGGAACATTGCTTTTTCCCTCCAGTCTTTGCAGCCAGTTTTCGCCAAGTAGCTTTCTGCAGAATTCAACATTACCTCATATCCCATTCACACCATATACAGACGGCATCTTCTCCTTATGCTCTCCGCTTAATCAAAGTGGAGAGACATGCCTACATGAACAAGGGCTTAAAAAAGTATGTTTTTAATGGCCCAGAAGTCTGGATAACTGTGACTCTCCCACTATTATGGCATAAGACCCATTTTCATTGAATTTGTACTGCTTGAACCTACTTGTTCATCATTAAAACACAACCCCCTCAGCCCAAAAGGCCTCAGTTTCTGAATGGGTTTGGACTTGGGAGGGTTGGATGAAGGGTTTTTAAAGAAAGGTCTTCAGAAACAAGATACCCTAAAAAAATTTTACAAGGCTTCCATAACACAGTATGTTCCCATGTTATGTGTAATGACCTGCTAAGCATGAGGTGCCGTGACCTCAGAGCTGAAGGACAGAAGCAGGGCATGTTCCCATCGTGCCTCTGGAGTACCATCCCATCCAAGCTTTACCCCTTCTTTGGGGGCAGGAAAGAGCAGATGCCTCAGTATCTTTCTGGTTTCAGCTGCTCCCTCTGCACACCCACACAGAAAAGCCTCAGTGATTGCTTGGCCCACGAAATCCTGGGCCCTTAAACAGAGAAGTACAGCTCTTCTTAAACAGCTGGACAAGAATGCAAGGCAATTAGAGCAGACGCTTCACTCTCGCCTGTGGGAAATGGGCATTCTTTGGTAAAAAGGAGAAACACGTGTTCAAAATTTTTATGTGCAATACAAAAACTGTAATATAAAAAAGACAACAGTAACCTATGCTAGTGTACCTACACAATAGGAAGATAAGAATCTTTATTATCCTACATTGTCTTCAGAACATTACCCCAGCATAGCTTGATACAAACACATGGGCCATTTCTTTGCTCAGTTCCTTTTCAGCCTTAAAAAATATAATTGCCCGTTGATAGCCTATCGACTTCACACAGATCTGAGGTTGGAAAGGGGATGAATCTTGATATACATTCACTTGATGGTGAAGGATTTAATTCCCTTCACACGGATGGATTTAATTCCCTTCCTTTTGCTTATTCTTCTTTCTACTTCCCAAGCCTCCTTCCCTTTCTTTTTCCTTCTTCCCTCCATCTTTACGTCTATCGCAGTCTGGCTTCATGGTCATCTATCAACGGTCAGTCTTGGGAACGATACTTCTATGAAGGACACATTTTCCAAAATATGAACTAGATATATGGTGATTCACAGTTCACACACAAACCCCTGGGATACCCACTTTTTCATTCAACCCTTAGGATAACCCTCCTGTGAGGAAAGGGGCAACTCTCAATCCCCATTCACAGTAACTTCTCTGCACCTCAGCCTGAGCTTTATTGACCGAAACCCTGGAAGCCTTTCACAGAAGGGCTGGCGAGGGCAGGTGGGAGAGTGCGACAGGCAGCAAAGGCCCATATTGGAAGAGCACAGGAGGCATAACTAAAGAAAATCGTTAATGCTCTCCTCAACACTGAATTCCCACATTTTAGGTGATTTTCCTCCAGAGTTCTTTACCTACTTAACAGCTTCTTCATTAAAATGGCTTAAAGGATATTACATAAAAATTCAACTTCCCTGCAAAAATCACTTACGCTAAAAACTGAACATTCACCAGAGCCCCAGTAGAAGAAATAAAGAATTAATGGAAAAGACAATCTACAATTGTTTTTAAAGAGAGGGTAGGACACTAACATTAAAGAAACAGGATAAACCAGAATTTTGATTTGCCAAAGAGAACTAGAACCCATTTGTCCAAATGAATTTAAGAATTTCAAATTTCTGGCCCTTCACAATAACTTGGCAGAGACTGAGATTTTTCCCTAAAATTGGTAGAAGTTTAATTTGGATCTGTAATGTGCACTGACTCATGGTTGACTCTGGGTTTTAATTACTAATAAGTGAAGTGTGAATCAAGTCAAGTAATCTTGTAAGGAACCGTTCTATTGAACACTGTTATTTGAGCTCAAGAAAAATAACCAAAAAAAAAAAGGGCGGGGGTAAGGCAAAAAAAACCTTCAAAAGGGAATAAAGATAGCTAAAAACTTAAAAAACAGATTCTTAAAAAAACAGCAAGCTCTTAGGTTCTGACTGATCACATATTTTAGTGATGTCAAAAAGGTAGGATGAGCTATTTTTTTTAAAGATTTTATTTATTTATTTGAGAGAGATCACAAGTAGGCAGAGAGGCAGGCAGAGAGAGAGAGAGAAGGGGAAGCAGGCTCCGTGCTGAGCAGAGAGCCTGATGTGGGGCTCGATCCCAGGACCCTGAGATCATGACCTGAGCTGAAGGCAGAGGCTTTAACCCACTGAGTCACTCAGGTGCCCCGAGCTAATATTTTTATAGTGAGTATAAGTTGGCTTCCTGGAGTTTCTGTATCTGTTTAAGGGAAGGATTCACAGGTGTCACTGGACCAGCTCATCCCTACGAAGAATGGAGATTAGAGTTCGGCTTAACCTCAAGTTCTTATTCCCCAGCCATGCCTTGGTAATGACTCTTCACTGATGTTGATGTAGCTAAGGAAAAGCATACCTGTAACAACATACTTCTGCATTTTCTCTACTTCCTTGATTATTACCAGATTATAACATGATGATTTACAAGAACTGTTTCCTTCCTTTAAAGCTGGGTTTATAAATGTCCAAGAAAACAGAATTAGAAGCCCTGGGAATGTTTACAGCCTAAGTAGTAAGAATTTAATTCACTCATTCATCAAATATTTACTAGAGCCCTTACGAAAGCGCCGTGATCTAAACTAGCTGCTGGGTGCATAAAAGCGAGCAAAGCTGCCTTCAGGGTCTAGCTTTCTGATCTACTTGGAGAAAGAGATAACAAAAAATATACTGAAATACAATGACAACTTAGACAAATGGGCACTTAGGTGGAAGGGGGTGCCAGTGGGGTGTGGTAGGTTGTGGGCTTAGGGAAACCTTCCTTGAAGAGACTTGATGCCTAACCCTTAAGATGGAGCTAGCTGGAGGGGCTAGCTGGGGCAAGGGCGCCAGGCAGAGGGAAGGCAGAGGGAAGGGACAAGCAAAGACTTCCCTTAGAACTGAAGGAAAGCCATTGTGGCTGAATCATTCAGGAGGAAAGAGGTTGAGTGGTAAGGAATTCTATTTTTTTTTTTTAAAGATTTTTTATTTTTTATTTTTTTATTTATTCATTTGACGGCAGAGATCACAAGTAGGCAGAGAGGCAGGCAGAGAGAGAGGAGGAAGCAGGCTCCGGGCTGAGCAGAGAGCCCGATACGGGCCTCGATCCCAGGACCCTGGGATCATGACCTGAGCTGAAGGCAGAGGCTTTAACCCACCGAGCCACCCAGGCACCCCAGGAATTCTATCTTTTTAGAAGAAAACTATGGTACATATGTAGGGTTTTTGGAAAAAAGTGTCTTTTTTTTTTTTTTAAATATTAAATTCCAAAATTGGCAACATGGAATCCAATCCCTAGTTCTGAAAATAGGTGCAGCAAGCTCACCTGTGCCCCAGATCCCTTGAGCTTCAGGCCTCCATAATCGATCTGGTGCTTCCATCCCCCTGTACAACTATATCTGTACTGGGCCCAACGGGGTGGGGGCTGGGCTGGATACACTACCGGGCTCCCTCTCAACATTACCTGTCTCAGTGCTGCTGTCAGAGCCCGAAGTCTGGGGGAGACTGGGAGAAGCAGTCACTGATGCTTCACAGTAGTCTTGAAGCCAGTCCAGCCATACACCCTCCCAGCTTCAGTGAGGCCTCCACAGACCCAGAACGGTGGTGGTGGTCCACTCTACGCTCTCAGTTTCCTTTCCTCCTTCTCATCTATGTGATACAATGAAGCCGGCCTGTGGTTCTCAACTGCTTGAGGCCAGCTCTCTCCCATCCCTGTCACCAGCCTTCTTCCATCCTTTAGCACAATAATCATGTCCTCTGGGGCTCAGAGTCTACAAAGCTCTTCTTTTGTCTACATCCTTTTCTAAATTATCTATTCTTTTCCACCAAAGTATGCTTCTCTAAGGGCAACTTACTGGCCACCTCAACCAAATGCCTCACCTTAAAATTCTTCCTTAAAATGGGTTTCTCAAGGACCAGTATTTTGAACATCTCTTAGGCGATGACTGGAGATGAGTTCATGGAGTAAGAATGACCAAACGAGAAATGTACTCGAAACAGGCAAAGTAGGGTCATCTTGGGCAGAGCTGTGGTTTTTGCCTCTGAATGTGAGGGGCCTGAAATAGAGTTGCTCCCTTACCTCTTGAACATTTCTTTTAAAAACAAGATTGATACATTTTCGCAATTCCAGGGGATGATTTTTACCCACAGGCCCAAGACAAGAAGGGAAGAAAACATTTTGTTACATCTAATAGACATAATACTTGATGAGAACAGAAACCTGAAGAAAACTTACAAAAGTCAGCAAATTATTATTCTCCCTTAGAGTTTTCACTCTTTAAGTGCTAACCTGCTAGTAAATGATCTGTATCTACTAATTCTCTACTTGCTGCATTATTTCTATTATCTACTAACTGTTATGCGATCCTCACATTCCCTTATGGGTAAGAATTAAACAGGGGCCCATAATACACCTTCTGAAATAAGCCTCCTGTGTGTTTCCTGCTGAGATACACCACTTTCTCTTCAAAAAGCAAAGGAAAGGTCCACAGACCTTCTTGAATCTCTGGGCCAAAGGCGGTTGTTTCCATGTCTCTTGATTTCCCTGAGGAGGATACCATTGTTTTCTCTCAGGGCTAACTTGAAGCTTGGCTTCAAGATAACACAGGGTTATGGCACAAAAATGGATCCATTTTCCTGAGACTTAAGCAACAAAAACTCTCCACAAACTAAGAAAAAAACAGCAACAGAATAATAATTAGCACTATCTGGGTGGCAAACTGAGCTGGTGAGTGACTATTACCATCTCCCTCTGTTGCTAGTGGTGAATGCGTGATTTTGAGAGCTGCAGCCGCCAGGAGCCTGACTTTATAGTTGTTATTCTGCCATTACTGGGGCAGGACCAAGAGGAGGGTGTCACCTACATTCTTAAACTTTTGCTATTTTTTAGAAACAAAACATTAATGGTAACTCCTGGAGGGTCCAGGAAGGACTAAGCAGATCCTCAGGTATTATCAAGAGTCACGGTTTATGATAATATAGCAAGAAATCCATTCCCCAGCCAGCAATCTCCAAAACCTTAATGGAAGATTTTCTCTCTTTAAAAAAAAAAAAAAAGTTTTAATAATTTATTACTTTTTAAAAGATTTATTTATGAGAGCAGGGTTGGGGGGAAGGGAGAGTAGGGGAGAGAAAATCTCAAGCTGACTCCCTGCTGAGGGCAGAACCCCCTGCTGAGGGGTGGGGTGGGGGAGGCTTAATCTCACCACCTCAAGATCATGACCTGAGCCAAAATCGAGAGTCACCAACTGAGCCACCCAGGTGACCCAAAAAAGCTTTTAAGAGAATGTAGAACTTTAAGCTCAGAGCTACCAAAGGGGACGGTCGGTCCTTCAGTTACTTTCTACAAAAAGAAGTAGCAAAACTCTGTATCTGAAGTATTTATTAAAGCAAGGAATCTGGAAAGAGGAGTAACAGAGTAAAAGACAGACATAAAAGTCTATTGAGTATTTTGTCTATTGCATCATCCAAATAGTATAAATTTTTTACTTTGGTTAAAACACTTCACATGAGATCTACCCTCTTAACGAATTTTTATGTACACGATACAGCATTGTTAGCTACAGGCACAATCACTTTGCTTAACTGAAACTTTAGAGCTACTGAACAGCAGCTCCACATTTCCGCCCCCCTCCAGCCTCTGGCAACCACCATTTTACTCTGTTTCTAGGAGTCTGACCATTTTAGAGACCTCATTTAAGTGGAATCATGCAATATTTGTCCTGTGACTGGTTTATTTCACTTAGTAGAAGGTATTGAGCATTTGCAAAAGAGCTAAGTGAAATATTAATGAGGCAGTTAACTGGCTAAAAGTGCATTTGTTGATTATCAACCATGCAATACAGTACTCTCAAACTACATTACTATCCCCGAAAGACTTTCAACAGAGGGGATGTGGCTAGGACTTGGGTTAAGAGTTTTATGATACTAGTATAATCACAGATCCTTGCATTATAAGCATTTCACTTTCATTATTTAGATTCTTCCAATTTAAACCATAAAAGTCAATAATTAAAGCAAGTCTAAGAAAGTCATTTGCTAGTGTTCTGTGCAGGTGCACTTTCCATCTGCCAAGATTGAACTGCCTCTACTAGGTCACCAGGCTCTAAGAGGAAAACAAATGGAAGAATCCAGAAGTACATTTGAAATGAGAGGTCAGGACATAACCAAAGGTATACCACTAGCTCTAAAATTTAGCTGAGAGCCCGAGAGGCCAGTAAGATTAGATGTGCCAAGAATCCCATCTACAAGCAAACTGAAAAGCAAGTAATACAATGCTTGGTGATCTGGAAAAACTGTGATCTAAAATAAAGGATGCCCCACAGAGAAGAGAGGTGAGACCCTTCCTGAAAGTCTGTGCTGATCAGCAAACAATATTAACTTTAAAGCAGGATGAGTTTGGGATAAAGATGGAAATCCTGAAGACTTTTAATACATACCTCAATTAAAAAAAAAAAAAAAAAGACCAAGTGGTGCTTCAGATACTAAGAAGTAAACAGAAGCCATAAAAGTATTTTTTTTTTAATAGACACTTCCGAAGTCTGAAAGTATTCAGTTGAACCACATGAAATTGCCATTTTTTAAAAATCAAAAGGTCCAATTATCAATAATTTCATATGGTTCAGCCAAAGCAAAGGAGAGTCTATTTATTCAACCCTAAGAATAAAAATGGAAGACATGCTAATATTTTGTGGCTTTGAAAGAAGGCTTACTTCCACGAGAAAATACGACTGAAGCAGGAAAAGACATATGCCTCAAGTCACACAAAACTGTGGCCAGTCGGTGGCCAGTAAATAAGCTCCAAAATAACATTTCCCATTTCTAACCATCTCTTTTGTCTACAAGAAGACAATTCTATTCCCAATAGATTTCTCCAACCCTCTTGCTGGATCCCTGAACCCAGCTATTAATGGTAAAACTTCAGACACATAGTCCTTCTGTGCCCACATACACCCCACTTCTCAATCTATAATTCACCGCTTTCTCCTACTCACTCCATCCCTTCTCTACTGCTCTACTTTCTTCCAACTTTGGCACACTGACAGTCCCATCTGTCCATGTCGGGTTCCTCCCCACCCCTTTCCTTATAATACGGCACTGATCTAACCATTCCTGCATAGAACGCAGTGCTTTGTATGAGCCTTAATCCCTCTGCCACTCCCACAGAGATGAGGTTTTTGGTTTTTTTCTTTTTTTTTTTTTGCAGTGATATTTTACTTATTAATTATTATTACTTTTAAAATTTTAGGCAGTTAACATACAGTGCAATATTGGTTTCTGGAGTAGAATTCAGTGATTCATCACTAACATACAACACCCAGGACTCACCACAAGTGCCCTCCTTAACTTGGACGGGAGCTTTGTCTTAAAGAACCATGCAAGATTTGGTCTTGTAATTTTCCATTTCTGCTGTATTTAGATTTTGAGGCCTTCTCAATAAAACAAAACAAACAAAAAACCACCCCTGGAAGTAACTTTCTGAATTCCTGAAAATGGGCACAGGGTCTGAGTGACCAGCCATTAAGTATTAGGGAAGTAATCTGCATCAAGAAGGGGATCTCAATGTGCCTTCAACATTTTGTGATGATGACGTTTCAGAACAGGGCAGGTACCTTTCTGACCCGCTCCCCTGCACTTCCATCATTCTCTAACTTTGGTTCTGGCAGCTCTTTGGTGACGTTACCAGCAGAATGACAAACATAATATTTGATATCCCCCTGTTCTGAAGGACCAGGCACAACCACCCACCCTACATTTACATACCTTGAATTTGCTATTTCCACCTTGGTTCTCGCCATGGCCGCTGCCCTTTGTGCGCCTTCAATGGCTCTGTCCACCTTCTCTCTAGTTTTTGTATTTCTTATTGGTATAAGCTGCTTCCTTATTCCACGGACCAGAATATTATTTTTGTATTTTCCCTCTTCTTTGGAGCCGTCAGGAAACACGGTGCAGCCATACCCGTGCCTCTTGTTATTTGCCCACTCGCCTTCATACTTCATGCCGTTGGAGCGCTCGCTGATGCCGAAACCATTGCGCTTGTCGTTCTTCCACTCGCCCATGTAGGTTTCCGTGGTGGTGGCGTCGACGTGGTCTTCCACGGGGCAAAAATCACAATCCACGTCGCCGAAGCTGATCGTGGAGTTGGCATCGCTGGAACTGATGCGGCTCATGGCCGCGTCGCTGCGGACCGAGCTGCGCTTACTGGAGATGGAAGACTTGGATTCGGACTTGCGAAGTTTCATGCTTCCGAGAAGGGAGCCCCTTCGGAAGAGGCCGCCCTTCTTCTTGCCCGCGAGCTCGGCGTCGGCATGAAAGTTGAGCACGAAGCCGCCGCGGGTGCCGGCGGGGCTGTCAGCAGCGGCCGCGGCGTCGTGGAGCACGCTGCCATTGCTCTGCTCGCTGCGCAGCGAGGCCATGGAGGTGCGCAGCGGCGAGCGGATCACGGTGGCCATGCCGTAGGGCACGCTCTGGCGCACGCCGTAGCCATGCCGCATGCCGCCGGCCCACTGGCCCTGGTAGGTACCTTCGAGAGACCGTGAGAAAGCACAGCGTGAGTCGGGGGGGGGCAGGGGGATACCGTCTGGGCTGCAAGCGCCCCGGAGCGCCTGGGTGCGCTCCGGGAGAGCCTGGCGCATGGAGCAGGCAGGCCCTTGGTCAAATCCCACATGTTTCCAAGTCAACTCTAAGCGCTACTTTTCATCCATTTGCGAATTCCTGCCCTGTAATTTTGTGTCTATGGTTTTAATGTAATTGCATAGCATTTTCCAATAGTCTGGTAACTTTGCTTTTCATTAAAAAATTTATCCGAGTGTTTCACATGAAACCACTACTTTCTAATACAAAAAGAGTGATCATTAGAAAACAACTTTTCTCCCCTGAAATTAACACATCAAAATCCCCCAGAGGAAGGAAGGCAGTGTCACAGAAGATGAAATGAGTTCTATTTGTGAATTTTATTCTAATTTTACTCATTTAGCTGAAAACCTTTAAAAACTCTATGTCTGTTACTATAACATTCCAACAGGCTCAAAGACTTAAAATTATTAGTGATCTGAGTACTCAGGACATGGGCCATCAAATTATTTTACATTTTTTTCTTTCATGTTAATTTTTTTAATTATTATTATTTAGATTTGGAAGAAATTTTTGGTGCTAAGGTTGATTTGACAAATACTATATGTATTCTGAACATAGCGAACCATTACTAAAAAATGGGCAATTTATTACAAGATTTTGTACTTCTAGGTGAACCGGTCAAGATTTGTCCTGTACTACTTGCCAAAGTTCTGCTTTCTCCTTGCCATTCTCTTCATTAATTTCCCTAGTCTCTGACACAGCAGAATGAAACATGTGGACTAGAAGCACTCTGAGGGCAGGAATTACCTCCAAAGCAAACACAAAATTTCGAGTCTTATAACTTATGTGCCCTGTGACCTGTAGGTGTTTGATGACTTTATAGTAAATAGCTATGGTGGCTCAAAGAATATACTACTTTTTAAATCACATGAAACACTGAATATTAAAATTAGAGAACTTAGACTTTTCTTTTCAAAATCAGGGAGATTTCCTTTAATTAAAGGTACATTTTAAATTATAGTATCCCCCCAAAAGGAGCTATGTGGAAATTTTAAGATGTAATTACTTCTGTATTATTATAGTAACTCACAATATAATAGAAAATAAATCATGATTAGTCTTTTTTGACTTCTTGCAGTTTCTGATTATATAGATCTAACTTGCAGTCACTTTTCATTTTAGATTTCCATTTACTTTTTTTTAAAAGTATTTTTAAAGACTTTATTTATTTGACAGAGAGAAATCAGAAGTAGGCAGAGAGGCAGGCAGAGAGAAAGGGGGAAGCAGGCTTCCATTGAGTGGAGAGCCCAATGTGGGGCTTGATCCCAAGACCCTGAGATCATGACCTGAGCTGAAGAAGACAGAGGCTTCAGGTTCCCCTCCATTTACTTTTTAAATACTTGAGCTATAAATGCTAGTGGTTTTATATCATTGTATTAATATGGGCTGATTATTTCAATACATTTAAAACTGTAATGGCTCCAAAGTCAAAAGTTTTGACAAATTTCATGACTACCTTCTCTTTCTGTTTAGTTTGATATACTTATGTCATATAAATGGACAACAGTGGGACAACAATGAAATTCTAAGTAGGTCTGGTACTATGTATGTCCTATTTTGGGTAAATATGTATCTTAACCTGACATTTATGAACTTCTGAGGAGGTAGGTGGGCCATAGTTTTCTCAAAAGGATTAAACCCCAAAGGATAAGATAGTCACATAGAACATTCCAGGTTAAAAAGGTTCCTACTGAATATTAGCCATTTCCAAATACCACCACCTTAACAGGGAAGGGAATGAAATTAGGAGATTTCAACTTTGACTTTCCCTCTGCCTATATGGGTAAAATACAAGTTCTAGGATAAAAGTTCTACAAACTGACTTATACATACCAAAACAACCTTGTTTTTAAAATATTTTGTTTAAATAAACAAGTAATGCTATAATCATCTCTACCTTTCTACACAATGACAAGTTAATTTTGCAAGAACAGTTTCCAAAGGTGCTATTTGATATGTTTTATATTTTGAAAATACAACCATACCATCTTAGCAAATGTTTAACACTGAGAGAAAATTAATAAGTAGTTTCTGAAACTGGGATCTCCAAAAGTAAGAGGAGTATTTAGAACTTCCAAATAAGGTGCTCGCTTCGGCAGCACATATACTAGAAGTTCCAAATAAGTATTGCTTGAAAATCCAAGCAGTTTAAGGCAACAGCAGTAATTAGAAAGTTTAGGTCTCTGCTTAACTGTCAAACAGGGAGGGGTGCGGGGTGGGGAGCAACTGCATTGGAAATGTTCCTATCTTATTTTGTTAAATCACAGTATATGGAAGACTTCTTCCATGGAATTGCTAAACACCAATTTATAGTCAAACTGTTAGTAGTTCATCTGAAATTTAAAATGGGTTTAGTCAATGAACTTTGGGGAAAAAAAGGCTTTTTTTTTTTTTTTTTTTAATGAAGCAGGTGGGTTCCAACTTTTCCCTGCTGTCCAAATAAAGTTCTAATTAATTCGTCTCCATCCCTCAAATAAAGATGCATATTTCACAAGTGTAAACATTATTTTTACAGGTTTTAAATTATGTTCTATGACTTTTTCATCTGGGTGTTGGTTTTCTAGATATAGCCATTTTTTTATAATTTATTTTTTATAAACATATATTTTTATCCATTTTAACTATATAATCTTAGAGCATGTCACTCAGTTCAGAAGGAGTCCCAGTCAAATGTAGATTGTACTATGCCAAATTTATATTCATGTGCTATGAATGGGTATATGTGACTATGCACATAATTAATAAAGCAATGTGCCTTCCTAGATATTTTCAATAGTTTATGACTGGTGAAAAAAATGAGGTGCAGCGGATCAGAATTTATGCAAAAAATTCTGGGCATCTAGATTTTGGATTTCATTAGTACCGTACTATTTTATTCTTAATTAATATTCAGGCAGTTTTGGCAACACTTTACACACAAATCACTAATAAAATAATCAGGTGATACATTCCTTATGGAATTAATACTCCATCTTCTAGTTAAATGTCACAAAATACATGGAATCAGATTTTCCCTAAGTTTGACAAAGGGTGCACTGGGATGGACAGGTGGTAGTGCAGAGACAAAAATAAACTCATTCTTAAAAATAAGGAAGGTGGTATTTCCTATTTTGACCAAAACTTTTGCATAAAATAAGTTATAGCAATACACTTCTACTTAGAGACCCCCACTTTATGATTAGGGACTTTCTAAAGAAGTGACATATGAAAAAAAGCAGGAAAATCAACTAGCATAGAGCAGACATTCAAAGAGATTTTTAGTTTTTTTTTTTTTTTTTCCTCTCCTAACTGGGAGCATATTTGAATTTTTTTTTTCTTTTCGTAGAAAAGGAAAACCACATGATGCCAAATTTACAGGTTTAAAAAATTTTTTCAAGTTAGTTTTAAATCAGGGGCACCTGGGTGGCTCAGTGGGTTAAGCCTCTGCCTTTAGCTTAGGTCATGATCCCAGGGTCCTGTGATCGAGCCCCACATCGGGTTCTCTGCTCTGCAGGGAGCCTGCTACCCCACCTCCCCACCTCGCCCCGGCCTGCCTCTCTGCCTACTTGTGATCTCAGTGTGTCAAATAAATAAAATAGTTTTAAATCAGAAGGCAGATTATCCATAATGTCATCCTGGTCACTTATTTGAGCTTCTACAACACATACATAGAGGACCTTCACTGGTAAGATATATCTATATCTATGTATTTGCTAAGTGTAATGAATCCTCTAAACCAAGAGATTTTGTTTAATGAGTAGTAACTTTAAGAGATGATTTTTTTTTTTATTTAAGACTAATTTATTTTTAACCTTCCCAAACTGAAGAGAATTATCCTCGGTCTTCTTAACAGGTTATAAAATAACATGCAAATTTAAGAAATAAATTTTGCATTCTACTTTTGGGCATGGAATTTAGTTACATTACAGACCTAGAGTCTCCAATAAAATCCAATCACAAGCTAACAGATTTATAGGGCTGGCAACCAAGGCACTATATGCCCATTCAGAATATTTAAGGACCCTAATTAACTACTGTGAAACTCAAGACTGGAGCCCATATAAAAGTATTAGAGAAAGCTCCCCCCCTCCTTTTAATCCATGAGAACCATATCCTTTATTTATACTGTAGGTCCAAGAGAGGTCTTTTTATCAAATTCTACCATTGAATCCTACTATTTTGCATTTGAAATACAGCCCAAGTGTGCTGAGTAAGTGAAGTGTACAAATTGTATAAGCTTTTATGCAGTGGGCTGGAGAAACTTTTAATTGGATCCTTTTAATTCCCTTCAACTCTGAGCTGTGTGACGACAAAAGTTGACATTGCCTCCCCTAACCTTTTTCAATTAACTATGATTATGTTTATCATCAGAAAATGTATTTTGCTAAAGCATAAGCTATTCATCCTTCTCAGCTTATTACACAAGAAAATTCATCAGGTTTTGACACCTGTTTCAGTAATGGATACTTTTCCTAATTTAAAAAAAAAAAAAAAAAAAAGGAACTCTGCCCTATTATATACACAATTTATTTCACAAAGTTGTTAAATAGTAAAATCAGGTGAATTTTGTTCATATTTGTTCATATAACAGTTTTGTTCATTGAGTGCTAAGGTCATACAACCTCAGCGCAATTTGGTGATTCCATACTGCCATTCCCTGGAGTAAAGTGGCTGCTAACTTAGCAACTGTAGGAATGTATCTTTTGAATATATTTCTTAAAACGTGGCCTTCATTGTTCATTTCTAAGACATTTTCCTAGTAACTTGCCCAAAGATCTCCAGGTCAGCAATGACGACCATTCTTCTGATGGAAAACTACTACTTTTGGGAACCGAATGAAAACCGGGAAGGGAAACTCACACCCTCTGAGGCCGCACCTGCATCAGGTGGCCTCTCCACCTCCATAGCTAGGATGTTTCCAAATGCACTCCAAGTAAGGTACAATTCCCCTACATCCCAGTTATGGGGTTCTGGCTTCTATCTTTAGGCTACTAGAGGACCAGAAGCGAAATACGACTCCACGTGAAACCAATCCGGGGAGCGGTCAGCACCGACCGCCAGCCTCACAAGCCCAGGGCGTTCGCTCTAACTCCACCGGAGTGGCGTTTTCAAACCCGACCGGGAGAGGGAGGGATCAGGAACGTAATGTGACGGGCTCAAGTGACAGCGTCCTCTCCCCTGCCCAACCCACCCGGGCGGCGCTCCCTCCTGGTGGCAGTGCAGTCCTGGCGCCGGCCAGGTATATTCACGCCTTGCTCCCCCGGGTGTGGACACACTGCCCGTTCCAGGAACCGGGTCTGAACCAACCCCCCCGCGCACTAGTCGCGTCTCCACGCTGGCGCGGGAGATGGGTGGGAGGCTTCCCCAGGTGTTTTGGCGGGTTTCCGGACACGTGCGCCTCTCGTCCTCCCCGCTTCCCCGCAGCCTGGGCAAAGCCCACCGCACCAGCTCACGGAGCAGCCGAGCTGCCTGCGACGCTGCTCACCTCCGTCCCCGTAGGTCTCCACGCCGTACCCGTCCTGCAGCCCGTTACTCCAGGTACCCTCGTAGCGAGCGGGGGTGCACAGGCTCTGCCGGACCCCGTAGCGCCCCTTGAAACCATGTGACCACTCCCCCCGGTACATCCACTTGCCCTTCGTCTCCACCCCCAGCCCGTGCCGCTTGCCCTGCGCCCAGTAGCCCTGGTAGGTGTTGCCGCTGGGCCAGGTGTAGCCTCCAGCCACCTCGAAGCCGTGCGACCAGGAGCCCGAGTACTCGCCCTGGCCCTTGGGCCCCGTGCAGATGCCATGCCCGTGCGCCTTGCCCTCCTCCCAGCCGCCGCAGTAGGTGCCGCCATCGTCGAAGTCGAACCTTCCGCCCGTCATTCGGGGGGCAGCCCCGGCGCGCTCCCCGCGGGGGCACGGACGCGGGCAGAGCTGGGCACGGCAGGGTGTAGCTCGGGGATGGGGGCCCGGCGGGCGAGCTCACGACAGCGCCCCGGGCAGCTCGCGCCGCCGCTCGGCTCCAGTCCGACGCCGCCCCCGTCCTCCCCTCTTCTTTCGCCGCCGCCGCCACCGCCGCCTTCCTCCTCCTCCTCCTCCTCCGCCTCCTTCCCCGCCGCCGCCCGGGCCAGCGCCGCGCGCGAGAGGACAGCCCAGGCTCCGGAACAGACCTTCAGCTGCTCCCGCCCGCCCACGTGAGCCGGGCGCCACCCCGCGCCCGCCCCTCGTCCCCTCCCCGGGCGCCGAGGCCCGGCCCCGCGGCGCTCCGGCCCCACCCGGCCCTGCCCCCAGCCCCGGGAGCCAACGCTTCCCCGGCGGGCGGGCGGGCGCGGGGAGCGGTTGGCGCGCGTGTGTTCGCGCAGTGGGATGCCGGTGGGAGGGCGAGTGTACCCAGGGACGCGCGCGAATCCCTGCCGGTAGACGAAGGCGCGGCTGCATGTGTGGGGGCAGCTCGCGGGCTGCGGAGCCTCCTGTGTTTGTGTTTGGGGTTTATCAAGGTGGTTAAGCTCCTGTAAGTGCGACCACGTGCGTGTTGAGGGAAAACTCCTGTATGCGTGTTTGTCTGCATGGCGTTTGTAGTTGCATTTTTTTTCCGGCATTCCAACTTGTGTACTCTTGCATTTGTCATGCTCAGCTGTCATCATGAATTAACATCTCCTAGATATATGTGTGCGTGTGATATAAATCTCTGGCAGCCTAGATAGAATTGTGCAGAATGTTCTTTTACACCTACCCATTTCTAAGCACATGTGTTTGCATTTATTTAATGAAGATACAGGGGGAGAGCAATGTAATTTGAAAAAGCACAGATTAAATCGGTCAGCTTTTCATTTGTAATAAGGAACAGGATGGTTTTAATCTATCTTTGCAGGGGTATGTGCAATTTCCTTTCATATCAGAGCCCCTAATGCCTCATTTGTTCTTCTGACAACTTAGAAATTCTTCAGCCAGGAGCTATGTACCCAACAGGCAGACTGCTCAGTCCGTGGATATTGTGTAAATGTCTGGAATGTACACCTGGTATCCTCTCCCGGGGTATCCACAGTTTAACAAAGTAAATAGAAGATCTCAAGGAGGAATATGGTAAGTAAAACACTGCTCTAAACTTACAAAAAGCCAGTGACCTAAAAAACTGGGGACAGGTGTCAGCTGATCTACTTTCCAGCTACAACACTGTTTTGTTGAATTCACTTCAGGCAACTCTTTTAAATTTGAAAACCTCTATTTCACCATCTGCCAAATGGGAATGACAGGATTTGTTTTTCTCTTCCTATGTGAGATATTAACTTGAGTATGTCGTGGTACTGTTCAAAGCCAAGAATTAGAGATTTGGTAATAGGCAAGTTGAATCAGTATAGACTCCGCATTGGTCTCAACCACCAAAATACTTACGGGGGACACCTTTCTGTGGTTCATAGTCCCAGGGTCTGAGGTTGCCTCTGGAGGACACTGTTTTGTGGGTTATTCATGACATTTCTTAGGCTGAGAGGCTTTTGGATATTGGGGGAGCACCGGAGGCTGCCAAATTTCTCTCAGTAGGTATATGATAATCAGAAAAAAAATGATCTGATGTCAGGATAGGAAGCAGGGAAAGAACAGACTCAACTATGCAGAAAAAGGAACGGAAATTGACCTTGATTGGCTCTATCTCAGGACTGGAGCTGGCCCTTCCTGCTTCTCTGGCTGAAATACTGAAAGAAAAATCTCCGTTTACACAGAACCAAATCACCAAAGAGAATTAGAAACCCCCACCCATGGCACTGCCTGCAGAGTTGCCAGGAATAGTGCTTACCCTAGTGGCCTGAAATAATTACGCATCTTGCTCAGCATCTTGTCCTGGACTAGGGATTGATTTAGGCCACTGGGAAAACGAGGGCCCAGGTCTTTGCTGCTGAACCACAATTCCATTTCTCTACTATGGGATACGCCAGGATCAGGAGCTAGTGTAGATGGACACATTGTCATCAATTTTGGGGGTTCTATTTGGTATGAAAAACAGTGTGGTTGCTCAAATCCAACATGTTTTTCCTCTTTCTAAGCTGGCTTTTTTCATGAAGTAACCTTTGTCCTTTCCGTTTTTCTTTCTTTTTTTAAATCTACACTTGTATGTGTTACGATCCATATATGAATATTTCAGGGCTAGGTTTTTGTTTGCAAGCACAGTGGAAACTTTTTTTTTCTTTTGTTAATGAGCTCTCACTGCAAATGATAGATTTTCTGAAACAAACTAGCGCAGAGAAAGTGTCTGGCTTCTGTGATGGATGTCTAGTCCATCTGGACAAAGGGCGAGTTTGGATAGAATGTAGAGGTTTGAGGAACCAAAAAGATAGGGCCATTTATCTCTTAATCTATCTCTTGCTATCCATAGTAGATATCTTCCTTGGAAGGCACCTTCATTAAAAGAAGAAGATATTAGATACACCAAACATCTAATACAAAATTTCAACTAATCGTAATCCTAACCTGAGTCTGCCATTGGCTTTCTTCATGGAAGAAAATTAGTATTGAGTTTTGGTAGCTTCTAGAACTTTTGGCAAAGCAGCCATGCAAGCCATGCTGCCATTTATCTGCTGCCACCACAGTGGAATGTTTCCCCAATCACACTGATCTGTTCATTCATGTAAGTGTTCAGGTTCAATAGCAATGGTGGGAGAAGACTGAGAAAGAGAATGAGGAGGAGGAAGAGGTGCTGAAGATGATGGCAGAGCAGGTAGTAGGCAGTGGAATAATGTTGCAATTCACTAGTCAGAGTTAGTCATGTCCTTATTTTCCCTCTCACTCTGAACCTTTGCCCTGGATAAGGGGGAGTTGAATTTAGCTTTAAGGAGGGATTAGTAAGAAGAGAATGTGAATGTTGGTTTGACAGGTGGGGTGGGGGAGGCCACTGGAGCCCAGGGGCTGACAACCACTGGAGCAGTTTCTTTTTCCCCATGCTCAAAACTCAGCTAGTCTAGGCTTCCAGTCGCCCCAATTTTGTAACAAAATGTAAGCATTTGAGTGTGAACGTCTAGTAGCAACCTTTGGTGAGGATGTTTTGTTTAGAATTTAGTATTTTGTAATGAAGGTGTGTTTAAAAATGTATCAGTGACTTCATTTTATTTACATATTAGAATTAATTATTGAAATACTTGATTAAAATTTACAAATGACAGAAGCTAATCTGTAGGTGTTTATTGTCTAAAGTGTGTTTGTTGCTTCAAGGTGTGTTTATAAAAGCGTATACAATTTAAATTACTGGATTAAGTAAATTGAAATGATTATTATTAGCATATTTGTAATAAAACATTTGTAATGATTTAAAAAGTTCATCCACAATAAATAAAGAAGAAATATGGTCTTAGCTTTGCGGATTACTTGATTTCAAAAGAAGAAGAAAATCCCCAAATTAATGGTCTTCACAATTTAGAAGGCAGATTAGATGCCAGATTCAGTGCTCAGTTCTTTAAATGCATTAATTCATTTAAATCTCATAATAATGGGATTAACACTAGTATTATAACCCTTTTACAAAGAAGAAAATCAGGTTTAATATATTTATGTGTCCAAGATCATTCCAGGTAGAAATGGTCCATCTGGGATTTGAACCAGGTCTGTCTGACTCTGGACTCTGTGTTTCTCTTATTTATTACTGTCCTTTTTTGGAACAAGGATGAGAGCTTTCAGATGGGAGAAGAAAGCAGCCTTGGTGGAGAGCAGGCAGGGCTGGTGAAGGTGAATTTCATTTCTTACTTTTTAGAGTCGCTGGCCACATGAATGGTGATGTTACTGTCTAGAATTAAAGAAATGGAGAAAGAAGAGTAAATTAGAGAGGTGGGAAGATAGGTTCACTCAGGAGAAGAAAATCCAGTAATATATCCCAGAGGAGATGCCCAGAAGGCAGTTGGGTAATGCAGGTTGAAAACTAGAAATAAATTATTCAATAAGTAAATAATCCTTGATTTTCTCCTCTCTCTGGCAGCTGCTCAGTACCACTTCCTTTGGAGACTTGCATGGTGAACTCACTTCCCCCGTGGTCCACTCTCCTCTCCTACTCTGTGAGCCCCTCCCCCATGAACATCCAGGACTGGTGGCTCATGCTCTCTTTGCCCCATGCACTATCCCCTGTCATTGTCCTGAGCAGGTCCATCCTGCTTCACAAGCCGTTGTCTTTCCCCGTGCCGTGACCTTTATCTTAAACTCCTCAGACGCAATCTGGACCTTACTTGGACCAAGATGTAAGCCAACTCTGAGAACTGGAAGTTTACAATCCTACTCTTTGGCAACACTCTCTGGTCTTTTCCATTCAGGAATGAGCCATCGACTTGCCAAAGTCTCTACTCCTTCAATATGTTACGCGTCTTCTTAGCCCTTCCCTGCCTGAGGGCCCTATCATACTGTGCTTTCCATAGTGACTTCCTGTTGCCCACCGCATCTCCAATCTCATTCCCTGCTCCTAGGAAGCCCCTTCTGGAGGCAATCACGTCATGTACCAGTTGCCATTGCGAACCCTGGGGACAAGACTCGGGTCAATCCCTCCACCCGCACACAGCAGATCTCTTCCCACGCAACTTCCAGATGCCTGTCACCTGAGCCCTGCTCAGCCCCAGCTCTTTCCTACTGAGCAGAGGCCTTGTCTTCTCCCCCAAGAGGAGGAGAGCTAACTCAGGAACAGCCTCCCTCTTTCTTCCTCTCTCCAAAGCTCATCACTGGTTCTCATTTTCTTCCTTTCCCCACCCACTCCATCCCAGAGGAAAATGTATTCTTTGTCCTCTCCTTGTTCTGGGTCATTCCTTCTCTCCTTTGAATATGTTGTAATTTCTCTTCTTCCATCCAACGACCATTGCTCATGTGTCCTCCATATAAAAACGGTCCTACTTTCTTGGTCCTGTTTTCACCTCAAGTCCTCCGTTTGTTCTTCTCAAAACTGCTGACCTCCTTGAAAGTGTACTATATTCGTGTAACATATATATTAATGTATCGTGCATATATATCATATACATTTACATATCCCCCCTCTCATTCTCATGCCGCTTGATTTGAGTTCTATCCTCACAAGTCTGGTGAAGCTTATCTAGCCAGGAGGGACCTTCTAGATGACAGATATAATGGCATCTCTTCAGTTTTTTTTTTTTTTAAGATAACATTGTAAAGATTTTATTTATTTATTTGTCAGAGAGAGAGAGCACGTGCATGTGCATACAAGCAGAAGGACCAGCAGGCAGAACAAGAAGCAGGCTCCCCACCACCACCACCACCGAGCAGGGAGCCTGATGCAGGACTTGATCTCAGAACCCTGAGATCATGACCTGAACTGAAGGCAGAAACTTAACCGACCGAGCCACCCAAGCACCCCATCTCTTCAGTGCCTGTCCTGCTAGTGGCGGCTGTGAATTCGAAACTGGGGAGCAGTTCTCTCCCTCAGCTTCTGAAAAAACTGTGCCATTCGCCTCTGCTCGCTCTCCCGTCACTTCAGCTGTCTCATTCCCTGTGTGTTCTTCTTACCCCTTTCTAGTCTTCTTGATTTTAGGCTGGCTTTTGTGTTCTAAGCATCAGCTTCTTGGTACCAGGATTTTGTATAATTGCTGGATACTTGTTGGCTTACCTTTCACAACTAGGCAATCCTGCCCTAGAGGCTAAGACTCTAATTTAGAAATAGTCTAATTCAGATATAAAAACACCAGCTGAGCCTTTTTTAAGTCTCAAGGGCAGTGCTTTGGTTTCTTCCCATGACTTGTCCCTTGTGGCTCTTTGCCTGCTCTTCCTAACGGGCAGAGATCCACGTGGGCTTAGCATACATGTCCAAGGATGAGGCTCACAGAGGGTTTCAGGAAAGTTCTCACAATGACAAAGATAAAAACAGATTAAAGGGAGACTTAGAAGAGGCAGTAAGCTTGAAGACACAGGGTGGATGGCAGGTCTGTCCCGAGGCCCCAGGACCCGAAGCAAAACATGAAGTGCATGTGTACTTGTCTGTGTGCGTGCGTGTGTGTGTGTGTGTGTGTGTGTGTCTGCATGTATCCATGATTCCTGGGTTAGGTTTGGATATGTAGAGAATTATAAGGCCCAGACCTTGCTTCTAAGGGCATAAAATATCTCTAAAAGGCAGGAGATGAAAAAAGAAAAATAATAAAGGGACAAGGGAGTTAGCTACAAACAGCGAGTAAGTGCCCAGTGTCCTAGGAGCTCAGAGGACAGAGGGATTTTGCGGGCTATGCTAGCCTGTAGCTCTTACCTGTGGGGAGATTGAAGTTCCGTACAACCAGCTGGAAAAGGAAGAGAAGCCTACACTTAGTTCATAGATAGACAGGCACAGTATGTGGCAGAAGCTGAAAAGGAATGGAGGCTGCACTTGGGAGTGGTCTTGAAAGCCTCTAGAGAGGGAAAATCTTCCTAAGGGACAGGTTGTGAGTGGTAAACCTGGTCATCTGCTTTGTATGGAAGAAAAAGTGGCATGAGGTAGAAATGTATGTAGATTTCTGGGTAATGGCCAACAGCCTGACCATCTAGTCAGAGGCCTGGAATGAAAAGGACTGGAAGATTGGAGACATGGAGCTCTAGGATGGAGACATGGGAATGGGAGTGGCATGTGAAGAGTTTTGTGTTGCGTGTCACTAACTTCCATGGGGAGGCACTGAAAACAGAAGCAGACAAAAGGACTCAGCCAGTTGATGTCAGCTATCCTTCCTTGCCAACCATCCTAGATCTGGAACAAGGGACGTGTGAACTTAGTGGCCTCAACAGCAGAGATGGAGGTTATCCATGGACTCACACTTATCAAGGTCAGTTTAGCAGCTGCTGCCTCTGAATGTCCAGCCTGCCTGCAACTGACATTAGTCCTTGAGAATATCTTGGTGATTGTATATTGGGCCCCTTCTAGCCTGGAAAAGCCAATGGTTTATCTTGTCTTGGGATAGACACCTATTCTGTGTATCTCATAGAACCTCAGCCAGTATCGCCATTATCCAGGAGCTTACTGGATACCTGATGCACAGGCATGGAATTTCACATAACATCACGAATGACCAGGGGACTTACTTCAGAATGAATGAGGTCCTAAAGTGAGCCCTGACCATGGGATCCACTGTTTAGTCTTATTACATGCTGCATTGCATATTACATACAGCATGCCTCTAGCCCTTAGCTGTGAGGAGCCAAACTCACAGAATGATGGAATGGTCTCCTAGAGGCACAGCTGAATTTCAGTTTGCTGGTAATAATCTGCAAAGATGGAGCCATGTCCTTCAGGATGAAGTATATTCACTAAATCAGTGTCTGCGTAGCACTGTATGCTCGGTAGGTTGAAAGCACAGGTTTGGGAACTAAGAGGTAGAAGAAAGAATACCTCATTCAACATCATATCCAATGACCCATTCAAGGTCTTTGTTTTTCCTACCCGTGCAATTCTATCCTCTGAGGGGTCTCCAGTGCGGAAGTACTTTTGTAAAAGGACAAAATGAGAGTCCTGTTGAACTGCAAATTCTGAGCAGGAGGAGACTTTTCTACAATGGAGACAGAAGGGAATATGTGTTGGAACACAGGTGGTCCATTGGGTACTTCCCAGTACTCCGCTGATCCCTTGTAACTGTGGATGCATGCATATGGCTTAGCAAGGTTTGGACCCTCCAGAAATGAAGGTTTGGGTCCCACCACAAGGTAAACCACCAAAACCTGCTGCTATGGTAGGTAGATCAGGGTGAGGAGGATTTAGAACAGTGAGAGGAACAGGGAGAGATAATCATTCACAGCCCCAAGACCTACTATAGTCATTTGCCCCATTGACTTCCTTTTCCTAAGCTTTCCCTTAAGAAGAGAGCTCCCCAAATGTGCATGGAGATGATGACTGTTGCGATGCAAGGAGAGGTGCTAGTGGCCATGGCTGTGTACTGCTTAGATCTTCCTTCAAGAGAACTTGCTGCGAGGAGGGAGTTTGGTCAGCAGCCTCGAGCTGCTGAAAATTTGGATCACGGTGTTATCCACACTGTGGCCATGCTCCACCTAGACTGTTGCTAGCCAATAACCGAGAACAGTGGGATGGCTATAGAGCTGGACATTCCTTCTCAACACAGCCTCTGCCAGGCTGACATTTCTTGCGTTCCCTATTGATGGCTGAAACTTTCCAGGGCTACACTGCAATCTGAGACTCCTCTACCGAAGCCTGCTTCATTCCCTCTTTCCTTTCATGGGTTTTGGACCTACATGGTGACCTATAAGCTTTCCCTACCTACTCCTGCTTCTTCTGGCCTCTAACCTTCATGTATGTTCCCCCAGTAATTGCCTTGTGTGTCTAATTCTGTCCCAGCATCTGCTTCCTAGAGGCCCTGAACTGACAGGTGAACTGATCACCCCGGTGATCTTTTAAAAATAAACACACAAACATACACATGCACACGCACACATACACTTATTACAGGTGGGCCTTGGTCAAAGGAAAAGGAAGGTCTGACTCCAAGCTTAATTGAACTGAAACTCAGGTTTCATGGTCTTTAAAAAAGAATGAGGATGTTCTCTATGAACTGATATGGAAAAATCCCCAAGACGTTTTAGCTGGAAAAAAGCAAAGTACAGAATAGTGTATGTAACATGCTGTATTTTTCTTTGTATGTGTGTAAAAACATATACAGATACAGAGAAAAATAAAGGGAGGGGCTGGCAGTCCTCCCTGAAGAGGATTTTGATTTGCTTTTATTTTGAAACTTGAGATTGTACTACCTATTGATAATCAAATTGCAATCAATCTTCGCATCTTAGCACGCCACCTGAAAAATCAATACTTTATATGTAGATTTACTAGCATCCTATACGCTAGCTGGCACATGATGCAGTAACGTGTATGGCTCTGATTGGACCTAATGAATTTTATGATCCTTAAAAACAGTGTCCCCAATGGAAAAAGATGGTCTGGGTAATCCAGATGGCATGAGTGATTTCTGACTCACCAACCAACTGAATAATTCATAGACGGTCTGCCGTACTGGGGCAGAGTGGACATTTAGAAACCTCCAGCTGTATACTGGTGCGTCAGTCGGGCTGTGTTTGCGGCTCTGAGAAGTTTGCCCCTTCTAGAAGGAAGTGTGCCCTGCCATTTTCTTCTTCAGTGTTACAGCCTAGGCTAAGTTATGCCTTATTTCTACACCTCAGATCCATATTAAATATTCCTTTAGGGCTGATACTTCATCAAAGTGCGGGTAAGAATCCCTTGGTAAATATTTTCAAAAGATGCTTGTTTAGGTTCCACCCTCCCCTAGCAAAATCTCTGAGGGAGGCCCCATCGCATCCATTCTGAGAGCTTTTCCATTATCCTAATGTATTTCTCTGATGAAGAAGAATTTTTGTAGGGCAATTTTCAAAATTCCCCTCATGGCAATTACCAGGAGATACTTGTGAAATATTCACACGTCCAGGTCTCTCCCTTGGTGAAGTCTGACTTAGTGGGTTGGAATTGAGGCTCAGGAATCTGTATTTTTTTTTTTTTAAGATTTTTATTTATTTATTTAAGAGAGAGAGTGCAGGAGCAAGAGCGAGACAGAGAGAAAGCGCACAAGCAGGGGGAGCCAGAGGGGCAGGGAGAAGCAGGTTCTCCACTGAGCGGGGAGCCTGACATGGAACTGGATCCCAGAACCCTGGGATCACGACCTGAGCCAAAGGCAGATGCTCACCTGACTGAACCACCCAGGCCTCCCGGGAATCTGTATTTTTAATAAATACTCGGAGTGTTCTTCAGGGAAACATTATTGTAGGGTAATTCCTTCCTGTGGGCTGCCTTACAGCACATCCATTGATAAAACAAATTCAGGGTTGCCTGACACTAGAGATCCCAATATTAGTTCATCTTTCTTGCACGAATTCTCTTTCAGAATGCTTTGATAATTAAAAATAATGTTCTCCTCATCATTGTAAAAGCCAAATTCAAAAGCACTGTGTAAGAACATGTCTCCGGAGAAGTGTACAGTAGATAGTGAGTAATTCTAAAATAAAGCAAGCTGTTAATGGGGTGGCCTTGAAATCTAGACCTTAACAAAAATCTGATAACTCTAGACCAAATCAACTGATGGACTGGTAATGTTTTCATTCCCTTCCCAGCATCTCTGGAGCATTGACTCGGAGTTATGCTGTCTTTAGGGATCAGCCTGGCTCCTTCATCCATCTCAGAGAAGCAGCAGGACGCAGGGTCTGGGCTAAGCTGAGAAGGCCTGATGGTTACCACACAGCAAAGTGTCCCCAGCCCCAGCTCCTGAGGTTTCCAGACAGTTTAGAATTATAGCCTTAATCCTGCTGGCAAGTTTCATGTGGCCCTGGACTAGCTGGGTACTGTGGTGGCGGGACACACTGGCCTGCCCCCTCCTCACTCCTGATGATTGGCACCTGGGTTAGCTGGTTTTTCTGTCTGTCACTCCTGGGGGTTTAGAGTAGTGTTGAGACGGGAGGGGCTTCGGGTTAAACACATAGGAAGAAAATGTGTTGAGATGATCCTGGGACCATCTTTTAAATTTTTTTAAAAATCATTATGTTGGTTAAATGAGAAAAAAAAATCTACCTTATGAGGATATGGTTTGGCAACTACTGAATCATACTTATCTTAAGAGCCATCGTGTCCAAGCAATAACTGAATTTCACTAAAAAATATGTAGCCTTTATAATGACTCTCATACTGATTATAGTATATATTTTGTCTTTGATTAGAGTTTCAGGAGGCTGGTTGCATGCAAAGGCTGTTTTGGCTTGAGATTCTTTTTCCTTTCAAAGGCCAAAATGTATCATTGTCTTAAAAATTTAATCATTCTTTGGATTGTCCCATGTGAACATAATCCATTAATTAAAAGACTTTAAAATGTTTACAGTTGCTTAGTGATGTGAACGTAATCTTCAGTTGTTCCTTTTGCTCATTTACTCAGCACACACACACACACACACACACATACACAGTGAGTGCCTTCTGAATGGAATGCCCTCTAATGGGTATGAAGTCATTATGGAATGACTCATGGAATGTACAGTCCACTGAGGTGCAATGGGTAGATACTAAGTCAATCTATCATTGAAAATTGCTGATTTATAGAAGAAAAAGTAGTATTATAGAAAGGAATATCAAGTGATACTTTTATTTAGATTGCAAGATCAGGAAAGGCCTCCCCATCCATTCGTCCATCCATCCATCCATCCATCCATCCACCTACCCATCCATCCATCCATCCGTCCATCACTCCAACAGATACTGCTCAGGCATCTCTCTAACAAAGTGGCATTTGAGCTAAGCTCGGAAGGATGAGTAAGATATAGCCTGGAAAATACGCAGGAGGTCAGCTGGAGAAGAGGAAACAAGTGTGAGGTAGAAAAGATCTTTCCATATAGAAGGAACTGAAATGCGGCAATGTGCTGAGGCTCACTGAGCAAGGGAGAAGATCTTGGGGAGAGATGACGGTGGGGAAGGAGGCAGGGATGAGGGCCTATTTGTGATCTTATTCTAAGAGGTCAGTAAGAAATGGTAACTGTTTTAGAACTTACCCCATAGCTGGGGGTAGGGCAGAGAAAAAAAGAGAGGAAAAAGGGTAGTATTGGAAAGAAAATATGAAATCAGTCAAACGCCAGCCTCTCCTTGTTGATTGTGATACACACCCTGAAGCAAGATATGACCCCCTCTTACTCCAGACCAGTGTTTTTCAATCTTGAGAAATGTGCAAATAGCTTTAGAAGGAAAACAGAAATTTAAATAGACCTCCCTTCCATGGTGGTTTAAACAATTTTATTTTTATTTGAATATGTGGTCATTGTTATGTGTCCTTAAATGTATAAACCATAAAACAAGGCATACTTCTATATACTTCAGTTTGGTTATAACATAAGCCAATATAAATTTAAAGTAATATTGAAATTAACAACCTGAATTTAATGTGACAGATGATGTTTTGATGAATTGAAATCACTGCTTGCATTTCCAAAAAAAAATAGAGCACCGCCCACAGCGGCATAGCTTCTCCTGATTCAGCACATGCTGATGCCTTTGGGGACTCCTCTATGGGATCTATTAGGAAGCCATTCTTTGTCCAGTGTACTGGCATACCATTTGACTATTGCTTGGTGGAGATGCCCCAGTTACCATTGGGTCTGAATGGTAAGAAACAATTCTCATCCGTCAGAAACAATTAAAGTAGAGAGCCTCAGTGCCAATGTTAGCCTAAAGATTAATACAAGATCAGCCACTGAAACCAGGTAATGGCCATGAAGAAGGAAAAATCTGGAATTACCAGACCCCCTGGAATACTTGGGTGCCTTGCTATGGCTGTGTGGACTTTTGTTTGGAAGACGGTTCTAAATGAGAGTGGATTGCTCCCAGAAATTTTCTAGGGGAAACTATTTCTTCTCATAGAGCCATGGGGACAGGATGAATTTTTTTTTTTTTTTTAATCAGTCTCAAAAGGGATCATTGAAATCCAGGATTTGGTGTGGAGTCAAGAGGAATCATTAAGATTTGAGTATAAGAAGAGGCCAACTGGGACATGGTCACATGTCCCCGTGGTTCCTCCTTATGGCTTTCAGGACAGACAAGATCAGAATGAGGCAACAAAGAGCTTTCTGCTCCCTGGGACTTGTGGCTGAAAAAGGCCTATAGCACTAGCCTCCCAAGTCAGGTACACAAACCCATCTATTGGAGAGTGGGAAGAAAATATTAGGGGTCCTGCAAAAGCTTAGCCCTGCCCTCACGCACATAAAGAACAGCTTTCAAAGAAATTTGAGTGGGGACTCTGTAAAACTAAGCAGTTTGTATAATTTTCCAAATGCAAAGAACAGTGCTTTTTCTGACGAGGCAGGAGGTGATGTAGTCTACAGGTGTTAAATTGATCAGGTTAATATATGTGGGATGTCAACTCAAGTTCAGGGTTCAGGGTTGTCACAACTCTTGCAATCCATCAGCAGTGGGATAAATGACACTAAGAGCAGGGACTGGATGGAAGATGTGGTTGAATTCCAGAGGAGCAGTTAGAGCCAAGATTGAGTCAGCACTGGGGAGGGTAGATGGCCACTCGCTGGCCGGACTGGACTGAACCGTGCTGGAGGGACTGGCCACGAGTGACCTTAGACATGAGCCCTTTAGCATAAGCGGCAAGGCCAGAGCTCAATTCCCAAAGATCCAGCTGGACAAGACACTTCAGGGAAGGCCAATGAGGACCAGAGACTGTCAAACCATATGTCCCTTTTATTTATTTATTTGTTTGTTTGTTTGTTTGTTTGTCAGAGAAAGAGAGAGAGAGAGAGCGCGCGCACAAGCTGACAGCGTGGCAGGCAGAGGCAGAGAGAGAAGCAGGCTCCCTACTGAGGAAGGAGCCTGATGCGGGACTCAAGACCCTGGGATCATGACCTGAGCTGAAGGCAGCGGCTTAACCCACTGAGCCAGCCAGGTGTCCCTTTTTTATTTTTTATTTTATTTTTTTAAAAAGATTTTACTTATTTACTTGAGTGAGAGAGCACAAGAGGGGAGAGGGTCAGAGGGAGAAGCAGACCCCCTGCCCAGCAGGGAGCTGGATATGGGATTCGATTCTGGGACTCCAAGATCTTGACCTGAGCCAAAGGCAGTTGCTTAACCAACTGAGCCACCCAGGCGCCCCTAAGTGCCCCTTTTATTGAGGTCAGGTGAATACTAGGGCACCAAAAAATTAGACCTATTCCCCGCCTGCACTCCAACCACCAGAGAGAGGGAGAATGGAGACTTGACTATTCACCCCAAGGAGATTTGTATTATACTGGCAGGTGCCTGAAATACCAGGAAAGGGACAAAATTAAGAAGAAATGGGTGGAAATGTGTCTCTATTTAGTTATTCTACCGTCAGTGGAAATGAATGCAGAAATACACAACTGAAAAGAGGGAGCAAAGACAAAAACACAAATCAGGGCAAAAAAGCTACAGATACGATAAGTATTCTACTACTTTCTTAACGCTAAGAATCAGGCCTCGTTGTAGGTTCTTCTATTGAAAAAGTTCTATAATGCGTGGACTTTTCAGGTGAAAACCCCCCAAGCTGCCAGCTGATAGTACACTTTAAATACTACTCTGGGTATTGAAAAGGTATTTCCCCGGCTGGCAGCCAGAACATCCAAATCTGGAGCACAACTCCTGCATATTGACATTCTCAGAGTGAGCAGCCCAGACTGGAGGTGAACCACAACTCATTCAAAGGATATGTGCTACCGTGATGTTAAATTCCTCCACTCTAACGTGAAAACAAGGCTCCTGTTCTCACTCTTTGAATCTTTCTATTTCCATACAGTTTTCTCATTTAATTCTCACAGCAAACCCTGAAGGGGCTACTTCTATCATCCTGATTTTATAAAGGAAATGGAAACTTGAAGTCACCTTGATAGACCAGGGCTTCAAGCCCAGGCAGTTGGCTCCAGAGCCCACTCCTACCGCTCCTGTGACCCACTGCCTCCCCTCCGTTTTCTGCTTCAGTGTCCATTACAGATGTGATTTGTGTCAGAGCACATGAAACCTGAAAAGTCATCTTAGCAAAGCTAGAGATGTAACGATTGCCAAGTGCAGACGACCGGTCAGGTGAGCGCTAACATGGAGGTATTATGAGCCATGGAGAAGACTTGACTGACTGGTAATGAATCGGGGCTAGTGGTAAAGTCAGAGTCGTCACTCCCCTTTGGGGCATCGTGTAAGGGATGTGGTAAGTAGTTATTTATGTGTCTACGTTCTTCATTTAGAAAATCTGTATATAGTTACTTTCCAGGAGCTGTCACCTGTGTCCTGTATCATTGTATCCTTAATAGGAATTTCTGTGGCTTGTCATGTCGTCCCTTTCACGTCACAGAAGGGGAGTGTCTTAGTAGGAAGAGTGAAGGGATGGAGGCAAGTGAGAATCTTGAAGTATTCTGGTAACACTTGGACCGTCCCAACACACAGCAGTGGAAACTCAACATTTGCCAAATTTCCAAGCTGTGCTTATCAGTCAGGGTTTTTCCCCCTGTCCCTTTTGCAAAGTTTTCTTTCCTAAGCAAAGTTACCACCAATAGCAGTTTATGATAATAGTGGGATATGAACAGCATACATGTAAAATTAAGGACTATAGAATTTAAAGCTTTTAATACCATAGCATTAAAGTGAGTAGACTGAGACTACTTAAGAACTTCTCATTATAACTCTCCTCCTGATCGAGTCTATTTGTATCCCTGGTTTTAGCCTTGCAGACTTGGAGGGAGTGGTGAAAGATGAACGGGCAGTGCTCAGCCACAAGGGGAGAAAAATGTCATCTGGGCCCCAGAATAGCAACAGCAATAAATATGGTCATGTCGCTCTTCTGCTGAGGCTGAAACGACAGACAGGATCACATTTGCAGCACCAAACAGGCCTACTGGCGACCAAGGGCTGGCTCAGGAGTTGGGAGGAAACATGTACAGAAACTGATGCTGACCAAGAGCCTTGATTTTGGAGCTGTGATAAGGCTTATGAAGAAAAAGGCACAGAACCCACTGCAGACCTAGAGGGGGCTCTGCACCCTCCTGGCCACTGGGGAGTAAGTTCTAAATCAGCTTTTAGGACAGCTGGCTCAGGGCTCTTGAGAGCTGAGCCGTGAACTTCCTTGCACGTCTGCCTGAGAACTTGCTGTTATCTGCAGCTGCCACAACCATCAAGGCACATGTGTAATGAGGAAGGTGACAACGAGGGCTCTTGTTGGTCATCGGTTATTTAAAGAGGGCCCATCGGATTTCAGCTACTTCATTGTACGGAATCAGCACCTTTGCTCCGGGGAGGTCTTAGAGGAAGGGGCACCTCCCTCCCTTTAAAACTACTCAAGTCTCCCTTTTCAGACCAAGCTTCTGGGCTCCAGCCATTTCTGGGACTCCTGGTGCTTCATCTCCATCGTCTCATTTCATGTATATTTCAATTTCATCTTACTAGGGCCATGTCTCTGGGTGGTGGTGATTTTACCATCTTCATATTCTCTTGCCACTTGGAATTGGCAACAGTGGGCTTTTACATTCGCAGGACTTGCACAGAGCAATAGTTTTTCAGGCTGAAAAGTTTTTCAGTTGATACATATATTTGGTTTTTTGGAAATGGAAGCAAGCATCACCTGAATTGGACAAGTTTTCCTTTTTCTGTTGAACTGCCCTGCTCTAAAAGGACATGATTGCTTAGAAAGCCATGCTCCTCTCTATGATCTTTGGGGTTTACTGGTCTCCCCACCCAGTCCCCAGTGTCACTTAGGGAGTCACTGGCAACAGTTCATTGTGGTCACATGTCACCCATTTCTCTCATGCAGCATGAACAGTCACAGATTCAATTTCATTTTTTCATTTGTCTCAGTTATATGCTTAGGATTCAAATTAATCTTTTCCCTCTGAACCACAGTATGGCTTTTATTTAAAAAATATGGTAGGTGAAAAATTAAAACACACTGCTTTAGACTTGGGTATCACAATGTAAAATTCAGTACTTTGTTCTATTGTCACTATTATCTTATGCTCCTTTAGTATCTTATTAAGACCAACACGATAAATGAAGTAGTTTTTGTAGCACTAGCTCTCATGTTTGTTCTCTCAACATCCCTGGTGAGATTGGGTAGTTAAAAAATCATTCCAGTGTGTTGAAGTTGGCGCCAAAGAAACAGACGACTATTTAATGCCCAGGATATGCGGCTGCCCAGGACCTTATCTTGTCCTATTTATAAATTAACAAAGCAAAATCTGACTTAGAGCAATCCTTGCAACATTAGCATTTTCTTTCTTTAAAGCTTATGTCTCTGAGTTTTTATGCCATTTTTCTTATGTGGCCAGAGACAATGTAGGCATAAATTAACTTCTCCACTTATTATTTAGTGACTAAAAGAACACAAGAGCAAGGATATTAGAAAAATGAATTCCAGTGTATTACTGAATATTCTAATTTGAATTACAAAGATAAGTGCCAAATGATCTTAAATCCCTGGGAAGATTCCTTTAAACATAAAAAGAGAAGGATAAAAGGTGTCTGGGAAAACTACCTAAGTCACCTTTTGGGAAATGGGGAGAGAAAGTCACCTTCCACAGAGAGAATGGCACTCTGTAGTTGTGCTTAAATGAGAAACTGTATATAAGCACACTGTAAATTAGTAAGAAAGCACTTATCTTAGGAAACACAACTAATACAAAGGTACAATTTCACACTCAAGTTTTAAGTGTCTTCTATGGAATATGTTTCCTTCAAGACTGTGTCTGAGTATTCTAGAGGCTTTCAGAGTTGCAAACATTTACAAATATTATTTGTAAATATTTATTAATGTAACATTAAGAAAGACGCATTAGTGATATTATTCAAATACTAGTCAAGCACACTGGGAAGTGGCTCTTTTTTTTCTCCTTGACTTTTCTTATCTTCATATTATAATTGACGTTTGCCTAATATTAACACAATCAGCAAGGCATAACAAATCAGCAGAGCATAAAGCTTAGAAATGTGTGTATCTATGCATAGTATCTAAATATTTTGTTGTTATTTCTTTCATTAGGAATATTTAATTTCTAAAAGAAAATAAATATTTAATTTCTACCTAATGCTGATGCTTTCATGTGTGTTTTTGAAGTTTAAATGGCTAAAATTTACATGAAATTGTTAGAATTGCCAAAAATGAAGTTCCAAGGATCAGCCGATCTAGCAGCCAAACTCCTCTGACTGAAGAACATACCATACGAACAGTAAACATTTACCCAGAATGTTAAAAAAAATACCAGTTACTTTTACGATCTTATCATTATTATCTGTTATAATTTTCATATATCCTATGTTGAACATTGTGTTAAATACTTAACATTTTATAAATCATGACGAATCCTCAATCTATCCCAATCAAAGTGATACGATGATTTTTCCTGGTTTGCGAGTGAGGAAGCTATGCCTAGGATCACAGGGCTGGTGAGTAGTGGAGCAAGGATTTGTTCCCAGCTCCGACTTTAGAGTCTGAGCTCTTAGTTGGGCTATGGTCTGCAGTGGAGGGCGAGGCTAAATTAAAGTGGACAAGTTACACAGTAAAGCGTAACCTCAGGCACTGAACTCAAGACAGTGAAAGGATCCCACAGTACTGGATCACTGTGTCCAAATCCTTCACTGTAAAGTCAAGAAAGAGGACTGAAGTCAGACTGTGATGTAATAAATAATGGAGTGTTCTCGGGTTGGCCCGTACCTAGGCTGAGGCAAGTGGTGAGCCTCTTGAGAGCTGTGGGATGGGGTAGAATGTCCATAGGATTTGCAGCTGGAAACGTTGTGTTCCAGTTCCTGCTCTTCCACTTATTAGTGGTGCTATACGTATCATATCTCAGTGCTGATTCCTTATCTCCAAAGGGGGTTTGTTGGGACAATCAAATGAATACTGTTTTTAAAGTACTTTGTAAACTTTTGGAAGGATATTAGATATTACTAGGGGAATGTTGATTCAAATTTATAATAAGTGTTGGCTTAGTTTTAGGAGAATAGTCTTTCCATTCTGTTATTCCCTGTTTTTTTTTTTTTTTTCCCCTCTATGAACTCTAAACAGTCTTGGGCAAAAATTCCTGAATTAAAACAATTAGTGTCTGAAGAAATAGGTAATATTTGCATATGAGACTAGTGAAATCAGAGCTGATGACCCTATGGTTGTCCCTTATAAACAGAGGCTGCATCTTGCAGTGGTAAGAACATGAGCTCTAGATCAGGCTTCGGGGGCTAATAAGGGTGAGTTTGGGAAATTTCCTGACCTCTCTGTGCCTCAGTAACCTCATCTATAAAATGGAGATATTTCTCATTTTAAGGTATTTTGCAAGTGTTAAATACAATCGACACATAAGGGCTCCAAATAGTTCCTGACACACTGTAAACACTCCAAAAAATATTAGCAAGCATGCAGGGGAAATATGTCTTTGCTTAAATTATGTATTAAACCATATTCATGTGTTTTTTTTCTGAAATGTACACCTTTCATCATAGTAGAGATAGATGAGAGAGGGTGGACATATGCATCACATTTTTTTTCTACCAGAAATATGGCTCAAAGTGAATTCTCTAGTTAAAAATTAAGAATTTAGTACATTAACCTGAGTAGTCATTCTTTGAGAGACTAGAAAATTAATCCAATTTTTATAAGTATACAGTAATCTCATAGCTAGAGCCTCCTGAATTAATAAGTAACACTCCGTATTAAATATGATTATTTGTTCTGGGATGCTAGGAAGACCAGAGGTAATATTTTAGAGTTTCAAAAGTACATCTGGGCTATTCTGAGGTCATTGAGACTTTTGCTTAGAAACCCACAGGGGGTAATCTACATTTTTTTGAGGGGAAAGTGGAGGTGTCTTGGCATCTTGAGCCTATAAACTGTAACTGGTGACTTGGCACCATGGGGTTTTATCAGACTGTTTTGTGGAAGTGTTTTCAGATTATTTGAACATTTTCCAGATTCCTCTAAGTCAGCCAGATACTGTAAGTTGTGTTTTCACACATGATTCTGCTCTATTAATTTTACAGATGGGACAAATAAGGGGTAGAGAATTGGAATAGTTCATCAGTTTTACACTGAATTGTTAGTTCTCAAACCCCAAGTGCATCAGAAAAATCTAGAGGGCTTTTTAAAACACCAATTGTTCCAGAGTTTCTGATTCAGTAGAATGTGCATTTCTAACAAGTTGCCAGGTAATACTCATCTGTTTGTCAGGGGACCACACTTTAAGAACCACTAGGATGAATCAAATACGGGAGTCATGTTCATTAGAGCTCTGGTAAACTCGGCAGAATCACCACAATTCTCTAACCAAATCAGTGTACTTCATGAGCCAACTTTTATCCCATTCAATTAAATAATACTTAAGGTTTTGCAGAAGCTTGAGAATGTCAGACAACAGGGACTATTTACCTTTGAGATAAAAATTCTCAAAATAATTTCTAAACAAGAATCTCCTCTCCATTTCTCTTACGTGCACACTAATTACAAATTCTATACAATTCACGTGTGTTGGATGACCGGCAAGGGTCAAGGCAGAGCAGGTGAAGTAGCTTCTGAGTGCTTAGTGTTAATGTTGCTACTTATCAAGAGGAATTGGAGACCATTCTGTTTTCCTCCGTATGTGTAAAGGATTTTTTTTTTCCATTTTGGAAAATTTGATTTTGAATGAGATAGCTTAATTAGTTAAATATATTCTCTTGAGAATACCATCATTTCTGTTTTCTAATTTGTAAAGCCAAAAAAAAAAAAAAAAAAAAAAAAGAAAAGAAAGAAAAGGACAAAAGAAAAAGCAAGCAGGTTATTCTTTAAAAAATAGAGACCTCTTGTGGTCATTCATAAAAGCACTTTAAAAATCAGAAACCTAGGGGCGCCTGGGTGCCTTAGTGGGTTAAAGCCTCTGCCTTTGGCTCGGATCATAATCCCAGGGTCCTGGGATTGAGCCCCACATCGGGCTCTCTGCTCAGCAGGGAGCCTGCTTCCTCCTCTCTCTCTGCCTGCCTCTCTGCCTACTTGTGATCTCTGTCAAATAAATAAATAAAATCTTTAAAAAAAAATCAGAAACCTAGAGTATTAATTTGTCACGAGGTTTCAAGATCTCTGGCTTAGTTGACATATTTGGAAAATATATGTATGTAAATATAATATGAATTAATACCTGCCAAAATGGATGAATAATAGGATTTTGAGTAATAATCACTTTTATAAATATATAGATCATTTTGCCGTAATAGTTCTTTATGGTAAATCAAGACTTGACTGAAGCAGAAGACACCAAAGGGCACATATTATAACTGTCTAGATCAAGGAATTTTCCCAAGCTGGTTATATCTGTGTAGCCAGAATATCTGGAGGATTTTTATCATAATTTTATAGGTTAAGTGATTCAGGCTCAGAATGGTTATGATCAATCAAATCCACCTGCACTCCATTCTTTCAAATATTTAAATGAATAAAGAATAAATGAATAAAGAATGTTAAATATTAACATGAAAAGCAGTTCATTTTCAGAGCCATGATCCACAGTCCAGATTTGTAAATAAATAATCAAATTCTGTCAAATAAACTTACCTTTACACACAATTTCTAGAGCAGTAAGCTAAACAGGTTATAATTTATTATTAATTTATCTATATAAACCGGTTATAATTTATTGTTATTCTATTATTTTTTGTTTCATCATTATTTTTTGCTATTGGTAGTGGTGATGACTACTTACTCTTTTTCACTATTAATTAAAAAGCAGTTTGGAGCATCTTTTATGTACCAAGCACTATTTTGGGTTCCTGGGGATACTGAAATAAATAATATTGGCTCCTTGCCCTTAAAAGGTTCAGAATATAAACCCAAGAAAGAAATATAAATAGTGATTTGAAATGACAGTTTGTGCTTTAATGAGAAGTGCATTTAACTACAGGACTAATTGTCAAGAAGGTGGCTGTATTTTCCTCAAAATCTGTCCCAGGCTGTGTAAACTTTGCAAGTCCATAACTTTTTGTCTTTGCCTTAAAGCTAGCATACTGTAGTAGAAAATAATACCTTGATGAGTAGTCCGAAAAGTCACGTTGGAGTTACAGCTCTTTCACTTACTGTAGGATTCCAGACGAATTTCTCAGTCACCAAACCTTATTTCCCCAACTCTAAATTTGGGATTATAACTGTCTCACAGGCTACAATGAGGATCAAATGAGACTGTAAGAAAATGGTCTGTGATCTTTAATCCAAAATTCTACATTATGCCTTTTGTTTATGAGGTATTATTAGTATTAAACAGCAGTGCAATAATCAATGCACTTTTTTTGTTTACTGTGATTCATGGTTTTGCTGCTACAAAGATGAGTTAGAGAAAGTGCTCAGTGTTTGAAAGTGGGCTGATAGATGTGTTTGTATCTACTTTCCCCATAGCCATGGTGAAGAGAATGAAAAAGGAAATAGGGTTGTGGTTGTCTGAGAAATACAGAAGAAAGCAGAACTGAAGCTGGTTGGGATGGGAAAAGGTACCAAGTACAAATTAATATATAAACTTACACATTCAAAATATACTCAGGGTTCCCCTGATCATTATCACCTTCAAAACAATTTATTCAATATTAAATAAAATATGTGCATCCAGTGGTGTGCTGGTTATTGTTTAACAACCAAATTTCTTGACAAAACAGAGTATAGATAGCACTTGCCGATTTCTATAACATCAATACCCCTACCATGGCCAATTTCAAGTTACTAACGATATCACAGGGAGTTTGGAAGAGATGCACTGTAGCACATCCATATAAATGATTTCCACATACAAATATAATAGATGTAAATAAACTCAAGTATAGATAATAAAAAATGTAATAAAATAGGAAGTGGTGAGTTTTGAGTACTTGCTAGCTTTATTTTGTAAATAATTCATTTAAATATGATTCAATTTTATTTAATTTTTAGTAACAGCTGGGTTGAACATCCAGCTTATAAAATTCCTGAAAAATTAACAATCAGCTCTCATGAGCCTGTCTGAACCAGAGCTGGCACAACACCGGATATATTGGTAATTGCTCTAGTATGGTACTAATTATAGTAAAGATCATCACCTCTTCTGGGAAACTGTGTTAGGTGACTTTGTCTATATTACTATCATAAAAATCTCCTAGATATCAAAGCAATTACCACACATGTTGAAATCTCATTTCTCTTTTTGCACACTTGATTTCCTAGTGATTATGACTTTTAAGTCCATATATTTTGTATCTAGGACTGTTCCTGGGACAGGTAAGGTCAACAATGCATACTGAAGAAATACATTGACCTGGATCTGGCTCCTGTTCTCCAGGAGCCCACAAGCCGATGTTATGTACGAAGATAAACGGTTACAGAATACACATGCAATTTAGTCAACTTCATCTTCGAATAAACAAGTAAATGGATAATGAGGTTTTCATATTACCTACAAGTAGCTTTTAGTTTCCTGTTATTTCCTGGGAAATAACAGGAATTATGATCAATGAAAGTCGATGTAACTGTTTTTTTTTCTACCCCTATTGTGATTAAAACAAAAGGAAAAACCCCAAGCACCACTATGTTTCCTTATCTGCTGAATGATATTCTTTTGATATTCAAATCTTTAAGAGGCAAAAGCAGCACATATTCATTTATAGGAAAATTACTATATGTAGAAGCATAAACAGATAAAAGTCAATTAGCATTTTATAAGATTGCTATATTAGTGAAGATAGGTTAAGATAATAGCACCTGGAAATCACAAAAAATAGCAGTGGCTTAAACAGTATGCTTTATTTCTTCTTTAAGTAAATATTTGGAGGTTTGCAGACTAAGATTAGTGTGGTGGTTCTGCTCGATGTCCTTAGGGGTTCACTTTCCCTTCAGCTCATGGCTTTGGCCATCCCTGAGGTGTGACCCCAAACTTCATGGTCCAAAATAAGCAACCACCCTCCCAGAAGCAGGATGGAATAAAGAAGAGGCAGAGGACTAATAATTTTCTTAAGGAAACTTCCCAAAACATTGTCTGTGGCACGTCCATTATCCCGTTTATTAGAATGTAGTCATAAGGTCACATTTAGGTTCAAAGGAGTCTAGGAAATGCCGTCTTTATTATCAACAGTTATGTGCATAGCTAAAATTTCTATGACCATTACCATCTATTATCTAGCCAACTCCTGGAATTTGCTAAAAGTTATGCCCTTAAACTGCAAATAGAAGAATTGCTAGGCTAGAAGTTATGCCCATTTTCAAGGTTTCTGATGCATATGGATCAATTTCTCCTTAGAAGCCAGGTACACATGTGTACTCCCAAAGACATCTATGAATCTTTGATATTAGACACCAACACATAATCAGTCAATTCCTTCAATGTTTGCTCTAAGGCTTTGTGACTGGGAGGATGTCATAGGGAAAATACTCAGTGTTTTATATGCATGGGATTTATTGTGAGAACTCTTTCAACGGCATGTGACAGATGACTGGCCAAGAGTGTTGAGTCTGTTCAGATATTGAAGTGATTGAATTAGTTAAGGAAAGGTAACTATACAGCATATATTGGAATCTGAAGTTGAAGAATGTAAGATCAACTTTTTCTGAGGAGGAGTGGGAATTGAGGATTATATAGGTAGTTGAAAAAAATCTTGAGGCCTTAAGAGAGAAGAGAAAGTATAATATGTTCTCTTAATGTCATGGAGGAGCTTTCCACATATGCTTTCATCAACTGCTATATTCCAGGCAACAGCTTAAATGCTTTATATACATTCTCTTACTGAATTCCCACAGCAGGCATATATTTTTATATATCCATATTTTACACATGAGACAGTGAAGGCTCAACAGAGGTCAAAGTAGGGGTGGACCCAGAATTTAAACCCCACTCTGTCTGATTTCAAGGTTTTGTTTTTTCCTCTTCTACTCTGAAGAACCAACTGATTAAAAAAAAAAAAAAAGCAAATTTGATAAGGGTCATTTTTTTTTCTGTAGCATTTGAATTAACTTATGGTTGTGAATGATGTTTTTAAATCTTTAAAAATTATAAAAGAATTATAGAGAACAACAAATGATGTATTGTAGAGGGGAGGAAGTGCCTCATGAGATTTTTGTCTCTTTTCATCAGAGTTGCATATTACCTCTCTTTCCTCATAAAACGTTGTGTTCACTCTAAGACTGACAGTTACCATTTCTGTTGTGTTGTCTATTTACTTGTGTCTGCCACCAGACATATCTTGAGTGTCAGGTCTTTGTATTACCAGAGCCTAGCACAATGCTTAGAATGTGCTCACCTAGGTGCTCACTAAGTATTTACTTAATGAATTATACAAGCATTCCTTTTATGGTCATATCAAAACATATTTACTAATGGAAAATTTTTATTACTTTACTATTATGCCAAATTTTAAGAGGTGTACAATCATTAGACTAGTATAAAATTATGATTTGACTATGGCTAAACAAGGGTATTTATAAAGTAACTGAATTTGTGAATAATATGGAGTGCCTACAATATGCGAGGCTATTTTGAGTGTTTAACATTGTATTTACTTATTTGTCAGGAAAACCTTATGGGGGAAGAAGAATTATTACCTCCGCTTCAAAAATCAGGACGTGAACCCGGGTAATTCTGTCCTAAAACTTCTGTGTTTCGCAGCAAGGCTATTTTAACTCGTCATCGTTTATAAGAGATGTTATCATTTATTATTTTGCATGACTCCCTGAGAATATCTTCTAATGAAAACTCATGGGTCCTTATTCTATCCCCCCCCCCCCCCCCCCAAGAACTTCCGTTCTGCAAAGGGCACAAATCAACCAAGAAGAAATTGCTGCTTTTATACCTCAGCAACTTCTACTCCACCCCCGCCAAACCATTATTTATTATTAACTTAGTATTCAGGAACTCTTTTTAGATGGTTTCCTCTAAAAAAAGTGCATTTGCCCCTCCTATGTGACTTCCGTGCATCTGTGGCTTTCTGGCGCGAGGACACCCCCGCATCTTTGCAGACACTGCCCTGCAGCTTTCTGGCGGTGGACCTGCAGCTTTCTGGCGGTGGAAACTACATTTCCCAGAGGTCTATTCGTCCGCGCGAAAATCTCTTTCCCGGCTCCTGGAGGCAAAGCGGAAAAAACTAAGGACGCTTCGCGCGGCAGTGTGGGTGGGAGAAATAAAGGGCTGAACAGACGAGGCCCTGCAGCGCTCGCGTACCCCAAAATGGCTCGCAGGCAGGAGGAGCAGAGAGGGGGCGCGCCCTTGATGGCGGAAGGCAAGTCGGACGCGGAGGTTAGGCTCATTCTGTACCACTGGACACATTCTTTCAGCTCTCAAAAGGTAAAGGCCTCTGTTGGGGCGGGCGGCGCGGATCGGGTTTCAGCACCGGGACAGCTCCCTCAGGGCTCTCCTGGGTCCTCCCGCGGGTCTAGAACCGGGCCTCCAAAGCCCTAAATACGGCGGGCGCTCCCTGGAGGTCTGGGATGCGCCTTGTAGGGGAGCACAGAGAATTAGTCCGAAATGGAAAGGCTATGACTCAGGCTTTACCACTCATGATATGCGACAAAAAAGCATCACTTTAGGTATTAGGGCCGGAGGCCTTGTCCCCTGGGCCTTGAAGAGTGAGGCAGAGGGAAGCGCTTTCACGGAACCGCATAATCTACAGTTCCTTCTTTTTCTTGTACGCATTCGTCCTCTTCAACAAGGCCTAGCACATCTCTATATCAGATTCTTGTCTGGGGAGGACACATACTGAGGTTTAGATGGAAAGAAAGTAGTGATGATAGAGAGTCACTGTGGAACAAATTTAGCCAGAATTTTTTACAATTTTTTTTTTTTTTTTTGGTCCTTTCTAGTTTATATGATTAAAATGCTAGAATGTATCTCACTTGTTAATTCCTAGAGTAGGAATAGTTAAAAAGAGTGTTGATGATAATAATTCAGGGGAGCCCAGAAAGGCTGCTTAACGGTATCCAGAGATGTCATTTACCTGAAAGCCTACATGTGTTGTAACCAGTGTGAACTCTTTCAGGTGCGCTTGGTAATTGCTGAAAAGGCATTGAAGTGCGAGGAACATGATGTAAGTCTGCCCTTGAGTGAGCACAATGAGCCTTGGTTTATGCGTTTGAACTCAACTGGAGAAGTGCCTGTCCTTATCCACGGGGAAAACATTATTTGTGAGGCCACTCAGATCATTGATTATCTTGAACAGACTTTCCTGGATGGTAATGTTAAGGCTATTTGTGATTTTTTGGATTTACTTTCAACACAAATATATGTCTCCTTCCCTCCCTTCTTCCTCTTCTTTCCCTCCCTTTCTCCATCCTCCATCCCTTCCCCACTTCCTTCCTTCTTTTTCCTTTTGGTTTCATGATGGTGGTTTCATGCTAAAAACCTTTTCCATTTCCATAAGCACGCAAATATAAAATAGGTTGATACCACAAATTTTGTGTAAGCAAATTCTAACGTTGGGATATTCCTTTTAATTCAGAGGTTTTCCTCTGCAGGTGTGTGGTTTGTTGTGGTGAATCGTTAGCCTTGAAAATTCCTAACAATTTAAAATGTACGTGATGAAAATCAGTTTTTTCTAGTCTGCCAAATAGTTCCGTCTTAAAAAGAATAAGAGGGAAAAAGAGGAGTAAAACTTAGGAAGGAAGAATAGAATGTTGGTATATTTAGAGATCTTTTTCCTCTATAGCGTTAATTTTATATCTTTTGTAAAGAATTAAAGCACTTATATTTGTATGGTGCTTTTAAGTTATTTTTTGACATTTATTGATAGCCTGATTTATGTTAGGCATTTTATAATTTCTATAATTTCTATCCCAGAAGCCATCTGGGACAGGCATGGTAGACCAGTTATTCCCATTGTACCTGATGAACGAGAAACGGGTTGCCTAAGGTAATACAGCTATTTTGTGGCAAAATAGGGCTAGAATGGAAGTCTTTCAAACCCATATCTTCATATTTATACTGGCTGTCTCCCATAGTCATTGCTACCTATATATTATCTCGCTTGCCCCTAACGACAATCCTTTGAGGTGAACTATAGCTTCACTATTTGCCCAAGATTATACAGTTGATCACTGCGTAATTGAGAGAACAAAAGGCTCCTTTCAGCTGAGTACTCTTCTGAAATAAAAGCTGCATGAGATCCAGTTACTTTTTATCTGCCACTAGTTATGCTGGTGTTAATTGGGCAGGATAAAAACCAGAATATAACCCCAAATTACTAGGCCAAAAAATGTCTGAGGTACTTAAAAAAAATTGGGACCTAAATGTGTGTGGAGGGAACCCCAGGGAATTAGACTGGCACTACAGCTGCCCCTATTCTTATTCCAAGTGTTTGGTTATTTAGGATTATGATTGGAGATTTAGAGGTGGAGACGTTGAGCTAAACCAGAGTTTAATGAACTGTTTTCTCTTTTATGATTACTTGCTATTCTTTATGTCTATATGCTGGGGACTGTACTGAAAATGGTGGTTAATTGATTTAAGAAAATTTTTCTCAATATTGAGCTTTTTGGAAATGGACAAGTCTGTTAAATAATTTGTATTTCTTGGGAAAAGTGGTTAAAATATAAATAAAACAAAATCACTGTATAAGAATTCCATTTTAAATAAAAATCTTAAAAAGATACAGTAAATGGAAAATCATATTAAAATATTTTGTTGGCATGCCTTGAACCACCACCACTACTACTACTGCTACTACTGCCACTACTGCCATTCTCTTCCTCTTCTAGCACTGTTTGTCCTTTAAGATATTCAGTAATATAAAATATGTTACTTTGCAATATAGTAATGTTAATGATTATTAGGTTTTCTTAAAGTTTTCCTTAGGTTTTTTCTTTTGCTTTGATCATATAAAAAAAACTAAGATACATTCTGAGTCCTACTCAAAGAAGGGAAATGTTAAGTTCTTCTTAGTACTTATGGAATCAGAGGAGAAGGCACTGGGGCTAAATGTGAAATGAAAATATGGAAACTAAGGACTTTAATTCTGGCTGTACCAATAGGATCAGTAAACAATCAAGAATCCCAGCTCTTTATCTAAAGCTATTGCTAACTTGTTACATATCGTTGGTGACTTTACTTTTCTGTCTATTGGATTAAGTGATACAGTTTTATCAATTGCAGAGGTAAAGGAAGTCCAATCAATTCTTAGTTCATTCTTTTCTCTTTCTCAGGAGAGTTGTCACTCCATTGGAAGGGGTTAAAAGAGGATTAAAGGAAGCAAAACCTGTGGTAGATAGGAAGACAGCAAGAAAACAGTTACATAAAAGCTAGTCTAGTCTATAGGGAAAGTTTATCCCAATGTATTAAAATAAAATAAAAAATAAACATGCATGCATTTTCACTATTACCATTAAGATAATTTATATGTCATTAAGAACCCATGGAGATTAGGAAAAGAGCCAGATAAGATGGATGTTATCCCAGGGGCGACTGGGTGGCTCAGTGGGTTAAAGTCTCTGCTTTCGGCTCGGGTCATGATCCCAGGGTCCTGGGATTGAGCCCCGCATCTGGCTCTCTGCTCGGCAGGGAGCCTGCTTCCCTTCCTCTCTCTCTGCCTGCTTGTGATCTCTGTCAAATAAATAAATAAAAATCTTAAAAAAAAGATGGATCTTATCCCAATTGTCAGGGATGGGAAAAGGTAAATTCTACCAATCATTGCTACTCAAAGTGTGTTGCATTGACTAGCAGCATTGGTATCACCTCGGAGCTTGTTAGAAATGCAGATCTCTTGAATCAGAACCTGCATTTTAACAAGATCCCGAAGTGATTCATATATACATTAAAATTTGAGAAGCACTTCCTGTGTGTTAAGTAATCACTTAAACTTTACATAGCACTATAAATTAGTTATATGCATACACACGTACATATATATAACTTTAGAGTATCTCAGTTAAAAGGAACCAGCTTAAGTTTTACATTATGGAAGAATGGCTTTAACACTTAAGAAAAATGAATCTATTGTATACTGGGCATGGTTCTGGATATAAGGTATCTTAAGTAGAACATCTGAGACTACTTCATAAGGTACCCTTGTGGAATAAAGGAGCAAATATGGCTAGATAAAAGTAATGCACATTTTCAGATGAACAAACCACCATATTAAAGAATATTCACTTATAAATGTCTTAAATAAGGATGCACATTTAGCTAAAGACTTATCCTTTATAATTTTGTTACATTTATTTCAATTACTTGTAAACTACTGTTAAGTACCATAAGGTCAGAGAGAGTGTCTGTCTTATTAACAGTCATATCCCCAGTGCTTCCTATGGTGAATGTTCTTTAATAGGAGCTCAATAAACACTTTTGAATAATTAAAAAAAATGAATGAACTTTTGAAGATAGATATCAGCCTAGACAGGGATCTCTACTGGTGTTCTTACAGGTTTCTGTTCTCTGACTTGAGCCTAATGACTTAAATAAAGACATTGTGGAGATACTGTTACATTTGTGGATGACAAAAGCTGGGATAGTTAAGATGATGAGGGATTTGTGAAGTGCTTGTCATGGGACAATGAAATGAAAAAAAAAATGAAGATAAAGTTTAACAAGGCTAAATGTAGTATAAGAATTTAAAAAAAAAATCAGTTGCGTTAAGCAAGGTTGGGAGACCTGGCTTGCTAAAAAGTTATTGATTAAAGCTAATGATAAAAGGCTGGGATGATCTCAAGTCGTTTTGGTTCTATCTAAAACATGGCAAATTGTGAACTGGTCAGAACATGCAACATTTTGTTCAATTATGTGTGGAACTTTGAGGAACATTTACAACTTAGAATACTAAGTGAATGGATTTCATGAGACGTATAGTTGCTCATGGTTATAATAGGAAACTTAAAGTATATTTATTCATGTAAAAAATAGAGTGTAGTCAACTGGTATCTCCTTTGCTGTTATTTGCCATCCCTTATTAGTTTACCAGCTGGGGATTATATTAAAAATGATATATTTTGCTGACCTGTAGATACTTCTCAATATTTGTGTGTAATCAATATTTATATTCTTATGCTTTTGGGATAAGTCCATTAAATAATTGGTAGTTTGTGGGGAGAAATTTGGTAGCCAAGGCAATCCTTTTCAAGTTTTAGCTTTATAAAAGTTAGTATCTAAACTGAATGATGGCTATGATTTTTTTAAAGTTTTATTTTTATTTAAGTAGTTTTTAAAGTAGTTTATTTATTTATTTAAGTAGTTATTTAAATAAGTTTTTGATTTTTTTTTAAGTTTTACTTTTATTTAAGTAGTTGCTGCACCCAATGTGGAGATTGAACCCATGATCCTGAGATCAAGAGTCACGTGCTGCTTTGACAGAACCAGGCAGGCACTCCTTGATTTTTTTTTTCTTTTTTGAAAGTAATAGTGATGTAGACATCAGTGGTGATATTCCTGAAGTCAGAATTTGGGTCAAAAGAAGAATTTAGAAGTACTGAATTATGGCTGCTCAATCAAGGCTGGCAAACAACAATCTCTTTATTCATTCTTTTAATAGCTATTTTTTGGATGTTAATTGGCACAAGGACCAGAGATATTCAAAGATCCCTAATAATTAGAAACTTACTAATCTTCAAAGATAGTTTCATTCTGTAAACTTGATAATAATACCAAATCTGTCTTTATGGGCTATTATTACTACTCAGTTTTACAGATTCCTTTTCACATATGTGACACCCTTTTCTCTTCAGGCTTGCAATGAAGAGTAGATTTAGTAACACATGCAATTGATTAAATTAGATGAGGTGTGATACTAAGCAAACTAGGGAAACTTGGAAACAGTGGATGTAACAAGTGAATATATTTGCTAATATAGATTTTAAAACCTAGATGTTTCTTATACTATTCATAATCTCTCTCAGTGAATTTAATTTGGACACTAAGTAATAAAAAAAAAGTGGGTCTGAAATGACTACAAAATATTAGAACACTACTACTTACTACTGCTGGTAATCTGGAATCGAGGCTGTCATATGGTGAATACGGAGTTTTGGTAATTTAGTATATAAGAGTTCCCTGAAGATCATGTCTCATGTCTTCGGTTTATATATACCTCATTTATTCTTAGGAAATAGAACTTGGTTTGGAAATAAAGTACTCTGGTGTGATGTTAAGGTAGTGTATATAAGTCTCATTAGGAAATATATTTTTTGGATAAGATTTTTTTCAATATCTATTGAAAATCAACTCATTTTAAAAATAATTCGGAAGTCACTGTTACATTAAAAATGCAATTATTTAGACAAGAACTTCCAATTATTCAAATTTTTGTCTATTAATAGAGCCTATCATATATAGTTGAGTAACTTTATATGCCTTTTAGCACATCTACTAAAACTGTAGATTAGCACAAAGGTTCTAATTAAGTGTGGAGAAAATATGGTATGTGATAAGAAAAAGAGAATGAGCCTTTAAAACTCATGATTGTGCCAATAAAGTGGCGTTAAAAAGTTACTTTTTTTTTTTACTCTTTGGTTTGTCCAATTTTAGTGGACAGGTCGGGGTGTCAAAATGCAAAGGTTCTAATTCCATATTATGTGTTAACAATAATTGGAACAAGCCATCTGATAAAGAAGTTTTGCTCCCCAATTACAAATGTTTCTGTTCAAAGTCTTAAATATAATACCACTTAAGGTATAAGATTCATTGAAAATAGTGCTATAAATTTGTCTTTCTCAGAAAACCATGGCTGCATATAATGAACTTCTATAATTTGACACTGTATTTTTTTTTTTTTATCTGTGTTTAGATTTGATCGTTCCAGTTCTATAGTTGTGACAGCTTTGAATTGTAGTCAATTGTAACTATAACTTTTATTTCAGGTCACAATTTATTTACCATTTTTATTATATTTTTTTAATAGCATGGTGTTTGATTGGTTGAAGGGTACAGTTTTATTCAACTACCTGTTGCATATTATCTAATATATCAATGTTATTACTAAATGACCTAAGTAAAATAAAAAATTTTTAAGGGGATAAAGGTAGGAATGATGTCTGTTTTCATTGAATTAATAATGATAAGGAAGAGATGAAAATTATTCAAATAGATGTGTGGAGGGGAGGGAGTCTTCCCTGAAAATAGGGTATAATTATGCCTTCTTTATCTGCCATCATTGAGGAACATGGGAAATCAGAGAAATCAATGTAGAAAGATAATGGAAGCTTATGCCTATAACCTCTTAAATTTTTTTAATTTTTTTGCACTTGGAGAAACTGAATGTGATTTTTTTTTTTTTTTTTAATGGTTCAAGGCCATTGCTATTCTACTGAGCAATGCAGAGACTTGAGACTGTATGGAGGTGTTTGTCCCCGTGAAATATCTGCAGAATGCTTTTATTGTATCTTTTCTTTCTGGTTTTAAAAAACTTGTTTTCTCTCATTATCACATCTTTCTGTTTTATGTCTATCTGCACCTGCCTAAATTTAGGTGCGCTTCAAGTCCTGCCTTGTTCCCTACTCAGTTCTTCTAGGAAGTCTGGTCTCCTGCCAGTTTACTTATTTATTCTTCCAGCTTAGTCACTTATACTGGTTTCCAGTATAGCAACTCTATTCCCTAATGCTGGAAACTCTTTTCAATGCCTGCTTCTTAAAAGTCCTCTGATTTCGTGCCTTCCCCCTGTAAGCCTTCTATTGCTTTTTCACTCCTGACTGAGGTAGCATACTAAAATGGCTCTTTTTTTTTTTTTTAAAGTAATCTCTGCACCCAATGTGGGGCTCAAACCCATGACCCCAAGATCAAGAGCTGCATACTTGAATGCCAACCAGGTGCCCTTTTTTCTTTTCCTTTCTTTTTAAAAATTTTTTTTAATTTATTTTTATTTATCAGAGAGAGAGAAAGAGGGAGCACAAGCAGGGGGAGAGAGGCAGACAGAGGAGAAGCAGGCTCCCAGCTGAGCAAGGAGCCGAATGCAGGACTTGATCCCAGGACCCTGGAATCAGGACCAAAGGCAGATGCCCAGCTGAGGGAGCCATCCAGGCATCCCTCTTCTGTTTTCTTTCTCCTTTCCTCTTTCCTTTCTCCTCCCTTCCTCTCCCCTCCCCTCCCTCCCTTTCCTTTCCTTCCCTTTCCCTTGGCCCTTTCTATTCCATTCCATTCCATTCCATTCCATTCCATTCCATTCCATTCCATTCCATTCCATTCCATTCCTTTCCATTCCTTTCCTTCTTTCGTGCATGTGTTCTAACAAAAATGCTTTATGGAAAGACTGGGAAATAAAATAGAATGAGAGTGAGAGGGAAGGTCTGTATAAAATTCAAAGGAAAACCCAATGCCCTTTTGAAAAACTGTTTCCAGAGGCAGGGGACACTATTGTGCTCTGGTGTAGTGAATAATGACAGCACATTGCAGGTATTGCCATGGAGGTGGTAGACGAGAGACAGGCTGGATGAGAATTTGGGTTCAGTGGGTATCTTATGCTCTGTCTGGCAAGTGTTATAGTAGAGAGTTACATAGTAATAGTGTCCTGAGTAGAGCAAATTCTTTTTGTGGATTTGAACATTTATCTTCCTTTGAAGAATTTGGGCTTAGCCAGATGGAACTTCCACAGAAGCAATTGCCTGACAGTGTTTTTCCTGCTCTAATTCTCTTTCCCAGAAGGAAGTGGTATCCTCTTCTGAAGACAAGCCCCAGGCCTGGCACCAGAAAGTAGCCTGAGCCAGTGGCCATAAATTTAACTACTTGGAAGAATTTGAATATGCTGTACCATTTTTGGTTTTAACTTAAGGCTTTTGGACCCCCGGAGCAGTGGTTCTTAAACTTTTGGTTTCTGGGCCCCTTTATCATAAAGATTATTGAGAACACTGGAGAGCTTTGTGGGGTATAACTATTAATATTTGCCAAATTAGGAATTAAAATTGAGAAAAATTTAAAACACATGAATACACAAGCCCACATCTCATTAACTGTCAGAATGATAGAGCCATCACATGTCCTGTAGCCTCTGAAAAATTCTGCTGTATTCTTGAGGGAGAATAAGTGAAAAAGCAATTAACATTGTAGTATTACTATAAAAGTAGCTTTGACTCTGTGGACCCACTGAGAGTATCTAGAAAAAGCTCAGGATTCTTAGATAGCACTTAGAGAGCTGTTGCCCTTAGAGATCTATGAATAGAATTCAGGAAATTTGAGGTCCTAGAGGGGAAAAAATTATATCTTCACTAATTTCTAACAGAAACTTATCAATTCCTTTCATTTCCAATGAGGAGTGCCTGTGACTTTGTTACCAATAGAAATCACAGATATGTTCTTAGCATATCAGGTTATTGCAGTTATCTTAAAAATGACTTATGCTTACAGCTACTTCGAAATTATGGTAGTTATTAGACCTGCTGCTAGATCTTGTTAATGCATTAATAAAAGGCACCCATTTTAATATTTTATAATTTAAAATTTGATACATGTATTTCAGTCTATTCAGTTTCCGTTGCAATCCTATGTGTTGTATGTTTAAGAATATTATTTTGAGAAGAGGTCTGTGGCACACAAAAGGTTAAGAACTCTTCAGTGTTTCAAGGACTTTAGAAGGACTTCAGTCTGTTGTCCTTATGGACATGTCTACCAGGCATTGGTTGGGATTCTACTAATATATTGAGATCCTGAAAGATCTGCAAGGAAGTGTGCTGTAGTTGGGTAAATCCACTGTTGACAAGCAGTATGTGGCTGACACTTCATTCCTGGTTATTCCAAGGCATACTTCAGAATTGGACTCTCCAGTAGGGAATTAGAAATTTGCCCACAGGTTTGAGGAGTAATCCATCTTATTTTTTCTTAGAGTCAGAAATAGTCTGTTGGCTTAGAGAGATTGTTCCACTTGGATTATGGCATTACAAGATCTTGTCTGAAATGCTCGGCAACCAATTCTGAATTGTCAACACTTATGAATGAGTGTGGGATGCTCACAAATGTTTCAAAATTAAATAGCCCAAACTAAGAAATAAATGAATAAAATTGAGTCTGTTCTTTTCATTTGTTGGAATAAGCTCATTGGCATTTTTCAGGGGCAGTTGGAGAGTCAGAAGTAGGAAGTGTTTCTGAAGGGACATAGTCCTGATCTTTGGATCATGTAGTTCATCTTTATTCTTCTTGGATAGTCTCTGGAATGTAAATCCCTTGAAGATGATGTTATAAAGCAGGCCATGGTATTAAGAATCAATGGCTTTAGTTCTTAATCTGCTTTTAATTAGCTTTGTGATCTTGGGGAATTCTTCAGCCTTTATATCTCAGTGTCCTTGTTAACTGCTACAGAGCTCCTCCAGCTCAAATATTCTATGACAACTAGAAATTTGGGAATATACTAATTAATTGAAATTTATTGAACACCTGCTGTGAGCCAAATATTATATTAGGCATTGGGAACTCAACAGAGAACAGTGCATGGTCCCTACCCTCAAGTAGTCTAGGGTTTAACCAGCAAATTGAGGATTTATGTAGAACCCACTTTCTAGATATAAAATACTAGAAATTCATGGTGAATTCTGTGAAGACTTTCAGTGCACATTCACATAGCGTCAAAAGGGTCACTCTTGCTGTTAATTAGAACCTAGAAAGAGTGGTTTCTGATTATCTTTTCATAATGAGTTTTAATTCACCTACCCAATGTTTATCAATGGCCTAATATGTATGAGACATTATGAGAGACTGTGAATCACAGACTCCCTGCCCTGAAGAAGCTCATAGGGCAAAAAGATACAGACAACTAATTAAGGTGATAAGGTTCTGATGGTATATCTACAAAGGTATTTTCCATGTACAGAGGAAGGCACACCTGACCCAATCAGATATTGGTAGTTGTAGGAGGTTAGGGAATGTCCCATAGAGGCATTAACATAACTAGCTCGGCCTTGTGGGTGGAGTAGCAATTTGTAAAGTAGAGAAGTGAGAGAATTGCAGTGTGGTCATTGTTTGGGGTCTAGTCTGGTACATCAGTCCATTTCCAATTTTGAATGTCTGGGCTGGGGAGATATCATCTTTTAAATGCCTTGATGTAACATTGAAAACACTGCTAAAGGGGTTTGGGTTTGTTATTTTGCTTTTGGAAGTAACCTCTGATTTGTAACTTTTTCTTTAATGTTTGTGTATATGTTTTTAGAAAAAACACCCAGGTTAATGCCTGATAAAGGAAGCATGTATTACCCACGGGTACAACATTATCGAGAACTGCTTGACTCATTGCCAATGGATGCTTATACCCACGGCTGCATTTTACATCCTGAGCTAACTGTGGACTCCATGATCCCAGCTTATGCAACCACACGGATTCGCAGTATGTAACAATCTTAAAGGCTTGGAATTTTGTTTCAAAGTTCTTCTAATTCATTTTTGAGACCGGGCATATCTCATGAAGACTTGGGGACAGGGTTGTTGAGTTTGCTTCATGGATATTCATGTTATAGATCGATCCATGCACCAGTCAGATTAATCTGTGCTTCCACTTTTCAGCTGGACATTTATGGTCTATTGGAGCTCTTAGCCTTGAGGGCCAAGCTTGGGTAAAATTCAGAAGAGTAGCCTGTGGAAAAGTAAAGAACATAACATGTTTTTGTAGAAGATGGACTAAGAATCATGAAATCTGGAATCTGATGGTGATTATGGGCAACTGAGTTCACATTTCTGGTCCTTAATTTTTGTTTCATTATGTGAGGGAGCTGGACTACAGGCTGTCTAACCATTAGCCTACCTCTAAATTGAGTGATTTGAGATTTTTTAAGATTGAGTTGTGATATCCATCTCTCCTCTTTGCTGAGTATGGTCAGTGCATGGGATGTGGAAGACAAACTGTGCTCTCTGGCACATGTGATTGGAATAGGACAGTAAGGGAAGGTGGCCATGGTTAGACTCTGGGGATGTTTGACTAGGAACACTCAAACCCAGATCTTCTGATTCTAGAAACTACATTTTTTCCATTACATCATATCTCATCTTTCTAATTCTCTGACTTATGTTATTTTTCTTTCCTGTAGATACTTCTTCTCTCCTCTCCTATCCCCTCCTTCCTTCTCCTTTTTCTGCTTTATCTTCTTGGTCCTCCTCCTTCTCTGCATAAATACTCATATGGTTTGAAACAGGTGGTCTGAATATAATTCTGTCACCTGGAGTGAATTTTTTTTTTTTTTTAATAAGGCTTTTTCCCTTGTCTCATATAGAAGAAGTCCACTAACAAAAACTTGAAAGGTACTGAAAGTTAGAACAACCACTGTGCGTTGAGCACTTCTGATCTGCTGAGCTTCCCTCTAAGGGCTTTCCTGGGTGCCTCACATTTAATCCTTAGCCTATGTAGCCGATACTCTGATAGTTCCATTTTGAATCTGAGGCACAGAGAGGTTAAGTCTAAGGCAGAGTCAGGGCATGAACCCCAGAGCTCATGCTCTTACCATGAAGTTTCCTAGCTTCTCCTTTTTTCTTGTATAGAAGGGAGGAAATAATTTCCTATTTCACAAATGATTTTATTATCAGGCCAAATTGGTAACACAGAATCGGAACTGAAAAAGCTTGCTGAAGAAAATCCAGATTTACAAGAGGCATACATCGCAAAACAGAAGCGACTTAAAGTAAGTAAACCAGGCTGTCCTCAATTAACATCCACTTTTTGTATTAAATATTCTACTTTTTGTAAAGTCTCACTATTTCTAGAACATCTCCTCTTAAATATTTGCAAATCACCAGTGTATGTTACCTTTGGCTTACACTCTGCTTTTAGAAAGAATTTTTCTTAATTAGATTTATTCAAACCTAATGACAGTTGCTTAAAAGGCAGGTATTTCTCATGCTGATTGTCAAGGAAAGTCATAAAATGAAAAAGCAAGTTCATAATATATACTAGAACTCTGTCATTTCAGGTAGTCTCACTTTAAGGCTAGCTAGACCTTTAGGACTTTAATACCAATATGGCAATTGGCAAGTTTTTTCTTCTATTAGACTCCCCTCCTTTCTCTCATTTTTTTCCTCTTACCATTCACCCATTTCCTCCACCTCCAACCACCAATCTGTTCTTGTCTATGAGCTTAGTTTTTGTTTTGTTGTTGTTTTTAAGAGTCCACGTGTAAGAGAGATCCTGTAGGATATATCGTTGTCTGACCCATTTCACTTAGCATCATTCCCTCAAGGTCTATGTATGTTGGTGCAAATGGTAAAACTTCATTATTTTTTATGGCTGGATAATAGTCCATTGGGTATATATACCAAATCTCTTCATTCATCTATCACTGGACTCTTAGGTTGTTTCTTGGATATTGTAAATGAAACTGCAATGAACATGGGAGTGCATGTATCTTTTTGAGTTAGTGTTTTCGTTTTCTTTGGATAAATACCCAGACGTGGAATTGCTGGATCACATGGTGGTTCTATTTGTAATTTTTTTGAGGAACTTCTGTATTGTTTTCCATAGTCACTTCACCAGTCTACATACCTATCAGTAGTGCATGATTATTTCCTTTTCTCCACATCTTTGCCAGTACTTATTTCATGCCTTTTTGATAACAGCCATTCTAATGGCTGTGAGGTGGTATCTCACTGTGGTTTTGACTTGCATTTCCTTGATGATGAATGATGGTGAGCATCCTTTTATGTACCTGTTGGCCATTTATATGTCTTCTTTATGTCTTCAGTTCAGATCCTCTGCACATATTAAAATCAGATTATTTTTTGCTATTGTGTTGTAGGAATTCTTTATATATTTTGGATGTTAGCCCCTTATCAGATACACAATTTGCAAATATTTTCTCCGATTTAATAGGCTGCCTTTTCATTTTGTTTTTGGTTTCCTCTGTTGTGCAGAAACTTTTTAGTTTGACATAGTCCTGCTTGTTTATTTTTGTTTTTGTTTTTCGTGTCAGATTCAAAATATTATTCCCAAGACTTATGTCATGAAGCTTACCATTTCTGTTTTCTTTTAGGGGCTTTATGGTTTTAGGTCTTATGTTCCGGTCTTTAATCCATTTTGAGTTAATTCACTCTGACTTGCCTGTCCCCTAAGGAGCAGGGCTTTGCTTCATCTGTTAAGAGTCAGCCTATCTCTTTCTGGTGCTTCTTTCCTCAGGGCCTAAGAACTCATGCAAGCTTCTGCCATATTAAAAATGTAGCAAACACTAACACTCCCCACCTTCTTCAACTTCCCATTTTCTTTTATCTTATCTTAGCCTAAGTGTGCTGCTCAAAAGAAATGCCTGGACACTCAGGACTCCTTACTTTCCTCTTGGTCTTTAACTCACTGCATTCAGATTTCTCCCTCATTATTTAGTTTTTCATTCAGTTTTTCATTCTTCGAAAAACTGCTGAAGTTCCATTCATTCCTTGGGGGTTGAGAGGAGTCTCTTTGTGTCCCTTGTATTCTTGGCCATGTCTGGTCACCTGGTCCTACAGGAGTTCCCAGTAGACCAGTGGGTCTGGCCCATGGAGTGTTCTCACAGGCAGAGCATTTTCCCTCAGGTTTGCTTTGGCTTTAACATTATTCTGGATCTCCTCGTTGTCGTGGATTAATAATAGACTCCAGCTTTAGAAGAGTTTATGTCTGCTTTGCTCTGTATTGGTTGTTTTTTTGCAGGCATAAATAACCTATTTAGTTATTTTTGCTAATTAGTCAAAGCTGCTTGACCATGACAATGTCAAATATTTGAAGAAAATTCTTGATGAATTGGAGAAAGTCTTGGATCAGGTTGAAACTGAGTTGCAAAGAAGAAATGAAGAAACCCCAGGTAGGTTCTCATTTGTTTTTGTTTTTGTTTTTCTTTTTGCTGGATGCCAAGCATATTTATGGGAATAATACTCTTAGATTTTACAAAAAACATTCTGTAGTCTGTTTTTTTTTAAATTATTTTTATTCATGGGCAGTTTAAATTATCCTGACAATAATAATAATAGTAATACTGAACTCAGCAAAACCCAGATGTCTAATGATAACCAGTCTGTGTTTATGAGAAATGTGATTGGTAGAGGATTTTTCTGCACCATTTAAAGTTATGGTTGAGAGATTCCTACTTAGACCATTTGACATATTTTTTAATTACAGTAGTTCATTTGGTTGAATAACCAGAGTAATTGCTTGAAAGCTCCATCTAGTTTTTTCCCTAGGCAGGGAGAATACTTCCAATCTGAAGTATAAAATGGGGGCTGGCCTGTATAAATCGGCAGGCTGGCTGGTGAGCATCCCTGTATTGTACCTGTGAACCTAACTGCATGAACCTGCCATTGCCCAGGTGCATGCACATGGACCATTTGCGCTATTCTAATTGGTGACAAAGTTGAAGACCATGTTACATGAAGCTTGCTTCACTATAGGAACTTTCTTCTGCTTTACATAAGTAACTAGGAGCAACAATCACTGAGTGACATTTTAGGCCCAATTTTACAGATCTTCCTAAAGCTCACCTGCTGTTTTCCTAAGCCAGGGGGAATGATCCATTGAGTCCTTTGGTTTGGAGGCTCTCAGCTCCTTAGAATTCTTTTCAATATCAAAGATCAGCTCTGAGCTCAGATGGCTCCTGTTTCACTAAGGGATGTAGGTGGTTGACAGGTACCAAGAAATCTCTCTTAGCTTGGGATACACTGGCATGGACTTTGTCTTAGGTTAGAATTACTCACTGAGTAGGATTGTCAAGAGAATGTACCATGGCCTTCATCTTTTGCTGTACTCACACTTGCCCCCAAGACCGAGATGAAAGATGCCAGCTAATCTATGTGTATAGCTATTGCCCCTAATTCTCTGTGTCCATCTCTCTGATTAGAAGAGGGCCGCCAGCCTTGGCTCTGCGGAGAATCCTTCACCCTGGCAGACGTTTCTCTTGCTGTCACATTACATCGACTGAAGTTCCTGGGGTTTGCGAGGAGAAACTGGGGAAATGGAAAGCGACCAAACTTGGAAACCTATTACGAACGTGTCTTGAAGAGAAAAACATTTAACAAGGTTTTAGGACATGTCAACAATATATTAATCTCTGCAGTGCTGCCAACAGCATTCCGGGTGGCCAAGAAAAGGGCCCCCAAAGTTCTTGGCACTACCCTCGTGGTTGGTTTGCTTGCAGGAATGGGATATTTTGCTTTTATGCTTTTCAGAAAGAGACTTGGCAGCATGATATTAGCACTTAGACCCAGACCAAATTATTTCTAGGCTTGTAGAGATCTAGTGGTGGCGACTCATCCAACCATTCAACTAGACTCTTGTATACTCTTCCAGGCCCAGTGAAGAATGACCCCGGGCAATTAGTAAAAAGTATAATTTACTTTACTCTTTGGGTACTTTTGTGGAGAGAGGAGGTAATGAAAATGTTTTTGTGGGCTGGTAACTTTGAGATTACTTACTTGCAAATCTGAACTAATCCATCCTTAAAACATGTGCAAGGTCAAGATATGTAAATGCCGATAGAGAATTAACCTTTAACTCAGAATGCAAGTTCAAGTTCTGAATTATTTTTTGGGAGGAGGTTCTTACTAGGAGCAGACAGTAATAATCTGTGCTTGCCCATAGCTCTTCATCTGAGGTGATCTGGATGTTTTGAGTGTAGAGCAGTTAACAACATTTTCCACTGAAATTCAGAAATCATCTTTGTTTTACAGGCTGGGTTCAGACAGCAGCAGGGCACAACAGTGCTTCACATAATCACTGTTAGATTCAGGCAGAAATAAGAGAGACAAAGGGAACAGGGAGAGTGAAAAGAGGGAAAAGGAAGTCTTTATAGTGAAGAGCCATAAAGGGCAACCTCCAGGTGCCACCAGTGCCACTCAGTGCTGCCTGTCCCCTTAGTAAACATTAGACATTTTGTGGCCCCTGCCCACATATCCTCCTGTACTTAAGACCTTGGGAAGAGCACTAGGGAGTTACTGGTGGGAGTGGGCTGGAGAAAACTCTGGGCTTTACACTAACAGTAACTTCTCTGACCTTAGTATTAATTTTAAATGCATATGAATCACACTCATTGTTTTAATAAGATTAACTGCTTATATACTTGGGTATGAAATGACCACTAGAATGTGTCTGCCTAGCATTTACATGAAAATCTTAAGTGCTATAAAATGGTTTCTTTCTTTTTCTCATAGTTCCCCCAGTGGGATGATGCCTCTGAAATATCCCTCCTTTGGACTTTTGTGTCCAGTCCCTGGGGGTCTGGGCTTATACAGCCCTTTTTAGCACGCAAATGGAAGTCAGGTGAATGTCTCAGCTAATCACCAACATGGCATGTGGCTGGGTCGTGGATAGTTTAATGATCTGGAAGGATTAAATATGCCCATTCTGTGTTTGAAGAGGCTGGTGTGTTAAAAAAAACAACAACTGTGGTCTAGACCTTGCATCTGTTTATTGTCATTAACAAAGTCTTAAAAGTTTAAAGGGAAAGAGAAAGAGAAAGGTCTAGTCTTAGTCCATGGAAATTAATTTGGGGAAATGAAATAAGTTCATAGTGAAGTCCGCTTATATTCATTTATGTATGTTTAAGCATTTCGGGGGTACCTCAGTCCATCTGGAAGGGACAATCCCAGGGTGTCCCATGAACAACCATGGAATTGCATCATACACAGTTTGTGCTCAGGAAAAAATTTTCATGGTGACAGGAAGATACAGATTCCTTGGAGCTGGCCTGAAGGGAGTTGGGGGATAGTTTCAGATCTCTGGCTGGAAGCATGTATAGAGAATGATGAGCTAAGCTTCCAGCAAACAACAAAAGCTTTTTGGATTGCCTCAGATTGGCTATGCAAAACAGGCAAAGAATGTACCGACTTTTTCATGAAAGGAAACAGTCATACTTAGGAAATGACTTTTTGATGGTAAAATGAGTCTATAATTCTGTTTCATGAATCAGTTATTTTAGAGAGTCTTGAAATGGATATTCCTTGTTTACAAAAATTAATAACATCTCAGTGTAAACTCAATACAACAATAACTAACAGACTGGCAGCTTTTCTAATATCTTAATATTGGCCCTCAGTGCACTGTCATAGAGACTGGCTGGATTTGTTTATTGCTGGAACATTCCAGTTCATGTTCCTAAAAGAGCCACAAAACTGATTATTTAGTAGTTCCCCATGTTTCAGAGATCTTTATATAACCCTTTTAGAAGCAATAATTCAGACACAAAGAGAATGAAATTGGATTTTTATAAAAATCTACAAAGGATACTTACCTATGTAAAGGTAGATGATTAAGAACAAAGATTAGAAATCCAGTGCTGGCTTTTCTTAAATTTATTTTATTACTAAGTCAGAGAAAGTCCACTGGGAAGTGTAATTTTCTGATATAGTTTCATTGGAAATATTCTTGTGTTAATATTAAAGATGATGCATTCTAGTGATTTCACTTGTTTCGTGGATACCCTTGGTTTGGACTTATAAAATGTTTGGGGTCATAATGCCCACTAGATGTCGCTGTTCATACAGTAGTCTGAGATGGCATTTGGTTCAGCCAGCCTTCTAAAATGGCTCAAGTGAAGATAAACATTAATGACCTTAGTTTCTGAAATAAGGGCATCTTGATCTGATCATTCATCTGTAAAAAAGCTTGAGGCACATGTAGTATTGATTTCTAATGCTTGGGAAGGGATAACAATATTACACAATGTCAGGCTAAAGAGCTATACTGTTAGCAAAATAAGCACTTTTGTCTATTTTTTTTTCCACGATCATTGGTGACTGGCCAGTGTACTCCTCAGTTTCCAAAGTTTGTATAAATATCGAAATTATAAATATGCCTGAGGTACCAAATTTAGGTTGACTATGTACGTCTTAATATATAAATGCTATTTTATTGTTACTACAATTACATGCCTTTTGAATCAATTTCCCTTAATTGCACATAGTTGTAAATGTTTGCTTGATTTTTAGTGATTATTGATATTGACATTAGAGTTGTATATATTTTGGTGTTGTTGAATGTGATAGATCAAGATACTATTCTGCCTGTAAGATCAATAAAAGTAACTGGATAATCAATATGAACTCTACAAGTATTAATTTTATAGTATTTAAAAAGAAAACAGATTTCATTTAAAATCATAACATACTGTGGTAATTGGAAAGAATAAAATAAGCAGAAGTTAGATATTAAAGATATTTAGTTACAAGATGCTATATTTTCCTATAACAATTACTCGTGATTTATTTAAATACACATAATTTTATCATTAAAATAAGTAGTAGCTTAAAGAATAACATATTGCTGTGGGGTCCCTGGGTGGACAGTTGGTTAAATATTCAGCTCTTGATTTTTGGCTCAGGTCATGGTCATCAAGATCTCAGGGTTATGAGATTAAACCCCTTGTGGGGCTCTGCACTCAGCACAGAGTCTGCTTGAGTTTCTCTCTCTCTCTCCCTTTTCCTCTCCCCACTGAACTCTCTCTCTCTCTCTTTCCCTGTAAATAAAGAAATAAATCTTAAAAAAAATATTGCTCTTGGTCATTAAAGGGTTTCTTTTGCAGCTATCTAATGGGATAGGCATGGAAATGACAAATACCAAGAGAATGTTGTTTTTTTCGAAATAGTTTTGTTATATGTTCACTTGGTTTCAAAGATTACTTTTATGATATTTATGTTTATTTTTGATGTAGCCAGTTCTCTTTTGTTGAGTAAGATTATGGTTATTCAAGATTATGGCAAGATTATGATTATTCAACTTGCCATCTATATTTCTAGCCTTGGCCATTATTCTAATCATCAAACAGAAGCTGAATGCTATTTTTGTCTTACAATGAACAAAGCAAATGAGAAACTAATTAACTTTATTTTCCCTGTGTTTACAAGAAAAACAAAAAGCTACAATATTGAATACCCATAGAAAGTCAAGTGATACACAATTCTGTTGTCTACTCAGAAAAGGGAAAAACACCATGGTAAAAACACAAAAGTCAAATTAATGCAATTAATAAATTAGTATTTAGTTATGACTTTGATATTGTTTATGCCAAATACTTGGCTCAGTTATATTGTTATTCTTTATGTGTTCATATCAGAATGTCTTGATTTTCTAATTTACCACAATACTTGTATTTTACTAGCTAGGGTAGAAGATTCCAAACCAAGTAAGTAAGTATAGTTTCTAGAGTGAGGACAATAGTTTTAATTATGTATTACATTATGAAAATGTAGAGAGGGAGAGAGAAAAGACAACTCACTTCATGGGTTAGGGCAGTGCATTGATGAAAGCTGTATCTTGTATTACTGAATCTGAGTTAAGCCCTGGAATTTTGTCTTGGGAAGGAGGAAGAACTGACAAGGCAACAGGGTAGAGCAGGCTCTGAGGTATAAAACAATAAGGCCATACGGAGCTTGAGACTAAAAGTACTTATAATGGGCTCTGATATGCTCTGATTCCAGTAGGTGGTATATCTCATCATAAAGCTTCTTTGGGAAGTTTTGATGTTTATGTCTTCAGCCTTTCACTATATTCATTATTTAGATACTGGCTCCTGGATTATAAGGTGCTGTCTTTAAATTCCCCTATTAAGATAGACCCATAGTGTGGATGAAACTATAAAGATGTTAATGAAATGTAATGCAAAGGGTCAGGTTTCCATGCTAATAGAAATATTCACATCCATATACATAAGCTAATTCCTAATCATATAGGTAATTTTTCAGGCATACATACTATGGCTAGTATGTATACCTTTTCATATAATCAGATTAAGCTATCTTTTGAATTTAAGAATCTGATATTCAACAAAGTCACAAACATCAAATATACATAATAAAAATATGATATACTTTTACCAATTCCACACTTAAGCTCAATGAATTAAAAAAGTAAAGATTTACATTGAAAAACTAAAAATTATTAGCATTAAAAGCAGAGGTAGATATGTTGTAAAAATGGCCACAAACTCTGCTCCTTTCTTTGCAATGTGATGCTCAAATCCTCTTGTCAGAAATAGTATCCTCAGAATATGACTATATTAGGCTCACTCAGAAAGGAACTTACCAGAGACATTAGACATCATGATGAAAGTCACTGGAGGTCCTCATTAATACCTTGTTAATCTTGCAAGCAGAAGTAGGGACTATGCCACCAAGTAAGGCCGAAGTTAGAAAAGAGTTTTTCAGTCTTGATATTGTGGGCCAGGTAATTTTTGTTGTGTAGATATGTTTTGTGTATTGTGGGATGTTTAGCATCATTCCTGGCCTCTACCTTCTAAATGCCAGTAGCTCCCCATTTATTTTCTGTTCTGGCAACCCAGAACATCTTCAGATGTTACCACATGTCACCAGAGAGAAAATCATCACCAGTTGAACACCTCTGCTCTACATTCACTCTAACAAAGCCTAAAACCAAACCCTGACAAAATATACGGGGGAGATAGATATTGGAGGTTGGCTTTTGCCAACTTAGCTTGGGAAATATCTTGGGTTTCCACATATCTTCCATATCAAAACATAAAATCAGACCTACACAATTTAAAGGTATAGCCACAATTACTGGCTAATTGAACTGCCTACTAGAACAAGAACCAATACCCTTCAGAGTGAAAACAGAATCCAGAATCACTATAACATATCACTCTTAATGTCCAGTACACAATTAAAACATTACCAGACCCTGAAAGATATGGGAAAATAGATCCATAGGCAATGAAAAAGGCAATAGTCAACAGAAGCAGAATGTGATGTGACTCAGAAGTTGGATTTAGCAAAGACTTTAAAACAGGTAAGTACAATATATATTCATAGAGTTAAAATAAAATATAGTCTGACTGAGCCAACAGATTAGGCATTTGAAAAATAAAAACCATAACAAGACCCAAACAGGGAAGTACTGTAACTGAAGTGAAAAATTCACTGGATGGTCTTCGCAACAGATGAAAGATGGTAAAGGAAAGGTGCAGGAGCAGAACCTCAGGGACTAATGAATAATATCAACTCGTTTAACATATATTTTATAGGAATGGGGTGGAAACAAATATATAATTAAACATGCCAAATTTCCCCAAATTTGTTGAGAAGTGTTGATTTAAAGAACAAGAAAAACACTGAATTCAATGAAAGGTAAATATCAAGAAAGTTACACTGAAGCATTGTTGAAAATTGCCAGAAGAGGAAAAAGTCACATAATACTAAAATTAACAATAAGAATGTTTGCTGAGTTCTCATCAGAAATAGTGGCTGTCCAGCCCTATGACCCAGCAATTGCACTATTGGGTATTTACCCTAAAGATACAAATGTAGTGATCCAAAGGGGCACATGCACCCGAATGTTTATAGCAGCAATGTCCACAATAGCCAAACTATGGAAAGAACCTAGATGTCCATCAACAGATGAATAGATCAAGAAGATGTGGTATATATACACAATGAAATACTATGCAGCCATCAAAAGAAATGAAATCTTGCCATTTGCGACAACATGGATGGAACTAGAGCGTATCATGCTTAGCGAAATAAGTCAAGCAGAGAAAGACAACTATCATATGATCTCCCTGATATGAGGAAGTGGTGATGCAACATGGGGGCTTAAGTGGGTAGGAGAAGAATCAATGAAACAAGATGGGATTGGGAGGGAGACAAACGATAAGTGACTCTTAATCTCACAAAACAAACTGAGGGTTACTGGGGGGAGGGGGTTTGGGAGAAGGGGGTGGGATTATGGACATTGGGGAGGGTATGTGCTTGGGTGAGTGCTGTGAAGTGTGTAAACCTGGTGGTTCACAGACCTGTACCCCTGGGGATAAAAATATATGTTTATAAAAAATAAAAAATTAATACAAACAAAAAAAATAGTGGCTGTCCAGAAGACAATAGAAATGTGTGTAAAATGTTGATGGGGAAAAAAATCATCAGAATTCTATATCTGGAGAAAATATCCCTTAAAAATTGAGTGAAGTAAGGACATTTTCCTGATAAGTGCAAACACAGTAACCAATTGGATCCAGTAGACCTGCAAAACCAAAATTATTAAAGACATTTTTCAGACTGATTGGAGGAATGAAATCTGATGGAAAAACCAAATCTATAGGAAGTAAAAACTAAAGAGTGCTAGGAATGACAAATAAGCAGGTCTTATAAAAGATTATTTTTATTACTTCATAATTTCCTTAAAAAAATTCGACTGTTTAAAACTAAGTTAATAATATTGTAAGGTGGACTTTATAATAAATGTAGAAATAAATATATCACAAAAAGAAGAATAAATGTAGGGGGTGATGGATAAATGAAATGATATTATAGTCTTGTGTGAAGTGTAAGAGGGATATGTCAAGGGCAAAGTAATAAGTGTCTAGTGTGAAGTAGTACTATTTTGACTCCACATAGATTCTGGTAAGTTAAGAATGCATTGTCACTGGAAGAAGACTAAAAATTAATTTTTAAAAAAGCTAAGAAGCCAGTAGAAGGAAAAGAAATAAAATACCAATGAAAAGGGCAGCAGAATGAGAAAACAGAAGAGAAGAATGGAAAACAACTAGCAAGTGATAGGTTTAAACACACTATTGCAATAATTACATTAAATGTAAATAATGTAAGTTATATTAAATATACAATGTTCCAATTGAAGGTCAGATTTTAAATAAGAATTCAGGACACAAGTATATGCATCTGTTATAAACTCATTTTATATTTAAGGATGCATGTAAGTTGAACATAAAAGGATGGAAGTGTACATTAAAGGAAACCATCAACAAGTCAGCCTACTGAATGGGAGAATATATTTGCAAATAGTATACCTGACAAGGGTTATATACAAAATATATAAATAATTTGTGTAACTCAAAATTAAAAAAACCAAACAATCTTAGTAAAATCTTATTAAAAAATGGATAGAGAACCTGAACAGACATTTTTTCCAAAAAAGACATACAGATGGTGTACAGGCACATGAAAAGATGCTCAACATAACTAATCAGGGAAATGGAAATCAAAACCACTATGAGAATTTAAAAAACAAAACAAAAAAACCCAAGCAGACAAAAATACAGAGAACAAACTAATGGTTGCTGGAGGGGAGGTGGGTTGGGGGATGGACAAAATAGGTCAAAATGATTAAGAGGTACAAACCTCCAGTTATAAAATTAATAAGTCATGGAGATGAAAAGTATAGCATAGGAAATATAGTAAACAATATTGTAATAATGCATGGTGATAGATGGTGACTACAGTTATTGTGGTAAGCATTTGGTAATCTATAGATTTTGTCAAAACACTGTTGTACACCTGAAACTAATATGGTATTGTATGCTAACTTCAGTAATATACTTTAAAAAAGGACTGAAAGTTATATACCAGGCAAATGGCATAAGATAGCTGATGTGTTTATATTAATCTCAGAAAAAGTAGACTTTAACACAAGAATTTTTAAGAGATGAGGTACATTTATAAATCACAAAATGACCAATTCATTAGCAAGACATAATCATAAATATATATGTATCTAATAACAAAACTTCAGAATTCATGAAGGAAAATCTATAGAACAAATGGAAAAAATACTGGAGAGTTTAACACCACTTTCTCAGTATTCATAATAATAGACAAAGATTAGTTTGATTATAAGTCTGGGCACATTATCAATCAACTTGAACCAACTGACATTTATAAAACATGGTACCCAATAACTAGAATGAACATTGTTTTCAAGTGAGGTGGGATGTTCATCAAAGTAGGCATAGACTAGGTCATTAAAGAAATCTCAATAAATTTTCAAAGCCTGGTGTATTACAGAGTATACTCTGTGACCATAACAGAGCTAAATCAGAAATCAATAACTAAAATATTTAGAAATTGCCCAAACATTTGGAAATTAAATAACATGTATAAATATCCCATGGCTCAAAAATGAAATTATAAGAAGCTAAGAAAGTATCTTGACTTGAGTGATAATAAAAGTACAACATATCAAAATTTGTGGGATACAGCAAAGGCAGTGCTTAGAGAGAAATTTATAGCTTTAAATGGCTATATAAAAAGAGAGGTTTAAAATTTTTAATGTAAGTTTCTAAGAGCTACAGAAAGAGTAAATTAAACTCAGAAGAAGGAAAAAACAATGGAGTCAATACATAAATCCATGATTTAAAAACAGTAAAATTAACAAAGCTCAAAATTCAGTCTTTAAAAGATTAATAAAATTGATAGGCTCCAATAGGATAAATCAATAAATAGCTAAATATAAATTGCTAATATTCCTAGTGTTTTTGCTTTTATTTCCCTTGCCTCAGGAGACATATCTAGAAAGAAGTTGCTATGATCAATGTCAAAGAAGTTACTGCCTGTGTTTTTTTTGAGGACCTTAATGGTTTCAAGTGTCACAATTAGGTCTTTCACCCATTTTGAATTTATTTTTTGTGTATGGTGTAAGAAAGTGATCCAATTTCATTCCTTTGCATGTTGCTGTCCAGTTTTCCCAGCACCATTTGTTGAAGAGACTTTTTCCCATGGAATGTTCTTTCCTACTTTGTGGAAGATTAATTGACCACATAAGTTGTGGGTTTCTTGGTTTTCTGTTGTATTCTATTGACCTATGTGTCTATTTTTGTGCCAGTACCATACTGTTTTGATTACTACACCTTTGTAATATAACTTGAAGTCTGGAATTGTGATGCCTCCAGCTTTGTTTTTCTTTTTCCAGTTGCTTTGGCTGTTCAGGGGTCTTTTGTGGCTCCATAAAAATTTTAAGATTGTTTGTTCTAGCTCTGTGAAAAATATTGGTGGTATTTTCATAGGGATTGCATTAAATGTGTAGATTGCTTTGGGTAGTATGGATATTTTAAAAAAGTATTTGTTCTTTCAATCCATGAATATGGACTGTCTTCCCATTTCTTAGTGTTCTCTTTAATTTCTTTCATCAGTATTTTATAGTTTTCATAGTACAGTTCTTTCACCTCTTTGGTTAGGTTTATTCCTACGTATCTTACTGTTTTTGGTTCTTTTGTAAATGGAAAATAAAAGAGTATTAGGAAAAAAACTGTCTTAATAATTTGATAACTAGATGAAATGGGTAAATTTCTTGAAAAACACGACTTACCAAAAGTGACAAAAGAAAAAATAGAAAATTGGAATAGCTATAACTATTGAAATACTTGAATTTGTAATAGTGATAAAAAAACCTTTCAACAAAGAAAACTCAAGATCAAGATTGTTTTATTGGTAAATTCTATCATGCACAAAGTAAGAAATAATGCCAATCATACATATAAACTCATTTTTCAGAAAATAGAGAATAGAATGTTATTCTATGTGATCAGTGTAACACTGATACCAAGATTTGATAAAGATTTATAAAGCAAGAGAGTAGAGACAGTTATGGACTGAATATTTGTGTCCATCCAAGGTTCATATAATACCTTACCTTGGACCTCCAGCTTCCAGAACTTTGAGAAATAAATTTCTGTTGTTTACAAGCCATTTATTCCATGGTATTTTGTTATAGTAGCCTGAATTGACTAACACAGTAAGACAGTGACCAGTATCCCTCACGAACATAGATTAAAAAATCCTAAGTAAAGTATGGCAGATTGAACCCATTAATGTTTATAAAAGGATACATGCTGCAAGTATGACTTATCTAAGAAGAAAAAGCTTGTTTCAATGTTTGAAAATCACACAATATAATTAACCACACTAACTGAACAAAGATGAAACATCATATGATCATCTCAACAAATGCAGAAAAATATTTTGGTAAAATTCAAAACACATTCAAGATAAAAAAGTTTCAGCATAGTAGAAATAGAAGGAAATTTCTTCAATCTGATAAAAGTATCTATGAAAAATCAAAAGCTAACATAATTTAATGATAAAAAACTTAAAAGAAACCTATGGTGTTCAACTTAGAATGGTCTTAGCATAAAGGTAAACATAGGTCAGTGGCACAGTATAGAGAATCCAGAATAGGCTTTCCATGTACAGTCAATTTTTTTTTTGTTTTTGTTAGCATTAGAACCAATTATTTTTCAATAGAGGAGAGATCGTCTTTTCAAAAAATGATGCTGGAACAACTAGATAGCCTTATAAAAAATATATACCTTGACAGTAATCTCCAACAGTACACAAAAATGACTTTGAAATCTATCATAGATTTAAATATACAAATTACCATCATGAAATTTCTATAAGAAAATATAAGAGTAAATCTTGGCTACTTTGTGATAGACAAAGATTTATCAGAGAGGTCACAGATGAATACTCACCATGAAAAATGATGTTAGACTTTATCAACATTATAACTGCCTATTTTCCAGAAGACACAATTAAGGAACTGAAAAATCACAGAATGGAAGAAAATATTCACAATATATGTGCCTAATAAAGGGTTTATAGCCAGAATATATATTCTTGCAATTCAGTAATAGCAGAACAGAAAGTTGAATAAAAAATGAAAAGAAAAAGAATTTCAATAGATAATTCACAAAAGAAGATATATGGTCAGTAGGCCTCCAAAAAGATGCTCAACATCTTTATTCATTGAATCCAATAAAACAATTAGATTCAGTTAGAAGTCAAATACACCAATTATTGCACAAACATACGAGTTATTAATGTTATATAGTTCAAGCCAAGTTTAAATTAAACAATGAGGTACTACTTCATATCTGCTAAAAGTGCTAAAATTAAAAAGAGTGGTATTGGCAAAGATATGGAGTAAATGGAACTTTTAGAAATTATTGGTTGGGATGTAAAATTTACATCTACTTTGTTAAAACAGTTTTGCAGTTTTATACAAATTAAACATGCACTTAACATACAATCTTACAATTCTACTCTTAGGGATTTATCCCAATGCAATGAGAGCAATATCTACATTTATGTGCAAGGCCTATACATGTTTATAGCTGATTTATTAATAGTAGTCAATAATTGGAATCCATTGAAATGTATGTCATAGATGAATAATAAACAAGCTGTACTAAATTCACACAATGGAATACCATTCATCATAAAAAAGGATACACTATTGATTTACACACAAGTATAGCTGAATCTCAAAAAACATGTTATTTGAAACAATCAATGGTTTCACACATGTGACTCAAACCTAAGGGTGGTTGTCATTGGCCCAGAACCCTGAAGTTTTCCTATGTCTCAGTAAAGAGTCACTCCAGGTCAGTGTATCAACACTATTTTGGTGAACCAACTTTGTGTGATCTCATGAAAGAAAAGCTGCTGGTTGGTGATTTGCCTACTAGGCCACCCTCCTGGAATTGGGACCTGGCAATGGGATTCCAGGCAAGTCTTACAGGTGCATATTGTAGAGTTCCTCAGGGCATCTGGTAACCTTACATGTAGACTATATGGATGGAAAATATCAAAAATAGGAAAAGCAGAAATAAGTCTCATGTAGGTTTGGTTCTGGTCTGAGCTTTACCTGGACGTAATTGCTGGCCATGGCCAGTTCTGGCATCTGGGGAAGACTTAGAAAATTTTGAAGAATGTCCTCTAAAGTGCAGTGACCATTGGGTTGTACCAAGGGGGTACAGACTGCTTGATTTTTAAGGGCAATAATGGTGAGGAGAATGTTTGAGGAGTTCAGTGGTGACTATCCTTAATTGATCAGTGTTGACAGTAGAAGATGCTACCGTTAAACTAGTACCAATGTCATCAAATTAGTATTAATTACATAGGATTGTGAACTAACAGAGTCTAGTTAGAGGCACTTAACAGAGGAATGGCGTATATAATTACCAAAATGAGGAGTACAGCTGGAGTCACAGCTCTTAACCCACAGGCATCTGTTGTGACAGCAAACGGATCATTTGTTCTCAGAGGAGCAAACCTCAAGGGTCTTAACTTTTATCACCAGAAAAATTGAGCTGGTGACAAGAAGTCTGATAACAGCTGTTGTAATGGGAAATCCTTGACTCAGTTACTGGATCTAAAGATTCTCAGATCTAGGATCTACTGTCTAAAGAGGAGACTATGTATATTTGAGAAAGAAATTTGCAATTTTCCACAAGAGTATGTGACAAATACTTTTTCAATGTTTTACCAAAGGACCGATGGCCAGGCCCATCTCTTTCCTTATAGCTCTAGGGCAAGTATGTAAATGGAAGGCATTGACTCACAGCCTATCCCTCTACAGATAGTGTGGAAGTACTAAAATTTACTTCCTGTTTTTAATAGCCCAAGATTATTAATCTAAAGCCATTGGAAATTATTCAAAAGACAAAATAATAATTTTTCTTTGAGCATCTTCAAGTTGAATTCTGTGGGGTCTAAAATGTTGCTTATAAGCTACTCAGTCTATGGTATTTTGTTACAGCAGCCTGAACAGACTAAGACAGAACTTGGTACTGAGAATTGGGAATGCTGCTGTAACAGCAGCAGCAAATACTTAAAACAAATGCTTAAATACTTAAACAAATACTTAAAAATGTGTAAGATGCTTTGGAACAGCATAACAGAAAGAGGCCAGAAGAGTTTCAGGGTGCATGCTAGAAAAAGTCTACTTTGCTGTGAGCAAACTTTTAAGGATGATTCTGCTAAGGGCACAGAAAGAAGAGAGGGGCACTGTAGATAAAGTCTTAATCTTCTTAGGGCATACCCAAGTAATCCTAAACAGAATTTTGGTAGAATTATGGATGGTAAAGCCCATTTTGATAAGGCCTCAGCATGTTATTGGAAACTAGAGGAAAGGCCCTCCTTGTTATCAAGTGGTGAAAAACTTGGCTGAATTGTCTTCATGTTCTTGTGTTTTTTGTTTTGTGGAAGGTAGGACTTATGAGCAATGAAATTGGATATTTGGCTGAGGAAGTTTCTAACCAAAGTGCTGAAAGTGTGCTTTGGCTTCTCTCAGCATCTATTAGTAAAATGTGAGAAGAGAAAAAAGACTTAAAGATGGAATTATTAGAAAAAAGACCTTAAAGATTTGGAAAATTCCTAGCTTATATACATTAAAAAAAAATGAGAAAGTCTATGCAGGAGGGAACCCAAAGGGTATGGCCAAATAATCGTTTGACTAATACAATGGGTTCATATCAATTAAATCTGATGTAATTACTTCAAATAATTGCTAATTAGCAATCCATTATTTTCCATTGCTTTCCTCAGCAAATGCCTCATAAATTTTCTTACCAACTGACATACGTCGTCAATTGATTTTTGACAAAGATGCAAAAGTCATTCAGTGGCAAGATATAGTCTTGCAACAAGTGATGCTAGAATAATTAGATATCTATGTGTAAAAAATGAACTTTGATCCAAACCTCATATATACAAAATCAACTCAAAATAGATCACAGATATAAATATAAAACTTAAAACAATGACACTTTTAGTAGAGAACACCAAGGAAAATCTTGTGACATTGTATTTGGCAAAGATTTCTTAGTAACAAGCGAAAAGAACAATCCATAAAAGAAAAAATTGGTAAATTGGACTTCAAATCAAAAGCTTCCACTTTTTAAAAGATACCATTATCAGAATGTAAAGACAAGCCACAAATTGGAAAAGTTACTTGAAATTCTTGTGTCGGATAAAGGATTTCTATGCTAAATATACCAAAATTTTAAATGTGTAAACAACCCAACAAAAATCTAGGTAAAAGATTTGAACTGACATTTTATCAAAGAAAATATATGGATGGAAATGAGCACATGAAACGATGCTTCTCAGGGTGGCTGGGTGGCTCATTCGCGTAAGCATCTGCCTTCCAGCTTGGGTCACGATCCTGGGGTCCTAGACTTAAGCCCTGCATGAAGCTCCCTGCTCAGCAGAGAGTTTGCTTCTCCCTCTCCTTCTACCCCTCACCCTTGCACGTGCTCATCTCTCTTGTGTGTACGCTGTCTCTCAAATAAATGGGATCTTTAAATAAAATTAAAAAAGAAAAGATGCTTATCATTAGTCTTTCAGGAAATGTAAACTGAAGCTACAGTGAAATACTCCTGTAAACCTATTGTAATGCCTAAAATTAAAAAGACTGATCATAACAACAAAAAGAACAAAATCTTGCCATTTGCAACAAAGTGGACAGAGCTAGAGTATATTATGCTAAGTGAAATAAGTCAGTCAGAGAAAGATACCATATGTTCTCACTCATCTGTAGAATTTAAGAAAACAGATGAACATATGGGGAGGAGAGGTAAGGAGACGGAAACAAATCATAAGAGACCCTTACTGATAGAGAACAAACTGAGGGTTGATGGAGAGAGGCGGGTGGGGGATGGGATGGATGGATGATGGGCATTAAGGAGGGCACTTCTTGTGATGAGCACTGGGTGTTGTGTCAATGAGGAACTACTGAATTCTACTTCAGAAACCAATATTGCACTATATTTAACAAAATTAGAAAAATAAAAGTTTAGTCACACTGAGGGGAACATTAAGGAATCTTGGACACACTCTAAATTAATTTACTTTTTCTAGAATTTCAAGTAAATGTTATCATAAAAGCAGTAGCCTTCTCATCAGGCTTCTCTCAGCTTAAATATGTTTCTGTGCATCCATACGACTGCAGTATCAATTGCTTATACCTTTTTATTGCTAAGTAGTGTTGTATTTACACAATGCATTTATTTTTCCATTTACCTATTGAACATTTTCTTTGATGAGTGACCAGTGACTGGGGATTGGGGAAGCTGGGATTTATAAATGTGGATGACAAAACATGGGCATTGTAGACATAGTTATTTTGTGTGTGTGGGTATAGTGATGGTTTTATGAGTATATTTGTAACAAATTGTTTAATTATTAATTATATCTCTATAAAGCTGTCAAAATTACATGTATCATCTGACCTAATAATTTGACTTTTAGGGCTCTATTAAAATAATTGCATATGTATACAGAGACATATAATAAGGATGTGCATGGTAGAGTTTGGGACAAAAAAAAAGGAAACAACCTTGTTTATCAATAAAAAAATTAATATGTTATGGTACATCCATAGTTCTATGCAGCTATTAAAAGAACAGCTATTAAAAGATCAAGAGCAAACTGAAGATTAGTATATATGTATATTATGTGTGATTCCATTTGTGTAAAGAAACATGTTAGGACACAAGAAAAAACTAACACCAAAACTCTTAATTATGGTTGACTCTGAAAAGGGAATTGGAATTGAAGGCATCTGTGAGGGAGAAATATTAAACTTTTTACTGTATCTTTCATATGTTATATCAATAGCTTGCTTATTTTGAAAGCTTGATTCTCCGCTTTCTCCTTCATATCCTGTAATTTTGAAACCTATTCTGGGATGTACATTAAGAACTAAAAGCTTCATCCTTTTCTATTATTTTCCAGTTTTTAAAATAGTGATTGGTTTCCTAGTATCCTCCAAAGATGACCAATGACTGTTTTTTTTTTTTGGGGGGGGGGGAGATAACACTGAACTCAGGGATTTATACATATTTCATGTATTTCAATCCATCGCCTTTATTATCTTAATTATACTCAAATTATCCTATCTTTGGTCACTATATGGTTATTCAAGTTGGCTTCTGAGTTCTGCTCATGATATAATTTAGCAGCTTGATTCTTGCTATGATAAAGTGCTTCAAGTACATGTTTTACATTTCCTGCCACAAACTTGGAATCAGCTATTTTTCCATAGATAACTGATTCCTGTTAATGGGAAATGGATGTGAGAGTTGGTTATTGCTATTGGGTTGATAATTTTTTTCTAGATCTTTTCAGTAGATAGAACTTTATATGTTCTAAAATCATCTTTAAGAGCATGAAATTTTAATAAGATGTGACCTTCCAGCTAACACACTCTTAGATACTGTTAGGTATTTAGAAAAATGATAATAGAAAATACTGTCATTGATATTCAGTAAGTTGGAGTTTACTAATTTTGCCTAAGAAAAAAAAATATTGAGTAATATGCTTTGAATAAATCCCTTTAGTCTATCATCCTTTTTCTCCATAAGTGAAGACTGCTTATGAATTCTGTTTTCAGTGCTGGGTTCAGATGTTGTTTAGAAAAATTATTAATGAGAAGAAATGGAAGGCTGGAGTTTTTGTGTCTTCTATGATCTAGATGGAATTGTAACAAATGTACTCTGCTTAGAATTCTACTTTTTATTTTTTTTTCCTGAGTATATATCAGCTTAGGAGTTTGAATTATTTAAGTGGAGAATTTTTGGATTATTAATTCTATCTTTTATTTCAATTGCTTCTGATTTGGAATCTCTTCTTTCCAGCATTTTTAATCTTCTTGCTTCCAGTTGTTGCACTGAAATCTTAGAATTAAATTTAACTGAATTACATTTAAACTAAAAATACAAAAACAAAAAACAAGAGCTTCTTCCTCAATTTGCTTACAAATCAGTCAGCTTATAAAATGTGAAAATTTCCAATGCTTTTTATAAACCTGGGTTAAGTCTGGGTCTTTTCTGAATTTAGTTTTCAAGTTAAGCAAAATTTCATGAAACATGACATTTTGTTTCCCTGGGTGCTGCAGATAAACATATTTAAACAAATCCAATTCTGGAAAGCCATTCAACACTTGAGTTGGACTCTTCAAAATTAAGCTGAAGGAAATCTTAAAAATCAATTCAAATTAGCTTGTTTTGTTAAATTTTACCTGTTTGCAGGTTTCTGATGGCTTTCATTCCACCTTTTAACCCCATCCAAGTTTATCTGAAACCCAATCTGTGTTGGCTCTAGAATTGACCTACATTTGTCCTGAAATCATCCTACTCAAATTGCAGCCCAGGTTAGTCCAAGACTCATCTCTAGATATCTATTTTTTCTCTTGGGAGAGAAGAATCTGGCTGTATTTTGGGGGAGTATGAGTGACTTCAAAAGTGTTAGATTTAATAATCTGTTTGAATTTTTACAAATATTTCCATCTTTAATTTAAAAATGTGTTTTTCTAGCAAAAGAGAATCCAACACTGTATCTAAGTCAGGAGAGACATTTTCTCATTTCCAAATCTCTTCATCTTCCATGGGCCTGGGGCTTAATCACCTCTATAACTATGTCCTCTGACATTCGTGATCCACACTCTTCTCCACACTCTCTCCGTATAATTGTAAGAGGTTATTTGTTTCTCTTAGTTTGCCAGTTTATCAGTTATTTAACTGTTCCTCTTGTAGGTTCAGTTCTTCCATGAAGCCTTCCAATAAAAACTTATGAAATGCCCAAAAGGAAAAGTATGTACTCACAAATATAACAGTTTTCTTTTACCTTGTGAATTAACCCAGGTTTTGGTTCTAGTTGGTGTCTCAGCAGTAAGGTTGTAAGTCTCACACATTATCACCAGTACCCATGAATTCAACTCTTAACATCAGGTTACAGATTTCCTGCCTCTGAAATGATGAGAATAATGATTTCATTTATTTACCTCCGATGAACTTATAATTTGGAATATAATCAGCTGAATCCAGACAGTACACCGATAACTGTTTGCTTTTTAAAACATTCTGTTATTCTATTTATTTTTAAAAACATTCTGTTATTTTAAAAACAGTTTTGTTTAATTTTGTCCATTAGATATGACTTACATTAATATTTTCTTGCCCAAGAAGATGGCGTGTGTTGACACCTCTTACAACTTTTGGGAATTCACTTCAATAAGAAGAATAACAACCAGGAGAAACATACTGTATTACACAGTTTCTTTAAATTCTTCTCAGGCAACCTCTTTTCAACCACTATGTTTTGTTCCAAAACCCATGCATGAATAATTTTTATATTTTTCCAAAGTAAAATTTGTTTTCTTCAGGTCTTTTCTTTCCACTAGGAAGTCATGTTTTCCTGTGAATGGAACGTAAACCTCAATTGTTCAATTCTAAATTCAAAACCCACAGAATTTGGTCTAATGAAAACAAAACACATTTATTTTTTCATTCCTAACTGCTTGAAATTCTACCCAGGTTTTCTAAAAGTTGATTGAGTTTTACCAACATTTTCTATGAACCACACATGGATTTGGAGTTTATAGACAAACCCCAAACCTCCAGAAACAACTCCCGCATTAAGAAAATTTCATTTGGTTTCAGGTTTCACTACAAAAATTCAATATAACTTCATGAAAAAAACACTAAAGCAACACAGGATGGGGATGATCCTTGCCACCGGTGAAATGCCATGCTTATGTATTATTGCACACCAGTATGAATTTATGTCTTTAAGTTTTGAGTGAAGTCTATTCCATGTTTTGCAGCCAACACAGCTATGCACATTTTATTTGGAGCTAAATTTACATCTTGAAGTTACACAAAAAAGTATACTAAAGAACAACACTATATGGAGGTGGATCTGATGTAAATCATAGCTGAATGATGTTAAGGCCAGAAAAACTAATGATATGGATGCTCATAAGTTAAATTTATTAACTTTCAAAAGACCTAAAAGCACAGAAATAAATGAGACTTCAGGGATCTTCTTGATCATCTTCTCCCTCTTCTTCTTCCTCTTCCTCTTCATCTTCTTCTTCCTTCTACTTTCTTCTTCATTTTTTTTTTTTTTTTTACTATGGTATTTCTTCAGAAATTGGATATTACCAAATCCAAGTGATAGATGCCTTAAAGAGACCTGGTACACACAAATTTTCCCCATCTTTCCCATATACTTTCTTTTACCATTGGAACTTAAATGTTAAGGCTCAGACAGAGAGTGACAAAGCCAAAAGACAAAAGTAGCTACATAGCTTGAAGGAAATTTGCTAATGATTAGGAATATCCATATAGAACTTACATTAGCAAGAAAGATCTATAGGATTCAGATGTGGACATTTGGGAGTTTGTTATAGACGCTAGCATTATTCTTGGAAATACAGAATGCATTTTATACTCACTTTCTATGTGGTTATTTTTATTAATACCAAAATATTAAGGTATTAAAAAACTTTAAATTTATAAGGAGAAAGTTCAATATATTTGGCAGTGTCTTAGAAGTGCATCACATGGGTGTAGTATTCTTAATAACCATGAGGTTTATAGTGCAGAAATCATATCTAGATTTATTAGTTATGATTTAAGTAATTTTTAATTTAATTTAAATGATTTAATGATTTAATTTAAATGATTTAAATAATTTTTCCTTTCTAGTAAAGGGCTTGACAAAAACATAAAAGAGAACCTGAACATGTCTGGCATGGACAAAAAATGAGAAAAATGACTTTTCAATGTCCTCTGTCCACTTTCCCAATAATTGGCTTTGAAATCTTGGCACATTATTTATCTTTTTTCTGCTGAGTGAACTCAGTAAATTTGGGAAAAGGGGGGATAGGCAGAAAGTTTGATTAAGGCCTCAGGGTATTTTATATGAAAAAACTTGGCTCCAAATTTTTGTTTAATGTGTATATACTATGTAAGGTATCCTGGATCAAAATGTCCTGAATAGTTTAGAAAGTTGATAATGACTATATTACATCTCTTTTTTTTGGTAATAAGGAAAGAAAAAAATATGGGGCAGAGATTTAAAAATAAATTTCCATGAGCTTTGACTACGATCTCAGTGTCTTCTGCTGTTCTGAGACATAATATATATGTTGTATGTTTGATTATTAAACTAAACTCCTACCAAAAAGTTGATGATTAAATGTTATCATAACTAATAGTTTACAAAATTACAGTAAACCTCAGTTTACTGTAACACTTAAGTTCAATTAAATGGGGGCAAATATCTTTCAAAAGACATATGTTTTTGTGAATATTTTTTTAATTTATTTTTATTTTATTTATTTATTTATTTTAATTTTTTTTAAATTTTTTATTTTTTTATAAACATATATTTTTATCCCCAGGGGTACAGGTCTGTGAATCACCAGGTTTACACACTTCACAGCACTCACCAAAGCACATACCCTCCCCAATGTCCATAATCCCACCCCCTTCTCCCAACTCCCCTCCCCCCAGCAACCCTTAGTTTGTTTTGTGAGATTAAGAGTCACTTATGGTTTGTCTCCCTCCCAATTCCATCTTGTTTAATTGATTCTTCTTCTACCCACTTAAGCCCCCATATTGCATCACCACTTCCTCATATCAGGGAGATCATATGATAGTTGTCTTTCTCTGCTTGACTTATTTCGCTAAGCATGATACGCTCTAGTTCCATCCATGTTGTCGCAAATGGCAAGATTTCATTTCTTGGGCAGAGGACATGAACAGACATTTCTGCAAAGAAGACATCCAGATGGCCAACAGACACATGAAAAAGTGCTCCATATCACTCGGCATCAGGGAAATACAAATCAAAACCACAATGAGATATCACCTCACACAAGTCAGAATGGCTAAAATCAACAAGTCAGGAAATGACAGATGCTGGCGAGGATGCGGAGAAAGGGGAACCCTCCTCCAGTGTTGGTGGGAATGCAAGCTGGTGCAGCCACTCTAGAAAACAGCATGGAGGTTCCTCAAAATGTTGAAAATAGAACTGCCCTATGACCCAGCAATTGCACTACTGGGTATTTACCCTAAAGATACAAACGTAGTGATCCAAAGGGGCACGTGCACCCGAATGCTTATAGCAGCAATGTCTGCAATAGCCACACTATGGAAAGAACCTAGATGTCCATCAACAGATGAATGGATCAAGAAGATGTGGTATATATACACAATGGAATACTATGCAGCCATCAAAAGAAATGTTTTTGTGAATATTTTTATGTGCTAAATTACTCTTGAGCTTCTGGGAAATATAGCTGAAGAAAATAGAACCATCAAGGTGATAGTAACACTGGATGTTTTGTGAAACATATTTTTCTTCTTATATACTTGCCCCTGATCCCTAGTCTTGTATAACTCTGTTTTTTCCATAAGACTGTTTAGTGAAGTCCTCATGTGCATGTTTGCCTTGAGTGAGGAGAGGCAGTCAACCATTGGATAGAACTTCGTAGTAGCTGTCCCTCTGGTATGTCTTCTCACAGGTCCTCTTCTTCTCTGCTTCAATGTTCAGGTTAAATGTACTTGTTGACTTCCTGGCAGAGTTAATAATTCCTTCCTCTGTTTCTAGAGTATTTGATTCATGCCTCTGTGGTACATACACTCATACAAATGCACTTATACTGACCAGAGGTTTGAGTACAAAAGTGATGAGGTGATTATCCAGAGAGAACACTGAAAGGTAGGTGGAATGAAGCCAAGTTGGGACTGAAATGATACAGTCCCAATGAAATGATGAACAGCCAAAAGGTGGGGATCTGGGAATTAGAATCCAAGGAATGTTCAAACCTGAAGGGAACTATCATGATAACAAGGTCAGGTCAGGAAGCCAAATTATGAAACCCCAAGTTGAAAGATACCTGAAGTTGCACCAAAAGCAAATAAAATGTGTGCCTGAGGTCCACATACTGCTTTAGCTGCTTTTTTCATCTCTCATCAGTCCTGTTGGTGGCCCTTGGTCATACTTGTCTTCTTGGTCAACCTGTGACCCTCTAGCAGGCATCCTTTGTATTCATCTGAGTTCACCGTGCCTTACTCAGTTTCTGGTGTTCAAACAATGAGTATTAAATGATTTAGAAAAATTCTGAAGATACTGTTTACCTCACTTTACAGATGATAAACCTAGGGGCTCAAAGCTTTTACACATTAGTGAGTATGGACACAGCTACAATAATACTTCAGTTAGAATGCAGGGCAATTTAGTGCCTAATAATCTTTTCAGCCTAGAAAACAGATCGTGCCTTAAAACTACTGTATATGATTTATATGTAAAGGCTCTGCTGTGTGTTAGCGAAGAATCCAGTCAGACAGGAATAATTTCATGCCTTCTCTTTTTGTGCAGAACAGTGAGAAAACTGGATGAAAATAATTATTCTCTTTTGTACCAAAGACTGTTTCACTGTATAACAGTCCGAAGGGCACGATACTGAGTAAGGATGGAATACTTTGAGGTGAAACTTAGTGTCACATAATCCTGCCTTCAAACAGATGCCATGGGCACACTGCCTTTTACTGATTCCCTGCTGTCCTATTGCTTGTGGGTGTAAGACTGTGGTGCTCTAGCACTGGCAATGGGCTTAACTTCATCTTCGGTCAAACCTAAATAAAGAAAATTTTTATCATACCTGTATGGGTATCTCCAATCATTTGGTGTTAGGCTTAAGGAAAGTTTGTTTACAAAAACCATACAAATTCACATTTATTTAGCATCCAGTATATGCACCATGCTATCTTTGATGTTACCAGCGATAGAGAAACAGGTTAAAAGGACTGAAAGACACAGTTAAGGTGTAAGTGGCGTTGTCAAAATAGTGTTAACAGCCCATTAATGGATGGTGAAATTGATTCAGTGGATCAAGATTGGGATTGAAAAAGAAAGGGACAATATAGAACGGAACAGAAAAATAGAGTGCCTTGCATATAGTAAGGAGTATTGTTTTGCAATTTTTTTCCATGTGTATGCATGTGTACATTGGCTAATGATGTAAAAGATATTCCTTACCTTGTGTTATAATCAGAAGAGTTTCAAAACCATTGCCATTAGGAGTTCTACTATAAAACAGTGGAATTTACATGTAATTAAAAAAAAGATTTTGTTGATTTATTTATTTGACAGATTGAAGAGAGAGAGCACAAGTAGACAAAGCAGCAGACAGAGGGAGAGGGAGAACTAGGCTCTCTGCTGATCAGGGAGACTGATATGGGGCTCTATCCCAGCCTGACATGGGGCTTGATTCCAGGACTCTGGAATCATGACCTGAGCCAAAGGCAGATGCTAACCAACTGAGTCACCCAGGCACCCCATTATAATCTCTTTGAAACCTGAAGTCCTTCTCTTCATATAGCTTTTTATTTTTGAGATTCCTAAGAAAGAGATCTTTTTAAATATCAGAAAAATTGAAACAAAAGCCCATGCAATGGTTCTCACAATTCCAATGTAATATTATCTCATGAAAAATTAATTTTTGTGCTGAAAGCAAAAATACTTTTTCCTCAAATAGAAACAAATGACTTTTTGAATATGTGAAAAGTCTTGAAGTTAATCTTTAAAACTCTAATATAATAGAAGTTAGGGTTCCATAAAATTGCTATCAAAATATATCTTAACAGATATACTAATGATCCTTTTCTTTTTTGTTGTTTCTGTTGAGCTTTGTTTAGGTAAAGAAAATCTCAGTTTCAATGTATAACATTCTTCAAAAGTTAGTAAAAAAATTAATAGGTATGTAGACATTTACATAAATAGAATACCTCTACGATATAACAGTGGACAAATATATACATGACCATTATGACCAAAGACAGTGTTAAAATGTAATTTTATGCTTTGAAATTATGGGAGAAAGGGTCATTACTGGTTATGTTTGGTGTATTAAAAAGATTAGAATATTTTAAGTTTGGTTACATTCAGGTATTTTTTTAATGATATAGGTGCTTCAGCTTTTGTTCAAGGTTTGTTAGTATTGGATTTTCCATCCTACCAGTTTTGTTATAGTACTGACTGCATGTTATTGTTTCACTTGAATAAAATTAAAAAAAATATATAAGAAGGAGGATTACAAATTGATTTAAAAGTCTAATTCTTAATTCTTAAAAAGTTTATTCTCTGATTCCCATCCAGTCAGAGAAAAGCACAGGGCATGTTTACACGTTTTATTTGGGTGACTATCCCCATCTACCCATTCTACATGGGAGAGGGGTAGGATTGCAAATGAAGCCAGATGGTGGAATTTTCCTTTCTAAACAAGCCCGCCAAATATTTATAAGTTTTACATGCTTACATTTCAGCTTTTGCTGATGAAGCTTCTCCACTGAATTACACCAGCAGTTCCAGTAAAAGTATATGGAGTATGGTTAGTAGTACTTGGGTAAGGCCGATTTCTCAAGCTGCAGTGTCTCCATTGTGTATGCCTCCTTGACTTTTAGAGACTACTTGGTAGAACAGCAAGGATAAAGTTTAATCATCTGAAAGATACTTCCTATATTTAAGTATGAACCTTGATAGAGTTACTTTTTTGTTTAGATTCAATGAAGATTTAAAAACTTAGTACTCTAACTTGGTGCTGTGTGTAAGGCTTTGAGGCTTAAAATACCTGGAAAGTTTTGATTTTTAAGTCTCTTTATTAAAAACTTACAATGGTCAATCTTCAAATACAGACCATATTAAAGAGAGAAAATAGGATAGTGTTTTGAGTTTAGATAATACACATTAACTCAGATTGTAAAAAATCCCGGTAACAAAAAAATGGTGAGACAGTAATTTGCAATTAATGAACAATGATAATGGTCATTTTTTGAGTGCTTACAATGTACTAGAAAAACACATTAAGTGATGTGTACATACTCTCATTTGATTGCTAAATGAGAATTATTTACTTTGTGCATTAACTAAAACCAAAGATCTTATCTTGGGCATATTGATAGAGTAATGATAGTATTACTCTAATCATAAGGACAGTGGCTATTATTTTCTAGGTGATTACTATGTGCCAGGTAGTTTATATGAATTACCATATTCAATCATGACAAAAAACAGTTTAAGGTATATATTTCTATCATTCTCATTTTTGTAAGTGAGCATACAGAGATGTAGAGAACTTAAGTCCCTCACTCAAGGTCACACAGGTAGACAGTGATGGAGTCAAGACTCCAAAGGCAAGTCTATCTGATTCTGGAAATTACATTCTTAAAAACTATACCGTCATACTCCTTAAAGCTGCTTACTTTCAAAACTTATGCTTGTTGGTATTCTCGATTGATCTCTCAGGAACACTTTTTCTTTCCTCAGTGACATTTGAATCTGTTAGAGTTATCTCTCCTCTCCAGCCTCTTCCCTCACCCCTTGAGAATATTCTTGGGACATTGAGGGTACACAGTATTTGTTGAATCAAACCAAATTAAAGTTTACCACTGCCCTGGTCTAAGAGTCCTCCTTTGTGCTTTGCTAGTATCTTTGTCATATCTTTATACTTGCATTGACATTTTTCTTGGATTTACCAATAATATTTTTAAAGTGAATAATTACATTATATTCAAGATTGCTTAGTCGGTTTTGATATACCAGAGTTGAAGCATTTTAGTAAATTCTGACACTGATCAAGGGATGAGGTTGAGGGACTAAAACATGAGTGAGTTTCTTGAAGGCAAATTCTCTCCACAGGAGTAGAATTTCAGTATTTCAGCACTGGAGGCCAGTCCTGAATATGACACTGAGAACATTAAGGGGGAGCTATTGGGGTTCAAAATGGTGTGTTCTGGCAAAGAATAGAGGTCTTCTCAGACATCCCAAATTGTGCAAGTTTCCATATGGGACATTTTCAAAGGATCCAAAAATATATTGGAATCAATAAATGTCAGTAGCTTGCATAGGCTTTTACACCATTTTAATGTAGGAATAAAAAGCCCCTGGCATAAACAAAAGCTAACCACTCAGGCAGATGACACGCCTTGGATCATCCAAGATACTCACCTGACCTCGTCTTAGTTTAAATCCTGTTTTTAATCACTACTGAGCTATAATTCTTAGATGCTGAAAGGCAGATGAGGTAAAAATGTGTGGTGCACATGTCTTTTCAGCAACATGGCAATACATTGAGAATATTTGTGGCCAAATTAAAGTTTAGGACAGTCAGCACCATTTAATGAATTCTAAGTTAGCAATGATAAATAAACAGTGACTCAACAACACTGTTTATTTTTTATGCTTGAGACTTTACTTTGGAGTGTGCCCTATAAACACACATGCACTTCTAACAGGACTGGCATTAATAAAATACTCTGTGATACCAAGAAAATCTGGTCTGAGACATGAGCTCTGCCTTAAATGAACAGCTTCTTTCACTTATGACAAGAAACTATGGAAAATTACACTTACAGCTAAAGAGTCATTTAAAGAGATATTGTACTTGGTAAAACTTTAAAGTCCCTTAATAAATTCTGCAACTACTACTCTTACTCTGAAACCAACAGATAGGTGATAGAATGTGTTATCTGTCTCCTAATTGTTTTTCTTTTTTTAACCTTGTGAAGCTTATAAATTGTGGAGAATTTTACATAATAGTTAAATACCACTTTATCCTTTGCTTCTGCCATGGAGTCCCCTAGGAACTGTGACCTTTGACTAATAATTGATCACATTGTTACAGTGAAATCTGAGAGGTTCCATGAGATATCATTACCATGGGATAATTCATGTTTCAAAGCTAGAGTGAGGCTTCCATAAAGTATTGGTAGCTGTGTGCAGTTAACTTTTAAGGGAGGGTTTACTCAGAATAAAGGCTGGTAAACAGGCCCACCAGGTGTATCTTAGCTACTTATTCTTAGAGTAATAATTTTGACTGTTGCTATAATGCTTAATTGCAGTTGACATAACTGAAAAAAAATTCTGTATCAATTCCACTTGTGACTTGCAATTTTTAGGCTTTAACAATAGAAAGTACCAAAGGAAAGTGTGTATGTTCCAATAATCAGAAAGAAATTGTAGCTCTTAGAGAGAAATACCTTTCTGGAACAATTTCTTGGTGACACCTTAACAGATACAGGCTTTATCCCTGGGAAAAACATCTATCCTCATTTCCTGCTTTTATTTTGCTGGAAAACTAGCCTAGACAACCAGAAAAGTACTTATCTCTTTACCTCTCTTTTTAAAATAATATCTGATTACAAGCCTACAATAGTATCTTTCTCTTCTGGACTTAAGCCTTATCACTTTCTCAACTTTTCAGAATCAATGGAGTTCCCCAAACTAAAATATAGAGGCCAAATTATACCTCCATCCAGACATACCCTGTTTAAGTATCCTCAAATTTCACAATCCTTTTATGCTAATGAGCAACCAAAATCTCTCATATACCAGGACTGTAATGCTTCAAAATAAGAGAGGAGGGGAGAAAAGGGGGATGTATCTGCTTCTTTCTCTTCTTGGAGGATGGACTTAAAACATTTTTCTTGTATCTGGGCAATGTTGTTTTGCATTTCTATAGTGGTTTGTAATATACTCTCCACCAGAGATTATTGAATTCTTCCAGGTTATGTCCCAGTGGCAGGGGGAGGTGGTAAAAGTGGTATCATTTTTCCAGTTCTCTGCCCTGTGCTAATTTCAGGACTAACTTGTGAATGGTATCTCTTACATGAGGACCAACCTGGACTCCCATCTCTGAGTCCTTCCAGTGTAACCATGAGATCCACACTAGAATCATGGGGTTATAGAGCACAGGCCTAGGCAAATGTACCCTTTATTGTTGGTTGGAAATTTGGTCACTAATTCCATTTGATCCCTTTCCTAGGTGAACTGAGATGGATCATTTGTAGAATGCTAAGAGCAATGTTTGGTCCCAGACCAGCACATCATAACCACTTGAGGTACTTGAAAATTTGAAGATTTCTGGACTTTATCCTAGGTTTCCTTAATTTCTGGCATTGAAGCCCAGGGAATGTAAGTTTAAAAAAATGCTCCATGGGCAATTCTGATATGCAATAAGAATTCTGAATCTTGTATACAAGCCCAAACTAGAAACAGATCTGATTAGTTTTGTTTAATGTTCTACCTCTCCTTGGTCTTTTGCTTCTTGGTCTTATAAAATTAGGTACACTTATTAAATTGAAAATATCCCTAGCTTTGTGTAATAGTACCCACATTATCATAGAGAAGAGAATAAAGAGACAGTTGACAATAAAAGAATATGACATAAGATCCACCTGTCTCTTGAATTGGTTATAGCCAGTCTCCAGTGGAACACACTGATGACAAATCTGATGCCAACTTCTCTATTAAGATCTCAGCATATAGCCAGGAAATTGTGAGGCTGGATGCAAATGAAAGTTCTCATGAAGGGGAGGAGTCAAGGTGGCGGAGAAGTAGCAGGCTGAGACTACATCAGGCAGCAGGAGATCAGCTAGATAGCTTATCTAAACATTGCAAACACCTACAAATCCAATGGGAGATTGAAGAGAAGAAGAACAGCAATTCTAGAAACAGAAAATCAACCACTTTCTGAAAGGTAGGACTGGCGGAGAAGTGAATCCAAAGCGATGGGAAGATAGACCCTGGGGGAGGGACTGGCTACCGGCAAATGGCGGAGCAATGGAGCACTAAATCAGGACTTTTAAAAGTCTGTTCTGCTGAGGGTCATTGCTCCAGAGGCTAAACTGGGTGAAGCCAATGTAGGGTCAGTGTGGCCTCAGGTCCCCCAGGGTCACAGAAGGATCAGGGGTGTCTGAGTGTCGCAGAGCTTGCAGGTATTAGAACAGAGAAGCTGGCTACAGAGACAGAGCCGAGGAGTTAGCTCTCAGCTCAGGGTTACCTTGAACCAGTCGCAGGCTCGGTGAGCTCGAAGCGTGGCCAGAAGAAAGGGAGACGGGAGTAATTGGGTACTATTTTCTGAGGGCGCACTGAGGAGTGGGGCCCCGAGCTCTCGGCTTCTCTGGGCCAGAGTCTGTGAGACCGCCATTTTCATTCCTGTCCTCCCAAACTCTACAGAAAGCATTCAGAGAACAAAAGCTCCCGAAAGCGAACCCGAGCTGATTACTCAGCCGGGCCCCTGTTAAGGGCAGTGCAATTCCGCCTGGGGCAAAGACACTTGAGAATCACTGGACAGGCCCCTTCCCCAGAAGATCAACAAGAAATCCAGCCAGGACCAAGTTCATCTACCAAGGAGTACAGCGGAATTCCAGAGGAGGAGAAAGCAAAGCACAGAACTCATGGCTTTCTCCCCATGATTCTTTAGTCTTGCTGCAGTTAATTTAATTTCTTTTTCAATTTTTTTTCTTCTGCTAATTTTTTTTAACTTTTACCCTTTTCTTTTTTAACGCTTTTTAACTAGCTTATCTAATATATATATATATATATATATATATATATATATATTTCTTTTTTATATTTTTTCTTTTTTTAATTGTTTATTTTTCTTTCTTTCTTTCTTTCTTTTTTTTTTCTGAACCTCTTTTTATCCCCTTTCTCCCCCCTCTCCCCCATGATTTGGGATCTCTTCTGATTTGGTTAAAGCGTATTTACCTGGGGTCTGTGCCACCCTTTTTGTATTTTATTTGCTCCTTCATATACTCTTATCTGGACAAAATGACAAGGCAGAAAAATTCACCACAAAAAAAAGAACAAGAGGCAGTACTGAAGGCTAGGGACCTAATCAATACAGACATTGGTAATATGTCAGATCTAGAGTTTAGAATGATGATTCTCAAGGTTCTAGCTGGGTTCAAAAAAGGCATGGAAGATATTAGAGAAACCCTCTCAGGAGATATAAAAGCCATTTCTGGAGAAACAAAAGAACTAAAATCTAACCAAGTTGAAATCAAAAAAGCTATTAATGAGGTGCAATAAAAAATGGAGGCTCTGACTTCTAGGATAAATGAGGCAGAAGAAAGAATTAGTGATATAGAAGACCAAATGACAAAGAATAAAGAAACTGAGCAAAAAAGGAACAAACAGCTACTGGACCACAAGGGGAGAATTCGAAAGATATGTGACAACATAAGATGAAACAACATTAGAATAATTGGGATTCCAGAAGAAGAAGATAGAGAGGGGGGAGCAGAAGGTATACTGGAGAGAACTATTGGGGAGAATTTCCCCAATATGGCAAAGGGAACGAGCATCAAAATCCAGGAAGTGCAGAGAACACCCCTCAAAATCAATTAGAATAGGTCCACACCCCGTCACCTAATAGTAAAATTTACAAGTCTTAGTGACAAAGAGAAAATCCTGAAAGCAGCCCGGGAAAAGAAGTCTATAACATACAATGGTAAAAATATTAGATTGGCAGCTGACTTATCCACAGAGACCTGGCAGGCCAGAAAGAGCTGGCATGATATATTCAGAGCACTAAATGAGAAAAACATGCAGCCAAGAATACTATATCCAGCTAGGCTATCATTGAAAATAGGAGAGATTAAAACTTCCAGGACAAACAAAAACTGAAAAAATTTGCAAACACCAAAACCAACTCTACAGGAAATATTGAAAGGGGTCCTCTAAGCAAAGAGAGAGCCTACAAGTGGTAGATCCGAAAGGAACAGAGACAATATACAGTAACAGTCCCCTTACAGGCAATACAATGGCACTAAATTCATATCTCTCAATAGTTACCCTGAAAGTTAATGGGCTAAATGCCCCAATCAAAAGACACAGGGTATCAGAATGGATAAAAAAACAAAACCCATCTATATGTTGCCTCCAAGAAACTCATTTTAAGCCCGAAGACACCTCCAGATTTAAAGTGAGGGGATGGAAAAGAATTTACCATGCTAATGGACATCAGAAGAAAGCAGGAGTGGCAATCCTTAAATCAGATCAATTAGATTCTAAGCCAAAGGCTATAATAAGAGATGAGGAAGGACACTATATCATACTCAAAGGATCTGTCCAACAAGAAGATCTAACAATTTTAAATATATATGCCCTTAACATGGGAGCAACCAACTATATAAACCAATCAATAACAGAATCAAAGAAACACATTAATAATAATACAATAATAGTAGGGTACTTTAACATTTCCCTCACTGAAATGGACAGATCATCCAAGCAAAAGATCAACAAGGAAATAAAGGCCTTAAATGACACACTGGACCAGATGGACATCACAGATATATTCAGAACATTTCATCCCAAAGCAACAGAATACACATTCTTCTCTAGTGCACATGGAACATTCTCCAGAATAGATCACATCCTTGGTCCTAAATCAGGTCTCAATTGATATCAAAATATTGGGACCATTCCCTACATATTTTCAGACCACAATGCTCTGAAGCTAGAACCCAACCACAAGAGGAAATTTGGAAAGAACCCAAATACATGGAGACTAAACAGCATCCTTCTAAAGAATGAATAGGTCAACCAGGAAATTAAAGAAGAATTGAAAAAAATCATGGAACCAAATGATAATGAAAACACAACGGTTCAAAATCTGTGGGACACAACAAAGGCAGTCCTGAGAGGAAAATATATAGTGGTACAAGCCTTTCTCAAGAAACAAGAACGGTCTCAGGTACACAACCTAATCCTACACCTAAAGGAGCTGGAGAAAGAACAAGAAAGAAACCCTAAACCCAGCAGGAGAAGAGAAATCATAAAGATCAGAGCAGAAATCAATGAAATAGAAACAACAAAAAAAATTTCAACAAATCAAGGAAACTAGGAGCTGATTCTTTGAAAGAATTAATAAATTGATAAACCCCTGGCGAGACTTATCAAAAAGAAAAGAGAAAGGACCCAAATAAATACAATCATGAATGAAAGAGGAGAAATCACAACTAACACCAAAGAAATACAAACAATCATAAGAACATACTATGAGCAACTCTATGCCAACAAATTTGACAATCTGGAAGAAATGGATGCATTCCTAGAGAAATAAACTACCACAACTGAACCAGGAAGAAATAGAAAACCTGAACAGACCTATAACCAGTAAGGAGATTGAAACAGTCATCAAAAATCTCCAAACAAACAAAAGCCCAGGGCCAGATGGCTTCCCAGGGGAATTCTACCAAACATTTAAAAAACTAATTCCTATTCTCCTGAAACTGTTCCAAAAAATAGAAATGGAAGGAAAACTTCCAAACTCATTTTATGAGGCCAGCATCATCTTGATCCAAAAATCAGACAAGGATCCCATCAAAAAAGAGAACTACAGACCAATATCTTTGATGAACACAGATGCGAAAATTCTCACCAAAATACTAGCCAATAGGATTCAACAGTACATTAAAAGGATTATTCACCACGACCAGGGGGATTTACTCCAGGGCTGCAAGTTTGCTTCAACATCTGCAAATCAATCAATGTGATAAACACATTAATTAAAGAAAGAACAAGAACCATATGATTCTCTCAATAGATGCTGAAAAAGCATTTGACAAATTACAGCATCCCTTCCTGATCAAAACTCTTCAAAGTGTAAGGATAGAGGGCACATATCTCAATATCATCAAAGCCATCTATGAAAAACCCACTGCAAATATCATTCTCAATGAAGAAGAACTGAAAGCTTTTCTGCTAAGGTCAGGAACACGGCAGGGATGTCCATTATCACCACTGCTGTTCAGCATAGTACTAGAAGTCCTAGCCTCAGCAATCAGACAACAAATGGAAATTAAAGAAGAAGTCAAACTATCAGCAAAGAAGAAGTCAAACTATTACTCTTCTCAGATGATATGATATTATATGTGGAAAACCCAAAAGACTCCACTCCAAAACTGCTAGAACTTGTACAGGAATTCAGTAAAGTGTCAGGATATAAAATCAATGCACAGAAATCAGTTGCATTTCTCTACACCAACAACAAGACAGAAGAAAGAGAAATTAAGGAGTCCATCCCATTTACAATTGTACCCCAAACTATAAGATACCTAGGAATAAACCCAACCAAAGAGGCTAAGAATGTATACTCAGAAAACTATAAAGTACTCATGAAAGAAATTGAGGAAGACACAAAGAAATGGAAAAATGTTTCATGCTCTTGGATTGGAAGAACAAATATTGTGAAAATGTCTATGCTACCTAAAGCAATCTACACATTTAATGCAATGCCTACCAAAATCCCATCCATTTTCTCAAAGAAATGGAACAAATAATCCTAAAATTTATATGGAACCAGAAAAGACTTCGAATAGCCAAAGGAATATTGAAAAAGAAAGCTAAAGGTGGTGGCATCACAATTCTGGACTTCAAGCTCTATTACAAAGCTGTCATCATCAAGACAGCATGGTACTGGCACAAAAACAGACACATAGATCAATGGAACAGAATAGAGAGCCCAGAAATAGACCCTCAACTCTATGGTCAACTAATCTTTGACAAAGCAGGAAAGCATGTCCAATGGAAAAAAGACAGCCTCTTCAATAAATGGTGTTGGGAAAATTGGACAGCCACATGAAGAAAAATGAAATTGGACCATTTCCTTACACCACACATGGAAATAGACTCAAAATGGATGAAGGACCTCAATGTGCGAAAGGAATCCATCCAAATCCTTGTGGAGCACACAGGCAGCAACCTCTTCGACCTCAGCCGCAGCAACATCTTCCTAGGAACATCGCCAAAGGCAAGGGAAGCAAGGGCAAAAATGAACTATTGGCATTTTATCAAGATCAAAAGCTTTTTCACAGCAAAGGAAACAGTTAACAAAACCAAAAGACAACTGACAGAATGGGAGAAGATATTTACAAACGACATATCAGATAAAGGGCTAGTGTCCAAAATCTATAAAGAACTTAGCAAACTCAACACCCAAAGAACAAATAATCCAATCAAGAAATGGGCAGAGGACATGAACAGACATTTCTGCAAAGAAGACATCCAGATGGCCAACAGACATGAAAAAGTGCTCCACATCACTTGGCATCAGGGAAATACAAATCAAAACCACAATGAGATGTCACCTCACACCAGTCAGAATGGCTAAAATTAACAAGTCAGGAAATGACAGATGCTGGCGAGGATGCGGAGAAAGGGGAACCCTCCTATACTGTTGGTGGGAATGCAAGCTGGTGCAACCACTCTGGAAAACAGCATGGAGGTTCCTCAAAATGTTGAAAATAGAATTACCCTATGACCCAGCAATTGCACTACTGGGTATTTACCCTAAAGATACAAACGTAGTGATCCGAAGGGGCATGTGCACCCAAATGTTTATAGCAGCAATGTCTACAATAGCCAAACTATGGAAAGAGCCTAGATGTCCATCAACAGATGAATGGATAAAGAAGATGTGGTATATATACACAATGAAAAACTATGCAGCCATCAAAAGAAATGAAATCTTGCCATTTTTGATGATGTGGATGGAACTAGAGGGTATCATGCTTAGCGAAATAAGTCAAGCAGAGAAAGACAACTATCGTATGCTCTCCCTGATATGAGGAAGTGGAGATGCAACATGGGGGGTTAAGGGGGTAGGAGAAGAATAAATGAAACAAGATGGGATTGGGAGGGAGACAAACGATAAGTGACTCTTAATCTCACAAAACAAACTGAGGGTTGCTCGGGGGGCGGGGGAAGAGGGGTAGGGTTATGGACATTGGGGAGGGTATGTGCTATGGTGAGTGCTGTGAAGTGTATAAACCTGGCGATTTACAGACTTGTACCCCTGGGGATAAAAATATATGTTTAAAAAAAATAAAAAATTTTAAAAAAGTTCCCATGGTAAAGAGAGAAGGAGTAGTATGAGGAAATCTTGATTGATATCATTTGCCCACATTTGCAATCAGAAATGACTGAAATACCTTGAAATGGTTGGAGTGGCAAGATGGCAGAGGAGTGGGAGACTCCATTTCAAATGGTCCCCTGAATTTAGCAAGATATCTACCAAGCCACTCTGAACACCCATGAAATCAGCCTGAGATATAAGACTGTATATCTAGATCTCTACAGGGGCAGAGGATCATCAGTCAAGAGGTAGGAATGATGGAGTTATGATTGCATGACAGATGATGGATGATGGAGTATAAACAAAGGGAGGAGGAAACCACTAGAAACTAGTCACTGGAAAGTAATACTCCAGTGTAAAACATCCTGCACCTGAGGACCAGTGATAGCTTGGAAAGCAGTGGTGAAGGGACAGGAAGTGACTGATGACAGCACTCAAACAGAATATAGGGGCTTAAGGGACAAATGCTGGGACAGGGTAGCTATGGGCATGGACTTGAGCCCACTGATCTGGGGCCTGGCCACCACTGCCACTACCTGCACCCACACTCAAGAAGACTGGTGTGGAACTGTGCCCTCAGACCTGGGCCTGCCACCGCTTCTGCCCATGCCCATGCCCATCCTGGGTCTGCCCAGACCTGGATCACTGGCACGTTTGAAGGCTCAGTGGGCAGAGACAAGTCGGGGCCAGGTCCACTGCTAAGAGGATTGCTGGGGGTGTATGCCGCCTGTTGGAGGCTGTGGTTTTCAGTGGTGCTTACAGAGGGGGAGGCTGAATCTTCCAGAAGATTTAGAGAGGAGTTGACTGTGGCTCTTCTCCTCTGAGGTGGAGGTCTGGGTGGGAATATTCTCCTTTGCCCTGGCCCTCTGAAAACGTGGGAAAAGCCACCAGAAAACAAAAGCCGCCAGAGAACAAAAGCCCAAAAAATCCCTTTCCCATGGAGCCCAGCCTCTTAGAAGGGGGCAGGGCAAATCCACCCAAACAGGACTGACTGAAATACAACATGTCAGTCCCCTCCCCCAGAAGATAAGCTGGAAGAACAAGAGGACAACAACCTGAGGTTCCCCCTAAAACTCTAAACCTCCAACACGAGGGGAAAACAGTATATTAAGTACTTGGTATTGCCTCACAGCCTGTGCATTTCTTAGATTACAAATTTTTTAAAATCCTTTCTCATGTTGCTTCTGTTGTTTCTTTTTACCTACTTATCATTTCAAACAGATGTTTAATACAACATACTCCATGTAACTTCTAACTTGAACTTTTTCACACATTTTTTTTTCTTTCTCTCTCTCTCTATCTACCTAGATATAAGCTTCAGTGTAGTCTTTTCTTCCCTTTTCAACATACCAGTTGAAATTTCCCAGTATCTCTGGGATGTAGTGTTCTCTAACAAAGAGAACAAAATACACCCAGGAAGAACAGAAACACTCTACCTCACCTACATCAAAGGAATATAGGCCTTTTCCCCTCACCCCCCTTTTTTCTTTCTGGGTTTTTTTTTTTTTTTTTGGTGATGGCTTCTGATTGCTCTGAACTTTCCCAAGGTTCACCTTGCCTGTATTGTGATTGATATTTTTGACTCTGTACATCCCCTTAACCAAAACTGAACATAATGATTAGGAGGAGGAGGAAATCCCAACAAAGAAAAGAGCCAGAAACAATGGCCTCTCCCACAGACTTAATGGATATGGATATAAGCAAGATGTCTGAAATAGACTTCAGGGTAACAATTATGAAGACAATAGCAAGGCTTGAGAAAACCATTAACAGCAAGAAAACCATTAACAGCCCTCTAAGGGCAGAAATGAGAGCTAATCAGACCCAACTTAATAACGCTATGAATAAGATGCAGTCTAAGCTAGATAATCTAACTGTCAGGGTAAATGAGGCAGAAGAATGAACTAGTGATCTAGAAGTTAAATGATAAAAAGGAAAGAAAAGGAGGAGGCCTGGAACAAACTGCTTAAAATCTATGGAAACAGGATTAGAGAAATCAGTTATGCCATGAAATGTTCCAATGGCAGAATTATTGGGATCCCTGAGTGGGTAGAGAGAGAGAGAGGACAAGAAGATATATTTGATCAAATCATGGGTGGGAACGTTCCTAACCTGGGGAATGAAACAAGCATTCATGTTCTGGAGGCAGAGGGGACCCCTCCCAAGATCAAGGAGAACAGACTAACACCCCAGCATGTAATAGTAAAACTCACAAATCTTAGAACTGAGGAAGCAATCCTAACGGCAGTTGGGGGAAGAGATTCCTTACAGACAGAGGGATGATTATCAGAATAATGTCAAATCTGGCCACAGAGACCTGGCAAGTCAGAAAGGCCTGGAAAGAGATATTGAAAGTACTAACTGAAAAGAACATGCAGCCAAGAATACTTTATCCAGCAAGGCTGTCGGTCAGAATGGATGGAGAGATAAAGAGCATCCAGGACTGGCAAAAATTGAAAGAATATGTGACCACCAAGCCAGCCCTCAAGAAATACTAAGGGGGATTCTATAAAAGAAGAAAGACCCCAAGAGTAATATGAACCAGAAATATACAGAGACAATCCACAGAAACTGGGACTGTACAGACAGTAGTATGGCCATAAACACATATCTTTCAGTAGTAATCCTCAATGTGAACGGCCTAAATGTTCCCATGAAATGGCACAGGTCTGTAGATTGGATACAAAGACAGGACCCATCTATATGCTGTCTACAAGAGATTCATTTTAAACCTAAAGACACTTCCAGACTGAAAGTGAGGGGATGGAGAACCATTTTTCATACCAACGGACCTCAAAATTAAGCTAGGGTAGCAATTATATCAGACAAACTAGAATTTAAACCAAAGACTGTAATAACAGATGCAGAGGGACACTATATCATTCTTTAAAAAAAAATTTATTTATTTGAAAGAGAGAGATCACAAGTAGGCAGAGAGGCAAGCAGCGAGAGAGAGAGAGGAGAGGAAGCAGGCTTCCTGCCAAGCAGAGAGCCTGACGCAGGACTCGATCCCAGGACCCTGAGATCAGGACCTGAGCCAAAGGCAGAGGCTTAACCCACTGAGCCACCCAGGTGCCCTGACACTACATCATTCTTAAAGAGTCTATTCAACAAGATAATCCAACAAATGTAAATGTCTATGTCCCCAACATGGGAGCAGCCAACTATATAAGCCAGCTGTTCACCCAAATAAAGAATCAGATAGACAATAATACATTAATAGTAGGAGATTTTAGCAGTCCATGCTCAGCAGTGGACAAATCAACTAAACAGAAGATAAAGAAATAAGAGCTTTGAACAACACATTGAACCAGATGGACTTTGTAGATATATATAGAACATTCCACCTTAAAACATCAGAATGCTCATTCTTCTCTAATGCACATGGAACTTTCTCCAAAATAGACCACATACTGGGCCACAAATCAGGTCTCAGCAAATAGCAAAAGACTGACATTATTCCCTGCATGATATCAGACCACAATGATTTGAAACTGAAACTCAATCACAAGAAACAATTCGGAAGGAATTCAAACACTTGGAAGTTAAAGAGCATCCTGCTAAAGAACGCATAGGTCAATTAGGAAATTAAAGAACTTAAACAGTTCATAGAAATCAATGAGAATGAAAACATATTGGTCCAAAAACCTATGAGATACTGCAAAGGTGTTCCTGGGGGGAAATGCATAGGCATCAAAGACTTTCTCAAAAAAGTGGAAAAATCCCAAATGCACAACTTGAACCTAAAGGAGCTGGAGAAAGAACAGCGAATAAAGCCCAATTCAAGCAGAAGAAGAGAAATAATAAAGAGTGGAACAGAGATAAATGAAATAGAAACCAGAAAAACAGTAGAACAGGTCAATGAAACGAGAAGCTGGTTCTTTGAAAGAGTCCTTTGAAGAGTCTTTGAAAGAGTTCTTTTTAAAGAGTCCTGGAAACTTAATACCAAGACTGAAACAGGAAGAAATAGACAATTCAAATAGACCAATAACCAGTAACAAAATTGAAGCAGTGATAAAAAACTTCCAAAAAACAAGAATCCAGGGCCAGATGACTTTTCAGGGGAATTCTACCAAACATTTATAGAAGAAATAATACCTATTCTACTGAAGCTGTTCCAAAAACTAGAAACAGAAGGAAAACTTTCAAACTCCTTCTGTGAGGCCAGCATTATCCTGATCTCCAAACCAAGCAAAGACCCCATCAAAAAGAATTAAAGACCAATATCCCTGATGAACATGGATGCCAAAATACTCAACAAGATCCTAGCAAATAGGGTCTAACAGTACATTAAAAGGATTATTCACCACGACCACGTGGGTTTTATGCGTGGGATGCAAGGGTGGTTCAACATTTGCAAATTAATCAATGTGGTAGAACACATCAATAAAAGAAAAGACAAGAACCATATTATCATCTCAATTGATGCAGAAAAAGCATTTGACAAAATACAACATCTGTTCCTGATTGAAGCTCTTCAGAGCATAGGGATAGAGGGAACATTCCTTAATATTTTAAAACCATCTATTAAAGATTGGGCTTTATTTGCTGTTCTTTCTACAGCTCCTTTAGGTGCAAGTTGTGCATTTGGGATTTTTCCACTTTTTTGAGAAAGTCTTTGATGCCTATGCATTTCCCCCCAGGAACACCTTTGCATAGGGATAGAGGGAACATTCCTTAATATTATAAAACCATCTATGAAAAGCCTACAGCAAATTAAGGGAACATTCTTTAATATTATAAAACCATCTATGAAAAGCCTACAGCAAATCATTATCAATGGGAAAAGATGGGAGCATCATGTTGCCTGATTTCAAGCTATATTACAAAGCTATGATCACCAAGACAGCATGGTATTGGCACAAAAACAGACACATAAACCAATGGAACAGAATAGAAAGTCCAGATATAGACCCTCAACTCTATGGTCAACTAATCTTCAACAAAGCAGGAAAAAATATCCAATGGAAAAAAGACAGACTCTTCAATAAATGGTGCTGGGAAAAATGTACAACTATATATAGAAAAATGAAACTGGACCATTCCCTTACACAATACACAAAGATAAACTCAAAATGGATGAAAGACCTCAATGAGAGACAGGAATCTATCAAAATCCTAGAGAATAACATAGGCAGTTACCATGAGAAACTAGAGACCCCAAGAAACAACCTGGGGTTTGGAGGAGGAGGATGGGGGAGGGGTAGCAGGGTGATGGGTACCAAGGAGGGCACATGCTGTGATGAGCATTAGGTGTTATACTTAACTAATGAATTACTGAATACTGAGTCAAGAACTAATTATGTACTATACAGAGGCAAACTGAACATAATAAAAAATAAAAATTAAAAAAAAAAAGAATACCTTGAAATGACAATTTAGATTTTTTACCATCAGGAGATATGGAGACTTGGGTACTTACTAAGTCAGACTCAGAGGCAAAGTTCAGAGTCAATGACCACAAAATATTAGGCTAGATATAATTTCAAATAGTTCTATATTAATGTTTCCTTTTGGAAATTCTTTCCCAAATTTCTTGGGGGTATTTAAATAATTTTTCTTAATCCTGAGAAAACTCAGTAGAGAAATGGGGAAAATGTATCATAATTCACTGCAAGTATTAAAGCTTAACCGTCAACATAACAGCATTACTGGTCTAAAAGAATCCACTGATGTCAAGTCAAAAACAAGGGTAGGAAATACAGACATGCAGAGCTGAAAGTTAACATGGACAATTGTGGGAACTGGACAAGGGCAAATACCTACAGAAGAAGCAGTTCAGTGGTCAGGACTGAGTCAGTCTTGCTTCTAGCTGTTGTTGAATTTATAAGCATGTGTTAGTGGCCCTATTGGTAATGGTGAGCTGTCCTTGTAAATAAATATCAATGTTTTAACACATAATATGTTTCATAACATCCTTTGAGTGGTGTTCTAAGAAATCACAAGTTTGGGAAGCAGAGTAACACCTCGAAGTGCCAAATCTGACTCTGTATATTGGTGTTAAATTTGCTAAGAGATCCAAATGTTATGTTATGAGAATATTATCTAATAGTCAACAGTTCCTTGTAAATACTACTAAATTAGCACTTCTTATTTATTAAACAAAATTGTATGTATTCATAACAGTATAAAGAGTATGAGAATGTTGAGGTATTTTAAGAACATCTAGAATTTGGGGAATTCTTGAGAACTCTAATTTCTTATTCCCAAATCTCAATATTAATATGTCAAGAACTTGGACGCAAAGAGACAGTTTCTTTTTTTAAAAGCATTTAAGAAAATTGAGATAAAATTCAGAGCATTTTCTTTATCATTCAAGATTACTACAGATAAAACCCCATTGGAAAATGAGTTCACAATCTACAATAATACAATAAAACAATTTACTATGTGTGAGTTATACTCATTGGATAGATTAAAAAGCAGTTATAATTAGCCAAAGGGAAAAGTATGAATGAAAAATATTTCCAAAGAATTTTGCAAAAGTAACAAAAAGATACACAGAGATGAGAAATATTAAACAGATATGAAGGATGGAATGAAGAAGTCAAACACATGAAAGTCAAATTGGAATTTCAGAAGAACTAGAGAGGGGAAAGACAATATTTGAAAGATAATGGTTTTGAATTTTCAGAAATAATTAAAGACACAAATTCTCAGATTCAGGAGCCATAGCAAGTCCCACGCAAAGTGAGTAAGATTTTAAAAGCAACAAAAAAGAAAAGATATTATTCATAAGGTAAATAAAACCAAACTAATGGCATATATGTTAACAAAAAGAAACAGAAGAAAGAAGAATGTAAAATAATAGCTTCAGAGTACTAAGAGACCATTACTGCCAATCATAAGTTTAATATTTAGGTAACAAATTTTCATGCTAACAAAAACTGAGACAAAGGAATTACAAGGTAGAATAACAGGATAGAATAAATACTAGTAAGCATATAAGCATGTATAAGATAGGAAGAGAGTGATTAGATACAAAGATTTCAGAAGCCCTTATATATGGTTTTTCAATTTAGGTGGGTATGCTAAAAATAGTAAAGAGGGTTCCATTTCTTGATAAGATGAAGTAAGTACACTTCTTTGTTTCTTCCACTGAATACAACTATAAAATCTAGACAGAATACACTGAGTAGCTATTTGAGGACTTCTAAAAGTCAAGAGTAGCAGGCAGATTGTAGAAAAATGCAAGAATTTGAAGTACCACAGAGCTGATTGTGAATTTACCAATGTTTCTTCCTGTATTCAGTCACTATGGATTCAAAGCAGTTCAAATCCCAAAGTGGGCATTGGGTGAGTGGGAGAAAGTAGGGGCAGACAGAATGAAGAAAGAAGTCCTAGTTATGTGTTAGTTCTGTTTGGAAGAGTAGTAGAGGGATCTCCTAATGTTTAGAGACAGTAGGGAAATTAATCATTATTTTCTGTTCTCTCTCACCTCATCCTCTCAAGAATTCCTGTAATGGTGTGGTGGCAGCAGTAATAAGAGGCCAGTGGGGCTGGGGTGGTGGGAGGTTGGATGAACCTTGTGGTGGGCATTATGGAAGGTACGTATTGCATGGTGCACTGGGTGTGGTGCATAAACAATGAATTCTGGAGCACTGAAAAGAAATTAAAAAAAAAAAAAAAAGAGGCCAGTAGAAATCTAAAACTTGAAAGAGGGGTGTCTTTCTCTCCAACTGGAGATTAGAGAAGTAGTGGTTTCCAGAGGGTGGGATGACTCCCCTGATGCTTTTTCCCCTTTCTGTTCTATCACTATTTGGTTTCAAAACAGTAGCAGTTATGGGAATTGCATAGCAGAAATGGGTAAATAAAGCCCCAGTTTTCAGGCCAGAGGATTAGAAAAGTGGAGCAGTGGGGAATAAGAAAGTACTGCGCAGATTGCAGAGAAGGAGGCTGTTGAAAAACAACCCTTTATGTTGTTTATGAATCCTGGTTTCACCCTTGAGTTGTGTAAGCCTGGATCTAAAACAGATTTTGAGAACTGAACCATGGGATAGATCACTACCAAAATCTCAGACTCATCAATGGCAAATTGCACATGCAAGACAAGTAGATTTCTACACCCATTTGCCAAATCCTACATGTTTACACAGAAGACTTAATTGGGTTCAGTCATATATACCAACCAGATGGTCTCAATACCACATCACTGTCTCATGAATAAGTTTGTTCTAAAATGTATACGGAAAAGCAAAGGAGAGGTGCCTGCCTGGGTGACTCAGTGGGTTAAAGCCTCTGCCTTCGGCTCAGGTCATGATCCTAGGCTCCTGGGATCGCCCCGCATTGGGCTCTCTGCTCAGCAGGGAGCCTGCTTCCCCCACTCCCTCACCTGCCTCTCTGCTTACTTGTGATCTCTCTGTCAAATAAATAAATAAAATCTTAAAAAAAGAAAAGAAAAGGAATTAGAAGAGCCAAAAATTATGAAAACAAAATAAATTTGGAGACTTACTTAAGACTTCAACAAAGCTAAAGTGTTCAAGATGGTGTGAAATTTGCAAAGGAATAATCAAATGGCCCATGAACAGAGGAGTCCAGTAATTGAGCCACATAAATATAAATATATAGCCAATTTATTTTTGACAAAATTGCAAAGGCAAATAACTAAGTATATGATATATGATATTGTTTTCAATAAGTAATTTAGGAACAATTAGAAATTCATATTTAAAAGAACCCCAGACTAAATCTCATGCAGTTTTAAGAGGAAAATACATAGTGATACAGACCTATCTCAAGAAACAAGGAAAAGCCCAAATAAATAATCTAATCTTATACCTAAAGAAACAAGAAAAAGAAGACACAGAATGACACAGAAACTAAAATACAAAAAAGCAAAACAAAACAGAAAAAATTATAGCTGGGTTTTTGAAGGGATAATCAAAATTGATAAAACCTTAGTCAGACTTGGCAAGTAAAAAAGCAAACCTAAATAAGTCACTAGTGAGAGAGAACAATTGACACCACAGAAATAAAAAGGATAAGAGAATACTATCAAAAATTATATGCCAAAAACTGGGCAACCTAGAAGAAATGGATAAATTCTTAGAAACATACAATCTTCCAAAACAATCATGAAGACATAGAAAATCTGAACAGACCAATTACTAGTGATCAAATTGAGTCAGTAGTCAAAAAGCTCCCCCAAAACAAAAGTCTAAGACTAGATGGATTCACAAATGAATTCTACCAAACATTTAAAAAAGAGTTAATATCAATTCCCAACAAACTATTCCAAAAAGTAGAAGAGAAAGGAAGCTTCCAAAGGCATTCTATGAGACCAACATTACTCTGATACCAAAACCAAAGACATCAACCACAAAAAACCCTACAGGCCAGTATCTCTAATGAACATAGATGTAAAAATCCTCAATAACGTATTAGCAAACCACATTCGATGATAGATGAAAAGAAATATTCACCATGATCAAGTGGAATTTATTTTGGGGATTAAAGGATGGTTCAATATTTGCATATCAATCAATATAATACAGTACATCAGCAAAAACAATGGATAAAAACCATATGGTCATTTCAATAGATGCAGAAAAAACATTTGACAAAATTCAACATCTGTTCATGATAAAAACTCTCAACAAAGTGCGAATATTATAAATCAACTTTTTGATTTCCCTGCATATTATCTTCAATTTTTAGGCTAAAATGTAAAAAGTTTTTGTTGTAAATTTTTTAGTATTTTTTAAAATGTTCAGTTAGCCAGAGGATAGTTCATCATAAGTTTTTGTTGTAGTGTTTAATTCATTAGTTGTGTATAAATCCAGTGCTCATCCCAACACATGCCCTCCTTAATACTCATCACCTGGTACCCCATACCCCTACCCCCTCTTTTCTGTGACCCTCAGTGTGTTTCCTGGAGTTCAGAGTCTCGTATGGTTTGTCTCTCTCTCTGATTTCTTTTGTAATCTTTTAATCAACAGATGTTTCTAGAATTTAAAAGGACCAAGTATGTTATGAGACCAAGGGAGAGAAGACTCCAATCTGCAGCCCAATATTGTACATTAATGAGTTCAAATCAGGATTTGAAGGATAGAAGAAATATTTGGAAAGATTTTCAAAATGAATTCCATCCCATGCTGATTCTAAGGTGAAACACTTCAAGCTATTAATAATCAGGCAAATATGCTCTCTTCATCTGACACATATTATGACAAAGTCATAAGAGACTAATTTTGGGATTGACTACTGACTCCTAATTACTGCTTTCTGGAAACTTGCATTAATAGTGAGAAGTAGGTCCCCAGTAAATTTGTCTGTAATATATGGCTCTGTCCATATGACCAGTTGAACTTAAAGGATATATTTGGTCCACACTGGACCAATTAAAGAGTCTGTATCCTAGGAATTAAAAAATTGGAAAGGGAAACCAGGAGCCTAAGGGTAATTTGTGCTGAGTTTTATAAATGGTAGAGCTCTAGGGAAAGGCCAATAAGTTTGATGCAGAGATTCTTGAAACTTTTCCTTGCTTAATTATCTCTTCCTTTGATTCTAAGAGATACTCAAGAGTTTTTCCAATAATTGTCTTTCTCCTGGCCTCTACTCCCTTAAATCCAGTCAGAATTAATTTCTGCTTCTTTTACTAAATGAACCTGAAGTTTAAAAAGTGATTAAATTAAGATCCAAAAAGTTCATTAAAAGAGATTATCCAAATATCCCTCATAAAACAGCATAAGATGGGTCTTCCCAGGCTGGGAATAATTGGTATGACAGCAAGAGAGTTGATTTACTGTTAACAACCAGTCTAGAATACAAGGTGAATATGGTTGGAAACAAGGACTGATAGGACACTGACACAATAATGTTCACAAACACAGGGGTGAACATTGAACAATCGAATTGTGAAGTAGTCATGGAACATTCAAGTATAAATTTGTCTTCAGTTTCAAATTCTACTTTAAAACCAAATTACTGCTCATGCTTTGGTTGTTGCAAATTCTATAAAGTGATTTGTGATGAATTTTATGGCTATAAAGGAATTTTTTTAAAGATTTTATTTATTTGACAGAGATCACAAGTGGACAGAGAGACAAGCAGAGAGAGAGAGAGAGAGGAGGAAGCAGGCTCCCTGCGGAGCAGAGAGCCCAGATGCGGGACTCGATCCCAGGACCCTAAGATCATGACCTGAGCCGAAGGCAGAGGCTTAACCCACTGAGCCACCCAGGTGCCCCCCTATAAAGGAATTTTAAAGATGATCTGGTTCAGCTCTCTTTATACAAATGAGGGAAACAAGTTCCGAGGAACTTAAATGACTTGCTTGTTAAAGACCTAAAGCTCTCAGAGTGGAGCAAGGAGTCTGGTACTTACATTGACTTAATTGTGAATTATATGCTTTTCATGCTATCTAATTTGACTGGTTTTAATTATGATTCACTTCATGACTTGTTTTAAATTCATATTAATTTAGGGGGTACCTGGCTGGCTCAGTTGGTTAAGCATCTGACTCTTGGTTTCAGCTCAGGACATGATCTAGGGTCATGAGACTGAGACCCATATTGGGCTCCAGGCTCAGTAGGACATCAGCTTGAGATTTTTTGCCTCTGATCCTCTCCCACGCATGCATGCATGTTCTAAAATAAATAATAAATAAATCTATAAAAATTCATATTTTTTCATACTTTAAAAATTTTAAAGAGAAAAGAATCATAACAGATATATTGGGTTTCCCTGTATATGCATTTTCAATTTTTTTGGTTAACAGAAATGGAACAGATTTCTGTTATGTTCATTTTGTGTCCTACAACTTTACTGAAATTAGGTATCAATTCTATCAATTTTGGTGGAGTCTTCAAGTTTTCTGCATTGAGTATCATGTCATCTGCAAGTAGTACAAGTTTGATTTCTTCCTTGACAATTGGTGCCTTTTATTTCTTTTTGTTATCTGACTGCTAAGGCTAAGACTTCCAGTACTATGTTAAATAACAATGGTGAGAGTGTTGGGGCACCTGGATGTCTCAGTCAGTTAAGCATCTGACTTCAGCTCAGGTCATGATCCCAGGGTCCCGGGATCAAGCCCCTCATCAGGCTTCCTGCTTAGGGGGAGGCTGCTTCCCTCTGTGTGTGCTATCTTATAACCATCCCTCAGAACAACATACTGTTTAAAATATTACCCATGAGGGGCGCCTGGGTGGCTCAGTGGGTTGGGCCGCTGCCTTCGGCTCAGGTCATGATCTCAGGGTTCTGGGATCAAGTCCCGCATCGGGCTCTCTGCTCAGCAGGGAGCCTGCTTCCCCCCACCCCCCACCGCCTGACTCTCCATCTACTTGTGATTTCTCTCTGTCAAATAAATACATAAAATCTTAAAAAAAAAATATTACCCATGAGAAATTATACTAGCCACCAAGCATGCTTAGATACAGCCTTAAGGAAAACATGTACTGGCAACAGGTCTCTGGGGGAGACGACGATATACGTCCTTGAAGCCGAGCAGCTGGGGATGCCCGGCCAGCTCAAGGCAGAATGCTGGCTGCTTCATTTTTCCGTTATCTCCCCTTCCGCAGACAGCACCTGCAGTTAGTCAGACAATCATTTTGTTTGGGCTTGCTCACTATAGGTCATGTACCATGTGACCAGAGATATTTTGCCTTTCTTCTTACTTATCTACAAGACTCATGGTCAATGTGTAACCTACTCCGACTTCTTTCTTGTTACCTACTTTCTAATAGATATGAGACCGAGGAGTTGTTTGGGGTGACAGTCTTTTCTATTGTTGACCCCAGCTCCCTTCTCTTGCAGCTGACGTTTTTGTGCCTAATTCTTCTCCCATGTACTGTCGGGAAGTGGCACTGCCTCATCTTTCACTGTCTCAAATAAATAAATAAATAAAAATCTTTTCAAACAAACAAACAAACAAACAAACCCCCCTCCCCTCAACAAAAATAATGATGAGAGTGGACATGCTTGTCTTGTTCCTTACCATAGAGGAAATGCTCTTAGTTTTCCCTATTGAGGATGATAATTAGCTGTCGGTTTTTCATACATGGCTTTTATGATATTAAGGTATATTTCTTCTATCCTTACTTTTTTTTTTAAATTTTTAAATTAAGAACAGATGCTGTGTTTTTCAAATGCTTTTTCTGTATTTCTGCTATGGACACTTGTGTTTTGTTTTCATTTGATTCCATGTATTTTTTTATTTCTTATTTTCTTTATTCTTTAGTAGAATGTTCTTTAGCTTCCATGTATTTGTGGTCTTTCCAATTTTTTTCTTGTGGTTGACTTCAAGTTTCATAGTGTTTTGGTCAGAAAATATGCATGGTATGGTCTCAATGTTTTTTGTATTTGTTGAGTCCTGATTTGTGACCTAGGATGTGATCTATTCTGGAGAATGTCCCAGGTGCACTTGAAAAGAATGTGTAATTCTGCTGCTGTAGGATGAACTGTTCTAAATATATGTTAAGTTCATCTGGTTCAGTATGTCATTCAAAACCATTGTTTCCTTGTTGATTTTCTGCTTAGATGATCTGAAAATTGATCTAAGTGGGGTGTGAAAATCCCCTACCATTATTGTATTATTATCCATAAATTCCTTTATGTTTGTCATTGTTTTATGTATTTGGGGCATAAATATTTACAATTGTTAGAATTTCTTATTGACTATAACCCTTTATTATAATATAGTGTCCTTCTTCATCTGTTGTTACAGTCTTTGGTTTAAAATTTAGTTTTTCGGATGTATTTCTACTCCAGCTTTCTTTTGTTGTCCATCCACTAATTTTCAATCTGCAGGTGTCTTTAGGTCTAGAATGAGTCTGTTGTAGGCAGCATATAGATGGATCTTTTTTTTTTTTAATCCATTCTATGTTTATTGAGCTTTTACTCCATTTATATTCAGAGTAATTATTGACAGAAATTAATTTAGTGCCATTTTATTGCTTGTTTTGTCATTGTTTCTGGAGATTTTCTCTTTTCCTTTCTAGTCTTTGTTGCTTTCTTTCCCACTCAAATAGTCCCCATTTAATATTTATTTCAGGGCTGATTTAGTGGTCATGAACTCCTTTAGTTTTTGTTTGTCTGGGAAGCTCTTTATCTTTCTTCTATTCTGAATAACAGCCTTGCTGAATGGAGTATTCTTGGCTGCTGAAGTTTTCCATTCAGCATGTCGAAAATAGGCCACTCTCTTCCGGTCTGCCAAGTTTCTGTGGCTGAGTTTTAAAACTGAAACATTAGGGACCTGGTGTGCTAGGAACCTGTGCTGGTCTTCTGGGAGAGGGTCTTGCCACACTAGGATGTGACCCAGAAGGGCAGTCACACCAGAGCACAGGAGTATGGGGTTTGGAGCAAAGTACACAAAGGACCTGTGTCCAGGTTAGCCACCTCAGCAGGTATCTCTGTGCTTATGCTGAATGCTGTGGTGTTGGGGGAGAATGGTGCCTGTAGGCCCTTTTGTTCCTGGAGAGGCAATGCCACCTCTCACAGATGGGCTCCAAGAAGAGGGAACAGTCTCTCCACATGTGTCTCGGGTAATCCTCATATTGCACCATCTGCCTCAGGGTTGCCTGCCTTCTCTCCAGGATCACTGTAGCACCCTCAGGGATTTATGCCAACTACACCAGGACCTCTAAAACTTCAGTCCTTGAGCCTTTCCACACCCCTTACTAGTTGCAGAAACTCACAAAAATCAGCTCCTCTCATTTTCGCAGTCAATGACTTTGGGCAAGTGTCTTCCTTGTACAATTCCTTGCATGATCCCTTATGTGCTCCTCTCTCTTTCACCAAATCAGGGCTCCTTCCCCTCCACAGCACCTGCAATCTATTTCTCTCCCAAAGGATATCTCTGTATCTCCTACCTTCTGTGATGTGACTTCCCTTTCCCTTTAGTTGTGCAGTTTGGTCTGTAAGTCCTCAGATTGGTTTCCTGGGTATTCAGGATGCTTTGATATTTACCTAGCTGTGTTGGAGGGACTAGGGAAGCCTAGAGTCCTCCTACTGTTCTGCCATCTTATCTCCTCCCCCTGTAGCTCTTACTCATTTATTTTCATTGTATTAAAATATTACAGTGTATTTCCCTGTTGAGGGACATTTAGAATGTTTCAAAATTTTCACTATTAATAAGTGTTGCAATAAATATTCTTGTACATGCCCCCTTGTTTACACATATGAGAGTTTCTCTAAGGCATGTAGGAACAGGAGGGCTGAAGAGTGACTAAGAACTCTTCCTCTGACTTATTTCACTTAGTATTATACACTTTAGCTCCATCCATGTTGTTGCAAATGGCAAGATTTCATTCTTTTTTATGGCTGAGCAATATTCCATTATATACATTTATATACATAAATATATTTATATTTTCTTTGTCCAGCCATCTATATTGGAAACATGAAATTAATATTATACTCTATGTTAACTATACTGGAATTAATCATAGATTCATCAGCTCAAACCTTATTAATGTTTTATAATAATATTAATCTCTACTAGTTTTTAAAAATCTGAGATCTTTTGTTGTGATAATGGATTATATTTTCTCCCAGTAAATTCTGTAAATGCTTGTTTATAAGTTAATGGGTCATGTTAATAAGGAGCATATATATTCACAATGTCTTCCTCATGGATTATTCTATCGTTATATACCAAACATTTTTATTCCTAATAATATTTTTTATCTAAAGTATATTTTATCTGACAATAGTACAGCTTCATGTTTATTTTGTTTACTATTTATATAAATATTATTTCTATCTTTTATTTTCACTATTTCCATGCTTTCATCTTTTAGGTTGTCTCAAATATCATATTGCTGTCTCTCTCTCAGTTTACCAATGGTCACAATAAAAAGTGGACTCAACCCATAGGTTAAAAGATAGAGGTTGTCAAATTACATATAATTTGATTTCTTTCTTTGCGTCTTTTCCTATTATCTATTCTATACTTTCTCTTTATCCCACTTTATTTCTTTGTCCTCTTAAGACTATATTTGAATTGATTAATTTCTCTTTATTTCATTCCTCCCTTCTGTTTTGGAAGTCATACATTGTATTCATTTTCAGGTTGCGCTTAAAATTTTCAAAATATGTAATTGAATTAAAGTATATAGTAAATCAAAGTCTCTTCCCTTTGCCCAAATAAAACAAAGACTTGTGGCATTCTAACATAGATCATATTCCCTGTTTTACACTTCTGTTATCCTTGCCCTACATTTTAGTCTCATTTCATTTTTATAGACCTTCCATTAGTATTTTACTAATTTTTATAAATTTCATCAATATTAATATTGCAATTCTGCCATATTGACTTTTTAGGATTACTCACCTGCTTACCAATATTTTTTACTGATATCTTTGCTCATCTTTTCACTTTGCATTATCATCTTTTTTGCAGGTTCACTTTTCTTCATCCCTAATTAGATCATTTAATAAATAGCTTGTAATTCTATATTTTGTTTTGTTGGAAAATGTTTATATTGCCCTTACTTTTTAACAATTTTCCAGCTGACTGAAATTCTAGAATGCCAATAATTTCCTTTTGTTTTTAATTTGAATCAAGTATTCCTTTGTGTTATGGTTTCAATTGTTATGAAGAAGTCTTCTCCTATCTTAACTGTTATTCCTTGACTCTGCTTCCTTAAAGATTTTTTTTTTTTTGGTCTTTGGTGTTTGACACTTTTGATAGAAATCATTTCCTGTTAGATTCTTCTAAAAATTTATTTTGCTTGTGACTTACTCTGCTCACTAAATCTGAGAATTTATCTTTAATTATGAAGAATTCTTACTCATTAAGCTTCAAATCATGCCTTTCCTTATTATTATTGGTCTCTTAAAACCATAAATTTGAATTATAATAATGATTATTATAAATAAATGTATGATAAAATGTATGATATCCAATTTTGTTATTTCAAAGGCTCTCTGATGTTTTTATGGAGTTTTGTCTTCTCTTAGGTTTCCAAATCCTCTCTCTCTCTTTTTTAATATGAGATTATTTTTAATATGTTTATTTTTGAGTCTTTTTTCAGTAGTTTTAAAATTTGGCATTATTGAGGAATATATTGTTATTCCTCAGTAACACCTCAAGGAGGTGACTCCTTCATCCAGGATTTTTTTCCCCTCATATGTTTTTATTTTGATTTTTAAAATTTAAAATATTTGATTTATGCTTTCCAAAATAACTTTTTCAAACAAATCATAAAGTCCAATATTTCTCCTTTTGTTTTCAATTCTAAGCCATTTTTTTCCCACCAAAAATAATGAAGAACTTCAAAATTAGCAGTTTGTGTCTATACTTCCACCTTTCACATTGTTCAGCATGCTTGGGGCTCCTTGTAGGAAAGCTTGTGAACCGGCCTACAAGGTTGGTGGGGGGGGTGGATTCTGTAAAATTGTTCAGGCATTCAGCTGTTTCCTAATTGTCTATAAAATTTGATTTGTTTTCTTTCTAAACCTGAAAAAGTCTTTCAGTTGTTTCCCCCACAAACTGTTTGCATCTATTCTTCCCTTACAATAAATTTAAATGGCTTTGTGAAGCCAAAGAGCTTCTTTACTTTTTCATCTTCAGAGACACCTCTCTGTTCTTCATTTTGCTGACTCTTTCACAGTAAAGGGGGAAAAGAGATGAATGCAGGAATTTGATTAACCTGCAACTTCTTTTTACATTCTGAATCTCATTTTTAAAAAATGGGGTCTTGTATTATTTTTTATTGAGATATAATTGAGGTAAAATTATAATCAATTGCAGGTGTCCAACATGATTTGTCTTGTAGCAGTTTGTGTACCATTGCAATATCTGATTTATATTTTATATTCCCTTCCTTTTTCTCCTGTTTTCTAACAGATTATCTTTTGAAAAGCCGTTCTTGTGGCTTCTTTTTTTTTTAATATATTTTTTAAAGATTTTATTTATTTATTTGACAGAGATCACAAGCAGGCAGAGAGGCAGGCAGAGAGAGAGGAAGGGAGGCAGGCTCCCTGCCAAACAGAAAGCCCGATGCAGGGCTCAATCCCAGGACCCTGAGATCATGACCTGAGCCAAAGGCAAATGTCCGAACCCACTGAGCCACCCAGATGCCCCTCTTCTGGCTTCTTTTTTATTTTCTTTTCAGCAGGTGGAAAAGTCAGCATTTTTACATTGAATATTATTTTCAACAAACAATTTTGCTTACATGTTGTTGATAAGCTCCTTGACAATGTTTTCCTCAGGATACACTTTTTGCAACTCTTCTTCAGAGAAAGATGAAACAGGGAGGAAAACCTGCCTAAATGTAGGTCTGAAAGTGATGAACTAAGGGAGATTAAGTAATAGAGGTTCTTATCTGATACCAATCTGGAAGAGACACTAGTAGCATCTTCCTTGATGATAATTGGCTGAACTTCCTTTAAATTTATTTATTCTGGCACACTTTCTCTAACTTTTCCATAGTTTCCATGTGGTCAGCCTTTAGTTCTTATTGTTCATTACAGGGGTAAATATCAGAAAAGTCCACAAAGTCCTCTTTGTATTTGTATGTTCATCCACCCCAGAGAAGTTGGTGTTAAAATCAGTTAATGTCTTCTCTGGCTGGGCATCACCATTTTCTCCTCCTCTTTTTCCTTCCCCAAGGCCACTACTGCCATCCCAGGGCCTCTGAGGGCAGTCTTAGTGTTTCTCATGGATGACCCACACTCCAGCATTGAGATTTATGGCACTTTGGGATTAGAGGTTGACAGCCTTAGTGCTTGGTGCCATCACCATGCTGGCCTGGCTGGAGATTCTGGTGCCTGCCTCACCTGTTTTAAAATTTAGAGTGCAAGTCCCCTTTCTGTGAAGTTTTCCTATGAGAATTCTTTGCAGCCTGAACTGAAAATATTTTCTAGTACAGAAATTTTGTATTTACTTTTACTAGGTACTGCATAGTTAGAATGAGTTTGGGGCCATTTTACATTAATGACTAAAACCTGAGGATTCCTTAGCCACACATGAATAGTGTAAATGTAAACCTAAATTCATAATGGCACAGGTCTGTGATTATAAATTTTAATAAAAATCTTTCTTACTCCTGTCCCAAACCTACACTGAGACAGACAAGTCATCCTTTTATCCCCTGTGCCAGTGTACATTTTTCCTCTTGTTCACATTTTTTAAGGTATATCTCTTCTAGAGTTCCTGATTTACAGGAAGGATATCAATTCCAATTTATCATTTTCCAAGCTCTTTTTTTGTGTGTCTATATAAGTAAAGCTCAAGTCCCTCATATTATTGAGATGAATATACCCACAGCGATTCTATAAGTTTGCACAGTTATTGATCTTATTTTTCCATTTCTATTCCATCTTTACCCCTTCAGAAGTGTCTTTATAAAAATTTTCTAATAATTTGGGGTTTGCATGTAAAAGTATGCTTATGTTTCAATAAGATTATAACATAAAGCAGCATAATTTTCTATAGGAAATCATCTAGTTCTTAAAATATTTAAATTGCTAAGTTGCTTTTGCCAATAGGCACAGAATGTAGCTCTATTTAGAAATATATGTAACAAACTGATGTCAGTAACAATTATTAGTGGATTACATAATTCAAAGCACAAATATTTCCTTTTTCATAAAACACTAGCTTTTGATATATTTTTTAAAACAATGCTTCAAAACATCTGCAAGTTTGTGGTGTTTATACCTGCCCTTTAGAAACTCTAATTAGCTCATCTTTAAAGTAGTAATCTGAAAGTATCCTGGTAGTATTTCCTTGACTTCAAATTGACATTTTAGAAGAGCTTGTCAATCAATTTGTGTATTCTGGAAAGTTTAGGATTTGGATTCAGTGGGTAGGGTACTTGGTAAAAAAAAAAGTCTTAGATTTATAATACATTACAAATAATGAAAGACTCAGGCCGCTTGCCTTCAGGACACGTGCCTTTTGTTTACTTCTACTTCGCACTGTTGAGTGGCAGATTTATGAATATACAGCTCTATGGCTTCATGGGTCCATCATGAGTCTCACTTAAAAAGGATGTCCCACGTCAGTCCAACTGTTGATAAAGAGCATATGGACTCAGCAGCTTATAAGGAGGCTGACTCAGTTTTGGTCTCCTTTTGTTCTAGCCTTTGAACTACTGGAGCATAAAATAAAAAGACTGAATGGAGAGTGTTATTTGAACTTTAATGGCCATGTGCTCATGTACTGAAGTAACTTGAAAAAACTAACAAGATGGAGCTCATTATGTACAAAATTGGCATAAACTTTGTAGCGGCTCTTAATCTGTTTCCATTGAACCAGTAATCATCACAGTTTCTACATTTCATTATTCTAATTCCAAGCAGGTATGATCCTTAACATTACAGTTTTTAGGTACTTATAACTTAAATTTTAATATATGAATTGAAATTAAAGTTAAAACCTAAAAGAATATTCTGTTGATTGATAATTTCCTATCTTCCTAAGCTATTTAAGACTGAATTTTACTCACCATAGAAAGTAGCCCCATTTGGGGCACCTGGGTGGCTCAGTGGATTAAGCCGCTGCCTTCGGCTCAGGTCATGATCTCAGGGTCCTGGGATTGAGCCCCGCATCGGGCTCTCTGCTCAGCAGGGAGCCTACTTCCCCCTCTGTCTCTGCCTGCCTCTCTGCCTACTTGTGCTCTCTCTCTGTCAAATAAAATAAATAAAATCTTTAAAAAAAAAAAAAAAGCAAGAAAGTAGCCCCATTTAACAGTCTTGTGCGTAACCTCCATTCACACACATAACTGCTATTTACACCCTTTCACACAGACATCTTGATTTATCAGACCAAAATATGAAATGCTAGAGGTATATAATTTCCTACTTAAGATTTCTGAGTTCTTTCTCTTTGTTTAGTTTTCTTCAGATAATATCTTGGACTTTCATGCCATCATTCAAAATTTTTGTCACAGATTTTAAAAACCAGTTAAACACACGCTTTTATAACAATGTGTTACTTCTGGCTAGGATAGTTGCTTTTCAAGAGAGAAGACCTGATAATGTCTATAGTAATTCTATGAGCTTAGTCTATGAATGGGGAAAGTCAGATAATTTTGAAGGGATGTGGGACTTGCTTTGGCTCTTCAAAGTCTTCTCACAGTCCCCCATATTTATTTCCAGTCTTCACCATGAGTCTTATTCTACAGTGCATTCTCCTTTCTTTATATGTTCCCTTACTCAGGAGTTCACTGATATGCAAAGCTTCATCTTTAGAGTTTTCTCTCAGTTCAATGCTAGTGTGTAATCTGATAATAAACTGTGACATTATTATTATTATTATTATTATTATTATTATTATATATTTGAGTTGTGACTCCATTCCTGAGGCCACAATCTGATCCAGGTCCAAAAACACGGATGACATTTTACTAAGTGATTCCTGAAATAAGGCATAATTTGATTTATAACTCTCCAATTATCTTTATACAACCTCTGTATATGAAAATTCAGATTAAAAAGAAAAACTTCCAGAATGATTGTTTATTTTGAGAAAAAAATGAGAAACATTTCCTTGAAACAGTAAGTTTTTCTAGTGAGTATAATTGAAATTTCTAAGGTTGAGAGAGAGCATCACCACAAGAGAGTGAATGTCAAGACTGAATATAGAAAGAAGATTCCAAAGCTGGGACGCCTGGGTGGCTCAGTTGGTTGGACGACTGCCTTAGGCTCAGGTTATGATCCTGGAATCCCGGGATCGAGTCCCGCATAGGGCTCCCAGCTCCACAGGGAGTCTGCTTCTCTCTCTGACCTTCTCCTCGCTCATGTTCTCTCTCATTGTCTCTATCGCAAATAAATAAATAAAGTCTTAAAAAAAAAAAAAAAAGATTCCAAAGCTACTGGAGAGCTTTGGTAGCAAACGAAGCTTGTGTATAAATATGCAGAGTCAAAGTTTCAAGTACATGCATATTCTAGAATGTCCAAGCACAAAGAGGCAGGCATTGTGTGGGGTTCCAATCAGTAGGCAGCCATCAAAATTCTGAGATTTTATTCATTCATCTACTTATTCTTTGTCCATTCGGTCATTGAAACATTTGAGCTGCACACTTTGCTTACATTAAACTGAAAGCCAATCCTTGCTCTCAAGGGGCCCAGAGGATATTTAAAAAATATGAAAGAAGAAATTGATCCATTTATAGAGAAACTGGGTGATTCCTTATGTGAACTAGGGGACCAGGAAGAGGCTTAGTATTATGGTAAGAAAGGAATTGTTCCTTGAAGTATTAGTCTATTTAAGTAAAGAACAAGTTCAGCACAGTAAGTAGACTACTGAGGGCTGCTAGATCAAGAACTTGGTTTCCAAATGCTGTTCTTTAGCCAAGAGCAGACTGTAATGAAATTTGTTAGTGTAGTACAAAATAAATAAAAAAATAAGGACAGTGCAGTTAGAATTTTGTAAAGTGAATTTTGTCAAATTTAAGGAACTATCCATTTTCCCCCAAATTAGTGTCTTTCTATTTTTTATTTTTTATTTTTATTATTTTTTTTAAGATTTTATCTATTTATCTGACAGAGATCACAAGCAGGCAGAGAAGCAGGCAGAGGGAGGGGTGGGGAAGCAGGCTCCCTGCTGAGCAGAGAGCCCGATGCGGGTCTCGATCCCAGGATCCTGAGATCATGACCTGAGCTGAAGGTAGAGGCTCTCTACCTACTGAGCCACACAGGCGCCCCAGTACTTTTTATTTATTTATTTATTTAAAGATGTATGCATTTATTGGAGAGAGAGAGACAGAGCACACAAGTAGGGGGTAGGGGCAGAGGGAGGGAATCTTCAAACAGACTCCCCACTGAGCCTGACACGTGGCTCTAAACTGTAACCCATGAGATCATGACATAAGCCAAAACCAAGAGCTGAACACTTAACCAACTGAGGCAACCAGTTGCCCGTCTTTCTACTTTTTAAAAAGATGGTGGTATTAGGTAATTAAAAAAAAAAAAAAAGTCTTTGACGAGAATGGTATCACCAAAACTTTGGTGTAGAAGATTCCATCCTCTTTCCAACAAAGATAAAAAGTTAGACAGCTTTCCAGGTATAAAAACAGCTCTGGGAGAGCTCTAGAGTTCACTAATTAGGTGATGGGCATTAAAGAGGGCACCTGATCTCTGATGAGTACTGGGTTTTATATTCAACTAATGGATCATTAAATACTACATCAAAAACTAATGAGGTTGTATATGTTGGCTAATTGAATTTAATAAAAAAAAATAAAGAAACTTTACCAAGAGAGTTGAACAAAAAACCCAAGAATAATTGCAAAAGCAGAAAGGAAGGAGTTTGTCTGCATCACCTTATCCTCCCTGAGCATTGCTTAGTACTAAGAAGAGACTTCCCAGCCAGAAAGAATTCTTCTCACCAGGAAAGAAAGCATAGGGTAAGCACTTTTGGGGTAGGCACAAAGGTCCCATTTTGGTTCCTTCCACCCAGACTGGCAAAGCTGAGACCTATAGAGGTAGCTAGGAACTAGCAAGTGAGGCAGGGGTTACCTAGAGCAGCTACACAGCAAGGACAATATGGTTCACAGTGACCTGTTCTGTACACAAACCTAGCAGACTTTGCCACGGAAGAAACTAACACAGCCACTATAGACTCACTTGAAGATTTCACCAGCTTTGGTCCCCCGGGTTCACTGATGCCAGACAACTGAGGCCCTCCCCACTTGCTCCCGGGACCCCCTCCACCACCGAGAGAGCCAGCTTAGGCCTCTGTGACTGTATGAATACAAGATGCCAGCTTAGACTCCTGTGGTTGATACTTACTGCTTATGTATGTGTGAAGCTAGTCCCTCCAGCTCTGCATGGGATGCTGCTGGCCTGATGCCTGTCACTGGTCTCCACGGCATTAAACATGCCTGGAGGGAGACCGAATAGCCTTGGGAGAGCAGGGCAACAACCAGGACCTGCACAGCTGCTTGTGGGCTGGATTAGGCTCTGTCTTGTGTCACTGGATTACACTACTGAGCTCATCAGCAGCTAGAAAATTTTAGCTATGTAACTGCATGTTTCTAGCCCAACCACTGTCACCAGCCTTTACTGCAGTGCACACATTCAAGGAGAGATTGTGGGGCTACAGGAGCACATACCAACAGCCAGAGCCCATGCAGCTGCCGGTGAACCCATAGTCGGGTTTAGTCCTTGCTATTTGTCTTGGCCTCTATCACTACATGTGTGTCTGAAACTGCCTCCTGCCAGTACATAGGTACCTGCACCTGGCCCGTATAGCCACATGTATGTACACCACTGGCTTCAGCTATTACTGTTTCTTGCCTTGGTCCCTAGGTGTTGGGCCTGGAGGAACCACTGAGGAACCCAGCAGCACTTACAGTTTCTGTGGGCTTTCAGTGCTTTCCAAGGACCATGTAGTTGTCAATGTTGTAGACCCCATGGCCTGAGCCAAAAAGAGCTCATGTCTCCCACCCACCTCCATACTTGGAACCCTGCACTACTAGACCTGGGGTTACAGCATACTTGCATGCCCCCCACCTTCAGGTGAAAATCTTCCCTCCTCAAGTCAGTCCATAAAGTCTGGAAGAGGTCATTACTTCTTCAATGTGCAGATACTTATGCAAAGCTGCAGGAATCATAAAGAATTAGGGAAACATAACTCTGGCAAAGGAATATAGTAAACCTTCAGGGACAAGCCCCAAGGAAATGCAGATGCAGGAATTGCTCAACAAATAATTCAAAAGAACTGTTTTAAAGATTCTCAGAGAGCTATAATAGAACACAGATAAACAAGGTAATGATATCAGGAAAGCAATATAATAATAAACTGAGCCATTCAACAAAAAGATAGGGGAAAAAAAAAAGCACCAAAGAGAAATTTTGGAACTGAAGAATACAATCAATGACTGAAGGGTTCAAAAGGGAGGTTCAACATCAGACTTGAAGCAGAACAAAGAATCAGTGAGATAAAAGATGTGTCAATTGAAACTATCCAATCAGAAGTGCAAAAAGGAAAAAATGCAAAGCAATAAAGAAAGGCTTCAAGACTTAAGGGATATCATCAAGGGGAACCATGTATATGTCATGAGAGCCCCACAAGGAGAAGACAGGGAGAAAATTTATTTACAGAAGTAATGGCTAAGGACTTCCCTAAATTGGGAGAGATTTCAAGTTCATGAAGCTAGTAGGTCATTCCAAAATTTCAATGAAAATTATCTTTTCCAAGACACATTATAGTAAAACTACCTAAAACTGAAGACAAAAAGAGAGTCTTGAAAGCAGCCAGAGACAAAAATTTCTCTCATATAAGAGAACCCCTATAAAACTATCAGGAGATTTCTCAGCAGAGACTTTGTAGTCCAGGCGAGAATGGGATAATATATTCAAAGTGCTAAAAAAAAGAAACTGTCAACCAAGAGTATTTTATCCAGTTTAAAAAAAGAATTCTTTGACAGGTTAAAAAGTTGGCAACTCTATCTGGATCATCTTTCTTTTTTTTGAATTTGGCTGGCTTTTAAAATCTAAATACCTAGGATTCATCATCCTAATTCAAGACCCAACCACCCAGCACCCCAGCTATAGGACAGGTTCCTATAATTGTACCTGCAGACTGAGACACAGGTTCTATTTTTGTTTTTTGTTTTTTTAATTTAAGAGAAAGAGAGAGCAAGTGCGAGAACAGGGTAGAGGGTAGAGGGGGTGGGAGGAGGAGCAGAGGGATCCGGAGAGAATCTCAAGCAAGCTCCACACCTAGCTCAGAAACCAATGTGGGGCGTAATCTAATGACCCTGAGATCATGACCTGAGCCAAAATGGAGAGGCAGATGCTTAATGGATTGAATCACTCAGGTGACCCCTCAGTCCTTCTCTTGATATTCTGGACTCCCCTTCCTCACTGTTCTGTCACCCACACCTGCTGTCACAGTCTCCCTCTTCTGTTTGTTCCTATCCTCATTTAAATATGGCAATTTTAGCCATTCATACAGTTTCTCTCTGTTGTTGCTCTTTCTCAGCCTTGTCACATTCTTCTCTCATTTTCAGTTACAAATTTCCCAGGCCCATTTCAAGCTTGTGCTGGCCTCCCACTATTAAAACCACTGTCATCTAAGTCACCAACGGGTATTGTCTATTTTCATCCTATTTGACTTTAGAGACTATTTGCCTCAGGGAACTACTCTTTGGTATTTGAACTGATTTCTTCCTTTGATTTCTACATTCTGTTCTTTCTTGGATTTTCTCCCTTGTCTCTCCTGCTTCTTTTCAGGTTTCTGAATACATGTGAGATAAAGTCATACACTGCTATTTGTTCTTCCCTCTCCATATATCATGCCCTCCCTCAACTTAAAAATCAAATGCTTTTTCTTTCTCTCTCTCTCTTTCTTTTCTTTCTTTCTTTCTTTCTAGATTTTGCTTATTTATTTAACAGAGAGAGAGAGAGAGAGAGAGATCATGAGTAGGCAGAGAGGCAGGCAAAGAGAGAGGAAGCAGGCTCCCCGCTGAGCAGAGAGCCTGATGTGGGGCTCCATGCCTGGACTCTGAGATCATGACCTGAACCGAAGACAGAGGCTTAACCCACTGAGCCACCCCTCAAATGACTTTTCTAAAGAAAAATCGGGTCAGTCTAATTAAGCAACATAATAGGAACACCTTCCTTTTAAACTTTCCATTAAATTCTTATATTTAGAAACTATTTACATTCAACGTGAAAAGCTGTCAATTTCAATGAAGGTTAAAATTAACTCTAGATAATTTAAATTTCTGTGTAGTCATAGTGGCAATGTTAATGGAAGATGCCCTGTCAGCACCAGAGATTGCTCTGTGGGTTATCTATGATCTTATTAGAATGTCTTGATCTCAACCCTTTGAGAAAGTCAAATCCTCTAATGTTTCCAATGAAGAGACTAAAGTTCACATAATTTAGAAGTGTTTTAATGAATTGGGTCATGAATTGATCCAGATTGAATTTCCAAAAAGAAAAAAAAAGATTAAATTTCCTCTATCTGGAAAAGAGTAGCCTTAAACTAGACATGAAATTTAATTACAGAAAATTTTTAAAAATTAATTTCTTGCTCTCTTGAGCTTATAGGCAGAGGTTTTTACCTACCTCACATACATACTTAGACATACCCTACCCTTCCACACCCTGCTGACACAAGGTCATTTTCATCTTTAAGTGCAAATACATTAAGCACAGAGAGAACTTGTGGCATTTAGCATAATTCATAAAACTGCCAGAAAATTTCTTGAGATCAGGGGTGAGGTCCGTGTGACCACTTTGGGTCATCAGCACTCAGTGAACTCCTCCTTTGAGTTCTCGGGTATTACAAGTTCAGAAGGAGTTATTAGGGAGCCAATACCAACAGCTGTGGTCAGCTAATAGGGTAAGAATTTAACAGAAGAATTAGAAAATTATGATTATGTAACTAAATAACTTCAGACTTGAAGTTTGGTCACATTTATTTCAGTTAAAAACCTGAAAATTCTCCATTTCTACAGAATGTGAGAAAAAGTGAGCCAAAATTAGTGGGAAAAAAGAACAAAAAGCAAAATATGTGTTGGGCTATGGATTTGTACAAGATATTTGGATTAAAAGTATAAAACACTGTATTTTAGATGAATGGTATTTCGTCTTTAAGACCAGAAGTGGAAAATACTTAAATCAGACTGCAAATTAGATTAACGCTGATGATCGGAGATCTTTGAAAACATTCTTTTTTTTTTTTTTTTTAAAGATTTTATTTATTTATTTGACAGAGAGAGATCACAGTTGACAGAGAGGCAGGCAGAGAGAGAGGGAAGCAGGCTCCCTGCTGAGCAGGGAGCCCAATGCGGGACTCGATCCCAGGACCCTGAGATCATGACCTGAGCCGAAGGCAGCGGCTTAACCCACTGAGCCACCCAGGTGCCCCCTTTGAAAACATTCTTAAGAGATAAATATATATGCTATTTGCTCTGTTTTTTTTTTTTAAAGGCTTTTATTTCTCGTTCTTTTTTTTTTTTTTTTTTTTTTTTAAAGATTTTACTTATTTATTTGAGAGAGAGACAGTGAGAGAGAGCATAAAAGGGGAGAAGGCCAGAGGGAGAAGCATACTCCCCGCAGAGCTGGGAGCTTGATGCGGGACTTGATCCTGCGGCTCTGGGACTATGACCCCAGTGGAAGGCAGCTGCCCAACCAACCAAGCCACCCAGGCGCCCTTACTTCTCATTCTTATCAGAAAGAAATAATTTGCTATTTCTAGTAAATGAATAATAAATTTATTAGTTTGGTTCTAGGGCTCCAAGATTTTCCAAAGAACTGAAACACTTTGGTAAATTTCTCTCTCATGTCAAATTTTCCTTTTGTGTATTTTTGGGGTGTCACATTTAATGTCTTAGACAATAAGCATGTCTTTCGGGGCTCTACATTAAGCTTCAGTGACTCATAGAATCACAGAGTTGGAAGGACATCCAAAAATAATGTAATCCTATCCCCTGCTTTCAGGCAAGATATTAGAATCATGATTCACCCTGGTTCTAAAATCTGAAAAAAGTAAATAGAATAATCTAGAATATATGAACTAAATACTATAAGGTGAATTATTGAAATGGTTGCATCTCTTAAAACCTTCTCCATTGAATTCAGATCAGTAAGTAAAAATAGGTGAGGTTGTTTGCTTTGTTTTTGTGAATTATAGAAGCCTCTTCAAAACTAACCGCTTGGGCATTTTTTAGCAGTTCATTTCTCAACATCCTATTGTTATGATAGCCAAAGGCAGTACAAGCATCCTAAGGAACTATGCTATCACTGCTGTGGTTGAATAGTCCACATTCTTATGTATGTACAACTAGATTTTGGTTAGGTCATTTCTAGTCTCCTTCAGGTCCTGACCCTATACACACATGTTAATTGATACACCACTTAAACAGACTACCAAAATTTTCTTATCATTCAGGCCAATAAGGAATTTGCCTTTTTATTTTTGCTTTTTCTAAATTGATTGGAAAAAAAATGTAGCTAGGAAACATTCCATTTGATACAACTCTGGAAATTGAACATTAGATAATTAAATCAAAATGCTTTATTGTCACTACAGATTGTAGTTTGAGAAGACATCACATCAGATACTACTCTGAATCAAAGGATCTTGCACAATGATTCTTCTCAATGTGGCATCTCAGTATGAATGCCGTATTCCCTCTTGTGAAGTGAAGGCAGAGGTATAGAGGTATCAGGAAAAGATTTTTTACCCTTTAAAGGAAAGATGCCGGTCTTGAAATTCAAGAAAATTTCACATTTCAAATATATCTGTCCAGCAAAATGGCAAAAATCTCCCTGACTCAGATGATTGAAATAAGCCTCCTGCTCTTCTCACCCTGGATAGCTCAATTACTATTGCAAGACTGTGATTTGAGCTGTGGATTAAGAAAGATTGCAACACCAAAGTCCTGGAGACTTTCAAGAAAGTAATTTCTTTTTCCTTTGTACTTTAACATGTAAATAGCATGGAAAAAGCCCTCATCAGAATTTCCTTGGGTAACACGATCAGCAAAAAAATAATAAAGCAATGGAAAAAGTCCATTTTTCTCTCTATTTGTGATGCGCTTTTTGGCTTCTCAAAGTGTCCAGGGATCTGGAATTTGTAATGTAGAAATGCTGAACTGTCTGTGATGGGCATTGGAGACCAGGCCAGAGAGCAAGAAATATCTATTTGTTCAGGCCACAAAACATCCTTTGAGAGAAACTAACAAGAGAAATCTCTTTGAAACAATTTAGCAACTTAGTAATATAAAACCTCCTGAAATTGACTTTGAAGTACCTGCTTTAAATATCAAAGTAAAATCCTACAGTTTTCAAGTCACAATTTTGAAAAAGCTTTACATTATCTCTTTTGGTTAAAAAATGAAGATAAAAAATAGTGTTTATTGATGAGGTTTTAGAATATAGAATTAAGAATTTAGAATATAGGTGAGGTTTGGTGAGGTGGAGTCTGGAGCCAATGACCAAGAAAGAATTCTTGAGACATCTTTGGTACAAAATGGTGGGTTATGAAAGCACAGGGACAGGACCCCTGGACAGAAAGAGCTGCTGCACTGGGGTTGTGAGGGGTGGCAGGTTATATATGGTGGGGTTGGGGGAGGTAAGGAAAAAGCTAGCTTTCAAAAGAACTTTCATATGCTAAAGAGGACCTACAAGATACCGGAGGCTTTGAGGCCTTGTCATTGTCAAGATTTTTCCCTCTAGCAAGATGTTAACATTAAGATAGGTGGGAGATTCCAAAAGAATGTCATATATGTCCCACCCAGGAGTGCTGGTGGGAGAAGGTTGCTGTGTGTCAGCTTTTGCTTTGTCCTCTGCCAGCCTTCTGTTCCCTCTTCATTTATTGGGCAATTCCTATGTGCCAGACTCACATAAATAAAATGTTGGGTAATCATAAGATGCAACTCTATTTAGTCATAAAGTGGAAGGAAGTACTGATACATACTACAACATGAATGATCCTTGAAAGCATTATGCTAAATGAAAGAGGTCAAACACAAAAGACTATATGATTCCACTCATATGAAATGTCAAGAATAGGTAAATCCATAGAGAGAGAAAGTAGATTAGTGAGAGTAAGGGACTGGGCAGGGGGAATATGGAGTGACTATTATTGAATACTGGGATTTTATTTTGGGAATGATAGAAATGTTGTAGAATTAGTGGTAATGATAGCACAAACTTGTAAACATACTGAAAACTACTGAATTATACACTTGAAAAATGCAAGCTTTCTATACATGGACCTTCTTTCACTTTCCTAAATAAGTCATTAGCTGGGATGGGGAAAAAAATGGAGCAGAGAGGAATTATTCCTTCAAGAATTTAATTATTCTTTTTGCTGATTGAGGTTTAAATTAATAACTTGAATATAAGGTAAAAGGAGGTAATAATTATGGAGGTGAACATAACAAAATGTTACAAAGCTCTTTTTGCCTGTCTCTTCCAAACTCAATCTGTAATTCAGTAAACAATTTTGTTCCAGGTGTCAGCATGTCTTTCTCATTAACAAAGCTAAGAAAGATTTCTTGAGATTGGTATAAAGTTCACAAAGATTGAAGGTGAGAAATGGATACATGGATAAATGGATACATTGTTTTATTGTTTCTACTTTTATGTTTTGGTGAAAATTTCTGTAGTAGTAAGTGAAAGAAATTACCTCTTTGGGGGAAAGCATTGTTTTCCACAAAAGTTGGAGGATATTTTTCTTTCTTGCATTTTTGTAATGAAAATAGAATACCAGTGAAATGCATCCAGATCTTAAGTATATATAGAAAGTTCAATGAGTTTTGATAAATAAATACTACCCTGAGATATTAAGCCATTCCCTCACTATAGAAAGTTTTCAGTTGGGCACCTGGGTTGCTCAGTCCTTAAGTGTCTGCCCTTAGGCTCGGATCATGATCCCAGGGTCTTGGGATCAAGCCCTGCATCAGACTCTCCACTTTGCCGGAAGCATGCTTCTCTCTCCCACTGCCCCTGTTTGTGTTCCCTCTCTCGCTGTGTCTCTCTGTCTCTCTCTGTGAAATAAATAAATATTTTTTGTTTTTAAAGATTTTTATTTATTTATTTGACAGAGATCACAAGGAGGCAGAGAGACAGGCAGAGAGAGAGGAGAAAGCAGGCTCCCTGCTGAGCAGAGAGCCTGCTGTGGGACTCGATCCCAGGACCCTGGGATCATGACCTGAGCCGAAGGCAGAGGCTTTAACCCACGGAGCCACCCAGGCGCCCCATAAATAAATATTTTTTTAAAAAAAGTTTCCAGGCATTACCTCTCACAAGCAACAACTCTTTTGATTTGTCACTAGAATTTGTTTGCCAGTAAGTACAGGCAAATAATGTATATACTCATTGGCCATTTGAGTATCATATTGAATAGCCTTGACATTTTTGTAAAAAATTCAAGTGCATATATATGTGGATCTATTTCTGGACTGCATTCTACTTCATTGATCTATTTGCCTATATTTATGAACCTAATACTGTGCCTTGATTACTATAGCTTTTCAGTAACTCTTGAATGTAAACTGAATCAACTTTGTTTTTTTCATAATTATTTTGCTATATTATGTGTTTGTATATAATTCTAATTTCAACATCTGGAAACATTTGTTGGTATTGTGATAAGTATGGTATTGAATCTATAGAACTATTTGGGAAGAATTGTCTTAACTGTACTGGTTCTTTAAATTCAAAACATGATTTATTTCTTCATTTATTTAGGTCTTAGATTTTTCTTAGAAATGTCTTATAGTTTTTAGTGCAGAGGACTTACATGTGTTTGTTAAATTTATTCTTACATATATTATGTTTTTTAATGTTAATATAGGTGGGATTATTTAAAAAAACTTTATTTTTCAATTTTTGCATGTAGAAAAACAAGTGATTTTTAATTTTTTTAATTTTTAATTAATTAATTTATTTTTTAAAAGATTTTATTTATTTATTTGACAGAGAGAGATCACAAGTAGGCAGAGAGGCAGGCAGAGAGAGAGAGGGAGAAGCAGGCTTCCCGCCAAGCAGAGAGCCTGATGCGGGGCTCGATCCTAGGACCCTGAGATCATGACCTGAGCCGAAGGCAGAGGCTTAACCCATTGAGCCACCCAGACGCCCCAACAAGTGATTTTTTAAATTGCTGTTCTATCATGCTACTTTGCTATGTCCCTTTATTTGACCTAGTTATTTTGTAGACTCCTTTAGATTTTCTGTGTACAGGATATTGGCATCTGTGAATAAAGGCAGCTTTTTTTGTCCTTCGAATTGATAGGACTTTGTCTTTCTTGCTTTATTGCTCTTGTTAAAACTTTAACTAAAATGTTGAATGGAAATAGAAGAAATCTTTGTCTTCTCAATTTCAGGGCAAAAGTGTTCAATATCTCAGCTTTCAGTGTGATGTTGGTTATGGTTTTTATTTTTTTCTTTTTAATTAACCCTGAAAAAATTCCCTAAATTCCTAGTTTCCTGAGAGTTTATTTTTAAATAATGTGTCTTAAATACTTCTTCTGTACCTATTAAGATGAATATATGATTTTCTGCTTTTTTCTTTCAATATGTTTAAGTACAACAATTTTAGAACTTCCCACTTTTAAAATTTAGAAATGAAAAATTATACTTTTAAAAAAGATTTTATTTATTTATTTGAGAGAGAGTGGGAGCTAGAGAGAGAGAACACACATAGAGGGAGAAGGAGAGAGATAAGTAGGCTCCTCACTGAGCAGGGAGCCCGACATGGGACTTGATCCCAGGCCCTGGGATCATGACCTCAGCCAAAGGCAAAGGCTTAACTGACGGAGCCACCCAGGCATCCCTACATTTTAAAAAAATACTGTTTTAGCTGCATCCCCCCAAATGACATGTATTTTCATCATTATTCAGTTTGACATATTTTTGATTCAGTGTTTATTTACATGTGTACTGCTCAATTTCCAAGTACTTGTTTTTTAAATTGATGTATAATTAATATATGGTCATATTTCTGCCAAGTGTATGATATGATTCAACAATTTTATGCATTTCTCAGTGCTCATTAAGGTGAGTGTACTCTTAATCCTTTTTGTTTTTAAAATAAATTTTTTGTTATTGATTTTTAATTTGTTAGAGAACATACTCCATAAGATTTCAGTCTTTTAACATTTACTAATACTTATTTTGTGGCCCAAGATATAGTCTTTGTGAACATCCAGTAAGAACCTAAAAAAATGTATGTATTTTGCAGGTATAGTTTCAATGTCCTACAAATGTGAATTAGATCAAGGGCATTTATAGTATAATTCAAATATTTTGTATTTCTTATTTTTCTAGCATTCTGTAATTGCCAGGTAGATTTTTTCCATCCTTTTACTTTCAACCTTACTGTTTGTTTTTTTTTTTTTAAATATAGAAAGCATATCTCTTATAGGCATCACAGTTATAATTTGCCTTTTTTTTGGTGATCTGATCTGGCAATTTGTCTTTCAATTGGAGGCTTTTTATTTATTTATGTTTAATATAATTACAGATATATTCTGATTTAAGTATACTATTTCTATGTGTTTGAGTCATCTATGCTTTTGTTTCCCTTTTTATCCTATTCTCCTTTTGTGTATTATCTTTTAACATTCTATTTTGATATTCTATTTCTTTTAACTACATCTATTTGTATTATTACTTATCACTTTCTTTAGAGATTACCAATGCCTGGTTAACTTGTCAAGGATTAGAGTTAATATTTATCAGTGAGTTTAAAATGTAAAACATTTTTAATAGTATATTTCTATCTATACTTATCTATTTACTTATATGTTTTATATATACTATGTTATATAACAAATCAATATTACATATTGACATAAACCAATCAGTTATCTTTTCAAAGAAATTAAGATAATAAAAAGAGGGTTTCTAAAATTTAGGTACACATTTATCATTTTGGCTCTCTTTATTTCTTCCTATAGATTTGAGTTTCCATCTATTGTTATTTCCTTTTAACTTGAAAAAGTTCCTTTTGCCTCTAATACAGGTTAAGTAGTGATAGATTCTGTCTTTTGCCTGTCTTATCCATTATAATCCATCACTGACTTTTTTTGAAGAATATTTTCACAAGATAGAGAATTCTAAATTGACAGTTCTCTTCTTGCAGGACTTTAAAAATGCTGTTCCATTTTTCTCTGGCTTCCATTGTTTCCGATGAGAAGATAGTCATTCTTACTACTGCAATCCTATGTGTGTCATTTTCCCTCTGGGCCCTCTTTTTTTAAATTTTTTTTTTAATTTTTAAAATTAATTAATTTATTTTTAGCATAACAGTATTCATTATTTTTGCACCACACCCAGTGCTCCATGCAATCCGTGCCCTCTATAATACCCACCACCTGGTACTCCAACCTCCCACCCCCCCACCACTTGAAACCCCCTCAGATTGTTTTTCAGAGTCCATAGTCTCTCATGATTCACCTCCCCTTCCAATTTCCCCCAACTCCCTTCTCCTCCCTAACTCCCCATGTCCTCCATGCTATTTGTTATGCTCCACAAATAAGTGAAACTATATGATAATTGACTCTCTCTGCTTGACTTATCTCACTCAGCATAATCTCTTCCAGTCCCGTCCAGGTTGATACAAAAGTTGGGTATTCATCCTTTCTGATGGAGGCATAATACTCCATAGTGTATATGGACCACATTTTCCTTATCCATTCGTCTGTTGACGGGCATCTTGGCTCTTTCCACAGTTTGGCGACCGTGGCCATTGCTGCTATAAACATTGGGGTACAGATGGCCCTTCTTTTCACGACATCTATATCTTTGGGGTAAATACCCAGGAGTGCAATTGCAGGGTCATAGGGAAGTTCTATTTTTAATTTCTTGAGGAATCTCCACACTGTTCTCCAAAGAGGCTGCACCAACTTGCATTCCCACCAACAGTGGAAGAGGGTTCCCCTTTCTCCACATCTTCTCCAACACATGTTGTTTCCTGTTTTGTTAATTTTGGCCATTTTAACTGGTGTAAGGTGGTATCTCAATGTGGTTTTAATTTGAATCTCCCTGAGGGCTAGTGATGATGAACATTTTTTCATGTGTCTGATAGCCGTTTGTATGTCTTCATTGTAGAAGTGTCTGTTCATATCTTCTGCCCATTTTTTCATATGATTGCCTGTTTTGTGTGTGTTGAGTTTGAGGAGTTCATTATAGATCCTGGATATCAACCTTTTGTCTGTACTGTCATTTGCAAATATCTTCTCCCATTCCGTGGGTTGCCTCTTTGTTTTCTTGACTGTTTCCTTTGCTGTGAGAATTGATTCCATTTACTATAGCACCAAGAACCATAAGATACCTGGGAATAAGCCTAACCAAAGAGGTAAAGGATCTGTACTTGAGAACTACAGAGCACTCATGAAAGAAATTGAAGAAGACACAAAAAGATGGAAGACCCTTCCATGCTCTTGGATCAGAAGAATAAACATTGTTAAAATGTCTATACTACCTAGAGCAATCTATACTTTTAATGCTCTTCCGATCAAAATTCCACTGGTATTCTTCAAAGAATTGGAGCAAATAATCCAAAAATTTGTATGGAATCAGAAAAGACTCCAAATCGCTAAGGAAATGTTGAAAAACACAAATAAAACTGGGGGCATCACGTTACCTGATTTCAAGCTTTATTACAAAGCTGTGATTACCAAGACAGCATGGTACTGGCATAAAAACAGACACATAGACCAGTGGAACAGAGTAGAGAGCCCAGATATGGACCCTCGACTCTATGGTCAATTAATCTTCAACAAAACAGGAAAAAATATACAGTGGAAAAAAGACAGTCTCTTCAATAAATGGTGCTGGGAAAACTGGACAGCTATATGTAGAAGAATGAAACTCGACCATTCTCTTACACTGTACACAAAGATAAACTCAAAATGGATAAAAGACCTCAATGTGAGACAGGAATCCATCAGAATCCTAGAGGAGAACATAGGCAGTAATCTCTTCAATATCAGCCACAGCAACTTCTTTCAAGATATGTCTCCAAAGGCAAAGGAAACGAAAGCGAAAATAAACTTTTGGGGCCTCTGGGCCCTCTTAAGACTTTTTGTTTTTAGCATCTGACTCTAATGGGTCTTAATATTCTGTTCCCTATATTTATTCTGTTAGATGTTCACCCCATTTTTTTGGCTGTGTAAGTTAATATTTTATGTCAATATTTGTCATCAAACATTGTTTTCTTTCCAAACTTTTCTCTCAACTTACAGAGTTTCAATTACACAACATGTTGGACAAGTTGGTATTTTCCTAAAGGTTACTGAATATTCATTTAATTTCCTTGTATTTGCTCTTTTTTTCTAATATTGGATACTTCTTATTGATGGTCTTCAAATTTACAGATCCACTTTTGCAATCTTTTAAACCCACACAGTGAATATTTTACTTTACATAATTTTCTTTTTCAGCTCTTGGAATTCAACTTGGCTCTATTAGTTTTGTTGTATCTCTTCATTTTTCTTATCTTCTTTTAATGTTTTCATTATATTTTTGCACATATCATGTGGTTTTGCACATAATAGTTGTATCTATTAATTCTACCATCTGGATCATCTTGGGGTTTGTTTCTACAAATTGCTTTTTGACTGTCCTATATTCTTTGTTTTCATATATTTTATAATTTTTGATAACATACTGGGCATTACTGATGATGTTATAGAGGGTCTAGGTTTTATCTTCCTAGTATAATATAATCAGAGTGATAATAATAGGTGAATGGAGTCTGATTTTCTCCAAAAGTTCAAGAAGTCCATGTCGAGCAACAATTTTACCCTCACAACACTATCAAGATGTTAACTGAGAAGTTTGATCAAAATAGTGGTCACCCTTTTGTAGATAGTCTTTTTTGTAGATAGTCTTTTTTTTAATATCTGCTCATTGAAGGAAACGGATGCATAGAGAGTATTCTAAAGCCGTAAGGGAAGATTCCTTCTACAGCCAAACCTGGGAATCAAGATACTTATTAAATACAGTATGGGAGTGAGAATTACTGGCTCTAATCAACTAATTCTGTTTTGTCCTTTTATTTACTTGGTATTTAGTCCTGTGGTTGATTTTTTTTTTTTAAATAAGAGTTTGACCAAATAAATATTTACCAAAATGTAAACTACATAAATCAATCTAAACACTTTTCAAATGTTTTCACCTGAGAGGAGTTTAGAACAGTGGAAAAGGAAGATTGGGGGCAGGTGGCTCAGCAATGAAAATGTACTTTATAGATCAGAAGTGTGCATAACTGGGGTTTGGCTTCCACTGGCTGAGGGGCCTGATTGAGAAGAAACAGCCAAAGTGTGGGGATTTAAAGCCAGAAGCAAGCTAATTTTAGATTGCAAATATCAGATATAGAAAAAGATTCACAGGATAATATTACCAAACCCATTCCTCTGTCAGCTCAGGATACATTTGAACAAAGAGATCAAATATGAAACTGACCTCAAAGCCAATGCTTAACCACTGCTCTGGGCCCTAAAAAAGAGTTGTGAATGGAGTTTAGTTCAAGTGGATACTATTTTAATTAAATTCAATACTTCTGCCTCTTTAGAAGAAGCTGAGATAGAATTTTTTTTTAAATCAAAAGAAAAATATTCTGAAAATGCCACCAGATTTTTGTACATAATATGTTTCTCACACATTGCTCTGCATGTTCTTTGTCTGCAGGAGGGATTGTATGAATGAGTGCTAGAGTATTTGTGCCACAGTATCTCAGAAGAGTTGTTTCCAAAATGCCAGTCTATAGATTGATACAAGCACACACAGTGAAAGAGAAAAGTAAGAATATGAATTTTTCATAGAGCTAATAATTAAAGGATTTACCTTAATTCTGAATTTAAGGTCTTCCTACATTTTGGCTTTTACAATATCCTTTTGGAAAGAGAAAGGTATTGGTACATGTATTTTTAATTACCTTTCTTAGAAGAATGAAAATTGATAACCTTATATAAATCCCTCCATTAAAATGAGTCTGTGCCATTCAAATTCAAGGCACATATTCTTCAGAACAGCATGAAAGCATTTACAAAAAAATGAAACAAGAATGTACATCATTAAAATTAAGCCTTTGTCAATTGTGAGACAATCCATTCTTTCCGGCAGAACTACTTTCAGATAGAAAACATACCACCAGATAATTAATTATTCATACCGTCAATAGTGAGATGCATCCTGATATCAGGCTTGTTAATATGTGAAAAAATGTGATGCTAAGAATCTATGAGATAGAGTGTGTGATTTACATAGAGACGATTCATTCATTTAACACGTAAGTATTCTTCCTATTATTCTTTGACACAGTGTACCTGAGTCTAGGCATTGAAGAGTTTGAATGATACATGAAATTATGAGCCAACCATATTCTTCATTCTTATCCAGTGCAGTACTTCTCAAAATTTTGAACTTTTTCAAGTTATTGTTTTTACCCATTTCTCATTTGATGTCCATGTTTGACTATTCCAAGTGCTCTGGTTATGCAAAACATTCTGTAGTCTCAAACATTCATAGCTCTGTGGATGAACAGTGGACAAACTAGTCACCCTAATATATAGGATGTACTACTTGAAGTCAGGGAGGAAAACCTGTTTACTGCCAGATGCACTCACAAGGATGAGTGCTCTCTAAGCTGAAGGATAACAGGGGATGTAGTTAGGGAACATAAATATGAAAAATAAATTCAAATTTCTGCTCATTTCTGCTCACCCTAAATTCTCAAGTATTTCTCAGAAATAAGAATTGCTTAATAAGAAATGCTGAAATAATTTTTTCACGTTCTTTAGGAAATAAGAATCTCTGACCCAGGATCAGCAGTAAGGTTCAGGGTAAATGAAGATCTGGATTGAGAAAACCAAGTCATAACCCCTTACTAAAAATCTGCATTGGCCTTCTCACTTCTAAATGTCTTCTTTTGATGGTGTTGACCCTTCATCAGATATAGAAGAGAAACACTAATGATGCTTTGTTGGAAATGTTAATAGGGATAAAAGGGAAACACAGCCTTTGCTTTTTCTTGAAGACAATCATAATGAATAGGAAACTTGTTCTCAGTTGTTTTTTTTTTTTTTTTAATTTTTTTATTTTTTATAAACATATATTTTTATCCCCAGGGGTACAGGTCTGTGAATCACCAGGTTTACACACTTCACAGCACTCACCAAATCACATGCCCTCCCCAATGTCCATAATCCCAACCCCTTCTCCCAAACCCCCTCCCCCCGGCAACCCTCAGTTTGTTTTGTGAGATTAAGAGTCACTTATGGTTTGTCTCCCTCCCAATCCCATCTTGTTTCATTTATTCTTCTTCTACCCACTTAAGCCTCCATGTTGCATCACCATTTCCTCATATCAGGGAGATCATATGATAGTTGTCTTTCTCTGCTTGACTTATTTCGCTAAGCATGATACGCTCTAGTTCCATCCATGTTGTTGCAAATGGCAAGATTTCATTTCTTTTGATGGCTGCATAGTATTCCATTGTGTATATATACCACATCTTCTTGATCCATTCATCTGTTGATGGGCATCTAGGTTCTTTCCATAGTTTGGCTATTGTGGACATTGCTGCTATAAACATTCGGGTGCATGTGCCCCTTTGGATCACTACATTTGTATCTTTAGGGTAAATACCCAATAGTGCAATTGCTGGGTCATAGGGCAGTTCTATTTTCAACATTTTGAGGAACCTCCATGCTGTTTTCCAGAGTGGCTGCACCAGCTTGCATTCCCACCAACAGTGGAGGAGGGTTCCCCTTTCTCCGCATCCTCGCCAGCATCTGTCATTTTCTGACTTGTTGATTTTAGCCATTCTGACTGGTGTGAGGTGATATCTCATTGTGGTTTTGATTTGTATTTCCCTGATGCCGAGTGATATGGAGCACTTTTTCATGTGTCTGTTCGCCATCTGGATGTCTTCTTTGCAGAAATGTCTGTTCATGTCCTCTGCCCATTTCTTGATTGGATTATTTGTTCTTTGGGTGTTGAGTTTGCTAAGTTCTTTATAGATTCTGGACACTAGTCCTTTATCTGATATGTCGTTTGCAAATATCTTCTCCCATTCTGTCAGTTGTCTTTTGGTTTTGTTGGCTGTTTCCTTTGCTGTGCAAAAGCTTTTGATCTTGATGAAATCCCAGTAGTTCATTTTTTCTCTTGCTTCCCTTGCCTTTTGCGTTGTTCCTAGGAAGATGTTGCTGCGGCAGAGGTCGAAGAGGTTGCTGCCCGTGTTCTCCTCAAGGATTTTGATGGATTCCTTTCGTACATTGAGGTCCTTCATCCATTTTGAGTCTATTTTTGTGTGTGGTGTAAGGGAATGGTCCAATTTCATTTTTCTGCATGTGGCTGTCCAATTTTCCCAGCACCATTTATTGAAAAGGCTGTCTTTTTTCCATTGGACATTCTTTCCTGCTTTGTCGAAGATTAGTTGACCATAGATTTGAGGGTCTATTTCTGGGCTCTCTATTCTGTTCCATTGATCTATGTGTCTGCTTTTGTGCCAGTACCATGCTGTCTTGAGGATGACAGCTTTGTAATAGAGCCTGAAGTCCGGAATTGTGATGCCACCAACGTTGGCTTTCTTTTTCAATATCCCTTTGGCTATTCGAGGTCTTTTCTGGTTCCATATAAATTTTAGCATTATTTGTTCCATTTCTTTGAAAAAGATGGATGGTACTTTGATAGGAATTGCATTAAATGTGTAGATTGCTTTAGGTAGCATAGACATTTTCACAATATTTATTCTTCCAATCCAGGAGCATGGAACATTTTTCCATTTCTTGGTGTCTTCCTCAATTTCTTTCCTGAGTACTTTATAGTTTTCTGAGTATAGATTCTGTGTCTCTTTGGTTAGGTTTATTCCTAGGTATCTTATGGTTTTGGATGCAATTGTAAATGGGATTGACTCCTTAATATCTCTTTCTTCTGTCTTGCTGTTGGTGTAGAGAAATGCAACTGATTTCTGTGCATTGATTTTATATCCTGACACTTTACTGAATTCCTGTATAAGTTCTAGCAGTTTTGGAGTGGAGTCTTTTGGGTTTTCCACATATAGTATCATATCATCTGCGAAGAGTGATAATTTGACTTCTTCTTTGCCGATTTGGATGCCTTTAATTTCCTTTTGTTGTCTGATTGCTGAGGCTAGGACCTCTAGTATGATGTTGAATAGCAGTGGTGATAATGGACATCCCTGCCGTGTTCCTGACCTTAGCGGAAAAGCTTTCAGTTTTTCTCCATTGAGAATGATATTTGCGGTGGGTTTTTCATAGATGGCTTTGATGATATTGAGGTATGTGCCCTCTATCCCTACACTTTGAAGAGTTTTGATCAGGAAGGGATGTTGTACTTTGTCAAATGCTTTTTCAGCATCTATTGAGAGTATCATATGGTTCTTGTTCTTTCTTTTATTGATGTGTTGTATCACATTGACTGATTTGCGGATGTTGAACCAACCTTGCAGCCCTGGAATAAATCCCACTTGGTCGTGGTGAATAATCTTTTTAATGTACTGTTGAATCCTATTGGCTAGTATTTTGTTGAGTATTTTCGCATCTGTGTTCATCAAGGATATCGGTCTATAGCTCTCTTTTTTGGTGGGATCCTTGTCTGGTTTTGGGATCAAGGTGATGCTGGCTTCATAAAATGAGTTTGGTTTTTTTTTAATTGACACTAAAAAACAACCGATAGAAACACCATGAGGCAAGTATGAAATGATCATGATAGTGAAATAGTAGTCTTGTTTGTGCTGCAGGTTCAGGAATAGGAAAGAATTTTAATATGCTTAGGGTAGGGGTTTGACCTAATGTTCTGATGTGTGATGAAGTTGAAAATATGTAACTTAGGATAAGAAAATGGTCTGTAAGGAGAGGGAGAGGAAATTTGTGGCTTTTTCCCATTTTAAAATGATTATGGTTTCCTTTAGCCAACTCCAGGGGATTTAATAACTTTTTGTATTGGAGAAGGGTGGCTTGTGCCATATGGCTACCCCCTGCTTCTGTGTTCAATCTACAAATAGCATAATTTGGGAGCCCAGGACAATTTGTTCATTGTAAATCTATGCTGTAATTCTTCTTTATGTCTGAAAACTATATTCAAGATTTCTTTCTGGCTCTTGAATTGCCTTTAAAAAAATCAACTGGCAAGGGTCTGAGAGAATAATTTCTAAGTGAGTGACAGAAAACTGTGCCCTTTCCGCAGACCATTTCAAAATAACCTTTGATGAGCCCACAATCCATTTTAATTACCTGTGCAAATAGCCCATTTCTAATATTGTGAGCAATGAATGGCCCTGTAACTCTGTGTAATTGCTTGGGATATTGCTGCTTGGATACTGAATGTTTTATGAAGGACACCTATTTAGTCACAAAATTAAAGGCCAGAGTATTTTAAATTTTGGACTAATATTCAGCCATGCAGCTTTGGATAATTCCAGTTTTTTTTTTTTTTTTTAAAATTCTCTCTCCCTGTTTGTGTAGAGAGAAGGAAAAACATGATTTCAGAATGCTATCATAGTGTTTCAAGCAATTTATCACATCATATAATTCAGCCAGGCAGAATAAACATAGATTTCAGCAGATGTAAAAATCAAGGAACAGTTATAATATTCTGTTTGATAGAAACAGGAAAATATATAAATGCACATTAAACAACTTTTTAAAAAGATAAAGAGCATTTTAATTATTTTATAAAGATCTCCATTTTCTACATTTTCCAGAGTCAACGTGGTAGAAATTTACGGCTACTTGGCAATTGACAAAAATGTTTAGAGAATGACCACAACTACTCAGTTTCACTTAGATTCTGAATAGTGTTTTAGCTACAAGGCACTATAACTCAGTGATCAGAAAAAAAGTCTTAAGTTATCAGTTGCTTAATATTTGTTTTTCCAAACATAATAATGATTACCATCAGAGTATCTGTAAAATCCTTTGTAGTCTTTAGAAGTAGTGTACTACTTATTGTAATTATGGCAATTTCTTCTTCAAATGATAGCAACCATTTTGATTTTTTAAAGAATAACTATTCACTGTTTTTAAGTGTGCTGCTGTCCTCACCTTTAAAACAGAGTTGGAGCTATCCCTGCAGTTTTCCAGGGTTATCATAAACATAATACTGACATTGTGTACTTCTATTTTTCTTAAATAATTCTATTAACTCATTGTAAATTTTTTACTGACATGGTAAATTCAAATAACGAACTATACTTTAGCATTGTAGTCTGCAATGGAAACTTTTATAATACTGAGATACCAGTTTTAAGCTAAGAGTAAATGAGCATGACCAAATCACTCTAAGACCACAGCATTCAATCTAACTTTGCAAGGCCATTATAAATGGTACATGCAAACTGAGATCAGTGTTTATGGTGATTGGTTCCATGACACAATTACATGGATATACTTTCTTAGTAGGATAGAATAAATTCCCTGGTTTGATCTGACATGTTGGGATAGATGGGGTCAAAGTGAGGAAGAAGTACAAGGTCCATCCACTACACCAGGAGCTGTTTTATATGGTGGATGGAAAGGAGAACATAGTTTGATGGATTGAATTTGATTTGTGTTTAACAGGATATTGGAACATTTCAAAGACTAGTTTTTAAATTGTAAGCTACCATTTGCAGAGGTATATACTGGACTGAGTAGCCTCACCCCTACCCAAACTCAACATCTACCTAGAACCTATGAATATTATCTTATTTAGAGATAGGGTCTTTGCTAATATAAGTAGGTATAGATGAAGTGTTACTGGCTATGGGTGCCCTAAATACAATATGACTGGTGTCTTTATAACAAGAGGGGACTTTAGATACACACGCATATTAGCTATTTGTAGCCCTGCAAAGATGTGCACGCTATAAATGGGAATTCAAACTACTTTAATTCATTATAGTCTCCATTAAGAAGGAAAAACAAAGTGTATTTGTAATTGTATATCTTGTGTTGATCAAGTACTTTTTTTTTAAGATCTTATTTATTTATTTGACAGAGAGAGAGAGAGAGAGAGAGATCACAAGTAGGCAGAGAGGCAGGCAGAGAGAGAGAGAGAGAGAGAGGGAAGCAGGCTCCCTGCTGAGCAGAGAGCCTGATGCGGGCCTTGATCCCAGGACCCTGAGACCATGACCTGAGCTGGAAGGCAGAGGCTTAACCCACTGAGCCACCCAGGTGCCCGATCAAGTACTTTTTGATAAGAGAGAATATTTATTCGACTAAGCATCAATGAGAATCAAGTCTTCCATTTTTACTTTCCACAGACAAGCTCCTGGCTCTGTATTTTTCAAATCTTGATTCTCTACCAAATCAACATATTTCATATGTCAAGTATGATACTGTGATATAACCTCTGGTCCTTCAACATTGTCATTTTAAGAATTTTACCACAACATATGTCTATGTGAACATATTGCTAGGACCATTCCCAGGGCCTTGGGCAGTAGGCCCATTTAGTGAGAGACCCTAAGCAAAGCTTCATTAGCTTACTAAAGCTTTAACCCTCAGCAACAGGAACAGAAGCTGGTCTGTAGAAAATAAAGGAGTATCTGGTGGGTAGGCAATATAATGCTTATAGCAGCCCGAGAGTTTTGGTGAATTAGCCAGGAAAGAAAAAAAAGCCAGAGTAGTGGTTAGAAAGAGAGTTAGGGTCATATGTAAAGGTTCTATTTGTGGAGCTGTGGATTGCAGTTTTAAGTCTGGGGGTATGAATATACAGAGGAGGGGGTAGAAATGGAGAGAAAGGAGCAGCAGGTGGAGGAGAAGGGAGAAGACAGGGTTGGGGAGGAGAAGGGCGGAAGAGGAGGGGTGGAGAGAAGGGATAGAGGAGGGAGAAAGGGGGAGGACCAAGGGGAAGGAGAAGGGGCAAAGGAGGATGGGGAGGCCCCTGTGGCAATGATGGGGGGAGGGGGAGGAGGAAAGAAAGAAGAGGAGGGAAAAAGGAAGAGAATCAGGGAAGCAGTTTTGGCATTGCCAGTCACAGTCCCTAATCTCTCTCCTCTTCTTTGGCATTTGTCCAAATTCCTAGTAGCTTTCCCTGTTGTCTTTATTGGGGGAGGGGATTCTCCATCCTTGTAGACTTCCTGTCAGCACTTGGATGTCAGTTGTTCCGTCTCAGGCTGTTGCCAAAGCTCTGTCCCATCGTGGCCTCTGAGCATTAGACCCTTACCTTTTTCATTTTTCTGCTCCCAGCCACAAAGGATTTTCCTGTCTCACATCTCTTCTGGGGAAATCTCTCAGACAGCAGGGGAAGGATTAGAGGTTGGGCACAATACATGATGAGGTGAAAATGGGGTCTATAGGAAGTGTAAGACAGATTATCTCAATATAGACATTTTCCCTGCTAAGCAGAACATTAATTCTCTGTTCTATAAAATCATTTGAATGAATATACAATTTCATCTAATGAGCTTGATTTTTGCCATTATAAGTGCTTAATATAAATCCCTTATCAAAATGAATCATGAAAGACTGCATTCTAAATGGATCTTCTTTGGATATTGCAGGGCTAGGACTTTTAAGATATTTTGGAACCTGCTGTCTGAAAATAATACCACAATCAAAGTGCCACATTTGGCTGTGTTTGTATGCTGCCAAAAAAATCGGAAGAAAAATGAAAAATTCGCTCATTCATTTGGAAGTTTCCAAATATCCAGATGTTTGGCATCATACATACTGTTAGGTGACTAATTGGTTGGGCTGTTCATATTCCACATGTTTGGCATTGTTTTACATAGATTCGGGTTATGTTTTCAGATAGGGAAGTGCAATGTATTTTATGTGCTCACTTGGGACCCAAAGGCTAATGGTGTCAAATGGATTTTTCCCATTTGACCCCCATGAACAGAGTTCAGTTTTCCTCATGTTACTTAGTCCTACAAAAATGCAGGTGCAGATATTTTATTGCTTTTTAAATCTCACAAAGTACTAAAAGATTTGAATAAGAAAAATAGTTCTGTTCCAGCAGAAATCATTTCATCCCAAGGAAAATTTTCCTCTCATTATTCCAGCAAATGAACAATAAAAAAATACATGAAATCATAGTATCACCAAGTCTGAGAATACACATCAAAACTTGACCGTTTTCTTTCCTATAAGGCAGAATGGGGAGAACAGATGTTTAAAAAGGGACTTTTAGTTAAATTATACTTTAAACATACGACTTTATCACATTAAGATCTAGAAGATCTAGGAAAATAATTTTCACTACATATAGTGACTCCTTGAGTTTTGTTTGCCTAGAGTTAATTTTTTGTCGAGAATTTCCCAGCTGGGCTATGCCATTTGTTTTAAATTGATTGTGTGTTCTATGTGGAGCTATAACAGAAAACTGGGAAAACAGATCAATTTAGGGACCGGAGAGCTACCAGAGAAGAGATATTTATATTAATTTAAGAGACTTAAGCCTGTAAGCCTTTCCTTCAATATGTCTAATGACTTAATTCAACAAATATTGACTGAGTTGTTCTCATTTGAAGAGCGCTTGCTTTACTACCCTGGGAGAAGCAGAGTTAAACAGAATAAAAGTCTTTTATTTCAGCTGACTAAAAGAATATTGAACTGAAGCAAGAAATCTGATTAAAAAAACACAGTGTAAGGAAGAAATGTTTACCAAATAGAAATTATCAATCAACTATTATTTAATATTCATCATCAATATTTCTAAGATTCAGACTTAAAACAGCTACTAACATATTCTTAAGGAAAAGGAATAGAAATTAGGAGACATTTAAGGAAATTTAATTCTTCCTGCTTTTACTTGACACAGAAATGATTAAGGAGAAAACAGAACAAAACAAAAGTAGGATTACAGGTTTTCTTTTATACTTGAATGATTTAAAAATGTATGCCAACATTAAAACACACCTTGAAGAATTCTAGTAAATTGGTCAGCAAGCATTTCAGTGATAAAAATGCTGATAGTATAAGTGCAAATAACAGACAAAAAAAATGAGTGAACCTGATGGATTGATTCATTCGAAAGAGATGAAATTATTAAAAGATCAAGTGCAAAGGGAAAAGTCTATAAATATTGATGTGTCTGATACACCGAGGAAAAGCAGAAAGACACATGATAGCTCTGAGAGGGATGACTAGTAATTGCAAGAGGCATATAAGGCAATAAATTATAGCAAATAAGTAGATAACATTTCTCAGATTAAACCTCAATTGTGGGCTGAAACAAATTGGTGTGGTACAGGAGGCATGACTTCAAGAATTTTTTAGAAGAGAACTGCTACATGATGCACCATAACAGATCAAATTGCTCTTGTTATGGGAAGTACATTCTGCTATAGAATAGTTTCAGTAAAGCAGGGGAAGTTTTTTCTCCTCCCAAACTGTCCAATAGAAATACGCATCTGAAAAATGTGGCTCTGGAAGAGAGACTAAGCAAATGTAGAAATAGGAACATCAACATTAAATTCATTATCACAATTACAAGAAACCACTATTTCAGTAATTATAATAGTAATAAAACACTTTCTATGCTTTATTTGTTTGTGCAAATAGAATCAGGCATAAGTAGAAATCAATACAAATGTCTAGATACTATTGGTAGTTTGATTCAGCAACTAAAGATTAAATTATTGAAAGATCTAGTGCAAAAGGAAAAAAATCCATAAATACGTATGTATTCTGCTACAGTATAGAAAACATCAGGAAATGACTAAAGGCAATGTGAAGGAAGTATTCATTTCTGATGTGGAGTTCCATAAGAACAATCTCAAGAGAGAATAAGGTGATCACGGAGTTGGATTTCAAAAGATAGATGTTTCCAGAGAGGAAGAGGATAAATCAGTACTAAGAAATGGAGACTTTGACCAACAAAACAAGATTGGATGAGGTGTGTTGGAAGCCCATATGTGGGCCAATGAGTGAAAGTAGAGACAACTGCACCATAACGTGGTAGATAGTCTAAAATACAGTGACAACAGAGGAGTGCGAAAATTTCAGTTTAATTTAAACTACTCAAATCCATGGTGCTTTGATTTGGTAAGCTGTATCAGTACATCAGGAGGATCCAGGCTGTGGTAAAATTTAAAGTCAGGAGCAGTGGTTTTACACTCTGGAGGTTTGCTGGGTTTGCCATGGGACCCCAGCATTAGCTATTTTAATTAGAATAATGTGCAACCTTGAGGGAGGACAAATTGGAAGGGGCTAGGAAGGCTGTCGACAGCCAAGTGAAGCAAGTTTGTTTTCAAGGAACAGTGTGAAGACTGAAAAACATATGGTTGTCCTTGCTTTCATCTAAGTACACTAAAAACTGGTTTTACGATAGCAAAACTAAATTTTGTACACAGTGGCAGATGGAAACCCTAATGTGCTGCCTGCTTTGGCAGGATGTATTTGAGTTGAGTTTGGATGACATCGTATATGTGAAGGGTATTGAGTGGTTACAGATAAAAAAAAAAACTCAGTAAAAGAAGGACTGAAGGAGGGTTGGATAATCTCAGGTTGTATTTAGGGAAAGGACTACTGATACCATATTGAAACCCAAATGCCTGCCAGTGGTCATCTGTAGGTTGTTTTCTAAGTATCTTAGTTTTAACACATCTAAACATAAGCTTCTGTGTTTTCTCCCAAACTGGGTCTTTTCTTCATTTTAGTTATAGGTACCTGGCTGCTCAAGTCAGAAATTTAAGAGCACTCTGATGTTTCCACCTTCCTTACTACTTTCATTCTCTTCATCAGCAAGTCCTATCAATTTCACCTACAAAGTGCTCCTGGTTTCCATATACTTCCATCTTTATTGTCACTCACTTGTCCAAGCCTCCATGTTCTCTGGAGTAAATGATTGCCCGTCAGGCTCTTCACTTCTCACCCTTTTCCTAACACACTCCCCATGGATTGGGTTGATCGGTTACAATTATAAATCAGGTCCATTTGCTAATCTGCTTAAAATAAGTTCAAAAATTTAAAAATTAAATTTCTCAGTATGGTCTTTGATGTTCTGCATGATTGACCCTGTCTGCCCCCCAGGGTGTTTTGGATCATTGTTCTCCATGCTCACCATGCTTCAGGCACGTGTGTATTTTTCAGTTCTTTAATCACAACAGATCATTTCTCAAATTGGGGCCATTGTAGCCTTTTGTATATAATTTTTTCATCATGTTACTAGGCCAAAAGGGAGGCCTAACAGTTTCATTTATTAAGGAGTTATGACCAAATAACTTGATAAGTATTTATGTCCTAACAACTTATTAGCTGTTTAAAAAATACACATAAATTGAAAGAAAAGAATTTATTTCATTCTTAACCACAATTATTAATGAATGGGGCATGTGTACCACTTTTCATAGCACAAATTCTCAAACTTTGGAATCAGATTGAACAATGACAAACTCATATTTAATTCCACAAAATCTTTTGTGTGGTACTTGCTTTTTGCTGCAGCACCTGCTGGCATTTTTAGAAATCTGCTTTACAAAGATAATCATGTCATGAAAAGAAATGTAATGCGATCTAACATTGAAACTGCCAACTATCTAGTGTTAGTAACTGGCCTTGTGTTTCAAGGATATTAGGTATCATTGTCTTTTGCTCTTGAAAATTTTTCTCAGAACATCCTTGTTGAGTTCACTGTGGTGCCCTAGGGTATCTTGGCATACCATTTGGGAACCAAAGCTCTAGAGGATTTGAATGGGACAGTGGCCTGACCTTCGCATACCATTTGGGAACCAAAGCTCTAGAGGATTTGAATGGAACTGGGATTTCACTTAGGATAGTACTCTCTAGTTCCATCCATGTGTCTGCAAATAGCAAGATTTCATTCTTTTTATGGCTGAGTAATATTTTATCGTATAAAATATTATATTTTATATTATAAAATATTATATTTTATATTTTTTTTACTGAAAGAAAAATTTTTTTATTGTTTATTTTAATTCAGGTAGAGTTAACATACAGTGATATATTTGTTTCAGGTGTACGATATAGTGATTCAGTGATTCTTTTTTTTTTTTTTTTTTTAATTTTTTATTTTTTATAAACATATATTTTTATCCCCAGGGGTACAGGTCTGTGAATCACCAGGTTTACACACTTCACAGCACTCACCAAATCACATACCCTCCCCAATGTCCATAATCCCACCCCCTTCTCCCAAACCCCCTCCCCCCGGCAACCCTCAGTTTGTTTTGTGAGATTAAGAGTCACTTATGGTTTGTCTCCCTCCCAATCCCATCTTGTTTCATTTATTCTTCTTCTACCCACTTAAGCCTCCATGTTGTATCACCACTTCCTCATATCAGGGAGATCATATGATAGTTGTCTTTCTCTGCTTGACTTATTTCGCTAAGCATGATACGCTCTAGTTCCATCCATGTTGTTGCAAATGGCAAGATTTCATTTCTTTTGATGGCTGCATAGTATTCCATTGTGTATATATACCACATCTTCTTGATCCATTCATCTGTTGATGGGCATCTAGGTTCTTTCCATAGTTTGGCTATTGTGGACATTGCTGCTATAAACATTCGGGTGCATGTGCCCCTTTGGATCACTACATTTGTATCTTTAGGGTAAATACCCAATAGTGCAATTGCTGGGTCATAGGGCAGTTCTATTTTCAACATTTTGAGGAACCTCCATGCTGTTTTCCAGAGTGGCTGCACCAGCTTGCATTCCCACCAACAGTGGAGGAGGGTTCCCCTTTCTCCGCATCCTCGCCAGCATCTGTCATTTCCTGACTTGTTGATTTTAGCCATTCTGACTGGTGTGAGGTGATATCTCATTGTGGTTTTGATTTGTATTTCCCTGATGCCGAGTGATATGGAGCACTTTTTCATGTGTCTGTTCGCCATCTGGATGTCTTCTTTGCAGAAATGTCTGTTCATGTCCTCTGCCCATTTCTTGATTGGATTATTTGTTCTTTGGGTGTTGAGTTTGCTAAGTTCTTTATAGATTCTGGACACTAGTCCTTTATCTGATATGTCGTTTGCAAATATCTTCTCCCATTCTGTCAGTTGTCTTTTGGTTTTGTTGGCTGTTTCCTTTGCTGTGCAAAAGCTTTTGATCTTGATGAAATCCCAGTAGTTCATTTTTTCCCTTGCTTCCCTTGCCTTTTGCGTTGTTCCTAGGAAGATGTTGCTGCGGCAGAGGTCGAAGAGGTTGCTGCCCGTGTTCTCCTCAAGGATTTTGATGGATTCTTTCGTACATTGAGGTCCTTCATCCATTTTGAGTCTATTTTTGTGTGTGGTGTAAGGGAATGGTCCAATTTCATTTTTCTGCATGTGGCTGTCCAATTTTCCCAGCACCATTTATTGAAAAGGCTGTCTTTTTTCCATTGGACATTCTTTCCTGCTTTGTCGAAGATTAGTTGACCATAGATTTGAGGGTCTATTTCTGGGCTCTCTATTCTGTTCCATTGATCTATGTGTCTGCTTTTGTGCCAGTACCATGCTGTCTTGAGGATGACAGCTTTGTAATAGAGCCTGAAGTCCGGAATTGTGATGCCACCAACGTTGGCTTTCTTTTTCAATATCCCTTTGGCTATTCGAGGTCTTTTCTGGTTCCATATAAATTTTAGCATTATTTGTTCCATTTCTTTGAAAAAGATGGATGGTACTTTGATAGGAATTGCATTAAATGTGTAGATTGCTTTAGGTAGCATAGACATTTTCACAATATTTATTCTTCCAATCCAGGAGCATGGAACATTTTTCCATTTCTTGGTGTCTTCCTCAATTTCTTTCCTGAGTACTTTATAGTTTTCTGAGTATAGATTCTGTGTCTCTTTGGTTAGGTTTATTCCTAGGTATCTTATGGTTTTGGATGCAATTGTAAATGGGATTGACTCCTTAATATCTCTTTCTTCTGTCTTGCTGTTGGTGTAGAGAAATGCAACTGATTTCTGTGCATTGATTTTATATCCTGACACTTTACTGAATTCCTGTATAAGTTCTAGCAGTTTTGGAGTGGAGTCTTTTGGGTTTTCCACATATAGTATCATATCATCTGCGAAGAGTGATAATTTGACTTCTTCTTTGCCGATTTGGATGCCTTTAATTTCCTTTTGTTGTCTGATTGCTGAGGCTAGGACCTCTAGTACGATGTTGAAAAGCAGTGGTGATAATGGACATCCCTGCCGTGTTCCTGACCTTAGCGGAAAAGCTTTCAGTTTTTCTCCATTGAGAATGATATTTGCAGTGGGTTTTTCATAGATGGCTTTGATGATATTGAGGTATGTGCCCTCTATCCCTACACTTTGAAGAGTTTTGATCAGGAAGGGATGTTGTACTTTGTCAAATGCTTTTTCAGCATCTATTGAGAGTATCATATGGTTCTTGTTCTTTCTTTTATTGATGTGTTGTATCACATTGACTGATTTGCGGATGTTGAACCAACCTTGCAGCCCTGGAATAAATCCCACTTGGTCGTGGTGAATAATCCTTTTAATGTACTGTTGAATCCTATTGGCTAGTATTTTGTTGAGTATTTTCGCATCTGTGTTCATCAAGGATATCGGTCTATAGCTCTCTTTTTTGGTGGGATCCTTGTCTGGTTTTGGGATCAAGGTGATGCTGGCCTCATAAAATGAGTTTGGATGTTTTCCTTCCATTTCTATTTTTTGGAACAGTTTCAGGAGAATAGGAATTAGTTCTTCTTTAAATGTTTGGTAGAATTCCCCCTGGAAGCCGTCTGGCCCTGGGCTTTTGTTTGTTTGGAGATTTTTAATGACTGTTTCAATCTCCTTACTGGTTATGGGTCTGTTCAGGCTTTCTATTTCTTCCTGGCTCAGTTGTGGTAGTTTATATGTTTCTAGGAATGCATCCATTTCTTCCAGATTGTCAAATTTATTGCCGTAGAGTTGCTCATAGTATGTTCTTATAATAGTTTGTATTTCTTTGGTGTTAGTTGTGATCTCTCCTCTTTCATTCATGATTTTATTTATTTGGGTCCTTTCTCTTTTCTTTTTGATAAGTCGGGCCAGGGGTTTATCAATTTTATTAATTCTTTCAAAGAACCAGCTCCTAGTTTCGTTGATTTGTTCTATTGTTTTTTTGGTTTCTATTTCATTGATTTCTGCTCTGATCTTTATGATTTCTCTTCTCCTGCTGGGCTTAGGGTTTCTTTCTTGTTCTTTCTCCAGCTCCTTTAGGTGTAGGGTTAGGTTGTGTACCTGAGACCTTTCTTGTTTCTTGAGAAAGGCTTGTACCGCTATATATTTTCCTCTCAGGACTGCCTTTGTTGTGTCCCACAGATTTTGAACCGTTGTATTTTCATTATCATTTGTTTCCATGATTTTTTTCAATTCTTCTTTAATTTCCCGGTTGACCCATTCATTCTTTAGAAGGATACTGTTTAGTCTCCATGTATTTGGGTTCTTTCCAAACTTCCTTTTGTGGTTGAGTTCTAGCTTTAGAGCATTGTGGTCTGAAAATATGCAGGGAATGATCCCAATCTTTTGATACTGGTTGAGTCCTGATTTAGGACCGAGGATGTGATCTATTCTGGAGAATGTTCCATGTGCACTAGAGAAGAATGTGTATTCTGTTGCTTTGGGATGAAATATTCTGAATATATCTGTGATGTCCATCTGGTCCAGTGTGTCGTTTAAGGCCTTTATTTCCTTGCTGATCTTTTGCTTGGATGACCTGTCCATTTCAGTGAGGGGAGTGTTAAAGTCCCCTACTATTATTGTATTATTGTTGATGTGTTTCTTTGATTTTGTTATTAATTGGTTTATATAGTTGGCTGCTCCCACATTGGGGGCATAGATATTTAAAATTGTTAAATCTTCTTGTTGGACAGACCCTTTGAGTATGATATAGTGTCCTTCCTCATCTCTTATTATAGTCTTTGGCTTAAAATCTAATTGATCTGATATAAGGATTGCCACTCCTGCTTTCTTCTGATGTCCATTAGCATGGTAAATTCTTTTCCATCCCCTCACTTTAAATCTGGAGGTGTCTTCGGGCTTAAAATGTGTTTCTTGGAGGCAACATATAGATGGGTTTTGTTTTTTTATCCATTCTGATACCCTGTGTCTTTTGACAGGGGCATTTAGCCCATTCACATTCAGGGTAACTATTGAGAGATATGAATTTAGTGCCATTGTATTGCCTGTAAGGTGACTGTTACTGTATATGGTCTCTGTTCCTTTCTGATCTACCACTTGTAGGCTCTCTCTTTGCTTAGAGGACCCCTTTCAATATTTCCTGTAGAGCTGGTTTGGTATTTGCAAATTCTTTCAGTTGTTGTTTGTCCTGGAAGCTTTTAATCTCTCCTTCTATTTTCAATGATAGCCTAGCTGGATATAGTATTCTTGGCTGCATGTTTTTCTCGTTTAGTGCTCTGAAAATATCATGCCAGCTCTTTCTGGCCTGCCAGGTCTCTGTGGATAAGTCAGCTGCCAATCTAATATTTTTACCATTGTATGTTACAGACTTCTTTTCCCGGGCTGCTTTCAGGATTTTCTCTTTGTCATTGAGACTTGTAAATTTTACTATTAGGTGACAGGGTGTGGGCCTATTCTTATTGATTTTGAGGGGCATTCTCTGAACCTCCTGAATTTTGATGCTCGTTCCCTTTGCCATATTGGGGAAATTCTCCCCAATAATTCTCTCCAGTATACCTTCTGCTCCCCTCTCACTTTCTTCTTCTTCTGGAATCCCAATTATTCTAATGTTGTTTCGTCTTATGGTGTCACTTATCTCTCGAATTCTCCCCTCGTGGTCCAGTAGCTGTTTGTCCCTCTTTTGCTCAGCTTCTTTATTCTCTGTCATTTGGTCTTCTATATCACTAATTCTTTCTTCTGCCTCATTTATCCTAGCAGTTAGAGCCTCCATTTTTGATTGCACCTCATTAATAGCTTTTTTGATTTCAACTTGGTTAGATTTTAGTTCTTTTATTTCTCCAGAAAAGGCTTTTATATCTCTCGAGAGGGTTTCTCTAATATCTTCCATGCCTTTTTCGAGCCCGGCTAGAACCTTGAGAATTGTCATTCTGAACTCTAGATCTGACATATTACCGATGTCTGTATTGATTAGGTCCCTAGCCTTTGGTACTGCCTCTTGTTCTTTTTTTTGTGTTGAATTTTTACGTCTTGTCATTTTGTCCAGATAAGAGTAAATGAAGGGGCAAGTAAAATACTAAAAGGGTGGCAACAACCCCAGGAAAATATGCTTTAGCCAAATTAGAAGAGATCCAAAATCGTGAGTGGGGAGAAAGGGGATAAAAAGAGGTTCAAAAAGGAAGAAAGAAAAAAAAAAAAAAGAAAAGAAAAAAAAAAAGAAAAGAAAAGAATTTTTAAAAAAAGAATACACCTAAGAAAAATGTAAAAAAGAAAAAATATATATATTAGATAAACTAGTATAAAATCGTTAAAAAAGAAAAAGGTAACAGTTAAAAAAAAATTTTACCCGAAGGCGAGAAAAAAAAAAAAATGAAAAAGAAAAAATTAAATTAACTGCAAGACTAAAAAAAATCACAGGAAAAAAGCCATGAGTTCCGTGCTTGGCTTTCTCCTCCTCTGGAATTCTGCTGCTCTCCTTGGTATTGAAACCGCACTCCTTGGTAGGTGAACTTGGTCTCGGCTGGATTTCTTGTTGATCTTCTTGGGGAGGGGTCTGGTGTAGTGATTCTCAAGTGTCTTTGCCCCAGGCGGAATTACATCGCCCTTACCCGGGGCCGGGGTGAGTAATCCGCTCCGGTTTGCTTTCAGGAGCTTTTGTTCCCTGAGCGCTTTCCGTAGAGTTCCGGAGGACGGGAATACAAATGGCGGCCTCCTGGTCTCCGGCCCGGAGGAGCCGAGAGCCCAGGGCCGCACTCCTCAGTGCGCCCTCAGAGAACAGCGCCCAGTTACTCCCGTCTGCCTGACCTCCGGCCGCGCTCCGAGCTCACCGAGCCTGCGACCGGTTCAAGGTAACACCGAGCTGCGAGCTCACTGTCGGCTCTGTCTCTGTAGCCGGCTTTCCCGTTCCAATACCCGCAAGCTCTGCGACACTCAGACACCCCCGATCCTTCTGTGACCCTGCGGGACCTGAGGCCACGCTGACCGCGCGTGGGCTTCGCCCGGGTTTAGCCTCTGGAGTGATGTCCCTCAGCGGAACAGACTTTTAAAAGTCCTGATTTTGTGCACGGTTGCTCCGCCGCTTGCCGGAAGCCGGCCCCTCCCCCCGGGGTCTATCTTCCCGTCGCTTTGGATTCACTTCTCCGCCAGTCCTACCTTTCAGAAAGTGGTTGTTTTTCTGTTTCTAGAATTGCTGTTCTTCTTCTCTTCGATCTGCCGATGGATTTTCAGGTGTTTGCAATCTTTAGATAAGCTATCTAGCTGATCTCCGGCTAGCTGAAGCAGTCTCAGCTTGCTACTTCTCCGCCATCTTGACTCCTTTCAGTGATTCAGTGATTCTATATATTACTCAGCGGTCATCAAGAAAAGTGTACTCTTAGTCCCCATCATCTATTTCACTCATCCCTCCATCCACTTCCACTCTAGTAACCACAGAGTCGGTATTTTGTTTGTATCTTTTTTCTCCTTTATTTATATATGTTAGTTTCTTAAATTCCATATAAGAGTGACATCAAAAGGCATTTGTCGGGACGCCTGGGTGGCTCAGTTGGTTAAGCAGCTGCCTTCAGCTCAGGTCGTGATCCCAGCGTCCTGGGATCGAATCCCACATCCGGCTCCTTGCTCAGCAGGGAGCCTGCTTCTTCCTATGCCTCTGCCTGCCATTCTGTCTGCCTGTGCTCACTCTCTCTCCCTCTGTCTCTCTGATAAATAAATAAAATCTTAAAAAAAGAAAAAGGCATTTGTCTTTTTCTGACTGGGATTTCACTTAGGATAGTACTCTCTAGCTCCATCCATGTGTCTGCAAATAGCAAGATTTCATTCTTTTTATGGCTGAGTAATTTTCCAATCTGTGTGTGTGTGTGTGTGTGTGTGTGTGTGCGCATGTATCATCTCATTTATCAAATCATCAAGAAATATTTGGATTGCTTCCATATTATAATATTGTAAATAATGTTGCAAGAAACATATGGGCACATGTATTCTTTTGAGTTATTGTCCTCATATTCTTCGGGTAAACACCTGGTAGTGTGATTGCTGGATCATAAGGTAGTTCTATATTTAATGTTTTGAGGAACAGTCATACTGTTTTCCACGGTGGCTGCAGCAGCTTGCATTCCCACCAACAGTGCAAGAGATATTTAACAGAATCACTTTGGCTATTGTGAAGAAAATACTGAAGGGGTAAAGGTAGAACCATGACTGGTTAATAGCCTACTGCAATAACTGACAGCTAATGCTGTGGTCATCAGACCAGAGAGGTAATAGTGTCAGTAATGAGAAGAAATGCTGTATTTCAGACTGTGCTTATAAAATTGGATTCCAGCTACAGAGGAAAGAGAGGAAATAGGGATCACTCCAAGTTTATTGGTTTAAGTAACTGGAATAATAGACCAGCAATCTTAAAGAGGGTAGAAGATGAGGAACTCAGTTTTCTACATGTTGAAATTGAGATGCCCATTGGATATCTACAGAGAAAAGATAAATAGGAAATTAAGGTTTGGCGTTCAGGGGAGAATTCTGCTCTAGAGATAAACATTTGATGATGCTGTTGTATTATCATCCTCTATTTACAGGCAGGGGACTAGAGAGTTCCAAGGAATCAATTATACAGAGAAAAGTTGCAGGCGATAAAAAAGGATGTTAATATATATACTCAATATACTTTTTTCTACGTGGAGGGGAAAACTGATGCTGGTGCTGGTCAAAAAGAATTGCTGACACAAGAATCTACAGGAGAGGAGAGATCATGGAATCCAATCTAGAGGTCTAGTTAGGAGATGGTATTAGTTGCTATCCATGATAATGGGGAGAGAGGAGGGGCTAAGAAAAATGGAAGTGTAAGTTCTTCTCTAAACTTGTTTTTTCTTTTCAAAGAATTATAAACAAAGTCATCACCTGAGAGTAACAGAAGTGGGAATGATGTTGGAATTTTGAAGAGAGAAGAACAAATGGAATAGAGTAAGTCACATTGTTGGGGAGCATTAATGGTTGATAGGAGGTTAGTGATCATGAACCCAAATGAGAGCATTTAGCATGGTTTTATGGTTTCCAGAGCCAGGTTTGTCTTTCCTGGTGCAATAAGTAGACAGCTATACTTAACAAATGTGCTTTTTCAAAGTATGGTGAAGAAAGAGAGGGTAAAGGAATTAAGGGTATATTTAAGGTAGTAACTAGAATAACTGATCCTGGATTTTAAGGTGATTAAGGACAGTAAAGATGTTAGAGAGGTGAGGATCAATGAAAAAGTAGTAGAATCGATAGTTTGTAAAACCTTGTGGGTTCAAAGAATTATTGGAGTAAGGGCACTGGAGAAACTACTGGTCAAAGAATAGGTTCTTGGAGTTAAGATTAAGGCAAAGTTACAATTGTGGTAAATTACAAGGTAGAAGTTCATCCATGGAGCCACTGATTTAGTGTGTTAAACAAAATATTTGGTGAAGGCAAGGTCTGGGAACTGCATTAAAATGATCATTAATTTGTACTTGCTTTTATTTCTGGCTTTTGATTCATTCTTAGGAAGGCCTTTAATATTCAAATTTTATAAAATAATTCTATATTTTCTTGTTACTTTTAGGGTTTCATTTTATACATTTAATTATTTCATCTCTTAGGAATTCTTCTTGAAATATGATTTGAGATTACCAATATAATCTTTTTTTCTTCAGATATACACCTAGTTGGCCCAATACCGTTTCTTTCTTTTTTTTTTTTTTTCAATTTTATTTATTTATTTGACAGAGAGAGAGAGAGAGGGAAGCAGGCTCCCCACTGAGCAGAGAGCCTGATGCGGGTCTCAACCCAGGACCCTGAGATTATGACCTGAGCCGAAGGCAGAGGCTTAACCCACTAAGCTACCCAGGCAACCCCCAATACCATTTCTTGAACAGTCTATCTTTTTAGCACTGATTTGAGAAAACACCTTTAACATATATTAGAATTACACATGTATTTGGGCCTCATTTAGACTTATTATTCTAGTTTTTAAAATTTATATACTCACATCATACTCTTAAAATTATTGAGACCTTATAATAGCTTTAATATCTGTTGGGGCTAAGCCACTCATTGCTTTTCTCTTCCAGTGGTTTCTTGCTTATTCTTATACACATATACATCTCCAGATACTCTGGAATCTGATTGTCTATTTAAAAATTATTAGCATTTTAATTGCAATTGTGTTATAAATTAAGGAGAAGTGACATTTTGAGTCTTCTCATTTATAACATGTCCATCTGTGACCCTTAGACATGCACTAGTTTGAATTTATAGGTCTAAGATATTTGATAAATTTATATTATTTCATATATTTTTCATCGCTAATGTGAAGGTGATCTTTTCTCCCATTATATATTTTGATTGTTTGGTCTTTGAATATATGATAACCACTGATTTCTGTGTACTTATTTTTTACCCTTGTGATTTTACTAATTCTCTTACTGTTTGCAATAATTTTTTGGTTGATTTCCATGTGTTTCAGGGTATACAATCCTATCATTTTTAAAAAGTTTATCACCTTCTTTCCAAATTTTATATTTCCAAATGTTGTTGTTATGTTGCTTATGTTGTTTTTAATTGATTTGACAGCTAATTGGAGTAAAATATTAATAATACAGATACTGATCATATTTTGTTTTCCTCTTGTCTCTAATAGTAATTCCTCAGTTAAGCAGAATGATGGCTTTAGGGAAAGACTATTTTTTCATCTTTACTGACACTATTAATGATTGGAAATCAAGAATGCTTTGAATTTTGTCTGTTTAGCATTTGAGGAGATGTTTATTTTTTCTCCTCAAAAATATTAATTTAATAAATTATATTAGGTAAATTATATTAATAGTTTCCCTAATTCTGAGCCATTTTGCATTATTGGACTAGATCTCACCTGGTCTTAATGGATCATTCTTTCAATTACAATGTATTACATAGGTGATTTTATTATATTCACAAAAAAAATTAACCTACAGTATTTATGTGTTGTTATTGTTTTTAGTGTCATCCAGATTTTAGTATCAATGCTGTATTTGCTTCATTAAAAAACTGGAATTTTCTTCCTTTTGAATACTCTAGAACAGTTTGTATGTATTAAAATTATCTAGTCTTCAATAGTTTGTTAGAATTCTTCTGTGAATCTTCTGAGCTTTATTTGGGGAGTTCAGGAGTTAGCATGTATCCTTATTTCTTCTATAGATGTTACTGTTTGGTTTTTTTTTTCCCCAGTTGTGGTAAATTATGTTTTCCTAGAAAATTATTCATTTCATCCAAGTTTTCTATTTTGTTGGCCTAGATTTGAGCAAAGTTTCTTATGATTCTTTTAATTTCCTGTTTTTAATGATTTTATGTTTTTCCTCCTTGTAATTTCATTTAACTCTATTTTCAGTTCTTTTTTTCCTGATTAACTTTGTTAGTGGTTTGTTTCATTGATATTTAAAAGATTAATCAGTTAATCTTTTTTTAAGCCAGTTTTCTAACAGAGCAAACCTTTTATTAATTTCTTCCTTCTGCTTTTTGTTGGTTTAATATTCTTTTTCTAAAGTTTTGAGTCAGATTTTTCACTGATTAAATTTTTAATGCCAAAAATTTCCTCTAAAAACTGTTTTAGCTCAATTTTGTAGGCTTGATTTGTAGCATTTTCATTATTATTACTTTCTAAAAATTTATTTAAGAGTTTTAACATTTCTAGGTAGAAAAGCCTTTTATTATTTTATTTTATATTTAAGTTCTATTTTCATTCCATTTGAAAAAAGGTATATTCTCTATTTGTAAGATGGAGAGGTCAATAAATATCAATCAAGTCTACCTCATAATGATTTGGGTATTTTATTTTATTATTTTTAAATATTTTTATTTACTTACTTGACAGAGAGAGATACAGCAAGAGAGGGAACACAAGCAGGGGGAGTGGGAAAGGGAAAAGCAGGCTTCCCACCAACCAGGAAGCCTGATGCAAGGCTCAGTCCCAGGACCCTGGGATCACGACCTGAGCAGAAGGCAGACGCCTAATGACTGAGCCACCCAGGTGTCCCGATTTGGGTATTTTATATCTTTATTTTTTTTCCCACTCAGGTTTCATGAACCAAGAAGGGGAAATGCAAATCTCCTATTTTTAAGCATTTCTATTTAGCTTTGTATCTTTTATAATTTCTCCCTTATGGTTGTTGCTTCTATATTAATTGATATTCTTACCTGCAAATTTTAAAGGATTAAATAGAATCTCTATCTGTTCTCTTTTACTGCATAGCAAACTACCTCAAAAGCTTGTGGCTTAAAACAACCACTGTTTATTTAGTTCTCCATTCTGTGGGTCAGTTAATTTTATTCTTCATGCCTGGACCAGATCAGCTGATCCTGCTAGGTTCTCCCATATGTCTACAGCCAGCTCATAGATTGAGTAGCAGCTGAAGCATCCAGGATGACTGGATTGGGTATCCTTCATTATGTGCTGGCTAGCCTCTTGAGGTCTAGGCGGGGTCCTTTCACAATGTATCACCTTTGCTGTTTCCTATTGGTCAGAGAAGTTAACTAAAGTATTCCTTAGTTATGGCTATCCCAGAGTAGAGAAACAGACTCCATCTCTTGATGGGAGGAGCTATGAAGTACTATGGCCATTTTTGCAACTAAACACATTAACAGTGTGGTCACTGTACTTAGAATGAAGATTAGAGATAGTTTCTAGGACGACTAGTCAGAAATTAGGAATAGTAGTAGTGTGGGCAGAGAAAAACTATCAGTAGAATGTGGAAAGTAAGAGTGAAGAATTGAAAACTCTCTACGATTTCTCGCTTTGATTAAGTGTCATTGTTAAACTCATTATTGGTCATAAGGAGTATATTGCTCCACAGATGCTCATACTTTCCCCACTCTCTTCTTCTATTCTCAAATATCAGAGTATATTTGCAGAATGGTGAAATAAGAAATCACTTAACTGAGTCACATTTTTAGAGGTTGAGTCTTGGAAGTTTGAAAAATGATCCTCTACTATGGGATTTGCACTGTGTATCTTGCTGATGCCTGTGTTCCTTCTTCAGATTGGAATAGATTTGGGTACCATGGTGGAAGTTGGCAGGACGGCAATTTGCCCTACATTTGTTTTAAGCCATTCATGTAAAGGAATTCATCCTGGATCAACTATAACTCCCTAAAAATCTAAGACTGGGTTCCTTGCTTGTAATAAACCATTTTCCACCCACTTTGTCCTGAGAAGAGACTGAGTGCTGACATTGTTATAAGTGCTTTCTGTATTTTAAATGATTTAATGATTTAATTATTTTAATAACCCATTTAGGGAGCTCATGGATTATCATTATCATTTTCATTTAACAGTTGAAGAAACTGAGATATCGGGAGCTTACCAAACTGGAGTCAGAATGCCTTATTTGCATTTTAGGTCTGCCACTGAAGAACTGAGCTTCTCTTGGAACACCCACGATGTTGGTGTGTTAGTGGGAATAAAGCAAAGGTAGAGGAAATGGTTCCTATTCTCAGGACATTTTTCTTAGTCAAGGATAGCTCTAAAATAAGGGACCCCTACATTCTACTTCAGCTCCAGGATGGCATTAGAAGAGCAGTAGTGTTGGTACTTTTAAAATGTTATTCTTAACATAGATCATTTGATATATCATTTCTGGTATTCCAGTCCTAAAATCTACTCTTTGACTATGTCAGTCTTTTCTGGGGAAGATCATGTTTTTATCTTTAAATTTTATTTATCCGGGGGAGAGAGAGAGAGAACACATGCACAAGCATGTGTATGGGGAGAGAGCAGGGGGCGAGTGAGAGAGAATTCAGAGCAGACACCACACTGAGTGCAAAGCATGACATGGGGGGTCAATCCCAGAACCCCAAGATCAAAACCAAGAGTTGGACACTTAACCAACGGAGCCTTCCAGGTGTCCCAAAGATCATGCTTTAATATTTTTCTTCTTTTAACTAAAATCATGATTATTCCCCTCCATCAGTTTAATAAATTTCTGTCTTATCTCAGATTGTTTTGTGTGTGTGTTGCTGCTCTCCACACAAGCATTCATTGTGGGCAGTAATACCTCCCTTTCTGATAAGTTGTTCACCCCTTTGGCTTTGTTTTTGTGTGACTGGATTTAGGCCATAGTTCAGATTTGCTCATTATTCTGGAAGCAAAAACTAGGAACTGGCTTCTCAGTGTACTATTAAATAAGCTTTTCTTCTTTTAAATAATTTTCCTATTGATAATACAAAACATGAATACACAATAGGAGAAGAGGAAAAAGCTTGAGAACTGCTGGGAAAATACCCAATCTTTTGTTTGTTATGTTTGGTGATGGAAACTGATTACATAACTTGCCATCATTTGTTTCACACAGACTAGAAAAAGGAATAAAACAATGGGGCTTTAACCATGGGAGGCTGTTCTTTATCAGTGGAGTCTAGAAAAGGAATTTTATGTAACAGAGACTATATTTTCAGTCTTGTGAGGTGAGAGGGGAATAAAGGAGGAGGACAGGGATGACAGGGGAAGGATTGTTTAAAATTACATTTCCCAAGTGTTTCTCAAGTTAAACTGAGGTTTACTGGGAGTAATGTTTTCTTCAGGATCAAGTTACTTAATATTGGTACTGATGAAGTTCCAGAACCTAAGTCAGGTTCGGTGGGGTGAGGTTCGGAGCCGACGACTAAAGAAAGAATTCTTAAGACATCTTTGGTGCAAAATGGTGGTTGATTAAAGCACGGGGACAGGACCCGTGGGCAGACGGAGATGCTGCTGCCCAGGGCCTGTGAGGAGTGGCTGGTTATATACACAGGAGTTGGGTAGGTGAGGACAAAGGGGTGTTCAGAAGGGCTATTGGGGTAAAGAAGACTGTCAGGATATGGAAGGCCTGGTTACTATCAAGCCAAGGCCACTTTCCCTCTAATGAGGCACTAACATAAAGACAATTGGGAGTCTCCTGGTGGAATGTTACATTCCTGCTATCAAACGTCCTTGTTAGTGAGATTTAGGTCTTAAAAGAAATTTAACTTTATTTACTTTTCCTTCTACCTCCGTCTCCTTCGGTTTTTTATGGAGGGGAGGGTGACGTTAGGGCTTGAGGAACTGAGTTATATATCTTTGGAAATTGGGCTATTGATAAGGCAACTTCTTTGTTGTAAATCTCAAGGACATTTGTAAACCAAGAGAGACTCCTGCCTTGCAGGACTGTGATCTCTGCAAGATAACCATTTGCTCTTCTTTTAGGGCAGTCAGGGGTGCCTGTGAAATGTCACACATATTACCAAGGGGAGTGGGTGGAGAGGGGGTGCAAGGCACCAGCCCCTGCTCCATCCTCAGCCAGCCTCCTGCTCCCTCATCAGTACTATTTGTGTTATTTATATTTATATGTGGTTCTCAGCATCAGCATCAAACTTGTAGAAGTCCAAGATTCCTATAGGAAAAAATGGCAGGGCCCACCTGATAAGGAATAGTTTGATATTTGGCCTTCCTGAATATATTAACAAATTATCTATAGGCAGTAATCCACCAGGCTTTTCAGAGGCATTTCCTCCCTGTTTCCTCATCTGTTCTTGCGAAGTCACTGGGGATTTGTTTTGTTTGCTTAGTTTTCACATTGTATTCCAGATTGTGTGTGTGTGTGTGTGTGTGTGTGGGCATGGCATCAACTACTGGCCACAAAATGAGTTATGTGGCATGGCTGAAAAATTAAAAAAAAAAAGATCATTTCAATGAATGAGTATTCCTTTAATATGTAAACATAAAAAATCCTACCTGGGATGGTTCTTTCTTCCTTTTTTTGATGTTGCTCATCAGGAAGCACTGTCTCAAGATTTCTCTCTCCACAACACATGCATATGATGACCTCTCTTTCCTCATCCTAAATGAGAGGTGCATTCATGGGATAGAATAAAGCATTTGGTTCTGTGCCACTGGGCAGGGCCCACTCCTAGCAGAACTTTGATGTGAAATGACCTGATATTCATCATAGCCACTGTCCTTCTTGTACTCTCCATTCTTACAGGGGGGATAAGATAAACACATAATAACAGCAGGAAGTATATGATAAGAATAGACATTTGAATCATAGTTTTTCAGAAGAAGGCTTTACACAGAATTTAGACTTAGAGCTGAGTATTGAAGCATGGGTACTCTTTAGATAGAATGGCATTCCTTTTTCCTCCTTACTAAAGCCTACTCTTCAGAAATAATATTGTATAAGCCACCTATGTGTTGGGATGCATTTTTGAAGTTATGTTTTACAGAGTTACATACATTTAAAACAATGACTTCAGTTATATCGTAAGAAACATATTCTTAGAGGCATTACTGAGCAGGGACTGGGGATTATTTTTAGACAGGAGGATCATCCTAGAACTTCTAAAATTATATTATATATATTTTATCAGCCTACAAGGGTCATGCTTACCCCTAGCCATATTGGATGAACAGCTTCCACCTAGGAGAAACTGGCAAGCTAATTCTTTCCTTTTGCTGAATTAGAGTCAGTCTCTTAAAATGCAGTGAGTTCTCCTGTTGCTGAAGAGTTGTTTGTCCCAGGTCCATATTAAAGGATAGTAGGACTTCTTTCCTTCACAGTGGCTATAGACTTTAATAGAGTGCAGTGGCTTAGAACTAATATTATAAGGAATACATGATTCTGCTCATAAATACTCAGGCATATCTATGTTGTTCCTTGTTCCTTAGAGGGAAGAGAAAATTAAGGTCAATATGGAATTGTTAAAAGTAATGTATTTGGGGGTGCCTGGGTGGCTCAGTCCATTAAGCATCTGCCTTTGGCTCCCGTCATGATTTCAGGCTCCTTACCATTGTAAACACATCCATTCATAAATAAGCTGACCAAATTACCACACTACTTGAAAGTCATCAATGGTACTCTACTGTCTACTAAATAAAGTTGAACTTTAATTTTCAATGTCCTTTGTAATTTCTTTCTTTTTGCTTCCACAGCTTAAAGTAGTACCCATCTCTTTCTTACTGTTTTTTAGTGATACAAAACTGAAAGCAATCTTGTGGTACAACTCTGCAACCAAAAAGAGAATTCCAAAGATTTCTAAATAAAATTCTCTTTGTCCTTTGGAGGGTAGCGCAGCAATTTAATCAAGTAATTATTGACCACCTGAGTTCCACATTAGAGATTGTGACAGATACAAATAACATAAGGTGACATTTAGTCTTGGTCTGCCAGGGACAGCCCTTACTTGTGTCTGAAATCGAAGAACTATTACTAATATCCTCTTTTTGCTCTCATTTTGGATGAGAAATTAGGTGAGCACCCATATAGGACACAATTATTGCTATTATAGAGAAATCATTTGGATATGCATGCAGGAAATTATTAAAGAAAAATACAAGATTTGATACAATCAAGCATTTAATTTTCTGATGGAACCCAAAATGTTGTATTCTTGAGGGACAGTGAGAGAGTTGAAGCTATTAGGAAAGGTTTTCAATAGGAGGAACCTGAAGTCTGGATAGACAGAGAAGGAGGGTTGACATTCCTAGTGAGAAGCCATAGGGGTGGGAATATACATGATAATTTTGTGCTCCACTAAAGAAAGTGACTTGAATGGAGTGGGGAGAATGGCTTGTGAGATGAGGTATGTTACTTGATGGGGAAATTCTCCCTTTCCATAGCCTCACCTGAGGGAATTGTATTGAAGGGGAAATCCATCTTAGTTAGGCTCAGGTAGACTTCTGCTATCCCATGGGACACAGTTACATGGCACAGACTAATCTTACTCTTGTCACAGGACTAATTGGATAGAAATAATTTCCTGCCAGAACCTGTTTTGTGTAAGATGATGTATATCTTCTAAGTCAATAACCTCTAGAGTTATTATTATTCCTTTATTTTAAATGAGAGGAGGAACAGAAATAAAAATACTCTGATGTGCTCCATGTGGTGTACTGCCACATTTTACAATGCATTCTTAGGCAATCAGTCTACGTTCTTGTCCCTACTGTATCTTGCACATTCATTACACAAAGCAAATATTTCTTTTACTCCTCTCTCTTCCCACACTGCAAATTTTGTATACTCAGGATCTTATTTTAATTATATTTTATCTTCAAATGCCTTGCATAATACACTCAATAAATAGTAAAAAGATGACGTTGATTTTCTGCTTTTGATGATTCGGTTTTCAGACAAAAAGGTCGAAAGATCCTCAAAAAAAAAAAAAAAAACAGAGAAAGGAATGTAATGTACTTTTAGGGCTAAACATGGTCAGGACTTATAAATGGCTTCTCTACTTAGTTCAGTATGTTTTGATTTTTGTCATGGATTTGACTATGTATAAAATTATTACCTGAAAAATGATAACCATAAGATGTCTCGTCTCTCTTCTCAGCAAAGACATGATGTCCCCTATTTGGATACTGATATATTTTACTCTTTTTAATGTTTGTTTCTAATATTACCTAAATGACAGTCAATAAATATTAAAGTTTAGATACAGAATTTGTCCTTTACTGCTGTCCCTAATGCTTATTCTTATTTGTATTCCCTAAGACCACAAATAGTCATATTAGGAACTCTGATGGGCTTTGGAGTCAGATGGACCTGGTTTAAATTATTCTATTTCACTAACTAGCTTTGTGATCACTTATAATTTCTTTTCTCCAAGCCTCCATTTCTGTTCTATAAAATGGGAACAATAATAGAACATATCTTATAGAGGTGTTGTGATTATTAAACAAAATATATATTTAAAAAGAATATTGTAGGGAGGTGATCTCAAGATGGTGACAGGTCATTTCTGACTTCAGTTCCCCTTACAAGACAGGAAGCTAGAAATTAACCCTAGACAAAATACCACTGTGACAATCTCAGAACTTGGCGGTAAGGCTGAAACACCCCCCAGGAACACAGTGACTGAGGAAGTCTTCATTAGAAGGGTAAGAGGCGTAGTTTTACTTTGCCCACATTGCTCCTTTCTCATGCTGGCATCGCACAGCACTGAGAGGGCTCTTTCAGGCCTATGGTTTTTCCAGTAGGAAAAGAGAACCTACAGTAGATATCCAGCTTCCCCGCATTGTAGGACACTTCCTTGGAAGCCTATTCAGGTTTCTCCCCACAGGGATCATAGGGAGAGTCTATAAGGGTTAATCACTAGGAATCAGATAGAGATGAAAGAAGAAGGTAGAGTTTATAGCACCCACCAATCATATATTAGTGGACCACACTCTTGCTTGCAGTGGCCCCAAGCAGAAATCCCAGCCAGCAGCTCTGCCCAACTGCAGAGTTGAGACGGTGGCGCCATCTGGCCAGGGAGCTTGGTTAGCAGTTCTGTGTGATTTAGTTCCCCAGTCAACTAGCTATACCACCTGTGGAACCCATTCTACATGTTGGTAGAATGGAAATAAATTTGCAGCCCTGCTCAAATGTGAAGTATAGTCTCCAATTCTGCCTGATCAGAAAACCTGGCCAGAGAACCTGGGTATCTGTGGAGCCCATCCTTCAGTCCTGCTTGGGCAGAGAGCCAAATCAGCAACCCTTTCTAACTGTTGAGCCTCTAGCCCTGCATAATAAGGGATCCTAAACAGTGTCCCTGGGAAGACTCAGAGCACAGCCTATGATATTGCCCAGCCATGGAGACCAGATTATAGTTCTACTCAGCAATAGATACCAACACATGGCCGTGCTCAGTTGCTATGGACTCACCCAGGCAAAAAGTCCAAGTAGTGATCCCTCCTAATCACAGAGCATAGTTTGGTACCCTACCTGACCAGAGTCTAGATTTTGACCCTACCCTACTGTAGAGCTTAGTTTCTAGCACCACCCAACTGCTGGAAAACCTATCTGCACAGAGAGCCTGGCAAGTGACTTTACCTTACAACAGAGCTCAGCCAACGTTAACTTATCACAGGGCAGCTGTAGCACTGCCCAACTTTAGGTCACAGTCTGTGGCCTCACCTGAACACAGAGCAAGGCCTGAGGCCCCTGTCTGATCATGGAGCTCTTCTTGTGGCCCTGCATGAACACAGATAGGTAGCATAGCCTGAGGCCTCACCCAGCCAGAAGCATTTGTGGAGTCTAGCTCAAAGCCCTGCCCAACTTCAGAGTCCAACCAGTAACACTGCCTTGCCAGGGAACATAGCCTGCAACTTTGCCCAACTACATGTGAATATAGAACCTAGCTAGTAAAGCAGAATCAGCAGCCCTGCCTGATTAGACAGCTCACCTAGTGGCTCCACTTGAACATGGAGCTCAGCCAGCAGCACCATTTCCCACCTTAGACAATAGGCAGTAGCCTTGCTTAACTAGAGACCCTAATATGAAACCACACTTACTTGTGAATCCTGCCAACTGACTCGTGGAATGCTGCGTGCTGAGCTGATTCATGAAGGTCTTTTTCTGTCATAACAAACCTGTAAAGTCAGGAAGAGGAGATTGCTTATTCAAGTGCATATATATCAATGCAAAGATATGGGATCATGAAAAATCAGGTAAACGTTATACACCAAAGGAAACAAATAAAACTGATAACTGACCCTAAAGAAATGGAGATCTATGAATTTGGAATCTCTGAATTTAGAATATCATCTTTCTTTAAATTTATTTTTATTTTTTAATTTTTATTTATTTTTTTAAACAATTTTTTCAGTGTTCCAAAATTCATTGTTTATGCACCACACCCAGTGCTCCATATAATATGTGTCCTCCACAGTACCCACTACCAGGCTCATCCCCCCACCTCCCTTTCAACCCTCAGTTTGTCTCTCAGAGTCCATAGTCTCTCATGGTTTGTCTCCACCTCCAATTTTCCCCAACTCACTTCTCCTCTCCATCTCCCAGTGTCCTCTGTGTTATTTCTTATGCTCCACAAGTCAGTGAAACCATATGATAATTGACTCTTTCTGTTTGGTTTATTTCACTCAACATAATCTCTTCTAGTCCCATCCATGTTGACAAAGAAGTTCAGTAAATTGGGGCAGCTAGGTGGCTTAGTGGGTTAAAGCCTCTGCCTTCAGCTCAGGTCATGATCCTGGGGGCCTGGGATTGAGCCCTGCATCAGGCTCTCTGCCCTGCAAGCAGCCTCTTTCCTCCTCTCTCTCTGCCTGCCTCTGTGCCTACTTGTGATCCCTGTCTGTCAAATAAATAAATAAAATCTTAAAAAAAAAGAAATTCAGTAAACTACAAAAATGTACAGACAACTAAATGAAATTAGGAAAATAATGCATAAACAAAATATATTTAACAACAAAATAAAAGCCGTTAATAAAAAAACATAAACAAATCTTAGAGTTAAAGACTCCAATGACTGTATTGCAGATATCAACAGAGAAATTAAACAGAAGATCCAACAAAACAGAAAAAAAAATTATTGAACTTGTAGATCATTGAAATTATCCAGTTAAATATACAAAAAGAAAAAAGAATGAAAAAGAGAAAGATTACAGGAGTTATGGGATACAATAAACAGAAATCATGTACACATTATAGAAAACCAGACTAGAGGAAAAGATAAAGTCTATTTATTTATTTATTTATTGTTTTTTGTTTTTTGTTTTTATTTTTTATTTTTTATAAACATATAATATATTTTTATCCCCAGGGGTACAGGTCTGTGAATCGCCAGGTTTACACACTTCAAAGCACTCACCATAGCACATACCCTCCCCAACGCCCATAACCCCACCCCCCTTCTCCCAACCCCCCTCCCCCCAGCAACCCTCAGTTTGTTTTGTGAGATTAAGAGTCACTTATCATTTGTCTCCCTCCCAATCCCATCTTGTTTCATTTATTCTTCTCCTACCCCCTTGACCCCCTCATGTTGCATCTCCACTTCCTCATATCAGGGAGATCACATGATAGTTGTCTTTCTCTGATTGACTTATTTCTCTAAGCATGATACGCTCTAGTTCCATCCACATCATCACAAATGGCAAGATTTCATTTCTTTTGATGGCTGCATAGTTTTTCATTGTGTATATATACCACCTCTTCTCTTCTTTATCCATTCATCTGTTGATGGACATCTAGGTTCTTTCCATAGATTCGCTATTGTGGACATTGCTGCTATAAACATTCGGTGCACGTGCCCATTTGGATCACTACGTTTGTATCTTTAGGGTAAATACCCAGTAGTGCAATTGCTGGGTCTTAGGGTAGTTCTATTTTCAACATTCTGAGGAACCTCTATGCTGTTTTCCAGAGTGGCTGCACCAGTTTGCATTCCCACCAATGTAGGAGGGTTCCCCTTTCTTGCAAGCATCTGTCATTTCCTGACTTGTTGATTTTAGCCATTCTGACTGGTGTGAGGTGATATCTCATTGTGGTTTTGATTTGTATTTCCCTGATGCCAAGTGATGGAGAACTTTTTCATGTGTCTGTTGGCCATCTGGATGTCTTCTTTGTAGAAATGTCTGTTCATGTCTTCTGCCCATTTCTTGATTGAATTATTTGTTCTTTGAGTTTTGAGTTTGCTAAGTTCTTTATAAATTTTGGACACTAGCCCTTTATCTGATGGATATGAAATCAATGCACAGAAATCAGTTGCATTTCTCTACACCAACAGCAAGACAGAAGAAAGAGAAATTAAGGAGTCAATCCCATTTACAATTGCACCCAAAACTATAAGATACCTAGGAATAAACCTAACCAAAGAGGCTAAGAATCTATACTCAGAAAACTATAAAGTACTCATGAAAGAAATTGAGAAAGACACAAAGAAATGGAAAAATGTTCCATGCTCCTGGATTGGAAGAATAAATATTGTGAAAATGTCTATGCTACCTGAAGCAATCTATGCATTTAATGCAATTCCCATCAAAGTACCATCCATTTTCTTCAAAGAAATGGAACAAATAATCCTAAAGTTTATATGGAACCAGAAAAGACCTAGAATAGCCAAAGGGATATTGAAAAAGAAAGCCAACGTTGGTGGCATCACAATTCCGGACTTCAAGCTCTATTACAAAGCTGTCATTATCAAGACAGCATGGTACTGGCACAAAAACAGACACATAGATCAATGGAACAGAATAGAGAGCCCAGAAATAGACCCTCAAATCTATGGTCAACTAATCTTCGACAAAGCAGGAATGAATGTCCAATGGAAAAAGGACAGCCTCTTCAATAAATGGTGCTGGGAAAATTGGACAGTCACATGCAGAAAAATGAAATTGTACCATTTTCTTACACCACACATGGAAATAGACTAAAAATGGATGAAGGACCTCAATGTGTGAAAGGAACCATCCAAATCCTTGAGGAGAACACAGGCAGCAACCTCTTCGACCTGATCCGCAGCAACATCTTCCTAGGAACATCGCCAAAGGCAAGGGAAGCAAGGGCAAAAATGAACTATTGGGATTTCATCAAGATCAAAAGCTTTTGCACAGCAAAAGAAACAGTTAACAAAACCAAAAGACAACTGACAGAATGGGATAAAGTCTATTTAAACCAATAATGGAGGACAGAAAGTCTATTTAAAGCAATAATGGCTGAAACCTGGGGAGAGAAACAGACATCCAGACTTATCAGCCCAAAAGATTCCAAACAGGTTGAAGCCAAAAGGGCCACAAAGAAACACGTTATAATTAAATTATTAAAAGTCAAATATAAAAGGAAATATTTTAAGCAGTAAGACAAAATTTACTCATTACATACAGAGGAGCCTTTGTAAGACTATCAAAATAAACTTTGCAGACCAGGAGAAAGTAGAATGACATATTCAAAATACTGAAAGAAAAAACTGTCACTAAAAGACTACATCAAGGAAAGCTGTCCTTTTTTTGTCCTAAACAAAAGCTGAGAGAGTCTGTCACCACTAGAATCACCTTATAAGAAATGTGAACGGGTGTTCTTCAAACTAAAATAAAATAATAGTAATATTATAAAAACATAAGAATGTATAAAACTTACTAGTTAAAGTAAATATGTAGTCAAAGCCAGATTCTCTAACATTATAATGGTAGTACATAAATCTCAACTTGAAAACATAAAAAACAAATGTATTAAATATAACTATACTATAATAACTTATTAGATACCTCATATTAAAATGGAAATTGTAATATGAATAAACTAAAATAGGAGGTAAAATATAAAGTTTCTGTATGCTATGAGGCTCTTACAGCTTAAAAGAAATAAGAAGAAGGAACAAAGGATCTGCAAAAAAGTAAAAAAACTGACAAAACAGACTTTAAGTTAAAAATGATTGATGACAAAGAAGGCAATTATATAATAATAAAGGGGTCAATCCATCAAGAAGATGAAATACTTGTAAGTATTTATGAATCCAACATCAGAACATATTATTTTAAATATACAAAGAAAATACTGAGAAATATAAATAAACTATACTAATAAAAAATACAATAATAGTCAAAGACTTTAATACATTACTAACAACAATGATAGATCATCCAGAGAGAGAACCAATGAATTTGAACAACAATATAAAGCAAATGGAAATAACAGACATATACAGAACATTCTATCCAGCAACAGAAAGCTGCACATTCTTCTTGTAAGGACACAGAACATATATAAATCCATATAAATTACATAACACTTCTGAATAACAAATGGATCAAGGAGGAAATCAAGAAGAAAATAAAAAGATTTCCTGAGAAAAAGAAAAATAGAAACACAATATACCAAAATTTATGGGTTGTATCAAAAGCAATTCTAAGAGGGAAGGTGAAAGCTATAAACACATACATCAAGAAAAAAATTAAGATCTCAAATAATTTTACATCATACCTTAAGGAACTGGAAAAGGAAAAATGAGCTAAGCCCAAAGCTAGCAGATGGGGGGAGGAATAATATAAATTAGAATAGAAATAAATGGGTAAAGACTGAGCAAGATGATGGAAGAGTAGGAGTTTGAAATGTCCGCATGTCCCAGGAGTTCAGTTAGATAGTTATCAAACCATTCTGAATGCCTACAGACTCATCAGGAAATAGAAGAGAAAAAGATCAGCAACCCTGGGAACAGAAAATTGACCACTTTCCAGAAGGTAGGACATGTGGAAAAGTGAATATGAAGCAACAGGGAAATAGACCATGGCGGGAGGGGCCAGTTCCTGGCAAGTGAGAGATCAGTGGAGCACAAAATTGGAACTTTTAGAAGTTTGCTCCACTGAGGGATGTCACTCCAGAGACGAGACTGAGTGGGGGATGGAGCTCTCATGGGGACAGTGGGTCTCAGGACCTGTGGGGACACAAAAAGACCAGGGGTGTCTGAGTGTGGCAGAGCTCCCGGTATCAAGTGGGGAAGTTGGCTGCAGAAATGGAGTCAAGAGTGGGCTCTCAATTCTGGATTACCTTAAACTGTGATTCAAGGCAGAGTTTGACCACTGCTCTTCAAGAAGGGACCCCACAAGTGGCAGATCCAGAGAGACTCCTTCCTTCCTCCTCTGGGAGCAGCAGCATGGGAGCATGCTGCCAGAATCTGCTGGGTTTGAAGACTTCAAACAGGGCTGTTTGCCAGAGATAGAAATACTAGGCCATAAGCCAGATGAGCATGAAGTACAGCTGGAGATGAGGGAGTTGGGAGGGATTGACTGCTCTTCTCTGAGGGCACATTGAAGAGTGGGGCCCTGAGCACTCAGCTCCTCTGGCACCAGAGATTGGGAGCCACCATATTCATTCCTGCCCTCCAAAGTTGTACGGAAAACGTTCAGGGAACAAAAGCTCCTGAGAGCAAACCCAAGCAGATTACTTAGACTGGCCCCAAGCAAGGTGGTGCAATTCTGCCTCAGGCAAAGACATTCGAGAATCAGTGCAACAGACCCCTCCCCCAGAAGATCAGCAAGAACACCCAGCCAAGAACAAGTTCATTGATCAATGAAAACTGCAGAACTCCAGAGCTGGGGGAAGCAACACATAGAATTTATGACTTTTCCCCATGATCTTTTAGTCTTTCAAAGTTAATTTTTAAAATTTTATTTTTTCTTATTCTATTTTTTAAAATTTTTCCTCTTTCCTATTTTAACGTTTTAACTATTTTATATTACCAATACCTTTTAGAAAATCTTTTAAAATTTTCACTGTTATAGTCATATTTTATCCCTTCATTGTATTTATCCTTATTTTTTGTATGTACATATATTTTTTTTCTTTAAAATTTTGGGACACAATTTCTTCTAATACATCAAAATATACCCTAAATCTAGTGAATGGCTTTTTTCTAGTCTACAGCCTGATCACATTCTTTCCTTTTTTTTTTTCTTTTCTTTTTTCAACCAACTTCTTATCTTATAAATTACTTTTATAGAATCTTTTTAAATTTTCATCTTTACCTTTATATTCCATCCCTTCATCATTTACCCTTATTTTTGTATATATATAAGTTTTTCTTTCTTTAAAATTTTGGGAAGTAGTTTATTCTAACTGACCAAAATATACCTAAAATCAAGTGTGTCACTCTGTTCTATTCATGAGTCTAATATATATATTCCTATTCTTTTTTCCCCCCTTTCTCCCTTTTCCCCCTTTCTTCTTCCCTGGGTTTTGGGTCTCTTCTGATTTGGTTAGTGTATATTTTTCTCAGTTTATTGATACCCTTTTAGTATTTTGTTATCTCATTCATCTATTCTTATCTGGATAAAATGCCAAGGTTGAAAAACTCACCACAAAACAAAACAAAACAAAACATAAACAAGAGGCAGTACTGATGGCTAATCAATACAGACATTAATAATATGTCAGAAATTGAGTTCAGAATTATGATTATCAACGTGCTAGCTGGGCTAAAAAAAAAAAAAACATGGGAGATATTGGAGAATCCCTCTCTGGAGAAATAAAATCCCTTTCTGGAGAAATAAAAGAACTAAAATCTAACCAAGTTGAAATAAAAAATGTTATTAATGAGAAGCAGTAAAAAATGGAGGTGCTTACTGCTAGGATAAATGAGGCAGAAGAGAGAATCAGTGATATAGACCACCCAATGATGGAGAATAAAGCAGCTGAGCAAAAGAGAGACAAACAACTACTGGACCATGAGGGGAGAATTTGAGAGATAAGTGATAACATAAGATGAAACAATATTAGAATAACTGGGATCCCAGAAGAAGAGGAGAGAGAGGAGCAGAAGGTATATTGGAGCAAATTATAGCAGAGAATTTCCCTAGTTTAGTGAAGAGAACAAGCACCAAAATCTAGGAGGCACAAGGAAACCCCCTCAAAACAATAAAAATAGGTCCACATCCTATCATCTAATAGTAAAACTTACAAGTTTCAGTGACAAAGAGAAAATCCTGGAAGCAGTTCAGGATAAGAGGTCTGTAACACAGTGTTAGAAATATTAGATTGGAGCAGACCTATCCACAGAGACCTGGCAGGCCAGAAAGGACTGGCAAGATATATTCAGAGTACTAAATGAGAAAAATATGCAGCAAAGAATACTACATCCAGTTAGGCTGTAATTGAAAATAGAAGGAGAGATAAAAAGCTTCCAGGACACTGGAAAGAAAAAACTAAAAGAATTTGCAAACACAAAATGAGGAAGTATTGAAATATTGAAATATTGAAAGGGGACCTCTAAGCAAAGAGAGAGCCTAAAACTAACAAACCAGAAAGGAAGAGAGACAATATACAGTAACAGTCACCTTACAGGCAATACAATGGCACTAAATTCATACCTTTCAATAGTTATCTGAATGTAAATGGGCTAAATGCCCCAATCAAAAGACACAGTGTGTTAGAAGGGATTAAAAAAAAAAAAAACCACAAAGAACAAAAACCAAAAAATAAGACCCACTGATATTTTGTCTCCAAGAAACTCATTTTAGACCCAAAGACACCTCCAGATTTAAAGTGAGGGCTGGAAAAAAAAAATTATCATGATAATGGACATCAAAAGAAATCTAGGTTTGCAATCCTTATATCAGATAAATTAGATTTTAAGGCAAAGACTATAATAAGAGATGAAAAAAAAACACCATATCATGCTTAAAGTGTCTGCCCAACAAAAATATCTAACAATTTTAAATATCTATGTCCCTAACATAGGAGCAGCCAATTATATAAACCAATTAATAACAAAATCAAAGAAACACATTGACAATAGTATAATAATAGTAGGGGACTTTAACACCCCTGTTACTGAAATGGACAGATCATCTAAACAAAAGATCAACAAGGAAATAAAGGCTTTAAATTACACACTGGACCAGATGGACATCACTGATATATTTAAAACATTCCATCCCAAAACAACAGAATACACATTCTTCTCTAGTGCACTTGGAACATTCTCCAGAATAGGTCACATCCTGGGTCACAAACCAGGTCTCAACTTGTACCATAAGATTGGGATCATTCCATGCATATTTTCAGACCACAATGCTTAGAAACTTGAACTCAATCACAAGAGGAAAGTTGGAAAGAACTCAAATACATGGAGGCTACAGAGCAACCTACTAAAGAATGAATGGGTCAACCAGAAAATTAAAGAAGAATTAAAAAAATTCATGGAAACAAATGAAAATGAAAACACAATGGTTCAAAATCTGTGGGACACAGCAAAGGTAGTCCTGAGAGGAAAGTATATAGCAATACAAGCCTTTCTCAAGAAACAAGAAAGGTCTCAAGTACACAACCTAACTCCTTAAAGGAGCTGGAAAAAGAACAGCAAAGAAAGCCTAAATAAGCAGGAGAAGAAAAATAATAAAGATCAGAGCAGAAATCAATGAAATAGAAACAAACGAATGAACAAACAAACAAACAAACAAAAAACAGTAGAACAAATCAAAGAAACTAGTAGCTGGTTCTCTGAAAGAATTAGTAAAGAAAAGAGAGGGGACCCAAGTTAATAAAATCATGGATGAAAGAGGAGAAAGAAACTAGTAGCTGGTTCTCTGAAAGAATTAGTAAAGAAAAGAGAGGGGACCCAAATTAATAAAATCATGGATGAAAGAGGAGAGATCACAACCAACACCAAAGAAATACAAACAATGATAAGAACATATTATGAGGGGCACCTGGGTGGCTCAGTGGGTTAAAGCCTCAGCCTTCAGCTCAGGTCATGATCCCAGGGTCCTGGAATCAAGCCCCACATCAGGATCTCTGCTCAGCAGGGGGCCTCTCTCTCTCTGCCTGCCTCTCTGCCTACCTGTGATCCCTGTCTATCAAATAAATGAATAAATAAATAAATAAAATCTTTTTTTTTTTTAAAGAACGTATTATGAGCAACTCTACACAGCCAGTTTGACAATCTGGAAGAAATGAATGCATTCCTAGAGATGTATAAACTACCAAGCTGAGCCAGGAAAAAACAGAAAACCTGAACATACCCATAACTAGTAAGGAGATTAAAGTAGTCATCAAAAATCTCCCAATAAACAAGAGCCCAGGGCCAGAGAGCTTCCCAGGAGAATTTTACCAAACATTTAAAGTAGAATTAATTACCTATTCTACTGAAACTGTTCCAAAAAATAGAAATGGAAGAAAAACTTCCAGACTCATTTATGAGGCCAGCACTATCTTGATCCCCAAATCAGACAAAGACCCCATCAAAGAAGAATTACAGATCAATATCCTTGATGAACATGGATGCAAAAATTCTCACCAAAATACTAGCCAATAGGATCCAATGGTACATTAAAAGGATTATTCACCATGACCAAGTGGGATTTAGTACTGTACTGCAAGTTTGGTTCAACATCCACAAATCATACAAGGTGATACAATATATTAAGAAATGAAAGAACAAGAACCATATAATACTGTCAATAGATGCTGAAAAAGATTTTGACAACATACAGCATCCTTTCTTGAACAAAACTCTTGACAGTGTGGGCATAGAGGGTATATATCTCAATATCATCAAAGCCATCTATGAAAAACCCACAGTGAATATCATTCAGGAACATGGCAGGGATGCCCACTATACCACTGTTATTCAACATAGTACTAGAAGTCCTAGTGTCAGCAATCAGTCAACAAAAAGAAATAAAAGACATCCGAATCAACAAAGAAGTCAAACTTTCACTCTTTGAAGATGAAATGATAATTTATGTGGAAAAAACAAAAGACTCCACTCCAAAACTGCTAGAACTCATACAGGAATTGAGTAAAGTGTCAGGGTATAAAACCAATGCACAGAAATCAGGTGCATTTCTATACACCAAGAGTAAGACAGAAGAAAGAGAAATTAAGCAGTTGATCCCACTTATAATTGCACCCCAAACCAGAGAATATCTAGGAGTAAACCTAACCAAAGAGCCGAAGAATTTGTATTCAGAAACTATAAACTACTCATGAAAGAAATTGAGGAAGGCATAAAGAAATGAAAAAACTTTCCATGCTCATGTATTGGAAAAATAAATATTGTGAAAATGCCTATGCTACCTAAAGCAATCTATACATTTAATGCAATCTCTATCAAAATATCATCAGTTTTTTTTTTCAAATTAATGGAACAAAAAATCCTAAAATTTATATGGAACCAGAAAAGATCCTAAATAGAGGAATGTTGAAAAAGAAAGCCAAAGTTGGTGGCATTGCAATTCCAGACTTCAAGCTCTATTACAAAGCTGTAATCATGGCAGTGTGGTACTGGCACAAAACAGACACATAGATCAGGGGAACAGAATAGAGAGCCCAGAAATGGACCCTCAACTCTATGGTCAACTAGTCTTTGACAAAGAAGGAAAGAATGTCCAATGGAAAAAAGACAGCCTCGTCAATAAATGGTGTTGGGAAAATTGGACAGCAACATGCAGAAGGATGCTATTTGACCATTTCCTTACATCACACATAAAAAGAGACTCCAAATAGATGAAAGACCTCAATGTGAGACAGGAATCTATCAAAATCCTTGAGGAGGACAGAGGCGGAAATCTCTTAGATCTCAGCCACAGCAAATTCTTCCTAGAGACATTCCCAAAGGCAAGGGAAGCAAGGGCAAAAATGAACTGTTGAGACATTATCAAGATCAAAAGCTTTTGCGCAGCAAAGGAAAAAATCAACAAAACTAAAGAACAGCTGACAGAATGGGAGAAGATATTTGCAAATGACATATCAGATAAAGGGTTGGTATCCAAAATCTTTAAAGAACTTATAAAACTCAATACCCAAAGAACAAATAATCCAGTCAAGAAATGGGCAGAGGACATGAATACACATTTGTACAAAGAAGACATCCAGATGACCAACAGACACATGAAAAAGTGCTCCACATCACTTGCCATCAGGAAATACAAATCAAAACCACAGTGAGATACTATCTCACATCAGTCAGAATGGCTACAGTTAACAAGTCAGGAAATGACAGATGTTGGTGAGGATGCAGAGAAAGGGGAACCCTCCTACACTGTTGGTGGAAATGCAAGCTGGTGCAGCCACTCTGGTAAACCATATGGAGGTTCCTCAAGAAATTGAAAATAGTGCTACCCTAGGACCCAGCTATCACATTACTGGGTGTTTATCCTAAAGATACGAATGTAGTGATACGAAGGTGCATGTGTATCTGAATGTTTATAGCAGCAATATCCACAATAGCCAAAGTATGGAAAGAACCTAGATGACCACCAACAGATGAATGGGTAAAGAAGATATTTACAGACACACACACACACACACACACACACACAGGAATACTATGCAGTCATCAAAAGAAACAAAATCTTGCCATTTGCAATGATGTGGATAGAACTAGAGGATATTATGCTAATCAAAATAAGTCAATCAGAGAAAGACAATTACCACATGATGTCTCTGGCATGAGGAGTTAGGGAGGCAGGGTGGGGGGCTATGGGGGGTAGGGAGGGAAAGAATGAAACAAGATGGGATGGAGAGGTAGACAAATCATAAAAGACTCTTAATCTCAGGAAACAAATGGAGTGTTTGTGGGGGGGTTGGGGATAGGGTGGCTGTGTTACGGACACTGGGGAGGGTATGTGCTATGGTGAGTGCTGTGAAATGTGTAAGCCTGATGATTCATAGACCTGTACCCCTGGGGCAAGTAATACATTATATGTTAATAAAAAAAAAGATAGACATAAGTGTAATAGGAGACAGGGAAACAATAGGAAAGATTAACAAAATTAAGAGTTCCTTGGAAAGATAAATGAAACTGGCATTTAGACTAACAAAGAAAAACAAAAAAAGACAAATAGAATTCTGAATGAAAGAAGAGATATCACATCAGATTCCACAGAAATACAGTCATAAAAGTATGAACAATTATATGCCAGCAAACTGGACAACATAAAAGAAATGGATTACTTTCCAGAAACATACAACCTATCATGACTGAAAAAGAATAAATAGAAAATCTGGGCAGATCAGTGAGTAAGGAGATTGAATCAATAATAAAAAACCTCCAACAAAGATAAATCCAGGACCAGCTAGCTTCATTGGTGAACTCTACCAAAAATTTAAAGAAGAATTAACACCAAACCTTCCCAAGCTCTTCCAAAACATTGAAAGGCAGGAAACATTCCCAAATTCATTTTTTGAGGACAACATTATCCTGATACCAAAGTCAGATAAGAACACTACAAGAGAACTATCAGCCAATATGCCTGATGGATATATATACATAAAAATCTCAGTACTAGCAAATTGAATTCAACAACATATTAAATGATCATATGCTATAATCAAGTAGGATTTACCCTTGGGATGAAAAGATGTTTTAACATATGTAAATCAATAAACATATCACATCAATAAAAGATAAAAATTATGTGATCATCTCAATAGATGCAGAAAAAACATTGACAAAATTTAACATACACTTATGATAAAAACCCTCAACAAACTGAATGTAGAAGGAATGTACTTCAACACAATAAAGGTCATATATGACAAACACACAACTATTATAATACTAATGGTAAAAGTTGAAAGCTTTTCCTCTAAGATCAGGAACAAGACAAGAATGTCCACACTTAACACACCTATTCAATATAGTACCTGAAGTCCCAGCCAGAGAAATTAGGCAAGAAAAAGAAATAAAAGGCATCCAAATGGAAAAAACAATAAAATGGTCTCTGTAGATGACATGATTGTGTGTATAGAAATCCCTGAAGACTCTACCAAAAACAAAACAAAAAACAACAAAAACTTGTTAGAATAAATAAACTCAATAAAGTTACACATTACAAATTGAGATACAAAAATTAGTTATATTTTATACACAAAAAATGAATTATCTAAAAATACATAGATCTAGTTTAAAAGGCATCAAAAACAAACAAAAATATTTAGGAATGAATTTGACCAAGGATATGAAAGATCTCTACACTGAAAAAAATAAGACATTGATAAAAGAAATTGAAAGAGATACAAATAAATGAAAACATATCCTGTTTTTATAGATTGGAAGAATTAGTATTATGAAAATGTCCACACTTCTCAAAGTCAACTTATAGATTCAATGCAACATCTTTCAACATTCCAATGACATTTTTTACACAAGTAGAGAAAACAATCCTAAAATTCATACAGAACTATGAAAGACCCTGAATAGCTAAAGCAATCTTGGGGCGGGGATGGAGAAAAGAGCTGGAGGCATCATGCTTCTTGTCTTCAAACTGTATTACAAAGCTAGAGTAATCAGAACACTTTGGTACTGGCAATAAAGTAAACATAAAAACCATAGAACATGGAACAGAATCAAAAAACATAGAACAAAATCAAGAGCCTGAAAATAAACCCATGCTTATCTGTTTAACTAATACTTCATAAGCAATACTGAATGGGAAAAAGATACATGTTTTCAATAAATGGTGATTAGAAAAGTGGATATTTGTATAGAAAAGAATAAATTGATCCCTATCTTTCACCTCTAAGAAAAGTTAGCTGGAAATGGATTAAAGACTTAAGTGTAATTCCTAAAAACAACAATCCCTGAGGAAGAAAATAGGGAAAAACCTTAACATGGTTTTTGGCAATAATTTTGTAGATACAGCTTCAAAAGCACAAGCATACAAAGTGAAAATAGAAATATGGGACTACCTCAAAATAAAAAAAAATTGTATATTGCAAAGGAGATATCATCAAAGTGAAAGACAAGCTACAGAATATAAGAACATATTGCACAGCATATATCTCAAGGAGTTTATATCTAAAACATAAAAGTAATTCATATGATTATATAATAATAGAATCCATCTAAAATGAAACAAAATATCTGAATAAATGGTGCTCACCATCATCAGTCATCAGGAATATGCAAATAAAATCCACAATAAGATACTATCTTATACCTATTAGGATGGCTTTTTAGCAAAAGGCAAGATATAACAAGTGTTGGTGAAGATGTGGAAAAAGGGAATCCTTGTGCACCATTGGTTGGTAAATAAACTGATACAACCATTGTGGGAACAGTATGGAGTTTCCCCCCAAAATTAAAAATAGCATTATCATATGACCTAGCAATCCCACTTTTGGGTATGTGTTTGAAGGAAATGAAATCACTATATTGAGATATCTGCACCCCTCTCACATATTTATTGCAGCATTACTTGTAATAGCCAAGACATAGATACAACCTAAACATTTAATGTCAGGTGACCACTGGATAAACCTTGGGCCAGTATCCACTGGATAAACAAAACATCACACGACCCCTTCCCACCACACGAATATTATTTAGCTTTCAAAAATGAAATATTTGCCATAACATGAGTGAGATGTAAAGTTGTCATGTTAAGGGAAACAAGAAAAATAAAGACTCCATAATCTCATTTATGTGTGGGATTTGAAAAAACTGTACTTATAGAAACAAAATAGATTGGTGGTTGTCAAGAGAGAGAGTTGTGGGAGATGAGAGAAATGGGTGAAGCTGATGAAATGCTACAAACTTCCAGTTATTAGATGAGTGAGTCCTGAGGATGTAATGATGACTAAAGTCAACAATACTATATTGTATGCTTAAAAGTTGGTAAGAGGATAGATCTTAAAAGTTCTCACCACACATACACAGTAACTATCAGATGTGATTGATGTATTAACTAACCTTGTGGTACTAATTATTTCATAATACATACACATACCAAACCATCCTGTTGTACATCTCAAACTTATACAATGTTAAATGTCAATTACATCTCAAAACTTGAAAAAAAAAGAATGTTGTGCAGTGCAGCAAATGGTAAGTCCTTAATATTAGCTATTGATATGTTGTAGGAAAACAATTTCCACCAAGAAAATATGTCTCAATTGTCGTAGAAGTAGCAGTTTGGGTATGTGGAATTGGAAATTAAAGAAACTATTTAAGTAAACATATACTTTAAGGAAGATGAATGTAAACTCAAGATTCAGGAGAAACAGGGAAATGAAGATATGTTCTTACTTTTCTAAAACTTTCTTAGCCCCACCCTTTTTTTCTTACATCTTGGTTTCCAATATTTCAAGGAGCCAAGATATACTGCCTCTTTAAAGAAAATTAGGACTTCTCCATCTAGGTTGGCAAATGTGGGCAGGTTCTCTTTTATTTAATAACTGGACCTAGACAGATGCCTGGTTTAAAAATAAAATGAAAAAAGGGGAAAATCTGAATATTCAATACTCATTGAAAATGACAGATTTGGCAGACTAGATGTGAATGTCTGAAGCCAAATGTAAGGTCCATGTGTTCCATGGGTCCTTTTGTTTTTTGAGTAGGACTGGGAAATACTGTGGTTATGAACTATTTTCTAGGGAATTCAAGTGGTAGAAAGGTAAAGTAGGTGATTGAGGCCAAAGCATCTTTGTTAGATTTGTCTCTAAATTGATCTTTGGGTTTAAGAATCAAGACTGGACTGAGACACATGAAAAAATGTTCATCATCATTAGCTATCAGGGAGATTCAAATCAAAACTACATTGAGATACAACCTTACACCAGTTAGAATGGCCAAAATTAACAAGTCAGTAAACAACATGTGTAGGACAGGATGTTGGTGGGAATGCAGGATGGTGCATCCACTTTGGAAAACAATGTGGATATTCCTTAAGAAATTAAAAATAGAAGTTCCCTATGACCCTTCAATTGCGCTACTGGGTATTTACCCCAAAGATTCTGATGTCATAAAAAGAAGGGCCACCTGTACCCTAATGTTCATAGCAGCAATGGCCACAGTTGCCAAACTGTGGAAAGAACCAAGATGCCTTTCAAAGGATGAATGGATAAATAAGATATGGTCCATATATACAATGGAGTATTATGCCTCCATCAGAAAGGATGAATACCCAACTTTTGTATCAACATGAATGGGGCTGGAAGAGATTATGTTGAGTGAAATAAGTCAAACAGAGAGAGTCAATTATCATATGGTTTCACTTACTTGTGGAGCATAAGGAATAACATGGAGACATTGGGAGATGGAGAGGAGAAGTGAGTTGGGGGAAATTGGAGGGGGAAATAAACCATAAGAGACTGTGGACTCTGAGAAACAAACAGAGGGTTTTTAGAGGGGAGGGAGGTAGGGGTTGGGTGAGCCTGGTGGTGGGTATTAAGGAGGGCACGTATTGCATGGAGCACTGGGTGTGTGCATAAACAATGAATGCTGAAATACTGAAAAGAAATAAAATATAATGAAAAAAAGAAGACTGGACTGAGCTTTGAGGTACACTGAGAGGAAAGACATCCCATTTTCAACTAAAGTATATGGCTATACACTGGGAGGCATTGCTGATAGATATTCTTGCCTAGGATATTTCTAAGAAGTTACATCTTGATCCAAACATTGGGGTCTTAGATAAGAATGGAGATTTGTATGCCAAACATTACATCCAAACTCAGTAATTAGGACATTCCACACTTAGATCATTCTCTTCTTAGCATTGGTACAGAAAGAATGCTCCTCTGAAATGTATTGCTTTTGCTGAAATTTTTCAACTTATACTCAATTACTTGTACATTCCAGTGATTCTACTGGTAAAAAAGAAAAACATTAGAATCTAATTATTATATTTAAAAGTTACTTAACTCATTCAGTTATTCATTCATTCCTCTGCCTTTATCCATAAACATTTTGAACAGTTAATAATCAGAAGAGACTTTACATGAGAGAGTTTGGACTCTGAGGAAGTAACTGAAGGTTTTGGAGGGGACGGGGGTGGGAGGTTTGTTGAGCCTGGTAGTGGGTATTGTGGAGGGCACATATTGCATGGAGCACTGGGTGTGGTGCATAAACAATGAATTCTGGAACACTGAAAATAAATAAAAAATAAATAAAAATTGAAAAAAATAAAATAAGATACTTTGTCTCTTTCTAAGAAGTTAAAGAATGTACGCTTTTAACTTTTAAGACATGTGGCATTGTTGTGTCTATCAAGCTCTTAAGAAATACAATCTCTACGATTTTTTTTTACCCCCACTGGAGTTTGGGAAGTGCCTTATACTCATCAATTTTTAGAATAACGCTCTAATCATACATGGGCATAAAAAGGACATTTCTTGGCCTTTAATAACTATGGCTGTAGTTTGTAATGGCACTTCCGTGGATAGAGTGAGCTAGCTGCTATTGACACAAGTATTTTCTTTACATATCAATTGAGACTTTTTTTGGTTAATAGGTTCTTACAATCTAATTAGATGTTTGAAGACCATGATTTATTTTGATGCAATTATCCAATTGATTTGTTTGTTATTTCCAGCTTCTTACATCCAGTATACCAATATAAGAACACCTCACCTGATGCCAAAGATAACAGACAACTCAGCAGAGCTGGCTGCCTTGACAGTGTATCAACAACAGAGTTGATCTGGCTCCTGATGATTTCAGCAAACCCATTATTAAATTTTTATTAGCCAATGATGAATAAACAGGTTTGGAGCTTTCCTCTCCCTCTTTCTATCTTATTTTGTATAATCAGCATTGTGTGGAAATTTTGTTTTTCTGGTTCCACATTAGTATTTTCAAAGTAAAGTAGTCAATAAATCTTTATAATTGACTCAAATTGTATGAGGACTAAAAGCCAAACATAGAGGTCTATTGATGTGTTTTACAAAGTTGAGATCGAAGCCCATCAGCTCAAGCACAAAACCCTGGTTCCTGGGACTTACAAAATATATGATGAATTCAAAATAAAGCAGTTTGGCTCTGGAGAAGTGGTGGTGTTAGTGTGACCTGAGAAATATTAACCAGATAGATTGCTTTTGAATAGAAACCTATATAAAATCAGTGATGTATTATTATCTGACATATATAAACACATGTAATCACAGAGGCTTTGGGTCTTTATAAGGCAATGCCATTTCAGGCATTTTGTCTGATAACAGAACAATGCTTCAGGTTATGGTACGGTTAAGGTCTCACACATCTTGTGTATGATAAACACATAATTGTGTTTTTCCAGTTGATAGGAAAGAAATACCTCTTCCCACATCAGAAGCATTTCAGATGTCAATACTCTACTAATTTCAGAATATTAGAAAACAAGATATTAAAGTGGTGAGAAAGACCATTATTTCGGAATCCATTTATTAAAACTGAATAATTTCAACAAGGATAGAATTGAGATAGGGACAGTATGAAAGGTAAGTTATAGAGGCGCCTGGGTGGCTCAGTGGGTTAAGCTGCTGCCTTCGGCTCAGGTCATGATCTCAAGGTCCTGGGATTGAGTCCCGCATCGGGCTCTCTGCTCAGCAGGGAGCCTGCTTCCTGCTCTCTCTCTGCCTGCCTCTCTGCCTACTTGTGATCTCTCTCTGTCAAATAAATAAATAAAATCTTAAAAAAAAAAAAAGAAAGGTAAGTTATAATACAAGATCCCACATTCTCTGATAAAAACCATAGTAGGACCCTAAACAAAATACCTTATTGGTTAATTTGACAGTGGAGAAATACACTAACAACCACTATTTGTGTTATCTTTGTACCCTTTATTTTATTTGATTATTGTAGACATTCTGTATTATTCCTGTATTAATCACAGGTAGTAGTATTATTATTAGCCCATTTTAAGGATTGGGAAATAAGGCTGGGAAATAAATTACTTACCCACAACCAACCAGCTACTACTAAGTGGTAGTGCTAGAATTTGAACCAAAGTTGTGTGTGGGTGTGTGTGTGTAGAAAACATCTTTATTTTTTTTAATTTTAAAATTTAAATTCCATTAGAAAATATATAATACATCAATAGTTTCATACGTAATGTTCAATGATTCATCAGTACCTAAGTCTTTGAACTGAAATAGTATGCTCTCGTCACTCTAAAGTTCTGCCTCTGTTTTAAACACTATTGTCTGCCTTAGCCACCAGCTTCATAAACAGTTGTTGAAAGATACACCATTATTGACAAATAATCATGTTTTGAATCAGCTGTGCACATTTTCTCCAGAACAAAACCTCATATCCATTTAGAAATTCTCTCAGATCTCCTTGTATATCCAAATAGTTCTGGATGAGATATAGTTCTTCATCCAAGTTTGTTTCTTATTATTTCAGTCATTGTGTCATCTGGGTTCATGAAGCCATTTTTTAACACTCCTCACAGTATTTTTCTTCTTACATAATACTTCTAACCAGAGGATTTTAGATAAATTACCTAGGACCTTGTTCTTTCGATCAGCTTTATCAAGTTTCCTAAGTTCTTTCTACGTGTATGAACTTTTTCATTAGCAACTCAAGCAAGACCATCTACTCTTCTCTTATTTAAGAGGAACTCTCTAAGGGAAAAACAAACATTTTCCTGAAAAAACTCCTTACTAATTCAGGAAATCACACGTAAGTGGAAAGAAAAGGCAGATTTTATTGAATCAATTTTGCTTCTTTGAAGGGCCATTGTATCCAATAAAAAGACATGTTTTAATCTTACTATTCTCTCTTTTCCCTTTCTTTTACTGTTCTCCTCATTTGCTCATTTGTGCAATCTGTTTCAGGATAGGTTTTATGGTATCTCAACATGACACATAAAATACAGCTAAGAGATATAATTAGAAATGGGTGAAAAATAAAAAGATAATGGGAAGAAAGAAAAATACTCTATGAATTAAATATTTTGGAGGAGAAGTCTAGAACCAACTAAATTGCTTGATGAATAGATAATATTAACTATAATTTAAGCTTGATAATTTTGAAATGAATACAGAATATTAATACTTCAAGAGACTCTCAGAAAATTTAAATTCCAAATACATGTGCACATGTATCATTATTCACATTGTGCTGTATTTATTTCTAATTATCTCCACTAAACTACAAACTATGGTAGGGTAGGACTCTGACATTTGAGTGGAACAGTACTGGTGGACGTCCCATCCATACTTCAGAGGACTTCAAGTTACACCAGCTGATCTCAATCCCTAAAAAATTTTTTTAAGCTGAGGAAAGTCAGTTTGCTCATGCAAGAAATTAGCACCACCCCATATTCACCAGCACCCCTCTACCAAAAATACTTAGTTGGTGTGCAAATACCTCAGCTCCCTCACCCCTTAGGCAATTAGACCTATGGTGCATATTTCACAGTCTTTCCAGGGAACTAAGTCCCAGCCACTCCCACAGTAGTAGTTGTCTTGCTTTTTCAGTCAGCTGCTTCTTTCACTCCCCCATCCCTCAGCCAGATAAACTGCTCATATATAAACACTGTTTTAGCATCTGCTTTTGGGGGAACCCAAATTAAGACACTAATTATACTCATCCAGTCTACTTTAGGATCTAACACAAATTTTTGGTTGAATGATATAATTTTAAAAAATTATCTTAAATTATAAAATCATATTAATTTCTATCCCCTAAAAAGAAGTCTTTAATACAAAGCATTAGGGTATTGAATCCTTAAGCTCATTTTAAAAACCTAAATTCTTGGGGGAAAAGGGCTGAGTGGTGGTCTGTTTGAGGTCTCCAGTGATGATGTAGCCACACTTTAGCCTCTGAAGTAGAAAGCACACCATGTACATTTCTTCACTTACTGTCTTTCCTAACCATGGAGGCAAGAAAGCCTTGCATCTTAAAGGCCTTCTCCATCACTGAGTTAAGGGAATAGAAATAAAAACTATTTTTCCATTGGTTCATGTCTCTTTCTAGCATTTTCATTCCTTTTTGTACAAGGTACGTAATATGGCAATACTTCAAACAATCACACACTTTGTGGTATTGGTCAAAATTTTCTGCCTTCTCCTACCCTTGAGAGCTGTGGTAAATAGACAGGTCAACAGCATGGGAAACTACTTTCTTCTCACTTCTTCCTGTATCCCAGAGCTTCGGGCAAATCCTCAGCACCTAGCTGCCTCCTTCCTTCCTCTGGTGCTACATCTGGCTGTTTAGGTCCTCAATGGTACCATGTACTCAAAAATTCAGATTTTTGGCTTCTCTTGAAAATAATCAGAAGACTCAGTATTCTAAGCCTGTGATCCTGTATGGCACTAGTTGCTGGAACTTCATAATTGTTATTCTGTTTTGATGGAGTTCTTTCTCTAGTTTCCTAACCTGCCTGCTTCCCTCACTCATGTCCCTATTTTTCAGTTGAGCTTGTGATTTCTGGGGGCTCCTTAAAGCTCTCTTGCTGTGTATCTTTCGTGCTGAAGGCTAGGGTGACTGAGGGGAGGCATGGGCCAGTCCCTCCCTGACGTCTTTCCTCTCTACTGAAGATCATGCTCAATAGCTAAACATTATCTGAAACTGTAGAAACCCATGCCAAGGCTTCTATGTTAAAAAGTAGGGGCTGCTGGAACCAACAGAAGGTTAGCCTGGGTGATATGGATTAGTGACATTCAAAAGATGGGACACACTCTTTTAATTCTAGAAAGAAGGGTGCCTGGGTGGCTCCGTGGTTAAAGCCTCTGCCTTCGGCTCAGGTCATGATCCCAGGGTCCTGGGATGGAGCCTCACATCGGGTTCTCTGCTCAGCAGGGAGCCTGCCTCCTCCTCCTCTCTCTTTCTGCCTGCTTCTCTGCCTATTTGTGGTCTGTCTGTCAAATAAATAAAAATATTAAAAAAAAATAATTCTAGAAAGATGTTGTACTTTGAATGCCTCTCCCATGCCTGTGTAACACAAAGCATCATTTCAGAATTTAGAGACTCCTACCTTGCTTCATAAAAACTCCAAATTCAGGCCAGTTATATCTTTTAAGTAAAGGAAATGCCAGCTGTCATAAGTTAACCCTGGGCATGGCTTGCTAGCTAAGTAACAGGCTCAGTTAATTCAAGTTGATTTCTAAATACACCATCTTGTCTTTGTTTTATTTTAATGAGACAAATTTATCATCTATAGTATAATTTTAAGATACTCTCAAATCTTACTTGAGCTCCTTCTTTGGTTTAGTGAAGAACTGTGTTATTCTAGAATGTTTTCACAAGTGTTATAAGGACGCTGGATCAGGAAATGTAGTAGACTCAGAGTAGCTGGATTTCATGACTCTGTCAGCATCTCTCATGACCCCTTTCAGGTCACTGAATAGATGCTCTGTAAAAGTGCTGACAAACTAGTTTTTCATAGACATTTCTTAAGTACAATCATATCTATATTTGTATACAACATGATTGTGGCATATTTTTTCATTTCTTTTATTAGTGAATTTTATAGTATAAGTTTTCAGAAGACATGAATTTGGGAATGCATTAGCCAGTGCCAGAATCAGGATCTTCAATGATACTTCAAGAATGGAATGATGGGTAAAGTTATTAGAATTATACTTAAAAAGGAAATTTGTACTCTCCCATACTCATCCAGCAGGAAATGCATGTACATACAAAAACAGCACTGTACAAATCTAGGATGGAAATGGGGCTTAGTAATCATATGTATGAAAAAGGTTATAGTTAGTGGAAAACTCAACTAGAGTCACTAATAGGATGTATCTGCCCTAAAGTAATGGGAGCACATTAACAAACACACTAATGAAAAAGATACTTGTCCAGAAAAAGGCAAATGATGTTCCCACTTTACTAAGCATTGTTAAGGCCACACCTAGATCGGATGTTCATTTCTGATACCATGGTTTAAGTGGGATACTGACAGAGTAGAGCGTGTTTGAAAGGCAGGGACTAGATGAGGAAGCTTTGGAAACTGTAGCCTGTAGATGGAAAGATTAAAGGCAGATATAATGGCTTTTAAACATCTCAAGTGCTATTACGCAGAACCTAGAACAGATGAATTCTGTACCTGGGTGCTCAGTGGGTTAAAGCCTCTGCCTTCAGCTCAGGTCATGGTCTCAGGGTCCTGGGATTGGGTGCCACATCTGGCTCTCTGCTCAGTGGGGAGCCTGCTTCCCTTCTCTCTCTCTCTCTCTGCCTGTCTCTCTGACTACTTGTGATCTCTCTCTGTCAAAGTAAATAAAATAAAATAAAATAAAATAAAATAAAATAAAATAAAAAAAGAACCTAGAACAGATGTATTCTGTATTACACTTAGAGGATCAACATGTGGTCAGTAAGAAGATATTAGAAGTGGAGAGTGATGCTTATCTTTATATAAAGAAATACATTTATATTGGATAACTTGGATATATACTTTTATTTCCTAAATACTAGACTTGTCCAAAACTGCACTAGGCTGACTCAGGAGGTATTTTCTTACTACTTGTGAGGTAAAGCAGAGAAACACAGATATGTAACAGTAGTGGAGAGTTTTTATTAGCTGATTTCCAAGTGTCTTTTAAAGTTCTGAAGAGTTGGAGTCTTATAATCATCAGCACTAAATGATCTCTACTTGGTTTGGTTTTAAAATAAGACCCAACTTCCAAACTATAATTTCCACTGAAGAATATGTAATCAAAACATTAATTTCTGTGCTAGATGTGTTATTAGGTCACAGTGCTAATCATTTACCTTAAGTCCCTCTGTCCAGCACAAAATGAAGTCCGAGTTTGTGTTTCTTCGATGAATACAAATTTTTGAATTACAAAAATTCTTTGGTGATGTTACTGTTACTATTAACCACTTTCATAGATTTGACAGTGGAGATTTCATTTTATAGACATTTTAAAGTTGTTTGGTTTTTTTTAATCATTCCATTCCTCTGTTCTTCTTCACACTGTATTGATCAAAGTTTGGTTTGGATACTGCTCGGGTCCCTGGTTGTGATTTATTTATCTAAAAATTGACAGGAAATTTGGTAGTTTTATAGCAAAGTGTGATTATATAGTTTTATTCACATATACTGCCTATTTTTGAGAGATGAGAATTGAGATTTTTCCCCCCAAATCTGGTAATTATCTTAATCATTTAATTTTAAATACGCTCATCTACTGTAAAGACTATAGTGATTATTTTGTCTTTCTTATTATTTTCATGTAATGGAATCACTTTCATTCATTATATTTAGAAATACATTGTTACTACTGTTTTTGTGATAGCTCTTATGGACAAAAGTGATTTGATGGCTCAAAAGCTGTTTATTAACATGTAAAAGTAATGGTAAAAACAGTAAACTCTATAATTAATAACTTCTAAACATAAGTAGCAAACATTTCAATATTAATATTGAGTAGGAATATTTATGGATAAAGCAAGCAAATCTGCAAATGTTGTTTTGCCCAAGAAAAAAATGTGAATAGGATGCATAATAAAATGTGAATAGGATGCATAATAAAATGTGAATGTGATGCATAATAAATAACTAAAAATGGGATATTGTTGCAGCAGTAGTCCATTTGTTTTTTGTTCTTGAGTGGTGTTATAAACCTTTTCTGAAATAGAGGGATAAAGCCTTGGAAAATTTGCATAATCATGTACCAAAGGAGAATGGGTTCTCTGGTCCAAAACAATTGACTTGCAGTATGAAATATATAAATTTTGTTGCTAAAATAGCGATGAGCCCAAAATTTCCACGTAGCCATAGCAACATTTACCATGACAAAAATCAGACACAAAGGATACCATTTCTGAGATAATTTTAAAGTGCCACAAAATTAATGCTAACTTCTATGCTTGCAGAGAAAGCAGAAAAGCAGTGTGTAAAATCCCTTTATCAAACGACAGCGTTAGAGACTGAAAAATGTCAATGACATGCAGTCTAGAAATCCACGTATAGGGGGCGCCTGGGTGGCTAAGTGGGTTAAAGCCTCTGCCTTTGGCTAAGGTCATGATCCCAGGGACCTGGGATCTAGCCCCACATCGGGCTCTCTGCTCAGCAGAGAGCCTGCTTCCTCCTCTCTCTGACTGCCTTTCTGCCTACTGTGATATCTGTCTGTCAAATAAATAAATAAAATCTTAAAAAGAAAAATTAAAAAAAATTATAAAAAAAATAAAAAAATAAAAAGAAATCCACGTATACATCAGCGGATGCAGGTACACGGTACTGTTGGGATGCAAAATAAAGGCGCTTTCTTGTACATATGAGGAAGAAGGTCCTGATGCCTTCTGCTCCTTGTCAATAAAAACTTCTCTCACAGTTGAGATTTTCTAAGTTAATTATTTTGTGATCCATGTTAGAGCCTGGAAAGGATATGGTGTTATCAGTAATCATGGGAAACCCACTGTATCAGGAAAAGTTTAACAAGTAAATTCTGGTCACAGGTCAAGATAGTGACCCAGGAAGATCCTGAACTCACCTCCTTCCATGGACACACCAAATCAACTGCTATACCGTGGAACAACTTCCTTTGAAAAGAACCTAAAAACTGGCAGAGTGATCCCTGCACGTCATGTAAATGAAAGGGAAAGTACATTAAAGTAGGTAGGAAAAGCTGAGAGCCTATGTCACAATAAGCCCCACCCCAGCACAGTGACTCACACTCAGGAAGAAAACCAAAACCTAGCACTTGTCCCTGAGAAACAAAGAGTTCATCAGGCACATCATATCAAGAACCCCAACTATTAAGATTGGCATCTGAGAGGTAAGCCCCCCAAACATCTAATTTTGAAGATTAACAGGGCTCATGCCAACAAGATCCATTGTGCTGTGGTATGCAGCAAAAGGGTGCATGCAGACTCACCTGCCTCAGAGCCCAGTGCAGAAGCACCTTTTGCAAAGCACCCAGACTTGATGTGAAAAATACTCATTTGCAAATTCTAAAACTTTATTCTAAGGGGTAGTGTCCTCCTAGGTTACACTCTGGGGACACCGGCTAGTGGGTGTCATTTTTTCTTCTCTCTTTGCTTTGTTAAAGCCTGCAGAACTACCTCTTTTTAAAATTCTTTTTTTTTTTTTTTTTTTGGAGGATACTATCTTTGCTCACCCCCTTTCCTTGTTCTAGTCAGTGGGCACCATTTTTATGTGTTCCCTCTGCTACACTCCAAGGTGCCAGTATCTTCTGAAGGGTAGCTTCCACACATGTCTGGCGCTCTGGTCTTACATCTGGTGACCCAGCTTTTGCAGCAGCAACCCAGGGGACATCTCTTGATTGCCTGGCTCTGAAGGCCTGTCGGTTTGTATTCCTGGGTGCCGTGGGAGTATAACAGTTAAAAAGATGGTTTACCATCTACTACCCCCAGGCACTGCACAAATAGCAGGCTGAAACACATCCCTAATCATTCTGAGAGAGAGGCTTATTTGCTTGACCAGGAGCTATGGCCTGAGGAGCAGACTTCTGGTTTGGCACATTTATGGGACCTAGAGAGATATTTTTAGGAAACTGAGGCTGGTGAACACAATTACTATGCTTTCCCTCTGCCTCACTTCAGCTGATATCATAAAGAAAGGATCTTATACCCTTGTCTGTTGCCCTGGTATTTTCAACTGCTACTGGGGGACACCTCTCCATCATTTGGCTTTGGAGGCCAATGGGACTTATGCTCAGGGGTTCCCATAAGACTATAACCAATGGAGAAAGGGTTCTTAACAGCTACCCCTCCAGGGTACAGCAAGAGGCAACAGATCCAAGAACTAGATCTTCCTATGAAAGAGGCCTATTAGCTTATCAACATAGATTCAGTCTGATTGTCAGGCCTCTTCATTAAGTATACATATAAGGGCTACATTTAAACCTATCCTGAACCTTGGAGGGCTGATGCTAACTTCACATTTTCCTTCTATCTAGACTTCCAGCATTTCTTGGAGAAGAGCTCTTAAACGTGTCTAGTACTTCCAGTTTTTACATTTGGTGCCCTGTTTTTTTTACAGCCACTGCTCAAGGGATAACCCTTTATTATGTGGCATTACTGGCCAATAGACTTGCATTCCCACAGTACTGTAAGAATTAGAGATATTCTTGGTGGGCTACCTTCCCCAGGCAAACTGAAACACCCTCCAGTTTTCTGTAAAGGAGATAACCCTGTAGTTTTTGGCTTAAGGTTCAGGCTTCATGCGTGGCACACATCTAGTGGCTACAGAGGCAGTCTGAGAGAACATAAGCCAAGAATGTCGTATTTGTTTTCTCTCTCTACCTCACTATAGCTCATCATTATCTCCAAGAAAAGAATTTATATACTAGTATGCAGCCCCAATTTTTGTGACTGCCACCTGAGATACCCTCAGATCACCTGGCTATGGTGGTCAGTGAGACTTATGTTTGCAGCATATTATTGCATTCTTTGAAAGCTGCTCTACCTGTGCCTGGATTCTAATCTGCCTAACTCTAGGTGCATAGCTGCTGCATAAGTGTCTGGATCCCAATCTACCTAACTCTAGGTAGTGACTGAGATCCTTCTCTTTGGGACACCACATAGTCTTAGCACACCTTCAGCTACTGGGATCATTAAAAATAATATAGGTGCAGGGAAAATCGCAATGTTTGAGAGAAAACCAAGAGCTAAGGCAGGGTTGAGTAAGATTTGATCTGCTACACAGGCCAACCTTTCCAGACTGGGAGAGGTGGCTCTATTTTCCTCAACAGAGAGTCAAGCAAAATGAAGAGACAGAGACATATGCTTGAAATAAAAGAACAAGATAAAACCTCAGAAAAAAAAAATCAAATAGAGACAAGTAATTACGTGATAAAGATACAAAGTCATGGTCAAAGAGATGCTCACTGAGCCCAGGAGAAAATTGGATAAACACAACGAGAACCCCAACAAAGAGAAGGTATAAGAAAATACCAAACAGAAGTTACAGAACTGAAAAATGCAATAACTAAAATAAAAACAAAAACAAAAAACACTAGAATGGTTCAACAGCAGACTAGATGAAGCAGAAGAAAGGATCAGTGAACTCAAACAGGGCAGCAGAGGAACTTATCCAATCAGAGAATGAAAAAACAAACAAACAAATCTGAAGATAGCCTAAGGAGTTTATGGAACAACATCAAGCTACTAATATTCAAAATAAAAGACCCCCAGAAGGAGAAAAATGTGGGACAGAAAAATTATTTAAAGAAATAATCCTGAAGTCTTCCCAAACTTGAGAAAGGAAAAAGACATCCAGACCAGAAAGCCAGAGAGTTTCAAATAGCATGATCCAAAGAGACTGACACCAAAACATATAATTAAATGTAGGGATAGGGTGGCTGGGTTATGGACATTGGGGAGGTTATGTGCTATGGTGAGTGCTGTGAAATGTGTAAGCCTGATGATTCACAGACCTGTACCACTGGGGCAAATAATGCATTATGTTAAGTAAAAAAAGTTAAAGGCAAAGAGAGAATCTGAAAAGCTTCAGGAGAAAAACAACTTTTTACATACCAGGCAAAACCTGTAAGGCTCAAGCAAATTTTGCAGGAGAAACTTTGCAGGCAGGAAGACAATGGCATGATATACTCAATGTACTGAAAGAAAAATCTTCCAACCAAGAATGTTTTTCCTGGCAAAGTTATCATTCAGAACTGAAGGAAAGACAGCGTTTTCTAGATAAACAAGAGTTAGAGGACTTCATTACCACTATCTTGACTTTATAAGAATGGGTTAAAGAGTCTTTTTAAGTTGAAAAGAAAATGTGCTAATTAGTAACAAAAAATATGAAAGAGTAAATCTCACTGGAAAGGGTAAGAGTAGTGGATTAAATATTTTTAAGTGGATTTAAGACATGAAGTTAATATGAAGGTTAAATACAAACAGTATAAATAACTGTCACTACAAAAATTGGTTAAGGGGTATACACAAGATAAAAAAATGTGACATCAAAAAACAAAATATGAGGAAGAGAGAAAAAGGTAGAACTTTAGAGTGCATTCAAGGTCAGTTGTCATCAACTTAAAATAGACAGTGATAAATATAAGTTGTTATATGTAAGCCTCATGGTAACTGTATAGCAAAAACCTATAGTAGATACACAATAGATAAAGGAACCTAAGCTTACCACTAAAGAAATCCTCAAAACCACAAGGTAAGGACAGAGAGCAAAAAAGGAACAGAGGAACTATAAAACAACAAAATTAATAAATGGCAGTAAGAACATACCAATCAGTAATTACCTTAAATATAAATGAACTAAATTCTCTAATCAAAAGACAAAGTGGCTAAATGAATAAAAAACAAAACAGCAACAAACCCCAAAACAAGAAAAAAACAAACAAAACAAGATCCACCTACAGATTTCCTATAAGAATCTCCAGATATAGTGACACACATAGGTTGAAAGTGAAAGGATGGAAAAAGATATTTCATATGAAAGAAATCAAAAGAAAGCTGGGGTAACAATACTTATATTGACAAAATGGACTTTAAAACAAAGATTATAATAAGAGACAAAGAGGTTTACATAATGAAAAGGGGTCAATACAACAAAAGGATATAACATTTATAAATATTTATGCACACAACATAGGAGAACCTAAATATATAAATATTAATGGATCCAAAGGGAAAAGCAGACAGTAATACAATAATAGTAGGGAATTTTAATGGCCTACTTATGTCAAAGAATAGATCATCCAGACAGAAAAATCAGTAAGAAAAAGTTGGCCTTAAAAGACACATTAGACCAGATGGGCTTACCAGACATATATAGAACATTATCTTGAAAAGAAATATATTCTTTTCAAGTGTTCATGGAACATTCTCCAGCATTGTAAAGATTAAACAATAAGCTACAGCACAAACATGTCAATGAAGAAATCAAAAGCTAAAACATATCTTAAGAAAAATGAAAATGCAAATACAACATACTAAGACTTGTGGAATTCAGAAAAAGCAGTCTAAGAGGAAAATTCATAACAGTAAATGCTTACCTCAAGAAACAAGACAAATCTGTGTTAGAAAATCTAACTTTATACCTCAAAGGATTAAAGGGGAAAAAAAATAACAAAGCCCAAAGTTAGTACCAGGAAGGAAATAATATAAATCAGAGCAGAAATAAATGAAAGACTAAAAAAAAAAAAAATTCAAAAGATCAATGAAATTAAGAACTAATTCTTTGAAAAGATAAAATTGATAAACCTTTAGCTTGAGTCACCAGGAAAAAAAAGGAAAGAGAACTCAAATAAAATTTTATAAAAGAAGAGACATTATAAGTGAGTTATACCACAGAAATACAAAGGATAAGAGACTACTAGGAACAATTATACATCAACAAATTGGACAGTGTACAAAAAATTGATAAATTTCTAGTATCATATAAACTTCTAAGACTGAATCATGCAGAAACAGAAAATCTGAATAAACCAATTAGTAGTAAGATTGAGTAAATAATCGAAAACCTCTCAACAAAAGGCCATGACCAAACGGTTTCCCTAGTAAAAATGTTCAAAGAAGAATACCAGTTCTTCTCCAAATCTTCCAAAAATAGATAAAACACTTCCCAACTCATTATACAAGGCCAGCATCACCCTATACCAAAACTAGATAATGACACTAAAAATAAATAAATAATAAATAAAAATAAAATTAAGGTTATCTCTGAACATAGATGCAGAAATCATCAACAAAATATTGGCAAACTAAATTTAAAAACACATTAAAATGATCATATGCTATGATCATGTGGGGTTTTTCCAGTACACAAGGTTGGTTCAACATCCATAAACCAAACAATGCAATACATCACATTAACAAAATGAAGGATAAAAATAATATGCTCATTTCAACTGATTCAGAAAAAGCACTTAAAAAATTTAGTATCAGTTTATGATTAAAAAAACCTCAGCAAAGTCGGTACAGATGGAACACACAAGACTTGAACATTAGTTTCAAAACTAAAAAATTCCTGAAAGACACCATAGTCACTAAACTCCTTGACATTGGTCTTGGTTTAATTTTCTTGTGTTTGACACCAAAAGCAAAGGCAATAAAAACCAAAATAAATACTAGAACGCTATTAAGCTGAAAAGCTTTGTACAGCCAAGGAAACTACCCATAAAATGAAAAGATAACCTTCTAAATGAGAGAAGATATTTGCAAATCATATATCTGATAGAGGTTGATATCCAAAGAATTATACAACTCAATAGCAAAAAATTAAACAATTTGATTTAAAAATGGGCTGAAGATATTAATAGACATTTGTTTTGTAAAGACATAGAGATGACCAGCAGGTATATCACACCTGTGAGAGAGACTTTTACCAAAAGGCAAGGAATAGTAAGTGAGAGTGTGGATATGAAGCAAGGGAACACTTGTGCTCTGCTTGTGGGAATGTAAATTGGGGCAATGACTATGGAAACCAATATAGAGTTTCCTCAAAAAGTTAAAAAATAAAACTACTATATGACCCAGCAATTCCACTTCTGGGTACTTACCCAAAGAAAATAAACTCTAACTTTAAAAGATATATGCCTCCCTATGTTCATTGCAGCATTATTTATAATTAACAAGATATGGAAATAACTCAAGTGTTTTATTTCTGGATGAATAAAGAAAATGTGTGTGTGTGTGTGTGTGTGTGTGTGTGTGTGTACATGCATGGAAGGATCTTGCCATTTATGACTATATGGATGGTCCTCAAGGACATTATGCTAAACTAAGTCAGATACAGAGAGACAAACATTGTATATTTTCCCTTGTATATGGAATCATAAAAAACAAGTCAACACAAAACAAAAAAGCAAGCTCATGATAAAAAAAATTCCTTAACTATGTATGGTGATAGAGGTTAACTGGAGTTATTGTGGTGATTTCATGTTATATACAGATTTTGAATCATTATTTTGTACAACTGAAACAATGTAATGTTGCATGTCAGTCATTCCTCAAGGGGGAAAAAAAAGAAAAAGGGAAAAAGGCAAGTACTTCAAAGTTTATCTACTTTATTTTGGTTAGTGGTCAATAGTATTTTTCTCTTAATTCACTTTTGAAGGAAACAGTGAAAATCAGAAATATGATCAAATCATGACCAATAAGTGTATAGTCTTTCAGTGTCCAATGCAAAGAAATGATTCATGAATGTCTCTAATTTTACACACTGAAGTATAGGATTTGGGGGATAAAGGTGCTCACATTTTTTTTTTTTTAGTGTTTATTTTTTGAGCTGTTTTAGTTTACAGTGAAACTGAGTAGGAGGTACAGAAATATCCTATATAATACCTATCCCTATACATGCATAGCTTCTCCCATTATCAATGTCACTCACCAGTGGTACATTTGTTATAATTGATGAAACTACATTGACACATCATTATCACCCCAAATCTATAATTTACATTATGGTTTGCTCTGGGTGTTGTATATTTTATGTGTTTGGATAAATTTGCTTTCTTTCACTTAGTAATATGCATTCATTTCATCCATGCTTTTTAAGGGTTTACAGTTTTTTAAAAACATTGAATAATATTCCATTGTCTGGATACACCACAGTTTGTTTACCCCTTCATTTAGTGAACTACATCTTGGTTGTTTCCAAGTTTTGGTAATGATGAATAAGGCTGCTATAAATATCTTTGTGCAAGTTATTGTGTGGACATATCTTTTCAACTCATGGTAAACAACTAGGAGTGTGATTACTGGACTGTACAGTAAGAGTATGTTTCATAAGAAACCAACAGATTATCTTCCAAAGTGGTTGTACCATTTTGCATTCCCATTAGGAGTGAATGAAAGTCCCTGTCACTCCATGCCCTCACTAACATTTGGTGTTTCCAGTGTTCCAGATTTTGGCCATTCTAATTGGTGCACAGTGGTATTTCACTGTTGTTTTACTTTGTATTTTTGTGATGACATTGGATGTTAAGAATCTTTTCATACACTTACTTGTTATCTGTATATCTTTTTTGGTGAGGTGTCTGTTAAAGTGATACATTTTTTCTTATCATTGAGTTTTAAGAATTCTTTATATATTTTGTATAATAGTCTTTGACATATGTGTCTTACAATATTTTCACCCAATCTATGGCTTGTCTTATAATTCTCTTGACTTTGTGTTTTGCAGAGAAAAAGATTTTAATTTCAATGTAGTTCAACTTATTGATTCTTTTATAGCTTGTGCCTTTGGTACTTTAAAAAGTCATTGCCAAACACAAGGTCATCCAGATTTTGTTGTATAATGTTATTTAAGAGTTTCATAGTTTTGATTTTTATGTTTATGTCTGTGATCCATTTTGAGTTCATTTTTTGAGGGATGTAAAACTTATGTCTAGATTGAACTCCTTTGCCAAAGTGAATATTCAGTTGTTCCGGCACCATTTTTGAAAAGTTTATCTTTACTTTACTATATTTCTTTTACTCCTTTGTCAAAGATCAATTGAATGATACTTATATGAGTCTTGTTTCCAGGCTTTCTATTCTGTTTAATCAATCTGTCTATTCTTTCATCTTAATTACTATAGCTTTATATGAAGTCTTGAATTCAGGTTGTGTTAGTCCTCTAACTTTGTTTTTATACTTTATTATTTTTTTTAAGATTTTATTTATTTGACAGATAGGAATCAAAAGTAGGCAGAGCAGCAGGCAGAGAGAGGGGGGAAGCAGGCTCCCCACTGAGCAGAGAGCCTGATGCGGGGCTCGATCCCAGGACCCTGAGATCATGACCTGAACCAGAGGCAGAGGCTTTAACTCACTGAGCCACCCAGGCATCCCTTTTTTACTTTTAATACTGTGTTCGCTATTCTGGGTCTTTTGTCTCTCCACATAAACTTTAGAATTATTTTGTCAATATCCAATAACTCATTGGGATTTTGATGTGGGTTTCACTGAATCTATAGACCAAGTTGGGAAGAACTGACATCTTGACAATATTGAGTCTTTCTATCCATAAACATGGGCTATCTCTCCATTTATTGGTTATTTTATTTAACTTAGCAGAGTTTTTCAGTGCTCCTCATATAGATCTTGTACATAGTTTTAGGTTCTTATCTAAGTATTTTATTTTTTTATAACAAATGAGTTTTTTAATGTCAAATTTCACTCGTTCAGTGCTTATATATAGGAAAGTGATGGACTTTTGTATGTAAACCTTGTATCTTGTCACCTTGCTATAATTATTGTTTTCAGTGGGTTTTCTTAAAAAAATCTTTTGGATTTTCTGCATGGATGATCATATCATCTGAGAACAAAGATAATATAAATTTTTTGTACATTGTTGGATTTGACTAACACTTTGTTGAGGACCTTTGCATCTATGTTCATCAGAGCTATTAGTCTATAGATTTTTTTCTCTTGTGAGGTCTTTGATTTTTGTATTAAAGCTTTAAAAAATGAATTAGTATTTCATCTGCTTCTATGTCTGAAAGATATTTTCAAGAATTGGTTTTAATTTCCTCCTTAAAAGTTTGGGAGAATTTACTGGTGAGTTCATATGGGCCCAGTGCTTTCTATCTTGGAAGATGATTAATTATTGATTCAATTTCTGTAATGTCTATACATAGGCCTAATCACATTGTCTATTCTTATGTGAGTTTTGGCAGATCATGTATTTCAAGGAATTGGTCCATTTAATCTAAATTATCAAATTTGTCATCAGAGTTGTTCACAGCACTCTTTTTTATTACTCTTTTAATGTCAATGAGATCTGTAGTGATATCCCCAATTTCTAATATTAGTAGTTTGTGTCTTTTTTTCTTAGCCTGGATAGAGTTTTAATAATTTTATCTTTTTGAAAAACCAGCTTTTGTTTACAGTGATTTTCTCTCTTGATTTCTTGTTTTTCATCGATATCTTCTCTAATTTATTTCCTTTCTTTTGCTTACATTGGATTTACTCTTTTTTTTTTTTTTTTTTTTTTTGTGCTTTAAGATGAAAATTTAGGTGATTGATTTTAGATATTGTCCTTTTCTAACATATCATTCATTGCACATTATGAACTTTCCTGTTAGTTGTTCCAGATTTTTAAGATTTGCCAATTCTTGTCTCTATTTCTCTTTGTTGGGTCTGTTATCAAAGGAACAAGACTGAGACAAAGTGAAAGTTATGCAAAGTTTTATTCTATGCCAAGCATTAGAAGTCAGACTGACCATCCAGGGCCGCCTCTGAAGAGAGTGACCACCCTTGGTCTTACAGGCTAGTTTTATAGGGCGCAACGACAGACTTTTATGTATGTGGCTTTGGCTGATTGGATGTTTTCTACCTGTGTGTTTTAGTAACGGTTACCTGGAACTGATACTAGTAACTGTTGAGGTGTTTATTAAACTACAAAATGGCTACTGAGGCAACATGGAGTCACTCTGGCTAAGGAGGCCCAGGCAGACCCTAAGCATTTAACAGGTTTTAATGTGGAATCTGCCCCAACATTTCCCCCTTTTCTTTGGAGATTAGTCAATTCCTTGACTTTTCCTGAACTGTAAGCAAACCAGGCTCTGGTGGGGGCCTTAAGGAAGTTAGTGAAGACAGTAGGGGCTATTATGGTCCATTGGGCTGTTTTAGGGTGATGAGGTGTTTCCTGGTTACTGCTGAGTAGGAACAGGGTTAAAAGTGACCAAGTTATGAACCCCTTTTGAGTCTTAGTTTTAGTCCACAGTTGGTGGGGTCCACTGGCAGTGGTTCCTATTTCTGGGGGGTGTTCTTGCTTTTGGCTCATTTGGTGTGACATGTGTGAATCCAGGTCCTGATGTCTTTTACTTTTACTGCAATGGGGGTGATCAGGATGACAGTGAATGGTCCCTTTCAGTGAGGCTTCAAGTTTTTATTCAGTGGCAGCATATCCAAACAAAGTTTCCGGATTGTTAAGGATGTGGTTCCATCTCCATCTCTGTCTCAGTGTAGGCAGCTCGGATCCCTGTGTGGACTCTTTTTAAGGCAGACTGTAGCACCTGCAGTGACTGGAGTACAGATTGATCAGTCATTTCCGCTAGGGCAACCTCTTGTAACCATGGGCAGAGTGGAGGGGGTCTCCTGAACATTATTTTAAATGGGGGTAACCTTGTTTAAGTAGGGTGTGCATCGTGCCCTAAGGAGGGCAAAGGGAAAGTGATCTACCCATCCACTGCCAGTTTCCAGAATTAACTCTGTCAAGGTCTCTTTAAGGGTCCAGTTTATTTTTTCTACTGTCCAGAACTCTGGGGCTGGTAGGCAGAGTGTAGTTTTCAATTAGTACCTATGGCCTTGGCCAATGTCTGTGAGACTGAACTAAAAAATGCAGGGCCATTGTTTGACCTGATTGTGAGAGGAAACCCAAACCTAGGAATTATTTTTTTAGAAGTTTTTGGCTACCACTCCTGCCATTTCATGTTTGGTGGAAAAAGCCTCTACCCAGCCTGAAAGGTATCCATAGAAACTAATATTCACAAAGGTGTGATACTGAAACATAACTTTTCTCTAAAATTACCCTCATTTCCAGAGATAGTCAAATCAGGACTAATTTATTTGAAAAACAATTTCAGTTTTAATAAACTTGGCCTAATTATTTACATAAGTCTTTCTCAACTATGATGTTCCAGTCAAAGCCTTGGTAAAATAACCAGCATTTTCAATGGTATCCTATTACAAGGAGAACAGATTCTTTTTTTTTTTTTTTTTAAAGATTTTATTTATTTATTTGACAGAGAGAGATCACAAGTAGGCAGAGAGAGAGAGAGGAGGAAGCAGGCTCCCTGCCGAGCAGAGAGCCCGATGCGGGACTCGATCCCAGGACCCTGAGATCATGACCTGAGCCGAAGGCAGCGGCTTAACCCACTGAGCCACCCAGGCGCCCCAAGGAGAACAGATTCTTATTGAATTTATGCAAATGACTGATTGCCATGGAAGAAAGAATACTTGCTGAGACCTTTTGAGTATTAGAGGGTTCAGAGAGAGAGAAAAGTTGAATGCTTTGATTTGTTTACAAATGAATATTTTTACATCTCTGTAAGTTACAGATAACTTAAGAAAAAATTTCCCTAGTCTGGATAAGCAAACATCAGTTTGTCTAGTCCCATGTTACTAATTCTGGTTTAGTCTAAATGCAGTTTTTACTTCTAGAAATTTTTACCCATTTCAGTTTTAGGATTCTTAAAATATCAAATACCTGTATTTGTATAGCATTTACCCAAATGTAACCCAAAGTTTATCATTGGTTTAGCGTTACTTTCTGAGTAACTTAGCAAACCAAGGAAAAGTCTTATGAGTCAAAGAGATTTAATTTACAATTTAAATCTTGTTGACAATTGCTAAAATTTAAGTTTTAAAGCACATGCTTAAATAGGATTACAGATAAAACAAAACATAGAAACTGGTTTTTCTGGGCAGACAAAGAGAAAACCATTTATATTTTCTTTTTAATAGCAGATCAATTAATCTAAGAAAACTTTGTCTTTTTGAACAGAGAGAAAGCAGATTTTTTTATACCAGTGTCTTTTTAGTTTACATAATAGTCAACATTTACTTGAGTGGATCACCAATAAAGATTTGTCATGACACAGGGCTTTAGTTTTTCTTCTTTAAATACTATGCCTCATTTGAACAGAAAAATTTTACAGGAAAAGATTTATTAGTCTTTTTTTCCTTTTTGTGAATAAATTTATCAAAACTGATCTAATATGGTCAAATTTTTAACATATTTCATTGTTTTCTTTTAAACCTATATAAACCAAGGCAAATAAAGGTCACTTTCCCCAAGCCTTCTATGACTTACTAAATACCCTCAAGTTTAGTTTTTATTATTTCACGTTCAGGGGCAACCGGACATTTTTATTTTAAGACAAAACTACTTACTCTCTTAGACCCTCTTTTTTTTGTGTGTGTGTACAGTTTTTCTAAACTTACTATCAGTTATCAGTCAACTGCCTTTCCTCTGGTTTTTTAGACAACATTAAAACTTTTAATAAAAACCTTAATGGACTTTTTCTTTTGGTAGTCTAGAATACATGGAGTCATTTCATGTGTATTTATCATTCTGATGTGCTACATTTTAAAACTCATTTTAATCTTAGTCCATCCTGACAATACCTAAAATTTCTTTTTTGAAGATTTCCCTTCACAAACCTTTTACAACAATTTTTGCATCAGGTTTTGTCCCAAGCCAATTTTTTCCCAAACAATTATCTCATTTAGGACAAAATTACCTTTTATCTTTAACAAAATGTATTTCCATTCCTTATTTATTTATTTATTTATTTATTTATTTATTTATTTATTTGTATCTCCTATTTTTTACGTATAGGGTTGTTTTCCTTACTTCCATCAGTCTTAGTTACAGTTAGCAGAATTTTTTATTCTTAGAAACACTTTAGTCTCTAGTGATGGCTAAGTATTAACCAATTATGAAAAGTTACAACAGAATTCTGTAGATGGCAAATTTATGAATCAGTTAAGCACAATACATGTTTACCACAGATTTAAATTTTTTTTTTTTTTTTTTGCAGTAAGAAGTTAAAATCACAAACCTACATCTAGTATTCAATGCTTTAGTACTTTATCCTATTTGGTTAAGATCTATATGTCCAACAAATTTAATTCCATTTGTCATCCAAGCAAACTTTAAAGTTTCAGGTTACCAAAGACTTTGAAAGTTACTTTAACAATTACCCATTAAAACTTTGAGACAGACAATTAATCATCAGTTCAGTTATTTCTTTGCTAACAGATTTTAACAAATAACATGAGCTTATGTGACCTTCAGTAAACTTTGATTGAAGTTTCACATTTACTGCTGTAACTTTAGAGACATGTCTATCTTAATTAAACCAACAAACTTAACTTAGTTTAGATACTGATTTACATTTCACCTGGACCCACTCCACTTTTAGTGTTTACTTGAGACACGGGTGGGAAGATCTGGAGTGGGGGGTGTTATGTCCAGGGGGTGGGTGATCTTTTTGTTCCTTGACAGTGAAGAGAGAAGGAGCCATGGTGCAGGAAGTACCAAGGATTGTCTAGAGGCCAGTTATGCAGGCTGCACCCAAGCTGGTGCAGAAACAGAAGGGGGAGTGCTGCCAAAAGGCAGAGAAAGGATTTCCAGTTTTAGAGCTCATCAGCTCCAAGACAGGAGCAGACGCTATGCTTTCTCACCAGCAAGGGGTTGGGGGGCAGACAGTCCAGGTCGGGCCAGAGAAGGCAAGGAACTTCCCTGAAACAAAGGTAGTTTCGGCAGCTGCTTGGGAATATTCTTTAAAGTCTCTGTCTCGAATTAGACTAACCACAATTGGCTCCAGTTATAGTCATTAACACAAGAAATGAGCAAAGGAGAAGTCCCACATCTATTAGGAGGAACGGAGAGATGAAAGTCAGAGTCTCCTTACTCTCTGCTTGCCCCATTTTTTCAAACACAACAAACAACACAACAGACAATAAAAAGACAAGACACAGACAACCCATAGACCCAGCGGCCCTTACCTAGAACCTGCTGCTGGTGGGGATTTTCTCGCTCCCCTACAAACATTCACCGGTTGTGATTTTCTCAGTCTCCTAGAAACAAGCAACACAACAGACAACAAAAAGACAAAACAAAGACAACCACAGACCCAGCAGCTGGTGGGGATTTTCTCGGTCCCCTGACTGCCTAGGGGGACTCGAATCCCTTTGCGATCTACCAGAAGAGGATTGGGGCATCCCCACATCCACTCCAGCCCTGGGGAGCATGGCTGTATCCAGCTTCTCCCTCGTGGGCCATACCTTGGAGCTCCACAACCAGACAGACAGACAGGATCTCACAGAATAAAATCTGGAGATCTTACCTCCGGAGGCTTTTCCCAGAAATTCTGATGCTGGCTCAGTGCTCATTGTTTGATCAAAGATGACCTCCAAATGTTGGGTCCGTTATTAAAGGAACGAGACTGAGACAAAGTGAAAGTTATGCAAAGCCTTATTCTATGCCAAGCATTAGAAGTCAGACTGACCATCCAGGGCCTCCTCTGAAGAGAGTGACCACCCCTTGGTCACTCTTACAGGCTAGTTTTATAGGGCGCAACGACAGACTTTTATGTATGTGGCTTTGGCTGATTGGATGTTTCCTACCTGTGTGTTTTAGTACCAGTTACCCAGAACCGATACTAGTAACTGTTGAGGCATTTATTAAACTACAAAATGGCTACCTAGGCAACAAAATGGCTACTAAGGCAACATGGAGTCACTCTGGCTAAGTAGGCCCAGGCAGACCCTAGGGATTTAACAGGTTTTAACGTGGAATTGGCCCCAACACTCTTCTTTCTGTTCCCCCATTTGAGATGATCTGATGTGAGAATTTCCTTTCTTCATTTTTCTCAAGTCAAATGCTATGTTCATGAATTTCATCTCCTTTTCCCCCCATTTTCACTTACGAAATTATTTTATCTTTCTTCCACAATGTTTCATAAGTTAATGTCTTCTTTTTTATTATTGCCATTATCTGATTTAATGACTTTTTGCTGTAAGCCCCAATAGATCTAGGCTCATAATAAGACTGGAAGACTTGAGGCATTGAAAAGATTGGGAGCTGGTTCCCAGATGGATTTTGAAATAAAAACATTATAAGACCATAAGTGTAAGATGTTCAACATAATGACAGCTTCAGACATTTTCAAACACAACTTTTTCCAAGAGAGGCTCTAGGTGTAATGTCTGTACTCTTTTAAAGTTGTTCTGAACAATGTTTATAGGGACAAAAGTATACAAAATATAGTTCTAGATTCTTGGGGTCTGTTACATAGTTGCCCCAAGTGATAAGGCAAGAGATGTTTGCTTTTTGCTATAAGTTTTTTTTTTTAAGACATATGTTCCACCATGTATTGCATTAATCATAGGATTACTTTGAATCCACACACACAACTCTAAATTTCTGACCCCAATCCTTCACTTCCTTTCTCCCTCTACTTCACATGTTATTTACTTCTAATTATTTATTAAAAGTTATGTAGTATAGTAGAAGAGCTTATAATAATAAACTTCCCCAACATTTCTTGCTCCTTCCTACATTTTCCCTGGCCTGCTTCTCCTAGGCAATCATTTTTACTTGTTTGTCTTTAGGCTTTCTCATCAGTACACACAGTATATACAACCTTTAGCTATTATCTATTAACTTTCCAGAATGACCCATGGAACTTCCCTAATCCCATAAGACTTTTTATACTCCTTTTTGCCTCATGTCTTCTATTTCTATTTTATAAAACTTTGTATACATCTTTATTCCACAAATTTCAAAATATTCTATTTCTAGGAGGATGTCAAACAGGAGGATGAGGATTCTCCTCTTTGACAATTCTCCTTCTTTGTGGTTTGTTCTTATGGTTTGATTTTTGTTTTCAACATGAGCTTAATGTGTGGAAATTTTCTTCTCTGGGAATCTTGCATACCTCAGGCTATAGAATAATCTCAGCAGACTGACTGTGCTTTTACCTGGGTTCTTAACGGGCTCTGAACCTAATTTCTTAAATATTCAAACTTAGGGATTCTTACCCAACTTTGTTGGTATAAATCTGAACCTGTTATACAAGCATGGAGTCATCTTGGGTTCCTAGCTTATTGCTGGTAACTTTTTTTTTCTACCTGGAGCACTGGAAGATGACAAACTGCTGTACTATTTCTTAGCAAAGCAGAGTGCCCCTAGAGGGCACATTGGTTGTATTTTGTTTCATGAAGAGGATACTTCTCTGAGGCTCTCAGCTTAACCAAAGGTGTTTTGCTCCAAAATATAAGCCATGAGGCCCCATCTCCGGTGTCCAGTCATTAAAAATTCACCCACCAGTGCCTAATAAATACATCTGAGTCCTCTACTTGTTTGGGCTCCAGTTATTTAAGCTTTTTCTTATAACTCTGAAATTGAGCTATATTTTCATTTCTGGCACTCCCTAGATTTCTTATTTATTTTCTGAGAATAAATCTGATTAAAAAATGTTTTATACCATGTAATTCCATGTAATTCAAGTAAGATGGCATTTTTGCTCATTACCTTCCAAATATTGACTGAAAAACCCAGTTGAATTTTTCTTTAATCTTAAAATTTTAAATCAAAGTCACAATCATAGCTACAAAAATATCAAATAACATACGAGGTCAATACACTATAAGGATCAGATAAGAAATGGAATTCTAAGGTCCACTGGGTCTGAATACATGGCTGGTGAACATTTCCCTAATCCTTATGTATAATTGGGATTGACATTCTTGATAGTTAGCTCAACCTCCATATTGTATCTTAGGGGATAAGGGAAAAGATATATCATAGTGGAGAAGACAAAGAGAAAGCCTCTAAAACTAAACTCCCCACTCTACCACCACCAGAGACAAGGTGGTAAATCAGAAACTATATCACATTCTAGTGTGGAGAGATGGTAGAGATAGATTAATAGTATCTTAAGGATCTGAAGAAGGACTTGGAAAAGTACAGACCTTGGACAAAATCTGATATATGGCCAATTTTTGTACAGTCTGCAAACTAATAATGGTTTTCACATTTTTTAAAGGATTGTTAAAAAATAAATAAATATGCCACAGAGACTATATATGGTCTGCAGTCTAAAATATTTACAATTTGATTCTTCACTGAAAAAGTATTTTGCCTCCATCTAAAGGATGTAGGGGTAGTAGTCCCATTATATTTATTTAATTCACCTGTTTAGCCCCTGAAGAAAATAAATAATCTTACAGGTTGATAGCAGATTATAGCAAGATCAACTAAGTTATATCCCTGATTAAATCTTTATATAAGATATACCTGATGTCCTTTCTACAGCTGATTAATATGATATCAGATAAAAGCAGGTAGCTTTGATTTGGGTAAGCACAAGTTATTTTTTATTTTTTTGCTAAATTATAATGAAAATAGTTTGTATTTACATAGAATGAATAATAATATACATTTACACTTTGGCCTCAGAGCTATCGTCCAAACATATTTGGAGCATCTTGGGATCCTGAAGGTTTATTGATTACACTGAGGATTTTGTTTATTAGTGAAATGAGTGAAAGGCAGTCACATTGGAAATCTTGATGAGACACCCAGGATTCAGAAAGTGGAGACAAATATTGCAAAGTTATTCATATTTCAAAAAAAACATTTAAAGATCTCAGGTGAGGTGTGTTCATACCAGAGTATCCCGTCTGAAGTGAAAGACAAGTTAATGCCTTTTTCTCCTTCTACCATAAGAAAGAAACACTAACTCTGTTGGGTGATAAGCAAACTGTATAAGAAGTTAGCCCAGACGTCATCCATCATGGTTATACCAGCACACCTTCTTCAGCTTTTGTCTATGACTGTCTGGGGAGTCCTGTAGGACCAGCTGACACAAGAGTAAAAAGCCTGAGCTCAGTTTTACAGATGGGCTGGCTTGGTAGGTGGGTACAAGCTGAAAATGGAAGGCAGCTGCATGAAAGCATTAGGGTTGATCTTGAAAGACAGTGGTAAGTAAAAATCCTCCTGGTGAAACCACTTTGTGGGTAAAAAATGGTTGGAGGTTAGAGGATATACAGGTCTCTAATTAAGGATCTGAAAGGAGGTAAAAAGGGCCAAGAGAACTGGGGTAAAGGCAGGTAGATTAACACATGGGAGTGGGCACAAAATGTGTAGATTATAGTTTATGTTATACCCACCAGAGAACATCCTTCTTGGAAAAAATATGGTAAACAACAAAGAAGACAAAATCACCAGGCTGATTGATGTTTGCTAGCCTCCGCCACTGGCCACTCTGTGCTGGTATGGAGGCCTCATGGGAGAAGTAGTTGAGATGGCAGATATGGAGGCCACACATAGGTGGACCACCATGTATCACTAGTTCCTAAGGCTGATCTAGCAGCTGCCATTTCCATATGTCCAACTTGCCAGAAATAGACTGTCCTCACCTCCCAACATGGCAGCATTCCTGTGGAGACAAACTGACCATTGATGACAAGTAGACTACAATGGAACCTCTTGTCTTGGAAAGGTTAGTGATTTGTTATCACAGGAATAGACACACATTCAGGTGTGGATTTATATTTCCTGCACCATACTTAGAGTACTTGGATCCACCAGCATGAGATCCCACATAACATTGGACCAGAAAGCACACTTTATAAAAAAGCAGGTGCGAAAGTAGACTCATGACCATGAGATTCACTCATTACATCACATATCACACCACCCAGAAGTTGTCAGCATTTTAGAGGTTCAACATGGTTTCCTCAAAACACAGCTGGAACACAAGCTTAGAAGCATACTACGTGAGGAAAGGGGCAACATTCCCCAGGATGTCAACATATACATTGCTATCTGTATAAGAATTAAGAAAAGATTTATTTGAATGCATTACTCTAGTCTGTATTCCTTTCCTTTTCTTGGTTTTGGGTAAAATTTGAAATTAACTTAATAATATACCTTAAGGGAAAGCACTGAGTTATGCCAAAATAACTACAAGTGGTACAGGCACAGCCTATAAATCCATCCATTCATTGGGAATCTATTTTCTATTTTGATTTGCTTCATAAAAAAAGTTTGGAAAAGAACCTAACCCCAAACTATATAGCTGTGGACTACATAATTATTTAATCAACCTACTGCTCTTGCTGATTCAGTGGTACCTCACAGGGTTTGAAATGTGTCTATGGATTCCTGGTTTCCTTAAAGACTCTGTTGCTTCCCCAGCCTTTGGAGAGTTTTCAGATTACATGTTATTGACTCATGCTAATGGTCTAAATCTGTCTACTGTGAAATTTACTAGCTGGATCAAAAACAATAAAGGTGTTTTGTGTTAAGACTTAAAGTTTTGTTTGGAAATAATACATCTTTTCTTTTGGAAATAATAAAACTTTTCTTTTACTACTTGTTAAGGCTGAGTTGAAAATACATTTTACTTTTGCCAAATTCTCCTTAAAGAAAGGTAAGCTCTTCATTTACTAATTTTATGACTTCTGATTAAAGTCAACTTTCTGTCAGAAATTTCCTCTCTGTAAAATGCATTTTGTATCCAACTTTCACATTGGGAAAATCACTTACCCTATATAACCACCCTCTAAAATATTTCTGAAATCCCCAGTTTTACCATGGAAAAGACTTGTTTTCCAAAGGTCCAATATCCCTTCAGGATTATACACTTTCCTTTTTTGATATGTGCAAAGTGTTCTTATACACTAGCAGCTACCTGTGTATAGTAGAATTAATGAATTAGTGCAATTATCCAGAACATTTATAGTAAATATTAGGGAAAAGCTTAGGCATTTTTGCTTGAATACCTACAGTGATTTCTTTGACTGACAAAACCTAGAGGAAGGTTGCATAATTTTTCACAGTACAGAAGCAAAAATTCTAGTATTAAAGATTGAAGTTTTTAAAGATAGGCATAACTGAAAGTTAATTAGTAGAAGACTAAAATGTACCCGGTCTGGGTGCAGTCCCCTTCAGATACTGAGCTAGTCCTTCTGACTCCTTAATTTCTTTTCTGCAGGCCCTGAAGAATCACCCTGTTTTTTTTAAATCTCCATGCTTGGCACAGCTCTATCTACTTCTTGGAATTCTGTTCCCTCAAATCTTGACTGATGGTTTCTGTAGTTCCCTTTTCTTACTTTTGCCAAAGAGATACACATAAATCTTCCAATTTTCAGTGTGACACTGATAATTATCTATGTGGTCTTATAGGAGATGCTTAACCTTTTGGAAGTTCAAACCTTCACAGTTAATTAAATAAAGAAAATGACTACTTCATAATGTTATGAATATTAAATAATGCCTTGCATAGCAATTTTAGTAGGTATGTAGTAAGCAGTTCTCTCCAACTTTTCTGCCTCATTTTGTTCCTACACAAATCTGAAACATGCAGGATTAAAAAATGGTCAATAATATTTTATATTGGTATGAGAATTGAAAATTTACAAAAATAGTTCCTTATGTCTCATCTTATTTGTTGTTCCCACACTGATTTGAGATAGGTAAGATATTTATTGTTGCTACTTTCAGATAAGGAAATTGAAGCCCAGGGACAGTAAGAGAAGTGTCTAAATTCATAGTGCTTTTCACAGAGTAGAAATGAGAGGAAGGTATGATATTTATTTCCTGGGTTATGGTGTTTGGTAAGGACAGCACTTCCTGGGTTTTACCACTGGAAACCAAACTGTAATCCTGGGAACAATGTTCCCAAATATTGGTGGATTAAGCCAGGGAAACAGTCCAAAACCAGATTGCACTCTAAAAGGCTGGACAAATTTAGGCAACCCAAGCAAGTGAAGAAACCATAGCTGGAAGAATTCCTCAGGAAAAGCTTAGGTTCCATGTGGACAGGGTATATTCAGAAATGAACAGGCAGGGGCACCTGGGTGGCTCAGTGGGTTAAAGCCTCTGCCTTTGGCTCAGGTCATGATCTCAGGGTCCTGGGATAAAGCCCCACACTGGGCTCTCTACTCAGCAGGGAGCCTGCTTCCCCCTCTTTCTCTGCTTGCCTCTCTGCCTACTTGTGATCTCTCTCTGTCAAATAAATAAAATCTTAAAGAAAAAAAAAAAAAGAAAGAACAGGCAATGTTGAATGGAAAGATCATTAAAATGTTTCCAGTGGAACTAATTACTTTTCTCTAATAAATTAGCTTAAGTTTGTTATATGTGTAGGTCCTGCCTAACTCTTTTTTTCTGATTAACATACAAATCAGCTAAAAAGGTATTTAATGCATATACATACATGGAAAACCATTTGGGACTTTTATGAATGATACACCAATGAATGTATAAGATTAACTTATTTTCGCCATGTATTTGGCAGAGCATTCTTGTATACATGGTCTGTGTCAATCACTCTGGTACAGGGGCTATGACCAGCATTCATTGCCACGAAACTTAAATAAGTGGAAAATATGTTTATAGTTTAATAATAGGAAAAAAAACCCTATACAAAACATAGAAAGTTTTTCTTAAATGAAAAATAGAGAGAAGAAACTATAAATATGGTTGGTTTTATCAGAATTTCCTTGTATCGGAGGTTGTCAAATTAGCATTATGTACCTTGTTTTTTCTAAAAGTAATAGCAAATGGAAACAAATTTATTATTTTTTGCAACAGTTTTATTGATATAAACTATTTTTGTTTTAATATTTCAACCTGATTTATTTATTTATTTATTTAAATATTTTATTTATTTATTTATTTGACAGAGAGAGATCACAAGTAGGCAGAGAGGCAGACAGAGAGGGGGGAAGCAGTCTCCTGCTGAGCAGAGAGCCCGATGCGGAACTCGATCCCAGGACTCTAAGATCATGACCCGAGCCAAAGGTAGCAGCTTAACCCACTGAGCCACCTAGTCGCCCTCAACCTGATATATTTAATGTGAAGTATACATTATTAATTCTTCTCCACTAACATTAGCTTACCTATAGTGCTGTACAAGATATAATATAAATATTCTAATTACCGTGTATTAATACAGCAATACACTAATTTTGAGTTTTATAAGCAAATGCTTGTTGCATGATAGAGATCACTTTTTTCCTTGCTTTCACTAAGTACCTAATAGGTTTCTTAATTTTAAAAATTTTATAATAATGTTATGGGATAGGAAATATTTCTATTTTTAATTTATTATGGGATAAAAGCCATAGAGAGGTTAACTGATTTGATCAAAGTCACAGAACTAAAAACTTCTTCAGTGACTGTATGGGTGCATTTCCAAGTTCAATTTTTCCACTCTTCATTTATTTCAATAAGAACTTTTATTTTACAAAAATACAGTATGCTGATGGAATCATATGAAATCCATGGATTTGTAATTTAAAATTATTACAAGCTTGTACATGACTTCAGGGAATTCATTCGATGAATATTAAGAAACTATTTATGTACTAGACACTTTTATACTTTGGAAATTTGAAAAATAAAATATAAGACTACTGGCTATTTTTCCAGCAGAAAATCTCATCTAAATCATTTGTTTAATAGAATCTGCATATGCAATTTCTAAATTTTCTGTATTTTATTAAATTGAACTAACTGGAAATTAACATTTTAAATTATTATAAAATAAACCTAGAATTATCCATTACAAAAATACCCCAATCATTTAGAGTAATAAATAATCAAGTAATTTCATGGAAAGGGCCATTAAGAAAAATAATTTTTTTCATCATTAACATTCTAGTTGCAACTAAAATTATTAAGCTATATCAAGTTTTATTTTAATAAGGTTAAACATTTGTTTACAGTTATGTTTGATTATAACATAAATATTCTTAGCAGGCCTGTTCTTTCATATGAATTAAACTCTACTGGGCTTCAGGTCAAATCTTCAAAAGAATCTGAATTAGTTGATGCTACATCTATGTATATATATTCTTGTGCACCATGTGAATTCTAAATTATTTTTTCTTTAGGAATTAAAAACATGAGCATGGAATTAAAGGGATCAGTTGCTGATATCTTTATTTCACAAAGACTCAGGTAGATTTAATCTAAGTGTCTTATAGCCTGTAATTCTCTCTGCCTTTGTTCTATTCCAAACAAACCTATTTGAGTAGGGGCTGCATAGAGGGAGTCAAGAAAATAGAATTCCTGGATGCATATTTCATAGTTGGAATCTTTGAGCAAAATAGACATTTTTACTTACAGATGAGCACATTATTCAAGGTACCTTTTGACAGATGGGAAGGGAAGAATTTAAAAGTATTTGGTAAGTGGGGCCAGATTTCATCAAATTTAAGAGTCTTGGTAAGAGTCTCTGGATGGGAAATAATAGGAAATACGTACTCTAGCTTTATTTCCTATAGACTGCAACATGTTAGAATCAGTGTACTTTCAGTCTAACTCTCTAGATAGGAGAAAACAGAAGTCCAGAGGCCATAATGGCTTGTACAAGGTCAATTTGATGATTGAGGAGCCACCTATACATGATCTGATGATCTCTCAAAATTTCTTTCCATTACTGGGCTTCCTTGGAGGATAATTCAAACCATTAAGGGCTTCCAAATACATGTCTTTCTTTTCCTTTGAATATGGAAACTACAAATTAATTTTTAAATCAGTAATATAGAAGGTTATATAATTCAATTCTTTATAAGCCAGTTAGAGACAGTCATCCAGAGGAGACAGGGAGAAACAAAAGACCTGATTGCTAATGGATAAGAGGCAAAGAAGATTACATAATGTGCACAGCATATATAAACTACAAAATTTACAATATTGACATTGATTCATGTCAAAGAACGCAAAATATGTTTGGTACATCCTGTTAATTAAGCTGGGAAAGTATAATACATTTTATAATAGTAATTTTCAAAAAATTAAATATTGGCCCTTAAAGTTATAGACCTTAGATTTTTGGAGAATACATTTATATTGAGTCCTTAAATCCTCAGGAATGTTAGAGAAATTAATTATTTTTGATTGGAAATAAGTGGCAATATACATTTAAAAGGAAAATGCAATTACTTTATATGTACCCAGTGATTTTATTACAAATTCAGGGCTTTTTTGCAAGTTAAATGAGGTAAAACATTTGAAGGTGTAGGTAGGAAATAGTTAACATGGGTAAAATGGCAATGAGTTCCATTTTGCATTTAACGTATGCCCAAATTTTATTTCAGCAAATAGATTATCTTTAATCATCTGTAGTTCAATTTTATTCAATATACTAACACTTGGAAGAGAAATAGCAAATTTTTTGTTTATCTCTGTCATTTTCAAGTGACTGGTAAGGAGTTAGTATTCTGTATGCTATTTATTATGGAAGATTTTGAGGCTGGATCTAGATTTGGTGAGGAAAAATGCTGTGAATGATCAGCCATGTGTGGAAAAAAAAAGCATGGAAAAGGGAGAATATTTGTGCCATTTATTTGTAATGTCTTGCTTAGTTCAGCCATAAACTATGTCCTTTCTCTGTAATTCCAGTTTTCATGTTACTACAATTAACCAGTTCTGTGTGCCTGAACTCTAGTGAACTTTATTATTATTCTGTTCTGTAGCAGGAAGAATAGGTAGATTAGATTCAAACCTCATCTTCCCTGAGGAGTAAGATTAGCATGAGTGAGTTACTGAACTTCCACAAGTCTCAGTTTAATCATTTATAAAATAGGCAGAATACCAATTTTCTATGGATTTGGGTCAAGTAGGTTGGAAATTTTAAGTAAAATTGCAGTACTTTAAGTTACTTAACTTCCCCAGCCAGTGGCTATGTGAGCTAAAGGAGTATAATGAAATTTTGATATTAGTTTTAAATGGAATTTTCTTGGGATAATAAATCCCTTTTCCAATACTTCATACATTCTAAAGAATATACTCATGAAGTTTAAATACTGGCACATCCCTTCATCTACAATAATATAGACAACTGAGAACTATCTACTTAATTAGTATAAGACACTTATGTGACTTTGCAAAATTGATGTGCCAAGATCATTTATCTAGTCACTCATTTAGAAAACACCTTGGGGGAAAAAATTCCAGTTAAAAGAAAATTAAGTATATAATATATAGGCTTATAAAATTATAGATTTTAGCAATTCCATTTACTATGAAGTAAAGCCAAGCCTACGCAGAGCTGCGTGTTGTCTCAAACATTGCTTTCTCTTTTGCGGACCACAAACTTGAGTTTTATTTTCAGAACTGCAGCCTGTCCTAGCTTGCCCTCTACTGGTTAATGTTTTTGGTGCACCAATGCTTAGGTCCTAAGAGGAGACCTAACAAAGGAGGACCACTAACTTTTATAGTAAAAGCGGATATAATCTGAAGGAAAGCAAACACACATACACAGGTTATATTTCAGATGCTTGTATTTTAGTATCCTATCATACACACATGATTTTCTCCATCAGTTTATGGTTCTAGCTGTCTATATTGTCTCTAAAGGCTTACAGACAGGATATACATTTAACAGACACATGCATCGAGTTCATACCTTGTTTATGTATAGCTCAAGAAAAGGAAGACAGAAAAAAATCTCTGCCTTCATGGAGAATCTGTTTTATACTCTGCAGATAAAGCCAAATAATAAACAAGTGAATTCAATTTCAGATAGAGAGAAACATTCTGCAGAAAAGAACACTGTAATGAGACAGCACCTTGTACAGGTTGGTGACATGTGTAGTTACAGATAGGGTCATCAATGAAGACCTCTCAAAAGAGATGAATGAGAAAGAAGAGGCTGAAATTAAGTGGAAACAGTAGGCAGGGGTCAGATTACTACAGGGTCTGTGGATTGTTTTAAAGTTTATTTTTTTTTCGAGTATACTGGGAAGCTATTTGAAGTTTTAAGAATTGCCATTCAATTTATATTTTTAAAAATGTGACTGAATCAACATGCAGTGGGAAAAGAAGGCAGAGTAGGAGGATCCTGAGCTTACCTCCTCCCAGAAACACACTAAGGCAACCACTACATGTAATGCAGCTCACTCTGAAAATGACCTGAAAACTGGCAGAGCAGAGCTTCTATAACCAAAGACAAAGAGAAAGCCACATTGAGAAGAGTACGAGGGACAAAGACATGGTCAGGAACAAAATCTCCTGTGTGGTGATCTACCGCAAGAGGGATATCATAAGTGTGGAAGGTGAATGGATCAAGCCCCACACTGGGTGCCCTTGACCCTGGAGATTGTCACAAGGAAGGTGAACTCCTAAGCATCTGTTTTTGAGATTATCTCCAAAAGATCCAGAGAGGTGTAGAAAACAGTCTCTGCTCTTAAAGGGCTAGCACTCTATATCACTTTTCCTGAGACCCAGCACAGAAGCAGCAATTTGAAAACATCTGGGTTACACCTGAGAGAGAATTATTAAGTACTTTTAGGACATGAGATGGAGAAGTAGGGATCTATAGGAGTTGTTCCAGGAGTAAAAGTACCAGTGGGTGCCATTTATCTTGCCCTCTTTCAGCCTAACTGCCCAGATGCTGTGTGACCTGGTTCTCTTTTTTCTACCTTACAAACACTGTTTGCTTTGTCCTGAAATTCCTCGGTGGACCCACTACACTCAATGTGCCCACTCCACCAGACATCCCTCTAAAGTGGCTTCTGCCATGCTTTATCTGATAGGGAACCCCAACCAGGATGAGCATCCCCCATCCCCCCACCCCCAAATGACTTCAGGTAGGAGGGAAGTTAGCCCCACCAACTGGCATGCCTGCAGTATATGCAGCTGGGACACTCAGCCAGTTACATCAGGGGCCAGCCTGGCCCATCAGTGTACCAAGAGCAGTTTTAGCCAGTTATTGCTGATAGTGAGTTGAGAGCCAGCCCTACCCACCAGCATGCTCACAGCAGTCATGGTCTAGTCATAACAAGATGGTGCATGCCCACATAGGGAACCCTCTTAGAGCACCTGGTTTGGTAACCAGGGATATTGTACTACTGAGCCTCACCACACCTTCTATACAGAACCACTGCCTTCAAGACCAGAAGATGTATCTGGTCTACCTGACATATGTATAACAGAGAATCGGACAAAATGAGAAGACAGACCTCAGTGAAAGTAGATGACTAAAGCTCAGAAAAAGATAAATAAAATGGAGATAAGCAATTTATATGACAAACCATTCAACATAATTATCATAAAGATGCTCATTGGATTTGAGATTAGAATGCATGAATACAGTGAGAATTATAACAAAAAGAAAAGATAAAAGAGAACAAGTCAGAGCCAAAATGTAATAATGGAAATGAAAAATATAATAATGGAAATGAAAAAAATACTCTAGAGAAATCAGTAGCAGATTATAAGATGAGGAAGAACTAGTTGGTGATCTGGAAGACAGGGTAGGAGAAAGCAACCAAGCTGAATAGGCAAAAAAGAAAAAAAAAGTTTGCAATTTCTAGGACAGCATCAAGTATACTATTATTTGCATTATAGGGATCCTAGAAGGATAAGAGAGACAGATAAAGGGGCACAGAACTTACTAAAGAATAGCTAAAACCCCCTAATCTAGAGAAGCAAACAAACAGCCAGATCCAGAAAGCCCCAAACAAAGTGAACACAAGTAGGTTACAAAAACACATAATAAAATAAAAAATTTCAAAGATGAAAAGAGAATCCATGATATTTTCCAAAGTGCTAAAAGACAAGCCTACAACCAAGACTACTTCACACAGCAAGATTATCATTTTGAATTGAAGGAGAAAGTTTCCCAGACCAACAAAAATTGAAGGAGTTCATCATCACTAAACTGGTCTTACAAAAATGTTCAAAGGACTTCTTTAAATGGAAAAAAAAATAGATCATATTTTTTAAAAAGACTATTATGGGAAACTATTTAGCTGCTGAAAGCAAATATACAGTAAAGGTAGTAGATCATTCACTTATAAAGCTAATATGAAAGTTAAAAGACAAAAGTAGGGAGTCTAGGGGAAGACCCTCATGGGATCTTCATGAGGGACCTTCATGCGGGAAGACCCATTCATGGTCCTGTGTCCCATGAATACAGCTAGACAACTATCAAATCATCCTAAATACCCCAGAAATTGATCTGAAAAATGGAAGAAAAATTACAAAACTAAAGGTAGAGAAGAGGACATGTTGAAGAAGAGAGGAAGTGTGGAGATGTGGCTTGGGAGAGAAATGGTCCATAGGTGCTGGAGCGGGGACAAAACTGCTATTAGACAGAAGGGCAAGAGATAGACTAGCACACAAGAGAGTGCCTGGGGAAAGTGAATCCCCATAGCAATTGGCTTGGAAATACAAAGAGCTCAAATTTTGTGAGTTCCTGCAACAAGTGGGGCTTAAAGGATGGAGTTTTAAAGGTCAATAGGCTTGGTTCAGAGAAAGATCAGAGGACATTGGGACTGCTCTTGGAGAAAAGGCAGGACAAACATTCCATGGACATCCAGTGTGGAATAGCAATCTTAGGCATAAGGCACACCGTGAGGAAGTTAGTTGCTCATCTTGAGTGTCTCCCAGGGAGTCAGTGTTCACAGAGATACCCCACTAGGAACAAAGGAACTGGAGGTGCCACTTCCTTCCCCTACTCCTCAACATAGGCACAGGGCCACCTGGGGGAACCAGCACAATGCTGACACTTGCTACCTAACTTGTGTACACCAACCCCTGCCTCTCCACACTTGCCTCAGTCCCAGCACAGTGTGTCCACTCCCCAAAATGACCTGTCCAAAGCCCTGCCAACACTCTATTCAGCAAGGCTATCATTCAGAATAGAAGGAGAGGATAAAGTCAAGCAGAAAGTCAATTATCATATGGTTTCACTTACTTGTGAAGCATAAGGAATAACATGGAGGACATTGGGAGAAGGAAAGGAAAAGTGAATTGGGGTAAATTAGGGGTGGGGCGGAGACAAAACATGAGAGACTACAGACTCAGAAACAAACTGAAGGTTTTGGAAGGGAGGGGGGTGGGGAATGGGTTAGCCTGGTGGTGGGTATTAAGAAGGGCATGTATTGCATGGAGTACTGGGTGTGGTGCATAAACAATGAATCTTGGAACATTGGAAAAAAAAATTTCCCAAACAAAAACTAAAGGAATTCATGACCACTAAGCCAGTCCTGCAAGAAATATTAAAGGAGACTTTTTGAGTGGAAAGGAAGTACCAAAAATAACAGTATGAAAGTAGAAAACACACAAGCAATAAAAATGAATATTTCTGTAAAAAAAATCAGTTAAGGAACTCACAAAATAAAAAGATATAAATTATGATATCATCTACCTAAAACATGAGGAGGAGTAAAGAATGGGTTCAAACTTAAATGGCCATCAATTTAATATAGCCTGCTAAATGCAGGAGATGTTATACACAGACCTAATTGTAACCAAAAATCAAAGACCACTAATAAATATGCAAAGAATAAAGCAAAAGAAATCAAAATATATCACTAAACAAATCCAGTAAACAATGAAAGAGAGAACGACAAGAAAGACCAGAGAAAATTAATGGAAACAACCACAAAATAAGTAATATAATGGCAATAAACATGTCTACCAATAATTACTTTGAATGTAAATGAACTAAATATTCTTTTTAAAAAAGATTTTATTTATTTATTTGAGATAGAATGGGAGTGAAAAAGAGAGAGAGTGCACAAGCATGGGGAGTAGCAGGCAGATGGAGAAGCAGACTCCCTGCCAAACAGGGAGCCCAATGCGGGGCTTGATCCTAGGACTCCGGGATCATGACCTGAGCTGAAGGCAGATGCTTAACCAACTGAGCCTCTCAGGCGCCCCTGACCTAAATATTCTAATAAAAAAACATGCAGTGACAAAATGGATTAAAAAAAAAAAAAGACCCATATATATGTTACCAGAAGAGACTCATTTTAGACCTGAAAACACCTGCACATTGAAACTGAGGGCTATGGAGAAACACTTCTCATGCAAATGGATGTAAAAAGAAAGCAGAAGCAGCAACATTTATATCAGACAAATTAGACTTTAAAACAAAGACTGTAACAAGACTCAAAAAGGACACTACATAGTAAAAGGGACAATCCAACAAGAAGACAACTGTAAATATTTATGCACCCAACATGGGAACATACAAATATTTAAGACAGTTAATAATAAACATAAAGAAACCAATCAATAATAATACAAAAATAATATGTGACTTTAACACCTCTCTTACATCCATGGACAGATCATCTAAATAGAAAACCAACAAGGAAACAATGGTTTTGAATGACACACTGGACAAGATGGATTTAACAGATATATTCAGAGCATTCCATCTTAAAACAGAAGAATACACATTCTTCTTAAGTGCACATGGAACATTCTCCAGAATAGATCACATAATCTCAGAAATTCAAGAATATTAAAGTCCTATCATGCATCTTTTCTGACCACAATGCTATGAAACTAGAAGTTAAACATGAAAGAAAAATCTGGAAAAACCACAAATGGAGTTAAATAACATGTTTCAAAATACTGAATAGGTCAACCAGGAAATAAAAGAAATAAAAATGTACATGGAAGCAGATGAAAATAAAAACACAATGGTTCAAAACCTTTGGGATGCAGTAAAAGCAGTTCTAAAAGGGGACTTTATAGCAATGCAGGCCTACCTCAAGAAGAAAAATCCCAAACAACCTAAACTTACACCAAAAGGAGCTAGAAAAAAAAAAAAAAGAACAGAAAACAATGTCTAAAACCAGCAGAAGGAAAGCAATAAAGATTAGAGCAGAAATAAATGCTATAGAAACTTAAAAAACAAAAACAAAACCAAAAACAAAACAATAGAAGAGATCAATGAAACCAGGAGTGGTTTCTTTGAAAAGTAAAAAATAAATATTGATAAAACCTCTAGCCAAATTTATCAAGAGAAAAAGGAGAAAGGACCCAAATAAAATTATAAATAAGAGAAGAAGAAAAAACAACAAATACCACAGAAATACAAACAACAGTGAAAATATTATGAAAAACTATATCCTAACAAATTGGGGAACTCAGAAGGAATGAATAAATTTCTAAAAGTCTAGGACCAGAAGGCTTCATAGGGAAATTCTACCAAACATTTAAAGAGTTAATATCTATTCTTTTTAAACTATTCTGAAAAATGGAAGAGGAAGAAAAACTTCCAAATTCACTGTATAGGGCCAACATTACCCTGATACCAAAACCAGATAAAGACACCACTAAAAAAGATGGCAACAGGGCGCCTGGGTGGCTCAGTGGGTTAAAGCCTCTGCCTTTGGCTTAGGTCATGATCCCAGGGTCTTGGGATCGAGCCCCACATCGGGCTCTCTGCTCACCAGGGAACCTGTTTCCTCCTCTCTCTCTCTGCCTGCTGCCTACTTGTGATCTCTGTCTGTCAAATAAATAAATAAAAGTCTTACAAAAAAAAAAAAAAAGACAGCAACATGCCAACATCTCTGATGAAACTAGAGGCAAAAACATTCAACAAAATACTAGCAAACCAAATCCAATAATACATTTAAAAAAATCATCCACCGTAATCAAGTGGGATTGTTTAATATTCATAAATCAACCAATGTGATACATCACACTAATAAGAGAAAGGAGAAGAACCACAAGATCTCTTCAAAAGGCACAGAAAAAGCATATGATAAAGTACAACATCCATTCATTATCAAAACCCTCAACAGAGTAGCATCAACATAATACCTCAATACAATAAAACCCATTTACAAAAACCCACAGCTTAACATCATCCGCAACAGGAAATAACTAAGAGCTTTCCCCCTACGGTCAGAAACAAGACAAAACTGTCAACCCTCACAACTTTTATTCAACACAGTACTGGAAGTCCTTGTTACAGCAGTCAGATAACAGAAAGAAATAAAATGCATCCAAATTGGTATTGAAGAAATAAAATGTTCACTATTTGCAGATGGCACAATACTATATATAGAAAATCCCAAAGACTCCACCGGAAAACTGCTAGAACTGATCAACAAATTTGGTAGAGTTGCAGGATACAAAATCAATATACAGAAATTTGTTGCATTTCTGTAGACCAATAATAGAACAGCACAAAGAGAAATTAAGAAAACAATCCCATTTACAATTACACCAAAACCAATAAAATACCTGGAATAAAACTAACAAAAGAGGTGAAAGATCTATACTCTGAAAACTATAAAACACTGATCAAGGAAATTGAAGATGACACAGGAAATGGAATGACATTCCATGCTCATGAATTGGAAGAATATTGGTAAATTTGTCTACACTACCCTAAGCAATGTACATACTTAATTCAATTTTTATCAAAATACCAAAAGCAGGGGTGCCTGGGTGGCTCAGTGGGTTGGGCCTCTGCCTTCGGCTCAAGTCATGATCTCAGAGTCCTGGGATAGATCCCCGCACTGGGCTGTCTGCTCAGCGGGGAGCCTGCTTCCCCCTGCCCCCTTCCTGCCTTTCTGCCTACTTGTGATCTCTGCCTGTTAAACAAATAAATAAATAAATAAATAAATAAAATCTTTAAAAACAAAACTTTAAAAAAAATACCAAAAGCATTTTTCAGAGAGCTAGAACAAACATAGAAGACATCTAAATTGGTAATTTAGAAATAAAATGGTCACTATTTGCTGATGTTGATGACATGATACTATATATAGAAAACCCTAAAGACTCTACCAAAAGTCGATTAGAACTAATATATAAATTCAGCAAAGTTTCAGGATATAAAATTAATATACAGAATTCTCTTGTGTTTCTATATGCTAATACAAAAATAGCAGGGAAAAATTATAAAAACAATACCATTTACAATTGCACCAAAGCCAATAAAATACCTAGGGATAAATTTGATGAATTAAGTGAAAGACCTGTACTCTGAAAACCATAAGATACTGAGGAAAGAAATTGAAGACACCAACAAACATGATACTCATGGATTGGAAAAATTACTATCATTGAAATGTCCATGTTACCCAAAGCAATCTACAGATCTGATGAAACTTCTATCAAAATACCAATGGGATTTTTAAAGCACTATAACAAATAACCCTAAAATTTGTATGGAACCACAAAAGACCCCAAATAGCCAAAGCAATCTTGAAAAAGGACAAAGCTGGAGGTATCATAATCCCAGATTTCAAGCTATTCTACAATGCTATAGTTTATCAAGATAGCATGGTACTGGCACAAAGGTTGATACATGTGTCAATGGAACAGCATAGAGAGCCCTGAAACAAACCCATGCTTATATGGTAAATAGAACTGTGACAAAGGAGAAAAGAATAAATTATGGGAAAAAGAGACTCTTTAATAAATGGTGTTGGGAAAACTGCACAGGTACATATAAAGGAATGAAAGTGGACCACTTTCTTACATCACATGAAAAAATAAATTTAAAAAGAATTTAAGGATTTAACCAAAGCTGGGGGCATCACAATGCTTAACTTCAAGCTATATAACAAAGCTGCGATCATCAAGACAACATGATATTGGTACAAAACGAACACATATCAATGGAACAGAACAGAGAAACAAGAAATCGACCCTCAACTCTATGGTCAACTAATCCTAACAAATCAGGAAAGAATATCCAATGGAAAAAAGACAGTGTCTTCAATAAATGGTGCTGGGAAAATTGGACAGCCTCATGCAGAATGAAACTAGATCATTCTCTTATATCACACACAAAGATAAACTCAAAGTGGATGAAAGACCTCAATTTGAGACAGCAATCCACCAAAATTTTAGAGAACATAAGCAGTAACCGCTTAGACACTGGCCACAGCAACTTCTTTCAAGACATGCCTTTAAAGGCAAGGGAAGCAAAAGCAAAAATGAACTTTTGGGACTTCATCAAGATAAAAAGCTTTTGCATAGCAAAGGAAACAGTCAACAAGACTAAGAGGCAACCCATGGAATGGGAGAAGATATTTGCAAATGATACTACAGATAAAGGGCTGGTATCCAAGACCTATAATGAACTTATCAAACTCAACACACAAAAAACAATCTATCAAGAAATGGGCAGAAGACATGAGCAGACACTATTCCAAAGAACACATATAAATGGCTAACAGACACGTGAAAAAGTGCTCAACATCACTTGCCATCAGGGGAAATACAAATCAAAATCACAATGAGATGTCATCCTACACCAGTTAGAATGGCAAAAATTAACAAGAAGTGTTGGTGAGGATGTGGAGAAAGGGAAGCCCTCTCACACTGCTGGTGGGAATGCAAGCTGGTACAGCCACACTGGAAAACAGTATGGAGGTTCCTCAAGACATTAAAAATGGAGCTACCTTATGATCCAGAAATCACAATACTAGGTATTTACCCCAAAGATACAGATGTAATGAAAAGAAGGGGCATATGCACTCCAATTTTCATAGCAGCAATGTCCACAATAGCCAAACTGTGGAAGGAGCCAGGATGTCCTTCAACAAATGGATAGATAAAGATGTGGTCCATATATACAATGGAATATTACTCAGCCATCAGAAAGGATGAATACCCACCATATGCATCGACATGGATGGAAATGGATAGATTATGTTAAGTGAAATAAGTCAAGCAGAGAAAGACAATTATCATAAGGTTTTACTCATATGTGGAATACAAGGAATAATGCAGAGGACCATGGAAGGAAGGAAAAACTGAATGGGAAGAAATATGAGGGAGACAAAACATGAGAGACTCTGGACCCTGGGAACTAAATGGGGACATGTGGTTGGCTGGTGATGGATATTGAGGGTATATGTTGTGACAAACACTGAGTGTTATACACAACTAATAAATTGTTGAACAATAACTCAAAAACTAATGATGTACTACTATATGCTGGCTAATTGAACATAACAAAAAATAAATAAAAACTACACATAAGTGTAGGTGCATACCATTAGACATAATAGGTTTAAAAATAAAAGAATAGAAAAAAACATTAAATATGCTAAATTAACTGAAAAAAGGTGACAGAGCTAAATTAATACCAGATGAGTAGACTTTAAGCTTAAAATATTATCAGAGAAGGTAAAAAGCTTTTCACAATGATAAAATGTTTTTAATCCGCTAGAAGATATAGTGACTCTAAATTTGTATGTACCTAATAACATAGTTTTAAAATATACATAGCAAAAAGTGACAGAACTAAAGGAGTGGACAAATTCACAATCATAGCTGATTTTAATAAATCTCTCATTAACTGATAGGATAAAACAATGGCAAGATTGGGAACATTTAAACAAAAAAGATCATTTAATCACTTCTGGTGATGGAAATAATTTAATAACCTGCCCTCTCCTCCATATTCCCACATGGTAAATTTTAAGAGGCATTTCTCATTTGTGACTGTGAGATAGAAATGGCTTTTAGACCATACTTATCAGCGCTGATAGGTGATAGTGGTGCTGCAGCTAAATTTTTATATTTTTTTTCAGGTACTTTTTATAAAATTTCTACATTGTTATAGATAGTTATCTTCCTTTTGTAGATTAGAACATGCTGGCTTTGACAGACTAAATTGCTACTAGTTCCACAAATAATACATGTTTGTGGTAATGTTAAGACCCAAGTCTTTTGACTCTAAGTCTTCTTTCTACGAAAACATTGTATTAAAAAGATGGCTTGAACTCATTTAATTAGGAGCCCTCCATGCTGAATAAGCATCTGTTACTTTTCATTAAGCACCTAATCCATGTCTTGTTTTGGAGGGCTGTTGTATAACATAATCAGATGGATGTGGAATGTGAAGACCAAGGACTGGGAATTACCTGGTGGGTATGGGAAAGACACACAAATTTCCCTGATTCTCAGTTTCCTCATCATTAAAGTGGAGGTGATATTGCCAACTTATATAGCATTATTCAGAGTCTTAAGAATAGCATAAAAATCATTGTTTCTTTGGCTCCACCCTGACTTACTCTGCAAGAATCTTGGCATCTTCCATTCTGGATGCCACCAGTAAACACCTGAGACTTTTTAGTCCTTTTGAAAAATAGTCAGTATCAGGAAAAGGAAGTAACCTGATAGGGATATAAAATAACAAATAAACATTAAAAAGTTACTATATATGAAAATTTGTGAATTCTAAAGCAATGTACTAAATGCTGTTGAGTTCTTCTTTAGTGTCTAGATATTATAAGGATACAAAAATAATATCTGGGACCCACAGGAATATTAAAATGCTCCATTTTCCTAAGGCTCTAAGTAGGATAATAAATAGTAACACAATTTCGAGGCAATAATACCTGAAGGAGAGATAATCTACAGTTCAGTATGTGAGCTAAACTTGGTCTTATGCTTCACAGGGCTATACTAGGTTAATGCTACTCAAACATTCATATACATATAAGACATCTGAAAATCTTGTTAAAAATGCAGATTCTGATTCAGTAGGTCTGGGGAAGGATCGGAGATTCTGCATTTCTAATCAGCTCCTAGGTGATATCATTGAGGCTGGCCCAAGAATCACACTCTAAAAAGAAAGATCCCACATACCTGGAGAAGATAGTAATTATGCTGGTAGAGGTTCTATTATTCTGGTTAGGGTGCTTTAGTATAAACAATGCCAAGCTAACTCTGGTAATGTTAAACAAAAAAGGAATTTATTAAAAGGATATCAGATAGTCCACAGCATTGATGGAAATGCTCGCAGACCATGTTTAAGAAAATGAGAATAAAAGATGATCAAGATCATCTCAGGAACAGTCTACATAGGACTGTACTATTAGCACCAGCTCTACTATAATCTTCCCACGGGCAGGATTAGATTCTTGGTTGCCATAAATGTGGCAACTCATCTTTGGACTTAAAACTTTGCATTTGTCCTCTAAACAGATTCAAAATCATAGGGATTGAGACAATGATTCACTGTGCTAAGATAAAATCCTAACCCTGTTAGAACTGCCTTGCCTTCAAGGTATGGTCCTGTCTTCCAAGGTATGGTCCTACCTTCCAACAAGGTATGGTCCTGTCTTCCCTTCCAACCCAAATGTCAAATGTCATTACACTCCTAAATCTTAGAGAGGTATGAGTAACAAAAGGCCGTGCAATCCAGATGCACTATTTTGATAAAAATGTGATTTCCAGAGATATTTTAAAATGTAAGGTTTTCATATAAGATTAGGGAAAGAGGGAGAGATGACTATAGTTTTCCAATTATTATCAATTTCCACTTGTCCCATCTCCTGAATCCCTTGAGGACATTTTCTTCATTGACTTAATTCATATGTCTTATGAATGTTTGAGAGAAAAGACGAACAGATGGTAGATTTCAAAAGCCAATGTCATTTTATGGTTTGTGTTGTGGAAACTAATGGATAAACAGAGTTTGTGTTACTCAAAAGATTGATAAGCTGTGACAATGGAGTAATGAAACTAGATTTATTTAACTACACAGAAATTAGCAATCTATTTTATAAGGAGGCTAGAAGAGAGATAAATAGATAAAGGAAAAGCTATATTATATTGAATAGTAAGGAATGTTTTAAATGAATTCACCTTGAACAGATTAGAAATGAGATTCTGAGTTAAAAACATTGATCTCAGAGGGAAAATATTTTATGGTATCTCTTTAAGAATTGTCAAATGAATTTCTCTTTAAAGGTACATAACCACACACTCACACACAACTATTTCCTTCATGGCTGAGCCTTAGAGATTCCAAGTTATTTTTGGTGCCAGATTTCAACCCAGAGGAAGTTTTATGGCTGAGTTAAAACCTCCTGAAAGCAAAGGTTACAATGGAAATGCTGACAGAGTCCGTGCCATGGCGACATTTGTGAGTGTAGTTTTATTAAAACAATAAACAACTTTTGTTCAAGTGCAAGTGAATGTAAAAACAAACAGAAAAAGGGCCCCTTCCTGCCTCTAATGCTTAATCTCTCTCTGTTATTTCCTTACTGGGGCTCTGATCTGAGCTTGCTGGGTCGCACAACTAATTTTCGTCTGAAATCAACTCTTGCACCCAGGATCATTATAAAAAGGCCTATAAAACACCAGGAGAGGGAACTCACATCTGACCTTTTTTAAAGTGGATACTGAGTGTATGCTCATTTGGGGCATTGGGTATATTTATAAGTGGCACTAGATTTGGGTTTTTAATTTCCTAATTGATTCTGTATGTATTTCTGTGCCAGCTTATATAACAAATTGTAGGTGTTTCCTCCTTTATTGCCAAGTAACACATCAAGGTCTAAATGATGCCTTATGAGGTACACACTGTGTTTGCTCAGGAACAGATGGAAGAAAACAGGGAGACCAGAAGTCTTACCTCTTTACACAATGCAGTCAGCTGGACTGGACAGAGCTGGTTAATGGCTTTTCACATTTGAAGTTTACAAAGAGAGTCTCAGTGACCCTAGGAATTGTGGAGCCGTGAGGAGAAGAAGAAGGCTGGACTTCTCTTGCCCTCCTTTTCCCCAAAGTATTATTGTGCATAGTGTTTGCAAATGACATACATCTAGGAGAATAAAGACCATCCAAGAAATACTTTCCGAAGAATGAACACACGAGTAAATATCAAGGAAGCCAAACTAAAATATGAAGGAAATCAGATCAAATATGTGAATTCTCCAAAAAAGACATTAAAAATAACGTCTGTGTTTATAGAAAGGTACGGAATATAGCAAAAGGGAATGAGAGGTTTGAAAAGTGACGGCAGGCTAGAGGCAAAAGGGCAGGGGATTGGTGAGAAATTTTCCATTGCTCAGAGAAGTGCCTGAATCTACCAGAACGATTGAGCTCAAATTTGCTCTAATTAAATTATTTTGTGAGGCTCTGTGCTCACATCTTTCAACTACCAAATCCTATCCATTTAGAACATTCTCAATCCATGCTAAAGATTAGAGTCACCTGGGCATGGTTAAAAATCACAGTGGTTATGCACAATTAAATGAGATTCTGGGGCTGGGGGTGAAATGTACATCATTTTTGTTGTTGTTGTTGTTGTTTTGTTTTGTTTTTTAAGCTCCCTGGTGATTCCAGGTACAGTAAAAAAACTGTAGATCTCTCCAGAGGGACCCTACAACCCTAGACATACTGACCTTTCAATGGGGGAAAAAAAAAACCCAAAACAAAAAACTACAGATGTTTGTGGCAGGACATTTCCTCTAGGCAATTCACTGGGCCCTTCTGACTGTTAGCAACATTCACAATTTGGTTCTCTGGCTCCAAGCCCAATTGGTAGAATGTCTATAGCCGATGTTTGAATGACATTCACAAATGGACGCTTCCAAACCTTTTCTTCTTTAACTAGTAACAGCAGGACCTTATTTAAATAAAGATCAGTAGTGATCATTTAATCCCCTTAAAATTGCCTTTTCTTCCTTTCTTCTATAAGCTAGCTGACCTTTGGATGCACAAAGCAAGATTGTGGACGTCTGCAAGTTGCTTTCTGGAGTAGCTGAGCAGTCAATTGAATTGCTCTGCGCTCCATCGAGTTTAGTTATTAAGACTAAAATTACAGAGGTGGTTGATTATTCCAGCCATCTGAAGGACTGTTCTGAATTCAATCAATTCTTTTTTCATCAGCTGTTCTCAGGGCCAAAATGCGGAACAGACTGGATAACACTTGGAATGTAGAAAGGCCAAAGCAAGCCCAAATGGGACTCAGTGAAGCCGGTGGAAACTGTCTTTTCCTCATGTGCTTTTAATGCTTTATATTTTATTCATGTATTCCTGATTATAAACCGTTACTTTGGGCAAGGAGTACCTTGTAAGTAGCCAGTGAATTGTATAGATGTACACAGGCTCATTTTGGATTCGTTTGCAGGAAAAACCTTTGAGCCCTCTTGCCTCTAATGCTGATGCTGCTTTTATTAGTACACATGCACCAGAAGCAAGCGTGGTGGCACTCTGAGCCAGTTGTTCGCAACCCTGGCTGTGCTCTGTAGCACAGAGCTACAGCTACAGAGCTGTAGGTTGCTTTGAAAGCACCTTGAAAAAATCTGAATCAGAACCAAGGGCTCTTGAGGATTGTTGCTTACTGTTCACTTGCAGCTGGACCACGATACATTTATCAGCAAATGCTAGGATCTAGCAAGGAAGCTTCTTTGCACTCTAATCTAGACACAGGGCTAATGAAGCAGGATGCGTAACACTTTCAGTTTTCAATCGTTTTGGAGACATGTCATCAAAATAATTCCTTTCTTTCTCTCCAATTCTTTTGAGAGCAATCCATATAGCAGTGAATGCTTCTTTGGGAGAATTATTTTGAAAAGTGAAAATCATGGCTTCCCTTTGGAACTACCTTAATTTTTGAAGCATAATTTAAGGGAGGTGATGCATTTGACAACACTGTATTTATTATGATTTATTGTTCGCAAAGAATTTTTATACAGTTGACCCTTGAACAATGAGAGGGTTAGGGATGTCAACCCCCAAGTAGTCATAAATTTGTGTATAACTTTTGACTCCCCCCAAAACTTAGCTATTAATAGCCTACTATTGACCGGAAGCCTTACCAATAGCGAACAAGTTAACCTTTTCTTCTGTGGTATGTATTTTATACTGTATTTCTCACAAGTTTCTTCATGAAGTTTTTAGAGTAGATATTGCTAGCTCTTCTAGACAGATAGGGAAACACTTATTAAGAGACTTGCTTTACCAGTCAAATGCATTTTAAGTGCATTTTATCAATCTTAGGGGATTTTTAAAAATTTTATTCAGTTGACATACAATGTTATAGTGTTATATTAGTTTCAGGTGTGCAACATAGGGACTTGACATTTCTATACATTACTAAACAGTCCCCATATGTATATTTACAACCACAGTTATTATAATATTATTGACTATATTCCCCATGCTGTACACTTTTAATCCCCACGATTTATTTTGCAGCTGGAAGTTTGTACCTCTTAATCCCTTTCACCTATTTCACTCAGCCCTCCCCCCACCCAGCAAGCACTGGTATGTTCTCTGTGTTTATGAATCTGTTATTTGTTTTCAGATTCCACATTTAAGTGAAATCATATAGTATTTGCCTCAGACTCATCTCTCTTAGCATAATACTCTCTAGGTCCATCCATGTTGTCACAATTGGTAAGATCTCATTCTTTTTCATGGCTGAATAGGATTTCGTTTTGTTTTTAACCATGGGAAGGGAGGAGCCACTGGAAAGATCACAATACACAATTTTGATCAAAACAAACCCAGGCAAAATGTAACTTTGTGACATTTGAATTCTTTATAAGGTAATTTTGAAGTTGAGGTGAGATGCCACATTTAGAAGCCTGATTGTAGCCCCTTAGCTAGTGGTATGGCCTGCCCATTTGTGTTCTGCTGATCCATGATCCTCTTAGTCCCCAAAGGTCGTCTAGTTATAGAATTCCTGCTTCTTTACAATAAACCACCTATTACTTGAAGCTTTCAATTACAAAGCCCAATTCATAGGGGATTCCTAAGTAGCTTCACTCTCTTAGGCAAAGAGAAAGCCAAAGTGGCAACAAGGAAGAGTATTTCACTAACCTGTGAGTGGTAGTGAGCAGTGGCTAGTGGGTTTCCCAAAAGCATGTGGTTAGGTAGATAATGGCGAAGGCAGCAAGGAAGCAGTGCTAACAGTGGTGGGGAGGATGGGCTCATACAAGATTCTGAGAGGGTTTTCTTGCTGGTCTCCAGCCTTTCAGTATGAACACATGCAAGAGTTTACTCAGGAACCATGTATCATGTGTCCCTCATAAGAGATGCAAACATTGTGTGCTTAGAGGAAGAGAGACAAACAGCAGATGAATTCTAAAAAAAAAAAAAAAAAGAAAAAAAAAAAGAAAGAAAGAAAGAAAGAAAGAAAGAAAGAAAGAAAGAAAGAAAGAAAGAAAGAAAAAAAAGTGGGGTATAAACAGCAGTGAGTGCCAGGTGTTTCATGTCATGTGGAAAATGCAAGTTCCCTGACTGGAAGTAAGTGGGTAATCTCCAATGTCAAGACTGCCTTGGCCTCTTTAGGCTCTGCTTGTAGCTGTCTTCTTTAACTTATTTTTGAGGTATTTCAAAACATTTCATATTAATTAAATTTATCCTCAGAGTTCCAGAAAAGGGGTAAGATACATTTTCATATTATTTGGGAAATTATGTACAGTGTGTTGTTAGAAGTGATATACTAGGTATCTATAAAAATGTTTTTGATAGTTATGGTAAAAAGAGGATGATAAATATACTTTAGGAGAAATTGTATTTTTAGTTATAATATTTGTTATAATGGTGTTTAAAAAAGTTTTTTGAGGAGTTTGACTTCCTGTATCTTTCACTCATTACAGCATATAAAATTTTTCTTTTCTTTCATACCAACTTCATATTTAAGGAGAGATGACTGAATATTAGAATCAAAAGGGGCATAATTATTTAGCCAAAACTCCTATTTGTCAGAAACCAAACTGAGGATCAGAGAAGTTACATTATTTCCCTAATGTCACACACCTAGTTAGAGGTAGACCTAGGACTAAAACCAAAGAAAATATACAGTGAATTTTTTTTTTTTTTTTCTCAAGTCTTCCAAATAAGCATGTTGAGTGAAAACCACTCATAAGGCAGGTAAAAAAGACAGAAAAGGATGTGTGAAATAGAATTATGTCAGAATGCCACAAGCACTTAAAATCAGCAATGAACACCTCTGACTGACCTTAGTCTTTTCCAAATTTTTCTCTGGACACCTTTTATAAAGCTGGCTGCCATCTCTCTGAACTTTTTGTGCATCCTAATTGTCAATTTACAGAGTACCAACAATTTAATCACTCATTCTTTTCCACTAAAATTGAAACAGGAAACAGGAATTTAAGAATTCAGTTTACTTGTGTCCCCACTATTTTGTAAATCTTCATGAAGGCAGGGAATGAATTTTGTTCACTGTTGTATTCCTGGTGCTTGGCACAAAGCAAGTATTCAATAAATATTGGAGCAATTGGCAAACATCTAACTACCTGCCTTGAAAATTAGTCAATACTTGCTTATGAATTTAAACTATTTGAAAACATAAAATGTCTTTCAGCAGATGAATGGATCAAGAAGATGTGGTATATATACACAATGGAATACTATGCAGCCATCAAAAGAAATGAAATCTTGCCATTTGCGACAACATGGATGGAACTAGAGCGTATCATGCTTAGCGAAATAAGTCAAGCAGAGAAAGACAACTATCATATGATCTCCCTGATATGAGGAAGTGGTGATGCAACATGGGGGCTTAAGTGGGTAGGAGAAGAATCAATGAAACAAGATGGGAATGGGAGGGAGACAAACCATAAGTGACTCTTAATCTCACAAAACAAACTGAGGGTTGCTGGGGGGAGGGGGGTTGGGAGAAGGGGGTGGGATTATGGACATTGGGGAGGGTATGTGCTTTGGTGAGTGCTGTGAAGTGTGTAAACCTGGTGATTCACAGACCTGTACCCCTGGGGATAAAAATATGTTTATAAAAAATAAAAAATTAAAAAAAAATGTCTTTCAGGTCTATGAAAAACATACTTTCAAGAATCTCCCCAAAGAGGCTAGCAAAAACATGTTCTTTTCTATATTTATGCTAACATCTGGAGAGCAACTTTTCTAGCAGTGAGAAAAATGTCCACTCATAGTAGGCATGGTTTCACCTAGAAAACAGTTGTGTTTTGGCAATCAGTGAGTAAACACTCCTTGCCTATGATTTCAAAAATGATTTTGCATGCAACCTCTTATGATTTTTTATAAAATTCCTATGACACACATGAGACTAGTATTATTTTATCATATTTAGTTGATGTAAAAAATAATTCCAAAGTCATTGGGAATATAACAGACCTTCTGACTCTAAATACCATATACTTCTCCAAATCCCATCTCTCCTTCCAGATACAAACTATGGTTTGGGAAAATTACTCATAATAATTATCGTCTCTTTTAAGTGCATTGGAGATTATGGTCCCAGTTCTGTCTGTGCCTCCAAGGGACTATAGAGGTTACTCAATGGAGAAGGTCAAATTGTTAGTGGCTTCATGGGAGTTTTCTTCTTACGTATGCAGTCTCCTTATCTAACATGACATTTAGTGGACTTTGTTGCATGACTTGATGTCAACTCTCTTCATCTAAAATTTCATAATCATAAAAATCTCAGATAACACGCCAAACATTGGTCTTGAGGAAAGACTGATGCAACCAAATGTTGAGACGACAATTTGGATAGTTCCTTTGAATTTACAGTAGTGATAAGATTTTCAAGTCAATTCAACAAATAGTTGAGTACTGTCTATGATAAAAATAGATTGTGTTTATAAACATAAGGCACATTTCCTGTCTTAGGAAATATGCAGTTTCAGGATCAAGACTGAGCTAAGTAATTAACTGTTCAATGTGACACTTGTTCAACAACTGGTACAACCAAACTATTATGGGGTACAGAGGAGGGACTCATTTTGCAAATGACATAATCTGGCCTTTAAAAGAGCAATAACCATCATTGCAGGTGAAGGATGTGGTGAGGCAATCATGCAAATATGAAAACACAGTAAGACACTGTGTTGGTGCTACTCCTATGCAATCCTAGGGTATAAGCAGTAGTTTCTACTTGAAAAAGTTACATTTATTTTGAGAGTTGTTGCAAGTGGGGCTCTGTAAGAAGCAGATTCTAAGATGAAGACTGGCATGCAGAAGGCTTATTAGAGAGTGTTCATGGGATTCATACTTTAAGAGGGAAGGACACAGGACTGGACTGAGGAAAAGAGGTGACCAGTTAGGTGATCTCAGGAGAGGACTCTATTAACACTAGGGGAGCTCTGAAGCTGGAGTGGTCCTTCAGAGTTGTCTAAGGTGGGGGCCAAGTGCTCTATGTCTACCAGCCATTGAATGTAGGCATCACTGGGAAGGGGGCTTGACTTTAAACAAAGTGGATTGACAATGTTAAGCCATCTACCAGAAGCATTCCCAGTGGGGAGAGTACATTATTCTAGGCAGGGATTCTGGATGGAAAAAAATGTTCTTTATCTAAAATGCTAAGGTTGTCAAATGTTCTTTTATTTAGGCTGCATCATATAAGTGTCTCATAGTATTTTATCAGGTTTCTACTTAGATAATAAGACTCACATTAAAATTTTTTCCTCACAAATACTGGTAGGATGGTAGTTCCTGAGAATTGATATTCATAATTCCAAGAAACCATATTTTGTTCTAAAATTTATTATAAATTTATAAGAGCAATATTTTTAATTTCTGTAATTAGTTTAGTATATTATAATAAAAATATTTGATGGTTTAAGAATTTTGCAGGACCCATAGCTGCTTTCTGAAGAAAGGGTGAGCATGCATATTATTGTACTCTACATGTCATGACAACATTGTCATCTTCCAAACAAAGAGCATCTCATGCTCTTTCGATAAGCCATGAGATACTCAGTGTGCTATTGGTCTTCCCATTTTATAGGTGATGAAATTAAGTTTCAGAGAACTGACATAATTTGCACAAGGTCACAGCAGTAGAAAATGTCAAAACCAGTGTAATGGCTCAGTTTTCTGCCTTGAAGTACAGCAGTATAGTTTGATCTTCATTGCAACACATTCTCTTAAAGTGGAAGATTGTCCCTCATAGGCATGAACTTCTCATATGAGTTCTAAGCATTACTTTATTCCACTATGGGAGTGATGGTAGGCTATTTCTCCTACCCCAAATCTTCTATCTTCTGAAATTAAGGTAGAGTAATATTTATCCATCTGTTCATTCAATTAATAAATATTTTCTGAGTATTTATAAAGTGACAAGGGTCATGCCAATTAGGCCCTGGATTATAAACATAGCCGAGATATGGCTCCTTTTCTCAAGAAGGCTAGTTCTGGTCTAACACCTGCTTAGGGGAGTTTTTGGACATAGAGAAGGGCTAGAAAAGAAGGCTCGGTTATGTAATTTCCCTGGAGAATTGCGGTGGCTTATAGCAACAAACTGTCACAGAGTGCACAGAGTGCATACATGTGGAGTTGCCAGACTCTCATTAGAAATGTAGGTAAAAGACAAAAGTAAAGATTCTAGAATGTTCTGATTTTTATTTCTGAATATTAAACAACACTCCCAAATAGCTACCTATATATAATTCAAAGAATGAATGTCTTCCACATTATTTTCTTGAAAACACTTCTGCTCTAACATTTCAATTTGTAGTTTTGGGTACTTTCTCATTTTTGTTAGGTCAATAAGAGCATGGAGTAATGATTTTGTAATGATTACATAACCAATATAGGAAGGCTCTGGAGAATGCTAAAAAATTACTACAGATTAATTGAAATACTATCACTAAGTGATTTAAAAGTGAATTCTAAAAAAAAAAAATAAAGTGATATATTCTTTTTTTTTCTTTTTTGAAAGATGTATATTCTGATATAATATTACATAATTGGAGGGTAAAACTCTCAAGTGCAGTTAAGACAGGGAAGAAAATCCATGTTTATCATCTTTCTGACATACAAAAATCTTAAACAGATTCATAACATTGTCTTTCCTTCATAAAAACTATTACAAAAAAATCCTATGTAATTATACAATATGTGAATTTAGTTACCATTGTGTTTATGACAAAATGTGTTTGTACTTAGCATATTCCTCATATCTCATATAATCACATATTGTCTCAATGTAGCAATTTACATTGTAAACTCCCCAAGGACACAGATCTCTGGATTATAAAGCATATTGACCAAAGTGACACTTAGTCAATGTCTGATAAATTGAGAAAGTGATTTTTTTTTTAATTTTTTATTTTTTATAAACATATATTTTTATCCCCAGGGGTACAGGTCTGTGAATCACCAGGTTTACACACTTCACAGCACTCACCAAAGCACATACCCTCCCCAATGTCCATAATCCCACCCCCTTCTCCCAACCCCCCTCCCCCCAGCAACCCTCAGTTTGTTTTGTGAGATTAAGAGTCCCTTATGGTTTGTCTCCCTCCCATTCCCATCTTGTTTCATTGATTCTTCTCCTACCCACTTAAGCCCCCATGTTGCATCACCACTTCCTCATATCAGGGAGATCATATGATAGTTGTCTTTCTCTGCTTGACTTATTTCGCTAAGCATGATACGCTCTAGTTCCATCCATGTTGTCGCAAATGGCAAGATTTCATTTCTTTTGATGGCTGCATAGTATTCCATTGTGTATATATACCACATCTTCTTGATCCATTCATCTGTTGATGGACATCTAGGTTCTTTCCATAGTTTGGCTATTGGGGACATTGCTGCTATAAACATTCGGGTGCACATGCCCCTTTGGATCACTACGTTTGTATCTTTAGGGTAAATACCCAATAGTGCAATTGCTGGGTCATAGGGCAGTTCTATTTTCAACATTTTGAGGAACCTCCATGCTGTTTTCTAGAGTGGCTGCACCAGCTTGCATTCCCACCAACACTGGAGGAGGGTTCTCCTTTCTCTGCATCCTCGCCAGCATCTGTCATTTCCTGACTTGTTGATTTTAGCCATTCTGACTGGTGTGAGGTGATATCCCATTGTGGTTTTGATTTGTATTTCCCTGATGCCGAGTGATATGGAGCACTTTTTCATGTGTCTGTTGGCCTTCTGGATGTCTTCTTTGCAGAAATGTCTGTTCATGTCCTCTGCCCATTTCTTGATTGGATTATTTGTTCTTTGGGTGTTGAGTTTGCTAAGTTCTTTATAGATTCTGAACACTAGTCCTTTATCTGATATGTCAAAACTGCTAGAACTTATACAGGAATTCAGTAAAGTGTCAGGATATAAAGTCAATGCACAGAAATCAGTTGCATTTCTCTACACCAACAGCAAGACAGAAGAAAGAGAAATTAAGGAGTCCATCCCATTTACAATTGCACCCAAAACCATAAGATACCTAGGAATAAACCTAACCAAGGAGACACAGAATCTATACTCAGAAAACTATAAAGTGCTCATGAAAAAAATTGAGGAACACACAAAGAAATGGAAAAATGTTCCATGCTCCTGGGTTGGAAGAATAAATATTGTGAAAATGTCTATGCTACCTAAAGCAATCTACACATTTAATGCAATTCCTATCAAAGTACCATCCATCTTTTTCAAAGAAATGGAACAAATAATTCTAAAATTTATATGGAACCAGAAAAGACCTCGAATAGCCAAAGGGATATTAAAAAAGAAAGCCAACGTTGGTGGCATCACAATTCCGGACTTCAAGCTCTATTACAAAGCTGTCATCATCAAAACAGCATGGTACTGGCACAAAAACAGACCCATAGATCAATGGAACAGAATAGAGAGCCCAGAAATAGACCCTCAACTCTATGGTCAACTAATCTTTGACAAAGCAGGAAAGAATATTCAATGGAAAAAAGACAGCCTCTTCAATAAATGGTGTTGGGAAAATTGGACAGCCACATGCAGAAAAATGAAACTGGATCATTTCCTTACACCACACACAAAAATAGACTCAAAATGGATGAAGGACCTCAATGTGCGAAAGGAATCCATCAAAATCCTTGAGAACACAGGTAGCAACCTCTTCGACCTCTGCCGCAGCAACCTCTTCCTAGGAACAACGCCAAAGGCAAGGGAAGCAGGGGAAAAAATGAACTATTGGGATTTCATCAAGATCAAAAGCTTTTGCACAGCAAAGGAAACAGTTAACAAAACCAAAAGACAACTGACAGAATGGGAGAAGATATTTGCAAAAGTGATATATTCTTAATGTCTGTGTCTTTTGTAATTATGTTTAAAAATTGCCACAAATGTGTTGATTAGAACCATGTGTGCCAACTCTTACAACTAAAGCTGGAAAAAGGCTTTGACTAAGGTAGTGATTGGAGAGAAGAAATGCCTATTTAAAGCTTACTGAAATCATTTGCTTCCTAGTAAGGGGGCCTACACACTGAAATATGTTCATTTTCTTATTTGTTGCTGGCTTATATGACAGTAATTAGGATGACTGATTTTAATAGCTCAAGAGATATTATAATGGCTTACATGAGCTGGCCTGATTAAATGATCTTATTTTAAGAGAAGTGGGAACGTAAGTCATCTTGTTTTCTTTGCTCTTTTACCTTTTATTTCAATTTAAAATACTTAGCTGATTTCCAGAAGTCTATATTTTTGAGTAAACAGTAAAAAGCATAAGGAAGATGATATAAATGTTATCCAGATACAACAACTTGATTATCAAAATGAATTTTATGGGGACAGAATGAGTCTATCATTAATATCCTAAGGGATAATCTTAAATAGTGATAACTTCTCATTTCAGAAATAATCAGTAGATCCAAATTTATACCAATTAATAAGTACTTTTAATTGTCAAATATTTAAAAGTAGGTAGCATTGACTGAGTCATGGTTTATCACTCATGCACATGATTTCCTTATGGTGACAACAGTTCTATTCAGAATTAAATTGTTGTTGTTATTGGCTTGGTTAACTCACACTTTAGATTAGTAAGTTACATGGCTGTGATTATTTTAGTACATGAGTATGCACTGTTGGAGGAAAAATATTAGATGTATCTGTAAAAAAAAAAAAAGAAGGTGTCACCTGTTCTTTAAAATTTTCAGCCCCTGAGATTAGATTTTATATTATAGACAAATGCCACATTTGTTGACTGTAAAACATTTTGCATTTTAAATATTCAGAAAAAAGAAAAAAAAAAAGTTACTTTTCTTCTTTTCAAAAAAAAATCTTTTGTGAGTTATTACTATTGGACTCTCTTATGGGGAAATTAGGTCATTTTTGGCCCATTTGGGTATATTAAGAGAATAACCTATTCTAGTTCTTTTCTTCAAGAGACTAGATTTTCTCCAGTCCATATACTGCAAATATGAAACATACATTCTATCTGTAACACTAGTTTCCAGGATACATAAAGAGGCCAGAATTTTTACAAAATCTTTAAATTTTTTTAAACACCAACTTTAGAAAGGTTTTGTATTTTCTACTGTTTGAACACTATTTCCTCCCACCCTAAAATAGCATCAACTGATCATTTGACTACTAATAAAGAGTAAATGAAGAACTTATTTTTATAGGTAAGGAAATATCTTGGGCTTCAATTTAAGTAACAGATTAAAAAAATATCTGCACTTCACCTATTATATTAGTCATGTTCCTGACAACAATTTTTGAAGAGAATGAGATCATTGTGGATAAGAGCACTAGTTAGAAGGTAACAGTGTGATTGATCTATCTACTAACCAGTTCATAATTACAAATTGAATAGAGATACAAAATCAGGATGCTGGGTGATATCCAGAGTATTGTTTATAAGAGCTTGTAGGATCTTATCATCTCCATCTTCTGAGCTGAAAGAGGAGGTCAGAGAAACTAAAGAAGTTTTCTCAGAAAAATGCTAATTAATTTCATGTAAACAAATGTTTGTATATTATTGAGTTTTTGTAACATGAGGTAGTTAGGAAGGAGGTAATGAAAAATTATCATCCCTGATTCAAGACTGGGGTAGGAGAGGCTTTTTGATACTAACTGAAACTATTTAACCATAGATTAATGAAGTCAGATTCATACACACACACACACACACATTTTTTTTACCTACCCATTAATACAATGCCTGACTCCTAGGTGCTCACTAAATATTTATTGAATTATATTTTTAAGAAAGTATGAGATAAGAAAGAAGGGAAGAGAAGGAAAAATTTAAAAACCTACATTCTGAAGAGCCTGAAACCCTGGGTTCTCCAAGTGTTGCTTTTCGTGATCTAATTTCTCTGATCTCAGTTTTCTCAGCTAACAAATGAGGATGATAAGGGAATCTACTTCACAGGACAGTTGTCTGGAATAATGAGATAATATGCAGAAAATCTCTCTGTAAAACAAAGTGCTATTCAGACAGATGTAATTGGTATTATTAGAGCAATAGCAGTTGGAGAATTCTTAATGGTTGCTTCTTTTCATAATGTGCATGAAAAAGAGCCGTTTTGGCAGATAGGAGATGGGTGAAATAAATAAAGGGGATTAAGAGTATATTTACCTCAATGAGCACTGAGCAATGTATACAATTGTTGAGTCATTATATTATATACCTAAATTTAATATAACACTATATGTTAATTATACTTCAATAAAAAACCAGTAATCTAGTTAAAAAAAAAAAAGCACCACTTAATATAAGCCTTATGTTGGATCATATGAACTGTGAGTCTAGTTCTCTTAGAAAAAGACATAGTCTATATATGATTTCATCCACTTGGGCAAAATTAGGTGATAAATAAGCTTCTGTTGCATATTGGAGACTATTTACTCCACCTACATGGTTTAAGCCAATTGTATTATTCAACTTCATTTTGATCTGTGCCAATCCCAAATGTTTGTTGTCCCCCCCCCACTCCCAAATCCAGCTTATTTAGATAACAGGTTATTAACTTGAGATAACTACTTACATTTTTATCTTCAGCAATGTGTCAAGGATCCCCAAAGAGAACAAATACCAGACCTTTCGAACTGGTGGGGTTGGTAACTAAACTAACTCACTCCCTTATTATATGGATGAGACAGTTTGTGAAGACTTCAAGTTACTTACACACATCCTACAGTTACTTGATAGAGCTTGGAATAGAATCTAGATGTATGGACTCTTAATTCATCTTTTCATTAAACCAATTAAATTCCCCAAAGGATAGAAACTTTGAAATCCTGCATAGAAAAAAAAAAAAAAAAGAGAGATATCTGCTAGATATTTGGAAGACTACAATAATATCACCTTTATCTTTCTTTTTTCCAAGGAGAACAATGTAGTCCACAAACAAACAAACAAACCAAAACCAAACAAAACAAAATACCCAAACTCTTAACTGTGCTTCCCTGGAAAGAGATTACACATTAGTGCTTTGATTTTATTCTGTGTTATGAATTTTACTTCTTTTCCTATTTCTAACAGTAGGACTAAATCTAAACTTAAAAGTCATCCCTGACACTTGAGAGGGTAAGCATTAATGCATTTCGGTATTTGGTTGATGCTGACACACAATATACTCTCAGATTATACTTGATTCTGTACCTATCAACAAGAAAAAAAAATGCTTAACTTTGGGGTTTGAGGACACTCATTGTCCGTGTTAAAATATAGCTCTGTCTCCAATTCACAGATAAACCAGACAGCAGTATATTAGAAACATATTGGCAAGCAGGTTGGACACTGGAAATAGCAGAAAAAGAGTTGGCATTTGCTGGAAAAAGCATATGCAAAGATCTTGCATCACGGTGCTGGCACCCATGGTTTAGCTTGACAACCGGTCCTAGCAGAGGTTCTGTTATGAGCAAACCAGTATCAGAGCCCACTCCTTTTTCTGAAAAGCTACTCCAGTCTGGAAAACATTAAAGGAGCAAGATAATTCTAAGGAAAAGAGGAAAGAGCAGAATAACTTCGAGTCAGCACTGTGTCAGACCTGATCTTTATAAGCATTATAAAACATCAAAGCCAAAACTGAATAAATGGAAAAATGTGGTACTTATTGGTTCTAGAAATATTCTACAATGTAAACGCTTCACACACGCAATGATATTCAAATATTGTTCCCCTTTTGTACCAAAAGATAGGTTAGAGTGAAAAAAGGTTTATAGAATATGTAACATTAAGAAATAGATCCTGAATGATTTACAGGAAAAACATCATTTGCACGAGGTTTTAATTAATGCCCGGAGTCAGGTTACTTGACATTTTAAGATACTTTGTCTGAACTAAGCAGAAGAAACCAATTTTTTCCCTGGAATATAAGTTTAATGAGGGCAGAATGGTTTTAATTTTCCAATTAGAAGATTTGAGACTAATTTTTGATATTTAGTAAAAAAAACTAGCAATTTATCATGTCTTTTCAAAAGTAATACATGGTACTTCACATACATGATCTCACCTAATCGTCTCACAAAGTTAGGCAGGTATTATCACCATTATCATTTTTACATAAGGAAACAGTTTTGTAAAATGGCACAACTGACAATTGGCAGAATCAAGATTTGAATCTAGGATGCCACACTAAATTCTAGCTCTTCCTCTACATTGTACTGATTAAATACCTCCCTTCTCATGTGGAAAGTCTTTATTCCTGTGATCTTCTGGAAAAGGTAGGGTCATCTAATCATACAGACAAGGTTGTCAAAACCAACCTTCCATTCTATATTTCCATTATATATTTTCCTTTCTTACTAGAGATAGATGCCTCACAATATCAGTCAAGTTGTTTATGTGATAGCCCATTCTATTAATACAACCATATTTTCTAGCAAGTTTATCCTTAAATGGAGTGAAGTGTGCTTCTTATAATGCCTTATTCTAGTTCTGCTCTCTGGACCTAATTTGTGTGAAGCTTAATTACTCTTCCACATTACACCCCTGAAATCCTTTAAGACAGTATTTGTCCCTTATCCAACTCTAAAAATATAACTCTTTATATACTTCATCTTTCTTGGTATTCTTATATTGCTCAAGTTTGCCAATTCCCTTATAAAATCCAATATCTAAAATTCAGTCAGCTATTCAAAAGTGTACTGACCAGTAAAGAATGTGATGTTTTTTTTTTTTTTTTGCCAAGATTTTGAAATTTAACTTTTATTAATGTGGCCCAGGTTTACATGTTGGTTTTATTGAACTTGGGATTCAGTGAAAACCTCAGTTATGTTTTTTCATATGAAATTTTACAAAACAAGTTTATAAACACTTATCATTTAAAAATACTTGGGTTTTTTTATTTTAGTTGCTTGAGAAAATTTTGAATTCTGATTTCAATCCTCCTCCACCTGCCAAACTAAGGAACTCCACATTTGCTTTATATTTGATAAGCTGTCTTCACCATCTTTAATCCTGGGCATTGATAACAAAACTGGACAGAAGTGAGACATGGTCAGGGCATTCTGACCCCATAAGGAGAGTGTTGAGTGACATGGAGCCCTTCCTCATTCTCTGGTACTCTTGTTCTCTACATTTCCTGGTGGAGAGAGTAAGAAAGATGGAAATCGCTTAATGCTTATTCCTCTCAGCTTTCATTGCCACCTTTAGCAATTATCATGAACACCAACTTAAGTGTCAGTTTTTCTCCATGATACTTGGTTTTCAACACAGATTTTTACAAGTGATGATTCATATATTCAATTTGTATTTATTATAGCTTAACGCAGTATGGTATTACTTGAAAACATGCTTGAGGGCATGGTTTTCAGAATCAGACCTAAAATTGGTTCTAACAGTGGCTCACCACCATTTAGCTCTATAATCTTGGACAAGTTGTTTAAACCTTTCAAAATCCCAGTTTTCTCATTGGAAGGTAGATGTGGTTCTTCCTACCCTCATAGTAGTTTTAAGCCCTGGATGAGGCATATGTTCCAGCCTAGTCCACCTGGACCAGGTTCACAGGTCAAAAAAGGATAGAAATATTTTCTTTCATTGAGCTCTTACTGTGTGGTAAGCAATCTGCAAGGAACTGGGGAGATAAATGGGAAAGAATATTTCTCCCTAAGGAATTTAGGACAAGGTAGCTTTGTTAAATATAATCTTCAGACCCTTTAAAAATGGTGTAATCCAGAAAATAGCCAGAATTCCTGGGATCAGTGTAATCCACTCCACAGGACTGATTACAGTGACATTTGTTTGGAGAGCCCAGCCAGTGCCCTTGCACCTAAAAGCCCAAGATGGTGGCCCTGTCTGGCCAGGGAGAATACTGTGCATTTTTGCCTGATTCAGTCCCCAAAGAACTTTGCCAGCCTTGGGACCTATTCTACAGCCTCAACCAGGCAGGAAAGTTAGTTTATAGCCCCTCCTAAAGTAAAATACAACCTTCAGCTGGTCTGACCAAGAAATCAAGAATCTGCATAGCCCATCTGCGTAGAGGCCATAGCTAGTGGCCCTGCACACTGGCAGAACCAGGACAGTGACTCCTCAGGTCAGGGAGTGTGGGGCAGAGTGCTGCCCAATTTGATCCCCATACAAGAGTCTTACTGACTTTGGAGCCTGTACAGTGGGCCCTAAAGGCCACGAAACTAATCCACAGCCCTGCCCACTGTTGAATACAGCCCTTAGCTCATCCAAGCTGGGAAAACAGAACTGCCAAGTTGTGTAGCCCATCTTACAGTCTCACTTACAGTATTGTTTAAGCAGAGAACAAAGCCAGCAGCTATCTATGTCTTCAGAGCAAAACCAGGCTCCACTGAGCCAAGAAATTCAGTGTACATTCTACCTAATTCTACCTAATTCAGGTCCACATGCTGTCCTTGGGGCCCATTCTGCTGTTCCATTGGGCAGCAAAGATAATATACAGCCTTGCCTCCTGCAGACTATAGTTCTTAGTCCTAACCATCAAGGAAGACTGACCAGAAAAACTGAACTGTGGAACCCATCCCACAGCCTCCATTAGACAGGAAACCATGCCAGCAGCACTATTCAACTGTTTTCAGCCAATGCTGTACCACCCACCCCCAGGGTTAAGGCAGAGGCATTGCCCAAAAAGACCCTGATAGCAAGCTCCATGGGCCCAAGGATGCCATTAGATGACATGTCCAGAACTTTAAGCTGAGCTGACTGGTGAAGGTTTGCCAAACAAACCTATCAAGTCTGAAAGAGAATTCTGCTTCCTCTGATGCACAGATACAATGTAACAGATAAACATGACACAACCAAAAGAAACTAATAAAGCTCCAGTAAGTGACTCTAAAGAAATAGAGATCTATGAACTCACAAAGAATTTGGAATAATTACATTAAAGAAGTTCAGTGAACCACAAGACACTCAGCAACTAAATGAAACTTAGAAAACAGTGTGTGGACAAAACAAGTGGTTCAACAAAGAAATAGAAACCATAAATGAACAAACCTGATAGAAATCCTAGAGCTGAAGAATGACTGAAAAGAAATCAACAGATAATTTCAACAGCAGACTTGACCATGCAGAAGAACCAATGACCTAGAACACCTGCTTGAAATTCTCTACGCAGAGGAACAAAAAGAAAAGAAAATGAAAAGCAATAAAGAAAGCTTTGAGGACTTCTGGGACACCATAAATATAAATACACACATTACAGAATTATCAGAAGTGAAGACAAGGGGAAAAGAAATGGACATCCAGTCCATGAGGCCCAAAGAATACCAAAATGGTTGAATCTGAAAAAGGCTACATTGAGACATATTGTAATTAAATTGTTAAAAGTCAAAGACAAAGCATTCTGAAAGATATAAGAGAAAAGTAACAGGACACATATAATAGAACCCTCATAAAACTATAAGTGAATTTTTCAAAAGTAAATTTTCAGGCCAGGAGAAATGGTATGATAATTAAAAATATTGGGGAAAAAAACCCTGTTGATCCAGAATACTATACCCAGAAAAGCTGTCCTTTAAGAAGTGAAGAAGAGAGGACTTAAAAAAAAAAAAAAAAAAAAAAAAAAAGGAAGGAGCAGCAGCAAAGTGAGTTAAAATCCCTAGATCTCTCTCTTATAGGAAATGCAAACAAGAGTTCTTCAACCAGAAGTAAAAGTATTTAATTAATATCATAAAAATATATGAAGCAAAATTCACTAGTAAATCTAAGTTTTGTCAAAATCCAATTCTCTAATATGGTAATGGTAGAATATACTTTGCTTACAACTCTAAAGTTAAAAAAAGTATTAAAATAATCATAACTATAGCTGATTATTAAATATACTATATAAACATATGTAAATCCCAATATCAATAACCAAAATGGGGGGGAGGGAGTAAAAATTAAAGTTAATATGTTAACAGCCTAAAATAGAGTGTTATAAAGTATTTTAAGTAAATCTCATGGTAATCAAATAGAAAAAAAAAGCTGTAGAAGTTACACAAAAGATTATGACAAAGCAATCAAGTATATCATCACAAAATGTCTTCACATCATAAAGGAAACCAGAGTGACAGGAAACATTCTAAAAAATAGTCAGAAAACAATTAATCAAGTAGAAATAGTAACTTCTCATCTATCAATAATTATTTTAAAACATAAGTAGACTATACTCAGGACACTTGGGTGGCTCAGTGGGTTAAGCCTCTGCCTTTGGCTTAGGTCATTATCCCAGGGTCCTGGGATTGAGCCCCACATTGGGTTCTCCACTTAGTGGGGAGCCTGCTTCCTCCTCTCTGTCTCTGCCTGTCTCTCTGCCTACTTGTGATCTCTGTCTGTCAAATAAATAAATAAAATATTTAAAAGCAAAACAAAACAAAACAAAACAAAAAACTACAAGTAGACTATATTCTCCAATCAAAAATACAGAATTGCAAATGGATTAAAAAAAAAGTCCCAATGATATGTTGCCTATAACACTAGCTATAGCATTAAGGAAACACATAGATGGACAGAGAAGGGATGGAAAAAGATATTTCAAACAAACAGTAACTGAAAGAGAGCAGGGGTAGCTATACTTATACCAAATGCATTGATCATTAAATTAAAAATGGTCACAAGAGACAAAGATCATTATATAATGATAGAGAGGTTACTCCGTCAAGATATAAATAAGTATGTATGCACCTAACATCAAAGCACCTAAATATATAAAGCAAAAACTAATAAAACTAAAAGGAGAAATAAGTATGAGTGATTACTCACCAGTAAGAGTTGAGAAATTTATTATCCTACTCTCAATAATAGATCATTCAGGTAGAGAATCGAGGAAGCTTTACAACGGATACCACAGAAATACAAAGATTCTTAAGAAGCTATTCTGAATTATAAATCGAAAAACTAGAAGAAATGGTTATGTTCAACTTACTAAGACTGAATCAGGAAAAAAGAGAGAATCTGAATAAATCAATTAGTAGTATGGAGACTGAATCATGAATCAAAAAAATCTCCCAACAAAGAAAAGGCCAGGGTCAGATGGCTTCACTGGTGAGCTTTACCAACAATTTAAAGAATAATTAGTGCCAATCTTTCTCATACTCTTTCAAAATTCAAAGAGGGAACATACCCAAACTCATTTTACAGGGATAACGTTACCCTGATTCCAAAGCCAAATAAAGACTCTGCAAGAAAGAAAAACTACAGGCCAATATCCCTGATAAATATAAATGCAAAAATTCTCAAAAAATACTAGGAAATCAAATTCAGCCACACATTAAAAGAATCATACTCCATGGTCAAGTGGGATTCATCTCAGGGTTTTAAGAATGGCTTAACATACACAAGTCTATAAATGTAGTTCATTTGTTCTGTTAATAGAATGAAAGATAAAAGTCATATGACTATACCAATACATGCAGAAAAAAATGCGTCTGACAAAATTAATCATCTGTTCGTAATAAAAGTTTTCATCACATTAGGTATAGAAGGACCATATCACAGCATGATAAAAACCATATATTACAAGCCCACAGCTAACATCAAACCCAATATGAAAGGTTAAAAGCATTTTCTTTAAGATCAGAAACACAACAAGAGTGCCTACACTCACCCTACCTATTCAGCATAGTACTGGAAGTCCTAGTCATACCCATCAGGCAAGAAAAAGAAATAAAAGATATCCAAGCTGGAAAGGAAGAAGTAAAATTGTCTCTATTTGCAGATGTTGTGATTTTACTTTATTTTATTTTTAAGATTTTATTTATTTATTTTATATATAGAGAGAGAGACAGTGAGAGAGGGAACAGAAGCAGGGGGAGTGGGAGAGAGAGAAGCAGGCTTTCTGCAGAACAGGGAGCCCAAGGCGGGACTCCATCTCAGGATGCTAGGATCATGACCTGAGCTGAAGGTAGATATTTAATGACTGAGCCACTGTTATATCTAGAGGAGTGAATTATGCAGATGGACACCACCTGCAAATTGAGGAGGCCAAATTGAGGAGTCTTTACTAAAAAGCTGGTGGCTGCGAGGGTGCTCATGCACTCTGAAATCTCTCAGCCCTGAATGAGTTCAGGGGTAGACTTATAAAGGCATAGACCACTGCTGTTGCCAGTTTCTAAAAATTGCCAAGCACAATATAGAAGAAAAATGCTGGGTTAACCATTTGTATGTCTTCTTTGGAGAAGTATCTGTTCATGTCTTCTGCCATTTTTTTGACATGATTATCTCTTTTGTGTGTGTTGAGTTTGAGGAATTCTTTATAGATCTTGGATATCAGCCCCTTGTCTGTAGCATCATTTGTGATTATCTTCTCCCATTCCTTGGGTTGCCTCTTTGTTTTTATTTGATTGTTTCTTTTGCTGTGCAGAACCTTTTGATCTTGATGAAGTCCGAAAAGTTCATTTTCGCTTTTGTTTCCTTTGCCTTTGGTGATATGTCTTAAAAGAAGTTGCTGTGGCCAACGTTGAAGAGGTTACTGCCTATATTCTCCTCTAGGATCTGGATAGATTCCTGCCTCACACTGAGGTCTTTTATCCATTTTGAGTTTATCTTTGTGTATAGTGTAAGAGAATGGTTGAGTTTCCTTCTTCTATACATAGCTGTCCAATTTTCCCAGCACCATTTATTGAAGAGGGTTGAAGATTATTTGACCACAGCATTGAGGGTCCATATCTGGGCTCTTTAGTCTGCTCCACTGGTCTATGTGTCTGTTTTTGTGCCAATACCATGCTGTCTTGGTGATCACAGCTTTATGGTAAAACTTGAGATCAGGCAATGTGATACCCCCAGTTTGTTTTTCTTTTTCAACATTTCCTTAGCAATTCAGGGTCTCTTCTGGTACCATACAAATTTTAGGATTGTTTGTTCCATCTCTTTGAAAAATGCCAGTGGAATTTTGATTGGGATAGCAATGAACGTATAGATTGCTCTAGGCATTATAGACATTTTAACAATGTTTATTCTTTTGATTCATGAACATGGAATGGTCTTCCATCTTTTTGTGTCTTCTTCAATATCTTTCATGAGTGTTCTGTAGTTCCTCGAGTACCTCTTTGGTTAGGTTTATATCTAGGTATCTTATGGTTCTTGGTGCTATAGTATATGGAATAGATTCTCTAATTTCCCTTTCTGTATTTTCATTGTTAGTGTATAAGAAAGCAACAGATTTCTGTACATTGATTTTGTATCCTGCCACATTACTGAATTGCTGTCTGAGTTCTAGTAGTTTGGGGGTGGAGTCTTTTGGGTTTTCCATATAAAGTATCATGTCATCTGTGAAGAGAGAGAGAGTTTGACTTCTTCTTTGCCAATTTGAATACCTTTTATTTTTGTTGTCTGATCACTGTTGCTAGGACTTCTAGTACTATGTTGAACAACAGTGGCAAGAATGGACATCCTTGTTATGTTCCTGACCTCAAAGGGAAGGATGTCAGCTTTTCCCCATTGAGGATGATATTTGCTGTGGGTTTTTCATATATAGATTTTATGAAGTTGAGGAATGTTCTCTCTATCCCTATACTTTGACGTGTTTTAATCAGGAATGGATGCACACAAATGGCTAACAGACACATGAAAATATGTTCATCATCATTAGCTATCAGAGATTCAAATCAAAACCACATTGAGATTCCACCATACACCAGTTAGAATGGCCCAAATCAGCAAGACAGTAAAAAACAAGTGTTGGAGAGGAAGTGGAGAAAGGGGAACCCTCTTCCACAGTTGGTGGGAATGCAAGTTGGTGCAGCTACTTTGGAAAACAATGTAGAGATTCCTTAAGAAATTAAAAATAGAGCTACGCTATGACCCTGCAATTGCACTACTGGGTACTTACCCCAAAGATACAGATGTAGTGAAAAGAAAGGCCATCTTTACCCCAATGCTTAGAGCAGCAATGGATACAGTCACCAAACTGTGGAAAGAACCAAGATGCCCTTCAACAGATGAATGGATAAAGAAGATTTGGTCCGTATATACAATGGAGTATTATGCCTCCATCAGAAAGGATGAATACCCAACTTTTGTATCAACATGGATGGGATTGGAGGAGATTATGCTGAGTGAAATAACAGAGAGAGTCAAGTATCATATGGTTTCACTTACTTGTGGAGCATAAAGAATAACACAGAGGACATTGAGAGATGGGGAGGAGAAGTGAGTTGGGGGGAAATCAGAGGGGGAGACAAACCATGAGAGACTGTGGACTCTGAGAAACAAACTGAGGGTTTTGAAGGGGAGAGGGGTGATAGGTTGGGTGAGCCTGGTGGTGGGTATTAAGGAGGGCACATATTGCATGGAGCACTGGTATGGTGCATAAACAATGAATTTTAGAACACACAAAAAAAATAAAATTAAATAAAATTAAAAAAAATGAAATTACATATCTGGGTGCATATCTGAAGGAAAGGAAATCAGTTTGTCATGTTTATTATAGTATTATTTATAATAGCCAATACATAGAAACAACCTAAAGGTTCATCATAGATGAACAAATTAAGATTACACTTACACACTTGAAATACTGCGGCCATAAAAAAGAATGATATCTTGCTATTTGTTACAACACGGATGGACCTTGAGGGAATTGTTCCAAGTGAAATAAGTCAGAAAAACAAATACTGTACAATTAGACTGACATTTGAGATTCCAAAAAACCAAAACAAAAGCAAGTTTAAAGTAAAAGATCTTTGGTTACCAGAGGCAGGAGGTAGGGAGTGGGGAAATGGGGCAAATGTTGTCAAAAGCTACAAGGTTCTAGTTACAGAATAAGTAACTGCTAGTGATCACATTATGATGTCACAACTATAGCTAACATGGCTCTATGGTATATTTGAAAATTGCTAGAAGTAAATATGAGAAGTTGTAATCATAAGGAAAAAAACTTCTTTGTAACTATGAAGTGATAGGTGTTAGCTGAAGTTATTTTGGTAATCATTTCACAAGTATTTATGTCAGGTCCTTATGCTGTACACCTTAACTTTATACATTATATACACCAATTCTATTCAATAAAACTGAAAAAAATTTTAAGCATAGGCATGATTAAACATTCAAGATACTTTTTTTTAAGCAAAAAAAGAAGCTACAAATAGTATGCATTGTATGAATTGACTTCACATATTTTATATTACTACATGAATATAAAAAGTAGTTTGAGAAATGTCTGTTCAACTCTTAGTGGTTATCTCAGAGGGGCTTGCTAGTGATGGCTGTAGGATCATTGGGTCTTTTAACATGGTAGGCATATATATGTTGTTTTTTTCTTTTAAGGTTTTATTTATTTATTTGACAGAGAGAGATCACAAGTAGGCAGGCAGAGAGAGAGGGGAAGCAGGCTCCCTCCCCACTGAGAAGAGAGCCCAATTGGGGGGCTGGATGGATCCCAGAACCCTGAGACCATGACCTGAGCTGAAGGCAGAGGCTTAACCCTCTGAGCCACCCAGGGGCCCTGGCATGTATGTTTATACACACACTTTTCAAGACAGTGTACAAAGGTTATAAACAGAACTATAATTGTTAAAACTATGATGAAATAAAGTATTTTAATATAAGTATATTTATTACTCAATGCAGGAACAATGCAGAGAATTATTAGCCATGAACAGAAATTGTTCTAATTGTCAAATTCTTACTTTCTTCCTAAATTTTTGTCTCTGGGCCTTTATCCTGTTCTTTTTTTCACAAATTCTTCCTTTGAAAGCTTGATTTACATGCTATGGGGGCATATTATAGAAATCAAAGGGGGTAGAGAATGGATTTTTACAATGCATCTAAGTATCACAGCAGTCTAAGGAAGTTGTGACTTATGAGTTCCCTTTCATGGTAGTTATTTAAACATTAACTTATTTGACATGTGTGGTCCTTGTATATACATCAATGTACCCTGTAGCCAACTTTGTCTGTTAGCCAATCCAGGTTCTTGGCTGCGAATCAGCATTGCCAGTCACTTTTCTAGGTGCTTAGAATACATCAGTGGATAAAGAAGTATAAACCTCTTCTGTAGTGTAGGAAGATGAACAAGCATCACAAGTAAATTATATATTAGAGGTGATCTGTGCTATGGATTAAAATGTATCAGGAGTCCAGGGTGAGAAGATGCCACTTTATGTATGCATGTATGTATGTATGTTCATTTAGCCAGAATATAGCACATCTTCAGTTTTTGATGTAGTGCCCAACAATTCATTAATTGCATATAACACCCAGTACTCATCACCACATGTTAAATAGGGCTGTGAGGGCTTCAATTACTAAGGTGGCTTTTAAGCAGAAATATAAGAGTGTCCCATGAATGGTCTCCCAGCTAGCTAGGGGAAGAGAGGTTTGGGAAGAGGAATTAGCTGGTGCAAAGTCTCCAAGACAGGAGAATGTCTAGAATGTTCACATTAGAAAACATGACGATTGGGGATGATGGTCAATTTGTAGCACAAAGATCACAGTCTACGAGACCACCTAGCTTCAAAGCCTTGCTGTACCTTTTGATAACTTCAAGTCTTGTCTTAGTCCTTTCAGGCTGCTATAGCAAAATACCACGTGATGAGAAAACTGAAGGCAAGCTGAGGACAAAGCAGAAGCTGACATCTCACAACTCCCCCCACCCTCCTGCCCTCAAGAGATATATGTGACATCCCTCATGCACTCTTGGCTGTCTTAAAGCTAAGGAAAGGCAAAACAAATAGTGAACTTACAGAGATCACAATCCTGCAAGACATGAGTTTCCCTCTGTTTACAAATGCCTTAGCAATTTACAAGAACAAAACATTTCTATCAAATGGCCTGGCTTCCAGAAGGGAATGTAAATACAGTTAAATGTTCTATAACCTGTAGCCCATTGACAGATACTTGAAGTGGGCAAAGTGTAATGTCCCTTCAGGAAGCTCCCAACTATCTTCTTGTTAATACCTTACTAGAAGGAAAAACAACCTTGGCTTGACAATAGCAAGGCCTCTGGTATCCTGGGAGTCTTAACACATGAAATTTCTTTTGGAAACCTCCCTTTTCCTTGCCTCCCCAATCTCATAGTATATATTCAGTCACTCCTCACAAGCCTGGCGTACCAAGTCTTTCTGCTCACAGGTCCTGTCCCCATGCTTTAATAAACTACCATTTTACGTCAAAAATGTCTCAAGAATTCTTTATTGGTCATTGGCTCCAGACCTCACCTATGTTCCAAAACCCTGTCACCACACATACTGGGTTGCTTATAAACAGCAAACAGTTTCACAGTTCTGGAGACAGGAAGTTGGAGATTAGGGTGCCAACATAGTGAGGACTCTTTTCGGGGTGTAGACTTCTGGCTGAATCCTCACAGGCCAGAGGGACTAGAGAGCTCACTAGGGTCTCTTTCCCACTAATTTAGTGGGAAATTTAGTACACTAAATTTAGTACACTAATGAACTTAATCCCATTGGTGGGGGATCTAACCTCATGACCTAATCTGTTCCCAAAGACCCCTTCTCCTAACACCATCACTTTCAGGGTTAATATTTCAACATATGCATTTTGGGGATGTAAGGACCTATTTAGCAAGGGGCTTTTATTAAAGTTAAACTGTCCCTGCTTCCCTTCCCCCAGGGGATTCACTTTAAAACAAGTCCTGGAAACCCCCTTCAGGTAACAAAGCCCAGACACAAGGGTGGGTCAGGCCAGGTGGAGACATCCGATCAGTAGGAAGTTGCATACTATCTCCCTAGCTAACAAGGAGTAGGAGCCTCCACCCTTTGGGAACACTTTTTGGTGCCAATCCTAATCAAGGTGTAATAGGTTGGGTCAAATGTCTACTAGGGTAAATTGTAACTCAGTTGGTCACTTAGCATCACTATGGAGTTTCCTGTGTGTGTTACAATCTCATTGGTCACCTGTGCGTGGCTAGGCCCGACTGCATGGCCTTTGCCCTTAAAAACTAGACTGTGAAACAGAGAAGGGTCGCCCTCTCTTGTAAGCGGTGCAGCCCCGAATGTTCGGTTAGATTCTTGATGCTTGGTGTGAAATAAAGCTTTGCTTGACCTTCGCTTTGTATCAGTCTTGCTCTTAGCAAACTCAACACCCAAAGAACAAATAATCCAATCAAGAAATGGGCAGAAGACATGAACAGACATTTCTGCAAAGAAGACATCCAGATGGCCAACAGACACATGAAAAAGTGCTCCATATCACTTGGCATCAGGGAAATACAAATCAAAACCACAATGAGATATCACCTCACACCAGTCAGAATGGCTAAAATCAACAAGTCAGGAAATGACAGATGCTGGCGAGGATGCGGAGAAAGGGGAACCCTCCTACACTGTTGGTGGGAATGCAAGCTGGTGCAGCCACTCTGGAAAACAGCATGGAGGTTCCTCAAAATGTTGAAAATAGAACTGCCCTATGACCCAGCAATTGCACTATTGGGTATTTACCCTAAAGATACAAATGTAGTGATCCAAAGGGACACATGCACCCGAATGTTTATAGCAGCAATGTCCACAATAGCCAAACTATGGAAAGAACCTAGATGTCCATCAACAGATGAATGGATCAAGAAGATGTGGTATATATACACAATGGAATACTATGCAGCCATCAAAAGAAATGAAATCTTGCCATTTGCAACAACATGGATGGAACTAGAGCGTATCATGCTTAGCGAAATAAGTCAAGCAGAGAAAGACAACTATCATATGATCTCCCTGATATGAGGAAGTGGTGATGCAACATGGAGGCTTAAGTGGGTAGAAGAATAAATGAAACAAGATGGGATTGGGAGGGAGACAAACCATAAGTGACTCTTAATCTCACAAAACAAACTGAGGGTTGCCGGGGGGAGGGGGTTGGGGAGAAGGGGGTGGGATTATGGACATTGGGGAGGGTATGTGATTTGGTGAGTGCTGTGAAGTGTGTAAACCTGGTGATTCACAGACCTGGGGATAAAAATATATGTATATAAAAAATATATGTTTATAAAAAATAAAAAATAAAAAAAAAAAAAAAAAAAAAAAAAACTAGACTGTGAAACAGAGAAGGGTCGCCCTCTCTTGTAAGCGGTGCAGCCCCGAATGTTCGGTTAGATTCTTGATGCTTGGTGTGAAATAAAGCTTTGCTTGACCTTCGCTTTGTATCAGTCTTGCTCCTTTAATTACAGACCCATTATTGGGGCATAATAGGGGACACAAACATTTAGACCACAGCAAGTCTTGTTTATCTAAGTTACTTTATCTCTCTAAGCTTTAGCTTCTTAATCTGGAAAATTGAGAATTGAGGAGGTTTTCAAGATATGAGCATGGCAGTGGGGCCCATTATCATATAGGAGAAAATAAACCAATTTTGTTAGAGCACCTAAGACTAGACCTTGAAACCAGTGTGGGAGTCAAGGGGACATAAGTATTCCAGTGGAAGGTAGCATGGCCCAATAATTACTGCAGATTGAGAGTATAGGAGTGATTTAATAAGTGGTTTAATTGAGAAGCTGACAATATGGTATTTAAAGTCTATATTACTACTTGTTATCCATTTTATATAGTAACATAGTTTTTTATTTAAGCCAGACTCAAAAAGGCAATTTAATCTGTTCTCTTCCCTTTTCCTCCCCACCTTGAAAAAGTTTTCTGAAGAAGTTCAGTTCCTATCTGTCCTTTTTGTAGATGCTTCACACCATTGCTGCCCCTTCTTCTTCTTCTTCTTCTTTTTTTTTTACCCAAACACTTGTCTTTGCAGTTGTTTAGTTGATTAAAGCAAAAAGATCATACTCATAGGGTGCCTGGATGGCTCAATGGGTTAAGCCTCTGCCTTTGGCTCAGGTCATGATCTCAGAGTCCTGGGATCAAGCCCTGCATCAGGCTCTCTGCTCAGCAGAGAGCCTGCTTCCCCTCTCTCTCTGCCTGCCTCTCTGCCTTGTTGTGAGCTCTCTCTCTCTGTGTCAAATAAATAAATAAAAGCTTAAAAAAAATCACACTCATATCTATCCTTTTAATTCCATTGTTTTGTGAACAACTTCAGAGAAAACTGAACCTTTTTTTTGTGTGTGTGTGTGTGTGTGTTCCAAAATTCATTGTTTATGCACCACACCCAGTGCTCCATGCAATATGTGCCCTCCTTAATACCCACCACCAGGCTCACCCAATCCCCACACTCCTTCCCCTCTAAAACCCTCAGTTTGTTTCTCAGAGTCCAGTCTCTCATGGTTTGTCTCCCCCTCCGATTTCTCCTAACTTACTTCTTCTCTCTGTCTCCCAATGTCTTCTTTGTTATTCCATATGCTCCACAAGTAAGTGTAACCATATGATACTTGACTCTCTTTGCTTGACTTATTTCACTCAGCATAATCTCCTCCAGTCCCATCCATGTTGATACAACAGTTGGGTATTCATCCTTTCTGATGGAGGCATAATATTCCATTGTATATATGGACCAACTCTTCTTTATCCATTCATCTGTTGAAGTGCATCTTGGGTCTTTCCACAGTTTGGCAACTATGGCCATTGTTGTTATGAACATAGGAGTACAGATGGACTTTCTGTTCATTACATCGGTTACAGTGAATTCTTAAATAGTTGTTGACTGATTGAAACTTAATGGAGATCAAAAGAAAAACAGAATTCTGTTTCTTCCCACTTGTGTGCACTGGTTTTTTTGAGACTTGGGTACTAGGTAATAGGCGACATTGATGTTAATCTCTCTTTTCTGGTCTTGCAAAGTGTATCAGAGACACCATTCTACTGATGAGGGAGCAGGAAGCTGGCTGAGGACAGAGCAGAAGCTGGCACCTTGAACCCCCCTCTCTAACCCACTCCCCTCCGTAGCATGTATAGCATTCCTCAGGCACCCCTGACTGCCATAGACAATAAACAAATAGTTAACTTGCAGAGATCACAATTCTGCAGAACAGGAATCTCCCTTGCTCTACAGATGTCCTAGAGATCTAAACAGGGAGGTTACCTTATCAATAGCACAAATTTCCAGAGGCAAATAACTCTCAGTTCCTCAAGCCCTAATGTCTCCCTCCACACCACAAACGAGACTGGAGTAGGCTGAGGGAGAAGGGAATGTAAATGATAGCAGGATCATAACACCCCATCAAGAATCTCCCAACTATCTTGATATTAATGGCTGACCTAAAGATGATGTTGATCAAGCCACAAGGGCAATGCCTCCTCCTGGCACCTTGTAGGCCCTCTTTAACATTTGAAAACTCCGTTGAAACCTCCCTTCCCCTCACCTTCCCCTAACTGCAAGGTATATAACCTGCCATCCCTCACAACCCGGGGCAACAGCTCTTCCTGCCCACGGGTCCTGTCCCTGTACTTTAATAAACCACCATTTTGCACAAAAGATGTCTCAAGAATTCTTTCTTGGTCATTGGCTCTGGAACTCAGCCCACCAGACCTCAGCCCACCAGACCTCAGCTAGGTTCTAGAACTTCATCACTACCACAAGCAAGGTCCTGCTGTTATGAAAACATAGGTTGATATTCTATCTTGTTTGGATGCCTAGAAATGTGTTTGTTTCAATTTTAATGGGGTTAGATAATGTTCCCAGAGTCTCTGCATTCTGTTTATATATTGAGAAGCTGCATCACAAACATAAGACTGTTTATAGACATTCTATTTCTTGCTTTTCTGTGATTTTTCATTGTGTAATAATCAACATATCACCAAAATTGTATTAGTTTTAATGCCTCCTAACCCAGTGGGCAGAATAATAATTCCTTATGAGGTAAAGATTCTTTCAGAGGATTCAGAGAACAGGTAAAAAAAAAAAAATCATAGTCAAGGGTTAAAAAAGGCAGAAATTGTGATGGAAGGGAGAGCATATCAGACAAATTTATCCCTTCTTTATGCTGCTAACTCAACTGACCACTCCATCTGCCTTCATTTAATGTATTTTCTTAAGGCTGTTTTTTTGTTGGGTTGATTTAAGAAAGAGATAGAGATGCAAATTGTGAGTATTCATCCTTTCTGATGGTTGACTAATACCCACTTGTATCTATATGGGTGGAAGTGCAGGGGATTTTGCTAATGAAGTAAGTCAAGTTTAGAAAGATAATTATCATATGGTTTCACTTATACGTGGAAACCAGGGAGGACCATAGGGAAGGGAGGGAAATCTGAAGGGGAGAAATCAGAGAGGGAGATGAACCTTGAGAGACTATGGACCCCAGGAAACTAACAGGGTTTCAGAGGGGAGGGGGTGGAAGGATGGAGTAACAGGGAGATGGGTATTAAGGAGGGGTTGAGTTGTGATGGGCACTGGGTGTTATATGCAACTAATGAATCACTGAGCACTCCATCAAAAACTAAAGATGTACTACTACACAGTGGATAAGTGAATTAAAAAAAAGAAAAAGAGATAGAGATACCACATTATCAATGGTCCCCAGATGTTTCTGGCTTCAGGTTAGTGTTTCATTTGTTCATTCTCCAAGTGGTCTTCCTACTTGGGGAGAGGGAAAAGCACAGAACAGTAATAGAGGGCTTTTTCCTCTTTGTCCTTTATAAATCTCATTGTTTGTATCCTATCAATTCCAAAGAGGAATTAGAACCTCATAAATTCTTTTAAACCTCATAAATTCTAAAAATCTCCATCAGATTGCCTAGGGCATTCTATCTTAATTGATCCAAATTGCAGAGCAATGAAAATAAACTTCCTATGACTTTTCTGTCAATAGGTCCTAGGCTATCCTTGGGGTTGATGAACCAGAAAGTTAGTCTTGGAGTTCTTCTTTCCAAGCTGTTTTTAGTTAATTTAAGGAGAAAAAAAGCATTTAAAGGAATAATTTATGTTCACTGGACTTTAGAGCATAAGACCCTAAGTAGCTTTTTTTTTTTTCATTAATGCACACACATTGGAAATGACAGCTCTGCACAACTCTATGGAAATTTACAGAATACTAATTAAATAAACAATAAAGCAGATGCTTTTCATGTGAATAAACAGCAGAGTCATTTGCTCATTCTCATCTATTCATTTGATGTGTTATTCTTCTTAGTAGATTTCTAGATGTGACAATTAGACTTGCTCATGAGATACAAATTAAGTGCACCAGCAGATTCCAAGTAATTTTTTAAGTGTTATTTAAAACATATAGCCAACAAAATGGAAGAATACAAAGAGTAAAAAAGAGTAAGAAGTACTCTTAAAAAGAGTTCTTAAAAAAGAGTATGAAGAGTAAAAAAAGAAGTATTTTTGGCTTAGACTCAATAGTGATAAACTTGTGAATCAATGTCAGCAACTGCATTCCCACCCACATCCCCTTGTTCGTATGAATGACTGCTTTGAAGGTCAGCTGTCTTTTCCCCTTCCTTTCCTACATTTCAGTGTTTCAAAGGACACAGTAGTTTTTATTTTCAGGGTAAGGTAAAGAAGAAGCAAGAAACTGGAGGATTTGCTAACATTAGGATATAATCATGGGTATTTTCACTTGCATTTTACACCTAGCTCTTCAGAAGTGACTGTTCATTCACAGTCATTAAATCCATATTTATAAGTCTTCTCAGGCTTCTGTAACAAAATATGCCAGACAGGGAGGCTAAATAGCAGACACTTACTTCTAACAATTCTGGAGGCTGGGAAATCCAAGGTGCCAGCCCATCTGATTATCGGTGATGACCCTTCTTCTAGCTTACAAAGAGCTCTCTTCTTCAGTATCTTCATATGAAGCACAGAGAGGCAGCGGAGTTTTGTGGGGGCCATGGGCTCTGGTGTTTTTTTTTCTTTTAAGGCACCAATTACATCATAAGGACCTCACCTTTATGAGTGCCTCTAAACCTAAATAACCTCCCAGAGACCCCCATATTGGATGTTAGGGACTTACCATATGAATTTAGGGACACTGGAGGAGGGGAGGGTGACACCAACATTTAGTCCACAATAACCTGTTTACTGAGCACTCACTAGATGCTGGATACTGGGCTAGGTAGGGCTAAGTGCTTAGTAATGAACAAGACTTCCTGCTTAAAAGTTCAGGGAGAAATTTAAGAAATGACCCAAAGTGTAGGATACATGAAGTATAGAGAGTTATGGAAACATAGGAAAAACAGTGCCCAGCCTACTCTGTGGAGTGTCCATCATCACAATCCTATGTTAGTCATTAAAGTAAGATAGCCCCCAAATATTTTTCTCCATTTGTGTCTTGGAACTTTTACTTCCTAATTTCTTCATAGCAGGTGACTTCTGACATAAGGTATTAAATTACACCCATACTTTTTTTTAAATTTATTTTTTATTTTCAGCATAACAGTATTCATTATTTTTGTACTACACCCAGTGCTCCATGCACCCATACTTTTTGCCTTGAATTTTGGGTTTTAAGATTCTCAAGAGATAGACATGCATGACATTCTTTCCATGTGGAAATGATGAAGTGCTAGATCCTAGGTAAGGTTCAGTGAGCTGAGGTCCGGAGCTGATGACCAAGAAAGAATTCTTGAGACATCTTTGGTGCAAAATGGTGGTTTATTAAAGCATGGGGATAGGACCCCTGGGCAGAAAGAGCTGCTGCCCCAGGGATGTGAGGAGTGGCTGGTTATATACACAGGAGTTGGGTAGGTGAGGACAAAGGGGTGTTCAGAAGGGCTATTGGGGTAAAGAAGACTGTCAGGATATTGAAGCCCTGGTTACTATCAAGCCAAGGCTGCTTTCCCTCTAATGAGGCACTAATATAAAGAAAATTGGGAATCTCCTGGTGGAATGTCACATTCCTGCTATCAAGCGTCCTTGTCAGTGAGATTTAGGTTTAGAAGAAATTTAACTTTATTTACTTTTCCTTCTACCTCCGCCTCCTTCAGTTTTGTTTATGGAAGGGAGGGTGACATTAGGGCTTGAGGAACTGAGTTATGTGCCTCTGGAAATTGGGCTATTGATAAGGTTACTTCTTTGTTGTAAATCTCAAGGACATGTGTAAACCAAAAGAGACTCCTGCCTTACAGGATTGTGATCTCTGCAAGTTAACTATTTGTTTTTCTTTTAGGGCAGTCAGGGGTGCCTGAGGAATGTGACACATATTACGGAGCTGAGTGGGTGGAGAAGGGGTTCAAGGTGCCAGCTTTTGATTTGTCCTCAGCCAGCCTCCTCCTCCCTCATCAGAAATACAGCATTTCCTTAACAGAACTATCTTTAATCTTTTTCTTTGGTATTTTCAATTTGGGGATAATATGGTAATACTTTTTCTAAGATTTCCAGAATTTCACAAGGATCAAATTTTACACTTCTATCCAAAAGCATCACCCAGCCCTACCTGCCTCTCTGAAAAAAATCACGTGATGGATCTCAGAGAATGAGGCAAGAAAGTGAAGATTGCTTGGGGTTTTTCTTCATCACTCCCAGGAGGTAGCTTTTATGAATTCCAATTCCAAGAGCAACTCTAAGAAGCTGTGAAGGAAAGCATTATCACTTCACTGTCTTGGGGAGGTGCTTGGGGAATAATCCAATCAACATGTGTGAGAGGCACACACTGCCCCACCCACATTCCCAGTCTCAAAATGACTCCTGATGTGTAATATGGAAATATTTTTAATCCCCCAGAGTATTTTTAATCTGGGGGATTAAAAATATTTTGCTATAGGTATTATTATTTTTAGATATTGCTGGGGTAAAGTTAAAGTTATCTAAGTTTAGCATGGTAAAAAATCAGCAATTTTGAATGGGCGCTGTGATAAATATGGCCAGAGCCTGCAATTTTTTTTTTTGCTAAAAATAAAACCATACCTATTGGTTCTTCCTCTCCTTTTCAGATGGTAATCACTGATCAGACTTTAGATACACTCTGGATGCCCCATTGTCAATGTCCGTTTTTGAATACAATGGATTTTCTTTGACCTAGGGGAAGAAAAAAACCTGTGCCATCTTGAATCATGACTGTTAGCAAAAGGAATGTGAGAGTTGACATAATGAACAGAGGTATGGCTTGGTTAAGTGGGTGGACTCTGGACTCAGCCTCTCTTAATTTAAATCTGAATTCCATAATAATAAAAAAATTAAGTAAATCCCAATTCCATGTTTGCTAGGTATGTAACTTAACCCTGTATCTTGGTTTGCTCATCTATAAAATGAAGCGATGATAGCACGTATCCCTTTGTGTTGTTATTCTACCTTCAGAAGTTTGTGTGAGGATTAAATGTCTCTGTGCCCCATCCATCTCTCCCTTCCTATTTGTCATGGTTTTCCTGAGGAAGAGAACCAGTAGTAGGTAGATAGAGACAATAAGAGAGAGAGAAATAGAGACACACAGATGAGAGAGATTTTACAGAAGTGGCTCACGTGATTATGGAGGTGTAATAACAATTTCTGATATTCTGTAATAGATGTTTTGGTATCTTAGCATCATGGGGCCATGATAATAACCCAAGGTTGTTTTCACCTCCACCATCCCAGTGTTTCTGTAGGGGTGTGAAAAATCTCACTACAAACCATCTACAAACCGAAACATTTGTGTTTTGCTTCCTGCCCAATAGGAAACATCTCCACCTAGTTAACTGCCTACTACCATAGTAATAAAGGCAAATTTGTCCAAGTTTCTCTCTGCTTCTCCCTGTGAGTGACCTCATGTGGCCCTGCATGGTGTACCATGCTTCTATCCTCTGAAGAACTATGAGTAATAAACTCTTCTTTCAAAGGCAATAAATAAATAAATGTAATGCATGTAAAACATGTAGAACAGTGACTATCACATGATAAGTAATATGTATTAGTTATTATGCAAAGGAGTTCTAGAATCTCTACATTTATCAGGGAATTCAGCTGAGTCTGGTTTATTAAGGAGCTCCTGTCACCCTTTTTATTAACTGGAGAACATTTCAGGCTTTCTCATACTACATTAACTAACCTAAATATTTACCCAGGGCTCTCTCTTAAGTAACAGGCCCTGCCCCTAAGCCAGTATATTAAGCAGGGAATATATCCAGAACTACTTTAAGTTACTTTCCAAAAATAACAAGTCTCTGAACATGCAGTACCCTTTAAAGCTGTATTTAATCTCTGGGAGAATGTGGACTGTCAGTTTGGAACTACAAAGTTTATGTTTTGTATACAAAAGTTTATGTTTTGTATACAAGTGCCTATAAGTGACACTGTATTAACAAATGTGGTACCTCAGATCTCAGGTGAATTTGGGAGACACATTCATGCACTCATTCAAAGCACAGGGAGGTTGCCATTTCCGATAGCAGCAGGATTTAACAATGGTGAACCTAAGACTGGGCAGCGAGAGGAAGGAAGAAAATTTATAATAGAGTGTATTGTTTTTTAAAAAAAGGTTATAATACAAATCATAATAAAAGGTGCTGTTTGTCATTAAAAGAGATTTCATTTTCCCGAGGATGAGGCCTTTACATTTTCAGACTTTCATCATTACTTGTATTATCTCAGGTGACTAGAGAGTAGGAGCAGAGGGAATCTGTACTACCCTCTGCTTTCCCTGGAATTATCCACACAGTGTGCAGGTCAGTGACAGATCAAGTTGTCTTATCCCTGAGGCTGAAATCCTGGATGTTCTCAGGAGAATAATAATTGTGAAAAACAAGCTAGCAGCAAGTACATCTCTAGCTCCCTGGGTAATTCCTCAAAGCCTACTGATGAGGCAAGTTTACAGGATCCACTCTCCCTGAGCCAGCATCTGACACCAACACCTCTGGCAAAGAGACACATGGCTGTAACTTACAAGTGTGGGCCAAAAGGGCGGGTTAGGAAAGGCTTGATGTGGTTTATCTCATAAGGGAAACAGAAGAGAGTTATGACCTCACCCTTTACTTGGAGGCTTTATAGTGCCTTGGCAGATACACACTGGCCTTGGGGTTAAGCTTGTAGAAAGCCCATGTCAACAGAGGGAAACACTGTGACCACCTGTGTACTTTGGCTGTAATTGTGTGTATAGAGCAAGTGTGTAAAAAGGCCTGGGAAAAGCACAGGAAAGCAGAAGTCAAGGTAAGTGAGGCTGAATAAGATGGCTCTTCTCATGATACTCATGAGTGTTACCTAACCACACAGCTCATAAGGTTTGGTGGACCTGCATAGGCTCACTGTAAAGTATTGTGAACCTCGAAGGAGGGAGGCTGCCAAATAGAACACTCTTTGGAGGGATCCCGAGGTCAGAGTTGAGCTGGACAAATTGTCTGAACTGAAAAAATGGAGAAGTGGGGAAAAGAATCTGAAACACCATTGAAGATGGGTTCCCAGGAGAGTTGAAGACCAAGTTATAAGAGAAACTGAACAAGAGTATTGACCTTGAATCAGAGTAGTCCCAAAGGCACAGGTGATTTCAGACTAATGGATACTGTGAATCAAGAAGGAGCTCCTGCCTCTGGTCTCTTCCATCAATGGAGTGCTTATGTGGCAAGCAGGTGGCTGAGAGGCAGGAACATTTGTTTAATGGGGGTGTGCAGACAACATCAACTCAGAAACCAAAATTTCTTATCTCTACACTGGAGAGTACTATTACAAAAGGCTTTGGTTAGGCAACAATGTAAAAATAAAGCAACTTAAAAATGGATTAGAAAATTAATTATTACCCTATTACCCATTCAATTCAGCTATACCTTGAAGAAGCTGAAAGGAAATCCAACTTTAGGAACATTTTTTCATTGATAAGCAAAAACAAACTTGTGCGGCCATGAGTGTTCTTGGTTTTGTAGTCCTTGGTTTTTGACAGGTACACAGATTATGTTGCCTCCAGATTAACCAGTAATAGTGTCATTCACTTATAGAATACTGCACAAAGGATTCAGGTGTTCTCACATCCATGCCCTTATTTTCTCCTATTAAGTCTGTGAGCTATTATCTAACTTAATAGATGAGGCGTCTTTTATAAATAGGATAACAGAACTAACTAATAGATAAAGGGCCAGAATCTAGTACCTCATTTCTATTACAACTAAGAAAATGAATTGTTTGAGTCTTTTTTTTTTTTAATATTTTGTTTATTTATTTGACAGACAGAGATCACAAGTATGCAGAGAGGCAGGCAGAGAGAGCAGGGGGAAGCAGGCCCCGATGTGGGGCTTGATCCCATGACCCTGAGATCATGACCTGAGTCGAAGGCAGAGGCTTCACCCACTGAGCCACCCAGGTGCCCCTATTTTCTGAGTCTTAAGTTAAAACAAACTCAGCACTATATTTTGACCAGACATATACTTTTTAGTGGCTTCCCCTGCTCCTTTTCACTATACTTGGAAAAAAATGTTTGTGTAGATATATGGAAAAAGAACTTAAATGTTTTAATTTCATGCTGAGGGCAGATGGTTTATCAGTACCCTCAGCCTGCAGTTACTCAGGCCCATTTCCCAAAGAATTGTAAATTTTTTAGAGTCAAGTAGTCATTTAGAATCTATTACCTTTGAAAGCAATTGGTCAACATTTACCAGGCAAAGTATGGTCATACACCAAGTGGTCATCTGAGGCTTTGGAAGAATTCAAGTATTCAGGGACAAGTATACAGGGACTGAAGTTTAGTTTAGTTCCAAAGTTTAGTTTAGTTCCAAAGTTTAGTTCCAAAGTTTCCTGATTATGGTCCCCGCACTTTTAATACTATTTTTCACTAATATTGATTTTTTTCATTATGTTTATTGAGGTACAGAACTCACTTAAAATGTGTAGTCAGAGCTCAAGGGCCGTAAGCCATCAAGAGGCCCCTAATACTGGGAGAATGTGCATTCTGTTCTGCTGGCAAAACAGGTAAGCATGGGGGCTGCACTGGTTAAAGGCCAGAAGAAAAGGCAATTACCTCACTGCATTTATCACAGTGGCATATCTGAGTGCTGAGAGAATAGTTTGAAACGTATCTTAAGTAACTTAATTTTTAAAAAGTAGATATATGCTTCTAGGCTTGACACCAGACTAAGAGAAGAGAGGGCAGAGATGTTTCTGGAACTACAAGTGGAAAAACTTATTTCAAACTTTTATTATCAGGTGGCAATAGAGATGAACTTTGAGTTTACCTCATCTCAGCTTTCTTCGTGGCAATGGCAACAAGATTAAGAAGCTGAGCTTATTGTTTGATTATTTTTAGTTTTCTTATGGTTTTATTATTTTACTTATTTATATTCTTTCAACATTTTATTGAAATTTCAGTTACTATATAGTGTAATATCGGTTTCAAAAGAATTAAGTGATTCGTCACTTACATGTGACATCTCGAGCTCATTACAAATGCTCTCTCCTTAATCCTCATAACCCTTTTAACCTACCCTCCCAGCCTCCTCCTCTCCAGCAACATCAGTTTATTCTCCGTAGTTGAGTCTCTCATGGTTTGCTTCCTTTTTTTTCCCCTTCTCTTGTTCATCTGTTTAGTTTCTTAAATTCTACATGAATGAAGTCATTCGGTATTTGTCTTTCTCTGACTTATTTTCAGTTTGCATAATATTCTCTTACGCCATTCACAATATTGCATATGGCAAGATTTCATTCTTTTTGATGGCTGAGTAATATTCAATTTAGATCCTTAATCTTATGTAGAGATTTAAAAAAAAATTTTAAAATTTATTTTCAGCGTAACAGTATTCATTGTTTTTGCACCACACCCAGTGCTCCATGCAATCCGTGCCCTCTCCAATACCCACCACCTGGTACCCCAACCTCCCATCCCCCACCCCTTCAAAACCCTCAGATTGTTTTTCAGAGTCCATAGTCTCTCATGGTTCACCTCCCCTTCCAATTTCCCTCAACTCCCTTCTTCTAACTCCCCTTGTCCTCCACGCTATTTGTTATGCTCCACAAATAAGTGAAACCATATGATAATTGACTCTCTCTGCTTGACTTATTTCACTCAGCATAAGATTTCATTCTTTTTTATGGCTGAGTAATATTCAATTGAGATCCCTAATCTTATGTGGAGATTTTTACAGAGAAATGACTATTGGAAGTTGGATCTATGTGAAGTCTAATTCCAAACTCTGGAGTGCTCAGTCTTGTGAGGTATTGGATAAGGCAAGGTGTTGATAAATCACTGAGGTTCAATTTGAGAAACACATACTAAAATTCCTTGTCATCTCCCCAAAATGTGTCTCTGCTTTATTAAGCCTTAGCATCATTTTTCTTCTGGATTTGTATAGGAAAGCTGGAATTCTTTGTTTGCTTAAGGTACAGCGAGTCTGGAGAATAATAGTTATTTTTGAAGAAATCCACTTATCTGATTGTTTCACAGATACCTACTAAAGACCATCTAAAAGATGAAGATATGTCCTGGCAAAATTACTCTGTGGAAGTTTCAAAGTCAGCCATCATTTGGGGGTAAGAGCACAACAGATTCTGAAGAAAAAAGTAGGAAACATGAAAACAGGAAATCCATGTGTTCAAGAGGAGGGAGGCTAGGAAACTCTGATAAGTAGGAATAACGTTTGAAATTGATGACAGGGACTTTCATCTTGGGTATCTTAGAAGTGTTCTGTTTGGAGGTAGGGACCTCAAATTATGTTTGTCTTGTTGCTGGCTGAAAACATGCAACCTGAATTCTGGGGAGACAGACAGGCTAGCTGGATGTCACAGGCGCATAGATGACAGCTAAAGTCAGGAAAGAAATGGAAGCCAGTCTGGGAATTCTGGTACAGTGAGAAAGCTGAGGGCCAATCATGAGTAGTGGCAGCATTTACAGGGTGAGCTAGAGAAGAGGTGTCAAAGACAAAGCATTTCCATGGGTCGGAAGACAACCAGAAAGAGTCTTAGAAAGGACAAAGTGGTAAATAATATCAAATGCTGTAGGGGAGCTTAAACAAGACAATGGCTGAGGAGTATTATTTAGACTAGAGAATTAGCAAGACACTGTGTTTCTGCAAGAGAAGTTTCAGTAGAGTTTTGAGGGCAGAATCCACATTCTAGGGGTAGAGGTATAAATAGTAAATGGGGAAGTAGAGGAGTGGCATACAATGGTTTACATTGTAAATTCAAAAACAGAATGCCTAGGTTTGAATCCCTGCTTTGGCCATTTAGTAGCTGTGCCCTTGAGCAAGTTATGAACCTCTTTGTACTTCAAGTTTTCCATCTGGAAAATGACAGTAGTAAAGGTTCTGAGGGTTAAATATGTTATTTTGTATGTAAAACACTTAGACTTGTACCTGGCTTATAGTATGTGCTGTCTATAACTGTATTAGCATTTTTTTCCTATTTTGCCTTAAAGAAGAACATATGAGAAGTAAAGTTGAGAAGTGTATTAGTTTTCTTTGGCAGCATAAAAAATCCCTTCAAACTTTGAGGCTTAAAACAATAGTGGCTTATTATCTCACAGTAGGTCAGGAGGCCAGGCAGAGTTTGACTGAGTTCTCTGTTCCTCACAGTTGTGCAATCGGAGTGCTGGCTGGTCTGTAGTTCTTTCTGGATGCTCTGAGAAAGAATCTATGTCCAAGCTCATTCAGGTTATTGTCAGGATTCAATTACTTGTGGTTATAGAACTGAAGTCCTTCTTTCCTTGCTATCAGAAGGACTGAGGCTCTTCTTTCCTCGCTGTCCACTCTTGGAGGCAACCCACACTCCTTGCCATATGCCATTTCAGTCTTCAAAGCCCACCAATAGTGAATTCACACATTATATTTCTCTCACTTGTATGGTATGTGCTGGATGGCTAGTTTGTGCAAGCACACCCTGAATGTACCTGTTAATTACTATCTGAGAATGTAGAGATCCCTGTTTTCCCTCTAAATTCCCATCAAGCAGAATGTGATGAATATGTTCAGTGTTCAAGGTCAGAGGGTCTTAGGGTGACCTACCCAGAGCATCTCCCTTGTAACAGAGTGTAGATGACAGAACTTAGGTCTTATTGAAACATTGTCCATGCAAGGAAGGAGAGACTACAGATAATCGCCCTGTTAAGTGTCTACACTGTAAAAGTAGGCTCCATGTTTGGTGCTCAGAAGCCCCAGCAGCAGATGCTTTGTCCAGTCTGCCACTTTTGGACTACCTGCATGTAAGTTCCCCTAATAAACCTGTGGTTCAATCACTATCTCTATGTGACCTTATCAGATTATCACCCACCCTTAGCTTAGTGTCTGCTGAGGTGTGGTAACACACTTTACCTTTTTTCCCACCTAAAGAAAAAGCACCATCCCTGCTAAGAGTTCATCTAATTACGTAAGGCTCATCAAAAATTATCTCCCATTCTTCGAGTCAGGTATACCATCTAACATAAGGGAATCACAGGAATGATATTCCGTTATATTCCCAAGTCTCTCCCATACTCATAGGGTAGATTATACAAAAGGATGGGTCATTAGGGCTCATCTTAGAGTTCTGCCTGTCGTAGCAGAAAGTTAAGTTTTGTGTGAGGTAGATTGGTATGTTTGTAGATAGAGGGAAAATAATCAGTGGAGAAGGAAACATCAAAAAAAAAGGGGGAAAAAGTTTTTTTTTTTTTTGAGAGTAATATTGAGAAAATAAGTATTTATATAGGGTATTGGGACAGAGCTAGCTGGGAAACATGGGAAGGAGAAGTATCTCTGAGAACATAGGAAAGATGGTTATAATGTATCACTGTATTATTTGATGGTTAGCAAACAATCCTAAACCTGTGGCATATAAAAATGACCAATTATTTTTCATGCATCTGCAGGGTTCAGCTGATTTTGGCTGAGCTCTCTCATGCATCTGTGATTCAACTGGTCTATTCACATATCTAAATGTTGCCTCTGCTCCATGTTTCACTCATTCTCTTTGTGGTATGAACCCAGGCAAGTCCTTCTCATGGTGACAGTAGATGCACAAGATTTCTTGAGGCCTAGGCACCGGTATACCACCAATTTCTGCCTTATTCTATGTCTTAAACTAGGCATGTGTCTAGTCCAGTCTGAGCACAAGTCCACCACAGAGATATGGGAGCAGGGAAGAACTGACATCACACTTAATGGCATCTAAGTTTTTGGTAATGGGAGATGACTATGAATTTTAATTTTTTTCACTTTGGACATGAGGAAATGCACAAAAACATCTGTTTATAGAAGACAACAGTTTAGCTTGATTAAAGGGAGTCTAAAAGGGATTTGTGATAAACTCAAACCATCATGTAAGGTTGCATCAGAAAGCCATTTAATATTAAGGTTAATATTAATATTAATATCTTCCCTCTAGATCTACTTTCTACCTCCTCATATCTATACCCACAGGAAATTGCTCTGTCTGGATTATTCTTCATTGGTCACTAGATTCTACTTAGAGTCAGCCAATAGGAAACACTAGGAGTGATCATGGGGGGAAGGAAGTGGGGTTTGGGATTTACTTTCCAGGTTTCTTTCCTGCAGACTGAGTCTTTCTACAAGGTCACAGCCCCTGTAAGGCAGCCCTCTGCATTTGTTGCCACTTTGGGTTCTGGTAATTTCTTCGTCCTTTTGCCTTTTCAGGATTAGGGGTAGTAAGGAGTCCCATTTTCACTAGTCTTAAGGTCCTATATTACACTAGAATGGTTTTCTCACATACTTCCCACACAGTATAATTTTTCTCAGCTCTCCTAAGTGGTCCAATTTGAGTATGTCACCTGTCTCCTGTTGGGATTCTGACTAATCTAGTTAAGGATTTGGGACTTCATTTAGTAAGCAACGAGAAACAATAAAATGTTAGGAGAGACCTATAAATTGAACTGTATTATGGGAAGGTTAATATGAAAGCCACAAATAGAGAACATTATATGAGGCAGCAGACCACACAGGAGACTCACAACTGTCCAGATGAAAGGGTATGAGGGCTTATATCAGAGGCAGGGCTGTGGGAATGGAAAGGAGGAATGGGTGCAAAAACAACGGTGGGTGAAGAATGGATCAGTATCACAGTACTCGGTAGCATTTAGATGGCCAGGATGAAAGAGCAGGATACTTGCAAAATTTTTAGCCTTGAGAACTAGGAGATGAGTAATATCATTAAGAAGAACCAGGGATCGGGGTGCCTGGGTGGCTCTGTGGATTAAGCCGCTGCCTTCAGCTCAGGTCATGATCCCAGGGTCCTGGGATCAAGCCCCGCATCGGGCTCTCTGCTCTGCGGGGAGCCTGCTTCTTCCTCTCTCTCTGCCTGGCTCTCACCGACTTGTGATCTCTGTCAAATAAATAAATTAAATAAATCTTAAAAAAAAAAAAAAAAAGAAGAAGAACCAGGGATCAAACCAGGGATCACAAAAGAATACAGTGTTCTGGTTTTCACATTTGGAGATTTCCATGTGATGTTCAGTGTCCTATATATAATTGGAAATGTTGAACTCAGGAGATAGATCAGGGCTGGGAGTAATTTGGAAGTTGTCCTCCGAGATTCAACATTAATCAATTTGAGGTGCAGGGAAAGAAGCACATACAAAGAAGGGAGAAACAAAATACATGGTCTAAGCTTGGTTTGGAAATACAATTGCTGAGTCTGGGAGGAGAAAGGAAGGAGGGTAGCAGATAAACATTAAACTGAAACAAAAGAGTCTGTGTATTTCAGCCCTTTAGTAAACTTTGAGAAACTAAATTTTTATGGATTAGGAAGTTGGCTACTTTGTTTTTGTTTTATTTTCAGGGCCAAGCCTCCTAGTGTGGGTTTTGGTTTCTCTCATGAAGACCTTGGGCCAGGGGTGCCACTTATTTTAAAAAAGTGCAAACATTTTCTTATCTTGTTTTTAGACTTTTATAATTTGATCCCTTCCAATTGAACTATTTGTTTATTAAGTTTTTGTGTGTGTATGTGTGAAATAATCACACTTGAGGACAAATAAGCTACAGGAACAAGAGGGGTATTAGCAATCCATGTCCATGCAATTCACAATACCTTCTGAATATTGTTGCTCTTTATCTTGCTTCTTTGCCTATATCCTTTATGGGACTTCATGTTATTCAATCAATGACATATTCCCATCGAAAAGAAATCTAAGTCAATGGAGCTTTATGTTTAAATCTATTGGAGGAATAGTTGTTTGAAGATAACTTCTTTGGAAGATTCATTTGTGCAATGAATCAAGCCCTTAATTCATTTATTTTGAATGCTTTCCTATTTATACTTATCTATAGGCACTTTTAGAATTGGCTTTTGTTAAACTGAAGCACACCTGACAACACTTTGGCTTATTTGACTTTTTCTCTCAGCTACTATCAGTTGCACATCTCAGGGTGAGGTCTAAGCAGAGAGGAAATTAAAAGGACAAACAAGGAATGAGCTCATTGGTACTAAACTGTTTACTTTGTGCTTAAGAAAATTTTTCACTTTGAGAAATAGAAGTTTTCAAAACAGAGCAGAGTAGGAAAACCCTGAGCTCACCTTATCCCATGGACACACCAAGGTAACATTAATATCTATGCAATTAACTCTGAAAACGACCCAAAGATTGTTAGAATAGATCTTCTGAATATAATAGAGAAAAGGCCACATAGAAAGGGGTGTGAGGGGTAGAGACACGATTGAGAACCAAACCTCTGGCAAGATGTGCCACAAATAGGAGGCACACACAAGCATGGAGAAACAAGAGAACTAGACCCCATACCAATCACCCTTGACACTAGGCACTCACACTGAGAATATGAGTCCCCATTATGTCCGATTTTTAAAAAATCAGTGGTCTTAATTCTGGAGAGCTGGAGGGTAATAGGAAACAGAGTCCCTTGCTTAAGAAGGCAGCATTCTGAGTAACCCACATGAGACACAGCATAGAAGTAGCAGTTTGAAAAGCACCTGTAGTATACGTGAAGATTATTGACTAATCCTAGGACAGGTGAAGCAGGCATGGATTTCCCTGGGAACAAAAGTGATGGCAGGAGCCATTTCTTTTCCTTCTTTCTGGCATCCTTGAGAGCCAGATGTTTGCAGGACGCAGTATTAACACTATCTTACTAACATCATACACCATCCCTGTTCCCCTATGAACCCTCCCCATTGAACCTACCCACCTTTCCAAGCATTCTTCCAAAGCAGCTTTAACCATGCCATACTGGGCAAGCAGCCCCAGCTAGACTGGTGCGTTCCAAGTGACTCCTGCCCAACCAATGGGAGAGATAAAGCCACACACCAGCACCCCTGCAGTTTCTGAAGCCAAACTTGTTGGCTGGCTGTGCAGGGAGCTGGCCTTGCCCTTCAGTGTGCCTGAAGAGAGGCTAATCACAATAGGTTAAACTAACTGCTGCCCTTGTACCTAACCAGCCCATGGGTGATGCAGATAGGCCCCTCAATAGTGCAGGGAGCAAACTCTCCTACAGTAGGTAAAGTGCCTGTAGTAGGTAAAACAGGTCACTGAAACTAAGGTGAAGTTGACTGCTGCCCAGTCACAATAGGAGGACACATCAGAAGCACCTGGCTCTGGTGACCAGAGGGTATTCTGCTATATGGCACTGAAGGACTTGTGTACGAGACCAATATTTTCAAGACCAGGAGATACAGCTAACCTACCTAATACATAGTAGAAAACACAGAGAGATGAATTGAGGAGACAGAGGTTAAGTCCCAAATGAAAGGACAGGACAAAATTAAGTGAAAGAGCTAAATGAAATGGACATAAGCAATTTGCCTGATAAAGAATTCAAAATACTGGTCATAAATATTCTTATTGAATTTGAAAAAATAATGGATGAACTCAGTGCAAAGCAAACCTCAACAAAAAGATAGAAAATATTAAAAAGAACCAGTCAGAGTTGAAAAATTCAGTAACAAAAAATACACTAGAGGAAATCAACACAAGAGTAGAAAATGTGAAACAGATCAGTAATCTGGAAAAAGCAGGGTAATGGAAACTGACCAAATTGAACAGCAAAAAAGAAAAGAAAAAAAAACAACCAAGAGAGAAAGCATGGTTTATGGGAATTCTGTAACAGCATCAGCATGGTTGTATTCACATTATAGGGATCCCAGCAAGAGAAGAGAGAGAAGGGAGAAGAAGACTTATAGAGCGGAAAACTTCTTTAATCTGGGGAGGGAACATATATCCAGATCGATACAGAAAGCACAGAAAACTCCTAACAAGATGAACTCAAGGAGAGCCATATCAAGACAATGATAGTTAAAATGGCAAAAAATTAATGGTAAAGAAAGAGTCTTAAAAGCAGAAAAAAAAAAAGAAAAAAAAGGGGGTATATAAAATAAAATGTCGAGGGGAGAGTAAAAATGTAGTTCTTTTAGATGTATTTGAACTTAAGGGGCCATTAACTTAGTATAGACTGTTACATACATTAAGATGTTATATATGAAACTGATGGTAACATAGGATACACAAAAAATAAAGAGAAGAGAAATAACAAAAAATAACAAAAAGTAAAGAGAAAAGAATCCAAGCATAGGTCATGAAACTGCAAGGGAAGAGAATAAGAAGAAAGGAACAGAAGAACTATAAAAATAACTAGAAAAAAAAAAGGCAGTACATACCTATCAAAAATCACTTTAATCACTATTTACAATTGTACAATTGTAATTGTACAATCTACAATTAGATTGTAGACTAAATGCTACAATGCTTCAATCAAAAGAAATAGGGAGACAGAATAGATAAGGGGAAAAAAAAAGACTCATCTACAGGTTGCTAGAAGAGACTCACTTCAGATCTAAAGACACATACATACAAAAAGGAAGGGATGGAAAAACATATCATTCAAACAGAAGCAACAAATAAACAAAGAAGACAGGGCAGCAACACTTAGACAAAATGAACTTTAAAACAAAGATGGAACTAGAGCGTATCATGCTTAGCGAAATAAGTCAAGCAGAGAAAGACAACTATCATATGATCTCCCTGATATGAGGAAGTGGTGATGCAACATGGGGGCTTAAGTGGGTAGGAGAAGAATAAATGAAACAAGATGGGATTGGGAGGGAGACAAACCATAAGTGACTCTTAATCTCACAAAACAAACTGAGGGTTGCTGGGGGGAGGGGGTTTGGGAGAAAGGGGTGGTATTATGGACATTGGGGAGGGTATGTGTTTTGGTGAGTGCTGTGAAGTGTGTAAACCTGGTGATTCACAGACCTGTACCCCTGGGGATAAAAATATATGTTTATAAAAAATAAAAAATTATATTAAAAAAAAAAGTCCTTTAAAAAAAAAAACAAAAAAAAACAAAAAAAAACACAAAGACTGTAGCAGGAGACAAAGAAGAACAGTACATAATGATAGAAGAAACAATCTAACAAGAGGATATATCAACTGCAATTATCTATGGACCCAACATAGGAGCCTCTAAACATAAAGCAATATTAACAGACATAAGGGAGAAATTGACGGTAATACAATAATATTAGAAGACTTTAACAACTCACTTACATGAATGGAAAGATCATCCAGACAGAAAATCAGGAAGCAAACAGTGGCTTTAAATGACACATTAGGCCAGATGGACTTAATAGATATATACTGAATATTCCATCCCAAAACAATACATTCTTTTCTTTTTTTTTTTCTTTTTTCTTTTTTTTTTTTTTTTAAAGATTTTATTTATTTATTTGACAGAAATTACAAGCACACTGAGAGGCAGGCAGAGAGAGAGAGAGAGAGAAGGAAGCAGGCTCCCTGCTGAGCAGAGAGCCTGATGCGGGACTCGATCCCAGGACCCTGAGATCATGACCTGAGCCAAAGGCAGCAGCTTAACCCACTGAACCACCCAGGCGCCCCAACAATACATTCTTTTCAAGTCCACATGAAACATTCTCCAATGTGCCAAAGAAATCAAAGATGAAATAAAAAAAAATACATGGACACAAATGAAAATTAAAACCTAATGATTTAAAATCTTTGGGATGCAGCTAAAGCAGTTCTAAGAGGAAAGTTTGTAGTAATATAAGCCTACTTCAAGAAGAAAAATTTCAAACAACCTAACTTTATACCTAAAGGAACTGGAAAAAGGAATAAGTGAGCCCAAACCCATAAGAAGGAATAAGAAATACTAGAGTGGAAATATGAAATGAAGACTTAAAAAATAATAGAAAAGACCTATGAAACCAAGAACTAGTTCTTTGAAAAAAACAAAAACAAAACACCACAATTGATAAACCTTTATCCAGACTCAAGAAATAGATGACTCAAATAAAAAATGGAGAAATAACCAAAACCAGAGAAATATAAAAAATTGTAAGATAATATTATGAAAAGTTATATATCAACGAACTGAAAAACCTAGAAGAAATGGATAAATTCTTAGAAGCATATAATTATCTATAATCAAGTCAGGAAGGAATAGAATATCTGAGCAGATTAATTACTGGCAATGAAATTGAACCAGTAATCGAAACAACTTCCAACAAACAAAAGTTCAGGACCAGACGGCTTCACAAGTGAATTCTACCAAATATTTAAGGAAGAGTTAATACCTATTCTCTTCAAACTATTCCAGAGAATACAAGAGGAAGGAAAATTTCCAAATTCATCCTACAAGGACAGTATTACTCTGATATCAAAAATGGACCAACACACTACAAAAAAAGAAAAGAGGTCAATATCGCTGATGCACATAGGTACAAAAATTTTCAACAAATATTAACAAACCAAATCCAAAAATACATTAAAATATAATTCAAAATAAATCAAGTGGGATTTATTTCAGGGATGCAAAGGTGGTTCTATACTTACAAATCAATTAATGTGAAATATCATATTAACAAAAGAGTAAAAATGACATGATCATCTCAATAGATGCAGAAAGAACATTTGACAAAATATGACATCTGTTGATGACAAAAGCTCTCAACAAAGTGGGGCTAGAAGGAACATACTTCAGCATAATAAGACCATATATGAAAAACCCACAGCTAACATCATACTCAATGGTGAAACAGAGCTTTTCCTCTAGATTATGAAAAAGACAACAATGTCCACTCTCACTGCTTTTATTCAACATAGTATTGGAATTCCTAGCTGCAGCATTCACACAAGAAAAATAAAAGGCATCCAAATTGCTAAGGAAGTTGAACTGTCACTATTTGCAGATGACAGCATACTATATACAGAAAACCCTGAAGACTCCATCAAAAAAAGAAAAAAGAAATAAAAAGAAACCCAAGTATTAGAATTGATAAATTTAGTAAAGTTACATGGTACAAATAAACATATAGAAATCTATTGCATTTCTATACACTCATAAAAAAGTACCATAAAGGGTTTAAGTTTTCCCATTAACAATTAAGCCCAAAAATGATGTAATACTTAGAAATAAATTTGACCAAGGAGATGAAAGACCTATACTCACAAAACTGTAAGACACTGATGAAAGAAATTGAATGATATTAATTCTCCCAGTACATGAATGGAAAGATGATACACTATACTCATGTACTGGGAGAATTAATATCATTAAAATGTCCATAGTACCCAAAGCAATCTACAGATTCAATGAAATACCTATCAAAATACCAACTGCATTTTTCAAATAAGTTAACATTTTCAAATTTTAGGTTTTATGGACCCACAGAAAACTTCAAAGAGTCAAAGCAAACATATGAACAAAAACCAAACTTGGATGTATCATAATCCCAGATTTGAAGATACACTACAAAGCTATAGTAATAAAGACGGTAGGGAACTGACACAAAAATAGACATGTAGTTCAATGGAATGGGAGAGTGAGCCCAGAAATAAAATCATACTCAAATGCTCAATTAATCTATGACAAAGGAGGCAAGAATATGCAACAGGGATAGACTACATACTCCATAAATGACATTGGGAAAAGTGGACAGCTACATATAAAAAGATGAAACTAGACTACTTCCTTACATCATGCACAAAAATAAAGTCAAAATGGATTAAAGACTTAAATATGACATCTGAAATCATAGAACTTCTAAAAGAAAATATAGGCAAGTAATCTCTTAAGACACTTCTCTGTGCAACAATTTATGGTTCTGTCTCCTGAGACAAGGGAAACAAAAGCAAAAGTAAACTATTGGGACTAAGATAAAAGACTTTTGCATAGCAAAAGAATCCATCAACAAAATAAATGGCAATCTAGTTAATCAGAGAAACATTTATAAATGATACATCCAATAAAGGGTTAATATACAAAATATATTATGAACTCATAAAACTCAACAAAAAACAAATAGTCCAATTAAAAAATTTACAGAGACCTGAATAGACATTTTCCAAAGACAGCATACAGATGGCCAACAGAAAAAGTGCTCATCACTAATCATCAGGAAACTGCAAATCAAAACCACAATGAAATATTACCTCACATCAGTCAGAATGATTATTATTAAAAAGACAAGAAATAACAAATGTTGACGAGGACATGGAAAAAAAGGAACCCTCTGCATTGTTGGTGAGAATGTAAATGGGTGTAGCCACTGTAGAGAAACAGTTGTATTTTCCTCAAATTATTAAAAATAGAAATGCCGTATAATCCAGTAATTTCACTACTGGTTGGTTATACCCAAAGAAAGCAAACACTGGTTTGAAAAGATATATGCACCCTTATTGAAGTGTTATTTACAATAGCCAAAATATGGAAGTAACCCAAGTGTCCACTGATATTTAAAATGGATAAAACAGAGAGTCTATCTATCTATCTATCTATATGTGTGTGTGTGTGTATAGATATAAAAGGAATATATACAAAGGAATATTGCTCAGCCATAAAAATAATGAGATCTTATCATTTGTGACAACATAGTTAGACCTACAGTAGATTATAAGTGAAATAATGTCATAGAAAGACAAAACAAACCCATATAATTTCACTTAAATGTGGAATCTAAATAATAAAAAAATGAACAAAAAACAGATTTTTTAACATGACTTTATTTATTTATTTGACAGAGAGAGAGATTGAGCATGAGCAGAGGGAGCGAGACAGAGAAGCAGGCTCCCTACCTGAGATCATGACCTAAGCCACCCAGGTGGCTCTAAAACAGATTCTTAAATACACAGAATTGGTGCTTGCTAAAAGGCAGGTTGGTAAAGGATAGGGAAGACAGATAAAGGGGGTTAAGAGGTGTAAATGCCCAGTTATAAAGTAAATAGGTTATCGTTAAAGAAATATAAATTAAAATATAGGGAATATAGTTGATTATATTGTAATAACACTGTGTGATGACATATCCCAGGGCCCTGAGGGATCATGACCTGAGTCAAAGGCAGATGATTAACCAACTGAGCCTTCCAGGCATCCCAAGATGTGGGGTTTAATTAATTAACAAGTTTAATTCCAGTTCAGAATCCTGGGGCAAACTAACACCAGGTCCCAAGGAGAGAAGAGTCACAAAGAACTGTTGCTAATGGTCCTCTCTCATTTGAGCACCTAGCACAATTGATAAATGTTTGACTAAAGCGCAGTTTTACTTCCGTATCTATAATAAAGTGGCTTTTGTTTGTGGAGATGCTTCCTTTCTCCAGCATCACTTGCTAACACCAATTCCTATACTGAAGACAAGGTCCTTGGTCAGGGTTTAATCTCTGATTCAGGAACGTGAACCCGCTTGTTTCTGTGTGTCGGATCTGGCCTCCATGTTAAGAACATTGTCCTTGGGACGCCTGGGTGGCTCTGTTGGTTGAGCAGCTGCCTTCTGCTCAGGTCATGATCCCAGCATCCTGGGATAGATAGAGTCCCACATCGGGCTCCTTGCTCCACAGGGAGCCTGCTTCTTCCTCTGACTCTGCCTGCCACTCTGTCTGCCTGTGCTCGCGCTCTCTCTCTCTCTCTGAAAAATAAATAAATAAAATCTTAAAAAAAAAAAAAAAGAACACCATCCTCTTATATGACATGTGGAATTCAACTTAGGGTGGAAACAAGAAAGCGTTAAATCATCTGTTGAAAATCCTAAGCAATTCAAAAGTCAAAACATACTACATGAGGCATTTTGGTTTGGAGTATACATCTATCCCACTTGTGAGATATTATGTGTGATGCTATGTTGAGATTAATTCAGGCTCATATGACTGGTTGGATCTGGCAAGGCTTACTTTAAATGTGGAGTTAAAAAATGTATTTCCAGATCCAAATATATTTGCAGATAATATATAGTTAGCTATGCCAAAACCATTTGCATTTTAAAAATACAATTTAAAAAAATATTTAGTGGGGCGCCTGGGTGGCTCAGTGGGTTAAAGCCTCTGCCTTCGGCTCAGGTCATGATCTCAGGGTCCTGGGATCGAGCCCCGCATCGGGCTCTCTGCTCTGTCGGGAGCCTGCTTCCTCCTTTCTCTCTGCCTCTCTGCCTACTTGTGATTTCTGTCAAATTAAAAAAAAAAAATTAAAAAAATATTTAGCTCTCCAATGAGAGGTGGTTTAGAACAATGAGGAGCAATTTGTTGTATGAGAGCAGTGTACTCAGACTTGTGAAATCTGTTCCAAATTAGTTCTAGAAACTTGGACAGAAGACAATACTTTGAGTCTTCACTTCTTTAATTGTCAACAGGATGAGTGATATTTTCCCTAGGCACCTGTGATATGGAAAAGATCAAAATGTGATGATGTGCTTGATAAACTATGAAGTTTTATACCTTATTTACCAGTAATACTTACAGAACATTTAGGAAACACTATGCTAGGATTAATAGGCTTTGTATAAACAAAGATAAATAATAATCTGCTTGCTAAGAATTTGTGATCTTATATAGTCAGTATACAGGAAAACAGACATGTGAGGAAAAAATACAACTTATTGCAAGTATTTGTGAACAGGATACAGTAGAAATTTTAACGAGTCAATTTAGTTGGAGGAATCAGGAAAGAATTTCCACAAAAAGTGATCTGAGTAGGTGTTTCCAAACTGAGGGAAATAGGAGAGTGCTGTTGGTAGACACTCATCCAAGCTGCGGCCAATATGAACATAGGTGCATAAGGATGAAATAGCGTGGCTCGTTAGAAGAACAAAAAACTACATATGTAGTTTTTGTTTTTCTGCTCTTGACTCATTTGTATCCGATACATTGATAGATATGGTGAGGATATTCAGTCAAATACCAATAAGACCAAGGGAGTGATGAAATATTTATGAGAGTACATAGAATATGTATCAACTTTTATTCCTGTCTTCTCTGGATATATTCTAAATGGCAACCAATAGTGCAAGAGTGAGGTTTAGAATGAATTTCATGATATGATATAGAATTTTGGGCAGGGTCTCTAGAATGCTAGGTATATAAAAGGTATCATTTGTTACATTTGATAGAAGTTTATTTAGAAATAAAGTGATTTTTCAATGCATTCATTGACTACAACTATATATGTGAGGAAAAACATGAAATTATGAATTAAAAAAATACTCATTACCAAAAATAAACCACAAGTATGATGAATATTTTCTCCTCCTTGTGCAGCTGCTCATAGTGTCTCCCACAAAACAGTTCAAATAAAATATCTTTATACTTGGTGTGTGAAAAATGACCTATGGACTCTTGTTCAATTGCATCATATATCTAACAGGTGGCAGACATTTCTACTTAAAAATCCCTTCCTGTGTAGATTATTGCACTTCCCATTCTGATCATGTTTTCCAAGTCTCAGGGGATTCTATATATTATAACAGAGTCCATTTCTCAAAGAAATAGGGCCAAATTGTCTACCATCTGTGTTTCTGATCTCCTTTTCCAGAAAAATACTCATTTTAATTTGTCCCCTGAGATTTAAAAATTCTCCAAGAATTTTCCATTCCTTCTTCATGAGCACATATCCACCTAATTATACTTCCATTCTCTTACTGGTAGTTCTCTAGTCATCCTTCTTAGTTCTTGCCCCCCCCCCCTTTTTTTACTTGTTTGGGTCACTTTGTCATATCCCCAATTTTCATCTGAGTGGACTTTGGTCACAACTCAGTCACTGAGTTACTTCCTTTCCTTAAATATCATATTGAAAGAAAATTATTGGAAAGATTGAAATGAACTGTGTCATTTTCAACTGGTAAGGTCAAGTTTTCTGTTAGGATTTAAAGTCCTTTACGTTTTATTTTCTCTTCTTATGTTAACCTTTTGGAAATAAAGGTAGGGAGAGGTACATCTCAAAAACGAGAACTTTGTTAAATGACATTTACAGTTCCTCTAATATTTTTATGAAGATCAATTTCTGCTATTATTTTCAAATTAATTTTAGAACATTTTTCCATATCATGTATGTGCCATATTATATTATATAATTTATTATATATATTTGCCATATTGTATCAATCTGTCATATTGATCTTTATTTATAAATCAAAGAAATCCTTTAGATGAACATAATTTTTTTTTTTTTTTTTTTTTTTTTAGATGAACATAATTTTTAATTGAAGAATAAGGCAGACATTTATCCAAGGGAGCTGTCTCATCAAACTCAAAGATCATTTCAATCTCACATGGGACTGGAATCAGGAACTGGAGGATGTCAAGAATCAAAGTTATTTTCTCTGTGTGACATGATTATTTTTCTTTACTTCTCTGCTTTTGTGTCACAATTTTCTTTCCTCCTTTGGACTGGATTTAATCATCTGTGTGTGTAACAGAAAATGCCTACTTTAGCCCTTCATAATATCTCATACCAGGAGTACGACAGAAGCTATGTTATTCTGTGAGCCAATTTCAATAATGAAATATTGCTGATAATTTAGAATTTAGATATGGAAAGGAAAATTTCAAAAGTAGGGACAGAATTGAAAATAAGCAGGAAAAACTTTTTGAAAGGAAAAAATTATGGAATAATTATAAATTTGGAATAAATTATAAATTTATAAAAAGCTGTGATGAGATAGTTTTAAATGTTAATCAGTTTAGGTTTGGTGAGAGTAAAGTTCACTTAGAAGGGTAGTACTATGATTACTTACAGCCCTGCTTATAGTAGCATGTGAGCAGAGAGCCTAGCCACTGGCTCTGCCTGTCTTCTGAACAAAACAGGTGAACTCATCTGGTCAGGAAATTCATGTGTGGTTCTGCCTGATTTGGGTTCCTAAACAAGCCCATTCTGCCATCTTGCCTAGCCAGTGAAGCTAATTCATAGCCCCACGTATTATTGAGTATATATACCTAGTCTCACCTGACTGAGAAGCCTGGCCAGAGAATCCAGGGAACCACTGAGTCCTTTCTTTAGCCATGCTTAGGCAGGGAACAAAGCCAGCCCTCAAAAGACTCTGATAGCAAGTGTTCCATCTACCCAAGGACACAAGGAGTTGAGCCATCCAGAACCCCAAGCTGCGTTGCCTGATGAAGGTCTCTGCTAAAGTGAACCCAAGAACCTGAGAAAGGATACCACTTACTCAAATATGATACCAAGGTAGGAAAGTACAGACCACAAAAATCAGTTAAATGTAACATTACCAAAGGTAACTTATATAGCTCATATAACTGACTCTAAGGTAATGAAGATCTATGAACTATCAAAGAATTCAGAAAAAATTCTCTCAGAGGAATTCAGTGAACTATAAAAACATGGGGAAATTTAAACAAAAATAATAATGCATGAACAAAATGAAACAAAAGAAGTCATTATATAATGATAAAAGTGTCAATTCATCAGGAAGCTAGAATTATAAATATGTATACACCAAACATTGGAGTACCTTAATATATAAAGCAAATACAACAGAAATAAAAGGAGACAAACAGCAATACAATAGTTGGGAACTTTAATATTCCACTCTTAACAATGGATACATTAACCAGATAGTGTCAAGAAGAAAACAGACTTAAATGGCACTATAGACCAAACGGACCTAACAGACAAATACAAAACATTTCATTCAACGAAAGCAGAATACATATACTTCTCACAAATGCATGGAACATTTTCTAGAATAGATCATATGTGAGACTACAAAACAAGTCCTAGCAAATTTAAGAAGACTGAAGTCATGGTAAGTATATTTCTTGACCATATGGTATGAAATTAGAAATCAATGGAAGCAAAACTGGAGAATTTGCAAATATGTGGAAATTAAACAACACCAATGGATCAAAGAAGAAACTAAAAAGAAAAAGTATCTTGAGGCTACGGAAAATAGAAACAAAATATCAAACTTTATGAGAGAAGCAGTTCTAAGAGAAGTTTATAGCTCTAAATTCTTACATTAATAGATTCAATCTCATTTTATAACTGAAGGAACTAGGAAAAGAAGAACAAACTAAGCTCAGAGTTAACAGAAGGAAGGAAATGAAGATCAGAAGAGAACTGAAATAACAGAAAACAATAAAAAAAGATTAATAAAACTAAGAGTTGGTTCTTTGAAGAGAAAATTGACAAATCTTTAGTTGGACTAACCAAGAAAAAAGGGAAAGGACTCAAACCAATAAAATTACAAATGGAAGAGGAGACATTACAACTCATACCACAGAAATACAAAGAATCGTGAGACTACCATAAATATGTGACAAAAACTGGAAAACCTAGAAGAAATGGATAAATTACTAGAAATATACAACCTGCCAAGACTAAATTAGGAAGAAATACAAAATCTGAGCCGACTAACAACGAGTAAGGAGATCAAATCAATAATCAAAAGCCTCTGAACAACAAAATAAGCTAAGGACTAGATAGTGTCACTGGTGAATTCTAGCAAACATTTACGGAATATTTTATCCTATTCCTTCCCAAATTTCCAAAAATTTGAAGAGGTGGGAGGGGATGCTTCCAAACTCATTTTGTAAGGATAGCATTTATTCTGATACCAAAGTCAAATAAGGAACTACAAGAAAAGAAAACTATAGACCAATATCCCAGATGAATATAGATGCATCAATTCTTCAGTTACTAGAAAACCAAATTCAGCAGCAAATTAAAAGGACTATACACCAAGATTAAGTGGTTTCATTCTGGGACACAAGGATGTTTCAATATAGAGTAAATTGATAAGCCACACTAATGGAATGAAAAATGAAAATCATATGATACTCTCAGTGGATGCAGCAAAGGTACTTGACAAAATTCAAGATCTATTCAAGAGAAAAAGAGTAAAAAAACTAGGCATAGAAGGAATACCTCTATAATAGAAGCCATATATGGCAACTCCATATCTAAGATCATACTTAATGCTGAAAGGCTGAAAGCCTTTCCTCCAAGATCACAAGTAAGACAAGGCTGTCCACTCCCACCACTCCTTTTCAATATACTGGAAGTCCTAGTCAGAGAAATCAGGCAAAAAACTATAAAAGACATCTAAATTGGAAAGGAAGTAGTATTTTTTTTTTTCTAATCACAGGTGACATGACACATTTGACAAGAAAACCATGAATACTCAATGGAGAAAAGATAGTCTCTTCAATAAATGGTGCTGGGACAACTGGATAGTCACAGGTAAAAGAATGAAAGTGGGCCATCATCTTACATTAAAATTAAATCAAAATGGTTACAGACTAAAATGTAAGACTTGAAACCACAAAACTCCTATAAGAAAAAATAGGGAAAACACTTCTTGTTATGGGTCTCAGTAATGATTTTTTGGCTAGGATACTTAAGGCACAAGCAACAAAAATCAAAATTATGTAAGTGGTACCATATCAAATTAAAAAACTTTTGCACAGCAAAAGAAATGATTAACAAAATGAAAAGGCAATTTATGTGATGTGAGAAAATACTTGCAAACCACACTTCTCATAAGGATTAAAACTAATTAGCAAAAAAATAATCTAATTTAAAAATAGGCTAAGGACCTGACTCGATATATTTTTTAAAAGATATACAAAAAAAAGTTTAGGACAAAAAAATATTGGCAATAAATTAAAAAAAAAAAGGATATACAAGTGGTCAACAGGTACACTGAAAAGTCCTCAATATCTTTAATTAGGGAAATGCAAATTAGAGAACCACAATGAGATATCACTTCACACCTGTCAGAATAACTCATCAAAAAGACAAGTAGTAATGAATGCTGGTGAGAATGTGGAGAATAGAAAACCCTGTGTACTGTTGGTGGTTAAATAAGCTGATGTAGGCATTATGGAAAATACTATAAAATTTCCTCAAAAATGTAGAGATAGCACTATATTGTGATCCAGCAATTTCACTTCTGGACATTATTCACAATAACTAAAATAAGGAACAACCTAACTTGAGAGATGAATGGCTAAAAAGATGATACACACACACACACACACACAGACATTTATGGATATACATATATCCATAGAATACTATCCAGCCTTTAAACACACACACACACACACACACACACACACACACACACACAACTACATTCTCCCATTTGGATGGATATTGAGGGATTGTGTTAAGTGAAACAATCTAGAAAGAGAAATACTGCATGTTTTCACTTAGGGGTGGAATAAAAGAATAGTCTTCTAGAAATAGACAACAAATTTGTGGCTTGTCAGAGGCAAGATATGAGGAATTGGGGAATTGGGTGAAGGTGATCAAAAGGCATAAAATTCCATTTAGAAGATAAGTTATGGAGATGTAATATACGACATGAAGACTAGATCATAAAAGTCTTCTTTCCAGGAAAAAAGATTGGGTGACTAGGTGAGGTGATGATGTTAACTTATTGTAGTAATTGTATTGTAGTAATCATTTTGCAATATATACATACACTAATGTTTGTATATGTTTAAGGTATACAATGTTACCCATCAATTGTATCTAAATAAAATAAATTAAAAATAAGGCCACTGAAATCCAAGGGCAGTGAAACTCAAAAGAGGGAAAACAAATATAACACAAATACCTCAAAACCATAAATAAAATTATTTTACCAGATAAAAGCAAACAAAAAAATTTGGTTGTCCAAATATCTACTAAATTGTTGAAATACAGGGTGCCTGGGTGGCTGAGTCATTAAACATCTGCCTTCAGCTCAGGTCATGATCCAGGGATCCTGGGATCGAGTCCCACATCAGGTTCCTCAGGGAGCCTGCTTCTCCCTCTCCCACTCCCCCTGCTTGTGTTCCCTCTCTGACTGTCTCTGTCAAATAAAGAAATAAAACCTCAAAAATAAATAAATAAACAAACAAACAAACAAACAAATAAATTCTTGAAATGCCCTTATAATAAACTATGCAAGGGGGTTCTTGGAAATGCTGAAAGTGTGCATAAGATATTTTTCAGAAAGATTATTTTAAACATGATAAATCTCTTCTGATATGCTTCAACTTTGAGTCCTAAGTGGGATCATTACCTTAGAATTGAACCATTTACTGACAAGGCAGCAGCCTGGGGTTCAATAAAAACCTGTATAAGTTCAAAATGTTTTAATTATTGGCCAAAGCAACATTCCTTTTGGATGAAAGTATTCATTTCTTTATAAATTTTGTTTTTTATTCTGAAGTATCAATTCTTGTTATGATGGAAAGTATTTTTCATTTTAAATAGTGCCACAAATCTAACTCCTTGTTATCACAGGGTTCAAAATGAGGAAGTAAAATTGATTGGACTTTGGTAAAATTTTAACTTTGACCTCAGCAAACAATACAAATGAAAAAAATAATTTGGTTAAAGGAAGGACAGAAGAAATAAAAGGAGAAGAGAACAGGTTAACTTTTATACCCATAGTAACATATTCCTGAAAATGAGTTTTCTACTTTAGTTGACTCTCTAAAATTGGGTTGAATTAGATTTGGAATTTTCAGTAAAATTATAGATCCTCTCCATCAAGTATGTTAGGCATCTTAATTGTTGAAACAGAAATTTGTAAGAAATATGTAATTTATATATTTATGTGTTGTTCATTATTTATACATAATAGAAGAAAATGGAAAATACCCATTCTTTAAGAGTTCCTCAGTATATTTATTTTGTATGTGTCGACTTTGTTTCTCAGTTTTTACATAATATTCTTTATTGCAAAGTTCTATATTTGTAAATTATTTGAGTATATTTTAGCATTTTTGTGTTACATAGTATAACAGTTTTAGGTTTGTCAATTAGTAAAATGCCTAGTGTATTATCTAGAATTCATTTGGTTTAAATAACAGCCTTTTAATTCATACTTTGTAATTAATTTCAAAGGTTTAGTTTATATTTGCAGTTTAAAATTATTGTGTGTTCTTACATACTTAAACAGATGAAAATTTTCATGTGTAATTATGCTTAATTAACACACAGATGTGTTGCATTTACTATGAATACCTTTCTAAGTATTTTAAGAATTATAAAGATAAACTAGAATGGCTCCTCCTCTTAAAGTGTATACAGTATCTTAAGGAAAATAAGATCTGCATAAATAAAATTAGTACAAAGTAGATATCGAAATGTGCTACAAAATATAGGGTGATAACAGAACAGAGAGAATTTCAACTCTCCTGGAAGCATTAAAAAAAAAAAAAAAAAGTGCCCTTAGAAGATACCGCCTATAAGCTCATTTTTGAAGATTAGGTACGATTGTGACTGGTGATGAAGCAAAAGCTTTCTGGTTAAGCAGAATGAACAAAGGGGTGGGATTCCATGGGAGAAAAATGAACAAATTGTTTAAGCAAACATGGGAAAAAGGTAAGGCTGGAAGTTTGATTAGATCAATACCATGGTGTGCTAGAGCTGGCCTTTGAGAGCTGTTAAATTTTCAAGAATTTTGTTAGATAGCTGACATCATTTTGGTAACATAAAATTAGCCCTGATAGTAGGAGTATTTACACATGGAAATTGTTAAATGCTACAAATCAGGGCTGGGACTTCTTTTATTTGGAAAGTCTGTTAAACATTAACTGGCATACCACTAGATCCATCTGAACTTGAATGCTGATTCTCAATATAATTCATTTTATAATACTGGGTTTTGATATAAGTTTTATTACTTTGAAGAAGACACTTTTGGAAAAGAAAATGGTTAGTTAGGTATAAGGAAGAGGTAAATATAAGAAAGTTTCCTGAAAAGAGGAACATTTTATTATGGGAGATAAAAGCTATAAAGTCATCTATCACATTAAATAGCTCCAAGACAGAAGAAAAGATGATTGGTGATGTAGGACTCATTGATGTGATTGAAGAGTCTAACATGTATAAATATGACAAGTTTTAACAAAAAGCAAAGAGCATTAGTTATTTCAGTAAGTGAACAGTTCATTGTAAAAGCCCACTGGTTTGACAACACATAGTTCACATCTCTGCTAGTCCTGGAGGAGACGGAATGAGCTGCTGTTAGTGGTTTCATCTTAATAATGACTAAGGGAGGTGCCTGCATGGTGTACTTATTCCCAATGACTGGGGAAGGTGGAGGGCAAGCTTCTGCATGACATATTCCTCTCCTCACAACACTAGGGCTTAAAGGAATCCCTGGAACAAAGCAATTACTAGCAATTACTAAATTGAACCAGTAATCAAAAATCTCCCAAAAAAAACAAGAGCCCAGGACCAGATGGCTTTTAGGGGAATTCCACTAAATATTTAGAAATGGAAGGAAAACTTCTAAACTCATTCTAAGAGGCCAGAATTACCCTGATATCAAAACCAGATAATGACTCCACTAAAAATAAATAAATAAATAAATAAAAAATAAAAACTACAGGCCAATATCCCTCATGAACATGGGTGCAAAAATCATCATAACACTAGCAAACTTAATCCAGCAATACATTAAAAAAAATTACCCACCACAATCAAGTGGGATTTATTCCTGCCTTGCAGGGGTGGGGGAGCTCAATATTTACAAAATCAATGTCATATACCACATTGATGAAAGAAAGGTTAAAAACCATCCAATTATTTCAATAGATGTAGAAAAAGCATAAAACATCCATTCATGTAAAAACCCTCAAATAGGTAGGTTTAGAGGGAATATCCCTCAGCATAATAAAAGCCATCTATGAAAAACCCACAGCTAATATCATCCTTAATGAGGAACAACAGGTATTTTCCTCTACAGTTAGGAACAAGATAGGGACGTCTACTCTCACCAGTATTATTTAACATAATACTGGAAGTCCTAGCCTCAGCAGTTGGACAACAAAAAGAAATAAAAGCCATCCCAATTAGCAAGAAAGAAGTCAAACTTTCACTACTTGCATATGGCATGATTATTATGCAGAAAACCCAAAAGACTCCACCGAAAAACTGCTAGAACTGATAAACGAACTCAGTTGTAGGATACAAAATCAACATGGGGAAATCTGTTGCATTCCTACACACCAATAATGAAGCAGCAGAAAGAGAAACTGAGGAATGGCTTCCATTTACAATTGCACCAGAACCAATAAGACACCTAACCAAAGAGGCGACAGACCTGTATACTGAAAACTATGAAACACTGATGAAAGAAATTGAAGAGGACACATGAAATGGAAAGACATTCCACTCTCATGGGTTAGAAGAATATTGTCAAAATACCTGTAATACAAAACAATCTACACATTTGATGCTATCCCCATCAAAGTACTAATAGCATTTTTCATAGAGTTAGAACAAACAATCATAAACTGGAATCACAAAAGACATGAAATAGCCAAAGCAATCTTGAAAAAGAAAAACAAAGCTGAAGATATTACAATTCCAGATTTTATGATATTACAAAACTGTAGTGATCAAAACAGTATAGTACTGGCACAAAAATAGACCCATAGGTCAGTAGAACACAATAAAAAACCCAGAAATGAACCCGAAATTATATGGCCAATTAACCTTTGATTAAGCAGAAAATATCCAATGCAAAAAAGACAGTATCCTCAACAAGATGGTGCTGGGAAAACAGGACAGCAATATGCAGAAGAATGAAACTAGACCACTTTCTTATACCATATGCAAAAATTAATTTAAAATGGATTGAAAACCTAAATGTGAGACCTGAAACCACAAAAATCTTAGAAAAGAACATAGGCAGTAACCTCTTTGACATTGGCTATAGCAACTTTTTTTCTAGATCTCTTGAGGCAGAGAAAGCAAAAACAAAAATAAACCTTTGGGAATTTATCAAGATAAAAAGCTCCTACTCAGCAAAGGAAGCAATCAACAAAACTAAAAGACAACCTACAGAATGGGAGAAGATATTTGCTGTATCTGATAAAGAGTTAGTATACAAAATATATAAAAACTTATAAAACAACACTCAAAAAACATGATTCAGTAAAAAAAAGGGCAGAAAACGTGGACATTTCTCTAAACATGACATATAGATGGCCATCAAGACCCATGAAAAGTTGCTTATCAGCACTTACCAGGGAAATGCAGATCAAAACTACAACGGGATATCACTTTACACCTATCAGAATGTCTAAAATCAACAATGGAAATAACAGGTGTTGGTGAGGATGTGGAGAAGAAGGAATCCTCTTATATTGTTGGTAGGAATGCCAACTGGCACAGCTACTCTGAAAAACAGTATGGAAATTCCTGAAAAAGTTAAAAATAGAACTACTCTATGATCTAGCAATTGAAATAGTAGGAATTTACCTACAGAATACAGAAGTACTAATTCAAAGAGATACAGGCAGCCTGATATTTGTAGCAGCATTATCTACAAAAGTCAAATTTGGAAACAGCCCAAGTGTCCATGAATAGTAGAATGGGTACAGAAGATGTAGTATGCGTGTACACACAGACACACACACACATACACACAGAGGAATATTTTTCAGCCATCGAAAAGTGAAATCTTGCCATTTGCAATGACATGGGTGGAGTTAGAGGGTATACTGCTAAGTGAAACAAGTCAGAGAAAATATACCATATGACTTCAATCATAAGGAATTTTAGAAATGAAACAAATGAAAAGGAGGGAAAAGAGGAAAACCAAGATATAGACTCTTAACTGTAGAAAAACTGGTGGTTTCCAGAGGGGAGGTGGATAGTGGATAGGTTAAATAGGTGATGGAGATTAAGGAGTGCACTTATGATGAGGACTTCGTGTTCTTTGGAAGTGTTGAATCACTATATTGTATACCTGAAACCAATATTACCATGTTAAATAACTGGACATTGAATAACAACTTAAAAAGAATCACAGTTGTTGGGGTGCCTCGGTGGCTCAGTGGGTTAAAACCTCTGCCTTTGGCTCAGGTCATGATCCTAGGGTCCTGGGATCGAGCCCTGCATTGGGCTCTCTCCTCAGCAGGGAGCCTGCTTCCTCCTCTCTCTCTATCTGCCTCTCTGCCTACTTGTGATCTCTGTCTGTCAAATAAATAAATAAAATATTTAGAAAAAAAATAATCACAGTGGTTTTCCTTGAGACTAGTGGGTGCAGCCACTGTGGAAGAGTATAAAGATTCCTCAAATAATTAAAAATACACGTAATGTATGATCCAACAATTCCAATATTGGGTATTTAAGCAAAGAAAACAAAAACACTAATTCAAAAAGATATATGCACCCTTATGTTTATTCTAGCATTATTTACAATAGCTAAGATATGGAAGCAATACAAGTGTCTATCCAGAGGTGAATAGGTAAGGAAGTGTGTATGTGTATATTGAATACTACACAGTCATAAAAAAGAATGTGATCTTGCCACTTGCAACATGGACCTGGATGTGGACCTGGATGGCATTAAGCTGAGTGAAATAAGTCAGATAGAGAAAGACAAATACTATCTAATTTCACTGATACGTGGAATCTAAAAAGCAAGTCAAACACAACAAACAAAAGACCAGAAACAGAACCATAAAAATAAGGAACTTGTGATTTCCAGAGGGAGGATGTAGGAGAATGGGCAAAATTGGAGAAAGAAAGTGGGAAGTATAGACTCCAGTTATAGGATAAATAACAGGGATGAAAGGTACAGCAAAGAGAATATAGTTAATGGTATTGTAACAACATTGTATGGTGACAAGTAGCTATAGCTGTGGTAAACATAACATATGTAATTGTTGAATTCTATGTTGTACACCTGAAATGTAACAGTGTGTGTCGACTATACTTCAATTAAAAAAAAAAAAAGAATTACTGGTTCACCCATTCCTGGATATACTTTAATGTTTTTAGAAAATAAAAGAAAGATGAACGTATCTTTATGAAAAAGAAAATTGACTTATTCCCAGAAATTAGTTTAAGGACTGCATATGAGAAAGGCTTTCAAATGTTTTGAGGCATCATATATTTTTATCTTTCTCTTTTAATGCTTAAGGAACAAATGAACATGTATTATCACAACTAGTATCCTGAATTAAAAATTGGAGAGGTTAGGGCTGGGCTTCTTAACCTTGACCACTAATCACTTTGGAGCTTTAAAAAATATAATGGTCAGTCCCCACTCCTAAAGATGCTGGTTTGATTGATCTGGTGTAGAGCCTGGTTATCTGCATGTTCTCCAGGTGATTCTAGTGATTCAGCCCAGTTTGGAAACGAGTGTGTTAATTGCTATAAGAATGGATTTGTGTCTGACATCTGGGATTTGAACACTGCCCCTGAGCATGAGACAATTACAACTTCCACTATACCATTCTGTGAGACAATTAAGTAATGACAAGTTACCATAGGAAGATAGTAGTACAGGCAGTATTATTGACAGGGAAAAATTTTCTAAAAACCTCACCCTACTTGAGAAGTAATGGGATATCCTAAAGATGACATTTTGGACAAAATTACTACAGCAAGAAAGACATTATAAAGCAAAGGAAGAATGACAATTACTGATAAAAACTGCCACTAATTCCAGGAAAAGTTAAGGCTAATTTTTTTAAAGTCATAATGAAATAAAATTCTAAATGAATAGTAATTGTCAAGTAGAGTAACAGCATTCAAACTTTTTACATACATGATTTTTCTTTGGTTTGAAAATCTGTTTTGCTTTACATTGGCTTTGGTAAATATCTTACTATTAAATCTGTATGAAATGACATAATGGCCTGTTAAAAAAGGAATAAAGAAAAAACAATTGTTTTCTTGTCCTTGTCTGATAATTTTGACATCTATCTCCATTCTGATTTGGTTTCAATTGATTTTTCTTTATTATGGGTCATATTTTCTTCTTCACATGCCTATAATTTTTAGTTACATTAATACTGTAAATTTTATTTTAGTTGCTAGTTATCTTTTGTAGTCATATACATTTTGAGTTTTGTTTTAGGGTGTAGTTAAGCTACACAGAAAGAACTTGGTCCTTTTGGGTTTTCCTTTTAAAATTGGTTAACAAAAGTAAGAGCAACATTTAGTCTAGGATGGATTGTTTTCTACTAGGGAGGCAGGAATCTTGAGTACTCAAACCAATTTTCCAGGAATTATGATTTTTTTCCTTTCTGAAGAGAACCAGTGCTATTCCTGGCCCTGAATGAAGATCTCTAAGATTCCTCTAACAAAGCCAATTTATTCTTTTTTCAATGTACTCCTAATTTATTTGTATTTATAGAAGTTTCTCTACAATAGAGTCTAAATATTTTAATCTTAAATTCATAGTCCACTACTGTATGGTTACAATCATTTGAGTTTTATCAATTTTGTTATATCTCAAAGCACTTCGGGTGGATTTCATCTGTACTTGTTGAAATCATCCTGCATCTCAAGATCCAGTTCTTCGAGAAGTATCAGTGCTTTCGATTGGAATAAATTTCATCTTTTTCTCCATGAATCTTCTGATATAATTTCAAATTTTATATTGTACTAAAATTGGTTAATGTTTTGACAAATATTTAATTCCTACTATATTTTCTCTACTGTTAAGTTATAGCATATTTTAGGATAGGAACTGAGTATTAATAATTTTTGGATCCCTTGGGACCCAGGAAAGCAAGCTTTTAATACTTGATTTGGTGGCTACCTGCCATTAGCTGGCTACACTTACTCTTATCAGATTCTGACAGGCTTCTCTTACATTACTCAGGAGCATTATTAATTACATTTAAATGAATAAATCACTGCATCTTCTCACCAGGAAGCATACTTCACTGACTATGTGAAAAGCAGATTAATCACAAATCAATGACTGCATATTTTGGAACTTCGGCTTTAGTAACTTTTAATCAGTGTTCACATTTGAAATGACTATTTTTTGTCACTATGTCAATGCATTCTGTCATTCCTAATCATCAGTCACAGAGACCTCTTGTTGCATCCTAATTTATTGCTCTAGAAGACAGCTTATTTTAGATTCTTTAAGGTTCTTACCTTCCTTCCCTCCAAAGTTACATAGTCTATATTTTAGGATACTATGATTTATATGCCATTTTTACATAATGGGGTAATAAACAATCAGAATTTTAATTTTAATTAGCTATGATTAAACGCAGACACAACAAAATCTAACCAGGCAGAAATCTTGCAATCTGACACAAGAACTTCACAAACATGGACAAAGTACAGACCCTAGAGGAAGATGGGAGTCAACCTGGAGCTAAACAGGGGAACATGTAACATCACTGCTCCCTGATTTGATTCCCAAGGGCATTTCACAATGAATCACTGAGAAATTTCCCACTCATTATAGTCTTGTGACATTTAGAAGAAAACTAGAAATAGGCTTGTGATTTCTCTATTTAAATATTACCCTCTAATTTTATGAGTTATGGGTTCCCGCATTAATTTTATAAGGAAATTTAAAGTAGGGCTAGTTGACAGGAGAAGACTTGGAAATAAGTCACTTTGTGTTTTGGGGAGCCATGATGAGGAAAAAAGCTGCAATATAACTGCAAGGACATATAAGTGCTTTGTAAATAACTAAGTAATTCATAGTGAAAGAGAGTTCCAACAAAGAAAAAAGTATTTTGATAGTCAAAAACTCAGATTTGAATGAATCACAAACTGGACTCACTCACACAGAAATAAAGAGCACTAGTAATGGTAATGGTAATGACAGGAGTAGATATAAAGGTTTTTAAAAATATTTATATCCCTGTAAAAGATAATCAACTGTTTAAATTTACCAAAAGATTATGTTTTTTTTTTTAATTTTTTAAAAAATTTATTTATTTGACAGAGATCACAAGTAGGCAGAGAGGCAGGTAGAGAGAAAAGCGGGCTCCTTGCTGAGCAGAGAGCCCAATGCAGGGCTCCATCCTAGTACTCTGGAATCATGACCTGAGCCAAAGGCAGAGGCTTAACCCAATGAGTCACCAGGCACCCCTATTGTAAGGTTTTTAACATACAGAAGTAGAAATGTGTGACAGCAAAATCAGAGAGACCAGGAAAGCAAGGGAAGAGAATGTAATTATAAGGTTCTTTTGTGATATGTGAACCAGTATAATATCACCTGAAGTAAATGGTGGGTTAAAAAAATGTAACATAAATCTTAAAGTGACCATTAAAATTACAAAAACAAAGAATGTAACTAGGCAGAAAAAGAGAAAATAAAATAAAACCCCTCAGTCCTAAAAGTGGCAGAAAATTAGGGCAAACTGAACAACAAAAAGGACAATTAGAAAATAAATAGTGACAAGGTAGCTTTAAATCCAACCAAATCAATAATCATTTTAAATGTAAAGATTTTAAACTCCCCAATTAAAAGGCAAAAAAAATGGACAGATTGGGTAAAAAACAACATCCGATTATGTACACTCTGTAAGAAACCCACTTTAAATATCATGACCCAAATAGGTTAAAATTGAAAAAATGGGACAAAGCTTAACTGGGAGACAATAATGAAAAGAGCTGGAGTGGCTCTATTAATATTAGGCAAACTATTTCAGAGCATAAAAATAATACCAGATTTAAGAGGACTATTTCACTATGATAAAGGGAATGACTTCCTCAGGACAACATAAAATCCTAAACATTTATCCACCTAATAATAGAGCTTCAAAATATACGAGACCAAACTGACAGAATAGCAAAGTGATACAGGCAGATCAACAATCTTATTCAGGGATTCAACTTCTTTTTCTTAATACTTCACAGAATAAAGAGATTAAAAAAACTAAGAATATTAAAGTGTTAATAACACTAATAATCAGGTGAATCTAATCAACTTTCAAAGTGCATGCAAAAAAAATCAGAATATGCATCCTTTAAGGGTATACTATACATTTACCCAAATAGACAATGTTCCAAGTCAAAAGTCAAGACTTAATTTTAGAAGTATTCAAGTAATACAAGTATGTGTTGTCAGACCACAACTGAAAAATCTCTGTAAAATCCTTGAATATTTTGAAATTATAAATGTAGTTCCCAAGAATCTGTGGGTCAAAAAACAACTAAGTGAAAATAATAATACAGCACATCAAATTTTTGAAGTACAGTTAAAATAATATTTAATGGGAAATTTATGGCACTATACATTAGAAAAAACTGAAATTACTTCTACTTTCATTTTATGAAACTAGAATAAGAGCAAATAAGACTCAAAGTATTTTGTTATGAAGCAAAATAAAAAATGGTGAAAATTAATAAAACCAAAGGCTGATTATTTGAGATGAAAAAAATTAAACTTTCAGCCAGCATGATCAGGAATATCAGACTGAAGATATAAATTACCAGTATAAGGATTGAGAGAGGTGACATCATTTCAGAACTCACAAATACTAAAAGAAAAAAAAAAAGGATTATTTTAGGGGTGCCTAGGTGCCTTGGTGCATTGGGCCTTTGCCTTTGGCTCAGGTCATGATCTCGGGGTCCTGGAATCGAGCCCCACATTGGGCTCTCTGTTAAGTGGGGAGCCTGCTTCCCCCTCTCTCTCTGCTGGCCTCTCTGCCTACTTGTGATCTCTGTCAAATAAATAAATAAATTTTTTTTAAAAAAGAAGGATTATTTTAAAAGTAGGTTAATAAATTTGACAACTTACAGGAAATGGACAAGTATCTTTCAAAGACTGAAATGACCAAAACTTACTCAAGAAGAAATAGGTAACTCAAATAGCCCCATATTGAATAAAGTAATTGAATTTGTAGTTAAAATTCTTCCCACACAGGACTTGCAGACCCAGATAAGTTGACTAGGAAATTATATCAAACATTTAATCACGAAATACCAATACTGTATATGCTCTTCCAGAAAATTAGAAAAGAGTATGTTCCCATAAATTCTACAGTGACAGCATTACTCTGACATTGAAACTAGCCTAAGATTTCACAAGAACATTGCCCTCCAATATCCAAGAGCATGGATGCGAAAATTCTTAATCATATTTTAGTCAAATTCAACAATATGTAATAATGATAATACATCAAAATTATATAGGATTGATCCCAAGAAAACAAGGTTGGTTTAAATTTTGATAATCTAATTTACTGAGTTATCAAACTAACAAAAGAATAAGTGTGACCATCTCATTAGATGTAAAAAGTCATTGACCAGATCCAATACAAATAGTACTGATAAAAAAAAAATTCTCAGCAAAAGGACTAGGAAGAAAAATCATCAACCTACTATGGACATCTATAAAAGACCTACTGGTACATGATACTTAATGGTGAAATACTGAATTATTTCCTCATAATATCAGGAAAAAGCTAAGGATATTCACTGTCACCATTTGTATTTAACAACATGCTCAAACTTTTAGTGCCCTACAACAAGAAAAAGGTAATAGGCGTTGAGATTGGAAAGAAAGTAGCAGACCGTATTTGCAGAGAAAAATCATCATCTACAAAAAAAATTCTACCAGTTCTACAAATACTAGAATTAATAAGTGAGTTTAGCAAGTTTGTAGGATATAAGATTAATACACAGAATTTAAGTGCATTTTTATATGCTTACAATTGTAAATTAAAACTAAAACTCCATACTGTCTATAGTAACATCCCCAAATATGAAGTACTTTTAGAATAATTTTCAAAAGAGATGGAAGAACTTTATAATAAAAACTATAAAATATTGCTGAAAGAAATTTTAAGAAATATGGGAAAAACTGGAGATAGCATATTAATGGTTTGGAAAACAATATTCAGATGTCAAGTCTCTCTAAATTGATCTATATATTCAATGTGATCACTATCAAAATCTCATCAGGTTTTTAATAAAAATGGGCAAGTTATAAGATTCATATAGAAATATAAAAAATTCTGGAATAACCACAATGAATGAAAAAGAGGAGCAAAGGTGGAGAACTTACACTACATGATGAATAATTTTTATAAAGCTATAAGAATCAAAATAGTAAGATATTGGCTTTAGGATAAAAAAATGAATCTAGAAATAGATTCATGTATAGTTAATTGGTTTTTGACAAAGACTCAAAGGCAATTCAATGAACAGATAGTCTTCTTAATAAATGTTGCCTAGCAGTTGGGCTATCCCTATGCAATAAATGTACTTCAGTGTCTAATTCCCACTATGCAAAAAAATTAAGTAAAAATGGAGGATATATCTAAGCATCTAACATCTAAAAGAAAACATTGAAAGGAGAATTTTAAAAGGGCATGAAGAAACTTTTGTGGTGAGCGATAATCGGTTTGTTATCTTGATTGAATATTTATTACCTTATTATGGTTGTAGTTTCATGAGTATATAGGTGTGCACACATATATTATTTTATACTTTAAACATGTAGTTAATTGTTTTATCAATTATACCATGAAGTTCTAAAAAAAAAAATCCTACTAGTTTATTTTCATGCTTGTTAAGATTTGCACCAAAATTTAACTCATCAGACTCAGATTTTCAAATCAGTAAAATTCAAATTTTATATTCATATTCTCATAATTGGTTAAGATTCTACAACATTGGCTTAGGTGAAGTTAGGTGAAGATATAACGCTAAAACCATGATCTATTAAGACATCATTGATAAACTGAACTTAAACAGAATAAAGAATGACAGCTTTTAGAAAGAAACTATTTAGAGAATGAAGAGACAAACCAGATTGGGAGAAAGTATTTGAAAATCACATATCTCATGAGAGAATCTGTATCTAGACAATATAAAACAACTTTCAAAACTAAAAACAAACAAACAAACAAAAAACAAAAACAAAACAAAACCTCAAAATGGGCAAAAATCTCAGCATATACTTCAAAGAAGATATAGTGAAGGCAAATAAATACATTAAAATACTAAATATCAATATTCACTAGGAAAATGTAAAATATGAACAGTGAGATACACTACACCTACAACAAATGTGTAATATTAAGAGTGACCATGTCAAGTATTGAAGAAACTGGAACTTTCTTACAATGTTGGTGGAAATGTAGAAAAGCACAACGACTTTGAAAACAAACAAACTTATCAGTTTTTTTTTTAATTAAGCTTAAATCTACCATATGATATATACATTCTACCTTTTTATTTACTCATGAGAACACTATGGCCTTTAAAAGGATTGTACATGGATGTTCATAACAACTTTACCTTTAATAGCCAAAAACTAGAAACAAATGCCATTAACTGGTGAATTGCAAAACACATGTTGTTTATATAATGGAATGCTCCTCAGAAATGAAAAGAAATGAACTATTAATGCATGCCAGAACATGGATCAATCTGAAAATTATGTTGAGAGAAGGAAGCCAGACCAAGAAAAGAATGTATGCTGTATTACACTTACATAAAACTCTAGAAAATGTAAACCAGATTAGTGGTTGCCTGGGAAGGCAGTGGCAAAGGAAAAAGGGCTGGTCAGAAAGGGGCAGGAAGGAGAGATTATATAAGAGCACTAGGAAACTCTTGGGCTTGAGGGATATTTTCATTACCTTGATTATGAGTTCATATGTGTGTGTGTGTGCATACATAATTGTATACTTCATCCTTGCAATTTATTATTTGACAATTATGCCTTAACAAAGAGCTTTATTATTAACATACAACGTATTATTTTTTTCAGGGGTACAGGTATGTGATTCATCAGTCTTACATAACACACGGTGCTCACAACACATACCCTCTACAGTGTCAATCACCCAGCCTCCCTATCTCATCACCTCCTCCCAACCAGCTATCCTCAGCTTGTTTCCTGAGATTAAGAGTCTCGTTTTGGGGGCACCTTGGTCGCTCGGTTGGTTTGGCATATATCTGCCTTCGGCTCAGGTCATGATCTCAGGGTCCTGGAATCAAGCCCCAAGTAAGGCTCCCTGCTCAGTGGGGAGTCTAATTCTCCCTCTATCCCTTCCCCCTTCTCATTCTCTCTCTAATAAGTAAAATCTTCTTAAAAAAGTTATTTTGTAGTTTGTCTCCCTCTCTGATTTTGTCTTGTTTCATTTTTTGTCTTGTTTCATTTTCATCTCTTCCCCATGATCTTCTGCCTTGCTTCTTAAATTCCACATATCAGTGAGATCATATGATACTTGTCTTTTTCTGATTGACTTATTTCACTTAGCATAATACCCTCTAGTTCCAGCCACGTCATTGCAAATGACAAGATTTCATTTTTGATGGATGCATAGTAGTCCGTTGTATATACATATATACCACAACTTCCTTATCCATTCATCTCTCAGTTGACATCTGGGTTCTTTCCATAGTTTAGCTATTGCAGACATTGCAGCTATTAACATTGGGGAGCAGGTGCCCCTTTGGATCAGTATTTTGTATCTTTACAGTAAATACCCAGTAACACAATTGTGGGGTCATAGGGTAGCTCTATTTTCAACTTTGAGAAACTTCATATTGTTTTCCAGAGTGGCTGCACCAGCTTGCATTCCTACCAACAGTGCAGGAAGGCTCCCCTTTTTCCACATCCTCACAACATCTGTCATTTCCTTACTTGTTAATTGTAGTCATTCTGACTGATGTGAGGTGGTATCTCACTGTGGTTTTGATTTGTACTTCCCTGCTGCCAAGTGATGTGGGGCACTTTTTCATGTGTCTGTTGGCCATTTGGATGTCTTTGCAGAAATGTCTTTTCATATCTTCTGCTCATTTCTTGATTGGATTGTTTGTTCTTTGGGTGTTGAGTTTGATAAATTCTTTATAGATTCTTGATGAAGTCCAACTAATTTATTTTTGCCTTTGTTTCTTTTGCCTTTGGAGATGTGTCTAGCAAGAGGTTGTTGTGGCTGAGGTCAAAAAGTTGCTGCCTCTGTTCTCCTCAAGGATTTGGATGGGCTCCTGTCTCAGTTTAGGTCTTTTATCTATTTTGAGTCTATTTTTGTGTATGGTGTAAGAAAATCATCCAGTTTCCTTCTTTGGCATCTGGCTGTCCAATTTTCCCAAGACCATTTGTTGAAGAGACTGTCTTTTTTCCTTTGGATATTCTTCGCTGCTTTGTCAAAGATTAATTGACTGTAGAGTTGAGGGTCCATTTCTGAATTCTCTGTTCTGTTCCACTGATCTATGTGTCTGTTTTTGTGCCAGTACCATACTGTCTTGATCAGTTTTGTAATAGAACTTGAGGTCTAGAATTGTGAGGTCACCAGCTTTGGTTTTCTTTTTCAACATTCCTTGGGATGTTTGGGGTCTTTTCTCATTCCATACAAATTTTAGGGTTATTTGTTCCAGTTTTGTGAAAAAAGTTGATGGTATTGTGATAGGGATCGCATTGAATGTATAGATTGCTCTAGGTAGCATAGACATTTTAACAATATTTGTTCTTCCAATCTATGAGTGTAGAAGGCTTTTCCATTTCTTTGTTTCTTCCTCAATTTCTTTCCTGAGAATTCTATAATTTTATGAGTACAGATCATTTGTCTCTTTGGTTAGATTTATTCCTAGGTGTCTTAGGGTTTGGGGTGTAATTACAAATTGGATTAACTCCTTAATTTCTCTTTTTTTCCTGTCATTGTTGGTGTATAGAAAAGCAACTGATTTCTGTGCACTGATTTTATATTCTTCCACTTTACTGAATTCCAGTAAGAGTTCTAGCCATTATGGGGTAGATGTTTTTGTGTTTTCCACATAAAGTATCACATCATTTGCAAAGAGTGAGAGTTTGACTTCTTTGCCAATTTGGATGCATTTTATTTCTTTTTGTTGTAATCCTTGCTGGTAATTCTGATGCCTGCTAAATTTCAGGACACATATTCACCAGATTTGGGTTTCTCAAATCAGTAAATACTGTCTTGATTCAGTGATCAGAAATTAAGACTAAAATTTAGGAAATGGTTTATTAGGTTTTATTTTGAAATGTTAGTAGGGGAAATATCTTGAGGTCTCTATTTCAGCACTTGTCATATTATATTTTAGTGTGTGTGGCTCAATGATTTCTAGCTCACTCAGAGATACTCAGTGTGTGTAGCTCAATGATTTCAAGTTCACTCAGAGATAAAAGAGCAAGGGTTTTAATGGAGAGTCAGTGCACTTCAGCTTGGGCTGAGAGAATAGCTATAGTTGATAGATGAATGTGAGTGCTCTACCCTGGGTGCTTTCTTCTTGGAGACAGGCCATGCTCACTACTAGGTAGTTTGTATATATAATCTGGAAAAACCAACCATGATTTACATTTCATGTAAGTGTAAATTATGCTCTGACTAGTCATAGAAGGACAGTATTTCTTTTAACTGCTTGCTCTTTATAAAGTTCAGAGAATGGACCATTTGTCTTAATAACTTATTTACTACTTCTACCTAAGTATTAAAAGTCATTTTATGGTGTAAAATTCATTTCTTTTAATATTTTAGTTCTTTTTCATGTGATGGAGTAAAAGCCGGAAAATAATCTAAGATGTATCTATGAAAAATAAAATGTTTCTTTCCAGTTCCTGTGAGATCCCGGGGTCCAAATACACAGGTGCAGACTTTGGAGCAAGTGGAGCCAAGAGAAAGATTCAGAGCTAGGGCAGAAGGTTGGAAAGATCTGGGAATGCAGCTGTGCTGTGTGGGAAGAAAAATCTCATAATGGACAAATAGCTATTTGAATCATTAAGTGAAACCTTGGAAAAAGAGGAAGCAAAGGGAGATCATTGTTGATGAAAAAAGACTATAACCATGACCAGTTTCATAGGTAAAAGTTTAGTTCAGAGGGCTATAAAAGTTGAGATTGAAATCTCTGGTTTGAGATTTGGAAGACGAGACTGACAATCACAAATACACCAATCATGCTTCTCCTGGTTCTCAAAATATGCTTAAACATCTTTGGTACTATATGAATACCACACAATATTGTAGAGAATGATTAACCTCAGTTTAGCATTTGACATCAGTGGGAATAAAATCATGACTAATTATGTTTTTGATATTATTTTAAACTCTGAATAGCTACATATAATTTGTAAAGAGAAAACACTTGGGTTTAAGCCAGTAGCCATGACTGATTTCTCTCATCTGTAGGAAACACTAAACTGGGTAGGAAAGAGAGAAGAAAATTTAACAAAACAGATGGACATAGGGGGAAAACAAAAGGACAAACCGGAAAACAGACTTTTAACTATGGAGAACTGGTGTTTACCAGAAGGGGATGGATGTAATAGGAGATAAGGATTAAAAAGCACAGTTATTGGGAGGCTGGGTGGTTCAGTTGGTTAAGCTACTGCCTTTGACGCAGGTCATGATCCTGGAGTCCTGGGATTGAGTCCCAAATCGGGCTCCCTGCATGGTAGGGAGTCTGTTTCTCTCTCTGACCCTTCTCTCTCTCTCTTTCTCTCTCAAATAAATATATAAAATCTTAAAAAATACATTAAAAAAAGCACAATTATCAAAATACACACTGAATAATATATAGAATTCTTGAATCACTATATTGTACACCTGAAACTAATATAAGACTTTATGTTAACCATAACTGAATTAAAATTTAAAAACTGAATTAAAAAAAAAAGAGATAGCTTATAAGACTTGACAGTGGGGATTTGATTTTTAAGCCATTAAATAGGATTTGTTCTGGTCTTGAAGTTTTTTTTTTTTTTTTTTTTAGGTATGTCAAATCCAGTCCGAAAATTGCAGGCTATGAATTAGGAATGTATTGGTTATTCATTGAGTTTTAGATACTTATAGGAATTTAGTTGATGGAGACATAGTTTTAGATAATTATTCCTCTGAATCTTTACCAGGGACTTTTTTTCTCTAATTTGAGAAATCCTGATAATTTCACATCTTTCTCAGAAAATAAAACAGGGGATTGAAATAGTTGTTCAGATTAAAATGTGCTTCTACTAAGTTACCTAATTTAAAATTATTTGTATTGCTTTCTCTCCTTTTGCTTTGAAACTGGCACGCAATAACTTATAAAAACTATGTTTTTTATACTGAATCCTTTTTTTCTGATCTACTGGTTTCTGAGCCATAGTAACAATTACACTCTCAGATCATCTTTGTTGCCTTTTATATCTATCATTTTCTAATTACTCTGCTATTTTTGTCTTTGCTCCACATCCACAATTATTATATCTTATACTTACTCTTCAAGGTGGTAATTTGAATTTTGACTGGCTATCTTGTTCTTTGCTTCTCTAATGGACTTTTGGGGTCTACAATAACGCTTTTAAATGCTTATTATCTCACCCTTTAAAAAATATTTTTGATTTCTAGCTTTGACTTCATATTCTTAGGTTATTTATAGCTTGACCTTCTCAAGGGGGATTTTTCGTCAGATTGCATTCTATTATATATTTTTTAAAATTCCTATTCTGATTCCTTCTTTTCTTTCCTTTCCTTTCTTCTCTATTTAAAAATGTATGCAACTTTTAAAAATATGGCACATTTTAATAGTGAGAATTCTCCAGATCAACTATTTGGTCTGATATAGTAAGCATGACTGTTTCTTGATACTGTCACCACTAGAGATGATACTTAGATTAAGCTGAACACAAGTACATCGAGGGGTACAGACAAAAGATCTACCCACCAAGGAAATCAAAGTGTACCAAGAGGCATAGCAAGGAATAGAAATTGAAGCTTGTTGTTACTATACTATGAATGCCATCATCTCTAGGGGTATGGAATGAAGCCACAGTAAAGGCCCCTTATCTGCTCATTCATGATACCTTTAAATATCTTATAGTCTAGACCATCTAGGAGTGTATAATTCACTCTTGTTGACTTTGATAAATTCTCTTGGCCTAGTACTGTGCCCTGAAAAATGAAACCCAGGTATTGGTATGTTTTCTCTCCTTCTACTGAGATTCCAGGGTGGTTTATAGACCTTTCTATTTTCATGCTGTTTTTCTATTTTCATGCTGTTTTTCTCCTCAACACTTCTGTTGCTTGCTCAAACTATTAGTCTTCTTCCTTTCAAATTGAGGGTGTTAGTAAAAATTCTCATGATTGCATCTACTCTCTTTCCTCAATATTTCTTCAAAGTGATAGAGATTGGGTAGAGGACAGACACCCTTTCATCTCTCTTCAAATGCTATGGCCTTTCTCTCATTTATGAATTTTGATAGCTTCCCCTTCCCCCATTATCTCTTGGGAGAGGGGGGGTTTCTGGGACCTGGATTCACTGCCATTTTTATTCAGTCTGTCTTGAGTTCTTAGAGGAGTCTATATGATCCAGACTTTCCTTCCAGGTTCAAAAACATTGAGAAGAGCTACACAGTGCTTCCCTTTCTTCCTCTATGGCTTCTCCCTTCTATGTCAGCAATATTTTTTGAGGGTCTGCTCAATTACCAAACCTTAATTTCTTTAGTGTAGAACTTGTATTTTGTTTTTATTTGTATTTCAGGACCTACACAGAGGCTAGAATTTAATATACCCTTAAATGTTTGCTGAATAGAAAGAGAAGTTGAAGTGAATTATAATCTTCCATTGTTCTCTTTTATCCTGTTACTTTGTTTTTCATGAATACATTTATCTCTCTGGGCTCTAATTGTGTTTCTGTATTTTTCTCTTTAGTCTTAATTATTATCTAAACTTTAATCATTGTACTATTACAATAGTACAATGCTGGCATAAAGGTTGTGAAAATAGGGCCAGCTCCTGTCTTCCCATCCTGTACAGTAATACCATTGCAAGTGCCCATTTCTAGTTATGTATATGTGGAAATAAGGTATTGGGGTGGAATCTGTTATATGTGCTTCCATAGAATCTCTCCCAGGCTTTTCACACAGCTGATAGTCTCTTCCACCCCCACAGAATCAGTCTATAACATGGTTCCCAGAGAAACTTCCTGTTCCTTTTCTTTTATGTTTCTCTGAATATGGAACATAAAAGATCTACTTCCTTATCATATATAGATACACATACATACATATATATACATATATATATGTAAATTATGGAAGATTTTTTATGAGTCAACTAGAAGACAATTACATATAATGAATAGTGACAATTATTTATCATCTCAATATATTGTTACTTTTGAAACATTGTTACTGGTGAGACATAGTGAACTGGAGGGCAGGAAACTTTCAGGCAAAGCCTGCAGGTATTCAATGTTTGAAACTCTGAGGAATCATGTAATGCTGACAATTCCCAGTTGCTCTAGACTTACTTGTTTGGTATATTGCACACCTCCTTCTCTCCTTGTCACTGTCCTCATTTCTTTTGGTCATTTTGCTGTTCTCTTTATTCAGCAGCTAGATTTTAATTACTGATGGCAAACCAGGTTGCTACACCCTTGAAAATATTTCTTCTTCTTTTTTTTTATCTTTTAATTTATCTCTTGGTAACTTTTATTTTATTTTTTTAATTAATTAATTTATTTTCAGCATAACAGTATTCATTATTTTTTCACCACACCCAGTGCTCCATGCAATCCGTGCCCTCTATAATACCCACCACCTGGTACCCCAACCTTCCACCCCCCTCCACTTCAAACCCCTCAGATTGTTTTTCAGAGTCCATAGTCTCTCATGATTACCCTCCCCTTCCAATTTCCCCCAACTCCCTTCTCCACTCTAACTCCCCATGTCCTCCATGCTATTTGTTATGCTCCACAAATAAGTGAAACCATATGATAATTGACTCTCTCTGCTTGACTTATTTCACTCAGCAGAATCTCTTCGAGTCCCGTCCATGTTGCTACAAAAGTTGGGTATTCATCCTTTCTGATGGAGGCATCATTCTCCATAGTGTATATGGACCACATCTTCCTTATCCATTCATCCATTGAAGGGCATCTTGGTTCTTTCCATAGTTTGGCGACTGTGGCCATTGCTGCTATAAACATTGGGCTACAGATGGCCCTTCTTTTCACGACATCTGTATCTTTGGGGTAAATACCCAGGAGTGCAATTGCAGGGTCATAGGGAAGTTCTATTTTTAATTTCTTGAGGAATCTCCACACTGTTCTCCAAAGAGGCTGCACCAACTTGCATTCCCACCAACAGTGTAAGAGGGTAAAATATTTCTTTTTAATTTAATTTAATTTTATTTTATTTTATTTAATTTTTAATTTTTAATTTTTTATAAACATATATTTTTATCCCCAGGGGTACAGGTCTGTGAATCACCAGGTTTACACACTTCACAGCACTCACCAAAGCACATACCCTCTCCAATGTCCATAATCCATTTTGAGTCTATTTTTGTGTGTGGTATAAGGAAATGGTCCAATTTCATTTTTCTGCATGTGGCTGTCCAATTTTCCCAACACTCTTATTGAAGAGGCTGTCTTTTTTCCATTGGACATTCTTTCTTGCTTTGTCGAAGATTAGTTGACCATAGAGTTGAGGGTCTATTTCTGGGCTCTCTATTCTGTTCCATTGATCTATGTGTCTGTTTTTGTGCCAGTACCATGCTGTCTTGATGATGACAGCTTTGTAATAGAGCTTGAAGTCCAGAATTGTGATGCCACCAACGTTGGCTTTCTTTTTCAATATCCCTTTGGCTATTCGAGGTCTTTTCTGGTTCCATATAAATTTTAGAATTATTTGTTCCACTTCTTTGAAAAAGATGGATGGTACTTTGATAGGAATTGCATTAAATGTGTAGATTGCTTTAGGTAGCATAGACATTTTCACAATACTTATTCTTCCAATCCAGGAGCATGGAACATTTTTCCATTTCTTTGTGTCTTCCTCAATTTCTTTCCTGAGTACTTTATAGTTTTCTGAGTATAGATTCTGTGTCTCTTTGGTTAGGTTTATTCCTAGGTATCTTATGATTTTGGGTGCAATTGTAAATGGGATTGACTCCTTAATTTCTCTTTCTTCTGTCTTGCTGCTGGTGTAGAGAAATGCAACTGATTTCTGTGCATTGATTTTATATCCTGACACTTTACTGAATTCCTGTGTAAGTTCTAGCAGTTTTGGAGTGGAGTCTTTTGGGTTTTCCACATATAGTATCATATCATCTGTGAAGAGTGATAATTTGACTTCTTTGCCGATTTGGATACCTTTAATTTCCTTTTGTTGTCTGATTGCTGAGGCTAGGACCTCTAGTACTATGTTGAATAGCAGTGGTGATAATGGACATCCCTGCCGTGTTCCTGACCTTAGCGGAAAAGCTTTCAGTTTTTCTCCATTGAGAATGATATTTGCGGTGGGTTTTTCATAGATGGCTTTGATGATATTGAGGTATGTGCCCTCTATCCCTACACTTTGAAGAGTTTTGATCAGGAAGGGATGTTGTACTTTGTCAAATGCTTTTTCAGCATCTATTGAGAGTATCATATGGTTCTTGTTCTTTCTTTTATTGATGTGTTGTATCACATTGACTGATTTGCGGATGTTGAACCAACCTTGCAGCCCTGGAATAAATCCCACTTGGTCGTGGTGAATAATCTTTTTAATGTACTGTTGAATCCTATTGGCTAGTATTTTGTTGAGTATTTTTGCATCTGTGTTCATCAAGGATATTGGTCTATAGCTCTCTTTTTTGGTGGGATCCTTGTCTGGTTTTGGGATCAAGGTGATGCTGGCCTCATAAAATGAGTTTGGAAGTTTTCCTTCCATTTCTATTTTTTGGAACAGTTTCAGGAGAATAGGAATTAGTTCTTCTTTAAATGTTTGGTAGAATTCCCCCGGGAAGCCGTCTGGCCCTGGGCTTTTGTTTGTTTGGAGATTTTTAATGACTGTTTCAATTTCCTTACTGGTTATGGGTCTGTTCAGGCTTTCTATTTCTTCCTGGTTCAGTTGTGGTAGTTTATATGTTTCTAGGAATGCATCCATTTCTTCCAGATTGTCAAATTTATTGGCGTAGAGTTGCTCATAGTATGTTCTTATAATAGTTTGTATTTCTTTGGTGTTAGCTGTGATCTCTCCTCTTTCATTCATGATTTTATTTATTTGGGTCCTTTCTCTTTTCTTTTTGATAAGTCGGGCCAGGGGGTTATCAATTTTATTAATTCTTTCAAAGAACCAGCTCCTACTTTCGTTGATTTGTTCTATTGTTTTTTGGTTTCTATTTCATTGATTTCTGCTGTGATTTTTATGATTTCTATTCTCCTGCTGGGCTTAGGGTTTCTTTCTTGTTCTTTCTCCAGCTCCTTTAGGTGTAGGGTTAGGTTGTGTACCTGAGACCTTGTTTCTTGAGAAAGGCTTGTACCACTATATATTTTCCTCTCAGGACTGCCTTTGTTGTGTCCCACAGATTTTGAACCGTTGTATTTTCATTATCATTTGTTTCCATGATTTTTTTCAATTCTTCTTTAATTTCCCGGTTGACCCATTCATTCTTTAGAAGGATGCTGTTTAGTCTCCATGTATTTGGGTTCTTTTCAAACTTCCTTTTGTGGTTGAGTTCTAGCTTTAGAGCATTGTGGTCTGAAAATATGCAGGGAATGATCCCAATCTTTTGATACCGGTTGAGTCCTGATTTAGGACTGAGGATGTGATCTATTCTGGAGAATGTTCCATGTGCACTAGAGAAGAATGTGTATTCTGTTTCTTTGGGATGAAATGTTCTGAATATATCTGATGTCCATCTGGTCCAGTGTGTTGTTTAAGGCCTTTATTTCCTTGCTGATCTTTTGCTTTGATGACCTGTCCATTTCAGTGAGGGGAGTGTTAAAGTCCCCTACTATTATTGTATTATTGTTGATGTGTTTCTTTGATTTTGTTATTAATTGGTTTATATAGTTGGCTGCTCCCACGTTGGGGGCATAGATATTTAAAATTGTTAAATCTTCTTGTTGGACAGACCCTTTGAGTATGATATAGTGTCCTTCCTCATCTCTTATTATAGTCTTTGGCTTAAAATCTAATTGATCTGATATAAGGATTGCCACTCCTGCTTTCTTCTGATGTCCATTAGCATGGTAAATTCTTTTCCACCCCCTCACTTTAAATCTGGAGGTGTCTTCGGGCTTAAAATGAGTTTCTTGGAGGCAACATATAGATGGGTTTTGTTTTTTTATCCATTCTGATACCCTGTGTCTTTTGACAGGGGCATTTAGCCCATTCACATTCAGGGTAACTATTGAGAGATATGAATTTAGTGCCATTGTTTTGCCTGTAAGGGGACTGTTACTGTATATGGTCTCTGTTCCTTTCTGATCTACCACTTGTAGGCTCTCTCTTTGCTTAGAGGACCCCTTTCAAGATTTCCTGTAGAGCTGGTTTGGTGTTTGCAAATTCTTTCAGTTGTTGTTTGTCCTGAAAGCTTTTAATCTCTCTTCTATTTTCAATGATAGCCTAGCTGGATATAGTATTCTTGGCTGCATGTTTTTCTCATTTAGTGCTCTGAAAATATCATGCCAGCTCTTTTTGGCCTGCCAGGTCTCTGTGGATAAGTCAGCTGCCAATCTAATATTTTTACCATTGTATGTTGCAGACTTCTTTTCCCGGGCTGCTTTCAGGATTTTCTCTTTGTCACTGAGACTTGTAAATTTTACTATTAGGTGACGGGGTGTGGGCCTATTCTTATTGATTTTGAGGGGCGTTCTCTGAACCTCCTGAATTTTGATGCTCGTTCCCTTTGCCATATTGGGGAAATTCTCCCCAATAATTCTCTCCAGTATACCTTCTGCTCCCCTCTCTCTTTCTTCTTCTTCTGGAAGCCCAATTATTCTAATGTTGTTTCGTCTTATGGTTTCACTTATCTCTCGAATTCTCCCCTCGTGGTCCAGTAGCTGTTTGTCCCTCTTTTGCTCAGCTTCTTTATTCTCTGTCATTTGGTCTTCTATATCACTAATTCTTTCTTCTGCCTCATTTATCCTAGCAGTGAGAGCCTCCATTTTTGATTGCACCTCATTAATAGCTTTTTTGATTTCAACTTGGTTAGATTTTAGTTCTTTTATTTCTCCAGAAATGGCTTTTATATCTCTCGAGAGGGTTTCTCTCATATCTTCCATGCCTTTTTCGAGCCCGGCTAGAACCTTGAGAATTGTCATTCTGAACTCTAGATCTGACATATTACCAGTGTCTGTATTGATTAGGTCCCTAGCCTTCGGTACTGCCTCTTGTTCTTTTTTTTTGTGTTGAATTTTTCCGTCTTGTCATTTTGTCCAGATAAGAGTATATGAAGGGGCAAGTAAAATACTAAAAGGGTGGCAACAACCCCAGGAAAATATGCTTTAACCAAATTAGAAGAGATCCAAAATCATGAGGTGGGAGAAAGGGGATAAAAAAAGGTTCAAAAAGGAAGAATGAAAGAAAAAAAAAAAGAAAAAAAATTTTATAAAAAGAAAACCCCTAAGAAAAATATAAAAAAGAAAAAATATATATATTAGATAAACTAGTAAAAAATCGTTAAAAAAGAAAAAGGTAACAGTTTAAAAAAAAATTTTACCCAAAGGCGAGAAAAAAAAACAAAAAATGAAAAAGAAAAAAATTAAATTAACTGCAAGACTAAAAAAAATCACAGGGAAAAAGCCATGAGTTCCGTGCTTGGCTTTCTCCTCCTCTGGAATTCTGCTGCTCTCCTTGGTATTGAAACCGCACTCCTTGGTAGGTGAACTTGGTCTTGCCTGGATTTCTTGTTGATCTTCTGGGGGAGGGGCCTGTTGTAGTGATTCTCAAGTGTCCGCCCCTGGCGGAATTACACCGCCCTTACCCAGGGCCGGGGTGAGTAATCCGCTCGGGTTTGCTTTCAGGAGCTTTTGTTCCCTGAGCGCTTTCCATAGAGTTCCGTTGGACGGGAATACAAATGGCGGCCTCCTGGTCTCCGGCCTGGAGGAGCCGAGAGCCCAGGGCCGCACTCCTCAGTGCGCGCTCAGAGAACCGCGCCCAGTTACTCCCGTCCGCCTGACCTCTGGCTGTGCTCCGAGCTCACCGAGCCTGCGACCGTTTCAAGGTCACCCCGAGCTGCGAGCTTACTGTCGGCTCTGTCTCTGTAGCCGGCTTTCCCGTTCCAGTACCCGCAAGCTCTGCGACACTCAGACACCCCCGATCCTTCTGTGACCCTGCGGGACCTGAGGCCATGCTGACCCCGCATGGGCTTCGCTCCGGTTTAGCCTCTGGAGCGATGTCCCTCAGCGGAACAGACTTTTAAAAGTCCTGATTTTGTGCCGGTTGCTCCGCCGCTTGCCGGGAGCCGGCCCCTCCCCCCGGGGTCTATCTTCCCGTCGCTTTGGATTCACTTCTCTGCCGGTCCTACCTTTCAGAAAGTGGTTGTGTTTCTGTTTCCAGAATTGCTGTTCTTCTTCTCTTCGATCTGCCGATGGATTTTCAGGTGTTTGCAATCTTTAGATAAGCTATCTAGCTGATCTCTGGCTAGCTGAAGTAGTCTCAGCCTGCTACTTCTCCGCCATCTTCTCCATTTCCATTCTTACTCGAGGGTAAAATATTTCTAATCTATGTCTGTACTCAACAAATAACACTCAGTAACAGAAATGTAAATAAAGCCCACCTCCACAGAGCAGTAGAGAATTATGTGGATTTCTCAATGACACAGGTACAGAAAAGACATTTTACTTTTTTAACAGATTGAACACAATTTTTGCCATGAGGCCAAATCTTATGAACTAAAGAGGTTAAAAATTCCTCTATAACTCAAAGCATTCAAGTGAAAGCCATTTTCAATCCTACTTCTCCTTAGGTGTAGTGTCCATTTTCTTAGTCCCTTATTTTTCTTCTGTCAGTTGTTGTGGTTTCCCCACCCCTCCTGAGAACAGCTGCTAACGTGGGCTCCTTCGCCGTCAGCACTGGCCAAGTGAATAGGTCAGAGAACAGTGGGAAGGAGGCCAAGGGTGTGGTTAAATCTCCATGTGGAGCCAGTTAATGACACATGGAACTCTCTCCACCATCCAGACTCAAATAATCTTTGAACTCCAACTATTACCTTCCTGCTAATTGTTCCCATATTTGCAACTCCAGCACCAACTTTACCCTTAGAGCAGGTCATCTTTGTAAACAAGTTCCTCTCCTAGAATCAAAGATTTGCAGCCAGAAGAAGCTGAGTCCACTGTGCCTCACCCATATTTCAGATGAGAAAAACTGAGATCTGGCAGAATATCTGCCCTAAAGTCACATAGCTATTTACTGATAGAGTCAGGCATACTCTCCAGGCCTCTTTGCTCAGTCTCATGCTTTTTAAAAATTGTATTATACTGCATCCAGATCTTAAACTCTGCAGTTAAAAACAATATTTGTATTTTTCCTAATACCTAGCTCCTCATTTCAGATTTTGCACATTGTTATTTTCATTATGTTCTAATACCTTGATTCTTTTATCTTTCATATACATAATTGTCATGTCTGTTAGATTATATGCTTATACCACATCTTAGTGTCTTCTCTTTTTAAGAATCACTGCCTCTGTACTATGTACTTTATGCCCATGAAGCAACAGAATTGTCCTACTTTGTTTCCTGTTTGTATTTTTTTATTTCATTCACATAATTTTTGGATTTCATTCATATAAAAGTATAATCCAACATCTACCATGTGCCAGCACGGTGAATATATGGCAAGCCTTCCTAATTAGGGTAGGAAACACATAATAAAGAACACAGAAAAAGACATGGTTTCTCTGCTTTCTCCTCTCCCACTTTGTCTTCAACCTGTTGCACTCATACTTTTGACCTCACTATACCAGCCAAACTGCTCATGACCTGGTCACCAGTGAAGTGACCTACATGCTATTAAAATCAATACCCAAGTCTTGGTCCTCACCCAATTGACTGGTTATTAGTCAACAAATGTTACTGAGCATAAACCACATGCCAGCTCTTTTACTTTCATAGCCTCTAGACTCTGAAACAGAAAAAAAAAAAATCCCTGCCTTTATAGAGTTTATATTTCAAAAGCCTCATTTTACAAAGTTGATTATCCTGTCTTATTTAATGCTTCATTTCTTCATTACCCCTGGGATACAATTTTCTTGATTTTTCTACCTTTCTCTTTCTTATCTTATTTGTTGCTCAAAACTCACTTCTCAAACTCTAAGCAGTGGAGTGCCATGCTTTCAAGAACTAGGGGCTTTCTCTGTTCCTCTGATTCTTCCTCAGGTGACATCACATAGTACCATAGCTCTAAATACACCTAGAAGTTTCCTTCAGGGCTTTCTTCTCAATTATAAGTATTCCTTGACTACTCTATCCAAAATCATATCTGTTCATCATTCTCTGTCCTCTTGCTCTATTTTTTCATAAGCATTTAACGCTATCTGTTCTGATACATTGGTTTGCATATTATTTTTCTCCTCCTTAGAACAGAATCTTCATGAAGACAGGGACTTTGTTTGTGTTTAATTCCAAGTTTCTAGAATTGTACTTGGCACATAGAGGGCACTGTGTAAGTATCTGACAAATGAATATTAATGTGGGTTAGAAAGGAAGAGTTTATGGCATAATAAGAGTGTATTCAACTCAGAAAGGTTAGTGAAATTTCCCTGACAGGGTGACAATTACACTGAAGTAGGCAATCATCAGGCAAATCTGGGATATTTTATACAGAGGAGGTATATGTGCAAAGGCCCTGTGGCAACTAGAAAAATGATCAATATAAATAATAGAAAAGAAGGTCACATAACTGGAGCACACAGAGTGTGAAGCAGAAAATTACAAGATGAAGTTGAACAGAGAGGCAGGAACAAACTACTTACAACTTTGTAGATCATATGGAAATTTGCTTTAATCTTAGAATTTGTTCTAAGGGAAATGTGAAGACATTTAAATATTTTAAGCAGTGGGGTGCCATGATTTGGATTAGATTTTATCATCATTCTGGCTGAAGTACATAAAGCAGACTAGAGATGATAGAAATGAACATAGAACAACTGTTTAAGTGGTTATTGAGATAGTCTAGGAGAAGAATTATTATATAGACTGATGTGTCATGGAGAAGAGAAATGGATAGATTTGAGAGTTATTTAAGAGATAAACTTGACAGTAAAGATTTAGATCTATGGAATGACAGAAACAACAAAGACGACTCCTAAGTTTCTGGCTTGCCTTTTACTGAGATAAGAAATTACACAAAAAGGCTAAGCTTAAAAATGATAGGGGGAATTATCCATGAATTTAATTTAGGATATTCTTTCCTTTTGGGGGGATATGTAAATAAGACCTTTTCCAATCTCCTTTCTTCTACACCCAAAATCCCTACAAAACTTTCCACAAACTTGACATATCCTCAGGCTTTGCCCCATCCCTATTTTTCCCCTTTCCTAAAATTTTGGAATAAGAAGTCCATATTTGAGATTTCTACTCTCTGATACACACCTAAGTTTAGCTCCATGCAGTATGGCTTTCTCATTTCTAATGCATTGCCTCCTACCTTGAGTTTAGGGATGTTGCTACAATTAATTTGGCTTTGGACTTCTCTGACTTTAGTTTCTCTCATATCGTATAGGTCTGCTTTTTTCCTGATCCAAATGTGTTTCAAGGTTGTGAAACCCTTGAGCCTCACCTTTGCACAGCTGCCATCCTTAACACAGCAGAATCTTTTTCCTGAGTTACAAGATGTGAATTTCTATTTGTTAAGTATCTCCATTTGGCATTAATACCTTTAACTTCATGTCAGAGAGAGCCATCATTATTCCCCAAACCAGATTTTCTCTGTTGTATTGTTGCACCAACTTCTCAGCCATTTTGGCTGAAGACCTATCATGCTTTCTTCTTTATACCTTCATCTTATCTAATTTGTTGATACATTCTGATTCACTTCAAATTTCTTGCTTTCACTGTTTGTCTAGTCTTGCTCTGTCCTAATTTAGCATTTCATTTTGTCACATCAGGATTTTTTTTCAGAACACAACTTCTATTTTTGCTTTTAGTTTATCCTGTTGTCTACCTTACATACTTGTCTGATCAACTTCTTAAAACATGGTTTTACTGTTTTTATTTTCTTACAGCAAAACACTGGTGGACTGTCATGGCCTATAGAAGGAGGATCAAATTCCTCAGTAATTTCTGGTGATTTCAGAACCTATTCCAGTATAGTGTTACCTATTTTTCCAGTCTCCCTTCTTAATTTTGGCCTTTCAAAGCTTTATTTTCTGGTTTAACAGAACCAAAACTACTGGTTCCATTTTCACAGTCTGATCACATTTTAGAGTTTATCCCTTTAAACAATAGCTTTCCTCTACATTTCTGTCTATCAGAAGCTTCCTCATCCTTGAAGACTTTAAAAACTCCACATCCTTCATGAAGGTAGGTATCAACATAAGACTTATCTAAGACTGTGGTCAACCTACTCTAAACACATCAAGTAGTCAAAGACTTGGGAAGTTTAGGGGTTTATTCAATATCAAAAGTATGTGAAAAAGAAATGAACTCATTTCCCCTGGGTCTCAGAATAGAATCTATATATTAGGACTTTATCTCAACTGCTAAATGAACTGCTTGGTGATCTGTATGAACATATATCAGTCCAGTTAAAGAAATCTTGGTTAAGATTGCTTAAGTTATCAGAATTAGTTGGCAAAATTTTTAATCATAAATTTAGAAAGGTAATTCCTTTTGCCCATCTCCAAGTTACTGGAGCCAAACATCACTTGCTCTGGTTATACTCCCCATTATATTTGGCATCCCAACTTTAGTATCTTTCCAAAAACTATTTACAGAACTACCAAAAAGAGCCAACTTCTGAGTAATTGGCAAAGTTTTGAGAAGAATTAATATATATTTGAACTTTGACAAAGATACAAATCACGGACATTTTTGTCCAACTGATTTTCCATTTTGTTCTGGGAACAATTAAATACAAACATGTTGTATAGTTTCTAGGGTACCACCCAATGGCCAACTGATTCTCCTCAAATTGAAAGCATATCATTCTCTTCAACATCATTGTTGCCACAGCCAAATTTCTGGGCTTATGTCACTTTGCCCACAGTTCCAAAGGGGATTGATTTCACTTCAAGTGTGTTCTTGATCTTTCTTTTGAGTAGCTTGTGTGGTATGATTAGATTGGCTCAGTGTAAATATACTAGAGAATTTTGGGGGAACCCAGACCTGTCATTGAAATGAAGCATTTGCTTCTAGTCAGGTTCTTATACTATTAAATACACAACTGGCTCGTCACTTACTTTTTAAAGTCCAGATCCTCAACTATTTTCTACCTGACCTTTTGCAAGGGTGAGCGATTTTCTAGAATTTGTGTATTTGACATATATTGAATAAACACTACTATTTACACATTCACTAAAAAATACTTATAAATGCAAATGGTTGACCTGTATCTATATTTTTAGATTCATATTTATAAGGTAATTTCTCTTAATGCTTCTTTGGCAAGCATTATGGCACCTTTGCATTTTGGTTACATTTGCATTATATATTCCTGACACTTAAATATTTTGAGTCTTGTTTGAGTCAGATCTGTTACAAAGGTCCATGATATAAAGTCAAACCCCAGGGCTTTAAGCAACAAGGTGTTCTACCTTTTATATATTACTAATACTACCATTGTCTAGCAGTGATAGAAAAGGACTTATCATTTGGATGCATCTCCTTCCATATTTTGAGTCATTCAGTAATTTCAGGTCCTGCTTATAAGGTCAAAGTCACCATCATTTCACACCTGGACACCTTATTCTGCATACTGCCCTACACCCCAATTAATTCTCCAGACTGATCTTTTACAAGTGCCTACTGGGTTTTTTGTTTTGTTTTGTTTTTTAAAGATTTTATTTATTTACTTGACAGACAAAGCAAGAGAACACAAGCAGGTGGAGCAGCAGAGGGAGAGGGAGAAGCAGGCATCCCACTGAGCAGGGAGTCCAATTCGGGGCTCAATCCCAGGACCCTGGGATCATGATCTGAGCTGAAGGCAGTCGCTTAACCAACTGAGCCACCAAGGCGCCCCATGCCTGGTTTTTGACACAGCCTGCTTAAAACCTTAACATCTTATAATTTTTCTTGGGAAAAAACAAAAATCTTTGATGTGGCTTTAAGACCTCTGTTTTAGCTTCTACTTAACTTTCCAGCCTTTGAATATTCCAGTCTCCTTCTTAATCATTGCTCTGGAGCCATCATGATTCTACTTTGCCTTTCACTCCACTCAGTCTCCTTGACGCACATTCACCTTTAAGAGTTCAGAGCAGGGTGCCTGGGTGGCTCAGTTGGTTAAAGCCTCTGCCTTCAGCTCAGGTTATGATCTCAGGGCCCTGGGATCAAGTCCTGCATCTGGCTCTCTGCTCAGCAGGGAGCCTGCTTCCCTCTCTCTCTCTCTCTCTGCCTGCTTCTCTGTCTACTTGTGATCACTCTCTGTCAAATAAATAAATAAAATCTTAAAAAAAAAAAAGAGTTCAGAGCAAATGCCATCTTAGAAAACTCCCCAGCCTAGTCAGATTCCTGATCTATATTTTCAAGAAATCATACGCCTTTCCTCTAGGGAAACTTACAGTAGAGAAGTATTCATTCACTGGTGTGATAATTTGTTACTATCTCCAATTATCTAATGTAAGGTTTATGAAAACAAAGAAATTTCTTCTTCTTTTTTTTTTTTAAAGATTTTATTTATTTATTTGACAGAGAGAGAGAGATCACAAGTAGGCAGAGAGGAAGGCAGAGAGAGAGAGAGAGAGAGAGAGAGAGAGAAGCAGGCTCCCCGCTGAGCAAAGAGCCCGATGTGGGGCTCGATCCCAGGACACTGAGATCATGACCTGAGCTGAAGGCAGTGGCTTATTCCACTGAGCCACCCAGGCGCCCCAGAAATTTCTTCTTTTGCTCATCATTCTATCTCTAGAACTAGCATTTAACAAGCACCTGACCAATAGCTGATCAATGTTGTTGAATAACTGAAAATAGGGGTTCATAAAAATTCTAAGCTGAATTATTATATGAATAATTTGGATATTATGGAAGCTTTCTGAAAAGAAAGAGTCAGTGGGATGCCTGGGTGGCTCAGTAGGTTAAAGTCTCTGTGTTTGGCTTAGGTCATGATCTCAGAGTCCTAGGATCAAGCCCCACATTGGGCTCTCGGCTCAGCAGGGAGCCTGCTTCCTCCTCTCTCTCTGCCTGTTTCTCTGCCTACTTGTGATCTCTGTCTGTCAAATAAATAAATAATATCTTTAAAAAGTCAGTGGTGGAAAACAGTATTTAATGCCTATTTGAAAACTTTAATACTTTTAAAATTTTTGATCTAGATTTTTGTAAAAGGGGAACTAAAACTATTACCTAGGCAATTCATAACATAAATTAAAAAAAAAAATTCACTTGTACATGTGATAGGTAATGACCAGGAGAAGCAAAAGTGAATTTGTTCTCAAATTCCTGGCAAAATGGTTGAGTAGGAGGATTATAAGCTCACCTTGTCCCATAAATACACTGAAGTAACAACCACATCAGTGCAACTAACTCAGAAAAGGACCTGAAGATTCAAAGAACAGACTTTCCAGCTAATCAGAGAAGAGGCCACACTGAAAAGAGTAGGAGGGGCAGAGAGGCAGTTGAGAACCAAATCCTGGCAAGAGTAACCACAAATGGGAGGGACACCACAAGCAAAATAAGTGAGATGATCACACCCCGCACCAGGCACTCCAACTCCCAAATACTGGGAACTTGCACTGGGAAGACAAGTCTCCATTACATTTGTCTCTGAAAACCAGATGGGCTTAACTTCATGAGTTTTTACCATCAATGAGGCTTAATTCCAAGTACTTTAAAAGTCAGCAGACATAGCTCCAGGAGAGCTGGAGGGCAAGAGGAAACTGAGTCCTTGCCCTTAAAGATCCAAATAAATCACCCCACTGAGGGGTTATTTATATAACCCCAAATAACAAATAACCCCACTGAGATATAGCATAGAAGCAATGGTTTGAAAAGTGCCTAGGGTATATAGGAAGGAGATGTATTTACTAATCTCAGAATGTGTTCTGGAGGGGCAGGGATCTTTAGGAGACTTCTGTAAGAACAAAAGAGCTGGCAAGTGTCACTTTCCCCTCTACCCCCACACAGCCTAGATACCTAGACACTTGAACGAACCAGAGGAGGCATCCCTCCAAAGTAGTTCCTGACACAACATACCCTGTAAGCACCCCCAGCAGGGACAGACACCATTCCAAAGTGACTCTTGCTCTGGGCAGGTGTGGCGAGGTACCACACACACACCAGTGTGCCTACAGTTCCAGCAGCCAAACCTTATAGCTTGTGATGCAGAGTACCTGCAATGTAGTCTGACTATAGCCTCAGCAGATGGGCTAGAGACAAACAACTGCTCTGACTACCACCCTGCTCACCAACAAAAGCCTTCAGGGGCCAGCACAGGGAGACTACTCTGCAGTTCAGTGTGACTGCAGACCTGGCAGATGGATGGGGGATAGGCATTATGTCTGAAGTCCCACACTATTGAAAGCCTCTTAGAGGACAATGTAGGGTGAGTGCACTGCAGCTCTGACTGCTGACACAGCCCAAATACAAGTTTATGACAGCCCTAGGCTGGCCCATTAACAATACAGGGACCAAACCCTAGCCATGAGACAAAAATGGACCATTACAGCTGACTCAACTAAAAGCAAAAGTGGTGCAGCCAGAGTGGGTCCTATGCAACACAAATGGGATAAACCCTTGAAGAACCTGGTTCTGATAAACATGGGAAATTACACTACAGGGCCTCTTCTTCCTGAGGTCGCTATTCAAGATCAGGGAATAAAACAGGCTTTTCTGATACATAGAAACAAATACAAATAAGACAGAGGAAGAAGTTTCACATGAAAGAATAGGACAGCCAAAGAGCAGAGTAGAGATAAGCAATATGTATGATAAAAAATTCAAAGTACTGGTCATAAAGATACTCACTGGACTTAAGAATGGAGGAACTCAGAGACCCAACCAAGTTGAATTGCAAAAAGAAAAAAAAAAAAAAAAGAATATGTTAAGGGAATTCAGCAATAGCAGGCATAATAATATTCACATCATAGGGATCCCAGAAGAAGGATGGGGGGCAGAAAATTTATTCAAAGATAAAGATTTTCATAATGTGGGGAAATAGATATCCAGATCCAGAAAGCAGAGACCTTTAACAAAATTAACCAAAAGAGGTCCACACCAAGACATAATAATTAAGATTTTATTTATTTATGTGAGAGAGTAAGCACGAGGGAACAAGGTAGGAGCAGAAGGAGAGGGAGAAGCAGGATCATGACCTGAGTTGGAGGCAGGTGCTCAACCAACTAAGCCACCCAGGTGACGGATTGGTATTTGTAATTCTTTTTTTTTTTTTAATTTTATTTATTTATCAGAGAGAGAGCACATATATACACAAGCAGGGGAGTGGCAGGCAGAGGGAGAAGCAGGCTCTCATGACATAAAATAATAATTAAAGTGGCAAAAACTAGTGATAAAAAAATTTTAAAAGTGTGAAGTGAGAAGAAAATTGTTACATACAAGGAAAACCCAAAAGATACCAGTTGTTTTTTTTTTTTTTTCAGCAGAAACTTTTTAGGCCAGGAGAGAGTGTCATGATATATTCAAAGTATTGAAAGGAAAATACTTACAACCAAGAATACTATGCCCAGTAAGGCTATCCCTCACAATAGGAGAGAAAGTACCCCAAACAAAAGTTGAATGAATTTATTACCACTAAACCAGCTTTATAAGAAGTGTTAAAGGGAATTCTTAGAGTAGAAAAAGAAAAAAAAAAGGTCATAATTAGGAGTAAGAAAATTAAAAAAGGAACAAATTTCACATGTAAATGCAAATACAATAAAAATAGATCTTTTGCAGGGTTCCTGGGTGGCTCAGTGGGTTAAAGCCTCTGCCTTCAGCTCAGGTCATGGTCCCAGGGTCCTGGGATCAAGCCCCACATTGTGCTCTCTGCTCAGCAGGGAGCCTGCTTCCCCCTCTCTCTCTGCCTGCCTCTCTGCCTACTTGTGATCTCTCTCTGTCAAATAAATAAATAAAATCCTTTAAAAAAATAGATCATTTGTAAGAGCAATATTGAGGTTAAAGTGAAAAAGCAGCAAAGTCAATTATATCTACAAAAATAAGTCAAAGGATTCATGAATCAAAGAATATGACATCATGTACATAAAAAGGAGGTGTGTGTGTGGGTAAAAATTTAGTGCTTTTAGAATGGGTTCAAACTTAAATGACTATCAACTTAAATATAGACTGCTATACACATAAGATTTTATATATTAACCTAATGCTAACTAGAAATTAAAAATCTGTCATAAGTATACAACAAATAGAGAAAGGAATCTAAGCATATCACTAAAGAAAGCCATTAAACCATAAAGAATGAATGAAGGAAGGAACAGAACTACAAAGACAACCACAAAACAACTAACAAAAGGTCAATAGGTATATACCTATTAATAATTAAATGTAAATGGACTAAATGCTCTAATCAAAACACAAGGTGACTGAATGGATTAAAAAAAGCAATAAAAAAAGCATTATCCAACTATATGCCACTTATGAAATACTCACTTCAGACCTAAAGAAACATGCAGATTGAAAAAAAAGACATGGAAAAACATTTATCATGCAAATAGAAGAAAAACAAACCTGGAGTAGCAATACTTATATTGGATAAATAGACACTAAAAAAAGACTGTAGCAAGAAACAAAGAAGACAGAGCATAATAATAAAGGGATCAATCCAAAAAGAGGAAATAACAATTATAAATATTTATATACCCAACATGGGAGCACCTGAATACAGGAAAAAGAAATTATTAACAGACATTAAAGAAGAAATTTACAGTAATACAATAATATTAAGGGAGTTTAACATCCACTTACATCAATGGAAAGGTCTTCCAGGCAGAAAAATCATCAAGAAAACAGTTGGTTTGAAGGACACATTGGACCCAATCAACGAAATATTCAGCACAATCCATCCCAAAACAAGAGAATACACATTCTTTTCAAGTTCACATGGAACATTATCCAGAATAGATCACTAAACAAGTTTCAAAAAATTCAAAATTGAAATTATATCAGGCATCTTTTCTGACTATAACTGTATCAAATTAGAAATCAGTCACAAGAAAAAAATCGAGAAAGAGTACAAATACAAATAAGAGATTGAATAACATAGTACTAAGCAAAGAAGAAATTTAAAAGACACATGAGATAAATGAAAATGAAAATAGAATGCCCCAAAGTTTTTGGGATGCAGCAAAAGCTGTTATAAGAGGGAAGTATAGCAATACAGGCCTACCTCAACCAAGGAAAATCACAAACAACCTAATTTTACAGATACAGGAACTAGAAAAAGCCCAAAACCAGTAGAGGAAAGGAAACAAATGAAATAGAGACTAAACAAACAAAGCAAAACAAAACAAAATCAATAAAACAGATCAATGAAACCAGGAACTGGTTCTTTGAAAAGATCAACAAAATTGATAGAACTTTAAACTCATCAAGAAAAAAAAAATGGAGCTAGAACTTAGCATCAGAAATGAGAAATAACACCATAGAAATGCAAGCAATTTTAAGAATAGTATGACAAATTATATGCCAAAATATTGGACAACCTAGAAGAAATGGATAAATTTCTAGACATTTATAACCTTCCAAAACTGAATTAGGAAGACAGAAAATTTGAGAGACTGATTACTAGCAATGAAAATAAATCAGTAATATTAATAATAAAAAAGAACTTCCCGACAACAAAGAAATCCAAGGCCAGATAGATGCATAGGTAAATTCTACCAAACATTTAAAGACAAATACCTATGTGTCTGTATTCAAAAAAAAAAAAAAAAAAAAAAAAGAAAAAGAAAAGAAAAGAAAAAAAATAACTAAAACACAAAGGAAAATTTTTAAATTCATTCTATGAGGCTGGCGTTATCCTGATACCACAACCAGATTAAGACAACCAAGAAAGGGGGGTGGTGGGGACTACAGGCCACTATCTCTGATCAACATAGATTTGAAAATCCTCAAAATATTAGCTAACCAAATCCAATAATACAGTAAAAAAAAAAAAATCCTTCACCATAGTCACATGGGATTTATTCCAGGGATGCAAGAAACGTTCAATATTCACAAATCAGTCAAAATGATACATCATATTAAGAAAAGAAATAAAAACCATATCATTTTGATAGATGCAGAAAAAACATTAGACAAAGCATAATATCTATTCATCATAAAAACTATCAACAAAGTAGGATTAGAGGGAACATAACTCAACATACTAAAGGCTGTATATAAACTACCCACAACTAACATCATACTTAATGACAAAAAACAGTTTCTCTTTTAAGATCAGGAACAAGACAAGAATGTCCGTTTTTCCCATTTCTATTCAACACAGTATTGGAGGTCCTAGCCACAGCAATTAGACAAGAAAAAGAAATAGAAGGCAGCCAAGTTGGTAAGGAAGAAGTTAAATTTTCATAATTTTCAGATACCATAGCACTATGCATAGGAAATCCTAAAGACTACTAAAAAACAGATAAATGAACTAAGTGGCAGGATCCTAAATATACAGAAATTGGTTGCATTTTTATACAATAATGACATAGCAGAATAAAAGATTAGCAATCCCTTTCACAATTTCACCAGAAAGAATACGTAGGAGTAAGCTTAATCAAGATGGTGAAAGACCTGTACTTCAAAAACCATATAACACTGGTGAAAGAAATTGAAGAGGACACAAGTGAAAATATATTCCATGCTCATGAATTGGAAAAACAAATACTATTAAAATGTCCATCCTATCCAAAACAATTTACAGATTTAATGCAATCCCTTATCTCAATACCAACAAAAATTTTCACAAAACTAGAATAATCCTAAAATTTGTATGGAACCACAAAGACCCCAAATAGCCTAAGCAATCTTGAAAAAGAACACAACTAGAGATATCATAATCCCAGATTTTAGAGTATAGTACAAAGCTATATTAATCAAAGCAGACTGGTACTGGCACAAAAATGGACACATAGATCAATGGAATAGAATAAAGAGCTAGGAAATAAATCCTTGCTTATATGATCAATTAATCTACAACAGAGACAAGAATATAAAATCAGGAAAAACTCTTTGGCAAATGATGTTAGGACAACTGGACAGCAGCATGCAAAAGAATGAAACTGGACCTTTCTCAGACCACGTGCAGAAATAAACTCAAAATGGATTAAATACCTGAGTGTGAGAGCTTAAATTATAGAACTCTTAAAAGAAAACGTAGGGAGTAATTTGACATTGGCATTCAAACATTTTTCTAGATGTGTTTCCTCAGGCGAGAGAACTAAAAGCAAAATTAAACTACTCAGAAATACACTAAAATAAAAAGGCTTTGCACAGTGAACTATCAACAAAGCAAAAGACAATCTATGGAATGGAAGAAGATATTTGCAAATGATATATTCAACAAAGGGTTAATAGCCAAAATATATAGAAAGCTTATGCAACTCAACACAAAGAACAAATAATCTAATAAAAAATGGGGGAGAAAATCTGAATAGACATTTTTCCAAAGAAGGCATATGGATGACCAACACATGAAAAGATGTTCAACATCCCTAATCATCAGGGAAACTCCAATTAAATCATAAGGTGATATTACCTCACACCTGTCAGATGGCTAAAATGAAAAAAATAAAAAAAAAGTACTGGCAAGGATGAGGAGAAAAAGGAACTCTTGTGCACTGTTGGGGGGGATGCAAATGGTACAGTCCTTGTGGAAAACAGTACAGATGTTCCTCAAAAAATTAAGGATAGAATTACTACATGATCAGTGATTCTGTTCCTGGGCATTTACCCAAAGAAAATAAAAACACTATTCTAAAAGATACATGCACCTGTTTGTTTACTGCAGAATTATTTACAGTAGCAAAGATATGGAAGCAGTCTAAGTGTCCATTCATACATGAATGGATAAAGAGGTGGTATATATACACATACACAATGGAATATTACTCAGACATAAAAGAGTGAGATCTTGCTATTTGCAAAATAGACAGACCTACAGGATGTAATGGTAAGTGAAATAAGTCAGAGAAAGACAAATACCATAACCATATGATTTCACTCATGTAGAATTTACTAAACAAAAGAAATGAGCAAAGAAAGAAACAACCCAAACCAGACTCTTAAATACAGAGAATAAACTGGCAGTTGACAGAGGGGAGTTGGGTGGGGGATGGGTGAAATAAGTAAAGAGAATTAAGAATACATTTATCTTGATGAGCACTAAATGATGTATAGAATTGTTGAATCATATTGTACACCTAAAACTAATATAACGCCACCTGTTAACTATAATTCAATTTTTTAAAAAGTGATTTTGTTCTGTATTAATTGAAATATTGGGTCCATTATCTATTTAACATAGCAGGTGTCTATGTGACTGTATATTTGTGTGTCGGGTTTGTGAATGCCTGAGTACATTGGAAATCTACCATAGCATCTGAATATAATTAAAATATGACCTAAGCATTTTAAAAGTTAGAATACTTAGTAAAACTATTAAATCTCCACTTCTTAAATGATCTGTTTACATGTTAGCAAGGATTATAATCAAGGATGTAGAAGATCTAAAAAGCCTTTAAATTCAAATCTATCAAGCTTAATAGCTATGTAACTTTTAAGTTTCGGTTGATTGCTGGCTCATGTTCAATATTGTGATAAGGATAATTCCCTCCCTTTCATTAGTGATGGGATTTATATGGCTCTTGGTGAAAGTGGGAATGATGCCTTCTGATTGTCTTGCTCTGTTTATTATCATTGTTGACAGTCAGGAGAAAAAGAGTAACTCATGTTTCAATTAAGGACCAAAACAAATTAGAAAAATATCCATTACAAAAGATTTGGCCTTGGGGCATTGGAGAGATGAGGGAAGCATAAAACCAAAGGGAGTAAGGCATCCAGAGAACTTAGGGACTCTTGACAAAAGACCTTTGCATGAAAGCTGAAACTAAGCACCTGTTTAAGGGCTTGGGTGGTCCACAGCAATAAAACATTACCTGGAGAAATGAGGAAGAGAAAATATCATAATCTTTAACTAAGACTAAAAATATAAAGGTATGTTCATGTGACTCAGATAAAAGTTGAAATTGACAAATATTTTATCAGAAGCTAGAAGTTCTCCTGACATCAGCCTTGATTACATGTTTTCTCATTAAATGAATTTACTGCTCCAGCATTCTCTTTCATTTAAATATCACATAAACATTTTTTAAAAATTAAAGATATGGCAAGGAACTTATCTGATGACAATGACTCTTTTAGGTCGACATAAACTATTAAGTACAGCTCTTTAGCAGCAACACATGTAACTTCATTTCTTGACTCAGCAAATTTTTATTCAATAAATGTTATGAGTCAGGAAGTGCTTTGGATAGTAAGAATTCTAAGGTGAACCAGATACTTGTATCAAAGAATAATCAGTTTAACAAATAAACAGACAACTGCAACATAGTGACATCATGGAAGAAAGCAGAGGTAGGCAAGAAGTATATCGGAGAGGCCTCGGCCTGACTAGGAATATTTTCAGTAAGGTTTTCTATAATTGGTTGGGGGAGGGACAATGGAATTGGTCCATGAGGATGGGAGAGTAAATATGAAATAGCAAGGGAGCCAGTCTTGTCTTCTACGGTATTGTCACTCACAGGCTCTGGGCCTTTTCTGAGAACAAACTGTCTCCTGTCAACAGATGGCAGTTTTCGGAGAAGAGGGGCACCTGTAAGCTTTCAGTAGCCAATACTCACAGAAGCCCAGGATGGTCTACTGGTCTGGTAGAGGTGCACCAGGTCTGGTCTGGCTGGTGCACCAAAACAGCATCGGTCAGCCACCAGGGTGCTTGAGCTATGAGTATTAGGCATATCAAATGTCGATCCCTCTTTCAAGAAACTTGAATGTAGATACTTCTCAGTAAACATTCTTGGCCTCACTCTCACAATGAACGTTTCTCCCTGGGCAATGTCCACTACTTTCATCTGCAACTCATCACCACCTTCTCACGTCTTGGTGACACCCACACCCACACATCCAGCTAGGCATTTCCCTGAATAAATGTTTGTTGAATGAATAAATGTACTAGGATTTCTCCAGCTGAAGGAAGGAAATTACACTATAGGCAGAAAAGAGTTGCTCAATGTGGGGCATTGAACATTGAATATGAGTATTTCAACTCTCATTGAAATACTTTAATATGAAGAAGTAAAGGATAAACGAGGATAATGAATTTAAAGCAGCAATTCAGATTTGATCAGAATGATAAACAGCTGAAATGTTCTGGTCACATCCGATCATGCTAGATATAGTACTTTTTTTGGTTTAAATTAGAGTTTTTTACAGCTCAAAATAAACACTTGAGATAAGTTCCCAAGAATTCCTGCCTCCCTACTCATATTTAGGAGAAAATCTGACACATTTAGTCAACTTATTGAAAATCAAATTCCTCTTTTTCCTCCAGGTATTAGGTTGCTCCTAAATCTAGATGGTGGAAGTGGGGGAAAGTCAAACCTATTGTCAGTGTCTGGATAACTGCAAAGTTCCATCTTTCTGTCCAGGCACAGGGAAGGGGAAAGAGCCATGAGGAAATGGTTAAGATGGAAACTCAGGCAAGCCTTTCTCTCAAGAGGAAAAATCTCTTAGACAAAGGACAAAAGTGCAAAACAGATTTCTCAGGGAAAAAAAAAGACACTTCGGCTTACAAGTCTTTTATGATAACAAATTCTCTAGAGAGAGATAACTAGAGAAAACATGCGACTTAGCTTTCAGAAACAAGCCATCTGGAAATGGAAGGAGAAAACTTTGGATGTAAGTTCCTGGCAGTGAGCTCCAGAGGGCATATCATAGCATCTGCAACTTCTTAGCAATCTGCTGTATTTTGTGCTACACTAACAACTGACAAAGAAAAAGAATGGAGAGTGTCAAGGACTTACCATTTGGTGCCTCCTACATGTCAGCCACTGAATGAGCTCTTACTTATTCACCTCCTCATTTAATCCTCAGACTGACCATCCTGATATATTTATAACTTTCAACTTAAAAGGATTTAAGTGTACCTAAAGCAAAATATACTTTTCCATTTTCCCCATAGACCTAGGATTTCAGAAATAGAGTTTCCTGAATTGTGATTAGTTATGAAGTAGCTTTCATATTGGAGTAATTTGAGGACAGTACAATGAACATATAAGGTACACTACTCACAGTCTGTTCTAGTTAGGGTACTCTCAAAATAAACATGGGCCTTAGGTTCCTGGTGAGCCAACCTTCTGTTTGTTTGGTCATCCTTGGAAGAGAAGGAAAATCAAATATACATCTGCCTCTTTGTTTTCCAACAAATTTTGGGAGAGCATTACTAGTTAGAGCCACAGTGACTTTTGGTAGAAGAATGGATGAGAAAATGATGTTTTATATATTTAAGTAGTCAGTTCCATTTTTTTTTTCCTGAAAGTTTTATTTTGAAAATTCCTAGATTTTAATTCTTTTGTCACAAGTCGGGGAGATACTTAAAAGTTAAAAGAAAATACCTAAAATTCTTATACCTTCTCTTACACAGAAGATTCAGCATATCATAATCTAATTGCTTAATTCCATAATTGCTTAAGATGCTTCAATAGCTGTTCGTGTGAAAGGCCCCTTTGAATTGATGGAAAGAACTTGGGCTGATAGAAATAACTTCTCAAAACCCTTCCTTAATCTATGTAGGAGTATATTGAGCACACTCAATAACAGAAACTTAAGATGAGAATGACATATATTAGGTGTTACAGCACCACTATGAGGCTATTTTCCCCACATGCAGTTCCATAGCAGTCTATACTTAATGGTTCAGACCTGTCTTCTCCTGCACTATGGAATGGATGCACAGGTTTATTCCAAGACTTCCTGTAAAATCAAGAGGAACATATTTGATTTCAGGAGATCACCAGTAGAATGGGTTACAGTGACCATTAGACCCCAGGTTTGGGATTGGGGTTTACACTCTTGTAGTGTCCCCTGAACTTTAGGAGAGGGCCTGCCATGCCTCTGTACCTCTCTGAAAGGCTATTATGGTAGACTCTCACTGGCTTGTGTATTTCTAAAATCCTGAGTTGCTGGGGACTGTTGTTCCCTTACTTAGGGGATGGAAAACTTAAGGAGAAAAAGTTATATTGTCATTACCTTACTTAGGGACAGAAAACTTAAGGAGAACAAGTCATATTGATTCTGAAAATCCAAGCATTTTAATCATCAGTTCCCCAAATTTCAATTTACTGTGCATTTATAAAGCAAAACATACACATCTAGATAGACAGCCATCTGATAGGACTTTAGTGTCATTCTTTTAGTAATATTCTGTATGAAAATCTAAATGCTTAGAATGTCTTGGACTCTGCTGTCTTCATTCCACTGGGTGAGATGGGACCCAGAAATCTTCATGGCTCTTTTCTCTGAGGTCGAATTTATTATGGCATCCCACGCTTTTTAGGATTCATACCCCTGTCACTCTATTTTCATAATGGTGTCCTTCTACAATATAGGCAGTTCCTCCTAAGTGTTTTGGATGCCTGGATTTCACCTTTTATCACCCTTCACCTGTCCAATATGACCTTCATTCTCACCTTTGGTATTTTTTTCGTCCTTGGCTTTATGCTCTTCCAACTGTGCATACCATACCCCAAATTTCACAGCAGGTCCTTCTTATGTATGTTCTTCACTGAGATATCATTGGCAGTATTACTTAGGCATTCTGATTTGTCAGGCACAAGTAAGAAAAATTGAATGTTTTGATTCCAGAAATATATAAGCTGTTTTTTGCTGTTTCTGCTACTGCTGCTGCTATCATTCTGCTTTATTCCATATTTCACTAACAAGGTTTCTCCTCAGAATGCCGCTTCAAGTTGCTAGGGAGGATTAGTTTCTACATTGCCATGTTACTTGCCTGAATTACACTCCGTGGGACGTGGTGTTTCCTAGATCCAGAGTATACTAATTCTAATGTATCTTCTTAGGTATTTGTTTGCATATGTAATGCTGAACCCACTAATGATACCAACTTAGTTCTAGGCTTTTATTATTAATGGTCCTGATAGGTCTATACACATGATCATTTAAAAAAAATCACATTGAAATGTGTGAGCCTTTGGCTGCTTAATGGATGAAGGACATTGTAGAGATATGATGTTCTGCAAACTTATGAATGTTTTGTACCTTTAAAAGCTGGTTATTGCAGCCATTCATTAATTCATTCAACAATCAGAACACATGAAATGTGCCATACCTCTTTAAAGAGGGGGAACCAAATAATTAGCAGCTGGTTCCTATCTTTAATAATCTAAAAATCTATGAGGAAGGCAGGCATGCAAGTCATTTTTTAAAATGTGATAACCTTGACTGACATTTTACTATACAGTCTGGTACTTCTGAAAGACATGCTTACTCTGCAAATTTAGGTTTTCTAGAAGGTAGGAAGGGAGTAGTATTGAAGAATTCAGGAATCAGTGATATTTGGGACTTATGTTCTGGTAAGGAACATCAATTTCAAGTACAGAGGAGGATGGATGAGAACTGGAAATTCCTAGAATTTGAAGACCTAGATTTCTAGTGCTATCAGTAAGATATTCATTTAGGGATAGAAAACAAGGCAGAAGTTTAGATACATCCACCTGTGCACAAAATCACAGTTGGGCCATAGACAAGAGAAACTTGTTGCTAATAGGTAGTATTTGACAGCTTATAATTTATCTTCTTGCTTATAGTCTGTCAAAAATAATTGGAGACTCCAGAATTGCTGTTCGATCTGCTGATGGATTGGGGGCTTAAGTGGGTAGGAGAAGAATAAATGAAACAAGATGGGATTGGGAGGGAGACAAACCATAAGTGATTCTTAATCTCACAAAACAAACTGGGGGTTGCTGGGGGGAGGGGGTTTGGGAGAAGGGGGTGGGATTATGGACATTGGGGAGGGTATGTGCTTTGGTGAGTGCTGTGAAGTGTGTAAACCTGGTGATTCACAGAGCTGTACCCCTGGGGATAAAAATATATGTTTATAAAAAATAAAAAAAAAAGAATAAGAAAAGTAAAAAAAAAAATAATTGGAGACTCTTGGGACACCTGGGTAGCTCAGTTGGTTAAGTGACTGACTCATGGTTTCAGTTCTGGTCATGATCTCAGGTTTGTGGGATGGAGTCTGGTGTCAGTGTCCTTGTTCAGGAGTTTTCTGCTTGGATCTTTTCTCCTTCTGTCCCAACCCTGCTCATGTGCGCTCTCTCTCTCTCTCTTTCAGAAAACAAAACAAAACAAAATCCAAAAGACAAAAAACACAAACAAAAAATTAAGCAATTTAAACTCTTGGAAAATAATCTCAATATATTTCTTCTTCAAAAATTAAGTCCTATTATTTTCAAGTAGTGATAGCAATAATTATAATAATTGCTCAGTGCTTAATCTTGGGATTAAATTCTACTCAAGACTATTGTGGCAAATTTTAGTCAGACCTATATTTCTGCCATAAGAGGCTGTATAGCATGATCTTTAAGGAAGCAACATCATGTTATCTACACTGCATTTATCAACTTTGTAAGACCACATAGGGGAGTGGCAGTGGCAAAATGGTTAAATAAGACACCCCTTCTCATACTTCCATTGAACAACAGTAATTTGGCATCCATTCATAAAGGTTCTTTTATGGGAGATTTGGGATCCAGGTAAAAGATTTTGAAATCCTGATACAGTTCAAAATCAACATAGCCAGAGGTTCCAACCCCTTTCAGCCCTCGTCCAGTGCCAGCCCTTTTCACCAAGGGACCCATCTGATGGCCAGGCAGGAGCTCTCCCAGGGACTTGGTGGAGGTGCATGCATTTATTAACAGACCTGGTGACTGAGGACCTAAGTATGGACCCTGAAGCAGACATTTGTCCCTCCACCTAACAATTTTAACAAGGTACTGGGAGAAATCCCATCCATCCAGAGATCAGACAGGATACATATACCTTACCAAACTCCTGATAACAAGGATGTTATCCTATCAACTATGTACCCCACTGCAGATCCAGTGAGCTTCAAAACTGGCTCAAACTCAGCATGACTGCAATTCCAGAGCTGATACCATTATCCTGGGGAACTGACAGAGGATCCTTACCTGTCAAAACCTAACCAGTTTGTAAATACCAGAGGAGGCATCTGCTCCTTCCAATGCACAGGCCAATGCACGGTTAGGTGACTCATGAAGAATCAGGCAAACATGACACTACCAAAGGTAACTAACAAAGCTCCAGTGACTGATACAAAAGAAATGGAAATCTATGGCTTGCCTTACAAAGAATTCAAAATAATCACCTTACAGAAACTCAAAGAATTGCAAGAGAACACAGTAACTAAAAATCTGGAAAACAATGCATGAAAAAACTAACACATTATTCAAGTAAGTAAAAGCCATAAAAAAGAACCAAAAAGAAATCCAGGAGCTGAAGAAGAAAATGACAGAACTGTATGATTCAATAGAAAGCTTCAACAAAAGACTTGATCATGCTGAAGAAATAATCCACAACTCTAGGATAGAACATTTGAAAACAGCCAGATAGAACAACAACAAAAGCATAGAGTGAATGAACATTCACATCATGAGAGTTCCATAAAGAGAGAAAGAAGCAGAAAAACTTAAATAGCTGAAAACTTTCCAAATTTAGGGGAGATATGTTAGGTACCAAAAGTTTAAATGACCACAAGTAAGATCAATTCCAAAAACCAAAAGAGAGGAAGAGTCACTATACTTAAATCAGAAAAAATATACTTTCAGTTAAAATTGGTCACAAGAGCCTTAGAAAGTCGCTCTATAGTGATAAAAAGGTCCACTCACTGAGAGGATATAAAAATGAGGAAGTGGTGATGCAACATGGGGGCTTAAGTGGGTATGAGAAGAATAAATGAAAGAAGATGGGATTGGGAGGGAGACAAACCATAAGTGACTCTTAATCTCACAAAACAAACTGAGGGTTGTTGGGGGGAGGGGGTTTGGGAGAAGGGGGTGGTATTATGGACATTGGGGAGGGTATGTGTTTTGATGAGTGCTGTGAAGTGTGTAAACCTGGTGATTCACAGACCTGTACCCCTGGGGATAAAAATATATGTTTATAAAAAATAAAAAATTATATTAAAAATCTTTAAAAAAATAAAAAAAAATTGTAAATACATATGCACCCTAGATGGAACACATATATATTTAAAGCAAATATTAATGGAACTGAGTGAAGAAATATATACCAATACAGTAATAGTAGGGGATTTAATTCTTTACTTTCATACTGAATAGCCCACCTAGACAGAAAAACAACAAGGAAACAGTGAATTTGAATAATGCTATAAACCAAATGGACCTAAAAGACAAACATAGAACATTTTCTCCAACAGCATAAGATGATGTTTTTCTCAAGGGCACATGGATAGTTCTCCAGGTTAAATATATTGGGCCACAAATCAAACCTTAACAAACTTCAGAGGATTGAAATCATATATCTTTTCCAGTAATGGTATGAAGCTAGAAATAAGAAAAAAGAAAAATTCACAAGTGTATGGAAAGTATATAATAAACTGCATATTGTGTGTACACACACACTCCTGAATAATTGGTGTGTATAAGAAGAATTCATAAAGTACTGAGACAAAAAAAAAAAAAAGGAAATCTAACAGCCAAAACTTATGGAATAGAAAAAGAGCTGTTTCAAGAGGCAAGTTTGCAGTGACAGATGTCTACATTCAGAGAAAACAAAGATATCAAATAAACAACTTTATAACTCAAGAAATTGAAAAGAATTTGAAGTGCATAGTTAACAGAAAATAAAATGAAAATTAAACAGAAATAAACAGATTGGAAAAACAAAAACATCAAACAGAGGTGGTTTTTGAGTAAATTGAACTGACAAACGTTTGGCTAGGAACCAAGAAAAAAAAAAGAGGACTCAAACAAAATTATAAGAGAAGACAAAACTGACACTGCAGGGATGCCTGGGTGGCTCAGTCGTGAAGCATCTGCCTTCAGTTCAGGTCATGATCCCAGGGTGTTGGAATGAAGCCCCTCATAAGGCTTCTTGCTCAACGGGGAGCCTGCTTCTCCCTCTCTCCCTCTTCCTCCTTGTGTTCCCTCTCTTGCTGTGTCTCTATCAAATAAATAAATAGAAAAAAAAAACCTTGATGTGACATAAATTCAAAGGATAAGAGAATAATGTTCTATCAGAAATGGATAACACAGAAGAAATGGAAATTCCTAGGAACATACAACCTACCAAGAATGAATCATGAAAAAAAAAAAAAAAAAGAAAATCAGAATAGATCAAAAACGAAGGAGACTAAAACAATAATCAAAAACCTTCTAACATAGAAAATCCCAGGATCAGATGATTTCTGATGAAATCAGAATCTGGTGAATTCTACTAAACATTTAGAAATCATTAATGCTAGTACTTCTTAAATTATTCCAAAATTTAAAAGAGTAGGGAATATTTCCAAATTCATTTTACAAGGCCAGCATTTCCCTGATACCAAAGCCAGAGGACACTAAAAGAAAACAATATGCTGATATCCCTGGTGAATATAGATACACATATTCAACCAAATACTACCTAATTCAATAGCATTTTAAAGTGACGCACACTAAGACATATAAGATTTACCCCTGAGATGCAAGGATGGTTCAACATAAGAAAATCAACGGAACTCACCACATTAATAGGAAGATGAATACAAATCATATTATCACCTCAATATGTTTAGAAAAAGCTTAGATAAAACTCAATCCCTTTTCTGATAGAAGCCCTTAACAAGGATAGAAAGAACATACCTCAACATAATAAAGACCACATATGGCAAATCCCATAGTTAACCTCATACTTGGTGAAAAATGAAAATCTTTCACCAAAATCAGGGTGCCCACTCTCACCACTGTGACTCAACATAGTATGAGAAATCCTAGTTATTAGGACAGTAATTCAAAAAGAAAAAAGGAAAATGCATCCAAATTGGGAAGAAAGAAGTAAAATTGTCTCTACTTGCACATGACATAGTCTGATATGTGGAAAACTCTAAAGATTTCCCCCCCAAAAAAACTATTAGAATAAATGAATTCAGTAAAGTTATAGGATACAAAGTAAGATGAAAAAGTGAGTAGCATCTCTATACACCAACAATGAATTATCTGAAAAAGAAACAAAATAATCCCATATATAATATCATCAAAAATGATAAATTACTTAGGTATAAATTTAAGTGAGGAGGGGAAAGATTTGTATACAGAAAACTACGAGATATTTATAAAAGACATTGAAGACAGAAGTAGGAAGATATCCATGTCCATGAATCAGAAGACTATTGTTAAAATGCCCACACTACCCAGAGCTAATTTTATATTCAATGCAATCCCTATAAAAAATCCAATGGAATTTTCCACAGAGATATAAAGAGAATCCTAAATTTTTGTGGAAAAACAAAAGATCCTAAATAGTCAAGGCGATCTCCAAAATGAAAAACAAAGCTGGAAGCACAAAAAGAATAAAACTGGACACTTAATTTTACAAAAAAAAGTATTAAAAGTTTAAACAAAAAGCCTGAACCATAAATATCCTAGAAGAAAATATGGGGAAAAAAGCATTTTAGCATATGTCTTGGCAATCATTTTATGCATAGGGCACCAAACACAAGCAACAGAAGGAAAAGTTAATAAATTGGACTATATTAAAAAGCTTCTGTACAGTAAAAGTAAAAAAAAAAAAAAAAGAAAAAGTAACCTATAAAATCCAAGAAAATATTTGTAAGTCACACATCTAATAAGGGGTTAATATCCAAAATATATAAAGAGCTCATACAACTCTATAGCAAAAAACCCCAAACAGCTCAATTTAAAAAATGACATAAGAACTCAGTATTTTCTCCAAAAAGGAATGTCTCCAACAGACATCTGAAAAGGTGCTCAGCATCACTAATCAAGGAATAGCAAATCAAAACTACAGTAACACCCCACATTTGTTAAAAAGGCAATTATCAAAAAAGATAAGAACTAACTAATGTTGATGCGGATGGAAAACGGGAACTGTTGTACACTGTTAGTGGGCATCTAAATGGGTATAGTCACTATGGAGAATAGTATAGTGTTCCCTCAAAAAGTTAAAAATAGAACTACCATATGATCCAGCAATTTCACATCTGGGTATTTATCCAAAGGAAACAAAATTACAATCTTCAAAAGATATCTGCAATCCTATTTCATTACAACATTATTTAGAATAGCCAACAAAGTTATTTGTCCACTGACAAATAACTGGAAAAACACATACACATGATGAAATATTATTCAGCCACAAAAAGGAAATCCTGCCATTTGCAACAACACAGATGTATCTTGAGAGTATTATTCTCTGTAAAATAAATCAGACAGGGAAAGACCAATAGTATATTATCTCATGTATATGTGAAAACTGAAAAACAGACCTGTGGTTACTGGGGCTTAAGGGAAGTGGGAAGATTTTGGTTAAAGGCTACAGATTTCCAATTACAAAATGAAAAAGTTCAGAGGACCTAATATACAGCATGGTCACTGTAGTTAAAAAGTATATTAGGTATCTGAAGTTGTCTAAGAGTAAGTTTTAACTGTTCCTCAGAAAAAATAGTTATGTGAAGTGGTGGGTTAGCTAATTTTATTTTTGTAATCATTTTATCTATCTATATGCTTATCAAGCCATCACACTGTATAGCTTAAATTTACACATTGTTATTTGTCAATTATGTCTCAAAGCTGAACAGAAATAAAAAGGACATTTGGTATCATCTGGAGACAATGTGTATGCCACAAGGCAGAAATGGCTAGCAAAATCTCAGAGTGGCTTCAAAACTTTATGCCAGTCGTGCTAGACATTGTGTTGGCAGGACAATAGACTGATTCATTCAAATAGGTACTAAAGGCCAACTAAGTTTCAGGTATTGGCACTGGGCCAGGAATACAATCTAGTTTTATTATATATTTAAGTATGCTATGAATTAGCCCATTTCCTCTAAGAATTCTATTGGAAGAAGTTGCAATGATAACAACTTATGGAATTTTAGAGGAAATAGGGTAAAAATGGGAATGGGATTTCCGTACATTGACTTTGTATCCTGCCACGTTGCTGAATTGCTGTATGAGTTCTAGTAGTTTGGGAGTGGAGTCTTTTGGGTTTTCCATATAAAGAATCATGTCATCTGCCAAGAGAGAGAGTTCGACTTCTTCATTGCCAATTTGGATACCTTTTATTTCTCTTTGTTGTCTGATTGCTGTTGCTAGGACTTCTAATACTATGTTGAACAAGAGTGGTGAAAGTGGGCATCCTTGTCTTGTTCCTGATCTCAATGGGAAGGCTGCAAGCTTTCTCCCATTGAGGATGATATTTGCTGTGAGTCTTTCATAGATAGATTTTATGAAGTTCAGGAATGTTCCCTCTATTCCTATACTTTGAAGCATGTTAATCAGGAACAAATGCTGGATTTTGTCAAATGCTTTTTCTGCATCAATTGAGAGGACCATGTGGTTCTTCTCCCTTCTCATATTAATTTGTTCTAACACATTGATTGATTTGTGAATGTTGAACCATCCTTTTAGCCCAGGGATGAATCCCATCTGGTCATGGTAGATAATCTTTTTAATGTGCTGTTGGATCCTGTTTGCTAGGATCTTGTTGAGAATCTTAGCATCCATATTCATCAGTGATATTGGTCTGAAATTCTCCTTTTTGGTAGGATCTTTGCCTGGTTTGGGGATCAGGGTAATGCTGGCTTCATTGAAAGAGTCTGAAAGTGTTTCTTCTGCTTCAATTTTTTGAAACAGCTTCAGGAGAATAGGTGTTATTTCTTCTTTGAAAGTTTGGTAGAATTCCCCAGGGAATCCATCAGGTCCTGGGCTCTTGTTTTTTTGGGAGGTTTTTGTCAATGTACAGAAATCAGTGGCGTTCTTATACACTAACAATGAAAATACAGAAAGGGAAATCAGAGAATCAATTCCATTTACTATAGCACCAAGAACCATAAGATACCTGGGAATAAACCTAACCAAAGAGGTAAAGGATCTGTACTCGAGGAACTACAGAATACTCATGAAAGAAATTGAAGAAGACACAAAAAGATGGAAGACCATTCCATGCTCTTGGATCGGAAGAATAAACATTGTTAAAATGTCTATACTGCCTAGAGCAATCTATACTTTTAATGCTATTCGGATCAAAATTCCACTGGTATTCTTCAAACTGCTGGAGCAAATAATCCAAAAATTTGTATGGAATCAGAAGAGACCCCAAATTGCTAAGGAAATGTTGAAAAACACAGATAAAACTGGGGGCATCACGTTACCTGATTTCAAGCTTTATTACAAAGCTGTGATCACCAAGACAGCATGGTACTGGCATAGAAACAGACACATAGACCAGTGGAACAGAGTAGAGAGCCCAGATACAGACCCTCAACTCTATGGTCAATTAATCTTTGACAAAAAAGGAAAAAATATACAGTGGAAAAAAGACAGTCTCTTCAATAAATGGTGCTGGGAAAAGTGGACAGCTATATGTAGAAGAATGAAACTTGACCATTCTCTTACACCATACACAAAGATAAACGTCAAAATGGATCAAAGACCTCAATGTGAGACAGGAATCCATCGGAATCCTAGAGGAGAAGATAGGCAGTAAACTCTTCGATATCAGCCACAGCAACTTCTTTCAAGATATGTCTCCAAAGGCAAAGGAAACAAAAGCAAAAATAAACTTTTGGAACTTCATCAAAATCAAAAACTCACCACTTCCTCATCTCAGGGTGATGCAACATGGGGGCTTAAGTGGGTAGGAGAAGAATAAATTAAACAAGATGGGATTGGGAGGGAGCCAAACCATAAGTGACTCTTGATCTCACAAAACAAACTGAAGGTTGCTGGGGGGAGGGGTTTTGGGAGAAGGGGGTGGGATTATGGACATTGGGGAGGGTATGTGCTTTGGTGAGTGCTGTGAAGTGTGTAAACCTGGTGATTCACAGACCTGTACCCCTGGGGATAAAAATATATGTTTATAAAAAATAAAAAATTATAAAAAAAAATCAAAAACTCTGCACAGCAAAGGAAACAGTCAACAAAACAAAGAGGCAACCCACGGAATGGGAGAAGATATTTGCAAATGACAGTACAGACAAAAGGTTGATATCCAGGATCTATAATGAACTCCTCAAACTCAACACACACAAAACAAACAATCATATCGAAAAATGGGCAGAAGCTATGGACAGACACTTCTCCAATCAAGACATACAAATGGCTATCAGACACATGAAAAAATGTTCATCATCACTAGCCCTCAGGGAGATTCAAATGAAAACCACATTGAGATATCACCTTACACCAGTTAGAATTGCCAAAATTAGCAAGACAGGAAACAACATGTGTTGGAGGGGATGTGGAGAAAGGGGAACCCTCTTCCACTGTTGGTGGGAATGCAAGTTGGTGCAGCCTCTTTGGAGAACAGTGTGGAGATTCCTCAAGAAATTAAAAATAGAACTTCCCTATGACCCTGCAATTGCACTCCTGGGTATTTACCCTGAAGACACAGATGTAGTGAAAAGAAGGGCCATCTGTACCCCCATGTTTATAGCAGCAATGGCCACAGTCGCCAAACTGTGGAAAGAACCAAGATGCCCTTCAACGGACGAATGGATAAGGAAGATGTGGTCCATATACACTATGGAGTATTATGCCTCCATCAGAAAGGATGAATACCTAACTTTTGTAGCAACATGGACGGGACTCGAAGAGATTCTGCTGAGTGAAATAAGTCAAGCAGAGAGAGTCAATTATCATATGGTTTTACTTATTTGTGGAGCATAACAAATAGCATGGGGGACATGGGGAGTTAGAGAGGAGAAGGGAGTTGGGGGAAATTGGAAGGGGAGGTGAACCATGAGAGACTATGGACTCTGAAAAACAATTAGGGTTTTGAAGGGGTCTGGGGTAGAAGGTTGGGGTACCATGTGGTGGGTATTATAGAGGGCACGGATTGCATGGAGCACTGGGTGTGGTGAAAAAATAATGAATACTGTTATGCTGAAAATAAATTTAAAAAAATGGAAATGGGAGTATAAAGGAGAACAATAACAAAAGCTTATAGTCATCTTATTTGACTGAGTACTTAGAATGATTCTATGTAATAGAAATCACTATATCAGTTACAAACAATAACAACAAAATGACATACTTTCCACTACTAAGAAACTTTCCGTCCAGTTGCTTTCAACATGGACATAAATAGAAGATAAAGCTTCCAGAGTATGAGGTTTGAAAGAGTACATATCCAGCTATAGAGGATCTTTGGAGAGTCAGCGGAAGTGTCATTTGCTCTGGGTTATAAGCACATGATAAATGTTTTGGGTCCAGAAATATGGGAAGGAAGGGAATCCCAAGTGAAAAGAGCTTTAAGCAAAATCACAAAGGCCATAAAGTATGCACACAGAACACAAATTTTTCTACTTTGTTTAGAGTTTAGCAGCAAGGAGGAAATAAAGATTGAAAATTCAAATTCAAACTAGGGTCATATTATCATAATGACCTTCAATGCCAGGTTTGGTATTTGACCTTTATTTAATAGGTAATGAAAAGAGTTACCCATCAGTGTTGACACATAATTTGTGTCTGGATTATGTAGTTAGATTTATCAGTCTGCATCATCATAACCTTTGGAGTTAAACCTTTGGTCAGGAGCATATATACTGATGTCTAAAACTTTAAGATCAACTTTCCAAGGTCAATTTATAGTAAAGCTTTAGATTTCTTTTGAGAATTGTCCTTTGAAACAATATAAAAATCTGATGTGTGTTGACTACCAATTTTAAAATAAATGTTGGAATGCTCTGTGTTTGCCAAGTGCTGAAAAGTAAAATAATGACACATTAAGTAATGGAAATGTGGGAATTAAAACTTTCACAGAAAGAGAAAACAAACTCATCATTTCTTTCCTTATCTCTGTGTCAGCCCCCCTTGCTTGTTCATGTCTTGTCCTTTGAGATGTCCTCAGTTGCCTCTATCTCAGTGCCTTTTGATATTCACAAGGGGTGAAACACCATTTTGGAATTTAGAGACTCTCTTGGCCTCGGTAACTGAAAATAATTGGAGTAATTTCATTTTATTTCTTCTAGAGGAAGAACCTGGAAAGTTCACCAATTTTCTACTCTACCTTTCTGTAGTCCTTACCTTGTTCCAAGCCCTGCTTGAGTTACAGCTCTTGATGTTGTTTAGACTGTGTGGTGCCTCATAATCCACCAATCCTGCAAATTCCTGTCCTTGAATTCAATATACTTTCACATATTTCTCTGAAGACAGTTTTGCCAGCTGACAGTCTGAGTTAACTGAGTTAACTGAGTCCCATACATAAATTTATGCAGGAAGGAGAAAAAGAAAATACTCAGGAAAGAAAACAAATATTTGAACACAGTGAAATAGTTCTAATCCAAAATATGTCAAGCTGTAGTGATTTTTTTAAAAAAAGATCTTCAATTTGCAGAATACTTTAACATTCTCTGCCAAAAACTCCAGGTATGCATCAATGTCTTTTGTCATTTTATGGCTTTGAGTGATGTTTTGTGCTCTGTAAATTTGATACGTTGTCTAGGTTATTTACTGTATACCAAGATAAATTCCCAAACCCTATCTGTACACTGATATGAGTGCCTTAAATGTCCCTCCTAGGTTTTCTATACCTAGTCCATCCATCAGGCAAACCTGTATTGAGCATTTTTAAGTGTTAGCCATACCAGATACTCTTCAAACTTTACCAAGATTAAAAATAAACTGGGGATACATTATACCACATATTTTGTGGCATGTATTGGGGTCTGAATTTCTACATCTTTAACAGGCTCACAAGTGTGCTTTCTGGAGGACCACACTTTGAATAAAATCTCTTTTGTACTAAAGTATTCTGTACTAACTCAGTATAATGGGGGCACTGGGTGCATGATGAGCAAATGTAAAGCCATTTTAACATAGTGGTATACATATTTCATTGAGAACAGAACGGAGAGAGGGATATATTTTGTGAAGAGTAGAAGTTCAGAAGTTTTCACAGGAGACTTAAACAGGTTCTAGGAAGATGTGAAGGATAGTAGCAAGCATGGAAGATATACTTGACAGAAGGAATAGGTGTAGGAATTCATGGGACTCCATAGAATCATGTGACTGGAAGTTAGGATACACACTGAAAAGACTGGAAAGGGAGAAAATGTAATTTAGTTCTTATGGTACACATAGGCAAACAAATATCTTGTAGTATAGTAGATGGGGAATAAAAATTAAGATACACAATGCTCACATACAAGCATACATACACAAAAGGTGTATGTATGGCCACTTTACTTGCTCAAAAATCAATTTTATTTTCAGAAGAAGCAGTCAGTTTTAACAGGGAAGTTTTGTCCTTAAGCCAGGTTTTAACTTTATAACTTGGAGTCTGAGGGAAGTATAAATAGCACTCTAAGGAGCTTTCATGAGTATCACTTTAAAATCTGCACCAACTCTTATAGATTATTATAGGCAGGCTGCTTCAAATCTGTCCCATTTTTCTGCCTCATGAGAATTTGAATCTTCTGTGAATGGGTCCCCATATTTCCAGATAAGATCTACCTTTCTAATATGGCATGAATGGTGCTTTGCAATTTGTTTCCAACCTACTTTTCTAGCATAGCTCTGTATCTCCCCCAATGTTCTTACCATAAAACTAGAGTATCCTTTATTCATTGAACAATAAACACATGGAATTCCTACTACTTTGTGCCAGAATCTGCCCTTCATTCTGGGGATATAGTTTTGACAAAGTAGCCTATGACCTGACTTAAAAAAAACTTATATTTGGGGATGACTGACATTTACAATAAATGCAATAAATTATGAAAAGCATTATTAAAAAAAGAGAAAAAAGTTAAATTACAGGGATTGTAATTAGGAAGAATAGAGGTGAATAGAGGTTCTTTTAAAAGTGGTGTTTCAGCTGAGACGTGAAGACATAAAAGATATTAACCAGAAGCTGTGTGGTGGGAATTGGGGAGGGATAGAGAGAATAGCATATGCAAAGTGAAGCATCATACACTAGTAAGAAAGAAGAGTCTTCAAATAATCATTGGAAATTTGGCATGGTTGATCTTCGAGCATGAAGGGGGGAAGTGGTGAGGAATGAGAGCTAGGCAGGGGCCAGTTGCAGAAAGCTGTTTTAATGAACACTAAATGTAATGGAAAAACCACTCGAGGGCTTTAAGCAGGGAATGACATGAACAAGTTTAGATTTTATTATTATTTTACTGGCTGCAGGATGGAGGAAGACTTAAAAGGTATGAAACTAGAGTGGGAGAGCCAGCTCTTAAAACTGCTCAGGTGAAATGCGATGGTGCTTTTGGTGAGAAGAGGGCAAGTGGAAATGGAGAGAAGTAAGTAATTTCACATTTGAGTATTTCCTGAGGGTAATGGGGATTCAAGAAATGAAGAAGTCAGTGATGACACCAAGATTTCAGGCTTGGAAAGATGTTATTTAGTAAGAGAGGTAACACCAGAGAAGCACAGTCCTTGACAGAAAGAAGAATTCCCATTTGGACATGTGCTTGAAGGAATTTGAAATATCCAAATAAAAATACAGCATAAGGAATATATGTTTGGAGTTCAGGGGAGACCTGGTTTTGAAGTTATAAATCTGGGAGTCATCACTATATGGAAAGAAATGAAAGCCATGGAAATTGAGGAGACTGATTTGGGAGAGTATGTGGGGTCAGAAGACTGAAGAGCTTAGAATGGACTTCTGAAGACCATCAACATTAGGACATGAACAAAGGTAGGGTAAAGCAGGCAGTAATAGGAGAATGAGCCACCAGTGGTTAAGAGGAAAGTTTGAAGAGAGTGATGCGTTGAAAGACAGAAGGGAGTATTTTAGGAAGGGAAAAGCATTTCTATGACACAGCAAGTCTGAGTAGGCCTGCGGCACATCTGAAAAGGATCTGCTCTTGAGGGTTCTATCTATAATGGTTGACCTTGATCAGTTAAAAGTTTTTCTGCCTTCCACCGCATGCTTCTATTCTGTTCCTTGACAGAATTCCATTTATCTTCCAAAGTTCTGTTAAAGAAGAATCGTCATAAGTCATCTTTGCATTGGAGATACATTCTCATTTTGATATACATCTGTAATTTTATATACTGTATGTGTTTTTTTTTAACAGGTTACCTTTCTACTTGGGCATAGATCTCTAAGAATCTGGAAAGTTCCCAGAGGACAGCAACTTTACCATGAATGAGTAGAGTTACACAACTTGTCACATATAGTTTTCATTAGTTTTTGCTGAATTTTTACGACAGCCATGGTGATATAGTCCCTCGGGTTCTGAGAAGGCAGGAATTATATTTCTGTGAATGGTTTTATCTCCAATATTTAGCTCACTGATATGTAAAAAATGGCCATTAAAAAGTTATTGCATGTTTTCTTTCACATTTTTTCCTCTTTGAAATTGAAAAAAAAATTAATTATGCTTCTATTGGAAGTATCTATATTTTTGATGAATTCTAGGTTGTGTTGTGGCATAGTTATTCTTTTAGCACTTTAAATAAACAAATTTTCACCAGGATTCGCTCCGTGAAATTAAAGAGCTGATCCTGGCGTTTATATGTGTTGTACTAGCTTGCAGGGGTGGGGGATGATGTTGGGAAGTATCACATACTGCTATTCCCTCCTTCCAGTAACACTTTCAGTGGGCACCACTGGAGCACTTATGTGGGCTTTCTTTGCCTCAAGTCCCACCATGGTTTATTATGTTGCAGATGGCTTGCTTTCTTTCTTTCTTTCTTTCTTTCTTTCTTTCTTTCTTTCTTTCTTTCCTTCCTTCTTTCTTTCTTTCTTTTTTTTTTTTTTAAAGATTTTATTTATTTATTTGACAGACAGAGATCACAAGAAGAGAAACAGGCAGAGAGAGAGAGAGAGGAGGAAGCAGGCTCCCCGCTGAGCAGAGAGCCCGATGTGGGGCTCCATCCCAGGACCCTGGAATCATGACCTGGGCCGAAGGCAGAGGCTTTAACCCACTGAGCCACCCAGGTGCCCCGCAGATGGCTTTCTTAATGTCACTAGCTTATTTGCATTTGATCATTTATATACCATCTTACTCTTGCTTCTTTAATCCACAGTTTGAAAACCAAAGATGTTTTAAGTGATTATTCTCTTTTGAACATGGACCTTCTCACAGTGGGGCCCTGGAGGTAGGCAATGATTCTCTCCCTGTTCTCACTTCTAGCTTCTGAAGAACTCCAAGAAAAAAAGATTAATCAGTTTTTCAGAAGTTATAATCTACCCCTCAACAAACATGCACTTGCTATTCATGTTCTTATAAGGACTTAGGTACAAAAATGCCAGCTGAGGACTCCTTGCTTTGTACAGTATCCAGGGAAAGAGATCTGACAATACCCCAGGCAAAGCACTCTATAAACACCCTCCTTTTTTAACCCAGCCATAAGGAGTTACATGCAGAAAAATAACCACTTGAAACCCTTTGCCCCCATATTAAGAATGCTGCCAAAGCTTTTGCCTTGCTTGCTTCAACAAGAATAAACTGTGCAAAAGCTCTGGAGTTCTCAGGCAATGTGATTGCCCGCCCTGCTTGTTTAAGGTCATTAAAATCCTGGACTTTGCCAAAAGACTTACAGCAGAGCCATCCTGTTCTTGGAGTGAGTTGTAATTTTACTTAGGTCACAATTTTTTACTGGCCAACAGCATTAAAATGGGCCCTTTTTATTGGTGTTAAGTATAAACGAGATGCAAAGAGTATGTGTGGTAATTTTAAAGTTGTGTTTATAATGAAGATAGTCTGTTTAAAGAATTACTAATATATTTATACTTATGAATTATAAAAATAAAAACACTTCCTATTATCCTGTCAGATGGAAGAAGGATGTTATACTCTAAATGCCATTTCTTTAGAGATTTCATTTTCTTTATTGAGTCCTACAAAGTCTTCCCATTTATCCTGGATGCATTTGAGGCTATATTCATATAGCCAAAAAGACATGAGGAGTTGTGTAATTATTGGTGAGTTCAAGACTGTCAGAACGACCTGGTCGGGCAATAAAAGCAAAACCATTTCATGTCATCATTGACTGATTAATTACTTTGAACTGAAATGTCCAGTAACTCTTCCATTTGTTTTGGTTAAAAATAAAATATGATTTTTATCTTGTTATAATAACTACTTTCTCTGATGAAGCACAGATTTTAGCACTTTTGCTTCTTAAATACCACTTCTATAATGACTGCTTATGAAAGCATAAGAGAACAGATTATGGCTCAATTTTCAACTACAATGATAAAAGTTAGGGAACATTGCATGTTCTGCTCTATAATCCAAGCCAATATAATACATTTGTTCATAAATAATTACGTATTAGGGTATATGAGCCTATTCACCATCTTCAGACTGTCATAGAAAAATTAGGTAACTTTAGGTCAGATCTAACTATCTGAAGTATATATTATATATATTTAATATATATTTTAATATATATAAGTATAATATCTATAAAGTATATATTTTAATATATATCTGAAGTATATATTTTACACTAAAATTACATCAATAATGTTTAGAGGGTGAAAATATTTCTTGTAGCACTAAGTAGCCCTATAGATTGCCTCAGTTGACATTCCTAGGAGAGAAGGGCAAGGTCCTGGTGGGGATGTGAGTGAGCCCATGAGGCAGCACAGGGACTGGAAAGGCAGGAGAGATGGATGTTGGTGTGAGTGACTGGTATTTTAACATGTGCCAAGAACTTTTTGAATGTTATATTAATCTTCTTCGATAATGTGAGAACAATATTCTATCCATTATAAATATAAAGACACTAAAGTTCACAAAATTTGTTTGAGATCTCAAATCTGTATGTTGTAGTTGGGGTTTGAATGCTTTTTCCTGACCCTAAAGTTCACATTTATCTTCTAGGTTTAGATCACAATGGTTATTGTGTGGTGAATGGCTGCTTTCAAGGGTTAGGACACTTCAAGAAGATAAAGTTGTGCCAAAGTCATCTTTTAAGTCTGGAGAAAAGCTAGGAAGATTCTGGAAAGTTTTATTTATATGTGTAATTAATTTATTGGGACACATACTGAATCTTGGGCATCTCATTAAACAAATATTTATTAAGCATCAACTAAATACCAGGCATTTTTCTAAGTGCTGAAGAAAAAGCACTGAATCAGATATATACTTCTCAACAATACTGATGATGAAACCTCATCCAGTTCTGATTTAAGAACTTAGTTATATGGAAAGACTCCAATTAATAATTTTAAAGTTGCAGCAAAATTTTAGTATGGTGATATTTTATATAATTCCTAGCTGTCAGGAAATTGCAATTATGTACAAAACAGTATTTAGGAGAAAACACTATGAAGAAGCTATCATGTCCTTTGAGCATATCTTTGAATTCATTCCATTTAACCAGATGACAATAGAATTACTAAAATTTGAATCCTTTCCATATTCCATAGAGTTTCTCTGGAATCCCATGATTTAACATCTCAAGGCTTCCATCTATACCAAGTAACTGGCTCTTATCACAAACTACTTCTCTGTCATTGTTTATCCAGTGTAGAGAAAGAAATACCAAATTCTAAGTATCACTATGTATTTAATATGATCCTGATAAATCTGATAAGTTGAGATAATGTATGTGACAAAGCTGCCCTTATATGGATAATTCTTTTAAATTCCCATTTCTTCTTTTGTAGTGCTAAACAATTGATAATACAAGCTTAGGGAAATGGAATTCACTAATTTCTATAATTTTAAATGGCTTCTTCTAGTCAACAAAATCTAAATAAGGTAAAATAGGTCCTCTTAAAAAGATTTTTTTTGAGGAAGGACAGTTCATTAGAACAGGTTTTTGTTTGTTTTTTTAATCCCAAACTAAATAATTCTGGAAACTACTGTATGGTAGGCTTCCTCCTTAGTTTTACATCCACAGTACTTAACATTCTCCTGAGATTTGAGGTAATCTCCTTTCATTTTTCTAGAAAAAATCCCTAATTCAATTTTGTCTATTCACTAGTATGAAATGAGAAAGGCTCTCGTAATCGGATAAAATATCCCTTTTCAGTATCTTTCTTTTTTTCTTCCATACATCACATTGCACTTTTTTGGAAGAATAGAGTGACCTTTTTTTCATGTTTTCTGAAACACAGGTGCCCTATGGAAAAACTGTCTAATACATTCATTTTGGATGCTCTGTTTATAGAAGTAATATGCCAGGACTAGTCTGTATAGTTATTGATGACAAGTTTTTTTCCACTAGCATCTAGACTTACATTTTTCAGGACATCTTTACATTGCTTTGCTAAGTAAGGAGAAACATACTATGGGGTGGAAAATGTAGATGGATTACCACATAATACACAAAAATACAGTCAAAACTTCAGTTCCAAAGTTGGGGAGAAATAGGTTTCCAGTAAATAAGAAAGTAAATTCTAGGCAAGGAAGTAACACCAAATTCATAGATGATTAAATCCTTCCTAATGAGACCCAAGCTTATCAGGAGTATAGTGAGAGTTCTCTGGTAGACACCCCAGTGCTGACACTTGTGAACCAGATAAAAGATAATAGCTTCAGACTTGAAGATCAAATGGGGTTACTGGTGGCCAAGTTATCCAGAATGACTAGGGTCATATTCCATTAATCAAAGCCACTACTACTGCTCAATATTCAGGCATGTCTCTCCCAAATTAGTCTATAGTATCAAACTTGCCCATTTAATGGTCATCATTCTCCTTTATTTTTTTTAAGGTTTTATTTATTTATTTGACAGAGAGACATCACAAGTAGGCAGAGAGGCAGGCAGAGAGAGAGAGAGGAGGAAGCAGGCTCCCTGCTGAGCAGAGAGCCCGATGCGGGACTCGATCCCAGGACCCTGAGATCATGACCTGAGCCGAAGGCAGTGGCTTAACCCACTGAGCCACCCAGGCGCCCCATCATTCTCCTTTTGATCTGCCTAAGAAAGCCTTTATTTTAATCCTGAACATGTTACACATCCAAAATCATGGTTCTTTTGGGGTAAGTTCTAGGTTTTACTGCTTCTTAAAATGTTTATTCAATGGCTCTATTGGAAATTATTCATCTATTCATTCATTGATCCATTCTTTAATGTGTACCTACTATTAGTAAAAAGTTTCACAAATCACTAGGGCTGCAAAAGTTATTAAGATTGACAGAATTTTTGTCCCTATGTAACTCAATGTACCAGGAGGTGCAAATTAGTAGTCCATAAAATAAAGTGTTATTAGTACCATGATCAAATAACTACAGAATGTCATAGATGCAAAGAAGGCAAATCACTGAAACATGGGGATTCAGGGAAGACTTTCTGAAGGAAGCAAGATGCTTGCAGTTAAGTCCTTATATAATTACTCTTGCTACACGGAAGAGTGGATTGGTGAGAAGGGAGTAGAAAACCATAAGTGACTCTTAATCTCACAAAACAAACTGAGGGTTGCTGGGGGGAGAGGGTTTGGGAGAAGGGGGTGGGATTATGGACATTGGGGAGGGTATGTGCTTTGGTGAGTGCTGTGAAGTGTGTAAACCTGGTGATTCACAGACCTGTACCCCTGGGGATAAAAATATATGTTTATAAAAAGTAAAAAATTAATAAAAAAAAAGAAAAATTAAAAAAAAAAGGCAAACGAAGAGAATACAAAAAAAAAAAAAGAAAGATCATTTAGAATGCCAAAATAGTAATCTGGGCAAGAAATGATAGTGATATGAACAGAGAAGTAAAGAAAAGACGATTTTAATAAATGGGAGGTACAATTTACACTAGTGTTGCTTGGATAGAAGGACTGAAGGAGAGATGTTGAGGACGATGCTCAGTTTTCTGGTTTGGGCAACTGAGTGGATAATTGAGTCAATTAAAGAGAGCAGATATAATGTTGAAATGTTGAAAAAGAAAAACAAATCTGAGACCATCATGTTGTCTTATTTCAAGCTATATTACAAAGCTCTGATCACCAAGACAGCATGGTACTGGTACAAAAACAGACACATAGACCAATGGAACAGAATAGAGAGCCCAGATCTCTCCCTAGAGAGCTCCCAACACTACAGTCAACTAATCTTTGACAAAGCAGGAAAAAATATCCAATGGAAGAAAGATGGTCTCTTCAATAAATGGTGCTGGGTAAATTGGACTGCTATATACAGAAGAATAAAACTGGACCATTCTCTCACACCAAACACAAAGATAAACTCTAAATGGATTAAAGACCTCAATGTGAGACAGGAATCCATCAAAATCCTAGAGGAGAACATAGGCAGTAACCTCTTTGACACTGGCCACAGCAACTTCTTTCAAGACACATCTCCAAAGGCAAGGGAAACAAAAGTGAAAATGAACTTTTGGGACTTCATCAAGAAGTCAAAGAAAACAGTCAACAAAACAAAGAGGCAAGCCACAGAATGGGAGAGGATTTTTGCAACTGACACTACAAAGCGTTGATATCCAAGATCTATAAAGAGCTTCTCAAACTCAACACCCCAAACCCAGGTAATACAGTAAAAAATGGGCAGACGATATGAGCAGACACTTCTCCAAAGAACACATACAAATGGCTAACAGACAAATGAAAAAGTCTTCATTAGCCATCAGAGAAATTCAAACCAAAACCACATCGAGATATCACCTAATATCAGTCAGAATGGCAAAAATTGATAAGTCAAGTTGGAGAAGTTGTGGAAAAAGGGGAACCTTCTCACACTCTTGGTGGAAATGCAAATTGGTGCATCTGTTTTGGAAAACACTGTGGAGGCCTCAAAAAATTAAAATTAGATCTACCATAATCCAGTAATTGCCCTACTGGGTATTTACTCCAAAAATACAGATGTAGTGAAAAGAAGGGACATATGAACCCCAATGTTCATAGTAGCAATGTCCACACTAGTCAAATTGTGGAAAGAGTAGAGATATCCTTCAACAGATGAATGGGTAAAGAAGACATGGTCCATATACATAGTGGAATATTACTTAGCCATCAGAAAGGATGAATACCTAACTTTTGCATACACATGGATAGGACTGGAGGAAATTACTCTAAGTGAAATAAGTCAAGCAGAGAAAGTCAATTATCGTATGGTTTCACTTATTTGTGGAACCTAAGGAATAGCATGGAGGACATTAGGAGAAGTAAGGGAAAAAAAGAAGGGGGAGGGGAAATCAGAGTGGGAGACAAACCATTAGAGACTATAGACTCAGAAAAACAAATGGAGGGTTTTAGAAGGGATGGGGGTGGAAGGATGTGTTAGCACAGTGATGGGTATTAAGGAGGGCCTAGATTGCATGGAGCACTGGGTGTTATACTCAAACAATGAATCATGGGAACAGTACATCAAAAACTAATGATGTATTGTATGGTGACTAACATAACACAATAAAAAAAATATCAGCAAGAATAAAAACAAAAGCAAAAACAAAACAAAACATGATAAATGTGTATTACCTGTGGGAGAACCAAAAAGACCTTTTGTAGACTGCTGGAGTGTCAATTACTATCATCAGTAAGTAAGTCATAATGAAGTCCTAGAAATCAACAGTGCCCAATATCCTTCCATCTATTGTGTTGATATGTTCATAGTTTAGCTTGGTTTTGATAACTTAAAAGATAACAACTAGTACTGATTTTTTTTAAAGAGGTGAGAAAAAAAATTCTCACACATATTCTAAGATACTGATGTAGGTTCTTTTGAACTACTTTATAGGACTTTGAGTATGGTCTGGAAATTTTATAGAAAGGACGCCTTATACATTTTTTGTCATTTCCTTTGGTGTGGAATTGCATTTTTTGTGTGATTGTTATATTTAAAAATATTTTTCAAAAACAATGCTGAGATTTTAATAGTGGGATTTAAGGATTAAATGGATTACAGATTCGTTTTTAAAGGAAACTGGTAGGGGTATAAACTCAAGATGTACTGCTCTTAGTGTTTCCACAGTGAACATAGTTTATTATTAGGCACTGTGATTATATAATACCTTGGTTTTATATATTTGATTTTCAAAATATTTCTATTCTATATTATAAAATATTTTGTGTTTATAAAATACAAGTGTGTTGCACATCCACACTTTTACATAGTGCTACTAAATTAATTGCCATTAAATAAGTTTCCCTTGGGTAGTTTAGGGGATGAAAGTGGAGAGTTTACGGAAGTGTTAGGTTTAGCATTACAGAACAGCATTGCAGAAGTTCAGGTAGTTTTGCTTTCTGGTGTGTTTATGTTTATATAATACTTCAATTGTTTTTTCAAAGCACTCCATATAAAGAGACCCATAAACTCTAATGGCCTTAATTTTCATTATTTGGCCCCAATATTCATTATACTCTTATCGTTTACTTAAATGCTTTTCAGGGGTGCCTGGGTGGCTCAGTTGGCTAAGTGACTGCCTTCAGCTCAGGTCATGATCCTGGAGTCTCGGGATCGAGTCCTGTATCAGGCTCCAGCTCTACAGGGAGTCTACTTCTCCCTCTGACCTTCTCCTCACTCATGCTCTCTTTCACTGTCTCTCTCTCAAATAAATAACTATTTTTAAAAAAAGCTATTAAAAAAGTGCTTTTCAGATGATATACATCTGAAAACATGATTGGAATTTTTTTAATTTTTAATATGATACTCTAAGTTAAAGTTTAATTTTTAATTTTTAATTATTTTAATTTTAAAATTATTTTAAAATTATTTAAATTATTTTAATTTTAATTTTAATTTATTTTAATTATTTCTACAGCAGACTATATTGTTTTACATTTGATTAGTGAAGTTATGCTCTCCCAGATTTATTCATATAATCTACACAAAAGAAGATTCACGTATTACTTGTACGGGCTGATGAACTTTTGCAATAATATACACTTGTGTAACTACTAACACAATCAAGATACAGTAAATTTTCATCACTGCTTTCAAGCCATCTTTTCTTCACTATAGTTTGTCTTTTCTGGAATTTCACATAAATGAAGTAAAAAAAGAATGTAGTCTTTTGCATTTGACATTTTTTTACTTAGCATAATGTTGAGGCTTATTTGTGTTGTACTTATTAGTATTTTGTTCATTTTTAGTGGGGTAGTATTCCAGTGGTGTAGATATACCACTTTCTATTTATACATTTACCAGTCGATGGGTATTAGAGGTTTTTATTCCCAGTTGTTGGCTAGTTGATGGATATTATAATATCCATCTCTCTGGTATAAAAACTTTGGAGTGAAATTTCTAGGTTGTATGATGTATGTAGGGTGTATGTAAGGTACGGTAGGTAAGACACTGCCAAATTGTTTTCCAAAGTAGCTATCCATTTCATATTCCATTGGCAATGCAGGAGTTCTAGAAGTTGTATATCAGCAACACTTCATATTGTTAGTTGTTTGAATGTTATTGTGAGATATTAATATTTTTAGTCATAGTTTAGAAATTAGTAACACTAGTAATGACTAATTTACTGAAGTTTTAAGTTATGGATTAGGACATAACAAAAATATGTCTCTGCTGAAAAGACAATGAAGGTAAGTTTTATTTGAGCTCCAGTCTGGTGAGTTACCAGCACAGACTTGGAGTACTTGAACCCTGGTTTTATTGTACTGAAATATTTTCCTTTTCATAAAGTGAAATATTAAAATATGCTAGTTTCAGTCTGATAATTTAAATGCTGCCATTTTAATGTGTCTTACCATAAATCTATTTTATAGTATTCTGTGTCATCCCTCATATCTTGGATAAAAAATATTTTTGTCTCCTTTCTAACTTGGAAAACATGTACACATGCGTGTTTTTCTTCTGCTGCTTGGAGTGGGTTGGTGATAAATTTTTTTACTCATTTTTTTTCTTCTTAGCGTACTTTCAGTTCTATATTATGTAAGGCCATCTAGCTGTTGTAAACTTTTTCATGATATATGATATTATCACAAAGATTTCATTCTCTTACTTTTAAAGAGGGAGTTCTACTAAATTATAAAGTAAATGATCACATTTGACAGGTATGTTTTTAAGAAGTCTGTACAAAATCTTCTGTTAGTAAAGGTAGCTATTATCTCTGATTATGATCTTGAACTGATTATTTGTATACAATAGTATAACATTTAACAAGTATTTGACTTCTTTTATTATAGTTTTAATAAAACTATGCAAGATGATAGTCCTATGAGGAGTTTACAATTCAATGAAGGGGAAAACAAAAACCAAAATCTTAGTAATGTAAGTTAGTATATATTGTAGACAGGAATCCTTTCTTTCTCTTTCTTCCATATGAAAAGAGCTTACTATTGCTGCCTAGGGGGCTTCTTGTTTCTTCTGTGCAAAGAAGCAGAGTAAGCATTCTGCTAGTTAGCATTTGTCATTGTTCCACATTTCTCAGTTAGAGTGAAAATATCATAGAACTTGAGTATGTGAGGTATGCTTATTCTGCTCTTTTTGGAACAATAGGAAGCAGAGGCCTAAGTATAGTATAATCCATGTGTAGATTCAAGCACACATATCATGTGTCCCAAGATACGATTAAAGGAGAAGGAAGTAGTAGCAAGCCCATCTGGGCTTTCTGAGCTTTGTCTTCAACCTAGCCATCATTAGTAATGGTGACATTTTGGTTTCAACTGCTGAATCTTGCCTTTTTCTAAGTCAACTTAATACCCATATGGAGAACCACATGTCATTCTCTGGAACCGCTCAAAGACTCCAACTAATCAGGAGCTATATTGACATAAGTTGTCATCTGTCATACTTTATTAGATTATCTCCTGAACTAGATTTTTAGCATGGAAGCTGTCTTCTTGCTCAAAGTTATGTCATGTCGCTACCTGTGGGAAGTTTCTGCATTCTCCACTATTGAGCTTGGCTGTGGCCATATGACCCCGATCCTGTATTGGTGCGGGGTGCCGGCCACATCACTGTGTTTGGCTTGAGCAACAAGTTTGATACTGAATTTCCCTCAGTTCTAACAGGGAAGGTGGCCCTGGAAGAATTTAAGACCAGCATTGGCCGTGTGAATGCATGTTTGAAAAAGGCTGTCCCGGTCAATGTGAAATGGCTACTACGTGGTTTTCTCTGCTGCTGTTGCACACTGGGTTGCAGCCTGTGGCCTGTTATTTGTCTCAACAAAAGAACCAAAGATCAATTCAGAAGTTATTAGAATGGGAAAATAACAGATTATATCACAAGGTAATACTAATAGAATTCTTACCAAAATATCCCATATTCCGACCTGACTGAGGAATTTTATTCAGTCACTTCTGTGTTACATGTCATTTCCTACCCTTAGTGCCTTGTAGATGATTTGGAATGAAGATGGTTTCCTTTGCTGTGTTCAACTCATTCCTTATTTCTTCTTCTTATTATTCTTTAGAATATTCTCCTTACTCTTTTGTTTGTGTTGGTTTAAGAAGAAAATTTGCACATCTTTTTTTTGTTAATGAAGATTGTGTTTTGCACTCTATATTTTTAAATAAGTACACATACAGAGAAAAAAAGCGTGAGAGGAAGTGACAGGTGATATTTCTTGGCAGAGCCAGCACTTGGAATGTTACACAATGGAATAATACTCAGCCTTAGAATGAGTTATTGCCATTTGCAGCAACATGGATAGACCTATAGGGTAATATGCCAAGTGAAATAAGTCAGAAAAACAAATATATAATTTAACTGACACATAGAATCCCAAAAACAAAAACAAGAAACAGAAACAGACTCATAAATACAGAGAACAAACTGGTGGTTGCCAAATGAAAGAGGGGCTGGAGGATGAGCAAAATAGAAGGGGATTAAGAAGCATAAACTTTGTTATGAAATAAGTCATGGGGATCAAAGTACAGCATAGGGAAAAAGTTAATGTAATAACATTGTATGGTGGTAGAGAGCTATACTCATGATGAGCACAGTAATGTATAGAATTATTGAACCACTAGGTTGCACACCTAAAACGAATATATCATTGTATACCAACTATACTTTAATAACACCACTTTTTTTTTTTTTAAAGTCTAGGACTAGATGACTTCATAGGTGAAATTTTGCCAGACACATAGTCCTCACAGAGGATGTTTTAAAAAGGTTAATACCTATTCTTAAACTATTCCTAAAAAAGTAAAAGAGGAATAAAGCTTCCAAGTTCATTCTATGAGACTAGGATTACCTTGATACGAAAACCATGTAAAGACACTACAAAAAAAGAGCAAACACTACAGGCCAATATCTCTAATGGGCTTAGTTGCAAAATCCTCAAAATATTAGCAAACCAAATACGACAGTATATTTTTAAAAAAATCATTCACCACAATCAAGTAAGTTTTATTCCAGGATACAGGGCAGGTTCAATATTCACAAGTCAATGTGATACATCACATTAACAATAAAACTATATAATCGTCTGAATAGATGCAGAAAAAAACATTTTATAAAGTACAACAGAAATTCATAATAAAAGCTCCCAATAAAGTGAATTTAGAAGGAACATTCTTCCACATAATAAAGACCACAGATAGAAAAACTCATAGGTGTTAACTCAGAGGTAAAAGTAGATTCTTTTCTAAGATCAGGAACAAGACAAGGATGTCTGCTCTCACTGTTAGGCATAGCATTAGAATTTCTATCTACAGCAATCAGACAAGAAATGAAAAGCACTGAAATTGGTAAAGAAGCATAGGTGTCACTAATTGCAAATGACGTGACACAATATATAGAAAATGCCAAAGACACCACCAAAAAGCTAGAACTGATATAGGAATTCAGTGAAGTAGCAGGATACCAAATATATAGATATCTGTTATATTTTTATACACTAATAATGAAGTAGAAGAAATTAACAATTGCATGAATGAAGATGTGAGATATATACATATATCCACCTATAAACACAATGGAATAATACTCAACCAACAAAAAGAATAAAATCCTGCCATTTGCAGCAACAAGGATAGAAATAGTGCATTATGCTAAGTGAAAATAAGTTAGAGAAAGGCAAGTACTATATGATCTCACTCATGTGGAATTTAGGAAAACAGATGAACACATGGGAAGAGGGAAAAGAAAAAAGGAGACCCTTGTTTGTTTCCCTCTCAACAACAGAGAACAAGCAGAGTGTTGATGGAGAAGGGTGGATGGAGATGGGCTAGATGGGCGATAGGTATTATAGAGTGTACTTGTAATGAACACTCGGTATTATAAGTGATGAATCATTGAATTCTATTCCAGATATTAATATTGTACTGTATGTTAACTAAAATTTAAATTATAAAAGAAAAAAAATCCCATTTACAATTGCATAAAAAAGAAAATACATAGAAATAAACTTAACCAAGGAGATAAAGACCTATACTCTAAGAACTATAAAACCTGATGAAAGAAAGTGGATGTGACTCACATAAATGCAAAGTTATTCTAAACTTGTAAATTGAAAGAAAATCGTTAAGCTGTCCATACTACCCAAAACAATGTACAGATTCAATGCAATCTCTATCAAAATACCAAAAGTTTTAAAGAACTCAATATCAAAATTTATATGGAACCAAAAACCCAAAAAATAAAACAACAAAAAACCCCTGGATAGCCAAAGCAACTTGTGAAAGAACAAAGCTGATGGTATCACAATCTGAGATTTCAAGATATACTACAAATCTGTAATAGTCAGAATAGTATAGAGGTGGCACAAAAATAGACTCATAGATCAACAGAACGGAATGGAGAGCACAGAAATAAACCCATACTTATATGGCCAATTAATCTACAAAAAACACAAGAATATACAATGGGGGAAAAGACCATATCTTCAACAAATGGTACTGGGACAACTAGACAACTACATGCAAAAGAATGAAACTGGAGCACTTTCTTACACCATATATAAAAATAAATTCAAAATGTATTAAAGACCCAAATGTAAGACCTGAAATCCTAAAACTCTTAGAATATAGGAAGTGATGTCTTTGACATTGGCATAGAAACACTTTTTCTAGGTATATTTCTCAGGCAAGGGAAACAAAAGCAAAATTAAACTATTAGGGTTATACCAAAATGAAAAGGTTTTGCATAGTTGGAAACCACAAACAAAAAATACAACTACTGAATGGAGGAAGACTTTTGCAAATGATATATCCATTAAGGGGCTAATATGCAACATAAATAACTCCGGCAGAGGACTCAAATAAATATTTTTACAAAGACTTACGATGGCTAACAGATACATGAAAAGATATTCAACATCACTAAAAATCAGAGAAATAAATCAGAACTTCAGTGAGATACCACTTCACAGCTGCCAGAACAGCTAGTGTTAATGAGACAAGAAATAACAGTTGTTGGCAAGGCTGTTGAGCAAAAGGAACACTTGTGCACTGTTGGTAGGAATTTAAATGGGTACTGCCATTGTGGAAATCAGTATGAGGGTTTCTCAAAAAATGAAAAGTAGAAATACCATATGATCCAGTAATTCCTCTACTGGATATTTACACAAAGAAAATGAAAATGCTAATTTGAAAAGATATGTGCATTCCTATGTTTACTGCAACATTATTTATAGTAGGCAAGATGTGGAAGTAGTCCAAGTGTTCATCCATAGACAAATGGGGAAAGAAAGGATATACATGTTCAATGGGATATTACTCAGCCATAAAAAATGAGATCTTGCCATTTGTAACAACATGGATGGACCTAGAAGACATGACATTAAGTGAAATAAGTTAGAGAAAGATAGATATCATAATCTCTCTTACACATGGAATTTGAGAAACAGAGCAAAGAAAAGACAAACAAAAAACTCCACCCTTAAAAAGAACTCCAGCGGGGCACCTGTTTGGATCAGTGGGTTAAAGCCTCTGCCTTTGGCTCAAGTCATTGTCCCAGGGTCCTGGGATCGAGCCCCGCATCAGGCTCTCTGCTCAGTGGGGAGTCTGCTTCCTCCTCTCTCTGCCTGCCTCTCTGCCTACATGTGATCTGTCAAATAAATAAATAAAAATCTTAAAAAAAAAAAAAAAAAAGAACTCCATGTTTCCAGAGGAGAGGTGGGTAAGGAGGGATAAGAAATGGATAAAGGGGATTAAGAGTACACTTATGATGTGCACATGAGGAGTAATGTATAGAATTATATGCACACTTTACTGTGAATTATATTCCATCATGACAGTTAAAAGATATAAATTACATAAACAAGTCAAGATGTAATGTACAACCTAGTAACTGGAGTTAATACTGTATCACATACTTAAAAGTTACTGAGATTAGGTTTTAAAAATTCTCAACAGAAATAAAAAAAAAGCTATGTTGATAATAGAGGTTAACTAGACTTCATGTGCTTATTTTTAAAATATATACAAAAATCGACTCATTATGTTTTATATCTGAAATTAGTGTTGTATTTGAATTATGCTTCTATAAAAAAGAAGTGCTCAATTAAAATGGATTATTGAAGATAGTTTTCTTGGAAGGAGTTATATTTGAGTTCTGATTACCCTGAACTACTAAACAAAACTGTAAATAATGGAGTCTTACGCATACAAATAGAGGTACCTCAGAACTACTATTTTGTAAGCTGTAGTTGGTCTCCACCTTCACCAGGAGGCTAAGGAGGGAGAGAAAACTTTTCTTTTTTTTTTTTCTTTTTGAAAAGATTTTATTTATTTGACAGACAGAGATCACAAATAGGCAGAGAGGCAGGCAGAGAGAGAGGAGGAAACAGACTTCCCACTGAACAGAGAGCCCGACGCGGGGCTCGATCCCAGCTCCCGGAGATCATGACCTGAGCCAAAGACAGAGGCTTAAACCACTGAGCCACCCAGGCACCCCATTTTTTTTTTAAAGATTTTATTTATGAGAGAACTTCTCTATTGAGACAATTATGTTGGGTCTACAGAGAAATAGCATGCATAGGCTTTTTCTTCATCTTAAGTCCAATGAAAGTATTTCAATGAAAGGGTTCAGAGAGCATGGTGCATGTCCATCATTTTAGGGGCTTTCAGTGAGCCAATATCAATCTGAAAAATCTCTTATGAAAAATCTCTAGGGGAGACAATGGTTGGCTGGCTGCTTAGACTGTGGAGGAAGAAGATAGGTTGCCCTATTTACACCAGGACAAAGGATGCATGAATGTTTCCACTGACCCGATAAGGACCATGTGGTGGAGTTAAACTCAGGGATCATCCTTGATCCTGCTTAAGAGAATATTCTAGAGAGGCAAGGTGACTCTACCAGAGAAGACTGCTTTCTTCCAGGCTGGGAGGAAAGATACAAGCAAATGATGGAGAGGTATATTTACCCAAGTCAATGAAACTGTATTTGGAATATTTCCAGTGTCTGGGAAGGGACATTTAAAGACTCTCATCTATTCTATTTAATCCATCCAACCCAAAGATAATCAATCCTGAACATTGGATAATCCTAGCAGACACAAAGATCAACTGAAGACAATAACAATAAAGTGAAACCTTTCCTTAGTCTCTACCTAGATAGAGAGTAGAGTAAGTAGGGGAAAGGGGCATATGTGCTTTGGTATTTATGGAACACCACAAGAACATGTCTCTGCAAATTCCGATACAACCACTATAGAATACAGAGAGAATGCCATCTGCCCAGATGCCATTGACCTTTCCCATACTGTGCTTTTAACCTCATCCTCCTTAGGGAAATGGTAGAGAGAAAGGGGCTATCAGAATAAAGAGTAAGGGAGCCAACCATACCTCTTTCCCCAATTGCAAGCTTCTCCCTGAAAAAAACACCAGGCTTATGTGGCAAGAAATTAACCTGTAAACAAAGTTTAGAATTTTACCTATTGCACTACATTGGTGCTCGCCATTCCTCTGATAAATCTTCGGTGACTTTTTACTCCTCACAATTATAGCCAACATCCTTTTCAATGGCCTCTTAAAGAATGGTCCATGGACTGCAGGATCACTATCACCTGGGAGCTATCTCAAACTTCACCTTAAACCTACTAAATCAGAATCTTCACTTAAGCGAGATCCCGGTTATTTACATGTCCATTAAAGTTTGAGAAACACTGGTCTATAAACCCTATTCCAGTTACCTTTTTAGCTCACTTACCAACATTCTCAATTTTTCCACTCCAGTCACTGTGGGTCCTGAAAACACCAGGCCCATTTTTGCCTCAGAGTTTTAGTGGACTATTCCTTCTTCCTCAAATGCTCTATCACAAATGTTTATACATTCACTTTTATCCTATGTTTTTATTCCTCTTTGAGGACAACTCATAATGTGGCCTGTATTTAAAATTGCATCTTTATATGCCATAATCCTAACTTCACTTATTCTCCCCTTAATATTTAACACCTTAATATATGGTAAAATTTACCTATTATGTTTATTGTGTATCTTCTAAGGCTAAATCCCTCCAAAGCAGGGATTGTTTTGTCAACTGCTGATTCTTTATAGAATAATATCTGCCACATAATAGGTGCTTAATAATTGTGTTGAAATGATGTGTTGAGTGAACCGTTCAAGTTTTTTTTTAAATTACCGATTTATGTAAATGCTTCATATTATTAAAGGCAGGCAAAAATCTCTGTAAAGTACATTATTTTATTGGCATTTATGTTTTTGCCAGTAAGGCCACTGAATGAAATATGCAAGTTATTCTAACTGATGAATGAGCTTTCACTCATCATCACAATTTCATGAGGGAAGATTTAAAGCAATAAATTATTTCATACTTACCCAAATGAACTTCTCTCCTGAGAGGCTAAGAAAATAAAGAAATTCCTCTAACCACTATATCAAGCCTAGTATCTGAAAGTTATGTGTACTGCCTTTTTCCCTAAGAAACTAACCTGATCTTTTATTTTGTTTTCATCCAAATTTGAATGTTTTGTTGTACAAACTCACTTGTTGTTGGCAATCAGACCCGTTTCTAAGAAAGGCTAAATATGCTCATAAAAGATTCAAAGCACTTCTTGGACAATAAGTTTTATAAAACAGCATTTCGATGAGTTAATTGTAAGTAAATCAGAAACAGATGGATTGCATAGCTATTGAGACACACACATTTGAAAAACAAGTGAAAATTTTGTGTTTTATGTTCTTGAATATAGAACTTGGTTTAGTTTGAAACATCTCTAGTGTCAACTGTGTTTTGACTCAAAGTTCATGTTTTCCATTGTGCTTTTTTTGATGTGAAATGTTTCCTATTTATAAACTTTATTAATAACCTTTACAGGGTAATCAAGTTGCTCTAATCTCTCAATTTAGAACCAAGATAAACATTTTATTAATGTAATCAAGATACTCTAAATTTATTCACATTTTCTATTTTAATATAAGGGATGGTGAAGGATTTGTTTTTAGTGTTTTGTTTAGTGTTCTTTTGGTTACAAGGAACAGAGACATATATAGACTTTAAGAAATATGCATTTTACAAAGAGACATGAAGAAATTCACGTGCTTGGTCATGGCTACATACTTGAACATCTCTAAGAGCATTATGGCAAATGGAACTGAGAAATCATAAATGGCTAACACTGATCTTTCTCAAAGTTTTGCTAATCGCTTCTCTCTGCTCATCTCAACCATTTTTTTCCTCACTGCTTATTATTGACCTCATAAATCAGCTTTAGCTTTAACCCATAGTGGCTCCTGAGTTTTCTTTATAATTTTTAATTTCAGCTGCCACAGCTGTCTGCCTAGACTCTATAATTTCAAATTCTTGGAAAGCCACTCTGGTCCAGCTCAATTTTTAATCCAGGTTGCTGATTACTCAATGCTATGACTGGGTTATCTGGTACAATCAGCTGTGATTGAGAGAGCCAGGTTCTCTGTACAAGCAGGAAGTACATGGACAAGCATCACATCTGGTGGCTCAAGTTTAAGTGTACTAAATACAAAATCCAGGATTCACCAGCCAGAATTGCCACTAAAATATTTGTCAAATATGTTCTTTGGGAAATAAAATTATGTGTTTCTCTTTTTAAGGAAAGATTTTTAGATTTGAAATTTAGAACACAAAAATTGGAAAAGGCATGGATGGCTTTCCAAGTACAGAGTTTTATCTAATCTCTCTGGACTTTAAGAAACAACATCAATTATATGACTATTTAGGAGACCTGTCTTTGGAGATTGTTAATTGTACTGTTTTAAATATAGTCTCTTTATTTTCCTAAGATCCTTGAATTATTCCTTGAAAGTGTACTCTTCTTTGATATATGCTAATTTCATAACAGGCTTTACAAAAAAAAAAAAAAAAAAAAAAAAGACCTGAAAACCCAAAGAAGATCCAACAAAAGCCTGGTAACAATTGGAATAGTTTCTATTTTGCTGATAAAAATCAAAGGAGATAAATAATTTTAAATACACAATTCTGACGCAGAAATTAGACAATTTGCTGTTAGAAAGTTGAGGAAATCCATGAGAAGAAAAAAAAAAAATCCAGCGTGGAAAAGCACACCAAATGAAACTAACAGGCAGACCTGAGTTCTGGCGTTGGCTTTGCCAGTTACTAGCTGGGCTATCTTATTTCCTTGGTAACAAGGAAAAGTTTGGACTGCATGCCAGCTTGAGTCTTTCCCAACAGTAAAGAGAAGTCTAAATAAGGGATATTCCAGGGCCACTGGACAGAACTGTACAAGTAGTTTATTGTAGATTTCTAAGAAGTGACATACAAAGGATTCTTAACCTAGCATTCCACCAAGTTAAATACCTTTATAGGAGTTTTATAAAGAATATGAATTCTTGGCAAGAGCTCAAGGAAGATGGGGGAGTATAAAGATCCTGAAATGAACTCTCCCATAGACACATTGAATAGACATATTTAAGCAGCTAACTGCAAACAACTTGAAGACTGGCAGAACAGACCTTTCATAGTTAATGGTAGGCTGGAGGCCACATTGATGAAGGTAGGAGGGATAGAGACATAGTTGTCAAATCAAAACCCTAGTGGGACTAACCACAAATGAGAGGGACAAGACAAACAGAAATAAAAGGATCAGATCTCACACCAAACATCCTGGGTATTGGGGATCTGGACATGGAAGACAAGTCCTCTAAAATCTAGCTTTGGAAACCAATTGGGATTAATTTCAGGAACTTTAAAAAACCAACAGGGCTTAACTTCAGCAACTAAAAATCAGCAAACTTAACGCTAGGACATCCAGAGTATGATAGGAAACTGAATCCCCATTCAGTTTCAATACAGAGCCAGCATTATAACTTGGCCAGAGACCAGCACAGAAGAAGTAGTTTGAAGAGAGCCTGGGTGTATATGTTAAAAATATTTATGGGCTAATCTTCAATTGTGTGCTGGAGGCGCAGTGATCTTCAGATTTTTCCAGGAACAAAAATGCCAAGGGTGCCATTTCTGTTCCTCTTCCCCAGCCTAAATAGCCAGAAGCTTGCAATAGTCAATTTTAATACTCTTCATCTACCTAGATAACACTGAGTCCCTGCCTCTGTATGCTGTATACCTGCCCCATCCATCCTGCCTACCTCAGCAGCTTGTCCTTCCAAAGTGCCCCCTGCCCCTCCATACCTACAGGCACCTATACCACTCCAGGGAACTCCTGCCCTTAGAGATAGAAGAGGGGAGATAACACCACACATCAGTGCCTGAATTTTTGGCAGCCTGGCCACTCAGCAGCACAGGGAGTAAGCCCAACCCTTTGGTGTACCCACAACTGTGCAGTGAGGCTAATTACAGACAGCTAGGCTGACTGCTGCTGTCAATAACCAACAAGCCTCAGAAAGGCCTCTCAATAGTGCTAGGATCAAACCCTGACCAGTGCCCATAGCAGGCAAAACAGATCATTGTAGCTGGATGGGCTAAAGGCAATAGTGGCTCATCCATAACAGGAGGTCATATGCAGCCCATAAAGAGGATGCCCCTGGAATGAATAATTCTGGAGATCAGTGGGTCTTGTGCTAGATGGCACCACAGAACCTCTTATGCACAAGGCCACTATTTTTAAGACTTGCCAATGTAGCTGAACTACCTAATACATAGAAATAAATAGACAAAATGAGAAGACAGAGGAAATGTCCCAAACACAACATACATAGTCACAGTAAAAAAGAACTAAATGAAACAAATCAGTAGTATACCTGATAAAGTATTTAAAATAATGGCCATAAAGATACTGAACTAAGAATGAATACTCTCAGTGTGAACTTCCAACAAGGAGATAGGAAAAAAAAAAATATATATATATATATATATAGAGAGAGAGAGAGAACCAGTCAGAGCTGACGACTAATAACTGAATTTAGAAAACACACACACACACACACACACACACACACACACACACACTGTCTACAGGGAATATAGCAGGTTAGAGAATGAAGAAACAGATCAGCAATCTGAAAGACAGGACAATGGAAAGCACCCAAGATGAACAGCAAAAAGGAAAAAGTGAGAATAGGTTAAGAAAACTCAACAACATCAATTGTAATAACCTGTACATTATAGGGATCTAAAAGGACAAGAACAAGAGAAGGGGGCAGAGAATTTATTTGAAGAAATAAGTGAAAACTTCCCTAATCTGAGGAAGGAAACATATCCAGATCCAGGAAGTACAGAAGCCCCTAATGAAATAAACCCAGATTTTCATACCAAGACACATCATATATAAAGTGGTAAAAATTAGTGATAAAATATTTTTAAAAGTGAGAGAAAAGAAAAATAGTTACATAGAAGGGAAACCCCATCAGGTTCTCTGATTTTTCAGCAGAAACTGTCCATCCCAGAAGGAAGTGGCATAATATATTCAAGTGCTGAAAGAAAACAAACAAACAAACAAACAAAAAAAAACCCACAACTAAGAATACTCAACCCCACAACGTTATCATTCAGAATAGAAAGAGAAGAGTTCCCCAAGTTAAGGAATTCACTACCACTAAACCAGCCTTATAAGCAATGTTAAAGGACTTCTTTAAATAGAAAATAAAAGCTATAAATAGAAAATTATGAAGAGATTTCACTTTTTGTTCACAAATCAAATATAGAGAAAGTAGATTAACTATTTATCAAGCCAATATGGAATTTAAAACAAAGTAAATTCAATTATATCTACAAAGATTAGTCAAGAGATTCATAAAATGACATAAAATAGGAAATACATAAAATGTGGAGGGAGGTATAAAAATTTAGTGCTTTAAGATGTATTTGAATTTGTGATCAATATAGACTTCTACATGCATAAGATGTTATATATAATTCAATGATAACCACAAATTAAAAACCTAGGATACACAAAAAATATAAGAAATCTAAAAACATTAAGGAATGCCATCAAACCACAAGGAAAGAGAGCAAGAGAAGAGAGGAACAGAGAAAAGCCACATGAACAACCTGAAGCAACAAAATGGCAATAAGTACATACACATCAATAATTACTTTAAATATAAATGGAATAAATGCTACAAAAAATATGGAAATTGAATGGATGTTTCAAAAATGGACCCACCTATATACTGCCTACAACAGACTCACTTCAGACTTAAGGAAATATATAGAGTGAAGGTGAAGGCATGGAAAAATATTCCATTCAAATGGAAGTGGGAAAAGATAGCTGGGGTACCAGTACAAAATAGATTTTATTTTATTTATTTACTTATTTTTAAGATTTTATTTATTTATTTGACAGAGAGAGAGATCGCAAGTAGGCAGACAGGCAGGCAGAAAAAAGAGAGAGAAGGGGAAGCAGGCTTTCTGCTGAGCAGAGAGCCCAATGTGGGGCTCGATCCCAGGACCCTGAGATCACGACCCGAGCTGAAGGCAGAGGCTTAACTCACTGAGCCACCCAGGCACCCCCAAAATAGATTTTAAATAAAAAACCGTAGGAGGGTGCCAGGTGGCTCAGTAGGTTAAGCGGCTGCCTTTGGCTCAGGTCATGATTTCTGGGGCCTGGGATCAAGCTCCGCACTGGGCTCCCTACTCAGTCTACTTCTCCCTGTCCTCTCAAATAAACAAAATTTTAAAACAAACAGCAACAACAACAACAAAAAAAACTGAAAGAAGTAACAAAGACAGGCACAACATAACAATAAAGGGAACAATCTACAAGGGGATGTAACAGTTGTAAATATCTATGCACCCAACATAGGAGCTTCTAAATATATAAAGCAAATATTAACACATAAAAGGAGAACTGATAGTAATCCAATAATAGTTGAGAATTTTAACAACTACATATGTCAATGGATAGATCACCTGGACACCACCACCCTCACAAAGTAAATAATGACTCTGAATGACACGCTGAACCAGATAGACCTAACAGATATAATCAGAACATTCCATCCAAAAACAATACACATTCTTTTCAAGCACACATGGAACATTCTCCAGTATAGATCCCATGTTAGGCCACAAAACAAGTCTTGATGAATTTAAGAATATTTTTTCCAACCACAATGTTATGAAACTAGATATATATGACAAAAAAAATTAAAATTTTTTTTTAAAAAGTGGAAAAAATATATGGAGTCTAAATAACCTCCTAATAACCTCCTAATGCTCCTAAATAATGAATGGGTCAACCAAGAAATCAAAGAGAAATTAAAAACATCTTAAGACAAATGAAAATTAGTCCAACGTCTTTGGGATGCAGCAAAAACAGTAAGAGGGAAGTGTACAGCGACACAGGTCTACTGTAAGAAACCAGAAAAATCTCGTGACCAAACCTTACATCCAAAGGAACTAGAAAATAGCTTAAAGCTAATAGAAGGAAATAATAAAGATTTGATAGAAATGAAAGACTAAACACAATAGAAAAGATCAATAAAACCAAAAGCTGATTCTTTGAAAAGATCAAAATCAATAAACCTTTAGTTTGACTCCAAGAAAAAAAGAGATAAGTAAAATCAGAAATGGAAGAGAAATCACCACTAACACCACAGAAATACAAGGAATTAAAGGCTATTATGAAAAATTGTATGCCAGCAAGTTGGACAACCCAGAAGAAACAGATACATTCATAAAAACATGATTTTCCAAAACTGAATCAGGAATAGAAAATGTGAACATGCCAATTACTAATATTGAAATTGTTTGCTGTATGTTTGTGATTACTAAGTCCAGGACCAGATGACTTCACAGGTGAATTCTACCAAATAGTCTGAGAAAAATTAATACCTATTTTTTTTTTTTTTGCAAACTATTAAAAAAATAGAGAAAGGAAAACTTCCAAGTTGATGCTTTGGGACCAGATTACCCCGAAAGCCAGATTAGCACAGTACAAAAAGAAAACAAAAATAAAACAAAACACACCCACAAAAAAAAAAAAAAAAAAAAAACCCAAAAGAAACGACAATGACAACATACTACAGGTCAATATCACAGAAAAAAATCCTCAAAATATTGCAAACCAAATAGAAAAAAAAATTATTCACAATCAGGTGGGTTTATTCAAAGGATGGCTCAATATTTACAAGTCAATCAACATGATACATCACATTAATAAGAGATAAAACCCATATAATCTTTTCAATACATACCAAAAAAATCCATTTGACAAAGTGTAATAGCCATAAGAACTCTTAAAAAAGTGAGTTTAAAGCCCACATACAAAAAACTCATAGAAAACATTATACTTGTGATAAGCAAGACAAGGAATTTCACTCTCACCACTTTTAGTCAACATGGTACTGAAGTCCTAGCCACAGCAATCAGACAAAAAATAAAAGGCATCCAAATTGGTAGGAAAGTAGTAAAAGTGTCACTTTTTGCAGATGACAGGATACTATATATAGAAAACCCGAAGATGCCACCAGAACTTTTAGAACTGAAAGACACAAAATATTAGAACTATGAGAGTTGAAGGACACAAAATAAACAAATTTGTTGCATTTCTATACACTAATAACAAAACAGAAAGAGCAACAATTCCATTTATAATGGCACCAAAAAGAATGAAATACCTAGGAATAAGTTTAACCAAGGAGGTAAAAGACCTATACCCTGAAATCTGTAAGACACCTATGCATGAAATTAAAGATGACACAAATGGAAAGATATTCCATGCTCACAGATTGGAAATGTTAGTATTATTAAAAATATCCATACCTCCTAAAGAAACCTACAGACTCAATTCAATCCCTGTCAAAATACAAGTAGCATTTTTCATAGAACTAGAAGTCTAAAGCTTTTATAGAACTACAGGAAATTTTTTTTTAATTGTTGATTTTTAAAAAAAATTTTTATTTTTTATAAACATATATTATTATCCCCAGGGGTAGAGGTCTGTGAATCGCGAGGTTCACACACTTCACAGCACTCACCAAAGCACATACCCTCCCCAATGTCCATAACCCCACCCCCATTCTCCCAACCCCCCTCCACCCACCAAACCTCAGTTTGTCTTGTGAGATTAAGAGTCACTTATGTCTTGTCTCCCTCCCAATCCCATCTTGTTTCATTTATTCTTCTCCTACCCCCTTAACCCTCCATGTTGCATCACCACTTCCTCATATCAGGGAGATCATATGATAGTTGTCTTTCTCCGCTTGACTTATTTCGCTAGCATGATACACTCTAGTTCCATCCACGTTGTCGCAAATGGCAAGATTTCATTTCTTTTGATGGCTGCATAGTATTCCATTGTGTATATATACCACCTCTTCTTTATCCATTCATCTGTTGATGGACATCTATGTTCTTTCCATAGTTTGGCTATTGTGGACATTGCTGCTAAAAACATCGCGTGCACGTGCCCCTTCAGATCACTATGTTTGTATCTTTAGGGTAAATGCAATTGCTGGGTCATAGGGTAGTTCTATTTTCAACATTTTGAGGAACCTCCATGCTATTTTCCAGAGTGGTTGCACCAGCTTGCATTCCCACCAACACTGTAGGAGGGTTCCCCTTTCTCCACATCCTCGCCAGCATCTTTCATTTCCTGACTCGTTAATTTTAGCCATTCTGACTGGTGTGAGGTGATATCTCATTGTGGTTTTGATTTGTATTTCCCTGATGCCGAGTGATATGGAGCACTTTTTCATGTGTCTGTTGGCCATCTGGATGTCTCTGCATAAATGTCTGCAAATATTCATGTCTTCTGCCCATTTCTTGATTGGATTATTTGTTCTTTGGGTGTTAAGTTTGCTAAGTTCTTTATAGATTTTGGACACTAGTCCTTTATCTGATATGTCATTTGCAAATATCTTCTCCCACTCTGTCAGTTGTCTTTTGGTTTTGTTAACTGTTTCCTTTGCTGTACAAAAGCTTTGGATATTGATAAAATCCCAATAGTTCATTTTTGCCCTTGCTTCCCTTGCCTTTGGCATTGTTCCTAGGAAGATGTTGCTGTGGCTGAGGTCAAAGAGGTTGCTGCCTGTGTTCTCCTCAAGGATTTTGATGGATTCCTTTCTCACATTGAGGTCCTTCATCCATTTTGAGTCTATTTTTGTGTGTGGTGTAAGGAAATGGTCCAATTTCATTTTTCTGCATGTGGCTGTCCAATTTTCCCAGCACCATTTATTGAAGAGGCTGTCTTTTTTCCAATGGACAATCTTTCCTGCTTTGTCAAAGATAAGTTGACCATAGAGTTGAGGGTCTATTTCTGGGCTCTCTATTCTGTTCCATTGATCTATGTGTCTGTTTTTGTGCCAGTACCATGCTGTCTTGATGATGACAGCTTTGTAATAGAGCTTGAAGTCCGGAATTGTGATGCCACCAACGTTGGCTTTCTTTTTCAATATTCCTTTGGCTATTCGAGGTCTTTTCTGGTTCCATATAAGATTTAGGATTATTTATTCCATTTCTTTGAAAAAGATAGATGGTACTTTGATAGGAATTGCATTAAATGTGTAGATTGCTTTAGGTAGCATAGACATTTTCACAATATTTATTCTTCCAATCCAGGAACATGGAACATTTTTCCATTTCTTAGTGTCTTCCTCAATTTCTTTCATGAGTACTTTATAGTTTTCTCAGTATAGATTCTGTGTCTCTTTGGTTAGGTTAATTCCTAGGTATCTTATGGTTTGGGGTGCAACTGTAAATGGGATTGACTCCTCTAATTTCTCTTTCTTCTGTCTTGTTGTTGGTGTAGAGAAATGCAAATGATTTCTGTGCTTTGATTTTATTTTATTATTTATTATTTATTACTTTATTATTAAAGTGTCATTCTGACACTTTACTGAATTCCTGTACAAGTTCTAGCAGTTTTGGAGTGGAGTCTTTTGGGTTTTCCACATATAGTATCATATCATCTGCAAAGAGTGATAGTTTGACTTCTTTGCTGATTTGGATGCCTTTAATTTTTTTTTTTGTTGTCTGATTGCTGAGGCTAGGACTTCTAGTACTATGTTGATAGCAGTGGTGATAATGGACATCCCTGCCGTGTTTCTGACCTTAGCAGAAAAGCTTTCAGTTTTTCTACATTGAGAATGATATTTGCGGTGGGTTTTTCATAGATGGCTTTGATGATATTGAGGTATGTGCCCTCTATCCCTACACTTTGAAGAGTTTTGATCAGGAAGGGATGCTGTACTTTGTCAAATGCTTTTTCAGCATCTATTGAGAGAATCATATGGTTCTTGTTCTTTCTTTAATTAATGTGTTGTATCATATTGATTGATTTGCAGATGTTGAACCAAACTTGCAGCCCTGGAATGAATTCCCTTGGTTGTGGTGAATAATCCTTTTAATGTACTGTTGAATCCTATTGGCTAGTATTTTGGTGAGAATTTTCGCATCTGTGTTCATCAAAGATATTGGTCTGTACTTCTTTTTTGATGGGATCCTTGTCTGGTTTTGGGATCAAGGTGATGCTGGCCTCATAAAATGAGTTTGGAAGTTTTCCTTCCATTTCTATTTTTTGGAACAGTTTCAGGAGAATAGGAATTAGTTATTTAAATGTTTGGTAGAATTCCCCTGGGAAGCCATCTGGCCCTGGGCTTTTGTTTGTTTGGAGATTTTTGATGACTGTTTCAATCTCCTTACTGGTTATGGGTCTGTTCAGGTTTTCTATTTCTTCCTGGTTCAGTTGTGGTAGTTTATGTCTCTAGGAATGCATCCATTTCTTCCAGATTGTCAAATTTGTTGGCACAGAGTTGCTCATAGTATGTTCTTCTGATTGTTTGTATTTCTTTGGTGTTTGTTGTGATCTCTCCTCTTTCATTCATGATTGTATTTATTTGGGTCCTTTCTCTTTTCTTTTTGATAAGTCTGGAGGGGTTTATTCAATCTTATTAATTCTTTCAAAGAATCAGCTCCTAGTTTCCTTGATTTGTTGAATTCCTTTTTTTTTTGTTTGTTTCTATTTCATTGATTTCTGCTCTGATCTTTATGATTTCTCTCCTCCTGCTGGCTTTAGGGTTTCTTTCTTGTTCTTTCTCCAGCTCCTTTAGGTGTAGGGTTAGGTTGTGTACCTGAGGCCTTTCTTGTTTCTTGAGAAAGGCTTGTACCACTATATATTTTCCTCTCAGGACTGCCTTTGTTGTGTCCCACAGATTTTGAACCATTGTGTTTTCATTATCATTTGGTTCCATGAATTTTTTCAATTCTTCTTTAATTTCCTCGTTGACCCATTCATTCTTTAGAAGGATGCTGTTTAGTCTCCATTTATTTGGGTTCTTTCCAAATTTCCTCTTGTGGTTGAGTTCTAGCTTCAGAGCATTGTGGTCTGAAAATATGCAGGGAATGGTCCCAATCTTTTGATACTAATTGAGACCTGATTTAGGACCGAGGATGTGATCTATTCTGGAGAATGTTCCATGTGCACTAGAGAAGAATGTGTATTCTGTTGCTTTGGGATGAAATGTTCTGAATATATCTGTGATGTCCATCTGGTCCAGTGTGTCATTTAAGGCCTTTATTTCCTTGTTGATCTTTTGCTTGGATGATCTGTCCATTTCAGTGAGGGGAGTGTTAAAGCCCCCTACTATTATTGTATTATTATTAATGTGTTTCTTTGATTTTGTTATTAATTGGTTTATATAGTTGGTTGCTCCCATGTTAGGGGCATATGTATTTAAAATTGTTAGATCTTTTTGTTGGACAGATCCTTTGAGTATGATATAGTGTCCTTCCTCATCTCTTATTATAGTCATTGGCTTAGAATCTAATTGATCTGATTTAAGGATTGCCACTCCTGCTTTCTTCTGATGTCCATTAGCATGGTAAATTCTTCTCCATCCCTTCATTTTTAAATCTGGAGGTGTCTTCGGGCTTAAAATGAGTTTCTTGGAGGCAAAATATAAATGGGTTTTGTTTTTTTATCCATTCTGATATCCTGTGTCTTTTGATTGGGGCATTTAGCCCATTAACATTCAGGGTAACTATTGAGAGAGATGAATTTAGTGCCATTGTATTGCCTGTAAGGGGACTGTTACTGTATATGGTCTCTGTTCCTTTCTGATCTACCACTTGTAGGCTCTCTCTTTGCTTAGAGGACCCCTTTCAATATTTCCTGTAGAGCTGGTTTGGTGTTTGCAAATTCTTTCAGTTGTTGTTTGTCCTGGAAGCTTTTAATCTCTCCTTCTATTTTCAATGATAGCCTAGCTGGATATAGTATTCTTGGCTGCATGTTTTTCTCATTTAGTGCTCTGAATATATCATGCCAGCTCTTTCTGGCCTGCCAGGTCCCTGTGGATAAATCAGCTGCCAATCTAATATTTTTACCATTGTATGTAACAGACTTCTTTTCCTGGGCTGCTTTCAGGATTTTCTCTTTGTCACTAAGACTTGTAAATTTTACTATTAGGTGACGGGGTGTGGACCTATTCTAATTGATTTTGAGGGGCATTCTTTGCACTTCCTGGATTTTGATGCTCGTTCCCTTTGCCATATTGAGCAAATTCTCCCCAATAATTCTCTCCAGTATACCTTTTGCTCCCCTCTCTCTATCTTCTTCTTCTGGAATCCCAATTATTTTAATGTTGTTTCGTCTTATGTTGTCACATATCTTTCGAATTCTCCCCTTGTGGTCCAGTAGCTGTTTGTCCCTCTTTTGCTCAGTTTCTTTATTCTTTGTCATTTGGTCTTCTATATCACTAATTCTTTCTTCTGCCTCATTTATCCTAGAAGTCAAAGCCTCCATTTTTGATTGCACCTCATTAATAGTTTTTTTGATTTCAACTTGGTTAGTTTTTAGTTCTTTTATTTCTCCAGAAATTGCTTTTATATCTCCTGAGAGGGCTTCTCTAATATCTTCCATGCCTTTATCGAGCCTGGCTAGAACCTTGAGAATCGTCATTCTGAACTCTAGATCTGACATATTACCAATGTCTGTATTGATTAGGTCCCTAGCCTTCGGTACTGCCTCTTGTTCTTTTTTTTTTTTTTGTGGTGAATTTTTCTGCCTTGTCATTTTTTCCAGATAAGAATATATGAAGGAGCAAGTAAAATACTAAAAGGGTGGCAACAACCTGAGGAAAATATGCTTTAAACAAATCAGAAGAGATCCCAAATCGTGAGGGGGGAGAAAGTGGATAAAAAGAGGTTCAGAAAGAAATAATAAAAAAAAAACAATTATAAAAGGAAAACAAATAAAGAAAAGGTATAAAAAAGAAAAAATATATGTATTAGATAAACTAGTTTAAAAAAACATTAAAAAAGAAAAGGGTAAAAGTTAAAAAAATTTAGCAGAAGAAGAGAAAAAAATTGAAAAAGAAAAAAAATTTAATTAACTACAAGACTAAAGAATCATGGGGGGAAATCCACGAGTTCCGTGCTTTGCTTTCTCCTCCTCCTCTGGAATTCTGCTGCTCTCCTTGGTATTGAAACTGCACTCCATGGTAGGTGAACTTGGTTTTGGTTGGATTTCTTGTTGATCTTCTGGGGGAGGGGCCTGTCGTGATTCTCCAGTGTCTTTGCCCCAGGCGGAATTGCACCGCCCTTACCAGTGGCTGGGCTGAGTAATCCGCTTGGGTTTGCTTTCAGGAGCTTTTGTTCCCTGAGAGCTTTCCATAGAGTTCTGGAGGATGGGAATACAAATGGCGGCCTCCTGGTCTCTGGCCCAGAGGAGCTGAGAGCCTGGGGCCCCACTCCTCAGTGCACCCTCGGAGAACAGCACCCAGTAACTCCCGTCTGCCTGACCTCCGGCCGCGCTCTGAGCTCACCGAGCCTGCAACCAGTTCAAGGTAACCTTGGGCTGTGAGTTCACTGTTGGCTCTGTCTCTGTAGCCAGCTTCCCCGTTCTAATACCTTTAAGTTCTGCGACACTCAGACACCTCCGATCCTTCTGTGACCCTGTGGGACCTGAGGCCACGCTGACCCCACGTGGGCTTCACCCTGGTTTAGCCTCAGCAGAACAGACTTTTAAAAGTCCTGATTTTGTGCTCCATTGCTCTGCTGCTTGCCAGGAGCTGCCCTCCCCCCCGGGGTCTATCTTCCTGTTGCTTTGGATTCACTTCTCTGCCAGTCCTATCTTTCAGAAAGTGGTTGATTATCTGCTTCTAGAATTGTTGTTCTTCTTCTCTTCGATATGCCATTGGATTTGTAGGTGTTTGCAATCTTTAGATAAGCTATCTAGCTGATCTCCTGCTAGCTGAAGTAGTCTCATCCTGCTACTTCTCTGCCATCTTGACTCCTCCCTACAGGAGATTTTTTAATAGCATAAGCAATCATAAGAACAAAGCTAGAGGTATCACAATCCCAGATCTCAAAATATACTGCAAAGCTAAAATAATCACAACACTAAGGTACTAGCACAAAAAGGACACATAGATCAATACATTATGCTAGAGAGCCCAGAAATGCAGCCAACACTTATCAGTGAATCTATGACAAAGAAAACAGGTATACAATAGGAGAAAGCAGTCTTTTCAATAAATATTTTTGGAAAAACTGAACTGCTACATGCAGAAGAATGAAACTGAACCACCTTCTCACTCCATACACAAAAATGGGCTCAATGTAGATTAAAGACCTAAATGTAAGATCTGAAGACAGAAAACTCCTGAGAGAAAATGTAGGCAGTAGTATTTGGACATAGCCCTTAGCAACATATTAGTTGGTTCTCCTAAGGCAAAAGAAATAAAAGCAAAAGTGAATTATTAGTATTACATCAAAATAAGTTTTTTCTCAGCAAAGACCATCAACAAAATAAAAAGTTGAGTTAGCGAATGGGAAAAGATATTTGTGGACAATATATCTGAGAAGGGGTTAATATCCAAAATATGTAACAAACTTATGCAACTGAACACCAAAAAAATTGATTAAAAAATAGAGGAACTGAATAGATATTTTTCCAAGATGACATACAGATGGCCAGACACAGGAAAAGATGCTCTGTATCACAATGTTGGCAAGGGTGTAGAGAAAATAGAACCCTCATGCATTGCTGGTGTGATGCAATGGGTGTAGCCACTGTGGAAAATTGTATGCAGTTTCCTTAAAAAATTAAAAATAGAAACACTATATGAATTCTACTACTGGGTAGTTATGCAAAGAAAACACAAAATCAAAAAGATATATGTATTCCAATGGTTTTGCAGCATTATTTACAGTAGCAAAGATATGAAAACAAGCCAGGTATCCATGGACAGAATGGATAAAGTGTGTATACACACACGCATGCACATGTACACACACAGTATTACTTAGTCTTGAAAAAGATTGAGAGCTTGCCCTTTGCAACAACATGGATAGATCTAGAGGGTCTCATGTTAAATGAAATAAGTTAAAGACAAATACCATAAGATTTCACTTTTACACATGAAGTAACAAAAAAACAGTTGTTAAATACAGAGAACTGGTGGTTACCAGAGGGGAGATAGATGGATAAAATAGATAAAAGGAATTAAGAGGTATAATTTCTAATTATAAAATAAATACCATTGAGATGAGAAGTACAGCATAGGGAATATAGTCAATACTATAATAAGATATGGTAATATGATAATTATAGATATGCATAGAATTGTTGAGTCACTAGACTATACACCAGAAAGTATGAAATTGTATGTTGTACTTCAGTAATGAGGTACAAGGATTTCTTCTTCATCTTGTGTCATGTCCAATTAGAATTTAAAGTGCTATTATTCATACAGTGACTTTAATTTGTACTTTAAGAAAACAAAGTGAGCTTGCAATTGAGAGACAGGTAGGTATATTTTCATGCCTGCTTTAAAAAAACAAAACAAAACAAAACAGAACTAAAAGCATCTATATGTTGAACAACTTATCATCCAAGAAGAAATGAAAGCTCACTATAGCCAATTAGTTTTTAAACTAACATACTGAGGTTTGAGAAAAAAGAAAAAAAGCAACTTATTGCCAGTGACAAATATAAAGGTTTATCTTTACATAAATACATATAAACCCTAAAAAATATAGATTGAAAACTTTCCCCTACTTTTGGGCACAATTATTCTAATCCATTCCGGGGAACACAGGTTGTTCCCTCACAGCAAATCAAGCACTGAGACAGTATCACAGTTTTGAAACAGGAACTCCCTGCAAGCATTCACTAACATCGGCAATTCTTTCTGGGTCTCAGAATTGAGATTATATTAAAACCTTTTTCAACTTCTCGGTAGTTGACTTGAGTAGTCATTTTCTCTCCCACAATAATGTCAACCACAGGCATCAGTTCACTTCTGTAAACAAATCCATTGACTAGTTGTCTATTTAGATATTCCAAGGACATTGTAAAATCTCAATCTCTGGAAGAAGTAGAACCAACAGAACCAGCTTTCTCTGTAAGAGACAGTGCTCTGCAAAGTATAATTTGAGGGCCTAAGAAAATCCAAACTATTTTCCATGTTCCAAGATCATTATTATTTAGGCTAAGAATTTTCCTCTTTGTTTTTTTTTTTTTTTCTTTCTATCTTTTTAAGAACAGATACTTACAGGATAAACACCTTAACATCTTAGTAAGCATGAGAATATGATGGTTTCTTTCATGATAGTAGGGACTTAGAGTAATCTTAGTATTTTCAGCCTCTTATCAGGAGGCATAAAAAATTAGGAATAGGTGAAAATAAGTTTTTCCCTAGAGATATGTTTTTTGGTTTATATCAAATTTTATGATTTTATATATTATTCAGTATTTTGGAAAATAGATACCTGTTTAAGACATATGTAGTCCCATATGCTTTTATTATGTTAGTATCCAATGTGATAACCCAGATTATATATCAACACAAAATTTCATCTTATTTTGATCATAATAATAAAATAAGACCATCTAACTTTGACCATAAAATACAGGTATCCTTTATTATTTATCCATAATAATTTTGGGTAAAGTGGAAGTACCAGTATGATAAATACATACTTAGAGGAAGTAACCATGAACAGAAGATGCAGATGACAGCTTATTTTGTCCAGGAAAAAAGCTACAGTAATGACACAGCTAGAGCAATGGCAAAGTTTACTGGGTTTACACTGGCAAAATAATTCTGATTCTTTGACGTACATGCCAAGAAGATTAAACAAAAGTCTGTAACTTGTTTGAGAACACCATGTTTTGAATGGTTTGCTGTGGTTTTACCTATCCAAATTTGTAAAACCTACTGATATTAACACTAGCATAGAATTCATAGTTTCTCATAGGAAAATATTTGTTGAGCCAGAATGCTAGTTTGGATGTGCTTGAGATAGCTTCTATACTAAGTGAAAGAGGAGACACTTCTAGGTCTAAGATTTTTCTGTCTAGAACAAATATTTGTTCAAAAGTAAATCCCACACTGCCTATTTACAAACAGTGGGACTTTCCTTGTTATTATGAAGTAAATCATTTCAGTTTTACAGAAGTTGTAGAATCTCAGGGGGCAAAGAATAATTCAGTAAGCTTCAAATAAATCATCTTTATTCATTGTTCTTTGGGAATTTGGGAAGTACATGAAAAATTTTAATATTTACCTTTGAGTATTAGTATTGGAGATTTTGCAATTTTCCAATTTTGGATGTCCTCATTGCATTGCATCTGTGTGAGCCAGAACTCAAAATGCACTGCACTGGTGAGTTATATTAATGGAGATTAAACTAAACATTGAGCATGTTAGGGAGTTCTATAACACTAAAGACAAAAATTATTTCCTTTTGTATAGTCCACTATGAAGAGCTTTCTAACTATTGGTGATAGGAAAGAAACAATCCTCCAATACAAGGGATTGTGGTGGCAGTTTAAGGCAGAATTGGTTTAATGATTAAAGCATTTTACTCAGAATAGTAAGGCTCCCATTCCAGTTACTATATTTAATTCAAATATACAAATTTTAAAAGACGTCCAGGAAGCTTAATTTTTCTGTACCTTAATTTTGTCCTTTCCACCCCCCACCTTATCAACTTTCCTTCCTTCTAACTCACCACAGCTTTCTGGATTTTACATCTGGATTGTAAAATCCAGATGGAAAGTAACAGTAATTTTTTTTTTTTTTTGCATCTGTAATTTGATACAAATTGGTGGTGAAGCTTTGTTGAGGATTTCTGGTAGATTCTTAATGAGCATGTTGAGTTTTTAAAACATTCCTCATTTTTCTCAAAATCTCATCTTCATCCCTAGTGGATTTCCTAGTCTTTGAATTGCTTTACTCCTATTACAACATATTTTTGAAAATTCAGGAACTCTGTTTTTCCTGTTTATTCTTCCCACTGTGCTTTCAATCTTGATACAACTTCTTACCAACTAATAGGTTCTCATAGGAACCTATTAGTCTTCTAATTTGGTCTTCTAATTTGCTAATAGGTTATCATCCCACATCCTTAAACATGAAAGTAACAGCAACATAAACCACCACAAAATTTTCAGTGATAAACTTGGCCTGGAAGTAGATAAACTTTTTTTTTTTCAGTTCAAACTCTGAGTGCTCTAACTTTGCTGGCTCTTTGTGTTCATTTCCAGGTTAGCCTTTAGCCATCTTTTCCCTTCTTGTTATTCACTTGTCTGATTTTTCTAGCCACTCTCATCCTCCTCATTTTTTTTTCCCAAAGATTTTATTTATTTATTTGACAGAGAGTGATCACAAGTAGGCAGAGAGGCAGGCAGAGAGAGGGGGGGAAGCAGGCTCCCTGCTGAGCAGAGAGCCAGATGCAGGGCTCAATCCCAGGATCCTGAGATCATGACCCAAGCCAAAAACAGAGGCTTAACCCACTGAGCCACCCAGGTTCTTCTCCTCCTCATTTTCTCTACATCTTTTCAGTATCTTTTTCTGTTTACCTTTCCATTTTATTTTGACCATATTTCTAGTTTTCTGTTCTCACTTTTAGTGTGTTTCAGGCCATTGTGTACAGCTTACTATCACAGTAACCTCTAAATTCAGGCAGTTGAACCTCTACCTCTCCCACCATAACCCTATTAGAAACCATCATTACTTTGCATGTGAACTCTTGATCTAACCTTCTAACCACTATTCCTAATTTTTCTCTCTCCCATAATCCATTCTTTACATACCATCTAGAGACCACTTTTAGAATAGATCAAATGATATCACTCTTGCTTAAAACTCTTCAATGGCTTTATATAGCACATCAAATAAAAATAAAATCTTCTCATATGGGCTTCCAAGCCCTGGTCATATGACTCTGCTTTCCTGTTGAATTCCTTCTGTTCTCTATCTTTCCTTATTTATAACCTTTAGCAACTTCGTAATCTAACATTTTAAGCCTTCTCTTGAATTTTATACCAACTGTTCCTTTTGCTCAGAAGTCCTGGATTGCTTCTTGTCACTCAGATAGCAGATTAGGTTCACTTCTTCAAAGAGCTGTCTCCTGACAATCCATCTAAAGTAAACACCCTATTTTGCTTCTGTGTTTTTAGGAAAGTATTTGTCCTAATTTTTTTTTTCTGGTTATTGGTTTCAGTATTATCTTTGTTTATTTGTAGTATGTCTTTCCTCCCTAGGATAGATCCTCCCTGAGATCAGGCTTTAAGGGGGGGGGGGGAAGATACTGTAATAGTACCTGGTACATAAGATCAAAATTTATTGATTGAATGAATATTGTAGAACTTGAGAGTACAGCCACTACGGACAACAGTAGAGAGTTTTTTCCAAAAACAAATAGGACCACCATATGACCCAGCAATCCCACTTCTGAGTATCCAAAAGAATTGGAATCAGGGTCTCAAAGAGACATCAGCTCTTCCATATTCACTGCAGTACCATTTAAAATAGCAAAGATGCAGAAATAACCAAAGCGTCCACAGATAGATTGATAAAGAAAACCTAGTATATACATATAATGGAATATTATTTGGCCTTAAAATAGGGAATTCTGCAATATATGACAATATAGATGAACTTTGAGGAAATTCTAGGTGAAACCAACCAGTCACTGAAAGACAACTACTGCATTATTCCACTTATATCTAAAGTAGACAAATTCAGATAATGAAAGAGTGAAATGATAGTTTTAAAGAGCTAGGAAGAAGAGGAAGTGGGGAGTTGCTAATAATGGGCAGAAAGTTTTAGTTAAGCAGGATGAATAAATTCTAGAGATGTGATGTTTAGCATTGTACCTGTACTTAATACCATATTATACACTTGAAATTTATTGAGAGTACATTTCACACTAAGTGTTCTGCCACAAAAACAAATCCATCTTTTGAGTAAATTCTTAGCATTTTGTTATTGCTTCATGTTAATTCAAAAAAATCCAGAAGATATATTAAATTATCATCCATAAAATGGCACAGAAGAAACTACTAATCCACATTTTTGCTCACACTGGATATAACCAACTATAAAAACCTCTGTATTATCTTTCCTGGCTCTGTGTGCCCACTGGACTGAACTAGGCATTCTCGTAGTCTTAGAGTTTCTCAGGAGATTGTAATCAGATACTGGAGTCATCTAGAGGCTCACCTGTCATCTGGGAAAGTTGGACTACTCTTCTAAACTCCAGGTGATCTCCAGGCCTTTCCTTTCCATTTGATCTCTCAAGCTGGGTAGATGAAATGGACTTCCTCCATGACTGATGAGAACCCAGATAAACTCCCACATGAGGGAGAAATTGCTGGGTATTCTTAATATCCATGATCAGAACGCCTATGATATCAATGCCTCTGCTTGCTCTTGGTCGAAGGAGTCAGGAGTTCGCTCCACATTCAAAGGAGGAATATCGAGAATATAGATGGAAGGGTGTATTTGAGGCCATCTTTGGATCACAACTATCACAGGTAGCTCAAGTGAAATAGCACTTTTAAAATTAAAAAATTAAAATTAAATAAAATTTTTTAAAGATTGTATTTGTTTATTTGACAGACAGAGATTACAAGTAGGCAGAGAGGCAGGTGGTAGGGAGGGGGGAAGGAAGCAGACTCTTTGCTGAGCTGAGAGCCTGATGTGGGGCTCGATCCCAGGACCTGGGGATCATGACCTGAGCCAAAGGCAGAGGTTTTAACCCACTGAGCCACCCAGGCACCCCAAATATCAGGATTAAGCACAGGAAAGGATAGGAAGCTGGCAAGAGACAATAAGAAAAATGGATATAAAATATATATTTCTTAAAACTCAGTTGGTTCCTAAAATCTAGGAGTTCTACTTGTCTCATTCATTTACATTCCCTTTAAATAACATCATTTTAAAGAGTTTAATAGACGTAAATCCTATCATTTTAGAGTTTTATTTTAACTAGGTATACTAAATTCCATTTTTAAAGTATCTTCCATCTCATGTATGCCACTGTAGGAATCCACAAACATGAATGGAATCTTCTTCATGGTCTGTTTTTGACATTGGTTTTTCTGAAGTACTCCTTTTAAAACTTGTAGAATAACACTGAAATCCCCAACAGATAATTTTCCCTCCTGTAGTTATTACTGAGCACCCAAGCCATAGCTTAACCACTGCAGCACTCCATTAATTGTGGACATGGAATGTTCAGGAGAACCATCCCATGATTGTGGTTTGAAACCCTCCAGGAGAGGCCTGTAATTGACAATCTGACCTCCAAAGGGCCATGATGGTAGCATTAAGGGTTCCACATAATGTTGGGTTTGGTTTATTATGTGATTGGTAAGATATTATTGGGGCAACAAATCCAGATGTTGTCCAGCATGAGGACCCGCAAATGTGGGAAAGGATATAAAGGAGATGTAGGTGTTAAAAGGGAGAAGACTAAAATGGAAACAAATGAACAAACAAAACACCTCACGACACCCTTTGTAGGAGTAGTTGCATCCTCTGAGATGGGGGCTGTTGTGGTTATAAATGAAGTATTCCCTACCTATATTACCTATAGGAAAATAGGATTGCTGTTGTAGAGTTGAGTGTTGATATGAATACATTACTTTTGTCAAATTTTTTCCTTTGTGGTTGCTTCAAACATGATACCAATTTCTAATGTACAAGATGAATACAAATAGGCCAACTTTTAAAATTTTGATTTCTTCAAACTTTCCTGCCAAGATCAAGCAGATACATATTCCTTTAAAATGTTTCTACTAGAAGCCAGAAAATGATGCAAGGGTTTCTTTTTTGCCATAAATTTAGAGAATCTCAAGACCTACCAGCACCTGGTCAGTACTTTTATTCTTTGATTATAGAATTCAGGCCTGAACTAAAGTAGTTGTTCCTATCATGTCACATGATTGTAGGATATTATCTGTGGCTTTTGTCCTCAGCTCTGCCCCTCTAATCATATGTTCCAGGCCTATTTTCAGTTAGGTTCCTGATTCTAAACATCAGTTAAAAACTCTCTGGGTGGGTGGGTAGAATGTTATTATATGCTACTCAGATCCCCCTTCAGGAGTAAAAAGATTATTATATCAGCTGCTGGCAGGGCTGCCTCCAAAATAGCCTTGGGTTGTCAGCTACCTTCAGAGATTACCTCACATCTGCAAGAGCCACCTTGCTCAAAGTCATACATCTTCTGTGAGGCACCCCTTCTGGCAATCAGTAACTAAGTCAAGTGATGGCCTCGGAGGCCTGCATTTTCCACTCAACTCAGAAATATTCTGGAGGCTCACTCTATCTTCAGAATGACTCTGATCTTATGTTCTAGTCAGCCTCTCCTTCTGCTTAAGATTTTCTTCTCTTTCCTTTCACAGTCAATTAGAAAGCACTCATAACTTTGTACACACTAGATCAGTCTCAGAATCGGCTTTCTGGAGAAGCCAACCAACAATACTCTTAAATTTACACTTCTGATCTTTTCTTGAGCTTCAAATCCATCAAACTGTTTAATCATTTTTGCTTGCATTTGTGAAAGTCACCTCCAACTTAACATGTTTGGAACAGAGTTCTGAAAGCTATTCCTCTTGTCAAAATTGCCCAAGGTCATTTCCAGCCAGCTTGATACTTCTGCCCCAAACCTAACCCTTATCCTTGATTCTGGTCTCTTCCTCAAAACCCACATCCTATTGATGAACATCTTGTCAGCCCTACTTCCTCAATCATCCCAAATCCAAATGCCTCTCACCATTTCTATTGCCATAGGCCTATCTGTGCTGCCACTAGTTCTCATCTCGCACATGCCCATAGTCTCTTACCTATGTCTGTCTCCCCTCTGCATAGGTCTTCCACTAGAGCCATCTAATAAGTTATATATCTTGTCATTCTCTAAACTTCAATGGTTTTCCACTGTAACAATCAAATCCAAACTTCTCACCAAAACCCCACATGCGTCCCTACTGACATTACCTCACAATCTACATGACGGTTCATTTTCCAGTCATGCTGGTTTTCACTCTGTTGTACACATTTTTTTTTTTTTTTTGGTCCCAAAACATTTGCAATTTCTTCTGCTTTAAAGGCTATGCTTCAAGATCTCTCCTGGCTATCTTTTCTACCTTCTCTTCTCTTGGATCTCAAATGTTGCCCCCACAGAAAAGGTCATCCTAACCACCTAGATAAAGCAACACCCAGGCTCTTTTATCCTTTCATTTTATCCTCTTCACAGAACTCAGTCATGAAACTTGCTGCTATGCATTAGATCTTATTCTTATAAAGTTCACGTATTGAAACCCTAAATCCCCAATGTGATTGTATCTGGAGATAGGGTCTTTAGGAGATAATGATTAAATGTGGTCCTAAGATTAGGGTCATAACCAAAAGGACTGTGGCCTTAAAGGATCTCCCCTTCTCCACTCCCTTCTTCCACTCTCTTGACAAGTCAGGTATGCTTCGGTGTGAGAGTGACACATGTAGTGGAGGAGAGTATGCAAGGAAGGGCAATGTTAAGGAGGACCTTTAGGGCTCTGACAATTTTAAAGTTTATAATTTCCTTTTGTTTTCTGTTATTTATAGGACATCTATAAGAAACTCCTATGCATTTTGTTTATGATTTAAGTAGACCGAATTTTTGCTATCACTTAAAGAACCCTGTCATTTCTGGTTGACCAAAACTGATTCTGTTATTTGAGGTGTTTTTATACAAGTTCTAAGTATAGCTTCTTCTGCTTTGTAGTTCTTACAAGTCTAATTCTGGTTTTAATAGATAGGTTTCTGTTCAGTGAAGTGGTAGATTTGAGTTCAGCAAAACAACTACTTTAGGTACTTTCACTCTCATTTTAAAAACTGAAGAACTAAAAGTAGAATTTATGTCCTTTCTCATCTTGAGATACAAAAATGCTGTTAAGATCCAACTGGTCTCAAAACCTAAAGTTAGAACATGAGGCTGTTTGAAGAGGAATTTGCTGGTAACAGTGAGTAGACTGAAAATGAGAGAACTATTCAAGTAGTACACTTCGTGGTGGTTGAGGTTTGCTTAATCATGGTCTTTCATGATCAAAGATAACAAAGCTTTGGTACTGCTCTGCACAGTATCAACTCGTTGTGTTTTCTGATCTGCTCACTAAGGTTAGATTTTATCATTTTTTTTTGCCTCAAAGATTCAATCCCCATTAACAGAAACCCACTAAGAGGAGTAAATTTATGGCTTTAGTGGCCTACCAAACCAAACATTTTCAGGTCAACTCAGGAGAAGAGAGGGGATCTATTTCAAAATGCCTGTTACTGCACAAACAAAAGAATAGCACTAAGCAGGATATCTTTTTATAGCTGAATTTTAAGTCAATAGCACTATCAGTCTTTATAATCCCTGCTAATTTTAAACTCTAAATTGCATTGGCAGTGTGTAACTACATAGCTAAGATTATCATCACTTTATCCACACATTAATATACAATATTATTTTTATAATTCCCTTTCTTATAGTATTTGGCCTTATGTGTATCACATTTTCCCTAAGATGTGAGAAAATAGGAAGTGTCACAGATGTTATATAAAAGTGTTCTTATCTGAGTTTTGCAAATCTAGCATCTACTGTACTTGGTATAAGTACAGTATGAAGCATAGGAATGCAGTATGCTGTATAAGCTGTTTTTTGACTTGGTGAATCAGTATATTAGGTTGATATAGAAGTGAATGGGAGCAGTAGGATATCAGTGATGGCAACAAACAGAACTCTTAGGCTATTTTAGAAGGGTATTTAGGGTGAAGGGTATTTAGGTACTACTACTAGACTACTGGACTACTAGTCTTAATAGTGAAAAGGGTTTCCAAGGACCTCTGCTGTTCCCAGCTCCCAAGATCTGAAATTGGCCTGCAGTAAGGGAAAATGAAAACTCAGGTGCTACATCCAGTGGAGATCCAGAGAAGATGGGAAGTGAACCATGTCAGCAGTTTATAAATATTCTTCTATAATTTTCAAATTCAAACATTATTTTAATGGCAGAAGGTCCTATTAGACAGAATGTTTTATGGTTTTAGTATAGGTTGATTTTTGTTCAGATCCTGATTAGTATCACTTTAAAGTATAACGGAAAGAAACCAGACCCCTATCTTATGATACACACATACATACACACACCCTCAAAATGGATTAAAGATTCAAGTGATTAAAAATCATAAAATTCTTATAATATAACAACGAAAAAACACCCCTCCCCGCAGAGAGAGGCCTTAGCAATGAATTTTTGGGTAGAACACCAGAAGTACAAGCAACAGAATGAAAAGTAAATAAGTAGAACTACATCAAACTGTAAGACTTCTGCACAGCAAAAGAAAGGATCAACAAAATGAAAAAGACAATATACATAATGGAAAAAATTTACAAAACATATCAGAGAATGGGGTTAACATCCAACTCCTACAACTCAATAGAAAAACAAAAGAGAATTAAAAAAGAACCTGAACATTTTCTCAAAAAAGGTATACAGATAGCCAACAGACACATGAAAAGCTGCTCAATATTACCAATATTAAGGGAAATGCAGATCAAAACCACAATGAAATATTACCTCAGGTCTTTTGGAATGGCTATCATCAAAAAGACAAGGAATAAATACTAGTGAGGGTGTGGAGAAAAGGAAACATGAGTGCACTGTTTGTGGGACTATAAATTGGTGCAGCCACTACAGAAAACCAAGATTGCTTGAGATTCCTCAAGCAATTAAAAATAGAATTATGATATGATCCAGCAGTTCTTCTGAGAATACATCCAAAAGAAGGGAATAAGAACTATTTCAAAGATATCTGCACCACCATGATCATAACCATCTTATAATATCCAAGACGTGGAAACAACCTAAGTGTCCACTGACAGATAAATGGATAAATCAGCTGTACTATATATGTGAATATTATTCAAACATAAAAAAAAGAAAACCCTGCCATTTGTGACAACGTGGATGGACCAGAAGGACATTATGCTAAGTAAAAGAAGTTCAAGAAAGAAGCACTATAATGAACTTACTTTTACGTAGAGTTAAAAAAAAAATTCATACTCCGAAAAAAGGAAAGGGGAAATCAGATGAAGGTGTTCAAATGGAATAAAATTTCAGTTATAAGTACTAGCAATGTAACATACAACATAGCAACTGCAGCTAGCATGGCTATATGGTTTTTCAAGAGTTGCTAAATTAAGAGCTCTCATTTCTCACAAGGAAAAGGTTTTTATATCTGAGATGGATGTTAACTTATTGTGATATTTCATAATATGTATAAAGCAAGTTATGCTATACACCTTAAATTTATGTAGTGCTATAGGTCAATTCTATCTTCATAAACCTAGAAAAAAAGTATAATTGTAGGACTTTTGCAATAACGAAATACTGCCTTTTCCAAAAATATAAGTTGAATTATTCAATTTAGAGGGATAAGTTCCATGCTCTGTTGGCCGACCTTCTTGGGTGATACGATCATTGGTCAAGTACTATTAATGAGAAAGAGATCATGCACACAGCTGCAAGATGGAGGATACCTTTATCCAATCTACTGGTGACATTTCTCATCAATAATGAGGCAATTAGTAAAGGAAGAAGAGACAACAACACAATTGTAGCTTTTATGGAGGAAGGAACCCCAGCTGTTTGGATCGTTATGTATTATTAAAAAGGGTAGACTCTCTTAAAACATGAATGTAACAAATGTTTGCCAAGGCCTCCCAGCCTAAAGGGAAAATAAGGTCATGATAACCATAAGGGAATAGAATCTGTGGAAACCCATAGCTTTCAAAACCTTCTCTGCTAGTTTAATGAATTCCTGGTAAATCGTGAGAGTCTAGAAAACAACTGCCTTTTTCTTCCTACATTTAGTAATCACCTGCTCAGCTGATTCTAACACTGATCAGATAGATATAATTTGCTGCACTAATATTCTGTCTGCTACACTAATATTCTGAACTAATATTCTGCACTAATATTGGCGGGCTATTGATGTTGGCTTCCTAGATCGCTGGTCAATTCAGTAACCTCTTTTTAGTATACTATCGGAGTAGATGCACTAAAGTGGAGGTAAGTATACTTTTAGCTCACATTGCAATTTCTAGGCTCAAAGTAGGGCAGGTTTGTATAAATTTCTTCAGTCATTTCTAGATCACTTCAAAATTTTTTTGTTCCTCAACTCTTGGTCTTGAGCAAGAAGTTTTATATACAGTAGTTCATTCATATTTGTCCCTTCTTTACAATTCTAACAGGTGCTCTCATAAGTTTGTAGAGTCCATAGCCTTTACTCAGGATGACTTGCTTTTCATCTAATAGAATGAATGACAGATTAAGGTATTTGCTTTCCCTAAATTTTTGTGTCTATTTTGGGCTTGCAGTTATAGTCAATATAACCTCTTTTTCTATGAAAACATGACAAGTAGATAAATAAATAAACACACACACATATCTTTAATATACAAATTATTGAAAACTTCTTGTATACTAAGTATTTTTCTAAATTCTGGAATTATACTGAGTATTTGCTCTTGTAGATTTTGTGCTTTCATGTGGAAAGACAGCAAACAGGAGCACCTGGGTGGCTCAGTTGGTTAAATGTTTGCCTTTGGCTCAGGTCATGATCCCAGGTTCCTGGGATAGAGTCCAGAATTGGGCTCCCTGCTCAGCCCAGAACCCGCTTCTCCTCTGCCCCTCCCCCTATGCATGTGTGCCTTCTCTTTGTAAAATAAATAAAATCTTTTTTTTTTTTTTAAAGACAGCAAATGAATAGAAGATTCCAAATAGCAGGAAGTACTGTGCAGAGAATTAGGATGATATGGTGATAAGTAATCAACTAAATAAAAATAAAAATAGTGAAAAAAAAAGAAAAGAAAATAGTGAATAAGTACTGGGGTGGTAATGATGGTTAGGAAAGGTCTTTTTGAAGAAAGGCAAAGTATCTGTAAGAAAATAAAGATCCCTAAATTTCATGGAAAACAGAACTTAAAACTAGGAGTAGGACTTTCAGCACAAATAGATAGAAAAGCCTACAGGGAAGATGGAAACAGTGTTGATGACCTTGAAATCACACCATCTAAGGCTCTTCCAACATGCACAGTCAGGCCTCAGTAATAAATGCTTAAATGTCATTAGTATCTATTTGATAAATCTCAAATTTTATAATGTAACTTTTAACTGAAATATATCCTCAACTAAAGAAGTTGGTTTTAGCAGGCAGAGAGGGACAAAAATCTGAAAAAGAACAATTATTCAGATATGAAACTTAACGAGCAATATAGAGTTAGACTGGAACAGACCTTCGATGTGCTAAAAAAAATCAGGTCCAATGTAGAATTGTGAAGCCTAAGAAATGTCTACCAATAATTTTTTTTTTCCATAAGAACTAAGACAGAGAACTGACTGCCAACAGATTTTTATTAAATGAAAATCTAAAATATACTTAAAAAATGATTTTTAAAATATGTAGATGCAAAAAGAATGGCAAATAAATCAAACGTTGTATGAAATGACAAGGTCTAATTCTTTCAGATTAAAAATGAAAAGAACTTAAATACTAGACAAAATTAACCTACAGGTTGAATAGTTTCACTATAGTTAAAAATGATATAGTTCTTGTATTGTTCGGGTGGCAAACTGCAATATTAAACTTTTGATGGTACTATTTCAAAGGGTAGCCATAAAAAATAGAATTAGATGATACACTTCTCAAAGAGAAGGAAACATGGAATGAGAAAAAAAAAATCTAAGAAAGGTGAGAGAAGAAAAAGCATAGGAAAAAATGTGACAGTACACAAAGATAGTAAAAAACGAATTCAAACATATCAATGAACACAATAGAGTTCATTAGACAAGTTTACAAGTCAAAACACAAGTAAAGCAAAGGAGTACCTGGCTGGCTCAGTTGGAAGAGCATGCGACGCTTGATCTCAGGGTCATGAGTTTGACCCTCAGGTTGGGAGCAGAGATTAATAAAATAAATAAACTTAAAAAAATAAACTGAAGAAACATTTAAGACACAGTATCACAAGGTGAAAAGTAAAAGGATATAAAGAACTGATCTAACTATATTAAGACAAAGTATACTGAAAAATCAAAAGCATCAGCAGTGATAGAAAAGGTGGTTATGGGACATTAAAAAGTTTAATTCACCAGGAAAATAGAATTCTAAACTTACATAAGTTAAAAAAGAGTCAATGTATTTGCAAGAAATTTATGGAGGATAAATAAGCACATCACCATTATGAAGAACTTGAACACTCTGTCAAAGTCAAACAAATTAAGAGTTGAACAACCTAAGTGATAAACCTAAATCATATGTATAAAATCATTTAGTCATCAACAGAGAACATATATTCAAGCACATGAGGAACTTTAAAAAATCAGGAGAGAAAGCAGGGAAAGATGGTGGAGTAAGGGAATCCTGAGCTTCTTGCAAGGACACATTGAGGCAACAACTGCATGTAACATAAGTTACTTTGAAAATGATCTGATATTAACAGAACTCCTTTCCCACAGCCAGAGACATAAATCAGGCATATTGGTAAGGATAGAAAAAGTAGAGATGAGGTCAGGAGCCAAGTCCCCATTATGGTAACCCACAAGTAGGAATTGTATTACAGATGAGGAGCAAGAAGATAAAGCATCATCCTGGACACTTCTGGTCCAGGCATCCTGAACTAGGAAGATGAACCAAACCCCTACCTCATTTGTCTGTATTTGGAAAAAAAAATCTGTAGGGTTTAATTGCATAAGATTTAAAAATCAGTAGGACTCAGCTCTAGGAGAGCCAGAGAGGTATAGGAAACCAAGTCTGTGCTCTTAAAGAGCTAACATACTATATCACTTGGCCCGAGACCCAACACAGAGCAGCTGTTTAAAAAGCACCTGGGGTCTATGTGAAGTCTATTTGTTAACTAATTTTAGGACATGTACCAGAGGCAGGAATCTATAGAAATTTTCTCCAGGAATGAAAGTGCTAGTGGATACCATTTTCCTTGCTCTTTTTCAACCTAAGTGGCTACACACTTCTAGAAACCAGTTCTGACACTCTCTATCTTGCTAGCACCACTTGCTTGTCTCACTATTCCCCTGAAGACTTGCCCTACATAAAGCACATACCCTGGCAGATCTCCCTTCCAGAACAGCTCCTTCCATGCCATACTTGGCAGGCAGCCTTATTAGGAACCAGCATCTCTCTGTCCCCAGCTATTCCTGGGGGGCTATGGGAGGGGAGATAACCCCACTCACCAGCATGCTGGCAGTAGCTATAGTTGAGCCTCTCATCCACCACACAGAGAAGCCTTGTCTGCCAGTGCACATGTAACCACTGCATCCAGTCATTGCAAATAGCTGGGCTGAGGGTCAGCCCTGCCAACCAGCATGTCCATAGTAGTTCTGGTCTACCCAAAACAAGAAAGCACACAGGAGACAACTCTGAAGCACCTGGCTCTGGTGACCAGGGGCGAATGTTCTATTGGGCACCATAGGACATCTTCTACATAAGGCCACAGCTTTCAATACCAGAAAACATAGCTGATGTACCAGTACATAGTAACACAGACAAAACATGGAGATCGGAATATGATCCAAAAAAAAGATCAGACAAAACCACACAAAAAGAGCTAAATAAAATGGAAACCTGATAAAGTGTTCAAAATAATGGTCATGAAGATACTCACTGGATTTTAAGAATGGATGAACTCAGTGAAAACTTAAAGGTAACACGTCAGAGTAGAATAATTGAAATAAATACACTGGAGGAAATCATTAGATAAAAGATGCAGAAAAAGGAACCAGTGATCTGGAAGACAGCATAGTAGAAAGCAATCTAGCTGGATAGAAAGAAGAAAAAAAATGAAGATATGTGAAGGGATCTGTGCAACAACATCAAGCATGGTAACATTTGTGTTACAGGCATCTCAGAAGGAGAGAAAGGAGAAAACATCAAGAAATAGCTAAAAACTTCCTTAACCTAGGGAAGAAAAAACAGAACCTCAAATCAGGTGAGCCAAAAGAGGTCTACACTAAAATATGAAGTAATTAAAAAGGCAAAAAATTAAAGAGATTATTTTAAAAGCAGCAAGAGAAAAGCAATCAATTATACAAAAGGGAAACCCTATAAAGCAGTCAGCTGATTTTTCAGCATATATTTTGTAGACCAGAATAAAATGCCATGATATATTCAAAGTGCTGAAAGGAAAAAAAAAAACCTAGAACGAAGAATACTTTACCAAGGAAGGTTAACATTCAGAATTGAAAGATAAAAAGTTTCCTAGACAGAAGTTGAAGGCATTTATCACCACTAAACCAGACTTACAAGAAAAAATGTTAAAGGGAATTCTTTCAGTGGAGAAGAGGCCATAGTTAGAAGTACAGAAACTATGTAAGGAAAACATTTTGTCACCAAAAAGCAAATATATAATAAGTGGTAGATCACTTATAAAGCTAGTATATAGGCTAAAAGACAAGTAGTGTAAAAATATCTAAACTGTTAAGGGATTCAAAAAATAGAGGTCAAATATGGCATGATGTATATAAAATATGGAAGGAGCAGCAAACAATGTGAACTACCATATATACTGGATATTATATAAGCCTCACTGTAACCACAAATCTAAGACCTGTGATAGATACACAAAGTAAGAAGAAAATAATTCAAAATTAAAAAAAAAATCAATTACCACAAGAGAAGAGAACAAAAGGAAAAGAGCTACAGGAAACTAGGAAACAATTAAGTGGAAAGTACATATAGCTATCAATAACTACCTTAAACATATGTAGATTAAATTCTTTAAAACAAAAGATGTTTGATTTTAATAAATTTTTTTATTTTTTATAAACATATATTTTTATCCCCAGGGGTACAGGTCTGTGAATCACCAGGTTTACACACTTCACAGCACTCACCAAAGCACATACCCTCCCCAATGTCCATAATACCACCCCCTTCTCCCAAACCCCCTCCCCCCAGCAACCCTCAGTTCGTTTTGTGAGATCAAGAGTCACTTATGGTTTGTCTCCCTCCCAATCCCATCTTGTTTCATTTCTTCTTCTCCTACCCACTTAAACCCCCATGTTGCATCACCACTTCCTCATATCAGGGAGATCATATGATAGTTGTCTTTCTCTGCTTGACTTATTTCGCTAAGCATGATACGCTCTAGTTCCATCCATGTTGTCGCAAATGGCAAGATTTCATTTCTTTTGATGGCTGCATAGTATTCCATTGTGTATATATACCACATCTTCTTGATCCATTCATCTGTTGATGGACATCTAGGTTCTTTCCATAGTTTGGCTATTGAGGACATTGCTGTTTTAAACATTATGGTGCACGTGCCCCTTTGGATCACTACGTTTGTATCTTTAGGGTAAATACCCAATAGTGCAATTGCTGGGTCATAGGGCAGTTCTATTTTCAACATTTTGAGGAACCTCCATGCTGTTTTCCAGAGTGGCTGCACCAGCTTGCATTCCCACCAACAGTGTAGGAGGGTTCCCCTTTCTCCGCATCCTTGCCAGCATCTGTCATTTCCTGACTTGTTGATTTTAGCCATTCTGACTGGTGTGAGGTGATATCTCATTGTGGTTTTGTTTTGTATTTACCTGATGCTGAGTGATATGGAGCACTTTTTCATGTGTCTGTTGGCCATCTGGATGTCTTCTTTGCAGAAATGTCTGTTCACGTCCTCTGCCCATTTCTTGATTGGATTATTTGTTCTTTGGGTGTTGAGTTTGCTAAGTTCTTTATAGATTCTGGACACTAGTCCTTTATCTGATATGTCATTTGCAAATATCTTCTCCCATTCTGTCAGTTGTCTTTTGATTTTGTTAACTGTTTCCTTTGCTGTGCAAAAGCTTTGGATATTGATAAAATCCCAATAGTTCATTTGTGCCCTTGCTTCCCTTGCCTTTGGCATTGTTCCTAGGAAGATGTTGCTGCGGCTGAGGTCAAAGAGGTTGCTGCCTGTGTTCTCCTCAAGGATTTTGATGGATTCCTTTCGCACGTTGAGGTCCTTCATCCATTTTGAGTCTATTTTTGTGTGTGGTGTAAGGAAATGGTTCAATTTCATTGTTCTGCATGTGGCTGTCCAATTTTCCCAGCACCATTTATTGAAGAGGCTGTCTTTTTTCCATTGGACATTCTTTCCTGCTTTGTCGAAGATTAGTTGACCATAGAGTTGAGGGTCTATTTCTGGGCTCTCTATTCTGTTCCATTGATCTATGTGTCTGTTTTTGTGCCAGTACCATGCTGTCTTGATGATGACAGCTTTGTAATAGAACTTGAAGTTTGGAATTGTGATGCCACCAACGTTGGCTTTCTTTTTCAATATCCCTTTGGCTATTCGAGGTCTTTTCTGGTTCCATATAAATTTTAGAATTATTTTTTCCGTTTCTTTGAACAAGATGGATGGTACTTTGATAGGAACTGCATTAAATGTGTAGATTGCTTTAGGTAGCATAGACATTTTCACAATATTTATTCTTCCAATCCAGGAGCACGGAACATTTGTCCATTTCTTTGTGTCTTCCTCCATTTCTTTCATGAGTACTTTATAGTTTTCTGAGTATAGATTCTGTGTCTCTTTGGTTAGGTTTATTCCTAGGTATCTTATGGTTTTGGGTGCAATTGTAAATGGGATTGACTCCTTAATTTCTCTTTCTTCTGTCTTGCTGTTGGTGTAGAGAAATGCAAATGATTTCTGTGCATTGATTTTATATCCTGACACTTTACTGAATTCCTGTGTAAGTTCTAGCAGTTTTGGAGTGGAGTCTTTTGGGTTTTCCACATATAGTATCATATCATCTGCGAAGAGTGATAATTTGACTACTTCTTTGCCGATTTGGATGCCTTTAATTTCCTTTTGTTGTCTGATTGCTGAGGCTAGGACCTCTAGTACTATGTTGAATAGCAGTGGTGATAATGGACATCCCTGCCATGTTCCTGACCTTAGCAGAAAAGCTTTCAGTTTTTCTCCATTGAGAATGATATTTGCGGTGGGTTTTTCATAGATGGCTTTGATGATATTGAGGTATGTGCCCTCTATCCCTACACTTTGAAGAGTTTTGATCAGGAAGGGATGCTGTACTTTGTCAAATGCTTTTTCAGCATCTATTGAGAATATCATATGGTTCTTGTTCTTTCTTTTATTGATGTGTTGTATCACATTGACTGATTTGCGGATGTTGAACCAAACTTGCAGCCCTGGAATAAATCCCACTTGGTCGTGGTGAATAATCTTTTTAATGTACTGTTGAATCCTATTGGCTAGTATTTTGTTGAGTATTTTCGCATCTGTGTTCATCAAAGATATTGGTCTATAGCTCTCTTTTTTGGTGGGATCCTTGTCTAGTTTTGGGATCAAGGTGATGCTGGCCTCATAAAATGAGTTTGGAAGTTTTCCTTCCATTTCTATTTTTTGGAACAGTTTCAGGAGAATAGGAATTAGTTCTTCTTTAAATGTTTGGTAGAATTCCCCCGGGAAGCCATCTGGCCCTGGGCTTTTTTTTGTTTGGAGATTTTTGATTACTGTTTCAATCTCCTTACTGGTTATGGGTCTGTTCAGGCTTTCTATTTCTTCCTGGTTCAGTGGTGGTAGTTTATATGTTTCTAGGAATGCATCCATTTCTTCCAGATTGTCAAATTTATTGGCGTAGAGTTGCTCATAGTATGTTCTTATAATAGTTTGTATTTCTTTGGTGTTAGTTGTGATCTCTCCTCTTTCATTCATGATTTTATTTATTTGGGTCCTTTTTCTTTTCTTTTTGATAAGTCGGGCCAGGGGTTTATCAATTTTATTAATTCTTTCAAAGAACCAGCTCCTACTTTCGTTGATTTGTTCTATTGTTTTTTGGTTTCTATTTCATTGACTTCTGCTCTGATCTTTATGATTTCTCTTCTCCTGCTGGCTTTAGGGTTTCTTTCTTGTTCTTTCTCCAGCTCCTTTAGGTGTAGGGTTAGGTTGTGTACCTGAGACCTTTCTTGTTTCTTGAGAAAGGTTTGTATCGCTATATATTTTCCTCTCAGGACTGCCTTTGTTATGTCCCACAGATTTTGAACCGTTGTATTTTCATTATCATTTGTTTCCATGATTTTTTTCAATTCTTCTTTAATTTCCCGGTTGACCCATTCATTCTTTAGAAGGATGCTGTTTAGTCTCCATGTATTTTGGTTCTTTTCAAACTTCCTTTTGTGGTTGAGTTCTAGCTTTAGAGCATTGTGGTCTGAAAATATGCAGGGAATGATCCCAATCTTTTGATACTGGTTGAGTCCTGATTTAGGACTGAGGATGTGATCTATTCTGGAGAATGTTCCATGTGCACTAGAGAAGAATGTGTATTCTGTTGCTTTCGGATGAAATGTTCTGAATATATCTGATGTCCATCTGGTCCAGTGTGTCATTTAAGGCCTTTATTTTCTTGCTGATCTTTTGCTTGAATGATCTGTCCATTTCAGTGAGGGGAGTGTTAACGCCCCCTACTATTATTGTATTATTGTATTGTATTGTATTATTGTATTGTATTTTATCCTAACAGGTGATCTATCCTGAAGAATGTTCCATATACATTTAAAGGTATCTTCCTCTATTAGATAGAATGTTCTGTATACATGTTAATCCATCTGGTCTAGGGTATGTTTCAAAGCCACTCTTTTCCTTATTGTCTATATGAATCATATAGCCATTGACAGGACTATGGGGTTAAAATCTCCTATTTTATTACTGTCAATTTCTTTAACTATATTCTGTTAACTACTGTATAGTACATTATATGTATCTACATTGTACTGCATAGGTCTCATATGTAGTACATCTGTATTATGGTGTGTACACACACACACACACACACACACACACACTGTTATATATACCAAAGATACTACCAAAAGGATATACAGACTAATATCCAAAATGGACATATATACAAAAGTCCTAAAAATATTAGCAAACTGAATTGAAAAATGTGATCTTTCACCACAATCAGGTGGAATTTATTTCGAGGATGTTTATTCTGAGGATGCAAAGATAGTTTGATATTTACAAAGTCAATGGGATGTAACACTTTAACAAAATGTAGGATAAAAATTACATATCTCAATATATGCATGAAAAAGTGCTTGACAAAATTCAACATTCATGGGCGCCTGGGTGTCTCAGTGGGTTAAAGCCTCTGCCTTTGGCTCAGGTTATGATCCCAGGGTCCTGGGATCAAGCCCCATATGAGGCTTTCTGCTTGGTGAGGAGCCTGTTTTCCCATCCCCCTTCTCTCTGCCTGCCTCTCTGCCTACTTGTGATCTCTGTCTGTCAAATAAATAAATAAAATATTAAAAAAAATTCAACATTCATTCATGATAAAGCTTAAAGTGGGTATAAAAAAGAATATACCTAAATGTGGTAAAGGCCATTTATAAGAAACCAGCTATCATCATACACAATGAAAAGCTGAAAGCTTTTCTTCTAAGATAGGAATGAGACCAGGATATTCATTTACCACTTTCAACATAGTACTAGAAGTCCAAGCCATATAAATACAACAAAAATTAAAAGGCAAAGGCATCTAAATCAGTAAGGAAGTAAAACTGTCACTATTTGCAAATGACCTGAAACTATATAAAAGAGACCCTGAAGATGTCACAAGAAAATTATTAGAACTAATGAGCTAAATTCCATAAAGTTGTAGGATACAAAAATATACAGAATTTGTTTTTATATACTAATAATGAGCTAGCAGAAATGAAATTCACTGTATTTACATTTGCACCAAAGAGAATATATAGGTAAACTACAGGAGGTTAAAAATCTTTACTCTAAAAATAAGCTATTTATAAAGGAAACTAAAGAGGACACAATAAATGAAAAGCTATACCATGCTCAGAGGCTGGAAGAATATTGTTAGAATGCCTATACTACTTAAAACAATCTACAGATTCAATGTAGCTCCTATCACAATACCAATATTATTTTCACAAAACTAAAGCATAATCTTAAGATTGGTATGGAACCACAAAAGACCCCAAATAGTCAAAACAATCTTAAGAATGACAAAACGAGTTATCTCGTTCAAACTTTACTACAAAGTTACGGTAATCAAAACAGTATTGTTCTGGCTCAAAAACAGATACATAGATCAATGGAATAGAATAGCATCCAGAAGTGGACCCATGCAATTATGGTCAATTAATCTATCACAAAGAAAGCAAGAATATACAATGGGGAAAGACTATCTTTAATAAAAAAAAGTTGGAAAAACTAGACAACTACGTGCAAAAGATGAAAGCTGGACTACTTTCTCACCATACACAAAAATGAACTCAAAATGGATTGCAGACCTAATTTAAGACCTGAAACCATATAACTCCTAGAAGAAAGCATAAGCAGTAAACTCTTGGACAAGTAGTAAACTCTTGGACATCAGCCTTAGCAATTTTTTTCAGGTTTGGTCTCCCCAGGTGGGGAAACAGAAGCAAAAATAAGCTATTGAGACGCATCAAACCAAACACCTTTTGCACAGTGAAGGAAAATATCAATAAACAAAAAGCACCCTACTGACTGAAGATACTTGCAAATGATTACTCTAGTAAGACGTGAATATCTAAAGTATACAAAGTTCTTTTACAACTCCAAAAAAAGGATCTATTTTAAGTTTCTATTCAAATTCCAGTTAGTTAATATACAACATAATATTAGCTTCACATGAGCAATATAGTGATTCAACACTTTCGTACAATCCACTTGGTGCTCATCACAAGTGTACTCCTTAACCCTCATCATGCAAATGACATTATTCAATAATCCAAAACATATGTAGAACTTATAAAATTCAAGCCCCTGAAAAGGAATAATTTTAAAAAGGGCATATGATGGATTCCTTTCGTACATTGAGGTCCTTCATCCATTTTGAGTCTATTTTTGTGTGTGGTGTAAGGGAATGGTCCAATTTCATTTTTCTGCATGTGGCTGTCCAATTTTCCCAGCACCATTTATTGAAAAGGCTGTCTTTTTTCCATTGGACATTCTTTCCTGCTTTGTCGAAGATTAGTTGACCATAGATTTGAGGGTCTATTTCTGGGCTCTCTATTCTGTTCCATTGATCTATGTGTCTGTTTTTGTGCCAGTACCATGCTGTCTTGATGATGACAGCTTTGTAATAGAGCCTGAAGTCCGGAATTGTGATGCCACCAACGTTGGCTTTCTTTTTCAATATCCCTTTGGCTATTCGAGGTCTTTTCTGGTTCCATATAAATTTTAGAATTATTTTTTCCGTTTCTTTGAACAAGATGGATGGTACTTTGATAGGAACTGCATTAAATGTGTAGATTGCTTTAGGTAGCATAGACATTTTCACAATATTTATTCTTCCAATCCAGGAGCATGGCACATTTTTCCATTTCTTTGTGTCTTCCTCAATTTCTTTCCTGAGTACTTTATAGTTTTCTGAGTATAGATTCTGTGTCTCTTTGGTTAGGTTTATTCCTAGGTATCTTATGGTTTTGGATGCAATTGTAAATGGGATTGACTCCTTAATATCTCTTCTGTCTTGCTATTGGTGTAGAGAAATGCAACTGATTTCTGTGCATTGATTTTATATCCTGACACTTTACTGAATTCCTGTATAAGTTCTAGCAGTTTTGGAGTGGAGTCTTTTGGGTTTTCCACATATAGTATCATATCATCTGCGAAGAGTGATAATTTGACTTCTTCTTTGCCGATTTGGATGCCTTTAATTTCCTTTTGTTGTCTGATTGCTGAGGCTAGGACCTCTAGTACGATGTTGAAAAGCAGTGGTGATAATGGACATCCCTGCCGTGTTCCTGACCTTAGCGGAAAAGCTTTCAGTTTTTCTCCATTGAGAATGATATTTGCGGTGGGTTTTTCATAGATGGCTTTGATGCGAAAGGAATCCATCAAAATCCTTGAGGAGAACACGGGCAGCAACCTCTTCGACCTCTGCCGCAGCAACATCTTCCTAGGAACAACGCAAAAGGCAAGGGAAGCAAGGGAAAAAATGAACTACTGGGATTTCATCAAGATCAAAAGCTTTTGCACAGCAAAGGAAACAGTTAACAAAATCAAAAGACAACTGACAGAATGGGAGAAGATATTTGCAAACGACATATCAGATAAAGGACTAGTGTCCAGAATCTATAAAGAACTTAGCAAACTCAACACCCAAAGAACAAATAATCCAATCAAGAAATGGGCAGAGGACATGAACAGACATTTCTGCAAAGAAGACATCTAGATGGCGAACAGACACATGAAAAAGTGCTCCATATCACTCGGCATCAGGGAAATACAAATCAAAACCACAATGAGATATCACCTCACACCAGTCAGAATGGCTAAAATCAACAAGTCAGGAAATGACAGATGCTGGCGAGGATGCGGAGAAAGGGGAACCCTCCTACACTGTTGGTGGGAATGCAAGCTGGTGCAGCCACTCTGGAAAACCGCATGGAGGTTCCTCAAAATGTTGAAAATAGAACTGCCCTATGACCCAGAAATTGCACTATTGGGTATTTACCCTAAAGATACAAATGTAGTGATCCAAAGGGGCACATGCACCCGAATGTTTATAGCAGCAATGTCCACAATAGCCAAACTATGGAAAGAACCTAGATGCCCATCAACAGATGAATGGATCAAGAAGATGTGGTATATATACACAATGGAATACTATGCAGCCATCAAAAGAAATGAAATCTTGCCATTTGCAACAACATGGATGGAACTAGAGCGTATCATGCTTAGCGAAATAAGTCAAGCAGAGAAAGACAACTATCATATGATCTCCCTGATATGAGGAAGTGGTGATACAACATGGAGGCTTAAGTGGTAGAAGAAGAATAAATGAAACAAGATGGGATTGGGAGGGAGACAAACCATAAGTGACTCTTAATCTCACAAAACAAACTGAGGGTTGCCGGGGGGGAGGGGGTTTGGGAGAAGGGGGTGGGATTATGGACATTGGGGAGGGTATGTGATTTGGTGAGTGCTGTGAAGTGTGTAAACCTGGTGATTCACAGACCTGTACCCCTGGGGATAAAAATATATGTTTATAAAAAATAAAAAATTAAAAAAAAAAGGGCATATGATATGAATAGACATTTTTTTTTTTAGATATTTTTCCAAATAATACATACAGATGGCCAATAGACACAGGAGAAGATGCTCAACATCACAGATAAGGGAAATATAAATCAAAACTACAATGAAATATCACCTCACACTTATCACAATGGTTAAAATTAACACAGGAAGCAGAGGTTGGTGAGGATGTGGAGAAAGGAGAACTCTCTAGTACAGTTGGTAGGAAAGCAAAATGGTGCAGCAACTCTGGACAAAAGTATGAGATTTCTCAAAAACGTTAAAGACAGAACTACCGTACAACCTGATATTACATTAGGAGGTATTTACATAAAGAAATGACCTAATTTAAAAATGGGGAAATAACTTGAATAGACATTTTTTTGAAAAAGACATGCAGATGGCCAGATAAAATTTGCTCTGCATTACTAATCAGGGAAATGCAAGTTAAAATAACAAAGAGATATCATTCACACCAGTCAAAATGTATCAAAAGGAGGTAAGTGTTGGCAAAAGTGTGGAGAAAGGGACACCTCATGCACTGTCGGTGGGGATATAAATTGGTATAACCCATATGGAAAACAGATTGGAAGTTCCATAAAGAATTAAAAATAGAAAAACACACAACTCAGTAATTTTACTTCTGGATATTTACCACTCCCCCCCACACATACCCCAAATAAGTGAAAACACTGATTCAGAAAATTATATTTGTCCCTACATTGATTTCAGCAGTATTTACAAAAGCCAAGATATGGAAGCAGTCAGTGTCCAGTAGATGAATGGATAAAGGAGTTGTGGTATACACACACATACGCACAGAGAGAAATATTACTCAGCCATAAAAAAGAATGAAATCTTGCCATTTTCAACAATATAGATGTACCTAGAGAGTATTAGGCTAAGTGAAATAAGTCAGAGAAAGACAAATGAGATATAAATTTCACTTACATGTGGCATCTAAGAAACAAACTAACCAAAACCAGAAACAGACTCAAATACAGAGAACTGGTGGTTATTAGAGTGGAGGGGAGTGGGAGAGGATAGGTGAAATAAATGAAAGGAATTAAGAAGTGCAAACTTTGAGTTATAAAATGACATGCTGATGAGAAATACAGCAAGAGAATAAAGTCAGTAAGACTGTAATACAGTTGCATAGTGAGATAATAACTATACTTTTCATAAGTCACTATGTTGTACACATGAAACTGGAATATGTAATCTATACCTCAATTAAAAATAAGTTACAAAAATAAAGCATTGTAATAGAAAATAACAGTTTTCTAGCTTTCAACACTAAACACTGTCAATAAACAAAAAATACTTAAGCTTAGTCTCAAACCTCAAAAACCTGATGGCATACAAACAGCTGTAATCCTCTGTACTTATTCCAACTGTTAAAATTTATTAAAATTGGAAATTAAGTCATACAGCTAATTCATAGATTAAGAAAATGATAAAATATAATACACGCAACTGGATGGGGACAATGTTACCACAGATCCATATCTATAGTATGTAGGCAAAGGAGTATATAGGGAGCAACATACAGTACAAAAATCATAAAATTTGGAAAATAGGCTATCATTGAATGAATTAGACATATAAATTAAGAAAAAGACTAGAATAAACCCAAGGATAAACCGAAGGACAGAATGATGGCTACAGTAAAGAAAAGTGGAGGAATGAGCAATGACAAAAGTGATTTCTTATAAAAGACTAGGGGAACAAAACTCTGAAGAGATGGAGGTAAAAAAGAAAAGTTAAATGTTTTGGATTTTTTTTTTTTTTTTTTTTTTAATTTTTTATTTTTTATAAACATATATTTTTATCCCCAGGGGTACAGGTCTGTGAATTACCAGGTTTACACACTTCACAGCACTCACCAAAGCACATACCCTCCCCAATGTCCGTAATCCCACCCCGTTCTCCCAAACCCCCTCCCCCCAGCAACCCTCAGTTTGTTTTGTGAGATTAAGAGTCACTTATGGTTTGTCTCCCTCCCAATCCCATCTTGTTTCATTGATTCTTCTCCTACCCACTTAAGCCCCCATGTTGCATCACCACTTCCTCATATCAGGGAGATCATATGATAGTTGTCTTTCTCTGCTTGACTTATTTCGCTAAGCATGATACGCTCTAGTTCCATCCATGTTGTCGCAAATGGCAAGATTTCATTTCTTTTGATGGCTGCATAGTATTCCATTGTGTATATATACCACATCTTCTTGATCCATTCATCTGTTGATGGACATCTAGGTTCTTTCCATAGTTTGGCTATTGTGGACATTGCTGCTATAAACATTCGGGTGCATGTGTCCCTTTGGATCACTACATTTGTATCTTTAGGGTAAATACCCAATAGTGCAATTGCTGGGTCATAGGGCAGTTCTATTTTCAACATTTTGAGGAACCTCCATGCTGTTTTCCAGAGTGGCTGCACCAGCTTGCATTCCCACCAACAGTGTAGGAGGGTTCCCCTTTCTCCGCATCCTCGCCAGCATCTGTCATTTCCTGACTTGTTGATTTTAGCCATTCTGACTGGTGTGAGGTGATATCTCATTGTGGTTTTGATTTGTATTTCCCTGATGCCGAGTGATATGGAGCACTTTTTCATGTGTCTGTTGGCCATCTGGATGTCGTCTTTGCAGAAATGTCTGTTCATGTCCTCTGCCCATTTCTTGATTGGATTATTTGTTCTTTGGGTGTTGAGTTTGCTAAGTTCTTTATAGATTCTGGACACTAGTCCTTTATCTGATATGTCGTTTGCAAATATCTTCTCCCATTCTGTCAGTTGTCTTTTGATTTTGTTAACTGTTTCCTTTGCTGTGCAAAAGCTTTTGATCTTGATGAAATCCCAGTAGTTCATTTTTTCCCTTGCTTCCCTTGCCTTTTGCGTTGTTCCTAGGAAGATGTTGCTGCGGCAGAGGTCGAAGAGGTTGCTGCCCGTGTTCTCCTCAAGGATTTTGATGGATTCCTTTCGCACATTGAGGTCCTTCATCCATTTTGAGTCTATTTTTGTGTGTGGTGTAAGGAAATGGTTCAATTTCATTTTTCTGCATGTGGCTGTCCAATTTTCCCAGCACCATTTATTGAAGAGGCTGTCTTTTTTCCATTGGACATTCTTTCCTGCTTTGTCGAAGATTAGTTGACCATAGATTTGAGGGTCTATTTCTGGGCTCTCTATTCTGTTCCATTGATCTATGTGTCTGTTTTTGTGCCAGTACCATGCTGTCTTGATGATGACAGCTTTGTAATAGAGCTTGAAGTCCGGAATTGTGATGCCACCAACGTTGGCTTTCTTTTTCAATATCCCTTTGGCTATTCGAGGTCTTTTCTGGTTCCATATAAATTTTAGAATTATTTGTTCCATTTCTTTGAAAAAGATGGATGGTACTTTGATAGGAATTGCATTAAATGTGTAGATTGCTTTAGGTAGCATAGACATTTTCACAATATTTATTCTTCCAATCCAGGAGCATGGAACATTTTTCCATTTCTTTGTGTCTTCCTCAATTTCTTTCATGAGTACTTTATAGTTTTCTGAGTATAGATTCTGTGTCTCTTTGGTTAGGTTTATTCCTAGGTATCTTATGGTTTTGGATGCAATTGTAAATGGGATTGACTCCTTAATATCTCTTTCTTCTGTCTTGCTGTTGGTGTAGAGAAATGCAACTGATTTCTGTGCATTGATTTTATATCCTGACACTTTACTGAATTCCTGTATAAGTTCTAGCAGTTTTGGAGTGGAGTCTTTTGGGTTTTCCACATATAGTATCATATCATCTGCGAAGAGTGATAATTTGACTTCTTCTTTGCCGATCTGGATGCCTTTAATTTCCTTTTGTTGTCTGATTGCTGAGGCTAGGACCTCTAGTACTATGTTGAATAGCAGTGGTGATAATGGACATCCCTGCCGTGTTCCTGACCTTAGCGGAAAAGCTTTCAGTTTTTCTCCATTGAGAATGATATTTGCGGTGGGTTTTTCATAGATGGCTTTGATGATATTGAGGTATGTGCCCTCTATCCCTACACTTTGAAGAGTTTTGATCAGGAAGGGATGCTGTACTTTGTCAAATGCTTTTTCAGCATCTATTGAGAGTATCATATGGTTCTTGTTCTTTCTTTTATTGATGTGTTGTATCACATTGACTGATTTGCGGATGTTGAACCAACCTTGCAGCCCTGGAATAAATCCCACTTGGTCGTGGTGAATAATCTTTTTAATGTACTGTTGAATCCTATTGGCTAGTATTTTGTTGAGTATTTTCGCATCTGTGTTCATCAAGGATATCGGTCTATAGCTCTCTTTTTTGGTGGGATCCTTGTCTGGTTTTGGGATCAAGGTGATGCTGGCCTCATAAAATGAGTTTGGAAGTTTTCCTTCCATTTCTATTTTTTGGAACAGTTTCAGGAGAATAGGAATTAGTTCTTCTTTAAATGTTTGGTAGAATTCCCCCGGAAAGCCGTCTGGCCCTGGGCTTTTGTTTGTTTGGAGATTTTTAATGACTGTTTCAATCTCCTTACTGGTTATGGGTCTGTTCAGGCTTTCTATTTCTTCCTGGTTCAGTTGTGGTAGTTTATATGTTTCTAGGAATGCATCCATTTCTTCCAGATTGTCAAATTTATTGCCGTAGAGTTGCTCATAGTATGTTATTATAATAGTTTGTATTTCTTTGGTGTTAGTTGTGATCTCTCCTCTTTCATTCATGATTTTATTTATTTGGGTCCTTTCTTTTTTCTTTTTGATAAGTCGGGCCAGGGGTTTATCAATTTTATTAATTCTTTCAAAGAACCAGCTCCTAGTTTCGTTGATTTGTTCTATTGTTTTTTTGGTTTCTATTTCATTGATTTCTGCTCTGATCTTTATGATTTCTCTTCTCCTGCTGGGCTTAGGGTTTCTTTCTTGTTCTTTCTCCAGCTCCTTTAGGTGTAGGGTTAGGTTGTGTACCTGAGACTTTTCTTGTTTCTTGAGAAAGGCTTGTACCGCTATATATTTTCCTCTCAGGACTGCCTTTGTTGTGTCCCACAGATTTTGAACCGTTGTATTTTCATTATCATTTGTTTCCATGATTTTTTTCAATTCTTCTTTAATTTCCCGGTTGACCCATTCATTCTTTAGAAGGATACTGTTTAGTCTCCATGTATTTGGGTTCTTTCCAAACTTCCTTTTGTGGTTGAGTTCTAGCTTTAGAGCATTGTGGTCTGAAAATATGCAGGGAATGATCCCAATCTTTTGATACCGGTTGAGTCCTGATTTAGGACCGAGGATGTGATCTATTCTGGAGAATGTTCCATGTGCACTAGAGAAGAATGTGTATTCTGTTGCTTTGGGATGAAATATTCTGAATATATCTGTGATGTCCATCTGGTCCAGTGTGTCGTTTAAGGCCTTTATTTCCTTGCTGATCTTTTGCTTGGATGACCTGTCCATTTCAGTGAGGGGAGTGTTAAAGTCCCCTACTATTATTGTATTATTGTTGATGTGTTTCTTTGATTTTGTTATTAATTGGTTTACATAGTTGGCTGCTCCCACGTTGGGGGCATAGATATTGAAAATTGTTAGATCTTCTTGTTGGACAGACCCTTTGAGTATGATATAGTGTCCTTCCTCATCTCTTATTATAGTCTTTGGCTTAAAATCTAATTGATCTGATATAAGGATTGCCACTCCTGCTTTCTTCTGATGTCCATTAGCATGGTAAATTCTTTTCCACCCCCTCACTTTAAATCTGGAGGTGTCTTCGGGCTTAAAATGAGTTTCTTGGAGGCAACATATAGATGGGTTTTGTTTTTTTATCCATTCTGATACCCTGTGTCTTTTGACAGGGGCATTTAGCCCATTCACATTCAGGGTAACTATTGAGAGATATGAATTTAGTGCCATTGTATTGCCTGTAAGGTGACTGTATGGTCTCTGTTCCTTTCTGATCTACCACTTGTAGGCTCTCTCTTTGCTTAGAGGACCCCTTTCAATATTTCCTGTAGAGCTGGTTTGGTATTTGCAAATTCTTTCAGTTTTTGTTTGTCCTGGAAGCTTTTAATCTCTCCTTCTATTTTCAATGATAGCCTAGCTGGATATAGTATTCTTGGCTGCATGTTTTTCTCGTTTAGTGCTCTGAAAATATCATGCCAGCTCTTTCTGGCCTGCCAGGTCTCTGTGGATAAGTCAGCTGCCAATCTAATATTTTTACCATTGTATGTTACAGACTTCTTTTCCCGGGCTGCTTTCAGGATTTTCTCTTTGTCACTGAGACTTGTAAATTTTACTATTAGGTGACGGGGTGTTGGCCTATTCTTATTTATTTTGAGGGGCGTTCTCTGAACCTCCTGAATTTTGATGCTCATTCCCTTTGCCATATTGGGGAAATTCTCCCCAATAATTCTCTCCAGTATACCTTCTGCTCCCCTCTCTCTTTCTTCTTCTTCTGGAATCCCAATTATTCTAATGTTGTTTCGTCTTATGGTGTCACTTATCTCTCGAATTCTCCCCTCGTGGTCCAGTAGCTGTTTGTCCCTCTTTTGCTCAGCTTCTTTATTTTCTGTCATTTGGTCTTCTATATCACTAATTCTTTCTTCTGCCTCATTTATCCTAGCAGTTAGAGCCTCCATTTTTGATTGCACCTCATTAATAGCTTTTTTGATTTCAACTTGGTTAGATTTTAGTTCTTTTATTTCTCCAGAAAGGGCTTTTATATCTCTCGAGAGGGTTTCTCTAATATCTTCCATGCCTTTTTCGAGCCCGGCTAGAACCTTGAGAATTGTCATTCTGAACTCTAGATCTGACATATTACCAATGTCTGTATTGATTAGGTCCCTAGCCTTCGGTACTGCCTCTTGTTCTTTTTTTTGTGTTGAATTTTTACGTCTTGTCATTTTGTCCAGATAAAAGTAAATGAAGGGGCGAGTAAAATACTAAAAGGGTGGCAACAACCCCAGGAAAATATGCTTTAACCAAATTAGAAGAGATCCAAAATCGTGAGTGGGGAGAAAGGGGATAAAAAGAGGTTCAAAAAGGAAGAAAGAAAAAAAAAGAAAAAAGAAAAAAAAAAGAAAAGAAAAAAATTTTTTAAAAAAGAAAACACCTAAGAAAAATGTAAAAAAGAAAAAATATATATATTAGATAAACTAGTAAAAAATCGTTAAAAAAGAAAAAGGTAACAGTTAAAAAAAAAATTTTACCCGAAGGCGAGAATAAAAAAAAAAAAAAAAAAAAATGAAAAAGAAAAAATTAAGTTAACTGCAAGACTAAAAAAAAATCACAGGAAAAAAGCCATGAGTTCCGTGCTTGGCTTTCTCCTCCTCTGGAATTCTGCTGCTCTCCTTGGTATTGAAACCGCACTCCTTGGTAGGTGAACTTGGTCTCGGCTGGATTTCTTTTTGATCTTCTGGGGGAGGGGCCTGTTGTAGTGATTCTCAAGTGTCTTTGCCCCAGGCGGAATTACACCGCCCTTACCCGGGGCTGGGGTGAGTAATCTGCTCGGGTTTGCTTTCAGGAGCTTTCGTTCCCTGAGCGCTTTCCATAGAGTTCCGGAGGACGGGAATACAAATGGCGGCCTCCTGGTCTCGGGCCGGAGGAGCCGAGAGCCCAGGGCCCCACTCCTCAGTGCGCCCTCAGAGAACAGCGCCCAGTTACTCCCGTCTGCCTGACCTCCGGCCGCGCTCCGAGCTCACCGAGCCTGCGACCGGTTCAAGGTAACACCGAGCTGTGAGCTTACTGTCGGCTCTGTCTCTGTAGCCGGCTTTCCCGTTCCAATAGCCGCAAGCTCTGCGACACTCAGACACCCACGATCCTTCTGTGACCCTGCGGGACCTGAGGCCACGCTGACCCCGCGTGGGCTTCGCCCCGGTTTAGCCTCTGGAGCGATGTCCCTCAGCAGAACAGACTTTTAAAAGTCCTGATTTTGTGCGCGGTTGCTCCGCCACTTGCCGGGAGCCGGCCCCTCCCCCCGGGGTCTATCTTCCCGTCGCTTTGGATTCACTTTTCCTCCGGTCCTACCTTTCAGAAAGTGGTTGTTTTTCTGTTTCCAGAATTGCTGTTCTTCTTCTCTTCGATCTGCCGATGGATTTTCAGGTGTTTGCAATCTTTAGATAAGCTATCTAGCTGATCTCCGGCTAGCTGAAGCAGTCTCAGCTTGCTACTTCTCCGCCATCTTGACTCCTCCAAATGTTTTGGATTTTAAAAACTCATTAACTGAAGTAAAATTTAAAATAAATTTCCACAGGCGAGTTAATAGGAAACGTTTGATAGAATAAAACTAGATGAATTCCTGGAAAAACAATCCCAAAACAGATTGAAAGGAAAATATAAAGCTTGAATTGTCCTCTAGTCAGTAACTAATTGAATTTATAGTTATAAATCTTCCTATGAAGAAAAAAAAATGGGTTGAAATGATTTTATAGACTAGTTTACCAAGGTTACAATGAAGAGATAATTCCCACAATCTTTTCTAGAGACTAGAGAAAAATAAATCCCAAGTCATTTAATGAGGTCAGTATAACCTTGGTACCAAAACTAGAAGAGTACACTGTGAGAAAGGAGAATATTCTCTAGTCTCATAATAAGGAGTCTGACCAGGTATGTATAAAAAAGATAACCTATAATGAAGTTAGGTTTATTCAAGGAAAAAAAATAAATGCTTTAGGGCGCCTGGGTGGCTCAGTGGGTTAAGCCGCTGCCTTCGGCTCAGGTCATGATCTCAGGGTCCTGGGATCGAGTCCCACATCGGGCTCTCTGCTCAGCAGGGAGCCTGTTTCCCTCTCTCTCTCTCTCTGCCTGCCTCTCCATCTACTTGTGATTTCTCTCTGTCAAATAAATAAATAAAATCTTAAAAAAAAAAAATGCTTTAAAAATAAACCTATAGATTTCATTCACCATTTTTCAGATTAAAGAGAAAAACCATAGGATCCTTTCAATGTGGTAAGTATTCCATAAAATTCAACATTCCATAATGATAAAAATTCTTATCAAAGTTGAAATAGAGAACATCTTACCCAAACTTACATCAAATAGTTTTCTTAATGGTTAAATGTTGGTATTCCCACTGAAATCAAGAGCAAGAGAAGAGTATAACCTCTTTTAGTGTTTTAATGAGGGTCCTAGCTAGCATGTAAAGATAATAGATTTAAGGGGTGCCTGGGTGGCTCAGTGGGTTAAAGCCTCTGCCTTCAGCTCAAGTCATGGTCTCGGGGTCCTGGGATGGAGCCCTTCATCAGGGTCTCTGCTCAGCGGGGAGCCTGTTTCCTCCTCTCTCTTTGCCTGCCTCTCTATTTGTAATCTCCGTCTATCAAATAAATAAATAAAATCTTTAAAAAAAAAGATAATAGATTTAAAATATGGATAGTAGATTGAAACAACAGTACCCTTATTTCCAGGTCATTATTGTCAACTTGGAAAACCCAAATGAATCTGAAGACAAACTGTTAGAATTTGTAATGGAGTTTTGAAATGCTGGCTGTGTATAGTAAGCTGTACAAACGTAAACTTCATTTCCAACAAAACAATTTATGAAAGTCTATCATTATAGAATAAATATGTATCCAAGAACAAACCTAAATATTGGTATTTCAGGTTTTTGTGGAGACAGTTATAAAATGGAAAATGTCTGAACTAAATGAGAAAACCATGCTTATGGAAAGATCCAGTGCCAACAATGTGTCAGTTTTCTGAAAATTTATCTTTAAGTACAATGCCATTTGAAATTTTTGAAATGTTTTTTAAAAGTTTGATATATTTATTAGAAAATACATATGTAAGAGCAAGGTCAAAAGTTAGCCCACTGTCTCTAATGAAATGCATAAAATAGATTTACTCACTATAAAGCAATGATTTTTGAATATGAAGAATCTGGTGTTAATACAGGGATAGGAACATTGAGCAATGGAATAGTATAGAGAGATCACAAATTCATAAATTTATGATAATTTGATGTCTGATTTAAATGCCTTTATAAATCACTATAGAAATATATGACTATTCAAATTCATGGTGTGGAGGGACTGAGCACATGGCACACACAAAACCATTCTCAAGTGGATTAAAATTTAAAATGCAGAAGGAAAACTTTAAAATTCTCAAAGGCTAATGTAAGGGCAACTATTTTTTAAGAGTTCAGCACATGAAAGGTTTTTTAAGTTAACACATAAATCACTAAAGATCAATCATTTTCACACTTTTAAGTTTCTTTTCATCAAAGGACATCAAAAAGAGTGAAAACAAGTAAAAACCTGAAGAATATATCAATAACTGAAAATGAATTGGCATCAACTATGTAAAGAAATGTTACAGGTTACTAAAAGTTAACAAAATTCCAATAGAGATAAAAAGACACGAACAGACATTTCAAAGGGAAATCTCAAGAGAAAACTTTAAAATAGAAAAGCTTATGAAAAGATGTGTATCATTAGAAATCAGGAAAATGCAAATAAAATATACATGAGATACAACTTAACCTCTGCATTGCCAAAAATTTAAGCCAGGGGATGCCAGATGTTCTGAGTTCTCACATCAACCACTGGTAACATGGGTTTTTGCACATGCAACCAGCCAAGTCCACTTCTGGATATATAAACCTGAGAAACTCATTTACATTCACCAAGGATACAGGATTTTTTTTTAATGGAAAAATTTGTAATAATGAAGGAAAACAATGCAAGTATCTATGGAGAGGAAAACAAATTTAATTATGCTGTATTCATTAAATATTATAAAGCAGTGAAAAAGAACAACCATACATAGAACATGATTTGACTGTAGAAAAAGGAGTTTTAAAAGTCTTACATCACCTTTGTGAAGTTCAAGCCAAGCAAGTATAGATTCATATATACATATACACATATAATAAAAGCATAAAATATAATGCATGTTAAACACAAAATTCAGAATAGTGGTTACATGGATGTGTTGGGAAGGAGTCCCTAGGTATTTTAACTATTTTGCTTCACGATATGAATGTTATATACATTCTTACATATATATCAAATGTTACAAAATAAAGTTATCTAAACTCTGCTAAAAGTTAGTAAAATGTTTAATGATTTTGAGGATAACTGATTATCAGTCTTCCTGAAATCTATTAATATCAGTTATAAACTGAATTCACTAACATGATCCCTAACTAAACAGAAACACTCAGATACTTAATACAAATGATTTTGAGGTGCTTGAAATATAGTATTACCTGCTTATGAGTAGCAAAAGGAGAACCCAGTTGAATAATTAGCCGAATAGGCTCTCAATCTACCTTCACTGTTAAGATCCTGGGCAAATTTGGCAACATGTCTACCTTCTTTGGATTTGTTTATGGACTATGAAATTAGAGTATGGATCTCCAGTGTTCCTCCAGATTTAAAAATAAAACTGGTACCATTCTCTGTATTTTAATGAATCTTTTCCTATTATATTTTTATTTCTTTCTCTGGGCCACGGCAACCAAAGGGAAATACCTAAGAGCTGCGCTACTATTGAAGAGTGATCATTTTGCCTTTAGATTAAGGGATTCCAGCCATAGCTTGTAGTGCCCTTCCCTATTATAACCTGTGTGGTTCCAGCTTTTCTCTTACATGGATCCTAGGTGGCTTTTGCCTTATTTCAAGGATTCTACTGTGAACACTCTCCTCTTGCAACTTATTCCTACCTCAAGAGGTCCAATCTTTCTAGGTGCCTTCTGAACTAGTACCTACCAGTTTATTCTAAGGTTTCATTCTTTGAGTGGCCTGGAGTGAAAATCTATTATTCCCAAGTCCTTAAAAAATTGTATTCCAAGGGACACAGTGTGGTTCGGTTGTTTTAGCAGACTTTTGGTTTCGGCTGGAGTGTGATCTCAGGGTTGGGGCATGGAACCCTGCATCTAGCTTCATGCTCAGCACAGAATATGCTTGGGGTTCTTTCCCCCTTCTTCCCCCTCTGCCCCTCCGCCCACCACTCTCACACTCTTCACGCTCACATTCTCATGCTTTCCTCTAAAGTAAAACCTTTTTATTTTTTAATTTTTTTAAAATACAACCTTTTAAAAGTTGTATTCTATAGCTTGTTATACAAATTGGATTATTGGTGGGTTCACCACAAGTACCAGTGTCCTTGAGCTCTGTAACCAGTTAGACCACACCATTATTGCATTAGTTAGCCATTGCTATGATAGTGTTGTATGAAAGCCTGCAAACTCTGTGGCTTACAACAAGCATTGAATTTTCTTATTCATTTGTCTGCTTTAGGCTGTAGAGACATGGTTTCATGTTCTTTTTGGATTAGAGTACCCCAGGTATATTCTTTTCATCGCAGAGAATAGGAGTGCAAGGAGCCGAATCAAACACATTTATAGCCTTTAGTCATAGCCAGTTATACTGCACTGGCTAAAACAAGTCATATAGCAAAGCCCAAGATTAATGGGATGTGTGTGTGGGATGGGATGGAGGGCATTCTCTACCTATAATATACTGTAAGATCACATGAGCAAGTGAAGAAATTAGGATAATCCAGTTCACCAAAACACACAATGTAGGATACAAAAATCAAAGAGATTCTTGCTTGGTTTACCTCTTTTTAACTATAGACAGAGAGGGGGAGGAGTTTAACTATATAACAGAGAGGAGGTGGATCAGGAGATGGATTAAATAAGTGATGGGAATTAAGAACACTTGTGATGAGCATTGGGTGATGTATGGAAGTGTTAACTCCCTTTATTACACACCTAAAACTAATATTACCCTGTATGTTTAGCTGGAATTTAAGTAAACACTTAATGGGTTAAAAATCTTGAAATACCAAAAAGTTACATCTTTTTCAAAGCAGAGGTACAACTTTTAATCTCACTTCACATTTTGAGTTATAAACCATTACTGAGATTATATCAATAGAGACCCTAAGTTTACATAAACTTTAGAGAGAATGTATAGTCAAATGAGATTATGTCAGCAGATATCTAGATTGACAAATGGAAAAAAGTATATTCTCCTGCCATTCTGATGGTATTTTGACCATCTAAAATGCAACATGATGAACTTGGGGTCTCTCCAATGAAGATTAGTGGGAATGTGGCGAGAAGAGCTCCAACTTGCTGGAACCAGAGATTCTGAATTTTGGCCCCTAGTGACTGTCAAGTTTGAGGTACAAATTGCTTGAGTTCTCCAAAACACATGTTCTATTTTGTAAAATGGAGATAATAACTCACTGAGATATTGTTGTGAGGATCTTCAAACAGTTATGTAAAATGCTTATTATCTGATATTGGCACTCAGGAAGTTGCACTTATAATTCTGGAGGCATTTATAATATACTCCGAATTTTAGACTTTACTGCATGTTTTTTAAAAAAAAATTTCTTTAAGATTGCCAAGGTGCAATTTCACTTGAAAATAGGAGGATATCCTCTTAGGAACTCTTCAAAATCTATGATTCAATGATTCCAAAAAGCACATTATTTATTCATTTTAGAAAACCATTGCCACACTGCTGCATACTTTCAGATGTGCAAATAAAAGGGATCCCAGCTGGTTGCTTTATTTTCAAACAACTACAAAGGAAACAGTAGAATTTTGGCTTCTTGGAATTTTCCTTTGAAAATTTTCACAACCATGTGTGGTTGGAATCTGGCATTTATCTTTTGCTTCCACTCTGGAAATTTATACAGCTCTCTAGAATTTGGTTTGGTTCACATAACTTTTCAATTCTTGGTCAGTCTTCCCCTTGTATAGTTTCCTTCCAGTGTGAAAAACCCATATACCATGATGGGTCTACACAGCAAGACTTTAAGTATAGTAATTGCCCATGGATAGAAGAGTTCATATAACCAGATCTCTCATGAATAAGGAAATAAAAAATTTACATAAAAGATAGTCTTATGTGAATGACCAAGCCTGAATATGTAGAATGTAATAGTCAAATGTATTTTGTAACCTTTCACTTTTAAGCATAAAATCATATAGCTCATACATAGGAAATACTCATTTTCAAAAACCCATTTTTGTTCACATGAATGTTACCAATTTTTAAAACTTCAAAACCTTGGTTAAAGACCTTTAGAACTACTCTTTAAAATCATCTAGGTGATATGAGTGGACATTTATAACCTTCCCATGTCAGTCCTTTATTGAATCCAGGACAGCTTCCCTATCTATACTTTAGGAAAAGTGATTCTAAGAAGGTTATATTAAAAAAAAAATCTAATTCTTTTTTTGGCTTAAAAAAGATTAAAAGTTAACCTTCTCTGTCCTTATTGGACATTATTAAATGTTAAAAAATTTATTTAATATTAAAATATTTTTTAAAAATCTAATTTTTTTTTTTTTTGGCTTAAAAAAGATTAAAAGTTAACCTTCTCTGTCCTTATTGGAACTTTTCCCTGGTTCTTTGCCTCTGTTTTGATGACAACCTTTTCAAAGATGAATTTTAAGTTGTATCTCCTGATAGGGCCCTTTGGGGGCTTTTAATTCTATAGTCTACTATGTCTAACTCTGAACCCTCCAGTTTTATTACCCCTCACACTGACTCCTTCCTTGCTAAGAAAAACAGTACCTGCCTCTTATAATTTTGTGAGCCCAAGTATTTTGTGAGTCCAAAATCCTACTTACTTTGTCAACTGACTGATAGTGTTGTAGCTAGAAAGTCCTATATGTCCTATCTACCAACCACGGAGTGGCAGCTCTGTGCTAGAGATTCTGTCATTCCCCAGAATAAAGAAAAAAGTCCCAGAGAACTAGCAATTCCAGCCTGTTACCACTTGGTTCCAAGCTATTGCTACATAGCCAGTTAGGTCACCTTGGTCATGTCTCTTGACCTTTGTCCTTCAGTTTTATCATCTGCAAAATAGGAATAGTAGTGTCCTATGTCAGAGTTGTTTTGATTAAATAATGCATACATGTATACTGCTTATAGAATCCATAGATTATTCTGTAAGTTATGCTAATATAGTGCCCTCAGGCTTGCCTGGTCACCATTCCTATCTTGGTTCTGGACCTCCATCAGAATGACCACCCATCCTGATAAACAAAAAGGGCAATTTATGTGAAAAAGTGATCACAAGCATTGTAAAACTTACAAAAGACACAGTCGCCAAACTGTGGGAGGAGCCAAGATGCCCTTCAACAGATGAATGGATAAAGATATGGTCCATATATACAATGGAGTATTATGCCTCCATCAGAAAGGATGAATACCCAACTTTTGTATCAACATGGATGGGACTGGAGGAGATTATGCTGAGTGAAATAAGTCAAGCAGAGAGAGCCAATTATCATATGGTTTCACATGGAGGACATTAGAAGTTGGAGAGAAGGGAGTTGGGGGAAACTGGAGGGAGAGATGAACCATGAAAGACTGATCTGAGAAACAAACTGAGGTTTTGGAGGAGAGGGAGTGGGCAGTTGGGTGAGCCTGGTGGTGGGTATTAAGAAGGGCATGTATTACAAGGAGCACTTGCTGTGGTGCATAAACAATGAATCTTGGAACACTGAAAAAAAAAATAAAATTACAAAAAAAAGTTCCCAATAATCTGGTTCTTGTTTGCAGAATCTGATGGACTTTGAAGGTCAGAAGCAGATTACTGTTCTGACTTTCAAGGGGTCACTCATAATACATTCTCTATCAGACCTAAAATTATAGGTTTATATGGACTTAAAATTTTGCTTCACTTCATAAGGAGGATGCTTTTAAATGGTTTATGGAGTTTAGAGGATACTTTGGGTTAAATGCTGCATTAACTGGGTCTTCACTCAACTAGTCCTCACTATTTATAGTTCTTTGCCTTTTGTTTATACTATAGCAGAATATAAGGAGATTGTATTTTAATAGTGATGACCTATTAGTATTCAGCTGTGTGTGCTTTAGCAAAATTAAAAATGGTTCAAGTTAATCAAGATCTGTCCTCATGATCCAAATGTATCAGGTCTGTAGTACTATATACCAAATAATTTCATTGATGGATTAAATTGACAAAGTTATTGCCATAGACTTAGCACTCAGGATACAGTTAGAGAAAATACAGATGCACATGTAGAAAACTATGCAAGTGAGGGGAGACAAGATGGCAGGGAAGTAGGAGGAGGTGCCTTTTCAACCTGTACTCTAAAGTGAGCTGATTACCTACCAAAGAACTCTGATCACCCATGAAATCAGTCTGAGATCAGAATTAGACACATCAGGATCTCTACAGGGGCAGAAGATGCCAGTGGGCAGGTAAAGTGGAGTGGGAACTTCAGACTGATATCTGAAGATAAACAAAAGGGGGAGGGAGCCACCAGAGGTGACCCATTGGAAAGTAATATCCCTAATACAAGAGTGCCTGCATCTGGAGACCAGCATTAACTTGGAGACTGGTTGAAAGCACTCAAAAAGAACAAAGGATTGTGGGTTGGGGGGGGGAAGTTGTGGGAATTGGGGCAGCTAGGGACAGGGGCTTAAGTCCCCGGACCCAGGACAGCCTCCCCTGGTGTTGAGCCAGAGAGTGCGGCAGAGAAACCAAGTCTTGGTCCCTGAGCAGCCATCGCACTCAAGAATGCATGGGGTCTGGCTCCTGTGAGGGGCTGGGAACCTCACCAGACAGCAGAATGCCAAGAGCGGTGGTAACAGAGCCTGAGACACACATGCCCCTCACCCTCCCCTGGGAGAGGTGCTTGAAGGCCCATCCAATGCTCTTAGACATGTGCCATTGTTTCAGAGCCAGAGAATACTCTCCCGAGAGAAGTGCCTGGTGCTCTCGGACGGGCACCCTGCTCTCAGAGCCTGAGACGAGTGTGTGACCCACAACCTCCCCTGAGAGAGGTGCCTGCAAGCCTGGTGCTCTTAGACCCAGAGGGACCAGGCACTCTGGGTGCCCCCCAGAGGGACCACAGCCCGGGCCAGTGGGAAAACCTCAGTATGCAATCGCTGCTTGGAACCTCTCTAGTAGTCTGGAGCTGCCCAGATAGCCGCCGCTGCTGTGGTTTTGGGTACAAGCAGAAGATCCTGCGTCCCCAGGGACCACAACTCAGAACCTGCTCTGCCAGTGGCCAAGGGGGAATTTATACGGGCTCTGCAGCACCCACAGGAGAGCAGACTGAGGTTTCTCTCTGAAGAGGGAGGTCAGGGTGCAGTTTGCTTTCCTCTAAACATACAAAAGCCATCAAAAGCGGTCAAGGCAAGAGGAAAAAAAAAAAAGTAAACAAACATAAAAAATCCAGAGAACAAAAGCATGAAAAAACCGGTTTCCTCAGAGCCCACCCCCTTGAGGGGGGCAGGAGGATTTAACTCAGGGAAGATCATTGACTGAAAACCCATGTGGCAGGCCCCTCCCATAGAAAAACCAACCAGGAAAGAAAAAAAAAAAATACTAAAAGAACAACCATCACTACTTCATAGGACAACTTTCATTTTTAACTCGTTCCCACTATTCTGGCTCATTTTTTATATAGGTAATTTTTTAACCTATTTACCATCACAATGATATGTCCAGTACATCAAACTCCATAATAACATTCTAACCTGAACTTTGATACAAATACCTGTGTTTTTCTTTCACATTTCTATTTTTTAAATTTCTTTTAAAATTTTAGTTTAGTTTAGTCTAGTTTATTCATTTTTTATTTTTATTTTCTAATATTCATATAGAGTTAAACTTCAAAGTAATCCTATTTCCCCAATCAATACTACCCCTATAGGTAAACCAATTCTTAATCCCCCTTTATCTTAGGAAAGTTGAGTCCTTTAACAAAGATATCAAGATATATCCGGGAAGAATCAAAACAAACTTCCTTGCCCATACTGAGAATTTATAACCACTCTCCCATCTTTTTCTTCCACCAGTGTCTGTTTTTGTGTTTGTCCTGATAGTATATAAATCTTACACTTGGGGTTCTTTTTGATGAGGTTCTTCCTTTATTTGCTTTTATATTACATATATATGTATATATAATATGTATATATATATGGTTTTTTTTTCTCTTGTCATATACTTTAATCAATCTTTTTGTTTTTGCTTGTATACTTCATAAATCTTACCTTGGGGCCCATTTGGGCTGAAACTTCTTTTATCTTCCCCTTTTTTTCCCTGTATCTCTTTCTCTTTCTTTTTCTTTTCTTTTTTCTCTCATTTGGGTGGGGAACCCTGATTGCTCAGAAACGTTCCAGGGTGTACCTTGACTGCACCAAGATCAATACATTCAGCTACATCCATTCAGTCTTCTCTCACCAAAATGACTAGGAGGAGGAATGCCCAACAGAAGAAAAATCAGAGGATGGACCTTCTGCAACAGAGCTAATGGCTATCAACATAGACAATATGTTGGAAAGAGAATTCAGGCTAACAATTATCCAGGCAATAGGTAAGTTGGAGAAAGCCATGGATGACCAAACGGAATTGATTAGGGCTGAACTGAAAGTGACCAGGGATGATGTTCACAATGTTAGGGAAGAGCTGAAAGCTACCAGGGATGAGGTTCACAATGCTCTCAATGAGTTCCAATCTAATATAAATTCTCTCAAAGCTAGGGTAACTGAGACAGAAGATAGAATTAGTGATCTGGAGGACAAACAGAAAGGATCAGGAGGAAGCCTTGAACAAACAGCTTAGAAGCCATGAAAACAGAATCAGGGAAATAAATGATGCCATGAAACGTTCCAACGTCAGAATTATTGGAATCCCTGAAGGGGAGGAGAAAGAAAGAAAGTCTAGAAGATATAGTGGAACAAGTTCTTCATGAAAATTTTTCCAATCTCACAAATGGAACCAGTGTTCATGTACTAGAGGCCGAACAGTCCCCACCCAAGATTATAGATTCCAAAAAAACATCAAGGCACCTGATAGTTAAATTGAGGAATCATAATTGTAGATATAATCTCTTGAAAGCTGCTAGGACAAAGAGGCTTCTTACTTACAGAGGAAAGCCCATCAGAATAACGTCAGACCTGTCCACAGAGACCTGGCAAGCCAGAAAGGGCTGGCAAGATATATTCAGGGCACTAAATGAGAAGAACACGCAGCCAAGAATACTTTATCCAGCAAGACTGACATTCAAAATGGATGGAGAGATAAAGAGTTTCCAAGACCGGCAAGGCTTAAAAGACTATGCAACCACCAAGCCAGCACTGCAGGAACTATTAAGGGGAGGTTCTATAAAAGAGGAAAAATCCTAAGAATAGCATTGAACAGAAATATAGAGACAATCTACAGAAAGAAAGACTTCAAAGGTAACACGATGTCAATAAAAATTTATCAATAATCACTCTCAATGTGAATGGCCTAAATGCACCCATAAAATGGCACAGGGTTGCATATTGGATAAAACGACAGGACCCATCCATATGTTGTCTACAAGAGACCCATTTTGAACCTAAAGATACACCCAGACTGAAAGTGAAGGGATGGAGAAGCATCTTTCATGCCAATGGGCCTCAAAAGAAGGCTGGGGTAGCGATTCTCTTATCAGACAAATTAGATTTTAAACTAAAGACTGTAGTCAGAGATACAAAAGGACACTACATCATTCTTAAAGGGACTGGCCACCAAGATAATCTAACAATTGTAAATATCTATGCCCCCAATATGGGAGCAGCCAATTACATAAGAAAACTGTTAATCAAGATAGTCCTATTGATATGAATACATTAATAGTAGGATATTAACACACCTCTCAGAAATAGATCATCAAAGCAGAAAATCAATAAACAAGAGCATTGAATGACACATTTGACCAGATGGACCTCATAGATCTATACAGAACATTCCACCCTAAAACAGAATATTCATTCTTCTCAAGTGCACATGGAACCTTCTCAAGAATAGACAACATACTGGGTCACAAATCAGGACTCAATTGATACCAAAAGACTGAGATTATTCCCTGCACATTCTCAGATCACAATGCTTTGAAACTGGAGCTCAATCATAAGGATAAGTTCAGAAGGAACTCAAACACCTGGAAGCTAAAGACCATCTTGCTTAAGAACACTTGGATCAACCAGATCAAAGAAAAACTGAAACAATTCATGGAAACCAATAAGAATGAAGACACTTCAGTCCAAAACCTATGGGATACAGCAAAGGTGGTCCTAAGGGAGAAATACATAGCCATCCAAGCCTCCCTCAGAAAAACTGAAAAATCCAGAACACACCAGCTGTCTCTACACCTTAAAGAACTGGAGAATCAACAAATCAAACCAACTCCCAAAATAAGAAGGGAAATAATCAAAATTAGAGCTGAGATCAATGAGGGTGAAACCAGAGATAGAGTAGAACATAGCAATGAAACTAGAAGCTCGTTTTTTGAAAGAATCCATAAGATAGATAAACTATTGGCCACACTAATCCAAAAGAAAAGAGAAAGCCCAAATTCATAAAATTATGAATGAAAAGAAAGAGATCACAACTAACACCTTCCAAACTTTTCCTTATGATTGAGCTCCAGTTTCAAAGCATTGTGATCTGAGAATGTGCAGGGAATAATATCAGTCTTTTGGTATCAATTGAGTCCTGATTTGTGACCCAGTATGTTGTCTATTCTTGAGAAGGTTCCAGGTGCACTTGAGAAGAATGAATATTCTGTTGTTTTAGGGTGGAATGTTCTGTATATATCTACCAAGGAGGTAGAAAGAATCATCAGAAGTTTTTATCAACAGTTGTATGCCAATAAGCTAAGCAACCTAGATGAAATGGATGCATTCCTGGAAAATTATAAACTCCCAAAATTGAACTAGGAAGAAATTGACAACCTGAATAGACCGATATCTAGTAATGAGATTGAAGCAGTGATCAAAAACCTCCCAAAAAACAAGAGCCCAGGTCCTGACGAATTCCCTGGGGAATTCTACCAAACTTTCAAAGAAGAAATAACACCTATTCTCCTGAAGCTGTTTCAAAAAATTGAAGCAGAAGGAAAACCTCCAGACTATGAAGCCAGCATTACTCTGATCCCCAAACCAGGCAAAGACCCTACCAAAAGGAGAATTTCAGACCAATATCACTGATGAATATGGATGCTAAGATTCTCAACAAGATCCTAGCAAACAGGATCCAACAGCACATTAAAAAGATTATCCACCATGACCAGGTGGGATTCATCCCTGGGCTACAAGGATGGTTCAACATTCACAAATCGATCAATGTGATAGAACAAATTAATAAGAGAAGAGAGAAGAACCACATGGTCCTCTCAATTGATGCAGAAAAAGCATTTGACAAAATCCGGCATCCATTCCTGATTAAAACGCTTCAAAGTAAAGGAATAGAGGGAACATTCCTGAACTTCATAAGTCTATGAAAGACCCACAGCAAATATCATCCTCAATGGGAAAAAGCCTGCAGCCTTCCTGTTGAGATCAGGAACACCACAAGGATGTCCACTCTCCCCACTCTTGTTCAACATAGTATTAGAAGTCCTAGCAACAGCAATCAGATGACAAAGAGAAATAAAAGAAATAAAAAATCCAAATTGGCAATGAGTAAGTCAAACTCTCTTGCAGATGACATGATTCTTTATATGGAAAACCCAAAAGACTCCACCCCCAAACTACTAGAACTCATACAGCAATTCAGCAACGTGGCAACGTGGCAGGATACAAAGTTAATGTACAGAAATCCGTGGCTTTATTATACACTAACAATGATAATACAGAAAGGGAAATTAGAGAATCGATTCCATTTACTATAGCACCAAGAACCATAAGATACCTGGGAATAAACCTAACCAAAGAGGTAAAAGAACTATACTTGAGGAACTACAGAACACTCATGAAAGAAATTGAAGACACAAAAAGACCATTCCACGCTCTTGGATCAGAAGAATAAACATTGTTAAAATGTCTATACTGCCTAGAGCAATCTATACTTTTAATGCCATTCCAATCAAAATGCCACCAGTATTTTTCAAAGAGCTGGAGCAAATAATCCAAAAATTTGTATGGAATCAGAAGAGATACTGAATCACGAAGGAATTGTTGAAAAACAAAAATAAAACTGGGGATAAAAATATATGTTTATAAAAAATAAATTATAAAAAAAATAAAAAATAAAACTGGGGGCATCACGTTACCTGATTTCAAGCTTTACAACAAAGCTGTGATCACCAAGACAGCATGGTACTGGCATAAAAATAGACACATAGATATGGATCCTCAACTCTATGGTCAAATAATCTTCGACAAAACAGGAAAAAATATATAGTGGAAAAAAAAAACAGTCTCTTCAATAAATGGTGCTGGGAAAACTGGGCAGCTATATGTAGAAGAATGAAACTCGACCATTCTCTTATACCGTATACAAAAATAAACTCAAAATGGATAAAAGACCTCAACAGGAGACAGGAATCCATCAGAATCCTAGAGGATAACATAGGCAGTAACCTCTTTGATATCAGCCACAGCAACTTCTTTCAAGATACGTCTCCAAAGACAAAGGAAACAAAAGTGAAAATGAACTTTTGGGACTTCATCAAAATCAAAAGCTTCTGCACAGCAAAGGAAACAGTCAAAAAAACAAGGAGGCAACCCACGGAATGGGAGAAAATATTTGCAAATGACAGTACAGACAAAAGGTTGATATCCAGGATCTATAATGAACTCCTCAAACTCAACACACACAAAACAGAGAATCATATTGAAAAATGGGCAGAAGATATGAACAGACACTTCTCCAATCAAGACATACAAATGGCTATCAGACACATGAAAAAAATGTTCATCATCACTAGCCATCAGGGAGATTCAAATGAAAACCACATTGAGATATCACCTTACACCAGTTAGAATGGCCAAAATTAACAAGACAAGAAACAACATGTGTTGGAGGGGATGTGGAGAAAGGGGAACCCTCTTCCACTGTTGGTGGGAATGCAAGTTGGTGCAGCCTCTTTGGAGAACAGTGTGGAGATTCCTCAAGAAATTAAAACTAGAGCTTCCCTATGACCCTGCAATTGCACTCCTGGGTATTTACCCCAAAGATATAGATGTCGTGAAAAGAAGGGCCATCTGTACCCCAATGTTTATAGGAGCAATGGCCATGGTCGCCAAACTGTAGAAAGAACCAAGATGCCCTTCAACGGACAAATGGATAAGGAAGATGTGGTCCATGTACACTATGAAGTATTATGCCTCCATCAGAAAGGATGAATACCCAACTTTTTAACAACATGGACGGGACTGGAAGAGATTATGTTGAGTAAAATAAGTCAAGCAGAGAGTCAATTATCATATGGTTTCACTTATTTGTGGAGCATAACAAATAGCATGGAGGACAAGGGGAGATGGAGAGAAGGGAGCTGATGGAAATTCGAAGGGGAGGTGAATCATGAGAGACTATGGATTCTGAAAAACAATCTGAGGGGTTTGAAAGGGTGGGGGGTGGGAGGTTGGGGGAACCAGGTGGTATTGGAGAGGACATGGATTTCATGGAGCACTGGGTGTGGTGCAAAAACAATGAATACTGTTACACTAAAAATAAATTTTAAAAATTAAAAAAAAAACAACAACCATGCAAGTCTTCAAGAAACTGATCATCTATTGGAAAAGACCAGAAATAAACATTTACTAAACATTATAACACTAATAGAGATATACATAGGACATTAAAGAACTGAGGAGAGGTCAAGAGAATATGCACTCTTTTGCAGTATTTTATGGTCACTGAATTTTCCTTTTTGATTAGTAGATGCTATATGAATATTGATAACATTCTACAGCGCAGCTAAACACATAGGTTTGGGATCTGGTCTTTTAAAATGAGGAGGCTAATAAGAATTGGGTCCTCACATTATAAAAAAAAAAGCATCTGACTGGAAGAATTTATGATCAATGAGTTATTATCTCCACTTTGTAGAAGATGAAAGATTTTTCTTAAATTAGTGCATTTTTTAGCTTGCTTGTTTTGTTCTTTTGAGACTGTGTAGACAACCACAGATATTTGTAGTTCATAGTCTGAAAGTGGTAAAGAGTAGGAGTTCTTGGGATGTCTCCTAGAAGAGGATTTGTGGCAAGTGGGGTGGGGGAGACCCCTAGAATGGGAAGTGTTTATTTGCAATTTTATGAGAAATCAGTTCTGAAGTTGTAAACCACCACCAAGTAATTAGAGAAGGAAAAAATATGATTTTCATTATGCAATGAATTGTGTGATTCTCTTCTATTTTTCTCCCTTGCCAGTTCAGTTTGGTATGATTGTGAAACTGTATTAATAATCATTGTAGTCCGTTTCATTTTAGAAGGTCATTTCAGTTACCCAATCAATGTTTCATGTCAGGCTAAGTGATATTATTTAAGAGCTTCTTTTTCTCTGCTCCAAACTTTGTTTGCCAAGTCTGACAATCTATTATCAGAATTTAGCTCTAGTTAGGACTTTGTAATTTTTGGACATTTATTTCATATAGAAAATCAATTCTAATTGGACACTTCTGCATTAAAAGCCGATAATGGTATTCAAGGTGGGGAGTTTAAGGAGGGAAGATAGCTTTACTATCGAGGAAAGAATTGAACACAGACAATATCTAAAACACAGATCCTATTTGACAAAAGCTAGGATATATTAATTTATTAGACAAAAACACATTGCATGTCTGTGCTGTTCTGAGCACTATGTGAGATTCTGGGGATATAGCCATAAAGAAAGCAGGCACATAATACGGCCTCACAGTTTGGTGGGGCTGGCAGATTTTTACCAAGAAATTATGAGCCTTTACTATGGGCCAGACACTCTAAAAACAGAGATAGAAGATCCTGCCTCAAGGTGCTGACAGTTTAATGAAGAAGATGGACCATAAATTAACAATGACTAAGCATCACAAGAATAGTAATAGAGGTGTAGAAGGACAAAGGAGAGGCCAAGAGAAAGTGCAGCCATCAATCTATTTACTAATCTTAAGTTTCTTTTCTATGGTTTATTATGTGCTGTATAAATATAGGTGACATTTTGTAGCACAGCTAATATACATGCAAGGTAAATGACTTATTAGGCCTTGAGTGTTATGGATGAAAAGAGAATGTAGAAGAAATTAATTCTGTTTGGTATCATTAGGGGTAGCTTTGTGAAAGAGCTGTCATTTGAGTGGAGTTCAATGAAAGATTCCAGGGTGCAGAAAAGAAGGCAGCCAGGGGGTCCCTGGGCGGCTCAGTGGGTTAAGCCTCTGCCTTCACTCGGGTCATGATCTCAGGGTCCTGGGATCAAGCCCCACGTCGGGCTCTCTGCTCAGCAGGGAGCCTGCTTCCCCCTTCTCTCTATGCCTATCTATGATCTCTGTCTGTCAAATAAATAAATGAAATATTAAAAAAAAAAAGAAGGCAGCCAGATTGAGGAATTTGGGGACAGAAATGTCGAGACCTTTAGCACATGGCGAATAGTTCTTGTGGCTGAATTTGAGGTTAGAGTGTTAAGTCAGGAAAAGAATTTACTAATCGCTTTTTTTTTTTTTTCCAGGTCTGAAAAAGTCTTGCATGCCATGACAAAACTTCAGGCTTTGCCTTGAAAGCAAACACTGACATGGGAGACAATAAAGTGAAGAGAACGGATACCTCTGAGAAGAGAGATCCAGAAGGAAATGCTAAAGGCAAAGTGCTGGGGAATTGGTGTAAAGTTTACTCCCAGTCATTTCACAGATATGCTTTAACATGTGAACTAATTATTCATCAAATCCCTAAACTTTTGTTGAGAAAGTAAGTGTACCACATACAGTTTTAAGTATTAGTAGGTAAAGAGGGAAATAGAAAATGGTGCATGACTACAAGGAAGACAAATAGATGAACACATGGTACTGCAAACAGTACAAAGAGTGCTGAAATAGAGGACACACGAGGTATATGAGAGAGGGTAATTCTGAAGAGGATTTAGAAAGGATTTACAAATCGGCTGACTCTGGAGCCTGCCGTCCATGACTTGTTCTTAGTAATGACTTAGTTTCTTGCAGTTTATCTGGAGAAACAGGTGCCGCAACAGTGAAGTCGCAGGTGAAAGATTTACAGGGTAGTTCTTTTGGAAAAAAAAAAAAAAAAAAAGAAGAAGAAGAAAAGTAAAGAGAAACTGACCTGTGCAGCAGTCACGGAGGACATAACCAACGTTCCAGGAAGTGCTGATGCCGGAAGTGCTGATGCCAGAACTCTGCAGAGCGGGACTAAATTGAGGTAGTTGGGCCAGTCCTTTATAGTCTAGTCATCAGTCAGTTATTGGCAGCTGGGAACTCCATAGAAGAGTACACCTGTGGGTGAGGTAGTTGCCTGCAGAGGGGGATGACTCCCAGTGATGTCTCAGCTAGGTGCTGTCAGCAAATGTTTAATTCTAGATGAGACAAAGATGCTAGGTGCAAATCCTATTCCATGCTGAGGAGTCTCCTTTTAGTTTTTCCATTGAGGTTGTAGACAACCCTAGAAAGTTTTCCAGGAGATAAGGTGGCATATATTGATTTTAGTTTTAGGAAGTTTTAGGAAGATTCCTGGGAGCAATGCAAGGGGTAACTTGGCCAGGTGATAGATGCTGGCAAATGAAACTAGTTTGGAGACTATTGTAATAGTTAAGCCCCAGTTCAAAATAATTAAGGACTGATTTAAACTTGTGAGCAATTTCCCCAAGTCTCCCCAGGCAGAACAATTTCCCTCTACCATTCTTCTGTAACACTTTATTATATCTTTATTGTAGCCCTAAACACAACCTGACTTACATCACCACTAGTTGGCTCTGTGTCTCTTTATTGACTGTGAATTCTTTGGGTTCAGTAACCATCTACGCTTATCTGTATCTCCCATGGGACCATCAGAATAGACTGCACATTTGACAAAAGTGTTTTGAATTGAATAGTTCAAGGAAGAGATGATGAGCTTTTAAAATTGAGTCAGTCGCAGGAATGAAGGGAATGGCATTGACAATGAAGGGAATGGCATTGACCTCCTCCCTGAGGAGGTAGAAATGGAACAGCTTTTTGGACTGTGGCATAAATCTGTACATCAAATACACTGAAACACAACACTAAGTCCATTTGTATTTATGCATTTATTTGCTACATTTTCTTGGGTCATTTCTTAAAACATTTTTCCTTTATGTAATTTTCTCAGAGTTTGTTTTTCCAGTTACATCAAATAAAAAGAAAAAAAATAAGTTGCAAATAATTTCTATTCTTTAAGCAAATGCTAATTTGTTACATGCCTGCCTGAGGATTTAAAGTTCCAGTAGTATTTCTGCCTTAGTGAAACTTTGCTTTTATAAGATGTCTTTCTGCCTACATTCCAAATAAACACCCCTAAGTTCTTTGCTAATTCATTCAAGGTCTTAAGACCCCAGGAAAATGTTAAGACTTCCAAAAAATTAAGAGCGGAAGTAATTAAATTTTATCTTGGAAATTAAAATGTATCTTGGAAACATGAGAAAGCCTTGTATTGAAAGAGGAAAGTATTCCAAAGTTGAGAGGGAACACATTTTATCTCTGAAAAAATCATGATCATATAGTGGCAGAAGGATAGAATGTATCATCAGGAAATACAGATTGGTAAGCTGTATTTATGAGTAACTCCATGTCCCGGTGTTTTGTTTTTCTTAATGAAATTGAAATAGCCCTATTTCCTGTTGTAACCAGCTCACATATAAGGATGATAAAAGTGCATAATTAAGTAGAAATTGTAAAATACTACGTCTTAGTTTATATAATGCTTATCCTCCATATGCTTCAGTTTTGAAACAGCCCATAATCAGAACAATAGAGTCCAATACTAGAATACATCATGCTTGGTATTTGATTACTTATAATAATGACAGCTAAAATTCATTAAGTTCTTATTCCCTTACCAGCCGCTGTGCTGAGAATGATTTCATTTACTACTTCTAACAACCATACGATGAAGTAAAATCATTTTTCCCAGCTTACAGATGAGGCAACTAAAGTGTATCTGAAGAAATAAAATAACTTTCAAGGATCAGTTAAGTGGCAGATAATATCTATATTCTTTAGAGCCTGAACAACTAATGTTTAGCAGCATATTGTATTATTACATATATATAGATGGTGATGGAATGCTTAAATTGTGAGTATATGTTGTGTTGTAAATGTGCATCTGTGCCTGTATATTATACATATAGGTATGCATAAAAAATATCTATTACAGGAAAATTTGATTATCAGAAATTTATGCAGCTACAGACATTGAGTATGTATGTAATTAAAGATAATAAGCATCCAACCTAACCCTCTTTCATTTGTAGTACTATATTTGGAAATACTCTACTTTGCATATTACATGCAAAACACCATGCTTAATTCTCTAGAGCAGTACTGTCTGATAGAAATATAATGAAATCCATGTAGGTAATTTAAAATTTCCTAAAAGCCACATTAAAAGAGTAACAAGAAACAGGTGAAATTAATTTTTGTAACATGACAAGATATAACAAATGATTTCAATCCCCACTTCCCTTGCAGACATAAGAGAAAAGCAAACTCAGAAAAATGAAATCACTGCCCTATTTTACAAAATCAAGGCTGAATTTTCAGTTTTCAAATAAGTTCCTGCTGAGCAGCTTTGGGAAATCTACACTTTTAGTTTACCAACCTTGTGGCAGGAGATTCTCTTTTCTGAACTGTACACAATCCTTGATGAAATCTTAATGAATTTCTCTTCAAATTTTTTCCTGAACTATATTTATATCCAATTCATTCTCTCTAGAGATGTGATTTAGACAACCAAATTACAAAGCAAAGTGGTTATTAGTTATTCAAATTCAGCAAATACATATTGATCATCTGCTATACACCAACTATAGTTATAACTGTGTAGTCCTTTCACAGGTGGACTCATATTCTAGATGAGAAGAAAGACAAACACACAAACATATAACAAAATATAATGAATGATTTGTTACTCTGATATTAGAAGCAGATACAGTATATAGGCACTTTTCCCGTAAATCTGGATTTACTACAAACCTACTACCCAGGAGAATAAGACAGGATGCATCATGGATAGTGAGAATAGCCATTGCCTGAAAGGAATAAAGTTTGGTGTTTTGTCAAATGAGAAATGAGCAAATATTTAGAATCTTTAGGTATGTTTTCAATTTTTAAAATATTTAAAACTTAAAATGATACCTGTAGTCTGTTAGTACTAAATACAACTTACCAACTTTTAAATTTGTTGGTCAATTACTCAATAGAAATAATAAAGAGGGTTATAGGAAAAGGATTGGTTTAGGAAAAGCATTTATACATAACTGTGATTAGAGTTAGAGTTTTTCTTTTTTCTTTTTTTTTTTTAAGATTTTATTTAGTGATTTGACAGAGAGAGATCACAAGTAGGCAGAAAGACAGGCAGAGAGAGAGGAAGGGAAGTAGGCTCCCAGCCAAGCAGAGAGCCCGATGCGGGGCTCGGTCCCAGGACCCTGGGATCATGACTTGAGCCAAAGGCAGGGGCTTTAACCCACTGAGCCACCCAGGTGCCCCTCTTGGTTCTTTTCTTGCCTGTGAACTTTTTCTTGCTTCCTATCATTTCCTGCTCCTGATACTCTAGCATTCCTGAAGTACTGAATAACCTATCTGAAGTACTAATAACCTATCAATTCGTTTGATTTTGGAACCACCAATTAGCCAAAATTAGTTTCAATCTTTTATAATCAAGGATCTAACTTGTATAGAAATTACTACCAGTACTTTCTATACCAGTAAAACATACCAGTAAGTGTGTCATTAGCCTCAAAGCCTTAGGGCAAAGACAATCTTATCTCTGATTAAACTGGTGTTGAAGGCAATGAAAAATTCAGTTACTGTCCAATCATTATCTGGTAAACTATTGACATGCAATGGTAAAACAACCAGTTTCCACCTGTGGTTACCATTAATGCAGTATCCACTAAAGGCATGTTTCTGAGATTATCACTTTAATGTAATAATAGAACAGAATTAAGATCATGCAATTTCAAGGGTGTGGGGAAGGGTGTTTACTTCTAATGGAAATGAGTTAAGATAGAGAAGAAATAGGGTAGGAAAAGAATAAATGAAACAAGATGGGATTGGGAGGGAGACAAACTATAAGTGACTCTTAATCTCACAAAACAAACTGAGGATTGCTTGGGTGAGGGGGGCTGGAAGAGGAGGGTGGGGTTATAGACATTGGGGAGGGTATGTGCTATGGTGAGTGCTGTGAAGTATATGTAAACCTGGCGATTCACAGACCTGTACAACTGGGGATAAAAATACATGTTTATAAAAAATAAAAAATGTAAAAAAAATTTAAAAAAATTTAATTAAAAAAAAAGAGAAGGAATAAGTCAAAGATCAAAATTCTTGACTCAAGTTATGAACTAAAGCGTAGTTAAGTTCTTAAAACTGGGAACTTTCTATCACCATTAAGAATTTATCTTCTTTTATAGCTGCAGTGTTGAAAATCAAAACAAAATTTGAAAATGCAGATTGTTAAATGCATTCATTTGTGTTCACAATAATATCAGGTCTCCCTATGAAAGTGAATTTAGATTGAGAAGGGATAAAAAATATGAATAGAGTATATTGAATGATGTGGGAGAATCCGAATGCCTTGATATACCCTGAACCCTAACTCTTACTTACAGCTATAGCCATCTGGTAAGATTATCTCACCCTTGTATGGAAGATAATAAAGTTATTGTTTTTTTTTTTTTTTTTTTTCTGGGCAAGAGAAGTCATTTCTTCTAAAGTCTTCTCTACACCTCAACATCTGCAAACTTAATGCATGATTGGGGAAGGTAATATAAATGGAGGCCAGATTCAAAGTTAAACTAAGAGAAGATTTTAATCCCAAAGGATTTGGAAGACCTGGAAAACTTTTTTTTTTTTTTTTTTAATTTTGAAAAGATGTATGGAAAGATATTCTGAGATAACAAGAAAGGAAGACGGTTAGATCAGGTTGAATTCAACAAACAAGTCAATAAAGGTGTTTTCTTGGCTGAATGGCTAAGACCTGGATTAAAAAGTGGCTTATGATCAATAAATTTGAGATGGACAAAATTCCCTGGCATAATGTGTGAGGAAGGATTCAAAGATTCTGAGTGATAGAATTGCTGGAATTAAGTTATTTATTATTTATTTATGTATATATTTATTTTTAGAATTATGTTATTTGTGATCTACTCACCCATCCTAATCATGTTTGGTAAAAGAATTCAGAAGATGTTATCTTCATCAAGGTCTTCATAAATATATTGGTGAAGAGTTGCTGACCTCAATGGAAAGCACTGTAATATTTCAGATTTGAAAGGGGGCTCCGCAACTGAAATGAACTTCCTGAGGTCAATGGAGTAGAAAGATCCTTATATGTTCATCAAGGGTGAATAGAATTTCTCCTATCCTGCAGACTCTGGGAGACATGTGGATGAAAACCATGTCATCTCTGGGGGTTCTTTCTGTACTATTACACTTCTTTTAAAAGTTGATGGAAGACTAAAATAACTTTATACATTCAAGATGACCAAGGTTTCAGCTTCCATAGGAATATGAAAATGATTTTCCAATGGGATAATAAGCTCCAGTAAGTGCTGCCTGCTTAAGGCAATTAGAAATCCTGCACTTGGAATAATTCAATAAGTCATCAGATTATGGGCTGCCTCCTTTTAAGGAGGAATAGATGCATTTGGGCTTGTGAATGGGCATTTAAATTAATAGAGTGGTAACTCCTCTTGAGGGGAAGGTAAGAATAGGAAGAAGGAAACATATGTATAATGGGCAACCAAGAAATAGGTATTTGGTTATGCCTTTTTTTTTTTTTTTCCTATTTGTTATATCAAACCTTTTTTTGTTTGCAGGAATCCCCGGTATGTGGGACTTAGTGGAAAGCAGGGTCCTTTTATCCACTAAGAAAGCCTTATAGAGACAAATATTTTCTCTTTAGTTCTTGGTAATGAGAGCATTGGCATATGACCAATGCTTGGTGTTACCCCGGGGACAATGCATCTTGAGGAAGTGACTCAGGGATGTGCAATATGCTTCTTACCTCACTGAAGTCCTCTGATGTACGAAGCATACATGGAGCCTTTCCAGGAACAGTCCACAGAGAATAAAACTTTGGTCTCCTGGGGATTGTGAGGAGGATGGAAGTTATCTGGCTAAATGGATAATATTTGTTTTGTTTTGTTTTGTTTTATAAACTTCTGTTCCTCTTGTTCTCAACCTTGGGCCTAAACCCTTCTCCTTCTACCAAATCTGGTGCCTACAGGCCTCTTGAGATTTCTTTAGACTGAATAAACTTAACTCTCTCAGATACTCCAAAGTGCAGATAACTGTGCTTTCAGTTATAGCATCCTCACTCAGCCCTCAACCCCTCAACTATACTTTTCATCTGAAACTTGGTGGAAATGTTTCATCCACTGAAGTCTCCTATATGCTTTGTCCTTTGATTTGATACACTTTTTTTTTTCTTTAATGCAATTTTTGGAATGACTCCAGGAAGAATAGAGGATGAATACATTGTGTCAATATGCCATGTTTAACATGTGACCCTCACAAATCCTCTTTCAATAGGTGAGGATAAGTACAGCAAGATGATTAGGTTGTTAATTTAGCCAAGAGTTGACAGTAGATAATATCACTGTGCTCTAAAGCATAGGGACCTATCACTACTAAAACAAGTGCACTGGCAGCAATGGTATAGCAATTCCATTCTGGATATATATATAAATATATATATGTATGTATACATATATATATTGTTTTTTAAAGGGGAAGATGTCAGGATCAATGGGGCCACTTTTGCTCCAGAGTTTGATTGACTACTGTTAATGTCTCACCCGATTTTGATTTCTAATTTTGAGAATATTACAGGAAAATCTAGAATATGGATTTGCCAGAATCTTCATAGGAAAAATTTAATTGACTTTTTATGTTTGCTAAATTTCTCAGTTAAAATGCTTTTGCAGACTTTTTTCCCCTAGTAAAATTAAAACAAACAAACAAACAAACAAAACAAACAAAAAACCAATGTTGTTCCATATGGCTCAAGTTGAAAGTATATGTGTATATCTCTCTACCCTATCTAAAATATAGAGAATCTCAAAAATTGTACTGGGTCTGAAATTCAGATATTTTCATTCCAAGATTAGGAATTAAGATTGTTTTCAATTATCACAACCATGGTTGAATTTATGGCCTTCCAATGCCCCAGACTCTCCCCTTTTGAGGACTGTGACTGAAATTCTGGTCTTTCTATAGTTGGCTTGTGAGATTTAAAACACAGAAGGCTTCAGTAAAGCACAGAGAATATGTCTGTAGTCAAGGGATACGACCTCAGTCAGAAAAACTGGGAAAAAAAAAGACCATGTCAGTCTTTACTTCCAAGAAAAGCTAGTTGCTGTTTTGATAACAGTAATGTCCCTTTAGTTCAAAGTTACCAGCTATCAAAACAAGTTGCAGTTCACAGCAGACTAACTCTTTTCCATGATGGAGAAGTAGATTGTAGTGTGATTGAGTTCAAATAAAAATATATTTACAGAGAAAACTAGGCCCATGAGAAGCAAGCAGAAAATGGCCACAAGCTTAGCTTCATAAATGTTCAGGCAAAGAATTTCACCATATATGATTTACATCCATGAGACTAAGATATCATTAGAAGAATGGTATTAGAAGGAAATGATCTTCTAAAAGATGACTCACTAAAGAGATAGGGTAATAGAAAGCGATCATCTATCAAAACAAAATACAGAATCACTCTTGCTCCATCACATGTGTTAACTGTTCAGCCAAACGACTCTGCTGTGGACTTGGTATGAGGTTTGAACAGGAAGTATTATTGTCTGGCATCAGAGCCAGGGCAGGATCCAGCTTGAACCTCCAAGTCATTGCATAAGGAAATATGAAATTGCAGAACAATGTGGGTGGGCAACAGACTTGACCTGTCTCTCATTTATTAAATAAACACATATTTGACTAGCTGTAGTTCTGAGAGCTTTAGGGGTGGCATTGCCAAGGTGTAGCCCTTGGGGGAGTGGAGGTTGCACCCCACCATCAATCTCCATGAGCAACTCCAAGTCACCCCTAATAAACTTAACAATTTAAGTAATCTAAGTGAAATCAAGCATGCTTGCTCTTCAATGCAGGTTTGAGACAAATCAATTAGCCTCCACTTCCAAAAACCTTTTCACTGCCAAGTCCTCCCTATAAGAAATTTTTAGAGCTTCCATCCCACTAAATTTTAGTTCAGCTCTTGAGATTATGTGCAATGTTGGTTCTTGCTGAAACCAGAACACAAAGGGGCCTCCTTTTTTGTCAGTCCTCCTGTATTATGATTAGACTTGCTGGCAGCTACAGAAGGTAAAAAAAAACCATATTGTTTGTGTAGTATAAAAGATGACTTCTTAAAGATGTGCAGACAGCAAAACCCATGCTTAAGCAATTGTAAAAACAAGAAAAACCTGAAAACAATTATTAATCTATTTATACATATAAAAACCGAAAATGATTTCTTACCGTATGGAGTGGAGCACTCTCTTAAATTTTTTTCTTTACAAGCTTCTTGGCAAAGAGGACCATATTCTGGTTCTAGACAGAAACAAAATCATAGAGGGAGGTTTTACAAGTGCATGAGGTGGACACATTTGGGTGAGGCATGCCCATTTTAAGTCACGTGCACTTTCCCATAAGGTTTGTATAGAAAATAACAAAGTGAGTACTGTACAACTTTTCATCACATTGCAATGTTGTATTTTTTAATTATGATATTTGTCAATGGAACCAGTGAAGTTTTAATATTTATAAGATTACTATGTTCTAAGCCTATGAATTTTCAGTGTTTGAATAAGAGAACTTGTGAGCCAACATTCCTTTGGATATTTATTTATTTATTTATTTGAATTCCAGCATAGTTAACATACAATGTTATATTAGTTTCACATATACAATATAGTGATTCAACTATTCCATAAATCACCCAGTGCTCATCATGACAAGTGCCCTCTTTAATCCCCACCACCTATTTCACTCATCTCCTCACCCCACCTCCCCTCTGAAAACCATCAGTTTTTTTCTCTATAGCTAAGTGTCTGTTTCTTGGTTTCTCTCTCTCTCTTCTTTTCCTTTGCTCATTTATTTTGTTCCTTAAATTCCACCTATGAGTGAAATAATATGGTATTTGTCTTTCTCTGACTTATTTCACTTAACGTAGTACTGGGAGTCCTAACCACAGCAATCAGACAACAAAAAGAAACAAAGGCAACCAAATCCATAAGGAAGAAGTAAAACTTCCACTATTTGCAGTTGACATGATAGTACATGTAGAAAACCCAAAAACTTCCACCATGAAACAGTAAGTCACAAGATACAAAATTAATACACAGAAATCTTTTGCTTTTCTATACACTAATGAAGCAGCAGAAGGAGAAATTAGGAAAACAATCTCATTTATAATTGCACCAAAAATAATAAGATACACAGGAATAAGCCTAACTACAGAGGTGAAAGACCTGTACTCTGAAAACTATAAAACATTTATGAAGAAATTAAAGGGGTACCTCATGGCTCAGTCAGCTAAGTGTCTGCCTTCAGCTCAGGTCATGATCTCAGAAGTCTTGCATCTGACTCCCTGCTTCTCTCTCTCTGTCTGCCTGCTGCTCCCCTGCTCATGCTCTCTCTTTCTCAAATAAATAAAAATGAAAATAAATTGAAGACACAAGGAAATAGAAAGACATTCCATGCTCATTGATTGGAAGAAGAAATGTTTTTAAAATGTCTATTACCCAAAGCAATCTATAGATATAAGCACTTGAATTTGTTTATCTGTTATTACTGGAAAGCATTTATCACTTGACCTAAATATGTGAAAGACACTCTGCTGGATGCCATGTAAAACATGTTCAATGGAACCATGGTGTTTAAGATTGCAAAGAACTTTAAAATCCATTGAGTCTAACTGCCACAGCTGTCCTATTTAGACTTGAAGTCTTATTCAGAATATTCCCATGCTGACATAGAGAAAGCTACTGTTATAAATGAAACACCAGAAAAAAAAAAAAAAACATGTATAAGCTGTTAGGGTAGTATTTTTGATGTGGTAGAGTCTGAAATGCATCATGAAAGCTGCATAATCAGAGTAAATAAAAAAGTTGATTCTCTTATTTGGCCACTCAAAATATTCTTTCTCTAGCCAGAATGTTACAACTAGTTTCATAGCTTTGTGTCCTCATAGCATGTAACTCTTTGGATACTTTGGAATTTTTTTTTAACCACAACTGGATCATTATTTCATAGGCTGTCATTTAATTGGACAAAAATTCTGGCCAGATGTTGCTGGAGTGCTTTTCTGTATGAGCCATTGTCTGCTTATTAAGCATCATCTATAATGTCAATATAAATTGTTGAGCAAACATTGCTGCTTACAGAAAATAGAAGTTGGCATAAAAGATATCAGAGGTACAATGGACAACAGTTCTTGTGAGAATCAAGCAGTTCTATGTGATAATATTAAAGAAATCAGCTGAAAACAAGATTGGACTAAGAGAGGCCTATTTAGTCTTGAAAAGAATTACATATATGTGGGTGCTAATAATGTTCTGAGGATGGATGTTTTCATGATGCCAACAGCGAAGAGAATTTTCTTTGGAAGAAGGTAAAATGAAAGAACTTTGTTTAGATTCCAAATGGAAATTGAACCCCCCCATCCAAAAAAGAGAGAGAGAGAGAGAGAAGGGGACCTGGGAAGTTCTTCAATAGAAATATATTGGTTTTCTCAATCCATGAACCATTTGCTCAAGGGGATATAGCCAAACATAAATTTTAGGCAGAGACGCTGTGATTTGGCACCATGAGTTGGCGTATAATTGAACCCACTCACAGGATCTTAACCTTCTCTGCCAGGGGAGTCATCATCTGAATGGGAAAAACCATTGCAAAATTTTCCCTTCATCTAAAAAGAATGACTAATTTTAGATGTATCACAAGGAAGTGTTTTGTTCCAAACATAGTTCCTAGAAATAGTGGGGCATTCCAGTCCAACAGATGAAAACCTTCCTCACAAGAACCAAACCAGTGTTTCTGCACCACTCGTCTGTGAATCCAAGTTTCCTGTTTTTAAGAAGATGAGAAGACAGTGGGACTTCTTAAAGAATGGATAATTCCCAAACCTCTCTGTAGATTATCTCTAAATTGTAGAATATTTACAGCAAAATTTGATTCCCAGGAGATCTCTTTCTCATCACTCTTGGACCCATCCTTTCTTGTTGCTCTCACTTATTAAGTGAAAGCACATTTTATTATCAAGCTAAACAAACTTGGTTGAACATTTAAATCTATTATATAATTTTGACAAATTAAAAAAATAAATGTGACTTTTGAATTAATTTTACAGTTATGTAAATATAACAGTTTAGTAATTTTTTAAAAAAAATCAAATAGAATCAATGCTTAAAATTTTTCATTTAAGTTTTAAAAATGCAAGGTATTTTGGGGAGTTTATTGAACTGAAGATGAAATACTGAGTCTAATTCTGACTTTCTCAATTATTAATTTAGATCAGTAGTTTCATCTCTCTATTCATCTGTATAATGAGAGAATTGACTTAATCTATAAATCATTTCCACACTTAAAATAATTTGATTCTAAATACAACATGTTCCTTCTTCTTATTTTAATTGATTTTTTATGTGTTATGTTAGTCACCATACAATACATCATTAATTTTTGATGTAGTGTTCCAAGATTCATTGTTTACATATAACACCCAGTGCTCCATGCAATGCATGTCCTCCTTAATACCCACCACCAGGTCCACCCATTCCCCCATGCACCTCCCCTCTAAAACCCTCAATTTGTGTCTCAGAATCCAGTCTCTCATGGTTCATCTCCCCTTCTGATTCCCCCCACTTTACTTTTCCTTTCCTTCTCCTAATGTCCTCCATGCTATTTCTTATGTACCAAAAGTAAGTGAAACCATATGATAATTGACTTTCATTTAACATCATCTTATCCAGTGCCATCCATGTTGATACAAAAGTTGGGTATTCATCCTTTCTAATGGCTGAGTAATATCCCAATGTATATATGGACCACATCTTCTTTATCCATTTGTCTGTTGAAGGGCTTCTTGGCTCTGCACAGCAAAGGAAACAGTCAATTGGAGAAGATATTCACAAATGACAATACAGACAAAGGGCTTACATCTAATACCTATAAAGAACTTCTCAAACTCAACACCCAAAAAACAGATAATCAAGTCAAAAAATGGGCAGAAGACATGAACAGATAATTCTCCAATGAAGACATACAAATGGTTAGCACACACATGAAAAAATGTTCATCATCATTAGCCATCAGGGAAATTCAAAACAAAACCACATTGAGGTACTACCTTACACTAGTTAGAATGACAATAATTAACAAGGCAAGAAGCAACAAACATTGGAGAGGATGTGGAGAATGGGGAACCCTCTCACACTGTGGTGGGAATGCAAGTTGGTACAACCATTTTGGAAAACAGTGTGGAGATTCCTCAAAAAGTTAAAAATAGAGCTACCCTATGATCCAGCAATTATAGTAGTAGCAGTTGCACTGCTAGGTATTTACCCCAAAGATACAGATGTAGTGAAAAGAAGGGTCAAATGTATCCCAATATTTATAGCAGCAAAGTCCACAAAATAACCAGTAATATCAGGTGATATTTATTAAGTGTTGAATGACTGTGTTAGATAAGGAAGGAGATGTCAGTCCTAGCCCACATGGCAGGATAGATTCATGGAGGATGTGTGATTTGAGCTAGGACATGGAAGTGATCAGAGTTTTGATGTTAATTGCAGAGCATTCAAAGCATGGAGTTTTGGTATACACTTATGTTTGGAGGAAAAAGCTCAAGATGTACTGAAGTCAGGAAGCATACCAAATGGAGAGTTTATTTAGGAGAGGGTAGTACAAAGTTTAGAGACCAAAATTTGGAGCATTTTTAGTGCATTTTATACAGTATACAGAATGTACCCTAAAAATGGGTACCACATAAACTTTCTTTTTCTTTGAAGTTGGGTAGTCATAGGGTGAGAGATTACATGTGCAAAAAAAGTTTTTGGAAAAGAAGAAAGCATTACTCAGTCCCTACAACCTGTCAGTTTCTGTTTTCATCCAGAAGTATGAACAGCTAAGACTCAGGTTTTGTTTTTGTTTTTGTTTTTTTGTGTTTTAATTTATTTGCTTATTTAGTTTTTAGTCCATGTTAGAATATCTCATAGGGCAAGATGTGGGATTTCTTGTATTTGTTCATTAGCTCAAATTTCTTCCTTTTATTTTTCAATCCGGTTAATCTGATTACTTAGGGGTTAATAAGGACTTTTATTCCTATATCGTACATTATTGCTATGGCCTATATGTCTGTGCCTCTTCAAACTTCATACATTGAAATCCTAACCCTCAATATGATAGTATTAGGAGACGATCCCTTTGGAAGGTGATTAGGTCATGAGGGTTGACTTAGGTTCTGAGGATTGAAATTGAGTCACTCTTTTGAGTTAATTAATTCCCATAAGGATTTTAAGGACCTCTTAGGATGATTCTATAATTGGAAAGTTTCCTTGGCAGGGAGCATTACCAGAGTGGAGGAACTGTAAAATTTTATTCCTGTTTTCCTGTCAGAAAAGGCAGTATTATATTTGATTGAACATAGGTGGTCCTTAACACATTCTTGTGAATTAGAAATTATATATACCAAATATTACATTGTCATAAAATTAGCAATAGCATATGAGTGTGATGAATATCTTTTTATGTGTTTCATCTGTTTATAAAAGAGAAGAAAAGATATTATAAAATCATATAGCATAAATTCATAAGGGGAATAAAAGTTTTATGGATCTATTCAATGAATTCAGCTTTATACTAAATGATTTAAAAAGACAGACAGAACTGCTGGAAGACTACTATATTTAATGCTAGTGTAGTTTTCTGCTGTTTTTGTTTTTCTCTCTTAAACTTTCTGCATTTTGCATATTCTGAGATTTTAGGATATGAGATGGTAATTGTAGAATAATTTCTCAGCAATAAAAGCCTCCTTCCTGGAGGCCTACTTTTTCCTTTTCTATTACTTTTATGGCTAGCAAACCAGAGATGAAACAATAGATATAAATGGAAGAAGGGGATATTTTTAAAATAAAATATCCAAAGAAAAATGTATTCTTATAATACTTATACTATTTGTAATAAAATTAATATTATCCTCACTGAGAAGCATGCATAAATCTTGTGTACATGAAAAATCTGATAACTGCAGATAAAGAGTTGCAGTTACTTAAAAGAGTGTCCTAGCACAAATTACAAGTATTCTTGACTTTGAAGGACCATGAAATAATTAAAGGAATATATAGATTTACTTGGCAACAGAATAAGGAAATTTTGTTGAGTTCATACATAAAAGCAGGGCAAAAGCATCTTTTGTATAATTGCAATGGGATATTCAAAAATTGACTAATATAAGAAAGAGGTAGGGGTGCCTTCAGCTCAGGTCATTATCCCAGGGTCCTGGGATCAAGCCCTGCATTGGGCTTTCTGCTCAGCAAGGAGCCTGCCTCCCGCTCTCTCTCTGACTGCCTCTCTGCATATTTGTGATCTGTTTGTGAAATAAATAAATAAAATTTAAAAAAAAAAAAAAAGAAAGAAAGAAGTAAACCTCTTCTTCATCTTGCCATTGTGACCTTACCATGGATTCAAAGGTGTTTGTCCTAAAATATCCCATTCTACTTGTGACTTGTAAGCAGGCTACATTTTGGATATTCAAATGGACATCTTTGTCATTTGGTTTCTCTCCCATGCAGAGACAAACATTTTTAAAAATCAAGGAAAGGAAGACTCAAACTTTGTCTTTGCTCAATATATTACTTTAGTAATGGAGGGTGTAACTGGACCCAAGCAAAGATGTCTCTTGCCAGGAACAAATAGAACCTCATAAAAGCAATTTGCAAAAAAAAAGTAGTGTGTTGATCTTAGTAGACAGTCTGCACTTGCCAGAAAAAGTAGCAGAAAGGGTTGTAAGTAAGTGACAAATTTTCTGGAACCCATCTGTGATATGCTGTCCTCTGCTTCTACTTCTAAGGCTTTGTAAGGTTCAAATTAGAAGTGTAGGCAAAACTGGTTTGTCGACTATAAAGCATTTTTATGTTTTCTTTTTTTTTTTTTTTATTTTTATTTTTTTTTTTTTTTATTTTTTATTTTTATAAAGCATTTTTAAATGCTGGCGTCTCAGGTAGGTTCCCTCCAGAAATAGACCTGCGAAAAGGAATTTAATGCAAATAGTTTTCTAGAAGATCCCAGAAAGTTTTGATAGGAGAATGAGAAATGAGACCAATACAGGGTAGGTTAATTAGCAGATTACTGCTTTGGATAACTAAAACTCAACACTTCAAATTTATTTGTTTATTTTTTTAAGATTTTATTTATTTATTTGACAGACAGAGGTCACAAGTAGGCCGAGAAGCAGGCAGAGAGAGAGGAAGGGACGCAGGCTCCCTGCTGAGCAGAGAGCCTGATGCGGGGCTCAATCCCAGGACCCTGGGACCATGACCTGAGCGGAAGGCAGAGGCTTAACCCACTGAACCACCCAGGCAGCTCTGGAACTCAACACTTCAGACATGTGCTTCCTACCCAGTGAGGAAGCTGTATAGTGTCTTTTCCCACCTGACATGGACTGAGGTTACACCTGGAGATGTCCATGTTTCAACATTTTTGACATGGTCTGCAACATTGGCCATGTACGCTAGAAAAATTCCTTAGAGAGAAATAAGCTCTTGCAATAAGAAGTTCTGAGGATACTTCAGAATGGTGGGAAATGGGGAGATGTGGTAAGGGTATTCTCACTGTCTGCTCTAATTGCTTGTCCTCATGAAACAGAATTTGACTTGAAACCAAGCTTTAAATCTGACCCTGAGCTGTGTCTATGGCTGGGCTTTTTATAGAATATTATACAAGTGTGAACACTTAATCCATTTTATGTGTTCTTTTATTTATTTATTTATTTTAAAGATTTTTATTTATTTATTTAACAGACAGAGATCACAAGTAGGCAGAGAAGCAGGCAGAGAGAGAGGAGGAAGCAGGCTCCCAGCTGAGCAGAGAGGCCGATGCGGGCCTCGATCCCAGGTCCCCGGGATTATGACCTGAGCCAAAGGCAGAGGCTTCAACCCACTGAGCCACCCAGGTGCCCTTATGTGTTCTTTTAAATCATTGTTTTTTGATGGTTGAATAATTATGTTGTGTGTGTATCCCCACCTTATCTTATAATGACTTACTTTGTGTTGTCTCAATTGAGAGAAAATTAAAAGTAATCATAGAATATTTTTCTTATATTTGAGGTTGGCTATTCTTAAATTATAATATAAATATGCACTATGCACAATGACATACATGATTACTCATACAGCCTGATATATGTCTTATAAGTACATCATTCTAAAATACTTAAATTTTCTTCTTATAATTTTATATTATAGACACATTAAGATAAACATTTTTATTGAAAGTAGTGATATATGGGATACCTGGGTGGTTTAGTTGGTTAAGCATCTGCCTTCAGCTCTTCCTAGCTCTGTGGCTTTGGGAAAAAAAATATTAAACTTGGTTTGTTTGTTTGATTTTTCACTAGGAAAGTAGGGATAAATAAAACCTACTAGAAAAGTATTCTACAGATTAAATGAGGTAGTGTATGTAAGGTCTGTGTCTGGAAGTGTTCACACTCCAGGGAAATATATTGTTTTATTATTACAATTTAAGTTAACCATCTTGCACATTTCTCTAGGTAAAAGGCATATATAGAGAAGTCAAGAATGTGTCCAAACACCTCAAGACAATGTTGTTAGGAGAGTTTGTAGGGAAGTTCTTCATATAAGTCAAGGTTTTGGGGTCAAGTCAGTCTTCTTTCTGCATGTTTGGGAAGATGATCACCCTGAATTTGACTCAGTAGAAATCTTATTTTTAAACAATAATTTAAAAAATTGAATGGTTTTCTTATTTTTGTTGGAAGTCTGATATACTAGTATTTTTGCATTCAACATCCAATTGATTTTTTTAGTATTTTATTTATTTATTTGAGAGAAAGAGAGAGTGAGAAAGAGCACACCAGGGTGAAGGGCAGAGGGAGAAGCAGAACCCCTGCTGAGCAGGGAGTCTGACATGGGACTCCATCCCAGGACTCTGGGATCATGACCTGAGCTGAAAGCAGATGCTTAATGGACTGAACCATCCAGGAACGCTGATTTTAAGACTCTCTATCACTTAAACCTTTAGGAATATTTTATTGTCTAGCAACTAAATTTTGATGTTTGTGTTCTTTATGGTTTGCTCTCATTTATTGTTTTAAATATGTCTTATGTGTTCATTTTTAATAAAAACAATATGTTTGTGTGTCTCTTTTTTTTTTTTTTTGTAGGACTTTATTCCACCCCACAACCATCCCCAGATTTCAAGTTATCTATCAACCTCAAATATTGTCTAATAAACTGTGAAGTAATACAACATTTATTATTTTCCATTTTTGTGGAAAATACATGATTTAGCAATAGTATTGAGTTAAAGTCAGAAACATAATTTTTTTAATGGATACAGAATGTGACAGTTGCTTAATATCTTCCTTTCACTTGCAACATTTTTCTGGAGATAATAAGAAACACCAGCCAGAATTAGACTAATTTCAAGTAATACCAGTGACTCTCTTGGTGGCTCATGTTGTGGTGCTTGCCTATCATGCTTTGCCAGGGAAATTCCATGTACATAAATTTGAATTAAATAGGAGAACTTAAACAGCCATTACATTTGCTTTCAGAGAGAATAATAGTATCATGAGGTTTATAACACAATACATTCCATATTGATATAGCAGTGATTTCAATGGTGTAACTGCCAATTATTTTACTTTTGTGACTTTGAGCTCTAAAACATTATTTCTAAATCTCTGATTGTACAAATACCAAGGAATTGGTTAAGGTCTACCCCCAAATCCATTTTTCCTCAAATTCTTAAAATTTTGATTTCAAGGCATGTCTTCCCTCAAAAGTATCATGTCAAGGCTTCCATCTAACAGCTTTTATTTAAACATAGTTGGAGGTGGGAAAGTCACGAAAAGTAAATGAGATGGAAACACACTAGGGCATAACCAGTAACTTGCCTGAGGAAACAAGGCAGAACTTGATCAATTTACAAAAGCATCCCTGTACCATGATGGTTTAAACTCTGAACTTTAGAGTGTCTCTATCCTCATTTATGGACCAGGAAAAGTAGGCATAACAATGGCTTGGGTGGGCTATTCTGCATGTAGTGGGAACTTGTGGGTTTCATGGGGAATACACTTTATGTAAATGCAGAGTTTTACTGAGGAGCAGGGGTGAAAATCTGCCCTGTGTTTACAGTACTAAATGACAATGTTCATGGGCTGCCCAGTATATTTTAGGGGCATTTGGCACAACTCACATTTTTATTAGTCTTTGGAAGAAACTGGCTTTTACTTTGTTGTCTTTCCAATGCCAAGTCTGAATTGAAAATGAACATTACATCAGCTTGTTTCTTGGTTCTTGGGAGAAAATCCAGCTTGTATGGACAAATTCAACTGGGATGCCAAGGGAAGAGACAGATGATGTCTGTTAAAATGTGTGGTATCAAGTTTTACACATTTTGTTTGGAGTACAGTGCTGCTTCCACCCAATCTTGAACACACACATACATTTTAAGATTTTAAGTGAAAATCTACTGAATGTACACAAGAATAAAGATTTGTGCAAGCATATTCTTATACTGAATGTTTGACAAGAATTTAATTGTTCTGTGACAATCGGCCAATGAGTCATGATTATAGTGATTGAGAAAGTCTCATGAGAAAAGCACTGAAGCAGTGTCTAAAAAGTGGATTTGCATGGATCTTTTATTAGATTTGTTTCCAGGATTACAGAGTAACTAATAGTATTATGTATTTGTTTCAGTAAAATATGAAGAAATTATGGCTTAATAGCCCTAGAGATCAAAAGACTATACAAGGTCACATTCTTGGTGATCTAAGGTAGTCAAAGATATTAGATTCAGATATTCTGTGACATAAATGCCATTATTTTGTTTCACCATGATGTTGGCAATTTTGCAGTTTTGGTTTGGGAACAACTATCACAATTAACAGGTCAACATATTAGATTTTTGAATATAAAAATGTTTATCATATTTTTTCTAGCTTAGCAGTTAGTATGTATCTACTGACTTGGTTAACTACTGAAATCAAGATTTATTAAAACTTTACAATAGCCAAGATTTGGAAACCATCTAACTGTCTTTTAACAGATGAATGGATAGAAAAGACATGCTATATTCATTTTTCAGTCACCAGAAAGAAGGAAATTCTGCCATTTGCAAAAACATGGGTGGGTACTGAGGGCATTATACTAAGTGAAACAAGCCAGGGTGGGCAGCGAATGCTGCATGGTATCACCGACATGCATTATCTGGAAAAAAGTCAAACTCACAGACAGAGTAAAAAAGTGGTTGCCAGATATGGTGGTGGGGGAAATAAGTGAAGTTGGTATAAAGGTACAACTTTGAGCTATAAGATGAATAAGATTTAAAGATCTAATGTAAAACATGGTGACTTATGCAGATAATACTGTATTACATAACAGAAATTTTCTAAAAGAGTAGAACTTAAATATTCTCAGCCCCACAAAGGATAAATATATATGGATGTGTTAATTAACTAGATGGTGGGAAATCTTTCATAATGTATACATATATCAAGCCACCATGGTATACACATTAAATGTCTTACAATTCTGTCAATCATATCTCAATAAAGCTGAAAAAATAAAATATATTAAAAAAAGAATAAAACAATTCTTTAAAACAAGAGAAAATACTAAAAACAAAACAATAAATCAGAAAGCTCTGGAGTGTGCTTACGCTATTTTAATGTCATGATTCTTGGGTGTGGTTATGCTTGCTGGCTCCTCACCATGATTTTGTCAAGGACTTGCTCTATATTTCTATGATGTTCAGCTTATGGCATTTTTTTCTGCTCTACCAGGAGTTCATTGTGACTGTAGGAAGAATGTTTTCATAAGTCATGCATCTGTAAAGTGCCAACCAAATGGCTTTGATCCCTTCTCCTATATTTGGTATACCCATATACTCTCAATTATTGTGTTGGTCAGGGACTTAGGCAATAGAAACTTGCTTTGGTGGGGCTTTCCTTGGAATGAGCTTTGTAGAAGAATCAGTAGGAGGAAAACAGTACATATGACACTTGCTCAATGTAGTTATTTATTTGTGAGTGTCATAACAAGTCAAATATTTGCTCAAGATTTGAAAAAGGTTGACAATGAATTGCTGCTATCAGTTACTTTCTGTCCCTCAAAACTCTAGGTTACTGACTCTGGATTGAGACAGGCTGATTTGGTCTGCTTTCTTGGCTTAACCTACCTGGAGATAGCTTTAGGAATCTGAGATTGTCAAAAAGAATTAGTTGTGGGTTTGTTTGTTTGTTTGTTTGTTTGTTTTTGAAAGGATTTCCAGACCAGATGGCTAGTCATAATTTATTCACTCATTTAGTGAGTATTTATTTAGAATCTATGTGGGTTAAGTCTATGATAGTCAACTGATGTACAGTGTTGCATGATCTTTTCTATCTTATAAAGGCTCATATTCTAGTGGGGGAATATCAGCCAATAGATAGACAATTACATTGCAGTTTGCTAAAGATGCCATTAAGTGTTTAGTTGGGGCACTTGACTTTTTTTATTTTTAAGATTTTATTTATTTATTTGACAGAGAGAGAAAGAGAGAGAGGGCACACACAAGCAGAGGGAATGGGGGAGAGGGAAGCAGGCTCCATGCTGATCAGGGAGCCCAATTCAAGGCTTGACCCCAGGACCCTGAGATCATGACCTGAGCCAAAGGCAGACAGTTAATCAACTGAGCCACACCAGCACCTCTGAGGCACTTGACCTATATTGGAGAGGTTACCTAGAAGAAAAGAGAACCATCTTGAGACAAATAGTAGTAACTAACATGTGAAAGATATGAAATTAGAAAAAGAAGAAATGAAACATTTAAGACAGAGAGTTTAGTTTTACAAAAACCTAGAAATGATAGTTAAGATTTAAGTTTGTTGTGTTGCCCCAGTTAAATTGAATAACAAACATCTTCTTTCTTTCCAGTGTTTCTGATTGCTTTGCTCAGAATGAACTCTTACAGCATACATATTCTTACTATATTGTGTTGCCTTTGGTTGTCATAAATAGTCACTAGGTTTTCCCTGAAGGTAAACAGATTTCATGAGGAGCAGATGTAGTTCTAATCTGTAGTCTGTAAAACATTCAAGGGATTATTTGGATTAAAGACCTCTAACTATTAAAGAGAAAAATATTATCATTGCTTGAATAATACTTTCCTAAGTTGCAAATGAATAACTGCTCCAAAAATCACATATCTATAATTGTTCACACATTTCAGGCAGACTTTTAACAACCCCACAAAGAAACTTTAACAGCTAAGCTTTCTTGATTTGATTGCTAGAGAGACTCAAAGTTTTTGTTTTAATACCAAAAATTGAATCACTAGAACAAAAGTTAGACAAAGAGTTTGAATGTGAACAAAAGTTCAATAGTTTTATGCTATTGTTGATCTCATTATGTTTAAGACACTATTAGTTGTAAAGTGCAGCTTTATTTTATGTATCATTAAAAATGAAATAAAACACTACCATTTAAACTATGATACATTATTAGTTGTAAGACACTCTCCAATTACAGATGTTAAAATATAAAATAATGTATATCTTAGGACTGGTGAATTATGGTTAACAACAATGATAAATATTTCTATGGTGAATCTGATGGTTATTTTGTCTAAATGTGATTTTTTAAAACTATCAAGAAGAAAAATAGAAAATTAGATCAGACATTTAGATGCCTTGTGTTTTAGATCATAAATGTTGGAAGGAATGTGATAGAAAATAGAAAATTAGATCATGAAATATACTCAAACTTCTTGAACATATAAAAAGACCATTATCTAAGGGAGATTTGCTGTACACTAAATCTGTGAAGAACAATATGGATAGGGAACCATGATACAGATGTTGCCAACTTCCCCTTTTCTCCACCATGTGGGATGTACAGTATCATTAAACTAAAGGAAATTCTTGGGCTTCAGCACTCTTGACTTTTATGTTCCACAGTCATGAATGTATGAACATAAAGGTATTAATAGTGAAATAGGAATTACAATAGGAAAAGAAATAATTACTGGGAAGTTTTGAGAAAATGGTATAAGAATAAGCAAAAAGATTGGAAGTGTGAATAAGCTTTTATTTTTCTATTATTGGCCTATAAAGCAATAGATGAAGATGAGTTAAGGAGTAATCATATAATCCTACTGTACATTCTTGTCTTTTTTTTTTTTAATTTTTTTTTTATACTTTTTTTATTTTTTATAAACATATATTTTTATCCCCAGGGGTACAGGTCTGTGAATCACCAGGTTTACACACTTCACAGCACTCACCAAATCACATGCCCTCCCCAAAGTCCATAATCCCAACCCCTTCTCCCAAACCCCCTCCCCTCGGCAACCCTCAGTTTGCTTTGTGAGATTAAGAGTCACTTATGGTTTGTCTCCCTCCCAATCCCATCTTGTTTCATTTATTCTTCTTCTACCCACTTAAGCCTCCATGTTGCATCACCACTTCCTCATATCAGGGAGATCATATGATAGTTGTCTTTCTCTGCTTGACTTATTTCGCTAAGCATGATACGCTCTAGTTCCATCCATGTTGTCGCAAATGGCAAGATTTCATTTCTTTTGATGGCTGCATAGTATTCCATTGTGTATATATACCACATCTTCTTGATCCATTCATCTGTTGATGGACATCTAGGTTCTTTCCATAGTTTGGCTATTGTGGACATTGCTGCTATAAACATTCGGGTGCACGTGCCCCTTTGGATCACTACGTTTGTATCTTTAGGGTAAATACCCAATAGTGCAATTGCTGGGTCATAGGGCAGTTCTATTTTCAACATTTTGAGGAACCTCCATGCTGTTTTCCAGAGTAGCTGCACCAGCTTGCATTCCCACCAACAGTGTAGGAGGGTTCCCCTTTCTCCGCATCCTCGCCAGCATCTGTCATTTCCTGACTTGTTGATTTTAGCCATTCTGACTGGTGTGAGGTGATATCTCATTGTGGTTTTGATTTGTATTTCCCTGATGCCGAGTGATATGGAGCACTTTTTCATGTGTCTGTTCGCCATCTGGATGTCTTCTTTGCAGAAATGTCTGTTCATGTCCTCTGCCCATTTCTTGATTGGATTATTTGTTCCTTGGGTGTTGAGTTTGCTAAGTTCTTTATAGATTCTGGACACTAGTCCTTTATCTGATATGTCGTTTGCAAATATCTTCTCCCATTCTGTCAGTTGTCTTTTGATTTTGTTAACTGTTTCCTTTGCTGTGCAAAAGCTTTTGATCTTGATGAAATCCCAGTAGTTCATTTTTTTCCTTGCTTCCCTTGCCTTTTGCGTTGTTCCTAGGAAGATGTTGCTGCGGCAGAGGTCGAAGAGGTTGCTGCCTGTGTTCTCATCAAGGATTTTGATGGATTCCTTTCGTACATTGAGGTCCTTCATCCATTTTGAGTCTATTTTTGTGTGTGGTGTAAGGAAATGGTCCAATTTCATTTTTCTGCATGTGGCTGTCCAATTTTCCCAGCACCATTTATTGAAAAGGCTGTCTTTTTTCCATTGGACATTCTTTCCTGCTTTGTCAAAGATTAGTTGACCATAGATTTGAGGGTCTATTTCTGGGCTCTCTATTCTGTTCCATTGATCTATGTGTCTGTTTTTGTGCCAGTACCATGCTGTCTTGATGATGACAGCTTTGTAATAGAGCCTGAAGTCCGGAATTGTGATGCCACCAACGTTGGCTTTCTTTTTCAATATCCCTTTGGCTATTCGAGGTCTTTTCTGGTTCCATATAAATTTTAGCATTATTTGTTCCATTTCTTTGAAAAAGATGGATGGTACTTTGATAGGAATTGCATTAAATGTGTAAATTGCTTTAGGTAGCATAGACATTTTCACAATATTTATTCTTCCAATCCAGGAGCATGGCACATTTTTCCATTTCTTTGTGTCTTCCTCAATTTCTTTCATGAGTACTTTATAGTTTTCTGAGTATAGATTCTGTGTCTCTTTGGTTAGGTTTATTCCTAGGTATCTTATGGTTTTGGATGCAATTGTAAATGGGATTGACTCCTTAATATCTCTTTCTTCTGTCTTGCTGTTGGTGTAGAGAAATGCAACTGATTTCTGTGCATTGATTTTATATCCTGACACTTTACTGAATTCCTGTATAAGTTCTAGCAGTTTTGGAGTGGAGTCTTTTGGGTTTTCCACATATAGTATCATATCATCTGCGAAGAGTGATAATTTGACTTCTTCTTTGCCGATTTGGATGCCTTTAATTTCCTTTTGTTGTCTGATTGCTGAGGCTAGGACCTCCAGTACGATGTTGAATAGCAGTGGTGATAATGGACATCCCTGCCGTGTTCCTGACCTTAGCGGAAAAGCTTTCAGTTTTTCTCCATATTTAAATAAAAATTGTATTGGGGGCGCCTGGGTGGCTCAGTGGGTTAAAGCCTCTGCCTTCGGCTCAGGTCATGATCCCAGGGTCCTGGAATCGAGCCCCACATCGGGCTCTCTGCTCAGTGGGGAGCCTGCTTCCTCCTCTCTCTCTGTGCCTGCCTCTCTGCCTACTTGTGATCTCTGTCAAATAAATAGAATCTTTTAAAAAATTGCATTGAAGTATAACATTAAAAGGAGCACAAATCTTGACAAATATGACAAAATTAACTTTCCTATTTAATTATTTACTGGATCAAGAAATAGAAAAGTATTAGGAACTCAAAAGACTCCCAGGCATACAATCCCTGTCACTATTCTACATTTCTCTTTGGAAGCGGCCACAATCCTGACTTCTAACATTATAGGTCTATTTTGTCTGTTTTTGAACACTTCATGGAGATTTGTAGTATGTGTTCTTTTCTACTTAGATTATTTTACTCAACATTCTATTTGTGAGATTCATCCATTGTGTTGTATGTAACAGTAACTTGTTGATTTTCACTGCTCTCTATTATTCCAATGAATCAATATTTCACAGTTTATTTATGCATGTTATTACTGGTAACCATTTAGGTTATAAGGTGGCCCAGGAAAATGGATTCACAGACCTCTGACTATAGGGAACAAAACTGACCCAGGGTCCCAATTGTTATGCTCTGAAATTCATCACTGTATTTGCTTCTTTGGGCTACTCCCAGCTAATAGCTAAGTGTGGAAGAGCTATGGAGGCAGAACTGTTACTAGGAGATAACTACACTGACATCCTACTTTGGCTCAAGAATTCCCCAATGGGGCACCTGGGTGGCTCAGTGGGTTAAGCCTTTGCATTCGGCTCAGGTCATGGTCTCAGGGTCCTGGGATCAAGCTCCGCATCAGACTCTCTGCTCAGCAGGGAACCTGCTTCCCTTCCTCTCTCTCTCTTCTTGCCTCTCTGCTTGCCCCTCTGTCTCTGTGATCTCTGTCTGTCAAATAAATAAATAAAATCTTAAAAAAAAAAAAGAATTCCCCAATGGCCTTGATGAACCTTTCTTTCTTTCTTTTTTTTTTTTTTACTTTTTCAGTGTTTCATGAACATTTCATAAATGGCATAGGGCACTTCTACTCAAACTTGCCTGCCTCTCTCCTTCATTCAAAGTCACAACTTCATAGGGATCTGCCAGAGAGAGGCATCAACACTCTAAGAATATTGGTGGTGGCCTCTTCTTCAGGCCATAAATGACAACAGCGGAGGCAGCCACATAGCTGGGCTTGTTAACATTCAGTGTGATGATGTGGCCTCCAAGTAATAGAGACCAGATAGCAGTTCTTAACTACCAGAATCTAAGAGGCTAGAATTATTCTAATGATCAGAAAAGTTGAAGGGACAGCCAAGAGGCCTTGATCCACAAAAGACATCTCCATCTTGTGGAGATGAAAATAGAACATGGAATTCTTAGGGACAAAGGATGGTACTTAACACTTATGATTAAGGGGGGGCGGGATGGAAGAGAAGGAGACTGAGAGTTGTCACCTCCAAAAAAAGAATCCCTTGCTAAGTTTCAAGATTTGAGCCAATGTTCAGATCTAGAATCCATTGACTAAAGGAGAAAAGACTTGCAATATTTTGGCAAGGACACTGCAACAGTTCCCTGAGCTCTTCCTCAAAATGGCCCGTAATACATTTACTCAAGTGGCAGTACACTTGGAAAAGGGAAAATATTCAGATGTTTCCAGGCTACAGGACACAGCCCCTCAGTTGTCATTGATACTCAGTGACCCAAAGTAATATCATGGTCCTTCTATTGGAGTTACAGTGCAAGCTGGAAATGGACAACAGAACAGCTAAATAACTGTCACATTCAGGAATGGAGTGAAGCTGTTTTGAGTGGAGTGGTGAGCAGTATTCCTGGCTATCTACGTTGTGTGGAAGGAGAAGTGGCCCATGGTGAGATTATACATAGATTCCTGGTGAGTGGCCAATGGCCTGTCTTCTCAGGGACCTAAGAAGAAAAAGGCATAGAAAATTAGGAATGAGGAGGTCAGAGGCATAGGCTTGTGAATGGGCAAATAGGAGTAGGCACAAAGTGAAAAAATTTGTATTACTCATTAACTTTCACTGGAAAGTATCAATTATTCACAAGACACAGAATCAAATAGACAAGATGACTTGGCCAATGGACATTGCCCAGTTTTTGCCATTGGCTACCCTAGAATTAAAATGATACACAGGAATGGAGTGACCCTCATGGTAAAGACAAAGGTCACATTTAAAATAAACAATATGGGTTCTCACTTATCAAATCCAGTCTCACTACCTCTCAATGTTAGCAACAGTGACCAACACTGAGCCTCAGATATGGCACGATTTTGGGGGAAGACCAAACACATACTCAGTATAGGTTGAATACATTGGGGCCCTTCCATCACTGAAGAGTCAGCAGCTCATCCTCCCAGGCATGGATACTTAATCTGGGTATGTGTTTGCCTTTCCTGCCTATAAGCTCCCCACCAGCCTTACTATCTGGGACCTCTGGAATATTTGATACACAGGTATGGGATTCCACATAGGACAGCATCTGATGAGGAGCCCTCTTTATAGTGAAGGAGGTGAGGATTTGAACTATGACCATAGGACTCTCTCATAATATCAGGTACTGCATTATCTAGAGGCAGCCAGCCACGGACTGGCTGAATTCTTGAATAGACTTCTAGAGGCACAACCAAAATGCCAACTTGGAGGAAACATTCTGAAAGGATAGGGTGCCATCATTCAAGACAGTGTATTTGTTAAGTCAGGAGTCCCTCTATGATATTTTGTCACACACACCCCCCCCCCCAAGAAAAAAGGTCTGGAAACCCAGAGGCTGGGCAAGAGTTACTTCATTTACAATCACAACCAATAACCCATAGAGGGTCCTTCTTCTTTTACTCACCTCTTCTCTGGGTGTACTTACACAGAGTGACATATTATCTTCATTTTTCAAAGACTGACATCAAGTATAATAGTGGACATACAGAAATGATACCTTCCAGAGTATGTGGACCATTACAGAATAATAATTGTAGAAATAGAATCCTATCAGTGTTTTGCTTGTTTGTTTGCATTCATTCATGTATTGCTTGGGATGTTATGTTTTAGTGTTGTTAACTCTGAGTTCATTTTAGCTGAAAATAAGTATTTTTTTTAATAGCTGAATTACATGACTAAAAGACAGAAAACAATATCAAGGAAGTTAATATTTATTTAATATCGGTGATGGTAGATATACTGAACTTATGCAAAAAAACGTGTTTTACATTCATTTATTTACTTAATGAGAGAGGTAGAAAACTGTTCAAGGGGCTGGGAATATACTGATTTACATCCCATCTTGTTATAGATGAATATATATACTTGTTATAGGGGCATGAATTATAAATATATACACAAGTAAGATAATGACAGGTAGAAGGAAGTTTCATGAATAAAACTAAAGCTGGAGATGCATTTTGGACATACTGTTAAGAGACTTTCTCTGAGAAGGTAAAATCTGTAGAGACCTGAATAGAGTGAAGGAATGTGCCATGTTACTACTGGGGAAGGAGAGAGCAGGCAGAGGAAACATCCATTACAAAGATCTACTGAAGGGAATGAACTTGTCCCAATCAAGAAAGGCTAGAGATGCCTGGGCAACATTGGCAGAAGTTGGGTTAGAGAGGTGAGTAGTGGTTGACCTGTAGCCTGTGGTCTGGAGTCTAGGTTCATCCTAAATATGTTGGGGAGCCTATAGAAGATTTTGCACATTAGAACAATGAAATCTGATTTACATTTTCCAGAAACTACTCTGGTTGCTATTGTGGAGAATAGACCACAGCAGGGCACCAATTAAGACACTCTTGCTTGAATCCCAGCTGAGAGAGGTCAGTGATTTGCACCTTTATGTTAGAGGTTTAGATTAGGAAAAAACGTTCCTCTAGGTTTAAATGTGACTTTTATAAACATTAAAATATAAGTAACTTCTAGGATCATCTTGATGATGCCTTAAGTCTGCTAAGATATCAACCTGTTAAAAACTTAATCTCTTAAATGGAAAATTTTGAAAGTATATACATCTAAGTATTTTCTGATATTTTCATAATTCTCAAATGGGTCTGTAACTTCACCAAAGAAGTATAAGACACATTGTGAGGAGGTTGTGATATTCATTGGAGAAGAGTGATTTCTGACATACTCCAAATCAGACTCAATCTTTCTAATATCCAAGATCACACTTGCCTCAGGACACGCTGCAGGGAGGATATCAAAACAAAGTCTTGTAGGTCATTATTTCAATCCCCTTCTCTTTCCTCTCAACTCTGGGGCAAGAAAGCTTACAAAACAGAATATAATTTTGAAATTTCTCAAGTTGCAAAAGAGATAAAGGGAACCCGTGTTGGCACAGTCACACCCACAGCTACACTAGCATATCTAAAACCACACAAGAGCAGCTTCCAATATAGTGCTCCAGAAACACAGAGCTGTATAGGAGCTCCTGCTGACCCATGTGAGAACTCTGAGAATGCCAGATGATTGATTTGTTGTGGTTTTATAGGAGATCCAAGAGAGAGCAAAAGTTGAAAAGCACATCTATTCTCTCACTCATTTTAATTTCTTCTTCTCAATGTATGTATGTATGTGTTGAACTCTTGAATAAATTATCTTGGAAAAATATTGCCTCAGATATATTCATCAGTGGTCTGCACAGCAAAAATGAATATGGAATCATCTATACCTTTGTTCACATCACATTTTTGCTCCTTACTGTATAAACATGGATCATTTAATTAGCCTCTCTCTGTCTTAATTTACCCAAGTATGAAGTAGGTGCTGCAATCAAAATACCATTGAGATGGTGGTAAGGATGAAACACAAATTAATATTTAAAATAAATATGTAGCCCAGTTCCTGGTCACAGACACAGAAGCCACATGATAAATGCTCGTGTTCTTCCTTTGTTCCTGGGTTTTTCCAGCTGGATGCCAGCAGCTATTCTTATTGTTGGGTACAGACATGGAGAAGACAGAGTCCTGGCCCTCAAGAAGTTGTTGGTCTTACAGCCACAGGATTTATTGTCTCAGGGTTTTAAAATGAAAGTCATCTTGGAAAGTATCTAGTCATAAACCTTATTACCAAATGAGGAAAGAGCAGTCTAGTGAGTGCAAGTGATTTGGACAAATCCTGCAGATACTAGAAGAAAATGTGCTTCCTTAGCTCTCATGCATCATGTACCTTCCATTGGACACATTTTGCCTCATACTGCTCATCTGTGGTTATTCAAAAACAGTGTGAGATTGCCTGAAACCTAATGGTGAAGTTTCACGAACAGAATATATTTTCTTAGCTTCATGGAATTGGATCTCTTTGATATCCAAAATTTTAAAAGTGTGGCCTATTTATTGTGCTGACCTTAAACATAATTTCATTGACTTATTAAAACTGAAAGTACTGGATGATCTTTTCAAATTCTGGGAACTTAAAAGTATTTGGCAAAGAGTCAAATGACTGATATAGTTTCCAAATTTTGCTTGTGAAATAAAAAAGGATATGATGGTTTAGCACATCCTCTGTGTTTAGAATGAAGTATATAGCATCTTTCTTAGTACAACATGGAAATTTGCCACCATGGCAATAAGCTTGCCCCTTAGACACCAGGGTTCACTTCATGTTTCAAACAAGTGGTAAGTAACAAGCATATTCTAGCATAAGAGGTTAATGGTATCTTTGCTATAATTTAAATAATTGAGAGTAACATCAAATTTCATATCCTGAGACAGTACGAATTACTAATAAATAGTGGGATGGAGGTGGGGAACTTCAAGTTTATATCTAGATTCACAAACCCACTAGCTGATTAAAATCTCTAGATCTGTCACACATTTCCAGTTTTAGAAACACAGTCCCCGAGTCCCTTGATTCCCAAAATACTCTTTGGGTTTCTTTCTTTTTCCATTGCACTCTTACATTTATTTAAAACAGACCCAGTAGTACTGACTTCTCTACTCACAGAAGAAACATTATTTCTTTCTGAATAGATCTATGGATCTTTAAATAGTGGGTTCATATTTCTAAGAAGCACTATTGTAATATGATAGTCTACCTAATCATTTCAAAAGAACCATAAAAAGTCCATTTATAACATTATTAAAATATTTTTTTGCAGGGGAATGTGGAGTAGGAAAAAGAAAATCTTTCAAAGACTTGCAGCAACTTGCTAAGAAAACAAGAAGTCTATGCAGGTCTATTATATAGAGAAACTTCAGCTCCCAGACAAATTTGTGCATTACTAGGGGAAGACCACAGGAGTCATGGAATTTCCACTTGCATATCCAGGAACAGAGTTGTGAAACATTATTGTTAAGAAGACAATTGCCCAAGAATCCCATGGCTAGAATATGTTCTAAGTCTGAATGTGCCCATATGACATCAGAATATTTGGATAGATAGCAAAGAATTCCATGAGATTTCTGGATTTGGAGGGTTGGAAACTACCTTGTTCTCTGCTTAAGAACTTCCCCACTTCCCCCAAGAGTCCCTTATTTTCTACATTGAAGGCTCAGGCCTGACCATTGTAGAGGTTGTGTAGGTCCCTATGGGACTATTTCTAAGTCAGAGTAGGAGCTTCTTGCTTATAGAAGCACTGATGTCTCCTATCTGCTACTCAAAGCTCTTATACCTCCTGGAAACTACTTTTTCACCTAATGTTCTTATCATTCATACTCTAAACTCTGATCTTTTGTTCTCCTGGTCTGATTTCATGAGGCTTCATGAAATTTCATTTCATTTCACCCCAACTGCTCAGATTTAAATTCACCTTCTGAAACCTGGTCATTATTCTTAACTATGCCAAAACCTCAAGGTTTTTGGCATTGCTTTTATTTTATTTTTTTAATATTTTATTTATTTATTTGACATAGAGAGATCACAAGTAGGCAGAGAGGCAGGCAGAGAGAGAGAGAGAAGAGGAAGCAGGCTCCCCACTGAGCAGAGAACCCGATGTGGGGCTCGATCCCAGGATCCTGAGATCATGACCTGAGCCGAAGGCAGAGGCTTTAACACACTGAGCCACCCAGGAGCCCCTTGGCATTGCTTTTAAATCTACAGTGTTCTGATTTTTCCTGTTTAGTTCTATCCTAATTTTCCACATTCCTGTGAGACAGTTTACCTACATAGTGCCAACCTGCTGAATATATAAAAATATGTTGTTGAATATAGTGAATAAATGAGTAAATTCTATTTACTTACTTACTTACTTATTTACTTATTTAACAGTTTGCCAGAATTTGACATTCAAGGTCTTCAATCATTCTCCTCCTTCCTCAGTCTACTATATTTCTTTCCACCAACTCTCCTCTTCAACAAGTACACATCCACTGATCATCTTCTAGCATGGTATCTTCACTCTCCTGCCTCTCATGGCCTCCCAATGCCTTTCTCACATCTTCTCTCCATCAGTTTAACTCTTAATATCCTTTCAAGCAGTTATGTAATCCTTCCTTTTTAAGGCAAGCATCCATGAAAGTTTGAATTCCTGATGATGTCTCCTGAAACCCTGGTGGTACTTATTTCTGAATTACTTAGTTCTTTTAATAAATGCCTCTCCCTCCCACACACACACAGTTAGAGGTCAATATTAGAAATGATTTTGATGGAAGGAACTGTCCTCACCATTTTTTGTGTGTTCACATTATTTACCTATTATGTACTCATAAGAGAGCTGGTACTCAATAAGCTTTGTTTAAGAAATAGTTATATTAATAGTCTTGCTCTCTGTATGCAGAGGTTATTTTCATAAAACTGGTTAATGTCCCCAAACCCAACACCTCCAAGGAGAAGTCCACTTTAGGCACATTGGAAAAGAATTATTGATTGAAAGTAGAGTAGCTTTCTACAGTGGGCAGGCACTGTTATTTTTCTGGAAGAAGGTTAAAACTACATGGAAAATTGTGCCGAGGCTTGCACATATTCAACCTAACTGTGATCTAAGAGGAAGATGTTTGAACTTGGAGGAAACAATATGAAAGAAAGCCAAGTGACCTAGTTTAGGGTTTCTTCCCCCCCCATATAGTAATGTATACAATAGGAGAGTATTGAGGTTATAGAATTTTTCAAATTCATCTGAATGAAAAAAAAATTCTAAAACCTGCCTTTAAGAAATTAGAGCAGTGTGCTTGTTTTGCTATTAGTAATAAGCAATTGATGATGTGTCAGACTTTTTGAGCAGCTATAAAGTCACCATGGGATGGTTCCTTATTTCTGTGGTTCTTGTGTCAAATATGATGGTGACATCATTTTGTTGGCATGAGTTCTATAACTTAGATGATCTTTTTACTAGTTTGTATCCGAGTCAAGAAATCAACAATAAGCTGCTCCTTTCAGCTTGCCAGTGATGTGGAGTTCTTGACATATGAATATTCCCCAGGGTTTGTCTAAACCTCTTTAAACTCTGGATGCACTCCATTGACAGCTTCCGAGTTGTGATAAGTATCTACCTTTTATTTCTAATCTGAAGATTTCTTGAGTTATAAAATTACATTTTCTTTGGAGCTAACATTTAAAGTGTACTGAGATGGCAGACTCATGAATTCCCCAGAAGTTTCACAGGAAATGGAGAATGCAAAGGTCATGTAAATATAGTCATAATAATGTCTTCACTGATTGGAAAAACTTAATATCAAACACATTTTAGTTTGAATAGATTGCAGACAGAGTGTACTGCATAGAAGGAATATATGTGTGGGTTTTCTTGGGGGATGTGGTTTAAAATAAAACTATATCTTTAGATATCTGATACTTTCTATACCAATATTTGGGACCCATCATAAATACTAAGAGAAAAAGTAAATGCTGTGTGTGTGTGATTTGTTCATATACTTTTCCTCTAACTATAGTTAGTTATAGTGTTCATTACCAAATAAAAATATTTGGGGAGAGAATTAAGATGATGGATGGCAAAGGGCTACACTTTTCATTATCACATTACTTCTTCTCAGATTTTTTTTTTACTACAATGATGAATCCATACATTATTTACATAATTAAAATAATTTTAAAAACACAATCTGCAATATTATCTATAATTACAATTCTGGGAGTCACGGGAAATTCAAATTGAACTCTGATCATGATTTAAAAAAAAAATTGTTATCATTTCCTGAGACTATTCATTATACTTTTTTAATCCATTAATTTTATAACAAATATTTGACACTTGCTATGTCCCATAACCTGGGTTAGGCAATAGGTTATAATAGGAAATAGGTGGAACCTGGAGTCTACCCTTTAAAGGGTTTATAGTTTAATATGAAAAGTGGACATAAAGAATATAAGTGAAAAAAAGTTCTACAGCTGCTATGATTGAAATCTGGGGAAAATGAAGTTGTTAGACCATCTCAATAGTTCAAGAAATCCATGATAATGTAGGAATGAGATCTAACGGATTGCCAGATAGCAGGAGCAAAGTTGAATAGATGGTCAATCCCTCTTAGAAAACAGTCTCATTGCTTTTAGCAAGTGGATGACATACTCTCCTGTATCTGGTCGTGCTCTGTGCTGACATCCTTCTCAAATCTGAGGTTCAGTTGTCACACATATATATTATTTCCATTAGAATGTAATTAAAGATTTACTCACTATCTCTGAACTGTTTGTTTAACAGTTCATATTAACTACTTGCATTATAGTCCTTTTCCATTATTCATAGTAATGTTTTATAAAGTTGCTTTGAGCACTTAATTAGCCTATCCTGAACCACTACTCCTAGCAGAAATTGGGAGTTATTAGATTCCTGTGAGCCTCTGGTCATATTTCTGTCAACTGATCAATATAACTTTGTTTTAGGTATCTTTCTGTTTATGAACACATCATTTAATATATATCTCTGATAAATAATTAATTCTATGGGCTTTAAATGATACAAATACATAGGCTTTGGAGACCATTTGTGTTATACAGGTTCCTTTGTCAAAATCCTTATAAAGTAAGTGGGTATCATTAACTTTGGAAATCTGTTCTCCCAGACAACCTTTCCCTGTATAACACTGAGCAGGTATTTTGAAAATTCTACTGCAGTCCACTCGTCTAAATTACTTGCCTGCAAGTTTAATGTTTTTCATGCCTACTACCTTTTGAATGCCCAAACTAGACCTCACCAGTGAGAAGGATTTAGCGTTTTTCTAACTCTGAGAAGCATGACTGTAAATTTCTTTGGCTTTCAGTTTCACTGTTGTGTTCTCCACTACATGTTTTGTATTATTTTGTTTTTATTTCTTGTTTTGTTTTTATCTGTGATTATCGTATAAATCCACAAATTGGGCTTATTATCCATTTTAACCCTCCCCCCAAACCTTCTTCATAAACAAAAGATGTTACTTTAGCACTTTCCTGGAGCTGCCTCACATACAGATGAGCAAATTTCCTCTTCCCTTTTCTGGATCTACTGTATTGTTGGGTCATTAACCTTGAATTCATGGCCAACAGTACTAGAACTCATGCTTGAGCAATGCTTGCCTCACACATGTTTTCTCTGTGAAGCACATGGCAACCTTCTTGCACTTAGGAACACTAGATAGCACTTGCGCACTAAGCATGGGAGCCATTTTACATAGCAAAATTACCAAGAGAAAGCACAAAAATGTGAAAAATTTGGCACTGAATAGACTACAAAAAGGAAGTTGTTTGTGGTCTGAGAGGTGAAATAGTCAGTGCCATGATATCAACCTCAGCTAGGAGCATATGTGACCAGGCACCCCAATTTTTCTCTGCTCTGAGTATATCTGTGAATGGTCATGAAAGTGCTGTGAGATTGATTTTCCACTTACAAATACCTTTTGACAGGAAAATTTGCTGAGCTAGAGTCCATAAGTGACAAGGAGCATCACTGCATGATTTAGAAACACTGACTTCTCTAGTCACTTTTTAAAAAAAGATTTGTTTATTTGAGAGGGAGAGAAAGCACACACACATGTGCACACACATTGGGGGAGGGGCAGAAGGAGAGAGAATCTTAAGCAGACTTCCTGCTGAACACAGAGCCCACACAGGGCTCAATCTCAGGACTCTGAGATCATGACCTGAGCCCAAACCAAGAGTCAGATGCTTAACCAGCTGAGTGCCCCTTTTCAATCACTTTCTCTCAATTGTAGCAATGATTTTCAGGGATCTAAACTGGTAACTAACTATAAGATTGGAAAAGATCCACTTAAGTGGAATTTTCTTAAGATCATCTTGTGTGGTAACCTGTCCTTTGTCAGGAATGCACTAATACCTTTTCTACCAGGGATCTTACTATTACAAAAAGATCAATGATAAGAATATAGATGTGTATGGCTAGTGGTGTTTTCTGTAATGTCTTATGTATGAGCAGCCAAACAATTATACTCATGTATAATGATTGATTTTAAAGGTGTTCTTTTTTTTAAGATTTTATTTATTTTTTTATTAATTTTTTATTTTTTATTTATTAATTTGACAGACAGAGATCACAAGTAGGCAGAGAGGCAGGCAGAGAGAGAGGAGCAAGCAGGCTCCCTGTGGAGCAGAGAGCCTGATGTAGGAGCTCCATCCCAGGACCCTGGGATCATGACCTGAGCTGAAGGCAGAGGTTTTTTTTTTTTTTTTTTTTTTTTTTTTAAATTTTTTTATTTTTTATAAACATATATTTTTATCCCCAGGGGTACAGGTCTGTGAATCACCAGGTTTACACACTTCACAGCACTCACCAAATCACATGCCCTCCCCAATGTCCATAATCCCAACCCCTTCTCCCAAACCCCCTCCCCCCGGCAACCCTCAGTTTGTTTTGTGAGATTAAGAGTCACTTATGGTTTGTCTCCCTCCCAATCCCATCTTGTTTCATTTATTCTTCTTCTACCCACTTAAGCCTCCATGTTGCATCACCACTTCCTCATATCAGGGAGATCAGATGATAGTTGTCTTTCTCTGCTTGACTTATTTCGCTAAGCATGATACGCTCTAGTTCCATCCATGTTGTTGCAAATGGCAAGATTTCATTTCTTTTGATGGCAGAGGTTTTGACCCACTGAGCCACCCAGGATCCCCAAATGATTGATTTTAAAGAAAGAGTAAATTTAAAAAGAGAGAAAAATGACTAAGTGTTATTTAAAAAATAAAAGGAAGAACGGAATTATAGTGAATGAGGAAATAGAAACCTAATTCCAAGGCATTTCACATGCATTTCAGAAAGGATATAGACCCTAGATACATGAAATGGGCTTTTAATAACCAGGAGACTAGAGAAACAGTTGCAAACATCAGTAAAGAAGAGAATCTTAATCTGAGAGTTTGACATAAAAAACAAAATCTCTAAGGACTTTCAATACCCATAGCCTAGAAAATAAGTCCAAACAATTAACCAGAGAAAGTACAAACAAACTTGTCATTTTTCTTGGACTTGTGTTGGAAAAAAAACAAGCACTCTGAAAGGTTAAAATGTTAGGTCTGAATCATTGCTGATGTACGGTCTAAATTTGTACTACCTGGGTGGTGCAGATAATATGATATGAGAATTTAACCTTAAGACCTAGTCCCAAATCACTGACATCCCTTTAGTCCCCAACAACAGAAAGCCAGAAACCATTATTTCATAACCCATAAGGACATTCTGGACTCCAGCAAGATTTTTAAAACCAAACTAAATATAAGTCCACTCTAGTAGATTGCAAACCTCACAAGAAAATCACCTTGAGGAAGAGTCAGCAGATGCAGCAAAACTTGAATTAATGCCACAACATTCAAAATACTAAAACAATCTGAAAGAGATTATAAGGTAAATGTGTTTTAAATAAAGAAATGTTTTAAAGGAAAGCCATGCTCATATAAATAGCTCACATTCGTTGTTGTTTTAATCTACAATCTCAATTCATAATAGAGTGCTAGCAAAAAAATAAATCCAAAGCTGTCTTTTATGTAGAAGCTAAAAGTGAAAGTTGAGAAAGTCAGATTTGTTTGGATATGCGATGAATCTTTTTGGGTTTGGTTTTATGTCACAAGTGTCCATCCAAAAATTATAATGAAAATCTTATTGTACCAGGAAAGAAAAGTGATCCTGTTAGGAAATGAAAGAAAATTCAAAAAAGTTCAAACAAGCAAAAGTGAAGTGAGAGAAGAGAACCATAGGTTAGTATCTGTGTCTAGTAGAGATGTTTTGGAAATACAAGAAGTATATTTTGCTCTTTGTGAAAAAGTTCAATAGTTTAAGATCTCATTATGAAGAAACAATAACAATAATGGAAATGAAATATTGCTACTATAGAACAAACATTTTTATGATAAATGGTAAATTAGCCTTAATCATTCAGTATGACTTTATTAAATTCCTACCATTTTTCATTGTTTTGTCCATTATTTAGTTCAGTATTATATAGTTTTGATTTCAAGAAATTGATCTTTGTATATGAGGTCAGATCGTGGTGTTTTTTGCACTAAAAAATTGCAAAAACTTGTTTATAGCAAGTAATAAATAGTAAATATTGCAAAACTACAGGAAACAAAGAAAACATATTCTAGAGACATTGTAAGGATTAAGAAATATATGCTTGAGATTTCTTTCAATTTTATAAAATAAAAGCACTGTATTGTGGATAACTATGGCTTCCCTGGCATTTTCTCACATGGAAAAACTACTATAATGTTCTTGAGTCTTGCAGTAGACATAAAAGAGTACAAAAAAAAATGGAAGTCACAACAAATAATCATCTTAGCTAATATTTTTGCCAAGATGACTAATATGGCAGGCATACTTTTAAGAACTTTACACATATCAACTTGTTTATTTCTAACAATAATTCCATCAAGTTTACACTAATGTTATTTTCACCCTGCAGATGAGAAAGCATAGCACTTGCGTAACTTGTTTGAGGTCACACAAGTAATATGTGAAGTAGCAAAGATCCAAACCCCAGCAGACTGGTCCCAAAGTCCATGTGAACTCCATGTGATGCCTCTCAGGGATACCACAATTAAGAAAGTGGTTTTATTATCAACTCTGTTACAGATATTGGATAAACTACATGGATTGACTTAATCTCTCAAAATCACTCAGATACAACCTTTGTGTAGAACACTGATATACAATGTGTAAGATGCAGAAAATCAAACAACTGAAATCATTTTCTGTTAGAAAATATTCAAATATCAGAACTGTACAAAGTGTAATTCTCTCATATACTTGGAATAAAAATTCTTCAGTCCAATTAGATTCAGTTCAGTTCAATTTTATGCAACTGCATTGATTGAGCATCTCCTATATACAAAACTCTGGGTGGTAGGTATAGAAAGATAAATAATCCAGCTCTAGACTCTGGAGAGGTCAATCTCAGTTGAGAGAATAAGATATATATATATATATATATATATATATATATATATTAATGTGTTGTAATAAAGGGAGACTTAGTGTGCCATGAGACTACAGATGGAAAGTTGTAAAATCAATTATTAGAGGAAAAGAATGTGTATATAACAAAGAGACAGAGAGAAAGAGATACAGAAAGACAGAGGTAGAGACTATGCAAAGCAGAAAGAGGGTGGAGAGTAGAGTGGGGAGAAGGAGAAGATGGTAATGGAAGTTTTGGCAAAGAGAACAACATTAACAAAGACAGAGAGAGCCAGAAGACAGAAGAGCTTGATTTAGGACCTAGGCTTGTGAAGGTCTACTGCTCAAGATAAATAGTTAAATTTCATCATGTTCAAAGTGAAGAGAAATGGAGAGTTTTAAAAAGGGAATGGCCTGATCAAGATATGTCCTAAGTAGCCAACTATGGTATTTGTTGAAGGCTAAATTGAAGAAAAAAGAGACTGAAGAAAAGAGAACATTGGGAAAATACCATAGTCTTCAAAATTTCTACTTAACCACCTAACTCTACTCTACTGAGATGGTTGTTTTTATTATATGAAAAAAAAAATAGCAGAGTCCCTTTATCTCAGGGGTATGATGCTTGATAATGTCATTTAGAGTCATTTAATCTGGTTTTGGGTTTTGTCTACATGTAATCCAGATATTGACATTTAGATATTTATGATGATGGACCTATATTGGTGGAAACAAAATTTCTTGATTTGCCTAGCTTCAAATTTTGGCTCAATCACTACATGAACTCTATAATACTTGGGAAGTTACTTAAACTCTTTATGTCTTAGGGTCTTCATTTTTAAGACTGGAAACACAATAGTAACTCCCACATACATTGATTTGAAGTTTAAACTATTCAGGACAACACTGGTACCTGGTAACCATTTATAAGCATTTACTTTAATTATGACTAAGCAAAGTTTTAGAAGATGGCTTTATATTTATTTTTCATTAACAAGTTTAAAATACTCTTTTTAAAAAGATCTTACTTATTTAAGAGGGTAAGAAAGAGATAGCATGAGGAGGGTCAGAGGGAGAAGCAGACTCCGCACTGAGCAGGGGAGTCCTATATGGGACTCAATCCTGGGACTCCAGGACCATGACCTGAGCCAAAGACAGATGCTTAACCAACTGAGCACCACCCAAGCACCCCAGAAAAATACTTCTTTTTTTTTTTTTAAGATTTTAAAAACTGTTCTTATTTGAGAGAGAGAATGCACACAAGCAGGGCAGGGACAGGAGGGGCAGAGGAAAGATAATCTCAAGCAGACTCCATGTTGAGTATGGAACCCCTCCTGGAGCTTAATCACACAACCCTGAGATCATGACCTGAGCCAAAAATAATGAGTTGGTCAATTAACCACCCAGCATCCCACCTGCATAGATTTTAATCAAAGAAGAACAGAAAGTGAGATTCCTTTTTTTTTTATTAAATTTTTTTTTAATTTTTTATTTTTTATAAACATATATTTTTTATATACATATATTTTTATCCCCAGGTCTGTGAATCCCCAGGTTTACACACTTCACAGCACTCACCAAATCACATACCCTCCCCAATGTCCATAATCCCACCCCCTTCTCCCCAACCCCCTCCCCCCGGCAACCCTTAGTTTGTTTGGTGAGATTAAGAGTTTTTTTATTAAATTTTTAAATTTTTTTTTATACATACAATGTATTTTTATCCCCAGGGCTACAGGTCTGTGAATCGCCAGGTTTACACACTTAGAAAGTGAGATTCCTAATAGTACTTTTTATCAGTCAGAAGACATTAGCTTAAAAATTGCAACAAGTCATTAAGTACCAAGAAATCCTTAAGAAAATGCAAGTATACTAATGGATCAAGTTATTTCTTGAATAACATATTCAGACATATCATTTCTTCTTTCTTACTTGACCAATGTATACATAGCTTGATCAGATGGAAAGAAGAGATTGACATTTTTGGGTAAAAGCTAAGGTGTATCTAAATTTAATACACCTCACCCAGAAGTTAAGTTTTATCTGCATTTTTAGAGATTTTTATTTCCAATTTGGAAGAAAATATATCAGGAGGAAAAGTATTTAAATAAAACCAAATGGATTCTAGTCAATTCTGTTCCTTTTAGTCAATAATTTATCTTCATCATACCTTGGGAAGTAATCAAGTTCTACAGATTCATCCCCTCCTGAAAACTTTTCTCACAATATGTGTTCTTTATAGTTATCATTCAATATGATAAAAATCTATGCATAAATGATAAGTTATCATACACTGATCAGTTTTGCTATTTGATGGCTTCACTTTGTTTTCATTGTCAGTTTAATTCTATGATTCTTAATCTCAGAAGTAGATGGAAGGCAAGGCTTTCTATTAAGACTTTTATGGTTTTCTAAAGTCTTTAGAGATAATTCTTTCCCACTAGTCCCAAGCTGAAACATTGGAAAAGAAGCCAAAATCCAAAGGCAGAAACTCTGTCAGAAGTTGGAGTTTTGCCTGTGACTTGGTGGACCTGTTAAACAACGTTTGAAGAAAACCAGACTTCAATTATACCAAACATAGTGAAGGAGTGAGTTCAGAAAACTGTATTCTTGGTTTGGTAAAAGTTCATGAGCACTGGCTCTGTCCATAAATGGGTTGAAAGCAATGAAGGGCTGAAACACGTACTAGTCCTGTAGGCATTTTCAATCTTGCTTATTGAAAACTACCTCTGGAGACAAAAAACAAGGACAAACACAATGTACCCATGCATCTCTCCATTGCCTCCCAGAAGAATGTTATAATATGTAGATTTGTATCAGATATTTTCTACTCTCATGTTCATGTTGAGTGATACATAGTGAAGTGATACAGTCCAACGCCAGCTTTAGTCTTCTCTCTTGGAGTTTAAGAATATATTATAATATAGAAGTGCCTGGGTGGTTCTGTCAGTCAAGTGTCTGACTCATGGTTGTGGCTCAGGTCATAATCTCAGGGTCATGGGATTGAGCCCTGAGTTGGGCTCCATGTTCAGCATGGAAACAGCTCATCCCTCTCCCTCTGTTCTCTTTCTCTCTTTATCTCCAAAATAAATAAATAAAATCTTAAAAAAAAAAAAGAATATATTACAACATAGTTTATGAATCAGCAATCTAGATGCTACCCAGAGAAGGTTTTCCTTGCTTTTTGCTGTTTCTGTTCTTTGGCTACTCCCACTTCCAGGATCAAAGGTAAAAGGTTTGCCATGATGGACTATCACGTAGATTGTATGATAAAATATTTGTGAACAGGCATTTCCTTTCTGCCACTTCCATGACTTTCCAAAAGCCACATTTATGATATTCCTCTGTAGACAGTATAATTATATTTTTATTATAATAGGGTAGAAAAAGAGAAGTAGTTTTGCTGAATTTTACCACATTTAAATGTCGATGGGTCAACTTATCCTTTCTGTATTAACTCTAAAGCACAGGAGAATGATTTTTTTAAACTTCATATACCAATTGGCTATCATTTTCAATTAATTTTTGACAGCTATGATTGTAAAATAATATACCTGGAAAAGAGAAAGCAAAGATAAGTTTAATTTAATATACCTAGAAACGAGAAAGCAAAGGTAAAATATATCATATTTGCATAACATATTGAAAGGTGTTAGAATAAATGTATAAAATGTTAAAAGTTGCAGCATACTGTCATTATTTTACACATCTTTCCAATTATGAAAATCCCAAATGGCAAAACTAGGTTTGTTGATTCTGTAATTCCTTTAAATTCACTTTTATAACTGAGTGCTCTGTAAGCTACATGATGGACATAAGAAATCTATCCTTACTCTGGAACATCTCAGAGGGGATGAATAATGTCACTTTCAATCACCAAGTTAGAAAAATATGAATTTTTTTATTGAAATAGAATTCTGATGAAAGCCAGCTGTTAAGTAGTTTTCAAAATAAATGACTACTCAATGGTGAAAATGTCTCAAGATAATACCAAGTTAGACATCGTAAAGTGAACACAGGATTAAATAAGCATGTAGGCTATACCGGGAGTAAAATTGACATGCATTTTGAGACATTTCTGAGTAGTGCATTCAAAATTTACTCCAGTACCTGTCTTCCCTACCCTCCCTAGACTTTATTAGTTGAAATGGAAGGCAGTTACATTTCTCCTTTTCTCTTAAAGCCACAGATCTCAATGGATCCCTCAGTGGAGGGTCAGCCTGACACTTTGTTGAAATAAGCTTGTCAAATGATTCTTACATTGCAGTGAAAGATGATTGTTTCATTTGGGTGTAATAAGATCCATTTTAAAGCATTCTCATAAATAAGTATCTGGTCACTTTGGGGTGATAGTTAACAATAATTTTTTTAATATTTCAAGCTTTTATTTAAATTTTAGTTAATCAACATACATTGCAATACTAGTTTCAGTAGTGAAATTTAGTGATTTGTCACTTACATACAACACCCAGGACAGTAATACTTTTAGTCACCTGTGCCTTCTTTGTAATCAGTTGAATACCTAAATGAAATGACTGTGACAGGATTATGATTAGATATGTAAATGACTTAAATCACTAAATGAAATGACTATGAAATTATTATGTTTATCCTAGCAAATTCTATGCCTTAACAAAGACAGTAGTTCAACTGTGTAGGGACAGTTGAAAGAGGAAAGACTCTCAAGGGAAAATCTAACTTTTTTCTCTGAAAAATTCAGCATCTGAAACACATTGTATAGTAGATTTTGCAACCACAGACCATCTTAAATGTGCATATTATGCCTGCTCAGCTAAAATGTCACAACGACGAGACTCACAAATGTAATGTTCAAGAAAGATATGTCAGCTTATCATGTCAAGTATTAAAGTTAACAAAAACAAATAAGAGGTCATCAACATGAGGAGTTATGTCATGTTTTGAGAGACTTGAACTAATTTTGTCTGAGTTTTTCTCCAAGAAAGTACAGCTAATGTTAATTTATTGTGAGAAAAGTTTTTTCCCACAGTTTCAAAGGAAAGAGAACCATCGCAACTGGTTTCTTACAACTTTACATTTCTTTAGCAATATGTTTAAGGTGCAGTTTTAGTAGCTTTAGGAGATAAGGAAAGAGTCCACAAGGTCTTTGTTGTTCACTATGCTTCAACATGCCATCACGTGAATATAGAACTACTAGTTTTACAGTATCAAACAAGAGCTTTGTTCAGTTGTGAGTTACACTGCTGTTGGCTGTGAGTTCAAGGCTAGTGAATGAACAATATATATTAAATAAGGTGTCTTTAAACAGAAACACACATAAAACAAGGTGATGTATTAATAGGTTGATGAAATGTTATGATCAGAGGCTGGTGGGATTAATTCTAATCCTGTACTGTTGTCGCTGCAGTGGTTCAGTGTTCACAAATTCAGTGTTTGGAGCAAGTTTACAGAATATAACTGCCATGAGAAACAAGAATCGACTGTATCACATTTTTTTTTTTTGCCATAAATTATTCACAGGCACAAGCAAAACCCATCTTATATTATGATTAAGTGAACCAAAAGAATTTGTTTGCATGTAAACATTTATAATTACAGTGACAAATTTAATTTGGTGAAATATTTTGGCCTACAAATGAGAAACTTGCAATGATTGTTGTTTGTTTACACAGAGATGCTGTATAAAAAGAGCACAATACAGATAAGATGCTTGATTCATGGAGAGATTTGATTTAACTAAATGTGCTATAATTCATATCTTTGTTAGTACATCTGTCATGTTGTAAAGGCTCACCCCATCCAAATACATTGTCAGGAGACTTTTCGAAAACTGCTATTAAAAAAAGCCCAGCTTTTAAAAGATTGATCTCTGATTATGAAGTTCAAAACCATAGTTGTCAACTATGGGAATTTAGTAATCCTCACTATTGGCTCATATTTGGGAGAATATTTCATCTTATGTCAGATGAATTTTATACACTAGGCCCCTGTTCAACCCAGCTACCAGATCAACGCATTTCTAAACTCATTAAATTTTAACAGTCTACACAGAGTTCCCAAAGATTTCATCTGATGGTAAAGTGGGAAAGACATTTTCTCTCTGACTTTAGCTCTTTTCAATATTTATGTACTGTGGTTAAAGTGCCTGAGCCATTTCAGCAAGCATTCGATTGCATCTTTGTTGAATTTTCAAAGACATGAGTCCTGATTACATGGCCAAGAAAACTCTAGGTTGTTAGTAAATAAGAGATAAGATTGTTAGTAAATAAAAGATAGAAACAACCTCTTCTTGCCCTTTATTATGAGCAAAATGCAAATAATACAAATATACAATATACAAATAAGTCCATGATTATTTTTCCTCTTGGCTATGGGCCAGGACTGATTTAACAGACATAATTTTCATAGTATGTGGCAGCTGAAAAAACTTTCAGCTAAAATGGTCTCAATTTTATTTGGCTTTAAAGACTGTCCCTGAGAGCATCTCATATTCACCTGCATGGTTACCCAAAATGGCAACTTTAAACAAGTGAATATTTAAATCCCAAGACTGAAAGAGTTGCCATGTTGCATTACAAAGCATGTTAAGTGAGAGAAATGAATTTCCAACAATGAATCCATCAGAAGAAACATTTTTTTTTAAAGTTTTTTTTTCCATTGTTGTTGTTTGTTTTTTTGTTTTGTTTTGTTTTGTTTTGTTTCTTTGTTTTTGAGAGAAAGAGTGAGCCAGAGAGGGAGGATAGTCAGAGGGAGCAGCAGACTTCCTGCTGAGCAAGGAGCCCTATGCAGACCAATCCAGGGACTCCAGGATCATGACCTGAGCTGAAGGCAGTCACTTAACAGACTAAACCACCCAGGCACCCCAAGAAATGCATTTTTTTAAACACATAAGTTGTTAAAAGATATTTAGAAATATTAGTTTACCAGATTAATTTAACTAGCTAATCTAAAAGTTAAGTAATCTAAAGTCAAAATAATTCTAATTAGTATTTGTTACATAGGGCTCAGATAAATGGATTTCTAAGTAAAATTCAAAGTGATTGCATTAACCAATCATAATAGCTCTGTCTTTGAATATAGAAATGAGCTGTTATGCACTCAAGTCCCTAGAATTTTCTTTTTTTAGTGTATATTGCTAAAGCTCTAAGTTAGGTTTTATTTTTACTGTTCCAAAGTGTCTACAACAGTTATCTTCATTTGTTTTACCTCCAGAAACTTTTATTATGAAAAAAAAATTATCAATTTTAGCAGGGTTAAATGCCAGGAGATTTTCCAGTTCCATACTTAGCCTGAAGAATGTTTCTAGAAGGAGTTGTGAGATTGAACTAAACTGACTATTGCAATTGTATTCATTCTAATCATATGGAGATTCTTCTGGCTTTGTGATACTATTACTCTCTATTACTGAGAGGGGTCCTCTTCACTTTTCCCAGTATAAACAAACTTGTTTGCATCTCTAACTCTCAAGAATAGCAGAAAGTCCTTTTCCTCTGGTGCTGAATAAATAATGTCTCACACCCTTCACTATCTAGATTCAATCAACTCACGTATGCCTTCACGTTTTCTAAAACTTCACTCCAACAATTTTCACTGTCTCCTTGCAATAGCCATTTTTATTAATAGGACATAGCATTCTGACACACACACACACACACATACACACACACACAAAGAAAAGAAAAACAAACAAAAAACCCAACCACATACACAAAAACAAAACAAACAAACAAAACCCATCTTCTTTTAATGTGTCTCCTTCCATTCAACAAGAAATATACTAACCTAAGAGTTTCTAATGTCCACATATTTCCCTTTTACAATTAGACTCTGCTAACTTCCACTCTATTGAAATTTCTTTCTGGAAAAAAAAAAAAGTTTAGAAACAACTGCCTGATATCAAAGGAGAAGCATTTTGGATTAGTATTCAATAATATAGGTTCTCGATCACCCTGTGTTTTAACTGTCACTTTCTGCTGTATCTTGGGCAAGTTTCTTAAACTCTGTGTTATTGTAACTCATTGTAAAATGGAAATCATAATGGGATCTATTTCAGATAATTGTTTTGAGGATTAAATCAAATAATATTTGCAAAACACATAGAACAGTGTTTAGTACATAGTAAGCTCTGTAAAGTGACTGTCAAATAAAATAAATCCCAAACTTTTTTTTTCCTCCACCTCTCAGCAGTCTTTGTTATTATTGATTAACTCTGTAGAAAATCTTCACCCTTGGTTGAAATTGTGCAGCCTGGCAGGGAGACTGGTGGAAACAACAAAAGACACAGAGTATTGGGAATCTCTGGTAGTTACCATTTCATCAAAATTTCTGACTTGGAGGCTCAGCTTTCCCAGAGAGATATGCAAAGGGAGAAGTTGAATATTGAACTAAGGACACAGAATTTTGAGAGTTTAGAGATCATTAGGAAAAATGGATTCTGTTGAAATGAAGGAAAACGGTGGTTAAGGTGGTTAAGGTGGAGAGGACCGAATGGGAGTTGAAGAGGGATGGAAGAGGTAGGAACCTATTTACAATGGTTTCCAGCCCCAGGCAATGATAGGTGATAAAGGCCTGAAAGTGAGCTGTGGGCTAGGTGTCCTCGGCAGGAAAGAAAGAGGAGGTACAGGATTAAGTACATTTTTAACTATTTAAGAGCTACCACTTCCTTTATTATTTTAATTTATTTATTTTATCTGTTGTACCTGTCTCTCAGTTATTGAACTATTTGTTGTTAGCAACTCTAGGACTAACTAGGCAAAAGAAGTAAATATTAAATTACCTAACATTTATATTTGCTAATGGGTCTACTTTTTAAGGGATCAGGGGTGAGAATGAAGAGAATTTATATCTATCTAAAAGTATCTTTAAAGTAACACGTTTGGGTTATCTATCAAATGTATTAGCCATTGCTATCTTAGAATTGACTGTTCATTCTTAATATCTCCCAGCATGACATGTTGTGATCACCTGTTCCACTTTCTGAGACAACCAGGGAAATGAAGGAGCTTAAATGAGGTCATCCAGGGGATCCACAGCTGAATCAGCATGAGAACTCACAGTTCCTGACTCCCACTCTAACCCTTCTAAATCATAACAGCACCTAAGGGAAAATAATTGTGAACAGGTTTCTAGAGATTGAAGTTGTCTTCCAAAACTGAAGTGATCTTATTTTTTTTTTTTAAATCCAAACACAATTTATTTTGTTCTTTACGATGACGTTTATATATTTACGGTTCATCTGCGGCTGAAAAAGCAGTAGGGTATTCTTTGAAGTGATGGGTTGTGTGTATATTGGCAGGGTTGAAGATAAACAATGCCAAAAGACTCCTAAAAAGATTAAACTGTTAACCACAAATACACAGTTTCAGTTGGGAAGATTTATTTGTCGCTGACCATATTAGCCATTGTAGTTAACATTGGCTCTGGGAAAGTTATACTTTGAATATGGGCCAATATGCAGTATTTGAAGAACTACAGTTGAATTTATAAGATGAATACAGTTGACACTGCAGATTTTTTCAACATCAAACAGTTAATGGAAAAAAAATCACAAAATGTTCCACTGGTTCCTAGCCTTTAAGCTTCTTTTGGCACTTCTAATAGCTTAAACTCAGATGCATTGTCTCCTAGCATTCTGTCCATCTGTTACCTTATCTTGGTTCATGCACTAAAATGTTTTGTTCAAAAGTATGGTTTTTTTTATGGATATCATAATGTTTGAAACTCTCCAAGTAGCCATCCATCTAAGATAAAAGATAATGGAAATAAGGTTAGAAGGGGGCACGATAGAATTGGAGTGATGTCATGAGGTAATTGGCATTTACTGGGAACAAATCATGTGCCTAGGTACTGATCTAAGCCCCTAATACATGTCAATCCTAAGTGAATGTGCAATTCAATTCATTCTGGCACTAAGCACATGGAGGTAGCACAGACTCCACAAGTTAAGAGGCTGTCTTACCTCAGATAAGACTGCTCTACCTCAGAAAGTAGCCACACCTGGGAATCCACAGGCCACCTGTGTTTTCAAATGACTGGTTATAAATTTGGAGGTTCCCACAACCCCCTCAAATTCAATAATTTGCTAGTATGACTCAGTTTCATCACTGAAAATGCAAATAAGTGGTACTGGTCAAGTAAAGAGACACATAAGATGAAAATATGAGAAGGAATGCAAAGATTGTGGTGCCCTCTCCGTAAGGAGTAGGTTACCCTCCACGCATAGTGCATTCATCAACTAGCAAGCCCCACTGAGCTTCTGTCTTCACAGTTTTGATTGAGGACTCATTATGTAGCCATGACTGAATAAATCATTGGCCAAGTGATTAAACTTTGTCTCCAGTCCTCTTCCCCTCTTAGGAAAATCACAAACATATAATCATGTGGTTGGATTTTCTGGTGACCAACCCTGTCCTGAAGTTTTCTAGAGGCCCACCATGAGTCATCTCATTAGATAATGAAGACACTCCCATTACTCTGGAAATCGCAAGGATTTTATCCCTTGGAAAAAAAAGGAACCAGACAAATTATTTTACCATAGCCTCTCACCTGCACTACCTTATTTAAAGTTTATAGAAATCTCATGAGAAAGGTATTCTCCACTCTAAAAATGAGAAAACTAAAGATAAAAAATGTAGTATATATGCCAAGTTCACACGGCAAGCTTGTGGCGAACCAAGATTTGGTTCAAAGCCATGCCTTTCCTGCTACCTTAGAGAAGACCAGATGAACAATGAATCTACACTGACAGGTAAACATGCTTATAATTACTTATTTAATGTCTGTTTTTCTCTGGAAGTCCATAAGATTTGAAAGAAATATGTGCTTTCCCCAATGACCACTTCTATCCCTGGCATCAAGTACACATCAACTCCTACCAGATTTTATGTAAATATTTATCAAATGAGCAAGTGAACATGAATAAACTAATACTTGTCAGTCCTAGAAAAGACTGAAGATGGGGCGCCTGGGTGACTCAGTGGGTTAAAGCCTCTGCTTTCGGCTCAGGTCATGATCCCAGGGTCCTGGGATCGAGCCCCACATCGGGCTCTCTGCTCAGCGGGGAGCCTGCTCCCTCTTCTCTCTCTGCCTGCCTCTCTGCCTACTTGTGATCTCTGTCTGTCAAATAAATAAATAAAATATTAAAAAAAAAAAAAAAGAAAAGACTGAAGAAACTGGGGCCTGGCCAGGAAAGAGGAAAGACTCCAAAGTGTGAAGCATTATGTTGGTAGTGAATTGGTGGGTGATATGAATAATTATGGGCTGGGTAGAATAGTAGCTGTGCATATGAGGACTGTATGAGAGGAAGAGCATGTGGTTCAAGGCACTGGAAATCATTCAAAGATTATGATGCTACTACAAGTGTGGTGTACCTGTGGGAGCATCATTGAGCTAATGGTATTCTCTTTTCTACCCTGCCTCCCTCAGAACCATGAAAGTAAAGGTTAAAGAGGATTGCCTAGAGACTTATCCACTACTGCCAAAATAAGCTGGCTTTATCATGGCCTCTTGTCCTGCTTCATATAGGCTTTTAGAATCATGGGAGTTGCTGCCACTTCCCAGGGGCAATTACTGCTATTTGCCATAGGCATCTGCATCTTGGGATTATTCCTTCTCTTTAGCAGCCTTCTTGGTAATAACCCTTTGGTCAACAAGTTGGCTTTTTTCTGAGTATGATGAATGATTTTTTGATGAGATAATGATGGTAATGGTAAAAATTAGTAGGGTTTATGAGTGAATTGAATTGTCTCACTTAATCTTTACAATAATCTAATCGTGAGAGAACAATTTTATCCCTTTATTACAGAGGGGAACATGAGATATGGGGAGTTGAAGGCATTTGCCCAAAGTCATGTAGTTCATGATGAGCAATCTCAAAATTTTAAGGTAAGTCCAATTAACAGTCAGAGTCTCCAATAAGAATGTTCTTAGAACATTTGGAGAACTAGCTGATATAAATATTTAAGAACGCTTCGTTTTTGCTACGGCTAACCAATCCTTGTTTAGGTGGAGTTATTTTAATTTTTTGGTTCTGTCCTTCGAAAATCAGCTGTAATTTCCAGCTCTTTAGTTTCTTAGCTCTTCTATAGCTAAGGCTTACTGACTTTATATAAAGCTTGTCATTTCATTAAATCTACTGCAAACAATGCAACAAAGCTTTATTCTAGTTTTATCTTTCCAAATGTTAAAATTTTCATGGCTTTTAAAATCAACATTTTGGTGGGGGGGTAAGAATCATTAAGATCTAATCTTATTTCTACTCCTTTTGAGTGTATGATATTTTGAAATATAAGAATTTCTTTAATTTTTCAAGGTATGAAAAATGCTCTAACATCTTAAAATTCCATTTATTTTTCAGCTTAAAAATGACATCTATTACAGATTTTTCCACCTCACTTCTTTGAGTGAATCCGCAAATTATGGCATAGGGAAAAATTAGTAAATTTATCCAGCAAGAACAGCAATTAACATTTCATTATATATATATTTTACACTTTTTTCTATGCCTAAATGTGTATGTGTATATATGTATATGTATATATATATACAGATAAATTATATGTGTGTGTATGTATGTGTGTATATATATATATATATATATATATATATATATATATAATTATAAAAACACCATTTGGTAATCTGCCTTTTTTTACTATCTACATTTTTAAACATCCTTTAAAACACATTACTTCTATGGCAACAGCATGCTTTTTTGTCCATAGCTGTGGTTTCCTGGTGGACTACCTAGTAAATTCATGATGGGACAGCTAAAATGGAAAGAAAATTCTGGATAGTAATGCTTCCCTGACCCAACACTCTGTATGCTGACCTCAGTGGAGGATCCTGCTGCTAGTGTCTTGTGCCAAACCTGCTCCTTCTCCTCCTTTGCTCATTATCTAGTTCACTGGTTTTCACTCACTCAGGGGCTATTCTTTCCCTCAGGGGCCATTTGGCAATATCTAGACACATTTTGATTCTCATAACTGGGGTGTCAACTACTGGTATCTAGTGGGTAGAGGCTAGGGTGCTTGATATCCTATAATATCAAGGTTGAGAAGCCTGGGCATGAAGTGAATGGTGTTGTCATTCTCTGAATCCAAAAACACAACTAACAGGTAGATCTTGATAATGTCTATGATAAGATTTTTTTTTTTTAAGATGTGTTTTTTTGCTAGTTTTTTTTTTTTTTTTTTTTTTTTTTTTTAAATTTAAGGACTCCTTAAATTTACTGAGTCCTTTAATTTACTGGGTCCTTTTAATGTGCCACAAAATTGCCCTAAGCATTTTGTATTTTTTAATCTCTTGTTAATTCTAATGACCCTGTGAGGGATATATTTCTATTTTGTCCATCTTGTGGATAAGGAAAATTAAATCTCAGGAAGGTTAAGTAACTCACTGAAGAAGACATAGCTAGGAAGTGCAACCTGGCATTTGAGACCAGAACCTGTGCTCCTAACTACTACATTTTATCATACTTGCTTTTTCATCCATACGGCATCCACCCTAATTCAGACCCTTGCACTCGCCCTTTAAATTATGATGTTAATTACTAACTGGCTTTTCTGACTCCATCTTGAACGGTTCACACTACTGCTAGTGTAATCTTTCTAAAAAGCAATCCATTCCTTTCAATTTCCTGGTTATAACATCCTGAATTAACTTCCCACTGGATGATAGTGTCCTACTAAACTGCACCCATGATTGAAGACCTTCTGGATTACTTTCGTCCTCATTGCTCCTGGTCCCTGATTTATTCCTTTACTTTCATTGGGTCCTCTTCTGTTTGTCTTCATGGTAAAAACCTACCAAGACCACTGGTGTAAATTAGCCTAGTTTAACTTTCTACTTTAATATAATTTCAGATTTAAAGAAAAACTGCAAGAAGAATGCAAAGAATTCTCATATTCCCATCACCTTCAGCCCACACATTGATATTTTATTGTTTGCTTTATCCCTCACTCTCTGTGAGTAGAGATTTTCTTCTCTCTTCTAGAGTTAGTTGCAGACATGATGCCCTTTGCCCCTAAATAATTTTCAAGGTCAAGGAAGCAACACTGATACTACACTATTATCTATTCCACACACCTTATTATGATCTTGCAAGTTAGAATTTTTTTTGAAAGTATGGAAACAATGTATTTTAGTCCATGTTATAAGGTATAATCTCCTGACTGGTATATTCTCCTGACTTTTTTTTTTTTTTATCCAGATGTTAAAATCAATGAGACATTAATCAAACTGGTTATTGGCTGCATTTATAGTCACATGGTAGAATTCATATATCTAAATACTGTTAACCACTTGAAAAATTCCATAAATCTGCCATGGTTAAATCATGTATCAGATGTAATTTTAAACACAAGGGTGAAATAGGCTGCTTAGGAGAAATATAAAGACAATGAATTATTTACTTTCATGGTTATGTTGACTTTAACTCTTCTTTAGGGTAGAGAGAGCCTATTTACATTGAATTGTCTTAAATTACTCACATGGAATTGAATCTTTGGCTGGTCTACTCTGGTTATAGGAAAAGGACTAGATTATTTGCTTTCCAAAGTGACTAAAATCTGAAAGGAAACATTATGAAGTAAGTTTTTCAAAATGTTACCTAGAAAATGAATTCTATATTTCCAATGATCTAAAATGCATTTTTAAAGGTCTCTTAAATTTTTTATCTACTTCTGTTCTGTACCAGCATTCTCCAGAGCTAGGATACTTCAAGTACTACCAGTTCTGCCATTATTCGTGGAAGTAATACTGATAACAATGTTTTTCATTTATTGAGAGCTTACTATGAACCAGATCATCAGGCTGGAGAACTTTCCGTAGGGAATATCATCTTATCCTTACAGTTATTTTTATATTATTGTCTCTAATTTACAAGAAAAGAAATAGTGATACCAAGAGGTAAAATACCTTGGTCAAAAGACAGGTTCTCCCCCTGCTCCCAACTGTACCCCTCCAAGAGCTGATTTTAGTCATTATATTATACTTTATTTCTGATAGACTAGGATATGGCCAATTCAAATTACTCCAGAAAGAAAGCTGTACTGATTTCCATAACACTTTTGTTACTATTCTAGAATCAACATTATTTGTTATGGTTTATTTATAAAAGGGTTAGTATTCATTATTGTTTAACAAAAGCATCAGGCTTTGGAAACTATAGTAACTTTCTAAAGAGTGAGCCCTTCAAAGCATACCATTGAATGACCCATGATGTACTGATTACCTCCTTTTGTCCAGAGCCATTTTATATTACACTGAGTGACCTAGAGAGACTGGACTAACCAATGAGAACTACTGGCAAAAAGGAGGTGCGGATTCTGGTTTCTCACCTATCCCTGACTAGTTACATTGCCCTAACTAAATATTTTTAGCTCTGTGGGCAGTGTTTGTAAAATGAGGACATGCACAAAATTCCTTCCATCTTCTTACCCAGTTTTAAAAATGTTACCATATTTATGGTAAAGTTTCTTTTCACCTTCACTCACTGACTATGTATTTCTCCAGAACACCCAGAACACTGCATTTACAGTGATTCACTACATTTTTACTGTTAAGTTTTTTTTTTAATTTAAGATTTATTTATTTATTAAATTTATTTTTAATTTAATTTAATTTTTAAATCGTATTTATATTTATTAAACTTATTATTTATTTATTTAAAATGTTATAATATTTATTGGTAACTTTCTTTTTGCCTTCACTTACTGACTGTGTATTTCTCCAGAACACTGCATTTACAGAGATTCACTACATTTTTACTGTTAAGGTTTTTTTTTTTTAAGTTTTATTTATTTGAAAGAAAGACAGGGACAGATTGGGAGTAGAGGCAGAGGGAGAGAATCTTTAAGCAGATTCTCCACTAAGCATGGAGCCCAACATTGAGCTGGATGCAGGACTCAATCCCATGACTCCACAATCCCATGAGATTATGACCTAATCCAAAATGAGAAGTTGGATTCTCAACCAACTGAGCCACTTTGGTGCCCCTTTACTATTAAGGGGAAATGGACTATGGACTCTGAGAAGCAAACTGAGGTTTTTAGAGGGGAGGAGGGTGGGAGGATGTGTTAGCCCAGTGATGGGTATTAAGGAGGGCATGTATTACATGGAGCACTGGGTGTTAAACGCAAACAATGAATCCTGGAACACTACATCAAAAACTAGTGATGTACTGTATGGTGACTAACATAACGCAATAAAAAAATATTTAAAGTATAGTTGGTGAGTTAAGTGATTTGAGTTTCATTGACCTATCTCATACTTCTGCAATTCCCAAGACCCTATTAACAAGTTTGATTTCAGACTCTGCATTTCTGTAGCCTTGAGTAGGGTTAGAATTTATGGAATTATCACTTGCAAAATTTTCCTAATACAGAGTTTGCAGTTCAGAAAACAAATCCCTAAACATTACCATAATATTTCATTTATAGAATGTTGCTGGCCATGTGGTCTGAGTAGTTTGACAAATGTCCTCATTTCTGCAGCTAAACAGTAAGAACTGCAGGTAGTACCACTAGGGTAGACACAATCAATCTTTTTCTCCTCTTCTCTCTCTTCCTACCAATTTCTCTGACAAAGAATTATAGCCTGGGCAGAAAAGTACATTAGTTTAAGTTGATCTGTGATATAAGCTTAGAAAAAGTAATTCTGAGCATGTCAGATTCCTTAGTGGGTTCTAAATATAGGTGATTCCATGATGATCATTAGAGGCAAATATTGTTATCCCCATTTTGTAGGTAGGCAAGACTACCTACATAAGTTGCAGGAACAGTGCAAAACAAAAATGCAGGGACCCTTTTTCAAAATTAATATGAATTTCAAGATAACAATAGCAGAGCAGTTGTGAGTGAGGGGCCCTTTGGAGCATAGTTCGTCTGTAAACACACAGCTAGTATGCACATAAAGCCAGCCCCACATACAAGCAAACTGATGCTTAAAGAATTTAAATGACTTGCTTAAGGTCACGCATTCAGGGGAGGATAGAGAAATACTGGAATCCATGTTTGTCCAATTCCAAAGTCATTTTTTTTTTTTTCTACCAGATGTCTCCGTGTCTCCTAATGGAGAACAGCAGGCAACTTCTTCCTTTTGTTATTCTCGTCTAATTTTTTTCAAATTATCTCCTATATTATTTGGAACCTCCTTTCTTTTCAAAATCTGGCAAAATTTGTCCCTAATTCCAAATGTGTAAGATTTTAAGGAGGAACTCTGGTTTTGCACACCAGGTCCCCTCCTTATATTTCTTTGTAACTCCAGGTGCCTGTGTCTACACAAAAAAGTCTGATATACAACCTCTCCTAAAACAAGGATTTGTGAACTCAACTGTTGAGAGTGGTTAGAAGATTTAGATGTTTTATTTAGATGTTTAGATGCATGATGAACTTAGTGTGGTTCCTGGCACATGGTAAAGGCTCAACTGGTATTAGCTATTATTAATATTACTGTTGGTAATTAATATTGGAGGGTTAAATCTCAGGGTACCTTATTTATTTCTGTACCCCCATATCCCTTCTCCCCTTTTTTCTTCAGTTTAACAGGTGTTTGGATGCCTGGAAAGCCCTTCCCACTATATTCCTATACTTATCAAGTGATTTCTCGAAGAAAATATGCTTTCTTTGCTAGGAAGATTTCTGTTGAATAAAATGTTCTTCATGTGACATGTCTCCCCTGTGCATTGAAAATCAGTGGGGGGGAAAAACCCATGTAGTTATTTCTTCTTTCTTTTTTTTTTTTGACTTTTAATTTTTTATTTTTTATAAACATATATTTTTATCCCCAGGGGTACAGGTCTGTGAATCGCCAGGTTTACACACTTCACAGCACTCACCAAAGCACATACCCTCCCCAATGTCCATAATCCCACCCCCTTCTCCCAAACCCCCTCCCCCCAGCAACCCTCAGTTTGTTTTGTGAGATTAAGTATTTATTTTTTATTTATTTGACACAGAGAGAGAGATCCCAGTAAGCAAGCAGAGAGAGAAGAGGAAGCAGGCTCTCCACTTAGCAGAGAACCCGATGTAGGGTTCGATCCCAGGAGCCTGAGATCATGAACTGAGCGGAAGGCAGAGGCTTAACCCACTGAACCCAGGCACCCCTATTTCTTCTTTCTTAAAAACATTTTTTTTAGAGCACTCTTTGCAATTATCTAAAACTAGCTGCACTTATTTCAGCTAAATTGCCAAATTTTAAGAATTTAAATTTACTGTTGAGGACATCTATAAAGACGGCACTATTGTACTGGCTGCATGAAAACCTACATTTTGAGATCTCTTTTTCAGTGGGCCTGATTAATTTATGTCATTTCTTTCACAAATTTCTCATTTAGTTTGTCTTTTTACAAATACCAAAGTGACAGATAGCAATAGCCAAAATAGCAATAGCATTCAAATTCAATACATGTTTACTATTAACAATTTAAAAAATTGTTACAAATTAAAATTTGTTACAAATTAAAAGTTAAAACAACACTTAATGTTTTTACTCAGAAAATATTACTGTTCACATTATTGAAAATGGCCTTCCATCTTTTTTTTTTTTTTTAGTATACTATACCCTATATTATGTGTTTATGTCATAGAAAGAGGATGTTTATAAATATGGTAAATTTCCTCTTGTAAAGATCTACCTGATCAGATTCCTGGTGGAAATATATAAGAATTTTGTTTTCTTGTTCTTGCATTCTCAATATGTTTGTTGATTTTTCATACATTTTTTCAGTAGTTTCTTAAGTATTTTATCCAGACCCTAAATATATGTGTGAATACATATATAAATAATATATATCGCACATAAATATAAATATTTGCCCATTAGTCTTTATATTTATGTCTATATTTATTCCTCAAAAATTCAATTGGTTTATCAGAATAATATTGCTATTAATACTTTATATAGCCATGCTTAACAATAATATGGAATTCCAGAAGATTCATGAAAATGGTTATATAGTTTTAATAGCTTCTAATTTCCCTCTTGCTTTCTCTAAGTTAGCTGTCACAGTTCCTTCATGGTCCTGGAAAAATGCTCAGAATGTGTGACTTCACAGTGACTCAGGCATTTCACTTCAGCCCAGATAGTATCCATTCTTTGAAGGATAAAAGAGAAAGAAAAAGCTATTCTTTGGCTAAACAACACACTCCTCTCTATTATTCTAATCTCTACAGATTGCTTGAAAAGTGCAGCATATTTGGAATTGCTTTCCTAAGAATTAAGCCTGGACAAACAAGCCCACACCATTCTAAAAAAGAATCTGGATCGTATGCAGCAGGCCAGGAAGCCAAGGTGGAGGAGGCCATTGGAAAGGTTAGCGAGTGAGTGAGAGAGGGGAGGAATCCAGAGGTCTCCTGCGGGCATGTCCTGACTTCGGAAGCCCTTTCAGGACACAGACATAACTCTCTTTGCCAACAAATGATCTTACATAAGACCTCTCTTGCTCTTTCCCAGTGCATTCTTTTCTTTGTTTCCCTAGATCTGACTTTTCTATGCCATTATCATCTGCATCACTGCTATTAGAACCATATGTATATTATAAATACAACCAATATGTTGTACCTCTTTATGGTCTGTAAAGGTGATGTCTTTATATTACTTAATAATTAATATCAGGATGATTTAGGAACATTTATTGAACATTTACATGCCAGACACAGTATTAAGTATTTCATATCTATTATCTTAATTATCTCATATAATCTTTCTAAGTTCCTTTTACAGGTGAAAGGACTAAGACTTAGGAAGACTAATTATTTTTTCCAAGGTTATTTACCAAGTGATTGACAGAGTTGAGAACCAAACCAGATTATCTATCTTATTCTATTTTATTAAATGTTTGTTAAATTGAATAAGGTATAAATAATATGATGATGGATTGCACCAAAAAGCATAAACAGATGCAGTCTAGGCAACAGTTTATCCAACTCAACATTTATAGAATGCTATCATCTGCTAACAGGCACTAAGCTTCAAGAAGGGAATCCAAAGATCAATAGAGTGTGTACCATGGAATTCTCTGTCAACAAGAGAGAGGACTCTCCTCAGTGATCAATTAAACTTCTTGGATGTCAGCAAACTTTTACTCAACACCTACAATATACCAGACATGGTACTAGACACAAGAAGAATGCAAAAATAATTAAGAATTAGTCTTTTTGGGAGGAGTCAAGATGGCGGAGAAGTAGCAAGCTGAGACTGCTTCAGCTAGCCGGAGATCAGCTAGATAGCTTATCTAAAGATTGCAAACACCTGAAAATCCATCGGCAGATCGAAGAGAAGAAGAACAGCAATTCTGGAAACAGAAAAACAACCACTTTCTGAAAGGTAGGACCGACGGAGAAGATAGACCAAAGCGACGGGAAGATAGACCCCGGGGGGAGGGGCCGGCTCCCGGCAAGCAGCGGAGCAACCGTGCACAAAATCAGGACTTTTAAAAGTCTGTTCCGCTGAGGGACATCGCTCCAGAGGCTAAACCGGGGCGAAGCCCACGCGGGGTCAGCGTGGCCTCAGGTCCCGCAGGGTCACAGAAGGATCGGGGGTGTCTGAGTGTCGCAGAGCTTGCTGGTATTGGAACGGGAAAGCCGGCTACAGAGACAGAGCCGACAGTAAGCTCGCAGCTCCGTGTTACCTTGAACCGGTCGCAGGCTCGGTGAGCTCGGAGCGCGGCCGGAGGTCAGGCAGACGGGAGTAACTGGGCGCTGTTCTCTGAGGGCGCACTGAGGAGTGGGGCCCTGGGCTCCCGGCTCCTCCGGGCCGGAGACCAGGAGGCCGCCATTTGTATTCCCGTCCTCCGGAACTCTACGGAAAGCGCTCAGGTAACAAAAGCTCCTGAAAGCAAACCCCAGCGGATTACTCACCCCGGCCCCGGGTAAGGGCGGTGTAATTCCGCCTGGGGCAAAGACACTTGAGAATCACTACACCAGGCCCCTCCCCCAGAAGATCAACAAGAAATCCAGCCGAGACCAAGTTCACCTACCAAGGAGTGCGGTTTCAATACCAAGGAGAGCAGCAGAATTCCAGAGGAGGAGAAAGCCAAACACGGAACTCATGGCTTTTTTCCTGTGATTTTTTTTAGTCTTGCAGTTAATTTAATTTTTTCTTTTTCATTTTTTTTTTTTTCTCGCCTTTGGGTAAAATTTTTTTTTTAACTGTTACCTTTTTCTTTTTTAACGATTTTTTACTAGTTTATCTAATATATATATTTTTTCTTTTTTACATTTTTCTTAGGTGTTTTCTTTTTTTAAAAATTCTTTTCTTTTCTTTTCTTTTTTTTTTTTTCTTTTCTTTTTGTTTTTTTTTTTTTTTCTTTCTTCCTTTTTGAACCTCTTTTTATCCCCTTTCTCCCCACTCACGATTTTGGATCTCTTCTAATTTGGTTAAAGCATATTTTCCTGGGGTTGTTGCCACCCTTTTAGTATTTTACTTGCCCCTTCATTTACTCTTATCTGGACAAAATGACAAGACATAAAAATTCAACACAAAAAAAAGAACAAGAGGCAGTACTGAAGGCTAGGGACCTAATCAATACAGACATCGGTAATATGTCAGATCTAGAGTTCAGAATGACAATTCTCAAGGTTCTAGCCGGGCTCGAAAAAGGCATGGAAGATATTAGAGAAACCCTCTCGAGAGATATAAAAGCCCTTTCTGGAGAAATAAAAGAACTAAAATCTAACCAAGGTGAAATCAAAAAAGCTATTAATGAGGTGCAATCAAAAATGGAGGCTCTAACTTCTAGGATAAATGAGGCAGAAGAAAGAATTAGTGATATAGAAGACCAAATGACAGAGAATAAAGAAGCTGAGCAAAAGAGGGACAAACAGCTACTGGACCACGAGGGGAGAATTCGAGAGATAAGTGACACCATAAGACGAAACAACATTAGAATAATTGGGATTCCAGAAGAAGAAGAAAATGAGAGGGGAGCAGAAGGTATACTGGAGAGAATTATTGGGGAGAATTTCCCCAATATGGCAAAGGGAACGAGCATCAAAATTCAGGAGGTTCAGAGAACGCCCCTCAAAATCAATAAGAATAGGCCCACACCCCGTCACCTAATAGTAAAATTTACAAGTCTCAATGACAAAGAGAAAATCCTGAAAGCAGCCCGGGAAAAGAAGTCTGTAACATACAATGGTAAAAATATTAGATTGGCAGCTGACTTATCCACAGAGACCTGGCAGGCCAGAAAGAGCTGGCATGATATTTTCAGAGCACTAAACGAGAAAAACATGCAGCCAAGAATACTATATCCAGCTAGGCTATCATTGAAAATAGAAGGAGAGATTAAAAGCTTCCAGGACAAACAACAACTGAAAGAATTTGCAAATACCAAACCAGCTCTACAGGAAATATTGAAAGGGGTCCTCTAAGCAAAGAGAGAGCCTACAAGTGGTAGATCAGAAAGGAACAGAGACCATATACAGTAACAGTCACCTTACAGGCAATACAATGGCACTAAATTCATATCTCTCAATACTTACCCTGAATGTGAATGGGCTAAATGCCCCTGTCAAAAGACACAGGGTATCAGAATGGATTAAAAAACAAAACCCATCTATATGTTGCCTCCAAGAAACACATTTTAAGCCCGAAGACACCTCCAGATTTAAAGTGAGGGGGTGGAAAAGAATTTACCATGCTAATGGACATCAGAAGAAAGCAGGAGTGGCAATCCTTATATCAGATCAATTAGATTTTAAGCCAAAGACTATAATAAGAGATGAGGAAGGACACTATATCATACTCAAAGGGTCTGTCCAACAAGAAGATTTAACAATTTTAAATATCTATGCCCCCAATGTGGGAGCAGCCAACTATATAAACCAATTAATAACAAAATCAAAGAAACACATCAACAATAATACAATAATAGTAGGGGACTTTAACACTCCCCTCACTGAAATAGACAGGTCATCCAAGCAAAAGATCAGCAAGGAAATAAAGGCCTTAAACGACACACTGGACCAGATGGACATCACAGATATATTCAGAGCATTTCATCCCAAAGCAACAGAATACACATTCTTCTCTAGTGCACATGGAACATTCTCCAGAATAGATCACATCCTCGGTCCCAAATCAGGACTCAACCGGTATCAAAAGATTGGGATCATTCCCTGCATATTTTCAGACCACAATGCTCTAAAGCTAGAACTCAACCACAAAAGGAAGTTTGGAAAGAACCCAAATACATGGAGACTAAACAGTATCCTTCTAAAGAATGAATGGGTCAACCGGGAAATTAAAGAAGAATTGAAAAAAATCATGGAAACAAATGATAATGAAAATACAACGGTTCAAAATCTGTGGGACACAACAAAGGCAGTCCTGAGAGGAAAATATATAGCGGTACAAGCCTTTCTCAAGAAACAAGAAAGGTCTCAGGTACACAACCTAACCCTACACCTAAAGGAGCTGGAGAAAGAACAAGAAAGAAACCCTAAGCCCAGCAGGAGAAGAGAAATAATAAAGATCAGAGCAGAAATCAATGAAATAGAAACCAAAAAAACAATAGAACAAATCAACGAAACTAGGAGCTGGTTCTTTGAAAGAATTAATAAAATTGATAAACCCCTGGCCTGACTTATCAAAAAGAAAAGAGAAAGGACCCAAATAAATAAAATCATGAATGAAAGAGGAGAGATCACAACTAACACCAAAGAAATACAAACTATTATAAGAACATACTATGAGCAACTCTATGGCAATAAATTTGACAATCTGGAAGAAATGGATGCATTCCTAGAAACATATAAACTACCACAACTGAACCAGGAAGGAATAGAAAGCCTGAACAGACCCATAACCAGTAAGGAGATTGAAACAGTCATTAAAAATCTCCAAACAAACAAAAGCCCAGGGCCAGACGGCTTCCCGGGGGAATTCTACCAAACATTTAAAGAAGAACTAATTCCTATTCTCCTGAAACTGTTCCAAAAAATAGAAATGGAAGGAAAACTTCCAAACTCATTTTATGAAGCCAGCATCACCTTGATCCCAAAACCAGACAAGGATCCCACCAAAAAAGAGAGCTATAGACCGATATCCTTGATGAACACAGATGCGAAAATACTCAACAAAATACTAGCCAATAGGATTCAACAGTACATTAAAAAGATTATTCACCACGACCAAGTGGGATTTATTCCAGGGCTGCAAGGTTGGTTCAACATCCGCAAATCAGTCAATGTGATACAACACATCAATAAAAGAAAGAACAAGAACCATATGATACTCTCAATAGATGCTGAAAAAGCATTTGACAAAGTACAACATCCCTTCCTGATCAAAACTCTTCAAAGTGTAGGGATAGACGGCACATACCTCAATATCATCAAAGCCATCTATGAAAAACCCACCGCAAATATCATTCTCAATGGAGAAAAACTGAAAGCTATTCCGCTAAGGTCAGGAACACGGCAGGGATGTCCATTATCACCACTGCTATTCAACATCGTACTAGAGGTCCTAGCCTCAGCAATCAGACAACAAAAGGAAATTAAAGGCATCCAAATCGGCAAAGAAGAAGTCAAATTATCACTCTTCGCAGATGATATGATACTATATGTGGAAAACCCAAAAGACTCCACTCCAAAACTGCTAGAACTCATACAGGAATTCAGTAAAGTGTCAGGATCTAAAATCAATGCACAGAAATCAGTTGCATTTCTCTACACCAACAGCAAGACAGAAGAAAGAGATATTAAGGAGTCAATCCCATTTACAATTGCATCCAAAACCATAAGATACCTAGGAATAAACCTAACCAAAGAGACACAGAATCTATACTCAGAAAACTATAAAGTACTCATGAAAGAAATTGAGGAAGACACAAAGAAATGGAAAAATGTTCCATGCTCCTGGATTGGAAGAATAAATATTGTGAAAATGTCTATGCTACCTAAAGCAATCTACACATTTAATGCAATTCCTATCAAAGTACCATCCATCTTTTTCAATGAAATGGAACAAATAATTCTAAAATTTATATGGAACCAGAAAAGACCTCGAATAGCCAAAGGGATATTGAAAAAGAAAGCCAACGTTGGTGGCATCACAATTCCGGACTTCAAGCTCTATTACAAAGCTGTCATCATCAAGACAGCATGGTACTGGCACAAAAACAGACACATAGATCAATGGAACAGAATAGAGAGCCCAGAAATAGACCCTCAACTCTATGGTCAACTAATCTTCGACAAAGCAGGAAAGAATGTCCAATGGAAAAAAGACAGCCTTTTCAATAAATGGTGCTGGGAAAATTGGACAGCCACATGCAGAAAAATGAAATTGGACCATTTCCTTACACCACACACAAAAATAGACTCAAAATGGATGAAGGACCTCAATGTACGAAAGGAATCCATCAAAATCCTTAAGGAGAACACGGGCAGCAACCTCTTCGACCTCTGCCGCAGCAACATCTTCCTAGGAACAACGCAAAAGGCAAGGGAAGCAAGGGAAAAAATGAACTACTGGGATTTCATCAAGATCAAAAGCTTTTGCACAGCAAAGGAAACAGTTAACAAAATCAAAAGACAACTGACAGAATGGGAGAAGATATTTGCAAACGACATATCAGATAAAGGACTAGTGTCCAGAATCTATAAAGAACTTAGCAAACTCAACACCCAAAGAACAAATAATCCAATCAAGAAATGGGCAGAGGACATGAACAGACATTTCTGCAAAGAAGACATCCAGATGGCGAACAGACACATGAAAAAGTGCTCCATATCACTCGGCATCAGGGAAATACAAATCAAAACCACAATGAGATATCACCTCACACCAGTCAGAATGGCTAAAATCAACAAGTCAGGAAATGACAGATGCTGGCGAGGATGCGGAGAAAGGGGAACCCTCCTACACTGTTGGTGGGAATGCAAGCTGGTGCAGCCACTCTGGAAAACAGCATGGAGGTTCCTCAAAATGTTGAAAATAGAACTGCCCTATGACCCAGCAATTGCACTATTGGGTATTTACCCTAAAGATACAACTGTAGTGATCCAAAGGGGCACATGCACCCGAATGTTTATAGCAGCAATGTCCACAATAGCCAAACTATGGAAAGAACCTAGATGTCCATCAACAGATGAATGGATCAAGAAGATGTGGTATATATACACAATGGAATACTATGCAGCCATCAAAAGAAATGAAATCTTGCCATTTGCAACAACATGGATGGAACTAGAGCGTATCATGCTTAGCGAAATAAGTCAAGCAGAGAAAGACAACTATCATATGATCTCCCTGATATGAGGAAGTGGTGATGCAACATGGAGGCTTAAGTGGGTAGAAGAAGAATAAATGAAACAAGATGGGATTGGGAGGGAGACAAACCATAAGTGACTCTTAATCTCACAAAACAAACTGAGGGTTGCCGGGGGGAGGGGGTTTGGGAGAAGGGGTTGGGATTATGGACATTGGGGAGGGCATGTGATTTGGTGAGTGCTGTGAAGTGTGTAAACCTGGTGATTCACAGACCTGTACCCCTGGGGATAAAAATATATGTTTATAAAAAATAAAAAAATAAATAAAAAAAAAAAAAAAAAAAAAAAAAAAAGAATTAGTCTTTTTTGGGCGCCTGGGTGACTCAGTGGGTTAAGCCTCGGCCTTTGGCTCAGGTCAGGATCCCAGGCTCTCTGCTCAGCAGCAGGTCTGCTTTCCCCTCTCTCTCTCTGCCTGCCTCTCTGCCTACTTATGATCTCTCTCTTTGTCAAATAAATAAATAAAATATTAAAAAAATAGTCTTTCTTTCCAGAAGCTCGCAGAAAAATTAAAACAGGATATTCAAGGCTGCCTAGGATAAGTTCGAGGCCTATTAGCTCAATGCATAGAAGACGAAATCTTGTTTTCTGAAGAGTTTAGCCAGTGACGATTCTAAAGTGAACCACCAAAAGTATATGGGAAATAAAGCTGATAATAAGTTTTTCCTTTTATTAAAACCATAAATCATGGGTGATTTGAATATAGTGTATACCTCTAGTCATTCTTTATTAGTTGATAACTAATTAAAGAAAGTAGTTCAGTGTCTGGTAAATTCAAATGATCTAAGGGGTATTACTGTTCTTATCAATGGTAGTTAATACTATTGGAACACAAATCCTTTAAGGAGAAGACTATGAAATCCATCAGCCATTCTTTAAAAGAGCCAAAAGATGTCAATAGAATGAAGCTTATTTTTCAGGTGTATCAGCCTTCTTTGGGATTCTAAAAATAGGAGATAATGTTTCAAACTCAAAGGAGGTAAATTCAGGGTAAAGAGTAGAATGAATGATTTACATAACATGTGGTATATATATGAATCTTGTTTTCCCAGGAAACTGTAATGTTAAGAGGCCCTGTGTTGTTGTTGTTTTAAATTGTGTTATGTTAGTCACTGTATAGTACACCATTGGTTTTTGATGTAGTGTTTCATGATTCATTGCTTACATATAACACTTAGTGCTCCATGCAATCCATGCCCTCCTTAATACCTATCGATAGGCTTACCCATTCCCCAACACTCCTCCCTTCTAAACCTCTCTGTTGGACTCTGGGAAACAAAAAGAAGCTCTGTGTTATGAGGGTTAAGAACCTAAGTTGGACAGAGCCTATACGGAGTCTGGACTGCAGTCACTTACTGTGTGATTTTTGGCAAATAGCAGTCTCCCTAAACATCAGTTTGTTGTTTTTTAATCTGAAATACCCAGAAAAGAAAAGAGCCAACTGATTAAAGGTGAGGCCATGAAGGAAATGGGCTAAGAGCAGAAGCTCCCCTTACCTTCTCTTCTTCTTGTCTTTAAATCCCAACTCTGTGGCTTTCTGGGTAAATCAACACATTTTATATATCTATACATTAAACATGATGCACAATATATTTTATCTATAGTATCTACCAAATAAATATCTACTCAATATCTGTAGTATCTACTAAATAGTACAGCATCAACTAAATAAGTAATAATAATAATAATTATTACTATTTTAAATTTTCATGATTAGTTTTAAGTTGTTCTTTACTGAAGTTAGAATACTTTCTTGACCTACTAAGCCTGGGTATCACAATTTTTTGCAAGTATTTTTTGTTACCAATGTTAATCCCAAATATAATACATGGTTGAGTGATCAAACCATGTATAGCATTTATGAATTTTTCATTTCTGCACCTCACACATCTAATCTGGAAGTATTTCTGGATCGTTTACCTTCCACAGTGGCATGGCTTTCCTTTTCTTACTCCTGGAATTCACCTTATTGATTGATCAATGAACCCATGTATGTTAAACACTTGCCATTTAGTGAATACCATACTTTTTTCTTTCATGGAGTTTACAGCCTCATGGGACAAGGCATTGAGCAATTTTCTTATAAAAAAGTGTGCTGGAAAAATGGAAGTACAAGCTTTTGGGGAGCAATACGAGACCAAACATCACCTGAAGAGTCTGCAAAAGTTTCTCTGAGAACATGAACTTAAAGTCGAGTCCAGAAGTATGTCATGGGTGGGAGTGTTCTAGATAGAGGAGAGTGCTGATACAGCCCTAAGGGAAGAGAAGGCTAGTCCTTGACATCTTTTTCACCTAAGAATAGACACTCTCCAGACCTGTTTTACACTTTCAGGAAAAAAATCTCTGGGATCCAGCCTTGGTTGCAGATATCCTCTTCACGCTCTAAGTTCTCTCCCAGAGACAATTCCTGAAACACCATTTTTCCTTGTCCTCTTCATTTCCTCTTAGCTTCGCATTGGATTTTTTAATAGACTTTACTTCTTAGATTTAGATTTAGATTGTTAGATTTACAGAAAGTTGAGAAGACAGTACAGAACTCTCATATACCCTACAGTTTCCCACATCAACATCTTAATTAGTGTGATGCATTTGTTACAATTAATGAATTAGTATTGATAAATGATCTTTAACTAAAATTCACACTTCATTCAGATTTCTTTAGGTTTGTTTCTTTTTAATTTTTAATTTTTTATAAACATATAATTTTATCCCCAGGGGTACAGGTCTGTGAATCGCCAGGTTTACACACTTCACAGCACTCACCAAAGCACATACCCTCCCCAATATCCATAATCCCACCCCCTTCTCCCAACCCCCCTCCCCCCAGCAACCCTCAGTTTGTTTTGTGAGATTAAGAGTCACTTATGGTTTGTCTCCCTCCCAATTCCATCTTGTTTCATTGATTCTTCTCCTACCCACTTAAGCTCCCATGTTGCATCACCACTTCCTCATATCAGGGAGATCATATGATAGTTGTCTTTCTCCACTTGACTTATTTCGCTAAGCATGATACGCTCTAGTTCCATCCATGTTGTCACAAATGGCAAGATTTCATTTCTTAGTTTTTACCTTATGTCCTTTTGCTGTTCCAAAATGCTATCCCGAGTCCCACGTTAGATTCTGTTGTCATGCCTCTTTAGGTTCCTCTTGGCTATGACAATGTCTGAGACTTTCTTTTGATAACCTTGATGGGTTTGAGGAGTACTGGTCAGGTATTTTTTATTATCCTTCTATTTGAATTTGCCTGGTGTTTTACTCATGGTTAGACTGGGATTATGTGTTTTTGGAAGAATACAATTGAAGTAAAGTGCCATTTAATCACATCATATCAAAAGTGTAAGATGATAATGTCAATATAATATCACTGTTGATGTTGATCTTGATTCTGGTAAAGTAGTGCTTTCCAGTTCTCTCCACTGTAAGATTATTTTTTTTACCCTGTTTCTACACTACTTTTTCTTAGGCAACCATTATGTGCAACCAACACCTAAGTAGGGGGAGTTACTCCCCCCTCTTGAGGGTGGAGTGTCTACATAATATTCTTTTGCATAAGAGATTTGTCTCTTTTCCCCATTAATTCATTAATTTATCATTTATTTTTATCAGCATGGACTCATGGACATTTATTTTACACCTTGCATAACCCAATACTACTTCTTACGTTGTTCAAATTATTCCATCTTTTGGCCTTTGTGAACATTTCAGTTGGCTTCTGTGTCGCTTTGACATACCCCCATTAATGTAGGGTTTCTTTTTCTTAACTTCTGGCACTATGAATTTTCCAGGTTCATTTTATATATTTTCTGCTCCAGTCCAGAAGTCAGTCCTTACTCCAAGAAGTTTTGGTTCCTTTTGCTGGAACAGGTATTAGAAACCAAGTTCTGGGAGCTCAGTGTTCTGCATTAAATTGTGGTAAGCTGCAGCTAGTATATTCATGAAAATAACTGTTGGTCTAAGTGCACAAAGCATAAGAGAAAACAGAGCTGTCCTAAAGAAAATTGGGCAAAGAGCTTTATATAAATATAATAAACTCTTTCATGCTTTTGTATTATTTGGTTGGTCAGTGTTAGCAGTCAAGTGCTGTGAATAGAAGCTTGTGTTCTTGTTACTTCACATTAGGAGTTTTTAGTTACATGCTAAAGGGTAGAGGTAGTGACATTTTCATGGATAATCCCTAGAATGTTAAGGTTTGATGAGAAAGAGCTGAAGTAAGATAAAGCAATCCAATCCAAAAATTCAGGGACTGACTCAGGAAAGTTGGGTCACAGAAAGAACTATGAAACTGAAGTAGAAAATGGAAATTTTAAGGTATAAAAAAAGAAATACCTGAACTGAAAATAAATACAACTTGTTGAGTTGAGATTAAAGGAGATGATAAGTGGAAGAATGAATGGGAAAAGAAAGGGGTCCGATGTTAGGATGATAAATTATGTCAATAAAGGACTTTTTTTTTTTAATAATTTTTTTATTTTTTATAAACATATATTTTTATCCCCAGGGGTACAGGTCTGTGAATCACCAGGTTTACACACTTCACAGCACTCACCAAATCACATGCCCTCCCCAATGTCCATAATCCCAACCCCTTCTCCCAAACCCCCTCCCCTCGGCAACCCTCAGTTTGTTTTGTGAGATTAAGAGTCACTTATGGTTTCTCTCCCTCCCAATCCCATCTTGTTTCATTTATTCTTCTTCTACCCACTTAAGCCTCCATGTTGCATCACCACTTCCTCATATATACACAATGGAATACTATGCAGCCATCAAAAGAAATGAAATCTTGCCATTTGCAACAACATGGATGGAATAAAGGACTTTTGAAAAGCATAAAGGGAGAAAGAATCTGACGTTAGAAAAGTCTTCAGCAATGCAGGATCTCTTGTCTAGTTAGATTAACCTATTGATGTAGGGAATGAGTCAAGAAAATCCAGATGGTACGTGAAGGATGGGGTGGGTGAGGAGCATATAATACTCATTATAGCTGTGGGCAAGACCACTACATGGTTTGTGGCCAAATAATGATTTCTTCAGACCTAATGATATTTGTGAACTATCTTCAAAGCTATAGTTAAATCTTAGTGAAGTCTGTCTCCATTAGATGTAGATAATAACACTGCAATTTTCTTTCCTAACATATATCTTATTTATTGTTTTATTGTACATATTTAGTTTAGACATCAGAAATATTTTCTGAAGTCATTGATGATTTTCAGTAATGAATAAGTCCAACAAGAGAATTATGTTTCATATCTATGTGGAAGTTATTCTATAAGTGCTTGCTTTAATCACTATGTTCTGAAGTTTGAAAAAAAAAAAAAGATATTTTTGAATGACAAGTACATCACATGCTTTTCCTGAATTCTGATTTCTGATTATTTTCTCTGTAGAAGTATTTTATAAATGACCATTCTTACATTTGATGCACGGACAAATACAATTTTCAACCTCCAGAGATATTTAGCTGATTTGCAATACCTCTCAACTAGGTGGGGAATAGCTTACATGTCGGGATAACAGGCATTTGTCAAGTAAATGTTGGGCCAAGTTTTCACTTTTCCTTTAAACTGGACATTCAAAGTAAAGATTCTGGCTCACCATGGCTGAGTAATTGACCTAAAGCTATCAGGGGTATATTCCCACACTCAGAGAGTTTAAGGTTCTGGGCTGTGCCATTGCCGGAGTCTTGTCTAGGATTGATTTGGTTTGTAGTTTGCACTGCTTTCCCGAAGATTCTATGGCATGATGCATTGCTTTCAGGATGACAGGGTTTATGGAAGTACCTTTAGCTCTCATCCCATTTCATCATATAGGATATGACTTTGTCATGTAATTTTGACATGAAAGATATTGACTGGTAGCCTTCCTCATAAAGTACCATACCAACTTTATACTTGCAAATATTTAGAAAAACATTGTTAAGGCAGCAAACTTAGTATCCTCAGAAAAAAGAGTGGAGATTTAGATGTGATGGTTAATGTTCAGAGAGAGGAGGTAAAGATTTTGAAAGTGTGACTTTCCTTGATGATATTAGAAATCTGCATTTAGTAACTGTGGCAAAATAAGTATTACTGTTAGGCTTGTGTTGTAGTACTATAAAAAGAAATATCAATGTTATTTAATTGCTGTAAGTCATTGAAAGATAATTCTGTCCATTTTTCTGATTATGAGTAAGACAACATGGCTCCTTTTTAAATATTCTTTCTCTTATTAAGAGAAACTTTAATAATAATGGACATAAAAATAGCTAACTTTTATTGAAATTTTTGTAGGTGTGATGCATTTTGCTAAGCACTAAGTGTGGATCACCTTACTCAGTACTTTGGGTGTGCAATATCATTACACAAGTGCAAAGTTTTGGCATTTTGCTAAAGCTTTCTTGACTACAAAAGCCTAAGAGACATTTTGACTATGAATACTTTTTGAATTATAAATTAATCTCTTCTATTTCACTGTGAATGTAATTTTTTTTCCACAGTAGATAGTAGAAATAGTGGCTAAGACACTTCCAGTTATGGATGAATAAGTTGTGGAATAAAAGGTATCACAGGGAATATCATTGATGATATTGTCATAGCATTGTATGGTGACAGATGGTAGATACACTTGTGGGGAGCATAGCATAATATATAAACTTCTTGAATTATTGTTCTGTATACCTGAAACTAATGTAACATTATGTGTCAACTATACTTTAATAAACAGCATTTTTTTTCAGGGGCACATGGTGGCTCGTCAATTAAAAATCTGTCTTTGGCTCAAGTCATGGTCCCCAGGTCATGGGATCCAACCCCACGTCAGACTCCCTGTCTTTATCTCAAATAAATAAATAAAATCTTTAAAAGTTTTTTCAATACATAAACCTGCTGAAAATACCAGGGAATCAAAAGTTTCAGGAAACAAAAGAAGGTTGTAACTTACACAAACAAACAAAAAGAATTGAATTAAATCCCAAATACCCGTTAAAAAGAATAAAAGAGAATCAGGCAACCTATGAAGATTTCCATGTTAAAAACAAGGCAACTGGCGCAAAGTAGAGTCATTTACACTTAATGCCACACCACCAAACTGAGACAATACTTAATTTTTGGGCTTTCACAGAAACAAAATCCTAAACCAGTCAGGAGGAACCACCTGGTCAGCACTTGGGAAGAAATCTGCTGGATAGACCCTTTCCATCTTCTAAAGGAAAGCAACCTTGTAACTAATCCACTTTTTGCTAGAATAACTTTCTTGTTCCCTCTTCTTTCTGCCTATAAAATTCTTTTGTTTTGTACAGTTCCTCAGATCCCCTTTCTATCTGTGAGATGGGATGCTGCTCAATTCATGAATCGTTGAATGAAGCCAATAAGACCTTTAAAATTAAAAAAGAAGAAATAGAGACTGATACACTGTAAATGTTATATTACCTCTTTAGAATGCCTTTGTAATAAAAGTGAATAGAACTCATCTACCTTGTCTACAGCTTTTATACTGGGTATTTCCTGATCTTTCATGAAGCAGATAAGAATGGGGAAAGTAAGAATGGGTCAGGAAGTTCTGTACCAAGATCGAGGCTAGAGCACTGAACTTGTTTATTTGCAGAGCATAAAGTGTATCTGAGTCAACTACTACCTCACATACCCTTCACCCCAATTTTTGTTAAAACAGTTGACTTGTTTACCTTCAAGGCACCATGTAGTTTATTTTAAAGTTTGATTCTTTGCTTTTGTTTTTGTTTATTTCCTTCAAAAGCAGAAGATTAAGTCATTGTTATGAGAACAAACTCAATTAGTCATGTTTTCCTCTCTAGCCAAAGCGTTCTTAATGACCAACCCATGGGCTAATAATGTGGAAATAAATGACAGATGGAGCAGTGGAGTTCAAAGGCAAATATCAATGCCCTTTTTTTAAATGGAACCATAAACACAGTCAATCTTGTACTACTCTGAGACCATTTTATAAGTATTTAGACTAATCCCTGATGACACTCTAATTTACCAAAGTCCACTGACGTGAGGTTACTAAATAAGCTTATTTTCAGAATAAAAATGGGCTTAACCACCCACCTGTCATCAAAAATAATTTTTAAGGACCCAGAGAATATAAACTCAAGATTACAGGGACTTAGCTTCATTCATGGCTATACCTTCAACATCCAAAGCAGACCTTGAATATTTATTGCATGAGTCAACAAATGACAGAAAAAAAAAAATAGTTTGTGAGCAACACATTTTATTCTGTTCTTTGGATTAGTGCACACTTAATGTGTTCACTCATTCATTTATTTATTAATTTCACAAATATTTAGAGGACTTCTGTTTTTGGTTGAGTTCTGTGCCAAATGCTGAGAATATAGCTATGAATATAGCAGGTACTGTTTCTTAACTTCTGCTGCTTATGGTCTGGTCTCATTTCCCACTAAAGGAAGTCTACTGTTTATCCACATACTATACTGAATGTAAAAAGCTCGTAAAGGTCTTATTGAATATCTCCAGAGGAAAGTCACAAACATAATTAATTCCTCTGATCAAATGCCTTTTTGAATTTCACTGTGAAATATGGTAAAAAATTCTTGATTTGTCCATTGTTGTAGACTTAGAGCCTAGAACATTACCGTTTCTTTCCTAGAATATAGTAGGTAGATATATGAATAAAGAAAAAATATGGGAAAAGAAGAACGTGTTGAAGTTCAATTATACTAGATCCTTTATATACCATCTCAAGATAGACATACTCCCAGTCAATTTTTAGATTGTTAATCCTAATTTATAAATGGAGTAATAAAGTGGGGTGACAAATAAAGTAACCTTGCCCAAAACCATGCAACAGACCAGTAATAAAGTTTAAATTCAAACACGGACTGATTTGTATCAACTGATTAACAAGCTTACTTTACCAATAAACCATGAACACTTACTTGCAGTTTCTGCCTTCAAGACTCTATTTTTTTCATATCAAGATATAAAATTTTCATTAAGCCCTCTAGAACTAAGGTATCAATATGAAATAGTATTTGTTAATTAATTTAATATTCATGCACTGAGCATTTCCCATAAGGCAGATAATTTGTTAGAAACTAGAAATATAAAGATGAATTATACAAATCCCCTCTTTTTGAGAATTTCATTATCTAATAGATTTGTATACAGAATATAATACTGTGAAATAAAGAAATAATGCTTTAAAAATTATACTTATTTATTTGACAGAGATCACAAGTAGGCAGAGAGGCAGGCAGAGAGAGAGGGAAGCAGGCTCCCTGCTGAGCAGAGAGCCTGATGCAGGGCTCGATCCCAGGGCCCTGAGATCATGACCTGAGCTGAAGGCAGAGGCTTAACCCACTGAGCCACCCAGGGGCTCCAAAAAATAATGCTTTTTAATATAGCACTGAAAAATATTCTTTCTTTAAGATTTTATTTATTCATTTATTTTGCGGGGGTGGGGCAAGATGGGAAAGGAGCAGAAGGAGAGGAAAAGAATCTCAAGCAGATTAAGCACAGAGCCAGAGGCAGGACTCAATCTCGACCCTGAGATCCTGACTTCAAGTGAAATCAAGAGTCAGACACTGAACTAACAGAGCCACCCATGTGTCCCCAAAGTATCATTCTTTAATGCACATGATAGTGGCTTTTTAAATCCACTACTATACTGTACTCTACTGAAAGTTGATATTAAAATTTGTAATGATCTTTCTTTCATGGTCATATGTTGGATACTCATTTTCACTATGGAAGAAGCATTTTAGATACTTCTTACTATTTTGATCTGGTTGATTCAACCAGATCAAACATTTTGATCCAACATTCCTTTCTTTTTTCTTTTATGGCATCTTCTAGAGTCTTAAACTAGTTTTTGATTATGTTTGATGTAGTCATTGTCAAGTGCATTTGATCTGCCAATGCAAATAGAACTGAGGTGAGCCTGTTGAGTATATAAAATATTTTTTTCCAATGCCTTTGACCAATTAAGTAGTAAAACACAGTGGTGGTATTTTGTTTCCTTAGTGACCTGGAAATACATTTTAAGTTAAAAAAGTGTTTCTAAAGTGTCTTGAAAGTTATTTCTACAATTAATGTGGGTGGCATGACTTTTTCTTTTTAGGCCACTTCAAATTTTGACTTAAAAAAAAAACCAAAAACCTAAACATGTTTCTTTGTCAGAGATGACCAAATTTTGCCAACTTACATGATCTGTAAGATCCCTGAGTTTACATGAACGTTCAAGTCTTAGGATGAGATCTCTTTAGAATTAAGACTCATATTCTTAAAAACTATCATTTCCTTTGCACCCTCCTTTTTTAATAGATAAAATATAATTTGGGGGAATATTAAAATGTTTGAAACTCAAAGGCATTTAGAAAATTAAGTTGCCCTCAAGTGAGCAAAATGGTCAAAGTCGGTTCTTCTTAATAAAGTTTATTTTTTTCTATTGTACCTAACTACTCAGTAAATTAAGTATTTTGATGTTTGAATTCTTTTAAACCTCCTTTCTCTCCAGGAGAATTGCCATATGTCAAAGAAATCAAGATGAATATTTTCCCATTTGACTTCTCTCTCTTCTTGGATCTACGTTCTTACAAGTGGGATTTGGATACCTTATCATTTATAATTTTGATTTCTTTTCAATCATTTAACTGTGCTTGTAATTTCTTCTTTGCTTGTATTATTTATTTATTTATTTATTAATTTATGTGCTCTGGACCCTAGTTATAGACTCCCTTATGGCCATAAGTAAAAATTCAAGTTAAATATTCAATTTAGTGAAACCCTTTAGATTGTTAAACTCAGAATTGGCTACGCAGTTGTTGATACTAAAGGAAAACTAATGAAATCCATGTGATTGCATAACCAACCAATGATTGCTAAAAGGATGGTTTCTTTCAAAAATATTAAAATATATTGGGGCACCTTGGTGGCTCAGTGGGTTAAAGTCTCTACCTTCGGCTCAGGCCATGATCCCAGCATCCTGGGATCCAGTCCTGCATTGGGCTCTCTGCTCAGCAGGGAGCCTGCTTCTCCCTCTCTCTCTGCCTGCTTGTGATCTCTGTCTGTCAAGTGAATAAATACAATCTATCTCTCTCTATATATACTTATATATATATATATGTATATATATATATAGCATTTTATCTTATAACTATTAAATATGGAAATATGTTTTAAAAATAAGTACAGTATGGCGTTGTATGAAGTGTTACATTGTTTAAAGGCTAGGAAATAATCTTTTCATTATACTTAGCAAGGGTTAGAACATTTTTTTGAGATTTATCTATTTTAGAGAGTGCCAGAGAGAAGAGAGTGAGAGCAGGAGGGAGGAGCAGAGGGAGAGAGAGCGGGAGAGAATTCCAAGCAGACCCTGCTCTAAGCAGGGAGCCTGACATGAAGCTCAACCTCATGACCTTGAGATCATGACTTAAGCCAAAACCAAGAGTTAGACGCTTGACCAACTGAGCCACCCGGGTACCCCAAGTGTTGGAACATTTAGAGTATTATATTCAAGTTTGATAGCACATCACAAAATTAAATGTATAAAGGTTGGGAATAGAAAAGAATAAACTGATAGAAAATGAGGTAAAGTAACAGGTAAAAGAGTTGAGTTTCTGAGCCTGAAAAAGAAGAGTTGTGGCAACTGTTGTCATCTCCGCTTTATAGGTGACTAAATGCGAATATAATGAGGTTAAATTTTACCACAGTCATGAGGTAAAGCAGGATTTGAATCCAACTTTGGAGCCAGCATTCTGGACCTAATAATGTAGCAGCAAATCCTTGTGTGAGCACAGATCACTGCCTACACCAGCATGAACTCATGATATAATCAAACTACATCTCCATCCTTGTTTCCCACCACTCACTCAGTCCATGTGTTCCTGTGTGAAAACTGTGGCAGGTCTATAATAGTTCTATAGGCACACAAAGTCACAAACATAACCTTGATTCAGAAATCAAAAGGCTCTTTTCTTTGAGTATAACAAACCAAACCACAAACTGGATATTAAACCTGACCTCCTCCACTAGATCCTCCTCTGGACTGGAAATTTTAGTGAAGAGGGAAATTATATTGTCTTGGCTTCTCTTTCCCCATTTGAGCTTCTCAGTCTCCTCTTATCATCTGTTTTTCCAAATTCCCATCATGTTTGAAGGTAAGGGGAGGAGAGGGAGGATATAAAAATGGATAGAAATAATTCTTCCTGGTACAATGGAAATGGGGCTTTGCACTATCTGGATTTGTTGAATAGACTCTTCCTGTCCAATGAAGTTTTATGGATCCTCCAGATGTTCCTCGCTGGGCCTCTCTCTCCTTGTTTCTTTATTTTGTGTGGCCGCTTGCAGCTCTTTCCACAGCTCCTGGTCTATCTGGCAATACATATTTAGTCTTTTCCTGCTGAGGTCCTTTTAACCCCTGCAGATAGTCCTATTGGGCAGTACCTAACTATAGGTGGTGACAGGACACTGCTGCATCCTGGCAACATCTCTTTTGTATGGCCCACTACTTGTCCATAGGGAAACACTCCCTTAGTTTATGCTTGCCACATTGGCAGTGAAAGCTCTTCTCCAAATAGCAGCACTTGGGATGTCACTACTTCAGTAAACAGCCTTCCTTCTCTGTTGTCTTCATGTCCTGGGGTAGGAAACCAGTTCTTCATACCTCCAAAAGTGTAAAACACATAGAAAACTTTCTAATGGTCCTGTAAGGGCCCCTCCCCTAGATGTGAGGTAGAGAAGAACACTCTTTCCTCTCACCTTTGTGGTGTGATGAGGACTCTCAGTGCAGAAACTATTGTCTCTGAAAGAATTCATTCTTGTGATTCATAGTAATTATATTCCACAAAGTCACCACAAACACTAGGGGAAATATGGGATTAGGTTTCTACATCTTTGGTCTTGACATTTTCATCAAGCCATCAATATGTAAACTTGCTTGACTTGCATTTCTGCTTAAAGACTCCTTATTTTAATATATGCTGTAGTTTCATTAACATTGAAATCACATTCATCAGAGCTGTAACTCATATCTGGAGAAAACTTATCTAACACATGTATTCTCTCCCTAAGGCACATCCAAGTTCCTTTGTACTTAGAAGACTAGGCAATACTTCAACACTACATTTATGACAATTTTAACAGCAAAATCAACAACAAAGAGCACAAAAGTGAGACCATAACTTTAAATATTTCAGTATGAGAGCTGAAATAAGAAAGCAGAGTGTTGCCTTGTTTGACTTCAGCTGGGAATGTGTGCATAGGGTGACTCAAATTTTTTGCTGTTCTGCACATGTCCAGGAATGACCACAGTAGTACAGCAAACATTGAATTTGAGGCTGCAAATAAATTTTGGTGAGCAGGCAAGTTTGTAAATACAAGATCTGTGAATAACAACAATCAACTCTAAATATTTTCAACAATATCCTCACCAAAACCTCTCCCTTCTGTTTTACTTCTATGTTCTTGATCTGGTTTAAGGTTTGCTCAGGCTTTGGGGCCACTCTCTTTGTAAAACTGAATGTGGTGATTGAGAGCCTCACTTTGGAATTTGATGTTGGTTGTCTTTAAACACCTAATAGAAATGTGGATTTTAATAGTAAGCAAAACACACATTTCAGATTGTGCCAGTCAGGTTTGCCATTGCAAAGAACAGAAACCAAATCCACATGATTTAAGCTAAAAATATATTAAGAATATATTGGGGAGGGGCACCTGAGTGGCTCAGTGTATTAAAGACTCTGCCTTTGGCTCCGGACATGATCCTAGGATCCTGGGATCAGGCTCTCTGCTCAGTAGGGAGCCTGCTTCCCCCCTGTCTCTGCCTGCCTCTCTGCCTACTTGTGATCTCTGTCAAATAAATACATAAAAACTTAAAAAAAGTTAATATATTGGGGAGGAGCAAGATGGCGAAGTAGGAGACAAATATCATCAGATCCCAGGAGTTCAGCTAGTTATCAAACCATTCTGAACACCTACAAACTCAATAGGAGATCAAAGAGAAGAAGAGCAGCAATTCTAGGAACAGAAAAGTGACAAATATATAGGAAGAGAGACCATGGTGGGAGAGGCTGGCTCCCTGTAAGCAGTAGAACAGCAGAGCACAAAAATGGAATTTTTAGAAGTCTGCTCCTGAGGGACATTGCTCCACAGCTTAAGCTGGGGGTGAAACTCTCACAGGGACATTGTGGTCTCAGTACCTGCAGAGTCACAGAAAGACTCTGGATGTCTGAGTGTGGCAGAGCTCCCAGGTATCAGAATGGGAAAGCTGGTTGCAGAGACAGAGCCAAGGAGTGAGCTCTCAGCTCAGGGTTACCTTAAACGAAGATTCAAGGCACAGTGGGGCTACAGCTCTTCAAGAAGGAACCCCCACAAGTGGCAGATTCAGGGAAAACCCCTCCTCCCTCCTCTGGGAGGAGCAGCTCAGGAGCAAATGCGGGAATCTGCTGGGTTTGGAGATTCCAAATGGGGCCCTGTGCAGAGATAGAAATACTTGGCCACAGGCTGGGTGAGCTCAGAGTGCAGCAGGAGACCAGGGAGACGGGAGGGATTGACTGCTTTTCTCTGAGGGTGCACTGAGAAGTGGGGCCCTGAGCTATCTGCTCCTATGGTGTCAGACCTTGGGAGGCCACCATCTTCATTCTTCTCCAGAGCTGTAGGGAAAGCATTCAGAGAAAAAAAGCTACTGAGAGCAAACCTGAGCAGATTCACTCTCCGAACAAGGTCACTTAGCCTGGCCCCTGGCAAGGGTGGTGCAATTCCACCTCCAGCAAAAATATTTGAGAATCAATACAACAGGCCCCTCCCTGAAAAGATCAACAAGATGGAGACCAAGTTCACCGATCAATGAGAATTGCAAAATTTTAGAGATATGGTAATACAGTGCATAGAATTTACGGCTTTTCCCCCATGATTCTTTAGTATTTCAAAGTTAAATTTTTTAAGTTTTATTTTTTCTTATTCTATTTTTCCTCTTTCCTATTTTAATGTTCTTTAACTATTTTATCTTATCTATACCTTTTTTAAAAAGTTTTTTAGAAAAATTTATTGTTATGCTCATCTTTTTAAAAGATTTTATTTATTTATTTATTTATTTGACAGAATGAAAGAGATTACAAGTAGGCTGAGAGACAGGCAGAGAAAGAGGGGAAGCAGGCTCCCCACTGAGTGGAGATCCCAATGAAGAACTCCATCCCAGGACCCTGAGATCATGACCTGAGCCAAATGTAGAGGCTTAACCACTGAGCCACACAGGCACCCTATTATGGTCATATTTTATCTCTTCATTATATTTGACCTTATTTTTTGTATACATATAGGTTTTTCTTTCTTTAAAATTTTGGAATACAGTTTCTAGTAGATCAAAAATACCCTAAATCTAGTGCATGGCTTTGTTCTAGTCTCCAGCCTGATCACCTTATTTTCCCTTTTTTTCCTTTCTTCAACCAATTTCTTATCTTATCAGTTACCTTTTTAAAATCTTTTTTAACATCTTTATAGTCAAGTTGCATCCCTTCATCATTTTTACTCTTATTTTTGTATGTATATAAGTTTTTCTTTCTTTAAAATTTTGTGAGGCAGCTTTTTCTAACAGACCAAAATATGCCCAGAATCAAGTGTGTGGCTCTGTTCTATCCTAGGCTTGGATCTCTTCTGATTTAGTTAGTGTATATTTTTCTGGGGTTGTTGGTATCCTTTTAGTATTTTGTTCTTTCATTCATCTATCCTTATCTGGATAAAATGACAAGGGAGAAAAGCTCACCTAAAAGAAAAAAAAGAGGCAGTACTGATGGCTAAGCACGTAATCAATACAGACATTAGTAAGGTGTCAGAATTAGAGTTCAGAAAGATGATTATCAAGGTGCTATCTGGGCTAGGAAAAAAGCATGGGAGATACTAGAGAATCCCTTTCTAGAGAACTAAAAGCACTTTCTGGAGAAATAAAAGAATGAAAATCTACCCAAGTTGAAGTCAAAAAAACTATTAATGAGGTGCAATAAAAAATGGAAGCTCTTACTGCTAGAATAAATGAAGCAGAAGAGAGAAATAGTGATACAGAAGACCAAATAATGGAGAATAAAGCAGCCGAGAAAAAGAGAGATAAACAACTACTGGACCACAAAGGAAGTATTTGAGAAATAAGTGATATCATAAAACAAAACAGTATTAGAAAAATTGGGGTCCCAGAAGAAGAAGAAAGACAGAGAGGGGCAGAAGGTATATTGGAGCAAATTACAAAAGAAAATTTCCTAATTCAGTGAAGGGAACAAGCATCAGAATCCAGGAAGCACAGAGAACCCCCCTCAAAAAAATAAAATAGATTCACACTCCATCATCTAATAGGAAAGCTTACAAGTCTCAGTGACAAAGAGAAAATCCTGAAAGCAGCTCAGGACAAGAAGTCTGTAACATACAATGGTAGAAATATTGGGGCGCCTGGGTGGCTCAGTGGGTTGAGCCGCTGCCTTCGGCTCGGGTCATGATCTCGGAGTGCTGGGATCGAGTCCCGCATCGGGCTCTCTGCTCAGCGGGGAGCCTGCTTCCCTCTCTCTCTCTCCGCCTGCCTCTCTGTCTACTTGTGATTTCTCTCTGTCAAATAAATAAATAAAATCTTTAAAAAAAAAAAAAAAAAAGAAATATTATATTGGCAACACACCTATCCACAGAGACCTGGCAGGCCAGAAATGACTGGCATGACATATTCGGAGCACTAAATGAGAAAAATATGCAGCTAAGAATACTATATCCAGCTAGGCTGTTATTGAAAATAGAAGGAGAGATAAAAAGCTTCCAGGATAAACAGAATCTCAAAGAATTTGCAAATTCCAAGCCAGCCCTACAGGAAATATTAAAAGGGTCCTCTAAGCAAAGAGAGAGCCTTAAAGTAACAGATCAGAAAGGAACAGAGGCAATATACAGTAACAGTCACCTCACAGGCAATACAATGGCACTAAATTCCTATCTTTCAATAGTTACCCTGAATGTAGATGGGCTAATTGCTCCAATCAAAAGACATAGGTTATTAGAATGGATGAAAAATCAAAACCCATCAATATGCTGTCTGCAAGAAACTCATTTTAGACCCAAAAACATGTCCAGAATTTTTTTTAAGATTTTATTTATTTATTTGACAGACAGAGATCACAAGCAGGCATAGAGAGAGAGAGAGGAGGAAACAGGCTCCCCACTGAACAGAGAGCCTGATGTGGGGCTTGATCCCAGGACCCCAAGATCATGACCTGAGCCGAAGGCAGAGGCTTTAACCCACTGAGCCACCCAGGTGCCCTGACATGTCCAGATTAAAGTGAGGGGGTAGAAAACAACTTATCATGTTAAAGGGCATGAAAATAAAAAAAGCTGGGGTGGCAAACCTTATATAAATTAGATAAATTAGATTTTAAGCCAAATTCTATAATAAGAAATGACGAAAGACACTATATCATATGTAATGGGTTTGTCCAACAAGAAGATCTAACAATTTTAAGTACCTATACCCCTAACATGGGAGCTGCCAATTATATGAACCAATTAATAACAAAATCAAAGAAATACATTGACAATAATACAATAATAGTAGGGAACTTTAACACCCACATCACTAAAATGGGCATATCATCTAAGCAAAAGATCAACAAGGAAATAAAGGTTTTAAATTTCACACTGGACCAGATGGACATCACAGATACATTTAGAACATTCCATCCCAAGGCAGCAGAATACACATTCTTCTCTAATCCACATGGAATATTCTCCAGAATAGATCACACCCTGGGTCACAAATCAGGTCTCAAATGGTACCAAAAGACTGGGATCATTCCCTGCATACTTTCAGACCACAGTGCTTTGAAACTAGAACTCAGCCACAGGAGGAAATTTGGAAAGAACTCAAATACATGGAGGCTAAAGAGTATCCTACTAAAGAATGAGTAGGTCAACCAGGAAATTAAAGAAGAATCTTAAAAAAAAATTCATGGAAACAAATGAAAATGAAAACACAACTGCCCAGAATCTTTGGGAAACGGCAAAAGGGGGTCCTGAGAGGAAAGTATATAGCAATAAAAAACTTTCTCAAGAAACAAGAAAGTTCTCAAGTATACAACCTAAGCCTAAACCTAAAGGAGCTGGAGAAAGAACAACAAAGAAAGTCTAAACCCAGCAGGAGAAGGGAAATAATAAAGATCAGAGCAAATATCAATGAAATAAAAATCAAAAGAACGGTAGAACAAATCATCAAAATTAAGAGCTGGTTCTTGGAAAGAATTAGAAAGATTGATAAACTTCTGGCCAGACTTAACAAAAAGAAAAGATAAAGGACCCAAATTAATAAAATCATGAATGAAAGAGGAGAGATCAAAACCAACATGAAAGAAATACAAACAATTATAAGAACATATTATGAGCAAATCTACATCAGCCAATCTGTTAATCTGGAAGAAATGGATGCATTCCTACAGATATATAAACTACCAAAACTCAACCAGGAAGAAATAGAAAACCTGAACAGATCCTTAACAAATAAGGAGACAGAAGCAGTCATCAAAAATCTCCCAACAAACAAGAGCCTAGGGCCAGACATCTTCCAAGAGGAATTCTACCAAACATTTAAAGAAGTTAATGCCTATTCTCCTGAAACACCAAAAACTAGAAATGGAAGGAAAACTTCCAAACTCATTTTATGAGGTCAGCATCACCTTGATCCCAAAACTAGACAAGGATCCCATCAAAAAAGAGAATTACAGACCAATATCCTTGATGAACACAGATGAGAAAATTCTCACCAAAATACTAGCCAATAGGATCCAAGAGTACATTAAAAGGATTATTCACCATGATCAAGTGGGATTTATTCCTGGGCTGCAAGTTTGGTTCAGCATCCACAAAACAATTAAGGTGATACAATATATTAAGAAAAGAAAGAACATGAACTATATGATACTCTCAATAAATGCTGAAAAAGAATTTGACAATGTACAGCATCCTTTCTTGATCAAAACTCTTCACAGTTTAGAGATAGAGAGTACATACCTCAATATCATCAAAGCCACCTATGAAAAACCCACAGCAAATATCATTCTCAATGGGAGAAAATGGAAAGTTTTCCCTTAAGGTCAGGAACATGGAAGGGATGTCCACTATCACCAATGCTATTCAACATAGTACTAGAAGTCCTAGCCTCAGGAATCAGATAATGAAAAGAAATTAAAGGCATCTGAATCATCAAAGAAAAAGCCAAACTCTCACCCTTTGCAGATGACATGATACTTTATGTGGAAAATCCAAAAGACTCCACTCCAAAACTGCTAGAACTCATACAGGAATTCAGTAAAGTGTCAGGATCTAAAATCAATGCACAGAAATCAGTTGCATTTCTATAAGCCAACAGCAAGACAGAAGAAAGAGAAATTAAGGAGTCAATCCCATTTACAATTGAACCCCAAACCATAAGATACTTAGGGATAAACCTAATTATCTGTAAGAGGCAAAGAATCTGTACTCAGGAAACTATAAAGTACTCATGAAAGAAATTGAGGAAGACACAAAGAAATGGAAAAGTGTTCCATGCTCATGGATTGGAAGAACAAATATTGTGGAAATGTCTATGCTACCTAAAGCAATCTATACTTTTAATACAATTTCTATCAGAATACCATCAGTTTTTTATCAAAGAAATGGAACAAATAATCCAAAAATTTATATGGAACCAGAAAAGACCCTAAATAGCCAGAGGAATGTTGAAAAAGAAGCCAAAGTTGGTGGCATCCCAATTCCAGACTTCAAGCTCTATTGCAAAGCTGTAATCCTCAAGACAGTACAGTAATGGCACAAAAACAGATACATAGATCAATGGAATGGAATAGCCCAGAAATGGACCCTTAAGTCTATGGTCAACTAATCTTTGATAAAGCAGGAAAGAATGTCCACTGGAAAAAAGACAGCCTCTTCAACAAAGTGTTGCGAGAATTGGACAGCCACAAGCAGAAGAATGAAACCGGACCATTTCCTACACCACACACAAAAATAGACTCAATATGGATGAAAGACCTCAATGTGAGACAGGAATCCATCAAAATCCTTGAGGGGAATACAGGCAGCAACCTCTTTGACCTCAGCCACAGCTACTTCTTCCTAGAAACATCACCAAAGGCAAGGAAGCAAGGGCAAAAATGAACTATCAGGACTTCATCAAGATCAAAAGCTTTTGCACAGCAAAGGAAACAGTCAACAAACCCAAAAGACAACTGACAGAATGGGAGAAGATATTTGCAAATGACGTATCGGATAAAGGGCTAATATCCAAAATCTACAAAGAACTTACCAAACTCAACACCCAAAGAACAAATAATCCAATCAAGGAATGGGCAGAAGACATGAACAGATATTTCTGCAAAGAAGACATCCAAATGGCCGAAAGACACATGAAAAAGTGCTCCACATCACTCACCATCAGGGAAATACAAATCAAAACCACAGTGAGATACAACCACACTCCAGTCAGAATGACTAAAATTAACAAGTCAGGAATGACAGATGTTGGTGAGGATCTGAAGAAAGGGGAACCCTCCTAAACTGTTGATGTGATGCAAGCTGGTACAGCCACTCTGAAAACAGTATGGAGGTTCCTCAAAAAGTTGAAAATAGAGCTACCCTAGGACCCACCAATCGCACTACTGGGTATTTACCCTAAAGATACAAATGTAGTGATCCAAAGGGGCATGTGCATACTCATGTTTATAGCAGCAATGTCCACAACTGCCAAACTATGGAAAGAACCTAGATGTTCATCAACAGATGAATGAATAAAGAAGAGGTGGTATGTATATGGGATGGAATACTATGCAACCATCAAAAATTGAAATCTTGCCATTTGCAACAAGGTGGATGGAGCTAGAGGGTATTATGCTAAATGAAATAAGTCAATCAGAGAAAGACAATTATCGTATGATGTCTCTAATATGAGGAATTTGAGAGGCAGGGCTGGGGGTTGTGGGTGATAAGGAGGGATAAAATAAAACAAGATGGGATCAGGAGGGAGAAAAACCATAAAAGAATTTAAATCTATGGAAAGAAAATGAGGATTCCTGCAGGGTGGGTGGGGAGGGATAGGGTGACTGGATTATGGACATTGGGGAGGGTATGTGCTATGGTGAGTGCTGTTAATTGTGTAAGATAATTCACAGACCTGTACCCCTGAAGTAAATAATACATTATATGTTAATTTAAAAAAATTTTTAAAGATTATATTGGGAAGAAAGAAATAGAATCTTAAAGAAAGCTAGAGGACCCCATGGAGGACCCTCCCACCATTGGAAAACAGGTGGGAGTAAGAGAGGCTGGGCTACAGCCAGGACCATAAATGAGGCTGTAAATGACAGCAGTACAGCTGCAACTGCCCAAAGCTGAACGGCCACCACTACCCACTTTTTATTATTCTGGATATTATGGAACCACTTCCAAAAAGGATTCATCTTTTGTTTTGTCAGCTCACTAGACAAAGTCCAGAGCAGGTACTTCTGACTGACTAAGGTAAGACTATGAATTCTATATCCTCCATGCGAAGGTGACTGTAAAAATAAAGATTCAGCATTTTCGGTTTTTTGAGTGGGTAAAAGTTTGTCTCCCGCAAAGATTCACGAACTCTGAAAAACAATCTGAGGGTTTTGAAGGGGCGAGGGGTGGGAGGTCGGGGTACCAGGTGGTGGGTATTTTATTTTATTTTATTATTTTTTTTAAAGATTTTATTTATTTATTTGACAGACAAGAGATCACAAGTAGGCAGAGAGCAGGCAGAGAGAGACAGAGAAGCAGGCTCCCTGCCGAGCAGAGAGCCCGATGTGGGGCTCGATCCCAGGACCCTGGGATCATGACCTGAGCCGAAGGCAGAGCCTTTAACCCACTGAGCCACCCAGGTGCCCCATGGGTGGTGGGTATTTTAGAGGGCATGGATTGCATGGAGCACTGGGTGTGATGCAAAAATAATGAATACTGTTATGCTGAAAATAAAAAATAAATTAAAAAAAAAAGATTCATGAAGTGAGAAATTTACCATGTGTAGAAAGAGGGTTCAGATATTTGACAACCAGAACTTAAGGACTTAGGATCATAGACTTTTAGAAGAGAATCAAAAGAAAACGCCTCTACTTAGTTCAATTAAGAGTTTCCCTTCCAATCAGAAAGCTCTAGAACATAAATAATCTCATAGCCTCTGCTTTAATTTTCAAATGATGAGGAAATTTTCACACAGCCATATAATATGTTCTATCCTTTACAATTCTTGTCCAAGGATTTATTTTGATTTCTGACTCTTGAAATAATTTTTTTGGTTTCCTTGACTATACAGTTTGCCTTTATATGAATGTGTTGTAGTTTCTAAATGTCCTGCTTATTCTTTGGCACTCAGACGTGACAACAGTATTCTCCACATAGACTGGAAATGCAGAGACTATTTATTTCATTAACTTAACTTGAGCTTGTGTTGGCTCTTTTAGGCAACCATAGAATAATGACTCATAGTAAGCTAAAACATCTAGATGTTTTCATGTGAAGAGCTAGTCCTGTAACTGGTCTTTCAAACTTACTCATTTAAAAGAACAAACTGAGGTTTTTACATTTATCTTTCCTGCTTTCACTTTTTTTTTTTTTTTTTTAAGTACACTAGTCTGGTTTATTGAGGTAATTTGGGGTTTTAAGTATTTTATTGTTTATAATAGTAGGGTTTCTTTCCAGGATTTTTAATTTGTTTGGCACATCCTCTATATTTTCATACAGGTTATTGATGAAGTATTGAATGGGAAAAGATTGTAATAGAGCACTGTGACATTCCAATTTTTCCTCCAGATTGACACTGGGACATTGAGCAAAAATTTTTTTTGAATCTCACTGCTCATCCATCTTGAAATAAAACTGGTCATGCCAATATCCTGCATAAAAATTGTCTCATGGCTTCTCCTTGCCTTTCACATGTAAATTACATCCTTAATATGGCTCACAGTCATGGCATTGTTTGGTCTTTCTTTCTTCACCTTTTTCTGGGGCCACTCCCCCTTATTTTTGTGTTTTAGCCACAAGGCATTGTACATGGAATATTCCTCCCCTGCTCTTTACCAGCTCAGTCTTTGGGTCTCAGCTGAAGCACATTTCCAAAGGAAGCCTTCTCTAGAACCATATATTTTATCAGTTTCCTATCTTAATTCTTTTTATGGAATAAAATTCCATTTCATTAAAAGTTCCTGTTTGCAATCATATACTTTTTAATATAATAATTTGATCTGCCCCCCCACAAGACTTAAGTTCTACAAGGACTTAGACACAGTCTGTGTTTGCTCGTGATTATTTGACCTTTGTCTGAAACATTACAGGTTCTAGAAAACATCTTGTTGGATGAGTGATAGAAACCCAACAAATAATGTGACCATTGATCCTACTGAAGCTGTGGGGTAGCAGATGAGTGGAACAGCTTTAGGAAGTAAATCCTCCAATTTCCGATCCTGTTTTATGACCTCTACCTCAGAGTCTCTTGTTCCTGGCACTGTTGTCATTTGGACTAGATAATTCTTTGTTGGGGGATAAGGAGCGTATCTTCATGCACTGTAAAATGTTTAGCCGCATCCCTGGCTTCTATACATTAAATTACTACAATGTCAACCCATCTAATTATAACAATGAAAAGTGTCTTCAGACATTGCCAAATGTCTTGGAATAGGTCAGGGGTAGAGGAGAACAATATCACCCTTGTTGAGAACACTGCTTTAACTGTAAGAACTTTAATAAATTGTCACAACAAGGACACATCATTTGTTTAATTGTAATTATAAAACATGTGTATGTGAAAGACTTTTACAAGCCATATAAATTAAGTGATACACTTCACTATTTCATTGGCAAGGAGGTAACCAGAAGTGTTCACTCACTATTACAACCATGAAAATTTCCATGACTACTCAAGTCCAAAAGGACCTTCCAATTCAGCCTCCTAGAAAATCACTAAATTTGACAGTTAGCAGAGAAATGTTTTATTTGAATTAGGATCCTATCTGTATTTCATTAAGTAAGCAGAATTTTCTAGGATGTTATATGAATCCAGAGACTCCTTTAGAGAGTTAGATGACTAACAGCATGTTTGACATTGAGTTGCAGATTTTAGACTATGATAGTCAGTCCTCAAGATGGCCTTCAACATCCCACACTGACTTGTGTGATCAAAAAACTAATCAGACTTCTGTGAAAATGAGGCAACTAAATGTTCTTTGGCTATTCTGTTGGGTTGTGTGTGTGTGTGTGTGTGTGTGTGTGTGTGATTTGGGGAATGAGATGGTAAATGATATAAGGTATATAGACTAAGGAGTATAATAGACTGGAAGTATAATGGAAGTATAATAGACTAAGGAGGGTTTTAAAATTTTTACAATATCCCCTCCCTTCAATTTTTCTTACCACTAGCTGAGCTAATGCAATCATAATATGATATTTATCACTCTATATGTTAGATATGATTGGGAAGCATCAGATTTTAATCAATAGATTCCCAGTCCTCATTATTGTGAGAGACAATATTTATTACATATGAAGCATTACAAAAGCATGTTGGCCATCCATGATTACATGTAGAAAGGAAATTATATGTATATGACAGAGGAACAAAAAGAGTTACTGGTAATATCCAGTTAAGCCAACTAAAAACCAGGAGCATTTTAATTATTTTACTTTCTGGCCTTTCCTGGAAGTATTCCTCTTCAAGGGCAGCATTTTCTCACTGAAATAACAAGAGCAACAATGCTGGCACCATGATTTAATTATGTCTAATGCATTTAGTGAGTTTATTCTTCCAAGAAAAAATTGGGAAGGTAGAAAATTTAGTGCCACCATTCTAACATATCCAATTATACTAACAAGGAAAAAGAATCTTACATCTTAAGTTTTAATCTTTGTGTTGATTGGCCATAGGCCATTAGAATGAACTCAGAGATGCATGTAATTTCTAGGCACAAATTTTGAATTTATATCCTGAATTTAAAGTACAGAGATTACAGAGAGAAGAAAACCAATCACTTCAAAAATATTAAGAGTTCTAGGTCTCCCTAGCATAGATAAAATATGGAATATTAGAAAAATTCATAAAGAGGCCTATAATTCAAGGCAAACATGAAGATAGCCATTGTCTTGGCAAATATTTTGCTTTGTTAATTGGTCAATCCTTATCAAACCATTCCACAAGTCTTGGGGAAAAAAAAAAAAAAACACCCATGCCAACATCCTCCTTTCAAATGTGAAAAGCTGAACAAAACCTTTAACTCTTTGTTACTAAAATAAACTGGCAAGGAGCTTTTGCACTTCCTGGATGATGCAGTATGTACTAAAACTGAAACAGACCCAATCAGATTCCTGTCAGAAAGGATAATTCCTAAATGTCCATCACACTAATCCTGGAAGTTAGTGGTGAGTTCATGACCTTTATCCAAAAGTCATGCTTGGTTATATTACCATAGTAATAATTGCTTAAAATCAAATCACTACTGTGAATACTTAAGTCATGATTCCATGGACTAGGAAACCAAACTAGTGAAGAAAATAGTTCTTCATACTTATTACATCAAAGAATACAGTTTTTGCTTTCACAGCAAAGAGAAGAGAAATTCTCTGTAATTGAGCCACACAAATTGTATTATAACCTAATTGATTGGTCCACTGGGAGAGAAAAAAAGCCAATTCCTCAAAGCAATAGAAATGATGGTTTTTAAAAATGGAATTGACTTGCTCACTAAACGGGTTAACTAAATAAACTTTCTCTTTTTCATTGTTAGAATGGTTTATAAGACCAAAGACCATGATATAGGGAAATACAAAGAAAAAAATTTAAAAAAAACATAATTTAATCAATGATATCATGCTTATTCTCCAGGTGTATACCTGACCCAACTATTTTTTGCTTTGGAATAATACTAGTAGTGAGCACACTGAAGTTATGGCAGAGGAAGGGAAAGAAATAAAAATGTTCATGTGGAAACCTTCCAGGAAAGCTTTTGCATCTTTTTGGGCTATTTAAACTAGTATAACCTCTACAGTTATTTTCTTGGATAAAACTGGGACATTAAACAAAAGCAGTATCCATAATAATATTGAGCTCCTGCTTTGAAGTTTCCTGCCAGGTGGTTTATATAACATTTTATCCTGAAAATAAGTTAGGTGAACATCATTACCCAAATTTTACAGATAAGCAAGGTAAGGCTAAGAAGGTTAAAAAGCCTGCCCAACATCAGTAATTAGTAAGTAATGGAGCTAAGACTCAATACTAGATCATCTCATTATACAAGCTACACTACCTTAATCTGCTTTATTGAAATACACACACACACACACACACACACACGTTTATGTGCATATATGTATGTACATAGACATATTTATATGTATAGATGTGTTCGTGTATGTATATACATATATTTGTACATGCAGTTTTATGAACATAATGTTCTAAAGGCAGATGAACGCTATAGCTCTGATGCTAATTTACCATATGATCTTTTATATCTTTGGTTTTTAGTTTCTTCAAGTTTTCAAAATTGGAATAACTTGTCACCAAATAATATTTAAACTATTTGAGATTGTTGGCTTAGAGTAACTGTCAAATTAGAGAACAAATCAAGGCCAATGGAAAAACACTCCCCAGGAAGGAGAAAAGTTTCTAAAAGCCGAGAAAAGGAGTCAAGGGGCCTTTGCATATTTCTATAGCCATGGCAGAAACTTTTGAATAGTAAAAGAAAAGATATCTCCGTTTCATTTACTTTGTTCTGCATTGTTTAGTGTTAACAAAGCAGAGCTTGATGACAAAGGTCTTTCTGGCTGTACCCGTCTTTCCTTTCTCTGCCAAATTTTTAGTAAAACCAATATCTTGGAAACCAGTCTGTGAAACTCAAAGGTCCTACTTAAAAATAAATGGACATAGTCACTAAATGTATTCAAGGAGGGTCTTTGAATGTATTTACTTATGATGATGCTTTCTAAAGCATTAGAAAGAAACTCTTTACACTGAGACCACCAAGGCATTCTGTTTTCTAAAGGCAAGCAGTCTTGACATTTGTCTTTATTTCCCTATTCTCAGTTGAGATGAAATCCAGACACTTGGGGGCTTGGGAAAATACTCTGTGTGGTTTGTTTTGATACATGCTGCTCTAGGATTCTGTTGCCAGCCTGTAAAGCTGTCCCCTTCCTTCCCCCACCTTTACCCCTCCCCATGCATGTACACGGTGACCAGAGAGCCAAATACTATGAGCCAGAAGTATTTTCAATAGAAATACCAGGAAAATGTTGTTTCTAGTGGCATAGAAAAATCAAATAGAATGAAGGCCAACTTTATGGCAATCTCAAATCTAGACCTCTGAAGAAGGAAGGTGTAAGCACAGCCGAGTACAGTAGGAAGAACATTCCTGCTTTCCAACAGGAAAAGTATAAGGTAATGTCTCTTTCCATGTTTTTAAAATGAAGTATGTCACATTTAATATTTTAAAAATGAATACCTTCAAAGAAACATGTCAGAAATCATATTGTCATGAATAAATATGTAAATATTTTAACCTCTTTGTCCAAAAACCAGTTACTATTTGCCTGTTTATATGAGGTATTACTGCAGGTATAGAGGGGTCACTCCTTTCTGCTCTATAGGATCATCCTATTATTGTGTCTCTGGGTACACATGTGACTTTTCTATTAGATAAGGCTTCATTCCAGACAAAGGAGGGCCCATTCCACTTACTGTTTCCCTAACCCAAAACATTTTCATCGGTTTTTAAAGCCCCAGATTCCAGGGATTTACCATCAAGTAAGAGAATTAAATATCTGTGTTAATGAGCTTAAAACTAGTTATAAAATATTGACCCATGTTAGTGGTGTGATCTATCTGTGATATTGCGGTTCAGATATGGATGCTCCACTGGGGATCATGGGGGATCAGGAAATGTTCAAAAGGAAGGGATGCTTACACTGGCACTCAGAGAAACAGGTGGGATGTCCACAGGTATAAGAAGCATTAATAAGAAACTGGAATAAGGAAAGGGAAGAGGAAATGGAAAATTAACCCTGTTCTGTGAGATGAACTCTTCATCAAGTTCAATTCTAAGCATGATTTGAAGGGGCATGTTATAGGGCAACAACCAGTGTTTAAATCAGATGGATACAGCTTTTAAGCCTGGCATGAGCTCTTAGGCACACTGTTTACCCTTTGTGAGTTGACATCTCTGGCTATATAATGATATTTTTGGTACTCTGTTAACTTATTATATCCCCGCTGCCTTCAATATTGCTTTTCATAGAGAAAGAACGTAAAAATAAATATTTAGTGAATGGACGGTCATCAAGGCAACAAAAATTAAATAAGAGAACACAGAAGTGCCAAGTACATCATATGCACTCAATAAATATTGGTTCTGTAGCTTTCTCCTTTCTCTTTGCTGTTCAGAAAACTTTGTTGTCTTTGCATGGCGTAATCAAGCTTTCATTTACCTTTCCAAATGCATTTCCTATTATTTGTCTATAAAGAGCTTACATTTCCACTAAGTATATCAGGCGTGTTTACAGTTACCTGTATATTATCTATATATTTATTAACTTAAATATCCCCTTTCCCATATTATTCTTTTCCTTCATTATCCATATGTCTAAAAACTTGCCAATCTTTAAAGGTTCACCTGAGACACCAGGATCACAAAGAATTCCCTGATTCTTGAAAGCCAGGTAAATCTTTCTTTTCTCAGAAATTCCTTAGCAGTGTACATTTTCCTTTGTGACATGTAATATTTACACATCTGAAATATGAGGAAAACAACTGCCAAATTCATCCCAGTGGAAGATTTTAGCATGTTTTTTTTTAAAGATTTTATTTATTAATTTGACAGACAGAGATCACAAGTAGGCAGAGAGAGAGGAAGGGAAGCAGGTTCCCGGATGAGCAGAGAGCCCGATGCAGGGCTTGATCCCAGGACCCTGGGACCATGACCTGAGCCAAAGGCAGAGGCTTCAACCCACTTAGCCATCCAGGCACCCCTTTAGCATGTATTTTTAATCTACTACTGATCAAGGAGCAAAAATTGACACAGAATCCAGCCTCCTGGAGTAGGGGATTAGCAAATCCAGGAACCAACAAGGCTCAAGTTGTCTTCATCCCCTAAGAGGAATGAGCTTGCTAGTCAGGACCACAAGATAAGAACTGTGCCCTGAGTCAAAAGTGGAGTGGAAAGAAGTCATTCAGAATCCTGAGACCTAGGGATAGAGCTGGAAACTAGAATTCATCATCATGGGCAACAAGATCTAATTTCAAGACCCATTAGATACGGAATGTGAGTTCTTATATATGTACTACTCCAGTCTGGAATGCATATGGGTCCATAGACAGAACTGAAAACTAGAGCCTACTGAGGGGACCTGGCTAGGGAAAGAAAGGAAACATGGCAGGGGCTAGCAATGCAGAGAAGGGAGTGAAGAGGGGAAAGAGTCTTAGGAAGGTCGAAGATAACGAAATATGTGTAACAGACTCTCCTCTCCTAAAACTAAAAGTCCACAATTTCTAGAAATGAAGCAGTTAGAGAACTGTTTTTGATCCTATATTTTATTGCTTTATTATTTAAATAAAATACTCCTGTCTGTGAATTCAAACAGAAAAGCTGGGTCTTTCCCCTAGTATTGTTATAATCATTTTTAAGCACAATATTAAGAGATAGAATAAGATAAACAATGTTTTTTGAACAGATGTTTTTTGCTACTCTGCCTGGGAACAGCTGATATATATGAAGGTCTAGTCTAAGACCCAGTTCAAAAATAATATTTTAGTTGGACCAAGTACTCTTGTGATTTACACCTAACATTGCCCTTAACTCTGACTAAAAGCCAAATTTTAGGAACCAAAAGAAAACTAGTGTAATTTCCTGGTTCTGAGAAGCATTGAAAAGCTTACAAGGACACTAATCTAAGATCCAAGAGAACTTTCCCATCTTGTCGTCAGATGTCTGTGGGTTGATAAACTCTGGTTGTGACTCTTTAAAATCTATGGCCAAAGTTTCCCATGTGCATTGCTAATCCACTTATGATAAGTAACTCAGCTAAAACACTGTATTATTTATCCCCTTTTATGAATCCTTTGTGCCTTTTTAGTAACTCAGAAGAAGTTGAGCAAGCTAGATTTTGAAAATATTAAACAATTCCTACTCTTCTTGATTCCCTATTTTCTCTGATTCCTTGAGGTTTCATGTACTTTCCTGGAATACTAGACTCTATTCTATACTTTACAGGCTATAGTTTCTCTTTGGTTTTCTCTCTGAATTCTCTTCCTAATTTCAAGTTTTGTTCTTCGAAAGCTTCTGCAACCACCATTTTCTCAAATTTTCACTTTCAACTCAGATACATGAACTTACTGGGCAGATTTTTCTTTCCTTTCTTTTTTTTTAAGATTTTATTTATTTATTTGACAGACAGAGATTAAAAGTAGGCAGAGAGGCAGGCAGAGAGAGAGAGGAGGAAGCAAGCTCTCCGCGGAGCAGAGAGCCTGATGTGGGGCTCGATCCCAGGATCCTGATATCATGACTTGAGCTGAAGGCAACTTTAACCCACTGAGTCACCCAGGTGCCCCTGGGTATATTTTTCTATGTGAAAATCTGAGATCTTTATTTTGGCTTATCCTATTTAGGAAGCAAATATTCATTGTAACTAATTGCATAAGAAACAAAATTGAGAAAATAAGCCTTTTACCCCCCCAAATCCCCAAAACAAAGAACAAGTGTAAATAATTAACTCACTGCAAATAATTTTTGTACTAGTCACTGTTTAGATTAGCTATACTATCTCTCATTTCTATTATGTATGCCAGAATTAAATATATTGCATTATGTCTCTGTTTTACCCTCAAAATGAGGAAATATATGATTCTCCCTTCAGGAAAATTGATGTACATCTTCAACTCTTTCTGAATCACATGTATTTGAGGAAAGTATTTCTTAGAGAATTCTTAAAGTTGCTGAATTGACTTTGGAATAGGAAGAAGTACACCCTTCCCCCAAGTGCTCCCAGAATGCTGTGTCAGAAGTGTGAAAAGAAAGTCAACTGAAGGGAAAAAGAGGGAAAGAGACAGCGAAATGGTTGGAAGAGTCAGATGCAGGACACATTTTAATGCTCACATAACATATTGATGATAACCACACATGAGTCTACGTTATTAGAACATCAGTTTAAGCAAGTGTAGCATTGATCTTTCCTATATTTCATTAGGGTTTTTTGTTTTGTTCTTTTTTAAGAGTTGAATCATCTGGTTATTCAGGTACGAAAATGGTTTGGAATGTGAGGAAATATTTATTGGCCAACCATTTATTTTCTCATAGTCATTTATTCTTGTAGTCTCTATATTACATTTTTTTAAAAAATTCAATTTTGATTTTCCTAAATCAGTTTGGTCTTCAGAATCCATAGAAAACAACTCATGAACTGATCAACTTGATGCATCTAAACAACTGTGATAAGCTTGATTTTATATATATATATATATATATATATATATATATATATATATATATAGTGATTTTTGAGGCAAGTTTGGTCGCCTGGTCATTATGTTTGCTTTTTAGACACTGAACTCATTACTATCATAGATTCTGTTGAATATAATGACCATCAATTCTTTAAAAGATCTTATGTTTCATTTAGACCATATTGTAAAGTTGGTGAAATTATTCCTTATAAATTATAAATGTTTATCCTTAATGTTTTATTTCTAATCCCCTACAGAATTAACCTTACACAGAAATTTCGGACTAAATTAATTGTAAATGTTCCCAGTACTTCACAATTTATTTATATATTTTTTTAAGCTGGTAATAATTATTTATCAAACACATAATGTTGACCAGTAGGTTTTCCAGGACAACCAGTATACTGTGACCTTGCCATTTTCTGTGTTTGTGATCACAAACAAAAAAACACAGTTGGGAGATGCAGCTTCCCAATAGCAGAGATTTAAGATTAGTGGTATCCAGAGTTCTAAAGATGGTTTGGAATACATTTACAGGCAAGGTTCTCATACTTATCTAAAACATATCAAAACAGTCCCTTTTTTGGCCTCAAAAAAGACCTAGCCATCTAAAAAAGTTTTGAAGTTATACTCAATCCAGCAGAGCATAATCAAAAAAAGGACTGGACTTGGAGTCAAAAGAATTTGGCTGGAATCCCAGCTTCAAATTTATTAGCTTATTTAATCTTTGACAAGTTAATATACCTTTTGAAACCTTAGTATGTTGGAATATAAAATTAGGATAATACTACTTACCTTAAAGTGTGATTTTCCGAGTGTACCTTGTGGATAAACCTAGCCTGTATTCGACGCTCAATATACATGTTAGATCAGTCTTAGTCTGATGCTAAATTGACACAATGGAAATATCCAGTAAGACTGATAATAGGCAATCTCATTTTTTATGTACTATGATTCTTTACTTTGAGTCATCTGGAATATTAAATTTCATAAAAATAAACATATTCCAGATTATTTTTATTCCAAAATTAACATTATTCATGTTTGATTTGTAGAATTAAGGATGATCAACATTGATTTGATCTTTATCTAAATCCATGGGCTTCAGATAGATGACTAATTACCTCTAGTGTTTTAAACATTTCCATTACCTTTTCCAGAATTCTAGAAGCTTTTAAGTAATCTTTGTTTCTTATATCTATGTTGTTGAAAGAAAAAAAATGGACCAGTCTTATTAATAAGATAATTATATGAAATCATAAAGTGAGAACCATGATTTGTCACATTGCTAACAGCCAGATAGCATTTGGCCAGTTTTATTTATTGAGACAGAAAAGAAGGAATAGACATTTTAAAAGACCATAGTTCCAGGCCTACATAAGAAGCAAATGGGAAAATTTTACTAGCTTGATATCTATTCAGATATTTGTGTTTTCCTCTCTATGCATTTCACCCTGCTCTTCCTTCTTTGTCTCAAAAATTTCAATATCACTCCTCTGTACTAAAAGAAGAATAATTATAAGGAAGCCAATTAACCAAACTCCAGATATTGTTCAATGTTATTACTCTCTGCCCTCCTCCCTTTTGCTAATTTTCAGTTTCTTCTAATGCTTCAATAATAAATACACAGACAATCCTACACTGCGTTGACTTTAGAGCATATGCTTCTTTCAAATTCTTTATTTTCACTTATGTTCATTCCTTAGGGCCACTCAACTTTGGGCCTTCATTGGTTTACTCTTTTTACAGAATGGACTAAATCTTTTGCTATTAGTACCATGTGAGTGTCAGAGACAACAAAATTAAGAATATGTGGTTTTATCAATCTGTTTAGTCTGATAGAGAAATTAAAACACATTACCCAAAAAGCCTTGTGTATTTGTCAGGATTCTTCAGAGAAACAAAACCAATAGAGTGTGTGTGTGTGTGTGTGTGTGTGTGTGTCTGTACACTTAGCATTTGGTCTCATGTTTTTGTGTATTACTGCATTATTATTTCATGTTTGTTAGTTTTGTTCCTCTTAAATGCAATGTCTATGTATTATACTTAATAATATACATAAATACTTAATAAAAGTCTAGTTTAAGTGTTGAAAATGCTCACTCTTCTTTTTCAATATAAAATATCAGAGACTTTTCCAAAGATAATTTCAGACTTTTGGACTGTGGTACTTGTGTTATTTTAAACTTTTTAGTATTCTGCTCCCAAAATATAATACTTTAGCGGGAAATGACCTACAGTATCTGTGTATATAGCTCATGAGTCAGGGAAGGCATGAGGTAATTTCCCAGTGGAGGGAGAACAAGACTAAATATCCACATCTGGGATTTAGTTAGTAAATGAAAGAGAGAAGAAAGGTGGGAAAAACAACTACACACCTTATACATTCTGCTTTCTATCCAAGGTGTCCAGATGAAATAGAGTGTTATATAGATATTCCCAACTTGTGGGAAATATCAGAGGTTTTATGATATATTTTATATCCTAAAACTTTTCTAAATGAACAATTTTATAAAATGAATCAAAAGTATAAGCAATGCAGAAAAAATGGCATGAAATCCTGACTAATCAAACTTGTGGGACTAGGCTGAGGATTTCCCATTTAATTTGAAGGAGATAATTAGCAAGTGAACTTGAGTTCCTGGGCAATTACTGCATCATGAAAACCACCTGCTTTGGTAGGCTTGCTAAAATATAAGATGAACCTTTTCACCCAACAAAGATCTTTCTACTAAACTGTCTAAACAAAATTCAAATATAACCTGCCTTTCCTGTTAAAAGTATGTGTGGTGAATCAATGAAACAAGATGGAATTGGGACAAACCATAAGTGACTCTTAATCTTACAAAACAAACTGAGGGTTGCTGCGGGGAGGGGGCTTGGGAGAATGGGGTGGGATTATGGACATTGGGGAGGGTATGTGCTTTGGTGAGTGCTGTGAAGTGTGTAAATCTGGTGATTCACAGACCTGTACCCCTGGGGATAAAAATATATGTTTATAAAAAATAAAAAATTATATTAAAATTTAAAAAAAAAAAAAAGAAATTCAGAAAGCTGTAAATAAGTGGTATGACCCATTTATTCTAAGTATCAAGAGCTATTTAAATTGCTTCCTTAATGGTCACTATACCATTGCTGACAACTTTTGCACTCACTTCAAAGTAGAAATATTTGCAGTTGTCCCTGTGCAGGGCCTGGGCTTTTCCTATAGCCTCTTGACAGTCACTTGGGTTAATCTTATTACCCAAAGACCACAAAATAAAATACCTTACAGTCTTTAACATTTACATAATGTATGAATTATTTCCTTTGGTTGCCTGAATCCTGGAAACTTTGAATATAATCTACACTGAAGTTATGAAGGCAATAGCCAGATCCTCTAATAGTGTTCTTGGGCTTCTGAATCATTTTGGTCAGCTTTGTCCCAATCTGTCTAGAGAGAAATGCCCATCTACTTTTTAATCTCTATTTTTAAACTTCATACTTATTTTGTGGAACATCTGCATATCAAATTTACTTGTCACATATATATTCATAACAGAATCTTTCTACTCCTGAGAACTACAAGTAAAATTGTTTGAAAATGTATGTTTGTCACAGGATCTTAACTCCAGAACCATATAGAACATACCCAAGCTTTTTAATCCCCTCCTATGGATCTAAGATTGCACTGGTAATTCCACTGGTAATTTCTCTTTATTTTGAAGAACTTTTTTTAGTACTGCTCATTGTGCAGGTTCACGAGCGCTGGATTTTCTCGTTTCTTTGATCTGAAAATGTCTTTATTTCCTCCTTTATATATGAAGGATGACTACATTAGATATAAAATTCTGGGTTGATAATCTTTTATTCCCAGCACTTATAAGATGTCATTTCTTATTTTTTGGTCTGTTAATATTGTTGTTTTCCCCTTTAAGTAATGTATTTCTTTCCTCTCTGGCTGCGTTTAAGGTTTTTCTCCTTAACTTTGTTTTTCATCAGTTGATGTTATGACTATGTGTGGTACTCTTAATATTGATCCTTCCTGGGGTCCTTTGATGTTGGAGTTCTTCGAATTCACATTCTCACATTTAGGTCCCTTCCTTCAGATAATCAGTAGGATGTTCTTAGTCCAAAACTGTGTTCCAGAATTAGCCACAAAAGTAGCTTCATACTAATAAATAATAGTAACAATGAAAATACTAATAATTTTAAATTACTGAATAGGTAGGACTTAATATTTCTCTGGCTGGACATAATGCCATTCACAGCTCCATCCAAGGTCATTAGCTTTATTTTCCCAGCAACACTTTTTTTCCATACAATTTAAGGTCTTATTACATAACCTGTAGTCACAAAATGGGATGTTAGAGATTAAGATTTTTGACATGCAATTGACAAGACTCAAAATGTGACTCTGGGAATGGGGGTGGGGGATGTTATAGAATATGGAATGAAGGTGAAATTTGCTAAAGTCACAGAGTATAGATACCAAGTTTAGTGAAGATTCTTTACAAAGTAAAAATTCTAGGACAACTCTATGAAATGTAGATTTCTAGTATGATATCCTCTAGTATGATAGCAGAAATTTGAACAGAAAGAGAGGCAATGCAAGTAGCGATTTCTCAGTGACTGAGGATGAGTTACCAGGAGGTCAGAACATGGTAGTGATGAAGGGAGAAGCCAAGAATTTTTTGTTTTTGAATCAAATAAACTTCTATCACTAGGTTTCAACAATTTCTTTATTAAGTAATTTATTCAAAGTATTTATTGGAAATCCTTTAAGAGTAATTTATTCTATTTTTCCTCCTTCTATAGACCATTTTCTTTGTCCTGTAATGATTCCCTTCTCTTCTATACTTAGCAAAGTTGCATTTTTTAAAATTTAAATTCAATTAGGCCAAGTATAGCACATCATTAGTACTTGATATAATTAATGTTCAATGATCAGTTGTTGAGTATATCACGCAGTGCTCATTATATCACATGCCCTCTTTAACTCCCATCACCCAGTTACCCTATCCCCTCACCCACCTCCTTTTCCACGACCCTCAGTTTGCTTCCCAGAGTCAAGTCTCATATGGTTTGTCTCCCTCACTGATTTTTTCCCCATTCATTCCCCCCACCCCTATTGTCCTCTGCATTATTCCTTATGTCCCACATACGAGTGAAGCCATATAATAATTATGTTTCTCTGACTGACTTATTTCACTTAACATAATACCCTCCAGTTCCATCCATATCAATGTAAATGGTAGATATTCATCCTTTCTGATGGCAGAGTAATATTTCATTGTATATATGAACCACGTCAACTTTATCCATTCATCCATTGAGGCTTTATCATCCATCTTGGATCCTTCCACATTTTGGCTATTGTGGACTTTGCTACTGTGAACATTGGGATGTTATGTGTATCACTATATCTGTATCTTTGAGGTAAATACCCAGTAGTACAATTGCTTCATTGTAGGTTAGCTCTTTTTTTAATGTCCCGAGGACCTGATTTCATGTTAAGTAGCATGGATATGCTGAGAATTTATGTGTGACTTTCATATCCAGTTCTAATCCAATAATCTGCTTTGTATTTTTTGTATACTGACACTATAGCAATCATTTATTTTCATCTGGTAGCATCCCATTCCACACTCTAGAACAACAATCAGCAATTTATTATTCACTAATCATTATTTGTTTTCCATCCATCTAGGTCCTAAATATGCTGTCTTCCCTTTAACTTATCACTAAATTTTCTTTAATTCCCTAACCTGAAAGGTATAAATTAACATCCTTCCTAAAATATTCCTAGTGTAAAATTCAGCATCATATGACATCAAACAGATTCTGATTACTCAAATTCATCTAGTTTCCTCTTAGCACCTTGGTCTCCATTTTCTCAGGTCACACTGTTTTGTCTAAAGCTCCCTTATTTTATTTTATTTATTTATTTTTTTTTTAGCGTACATGACTTGAGGTTTTCTTCTATCCTTTTTCAGCCAGCATGTTCACTGATGCCTTCTTATTCATGCTCCATCTATAGATAAAAATAGAACAAACATCTGTGTTGATCGACCCCATTTGTTAGCATTATTAAGCATGCATTGCATGCAGCTTTTTTTGTATTATAGAGACAAATTTAAACTGAATTGAGTAGAGATGTTCCTTTGTCTGTTTTCCCAAGTAAAATGAGGTAGAATAATTTCCAAGATAATTTCAAGCTCTCACATATAATTGTTTAAGGTGACTGCAAAGTAGATTTCCTCTCTTTTTCTCTGAAAGTATAGTAATTTATCAGTTTTAATTTCATGCAAGCAAACTCAATAGCATCAGCTAAGTGATTATTGTTTTGATACTGCTATCTTCCTGAACTCATTATTGTCTGGACTAATTTTACTTCTTTCATTTTTGTCTGACCTCATTGGTTTTTCTAATACTTTCTAATACAAAAATGTAAAATGTAGAATAAAAATATTTTATAACCCAAAATTGACACTTAGTAATTGTTAGTAAAATTTCTGAACTAGTGGTATTTAAGAACAGTTAGAGATTCTGTTTGCTCACATTGAAAAAAAGAGTATGAGTAGGACTATTAGACATCATCTTAATATACCAAAAGAAAAAAAATGCCACTTTAGGCCCTCCTTCCTCCTTTTAACTTTTTCTATTTCCTTCCCTCATAACTAGATCTTGGTAATTTTCTCCCCCAAAACCATTATAGATAGAACAGTATATACAAGCAAAAAGAAATCAACATCCCTTTATAGTTATCATTGCTCACCTAGTTCCTCTGGTTACATTTCCAGATGTGCATAACCATGAACACAACCCCATCTGGCTAAAATCTTATTAGAGATCACTTTTGACATGAGACCTAACCTCAGCCAGAAGAACTGATTTGGGACACTTCCAGGGATTATCTTGTCATTTGAATATTGAGGAAAGAGAGGCTGGGTGACCCAAGACTCTGGAACTCCTTACACATCCTAGAACTCACGATCTCAGAGCTTTGGCTCAGAACATCTGCCAGAGTGAAGTTGTGGTTCTCTGAGAGATGGGGTCATTGTTATTATTCTTCCAGTCTCCAAGGCAAAATACATCGTATGACCAGCTACGTAGGTAATGCCAAAAACCACCTGGAAAAGACCCACAGTTGTCACAGGGCCACGTTGAAATGTGAATCATTGAAACTGCTGACCACTACAAAACCATGACAATTTTGTTTTTTACCCTTCACCAGATGATGGTTAACTAAAAGGACCAAAGAGGAGGCATTTAAAGGAAGAATTCAGCTTGCTCAAAGTGACATTTATTTTCTTCTGACTTACTATGGCCCACATGATGTTATTCTAACTGACCTATTTAGAAACACTTAAGAGTAATATAACAAGCAGTTGGTGGAGGATTGGCAATTTTCTTAAGCTGGTTCATGCGTCACTCTGCTTTTGTTTGTCCAGCTGCCAGTATAAATTATGATCTGTTGAAGTGGATCTTGCTTGGCACCCTCTGGAGTTGGCCTGAACTTTTGGATAGTCATATGTATCTCTTTCTGAACAAGTGCATCATTCAGTGGACTCATGTAGCTCAAATGATGCACAGATATGCTGTGAGCACAGAGGTCATCAGTATTGGTGGGAAAATAGAACAAGGGGAAAGGCAAAAGGACCTTTGAATTTGTTCTGTTCTAAATGTTACTCAATGTGCTAGAACAGTGTGACACCACCTCCTTATTGGTGGTCCAGCCATCTGGGTTTTCCCAGACATTCTGACTGAATCACTTTACTGCTGGTTACAGTCCATGTGTTCTACACATTCTTGTTCACTCTCTTCCTCAGTTCCTTCCTCTAGTTTTCTCAATCCAAACCTTCTTCAGGAGTTGTTGAAGCAGCTAGTCTGCTTTGTTGTATAGCAGCTAGTCTGAAAACCTTACAACTGAGGCTGAGAAAAGAACGGCACTTATGAGCAGGGTGGGACACTGTGTCCCTAAGTTATAGTTGTTTCCTTTTACCCTCTTTCTTCTCCTTTTCATTACATTAAATTCACACTTTAAATTCACATATGTTAAATTAAAATTTAAATTCTATCACTCTATGATTATCTTATCAACTCTGTACCTCTTAAAGAAAATTAGAATATTGTAAGGACGTGTTTCCTTTTTCCTTTTATCAATAATCTAGACACTGTCCTTCCTTTTCTCTCTTGTCTACCTCCCCAGTTCCACAGTTTCCTCCCTCTTCCCAGGACATAGGCAAAGATGCCCTAAATGTGCTTTGGAGTGTGTGTGTGTGTGTGTGTGTGTGTGAGAGAGAGAGAGAGAGAGAGAGAGAGAGAGAATTTGTGTGAAGTGTCTTCCATATGTTACTTCTTTTAATTCTCACAGCTGTGTGAGATAGGTTATTATCCCTTCTTTAAGAAGAAAAAGGTTTGGACTTAAGAAAGGTTGGGTAATTTGCTGACCATTCAAGAGCTGGGAAGTAGTAGTGTGGGATATGTGCTGAAGAGCAACTACGTATATCCAGGGTACGTGCTCTCTGTTGCCCTGCTATATCACTTCTCATTTTCTCCCCATAGAATATGAAAAAACTTAACAGTAAATGTGAGTCTTGTGCTTGTACAAACTTTTGTATTTTAGAACTAGGAAGAAATAAGGAAGAAGACTCATTACATGTCTTATGGATTAATTCCCACTATTTTCTGGGAAAGAAAAACGTTTTGTGTTATAGGGTTATTACAACTTCTGGGTACCACTTGTTACTTTTCAGATCCTTAAGAAGTTGGCTGGACAATGTGGCCTTCTGCCAAGAGCACAAACTTGGAGGAGTTAAAGGACTACATGGCTGACGTTACACTGTGGTGGGAGTATGTACACATCAAAACATTGTTTAATAAGCAACTGAAAATTGCAAGAAAAGTGAGTATTACAGGATGATTTTCCCACCACAATGTTGGGAAATTGTTCTCTTTGCTTTAGTTACTGTTAGTAAAAGATAAAGATTGTACATAGTGGTTTGTGTAAGACAATTGCACTTCAAATGTTAAAGTGCAGTCTTTTTTTTTTTCTAAAGGTAACTTTTAAAAGTTTAAAGGCTTATATGAATCACAATTCAAACTTTTTTGTATAGTTTTCTTCCACTCATAGTATGATCTGTACTTTTCGTTAAGGTAAGATGCATCCCTTTTAACCTTTAGGTGTATAAATAACAGCCAAAAAATAGTTGTTGAGTTCATATATGTACTAATACATTTTTAGCTTTTCTTTGTAGTATGGTGCTATAGATGATACAGTCCTTGTCCAAAAGAAATTTATAATTGTGTGACAGTTTGAAGATTAATTCTACACATGACAGAGAAGGAATAATAAAACATATAATCAAATACAGAATAAAATATCAGTGACAGGTGAGATAAATGTTGATTTGTACTTCTCCATTTTGTCTCCCAAAGAATTTGAGATAAAGGACTTGAGACAATTTGTAGAAGTGATGCAGAGGGAAGAAGAAGTAGGTTTATGCTGCTGAGGACACATCCTAAGCAAAGCCACCACGGTTGTGATAGGCATTATCATCTATGGAGGCAACTGACCTTACTAGCCTAGTATTAATGGGAAATGGGAAGAGATAGCATGACAAAGAAGAACTTATGTTTGTGGAATAAGAGTCTTTTGGAACTTCAAACAAAGGAATAACAAGATAAGGGTGTTTATGAAATTCTGGTAAATAATGAGTTAGTTATGTAGGAATTGGGAAAAAAACTGAAGTCAAGTTAGTTAATTGAACATGTATTTTGGCATCCCATGTCCTGATTGCCTAAGATAAGATGATCAAAGTTCAAATGGAGAGAGAAAAATGGATATACAGCTATTTCAAGGTGGAAGTGGTAAGTTTGGGCTACATTACATACTAAGAATAGGCATTCAATGGTGACATGAATAGAGACTGAGAAGCTGACAGAAAATATTTTGTGAAGTATATAATAATCATTCTGGTATTGTTGAGTTTTGAGTTATCTAATAGAAAGTAGTGGAGAGTATGAAGTTGTGATTTAAGTGAGAGGTACAGTTTGAAGGCAAAGACCTCTGCACAGCCTTCTTGATGAGGTACGTGAAGTGATAAAGGACCCAGGGCCGGGGACTGAAGACATACCAAAGTTACAAGGTAAATGCGGAGGGAAGCTGAGTGGACTAGAGCATTAGAAAATAATATTCAAAAACTGTTCTAGAATAAGCAGGGCATGTATAAATTTTGAATCAGGGAATGGTAAACAAGTAGAGACAAAATACTGAGATCCTGGAAAGGGAAGGAATAATTGCAGAAGTGTTTTATTTCTACATTTATCCCTTCTAGAAATGGAGGAAATAAAGTTCACAAGTTTGAAGATTTAAGTTTTGAGAGAAGAGGTAGTTTCTTATTCTAAGTATGGGTGTGTGGGGAATACTAAATTAGAAGATAGGCATACACATTTAAAAAAAAAAAAAAACCTTGAGAGATAGAAATGAGGGTTAATCTGTCCATTCTGTCCATGTTTATTATTGTACTGGATAGTATCCCTGCCCAGTGGGAGTTCAGAGATAAACAAGAGACCGTCTTCTCTTTACCTTATTACTTTTTCAAGGAGATAAGTAAGAAATTAACAATTTTTTAACAATACAAGTAACTACAATCTTCTTCTAAGTCATAGTGTTCGTAGTTCCTAGACCAGCAGTATTACCATGACCCGAGAATATATCAGAAAAGCAAATTCTTGATCCTGCTCTCATCCTGGCCCAGCCATCTGTGTTTAACTTGTTCTCCAGATGATTCTGATAATGCTAAAGTTTGAGAAGCTCCGCTTTAAGAGAATTAGGAAGGTAAAGTGAATGAGAAGCTGTGAGTGGGTCGGGTGGGGTTTGGGAGGTCGTTGGTGTAGGCCATCTATGCCTTTTAAGGGGAATATGGCAAAATCAACTTATGATATCAGTGTACTGACAGGGATAAAAGATTAAAAAGTTGCTTTTACATATCACAAATCAATGTTACCATTGACATTTTGTACACATTTGTCTTGCATTTGTTGCCCATTTCATTAGAGACTCTCATATGGACAACCACATCAGAGAAGGCATATGGGGTTCCACCATAATACATAGTGGTAAGTATCAAGTGGTAAGTAGATGCTTCAAATTTTTTCAAAACACATGTTATAATCAGTAGTTTACATGTACATGGAACACCAGGTCTACACAATGACACCTTCAAATTAATCAAGGCCTTTATTTTCTATAATACTACATTGTATGGCTTGTATTTACTAATTTTTATATAATCTTTAAATGCAGATAAATTAGGGTGAAACATGATGTGTATGATCGTAGTTGGAAGAAAACCAGAATAATTCCTTCTTCTTCTCCTTGTCTTAATCATTCTTTCATCTCTTTTCTTTGATTTTTATTCTTTTACTTTTAACACGTATCGTTATCCGAAGACTGTTCTCTGACCTTTTTCTCTGAACCAACCCTACTTTAAGTAACTAGTACAATTTCAAGGATCTCACTTGCATCTCTATTTTGAAGATTATATTTATTTCTAGTCTTCTCAGAGTATCTTGAAAGTCTAGTGCTATTTTTGTAATCACAGTCTACTAAATTTTATGGAATTTAGTCTTTGTTTACTTCCAGGTGTATACACTCTTATCTAATCACCCATCTATACCTAACAACATATAGCTTAGGCTTCAAATGAGAGAGTGTATGTTCTGGTTCCTTCCCTACCACCACCAAGATCTTTTCCACCTCTTTTTCTCATTTATATAACCTTCTCAAACTTTACACCTGCTCCCTTGCCGGGACTAAGATGAGTTACTTATTCACATATTAACTAATTCTCTAGTGTTTATTGGTTTCTGGGCAGAACCTGGCCTGCAGTATATTCTGTGTCCAGTACTCATCTATCCCAGTGTGATACATCCTGACCATTACCACTTCCTCACAGCTTGATATTTCCAAGTGGATATCATTTCAGACTCAACACATGCAACACATGCAAACTAACTTCCCATTTATTCCTCAAATGGGATTTTGTTAGTCAGACTTTTTCCCCAAGCTTCTAGGCTTAGAATTTTCGAGGCATGTAAACCTTATTAGTGATTCACTTATGAAACCTTATTCCTTGACTACAATCTAATCACTTTATGTCATAAAATTGTTCTTGTCATTTTTGTCCATGTGCCTAATTTCTACCTATTCCCTTCTGTGGAAGGCTCTGTCTTCCCCTCCACCAATTTTATTCTTAACCATACTTTATATGGTTATTTTCATTTCTTGATAAGAAATCCCCAATTAACATAATATTGGATCTTTTCCTCCATTTAAACATTTCCAGATGACTTTCTTTTATTATTTAGTTTGTGAGCAAATTTAGTTACAAATTCCCTTCTATAATTTTTTTCTATAATTTATACTTAAGACCCTAGGAATGCAGGGTGACTTACTATTTTATTTCTATTGTGATCGCTAGTGCCCAACAGAAGCTTGAAAATGAGTAAATAATTCATAGTTGTTTAATAATTGATAATTCATTTATATAAATCTCATTTTCCTCCAAAATGGTGGCATACTATAGCAACTAAGAGATCAGCCTCTGCCTTCAGAAAGATATAGGTTTGTATCCAAGCTTGAACCCTTTCTTTTCTTTTTAAATGGGACCAGCTCAAGCATTTTCTAGTTTTGTGAACTTGAGTAAATTGCCTAGTTTCATTAAACTGTTTTCTCAGCAGTAAAATAAAGATGTGTGGGAACTTTTCCATAGGTTATAGATTTTGTGAGGATTAAACTTATCTTTTAAGAGTCCCTACTATAAGAAGTCTCAATATGTCATGGCAATTATTATTTGCTATTATGAAAGAGTATTTAATCTAATCTAACTTAATTTAATCTAATCTAATATTTATCCATTTAAAACTAGATAAGAAGAGGGTGCCTGGGTGGCTCAGTGGGTTAAAGCTTCTGCCTTTGGCTCAGGTCATGATCCCAGGGTCCTGGAATCAAGCCCCACATCAGGCTCTCAGCTCAGCAGGGAACCTGCTTCCCCCTTTCTCTCTGCCTGCCTCTCTGCCTACTTGTGATCTCTCTGTCAAATAAATAATAAAATCTTTAAAAATAGATAAGAAAAATGTTAAAATAAAAGTAATAATTTAAAATCATGGCTGGCAAAAATACAAATAGACCAGGAATATAAAAACAGGTGGATATGTAGATATGCAATTCTAGAGTCAACAGCAGACACTGAAATAGACTGTCAGGTTCTGTTAACCTAAGAAGAAAAGGAAATACAATGAATTACAAGGTTTGAAACTCTCCAAAGGAAAAACATACAAATTCTGGTGGAGAAATATTTTTTGCTATTATCTATAAGAAACAGACTTTTCATACTAAGACTTCTGATGGAAACACTAGATGTGGTTGACAACATGTTTAACAATATCCCTAGAATTACTGAGATAGCACCATTCCCCTTTCAGTTAGCACTCTTACACCTGAGGCTCAGTATCAATGTTTAAGACAGGTGAAGCATTATTGCAGCAGGTTCAAAGGAATGTGGTCCAAATTTGTGGCTCTCTGTTGACAATTGGCTTAATCCAGAGATAACATCTGGACAGTCTAGGTAGATCTTCCAAACAATCTGATGTAAACATCTACAGCATATTTCAAAGTCTATGTGTCACAGTTCAAGACGGTTCCAAAAGCAGTTTAGCTCTTTTCTTTTCCTTAATCTCCAAAAGCCTTCACTTCTAGGTAGTTGCATTTGGGGGCAAATAGATCCTCCAGTTTGCTAAAAGAGGGAATTTCACATTCTCACAGGTTAACTCAATCTCTTTTGAGTAAATACTCAGTAGTTTAGGGTTTCTTCTCCATCCTGACCATGAGGACATAAGGGATGGAGGAAATCTTAGGTAATTTCATGATGATAGAGCTTTTTGTTTTTACTAGATTTTATCAGCTCTCCTGGTATTACAGGTCTTCAGAATTTCAATCAGGTTGTTCTTTGTCACTCTTGGTTTGGCTTCTCCACCTCCGCTTGCGGCCTCTGATACAAGGTTACCTCATTCTGCATTGTTGTCCCTCTTCTGTCCTCCAATCTCTCTACCACTAGAGCATGCTGAAAATTGCTTTCTGTGATATCTATGATCAGAGAGAGATTTGGCATATATCACAGTTTCTCCTCTGCTCAATTATGCCATGCTCTCAATGACACTCCTCCATCCAGTGGAAATTTCATACTGGTATGGGGGCACCCTGCAATGTGCTTTCTTTCTAAAAGCTCAAATTGGAAGTGAGTCAACGTCTTTCTACTGTTGGCCTTCTGCTCTGTGTATATGAAATATCTACTTTTTGCCATCCATGCTTCATGTGCCAGGAATGCAAGCTGAAATTATAACTGTAGCATTTATCTTCCTGGTTTTCTTCTTATGTTCCCTGGAACAAGAACGTTCTTTTTATTCCTTTCTGTCTAGAAAAGACTTCTATTATATGAAAGCTCCTTATCCTTGAAGTATCATTAACCCATTCCCTTCCTTGGGATCATAGTGGCAGGCAGTCAGGCTTTGTAGGAACATGATTTAAGGGAGGAATAATCATTCTTGCAGCTTTTCATTTTTGGAATATTAACCCATTATGTATAATTTTACTCAGAAGAATTTTCCAAAACTGTTGATTACCAGATAGTCTGAGATTATTATCAAATGTCTGGAATGGCACATATTTAATTCTCTTTCTGTGACTCTTCATTCAAGCTGCCCTATTGCACACCTCTAATCATGGTATGTGTGAATGACAAATGATGGATTTTGTGATATATAATCTGACTAATGGCTCCACACAGCCTAATATAACCATCCCATATGTTCATTTCTAAATTTTTACTGGGTAGCTAACAAGACTTTCCCACAAAGTTTATCCAGACCTTCTTCATAGTGAGTGAAAGGACCAAGGAGAATTGATGACTCTGGCTGGAGTGCAGATGACTGTTGGAAAGCCCAAGTTTTTTCTGGCTGTGTGCTGAGGTCTTGGATTAGGAAAAGGCCATGCTGATATAGCATTTGTTTATTTATCAAATTTAACAAACATCTTTTGAATACCCACTATAGGCAAAGTCTGAAATCATGCCACGGAAAAGTGCGTTAAAATCTCTCAGTCTACTTGACCACAACATGAACCTCTTGGGTTTTATTTTGATATATTCTTGGCAAGCAGAAAATAAATATCTTATCTTTGGTTCATCGTGCTGTTGTTCTTTTCTAGCAACAACTTCCTAAACATTAGGGAATGGAAATATATATATATATATATATATATATATATATATACACACACACATACACACACACACATATATATGTGTATATATATAATATTTATATATTAAAGGCTATAATATATATTGTATATGTATGTATATATACCTGCATGTGTGTGTACACATATATATCAAATATATGTATTAGAATAGAACTTCAGGGATTTTCATCTCTGTAGGATAACCATACAATTTCTATATGATCCTAACACCTGACTCCTTTTTCCTTTCACAAAATAACAAACACCCACACCCCAACTCCAACTATCTGCCTTTAAGTACTTTGGATTCTTCATGTGTTTTACCAGATATAACCAATATTTCATGCCAGAATTTACCACTGTAACTACATCTTTTATCTACTCACCATGAATGTTTTTTATATACCTCCTGGAGCCAAATAGTTACACGTTCATACTCATTAAAGTCTAATGTATCTAGAAACCTCTTAGTGGAGAATGACCCAGCTTTCCTGCTGGTTGTTTTGTAGATACCAACACAAACATACTGGCTGTTTGAAGAGCTCCTTCATGCCTGTCCTCCTTCAAGGCTGTCAAAGTCCATAAATTTATGAAGGCCAGTTAAGCTGTGAGATTTTTCTTTTCTTTATCCACCAGACACATTGGTCTTAAAAGCCTTGAGATTATTATCCAAGATTTCTGAAGGATGTCTAGGGGAGGCAGGGAAACGTATGTGCCTGTTTTAAAGATTGATTAGAAAACTGAAAGAGTGCCTTTGTCTTTTATAGACCTTGAAGGAACCATAGGCCATGGTGTTCATACATTTTGTTTTAAAGCCTTAAAACAATCCCTGAGATGAGTGAAATCTAACCTGTCTTATTCCAGGCCCATGAAATATCCACAGTAGCAACTACTACATACATGTTCATTCAGGATACCATTTCTTCCATGAATTATAGAAAGCTGAAAGCCTAGCCTTAAATTCAGTAGGACAAAAAAGGTAGACAAGGAGCCTCTAAAACAGTAGGGTTTTTCTAGGAGTGTAGTTAAATTTTTAAGATAAGTGGCTCTAGTCTGTTAGAAGTTCCTATAACAGAATCAAACCCAATGAGAGAGATTCTAAGCAAACTCAAATGTGGCTTCCCTTTTATCTACATTCCCAGTTTTATATGTTTATTAGTTCAGTGAACATACTTTGATCTGTGCTGTTTACCAAATTAATTTTTATCAATAAATTAATGTATTTTATTCTAATTCCATAAAATTAAAATAAAAAATACAATAGTCCTATGTTCTTCATTTTCACCTACATTTGTTCTCCCCAGAAGCTATGATTTTCACAACTATTTCCAGTGGGAAACCTCAGGTTTGGTTATACTTAAAATTGTTAATTTTTACGGTTTTTTTCTGTATTTTAATACAGATCACCTAAAATTTTTTTTCCTTGAAGAAAAATAAAATGATTATTTGAATAATCATAAATAAATGATTATTTGAATAATCATTCAAATATCATTATGTTACATTTAGTTCCTAATTACTTTTTGTTAGGAAGATTAAAAAAAAGATAAAAGAATATTTTTAAAAAGAGAGAATGGTAAATTAAAATGCAAAACCTTGAATCTGGTTTCACAGTACTGAATAATATAGTAAAATAAATGATACTATATATAGATAGTATTATGTATATTTTACAAAATTTATCAACTACTTTGAAAATGCAGTATTTTTGTATTATGCATCATAATTATATATATTATTATATAATATGTAAAATTTGTGTAAGTATATGACATATAAACCATATATTTTATATATATGGTATTAAACAAAGAGCTCAAAATTTGAGAATATTTTGAATGTTTATTCTGCGCCTTTTCTGAACCAATAAATTCATGATCCTCTACATTATAAATTAGACACCAAAACCCTGTCATTTTTTTTTCTTAAAGATTTTATTTATTTATTTGACAGCGAGGGAGGAAACACAAGCAGAGCGAGTGGTAGAGGGAGAAGCAGGCTTCCCACTGAGCAGGGAGCACGATGCAGGGCTTGATGCAGCGTTCGATCCTAGGGCCCTGGGATCATGACCCGAGCTCAAGGCAGATGCTTAGCTACTGAGCCTCCCAGGTGCCCCCAAACTCTATCATTCTTACAAGTCCTCTACCCTTCATCAGTTACCTGCTGTGTGTGTATATATATATATTTGTGTTCAGTTAGCCAGCATATAGTAAACCATAAGTTTTTGTTGTAGTGTTCAACGATTTATTAGTTGCATATAACACCCAGTGCTCATCACAACACGTGCCCTCCTTAATGCCCATCACCCAGTTACACCATCTCCCTACCACTCTCCCTTCTGTAACCCTCAGTTTGGTTCCTGGAGTCCAGAGTCTCTCATGGTTTTTCTTCCTCTCTGACCTCTTCCCATTCAGTTTTCCCTCCTTCCCCCACGGTTCTTCACTCTATTCCTTTATGTTCCACATATCAGTGAAACCTTATAATAATTGTGTTTCCTTGCTTGACTTATCTCTTAACATAATACCCTCCAGTTCCATCTATGTCAGTGCAAATGGTGGATATTCATCCTCTCCGATGGCTGAGTAACATTGCATTGTACATTCAGACCACATCTTCTTTATCCATTCATCTGTTGAAGGGCATCTTGGCTCCTTCCACAGTTTAGCTATTGTGGTCATGGCTGCTATGAACATTGGGGTGCATGTGCCCCTTCCTTTTACTGCATATGTATCTAGGGTAGCTCTATTTTTAACATCTTGATAAAACTTCTTACTATTTTCCAGAGTGTCTACAAGCTTGCATTCCCACCAACAGTGTAGAAGGGTTCCCCTTTCTCCACACCTCACCAACACTTGTTTCCTTTCTTGTTAATTTTTGCCATTGTAACTGGTTTAAATTGGTATTTCATCATGGTAAGGTGGTATTTAATTGTGGTTTTGATTTGTATTTCCCTGATGGCTAGTGATGTTGAACATATTTTCATGTGTCTGTTAGGCATTTGTATGTATTCTTTGGAGAAGTGTCTTCAGGTCTTCTGCCCATTCTTGACTGGGTTATTTGTTTTTTTTTTGGTGCTGAGTATGATAAGTTCTTTACAGATCTTGGATATCAGCCCTTTATGTGAAATATCATAAATTGATTAGTAATTATTAATGGTTAATCTGGTGAAAAAGTTTGCAAACCTCACTTAGACATCTGTAAATATTGATGGCTCTAGAATGCAATTGAGACTTGTAATTGAGTAAGAAAATATTTTAATAAAGAGAAGTTAATATACTGTTTATGCAGTTATCTTATAGTTTGCTGAGCTTTTTTAATAATAACATATTGATCTATACTCTCAAGCCCCCTGTACATTCAAGGCACTTGGACTTGATCTTATGGGCAATGGGCAGCCAAAAGTGTTACATGTAAGTGAGAGAAATTATTCTGTTTGCTTTTCAAGAATGAAAAGCAATGTGACTAGTGAATGAGAGGAGAGACACTAGAGTAATCCTAGAAAAAGAAAATGGGATTAACTTTAAGAAGTCATAATAATAATTTAGAGAGAGAGAGAGAGGAGCCAAGAAACAGACTCTTAGCTGTAGAGAACAAACTGTTGGTTACCAGGGGGAACTGGATAGGGGATGCATGAAATAGGTGATGGGAATTAAGGAGTGCACTTATCATAATGAGCACCGGGTGATGTATGGAACTGTTGAATCACTATTTTGTACACCTGAAACTACTATAATATTGTATATTAACTAGCTGGAGTTAAAGTAAAAAAAAAAAAAAACTAACTGAATAAATAAATACGTAAACAAACAAATAAAGCTAAGTAAAGACTAAATAAAAATAAATAAGTAGAGAAATTTTTTAAAAAGACATAATAATACTATTACAAAAAGGGTAGTTTGGTGAGACATCTCAGAGATAAAATACACAACAGTTGGTTGCCATGGGAAATGGGATGGGAGCTTGGGTAAAACTGAAGGGGAGTAGAAAATACAGGCTTCCAGCTATGAAATGAATAAGTCATGAGAATAAAAGTTACAGCATAAGGAATATAGTAAGTGATATTGTAAGAGTGATGATATAATGGGACAGATGGTAGCTACACTTGTAGTGAACAGAGAAAAATGTATAAATTTGTCAAATCAAGTTGTACACGTGAAACTAATGTAACATTGTGTGTCAACAATGCTCAAATAAAAACAAAATAAATCCACATGTTGTACAAAGCCAGTGGATATATGAAACAAGGGGAGAATGAGTGAGGAGCATAGGATGATTGGGGTCTCTGTCCTGGGGGTGAGAGAATACAATTATAGTTTCTATTTATACAGCACATCACAATTCACTAAGCACTTTCTGGGATATTTATATCTTATTTCATTTTAAAAATCATAAGCATTTTCTCACAGGTTTCAAGGTAGAAAGTAATTGTTACCAATTGTATATGTCATATGTGTGTTTTCTTTTCTTTCTTTTTTTTTTTCCAGTACAATAGCTATATTTCATTTCTGTCACTGTTGGCAAGCATTCCCCTAAGGTTTCTAAACATGTTAGTGGTCTTTTTCAAGAAGATATCTTATAAAGAACCACCTCATTGTTAGTTGTTCATTAATAGTTCTCTTACTGGCAACTTGGATGTATGCCCCTTAATTTTGCAAGTATTTTAAAATTAAAATTACTTTCAAAGCATTTCAAATACTCCTGGCAATAACGTCTGCTTGGAGGCAGAATTTTTAATTCTCCTCCCACAGGTCTTTCCTTTTATGATTCCATAGCCTTGTGGGTTTCCTTAATAGTCTGAAATTCCACAATATAATCCATGTGTGTTGAAAGACATCTGAAATCATTGACATGCCTCAGGGTCTCAGGATGAAGCAACTATCAGCTCTGTCTTCATGTATTTGACTCAAAGAGGTAATCTCCCATTTAGGTCCAACTCAGAAATTCCTTCCTTCTCTTTCTCCTCCTCTAGCCCTCTATTTCCTTTTAGAGGAAACTCATTTGTGGTCCAGACACATTACTCAAGTAATACATTTTTATCCCCATGGAAGTCCCTTAGTTTGAACCTCAGTAGAGGGACAATATCTCTTAGTGGACATGACAAAGAGGTAACCTTGGAAGTAGTGGTTAATTTTTATGAGACTCTAAGCAAGAGCTCAGCCACCCTGGAGAAAGAAAAGCTCATCTCTGATGTTTAGCTAATAAAAGTCCTTTAGTCCCATTTAGGCCAGAAAGCTATGGAGATATATTGAAAGATAAAGGCTAATCAGTGCTAGCACTAAATTCTCAAATGTCCTGGGATCTTTGAACTGGATGGCCACAGACAGGATGTTGCCTAACTTCCTATTCAATTCAGGAATCCTTAACACTGTGTTCTTGAGATTCATTCAAGGTGCCATGAGTACCTTCTGAAGAGGTGAGACCCTTGCTGGACAGCTCCAGTTGTTAAACATCTGTAACTGTGGACAGCCACGTGCATTCTCTCAAGCCGCTCTAATGTTTTATTCTCTTCCTGTTCACCTCCTGTGCTTTTGTGTTCTTGTCTTTCCAGTTCTCCAGTGCTAATTAATTCCTGTTTACAACTTGCAGTATTATACAGTAAGCTCTTCTAAAATGACTTGACTTTAGTTAGGAGCTTAAATCTCATTAAAATCTGGTAACACTTGACCCTTGTTAACATCTAAGACTGCATCTCATCACTGTACTTTGAAATTCAGAGAAACTTCTGGTTTCAAATGCCTTACTGCTCTCTTAAGGAATTGGAAGTTGTAGATCTCACCATAAGATATGTACCTTTTTCCTCCCAGTTTTCGCTGCACCAGTGAAGAGTTAAACAGTACGCATCAGGCCACACATAGTGCTGAAGACCCAACTGGGAATATAGCCCAGGAAACTTGGCTCCCAGTCTGGTGTATTTCTAACCACATGACCGTCATTTCTGATGACTGTAAATTCACATAGTACTCTTCCTGCTGAAATATGCAGGAGACAATCACATTGGTAAACTAGACAAGTCAGTGCATGTAAGTAAGTTCTTAAACGGAATAGTGTGTATCCTCCAGGATTCCTATTGCCACTGACTGAGAATGGTCCACATTTTACTAGTGATATCATGACACATGGCATTTTTGAGGGTCCTTTCATTGTAGATTGCCCTAACATTTGCATTCTTGGCTCTTGTTCTTGCTGGACACAGATTTTGCTCCACTGCCATCTTTCTGAGAAAGCACTTTTTACTGTTGGCAGCTGGCTGCTGCTGTTAAATTCTTCATGGCCTCTATGCTATGCCCTTCAGTATGCTTCCTGAGAGTCTGAACCCCTCTCTGCTTAGATTTCAACTATATGCTTTTAAACCTGAAACAGATGTTATCTTGGCTACTGTCATTTGTCCTGAGCTTCTCTATTCACATTGTATACAAAGCAGGTAAAAGGCAGGTAATTTGCTGCCTTCCTCTGTGGAGAAAGAAAAAAAAAAATGGAGAGAGGGTGAAACAAGACAAAGGGAGAGAATAAATATATAAACTAGAAGAATAAAGCCACATGGAGACAGAAAGTACAACCACTTGAACATCTATCATCCTAATATCATATGCTATAGTTTGGCTACTACTGATCTGCCTGGCATCCCTCTTGAGTCATATTTGTGGCCACCCAGATTAATGATGTGAGCTGATCTCTTGATTTAATATCAGCTTGCTCTTTCAGCTCCCATGTCATTTACTGTCTTATAAAAAATGTACTGCTTGTTACTCAGCCGTCTGTGTTTCAAGAACTCAATCTTTTTTTTTTTTCCTCCTTTTTGTATGGGAACCAGGAACTAGAAAGCTTTAAATAAGGAAAATTAACCACTCACAGAAAAGGTGGAAGCCCAGAGAAAAGGGGTTTGTCTTTTATGGTTTGTACTTCGTAAGCTGTGGGTGTGACTCAATTTCCTCACCACCCACATAAAAAGGTTGCCACCCAATCACTGTTTTTTCTATCCAAAACCCCTCCCCTTTGATTTTGGCTAAGAAAGACCCTAAGAAAGACTGCCCTTTCTGGAAGTTGCAGACTGTGACATATAAAAGCTGTTAGCTGCTCCTGCAGCCAACAGCATTCAAACCTTGCAGAGTTTTGCTCTCTGAGAGCTTGTAATAAGACACACTCTTATAAGAGTTCATGCTACAACCTAGCAAAGAATTTTAAATTTTTGGAAGAACAATATATTCATTTTGGCATTCTGCAGAGGTAAGCTCTTTAGCTCAACAAGTTTATTTTGCATGCATTGGTTTTATACTAGCTTACATTTTTATTTTTATTTTTTTAGAAATGAGATTGGCTTTAATATAACTTTTTTTGGGTTTGTATTCTATCCCTTGGTGTCCATATATGTCTGGGACACATTATCAGAACATTCTCTGTTGTTACCTGTGATGCATTTTTCCTTCTCACTCTCAAGATTAATTTCAATTCCTAAAGTTTTCCCTCTGAAAATATGCAGTAATGTATTACATGGTTCAGGCATTTGGGGCAAATGGCCCACATTCATTTTAGGGTTAGTAATCATGTTGTTTATTTTTCTCTAGCTATAGGAAGTTTCTTTTAGGAATCTGCCTCATAACACCCAGGGAAATGTATAACAACTACTGTAGGTTGTTTCCTAGACTTGAGTTCAATATTTTGAATTTTTCAGAGAAAATCAAATCCAGCGATGCTCCCAATGATAACTTTGTAAATTCATACTCACTGCCACCCCCCACTGTTTTTTCTTTTCTCATAGGTACTAACTCTATCTTTCTGCTTTAAAGCAAAGTACACTTGGTGGCCTCTCCTCCTCCATTCCTCAAAATGATAGCAGTCTCTGCAGTCAGCAGTGCACTCCTGTTCTCCCTTCTCTGTGAAGCAAGTGCCGTGGTCTTACTCAATTCCACTGACTCATCCCTGCCAACCAATAATTTCACTGATATTGAAGCAGCACTGAAAGCACAACTAGATTCTGCGGATATCCCCAAAGCCAGGCGGAAGCGCTACATTTCGCAGAATGACATGATCGCCATTCTTGATTACCATAATCAAGTTCGGGGCAAGGTGTTCCCACCGGCAGCAAACATGGAATATATGGTAAGAGGAATTTGTTTTCTCTGAGTTCCGAGTGAGGATGCTGGATTTAAATTGTTCGTTGAAGAACCTAAAGAGTGTTTATATGTTAAGGGATATGGAGCTCTGCTATACATTTTTTTTTTAAGATTTTATTTATTTATTTGACAGAGAGAGAGAGAAAGAGATCATAAGTAGGCAGAGAGGCAGGCAGAGAGAGGGGGAAGCAGGCTCCCTGCTGAGGGGAGAACCCCATGTGGGGCTCCATCCCAGGACCCTGAGATCATGACCTGAGCTGAAAGCAGAGGCTTTAACCCACTGAGCCACCCAGGTGTCCCTCTGCTATACATTTTAACTTAGGAAAGGTTCTTATATGCCTAGTAAGCTTAAATTTTGTTGCATCATAGAATTAAAGGGAGGGGAGGTTCTCATTTTGTTTTGTGAGTTCTGTAACCACTGATGAATCTGGTCTTACATAAGAAACAGAGATAAAGAATGGGGTAAGTTGACTGACCACATTTGAAAGACACACTTTTTTTTTTTTTTTTTTTTAAATATTCACATGGAAATATTTCTGTGTTTGTGTAACTAATAGTCATACTTTTCAGCTAAAACATTTCTTGAAAAAATTTTTTTAAATTATAGGTTTTGTGTACATAATTTATCTTTGGGTAGGTGTCTCTTCCCTTTCTGGGACAAAGCTCTTCCTGATGCTAATCTATTTGTGTTTTCAGAGAACATGCTGACTTTTTCCTCTTTGTGATTTAATGCTTTGTCGTTCAGATAACAGTGAAGCCAGCACACTTGCACGCTGTTCCAACTTGCCATGAACACATTCTTTGCTCTTTTAAAAATAGGCACTCTATGTTTAAATCACTCTACTTAAGAATACTTAGGAAGTAAAAAATAAAACAAAACCCTTGAGTTGATACTGAAAGGATAGCTGTGCTTTTTTAAGTTGCTTTATTTTGTGTTTTGTATTTATGTAAGCTTATGGTTTAGAGTCCAGTACCTTCTAAGAGCACAGCTTGACACTCCTTTAAGGCAATGATGACCACAGCCTGGTTTTTCTAAGTTGGGGAGAAGAGGTGGTACCACTAACAACTTTTTATAAGTGACCTAAAATTTGATATTTTTCTCAGTTTCTCAATTCATCTCTTCTACTTAAATAAGCTTTTTAAGTTTGACTGATGGCAGAAGTCAAAGTTAGAGGGAAAATAGACTTGCCAAAAGTAAGAGAGTCATAGTTCATAGAAGTACAATTTAGATTCTATGAAAATGCACTTTCCTAGGAGTTTTCTGTAAAGAAATTGGAAGAGGAGATATAATCAGTCCTGGTTTAGGAATAGCATTATACCCTCATGGTTAAGAAATGGACTTTGGAATCTAAATGTTTGGGTTCAAACCTCAGTCCTGAAATACAACCTGTATGAACGTTTCATTTCATTTTCATCATCTTTTATATGAAGATAAACATAATACCTGCCATATAGGGCTGTAATCAGGAAAGTATGAGTTGAAGGACTGAGCAAGTAGATCAGAGCCTTACAAAATAGACCTCCGATAAACAGCACTTTCTAGAAGGTGATATATGGATATAGAAAAAAGAACAAATAAGTTTTTTAGTTACCATAAATTAGGAGAGAAATATATATAAGATTCTAAATGAGATTAGAAAAGTATAATATATAGACTGTGGGTTTAGGAAATAATTCCTGGTGCCAATCACAACACTATGTAGACAAAAGTAGGGTGAAGACAGCTGAAGTGTTTTAGAGGTGAGCTCTTCTGCGTTCAAACCCTAACACTGTTGCTTACTTTGTGACTTTGGACAAGTTACTTAATGTGTGTGAGATTCCATTTCCTTATCTTTAAAATGGGAATAATAATATAGATAATAACCAACCTATATATAATGCAATTCACTATTCTAATGATATTGAAGGCAGAGGGATCATCATGAGTAAAGGTGGGGTACAACACAGTATAAATGGTTGAAATAGCCACATCCTTTCTGGCTATATTTTCCCCCACTGATTAAGTATTCATTCATTCCACACGCATTTATTTAATTTTTTTCTATGTGTCAATGACTTGGCTAATTGTTTCTGTAGATGAGTAGGCCAAGGTGGCATGGACAGTGAATGGTATTAATGGAGTTAGAATTTAGATCTATGGAATTTCAAAGCCAATGCTTGTGTTGGAAAGCATCTTTCCATTGGCTAAGTTTATTAAATGCTCCACTGGGGGGAGCCCCTGAAGGTGTCAGGGTATCTTTGTTCCTCCTTTAAAATGCCAGCTGAAATCTTGTAGTATTTCTATTCTATTCTATTCTTATTTCTCAATATAGGAGCTAAGATATGATTTATTTTGTAAGAACCAGATAGAGTGCTGGTTATGTCAGTAGATATTTTATAAATCCTCCTTCACTCAGTTAAGGTAATGAGAAGTAGTAATTGGAACAGTAAGTTCTATAAAATTAAATATAACTGTATCAAATTGTCATGTAAATACTGCATATTTGCCCATGTACTTACTCATTTATTATTTATTGAGCACTTACTATATGTCAGGCACTATTCTAAACACTGGGTTACATTCATGAATAAAATAGACAGTCCTTGGCTTCCTGGGTAGAAAACCAGACAATAAATAAGATAAATTTTAAAAGTACATAGTACATTAGAAGGTGATAAGGTTGTTAAGAAAAATAAAGTAGGTTGTGGTGAGATTGTGAAATTTAATAGGATGGCCAGGAAAGGCCTCACTAAGAGTGTCCTGGAGAGAGGTGAGGGAGTCCACCACACTGATAGATGAGCGAAGAACTTGCCAGGTAGAGGGAAGAGCAATGGAAAAGGCCCTGAGAAGGACAAAACTGATTAGTTTGGTTAGAAAACTGTGTTCAATTTAATGAAATTGTAAGTTAGAAAGACTGTTTGAATAAATGAAGTCATTGAAATAAGTCACATGGATCCTTCATGAAGTCTCATTGAGGAAACTACAATGTAAGAGGCTACTTGGAGGTTGGAGCACAAACTGTAAATGACTAATCTCTAGGCCAGGCGAAAAATATAGATCTCAATTTACCACATACCTGTTCAGCATTGATTTGGACTGTGAGCAGTCTGAAAGTGAGCTCCATTCCTAACACTTATTATGTAAATTAAACACTTAGGACCCTTAGCTCACCAGGACCACTAGCCACTTGTTTAAGTCCTCATCAGTGTGTGATAGTAGCTGCGGGAACCTCCTTGAAGATGGTCTTTAGCTCAGGGCTTTTGTTAAACGTGCTGGCAAGATGGGGGTTCCTTTCATCCGCAACTTTTCTCTCTGAACCTTCTTTCCAGGCTGTTTCTCTTCATCTTTCTCTTCCTTAACTTATTTCATGATTTACAACCCTGACCTTCAAGTTTTGTCAGAATGCTATATTCTTTATTGATTTTTTTTTACCCTCACGACCATATTCAATTTTTCCTTTTTTTTTTTTTTTAAAGGGGGAAGGACAGAGGGAGACAGAATCTTAAACAGGCTCCACACCCCAAGCAGGGAGCCCTATTGGAGGCTCAATCTCAGGACCCTGAGATCATGACCTGAGCCAAAATCAATAGTCCGTCACTTAACTAACTAAGCCATGCAGGCACCTCATCAATTTCTTGTTCTTTTAACTGCTATAAATAACCCTTCATGTCTGCTATTTTGCTCTTATCAATATCAAAATCTATACTTAATTCTTTAGTTCTTACAAGATTTTTGGGTGCTAAATCTATTTTTATTCACCTTTGTATCTCTATTTGTTTTGAACCAGTTCTTGAGTATAGACAGTGATCAACATGTATTTGATGATTTAATTGAATTCTCTATGAATCATTATATGTTTACAAGTAGCATCAATTTTGATATATATTTTAATGAAAATTTTATTATCATGTATAATAATATTTTATCACATTCACCTAAAGTTTAAAACTAAAATTTTTCCTAAATTCTAAAATAATCCCTCAAAATTAAATGATTTTATCTCCTTTTAAGTACTTGGTTATGTCAGTGTACCTTTGACTAAATAAAGTAGAAATAATTTAAATGGAGTGTTGACATTTATGTTACAGTTATATAATATTTCTTTGGATATTTTGTCCATGATTTTAGTAAAAAATACATATTTAAAATATCTAATTTTCTAAACACAGTATCTTTAAAAAAATAGTAATACAATAGATAGGGCTTAAGATATGCAAGTCAAACTTCTTTACTCTTGGCTTCTGTTCCACAATTAGTTTATTGACAAATTTCCAGAGCTTCTTGGACACCAGCTGTTTTTCATTCTTCTAAGGGCAGCTTAAACCATGACTCTAAACCACAAACCACACTAGTTTCTTAGAATAAGAATTATCTCCCCCAAAGAATGAAATTGCAAGACTCACACATAGAGTAGAATTTGTAAGATATTCCTTGAATACACATCAATTGAATAAATTGATCTTAAAAATGTTGAGTTCCTTCCATAAGAAGATAAGATCCATCGATAACAGAAATCTTTGTCTTTAGAGTAATAAACAAAACCATGAGAAACCAAAAAAAGAAAGAAAACACTAAGCATATAATTCAGCATTATACTGAATATAATGCACTGTTGTGTAGGATTGATGTAATCAGTGAGGTACAGATAAATATCATGGAGAAATCAAAGAAAGAAGTGATAATCTCTTATTGGCAAAATCAAGAAAGGTTCTTTGGAGGAGGGACATTTGAGATAGATGTCCAGGAAGGGGAAGTGTTGACTGATAGCAGATAAAGCAATGCATGCACAAAATCACCAGGAGAGGAGGAGTATAATGTGTTAGCCATATTTTTGAGGAGTTTGAGAAAATACTGAGAATCACTTCATAGAAAAGTGATTAAGGAGGCTATTGAAGTTTTAGAGTAGCGTCAGAGCTGCAGTTTGGAAAGATGGCCCTAGAAGTTGATGTATTTCAAATTGTCAATGAAGTTGACTGGGGAAATGGCAATCACTAAGTTAACAGTGCCACTTCTTTAGGTAAGAAGGAGTCAGACACCTGCCCGTACGCCATAACAGGTATGAACAGCTAACTGAAGCATGGCGTGTGGAATCAGAGTCTTTGTAGTCGGTGTACAAAATGGAAAAAGAGGTGAGGGACAGTGAAAAGATAATGACAGATATGAACCAAGCAACTTAAAGCTGAGAAAGTGTAACATAATTTGACTCTGTTGATAATGTGATCCATTTCATTTGTTTGGTGTCTGCAAGTATTTTTTGCAGAGCTAAAAGGACTTAAGGCTTCTTAGACTTTTCTAGAAAAGAGAAAAGTACTAGTTACCAAGTCATGGCAGGTAGTAAAGTAACAGAAAGCATGACTCCAATGAATGAATGGAGAATAGATTAATCCATCCTTGGAAATAGCCAAAATACTATTTGCTTACTATAATTTATGACTCAGGCAGGAATAATGAAAATGCTGATTTTGTTCATTTGGGCCTTATGTGGAAGAGAATGTTGATGATGTTAAACTCCTTTTTTTTTCTTTATTCAGTAGTTGACCAAACACTTGATATGTCTATCCTTGTCTTTTTTTTTTTTTTTTTAATGAAACCCTATATTGTCCCAGATGGCACATTTTCCTCTCATTTGGGAAGGATAGCTCAATTTTCTTGTTATAAACATGAGAAATTTGATGTGTCTAACCTAAATCTTTTCGATGAATGCTTTTATGACTACTAGAAAGCTACTACTAGAAAGCCTCCTGAGACCTGTTTGCCAGCCAGCAGTGAACTGAGAAAGACTGCTGACAGACTTTCTTCAGAGCTTTTGGAACTCCACATTCCTGTTCTCATAGATGTAGAGCCTTTTAAGTGTCTTGGCTTCTAACAGAGACTGGGCACATTTTGTAGGAATTTTCTTCCAAGGTGCATGTTGCTTAATATTACTTACTGTTACTTATATATGAATGTTCAACTCTTCATGTATGGAGCCAGCTGAAGGTTGAGAACATTTTCTTTGTGACCATTCTGAATTCAATCTCTAAAGTGCAAATGGAAACATTAACACAGTATGATTCAGAACCTTACCATTAGGTGGTAGACAGAAAAGCCGTGAATCTCACGAAGTCCATACATATATGTCAATTATATTTCCTAGTATTACAACACTGCTTTTTTTTAAATTATTTATTTAACAGACAGAGATCACAAGCAGGCAGAGAGGCAGGCAGAGAGAGAGGAAAGGAAGCAGGCTCCCTGCCGAGCAGAGAGCCGGATGCGGGGCTCCATCCCAGGACCCTGGGATCATGACCTGAGCTGAAGGCAGAGGCTTCAACCCACTGAGCCATCCAGGTGCCCCACAACACTGCTTTTTTGAGGGCAAATGATATTTGACCACATACAACAGTGTAGAAAAATAAATCTATTGTATTCCTGCTGAGTATTTGTAGAACCTAGCTTCATATCTGTTCCACAGAGAAGACTCAATAAATATTTGTGGAACACCTGAATGAAGTCTTCTAACATTTTCTGGGCATTCAAACCACTATAGCCACATGTAAAGAACACGTGGCTATAGTGGTCTGATGGGCAAGAGTTATTCATTATTCTATCCTTCATTCCACAATATTTACTCTTGTGCCTGGCACTGGGCTGGGGCATTCAATGGGGAGCAGAAAGACACTCTTTTTAGGAAGAATTGTGAGCAGATAAGTAAGTGCAAATGCTGTGAGTTAGGTGCTAAAGTAGGAAAACATACAGGGTGTTCTGGGATTACAAGAAACATATTTAGCCCAGACTTAAGCTGAAGGTGTTGAAGTAGGGAAGGTGGAGTAGGTGTGGTAGGGTGCTCTAAGAGGTGAATGGTACGTTGAAGGCAAGGGTAAAAATTCAGTATGACTTGGATGTTGTGTATGAGAGAAAAAAAATGATGTTTGATAAGACTGGAGAAGGCAGGCAAAAACTTGTTTAGTTTTATTATAAAATCAAGGGAAGTTACTGAATATTTTAAGCAGGAAGGTTATATAATTCATTTGAATTTCAGAGAGGTTGTTCTGGCTTCAAGGTGAAGGACAGCTGGGTTTCTCAGATTGAAGAACACAAAATCAAGAGCAGTTTTCAGGTAGTCATTCAGTGGCTGCAGGTTTATTATCCAGGGTACACCTCTACAAAGGTTAGGAAAAGTAGCTAGTATGTGGGAGGGAACATTCCTCTACTATAAACATTTTTGGATAGGAGTATACTTTGGTAATCAACATGAACCACTTTGCATAATTGGGGTAAGGTAGTGTCACAGAGACAGTATGGATGGATGATTTTATGTCTGGGAATATACTCAAGAGTCTTTATAAGAAAGTTTCATGTACTTTTTTTTTTTTTTTTAAATAAGTGCTGAGGCTTAAATCCACACAAATCCAAATCTGTTTCAGGGGCCTGGGTAAGACCAAGCCCACCTTGTTCATTGGATATGCTCAGGATAAGGTTTTTTGAAAGCTAATCAGAGGATTTCAGAATAATAGGGGTTGACTAGTCTGGCTCTGGGCTGGTGTCTTGAACTTAACATATCTATTTTTTTTTAATGTTTTATTTTTTTTATTTTTTGTAACATTCACAGAACTTAACATATCTAAAAAGCATGTACTAGTCAGTGGCCATTAAATAGTTATGAACATGAGATGTTTAATAGTCTATGAGAATTTCTGAAGAATGGTGTATTTAGGGGTTAGAGAAAAATCAAGACTAACAGCTTAAACTGGTCAAGGAAAATGCTTGGCATAAAATATATCACAGACTTGAGGCATGAGGTTCAAACGTTTCCAGCCTGTTATCCATAGTGTCTACATCAGGTACCAAACATTTTTTTTTTTTAGGTGAATATGGAATAATGCCCAACAAGTTGTGTTTTTAGAATAAACTTTTCATGACTCTTAAAATTTCACACCACATACTCCAAACTGAAACAGTTGAGAAATGTTGCTTCAGGACACAATTATTTTTCTCTCCTAAAAAGTGCATCAAATTCATGTCTTATAATTTCATTAAATGTGAACGTTCTACCAAATCTCTCTCTCTGCATTCCAGCGAGATCATGTTTTCTGCAGGCAGTAGGTAGGCGGAAAGGCATTTGAATTCTTCTGACCACGTGGTCACTGGCAAGATGTGAGCTATGCCTGTGTATCACAGGATAGTTTAACAATCAAGAAATCAGTTTGTAGATTATTGCGACACTGAGTTGGTGAAAAAAATTAGCCACACATGAAAATGTCTTCCTGGCTCATATTTCCAGTATTAAGTAGTAGGTGATGGATATTATATTTCCGTGGGAAGGAGAATTCTTACTAGAATCCATCAACAAATGATCTTAAAATTTAAAGATAAAACATATATTAAAGAGGGATTTAAGGAGGGGAATTAGTAAGTTTTAAGATATCTAAAATATTCTCTAATTTTTATCTTTCACCATCTGATGTTAATTCCTCTGAAAGCAAACTCCTTATTATCTATATGCAATTCTGTTTCTGACTATTTAGTTGCTTCAGGGTTTATCTGTTTTCACTTTATCTGATGCCTGCTTTGTTGAGATTAAAGCTTGGGGTCTCTTAAACTTTAGGCTGCCAGATAACATGATCAAAAGCGCACTTTACACTGCTTCACATTTTAGGTAGCCTTCTAGTTCACTCGTCATCACCACCATTCCAGTGCCTGCATCCCCAGTGATAATAATGTCTACCATTAAATACACCATTGTCCTCCTAGGGCTGTATTAATAGTCTTCCTGTCATGATCTTGTCTAACCATCAAAGAAGTCTTGAAATATGAAGACAATTTTTCTCATTTAGAAACAGGAAACTTGGAACTTGGAGAGTATAAATAACTTTCCCAACATCACCCAGCAGGTAAACCGAAATGATGAGAAGGAGTTCTATAGGACAAAAAAAGCCCATGCTTTGAAAGGCCATATGTTACATGCTCCCCTTCCTGTATGCATCTCCTGCTCTTGAGACCACTGGCTAAGGTATTTCTCTACATGTATTTGATCTGAGGACCTCATTGAATATTAGAAAGTATTTCTGCACATGGAATCAAATCTTATTCCCAGTATTCCTTCTACCCTTGGTAACCATATAGGAAAACTCTGCATTGTGATAGTGCATCAAGTCTTTGAGAACTGTGAACATTGATGTCTCAGACCCTTAACCTCAAATCACCCAGCTTTTTCTTAGCCGTTAGCTGCTTTGTGTTAAGTATCTATATATGCCTCCTCTTGCATGCAGAGTATGGCCAACATAGCCTATCAGGGAAGGTTGCAAAGAGATATTTGCCTTCTAAAAATACTGAAAAAGGTAAGAATTGTACTATTAAATACATAAAAAATCAGTGTACTCCCCTCACACTTTTTACTCCATGCTGTTTTACATACACACATGAATGGTGTCCATTAAATTGTTTTAGGAAATGGAAGCAGAGTGGCTCTGAGCAAGGAATGTCCTTTCATCCTGTTGTCATTCCAGTTGGGTTCCAATACATATGTGCTCTTCTTACAGTGAGGTGCCTAGAATTTATGTGATCTGAGAAGTGCAGAGTAGCAATGACAAATCGTTCTCCATTTATTCTACTGTGAATGCATCCTAAAGTTAAGTTTGCAGAATTGGCAGGCACCTTCTGCTGATTTGAATCATATTCTTGTATCCTCATGAATTGCATATTGGTCACATCTATGTGTTTTAAATTTAGGTTCAGTGTCATTATAGTGGAAAGTGATTGCCTTTTTATTTTATTTTTTTAACAACATAAAATTCGTGATGTTTGACATCAAAAGTATCAGACATATAAGGAAGCAGAAAAATAGGATATGTAACAAAGATAAATCAGACAATAGAAACACAAATGATGGTATTAGCAGAAGAGAAAGTTGTGTTTTTTTAAAGATTTTATGTATTTATTTGATAGAGAGAGACAGTGAAAGCATGGGTAGATAGAAAGACAGATACGATGCAGGAGAGCTAGGTTCTTGGCCTGCAGAGTCAACGAATGAATCTCGCAGACAAAGGAGAGTGAATAAAGCGATAGAAGTTTATTATGTGAAGATACAGAAAAAGTTCTCAAGAGTGAAAGGGGTCCCCATAGGGTTGACAGTAAGGGCCTTTAGGGTTGGTCTTTTATAGAAAGCTAACCAGGGTACTTAAATCCTTTTAAACATTTCTATTGATATTACCATTGAGCACCTTAAATGGCTTACTTCCTTTTTAGGGTCTGGTTAGTTATTCCTTGCTGGTCACAGATTATCATAAAAAGACACCCACCCCACAGGCCTAGGGCAGGGTCTTTTTTTTTTTTTTTTTTTAGATTTTTATTTATTTATTTGACAGACAGAGATCACAAGTAGGCAGAGAGGCAGGCAGAGAGAGGGGAGGAAGCAGGCTCCCCACCGAGCAGAGAGAGGGGCAGGGTCTTTTTAAATTTTGTATCTTTTTCTTTAAGGTTTTAGATTTTCAGAAAGTTCTGTATATTTTTCTTCCCATGTTATTTGTAATATCTTAGTAATAAAGCCACTTAGATTTCCCATGATGTCTAAATAAGCTCTGTGAATACCATGTTATTTTTGTGTTCATATCCAGGTAACCACAGAATACATGTTCTTTTCTTCTGAAATTGTCACTCTCAGAGCGAATGATGTTAGCACATTTGTATAGCAACATACACAATGATCTCTCTCTCTCTCTCCAATAATTCTGTGTTCTTTGACTACACATTATAAATATTCTCATGGAGTTTAACATCTAGCATCTGTGACAGTGAGGCATATTCAGGACAAAATGTTATTTTTAATTTTTATTTAAACTTCAGTCAATAACAGACCAGAGTATAGAAGAAGGACACTGATATAAGTGCTTACATGTGAAAATTAATAAATGTTAACTATCAGAAACATGCCCTTCTTCTTGAGCATTCCATGTGGTGTGGCAGGGGGTGAGTAGGAACAGGAGAGGAGAGGGGAGGCCCAAAGTTTTCTGCAATCAAAATGCCTCTCCACCAAGAAGGCTTTAGATAATTATTTCTAATCAGAAGAGAACAGAACTACTTTGTAAGCACACATTTAAGATCCCCATTCTTAACATTGATTTGATAAGTCCAGGATTGTGCTAAGCATCTATCTTCTTGAAAGTTTCCCAGAAGATCCTGGAGTAATTTCCCAAGTGGTAAATTTCTTCAATCATGGTTTAGGACACAAAACTGAGCTGAGGAAAATATTACGTGGCTTAAATATCCACTTGTTTGTCAAGAGACTGTACATTGAACAAATTAATGGGTTAACCCAAAGGAAAAATTATCCCAGTGATAATTCTACACTATCACAAAATTTCACTTGAAATTATTCCATACCTAATTTCACAAAATATCATGTGGGTCCTCTGGGTCTGCAACATGATATCATGCTCACTTGGGAATATACTTGATTGACTAAGGGAACTTTAAAAGAAGCAAACTTTTAAGTAGCACATGATTCTTCTGGAGCTTTTTAATATAATGTATTACATACATTGTATATATATATATAATTTGTTATATAATAATGTATTTTTGTGATGTATTACAGTTGGCAATTATTCATTTATTTGTTTGCTAATGTTTTTTGTTATCTGTCTCTTCCCTAAACTTTAAGATAAAGTCCATGTTTGCCCTACTGACTATTGAATTCACAGTACCCAAGACCTCCCAATGAATATTCATTTACTGGCTGTCTAGATGAATGCATTACCTGGGGTCCTATTGGTTAATCTGAAAATATGTGTTTCTTGCATTTTCCATTGTTGAGGACAAAACAGCAGCCCATGTGTGGTAAGTCTGCTGTAGGAGGTTTGGGGCAAATGTGGCTCCAGAACACTTTCCTGCCACCATCTGTGGGTATTAGGAAGGAAGATGCCACATCCATGTGAGTGTAATTATGAAAATGATACCTTACATTAGAATTCATAAACTGTAGGTCCATCAACCATTCTAATTAGTGGGCATATTCAATTTGCTCTGCATGATATTGAACTGTACAGAATTTTACATTTTTAAAAATATTTTGTCAAATGTTAAAGTTGATACATTTTACATATACACCTGTATTTCCAGATTATCCTCAAGAGGGGAAAGTTCTAGAGACATTAAGCCCACTTCCTACTTGTCAGCAATTGGTTAGAGAGGAGTAGCCTCTTTGGGTGGGGCAGATTTGTTCATTTATGAGTCTATTTTTTCCCCATGTAACTGTCCTCTGGACATGCAACTTTGCCATCTTACAATCAATACTACTTTATTCATTTTCCTTACTAGACCGTCCCCCCAACACGGTCATTTGAATATGACTATATTTATACAGAGCTCTAATATTTTCAAAGCACTTAAGTCAAGTACAATTTCACAGCGCAGATTTAGCCATACATAGATTTAAAGCACTGGAACTTTCTTTCCTAAACGCTAGTCATATTTAAGTACATTTACTTCAAATTCTGAATGTATTATTATCTTTTATCCATGCCCTCATTAATTTATATATTGAGGTTTCAAGGCTACGAAGCACTTCTTCAGTTAGGAGTTTCTTGCAGTAACCCAGATAACAAATTATGTTGGCTTTGACAGAGGTGGTAGCAGTAACAGTGATGAGCAGTTGGTTGTATTCGGAATGTACAGTATTTTGAAGGGAATTGCTGATGGAACAGATTAAGATTATGAGGCAAAGAAAGAGTAAAGATGACCACTTAGATTTTTGGCCAGAGCGACTACAACAGCAGTTGGTAAATTTCTTCTGTAGTCATTTCTTCAAGTAGTAAATATGGCGTATGTTGCAACCACTCAGCTCTGCTTTTATAGCACAACAGCAGCGGTAGACTAATGTAACAGTGTAGCAGGACAGAATTGGTGATTCCTGAATGAGAAGATGGGCAATGCCATTTACTGGCAGAAGGAACACTACAGGAATAACTGGTGAGGGGCTAGGAAGTGAAGCGGGGTTGTGACTCTCTGGAGCTCAGTTTGTGGTATGTTGAGTAGAGACTGAAAGTAGTAAGGTGGTTAAAGTAGTCTGGAATTCGACTACTGCAGATAAAATGTGGAACCATACCACCAGCATATAAATGGTATTTCAATCTGTGAGATTGGATGAGATTTCTGAAGCCTTGAATATAGATGAACCAAAGGGGGAGAAAAAGAGAAATAGATGTGGCCCGAGTCCTGAGAACCCTCCAGCACACAGAGGTTGGAGAAATGAGGAGGAGTCAGCATGCATAAGGAGAAGCAGTCACCTGAAGAAATCAAGACAAATGTAGGGTCCTGAAACCAAGAGATGGGGTGTGACCAGGAAGAGTAGGTGGTCAGGCATTCCAAACACTGCCGCTAGAACAAGTAAAATGGTGACCAAGAAATGACCACTGATGACATTGATAAGAGCAGCTTAGGTGCGGTGGAGGTGGGGTGGGAGTGTGCAGTTGTGGACTCAAGAGAGAAGGGAGGAAGAGAAACTGGGAATTCTCAGTTAAGACAACTCTCAGGGAATTTAACTGCAAGAGAAAGGAGAGAATGATGGTTGATTGAAAGATGAAAAGGGGTCAAGAGAGGCCTTTTTTAGTTTCTTTTTAATAAATTTATGTCATTGGCAATGATCCTCTCTAAAAAAAGAGTCCACTTTACATCATCTTTTTATAGAAATTTTCCTCTCCCACCTACATGAAAGGTAGTTCTCATTCTACCTGAGGGAAGTCTTCATTATCTTCTTTCAAGCATTTTTTTAAAAATATTTTATTTATGTATTTGAGAGAGAGAGATCACAAGAAGGCAGATGGGGTAGGGGAAGCAGGCTCCCCGCTGAGCAGAGACACCCCCTCAGATGCGGGGCTCGATCCCAGGACACTGGGATCATGACCCGAGCCAAAAGCAGAGGCCTTAGCCCACTGAGCCACCCAAGCTATCTTCTTTTAAGCATTAAAAAAAAAAAAAAATGGGTGCCTGGGTGGCTCAGTGGGTTAAGCCGCTGCCTTCGGCTCAGGTTGTGATCCCAGGGTCCTGGGATCGAGTCCCGCATCGGGCTCTCTGCTCAGCGGGGAGCCTGCTTCCTCCTCTCTCTCTCTCTCTCTCTCTCTCTGCCTTCCTCTCTGCCTACTTGTGATCTCTCTCTGTGTCAAATAAATAAATAAATTAATTAATTAATTAAAAAAAATGCTTCAGACCTTACTTTGTTATTTTGTAATGTAATGTGTTCCCATATTTTGTAGTTATTTTTGAGGGTTGAGGGAATTTTTTAAATCAAATTCCTTTAACTATCTCCTTCTATAAAGTAGAATCAGTTTCATTAGTTTAACCAATGCCCAGAATTTGCCATAAGAAGGCATTTTCTCTTCTTCTGCCCCACCCAACCAGACCTCAACCCATCCCTCTCTATTCTTACCAAAGCTCATTTCTACCCTCCTGCCTGGTTTAACACTGGGTCTCTATATTCCACTTTCAGTGTCCTTTTTGGGCACATTTATACCTAACAGGGAAAAACCAACCAATTTCAAATCAGAACCACAATCATGCGTGTGAAGCTTTTTAAAAGCTTTTGGCTGCCCTCCGAGGAAATAATTTTATCATCACTTAACTTCTTTGTAATAGTTCTTTCTCACTTTCGTAAGCCAGTACCCCTTTTCCAATTTGACTAACCTAGGAAAAGATCAAACATTCTTAGATGAGTTATTTCTTTAAAACCTCAAAGCATGTCTGTCTAAATTAACTTTACATTTTTTCAAAATATACAAGAAATGGCAACATAATTATGGGACACGCCAAACTCTCTCCAATGGCATTGTCACCATAGTATCTATGACAACAACCAATTTAGAAATGTGTCTCTGAGGGTGCCTGGGTGGCTCAGTGGGTTAAGTGGGTTAAGCCTCTGCCTTCGGCTCAGGTCATGATCCCAGGGTCCTGGGATCGAGCCCCACATCGGGCTCTCTGCTCAGCAGGAAGCCTGCTTCCCCTTCTCTCTCTGCCTGCCTCTCTGCCGGCTTGTGATCTCTCTCTCTCTCTGTCAAATAAATAAAATCTTTAAAAAAAAAAAAAAAAGAAAAGAAATGTGCTTCTGAAAATTCAAAGTGTGTTATTTTTATTTTTAGCATTTTATGTCTTCAAAGATACTATCCATGAGCAGAATAGATTCTTTCAAGAGGCCAAAATTAGTATTCCTGGTTCTTCCTTAATTTAGTCACAATTCATTAATCTTTTGTTCTATTTATAAATCTAGGATTCTGATAGACACATTTATTTAATATTTATTACCAGCAGATTTAATTAATTAAATTTACTAAGCCGCATGTATACATTTCATTTATCTGGGTTTTAAAAGTATTTCAATTGATTTATTGAAAATTATTTTCATACATTTAAGTATCTTTTTAAAAAAAATATTTACTTATTTATTTATTTGACAGAGAGAGAAAGATAGGGAGAAACAGCATGAACAGGGTGGGGGGCAAGAGAAGAGGGAAAAGCAGGCTTCCTGCTGAGTGGGGAGCCTGACATGTAGCTCGGCCCTATGACCTGAGCAGGAGGAAAACAGTCTACCAACTGAGCCACCCAGGTTCCCCTTAAAGGATCTTAAAAGTCTAAGAAATACAGTGACTCTTCAGTTTTAAATTGTGCAGTGCTATTTTAAAAATTTAAGAATTTTCTAATATTTTTCAACTTAAAAACACGTTAAATAATTACTCACTGATGTACTTATGTTGAAATTACAAGTCTAACCTGTTGCTTTAATAGGCACATTTTCTTAACCTTTACAGATTTTTAATATCAAGTACACACAGGTTCCTTAGCCAGAAATTCTTTCCTAATACCTTAAATTTGATTCTTTCAAACAGTCCTACATTTAAATCTTATGTGTGGATTTAAAATATCTTACCCATTTTTTAAAAAGCACTATTTCATTTCAAACAATGTCAAAGATGTGAGGATGTATTCCCAAGTAATTTTTAGGGATGCCTTCTAGTCTGAGTACACTTCTTGTCCAAGATGTTGACTGTGATGGGTACTTCAGATGTCAATGTGCTTCATGATTCTGGCTGTCAGTGTGTTGTGGATACCAAAACTCATGGATGGCTGGCAAAACAACCTTATCCCTGGCTGGATCATGTCACTACTCAATTCTTCTGTCTGCTTATGAAAGTCAGCAAACTTCTCCCATACTGCAACATTCTTTGATTTGACTTGGTATTTCTTTGGCTCAAGCTCTAAAGACTTCTAAACTTGATGAGAATCTACATTCTTTTCATACCCCTCCTATTTCTTGGAGCCAGAACTCTTGCAGATATTTAAATGACATCAGTTTGAATTTGGGATATCTCTTAGGGCTTAGTCCAACTATGTGGTTGCCGCAGACAAGATGCTAACTTTTATTTACAAGTAGAATAGTTCATGATGAATATTTTAGTACAGAGATAAATCAGTCCTTTTATAGGCCAACCAACTAAATGGCTCTAACAGCAAGGATTGGAAGAAAAGCATTTGGAGCAATAGGACACACCTCACACTGTTTTAAGCCATCTTTACTTTGTGAACTAATTTAATCATAATATCTAATTTCTAGCATGTCCTGTAAATGTTTTTGAGTATCCATGCATAATATTTTTTAAAAAAATATTTTATTCATTTATTTCTTCAACAGAGAGATAGAGAGAGAGAGCATAAGTAGGCAGAGCAGCAGGCAGAGGTAGAGGGAGAAGCAGGCTCTCTGCTGAGCAGGGAGCCCGATGTGGGGCTCAATCCCAGAACCCTGGGATTATAACTTGAGCCAAAAGCAGATGCTTAACCGACTGAGCCACCCAGGTGCCTCCATGCATAATATTCTTAATTTTTGCCTCACTTTTAGGAGGCAAGATCAAATTTTAAGTGTTTACAACTTAATTTATTGTGAACTCATCTTACCTATTTAGAAGGGCAAAACCCAAAAATACAGGATGTTCAACCTGGTTGAATAAAATCCAAGTATCAGATATCTAGTTTTTCCAACAAAAGGTAACAAATAGTATGTTACATATTTACTAGACATTCCATAGAATGCACATGTGTGCTCTTTTCTGTTGCTGTATTTTCAGGATCCAATATTGAAATTATTTCTGATTGCCTGGGTGGCTGAGTCAGTTTGTTGTCGGCCTTAGGCTCTGGTCATGATCCCTAGGTGCTGGGATCGAGTCCCACATTGGTCTCCCTGCTTTGCTGTTCTCTCTCTCTCTGTCTTTCTGTCAAATAAATAAATAAAATCTTTTTAAAAATAAAATAATTTCAAATAAATGCTGCACCTACTTAGAAAAATTCAGCAGATATATTACCCATCAAGCATCCAGAAACCTATATGTTAAGTTACATGCTTAAGCAATTTACATCTTCATTTCCTGAACTTCGTAAGTTGTAGGAGTTCTTTCACATGGTTGTGCTTCACCACATTCACTATAATTTAGAGATTCTGGATAGGAAAAAGAAGATCATACTGGACCACTCCCTATAGCCACAATTTTTTTGTTGAAATCTCCTACTGTTATTAAATAAAGTTATTGTTGCTTGCTATTTTCAAACCTCAAAGACCTCTCATCATATTAATAAATTTAAATACCACTAGATCTTAAGGGAATAAATAATGTACCCATTTACTCCTGGAAGCTGTAACTCCAGAAGAAAGACAGATAGCAAACATAGATCTTAACTTCACCAGTTGACGTGGTTGATGTAATTCTTAAATTTCAGAGCTCCCTACTCAAGCTGGATCTTCCCCTCTCTATAGAATGAGTGTGAGCCTTATTTGAGGACAAAGAAGCAAGAAAAAGTATAGCCCCTTTGACTTCTCCTGCAGTGGGTATGTCTGGACCATGTCTCCCAAGGGGAGTCAAAATGACCAGCTCTCTGGGGGGGTGGGATGAAGTCCATGCCTATCAGTCTCTCTAGCATCTTCCTTCAGGAGCATAGAGACAGGCAGAAATCCCTCCCATCAGTTCCTTTAAAGTAAATATGGAGAGAGAAGAAAGTGATTATCCCTTCTCCATAACCATCTTCCCCAAAATTTTTATTGTAATATTTATACATAGAAACTCATGCCTAAAAATGTAGGCATCAGTAATTCTAAATACATTGTCTTCTTAATCAAAATCCCTTATCATGGTTAATAAGGTTTGTACATGTAAGATATTTTTTGGGAATGAAATTGTGGTTCATCCCCCCCCTCAACTGTTACCAACATTTTAATAAAGTAAAAATGCTTTTAGCCATACATAAAGGATTCATCTGTATATCCAAACTGATGTTTTGAGTGGAAATATTTCAGATAAATACAGATTTTGACATATAAAATATGAAGTTTATTTTTATTAAGATTTTTTAAATTTATCTATTTGACAGAGAGAGACACAGTGAGAGAGGAAACAGAAGGAGGGGAAGGGGGAGAGGGAGAAGCAGGCTTCCCGCCGAGCAGGGAACCCGATGCAGGGCTGGATCCTGGGACCCTGGGATCAAGACCCGAGCCAAAGACAGACGCTTAATGACTGAGCCACCCAGGCGCCCCTAAAATATTTTTTTTAAAATATATGAATGAGTATAAAGATAGACTTATACATGGTAAATTACTTCTAAATTCTTAACAGCTTTAAATATTGTTAATTATTTTGAAAAAAATCTGGTTTTATCCTCTCTATGGAATGGAAAGGGCTAGAATTGAGCAAGTTGTAGACCAGTATAACATACATCTTACTGGCTTTGATGCTGGTGCTACTCACGCATATTAAATCATGAGAAGTGGAGATGAAAGGTTCCCCAGAAATGACCTCATCCAATCTTATTTTACAGATGAGGTAAATGGGAGAAAATAATTGACATGTCTTCACCATAATTGATCTTAGTAGTATAATTAGGGTTAGAACATGATATTTTTATTTTCAGGTCAGTGTTATCTGTGCCATGCTGTGCTTATATTTTAGGATAAAACTATAGGAAAGTGTTCTTAGCAGTTCTTGAGCTGAGTATATATTGTAGTTCAATATGTAAATAATACTTAGATGCATTTTTTCCCCAAGTGATTACAATTAATTAAGAACCCATCAGGGGACGTAATTTTTTGATGCCATGCCATCTGGAATTCCTTTGTGAATTAATTATGCTATTTTGTAGTTCAGTGAACTATAATCCATATTTGATTGAGAAAACTTCAAAAGAATAAATACTAGATAAATCCACTATCAGCCTAACAAATACTTTTTTATAAAGATTTTATTTGTTTGTTTGTTTGTTTTTAATATTTTATTTATTTATTTGACAGAGAGAGATCACAGGTAAGTGGAGAGGCTGGCAGAGAGAGAGAGAGAGAGGGAAGCAGGCTCCCTGCTGAGCAGAGAGCCCGATATGGGGCTCGATCCCAGGACCCCGAGATCATGACCTGAGCCGAAGGCAGTGGCTTAACCCACTGAGCCACCCAGGTGCCCTATTTATTTATTTTAGAGAGAAGGATAGAAAGAGAGTGGGGAAGAAGGGAAGAGCAGGAGAGAGAGTGTGGAGCCTGACTTGGAGTTTGATCTCAAAACCCTGAGATCGTGACCTGAGCTGAAATCAAGAGTCCTGTGCTCAAATGACTGTGCTACCCAGGTACCCCAATGTTTTTAAAAGTTAATTCCAGTCCTTAGATCTTGTGACTTTAATTATAAATTTATTTCACACTGTTGATACACTTTGCCCAAATTTTTACAGATAAGACAAAGGAGGAGTTTGAAACAGTAATTCATAAAACTTATCTCTGACCTAAGTAACTGTGAAAACTGTAGTACAAAGTTTCTCATGATAGAGTGTTTTCAGTTTTTGATACTGTATATATCATTGATTGCTCACTGACTAAAATGGCATTGTGTAATATTTTGCCACATTTAATTTAATCTTCAAAATTGGCAGATGATATTCTAGAAAAGTGTGTCTTGTTATAGTTCCTTAAGATGTGGCCATTGTCACTATAGAATTGCTCCAGATTCTTTCTAAATAATTCTCATTTTATACAAACCTTATGTTTACCTTAATGTAATTCTAGATAAGTATATGTAAGATGACATTGCTTTCCTAATTTAAAACAACTTCAGAGTAACTAACAAATTTCTTTTGAAGGTGGCCTCATGGGATGAAAGTGTCTCTGGAAAAGTTCATCCATTATTTTGATTTTTGCCTGTTTTATTTCAAAGTCACTAAAATAAGTTCTCTTCCCTTAAATACATTGTTATCTTAACTAAATATATGTATCCCATCATCCTTGTGTAAAATTAAGCCTCCCTGTGTCCTAGTCAAGCAGTCTCATGAGTTTCTTGAAAGCTTATAACTCAAAGTGAACTCATGACCATCAACCCTAATGTAGGTGAGTCTTACTTATCTCCATACAACCTGGTGAAGGAGAAAGTCATCAAAGAATGATAAAATAAGAAAAATAAAGAATAAAATAAAATAAAAAATAAAATAAGATAAAATAATGAAAAACAGAAAAATAATGATCAGTAGAAGAACATCTATACACTTTCCTATGGGGAGCTCCATGTGAATTTGAGTAATCATAAAATTGACATGTATTTTTTTCATGCAAGTTCTTACCTTCTAACATATGCTACTATCTAGTCAAAATTCGGACAAATTTTTTTCAGAGCGCTAGAATAATATTTAAATATTTAAATAACTTAGGAAATAATGTCATGATACAAACTATCAACTTCAATTAAAACCATTCTACAGAGAAGAAAAATACTAAATTATATTTTTACTAGGGAAAATGTTTGAATGCATTTTTTGTATATTGAGTTACAAGAATTATAAATATTCTCTATTTTGTGTTTTTGTACCAGAAGCATCTAATAAAATAGATTACCATTTTAGGTTGATTTATAATTGGCAGGTCCACAAATTCTTGCTTTCATTTCCCCATACAGTTTTAGAAATGAAAATATCAATCTATATGGTAACTCATATAAATATCTATTAAATCTAAGGCTCATTCAATTTTGTCCCACAGGTTTTTTTAATTAAATAAAAGTTATTATATGTCAATAACACCCTTATCAATGTAAACAACTTCCTTTTTTGAGAACAATTACTATTTTTCTTAATTTATTAATTGAATTATAATATACTATATTTTCAAAGAAGTCTTATGTGGCATAGTTCAAATTATTCTTGATCATAATTTGTTTCTAGTTCATACACACTAAAATTTAGTTCTCATACTATTATTACTACCAAAGATTCAAATGTTGTAAAATATGAAGGCTCCTTGGGAATCGTTACACAACAACATAGTTTGACCTTTAAAAATTGCGGTATAATGTTAGACATTATTAATTTGGGTAGATCAGTTTGAATAAATAATTTGATGATATTAGTTTTTAAGATATATTAATAACATCGCTCCTCGTTGTTATGAAGATGACATCTAAGGAAAATCAGTTGACTCAGGTGGATTAAAAATTCAGTAGTCAGTATGATGTGTCCCCAAGCTACATCTAGATGGATGTGGTATTTTTGTTAGTCCCTCTGTTAATAAAACTGATATTTGGACTTCAGATTTGGATGACACTGTAAGAACAGTAATGTTTTCTGTGATATAATCATATTACATTATAGAACTTTTAATACCAATGGTCTGAATTTGCTTTCTTTAGTGAAAATAGTCTAAGAAACCAGAATTGAAAGAACTTTAGGAAATCGTAGTACCATTTCTTCCTCTTAACTTTTGTCAGTTACTGGCAAAACTGGTAAAGCTCAAGGTTTTTTCCCCTTCACAGGTTTGGGATGAAAATCTTGCAAAATCTGCGGAGGCGTGGGCAGCTACTTGCATTTGGGACCATGGACCTTCTTATTTACTGAGATTTTTGGGCCAAAACCTTTCTGTACGAACTGGAAGGTAGGAAGCAGTTTCACTGATACTGTTCATCCACACATTTTATTACTTAGGGACCCCAAGGGGGAGTGATACCACCTTCAAGTAATATAAGCAAATACTTACTGAGTGCTTGGCCTGGGACTGTTTCAGATGTCTTCAAGGATTATTTAATTGGTTAAAAGGTCCTAATAAGACCAGTTTCCCCTTTCACCCTTGGAACACGCTCTCTTAGCCTGTATTCTTTGCTTACGTCACAGAATCTTTGAAAGGATTAGGCATATGTTATAGCCTATACCCTAACTCTCCCACCTCAGGAAATTTTTTTCAGTGTGGCAGAAACCATTCTTGTGTCTATGAAACTTTCCCATGGTTGCATATATCTATAGTCATATATGTCTGTTCAACTATGGGAAAGTCTGTTCCCAGTGATAGGCTAACTTTTCCATCACCAAGGAATGTCATTATCCAAGATTCCAAAGACCCATTCTCTTCTATATACAAGAGAAAAATCAGGTGTGCTATTATTAAAATTAAAGTGAATCAAGTTTAAGGGAAAAAACACATTTAATTCTAGTATCACAACTACAATTTATTTATCTAATTTTTAATTGTATATATGATTCTGGTGGAGAAATTTTTAACAATATAAAACAAGATAAAGATGAAGATTCCTGAAATTTGCATTTTTCTTTTTGAAACAACCAGACATATACTTAAACGAATATAGTCTCACTTGCTTTAGTCCCGGGCATTTTCAAGCTTGGCCCTACTTGGAGGAATAGGTGATGGTGGTAATTATGAGGTATGGGTTTGCTACTGAGTCATCATGAATAATCTGCAAAAAGAACTCTTAACTTACAACTTAACATGAGTCCACAATAAATTACGACTGCTATACTCTAAGTTCTCTCACTCTCTCTTTCTCTCTTTTTTTTTTTTCTTGGTATCTAGATATCGCTCTATTCTCCAGTTGGTCAAGCCGTGGTATGATGAGGTGAAAGATTATGCTTTCCCATATCCTCAGGATTGCAACCCCAGATGTCCTATGAGATGTTTTGGCCCCATGTGCACACATTATACACAGGTTATTTCAATTGTCTTGTTAATTTTTGATTCATAGTTTCAACAATGCTCTTACTCTTTTGGGGAATATGCATTTTCTTAGCTTTAGCTTCAATAATGATGTATTGGTTTATTTTTGCAGATGGTTTGGGCCACCTCCAATCGGGTAGGATGTGCAATTCATACTTGTCAAAACATGAATGTCTGGGGAGCTGTGTGGCGACGTGCAGTTTACCTGGTATGCAACTATGCCCCAAAGTAAGTACTAGGCTGGCTTCTACTTCTTGGAACTTTTAATGATATTAAATATCTCCAGTCTGCTAGTTATTTTAATGTGAATAAGATTTAATTATAATAGCCTCTAATCCTCAAGTCTCCCGTGACCTCATATACCTGAAAAATAATGAGATGAACAGTTATTTTTCACAGATAGGTATTTCCAGCTAAAATTGTGGGCAAAATAATTTGAGATACAGAAACTCACTAAATTCCCTTCACCCGTTTTTTAGTCATGATAATTGTAAAGTAAATACTGTACTTTCAGGCTTTTGAATGTTCTTTAAAAAAAAGAGAAGAATCTTTTAGGAAATTTATCAGTACTGCACTATTCCCAGCTATCAGTACTAGAATGTTGGCTTATTTTTTTCACTGGGAAAGCAAAACAGAGTCCTTCTTCCTTTAAGAGTAAACTAAAAATTATAGTTTACTAATTTTATAGTTGGCTAAGGAGTCATTCACTGCCAGAAGGGAAAATTTAAATGCTGTGACTTCTTTTTAAATTAAAGCTTTGCCATGATTTAAGTTTCAGTATTGAAAATTTAGAATTTTCTCATTGGGGGTGCCTGGGAGACTCAGTTGAGTTAGAATCCCCCTCTTGATTTCAGGTCAGGTCATGGTCTCAGGGTAGGACTCCACTCAGTAGGGAGTCTACTTCAGATTAGCTCTATCCCTCTACCTCTGCCCCTCCCCCTCTCCTGTATACATGTGTGCACTCTGTCTCTATCTCAAATAAATAAATCTAAAGAAAAATAAAACACAATTTTTTCATTAGTTATATTTTATGGCATACATAAAAGTGTATTGTGAAAATTGATCAAAGATTATAAAATATAGCCATATTTATAAATATTCTTTATAAGATGAGTATAAATAAGCATTTGTTAACATTTGATAAAATGCCTTCCTGATAACAATAACTCTTGAGACGATAAAACCTTCCAATATTTATACATGAGTCTGTTCCCATTTGGAGTAAATAGCAAAATGTGCAAAAGGATTTATGACACTCTTGGTGTCTTCCAAAGTAAGTCCCAAACAAAGATTTTCTCCAGCTTTGCCAATATGGGGAGGGAATGAGAAAACGTTTCACAAATAACTGCATTACTCATTTATATGGTAAAATGCCAGTGGCAGTGTTTTTGCAAAGTTAGAAAAATAGCGATTTTCCCCATGGTGCCCCTTCATAATTATTGGAATAATTAGGTTTGGAAAGTAGAATGTGTTTGCATTACCAAAAACATTGAAACTGTGCATTTGCTTGATATTTTCAGTTTCACACTTTATATTTTCCTATTAAGACTTTACTCTTCTTCTTGACATAAATAGGCCACGGAGTACTCAAATGGTGAAAGAGATTTTTATTTCATTTGTTTAGCTGTTTTGTTTTTAAACATTGATTTGACTTTTCTAATATTATTATTGGTGGGATATCGGATTGTTTTCAATGAGAGATTAAGATATTGTGTTAAAACGCTTAATTTGTTGTAAAAAAAAAAAGCCATTATTTTGAAACCTAGGCAATGAAAGAAGTTTTAAAAACTTGACTGTTATTTGAGTGTGAATTTTCCAATGCCAATATAAAGCTATCTCAAGTCTGTTTTTTAGGGGGAAAAAAAGAGAGAGGTGGAGGGAGGGAAGGAGTGAAAGAAGGGAATTTTAATTAGATGGAATACAACAAAAAATGGAAGGATAAATAATATAAGTTCATTGGTTGACGGATTTACTTCTGAATGTAATTGTCCTCTATTCAGTAAAAATCTGTGATTTATGTAAAAGTTTGTAATATGTAATACTTTTGACGCATAATAAAATGTATTTCTAAGCTTATGTTACAAAAAATATGTGCTGTGTAATTTCAAAAAGTTATGTAGAATAAATAGAAAAATATGACATTAAAAGAGCATAGGTTGCCCATATGCACTTATGGGCTTTGGATAAAGATATAGAGGGAAATGAGATTATTAATATAGAATAGGAGAGATTAGGATAAAGGAGTGAGTTACACTCATAAGAGAAGGGGCCTCCTCAAGTGTTTTGGAGTAAGCATGTGTCATTATCCAAATTATACTCGAGGAATCTTATCCGGAGGGCAGAGTATACAATAAACTAAATGGAGGTGGGTGTTCTTGGAATCTGATGACATTTTGTGGTATGAATCACTAATCAGCATGTATTTCATTTTTATAGGTAACTTTTCCTCCATAAATATTTTGTAGATCAAAGCCTGAATTTTTATAAAGATTTTATTTATGTGTGTATTTATTTATTTGGGAGACAGAAAGTGAGTGTGGGAGAGACAGAAAGCAGCGGGAGGCGCAGGTGGAGGGAGAGGGATGAGCAGGGAGCCCAGTGCAGGACTCAGTCCCAGGACCCTGACCTGAGCCAAAGGCAGATGCTTCACCCACTGAGCCACCCGGGCATCCCAAACCCTGAATTTTTAAACTGACTGATGTCAGCAGATATTTTATGTAGATTCACTTTAAGAGTCGCTGTTTGGGCTTCTTCAGGTTGTAAAGAAGATGAGAACCACCTGTTTCATATTTTAGGCTCTTTCTTACAGTTGTCTTATCTTCAACCCTGACTTTTTTTACTACTGACAAAGAAATTTCCTCCTGACCATTCAGTTTCCTTCAAAATATGGCTATGTTGCTATTTTTAGGGCTAATCACCATGCTATTGAAAATACATCTATTACCTCCCTCATAATTGAACAGTAAGACATTGTAGCTACTACTGACTATTGTAAATGATGAATTTGATGTAGTATTATGATCATGGCCATCAATACAGATGAAAAGATTGACAACACAGTGTTTAACATTATCAAAAAACAAATAGTATTACTAAAAACAAAAGCTATGAGTTTACACATAGGTAAAGGTTTTGAAATCACCTTTAATTGCTTCCCTGAGCCCTTAATCTCTTACCATGACAACTTCTTGCTTATCTCATCATTTCTAAGCCTCCCAGAAAATAGTAAGTGCATATATATATTACCATTCTTAGCATTAGCAGGAGTTTAGAAATGGGAGTGTGTCCTGCCAACATGCTCTAGAAGGCAGTTACAGGGCAGACACAGATGTGGTGATTGAATGAGTATCGAGCCTGGCATCAGATGACTAATGATGTCATCATTCATTGTAGTGCTTCACGTCTTATCTGTAAATTAAGATAATACTAACTGTTGCAGAGAGAAATATTTAAGAAGTAATATATGATAGAAAAATAAGTTACTGTGTAAATAAGAAATGGAGGGATGCCTGGGTGGCTCAGTGGGTTAAGCGTCTACCTTGGGCTCAGGGCATAGTCTCAGGTCCTGGGATCCAGCCTGGGGCTCCCTGCTCCCTGGAGAATCTACTGGTCCCTCTCCTTTTGCGCCACACCTCCTCCACCTCAGGCTCACTCCCAGTCTCTCCCTCTCTCGAGTAAATAAATGAAATCTTTAAAAAAAAAAAAAAAAGAAAAAGAAAAGAAAGAAATGGATATCATTTTCAGTGACTTTCTAAACTTCTCAAAAAGATCATTACATGTCAATCCATGCAGACATATGCTTAAGGACAAGCACATTTCTTTAAATGAGCACTAATAGAGCACTAATGTTATCTTTGTACTTTTTTTTCTTTTTTTAGGGGCAATTGGATTGGAGAAGCACCCTATAAAGTAGGAGTACCATGTTCTGCTTGCCCTCCAAGTTACGGAGGCTCTTGTACTGATAATCTTTGTTTTCCAGGAGTAACATCAAACTACCTATACTGGTTTAAATAAGCTTATCTTTTCCTCCAGGAAACAGAATGTTTTCTGGGACTAATAGGCATATATATATATTGAGTTTTGCACATATTATACATATTTTATAATAATCTTGTTTTCCTTTTATTATTCCTTGTATATAAATTAGTGTTTGTCTAGTTTGTTTGTTTCATCTTTGAGGTAATCAAAACATCCATTTCTATCTTCTGACCTCTAAGCCCAAGTTAGAATGGTGTCTATGTAGTATTGACATAGTTGAGGCATCCAGTTCTAAAACTTACTTTCCAAAAAGAAGATGTTACATTTGTGAGGAATAAAATATATATATTTGACCTGTAATTCATGTGTATGTATGTAGATATACATATACACATAGGTGTATATGTATATTTACATGCAGAGACATGTAATAGATGATGTAATACAGGCAATAATGTAATTCAGTAGTTAACTTGAGGGAAATTTAAAATTACACTATTCTAAAAATATATATGAGGTGCTGGGACATCTTCAGCTCCCATTCCTATAATACCTACAAAGTGATAATTTACGAGATAACATTGAGTGATCTCTGGGCTTAATAATTTAATTAAGCAACCAAGGATTTTATTCTGGAGGTATCTTGTCTTATTTGGGTTCACCAAAGGATATGCTCAACTTATGTAAGGTCACATCATGCATTTTGCTTAATCTCTTTTATTGAATTAGTAATCATGTGTTGAGTGCTTCCTATGTGCAAGGCACTCTGTTAGTTATGTTCTGATAATGCAAAAATCATGAGATACGGTTCCTGCCTTCAAGAAGCTCACAAAAAATATTCAGGAAACAATGCAGCTTAAGATTTCACTGCAAAATTACAGTTTTTTAACAAACTGATGTCAGTGTAAGTTTGAGGAACTAGATGCCACAATGGTCACCTATAGGTGAAACAGGTGATGAGAACACCGTAATATGAAAGGCTTCTGATTAGCAGGAAAATGTAGCTACACCACTTGGAACTAAAAGAGGCTGAACTGCCCAGGGATTACTGTACCAGAGTAAGTATTTGTGAATTCGGAAGGCAGAGGCAAGACGCTGAAAAACCTGACAAAGCCCAGGAGAATTAAGATTTAGGAGACAGGTATGAAAAGTGACAGAGACCAGGTCACTGCACAAAAAATTACAGGTGAGAGCTTCAGAAGGGCTTATCCGGAGAGTCTTGTATATCCTGAGGCCTGTCAGCAGGGGTGAAGGGTGCCAGAGACATGTGAGATGCCAAGGACATTTGCATCTCTTCACATCATTGTTTGGTGAGCATCCCTCCAATCATCATAAAGATCCTGCATGCACAGCATGGTTAGGGTTTGGCAAAGTGACCCTCTTCAGATGATTTGCTAAGGACTACTTAGCAAAGCTTAATTCTGTGTCCACGTAGAAGAATAATTTTTCAGTTCTCCATTAAGTTGGATTGTGGAAATCAAATCAAAGTCACTGTGACAATTTCACTCATGTGGTTTGGAAATGCAATGTTTCCTCCTTCAGGAATTTGCTATTAGAGAAAAAATTCAACATCTGGGTCGAGACATCTTATATTATGGTGTGTGTGTGTGTGTGTGTGTGTGTGTGTTTTCACAAGTTCTGTAATGCTTCCATAGAATTACAGCATAAGCAAACAGGGTTAGTTCCAGAGTGCAAATAACAGAAGGAAGCTACTTGTTTAAAATTCTCTTCACATTTGCAGTTTTTTAGGGCGGAGGCACTGAAAGTTGACAATTAAATCCAGTCAACGAGGGAAAAATTCACCATCTGGAGTTCTGGGTTTGCATGATGACAAACAATTGGTCTGATTCCTTTTTACAAATTAAATGTGGTGACCAAAAGTTTTTGATATCATACTACTCTGCTTTTGTGGGCACATACATAGACTGTATTAAAAATAAATGTTTTGGGAGACTAAACTGGAGAGCAGAAGTAGTTGTAAGTAAGATTCAAGCCCCAGTCTAACTTTTATCTAGCTATGGGCAATTGGAGAGAAAGCTAATTAGTGGGAGGTTTACATGCTTTCTCTACAAAGTATTTCCAACTTACATTTCCCTAGAGTTCTTCTATAGAAGTAGCAAAAGTACTATTAAACAAAGATGACTGTTCTCAGTTCCAGTCCTGTTGCTGGATTGCTTGTGTGGCTTGGTTTCTCAGTTCTGAAAAAGAATAATGATATTTGCTACATATTTCACAGAGGTTCCTCCTATGAGACTAAAGTTACCATATTAATAGCAAATTTATGAATAGTAAAAGCATCATTAATGTTGTGAAACTTATTGGAAAAAATTAAGTTTTATGAGCTTCTCTTTGGCAGAAACTGTCTGATTCTCATCCCAACTTCTTATAGAGTGCCTATAATGCAGTAAGTGTTTAATAAATGTGTCTATGAATATATTTTTAGAATTAACTATAAAGTTAGAATTATTCTATAAACTAGAATTGCAACAATTTAAGGGATTCCCTCCTTTCTGTATTTTATTAAGACAAAAAATGTCTTAAATATAAAGCTCTGGATGCATCAGAAATCCAGATAAGTCATCAAACATACCAGATTAAGACCTAGGATCTAGGCATGAATAACTTACACCACAATCCTTTCCAAATCACAACTAGAGCTATGCATTTATTTGTAACTTAACAACTCAGCTGAAAATATAACGGGTATTTTTGTTATGCTATGTGTACTTTTTAAAGTGAGTAGCGTAAGGTAGGCAAGTGAAATGTTTCATTTTCCAGGCAAAAGCAAATGAAAATTTGCTGATATCCACAGTGTGCTCTGTTTTTCACAGCATTCAACCATGGTGCTAAGATGGCTCCTTCTTCCTGTAATTCCCAGGGGCAGAAAGAGTCTGGGTATCGGATATTTCTTAAGAGCAGCTTTAAACAGTCAATGTTGAGGTTTTCATTTCCAAACATATCACTCAAAAGAAAGAGTATTCTCCATATTCTCCATATTCCACAGTATAGAGCCTCTCTCTATGGCAAAGAGTTTTCAGATCATTTATACAGTAGAAAAGAAAACACTCTGTCACAATACAGGACTTTTTTTTTTTTTTTTGCTTCCATGTCATCAGGAAAAATGACAATTTTAACTCTTAAACTGATGGATTTCTTTACAGAATTGTATTTAAGTCGTGTAGGCACAATCTTAATGTTGCTGGTTATGACAGATAAGTTTGCTTTTAAAATGTGGTGGAAACAATTTTTATTAGTACCATTTTTGCTTCTGTTCAGTAGTCTAAGCGTCATGATTTCTGTGGTCCGTCAGGGTTTCCCCTACCAGCTTCACTTGGCAGCGCCATAGCGTTCACTTGAAACCTTCGTGGAAACATTCATTCGAAAGATCCGTGCAGCTCTAGCACAGAGCTGACCAAACACGAAGGCAAGTTGACCCAGTACGATTTACTCAGACTATTTGGACTGAAACAGCGTGCATTTTTCTCATTAATACATGCTTGTATTAAATCAACTTATAACATCTACAGAAGCAAACCTGATACACATTTAGACCAGCTGAAGTGTTTTATCTTCATACCCTACTAGTAAATGAATATATAAGCTACACAGGCAATTTGATTGTGTCCAGGAAGGAAAAGTAACAGCCTGTGCTCTGTGTTCTCCCCTTTGTAAAACACCATTCCCTGTCTTCCTCAGTATCAAAGGATGCAAATTTTGACATAAATGGAAGCTTTTACCTACCAAAGTGTTTAGGGAGAGTAAAGTTAGATTTCTATCAGTGCCTAACAGTATATTTGATATATATAGTTTCTATAAACAGTATATATATATATATATATATATATATATATATATATATAATATTGTCATTATTTGTGTGGAGAGAGACATATTTAAACACATGCAAAATTATTTTCAAAAATTATGCCATGATATAATTTTGTCTTATGAGAGGTCAATCAAAAGTTTACAAAGTTTAACAGTTCACTCGTTAATGCTGCTGAAATGCATTAAAACCACCATATACTTGTTACCATTTTGAGGTTCTTTTCAGTTAAAGTTTTTACTAAGTGTGAACTATCGATATTGATTATTGATTCTGGTGCTAAATACGTGGTGCTAAATGAATTGTTAGTGTTAATAGTTTTAGTAATGCTCTTTTTATTCATTGTTAAAAGTGATATCCGTTCAATTTCTGATTCAGAAATATTAATAAGATCCTGTTAAATTAATGTTACCCAGAAATGGGCCAGTGAACTCTATTTATCTAACAATCCAACATTACCTAGGTGTTACAGAATGTAAATATAATTTTTTAGAAGTTATCAATTTCCTTTTTTTAAAGTCATTTTTAGCTTGGCAGTGTCCAAATTCAAGTATCACCTGAAGGTTGGAGTACACCTACACCAGTCGTGCTGCGGACACTGGCGCCCTCTGGTGATTGTGAAAATAGATTTTTGGTGGCTGCTTGGGTTGCAAAAAGAGCAGTTTCTTTTGTTCAAAAAAATTTAAGTTCCTCAATATTGGAACTCTTGGGTACTCTTTAAGTCTGACAGCATTTGAAAATGCTTGGCTGTATTGATATAATTTTCGGAGAGGATAAGAGAGAGACTATGTCTTGGCATCCACTTTCTTAAATAATAATGTTTTGTAATGATATTTTAGTTCTAAGGTGCTCATCGAAGTGTTTTTTTTTAAACTAAGTATTACTAAAGTATGTTTTTCACTTGGTTTACAACATAAATACAATTAGAGTTAAAGTTAGGGAACAGAATTATAAGTATGTCTCATTTTCAGAAGTGATTATTTTTATTTAACGTAGTATGTAAGATTAAAAGGAGATATGTTAAAATAATTCATTTCATAAAAAAGGATTACATCTCTATTTTTACTTGTTGGTCTAAAATCTGATAACGTTCTCTGGTCATAGTATTTAGCTAATGATAAAATTGTATTATTCCATTCAAAGTCCTTCTAGCCTAACAGATGTATATAAAAACTTAGAATTATATCACTTGATATAACTAATGAAGACAAAAGTCTTTTGTAAACTTCCAGTTGAGGTTGTCATTGACATTATGTGTAGGTACCACACAATTGTGAGAACCTGTTCGGACAGGAATGTTTCTTATACTATGTTAGCATAACCGAATGAAATATATTTTGAAGCAGTTTTCTACAGTTTTCAAACTTATTTTAAAGCAAAAGAACACTTTTTATGATCTCAATTATATATAAAACTCTAACATATACTGCATACAAAATGGATCTGCTCAAACTCCAAACTTTCCCCAGTGAGCAGAATGGTTTTTCGTAGAGCCCAAGAATTCCATTAAACAGAAAAACATGATCTAAAACATCCAGTTCCCCCCTATTTTTCTCTAAAATAATCAGGTAATTAAAATAAGAAAAAATTTGAGGCACTGAATTATTTCAATACCCACTTCACTTTACTGGTGTGATGAAGAATCAAATGTTAACTTTGGTGTTTGCAGATAACTTACAGGATCTCATGTTTTGTTGTTTGACAAACAGAATTTTGGTACCATTGTAGTTTGGGAATTGGAGATAATTGTGGTGCACATATGAAAACAATGTATTTTTTAAATATCTAAACATTTTGAATATGTACATAATCCTAAAATATACCATATCGATTTACATTTTTTTAAAGACTAATTTGGATAAGTTTTATTCGTTACCTAACACTGTGGCAGTGAAAGGTGCTTTGATTTTGTGATATAATGTCATGAATGTGTACATACATAAAACCTGTGTAAACCTCTGTTCTTATAAAGCATAACAAGTGTAGCTTTTTGAACTCTGCTATATTTTCTTTCTTTCAATAAAATACTATAATTGTTTTGTTTTAAAAGTATATCTGTTTTCTTGTTTTCAGAAGATTTTTCAAATAGACTTAGAACTAGATGGCATGATAATTTTGATAAGGTATGATGAGGTACATCTCTAAAGCAACAATGATTTTATCTTTAATGCATCATTAAAATATACCAATAATCTTCTGTTTTCCTATTTTCCCCTTTCTTTCTTCTCTTCCCTGCCTCAGTCTTTCCTTCTTCCCTTCTTTTTCTACTCAATTCCAAATAATATTTTGAAGTAAAAATATAAAAGACATTTCCATGGAGGAAGAGGAAAAGATCAATGTTCATCAAGAAGTTCTGGCTGCGGAAAATTGTAATAGTTGAATTCAAATATATTTATGCTTCCCCACATAGAAAGCCTGAAGAGAAACCGTAAATGTTCCTGGGGAAGAGGCACACCTCAGGCCACTAGTTGGCCCAAGGATAGTGATTCCTAGGGTGGCTCTACCTTATAGAAGAGTAACTCCTTTCTCTCTGGCGAAATGTACATCTCACAGGCCAGGACGCTGAGAAGTATCTGAATCTAGGACTTTAAAATTCTCCTTATTATATGTGATATTGTGATTTATTATAAGAAATACATATTTGTTCTTCCTCTGATTTCTGACTCAGAGCTTCCCAAATCCTTGGAATTCCTAAGTGTTGACAGAGAGTGAGAAAGGTGTGTTATGTTAATGAGGTGACTTTTAGAAAGCAGGTAAGAATGTGGGCTGGTTGTCAATGGAACCAACCCTGTGATTAGAGGCTTGGAAATTTCAGTCCCACCCCCTGATGTCCCAGGAGGGGAGAGGGGCTGGAATTTGAATCAATAGCCAATGATCAATGATATAATCAATCATGCCTCTTTCTTTTGCAGCCTCCATAGATAAAGACAAACCACAGAGTTCTGAGAGCTTTGGGGTTGGTGAACACAAGGAAGTTTAGGGAGAGGGCACCAGGAGGGGCATGGAAGTCCTTGTCCTTCCCACATTCCTTGCTTGGCCCACCTCTTCCATCTGTCTGTTCCTGAGTTACATCCTTTTATCATAAACTGGCAATCTAGTAAGTAAAATGTTTCTCAGAGTTCTGTGAGCTGCTCTAGCAAATTCATGGAGTCCAAAGGAAGTGGTGGGAATCTCTGATTTATAGCCAGTTGCTCCGAAGTACAGGTAAAACCTAGACCTGTGATTGGCATCTGAACTCCAAGGAGGAAGTCCTGGGAACCCCAATTCATAGCTGGTGGTAAGCATAGGTAATAACCTGGGCATGTGCCAGTCATCTGAGGTGGAGAGCAGTCTTGTAGGACTGAATCTTGACCTGTGGGAACTGATGTTATCTCTGAGTAGATAGTGTCAGAATCGAGTTAAATTCCTAGACACCCCGGACGCCTGTGTGGCTCAGTGGGTTAAAGCCTCTGCCTTGGGCTCAGGTCATGATCTCAGGGTCCTGGGATGGAGCCCCACATCGTTGGGCTCTCTGCTCAGCAGGGAACCTGCTTACCTTCCTCTCTCTCTGCCTGCCTTTCTGCCTACTTGTGATCTCTGTCTGTCAAATAAATAAATAAAAATCTTAAAAAAAATTCCTAGACACCCTGCCTGTGTCTGAGAATTGCTTGGTGATATGTGGGAAGTCACCTAGCCTCTCTCTCTCTCTCTCTCTCTCTCTCACACACACACACACACACACACTGGAATTGCTGCCACAACCAATGAACCATATTTCACCCAAGCCTCACTAACCTGAATCCTTTCAGAGACTCTCTCCAGGAGCCCTGTGGCTCTCTGTCAACTGCTTCTTTTTCTCCTGCTAGTCTTCCCTTTTCTCTTCACTCCCTCATCTTTCAAGCCTCCAGTTCCCTATCCACATGTTTGAAAGTGACAAAGAGAATTGCCTGAATGGTATGTCCACATAGGGGAATACTATGCAAATGAAAAACAGAACAAGAAAAATCCGTGTACACTGGTAAGGAGTGGTCTCCGTGGATATGATACTAAGTGAAAAAGCATGATACACAAGTATATAACTAGAATGTTCCCCTAGTAAGAAATATTAGTGGAAATAATACACATATACTCACAAGCAGTTATAATATATATCTGTTTTTATTTGCAAAAAGAGACATAGAATCATAAATTAAAAAATAATAAAAATGGGGGCACCTGGGTGGCTCAGTGGGTTAAACCTCTGCTTTCAGCTCAGGTCATGATCTGGGGTCTTGGGATCGAGCCCCGCATTGGGCTCTCTGCTCAGCAGGGAGCCTACCTCCCCTCCTCTCTCTCTGCCTGACTCTCTGTGTACTTGTGATATCTGTCAAATAAATAAGTAAAATCCTTAAGAAAAAAATAAATAAAAATAATTACCTGTGAGAGCGGGAACTGGATGGAGGGGACAACAATATTTCAAATAACTTTGAAATGCAATAAATGTATAACCTTAGTGTTGCAAAGACAGAGCTACAAAGAAATAACTTTGTTCAGTTGGCTCTCTGTGGTGGTATTAGGGGGGAAAAGAGGAGAAAAAATAAAGTGAGTAAGTAATTTGGGTCCTCTTTTCAGGAACCAAAGATTTCAATGTAAGAGAAAAGAAGATTATTTCTAAAAAAGTTAAGTAACACTAAAATATTAACTATGAATTTGAAATATGAGTTATTACCTCAAGCTATCTTCTTTATGAAAATCAGTATGTTTAGCTTTGAGTGGTAAAAAAAGCCCTAGGGACCATGGCAATCCAGTAACAATTAATGCATCTATTGCCCAGATGATTATCTCGGATACCATTCACCATTAGAAGTAATGCTTGACATCTCCTCAACTGCCAACAACCTAATCCAAACCACCATTGTTTCTCAAATAAATTAATGGTGTTCAACAAGGAATTTGTGCTCCCAGAAAATGCACAAGAAGAACCATTAAGAAAAGCACTTAAAAAACACAAGAACTCCTACTTTTATTTAATTTTATCTAAAGGAAAAAGGAAAGTTATTAAGATTTTGTACAGGATAATGGGTTGACAGCCTCCTCTCCCCCAGATCCACACATGTAAGGGTCATGTGTCTCCAGAGGCAGTTGGGGCATCCTGAAGGAATGGTGAGTGTACAAGGTGGCCTTACTATGCTCCTCAGGTGACTGTTTGCTTTTAGGGCTTTTGCACATAGTGCATTTTAGTGACTCAGGGAAGAGAATTAACTACTTTTGAAATCCAGCTTTTACTGGACCTTGACAAATATTGGAACCTCAAGATTTAAAATAATTTAGTAATGAAAGCACAAATTAACCCTAAGGAACTTTAACAGTCATAATTACTGTGCTTATCATAACAAGCTTTCTGTCAACCACATTATGAGGAAAAACAATGATGATCCAATCATATGTGACAGACTGGTGGAAGAATTAAAAATCTTCAAGACTATTTGGAATGGTGACTATGCTCTTAAATATTCATTAATGACATTTGTTTTGATATGCTAGCTAGTGACGGTGAAGCTGTCATGATTAGCAAACATTTTTAAACCAATATAAATGAAAATTGTGCTTGAAGCTTTATACTAAATAAGACTTTTCAAAATTGTTGAGTTTATGTTGTCCTATTGTTCTGATAGAAATTGTAAATACTAATGAAATTTAAAATTAAAATAATAGCAGAAATACCAAATAATATTTTGGTGAAGGCAAATGTTTTTACAACACTGATAAAATAATAACATTTTTAAAGGTTTTAAAAAATTTTATTCTAAATATTTTATTTGTTACTTCTTTTCATAAACACACAATATATCAGTGCATGGTATAATGTCTAATGTATAGTGGCATCATGGTATAATTTATATTATATAAAGTGAGTGTGCAAGAGTGTGCAAGATAAAACTTTCTACAAGTAAGGGTATACACCAAAAAGTTTGGAGGTGACAAGTCTAAACACTGGCAGCTTCACTACGTATTTCTCTGCTTCCACTTTTGCTCTTTCACAATCCAGCACCCCACAGCTTCTGGATTGACCTTTTGGAAAGTAAAGCACATTCAATGACTCTGCTGCCCAAAACCTTCTGCTGACATTCCAAGGCACTCAATGCACCCAGTGCACTATCATTACTTCTGCTGGACTGGTTTCTTCCTCATTCTCCATCTTACTCTACTTCTCTTTGGCAGCCCACTTATGCTTTCTTTCTGCAAATTCGTCTGGTCTTTGGGCTTTTTCACTTGTTCTTCCTTGTGACTGGGACATCCTCCTCCCAGACAGTCACACAGGCTTTTTCCTTAGCCTTTCAATCTGCCCCACCAGCCCCCCAACTAATAATTTTCCCACCGCATCACTCTCTAACTCTTCCTTTGCATTTTTGCCTCCATAGAACTACCATATGATAACTGAGCTAAGATCTGCATGTGTGCGCGCTGCTAATTGCATTACATATATTGGTCTACTATCTGTCTCTCCCACAAGAACATAAGCTTCACGAAGGCAGGCACTTTACCTTATTTATTCCCTTATTTTCAGGGCCTTGGAATATACCTAGAACTTTGTAGGTGTCCAATAAATATTTGTGAGATAGATCAGTAAAGGAATGAATGAGGTAATAGATGTAAAGAATTTCTTGCACACAGTTCTTGGTAAGGAATAAATAAATAAATAAATAAATAAATAAATGATTTTTATAATCACTATTACTTTTTCATGATGTTCTGAAAAATAACCACGGATTTATGGAATCTATATCCTTAGAGTTTCTGCTAACAGAATTAATTTGCCACAGAAACAGAAACCAAGCCTGTTTTTCCAGAAAACCATTATCTCTCATCTAAGTTACTTTTATTTTTTAATCTGTAGTTGAAATCAGAATTAAATTAGTATCCCTTTGGGAAATCAGAATTAAATTAGTATCCCTTTGGGAACAGGTCCATGTAATCTGAATGACCAACTTATGACAGAGATTGCCTAGAGAGACATTTTTATGTTGTGCCCCGACTTCACCCTTATATGGAAAAGAATGAGGCAAAGAATGCTGGTTCTGAGAAAACAGCACCAAATTCTTCAACTTTTTCCTGCACTGTTTGTACTTAAAAATGTGAGTAAGCCACAGAGAAAGAGAAAGAAGAAATAAGTAAAAAGAAGTATGTCAAGGTTTGCATTTGCTCAGTAATTCCATGTGAATCAACTAGGACAATCTGGAAATAACAGAATTAATTGTTCTGTGTACAACCTGGGTCTTTCCCCATTATACTTAGTGAGTTCTGGTACCCAGAACACTGAGACAGTGAGAATTCTATTTTGACTGGATTCATGAACTGAAACCATCAAACCAATGTGAAGGAGAAACATATTCAAGTAGGAAAAAAAAAAAAAAAAAGAAGTCTAAGAACGTGAACTATCTTTTTGGAGATAGAAAATAAAATGATAAATCTTACTATATAATAGAACAACGATCTAAACCTATAATTGTATTAATGTTTTGGGATTATAAATCTTTCCTAAAGTAAAACATAATGTCCATTTATTTTTAATACTTTCTTATTTATTAATAAACAGACTCATAACAGTGTTGGGCAGCCTTTTGTGTTTTTATAGATAAGAAAGCATTATTTTTTAGTAGTGTTTCTCAGTAAGAATGATGTTGACATGAGGGGTGGGGAAATATTTTGTTGAGACAGACTGTCCCTGCCTTGAAAGGTATTTATCATTCCTGGCTTACCTGAATGTTAAATCCCTAGAGAAATTTCTTCAGGTTCTACAGAATGGTTAATACAGAAATTACCTGTATACATTTTAAATGGCCTTCTGGAGGGGGAGGGGTGCAGTAATACCCCTGATTTAGAACCACTGATAGAGGTATTCATGAGTAAGCAGTCAAAACCAAACTAGTCTGGTGAATGCATTAAACTCCTCTATGGGTTATTCATTCCTATATTTCATTATAATTATGCACACAGGCACTCATTTTTCTAATTGTTTTTTTTTTTTTTAAGTTCTAACTATGTGTCAGACTCTATTCCAGGTTTGGGAGCTATGCAGTGAACAAAACATAAAAAATCCATACCTTCACAGAATGTATATTCTAGAGGTGAGGACATTGACAGTAAACAAATTGAGATATGGAATATATCAGAGTGATAAATGCTATGGAGTAAAAATAAGGTAGATGACAAGTGGGAAGTACAGGAAGGAAGTTTTGCATGAAGGGTAAGGAAAAGCCTAACTAAGGTATCTTCAGCGAAGATATGAAATATTTGAGGGAGATAGCTACGTGGAAAATACACCAAAGCACAAACAGTGTAGACCTCTAGGGAAGAAGTTTCCAGGCAGAGGAAGAAAGGGAGGGGAACTATGGACTAGGCTTGTGGTGGATTGAGAGAAGAAAACAAAGTTGGAATGAGGTCAAGGAGGCTCCAGACCAGGTGGCATGGGGTAGACCATTTAAGGGTCTAAATGAAGTGGAAAGTCATTGAGAGTTTTAAGCAGACAGGCATCAGGACCTGACACATTTTATAAGGATCTCTTTGGCCACTATCTCCCTGTAGAGAGTCAGAAAGGCTGTCTTTATTAAGACTTGGTTTGTCGGGGCGCCTGGGTGGCTCAGTGGATTAAGCCGCTGCCTTCGGCTCAGGTCATGATCTCAGGTCCTGGGATCGAGCCCCGCATCGGGCTCTTTGCTCAGCGGGAGCCTGCTTCTCTCTCTCTCTCTCTGCCTGACTCTCCGCCAACTTGTGATCTCTCTCTCTGTCAAATAAATAAATAAAATCTTTAAAAAAAAAAAAAAAAAAAAAAAAAAAGACTTGGTTTGTCAATCATTCTTTCTTTCTCTTACATTTTTACTCTTCCTCCAAGCCCAGAATAGCACAAGTCATTGTCTTACCTGCTTTTCAATCTCTCACTATTCAGTTTGTTCTTTCCTTTGAGAACCAGCAGCATTTGAACTGTGTATGTACACTGTCTTAACACTCTTTAATCCCTCACTGTTCATCTAGTCATGCCACGTCTAGTCATTGATTTCAGATCCTGGTTACCCCTTTCATTGTTGATGTTTTTCAATCATCTGCTTATTCCATAATATTTCTTGAGTACATTTACAGATCAGCCAGTAGTCAAGACAAAAATCAGACAAAGTACCTGCTTATCAGAAGCTTACATTGCATTGGCAGAGGGGAAGAAACAAAGAAACAAATAAATACATAATAAAATGCCCAGTGGAGGTGATTGTTATGAAAGCAATAAAACAGGGGAAGGAGATAGTGGATAAAAGGTACTTTACACAGTGGCAGTCAAGAAGGGTCTCACTGAGGAGATGAAATTTGAGCAAATACTTGATGTTTGTTCTTCATCAAATGAAACTGCCTGGGAAGATCTATGTGATCTATTTATTGAACACAACTAGTGCTTATTTTCTTCAGCCTCTCTGCTGCATTCAATGCAATCTTCATTTTGTTTTGTTTGCTTGTTTTTAATTCTTCTCTTTGGATTGTGTACTCTCTTTGATGTCTATTACCTCTAGGACATTTCAGTGGTTCAAGTGAGACATAAGTAGATTCTTAAATATGACTGTGAAAATAAAAAATATATATATATGACTGTGAAACACCCAATTGCTATATCAGTCTCTCTGAGGCCAACGCTGACATGTAAATTCCCTGCTCAAATACTTTCCTTCACTTCTTGCCCACACAGAATAAATGCAAAGAACATTTCCTCACATTTAACCTCCCCTGTGCTGAAGGGAGAATTTTTATTGATAGCTTTTTCTGGCTATGCTTCACACACATTTTCTACAGATGAACCAACCTAAATGTCTCAACATCTTTGGTCTTGTGTAGTTATGTTGTCCGGATGCTTGTGTGTGTGTGGGGCGTGTGTGTGTGTGTGTGTGTGTGTGTGTGTGTGTGTGTATTCCCCAGAACACACATCTTATGGCTTTATTTTACCTCCTTGGGCTATCTTTGGCTTCTAGCTTGATGTTACAAGCTTATTCTTTTTCCTTTAAGCACCAATAACACTGAATGACACCTCAATTATTGCATTTGCCTGTTAGTTTTCCTGATTGCATATTCAAAATCATTCCAAAAATCTTATTTTGAATGCTACAAGGTCTATGCTAGGGTCCTCTTGGTATCACAAAGTATTAGCACAGAACAGCCTTTACCTAGTGAAGCAATTAATGCATTCCTGTGGTCAACCTGCCGCATTATTTGTGCCTTAACCACATATCTGCAGATACGTGAGTGACCAACAGATGCCACTCTTGTAACTATCTGTGGTAGCACACTTCTGTTAAACACTCACAGGGCCTTAAAAGAATTTTGTCACCGGACATTCAGTATTTCTTTTGCATTACTCATATTAAATATAGAAACAATAATCCATACATGCTAACAAAATCTATACCAAGAATATGCAAATGATCTTAAGTTTCCCAAACTTTGACAAGATAATGTACGTCATTCTTTGGGTGGACAAACAGGTGGGTGGTGATTTTCTTGAAGATATCTGAGATTGTAGTTGAAGAGAAACACTGACTAAGAGCTTGAATAATTGATAAAGGGTTGTAAATACTAAATAATTTTTTAGTGTTATACTTTATGCTTAATTAAAAGTACTTTCAAAGGTGTATCTACTCTAGGTATTTTATATTTAATAAAAATTTAGAAATCAAATACAATATAAGAGTTGATCCCCTTATTCAGTAACTCTACTGATTTGGGGGGGAAATTAACTTCATAATTCCAATAACTCGTTCTTAATTGACTCCAGGAAGTAAATACTATTCAGGACAATTTAAAGCACCTATTTAGTTGTCTAGTTTTGGGGTTTTTTTTTTTTAGTTTTTTTTTTTTTAAAGATTTTATTTATTTATTTGACAGACAGAGATCACAAGTAGGCAGAGAGGCAGGCAGAGAGAGAGGAGGACGCAGGCTTCCTGTGGAGCAGAGAGCCTGATGCGGGGCTCTATCTCAGGACCCTGGAATCATGACCTCAGCTGAAGGCAGAGGCTTTAACCCACTGAGCCACCCAGGCTCCCCTTTTTTTAAATTTTAAACAAGCAAAATACACAAACAAAAATAAAGACATATAATGGCATAATAAAATAATTTTTATTAATATGATTATATGATTAATAAAAATTATTTTTCATGTTTTGCATACATACACATTTGTGCATAGGGAGAACAAAGAGTCCATATTATTTGTGGTCTGATCATTTCACTAGGGAAAAATATAGACAGTTACAGTTACAGTATATTACTAAATTTGCTGTAATGCAGTGTTCTAGGAGAGAACCTAGGGTTTGTGAGTAGGTATGGCTCTCCCAAAATTTTCTGAAGGATCTGCTGTCTGAACTAAGTCCTCTCTCCTTCTACCCCTTCTCCATGATACATAATTATAATGCAAATTTTACATTCTTCTGATTTACTGAGACTTTTCCCCAAGAGCTATGAGACATTTGCCAAGGGATTAAAGAAGCTCTACAACCCCAATTACCATATATATACATATGTATATAAAGTACCCTAAGCACATCATAGTCAAATTGCTAAAAGTCAAAGACAATGAAAGATCTTAAAAGCAACAGGAAGTAAAAGCCCATTGTCAGTAATAAAATAACAAGACTCATGGGTGACTTTTCAACAGAAGATGGAATGCAAAGGAACAATGTCCTTAAAGTATTGTATTAGAAGTAGAAAACCTCCAACCCAGAATTCTATATTTGAAGGATAGAAACAATCCTTCAAAAGTGAAGATGAAATCAACATAATTGCAGATTAAAAGAAAACAAAGCTGAGAGAATTATTGTAAAATACCTATGTTGTCAGAAATATTAATGGGGGGGGGGTGCCTGGGTGGCTCAGTGGGTTAAGCTGCTGCCTTCGGCTCAGGTCATGATCTCAGGGTCCTAGGATCGAGTCCCGCATCGGGCTCTCTGCTCAGCAGGGAGCCTGCTTCCCTTCCTCTCTCTCTGCCTGCCTCTCCGTCTACTTGTGATTTCTCTCTGTCAAATAAATAAATAAAATCTTAAAAAAAAAATTAAAAAAAGGAAAAAAAGAAATATTAATGGGAGTTCCTAGATAGAAGAAAGTGATCCTACCTGGAAAAATAAAACTATAGGAAGAAATGAAAAGCATTAGAAAGGTGTCTATGGGAATAAATATAAATGAATATTAGCTGTTTAAAATAACAATAATAATGCCTCATGCAGTTTATAAAATAAATATGCAATAATACATATGCAGCAATAATCTAAATAATGTAACAATAATGCAATAATGCAAATAGTTTAGGGAAGACAAATTTTCCTTTCTTCCATTCTAGGTTCTCTGGTTAGTCTAATAATTAAGTTGACATAAGACAGATTGAAAATAGAAAAGCAAACTTACTTTGTACATATGGAAGCCCATAAAAATATGGAACTCAAAAAAGTGACCAAAGCAGACAGCTTTTATGCCTTTTAGACAAAGAATAAATTTGTGAAGAATTGACAGGACAAAGGGGTTTGGGATAATAAGTTAATGAAGAAGTAATAAGCTTTGTTTATACAGCTTTCTTAGCCCTAAATTCCCTATCCCTGATTATAAGGGTGTCTCTCTTCCTCTTAGTAAAACGTAGGTACCTTTTACATGGGAGATTTATTTATTGTTTTCAGGAAGACAAAGGAGGGTCACAGTGCCTTGCCCTGGATTTTTCTCAAGTAACTTTAATTCAAAATAATCAATATGCCAAAATGGCATATTTTGATGTGGCATATTCTGCTCCCCTTCAGGGATAAATGGAATTAAACTGTTACATTGATGAGGAAATGGTTGCAGTATTAATGTAAATAATGCTTTAATTAATCATACTTGAGGGTGCCTGGGTGGCTCAGTTGGTTAAGCGTCTGACTCTTGGTTTCAGCTCAGGTCATGAACTCGGGGTCCTGTGATAGAGCCCCCTTTGGGGTCTGCACTTAGTGTCGAGTCTGCTGAAGTTTATCCCTCCCTTTTTGCCCCTCCCCCCTGTATGTGCATACTCATACACTCTCTCTCAAATAAACCCATCTTTAAAAAAAGAAAGAAAGAAATCATATTTTTATCTCTAGAGTAATTATTTAAGGAATAGTTAAACATTGTAAGAATAAGAACCTAGTGGAGCAGGAAAATGGAAAGAAATTGATTAATTCAAAGAAGTCAAGAAAGGAGGAATCAAAAAACAAAGAGGAGGTGGACAAATGGGAGATAAATTGCTGGATGTTAGTTTAAAATCCAGCTATGTCAGTTTTTACTTACATGAAAGACTCATTAATTCTTGATTCTACAGGAAGATTAAAGAATTATAAGGTTTGTGTACCAAATAGCATAGCTTGAATATCAAGAATTGATAGAATTAAAAGAAAAAGTAGATAACTCAAAATCATAGAGGGGGGAGTTTAACACATGTCTCAGTAAGTGACAGAATCAGCACACACAAAAATTTAAAAAGGCATAGAAGTGCTGATCAGCCAACATGGCTTATTTGATACATATAGAAGATTTCACCCAAGGGCAGAATAATGTTTTGTATGGATCATTTACCAAATGGGACCATATGCTGGGCCAGAAAGCAAGACTTACCAAATTTTAAACCACAAATAGTATATTCTTTGATTTCAGTGGAATTAAACGAGAAAAAAAGATAAATATAAAGAAAACAATCCCAAATGTTTAAAAATTAAGGAATTTATCAATGAGCCAAAGCTGAAACCTAGAAATAATAAGATTTTTTTAACTGAATGATAATGAAACAATGACATAAACACTTGGGCGCTGCAACAAAAGTAGTATTTAACTATATATTTATAGCTCTAAATGCATGTAGCAGAAAAGAAGGAAAGTTAAGATGTAACAACTTGAGCTTCTATCACAAGAAGCTAACAAAAACAGCAAAATAAACTAAAAGGCTGTAGAAGGAAAAAAAGTAAATTGAAGAGAAGAAATCAATGAAAGAAATCAGATGTATAATAGAAAACACAGATAAATCAAAACAGATTTTTTGAAAGATTAATAAATGTGTTACATTCTTAAGCTATATCAAGAGTAAAAAACTAAAACTGATTATAGAACTTACAAATATTAAAAATAATAATAAAACATTATAAATGGCATTATGCAAATGCATTTGAAAAATCTGATGAATTAGAAAATTACTTGAAAAAAAATCAAAACTACTATAAGACAGAATGAAAAAGTTGAATAGCTTGTAATTAAATACATTATTTCAAAGAACTCTTCAGGGCCAGATGATGTCCCAAGTGAATTATGCTAAACAGTTGAGGAAGAAATAATAATAAAATTCCAAAGACTCTTCCAAAAAGTTGTAAAATGAGGGATAGTTACCAGTTTGTTTTATGTGGCCAGTATAACCTTGGTACATCAATGAGGCAAGGACATTACACGAAACAATAACTATCAGCCAATACCTCTATGCTAAAATCCTAAATAAAATAACCAAATAGATATCCAAATATAGACATAAAAGATAATATGATATCCAAATAAAATATCTAAATATATATATAAAAGGCAGCTTTTATGTGTGCTATTACTAATAAGTATTTAGTTTTGCAACTTAAAGTTTATTTACTCCTCAGAAATCAATCAATATAATTCTTAACATTATTAGAATAAAAGAGAAAATTCATACATCATCTGAATAAAAGCAGAAAGATCATTTGATAAAAATTAGCACACTATCTTTGAAAAAATGAAAATGCCTCTCATTATTTTGGAAAAGACAGGAACTTGCCTTAATTTGGTAAACCCTACTGACAAATGTCTTGTGCTACCATCATATTTAAGCTGGCTCAATACTGCACAATTTTCTACTGAAATAAGAATGAAATAATAATGTACATTACAATCACTTCCATTCAGTATTGTACTTAAGTCTTACCCAGTGTAAAATAATAAGGAAATAAAAGATACAAAGAATAGAAAAGAAAAATTAAGACTGTCATTATCAATGCAAGACATGAATATAATGCATAGAAAATCCAAAAGAGCTTACAAATAACTAGAATTAATTTTTAAAAATCACTGAATATATCAATGTCTGTTTGAATTTCATCTTATTAGCAACAAGAGTAAATAAAATTTAAAAAATTCATTTACAATAGTATCAAAATACAAAATGTCTAGTTTCAAATTTAATGAATATGTGCAAGGCCTTTACCACTAAAAAATACAAAAATTGGGGTGGATAGATGAAATAGATAAAAGGGATCAAGAGTACACTCATCATGATGAGCACTGAGAAATGCATAGAATTACTAAATCATTACATTTTACACCTGAAACTATTATTACACTGTAAGTATAATTATAACTCAATTTAAAAAGTACAAAAAAAGAATGAGGGAAATTGTCACAGTTTGTCAATAAAAATGTATAGCTTTTACATGCATTGGAAAATGTAATATTTTTTTAAAAGATTTTATTTGTCAGAGAGAGAGAGAGAGCCTGTGCACAAGCATGGGGGTCAACAGGCAGAGAGCAGGCTCCTCACTGAGCAACAAGCCGGATGTGGTACTCAATTCCATGACCCTGGAATCATGGTCTGAATGAAAGGCAGACACTTAATCAACTGAGCCACGCAGGTGTCCTGAAAAACTCAGTATCTTTAAGATGCCAATACCCTTCAAATTAATCTACAAATTCAGTGCAATCCCTCTTAAAGTTCCATTGTATTTTCTATGAAAACCGATTAGTCGAAGCTGAAATTTACATGAGAAAGCAAAGAACCTAGAGAAGCCCAGACAATCTTGAGTTGCAGGAGTAAAACTGGAGGACATACATTACCAGATCTCAGTACTAATTTCACAACTACTGTAGTTAAGTCAGGAGAGTCATGAGTCATGAGACCCTTCGGATGTATAAACGCAGGTCATATGTTTGGGGGGTGATTGACAACACATATCTTGGGGGGTTTAGAGATAAAGGAAATTTCTAAAGGAATTTTTATATGTTAAAGTAAACTTACAGGATCCTGGGGGTCGGGCTAAGGTTGCCTTTTGCCCTTAGCAAAGTATTAACATTGAGGCAGTTGTGTCCCTAGAACAATGTCGCTCTGCCTGTTTTAAGGACTTGTCAATGGGCTATGGGCAGCAAGGAAATTTAATAATTTCTCATCTGCCTCTTTTTCCCATATCAGAGACTATCTTCATGATTTGGGGATAGACAAACATTTCTTAAACAAGACACAATAAGCATTAAAACTAAAAGAATAGGTTGATATATTGAACTTTATTAAAATTGAGACCTTCTGTTTATCAAAAGATGACATCAAGAAAATGAAAAGGCAAAGCATGAATTGGGAGAAAGAGTTTATAGTGCACTTCTAAAAGTTTTTATATCCAGAACTATTAAGTGAATCAATATAAAAAAGACATAACTCTAAGAAGTGACAAAACATTTGATTTTATTTCCAAAGGTACAATAAGTTTTTGCTCAAAATTTCTTGGTTATTCTTTATAGCATCTTATTCCCTTTCTATTCTTATAGGCTTATTTTATTTATTGCATAAATTAAATGTAGTTATTTTATATTCTATATCAGCTAATTGTATCCTCTACCTCACACATGACCCAGATCGAGGCCTGGGTTAAAGCCAAGTTACTCTAAGATGAGCTTCCTTTGTTTTAGTTAGTCTCATAAGGATGCTACCAATCTGGAACTACTTTAAGTTCCTTGATTGAGATTTTTCAGACCTCAAAGACAGAGCCGAGCTGGACTGGAAACATTCGTCTTGTCAGGGCTGGCTTGTGGTTGAAAATGAAATTTCAAGGACAATTTTATTTTCTTACCACCTACTGCCAAGATGCAGTCAGGCAAGTTTTCCAGCTGTCCCCTCTTGTGTGGTGGCTTTATTTCTCATCTTCTCTTATGCTGATGGAGGCCATCTTTATGTGACTATTTTCTATGAGACTACCCACCTGCTTTCTCTTTTGTTATTACATTCTTTGGATTCCTCGCCTTTTCAAATAGGGTTTGAAAGATAGTTGTATAACAAAAGCAAGAGGATCTTCAGCTAGTACATGGCAGAGTCAGGACTGGACTCCAAGCAATTTAAACTCCAGACTGTGTTTTTAACCTTAGTCAATTTCATATGTAAATTTCTTGACAGAATAACTAGTGAATTAGTAAAAAGTTGATAAATATTGAATAGTGACATTGCCCCTAGTTAAACAGGGAATCACTGGTTATAAATCATGACTATTGTTATAGAGTTAACCCCCAAGTGATTACAGAAGTGCAAGGAGTTGCAGTAAACCAAAACAAGGCACGGTGTCTTAAAAACCTTCTGGACGTGTTGCTGTGTTCCCCCATAATTACATCAGGAGAAATGATACAGTCTTTGGATCCACTATTTGACACTAAATCATCAAACCCTTCTTCATGAAGGTTTTTGATCCTTTCCTGAAGTTAGGAATGTTGCTCGCTATAATTTAACTTCCGGTGTAATCTTATCATTTGTAAAATAAAACATTTTTTACATTTTGACTTTCCTCCTCCCAAATCAAAATAACTCTTTCACTTTTACGATTTTAATTTTATGAAAATACCACGTTGCCCACACTCTCCTCTGAAATATTGCTAGGTGATTCTATTTAAATTTCTCCCTTTTAGAAAGCTCATCACATTTCTCACAATCTTGACAAACAGAGATTTCCCCTACAAGTTTGAAAGAGTACATGTTTCAGTAATTTGAACTCTTAGAGATAGATGGTTGAGAAACAATTCCAATACGTAATATGTTAATATGATAATGAAAGTACATTCACATAAATGTATAGTTAAAAAGCCTTTAACATTTGGGGTGCCTGGGCGGCTCAGTTGGCTTAACAGCTCCCTTTGGCTCAGGTTATGATCTCGGGGTCCTGGGGTCAAGCCCCCTTTCCCACCTCCTGCTCAGTGGGGAGTCTGCTTCTCCTTCTTCCTCTACCCTTCCCCTGTTTGTGCTCTTTGCTCTGTATCTCTCTGGGACTTAACTGAAACTTGGTTTTAGTTGTTCTGAATACCTTTTTCCATTCTAAATTTCAACAGAGTGGGAATATTTTCCCAATCTAGAACTCTAGATGCTGAAACTAACCAGATTCCAACATGAATATAAAAACAGAAATAATATATAATTTAACCACAGTGCAATGCAATTTGGTGACTTTAGATGTTTGATTAAATGCTATCTTGTTATTCCAAAAGTCTAACTGGATATCTGGATTGGACAAAGGGTAGACTGAGAGTTGGGCATATTAAATACAAATCAAAGAATATGGAAGGTTAATATTTTTATGATAACAAGAAACTAATGCTAACTCCTGCTCTGCCAGATAGATTCACATTGTCTCTAGACTTCTTTTGTTTCATCATGAAATAGAACTTTTCTTCTGGGGCGCCTGGGTGGCTCAGTGCGTTAAACCCTTTGCCTTCAGCTCAGGTCATGGACTCAGGTCCTGGGATCGAGCCCTGCCTCGAACTCTCTGCTTAGCAGGGAGCCTGCTTCCTCCTCTCTCTCTGCCTGCCTCTCTGCCCACTTGTAATCTCTATCAAATAAATAAATAAAATCTTTAAAAAAAAAAAAAAAGAATTTTTCTTCTGGCTCTCTCAAGTTCACAGTTACTTGAAGAAAGAACTGAATTTGAAACCTGCCTCAAAGGTGCCCCACTTTATATTGATGAATAATTCAAACAAACCTTTTGATAGAGCAAATGATTTGAGGAAGAATGTAAGGAATGAACATAAGATATCTTTATTGCTATCAGTTCTTGTTATAAAAAGTTAATTTGCTAAAAAAAAAAGTGGATACAATTTTCACTACACTCCCATTTAAAGTCTTCACATAGACTAAAATTAATTAATTAATTAGTTAATTAATTAATAGGTTTCCATGGAGGACTGGATTGAAAGGACTTTAAAGAACAATTCAAATTCCTGCTAACAATAGATAGACAAGAAATTATATCCAATGGGGGAAGAAGAGTCCATTAAACTAAAAACATAGGAAGCCCCTTGCTCAATACAAGCAATCTAATTTATGGTACCCGAGGGCACCTGGGTGGTTCAGTTGGTTAAGCAGCTGCCTTCGGCTCAGGTCATGATCCTAGAGTCCCAGGAGCTAGTCCCACATGGGGCTTCCTGCTCGGCAGGAGGTCTGCTTCTCCATCTGACCTCTCCCCGCTCATGCTCTCTCCTCTCCTTCTCTCTCTCAAATAAATAGATAAAATCTTAAAAAAAAAAAAAAAGAATAATTTTTGATACCCATCTTTTCCCCACCTGCATCTGCCAGAAGGGGAGCAACATGGCAATTTGGGGCATGGACTATGAATGGACAAGGATCTACACTGATATTGGGACAAGAAATATGAATGGACAATTATCTACACTGATATTTCCCCTAAAATGTAAGCCAGTCTGTTCATTAGTAAGATCATGGGAGCCTGAAAGAGACCCTGTTGAGCAGAGCTCAGCTGCTCCATTTAGAAACTAGCCACCACACCTGTGTATAGTTCTTTTCCTCCATTTACAGTGTGATCACTCTTCCTATGGAAGCCAAAGGAGCCTAGGATTAGTTGTTGGGCTTCCACTTGAAATAGTTACCTTTCAAGAAATTTCCCCAACTAATTCTTTTGCTGCCATCAGTTAACCTGAGGTTAAGAGAAGAAATAATTCCAATAAGCAACTGCAGATCAAGCAACCATTATCCACTGTGATGGCAGCAATTCTAGACCATAAAATAATTCCAAGGTTTGAAATGAAAATATGAGGGTTATGAAGATTATTTTCCATTCAGTCATTATTATCTTTCTTGGATTAAAAGTTTCAATTTCACCAGATTCCTCAGATCTGTTTCTTTTTAGAGTTTTGTTCAAGAGTTGCCTTTTTTTCTCCCACTAGTTTTGCTTCCCAGAACAAATAAGCATTTCTACTAACCACGGCCGGCAGTCTGGCTGGCTCCCCAGCAGAGATCTCAGTCCCTGCTTGTACACAATAATGTTTCAAAAGGTAGAAAACCAGCTTCTGGCTCAGAGGAACCTTGGGAAAAAAGTTTACACTCTTGACCTACATATAACACATCTCTGTATTTGGGATATCAGCCCATTATTTCTTTGAGGATTTAAACAGCTGGGGATTCGCCCTTCACCTTCCAAGTGCAGACATGTCTATGGGCTCACCTGATTTTAATAGACTAGCCCCCCTCTCTGTGCTCTGGATGCCACATAGAATGGAAAACTGGCCGGCTTCAGTTCTCTAAAGTTGTGCTAGCTCTTATGTTCTTAAGGAGCTATTTACTTTATTGAAGCAGGGATTGGAAAAGGGTTTCAGTGACTAAATGATTTGTACTGTTTCTAAGTTTATACAAGAAGCTGAGGCCTTGCTCAGGCACTGAGGATTGTTTTAATTATTCCATCTGCCCTTTCTCCTTTGATACCATTGTCAGTATTGGCACCGTCTTCTAAGGAGTACATGAGATCTTCCACACACTACAGAATACACCTATCTTTATATTCTGTCTTGAAGCACACACAGCTGTCTTGGGGAGATTTCTGCAGTATCCGCTCACAGCAACACAAAAAATAGCTGCTTTGAATGTTGTGGATAAAGAAGAGTGCTGGAAGGGGGCCTGAGTGGCTCAGTGGGTTAAGCCTCTGCCTTCGGCTCAGGTCATGGTCTCAGAGTCCTGGGATCAAGTCCTGTGTTGGGCTCTCTGCTCAGCGGGGGGCCCACTTTCCCACCTCTCTCTGCCTGCCTCTCTCCCTACTTGTGATCTCTCTCTGTGTGTCAAATAAATAAATAAGTAAATCTTTTAAAAAGAAAGAAAGAAAGAAAAGAGCTGGAGACATTTTTCTGGTGGAGTCTGCCACCCTTGCTTTGTCCAGGAGAGTAGGTGGAAAAAGCTATGTTCTTGAAGACTTTGTACTTCTCCCATGTATATTTAACACCTATGGCTGGACAAGGTAATGGAAGTGTGGACTGGAGATTTCTGGAAAGTGAGTTGGGATGAGTTAAGAGAAAGATATTGTGAGACACTGTGATATCCACTCGTGCTAGCAATCTCTAATGCTCTTGGACTGCTTGCATCTTTTACTGCTCTGTTTTTCCAAAATTTTGGCTCTGATCCATTCAAGTGTATCTAATTGGCAGAAGTTCACTTTGTGTGTATGATTGTTATAGTTTATTTTTAATTACAGTATTTACTGTGTCTAATTCTCCTATTTGTAACGATCCAGCTTGGGGAAGGACCTTGATGACGCCTTCATCTTTCCACGGGCTTGTCTGGGTAGATAGCCACAAAGGGAGTAGCCCATTGGTGGGCATGAGGTGGGTCTCAAAACTGATGTGGGGACTGCATAGCCTCTGCTTTGTTACCCAGCAATTTCAAATGCCTTTTCAGTTTTCAGGTGTTGTGATTCTCAAACTGGGTCAGGAGCACATAAACTAGCACTGAAGGTCTGGTACCTTCTACCTAAGCGAGAATACCGAAAGGAACTTAGATAAGTAATAGGTTAATGTCCATACTCCCACTGGTCATTCTAGGGCCTTGGTATCCCAGTTCTTTAGAACTCACTTCTGACTGGGCTCTTGATTTGTCCTTCTAATTCTCCCATTGAATAAAGTTCCATCTCTCAATTACAGAGATCTTCTCATTACATAGCTATTATCAGCTAGAAAAATTCTGTGAAACCTCACCTATACAATTAAACCTGAAACCCTAAGTTTTTGGTTCAATCTACCACTGCTCCATAAATGATATTTGGGCACCAGAATGTGAAAACAATTACTAACACGTGCCTTTTCCTCTTTTAATTGTTATCCCTGCTTTAGATCTCCTTTCAAATTTATATTCTCTGGACTAATGAACTAAGCCTGAGGCCTGATTTTATTTATTTATTCATTTATTTATTGCCCCTCTCTGTCCTGGAGCAAAGGGACAGCAAAGGGAAGACAAGTGTGTAGGGGAGAGATTCCTTTGTAGATTTTACTTCCTCTCACCATATCCTCTTCTGGCTCATCCCAATACTGTCCAAGCCAGCTTGATTTTATTTCTGTAATACCTTCCTAAAAGCTACAGAACATAAAATAGGCAGAATAGCATAATGGTATAGACTCTGGAGACAAAAGATTTGTTTGAATCTGGCTTTGATTCTTTACAAATTGGGCTCATTGTCTCAGTTTGTCTTCTATAAAATAGGGGTAAAAACAACCTCATAAAGTTGTTGGGATGATTAAGAAATCATATATAAAGGACTTCAAACAATGTCTGGCCCTTAGACGTCTCTCAAGAAGTGTTGGCTATTTCATATGTTCTTTGTTCTTGAAGAAAATGTAATGATTTCTTGGGTGGATCTGCCCATCTCACAGTGCATCCTAAGCTAATAGTCCGCCAAGTTGTTTCAGGACTTTGCATCCTCAATTCTAGACCTACTCTTCATCTCTCTCTAGAACTCTCTTCCCCAGACTTATACATGAATTACTTTTCATCATTAGAACCCCATTTAAACAGTATCTCTTTAGGGGTGTCCGGGTAGCTCAGCCAGTTATGCAAGTGTCTTGGGCTCAGATTATGATTTCAGGGTCCTGGGATAGCAAAGTAGAGTGGAGAGCAAGTTTTATACAGATAAAATGATAGATTTGTCAGCAGATATGGATTAATATTGAATAAATGTTGAAATATTATAAGGCCATAAGAAATTTCAAAACAGAACATCCTTGTTATATTTGCTTCTTTGAGAAAAATTGGAGAATTTGCATATATTCAGAAAATCCTTAGATTAACATTCCTCTGCTCCCCCCACCCTGCAAATGACCCTACAGTGATTCAGTGTTTTATAGTCTTATTGATCATTTTGAAATCCAAAGTCTAACTTTGTTATATGCAAATTTGAATTGAACCTTGATATCACACTGCAGTGTACTTAAAGCATTGTCTAAAACATAATCAATTGGCAAATTCTGCACCAGAACCAGGAAATCTTGGGTTTGATGGGGCCAGACTAAAAGCGATACATGTTGTGTGCAAATGCATCTCAGCTTCCTCATGCCCTTTTTCTTGGGTTAATTATCTTCTTGTAACAAAAGAGAAAGGCTAGAGTAGACGACTTAATACTTTATATTCCACCAAGATGATATGCCCTAGGAGTCACTGAATATCTTCAGACTCTTGTTTAAATATCAAGGCAGCTGGATTCAGCTAGTTTATATTAAGTGTCCAGGAGGAGGCATAATTCAATGATTTGTCAAGGATACAGGTAAGATGCTATCTGACCCTCCACTTCACAGAGATAGAGTCTAATACGATTGTTAAATACACTGAAAAAAGAATAAAGTGCATTACTAAATATAATATGGTTAATTCTGTTGCTATTTGAAAGCTGAGAAAGTACAGTTAAAAATGTTACTTAACTGGGGCACCTGGGTCGCTCAGTGGGTTAAAGCCTCTGCCTTCAGCTCAGGTCATGATGTCAGAGTCCTGGGATCGAGCCCCACATCAGGCTCTCTGCTCAAGCAGGGAGCCTGCTTCCTCCTCTTTCTCTCTCTGCCTGCATCTCTGCCTACTTGTGGTCTCTGTCTGTCAAATAAATAAATAAAAATCTTTAAAAAAAAATGTTACTTAACTACCATTTGTTCCACATTGACTTTGCATAGAGCCACTGGATACTTCTTTTTTTTACTTAAATTATTTCACTCAATGTTTAAATCTGGTGCTTGAAAACTGCCTTTTCCAGATGTACTTTGTGGCTTGAGATAGAAGACAGTATAGGAAAAGAGACAGAAGTACAAAAGTCCTTAGTACCTTTGAGAAACAAAAGTAGTTTTGAGAAACTGCATGTAGCAACATGCAGATTGAAAAAAGGGTCCCCTGAAACAGAGGCAGGAGCTGCGACTGTGAGGATAGGCTGCATCCAAGGGATGAGGGGCTCTTCAAAACAGAGAATCCAGAAAGTCTGTTGGCCAGAAGCATCCACTAACCCAAACTGCATGTGTTAAGACCACAAAACAACTTTTTCAATAAGACATATTAGTATTACCATAATATATTATTGGTAATATCAATAATATACTCTTGGTGTTACCAATAGTATATTGGGGTTACCAGTAAAAATCAATTTAGTTATATTTTCAATTTTCAATTTAATATATAAATTGATATATTTTTAATGGTAACTCCAATGCATGTTAAGTTAACCTAAGATTTTGTTTATTTTGTTATTATTGGATTATAAGCTACTTATTGATTAATTTTGATGTTGTCAGAGAACTGATATTTCATAAAAGCTGGTATTCACAGAGAACATTCTGACGCCTTCTTAGTTCACCATTGGTCTCTCCCAGTTTTGAGTTTCATAGTGCTTTCATAGAAGGGACTTGAATAGAGCCAGGTGGCCCCAAATATCACAGCCACTATAACTTGACCACATAACGATGAATTTCAGACTTAGTTCTTATGCTTTTTTGAAGAGCATAAATCATGATTTTCAACTTTTTTTGTCCTTAACAATAAGCCATAAATCAGACTGAGGTTATATCATCTGGATGTGTATATGCTTATACATTGTTTAGTGAAAGTTTTCAAAATTTTTTTCATAGACTCTGTAAGACAAAATTTTTGAAAATATGATATAATTAATGAATTTAATAGACTAGAAATTTAAGAAGTACCAGAGTGATTTATCTTACAAAAAAAGGAATGTGAAAAGCTTATTTTCATGAGTTTTTAAACAGCTCTTTTGAGCTATAATTAACATACAACAAACTCCCCATATTTAAATTATCCAGCTGGATAAGTGTTGTGTGTACTCAGGAAACTATTAGCACAATAAGATAAGGAACAGAATGTCCCCATTACTCCCAAACTTTCCCATGCTCTTTTGTATTGGCTTCCTTAGCCCTCTCCTTGATCCCAGGCATCCCTAACTGGTTTTCTGTATATATTTTACTAGAGCTTTATGCATGAAATTATATGCTGTACATGATAAACAGATAAACAGATACTGATGAATTTCAAAATAATATTGACTGAAAAAAAATCCAGACCCCCCAAAAAGGTGTATTATCAGAAGTTTTTAAGTCCAGAGTTTCACAATGATATTTATGCTCATGTTTTATCAAGAGAACTTAAACTGCTTTATAAACATTTTCAGTTTATTTTGGAAAAGTCAAATTTTTATTTAGTAATTGTACAAAGTTAGGGATGAAAAGGAATTTAATCTTAAATACAAGTGGCAAAATCAACAAGTTGGATTCTCCAATGTCACAGAGCTGATTGATTAAACCTCAATACTTTATAGATAGCCACCTTAATTAAAAAATAATAATAATAATAACTAAATACTTTATAATATGGTTCAACTTTAGCCAAATATCTCAGAAGGGCATAATGAAAATTAAGTCAGAATTTCAATTCCTTTCTTTTTATGAGCAAGTATTGAAACCGACTTATAAGTTTCTTAGTAAAAAATCCTGCCAGTGAGCAAAACTATTAGAAGCCTGGAAGAGCAATCTTCTCTTTCATCTTGAGAAAACCATTAAAATATTATTTTATGTTTTTATTGTAGATGTCTCATCTCAGTTCAATGATCTCAGACTTTCCATGAGAATTCTGACCAAAATTCTCAAAATCTTTGATGGCAGGTAATTGCTCTCTCCTATATCATATGTTTAGATAATTTTTAAGAAATTATAATAACTCTATTCTACTCAATTACCATGCTTGAATGCACAATTGGAGCATGCATGAATGAATTCATCGGTCTCCATTTGATTCATTGCTTCTATAGTCAATGTGCAATCTTAACCTAAAGAAAATCATATTATATTTCAAGCTACACCTCATTTTAACAATGGTAATCATAATTTCTGATCCAATAACTTCCAAATCTGCCTGGAAACGTTAGTGACTCCTGAATGAGCCTCCTTTTCACATTAACTGAGAAACAGATTTCAGGACAAACTTCCACCAACCATGAAAAATGGAAATGAGAATCAGGTTTGAGTTGTTACATTTCGGATGAAAAAATCAGCAACAGAAGAAATCTCAGTGTTTGATAGGAACACACTGCACTGAAATCTACATGGGCGTGCTATCAGAGAAACAGTGGTAGACCATAAAGTGAACTGTAAATGGTAAGAGTTTCATTAGTTAAAGGGAAGAGCATTCCAGGCCAAAGAAACAGCATGTACAAAGAGTGACTTTGCAAAGTTTACAGAACAAATTCTCCTGGCTAGTAATACAATTCTTCTTGGACCTTTCTTTGGTAAATCTTTGTAAATTTTTGTTACAATTTCTCACAGTTAGATTTATGTCCCTAGAATTTAAAAAGCAATTTTGTTAATCAATTGGTATATGTAACTTCTTCCTTAATATAAGATTTTTTTTCTCCTGGAAAAGTTGACAACTTCCAACTGACCCTTTGTCACTTGCTGCCTTCCTGTATTTAATCACAAACATTTGTGAAAGTCCTGCCTTGAAACTCGGAGACTCTGGGTATCAAGTGGGTCAGTTGGAGTTTCCTTTATATAGAAACACTCACATAACCTGTGTGAAAAAATTCAGAAGAGTTGAGGCCAATTTTCAGACTCTCAGGACACTAAAATTAAGACTCTTGAGCATTTTAATTACATGAGAAAATATATATATATATTATATATATATATATATATAATATATATATATATTCCTGAGTTCAAATAGAATTGAAATACTTATTTGCTATCATGAACTACAGTTTCATCATTCATAAAAGGAAAACATTTGAATATGAGTCACTCATGTATCATCTTTTACAGTCCTATCTCTGGACAGAATGAAAGCTTCTAGAGGAATAGAGACAAAAATTATCCTGTAAACAAAGAATAGCAGTGTAGTGTAGTGAGAGTGTAGCATGTAATGGTAACCATCCCCACCGTCTCAGGCTTGTTTTTCTTCATCATACTTATGGTCATAAGACAAATGATATAATTGTGTTTTTTCCTATTTTCCCTCCCTTTCTAGAATGAACCACCTAAAGGTTTCTTTGTTTTCTTCACTGCTGCTTCTCAGTGTCTGGAATACTCTCTGGCACTACCAGATCCTACCAAGAGAACTAGATCCTACCAAGAGAACTAGAGATACAGGTCAGGCACCTCTTTCATGACCCAGTTTACCTTGGGTGTTCTTATTCATTCAACACCAGCTAATAGCTTCATTTAGGACTGTATATACTTCAAGCACAATTTACTTTGTCTGTATTCCCCCTATGTAGACCATCCTCAAAGTCATTAGTCTGATTCCTTACCATGCTCTCTTCCAGGCAGCTGTGTCTTATTGTTGTCTCACGTGAATTTCCTCCCTCTCAAGTTTTTGTCTTCTGGATTCTCAGAATGTCCTTGTCTTCTCCTTCAATCTATTTAATAACTGTTTGACATCACAACATTTAGCTCTCTGTTCCACCTTTTCCTCGAAACTTTCTGGACCCTTTCAGCTTGCAGAGAGCTCTCAGCCTTTGCTGCCTGTTCCACTCAGTCTCTTTTTTAAAGGTACTCTGCTCTATAATACCAAGATTTATGGCTGCATCATCTCCTCAGCTACATAGCATTATTCTGAGTGGCAAGATAAATAGATTTGACTGTCTTTCATAAAATCTGGTTCCTCCAGGGGAGCCTGGGTGGTTCAGTGAGTTCAGCATCTGACTCTTGATTTCTGCTCTGGTAATGATCTCAAGGTCGTGAGATTGAACCCTGCATGGGACTCCACACAGGGTGTGGAGTCTGCTTAAGATTGTTTCTCTCCCCTCCCCCATCTCTCTCCCTTTCTCTAATAAAATAAAACAAAATAAAACAAATCACAAACCCTGGTTCCTCTAATAGATCAAATAGTCATTCATTCTCAGTATATATTTGATAAATAAATTCATGAACGACAAAAGATTAGTTTTAAACACTATCTCAGGGAACTGCTATCACCTCAAAATGAGATTTATGACTTCCTTTCTGGTAGCAATGATTCTACTGGTGATATCAAGAGTTGGGGTAGGGGTGTATGCAGAAATTGGGGAATGTGTTATGATGGCTCCTCTCTTCCTCATAAAGAACATAAAGGGATGGAGTTACCACCAGGTTGTAAATCTTGGGACTGTAGGAGCAGAGAAATAGAGAACATGGTCCCAATTGCCCATACAGATCTAGTGACGACAATTCCTCTTTTGAAGGTGGGGAGAAAAAGCAACCTCACAGGAGTAGTATTGAGAGGAGAGAAGGAACTAGAGAGTTCATTAAAAAACTGGGTTGGGACTTGAAGCCAAATACCATAATTAGAATCTGGATATTTAATTCTTTCAACTCCAGTAAGGATCAGGGAAGCAAAGTTATTTATAAGTGGCTTATCTTTGGTAACTAAAGCAACTGTACCCTTTAACAATATTGATTATTTATTGAGCACATATTATGTTCCTAGCACTGCTTAGGGGTCTTCAATATATACATATGCAGGCAATACTATATAATTATGTTCATTTTTTTCCTCCTCCTCTGCTTTCTTCTTCCTTATCATCATCATCATCTTCTTCTTCTTCTTCTTCTTCTTCTTCTTCTTCTTCTTTTTGTATGAAGTTTTTACTTAAATTCCAGTTAGCTAACATATAGTGTGATATTGGTTTCAGGAGTAGAATTTTGTGATTCATCACTTACACATAACACCCAGTGCTCATTGCAACAATGTTCATTTTAAAGATAAGGAATCTGAGGCACAGAGAGGTTAAGTTACTTGTTTGAGCTCAAACAGCGAGTGACGAACTAGAGGAGGCAGCATGTGAACCTGGGTGGAATAGAAAATTTTTGTTTTGAGTGTAGATTTAAAATATATTAGGAACTAATTACAGAAAACACTAATTATAGAAAACACTAGTGAGTGGCAATAAGGTAGTAATCTACTTTTCCTCAGAATTTCCTATCTGATTCCACTAGATTCCATGATTCAATGTCAAACTATAAAAATTAGTTATAGGCAAAACTGGTAGCATTTAGAATTTTGAAAATACCCAAACTATATTTTTTAATATTTGGTTTTGGCAAAGTCTCTTAAGATATTTTGCCAAGCCATTTGCCCCTTAATTTTTAAATCCTGAGTACTTCAAGGGAAACATAATATGTTTCTGATTCATTTACACTTAACTCATCAAAACTTTGGTAAGAGTTATCTTGTGGCCAAAAACTCTTTCCCCTCTGAGGAAGTCATGTTTCAGTGACTTCCAACTGCACCCAGCACACAAAGCTCAAAATATCTCCTAATATTCAGCAAAGCTACAATGGGTTCTTAAAACTGGAAAGCCAATCAACAGCTGGGTTAATTTACAGTGGGCATCATTGGGGGAAACTATAAATGGGTTGTGGCTTTGTTTGAACTCATGACCTATGGTGTATTTTGGTTATGTAAGAATTAAAACAGTGAAAAAAAGGAAGTATATGATAAGCAACAATTCTGTACAAATCATTTGTGGCCACATCTACCTGGCATGTAGTTAATTGCAAGGTATCCAAATTGTCCAAAATCAAGCTTTTCAAACACAAACTAAGAAATAAAAGAAAAAATATTTCTTAAAATTGCCTAAAGATATAAAAAGAAAAAAATATATTCTTTTCACACTTAGAGGCTCAACAGTGATGTCAGGTTCTAAATATTCCAAGTATTTTGATTGATCACTATTTTTTATTTTTCTTTTAAAGATTTTATTTATTTATTTAAGAGAGAAAGAGAGAGCACAAACAGGGGGGAGAGGAAATAGCAGACTTCCCGCTAACAGGGAGCCCAAGGACATGAGGCTCGATTCCAGGACCCTGGGATCATGAACTGAGTGGAAGGCAGATGCTGAACACCTGAGCCCCACCCCTGCGCCCCAATTGCTATCTTTCTTAATGATTCTATTTTAAAGCAACAGCTTTCAGGTCCTTGTTAAGGTTGACTCCATCACCTAGTGAAGGATCTCTTGGTTGCTTCCAAGTTTTGGCAAATATGAATAAAGCTGCTATAAACATTCATGTACAGGCTTTTAAGTGGACGTAACTTTTCAATTGAAATACCTTGGAGAGTGATTACTGAGTCATATGGCAAGAATATGTTTACTTTTTTATGAAGCTGCCAAAATGTCTGCCCAAGTGCCTCCTTTCCTTCACAAAAGCTACTTATTCGATGTCATCTTAAATCCATTTTAATATGGAAATTAGACACTGTTCAATTGAGTGTATTACTCTTTCTTTATGAATTGCACAATTATGTGTGGGACACAATAGTGGTGACACAGGAACAGCTCCTCCCCGCATCTCAGCCTCCTTTTCCCCTTCCCCAAACTTTCCCGCACCACATCTCAAAAATTAATGCATGTCTTAAATTTACTGCTTACAATTAGGTGGAAGAAAGGATATAAATGTAACCCTCTCTCATAGCTGATTTTCTTTTTTTTTTTTAAAGATTTCACAAAATAATAGGATGTATTTAATGAGGAATTGGATAATCAATATACAAAATCAACATACAAAAATCAGTAACATTTCTATTTTAAGGAAATATATCAAGAAGGAAACTAAGAAAATAATCCTATGTACATTAGCAACAACAACAACAACAAAATACTTAGAAATTAACCAAAGAGATGAAAAACTTGTATTATGAAAATTATAAAACATTGGTGAAAGACATCTAAAAATACAAACAAACTGAAAGATATTCTATATTCTGAATTGCAAAAGTTAATATTGTTAAAATGTTTACACTTCCCAAAGCAATTTACAGATCATATTAACTTTTGCTGATTTTCAATATAATAGCCGCTTGATTTAATTTGTGGATGTAGGATATATTATAATTATTGAACTATTCATATTTTGTATGTTGAGACTGACAAAGCAATTGTGCTTTTCAACATTTACCTAACAGCTACCTCCTCATAGCCTATATTATGTCAAACACTGTAAATTCATTCATCCTTTGATTCATGAGACCAAATGCTGTATTTTTTTTAAATTTTTTATTTCAAATGCTGTATTTTTGTAGGATTCTTTCTTAGTCCCCTACAAAGCAAAAATAAGAATTATGATAACTAGGGATACGGCCTACTTTGCCAATTCAAAATGTAGTATTTCTTGTCTGCACATAAGCATTTATGCACTTTATTTAATATATGAACAAAAGGATTTCTGGTCTGGGTTTCATTCACTGTTCATATGGTACACCACATGGTTTTCTCAGTGGCATGAAATCTTGTGGAAGGCTGTGTGTTTTCTTGAAACGCCTTCCCATTTAGTGTAGTTTCCCTTCATCTGGCCATTCCTCTGTGACGTTTGCTGGCCTCTCTTCCTCTGACTGCTGTTTAATTGCTGCATTTCTCACATTCCCTATGTTAATACTTCTATTCTCTCGCAAGGTGATCTTACGCATTCCTCCAACTTCTCCTACACTGAGAAAGATCACACATTTTAGAACTCCAGTCTCTTTCTCATTCACTAGGCAGGAATTAAGTCTGCTGACCAAAAATGTATTCCCGGAGGCAGCACATACTTAGCTGGTCTCAAACTTAACTCATTGCCTTCCTCCAGTGGCTGCTTCTTTCCTTCCTTCTCCGCTTTCTTCCTTCCTTCCCACACTCCCTCCTTCCTTCTTTTCTCCCTCTCTTTTTTTCTTTCTTTGCTTAAATAGATAATTCATGCACACATTAAGAACAAAATTAAGCAATACAAAGTAACTCCTCAGAGGCAAAGGTCCTTGCCAGTTTCTTGTGTATCATCTTACAGACATTCAATGCAAATTAAAGAATGTATCCATGTGTGCCTATTGTCCATTTCTGGCACAAGCAACAACATGTGCAGACTGTTCTGCATCTTGCTTTTTCTCTTTTAACATATTTGGGAAATCAGTCCCCACCAATAACAAGGACCTGACTCATTGTTTTTACTGATTATAAAATGTACACATTTATATGAATTTATACACTTTAACTTATTGATAGACGTTTCAATTGTTTCTGATTTTTGTTACTGTAAAAATGCTAGGTTGAATTTTGAAATGCACACTGTGCATTTATGTATAGGTTAAATGTATAAAAGTAAAATTATTACATCAAAGAGAAAATGCATTAAAAAATTTTAAAGGATACAGCTTAATTTATCTCAAATTCACATCCACACCCTGGTGAAAATACTACTTATTGTCAATAATTTGTCAATAATTTGACAATAATTGTCAATAATTTTCAGTTTTTGCATATTTGGTCAGAAAAAATGATACTTCATTATAGATTAAATTGTATTTTTCATATTGTGAGTGGTTTTTAGCATTAATTGAAAGTAATCTCAAGATCGAGTCCCGCATCATGCTCCTTGTTTGGTGGGGAGACTGCTTCTCTCTGCCTCTGCCTGTCACTCTGCCTGTTTGTGCTCTCTCTCTCTTTAAATAAATAAAATCTTAAAAAAAAAAAGTCATAGACAATAAATTAAAAAAAAAAAAAGAAAGTAATCTCAAATGTTTACCTGTTTTCCTATTTGCTTGTTAGTTTCTTGCTTCCATATTTAAATAACCTCTTAATTATTAAATATATTAGCTCCTTGTCTGGAATACCTATTAAAGACTGATCTTTCCACAGTTTTTCCATTTTTTTGGCAGTTCTTTTTAGTATCATTTTCATGCAGAACTTGCTAAATTTTTATGATATAAAATTGATTTTGTTATATTTTAATTGCTTTTCGTGCCAATATGGTATTGGATTTATGAAAAATTGTGAACACTTTCCCTTCCTGTGATACTCTGAAATGATGTAAAAAAGCTTCAATAGGAATTATATATTTTGCCATTTGTACCTCTTATGTTTTGTGTGAGGAGAAGGTCTTTTCAATACTTTTCCTGCAGCTTTTGTATCTTTCCATTTTCTAGCTTTTCTCAGGTTGATTTTGAAGAAAATTTTTACTTTAATTAGTTTTTCAAATGTAATTGCATAACTTTAAGCAAGACAATATCTTACACTTCTTTTAATTCCCAAATATCTGTGATTACTCATTCAGCATATGTATTTTATTTGCTTGTGTACTTACATGTGGTTGGTTATATCATTTTTAATATTTTTGGCATTTTCAACAACTCTTAGAAATTATATTTTTGCTGCTTTTTAAATAACTCTTTTTTATTAACATATAATGTATTATTTGCTTCAGGGGTACAGGTCTGTGATTCATCAGTTTCACATGATTCACAGCTCTCACCATAGCACATACCCTTCCCAGTGTCCATCACCCAACCACCCTAGCCCTCCCACCCCCACTCTCCAGCAACCCTCAGTTTGTTTCCTGAGATTAAGAGTCTTTTGTGGTTTGTTCTCTCCCCAGTCCCATCTTGTTTCATTTTTTCCCTCCGTTCCTCCCACGACCTCCTGCCCTGCCTCTCAAATTCCTCATATCAGAGAGATCATATGATAAATATCTTTGATTGACTTATTTCACTTAGCATAACACCCTCTAGTTCCATCCATGTCATTTCAAATGGCAAGATTTTGGTGTTTTGATGGCTGTGCAGTATTCCATTGTGTGTGTGTGTGTGTGTATGCCAATTTTTCTTTTTACATTTCCCTGTTGATGGAAATCTAGGTTCCATCATAGTCTGGCTATTGTGGACATTGCTGCTATAAACATTTGGGTACATGTGACCCTTCCAATTACTACATTTGTATCTTTAGGAGTGCGATTGCACCAGATCATAGGGTAACTCTATTTTCAACTTTTTGAGGAAACTCCATACAGTTTTCCAGAGTGGTTGCACAAACTTGCATTTCCACCAACAGCATAGGAGGGTTACCTTTTCTCGGCATCCTCGACAACATCTGTCATTTCCTGATTTGTTAATTTTAGCCGTTCTGAGTGGTGTGAGGTGATAACTCACTGCGGTTTTGATTTTTATTTCCCGATGGCAGCTATCGAACATTTTTTCATCTGTCTATTGGCCATTTGGATGTCTTCTTTGCAGAAATGTCTGTTCATTCCTTCTGCCCATTTCTTGTCTTTTGGTTTTGTTGACTCTTTCCTTTGCTGTGCAAAAGCTTTTGATCTGAATTAAGTCCCCATAGTTCTTTTTTTTTTTTTTTTTTTAAAGATTTTATTTATTTTATTTGACAGACAGAGACCACAAATAGGCAGAGAGGCAGGCAGAGAGAGAGAGGAGGAAGCAGGCTCCCTGCTGAGCAGAGAGCCCGATGTGGGACTCGATCCCAGGACCCTGAGATCATGACCTGAGCCGAAGGCAGCGGCCTAACCCACTGAGCCACCCAGGCGCCCCCCATAGTTCATTTTTGCTCTTGCTTCCCTTGCTTTGGCAATGTTTCTAGGAAGAAATTGCTGTGGCTCAGGTCAAAGAGGTTGTTGCCTGTGTTCCCTTCAAGGATTTTGATGGATTCCTGTCTCACATTGAGGTCCTTCATCCATTTTGATTCTATTTTCATGTGTGATGTAAGGAAATGGTCCAGTTTTGTTCTTCTGCTTGTGGCTGTCCAATTCTTCCAACACAATTTGTTGAAGAAGCTGTCTTTTTTCCATTGAAGATTCCTTCGTGCTTTGTCGAAGATTAGTTGACCATAGAGTTGAAGGTCCATTTCTGGGCTCTCTATTCTGTTCCATTGATCTATGTGTCTGTTTTTGTGCCAGTACCATACTGTCTTGATGATGACAGCTTTCTAATAGAGCTTGAAGTCTGGAATTGGGATGCCACCAACTTTGGCTCCTTTTTCAATATTCCTCTGGCTATGTGGGGTCTTTTTTGGTTCCATATAAATTTTAGGATTATTTCTTCCAATAATTTGAAAAAAAAAAAAAAGCTGAAGGTATTTTGATAGGGATTGCATTAAAAGTGTAGATTGCTTTAGTTAGCATAGACATTTCCACAATATTTGTTCTTCCAATCCTTGAGCATGGAACATTTTTCCATTTCTTTGTGTCTTCCTCAATTTTTTTCGTGAGTACTTTATAGTTTTCTAAGTACAGATTCTTTGCCTCTTTGGTTAGGTTTATTCCTGGGCATCTTATGGTTTTGGGTGCAATTGTAAATGGGATTGACCCTTTAATTTCTATTTCTTCTGCCTTGCTGTTGGTTTTTAAAAATGCAACTGATTTCTGTCCATTGATTTTATATCCTGACACTTTACTGAATTCCTGTATGAGTTCTAGCAGTTTTGGAGTGGAGTCTTTGGGTTTTCCACATAAAGTATCATATCATCTGCAAAGAGTGAGAGTTTGAAATCTTCTTTGCTGATTCTTTTGCTGATTCTTTGCTGATTCACATGTTTTTTCAGCATCTGTTGAAAGTATCATATGGTTCTTGTTCTTTCTTTTCTTAATGTATTGAATCACCTTGATTGATTTGCAGATGTTGAACCAATCTTGCAGCCCAGGAATAAATCCCACTTGGTCACAGTGAATAATCCTTTTAATGTACTGTTGGATTCTATTGGCTAGTATATTCATGAGAATTTTTGCATCCACGTTCATCAAGGATATTGGTCTGTAATTCTCCTTTTTGATGGGGTCTTCGTCTGGTTTGTGGACCAAGCTAATGCTGGCCTCATAAAATGAGTTTAGAAGTTTTCCTTCCATTTCTACTTTTTGGAAGAGTTTCAGGAGACTAGGTAATTAATTCTACTTTAAATGTTTGGTAGAATTCCCCTGGGAAGCCATCTGGCCCTGAACTCTTGTTTGTTGGGAGATTTTTGATGACTGCTTCAATCTCCTTACTGTTTATAGGTTTATTCAGGTTTTCTGTTTTTTCCTGGTTAAGTTTTGGCAGTTTATATGTCCCTAGGAATGCATCCATTTCTTCCAGATTGTCAGATTTGCTGGTATAGGTTGTTCATAATATGTTCTTATAATTGTTTGTATTTCTTTCATGTTTGTTGTGATCTCTCCTTTCATTCATGATTTTATTAATTTGGGTCCTTTCTCTTTTGTTTTTGAGAAGTCTGGCCAGAAGTTTATCAATTTTTTTTTTTTAAAGATTTTATTTATTTGACAGAAATCACAAGTAGATGGAGAGGCAGGCAGAGAGAGAGAGAGGGAAGCAGGCTCCCTGCTGAGCAGAGAGCCCGATGCGGGACTCGATCCCAGGACCCTGAGATCATGACCTGAGATGAAGGCAGCGGCTTAACCCACTGAGCCACCCAGGCGCCCAAGAAGTTTATCAATCTTTTTAATTCTTTCCAAGAACCAGCTCCTAATTTTGTTGATTTGTTCTACCATTCTTTTGGTTTCTAGTTCATTGATTTCTGCTCTGATCTTTATAATTTCTCTTCTCCTGCTGAGTTTAGGTTTTCTTTGCTGTTCTTTCTCCAGCTCCTTTAGGTGTAGGGTTAGGTTGTATACTTGAGACCTTTCTTGCTTCTTGAGAAAGGTCCTCGCAGGACCCTCTTTGCTGTGCCCCAAAGATTTTGAACAGTTGTGTTTTCGTTTTCATTTGTTTCCAGGATTTTTAAAAAAATTTCTTCTTTAATTTCCTGGTTGACCCATTCATTCTTAAATAGGCTGCTGTTTAGCCTCCATGTATTTGAGTTCTTTCCAACTTTCCTCTTGTGGTTGAGTTCTAGTTTCAAAACATTGTGGTCTGAAAATATGCAGGGAATGATCCCAGTCTTTGGTACCAGTTGAGACCAGGATGTGATCTATTCTGGAGAATGTTCTATGTGCACTAGAGAAGAATGTGTATTTTGTTGCTTTGAGATAGAATGTTCTGAATACATCTGTGATGTCCATCTGGTCCAGTGTGTAATTTAAAGCCTTTATTTCCTTGTTGATCTTTTGCTTAGATGATCTGTCGATTTCAGTGAGGGGGGTATTAAAGTCCCCTACTATTATTGAATTATTGCCAATGTGTTCCTTTGATTTTGTTTTAATTGGTTTATATAATGGGCTGCTCCTATGTCAGGGGCATAGATATTTAAAATTGTTAGACCTTCTTGTTGGACAGATCCTTTAAGTATGATACAGTGTCCTTCCTTACCTCTTATTATAGTCTTTGGTTTAAAATCTAATTTATCTGAAATAAGGATTGTCACCACAGCTTTCTTTTAATGCCCATTAGCATGGTAAATTGTTTTTCAGGCCCTCACTTTAAATCTGGAGGTGTCTTTGGGTCTAAAACAAGTTTCTTGCAGACAGCATATTGATGGGTCTTGTTTTTTCATCCATTCTGATGCCCTGTGTCATTTGATTGGGGGCATTTAGCCCATTTACATTCAAGGTAGCTATTTAGAGATATGAATTTAGTGCCATTGTATTGCCTGTAAGGTGACTATTACTGTATATTGTCTCTGTTCCTTGGTCTGCTATTTTTAGGCTCTGTCTTTGCGTAGAGGACTCCTGTCAATATCTCCTATAGGGCTAGCTTGGCGTTTGCAAATTCTTTTAGTTTCTGTTTGTCCTGGAAGCTTTTTATCTCTCCTTCTATTTTCAATGACAGCCTAGCTGGTATAGTATTCTTGACTGCATATTTTTCTCATTTAGTGCTCTAAATATATTATGCCAGTTCTTTCTGGCCTGCCAGGTTTCTGTGGATAGGTCTGTTGCCAGTCTAATATATCTAGCATTGTGTTTTACAAACCTCTTGTCTTGAACTTCTTTCAGGAGTTTCTCTTTGTCACTGAGACTTATAAGCTTTACTATTAGATGATGGGGTGTGGACCTATTTTTATTTTTTTGAGAGGGTTTGTCTGTGCCTCCCAGATTTTGATGCTTGTTCCCTTCACCAAATTAGGGAAATTCTCTGCTATAATTCTCTCTAATATACCTTCTGCCCTCTCTCTCTTTCTTCTTCTTCTGGGATCCCAGTTATTTTAATATTGATTCATCTTATGGTACCACTTATCTCTTAAATTCTCTCCTCATGGTCCAGTGGTTATTTGTCTCTCTTTTACTCACCTTCTTTTTTATTCATCATTTGGTCTTCTATATCACTAATTCTCTCTTCTGCCTTATTTATCCTAGCAGTAAGAGTCTCCATTTTTTACTGCATCTCATTAATAGCTTTTTTTAAAAAACTTCAACTTGGTCAGATTTTAGTTCTTTTATTTCTACAGAAAGGGATTTTCTAGTATCCTCCATTCTTTTTTTGAGCCCAGCTAGCACCTTGTTCATCATCATGCTGAATTCTAGTTCTGACATTTTACTAATACCCATATTGATTAGGTCCCTAGCCATCAGTACTGCCTCTTTTTCTGGGGGTGAGTTTTTCCACCTTGTCATTTTATCCAGATAAGAAGAAATGATTGTGAGAACAAAATACTAAAAGGGTAGCAACGACCTCAGAAAAATACACACTAACCAAATTGGAGAAGACCCCAAACTGGGAGGGAGAAGAAAGGGAAAAAGAGAAAAAAATGTATATATAGAGAGATATAGAAACTGATAAAGATATAAATATAGATATAGATATTAGACCTATGAATAGAAGAGAGCCACATACTTGATTTGGGGTGTATTTTGGTCTATTAGAAGAAACTGCCTCCCAAAGTTTTAAAGAAAGAAAAACTTAGTTATATATATATATATATATATATATATATATATACACACACACAAATAAGGGTAAACATGATGAAGGGATGGAATATGTCTATAAAGATGAAAATTAAGATAGATTCTAAAAAAGGAATTCATAATATAAGAAGTTGGTCGAAAAAAGAAAAAAAGAAGAGGAATGAATGTGATCAAGCTGGAGACTAGAATAAAGCTATGCACTAGATTTAGAGTATATTTTGATCTGTTAGAAGGAATTTTAGCCCAAAATTTTAATGAAATAAAAACCTATATGCATACAAAAAATGAGTTTAAATACAATGAAGGGATAAAATATGACTATAACAATAAAATTTTTAAAAAAGATTTTTTAAAAAGGAGATAAAATAAAATAAGATAAAATATTTAAAAATGTTAAAATAGGAAAGGGAATTTTTATAAAAATAGAATAATCAAAAAAATTTTAAAAATTTAACTTTGAAATACTAAAAAATCATAGGGGGAAAAGTCATGAATTCTGTGTTGCTGTCCTCTAGCTTTGGAGTTCTGCAGTTCTCATTGATCAGTGAACTTAGTCTTGGCTGGATGTTCTTGCTGATCTTCTGGAGGAGGGGCCTATTGCAATGATTCTCAAATGTCTTTGCTCCAGGCAGAATTACACCTCTCCTGCCAGAGGCCAGGCCAAGTAATCTGCTGGGTTTGCTCTTGGTGGCTTTTATTCCCTGAATCCTTTCCATACAGTTTTGGAGGATGAGATTGAAAATGGCAATCACCCAATCTCCCACCCAGAGGAGCCAAGAGCTCAGAGCCCCACTCCTCAGAGTGCCCTTAAAAGCCATTAGTCACTCCTGTCTCCCTGGTCTCTGGCCAAACTCTGTGCTCACCCAGCCTGTGACTGAGCATTTCTATGTCTGGCACATGAACGCATTTGGAGTCTCCAAACCAACAGATTCCTTTAGCACATTCCTGTGCCACTCCTCCTAGAAGAAGAAGGTTTTGCCACTTGTGGGTCCCTGCTTGAAAAGCAGTGGCCCAACTGTGCCTTTGATAGTGGTTTAAGGTAACCCCCAACTGAGAGCCCCCTCCTCATCTACGACTCTGCAGCTGGCTTCCCCACTTCAATACCTGGGAGTTCTGCCATACTTAGACACTCCCAGTCTTTTTGTGACCACGTGGATCCTGAGACCACACTGTCCCCACAAGGGCTCCATCGCCTGCTTAGTCTCTGGAGCAATGTCCCTCAGTGCAGCATACTTCTAAAAGTTCTGATTTTTATGCTCTGCTGCTCTACTGCTTGCCGAGAGCTGGCCTCTCTACTCACAGTCTCTCTTCCCGTATATTGACTCAGATGCACTTCTCCACACGTCCTACCTTCCAGAAAGTGGTCATTTTTCTGTTCCTAGAATTGCTATTCTTCTTCCCTTTGATCTCCTATTGAGTTTGTAGGTGTTCAGAATGGTTTGATAACTATTTAACTGAATTCCTGGTAGCTGATGATATTTAAGTCTCCTATTCCTCCACCATCCTGATCTTCTGGCTAAATAATTCTCTTTTTATCTATACATTTTTCTTCTGAGCTTTGGGTTCATTTTATCATTATTTTTCTTAGTCCTGTAGTTGAATTTTTATGCTTCACTTGTTTATGTGATTGTTTAAAGCTATTAATTTAATCTTAGTTTGCTATATCTGTTAGATTTTGAAATGTAGAATTTTCATTATTGTCAAACTTGATTCATTTTCGATACATTTTTCATTTAGTTTATTTTTTCACTCATACATTCTTTAAGAAAATATTTTCTTTCAAGTTTCCAAGTGGAAGGCTATGTATTATATGTTTTATCTTATTTTGCTAATAGTTTCTATTTGTGTATGTATATACTTTTGCTTAAAAGAATATGCATGCCATTTCTAGTTTTTGAAAAAATCAAAATTGCCTTTATGATCAATTTTTTTACTGCCTGTTTTCTCTGAATTCTCCAGCAAACCTTCTATTTCCCTTCACTAGGGACTATATAGTGGAATCATGGTATGTCCTAAAATAACTATGAGTGCAGTATCTGATATGTGTGCCATCATTTGTTCTTGCTGAACTTCAGTAAGGTGAACACCAGTCCTCTAAATTTTAACAATTAGTCTTGGTCCTTAGTGCATTTTATTTATATCCATAGTCTTGGCATAGTTTCCATTTGTCAGATTCGTGTATCCCATAGCCTTCCCATCCCCACTAAAGGATATCATTGAAAGTTATTTGTTTAGTTATATATCTGTAACTATATCTATTTCTCTATTGATAGATATATGTGTGTATATATAGAGAGAATATATACCACAAATTGAAATAAAAATATTGGCTCAGTGGATTAGTAAAGTAAGTATGGAACTATGAGACCTAAATACAAAAATTAACATGTAATAGTTTTGCACTGAAAACATAACTGGGTGTTTTTAGTAGCCATACAATATGCATAATCATCTCCATAGCTAGAATAAATGAGAATTCATAAATCCTTAAGAAATAAGTTTTGTTCAATCAGAGAAAAATAAAGAACAATACTGACAGTTTAAGAGAGAAAGGGTTTTTGTTTTTTCCTGTATGTATATTAACTTTTAAAAGGGAAGCCTAGACTTCAGCATGGCTGTCAGAGTTGCTAAGTCTGTGGGAGGTGTCTGCAGTGTGGGTTTATGAGTTTCAGCCTACAGTGTAGGGAAAACACTGGAAAATTCAAAAACCCTTTGAGTAAGGTGTGGAAATAGCTTTGAGGGCCTGTAGAAAAGAAGTGACCATTCATTGGGGGGGGTGGAAGATGAATAACATGTGGCTCTAAGTGGGGGCTGTAGCAAGACCATGGGCATTGGCAGCAAATGCACTAAAGATTGAGGTCACTGTGCAAGACAGCGGGGACAAGCTGGGGCGACCAAGGCCATGAAAAGACCATGGACAATGTTACCTCTGTGCCAGGAAATTCACAAGCCACCACATCTAACTCCCTCCTTCCTCACTAGGCATCCTGAACCAAAAACAAATCATTCCCTTCTTCTAGTAATAAGAAAAAAAGAAGAGGAAACTAAAGAAATCCAAGAGTCCAAATAGTCACCCAAAGTTGACTGAGATCTACTTGGGCCCAACTGAGTCACATTAAAATAGTAAGATGAGGGGCACCTGGGTGGCTCAGTGGGTTAAGGCCTCTGCTTTCGGCTCGGGTCATGGTCCCAGGGTCCTGGGATGGAGCTCCGCATCTGGCTCTCTGCTTAGCGGGGAGCCTGCTTCCCTTCCTCTCTCTGCCTGCCTCTCTGCCTACTTGTGATCTGTCAAATAAATAAATAAAATCTTTTAAAATTAAAAAAAAAATAGCAAGATGACATTTTCTACTTCAACTGGAATCGAAGTCTTATGAACAAAGCTGAATTCTATCATGGAAAAACAAAGAAAATCACTTTTATACATCTAAGAAAGTTTCTTTTGTGTGAAGTGTGAACCCATGCCAACCCATGGGTGTGCCACCTTCAGGCAGACACATGTTCTGTTGATTCTTTCAGAGATCCTCAGCAGCAGATTGTCTTCTTTGTCTAGTCTCACTCTATGGATCTCAACTTCCCTTTGTTAGAAAGCTCAGAATTACCCAGGACTATGTCCCTCACGCTCCGCATCCAGTTTTTCATGAAGTGCTACTGATTTTATCTTAGAAATATTTCCTGAATTGGATATTTCTCTGTTTCCACTGTCTCTGTGACTCTCATCATGTCTCAAAACTCCTGCAGCAGCTATTTATTATTCTGCATTCCCAATTTCTTTCTCTTCCAGAGTTTGGTGCCAGGTATCTTTCTAAAAAGTAAATTTAATTTTCTTTCTTTTCTTTTTACAAGGCACTCTAGCTTCTTACTGACAACAGTGTAGAGTTCCAGCAACTAACCATGATCTTTAAGGCTCATCACCACCTGCTCTGTAGTTAGTTTTCCCATCAGCACCCTCTGATCTTGCCACATGGAACTTCTCATTGTTTGCTGTCTACAAATCTATTTTTGTGACACCAGGGCTGTAAGCCCTCTGAGTTCTGCTCTCCATAGTTAATTGTCTACACTGTTTGTCCCACTTATTTAGCAGTCAGCTACAGGGACTGTATGTAGAAGATTTATAGGCTTTTTAAAGAATTTTTTTATTTTTATCTCAAATTTTATTTTATCAGATACAAGCATTTGACTGAAAAGGCAAACATTATTAAAAGGTTTATACTCAAACAAACAAACCAACAGAGAACAGAGAGCATCTCCACAATCCTGCTCTCAGAGGGAAACATTTTAACTTTTTTGTTCTGTTATTACTACAATTTAAAAAATTTTAAAAATTTTAAAAATATAACACTATGTAATGATGTTCTATTATGGAACCACTTCTTTTTCCTGCATCATTGCAAAATAATTATATCACCTTTTTGTTAAATGGAGATCTAATACATCGTTATTATGATGTGAATGTTAAAATGGACACTATATATGTATATTATATTTTTCATATCATGCTTATTGTGAATAATGCTGCAATGAACATGAGAATACAGTTATCTCTTTGAGATAATGATTTAGTTTCCTTCCTATGTATACCCAGAAGTGGGATTACTAGATCATATGGTAGTTTTATTTTTAATTTCTTCAGGGATTTCCACACTCTTTTCCATAGTATCTGGACCAGTTTACATTCCCACCAACAGTGTATAAGAGTTCCCTTTCTTCACATCCTCACTAGCATTTGTTATCTCTTATTTTTTTTTTAATAATATACATATAACAGGTGCAGAGTGATGTCTCATTATGGTTTTATTTGCATTTCCCTGACGGGCAGTAATGTTGAGCAACTTTTCATTTATCTGTTGGCCATTTGTATATCTCCTTTTGTAAAATGTTTCATTTTCCTCAAACTTATCTCACCATGAAATCCTTTTCTCATGTAAACATTTTTTTGTTGTTTTACATTCTAATAATTTGAGATGCACTGGGTAAAATGTGTTTCAAATAAGCCAAAGAGGAAAGCAGAAAGTATGGCAGAAGAGAGGGCCCAGGTATAAGAGTTCCTGGGTGAAAGCTGACTTGCTTATGGGTTCAGTAAAAAATGATTTGAGACTTGGGGGCAGAAGCCAGGGACCAGAGATGGAAATATCTTTCATCTCCCAGGGAGCTAAGGAAGCTGAATGGAGAAATACACTCTACCCTGGAATCGGAGTGCCAAAGTGACCTGTTCATATTCCTAAAGTAATCCCAGAGATGTTTCTGCAAGGGGCTGTGATTCACACCAGCTCCAGAAACTATTTCAGTTCGGTAGTCTCAATGTCCTTGAGTTTCAACCAAGTCAACTTAATTAGTGAAAGAACAGGAACAAGAGTGCTTGTCTAGTGTCAGCCAAGAAGCCTGAGGAGACTTAAATTATCCTAGCACAACAATGTTGTGCTCTGTAAGCTGGGGCTTTGGCTTTGTTTGCTTTGTTTTAATATTTTATTTCAATTTTTTGCACTGACTTCACCAGTAAAATCTTTTGAAAACTACTCATCTACCTGGAATTAAGAGGGAGGTCTATATCTATATCTATATCTATATCTATATCTAATCTATATCTACCTATCTCTCTATATACGTATTTTTTTTTTTTAACAGACTGACTTTAGAAATACTAACATATGTCGTGGTGTTAGCAGTGGACTTATTATCAATTTGATTCTCCCAAAACTGGTAGAACTCTGGGCTATTCTTGTAGTAAATCTTAGAGATTTGAATGATTAAGAAGAGTTATCTGTCTTTCTCCCACAGCAGATTATTCCCTTTGTTTCCTACTAGTTGGTCAACAAAGTACACACTGATACCCTCAGTTAAAATGTATATAGCCATGGAATATTATTTCACATACACTATTAACTGTAAGTTTCTTACTATATTTCTACATGTTATAACCTGAACATATAATCTCTTAACATGGAATATCTATTTTTAATGTGAATCACACCTTTATGTACCCCATGTATTTAAATAAGACTAAAATAGAGGAACATATTTATTTCTCTGTCAATACACGTCACAGAATTAAAAAAAAAAAATACTCATACATTTGGGGAAAGAACCAAAAAATGGAACTCCTTTTTAAGTATATTAAGACTCTTGGGAAAATTATCCAATATAAGAAGAAAATAACAACAACAACAAAATAAGCCACACAACCTTCAATTTAAAACATACTAGTCTGATTTCCAATATAGAATTTGTGTTCATATCCTTATTTAGCAGCATTACGGTTGTTTTTTTCCATGTGCTGTCCTCATAATTTGGTAGTTAACCTTGTTTTTTAAAAAGAAGTTCTGCCAAAGTATGCTGAGCAAGTTGTTTGTTTCTAAACCCTGAGAAATCAAAAGTAGCAAGTAAACTTTATTATTATGACATTTTAATTATGAGTGCATTTATGTATTTTCTCTTTTGATCTTTGAGTCATTTTATGATTCTGGAGTTTAAATTTGTGAACTTGGGGGATCATTATCATTTAACTAAAGAGTAATGCTAACCCATGTTATTATATAAATAAAGTTATATAAATAAAGCCATCCCCTTACTTTTCAAAATAATATTAACACTTTACATTTATGTTGTGTCAGGGTTCTCATATATATAATTTCACCTACTAACAAGTAGCTTGTGATACTAACAGGTCAAATATTGCTTTCCCCCAGGCTTCTCACCCTCTTTGGTTTATTTGTTTGCTTATTTGTTTGTCTATTATAAATAAGGAAACTGAAGCTTACAGATGGAAAGTGATGCCTCCAGAGTTGTACAAATAGTAGATGGTTTCTCTAGATCTAAAGCTAACAATTTCATCCCGCTTTCCATGACATTGGGCTCCCTCTCAGTATATAAACAGTTTAACTCAAACCTGAAGAGTGAAATGAAAAATGTGACCTCTCTTTCCTAAGCCAGTTCTTAGCCAAAGGAAAGTGTCTGAATGGGTAGCAGGAGGGAACTGTGCAGCCTTGTATGATAGGATGAAAAGGTGATAAGATGGAATTATGGAACTTCGAGCCTATTTCTTTCTTAACAAATCACTTTTCTAGGACACTGAGGCACTACTGTGTACCCAGTTACATGACACACTTTCAGGGAAGAAAGATAATAGGACACGAAGCCTGGACTTGAGAAGTTCATATTCTGCATAAGCACAATACACATATAGATAAGTATTTATGAAAACGTATGGTCAGTTCTTCAGGCTCCACAAAGTTCTGTGGAATAAGGACAGGAAAAATCTGATTTTGAGAGGTGTTATGGTCTGAAATTTGTGTTCCTCCCACCCATCAATGTTCAGATGTTGAAATATCAATTCCCAATATGATGGTACTAGAAGGTAAACCTTTGGAAGGTGATTAGGTCATAGCATGAAGATTTCCTGAATGGGATTAAGTCTCCTATAAAAAGAGGCCCTACAGAGCTCTGGCACATGCACTTGCTCTCTCTCTCTCTCTCTCTCTGCCTAGTGAGGACATAACCAGGAAGAGGGACCTTACCAGCAACTGAATCAGCCAGCTTGTTAGTCTTAGACTTCCCAGACTCCAGAACTGTGAGAAATAAATGTCTTGTTTAGGCCACCCAGTTCATGATAGTTTTGTTTAGCAGCCTGAGTTGACTAAAACACAGGGTCTGAAGCTTACACAACTTGATGTGTGTACGGAAGGTGGAGAGGATATAAGAAAAAGACTACAAAAAACTATAAATATAAAATTAGGTACAGGGTCTTGGAAAGCCTGAAGTTTAAACTTCTGTAGTGTTACCCTAATCTTGATAATAGAAGGTTGAGGAACCCAATGGTTGGGGGGGAGACTCTGGAACACAGTAGTCATAGAGAGAGGAGCCTTCCCAAGGGAAAGACTTGGGGACATCCAGGAGATCAAGGGCATCTGCTAAGTATCTCTCTGGGACAGAAAGTAAACAAACAGGTGCTCTACAGAAACAGCCTCACTGATCCTGCAAACCCCTGATGTGCCTCCCTGCCAGGGAAATTCTCCTGTAATATCTTTAAAATAAAATGGATGAACCTGAGCAAGTACAACCATTCTCCCAGTTAAAAATAAAAAAATAACTTTTGTCATATAAATATATAAGACATATCTTTAAAAAGTGATATCCTCAAATAGACTTTGCTTTTAAAATGTGAATTTAAGGGGCGCCTGGGTGGCTTACTCTATTGAGCACTGGACTCTTGATTTCAGCTCAGGTTGCAATCTCAGGGTTGTGGGATGGAGCCCTGCCTCTTGGGCTCTGTGCTCAGCTCTGAGTCTTCTTGTCAGTCTCCCTCCCCATCCTTTCCTCCCTGCACTCATGTGCACACATGTGCTCTCCCTCTCTCTCTTTCTCTCTAAAATAAATAAATAAATACATCAATACATCAATATGTAAATAAATAAAATATCTGAAAAAAATAAAATAAAAGTGGGTGTCAAAGGTTAATAACCAGCAGAATTATGAACAATTTCAAAAATATAAAAAATTAAATGTAAATTTAAAATAAGTGGATGGAAATGGTGAGAATGTCCTATTGTAGAAGGACAATAGATAGGCCTTGTAGAAGGCCTCATTTCAAAACCATGATGAATGCAGTTGAAAAAAGGTAGAGGATCTCATACCAGGTGAGCAAGCAACTCCAAACTTATAGCATTAACTCAAAAATAGGGGTAATAGAACAGAGGGGATGTTATTTCCTACTGTTATTCCTCATTAAGGATTCAGTAATTTATTTATTCTGCAGATAGTCATCAAATGCTTACGAATAACAAGTAGTGTACTAACTGCTAGAGAAACAACCTTGAAGAAAAAAGAAAAGAATAAAATTATCAATCTCGTGAACATTATGTTATGGAGAGAAAATTGTCAAAAAAATAAATAAATTAGTAACACACATCATATGTTGGATAGTGACAAATGCTTTGGAAGACAATTAATAAATAATTAATAAAGGGGGCAGTAGGGTGAGTCATATTCCAGGAAGGTGAGTGTTGAGATTTTAAAGAGTGCAGTTGGGGGAGGCCTCACATATAGGACAGGATTTGAACAGAGGGAGTAAGAGAAGGAGCCATTCCAAGAGAGGGAACAGCTAGAGCCCATGTGTAGGAGACTGTTATAAATTCCACAGTAAACATACTAATAACAGAATTTCAGTGCATTTAATTTGTTCTTAATGCTTGTATGTATGTGTATAGACATAATACTGAGTATAACTGAATAAGTTATTGTAATTGATTTTTTATTTTCTTTATTATTTTATTGAGGTATAGTTAACAAAATTGTAAAATATTTAAAGTGTATGATGATTTCATATATGTACACATTGTGCTACGACTCTCCCACACTGAATTAATTAACATATCTATCTAATGATTAGAAATGATTCAAATCCAAACAGGTGAATTTCTTTAATAAGTCAAATTCTCTAATTTTGTCTGACTGATTTCCAACAATCTGGGAAAGTAATTTCTTAAACTCCCCTAGACTATCTCAGCTTTTGTTTTAGTCAAGAACAATGTGCTGAAATGGGCTCTATTTCAGGTATTTTAAATCTTTAAGTAATATTGATAACAGCTAGGGGTCACTGTATTCTTTGAGATTTATCAATAGTTAGTTTAAATTCTCTCTCCTATATTCCTTGGGGGAGTTTCATCTCCCTAAATTCTAGATCGTTTGTGATCTCCCTCAGTTCTTTCTCCAGCTCCCTGTCTCCTCCAAGTTTCCATTCCCGGTTGTGGCTCATTGAATCCCATTAGCTGTTCTCTTACCCAACATTCCCCCCTTCCCAAACTCCTATGGCCAGATGTGGTCCACAGACAATATTCACAGTAGAAATTTGTGTGGGCAAGAGAATCTACTAAGCTTGGTGTCAATGAGATTAGATTGCATCACTTCACAATTCTTATTACTGGGGAGTTGTTTGATCCTGGCATTTTCCTGCAGATCTCTGTGACCTCCCACTCTTCACTGAAGCTTGGTGTTCTTAATCCCTCCTGTCTTGCCCCACATCCATCTCCTTTCCTATGTGATCTCCTTCATGCCAAAACCTCCATTTATTTCTTGTGCAGAAAAGTTCAGATTGTTTTGTTTTTCTCTCTGCAATTGTCCCTTAAGTTTTTCATGTTTTCACATTTATAGGCATAGATAGAGTCATCTGGAAAGAAATTATACACTCCCTTTTTTACAGTAAGTTTTGAGTTTTAAAAATCATTTTCCCTCCTGTACATTTACTATAAGTCTTCAAAACAAAGATTATTGTTATTCGTTATTGTTGTTTTACAGAGCAGAAATCTAAAGTGTAAAGAAGTTTTTTGCCCATGGCCACACAGCTGGTTCTAAATTTATCTGTTCCCAAGGTCAATGCCCTGAGTGGACTCAGTGGTATCATGTAAAAAAGCCATGGTCATGCAAAATAAGCCAACTTCTTAGACAGGATTCTGGAAGAGGACACACTCTCGTATTTTGCATCTGGAATATTCTGAGCAGGTAATGGGTGGTATAAAGAAACTGGCTTCATTTTAGGGAAGCGTAGTTAGCATAATAAACTGATGAAGAGTCCTCATGTATGATGTGATAACAGGTTTTTAAAAAACAGGAGCTCTGACTGTACCAGAGTTATAGTGGTTCATTGATATAATCCAAGAGTATAAAGTCAGAAATTCTGTGAATAGTATGACTGTTAACTTTCCCAAATCACTGTATATTGGAATTAGTATGTGGGAGTTGATGTAAACCTGGTGATTCACAGACCTGTACCCCTGGGGATAAAAATATATGTTTATAAAAAATAAAAAATTATTTAAAAAAATTATATTTGGATCCAAATTTAAGGAATACTGTATTACATGACAATTAATAGCACTGGTAGTCTCATTATTCCAAACAGTACCATGGGCTTTCACTGCAGTTTCTAAGCCTTGTTTTGTTGTTTTGTTTTTGTTTTTGTTTTTGTTTTTGTTTTTTAGTTCTGTTTAGGAGTGGGAGGGAATAGGGTCAGAGGGAAAGGGAGAGAGAGACTCTTAAGCGGGCTCCATACCTAACATGGAGCCCCACATGGGGAACAAGCTCACAACCCTGAGATCATGACCTGAGCCGAAATCAAGAGTCAGACACTTAACCAACTGAACCGCCCAGGGGTCCTGACTTTAAAACAGTTTTGATTAAAGTTCAAAATTATGACACACAAACTGACTTCTACAAATAACGTTCCCAGAATGAATTGACTGATCTGATCTCTAATTCTTATGCTTTTATATGCTATAATCAGATAAGAAATATCATTTTTTCCAAGTTAAATATTCTACTTTAATAGAATATTTAAGATAAATATCTACTTTAATGGATATTCCAAAACAGAAAAAAGCTCCTATGAATGACTAACATGAAGAAGATTTTAATGCATTTTATGTAACAACTAGTGGTGTTGACAATGGATAATTATTAGAAAGTTAATTCAGACATGAAAATGAACAGTGATTTCTAGCATCTGGTTATTTACTAGCATATCCTTAGGGTGTGAAATTCTTGTGGGTTATCTTGTGCCAGCAATTAAGCCAAGGCATCCTTTGAAGTAAATTATAAATCTCAAACCTGAAACACATTTTCCCTAAGTCAGAGGCAATATTGGGTATCTAATGAAGCATAGCAAATTACCACAAACTTAGTGGCTTAAAACAACAGGCATAGCTTATCTGGATTCTCTCCTTCAGGGTTTCCCCACAGTCTGCAATTAAGTCATCAGTTAGGCTGTGGTCTCCTGTGAAGGTTTCCCTAGGGAAAGATCCACTTCCAAGACTATGTGGTTGTTGGCAAGATTCAGTTCCTTGAGGGTTGCTGACCTAAAGGGCCTCAGTTTCTCACTAGACACTGGCTGGAGGCCACTCTCAGTTTCATATGGCTTCTCCACATGTCAGCTAGCTTCGTCAAAGCCAATAAGGCTTTGATGTTACTATCTCATGTCATTTAATCACAAAAGTGACATTCTGCTACTTTTGGAATAGCCTGTTTATTAGAAGCAAATCACTAGGCTAATGCACACTGGGATCCTCTGGCACCATCTTAGTGTTTGGTCACCATAGAGACAAAGAAAGATAGAAATTACCTCATGATAATTTTAAGAAGAAAGTCATTTGACACCCTTTCTACTCTTTGGCAATAACCAAGTAATATTAATTTTTCAATATAAGTAGATAATAATGTACTATAAAAGTAGCAAATACAACCAGGCATACCACAGATGCCCAATAATAGTTGATTGGTCAGTTGTCCTTATATGCTGTGATTCTGAAATTTTAGAAGTTCTCTGGTAGCCATAGTCTAAAAGCCATTTACCTCTTTTGATATTCTGCTTCATTATCTTTTTTTTTTTTTTTTTTTTTAGATTTTATTTATTTATCAGAGAGAGAGAGGGGAGAGAGCGAGCACAGGCAGAGGCAGAGGGAGAAGCAGGCTCCCCGCCGAACAAGGAGCCCGATGTGGGACTCGATCCCAGGACACTGGGATCATGACCTGAGCCGAAGGCAGCTGCTTAACCAACTGAGCCACCCAGGCGTCCCTGCTTCATTATCTTTTGTTTTTGTTGTTGCTGTTGTATCCTGCAACAACTCATCTTTCAACTTGGACAAGTTCTCTTTCTGTGTCTTATTTTCTGTGTCTGTATCATTGTAAATTTTGTGAAAACATCTCTTTCCTATATCATAGGAATGGTAAAAATGTGGATGAGATAATGAGATACATGTGCAATAATGCTAAGTTAAAAGGATTAGACACTGTATAAATAAAAAAAATTCTAGAATAGAAGGTACATAAAAGTAATACATACAAATCTACCATAGAAGGTATAGTAAAGTAATACATACTTGAAATCATTTTAAAAATGTGATGAGAGGGGTGCCTGGTTGACTCAGTGGGTTAAGCCTCTGCCTTCAGCTCAGGTCATGATCTCAGGGTCCTGGGATTGAGCCCCGCACCTGGCTCTCTGCTCAGCGGTGAGTCTGCTTCCCCCTCTCTCTCTGCCTGCTGCTCTTCCTACTTGTGATCTCTCTCTCTCTGATAAATAAATAAAATCTTTTTTTTAAAATGGTGTGATGATAGTGAACTTCAAATGCAATACACACTTAGGTCTCTATTCTGATGTTGCTTACCTATGTATAGTTTAGTAAACAGAAGAGTGACCTTTAAAAATGATTTCTGAGAGGAGAAATACAAATTAACCACTGTGTGGTCATCAGAAGACAGTGTGTAGCCAGGAGTTTACACCACACACTCATCACCACCACAGGGTACAGAAAGGGCTGAAGCTCTTGGTGCTCTGCCGTTGGTCACTCTGGGGACAAATTCTATTAACAGCTTTGCCTTCAGCCTGACGTTGGGTTGCAAGTACTGAAGGCTGACTTGTCTCTAGTAAGGGATTTTACTATGTCAACATTCTAATTAGCATCCACATGGAAGGTGCCTGTTATTGTTGGCTTAGTTGCCTCTGTAATCCTGACAAACTATTCGATTGAAGAGTACTGTTGATGTAGTGTATAGCAGCCTGAGGCTTTCTTTGAAAGGGTATATTAAAGCTGGATCCAGATTACAAATGTTTAACCTGGCAAATAGCACTATGACCTCTAAAACAAATATTGTGTCATTAATATAGCAGTGTCCACAGATGGGATTGGCAACCTAAAATGTGCTGTCCGTAAACATTTTCAAATACTATTTGAGGTCCTTAATTAACCCTATTAAGCTTACATATTGAAAAAAAAAAAAAAAAAACAGCCAATCAGTATAAAAGAACAACTGAATAAAGACAGAGATATGGTTATTTTATATACATATTATAAATTCTCTAGAGTCTGTGGTTTTAAATCAGATTTAATGTTATTTGAAAATTATCTTTCTTCCCCTAAGAGATAAAATTATTAACACATCAGAACAAAATAGAATTGGGGTGCCTGGGTGACTCAGTGGGCTAAAGCCTTTGCCTGGGGCTCAGGTCATGATCTCAGAGTCCTGGGATCAAGCCCCACATCAGGCTCTCTGCTCAGCAGGGAGGCTGCTTCCCCCTCTCTCTATCTGCTTCTCTCTCTGCTGCTTGTGATCTCTGTCAAATAAATAAATAACCACAGAGTAAGTTTAGACTTGGAAGTCACCTTACAGGTCATCTATAAGAACCCCTCAACTTAGGGGGGGCCAGAGGGGAGCTGAAATTCAAAGTGGCTAAGTAACCCAGATACAAGTTGAAGTGAAAAACCACAATTGTACTATTATGTTCAATACATATATATTACATTTTTTCATCATGGACTTCTAAATCAATGGGTTAGAATTTTCTCTCCAGTCATGAATGTAATGGATGAAACCTTGTGTTATCTAAAATTTTACTGAAGAAATAATATGAAAATTAAAGATGGTGCTAAAAGTTTGAATCCCCTATTAACAAATTTGAAGTTGTGCTTCAGTGTTCCTTTAAACAATGTCTTTCTCTCTCTGCATCTTCCTTCCATTTGAGGATACATTTTATTCACAATACAACAGCTACCTGAACTTCTTAGCCATCTATATTCATAAAAGTCTATGTCAGTAGAATATTATTGCAATGAGCTTTGCTTCAGGAATATGTCACAGTTAACATTTCCTTCACCATTCATTCCTTCATTTGTTAGCCAGTCATTAAAAGAAAATATGTCACAGTTAACATTTCCTTCACCATTCATTCCTTCATTTGTTAGCCAGTCTTAATCAAAGCACTGCCAGGTTTAAAGATCAGAGGAAGTGAGCTGTGGTTGGGTATAGAGGAGAAGACCACTTAAGAATCTTAACAGAAACACATAAAAAAGCCTTCACCCTTGACTCCTTCTCTACACATCGCAACTTCTGGATCTCATACTGCTTCATCTACTTTGTGAATCAGTTTGAACAGCAATCATGGCATTATGTTACTTCAAATATTGTTGAAGAGGCAGCCCTTGGGAGAACTTTTCCAGAGAAACATGTTCCTCCCTGAGCATCCCTCATGTTCTCTCTGAATCTGCTTCTCAGTATTAGCTATAGTAAAACAAATAGCCAAAAACCAAAACCAAACAAACAAACAGGAAACAAAATAACAAAAATAAAGTCCCTTCCTACAAGGAAGTCTCTATTTAGAAGGAAAAACAGAAAACTTGACACACAAATGCACACATGCAAATTTTGCTATAGGAGCACGAGGAGAAATTTCTTGAAGAAAAGGAATGACAAGCCAAGTGCTGAATGGTAATGTTTAGCCATGTGGAAAAAGAGGTAAGTGACTCCAAGTACCCAGAGAAGTGTGTTGGAAGGCATAGAGTCATGAAGAAGCATGGCCTGAGTTCTGAGCAGACCAGTATTGCTAAAGATGAATGCACTGTAGATACAGAGAAGTTTGGTCTGGGAAAATGGGCAACCACCACAGTGGCCTGGTGAGCAATGCTAATCAACTTGGATTATATCCCCCAAAAAACAGTAAAATATGAAAAGACCTTTAAAAGTTATCTTATGGAATGCATCCAATTCATCTGGGTTGCTTAACTTATTGGCATATAACTGTTGATAATAATTTCTGATGATTGTTTATATTTTCTTGGTGTTAATCATGACCTCTCCCTTTTCATTCATATATATATAGGTCATTTTTTTTTTTTAATTTGGGTCCTCTCTCTTTTCATTTGGATTAATTTGGCCAATGGTTTATCAATCTTCTTGATTCTTTCAAAAAACCAGCTTCTAGTTTCCTTGGTGTGTCCTACCCTATCTCTAGTTTCTATTTCATTGAACCCTGCTCTAATCTCGATTATTTCCATTCTTGTGTGTGTGGTTGAATTAATTTGTTGTTGATTTTCCAGTTCTTTAAGGTGTAAAGAGAGCTGGTATATTCTGAAGTTTTCAATATTTTTGAGGGAAACTTGAATGGCTATGTATTTCCCCCTTATGACCACCTTTGCCATATCCCATAGGTTTTGGACCAAAGTGTCTTCATTTTCATTGGTTTCCATGAACTGTTTAAGTTCTTCTTTGATCTACTGGTTGATCCACACATTCTTAAGCAGGGTGGTCTTTAGCTTCCAAGTGTTTGAATTCCTTCCAAACTTTTTCTTGTGGTTGAGCTCCAGTTTCAAAGCATTGTGACCGAGAATATGCAGGGAATAATCTCAATCTTTTGGTATTGATTGAGCCCTGATTTGTGACCCAGTATGAGGTCTATTCTGGAGAAAGTTTCACATGCACTCGAGGAGAATGAGTATTCTGTTGGTTTAGGGTGGAATGTTCTGTATATGTCTATGATGTTCATCTGGTCCAATGTGTCATTCAATGCCTTTGCTTCTTTATTTTCTGCTTGGATGACCTGTCCATTACTGAGAATGGTATGTTAAGATCTACTATTAATGTATTCATTAATGTACTCATGGCATGTTAAGATCTACTATTAATGTATTCATATCAATATGACTCTTTGTCTTGATTAACAGTTGTCTTATGTAGTTGGCTATTCCTGTATCGGGAGCATAAATATTTACAATTGTTAGGTTTTAACTTCTAAAACAGAATCAGGAAGAAATTTGTAACATGAATAGGCCAATATCTAATAATAAGATTGAAGCAGATCAAAAACCTCCCAAAAAACAAGAGCCCAAGACCTGAAAGATTCTCTGGAGAATTCTACCAAATATTTGAAGAAGAAATAATACCTATTCTCCTGAAGCTGTTCCAAAAATAGAAACAGAAGGAAAACTCCCAGACTCTTTTTATGAAGCCAAATTTACCTTGATCCCCAAACCAGGAAAATGCCCCCCAAAAAAGGAGAATTTCAGACCAATATCCCTGATGAATATGGATTCCAAGATTCTGCACAAGATCCTAGCTAGCAGGATACAATAGTACATTAAAAAGACTATCCACCATGGGGGCGCCTGGGTGGCTCAGTGGGTTAAAGCCTCTGCCTTCAGCTCGGGTTGTGATCTCAAGGGTCCTGAGATCGAGCCCCACATCGGGCTCTCTGCTCAGCGGGGAGCCTTCTTCCTCCTCTCTCTCTCCTGCCTCTCGGCTTTCTTGTGATCTCTCTGTCTGTCAAATAAATAAATTAAAAAAAATTAAAAAAATTAAAATAAAAAGATTATCCACCATGACCAGCATGGGATGCAAGGGTGGTTCAATATGTGCAAATTAACCAATGTGATAGAACAAATCAATAAAAGAAGAGAGAAGAGGGTGCCTGGGTGGCTCAGTGGGTTAAGCCGCTGCCTTCGGCTCAGGTCATGATCTCAGAGTCCTGGGATCGAGTCCCACATCGGGCTCTCTGTTCAGCAGGGGCCTGCTTCCTTCCCTTCCCCTCTCTCTGCCTGCCTCTCTGCCTGCTGTGATCTCCCTCTGTCAAATAAATAAATAAAATCTAAAAAAAAAAAAAAAAAAAAAAGAAGAAGAGAGAAGAACCACATGGTCCTCTCAATTGATGCAGAAAAAGCATTTGACAAGATATAGCATCCATTCCTAATTAAAACATTCAAAGTATAGGGATAAAGGAAACATTCCTCAACTTCATAAAATCTATCTATGAAAAACCCACTGCGAGTATCATCTTCAATGGGGAAAAGCTGACAACCTTCCCTTTGAGATCAAGAACATGACAAGGATATCCAATCTCACCACTGTTATTCAATATAGTACTAGAAGTCCTAGTAACAGCAATCAGACCACAAAAAGAAATACAATGTATTCAAATAGGCAAAGAAGAAGTCAAACTCTCTCTTCACATATGACATTACACTTTATATGAAAAACCCAAAAGACTCCACCCCCCAAGTTACTAGAGCTCATACAGCAATTTAGTAAGGTAGCAGGATACAAAGTCAATGTACATAAATCAATTGTTTTCTTATACACTAACAATGAAAATATAGAAAGGAAAATTAGAGAATCAATTACATTTACTATATCACCAAGGACCATAAGATACCCGGGAATAAACCTAACCAAACAGATAAAGGATCTGTCCTTGAAGAACTACAGAACATTCATGAAAGAAATTGAAGAACACACAAAAAGATGGAAGAGCATTCCATGCTCATGGATTGGAAGAATAAACATTGTTAAAATGTCTATACTGGCTGGGGAGGAGTGAAGGTGGTGAAGTAAAAGGCTGAGACTACATCAGATAGTAGGAAATCAGCTAGATAACCTATCAATCCATTGCAAACACCTACAAATCCAACAGGAGATCGAAGAGAAGAAGAGTAACAATTCTAGAAACAGAAAATAGACCACTTTCTGAAAAGTAGGGCTGGCAGAGAAGTGAATCCAAAGCAACAGGAAGATAGACCCCGAGGGTGGGGCTGGCTCCCCAGCAAGCAGCAGAACAATGGAGCATAAAATCAGGACTTTTAAAAGTCTGTTCCACTGAGGGACATCACTCCAGAGGCTAAACTGGGGTGAAGCCCACATGGAGTCAGCATGGCTCCCGGTCCCGCGGGGTCACAAAAGGATCAGGGGTGTCTGAGTGTCACAGAGCTAGCAGGTATTAGAGCCGGGAAGCCAGCTACAGAGACAGAGCCAAGAAGTGAGCTCTCAATTCTGGGTTACCTTGAACCGGTCACAGGCTGGGAGAGCTCGGAGTGCGGCCAGAGGCCAAGGAGACGGGAGCCATTGAGTGCTTTTCTCCAAGCATGGCCAGAGGCCAGGGAGACTGGAGTGATTGAGCGCTTTCCTCTGAGGGCGTACTGAGGAGCAGGGCCTGAGCTCTTGGCTCCTCCAGGCCAGAGACTGGGAGGCTGCCATTTTCATTCCCGTCCTCCGGAACTCTATGGAAAGCGTTCAGGGAACAAAAACTTCCAAAAGCGAACCCGAGCAGATTACTTAGCCTGGCCCATGGTAAGGGTGGGGCAATTCTACCTTGGGCAAAGACACTTGAGAATCACTGCAACAGGCCCCTCCCCCAGAAAATCAACAAGAAATCCAGTCAAGACCAACTTCAATTACCAAGGAGAACAGTGGAATTCCAGAGGAGGAGAAAGCAAAGCATGGAATTCATGGCTTTCTCCCCATGATTCTTTAGGCTTGCAAATAATTAATTTTCTGTTTTTTCTGCTAATTTTTTTAACTTTTACCCTTTCCTCTCTTAATGTTTTTTTAGCTAGTTTATCATAACAATACTTTTCAAAAAAAATAATAATCTTTTTTAAACCTCCATTTTTATAGTCATACTTTATCCTTCATTGTATCTAACTTTATTTTTTGTATACACATAGGGTTTTTTCTTCTAAAAAAATTTGGGGTACAACTTCTCCTAATAGATCAAAATATACTCAAAATCTAGCTCTGGGCTTGTTATAATCTCCAACCCAAGTAACTTCTCTCCACTTTCTTTTTCTTTATTCTCCCAACCAACTTAGTTTATCAACTCCTTTTTTAGAAAATAAAAAATAAATTTTTTTCTCATCTTTATAGGCATGTCCCATCACTTCATTGGGTCTACCCTTATATATGTTTTTCATTCATTAAAATTTTGGGAGGTAGTTTCTTCTAAGAGACCAAAATACTCCCAAAATTAAGTGGGTGGCCCTGTTCTAGTCATATATATATATATATATATATATATATATATATATATTCTTTTTTAATATTTTTTCTTGATTTGTTTTCTTTTTTTAACTTTTTTTTTCTGAACTTCTTTTTATCCCCTTTCTCCCTCCCATGATTTGGGGATTTTCCTGATTTGGTTAAAGCACATTTTCCTGGCATCTTTGCCACCTCTTTAGTATTTTATTTTCTCCTTCATATATTCTTATCTGGACAAAATGACAAGGCAGAAAAACTAACGACAAAAAAAAGAACAAGAGGCAATACCAAAGGCTAAGGACCTAATCAATACGGACGTTGGTAATATGTCAGATCTAGAGTTAAGAATGATGATTCTCAAGGTTCTAGCAGGCTCAAAAAAGGCATGGAAGATATTAGAGAAACCCTCTCCAGAGAGATAAAGGCCCTTTCTGGAGAAATTAAAGAAATAAAATCTAACCAAGTTGAAATAAAAAAGACTATTAATGAGGTGCAATAAAAAATGTAGACTCTTACTGCTAGGCTAAATGAGGCAGAAGAAAGAATTAGTGATATAGAAGACCAAATGACAGAGAATAAAGAAGCTGAGCAAAAGAGGGACAAACAACTACTGGAACACGAGGAGAGAATTCGAGAGATAAGTGACACCGTAAAATGAAACAACGTTAGAATAATTGGGATTCCAGAAGAAGAAGAAAGAGAAAGGGGAGCAGAAGGTTTATTGGAGAGAATTATTGTAGAATATTTCCCTAATATGGCAAAGGAACAAGCATCAAAATCCAGGAGATGCAGAGAACCCCCCTCAAAATCAATAAGAACAGGTCCACACCTGTCACCTAATAGTAAAATTTACAAATCTTAGCGACAAAGAGAAAATCTTAAAAGCAGCCTGGGAAAAGAAGTCTGTAACATACAATGGTAACTATATCAGATTGGCAGCGGACTTATCCACAGAGAACTGGCAAGCCAGAAAGAACTGGCATGGTATATTCAGAACACTAAACAAGAACAACATGCAGCCAAGAATACTATATCCAGCTAGGCTATCATTGAAAATAGGAGAGATAAAAAGCTTCCAAGACAAATAAAAACTGAAAGAATTTGTAAACACCAAACCAGCTCTATAGGAAATCTTGAAAGGGGTCCTCTAAGCAAAGAGAGAACCCAAAAGTAGTAGATCAGAAAGGAACAGAGACAATACACAGCAATAGTCATTTTACAGGCAATACAATGGCACTAAATTCCTATCTTTCAATAGTTACCCTGAATGAAAATGGGCTAAATGCCCCAGTAAAAAGACACAGGGTATCAGAATGGATAAAAAAACAAAACCCATCAATATGATGCCTACAAGAAATTCATTTTAGACCTGAAGACACCTCCAGATTTAAAGTGAGGAGGGTAAAACAATTTACCATGCTAATGGACATCAGAAGAAAGCTGGGATAGCAATTCTTATATTAGATCAATTAGACGTTAAGCCAAAGACAATAATACGAGATGAGGAAGAACACTATATCATACTCGAAGCGTCTGTCCAACAAGAAGCTCTAAAAATTTTAAATATCTATACCCCTAACATGGGAGCAACCAACTATATAAACCAGTTAATAACAAAATCAAAGAAACACATTGACAATAATAAAATAATAGTAAGGGACTTTAACACTCCCCTCACTGAAATGGACAGATCATCCAAACAAAAGATCAACAAGGAAATAAAGGACTTAAATAACATACTAGACCAGATGGACATCACAGATATATTCAGAACATTTCATCCCAAAGCAACAGAATACACAATCTTCTCTAGTGCACATAGAACATTCTCCAGAATAGATCACATCCTGGGTCATAAATCAGGTCTCAACCGGTATCAAAAGATTGGGATCATTCCCTGCATATTTTCAGACCACAATGCTCTGAAGCTAGAACTCAATCACAAGAGGAAATTTGGAAAGAACCCAAATACACAGAGACTAAACAGCATCCTTCTAAAGAGTGAATGGGTCAACCAGGAAATTAAAGAAGAACTGAAAAAATTAATGGAAAGAAATGCTAATGAAAACACAATGGTTCAAAATCTGTGGGGCACAGTAAAGGCAGTCCTGAGAGGAAAATAACAGCAATACAAGCCTTTCTCAAGAAACAAGAAAGGTCTCAGGTACACAATCTAAACCTACACCTAAAGGTGCTGGAGAAAGAACAAGAAAGAAACCCTAAGCCCAGCAGGAGAAGAGAAATCATAAAGATCAGAGCAGAAATCAATGAAATGGAAACTAAAAAACCAATGGAACAAATCAATGAAACTAGGAGCTGGTTCTTTGAAAGACTTAATAAGATTGAAAAACCCCTGGCCAGACTTATCAGAAAGAAAACAGAAAGGACCCAGATAAATAAAATCATGAATGAAAGAGGAGAGATCACAACAAACACCAAAGAAATACAAACAATTATAATAACATACTATGAGCAACTCTACACCAACAAATTCGACAATCTGGAAGAAATGGATACATTTCTAGAAGCATATAAACTGCCACAACTGATCCAGGAAGAAATATATAACCTGAACAGACCCACAACCAGTAAGGAGATTGAAACAGTCATCAAAAATCTCCAAACAAACAAAAGCCCAGGGCCAGACGGCTTCCCAGGGGAATTCTACCAAACATTTAAAGAAGAACTAATTCCTATTCTCCTGAACTGTTCCAAAAAATAGATATGGAAGGAAAACTTCCAAACTCATTTTATGAGGCCAGCATCACCTTGATCCCAAAACCAGACAAGGTTCCCATCAAAAAAGAGAATTACAGACCCATATCCTTGATGAACACAGATGCAAAAATTCTCACCAAAATACTAGCCAATAAGATCCAACAGTATATTAACAGGATTATTCACCACGACCAAGTGGGATTTATTCCAGAGCTGTAAGGTTGGTTCAACATCTGCAAATCAATCAATGTTATACTATACATGAATAAAAGAAAGAACAAGAATCATATGATACTCTCAATAGATGCTGAAAAGGCATTTGACAAAGCACAGCATCCCTTCCTGATTAAGACTCTTCAAAGTGTACGGATAGAGGGAACATACCTCAATATCATCAAAGCCATCTATGAAAAAACCACAGTGAATATCATTCTCAATGGAGAAAAACTGAAAGCTTTTCCGCTAAGGTCAGGAACATGGCAGGGATGTCCTTTATCACCACTACTATTGAACATAGTACTAGAAGTCTTAGCCTCAGCAATCAGGCAACAAAAAGAAATTAAAGACATCCAAATCAGCAAAGAAGAAATCAAACTATCATTCTTTGTAGATGATATGATACTTTATGTGGAAAACCCAAAAGGCTCCACTCCAAAACTGCTAGAACTTGTACAGGAATTTGGTAAAGTGCCAGGATATAAAATCAATGCACAGAAATCAGTTGCATTTCTATACAGCAACAGCAAGACCGAAGAAAGAGAAATTAAGGAGTCAATCCCATTTACAATTGCACCCAAAACCATAAGATACCTAGGAATAAACCTATCCAAAGAGGCAAAGTATCTATCCTCAGAAAACTATAAAGTACTCATGAAAGAAATTGAGGAAGACACAAAGAAATGGAAAAATGTTCCATGCTCATGGATTGGAAGAACAAATATTGTGAAAATGTCTATGCTACCTGAAGCAATCTACACATTTAATGCAATCCCTATGAAAATCCCATCCATTTTTTTCCCAAGAAATGGAAAAAATAATCCTAAAATTTATATGGAACCAGAAAAGACCTCAAATAGCCAAAGGAGTATTCAAAAAGAAAGTCAAAGTTGGTGGCATCCCAATTCCAGACTTCAAGCTCTATTAGAAAGCTGTCATCATCAAGACAGTATGGTAGTGGCACAAAAAAGACACATAGATCAATGGAACAGAATAGAGAGCCCATAAATAGACCCTCAACTCTGTGGTCAGCTAATCTTCGACAAAGCAGGAAGGAATGTCCAATAGAAAAAAGACAGCCTCTTCAACAAATGGTGTTGGGAATATTGGACAGCCACAAGCAGAAGAATGAAACTGGACCATTTCCTTACATCACACATGAAAATAGACGCAAAATGGATGAAGGACCTCAATTTGAGAAAGGAATCCATCTAAATCCTTGAGGAGAACACAGGTAGCAACCTCTTTGACCTGAGCCACAGCAACTTCTTCCTAGGAACATTGCCAAAGGCAAGGGAAGCAAGGACAAAAATGAACTATTGGGAATTCATCAAGATCAAAAGCTTTTGCACAGCAAAGGAAACAGTTAAGAAAACCAAAAGACAACTAACAGAATGGGAGAAAATATTTGCAAACAACATATCAGATAAAGGGCTAGTATCCAAAATCTACAGAGAACTTATCAAACTCAACACCCAAAGAACAAATAATCCAATCAAGAAATGGGCAGAGGACATGAACAGGCATTTCTGCAAAGAAGACATCCAGATGGCCAGCAGACACATGAAAAAATGTTCCACATCACTCGGCATCAGGGAAATACAAATAAAGACCACAATGAGATACCACCTCACACTAGTCAGAATGGGTAAGTTAATAAGTTAGGAAATGACAGATGCTGGTGAGGATGCAGAGAAAGGGGATCCCTCCTACACTGTTGGTGGGAATGCAAGCCGGAAAGTAGCATGGAGATTCCTCAAAAAGCTGAAATAGAGCTCTGGAAAACAGCATGGAGATTCCTCAAAAAGCTGAAAATAGAGCTACCCTATGACCCAGCAATTGCACTGCTGGATATTTACCCTAAAGATACAAACGTAATGATCTGAAGTGACACATGCACCCAAATGTTAAAGCAGCAGTGTCCACAATAGCCAAACTATGGAAAGAACCTAGATGTCCATCAACAGATGAATGGATAAAGAAGAGATGGTATATATATACAATGGAATACTAGGCAGCCATCAAAAGAAATGAAATCTTCCCATTTGCGATAACGTGGATGGAACTAGAGGGTATTATGCTAATCAAAATAAGTCAATCAGAGAAAGACAAGTGGATGGAACTAGAGGGTATTATGCTAATCAAAATAAGTCAATCAGAGAAAGACAACTATCATATGATCTCCCTGATATGAGGAAATGGAGATGCAACGTGGAGGGTTTGGGGAGTAAGAAAAGAATAAATGAAAGAAGATGGGATTAGGAGGGAGACAAACCATAAGACTCTTAACCTCACAAACAAACTGAGGGTTGCTGGGGGAAAGGGGGTCAGGAGAGGGTGGTAGGGTTATGGTAATCGGGGAGGGTATGTGCTATGGTGAGTGCTGTGAAATGTGTAAATCTGGCAATTCACAGACCTGTACCCCTGGGGATAAAAATACACTATATGTTTATTAAAAATTTTTTAAAATAAATAAGAAAAATGAAATATTGGAAAAAAATTTCTATATTGCCTAGAGCCATCTATTCTTTCAAAGCCATCCCAATCCAAATTTCACCAGCATTTTTCAAAGAGCTGGAACAAAGAATACTAATATTTGTATGGAACTGGTAGAGACCCTGTATTGCTAAGGTAATGCTGAAAAAGAAAAACAATACTGGGGGCATCACGTTGCCTGATTTCAAGCCTTACTACAAAGCTGCAATCACCGAGACAGCATGGTAGTGGCACAAAAACAGACAGATAGATTAGTGGAACAGAGTAGAGAGCCCAGATATTGACCCTCAATGCTGTGGTCAAATAATCTTCGACAAAGCAGGAAAAAAATATACAGTGGAAAAAAGACAGTCTCTTCAATAAATGGTGCTGGGAAAACTGGATAGCTATATGCAGAAGAATGAAACTCAACTATTCTCTTAAACTATACACAAAGATAAACTCAAAATGGATAAGAGACCTCAATGTGAGGTAGGAATCTATCAAAATCTTAGAGGAGAACATAGCCAGTAATCTCTTCAACATCGGCGACAACAAGTTTCAAGATGTGTCTTTAAAGGCAAAGGAAACAAAAACGAAAATGAACTTTGGGACTTCATCAAAATCAAGAGCTTCTGCACGGCAAAGGAAACAATCAACAAAACAAAGAGGCAACCCACAGAATAGGACAAGATATTCACAAATAACACTATAGACAAAGGGCTGATATCCAGGATCTATAAAGAATCCCTCAAAGTAAACACACACAAAACAGATAATCATGTCAAAAAATGGGAAGAAAACATGAACAGACCCTTCTCCAAAGAAGACATACAAATGACTAACAGACATATGAAAAAATGTTCATCATCATTAGCCATCAGGGAGATTCAAATCAAGAGCCCATTGAGATACCACCTTACACCAGATAGAATGACCAAAATTAACAAAACAGTAAACAGCAAGTGTTGGAGTGGATGTGGAGAAAGGGGAACCCTCTTACACTGTTGGTGGGAATGAAAGTTGGTGCAGCCCTTTTGGAAAACAGTGTGGCGATTACTCAAAAAATTGAAAATAGAGCTACTCTATGACCCATCAATTGCACTACTGGGTATTTACCCCAAAGATACAGGTGTAGTGAAAAGAAGGACCATCTGTACACCAATGTTCATAGCAGCAATGTCAACAGTTGCCAAACTGTGGAAAGAACCAAGATGCCCTTCAACAGACAAATGGATAAAGAATATATGGTCCATATATACAATGGAATATTATGCCTCCATGAATGCCTAACTTTTATATCAACATGGATGGGACTGGAAGAGATCATGCTGAGTGAAATAGGTCAAGCAGAGAGAGTCAATTATCATATGGTTTCACTTACTTGTGGAGCATAAGGAATAATATGGAAGACATTGGGAGAAGGAGAGAAGTGAGTTGGGGGGAAATCAGAGGGGGAGACAAACCATGAGAGACTGTGGACTCTGAGAAACAAACTGAGGGTTTTGGAGGGGAGAAGGGTAGGAAGTTGGGTGAGCCTAATGGTGGGTATTAAGGAGGGCACATATTGCATGGAGCACTAGGTATGGTGCATAAACAATGAATTTTGGAACACTGAACAAAATAAAATAAAATTTAAAAAATAAATAAAAGTTATTCTCTGATTTTATAAATCTCCTGATATACATTTACTGTAGAATTGTAAATAAATACGGGAGACTGTAAAGACAGAAAAATCTTTCATTAACCTATAACCAGAGAAAATCAATTTGAAATATATGTCCTTCTAGTGTATTTTCTGTTTGCATTTTATATGGATTATATGAATTAAATCATTTAAGTATTTTTTTTATTCTCTTAATTTATTTGTGTTTTACTTTCCATCAAATATTGAAACCATAATTTTTAACATTTTTTTGATTTGGCTTAACTATAAAATTATTTCATCATCCAATTATTGTTGGTTACTGTGTTGCTTCCAGCGTATTTTCATTATACATAAACCTAACCCCTATGCCATTTGAGGTCTTTCTAGCCTTTTAAAATTTTGGTAAGTGTGCTCAGATGACTGCTAACTCCATGGCCTGTGGAAGACTGAAACCCTCCCAAGATTCCTATGAATTCCTGGGATTCTTTTGCTTTCAAAGCAACAATTCTGCAAATGTGATCATCAGGGGTTCTACAAGGTCAAAACTATTTTCATTGTATTATTAAGAAATGATGTGTCTTTTCGTTTTCCTTGTCTCATGCGGGTGAAGTGGAGTTTTCTAGGTGCTACAGACATGAGATGACAGATAGCATCCTTCTCATGGTAATGGAATGTTTGGTTATACTGTTTGGTGTTTTAAAAACATTTAAAAACATTTAAAAATATTAAGGATGAATATGTAAGGATGAATAGGTATAACACTGAGAAATAATAGCCCATTGGGATCCTCAATACTTTTTAAGTATATAAGCACTCATAATAGAAGAAAAAATGAGAACTGTTATCTTAGTGCAACAAGGCGTTTTCCAAAGCAAGAAAATTCTGTCTCTAAGAGTTAATATGGTACCAGCTCTCAATTAAGAGTTTTTTCCATATCAGTACATAATTACTGTTTGGATGATTCTTAATATCTTAAAATATTGAGCTATCTTAATATCTTAAAATTCTTAATATCTTAACTTTAAATAGAAGTAAAGAATGGAGGCTGTGGTGTATTCATCTTTCTGCTTTAGAAAATTAGTGGAGAATATGTTAGAACAATATGTGGAGTCCAATTAGGAGGCTATTATGTAAAGCAGGTGAGAAAGGACGAAGCAGCAACAGTGTGATTGCAGTGGAGCTGGATAAAAGAGATGTAGAGATGAAAGAAATAGAGAGATGGAATCCCAGACAGTTTTATTAGCTTTATTTCACAGATGAGGAAAAAAAGAGGCACAGTGGTATTGGCCAAGGTAGATTTTGAAATGGATCAAATACCAAGTCTGTTGTCCTTCCTGCTATACAGGACTCAAGACCTCATTGTCCCTGAGAAAATACATTTATATTTGACCTGAACACAAAGGTGGATAGCAAATCTAGCAACTTACTGTTTCCAGGGCAGCTTTGTTCACTTTTCTATAGTCCCCTGTAATATAGTCACTTAATCACAGAGGTTATCTTCATGGGCCAGTGAGTTTGATGTAATTCTCATGCTTTCTCTGTCCCTCTCCTTCTCCCTCCTTTTCTTTTTTCTCTTTCCTTTGTTCTTTCTTTTTTCCTTTCTCTCTTTTTTAAAAATTTATTTGTTATTATAACTGCCCATGCAGCGGCACTAGATGACAGTCTTGGGTGAAACACGTTTGCTTTATATATAGAAGCTTCTTAACAGTTCATTATAGTTTGTGTAGCCATTTTGTGCTACAACAGCTATGTCTGCCCTTGGAGATCACAATCCTTTGCAGAAAAGACAAATGAGTAACTGTGGCTTTGTTTAGAACTTCTCTGTAGGAGTGCTAATTATGAGTTCTGGAATCTCTCCGAGCTACAAAGTCCCCTCCAAATATTAGTTTGTGATTTCTTAGTTAGTGTAGATCCCTGTAGCCATATGGAAGCCACTAGTTGGATTCAATTTTGTGAAGACAACAAAAGACTAATATTAGGTCATGTTTGTACAAAACTAAGTGCTTGCCATCCCTGCTGCCCTTTTGGAGAAACATCTTCTTCTGAAATCTTAATTTCATAGTCATTGTTTCCACTTAATTCCTTCAATTTTTATTGCATGTTTTTTCATTGAATTGTTAACAGAAAGGGGAAATGGTGAACTGCTCTATACTTGTTCTGCAGAGTGAACTATAGTAAATAGAGTTCCATAAACTATAATGGCTTTATGTCCAGTTTCAATAAATTTTATAGTTAGTAACATTCTTTTTTTTTTTTTGTAAGATGGAGAATCTTATTAAGTGTTCAATGATTCATTAGTTGCATATAACACCCAGTGCTCATTACCACACGTGCCCTCCTTAATGCCCATTGCCTCGTTGCCCCATACTTCTGTAACCCTCAGTTTGTTTCCCTGAGTCCAGAGTCTCACATAGTTTGTATTTCTCTCTGATTTCCCGTTCAGTTTTCCCTCCCTTCCCCATGGTCCTCTGTGTTATTTCTTATGTTGCACATCTTAAATATAGTTTAAATAGTCTATTTTGGGGACAAAAGAAAAAAAATATTTTTAAAGAATCACAAAAGTCAAATAATTTCAGAGAAGGAGAAAAGTGTTTTATTCTTGCCTAAGACAATTTATTCTTTTTTTTTTTTTTTTTAAGATTTATTTATTGACAGAGAGAGATCCCAAATAGGCAGAGAGGCAGGCAGAGAGAGCCGGGGGCGGGTGGGGGGGTGACTCCCTGCTGAGTAGAGAGCCAGATGCAGGGCTCCATCCCAGGACCCTGAGATCATGACTTGAGCTGAAGACAGAGGCTTAACCCACTTAGCCACCCAGGTGCCCCAAGACATTCTATTCTTTTTAGGCTCTCTCATGTGCAAGTGTACATCCTGAGAGCTACACAGTGTTATATTTCTCAGCATGAGTAATCATGGAAAATCTATATGCACCAACACAGGAAGTAAGTTCAGCTTAAAACGAGGCAGAAACAGCAGGGAAATAAGAAAATTGTGAAGTTTTCTCATTTTTTTAAGAAGTTTTCTAATTTTATTAAGTTGTTAAACATATTGCCCAATGAGAACTCTATATTATCAGAAAAATCAAGACTGAGAAGGCAGAAATAATTTTTTCATAGGGATAAAAGTACTTACCGTTTTCCACAGCTCACCCTCCATGTCAAAAGTTCTTGATAATTTTCCAGAATGTTCTTCAGATAGATTTTTCTGTTTTTATACAATCACATTTTACCTCAGATCCAATTGTTCAGGGTCCAACTTCTTGTGTTCTAAATGAGTACTTCATTAGCTTCAGGATAAAATCTCATTTCGCATGAATATTACCTTCAGAGTTAAAATCAAAGACATATGAATACTAGAAATTCTATAGTTTAGAACAAAAGTCCATCTGATCCAGAGTGTATATTAGAACCAAGAAATTATTGTAATAGTGGTCACTTTTCAAATCCTTCAGTTGAAACATGGACTCATGTTATATAAGAATTCTTAAGTTCCCTTAGAATATGTCTAATATCCACACCAGTGGCAAAGGGGACAGATTGAAAAGAAATTAGAAATGATCTTGGATATCTCATCTTGAGCTATAAAAACACATAACAATAAGATTATCTCAAGCATTGCATGACTCTTATCAGATATTGAGGCAAATTTTTGAGTTGCAAACATTTATAAAACATAACTCTCCCAACTTTGTTTGGGAAAGATGTTCATAGAAGTTCTGATTATTCCAGTTTGAGCTACACATGGGCTCTGTGAAGAACAAACCTGGTCCTGGGGTAGAGGGGTTGAAATCACACCCACCAATATAGGACAGACTATATATTTACTCATTTATATGCTTCTTTCTTTCTTTCTTTTTTTTTTTTTTTTAACAGCTCAATGGCCTCACGTTTATTACCAAATTAACCCACTGGTGCAGAGCTATAGTAACAGAAAAATCTTTTGCTGATAAATGGTATCTATTGGCCAGGCAGAAAGGTGTTTACAGGGTGATGGAATAGAACACATGATCCTCAAGTAGCTTAATTAAATACGTGGTGCCAATTAGGTGTGTCATCGCGTGATGTGGGACGCCTTAGAGACCCAGCTTGGTTCTCCTCCAGTGCCTCCTCTTGGAGTTGTACCTGATTTTATTATCAGTTTTCATCTGAATCCACTGGGGAATGGGACGATTCTGCTTTTGTTTCTTGGCCAGGAATCGCTTGATCCTGAAAGTCTTGTGAGAAGACATGGTCAATTAACAGCACGCAGCACACAGGATGGCGGCGAAAACTATATGCTTATTTCTTATCTTTATACTTGAAAACGTTCCCATTGGAGCAGGGGCTTTATCTGCCTTGTTCACTACTAGAGATGATCTCCCAGTATATATAGCAGGTGTTTCACAGCTATTGCTTAAAATAATAGATATGCTGATTTTTCACTTAGGAACTCAAATTCTCTGCTTCTCTACCTCTTTTCTACTGCCAAGGTTTACTTTTGTTTTCATTAGCATGTTCCTCCCATTCTACATTGTAAACAAAAATTAAGAGTTGTCAATAGACACTTCACTCAATGAATGAACTATTTAGATCCTTTACTAGCACATTGTTTTCTAGGTCATGAGGAAAATTCACTACTCCCCTAGAGAAGCTTCTGATTGGTGCCAGGACTATGTCATTTTCTTGGACGTATGTGAAATAGATTGCATCTTCTTCCTTATGAAGGACATTCTCAGTTCAAATCATGGACTTTGCATAACTGTGACTCTCACTATGACCTCCTGAGAGCCTTGTTCTTAGTAACATGGAACCGTTTTGTGGCCCTTTCCAAGACTAGGAATTCTTCCACTGACCTTCCACTGTTCAACCCAGAACTAAACTTATTCCCTCCTTTTGTCTATATTCAATGTCTACTATTTAATTATTTTTGTAAAACCGCTTACTTATTTCAGGAAGTATTTTCTGATAGTCTCAGTGTGTCATTTTAGATGTCTCATTGAACTCTACTAGCACCTATCAAATGGTATTTTTTGCTTTTCAGTGATGTTATTTAGGTATATTTCTCATCATTATAATGGAGTCTGTGAGAATGATATCTGCTTAGCTTTTGTGAATGGACAACATCTATGATCTCATAGAGCTTAGATTCTAGTGGGGGTTGATAAGCAGATAAATCAAGTTGTAAGGAAGAAAGATAACATATTGAGAGGGCTTCACAATGAATGAAAATGAAGTACCACAATGATGAGGGTCCTGTAAGTGATCAGAGAGGTGGCGTTTGAGTTCAGATCTGAATGACGTTGATAAACCAGCTCTCTGCAATTCAAGTTCTCTCAGGTTCAGGGAACAGACCTTCTTCAGAAACACACGTGGTGATAGGAAAACTTAAAAAAAAAAAAAAATGTTGTGTGACTGGTGCACCTCAGGTGGGAAGGAGAGTGAACTAGTAGGAAGTGTGAGGATAACAGGAACCAGATTATGCATGCTTGTGTAAACAAGACAGACTATGAATTTTATTCTGAGCGAAGGGAAGCATCCCTAGGGTCCCCTGCAATGGAATATGCAATCAGATTTGGTTTCTTAATTCCCACCTTCCTGACATGCATCCTTCACTCCTTTCTCCTTTCTCTTTTCTTCCTCTGTTTTCTCCTCCTCCTCCATCCTCCCTCCGACTGTCGCTCCCTCCCTCCTGTCCCTCCTCCCCTTTCCCTCTCTCTTTCACTCCCTTCTCCCTTCTCTCTCCCCTACCTTTCTCCCTACATTTCCTTCCTCTTTTTATTTATTTTTGTCTGTTTATTTTGTAAGCATTCTGACAGCTCTGTGGGGGACGGAATGGGCAGAAGGCTTCTGCAGGCTGCCTTCATGTTCCTCCATTGGTTTCTGGTCTATAGTAGCACTTAGTGCAGTAAAAATATTGAAAGACTAGAACAATAAGAGGATCTTATAAAGACTGTTTAAACAACAGCACGTGAATGTTTGTCTTCTTCACTTGCCACGTGCCCTTTCAGCTATACCAGATACTAAAAATTACATGCAACGTGTGCTATTCTGTGTGTTTCCACCCAACAAAATGCTCCAAGGGGACGTCGATTTTTGTCTGCTTAGTATAGTGGTATATTCCAAGTGCCTGGGAAAGTTTGTGGCACACATTGAAGGCTCAATAAGTAATAATTGAATTCCCAAGTAATTGTTTTTGTTCTTTACCTTTCTGGACCTTCTTTCCACTTGCTTCTGACAATTTCTCTAATTGACCAAATGGGGCTGAAGTGGTACCAAGGATGGGAAGACTATTGAAAGTGTGTCCCTGCCTCCTACCCCATGACATTTCCTGACAATGTTACATCAAGTCTTCTGGTGTCCTTTGCATTTGTGTATTAATATTTCCATCAGCTGAGGTAGCAATGAATATGTTTATTTTTCATAGTGTTTGGTTTTTTGTTTTTAATTCAATAACCATTATTTTTTTCTTTATTTTTATTTTGACATCCTTTCCACAGATATCTCTGTTCTTTTTTCTGAGATTCTTCTCTTAAACTTTTTTTTTTTTCTCTACTCTAGCTGAGGTCAGTGGCTATAGAAGGACTTAATTAGTTCTGTGTTTTCACCAGGAAGCCCCTTCCAGAGGCAGTGATCACAGAGAAAAACCAAGGCTTCATTGGGTAATATGTTTCATTCTATCTAGAGCCTTGCTAAAAAAAAAAAAAAAAAAACCACTGGTTAATACTGTAATTCTAACTTTAATCTCAGGCGACCATCAAATCAACTACCGTAAGATGTTTGCAGATCAAGGGATGTAGCTGCAGTGATGATTTAGGAGATAAATTATTCAAGGAAGCTATGTATTTAAGCAATTAACCCTAAAAGATTTTTATCTTAAAATAGTGACACCTACAATGTGCTTACTATATGTAGGGTATTATGTTCATAATGAGTAGGTGTGTATGTATCTGTAGGACAGAAGAAGAGAGAATTAAAAAATTGAAATACAAGAAATTTATCTGTGGAGAAATATTCATTGAATTGAATTTCTGTAACAACTGGTGCAAATTGAGGGTGGAATTATTCAGCCTTTCAGAGAGGAATTAAGAGTTTATTTGACGACAATAAGTTAAGAAGTAGATCATGAAGGGACTCCCCAAGAGAACTGGTAGATAACCAGTTTTTTTTGTTTTATTTAAATTCAATTAGCCAACATAGGGCCATTTTAAAAAAAAGATTTGTTTATTTATTTGAAAGTGAGAGCACATGAGTGGGGGGAGGGGCAGAAGGAGAGAAGAAAGAAAATCCTCAATCAGATACCCAGTGAGCACAGAGCCCAATGCAGGCCTGGATCCCAGGACCGTGAGAGCATGACTTTAGCCAAAATCAAGAGTTGGATGATTAAGTGACCGAGCCACCCAAGTGCCCCAGTAACCAATTTTTATAAGCCACATGACTATACATGAGATGTATTGGGAGGTCCTACTGGGCAGGAGGTGAGCAAAAATCTGATGGAATGAAATATGTGGAACATAGGTAACAATCTGGGGAGAGGGTCTGGCCCATGCCAGGAAGGGGTCAGCTGGTTTTAAATCAGTAAGACCAACAGTTTGAACTTGAGTTCAACTCCAGCTAAAGTCACTGCTTAGGGCCACCATGTTGATAGAAGAGGATGTAATAGCAGGAGGATTAATTCATCCAAACTATTGAGATGCTCCCCTTCCTCACACACACACCCTATAAGAATACTAGAAATCATTTTAGGAAAAGTGAGGCAGAAGAGCTGATGGAGAGGATGGGCACTAGTCCAGGCAAACATCTGAAATAAACACTGGGAATGAAGGTAGGAATCCAGTCAGAGAGAATGATCCTAATTATAGTTTGGATCAGACAGAGAAACCATAGTTGATGCTCCAGGTAATCTAAGATTGAATTCTTGTCAGGACAACTGTTTTATGGATAGTTATTTTGGAAATAGTAGACTAGCCCCACATATCTGATCAGTTCTAACTTACATCAGAATAGTGCACTGCCTTTAATCATTATCATTTCCGATGAATAGGACTGCAGTACACAGAGCCTGCCATCTGAGCAAAAGGTTGATATTTGACGTGCTAAGGGACTGTTGTAGAATTCACAACAATTGAAGCTATAATGTCTCCTGTGTTACTGTTGAATTATATTCCATGCTGTGAATACACTGTTATTTTACTCATTTCACTGATGGACATTTGGCATCTTTATTATTATTATTATTGAGAATAATGCTCCTCTGAAGACCCTTTTACATGCTTCCTTGGACACATGTGAAATATTTTCTACTAAGCTGAGAATCAAATTGCTGGCTTACAGGTTTTGCATATTTTTGCCTCAAAAAATAATGCCAGATTCTTTCCAAAGTGGTCATCCAACTTGTACTCCCAACAAAAGTAATGCATGAGTCCCTATTGATCCCCATTCCTGCCTATACTTCGTAGTGACAGATCCTTAATTATTTTTTTCTAATCTAGTAACTATGTAATTGTATCTCATTAGCATTTAATTTACATTCCCCTGGTTATTCTACCTACCTTATTAGTATTAGAATTAGGTTGAGTATCCTACAGTGTTTTTGTGTATGTGTCATAAAGATATCCTCCTATATTTTATTTTAAAAATTTATAAGATTTACCTTTCATATTTGAGCCCTTGATCCTTTCAGTTATCTGTAATTTTTATTTTACGGACTTTTCAAATTCCAGAATAAAATATCTCAAAGAATGAAACTTTGAAATTCAAAGACAATGTCAATAAGTCCTTATCAAATCTTCTAATATGTCAGTCATTCCTACATTATGTGTGCAAAATGGCATCTAGCCAAGTTTCATTGTTTGCAGTGACAGGGAGCTCTTCATTTCAACTGTGATAAAATTATTCTTGAAGATTAGCTATTCATCTCTATAATTCCCCAAAATTAGCTAGAGTTTTTATTTTTGGAGAAACCTCAAAAAAGACCATGGTAAATTGCAAACAGACCCTGATCTTTCACACTTCCCTGTGTCTACTTCCCTTGCATCTTTTCCCATCAAGGGATGGGGACTATTTCTTACCCTAAGTCTGGGTTGACCTTGTGACTCAGTTTGACAGACAGAAAGCACCAGAAGTGTACCAATTCTGAGCCTTGGCATCAAGAGGCTTTGCAGGCATTGCCGTACTAGAAGAAGAAATACAAGTTAGTATGTTGGAAGATTAGAGACTGCCTGGAGCCAAAATAAATCATCCCAGTTGAGCCATCCTATAGACCACAGCCCAGAGCAGACCGAAGAGCTAATTGTTGACACATGAAGAATTGCAGTGATGATCACCTGAAACCAGGACTGCCCACCTGAAACCAGCCTGAATCGACTGACAGAATTGAAAGTTAAATAAATCATTGTTTTAAGCCTTCCTGGTATCAAGACAAATTCCTTTCTATGTGGAATCCTTACCTGTACTACAAAAAACAATACTATGGTGATTTTATTTATAAAGTACCATTTGATTTAATAACAGTAATTACAGATACTAATGTGTATTCATGTCACCATGATGTCTTTGAATGAATCACATAAATGTCAACTATGCAATTCATGAATCAATGTCAAAATAAAATACCACAGTAATAATAAAAGTAAACTAGAGTTCTGCAGATAAGAGGCAAAGAACACATTCAAAAGCAGTCACATGTACACTGAATGTATAGAATGACTTAAAGCTATAGACTAGAAATTCAGGGATTCTTATGTAATTCCAAAACTAACCCTATGAGGTAGGTAAAACTGTTACCACCATTTTACGTTGGGGTCAACCCAGGCTTAAAGAGATTTAGTAATGTATAAAAGTTCACAGAGCTAAGAAGTAGGGAGAGCACAGGTCAAATGCCAAGTCTCTGATTCCAAAGCCTGTGGTCTTCGCTACTGTGCCAGAGATTCTCAGTCCTGGCCGCACATTAGAATCATTTGGGGGAAACTTAAAAACGCCAATTATCAGGCCCCTCTTTCCCAGAAAACTCAAAACAGTATCTCCGGAGATCTGCAGGAAGTGGGCTGGTTTTGTTTGTTTGTTTGTTCGTTTGTTCCTTTGTTTTTGTTGTTGAACTCCTCAAAAGGATATAAATATGAAAAACTAGAGTTCAGCTCCATTGTATTATGCTTTGTACTTACCACTAATCCTTAATGGAGCCTAGATGGTCTTGCATAGCTTAATCCCTGCCCATCTCCAGACTCATCTTGCACCATTATTCCACCCATGAATTATTAGGATTAATCAAATACAGCTTTCATCTCTTTAGACTCATCAGCTGTGAGATGGATTTAGAATTCACACAAGGATCGTTGAATCATGTTGATGTCACACTTAAATTTACTGCAAACTTGCTTATGTAACCTCAAACGAGTCCTTTCATCCCACAAAGCCACAACATCCTCATGGACCCAGTGAATTTGGAGCTATTTCTTGTCCAAGACCTCACAGTATTTTAAAAGTGTGATTCTAAAAAGAGTCTATAATATATGGGGATTTTTAATTGTCAGTAGACCAGCAGCTTACTGCTGAAAGCAATCAAGTAAGAAGTCAAGAATCAGTGAATTTTCTGTATTTCACTGCCATCTATTGGATTTCATCTGTATCTAAAATCTTTTGGCTTTTTTTTTTTTTTTCCCTTTCAGGTTTCCCACATACAGGTCAATTTACATTAAACAGTCCTGTGTACTTTGAAGATGAAGGATTGTGTCCTTTGAATAAAATGAGATTTCCCTAGCCAATTGGAATGACTAAATATTCTACTCAGGAAATATCTAGGGACTTCCATTCTTACTACTCATAATAGTTATAAGTTTCATTCAATATGCAGGACTAAGATAAAAATGATAGGATTATTTTTAAAAAACCCATACCAGCCAAGGTTCTTCCACTCCAAGATTGAGATGAAATGTACCAATGAGGTATTTGTACTATTTAGGCTATTAATACTTAAGACAGACTTGCCAATATTGGCAGATGGGTTTTTATTTTGGATAAAGATGTAGGTAAGGGGAAAGAAATATGAACACTGGAAGGGACCCGAATCTTGAGAAACCATTTTTGGAAAACACTGCATACAGGTTTTCATATGTGCTAGTTTACTTCAATAACCATCTCTCAAATAATTTGAGAGGTGTCATACAGCAGGAACCCATCATCTCTCCTAGAAGATGTAGGTTCATGACCCTCCCAGGAGCTTCCTGGGTATATTAAAACCATCCCCTATACACAGAGGGCAGGGGAGATCAAAGAAATAGGCAGGCCACTCCAGGTTGGTAGGTGGCAGTTTTAATAATAGCAAAGGGAAATTACATATGACGCTTGCCTTTGGTGGTGGCAAGATGAATGGATCACTGTACTCACCTTCCAAAGTTTATAAAGAGGTCCTAATTGGGCTCAGTCATATATACCATGAAGGCATTTCAAGATCACATCACCATCTCAAGGCTGTGTTCTTAGAGCAGCCTCTGGGAGCGGGAAAGGCCAGTGGAACGCACAATCCAAGGACAGTGGAGCCAGTAAGGAGTCAGAATGCCTGGGTCCAGCTCACAGCTCAATCCACAGTCATGCCTTTTTTTTTTTTTTTTGGGAATATTTTATTTATTTATTTGACAGATGGAGATCACAAGTAGGCAGAGAGGCAGGCAGAGAGAGAGACAGGGAAGCAGGCTCCCTCCTGAGCAGAGAACCTGATGTGGGGCTTGATTCCAGGACCCTGGGATCACGACCTGAGCCAAAGGGAGAGGCCTTAACCCATTGAACCACTCAAGGGCCCCTCCTTTTTTTTAATCACATTCCCCAATAGAAAACAAACAAAAGAATTTTTTTATTCTGTTGATGCACATTCTTTAAAATTATGATACATTCTGAGAAGAAATCATTTATACTTAGTTGAGGATAGATTATAGTTAATATTCAGAATCAACTTTCCAGGCATTTTATTAAAAACTCAAACATTAATTGAAAGACTTTTAGAGTGAACATTTATCCATAACCTAGATTTAATCCTTAATATTTTACTACATTTTCCTTACATACCTCCATCCTTCTAGCCAACATTAATCTATCTCATTTTCCACATTCTATTGATGCAGATGTCAGAACGCTTCTCCCTAAATACTTTAGCATTCATTGGAGTTCAATTAACTGGAGTTCAATTTCTTGTTTAAAATTATATAAATTTATGCATAAAACATACAAATGTTAAGTCAAATTTGTTAAGTTCTGACTAATGAATACACCAGGGTAATCCTATTCCTATCAAGATACAGAACACTATGATAATGCCAGAAAATTCCCTCACCTCTTTTCCCGTCAGTCCCCAATCTTTACCCCCAAAGGAAATCACTCTTCTCATTTTTCCATCAAACATTGGTTATACATTGTTTTGTAGACTTTCATATAGAGATATGCGGCACATGATCCTTATATACTGTTCATTTCACTCAGCATGGTTTGGGCACTCCTTCATGTTTGTTTGGTGTATCAGTAGTTGTTTCCCATTTTATGGCTGAGGGCCATTCATTTGTGTGACTCTATCAGTTAGTTTATACATTTTCCTGTTGATGGACACAGGTTGTTTCCAATTGAAGATGTTTTGACTAGAGCTACTAAGACTATTCTTATACAAAACTTTTTGTGAAAATGTGGTTTTATTTTTCTTAAGTAACTAAGAGTGAAATTACTAGTTTTAGGGGAGGTTTAATGTTGGTTTTATGAGCTACTGTCAGATTTTCCTAAAGTATTTGTATCATTTTATATATCTACCAACAGTGTACAATTTCTCTTAAACATTGTCAGCATTTGGTATTGTCAGTCTTTTAAATTTTAGCCATTCTGTTTGTATGCAATGATACTCATCATGGTTTTAGCTTTGGTTTTGTGTCTAGCTTTAGCTTTGGTGTCTAGTGATATTGAGCACTTAAGTGTCTGCTGACTCTTCATATACCTTCTTTTGTGAAGGGTGACCTAATCATTTACCCATTTTTATTTGTTATATTTACCTATTATTAAGTGGTCTGTGTTTTAAAATATAAATATATATTGTATATAGTTAAAATATATATTTAATATATATAAGTGTATATATATATATATATATATATATATACACTCTTATACAAGTGTGTATGTGTATTTGGTATAGTTTTTTGTTATGTATACATTAAATGGATATTTTGTCCTGAGGTATGGATTATATATTTATTTTCTTAAGACTTGTTCCGTAGGGGCACCTGGGTGGCTCAGTGGGTTAAAACCTCTGCCTTCCGCTCAGGACATGATCCCAGAGTCCTGGGATCAGGCTGTGCATCAGGCTTTCTGCTCAGTGGGGAGCCTGCTTTCTCCTCTCTCTCTGCCTGCTTCTCTGCTTACTTGTGATCTCTGTCTGTCAAATAAATAAATAAAATCTTAAAAAAAAAAAAAACTTTCTGTTGAGCAGAAATTTAAAATGTTAATGGACTCTAATTTGTCATCTTAAAATACTATTCTAAGAAAGAGACTTTTTGACTATCACCTTAATTAGGGTTCATTTTGGCTTGAAGAGCTCCTTTCAATATGTCAAAAAGGCGAGTCTAGTGGTGGTATATTCCCTCGAAATTTTTTTTTTTTTTTTTTTTTTTTTTGCTTAGGAGGGCTTTTATTTCTCCTTCATATCTGAAGGATAACATTGGTGAACAGAGTATTCTTGGCTGACTGTTTTATCTTTCACTATTTTGAATATTGTCATTTCACTCCTTCCTGGCCTCTAGAGTTTCTCCTGAGAAATCTGCTTATAGCTTGGCAGAAGCACCTTTGCAGGTTAGTGGGTTCCCCACCCACCCAGCTGCCTTTAAAATTCTTTATCATTGACTTTTGATAGCCTAAGTATAATTTTTTTTGCATTGAGATAATAAGGTGTTCTATTTACTTCATGCACATGTATGTCCAGTTCCTTCCCCAGTTCTAGGAAGTTCTTGGCTATTATTTCTTTAAATACCCACTCTGCTCCCTCCTGCCTCTCTTCTTCTCCGGTGTACCCATTAATCTTATATTGGCTCATCTGAGTGAGTCTGAGAGTTCTTATAGAGTTTCTTCACTTTAAAAAAAAATCTTGGAGTGGAGTCTTTTGGGTTTTCCACATATAGTATCATATCATCTGCGAAGAGTGATAATTTAACTTCTTCTTTGCCGATTTGGATGCCTTTAATTTCCTTTTGTTGTCTGATTGCTGAAGCTAGGACCTCTAGTACTATGTTGAATAGCAGTGGTGATAATGGACATCCCTGCCGTGTTCCTGACCTTAGCGGAAAAGCTTTCAGTTTTTCTCCATTGAGAATGATATTTGCGGTGGGTTTTTCATAGATGGCTTTGATGATATTGAGGTATGTGCCCTCTATCCCTACACTTTGAAGAGTTTTGATCAGGAAGGGATGCTGTACTTTGTCAAATGCTTTTTCAGCATCTATTGAGAGTATCATATGGTTCTTGTTCTTTCTTTTATTGATGTGTTGTATTACATTGACTGATTTGCGGATGTTGAACCAACCTTGCAGCCCTGGAATAAATCCTACTTGGTCGTGGTGAATAATCTTTTTAATGTACTGTTGAATCCTAGTGGCTAGTATTTTGTTGAGTATTTTCGCATCTGTGTTCATCAAGGATATTGGTCTATAGCTCTCTTTTTTGGTGGGATCCTTGTCTGGTTTTGGGATCAAGGTGATGCTGGCCTCATAAAATGAGTTTGGAAGTTTTCCTTCCATTTCTATTTTTTGGAACAGTTTTAGGAGAATAGGAATTAGTTCTTCTTTAAATGTTTGGTAGAATTCCCCCGGGAAGCCGTCTGGCCCTGGGCTTTTGTTTGTTTGGAGATTTTTAATGACAGTTTCAATCTCCTTACTGGTTATGGGTCTGTTCAGGCTTTCTATTTCTTCCTGGTTCAGTTGTGGTAGTTTATATGTTTCTAGGAATGCATCCATTTCTTCCAGATTGTCAAATTTGTTGGCGTAGAGTTGCTCATAGTATGTTCTTATAATAGTTTGTATTTCTTTGGTGTTAGCTGTGATCTCTCCTCTTTCATTCATGATTTTATTTATTTGGGTCCTTTCTCTTTTCTTTTTGATAAGTTGGGCCAGGGGTTTATCAATTTTATTAATTCTTTCAAAGAACCAGCTCCTAGTTTCGTTGATTTGTTCTATTGTTTTTTTGGTTTCTATTTCATTGATTTCTGCTCTGATCTTTATGATTTCTCTTCTCCTGCTGGGCTTAGGGTTTCTTTCTTGTTCTTTCTCCAGCTCCTTTAGATGTAGGGTTAGATTGTGTACCTGAGACCTTTCTTGTTTCTTGAGAAAGGCTTGTACCGCTATATATTTTCCTCTCAGGACTGCCTTTGTTGTGTCCCACAGATTTTGAACCGTTGTATTTTCATTATCATTTGTTTCCATGATTTTTTTCAATTCTTCTTTAATTTCCCGGTTGACCCATTCATTTAGAAGGATGCTGTTTAGTCTCCATGTATTTTGGTTCTTTTCAAACTTCCTTTTGTGGTTGAGTTCTAGCTTTAGAGCATTGTGGTCTGAAAATATGCAGGAAATGATACCAATCTTTTGATACCGGTTGAGTCCTGATTTAGGACCGAGGATGTGATCTATTCTGGAGAATGTTCCATGTGCACTAGAGAAGAATGTGTATTCTGTTGCTTTGGGATGAAATGTTCTGAATATATCTGTGATGTCCATCTGGTCCAGTGTGTCGTTTAAGGCCTTTATTTCCTTGCTGATCTTTTGCTTGGATGATCTGTCCATTTCAGTGAACTTATACAGGAATTCAGTAAAGTGTCAGGATATAAAATCAATGCACAGAAATCAGTTGCATTTCTCTACACCAACAGCAAGACAGAAGAAAGTGAAATTAAGGAGTCAATCCCATTTACAATTGCACCCAAAACCATAAGATACCTAGGAATAAACCTAACCAAAGAGACACAGAATCTATACTCAGAAAACTATAAAGTACTCATGAAAGAAATTGAGGAAGACACAAAGAAATGGAAAAATGTTCCATGCTCCTGGATTGGAAGAATAAATATTGTGAAAATGTCTATGCTACCTAAAGCAATCTACACATTTAATGCAATTCCTATCAAAGTACCATCCATCTTTTTCAAAGAAATGGAACAAATAATGCTAAAATTTATATGGAACCAGAAAAGACCTCGAATAGCCAAAGGGATATTGAAAAAGAAAGCCAACGTTGGTGGCATCACAATTCCGGACTTCAAGCTCTATTACAAAGCTGTCATCATCAAGACAGCATGGTACTGGCACAAAAACAGACCCATAGATCAATGGAACAGAATAGAGAGCCCAGAAATAGACCCTCAACTCTATGGTCAACTAATCTTCGACAAAGCAGGGACGAATGTCCAATGGAAAAAAGACAGCCTCTTCAATAAGTGGTGCTGGGAAAATTGGACAGCCACATGCAGAAAAATGAAATTGGACCATTTCCTTACACCACACACAAAAATAGACTCAAAATGGATGAAGGACCTCAATGTGCGAAAGGAATCCATCAAAATCCTTGAGGAGAACACAGGCAGCAACCTCTTCGACCTCAGCCGCAGCAACATCTTCCTAGGAACAACGCCAAAGGCAAGGGAAGCAAGGGCAAAAATGAACTATTGGGATTTCATCAAGATCAAAAGCTTTTGCACAGCAAAGGAAACAGTTAACAAAATCAAAAGACAACTGACAGAATGGGAGAAGATATTTGCAAACGACATATCAGATAAAGGACTAGTGTCCAGAATCTATAAAGAACTTAGCAAACTCAACACCCAAAGAACAAATAATCCAATCAAGAAATGGGCAGAGGACATGAACAGACATTTCTGCAAAGAAGACATCCAGATGGCCAACAGACACATGAAAAAGTGCTCCATATCACTCGGCATCAGGGAAATACAAATCAAAACCACAATGCGATATCACCTCACAACAGTCAGAATGGCTAAAATCAACAAGTCAGGAAATGACAGATGCTGGAGAGGATGCGGAGAAAGGGGAACCCTCCTACACTGTTGGTGGGAATGCAAGCTGGTGCAACCTCTCTGGAAAACAGCATGGAGGTTCCTCAAAATGTTGAAAATAGAACTGCCCTATGACTCAGCAATTGCACTATTGGGTATTTACCCTAAAGATACAAACGTAGTGATCCAAAGGGGCACGTGTACTCGAATGTTTATAGCAGCAATGTCCACAATAGCCAAACTATGGAAAGAACCTAGATGTCCATCAACAGATGAATGGATCAAGAATGTGGTATATATACACAATGGAATACTATGCAGCCATCAAAAGAAATGAAATCTTGCCATTTGTGACAACATGGATGGAACTAGAGCATATCATGCTTAGCGAAATAAGTCAGGCAGAGAAAGACAACTATCATATGATCTCCCTGATATGAGGAAGTGGTGATGCAACATGGGGGCTCAAGTGGGTACGAGAAGAATAAATGAAAGAAGATGGGATTGGGAGGGAGACAAAACATAAGTGACTCTTAATCTCACAAAACAAACTGAGGGTTGCTGGTGGGAGGGGGTTTGGGAGAAGGGGGTGGGATTATGGACATTGGGGAGGGTATGTGCTTTGGTGAGTGCTGTGAAGTGTGTAAACCTGGTGATTCACAGACCTGTACCCCTGGGGATAAAAATATATGTTTATAAAAAATAAAAAATATTAAAAAAAAATCTTAATACTCTCTCCTTTTCCACCTGAATCATTTCTATAGTCCTAGCATTGAGCTCCCCTATTCTCTCTTCCAGCTGATCTGCTGCTCTATTTCCAATGCTTTCTAATGCATTCTCCAGCCCATTTATTGAGTTCTCTATCTCCAGAATCTCTGTTTTGTTCTTTTGAAGAATTTCAATCTCTTTGGTAAATACTCCTTCTGTTCGTTAAGTTTATTCCTGAGTTTTCTTATAGCTTGTTGAATTTGCACAAAAAGCGACTTTGAATTCTCCATTAGTTAGATTGCAATATTACATGTCTTTGTGTCTGATTGCTGGAAAATTGTCCTTTTCTTTTTGTGATTCCATATTACTGTAATTTTTCATGGCATTTGATGAAAAGAGACTATTGCAGCATTGGAAATAGCAAATACCTTCATTATTAAAGGTAATAAGACTGTTTATTTTGATTCTGACAGCTGATATATATAGGAGTCTTTCCTTTGTTTATCTAGGAGGAGGAATTAGAGTAACATGTTTCGATTTATCCTAACAGAGCTAACTTTCTAAGGTTGGGAGCCACATATTTAAAAAAAAAAAAAAAAGTGTTTAAAGCTGGCAGAGAAAATAAAAGGGAGGATATGGTAGCAGAGTAAGGGAAGTACTTAGCACTTGAGGATTAAGGTGTGCCCACAGCCTGGAAGGGACATTCTTGAGTGGGGAGCTCTCAGAGACCCATGGGTGGTCCTTTGGCCACATCCCCAATAGGAAAGTCTTTGTTTCAGTGCCCTTGTGTGCATATTTCACTTTCCCTTCCTTCCTCCAAGTCACTACTGTGACAGAGGCCACTATCCTCCATATCTTCCAGTTGGCTTCTGTGTTCCTTTGATATACTTTCATCAACATAATATGTATTTATTACAATATATGTAGCATATATGTCATATATACTAACCCATATATATATGTATACATATATATATGCTGTGTTCATAGTAATATACACAATAGTATATATTACTACATATATAATATATAGTAATATATATAGTAATAAATGTAATAAAATTTGTGTAAAATATTTATGAAGAAATCTATAAAATTGTACTTAAAATCACTGAAGTAAAACTTGTAAGAGAGTACTCGGTATTATGAAGTTACCAATTCTTTCAAGTTCATTCAATCCACATAAAAATATAACATTTTTTATGTAAATGTAAAAACTGATTTTAAAATTCTTATTACAACAGATGGCCAAAATTTTTCAGGAAAATGTTGAAGAAGAGGTGCTTCCTCTATTAGAGACTACGACATTAAAAGTAGTAGTAATTAAAACTGTGATATTTATAAGAGAAAGGCAAATAAACCAATGGAATAGAAAAGAAATTAATAAACAGATCCATACATATATATGTCAAAGATGATATTGTAAGAGTGGGGAAAGGTTTAAGGTATCAATACTTTCTAGTCATATTACATAATTGAGTATGAAAAATAAAAATTTTAAATGTTTAGAAAAATGTTGACAATCTTGTTTATAACCTTGAGATAGACCCCAAAGCACAAACCACAAAGGAAAAGATAGATAAATTGATTTGTTCAAAATATGAAAACATCTATACATTGAAGACATTACTAATTATGTTTAAAACATGACAAATAGGATAAAATATTTACTGTGTTTGTTAAATGGCTAAAGTATTAGTTTTTTTTCTTATACATAAAGAACTCCTAAACATCATTCAAGAAAACACAAACCTCAATAGAATATGCCAAAAGTCACATATGAATATAATGCCCAACCTTAACAGTAACTGCTTGCTTTTAAAATAAGAAAACAATGTTCAGAAATTCCAAATATTAGTATTCTTTGAGGAAAGAAAGTTTCTATGGCTGATGAGAGTGTAAATTGCTAAAACTCTTTGGAAATTGATTTGCTCAGCTATAGAAATGTTGAATTCACTAAACCAATGCTCTTCCACTTCTAAGAATTTATACTGGAAAATTTTTGCCTGTGCCCAGAAGGCATGTAAAAGAATAGTCATTGTTGTATTTCTCATAAAAATAAAAATCTGGAAACAATCTAAATGCCCACCACAGAAGAAAAAAATGTATGGTTATTCCTGAAATGGGAAACAATGTAACAGTTAAAAGGAGTGAACTAGAGCTGCAGGTATCAGCAGAGAGATATGTTAAGAATAGAATTTGTAAAAAGAAAAGCAGGCTACTCAAAGATATGTACAGTGTAGCACAACTTGTGAAAAATTATACCTGATAAAACAATACCCTGTATTATATTTAGAGGCATACATAAGTGTATAAATGGTGAAAGTCAGATTTGAGAGCTATATTTTAGAATTGTGGTTGCCCCTGAGGAATGAAGGAAGGGATAGAGTTGGTAAGCCTAGAAACAGAACATCATAGAAATTTTGTGTAATTATTTTTTTTCAAGAAAAGGAAGAAATAAAAGATGTTTTCTCTATTTTAATAAAGTCACTTTTAATTGCATAGTGAAGCAGTGCTCTTTCATTTTTCACTTAAACAGAGTAAACAATGAAATCAGAGGCAAAAGCACATGCGCTGCTAATAAGAAATCTCCCAAGGCAAGCTAAGGTCATGTCTTTCAATAACTTGAACAAATAAGCAGATGAATGGGCCAGCTGTGCCTGAGGTGAAGCAAAGCAGCTGGTGGATGTGGGAAACTGGATGCACTCTGAGAAACACATGCAGGAGCGATAGATCATTGAATGGACAAGACAACTCCTAAGTCAGGCTTTGTAAAAATAGGTAGAGATAGTTACAAAATAACCTCCTTATTCTGAAAAAAGAAAATCAATTTATTTAGAAAATAACTCTATCTAATCAGCCCCATAACTCCATATCTATTTGGCCAAATAAAGCCTTTAACCATCTGGTTCTAATTTTTCCTGTCTGCCAAACTTTCTCAGTTCTCCTACTAGAGGCATAGCAGGAGATGACCTTGAAGCCCAACAGCATATTGCTCTTTTTTATTAGATCCCTGTGTCACAGAAACCTTCTTATAGAACTCATTGATCACGTGATTACTTCTGTGAAGGCAGACGGGGGACCACCAAAAATGTGTTGGGAGTTGCTGGTAGTAGGTTGATTAAAAAACAAACCCACAACAAAACAACAGTTTTCCATTCCCCCCCTCCCCTGTCTGTCTCGTCTGTCTATCTCTCTCTCTCCATGTCAGTATCATCAGCAGAACAATTCCTTCTTGTGAAATTCTAAAAAATATAAAGCTGATTCCCAGGACTTCAAACATCACTATGAAAAGTGAGAACTCCCATTTAAGACAATGATTACTAAATGGAAGTTAAAAAAAAAAAAATGCTATGAGTCGTGTATAGCCTCCTGTTGTTTAAAGCTGAAAGAAGATCTCATAAACTTGCCAAGGAAAATAACATTGGCATAAATAATGTTTTTACTCTTGTGCCACTGCACGGATCTCCTTCTATAATTTTCTTGTTACAGAATCTTTGCAAGTAAATTCATAAATGTTTGCAGCAATGCAAAACAAGTTGGTTTCTTGCATCTGCAGCAAAATCCTGTGGATTATTTGAGAATTACGTTCATTTGATTCAAGTCAGCCTAATTAATCAGGCTATACTTTTATTTTCATTCTCATCTTTTTCAAAGGGCCTTGGTCAAGACCTAACGAACTCATACCACCCCACCCTACTAAGGATTTGTCCTTTGGTTATGATGATTCAAAATGAGATTGTTTATTCCATTACAAGTAAGCACACTGTGGAGTCACCAATAGTCCCTAATGTAGTGGTAAGGAGGCATGCTATCCAGACTACACTTATTACTGTGAAGTTATCTTTGTATAGTATGTCCATAGAGGTTAATTTCTGGTACTCTTCTCTTCTTCATCTGTATTCTCTGCCTTGGTGATCTCATCATATACGAACAGTATTAAATGTTATGTATATTCTAATAAGCTCAAAATATATATCTCTCTCCTAGAACTCTCTCCTGAAATTTTGATTAATTCACCTGCCACCACTTTGATGTGATTCTGAAATTTAATATTTTTATAAATGAGCATCTACTATTTCCCTCCAAACTCCTTTACCTTTCACCTTCCCACTCTGTTGACCCCATCATGGAAGTTGTTCACAACTGTGGGCTTCTTTTGGACCCCTCTTCCCTGCACACCCTACCTCTAAGCTTCCAGGAAAATCTCTTGACTTCACCATTGAAATATACCCCAAATCTGACAACTATTGCTAAACTTGTTCAGTTTAGAAGTGACTTGTTGTCACTTCTAAAGCTAAGTTTTCTACAGCTCTTTCCTAATACATCCCTGAGCTCCTACCTGTCTGCCTACAGTCCTTTTTGGCAGAGCTGTTAGAGTGGACCATTTAGTATCTAAGCCCTATCATGTTACTTCTTTCAGGAAGCTGCATTATCTCTTATTTCCCTCAGGGTAAAGCCAAAGTCCTACAAAGCTCACAGGGCACTCATTATATGGCCTCTCTTTCATGTATTGCCTTTCCCTCCTGATGTTGCTTCACGTGTGCTTTTTCTTAGGACATTTCCTCTGGTTGTTCCCAGTACCTATGTGGACTCCCTTTTACACAAATGTCCATTAGAGTAATCTTTCACCTCCTTAAATTCTTCGTGAAATCTCACCTTCTCAATGAGATTCACTTTATTTGCTTATTAAAATTACAACTTGCTCCATGACCAGTATAGCTAGTTTTCCTCTCCCTCATTTTTTTCATGAAATGTCATAGAATCTACTTATTTATTATATTATTTAATATCTGTGTCATTTATTTTTTAAGGTTTATTTATTTATTTATTTGGCGGGGAGAGAGAGACTGAGACAAAGAAAGCATGAGCAGGGCAGAGGGAGAGGGACAAGCAGACTCCTGGCTGAGCAGGGAACATGTTGCGGGGCTCAATCTCAGGATTCTGGCATCATGACTTGAGCTGAAGGCAGACAATTAACCAACTGAGCCCACAAGTGTCCCTGTATCATATATTCTAGGGTATGATATTTTTGAAAGTAGTTAACTTTATCTTTTTCATTCACTGATGTATCTCTAGGTAACTAAAATAGTACCTGGTATATGGTAGAGACTCAGTAATTATTTGATAAATAAACGAGTGAATAATTCTCTATATCCTGGTGCTCTCAATAAAGTAAATATTTCTGTCACTAATTCTATAGGTCATCTGGCTCTATAATTGTCCAATATCCAGCAATCTGCCCTTTAACCTCAAACCTCAAGTAGATACCTATTAATGGAGAATAATTACAAACAAATATATAATTAGGATTAGACAATAGAGAGAGGTAGAATAGCTGAATAGTATGGGAATTTACCTTACCTACAAACACATGGATATAATTTGAGAAGCCGGGGGTAGGGTCTCTGACTAAAATCGTCTCTTTCTCATTTTACAATTTCAATTATATTTACTCGTCTCTTTACATCTATGTAAACACACATTTTTACATGTTTCTTATATGCCATGCTTACATAGAGTGCCACTTTTTCAGAGAGCTATCATCTAACTATGTGACCCAGTGAAGGAAAGAAATCAATAGGAGTACCTGTTATATGGCAGATGCTTTGACATCTTAATTACTCCTCACCATAGACAATGGAGATTTTACTTATTTTGCCTCTTTTATGAGAGGAAAAGTAAGGTACGGACAAGTAGTTAATAAGTAGAATGGAGTGCTATGATCTTAAGTCAAACGTCTGACTCCAAGAGCAAAAAGTCTCATAGACTCCATTTACTATCCTCCCCATTCTACCGCCTAATTCCTTTCTCACTCCCTTTGGAATAATGTTGCAATAGAAAGTAACAAATGGTTACTTTGTTTTATTTAGCCATTTTATGTCAACCACACTATCAGTAAAACCTTTTATGAAATGTTGTATTTGTTAACTCTTTGGTACTCTTTGTTTCCCACTATAACTAATAACTCATCCTCTAGGAGAATTCACACTGAAATGAATATTACCTCATGCATGATTCAAAAATACATCAGAGAATGTGAAAAAAAAAAAAGATTATTATGGTATCTCAGTTGGGAATAGGTTTCTTTTAAATTTGAGGATACAATTCTGAATACCAGCCTGTCCTGAACTGAGAAAAAAGAATCAAAGTCAAGTAAAATTTGTGATCAAAATAAAAATCTACAATGGAAGTTTCAAAAGGAAAATCAGGCTCATATTAATGAATAGCACACCACTTTCCTATAAATAATCATTAGATGGAAGTCTTCAAAATTTAAGTTATAGAGGGGTGCCTGGGTGGCTCAGTGGGTTATGTCTCTGCCTTCAGCTCAGGTCATGATCTCAGGGTCCTGGGAGGAAGCCCCATGTCGGGCTCTCCGCTCAGCGGGGAGCCTGCTTCAGCCTCTCTGCCTACTTGTGATCTCTGACTCTCTGTCAAATAAGTTTTAAAAAATTTAAGTTATAGGAAGGTAAATTATAAAGCTAATCATCTTATCAGTTTTCAGAAACTTCCTTAGTCATGTCTAAGTGATAGTGAGTTCCCTCTTACTCTTCCAGGTGAAATGAAAAAAAAAAAAAAAAAAGACCTACTTTGATTGCTGAATTTGAAAACATTTTAAAATGTCTATTAAGTACTACACACTTTGTCCAAATAAAAAATCCTCCATAAATTTTCTCTAGGTCCTGCACACATCTTCTAAGATTTAAGCAAGTAATTTGTCCAGTCATCCAAATAATTATAGAGCATCTTTAAAACATTTCTTGTTTTTGCTTTTTAACATTCACATAAACCTAAATTTTATTTTTTTTTAAGATTTTATTTATTTATTTTGACAGAGAGAGATCACAAGTAGGCAGAGAGGCAGGCAGAAAGAGAGAGAGAGGAGGAAGCAGGCTCCCTGCTGAGCAGAGAGCCCGATGTGGGACTCGATCCCAGGACCCTGAGATCATGACCTGAGCTGAAGGCAGCGGCTTAACCCACTGAGCCACCCAGGCACCCTAAACCTAAATTTTAAATCAAATTATTCTAAATATTAGAAGAAATTACCTTATAATTTTTCCTACTTTTGCCAGTATTTTTACCAATTTGTGACTATTTGAGAAGGTTGTATTAGTTGACATTATCTGTGATGATGGTATAAAAAAGTAGTAGAAGGCAGCCTTGGCTTCTTCTGACTATTACAATTTTACCAACCCCCTTATCTTTTCTCAGTACCTAACTAGACTACATTTTGCATACTCCTTTGTAGTCAGGTGAGATCATATAAATGAATGGTATATGGGCAGAAATAATGTACATCATTACCGAGACTGGTCCCAAAAAACTTCCCCAGTGATCTTCCTTATTCTTTCTCTTATCTGATCTAAGGGTAGAGGCCAAAAGTTCTGATTCTTTAGCGGATGCGTTGAGGCAAAAAAAAAAAAAAAAAAAAAAAGAAGAAGAAGAAGAAGATTCTGATTCTTGAGTCAACCCTTAGAGGAGCTGCCTAGTAGTACTGCCAGGCTAAGAACTTTTCTTAGTAAGTCACTAAAATTTGGGGACTGTTTATTACAGTAATTACCTTATCCTTATTTTTACACTATTATTTTAATGAGAATGATACTAATCCAAACTCCTGAACAGTTTTGGTTGTTGGTTTGAAATAGAATTTTCTAAACCATCCTCTGATTCCTGTTATATTAATAACTTTATAAGTCTAAAATCAACCTGAAATTTATGAAATAACTTTAAAAATATATTAGGATTATCATATTTTTTTCAGCTTCCTTATTTGTAATGAATTATACCCATAAATTAGTCAGTGTTCAATCACACCAGATTCCTAGAATAAAACTTGCCTGACCTTAGTGAATGGTTATGTTAATACATTGTTGAATTCAATTTGCTAAATTTTATTTTGGATTTTTGAATCACAAGTCATCAGTAATATTGATGTATTATCTTTAATTTTTCCATTTTTACTCCCCCCCTTTTTCAACTACTTTTTTGTATATTTTGAGGATTTCTGTGTATTTCCAGGGGTATATTAGCTTTATACATGTCTTCAGAGAAAAAAAATCTACTTTTTGTGGATCTTTCAAATAGAATATGTATATTTATCACCTGAAAGCTTAAAAGAATTTTACATTAAAATCACCTTGCACCCATATTTTTTGTGGGGGTGCAGTGGTGGTATTTGGCAACTATCTTAGCTCCTCTTATGATCATTTGCTATTCAAATATTCTACCTCTGGTCAATTTTAGGTCCTTTTGATTCCTCTGAAAACTATCCATTTTTGTAATTAAGACATCATTTGTCAATTCTACTGATTTTGTCCCTTCGATTTTTGAATTTATGACTTGAAGTCAAAACAATCTCATGGCCAGGTCTCAATGACATGCACAAAATCATTAAAAACAACATATTCTAAACAAAACCTGTTTGGACTTTTTTTTTTTTTAAGACTTTTTAAAATTGATGTTAAAAGGGTAGTACTAAATCTGAAAGTCAAATACTCTTCAGCAGAATAGATTCTCAACAAATATTTACCAAATAAATAAATGAATGGGGCCTAAATCACTACTGCCCATATCCTCTTGGATATTTTTCAGCAGCTGCTTGAAAGTTGGAGAAGAAAGTTATTTCAGTTTAGTGAATTTCAAATTATATCAAAAAGCAACAAAACATGGTTCTTCAGGAATATGGAAGTTCTATAGTAGAAGGTCAACTTAAATAAAAAGAGTCCACTCTTTAATTGTGTCCAAAACCTAGGATTTGTGAGATAATTTTCTATTAGCTTAACTTTTTCCAATTATCAGATGTTGTCTTCATATATTTATTGAACATTTTCTTATTCATAAAATATAGTTTTTTAAAATATCTCCTTCCTAGTAAAAATACCTTATTAGAAGAAGTTGGGAATAGTCCGGTGGCCTGCTTGCAATTCTTTTATACACTTTAGAAAAATAAAGCCTAATTCAAACATAGTATGGAAAATTAAATGATTAGAGATATCAACTTGAGGAATGAAGCATAAATCTTCAACATGTTTTAGAAATATAAATTTTTTTGTTCACACTATTGCATCATTTAACACCTGTAGGGAAATCTAATATTTGTAGCAAATATTTCAACCTTTCAACATTTTGCGCCAAGGACACAATTCCTTTTTTTTTTTTTTTAAGATTTTATTTATTTATTTGACAGACAGAGATCACAGTAGGCAGAGAGAGAGGAGGAAGCAGGCTCCCTGCTGAGCAGAGAGCCCGAAGTGGGGCTCAATCCCAGGACCCTGAGATCATGACCTAAGCAGAAGGCAGAGGCTTTAACCCACTGAGCCACCCAGGTGCCCCAAGGACATGCTTTTTTAATACTTCAAACATATGTCTAGATTCTGATTGAGGTGACGGTGGTGAAAACATAGTGGCTTCATGGATGCCTATTGATCTACCATGTTGACCCATTCCAGTTCCTCTCATTACTATCCCTTAGCCTATGGGTAGCAAGTGTACCTTTTGACAAAACAGAGTATGCTGAGACTGACTTTCCTTCCACGCCCTGAGGAAAGAGAGGCTACCCTATTTTCCATTAAACAGGGGAGGCAATTGTTACTATGACAGGATCAAGGAGTTCTTTCTCTCTTTATTCATGAAAAGAAAAAGAGAGAGAAAGAATAAGCTTCATGCATACGTAGGTTAGTGTCCAATTTTAATACATCGTTCAGCAATGGCAAGATAGCACTTGGTCCCCGTCTTCTAAAATAATATTCAACATATTTCCCACTATAAATTTCTTGCTCCCTCTGTCAGAAAAGTAAAACACTATTCCAGTGGCTGCATATAAATTCATGGATCTAATTCCGTATTTCAAAACTCTTAAATTTTCCCCAGATGAACATGTTGTCAAACAATTCCTAAAACTCATGATTAACTTAGGAAAGGACAACAAATAGGTTTTGGAAATATATTTTCTTTGAAATGTAATGAAAAGACAACTACATATGAGAGCCTATGATCTTGGCTTGAAGCTGTGGGTGTTTGCACAGTGAGTAAAAGACCTTGCAATCTGTATATATATTCATTATAAATGAAAGGAAATTTTCCAGATTATTTGCTCATATTCAATGATAGATAAGTACACTTAAGTGCAGGACTCATTAGTTTACTTGAAAATTAAAGCTTTCCTTGAGGTTATTGATTTATAGAGACTTCTACAATTCTGTTTCTTTTTCTTTTTCTCCCAAAGCATTGGAATAGATTCTGGAGAAGCTTTTCTTTGGGTACATCTTGTCAGGTAAACTTAGACTTTAAAAATCTCTTGAAAAAAGTTAAAATCAGAGAAGTAGAGAGTAGAGTGGTGGTTACCAGCAGCTGGCAGGAATGAGGGAAATGGGGAGATATTGGTAAAGGTTACAAAGTTGCAATTATGTAGAATGAATAAATCTAGAGATCTAATGTGCAGGAATGATGACTATGCTTAATAATACTGTTTTAAACACTAGATAATGCTAACCGAGTGGGTTTCAGGTATACTCATCACACACAATAAGTGGTTACATGTGAGGAGTTGATATTAGATTACTTAATTAGCTTGACTATAGTAATCATCTCATTATGTATATCAAATCACCCTTTTGTATACTTAGATATATAAATTTTTATTAAAATATGTAAGTACCTAAAAAAAAAAAAAACTTGCAAAAAATTTAAATAGGGGCCCCTGGGTGCTCAATCAGTTAAAAGTCTGCCTTCAGCTCAGGTCATGATCCTGGGGTCCTGGGATCTGGCCCCTTTATCGGGCTCCCTGGTCAGCAGGAAATCTGCTTCTCTCTTTCCCTGTGCTGCTTTCCCCACCCCTGCTCATGCTCTCTCTCTCAAATAAATAAACTCTTTAAAAAGATTTTTTAAATAAAAATATGATGAGAATTTACTGGCTAAAACTGATTTGGATTCGCCACACCAACAGCTAAACTTTTGCTTTGTTCGAAGTTAAATGCTGAACTCCTAATATTTCACACATTAATTACAAAAGGGCATATATTTGGAAAAAATTGTTGTTTCTATACCTCTTCATCTGCTTTTCTAAGATTTTGGTGACATTTCAAAACGCAGGTCTTGTTGGGCACTTTCTTTTCTGTCAATAGTTAGCTTTAAGTGAGCCACTGCATCTCTCTTTTTGTTGATTTCCTCATGTCCAAATTCAAAAGGTCAATAGCTTCACTAACTCTCAGTTTCGAAAAGACAGTTATTACAAAATAGTTTTAGATGTGCAGAAAAGTTGCAAAGATAATAGTTACAATACCCGTATACCCTTTACTCAGCTTTCCCTAAGGGTGACAATTTTATAAAATCAGGGCACATTGGTCAAAACTAAAAAAATCATCATTTGTACAATACTATTAATGAAACTACAAATTTTATTTGAATTTCACCAGTTTTCCTCTCATGTTCGTTTGTCTGTTCTAGGATCTTATCTGGGACACCATATTGCATTTATTAACCATATTTCCTTATTCTCCTATGATCTGTGACAGTTTCAGTTTTTTTCTTGTTTTCTTATTATTCTTAGAGTTTCACAGAGTAGTGGTTGGGTAGTTTGTAGGATGTCTCTGTATTTGGGTTTGTCTCATGTTTTCTCCTTATTAATTTTGTTGCTCAAATTGTCTTAGTTCTGGCAATTTGGAGCTCTTTCAGTTTGATTCCTGTATTCTTCTGACATGCTCCCATATATATTCTGTTGTTGTTGTTGTTTTGTAGTTGGTTTTTTTTTTTTTTTAATTTCATTCATTTATTTGACAGAGAGAGAGAGAGAAATCACAAGTAGGCAGAGAGGCAAGCAAAGAGAGAAGGGGAAGCACGCTCCCTCCTGAGCAGAGAGCCTGATGCGGGGCTCGATCCAAGGACCCTGAGATCATGACCTGAGCCCAAGGCAGAGGCTTTAATCCACGGAACCACTGAGACGCCCCGGGGTTTTTTGTTTTGTTTGAGGAAAATGTTTCCTTACTTTCTGGCAAAATGAATGCGCCAAGTTCATCTTACATTTACCACGTCCCAGTTTTGAAGAAATGGCATTTCTTCAAGAAGTTCTGATTCTTTTTATTGGATTATTTAGAAAATGAGATCTATGATAAAAGATCTTTTTTAAGTAAGCACTTTATTTTATTTAAGAACAGTTTTATATTAAAAATTATAGATAATAATTAAAATATTGTAAGATAAAAAATTGAAGATAATAAGAGTTCCCATATACCTCATGCTATTAGCATCTCTAGGAAGGTACATTTGTTGCAATCAATAAACACATACTGATACATTATTACTAACTAAAACTTAACTCTGATTTTCTGAGTTTTTACCTAATGTACTTTTTCTGTTTCAAATTTCCACTTGAAAATCAACATTACAGTTAGCAGCATGTCTTCTTAAGCTTCGACTTCATCTGTGACAGTTTCTCAGACTTCCCTTATTTTCAGTTTCTTTGACAGGCATGACGAGTACTGGTCAGATCTTTTATAGAATGTCCTTAATGAAGATTTGCCTGGTATTTTATGATTTGGGGAAGAAGATCACAGAGGCAGAGTACTATTTTCATCACATCATATTAAAGGTTCACACTCTCAGTATAATTTGTCATTGTAAATATTGACCTTAATTACCCGATTGAAGTAGTCTTGGCCAGGTTTCTCCACTGTAAAGTTACTCTTTTTATGCTTTTTTCCATTGTGTACACTTTAGAAGGTAGTCATTGTGCATAAGTCCATACTTAAAAGTGGGGAATTATACTCTCTCTTTGAGGGCAGATTATCTATAGTAATTAATTTGAATTTTTCTGCTAGAAAGATTATCTATTCTTCCCCATGTATTTACTTTTTCAAGCATTAGTATCAGTACAAAATCATGGATATTTACTTTATATTATATCTATATATACATCTTAGTCATATATAGATCAACTTTATTTTCTTGCTCAAATTATTTTTGGTTTTGCAGTATGATTCTGAGGGCTAAACCTAACTAAAAGGGTAAAAGACTTGAACTCTGAAAACTAGAAAACACTGATGAAAGAAATTGAAAGGCATTCCATGCTCATGGATTGGAAGAACAAGTATTGTTAAAATGTCTATACTACCCAAAGCATTGTCCATATGTAATGCAATCCCTAACAAAATTGCCAACAACATTTTTCACAGAGACAGAACAAGCAATCGTAAAATTTGTATGGAACCACAAAAGACCTTAAGTAGCCAAAGCATCCTTGAAAAAGAAAACCAAAGCTGAAGGGATCACAGTTCCAAACTTTGAGTTACATTACAAAGCTCTAGTGAGCAAAACAGCATGGTACTTGCACAAAAACAGATACAGAGATCAGTAAAACAGAATAGAAAACCCAGAAATGAACCCACAACTAAATGGTCATTTAATCTTTGACAGAGCAGTAAAGTATATCCAGTGGGGAAAAAAATGTCTCTTCTTCAACAAATGGTTTTGGGAAAACTGCACAGCAACACAGAAAAGAATAAAATTGAAATCACTTTCTTACACCACACACAAAAATAAATTCAAAATGTATGAAAGACCTAAGTGTGAAACAGAAAAGCCTCAAAATCCTAGAGGAGAACACAGGCAACAACCTCTTGGACATCAGCCCTACCAATTCTTTCTAGATATGTCTCCTGAGGCAAGGGAAATAAAAGCAAAAATAAACTATTGGGACTCATCAAAATAAAAACTTCTGCACAGGGAAGGAAACAATCAACAAAACTAAAAGGCAACTTAGAGAATAGAAGAAGATACTTGCAGATGACATATCCAATAAAGTGTTATTATCCAAGATATATAAAGAACTTACAAAACTCAACACCTTAAAGATGAATAAGTCAGTTAAAAATGGGCAGAAGACATGAATGGACATGTTACCAAAGAAAACATACAGACGGCTAACAGACACATGAAGAAATGCTCATTATCCTCATCATCAGGGAAATACAGATCCAAACTACAATGAGATATCACCTCACACCTCAGCATGGCTAAAATCAACAACACAAAGAAGCAACAGGAGCTGGTGAGGATGTAGAGAAAGGGGAACCCTCGTACACTGTTGGGAATGCAAACTAGTGCCACCAGTCTAGAAAACAGTGTGGAGGATTCTTAATAAGTTAAATATAGAAGTACCCTACCATCCCGCAATTGCCCTATTGGTATGTACCCAAAGAATACAAAAATACTAATTCAAAGATATACATGCACCCTGACGTTTATGGCAGCATTATTTACCCAAATTATGAAAACTCACGCAAGTGTCCGTTGACTGATGAATGGATATGGAAGACAAGAACATGTGATGTACACACATGTGGAATATTAATCAGCCATAAAAAAGAATGAGGTCTCCCCATTTGCAATGACATGGATGAAGTTAGAGAGTATGATGCTGAGCAAAAAAAAAAAAAGTCAGTCAGAGAAAAACAATTATTTCACTCATATTTGGAGTTTAAGGGGAAAAAAAAAAACCAGATGAACATAGGGGAGGAAAAAGAGAAAGGTAAACCATAAAACAGACTCTTAACTTCTATAAATAGCATGGGATGTTATCTAAACACTAAGTGGCTCCTTGCCAACTTGGTGCTGAATTCTTGACTTGCTGACTGCTTTAATGGTTATTACAATCCTTGGAAAAGATACATAACAAGAATCCAGCTGAGCTTCCAAATCAATGATCATGGTGTTCACTTATAGATTTGATTCCTGAAAAAAAGTATGAACTTGGAGGAATAGAATCATAGAAATCTACTGAAAGTGTTCCTCATTAAAACAAATACCACCAAACTTTGCCAACCATGCTGCTTCAACTTGTGGTAGTAAGCATTGTTTCTCTATAGGCCGTGTAGAAATTACTTTAAATATATTTTTAATCCTAAAAACACTGGAAGGGCCTAGTTTACTCATGTCTTAATATTTTATGTTTATGTACAAATGGGCTCAGCCTGCTATCTGAGACGTGCTTCAAAAACTATTTGTGAAAAGGAAAATAATTAAGCTTTATAGATTCTCTTTATAGGAAACCAAACTGATATCCAGGAATTTCACTTTTTTTTTTTTTTGGTAATACTGTCAGGATTTTAGTGTTGAAGTTAATAACTAAAACTTTATGTAAGTTACTATGTCATGATTATCTATATCAAATATAGGCATTTTGAATTAAATATAATAGAGATAAAAATTAATTTTAAAAGTAGAAAAATGTGATGTAATATAACAGTTCACTTTGCAGACCATCCTTCACAATGAGGAATTTTTCCGGATCATGCATATCTTTTAAATGTCTTGTTGGGCTGTAACATAAATGAAAAATGTGTTTTTAATTACATGAGTTGGAATGTTTCTTTTTGATAAAAAGAGAATATTTTTGTCTGGTTTTAGTATACTCTGAGTTTTCTGGAGATGCAACTACTATATAAAATAGGGGAGGGTTTTGTTCAAAATTTAAGGAAAACTTGTTTACCTTTTTACCATGTTTTTGTGTGAGTTGATAGCTTTCTCCTTTTGATTGCAGGTGATATCTCACATAGTTTAATTTTAACTTGATAATGTAATGGTTAAAAATAAATATGGTATTTTTTATTATTACAGCAAGCAGAAATGGAAGGAAATATAATTAAAACTAGGCATTTGTATCATAAACTCCTAGTTGACTACACTGGGAGACAAAATGGGGGTTGTTGAACATATTTATAATAAAACATTTGAAAAGAGACTAAAGACAATCAGAAGAAATAGGAAACTATTAGGACAAATAATAACAAACTAAAGTAATTTGTATGTAATAAGGAAAAGGTGGAAATAACCATAACTCAAGTGAGTATATTGTGCCAAAAAACTTACTGACTGTTGAACGGAAGAAACAAGGAAGTACTTGCAAATAAACTGGACTTTATTTTTAAATGTCTCATCAAACTAATTCCTGATGGCTTTTCTTTTTTTTTTTTTCTTTTTTTTTTTTTTAAAGATTTATTTATTTATTTGACAGACAGAGATCACAAGTAGGCTGAGAGGCAGACAGAGAGAGAGGAGGAAGCAGGCTCCCTGCTGAGCAGAGAGCCCGATGTGGGGCTCGATCCTAGGACCCTGGGATCATGACCTGAGCCGAAAGCAGAGGCTTTAACCCACTGAGCCACCCAGGCGCCCCCCTGATGGCTTTTCTTAAATAGAATAGAAAATGTTACTCCTATCTAAAACCACAGTGTACGTCAAGGCAACTATTCCTTCTCTATTACTTAAAGGGCTAGAAACTGTCCTTCAATATTTCATAATGAAGCAGCCCTCAGATTGGAACAAGGTTAAAATAATGAAGGTCCTAATACCAAAGTGATATCTCAAACTTTAAATCAGAGAAGATTTGAAAATAAACAACATGCAAATGGTACAGCACAGGGAATATAGTCAATGGTATTGTAATAGGCTGTGGTGACCCAGGGTAGCTGGACTTGTGGCGGGCAGAGCAGAACATAGAGACTTCTTTGATCACTATGTAATTTCTATATCCTCTTGATTATCTCTCTCTTTCTCATGCTTTCTCTCTCCTGATTTCTCTCTCTTCCCCTTTCTCTTTCTCTCTTTTTTTCTTTTAAGAAACAAGGCCACAAATAGTGGTAAGTTCTTAACCCAAGCTTAAAAGGCAAATTAACATGTAGAAGTAGTAAATGTAGCTGATTGAAGAAATTGTTATTGTAGCACCTGGAAGAAGACACATGGTTTGTTTACAAAAATACTTTGAGAGCCCATTTTGAATAAGAACATTCATGGTTGTCTAGTATCCTGGCCGATGACCATACCAGACTAGGGACATCTTCCCAACCCCAAAGGAACCATGAAACTAAGTAATTCCCCAAACTCTAAACATCAAACCCTAATGCATTTCAAGAATGGTCCTCTAGAGGGCACCAGCCTTCTCACGTCTTTAGATCAGGTGGGGGAAAACAAAGAAGTGATCACTGCTACTGAAAATACTATCTGTTGGTGAACTGAACATAATAATTTAAAAAAAGAAAGAAGGAAGAAGGAAGAAGGAAGAAGGAAGGGGAAGAAGAAGGAGGAGGAGGAGGAGGAGGAGGAGGAGGAGGAGGAGGAGGAGGAGGAGGAGGAGAAGGTGAAGGAGAAAGAGAAGGAGAAGGAGAAGGAGAAGGAGAAGGAGAAGGAAGGAGAAGGAGAAGGAAGAAGTTGTCCATTATTCTCCTGAAAAGTCAGTTTGATCTCCAAGGTGGTCTTCTGCTTTGTTGCACCACTTCCACTCGCTGCTCTCTCCTTTCCTCTGCTGTCAGGCAGTACACAGTACACTTCGAATCTGGTGCTTCTTTTCAAACTAAATCCTCAGTGCTACAGCTTTGCCTCCTCCAAAAGAGCCTCTCGAGACATTTTCCTGAGTGACTTTTCCCTCCTGATAACCAGTGGTAAAGTAAAAAAAAAATTCTTTTCTACTACATCACATGTTTAATAGACTTTTAAATCACTTGTAAAAAATAAAACCATATACCATTTACAGCCCAGTTCTCCAAGAAAAATTTACAAATTCCACATCAATGACTTACAGACTGACTTTAGACACAATCCATTCATAAATGGATGACTCTCAGAAATAATAGAAAGTCAAACAAGATAAAGAAAACAATAACAAAATGTTCATTTTCATTGTTTATTCCAAAGCACCTGGTTTGCTTTCCTCTGGTTGTAATAGGTTCTGTCACATTTATTCTCAGTCCCTAATCCGCCCTAATGAGCAAGAGGCAAAGTTAAATAAATAAAACCTCAAGGGAAAGTGAATGTTGGTAATATGTTCTTTTGGACCTCATTATAAAGGAGCAGAAAAGCATATTTTTGCTTCAGTGTTTTCCTCTCTCCACCCTCACTTGCTGCAATATAGTGCTTACCAAACATCTCAAGTTTCAGTATGAATTGTAATTATATGCAAGAGTAATGGTTAACAGCATACCTAACATACTTAAGTGTTTTTAGGATAAAAAATTTTTCATTGCTTACCAAGGGCAAGAAAACCTAACTTTAGTCCTCAAAGACCCTATTTTAAAGCTACCTTCTAAGGTCTCAGTTTGGGGACCCAATTAATTAGTTGAAACTGATTTTAAGTAGTTTACAGTAATGTTTCTTTCTTTGAATGATTAAAACCACTGCAAACCATGTGCCACACATTTAGTATTTTGTGTTTCAAATATCTTGATTTACCAGAAGAGGGAGCAGTCTATCTGGTCTCTACTTGATCTGTCTCCCTTTCTATAACTGGTATCAACCAGAACCTTTGAAAGGTAGCTACAGTTTTCTGTGAACCTGTTTTGGCACTTTAAATTTTAAAGTATTTAAATAAAAACTTACTTGTTTTGTATTTAAATAAAACACAAGAAACTTTAGAGTTTCTAAATGTTAAGAAACTTGAATAAATTTGGAGAAACAAATCATTTTTTAATTACCTTCCTTTCCTGAAGAAATTAAATGAGCTATTGACAGAGTTAGGATGGAACCACAGAGAATGAGAATGACCAAAGGTAGTTTAATGACCTCGAGATAGCTATTGCTACTTATCTTTCTTCCATTTCATTGATGCCATTTTTACTGTTTAGCCATTAACAGACTAAGTGGTGTGAGATAATGCTTTTGATCTTTTACTTCCTGTTTTTATTATATCTTAATAAACATAACATGTGGAAATAGATTAATGGCCAATATGAAATTACTTTAGACTAACCACTTGAAGATTGGAGGACAGGGATAGTATCAGATAGAAATGTTCATTTTTTGACTTTTTATTACCAATTATAATATTCAACATATTATCTTAGCTGACCTTGTCCAAAAATGTGTCAAAATTGTTTAATTTAGATGATGAGGAAGAAGCACCTGGATGGCTCAGTCGTTAAGCATCTGCCTTTGGCTCAGGTCATGATCTCAGGATCCTGGGATTGAGCTCTGCATCTGGCTCTCTGCTCAGTGGGAAGCTTGCTTCTCCCTCTCCCACTCCCCCTGCTTGTGTTCCTTCTCTTGCTTTGTCTCTATCTGTCAAAAAAATAAATAAATAAAATCTTTAAAAAAATGATGAGGAAAATATTTATTTCAGTCTGATTTGCCTCATGCCCAAACTGTTGCTTGTGAAAGATAAGATGCTTTTGAGATTGTTAACATTTCTCTGTATATGTCCTTTGAGTAACAGATCACCTGACTGTATTCACTATTAGAATTATGGAAAATATATGAAATATAGAATCATGAACATAAAGGTGTAACATCAAATGCACCTGTTATATTTAAGCACATAATTAATTTTTTTCAGAGGCTACATTGAGGGAAGGTAAATTTGCAGGACCCTTTATTAGAGACATGCTATCAACCTGTGAGTCAGAAGAATGAATGTGCCTTTCATAGCTGGTCACCCTGTTACTCTGCCCACAAGAACCAAGTGCTTTGTCATACTCCTTAATCTTTTCTTCCCTGTCTCCATTAAGCAAAAATGCACTCCTCAACTCATTCAGTCTTGGGAGAGAGCCTTGGGAAGAGTGGATGCAATCCAAGGGTGTTACTGGAATTAGGGCTTCACATGGCCAGGTTAGTGTGAGCGTGGTTGTGGTTTGGTTTTAAGTCTTTTTTTTTCTTTCTCCTTCTTCTTCTTCTTCTTCTTCTTCTTCTTCTTTTTTTTTTTTAGTTGCCTTGTAAAGCCGTCCCCATTTGAACCTCCAGTTCCTTCCTCCTTGTGGCCTAGATGGAAAGGCAAAAGAACTGCATTTCACATCAAGCCCCTTTTTCCTTTATGCCAAATGCGCTTTCTGGGTATAACAACATGTATGCTATGTCACTTGACAGTGGTAACCTAGGTGGAGAGTGGTTCAGTAAACCACCAAGGTTCCATATACCACATGGAAGGAAACATTAATAGTGAGTGAGCTCATAGGCAATCAAATTCACATGTATTACATTCTATCTCCCCTTCCGTGCACAGTTTGGTAACACAGAGCTTTAATAGTGCCAGTCAGGTCTTTCTAGCCTGAGTGTCAAAGCATCTACCAAGCCATTATCATGAGTTATAAAATTCTCTCCAAAGACAACAAAAGCCATTTCTGTCAGGCTAAGTTACTTTAAACATTAATGAAATGGTATTCTGATTTTAATTTCCTTAACAGTGCAAGAGCATGAGCTTTGGCAGGAAGGTGGTGTTCTTTTCTATAATTTCCACTGGAGGGGAGACTTGAATTTCTGGCCAGTTTTCAGGAAGGACTTACAACCAAGATTATTGTAATGACAATAGAAACTAACAGAACAGGGAGGGACTCCCCACCTCTCCCCAACCCTTTGTTACGGACTTCCTGACTGTACACTCCATTGTTGTATCTTGGTGAGCAGAGGGCAATCCTGATAGAGGCCAATTAACTGAAGTGGATGGAGGTCAAGCTTTGGGGTCCATCACCTGCATGAGCCCTTGCAGAACCTCAAGAAAGGCACTAGTAATATATTTGTGTGGTATTGTTTTGTTTTGTTTTTTGTTTTTTTAAAGATTTATTTATTTAGTTATTTGACCGACAGAGATCACAAGTAGACAGGCAGGCAGAGAGAGAGAGAGAGAGAGAGAGAGAGAGGCAGGCTCCCTGCTGAGCAGAGAGCCCAATGTGGGACTCGATTCCAGGACCTTGAGATCATGACCTGAGCTGAAGGCAATGGCTTAACCCACTGAGCCGCCCAGGTGCCCCCGTGTGGTATTGTTTTTGTAAAAATTGCAAAATACTGTATTTTGATGACAACTTATTAAAACTTTTTCTCTTATGGAGTGATGTCAAAGTGTTCCCAGGGATTGTTGGGAAAATAGGAGTTGAGTTGAGCAGTTATCCATGTAGTTTAGAATTAGCAGAATATATTCATGTGGTTCAAAATCTCTTCTAGATAAGGTTATTATTGCAAGTTCTCTGCATTATAAATGTGTCTTTGATCAACCATGCTAGAAGAAAGATTGAATTCCTTTCTATTATCTCTTTAAATATTACAAGACATGAAACTAAGGTAGCATTGTGTATCAACTATTCCTCAATGATAGAAAAAAAATATTATAAGACTGTTGTCATATGAAAAGACAAAACTATGTAGCCAAAGATTAAAAGGTTATATTTTATAGAAATGTTTCATGTAGTAATTGATAAGTGTATTATGTTCTCTTCTAATTTTGTGACATTAGTGTGGTTTGTTGGCCTTTTAAACTTGCATTTTGCAGTGAATTCTGATTTATTTTCTCATTTTAAATAGTTACCTTTGAATTTTTGTTTCATAATTTTGTCTTCTTTTTCCTAAAGAGGGCCCTGACATTTTTCCAAGCTGGTTAATTTGTCACAAAAGCTGAACTCAGGCTCTGACTCAAAGGACAAGTAGACTCTTGATTATACCTGATGAACTAGCTGCTTCCTTTCAGAACTTGGACACCTTCTACAGGCACTTGTTACATATAAGTACTTTTATCCTGACCTTCATTGACTTCATGGACTGGCTAATTTTTCTGCCTTTTCTCCCATCATGAATATTTGAGAAAGAAAGCAAACATCTCTTCCCAGTTCTGCATTTTCCTTTGTCGCTGGAGGTCTAATGGGATCCCAACAATGTATCTTCAGTATGCTTCTACTTCCTTTCCACTTGAATGACTTTTAGCAACAAATCCATATATTTCCACCTGAGATCCTTTACCCCTTTGTATGAGAGCTGCCAGTTCTGTTTGACTTCTAGTTTTCTGTGTAGACTAGTCAACATCACCATCAACAAACATTTATCAAATGGTTACTATATGCAAGCACTGCACTAGGCAACAGGAATTTGGGGGTTGCTAAGTCCTAAGCAGAAGAAATTGTTTCATTTTCTAAGGGAAATTGTCCTTTATTTGCATCAATGAAGTGCATTACATTTAGCATCACATTTGACCTCACAACTCTTTGCAGTAGGTGTTTTGGGATCTTTTTTAGAAATGTGTAGACTAAGTCTGAGAGAACTTCCAAGAGCTGACTCTTCCTAGTTCATGTTGATCCTAAGTGGCAGAGCTTGGACTGGGCCTCCTGGACTCCGCAGCCTTCCCTCCGTGCTACAGATGCTACCCACCACCATGTTCCCCTGCTCAGTGTTATTCATAGCTGGTAGAATTCCTTGCCATACATTTCGTGTATGTGTACATATCAAATCTGAGTTCTAACTACGCCTTCCTCCGTCACTCACTTTGAGCAAGTCTATTAACATCTCTGAATTTCTGTTTTATTGTACATTAGGTGGATTAATAATAATGATTATCTCAGATTGCTGTGAGCATTTATAGAGATACTAAGAACATGAGTTGCAGGATGAGACTGCTAAAGGACAGGTGAGGAGGCTGCGGAAGGCATGCAATCGAACAATTGCTCTCTTGACTCCAATCTCTGTCTCTCCGTTTCTGTCTGTCTCTTTCTATTTAAAAGGTAACAGAGACATGCAGATATACCTTTTTTGGAACTGTATTTCCTGATTATATTCCTTTATCATTACGCCTAAGGGCAGTCTCTACTCCAAGCTGCCCATGCATGTTTTATACTTTTTAAAAGTTTTTATTTTAATTCCAGTTAACACAGAGTGTAATATTAGTTTCAGTGTACAACATAGTGAATCAACATTTCCATACATCACCCAGTGCTCATCAGGACAAGTACTCTCCTTAATCCCCTTCACCAATTTGACCCATTCCCCCCCCGCCCACCTCCCTTCTGGTAACCATCAGTTTGTTCTCTATAATCATAAAGAGTCTGTTTCTTGATTTCTCTCTCACTCTCTTATTTCTTCCCTTTGCTTGTTTGTTTTGTTTCTTAAATTCCCACATGAGTGAAATCATATGGTATTTGTCTTTCTCTGACCGACTTATTTCACTTAGCATAATACTCTTTAGCTCCATCCACATTGTTGCAAGTGGCAAGATTTCATTGTTTTTATGGCTGAATAGTATTTACATGTTTCACAATTTATCCATATGTAAATAGGTGTTAGTAATGGTATGTGCTTAGCAGAGACTCTGGTGTATAGTAAGTATAATAAATCTTATGTTAGTATGAGTCTCTCTTTCTCTGCAGCCTGGTCAAATGTTGATATTGTCAATGGGAATATTTAAAATTGTATTGGTTATTTTAATTTTCATTTCCCTCATTAATAATGGGGTGATACAGTTCATAAATTTGTTAGCTATTCAATTTTATTCTTCTATTCTTAGGTCATTTTCTCTGACTGGGTCATTTGTGATTTTCTTAATAATTTTTGAGTTTCTTTGCTTGCTCTGATTACAAATCTATCAGTTATATAAGCTAGAATTACCTACTTTTAATCTGTGATTTGTCTTTTAACTCTTTTAATGGTTCTTTTATTATTCAAAAGCTATTAATTTTTATTGTAGCTAAGTAGGTCAACTTTTCTTTTGGATATTGTGATTTCTCTATCTTATAAAAATTTTTTTCCTCACCTAGTATTAAAAAACCATTCTACCTATATATATTCTATAAGCTTCAAGTTCCCCACAAATGTCTCTAATAAAACTGATATTGTTTTTATTTGTGATGTGAAATCACTACAGAATTTCTTTTCCACAATCACAGGATCACGTATGGAGTGATCCAGTCCCACTTCTTTATATTTAATGCCATACCTGTTATATACCAAGTTTCCAAATATGCCTTGGCTTACAGTGTTCTGACTCATTGGTTCAAATAATTAATACCTGAACGGGTGAGCATAGTTAATGGCAGGTAGAAAGTATTTTGTTAATAGACTGTAATTAACAAGAAGTTCTGCAGCCAAACACATGGCTAGCCTTGGCTATTTTTCCTTCAGGTCTTTCTTAGAGATCTTTAGCAACCTCACTTCCATTGTGCAGCAATCATCATGGGATGCTATCTAAACACTAAGTGGCTCCTTGCCAACTTGGTGCTGAATTCTTGACTTGCTGACAACTTTAATGGTTATTAAAATCCTTGGGAAAGACACATGACAAGAATCCAGCTGAGCTTCCAAATCACTGATCATGGTGTTCACTTACAGATTTGATTCCTGGGGGGGGGGGGGGGGGGGGAGGGGGAGTATGAACTTGCAGAGACAGAATCCTAGAAAATCTACTGAAAGTGTTAAACAAATTCCATCAAACTTTGCCAATCATGCTGCTTTAACTTGTGGTAACAAGCCTTGCTTTTTTCCAATATGTACTCTTTTTATAACTGTCCTGACCAGAGAAGAGAAGGGCTCGTTAAAGTTACCTCTTTTGGATCATGACTGGAATTGTTTTCTACTTTTCCCCAAAACACAAATTTCCAAAAGCAACTGAATTTGTAGCTAGAATCATTCCATTTCTTCAAGGTTTGTTCTTAGGAGAGTTGACATGTTTGTAGATGTATTTTACTTGCTTTGAGATCAGAAGTTAAAAAGAATATGACTTTGCTATATGGAAGGAAGTGAAATCCTCATACATTTATGGAATTTTCATCTCCATAAACTGGGCTTAGTAAAAAAACAATTACAATATTTCTGAAAACCTGCCACCCAGATAGAGTAATGGAGTGGAACCCAATGAACTAGTTTTATAATCAGACAGTTTCAATTAAGCTCATCAAAACTTCATTTCCCCAGTGATGTTTCTCTCACTTCCGTTTATGGTATGAGCACCTGTGGCAGGTGAGGTGTCTTCCTGATAGTAGGCAAAAGGCCATCACACTGTCAAGGTATGCCTGAAAACCTCTTCTAATACAGCTTTGAGGACTAATACTCAAGTTTTCTACAAAGCAAAGTAATAATTCCACTAGAAGCTCAATCAAGGAGAAGGTACCTTGGCTACAGCTCTATTTTAGACAGAATAAACACAAAGCTGATTGATTCGATTTTATTAGAAATGTATTCTTCAATTTAGAAAAGATATACCTTGTCTATAAAAAATAAGAAAGGCTATAGAAAATGTTCATGTACTGAGTCCTCTATCCTTTTGAATTTATTCAATTTTATTGGTTAAATTATGATTCTGTTGGACTTGAGTCCAGAAACAAAGGTTGTTTCTTAGACTGGAAATCTGGAAATAGCTATGAATCAAAAAGAAAATAGTCTTGGTAAAGCTGTCAAAATAGGTGGGAATGTTATCTCAGAATATGGAATCAATGTTTTTAGTTGCCCTTGGCAGACATGATAGCCTTTAAGTTTGTCATAATTAATTAAATGCACAAAAAAGTGAAATTGATATCTGGGACACTTGTGTCTTCTGAGATAGTATTTTCTATGGTTAAATCTGAAGACTAGATCATTTCACTTTTTTCTCATAGTCATGAAAGACATGATTCTTACATCTGAAAACAGACCAAGTCAAAGCAAATTATGGCATTTTCCCAATATAAAACTCTCTAAGGCAGTGAAGTTTTAATTTTTAAAAATTAGCAATGCTTTGCAAATGAGTTGGCAGAGTAAATGCATGTGCATAAACAATGGTGAATGGCTATCTTTTTTACTCGAGCTTACTTTTCAAAAGTAATAAAGAAGTTATAAAGAAAGTAATAAAAAAGTTATAAAGAAAATTCTTTATAAGGTTCTTTATATAAAAATTCTTTATGATTCTTTATAACTCAGAAACAATTCTTTATGCTTTTTTATATATCATTACACCTATAATAATTTGAAGTTATTCATTTTTGTATGTGAAGGTATTTATCATGTTATTATAAAATAGGTGAGTAAGTAAAAACTAAAGTAACAAATAAAATACATTCCCAGGGGTTTATTGAAGCCCTCTGTAGGTATTTTCATGGCGTTGATTGCCAACGGAAAGCAACCAAAGTCATGTAGACTTATGAATCAGTAAGTCATAATTACTGAGTATTCATGAAGTGCCAAGACAGAGCTACTTCTGTTTAAAGGTATTATAATCTCTCTTAGATGGCCACAGTAGTAAAGGAAGCCAGGATTATGCCACAGACTGAAGATCAATAGCAAGGAATTATTTACCAAATTAAATAGCTTTAAAAGGCAGAAATGATTCTTAGTTAAATGCATGTTTAAATTATAAATACATTAATATTAAAAGTAAAATAAAATGATACAAAAATTAGTTGTCTTTTAAAAGAGGGAAAGGGGAATAGCAGATAGAATAGTAAAAAAGGGAAACAGTGAAAGAAAGAGTATATTGTATAACTTGGAATTCATTTTCTTTGTGTTTGCATTCTTTTAATTCTATTCCTATCCCTTGGTCCAACAAAGTAAGCCAAGGGCAGACTTTAAACAAATTCTGAAAAGCCAGAAGTGGAACAGGAAACCTGGTTTGATAAAACGAAGGCAATTTGTTCAACATGTGGGAGAAGTGCTTCATCTTGTTAATAGATGGTCTGTGAGCTGAATTGTTACTAACAGATAAGCTGTTAATTTGAAATAGAAGTTGAATTTGTCTTATGGGATTTGCAGAAGTAATGGTTTTTCTTACATATTCTTTTTCCAGATGTTCTTTTTATAACTACAGGCAATCTTAATTTTCAAATATTTCAAATGTATAATTAAAGTTTCACCTCACATTTAAAGTATTAAATCTTGAGTAAACTTGGATAGTCTGCTGCTTTGGCAAAACGAGAAACATGTCTTGAATTCTTCTGATTCCTCCTTCAGTCGGCCTGTCTGCCATCTGGATAACAGCCATTCTTCACATCTCAAAACACGCACACCTACCTCTTCCTGCCTGGCACCAGCATGACCTGACTTTTCAGAACATAACTTCCTTTATATAATATTGTTAAGGGCAGAGAGCCTTTGTACTTCATTTTCCCTTTTCCAATATCAAGAAATATGTCTTGCCGTGGATTCAAGCCTATACACTTCCTGTTGTTCATTTCTTCAGTTAATTGAATATACTTCTTTGCACCATCAGACCCTTCTAAACTCAACAGTCCTGCTCAGGATCGAACCAGTCTCCCAAGGCTGTTTTTCTATAATGTAGGAAAAAAAAAAAAATATATATATATATATATATATTTTAAATGTAGCACCATTGTTTCTTAAAATATAACATTATCCTGGGATTGACTAAAACAAAAATTTGCCTAAAATTTTTTTTAAGATTTTACCCATTTATTTGACAGACAGAGATCGCAAGTAGGCAGAGAGGCAGGCAGATAGAAAGGGGGAAGCAGGCTCCTCCCGCAGGAGAGAGCCTGACATGGAGCTCGATCCCAGGACCCCGGGAACATGACCCAAGCCGAAGGCAGAAGCTTTAACCTGTTGAGCCACCTAGGTGCCCCTAAATTTTTAAATCAAGAAATTCTTTAGGGGAGTAATACAGTTCTGTTAAAGAGAAACAATCTCAAAGCCTTGAAAATTGTGCAGTTTCATGATACGTCCTTTCACTCACCATCTTCCTGTGGATCACATCTACAGCACTACTTATACATAGTGTGATTTTGTTAAGATATGTCAGTCAGCATTTTGCCAAGGTTCACAAAAACATTCTCATGTGTTATATGTCACATATGAGGGTATTTAGCCATGCACAAGATTTACAAACTTCAAAACAAAATGTTTGGCACAGATATTCTCTATTAGTTTGCTACTCTTTATCTCCTGTTCCCTACTACTGATTTTTTTTTTTCATTTTCAAAAGTTTCTTCACTTGTACTTGAAAAAGAAAGGAGCAGAGGGGTTGGGGCAGAAGTGGTGACAGCAAGAGGGAGGTTGTAGTGAGCACATTTGTCTTGAGGAAAAGATTTATCATCATTCGGTGCAAGTCACTTAATCTTTCTGAACCTCAATAATGTATATTTCACGGAATTGTTATAATGTGGATACACTAACTATAAAAGTATTTAATCATCAGCTTTTTTGCTGTGCAGCACACAACAAAACCCAAGGAGCTTTAGAAATATTTACTTCTAAATAAATCTGATAGGTTGGCTCTGGTCTTGGCTGACCTCACTTGGACTAGGCTGGACTCCAAGGTTTAGGAACTAAAAAAGCAACAGCTGCTTGGGGATGCCCTTCTCAAGACAGAAGGTAGAAGCTCCAAAAGGGTGGGTAGAAATTACCAAGCCTCCAGTGGTCTTAGCTTCCACCTGCATTCTGCTGAGCAAAGCAATATGGACCAAACCAAAATCAATGGCAAGAAAAATATCTGTAGGCAAATAATTCAATCTAACACCAGCTAAAATATGCTAGGTTTTCAATGAATGCTTAAAAAAAAAAAAAAGAAGGATGCTTCCTTAAAAAGTAATTTTATACCTAAAATGTGACTTTTCACCTAAATTCTAGCAAGTACATAACAAATTTCATTTTGCTTAGTTTGAGTTTATTCTGTCTTCAAATTTCTAAGTATTTCTTTTAAATAAAAAGTTTATATCTTAAGATTCTAATATCTGGATCACCAGTGTAACGAACACTTCCACTTAAAAAAGTTGGCCTTTTCAGGTCTAAAAAGCATGTTTTTACTATTAACACAGACTTTCCTTTGATGTTTTCAGATATACAGAGATTTTAGAGTGATAAATTTTATATGAGGACAATTAGGTTGATTTCTTGGAAGAATCAAGATTGGAAACAAAACCTTGAAAGAGGGGCAGAGATATTCATGCAGCAATTGAGAGTAATGTTATAATTTGGGGAAGAATTTGGGCAAAGGGCATCAATGCAGTAATATTTAGGAGGCAGTGAGAACTAAGAATGGGTACCTAAGTTAAGGGCACAGCATGAAGCCAGACAGGAGCAGAAGCAAAAGTCACTTTGTGTAAATGCAGTTACACAATACTGAGATTATGAATGTTTCACATTTGTTCTTGAAAGCTGTTTATTTCAACATACTTTTGTTTGCCCATGTGCTCTGTTTATTTTCTATAAGGTTACTATTTATCAAAGCCTTTAGTTTGTTGTTATTTCAATTGTTTAAGATCGAAGCATTTGTAAAATCTATGTTAATTCTTGGGTTTACACTCAGGAGAATAGCCAGAGGTAATACATAGCAGATGAAAAGTTGCACATTTTCTTCCATATTTCTAGTGTTTCCCCTTATAACTTATCTACTTAAAATTAAATTTTCTCCATTTCTCCCATTATCTAGCAAAATAATGAATTTAACATTCAGATGCTATATATTCATGCATATATGTATACACACTTTATATATGTAATTTTTGTATTTCTAATCATATATATAATTTTTTAAAAGATTTTATTTATTTATTTGTGAGAGAGACAGTGAGAGAGAGCATGAGAGGGGAGAAGGTCAGAGGGAGAAGCAGACTCCCCATGGAGCAGGGAGCCAGATGCGGGACTCGATCCCAAGACTCTGGGATCATGACCTGAGCTGAAGGCAAGTCGCTTAACCAACTGAGCCACCCAGGCACCCATATATATATATATATACATATATATATGTATATATATATATATATATATACCTGGTATATATACCAGAATATTACTCAACCACAAAAAGAATGAGATCTTGTCATTGGCAATGACATGGATGAAGCTAGAGAGTATTATGCTAAGTGAAATAAGTCAGAGAAAGAGAAATACCAAATGATATCATTCAAATGTGGAATTCCAGAGACAAAACAAATGAGTAAAGAGAGAAAAAAAGAGAGAGATAGAGAAAGAGGGAGGAAACAGACTAAACTATAGAGAACAAAATGATGGTTATGAGAAGGGTGGTGGGTGGCGGGATGGGCAAAATAGGTGATGGGGATTAAGGAGTTCACTTGTGATGAGCAGTGGGTGTTGGAAGGAAGTGTTGACTCACTATGTTGTACACCTGAAACCATTATAACATTGTATGTTAACTACTGGATTTAAAATAAAAGCTTAAAATACAAAGATGAAGCTGCAGCATGATTTCTGAGGCTAAAAGCACTTCAGAGACACTTCTTTATTTTTAAATGTTTTTAGCTGTTATGGATATTCTAATTTAAAGAAATGAAAATATAATATTTCAACCAGGGTGGACAGTTATATCAATGAATAGGTCTTCCAGTTTCACATCTCTGGCTCCTGCTGAATTTACAATGTTGCAAATGCTAACGATACACAGGTGCCAGGTCTTCATATAAACTGTAAAGAGACCTATGGAAATAGAAGCAATCCATCAATAGGTGAAACATACACAGTAGGACATCAATGAAGTAATGTATCATTCTGAAATATAATTTTTAATAAATATTTGACTTGCTTCTCTTTACCTTAGCAAACATCATTTTCCTATGAATGTTTAGAAATGATATATTGAAAAGAATGCATGGCTTAAACGTACATTCTTTTTTTTTTTAAGTTAATGCCATGCTTGGTTTTCATTTTAAAATCAATCTGAATTGCCCACCTGCTTTGTAATTCATTTATGACATGAACATTGGTTTTACTGTATTTTCCCTCAAAAAAAAAAAAAAAAGAGCTCCAAGTGAAAATCATCTCTAGTATAATGTACTTTGTTTTGTGAATTCTAGTTCTCCTGATAACAGGCTTGTATATCCAGGGATATATGTGTACCATTCTGAGAAACACTGAATATTCCAAAAATCCAAATTCATTTGTTTATTTAACATAAAGTGTAAGTAATACAAAGTCACATAAACATGATCTCCCTTCTCTAGGAGCTCTTAGCATTGTTGGAGATAAGATAAGTACATCAATAGTTATCATTTACGCAATAGATATTGATAAGAGAGAAAAATGAAATAATAGAGATAACGGTTGGCTGGATCAGTTAAAATCTTTGTGGAGAAGAATGGTTAGAGATTGGGTGCTCAAAGAAGAATAAATGGAGGAGACTCCAAGCAGTGAGAACAGGATCAACAAAGGTTCAGAAATATTTATGGAAATTATTGAACTTTTGTTTTTTCCAGATAATGTAGGATGGCTCTGGGTGGTAAAAGAAAATATCTTTAAAATGAATCACCGCACTTAGTGAATATAGATGGGTCAAATATCAAATAGATGACAAAATAGGTTCTCCAAAAATCTAATAATAAGCTTAAAATAGTTACTTTCCTAGACTTCAGGAAACAGGTTAAAGCGTTTGCAGATTATGGCATCAATATGAATCTCAGCATTTATGTTTTAAATAATCTGATCAAGGCATCATAGTGACTCTAGATTTCAAGAACAATGACATTTTTCTCTCTTTCCATTCTGAAACTTACCTTTTTTTTCCAGAACAAATTCATAGTTTTATAGCGATGGCTACAAGAAATGCAGATTTCAATATAATCATTGCAATCTTTCTTTAAAAAGTCAGTTATTCCTTTGACATAGCATAACACAAAAATCCATTCTGGGTGGGTCAAAGACCTGATTGTAAAGTATAAAATAACAGGCAGAAGATAACATGGGAGAACTTTCTTCATGACTTTGGGATAGGCAAATATTTCTCCAACAGGTCACACACATCATTTACCAAAAGAAAAAGGATTGATAAAATGAACTTCATTAAAATTAAGACATTGTGATCACCAAGAGACATGATTACAAGAGAGAAAAGTCAATAAAAGGAGAGAAATAAGAAATGAATATTTTATATCTAAAAAAGACACCACTGACACTTACAAAAGATTCCTTCAAATCAATAAGAAAAGGTATACAATTCAGTATTATCTACTGAAATTGTACATAAGTATACATTAGGACTCAGTAGTTCTACTCTTAGCTATACAGCCAATTAAAAAAGTGTAAATATGTGTACCAAAAGACATGTACAGGAATGTTCCTAGCAGCATTATTTTTATACTCCTAAACTGGAAACAACTCTAATATTGAACAACAGAATGGATAAATAAATTGTGGTAATTTCACCAAAGAAAAAGAACAAATTATTGCCATATACAACAACATGGATGACTCTTGAAGACATACTGAATCTGAAAGAAATAAGATAATGGAAGAATCTGTTGTATGAATCCATTTATGTATAAATTAAAAATAGGCAAAGCTAATTATAGATAAAAAGTAAGAATATTAGTTATCTTTAGGGAGGACATATCAGGAAAGAGGCACAAAATAGGCTTTGAGGATGATTATATTCTCTATCTGGATCTGAGTGGTTTTCACACAGTTGTGTTAACTTTGTAAAATTTCATCAAGCTGCACATTTAAGATTTCTGCATTTTAATGTATATATATATTACAGTTCAATAATCAAGGTTTGATAACTGATTGCATGTGTGCAGTTAGCGTAGAAAGACAATATATGGCATTCATTAAAATCTGGCATACATATACATGAATATTTCAGATATTCAGATGTTGAGCAGAGACAAAGGGCTGCTTTGAGTAAGAGTGTAGACTGTTTCTTATGGTAAGATGAATTAAATACCATAAGAACAATGAGAATAAAATTGACTGCACGTTGCCAGAAATATTATAGATTGTTTTCATCGTGTCTATAGCCAGTTATTTGTTTTTGATTTAAAGGTTAAACTTCTAAACTGCATAGTACTTTGATTAAATCCCATTGAGTTTATAAAGTATCCTATATGAAGTCTCTAATTTAGTTCTTATAATAATATTCAACTTGTTGAGAACTTTTTTTGTTACTGTTTTAAGTGTTCCCATGCATTAATGCTCTCTCTTTCTCTCTTTTCAAAGATCCACCTATTTATTTTAGAGAGAGAGTGCACGGTGGAGAGGGAGAGATAGTCTCAAGCAGATTCTGTACTGAGTGTGGAACCGAATGCCAGGTGGATCTTATGACCCAAGATCATGACCCCAGCCAAAACCAACAGTCTGATGCTTAACCAACTGTGCCACCCAGGTACCCCATTAACTCATCTTAGTACACAAAGTGACAAGGGTTAAGCTAGCTACTATTATTCTTTCCTCTTAAAGAGGAAGGTTAGGGGCTCATAGTGGCCAAGAAACATAATCAAGATCCCACAACTAGTAACAGCTAGCTCCAGCAACTTAATTTAAAATTCCACACTTCAAAACATTGCATTATACTGAGTCCACCTCTTAAAACAAGACAGGAATTCTATATCTATATCTCTCTATCTCTATCTCTATCTCTATCTCTATCTATATATCTATATCTATATATCTATATCTATATCTATATCTATATCTATATCTCTATATCCCCTAGTGGAGGATTTATCAATGGTATACTACCAAAACAGCCAGTGCCTCAGCTTGAGGTCCAGGTTTGAGGGTCATGAAATCATACAGATATGCCTACAGGGGAATATATACAGATACATATATACATATATGTATATATGTATTTTAATGTGTTTTGTTTCATTGCACTTTACAGATAATGCAATTTTTACAAACTGAAGTTTGCAGCAACCCTGTGTCAAGCAAGGCTATCATGCCATTTTTCCAGAAGCATTTGCTCACTTCTTGTCTCTGTGTCACATTTTGGTAATTCCCAAAATATTTCAAACTTTTTCTTTGTTGTGGTGTTGGTTATGATGATCTGTGATCAGTGATCTTTCATGGTACTACTGTAATTCTTTTAGGGTGCTATGAACCACGCCCCTGCAAATCTATGAACTCAATAAATGTTGTGTGTACTCTGCTCCACTGACCGGCCATTGCTTGGTCTCTTTCCCTTTTTTGGGGGCCTCCTTAATTCCTGAAAGACAACAATGTTAAAATTAAGCTAATTAATAATTCCTATAATGGTTTCTAAGTGTTCAAGTGAAAGAATAATCACCACCTCTTATTTTAAATTAAAAAAAAAGAAAACAAATAATTAAGCTTAGTGAGGAAGGTATGCTGAAAACAGAGATGGATCTAAAGCTAGGCCTCTTGTGCCAATTAGCCAAATTGTGAATGTAAAAGAAGAGGTCTTAAAGGAAATTAGAAGTGCCATTTCAGTGAATACACAAATGATAAGAAAGCAAAACAGCCTTGTTGCTGATACGCAGACTGTTTTAATGTTCTGAATAGGGGGTCAGATAAGCTACAACACTCTGTTAAGCATAAGCCTCCTGCAGAGCACAGCTCTGACTCTCCTAAATTCTGAAGGCTCAGAGAGGTGAGGAAGCCACAGAAAAAAAATTTGAAGCTAGAAGAAATTGGTTTATGAGTTTTATGGAAGAAGCCATCTCCATAACATCAAAGTTCAAGGTAAAGCAGCAAGTGCTGATGTAGAAGCTGCCCCAAGTTCTCCAGAACATCTGGCTAAGACAGTTAATGAGTGTGGCTACAGAAAACAACAGATTTTCAATGTAGACAGAACAGCCTTCTAACAGAAAAACGATGCCATCTAGGACTTTCATAGCTAGAGAGGAGAAGTCAATGCCTGGTTTTAAAGCTTCATATACAGGCTCACTTTCTAGTTAGGGGCAAAAGCAACTGATGACTGTAAGTCAAAGCCTCTGCTCATTTCCCATTCTGAAAATCCTAGGGCTCTTAAGAATGATGCTAAGTCTACTTTGCTTGTGCTCTGTAAAGGAAACAATGCCTTTATGATAGCACATTTGTTTATAACATGGTTCACTGAATACTTTTAGCCCACTGTTATGACTATTGCTGAGAGAAAAAGCTTACTTACAAAAATTATTTCTCATTGACAAGCTTCTGGTCACCCAAGAACTCTGGTGGAGATGTACAATGAGATTAATATTGTTTTCATGCCCACTAACACAGCATTCATTCTGCCACTTACAGATTAAAGAGTAATTTTGGCTTACAAATCTTGTTATTTAAAAAATACATTTCAGGGACGCCTAGGTGGACTCAGTGGGTTAAAGCCTCTGCCTTTGGCTCAGGTCATGATCCCAGGGTCCTGGGGTCGAGCCCCGCATCGGGCTCTCTGCTTGGCAGGGAGCCTGTTTCCTCCTCTCTCTCTCTGCCTGCCTCTCTGCCTACTTGTGATCTCTATCAAGTAAATAAATAAAATCTTAAAAAAAAAAATAAAAAATACATTTCATAAGGTTATAGCTGCCATAGATAATGATTTCTCTGAAGGATTTGGGCAAAGTAAATTGAAAACCTTCTGGAAATATTTAGCCATTCTAGATGCCCTCAAAAACATGTGACCTTCATAGGAAAAGGTCAAAATATGAACATCAATAGGAGTTTGGAAGAAGTTGATTCCAATCCTCATTGATGACTTTGAGGGGTTCAGGACTTCAGTGGAGGAAGTCATTGCAAAGGTGGTGGAAATAGCAGGAGAACCAGAACGAGTAGTGGAGCCTGAAGATGTGATTGAATTGCTGCAACATCACAATAAAACGGGAATGGATGAGGAGTTGCTTCTTAAGGATGAGCAAAGAAAGTGGTTCTTGAGATGGAATCTACTCCTGGTGAAGATGCTGTGAAGATATTTTAAATGACAGTAAAGTATTTAGAATATCACATAAACTTAGTTGTTAAGGCAGAAGCAAGGTTTGAGAGGATTTACTCAATTTTGAAAGAAGTTCTGCTGTGGGTAAATGCTCTCAAACAGCATCACAAGCTACAGAGAAATCATTTGTGAATGAAAGAGTCAATCAATGTGGCACACTTCATTGTTGTTTTAAAAATTACCACAGCCGCGCCAACCTTCGGTAACCACCCCTGGATGTGTCAGCAGCCAGCAACACTGAGGTAAGTCCCTCCACATTCAAAAAGATTATGACTCACTAAAAGCTCAAATGACCCTTAACATGTTTTAAAAATATTTTTAAATTAAGATATACATTGTTTTTTAGACATAGCTATTGCACAGTTAATAGACTATAGTATAGTATAAACATAGCTTGTATATGCACTGAGAAACAAACAAACAAACAAAAAAACCTCATTTGACTTGCTTTATTATGCTACTTGCTTTATCGCAATGGTCTGGAAATGAAACCACTGTATCTCTGAGGTATGCCCATACCTACTTTTGCGAGGGCAGGGACAGAAAAATGCATAGGAATGTATTTAAAGATAGCATCTAAGTATGCACATTAGCAGAAAATGATAGCAGCATGGACAAAATGACATTTCCAGAGAAAGCTATCTTCTTTGCGCAATATGTCTCTTAGAACACTTTGAGCAGCAAGTAACTGAGCACCCAAGTCAATGTGAACTAAACAATGCATTTATTATCTTTCTTGTAGGCAGGTGTTCAATGACTGGCCAATGGCAAAGAGATGACAACACTATCCGTCCATCCATTCAGCCCAGATGATAGGTCCCTGCTCTCAGGCTTGCCCCTCTTCTTTGTACAGTAACGGCTTTATCTTTAAATTTCACAAACTTATCAGTACTTGCTGGAACATTTTTGCCTTTTGTATCTCTCTTTATTACAGAAGAAAATCTTACCAACCCTTCTCCTCATACCTAAGACAATTTCTTCTATCCGTTCAGCAGCCAGGATTGCACGGCATGTCCATGGGAAATCAATCACTGCCAGCAGGGTTACATTGTGATGACTGGCTTTAGTTAATCAACGTTCATCTCCTAAAGATGCCCGCTGGGCAGGATGTGAGAGTATGACCACCCTCAGTAAACTGCAGTCTTGGAAGAAAGGGGTGGAAGCCTGGTTGTTGGTTAGGCAATCAACAGTGTCTGCCACAAGAAAGTAGTAATGCTAAAAACAACCACGGCTTTATAAGTAACATCCTTAGCCACAAACCAAAGTGCCATTTTTACATGAATTCAGTGTGGAGAAGATGTTCGCTTTGTCTACATACAGATTTTTCAATCACAAATAACAACGTGAAGAGTATCATCTTTGAGTATTCAAGAATACTGTCACTTCTCTTCAGAACATTTCAGGCATATATATTAAATCAGATATGATAAGCTGTGTTATCAAAATGTTGATACTTAATATAATGAATGTTTGAATCATTCTTTTACATAAAAATATAACTTGAAGTACCAAATTGGAAGCCAATGTAAATGCTGAGCCAAGGGATAATTTTATTTATTTATTTATTTAGTCTGGAGCGTTTGGAAATAAAACTTTAAAACCAAATCTTATTTTCTTTAATGTAAGCCTTTAGGTGTCTGATTGTATATTGTGTGGAAAGGCTTATGATGTAAACATTCAAGAGTCAGTGCATTTACCTTTGGGTCCTTATCATCTTACTTCCCTTCTTCTCAGTTCAAATTCACTTTGAAAACGTTTTAAGTGCTGTTATTACTTTTAAGATTTCTTTTATTTGATACTCAGCATATTTTTCAATGCTACTTCATTTTTCAATTGGCTTTTCCTCCTGTTTCCAGGAGGAAAAGCCAATTTTCTGAACCCTGTGCAGAAGAGTTATAAATAACTGTTTGAAAAGTACAAGGCAACAGTCTTTTTGTGCTTAAACTGCTATGAAGTTGCGAAAATTACACCTATGAAAGTCCTATGTGCACCAAAATTTTTCACTTTCTGTGACCTTTTGATAGGTGATGCTTCCCTTTATTGTGAGAGGAATCAAGGTCTCAAGTTGACTTGAGGCTTAAATGTCAGTTTTTAGGTTTCATAAAGTGTAATTGTATTGTGGAAAGAGACAAGTAGCAGTGTGGGATGATCTGGGAGTTACTATCAAAACGTTTTACTTCATTTGATCATATATGTAGCATTTAGAAATAAAGAATTAAAATCATGGCTTACTGCAGAAAGGAAGCAAAGGTAAATGAATTAAATAATGCTTACTAATTTAAAAAATTTAAAAGAACTAGTTATTTTCGTACTCCAAGTTATAACATGGACAACAGAGAAACTGGCACTTCTTTCACTATCAAGTCTAGGGCTGGGTTTTGAATTCCTGTTAATATAGCACTGATGAATTAATGTAGGGGGCCCTTTATATAGCAACTCCAAAAATATCTACATCATTATAAATGAAACAAACAAACTGCTCTGGTCACCTTGGGAAGCGAATGCCACATATTTTATAGATGAAGTGAGACTCAACTGTCAGACAATCCCAAATGACAGATCATTCCATCATTCCATGAAACGCCTTGTCCATCTGGTCATCGTAAAGGTTTAAAGGAGTCAAAAAGAACAACAACTCAATTCTAGACACTGGGTCCTGGAAACAGAAGTGATCTCCTGGAAAAATCAAAGAAAAAACCTTTCCTCCCCCATCCCGCCCTCCGCCCACCCCCAACCCCCCTTCCCCATAACATTCTGCATCTCCAGGATCTGAGGTGTTAACCCATCCCCACTCCTACTGCATGGTCTCTGGGGCGCCTCCTTTTCTGTAAGGGTTGTTAAAGTCATTGGAGCATCTCAGGAAGCAACCAGGAAGAAGCCCTCTGGAAGCAGAGGAGCTGTGAGGGGCGGGAGGAGTTGGGGCCGTCCTTGCTTACGCCTCCTACGGGGTCCTGATCCGCACGCCGGGCCTCTGAAGCCCAAAGTACGCCCACAAAGGCCAAGCGCCCAGACTTCGCTGGGCCGGGGGAGAAGCAGGGCGGCTGCTCCCCGCTCCGAAGCAGGCAGCGGGCCAGACGGGGTAGAGGTGGGGGTGGGCGAGGAGGGGCGCTCACGTCACGTGCGCGCGCCGGGACCGCAATAAATGCCCGGGAGCTCGGGGGACCGGCGGAAGCGCTCGGCTCCTGGCTCTGCACACAGCGGACTCTCCGAGCGGGAGCGCGAAGTGGCCGCCAGCCTTGGCCTCCCAGCCCGGCTCCTGTCCCCGCCCCTTGCTCCTGCGGAAAGCGCTCGGGGGAGCTCTGGCGCTCACCGTGGCTTAGCCCGGAGGCTCCCTTTCGGCCCGAATTTCAGGCTCTAACTTTGGAGCGCGTCGCCTGCTGCAGGTCCTGACGGAGCCGCGGAGGCCCAGGCTCGCGGCCACCCTCTGATCAGCGCCCTCGTCGCTCCAGGACGCGCCGCGCCCCGATCGTTCCCGACCCGACTCGTGTGAGTGCGGTCGCGTGCACAGGCTGGGGCGGCTGTGGGAGGCCGGACGTGGTGCTCCGCTCCGCGCTCCTGCGGAACTTCACGCTGGAGAGGTAAGGGCATTCCTAAAACGCATCGCCGAGTCGTCAGGCTCCCACATTTTCCTACCTGCCTTTTTCTTCTAAAACCCGTCTTTTAAAAAAGGAAACAAACAAACAAACAACAGCAACAACAACAACAACAAAAAAAAAACCCAGAAAAACAAGAAACCAACTTGTAGAGAGTGAGCGGACACGGAGAGTGAGGGGGCTGCTTGCAAAGCTGCAGCGATGGAGATCTGCGGGCGCTTGTGCTTGCAAGAGACTGTGGGTTTCACCTTCCCCTCCTCCTGCCGCGCGCTTTCCGTTTGGGTTAAGTGAAGAGCGCGCCTGCGGCGTGTGGGAGGAAAGGCTGAAGTTGCTGGTGAACTATTAGCTTTATCGGGTGCCGGCCACAGGTTGGACACACACTTTCCAGGAAATGATTGAATTCTTCTTGCCCTGCGCCTGGTAAGAGGAGATTCCTCCCAGACCATTCTTTGGCATTAGTTTCATGGGCCTTCTAGATGAACCCGTGGATATATGTGTGAATGACATTATGTACTTGAAAACATTCACCTCAGTTTCTGCATGTTGTAGACATGTGTCTGACTGTCTGAGAGCCGGAGATGGGACACTGATATAGAATGATACCTTAGGACACAGAAACGTGGACCCCTAGATTGGTAGAAAACACTGTAGACAGCTAATACCCTTGCCAGACTGCATGCGGTATATAGCCATTTAAATAAAGCCTTTCAATTCAGAAACTGATTTCAAGGTTGGACTCTTCGGGCTAATTTTTCCATTTATTTTCGCCTCATGCATGTTATCTTGGTACATATAATTGTTTATTTTGTGCAAATAATGCATTGTGAAAAATCCGCTAGAGAAAAATGGATTGGAGGTATTTATTCTGAAAAAATGCATGTCCTTTCGTTGACATTATATAAACAGATCAAACTGGCACACTTCCTTTGCAACTTATTTTACTTTTGTTATTAGAAAATTAATATCTGCCTCGATGTTCACCTTAATCACACCACATGTCGTTATAGCCAAAAGGAGAGGAAGAACCTGTCTTGGAGATTTTCCTGGGGAAATCCTGAGATCATTCATTATGAAGTGTACCGCGCAGGAGTGGCTCAGAGTAACCACAGTGCTATTCATGGCTAGAGCAATTCCAGCCATGGTAGTTCCTAATGCTACTTTATTGGAGAAACTTTTGGAAAAGTACATGGATGAGGATGGTGAGTGGTGGATGGCCAAGCAGAGAGGGAAAAGGGCCATCACGGACAATGACATGCAGAGTATCTTGGACCTTCATAATAAATTACGAAGTCAGGTGTATCCAACAGCGTCTAATATGCAGTATATGGTAAGGACATTTTTCAAATGGTATGTACAAAAAATGTTTATTAATGCTTTTGGTCTTCCTGGTTAAATTCCCTCATGCTATTATTTAATCATTACCATTTGTCCTGTATGAAATTAGGAAAAAAAAAAAAAGAGGCAGACTTTCTTGGGGACTATCTTCATCTGCATATTCTTTTATTAGTGTTCCCTTTATTCTAAGAGCTCTTTGAATTTCAGAGTAGAACTAAATATCTTCAGATGCAATGTTCCTACTAAAATCTCTAAATTCTACCCTTACCAGGAAGACTCCTATACTGAAAATGCTGAACAGCTCATGCATTTGCTTTTAAGTGACTTAGTAGAACACTTGCTTCCTAATTCCTAAACGATGGACCTTAAGAATGGTGGATCTGAAAAATCAGGGACCAATAACTTAAAGCAATTTTCTGGATTATTGATAACTCTCCAATGGGTCCTTGCTTCTTACCAATATGTAAATGACCCATTGTAAAGGGTATGTTTCCGTGGTTCTTTATGGGAAGCAGTGCTTTGGCAATTACTTTTTTTTTGTGGGTTTATTTGTGCACTTTGACAAGTGAAAACAAGCCTGGACAAATATTTTTTTTTTAAATGTGGTTTATCCATATTAATGTTGTATTTATTTTTAGAGTAAAACAGCAAGTTTGGGGAACAAACTTACATTATTATTATTATTATTTTTTTTTTTTAGAAAGGTGGAGAGGGGCCAAAGGAGAGGGAGTGAGAGAATCTTAAGTGAGCTCCTTGCCCAGAGTGGAGCTGTACATGGGGCTCGATCTCACGACTCTGAGATTATGACCAGAGTGGAAATCAAGAGTGGGACGCTTAATTGACTGAGCCACCCAGGCAACCCACAAACTTACTTTTTAAAGGCTATTGGGATATTACTTATTAATGAATGTATTACTTTATATCTCAAATATGTAAAACATTTTCAAATATCTATTATACTAAAATTAGGAATGTACTAGCAAAACTGGTAAGTAATTATTGGTGATAGCAATGCTTATACAGTGAAAATTGGGAATTACATTTGTCCTTTGGATACATTGTAGGGTATAATTAATTTTAATGCATTCTAGTTTTCTTCTTTCTTCATTTACATTAGTGCTGTTGAGTATTCTCTAGGCAACTTAAATGATATATGGAAGTTCTAAGTTCACATTACCCATTACAAAATGGGTAGCATATTATTTTAGCATATTATAGCATATTATTTTAACTTTATAGCATATTATTTTAACTTTCATTAGGGAAAAAAAAATTACCCTGAAGAAAATAGGTAGCACTCAATAGAACTCATCAGAGGTTAAGAATCAGGGCCTGACAATCAGGTGGTCTGGGTTTCAATTCCGGCACTGATACCCACAAGCTGTGTGACTTCGAGCAAATTAATTTCTTTCTACTTCTGTTCCCTCATGTCTAGCATGTGTACTCACTGCAGAGGGTTGTTGTGGGGATTGAATGAGATAACCTATAAAATTTAGCTCATCAGGTATGTTGTAAGGTCTCAGTAAATGTGACTATGACTGAGAGTTAATTTTATGTCTCCCCATAGTGTTTAAATAAAATACCTGAGGAAATCGTTAGCTCTTTTAAAAATTCTGTGCGGGCCATGACATCTGAAATGTCTCACATTTCAGCTTTTTGCATATTTTAAAGCGTTTGTCCAAAGTAAAATATTCTATGACTTCTTCATTTGTAAGCTTTAGAACAGCAAGAGCCAATTATGGAGCCTTTCCAAGTAGGCCACTTTATGCTTATTCCATGTGGATAGGCATTCCATTGCTTTATTTAAAATAAGGAAGAACTTGGGAGTTTGAACCCACAAAAAGAAACCTGAGAATATTTGTGTGTGTTTTAAGTAATATGGAAATAATGGAAGAACAGTTCTGTGATTCGTTTTTATGTCTGACTTCCAAAGAAAATAACTGCCTATTGTATGATGTCTAGTCTGGGGTGTTTATAGGAGTTTCTTTTTAGTTTCACTGGTTTCATTCTATCCTTGAAATGTAGATTTAGAAACCAGCCAGGGTTTATGTTGTGTTGCCCTTAGATACTATTAGCACTGGAACTGTGTCTTGGCCATTAATCGGCCGCAAAGAACTTCATTGCCCAGCTGTACTGGAACACATTTTCTAGAATACACATTTAAGGGGAAAGCCTAAAAAATAATACTATTTTATGTGAAATATAGTTGACTTATGTATTGCATAGTAATAGAAGTACAGATGTTGATCAACCTTGTGAAAATGTTATTTATTCACATAATTATTTGAAAGTGTACTTATTCTGAGAAAGCAAAATTAAAATTTGGCTTCAAGAGTTATTTCCTGTAAAGTCTGCCATAACCTAGAGTGCCACTACTTTGTCTGCTTGTATGCTAGATGTCAGATCACATTAAAAATGTGAACAGCCAGTAACCTTATTTACGCTTGGAGTTCATGTTAGTGTACTTGTTGTACTTGAACCTATAGCAGTCAAACCACATCCACATTTACTAATATCACATTCCTATCCCTACTCTTTTTTTTTTTTTTTTTAAGATTTTATTTATTTATTTGACAGACAGAGACCACAGTAGGCAGAGCAGCAGGCAGAGATAGAGGGAAGCAGCCTCCCTGCTGAGCAGGGAGCCCAATGTGGGGTTTGGTCCCAGGACCCTGGGATCATGACCAGAGCCGAAGGCAGAGGTTTTAACCCACTAAGCCACCCAGGCACCCCTCTATCCCTATCTTATCCTCATTTAACTACTAGAGTTAAAAATTGACTCTGGAATGCCGCATCTTCCCTTGAAGAACTTATAGGTTGATTGAGAAGAAAGAATAGACACATTCGAAAATGTTAGAGTAAACAAGGGCATAAAATCTCTGCTGAGGTGTGTGAATAATGTCAAGGGAGTGCAGAATAATGGAATATTCTTAATGGTGAGAGTTAATCGGTGGGAAAAGTGGGGTTTATGGTGTTCCTGGAAGGTGGTCAGGATCCTGAATTGGAGGACATAGCTCACCTAGAGGAAGAGAGACAGGCAGGTGGTGTTTCCATGGAACCTTCTAGAAGAGTAGGTTAAGGAAAGCACAGACCTGGAGCAGAATCAGGAAGGGGAGAAATGAGTTATTCGTTATTGAAACCAGTGATGCTTGGACAGGCTCCCTAGTTGCCTTTCTTTTTGAAAAGCTCATAAATGAAAAAGTCCTACAAGTTTTTACTTCAGACAAGCACATTAAAGAGAGAGGTTACCCACTTTTACTTCTGGATAAGCTGAGAAACTAGAGCTCTAACATTACCAAAGGAAACTGTTGCTGGAAGAGGCAATGGATTTTTAAAGGAAAAAACACTAGCTTTGGCCCTCCATAGCAGCAGGTTCACATTTGCCTGTGCCGCTTACTGGTATGTGACCTCTGACAGTTAGCAACCCTTCAGGGCACTGCTTTTCTCAGTGGTAAAATTGGGTAAAGAATAAAACCACAAGCCGAAAGGAGATAAGACATTTGATATTGTTGCACATATGCTCTTTTTTCAGGCCTTTCCTTTCCATGGGCTTTTCATCTTATTGTTTTGTTGTTTTATTTTTCTGGTCATTTCATCAATGCGATCTTTTTCCAGCTCATCTTGTAAGACTTTGTTTCTTAGGTTTTTCCTTTTGGCCTTCTCCCTTGCTATAAGATATTCTTTACTCCTTTGACTGTAAATACCATCTGTGTATTGATGGTATATCGTCCATACCTAGTCTGTATCTCCATGTAACTGTCATCTCTTTGAGCTTCATTTTCATATTTCCAAATGACTACTGGGTCATCTCTGTGTGATATTACTGCACAGTTATTTCAGCCTTAAGACGTCTGAAAAGAAAATGAATGCCTTACCTGTTTCCCTCTACCCTTGCCTGGGATCCTACTTCTTTTCCTGGATTCTTAGTGGATCTCATCAGCATCAGCTCAGTTTTCTGTAAGCAACGCAAAACAAAACAAAATATCCCACAGAATAGAAAACTGGTCCCATCTGCCCAGCCCTTGCCATACTGTCATTCTTTCTTCCCGCTTTCACATAACATGCACGCAAACATAAATACACAGCTACGTGCCGAATGCTGTAGATTCTGTCTCGGAAATGTCTTTTGAGTTCATCTCTTCCAATTCATCCTAACCTTATCTTGTTATCTTACCTCAAGATTGGTACCACAGCTTCTCACCCAACAGATTATACCAGTCTGTTCCTACTTTATTTTTTACTTTAGTACACCTTCCTCGTTGTTACTAAATCTTGTCTTTTTCTTCAAACAAATCTGTGGTGGTTACTCAGCTGTTCAAAACTTCTGTTAACTTCTGGATGCTCTCAAGTTGAAGCCCACTTTGATTAATGTATAATTAAGGAGACACATCTTGTCAATTCTGCCTATGGCCCTCAACTCCGTTGTGTATATCCCGATCTGTGTTCACATCGAACTATTTTCACTGTTCTTAAAGGTGGTTGTGCTTCCTCGCGTCTCTTTGCTCATCAGTTTCGTCTCTGCCCTGAATGTCTGTGCTTCTTGTCTCCTCCACATAATCTCTTATTCAAGACTAAGCTTAAATGTTGTCTTTCTGCAAAATTTTCTCTGGTGCACCCAACCCTCTGTCCTATTACTTATGTGTTCTTAAAGTATTTTATCCAAACCTATTGAAAGTATAACAGTTTTGGTGCAATTAAATAGTTACATATCTGTTTTCCCTTCCAAGACTTTAAATTTCTGGAAGGGTAAACATCCTACCTTATTAATGTTTATAACCCTGTGCCTGATGCATAGAAGTGCTCAGTAAATATTAATTGATTGAATATTGTTGGTGGTTCAACAAATCTGTTGAATGAAAGGATGGGTGGAAAATAGAGGAGATTATATATGAGATAAATGTGAGGACAGGACAGGTAAGAGAGAGGAGTTAAAATAATAAAAGTTCTGGAAGGTAGGATATCAGTAACACTGGAGATACTGACACAGAAATTGGAAATGCTAGAGATGAAGGAATGAATGTTTCAAAAAATTCAATATTTAAAATATTGGTAGTACATCAAAAATTATCCTGTAATGTGGAGCTACTGAGATAATAATAAATGTATTCAAATGGAATTCAAATACTAAAATGAGTTAATGGATATTTACCTCTTGCTACAAATGTTTAACATAGAGCCTCTAAAACACTATAGAGTGACTGATCCCAGGTGGTTCACTATGATGCAAAGTGTACCTAAGTCTAGAATGCGCTTTAGCAGCCAGACTACTTTACTGAAAAAAAGAACACAGGGGTCAATTATATAAGCCATTTTCTGGTATTACAGCTATTTCCATGTCTTTTAAGGAACTGTTGACAGACAGTCTGCTGGGCGGGTTGATAGCTGTGGCTGCTTGTTCTCACCTCACATAGAGGCAAAACTATTGGCAGAACCTTGGCATAGCACTTTTCCAAATGTAGAACAAAGTACATCTGGATACCTCTGCTTTTGGTAGGAAACTGGAGGCCCTGAGCCAAACAACCAGTGGTACTTTTGGTCCATGGTGCATGTTGTAATAACTTGGTTCCAGTTTGTCACTTAGATTTTTTCTAAGGTCATGTTTAACATGGGAAGTCAAGGTGTTATTGATCTTGTTTTTTCCTGTACTTCTTTATAGCAGATAATCCTAGAAACAACGTGAGACAACCTAGTTTGCTAAACAGGGTGAAGCTAGTCTGGGTTCTGCCCTATTTCTGTCTAGCCTAAATCCAGACCTGAAAGAGCGATCTTTGTCTTATGGGTTGCTCTGTTTACTCTCATTAATCTATATTTTCTGACATTATTTGCCACCTTTTACATATATCCAGAATAAATGCAGGTGATGAAATGATGACATCATAACTCATTTACATTTTTTATCTTGTTAAAAGTGACAGGAATTCACATCAACTAAGGTTTTGTTACAAGTCTTAATTCCAAAAGCAATTGTTCTCCCTGTGTATGTTGGTGCCTACTTGGTAATTTTCAAAAATTAAACATTTTCATCTTTTATTGATATACAATATAATATTTAGTTAAAGGTACATGAAATATTTCTTGATTCAAAGAATATTATCATTATTTGTTATTAAGGCTTTTATTCTGTATTTAAAATAGCTTCTTTAATTTTCCTAAAGCATTTTATCTTAACAGTATTGTTTAGATATAATGAAGTTATATATGGTTCTCGGTATCTTGGTCAACACAATTAAAAACATCTCAAAACCATAATTTAAATAAATGGTTATTGTTTTTTAAAGACAATGGAACTTACAATTAATGTATTTTTTCAGAAGTTGCATTGTAAATCGCCATACCCATAGGAAGAAAGCGACGTAACAGTCCAGTTTTATATAATCTAGTTATTACCCTGAAGTTTGGGGAGATTAAAGATACCTCCTTAAATGTAAACAGCAAATCTAGGTTCTTAGAAAGGAAAGAGGAGAGAAGTAATTTAAGAAGAACGGAGCACTCAAAGCCAGAAAATGCCACAAGACTTTGAAGTTGTTATTGTTATCTGCTCCTCCATTCAGCAGGTATTAGAGGTTTACTACATGGTAGGTACCACTAGGACCCAGAAGTAAACACAACAAACATTCTTTGTCTGGATTGGTGTGAAGATCCTAAATCACCATAATCAGCAAAGGGCCCTTATACCGAGGGAGGGTGGGAAGTAAGGTAGAAAATGAGATTAGAAATTTAACTGAGAAGGACAGATTTATTAGATCATTGTAGAAACTCACTTTCAGGGCCGCCTGGGTGGCTCAGTCAGTTAAGCGTCTGCCTTCAGCTCAGGTCATGATCTCCGGGTCCTGGGATCGATCCCCACATCAGGCTCCCTGCTCTATGGGGAGCCTGCTTCTCCCCCTCTCTCTGCTCGCTTCTCCCACTGTTTGTGCATTCTATCCCTCTGTCAAATAAATAAAGAAAATCTTGAAAAAAATAAAAAAAAAGAAACTCACTTTCAGTCTGAGTGGTAAGAAACCATTTGAACTGTGTGAACGGAGGAATAGTATGATTTTGTACTTCTACAGAATCACCTGGGTTTGCTGAGAACAGAAGTTAGGTGGTACGAGGTGGGGCAAAAGTGTGAGCAGGGAGGCAAAGCTATTGCAATAATCCATCTAACACTGACGGCTGGTAACCATGAAGGTGGTCAGAAGTGGCAAGAGTGTGAATACACACTAAAACCCCTTTGTAATCGTAACATCAATCTTGAAAATTTCAAGGAAGCCTATTGCAAGACTAATGAAATTGCTTCAGTGAGCCAGGCAGCCAGTAGTCTGGGAGTTTCTGCATTTGATGCAGGATGAAATCAATTCCTGGCTGCAGTTTTTTGAAAATGGATAGTGTTTCTATTCTAGTGTAATACCAATGGTGAAGACTCTGTGTCTTTCAACTTGTAGTGACTTCCTAAATGGTTATAGAGATCCCAGAAGTCATCCAGTTACTTGACACACATTTTTTTTTTTTTTTTTACTTTAAAAAAAAAACATATAATGTTATTATTTGTTTTAGGAGTAAAGGTCTGTGAATCATCAGTCCTACACAATTCACAGCACTCACCATAACACATACCCTCCCCAGTGTCCATCCCTCAGCCACCCTATCCCTCCCCCACCTCCCCTCTAGCAACGCTTAGTTTGTTTTGTGACATTAAGAGTCTCTTATGGTTTGTCTCCCTCTCTGGTTTCGTCTTGTTTCATTTTTCCCTCCCTTCCCCTATGATCCTCTTTCTTGTTTCTCGAATTCCTTATAACCTGATACCCATTTGCCAACCAAATTCCAAGAGATTAGAGGAGATGAAATCAACCTCTACCTCCTCACTTCCCAGAATAAGGATGCCTCCTGTTTTCCATATGGTTTTCTCTCTTCCAAAAAGCCAGTCCATTGTTTCACTCCCTCCATTAACAACAGAAGATGAGACCCTTGGCATGAGAAACAGAACAGTATAGTGCCTAGTTCTTGCCCAGTAAACACCAGTTTCTTTATCATGAGGTATATCATTAGGATTTTATTTTATTTTGGAGTTAACAGATTTTGGATATGGTGTATGGCTGTGTGGTTTTTGCCTGAGGAACTAGAAGTATTGGAGTTGTGGTATTTTTAAGATAGGGAAGAAGATCAACTCTTGGTAGAGAAAGCTGAGGCTCAATTTTGGACACATTAAACTTAAGATTTAGCTAAATATCCAAGTGAATTTGTCAAGTATGCAATTAGACAAGTGTGGTAGAGTCTAATCTGGAACATCAAATTAACATTTATCAGCATTTATGGTATTTAAAGGCATGAAGAGAGAGAAGATCATTGAGGAAGTGAGTATAGATAGAGATGTTTGAGAAGTGAGCCCTTAACACACTTTATGGTGTAGAGATAGAGAGGTGGGGAGAAACAGCAAAGAAAATTGAAAATTAGGGGGATAAAAATAACAACAGCAAAAAACCTAGGAGCATGATGTTCTAGAAGCTAAATGAACAGAGGCAGAAATGGTGGTCAGCTATGTTAGATGTTACTTATAAATAGATTAAGTGAAATGAAGAGTCTTGAATTTAACAATATGGAGGCCACATTGAAGAACTGACCATTTAGGTGAAGTCGTAGTGGTCCAAGGGTAGATGGGCAGAATGGGATGAAAATTGAGCATGTGTGTTCATTCACTCATTCATCAAATATGTGTTTCATTTTCTATGGGCCAGGTGGTATCTGCATTAACTCTTTTCTAACCAAAAATTTTCAACGTGGTTTTAGAAGACTTAACTCAATTAGGGAACATATCCCACATTTATAATAACAGTCAAGAGGAAAATGCAATTATTGAGTAATTATTGAGTAATTATTTTTTTATCTTTACTGAATGCCTTCATTAAAAACAAAATAACCATTTATAATGATTTATAATCATAATTGAATGATATTTGGTTCAAGAACATCCTTTGCTATTGTTTAGCTGTATCCTTTTATTTTCTTTTTAGGAGTTTATACAACCAACGATTATACATGATTTAAAATTTAAATTCTCATATTTTTAATGATTTTTGCTATTTCAGTTAAAGCCAAATATTTATAAAACTGACCTATATGTCTTATATGCTATTATGTACTATATATACATATATATATATATATAACATCTAGTTCATTGGAAGAAAAAGTACAAATTCAAGTGGTAATGAATTGTCTAGTTCAAGTATTACAGTATGTCTAAGTAACGCTTTCCTTATTTTCCTATATATCTGTTGCCTTCAGAATTTTAGGAAGTTACAAAAAAACTTTTATATTGATTAAACCGATTTGTTATTAATGAACTTGTGTTTGAGAAAACATTTAATTCAACAAGTCCTGGTAGAGTATTTTTGTGTCGGGCAATGTTCTTGATGCTGGAGAGTACATCATTGTATAAAAAGTTTAACAAATTATGAAAATATGCAGAATGAGATGATAAAGAAGAATAGAGTTGGAGCTAATCTTGTTGAGTAGTTGGGGATGCTTTTCTGAGTTGGTGGCTCATGACCTGAGAGCTAAGTTATAAGAAGGAATCAGCTAAAGAAAAATACAAAGATCTGGGCAGAAGGAATACTGGACACAATACTGGACACAAAAATACTGGACACAAGGAATACTTGGAGACACAAGTCTCCAAGTCAGAAATGAAGTGGGGATTTTCATGGGTCACAAAGAAGGCTAGTGTGACTGAACTTTATTCAGTAATGAGGGAAGTGTTAGAACATGAGGTAGACTTAGAAGCATGGGCCAGAAGTCCTTTTGGGTTATAGGTGAAGAGAAATTTGGTTTTTATCCTGAGTGAAGTGGAAATTCATTTGAAAATTTCTTGCAAGGGATTGCCCTGGCCCATTTCCATTTCAAAAATTATTCTGACTACATTATGGAGAGTGGTCTGAAGGAGAGCTAAGGCTGAAAACAGAGAGATAGTTGGGAAGCCAGTGTTATATTCTGGGTGTGAGAGGATGGTGACTGGGACCAGGATGATAGTGGTAAAGATGGAGAGAGGTGGGTGGCTCAAGGTATGGTTTGATGGCATTGCCAATGATTTGGTTAACAGCTTTAATGTGAAGTGTGAAGGATAAAGAGAAATCTGGGATGTTCATAGGTTTTGCTTAAGTACATTTGTGGAGAGCTGAAACATTTTCTAAGAGGAAGACAGGAATAGGTGAGGATGAAATCAGAAATTTCTTTTTGGCCCAGCTTCATTGTGATGCCAAATGTCATCTTCCCTTGGGTTTTGATGGTCACTGGGGAGGTGGAACTAGAGATAAGAATGTGGAAATTATGTAGATGTTATTAGGAAGCATTTTAACTGACCAAACAAAATCATCCAAGGAGATTTTTATGGACAAGAGTTGAAGGCCTTGTATTGAGCCTTGGGGTCCCACAATATGTAGGGGTTGAACAGAGGAGTAACTAACAAAGAAAGCTGAGAAAAAATGGTCAGCAAGACTGCAGGAAAAGACAGGATAGACTGTTATCTCAGAAGCCAGAAGAAAGTTCAGCAAGGGACAACTCAGTGTTTCAGGATTGCTGAGAGGCTGAGTAAAATGAAGAATAAAAGCCAACAATGGTTTTGTTAACATGGACGTTGTTGATGATCTTGATAAGATTAATTTCAATGCGGGGGGGTCTTACTGGAAGTCTTTCTGAACTGGGAAGAAGAGAACTGGAGGAGAGGTAGTAGAGAAGGTGGAGTTACCTCAGGTAACTCTTTAAGATGATGTTTCTATGAGGGAAATCAGAGAAAGGAAACTAGCTATTGCTAAAGGGGAATAGGGGCTTTTTTCCTTTTTTTTTTTTTTTTTTTCAGAATATGTTTGTAGGTTAATAAAAAAGTTGAGAAAGCACTTGGCAATGGGAGGGAGAAAATATAGCTACAATGTCATTTCATTTATTGTAATAGGAAATACTGAGGCTGTAGGTGCAGAAGCAGACAGTTTGGTGTATTCAATGAAGAAAAGAGAAGAGAATTTTCACGTGGATGCTTCCATTTTTTCCCCCAGTGAAATTATAAAGCAAAGCCATCAACAGAGATTGAGAGGGCAGGAATGAAGAGTGTGAGGAAAAGACATTATGAGCTGGTAATTTCAGACATACTGCATATAGATCCATGTAGAATCAAAGGTATGGGAGGTTTTGAGATGTTTTTGGCTCATTCGGTTCATAATGCTTTAAGTTTAAATATCCAATAGATACAGAGGAGGTTTACTATATAGTATGTCAAGGTGTTTCTAAAAAACATGGAGATTTAAAGTGTTGATTCCTGCTCTGACTTGCCATAGGTCACATCACTCTTTTCCAGCCACTTTGTGTGATGGCACCAGCTTGACCTGTGAAGACATTTGACTAGGCAGCTTCTGGAGATGAGACAGACATGATTAAAGGCATGTTAGTGGGGTTTGAGTTTTAAAGTATTCAGCTACTGTGTAATACTGATGAAGTACAGATACAGACCAAAAGTATGTTTGGGGGTCATATTGCCAACTGAATGCTAAATACAGATAATTGTATGGGAATTCCAAAAATTAAATTATGGGACCAATCCAAATATGTTACTTGGAATAGTGGGTTGCTAAAACTTACTGAAGCTAAGAACCTATAACGATGATCTGGTGAACCTTACTTTTTTTCTTTTAAGTAGTTCACATAATCAATAAGGTGTGGTTAAGTCAACTAACCTCCAGTTTATAGCAGCATATTTTCTGTATTGGCAGTTTATCCACCTCAGAAGCAAAATATGAATATGGACATAATCTATTTAGTAGGCCATGCTGCTTTATATTTTAAGTTTTTAATTAAAGAACATTTGGTGGTCTACATGCAGCGTTGGATAGGGCTGAAGTGAGCCATAAAGGATGGCGTGCACCCAGACTTGAATGGTGAAGGCACAGCCTGGTGAGGACTATTGCCTGGAAGTAGGGCTGTGTGATAGGGCACTGTCATTATCACAGTGAGGCAGAGGATTCAAAGGGGATGAATAGAGTTGGTGCTACAGACTTAAATTCACCTCACACCCTCGGACTTCCTGTTTGTGTCTCCCATTAGCAAAAATCCAGGGCCCAAGAGAGCCTGAAGTAAATTAGTATGTAGGATTGCGCCTTTTGAGACATAAATACTAGCGCTTAGGGACCAAGAATGGCTTTGTGGACACAAATGTTAAATATGGTATTCTTTCTCAGATTTTCAGATAAGGACTTTTGAAAACCGTATTTCTTAAAATCATCATCTTAGTCATTGTTTGTTTATTGAAGAAGAAGCAGCTAAAGACATTCCTAAAGGACACCTGAAAACCTGATTGCTGTCATTATTAAACTAGCTCTAGTTTCCTTAACAGCTAAGGAAGCTGGGAAACCATGTTTATGTTGCTCCTGTTGACTGCTGGGAAGCAGAGCAATTTATCATTCTTACAATAGGACTTCTTTTTTTTTTTTTTTTAAGATTTTATTTATTTATTCGACAGAGAGATAGCACAAGTAAGCAGAGCAGCATGCAGAGGGAGAGAGAGAAGCAGGCTCCCCGCTGAGCAGAGAGTCTGCTGCAGGGCTCAATCCCAGGACCCTGGGATCTTGACTCTAGCTAAAGGCAGACACTTAACTGACTGAGCCACCCAGGCACCCTGAAATAGGACTTCTTAGTGAAAAGTTAACACAGAATTCTCACTGTAAAAACAGTGAGCCCCTTACTATAGCAGTTTCATTAAAACTATGTAAACATAATCATTTAAATGTTTCTGGTGTTAGAGTTTGGTTTAAATTGAAGTTATGGTGCTAAATTATACGGTTTGGTTTCTATGTGTCCATCAACTTTTTCTTTTACTAAGAAGAAGTTGTTCATTTGTTAACCCATGTCTTCCTTTCTGAAAACTAGAAAAGCATCCCTAAGTACAATAAATAAAAGCAATAAATATTTCATTTACTTTCGAGGTGCCTGGGTGGCTCAGTCAGTTAAGGGTTCGCCTTTTGCTCATATGATGATCCCAGGGCTCTGGGATTCAGTCCCACATCAGGCTCCCTGCTCAGCAGGGAGTCTGCTTCTCCCTCCACCCCTCCCCCCTACCCATGAGCTCTCTCTTTCATATTTTCTCTTTCTCAAATAAATAAATAAATAAAATCTTAAAACAATAAGAAATATTTACTTTCCAAACCTGTTATATTGAAATAATTGAAATATAAAATATAAACTAATGCATAAGTAGATACTGTAGAGTGATTTATTATGAGAGCTTATCTTTCCTATCATGTATTTTTCTAGGGTTGACTATCTAAACTTTAAGAATTATAGATAAATTAAAACACAGGTGTTAACACTTATAAATTGGCCTAGTGTTATAAATGGAGACCTAAAGAGCTAACTAATAGGTGGTACTTTTTTAAAAAATAGATTTTATTTATTTTAGAGAGAGAAAGGGAAAGATGGAGGAGAAACAGACTCCCTGCTCAGCATGGGAATTGATCCCAGGACCCTGGGATCATGACCTGAACCAAAGGCAGGTGCTTTGCCAACTGAGCCACCCAAGCACCCCTGACTGATGGTACTTTTCAAGTTGCTAAAGGATTTCCTTAAATACTGAAGTCTCCTCAAACATCTAGAACATAGTCTTGAAGATTATTAACTACTCCTAATAAAAGCAAGGAAGGCATCATCACCTTGGATTAATCACTAAGTTAACACAAAGGTATCCCATTTCCAAATATAATCCAAGTTCAGCTTTTTAGAGGCTTGCCTTCTGTTTAGTAGAGGTACATTATGAATACCTGTCAATTTGAGTTTGCATCATACGTGTATGTTTGAGGCGGAAAACTTGGGTCCTGTATCTTAGGCTGCTTAACTGACTGAATCATCCAGGTTCCCCCAGAATCTGTGTTTTAAAAAAGATCTGGTGATTTACAAACTCTTTAAATTTTTTTTCTTAAGATTTTTATTTATTTATTTATTTCATAGGCAGAGATCAAAGTAGACAGAGAGGCAGGCAGAGAGAAAGGAGGAAGCAGGCTCCCCACTGAGCAGAGAGCCCGACGTAGGGCTCTATCCCAGGATCCTGAGACCATGACCTGAGCTGAAGGCAGAGGCTTTAACCCACTGAGCCACCCAGGCGCCCCACAAACTCTTTAAAATTTCTTAAAGTCTGCTGTTGAGGGTCCCTGTTGAATAAGGGTGGGATATAAGTGAGCTTCCTAAGTTATGACCAGACTTGGAAGGTCGTTGGCAGTGAGATGAGATCAATCAGTAGACATTTCTACATAAGGATGGTGTTGATTTAGCGGCTCTGATGTCTCACAAGGAAAATCTTCCCAACATCATGCATTCAACGTATCTATTGAATATTGAAACTGTGAGTTTATTGAAATCATCTTGTGTGTTTATCCACACATTAAATTTCAAAAATATTTCAGTTTTAAGGAAATGAAGAGACAATTCCCTAAATTGCAGGTTGCTAATTTTTTAAGGTTTTAAGGCCTTGTTTTAAAGTGTTTTAAGTAGAATACTGCCCCATCTGTCTCATATCTCTATAACTTCCAGGACACTCTCAGAAGTGCATTGCCCAGAGGCTAATGCTACTTTCTCAGTACCTGGCCTCTGTGCATAGTAACACAGGTGTTCCCTTTGAAATCTGAGCCTTGTACATTTTCCCTGTCACTACAAAGTCTTTTCAGGACAGGTGAAGCACAGTAGTTAAACACCTGAGGTAATTTCCAAGTTGTAAGGAATGTGTTACTGCAGATTTCCATAGTGCTTTTTATACCAGGTGACTTTATCACAAAAAACATCATACATTCTTTCAACATTGATCGACTTGCTTATTATTTATTTCACTGATGTCAGTTTCTTCATTGTAATTCTGAATAATACCACCAACAGGGAGCAGAGAAGGTGGCTTAAAAAATGTATGATGAAGCATTATATTTGGAATTTAAATCTAAAATATCATGAACTGTCAAAAGTGTGACTTGCATAGAATAACAGATTCTGTTTTGAAGGTCAGCTTATTGCTATGGAGAGGATCATGTTGACAACTTATCCTGTCAGACTTTTGGATTGCACGTTCTGATTCAAATAGGAGGACACAGCAGTGATGTGGGGAAGGATTTAGTTTTGACACATGATGGATAATTTATAAACCTGTCTTTCCAGAAATGAAAGCACAGCAAGAATTATCTTTTATACATGGTATTTAGAAAGACATAATTCTTTATGTCTTCGGTTTTCTTCAACAACTTCTACATTCATAAGCTGGCTAAAAATCCTTGTTCCTTTTAGCTGTGCATAAAAGTTACATGTATGTTACATGTACATTAAATTTTAGAAGTCCATAAAACTATATCAGTTTTACAAAAATGTGTTAGCTGGCTGAAAATTCCCTTTCCTTTTGGGGGTGCAGAAAAATTACATGTAGAAGTCTATGTCTTATTTCAAATGTTTTATCATTGTGTTTTTGGGATTAAGCTGAAAGGAGCCTGGTTTTAATTTCTTACGGAGAATATACCCTTATCATATTCAATTAAGTTTCAGTTTATCTGTTTTGGATAATATTAAAGCTTTCTTTAATAGAGATGATTCGGAAATAATTGAGCTCTTCTCTAGACTCATAATTGGAAGATCTGAAACCTTTTTGATTTTGCAATCTTCTAAGTCACAGTACAGCTTTAATTCTTTTTTTAATTTAATTGTGTTGGTATACAATGTTATATTAGTTTCAGGTGCACAACAGCCTTTTGACAATTCTATGTTAGGCAGTGCTTAGGATATAAGTATAGTTACCCTGTTTTACTGCACAATGTTATTTGGTTTTATTAAGTGCATTCTGTATGCTGTACTTTTCATCTCTGTAACTTACTTATTTATAACTGGAAGTTTGTATCTTAATCCTTTCAGCTATTTTGCCCATCCCTCTGCCCCACCTTCTTTCCCTCTGGTAACTACTAGTTTGTTCTCTGCCTTTCAGTCTGTTTCTGTTTGTTTAGGTTCCACATATACATGAAATTTTATGGTACTTTTCTTTGTTTGGGTTATTTCACTTAGCATAATTATCCATGTTATTGCAAATGAAAAGATCTCATTCTTTTTTATGGCTGAGTAATATTGCATTGTAGCATTGAAACATATCTTCTTTATTCATTTATTGATAGACATTTGGATTGTTTCCATACCTTGAATATTGTAAATAATGCTGCAGTGAACATAGGGGTAGATATATCTTTTTGAATTCATGCTTTTGTTTTCTTTGGCTAACTACTCAGTAGTGGAATTACTGGATTATATGGTATTTCTGTTTTTATTTTTTTGAGGAAACTCATTATTGCTTTTCACAGTGGTTGCACCAATTTGTATTCCCACCGACAGTGCAGGAGGTTCCTCCTTTTCCACGTCCTCTCCAATATTTGTTATTTCTTTTCTTTTCATTTCTTTTTTTTTTTTTTTTTTTTTTGTGCTAACCATTCTGATTGGTGTGAGTGATATCTCATTGTTGTTTCAATATGCATTCCCTGATGATTAGTGATGTTGAACATTTTTTCATATTTCTTCTGCCATCTGTATGTCTTCTTTGGAAAAAGGCGTATTCAAGTCCTCCGCCCATCTTTTAATCACAAAACAGCAGTGTAAGTGCAAAATAATAGGCTTTTAAAGCTGAAAGAAATTGAAGAGACTTATTCTATCTTCCTATTGTTACAGATAAGGAAACAGAAACCAAGCTTAACATCATCAAGAGACAAATTTGGAAGTTCATAATTTAAATAAGAAAGAAAACTCTTCCAGGGTGTATCATGTATTTTAATTACCCATTGAAGTACTTGGAGCAAATGCAAGCTTATTTTTAGTCTGTCTATGTAAGAAAATGAGAGGAAAATTTATGACTAATGACCTTGTTTACATATGGCCAAAAGAACTAGGGAAAGGGTGTTTTCATTCCCACTGAAAGTTATCATGCTGGGCGCCTGGGTGGCTCAGTTAAGTCTGTTTTCTGCCTTTGCCTCTGCCTTTGGCTCGGGTCATGATCTCAGGGTCGTGGGATCGAGTCCCGCATTGGGCTCTTTGCTCAGCAGGGAGGCTGCTTCCTTTTCTCTCTCTCTCTCTCTCTCTACCTGCCTCTCTGCCTACTTGTGATCTCTCTCTATGTCAAATAAATAAATAAAATCTTTAAAAAAAACGAAAATTATCATGCTATTATTATTTCTGACAGCCATTGACTGCTCATGACTGAGGTAGGTTTGTAGATATAAGGGTGGTATTTCAGGTTAGGTGTGGACATATATATACGTCTCAAAACAAGAATGTTTGTGAAATTCCTTTTGTCAAAATTTATTGCAAATGCTAAGATAATTTTTAAAAATAATTTCATCATGCTATTTCTAGTTTTTAATGGTAGGAAGTAGACCAGAGCTCTAGTCTAGACTGGACTTTCAACACATTTGCCTTTTCAGATTACTGTGTTTTCATAATATTGTTACTTTGCCAGAAAGCAATAGAGATTTTAAAAAGTCCATATTAAATCGCAAATTGTATCATGGACTGATATTTATCATTTGATTAGTTTACCTAATAGTATGGTAGTCAAAGACCTATTTTGTCTTTTGCATTCATCTTGGAAATCCATTAAAACTGTGTCAATTTTGCAAAAACGTATAATGAGTTAGTACATTATTCCTATATATTAAGATATTCTTTCCACTTGTTAGGTAATTACAACATTAATTATATTTTCCAGTTGTTCTGGAAAAAGTTTATCTTCTCTATTTAAAGACATTTTTCTCAGCATGTCTTTGAAAAGACCTATTGTAGTTTTATCCGCTTAGGTAGACTTGTAAAATGTTAGAAAATCTTAGAAACCTATTTCTTCCTACTTAGAGTGATATTTAATAATTGTCTCTTTTTAAGGGCTTAGTCTCTTTTTAAGGGCTTAGTTGGGTGGTTCATACTTGGATCTCTCACATGTTTGTTTTCAGTGACCTGGACTTGCAAACTGACAGCCTCATACCTGCGCTAGGAAAACCAAACAACTGAAATTCCTTTCGCTCTCTGTGTGTATAGTAGGGCAAAGGGAGAGGGAAAGAGAAATCCAAGGAGACTCCACGCTAAATGTAGAGCCGGGGGCTGGATCTCACAACTCTGAGAGCAGGACCAGAGATTACCACCCTCACCAAGAGTTGAATGTTTAACTGCCTATTCCGTCTAGGTGCCCCAAAGTGTGTGTCTTAAAAGAGAAAGAATTGACTGAATAGAAGCTGTATTTCCTCTTAGTCTGAGAAGTCTCACAGTGTCCTTCTATGTATTAGAAGGTAGTTATATACACTGGCTAATTGACTATAATAATTTTTAAAAAGGGGGGGGGGAGTTACTATCCAGCTCAAATTGAAGGGAAGGGGGAGGGAGTTCAACTCCACCTTTGTGGGGAAGATTGTTTTAAAATCACCACAATGGCTTCAAGCCATTATTTAATTTATTTATTATTATTTTTAAAATTTTTTGGTGCTTCTTTTTTTCCTAGTGTGCTTTCTTTGGCCTTCAGTCACGACTAGGTTTCTTCCACCCTTTAAAAGTCAAAGCAAGCAAACACATTCTCCCTAGAACCTGGCAGGTTACTTTTTTTTTTTTTTTTTTTTTTTTAGCTTTTGCACATTTCTCTTTTTCCTTTCTGAAATCTTAACAAAGTAACACACACTTGCTTTCTTCACTTTCTCCTTCTAGTCGAGTATGTGCCCATGTGTCCTGATTTTCTCTCTAGCATTGATCTGAAATTGTTCTTGATCATGAATTAACACTTAGCAGCTCTGGTCTTCCTGGAAGTCTCTGTGGCATTTGATCTTGTTGCCTGCTCTTTATGCATGGAATCCTTGTCCTGTTGCTTTATAATTTAATCCTCTTACAGTTTTCCCTTCACCTTTCTGATCCCATTTTCCCTGGTTTCTTTTACTAATTTATTGTTTTTTTCTCCCATTTAAGGTTGATCATCTCAGAATTTTCTTTTCATTCCTCTTCTTTTTCTGTATCATCTTCCTAAAGAAAGTCATCTCTGGGTGAAGAGCATCAAGACTCCTATCTTCAGTACAGATTTCTTTCCCCAGAACCCCAGTCTTCTATTTCCACTGTCTCCTTAGCACACGTTGCATTGAGAAACATTGAACATATTTCCATGGGAACAATCTATTTCTCTTTCTGTATTTTCCTTCTTCCAATTTGGTACCCTTCATCATCTTCATCTCCCCCCACCCCCCGCACCCCACAACCTACCTTCAGTTACCCGTCAACTTCTAGGAATTTAAACTCTGAAACATGATTTCCATCTTTGTGCTCTTCTCCATTTTCATTGCTATCACCTTGGGCTGTGAGCTCTTGTTTCAGTTCCAGGACTATTTCCTATCCTCTAAACATGCCCAGAGTTCTGTGATTGTGTTGAGACTGAACCCGGCTCAGCCTAACTCTGGGTTTTTACAAATACATTTCCTACTACACTGCTTGTTTTTCACCTTAACAAATTGAACACTAAAGCTAGGACATACAAAACAATTTCAGTAATAATTTTGTAATTTTAAATATTTCTTTGTAAATCATGTTAAAATTACAAATTAATCACCCTCATTGAATGTTGTCTATAAAAATGCATATGTATTTTTTTTTTAAAGATTTTATTTATTTATTTGACAGACAGAGACCACAAGTAAGCAGAGAGGCAGGCAGAGAGAGAGGAGGAAGCAGGCTCCCTGCTGAGCAGAAAGCCCGATGTGGGGCTCGATCCCAGGACGCTGGGATCATGACCCGAGCCGAAGGCAGAGGCTTTAACCCACTGAGCCACCCAGGCGCCCCTGCATATGTATTTTTAATGCATATACATTTTTATAGGAATCAGATTCATTCATCATTTTTATACTCAATAAGCATTTATTAATCACCTTGTCTATATGATAGAAAGAAAACACAAAAATGAGCCAAAGATACCAGTGTGAATTAAATGACTGCCTCCAAACAACTCAAAGGAGAGAATAGCCTACATCTGAGAGAAATGAAAAAGTGTGTCTAAAATGTATTATCTGAAGCTGGGCTGTGAAAAAAGAATATGCTCTTTGTAGAAAATAGCTGGGAAAAATAATGCTTTAGACAGAGGAACCAATGCCAGCAAGAGTACGAAATAGCACGTTTTATGATAAGGAACAGTGGGACCAGGGGTCTTGGACTTTATGTGTATGGAATTTGTTGGATGTGTTTGACAGAGAAATCACCTAAGCGTATTTGTACTCACTTAGGAAATTCTGAACATTTGTGGGGCAGATTGGAGGGATAAAATATGGGGGCAAGGAGATTAATTAGGAGACAAGTACAAAAATGTAGGTGAGAGATGGTGGGAACCCACACTAAGATGTTGACTTTGTAAAGCAGTAAGAATGGAAGAAAGTGAACTGAAGGATACTATATTCTGAAGAAATGTTCTAACACCAAACAAATATATTATCTGTTTGTATCTGTGTGTTGTTTTCATTTTAAACTATAGACATGGGATGTAGAGCTGGAAAGATCTGCAGAATCCTGGGCTGAAACCTGTTTGTGGGAACATGGACCTGCAAGTTTGCTTCCATCAATTGGACAGAACTTGGGAGCGCACTGGGGAAGGTAGTGTAAAGTATAACGTTTTTTGTTTTTGACAGTTTAACTGCTTGAAATGCTTATTAATTCAGTACTGAATATTTTTAAAGTGTTAGAGCCTAAAAGGAGAACAAATGATCACACCCACACAAATAAAAGCAAAAACCAAAAAACAAATGTCATAACAAAATACCAGCAATATTTTAGTCTTATTTTTTGTTTAAATCATTGACCTATTAGTAATGTAATGGGCATAATATTTAACATTAACAACTTATGCAAGAATATCTCTCTGCTAAACTTTATCGATCTATTTTTTAATATTCGGTTTTACATTTTCTCCTGCTTTACTTACTCTTGGTGGTTATTGTCTTTCAAATAGATACAGGCCACCAACATTTCATGTACAAGCATGGTATGATGAAGTGAGAGACTTCAGCTACCCTTATGAACATGAATGCAACCCATATTGTCCATTCAGATGTTCTGGTCCTGTGTGTACTCATTATACACAGGTATGTTTTGGGTCTATTATACCTCATTTTTCTAAGTTGAGTTTGTGTAACTGTGGCAGAATTTAAGCTACTGAATGTGTGTCTTGTATAATTTGGTGTGATTATTTAAAAACATAGATATTGATTTATGTAGAATAGACTTATCAATTTCTATAAATGATAACAGTAATTACTAGGGAAAGTCCAAATACCAATTTAAAAAAAAAAACAAACATTATTTCAGTTATTTTATATGTGAAACATTTTTAATCTGGCCCCAGGAAATGCACATGGAGGAGTTTACCATCTTCAAAGTCAGGTATCATTTTATTTTATTTCAATTTTATATTTTATATAAAATATAGTTTTATTTACCACAATACTCAATATTTACATGTGTGGAGCATTTATATATCTACATTTTATATATTATATGTATACATATACCTTATACATCATATATATTTTATTCAGTGTTCACAGTTGGTATTGGATAAGTTGTAAACCTCTAAATCAAACCACTAAGGGTAAATTCAACTAGATAAATCTCACAACAGATCTGAGTTACTAGAATCTCTACAGCTGATTTTTAGTGAATATAAAGCAAATTATTCTGTCTGCCTTTGCATATGACAAAGTCAAATCAGCACGTAATTCCCTAATAAGCAGTCATACTATGAAAGTACACATTGTTTAAGACATCTGAGTCTCTACATTTTTATTTCAGTACAGATTAAGATGAGAAATTTCGTTCCTTTGTTAGGTTCCTTTGTTAGGTAAGACTCTTCATAGACACACTAACACAGGATTTGGGTTTGTGAGAGTGTAACTTTTGAACTATTTAGTAAATGTATATTTTGAAGATGGTTACGTTTTAGAGTTAGACAGAGTTATTTACCTGTAACACTCTTCTTTAAATTGAATCAAGCACTTCCCACAGTCTCAGAAAAAGTATCCTTTTGACATTGCTTTATTTCATCCTGAATGATAAAGGTTGATTTCTCAAGTTCAGTTTTATATACTTCTCTCTGCAATATGTTGTTGTCTTACTTTGTCTCAGCCTACCTTTTCTGAGCCTTTCTTTTCGTTTCTCTAATGTAGGTGGTGTGGGCAACAAGTAGCAGAATAGGCTGTGCCATTAATTTGTGTCATAACATGAACATCTGGGGACAGATATGGCCCAAAGCTGTCTACCTGGTGTGCAATTACTCCCCAAAGTAAGTAGACAAAACATTACTTTTATATGTAAATTTTCCCAGCAACATGAAGTAACTTTATATTCCCAATCTTTTTTCTCATTTTCAGTGGTATTACTGAATTAACGATATTGTTGTAACTCCGGTTATTTAATATAACAATAATTATGGTTGCCTGATTAATAAAGTCAGTGCTTAAAAGGAATATGAAAATTGAAAATATGATCTTTGTGAAGACAGGAATTACATTTTTAAGTCTTCAGTTTTACTCATTATGCTATATTACATAAGTAGTTTTAATAATTTAGATCTCTTAGAGATGAAAAACTATAGAATAATTGAGGAATGTATTTTTACCTGCGTAAAGACCACTGAATAACTATGTTGAAAATATTACAATTTTACATAGGGATAAATCTAAGTCTAAACTCTCTTCATTAAAACAAGTGGAATATGGATGAATATCCCATAACAGCTTAGTGTTCTATGAAAGTTTAATTTTGTAATTTTTAACAATATACATAACAAATGACTTAAATATTTTCAAAAGAATGAGGCAACAGTTCATATATAAACCTAGTAACTGAAGGGACTCTGCGATGAAAGATAAATGTTCTAAATCTATACACCAAAATAATTACTTAGAAAATAGCAAATTTTCAGTGTCTTATAAATTATGCTATATTAGATTAACTCTTAATAGAGTGGATCATCTCTTTAAGGGGAAACTGGTGGGGTCATGCACCCTATAAACATGGACGGCCCTGTTCTGCTTGCCCACCTAGTTTTGGAGGAGGCTGTAGAGAAAATCTGTGCTACAAAGGTATGTGATATTGTGTCATAATATTCAGTTTCATATTTTAATCCAACTTCTACATTAATTTGTATTTAAAAGGCAAAAAGCATATTTAATTATTACATTAAAAATTCCCAGAACTCTATTTAAAATATTTTGAAGCCATTATAAATATTTTTAAAAGTATAATATTAATAATTCTGTTATATCAAATGTGTTTTTAAAGGGAAATTTCATCTGTATTTCAGGTAACCACTTCTAATTCTACTTTGGAATTATCTCAGAGTGACAAGTACACATTTACATTTTAAAAAAGTCACCTTAATAGGGGTGCCTGGGTGGCTTAGTTGGTTAGCAGCTTCTTTCAGCTCAGGTCATAATCCCAGGGTCGAGTCCCGCTTTGGGCTCCCTGCTCAATGGAGAGCCTGCTTCTTCCTCTCCCTCTGCCTGCTGCTCTGTCTACTTGTGCTCTCTCTTTCTATCTTTGTGTCAAATAAATAAATAAATAAATAAATCTTTAAAAAAAAAGCCACCTTAATATATTATTGACTAGAATTATTTTTATAAGTGTCTTAATTTTTGAAGGATTTAGCAATCTAATACAGTTTTTAACACTTTAAGAGTTTTTGCCAAAATACCTATCCATGAAACTGCTCAAAGAAATATACTAATTCTGTGCTCCTTATTGCAGAATATATGAATTCTCAGGCCCAAACAACCAATAATAAAAGCTCTCATAGTATTGTAAGACTGTTATAAAAGTAGTGCTCTGAAATGCATCTGATGTGCTAAAATATACATATAAATTTGATGTCCTGCTTACAGCACATGAAGAGAAGAATTGTATGATAAAGCTTTGTGAAAATCCTACTCTTTCTGGGCATCCCAGTGAACATTTCTATTCCCTTGTACTTTTTTCTTAATGACGATTGAATGAAGATTAATGTAGGTTGTGTTTTAAAAAATATGAATTAATGCAGCTCCTTTTAAGTACTCATAAGAGATGTGTCTTTTCCCTGATGACCGAGTGCCCATTACTATAATGACCAGACAAGAAGTCACGATTTATTTTACTCTGGTATATGAGCCGTTTTTCATTCCTGGAAGCAATTTTCATTGTGTGTGAGTCTTTTTTCCATTTTCTCCATCTCTAAACCTCCAACCTACTTGCTTCTCCACCAGTGACCACTATTTTATTTAAAACTGACTCTCCTCTGAACTCATACTTTCTTTTCTAGGTTCTGAGTTCTTGGACATACATGAAAATAACACACCATTCCACATTATGCCACCGTTAAACCCTTGATATGTCAACCTGGAAAAAAAAATTAAATTCTCCATTGTTAAGTTTAAATTTCTGCACAATGGATTTCCTTCTAAAAAAGAAAAACATTTCCATGGAAACTGACATTGTAGTAAATTAGAAGGGCATGGCATGCCTTCTTTAAGCTGAATTTCTTTTTGGGAGAATTTTAAATGTGACCCTTTGGAAAATTTTAAAAGTGATTCTCTTAAAAATATGATTTCATTTTGGAAAACAAATTCAAATACACAAGCCCTTACATCATTAGATCACAGTATAGACTTCATGGTTCTATTATGAAAGGCAATCACTGATACCACGCTCAAATATAAAGCAAGTTTAGAAATGACTCTATTTAATGTTAGCCAGATGGAAGCATAAATGAATCAAGAGTTCAAAGCCTTATACATTTATTTTATTTACAATGCAGTAGATAAGATCACCACCTTAAGCCAACACCTGTGCCAAAAAATCTACAGATTTTTTTAGTTTTCTAGTTTTAAATGTTACCCAGGCATCTAATGGTTTGTTATTATTTGATGATTTGTGTACATTTAAGGTGGGCTCATATTTCTTAAATCTATTCTCTCTAACAGAAGGATCAGACAGGTATTATCCTCCTCGAGAAGAAGAAACAAATGAAATTGAACGGCAGCAGTCACAAGTCCGTGACACCCACGTTCAGACAAGAGCAGATGATAGTAACAGAAATGAAGTGATAAGCACACAGCAAATGTGTAAGACCTCTGCATAATTTATACAAATTTTAAAGTTTACAAAAATGGCACATGCAACTCTATTTTATTAATTGGGACAGTTTGAGAATGACAGAAGCTTGACATTAGACTATATGTGATGAAATATAGCAGCTTTTACATTATCTAAATTATTTTTGTATTTTTTCTTTTTTCAGCCCAAATTGTTTCTTGTGAAGTAAGATTAAGAGATCAGTGCAAAGGAACAACCTGCAATAGGTAATATTTGTTATTATTCTCAAAATTACCTGACAAAATAGGAGATTTTTTTCATTTTGCACTGACATTCAGAGAAACTGAATTTTGTTCTCAATTACTTTCATTAGATATGAATGCCCGGCTGGCTGTTTGGATAGTAAAGCTAAAGTTATTGGCAGTGTACACTATGAAATGGTAAGTACTATAAATATCATCATTTGGGAATAGGATCTTTTTACATAATATTTAATTTTTTTTAAATGCAAAAATAATAATTTATATAAATACAGATATTTTGCTCAAATATGTTTAACTTAAAGTCATGTAAATAGTTATTAGACGTATCCTATGGAGAACTCTTGGTATTTTAATGTCCTTTTCTCCTTTCTTTTTTCTCCAAGCAATCCAGCATCTGTAGAGCTGCAATTCATTATGGCATAATAGACAATGATGGCGGTTGGGTAGATATCACTAGACAAGGAAGAAAACATTATTTCATCAAATCCAATAGAAATGGTATTCAAACAATCGGGTAAGTACACAAATGATCTTTTGGATGGGATGATTTTAAATTGTAATAATGAATTGACAAATTCTTTCAGAGCCCAGCATAGAAGGATTTATGTGGAAGTTGGTAATCGTCAAGGCTCATTTGAGCTCAGTAATTTCTGACGACGAAAAGGAGCTGAAGTATGTAAATTCAAAATTGAGCAGTTTTACTTATAAAGAACATTCTAAAGCTCCACATTTTCTGGAGTTTGACTGAGAATGTACAAATTTACAGTTTTTCTTGATGTGAAGCAACAGATTTTTTTCAGCCATAAAAGAAAATACCCCAGAGAAGTCTAATTGATTTGCATATTCTGCCTGCTCTGCTTATGGAAAATGGTTTATTTCATGCAGCAGTAACTTTGTTAATAAGCTAAATTCGATTAATACGTAAAAGAGCATTTTGAAAAGTTCTCTAAATATGTAATATATTATGTACTTTTGTCCATCTAAATAATTTAACTAAACATAAAAGCATTAAATTTTGAAATGTTTCTTACATTAAATATATGAAGCATTATTTTAGACTATATATTTTGATATACACTCTATAGAAATTAGAAAAATCTGACCTGAAATAACTTTGTTAGTATCCTACTTCTATGTAAAAAAAACAAACATTAAACCTCATATGGAATGCCTCTTCCTAAGATATATGACATAGTTTCTTTTCTTTGTAATTATAGAATTGCATGAAACTCCACAGTAGAGAATTCATAATGATAAGAATTTATTAAAAACCTTTGCAAATTCAGTAGAATAACATTCTCTGTATATAATTTTGTTTAAAGGCTTTATCTGTAGTTTTCAGTCATTAGCAATTACTCTCTTAAGTAAAAGCTGTATAGAAGCATTTATTGATTAGCTTAGTAATTCAGCAGATATTTATTAATTACCTTAAATGAATAATAGAAGTTATTACCTTTAGTAAACCAAATACTGGGTGTTGGATTAAACAACATTTATCCTATTTACTATTCTGTTTGAACTTAGTTTTTCTTTTTTTTTTTTTAATTTTTAAATTTTTTATAAACATATATTTTTATCCCCAGGGGTACAGGTCTGTGAATCGCCAGGTTTACACACTTCACAGCACTCACCAAAGCACATACCCTCCCTAATGTCCATAACCCCACCCCTTTCTCCCAACCCCCCTCCCCCCAGCAACCCTCAGTTTGTTTTGTGAGATTAAGAGACACTTATGGTTTGTCTCCCTCCCAATCCCATCTTGTTTCATTGATTCTTCTCCTACCCACTTAAGCCCCCATGTTGCATCACCACTTCCTCATATCAGGGAGATGATATGATAGTTGTCTTTCTCCGCTTGACTTATTTCGCTAAGCATGATACGCTCTAGTTCCATCCATGTTGTCGCAAATGGCAGGATTTCATTTCTTTTGATGGCTGCATAGTATTCCATTATGTATATATACCACATTTTCTTTATCCATTCATCTGTTGATGGACATCTAGTCCAAAATCTATAAAGAACTTAGCAAACTCAACACCCAAAGAACAAATAATCCAATCAAGAAATGGGCAGAGGACATGAACAGACATTTCTGCAAAGAAGACATCCAGATGGCCAACAGACACATGAAAAAGTGCTCCATATCACTCGGCATCAGGGAAATACAAATCAAAACCACAATGAGATATCACCTCACACCAGTCAGAATGGCTAAAATCAACAAGTCAGGAAATGACAGATGCTGGCGAGGATACGGAGAAAGGGGAACCCTCCTACACTGTTGGTGGGAATGCAAGCTGGTGCAGCCACTCTGGAAAACAGCATGGAGGTTCCTCAAAATGTTGAAAATAGAACTGCCCTATGACCCAGCAATTGCACTACTGGTTATTTACCCTAAAGATACAAACGTAGTGATCCAAAGGGGCACGTGCACCCGAATATTTATAGCAGCAATGTCCACAATAGCCAAACTATGGAATGAACTTAGTTTTTGATTATGTTTATTACGAAAACTCTTTTAAAATGTGAAGGTGTGGGACGCCTGGGTGGCTCAGTTGGTTAAGCAGCTGCCTTCGGCTCAGGTCATGATCCCAGCATCCTGGGATGGAGTCCCACATCGGGCTCCTTGCTCAGCAGGAAGCCTGCTTCTCCCTCTGCCTCTGCCTGCCATTCTGTCTGCCTGTGCTCGCTCTCTCCCCCCACCCTCTCTGATAAATAAAAAAATAAATAAATAAATAAAAATCTTTAAAATGTGAAGGTGTGTCATTCCAATACTATTACAAATAAGTTTATCTTTTGTAATAGATTTTTTTTTCTGAAAATTTGGGTATAAATAAACGAATTAAAATTTTGATATATAATGGTATACCTATTCTTCTATTCCTGCTTTTTAATGATTCATGAAGCATATAATAAGGAGGAATTCATTCATCACAGACATTTTATTATATACTTGTGGGGACAAAAATGAATAACACACATTCCTTTAACATACTTATGATTTAATAGTCTTTTTACAATACTATCTTGTATTTACTATTGTAAGAAATTAAATAGTTTGGTTCTATGGTGACAGGGGATTAATATATTTAGAGTTTCAATTTTTTTAAAAGATTTTGTTTATTTATATGACAGAGAGAGATCACAAGTAGGCAGAGAGGCAGGCAGAGAGAGGAAGGGAAGCAGGCTCCCTGCTGAGTCGAGAGCCCCATGCAGGGCTGGATCCCAGGACCCTGGGATCATGACCTGAGCCAAAGGCAGAAGCTTAACCCATTTCTGCAAAGAAGACATCCTGAGCCACCCAGGTGCCCCTAGAGTTTTAATTTTAATAGGAAACATATAGATATAAATCTGTGTGGTTTTATGCTGTTATTTGTATATTTTGAGACTGATCATGAGAAGAGACCATTTTCTAATATCAAGAATGATTAATTTGGTTTGTATTGATTTGGTTCATACTTGAAGATAGTATGGATTTAGCATAAAAGAGACTATGGACTCTGAAAAACAATCTGAGGGGTTTGAAGTGGCGGGAGGGTGGGAGGTTGGGGTAGCATGTGGTGGGTATTATAGAAGGCATGGATTGCTTGGAGCACTGGGTGTGGTGAAAAAATAATACTGTTTTTCTGAAAATAAATAAATTGAAAAAATTTTTTAAAACATGACCAAAGCTTAAAAAAAAAAAAAAATAGAGGATGTATTCTTATACTACTACTTATTTGGATATTTAAATAAGAATCAAATTAAGAGGAAATAAAGTATTCATAGACCTAAATAATACCAAGAATTATGTTGATGATGCATCTAAAAAATGACTGACATGTTTATGTTTTTATCTTCAGCAAATATCAATCTGCTAATTCCTTCACAGTCTCTAAAGTAACAGGTTAGTCCTTTTTTAAATCTTATTTTCTTATGACTATGTTGCATGTTATTGTTGCCAAAGATTTGTTTATTGTTTTGTGTTTCAATTCTTCAGTCCAGGCCGTCACTTGTGAAACAACTGTGGAACAGCTCTGTCCATTTCATAAGCCTGCTTCACATTGCCCAAGGTAATGTTTTCTAAATTTTCTCATTCTTCTCGACCAGTGAACATATATTGCTGGGGCTTTTACTCTCTGATAACTGTTCTTGCCTGGAACTCTGCTGTCTGCAAGCTTTGAAATGTACATGGTCTTGAGCTGTGAAACCATAGGGAGCGGTGGGTCACCAAAAACTACCTGCACTCTAGGCATTCCTCATGCGCTTTCTCCAAAGCCCAGAGTGCTTTTGGCTCTTCCATAATACCAGAGCTGCTGGATGTATTCTGCATGTTCACATGTGCTATGAAGACTTCTGTCTTAGTCTGCTCAGGTGCTATAACAAGAGGTGTTAGAAGTCGAAATTTATTTTCACCTAATTCTGGAAGATGGAATATTAAGATCAAGGTGTGGGCAGGTTTGGTTTCTTCTGAAGCCTATCCCCTTGTTGCAGATGGCTGCGTTTTCTCTGTGTTCTCACAGGGCAGGAGACGTAGGGAACGGGAGAGAGAGAGACAGGGGCAAAGGCAGAGACAGAGAGAAGATTCTCCTTTCCTGGGATCAGGGCTTAACCCTGATGATCTCATTTAACCTTAATCAACTTCATAAAGGCCCATCTCCAAATACAGTCACACTGGGAGATGGCTTCAACGTATGAATTTGGAGAGACACAGTTAGTCTATAACAAATTGTTACCACAAAAACTATAATGATGTAACATATTTTTAAGCATTGCCATTCAGTTTCTAAATTGGATAAATCTAATTGTGATTGCTAAGTCAAAAAACCCATCTTCTGCCTTTCTTTTATTTATTATTTTTTGCACACTATCTTTTTAAAAATTATAATGGAGTTTATCTATAATACAATAATGAAAAGTACTTCATTTATTTTGACCACACTAAGGTGAAAACTGTTAGAAGTATTATGGCCATACGTTATAACCATACATAGGAAAAATGAAATAGATCTCTTCACTTCCAGTCTTATTTCTATCCACATTTCCTCCATTAATACAAAGTAATCACATGTTAATTCTAAAAGCCAATAATAAGATTTAGAGATAGAATTGTAATTGATAAACTGTAATTACTAAAAATTGAGGGAGCTTACTTTTTTATGGTAAAGTTTGTTTTGGAAAAGATTTGTCACTGAATCTTTTGAAACTTAAGTGGTGTTTTACTTAAAGAATGAGATGGGTTGTTCATAAGGTAATAAAAGATTGTGATGCTACTTCTTAAGGTAGGTGAAGCTGGTAAATTTTGCCATTATCATATGATAGAAAAAACAAAAATTTTAGAATTGTCCATTTATGAATACTATTAAATACTCCCTGTGTACTGTAGTATGCTAAGCTCTATCTCAGCCATTTGACTAGGCTTATGAGGACCAAACAGTGAGGATAATTTCTGTAGAGCATCCCAGCATAAAGCATCCCTCTAGTAGATACTCAGTAAATGGTTATTTTAATATCTGCAGAATAATTTAGCAATATTTTTCCAAAAGAAATAAAAATCACATTGGGGCTCCTGGGTGGCTCAGTGGGTTAAAGCCTCTGCTTTCGGCTCAGGTCATGATCCCAGCATCCTGGGATCGAGCCCCACATCGGGCTCTCTGCTCAGCAGGGAGCCTGCTTCCTCCTCACTCTCTGCCTCTCTGCCTACTTGTGATCTCTGTCTGTCAAGTAAATAAATAAAAATCTTAAAAAAAAAAAAATAAAAATCACTAAAGTGAAATGTTAATAAATGTTTCCTATTTATTTGGTTACTCCAGGGAGGGGAAATATTCCCCCATGAGAGAAATTTTTAAAATTAAATTTAACCAGTGAAATGTTAATAAATGTTTCCTATTTATTTGGTTACTCCAGGGAGGGGAAATATTCCCCCATGAGAGAAATTTTTAAAATTAAATTTAACCAGGGCACTGGGTGGGCATTTGGTTAAGCATCCAACTCTTGATTTCAGCTCACGTCATGATCTCAGGGTCCTGAGACTCAGCCTTGCACTCAGCATGAAGTCTGCTTGGGATTCTCTCTTCCTTTACCCCCTCCCATTTGTGCGTGCACTCTCTCTATCTCTCTTTCTCTAAATAAAAAAAATAAAATCTTTTTAAAAAATTTAATTTTACCTTTTACTGTTACCAACATAACAATTTGGTTGAAGTAATGATATACATAATTTTGACCTTAGGTAGTCAGGAAAGCCCCCCCCACCCCACCATTTTCTTTTAGACACTAGAGAAACAAAGTGTTGTCTTTTTTTTTTCTCATACAATTTTTTAATAGTTTCACAAATTATGCTATAATGGTATGATTTATATAACACTTTATAACTTTTAAGGAACCATGTGGTTGGTACATCTGTTTCAGAATATCATATGACTTAAATAAGTTGAGACATAAATCTATTCTGGAGAAAATGCCAAGAACAAATAAATGAAAGGAAATTAGCTCAAGATGAGCATGAAGAAACAATATTTACCTGTACCATTGTGTCATTGAAAGGTTCCGTAGCAGGCAGAGTAGCCCCAAATAAGAAGTCTCTATTATTTAGTTCCATAATCTTGTAAATATCATGTGTTTGTGTGAGTTACTAGAAATCCTTTTTTTTTTTTTTTCCTGACCTCCACAGAGGTGGAGGGCAGAAATCATATCCTGACTTACATATATCTACAAATGACACAGTCTTTGAAACCTGTTGATTGTTCAAGATGTAAAAGCAGGTATCATTAAAACGTGTTAACATTTTTATTCAAAGCTTATAACTAAATTGTATATAAAGGAATGCCAACCGGGTCACTATCTACATTCTCAGTAGTACGTAACAAGGTATTAAAACCAGAGATCAGAACACAACCAAGTAAAAACCTCCGTTAGTCTTTCTTTGACCTGAACTTGCCTAAGTAGATACTAACTCAGTCTGGAGCTCTGACCTTTGCCTTCCACAAACCAAGTGCTAAATATAGTCAAGGTAGAGCCTTCAGTGTGATCCTAAAGGCAGAGGATTTGATTTTACTGCCATAGGATGGGGAACACATGGGGAAAATATCTCAGCCAATGGGGACAACTTTCTTCCTCTAGAAATCCCCTATAGCATCTTTTATAAAAATAGCTCTTTAAAGTTATAAAAACTTGGACTCATTTATTATTTATATTTAAATGGTTCTACTTTAGAAGTTATAATTCACAGGTATACTCTAAAGTGTACAATGTTATATAGATTTTAGAAATAAGAAATGCAGCTATCTCTTAAGAACTTTTTTAAGAAGGAGTTTCTTCAATTGGTAAAGGTAGTAGCAATTAAATGTTTCTTTAGAATGCTTTTAGGAAAATCATTGATTCTTTCATCAGACAGTGATTTTTGTGTAGTCATTTTGTTGAAATTCTGATTTACTATTTACTAAAATGAATTTTTTCCAGTTTTAGTTTTTAATTTCCTTTTAGTACACAAGTGTCTTTGTGTATGTGTGCATGTGTGTGAATTGAAGAGTCCATTGCTTTTTTTAAAAAAAAAAAAAAGTGCCACTTGGTAGTTTCTTAAACTCTTGGAGTGGAGTTTTTAAACACGTGATTGATTGAACAGTGATAATTGGATTTTTAAATCTAATTGGATGTTTAAATAAAGGGCTTTTGGATATGTTATTAAGTGAGCTAAGCCAATCAGTTATGAGGAAGGCAATAGGAAATCTGGAGAAAGAATATTCTAGGCACAGAGAAAGAGAAGTGCAAAGGCCCTGAGGAAGAGCCTGTTTTTTGTATGTTTAAGAAATAACTATGAGCCAAGTATGACTGGAGCTGGGGGAGAAAGTAGAAGAGGAGGATATGAGATCAGATAGGTAATGGTGGGGGGGCAAGAAATGTAGGGCTTGTTGATCATTGTAAGGATCTTGTCATTTATTCTGAAAGAGATGGAAAGCCACTGGAGTATTTGGAGCAGATGAATGATATGACTGGACTTGTATGCTTTTATATAAGTGGGGGGAACAAAAGAGTGGATGGGGCTAGGTTGGAAGCAGGGAGGTCATAGAAGAACCAATAGCTAGATACCATGAAGTCTAGGGTTATAGTAACTGAGGTGTTGAGGAATTCTATGATTGTAACATACAAGCAAGAGAAATTGCTGAGGGACTGAATGTAAGGTGTGAGATAAAGAGAGGCATCAAGGCTAGACTAAGAGATTCTGGCCTGAGCACCTGGAGTAATGGAGTTACCCTTTATTGTAGGAAGCCTACAGAAAGAACAGATTTGGGGGGCCAGAGGAAGAGCTTAGGAATTTGGTTTTAAACCCACTTAAGTTTGAAATGACTGTAAGAGTTAAGTGGAGATATTGAATAAGCAATAGGTCATACAAATTTGGAATTAAGAAGTCTTAACTGGAGATAGAAATTTGGAAATCCAACAATTTATAATCATGAGTAAAACCATGAAATTAGACGAGATACCAAAGATGTGAACATAGAAGAAACAAACTATAAGAAGTATGAGGCAATGAGTCATGTTTTTCAAGTTACCTGTTTACTAAATTCTACAGACACATTGGGTACCAATTCCCAGATACTCAGGGATGCACCCTGATGTTTCTTTCTGGTTAATCCAGAAATTAGAAAGCTTCTTGGCTAAGTTAAAAAAGAAAAGAACACATTTGTGCCAAAAGCTGGAAGTGAGTAAATTAAGCAGAAGCAATTGCATCTACTGCCTGGCTTATACAATGGACCTATTTCAGAAGAAAAAAAGATGAGAAAGTTCGAGAATGGTGTTAACTGTTATGTATGCTTGTTTGTGGTCTTATTAGTGAGAATGACTGAAGTAACCAGCTACTTAGTATTATATATATATTTTTCAGAGTCTATTGTCCTCGTAACTGTATGCAGGCAAATCCGCATTATGCTCGTGTAATTGGAACTCGAGTTTATTCTGATGTAAGTATCTTAATTTATTCAACTTTCAGTATTCATGTATATATTTGTACACACATTAATGCATGTACATTTATATATAGAATAAGGGAACAGATTCTATGTGGATATACATATTCTCAGAGAAGCTAGTCAGCAGTAACACTGAAAAATGACTATCCGTATGCACATATGAGTGCATAATAATTTATTTTTACTAAATTTTTATGTCTTACCCATTTGTTGTATATCAGACACATAGGAAATAGTCCAGAGTCATTTGAAGGAAAATTGACTTTTCTTTTTTAAATCTTCCTTTTGGTTCTTCAGTATTTTATAGTGTAAACTTGATAATTAAGAAATTATCAGGTATATGAACAATATCTTTTGCTGGCAAAGGAACATTTAAAAAGTAGCATAGAATCAAGAACAGATAGTACATTAAAATACATACAGAAGGAAACCACTTGAGGGGATGTTATAATGGACAACGTTACTGGGTTGAACAAGGACTATTAACTGGGAGGGCTTCCATAGGGACAAGTGCTCTTTGAGCCACCTTTCAAGTGTGGGTTGTAAATTGGATTAGGGACACAACCTAGGTGGGATGAACAGCATCTACAAAGATGGGGAGGGAACAGCAGGTAAGATGCATGCATAACACATAAGTTTGCTTGTCTCTGAACAGGTGAGCATTGAATTACAAAGGGCCTGCAGCCAATTTGATTTGAGGGATTGAGGGATCTGGCTCTTGAAACATGTCCTTGGAGAGTCTGATAGCATGCTGATGAGTTTAGATTTTATGTGGCAGACATTTAGAAACCATTACAGTTTCTAAGCCAGAGAGATGCAAAAACAAATTCAGATAATACACTTTTGAAATACATATTCAATAAAATACTATGGAAATAGGCTCATGAAAAGCGGTCTGAAATAGTATTGATCACCTTATTTCTATTGGTAAGTTCATTGAGGTCCAGGCTTTTTTGTTTTTGTTTTTGTTTCTTTGAAGTTCAGCATTAGCTCTGAGATTTTTTCCACATCTGAGTCCTTCCCAGGCTTCAGCTTTGCACTATTCTTATCTACAGCTTAAATGTGTTTCTGGTATCCTAACTTTCTGATCCTCATGTTTGTGCTTTTCTTCTTATCTTTCTGTCTGCTAAAATCATGGTCATTCTTCACATCCTAAATTATTACCACTTTCTCTGTGGAGTGTGTTGGGGGATCTCCTCATACATTTGTAATGTGACCCTTCTTTTGGCCCCTATAACTTTATTTTTCCCCTTTTAGCAGTTAGCTGATTCTGTTAGTGTTAGGATTGTTTCTCCACCTCTTTTATTATTTTGAAGTTCCTTGAGGGTGACAGCTAGGCAATTCATGCATCGCTTTTTAATCAACAATTTGATGTGAGCCAGCCTGTGAACAAAACAGTATTACATCCTGCCTTAACAAACTTAGAGCACACAGGACATCAGAAATTAAGCAAATATCTTTAAAATATTTGTTGAAAAAATAAATTAATAAGTGTAAATGAATAAACCTATCTAAAATCATCAAAGATTTCAAAAGAAGTTATTCTTTTTAGATTACCTGTTTAAACACCAAAACTTTTCTAAAAATTTTTGTCATGCCTCATGAAAATCTTTCAAAATACCCTATACACTTCTATATCCATCAGCCGTCTATTTTTCTAGAGTTAATGTTTTATTAGAAATCATTTTAGAGATCATTTTATCTTCCTTAGTGCAATGAATATAGGTGATTATGTATTATTATGTAGATCCGTTTAAAAGTAACTTGGAAATAAAAAGATTACTATTATGAGGTTAGTGCAGAGTCGGAGACTTAAGCATTAATTGCCAGTCTTCCCACCCCTTACAAAATACATTGTCTCTTTAAATACAAGATATGGAAAGACATCTTCTCTTCCTCCCTCCCTGTCTCTCTGTCTCTCTCTCTCTGTTTATATAGCTACAACTTGTACATTCTATTGCTTTGAACTTTTCTCATTTGTTACAAATGAAGTTAATTTCTGCATCCATTAAAAATATTCCACTGTTTTCACAGATAAATTATTTTTCTTTTCATGATATATTAATTCTTACGAAGCATGGGTATAAAAAGAAAATCTCTTCTGACCTTTGAACTGAAATAGGAATGCCTGCTGACTGCATAGTTGTGGGCAAAACAGTAGTTTCAAAACATATCAAGTGCTTGGATTTAGTGAGTGTTATATCTAAGCACTTTTATTGCCTTGGGGAAAATGCTGATGATACTCTTTTAACAGAGCAAGAAAAATACTGAAATGTGTACAGAATTGTTTTTAATTTCATCTGTTATGAACCATATTGGATATAAAATTAATACAATGAGGGACTTTAAACTGAATAAAATGCCTCTTTGGAGTAAGGATACGAGGCTTTGGATATATGGTATTTTGTGACATAGCAAAAACATGAAAAGGATTAAACAGCTTGGCATTCAGGCTCTCTGATCTAATAAGTTCTGACTGATGCCACAAAGTTCAGAGCACAGTAATAAAGCAAGGTCATGTAAGATGCACATGCTTATGTGAACTTAAAAAGCACATTAAGTCGCTCACATGTGCATAGAGGTAAAAAAAAGGAACACACCAGTGGGATCAGAAAAGACCCCTCGGATATGAGGGGGATTGTTTTATCCTGAAACAGTTCAAGTGTTTCATTTTTTTTGGATTTCCTCAGGCTGTATGTAGCTACTGACAAATTTTGGCAGAACATTGGGATTAAAGCAAATGTGAAAGTCTGGAGAAGACTTTAGGGGGACAAAGGAAAAGAGCCAACTTCTAGAAATCCATAGTTAATCATTTTAAAGTGTTGGGCCTGAAAATAATTTTCTCTTCCATAGAAATCCAGTTCAGTTCAGACTATATAACTGGTACAGTGTAATCATAGCACTTTCCTAGCACTTCACGTCAGACCATTCAAACCAAAGTGATAGACCATTGCAAATATAGGTAAGAAGCTATGATTGTTCTTTATATTTTTCTTCTTGAGCAAATTTGCTGTGTGTAGATTACATTACTTAATAGAAGAAAGCTCCCCATTTAATACACACCTGTATTTTGGAAAAGGGACTGTAAAGACATACAGATCTATGATTTGTTTATAAGTCAAAATGGAACATAAAAGAGTGGCTCCAGTAGGGACTCCCAAAAGCTGAAATTTGAGAATGATAAATGGGCCCTTCAAGAGATAAAAGGAGTAAATTTGCATCTGATTGCTGCTCTATAGCCAAAGCCTGCTATTTGGAAAGGCAAGTGTCTGTTAGATTTAATGGTGAAGGGAATTTACCGTCCTAGCTACGCTTAAGATCTGCCTCAGACTCACTCAGAATTGGCTTTGACTGTGACTTTTGAAACATTCCTTTATGCACAAACCATCAACCTGTAACCGCTGATTGTCCATATAGAAACAGGTGTCACCGACTTCAGTCCAATACAAGAGTAGACTGGATAAGTTCAGCAGGAATTTCCTAGTAACAATGGGTTTTTCCTTGTCCCTTCAGCTGTCCAGTATCTGCAGAGCAGCCGTCCATGCTGGAGTGGTTCGAAATCACGGTGGTTATGTTGATGTCATGCCTGTGGACAAAAGAAAGACTTACACTGCTTCTTTTCAGAATGGAATCTTCTCAGAAAGGTAAATTTTAAATTGTATACATATATATTTTGTGTTTTATATATTTACAGTCTCTTCCTTTACACACACACACACACACATACCCCTTTACCCTTGCTTTACAACCAGCTCACCTTAATATGGGTTTGGAGTTCTGTGGCTGTGCCAGTGTGTTTCCTTTGCACGCTGTGTAATAATTGGTCATCCAGGGATGGGAAAAGCTGCAGTACCAGAGATGTCTGTCTCCTACAGGCTTATAAAAATCAACATGAATATCGGATTACGAGTCAGAATCACTCTTTTGTTAATTGATTTTATAATAAGGAAATTTCTTTCATCCTCTTGGATTTTCTAGATTAGTTTTTATATGTAATTATTTCTAGTTGAGAAGGGCACTGGATATTTCTCTAATCCTTTTATATGACAAAGTATTTGCTAAAGAATGGTCTGATTTTTCACAAAAAACAAATTCTTTTTGATTAGAAGTTGGATACCTTGTATGACATAAATGAATGTCTTCTGGTCTTATACTATTCAGTCCATCAGTAGTATATATTTTAGTGGCTTGGGAAAATTAGTTTGACTTACTTTATCAAGTATTAAAGTTAAGAGCAAAGAACCTATAGTGATTTTTTCAAATCATTTGTACTTGGGGAAAAAACCTTAACTCTCATGTATATTGTATAGATAAAAAAAAGTTCCCAACTTTTAGACATTTACCGGATTCTTTAAAATTGCCAGTGGAGGTTTCACATATACAATTAAGTTTCTATAAATGGCCCCAAGGATGGTGCTATGTAAGGTAGATTGCCTTCCACATAACCATCTGAGTGCCATTTTTAATAAAAAGACAACTTGGCATTTAGTGTCTGTTATAGGTCTGGGAAATTCATAGTAGGTACTCAAAAATAATAGTACTCTAGAGTATTATTTAAGTATCACTGTCTTCTTAACTTGCAGTTAACTTTTAACCACATTGGTCAGTTGTAAACCTGGATCTTAATATTCTCCCAATAAAATGGAATAACAGCTGCCTAACTCTGCTTTATTAAAATCAAAGGTGGTAACACAGGAAAACGTGATCTGGAATCTGTTACATTACATATAAAATACTATTATTACCACTGTGCACCTTAAATTTTAGTAAACTTGCCGCCCAGCATACAACCAAGATTTAAAGAATTATGTCATCCTCACTCAAGCTTTCCAATAACTATAAACTATAGTAGCCTAAGAAAGCTGGCCATCTGGATTCATAGAGCTGCTTTCTTGACTGTCATAAATAAACATGATTTATTTGGAGGATTATATGTGGAGATGACATCAATATACTTTCTGTATTTTTTTGCAGTTTACAGAATCCTCCAGGAGGAAAGGCATTCAGAGTATTTGCTGTTGTGTGAAATGGAACACTCGGAAGAGGATCATAAAGACTATTCAATGCCATATTTCTGAAGTTTGTATAAAATTGTAACATTACTGTACAGAAGATATCAACTATTTTCAGCCCCCCAAAAAGTACCAAATGCATTATAAATCTTGATAAATTCTGTAAAAATTAAACATGGGACATTATTAACTATGGGAAAATAATGAATATGCAATGGTTTTAGAAATCCTGTGTTAAATATTGCTATATTTTCTTAGCAGTTATTTCTATAGTTAATTACATAGTCATGATTGTTCTACATTTCACATGTTATTTTATATGGTGCTTTGTATATGCCACTAATAAAATGAATCTAAACAGTGAATGTGAATGGACTTCAGAAAATCATCTGGTGCATTTAAAAATAATCAATTCTTAAAAAATGAGAGGAACCATATTATCACATTTTTCCCCAGTTCAATACTCTGCCATTACCTACTCCAAATAATCTGAAATTGTTTTCCACTTAATACTGGTATAGTTTTTCTCCTCTGTTAAGTTTAGGCATATCAAATATTATGTCCTGATATTGTACTTCTTATTTTGTATAAAATAATTACTTAATCTCCAAATGAATCTATTAAAACATTTGATTCCTTGGGAATGGCTTTAATAGTAAGTGGAATGATCTATTGTTCCATGGTAGAGTAGTGGTATGAAAACATTCCTAGTGATAATATAGTAAATATAGGGTTAAGCAAAGGCAGCCAGAGCTTTCTATGTATTGTTCAAAGTGAGGTCACACATTTTTCTTTTGTATCCTGGCAAATACTCCTGCAGGCCAGGAAGTATAATAGTAAAAATTTTAACAAAGATAAACTAATGTATTGTATCACCATTGCCACTGGTTTTATTAATGGTAAATGGCCTTGTTTATAAATGTTGCCATATTATGGTACCTATGATGGTGATATATTTGTTTCTATGAAAAATGTATTGTGCTTTGAGACTAAAAACCTGTAAAATGTTAACTATGGTATTTTTTTTTCTTGCTGGTGGATTTACTCTTTCCCTGTAAACATATTAAAATTAATCATGTTTCAAAATATTTTTAGTCCCTTCCTTATTTTGATCAAGAAATCATTTTAAATTAGCAAAATTATTTTAAGTCTTTTAAATTTGGGTTATTGACATTAATACAAATAACATCCTCAACACCAGAAGTCTGCAAAGTCAACTTGAGTAGCTATTTGTATATGAAAGAGGAGACAATCATATATTTGGGAGCATTGTATCAAGGGAAAATTGGAATAAAATGAGGATAGAATCTGAAAGATATAAAGTAGTTATAAAAAATTGACAAGACAGTAAATACTTCATATATTTTCAGAAAATAAATGACTATGTATTTAGGAGCAGAAAAGGGGGAGATAAGTCATAGCCAGAGATCTGGAAAATCAAGAGAGCTGGATAATAGAAAAACAATAAAGGAGAGGCTCATATAGACCATTGCTGGGGAACAAATGGTAAAGAAAATAATACTATGACCACTTACCATGCACTGGCCAGAAATTAAGTGGTTCAAAATATAGGTAGTCAAAACTTAAGCATTTGTAGATTAAAAACACCAAAATTTAAAGCAGATTTGTGGGAACACTTTATTTTCCCAAAAGACACATTATACCTTCTTACATAGCATGATTGAAATGTAAACTTTACTCAGATTCATCTTTGGCTCCCCATTTTTCCCCCCACCCCAGTAGTTTTATTTTTGTCAGTATAAAGACTCTCATATTTGTCCCTAGTTTAGACACTCACCATCAATTTCCTGTACTATTACAATGTCTCCAGTTGGAGTCTCATTTTGTTTCTTTCTGTTCCTTTTTAATCTATCTTTAAATCTTTCACTGGAATTACACTTTTCCATAAGTTTCCATTATTTGAGAAAAACAAATCATCTTATAAAAACATTTATGAACTTCCTTAGTCTTGCTCCATATTGCTTACCTATCCTTTCTACACAAATTATGGCCTTGAGTAAGTTTCTTAACTTTCTACACTTTGATTACCTCACCTGAAAAACGGGATGAATAACAACTCATAGGGATTGCTCTAAGAACTGAGATGTATATCCTACTTGACATCACACATATAGATTGTGGTAAACATATGTTCTTATTATTAATATAATTATAGTCATTTTTGTTACTTACCTTGGGGAAACTATGTATCTGCTATGCTACACTACTGATCCATCAGCACTTAATGTGAAATCGTCTAGGAATTTTCCTACAATTCTCTTGGTAAGAATTAAGTAATGCTCTCTAATATGTCCTTTTAATTTGACCATACCAATTTTTAGATTTTTGACTTGTATTAGATTTAGTTCTTTAAAGTTAGTGATAAGCTCCTTGAGAACTGTGACATTATCTCTTTACCCAAGAGATTCAATGATTTTTACATTCTATAAATGATTGGTCATTATTGCTGAATGAATATTACAACAATCTTTAATTTTTTTCCCTTGAGGACATAAAAGAATATTGTTGCATATTATCACAGCAGAAGACACTATAGCTAATGAAGATAGATCATTGATAAACATTCTTTGAAAGATTTTATTTATTGGACAGAGAGATCAGGAGAAGGCAGAGAGACAGGCAGAGAGAGAGAGAGGGAAGCAGGCTCGCTACTGAGCCCAATGCGGGTCTTCATCCCAGGAGCCTGAGATCATGACCTGAGTCTAAGGCAGAGGCTTAACCCACTGAGTCACCCAGGCGCCCCATCATTGATAAACATTCTAAATGTGGATCTAAAACAGAGGTCAATGCTTATAAAATGGTATTAATATTAACATTATTTCAACTTTTAAAGTTTACCAGACCATGTGTTATTTCTTTAATGTCCTGCATCTAATAAAAGTGATCTGGGTATTTCAAGCAAAGCAGAATTCTCCAAAAAGATTTCTCTCCTAATCTGTTAGATAGTTGGCTTATTATAATGTATGCTTTTCTATTCAATATTATATTTCGAGATACTGCCTTCTCTAGCATTTCTAAAATGTTTTTAAAAGAACTGTAAACTCTCGAAGACTATAGTGAGCAAAACAAACAGTTATTTCTGAAAACATACCAAACTTCAGATTTGAAGCTCAAACTAATTTACTGCACAAAGAATCATTGTTTACATTTTTAAAAACACTTATCTGAGGTGATATTTCAACCCAGGCACCATAATTTTCAGGAGCTGAAAAAATAGTTTAGCCAAATAATGTGATCCTTTCATTAACTTGTTAGACTGCAGGCCTAAATTAGATCACTTTGAATTTTTGAAAGGCACTAGGGGAGGGCCTCTCTCTCGTGGATTCTGAGTCTGGAAAGGTGATTACATCATACTCCATAAGGTCCTGCTGACGTAAGGCCTGTCCCGCAATTGTAATTCACAGCTGCCTTCCGTTTCTTTTATCCCCAGCCACCCGCCCGGGCTTCTGAGATCACGCGAGGTTTGGCCCTGAGATATTGCAAGATCTGGTTTTCACGGCTTTAGCACTTCTGTTGTGGAGAAGGGACCCTGGCAGTTCCCGATGTTCTGGACATGTTCGCGCCTTTGGCTTGTCCTAGCTCTGTGCCACCCAGATTCTCGAAGATCTCAGGAAGCTGGGTGCCAAGTCAGCACGAATCGCGGGTGCAGATTTCAATGTCCCAGCGTCTTCCTTTAGGTATCCTGGAACTCTAGGCCTGGGTTAACAGGGGCCACCCCAGCCTCGCCAGCCATCCTCGTGGGGCTGATGGTTCCTCCTGCTGCTTTCCTCATTTCTAGTGTGGAGGGCCACGTGAGCCCGAGGTGCCGGGCGGGCGCACAGGACATTGTGGGAGTCAAGTCTCTATAGTCAGGGCACTATAGGGTGCCTCAGCAGACACTCTATAGTGCCCTGGATGGAGACTATGGAGCTCCTGTGAGATCTGGCAGCGGGGGAACAGGCAGCTCTGTTTTGGGCATTCTGGACCTTGGCAGCTAGGTGCATTCCCCTGAAGTCCCTGCCTATGGCCTGCTCTATCTTCCACTGCTCAGACCCAGATGGGGTGCAGACTGGACTTTGAGTAATAAAAATAAGCCAGATCCTGTGTTTGCGCTAAGTTGAGAGGTGAGTGTTCATTTATAGCTGTTAAGTACAAATGACCTTTATTTTAATTTGAAGAATTCCACGAGAAGTGTTTGACTTCAGGTATTTTACTGTACAGGAAGAAAAGATTTGGAGACTGTTGTTACTGCCTAATAATAAGATTTTTGCTCCTACTTGGCTTATTGCTTTGGTACTGCTGAGATGTTCAGTGGAAGGAAACAATTATGGTAATATAATCCAGAACAGATGTGCTGGAAATTGTCCTATAACTTTGATATGGTTTTAATCGACAAAACAAAAGAAAAAATCTTAGGTTTCATTGAAAACTATAGTTGGAATACCTCTGCCTATGTTGTGTGTTGAGTTTATGTGTGCGTAAATATTTACATTTGTTACAGATTGTTGCTGTGTTAGATGAATTACTTAGAGTTCATCTAATTACCATTTATTCTCTCACTTTGCTGATGAAAAAAAAAATGGAATATGCACTACCTTGGCCAAAGTCACATAGAGCTGTGACTAATTTCAAATAAATTCTTTATATTTCCAATCATATTTTCTATATTTCCCCGAGATACAGCCAGGAGTAAGAGCATAGACCAAATGTTAGAGTCCTGATGCCTAAATACTTTGAATACGTGCTTACAAACTTCAGAAAATATCCAGTCATAGCAATGCAATCCAGTACTGTACATGTAAGGGTGAGTACCACTCTAATAAGAAATAAACCTAATTAGGCATTTAAATGTGTCAGTTTAGGAGTATATTTAGTTGTTGCATGAGAACTTATTTTTTAAAAAGTAAAATACATCTTTTACCACATATATACTCCCAAAGACATTACAAAGCAACCAGGCAAAGAGTGAAGCCTATCAAATGGTTTTTAAAAATAGTACTAATAATAGCCCTTTTCACATAGTGTTTATTTATGCCAGCATTGTCATAACTAGTTTTTACCTCAGTTCACACATTCCACAATAATCCTGTGAGGAGAGTAGTGTTACTATCATGTTCATTTTGTGGATGACAAGAGGAGTACAGTAACTTCCTCAAAATCACCCAGAAAATAAATATTGGAGCCAGGATTCAAACTGTTAAATATGGTTCTGGATTCTGTGCTCTAAATAATTATTTCCCCTCCCCTAGCCAGCATCTTTTATGTTAGGTATATAGACAGTCCAATGTCTTTATGTAAATATCTTTTTTTCAGAATAAGTATGAAGTGTGAAGATTTTTTGTCATAAACACATGCCCTGAAGAAGTCATCTACTGCAGAGGAGGCTTCCAGTAACCAGACAAATGCCCCACGGGGCTCCTAAGGGACATCACTTAGGCATGTAAGTCCCTCGTGCTTTCCCCTGGCCCCTTGTTCATATTCCCTTGTCTTCTCCTCCCCCGTCTGCTTCTCATCAGTCTCATGTTGTGAGAGGGCTGTCCCCCCCCACATGCAAACAAGTCAGAAGTGTTCATTGTCCAATAAAGTTTGTGTGTGCTCTTTCCATCTTTGGTTATATATTTTTCCTTGATCAGCTCTGAAATATACTTACCCCTTATGGTTAGTATATATTTTCCATTTGTTCTCAATCCATTTACTCCTCTTTTCTTGTCTACTTTTGGATGAATCAGGTTTAATTTAATTAGTCTGTTAATCTTGATAATAAAACTGCCAGTTGGGGTGCCTGAGTGGTACAGTTGATTGATTCCGTTTTTTGTTTTTTGGCCCAGGTTGTGATCTCAGGGTGTGAGGTAGAGCCCAAGTAGGGTTCTACGCTCAGCAGGGTGCCTGCTTGAGACTTTCTCTCCCTCTCCTTCAGTCGCTCCCCACAGCTCTCTCTAAATAAATAAATGGGATAAAGATAAATATATTTATTATATAAAGATAAAGATAAATTATAAAATTTATCTTAAATTATATAAAGATAAATAAAGATAAATATTAACAATAAAGATAAAGATAAATCTTTAAAAGAGACAAAATAAATAAATACAACTGCCAGTTATTTTACCAGAAAAAAAGGTTTATTTTGGGAATAGCAGAGCCCATATCTGCAATATGGGTCAAGACCCATATCTGCAATATGGGTCAAGCCAGCTACAGGAAAACCATAGACAAGTCCTCAGAACAAAGGAGCGGAACACTTTTTTGTAGAAGAAAGGAGGAAATTGTGAGGGCTGTTATAAACAAAAGGTCCATTGGAGTAAACTGGGAGTTCATACAGGAGGGGGTTTTCATGGGCAGAGCTGGGACTGTCTGTCGTTAGTTGGGTTGTGGTAGGAGGAGAGAAGAATCTTCTCCTCCTGCTGTGTAATGAAGAAGTAGCTAAAATAACATGGGCTTGCAACTTCCTGTTGGGTTTGCAGTTGAATAGTAGGGCAGGAGAGTGCCATGCTGGCTCTTGACTCTTTTCTAAATGTTTTTTAAAGTTGATTTTCATTGTTCCAATTTTTGCCTTTTCCATTAAGTAGTTTCTAGAGAATGTAATTTGCATTTTTATGTATTACTGTCTACCTTTAAATTAGCACTTTTGTCACTTCTCAGAGCAAGCACCTTCAAACAATTTCATGCTGTTTACCCCATTCCTGCCTTTTGTTCTTCCGTTGTGCTAAATCTTACTTCTATATTTGTGATCTGCTTTAGAAGACATTATTGTTGTTCATTAAAGTAGTCAGTATTCATTTGCATTTACCTTTTCCAATGTTTGTCATTACTTCTGATGTTCTATGTTTCCATATAGTGTTATATTTATTCAGTGTGAGGAACTATCTTATCATATCCTGTAGTGAAGCCTACTGGTTGTGTATTTGCTCATTTTTTAAGGATATTTTAGTTAGAATTCTAAGTGAATTGTCTTTTTCTATTTGATCACTTTAAAGATACTCCATTGTCTTCAACCTCCCATACTAATGATGATCCTTAAGTTGTAAGTTTTAATTTTTTTTTCTTTTGGTTCTCCTTTGTAAGCAAGGTGTGATTTTCTTTGGCTGCTCTTAAAATTTTCTCTTTCTCGGGGCACCTGGGTGGCTCGGTGGGTTAAAGCCTCTGCCTTCGGCTCAGGTCATGATCCCAGGATCCTGGGATCGAGCCCTGCATCGGGCTCTCTGCTCAGCGGGGAGCCTGCTTCCTCCTCTCTGTCTGCCTGCCTCTCTGCCTACTTGTGATCTCCATCTGTCAAATAAATAAATAAAATCTTTAAAAAATTATTTTTCTCTTTCTCTTTATTTTTTGGCAACCTAGCTAATAACAAGTAACTAAAATATTGAAATCACCTATAGATTTCTCTTTTTCTTTATTTTTCTTTGATTTTTGGTCATTTGTTTATTTTCCTTTGGCATGCCTCATACTTTGAACTGGATCAAAATTGTAGAAATTCAAAATGATGTTGTCTTCCTCCAGGTGGGCTAAATTTTCTTTTGAAAAACAGCCAGAGGACTAGTGGATCCCCTTGGTCCTATTAAAACTTGGTTTTAGTCATTGTTAGAGCTATTTTCTTTTTGTCTTTATTCCTAAGGTATAGCCCTTAATATTATAGCATTGTCTTTCTGGGGTCTCAGATTAAAGCTTTGGGTCTTAACCAAAGTCACCCACCTTGGCGTGGTTTGAACTCCAGCTGTTCTCCCAATACCATGTGGCTGCTGTGATCTCTGCTTTAGCATTTCAGTGTCCCACATGCTGTCTCTACTAAGACTTAAAAAGATTTTTCTAAGGCTTACTCTCTGAGTGCAGTTTAGAAGTCAGCCAATGATTTAGGGGAGATTTGTATACTAATTTTTGAACTCTATCTGTGGGGTTCCCTTCTCCTCTGGTGTTTGTCCTTTAAATTGGCAGACAGTACGGGAGCCTCAAAATCTGCCGTCATTCTGCTCAGTGCAGCAAGACTTGCACTTCCTGCCTATGTTCTATTTCCTTTGTCTGATAATGGAAAATGACTTTAGTGAACAAGGAATGCCAGAAAGAATATGAATCTCACATTTTATACATTCCCTTTTCTCAAGGAGATTAGCTCTTTAAGCCCTTTCTACATTGGATGCTTTCCAAAACCTTCAAATCCATGCTTTATAAAATTTTCCAGCTTTTATAGATGTTTTGTGCTGGAGGATTAGTCCAAAACAAGCTATTTTAGTATGGCTGGAACCAGAAGGTCACATGTTTATTTTTATAAATTGCATTTTGTTCAGAAGAGTTAATGTAACCCATGATGATAATGAAAAAGTGTATAGAAGTTTGAAAGATATATGATGAAAAATATATTACTCTGGCCTCCGGTTTCCCTTTATAAATTCAACTAAGTTTTTATGCATTTACAATCCTAGATATACATGTCTTTGTATGTATTTATGAATTTGTACATATTTGCATGTGAACTCATAACATGCTACTCTAATTAAATTAACACTTCCTTATTACTTTAAACCACTTTTGTCAGTCATTTTTAAACTTTGTATTTGTATGTTGCTATATTTATCAGATCTTTTCCTTAATGATTTTTGAATTTTGTGTCATCTGCTTAGAAGGGTCATTTTACTCTAAGCATGTATTAAAAATATCTTTAGTGTTTTCTTCAAGCACATGAAAGTTTTAATTTATTATGTTAAAATGCTGAATCAGTCTAAAATTTATTTTGATGTGAGGCCTGAGGGAAGAAGAAATTCAGCTATATTTTTCCAAATGGCTATCCATTTTTTGTAACACTGTTTTTGATTAATCTTTTCTATATAAATTTAAAATGGTGCTATATTTGAACTATATTTCTATAAATATTTGATACATCTATTGCTTCTGTCTTCTGATCGATTGCTGTCTTCTGATTATCTGGATATTAGCCAATACTAACATGTTTTATTATTTGTTTTTATAATATATTTTAATGTTTGGTGTGCTTTACTACTCATATTTTAAAATTTTTCCAATTAGTCTCAGATCTTTATGTTTTCAGTGTAAAAAATCAGTTTTTGTCAATTTAGTAGTCCAAGCTGATAAACACAAATATAATGTTGAATACCCTATGTTTTTGCTTTTGATCAAAATTGCAGTTTCTGCTACCATTATTTCTATCTTTTTTATTAAACTGGACCAATTGTATCCCTAGGGCCTATGACCTGAAATCATATGTCGTATGCACTGTGTGATGTTCTACTATGTCCCTACCCCTCCCATACATGTCTTTAGGCAGAGTTCTTTAAGAGCTCCTTTTCTTTTTCTATCTCCTGTTATAAGATAAAGCATAGTCCATCTAAATAGGACTTTGGTGACATAAATGTATAAACTATATCACCATGAAGTACTTGATATAAATGGGCAACAAGTTGTAGCTGTACCAAAAAGAATAGCTTAGCAAATATGTTTTTCAACATATTTGAAACATATTTGAGTTGTGAACTGAACTTATATAATATTCTCACTTAGTTTCTAGCTCTCTATCAGCTGCAAATATTCATCATACTGTTGTAAATAGTAAAGGCTATTTTAAATATCTAACTATACTTAAAGAATAATCCTCCATTCATTCGGTTGATGCCAAACTGAAACAGGGCTGTTACAGTCACACCAGTAGGTCATATACTTAGAACCAAAAGTCAAAGAGTCATCAAGTTTTTCTTTCATAATTTCTAGGCATTGGGGGAATCCAAAATTTGGAAGATCAAAAAATGGAGGGGATCAGTTTGTGATTGCTAAATTAGGTGGGAGTCTGAAATACTCAAAATTAATAGAGTTAGGTAAACACAAAAATAAAAACAGGAAGAATGTAGAAGAGATTAAGCACCTGGACAGGTTCCTTTGTCTGTAATGTCAAAAAGAAATGTATGTGCATCTGTTTTGGAGACTTGTGTAGGTTAGATACAACAGAGTTAGGGGTTAATGTATGTCTGGCACATATTATTCTAAGACAGCTCTTCACTATACCTTTCCTTTGTTGCAATAGTGTAATCCTTTGAAATGTCTGACCTACTAACTGCTTTATATAAAAAAGAAGTAATGATGCATGTGATCTGGTGTGGACCCACCTGTGATTAACTAAGGGAATATTAGTCCATTGCAATGCAAGATCTACTTTGAATGTATACAGCCTTTAGGAGATATTGCAGAATGAATCAGGGTTTCTGAGGCACCTGGGTGGCTCAGCTGTTAAGGGACTGGCTTTGGCTCAGATCATGATCCCAGGGTCTTGGGATTGAGCCCCTCATCAGGATCCCTGATCTTGTGTTCCCTCTCTTGCTATGTCTCTCTCTGCCAAATAAATAAATAAAAATAAAATCTTTAAATCAGGGTTTCTTTGGCTATTGCCATATTTTAATCATTTAAAATTTTTTTTTATTCATTGGATAGTATCTATAAATATTGGCACATTTAAGAATTTATGTACAAGAATACACACACATACAGTGGGTACATATTAAAAACCATTTACGTATGACCACAAGACAATTTATTTCTTATATATACATTATTTTTTTTTATCTGTGCATACTCTATTGCCTAATAATGCCACAGATGAAAAAAGTGCTGAAATTATAGCATTTGGCATTTAATACAACAAATGTGAGGATTTTGCAAACTTTTGAAAATAAGAATATGAATAAGAATTCCTTTATGTGCTCCTTACTAATTGTTATTAGTAGATATGATCTTTATTGCGTATGTTGAGTTGTCTTTCCTTCTTTATATGAGTCATCTTATTGAAACCATTTAAGTACTTTCCTGTGTCAGTTGAAGATCTATAACAATTCTGTAAGGAAAAAAAGTAAAAAAGAAAAAAAGTAAAAAATTATGCTAAGCCACAGGTAATTTTTGCTGGTTCTAACGGCTCTTCCCCAGCTCTTTTGGTCAATATAATATTCTATTTGACAGTAGCTGTTAGTGTAGCAGTGCCAGAGAAAGCCAGCCCTTGGTTTTACCAGCCAGTATTCCTCCACATCCTCACACGTTGAGTAAATCTTTGCTTACTGGCAGCCTTGCCCACTGGTTGGAGCACTTGACTATAAAGGAGAAACATAGATGTGAAAACTTGGGTTTGGGCAGGAAAGAGGAGACATGGAAAAGTTCAGGGGAAAAAAAAGGAAAAAAATTGAGAATTCTTTTCCTTAAAAATAAAAAATAAGAATTTTAGAATGATGAATCAAAGTGGAAAATATTCATGTATAATTCATAGTCATATAAAAATCCATGGATTTTTTTTTTTTTTTTTTTAGATTTTATGTATTTATTTGACAGAGAGAGATCACAAGTAAGCAGAGAGGCAGGAAGAGAGAGAGGAAGGGAAGCAGGCTCCCTGCCAAGCAGAGAGCCCGATGTGGGACTCAATCCCAGGACCCTGAGATCATGACCTGAGCCGAAGGCAGCGGCGTAACCCACTGAGCCACCCAGGCGCCCTCCATGGATTTTTTTAAACTTGTTTTTTCTTCTAAGATTTTATTTATTTATTTATTTATTTATTTATTTATTTATTTAACAGAGAGAGAGAGAGAGAGAGAGAGAGAGAGAGAAAGAAAGAGAAAAAGAGCACATGAGAGCAAGTGCACACAAGCAGGGGAAGCAACAGGAAGAGAGAGAGAGAGCAGCAGGCTCCCTGTAGAGCAGGGAGCCCAATGCAGTGCTTCATCCCAGGACCCTGAGATCATGACCTGAGCCAGAGGCAGAGGCTTAACCAACTGAGCCACCCAGGTGGCCTTACTTCCATGGATTTTTAAAACAACACAATACTATGAAAAAAGTATTTAGATAAAAGTATCAACTGACTTCCTACAAAGTCTTTACAATTAGAAGAAGTACAGTTCTTGCAAGAGCAAAATGAAGTTTCCTTCTAAGGAAACATACCACCATAATAGTTAATGAAATGCTGTGTTCTCAACATTTTCGAGCCAAAATGTAGCTGATATGTTCTTGTCCTTTGTAGTCTTCTTCAGATGTCTATAGATAAATGTATGCCAACTATCATTTTCATTTATCCCTACATAAGAAATAAGTAACTTACTTCACTTTGATACAAAGTGTTGGACTGGATAGTTGAACATATGCTTAAAAATATTTCTTTCTAAAAAACTAAAAAGACAAATCCTTGACTAGACTAATCAAGGAGAATCCACACTGACAAAATCATAAATGAAAAAAGAGACGTTATAACTGATACCTCATGAATTTAGAGGACAATCAGAGACTACTGTGAACAATGTATGTCAACAAACTTGACAACCTACAAGAAATGGAAAAATTCTTAGAAACATACAACTTACCAAGACTGAATCAGGAAGAAATAGAAAATCTGGATAGACCAATTACTAATAAGATTTGATCAGTAATCCCAAACCTCCCAATCAAGAAAGGGCGGGACCAGATGGTTTTATTGGTGAATTCTACCAAACATTTAAAGAATTATTACCAATCCTTCTCAGACTTTTCAAAAAAATCAGAGGAGGGAATACTCCCAAACTAATTTTACAAGGACAGTGTTATCTTGTTACCAAAACCAGAAAAGGATATTATTAGAAAAGAGAACTACAGGCTATTTTCCTTAGTGAATATAGATATAAAATTTCTCAATAAAATACTACCAAACGAGGGCATCTGGGTGGCTCAGTAGATTAAGCCATCTGCCTTTGGCTCAGGTTGTGATCCCAGGGTCCTGGGATTGAGTCCCACATGGGGTTGCCTGCTCAGTGGAAAGCCTGATTCTCCCTTTCTTGTTCCTCCTCCTTTTGTGCATGCTCTCTCTGTCAAATAAATAAAATCTTTAAAAAAATACTACCAAGCCATATTCAGCAGTACATTCAGAGGATCATTCACCTTGATCAAGTGGGATTTATCCCTGGGATTCAGGGATGGTTCAGTGTACACAAATCAGTAAATGTGATAAACTGCATTAACAGGATGAAGTATAAAAATTATTTTATGGCCTCAATAGATGCAGAAAAAGCATGTGACAAAATTCAACAACTATTCATGACAAAAACTCTTAACAAATTAGTAACATGACTCGACATAATAAAAGACATATGTGACAAGCCTACAGCTAACATCATACTCAATGGTGAAAGGTTGAAAGCTTTTTTTAAAGATCAGGAACTAGACAAGAGTATCCCTTCTCATACTCCTATTCAACATAGTACTAGAAGTCTTAGCTAGAGCAGTAAGACAAGAAAAAGAAATAAAAGGTACTAGAATTAGGAAGGAAGAAATGAAATAATTTCTGTTTACAGATGACATGATCTTACATATAAAATGCCCTAAAGACTCAATAAAAAAAACTTTGAGAACTAATAAATGAATTCAGTAAAGTTGTAAGACATAAAATCAATTGGGAAAAATCATTCACATTACTATAAATGAACTATTGAAAAAAATTTAGAAAACAATCCCATTTGCAGTAGTATCAAAGAAATTAAATTCTGGGGATAGATTTAATTGTGAAGGTGAAACACCGATGAAAGAAATTGAAGAAACAAATAAATGGGAAGATATTCCGTGTCCATAGATTGGAAGAATTAATTTCCTCTTAGTCATTTTTCTCTACTCTGACAGAGAAGTCTAAAGAAAATAGCATTTGAATAGATATGCCATCTTCTTGATCTTTAACCTTTGGATAATTCTTCCTTTTGTTTGTATTAACTCTTAGAACACAATTGAAAAGCCCTTTTTTTTGTGGGAAATTCAAGAAGTTAATCTTAGGTGATTCTGTGTTCAATTTTATTCAAACTATTATTATATTCATGATTATTTTTTCCATTTATCATAGGTTAAAGATCCTGCTTTCTATCTTTTGAACACATTAGACTACAGTTTTTTTAATCTTAATTTTTCTGACTCTCTCGGTTGTCAACCTATAGCAAGAATTTTTTACAAGGGAAATTTACTTTCTGTACAAAATTTATAGAACTAAAATAATTACTCAAATACTGAATTTATAGAGTATGAGGTGCCCCACATGCTCTTTTACAAAGTAGAGGAGAAGAAAACTTTGGCAGTAAAGCCCCATGTAAAGCAACTCTTTCTTCCTGGAAAACTGTGGGTATTAACAATTTCTGATATTTTCATTAGTTAAAAGAAAATACCAATGTCATCCTCCTGTGGTTTTGTCTTTTTTAACTTGAATCTGAGTTTCCATTTTTTTAGGCAACATTTTCTTGCTCCTCAGTACTTTACACTGGCAGGGATGCTAGGCCTCTGAAGAAAATTTTGAATGAAACTGCTCAAGTATTAGATAACCAGAGGGTTGTTAATCCTATTGCTAAACTGACTCATGAGTAGTCTTTTTCACTATTTGCCTATCCCCCTTATATCCATGTTATTCACAATACCAAGTGGTTTTACTAAGTCATAAATCTGACGTATCACTTTCCTGCTTACATCTCTAAGGCTCTCTATTGTCTATGGGTGTTCTGAGCTCCTTCTTGATCCGTATAAAGCTTTTCATCACAGTGAAATGGGTCTCCTTTAGAATCAACCCCATTACTTGCTACTCTGGCTCCAGAATTTATGGTCCCACAATACCAAGGTACCTATAGATCTCCACAATCTAAATGTGACTGTACTTCTGCTGTTGGTTTAGGAAGTCATGTCCATTGGAATAAAACAACATGTTTTCCAGATCATTGAAAACTACATCAAAAACTAATGTTGGCTAATTGAACATAAGAAAAAAATAAAGTATCAAAGAAATTTAAGAAATTAAAAAAAAAAAGCATGTTAATATGTTGGAAAAATTATTAATTGAAGCCATCCATTTAAATCTGCATGATACTTATAAAATTTGGCTCAAGCCCACAGGTATTTATTCTGTTTCTGCATGTGTAATATGGTAAGCAGTATCTCATTGTTTCCACTTAGATTGCCGGGCATTTCTAGGATCTTATTTTTTATGGTGACTCTGTGATCCCAGTTCCTGGTCCCAGTTCAGTTTCAGTCATGTTTTACTTCCTGGGACTATTCTTTCTTTGCTCCATACCCATACAGGTTAAAAAAAAAAAAAATCACATTACTTGAGTTTCTTTTTTTTTTTTAATGTTATTTATTTATTTGACAGAGAGAGAGATAACAAGTAGGCAGAGCAGCACGCAGAGAGGGGAAGCAGGCGCCCTGCTGAGCAGAGAGCCCGATGCAGGCTCCCTCCCAGGATCCTGAGATCATGGCCTGAGCTGAAGGCGGAGGCTTAACCCACTGAGCCACCTAGGAACCCCATTTTCTTGAGTTTCTTAAAACTCGAGTATTTCTATGTATAGTGGACCTTATCTTAGTCTAGGATAATGGAAAACGTTCAAATTGAAACAATAAAAATGATTCAAAATTGATTATAAGTTCCTGTTATTTAATAGTCTTTTAGGCATCCTGTTAATTGAATTCAATGCATATTTTCTCCCAAAGGACATCTAACCAGGTTGCTTTAACTCTTTACACCTAGTTATCCTTTTAATCTCTTTTCTAGACCTTTTTTCTTTTCTTTTTAAAAATTTACTAATTTAGGGGCGCCTGGGTGGCTCAGTGGGTTAAGCCGCTGCCTTCGGCTCAGGTCATGATCTCAGAGTCCTGGGATCGAGTCCCGCATCGGGCTCTCTGCTCGGCAGAGAGCCTGCTTCCCTCTCTCTCTCTCTGGCTGCCTCTCTGTCTACTTGTGATTTCTCTCTGTCAAATTAATAAATAAAATCTTTAAAAAAAAAAAATTTACTAATTTGAGAGAGAGAGAGAGACTAAGTGGTGGGGAGGGGCAGAAGGACAGAAAGAGAGAGAAGAAGCAGGGAGCCCAAGGCGGGGCTTCATTGCAGGACCTAGAGACAAACCTGAGCACAAGGCAGACACTTAACCAACTGAGCCACCCACGTGCCTCTGAGCCCTTTTTCTACCAGGAAGACTCAGCTACTCTCACCTGTAATGTTAAGGAATTCCACATAATTCTTGACTCATAATGGCTTCTCCTGAGTTAATTTAGTGAACCAAAATGAACTTAGTGGTTTTGAAGTTTAGACTCATTTTTCCCCCTCCCTTCAATACATCTTTGTGTGATGAGGTAAAAACCTGTATACTCCATTTGATAGGAACTAAGCTAGCTCTCATAGAAACAAAGGCAAGAAACAGTACGTTTAGGATTTAAAATAATTACCTCTTGGAACACCTGGGCGGCTCAGTCAGTTAACCGTCTGCCTTCTGCTCCAGTCATGATCCCAGGGTCCTAGGATTGAGTCCTACATCAGGCTCCTTGCTCAGTGGGGAGTCTGCTTCTCCCTCTGCCTGCTCTGTCTGCCCCTCTCCCTGCTTATGCTCTCTCTGGCAGATAAATAAATAAAATCTTTAAAATAACTGTCTCTTTCCTCTCTTCTCACGCTTAAACATGTCCTCACTCTCTAAGCACATACCTTCTGATGTATATCTCAGTAAGATGGTGAGCTCCCTAAAGGCAGGTGTTTTTTCTCTGTTTTGTTCATCATATTTCAAATGCTTCAGTATTGTTTGCTATATAGTGATACTCAATAAATACATATTTTTAATTAAATTAAATTTTGGCTAGTTGACACATTTTCCTGAATTTTTGCTTCTTAAGGTTATTTGCAAGTTCAAGTTTAATTGTATTATTGAATACAATAATATCTTTTGTTTATACCATACTTTAGAATTTTAAAAGCACCATAATGCAAGTTTTATTTAATCCTTACATGGACTTTGTGGGGCTAGATAGACTAAGTAATATTACTTCTGTTTGGGGGATAAGAACACTGAGATACAAAGATAATATTATTTTTCTTAACTAGTAACTTTGGCCTCCAAACTTAAAGTCCATATCTTTGTATGGTATTTTTAAAATAACAATAAAGGGCATGTGCAAATACTTACATGATAGATGTATATGAAGTAGTCTTTTGTTTTAAACATACTACATTGTGAATTTATGAACTGGGTCTTGGAAGAAGTTATTTGAATTTAAATGAACTGCTGGCTCCACCACATGAAAGCATGCTAAAATCCTACTTCTACTAAACTACTGAAAGCATGGTTTCTCCACAGTGCCTCCATTCTGGGGAGGAGGAAGATTTGTGAATCAGTATTTTGAAGAATTGTTTCAATTTTAGTCTTCCTGAGATTACAATATAATACAGTCTCTTAAAACTTGCTTTTTGTATTTTAACTTTTATGTTGCTACATAAATTAAAAAAAAATAGTGAAATATCACAACATTCCATTTCAACATTACAATCATGGAAGCATTTAACTAAAAAATCTAGGAATTATTAGCTGTCTTTAAATGAATAAGATTTATTCCTGGTTGGGTTAGCCAGATATTTAAGTCAATGTTCAAATCATCTGGACGCCTTTAAGCCTACATGAAATCTTTCTATTTTTTTAAGATTTTTTAATTTACTAGACAGAGATCACAAGCAGGCAGACAGGGAGGCAGAGAGAGAGGGGGGAAGCAGGCTCCCTGCTGAGCAGAGAGCCTGATGCGGGGCTTGATCCCAGGACCCTAGGATCACAACCTGAGCTGAAGACAGAGGCTTTAACCCACTGACCCACCCAGGCACCCCAAGCTTACATGAAATCTTATACAATTTAACCACTTTAAGAAGGGAAAAAAGTCCATAGTTCATTGTTGGTTGGTACTTTACAAATACCAGGTTATATCTTTTTGTTAATAATCTATTGATTTTTAAAAAATATTTTGTTCATTTATTTGTCAAAGAGAGATATCACAAATAGGCAGAGAGGCAGGCAGACAGAGTGGGGGAAGCAAGCTCCCTCCTGAGCAGAGCGTGGTGCCCCAATAATCTATTGATTTTTATGGAAGTCAGAAGATAATACAGAGCAAAACTCTTGCTAAAAATGTATCATTCTAAAGTCAAGCACACCAACTTTCACAACTGTGTGTCTATTTGTTGTTTTGCTGTTTTATGACAGTGTTTATTGCGTAGTTACTATGTGATAGGCACTATCTCTCAGCCCTACAAATACAGGAAACTTCCTGACTCTCTTTGAGTTCTCATTCTAATGTTAAAAGACAATCAGGGGGCGCCTGGGTGGCTCAGTGGGTTAAGCCGCTGCCTTTGGCTCAGGTCATGATCTCAGGGTCCTGGGATCGAGTCCCGCATCGGGCTCTCTGCTCGGCAGGGAGTCTGCTTCCTCCTCTCTCTCTCTCTGCCTGCCTCTCTGCCTACTTGTGATCTCTCTCTGTCAAATAAATGGATAAAATCTTAAAAAAAAAAAAAAAAAGACAATCAGTATAGGGGCTTGGGGCTCAACTCTTGATTCTCGATTTTGGCTCAGATCATGATCTCAGGGTTCTGGGACTGAGCCCCACATTGGGCTCTGTGCTCTGTGTAGAGTCTGCTTGCTGTCCCTACTATCCTTTTGCTGCTGCTCCTCCTCCTTCTCTTTCTCAAATAAATAACTAAATAACTAAATATTCCTTTCACAACATATCCAAACACAATTCCTTTTCTCTAAAGAAGAGAATAATATATGTGGAAAATGTTCAATGAGTGCTTATAAAACAAAGTTCAAAATGAAATTTATTTGGGAATTTTGAGGGGTAAGCTATAAGCCTCCCAGTTCAAGCCTCAGTTCAAGCAAACTTGGTTTGTGACTTTTAGTACATAACTTGTTTTTTGCATAATCTTCTTAATACAGAATTGAAACTAAATAATTGGCAGAGCTGAAGTGGTAACATTATCACCAACAAAATGGCAATGGCATTATTTTCTGTTTCATCCCAGTGACTGGTACTTCTGGCCAAGGGAGAGATATGTGCCTACTTAGAACTGAATCATCTTTTGTCAAGCTAGGAAAGAAAGCACTGGTGCAGCCAGGAGTTCCTCTGGGCAGACGTCATTTGGGTTCTCTAATTTAGTAGGGTGCAAATAGATCCTAAAATTAAAAACCCAGTCCTCTGTTTATTTCTTCTGTTTGGGAAGCAGTCAGTAAACTCCAGAAAACATGAGCTCTGTGCTATGTTTCCAATGTCAGCTGCCCCAGTAGCCAACTTTTGCTTGCTATGAAAGGATTTCATTGACTTTCACCAACCAAAAACACAGGAGACTGACTATCCAGGAACCCCACTTTATTTTCAGTTATGGCTTCTTCTGTTTCCATATTTAAAAACAAAAAGTCTTTCTTACCTCTGGTTTTCCAGTTTAACCAGGTCTTCAGTTTTACTAACAATAATGTGTTTATATGGCATTTCAACCCAGTGGAAGCCCCAGGTCTTTATATGAATATATATGTAGTTTTTCCTTCTTCTCCTTACCTTCCCAACCCTCACCATGTACACACAAATCATGTCATTCCTGAAATATGACCTCTCAAAGGTGGAGTATGCTTCATGCTGAAACAGCATATAACGTTGGGTATGACTGACTTCATATGGGTCTGCTGAAAGACCAGAGAAGGGCAAAAAAAGAAAAAAAAAAAAAAGTTCTTCTTTGAACAAAACCCATACTGTACTCTGCACAGAAATAGAATATGCATTGCAAATCTGGATCTGATGCTTGCCTTGATTCTATTTCTTGATGCATCTTGCCTCTCTTCTTGGCTGTCTTCTGCTGTTTCACATATGCTTTCCCCACACAGAGGACAAGGTAGTAGATGACAGGCTTCCAGCTTGATATATATAAAAGGAAGAAAGACCCTCTCCAACCCTGTGGCTGGTTGTGGTACATTTCAAAAAAAGGTTCTAATCAGCTATAGTTGAGTTATATGTCCAGTTCTTTGACTGATTTCTGTACACAGCTTGGGTCACTGGCTGTGGTTAAGGGAAGGCATCCTAAAATCACATGAGATGAGAAAAGAGTCATTTTGTTTGGGAAAGAAGGGTGCTGGGCAGAGAGGAGAGAGTTGGCCACTTTAACTCTGAACTGGTAAATATTAAAATCCATATTCACTGCATAACTTAATTCTTTATCCCTCTTTTTTTTCTGTCCCCGTTGTTGGTTTAAGGCTAATGTAACAAACACTTACTAAGCTCCTACACACTGCCAGTAATGCCAAGTGCTGAAAAACAAAAATGAAAAGATGTGGTTCTCAAGAACTCATTGCCCTGTTGGGGGGATTGTAATGATATAACATGACCTCCATTATACTTTAGAGATAGGCATAGAGTGCAATGAAGTACTACCCAGTGCTTTGTGGGACTGGGACAAGGGAAGTGGCATATTGGGGCATGCTTCCTGAAGGACCTAGTATGTAAAATGAATCTTGGAAGATAATTAAGAATTAGCCAGGCAAAGACTGTGGGAAAGAATATTGCTGTATAGTTTAAAATTACACACCATCTGGTTTTCTTTGCAATGTATTTTAGCCTTCTTCAATTTTAATACGTTTTGATAGTGATCATGTCTTATAAATCTTCTATACTATCGACAGTGCTTGCACAGTGCTAACTACCTTATTGATTCTTGCTGTCTAATCTATTTAATGTTGGCTATTGTTTCTTCTCATCACTGGTCATCTGGAACATTTTTTTTTCCTACTTAGGAAAATGAGCTAATTATTAATAGTAACGGAATGGCATATGAAACAGAGTGTCAGTTTTCCTGGAGAGCTTTTCAAGTTTCACCAGGTTTTAATCTTCCCCTCCTAAGAATTCTTAATGCTACTCCAGTAGTGCCATTTTGGCCAATTTTAGAATGTACAGCCATTCGTACATGACAAATGTCAAAGTGATGCCTCCTCTGCATCACCCCTTCAACTGAAAAAATAAAAATCTGAGTTTTGCCAACTGTTTTGGTCAAACTTTTATTCAAAAAATATATTAACTTAGGAAAATAGCATCATGTAACTATGCCATGCCAGTAAAAATACCACAATGTCCAGAAAATACATTCATGGTGGCTTGATTTGCCTAGAACACCTAATTAAATTTTATTCCCTTTTCTCAGTGGCATATTCACAGTCACTGATTGGTTGCTGGAACCATATGTATCTTCAAAACCACTGGTCTCTGATTTAATTCACGTGCAAAACAGATGCAAGGAAAACAATACTGACTTGAATGAACCTTCGGCATCTTTCTCTCTATGCATGTTTATCTATCTACATATGGTATAAGTGGCTTTAGCTATATGCATAAATAGGCTGACCAGGATATTTATTCTTAATATATTGGATATTAGGAGTATTTTTGTATATCAATTGACGTAAGTCCCCACATGTGGTTGGGGGAATACAGATACATGCTCTGTGACTATGAGGTTAATTCTAACTTTTTTAGATTTTGGGTATGAGAAGAGAGAGCAATAGGCCTGCTTTACCAATTCCATCTCTAATCCTGTGAAATTTGTTTTATGCAGTTATGTTTCATACAAAAAAGTGTAGACACAATCATATCCATTTATTCCAGGAAGCCATTGGTAGAAAAGCTTTCTTTGAAATACTCAGTTGGTTCAATTACATTCAAGATATTTTTGGATAAAAAGGACTTTTAACATACATGTTCTTCTTCTCTGGGGCAAAAAAGTGATCCAATGGCCTTTCTTTGGCTGGATTATGGAAATAGAGTGACATTGACTTGTATGAGCACAAGGGAATCCAAAAAGTAAAAGTCAGTGTGCTTGATAAGAAAAGCCAAGGTGTTCATGGTGCTGGGGTCCAAAGCAGGACAAATAAAAGGAGAAGTTCTGAGACAAGAGGAGAACATTAGATTAAGGTTCTCACATTGCCTGGGGCGTGTGCCTGAATCAGGGAAAGATGTTAAGAGTACTCTGACGGTACAGAACATTTTCATGAACTGTGGGAAATAAGGTTTCTTCACGTTAATGAATGCCTTTAATATGCTTGGCATCATTTTCAAGAGAGGAAGTCTGTTCCCACAGTTGCCTCTCTGTGCTAGGCCTTCCCCAGTAGGATAGGCCATAGGCAAGCCATAGAATCATAGGATGTTTTACAGGGGTTGTTGAAGTTTGACATTCAGGAAGGGGTGCTGCTGTTCAGAGTAAAGAGTAGGGTCCTGGGTAAAGGACAGACTTGAAATATCTGGTGGATGGAGGTTGAATAAGTCAGAAAACTATGGGAAAATTACCTCAATCTTAATTTAAAATCCCTGGGAACCATTCTCTTGCTTCTTACTGGCCAAATTACATATGTAATGCAAAGGATTCAGATAGTACCTCCCACCTAAATATCTTCCTATAAGCCAATGCTAATCTGTGTTTATTGTATGATGTTTTCCCCCCACTCCTGCCAATTTTCCAAAAATTATCTGAGTAATCTGTATTTTGTTTGGGTTTTGATTACCTGTTGATATTTTAGGAAGTTGCATGGGTTAGAAACACTGAGTGCAATTAAATGGTGATGAAGAAGGCCAGTAAGACAAGACTAGAAAGGTAAAACAGTTGTGCTGTTGATACACAGCCCTTCATACACAATGATGGAGTTTTCTTTTAGGCCTCTGTCCGTGGATTGTGGGCAGGGGAATGTAGGCATAGATTTGGAGAATATGAACTTCTTCCAAATCCAGGAACCTACTGAGACCCTCGCTGGGGAACTGATGATTGTAGGAATGATTAGTGTCCTAGATAGGGACTGTGTGAGTTTATAGTAGCCTTCTCAGAAAGAATGGCTCATGTACTTGTGCTTAAGTTTGTGCTTGGCTAGAAGCTTGGAAAGGAAATGTGCCTGCTTTGGAGAATACAGGCACCAGGCTCTTAGAACCAATTTAATTGCAGTCTTCCTGCCACAAACATACAACAGTTCTTGGCACATAGATACTTTGTTGAATTTTATTAAAATTAAATTGAAACCCAGACATTTCATTCTACATATTATATTAATTCTAGAGCTCATTTTAGAGGTACAAATGAGGGGCACCTGGGTGGCTCAGTGGGTTCAGCCTCTGCCTTCGGCTCAGGTCATGATGCCAGGGTCCTGGGATTGAGCCCTGCATTGGGCTTTCCGCTCAGCAGGGAGCCTGCTTCCCCCTCTTTCTCTGCCTGCCTCTCTGCCTACTTGTGATCTCTATCAAATAAATAAAATCTTAAAAAAAAAGTTTAGAGGTACAAATGATGCTTTAATTTCTCCATCAATGTCTCATATTTATTTGTCTATAAAATTCTTTGTAAACTGACTTAATTCCCTCTTATTATCTCAAAGCTGGGTGAGATGTCATGGAACATATCCAGACTTGCTCCTTTCGACATATTGGCCCCATGAGAAAGAAAGCCTTCCCTGCTATCTCTAACAGACATTTTCTGAGGGGAATCAATGTTGGGTCAATGGCTATTGGGTAGAGTTTTGGTCACTTGCCATTTATGAACGGGAAATAGCTTCGTTGGCCAAACTTAGATAACCTGCCTGTTGCCATAGCTGCTGAGGAATGGAGGGCATACTAATGTGACTGGGACAGTTCTACTTAAACCTCATGGAGGTGGGGGGGTGGGAGTTATCCCCCAAAAGAGGCTTTTGTTTATAATAGAAGAAGAATGATAGGACATCTTGGGTAGATAAAACAAAAACTACCATAGTCTACTTCATATATATTATCTTTTTTTTTTTTTTTAAAGATTTTATTTATTTATTTGACCGAGAGATCACAAGTAGGCAGAGAGGCAGGCAGAGAGAGAGGAGGAAGCAGGCTCCCCGCTGAGCAGAGAGCCCGCCATGGGACTCAATCCCAGGACCTTGAGATCGTGACCTGAGTCGAAGGCAGCAGCTTAACCCACTGAGCCACCCAGGCGCCCTATTATCTTTTTAAAGTTAGAAAATTTATATTTGGAATAAATAAAAGGAAGTTCAGAAGTTCTTTTTACATGCAATTCTGGTATAAATGTACTAGTTTACTATTGCTTATTTCATCCCAGCCATTATAAGCAGTTGGTAATCAGTACATTTCAAGACAATTTGAATTAGACTAGACAAAAAGATGAAATCAAAGATATGCGGGTATGGAAAAGGTTATGAAATGATAGAAAATAAATGCAGGCTTTGCAAATATACCATATTAGGGTCAGAAGATATAGCCAACGAGATGGAAATCAGAAGATGAAGCTTAGTGGGCATCGGGATTATGGTGATAGAACAGTTAACACTTTGATTCCAAAATGTTTTTATTTGATAATGGAGGCAGAGTTCTGAATAGATTTCTTGGGTCCAGTTTGATTCCCAGCTAATCAATTTGTAAGTATTATCTGTATTATTGAGAGGCACCTGAGTGGCTTAGTGAGTCATTAAGCATCTTCCTTTGTCTCAGGTCACAATCCCAGGGTCCAGGGATTTAGCCCCACATCGGGCTCCCTGCTCAGCGGGAAGCCTGCTTCTCTCCCTTCCATTCCCTCTGCTGTGTCTCTCTCTCTCTCTCTCTCTCTCTCTATATATATATATATATATATATATATATATATATATATATATATATATAAAATCTATACTATTGATAAATACAAATTTGTGATCATTATAATGTCTTGAAAGACTATGGCGATGGAAATATTAACCACAGTGAGAAATTTCAATCTGGCTTGTCCTAGAAATGGACTTTGAGGGACAGAATAGTGATGTAAGTGAGCTCTCAAGTCAGATAGAACATGATATATATTGAGATCACTGGAGTGAGACAAGTCTTTGTAATGCAAGTATGTGACGTTAGGCAGGACCACAAGAGACAACAGTATGTGCTGATAATAAAATAGGTAAAGATATCAACATTCAAATGAGAATATTTAAAAAGTGTGCACAGCAAAGCAAACAGTCAACAAAACAAAGTTGCAAACCCACGGAATGGGAGAAGATAGTTGCAAATGACACTACAGACTAAGGACTGATATCCAAGATCTATAAAGAACTCCTCAAACTCAACCCACACAAAACAGATGATCACATCAAAAAATGGGCAGAAGACATAAACAGACACTTCTCCAAAGAAGACACACAAATGGCTAACAGACACATGAAAAAAAATGTTCATCATCACTAGCCATCAGGGAGATTCAAATCAAAACCATATTGAGATACCACCTTACACCAGTTAGAATGGGCAAAATCAACAAGACAGTAAACAACAAGTGTTGGAGGGGATGTGGAGAAAGGGGAACCCTCTTACACTGTTGGTGGGAATGCAAGTTGGTGCAGCCACTTTGGAAAACAGTGTGGAGATTCCTTAAGAAATTAAAAGTAGAGTATGACCCTGCAATTGCACTACTGGGTATTTACCCCAAAGATACAGAAGTAGTGAAAAGAACCATCTGTACTCCATCTGTACCCCAATGTTCATAGCAGCAATGGCCAAAGTCACCAAACTATGAAAAGAACCAAGATATCCTTCAACAGATTAATGGATAAAGAAGATATGGTCCATATATACAATGGAGTATTATGCCTCCATCAGAAAGGATGAATACCCAACTTTTGTATCAACATGGACGGGACTGAAAGAGATTATGCTGAATGAAATAAGTCAAGCAGAGAGAGTCAAGTATCATGGTTTCACTTACTTGTGGAGCATAAGGAATAACACGGAGGACATTAGGAGAAGAAGAGGAGAAGTGAGATGGGCGAAATTGGAGGGGGAGACAAACCATGAGAGACTGTGGACTCCAAAAAACAAATTGAGGATTTTGGAGGGGCGGGGGTGGGGAGTTTGGTGAGCTTGGTGGTGGGTATTATGGAGGGCACGTATTGCATGGAGCACTGGGTGTGGTGCATAAAGAGTGAATTTTGGAACACTGAAAATGTGTTTTCAGTGGGGCTTATGTGGTTTATTCAAAGAATAGTTAGAAAAGGTGCCAAATTATAGTCATAATATTTGTTCTATTTTTTTTTTTATTTGGGGTCCTTTATTTATATTTTTTTATTTTTTATAAGCATATATTTTTATCCCCAGGGGTACAGGTCTGTGAATCACCAGGTTTACACACTTCACAGCACTCACCAAAGCACATTATTTGTTCTATTTTTTATGTGATTTTTAACCCAGATTAAATTTCTGAAATTTTATTTTTTAGTTTGAGTGACAGTAATAACTTATATCATGAATGTTTTTACCCTCTGTATTTTGTTTTTATTTTCTAATTTTTAGTTTATTGGGGGAAAATAGACATTTCTATAAAATGAGTACTTACTCATTCCATTTGGAAATTTTATTTTTACATTTTTTTCTCTTTAAACAATTCTTAGACATATAGCTTTTCTTATGATAATGAGATATTATAGAGAAATCTGAAGCTTTTTAAAAAATTTTTTATTTTTTATAAACATATAATATATTTTTATCCCCAGGGGTACAGGTCTGTGAATCACCAGGTTTACACACTTCACAGCACTCACCAAAGCACATACCCTCCCCAATGTCCATAATCCCACCCCCTTCTCCCAAACCCCCTCCCCCCAGCAACCCTCAGTTTGTTTTGTGAGATTAAGAGTCACTTATGGTTTGTCTCCCTCCCAATCCTATCTTATTTCATTTATTCTGAAGCTGTTTTTAACCTAAATTTGTTCCCATGGCTAGTCATTTTTTAATGGCTGGTTAATAGATTCCTCTTTGTGCTTTCACACTCTAGTGACCAGCACAATGGTTGCATGTAGTGACTGTTCAATAAATATTTGTAGAACTGAATTGAAATAAATCAAGTTGTAAATATTTTCTGGTCACATGAGTGAAATTAAGAAATATACAACTTTTCTTTGTTTACCTTTATGAGCTATTCTGATACTAATAATTAAACATTTGTCTTTGGACCAAATTTTGGCATTTGAGTTGAGATCACCAACAACATACAACCTGTTTCTTTCTGGAATTGATGAAAAAATTTCAAAGCCTTTCCAATTCATTTTTGGAAAGGAAGTAAGTGGCTGTAATAAATGTAGAGAAAGCAACATTTTACCTCTTTTGAAATTACTGATTTCTAAGTAAAATATCGCACAATTAAAAATTGTCAGCATTTTTACCACAGCATTTACTTAGCACAGTATGATGACACGAAGCATTACTTTGAAGACACAAGAATTTTTAAAATGAAATGGTTGTACTATACAGTGGCTCAAAGATCATTCTATAGGCTTTTCCCTAAAAGATTAAAACAGCCTCTAAGTATATTCAGTCTCATTTATTTGAATTCCATATTCAACAAGAAGCCTTAGCGCTACTCATTTTTTCTCTCAGGCATTTAATTTATTTTGGGAATGACTACCTTTCAATACAGGAATACATATCCTGATACTTAGTATGATATTGTAAATGAGGAAGTTAAAATCCTATCACTTCATAAGTTTACTGTTAAATATATATATATATATGTATATATATATATATACACACACACAGATATTACTGTTAAAGATAGATAGATAGATAGATACATATCTCTCTCTCTCTCTCTCTCTCTATATATATATATATATATATATATATATATCACCTGATGTGTCACTTTATTTGGGAGAAGAGAAAATCTGTAAAGGTGAGGATCAGATCCTGGAGTGATAAGCCTCCTGAGACAAAATTACCAGGAGAAACAGAATTTAAAGAAGTTATTATCCTTTTGATATTTATGAGTTATAATGTTTTCCTCTTAGAATGATTTCTATCAGAATTTAAAAGTTAATAAAGACCAGTTATTGCTGATGAATTCTTCTTCTTTACATGTGTCTATACTTAACGCTGGTGAATTTGAAATGAGGTTTTCTCTTGTGAACTTCTGAAAAGGGTAATGCCAAAATCTTAGGTTATATTGTTGTCAATGAAACATTTTTAGATGAAAAACTTAATCACCACCTTTCAAAAGAACACTCAAGACTCTAATTTATCTATACTGAGAACATAAATAGTTGTACAATCCAAGCCAGGTGATTATCCAATTCATCTCTGAACTTAATATACCTCATATGTGAAAAAAATTCACTTGTTTATGTGGGGAAAAGAGTAGAACAACTTAATATGAAATTATAGAATGGAAACCTTGTAATAGCTTCAGCTTTATACTCCAACATCTTGGCATGAGGTCAGCCTTGCTTATTATGATTGGCATAGGTTGTAGACTGGCAAGTTAGCCTAGTGAGGCTAGAGTAAGTCTAGCAGTTTACATCATTACATTTTGAATGATGGCATGTTTTTACTTTTTTCTGCCAACTTTACCTTTGATAAATAATTCTTAGGATCAATAATTTGTTAGCTGTGACAATTGGGAATGAATCCAGAGAAACTAATTCCATATTATTTATTTTACACCAAATTCTCAAGCTCTCCTAGGGGGACTCTGAGTTATTAGTGTGTATTAAAAGGGGAAACTGAATACAGTAGATTTCCAGTGAGCACTGAGTTTACTCCAAAAGCTTATATAAATGTTCTCATTAAGTTGCAGCTCTGCAGCTCTATTAGAGAACTGTTTTATTTAATTCCAAGGCAGACTTTCCAGTGGTTGGCATATCTCTCCCCAGGCTAAGGCCTTAAGGTCAATTTTTCACCTTTAAAAACATAATTAAAAAGATAAAATGAACACCCCCCCACCATCCTCCAAAAGACATTAATTGAAACAGTCCTATAGCAACTTTGGAAATGATTCATACCCTAAGGGAAGTTTTACAAAAGAGAGGACTGAAAAATACCCTAAATTTCACAAATCTAACTGGAGAAAAATTGTTGGCCTTAAAAATCAGAAGAATAGAGGTTTGAATCCTAACCCTGCTTGTTGGCTGTGTGATTTGGGACAAATAGCTTATCCTCTCTGAGCCTCAGTTTCTACCCCCTCAGTGTTGTTCTGACAGTGTAATGTTGATATTTTGTTTACTTTCAGTTCTTCCCATGATAATGTGATTTACTTAACAGAGATTTTCATCTTTTGGTTAAATGCTATAGCAATGTCATCAATATTCTGCCACATAGCAATACTCAGTATTTGTTAACTAGAAAAAGCTCAATTACTTCTTTGCTAAAATGGAAAGAGAAAATAACTTGCTACATATATTCTAATTAAATCTATCTCATAATTATCTTATCATGGGGCATTTATTTCCAAAGTTATAGAATGTCCATGTATTCAAACATATTTTGCAAAGTAATCTTTTAAATTTTATTTCAGATGATTACCTTAATAGAAATTATTTTATGTAGAACTGTTGTATCAAAATGGATCAATATATTAAGGCTCTTATTACATGCAAAAAACATATTTCCAAAAATATTGCATCAACTTATGCCGTGAAGATAGTATGTAAGGATATCTGTTTAACCACCGTCTCATCAAAAATAGTATTCTCACTGTTAAAAATTTTGCTAACATTGGGGCACCTGGTGGTACAGTCTGTTGAGCATCCTACTCGTGGTTTCAGCTCAGGTCATGATCTCAGGGTCGTGAGATTGAGACTGAGGTGGGGCTCTATGCTCAGTGCAGAGTCTATGCTCAGTTAAGCAGTGACTGAATGGGAGAGTTAAGCAGTGACTGAATGCTTTACCCCCAGCATGGAGTCTTATGGCAGCAACTTTAAAACACTGGATTTTTCAGCTATAATCTTCTTCAATTAAATATCTTATGAGAAATAGTCATCAAGAATTATAATACTCATAATACACAATACTTATCATACATATATAAGAAGATGTTGACTTCTTATATATATATGATAAGTATTGTGTATTATGAGTATTATAATTCTTGATGACTATTTCTCATAAGATATTTCTCATAGATTCCTACTGTGGTAAGATTGAAAAAAACATGCTATGGGACAAAGGAAAGGGCTAGGAGGATGGCTTTGATCTGGATCTTGAAATAAGATCACAGTGGTAAAAATGTTCACTAATAGGGAGAAAGACTTCCTTAAAAGATAAAACAGGAGTGTGAGATTAGGAGCAACTTGTGGAAGATTCAACTATTAAACTAAATGTGTAGTTATTTTAAAGCAATGAATAACCATCAAAGTTCACATCACCACCATGTGGACTTTATGATTTATGGCTTTCCATAGCTAACTCTGGCAACACTGTATAGAAAGACATAAGGCTAATAATTGTTGAGAGAGCCTGAATGTGCAGATGAAATGGAGATAGGTTTAACTTTCTAAGTAAAGTTAAGAAATTATTTTCTATTTTAAAACAAAACCCTCCCTTTATTCATGTGATGATATAAAAAAGAGGCCACTGGAGATGGTTAGCTGCCCTTAATCTGGAAGGTTATTTATAAACTATATGCAAATGTTTAATTCTTATATTACTTTGCTATAAAGTTAAAGGATATTCTGGATTTGTACCTGAATCAGGATATAGAGAATACATTATTAAGGCTTTCTATGACAACCTTTGTATTTTCTAACAAATTATAGCTTGTCCTGAGAACTATATTTTCTCCTTTGTTAACAACAACAAAAAAGCCTTCACAACCTTATAAATATCTACTTTATAACTTTACACAAGAGGTCATGTGGAATACTTTATTAGATTTTACCATTCACAGCATAAAAATAACTTTTAATAAAATACCCTAGATTTCCATATTCAGAATCCTTATTGTTTTGTCCGGCCCTTTGTATCTTGTCAAAGTAGATTTTATGTATTCAACTGTCTGTGTAGTTAAAAGTACATAATTAAGGAAGAGTAAATTTCAACAACTTGTCATTTTGGGGGGAAAATAATTTTTAAGCAAGTGTACTGTACATGGCTGTATAAACATAAAAGTAGGATACATGCTGCTGTACAAAAACACATTTTGTTAGCTTGTAGGGTGGCCACACAGGTTGGCCTGCTTTAAATGACTGGAAAATAAAGCCTTCTTGTTTTGAGGTGATGATCTACACTGGTTTGGGGCAATAAACTTATTCATATTAAAAAACAGACTAGGCTCTGCAATTCATCACCTAACTTGATTTCAAGTTTTCTCTGCTTGATTTTAATCTCTTGGGAGGGTGCCTTTCTTTTTGCTGATATCCAAGTACCTTGCTCTTAGGGAGATGCAAATAAAAACATTTCTGTAAATAAGGATTCCCATGAGTCTCCTGTGAAGTACTCACAGGCATCTTTTATAGCACAGGAAGTGCAAGCAAATAGAGAGGTTAAGGAAATTGCTCAAGGACATTCAGCAAGTTGGAGTCAAAGCCAGAAATAGTAAACAGGACTTCTCACTCCCAAGTTCTTAGTACAACTGCCAAATTTTGAACACTTTTTGATGGTGAAAGAATGAGCCATCTTGGCATCATTTATTTCAATTCATTTTGGTGCTTAAGAAAGCAAGCATATACCAACAGGCTTTAAAAGGAAAATAAAGCCCAGAGCAAAAGGTATTATTAAACTTTAATTTAATTTTTACCCTTCTTTAATTCCTTCTTCTATTCTCATTCATCAGTTACAGGAACAAAAGAAGAAAAGTTAAATAAGGGATATTTTGGAATGGTGCAGGTAAGATGGCAGAAGTAGTACTACCTTGGTACTATTTACTTTTTTTAACTCAATTCAACACATATTCCTGAAGGATTTAGCCTATGCCATGGACTGTATAAATTTGCAAATATGATTTAGACATTGTTGCTATCTTTGAGGAGAGACAGACATGTAAACACAGGCATAGTAATAAACTCTCTGAAGTGTGAACATTCAGGAGTGTACAGAGCAGTGGAGAAGTTCAGAGAATGCGTGCAGAATTTAAAATAAGATGTAGAATCAGGGAATGCTGTCTTAGGGGAAGTATACTTGGATTGAGCTTTGAAGGATTACAGTTTTAGCCAAAGGAAAAGTCAGAAGGGAAAACAAGCAAAAGGAATAATATTCATGAATGCAAAGATATGGGATTACAAATTTTATGCAGTAATGTGAGACTGTAGAGGAAGGTGGTTGAGAGCTGAAACTATAGAGGTAGGAAGAGGATACAGAAGACTTTGTATGATATACTAAAAGATCATGCTAAAATTCTTTAGGCATAGAAGCCAGAGGAGGCTTTCATCAGTCACATGGCATGATTTGCTTGTTAGATAGATAATCGTGGTTTAAAGAAGACAAACTTAAGTGGTTAATGCAACAGTCCAGAAAGGACTGCTGAGGCAATGAATGAGGGAATTGTAATCAGGATGGTGAGAAGGTAAACTGAAAGAGATATGAATGAACCAAACACATACTTTATACTCTTCACAAGAATTAGCTCAAAATGTGTCATAGACTTAAATGTAAAATGCAAAATTATAAAACTCTTAGATAACATAGGAGAAAAAATAGGTGACCTTGTGATGGTGATAACTTTTTAGATACAATACCAAAAGTACAACCCATGAGAGAGAATTGCTAACCTGGACTTCATTAAATTAAAAATTGCTCTGTAAAGGACAATGTCAAGAGAATAAGACAAGCCCCAGACTGAGAGAAAATATTTGTAAAAGATGCATCTGATAAAGGACTGTTCTTCAAAACATACAGTGACTCTTAAAATCCAACCATAAGAAAAAATCTGGTGTAGAAAATGCCCAAAGAACTGGACCTCCCCAAAGAAGATATTTAGATGGAAGTAAGTATATCAAAAGATTTTCAACATCATATGTCACCAGATGGAAGTAAGCATATCAAAAGATTTTCGACATCATATGTCATCATATTGCAAATTAAAACAACAGTGAGATACTACAACATACCTATCAGAATGACCAAAATCCAGAACACTTACAGCATCAAACACTGGTAGGGACATGAAGCAACAAGAAGTCTTCATTCATTATGGTGGTTATGCAAAATTGTACAGCCACTTTGGAAGACAGTTTGGTGGTTTCTTATAAAACTAACATACTCTTACAGAACAATCTAGCAATTATACTTCCTGGAGTTAAGAACTGATGTCCACACAAAAATCTGCACACAGATGTTTATAACATATTTATTCATAATTGCCAACACTTGGAAGTGATCAGAATGTCCTTCAGTAGGTGAATGGGTAAATAAACAATGGTATATCCAAACAATGGAATATTCAGCTCTAAAAATAAATGAATTATCAGGCCATGAAAAGATATGGGAACCCTAACTGCTTATTACTAAGTGAAAAAAGCCAATCTGAAAAGACTATGTATTATATGATTCCAACTGTATGACATTCTGGGAAAGGCAAAACTATGAAGACAATAAAATAGATTGGTGATTTCTAGAGTTTAGTGGGAGAGAGTTATGAATATGTATAGCTCAGAAGATTTTGAGGGCAGTGCATACTGTATAATACTATAACAATGGATTCATGACATATGCATTGTTCCAAACCCATAGAATTTACAACACCTAAAGTGAAACTTAAAGTAGACTAGAGTGGGTAATAAGGATTTGTCAAGAGAGTTTTATGGATTACAATAAACATTGCACTATGGTGGGGATGTGCGTAGTGGGGGAAGATGGTGTATGTGGCAAGGATGGGGTAATGGGAATTACCTGTACTTCCCACTTAATTTTTCTGTGAACCTAAAACTTCTCTAAAAATAAAGTTGATTAACTAAAAAGAAAAAAGATAGAATGACAAGAGTGTGTTGATTGACTATGGAATTTGAGGAACAGGAGGAGTCTATGTTCTCAAAAAATACAGAATAAAAGAATATAGAAAGCAAAGTTGTGGGAAGATGACAAATGAAGATTTTAGTTGCACATCATTGTATACTCTAGGAAGCTCATGATGTGACTCAGCCTCAGAAAACATGTCAGACCTGGAATACTTCAAACTTCTAAGTATATCTACTAGAAATATTTCAAACCTGGAAATATTTCAAATTTCTGGAGTATTTCAAACCTGGAATATTTCAAAATTCTAAGTATATTCTAAGTATATATTCTAAGCATATATTTCAAACTTCTAGAGTATTTTAAACCTGGAAATATTTCAAACTTCTAAGTATATATACAAATGACACTTAAAATCTTTAGAGTAGAAGACATAAGCCAAGAAATGGAACTGAGGAAAAGAATAGTGAATCAGGGATGAATCTTGAGATAACCCTGAGATTAAGGTTCTGGCAGAAAAATAAAGAAATATGGAGTCAAGAACTGATGAGAAAAGTAGGTGTAATACCTGAATAGTCACCAAAATAAAATATTAATATTTGTCTAGTAATTTATTTTTTTCCAAGGAATCTTCTTGTCTGACAATTTACTTGTGTCTCAAATTGAACAAGGGAGAGATACAGTGCAATTTTTATAGTTTTTACAAGTTCACTTTTAGAAATTAAGGAACTGATCATTTCATAATCTACAGATTCTTTTTATTTAGTGCAACCTTAAATCATAGTTTCATTTTTTTTGTTTTCTACATCATTCCTAAATTGTTTTCATCTATTCTATTTCTTTATATTTTTTCTGTAAATTACTCACCCAAATAATTATTCTTAGTACACAAATGTGCATCTCCAACTCTTTACTGAACATCTTCATTTGGACACTCCATAAACTTTTCCTTTTGTGTTTTCATCCCTGGATTAAACATGTTAATCCAATCATTAAAATCAGGAACCGGGGTGCCTGGGTGGCTCAGTTGCTTAAGCATCTAACACTGGGTTTCTGCTCAAGTCATGATCTCGATCTCATGGGCCCTGAGATCAGGTTTCAAGTGGGCTCCACGTGCAGCGAGGAGTTTGCTTGATGATTCTATCCCTCTGCCCTTCCCCCAACTCATGCACACATACCTCTCTAAAATAAATAAATAAATCTTAAAAAAAACATTGAATCTAAAAAATCACCCTTGGACCTTCCTTTCTCCGTCAGTGCCTACACCCAGACAATCATCAAAACCTATCTCTTTTTCCTACCTTCTGGTCTTCCTGCTGTTTCCATTCTGTCTAACAGTGCCTCTAGGTTAAAACATCATTTTTTTTTCTATAAACTATTATAACTGTTTACTAATTCTGCCTTTATTCTTACCCCTATTTAGGCCATTGGCTACACTACAGACAGATCAGAGCCTGTCATTTAATCCCTGCTTAAAAACTCCCATTTTCCTATGCCTTCTGGACAAATTCTAAAGCTCTTTCCATGGCAAATATGGCTTTTCAGGATCTGATCACTTTTACTCCTAAATTCATAACTTATCTCTTACTATAGCCTATGTTCCCACCAAACAAGGGCACTTGCAGAACCTTGAACACATGTTTATTCTTTCTCTCTCTTGTGCTTTCTATTCTATTTGCTTGTTATGCGCACAAACACATACACCACATGCACACACACATACAAACACACACTAGTAGTGAATGGATACAAGGTAATCTTTCTAGATATTCTTTTTAGCAGAACTCATCTTTACATTCTCTTTTGCAGGTGATTCTCCTTCACAAAGTCTGTTTCCAGGCAGCCCAATCTAAGACACACAGTTTGTCTTTGCATGTCAAGTTAGAAGGCCTCCCATGATTAACCATGGCTTATTAGTGATCTTGCTTTGACACTTAGAAAACCTATAATTAGCTTTATCTAGTATTTAGCAACTATAATAGAAATGTTTTGCTTACCAGGTGGTAAACAACTTAAGGACAGACTTTTTCTTTAATTGTAGTATTCCCAATTTCCAGCACTCAGGCACTCAATAATTATTTTCTTAGTGATTAGTGTGCTCAAGGCTATTCATATATTTGGTGACTTAAAGTTACCTGAAATGCAATCTCCTGAGAACAAATCCCAATGCACTTACTTACAAACCACATAGCACTGGTTACTCAATAATATACTTAATGAAAAGCACTGAGAAATATTTGTTGCAATTTTTCTAGACCCTTATCAGATATTGCTGAATTTGTGGATAGAGATCTAAATTCTTTATTTTTTATTTTTTATTTTTTATAAACATATATTTTTATCCCCAGGGGTACAGGTCTGTGAATCACCAGGTTTACACACTTCACAGCACTCACCAAAGCACATACCCTCCCCAATGTCCACAACCCCACCCCCTTCTCCCAAAACCCCTCCCCCCAGCAACCCTCAGTTTGTTTTGTGAGATTAAGAGTCACTTATGGTTTGTCTCCCTCCCAATCCCATCTTGTTTCATTTATTCTTCTCCTACCCACTTAAGCCCCCATGTTGAATCACCACTTCCTCATATCAGGGAGATCATATGATAGTTGTCTTTCTCTGCTTGACTTATTTCGCTAAGCATGATACGCTTAGCCATCAAAAGAAATGAAATCTTGCCATTTGTGACAACATGGATGAGATCTAAATTCTTGAAAAGAGAATACAAATATATTTACAAAGTTAAACATGGCAAAGATCAGACCAGAAATCCTCCCCCTTCCAGAAAACTCATAATATTCTTAAAATCTTATTTATTTATTTATTTATTTATTTGTTTGTTTGTTTATTTGAGAGAGAGAGAGAGCAGAGAGGCAGACAGGGAGGAATAGGACAAGGGAGAGAATCTCAAGCCAACTCCATGCTGAACACAAAGCCCAATGTAGGGCTTGATCTCGTGAGCCTGAGATCATGACCTGAGCCAAAACCAAGAGTCAGGTGCTAAACTGACTGAGCCATCCAGGTTTGCCTAGAAAACTGAAGATACTATGATATTAATTACAGAAGTAATCATAGGTGGTATGAAGACTCTATGATAATCCTGGAATGTTGCATGTGTAGTCCTGCATACAAAAATATTAGAATAGATTTACTTTCAAGAAATATGTGTTTTCAAACATGCAGGTCATTGTTCAAAATTGGTTTGGAGCATGCTTTTAGGATTTCCTTGTACTTCATATCTATCTATCTATCTGTTTATATAAGCAGATACTATTATGTCAGTTTATCTAAGATTAGATAGAGGTCATTGACAATGAAACATTAAAATTCACTGTCCTAGTTTGTAGGCCACAAAATTATCACCGCATTAAAAAAAACAGGCTTATTAGGAATGCTGCATGAAAAATTAAAATGATAAGAAAAGTGCATGTCAGAATAATAATATTAGAGTAGAGATGAGGAATGTTGGAAGGAATGTGCTAAAAATAATGTAGTAATTGAAACCAGGGAAAGGCCAACTAAAGTGACTTGCTGTTAAAAATAGCATTATTACTTTTAGTTATTTTTCTATATAAAATTCTTTCTATTCCAAATTTATGTCTTTGACAATTTCTTATACATATGTGATCTGATCTGACAATTTCAACATTAAAATGATTTTTATAGTATGTATACCTGTACAAGTGTTCTTTTTGAATTTTGACTATAGTTCCTGGTTTTATAGTCAGTTGCTATTATGTTTATTTTCACAATCTCTTATTTTAATATGCTGTGTTTCTCAGAATCTGTGGCTTATTACCTGTGTCTTATTATTCTGTGTCTGAAAAGATGCTTTAGGAATCATATGCATATATCAGTGCACTGACATGCCACACTTGTTTATACCAATTTTATTCATTGTTCTTTACCCATTTTTAAATGATCTTCAAGGAGTTTAAGGTATATTGAGAAACATGTGATGATAACACTGACTTTTTACTTAATGACTCTTGGAGCTAGTTCTTAAAAAAAAAAGCTGGGTATACCATCTTTGCTAGTTCAGTTATAGCTGTTTTGGGGAACAATTATAGAGCGATAGAACTCAATTTAACCTGCAGCTCGATCCTATTTTGGCAACTGTCTTATTGTACACTGTCTAAGGACATGTTGGTCTTCTCATTTTCTCTTTGAACATTATTTTCCAGCTCTCATTTTAGTTTTCAATTTTGTTGTAATATTACACTCCCAAGTATATAGTTTTATACTGTAATTGACTTTTGAAAGAGTGGTTCTTTTTGTATTTGCCTCCTTGTTTGGCTTAATTTATATGGTGCTGGTAGCTGCTTAAAATATATGTGTTGTATTCTGAGGGTTGCTGGGGGGAGGGGGTTTGGGAGAAGGGGGTGGGATTATGGACATTGGGGAGGGTATGTGCTTTGGTGAGTGCTGTGAAGTGTGTAAACCTGGTGATTCACAGACCTGTACCCCTGGGGATAAAAATACATGTTTATAAAAAATAAAAAATTTAAAAAAATTTTTAAAAATGTTAAAAAATATATATGTGTTGTAATAATGTGTAAGGTAGTTCATTTTAGACAGTACTGTGTTAAAAACTAGTTGATGTAGTTGAGATACAGGAATGTTTCTAATATCCAATGATAAATTAAAATGAACATTTAATTGTCCACTGATCTGGTCATGGCTCAATGCAGTAATTCTCAAAGGGTAGTTCCCAGACCAACAGCATCAGACTGGAACCCATCTACCTGTGATTTAACAAGCCTCTGAGATGATTCAGAAGTGTGCTAAAGTTAGAGAACTACAACCATAAATTATTCAACAGTGTAAATCTGTGGAGGCTTTGAAAGCTAACATCATAATGGGAGATAATTTATTTACACTTATCATAATGCCATGCTGTTCATATTGAAAGTTACTCAAATACCTTTCTGCATTGATATTTTTCACATTTAATTAATAGTTGAGCCATTGCGATGAATTTTAGCTGTTTTTCCTGAATACCATGGTCTATTCTTTGTCTTGTTGTAAGTTGATCCTTTTTTCATTATAAGTATACCTTTTCAGCTTTAGTAATTTTCTTTGTATTTTATCCAATATCAAGATAGAAAACTCTTTTATTTTCTTTTTGACTAATGTTTGCTTGGTACAATATTTTCATTCTGTTATTTTTAGTCTACCTGTTTCATTGTATGTGAGGTGAGTTTCTTGTAGACAGCATATTTTGGTATTATGTTTGTTGTTTTTTTAATCTGTTCTGCCAGTATCTCATTTTAAATTGGTATAGATGATCTAGATATAAGAAAATTGTCAATATGTAAAACTTTAAGTTTGGCATTTTGTTTTGTTTCCTTTATTTTTTTTAATGTTAAAATTAATTTTAGCAGTTTATTTTTTATTTTTTAAATTTTTATTATTTATTTATTTATTTATTTATTTTTCTGCTTTTAAAAAATTATGTTCAGTTAGCCAACATATAATACATCATTAGTTTTTTTTGTTTTTTTTATAAATTAATTAATTTATTTTCAGAAAAAGAGTATCCATTATTTTTTCACCACACCCAGTGCTCTGTGCAATCCGTGTCCTCCACAATACCCACCACCCAGTACCCCAACCCCCCACCCCCCCACCACTTCAAACCCCTCAGATTGTTTTTCAGAGTCCATAGTCTCTCATGGTTCACCCTCCCTTCTGACAGCATGGTACTGGCATAAAAACAGACACATAGACCAGTGGAACAGAGTAGAGAGCCCACATATGGACCCTCAACTCTATGGTCAATTAATCTTCGACAAAACAGGAAAAAATATACAGTGGAAAAAGACAGTCTCTTCAATAAATGGTGCGGGAAAACTGGACAGTTATAAGTAGAAGAATGAAACTCGACCATTCTCTTACACTGTACACAAAGATAAACTCAACATGGATAAAAGACCTCAACATGAGACAGGAATCCATCAGAATCCTAGAGGAGAACATAGGCAGTAATCTCTTCGATATCAGCCACAGCAACTTCTTTCAAGATATGTCTCCAAAGGCAAAGGAAACAAAAGCTAAAATAAACTTTTGGGACTCCATCAAAATCAAAAGCTTCTGCACAGCAAAAGAAACAGTCAAAAAAACAAAGAGGCAACGCACGGAATGGGACAAGATATTTGCAAATGACAGTTCAGACAAAAGGTTGATATCCAGGATCTATAATGAACTCCTCAAACTCAACACACACAAAACAGGCAAACATATAAAAAAATGGGCAGAAGATATGAACAGACATACAAATGGCTATCAGACACATGAAAAAATGTTTTGTTTCCTTTATTATTCCTCTATTTTTTCTTTGTTCTTTTAAAACTTATGGATTACTTGAACTGTTTTTTAGGATCGCATTCTGATTTATTTATATTTTGGGGTATATCTCCTTATATAGTTGTCTTACTGGTTGCTCTAAGCATTACAATAAACAGTGTGCTGTTATTGATGTTTTGGCATTTTAAGTATAGAAAACTTACTTCCATTATATTCTTTACCTCTCCCACTTTAAAAATATAATTATCTAAAGTATTTCCTCTGTGTGCAGAGTTCCACGCCACATTGTATTCTAATTTTGTTTTAATAATCAAGTATTATTAGAAACTCATGAGAAAACTCTATATTTAGAATGGTGTTTAAAATTGCTTTCTGAACTTCCAAGCCTTGTTACTTTTTCTGTTCTGTTCAGAGAATTTATTTTTTTATTTTTTAAAGATTTTATTTATTTATTTGAGAGAGAGAGAGGAAGAGAGCATGAGCAGAGGAATGGCAGAGGGAGAAGCAAACTCCCTGCCTAATGGGAGAGCCTGACGTGAGACTGCATCCCAGGACTCTGGGATCATGACCTGAGCCAAAAGCAAAAGCTTAATTGACTGAGCCACCCAAGCACCCCAGAGAATTTCTTTAAAGGCAGGTTTGGTAGAAATAAAGTCTTTCAGATTTTAAGTTTTTGTTTTTGTTATTTTTTGGTGGGAGATTTTTGATAATCTTCCTTTAAAAATACATTCATGAGGAAATTAGAACGATGGCTTAATATTGATTCAGCAGCATTCAAAGACATTATATTGAACTGAGACAAAGGATTTCAAACCAGATTGAGAGGCATCTAAAGTTGCCTGGTTGCTAAATCCTAGATACACCATTTACTAGCTATGTGACCTTGGTTGAGTGACTTCATCTCTCTGTGCTTCAGATTCTTGTCTTGAAAGGATACTTAATGGTATCTGCCTTTAATGAGTTCGTACATGTGAAGTACATAGAAAAACAGTGGCTAGCATGTATAAGAAATAAAAGTCAGCCATTGTTTTTAGTGATTATGGAGCTAAATGCGTGCTACCACATCTGGATTATTCAATTGCCTCTGTTCTGATTTCAGGCTGACATATAATTTTGCTTCATATGTAGAATAAGCAGATTATGGATAATGCAGTAATCTTCTAAGAAGGAAGAAATACATATTTCAAGGTGGTACAGTAACTTACAGTAGCTTAGAGAGTTTGCTCAAATTACCAGTGTACTCCTCAATAGAACTTTGGTAAACTTCTAAAGTCTAGTCATCCTCATCAGTAAGTAAATATGATATGTTCATCTCCTAATGTTAGAAGAGGATTAAATTATGTAATGCATATACTCTGCTTAGCCTAGAGACTGGTGTATGGTGACTGTTCAACAAGTAGGAAGTCTTGCTCCTATTGCAGTGGCTCAGGTAGCGGTTATATTTGACACCCTAGTTTAAGACTCCTATGGTTCTAAATATTTTGAGTTAAAGTCCCCAAGTCCAGCAATTCTGGGAAACTAGAAAGATCAAAGTTCTTGATCTATAAAATAGAAATTTCACTGGGTAAAATGTCACTATACCAGTTACTGTTTAATTTTAAGTATCATCTCCATTCTTCTAGACATTTCCCTATCCTGTTAAAGAAAAAAGATGAGAAACACTATTTTTTGCCAGGAGGATTCCAGTTAGATTCCATCAATAGGAGACACTTTTATGAACTGAGGGAGTAGCCATTATCCTCCATCAGCACCAGTAGGCAGGCATATGGGGGTTGGCAGACAGCACATTGAGGGAAATTGTGCCAGCAGCTTCCAAAACCCTCCTAAGAATCACTCATTTTAGTATTACAGCCACACATAATTTTTGTTGGTGACTTCTATGTGATTTCCTCACTTCTAAATTTCCTAAAAACAACTTTCCTAATCTCCTTTAACTAGTTCCACATTTTGTAGCTATTGTTTTTGTTGTTGTTTTCATAAACCACAGATCTCCTGTTTTACTGTACTACTAAAACATCTAGAGTGGCTTCTACTATCCTAAGTACACCCATCTAATACAATGACTCATGAGTCCTCTTGGTAGAGATTCTCATGGATTTTCTTTCTTTCTTCTTTTTTTCCCCCCCCAAAATTTATTTGTTTATTTGACAGAGACACAGCAAGAGAGGGAACACAGCAGGGGGAGTTGGGAGAGGGAGAAGCAGGCTTCTCACCAAGCAGAGAGCCTGCTGCGGGGCTGGAACCTAGGACCCTGAGATCATGACCTGAGCCAAAGGTAGATGCTTAATGACTGAGCCACCCAGGTGATTTTCTGACTATACAAGTTTCATGTAGTGATCCCCCAAAGTACAACAATAATTTGAATGTAATAACATTTCAATTAGGACCATGAATATAGTACTATGGGGATAGAACATATTACTTCAAAGCTGGGAGCATCAGAGCTGCAATCAAACGCATACACGCCCATGCCGGTATCTGTACCCATCCTAACCTCGTTCTTATTGTAGCAAGAATAAGGCTGCTGTATTTCCTTTGGCCCGTCCTGCTCTTGCATTTTGTTTCACATCTCCTCCTGTGTAGTTAGTAAACTTTTGTTTTTAATTATCTACTCATAGTCTTATATGCATCAAATGTTATTTCTCAATGGAATCTTCTTCCTACCTTTTAAGAAAATATAACTTACATTCAATAAAATTTACCCACTTTAAGTCCAATATGCTTTTGACATGTCTACAATCATGGAAGCCACTATCACCATCAAGATATACAATATATCCATTTCTCAAAGAATTGCTCTGTGTTTCTTTGCAGATGATTCCCTCCCTACATCAATTTCTGGAATCCACTTTTCTTTTTTTTCTATAATTATAATTTACATTGTATAGAATTTTTTATCACTGGAATCAAATAGTATGCAACTTTCTTGTGTCTCACTTCTTTCACTTAGCTTAACACTCTCAAGATTGTTCATGTTGCTTCCTGTATTAGTATTTCCTCTCTAATTATTGAGTAGTATTCCATTATATGAATATACCAAAATTTATTTATTCACTTACTAATCCGAGACATTTGGTTAGTTTTGGCTCTTGTGGAAAAGTTGCTATGGATATTTGCCTATATGTGTGTGTGTGAATATATGTTTTAATATTTCATGGTTAAATTCCTAAAAATGTAATGGCTGTTTGTATATTAGGTGTACATTTTAAGAAAGTGCCAAAATTATGATTCTGGAAACTGTGTACATTTTTCCTTAGGGTGAAAGTGACATTCTCATATAGCTTTTGCATCCTAAGTCCCATTCACTTTTAAATAAGTATCTCCTGAAGGAGAGGAGGAGGAAGGGGGGAAAAAAGGAGCATTATCCAAGTCTCATCTTATTTTTAAAGGCAAATAAGATATTTATTACATTTGTTAAGTAGTAAGCAAGAATACAGCTCCACCATGTTTCTTTCACCTCTCCTACATTGTCCACCTTTTGGCAGAGTTTCTAACATTTCCCCACATCTATTATTTGGTCTTGTATCTTTTAGCCACAAACAGCCATAGTTTTAAAAATTATTTTGTGAGATTAAGTGAAAAGTTTTAAAAAATTATTTTGTGTAGATTAAGTGAAAAATTTGTAAAAATCTATCAAACAGTTAATGGTAGCTTTCATAGCACTGTTAAATACTGGACTAGACTTAAATAAACTAAGCCTACTTAGATGGTCCTGGCATTTCAGAATGTGGAATCATTCTTATTACATGCAGCTTTTTTCTTAGTAATAAGTAATTGTATAGATCATTAGATTGAAGTGTAATAGTGCAGGAAAAATTAAGATCAAACAAATATATGAATACACTTGGTTTTTACAATAAGGTGTCATTGGGTATTGTTGGGTAAATATTCACATTGATGAAAGAGTATACTTTTTTTTTTTTTAAGATTTTATTTATTTGACAGAGATCACAAGTAGGCAGAGAGGCAGGCAGAGAGAGAAGAAGGGAAGCATGCTCCCCGCTGAGCAGAGAGCCCAATGCAGGTCTCAATCCCAGGACCCTAATATCATTACCTGAGCTGAAGGCAGAGGCTTTAACCCACTGAGCCACCCAGGCGCCCCAAGATTATACTTTTTAACAAAAACTTTACTCATGTATCTCAGGACATAAGGAATATATCTCAAAGGGAAACTGGAAAAGTTTGCATAACTAAGTATTTGCTGAAATAAAATGTTTTCTTTGGAATTTAAAGTTAACCAGATTATTTTTCTCTAGGAACAATGCTCAATGTGAAATAATAAATACAAATTTCATATCTAAAATCCATTGAGGATTTTGGTTTGGGGCATATTAACATGTTTAATTAGGAAAGGAAGTTTTCAAATATCAGCTTTTTGTTTTTTAATAACCATTTCTATTTCATTTGGCAGCATAGAGCATTTTTTCCTTTTTACCTAGCAGCTAAATCTGGTTTCCAAATTCTATTCCAGAGAATTATTTTAGGCATAAATTCCTGTAACTTTTAAATTTTTTAAATTAAAAAGTCTCAATTCAAAATTTTAAACAGCTAGCAAAAAGCTTTTGATTTAATTTTTGTCCATAAATCTTTTGTGTGCATTTGTAAATCTTAATAGATACCTCTATGCTTTTGAATTACCAACCAAAATCCCATAGCTCTCAGTTAAGTGATTATTGCCTGTATTTATAAAAATGAGTATATCTCTCATACTTGAGTGAAATTATAGTTTGATAATTTATTGAGAGATAAAAATGGTTCAATATATGTTTTTTTATCTGCAGAATATAAGAAGCAGTTGAGTTCATTACATCTCCATAGTGTCAAATTAGAAACTATAGTTCAAACTAGATGCATTTCTTAAATGAATTTTTAAAAAAGAGGCCCATGTATTCATGACTTCCTTTTTTACATAGTCATTTTAAATAATCAGAGGTTAAACATTATGCCCCAAATAAAGTCTTACACGTTGAATAAAAGTTCATTCATTAACTTAGAGCTTTCATAATACTTATGAAATACATTTTGTAAAGGGTTTTATATATTTTGTTTTTCTTGTTATTTTCTTTAAAACACCAAACTCAGATTGCTTTTAACTACTCTTGGCCAAATTCTAAATTCTTAACCAATTATAGCTGTTAATGACAGTTGGTATTAGAATAAAATATTATCTCTAACATTTATTAGGTTTGTCCGTATTATTCATTCTTACTAGGAAAATTCTACCTCTAACTTTCTTAGGTATGATTGCTATTTTCATTCAATTTGAATTCCCAGTATACTAGCTTCCTTATTTTTTTCCTTTTATATTTCAATACAGATTTTGACAGTAATTTAGTGGTATCCATAGGACGCCAATATCAAACAACGTTGTAGAAAAGAGGGAAGGAAGGAAGGTAGGTAGGAAAGAGAGGGAAGGAGACAAGGAGGAAGGAAGAAGGAAATGCCCAGGCATATCAAAATATTCTCTGTAGTCATATGTAAAACTAGCTCTATTTCTGATAGCGTGGAACTTAAAAAATGCTTTTTCTTGAATTTATTTTGACTGTAATTTAAGTCTTAGTTCACTCGATAGTCACAGTGTCAATGGATTTATGTTATTGAGGTAATTTTTAAATATTTCAATTATATATTCATACAGGTGCATCCATGTTGTGGCAAATGGTAGTATTTCCTCCTATTTAATGGCTGAGTAATATTTCATTGTATGTGTACACCACATTTTCTTTATCTATGCATCTGTTGACGAATCTGGGAGACATTATGTCAAGCAAATTAAGTCAGTCACTGAAGAACAAATACTGCACGATTCCTCTTATATGGGGCATCTAAAATAGTCAACAGTACAGAAGTAGACAATAAGATGGTGATTATCAAGGAGTGGGAGTAGGAGGATATGGAATGTCTGTTAAGTTACAGTTATACAAGATGAGTAAGTTCCAGAGATCCGCTGTATAACATAGTGCCTGTAGATAACAGTAAAGTATTATGTACTTAAAAAGTTATTAAGAGAGCCGATCTCATGTTAAGTGCTCTTACCGCAAGACAAACAAATAATAAAGAGATACAAGGAAACGTTTGGAAGTGATGAATATGTTTATTACCTGGGCTGTGGTGATGGTAATATGAGTATATATATATATATATATATATATATATATATATGTCCAAGTTCACTAACTGTATACATTAATTATAGGCAGATTTTTGTATACCAGTATATCTTAATAAAGCTAGGAAAAAATAAATTACTTATTCTTAGATTCTGAAAACCCACTGCATGCATATCATGAAGCATTAGAGCAGAGGCTATCAGATTTGTTACTTCACACAATTTCTCAGAAATATGTTAATGTAGCTCTATGATTAAGGTTTTTGTAAGCAAAACAAGTCAATGGCAACCAACTATTTAACCAGCATTTATTATTTTCTATGTGCTGAGGTATAGGCATGGATCTGATGCCCTGGAATATTATGTATTTTTTTTAAAGGCAACTATCAGAGTAGTAGATTACTACTCTGGTGCGTTTTGAATTGACCTTTGATGAAATAAAGTCTCTACCTGGTTTTTGGAGCACCTAAATTAATTCACACAAATTACTCTCTTATAGTAGACTGATACTTCTGTTATGCATGATTCTTCCTTGTGCATGACCCGATTTTGTACTATGATTCTTATACCTTAACTTAGGAATATACTATAGCTAAGCTTAGGATTCCTTTTATGAGATCTGGTCTGACTCATAAGTCCCATCATAACTTCTTCATCATCCCTTCCTTACCCCACCAGGATAGTGGAACTATCCTGGACTAAGACTCTGCTCCTTTATGTTTTTATGTTCCTTTTCATAATGAGAAATAGCAAGATCTTAAAGTCAACAATAAGGCAAACACAGTAATACTGACTGACAAAAGTTCCAGCAGCTAGTTCAGGGGGAGACTTAGGGACAAGAAGTGGAAGTACACTTTATCTGATCTGAGTAAGCATTCGTGAGAAGCTCATCTAATTCATAGTCCAAGAAGTTGGTAGAAGTGTTTTTACTGAAAAGTAGGGAAAGAATAAATAATATTGGCAGAACTGTTTGCTGAATTAGTAAAAACTACTCATTTTTTATTTTACTATTCCTTTTGCTTACTTAATAAATTTTTCAGTCATTAAAGTTTCAGTAGAGCATGGGAATTTTCTGTCATTTTCATAACTATTACATTACTCTTTTTTTTAAAGCAAAAGTTAGCTGTTGGATAATAATTTAAGAAAAAAAAATCTGTACACTAACCTTACCTCTACCACCACATAAATGGAAAACATTTGGATATTTTCTCTATTTTATTTTTACTTTAGAGTTTTTAATGTGGTTATTTCATCTTTGACGTAAATCTTAAGTAATTTTTTAAAACAAAGTTACATTGTTAGGACTAATTTTGGAAAAAGGAAAAGCCCAGTTGTTTCAGTAGTTACTGACTTTCAGACAATTCTTTTATATGTAAAATCCTGAAATAGAGTGTCCTAGATACATAATACAGAAACATTAACAATTACTCATTTAAAGATACTCAGCCAATATTTACAGAGTATTTTTTTATATGGTACACAGGGACACAAACTAAGCTTTATAGAACCTGAAGCTCATGCTATTTGGGTTGCTGCTGTAAGATAAAGGGTGCAAAAATATGACTGAGAAGTTAAATACAGAAGTGAATGTTTTATATAGAATAAAATTATGCTAAAATAAATCCAAAAGCTTATAAATGCCACAGGCAGTCTGAAATCCAGAAAAATAACAACATTTTTCATAATTAATTGTAATACACTTCTGTAATATTTTCTTTATAATTTTGACTGTATTCACTTTTATGGTCTCTTTATATAATAATTATTTTATAATATTCTGAGTAGAGGAAAAAATAACATAATTCTATTTTTTCTCTAGGCCAGTGGATCAATTTTTAAAATATTAACTTGGATAATTTAGAAAAGTTTGCTGGACCTCATACATCATTTTTAATAATTTCATTGAAAATTTTATAATTGTTGTCAACTTTGGGAAACTTCAATTAAGTTTCTTTCATATATGTCCTACTAAATCCAGACTAAATGCTTTTCTAACTCAAAGTCCTCTTAGGAGAATTTTAAAAATTGCTCAGAGTACTCCCTTGCCATATGGGCCTTGTTGTGTGGTGGCTTATTTTGTCAAAGCCAGCAAGGGGGAGAGACAATAGAGAGAGTTTTCTAGCAAGATAGAAGATATAATTTTACATAATGTAATCAGGGAAGTGACATCCTGTCACCTTTGTTATGTTCTTTTGATTAAAAGCATGTCATAGTTCCTTCTCAATCTTAAGGGGAGGGAATGTTCTAGAGGATAATTAATTGGTACCATTTGGACTACTGTAACTGCTCTTGAGAATAAGGGGGATTATAGTCTAAAACTGCTGAAAGTTGAGTTGGTTATCCTACCTATGTGTTCACAGAGACAGCATATGTTATCAAAGAAGTAAAAAATTTTTCTGTGTAGAAAAAATAGTAGCTCCATCCCTAGAACTCCTTAAGTCCAAAATTAGGTCTCTTCTTCTTTTTTTTCAAAACTAATTTTATTTATATCAATTTTTAAAAACCATATTTTAAATTCACAAAAGAAATTATTATTTCAAGAACTTTGTCCTGACCCCCAACTTATGAGTTTTTACAGTTGGAAAGGCATACCATTCTTCTGTCCTGAAATGGTTGAATTGATCAAAATATGTTAGTTCTAACTATATATTTTTATTAATCATAGAGAGTGGTTGTCTCTAGATCAAGAGTTTGTTTACAAAATGGACAGTCTTGACAATTGCATCATCATAAAATAATAAATCTTTGTTTCTACTTATACATGTTTTAATAACATTTGAGAATCAGGGTGCCTGGGTGGCATAGTGGGTTAAGCCTCTGTCTTCGGCACAGGTCATGATCTCAGAGTCCTGGGATCAAGCCCTGCATCGGGCTCTCTGCTCAGCAGGGAGCCTGCTTCCTCCTCTCTCTCTCTGCCTGCCTTTCTGCCTACTTATGATCTGCCTGTCAAATAAATAAATAAAATCTTTAAAAAAAATAACATTTGAGGATCTGTTATAGTCTATGATTTTGTGTTAGGGGCTTTCCTGTATAATATCTCTTTATTTCTTAAAATAATCCTAGTAAATAAATGGAATGGTTACCATTTTATAAAGTACCATGAATCTATATTGATCAGCAAAGATGACTTAAGAACTCTCAGAAATATAAGGAGGAAACCAAAACTGCATGATGTCCCAGAAGAAGTGACCAACTGTACAATGTATAGTTTAAGAGCTCTCATAATATGCAGACACAAATGTAGTAACAGCAATAGGTAGGTTACTGGAGACTTCACTCCGTGAAGTCAGGGAGTGCTGGAGACAGAATTCAATAATGAGTGTATTAAACTTGTTATGAGGAGCAGTGGGTATTGTATGTAAGTGATGAACAACTAGATTCTACTCCTGCAACCAATATTGCACTGTATGTTAACTAGAATTTAAATAAAAATTTGGAAGTGGGAGGAAAGGAGTATATTGAGAAGCATGTAATGAAGACAGGGAAGTGTGCCTAGTTATTTCAGGAATTTTGGCCATAAAGGGAAAGAAGCAGACAAGGGATAATAGTTGGGGAAAGAGAATTTTGGTTTTTTGTTCTCATTATTACTGTTTTTGTTGTTGTTGTTGTTGTTGTTGTTTGAATAAGTGTGTGATTTTTAGGTTCTAAAAGGTTGACCCACTTAAGTGCTGATCAGGAGAATGAGGTAAACAATGAAAGAGGAGGATATAAGAAAGGAATCATCTCCAGTTTTGAAAAGAGATTGGGATGTAATTCAGAGCACAAGTGGAACGAACAATTGTCAGAAATAAAATTCTTAAGTTTCCAGGCCAAGATTTGTCACAAGTTTTAATCAGAAAAGGGGTAATTCACCTTGATGGTGTGATGCATCATCCCACACTTTACCCTCACTTTCCGTAGAAATGGCCAGAATTTTTTTTTTTTTTTTTTCTGAGCTAGTTCACCCATTTTTCCTCAGAGGCTCTTGCAAATGAACCAAAAAGTTAAATGGAATGTGGATAAATATGGGAAAGAATTGTGGGTTTTTGTTGGGGGGTTAACAGTTCTGTTCAACTAGAGACTTGATATTAAGGGAAGAAAAAAGTTGATAATTACTTGAGGAACAGTTCCAAGTTAGTCCTACTTATAAAGTCCTTATTTTAGACAAAAAATAATATAAGCAGTAGGAAGTGGGAGACTAGTTAGAAGATCATAACAGGATTACCCTTAAAGCTTGGATTATTTAAACTAATTCTGAGTATCACTAAATTTCTCTATCAAAACATTGAATAGGGGCGCCTGGGTGGCTCAGTGGGTTAAGCCGCTGCCTTCGGCTCAGGTCATGATCTTAGGGTCCTGGGATCGAGCCCCGCATCGGGCTCTCTGCTCGGCAGGGAGCCTGCTTCCCTCTCTCTCTCTCTCTCTCTGCCTGCCTCTCTGCCTACTTGTGATCTCTCTGTCAAATAAATGAATAAAATCTTTAAAAAAAACATTGAATAGATGGTATTAGGAAGTGTTAATGAAAGAAGAGCTTCCACTTTTAGTGATGATTCAATGACTTATTCAGTTCTAGGTATGTATAGGACAGAAAAGTTCCCTGCTCTCTGTTATTACTTCACTGTTACTTATATTGTTATTAAAGGACATAAGTGACATTTTAACCGCAATTAAACCACTTTTAGTGTTGACTTTTTAAAGATGTATTTATTTGTTTTAGAGAGATAATAATTAAATAAGATTATGTTTATTTAATATATATAAAATATATAACACACTATTATAAAAATTAAAAACATTATTTTTATAATAATGTATTTATTATATATCTAAATATAAATATAAATATTTATATATATATTTAATTTATATTCTATAAATATAATATAATATTATATTATATTAATTTATATTATATAAATATATATTATATAAATTATATAAATTTATATTATATAAATATATTATATAAATATATATTTATATTATATAAATATTTATATTTAGGGGCACCTGGGTGGCTCAGTGGGTTAAAACCTCTGCCTTTGGCTTAGGTCATGATCCTAGGGTTCTGGGATCGAGCCCTGCATTGGACTCTCTGCTCAACAGAGAGCCTTCTTCCCCTCCTCTCTCTCTGCCTGCCTCTCTGCCTGCTTGTGATCTCTGTCTGTCAAATAAATAAATAAATAATCTTAAAAATATATTTATATTTAAAAGGGAGCAGGGGGAGGGGCAGGGACATAGGAGAGGAAGAGAGAATCATACGCAGACTCTGAACTGAGCATGGACCCTGTTTTGGGGCTGATCCCATGACCTTGAGATCAGGACCTGAGTCAAAACCAAGAGTTGGATGCTCAACCAATGCTACCCAGTTGTCCCTAGTATTGATTTATGATACATATAACTAATTTTGTGATCTCAACAACCCACACAATTGCTCTGAACTTTGGATTCTTCTCTATTAAAATAAGAAATGTATAGTGTGATGTTAAAGGTTCCTTTGGCTTTCTAAAATTACATATTTCTAAGTTAATAATGAAATCTTTCCATAAGAAAAATGACATAACTAGAAGACTCAACAAAGAAATCCTCCTCTCTAGGGAGTTTCTTACTGATAGTCAGGAGACAATGGATGAGGAGATTGGACATTAACCACACCAAAACCAGCACAAGGAATTTACTTCCCAGACACTCCATGAATATATTCAGAATTCAGAAATGAATTAAGCCACAGAGGGAGGATTCACCAAGATGCCAAATTAGCCACCAGAAGCAGATTCAGAAAGCAGAGGTATAAAGAGCCAAGGCAGAAAAGAGTTTAAAGCAATATGGAAAGACAGTAAGAGGTGAATAGACTCAGGGCAATTATCTGGAAAAAATTTTTTGCTTTTGCCTATATTTTATGTGTTTATTGAGGCATTGTGTTTGGAGGGATTCCAGTATTTACAAGGTAGACCTTTGCAAAGTTCAGGTTCTAAAATACACACTCTTATGAACTGTGTGATATTTAGTGGCACCTGGGTGGCTCAGTGGGTTAAGCCTCTGCCTTCGGCTCAGGTCATGATCCCAGAGTCCTGGGATCGAGCCCTGCATCGGGCTCTCTGCTCAGTAGGGAGTCTGCTTCCCACACCTCCACTCCCCACTGCCTGCTTCTCTGCCTACTTGTGATCTCTATCAAATAAACTTAAAAAAAGAGTGTGACATTTAATAACTAAAATGAAATGAAATGCTATCTGTATCAGTGGAGAATCTTTTTTGGAGGTAAATAGCAGAAAAAACAATTCAAACAGACTTTCAAAGTGAAATTATTAGTTTAATTAGCAAAAAGCTCAGGATTAAGACTGCTTTTTGATAAGTCATAAATTAGAGGCTAAAATAAATGTAATTGTGGATCTTTTGTAATATGAAGGCAGTAAGAATTTAGGCAATTTATTAAAGAAAATCTAAAAATTAAAATATATTATATAGAAATACAAAATATAAGATCTTGTATGATATTGCACTGAGGCATTGGTGGTGGAAATCTCTGTCTCACTCGTGATCATGAGTTTTCAATAGTTACCGTTTAGCATTGTGTTTTTTGAAGGTTTTTTTTTCTTATAGATACTTTTTATTTATAGAATATGCTTCATTGTATTAATGATAAACTTTTGAAAAATGTTTCCTTTTTTAAACCATGAATAGATGTTGGCTTTTATCCATGTTTTTTCTATGTAGGGTGTTTTTAGTTGTTGTTTTCGTTTGTTAATCATTTAGGGTCTTTTTAGCCCTTATCACTTTCTCTAATCTGACAGTTGCAGGGAATGAGTAATCCCCCAAAGCAAACCATTTTCCTGTTGATGAAAGAGAAGCAATGGAGGCCCAAGGGCAAAACAACCAATATTGTTTACATGATGACAAGTGTCTGTATCTACTCCTCTCCCATACCAGCTCAGGGTGCCTTAGCATGTCTCAGATCAGCCTCAGTGCACAAAGAATTGTCTTCCTTCTTACCTCAGTTGATATCCCATGGTTCCCTCTGGACTCAGGAATAGAAAAGGAAATGTATCCACAGAATGGCCAAATAGCTAAGAGGGCAGGTTCTTGAAGCACTGGTCAAATGAGGTTTCTATACTCAGGATTTCAGGGCAATTGCTGGCTTAGGCCATAAATCATATGTACAAGGTAGTACTTATTCTTGCCAAGGGGACAGCCTGTTCAGGCAAATTATCTTATAGTCCCTAGAATTGGAGTCTGTGTTCTCTTCACTACTCTCAAGGTGTTCATCTCTGTGGTCCTTTCTTCTGACTTTCTGGTTCCTGGACCTGGAACTTTCAGACCCAGGGTGTCATTTGTGGCAAAATGGGTGAGCTCCACATTTCTGAATTTCAAAATTTATCACTCGCCTCCACAGAAGCCTGCCTTTTTCAAACAGAAACTTCAAACTGCAACTACTCTTATGCCACCAGAAAGCAAGAAAGAACTGATCTTAAAATCCTTTCTACCCAATGCTTTTTTCCAAAGGGAAGCTATCTTAATCTATCCAAATTAAAGGATTCAAAACTAAATGTAAATTTAATTTCAAGTAGGAATGTTGTTGCCTATGCCCAAATGAGAAGAACAACATAAGCAAATTCTAGACTAATGATTTTTGGGGCTGACATTATGTTAAAAAACATATGTTTTCTCATTTTTATCTAGCAGTGTCAACTCACCAGGGAAACATCAAAGTAAAAACTTTGGCAATTAAGACAATTGACTTGGATGGTAGGCATGATTTGGAAATAATGGTGCCTCAGGGTTGTTTTGTGTTTTTTAAATGAAATATTTAGAAATATTAGAAATATTTAGAAATATTTTGGACACAATAAATTATTAAGCTATTATAACTATGATACATGTGATGTTGGTGAGGAAGTATTGCCAAAATAGATTAAGTTCTTGGACTAAGCCATAAAAACTTAGTTGATCCATTGAGGAACTGATGATACTAAAGCAGAAATTAGGCCATCTCTGCATCTCCATCCTTTGGAATTTTTAAAAATAAATTTGTCTTACTGGAAACCATTTTGCCTTATGGTGTAAATAGCTGATTTGATAATTTGCATGTTATCACGAACACACACATGCCTAAAACACAGGGAAAGTGAGGCAGTGAAAGTGATTTTATTTGCTAACTGGGAGACTTTATTTGCAGGTTCTTTTATGACCTTCTGAGTCCTGGACCTGGAATTTTCAGACCTCTCTCTTTTCTTTTAAGTCTTCCTTTATTGACATACACTTGCCCTGTACTCTAAGTTTACAGTCTCCTAATTTCTTAGGGCTATAGGAAAGACAGCTGGAAGTAAAGAATTTGAGATATAGAAAAGGGAGAAGTAGGGGCACCTGGGTGGCTCAGTGGGTTGAGCCTCTGCCTTCAGCTCGGGTCATGATCCCAGGGTCCTGGGATCGAGCCCCGCATCAGGCTCTCTGCTCAGCAGGGAGCCTGCTTCCTCCTCTCTCTCTGCCTACTTCTCTGCCTACTTGTGATCTCTGTCAAATAAATAAATAAAAATCTTTAAAAAAAAAAAAAAGAAAAAAAGAAAAGAAAAGGGAGAAGTACTGTATCTAGAGAGGCTACATGAGACTTTCAGATTTGGGCAAGAAGAATGTGAAATTATGTATGCCACTCCAGGGTCCAACACATTTTCTATCCTGAAAATAATCTTCTTCTAAGAATAAAGTATGAGGCTGAGGGAAATAATATATATATATATTTTAAAGATTTTATTTATTTATTTACAGAGAGAGATCACAAGTAGAGAGGCAGGCAGAGAGAGAGGAGGAAGCAGGCTCCCTGCTGAGCAGAGAGCCCGATGTGGGACTCGATCCCAGGACCCTGAGATCATGACCTGAGCCGAAGACAGCGGCTTAACCCACTGAGCCACCCAGGTGCCCGGGAAATAATATTTTTTAAGTACTTACTACTTGTCAGGCATCAACTAGGATAATTTACATGTGTTGTTTCATTTAATCCTTGGGTTAAGTGCTATAATTTTATATCACCATTTAATTTTATAACAGCTTACAGAGTTTCCTGAAACATATTAATTTTTACAGCAAGCTTATGAGGAAGACACTATTCATATCCTTATTTTAATGATAAGCCTAGAATCAAATTACTAGCTAGGTTGATTTTCAGTAACTGAAGATGATTATGTCAATTTAGTCTTAGCTTCTTCATTTTACAAGGGGACCAACCTTTACAGGAGCGATGATGAGTAATTTAGAGGGTGCAGGTGAAGCATTTATTGGTACAGTGGCTGCAATGAGTACTCACTCAAAAGAAGTTTACTGTGATTTTCCATTGAGGTTAAATGGTTTGCTCCATGACACAAAACCAGAATGTGATGGGATTTAAACTCAAAGCAATTCTTCCATTTCCAAGCACTTTAAACACTCTGCCTCTTGAATGAGAAGACTAGCATCAATAAGAATTCCATTGTCCTATTCTTCCTGAGTATGCACACAGATGTATACACGCCCACATCACTATCTGCCACTTCTCCCACGTGCCTTCATGCTTTCTTTCCTATTATTTTTATGCAATCATTTAGATTGCATTTTATGCAATCATTAGATTGCAATCATTTAATGATTATGCAATCATTATTTTTATGCAATCAGTAGACAGTGTAATAGTATCCTGAAGACGTCTACATCCTAATCCTTGAAACTTGTGAATATGTTATGTTACATGATAAAAGTGACATTGCAGATATGTTTAGGATCTTTGTGATGAGAAGATTATTTTGTATTATCCAGGCGGTGCCCAGTGTAGGCATAGGTGTCCTTAGGAGAGGGGCGGCAGTATCAGACTTGGAGAAGCAGAGCTTGGAGTGATGAGACTATGAGCTGTGGAGTGCAGGTAACCTCTAGACACCGGTAAAAGGCAAGGAAGATTCTCCCCTGGAGTTTCCAGGAAGAAAACAGCTTTGCTGCCAACTTGAGTTTAATCCTGTAAAACGGATTTTGGACTTCTGACCTCCAGACCTGTAAATAAGAAATTAAGTTTGTGGTAATTTTTTACAATAGCAATAGGAAACTAATATATCTTCCTTCTTTTTATTCTTTTGTACCATTCTTCTCTCTACTAATCCACTCAAGTACTTTGGCATTAATAGCCAGGTAATTATTAACATTTGAAATAATAGCAAACATTTGTTTTTCACTTTTTGCTTATGTCATCCCATTGAATGTTCATGTGGCAGTGGTACGTACAGATGTCAGCAGTCTGGGTATCTCTAAACTCTCTGATCTTCTGGAATTACCCTTTCTTTTAATATTTGAAATAACTTAGCTATGGAATACAATCCTGGTAATTTAAAAAATAAAGAATTCTCTTCAATATTCTTATGGGTTATCAGGGAATTTCATTTATTTAATTATCTTTCACATTAAGTGCTTGTTTGTTGCCGAATTATTTATTTCCTCTTTAAAATCTTGCTCCCTGAGTAGAATGGTGGTTGCCAGAGGTTAGGGGATGAGGGAAATGGGGAGATGTTGGTCAAAGGGTACAAACATTGTCATTAAAAGATGAGTAAGTGCTGAGGATCTAATGTATAGCATGGTGACTGTAGTTAATAAAACTATTAGATACTTGAATTGCTAGAAGAGTAGTTGTTAAATGTTCTTACCACACACAAAAATGGTAAGTATGTGAGGGAACGGATGTATTAACTAACATAATTGTGATAGTCACTTTACAACATATACATGTATAAAATAATCTGTTTGTATACATTAAACTTAAATAATTATATCTCAATAACACCGAAGAAAATTTCACTCGCAGCAAAGCTGTTTTCTTCCTGGAAACTCCAGGGGAGAATCTTCCTTGCCTTTTACCGGTGTCTAGAGGTTACCTGCACTCCACAGCTCATAGTCTCATCACTCCAAGCTCTGCTTCTCCAAGTCTGATACTGCCGCCCCTCTCCTAAGGACACCTATGCCTACACTGGGCACCGCCTGGATAATACAAAATAATCTGTTTGCCATATTTATAAGGGGTTCATGAAAAATCTTTTTGTTTTAGAAAGTCCCTATAAATGTGAGACAAAGAACTCCCTTTGTTCCTAGTCACTATCTGTTTATCTGGAAAGTAACTTAGCAATAACATAAGAGAACTTCCCCAAAGATTGGAGTAAACAGAGAGGGTTGACATTGCAGGCAGAAATGTATAAAATATTTAATATTAGTGTATTGATTGTAAAATGTCTTTGTTTGTTTCCAACTTTGGGTCTTTACTTGCATCCCTCATGTTTCTTCCTAGATTCTCTCCTTTTCATCTACTCTACCACTCTCCATTAAACAATTATTTTTTCCTCATTTAGAATTTGTCAAAACTTTCTTTTTTTTTTTTTAAAGATTTTATTTATTTATTTATTTATTTATTTTGAATTTTTTATTTTTTATAAACATATATTTTTATCCCCAGGGGTACAGGTCTGTGAATCACCAGGTTTACACACTTCAAAACTTTCTTACAACCAGTTCCAAGGAAAGTAGTTTGTTTCCAAACTCCCAAAGCAAAGAGAGGATCAGTTTGAAGGAGTATCTCAAAAGGCCAGAGTTGGGGAAGTGTTTTTATGGGGCTTTGAGGGTTGGAGTCTTAGTTACTGGATGGCAGTAGGGCAGAAGTTAGGAAGAAAAATCTTACAAATGAAGGGATTTGATGGAACAGCCAGTGGTCTTATATTTGGAACATGTGCATCCTTATAGGGTTAAATCTTAAATCAGTTGATTTTGGTTGTTCTTATACTGGAACAGAGAAGATTTGAAGTAGCTGGTCTTAAATTTAACTTTTTAAAAAAATATCTTATTTATTTATTTGAGGGAGAATGAGTGAGAGAGAGCATGAGAGAGGAGAAGGTCAGAGGGAGAAGCATACTCTCCAAGGAGCTGGGAACCTGATGCGGGACTCGATCCTGGAAGTTCTGGATCATGACCTGAGCCGAAGGCAGTTGCTAAACCAACTGAGCCACCCAGGCACCCCTTAAATTTAACTTTTAACTTTCTACTACAAACTATTTCACAGGCTATTTTGTACATTCAAAAAAAAAAAAAATCTCATAGGGACTTTCTAAAACAAAAAGCACTTCTCTTCAGTCTTCCACACTTTGTTGGCATAAATCATTCCCAGAAGCCTGAAAATGAAAGCTTTTTCTAAAATCAGTAAATTCTTAGAAGTGGTGTCATTCTCTCAGGCTCTGTTAGGCACAAAAATATGCCAGCCAGTTGGAAGCCAGAATCAAGAGTAAGTTTCTTTTGTTTAAAATCATGTATACTGTGGGTTTTATTGTCTTTTTACTCTCATTTTTAAGGTAAGGAAACTAATGCTTATAGACGATAAGTAACTTGCCTGAGGTGTGATATCTCTGTACTATCAGGGCTATGATTTGTTGGGAACTTTCTATGAGAAAGCCCACAACATGTGAGACTCTTGCACACTCTTATTCCCTCACACTCTGGGCTTTAGAACTCTTTTTAGTAGGTAAAACATACTATGATTTATGGATTTTTGTTAATGTCTTTGTCAGAACAAAAGAGCAATTAATAATAATTCTGAAGTATAAAAGTTTTCAGTATAAAATGCTTCCTCAAATGAATTCCCCTTATACTTTGAAGGAGAGCAGAAATATCTGTTTGCCATATTTATAAGGGGTTCATGAAAAATCTTGAGAACTTTTCTCTGTTCATCCATTCTCCTCATCCTCTGTCTCACCCAGATCTGTCTATGCTGCACCCCAGTGCTTCAGAAAGAAACATGTTTAGGAGCAGTATTTTTTTTTTTTTAATTTCTCTCTCTCTCTCTCTGTCAGACCAGCCCCTGTGTCTATAAAGTCAGCTGCAATATGACAGACTCCTTTACTGAATGTTTATATTATGATTGGCACTGTGCTGGAATGTGGTTTCTTTACATGTGTCCTCGCCCCCTCTGAATGGGTGTGCAAGTAAATATAACACATTATCAAACAGAACACAATTATCCAGCTTATCAAGAATGCACACAGAATACAAAGAATGTCAGAATTTTGTTATTCTTCCAATAAGATTTCCTTTAGACCTACTTGGTGATAAATATCTAGACATCCATTATGATGGAGGGGGAGTCTGACTTTCATGTCTGATATAGGGGAATAATCTTACTTCTTTCTATTATAGGAGGAAAATAGGAGTCTTCTGTGCAGAGGGCCTCTTTCTTGCTAATACTGATCACCTCTCATACATCATAGTCAAACAGAGTTGAGGATAGAAGTGAAGGGTACATAGCAAGGGATCCTATTTTGCTATACCAATACAGTCACATTTACTACTTATAAAACTCTACGAGATAGTTATTTTTTACCCTTTTTTCCATTTTATTTTACTCTATTTCTTTTCAGTGTTCCAGGATTTGTTGTTTATTCACCACACCCAAGTGCTCCATGTGATACGTGCCCTCCATAATACCCACCACCAGGCTCACCCAACCCTCCACCCCCGCTGCCCTCTAAAACCCTCAGTTTGTTTCTCAGAATCCACATGGAGTGAGAAGTGAATTGGGGGAAATTGGAGGGGGAGACAAAGCACAAGTTAGGTATTTTTTTAAATTATCTTATAAATGTGGACCCTGTTCCAATTTGACAATTAATTTTTCAGAGGTACTAGAACTTGAAATTAAATTTGGAGTTGTATCCAGTTAGGTTAAGTAAACTGTCCAAAGTTGGTATGCCTGGGTTGACTTTGGAATCAATCAGTTTAGTATAAATCCAAACACTAGGTTTATGTCCATTATACTCTGCCACCCCTTCTATATATTTTAAGAGGAGTTATCACATGGTTGATTTCTTTAATATTTACCACTGTGCTAAAAAAGAAAATACCACTGTGCTTATTGGAATCCAAGTGTTTTACAGTTTCTCTTTTCTATAATGTTTAGTAATGACTTATATTAATCTAGTAATTATGTGAAAGTATAAGGATCAGAAGACCAAAATTAATGGAAGTAAATTTTTTCAGATAAATTATTATTTGTCTACAAATTTTCTTTTAGGTCAGACTACTTTCTTACATGCTAATTTTCCTGGGTTGCAATGCCCTGTGTTATCTGTTATCATACTTCCAATTTCTCTTCGAATTCACATATCTCCAGTTTTTTGGGGGAGGGGAAAGTAATGAGAGTCAACAGTGGTCAGTGGAAGGGAAAAAAGTGCTCTGGTTTCACTGATGACATGAATCAGTTCCTGGTACATAGCAGATAATCAAAGGCTTATTGAAACTTAAAATGAATCATTATTTACATCAACATGTAAAATGAATCATTATTTTTTAAAAATCTGTTAATTTTCAAAATTGAAAGACTCTGTTGTCTTTAGTCATTTTTAAAGGTGGCTTTTCCTGTTTGAAAACTCAGGAAGGTAATATTGTTTCTGAAGTTAAAATTTAGTCACTCATGAAGTGGAATTTACCATGTAAATTATGTAGGTCATGTAAACATTGTTTCTGGCTTTCAGAAAATATTGAGGACTTCACCATTTCCAATTGGAAAATAAAGCCAAGTAAATGGAAGTCAGGAGAGACGATAATAAAAAACACAGTGTTCCCTTCAGCTGGCTTCTCTCTGTGTTTACTCATTATAGACATTATATTTACTGAACAATTAAAGCAAGGAAAATTGTCATCAGGAAACCTCCTGGACATTCTCGTAACTGCTCATTGAATCCAGGAGATGTGATTATTAATATCATTACCTAAGAGACAAGACAACCTGAAATTTACATATGTTTATAAAAAGATGGTTAACTTTATTTAGTAAATAAGGAATTACTATTTTCTAGTAGTGAATACATATGTATGTCACTAATGAGATAACTAGTGTTTTCTGCCTCCCTGCATTAAAACAATAAAGGCAATAGCATGTCTCTGTTTCCTTAGTCCCATGTTTCTTAATTTTAGTAATGTATTAAAGCAAAGATAGTAGGACCCTGTCCCTGGAGAATCTAATTCAGTAAATCTGAGTTTACATACTTTTCTACATATTTTGTTTTCTAAAAATAAAGTAAAAAACAAGAGCTCACCTAGAGAGTAATCAGATACAAGAAAATTTAGTATACTTTTCACTAAACCAGTGGTTGACCACTTTTAAAGAGAGGTGTGTTATGGTTTTAGCCTGAGGATGGTTAATTTGTTTATTCACCAACTTGAGGAAGAAGGGGCAACCAAACTGGGTCTTGACAGAAATTAAATAATATGTGATCGTCAGTACTCTTAATGATAGGAGCTGTCTTAAGAAATAGAAAGGGAACTGTGTACGTGGTACCATATATTGCCCCCTCCACCATCCCCATGCTGTCTTTGGCATATACGTCATAGGGCCTTGATCACTGCATTGAATCCTAGAATATAAGTGGAACTGTGGGAGATTTTATGTTGAAAAGTTTAAAGGCACCATGGTTTCAATTTAATCTTTTTTTTTTTTTTTTTTTTTTAAAGAAAATGACATGCTACATAACAGTGATGAAAAGTTTAGTGGGGCATCGGATTAGTTTTGAAAACCTAGCTCTTGATAACTCTTACTTGGAATGCCCTTCCAGGCCTGTCGAGGTATACTAACACTGGCACGAAAGGGTTGGATAGTTTATTTTCATTTAAATTCAAAGAAGGTCATTGTCATGACATGCATGTCCTAATAATTGAATCTTTCCACAAAGTGTATTCATGATAACCTGTCATTTGATCAGTTCATAAATGTAAGAATGAATGAAGAAATTAAATGTATTATATTTTTCTCTCTCTTTGATTTGCTTTCTCTGTAGTTTTCTCTTATTATTCCAATAGTATACATATGGCTAAATCAAGCACTGATTTAAAAACAGACCATGTCATTTTGAGCCAAACTTCCTGCAAAATAATAACTGAGTTTTTAGTTGTAATATAAGTAAATAAACCATCCTCAGGCTACACCCATGACACAGCTCTCTTAAATGGTGGCCAGCTGCTGGTTAGTGAGTAGTGTGCTTCTCTCGTTTTGATTACCTGCCAGGTGAGCCTTTTTTATTTCTTGTTAAGTAAATTACCGATGTAGAAAAGTGTACAGGTTAAAAATATACAGCTCAATTAACTCAGTAAGCAATTTTAAGGCCTGTATGAATTGTATTGTAGCTACTAAGTTTATACTTACCTTCTTGAAAGATCTGTAGATTGCCATGTTCTTTTGCATATATTACAATAAACCTTTAACATGTAAGATTATTATTATATACAATAATGTGTTATTATTATTACATTTCTATAGATGAGGAAACAAATTCAGAGAGTTGACATTTTATGTCCTAATTCCCATAGCTAGTAGGTGGAAGAAATGTTACTCAAATCAAGTTTTTCATGTTCCAAGTCACATGGCTGCTTTTCCTTAATGCTGTCTTTGTGAGGTAGATGCCATAGCACACTGCCCAGATCTGTCCCTTCCCCCTTTCAGAACAAAACCACTCAATTCCCTAGTTGCTGAGAGTGTTGGTGGGTGACAGCTCTCAAATGAGTCAGCAAGTTTTCTTTAGGAATTGCCCTAAGCCAGGAAGACTACTGCTTAGCCATGACTGCACCCTTTGGGAAGATGTCAGTTCACAACCAGTTACTAGTTGATGCAGGGGTCTGTCACTCTTCATAGTTCTGAAAAACTCATAAAAACCATTTCCTGGTATGATTGTTGATGCCTTTGTTGAATATGCATCACAGTTTACCTTCCTTCACTGCCCAGTCCAGCGGTTGATCCAGAAAACACCAGTGCATGAACTAATTATGTGCAAATTGCTGTTTTAGAGTCTGCCTCCCCAGAAACACAGGTGAACTTTCTTTGTAGTGTTCTTCTCTTTTTTAAGGTACTTTATGCCTCCTTAGAATGGTATGCATTCAGTCAACAAAAATTGAGTGCCCATGTAACAGTCAGAAGTGGATTAAAAACAGGAGCCACTTTATTTTCAGCAAAAGTGGATTTTATATAAGGAATTTGGTTTTTCCAAACTATTCAAATGACTGGGCCTCCATAGCTGATTGCCATATCTGCCACAGTCAAAAAGATGGTAATCAAGTCACCACGTTGTACACCTTCAACATATACAATTTTTATTTAAAAAAAAAATTAAAGAGAGGAGATGGAGAATCAGAGAGATATGTTTACTTGATGAATGTAGATCTTAGCACTTTAGCTGCCATTCCGAGAACAGACAACTTCTAGAACCTAGTTTCCAAAGCCTCATTAGACCTAATAGATTTGCACCAGCAAAATGGATGCCTTGTACAGGCTCTGCTCCTTTCCACATTTAACATAGGTCCACATGTGAATAGATGCACGTGCATGATTCAAGAATATAAGTCACCTGTGGAAACTTACCTGGGAAAGGTTATTTTTTTTTCACTTCCTGGACTTTACAGTATAGTAAGTCTCCCCAGAAGGAAGTTGAGATAGAAGAATCATGAGCCAGTCCTTGCCTTTACCAGGCTTATAAGACAAAAAACAAAAACAAGAACAAAACAAAAAAATAGATATGGCATACAGTAACACTCGCAGATGCTGTTATTAGAAGACCAGCAAACTTTAATAATGAAAAATGCGTTTAGAAACAGCACAGTTTGTTCCCTATAGGAATTTTTTTCCTGAGAAAAAGGATGTTTTATTATCTTGACTTGACTATAAAATATAATTATTTTTTTATAAAAGTTTATATGTGATCATCTTTCAAGTATCAAAAAGCCAAATACAAATAAAGCATAGAAAATTATTTGAATCAAAAAAAGTTCTGACATAAATCTACATGTTATAGGTAATCATAGTAAGAATCATTGCAATAATTACCCAAAGTAATATTAAAGTTAACAAATAATATGCCCAACATCATTAGCCATCAGGGAAATACAAATCAAAACCACAATGAGATACCACCTTGCATCAGTTAGAATGGGAAAAATTAACAAAACAGGAAACTACAAATATTGGTGAGGATATGGAGAAAGAGGAGCCTTCTAATACTGTTGGTGGGAATGCAATCTGGTACAGTCACTCTGGAAAACAGTATGGAGGTTTCTCAAGATGTTAAAAATATAGTTACCCTATGACCCAGCAATTGTACTACTGAGTATTTACCCTGAAGATATAGATTCAGTGAAAAGAAGGAGCACATGTACCCTAGTGTTCATAGCAGCAATGTCCACAATAGCCAAACTCTGGAAAGTGCAGAGATGCCCTTCAACAGATGAATGGGTAAAGAAGATGTGGTATATATAAACAATGGAATATTATTCGGCTGTCATAAAAGATGAATTCCCACCATTTGCACTGACATGGATGGAACTGGAGGGGATTATGTTAAGTGAAGTAAGTCAAGCAGAGAAAGACAATTATCGTATGGTTTCACTCATATGTGGACACTGGGTAACAGGGTGATGGGTATTAAGGAGGGCATGTGTTGTGATGAGCACTGGGGGTTATACGTAACTAATGAATCATTGAACACTACATCAGACACAAATGATGTAGTATATGTTGGCTAACTGAACATCATAATAATAAAAAAATTTAACAAAGAGATGTTTGGTCTTAAATTTAAATTCATATGTATAGTATATTTACAATAATAGATCAGCATGAAAGTATATCTGCATTTTTTAACAGTAAAAGTAGGTAAGTTGGCAAATGCTTTATTCCTCAATGAAATGAGAAAACAGATCAAGGACAAAATGATGGATAGTCTTCTCAACCAGGCCACCTTTCAGGATATATTTTCAGGGTAGCATTCTGCACATATAACTGAATTGATTATTCTAGAGCCAGTATTTTTATTTACTGAGTTTGCAGATAAAAATGTAATGAATAATTATATGTCAGGATTGGTAGGAATATCAAGTGTTATTTCACAACTGCCACTATGTATTCTTTTCTGACACAGCCTACAGAGATCCAGGCTTTCTCTGTTTGAGTTGATTCATTTCCTTTCATTGACGAGCTTCTTTCATGATGTGCTGTTCCTGAATCTGGCTGTAGATAGATTTTGATAGATATTTGTGACAAACCATGCATTTTTTTATGAGGATGATGTTAACATGTCTCCTTCAGTTTCTGGTTATAATCTTTGGCTGCTTTTTCTTGTGATGTAAGCATACCCACTTTTTCGGAATCATTAGTATTCCGTGGACGAATGTTCATTTAATCAGGTCCACACATAATATATTTGCTGTTAGAAGTCCCACTTTACTGTAACCCATGTTACATTCTTTTTTTTTTTTTTTTGATAGACTTCCCTGCTTCTATTTTTGTTTGCAGGAAAGATTCAAATAGATTTATCAAAACTAGCAGACACAAACTCTTTCCTAGTGGGAGAGTAATCCACATCAAGCACCATACATACATGATCCACATGGACCAAGAGTGTTCAGTGCATGCATATCAGAAGTATGTAAGTTGTGACATTCATTTGCTGCAGTAAAAATGAAAGCTTCCATAGGGTTCCGACAAATTGTATTTGTTCTTATCTTTAAGATGACCTTTTTCAGAGGAGTAGCTTGTTTCATATCATAAAGCACAGTATTCCTGTCAGAAGCACAACTTCCCAAGAGAAATGTCTCAATTGGGTTTAATTTAACACTATACTGTTGCATCCCCAGTATAAGATTGGTTCTTTGCTCATTCCAAATGTCTCCTTGGTGTCCACATGTGGAAAAAACAGCTTCTTTCCTGTGATGATCAATTCCTGTATTTACTCCCTTTCCTAATATTGTCTGTGGTGGTTAGTTCCTCCTCTTCTCCATAGCCTGGTCCATCTATTTTCCACTACGTCATAGTTTTGTTATTGACAGCAGAAAAAAAAAATCCCACATAAACGAGTACATATTCTTCATACAAAACCCCTCATATGTTTGCATTGTGCAGATACATTTTCATTGGTCAAGTTCCAGATTCTAACCTCTCCATCACATGCTCCAGAAAGGACAGTAGCCAGGCTCTTTGGCTGCTTTGCCAAATGTTGACTTCATCTTGGTGACCATCCGGGGAAGCTAGGAATGATTTTCAAATACCTGTTCCAGTTTGGTAGCATTTAAAGCTCTTACAGATTTTCATAGGACCTTACAAGAACGTGAGGTAGGATCATAGTTTCTTGGAACTGGTGATATAGATGCAAATCTTCTTTGCTTCCTGAAAGTTCTGAATCCTCACTCACTCTGCCAAAGGTTCCTGTAGTTTTCCATTAATCTTTACTATTATCATGGCCGTACTAAAAAGAACCTCAGAAAATCTCCTAGGTTCCAAACAAAAATCCCCCTTGTTTCCACCATACCAGCAACCAATTTCCCTTGGTAATCGGAATTCTTCAGTCTATTCCTTACAGGAATTTATATTATAGTGCCAGTGTAATATAGTTCCTGAAATATACCATTCAGGAGTCATTGGATGAATTGATTTGGGATCCTGAAAGACAGCGTGAGTTTAGATATCTGCTACCACTTTTGAAAGAATTCTACTGGACTCAGCAAAACCTATCCATTAAGTTTGGAATATTCATGTTGTGAAAATGAAACTTGATGAAGGCTTGACCTAACTCAGACTCTCCAGATTTTAGATGTGAATAGGTTAACACTGAAGAGTACAAAATATGGATTATTGTAGCCAAGGGGTTCATATTTTGACAAAGGAAAGGAAATCTTTTGGCTGAGTGAACCTGACCAAATAATACAAAATTGAGTATAGAACACGGATGCTTAAACTGTTCTTAAACTTTGAGAATCTAGTAAAAGCTATAAACACATATTCCAGACATGAGGAAGTATACACATATATGCAAATACAAAATACTTTACAAATACCAGCTGATTAATAGACCCTTTGAATTTCTGTGGTCTCTTAAAGTCCTTAAGTCTTGGCTTAAGAAGTTCTAAGCTACAATCACATTCTCTCTTAAATTTCTGAGGATCTTGAGTTTTCAGTTCTCAAAAAGTGCTAATATATGTACATGCATGATGCACATATAGCATACATATATACATATATCATGTGTATATGTATATCATATATATATAAAATGAAATATATCCTACTAAATATCATGATAGCAAAGTAATGTAGCCTACTTAAGTCAGTTGTCTCAAAAATTGTTACTCTGCACCCCATCAGTAACACATTTTGAGACTATTCTACTACCCAGTTTTCCAGAGGCTAGAAAATTACTCCGTTTGTTTCCCTGTTTACCTCTGTCACACAGTAATAAAATATAAAACAGATTACTTAACACCAAGTGAGTAGTGGTATGATCTTGAACAAGTCATGGATCTTTGTTAGTCACGTCTTCATCTATAAATTTTCTTTGTAATTTGATTTATCTTGTTCGGTGCTAAAATTTTATAATTCTTTAAGTTGATGCTAGAATATAGGATTGTATTTATTGAGTTGTCTTTGATATACAAAGACAATACAAGGATCAGAGGAGGTATGTACATTATGCCTCAACAATATGAAATAGTAAACTGAAATAAGGGAAATTTCTTATGCCCTAATCCCAATTCACAATATGAATGAATGAATGTGCTTCTCTTTAGGAACGTGTATTACCTCTTTAACCCACGACAATGAAGCTATCATGGGGTTGTGTGTGACCTGAGTCCCAGGGTGCTCAGAACAGCATTGGTAATGATGATGACCCTAGGGCCTGATCTGTTTTGTCTTTCATCCTAAATTTGCTAAAGGAATGGGGTGAATAAGGGACTGAAATAGAATGGCTGTGGTTAAATGTGCAGGGGCCTCAAAGACACTGATTAGCCAGGAAAGTAGTAATAATCAGAGTAACCATAATAAAACTATCTCAGGACATGAGTAATAGTGTGCAAAGCTAAAGAGTATCTCTGCCTGCATCTAGGGAGTAGATTTAGAAAACTTGGTTTATTTTATTATTATTATGGATAGAGTGCTTAAAACTAAACTGCTAGGTCCCCAATCCAAGGGGAGGATCCTGGAATAGGAATAGTTTGACATTTGATAACAGGACAAGCTGTTTAAGTGGGAGGCAGCATTGATGGCTTTATAATTTGCTCTTTCATTTATGTGTTTGGCTTCTGCTGCAACCAGCTGGCATGAAGGATCTCTCTGGTGTTTTGAATCAAGAAGGGAATAAAACACACTCGGGCTTCACTACAGATAACCTGAACATTTTGAATTTGGTTCATGGCAAGAGAAATGTGTACTTTGGATTTATTTTTTAATAGTGGTGTTATGTTGGCTGAACTCATCTCCCTTATGACTTGAGAATTTATTTATGCAGTAGAGCCTGGATTTAAGAAAGACAATATATACTTACGGAAGGAAATGTTTATCTCATCTGAAAACAATTGACATCTATGAACAATGGCTGCTCAATGAAAAAATATCTTTTGGCAAGTAATAGAAAATTGTTGAATTTTGGATGCAGGATTAGCAGTGGTGTTTCCTCTTAGCCTTACCTTGATCTGTTTATATGGGATTTGTTACTTGAATTTAGTCATTGTTACACAATTATGAAAAAAATTTTCATAATTTTATGAAATTTTCAAAATTTTATGCTCTTTGTTTTTGAAGTGATCTCTGCTTTTTATTTAATTTTCTAAGAATGTGTGATGCGTAACAAATGTGTGTGTGTGTGTGTATGATCTTAAGAGTACATTTCAATTATTTTTTTTAAAGATTTTATTTAATTATTTGACAGAGAGAGATCACAAGTAGGCAGAGAGGTAGGCAGAGATAGAGGAAGGGAAGCAGGCTCCCTGCTGAGCAGAGAGCCCCATGCGGGACTCAATCCCAGCACCCTGAGATCATGACCTGAGCGGAAGGCAGCGGCTTAACCCACTGAGCCACCCAGGCACCCCATTTCAATTATTTTTATCTGTTAATCACACCTTTTAACTATCACCCAGATCAAGATATACAATAGTATTAGAAGATTCCTTTATACTCTTCTATGATCTGGCTGAACACCATCAATATTATTCTGCTTGGCCAGCTCACTTTGGCTTGGCTCCTTCTACATTCCCAAAGAGGATAGTTGTTATGACTTCTATCACACAGATTGGTTTTGCCTATTGGAGACAGTTATATAAATGTAATCATATAGTATTTTTGTATATGTTTTCTTTCACTCAGTGCTATGTCTGTGAGACTGTCCATATTGTTCCTTATAGAAATAGATTGCTCATACTCATGGTCATGCAATATTCCATTTAGAAGATCAGTATTCTAAAATTATGTAAGTTCTTCTATTCATGGATATTTGGGTTGTTTCCAGTATTTCACTATGTCAAACAATGATATTATTAATTTTTTGACATATCCTTCAGTGAACATATATATTCAAATCTACAATATTCAATAGTGAATTTGTTGTGCTATAAGATATTAGTATATTTTGTTTTAGGAGATACACTGATAGCTCTCCAAAAACATTGTACTTATTCATATTCTTACTGCAGTACTTGCACCCCAGCGTTTCTGGCAAATGTACAGTGGTGTCATTGTGTGTGTGTGTGTGTGTTTATTTTATGTAATTTTTTTGGAAGACTTTAATTTGTTTAGTACAGTATTAGTTTCATGATAAACCAAGAAGAAGGTACAGAGATTTTCCATATGTCCCCTCCCCCCACCCATGCATGGTTTCCCCCATTACCAACATTACCCACCAGTGGTAACTTCATTAGTATGGAAGACCTGCATTGACACATCATAATCACCCAAAGGCCATAGTTTACATTAAGTTTCACTCTTCTTGTTGTACATTCTGTGGATTTGGACAAATGTGTAATGACGTCATTATAATATGATACAGGGCATTTTCACCGCCCTAAAAATCCTTTGTGCTCTATTTATCCTATCCCCTGCCCACAATGATCCCGTTGTCTTTTTACTGTTTCCACATTTTTTTCTGTCCAGAATGTTATGTAGTTGGAATCATAGAATATGTAGCCTTTTCACACTTTCACTTAACAATATTCATTTAAGTTTCCTTGTCTGTTCATGGTTTGATAGCTCATTTCTTGTTAGAACTGAATAATATTCCATTGTTTAGAATCTAGAATTCTATAATTTTCTGTTGTATTCCAGTTTATTAATTCATTCACATACTGAGGGACATATTGGTTGCCTTCAAATTTTGGCAATTCTGGACGAAGTTCCTGTAAACATTTATGTGCAGGATTTTTGTGTGGACATGTTCTCAATTCCCTTGGGTAATTACTAAGGAGAGTGACTGCTGAATCATATGCTAAGAATATGTTAGTTTTGTATGAAGTTACCAAACTGTGTCCTAAAGTGTCTGTACCATTTTGAATTTTCACTAGCAAGGAATAAAAGTTCCCATTGCTCAATATTCTTGACAATGTTTGGTGTTGCCAGTGTTCCAAATTTTGTCCATTCTAATAGCTATGTAGTGACATCTCACTGCTACTTTAATTTGTACTTTTTTGGTGACATGATTTTAGAACATCTTTTCATATGCTTATTTACTCTCTGAATATTTTTTTTAGAGAAGGGTCTGTTTAGATCTTTGGCCCATTTTAAAATCAGTAGTTCATTTTCTTATTATTGGGCTTTAAGAGTTCTTTGTATATTTTAGGGGTGCCTGGGTAGCTCAGTTGGTTAAGTGTCAACTCTTAATTTCATCTCCGGTCATGATCTTGGGGGCCTGAGATCAAGCTCTGTGTTGTCAGGCTTTGTGCTCAGTGGGGATTCTTTCTCCCTCTGCCCTCTACCCCCACTCATGTGGGAGCACTCACTCTCTCTCTCTCTCTCAAATAAATAAATCTTTAAGAATAAAAAAATTCTTTATACAGTTTGGATGTGTCTTTGCAAAATTTTCTCCCAGTCTGTGGACTTGTATTCTTATTCTCTTGACATGGACTTTTCGCAGAAGTTTTAATTCTAATGAAGTCCAGCTTACCGATTATTTCTTTCATGGATTGTGCCTTTGGTGTTATATCTATAAAGCCATCATCATATCTAAGGTCATCTAGGTTTTCTCCTATGTTATCCTCTAGGAGTGTTATAGTTTTGAATATATGATCCAGTTTGAGTTAATTTTTGTGAAGAACATAAAGTCTTTCTGAATTATCTAGGTTCATTTTTTGATGAATCTAGATTCATTATTCATCAACATGTGTATGTCCAGTTGTTCCATAACATGAGAAGACAGTCTTTGATCTATTTTATTACCTTTGCTGCTTTGCCAAAAATCAATTGACCGTGTTTTTGTGGGTCTATTTTTGGTTTTGCTATTTGGTTCCATTGAGCTATCTCTGTTTTTTCACTAATAGTACATTGTCTTGATTCCTGTAGCTTTATAGTAGGTCTCAAATTCAGGTACTGTCAGTCCCCTGACTTTGTTCTTCGATATCACGCTAACTATTCTGGTTCTTTTGCTTCTCCATCTAAACTTTAGAATCAGTTTGTCAATATCCACAAAGTAACCTTGCTGAGATTTGATTGGGATTATACTGAATCTATAGATCAGTTTGGGAAGAACTGATATGTTGATAATATGGAGTCTTCCTATTCATGGACATGGAATACCTTTCCATTTATTTAGTTTTTATTTGATTTCATTTATCAGAAATTTATAGTTTTCCTCTTGTAGACCTTATAAATACTTGTCACAGTGTGGTTTTAATTTACATATCCTCTTTGTGAAATGCCTGTCCAAATGTTTTGCTTACATTTTTCTGTGGGGTCATCTATCTATGTTTCTTGAGTTGTAGATTTTTTTTTATGTAGTCTGTTTATTTTTCCTAAACATTATATGTAATATGTATGTATGTGACTCTCTGTGTGTATAGATACGTATCTGTATATTATATTTTAAACTGTCTTTATGGAATATTTTGATAAATAGGCACAAATTATTAGTGTTATCTTTGGCTAATGATTTTTGTTTCCTCATTCAGAAAGCTATTATTTTGGTCATGAAAACATTCACATATATTATCTCCTACAGCCTGCATTGTTTTGTACTTCACATTTAGTTCTACACTTCATCTGGAATCAATTTTGGAGTATTCCGGATATAAAGATTAAGATTTATTAACCTAATTTTTACCCCAGTGCCATGCAATGTCACCTTTATCGTAAGTCTGTAGCTGTTTATATAATACTGTTCCTTGATGTTTATTATATGCCATTGGCCAGATTTTCTCTTCGTGTGTCAGTATCATAAAAACTTATTTACTATGATTGCTTGGTGATCATGGTGTATGATAGTGTAAATACTCTGACTTTGTTTTCATTTAATATCACCTTGCCTCATCTTGACATTTTTGCATTTTGATTTGAATTTTAAAATAAACTTATTAATGTCTATAAAAATAAAGCTTTGACTTTAATTGGGATTGCATTGAATCTATTTCGTTACTCTATGTAATTTGGGAAAGAATTACTGTATTTACAAAATTCAATAAATTCTTTCATTTATTTATCTCCTCTTTAATTTTTCTAAGTAATATTTTATAGTTTTATGGTCAAAGATTATACGCAATTTTTATTAGATAAATATATAAGGAATTTTATGTGCTTGATGCTAAATTAATACTTTCTTTAAAAATTTTTTATTTTCTAATTGTTTTTTATTCAACAGTCATATCATTTTTTAAAGTTTTTATTTACTGGGGCACCTGGGTGGCTCAGTGGGTTAAGCCTCTGCATTTGGCTCAGGTCATGATCCCAGAGTCCTGGGATCAAGCCCTGCATCAGGCTATCTGCTCAGCAGAGATTTTAATATTGCACAGGCTAGGTCATCCAGTGCAAAGTTGGAAAAAGTAATGATATCAGACTTTCTTGTTCCCAGTCTTGATGGGAAATTTTTAATATATCTTAATTAAATATAATGTATCCTGTAGACATTTGTAGATATTCTTCACCAAATTAAGAAGATTCTCCTCTATTTTTAGTTTGCTAAAAGTTTATCATGCAAGAATATTGACTTTTATAAAAGCTTTTCCTGTATCTGTTGATGTTACTATGCCATTTTCCCCCCTTTATTCTGTCAGTGTGATGAATTAGATTGATCACTTTCTGAATGTTAAACTTCTCTTCAAATCTAAAATAAACCTTACTTAATGTAGTTGTATTATCTGTTTCATGATTTGATTTGCTCACATTTCATTTAGAAATTTTCATCTATGTTTTCCGAAAAAATTTTTCTGTAATTTTCCTTTCTCATTATGCCCTTTTAAAATTTTAGAGTAAAGGCTGTGCTGACCCCACAAGGTAAGGTGGAGACTGTTCCTTGTTTTTCTCTTCTATGAATGTATGTAGAATTATTATTTCTTCCCAAATATGTGGAAGATTTTAATAGTAAAGTCATCTGGGCCAGATTTTGAAGTATGATTTTTTAGTATGGAAACAAATAATATATTCAGTTGTTTTTGTAGATAATAGTTCTATTTTATTTTTCCTACCAGCTTTAACATATTTTATTATTTCCCCCCATCCTAGGGAATGTTGTTTTCATTTCATTTAACTTACGAAAAAATAACTTAGAACTGTATTTTATTATACAAAGCAAAACATTTTATAAATTTCATCAGTTACATCAAATATATTAAATATTATATAATATTGGTAGAATATTTTACCAATAGGTAAACCTTTATATGCCTCTTTGATCAATTTTTATTTACAAATGGGATGTTAGATTAATTAAAATAAGAATATGGGGGCACCTGGTGGCTCAGTGGGTTAAAGCCTCTGCCTTCGGCTCAGGTCATGATCCCAGGGTCTGGGATCGAGCCCTGCATCGGGCTCTCTGCTCAGCAGGGAGCCTGCTTCCCCCTCTCTCTCTGCCTGCCTCTCTGCCTACTTGTGATTTCTATCAAATAAATAAATACAATCTTTAAAAAATAAAAATAAGAATATGTTTTGATAAACATTATTGATAATCCATATCCTCCACATTTCAAAAGCCGTGAAAGCTACATGTTCCAATAAAGCCCCAGTATTTTTGTTTGCTATTAGGTGGTTTTAAGAGTTCTTTTCTATTTCCTTGACCAAAGTTCTTTTTTTTTTTTTTATCATACTTCTTTTTAAGGTTAAAGTGCTTGCTACTGTGAAAGACTTCTTAACAATAATAAGTTAATTATTTAGAAAATTCATGTCTTCATTGTCTATATTTCCTTGTCAGTATTTCATAAAATATACTATATCTCTTGCTTCTACCCCAGGTACTGTCTAGAATTTCAGTGAGTTTTTATTACATGTGCATTTATTTTTTTCCCAAACAGATAAAAACCCACAGAGATTATAAATTTGGTCTCATTTTCTAAGAGAATTAATACAGATTCCAGCCCCTCCAGAAATATCCCCTAAGTTGTAAAATGCCCTCAACACTGTTTACCTTTCTCTCCTTAGAAATGGGTTCAGAGTAGAGCAAACCACAGGTAAACTCACAGGGTCTCAGTAGTGATGGTGACATGAGGTGAGAAATTGTAAGGGCAACGTTCAGGATCTAGGTCAAGAATATTAGTGAGGGCCCCACCAATTCAAATTTAGGGTAACTTGTATGAAGTCCACAGGCAAGAACTACACAGGCTGTCTTTATTAGGAGTTTGGTTACACAAGCTCTGGGTCAGCTCCCATTCTTTGTGGCTATCCAGGCAGGCCATCTCACCTATTTAGTGTGGCCTGGTAGACCAAGGAAAGCACCAACAAGTGGGTGCTTTTCATTGCTAATCCTGGCCTTGACTCACTCCGTGACCTCTCTTAGTGTGTTTCTTCAGCTGGAAAGTGAAGATAATAATAATGAGCTATTTAACAAGGGGTGTTGTGTGGATTAACAGTTAATAACATGTTTCATAAGACAAGGGAGCATTGAGCTTTTAAATACTAATAGAAAGTTTCTCTACACTACAAAGTAAATTAGTGCTTCTCTTGAAGAAAACCCAATATGCCAGAACATGAACATACAAAGCAGTTGAAATAAGGTGAATTTTTACTTGACAGAAGTAACTTCGTTTTCTAAAAGAAGACAGCTTTCCTTTTGGTATTTGGTTCATCATGCATTTAAAAACTCCATATCTATTCTATTGCTTTAGTTTTTTGTACTTAAAATACTTATTTTGATGTGATTCGATACTTTTTTTCTCAAAAATTCAACAAAGAATAAATATATAGCTTGCTACCTGTGTATGTATGTGTGTGTGTGTGTGTGTGTGTGTGTGTGTATCAACTTCATTTATATAAGCTTTTTTGTTAATTCTGTTGCTTCATCATAAAGGATTTTTTAATTACTTGAGGAATTGCATTAAACTTAATGAATTTGAACTTATACATAGCTTTCTAGGACTCTAACATATCACATCTGTTAATCTATCTCCAAAAGCTTAGCATTGAGCCTGCTGTTTATATGCAAAATTATACATGCCCACTAAATAAATTCTCCACACACTTTATTTCATTTACTTTGTTATTTGCTTTGTTATTCACAAAGATGAGGAAGAATTACAGATATAATTATAAAAGAACTGTGAACTTACTAAAAGAGTATCAAAAGGTGATAATAATTTCTAACCACTAAAAAATACTTGCTGAATTCTGGAATTATTGTTGGTATTACCAAGACAAGGTCAAATCCAAAAGCCAAAAAAATTATACTGGTAGAGGAAAACTTCAAATAGAAAGTTGAACCCCATGTTTAGTAAGTATTGTTAAAATAATTTGGAAAATGGAAAGGAGTGACAAGGAATTTAGTTGAGATTTTGCCTAGGCTGTGACTTAATGTTGTCTTATAGTGCTATTAACAGTTGTTGTCATTTTATAAATTTTCAGAAATTTTAATGGGAAATTGGGGGGATTTCTATAGTACACATCTTATTTGATCTTTACAAATAATGTATTTCTGACCTCATTAGTTCACCTGATATTTGTAAGTTTCTCGAGTGATATGAAGAGTATATATAATCCTTTTCTTTCTATAGAAGGAAAATGAGATTCTGATAGTTCAGTTATTCATCTTTTTATTTTTACCAAAAAATATTTATGAAACTTTACCCATGGTCATAGAACTATTAAAAATTACACTAAAATTTTCTTTCAAATGTCTGTCAAGTCCCCCTCACTATGCCATATTGTTTCCACTTTTTACCATGTAAATTATCTGTGCTCATTTTTCAGTCCTTTTGTTCTACTTCTAATTTCTTTCTACCACCTAACTATATACAGATACATACAAATAAAGAGAGAGAGAGAGAGAGAGAGAAAAGAGAGAGAGAATTGCCTTATATTGAGATGATATGGAACAACTTATTTTTTGTCTGTTCATATGTCCCACCTAAAATTAGAGATCAATTTTCTATAAACGGCATTAAAAAAGATAAACCGTAAAATTATGGGAAATCTATACAGCTTTCATTATACACATGATTAGCCTTTGCAAATAGAGACGTCTTGGGATCAGGCCTTGCAGAAAAGGTCCTACCAGAGCCTATATCTACCAGAGATATAATTTTGAAATTAATTTATGCTGTGAGATAATTCTTAAACTTTAACTAAAAGTAATATTTCACTTTATTAGACATTAAACACAACTGGTCTTATTCACAACTGTTCTGCTCTACTACCTATATAAGCCTAATTATTTTCAACATTCTTATGGAATGAATATATATATAAAATTAAGAAGATGGGAACTATTAGCAGACAGTCTTCCTCAAGAATCACCACACAGATTTCATCATTGTGATACTGGGCATAGGTGGCTGGGGACCATATTCTCTTTATAATTTGAAGTACAGCCCCTGACTAAAAGATTGGCCTAAAATGTTGATAATGCCAAAGTTAATAGTTGATAAACTCTGGTGAAGCATGAAAGAGATACCAATACTTCTTCTATCATTTAATGACATTTTTAAAAATAACAAATATTCTTTCATGAGCAAAACTTATTTCTAGGGTACCTGGGTGGCTCAGTCATTAAGTGGCTGCTTTCAGCTCAAGTCATAATCCCAGTGTTCTGGGATTGAGTCCCGCATCAGACTCCCTTCTTGGTGGGAGGCCTGCTTCTCCCTTTCCCACCACCCTGCTTATGTTCCCTCTTTCACGGAGTCTCTCTCTGTCAAATAAACAAATAAAACCATTGGGAAAAAAAAAAAAAAAAACTTATTTCTAGATAATCTGATTATCTGAATTTTCTATTAGTTTCTATTATAACTACAATTGTGCCATAGATATTTGAGGTGATTTCAGTTATAAGGTTATAGGTAGACCAGAGACATATTTTGTTACCTCTAATCAGTGGTCATTTTTGTGCTTTGGTTTGGTAATTGGCATCATTGTAGTATTGTGGAATTTGGTGTCATGTAATCTAACACAGTGTCATCTCATAAAAATCAGTCACACTTATACAGTCAACAAGGCAATGTTGCAAACATTACTCTTTAAGATATGATTACATCTGTAAAATGCCTAGAATACCTCACTCATAGAATTCCTGAATATTAGAGTTAATAAAGGTAAAGAACAAAGTACATTGACATATAGCAATCTTCTAAAATATAATTGCATTATTATTATTCACCATAAAAGTTCCCTTACCCTGTTATTAGGATTTTACCTGCCGTTTGCTCAGATTTCACCAGTTGTTGATACTGTTTTATGATGATACACAAAATCTCAGGAAAAACTGATAGGAATATACTGTTGATATAACAATCTAATATTTTAAAGACCTAAAATGTGACATCAAAATAAGCATCAGATTATGCTCTATAAGAAAATCATATAAAATGAGAATTGTCATATTTTTTGTTACTTTGGATACTTTGTGTGAGTTGTATATGCCTGTTCCATTATATGCTGGGCTCCTAAGGGCCATGTGTCTACAGTTCATGAAATTTGAGCACTAGATGTCACCCTAGTATCCTTGATTAAATAAACACAATTACACTTTTCATTGTTTACAAACAAATTAGGGCCATTGTTCAAACCTTAAATCAGTTGGATTTCATAGAAACATCTGACATATTATTGTGTCTGTGATATTCTCATGTAAGTGTAATATGCATATTATGTACTCAAGACACACACATACACTCTATAGCTACTATGAAATTTACCAACAAAGTTTCTCAATCATGCTGAAAGGCTGACATCAATTGGTTTTAATCTGTCTATGTCTCTAAAACCTCAGCTAACACACCTTTCTGGAAAGCTCTCTTTTCTTTAAATAAGGTTCAAGAAGAATTAAGTCTGTTGTGTTATTTTCCTTTGCTAGCTTAATATCTTAAGATTTTCATATTCTAAGGCAGAATGTAAACACACACACACACACAGGGAAAAAAAAACACCTACATTAAATAATAAAATAATAAAGGAGGGGGTCCATGTAAAAAATAATAAAAATAAATAATTAAATAATAAAATAAATGTCTTCATCAAGACTGTTTCTGAGGACCATTTCAACTGTTTTTAAATATAGGGGTGCCTGGGTTAAGCATCTGACTTCAGCTCAGGTCATGGTCCTCGGATCATGAACCCCACGTCAGGCTCCCTGCTCAGTGGGGTCTGCTTGACCTTTTCCTTTTCCCCTCCCCCTGCTCATGCTCCCTCTGATTCTCTCAAGTAAATAAAATCTTTAAAAATTTTTAAAAAATAAAATAAGTATACATGCCCATTAAATGCCCACAAGTCCCATTTTACAGTTGAAAACACAGGCTCGGAGAGACTAATTTATCCAGTATTATACAGCTTGTAACTCAGTCCCTGATCTGAGCCCCGACACTGACTACAGATGTAAGACACTTAATTACTACATAAAACAGTCTTCCATGTATTTATCCTTTACTATGGTACAGACATAACTTTTTTAATCTAAGCAGTAATAGCCACCATTAAAATATTGACTTTGGCATATGCAGAGCTTATTTGGGGACTGATATGATCATGCCAACTATAAAGTAACATGAGACAACTGGAAATGATATCAAGAAATTACTGTCAGTTTTTGAATGTGAACTATATTCTGAAGTATTTATAAAAAGTGAAATTATGGGTTATTTGGGACATGCCTTAAAATACTCCAGAAAAATAGGATGGGATGATAGATTAAATACAATTAGCAAATTTCTATTTTAGAATATTTATCAGTTGAAGGGACAAGAATCATCTCAAGAAATCACTGTTAAAGAGTAGATGTGGTCAACTTTGTGGCATAGAGCTCTGCTCTTTATATATAATGAACTCATCTCATAGAAACAGTGTTTTGGGTTTATTAAATTAAAAAGTTCTTACCTTAGGAATTAGGAATAAATTATTGATTTTAGAACCAGTAAATCTTGATGAGAACCAGGGGATGTAAAGAAGGAGGAAGATGATCAGGGTATCTGTCAAGAGAAGACATCTGAGTCATCTGAGACATGACAGTGTCAGTATCTGGAGATACTGGAGAGAGAAAATGGACAAAAAGAAGGTTTGAAAATGGAAAATGTGGCAATAAATGTTTACTATAATTTTGTTCATGATATATACATGGTCATTTGGAGTATAACAAAGAAAGACAACTATGCCTTAAGTTATTGATTATTAACTCAATCAAAGACTATATAAGAATAACTCCAAAATATGTTATAGCTAAGGAACTACTAGGCAGATCAATTGATACATTTAAAGGAATTCATAATAGGAGCATTCTAAGAGAATGGAGAAGAATGAGATACCTGTGGATAATACCAATATGGAGATAACTAGACACTCAATAGTGAATCTTGTTAGTATCATAATAAATCACATTTCTACTTTTAAGAATGTTTGCTTTGACTAATTTGAACCTTAAAAAAATCACAAAATCTATTATGCAGTGCTAATCAATGCCCTTTTCAGTTTCAGGCATGATGGAAACTGAGTAAATATGTTTTGAATGAATAAATAAATGAATGAATACATGAATTAGAATTTAAATGTTATATACACATATGTGCCAGAAATGCTAACTAGTCATTTCAGAGACCAAAAGAATAATTTGGATTTTGTATTTAGTAAAATGTTATTAATTTTAAATGGCTCATGAGAGATCATTTAGTTCATGGAATTTTTAAAGCTAACTGAAAAGAGGAGAAGTGAAACTCACTACTTTACGTGGATATGTGGTTCTCTTTCAGATAAATCCATTTTTATATTCTCTTGAGTATAATTTAAAGTTAAACTGTAGAGATTCTTTTCTATTTTAGAAGAAAAATTTGCTGTGGCAAGAACAAATTCAGGTTATTTTCTTTTTCCATTTCAAAACCTTTTACTGACAGTCTAAACAGAAGAAAATCAACTAGCAAATTCTTATTTCAGTCACAATACATTAATGTTTTAGACTTTTGGAGAAATTAAACATTAGAGTCTCAATTATAATAGTTTATTTCTCAGTAATAAGTGATACATTTTTTTATTTTTTATATTTTTTTATTGTTTTAAAAAATTTATTGACATTCACAGACCTGTACCCCTGGGGATAAAAATATATGTTTATAAAAAATAAAAAATTAGATACATTTATTTTTATGTATTTATTTTTTATTTTTATTTTTCAGGCTCCATGCCCAGAGTGGAGCCCTCCAGGGCTTGATCACATGACCCTGAGATCATGTTCTGAACTGAAATTAAGTTGGATGCTTAACTGACTAAGCCACCCAGGCACCCCGATAAGTAATATTTTTAAAGTAATGTAAGTGCTTTTAGTTGAATTAATACAGTATAGTAAAAGTATATATGTTTATGTTGAATTTGTCTCGGGGTCTCAAAAAATAGGGCTTGATTCAAGAAAGACTCATTGGATTCTAACAAGATTCTAGATTCTATACATAACAATTGTAATAATATGAAGTGAAGCAAACCTCCAAACTGTGTCTGTTCAAGGAGATTATAATGAAGTATAAACAAAGAAAGAGACAACATAATTTAATAAATCTAATATCCAGTAGCATAACAACAAATGTAGAGGATTTTATATCATTTAAGTAGAGATTCTGCTATTGCCTGCTTTGTCTTTTGTTCTGAAAGATCTGATAACCTATGTTGTCCTTAGAAGCTCCTGGCATTTTATTCCTGTCAGCCCCTATCTGTAAACATTGACACCTCCTGCCTCTGATAGATATGTAGTACTTCAGATCAAGCTTCAGATTTTCTAGATTTATATACCAGGTAAGTAAAACAGATATTCAAGTAAAACAGATATTCTCTGTATTTTTTCTTTAATCTGTATTTATAAAGGACTCTAACTATTCAAGGTATAGAGCCAGTACAACAGAAATATTCTAACTGGGGGGACCAAATGTCCTCATCTCTCTAAGATAAATGAGGTTTTAGAGTAGTGTCGCGGCTGGCGCGACAAATCGACCAGGAACGTGAGGGTAAGAGGATGAAGAAAAGAAGTTAAGAGACAAAGAGATGGGGGCAGGAGGAGCACTGAGGAGGATGTCCAACAGTGCCAAGTTTATTCAGAGCACTAAGGCTATATATATATAGTGATAGGAGAAGCAATACACCTGTGCCTAAACAACCCCGAGTTCCCATAATAAGTTTCACACTTAACTATAAGCAGACCTTGTGACGCCAAACGGTTGATGCTAGTACAATTGTTCTGTATTGATACAGCAAACCTGAAAGTAATTTATGAGCAGTATTAGGGCAGCAATGACCAGCAACGAACTTTTGACCCCAACCGAATTGTTCTCATTTGTTTAGCAAGCATGTGGGAAGTCACGTAGGTGAACGCACAACACATAGCACAGACCCTTTCTCAGTGCTACTCAACTTTTCCCGTCCTAAACCTTTTATTAGGTTATTCGGACTTTAAAGGAGGCACAAGTCAGGGCCTGGTTTCGTCCTCGTCTCAAGCCTTATTGCAGCCTCCCACAGAGTAGAGTAGTGTTTCTGTCTTTACCAAAATTTATAAATTTATATAATCTTTACCAAAATTTCCAAAATTTATACCATCACTTAAAACTTTTTTAACACAATCTTTAGTTGTTTGTAGAATTTCTAATATGACATTATAAAAATGTGTTGCGTCTGTGACTCAATATTCCTTATAGATAACCCCAAGAAAAGAATTGTTTATTTTGGAAAAATGTTAAGCGTGTTGGAATAGTCATAATGATTTTAAAGGGTCATGTCTAAATATTTGCCTTGTAGGGTAATATGCATTTAGAATGTCCACTGGATCTTTCTTGGAAAATAGCCTTTAGAATTAGAAGGGATCATTTAGTGATTTCTTTTAGACAATATTTTCCTGGGTCCTCTTCTAAGACCATCCTTCAGGATCTCCCATAAATTACGGGAACATATTGTATTATTTTTATACTTTTAAAGTTATTTTAAATTGGTAAAGAGACTATATAGTAAAATACACATTCTAAATTATATTTCATAAAATATCCAAAGGTCAAATAAAATACCATAACAGTTTTTACTTGAACAATCATGTTGACTCATTTTTATGTAGTCCTTAAATAATTGTATTAAATTAAAAAATATATTTGGATTTCTCAATTAAAAACAAAAAGTAGCATCAATTAAATTTATAGCAATACACTGATTCTTGCCTTTCATTTCAGGCCTACCTATATTTGTAAGTCCATTACTCTATCACAGACATGTGCACTGCTCTTAGTGAAATGCCAGACAGGGTTTGGATGTATCCACTCTGAGTATATGCTTAACTTGCAGTGATGAGGAGTTCAATGACAAGTAGAATGCAAATAAATGTTTTTATGATAGTGTTCTGCCAAAGTGAGATATTGGTACAAATACTACAACTGAGATAATAAATGTCTCAATAAATAAATAATAAAATAATAAAAACAATAAATAACTATATGTATTTTGAGAATAGACTTCATCTGCTGAGTATCTGTCAAATAAATATAATACTTTGAGGATTTGTTCTCTGATTTAACAACTGAACAACTTTAATTTGCCTCTCCAAAATCTGTAACAACGTTACCATGTCACAGGAGATAAAGGGTCTTCATTTTCAATAAGATGGAAAAACTCTCTTAGCACTAAATATTTGACAAAGATGCCCCTCTTTCCTGAAAAATAACTGAGATAGTCATAAATCACACTTCTAACCATTGTAATGAAAATTCCATTAGAAACAAATTTTAACTGGATGTGAGTATGTTCAATGATTGTCTCTATATCTGTCAAATTAGAATGACAACAGTTTTTAGATATTATTGGTGACACAAATTTGATGACATTTCCTCTTTGCTCAGCTTCTAATCTCACATAGTCTTTTCTTGAGTGGATCTGTGTGAAGAATAGGTCACTGGGAGTGTGGTTTAAAAACTTGGACCCTGCCCTTTACTAGTGATGTAACATCGGATAAATGACTTAACCTCAGCCCAATTTCCTAATCTGTGAAGCAGAGATAGTACATCATAGGGGTCTTAGGGTGAATAATGAATTAGTATTAATAAATGTATGGAATGGGGTACCTGGATGGCTCAGTGGGTTAAAGCCTATGCCTTCGGCTCAGGTCATGATCTCAGGGTCCTGGGATCGAGCTCCACGTCAGGCTCTCTGCTCAGTGGGGAGCCTCCTTCCTCCTCTCTCTCTGCCTGCCTCTCTGTCTGCTTGTAATCTGTCTGTCAAATAAATAAATAAATAAAATCTTAAAAAAAATAAAATGTATGGAATATTGTCCAGTAGGAGAAACTCCCTTCTCCTGTATGTTTTTTCTTTACTACTTACATATATAACACTTTAGTTTTGACATTTCTGGTCACCAAATGTATGTACCGGGAGAGATACAAGCAGTTCCCTGTGACACCAGCAGGACATTTTAGAATTCAATTCAATTCCAATGCTAACTGAAGTTAGTATCAGAATCCATCATTTAGGGCCTCAGTCCCACAAGACTGTTCTTCCATATTTGAAATGTCAGTGCTAAGTTCCAGGTTGTCACCTGTACTTCTGACCCATTGGGGCTCCCATGACTCCCTTCTTGGGTTCAAAAGTTTGCTAAAATAGCTCACAGAACTCAGAGAAACATTTTATTTACTAGGCTACTGTTTTATTATGAAAGGATGTAATTTAGGAACAGGCATATGGAAGAGATGCATAGGACAAAGGAAAAGAAAAGGAGATGGAGCTTCCATGCTCTCTGGGCATTTTACTCTCCCCCCATCTCCATGTTTTCAGCAACTTGGAAGCTCTCCAGAAGTGTGCTTTTGGGATGGAAGCTTCATCATGTAGGCATGAGAGATCATTAACTCCACTCCCAGCTCCTCTCACCCCTCTGGAGAATATGGTGTGGAGCTGAAAATCTAAGCTTCTAAATATGACTTGGTTTCTCTGATGATCAGATCCCATCTAGGAGCCCAACTAGAGTAGACTCATTAGAATATGAGACACTGCTATCACTGAAGATATTCCAAAGTACTTAGGAGTTGGGCGTCAGGAACCAGGATCAAAAACCAAATATTAGAACAAAAGATGCTTGTAGCTCTTATCAATTAGATAAGTATAAGGGGTTTGGAGCTCTGTGCCAGGAATGGGGCAAGGACCAATATATATATTTCCTATCATCTCTCAAGGGTCTAACCATCATAAGTGCTACAGAAATGTGTTATTTGAGCAAAAAATAAATATAGAATCTTGACTAAGTATTGAAACTGCATGGTAAGTTTAAATATTTGCTATTTGTAACTTTTAACAAATAAGTGTTTTCTCACGTATTTCTGACAATAAAATAATTTTGAATATTTGGATTTTTTCAAATGATAATGTAAAAATAGGGTCCAATGAATGGAGAAAGTGCAGTTATTTTGCATTTGAAGGATGTGAATATGCCACTTACTCATATATACATGAATATATGTGTAAATATATAACATTAAAATCAAGTTGTTCAAAAAAGATACACTTCATAAATTTTCTCTTTTTATATTGGTAAACATCAAATAACACATTCTCTTTCATTTGTTACTCATCAGGTTGTAGAAATTCTCAAATGTTATCTGTTCTTACTGAAGTATACATAAACTAAGTAACAATACAGATAATTCCGGCATGCAGAACAAGGTTTCTGACCTTGGACTATACAACACATGGCTTTGAAATTTTTCAAGTATGAAATATAACTTTTGGTAGCATAGAACTATAGTGTTAAATAAAAAATAAAAAATTAAAAAAAATCCTATGTGATTATCTTGGTTTGAGTTGTATTTTTAAGTTTAGTTCTATGATTCTTTTTCCTTTTTATTTAAACTTTCAAAATAACAGGATGTACTTGAATATTCAGAAGTACCTTATTATCTGTGTTGGAGTTGGAGTGATGTTTTTCCTTAGAATCTGACCTGTCAATCACTCAACAGACCTTTTTTTTCCCTGTTCTGTGCCAAAATCCACTTCTTCTGGGTTGTTTGGCTCTCTCTTAGCCCTCACAAGCTGAAATACTACACTGAATAAACCGTCAATATTTATTTTATAAAGTCTCCCACTTTTATATCAGAAAGGTGGATCATGTGTTGGAGGAATGAAATCTCAAGAGCACTAATTAAATATCAATAACCCAAACGTACATAGATGCATTTTTCTAAATGGCACACTTACATTGGCCTTGAACTCCTTGCGGTTTCCAGCTTCAATACTTCTGAACCTCTTTGTCTGCTCAAATAACCAAGAAGTGCTGATCTATGACAGACTCATCAACACTTTAGCTGCCATGTGAGTTCTGAGCGGTCTGAACAAGAAAACAACAGCCACAGCCCTGTATCTCCTTCAGCCTGGAAGTTGATGCAGCTCTCCGGACTATGTTATCCATATAAGGCCAAAGTATGCAAATAAGCCCACTTTAATGGGCTTCAGTGGTTGATTAGGGGCTAGTTTCCCTTACTTCATCATTTCTAAAAGGTACATGTTGAAACACCATGAAATTGAATGAATGTTATGCTCAATTTTAGCTGAAAAGGGGTGGTTTATTTAAAACAAGTGGGCCGCAGCTAGATTGCAGTTTGAAGGATATAAAGTACATTAACACCAGACTTGCCCTGGAGGTGAAAACTTACCTTTTCCCTAAGAGTGTATGTGTGTGTGTGTGTGTGTGTGTGTGTGTGTGTGTGCATACACATGCATGCACACATGTACAAGTATTTAATCTTTGTTTCTGATTTTGCCAGTTTTAAAGATAACTGTTAATTTGCTACTACCTGAAATCGTAATTTGGTTAAGGTGTTTACATTTAATCCTTAGTCAAATTGTTACTTTGAATTGTGTACCTTATGTACCTTATAGATACATTTTTGTAGTCATAATGAGGATGTTAAGCATAGTGACAGCTTAATGAAGCATTTGTATCCCTAAATTGAACTAATAAACATGTGTTTGTCTTTATCAGTTGGCTCTCTCTCTCTGCCAAATAAGTAAATAAAATCTTAAAAAAAAAAAACACGAGTGTGGAGATATATACTCTGGTTATTTAATCTTTTTAAAGATTTTATTTATTTATTTGACAGAGATCACAAGTAGGCAGAGAGGCAGACAGAGAGAGAGGAGGAAGCAGGCTCCCTGCTGAGCAGAGAGCCCAATGCAGGGCTCGATCCCAGGACCCTGGGATCATGCCCCGAGCCGAAGGCAGAGGCTTTAACCCACTGAGCCACCCAGGCGCCCCTGGTTATTTAATTTTTAAAATGCCAAAATAAAAATCACATTTTCCCATTATATTTTCTTTATACTATAACCTATTCCTTAAAAAACCCTCTTGTTCCCATTTTATATTTTCTGTTTATTCTCTCAATATACAATATATAGTATATTTTATAAATATAAATATATATTGTTATTTATAAGGGATAGCTAACTTGCCTAAAATTGTGTGAATGACAATAACTTTCTCTCATTCTGCTGAGATAATAGAATGATCACTCAGAAGTGGGGAAATTTGGTTTCTAATCTCAGTACTACTGCAGAGTGGTTTTTGACCTAGAGCAATTTCATATATCAGGATGACCATCACCGTTATACCTTTGTTCAGGTTTGCTCTCTAGCCGACCTACCTTTCACACATAAAAATTCTACCCAGCTTTTGTGTTTCAGAGCCTGTTCCTTTGATGCTTTTCCCAGCCACTAAACCAAACTTATTTATACCTTTCTCAGATTGATAAAAGCATAACACATTAATATTAGAAATGTCTTGTAAAATGACATAGGTCAACTGCCCAGTTAGAGCAGTCATTCATCCAACCACTGTGGCAACAGATAATCAGACTTTGCTTGAATACTAGTATTGACAAGAAATAGTTAATCAGGAGAAATCCCATTTAAATCTCCAGAAAACTCATCTCTCAGAAACTTCACACTCACATTGCCCAGATTCTGTGCAGACCTGAAAGGAAAGTCAATACACTGCCTAAGTGGAAACATGCAAATATTCAAGCAAATTTATTTTTCTTTACATTAATAAAACCACTTCACTCTCCCCAGAGATTGTCTACCTCTAGACCTCAAATATTCCCCTTGTCTGAGAGTCCAGAATATATTTGGCTGGTAACCAGATAGGATCTTTGCACTATAAGGGGGCATTTCCTTTCTTTCAGAATGGGAGCAATGAGAGAAGCAGGGCACCTAACTTCACACACACACACACACACACACACACACACACACACACACAAACCTACTTTCCTACTTTAATTTTGCAAAGTTAGCCCAAGTTGTCAGGAGGAATGTGGGAATTAACTTACCCCTCTGCTTTTGTAAACTGCATATTTAGACAATATTATCTTGAAAAAACAAGAAAAGATGGAAATTAAATCCTAATTGATGGCAGAGACCCAGTAATAAAGAATGCCCCCAACATCTTTTACTAGATTAATCAAACTCACCATGACAAGTCACCATGTTATGGGATAGCTTGTGTTTTATTTCCAGAATCCAGTAGAAACAGTGGTAAATCCAAGTTGCTATTTTTCCTCAGTTCTTGATCAAATAGATGGAAACAGTAGGACAAAATAGAAAGTCTACTTGGATAGATGAAAAGGAAATTGATTGATAAATGTATATCTGTGTAACAATGATTGTGGAAAAATTCTCTTCAAATCTAATGTTTTGTTTTGTTTTGTTTTGTTTTTGTATAATCAAACACTTTGTCCTATTAAAATCTTCAAAACTGAGTGAGAGTTTTTTTTTTTTTTTAAACTCTTGCTTAAGGGATTTTGTTTGTCTAATTTTGGTAATTTTAATTGGGTTTTGTTTTCCCAAAACTTTATAGAAATACTCCTGGCTCTGCCAATTTGTACTGGTAAATTTGGAGATACTTTTTCCAAAAGAAAATCTGTCTTTAATTTTCATGAGTAAGCATTTTCACAGGACTTGGTAAAAGGACACCAGTCATACAACAAAATTACTTTTCAAGGAAAAACAAATGCATTGGCAAATTAAATTGTTACCCAAAACTGTAATGCTGAGAAGAGTCATTTAAGTTGTTACCCATTTTATCTTATTAGAAAGATTTACCTCTGTGGTGTAAAAGCAAAAAGAGAAAGAAGGTATATCTAGAAATTTTAGGGATTGGTAAAAATACAGGTTGTCTTCTTTAATTTTTTAAAAAATAATACAGGATGAAAAATTGTTCAGTCACCAAGCATAATAAAAATTGTCCTATGTCTTTGTGGCCCAGAATTTATATTTATAGAAAAAAATGTATAAAAAGATATGTACAAAAATGTTCATTGAAGCATTACTGGTGAAAACAAAAAGGGAATGGTTACAAATAATGTCCATCAGTAAGGATAGATAAAATAAATTTATAAGCTGGGATACAGGATTTCAGTTAAAATAAGTGAACTAAGATTAATGTATCAGGGGTGCCTGGGTGGCTCAGTGGGTTAAGCAGCTGCCTTCGGCTCGGGGCATGATCCCAGGGTCCTGGGATCATGCTCCACATCCAGCTCTCTGCTCTGTGGGGAGCCTGCTTCCTCCTCTCTCTCTCCTGCCTCTCTGCCTACTTGTGATCTCTCTCTGTCAAATAAATAAATAAAATCTTTAAAAAAAAAATAAAATTAATGTATCAAAAAATAAATCTCAAAACATGATAAAAGAATTATAAAATGATAATATATAAAATATATGATACATATATAAAAAACAAAATACCATATGCTCTTCAATAATATATATGTATATTAAATGTGTTAAAAAGATTGCAAGTATATATACTAAGTTCATGATAATATTTATCTCAAGTGAAGGGAAAGTGACTAGACATAGGGAAAAGGATTAGAATTTATCTATAATATATGTTAGTGATTATATAAAAACAGGTATGATAAAATAGGTATGACCAAATTATAACACTTTTAAAGTCCGATTAGTGGAGGGTGCCTGGGTGGGTCAGTGGGTTGAGGCCTCTGCCTTCAGCTCAGGTCATGATCCCAGGGTCCTGGGATTGAGCCCCCTGGGTCCTGGGATCGAGCCCCCCTTCGGGCTCTCTGCTCAGCAGGGAGCCTGCTTCCTCCTCTCTCTCTGCCTGCCTCTTTGCACACTTGAGATCTGTCTGTCAAATAAATAAAATCTTTAAAAAAAAAGTCTGATTAGTGGATAATTAGTTATGCATTATATTTTCTTGGACTATATAATCATTTTAGAATTTCTGAACAATGAAATCCAAGAAATTAATTTAGTAAAATGTTTGTTATATAAGTAAAGATAATCATCCCCTTTTTTATTATTATTAAGCAGCCTTTACATAGCAAGATTTGAAGCAAAATTTGAAGCTATACTTTAGCCTATATGTATTTTGGGATGACAGGACCCTCAAGCCACTTTATCCATGACTTCTAGAGCTGAATTCATTTATGAGAGTACTGAGTTTAGTGATGAAGCCAGACATAGATCCCAGGATTCTTTGAAATTTTGGCTCAAATAAGATAATATCATGAGCTTTTTCCTTCTATGAATATACTGTTCTGCATCTACTTGAGGAAAAACTCCTGTTATTTTTCAGAAATTACTGAAGGAGCTACTGCTATTTTAAAATGCTTAATAACACTTAACCTTTTTTTTTTTTAAGTCTGTAAATTAAGATTCGGAGTTTCCCCCAAATTTTGGTATGAAATTGACTCAATTTAACACATAAAGGATTTTCCTTTCATGTTCCCCTAGGCTCACTTGACAACTTATTAGGCAATGTGACAAATGTAGTGATTTTCTATCCGCCAGCTCATAGAGTACTTTCCTGGTGTGGAAAAACTCATATACCACGTAGGCTCTCTATTGAAGGGTGATTTCCAGTACCTACCTCTACCATGGAAAATGAAGAGGCTATAACTTCAGTTAGGATGCAAATACATGTCTGCATTTCCACCATTAAGACACTTGCTAGGGACTTTGGATATTAAACGCATGGTTCCAAGTAGGGTCAATGGAGGGAGAAGATCATTGCAGGTTTGGTGGTACCAGGGATAATTTTGGTAGCAGTGAGAAACTCAGCAGTTCTTGCAGCTGCAGTGAATTGGCTGCATAATGCCAGGAATATCAGCCCTTTAAACTGTCCTTTTATGAGCCAAGCATTTCAGCCTCAGTTCTGTGACCTAACTGCATAACTTTTCTGTTGAAATTACTCAAAGTTCCTATATGTTGCTTGCAACCAAAAAGTGTGATACAGATCTGCTAAACAATTGAAGTGCCCAAAAGCAAAAAAAAAAAAAAAAAAAGCCTGTTTTTTATGCATGTTTTAGAATAAAAATGTAGAGCAAAGTGAAATTTTCATTTTAAATAAAATCTTGGATGCATATTATGTGTTTAAAGGAACAGGTATTGTAATTGTGTCAATTTTTTTTTTTTAATTCCTTGCATGAAGATGAGTTCACTTACCAACCAAGAATGCAAGTACATTTTTTGTTTTTGTTGTTGGGGTGTGAGTTTATTTCTAAAAATTGTGTCTTAACACATTACCTTTAGAACTTTCCCATTTTTTTTTAATTTTTTTATTATGTTTTTTAAAAATTTTTTATTTTTTATAAACATATATTTTTATCCCCAGGGGTACAGGTCTGTGAATCGCCAGGTTTACACACTTCACAGCACTCACCAAAGCACATACCCTTCCCAATGTCCATAACCCCACCCCCTTCTCCCAATCCCCCTTCCCCCAGCAACCCTCAGTTTGTTTTGTGAGATTAAGAGTCACTTATGGTTTGTCTCCCTCCCAATCCCATCTTGTTTCATTGATTCTTCTCTTACCCACTTAAGCCCCCATGTTGCATCACCACTTCCTCATATCAGGAAGATCATATGATAGTTGTCTTTCTCCGCTTGACTTATTTCGCTAAGCATGATATGCTCTAGTTCCATCCATGTTGTCGCAAATGGCAAGATTTCATTTCTTTTGATGGCTGCATAGTATTCCATTGTGTATATATACCACATCTTCTTGATCCATTCATCTGTTGATGGACATCTAGGTTTTTTCCATAGTTTGGCTATTGTGGACATTGCTGCTCAAAAGCTTTTGCACAGCAAAGGAAACAGTTAACAAAATCAAAAGACAACTGACAGAATGGGAGAAGATATTTGCAAACGACATATCAGAGAAAGGACTAGTGTCCAAAATCTATAAAGAACTTAGCAAACTCAACACCTAAAGAACAAATAATCCAATCAAGAAATGGGCAGAGGACATGAACAGACATTTCTGCAAAGAAGACATCCAGATGGTCAACAGACACATGAAAAAGTGCTCCATATCACTCGGCATCAGGGAAATACAAATCAAAACCACAATGAGAAATCACCTCACACCAGTCAGAATGGCTAAAATCAACAAGTCAAGAAATGACAGATGCTGGGGAGGATGCAGAGAAAGGGGAACCCTCCTACACTGTTGGTGGGACTGCAAGATGGTGCAACCACTCTGGAAAACAGCATGGAGGTTCCTCAAAATGTTGAAAATAGAACTGCTCTATGACCCAGCAATTGCAAGTACATTTTTAAGAATTTCCCATTTCCCTCAATGCTGAATAACCTTCAAGTTTTCCATTTTAGATTTGTGTTGTAAGAGCAATATGAAGAGAAGACTATCGGGTCGCTCTCAGTGTCACTTGAATGCTATTATAAACCACTAAATTAAAGTGGCTAACACTGTATTTTTGATTTCTCAGTATCAGAAAAACTGGTAATTATTATTTAATGACTAAAAATATAGTTCCTGGAAGAACTAAACATATTCTTGCCCTAAGATTTCACACATAACAGGTAGGACTCTCTAGATTTTTCAATCTTGTTGTCAGTTGGACTGAATTGTCTTTTAATCTCAAAGAAAGTATAAATTTTACTTAGGTCAATATTCCATTTTTAGTTGTATTGCTAGTTGATATGAGTTGCATTTGTGTCTCCCCAAAATTCTTGTGTTGAAACTCTAGCACCAACATCTCAGAACCTAACTATATTTGGAGATTGGGCCTTTAAAGAGGTAACTATGTTAAAATGAGTTCATTGGGGAGGACTCAAATTCAATCTGGCATATGCCCTTTTATTTATTTTTTTAAAGATTTTTATTTATTTATTTGACAGACAGTGAGAGAGGGAATGCAAGCAGGGGGTGTGGGAGAGGGAGAAGCAGTCTTCCTGCAGAGAAAGGAGCCCAATGTGAATCTTAATCCCAGGATCCTGGAATCATGACCTGAGCCAGAAGCAGACACTTAACAACTGAGCCACCCACGTGCCTCTAGCATGTGTCCTTTTAGAAGAGGAATTTGGACACAAAGAGATGCCAGGGATGCATTCGCATAAAAGGAAGACCATGTGGGAAGGTGACAAGGTGGTCATCTACAAGCCAAGTAGAGAGGCCTCAGGAGAAAACAACCCTGAGGACATTGATCTCAGACTTCTAACCTCCACTACTGCGAGAAAATACATTTCTGTTGTTTAAGCCATACAGTTTGTGGTATTTTGCTATGGCAGCCCAGGCAAATTGGTTTATCAGTATCCCTGGATTTTCCATGAGTAATAAAATCCTGGAATAGTTGGGATTCAAATTATCTATCTGTTATAGAATAGAGATCATCAAACTCACAAACATATCAAGGAAGCAATTAAATATGATGTAATATGATAAAATAAAATATTAGTTTATGGTTTTATTGAGCATATGCATGATTTTTTTCCTCACTTTTTGATTCTTAGATATGTCAGTGTGTGATAGCCAATTGCCCATTTAGGGAAATGTCAGGCTTCTGTTTAGGGAATTAAGCCCATAATTATACTTTTTTGATATTAAAATTTCTTTTTGTTGTTGTTACAGATGCTGATTGTAGATGGTATACCTTTTGTGTTTTCATTGATGTTGTTTTCTTTTACTTAATAAAATAATAAGTTTATAACCCTCTGTCAGGCTTGGTAAGAGAAATTTACCTACCTAGGGAGCAAGGGCAACATTAATCCTCTACAGAGATTGGCTGTAAGAAACAAAAAACAATTCATTTTGGAAACAAAAAGAAACATTGCTCCCTACTCCTTGGCCCACTCACCAGGGACACAAATGACAAAAAACATGCTGGCAATAAAATGGTAGTCAGAGTGTTCAGGAAGGAGGAAAATGGTACAAGGTAGAACTTAGCAGAACATTCTTATTTCCTAGTTCATGAAATCATTGTACATTGACTTCAAATTATTTAATATCCAATTAAATTTTAAAAGATGATATGGACTAAGTCAACTTGCTCAGTGTTCTGTATATAATAGGTAATAAATGTTAGAGTCATTTCCTCCATTTCTAAAACATCTAGGATACATAAAAGTTGATGAAATACTTTAGTGAAAAGAAATGTTTAAAAACCATGTTTAGATAACATTAACATGAACATGGTTATTTTATATACTCATTAAAAAAGATGAGTATGGGGGTGCCTGGATGGCTCAGTGGGTTAAGCCACTGCCTTCGGCTCGGGTCATGATCTCAGGGTCCTGGGATCAAGTCCCGCATTGGGCTCTCTGCTCGGCAGGGGTCCTGCTTCCTCCTCTCTCTCTGCCTGCCTCTCTGCCTACTTGTGATCTCTCTCTGTCAAGTAAATAAATAAAATCTTAAAAAAAAAAAAAGATGAGTATGCAGGATAGGTTAGATGAGAGATCTCATGGGTATGTATGTGCAGATAAAGGCTGTTTGAAAATGTATAATTTGAATTTCATATGCAAAAAAATACAGTCTTTGGAGGATTTGCAGAAGGAAGTGATGTGGGCTAAGTAATGCATTTGAGAGATGATTTTGACAGAAGTGTCTGACTGCATGTTATGGAAACATAAAAATGTGGAGGAGAGGTGAGACTATATATATGGAAGCTGGGAAATGAAATCTACCAGATGTGCAGGATGCCACTGTAGAAACAGAGAAGAGGATGTTACAAAAGAAGAAACATTGACAGAATTTTTTCAGTTTGGGTACAAAATAATACTAAGTAGTAGATTTTAGGATGTAGAATCTTTTTAAAAATAACCAACAACATAGGAAGAATAAAGAACCACAGGGCAGGAAGATTCAAAAACCAACCAAAATTACCAAAATACCAAAATTACAGCATTTGGTAATATGAAGGAAATATTTTGAATAAAGTATAATTTATTTACATCATAGAAAATTTTCAAATTAAAAATGAGAAACAAATATTTACTTCTCATTCTCAAACCAAGGTTATTAATTTTTGACATATGTATGCATACATATATATACACACACTCTCTCATATAGTTTTATATATAGCTTGTATCTATTTAATGACATACATTTAAATTAGTTATATATTTTGAATATTTACTACAATATTAAATGTTCTTCAAAAGTATTTATCATACCTCGTTCTGTTAGCCATTCTTTTATGTGATCTTTACAAATTATCTATAAAAATAGGGTTCCAGGATCAAATGAAATTTAAACACATTCCATAAATATCTCTTGGATCCTTCTATGTGGAGAAACATGATGGATATTAAAATATTAACATATTTGAGAATTAATGACACCTAACTTTACATAATTTTACAGATTTAAAAATTTTTCTATATAAGGCATCCTAAGGACTATTGTTTCTTAACATGAATTTGTAAATATTGTTCTATTTTAATATCTACATTTTATTTCATTCTGTAGATACAGCATATTTAATCAATCCACTATTATTAGACTTTTACATTGTTTCAGGTTTTTTTGTATTTTCATAATATAGGATATCTTTTAATTTATAAATTTTAGCACTTATTTGATTATTTTCTTATTTTTTTTCCTCTTTCTCTAAATTTTAATCACCAATGGTCATTACATATGCACTCCTTAATTCCAGTTTTCCCCTTTGTTGAAGAGACTATCTTTTTTCCATTGGATATGCTTTCCTGCTTTGTTAAAGTTTAGTTGGCCATGTAATTGTGGGTCCATTCTGGATTTTCTGTTATGTTCTACTTACCTGTCTGTTTTTGTGCCAGTACCATACTATCTTGACTACGCTTCTTAGTATAGTTTGAAATCCAAATCTGTGATGCCTCCAGCTTTGATTTTCTTTTTCAAGATTGCTTAAGGGTATTCAGGGCCTTTTGTAGTTCCACACACATTTTAGGATTGTTTTTTCTAGTTCTGTGCAAAGTACTGCTGGCATTTGGATAGTAATTGCATTAAATGTGTAGATTGTTTTGGAGAGTGTAGGCATTTTAACAATATTTGTTCTTCCTATTCATGAGCATGGAATGTTTTTCCATTTCTTTGTGTCTTTAATCTTTAATTTCTTTCATCAGTATTCTGTACTTTTCAGGATGCAGATATTTTATCTTTTTTGTTACATTTATTCCTAGTATCTTATGAGTTTTGGTGCAATTGTAAATGGACTCAATTCCTTAATTTCTCTTTCTGCTGCTTCAATATTAGTGTATAGAAATGCAACAGACTTCTCTACCTTGATTTCGTATCCTATGAGTTTACTGAGTTCCTTTATCAGTTCTAGCAGGTTTTTTTGGTGGAATCATTGAAGTTTTTCTATATGTAGTATCATGTCATCTTTAAATATTAAAACTTTTACTTCCTCTTTGCTGATTTGGATACCATTTATTTCTTTGTGTTCTTTGATTGCTATGGCTAGGATTCCCAGTATTACTTTATTTTATATTTTTTAAGGATTTATTTATTTCAGAAGAAGGCAGATGGGGCAGAGGGAGAGAGAGTCTTAGGCAGACTTCACACTGAGCATCAAGCCTTCTATAGGGCTCACACCTATGACCCTGAGATCATGACCCAAGCTGAAACTAAGAGTTGGAAGCTGAACTGACTACAACACCCAGGTGCCCTATTCCAGTACTATTTTAAATGAAAGTGTTAGGAGTAGACATCTCCGTCTTGTTCCTGACTGTAGAGGAAAAACTCTCAGATTTTTTTTTTTTTTCATTGAGGATGATGCTAGCTGTGGTTTTTTTATATATATGGTCTTTATTATGTTGAGGTATGTTCCCTCTAACCTACCTTGCTTTTTGACTTTCTGTTGAGATGATCTGTCCAATAATGTAAGTGGGATGTTAAAGTCACCTACTATTATTGTATTATTATCAATTCATTCCTTTATGTTTGTTTTTAACTGTTTAATGTATTTGGGTGCTCCTATATTGGGTACATAAATGTTTAGAATTTTTATATTCTGTTGGATTGCCCCCTTTATTATTATATTATTATTATATAGTATTCTTCTTCATCTCTTATTATAGTCTTTGTTTTTTAAAGTGTGTTTTGTTTGATACAAATGTTGCTACTCTGGCCTTGTTTTGACAGCCATCTGCCTGATAAATGTTTCTCCATCCCCTCACTTTCAATGTGCAGGTTTCTTTAGGTCTAAAATAAATCTCCTGTAGACAGCATATAGATGAGTCTTTTTGTTTTTTTTAATACTTCTATCACCCTATGTCTTTTGAATGGAGCATTTAGTCCATTTAAATTAAAAATAATTATTGATATATATGTATTTATTCCCATTTTATTATCTGGTTTATGTTTTTTCTGAAGATTGTCTCTGATGAAGTCTTTCTCTCTTTCATTGTTTACTGGTTTGCATTAGTGATATATTTGGATTAATTTCTTTTTTGATATTTATTGATTTTTGATTTGTGGTTACCATTAAAAACAAGTTGATATCTTTTAAGTTTGAACCCATTCTTTACTCCTTTTCTCCTCACATTTTAGGTGTAATGTGTTATATTTTACATCCTTTTATTTTATGTATTTCTTGACTTATTTTTTACAGATATATTCATTTTACTGCTTCTGTGTTTCCTACCTTCATACTGTCATTTTTGGTCTTTCCTTTCCACTCAAACAATCCCCTTTTATATTTCCTCCAGGGCTGGTTTAGTGGTCATAGCTCCTTTTGTTTATCTCTCCTTCTATTCTGAATGATAGCCTTGCAAGATAGAGTGTTCTTGTCTTCAGGCTTTTCTCATTCAGTACTTTATATATACCATGCCACTCCTTTCTGACTTGGAAAGTGCCTCCTGAAAAAGATCTGATCATAGCTTTCAGGGTTTTCTTTGTATGTAGCTGTTTTCTTTTGTCTTGCTGCTTTTAGTATTTTTTTCTTCATCGCTATATTTTGCCATTTTACTTTATTTTTTAAATTAGTTTATTTATTTATTTGTCAGAGAGAGAGAGCACAAGCAGGGGGAGTAGCCAGTAAAGGGAGGAGTAAGCTTCCCACTGAGCAAGGACACCCCCCCTCCTACCATGCAGGACTGGATCCCAGGACCTTGGGATCAACCTGAGGTGAAGGCAGATGCTTAACTGACTGAGCCATCCAGGTGTCCCTATTTTGCCATTTTAATTACAAAATATCTTGGTGTGGATCTGCTTTTGTTGATTTTGTTGGGGGTTCTTTTTGCCTTCTAGATGTGGGTATCTGTTTCCTTCCCCAGATTAGGAACTTTTCAGCTATTATTTCTTCAAAATCTCTGCCCCCTTTTCTCTCTCTTCTTCTGGGATCCCTGTAATATAAGTGTTATTACATTTAATGGAGTTACTGAATTCCCTAAGTTTATTCTCGTGCATAATCTTTTTTTCTATGGTTCGGCTTGATTACTTTCCATTACTTTGTCTTCTAGGTCATTAATTCACTCTTCTGCTTCTTCCAGTCTGCTTATCACACCATCAGAATTTTTTCTTATTTCATTTATTGATCCCTTTTTCTCTGCTATGTTATTCCTTATCTTTGTCTTAATAATCTCACTGTTATTCTCCACTCTGTTCTCAAGTCCAGTGAGTATCCTTATGATCATTGCTTTAAATTCTCCATCAGGCATGTTACTTACATCTGTTTCACTTAGATCTCCAGCCATGGCCTTGTCCTTGTCTTTGATTTGGGACAATTCTTATGTCTTCTCATTTTGTCTAAGTCTCTTTGCCTATTTCTCTGTGTTAGGGAAGTCAGTTATATCTCCTGTTCTTGAGGGTAATGGCTTTATGAAGAAAAGGTCTTATAGTACCTTGCAGTGTAGGGTTCCATGTGCCCTAGGGCCTGGTGCTTCAAGGAGTATCTCCAGTGTGTGCTGTATTTGCTCTGTTGTTGTGAACTGGACACTTTATCCTTTAGGCTGTCTTTGCCTATTGTGGGCAGTGTTTCGTCCTGGCCTGAATCTGTCACGTTTTACCAAGACGTACCCTGGTCTGCTTATAAATTGAGACCTATCTCTACCACCAACTGAACTGAGGTCTTACAAAACTCCTGGTAGGGAGATGTGGTGTTGGCCATGGTTTGAGCCAGTCTTCTGGGGAAGGTGGCCTGCTACATTGGGACTGAGGTAAGTGTGGCTGGGAGGGGTGGTTCTATTGGAGCACAGTGGTGCAGGGTGTAGTGAGGTAGTAAGTTGAGGCACTGTGTTGGATCCTGCGGGTGGCTCTGTGTTTATGCTGAGGGACAGGGCAAGGAAATGGTGCCTGCCAGTTTATTTGTTCCTAGAGGGATCTTTCTGTGAATGTTACCTCTCTGGGACATGGTCCAAGATGAGCAACTAACCTTCTGACTTTGTGCCCCAGGCACTCTTTAGATGGCTGTTTTTTGGGCAGTATGTATGCAAGTTGTTTGCCCTGCATTTTCTCCAAGAGAAGCTCCAATGCCTTGCAAGGTCTCCCAGAACCAAACATCCTGACATTTAAAATTCCAGGCTTTAAACACCACTCATTGCAAGAACTTGCAAAATTCGTGCCCTCTGTTTTCCAGTCCATTTGCTATGGGGATTCATTTTTCCCACATGCTACCCTGTGTTCTAGTTTGTCTCTCTCCCTTTTCTGCAACTGAGGCTTCCTTCCCACCATGATCCATTTCTTTTCCAAGCCCATCTCTACACTTTACTTTCTTTGATGTAGCTTCTTTTCTATTTTTAATTGTTGAGTTTGTTCTGCCAGTCTCCAGGTCAGTTTCTATGGTATTTAGGATAATTTGGTAGTTATCTAGTTATATTCATGGGCCCAGGCAAGCCTAGGGCTTTCCCACTCTGTTACTTTCTCTACTGTTCCATGGTGTGTTGCTATTGGTGTACTTTTTGAGAAAGCACATACAATAACTATAGCTTTAAAGGTGGATTATTACATCATCCTTCAAAAACTATATAGTAATTTATTTTCCTATCAGCATTGTTTGCTTATCTACAAATTCAACATTCAGTTATGAATTGATTTTGAAAAATTCAGTACTTATCTAAGCTCTGTTTGTGGAATATGGATGTTTTTATTTTGAAATTTATGTTTTAATGTTAATCTTTTAATTAATTTTTTATTTTAATAAATTAAAGTTGGAGAAATATCTTTACATTTGAAATTAGAGCTGGAAGAGATTTCCCCAAAGTTACATAGTAAGCAACAGAGTTGGTTTTAGTATACAACTTTCCTTAGTCCCTGTCCTGGTCTCAGGAACCACTAAACTATACTTCCTCAAGAAAGAATTTCCCTGTCATTGACTCAGATGCAGCCAATAACAGGGAAATTGCCAAATCCTAACTAACTACCACAGCAGATCAGGCAAGAAATCTGACTTTTATTTCCAGTTCTGCCATTTCCCAGTTCTGTGAACTTAGCCACTCAGCTTGTCAATACTTTAGTTTCCTTTTGTGTAAAATGCCATAGGTCCCTTAAAGTAAAAACATTCTGTAATAAAGAATGTAAGTAAAAATACTACTTTAGATATAAATATCTTTATTTATGAGTATACTACTCCTATTACTTTTGAATAGCCTTGCCTTCTTTTTTAAAATTTGTCTTAAATACTTTCTTATTCTATATACTATAATGTTTACCATTATATTGCAGACTATTAGTAGCTGGCATCTTCTACTAAAAAAAATCCAAAATGGAAGAAAGAAATGCAGAAACAGACTTTAAAGAAATGTAGATAATTATTAGTGGAAAAGAAGCTAGTATAGTTCTGAAAAACCTATTTATGAGCTACTTAATCCATTATTATGTAAATATTTATTCAAACAATTTCTGATTTACAGAAAAATTTCAAGAGTAGTACATAGAATTCTTGGACACCTTTTCCAAGAGTCCCCAAATGCTAACATCTTACCATATTTTCTTTATCACTTTTTCTAGGTAAATAGGTGAATAGAAAATTTTTCACTAAACCATTAAAATATAAGTTACAGATATGATGTCTGTTTGCCATAAACATTTAAATATTTATTTCCCAAGAACATAACCATAGCATAGTGTTCAAAGAAGGAAATTTATTGATGCAAGACTTAATTGTGATTTCACCAGTATCTATATTAATGATGGTTGAAGCAAATTAAATCTAAAATCATGTGTTATATTCAGTTGTCATATCACTTTAGTTTCCTTTATTTGTTTCTTTGCATTTTATGTCATTGATAGTTTTAAAGAATAGAAGATAGTTACTTTTTACAATATCCTTCAATTTGAGTTTGGTGTTTTCTCACAATTATATTGAGTGTATGCACTTTGGATAGAAATGCCATAGAACTGATGCTGAGTTATTAGTATATTAGAGCTGGGAGCACTTGCTTTTGATTTGTCTCAGTATTGGCAATGTTATTTAGATCATTTGGTAAAGATGGTTTCTGTCAAATTTCTTCAGTCAATGTGAAGTACTGTAATCATAGACTAAAGATGACATTGTAAGAGGGAAAATGGACAAATATTAAAAATTTCTTTCTTAATATTATATATACATATGCATTTCAAAGAATCTCTTCATTTCAACAGAAACTCTGGGGATATTGGGTTTGGAAAGAAAGCTTCAGTTTGTGGGTAGGTGTAGCTTGAGGCCAGATTTTCTGGTCAACCAAGTAGGACAATTATAGATGCAAGGTCTCCTTTACTGCTGATTTCTTTTTTTAAAGCAAGGCCAGTAGACCACAGGATTTTTACTAAACAGAAACAATTCTTAACATGTCTTCCCCTGAAATCTCACAAAGCAACAATAGGTGGTAGGAAAGGGAAGGGGGCAAATGTTATCTAAACTCACACATAATAACTGTTGTTGCTTAATACCGGGGTCTAACAACACAAGGCTTCTGATCTATATCCTGTACAGTATTTTTAAGTCCCATATCTACTGCACCCTTGTGAACTTTGAAAGCATAATGCAGTAATGTATTTGAAAGAGTTAATGAGGGAAGTCAAGAGCAATAAAAGATCACAAGACAAGAAAGTCAGTGTAGCCAAAGAAAATGGTGATAAATTGTAACCAGGTGTCTTTATTTCCTGATTCCTCAAGTACTGCACACTCAGCTTTCTCTGCTAGAAAGGGAAGCTTGTGAAATTCCATACAGCATTTGTCAGCTTCAATAATTTCTTGCACGATCTCAGAATTATTTGCTTTAATCTTAACTACCTCAGAGGCAGATGAGATAAACCATTTGGAAATTATATATGTAGTAAAAGAAAAATCCAATGTTCAATGTGGTTTAGGAAGTTCATAGAAATACTTTGTTGGTGTCCTGTTATTCGTCTGCTTTAATCTTTCAGGACAAAGAAGGTCTAATTGTACATTGCTTATGTACACAGGTCAAAAGTGAACTTGTGAAGCATTCCATAATTACATGTTGACTTTTGCAACACAAATACTAAAATTCCTGTGAATGTATTTCAAACATTACTTATGTTCTTTCTGAGTTTCTTCACAGGACCAACCTCTTTTTTAATTGCACACTGCTCTATTTGTAGTATCATATGTTTTCGTATTGGTATTTCTTTTAGGTCTTATTATTTCACTAGATTACATGGACAGAAAAACATTCAAGAAATCCCCATTGTAAGGAAGGAGGAAAGAGGTACAAAACAGAGAAACCATTTGAGAAGAGACCAAGTATGAGAACATTTACTAGTGGTGGGTCTAGAAAATAGACTGACCAGAACGAGGGAAGAAACAAGCCTTGTCAACCAAAGGATGTAAGACAGGGTTCCTCTTCTTATTTCAGGTTGAGAAAAGGAATAAAATGATAGAAAAATCCCTTGTATCTAAAATAACAGTGTAGAAAAAGAACAAACATTCTTCTGTACTGCAAGAAAATGCACCTTGCTATGTGAGCATTTTCAAGGAGCTATTCATCAAAATATCAACTCCCAAAGTTACTTTCCTCTAGGTGTTTTAGTCTTCTGATACAGAGCCTTAGGGAATAGCTGATCTATATTGGCCAGTAAAAAACTAACCCATGATATCTTGAAAGATGCATATCTTTTGGGAAGGGGTATGTAGCCTTCTGGTGTCTTGACAGTTCAATGCTAATAGATTAGAATGAGCAGTAGTTAAGATACTAAATTTTTAAAAACAGTTAAATACAGTTTCTTTGAATAAAAATCATGTAGGGACACTGGGTGGCTCAGTCAGTTAAGCATTTGACTGTTGATTTTGGTTCAGGTCATGATCTTGGGGTCCTGAGAACGAGCCCCATGTTGGGTTACATGCTCAGCCAGGAGTCTGCTTGAGATTCTGTCTCTCCTTTTGCCCTTCCTTTTGTGCTTTCTCTCTTAAATAAATAAATAAATCTTAAAAAAAAAAAAAAAAAGCATGCCTACGTTTCTTCATATGCTTTCCTATTAAGGGTACTAGAGAAAAGAATTTAGAATAAACCAATTTTCAAATTAGTTGTCCTTATTTCAAAAGGTTTTTTTTTTTTTTTTTCAAAACTGATAGTGATCTTAAGGTGTAGAAGGGCACTTTGTCATGATCTGGTTGTTTTTTATAAATTAAAAAAAAAAAAAACGGAAAAGAAATACATTCAATTTGTGATGCAAGAAATTTTTTTAAATTGTCAACCTATTACCAAATGACTGATTTTGGAATATTCTGAGGCTTTTTTTGTTTTGTTTTTAAGAAATGGAAGAGATTTGCTGGGTAGGGATAAATAAATACATCAGCACTGTGTTTATGGAATCTCACAAGGGTAAGAAGCCTAAAAAAGACCCTACAACTCACCCTCTGAAGACATTTCTAGAACTAGATCCCAACTACATGACATTCTGGAAGAGGCAGAGATGTGGAAACAGTAAAAGAATAAGTGGGTTCTAGGGGATAGAGGTAAGGGAAGGATGAATAGGAAGAGCACAGAGGATTTTTTAGGGCAGTAAAATAATTCTATATCACACTATAATGGTGGGTACAAGTCATTATTCATTGTTCCAAGCTTAAAGAATGTTCAAATCCAATACCTCTAATGTCACTGGTGAACTTGGATGATAATGATGTGTCAGTATAGGTTTATTAATTATAATAAATGTATGCACCACTCTGGTAGGAGATGCTGATTATGAGGAAGGTTGTACACACATACAAATAGGGGAGTATATGAGAATTCTCTGTACTTTCCACTTGATTTTTCTATGAACCTAAAACTGCTATAAAAATAAACTATACTTTAAAAAAAGAAAAAGAAAAAAAAAAAAACTGAAATGACCAAGCTAAAATTCAAAGAAGTGACTCATATTAAGAAGATACCCAGAAAAAAAACTTTGGCTTAGTCTGAAGCTTAATGACATGCAAATTTTCCACTTGAATAAAAGAGATACTTATTACCTGGATTTTTGGATATTTTCTGATTGGGAGGTAGGATATTTTATAAGAACATTTCAAGCAGTGCATTGATGAAAAACAAAAATACAAGGAATATTGATCTGTCTGATGAAGCCTATCTCAAGAACAAAAATTAATAGCCAGGCAAATTTGTGTAGGAGCCTCAAGTTTCAATTTTAGAAAGGAAAATTAATCATTTTCCAGGAACCATGAAGTAGGAAATTTATAATTCTGGCAACTTGTTTGTATTTAATTTTGTCAAGTCTTGTTTTTTCCCTTTTAGTGATTAGCAGTAAAATCCACTGGCTTGTTTATTTTTAGTGGCAAGAAAGAAGAGAAAGAACAAGGGAGAAAGCATCCCCGTTTGACTCCAAGTTTTGAGGAAGAGAAATCCCCAAAGGGTAGATTAGTTGGTTACAACCACAAATTTAGAAATAAAAAAAAAAATTAGTCCCTTTGGCAAATTGGAGAAAGAGAAAAAAAGGAGGAGATGACTGTTATGTGGTTGAAGATGGGCCCTGGGGCAATGCATGTGAAAGGGTTTTGAACATCTTTAGTAACAATTCATCATGTAAGTTCCAAATAACATTAGCATATTGCAGATGTTTGGAAGAGAGGAAATTTTTTCTTGATAAGGGTACTAGAAAGAAGAAGCTGAGTGCAAGTGAGAACAAATTTTAAAATAGAAAATTGTTTATTGTTTAGATAAGGATTATTTCCAATAATCACTATAATTTGTCACTGGTAAAGTGAAATGTAGTCAAACCTCTCACTACCACTACTTTTTTTTTTTCAGTCTCATGGCAAAATAGGATATATTGGTACTGAACTACATCTCTTTAGCTTCTTTGCCTCAGCTATTGACATGACAAGTTGTTTTTATCTTGAAACTGTGCTAAAATACACTTGACTTTGCCAAGTCTCTAAAATGGCTCACTGTTTCCTTGCCAGGAAACAAGAAACTAGCAATTTTTAAAATGGGTAATAATTTATGCTCTAATGACCTACACCTACCTCATTTTGGGTAATATAGTGCAGTCTCATTTAAATGTCTTAATGTATTCAAACTTAATTTATTACTAGTAAAACTGCCCAGTTGACATTCATAAGACTGAACTCCTTTGTCTGTAACTACATAACAGGTATAGCAGCAGTATAATTTGGTAATATAAAATGCTCTCCTTGATTGCTATGTAGCATATCTACCCTGTGTTTAATGGAATGGAAATCTCCAACTTCAGGATTGGATATTATTTTGTTTGAGTTTCACTTTATTGGTTATAGTGCATTACTAACAATTTAAATTTCACCCTTGTTATCATAATGTGTGTATGTGATTACTAGAGGAGATAGTAATAATTGTAAATAATATAACTTACTCACTTAATTCAGTCCAAATAACCTAACTTAAGGCACATAAGCCAAATAAAAGCAAAAACTTAAAAGAAAAAGAACTTCCAGGGAGCTGAAAACAAAACAACTGTCTAAGTCTGCATCTTTCAATATATCCATACCAGACAATTCAGGACCATAAGAAAAGCTATATAAAACAACAAAATAATAGCAAAAACAAAACAAAACAAAACACACACACACACACAATTTGCCTTAAGTATGACTTGAAAATGAAGAACTGAACTTCAAAATAATGGTAAATAAAAAAAGAAAAACATCATATCCCAAGAAAACAATCTTTACATGGTAGCACCACTGCAGTGAACAAGAACAAGAAAACAGCAGGGAAAAGAAAAATGAAAGGATTTTTTGGGCCATTAGGTAACAAAGGGGAAAGAAAATTTAGGGTCTTACCAGACAACAGAGAACTAAATGACAGAAACACACACCTCTTCTATTAAAAAAAAGATCCTACTAAAGGTCTAGATTTTCATCTATTTGATAATCTGACAAAAGAGGATGCCATTAAACTAGAAGTTTTGTAAAAACACCCACAGTTCACAATAGTGAACAAAAGAAAACTCAATAAATCTACACAGAATTCTTATAAAAGTCAGAAAACAAATTTAATGAGCTTTGATAATACTCTTATCTCTCCAAAAAATAACAAGAAGAAAAACATGTAGCAAAAATGACCATGAGACAACACTTCAAACTTAGTTAAATTATACTCAAACAAACTTTTAGGTATATGAAAAAACAAAAACAAAAACAAAAAAAACCTTGAATTATAAATTAAAAGTTAAGATCAGAAAAAAGAAGAAATTAGGAAAGGTGGATTAAATTCAGTAAAGAAGTGGAAGGCATTGAACAAAGTATTTGTTCTGCAAGAGATAATAAAATTAAACAAAGTTTCACAATAATAGTTTAAGAAAAGCTGTGGAACAATCAGGAATACAAAACTTGGGGCACCTGGGTGGCTAAGTGGGTTAAAGCCTCTGCCTTTGGCTCGGGTTGTGATCTCAGGGACCTGGGATCAAGCCCCACATCGGGCTCTCTGCTCGGTGGGAGCCTGCTTCATCCTCTCTCTCTGCTTGTCTCTCTCCCTACTTGTGATCTCTGTCAAAAAAAAAAAAAAAAAAAAAGAATAAAATCTTAAAAAAAAAAGAATACAAAACTTAAGTGAGAAGAATAAGTAAAAGCATAGTACAATGGAAAACAGGCAAAGAAGGCATAATATTTGTATAATTGGAGTCCCTAAAGATTAAAACAACACATTGGCATAAAATTAATATTTATCATTGTGATTAAAGAAATATTTACAGAAATACAAAGCCTGAACCCAGATACTGAAAGGGTCCATTAGGAAACTGGGAAAATTATTTGGAATTATCAACCTTGAGAAATATGTTAATAAAACATACTAGACTTCAAAGATAAAGAAAAATAATTCTCAGGGATTCTACAAATAAGATTATTTAAATTACAGGAAAAAGCTGTTATACTGGAAGCAGAAATTCCAAAATCATGAAACAAAGCCTTACTCTCCTTTTCTTTCTGATTGTTCTTTAGTTTTGGAAAATTTCCAGAAATATTTGGGAAATAATATAACCTTAGTGACCAGTGAGTGTAAATTGTGAAATTGACTGAAGGGCTAAACTTTTTTGATGAAGTAATCATAATATAAGGGCAATAAGTGACAACTTTGGGCAGGTCAAATTTAGAAAATTCAAAGAACTAATAATGAATACTCTCATCCAAAGGACATAAGATTGATATCAGAAAGTTTGACTTGCTCTGTTTTCTCCATTTTTACCTAGTGTTTTGACAAGCCCATGGCTCCTAATGTGCAGTAACTGTCCCCAGAGCTTTTGATCCTCATTGGGTCAAATTCTCAGAGAGTCCTCCATTATTTTGCATCCAGGACCTATAGCTGAGGATCCAGAGCAAGGTAACTACAATGGCTTGAAGAAATATGTAATTTTTTTTAAAAAAGGAAGAATTTTAGAGTTGTTTCATCTCCATTTCAAGTAACTTAGTTAATTATAATATGGCCTTTAAATTTCCCTTTTTTAGTCATTACTGGTTGAACCAAAGCAACATCTGTAAATCAGCAAATTGTAGATCAAGAGCAGGAAGGGGCTTTTACTGTTGAGTGCAAGAATTACAAATATGTAGAGGGGGGAAATAAAACAAGAATGAAACTTGTGATAGTGCACACAGCCTGACAGTGTGAAGGATACAATGTGAAGGACACAGTATCACTTTAGTAAAATTGCCACCAAAACTTGTAAAACCTAAATTTAAATTATGAGAACACATCAGGTCCAAATTGAAAATAATTCTTGAAAATAACTTCCCTGTAATCTTCTCAGGTCAAAAACATGCAAGTCAAGGGAAAATTGAGACATTGTTTCAGACTGAAGGAGATTAAAAGAGAGGTGGCAACTAAATGGAAAAGTGATCCTAAGCAATTGGAGTCCAGGCCTTTATTGGCAAAATTGACGGGGCTCTATAGATTAAAGGTAGTGCTGTATCAGTGTTGTTTGTATTGTGGTTACATAAGAGCATACACTTATTGGTAAAAACTGCACATTGAAGCATTTGGAGCATTCTACTGGTAACTTACTCTCAAATGATTTAGGAAATTAAAAAAAATTGGTAGTAATATTTCAGTTTTTAAAATAAATTTTAAATTATTTTAAAATGAAATAATATCACATTATAAAACTAATTATATTTAAGAAAAACTTCATTATTTCTAAAACCTCCTAAGAGCAGTGGTTGTTTATATAACTGAAAAGCATTTAGAAAAGAAGCTAAGTTCTAAACCAAATAGGAGAAAGATTCTTCACAAGTATGTCTTATTTTTAGTATTCAATTCAAACAATTTTTGCCTAAGTAGGATAAATAAAACTTACTGGTAAAATAGAATCAATAACACACAACTTATAAAGTTATATGTAAATATTTAAAAAATAATTTAGCAGTTATAATTTATACTGCACTCAAAGGGAGGAATTCTTATGTAGCTATATCTCATTATGTTGAAGAAAATTTGCTGTTTTATGAAATAAAAATAAAATCTGTGGAAACTCATTCTTTACTAGGATAAAAATGTGAGACTTAAGAAAAACTCAATTTCCAGAAAAGGTTTCTAGCTATAATGCTGTTGTTAACTCTCACCATGGTTTTATATTTAAGCAATTCATTTGAATAATGTGTATTTTTTTCTTAAATGTATCATTCAGATTTCCAAGTGAACTAGAATAATTTAAAAGTTATACTTTGAGAAGTCAAAATACCTTCCAGAGATTGACATTTCTAGTTCAATGATTTGAACCGAGTATTTGAGATAATTTTTCAGCTGTTAAAATTAACTATGCAGAGTTATCAGTTCTAATGCAATGATGATTTCCAAGAATAAAATCACTACAAAACTGATTGCAACTCCACTTTTTCCTCTTGGATCCTCATGATTTCTGAACAGAAACTTACTCTTCCTCCCTGTAGTTATATCCCTGCTGACATTGGCAGAGACGGTATCTTTAGCTGATTTTCAGAATTCAGGTTCTTAGCCATCACTGATCTTTTCTGACTCCTACTCAAGCACACCGAGCTCTGTCAATGAGGCTTTGAGTGGTCTTTAGTGACAATGATAAATGGGACTTGAGTGTGACCCATTTTCATGTGCTTTAGCCTTCTTTCCCTTTGATGATAATTCCTTAGTCTCTGAAAATTGGTTCTCATCCGCTTTTCTGCAGACTATCACACAGCTTGCCCATTGACTCAAAGAAATTCTGAGTTCTTTATCATATGGTTCATTAATACCCATATTTTTTCTGCTGTATAGATCATTTTGCCATCATTTCACATGTAGTACTGTGAATGAAGATGCCTTTCCTCAACCCGCTTTTAGGCAAATTCCTTCAGGAGCTGGCAAGGGGGCTTCCTAACTTTGGGAAGAATTTAATACAATCTATGTTTCACTTGTTGGCAAAGTATGCTAGGACCACATAAAGGGAATTGTGAACTTAAAGGATGTCCTATTCTATTGATCTTCTTAGTAGTGTAGATCAGATTGGATGCTAAAGTCCAGATTTCTCTGGAATCTTAAAAAAAAATTTTAAGATTTTTTTTAAAATTTATTTGACAGAGATCACAAGTAGGCAGAGAGGCATGCAAAGAGAGAGAGGAGGAAGCAGGTTCCCTGCAAAGTAGAGAGCCTGATGTGGGGCTCAATCCCAAGACCCTGGGATCATGATCTGAGCAGAAGGCAGAGGCTTTAACCCACTGAGCAACCCAGGCACCCTGGAATTTTAAAATTTTAATTTTACTGAGATCCTCTGGCTATATGTTACTTACCCGGTTTGGGGGGACTAAAAGTTTTCACATATTAGTGTTGCCCACATCACATTGGCCACTAAGTCCAATGGTTACATAGAATTGCAAAGGAGGCTGAGAAATAAAGACTTTAAATAGTAATAATTTTATTAACTTGGAAGAAGAGGAAAATAGATTTGGGATACAACTAATGTCCTTTGTTATACCACTTCAAAATATTGATTTTTAGGGCATCAGGGTGACTCAGTCAGTAAAGCATCTGCCTTTGGATCAGGTTATGATCTCACACTCTTGAGATTGAGTTCTGCTTTGGGCTCCCTGCTCTGTGGAGAGCCTGGTTCTCTCTATGCCTCTGCCTCTCTCTCTGACCCTCATGAATAAATGAAAAGATAAAATAATCTTTTAAAAAATACTGTTTTCTAGGATACAAACAACCAAGAAAATCCTGTTGACTTAGAGTTTTCCCTCAATTATTGCATCTTACTATGAGAAATCCTTTAGATGTGTTGAGTTACAGAAAATTTTGTTATAATGTTATATTTTCATAGAATGACATAAAGTAGATTTGGGTTTTGAATAAATGTTTGGTGAGGTGAGGAGAGTTAGGTATATCATATGACGGTATATAATATTATATCCTAGTTAGTGTCTCAAGAAAGGGATGCATTCAGCCACTAGGGCAGCTCCACATTGAAGGAACACTGGCCAATGCATCACTGCTGCAAGGGTTGGGATGCTCTGACAGAATAGAAGAAAGTGACCCAACATATTCCTACATCTGTGAACTTCTCTTACCCTTCCAACATTATTTTGAATACTATACACTGAAATGATGAAATGCTAGAATGGGACCTCTATCCAGGGACTCCTTCCCACCCTTTGTCAACTGTCCTCCATCAACCCCCTTCTTTTCAGGGTTAAGAGGTGATAAGAGAAAAAAACCAAAATTTTTGGATGTGTCTAACTTAAAAAAAATTTGAAACAGATTTATTCCTATTTTTGTAATTAAAGAACAATTAATGTACAGTTTTATATTAGTTTTAGGTATATAATATAATTAATCAAATTCTGTACATTACTCAGTGTTCATCGTAGTAATTGTATTCTTAATGATCTTTATCTACTTCATCCATTCCCTCACCCACCTCCATTCTGGCAACTATGAGTTCATTCTATTTAAAAGTCTGTTTATTTGTCTCTTTTGTTCTTTGTTCCCTTACTTTGTTTTTTGAATTCTACATATGAGTGAAATCATATAGTATTTGTCTTTGTGTCTGACATATTTCACTTAGTATCTACTCTCTCAGTCCAATGATCTATCTGATAAGAGTTAATATCCAAAATATATAAAGAACTTATACAACTTAACCCAAAAAGCTCCTGCAAATAATGAAATTTAAAAATGGACGGAGGACCCCCCAATAAACATTTCTCCAAAGAACACATACAGATGGGTTTTTCCTTTTTTAAACACTGTGCAAATTAGGATAACTTAAGATATACCCATCACATGTTCATTTTGTAAAGCAAAGCCAGTAGCCATCTCTAAAACACCAGGGAATGTGAACATCCCAGGAGTAGATCCAAATTCTGAAATCTCTCTAGAGCTGACCATCTAATAGTTAACTTATTTACAGATATTTGTAAAGCATTGCTTTTCCTCTCAGGAAGATTATGGTAGTTTAGAAGAGCAAAACTGTTAAGTGACAATGAAAGAGCAGGGTAAATATAATAACAAGATTGAGGATAAGTTCTTAATGGGAAACACAGATGGTATAATCTCTGAATTTGGAGGAGGGAAAGCTTAATTGAGGACCTACTGAGCCCTCAGTGCTCCTTATTCCAGAGCAAGTAAGATCTTATCCATGTAGCTAGAATGTACTGCTTTACTTCACTCATTTTATTCAAGGAAATTTTACAGAAATAGTTTCTTTCTTGATCATTTAGCTTAGGATCAGCAAACTCTTGCCTGCACCTGTTTTGTATGGCCACTGTGTTAAGAATTTTTTTTTTTTTTTTTTTTTTTTTTTTTTTTTTTTTTTTTTTACAGATTGTATTAGTCAGGTAGCTTAAGCAACAGACATTTATTTTCTCACAGTTGCTGGAGGCTAGAAGTCCAAGATCAAGCTCTTGGCAAGGTTGGTTTCTGGTGTGGACTCTGGCTTATAGACAGCTGCATTCTTGCTGTGTCCTCACATGGTCTTTCCTATGTGCTCATGCATCCCTGGGGTCTCTCCTTCTCACAAAAGCACAAGTCCTGTCAGAGTAAGGCTCCATTTTTATGACCTCAGTTAATCTTTATCATATCCTTATAAACCCTCTATCCAAATATTGTCATATTCTGGGTTATAGCTTCAACATGAATTTTGAAAAGACAAAATTCAGTACAGAAATGAGCACAATTCATAGCACAAGTGAAAATTTTCAGTCAACTCGATAATAGGGATCACTGACTTTAAACCCTAAATAAGAAAAATGTTGTCTCATCAAAAACAGAACTTCAGGGGGCACTTGGGTGGCTCAGTGGGTTAAGCCGCTGCTTCGGCTCAGGTCATGACCTCAGGGTCCTGGGATTGAGTCCCGCATTGGGCTCTCTGCTCGGCAGGGTGTCTGCTTCCCTCTCTGTCTGCCTGCCTCTCTGTCTATTTGTGATCTCTGTCTGTCAAATAAATAAATAAAATCATAAAAAAAACAGAACTTCATTTTCTATTAGACTTTTATTACAAAAAAAAAAAAAAAGAAAGAAAGTGTACCCAATTATTACTTTTATATTGTGAATTTTGTCAATAAAATTTTTATGGAATTTGTTTTCTCTCTTGTTATAAAGCTACCTACATTATATTCTTTTTTTTTTTTTTTTTTTTTTTTTTTTTTTTTTTTAAAGATTTTATTTATTTATCAGCGAGAGAGAGGGAGAGAGCGAGCACAGGCAGACAGAATGGCAGACAGAGGCAGAGGGAGAAGCAGGCTCCCTGCTGAGCAAGGAGCCCGATGTGGGACTCGATCCCAGGACGCCGGGATCATGACCTGAGCCGAAGGCAGCTGCTTAACCAACTGAGCCACCCAGGCGTCCCCCTACATTATATTCTTGATTTTTCCTCTCGGCCTGCAAAGCTCAAAATGCTTATTACATGTCCCTTGACAGAAAAAGTTCATCTACTCTTGGTACAGCCCAAGCAAGTTTGACTGATTCATTTCTAGGCTTGAAGCCTTTGTCTATATTATAGGTAGATAACTTCACAGGAAAACATTTGCTGATTTTGATCTCTAAGTTTTTGGTAGAATTTCCTATTTTTTTTTTTAGCTCTCTTCCTACAGAGATTCATCTCTTCCCATAAGCTTATTTTATAGACTGTCCCAAACTATTTTGACAAGAAAAGCATGAGCTTGTTTAAAACCTAGTTCTGTTTTAAATGTTTTAGGATTATAGAGGTGTTACTAAGAAAAAAAGATACACAGGTTCAACGTATCAAGGGAATTTTCTCACAATTAGCTCAAGGGGCCCTCAGATTCCTAAATGCCTTCAGTACTAGGAATGTTTAATCCAGATCTGGGTGCCAGGCACACAGGGGAGGAACTGGAGCAAGCTGTTCTTTTTCTACTTCATTCACCTGAATTTTTCTAGACTATTGTAGATTTACCATAGTAGAGGAGGTATAAATCCTTTGCATATAAATCCAATATTCTGGTTAGTGCTGTGCTCTGAAAAATGTTTGAAAAATATATACAGAAAATCTTGCATAGAAGGAGCTTCTGATTTCATTGAGTAGTGTACCTTTGCCTTAACAAATATACTTGAACCATAATAATGGCAAAATAATAATAATAATAACTGAAATTTAATGAGCAATTACTATGTATTAGTACATTTTGCCAATATTTTTATGATATAGATACTAATATTCCTAATGTACTGAGTAAGAAAATTAGTCTTAGTATACATATATATATATATATATATATATATATATATATACATATACATCTATAAATATATATCTTATCCAAGGTCACACACATTTACCAATTGGGAGAGTTATGTTTCAAACCCAGTACCATTCAACATCAAATCTGTGTATCAACCACTGTATTTGATTGCCTCCATGTACACTTTTCATATGAAAGCTATTTTAAGCAAGAATTAGAGCAATAGTCATTATCCATCTATGTAGTGTAAAGCTATGCTTTAGCTCATTGGTACAAACTGAAATCACTTTATTCAACGTCTGAACTTGCCCAGTGAAGTGAAACCCTAGAGGGATAGGCAGCCTTATTTTAAAATGATCTGACATTGGAGCGCTTGAATGGGTCATTCGTTAAGCGTCTGCCTTCTGCTCAGGTCATGGTCCCAGGGTTCTGGGATCAAGCCCTGCATCAGGCTCCCTATTCAACAGGAAGCCTGCTTCTCCCTCTCCCAGTCCCCTTGCTTGTGTTCCCTCTCACTCTCTGTCAAATAAATAAATAAATAGAATCTTTATAAAGAAATTAAAAAAATAAAATGATCTGACACTATTACTGATATTGGTTATTAATTGATCCTCTTTGAATAAAATTAACAGACAAGTGTAATATTAAAGGTCTTTTGTAGGTTTTTATTGTGCCTGACTTAAAAAGGTATGTGTGTGAGGGGAAAGGCCATGTTTGTTCAAGCCCTGAAGTAACTTTCAGGGACCCCACAAACAGTAAGTGGGATGCTCAACTTGTGCCAGTCCCAGTTGCAAAAAGAGCTTGTTTGGATAAGCTCCTATAACAGGCAGAACCTGTGATGAGCGGAGTGACTGACAGGGAGGTTTGTCCAATTCCAAGGAATGAGTCCTTTCTAGACAGTCCAGTGAGATGTGCTGTATATCATGAATTATTGACTACTGCATATTGGCTTACCTTTGTACTTTTCCTAAAATAAAAATATTTTTTTCTTTAAGTTTTACCTTCAACATCATTTGATTTCAGGCATTGTACATGTTTTAAGCCTGATTACAGTTGCTTTTAATCACACAGGTTTGTAGAGCAAAGTCTAATAGTTGAAAGAAATGAAAGTTACTCAGAAACCCTGAATTTGGTGCTAAAGGGAAGAGCTAGGTACACATTTCAGTTTCTAAACTTCTTTATTAATAAAATAAATATTTAATAAATATAAATAAATAAACTATTCTTTAATAAGTATAAATAAATAATTCTTATCTGAATTTTATATAATGTAGCCAGCTACAGCTAGAAAACATTTCAGGCTTTTTTTTTTTTTTTAATTAATAGAACTCAAAACCTTATGTTACACTTAAACCAAAAAACTGCAAGCTAAATTTGATCACTTTTTCAGTGACAATTTAGTTTTTTCAATATTGGCTCCACTTCCCTACCCCTTTTTTATCTTTTTTCTTTTTCCTAATAGCATGTAGTTGTGAAGCAAAAGTTTTACAGGCCAATTTACAGATTCAAGAGATTTAATTTACAGATACATGAGAATGAAAACTCTATGTTAAAGATGGTAAAGAGAATTATGGAAAAAGCCCAACGCACTGGTGACATCATGGAGATACTACTATGTTAGGACCAAAGTATCTAACTCTGGATTCTTCATTGTGTGAGAAAAACAACCCAACATTATTGGAGAAACAACTACTGATGGATTTTGTTAATGCAGGGACCTTATTAGAATTGTGATAAGAAGGTGGGGGGTGTAGGATATAGTGTATGTGAACGTTGCCTGAAGTGTGTTCACCCAAAGGTTGATAGTAAAGCATACTTCCTCTTGAAGTTCTTTAAAAAACACCTCCTCTCTTTTGAGACATTATAGTCTTTGGTACCATCGCATATCCCACTTCCACATTTTTGGGTAGAAGCTACCAATTCTTAAATAATTATCTACATATTCGTGGTGATTAATGGAGTCATGAGCCATGGAAGTGTATGATTACATTCATAAAATCTCTAGCCTCTAGTCTTAGCAATTGGCGCAAGTATGAGCAAGTGAGTCAGTCTGGGCAATCACACTCCTTCCTGGGAATTTTCAAACTGGAGTGAGAGAAGGAAGAGCCCATTCCTCTCTGCTCAGAAGCTGGAGGATATGAACTTGCAGTTTCTCGAATCCTGTGAGAAGGGAATGTTGAATTTAACCCAGTGAGAGAACTGAAATAGCAAATTCTACTGTAAATGAGTCTATGAACCCATTTCCCTCTGCTCCTATTGTGGCTACAAAAGCCAGTGGATTGTTTATTTGCTGAAGTTAGATCAGGTTTAGATGTATTTCACTTGTAGTCCAAGGCGTTTTGATGCTATGAAGTAGAGGCACCGGGCTTTATTGGTCACTATTTTAAAACACAGACTAATTTCAAATTTCTGGATTTTATACTTTATAATCTAAACTTTAGTGTGGTTACATGGCCTCTCATTAACTGATTTGTTAGCCTTTGACAGAAATGTGTAAAGTATAATCATTACCTCATTTAAAAATACCCTGTGATTCTTAATCTCACAAAACAAACTGAGGGTTGCTGGGGGGAGGGGATTTGGGAGAAGGGGGTGGTATTATGGACATTGGGGAGGGTATGTGTTTTGGTGAGTGCTGTGAAGTGTGTAAACCTGGTGTTTCACAGACCTGTACCCCTGGGGATAAAAATATATGTTTATAAAAAATAAAAATTATATTAAAATCTTAAAAAAATAAAATAAAATAAAATAAAACCTAAAAAAAAAAAATACCCTGTGATTGAAATTATAGCCAATTAGTTAACAGACTGAAATTCATTATAGACCCCACACACAGTGATGACTAATAAGACTTTCTGTATAATTATAACTCAGAGTCAGCAACTGTGATGACTTTGAAAATTAGTATTTTTCCCTTCACTATTGGGTTTATATTTAATAGTTCAGGATCACTTCCCCCAAATTGTTTATGCCCAAGAACATTTCTCTTTTAAGTAAAGTTGAGCATAGTTCTTAAAAAAAAAGATTTGTTTTCCCAATTTTGTCGTTGTAAGTCAGTATTTCTTAAACTTTAGCAACAATAAAAACAAACAAGTGAAAACCTATTAAGAAAAAATTATTTGGATACCAGTATTGCCTAGAATGATTTTGTTTGTACTATGTATGTAATATTTTAACTAGGTACATGTGAATTTATGTGCATGTTTTGTACCATGATGCAATTAAAGTCAATAAAACTAAAAAAATATTTAGCATTCACAATACTTATATTTTAATGTAATTAATTATATGCTCTTTAATAAAAACTAAGTAACTCTCAAGAGCAATATATGACACTGACTGCAGTGAATGCTTTTGTCATGAATGTACAGCACCTGTACTATAATTGACTTGGTTCTTACCATTGTTATCTATCTGAACCATAAAACCTTTGTTCATACAGTACATGAAATCATTTTGATTTGGCACAAACCTTCTTTTGCATATTAAGCTTATCTGTACCTTTCTTGTCATTTCCTTACTAATACATAGTACAAAACATGGTGTTACTTTCATGGGATTAAAAACTTAGTAAAAACTAATTTATTCTCTAAAAGTACACATCAATTGTGAATTTTACCTGAAACAAAGTTTTTTCTTTATAACTTTAAAATAAACTTAATAAAATAAACTTCCACAAGGATGCTAACAGATTTGGGACAATTATTGTCATTTTGATTTTATAACAATCTAAGATCATTAAACATGAAATATTTGGGGGCAGGTGAATACTCTGTATCCACATTACAAACAGATTAAGAGGTGAGCACTAAAATTTGTATGGGTCATAAAATGATAGTGAATATGTTGAATATTGTGTTTAGATTATTAGCAACATGAGAACAAGTGAACTTCATTTCTAGCAGTGATGATGTAATTGAGAATTACAAAAAGATCATGGCAGTTTTATCAATTTTTGGGAAAAAAAAAGAAGAAATCTGGAAGACTTATACTACCTGATTTCAAGTTACTATAAACATGCTGGAAACCACTCTGTGGTATTGGTGTAAAGATACATCAGTGGATCACTGTAACTAAACACAGGGTTAAGAAGTAGACCAAAACACATTCAGTTATTTTTTAAAAATAATGCCTTCATTCTTGAAGAATACTTTCATTGGATATAGAACTTTGATATTTATTTCAGCACTTTAAAGGGGATGCTCCACTGTCTTGTAATTTTTATGGTTTCTCATGAGAGGTTTGCTGCTGTTCAATTAGTTGTTCTTCTCTCTGATTGATGTCATGTTTCTCTGAGTACTATCAAGATTTTCATCAGGTTAAATATGATAATCCTAGGTATGGTTCTCTTTGATTTTGTCATATTTGGGTTTGCTGAGTTTCTGGAGTCTGTAAATAGATGTCTGTCATTGAATTTTGGAAGTTTTCAGACAAAATTTTTTCAAATATTTTTCTACTCACTTCTTTCCTCTTTTTCTTGTACTTCCATTGCTTATATATTTGGCTTTTGAAATTTTTCCATAAATCCCTGAGGATCTACTTATTTATTTTGTTCAATCTGTTTTCCTTTCTGTCCTTCAGAGTGTATAATTTTGATTGATCTTCATTAACTTCCCCTCCAGTCATTCTCATTTTGTTATTGAGACAGTCTAGTGAATTTACTTTTAGATATTATATATTTAATTCTAAAATTTATATTTGATTATTTTTAATAAGTTACATGTTTCTGTTGTGACTTTCTGTCATTTCATTTATCCTGAGCACATGTGCTTTTATTCCACTAAGCAGAGTTAAAATAGCTGTTTTGAAATCTTTGTCATATAATTTTCAGCATTTCTATTACCTTTGGGTTGATATCATTTTGGGGAGATGGAGGGGGTTGACATCTTTTGATTGTCTTTTCCTTTGAGGTTATGTCCCATTTTCATGGTTCAGTTTATATTAAGCATTTTTTTGCATATTCTGAACATTGTGAATATAATGTGTGAATTCCAGATTATGTCGTAAGCTCCATTGTGTTGATATGTTTGTTTTTGTCAAGCAGTTAATTTGAATAGACACAAATTTGGGCAGCAACTCAGATATCTGTTCAGTTCATCAAACCTTAATTATTAGGTGCTTGTAGTTTGCCCCATGCAGATTTGGTTCAGGGAACAGCATGGACTTAAGGTGAATTTATGCACAAAATTGGGTACCTCTGAGTACCTTTTCTGGAGCTTCCTTTTCAATCTTTCAAGGTTGTTTTGCCCCAGGAGTCCTTTCTCTGGTTCCAGAAAGATGGTGGACTTTTCTGTCAGAATTTGAGTCACTTGACGTTACAACCAAGGTCAAACTACATATACCCACAGCAGAGAGGGAATAGAAAGAAAAATGAAACTCACTCTGTTGGAAATTTGTTTCAAATTTTGACCCCACTCCACAAATTTCCTGCTTTTATTCAATCTCCAGAGGATTCACATATTTGTTATTGTTGTTCATTGTGTGGATTTATGGCTGTTATTTATGGGAAAACCAGTTTCTTGGGAACTAACCTCTCTATGCCAGTTGACAATCTATTACTTTCAAGTGGAGAAAAGCCCAGGGAAACTTCTGCTTTTTTTTAATATGTTTGTATAAATTTGGGACCCCGCTAGAAAATTCTCCTATCTTAACATTTAGAATAAATGGAATGATACTCCGTGCTCATGGATTGGAGGAACCAATACTGTTAACATGTCCATTCTACTCGAAACAATCTACATATTTAATGCAGTCTTTATCAAAATACCAACAGCATTTTTCATATAACTAGAACAAATAATCCTGAAATTTGTATGGGACTTTGAATAGCAAATTAAATCTTGAAAAAGAACAAAGTTGGAGTTATCACAATCCCAGATTTCAAATCATACTACAAAGCTGTAGTATGGTGCTAGCACAAAAACAGATACACAGATCAACAGAACAGAGTAGAGAGCCCAGAAATAAATCCACACTTTTATGGTCAATTAATCTATGACCAAGGAGGCAAGAATATACAGTGAGAAAAAGACTGTTTTCAATAAATGATGCTGGGAAAACTGGGTGCTACATGTAAAAGAATGAAAGTGGAATTATACCATGCATGAGATTAAACTTAAAACAGCTTAGTGTCCTAAATGTGGGACTCAAAACCATAAAACTCTTAGAAGAAAATAGTAATTTCTTTGACATTCTGTGTAGAAATGTTTTTCTGGATCTGTCCCCTAAGGCAAGGGAAGCAAAAGAAAAATTAAACTATCAAGACTATACCAAAATAAAAAGCTTTTGCTCAGCAAAGAAAACTATGAATAAAATGAAAAGGCAATCTACTAAAGATGAGAGAAGATATTTGCAAATGATATATCCAATAAGGGGTTAATATCCAAAATATATAAAGAATTTACACACACAGAAAAGAATTTATACAACTCAACCCCCCCCCCAAAAACAAATAACCTGATTTAAAAATGGGCAGAAGACCATAATAGATATTTTTCCAAAGAAAACCTCGATGGCCAACAAAGACTGAAAAAGATGCTCAACATCACTAATCAGCAGGGAAGCAAATTGAAACCGCCCTGAGATATCACCTCCACCTGTCAGAATAGCTAGAATCAAAAAGACAAGAAATAACAAGCATTGGTGAGAAAAGGAACCCTCTGCACTACTGGTAGGAATGCAAATTGGTACAGCCACTGTGGAAATAGTATGGAGGTTTCTCAAAAAATTAAAAATAGAATTACCATATGATCCAGTAATTTCCCTAGTGGGTATTTACCCAAAGAAAAATGAAAATACTAATCCAAAAAGGTATGTGTACCCTTATACTATTGCAGCATTATTTATAGTAGCCAAATTATGGAAGCAACCCAAGTATTCTTTAAAGGGTGAATAAAGATGTGTTATATATATACAATGGATCAGCCATTAAAAAAAAAAAAACTTTCCATTTGCACCAACATGTATGCACTTAGAGGATACAAGAAAGACTAAGACAAATATCTCATAATTTCATTCATGTGAAATTTAAGAAACAAAACAAATGAACAGAATAAGAAAAGACAAAAGAGTAGACTCTCTAAATACAGAGAACAAATTGGTGGTTGTCTGAGCAGAAGTGGATAGAGTGGGGAATGAAATAGATAAAGAGGATTAAGAGTACACCTGTCTTGATTAGCACTGAGTAATGTATAGAACAGTTGAATTATTGTATACCTGAAGCTAATATAACACTGTATGTGGATTATATCACAATTAAAAAATTGTTGTCCCATTTAAAAAAAAAAGAAAAAGTAGCAAATATGTCCACCTGTAAAGCTTGAGGAATTTTCCTATTTCTTTGATTTGAGTGAAATATGAAGACTAGTAATATGAGTTCTATGACCTGAAAAAGAGATGCAAAATTCTGTGTTTTGTCTATTGACCAACAGACTATATTTCCACTGTCTGTTGCTATCTCTGTCCTACCTGGTTTGTAGTTTTGCTTGGATCTTTCTCCTCTCTCAAATATAGTTTAATATTTCTTGATAGTGCCAATGACTCTGTAGCCAAACATAACCTGTTTCTTGCCAGCGTTGTTCTGCTATCACAGGCTGTGTTCCAGAAAAACCAAATTTTTTCTTTAGCACCATGAATATAGCTGACTATTCATTTCTCACATCTTCTCTCCTTTCTTCAAAATTACAGTCTAGAGGAGAAGATACAAATATACAATGAAATTAGATTAAAATTTTAAAAATTGAAATGAACATATCTTAAATTTCTTATTCAGTGGTCTAAAATTTTTATCTATTCATCTCTTTTTTCCTTTCTTTTTTGTTTTGTTTTGCAGTTTATTTTATGGATCTGAAGAAATGATCAATGGGCAATTTGACAGATATTGTTAGGATTGTTGCCCTGTTTTGTTTTGTCTCTTAGTAAGAGTCTCCTTTACTCTAAGTGCTCCATCAGAATGTGGATGACAGGGACGCCTGGATGGCTCAGTTGGTTAAGCAGCTGCCTTCAGCTCAGGTCATGATCCCAGCGTCATGGAATTGAGTCCCACATTGGGCTCCTTGCTCCGCAGGGAGCCTGCTTCTCCCTCTGACTCTGCCTGGCCACTCTGTCTGCCTGTGCTTGCTCTTGCTTGCTCTCTCTCTGACAAATAAATAAATAAAATTAAAAAAAATTTTAATTAAAAAAAAAAGAATGTGGATGACATTCTTTCAGAGATATTTTTGATTTTATTTATTTATTTATTATTTAGAGAGAGAGAGAGAGACAGAGAGAGTGTGCGCACAAGCAGGCAGAGTGGCAGGTAGAGGTGGAAACAGAAGCGGGCTCCCCGCTGAGGAAGGAGCTTGATGTGGGACTCAATCCCAGACCCTGGGATCATGACCTGAGCTGAAGGCAGTGGCATAATCCACTGAGCCACCCAGGCATCCCTCTTTCAGAGAGATTTTAGAAGAGATTCCTACCATAGTAAGAAGTTGGATTTAGTGTCTTAGTATTAAGGCACAATAATATCTGCAAAGTTATAACATCAAATTAGAAAGGAGCTATTATTTTACCTAACCATATATTTGAGAATTAATAGGTCTTTTGAATACATAGAAAATGTTCCAAAAATGATACACTTTTTCATAGTATTCTAAAAACCATGAAATTAAAGGAAGCCAGATAATAATAAGGGGCTGATTTATTGCTTTACTACACAAGAAATCTGCCATGAACCTAAGAGAGGTTCCACACAGAAAAATCATTCTGTAGGGGAAGAAGCCAAAAGCTCTATACTGAAAGAAAACTCATTATGGCTGATTCGATGGTATTAATGGCATTTCCTTCCTTTGCAGTATTGTAAAACCTAAACATATTAATGGTGTTCATTTCCTTGCCTGGAAGGGGAAGATTATATTGGTCTAAGCTCTTTGTAAATTTTAGAGCATATGTTACATAGTAATTTGATTCTCAGATTTTACTAAGTTTCAGGAGCTTCATTCTTTTGATCAGAAGCTGTGAAGCCAGAGCCACTTGGGACTTCAGATCCTGTCTGCCAACAACTGGCCTTCATGATAGTTCATGCTGCCAAGTGGACAGAGACCGATTATATTCTGGTTCCCAATTTCTGAGCCCTACACTGTAGGTTAGACGAACCCATAAAGTTGACTTTGTGTGTACAGTACTCTGAGATGGCATAATTGACACATTTTTCTTCCTGTGCACGGCAGCAGAAGAGAAGAGCATGTTCTGTTAGTTGATCTGCTGAAAGCTTGGTCCACAGGGAAATAAATCTTTCAACCCTTGAGTTATAAGAACTATAGTTTTCCTCAGGCAGTGCAGATTTTTTAATTTGCACTTCTGTGTAAAGCCAAACCTTAGTTTTCAATAGTCCCATATATTCAGGAACACTAAAAGTCATTCCTATCTACCTGCTATTTTATTAATTATTAAGTATTATGTTTATTATACTTTCTAATATTACATTTTTCTACTTTGCATGCACATGATGCATATCTACAATGAACATATATAGAAAAACAGTAAAAGTGGAACACATTAAGGATATGTAGCCAATTTTCAGTCTTATCCAACACACTAATTACTCAGCCATTTCTATTATTAATGGATAACTGAGAATCAAATTATCTATAAAATTAAAAATGTGCCTGTGGCAGATTGAATTACTGTATCTTAATTATTCACCATTCTTTGTATCCATACCATTTGTCTTGTAATTTTGCAAGTCCTTTTACAGAAGGTGAGCTATATACTTTATCGCTCTTTGGGCTTGTGGATTTTGGTGAATGTGACATGACCAAAGCCACAGAAAAAAATTGCATGAATGGACTGGCTCACTTGCACTTCTCCCTTCAAGAGAAGGATATTTCAGCTAGCTCTCTGGTCCAAGGAGATGAGATATACTTGAGGGAGAGCTCCGTGGCTGGCCTGAAAATCTGAGGCTGGAGGTATAGTCTAGCCTAGGTTAGGTAATTCCCATCTGAGAATGAGCAACATGAAAAAGCTCAGTTATCAAGAAAGTGGCTCAGCCAATTTTCAGTCAGAGCCAGTGCCAACTATTAATGAGGAAAATGCTTTTTTCCTAGAGTTGGTGATATTTTAGTATAGAGAATATCTTATTGGTGCTGCATATTTTTAATTAAAGTAATCATCACAAATTCACATTTACTAAATTCCATATCTTTAATTCATAATGGACTTTTTGTTTTAATGCCTTTTCAGAAACTCTATTATCTTAATCACCGGTAACTCTAAAAATGTGATCTAAAGTAAAAATAAAAATTTGATGTATGAAAAGATATATCCTCAATTTCTTAGAAAATTTAACACTTAAGAATAATTCATTTTCCTAGATTTACATATTTTTAACCATCTACTGAAAAGTATTTAAAACATTCAATGAGGGGCACTAGGGTGGCTCAGTGGGTTAAAGCCTCTGCCTTTGGCTCAGGTCATGATCTCAGGGTTCTGGGATCGAGCCCCGCATCAGGCTCTCCACTCAGCCGGGAGCCTGCTTTGCCCCACTCTCATTGCCCGACTCTCTACCTACTTGTGATCTCTATCTGTCAAATAAATAAAATCTTAAAAATTTTTTTTCAATGAAAGTTGACTTATTTTAAAATTCTTGAAAAACATGGTTTAGATTATGAGTAAAAGTGATATGTGTCTGTAGGGAACACCTCATCCACAAAAGAGCTCAACATTGTCATTTCACATTGGTTGTTACAAGAACCGGTGTGGGCAGGAGAGGAAAGATGTGCTTATTTTAGCTAATTGGGGGTCTCAAGGGCATGTGTTTTTTTTAGATATAAGTGTAATGATTTATTGTTGCGTATTAGATGAAAGCATTTCAAATTTAAGGGATATTTCTCATGTCTAGGGCCACCAAAAACTATTTTATGACCTACTGATTTTATATTTTTCAAAGATAAACTTTTTATTACCACCTATTCTACTTTAAAACTCTTATTATTTTGTGAAGGGTATATTCTATGTATTCCTTCTCATTTGGAGGATAGAGCTTTAAATACTTTCCACCAAGGAAAAGCCATGCTTGGATACTGTTGTGGTAATCTGTCTCCATTAAGCAGTAAGGGTCACCAAAAGTAATGAATCCTCACTGCAAAGGCAGTTTTGCAGCAGCAACAGAACATGTTTTTTCCAAAGTTCTGTTTGTAAACCAGAAGGTGACCCTTGTTTTTGTTGTTGTCGTTGTTGTTCATCTGACCAAGTTTTCTCTGCTTGTGAGTGTTCTGGCTCATAAATATTTCTCCCCAGCCCAATTCTGTGGAATCATTGCCAGGCTCATTCAGAATCCTCCTTTCAGTGTATGACATTCTCTGTGCTTCCTGGTTGTGAGCAACTATCTCCAGGGCATTCTTACGGAATTGGGAAGACCTTTGATACCTAATGTGATTATTCTCTTGACACTCTAATATTTGCTTTTCTTCACTATTACTTGGTTAAATTCTATGTTCTATGTCTATATGTAGAAAGAATAGCTTTAGGCAAATGTCTGAGAAGAAATACGTTGAAGTTGGACAAAAATGAGATTTCTGTCAATGAAGAAAATGGACTCGAGCAGTGATATTAATTATGATATGACTTTTGCTCTAGTGGATGGTTGACAATCACAAAACTATAATTAAATCCTTTCAAAGAAAGTATGATATTAATATTTTTTTAAAAAGATTTTATTTATTTATTTGAGAGAGAGAGTGTGTCAGCGAGGGGAGTGGGGAGCAGAGGGAGGGAAAGAATCTCAAGCTGACTCTGCTGAAAGCAGAGCCTAATGTGGGGCTGGATCCCACGACCCTGAGATCATGACCTGAGCTGACGCTCAACTGACTGAACCACCCAGGTGCCCCTATAATAAGAATTTTTAGGGACACCTGGATGGCTCAGCTGGTTAAGCGGCTGCCTTCATCTCAGGTCATGATCCCAGCATCCTGGGATGGAGTCCCACATCAGGCTCCTTGCTCGGCAGGGAGCCTGCTTCACCCTCTGCCTCTGCTGCCACTCTTGTCTGCCTGTGCTCGCTTGCTTTCTCTCTCTCTGACCAATAAATAAATAAAATTCTTAAAAAAAAAAAAGAAAAACAAAACAAAAAACCATAAACTGTTTAAAAAAAGGAATTTTTAAAATTAAACCTACAATGTGTGTGTTTAGCATTTGGGGGTCTAATATCTCAACCTGTTAGACCTGAGTAGATATTCTCAAAATTAGGAAGTCAGCATTCTGAAATTTAGCCTTACTATCAGTGTTTTAATTACTTAATCCAACATATATTTATTTAAAATCTACCATGGACTAGATGGTCTTAGATGTTGAGGGGTAGTGGTGAACATGTATCTGTGTACTCCTGGAGCTTCATTCTAGTGGAGGAGATGAATAATAAACAATTATTATATTAAAGCTTTATTACATTTGTGGGGAATGTTATATATAAAAATTGCAGGCCTCCATGAGAATATATAACATAATCTTACCTGGTGAAGGAGGGAGGGAGAAAGAAATATTTAGCTGAAATAAAATTTCAAAGATGTAGTTAACTAGGTTAGTAAACAGTTCTGGGTGCAGAATTTTTAAGCTGAGGAAAGAGTATCTTGAGGTCGGTAGGAAGATTGTGTGCATGAGTTTCCTAGGATTGTTGTAACAAAGTACCACAAGAAGTGCCTTAAAACAACAAATTTATTCTTTCATGGTTCTACAGATATAGATAAAAGATACAAATTAACTAGGAAATTAGAAAGAAAAGAAAATTTGGACATGCATACTAAAAATTTGAGGGCCACCCCTAAAATATTAGAACTATAAGATTAAATAAAAATGTAAGAACATTTTTAAAATTAATGTTATTAGTAAAGAGAAAAAATAAGCAAAGAATAAGGATAATAATAAATATAAAACCTTAATAATATGGTAGAAGTAAGTCCAAATCTGTCATAAACTATGTGAATATTATTTTTGCCTATTAAAAGACTCAGATAATATTATTTTTAGAGTGTTCACTCTGGTTAACATTACAAAGGGAAGATGTGTGATGTGAATTGAAGATGGATCAGAAAGGAGGAAAAAATGTAAAAGGCGAGAAAAGTTCAGAGGACATTTCAGTATTGATGATAGGAATAGAAATGGAATAAAATAGATATTTTAGGAGATACTTGAGAAACCATTTTAATAGTTCATGTATAATCTGACGATCAGAAGCCCCTTGTACTCCTAAATCTTAAAACCCTCTGAAGTTGCCTTCACCACTGAACTTTTAAAATAACTGAATTTTTAAGTCCCATTTTACAAAACTGACAAATCTAGTTCCCTGTTTCTTGCAAGGGAAACAGTATCTCACAAAACTCATATATGTCTCTTAGTGATCTGTCCCACCTTGCCTCAAACCAGTCATAAAACCTATTTCTTTATTTGTAGTAGCTAGTGATTTCATAAAGCATTATTGGATTTTACTCAAAATGGGGAGTCACAGAAGGATGTAACAGAAACACATCACATTTAAAGTATTAGTCATTCTTTATCCTAAAACTTCCTTAGTTTTCTCTGCCATTACAAATTTATCCCTCGTTGTCATTATCCCACAGACTATGTCCCTAAAACATGTGATTCAGCCTTACATTTTTCCTTCTTACATATAACCTTTCTTTCACTCACTACACATTGCTTTCTTAAAAAAAAAAAAGTAATTTTTAAAAAATATTTTATTTATTTATTTGACAGACAGCAATCACAAGTAGGCAGACAGGCAGGCAGAGAGAGAGGGGGAAGCAGGCTCCCTGCGGAGCAGAGAGACCGAAGTGGGGCTCGATCCCAGGACCCTGAGATCATGACCTGAGCTGAAGGTAGAGGCTTTAACCCACTGAGCCACCCAGGTGCCCCCAAAAATTGTAATTTAAAGCTAATTTCTCATTGTTTTTGTGCAAGGAATTCCATCCTTCCTTTGTACCACCTCTTATTTCTAGATCATAATTTGGAGTAATCTTTAAACATTCAGTTAGATCATAAAGATATTTTGTAAAATAATAACAGTTCTCTTCCTAAAAGGAAATCTAAACAAGATGATTCCCAGTTTCTGGCTGGTACCATTTACTGAATGGCAATATTGATGGGCTAGTATTTTGGAGGAGGAGGTAGCTTTGGAATGATGAGCTTCATTTTGAGTACTTTAAATTTTTTTCAGTTAAACACATTGTAAGCTAGAACACTATAAAGTTTTCATTCATGGTGTCCTTGAATATAGTAATATATTTGTCTTTCGATACTTATTTTTAATACTTATATTTTCCATTTCATATACTTAGAGAGACTTATTTTCTGTGCAAAGGAAAGATGTTGATTCAGAAATGTTTGCACATAATTTAAACAGTGATGCAATCTAAAGCCCTTACAGTCTTTCTCTCATGTTACTTGCATCTCTAAAACTAATTACTACTTTTTGGAAGTGAGAGTTATGAGTGGACTCTTGCTTGACAGTCATAATCAATGGATGAATTTCACTTTAGAATGTGTTTGTATAAAGTCCTGGTCAAAATAGTTCTCCAGTACCAGTTTAAGACAGTTTCATTGAACCTTCATCACAGTAAAGATGTTGTGCTATGGGGGGCACCCAGGTTGCTCAGTCATTTAAACCTCCCACACTTGATTTCAGCTCAGGTCAGATCTTGGGGTCATGAGATTGAGCCCCCCTGTGGGGCTCCATGCTCAGTGGGGTCTGCCTGAGATCCTTTCCTTCTGACCCTCGCTGCCCACCCCCCACCCCTGATTCATGCTCTCTTTCTTTCAAATACATAAAATAAATCTTAAAAATAAAGGTGTTCTGCTATGTATAAGGGTTTAAAGATGGATAACACTTTAGGACTTGCCTAGAGGAATGTTTCAGAAACAACATTCTAACTAACAGTTATTTGTGTGGGTAGTGGAAATAACATTGAAACTGAAACCAAGATTTTACAGACTGGCGTCACATTGAGGTACCATTATCCAGATAGCATTTTCACTCCAGAAAACTATAAAAAATAATTTAAAAATTCCCAAATTCTTTGTACTTCAAGAAAGACATGAAATGAAATATAGCCCATAGACCACTGACATGATTTTCATAGACACTTTCTCTCTTGCTTTGTTCCCTCTCACACCGTGTTCTTCAGATCTTCTCATTTACTATTCTGTGCAAAGAACCTGCCACTCAAGACTCTCTACTCCATTCACCTCTCCATGTTTTCCACACCTATGCAGTCTGCCCACAAATACAATCTCCATACATGGTTCTACAGAACATCCAAGGTCCCTGTCTTGCTTTGCCAACTATTTCTGCTTTGCAGAAGACAAACAAATCATGAGGCAAAATTTAAGAGAGTTTTTCAAATTGTCTTCCTTGACAACTATTTGAAATTGAGCTTATAATCTGGAGCACAGGGCAAAATATTCTGTTTTTCTATAATCTATGCCTGATAGTGTGCTTTCTCTCTCTCTCTCTCTCTCTCTCTCTGTGTGTGTGTGTGTGTGTATTGTTTATACATATACATATATTATGCAATGTTTCAGTATACTGAAAAATACTGAATGGTGGTATTTTTAACTGTTTTCTTCTGTGGGCTATCTTATCTTTCTCATAATTTAGGCTTTCTGGGTTTAGCTTTTAAACTATATCATTTTAAAATTACATATTATAGTCTTATTTTTATCATTTCGACTTGAAATAATTATTTTATTTTGTCTTATACACCTTTAACCGTCTAATATCTTTGCATTATTATTTATTTTAGATTCTTAAACTATTGGTCTTAATATATTTCTTTTAATATTCTTTAGATCAGAAATTATCTATTTTACTTTATTCCTGAAACTCTTTAAAGGTGCTAACTTTTAAAAACTATTGTTATTTCATATTGCAACTTTTAAAAACTATGTTATTTTTCTTGTACTGTCCCTTTTATTTAGGCTCCTTTACAGTCACAAGCTCAGTAGTCATAAGTTTTTGCTCTATTATAATTTTGGCCTTGCCATAATTATACACTTTCATACTTAAGCTTTAAGATTTTTCTACTCTTATGATTTTTACATTTCTATCTTCTAACTTTAATCTTGGGTTTTGCTTTATAATTTTAACACTGTTTACTTATTCTCATCTTTTAAAGTTAGTATAACTAACAATTTCATAGTTTTTATGGTGGGTGGGAAAGCTCCAAATGATGGCCAACATATGTTTTTAGATATTATGCAGTGCCATAGCAGGAGTAAGTGTTGAGGAAGAAGTGATTATTCCAGTTGATGGAACATAGGTGAATGGCAGAAGAAATGGTATTTCAAGTATAAAGGACAGTTGCCTTCATTAAGGCCTATGTGTTCAGCAGGATGAACATACTTAATTCTGATATATTCCTTTTCTCTCAACAATCAGGCATAAGTGATATTATTAAATCCAACTTATAAATGAGTTAGGTGAAGTTTTATGAAGACCGATTTTTCCTGGATTGTCCAGAGTAAAAGAATATAAACTCTGTCCCTCTGATTCTAATTCCTCACTCCTTTACATCACATATGCTCACTGAAATAGTTGACCAGGCAATGACAGGGGGTCATTTCAGCTGAGTGAGTGGAGCCAGAACCATTAATGCATCAACTGTAAGGTGAATGGCGTTCTTCATAACAATGTATTTGAAATAACATGAATAAAGTCTCCTTACTCTTTCAAGGTCATTATGAAAGAAAGGTAGGAAAGGAGCTAACCTTTATAATTTACTACCTACTTAAGGTATTTTTTATATGGAAAAGGAAAAATGTAAAGATGGTGTCTTCTATTGACTTTTTTTTTTTACTTTCATAGAAATTTTCATGTTTAAGTCTCTTCCACTAACATTGATGGAAAATTATTTCTACTTATTTAGTAAAGTAACTAGTAGTTGGCATCTAATTATCTTAAAAATATGTTCCTGTGCTCATGTCTTGAAATCATTGGCTTTGCTAAATTTTCATTTAGAATTCTAAACTAGTACTACTATGCTCTTTAAGCTTTCCACTACTTTATAAACACTCTTGTTGGCCACAGTGTATTTATACTGTATGTGCCAAACTTAATTCACTGAGAGCTTGGATTTGTTTTTCAGTGTTTTGAAAACTGAATAAATTTTGATGATTGACATCCAGGGTGTGATTCTTTTTCCTGGACTGAAAAATAAATGAAATGTCTCTACTTTTGAATAGTAAACACCCACAATTTAAACAGAGTAAAAGGGCTTTGGTTATTTATTTTTCAAAGTGCATTCACTATTAGAAAGTAGACCTAGAAGAAACAACCTTTTATGTCCATCTGATTTTAAAATTTCTCAGTAAAGATACTAGTGACTTGTAAGAATAGTTTCCCTAAAATTTATCAATGCATTCCTTGTTGACCAAATCAGTGAAACTCAGCATTATTACTAGTGTATGTTCCAAATTTTTTGATATTACTATGTAGGTTAACTTGTGAAATAAATAACATATGTAACTTGGGCTGTAAGTTACATTTTTTGAATCCAATTCATATGTCACTCCTTAGTGTGTTACTATGTGGCAAGGTAATCTTATCTCTAGTATATTGATTGTTAATTGAATTTTTAAGTAATTTTGTTATTACAGCCTTTCTCTTCAACATATTAGGACCCTAAAACATTTTAGACAGTTTAGTAACTTCCTTAATTGAATTTTTCATTGATGATCAAATGCCAAGATTTTTAATAATGCTTTAAAACAATCCATACAAGGTGGGTAGTGAAAGCCATATGCAAAGTGGGTAAAACAATAAGGACTGTCAAAAATAATAAAAAGTCACAAGTATTTTGATAGTAAATCTTGAAAAGAAATACCTGTCTATAAAAACATAAACCACATGTGTAAAATAAACCACACTTCATTAGAAAAAAGTCTGTTCAATTTTTGTTTTAGCCAGGAAGTTAAATTTTTGTTCAATCACAGCATGTCTCCTTAACTTAGGGTTCTAGTACTTTCCCCAGATATGTTTCCATTACCTCACTTTTTAAATTTTGTTTTGCCATTTTTTTATATATAATTTTTTATTTTTTATAAACATATATTTTTATCCCCAGGGGTACAGGTCTGTGAATCACCAGGTTTACACACTTTTTATAGTAATGCTGTTGCCCATAGATTCTCAGAATTGACAATAGAAATCAGGGGGAAAATACTTGTTTAAAAAAATCACCACTACTTTCAGTACAAGCAAATTTAGGATTAACCAAAGTGAGTTATTAGCCTACTCAGTGAAAACAAAAAAAAAGTCCTAAATAGGCTACTACATAAAGAGGAAATCATGAAATAATGAGAGCCATCCATCATCTATCATTTTTCTAGTCTTTCACTTCTAGTCCTTACTTAGAATAATCGTAGGATAGACAGGGTTGACAAATGGAGACACCATTTGCTACTTCTTTCATTTAATGATCTGACCTCACTGGGTGTCCTCTTCAGTCTCTTGTTTTGAGGTTGACATTGAGTGTGGTGTGGACAGAAACTCTTTGTAATCATATAGGTTTTGGGCATCATCTCAACAAGTAAGAGGTAAATGGAGCAACGCAACCCCCTTTCTGCATTTCAGTTCTGCTATTGTGGTCCTCCAATGCCTTCTACTCTCCATCAGGTCTTCTCTTCAAGGTCATTGGATCAGATTTGGGGAGAGAGGTCCTCTAGGGTAGGTTCACCAGTGTTTGACCTTTGTTATGATTGTTGTGGTGTCTTATCATTTGATTTTTCATTTGTGAATGATAGAAAATCAAACTACTTACAACCCCATCTCTCAGTTGTTACCTCACAAAGCAGAAACAGGTAAGGGTGACTCATTTCTGTATGGCAGGATTCAGGGCTTCAAACAACAGATCTTTTTCACCAGCTCTAAACTTTGCATTCTGTTACTGGTTTCATTTTCAAGTAAAAATGATCACCAGCTCGAGACTTACATCACATTTAGAGTAATGATCCCAAATCAAATAGAATTTTATTTCAATAAAATTTATGAGGATGACTGTTCTAATTTAATTGTATGCCCATCTATACTCCAATATCCATATTTATGTACATGGGTTATTCTGATCAGTTAGCTTTTGGTATATACCCAAATTTATGTAGACCAGGAGAGCCCATCACAAATTAAAACAAAATAAACACCACCAAAATAAAAGCATTGAAATATCCAATGAAAATATTGAATACTTTGGCTTTCAAAATAGAAATAGGGATTTTGTAACAAATTTGAAATTGTTTAGAATATAACTAGGATCTTTTACTGAGAAACACTGGGAACGTTTTTTAAGAGTTTCTTTTGTGTGGATATATGTATGTGTATTTTAATTAATTGGGCTCAAATTTCATAAGTGATTTCATAGCCTATTCTTCATAGTTGTGTTACTAAAACACTTTTATAAAAAGTTAATGATTATATATATATATATAAATGTATATATATAAAATATTTTTAAATGGATATAATATCAATTGTAACCATTCCTCTATTTTTTTAAATTTTTTACTTTTTATAAACATATATTTTTATCCCCAGGGGTACAGGTCTGTGAATCACCAGGTTTACACACTTCACAGCACTCACCAAAGCACATACCCTCCCCAATGTCCATAATCCCACCCCCTTCTCCTAAACCTCCTCCCCCCAGCAACCCTCAGTTTGTTTTGTGAGATTAACAGTCACTTATGATTTGTCTCCCTCCCAATCCCATCTTGTTTCATTTATTCTTCTCCTACCCACTTAAGCCCCCATGTTGCATCACTAGTTCCTCATATCAGGGAGATCATATGATAGTTGTCTTTCTCTGCTTGACTTATTTCGCTAAGTATGATACGCTCTAGTTCCATCCATGTTGTCGCAAATGGCAAGATTTCATTTCTTTTGATGGCTGCATAGTATTCCATTGTGTATATATACCACATTCTTGATCCATTCATCTGTTGATGGACATCTAGGTTCTTTCCATAGTTTGGCTATTGTGGACATTGCTGCTATAAACATTTGGGTGCACGTGCCCCTTTGGATCACTACGTTTGTATCTTTAGGGTAAATACCCAATAGTGCAATTGCTGGGTCATAGGGCAGTTCTATTTTCAACATTTTGAGGAACCTCCATGCTGTTTTCCAGAGTGGCTGCACCAGCTTGCATTCCCACCAACAGTGTAGGAGGGTTCCCCTTTCTCCGCATCCTCGCCAGCATCTGTCATTTCCTGACTTGTTGATTTTAGCCATTCTGACTGGTGTGAGGTGATATCTCATTGTGGTTTTGATTTGTATTTCCCTGATGCCGAGTGATATGGAGCACTTTTTCATGTGTCTGTTGGCCATCTGGATGTCTTCTTTGCAGAAATGTCTGTTCATGTCCTCTGCCCATTTCTTGATTGGATTATTTGTTCTTTGGGTGTTGAGTTTGCTAAGTTCTTTATAGATTCTGGACACTAGTCCTTTATCTGATATGTCGTTTGCAAATATCTTCTCCCATTCTGTCAGTTGTCTTTTGATTTTGTTAACTGTTTCCTTTGCTGTGCAAAAGCTTTTGATCTTGATGAAATCCCAATAGTTCATTTTTGCCCTTGCTTCCCTTGCCTTTGGCGTTGTTCCTAGGAAGATGTTGCTGCGGCTGAGGTCGAAGAGGTTGCTGCCTGTGTTCTCCTCAAGGATTTTGATGGATTCCTTTTGCACATTGAGGTCCTTCATCCATTTTGAGTCTATTTTTGTGTGTGGTGTAAGGAAATGGTCCAATTTCGTTTTTCTGCATGTGGCTGTCCAATTTTCCCAGCACCATTTATTGAAGAGGCTGTCTTTTTTCCATTGGACATTCTTTCCTGCTTTGTCGAAGATTAGTTGACCATAGAGTTGAGGGTCTATTTCTGGGCTCTCTATTCTGTTCCATTGATCTATGTGTCTGTTTGTGTGCCAGTACCATGCTGTCTTGATGATGACAGCTTTGTAATAGAGCTTGAAGTCCGGAATTGTGATGCCACCAACGTTGGCTTTCTTTTTCAATATCCCTTTGGCTATTCGAGGTCTTTTCTGGTTCCATATAAATTTTAGAATTATTTGTTCCATTTCTTTGAAAAATATGGATGGTACTTTGATAGGAATTGCATTAAATGTGTAGATTGCTTTAGGTAGCATAGACATTTTCACAATATTTATTCTTCCAATCCAGGAGCATAGAACATTTTTCCATTTTTTTGTGTCTTCCTCAATTTCTTTCATGAGTATTTTATAGTTTTCTGAGAATAGATTCTGTGCCTCTTTGGTTAGGTTTATTCCTAGGTATCTTATGGTTTTGGGTGCAATTGTAAATGGGATTGACTCCTTAATTTCTCTTTCTTCTGTCTTGCTGTTGGTGTAGAGAAATGCAACTGATTTCTGTGCATTGATTTTATATGCTGACACTTTACTGAATTCCTGTATAAGTTCTAGCAGTTTTGGAGTGGAGCCTTTTGGGTTTTCCACATATAGTATCAAATCATCTGCGAAGAGTGATAATTTGACTTCTTCTTTGCCGATTTGGATGCCTTTAATTTCCTTTTGTTGTCTGATTGCTGAGGCTAGAACCTCCAGTACTATGTTGAATAGCAGTGGTGATAATGGACATCCCTGCCGTGTTCCTGACCTTAGCGGAAAAGCTTTCAGTTTTTCTCCATTGAGAATGATATTTGCAGGGGGTTTTTCATAGATGGCTTTGATGATATTGAGGTATGTGCCCTCTATCCCTACACTTTGAAGAGTTTGATCAGGAAGGGATGCTGTACTTTGTCAAATGCTTTTTCAGCATCTATTGAGAGTATCATATGGTTCTTGTTCTTTCTTTTATTGATGTGTTGTATCACATTGACTGATTTGTGGATGTTGAACCAACCTTGTAGTCCTAGAATAAATCCCACTTGGTCGTGGTGAATAATCTTTTTAATGTACTGTTGAATCCTATTAGCTAGTATTTTGTTGAGTATTTTCACATCTGTGTTCATCAAGGATATTGGTCTATAGCTCTCTTTTTTGATGGGATCCTTGTCTGGTTTTGGGAACAAGGTGACACTGGCCTCATAAAATGAGTTTGGAAGTTTTCCTTCCATTTCTATTTTTTGGAACAGTTTTAGGAGAATAGGAATTAGTTCTTCTTTAAATGTTTGGTAGAATTCCCCTGGGAAGCCGTCTGGCCCTGGGCTTTTGTTTGTTTGGAGATTTTTAATGACTGTTTCAATCTCCTTACTGGTTATGGGTCTGTTCAGGCTTTCTATTTCTTCCTGGTTCTGTTGTGGTAGTTTATATGTTTCTAGGAATGCATCCATTTCTTCCAGATTGTCAAATTTGTTGGCATAGAGTTGCTCATTGTATGTTCTTATAATAGTTTGTATTTATTTGGTGTTAGTTGTGATCTCTCCTATTTCATTCATGATTTTATTTATTTGGGTCCTTTCTCTTTTCTTTTTGATAAGTCTGGCCAGGGGTTTATCAATTTTATTAATTCTTTCAAAGAACCAGCTCCTAGTTTCGTTGATTTGCTCTATTGTCTTTTTGGTTTCTATTTCATTGATTTCTCCTCTGATCTTTATGATTTCTCTTCTCCTTCTGGGCTTAGGGTTTCTTTCTTGTTCTTTCTCCAGCTCCTTTAGGTGTAGGGTTAGGTTGTGTACCTGAGACCTTTCTTGTTTCTTGAGAAAGGCTTGTACCATTATATATTTTCCTCTCAGGACTGCCTTTGTTGTGTCCCACAGATTTTGAACCGTTGTACTTTCATTATCATTTGTTTCCATGATTTTTTTCAATTCTTCTTTAATTTCCCGGTTGACCCATTCATTCTTTAGAAGGAAGCTGTTTAGTCTCCATGTATTTGGGTTCTTTTCAAACTTCCTTTTGTGGTTGAGTTCTAGCTTTAGAGCATTGTGGTCTGAAAATATGCAGGGAATGATCCCAATCTTTTGATACTGGTTGAGTCCTGATTTAGGACCGAGGATGTGATCTATTCTGGAGAATGTTCCATGTGCACTAGAGAAGAATGTGTATTCTGTTGCTTTGGGATGAAATGTTCTGAATATATCTGTGATGTCCATCTGGTCCAGTGTGTCGTTTAAGGCCTTTATTTCCTTGCTGATCTTTTGCTTGGATGATCTGTCCATTTCAGTGAGAGGAGTGTTAAAGTCCCCTACTATTATTGTATTATTGTTGGTGTGTTTCTTTGATTTTGTTATTAATTGGTTTATATAGTTGGCTGCTCCCACGTTGGGGGCATAGATATTTAAATTGTTACATCTTCTTGTTGGACAGACCCTTTGAGTATGATATAGTGTCCTTCCTCATCTCTTATTATAGTCTTTGGCTTAAAATCTAATTGATCTGATATAAGGATTGACACTCCTGCTTTCTTCTGATGTCCATTAGCATGGTAAATTCTTTTCCACCCCCTCACTTTAAATCTGGAGGTGTCTTCAGGCTTAAAATGAGTTTCTTGGAGGCAACATATAGATGGGTTTTGTTTTTTTATCCATTCTGATACCCTGTGTCTTTTGACAGGGGCATTTAGCCCATTCACATTCAGGGTAACTATTGAATTTAGTGTCATTGTATTGCCTGTAAGGTGACTGTTACTGTATATGGTCTGTGTTCCTTTCTGATCTACCACTTGTAGGCTCTCTCTTTGCTTAGAGGACCCCTTTCAATATTTCCTGTAGAGCTGGTTTGGTGTTTGCAAATTCTTTCAGTTTTTGTTTGTCCTGGAAGCTTCTAATCTCTCCTTCTATTTTCAATGATAGCCTAGCTGGATATAGTATTCTTGGCTGCATGTTTTTCTCGTTTAGTGCTCTGAAAATATCATGCCAGCTCTTTCTGGCCTGCCAGATCTCTGTGGATAAGTCAGCTGTCAATCTAATATTTTTACCATTGTATGTTACAGACTTCTTTTCCCGGGCTGCTTTCAGGATTTTCTCTTTGTCACTGAGACTTGTAAATTTTACTATTAGGTGACGGGGTGTGGGCCTATTCTTATTGATTTTGAGGAGCGTTCTCTGAACCTACTGAATTTTGATGCTCGTTCCCTTTGCCATATTGGGGAAATTCTCCCCAATAATTCTCTCCAGTATACCTTCTGCTCCCCTCTCTCTTTCTTCTTCTTCTGGAATCCCAATTATTCTAATGTTGTTTCGTCTTATGGTGTCACTTATCTCTCGAATTCTCCCCTCGTGGTCCAGTAGCTGTTTGTCCCTCTTTTGCTCAGCTTCTTTATTCTCTGTCATTTGGTCTTCTATATCACTAATTCTTTCTTCTGCCTCATTTATCCTAGCAGTGAGAGCCTCCATTTTTTATTGCACCTCATTAATACCTTTTTTGATTTCAACTTGGTTAGATTTTAGTTCTTTTATTTCTCCAGAAAGGGCTTTTATATCTCTCGAGAGGGTTTCTCTAATATCTTCCATGCCTTTTTCAAGCCCGGCTAGAACCTTGAGAATTGTCATTCTGAACTCTAGATCTGACATATTACCAATGTCTGTATTGATTAGGTCCCTAGCCTTCGGTACTGCCTCTTGTTCTTTTTTTTGTGTTGAATTTTTCTGTCTTGTCATTTTGTCCGGATAAGAGTATATGAAGGAGCAAGTAAAATACTAAAAGGGTGGCAACAACCCCAGGAAAATATGCTTTAACCAAATTAGAAGAGATCCCAAATCGTGAGGGGGTAGAAAGGGAATAAAAAGAGCTTCAAAAAGGAAGAAAGAAAAAAAAAGAAAAAAGCAAAAAAAAAGAAAAGAAAAGAATTTTTAAAAAAAGAAAACACATAAGAAAAATATAAAAAAGATAAAATATATATATTAGATAAACTAGTTAAAAAACATTAAAAAATAAAAAGGTAAAAGTTAAAAAAAAAATTTTACCAGAAGGCGAGAAAAAAAAAAACAAAAAATGAAAAAGAAAAAAAATTAAATTAACTGCAAGACTAAAAAAAATCACAGGGAAAAAGCCATGAGTTCCGTGCTTTGCTTTCTCCTCCTCCGGAATTCTGCTGTTCTCCTTGGTATTGAAACTGCACTCCTTGGTAGGTGAACTTGGACTCAGCCTGGATTTCTTGTTGATCTTCTGGGGGAGGGGCCTGTTTTAGTGATTCTCAAGTGTCTTTGCCCCAGGCGGAATTACACAGCCCTTACCAGGGGCCGGGGTGAGTAATCCGCTCGGGTTTGCTTTCAGGAGCTTTTGTTCCCTGAGCGCTTTCCGTAGAGTTCCGGAGGACGGGAATACAAATCCTGGTCTCCGGCCCGGAGGAGCCGAGAGCCCAGGGCCCCACTCCTCAGTGCGCCCTCAGAGAACAGCGCCCAGTTACTCCCGTCTGCCTGACCTCCGGCCGCGCTCCGAGCTCACCGAGCCTGCGACAGGTTCAAGGTAACACCGAGCTGTGAGCTTACTGTTGGCTCTGTCTCTGTAGCCCGCTTTCCCGTTCCAATACCCGCAAGCTCTGCGACACTCAGACACCCCCGATCCTTCTGTGACCCTGCGGGACCTGAGGCCACACTGACCCCGCGTGGGCTTCGCCCTGGGTAGCCTCTGGAGCGATGTCCCTCAGCGGAACAGACTTTTAAAAGTCCTGATTTTGTGCGCGGTTGCTCCGCGCCGGCCCCTCCCCCGGGGTCTATCTTCCCGTCGCTTTGGATTCACTTCTCCGCTGGTCCTACCTTTCAGAAAGTGGTTGTTTTTCTGTTTCCAGAATTGCTGTTCTTCTTCTGTTCGATCTGCCAATGGATTTTCAGGTGTTTGCAATCTTTAGATAAGCTATCTAGCTGATCTCCGGCTAGCTGAAGTAGTCTCAGCCTGCTACTTCTCCGCCATCTTGACTCCTCCGTCCCCATTCCTCTATTTTTGTTTAAATTGATTTTTTAAATTATTTTTAAAATATTGGGTTATTTCTGAATGATTAGTTTTGCAGATAAATTTCTAAAGTTACATTTTTGCATTAAGTATGAATGTTTATATAATTCTTAATCTGTATTGACAAATTTATTTTTTAAATTGCCCTTTTTTAAATGTTCTCTTAGGCTTTCTTTTCATCTCATTCCATTCTCCAATAGTAAACTAATATACTCTCATGGTTTAAATTACTGTCTGTAGTCAAATGGCTGGCAAATCTGCATATCTAAACTGAGAATCATCTCCTGAGTTCCTGACATCCTAATCCAACCTCGTATTGACATCTCCACAGGACTTTAAATTCCACCTGACAAAAGCTACCCCTTGTCATATCCCCATCCTAAAGTATGTGCTTTATTGAATGTGTTTATTCATTTTCTTTCTTTCCATCTCAGGAATCCTCTCTTCAATACTGTAATAGATGGAATCAGCATTTCCACAGAGGTGGCTGGAATGCCAGGCCAAGTTTTCCCATTAACAGTTCTTTGCCTTTTTTCCAAATTCTAACTTAAATTTATGTCCATAATATAAATGGGTGCTGTACATTTCCCTTTTTAATAATCCTGGTCATCAAAATGAAGAAAACATTGTATGAAGTCTTCCCAGTTGGTTTAAAAGAATTATATCTAAGTAAAATCTTAGTTTTGAAGAGTTTAGGAAGTGAAATTATAAGAATCAAAATATAAAATAAAAAAGCACTGTTTTCTTAATTCACATACCCTGTTTTGTTTTACAAAAGATCTCCTGCTCCCCCAAATAAAAATTTCATTAAATTTAATCATAATGCTGGAGGAGATCAAAGCAAAAACAGCTAACAAAGGAGTTCAATTCTTATATAGATGCATTCTTGGAATACTAATGAATATAATATGTTTCCTGATAAATACTATGGTAATAGCAGAGTGCTTTATTATTAATCTATTATAATTAATCCACACCTTCATATAAAATCTTTTGTTGTTGTTATTTAGTGTTGTTATATTTTTTAAATTTGATATCCTTTTAGAATGGAGGCATCTCATGTTCTCCATTCTTTCTTAATGGTGACTTTAAAAAGCAACAGCCAAAGTGTTTCTTGTGATCATTAGCACTGATGTAGGCTGAAGTATTTTTGTATACTAAATTTGCAAAGAAGCATTCTTTTATTTACCAGATAATAATGACAAGCCCCAAATATTGTAAGAAATGTCAAACAGCCTCAGTTTCTTAATTAACTTTTTAAAATGATAGTGGACTCTTGTTATTGCTCGTATGCCCAAGTTTTCGCGGCTTGATTGAATAGGAGAATTCAGGAGCTTGATGAAATTGAAATACAGCTGCTTGTTAGTCTGTCAGCAAGAGTGGAGAGATACTGGACTGCTCAATTTCTAATCTTTTTATGCAAGCAATGAAAGAGAAGACAGTCTGTTTATCTGAAATCTCAGTCCTCTTCCTTGTATTTATTTCATATTTATAGAAGTCTATTTCCTATCAAATATAGGGCTGCATGAGTAATTAAATCATTTCCTCTGAGTATCCAGAGACCTGTAACAAATTGATTGCAAATAATGCAGGGAATTCTCAGTATAAGATGAAATAAATGAAAATTATATATATAATACACACACATACACACACACATACCTTGGATAATTTATCTAAATGCATGGCAGTCTTCAGATTTGGAGTATCTTTGTAAAGGTATCTGGCAGAGTATGATCAGTAAAGAAAAGGGAGGTATTTAGTGACATTGCATTTCAATCCATTACTTCCTTAATTAAGGAAAGGCATATCTGGACTTAGTCTTTAAATGTTACATGAAACTTTATATAATTGGGCCATTGAAAGCTGGGATCTGAATTATACTCAAGAAATTGCATAATTGAGTGAATAAATACATGTAATTATTGGTAAAATCATTAACTTTGATCTCTCTTAAGAATGTACTATGACTAAGTCTTGTGAATAAAAATAGGTGTTTTTCATTATCCCATCTTTGAACACTTCTGAATCAGCAATTCTGGGAGTTACCACAGAGTAACTTACAAGAGACTGCATGATATGATGTCAAGTTAAAGACCATCTTAAGTAAAGGTATATGCGTTCTAGTACTCATTGATGCCAATGTCAATGTCTTTTTATAATTTCTATGCCTAGCCTTATGGGAGACAATGGTCCTTACTGGATAATGCAGAACACATGGTCCAAGTTTGATAAATCCAGCCTGAGCACATTTTACCATATGGTACTGCACATGTGCAACTTTATTCAGACTTTGGGCATCTTATTTTAATTTATGGCTTACAAAAACTATTTAAAGCACATACTTAATATATGACTGTTGTGATAAGTAATATAGCAGCTGATGTTTGCTTTGTAGAAGAATCTAAGTTTTGAGAGAGAACCATTTGGAACTAAAAGTCAACACGATGAGGCTCTCAATACTCACTGGTGCTGGTATCATAAACAATGTAGAATAAATCTCTTCAGAGTTTCTCTGAAGTTGCTCTGAAGTTTCTCATAGCCAACTAGAAAGCAGTCCTAGGGAAAAACTGTTCAATATTAGCAGGACTCACCACGCATTAGATATACTACATTGAACTGAATTTAAGTAGTTCTTGTGATAGATACTTTGCATCATTTTCTTTGGTAAGTTGGTAGAATGTAACATTTTTTTTTATGTTGACAGGGAGATTCTGCATGTAAGGCAATTTCTCCTGGCCCTGAAATGACCAGTGATGGGCTCTCAGAAGCAAAGCATACATATTGTTGAAGTTTCTATGTCATTAAGATTCACAAAAACCTTAGATAGATGTATTGAAATAGCTGATGATGGACACACACTATTCTTGTGTTTTCCCTAAAACCTACCTGTGCTTTTGCAAACAGTTACTTTTATTTTATTTATTTTTATTAACATATAATGTATTATTTGTTTCAGGGGTACAGGTCTTTTTTTTAATTTTTTATTTTTTATAAACATATATTTTTATCCCCAGGGGTACAGGTCTGTGAATCATCAATCTTACACAATTCACAGCACTCACCATAGCACATACTCTCCCCAATGTCCATAACCCAGCCCCCCCATCCCTCCCCCTACCTCCCAGCAACCCTTGGTTTGTTTCCTGAGATTAAGTGTCTCTCTTTTTTTTTTAATTTTTTATTTTTTATAAACATATATTTTTATCCCCAGGGGTACAGGTCTGTGAATCACCAGGTTTACACACTTCACAGCACTCACCAAAGCACATACCCTCCCCAATGTCCATAATCCCACCCCCTTCTCCCAAACCCCCTGCCCCCAGCAACCCTCAGTTTGTTTTGTGAGATTAAGAGTCACTTATGGTTTGTCTCCCTCCTAATCCCATCTGTTTCATTTTTTTCCCTCCCCACCTTCCATGCCCCCCTGCCCTACCTCTCAAATTCCTCATATCAAAGAGATCATATGATAATTGTGTTTCTCTGATTGACTTATTTCACTTATCATGATACCCTCTAGTTCCATCCACATTGTTGCAAATGGCAAGATTTCAATTTTTTGATGGCTGCCTAGTACCTAGATGTCTATCAACAGATGAATAGATAAAGAAGATGTGAGGTATATATATATATATGTATATATATATATATACACACAATGAATACTATGCAAACAGTCACTTTTAAACATTTGCTCAAATGTATGTGTAACATTTATTTCTTGGCAGGGCCATCTTTGATACACAGTAATAAGATATCTGGTTGCTATTCTTATTATCAGACTTGCAAATAATATGTACTCCTATCTGCACCAAATTTAGCCTACCTGGGGTATGATCTAGGATTCATGGAAAATAATCTGATATTCTCTATGCAACATTTTTTTTTAAAAACTCCATGTAATATTGGTTTTTTTTTTTTTTAAAGATAAAATCAAGAATAATTCTTTCTAGGGTTTGGATGACCCAGTATTTCCTCACTGTTCCCAAAGTTTGTCAAATTCTGTTATTAGACTTTTCATGTTTATGAAGCTGTATTCAATGAATTAAATGATGTTTGGTAAGAGGTAGCCTCACTAAAAAGACTACAATTTCCAAGTGAAAATTTGTTTTGATTTTTAGCCAGTTGACTTTGCAAATGCATAAAATACTTGGCCATTATCAGATTTCACTAAAATTTGAACTTTGCCAAAACATACATTTGGTCTAAACCTGTATTATTTCCTTTTTAAAAGTTAGAGTTAAATGAAATTTTTCACATCTATTTTATCTTTATATTATTTATCTCTTTAAGAAGTGGTTTTTTTAAATTTCTTTTTGCACATTGCTTTTCATTAATTAATGTCATTGTGTTTTTATGAAAATAGTTATAAAGTACTTTATATTAAGTCTTTGAGGCTAGGTGTACTTGTTTCTCTTCATTTTATTTTATTTTTTTAAAGATTTTATTTATTTGATAGAGATTACATGTAGGCAGAGAGGCAGGCAGGGAGAGAGGAGGAAGCAGGCTCCCTGCTGAGCAGAGAGCCAGATGTGGGGCACGATCCCAGGACCCTGAGACCATGACCTGAGCCGAAGGCAGAGGCTTTAACCCACTGAGCCACCCAGGCGCCCCTCTCTTCATTTTATTAAAGGTGAAAATTCAACAGAAAAAATTAATTTGGCCTATTATTACCATCATCAGTGTCACCCCTCTGAACATCAGTGTCTCTGTAATGTTTCCTGACTTTTCAACCAGTTTACCCTTCTGAATCACTCTCTCCATGCCTGACCTTACATTCAATCCTCATTCTTTTATCTATTTTAATGTTTCTACCTGCTACTATAAGGCATGATGCTCTGAGATGGCTGGTCTGGACATAGCCCTGAATCTTTCATTTGTCTGAGAAAGGAATATGTATTTAAACAAGCTTTAATTGAGTAACTATTATGAGCTACACTACACATTTAGCAGCATCACAGCTAGCTCATTCATACCTTTTTACAGGTCAGAGAAGACCTCCCTTCTCTTCCAGTGGTTATAGCTCTTTAGTAGGGCACATACATTGGGTTTCAGCCACCAGTGACCATCTTGCATGAGTGTTTTTGAGAAGTGTACACAATACAGTCATAGATGGTCAGTGCTACACTGAGGATAAAACAGATAAATTGAACACTGGCTTTGTTTCTGATGAATTTATAACTGAATTGGGAAGATAAGAATGTATGAAAAAACTGTAATACTAAAAATGTGTGCTATGGAAACCCATCACATAAAGCTAATAACAGTTAATAAATTCCTACAACTCTTATGTAACAAAGAATTACAAACCTAGGGCCTAAACTGCTGTGTTTTTGAAAAGTCCAAGACCACCCAATGTATTTTTCCTGGACTTTCTTATTCTCCGAGGACATCTTTTAATGATTACTGAGAACAGTGAATAATCTTAACACCCCCCCCCTTATGTGAAAGTAGCACGTAAACCTCTGCTCACTGCCAGAGAGCACATACACTCCCAGTTCAGATAGACCCTCATATCAACAACAAATAAACCTTTCTTTTTTTTCTCACCTATATGGTGAGTTGGTAGTTGCACTCTGAGAATCTGAATATAATAATGGCTTTGTAAGGAGTAAGGTTTTCACAGAGAAGATATACTCTAAGTAATGCAGGATTTCAGGCAGAGATTCCTTCATAATGAGAATGAATATAGTGACAGGACAGTATGCTGTGGGAAAAAACACTATGCCCAAATGCTCTAAACCGCAAAGACACAAAAGGATGCCTATATTTAGCAAGGAGTTGCGACTTGCTGTAACTCAGAGTCTATATATGAGAAGTCATGGAAAAAGAAGGTGAAAAAGATATATAAGTAAACAAGCACACAGGCAAAAAATATAGGTCTTGTTCCTAAAAGGCAGTTAAGCACCAGAAGTCTGTAAAGGGACTGATTGATATAATCAGATTGGTTTTTAGACATTTCATCTAGGTCTAAAACCTGCAGATTGAAAGTGAGAGGATGGAGAACCATTTATCATGCTACTGGACATCAAAAGAAAGCTAGAGTAACCATACTTATATCAGACAAACTGAATTTTTAACCAGAGACTGTAACAAGAGATGAAGAAGGGCACTATATCATGATAAAGGGGTCTATACAACAAGAAGTTCTAACAATTGTAAATATTTCTGCCCCAACTTGGGAGCACCAAAATATATAAAATAATTAATAACAAACATAAAGGAATTTATTGATAAGAATACAGTAATAGTAGGGAACCTTAACACCCCACTTACACCAGTGGACAGATCATCTAAGCAGAAATTCTACAAGAAAACAGTGGCTTTAAATGGCACACTGGATCAGATGAACTTAATATATATTCAAAACATTCCACCCTAAAGCAGCAGAATACACAATTCTTTTCAAGTGCACATGGGACGCTGTCCAGAATAGATCACATAGTAGGTAAAAAATCAGGCCTCAATGTTACAAAAATATTGAGATCATACCATGCATATTTTTTGGTAACAACACTATGAATCTTGAGATCAACCACAAGGAAAACTTGGAAAGACCACAGATACATAAAGGTTAACAGCCCACAAAAGAATGAATGGTCAAGCAGAAAATTAAAGAAGAAATTTTGAAAGTACATGGAAAAGAATGATAATGAAAACACAACAATCGAAAACATTTAGGATACAGCAAAAGCAGTCTTAAGAGGGAAGTATATAGCAATATCTACCTTCCTCAAGAAGGAAGAAAAGTCTCAAATATATGTTCTAACCTTAACCCTAAAGGAGCTAGAAAAGGAAAAACAAGTCTAAAGCCAGCCAAAGAAGATAAATAATAGGGCGCCTGGGTGGCTCAGTGGGTTAAGCCGCTGCCTTCGGCTCAGGTCATGATCTCAGGGTCCTGGGATCTAGTCCCACATCGGGCTCTCTGCTCAGCAGGGAGCCTGCTTCCCTTCCTCTCTCTCTGCCTGCCTCTCTGCCTACTTGTGATCTCTCTCTCTCTCTCTCTCTGTCAAATAAATAAATAAATAAATCTTGAAAAAAAGAAGATAAATAATAAAGATTAGAGCAGAAGTAAATGATGTAGAAAAAACAAACAAAAGTAGTAGAATGGATCAGTGAAATCAGAAGCTTGTGTTTTGAAAGAATTAATAACCTCCAAACCAGACTTATCAAAAAGGAAAAGGGAAGGACCCAAATAAATAAAATCAAAAATGAAATTGGACCATTCCCTTACACCACACACAAAAATAGACTCAAAATGGATGAAGGACCTCAATGTGCAAAAGGAATCCATCAAAATCCTTGAGGAGAACACAGGCAGCAACCTCTTCGACCTCAGCCGCAGCAACATCTTCCTAGGAACAACGCAAAAGGCAAGGGAAGCAAGGGAAAAAATGAACTACTGGGATTTCATCAAGATCAAAAGCTTTTGCACAGCAAAGGAAACAGTTAACAAAATCAAAAGACAACTGACAGAATGGGAGAAGATATTTGCAAATGACATATCAGATAAAGGACTAGTGTCCAGAATCTATAAAGAACTTAGCAAACTCAACACCCAAAGAACAAATAATCCAATCAAGAAATGGGCAGAGGACATGAACAGACATTTCTGCAAAGAAGACATCCAGATGGCCAACAGACACATGAAAAAGTGCTCCATATCACTCGGCATCAGGGAAATACAAATCAAAACCACAATGAGATATCACCTCACACCAGTCAGAATGGCTAAAATCAACAAGTCAGGAAATGACAGATGCTGGCGAGGATGCGGAGAAAGGGGAACCCTCCTACACTGTTGGTGGGAATGCAAGCTGGTGCAGCCACTCTGGAAAACAGCATGGAGGTTCCTCAAAATGTTGAAAATAGAACTGCCCTATGACCCAGCAATTGCACTATTGGGTATTTACCCTAAAGATACAAATGTAGTGATCCAAAGGGGCACATGCACCCGAATGTTTATAGCAGCAATGTCCACAATAGCCAAACTATGGGAAGAACCTAGATGTCCATCAACAGATGAATGGATCAAGAAGATGTGGTATATATACACAATGGAATACTATGCAGCCATCAAAAGAAATGAAATCTTGCCATTTGCAACAACATGGATGGAACTAGAGCGTATCATGCTTAGCGAAATAAGTCAAGCAGAGAAAGACAACTATCATATGATCTCCCTGATATGAGGAAGTGGTGATGCAACATGGAGGCTTAAGTGGGTAGAAGAAGAATAAATGAAACAAGATGGGATTGGGAGGGAGACAAACCATAAGTGACTCTTAATCTCACAAAACAAACTGAGGGTTGCCGGGGGGAGGGGGTTTGGGAGAAGGGGGTGGGATTATGGACATTGGGGAGGGTATGTGATTTGGTGAGTGCTGTGAAGTGTGTAAACCTGGTGATTCACAGACCTGTACCCCTGGGGATAAAAATATATGTTTATAAAAAATAAAAAATTAAAAAAAAATAAAGATTCTTAAAATTAAAAAAAAAATCACAAATCAGAGAGGAGGAATCACAACCAACACTTCCAAAAAAAAAAATTTAAGACTATTATTAAAAATTATATGCCAACAAATTGGACAATGTAGAAGAAATGGATAAATTTCTAGAAACAGATGAACCTTTGCTGTGCAGAAGCTTTTGATTTTGATGAAGTCCCAAAAGTTTATTTTCGCTTTTGTTTCCTTTGCCTTTGGAGACATATCTTGAAAGAAGTTGCTGTGGCTGATATTGAAGAGATTACTGCCTATGTTCTCCTCTAGGATTCTAATGGATTCCTGTCTCACGTTAAGGTCTTTTATCCATTTTGAGCTTATCTTTGTGTACGGTGTAAGAGAATGGTCAAGTTTCATTCTTCTACAGATAGCGGTCCAGTTTTCCCAGCACCATTTATTGAAGAGACTGTCTTTTTTCCACTGTATATTTTTTCCTGTTTTGTTGAAGATTATTTACCCATAGACCTGAGGGTCCATATCTGGGCTCTCTATTATGTTCCACTGTCTATGTGTCTGTTTTTATGCCAGTACCATGCTGTCTTGGTGATCACAGCTTTGTAGTAAAGCTTGAAATCAGGTAACGTGGTGCCCCCAGTTTTATTTTTGTTTTTCAACATTTCCTTAGCAATTCGGGGTCTCTTCTGATTCCATACAAATTTTTGGTTTATTTGCTCCAGCTCTTTGAAGAATACCAGTGGAATTTTGATCGGAATGGCATTAAAAATATAGATTGCTCTAGGCAGTATAGACATTTTAACAATGTTTATTCTTCCGATCCAAGAGCATGGAATGGTCTCAAAAGCTTCTGCACAGCAAAGGAAACAGTCAAGAAAACAAGAGGCAACCCACAGAATAGGAGAATATATTTGAAAATGACAGTACAGACAAAAGGTTAATATCCAAGATCTATAAAGAACTCCTCAAACTCAACACACACAAAACAGACAGTCATATCAAAAAATGGGCAGAAGATCTGAACAGACACTTCTCCAATGAAGACATACAAATGGCTATCAGACACATGAAAAAATGTTCATCATCTCTAGCCATCAGGGAGATTCAAATTAAAACCACATTGAGATATCACCTTACACCATTTAGAATGGCCAAAATTAGCAAGACAGGAAACAACATGTGTTGGAGGGGATGCAGAGAAAGGGGAACCCTCTTACACTGTTGGTGGGAATGCAAGTTGGTGCAGCCTCTTTGGAGAACAGTGTGGAGATTCCTCAAGATATTAAAAATAGAGCTTCCCTATGACCCTGCAATTGCACTCCTGGGTATTTACCCCAAAGATACAGAAGGAGTGAAAAGAAGGGCCATCTATACCCCAATGTTTATAGCAGCAATGGCCACGGTTGCCAAACTGTGGAAAAACCAAGATGCCCTTCAACGGATGAATGGATAAGGAAAATGTGGTCCATAGACACTATCGAGTATTATGCCTCCATCAGAAAGGATGAATACCCAACTTTTGTATCAACCTGGATGGGACTGGAAGAGATTATGCTGAGTGAAATAAGTCAAGCAGAGAGAGTCAATTATCATATGGTTTCACTTATTTGTGGAGCATAACAAATAGCATGGAGGACATGGGGAGTTAAAGAGGAGAAGGGAGTTGGGGTAAATTGGAAGGGGAAGTGAATCATGAGAGACTATGGACTCTGAAAAACAACCTGAGGGGTTTGAAGTGGTGGGGGAGGGTGGGAGGTTGGGGTACCAGGTGGTGGGTATTATAGAGGGCATGGATTGCATGGAGCACCGGGTGTGGTGAAAAAATAATGAATACTGTTATGCTGAAAAAAAAAAAAAAAGAAACAGATGAACCACCAAAATTGAAACAGGAAGAAATAAAAAACTTGAACAGACTGATAACTAGCAAAAAAATTGAATCAGTAATCAAAACTCTCCCAACAAAGAAAAGTCCAGGGCCAGATGGTTTCCTAGGGGAATTCTGCCAAACATTTAAAGAAGAGTTAACCTATTCTTCTCAAACTAGTCCAAAAGAAAAAAAAAAAAAAAAAAAAAAAAAGGAAAGGAAACTGCAAATTCATTCTATGAGGCGAGCATTACCTTGATTTCAAAACCAGACAAAGATACCACTAATAAAGATAATTATACACCAGTATCCCTGATGAACATGGATGCAAAAATTATCAACAGAATACTAGTAAATCAAATACAGCAGTATATTAAAAGAATCATTTGCCATGATCAAGCAGGAATTATTCCTGGGCTGCCATAGTGGTTCAATATTCACAAACCAATCCATGTGATACACCAAATTAATAAAAGAAAGGATTCTGAATAGATGCAGAAAAAGTATTTAACAAAGTGTAGCATCCATTCTTGATAAAAACACTCAACAAAGTAGGGTCAGAGGGAACATACCTCACTATCATAAAGGCCATATATGAAAGACCCACAGCTAATATCATCCTCAATGGGGAAAACCTAAGAACTTTCCCTCTATGGTCAAGAACAGGACAGGGATGCCCATTCCCACCATTGTTATTTAAAATAGCACTGGAAGTCTTACCTCAGCAATCAGACAACACAAAGAAATAAAAGGCATCGAAATCAGCAAGAAGTCAAACTTTCACTATTTGCAGACTACATGAGACTCTACATGGAGAAACCCAAAAGTCTCCACCAAAAAACTGCTAGAACTGATACATAAATTCAGTAAATTGCAGGATACAACTTCAACATAGATAAATCTGTTGCATTTCTATACACCAATAATAAGCATTAGAAAGAGATATCAAAAAATCGATCCCATTTAAAATTGTACCAAAGCTGTAAGATATCTAGGAATAAACTTAACCAAAGGCATAAAAGATCTGTCCTTTGAAAACTATAGAACATTTATGAAAGAAATTGAAAATGATACAAACAAATAGAAACAACATCCCATGCTCATGGAATAGAGCAAATATTTTTAAATGTCTATACTACCCAAAGCAATCTACACATTTAATGCAATCCCTTTCAAAATGCCAACAGCATTTTTCACAGCATTAGAACAATCCTAAAATGTGTATGTAACCACAAAATACTTTGAATAACAAAAGCAATCTTGAAAAAGAGAAAGCTGGAGGCATCACAATTCTAGACTTCAAGTTATGTTACAAAGCTGTAATGATCAAGAAAGTATGGTCCTAGTACAAAAACAGAATAGAAAACCCAGAAATGGACCCATAACTATATGGTCAACTAACCTTTGACAAAACAGGAAAGAATATCCAATGGGAAAATGTATCTTCAAATAATGATGTCTGGAAAACTGGACAGCCACATGCAAAAGAATAAAATTGGACCACTTTCATATACCATATGCAAAGATAAATTCAAAGTTGATGAAAGACCTGAATGTGAGACAAGAAACCATCAGTATCCCAGATGAGAACAAAAGTGGCAGCCTCTATGACATTGGTTGTAGCAGCTTTTTACTAGATATGTCTCCTGAAACAAGAGAAACTAAAGCAAAAGTGAACTATTGGGACTTCGTCAAAATAAAATCTTCTGTACAGTGAAGGAAATAATCAATAAAACTAAAAGGTAAGGGACCCTATGGAATGGGAGAAGATATTTGCAAATGACATTTGATAAAGTGTTAGTGTCAAAAATATATAAAGGACTTATCAAACTCAACACCTAAAAAACACAAATAATTCAGTCAAGAAATGGGCAGAAGACATGCATAGGCATTCTTCCAAAGATGACATACAAATGGCTAACAGGCACATGAAAAGATGCTCAACATCACTCATCATCAAGGAAATACAAATCCAAACTGCAATGAGATATCATCTCATTGATCTCACCTGTTAGAATGGCTAAAATAAAACAATACAGGAAACAACAAATATTGGTGAAGATGCAGAGAAAGGGAAACACTCTTGCATTGTTGGTGGGAATGCAAACTGGTACAGCCACTCTGGAAAACTGTAGAGGTTCCTCAAAAAGTTAAAATTTGAACTGCCATATGGCCCTGCAATTATACTATTAGATACCTACCCAAAGGATACAAAAAATACTGATTCAAGGGGACACATGCACTATGATGTTTATAGCAACATTATCAACAATAGCCAAGTTATGGAAAGACCCCAAATTTCCAGACTGATGAATGGATAAAGAAAATGTGGAGTGTACACACACACACACACACACACACACACACGAATATTACTCAGCCATAAAAAAGAATGAAAACTTGCCATTTGCAACAACACGGATGGAGCTAAAGTGTATTATGCTAAGTGAAATAAGTCAAGCAGAGGAATACAAATACCGTATAATTTCACTCATATGTGGAATTTAAGAAACAGTATAGGGGAAGAAAAAGAGGCAAACCATACAACAAACTCTTAACTATAGAGAACAAACGAATGGTTGTTGGAGGGGAGGTAGGTGAAGGGACGAATTAAATGGGTGATGGGGATTACGGAGGGCACTCATTGTCATCAGCAACGGGTGTTAAAATCAAGTGATGAATCACTAAATTCCACTCCTGAAACTAAAACTACACTACATGGTAACCAATTGGAATTTAAATAAAAAATTGAATCAAACAAACAAAAATGTACACTAAAATAATTGGGGTTAGTTTTGGTTTTTGCACTTTGAAGAAATCATTAAATTTTTATGATTTACATTTAAATCACTGGTGTGTTTTGAATTAATGTTTCTAATGGTTCAAGGAATGGATCAAAGTTGTTTTTTGTTTTATTTTTTGATACAGATACCTGATTGTTCCAGCAAAATTTGCTGAAAAGACTATGTAGAAACATTTGCTATCTTTGATTGAGATTATTCCCTGCATAGTCTCAGACCACAATACTTTGAAACTCGAACTCAATCACAAGAAAAAGTTTGGAAGAAATTTAAACACTTGGAAACTAAAGACCATCCTGCTCAAGAATGTTTGGGTCAACCAGGAAATCAAAGAAGAACTTAAACAATTTATGGAAGCCAAAGAAAATGAAGACATATTGGTCCAAAACCTATGGGATATGGCAAAGGTGGTCCTAAGGGGGAAATACACAGCCATCCAACCCTCACTCAAAAAAAAATTGAAAAGTTCCAAATACACAAACTCTCCTTATAAAAGAACTGGAGAATCAACAATAAATTAAGCATGACCTATGTATGAGTAGGGAAATAATTAAGATTAGAGCAGAGATCAATGAATTAGAAACAAGAAATACAGTATAATACATTAATGAAACTAGAAGCTGTTTTCTTTGAAAGAATTAATAAGGTCAATTAACTATTGGCCAGACTTATCCAAAAGAAAAGAAAAAGGACCCAAACTAATAAAATCATTAATAAAAGGAGGGAGAGATCATGACTAACCCCAAGGAAAAGAAACAATCATCAGAAATTATTATCAACAGCTATATGCCAATAAGTTAAGAAACCTAGTAGAAATGGATGCATTCCTGGAAACCTATAAACTTCCAAGACTGAAACAGGAAGAAATTGACAACCTGAATAGACCAATAACTAGTAATGAGATCGAAGCAATGATCAAAATCCTCCCAAAAAACAAGAGTTCAGAACCTGATGTATTCCCTGGGAAATTCTATCATTCAAAGAAGAAATAATAATTATTTTTCTGAAGCTGTTTCAGAAATAGAAACAGAAGGAAAACTTCCAGATCCTTTCTATGAGACCAGCATTTCCTTGATTCTCAAAAAGGAGAATTTCAGACCAATATCCCTGATGAATATGGATGCCAAGACTCTCAACAAGATCCTAGCTAATAGGATCCAACAGTATATTAGAAGGATTATCCAGGGGTGCCTGGGTGGTTAAGTCGTTAACTGTTTGCCTTCGGCTCAGGTCATGGTCCCAGTGTCCTGGAATCGAGCCCCGCATCAGGCTTCCTGCTCCGCGGGAAGCCTGCTTCTCCCTCTCCCACTCCCCTTTCCCTCTCTAACTGTGTCTCTCTCTCTCAAATAAATACATAAAAATAAAAACTTTTTTTTTTTTTTTTTTTTTTTTTTTTTATTTTTAATTTTTTTTTTTTATTTTTTATTTTTTATAAACATATATTTTTTATATACATATATTTTTATCCCCAGGTCTGTGAATCACCAGGTTTACACACTTCACAGCACTCACCAAATCACATACCCTCCCCAATGTCCATAATCCCACCCCCTTCTCCCCAACCCCCTCCCCCCGGCAACCCTCAGTTTGTTTTGTGAGATTAAGAGTCACTTATGGTTTGTCTCCCTCCCAATCCCATCTTGTTTCATTTATTCTTCTACCCACTTAAGCCTCCATGTTGCATCACCACTTCCTCATATCAGGGAGATCATATGATAGTTGTCTTTCTCTGCTTGACTTATTTCGCTAAGCATGATACGCTCTAGTTCCATCCATGTTGTTGCAAATGGCAAGATTTCATTTCTTTTGATGGCTGCATAGTATTCCATTGTGTATATATACCACATCTTCTTGATCCATTCATCTGTTGATGGACATCTAGGTTCTTTCCATAGTTTGGCTATTGTGGACATTGCTGCTATAAACATTCGGGTGCATGTGTCCCTTTGGATCACTACATTTGTATCTTTAGGGTAAATACCCAATAGTGCAATTGCTGGGTCATAGGGCAGTTCTATTTTCAACATTTTGAGGAACCTCCATGCCGTTTTCCAGAGTGGCTGCACCAGCTTGCATTCCCACCAACAGTGTAGGAGGGTTCCCCTTTCTCCGCATCCTCGCCAGCATCTGTCATTTCCTGACTTGTTGATTTTAGCCATTCTGACTGGTGTGAGGTGATATCTCATTGTGGTTTTGATTTGTATTTCCCTGATGCCGAGTGATATGGAGCACTTTTTCATGTGTCTGTTGGCCATCTGGATGTCTTCTTTGCAGAAATGTCTGTTCATGTCTTCTGCCCATTTCTTGATTGGATTATTTGTTCTTTGGGTATTGAGTTTGCTAAGTTCTTTATAGATTCTGGACACTAGTCCTTTATCTGATATGTCGTTTGCAAATATCTTCTCCCATTCTGTCAGTTGTCTTTTGATTTTGTTAACTGTTTCCTTTGCTGTGCAAAAGCTTTTGATCTTGATGAAATCCCAGTAGTTCATTTTTTCCCTTGCTTCCCTTGCCTTTTGCGTTGTTCCTAGGAAGATGTTGCTGCGGCAGAGGTCAAAGAGGTTGCTGCCCGTGTTCTCCTCAAGGATTTTGATGGATTCCTTTCGTACATTGAGGTCCTTCATCCATTTTGAGTCTATTTTTGTGTGTGGTGTAAGGAAATGGTCCAATTTCATTTTTCTGCATGTGGCTGTCCAATTTTCCCAGCACCATTTATTGAAAAGGCTGTCTTTTTTCCATTGGACATTCTTTCCTGCTTTGTCGAAGATTAGTTGACCATAGAGTTGAGGGTCTATTTCTGGGCTCTCTATTCTGTTCCATTGATCTATGTGTCTGTTTTTGTGCCAGTACCATGCTGTCTTGATGATGACAGCTTTGTAATAGAGCTTGAAGTCCGGAATTGTGATGCCACCAACGTTGGCTTTCTTTTTCAATATCCCTTTGGCTATTCGAGGTCTTTTCTGGTTCCATATAAATTTTAGAATTATTTGTTCCATTTCTTTGAAAAAGATGGATGGTACTTTGATAGGAATTGCATTAAATGTGTAGATTGCTTTAGGTAGCATAGACATTTTCACAATATTTATTCTTCCAATCCAGGAGCATGGAACATTTTTCCATTTCTTTGTGTCTTCCTCAATTTCTTTCATGAGTACTTTATAGTTTTCTGAGTATAGATTCTGTGTCTCTTTGGTTAGGTTTATTCCTAGGTATCTTATGGTTTTGGATGCAATTGTAAATGGGATTGACTCCTTAATATCTCTTTCTTCTGTCTTGCTGTTGGTGTAGAGAAATGCAACTGATTTCTGTGCATTGATTTTATATCCTGACACTTTACTGAATTCCTGTATAAGTTCTAGCAGTTTTGGAGTGGAGTCTTTTGGGTTTTCCACATATAGTATCATATCATCTGCGAAGAGTGATAATTTGACTTCTTCTTTGCCGATTTGGATGCCTTTAATTTCCTTTTGTTGTCTGATTGCTGAGGCTAGGACCTCTAGTACGATGTTGAATAGCAGTGGTGATAATGGACATCCCTGCCGTGTTCCTGACCTTAGCGGAAAAGCTTTCAGTTTTTCTCCATTGAGAATGATATTTGCGGTGGGTTTTTCATAGATGGCTTTGATGATATTGAGGTATGTGCCCTCTATCCCTACACTTTGAAGAGTTTTGATCAGGAAGGGATGTTGTACTTTGTCAAATGCTTTTTCAGCATCTATTGAGAGTATCATATGGTTCTTGTTCTTACTTTTATTGATGTGTTGTATCACATTGACTGATTTGCGGATGTTGAACCAACCTTGCAGCCCTGGAATAAATCCCACTTGGTCGTGGTGAATAATCTTTTTAATGTACTGTTGAATCCGATTGGCTAGTATTTTGTTGAGTATTTTCGCATCTGTGTTCATCAAGGATATCGGTCTATAGCTCTCTTTTTTGGTGGGATCCTTGTCTGGTTTTGGGATCAAGGTGATGCTGGCCTCATAAAATGAGTTTGGAAGTTTTCCTTCCATTTCTATTTTTTGGAACAGTTTCAGGAGAATAGGAATTAGTTCTTCTTTAAATGTTTGGTAGAATTCCCCCGGGAAGCCGTCTGGCCCTGGGCTTTTGTTTGTTTGGAGATTTTTAATGACTGTTTCAATCTCCTTACTGGTTATGGGTCTGTTCAGGCTTTCTATTTCTTCATGGTTCAGTTGTGGTAGTTTATATGTTTCTAGGAATGCATCCATTTCTTCCAGATTGTCAAATTTATTGCCGTAGAGTTGCTCATAGTATGTTCTTATAATAGTTTGTATTTCCTTGGTGTTAGTTGTGATCTCTCCTCTTTCATTCATTATTTTATTTATTTGGGTCCTTTCTCTTTTCTTTTTGATAAGTCGGGCCAGGGGTTTATCAATTTTATTAATTCTTTCAAAGAACCAGCTCCTAGTTTCGTTGATTTGTTCTATTGTTTTTTTGGTTTCTATTTCATTGATTTCTGCTCTGATCTTTATGATTTCTCTTCTCCTGCTGGGCTTAGGGTTTCTTTCTTGTTCCTTCTCCAGCTCCTTTAGGTGTAGGGTTAGGTTGTGTACCTGAGACCTTTCTTGTTTCTTGAGAAAGGCTTGTACCGCTATATATTTTCCTCTCAGGACTGCCTTTGTTGTGTCCCACAGATTTTGAACCGTTGTATTTTCATTATCATTTGTTTCCATGATTTTTTTCAATTCTTCTTTAATTTCCCGGTTGACCCATTCATTCTTTAGAAGGATACTGTTTAGTCTCCATGTATTTGGGTTCTTTCCAAACTTCCTTTTGTGGTTGAGTTCTAGCTTTAGAGCATTGTGGTCTGAAAATATGCAGGGAATGATCCCAATCTTTTGATACCGGTTGAGTCCTGATTTAGGACCGAGGATGTGATCTATTCTGGAGAATGTACCATGTGCACTAGAGAAGAATGTGTATTCTGTTGCTTTGGGATGAAATATTCTGAATATATCTGTGATGTCCATCTGGTCCAGTGTGTCATTTAAGGCCTTTATTTCCTTGCTGATCTTTTGCTTGGATGACCTGTCCATTTCAGTGAGGGGAATATTAAAGTCCCCTACTATTATTGTATTGTTGTTTATGTGTTTCTTTGATTTTGTTATTAATTGGTTTATATAGTTGGCTGCTCCCACGTTGGGGGCATAGATATTTAAAATTGTTAAATCTTCTTGTTGGACAGACCCTTTGAGTATGATATAGTGTCCTTCCTCATCTCTTATTACAGTCTTTGGCTTAAAATCTAATTGATCTGATATAAGGATTGCCACTCCTGCTTTCTTCTGATGTCCATTAGCATGGTAAATTCTTTTCCACCCCCTCACTTTAAATCTGGAGGTGTCTTCGGGCTTAAAATGTGTTTCTTGGAGGCAACATATAGATGGGTTTTGTTTTTTTATCCATTCTGATACCCTGTGTCTTTTGACAGGGGCATTTAGCCCATTCACATTCAGGGTAACTATTGAGAGATATGAATTTAGTGCCATTGTATTGCCTGTAAGGTGACTGTTACTGTATATGGTCTCTGTTCCTTTCTGATCTACCACTTGTAGGCTCTCTCTTTGCTTAGAGGACCCCTTTCAATATTTCCTGTAGAGCTGGTTTGGTATTTGCAAATTCTTTCAGTTGTTGTTTGTCCTGGAAGCTTTTAATCTCTCCTTCTATTTTCAATGATAGCCTAGCTGGATATAGTATTCTTGGCTGCATGTTTTTCTCGTTTAGTGCTCTGAAAATATCATGCCAGCTCTTTCTGGCCTGCCAGGTCTCTGTGGATAAGTCAGCTGCCAATCTAATATTTTTACCATTGTATGTTACAGACTTCTTTTCCCGGGCTGCTTTCAGGATTTTCTCTTTGTCATTGAGACTTGTAAATTTTACTATTATGTGACGGGGTGTGGGCCTATTCTTATTTATTTTGAGGGGCATTCTCTGAACCTCCTGAATTTTGATGCTTGTTCCCTTTGCCATATTGGGGAAATTCTCCCCAATAATTCTCTCCAGTATACCTTCTGCTCCCCTCTCACTTTCTTCTTCTTCTGGAATCCCAATTATTCTAATGTTGTTTCGTCTTATGGTGTCACTTATTTCTCGAATTCTCCCCTCGTGGTCCAGTAGCTGTTTGTCCCTCTTTTGATCAGCTTCTTTATTCTCTGTCATTTGGTCTTCTATATCACTAATTCTTTCTTCTGCCTCATTTATCCTAGCAGTGAGAGCCTCCATTTTTGATTGCACCTCATTAATAGCTTTTTTGATTTCAACTTGGTTAGATTTTAGTTCTTTTATTTCTCCAGAAAGGGCTTTTATATCTCTCGAGAGGGTTTCTCTAATATCTTCCATGCCTTTTTCGAGCCCGGCTAGAACCTTGAGAATTGTCATTCTGAACTCTAGATCTGACATATTACCGATGTCTGTATTGATTAGGTCCCTAGCCTTCGGTACTGCCTCTTGTTCTTTTTTTTGTGGTGAATTTTTACGTCTTGTCATTTTGTCCAGATAAGAGTAAATGAAGGGGCAAGTAAAATACTAAAAGGGTGGCAACAACCCCAGGAAAATATGCTTTAGCCAAATTAGAAGAGATCCAAAATCGTGAGTGGGGAGAAAGGGGATAAAAAGAGGTTCAAAAAGGAAGAAAGAAAAAAGAAAAAAAAAAAAAAAAAAGAAAAGAATTTTTTTTTAAAAAAGAAAACACCTAAGAAAAATGTAAAAAAATATATATATATATTAGATAAACTAGTAAAAAATCGTTAAAAAAGAAAAAGGTAACAGTTAAAAAAAAAAAAAATTTTACCCGAAGGCGAGAAAAAAAAAAAAAAAATGAAAAAAAAAAAAAATTAAATTAACTGCAAGACTAAAAAAAATCACAGGAAAAAAGCCATGAGTTCCGTGCTTGGCTTTCTCCTCCTCTGGAATTCTGCTGCTCTCCTTGGTATTGAAACCGCACTCCTTGGTAGGTGAGCTTGGTCTCGGCTGGATTTCTTGTTGATCTTCTGGGGGAGGGGCCTGTTGTAGTGATTTTCAAGTGTCTTTGCCCCAGGCGGAATTACACCGCCCTTACCCGGGGCCGGGGTGAGTAATCCGCTCGGGTTTGCTTTCAGGAGCTTTTGTTCCCTGAGCGCTTTCCGTAGAGTTCCAGAGGACGGGAATACAAATGGCGGCCTCCTGGTCTCCGGCCCGGAGGAGCCGAGAGCCCAGGGCCCCACTCCTCAGTGCGCCCTCAGAGAACAGCGCCCAGTTACTCCCGTCTGCCTGACCTCCGGCCGCGCTCCGAGCTCACCGAGCCTGCGACCGGTTCAAGGTAACACGGAGCTGCGAGCTTACTGTCGGCTCTGTCTCTGTAGCCGGCTTTCCCGTTCCAATACCCGCAAGCTCTGCGACACTCAGACACCCCCGATCCTTCTGTGACCCTGCGGGACCTGAGGCCACGCTGACCCCGCGTGGGCTTCGCTCCGGTTTAGCCTCTGGAGCGATGTCCCTCCGCGGAACAGACTTTTAAAAGTCCTGATTTTGTGCGCGGTTGCTCCGCCGCTTGCCGGGAGCCGGCCCCTCCCCCCGGGGTCTATCTTCCCGTCGCTTTGGATTCACTTCTCCGCCGGTCCTACCTTTCAGAAAGTGGTTGTTTTTCTGTTTCCAGAATTGCTGTTCTTCTTCTCTTCGATCTGCCGATGGATTTTCAGGTGTTTGCAATCTTTAGATAAGCTATCTAGCTGATCTCCGGCTAGCTGAAGCAGTCTCAGCTTGCTACTTCTCCGCCATCTTGACTCCTCCCCCAAAATAAAAACTTTTTAAAAAGGATTATCTACCACAACCAGGTGGGATTTATCCCTGGAATGCAAGGGTGGTTCAACATTCACAAAATCAATCAATGTAATAGAACATATTAATAAGAGAGAAGAACCACATGGTCCTCTAAATTGATGCAGAAAAAGCATTTGACAAAATACAGCATCCTTTCCTGGTTAAAACTCTTTATTTTATTTTTATTTATTTATTTATTTTTATTTTTATTTTTAAAGATTTTTATTTATTTTACAGACAGACCACAAGCAGGCAGAGAGGCAGGCAGAAAGAGAGAGGAGGAGGCAGGCTCCCTGCTGATCAGAGAGCCCGATGTGAGGCTCAATCCCAGGACCCTGGGATCATGACCTGAGCTGAAGGCAGAGGCTTTAACCACTGAGCCACGCAGGTGCCCCTAAAACTCTTAAGAGTATAGGGATAAAGGGAACATTTCTCAATTTTATAAAGTCTATCTATGAAAAAACCCACAGCGAATATCATTCTCAGTGGGAAAAAGATGAGAGCCTCTCTCTTAAGATCAGGAATATGACAAGGATGTCCACTCTAGCACTGTTATTCAACATAGTACTAGAAGTCCTAGCCTCAGAAATCACACAACAAAAAGAAATAAAAGATGTTCAAATTGGCAAAGAAGTCAATCTCTCTCTCTTCAGAGATGACATGATACTTCATGTGGAAAACCCAAATGACTCCACCCTTAAATTACTAGAACTCATACAGCAGTTCAGTAATATGACAAGATACAACATTAATGAACAGAAATCAGCTGCTTTCTTATACACTAACAATGAAACTGTAGAAAGAGAAATTAAAGAATTGGTTCCATTTACAATAGCACCAAAAACCATAAAACACTGTGGAATAAATCTAAGCAAAGAGGTTAAAGATCTATACTCTAGGAACTGCAGAACACTCATGAAAGAAATTGGAAAAGATACAAAAAGATGGAAAAACATTCCATGCTCACGGATCACAAGAATAAACATTGTTAAAATGTCTGTGCTGCTAGAGCAATATACTTTCAATGCCATCCCGAACAAAATACCATTGGCATTTTTCAAAGTGCTGGAACAAACAATCCTAAAATTTGTATGGAACCAGAAAAGATTCTGAATTGCCAAGGAAATGTTGAGAAAGAAAAACAAAGCTGGGTGCATCATATTGCCTGATTTCAAGTTATATTACAAAGCTGTGATTACCAAGACAGCATGGTACTGGCACAAAAACAGACACATAGACGAATGGAACAGAATAGAGAATCCAGATATGGACCCTGAACTCTATGGTCAAATAATCTTCGACAAAACAGGAAAAATATCCAATGGATAAAAGATTCTCTTCAATAAATGGTACTGGGAAATTTGGATAGCTATATGCAGAAAAATGTGCAGAAGAATGAAACTTGAGCATTCGCTTATACCGTACAGAAAGATAAATTCAAAATGGATGAAAGACCTCAATGTGAGACAGGAATTATCAAAATCCTAGAGGAGAACATAGGCAGTAACTTCTTTGACATTGGCCACAGCAACTTCTTTCAAGACAAGTCTCCAAAGTCAAAGGAAACAAAATTGAAAATGAATTTATGGGACTTTATCAAGATAAAAACCTTCTGCACAGCAAAGGAAACAGTCAACAAGACAAAGAGGCAACCCACAGAGTGGGAGAAGATAGTTGCAAATGACACTACAGACAAAGGGCTGATATCCAAGATCTATAGAGAACTTCTCAAACTCAACACCCAAAAAACAATTAAGAAATGGGCAAAACATCAACAGACACTTCTCCAATGAACACACATGAATGGCCAACAGACACAGGAAAAAATGTTCATAATCATTAGCCATCAGGGAAATTCAAATCAAATCTACAATGAGACACCATATTATACCAGTTAGAATGGCAAAAATTGACAAGGCAAGAAACAACAAATGTTGGAGAGGATGTGGGAAACGGGGCACTTCTTAAACTGTTGATGAGAACGCAAGTTAGTGCAGCCACTTTGGAAAACAGTGTGGAGGGTCTTCAAAAAATTAAAAATAGAGCTACCCTATGACCCTCCAAATGCACTACTGGGTATTTACCCCAATGATACATATGAAGTGAAAAGAAGGGACATATGTACCCCAATGTTCATAGCAGCAACATCCACAATAGCCAAACTGTGGAAAGAACAGAGATGACCTTCAAAAGACAAATGGGAAAAGATGTGGTCCATATATGCAATAGAACATTACTCAGCCATCAGGAAGGATGAATACCCACCTTTTGCATCAACATGGATGGGACTGGAGGAGATTATGCTGAGTGAAATAAGTCAAGCAGAGAAAGTCAATTATCATATGGTTTCACTTACTTGTGGAATGTAAAGAATAGCCTGGAGGACGGGAAAAATGAAGTGGGGGGGAGGTCCGGAGGGGGAGTTGAACCATGAGAGACTATGGACTCTGAGAAACAAACTGAGGATTTTAGAGGGGAGGGAGGTGGGGGGTTGTGTTAGTCCGGTGATGGGTATTAAGGAGGACATGTATTGCGTGGAACCCTGGGTGTTATACAAAAACAGTGAATCTTGGAACTACATCAAAAAACTAATGACATCCTATATGGTGACTAACGTAATAAAAGGGAAGAATTAAAAATAAATCAATAAAATATAGTAAAAAAATCTGATGTTTTGAATGGGAATAGCATTATTCTATAGATTGATATGATGAATCGATCCATAGGATAAATTGTTACCTAAAAGTGTTGAATTTTCTGATCTGGGAGCATAGTATAATTTTCCATTTATTAATGTTTTTAAAAATTCTCCCAACAAGTTTTTCCAATTTTAGTACATAGGTCTTGTCATGTTTGGTCATATTTCTTTCCAAATATTTCAAACATTTGGTGTTATAATTGAAATTTTTTACAATATCCATTTCTAATTGTTCTTGGGTATTCTGCTGAAGTACAAATTATTTTTGTCTATTGACCATATATCCTCTCATCCCAATGAACTTAGTTATTATATCTAGAAGGTTTTTTAGAGATTCTTTATGCTTTTGTACATAGGCACTCATGTTGTCTGCAAATAATGACAAATTTAGGGGATGCCTGGGAGGCTCAGTCAGTTAAGTGTCTGCCTTCTTCAGCTCAGGCCATGATCCCAGGGTCCTGGGACTGAGTTCCACTTTGGGCTCCTTGCTCAATAGGGAACCTGCCTCTACCTCTGGCTGTTACTTCTCCTGCTTGTGCTCTCTCTCTGACAAATAAAATCTTAAGAAAAAAAAAGACAAATTTAGTTCTTCCTTTCTAGCTTGAATGCTTTTATTTCTTCCCCCTTTACACTGGACTGAAAGCATACATTATTATTTGGTTTGCAAAATTAGGCAGTTTTCCTTGTATATTTCTGTTACTATTATCTCGTTTATTTGCATTGTGGTCAGATAGTATATTTTGTATAACATGGATCCTTTTATATTTATTGAGATTTGTTTTATAGCTCACAATATGGGTAGTATCATTAAATGCTTTATGTGCACTTTAAGCTACCTAAACTTACCAATTTTCTATGTGTCCTATCAATTTTTATGAAAGGGGAGTCATATGTACCTGTAATTGTGGATTTTTCTCTTTCTCTTTGCAGTTCAATCAGCTTTTGATTCAGAAATTTTGAAACTGTTTAGTATATAAACAGAAGATTATTATGTCCTCTTGGAGAATTGACCTCTTGTTATGAATTGACCTGGTTTATTCCTAGTAATATTTTTTCTAAATCTTCATTTTCTGATATTAGTCACTCCAGCTTTATTTTAGTTAGAAGAATGTGTGTTTTTACATGTTTTTATTTATAACATATTTGTGTTTTTATATTTAAAGGAGTTTTATGTGCAATATATAACTTGGTCTTTCTTTTAAAATGTGAAGTTGGCAGTCTGACTTTTAATGGGAGTATTTTGATCATTATATTTACTGTTATTAACAATATGGTTGAAATTCAGTCTCTCATCTAGGTACTGGTTTTCTGTGTGTCCTTTGTTTACTTTCTTTTAATTCCTCTTTTTTATATAATTTGATATTTTCATGGTTCTATTTCATCTTCTTTGCCAGCTTATTAGATATTACTTTTTATTGTTACATTAGTATTTGCCTTAGAATTTGTAGTATACTTGCTTGATTTTTACACTATCTTCATGTGATGTTATATCACTTCACATAGATTATAAGAAACTTATGAAAGTATAGTTTCATTTATGCCCCCTTGACTTGTATACTGTTTTTTGTCATGTATTTTACTTCTGTATAAGTTATATATACTAAAAATCATTTTTATTATTTTTTCTTGAATAGTTAACAATCATTTATTAAGATTTAAGTATAATAAGAAAAATTATCTCAGTTATAGAGATGGTTGCCATTCTGATGCTCCTTATTTCTGATATAATTTTCCTTCTTTCTGAAGGGTTTTCTTTAAAATATGCTGGATTGCAGGTCTACTGGTGGTGAAATCTAGAAAAACTTATTTTTCTTTTGTTTTTCAAGATAATGTGACTGTTAGAGAATTCCAGGTTAAAAATACTGTAAAATTGGTGTTTCTCTGAAGTTCACTTGCTATGCTTACAATGAAAAAATCTGTTGCCAACTTAATCTTTGTTGCTCCTTATGTTATATGTCTTTTTCTTAGAGCTGCTTTTAATATTTTTATTCCTTACTTTTTAAAATTAGTTTAATTAATTGATATCACAATATAGTTTTCTGTAGATTTATAACTTTTGTCAAATTTAGAAAATCTTTGGCCTTTGTTTCTTTAAGTATTTTTGTTCTTTTCTGTATTCACTCCTTTCCCTCAGGAACTCTAATTGCACAAATATTTGACTATACTGAGTTGCCCAAATCTCTGTCCATTAGTTTTTTCTGAATTTTTTTCTTTCTATATTTTATTTTGATTTGTTTCTGTTGCTGCCTGTTTAAGTTCAACATTGTTTTTTTCTTCTATAATGTCTTATTTATCCATCTCGTTTAATGTCTTATCCTGTTTAATGTCTTTTTATTGCAAAGATTTTAATTTTTATCTCTAGAAGTTTGAATCTTCTTGATCTCACATATTTCTACTTCTATATCCTGTATCTCCTATAGCTTTTTGAACATATGTAATACAATTATAATAACTAATTTATTGTCTTTACTATTAATTCTATGATCTGTATCATTTCAAGGAATTTTTTTGATTCAGATTTTTTAATTTTGGTAATTTTTTTGTTTTTTTTTCTGGTAATTTTTATTAGATTCCACTGTCATTTTTACTTTGAATGCTGTGTTTATATTTTTATAAATATTCTTGTGCTTTGTTCTTGAATATAATAAAATAACTTGGAAATAATTTGGTTCTTTGGGGTCTTGCTTGTAAACTTTGTTATGCAGGGCCAGATTAGTGATTACTTCTGTACTGTGGCTCTCAATTACAGGTCATTTTGGCCTACAAGATATATATTTGGCATATCAAGATACGTTCTTTATTTTCACTACTAGATGATCATAGTGGAAGTAGAGGGCTTCTGGCATCTAGTTGATGGAGGCCAGTGATGCTGCTGAACATTGTACAATATACATGGCAGCTCCTCCCAATTTGATAGAGAATCATACAGTTCAAAATGTCAGTAGTGCTGAGATGGAGAAACCCTGGTCTATGAAAATGATAATGAGTTTGTGCCCTAAAGAACTGGCATGATAAAGAGAGGAGAAGCCCACACGGAGAATCATTTCTGAGGCCAAATAAACAGAATTTGAATCACAATTGCATGAATATTAAGAGAGAAGTCAGTGGTGAATAAAAGTAATTTTTTCATGTGAAAGTGGACTTGTGATTCCATTAATTTGGATCAAGAATAATGAGAAAGAAGGTCTTAAGATAAAATGAAGAGAGCCTCCTAAAAATGAAAATAGAGAAAATTGTTTCCTCCCCTGGGAGGTTTCATGAATGTGGAAGAAAGCTAACAGAATATCCAATCATTGCATTTGTAACAGTTGATGATTTCAAGCTTCTTTACAACTATAAAAAATGTCTGTGAAAATTAAATAGAAAAACTTCTAAATTAAGTTTTTAAAAAAATTCTTTGACTTTTGTCTCTTGATGTATGATTTATTGATATGTCATGTGAACTCAAACATTATAATATCAAGGACTTGTTTGGATCAAGATTCATGTTCCAACATGCAGGGTTCATATATCTTCATGCATAGCCCCTCCCCAATTAATGAAAGGATGAGATGACACAGTCTGTTTTTTTAAGGTTTATTTATTTATTTAAGAGAGAGATGGGGGAGGGACAGAGAACAAGGGAGAGAGAGAGAGAAAATCTCAAGAAGGCTCCCCACTGAGCACAGAGCCCCCACAAGGGGCTGGATCTGAGGACCTTAGATCATGACATGAGTTGAAATCAAGAGTGAGACGCTCAACTGACTGGGCCACCGAGGTGGCTCAAGGTGGCACTGTCCTGATACTAAATTGTTATGTGTAACTTCTTTTGAAATTCCTGTTTGTGTATTATCAGCATGTGAATGTAAGAAAGTTATAGAAATAAAATCTACATTTATCGTAGCTAAATGTAAAGTTATCTTGATAAACTATTTAGCAGAAATTCTTTCCCAAAAGAAATGCCATGAATTAATATTGGACTTGTTAAGTTCATCTAGCCTGGAAATATTCTTTAAGAAGCAGAAATACAGATACTGAGTTTGGAGGAAAGGGTCAGACTAGGGCTATAGCTAACACAAAAGTGGGGACTTGGAGATGGCAGAGAATATCCAGGGAGTGTGCAAAGCAAGAAATGAAATGGAAAGAATGGAGGGAAAATGTCTGAGGAATTTTAATGTAACAGAGGAAGATTTTACAACATGGTAATCCATACAATCATCACCTTAATCCAGACTATCATGTAGCAAAACTTTTAATTTCTCATGTCTTAAATCAAGGACAGAAAGGAGATTTACATAATTTTGTAAGTGAATGGAAACTTACTAAGATAGAAAAAGACTACATATTTTTATAATGGATTATTTTATATAGAAAAACTTTAACAGGATATGATGTAATTATTTTATAGTGATTTTAATGAAACATTTTCTTCTGGTATAGTTTTGTTCTCAGTTTACTTAGAGAAATAGTAGATTTTTGGGATTCAGTATGGCTTGCATATCTTCATTCTTGAGATAGGCATGAACTCTTCTAGAATTCCTCACCTGTTTTGGGGTTTTTTGTTTGTTATTTGTTTTCTTTTAGATTTTTTTTTTTAATTTTTAAGTAATCTCTATATGCAACATGGGGTTTGAATTTACAACCCTGGGATTAAGAGTCATATGCTCCACTGATAAAGCCAGCCAGTCAGTATGTGCCTTGACATTATAATACCAAAAGGCCAAATAAAAACCACTAGTTGACTCTCTTGGACAGCAGGGTATCAGTGAAACTCCCAACAACTGAAGAGTTCCATAAGCATGTTTTCAATCTCCTTTCTTCCTTCAGTTAGACAGTTTCCGACTTTTTAGTTAATAAATAATGTTTTCATTTCATACCTAGGAGTTGTTTGTTCTCTAAAGCAGAAAACAAAGTTAAGTTTAAAGCAATAGTTATATCATGAAATAAACTAAGATTTATTTTGCAAATGGCAAAAAAGCATTAAAGATGTTGAATTAAGAGGCATTCATGGCTGTAGTGTTACCATCTGCCTACTCACTTGTTTCTTCACTGATTAAGCCTATGAAGAAAGGTGTTATGAAGAAAGGTGTTTTTCCAAGTGTCAAATATCATTAATTCAGAAATAATCCTGGAAAAATTTATGTTTTCTATGAGCTCACCCAGAATTTTCAAATATTTTAAGGTAAACTCAGTGATAAGCTTATGTTTGGACTTCTGTTATAAATCTAATATTAAGTACAATTTAGAGAACATTGTATTCTTGACATTTTCAGAAATGTCCACTTAAGATGATTAATGTTTTTTTAGACTTTAGAGTCCATGTTTTCCTAAACTAAACATAGTTTATAAGACAAGTATTCCTTCCTATACCACAAGTTATTAAACTTTCTGATATGAAATAGTAATAATGATGCAGAAACCATAAATAATGTTTTTAATAATATTCACAAAGTAAAGTACATTGATAAAATGGAGAACTATATGGGTTTTGAAAGAGTCATTCATTCATTCATTCATTCACTCTCATTCATTTATTCATTCAATACATTTACTGATTATCTACTGTTTTTTCAGCTCTAGATATAAAATGGTGAACAGGTAAGCCATTAAGGAATTCAGAAAGTAATATAAAGGGGAAAGACATATAGATGATTATCAATACACAACAGTGTTCTTTTGCCTATGTTGTTATATAAAGAGTCTTTTAGGGGCACATGGGTGGCTCAGTCAGTTAAGTATCTGCCTTTGGCTCAGGTCTCAGGTCCTGGGATTGAGACTCGTGGTAGGTTCCCTCTTACCCCTCTCCATCTCCCACTGATTGTGCTCTCTCTTTCTTTCTCACATTCTCTCTCTCTCTCAAATAAGTAAATAAAATCGTTTACTTTTATAAAGTTCTTTAATAAAAGAGAGTCAAAGTACAATGCCTTTAATTTCTCCTGTCTCTTGATCGATCCTATTCTCAGTAACCTATTGACCCATTACAGGTCTGCTACAATATTCTATAATAAACAACAACATCTTACTTTTTAGAGAAACATATTTTCAATGGTATTTATACAGTTTTTATTGAAAAATTTGTCTGAGCACATACAGTAGAAATAAAATATAACCTTCTTTATTCTCCTGTATATTGTGAATGAGAAAGAAGTTAAGGCAGCTGGGGTGTGATCCATTTCATCCCTTTCTCCGGATGCTTCTGGGTGGTGGTGGGAGAGCAGAGAAGAAGGTAGACGACTGGGCCCAATCTCCTTTTCAGCTGGACCTTTGGAAACAAACAAACAAACAACAACAACAAAAACTGGGTGAAATTTCCTAAAGAGAAAGAGCTATTTATAGAATGATTTTAACAGAATTTTCCTGGCTAAAAATTACTGATGGTAAATAAACCTGAATGGTCTATGGTCTATGGTTTATGAAAGCATAGATTACTGGAAAGTGTCATCTAAGCCATACACCTCTCTAGAGTATAAAATGGAGATGTTTTGTAACTTAAATGTTTTCCTGATGCATAAAGAAAATCTCACCTCACTTGGAGAGTTCATCGATTACTCTGGCCAAAGAGCATGAATCTTAGGAAAAAAAGAACATGTGAGGACCATCAGGATGCTCCAGGTCTCTCTTTCCCTTATGCTACTACTTATGGATCTGTATCTTTAGGATTATTAGGTCTTACAAGGGAGCACAATTAGGAAACCATAAAATGTCAGGATTTAAACTATTGGTAGAGACACGATGGGCATGATCATCTGTAGGCCAGATTGTTTTTTGTCTTCTTTCTAATATCAGAGCACTTCAAGATGCAACAGTTACAGGGATAGGGTCTTTATATCAGCAACAATAAAATTTTAAAAGGTGCAAGGATGAAATGTTATGGAAAATAGTCAGATTGCAAATATTTTCAAATTATATTAATGATCTTCTGACCAAATAACTAACCAATTATTTAGACCAGAGTATAGCAAACTATAGCCCATGAGTCAAATTTGGCTATTTATTTGCTTTTTAATAGAGTTTTATTGGAGCATAGTGTTTCGTTTGCATCTTGACTATGATTTTCACAATACAGTAGCAGAGTCTTGTAGGTGCAACAGAGACCATATGTGGCCCACAAAGCCTATAATATTACTGTCTGACTGAGCACTGATTAAGTCTCTTTTTATATCACAGTGTATTATAATAAAAACAATAATTCATTCACATTTGTAGAGATCTTTATAGTTTATTTAAAATTTCCCATAATTTATGTCATTTAAGGTAGGTAAGAATGATTTTATTATTCTTCCAACTTAATAATGTTGTCATTTCATTGCTTCCATCAATGTATTCATCTTCTATGAACTAATGATTATATTTTGGGTCATATGCCTTTGAAAATAAAATTATAGAAAAAGCATTAGCACACAATTATTAATTATGGTATAATTTTTCATGGTAAAAAATGAAAGGAAGTTGTTAATTATGACATAAGAACTAGGTTGAATGTTATGCAGCCATTAACTATTTTAATTGAGAAAAATATTTAGTACCATGGAAAAATTCTGTAATAGCATGATACACAAACCAAGTAGATATCAAAGTGGTATACATGGTGAGTATAATTAGCTATGGTTGCACATTTATAAAAATGAAGTAAAATATGCAAAGCCATAATTATGTTAGAGTAACAGTACATGGTAGTCTTGTGATACGTTTGATTTATCTAGGCTATAGTCCCCAGTGATTTAATCAAACACAAACCTAGGTGTGGCTGTAAAGGCATTTTATGGATGTTATTAAAATCCAGAATCAGTTGATTTTAAGTAAGAGAGAGTATCCTACTATTTTGAGAGGGCTTGATTCAATCTGTTGAAAAGCCTTAAAAGTAGAGCTCAAGCTTCCATGATGAAAAGGAAATTCCATCTATGGACAGCATTTTCAGCCCTTCAGAGTTCCCACCCGCCCTTCTTGAAATCCTGCCCTGTGGATTTTAGACTTACCTTTCCAGCTCCCACAATCATATAAGTCAGTTCTTTGCAATAACCTCTCTCTCTCTATCTATCTATCTATATCTGGATTCTGTTTCTCTAGTTGAACCTTGAGTGATACAGATTTTGGTAACTGGAATTAGACTGCTGTTGTGACAAATACCTCAAAATATGGGAGTGACTTGAGAATTGGGTAATAGGTACAGGCTGGAAGAATTTTGAGAAGTATGAATGAAAAAACCTAACTTGCATTGAACAGACTGTTAGTGGAAATACAGATTTGAATGACTCTCCTATTCAGGACTTGGAATGAAGCAAGGGGCATGGTAAAGAAAACATACTATTTTAGAGAATACCTAAGACATCATAAACAAAATATTTGTAGAAATATGGGAATTAAAGGAACTGCTAATAAGAGCTAAAGTGGGAAAGAGAAACTGGAAACTAAAGAAAAGAAACTCCTTTCTATAGAGTGACAGAAAGCTTAGTTGAATTTTGTCCTTTAGTTATAATGGAAAGCAGAACTTGTAAGTGATGAACTTGGATACTTTACTAAGGAGATTTTCAAGCAAAGTGTGAATGGTGCAGCCTGGTTTCTTCTTGCTGTTTATAGCAAAATCAAGAGGAAAAAGGTAAGTGTACTACTAACCCGTAAACAGAAAGGAACTAGGAGTTGATTTTGGAAATTCTCATCTTTCCATATTGCAAAAGATGGGAAAATCAAGAGATTTGCTCCCGGGAAACCATGCTCTTAAGAGAAAGCCAAGGATGTAGCTGGAAAACGTTTTGTCTAACAGCTCCCAAGGATAAAAATGTCAGTGTATTCAGTTACATATAGGACTCTTTGAAGAGATTAAGCATGTTGCTCATGGGTTTCCTTGATCATATCAGCAGAAGCCAACAATGTGTTTATCCAAGAGAAACTTGTGGAGAACTCTCTTATCTGGAGCAAATTCTCATAACACACTGGAGATCCACAATCTTAACAATGTTCTTAACATTCTTAACAATGTTATACCAGCAAAAAGCACTGTCAGCTTGATCTAAAAGGGATATTCCCAATAAGCTGACAAAATAAATTAAATGAAAACATGTTCTATCTTTGAAGAGCAAGAAAGGGCTACCCCTAGAGCAGAATCAGGAGCCCAGAAAGTGGAATCACAAGGCACAGAAGATTATTTCTAAGATTTGAAACCAAATGGAGCTCTCTTGGATGTTAAAAAAATTGTTATGAAATTGGGACCAGTGACACTTTTAAAAAAAAATTTGTCTCCCCTTTTAAATGAGAATGTCTATAAAATACTATCCCCTACTTGCCCACCATTTTATTTTGTATGCAAATAAATTGTTTCTTGAATTTCACTGGTTAATAGCTGGAGAGGAATTATGACTAAGGATGAATTATATCCAGAGCCCCAGCCATACCTGATCTAGATAATGAGATTTGGAGCTCAAAAACTGATGATATTTAGATAACATATTGAATTTTGAATTGGTGCTGGAATTGATCCAGACTTTGAAGGATGTTAAAATGGAATTAATATATTTTGAATCTGAGTCAGGGCCAGAGGGTAGGCTGTAATCAGCAGAATAATGTTCTCATCTGAAAGACTTGCATACCTTAATCCTCAGAACCTGTGAATAAGTTAAGTAGCAAGGGGGAATTAAAGTGGCAGATTTAATATGGTTTCTAGTTAGTGAACCTTAAGATAAAGGGATTGTTCTGGATTATCTATAATAATCCAATAATACAATTCCAATAGAACTTTAAATGCTGAAGAGGGAAGCAGAAGAGTCCATGTCAGAGCGATAAAATGAGAAAAAGATTCAGCTGACCACTATTGGCGTTGAAGATGAAGAGGGGTAAGCAACTGTCCAAGAAATGCGGTCTTTGGAAGCTGCAAAAGGCAACAAACAAACAAGCAAGCAAACAAACAAACAAACAAACAGAAGACTCATAGTCATCCTTCCCTTAAAGCTTCCAAAGTAATGTGGTCCTGCTAACACTTTGAGTTTATTCCATCAGACCCATTTTGGACTATGACCTACAGAACCAAAAAATGATGAATTTTTGTTGTTTTAGGCCACTAAGTTGGATGGTAATTTTTAAAACAGTAGGAATGAAAAATACAGATTTAGGGGAAAAGTTTTTCTTACTTTTCCCCTCAGACTCCCTAAACTATCTATATTATCTTTGCAATTGGAAATACTATTTTTTTCCTCAATTTCAGAAAAGGTTGGAGATGTTCCCGATATTTCAAAGCTATTAAATGGAAGATCAATAATTTAAACCTATGGCTCTGTCTAACTCATATATGCTACCTACTCTACCACACCTAAATATGATAAAACATTGGGAAAAAATGGAAGGGATATAGCCTGGATGCCATTTTATAGACTCATACATTCAGCCAATAATGATTGTTCTTCTTATAGGGTCTAGCTTTATAGAAAACATTGAAAATACAAACCTAATGAGAGGTAATAAGCTCTAGAGAAGCTAAACATTAAAATATGTGACTATTAAAAAGTCTAAAATTGTTATGTTGTGAAAGTCATCTTTTTGTTGTGACAAAAAGACTTGACTTGTTAGGTAAGGATGCATGTGGGAGTCAAGGGAAGTAAATTCTGATAGGATGGATAGGATCATATACTGAGAGAGCTTACATATCAGGCAGACGGCTTTCACGTTGACTTGGTAGTAGAAAATTACTAGAGATGTATTTGCTTGGGAGAACCATCATGAAATAATTTTTAAAAGATTATTCTAGTGTCTTTATAGAAGGAAATTCAAAAATGGAAACGGAGTAAGAGATGCCAATTAAGAAACTCTTGCAGTAGTTCAAATGCAGAGTCTTGAGAGATTAACTCAAGAGATAGTGGTAGAAACAGAGGAAAAGGAATGAATATGAATAGTTTTTTTTTTTTTTTTTTTGACACAGAGAGAGAGAGTACAAGCAAGCAGAGAAACAGGCAGAGAGAGAGGAGGGGAAGCAGGCTCCCCGCTGAGCAGAGAGCCCGATGTGGGACTAGATCCCAGGAACCTGGGATCATGACCTGAGCCGAAGGCAGAGTCTTTAACCCACTGAGCCACCCAGACGCCCCGAATATGAATAGTTTTCAAAGAAAATACTTACAGGTTTTCATAACTCTTTGACCTGATGCAAAGAAAGAAGAAATAATCAATTTATAATCATATGAGGTACGAAATCACATCAGACCTAGCGATGGATCTAGTCTATGTGTGTCAATGTCTGAAGCAGAAAAGGTCCAATAGGGTTCTCTGAGATTAAATGCACACCTTTAAAGAGGAAAAAAAGAATGATTTGGGGGAAACACAGGTCAAGAACTGGCATCTACTCTGTGGTGGATAATATTTGCAAGAAATGGAGTAAGCAACAGTCCGTGAAAAAAAAAAAATAAGATGAATCCTTAAGGGTTTGGGGAGGAAAGGACTCTGGGGCCAAAGAACCCAATGCTTGAAAGCAGAAATGGACTTGAGATTTAATCAATTGAAGATCCTAAGAGAATTTCCCAACAACCAACACCAGATGGAGTTAATAGTTTTAGGCAGATGGACTTAAACTCTGATGTACTGCAAGGTTGTCACCTCATCCTGAATTCCTAGAGAATATGACTTGGCTGATAGTATCACTTCATTATATGTCTAGAAAAGTTACATTTGTGGAATTGCATTACATACCTTTGTAAAGCACCTAATTTGTTTTTAATATAAATCTGAATTTCGTAATGAAGAAACATACATGCTTCTAAAACATGACCATCAATAAATGTATTAGGATTCAAAGATAAATAAAGTATGATTCATACATTTAAAATACTTAAAATATAGCTTTACTTATTTAAACTTATTGATTCAGAATCAAATGCATTGCTATATTTAAAAATGTGGTTTTGGGGAAAAAATTCCTAAATATTGGAAATTGGCTTAAAAATGACTTTTCAGTGAATGCACTCATTTTTAATTAGGTTAATATTTGTATTTCAATGATAGTGATTTAAATGTAAATGGGGTTCATTTTCTTATTTTTTAGCCAAAATATCACTACAATCAAACGTCCTTATTTGTAAAGAAAAATGTGGCAGATGTTGTGTGCCCTCTAGTGGCCACAAAGTATTTCTTGCCTTAAATTTGTTTCAGTGGTTTTGTCAAGAATGCATTTCACGTGTCAGACATACTAATATTACTTATATCACATTTTAAATATTCCATTAACTCTTACTTTATCTTAACTTCAATAGTGCAAAGTAAAATTCTAATCTCTCGGTATATAGGAAAACGTATGCTATATGTTTTCTAGAAGTATTTTGTAAAAGTAACACAGTAAGAATCACATCCAATAACTGCAAAAAAGAAAATAGGCAAATCAAATTATCCCCAGCACAATGATATAGTTAATACTGCCTATTATACTGTGCTAATATGGACCAAAAGGAGAACTAAGAACATCTGGATACTAAGTTGCTGTATTAGTCAAGGTTCTACAAGAAACACAACCAAAGGATACATAGAGAGATGTATTTTAAGGAATTGGTTCATGAGATTGTGGAGGCTGGTGAGCCTGAAATCCTTTTTATCATTTATACAGTATTTTATTATCCATTTATACAGTATTTTGTATAAATTATATTTTGTTCAGTTAAAAAAGATATTTTTAGGGATTTATGTATGTTGATACATGAAGGTCTAATTCATTCATTTTAATTTGTTTAGTATTTCATTGTTTGGATATACCATAACTTATTCCATTCTTTCGCTAATGGGCATTTGCGTTATTTCAAGCTTTTCAGTATTGCAAATAATACTGCAATTAATATTTCATTTAAGTGCTTTTGTGTCTACTGTGAGATTATCTACTGTGAGAGCATACTAAGAAGTGCAGTTACTAGTCAGGAGACAGGCCTTAAGATGGGCTCTAAAGATTTTGCGCTTTCTGGTGTCCACACATTTGGTAACCCACTTCCCCTGACTGAGCAACCCTCTCATTTACTTCTAACCAATATGATACAGAAAAGGTAGTGAGATAACTCTTCCATGATTAAGTTATGCTCTATGACTATATCACAGCAGACTGGAGCCATCATTCTACCCACAGGTATGATGGAATTAGCAGTTATGTTGGAGAAGCCTATATGGTAAGAAATAGCAGATGGCCTCCAGGACCTGAAGACTGCCTTTAGCTAGTAACCAGCAAAAATCAGGATCGTTAGCTGTTTAGTCAAAGGAAATTGTTTAGCCAACAAATTGACTTGGAAGCTGTAGTAGGCAAAATAATTACCTCAAAGGTGCTCACATCCTAATCCTTAGACCCTGTGACTGTATTACCTTACATGGCAAAAGGGACTTTGCAGATGTGATCTTGCTTAAAGACTTTGTGATGGGAAGAACATCCTGGATTATCCAAGTGGATCCAACCTAATGATAGGAGATTTAAGAGCAGATAACTTGTCCTAACTTTTCCCAACTTCTTTTTTTCAGTAGTTACAGAGAGAGGGGACAAAGGGTCAGAGAGATGCCATATTGCTGGCTTGGAAGATGGAGAAAGGATCATGACCCAAGGAATATGGGCAGCCTTCAGAAGCTGAAAAGGTAAAGTCTATAGATGATATAGCAGTCTCATAAACTTTTCTTCTATTAACTCTAGTAAAAACCTTTATCTTTAGTAAAGATCCTAGTATCCCTGTCTTGGTGGTAATAACAAACTACTTGTAGTTCTAATGTGCCCAGTGTATAATTTTCAATCCTTCCTTTCTTTTTTCTTTTAAATAAACTATTTTTAGAGAAATTTAAGGTTCACAGAAAAATGAGTGAAAATTATGGAAAGTCTCTATATACATCTGTCCTCCCTTCTACAACCTCCCCCACTCCCAACATCCTCCATCAGAGAGGTACATTGGTTATAACTAATTAATCTACATTGAATTGTCATTATCCCCAAAGTCCAAAGTTTACATTAGGGTTCACTCTTGGTGTTGTACATTCTACAGGTTTTGACAAATGTGTAATGACATGTATCTAATAGTTTAATGCATATATTATATGTATAATGCATATGCATATTACATATATTATTTACATATATAATTGCATGTATTACAATTATAAATTATTACAACATAATTATGTATGTTTTATGTATGTCTATACAGGAGAGTATAGGATTGTTTAACTCCCTTAAAAATCTTCAGGACTCTGTTCATTTCTGCCTCCCCACTAATCTTGGCAACCACTGATCTTTTTACTATCTCTATAATTTTGCCTCTTTCACGATGTTTTAAGGCTTGAATCATACAATAGATAGCCCTTTCAAATTGGTTTATTTTACTTCATAATTTGCATTTAAGGTTTTTCTATATTTTTATGGCTTAATAGCTCATTTCTTCTATGTTTGTTTATTTTCAGTTTTAACATTTCTTTTTTTTTTTAAGATTTTATTTAATAATTAGAGCTCAAGTGAGACAGTGAGAGAGAGCATGAGCAATGTGGAGGGGCAGAGGGAGAAATAGACTCCCTGCCAAGCAGGGAGCTCAATGTGGGGTTCAATCCCAGGACCTCAGGACCATGATCTGAGCCAAAAGCAGATGCTCAATCAACCGACTGAGCCACCCAGGCACCCTAGTTTTCACATTTCTATTTATAAAATGTATTTTTCATCTCAAAGCATTTGATATTTGTGTTTAATTATTAATATTTTCCCTATTATTTAAATGGCTTAGTATATAAAGAAATATTTAGCCTCACCTGGCAATCACCAAAAGGATTTCTACTAGGATCTAGCCAACCAAATCATTTGTTTTGAAACAACCAATGGGTTATATGTGTATTTTTTTAAGTGGTATATAACAGCAGTTTAATATAGATTGCTAAACATTACATGATTTAAAATCCTAAAAGTTTATGCTTTTCCATTTTTCATGTATTAACAATAGAAACCTTTGACACAGAACTTTTGGAAGTTGTTGAAAAAGTTAAAAGCTTATTTGTATTATCTTTATTCTTATGTCCATGTTCACCATGACACTGACACTGGACCAAAGTAAGGATTAAATATTCTAGTAACTTAAAATGTGTTATTTAAAGCCCAAAACTTCCATAGAGGTACTCTGTACCAGGGTGTCTACATTTTTTTTTTTTACCAATAAGGTATAGATTAATGGTTTGTATCTATTTCACCTGTTTAAAACCAGTTGGCTTTAGCTCCCTGACCAATGAAATATAAAAGACTCATCCAGCAAATATATACCTTGGCTCTACTGAATCATGACTTCCTACACTTATCTTGGTGGTCATGATCCAATGATGAAACATGTCCTGCATCTGAGAAAATGGCTGAAATTTGTGCCTAGAAATCTCCATTCTCTCTCATGGTTGTCCATGCTTTTATCCTTTTACCTTTATTAAGGCTTTATATGAGTGTATGTTGGTTCATAACCTCCTCAGAAGCTTCCTGGGTGAAATCTAAAACTGGACCCTATATTTGGATGGCAGGGAGAGATTGAAGAAAGACATAGGCCACTGCAGGTTGGTAGGTGGCAGGTTAGGTGAGCAAAGAGAACTTTTGTACAGGGCTTGCTTGGGCAGCAACAAGATAAAAAAAATCTTTGCATCTACCCACCAAATCTTAAAAGTTTATGAGTCCTCAACTGGGTTTGGTACAATGGACTGTATGCTGTCCAGATGATCTTAGCACCACATCACCATCTCAAGTCTATTATGTCTTTGGGACAGCCTCTGTGAGTGGGTAAGGCAAGCAGAACCCATATTCCATGGATAGGGGAGGTGGTGAGGAGCCTCTGGTTGCCAAGGTGCACCTCATAGGTCAACTGGCAATCATGTTTTCTTGATGACCTCCCCCAGCAGTATACCTTGTGGTTTTATCAGTTCTTATAGTTATCTGACCTGGTGTAATTTCCTGCAGTTGGTGCTCCAAGCAGGATGCTTGAAGTGGCCCTTAGCTCTATAATTAAATGATGGATAAGACTTAGTTTGGAAGTGGGGTGCCTGGGTGGATCAGTGGGCTAAAGCCTCTGCCTGTGTCATGATCAGAGGGTCCTGGATCAAGCATCAGATCTGGCTCTCTGCTCAGCAGGGAGCCTGCTTCCTCCTCTCTCTCTCTCTGCATACCCCTCTGCCTACTTGTGATCTCTGTCTGTCAAATAAATAAATGAAAAAAAATCTTAAAAAAAAAAGAGAGACTTAGTTTGGAAGAAAGAAAGATGAAGAAATGGGATACGAAGGACCTTTGATTCAGGCTAGCTCCCACAGACTAGCCTTTAATTCAGTGGTATTGTGACCATTAACAGCAGAATAAACATATCAACTTGGAAGTGGAAAGACCTGGAGCTGAGGGAATACCTCAATGGATGAAAAAAGAAATTCAGACAAGAGGTAAGTCAGTCAAGAATTCAGTGCCTTGGCTGCTGTTAGTTGCTTTGGAAAAAATGACAGTAACTAAGAAAGAACACAAGGCTTCTGGTCTGCCAAGTTACCACCATTGATTCTGTGTGTAACAGGAAGGGACATGATGAAATCAGGAGTGGTACAAATACTTCTTTTGATCAGAATGTTACTTTGCCTAACTGATAACCACTAAAAAGATTATACAGGCTTTGGATGAGGTAAGGGAGAAAGTGGGGATCAAGATATGCCTAAACCTGGACTATTCAAAGAGCTCAGGCAGTCTACTTTTTGCAGAAATGTGGATATCCTAATCTGTTGAGCCAGTGGAAGGCAGGGTTATGTGAAAATAGATTGAAAGAGGGAATAGTCCAACTCCACTCTCATATGATACTGAACAGTCCTGAGGATGCTGAAATGTTGAAAATATAAGCACCTTCCGATTGATTAGATAAAGACAAAATATACTCCAATTTTAGGCTTTTCACCCAAGAAGTAATTCATGGGATAAATAGGGTTCAAATGCTTGGGATTCTTGCGTGACCCTCCTGTTGGGAAGTAAAAGCATTTGAGAGAAGCCATCACAAACCTACTGGCTCAACTCCTAAACGATTAAGTGATGGGAAAAATATTAGAACTATTTAGAGGAAAAAAGACCATTAAGATTAAAAGGGATAGGGGCACCTGGGTGGCTTCATTTAAGGGTCTGCCCTCAGCACAGGTCATGATCTCAGGGTCTTCGGATTGAGCCCCACATCATGTTCTCTGCTCAGCAGGGAGCCTGCTTCTCCCTCTCCCTCTACCGCTTTCCCTGCTTATATTCTCTCACTCTTTCTCAAATAAATAAATAGAAAAAGATTAAAAGAGTTGGAAAAAACCTCAGGACAATTAAACATATTGGGATAGTTACTTCAAAATATCATGAAAAAGGAAGTAATAGATGAAATAACTACTAAAACTTTAATAGATTGCTGGAGAGACTATGTGGTTGATCTGTACCACCAACTCCTAAAGTTACAAAAAAGATTTGTTCAAATTATCCTAGCCATAGTGAATTTTTAAAAATCTTATGGTGATAGGGAAAAACAAAAACAAAAACAAGGATCCTCATAAACAACACTGATTAAAACAATGTGAGTTAAAGAAAATATATCAGATTAGCCCTGGGGTGGAAAATGTGGTGCCATCAGTAGTAGGAAATCTAAGAACTTTTGATCTGGTGTGTGTGAAGTATCATGGGTGTGATGAATTGTTCTATAGTGGCTCATAATTTACTGTCAGATCTGCTAATAAATAACAAAAAGACAACATAATTAAATTATGGGGTTGTGGCAAATTATCAGTGACTAAAATTGAAAATATGCCTTGAAGTAAAAATTTATCAACAAAGTTATTCACGGTTTTGTACCAACTTTACCATAATATATTATTGGAATGTATGTAATATCTTGAATTGGAGGGATGGGAAGCTCTTCTCTTAAATGACTGGAGAAAAGGATCTAAAAATCTGCTTTATATACTGTTTTAATCGATAAGCTAAATGGAAATCCTTAGAAAGAACTTATCCACTCAAGTGATTCGTTGAAAACAATATAGTACCTAACTTGGTTAAGGTTCTGTTAGACCCTATATTACCACTCTGAAAATAGACTTTTTACTAATTCAATATGGTTTGTTAGAAAAGTTGAGGAATCTTTGAAGTTGATTATGGACTATGGAGGACTGATAAAAATGGTTCCAATAGCATCAGCCATGCCTAATAGTGTAACACTTTATATTTGCAACAAGTTAAGAAGTATTGGTATTCTGTGATTGAGTTATCTAATAGTTTCTTTTTTAACTTCAATTATGGAAGAAAGTCACAATCATTGTGCATTCCTGTTGGTGGGAATGTAAATTGGTGCAGCCACTGTGGAAAACAATATGGATGCTATTTTTAAAAAAATTAAACATAGAAATACACCTTGATTGACTAATTTCACTACTAGGTATTTACCCTAAAAAATGAAAACACTAATTTGAAAAGATACATCCACCCCTAGGTTTATTGCAGCATTACTTATAATAGCCAAAGTATGGAAGCAATCCAAGCATCCATCAATAGATGAATGGAAAAAAAAGCTGTGGTATATCTATGGTGGAATATTACTCAGCCCTAAAAAAGTATGGGATCTTGCCATTTGCAACAACATGAGTGGACTTAGAGGTATTATGCTAAGTGAAATAAGTGAAAAACAAATGCCATAGGATTTTGCTTATATGTAGAACAAAACGAATGAATAAACAAACAAAAGTAGACATAGACTCAAATATAGAAGACAAACCAAACCGATGATTGTCAACAGGCAAAGGGTATGGGGGGATAGGCAAAAGGGGCAAAGGAAAGTGGGAGGCCAGACTTCTAGTTATGGAATGAGTAAGTCACAAGATAAAAGGTATAGCATAGGCACTATAGTCAATGGTATTATAATAGCATTGTATGGTGACAGATGATTGCTATATTTGTGGGAAGAATAACATGTAGTTATTGAATCACTGTGTTGTACATCTGAAACTCATGTAACACTGTATGTTAATTATACCTCAATTAAAAAAAATCATTTTCTATTCATGTTGGACAGAATCCAATACAGGTTTACTGAGCTTCTATAGGGATATTTAAATTCTGCTTAGTGAAATAAGGGGTTCAATTTGATTCTATTGAAATGTGTAGTTATACATTTTACTGATCAAAGAATGCTGATCTCCATCCGAAGATGATGTTAAAGCAATTAAAAGTGCTGATTAATCATATCTCTATCAGAGACCTGTAATAGCTAGCTAAAAATGTAGGTTCAAAAGAATACATGGTAATATTCGTAAGAATTACTTGGGTCAGAAACGTTAGCAATATTCTTCAAACAACCAAAAATAAGCTACTGTTTCTGCCAGCTCAAAAATTGAAACAAAAATTAATTGGTTTGTTTTGTTTCATAAAATTAGCTCCTATGCACATAGCTATCAGAAAAAAGAAAAGCTGAATTTGAATGGAGCTCTGAATAACAGCAGCCTACCATGCAGTGTCAAAACCCCATGACCTAATGGACACTTCAGGAATCACACAACCTCAATGATGATCAAATGATTTAAGTGTCAGCAACTCCAACCATACTTGCTGAGGTCTTGGCCAAAAGCTTGTTACTGCCTCCCAGTGGTAACTACTGAGATTTTGGACTTGAAATTTTCCTAATTCAATTTCTACCTCTAGTCTCTGACAATTTTTTGCCCGTTATTTTGCTTTAGCTAAACCTACTTTTACAGCAAGATGTAAAATTATTTCAAGATCTGAAATACACATTACAGCATGCATTCTGTAAAAACAACATACTAACCGAGAAAGGAATCCAACAGATACTCATTAAATGGAAACGGACCACTGGAGTACATAAAAATGTGGTTTCCATGCGTTTGGGCCCTTTATTAGATCCCCCTGATGGAGTTAACAAACTCCATGGCTGAAGGGCTCCACACCCTATGATCATTTCTCAAGGATGCCAAACAAGCATCATGATTTACAGATGGTAATTTCAAGCTGGAAGGACAACATTTAGTCTGGAAAGCATTGTGACAGATAATTGATTACACTTTGAATAAAGAAGGTGAAGATAAGTCTCCACAATGGATAGAATTAAAAATTGTGTTCCTTGTGGTATCAAAGGAACTGGTCATAAAAATAAGGATTTAATAGGGATTTTTATAGATTTTTTGGTAAAAGCCAATGAACTAGAAGTATTGTTCAGAAAATGAGCCTTATAGACTGGAACATAAGAGGTTTCTTAGCATTGGGTGCTACAGAATGGAAAATCTTAAGGAGTAAAGTCCAAGGGTGTTTGGGTGACTCAGTTGGTTAAGCTTCTGGCTCTTGATTTCAGCCTGGGTCATGATCCCAGGGTCCTGGGATCAAGCTGTGTTGGGCTGCACTCAGAGGGGAGTCTGCTTCTCTCCCTCTCCCTTTGCCCCTCTTTCTGCTTGCATGTGCACTCACACACATGCATATGCTTTCTCTCCCTCTCTCTCAAATAAATAAATCTTTAAAGAAAAAGAAAGGAGGAAAGTCCAAGCGGAGCATATTGAAGCCCATGAAAAAACAAACCAACAAAAACACTTACAAATTTATAAACAAACAAACAAAGACAACAAGAACTAGAAATTGAATACATTTGGTCTTTGGATGGCCTTTTTGTTATAATAGATGAGCAGCCATGAAGAATTTGAACAATGCAGTGATGGAGAGTAAAAAAAAAATGTATCCTACTGTCCCCTGTCTGGTGAGAAAGGATCCTGGGAGCTGCACTGGGAAGTCTCAGACCTCTTTAATGTTTGTATATGCTTTGTTTCTACTGCTATATCGTATTATTGAGCTTTATTTAAAGATTAACATATATAACTCCTGAAGCCCTGAAGTCTTATAATCTGGACCTGTATAACTGTAATGTAATCATATAAATCAATTTTAAAACCCTTGCAAGCAATATTTCTATTTTTTTTTTTTTTTTTTTTTTTTTTTTTTTAAATTTTTTTTTTTTTAAAGACTTTTTATTTATTTATTTGACAGACAGAGATCACAAGTAGGCAGAGAGGCAGGCAGAGAGAGAGGAGTAAGCAGGCTCCCTGCTGAGCAGAGAGCCCGATGTGGGACTCGATCCCAGGACCCTGAGATCATGACCTGAGCCGAAGGCAGCGGCTTAACCCACTGAGCCACCCAGGCGCCCAATATTTCTATTTTTTAAGTATCATGATTATCTAATCTTGTTATAGTTGAGTCTTCTAAATCTTATTTGTGGTAGACTTTCCTTCATGTGTTTACTTATTACTGACTTTCAAATGTGTGCTAATCTTCCGTGAGGCTTTATGTTGAATAATCCTGTAAAACCAGGGTTGGGGGTACACAGAAGAAAACTCTAGAATAGTTTTGTGTTTGCATTTGTAAGGTGCCTCAGGGATTCCACTTCCAGAGGTTGACTTCTTATGTTAAGTTTAGCTATTTCCAGATTTCATGACCTTTGCAATTTTTTTTCATGTGCTGGGTATTGCTTTATTTTTTTAAGTTTTTATTTAAATTCCAGTTAGTTAACATATAGTGTTACATTAGTTTCAGTGTACAAAGTACTGATTCAACACCTACATACAATACCTGGTGCTCATCAAGAGGGTGCTCCTTAATCCCTACCATTTATTTAACACCCCCCCACCACCAACTCAGCAAAAATTGAACAGCACGAACTCCAGGGGCCTATCCCTGACCAGAAACACTGAAAAACTGGCAAATCTGTCAGATTCAACCTTATAAGGAATTCTGGAAGATAGTCAAAGGTTTAAAGCAAACAAGTGAATATTTAACTGGGAGAAAAGCCACTGAAACGTGGTAGGAGAGGTTTTGGGCATTTTAACTTACCTTTGTTCTATCCTGCTCTCCAGGATGTTAGTGGTCTTGAAAACTGCAGCCCATGTTCTTGGTGTGAGTGCCTGGTTCCAAAAGGAGCAGAACAGACCTTGTTCCCAAGGAATTGTGTTTATTTTGACCTGTCTTTAGGTTCCATGGAGGACTGATGCAGAGATCTAACCTTCATTTCACCTCACTCAGAACTGTTTAAGTGCAGAGAAATGCTTATGTGGGGCATGTTCATCAAAAACACAAATGAAAGGCACATGAACAACTTGTTCTGCCTGGGTAATAAAATAGCAGTTGTAGAAAACAATAGCCATGCTGAAAGCCTTGATGGAAAGGCTGGAAAACATAATATTTTGGGGCAAAAAGATTTTAAAGACCCCAAATAGCTAAAAATTTCTCAGAAAGAACAAAGCTGCAGACATCAAAATTTCTGATTTCAAACTTTATTATAAAGCAATAGTAATCAAAACAGTATAGTATTGGCATAAAAACAGACACACAGACAAATAGAACAGAATCAGAAACACAATCCCATGTATAAATAATCAAGTAAAATTTGATAAGGGAACAAGGAATACTCAATAGGAAAAACCTAGTTTCTTCAATAAATGGTGGGAAATTGAATATTCATATGGAAAGGAATGAAATCAGACCCCTAATTACATCAGTCAAAAACTATTTTGAAATGGATTAGACTTAAATGTAACATTTGAAACCATAAAACTCCTAGAAGAAAACAGGGTTTTCTTTTTTTCTTTGACATTGTCCTTGACAACAGTGTTTTAGCACCAAAAGCACAAGCAACAAAACTAAAAATACCCAAGTAGAACTACATCAAATAAAACCTTCTGCATGGTAAAAGAATCAACAAAATCAAAAGGCAGCATTTGGAAAGGGAGGAAACATTTGCCAACTATACATCTGATAAGGGATTAATATCCAAAATATATAATAAACGCACAACTCAATGGTTAAAAAATCTTAAAAATTTAGCAAAGAATCTGAATAGACCTTTTTTAAAGAAGACATGAAAATGGCCAATAGGTGACAAGGTATTTGTTCAACATTTCTAGTCATCAGAGAATGCACATCAAAACCATGATGAGGTAACTTTCATACTCAAAATAATGGTTATTATTAAAAAATGAAAGAAAATAAGTGTTGGCAAACATGTTGAAAAAAGGGAATCCCTATGCACTGTTGGGGGGAGTTTAAATTGAAACAACCACTATATAAACCATTTTGAAAATTCTTCAAAAAATTAAAAATAGAACTCCTATGTGATCTAGCAATTCCACTTCTGGGTATGTGTCCAAAGGAAATGAAATTACTATCTTGAAGAGATTTTTGCACCCCCATGTTAATTACAGCATTATCCACAATAGCCAAGACATGGAAATGACATAAGTGTCCATCAGTGGATGAATGGATAAGGAAAATGTGAAATATAATATACATATTATATTTCGGGTATGGAAAAGAAGAAAATTATTCACAACATGGTTGGCCTCTAGGGGCATTGTGCTAAGTGAAATGAGTCAGAAAGACAAATACTACAGATCTTACTTATATTTAGAATCTTAAGCCAAATTCATAGAAACAGAGAGCAGAATAGTGGTTGCCAAGTGGGTAAATGGAGAGATGTTGCTCAAAGGGTACAAACTACCAGTTATAAGTTGAATACATTTTGAGGGTCTAATGAAAAACGTGACTGTGGTTAACAATACCATATTATATACTTGAAAACTGCTAACAAACTAGATCTTAAATGTTCTCACCATGAAGCATATTTGCAAGTGTGCGCACACACACACACTCACACATACACAACACAATGTTACATCAGGCGATGGGTGTAATAACTAACTTTATTGTGTTAATTATTTTGCAATCTGTGTGTGTGTGTGTGTGTATCAGATCATTTTGTTGTATACACACTTGCATAATGTATATGGCAATTATATCTCAGTAAACCCAGGAGGGAAAAAAGGAAATGAAGCTAAGGCAGAGTTGTAAATTATCTGGCCATATGCTGAAGGAGAGTTTCACCAAGAAGGATTTTTAAATTTTTCTTACTTCTTTTGTTTTTTTGGGTTTTGGCTCAAGGCATTTATAGAAATATCTGTCAAACCAATAGCCAACCACTAAGCTAAGAGAAAAGAGACTTCAGAAACCACATATGATAGAAACAGTGTTTTCCAGATGAAGTTTAGAAGAGTTGCTAAACAAATTTTGCTAAGCAAAATATAAAATAAAACAACTACAACCCCATATAAAACATAAACAAAAAATTATAGGAAAATACAGAATCTGATTTCCAGCGTTTCCATATCATAACATTCAAAATGTCCAGCTTTGGGGCTGGGTGGCTCAGCCAGTTAAACATTTGACTCTTGGCTTTGGCTCAGGGCATGATCTCATAGTCCTCGGAGGGAGCCCTGAATTGGGCTCCACGCTCAGTGCAGAGTCTGATTATCAGTCTTCCTTTGCCCCTCTCTCTCTCAAATAAGTAATCTTCAGAATGTCCAGTTTCCAACAATATTTTATGACATATTCCAAGAAACAAGAATATGTGACTCATTCACAGGAAATAAAAAGGGGGAGGAGGATTAATAGAAACTGTCCCTGATGTAACACAAACATTGGATTTACAAGACAAAGACTTTAAATCAATTATCTAACATATGCTCAAACAGATAAAGGAAACCGTGGACAGAATGCTAAAGGAAAACAGGAAAGCAATATCTCGGCAAATAGAGAGTATCCACAAAGAGAAAAATTACAATAAGGAACCAAAAAGAAATTTTGGAACTGAAAAGTATAATAACTGAAATGGAACGTTCATTGTAGGAGTTCAAAAGCAAATATGAGCAAGCGACAAAAAGAACAAACACATTTAAAGTTAGGTCAGTTCATTTGTCTACTTTGAAGTATCACGGAAAGAGGAAGAATGAAGATAATTGAACAGAGCCTAAGAAACTTTTAGGACACCATCAAACACAAGAACATACACATAATAGGAGACCTAGAAGAAAAAGAGAATGAGACAGAAAAGTATTTGAAGAAATAATGTCCAGAAGCCTTCCAAAGTTGATGAAAATTAGGGATCTGGACACCCAAGAAGCTCAATGAATTCCAAGTAGGATGAACTAACAGATATCCATGTATAGACTATTATAATCAACTATCAAAAGATAAAGACAATGAGAATGAAAGCCTCAGAAGCAAATTACAACATAAAAGGAAATCTTACAAGATTAACATTTCATTTTTTTACCAAAAACTATGGAGGCCAGAAGCCAGTGGGGTGATATACTTCAAGCCACTGAAAGAAAAGAAGAGAAAACAAAACAAAACTGTGAATCAGGAATTTTATATCTGGCATACTATCCTGCCAAATGAAAGAAGATTTAAAATATTCCCAGAGAAAGAAGAGTTGAGGGAGATCATTGCAAGTAGTTCTTCCCTGCAAACATGCCATTGGGAATCCTTCAGGTTGAAATAAAAGGATGCTAGACAATAACTCAAAGCCGTAAGAAGGAATAAAGAATAGGTGAAGGTAACTAAATATGTAAATATAAAAACCAGTATTATTGTATTTTTGGTTTGTAACTTTTCTTATTGTTTCTTTATAACTTAGAAGATAAATGCATAAAACAATAATTATAAGCCTATGTTAGTAGGCACATATAATGTTTAATTTATGAAAATAACACTACAAAAAGGAAAAAATAGATATATATAGTAGCAGAGGTTTTGTATACTATTGAAACTAAGTTGGTATAATTTCAAGCTAGGCTGTTACAAGTTTAAGATGTTAATTGTGACGTCAAAGGTAACCACTAAGATATAATTTTAAAGTATTTACAATAAGAACTGAGAAGGGAATCAAAATGGTAAGTGACAAGAAGAAATAAACAAAAAATAAAAGACATAAATTAGAGGAATGGATAAATAAACAGGACCCATCTATGTGCTATATACAAGAGACTTATTTAAGAGTCAAAGAAACTAAGAGGCTTAAAAGAAAAAAATGGAAAAATATATTCCATGCAAACCATAAAAAAAAAAAAGGCTGTGGAGGCTATGCTAATATTAGAAAAAGTAGACTATGTAAAACAATGTTACAAGAGGCAGTGAAGGACATTATATATTGATTAAAGGATCAATCTATCAAAAACATATAAATATATTTATATGTATACATAGATGTTTAGTAATAGGGCCTTAAAATATATGAAACAAAACTTGAGAAAATTTAAAAAATAGACAGTTCTTACATAACAACTGAAGATTTCAGTACCCCACTTTCAGTAATGAATAGAATAATTAGAAGATCAGTAAAAAAAAAAAAAAAAAAAAAATAGATGCCTTGAAGAACTCCAAAAACTAAGTTCTTCTGACAGTCAGGTATAGAATAACCCAACAGCAGTAAAAACACGTTCTTCTTAAATGCACATGGAATAGTCTTAGGGTAGACTGTATGCTAAGCCACAAAACAAGTCTCAATACATTTAAAAAGACTGAAGTCACACAAAGTATCTTCTCCAAACACAATGGAATTAGACTAGAAATCAATTACGGAAGAAAAATTGAGAAATATATGAATGTGTAGAAATTAAACAGCGCACTCTTAACCAATTACTTCAAAGAAGATATCAATAGGGTAAATTAAGAGATGCTTAGAGGTGAATGAAAGTGAAAACCTAATATACTAGAACTTGTGAGATTCAGTAAAAGGAGTGCTCTGAGGTACCTGCTTATGTTAAAAAAAGGAAAAAGAATGATTCCAAATCAAGAATCTAAGTTAACTGTAAATAATAAGAAAAAGTAGAGTAAGCTAAACTCAAAGATAGCAGAAGAAAGGAAATAATAAAAATTATGGTTGAGATAAAAGAAGTAGAATATAGAAAAATAATAGAACAAAAGTTGCTTTCTTGAAAAAAATCAGAAAAATTGACAAATTTTTAGCTAGACTAGAGAGAGAGAACTAACATTAGAAAAGACAGTGGAGGCATTACTAATACAAAAAAAGCAGTCGCAAAGGACCACATACTGCATTATTCTATTTATATGAAAAGTCCAGAGTAGGCCAATCTCTAGAGACAGAAAACAGAACAGTTGCCTAGGGCTGGGAGCAATGGGAGTTGGAGAATGAAGGCTAAGAGGTATCACATTTCTTTTTGAAGTGATAAAAATCTTCTGAAATAGATGGTGATGATAGACATACACATCTGAATATCCTAAAAAAGCCATTGAATCATACACTTCAATGTATGGCATACGAATTATATCCTTTTTTTTAAAGATTTTATTTATTTGACAGACAGAGATCACAAGTAGGCAGGGAGGCAGGCAGAGAGAGAGGAAGAGAAGCAGACTCCCCACTGAGCAGAGAGCCTGATGTGGGGCTCGATTCCAGGACCCTGTGATCATGACCTGAACCCAAGGCAGAGGCTTTAACCCACTGAGCCACCCAGGCACCCCTATAAATTATATCTTAATGAAACTGTTAAATATTTCTAAAGTAAAATATGTTAAGAAGAGTTTCATACTTTACATTGGAATTTTGGGGTGAAATGGTGACAATTACATAGAAGTGAGCAAATGAAGAAATAAAGAGATCTTTGTTACTTTCAAGGACAACACAATTTTATACAAGAAAGGACATATCATAGAGTAAATATGACTTAGGGATGAATTGTGATTCAAGAGTAATTATAATGGGAGGGAAAATCTAAGAAGTGTCTAGTGGAGGAGGGAATGGGAAAGAGTGAAATCCTTTTCTTTGTTTATGGGAATTTATCTAATAATGTCTAAAATAGAAAAAAATTGAGATGTAAGATTGTAAGTACATTACTTGGATCTATAAATGTAAATGCTGTCAGTCTGGAAAAGTGAAATGCTTTTGCAGAGAGGAAATTAGAGAGAGAAGGCAGATAGGGGTTCCTGTTTTCTAAAAGCCTTTTAGAATTATTATATTTTTAATATTTCCACATTTAATTTTGATAAAAAATAAACTTAAGGAATGCTATAATATGTATACTTAAGATATACTTAACCAAAAAATGTTCTAATGAATAGTAATATATAGATAAATAAAATATTTATACTAATATCCATATGCTAATATATAACATACTATATATATACACACACATATCTGACTATATCATCATAGCTAAGGAAGTAGTTTGCTGGGTCTTCTCTATCATTTCTATTACTTTTTTATGTAAATAGACCAGATCTATCTCTAAGTAAAAGAAAATTAGGCCCCAGTAATTTGACTCTGCCTCTGACATGGCACTGTAAAATACAAATGAGGCAAAGAAATGATGAGAAATTAACAAGGAGACTATTGTAACTGGTTATTAATCAGGAAAGTAAAAATAGAATTTGAATGACTTTACACTAACTTAGGACATGGCATGCTGGGGATAATTGCAGTAGATTGCCCTATGCTGACACCTAATGTTCACAAAGAACTGTAAGAAAAGTTTGACTGTGGACCTGGGCAGAAAATCAAGTTAGGTCATCCAGCTGTGTGGGTGTTCTTACTCAGAAGTTTCTTAAAAAAAATAAAAAATAAAAAATAGGTCACATACTCAGCTAATACACATAAATCATAGCAGTTAAACACTAAGAATGGCACTTGTCTGGATGAATAAGTCTGTTTTTAAAAGTAACTTTTCCACAAGTCAATAATACAAAGTATGGGAAAATGTAAAAATTAATCATTCTACTAAGTTTCACTGAGTGCACAATCAACAATTGGTACAGTAGAGATGAATGTGGCAATTAAAACACTTTATAGATAGATTTAGATTTAGGTGCAGATATATCTTCCTTACAATATATCAGTAGATCATCTCCACAGGGAATGGGAAAGTTGGCCCTGAGACAGCACTAAAAAGCAATACCGGGGGCATTAAGCTTCCACTCAAAAATTTATTCCTGTACAAAGCCTTTGCACATACTGCCTTTTGTTCAATATATAGCCAAGTCAAAATGTTTTTACCTTGAAGTGGAAGGTTTGATTTTTTTTTTTTCATTCTCTGTGAATACAGTGACATTTATCAGGACATAAAATGTTGATTGAGATTAATATATGACTAGGCATTAAAGGAGGTAAAAAGAAAGCACAAACCCTCTGGGCTTAAGATATGTAGATGTCTCAGCTCTTGATTAGCACATCAGACAGAGTGCTGCTGGACTCTTACTAAAAAGACATTGTCCTCAGTACTCCCGTTTCCATGGCAATAATATTAGAGATAGAAAAATTTGAAAAACCTACAAGTGCCAGTTCTCTTCAGTCTATGTTTCAACATCTGCCTCAGTTTTTCCAGTGAGTTTGCAAATAGTACTCTCTGCAGTAGACTCAGCTGAAATGTAATCAGATAGAACTACTGGGAAAATTGTTGAATGTTCAGATGGGATTAGGAATGTATTATATTTTCTCTGTAAGTACATTGTATTTCTCTTCAGGGGTCTTCTAAAATACAGTTATTGGTGATAGATCATCACTGAAATGTTAAAGGAATTTGTTGTTGCTTCTCAGGAGCAAATCTGTGTATCAGAACACATTACTACTTGTATACACTTGCACCGTATAAAAAGAGATATCATGTGTTAGTTAAAGACTTAGATTTGAGTTCAGAATTACTTAAAATATATCAACTCCTAAAAGCTTTAGACATATTTATCATTCTGGGCAAGTGAATCTCTGTTATAAATGCTACTATTTGAAAAGGCAACGCTGTTTAAGAGTATGAAACAGTTGGCTTTTAAATATACAGTTCTTCAAAGAAGAAATATTTTGGAAGTAAGGAAAGTTTGTATTTTCGGCAGAGACTTACAGGGTGTTGTTTTTTCCTCTTGAACTGGGAACAGCAAGAGTGACTGAGTGCTGTAGGAAAAACATAATAAAGCCCTGTCTCATAACCACACTTTTTCTTAGTTTTAGATCTTACTCTGCCTAGTTCAATATTTCCCTATCCATCAAAGAATAGCTTTGAATAACTTGATTTACAAGCATTATGGAAGATTATTCTTTTCCTTTTTTCCCCTTGTTAATTAACAATAAGCATAATAAAAGAAATAATTGTTTAATTCCTTTTAAAAGAAATGTCATTATTTCTTTTCAAAATATTTTATATAGTTTATGACTGAACCATAAATTATCATGCCCAAAAGACAAAGGGGCACTATTGTGGATAATCAAGAATAGTTGCAGATCCACAAATTGCAAAAAATATTTTGTGGTGAGGTCTATGTTACTCCAGTCATTGATAAGAGGGTGTCTCTGATTTTCACTTCATCTTCAGCATCTGAAAAAATCCTACTCTAACCCCAATCAAGGAACATACTGTTTGAGAAGCTTGCAGTTAATTGTTCCCTGCTCCAAGATTATTTCATAATATGCCAGGAATTGCCTGCAATCCCTGTACTGATGAATGAGATTCTTCCAGACTTTGTAGTGAAAGAGAGGAGAAGGGAAGGGGTCAAAGCCCAAAGACAAAAACCCTTGGCTCTTCTTTGCTCCTGCTTTTATTTGTTCTTCAAGATGATCACAAATCCTTATCACTATTTCTCAAGCACGTGGTGTGTGAGTGAAAGAGTCTTACTGAAACTAGAAGGATATGTTTATGGGAAAGGTGCGGTATGCTAAACTGTGTGTTCTACTAAACAAAGCCTAAGGGACAATGCATATATCTCTTAGACCACAGAGCGGCTGTTTGAACTGAGAAAGCTTGGAGGAAGGCAACTCCCCGTGGCATTCCAAGGGCAGAGCAGTCACGCAGGCCTTGGCATTCCAAAGGCCACATCCTTCTCCGAAACCTTCCTTCACCCCCAGTGGCCTCTGTATTACATTTTAGCAAGCCAGGTGTTATGGCTGATTTCATGCTCTACATTAACCCCAACAATAGTACTCTGTAGATTACTTTGTACTACTGTTCTAAATGGTAAGTTCCTTCAGATTACTGTCCCTATTTTACTCTTGTATTCTTAACACTCATTAATTGATTTCTTCATTCATTGTCATTTGTTGAGAATGTATTATGTGTCAGGCACTGTGTTAGGCATGAAGGTGAAAATAGTGTTGAAAATATAATGATTGCCTTCTTTCCAAAGCTTCAGTCCAGTGGAGAATACACACATAACATTTACTTGTTTTATTTTTAATAACAACTGTTAAGTGTTAAGATGCTATGGTAGATATAAACAGAGAGTTACAAAACTGTTAAAAGGGTAAAGCCTGAGTGGACATCATAGTATGAGAATAAGTTAACTAATCAAAACGATGGCAGGGGTGAGATGGGGAGAAGCCTTAAAAATTGAGAATTTGCAGGAAAATCCCATGTGGTAAAAGCGAACATGGCCAGCAAAAGGGGATGTTCCTAGAGTCATTAGAGCAAAAATAGAGGTTTTGGGCTGAGGAGAAGCTGAAAAGGAGGTAAAAACAACCATCTGTGGGTCTTGCTGGCCATATTAATGGTCTTGTATCTCCAGCCTCAGAGCATTAATAAATCAACGAGGGGACTAAATGAGGTGATGTTTTAATAAGAGCCGCTTTCACTCTAGATTTTACATATTTTGATAGTTGTAATATGGAAACCAAATGGGAGTACAGTAAGAATGGATGGTGGAAGCCAATGAATATAGGTCTCTCAGCCCAGTGCTTCCATGATCAATGGGTTGTTACCTCATCCCTAAATACATCTGAGTAGTTTACCCTCTGGAGTGTTTATAACCAAATAAGAAGAATCTCAGTGGGGACCAGAAAGGGTTGCATTTAGGATTTTTTGTTTGTTTGTTTGTTTAATTCCAGCCTATAAGTGATTCATTGAGACTCTGGAAGTCAACAGAATTTGATGAAGTGATAATGGTTGTTAAAAAGGATGATTTAGAGACCATTTAAAACTTAAATTCACCAATAGATGTGTAGATATGCACTGTTTTTCCAACTTTTAAAAGCTATTCTGTGTATCCATTTGTTTTATATATCGTGAGACTGAACATGCAAATTTGACAATAGTGAGACTGTATACAATATAGAACTCTGACCCACAGCCTGCAACAACCATCCAAGGAAACAAATCTGTTACGTACAGTAACCAGCCCTCCAGGAACCCAGTCTGCTGCTATGGATAAGTCAAACTTGTAAGAAGGCAGATTACTAGTAACAATCCAAGAGCCAAATAGTAAAAATTAAACCAAAAAGACTAGACTGAATTAGTAACTTAAATCTTTCATAATTTTTTTTCTGACTTTCTACCAACCTGAGAAAGCAAATATGTCCTCCCTCTTCAAGCAATCATAGAAGATATCCCACTTCTAGTTAGCCTATCTCCAGCTACTTTCTGCCAACAGCTTCCGCTCAGGATGGAAGCCTTTCCTTCTTTCTACTCCTCTGCCTACCTTTGAATCTCCCAACCCCATAAGTGATGATGGCTGACTTCCTTTCTAGAACTCTGAATAACTTTTGCTTCTGCTCATTTGGTTGGTCTTCATTTATTTCCACAGTAGATTTTCTGTAGCAAAGAATTCTGTTGTGGAGGTAGGTATCCATTTGCTACTTTTAGCCATATCCGTTTAATTAGGATCTGAGATATTGAATGGAAGAGTTACTGTGTTTTTGAATTATTATGTGTGTGAGTGTGCATATGTGAGAGAGAAAAAGGAAGAAATAGGTAGTAAAAAAGAAACAGAGAGAGTGAGCGGGGTATTTAGGAGTGGAAGGTTGGTTAAATTCATTCATTCAGCTTATTTTTATTGAGCATCCACAATATGTCAGGTGTATAAATGTGCCATTTATACAGGCACTTTTTTTTTTCTTTTCCCCATAACAGTATTCATTGTTTCTGCACCACACCCAGTGCTCCATGCAATATGTGCCCTCCCTAATACCCACCACCTTGTTCCCCCAACCTCAACCCCCTGCCCCTCCACAACCCTCAGGTTGTTTTTCAGAGTCCATAGTCTCTCATGGTTCACCTCCCCTTCCAATTTCCCTCAACTCCCTTCTCCTTTCCATCTCCCCTTGCCCTCCATGCTATTTGTTATGCTCCATAAATACGTGAAAACATATGATAATTGACTCTCTCTGCTTGACTTATTTCACTCAGCATAATCTCTTCCAGTCCCGTCCAGATTGCTACAAAAGTTGGGTGTTCATCCTTTCTGATGGATAAAATACTTCATAGTGTATATGGAGCACATCTTCCTTATCCATTAGTCCGTTGAAGGGCATCTTGGTTCTTTCCACAGTTTGGCAACCGTGGCCATTGCTGCTATAAACATTGGGTACAGGTGGCCCTTCTTTTCACTCCATCTGTATCTTTGGGGTAAATACCCAGGAGTGCAATTGCAGGGTTATAGGGAAGCTCTATTTTTAATTTCTTGAGGAATCTCCACACAGTTCTCCAAAGTGTCTGCACAAACTTGCATTCCCACCAACAGTGTAAGAGGGTTCCCCTTTCTTCACAACCTCTCCAACACATGTTGTTTCCTGTCTTGCTAATTTTGGCCATTCTAACTAGTGTAAGGTGGTATCTCAATGTGGTTTTAATTTGAATCTCCCTGATGGCTAGTGATGACAAACATTTTTTCATGTGTCTGATAGCCATTTGTATGTCTTCACTGGAGAAGTGTCTGTTCATATCTTCTGCCCATTTTTTTGATATGATTGTCTGTTTTGTGTGTGTTGAGTTTGAGGAGTTCTTTATAGATCCTGGATATCAGCATTTTGTCTGTAATGTCATTTGCAAATATCTTCTCCCATTCCATGGGTTGCCTCTTTGTTTTGTTGACTGTTTCCTTTGCTGTGCAGAAGCTTTTGATCTTGATGAAGTCCCAAAAGTTCATTTTAGCTTTTGTTTCATTTGCCTTTGGAGACATATCTTGAAAGAAGTTGCTGTGGCTGATATACAGGCACTTTTTTATACAGAGAGGACAAGCCAAAGATCCCTGTCCTCATGGAACTTATAGTGTAGGAAAGAAAAAGATAATAAACAGGTAAATTAATATATATATAGTAAAAAGTAAATTATACAGACTTTTAGAAGATGGTAAGTACTATTTAAAAAATGAACGCAAGATAAAAATGTTGTCAAGGGTCCAGGTGGAGAGTAAATTAAATAGGTGGTCAGAGAAGGCCACATTATGAAGGTGATAGTTAGCAGGAACTTGAGGAAGAGGAAGAGGATGAAGTGTGAAATAAGTAAGTTTATGTGAGGGGAAACCTTTCTTAGGCCGAGAAGAGCTAAAGCAAGGGCCTAGCGGAAAGATGCTGGCTATTCAAATAATAGCAAAGAAGTGAATGAAGGTGGAGTTGAGTCAGTAAAGAAGAAGAAAGACATGAGGTCAGGAGGTGGTGAGGTTCATCTGCAGGAGAGGGATGTTCCGCCATCATAAGAATCGCAGCTTTTTATCTGAGTGAAGTGAGGAGTTGTTGCGGAGCTCTGAGCAGATGAAGGGCAGGACAGATTGTAAACAGATCCTCTGCAGCTGCATTGACAATGGACTAGAGGGGGGAAACATGGCTTTAGAATACAGTTTTGTGTTTACATTTAAGTATTAGTGTGTTTAATAATATAAATATTCACACAGCAACTAAAAACACTACCAGACAATTCTGGAAACACCAATTCCAGGGGTGTTGGGGACCTGGAACTCTTTCTGTTTTCTCTTCCTCTTCACCTTCTCCCTGTTTCATTGACTAGGGATCCGTCCAAGACCAGCTATCCCTTCTCTCTGAGCTTGACTACTCTAGAAATTTAATAAGCCTGGAAGAGGACATGTGGCCTCAAATAAACTTATAGTAAGACAAAACATTCTAATAACATCCCTTAAGTTAAAATCCTAATTTACAGATCACATGGCGCCTGTATCCCCTGTACGATTTTCAATCTAAATGACAGTTCTATCCAATATCATTGTACCATAATTGAGCAAGATGCACTATGAGAGAGTATGAATCATTAGAGGAAATTAAAGTATATACATTCTGAGGCAATCATAATAACTGCTAATTTTTAAGAGAAGGAAACTAGAACTGGAATAAATGTAATTTAAATCTTTTTTTTTTTTAAGATTTTATTTATTTATTTGACAGACAGAGATCACAAGTAGACAGAGAGGCAGGCAGAGAGAGAAGTGGAAGCAGGCTCCCTGCTGAGCAGAGAGCCCAATGCAGGGCTCGATCCCAGGACCCTGGGATCATGATCTGAGCTGAAGGCAGAGGCTTAACCCACTGAGCCACCCAGGCGCCCCTAAATCTTAATATTAATATTGAACTTAGTCCTTCAGAATCTTGCCCATGGCCTATGTCAGAAAATCCCTGTAGCTTGATGTTAAAGTGATGCTAAAAATTAAGGTTTTGGACTGATACCAAAAGAATACCCCATGCAGAGAAAATTGTTATATGCCATCAAAACAAACAAACAAAAAAACAAACAAAAACAAAACAAAACAAACAGAAAATGTGTGGTCCAGAGGAATTTATTACCTAAAAATTCAGTCTGTTTTCTGATTAATCATGTGAAGTCAAATTTGAGATGGAGGAATGTACAATGTCTTACATTTGGCATCAAGATACTATTCTGCCTTTTTGTGTTTTCATTGAAGAGAAAAATGTAGGAATCCCAAAAGGATGCATGTCCAGTTAACCTGTTTATGGTCCATTGGTAAGGCATTCCTTTCCAACCATAAATATTTTCTGATGGTTGAGACATATTTCAAGAGTATAACTCATTTAGATATTCAAATTAAATGAGCAAAGACCTATCTCTACTACTTTTTCTGAAGCCAATTATCAATAAACTTGCAGAATATAAAATATTAACTACCATTTTTTGTTTTTTCACATCTGCTCATTTAGCAGCAGTAAAATTATTTATTTTGATTTCAAATAATCATGAGTTTCAACTAAAAACCATATAAAGATTAAAATAGATGTTATAAATAACCCTCTACCCATTGAATTCATGCTATATGCAAGGAAAACAAAACTCCAGGGAACTAAAAATAGCCCATGTTAAAATTATTATTTAAAATAATTTAATTTTAAAATTGACTTTGCAAATCATTTTTTCTTTCTATCTTTGTTTTAAGATCTTTTATTGGAAATTGTATTAAATACCCAGCTAGGGACTCTTAAAACAGCATTCAAAGAACAAAAATTATTTCCCATTATATGGCAAAGAATTCCATAATCTATTTTTATGTCTTTTTTTATTTTATTTTTATTTTTTTTATTTTTTATATTTTTTTTTTATTTTTTATAAACATATATTTTTTATATACATATTTTTTTTTAAAGATTTTATTTATTTATTTGACAGAGAGAGACCACAAGTAGGCAGAGAGGCAGGCAGAGAGAGAGAGGAGGAAGCAGGCTCCCTGCTGAGCAGAGAGCCCGATGCGGGACTCAATCCCAGGACCCTGAGATCATGACCTGAGCTGAAGGCAGCAGCGTAACCCACTGAGCCACCCAGGCGCCCCATGTCTTTTTTTTTATTAACCTGTTATTGACCATGGTATATGGCCTCTAGAATGAAAGCGGTATTCATAAACCTCTTATAGCCTGATGTGGCCATGAACTAAGTTTTTGCCAGTCTTTGAAACCACTATTTTGGGTGTTTCTGCCTCTTAGAAATCATATAACTACAAATACACTTTATGACACATCTTTTGTAGCTGAAAATACAGATATAAAAATAATGAGCACGAGGGCACCTGGGTGGCTCAGTCAGTTGAGCAACTGACTCTTGGACTGACCACCAATGGGGGGCTGGGGTCATAATCTCAGGGTGACAAGATCACTTGTGTCAGGCTCTGTGCTCAGCAGGGAGTCTGCTTGAGATTCTCTTCCTCTGCCCTTTCCCCCCACACTCCAGTATTCCTGCATTCCCTCTCTTCCTCTCAACTAAATCTTTTTTGAAAAAGTTAGTAAGTATATAGTATAGTGGAAGGCATATGAAATATGGCATTGTTGTACCTGAGTTCAAGTCGCACTTTGTTCAGTTTCAATAGCTGTTTGCTTCTGGAAAACCAATTAACTTCCAGAACTTTAGTTTTCTCATCTGTAAAGTGATGAAAGTAAAAGTGATCTCATAGTTTCGATGGGAGTGAAAATGTTGTATAAGGTGAACTAGTCTATAGAAATTCTCATTAACATAGTGATGTACCTATCTGAATATATAAATAAACAACAAAATTAAAGCACAAATTCTCATTATTTATGATCTACTGAAATAATTATCTTATTGACAGCCTAAAACTAATAATTTTTTGTGGGCTTGATTTATTTATTATTGATTGATTGGCAAAAAGATAGGTAATAAATATGAGAAAAAAAAACTCTGATTTTCCTTCTAATGTTTAGCCAAAGATTACTGAAAACAGGTGGGCATTCAGCCTTTTACAGTATGAATGTGAGGCAGAGGAATAAACTAATTTGTACTGTTTCATTTACTGTTATAAGGAGCCTATTCACAATTGTTGACCCATATATCTCAGTGTGATGTATACAGCATTTCTGTAGAATATCAGATTGAGATAAAACTCATTTATCCAGGAAAAAAGAATTTAATTAAGATCAAGAGCACTTCCTTTAGTCCCTAGAATCCTTAATGAGAGCACGCCATTGCCCATCACTGTCTTATGGAGGTGAGGTCTAACTACATCCCAAAATGTTAATACTCACCACTGTTATTATCCTGGCATACTATGAGTGTATACCACTGTTGTGGAAGACTATAATAATGAAGTGCTTCTGTTTAGGGAAGTATTCTGAGTTCTTTTAGGTTTTGAAACAAGCACAACATCAAAAAATCTTGTTATTACTGGGTGGAAAAGAGAATAAGAATCAGTGTCCAAGTAATCCTAAATAACATGTGTTCTTCCAGATTCCCAGCCTATTTTCTCCAGTATGTGTGCATACTCTTACATGCTTTGGTGTGCAACCATTTGTTTGTGTAAATCTCTGTGTATATAACCTGAATGATGTCAAATATGTCACTATTGGCTATGGGCTTTAATGAAAACGTTTCCATATAATCTCATTTCCTTCTCATGTATATACATAATCTATTTTGATGGATCCTAGTAGTTGACTTGAGTTCAGTAAAAAGCATAATTTACTAGATTAGACCACAAATACAAGTGAGTCCCTAAATCATCTCTCAGCTATCTGCAAAAAATGCAAATAATGATATGAAAATACAAAAGTAATTTCTCTTTGGGTTTGGAACTCATTTTTTAATTTAATGTGCAAATATACACTTTTTTAAAGACTGAGATATCATAATTTATTTCAAACTTATTTTTAAAAAGTAACTATGAGGACCTAATTCAGAGAAAACTTGGAATCGGGCTCAAGTGCCCCACTCTGACACTGGACATGGACCAACCCCTCTGACAATATATAGTGTCTCACAGTGGAGAGGAATGGAGCAAAGCACATATATCAAATCAGTGCGATCACAGTGCCCACCATCCTCAAGAGGCAGACACTAGTGCTAACATGAATGAAGAATGAGACATCAAGTGGGCAAAGAGATGTGGGATTCCCATGATCTCTACATCTTAATATAGATAAATTATTCAGGATTCTTGGGTTAGTCAACAAAGAAGTCTTTCCAAAACAAGTTTACCTGCTGATCCAAGCATGTAGATAGAAAAAGGTACTTAGATTAAAAGGTGAAAATAGAAAGGATATATTCATTATCACTCTTCATAAGGATACTTTAAATAAATATACATATATATACATATATATATATATATATATATATATATATATATATGATAAATATCTGTCTGTAAATTTACTATGTTTGGAGTTCCAACCTTAGCATGTTTGATGTTGGAATGTCAATAAAGCTAATTAAACATTTCCAAAAACCACAGAAGTGAAAGGGACTTGGGAGGAATCATCTGTTGACATTTAAATTTCTACTGTGCAAAGGGAAAAGCAAGGTTTGCATCCAACAATACCACCTGGTTAATCCAGCAGTTTTTATAACCTGGCAAATTGTTTTTATGCAATAGTGCATTTTTATGAAATTAGCTGGATATTTTCAGTGTTCTAATCAACATTTTTCACATCTTCCTTGCATTGGAGTAGTTCCATTGTAACAGATGTTTCTCTCTTTAGTACAGAGGTAAAACTGCATGTATCTTGACATAGGCAGGCAGCACTTGGCTTTGGAACACTAAGTCTTCCATCAGGTTATTCCTTTAGTTTCAGTCATTGGCTTAAATAGGTATGTTCCTTCCAAGCTCAACAACATGGTATCCAAACACTATTTCTCCATTAGTCACCTGGTTCCACACTCCAAAATGCAATTCAGACTTGGAAACAAGTGTGTATCCATGACCTTTTAGGTCTAACATGGTCTGGTGGAAAGCATATTGGAAGAGTATTAGTCTCACCAACTCACTTGGTGACCTTTGACAAATTACTTGACCCCAGTGTGCTTCATTTTCCTTTCTACACAGAGAGCAGGAGGCAATAATATTATAGCTTCCTTCCCTATCTTTCAGGATTTTGTAATAAATGAAATAACTGTTATCTACATTTAAATGTAGATGCTGAAATGTCCTTCCTTTCTGTGCTGATAGAAACACATCACCACATTTATAAGAAAAAAAAATGTTGCAAATGGATTTAGTAGAAACACAATTTACTCCACTTTTACTCTCTAGAACACATTTATTTCAGTAAATGATGATTCCTGGTATGCTTTAAAATGGTAAAAGCACAAGATTCAGAAATCAGAACTAGACTGAAGTTCTGACATAGCTACTTAAAAGTCTCTACTTCTTTCCAGAGACTTTGCCAATACCTAGTTCCATACATTTGGGCTTAGTAATTCCCTTCCATTTTATACTTAGCACAATCCAATTTAAAAGACAATCATGGCTGAGATGTGGAACATTCTAACAGCCAAAAGCAGATTCTTATTCCTCAAATCCAGTGACTCACAGACACATGTTGGTCTCCTACATTGTACAGTTTTTCTACCTCCTTGCAAATAAGGTCCAGGAAACAGGATTACTAAGTTAGCATAGCCAGGGCAGATGTGCTTCAAGTCACAGCTCTACTAAACTTGAACCCCTTCTGAGTGAGTAGTACGCTTTCCATTCAGGTTTGGGGTTCTAATGAAATTTCCACTCTGATGTAGTTTCTGGAATTCAATTGGCAATCAAGAGTTATGAATGATAATGGTACTCTTTACCCTGTTTTTTCTTTATTTTTCCCCCTCCCTGTATTCCTCCCTAAAACTGACTCCTTTCCCTCATAAATTAGGGTCTGAGTTCCAAACTTACAGGGTATATCCTTTAAATGATAACCATTCATTCATCTGATAACTATCCTGAATTCCCTGAAGTCGTACTCCAAATTCCAAATGGAAATATTTGTATCAGACCATTTCCAGACTCCTAATTTTGATTTTCAGGTCATCTGGACACCAATGGCCTGATCACTAAAGACTCTTGAGGTAAAATTTTACAGCTAGATCAATCCCCTTGTTTCTATTCCATTGTGACTTGTGAATCACCTAGACAGCAGAAACTTCTCCCAAGCATTCAAAAATATGTATTGATTATCCACTATGTGTCAATCATAATATCTGGATGGTATTATAATGAATTAATATTTATTTAATATGCGCTATGTTTTAGGATTACTCTCAGGTTTTTTTTTTTTATCCTCAGAACAACTGCATTAGTAAGTATTATTCCCATTTTTATTTAACAGATAAGGGGCTTGAGGCACCAAGAGGTTAAATTATTTGCTCAAGGTTACATATCTAGTTAGTGGTAGGACTAGGATTTCAATGTATGCAGGCTGATTTCAGAACTCATGTTCTTAAGCACTGCTATGCTATACTTAGACCAGGGGGGTGATTATGTATTATTTCCTGAGAAGAGGTGATGTTTGATAAGAGATTTCCAGGGTAAGTAGACATAACCCAAGCATTAGGAAAAAGAACATTCCTGGAAGACAAGACCATGTGTAGAGATACAGGAGTGTGAGAATACATAACTGGTTTGGGAAGTATGAGAAGTTAAGTATAAAGCAAAGGTAGGGATTGAAGGAGCAATGACAGATAACTCTAGAAAGATGAGAAGGGGTGGGAAGAATCATGCCTAAAGTCTTAAGTGTTTGGATTTTATCCTGTTGTAAATGAGGAAAGATCAAATAGGTCCAGCAAAGGAATGGCATAGCACCACCCTTAGACATGGGCAAGATGGATCACTGACATGGAGCCACACATGTTACAAACATACATAAATTTTATTTTAAAATACATGGACCTTCTAGTAGAGTCATCAACTCATCCTAATTTGCCTGTAACTTTCTCATTTCAACACTGAAATTCCTATATCCCAGGAATGTCCCTCTACTCCAGGCAAATCAGAAAGTTCAGTCACCCTAACTTCATTATTTGCAATCTGAACTGAACTTCTACTCTTGTGACTACACCTGTTCAGGTTCCAGGAAAATGCTTTTTTACATATTTTTCCCACACATTCTCAAAACAAAAGGTGACCATATCTAAAAGCCAGGGAGGATTATACGTTGTACAACTATTAAGGTTTCAGGTAAATACTACTTTGAAGTATGGGCATAATTGGAGCTGCAAAAAATATTTAAGTAAGAAAAAAAGGAAATTTTCATCAACTTGTCAAATCCTTCCCTTCAGGTATCATAAATATAATGAATATCTGGAATTATTTTATTGCTTCCAGTTGTGCTAATCATCCATTTCTTGTTTATTGTATTTCAATTCAAGGCACTCACAAATGGAGGCACTCACAAAATAATATGATACATACAATAGTTACATATAACAACTGAGGAGCATTTTGTATTATTAGGCAATTTATAACTTTTAAAATTGGATAAGAAGTAAGTGATACACCATAAAAGAAGTATGCATGTGATAGTAAATTTTATATTAGTGTGTAGACATTGCTTTAAGAGAAGGCAAAATGTGATATGATTAATATTGGTTTATGTAATAAAATTAAGATTTCTGTAATAATTACTATGATAATGATTATTTATCATGTGCAATCCCACTTCAGAGTTTGGATATTATATGCAAGATTCATTGTTCATCTCTGATTTAAGTATTTCTTTCAGAATTTTATCGACAGTTCCAATTGCTACTGCCTCAGCAGAGAAATTTCTCCAAATTGTCATTAATAAAAAGCTATTTAAGAGCTACAGCAATTCAAAGGAAACTTTCTAACTTGGTATTACTATCAATAGCACAGAGATTATGAGAAAATCCTGCTAAAAATATAGTCTGTGATTTGCCAAAATAAAGAAACATAAAATTGATTGAAAAAAGTATATAATAATTTCGTATGCTTTTATTTCTTACACAAATATTATCATCTTGACATCAGAAAACCTAAACAGAATCAATGAAACAAGATGGGATTGGGAGGGAGACAAACCATAAGTGACTCTTAATCTCACAAAACAAACTGAGGGTTGCTGGGGGGAGGGGGTTTGGGAGAAGGGGGTGGGATTATGGACATTGGGGAGGGTATGTGCTTTGGTGAGTGCTGTGAAGTGTGTAAACCTGGTGATTCACAGACCTGTACCCCTGGGGATAAAAATATATGTTTATAAAAAATAAAAAATTAAACAAAAAAAGAAAGAAAACCTAAACATGGACAGTAATGATTCATTTGGTTTTCTGATAATCTGCCAAACATTAAATACATAAAAAATAGTTTTGATTATGATTTTGTTGTAATGGAAACATATTTTTTTTTAAGGTAGGAGGATATAGTTTACTTAACAGCTTGTTATAGCTGTCTATCACTTTTAAATATTTAGACATGTAGTATGTGAGCCCCCATTTGCACTCTTGTTCCGAGCCTAATACTCTTAGCAGCAGGCCTGGGCACGGGTGATTAGATATGCAATATGGAAAGGTTATCTGCCAACAGTTTAAATCCTGTATTAAAGGAGAATTAAAGTAAAGGTAGAGGGATCAATTAAGAAGAACTTTTAGTAATCCCAAGCTCCTGGAAGACATTGAGATTTCTGGCTTGTATGCGAGAAATATATATAGTATATATGTGTGTATTTATGTATGTGACTAGAATTTAGAAGAGAGAGCTGAGCTCTACATTTACAATTCTGTGTCATTAAAATTAGTAGGGATCAGTTTCACAAAGGAGAATGTGTATAGTATAGACTAGAATACATCAGAAACAAGGAAAGAGCTGGTTTTTAAAGAAAAGGGGAGTTAACCTATGTCAAATGCTAGAATATATCAGAAAAAATTTGAGACTTGAAAATTGTCAGTGAAGAGTATTGAGAACAGGAAGAAAAATGCCCAGTGGCTGAGACGTAAATAGGAGATAAGTAATTGGAAACTGTGAGATATGACTGCTTTCCCCAGAAATTTGACAGTGGAGAGAAAAAGGTTTTCTGCTGAGTGTAATTGTGACAATATGGCAGTATTTGTGAGAGGCAAGAGTTCAAGAAAGATATGGTGTTGGAGCACTTGGGTGGTTCAGTCAGTTAAGCAACTCTTGATTTGGGGGCAGGTCATGATCTCAAGGTCATGATTAGGCCCCATGTAGGGCTCCGTCTCAGTGGGGAGTCTGTTGGAGATTTTCTCTCTTCCTCTCTCTTCCTCTACCCCTCGCCCTATGCATGAACATATCTGTTATTTTCAAGGTTGTAATGGTGAAGGATGTTTATATTCTGAGTGGAAAGCGATAAAAGGTAAAGCTGAAGACATGGGGAGAGAGTGTTGATGACCAATGGCATAAAAGAAGAATGGATCTAGAGCACATATAGAGGGAATCACCTATGATAGAAGAAAAACTATTCTATGAAATTGGAGAGGAGAATGAATTGATAGGAGCGTTTGCCTAAGTAGAAATTTTTTTGGTTGCAAGTAACTGCAACCCCTTCAAACTAGTTTAAACAAAGGGGGCTTGAGGGTGATTGAGGCTTCCGAGGTATCTACTAGGATCTCAAAGCAGGTGACCCACATCACTAGAGACTGGAAAAAGAAATCAGAATCTCATCAAGATCCAAAAAAATCACTCCTTTCAGGACTGTAGTTCTCTTATCTCTGCTTCCTTTGGTATGTCTGCTTCAATGTTCCTTTCCCTGCCTTTCTATGTGCATATGGCCCCTGAGTTTACATATAGCAATTCAAACAAACATCTAAGACTGGCTATGATCTCTGAAACCAAATTTTAAATTCCCAGAAAAGAAAATCTAATTGGCCCAACTTGAGTTACATGCTGATACAGTCATCTGTTGTCAGGGAAACAGTAAGAGTTGTGTTATTGAACAAAAAAGAACCCATCAGCAGCAAAGAACCCATCTCTGCAAGCTCTGAGCCTGCGTGTGAAACCCCCATTCCTGAGTCAATTATTTATTACCAAGTAGATGAGTTTGTTAATGAGGGAAGGCCAAGAATTGAAAGAATTCTGTCAGCCTTTATTTAGTTATTAAGTCAGGAGGCAGAATTTTCTGCTTGGTGTGATTGTGGCAATGTTATACAAAAGAATTTTAATGAAAGTAAAGAAAGTTTAAAGTGGCTGTTTTGAGAAATGGAAGCTGGATTTCTACTGTGGCCTAAGAAATTTCACTAAGACAGCATTGGGTTTCTAGCTGAGACTAAAGACCATGAATCTATCCTGATGTCAATTCAAATTATTGTTTGTATAGAAATTCTTGTAAGACAGAGCCTGAATAAATAGACTAATTCAGACTTGGGAAATTTTCAGGGGGTATTGTAGAATTTTAAGTTTGTTTAGAAGAAAAAATAGACAAGGCAGTGAGATATAAGCAATCTAATGGTTTAAGTAATGAGGTTTTAGGGGACTGAAAGACAGAGAGAGAGAGAAAGAGAGAAGAAAGTGGGGAGAAGAGAGGAAATAATGAACTAAGTATCTCCAAGAGGTCAAAGTAAAAGATGCCTAAGCATAAAAATGTGAAAGAGCTTGGTGGAGTAGTGTTAGGGTTGATATTTTGGAATGTTGGCTAATTCTTAGCAATGACCAGTTCTAAGTTACTACCATGAGTGTGGTTGGCTGCAGTAGAATTGAGGTGCAGGTGATTGACATTAAAATAGATGGTAAATTGTGATACAAGATTACTGGATAGATTGGTATAGATATTGAAGCTAACGTGGATGATAGTGTAATTTAGGGTGAAAGATTTGAGCCAGGTGCAAGAAATAGTGTTAGCTTTAGATACCAGCATTGAAATGGAAGGTAGAACTGCAGACCACCACAAACCTAAAGAAGACATTTTTCTTTGAGTGGAGTGGAATACTATCTTAGGAGGAAAGAAGTAGAATTCTAACACTCTTTCCTCCTAGCCTGCAAAGTACAGAATTTTGGACTATCAGAAAACCCCCATTTAAAGATATAATAGGGGAAGCAGAATTCTTCACATGGTCAGTTTTTGATCTTAACAAAAGACTGAAGTAGTTTGGAATAGTTGGTTTCTTTATTATGAAATTGAATGATATCTGACTCAGTTGGAAGTGGATCACATCAGGAAATTGTTAGGAGTTGGAAGGAGTATCAATAATAATGAAAATTAATATTTTAGATCCTTCCTATCATCCAGATACTTGTAAAAATCATAAATGTAATCCCATTTTGAATCATCACAAGAACGCATGGAATATATACTATTTAGCCTATTTTACAGATAAGAGAAGAGAGGCATGAAAGGGTTAAGCAACTTGCCCAAACTAGTGAAGGAAGTAAGAGGCAAAAGTAATTTCAAGCCAGAAAGTCTGGTACCTGAGCATACTCTTAACTGCTGTGTTATAATGATGGAAAGATGCAGTTCCAGAGAGAGAAGGTAATGACGAATTTAGGAACTCAGTTTTGCAAATGCGATGGGAGACTGGAAGGACTTGCACTTTGGCTTGCAATTTGCTACTGCTCAAGATTACAGCAGTATAAGGCACAGCACATTTATGCCATTATAAGGTTCCCTAACAAATGTCAGTGTCAGTGTAAGAGGGGCAACAACTGCACCTCCAAACCTGCAGGCTGCAGACCTTACTCAGGATTTCAGAGAAACCAGCGAGCAGGGGAAGGGATGGAAGGGAAGGGGGAGGGAAGCCCAATCTAGTTAGCTCCAGTATGTAAGTGGCACAATTAGTTGTTTAAAGGACCTTTACCCTGTTTTAAAGAGAGGCTCTATCCCTTCTCCAAAGATGAGTTTAAATATTGAAACACCTTTGAAAGAACTCTAGTCTAGTTGTTCATCTAACGAAATTAGTTGACTTATCTTTCCTACTCTTCCTTTTCTTAAATAGCGGCCAGAAGTTTTTACGAGTTCTCATGATAGGACTCTAGATTGGTTAAATCACATAATCTCTGTGAACATTAGTGCCCTCTCTTGTAAAATACAAATAGATAATATAAGCATCAGAGTGAGAAGAGAAAATATCAAAACATGCATATGAAAATTATTGGAAAACTCAAAGGCACTAAATTAGTAAATGTTGCTCCTCTTAATGAATAGTATCTTTCACATTTAGAGTGCTTGTGATATAGCCAGCATTTTATTGGTATTCATACTTATTATCTAATTAAATCCTCGTAACAATCTTTTGACAAAAATATTACAGTACATCTGCTTTTATACATGGAGAAAAGTGTGCTTAAGTGACAAACATTAAGTCATGGAGGTGGGATTCAAATCCATTTTGACTTCAAGGTAATGTTCTTAATATATACTATTCTCTTAATATTAATGAATACTTTGGGTAATCAGTGCTACATAACAGTAAGCAGAATTACTATAGGCCTTTGGTATAGTCATATTTCAAAATATGGAACCCCTAGATATGTGGCTTAAATATAAACCATTTAGTGAAAAAATGGAAGAATATTGTAAAATTTAGGATAATCATTATTTCCAATATTATCTTTTATTTATTTACTTATTTATTTTATTTTTTAAATTTTATTATTCTATTCTATTTCCAGCCCCAAATAACTAAGCCTTTATGCAATATTCATTGTATTGTGTGGCTATAGGTGTTAGCCCGAGACAGTTTTGATTTGTGCTATTGCCATGGCATAATCAATTACCTTTTACTCTCAGAAGCTTCCTGGTTTGGACAGTGAATGATATGAACAGCGTACTTTAATGTTTCTCACTAAGCCTAGAAGGCTAGATCCTATCATTGCTACTACCAGTAACGGACTCTGCCTGCACTCATTCAAAATCACAATCTCAAAGTTACTCTTTGAGATATCCATCCTTTGGATGTGGTGAAACATTTACAAACTGCTTCCTGTATTCCACAACTCTTCTAGTAGTTACCTAGGTTAATTTACACTGGAAAAAAGTCAGAAACCATAAATTATGAAGAACTCTAATTCACGTTCCTATATTCTTATATAAATATGATTTAAATACGTATTTTTATTCAAATGTCATTACAGTAAATTTTGTACTACATAGTTAATACAGAGTAACCTATGGCAATATATCCCTAGTGATTCATTTTCTAAAATAAAATGTTTTATATTTAAAATTTTCTCAATCAGAAAATTACTTTGACTTTATACTGAATTTTGAACTTTCCCTTTGCATTGTTCTTTACATGGTGAATATTGTAATCTGTCTTGCCTAAGTCAATACAGTTCTCATGTTTAACATTTAAAGTTTTTTTTTTTATCATGTCATTTTAAAGATAGTATTATCTTTTCTTATTCTATTATTTTCATATATTTTAAATACATTGATATAAGTTTTTTAAAAGTAGAACTCAAGATAATTAACCAAAAAACCCACATAATTTCAATTTTCCTTGTTTTTTGAAGATTTTTCAGTCAAAAAGACCTTACTCAATTCCTCGGGTTAAAAATATTCAGTTAGAACAATGGTTTTTGTAAATATGGAGGAATATAGATCAAGTACTTTCAACAACAGTGTCTTCTCCGAACAGAAAACAATAGCAAGCAAATTAAGAGCAACTGTTTAAAGTAACTTTGAACTGTTGAAATACAGATAAATTTGTAAGAAGCTAAATAATAGATACCAATATAATAATTCATGGTTTGTTGGATTTTGGAAAACAGGATCTTTTTTCAAAGTTTGATATACAGAGCTTTCCAGTAGAGGGCTCCACAAGACTGAAAGATGTTATATTCCACTGCTATGAGGAGGTTCCTCTTATGAAGCCATTTTATGATTATGCCCAACATAGTAAACAATATTTTGAAACTCCACCCATAGCATTTTCCACAACCCCTTATAGTCTCAATAGACTTTTTAAGATGGTAATCCAGTAGTGATTACATGGGATCATTAGTTTGATTTTGACACTTTAAGGTATATGTAAACTAGCTGGCTTCTCTAAACTCTTGTCTGATGATACAAAGCAATCTACTATCTGAACTGCAGGATGCATGTGGACAAAAGAAACTGTTTCCTTGGAAACGACTATGTGAAAGCTCTTGGAACATCTCCTCCCCAGGAGTTAATTTGTTTCAGATGGAGAAAGGTGATTACTTATGAGTCAGAAAGAGAAAGAGAGAGAGAAGCCTATGGGTTTTTTTTTTCCCCCCATCATCACTGTTAACTTTTTCAAAAATGTAGAGTAGATGGCTGCAGCAAGAGTAAATACCAATGACCTTGTCACTATGTAAAATTATAACTTTACAGCAATTTTTACCAATATGTCGAAGAGACAAAGTAAGAAAAGGAAAAGGAAATTTTCCCAATTGAACCAAAGTAGTCCAAAATGTGCTGCCCACCCTTCCCAGTTTCCCAACTTGCTGGAAATTGTCTAACACTCTGCTTCACTTAATGTTGATCATTATAAAGTTCAGGTGTTTATTACTTGGGTAGAATTACCTATAAAAGATAACTACCTCATTTAATAAAGATGGAATTTCTAACTTCTTGGTTTTCCAGTTTTCTCCAGTTGTAATGAAGCACTAATCCTGCTAAATTAGTATTTTGCTTGACTTTTTGTCTTCTTTGTTCCTTCTGGCATGCATTCATTTGGAAGTGTATAATTTTCAGGCCTATCGAAACTTCCTCAATTTTGAACACAAGGTAGTGGGTCTTCAGCAAGGGTCTGCTAGTTGACTGATTAACTGTTGGCATTACTGGCCATGGCTGAAATTATGGTTTGGGGCTATAGAATTGAATAACGCAAATCAGTTCAAATGTGGAAAAACCTTAGGACATATTCTTTGATATCACTTTTCTAGAACCAAGTTAACAGACAACCAATTGTAATACAAATTAAGAGGACTCAACAAAAACAAATACAATAAATAACTTTAGTACGTAAGTCTATTAAAAACAGTTATTGTGTTAATTGTATTTTATGGAGCTTCTAAGTTCAATATGGTCTAATATGAGGAAATGTATTTTAACCTAAAATATTTCAAATTAAAATCAATGCCAGAAGTCCCCACTATAAATCATGGGACAAATAATACTGTACTTGGATACATGGCATTGATAATACTATTTCTTATCTTTTTCTATAGATTTTCAGAAATGTACAGTCACATATTCTATAAGTTTGTAGATTTACAAGGAAAAGGAAGGTTTAATGAAGCCCTTTCCTTGTGGGATGCCTGGGTGGCTCAGGTGGTTAAGTGTTTGCCTTCAGGCTCAGGTCATCACCTCTGGTCTGGGGACTGAGCCCCGTGTCAGACTCTCTGCTCAACGGGGAGTCTGCTTCTCTCTTTCTCTCTCTGTTTGCTGTCTAGCAAGTAAATAAATAAAATATTTAAAAAAAAATAAATAAAATCCTTTTCTTACTATTCAACTGTATTATGTAAAAGTCTTAAATAATTCCCACAAAAATGAAGAAGATATTAATTCTTAGGGATGTTGATCAATATCATTCAGCTATTCTCAATCTCATGTCTTCAAGTTCTTATAAGATATTCTAAGCCAATAAATGCAAAATTTTATACAAATAAATTACCATCATGTACACTAAATATCAATTAGTTCTACTCATTCAAGCCAATATAATATAGTTACTATTAGGGAGTGTTATACTTTGTTTATGATAGTAATGGAATTTTTAAGTATAACCAAAGTCCATAGAAAATCTACTTGTTTACCACAAATATATAGATGCACTGACCTTCACAAGAGGTCACAAGAGAAAGACATATGTTCCAAAAAGCACAATTGCATTTGCCGTCTTTTTCTAAATATGTAATATCGAGTAGCATAAACATGTACTTATGTATCATCCAACCAACAATTATGTTAGGATATATTTAAGTAAATAGAATATATATCTATACTATTATGTTAGTCAGCTTGGGTTCTGAAAAAAATATATATATCATTGACTAGATGGCTTAAATAGCAATTTTTTTCTCCCAGTTCTGGAGGCTAGGAGGTCCAAGGTCATGGGACTGGCAGAGTCCATGTCTGGTAAGGGCACTCTTTCTGGCTTACAGATGGACATTTTTCTGAATCCTCACAGGATAGAGAAAGAGAAAGAATTTTGGTATCTTCCTCTTCTTATAAAGGACTAATCCCATTATGGGGGCTCTACCCTCATTATCTCATCTAAACTAATTACCTGCCAAAGGCACCACTTCCAAATACCATCACGTTGGGTATTAGGGCTTCAACATATTAATTTGGGGTGGGGGACACATACATTCAGTCCATAGCAGGTATTCAATATCTTATACCTTCCTTTCAAGACAAGTAGTTCTTGAAAGCTTTGTGTTTAGGAGATTATAAAACACTCTTGAGCAGGGGTAGAATTCATAATTCTGAGGAGGCCACTTTTTGAAAAAGTATTCTGAATGATGAGCCTAAGAAGATACTTCCCTTTTTCCCAGAGTCATCTTTTAAAAGAGAGATGGATTTTTGTATAAAATTTCATAAGGAAGAAGTACCTATTGTGCTGCATAATAATACAAATATGGAATCCATCATAAAAAGGAATATTTTTCCAAAATATAAGAAAGGAAAATGTTTCTATCCTTCTTATAGGTTTATACTGTGGTATCTTAGGAAAAGTAAGATGTGCCTCTGGGTTTTGTGTATGTGTATGCATGAAAAAAAAATTAACAGTGATAATACATAGACTTCCAGAAAAAAAGAAAAGATAAAATTATATCGCCACATACTCATTAATTGAACAATAGTTATTGTTTGCTTATGCTACATATTGTTTTTAAAAGATTAGATACATCACTAAACAGATTAGTATCCCAGACTTTGTTTTGCTTGTATGCAGATAGGAAATCTTACCTAGGGATTAGACTTGGGGTGCTGTTTATCACACCTCAATTATTGTCAGGTACTAAGAATGTCAATAACAAAACTGGACAGTTCTTGGATTTGGAGTGCTAACTCCGAGAATTTGGTTTGGCTTGCTCAGCACTCCAATTTGACTACCCCCCGCCTCACTATGACCACCACTGTGATGGTGCTATTCTTTTAGTAAGGCGTATGTGTAGAAACATACTGCTGAACAGTCTTGTATCCTTTGGACTTCCTGGCGGGGTTAGCGGATGAAGAGGGTTGGATTAAGATTGAAGCCAAATCCCGTAAGGGGGATATGGACCATCAAGTACCGAGGGGAACATGAGTCCAGGAGTTCCAATCCCAGACCAGCCATAAGTGAAGTAAACAGTGGAATACGAAGTGCTAACAACTCAGGAGCAGCAGCTATCAAGTGGCTAGTGCTAAGGTGCATTGAAAATAATCTCGATCCTTTTCCCGCAAATCCATGATATTAAAGTGGCTCCTACATGGTAGCAACTCCTGCTGTTTATTGTAATTGCTACAAGTCACTGCATGCCCTTTCCATAAGTGAATATACAGTTAAGCATCCCCTTTTATGGAAGTCATCATTCTATTCAGAAACTGGAAGTGACCTCTTAAAAATGTAAGCTCTGTCGGGTAAGAATTATATTCATCTTATTAACTGCTGTGCCACCAACAGCTAGAATGATGCTTGGCCTGTAGAAGGTAGGAGATGCAGGCTTGTTAAGTAAGTAAATAAGTCCACAGTTGATCTATTTGCCACAAAGAAGGACCTAAAATCTAAGAATTTTCTTGCAAAGATACTTCCTTTTCAAAAATACCATGTAGCAAGTAGCTTAGTTCAGTTACTTGGGTGTATTTATAACTGGTTTGTTTTGGAAAGCACAATAAAAATTAGCTATAACACACATGCAAATTCCATATCAAAACGCAGGAATTATATGGCAGCTTTTCTGAAATTTATTTTTGCATGGCTCAGAGGTAAGTTTGATTACACAGCTTTTGGCCTAAAACACTGGCTTTTGATCTCCTATTTGTATAAGAACTTATCTGCATCTACAATGATACCAAATGCTTTCTTCTACCGATGCCCTGTTTTCTCTGGCTCTTTTATGCTTTTTCATTCATGTATAATGTGGGCCTTTTCCAAGGTTCCCTCTAGACTCTGACTTTGATCGTTTCACACATCTTTAATATAACTCATATACAAATTTTTTCCTAAAATGTTCACCAGTAGCTTTGATTTGTCACCACAGGGTTTACTTGCTATCTTGCCTAAGAAGGTCAAAAAACGATACTTGTCTTTTCCCATTTTTCCTCTTGAATTCAATATTTTTAATGTTTTTTCTATTTGCCCAGTGTTCCAAGATTGAATCCTTGCAAATATCTTATCTCTCTCCTCAAGACTCCCAAAAAAAGTCACTTGATAAAAGAAGAAAAATTCTGTCACTTCTCCCTTTAGTTTAATTTCTCACATCTTTATTCTATCAACTTTCCTTACTATTTTTCTTCTGTACTTTTATATAGTCTTTCAGTAGTACATTTTATGTTTTTCCTTCTTAATTCATCTTATATATTACTACCAGAAAAATTTCCGAAAGTACTATTTAGCTCCCTTCATGTACCTAATTCAACTAAATAAAATATAAATCCTAAACTTGACTTTCCAGACCATCTATGATGTTTAGACTTGAATGTACTGTTCTAAGTTCTAACCTCTACAAAGTCTTCATGCACATTATCCTCCAGAAAATTTAAATAATTGCTTTTCCTCAAACACACCATTAAATTTCCTACCTCTCTGCATTTCTTATGCTATTCCTTCCATTAGGAATAGACTTTAGGAGCACCTGGGTTGTGAGATCGAGCCCTCTTTTGGGTTCTGTGCTCTGCAGAGAGTCTTCCTGAGATTCTCTCTCTCCCTCTGACCCTCCCCCAGCTCATACACACACACACACACACACTCTCTCTCTCTCTCTCTCTCTCTCTCTCTCCTCTCTCAGTCTCTAAATAAATAAAATCATTTTGAAAAAAAGGAATACACTTTAAAATTTTTTTATTTATTTGAGAGAAAGAGAGCACATGAGAGGGGTAGAGAGAAAGAGTCCTCAAGCAGACTCCCCACTGAATGTGGAGTCCATCACGGAACTTAATCTCATAACCTGGGATCATGACCATGAGCTGAATGAAACCAACAGTTGGATGCTCAACTGACTGACCCATCCAGGCACCCTCCCCAAAAGCAATACACTTTAATCTCCCTTCTATTTAAGTGTATTTACATGAAATCTTCTGCTTTTTTCATGGCTTTCTTGTAGTAATTATGGTTGTGTAACAAATTATTCCAAAATTCAGCAGCTTGAAAGAACTAATAATTATCATCTCATAATTTCTTTGCATCAGGATGGTAAGCATAATTTAGTGGGTGCCTGTGTCTCAGTTTCTTTCACGAATCTGTAATCAAAGTGTAAGCCAGGGCTGCAGTTATCTCAAGGTTTGATTAGGAAGAGAATCACGTTCACTTGTGGTTGTTGGCAAAGTTCAACCCCCTGTGGACTGTTGACTGGGGCCCCGTTCTTCCTGGATTTTGAGTGGAGGCTACCTTCAGTTCTTTGCCTCTCTGCTCATCAGAGCAAGCAAATGAGAGAGCAGGAGAGACTGAGCAAGATGGAAGCCGATATCATTTTGAAATGTCTCAAATGACATCCAATCATTTACGGTATTCTGTCCCTTAGTAGAATATCAGTCATGGAGAGGGGATTACATAAAGATATGAATATTAGGAAGCAAGGATCATCAGATCTGTCGACCAGTAACCCTCCTTCACTGTCATCCTTTTCTTGTTTCTCTCAGAAAATACAAATCTTTCGTGGTTGGTATTTGAATTCTTATACTAGTTGATTGGCTTCCTTTTTGTGCCACTTAATGACTCTTCCTTTCTATTAGAGTACTTTCCTACATACTAGCTATTGACCAAAATATATTTAATTCTCAATATATTTCTATCTACCACTATATTTTATGTATGGTACTTTTGACTAAATATTGCTGAATGGTTTCTATCTGTCATAATCTCTCTTAACAGGAGAATCAGCATCAGTGCCTTTCTATTCAAACTCTTACCTCAAATATCATGAACACTCTAACCAGAAAAAAGCAGCATGAACTTCCAACATACCCAGTGAAGAAAAATGGCAAAATGATTCAAATTTATTTTTTTCTTACTGGACTCATGGCATGCCATTGTGGTTTTTAACAGTGGAATGTTTTTTAAACAAAGTTCTACTACAACAAAATATTTTTGAAATCTAGAAACAGTTCCAATGGCTTTTCATCTGTATTTGCATTACTTTCCACACACACACACACACACACACACACACACACTTAGAAATTGCTGATTTTCACATGGTCTTAAGATAAGTATACCACAGAGTTTCTGCCTTCTGCCATATAGATGCAAATTTTACACACTGAAAAATGAATCTAAAACTCATACTAAAGAAGATTGGTTTATAAGGTAATACCCATTCTTTCTCATTGAAACCTAGATCCAGACAATAATTTTATAAAACATAGTCTGACAGTGAATGGATATAACATCTTTACCTTAAAAAATGTGGGGAAAGGAAGTAATAATTATTTTTCAGACATTATATTAATTAAAAAACATTCCATATTATTTGTTACTATAAATTATGCTTTAAAATTCTTTTTGCCTTTTTAAATATTTTACAAATGTACTGTCTACGTTAGGTTATACTCTTCTACCAGAAATGCTTTATTTACTTCAAGAGAATTCAGTACTGGCCAATTACAAATGAATATATATTACAAACAAGTGTCACATATAGTGATTGATTTTCTTCTTTGAACATAAATAATAAAAGTAACTTTGAATAGTTAATGCATTCAAATTATGAGTATATCATTATTTCTGTAATTTTTTACTATCAAAAAATGGCACCACTGTGCTTGATTTACTGATAATCTTTCCTCAAGGACATGTTGTTTGGCAGGCCAAAGGATTGTTGGTGATGCTACAGAAACATTCAAAGGATAATATTGCCCCACATGATACACAGAAGTGTCATAAATTAAATGCACCATCTGCTGCTATTTAAATGAACTAGCAATTTAAAGGCCCCACAAAGCATACACAAATTTCAGAAAACATTATATATTTTTTCTACAAATATAAGAGCTATAATATTTGATTTGGGGAGGGTGGCAAGGAGGAGGAAGCCACAAAATCCTTGAATTCCCTCTGAGATTATGTTAGAATCCAGATCTTCCGGAATTCAATTCCTTTCAACATTTTGCATCAGATCTTTAGTTGATCTGGTTTTTCAAAAGATATAAGTTTCACTTTCATAATTCATTCCCAGCTTGGCCTGGAACAAGATAGCTTACCTCCACATTCTTGGCAAGCGACATTTCTTTGCTGGAAGAAAAGTTCACCTCTTAACTGAATGTTTGGCTAGAGATCAGGAAAAAAATAAGATCCAATTTCTTTTACACTTGACTTCCTTTTTCATGTGACCCTTACACAAAATTGTCTTTATTCTTCACTCTGTCAGCTGAAATATAATAAATTATGCCAGTTCCTGTTGATCTAGCACTCTTAGGAATTCTTAAACATATTCCACAAATAATGTATCTTTCAGTTCATTGAAATTTAGCAGCTTGAGATTTCATTCATCTCAAACAAAGGTTATGAAATGTGTCTTCTTTACTTCTTAAGAGGCCCAATATACCAACTGCCTTTAAACTGCTATTTGATTTTCTAAGCTTCTAAGCAGAGCCAATGTTCCTTCTTTACAGTGTTACTGACTCCTCTGTATTATTTTCCTCTCTTTTCACCTTCTAGACCTGAAAATTTTTCTCATCCAATTTTTAAACTGATGCTGCTTTGTTTACACAAATTAACAATCCCCTATACATTTTCTTCTTGCCTCTCCTTTTCTCCTACATGGTCTACTTAAGAAGAGAAGTCATGAAGGAAAGAGGTAGAGAAAGCTATGGATTCTGAAGCACATTTTCATGAGGAGAGTGGTTATAACTGAACCAGTTTAACATTAAGTTCTTGCTATTTCAGTGTATATATGAAGGAATTGAACTATCCATGTAAAATAACTACAAAGATTGCATTAGTTCAGTCTTAAGATGAAATAAGACAAACATACCAAGAAGAATGGTATTCATTAAGATTTATCAATTAGGGGCACCTGGGTGGCTCAGTGGGTTAAGCCTCTGCCTTCGGCTCAGGTCATGATCTCAGGGTCCTGGGATCGAGTCCTGCATCCGGCTCTCTGCTCAGCAGGGAGCCTGCTTCCTCCTCTCTCTCTGCCTGCCTCTCTGCCTACTTGTGATCTCTCTCTGCCAAATAAATAAATAAAATCTTTTTAAAAAATTTACCAATTATAGAAACAATATAAGTGGTGGCTTTTTCTTTTATTTCGTTGCCAAAGTAGCATATAATATCGAGGTCTTCTGTTTAACTCAGATATCTGTCTATATATTTGTATCTATCTATCTATATGTATATTGATGTATCTGTCTGTCATTCTTTCTATCTCTCTGTCCTCTAACACATGACCACCACTACTCCACTACTACTATTTTGCACCCCTTATGATGTCTAGAACAATTGCAGGCTCTCAGACTCATGTTCAGTAGTTTGAAGTGAGTTTTTAGGTAAAAACATAAAAAAAATAAAAACATGTAAGAGAAGAATCTTTCGAAGATTCAATAGGAACAAAAGCCTATAAAGTGTTTTCAGCTGAATATTTGGAGTGAAAAGGAAAATAAAGAAATTTATCAGTGAGCATCTAGTCAAGAAAATATCTTTTTGCACCACCTGTTTTCGTGAGGAAAATTTAATAGAGGACTGAAGGATGACAAAGGCAACAAACAAACACAACTGAGATAACAGATAGTAATTTCAATGGACAGCCTTCATCCATAGGGCTAATAGAACAAAAATAAGGAGTTGTTCATTAGACTCTAGAAGGTTGGAGTAGGCTTTCCATGGGGTTGACACCCACAGCTTCTAAGGAAAAGTGCTGTCCTGTTGATACCGATAGCTCAGAAATTTTGAAGAGGAACCCCAAGGAGCTATGTCTACACCTCGGAGAAGCTGAGCACCAGATGACCGGTGCTAGTGTCTCTGATAAGGCTATATAGGTTGTGAAACAAACAAGGGAAGCGAAAATTTTAAACCCATTACCACTGAGCTGCGTGAGAGGGATTAAGAGTCATTCCTCAGGTGACACAGACAGGAATAGCAAGCAAAAAGAAGGGACCATTTCCCTTCTTCCTCCAGCCTTCCAATCTCTCTTCATTGGGAGAACCTAATAGGAAACAGCTGCCAAAGCAAACATGTGGTTTCTGAGTTTTAACTGCAGAATCACAGAACAGAATATGGATGACTATGAGGGACAACAGCTTAATAACCAATGCAAAAAATGTAGAGGGAACCAACTGAATTAAGAAAGATACACAATATGACTGGAGCAGACTGGGTGTGTGAGGATTGGGAAATGTGGGAAGGAGGCTGTAGAAGGCTGCTAAGGAAATCCAAGAGGTCAGGAAATTTGTTGCCTTTAGGAGAGCCATGGCACTTGGTTCACATTTCTTTCTCCATATCATGGATGCTACTCTCTTTACCTTATGCCTTGACTCCTTACTGTCTGTAGACTGAAATTCAGCTGTCTTACCCTTGTGATCATATCCCTTTATGATCTGGCTCCACGCTTTCCCATCTCATCTTCTCATTCTCTAAAGGACCCTTGCTCCAGTCACCTAAAACCATGTGCCGTCCCCCAAATGTGACATGTTGACACATTACACATATTGTTCTCTCTTTCTAGTTTGCTCCTATTTATCATTCAGAACAAAATTGAACTGCCTCCCCCAGGTGAGGCTTGTCTGTGTAGCCAAGACCTCTATTAAATATCTGTATCATTCTTCTTATTTTTCTTTATTTTTATTTATTTACTTGACACAGAGAGAGAGAGAGAGAGAGAGAGAGATCACAAGCCGGCAGAGAGACAGGCAGAGAGAGAGGAGGAAGCAGGCTCCCTGCCGAGCAAAGAGCCTGGTGCGGGGCTCGATCCCAGGACTTTGAGATCATGACCTGAGCCGAAGGCAGAGGTTTAACCCACTGAGCCACCCAGGCGCCCCACTCTACTTATTTTTCTGACCTCATGTCATGCTTCCCTCTTCCTGGCTCACTCTGTATCAGCCACACTTGCCCTTATGTTCTTGTCTTAGGATTTGACACTGGTTTGTTCCCTCTTTGGAATACCCTTTTGCCAGATTTCCATTTGGCTCACACCCTTGTTTCTTTTAAATCTTTGCTCAAATAGCACCTTCTTGAGGATGTATTCTTAGCCATTGTTAAGGGAATTGTAGACTACAAACTCATTCACCCCTCACTCTCTATTCCTTTCCTTGCTTTATTTTCTTACATAGTCCTTATCATTTTCCAGTATACTATATAACTTACTTATCTCATAACATCTGCTCAATAAAGGCAAGTCTTTGTTCTGTTTTGTTTACTGTTTGTCCACAGCACCTGCACAGGGTCAGCTACATGCTAAGTCTCAGAAAATATTATTGAATGAATGAGTTGGGACTGATTCAGACATTTTAGAGAATGAGGATACTGAAAAATCTTAGCTGCTGAAGAAAAGTAATGAAACATAGGAACAAAAATGGTGGTAGATTTGGTGACCGCAGTCAGTGGTGACTCTCAAATGGTAATTCTAAGAGGAAATAGAAACCAGATTTTAAAAGTCTGAGTTGATAGTGACTATTAAGGCAATGAATTCAAACTTTCTTTTAAAGATATTATTTTTTGAATGTACAGAAAAACATGGAAAGGAAAAAGTAAATAGCTTTTTGTGATTTTATTTTTTACTTTAAATTCAATTAGCCAACAGGTAATTTTTTATAGAAAAGATATTGGAACTATTTTTAGGTTTAGAAAGACATACTGCCAGGATATAATACTTGTCTATAGGGTAAAAAATGACTTGTTCATTAAACTCCCTTACACTATAACTGCGAAGTAATCTTTGAAAAGTTATATTTATAAAAACATTATAAAATTTATATTTTCAAAGATTTATAAATATATAAATTTGAAAATTTTATAAATTTTATAAATAAATTTATAAATTTGAAAATTTATTTTTTCAAAGATCAAATTTATATTTTCTAATTATATTAACTATAATATAATTAGATTATAAAGAAATCACTGTCACAAGAAAAGTTTTTGTAAATGTTGAAAGTATATATGGCTACAAAAAGAATGAAATATAAATGAGTATTGAATTCATAATGTATTTTTAAATAAAACCTACCTATAATATACTGGGAATGACCATAATTATTTGGATTTAAATCAAGAAGGGAACCATCCCTTCTGAAAATTCTTGATAAAATCTTGCTATATGTATCTGTCTATCTAACCAAAAACTCTCCCTCACCAGAAATATGCTCCTTAAGGTTAGATATTGCCTTCTTTTTTTCTTATGGTAATTCATCCATTGTATCCCCAAGACTTAGTATAGTATTGGCCCATATTAGAGGCTCAATACATATTTGAATGAAAAGAATAAATCTTATAAATGACCAAACATTGTAATACCCAGACAGCATGCTGTCTATAATATTCCAAAGTATAGGGCACCTTGGTGGCTCAGTTAGTTAAGTGTCTGCCTTCAGCTCAGATCATTATCCCAGGTCCTGGAATCAAGCCCCACATCGGGCTCCCTGTTCAGCAGGGAGCCCGCTTCTCCATCTCCCCAGTGCTGTGGCTTTCTCTCTTACTGTCTCTCTCTCTCTCAAATAAATAAATAAATAAAATCTTAAATATATATTCAAATTTCCAAATAAATATTTAATACTTAAATAATTATTTAATAAATAAAATCATATATATAGAGAGATAATCAAAATTTGTTAAATATCTAGAGACTGTTGAAAGATAAGTGTGGAGAAATCTATTCATTATTTTTCTGTTTTTAAATATTCTATTACCCTGAACATCCATTCTTAGGGAAATGTTTTCCTAGGCTCTGGGCATGTGACCACAGGTATATTGGACCAGTGTTGAAAAACTAATTGAACAGCTCAGCCAATCTGTTTTGCTAAGGGATGTTTAATGTATCCTGAGTTTCAGGGCTAGTACTTCAAGTTCCCTACTGTTGAGTGCAGCCATATAGATGAGTCATGATTCACTGTGCCAAGGCACTTTTCAGATTTTTCTGATTCTTAGTTTTAGCATTCAAACGATGATACTTGATATTCATGAGCACCTCCCATTATTCACCAAAACCCCGGAGTAGCAGAAGTTAACACTCGTGCTTAGAGATCTATCCAAGACCCTTGAGCAACTACAGCTCCATCAGAGGTCAATAGAAGTGATTTTCCTGGCATATTTTCTGATTGCCCTCATGTTCATTGCTCATGTTCAATAGCTTTAGGTACATCCGAATGCATTTTTTTTTTAATTTGTCAGAGGGAGAAAGAGCACAAACAGGGAAAGCAACAGGCAGAGCAGGCAGAGGGTGAAGCTCCCTGCTCACTGGGGAGCCTGATGCAGGACTCAATCCCAGGACCCAGTGATCATGACCTGAGCCAAAGGCAGACTCTTAACTAATTGATATACCCAGCTGCCCCTCTCCATGACATTTAATTAAAAAATGTTTGTGTGGAGGTGCCTGCGTGGTCCAGTCAGTTGTCAGATTTGATTTTGCCTCACCTTGTGATCTCAGGGTCTTGGGATGAAGCCCCATTCAGGCTCGGAGCTCAGTAGGGAGTCTTTTTCCTCTCTTCTCTCCCTTTGCCCCTCCCCCTGCTCCTGCATGCTCTCTCTCTCTTACTTATTTAAAATAAATAAAACAAAAAGTTTTTTTTTAATGTATGTAGTAAAAGTATACATATACATTAAATTAAACTTTGCAAACTTAAAGAATATGTTGTACACAATTTATAATTAAAAATTAAGTACTGTAAATTCTATATAGGGAATTGATTTTTACAGAATATTTTGATGATATTTATGGAACTCTTGTTTCTGTAGCTAATCTGTGGTTGCATTTTGGAAAATAGAGTTGTGTCCAATCCACTAAATGTTTTCCCAATGAGTATGTTGTCATTGAATCAGACATGTTATATACTCTTAAAATATGTTGAAAATAGTTTTGATCTGTGGATCTGGTAGAAGGTCTTATGGACTTTAGGGGTCCACAGGCCTTACTTTGAAAACTACCAGAATTGTGCATGTAGACATAGGTTCAAGTTTTTATAGGAATTTAGAATATGGCACAAATGTTTTCAAATCAGTGAGGAGGAATTATTTACACATTTTGTATGTATTTTTATTATCTTACCATAGAGAGAGCTGTCCTAAGCCACATAAGAAAACAAAAACTCATAAAGAAATATATTGATAGATCTCACTCTATAAAAACTAAAAACATTGAAATGGCAAAAGCCACCCAAAAACCTGGAAGTTAAGTGATCATCTGGGAAAAAAATATTTGCAAAATATTTTATAAATAACAGGGTTAATGGCCACTATATTAAACAAACAAATAAAAAACTCTCCAAAAATTACTAAGGAAAGTACAGAAAAATGCCTAGCGATATAGGCAAAGTAAATGAATAAGAATTTAACAGGAAAAATATAAGTATATTAAGACATACATTAAATATATTAATATATACTCCAGTCTAACCTTATTGAAATAAAAACAAATTATATATTATTAAGAGATACTGAATTCTAGCAGTATTAAAATAAAAACAAATTAAAATAACAAGTGATACAATTTTTGCTAATGAATTTAGCAAAATTTAAAAAGATTTCTAAAATTCAGTTTTGATCTTCATGAGCAACAGAGAAGGGTCAGAAGTAATTGATTAGATTGTACAAATAGTATTAACATTTATGAAAAATATTGCCTATATATAAATTTTAAATGTGCATGTATTTGACTTAGAAATTCCATTTTTAGGAATCTATCTATAGAAATACTTATAGATGCACATGAAGACATTAGAACAAAGGTACTTTGGACAGCATTGTTTATAATATCAATCATAAATTTAACCCAATATGGGTTAAATCAAATCAAATTAAATCAAATCATAAATTTAACCCAATATGAGGAAACCCAAAAAGGGATACAAATAGTAAAATAAAAGGTAACTGCATTATAAAGTAGTAACACACCACACTGAAGGCAGTGATAAAGAAAAACACTAACAAATAATTTTGGAAAATAATATTTCAACTGTATTTTATAAGAGTTCTATAGTTAGTAAAATTTACAAATAAAATATACAAATGGAGTTCTATAGTTAGTAAAATTTTTTCACAGGATTATATGTTAGCAATTCTGAAAACCTTTAATATATATTCTAAGATTAAACAATAAATAAATATAATGTCAATAATGAGAACCAGTCTACCCACTGCTGGAGAAAATAGAAGGCTAGAGTGAACACTGCAGTCCTGAATAGAAATTGAAGATAGAAGTACGAAATCATGCTTTTTAATATATGTGTGTGTGTGTGTGTGTGTGTGTGACAAATAATATAGAAATAGAAACAGATGTGTGTGGATGTATGAGTAAATAAATATATACTGGGGCTCCTTGGTGAAATGGCTGATTCTAGTTCTGGGTCATGGGAAATACAGATAAGAAAGTATAAGAATAAGAAAGTACTAAAAAAATGACAAGGTCATGTCAAAAAGACCCCAAAGACAACTTTAATTAGCTCCCAATGTAAAAATATGAGGCAAGTTGAGCAAAGAGATAAATATTGATAGTAATGGACTATAACCCAGATAATATTCAAATAATAAATAAATAACTAAAGGAGAATGGATAACTTTTTATTGCAATAGAATTCCAATTAGTAAACAGAATGACAAAAATAAAAAATTATCAATTAATAAACAAACCACTAATTGTTGCAGACAAGAATCATCAATGGATGCTAAACTTAGTGGGCAAAAGTTGGATAAGAACCAGAATATTTCTTATTCTCAAAATATTCTTAGATACTTAATAATTACAAAGGAAAAAATAGTAATTTTAGAGTGGTAAAACCTCTAAAAAGTACTTTAAAAGCTGTTATTAAAGTTTCAACTTAACCAAGTGACCAATTTTAAATCACCATCAATGAGACAAACTAACATCATATACCTCCAGAAATGATATATTAAGCAACTACGTTGCTTCCATAGTGTTCTTGCAAAAAATACATAATTTGGATTAAATTATGAAGAAACACCATAAATCTAGGTTAAGGAACATTCTCCAATATGAATGGCCAGTAATCTTCAAAAGTTGTTTAAGGTCAGAAAGACAAAGGACATTTCAGAACTGTCCCACGATGGAGGAGACTAAGGAGACATGACAATTAAACACAATGTGTGATTTTAGATTTAGGTATTAATCAGTAAAAAGAGCATTAAAAGAATTCCACTAATGCAATTCAAATCCAAATTCAAATTCAATTTGGAAAATTTGAGTGAAGTTTCTTGATGCGTTGTAAGTATGATATTGATTTAAATTTTTAATTATGATTAGTTTACGGCAGTTGTCTAAGATGTTAAAATTTATGGAAGTTTTATAAAATGATTAATCTGATATTATTTCAAAATTAAAAGTTAAAAACAACACAAAACAATGAAATCGACTTAATTGTACATAGAACAAGTATGGTCTACTACCTTGTGGAGTATTAACACTGCATTTAAAAAGCACAGAGGAGACACAAATACACAGACATGAAAAGATGTTGATGAAATTCTTTCAAATAAAAAAAAATAGTTGTGGAGTAATGTGTACAATGCGATGTATATATGAAACAAATTACAAATAGATTTGTAAGAAATCGTTCTGTAATAATTCAAACCAAATATGTCTCTACTTTTGTCTTATAGTTGAGTTGTGAGGAAAGTGAAAATGAAAGGAACCTTTCATATTTTATTATATATACTTATAAATTCTTTTAACTTAATAACAAGACTGAATTGATCTTTTTTTAAACAAAGAAAAATGAAGGGAGAAAAATGAATCTCCGGTTAGTTTCAATTTGTTTATAATACTAAGATAATCTTAAAACTATCCTATGTCCTATCTATCTTATTCTTCAAACTTCAACCATATCTGCCACAATTAGATTTTCTATCTTAACTATTTATTTTTGTGAATAATTTATTCACTTGTCTCAAAATAATCTGCTTTAATTCTTTTATATTATATTTTTATTTTTTTAAGTTTTATTTAAATTCTAGTTAGTTAACATACAGTGCAATATTAGTTTCAATGATTCAGCACTTCCATATAACAGTCAGTGCTCATCACAAGTGCACTCCTCAGTCTCCCATACCTATTTAACCCATCCCCCCACCAAATAAAAAGCTTCTGCGCAGTGAAGGAAACAATCAGCAAAACTAAAAGGCAACCTATGGAATGGGAGAAGATATTTGTAAATGTCATATCTGATAAAAAGTTAGTGTCCATTTCTTCACATCCTCTCCAACACACGTTCTTTCCTGTCTTGCTAATTTTGGCTATTCTAACTGGTGTAAGGTGGTATCTCAATGTGGTTTTCATTTGAATCTCCCTGATGGCTAGTGATGATGAACATTTTTTCATGTGTCTGATAGCCATTTGTATGTCTTTATTGGAGAAGTGTCTGTTCATATCTTCTGCCCATTTTTTGATATGATTATCTGTTTTGTGTGTGTTGAATTTAAGAAGTTCTTTATAAATCCTGGATATCAACCTTTTTTCTGTAATGTCATTTGCAAATATCTTTTCCCATTCCATGGGTTGCCTCTTTGTTTTGTTGACTGTTTCCTTTGCTGTGCAGAAGCTTTTGATCTTGATGAAGTCCCAAAAGTTCATTTTCACTTTTGTATCCTTTGCCTTTGGAGACATATCTTGAAAGAAGTTGCTGTGGCTGATATCAAAGAGGTTACTGCCTATGTTCTCCTCTAGGATTCTGATGGATTCCTGTCTCTCGCTAAGGTCTTTTATCCATTTTGAGTTTATCTTTGTGTACGGTGTAAGAGAATGGTCAAGTTTCATTCTTCTACATATAGCTGTCCAGTTTTCCCAGCACCATTTATTGAAGAGACTGTCTTTTTTTCATTGTATATTTTTTTCTATTTTGTTAAAGATTATTTGCCCATAGAGTTGAGGGTCCATATCTGGGCTCTCTACTCTGTTCCACTGGTCTATGTGTCTGTTTTTATGCCAGTACCATGCTGTCTTGGTGATCACAGTTTTGTAGTAAAGCTTGAAATCAGGTAACATGATGCCCCCAGTTTTATTTTTGTTTTTCACCATTTCCTTAGCGATTCGGGGTCTCTTCTGATTCCATACAAATTTGCTCCAGCTCTTTGAAAAATACCGGTGGAATTATGATCAGAATGGCATTAAAAGTATAGATTTTTCTAGGCAGTATAGACATTTTAACAATGTTTATTCTTCCGATCCAAGAGCATGGAATGGTCTTCCATCTTTTTGTGTCTTCTTCAGTTTTTTTCATGAGTGTTCGGTAGTTCCTTGAGTATAGTTCCTTTACCTCTTTCATTAGGTTTATTCCCAGGTATCTTATGGTTCTTGGTGCTATATGGAATCGATTCTCTAATTTCCTTTTCTGTATTTTCATTGTTAGTATATAAGAAAGCCACTGATTTCTGTACATTGACTTTGTATCCTGCCACGTTGCTGAATTGCTGTATGAGTTCTAGTAGTTTGGGGGTGGAGTCTTTTGGGTTTTCCATATAAAGAATCATGTCATCTGTGAAGAGAGTTTGACTTCTTCATTGCCAATTTGGATACCTTTTATTTCTCTTTGTTGTCTGATTGCTGTTGCTAGGACTTCTAATACTATGTTGAACAAGAGTGGTGAGAGTGGGCATCCTTGTCGTGTTCCTGATCTCAACGGGAAGGCTGCAAGCTTTTTCCCGTTGAGGATGATATTTGCTGTGGGTCTTTCATAGATAAATTTAATGAAGTTCAGGAATGTTCCCTTTATCCCTACACTTTGAAGCGTTTTAATCAGTAATGGATGCTGAATTTTGTCAAATGCTTTTTCTGCATCAATTGAGAGGACCATGTGTTTCTTCTCTCTTCTCTTATTGATTTGTTCTATCACATTGATTGATTTGTGAATGTTAAACCATCCTTGTAACTCAGAGATGAATCCCACTTGGTCATGATGGATAATCTTTTTAACGTGCTGTTGGAACCTGTTTGCTAGGATCTTGTTGTGAATCTTTGCATTCATATTCATCAGTGATATTGGTCTGAAATTCTCCTTTTTGGTAGGGTCTTTGCCTGGTTTGGGGATCATGGTAATGCTGGTTTCATAAAAAGAGTCTGGAAGTTTTTCTTCTGCTTCAATTTTTTGAAACAGCTTCAGGAGAATAGGTGTTATTTCTTCTTTGAAAGTTTGGTAGAATTCCCCAGGGAATCCGTCAGGTCCTGGGCTCTTGTTTTTTGGGAGGTTTTTGATCACTGCTTCAATCTCGTTACTAGACATTGGTCTATTCAGGTTGTCAATTTCTTCCTGGTTCAATTTTGGGAGTTTATAGTTTTCCAGGAATGCATCCATTTCATCTAGGTTGCTTAGCTTATTGGCATATAACTGTTGATATTAACTTCTGATGATTGTCTCGACTTCCTTGGTGTTAGTTGTGATCTCTCCCCTTTCATTCATAATTTTATTAATATGGGCTTTCTCTCTTTTCTTTTGGATTAGTGTGGCCAGTGGTTTACTGATCTTATTGATTCTTTAAAAAAAAACCAGCTGCTAATTTCACTGATACGTTCTACTGTATCTCTGGTTTCTACTTCATTAATCTCTGCTCTAATCTTGATTATTTCCCTTCTTATGTGTGGAGTTGGTTTGATTTGTTGTTGATTGTCCAGTTCTTTAAGATGTGTTAGCTGGTGTATTCTGGATTTTTTATTCTTTTGAGGGAGTCTTGAATGGCTATGTATTTCCCCCTTAGGACGACTTTTGCTGTATCCCATAGGTTTTGGACCGAAGTGTCTTCATTCTCATTGGTTTCCATGAATTGTTTCAGTTCTTCTTTGATCTCCTGGTTGATCCAAGCATTCTTAAGCAAGGTGGTCTTTAGCTTCCAGGTGTTTGAGTTCCTTCTGAACTTTTCCTTACGATTGAGCTCCAGTTTCAAAGCACTGGGATCTGAGAATATGGAGGGAATAATGTACGTCTTTTGGTATCAGTTGAGTCCTGATTTGTGACCCAGTATGTGGTCTATTCTGGAGAAGGTTCCATGGAAATGGACTCTTAACTATAGAGTGCATATATCTCTGTGTGTGTGTGTGTGTGTGTGTGTGTGTGTGTATGTTTATATATATATATATATATATAAACATATATATATGTTTATATGTGTGTATGTTTATATATATATATATATATATATATATTTTTTTTTTTTAATAGAAAGCTTCACCACATAGGAAGTGCTAAGACCAGCTGTTCCCAATCATTGGAGGCTGTGATAATCTTTTTCCATTATTTCTCTAAGACCTTTTAATATCTCTAATTTCATAATTACTAAATGGCAGTTCAGGAGGAACCACCCTTTTAAAATGTGTTCATTCATATAGTCTACTGTTCTCAATCCAATAATTGTTCTTCTAGATAATTCAACAAAGACGTAATGTCAAATTTCTCTTTCACTAAGACAAGGAACTTTTCTTTAAATACAGTTCAGGAAAATTCCAAATGAGTATTTATTTCTTATGTATGAAAGAATTTATGTTTATATATTACGGTGGGAGAATTAGGGAGATTTTGTTAAAGGGTACGAATTTGAAACTAGTAAGTAAATTAGTTCTGATGATTTAATCACAGCACAGTGCTTATAGTTAACAATATTGTATTGTAAACTTCAAAGTTGCTGAGAGACTAGATCTCAGTTGTTTTCACTGCAAAAAGTAAAAAAAAAATAATAATAATGTGACACAATAGAAGTGGTAGCTAATAGTATGGTGGTAACTATATTGCAATATATAAATATATCAAATCAACAAGTTTTAAACTTGAAGATCACCCAATGTTATGCTGATTGTACCTTAATAAAAATAAATAAAATTTTAAAAATTTCAATAAACTGTTAGTTGTTAGATCACTTAAGAATAAGAAAAGTAAAAATCTTTATTTTACCTTCACTTACTCCTTTTCTGATGCTCTTCCTTGTATATATCAGGTTTCTGACCTATATTTTTTCTCTCTTTCTAATGAGTTTCTTTTAATATATCTTGCAAGGCCTATTAGTAATAAATTCCCTTAATTCTTGTTTTTTTGAGGAAGTCTTAATTTCTTCTTCACTTTTGAAGGATAGTTTTGTGGGGTACAGATTCTAAGTTGGTATTTTTTTTCTCTAAACACTTTAAAAATTTCATTCCACTGTCCTCTTGCTTACATAGTTTCTGAAAAGTTGGACATAATTCTCATCTTTTCTCCTCAATAGGTAAGGTGTTCTCCCCACCCACCCCCCACCAGCTTCTTTCAAGATATTTTCCTTCTTTTTGATTTATCATAGTTTGAAAATGATATGCCCAGGTATAGTTTTCATGGCACTTGGTATTCTCTAAGCCTCCTGGTTCTGCAATTTGATGTCTGACATTAATCTGGGGACATTCTCTGTCATTATTGGTTCAAATATTTTATTTTTCATTTCTTTCTTTCTTTCTTCTTCTTCTATTCCATTTTTCATATGTTACACCTTTTGGAGTTGTCCCACAGTTCTTGTGTATTGTGTTCTTATTTTTCAGTTTTTGTTCTCTTTGCTTTTCAGAGGATTTCTATTGAGATACCCTCAGACTCAGAAATTCTTTCTTCAGCCATGTCCAGTCTGCTAATGGGCTTATCAAATGATCTTCATTTCTGTTACAGTGACAATGTTTTTGATCTCTAGCATTTGTTTTTGATTTGTTCTTAAAATTTCCATCGCTCTGCTTACATTGCACATCTACTCTTGCATGCTGTCTATTCATTAGTGTTCTTATCATATTAAATGTTGTCGTTTTATATTTCTGGTCTCATAATTCCAATATCCCTGTCAAAACTAAACCTGATTCTGGTGCTTGTTTTGTCTATTCCAACTGTATTTCTTGCTTTTTAGTATGCCTTGTAATTTTTTTTTTGATAGCCACACCTAATGTACAAACTAAAAAGAACTGTGATAAGTAGGCCTTTAGTAAAGTGGTGATAATGTGTGTGTATGGGGGAAGCATTTTACAGTCCTACAATTAGATCTCAGTCTTTTAATGAACATTTCCCCCTCAATTCTGAAGTTCCCCCTTTCCTTATCCCATTATATATGGGACATGATGACTACAGTGTGCTGGAATTATGTATTTCTCTTCCCCAAGGTCGATTAGGCTGTGATAAAACCCTGTAGTTTAGACCATGATAAAATAGTTTCTCTTGAGTGAAAGCCTTGTTAAGAACCTGGAAGACATTATGCCAAGTGAAATAAGCCTGGCACAGAAAGACAAACTGTATGATCTCACTTACATGTGGAATCTTAAAAAGTTAAACTCATAGAAACAGAGAGTAGAAAGGTGATTTCTAAGGGTTGAGGATAAAGGAAATGGGGATATATTGGTCAAAGGGTATAAACTTTCAGTTTTAACATGAATAAGTTCTAGAGAACTTTTGTATAGCATGGTGACTATATACAATATACAATATATTATATGATTTAATATATATAATGTATTATATTAAATAATAATGTGCATTTGAAATTTGCTGAGAGTAAATCTCAAGAGTTCTCACCATACACAAAAAGATACAATACTTTATATACAATACCATAAATAATATACTTCATATGATAATAATAATAATGTATTATATAGTCAAAAATTGCTAAGTGAGTAGATCTCAAGTTTTCTCACCCAAAATTAAGTGACTATATCAGGTGATGGATATGTTAATTAGCTAGTTGTAGTAATCATTTCATGAAGTATATATATATCAAAACATCATGTTATCTACCTTAAATATATACAATATTTACTTGTCAATTATACCTCAGTAAATCTGAGGAAAAAAACGAATGAGTATGCATGGTCTTTGCTCAATAAGATACAAATGTGATGGTGGAAGCTGGAATAGCCACTCTGGTAAGAGACACAGAAGCCAAGGGTGATAGTGACAGAGCTTCCCTGTCAGCCCTGACCACTGACATCTGGGCTATTTTGTGAATAAGAAAGAAACCTCTCTTTCTTTCTTTCTTTCTTTCTTTCTTTCTTTCTTTCTCTCAAAGTAGACTGCTACAGAATATTTCCAGATGCTTCTTTTTTTCCTCCTTCTGCTAGAAGCAGGAAAGTACTCTTCTCTAATACTCACTGTAAGAATCTGGTTAAATTTCTGGAGGTCAAACTCACATAAGTATGGGAACCCCTTGTGACTACTCAGCCCTGGAGTTTTTAACTCTCAGACTTGTCTACTCTGAACCCCTAGCAATTTGTAAAATTACAATTCACATTTTCCTACCCCAATAGTGGTTCCTGTGGAGATTTTTGAGAGAATCTCTGTTCTGGTAAGGTGTGAGTTTCTTTATGAACCTGTCTCTCCAATTATGAGGGCAGCAATTTGTCCTGTGACCTCACTTCTAAGAAGATCTAAGAAGAGCTGTATCTTTTTCAGTTTTTTTTTTTAATTTTTAAGATTTTATTTATTTATTTAACAGACAGAGATGACAAGCAGGCAGAGAGGCAAGCAGAGAGAGAAGAGGAAGGAAGCAGGCTCCCTGCTGAGCAGAGAGCCCGATGCGGGGCTCGATCCCAGGACTCTGGGACCATGACCTGAGCTGAAGGCAGAGGCTTTAACCCACTGAGCCACCCAGGTGCCCTCAGAGTAATGATTTCTAAGTTCCTTCCATGCTAGACAAGAATCTGGAAATCCCTCTGATTATACCTTTAACTTCACTGTATCTATCTGTACTTCTACTCCAGGCACACTGGTCAAGACTTAGCTTTACTAATGTTCTTTGTTCTCATATATGATTATATCAAAAGTGAGAAAACTCTCTTAAGAAATTTAGCTTTTCATGGAAAAGAGAGTTATGGTTAGTGGAGGAGTATTGCTGAGACTAGGGTAATGATTTGATGCACTGATTAAAGGGGATAAGGCAAAGAGCAATTTCGAAGTTACTAGGGAAAGAGAATGTAAGTGATGGAGCAAGACCCAGAAATGAAATTAAATTTGACATAGCTTTATTCCAAGGGTGACAGAAATTTAAATATCTCATTATTCCTAGGCAGCAATTACTGTTTATGATTAGTGAGAAAGGAGCCATAGGCTCAGAGAGCTTAAGTAGCTTACTCAAAGTAACAATGGCCAATTAATGTAAGAAGATCCTGACATACCAAATATACCAATGACTATCATAATTTGATTTTAAATTTTTAAAACTCACGAGACCAAAAAGCCTCATGGGTTCTGTACCTTAGAATTATTCCTCCTTTTTTCAGAAGTGAAGTTAGTTTTGCAGGGTTATTTTTTTAACAAAATTGACTCTGTCAGAAATATTTTAAAGAAAGCCATTAGGCCATCACATATGTAGTTCTATGGTTTTATTTTGGACCTTCATTCTACAAAACCACTTTTTCTGATCGTGAAAGGACTTTCATACTAAGCATCATTTCATCTTGATTACTTTGGACATGCTACAAATATACATTTATATACAGGAAAATAGGGGATGGCATTTTATTTTAAAATTATCATGGCATAAGATGAAATAGATATGAATAATGACAAACCTGCATTCTACTACTAAAGGAGTAGTTGAAACCATAGCACTTATTTAGTGACTTGCTTTTTCAGTATAATGATGAAATTGTGCAGGCACATGATATGATACATTAAATAATATGTCAACTTAGTACTGTTAAATCATGATTTAAATATATTATACTTGATTGCTAAAGTTCAGAGTGTATACCAGGAAAATTAAGTTGTTCTGAACTTAGTTATGTGGTCCTTAAATTATGCTTTACTAATGCTTTTTTTTTTTTTTACAAAATTTTTTTTAAACACAAGAAGATGCTAATATAAATACCTAATATAAAATAAGATTACCAGAATATGTTCTTATCACAATGAGAAATGTAATCATTCTCCAGGTCAGAAATATAATCTTGGTAGTACTCATAATGAAGTTGGCATTGTTTTAGAGTAAAAAGGACATTTGATTTTGTTAAGAGAAGTAGTGGCCCCAGATAAAATTTTTATGAAAAGAATACTCACAGAGTAAATTTTAATTGAGTGATCCCTTTGATTCATATGCATATTCCTAAGAGATAGTCTTGGGCCTATATGAGATCAATCCATTTTTGCTGTTGGTTGCTGGACTTTTTCCTTCAAAGTCACCTGTCATCCAGTCAACCAGCCCCTGTGACCACTTCTGAACTAGAAGGAAACATTACACCACTACAGGTCTTGAGATCTGGATTTGAAGGAGCCTCCAAATGCCTCATCCCAGAGCAAGGTAAGAGCATTAACTCTTCATGGATTGAACTTTGACTGATGGGAAAGCAAGAGTTAGTGGAGCCATGCAGATAAATTCCCCCTTTTTCTTACATCCCATGAATTACTCTGAGACAGTATGTCTGTGCAGCCCATCCAGAAAAGTCCTGCATGCAGAGTGACACTGTAACTCTTCATGGCCCATCATGAAACAGTAGTGAGCACAGTAATGTGCTTCACATGGCTTCACATCTTTCTTTGCCTCACTCCCCTTGACATTCATTCTTGCTCTTCTGGTTTTGTACTCTGCCCCTACCCACCCCCACCCCCCAACCAACAAGTAAAGCATCACCACTAGCACCCTTGCCTCTGATTCTGTTCGGTAGGAAATGGTTTATGACAGTAGATCTGAACTATATAAAGAGATGATAGAGTAATTTGTGAGAAGCACAGAGAGTAACCTGGGGTTTCTCAGTTGGAAGTGAGAAGATAGAGTAAAACTCATCTTTGTAGATACCCAAGGTCTGCTGGACACAATGCTTCATTTAATCATATTATTCTCATTATAAAGATAAAGAAACAAAAACTTGGAGAGGTCTGGTGACTTGCCCAAGCCACAGCTTTTATAGAAGAGAGCTGGGATATAGATTTAGGGGTTTTGACCCCTAAACTGTAAACTGTCTATAACTAATAAATGAAGGAACTGAGAGAAGACACATTTTTCTATGTGGACACCCTAGTTAAAATTTCGGTATGATAATTCACACATAAACAACTAAATTAGGAGCTCTTACTTAGAAACAACAGGAGCTAAAATAAAATAAACTATTATTACCACCCTGTCATTGAGTTCCTTCTGAGTTGGGTCAAATAAAATAATGTCATTAAGGAAACATTTTGAAAAAAGTGCAAACTCTTTAAAAAAATACAACTAGTGTATGAAAAAAAAAAAAAAAAACTTCAGTAAAAAAGAAAGAAAAATCCAAAGGCTCATTGTACGGCTGGCATATTGTTGGCAGGTATTTTAAAATCCAAACTCCAGAACTGAAAGTTCGAGCTACTTCAGGGAAATGCCCAGGGGCCATTGGTCTGGGCCCGGACCACCACTCAGGCTCTACACTGGCATAGAATAGTCAGTGGTGAAATTTTCAGTGAAGTTGAAGGCATTTACAGGAAAGCCAAGATTGAAGGGGAAGGGAAATGAGATGGAGGAAATGAAACGGCTGTATTATTCAAATGTGCTGCAGACAAATCTTCAGCTCTGGAAAAATGTACTCTGTATTCCAGGTAAATATATTAGGTTAACTGATTCCAGGTGTTTCAAAGGATAATTGATCCATTCAGAAAACATTTTTCAAGTACCTACTATGTGAAAAGCAATGCTATAAAAAAAGAATGTGTGAACAGCCTTCAGTCATTTCTGGAATTCTTCCCAAATCCAAATCATGAGTCTTTATTTTATTTTCATACATTTAAAAAATCAGAATTTTCTCCAGTATAATTACTGGTTAAGGAACTGGGAGGTTAATATGCAGTCTTTCTATTTATAATCTATACTTTACCTCAAAGGTTTTTTCTCCCTCTCTCCCAATAATCTGAACTAAATTTACTCTGGTATTCTTATGTGAAAAATTCTATATGTTTAAAATGCCTTCAACTTTATCATTTTCTATATAGAATTTTCAGATTTTACCTAGAGAAAGTAAAGCACATTATGAATACTAAGAGAAAATTTCTTTGTTTCCTGAAGTAGGAGATCTGGATAAAATAAAACCATAGACACAGTATTATTCTTTGTCCTCAATTCTTTGTGACTACAGGAAGATAGTTATTGCAACCAAAATAGAATGGGTTTGAAATTAAAACAAATGAAGAAATTTATTATTATCACTTGCTTTTTGCTTAAGCATATTGTACTGAAAGAAAATTCTTCTGACAGAAAAACATTTATCATTTCACTGTCCTGGAAGTGAAATATAATGTAGTAACTTCATAATTGATATATATGGATAAAGCATCAGACAAAGATTCTTTGTTTGACTAAACTTACTACTAAACCCTCTTCTAGGCCCATTTGTTCATTTTCTTATAAAATCCCATTTTAATGAGAACTCTCTAGCTCAATTTCACAGCCCCCCCAACCTCAATATCTTATTGCCTTCAGTATCTGATTGGGTTCTTCATCTTCCATCATCCCCCAGGTGATGTCTGATTATACTGATCTGTCTTTTGGGTAAGCCAGAATCCCCCTTTCCCCTAATAGTTTCTTTTAGTAATTTACTATCCACTAGCCTCCACCCTGCTCCTTGACTATAAATTCCAGTTTGCCTATGGAGTATTCAGAGTTGAGCCCAACCTCTCTTCCTCACTGCAAAATCACCTGATAGTAGTCACTATACCTAGCACAGTGGTATGCAACCTCTTTAAATAAATCCTTCCTTACTATAAACTTTAATAAGTATCATTAAACATTTTTCTTTGACATTCCTCAACTTCATGTTTTAAAAAAATAATAATAATACTGTGATAAATATCCTGGAGGGCAAATCCTTAGGCACATGATTAATTTTTTTTTCTTTTTACTGTTCTGATTGAGTGAGTTCCACTGTCCTCTATTCAAATGTACTTGTCTTTTCTTCTGCTTCATCTAATCTGATATTGAACCCCTCTAATGTATTTTTCATTTCAATTATATGCTTCAGCTCTCTGACTTCTATTTGGTATTGTCTTATATTACCCATCTCTTTGTTGAAGTTCTCATAATGTTCATACACTCTTCTTTCCAATTTAGTGAGCATCTTTAAGACTATGACTTTGAACTCTTTATCAAATAAATTACTTATCTTAATTTTATTAAAGTATTCCCCCCCCAAGGTTTTATCTTTTTCTTTCAATTGGGACATATTCCTCTGTTTGTTCATTTTGTTTGACTCTCTACCTTCGTTCCTTTACAGTAGGTAAAATAACCAGTCTCTCTCTCCCTCTCTCTAAGGAGTGGCCTCATATAGGGGATGGAACTTGTCCTTCCTCCCTGTCTCAGTTCCTGGTTCTCTCTCAAACTTCCATGCTTGTGCAAGCAGCGTATTATATTTTTAATAACTCCCAATAGTTGAGCATGTGCTAAGACTCTTCGTGTCCCACAGGGGAGAACCTAGCACCTAGATTCTGGGTGACTGAAAGCAGCCTTAGCTTTTAAAAGGCATCAGCTTTTAAAAGTATACAAACATTCACAGTCCTGTGGGACACAAGCAAAAGCCTCACTGGACCCTGGAGTGTGGTGATCTGGAGGTGTCCTTGAGCAGCAGTTGCAGAAATTGGGGCTGCAGAGGCTAGTGTATAAACTCTTTCTTGAGAGATACTGGTGAATTGGAGCAAGGCAGAAGGGGAGAACCAAGATGACCTCCATACCCAATATTCCTGGAGAACAGCTCCATAGGTCACTAAATTTGTGCCAAACCTAAAGTCTGCAACTCAGGCCAAAGTTCTGGGACATAGCAACTTCCCTCACAGAAAGACTGGGAGTGTGGCTCAGCCCGCTATCTCTGTGTAGTGCCTGGGGTGGCAGCCTGCTGAGAACTGTCTCTCCAATTTCCACAGTCCTATGGGATCCAAGAATGAAAACCCCATAAGCACCAAAGCCAGGCTGTCAAGGAGTGTCCACTGGGCAACAGCTGCAAAAATCACAGTAAACAGGTACAAAAACTAGGGCACCAGACATATGTAAAGCTGCCCCTTTCCCACCCTAGAGACCCTAGTACACTGGAACATAACAGAGGGTGAGCATGAAGATCAAGCATATAAAATATATTGAGTAAATGGTTTAACTAACATAAATATTCAAATATGCAGGAAATTAACATAATCACTTTTATTTAATCATTAAGTAATTGGGCTTTCTTCCTATGATTCTACTCACTTGCTAATGGGAAGAAAATAAAAGACCAATCTAATGTAAATCCCTGTCATCTGATCTTGAGAATAATCCCAGAGCTTTCTCTCCCCCAAGAAATGAACAGCTCCTAGTCCACTGATATGTACTCTAAGAAGCTTGAAATATGGCCACTTCAAAAGGAACCAAAAAAGAAGCTAGAACAGGACCTCTACTCTCATTATGTCCATTACCTTATCTAACATATGTCTTTTCCGTGTTAACATCTCAAGATAAAGCAAGAGAAATAAGCACTTTCCTCTCCCATTTCTCCTCCTAGCTATTCTTAAGGACAAAAATGCAGTTGGGATTTTTAAATTCATTCTTTCTGTCATATCTTCTTAATTCCCATTTAACCAACCTAGTTGTCATAGACAAAAGTTGCATCTTCACCTTGCAAGGCAACTTTTAAGTGCTGCTTCCTTCTGACTTTCCTAAAATGTGCTAAACAGAGAGGAAGATTACAGAAACCATGAGAAATCCTCTTTCTAGGCTGTAGTCTTGCTAGAGAATTATATTTTGCCTATCAAAACCTGAACATAACTTCATTCCTTCTGTAGCAAAGTATAACTCTCCTCCATTTTCACTTACCTCTACCAAATAGATGGACAAAGACCTCTGGCTGCCAAGATGAAAGTCACCTCAAAGGAAAAAGAGAAATGGACTTAATGTTTTTCAAAATGTTACCACATGTCAATGGAATTCATAGGAATGTAATGCATTCCATTAGTATCAGAAAGTATTTTCCTATACTCTACTCTTTACATATTTACACCTTTAAGGCCAAATAATTATTCTATTTTTTAATCTTTATTTTTTCTTTCTTTAATCCACCATTCCTTCTCCATAATGTCTTAATGTTTTTATAAAATTGTTCATTGATGCTGCTTTGAAAATATTAACTTTTCTTTGCCATTTAATTTTAGCTATGTTTGTGCTTAAGTATTTTTTCTCCTTGTTACCATTGTTTGTCTTGTACAAAGTAAAAATAATTGAGGTTGAAGTTAGGAAAGTATGTGATAGAGACATAGATTCTCCTTGACTTATCCAAACAAACTTCCTTAGCATGGGATCAAAAGTGAGGACTTCTCACCTTTTCTTTTGGCTGCCCTGGCTTCCATTAACAGAGCACTCTGCTTTTGAATGTATTTCAGTGAATCGTGCCATTTAATTTTTCTACTTTTAAAAGTATAGTCACAGTTTTTGAAAACAATTGGCTTCCCTATATGCCAATCCAAAATTATCTGAAAACTTAGCCTAAGTTCAATATATTCATAAAATTGGGCTTAAAAAATTGAAGCTTTACTTTCCCTTTGGCCTACTTAAAATATTTTACAATAACCACAGTAAAAGCAAACATGCGTATAGTACAACTTTGAGCCAAGCATTGAACTTAATACCTAACATATATTAATCTACTTAATGCTTGCAACAATCCCAAAAGATAAGTATTAAAATTTTTCAGAACATACAGATGAGGGCATAGTCACGGTGAGTTAAATTAATGTTCCTATAGTTATACAACTAGTTCAACATAATTTTTGTAAGATTTTATAATCAGGATATATCTTAAATTTCAAGAGCTCTCTGAACCCCATAAAATTTCATGAAGAATTTGGTTAGATTCTTCTAGGTAGAACATCTCCATCTTTACAGTTGATTTTGAAAGTAGTTTGTATTTCAAAAAATGGTTACAAACTATTCTAAAGAGTTTCAAATGTTGTCTCTAAGTTACCTAAAAGTGTACTTTCTGTAATTCTTCTTGATGTACATTAGGAATCCAATAAATATTTTTTTATTTGGCAGAAGTCCTATCTTAACTGAGAAGTATTTGAGTTAGTAATAAGAGAATAAGTAAATTAACCAAGCAGAAATAAATGAAATCACAGTTCATTCATTAATCATCCCCACAAAGTTATAATAATCAATGGAATCTAAAAATGTATAGGCATATAGCAGTATTTATCTCAATATAATATTAAAATTATGTTTCTCAAAGAACATAGCATAACAAAAATATGTGTTATTAAATCAAGGTCAGTATGTTTAGCCAGTATATCATGACAGTAGGTTAACTGAAATCCAAGATGATCCTTCACCTTGTTAAAATTGAAAATTTTTTCTATAATTCTTATAGAATACATTTGATAATGAATATGTATTTGCTTTGAACTACAAAATGTATTTAAGTCTCTGATATGAGGCTTTATGATACCTTTTTCTTAACATTTATTTGGTTTTATGTTTGCATGTCAACAATGTAATTTAGACACTTAAGGTTATAAGAGCTCTAATTATGACACAGGCACAAACACATGCACACTCATACATGCACACAACATCCCTAATGTCTAATTCATTTTTTAAGAAGCACGTTTAATAACATCTTCTATAATATTCACTTATTTATATTCACATCAAAATGTAAACTCAGAAAGTATACTTTTAACAAAATCACTTTAATTCTTATCAAGTAGCTTAGGTGGTTCATAAATATCTAAACCTAGCATTCTGTGTTGGTATAATTTTATTCAATAGAGTAGACAAGAATAATATACATTTATTTTAGAAGTGGTTGGATCTGATAACTAGACTGGTCAAGAATATCTAGAAATATGAAATGAGTCATTTAAAATAACTGAGGCCCAGGTGTGACATATTTGGAGGACAAGATTATAGTTTTGAAATGGCAATGAGAATGGTTTATGTTTACAATTCTCATGATTGCAGGCTTGTCATGAAAATAAATTGCCTATAGTCCCTGCCATTTTCTATTCTTGTCTCATCATGATAATAAGACATCAAACTTTTTATATTCAATATATTCTGAAATGCAATTTCATATAAAGATGTGTAGAGTACTAAAACACTTGCTACCTATGTTTACTTGTAGATTTCACTTACATTCGTATTTCTGGAGGTACTGCTTACTCTGCCTAGTAATATATAAAAATTAAACCATGGTTCTGAAATACGGGTGGAAATAAGATAGTAATCCCCAATCTCACATTCATTTCCTAGAGGTGAAATTTATTTTTCTAAATTCAAAAATGCCCAAAAGTGTATCCTGTACCCACAGGCAATTCATGAAGTAGGATAGGAAAAGATAGTATATTGTCACATGATTTTTTTCAAAGAAACATGAATTTTTCATGGAGTTAGGTCATTTGCTGTCTTACTATTGTTTCCTAAAGTACTCCCACACATAGTTCCATGGTTACAAGGATCTGGTTTTGATATATAATTTTTCAGTCAGTTTAAGCAAGACCATAGTGCACAAGTGCTGGAATTATCACCTATTAAGATAATACAATTGGAATGGAACATACTAGTATTTTTTAAACAAGAATAGGGAGCTGTTATGTTCAAAATCTTAAGAACTATCCTAAATATCAAAGAGAGATATTTACTTTAAACATAATGATGTGGTTATATATTTGGGGACCAGAGAATTATCAAAAAAAAGAGTAAAAGACCAGAAAATTTTGGAGACTTTTAAGAACTCTTTGGAATCATAAATAAAGAGATAAACAAAGGAGTAAGTAAATGTCAGGATAGAACAATCTTAAGAAGTTTGGATATGAGCAAAATGCCTTGTACTTTCTCTGTTATAAACCTTCTCAGAGGGGCACCTGGGTGCTCAGTTGATCAGTTCTGACTCTTGATTTCAGCTCAGTTCATAATCTCAGGTCATGAGATCCATGTGGTGTTCCATGCTGGGCATGGAGCTTGCTTAAGATTCTCTCTTTCCTTCCCTCTGCCTCTTTCTTCCCACCTTGTCTGCTCTCTCTTTCTCAAAACAAACAAAACAAACTTCTCAGAATGTAATCATTTAGTTAATTCTGTTGTATGTTACATCATCAGCTTCGAGAGAACAGAAACCCTATCTGTACTGCATGACTGTATCTCCAGTCTCTGGTACTGTGTTCAACACATGGTGGACCCTCAATACATGTTTGCTAAACTTGTATTTATATTGAATGTCTGATAAAGAAAACTGAGTGGAGACTATAGAAATATTCATAGGTTCTAAAAGTAGTAAGAATACCAGAATTATTGTATCAAATATTGAGGTAGAGAAAAAATAATATACTGACAATACAAAAACATAAATACAAGCATATGTTATTTTATTGTACTTCACTTTATTGTGCTTTACAGGTAATTACATATTTGACAAACTTGAAGGTTTGTGGCAGTGCTGCATACAGCAAGTCTATCAGTGCCATTTCTCCAACAGCATTTGCTCACATTTAATTAATTCACACAATATTTTAAACTTTTCTATTATTATTATTTTTGTTATGGTGATCTGTGATCAGTGATTATGACTTAATGAAAGCTCCGATCATGGTTAATATTTTTATGAATAAAGTATTTTTAATTAAGGTATATGCATTCCTTTTTTTAGACATAATGCTACTGCACACTACTTCCTCTAATCTATACATACATAATTTTTAGTGTGAACATAATTTTTACATGCACTGAGGAACCAAAAAATTTATTTGTGATATTCACTTTGTTGTGGTCGTCTACAGTGGAACCCACAATATCTCTGAAGTATTCCTGTATAAAATAAAAAAAAAATAGAAAATCTTGTGTGCCAGTTGGGACTACTACTTATCTTCCCATCATCCCTTACTGTTTTTATAAAAACTTGTTTTAACTAAGCTGCTCTATTTTTATTACAAATTTCCTTTATTATAAATTGACTTTCTTCCTTTTCCTACTTTACTTTTGCACATATTTTCCTAACAGTAGCAGATTTGCTTCACCCCTGCCAGTGATGATTGATTGATATTAACTATGTTGAGGATTGCAACAACTTCTGAGAGAGGAAGAATGCCATTAGCAGTGTCTGCAAAGGGTAAAGTTGTTATTAGTTAAGACAGCCTTAATTTATATATTTGCTTATGTTAAAATCTTAATCTACAGTTATTTCTCCCTTCTTTATACTTACCTAAATGTCAGTAAATCTTTAAGGCCTAGATATGCTATCTCTTCTATAGTAGCTTTCATAACCATTAATCCTAGATGATTATACCTTTCTAGGTATGTATATTTGCCTAATTTTATTGTTGATGTTGTTAATTATGTACTTAATATCTTTTCTGAACTATGTAATCTCTTAAGAACAAAGGCTGCATTTTGTTGTTTTTCTTTCTATATTGTTTATAATTCAACACATGTAAAATCTCATTATACACCAACTGAAAGACAAAGTTGTTTTTAAAAGATTTTTATTTATTTATTTGACAGACAGAGATCACAAGTAGGCAGAGAGACAGGCAGAGAGAGGAGGAAGCAGGCTCCCTGCTGAGCAGAGAGCCCGATGCGATGTGGGGCTCTATCCCCGAGAGGAAGGCAGAGGCTTTAACCCACTGTGCCACCCAGGCGCCCCAAGACAAGTTTTATATGTAAAAGTAATCAAGGTAGCTTTCTGTATCAGTACACTGGTGTGTTCTCTTTTGAAGTTATTTACCAGCAGTAAATTTTTATTTTTTATTAAAAATTTTTAAAGGTTAATTTATTTATTTTAGAACTAGAGAAAATGGAGGGAGCCTGTATGAGAGGGGCAAAAGAATGAAGGAGAGAGTCTTAAATGGACTGCTTGCTGACTAGGGAGCCTTACGTGGAAACCGATCTCATCTGACATCACGACCTGAGCCAAAACCAAGAATCCCATGCTTATGACTGTGCCACCAGGGTACCCTATCAGCAGTAAGTTTTTAAAATAACTATGTAAGTCTGTTCTTATCTTCTGTCCATTTCTTGATTAAGGGGAGCACATTATATGATGAACACTGGGCTTTATATGTGCTGATAAATTGTTGAACACTACACCTGAAACTAATGATGTACTATGTGTTGGCTATTTGAATTTAAAATAAAAAATGAAAAAAATGAGTATGTAAGTTCATACAATTTTACATATTACTATGGTATTTATCTTACTATAAATGTGTTTTATTTTATAAAACTGATTTCATGGTAAAATTTTAAAAATTAAACTTTGGCATAAAATCTCATCTGTATCTTAATTCTTTTGCTATTTTCACTGACATCATGCTTAAGAATTTTTCCCAATCCATGTTTTTAAAATATAACATTTAGATATATTATAAAACAAAATCTCATTACTTTGAAACTCTGGTATTTTAGGATAATCTTTTACATTATGAAAAGTTTTCTCTATTCCAAAATTTGCTGTTGGTAGACCCAGTCTTTTTTTATAATCACAAAAAGAGTTCTTAAAGGAAAATTACCATTAACATAACTAAATTCAAAATTAACTTTCAAGTAATTAGACTGGATAACACATACTTAAACTTTTTTATTCTTAATCCTTCAAATCAATCCAATTTTTAAGCTTGAGGTTGAAATGTCCTTATGAGTATTTATCATCTTTGACATCAGGCATCACCTGACAATCTCATCCTCATCCTTAAGCTTAGCTGAAGGTCTGACTTCTATAAAGTTTGATAGGACCACATAGATCCTTATCCTCTGGAGAAGGTTCAAGCTTTCCCTCTCCATATTCGCACAGTGTATTCTGAGATATTCTGGTTACTTCCATTAGTCTTTGTCATTCACATTATATTTGTTTATTTACATGTCTGTCTACCTCACAGCTTGTACCTTTTTGGAAACCTATGTTTTCTTTTGCTTTTTATATGCTTTCTTTTGCTTTATATGTTACTAAGAGTACATAATGAATAGAACAAATATGAACAGAAAGTTGATTCATTCGCTGCTAGTAGGACTTGCAATGTGTAATGATCAAAGACAGTCCTATAGCTAACATATCCAGATTCAAAACTGTCACTGAAACTTGAGAGTTTTGGGGAATTACTTAACTTCTCTACATCTCAGACACTTCTTTGGGGAGTGGTTATGGTATATATATCTCATGTGAAGATGAAATGGAAAAATACACAAAAATTATTACAGGTGCACAGAGTGTCGAGCAAATGGTGTGCTATAAAAAGATAATTTGGGTTATTTTTCTTTATTTTAGTTTGCTCTTATTGTTATTTAAATATAATAATTACACCACTATGTGAGTACTATAAACTAAGTATCATAAAGTATGTTTAAGGGATATTCTTGTTAACAGAGCCAAAACAGGGGTGCCTGGGTGGCTCAGTGGGTTAAAGCCTCTGCCTTCAGGTCAGGTCATGATCCCAGGGTCCTGGGATCGAGTCCCGCATCGGGCTCTCTGCTCAGCAGGGAGCCTGCTTCCTCCTCTCTCTCTGCCTGCCTACTTGTGATCTCGGTCTGTCAAATAAATAAATAAAAATCTTAAAAAGAAAGAAAGAAAGAAAGAAAGAAAGAAAGAAAGAAAGAAAGACCAGAGCCCAAAGTCTTTATTCCTCAGTCTCTATTCTTTGTCATGTAGGAGGTGGGGGATTGAGGAAGGTTGCAGCGAGCAATGAGGGAGGTAGGAAGCTGCTGTAGGTTCTCTGGGGTTTCGGAGTAAACTGCTTTGCTCTAATACCAGAGATAAAAGCCCTATATGGAAAAAATGTAGAAAGTCAAAGTCTGGAACAAGTTGGAAATCAAAGGAGATAAATCATAGAAGCAAAATATGATCTGACAAATCTGAGCAATTGAAAAGAAGACTAAAGTGGAAAAATCAGAATTGACCACATAATAATACTAGGGATACATGGATTTGCCATAGGTGGTGATTGTTTGGTTCTTTACTTGCATAAATTGGTTCAAATCATTTAAGACATGAATACATGTTACCCATTCATTTTAAAAGGGTTGAAGCAGAAAGGTATGTTTGGGGTATTCTCTTGACCAAGCTGACATTCTAAAAATATTTTCAATGTACCTTTGCCTAATATGTCCCCAGCCTTCCTGGTCTTTCAGAAGTCTAACGGGCACCATCAGGGACTGTTAAGGTGATTGAGTGGATAAGACTATTATATACATAAAACCGACATGAATTCTGCTGTCTAATTCTGACAGTAGAATTTCAGTATTTACTATTAATTAAACAATTTCAATTATACATCTTTCTTAATGTATTGAACAATTTCCTGATTTCAGAAAAAGAAGACATTTAATATAAGTAAGTGGTTCTTAATAATGAGCATCATCAATATAGACATAATAGGCTATTCTCTGATATAATTATAGAACTCTGCTCTTTTTTTATGGCAGAAACAAAGCACTCATTTATATCTTCTAAATACAGGTAGCTATTGAAAAACATTGTTGAATTAAAGAATAAAGAATAAATTTTCTTATATTAAATATCTCTTGTATTAAATATTCTATGTCTGAACGTGACATGTATACATTAAAGTGTATAATTAAGTGCAACTATTTGATAAAAATTCCACAATTCACTTAATTTCAAAGACAAATACACATATGAAGTCTGCCTGGTGAGGGAAATGATTCAGACTCAATACTTATGTTTCTACTATATCTCCTTTAGGATGTACTAGGTACTGGAGAAAAGTTGATTTATCTATGTAATTGAAAAAAAGAATCTGTGCATTGTGTAAGGTATTTAGGCAGACTGAGCTGAATGAACAAAGAAACATTCAGGGAAAGAAAGAATTTGGTGAACTCGAGAATGGCAAGGAATTAGGTTCAACTGAAATAAGTTTCATGAAGAAAAATAGAAGGTAGAGCAGAGATGAGATATGGATAGATCCAAATGTCAAAGAATGTGGAATGCGCTGCTTGAATTATGGATGCTACTCTTTAAAGCAGTGGTTCTCAAATATCAGTGTGTTTCAGAAATCATCTGGTGAAATAGTTAAAAAATGCAACTGTAGGGGCATCTGGGTATCTCAGTGGGTTAAAGCCTCTGCCTTCAGCTCAGGTCATGATTCCAGGGTCCTGGGATTGAGCCCTGCATCAGGCTCTCTGCTCAGTGGGGGGCCTGCTTCCCCCTTTCTCTATCTCTGCCTGCCTCTCTGCCTACTTGTAATCTCTATCTGTCAAATAAATTAAAAAAATATTTAAAAAAAATACAACTGTAGCTAAGGAGGTGAAAGTGCCTGTACTTTTTTAAAAATTTTATTTATTTATTTATTTATTTATTTATTTATTTATTTGAGAGAGACAGAGAGAGGAGGAGAGAGAGTGAGAAACAGCATGAGAAGGGAAAGGGTTAAAGGGAGAAAGAGACTCCCCGCTGAGCTGGGAACCTGATGCAGGACTCCCCGCATCATGACCTGAGTCTAAGGCAGTTGTTTAACCACCTGAGCCACCCAGGTGCCCCAAGACCTGTATTTTGAAAGCTATAAAACACTGATGAAAGAAATTGAAGGTGACACAAACAAATGGAAAGATATTCCATGCTGTTGGATTGGAAAAATTAATATTGCTAAAATGTCCATACTACCCAAAGTAATCTACAAGAGTCAGAGCAATCCCTATAAAAATAACAAACTGCATTTGAAATAGAACTAGAGCAAATAGTACTGAAGTTTGTATAGAACCACAAAGACCCCAAATAGCCAAAGCACTCTTGAGGGAAACAACAACAACGTTGGAGGTATCACAATTTCACATATCAAGATATATTACAAAACTGTAGTAATCAAAACAGTATGATACTGGCATAAAAATCCATACATAGATTAATAGAACAGAATAGGGAGTCCAGAAATAAACCCACTCTTAGATGGTCAATTAATTTATACCAAGGATAATCTTTTATACACAGTAAAACATATAGATTTTAATATATATATTATATATATAGTGTATATATATATATAAGTATATATAATATACAATGAAGAGAAGACAGTCTCTTCTTTAATAAATGCTGTTGGAAAAACCGGACAGCTACATGCAAAAGAATGAAACTGGACCACTTTCTTATATCATACACAAAAATTAAAAATGGATTGAAATATGCAATCTGAAATTGTAAAAATCCTAAACGAGAACATAGATAATAATTACTCTGACATTAGATATACCAACATTTTTCTAGATATGTCTCCTAATGCGAGGGATGAAAAGCAAAAGTAAACTATTGGGACCACATCAAAATGAAAAGCTTTTGCACAGCAAAGGAAACAATTGACAGAACAAAAGCACAACCTACTTAATGAGAGAAGATACTTGTAAATGATATGTCTGATAAGGCATTGATATCCAAAGTATATAAAGAATTTATAAAACTCAACACCAAAAATACAAACAATCCAATTAAAAAGTGGGCAGAGGGCTTGAGCAGAATTTTTTTCAAAGATGTACAGATGGCCAACAGACACGTGAGATGTTTACTATCACTCTTAGGGAAATGTAAACCAAAACCACAATGATATATCACCTAACGCCTGTCAGAATGGCTAAAATCAAAAAGATAAGCAATACAAGTGTTGGAGAGAATGGGGAGAGAAAGAAACTCTTGTACACTGTTGGTGGGAATGTAAATTGGTGTAGCTACTATGGAAAACAGTATGGAGATTCATCAAAAAATTAAAGTTAAAATATCATTTGATCCAGTAATTCCACTACTGTATATTTCCCCAAAGAAAATGAAAACAATTGAAAAGATATGTGCACCCATATGTTTATTGCAATGTTATTTACAATAGCCAAGATATGGAAGTAACTAAGTCCATTGATAGACAAATGGCTAAGGAAGGAGACGTGTGTGTGTGTGTGTGTGTGTGTGTGTACATATATACATATACACATGTGTATATGTACATATATATGTACATATATGTTGTTTCAAATGGCAAGCTCTCACCCCCTTTTTGGCTGCATAATATTCCATTATATACACACACACACACACATACATACATATGTATGTACACACATATATGTATTTATATACATATTTATGTACATATACATGTATACACACACACGTGTGTGTGTGTATATATATAATGGAATATTATACAGCCAAAAAGGGGGTGAGAGCTTGCTATTTGAGACAACATGGATGGACCTTAGAGGGTATTCTGCTACGTGAAGTGAAGTAAGTGAAATAAGTCAGATTGAGTAGGACAAACACCGTATGTTTTCACTCCTATATGGAATCTGAAAAATGAATAAACAAAAAGCAGAATCAAACCTATAAATTCAAAGAACAAACTGATGGTCATCAGAAGAAAGGGAAGTGTGGAGCTGGTCAAAATGAGTAAAGAGGAGTGGGAGATACAGGCTTCTGATTATGGAATGAATTAGTTGTGGGAATAAAAGATGCAGCATAGGTAATAGGGTCAATGTTATTGTAATAGTATTGTATGGTGAGAGATAGTAGCTACACTTGAGGTGAACATAGTATAGAGAAGTTGTATCACTATGTTGTACACCTGAAACTAAAGTAACATTGTGTACCAACTATACTCAGAAAGTTCAAAAAAACCAAGCAAATGTGAATAAAGTATGAATTTTAGTTAAAAAATAAAAATAAATTAAAAAAAATACAACTGTAATGTGGGAGTGACATCAGCAAGATGGTGGTATTGGAATTGTCCCTTCCCAGAAACATCAATTTGTACAACCATCCATGAACAAAAATACCTTAACAAAAGCTAAAGATTCCAGGTGAGGAATTACAGCACCTGAGTGGAGCCCAGAAGTAAGAAAAGATACATTGAGGAGGGTAGGAAAAAGTTTCACATTATCCCTACTTCCTTTGAAGTCCACTCTGTCTAAAGTTAAAATACCTACTCTTGCTTTCTTTTGATTATGTTAGCATGGTATATTTTTCTCCATCCATTCACTTTTAATCTGTATGCATCTTTATATTCAAAGAGAGTTTCTTAGAAGCGACATGTTATTGGGTCTTGTTTTTTGATCCACTCTGACAATCTGTCTTTTAACTGATGGATTTAGAATATTAACATCCAAACTGACTATTAATATAGTTGGATTAATATTTATCATTTTGTTACTATTTTCTGTTTGTTGCCTTGTTCTTGTTTCTATTTTTGACTTCCACTCCTTTTCTGCCTTTTGTGGTTTTAATTGAGCATTTTATGATTCCATTTTTTCTTTTTTCTTACATATTGGTTATACTTTATTTAAATGTTTTTTATTGGTTTCCCTGGAATTTGCAATATACATTTTACAACTGATCCACAAACAACATAATACCACTTCACTGGAAGTGTGAATACTTTATAATGAGAAAATGATTCCAACTCCTGCTCCCTGTCTTTTGCTAGCATTCCTATCATTCATTTCACTTATATATAAGCTAAACATAGATACATATTTATACATAATATATCCATATAATCATATATATAATCTAAACATTGTTGATATTATTATTATTTCAAATAAATTATCTGTTGGATCAATTAAGAATAATAAAAAATTAAAGTTTTTATTTTATCTTTGATATTCCTTCTCTAATGCTCTCCCCTTCTTTAGATCTAAGTTTATGACCCGTACTATTGTTTTTCTCTCTGAAAAATTTTTTTTCTACTATTTCTTGCAAAATAGGTCTATTTGCAACAAATTTCAATTTTTGTCTGAGAAAGCTTTTAATGTCCTTTACCTTTATAGGATAATGTTGCAGGGTACAGATTCTAGGTTGGTGGGGTTTTTTTTCTCTTAATGCTTTAAATATTACACACTACTCTTTTGCCTCCATAGTTTCTGAAGAAAAGTTGAGTGTAATTCTTATCTTTGCTCCTCTATAGGTAAGATTTCTTCTTCTAGCTTCATTCAATATTTTTGCCTTATCTTTGATTTTTCTACAGTTTAAAAATGATATGTCTAGATGTATTTTTCTTGGCTTTTATTCTAATTGATTTTCCTTGAGCTTTCTGGATCTGTAGTTTGGTGTCTGACATTAATTTGGGGACATTCTCAGTCATTATTGTTTCAAATCTATCTTCCATTCTTTTCTTTCTTTTTCTGATTCCCATTATACATATATTATGCCTTTTGTGGTTGTCCCACATTTTTTATAAATTCTGTTTTGTTTTTGTCAGTCTTTATTCTCTTTGCTTTTCAGTTTTAGGGGCTTCTATCTAGATATCCTCAGGCTCAGAGATTCTTTCCTAAGCTATGCGCAGTCTAGTAAGAAGCTCATTGAAGTCATTCTTTATTTTTGTTACAATATTTTTGATTTCTAACCTTTTTTTTTTAACACTCGGGATTTCCATCTCTGTTTATACTGCCTTTCTGTTTGTGCATGCTGTCTACTTTATCCATTAGAGCACTTAGTATATATATCATAACAGGTTTTTTTTTTTTTTGAAGATTTTATTTATTTGACAGAAAGAAACACAGCAAGAGAGGAAACACAAGCAGAGGGAGTAGGAGAGGGAGAAGCAGGCTTCCTGCTGAGCTGGGAGCCCCACACCAGGCTTGATCCCAGGACCGTGGGACCATGACCTGAGCAGAAGGCAGACACTAAATGACTGAGCCACCCAGGGGCCCCTTTCATAACTGTTTTATATTCTTGGTCTGATAATTCCAACATCTCTGTCATGTCTGGTTCTGATGCTTGCTCTGTCTCATTAAATTGTGTTTTGTGCCTTTTAGTATGACTTTTAATTTTTTCTTTGTAGACACAGGCTGTACTTGTTAAAAAGACCTGCTGTAAATAAGACTTTAGAAATGCAGAGGTGAGATGTGTGTAGGAGAGAAGTTCTATAGTCTTATAATTAAGTCTCAGTCTTTAAAAGTCTATGCCTCTAGGCTGTGAACTTGACGAGAGTTTCTCAAGCTTTTTATCCTTCCTTTATGTAGAATAGGATGGTTAGAATAGGCCATAATTGGATATTTACCTTCCCAAGAGGTCAGTTAGACTGTTAATATCTCAGCAGGTTAGACTCTGGCTGACTAATTTCCCCTGAGGGCAAGCTTTGATAAAAACAAAGTACTTTGGCATATATCAAAATGATTCCTTTTCTTCTCTTATTACTTGAAGTACAAGGTTGTTTTTCTTGGATTACTGTGAGAACCTGGTCAGGTTCCCAAAGCGAAAACTGGCAAAAATATGGGGGTCTTTTATAACTGTGTTCCCCCTGGATTTTTTTAAACTATCAGAGTTGTCCACATTGAGCCTCCAAAAACTGTCAGTTACAGTTTAGGTTTTCTTACCCTGGTATTAGTCCAAGAGACAGTTTTTGCATGTGAATTCCTGTTTTGGTTAGGTTTTTACTCCCTGTGTTCACTTGTCTTTCTCTCCAGTATTGAGAACGATGGTTTACCCTGTGTCTTCTACTCTATTATAGATCCAGAAGAGTTGTTGATTTTTCATATTGTTCATCTTTTGACCTATTTTTAGGTTAGAGTAATGTTTTCTACGCTGTTTACATGTGGAACATAAACTGAAAATCTTCTAGATAGATGCCCTATCTTTTTTGCTCTTCCTAGTTGGATATCTTTTATAGGAGAAGACTAATGGGAGATTAATGGGAGTGGTTAGGAGCTAAGAAGAGGTACATTAGAGGCAACAACTGAATCAAACCATTGTGATGTCTTGCTGTTGTAAATGTTGAGAAAGAATAAAGAAGATACATTTATAGATAAGATTTATAGATAAGAATGGTATGTTTATACCAATGCAAAGAGTTTTGAATGAGAAATCTTACATTTGATTATATCCCAGGTCTTCCTCTGTTTAGCTGCATAACCTTTTTCACAGCACGCAGTTCTCGTTATTTACTTATCTGTAAAATGGTAGGAAACAAAAATCTTAAAAGGCTAGCCAGCCCACATTATAAGAAGACCAAATAAGATAACATGCATGAAAGTATTTTATGAATTATAAAAGGCATGGGAATATTATATGACATTATTAAACAAAGTACTTTACGAAGAACTGCTTAAGTTCTCTTGAGCTTAGTCTATAAATACTCATTGGTGATGGTTTGTTTGCAAGTGGTTATGGGACAAGAAGTGTAGCTACAAATTGCCCATCTCATTTGGCATTTAATTATCACAAGAGACTGATCAATGTTTAAAAGATTAGAGTCTGCCCTTTTAGAACTGATTTTCTGGTGATTGTTGAAATTCCTTCTATCTGTTAACTTGTCACTGGTGGACTTTTAAGAACTAGCCAATTTGAAATTCCTGTATAAACAAACCTACCTTTAATCTGGTTCCATACATTAAGTTATGGAGTTAAACCGGATTCCCAAAAAAATCGTCCTTAACTAAAACATAAATACTCTAACTTTCCAACTATTATGAACTGGGTCAAAATTAAATTTCAAGAGTGAGATGTTTCCTTAATGTTTCCTTAAATGAACTGTTGACAACTCTTTGGAACATTTCAGTATTAAATTTGGCTTCCCTCACAATAAGGCTTCTTCTGTACAGATTGTTAAAATCTGGTCACCACACAACCAAAGATCCAGAATTTTCATTTTTGTTCCAAAATGTCACTGGGAGGGATTTTGTCCTTACAAACTGCATAAAATTTACAGTAGTATATTTGTAAAAGCAGAATGCTGAAATAGATCTGCTTTGATTCCTTAGTAAAGAGAAAAGAAGGGCAAGAAGCTTCAGCTTCTATTTACCCTGGCATTAACTCAAGATAAGCCTTAAAATTGCTTTTTGGTGTACAAACAGTGTGGTTTCTCCATCAAAAGGTTATTTGTTATAAAAGAGCTTTATTCTGTAAGACATTGGGTACATTCACTTTTTAATTAGAGCTGCCAAACTCTAGGCCAGGGTGAGGTCAAAATCATCTTTTTATGATGCTTTTTTCCCGATTATAAAAGTATTAACAAGTGCAACAGAACCAATTTCTTTTCCAGAAGATTCTCTCAGGTTAACTGCACCATGAAAAAATTAACCACAAACTGATGCCCTGATCCTGCCCTTTTAATGTCTTGAAGTCTTCTTTAAATACTGCATTTTGGTGTAGAGAGTCTATGTTTGGCTAAAAGTAGCGTTGTATTGTTATTGTTATTTTTGCTCTAGTTCTTTTTCATAGGCATCTGGCACTCAATGAATGAATATATGAATGAGTAAGTGAATTTGCTTTTACATGAGACATTCTTTTATTTTCTCATGGCTCACCAGATGGGCAAACAACAAAATACAGTGCCAATCAAATACAAATTTTATTCCACTTCATTGTTTATTGCCAAGAATTATGTAGCAATATCAGGAACACAGTGTCTAAGCATAAGAATTTTTATAATTTAGTCAATAATGAAGCAGTGATACTATATTTGAGACTTTAATTGATTTTTTGAGGGAATTCTTTTTTTAGGTGTTGTGTTGTAAAAGTTCTTTATTTTTTTTTTAAATATTAACCCCTTGTTGGGTATATTATTTGCAAATATCTTCTCCCATTCTGTAGGTTGTCTTTTAGTTTGTTGATGGTTTTCTCTGCTATGCAAAAACTTTTTATTTTGGTATAGTCCCCAAAGCATATTTTTGCCTGAGAAGACATATCTGGAAAAATATTGCTAAGGCCAATGTCTAAGAGATTACAGCCTATGTTTTTTTTTAAGGAGCTTTATGGCTTTAGGTCTCACATTTTGATCTTTAGTCCATTTTCAGTTTATTTTTGTGTTTAGTATAAGAAAGTGGTCTAGTTACATTCTTGTGCATACAGCTGTCCAGTTTCTCAACACCATTTGCTGAAGAGACTGTCTTTTCCCCATTGTATATTCATGTCTCCTCTGCTGTAGATTAATTGACTATATAAGCATGGGCCTATTTCTGGGGTCTCTTTCCTGGTCTATTGATCTATATATCTGTTTTTGTGCCAGTACCATATTAGTTTGATTGCTATAGCTTTGTAATATATTTTGAAATCTGGGATTGTGATACCTCCTGCTTTATTCTTCATTCTTAAGATCATTTTTGTTATTTGGGTTTTTTTTGTTTTTGTTTTGATGTGATCATGTGTGTGTGTGATCCTATACAAATTTTAGGATTATTTGTTACAATATATTTGAAATATGAAATCATTGTGTTTCTTTTTCACTACAGATTCTGGTTTTCCATGTCTCCCTATCCATTTAATTCTTTAATTTCTTATTTTATAGAGGAAAGGTGAACAGAGCTTAAAACAAAGTGGTTATTCTTCAACTTTGAGTATCACACTTTTTAAATACACTTTCATAGTGAAATGGAAGTTTTGAACATTAGGCCTTTTTGAAAAATAAAATCTTGTTTCAAATTAAAAAAGAGAGGGAAAAATATTGCTTTCTGTTCACAAAACTTTCCATTGCAAAGCCAGAGCAAAGCTTTAGAGTCTGAGCTTAGAGTCTTTTTAAAAGACATGGAAGAGAGGATGAAACAATATATGGAAAGTCCCTGCAATCCACAGGAAAAAGATAGTCTTTTGGTGTTGGGTTGGGGTCAGAAAGATTTGGAGAAGATGACATCATGGTACAGAATCAACTTTCCCTTTACTCAACCTCAACTACACCCTGGAAGAGAAGGTAGGATGTTCTGATGAGAAATAATAAAGCCCAAAGAAGATGATAGGGAAACTGAAAGCAAAGGCTCTTTTTGTGCCCAGCTTCCTATTTAGAAAGCTGAACAAAAACTATATTATAGGGCACATCATAACATCATGGTTCTGCCAAAGCAGGATGAAAACAGAAGTTTCAAGTGTGGGCCAGTTCCCCATAGTCTATGTGGCATACACAGAGATTCTTGAGAGATTGGAGAGGGGAAATGGAAATGATGAGAATCCTGGTGAACCATGACTTCCAGAGTGACCTTGTTGTAGGATACCAGTGCTATGAAGGCACCAGGGACATCACCATGAAACAGCATAGACTGAGAAAACAGGTCAACTCGATGACTTTTCTCCCCCAAACAAGAAGACAGGTGCTCTTTGCCCTCCATTGTGTCATACCATATTAGTAAAGAAAGGGGGAAGAGAAGACCCTTCCAGATGGGGATGTATTTGAAACGACCATCCAAAAGACACCAACAACAGGACTAAATATTGGCTTATTAAAATTGTAGGTTTGATTTTGGTTTTCTCTTTTTTCCTCTCCTTAATCAGTTAGAAGGGGTACTTTAGAGTAAGATGAGATCAAACACAGAAATAAACCATGCTGCATTTTAGCATGTCTGAGTTGTAGTATATAAATTCTGACCCCACTAAAATGGCATTACCCAGACTTCCTTGGAATTTCCTAAGCTCTGCTTCCATTCTTAGCTGTGGGCCTGTAGCAAGGTAGTATTAATATTCCCAGGTTAACAATTGCGTTTTGGAGGCTAGGGCAACTTGTTCCTTCTGAGTAAAATCCCTTGATTATGATTATGTACAATTATGTTCTCCCACAGAAAGGATAGTAAAGGCTTATTACGCTGTCATTTCAGTATCATTGGATATAATTATAAATATAATTTTATAAAAATTTAAAGTATACTTAAAATCATAACCAAAACAAACTAGTGAAATAGCTTCGAAATAGTTCAGGAAAAAAAAAAAAAAAAAAAAAAAAAAAAATATGTCAAGATGATTGTTATTTTTGGAAAATAAGGATGTGCTAAACTAATGTGCCTTCACAAAGCTTTACAAGAATTGATTATGTTAAATAGTAGTACTTGACACAGTTGTGATACTCTTATTTAATTATTTTTATTTTTATGGTAACATAAAGTGAATTACTTTTAAGATAATTATATTCCAGATCAAAATATACTGATAGTATTTAATCATAAAAATATTTTAGATTTCCTTCTATTTTGCCTAATTCTCCTTGAAATGCTTTGACAGAATGAAAGCAACATGAAAATTCCAACATTTGGATAATATGATATCTTGAGTCATTTAAGCAAATTATCCTGTTATTTTTTATTTTTTTATTTGTAGAGTAGTTTTACAGGTAGTTCTTGTGTCCTTTCCCCAATCCTGCAACTTAATTATCTAGAGAATGCTCTTAGACTTCACTTTGCCAGTGAAAATAAAGCCCAGAAGATGGAGAAATACACATATTTCAGATCTCAAGTTCTCAACCAATAAAACAAGAGTTTGGACTAGAAAAGAGCTAAATATTTAAGTGTTTAAAATTGTATGATTTGGACATTCCTTAAAATTCATCACATTATAATATTTGTAATAAAATCAAAAGAAACAATTACACACACGCACACGTCATTGCATTCATATCCATCATAGCATCACACTTCACTTATTTCAAAACTCCATAAAATTTATGTAAGGAATTGCTTAATCTTTGGTTTTGTAGGAAGGGGAAAAAAAGGGGGGGGGGGAATAAAAGACCAACAACAAAACTTCAAAATCTTGGCCCCATATAGCCATCTGGTGGCTTTTTAGGGAAATACATCTGAATTTTCCAGTCAATATTTGAAAATCGGTATATTAAAGAAAATAAATTATTCTTACACTAAGTTAGTATTTGTATGATTCTAAGATCATCTAAAATATTTTTATTACTTCTGAATTTATGCTTGCTTTTATATTTTTCTTCATAGCAAGAAAATTTTTCCATCTTAATATCATTGTTCTTTATTCTAAATTAGTTCACTGATACATTTTCAAGATAACAGCTTCTGTAAAACATCATCCCCACACACTAAGCACCTAAAGTTGAATAACTGTATGTATTACCTTTTTATAATAAATATACTATATATATATATATATATATATATATGTGAAAGACATATATACACACATACACAAATACAATTAAATGTCAGGTTTCATAACCCTATGGAAAGCATAGCCCAAGCTTCATAAATAAAATGAAACAATATCTGTGTTGTAATAGATAAGCCTATGCTAACACTGTTAAGTTTCACTAAAGTAGAAAAAAATCAAAGAAAGAACTTATGCTGTTCTAAAGGAAGGTAATGGCAGAAAAAAGCCTATGTATATATTGCTTTAATTTCCTATATATCATTTACATAATTTTACAAACGTTCTGAATATGTCTTTTAAAAAAGAGACTTCCTTTTCAATGTAGTTATTTCTAAGAAGTGAAATAAAAAGTTTATAACAACTTGAACAAGATGAAATGAAGAAAAATTATAGATATTATAAGAGATTTTGTAGGCAGAGACAAAACAAATGTGTAAATTTACTAAAGGAGTGTTTTGTTTTATGTCTATTAAAAAAGAAAAGAAAGAAAAATAAATTTAAAATTATGAAAAATAATCCATGTAGTTTATTTTCCCAAAAAGCAACAATATTCTCAATACATTAAAATGTAAAGATTATTCAGTAAAACAAGTATATGAGGTTATCAGTGCATTTGCATAACACAATAATTTTATTGGTAAGAGAGTGTTTTGCTAGGGTTTTGTGGCATCATTCCATATGAGATTTAATGTAATGTTCACTTAAATATGGAGGCTCATCTACACATATAACTGAGGTGAAAACTGCTTAGAATTGATTTTCAAATGTGTAATATCTTTATCCTGTATGATTTTATTGCCAATTTTATGAATAGTGAGTTTTTCAGTCAATAAAACTTAGAGAAGCAATATACAAAGTTTTAGTCAGGTGAGGATGCAAATTTAGAATACGATCACTATGATAACTAAGAAAAACATTAAAACAACCAACAGCACTTATTTTTCAACTTTAGCATTTCATCTTAGAAATGGTAATGTGAATAAGTTCTCATTGAAACGTGTGACTTTTAAAATCATTCTAGTTGAAGTAGCACATAGCTAATGGATCAAGGTTAGTTTCCTCAATGTCCGACTTTTCAGTGTAGTTTGTCTGCCTCTCCTTCTCAAACCAAGAAAAATATGGAAACATTAATTTTTTTAGACTTCATTTTTTTTTTTTAAGATTTCATCGTTTTTTTTTGACAGAGACACAGCGAAAGAGGGAACAGAAGCTGAGGGTGGGGGAGAGGGAGAAGCAGGTCTCCCAATGAGCAGGGAGCCGGATGTGGGGCTTGATTCCAGGACCCTGGGACCGTGACCCAGGACCATGCGCGGAAGGCAGACGCTTAATGACTGAGCCACCCAGGCGCCCCTAGACTTCATTTTTAAGAGGCATTTTAGGTCATAAGAGTTGATAGGAAGGTGCATAGATTTCCCATAACCCTGCCCTCACACATGCATAGCTTCCCCATTATCCACATATTATACCAGAACGGTACATTTGTTACAATTGATGAGCTTACACTGACACTCCAAATCAGTCAAAGTCTACAGTTTACCTGAGGGTTCACTTTTGATATTGTGTATTTTATGGGTTCTGACAAATGTATAAAGACATGTATCCATCATTATAATATCATCCCAAGTATTTTCATTACCATAATATCCTCTGTGCCCCACCTATTCTTCCTCCCACCCCGCACTCAATAACTGGAAACCACTGATCTTTTTACTTTCTCCGCAAGCTTTGTCCTTTCCAGAATGTCATATAGTATACAGTCTTTCAGATTAGCTTCTTCCACTTAGAAATACACACAAGCCATGGCTTTCATGGCTTGATAGTTCATTGCTTTTCACAGCTGAAATATATTTCATTGTCTGGATGTACCACCATTTAATTCATTCCCTGTTTCTTATTTTGGCCATTCTAATAGGTGTGTAGTGGTATCTTAGTTTTCAGTTTGCAATTCCCCAATGACATACAACATGGACTATCCTTCCCTATGCTTATAATGCTATCTGTGAGTCCTCCTTGGTGATGTGTTTGTCTTTGGCCCATTTTTTAATTGGGTTATTTGTCTTTTTATTGTTAAATTTTAAAAAGTCTTTATACATTTATTATTCAATATAAAGTCTTATATTGAATATGTCTTTTGCAAATATTTTCTCCTATTTGTGACTTATCTTCTCATTCTCTTGACAATATCTTTCACATAATAAAAGTTTTTAATTTCAATGAAGTCCATCTTATCAATTATTTCTTTCATGGATTGCACCTTTGCTGTTGTTTTTAAAGTCGTCATCATACCCAAGGCCATTTAGGTTTTCTCTTATGTTTTCTTCTAAGAGTTTTATAGTTTTGCCTTTTATATTTAGGGCTGTGATCCATTTTGAGTTAGTTTTTGTGACGGGTGGGAGGTCTGTGTCTAGATTCTTTCTTTTTTTCTTTCTTTCTTTCTCTCTCTCTCTCTCTTTTTTTTTTTTTTTTTTTTTTTTTTTTTTTTTTTTTTTTTTTTTTGCATATGGGTATCTAGTAATCCAGCACCATTTATTGAAAAAACTACCATTGCCCCCTTTCTTCTTTGTCAAAGAGCAGGTGACTATATTTTTGTGGACCTATTTCTAAGCTCTCTATTGTGTTTTATTAATGTATTTGGCTATTTTACTAATAGTACACTGTCTCGGTTCTGTAGCTTTCAAGCCTTGCAGTTGAGTACTCTTGGTCCTCCAAATTTGTCTTTTCTTTCAATATTGTTGTTTGTTACTCTGAGTCTTTTGCTTCTCAAGCTCCAATTTAGAATCAGTTTGCTGATATCTACAAAATAATTTGCTGAGATTTTAGTTGGAACTGCATTGTCTATAGTTTAAGTTGGGGAAAACCGACATCTTGACAGTTTCAAGTGTTCCTATCCATGAATATGGAATTTTTCTCTATCTATTTATTATTTATTCAGTTTTTTTATTCTCTTCATCAGGATTCCACAGTTTTCTTCATATTGATCTTGTATATGTTTTGTCAGGTTAATGTCTAAGTGGTTTTTTCTTAGGTGCTAATGTGAGTAGTACCATGCTTTTATTTTAAATTTATTTTATTTCACTGGTTCATCGCTGGAATATATGAAAGTGATTGGCTTTTGTATATTAACCCTGTTATCTGCAACTTTTTTATACTTGATTATTAATTCCAGGGGTTTGTTGTTACTGTTAATTCCTTAGGATTTTCTACGTAAATGATCATGTTATCTGTAAACAAAGATACTTTTGTGTCTTCTTTCCCATTCTGCATACCTTTTATTTCCCTTTTTGTTTTATTGCATTATCTAAGATTTACATTACAATGTTGGAAAGGAGTGATGTGAGGGAATATCCTTTCCTTGTTCCTGATCTTAATGGGAAACTTTTATTTTCTACCATTAAGTATGATATTAGCTGTAGGGTTTTTGTATATATAGTCTATCAAGTTGAGGAAGATCACCTCTATTCCTAGTTTGCTGAGAGTATTTAACATGAATAGCTATTGGATTTTGTCAAATGCTTTTTCTGCAGCTGTTGATATGATCGTGGGATTTTTTTTTTCCTTTATCCCATTGCTGTGGTGGATTACATTTATTGATTATTTTTAAGCTTTTATTTATTTATTTGTCAGAGAGAGAGAGAGCACAAGCAGGGGGAAAAGCAGACAGAGGGAGAAGCAGGCTCCCTGCTGAGCAAGGAGCCCTGCAGGGCTTCATTCCAAGACCCTGGAATCATGACCTGAACGTAAGGCAGACAATTAACCAACTGAACCGCCCAGGCATCCCAACATTTATTGATTTTTTTAATGTTGAACCAGCCGTGCATACCTGGGATAAATCCCATTTGGTCATGGTATATAATTATTTTATATGTTAATGGATTCAATTTTCTAATATTTTGTTGAGGACTTTTGCATCTATTTCATTAGAGACATTGGTCCGTAGTTTTCTCTTTTTGTAATGTCTTAATCCGGTATTAGGGTAATGCTTGCCTCAGAAAATGACTTAGGAAGTATTCCTTGTTCTTCTATTTCATGAAAGAGAATATAAAGAATTTTTTATAATTTCTTCCTTAAATATGAAGTAGAATTTACCAATGAACTTATTAGGGACTGGTGTTTTGTGTTTTGGAAGGTTATTAATTATTGATTCAGTTCCTTTAATGGGTATAGACCTATTCAAATCATTTATTTCTGGTGTGAGTATTGGCAGATTGTGTCTTTCAAGGAATTGTTCCATTTCACCTAGGTTAACAAATTTGTGGGCATTATTCATAATATTCCTTTATTATTTTTAATATCCATAGGATCTATAGTATTATCCTCTCTTTCATTAATACCAATATTAATATCTACGTCCTCTTTTTTCTTAGCTTTCTTAGAGGATTATCAATTTAAATGATCTTTTCAAAGAACAAGCTTTGGTTTCACTTATTTTCTCTATTGATTTCCTATTTTTAATTTCATTGATTTTTGCTCTAATTCATATTACTTATTTTCTTCTACTTACTTTGGATTTAACATTCCCCTCTTTTTCTAGCTTCAAAGATGGAGGGTAGATTATTGATTTTAGATCTCCTTTTTCCCCTAATATATTCATTAAATGTTGTCAAGTTCCCTCTAAGCACTGCTTTTTGTTGCATCCTACAAATTTTGATAATTTGTGTTTTCACTTTTAAATAGTTCAAAATATTTTTAATTTCTCTTGAGATTTCTTCCTTAGAAGCATAAAATTTTGAAGACACAAAAATTAGGCAAATATGTGTGGGAAGAACTAAAATCATATGTATGAAATTTATTTTCCACACCTATTTTTTTTGTCCAAAATATTGGTACAAATGTTCTATATCGAAATGTTTATGCCTTTATTACTATACTCGGAACTATGGGTTTTAGGATTTTTGTGTGTATGCTGTGTGCTTTTTAAAATAAATGGATAAGAATGAAGATTCTAGAGTCAGATATTCCTAATTATATATGAACTCAACTGCTTAATAAAATATTTTATTGAAAAATGTCCAGTAGTAAGGTAATATTGGTAATGTATTTTTCATTGAGAAATAAGGAATGAGAGAATGTTTTCTACTTCTTCTTCTTCCTCCTCCTCCTCTTCCTATTCCTCCTCCCCTTCCTATTCTTCCTCCTCCTCCCCCTTCTTCTTCTGAGAGGGAAAGAGGGGAGAGGGGCAGAGAGCAAGGGAGAGAGAGAATCTTAAGCAGGTTCCGTACCCAGAACAGGGCTCAATGTGGTGCCCAATCTCACCACCCTGAGATCATGACCTAAGCTGAAATCAAGAGTCAAACATTTAACCCACTGAACCACCCAGATGTCCCTTGTTTGTTACTTTTAAGAGTTATTAAACATTGTGTAGAGAACAGTGGAGATTAAGATATGATTTTCTTAAATTTGGTTTTATTTATTTCTCAGGAAATCCAAACCTTTTTCTCTGCCTGGCATTTAGGGTGAAGGGCTAATTATTTAGATACCTTTTAAAATTGAGTTGAATGGGGTTGGGTTATAGCTTCAAATTCAGTTGAATTTGCCCATGATAGTAGTAATCCCCAAACTTCCATGTTATTACCATTTTGATCATTTGAGGCTGGATCGAAGTTTCAGATATTTTTAAACCAAAACGTGGTACACATGTGGCAACCCATAATTAATTGTGATTCTCTGTGATTTCATTATGCTTTTTACCAAAACCACTCTTTTTCCCCTTTATTTCCATTTCTTTCTTTATTCTTTGTTCTTTCTTTTCTTTCTTGCTCTCTCCCCTTTTGTTGTGAGGGGTGAAACTTAAGTTCACATTGTGGGGAGGTAGGAGAGAATTGTTAATGCAATTTGTTTTATATTTGGGTTTCTTTCAGATTCTATCTCATCTCTCCAGCCCACACTCTTGTCTAAGACCTAGATGATTCCTTCTATTCCTATTTATTCTCTTTCTATTGTAGGACTTTCTTCTGTTCACTGTTATCAAGACTAGATGCTCACTTCCGGTAGTGCTTCTCTGATCACATGTGGAGGGCTTCTTTGTCTAAAATTCAATTCATTGAGCGTTCCCTGTATTCAATGTTCTTTACTAGCTGCATAGGACATTGTTGTTGTTTTAAATTTTGTTTTTCTTGTTGTTATTATAGAAGCAAGGTTTTTTCACAGCTTTACAGCCTAGGAGGACTGCCATTTATCTACATTCTATATTTGACACAACATAATGTAGATCCAAGTTTAAGTGAAGTACAATAAAAATTTAGAGAATTCCATTAATTAATTAAAAGTTTAAAAAGAATACATATCTTAAATCAATGCCTAATTCCTAGTGTGTGTGCCTATCTTTCTTTTGCTGCACAAATATTTCACTGTCTCTGCAGCTTTAAAATAAGTATTGATAATTGTTAGGACAAATTTTCCATCTTTTTTCTTCCTCAAGATTGTCATGGTTTCTCCTGGCTTCTTGACTCTTTATCAAAACACCCATTCCTTCAATTTGGTTGATAACAATTATATTTTAAGAAGAATTGAAATAACCACATTAATTTATGCCATAATATAGTATAGTGACTAATAAACTTCTAAATGCCTAATGTCTTTTTCAAAAGAATTATTATCCCAAATTAGACTCCTATTAATGAATTTTCAGGTAATTTGATAAAATGAACTAATACTTCTCAGTCATAGGTTATGTATATAGTTGAAATTTATATTTTTACTTTACACAAATGTAATTGTATATTTGTATATTTGTAAATTGTATATAGTATATTTGTAAATTTGTATATTTGTAAAATGTAAATGTATGTTTATATTATAGTCTTTCTGCCTCCATTCCTTTGCTTATAAACTTATATAAGTAAAGAATTCTCTTTTCTTAAAATCTTAAAATCTTACTTTCCATTCAAAATTCTTAACAAGATTTAGTGGTCCATGCCTTCTTCTTTTTTTGTTTTTGTTTTAAAGATTTATTTATTTATTTATTTGATAGACACAGACTACAAGTAGGCAGAGAGGCAGGCAGAGAGAGAGAGAGAGGAAAGCAGGCTCCTCGCCGAGCAGAGAGCCCAATGCGGGGCTCGATCCCAGGACCCTGGGACCACGACCCGAGCCGAAGGCAGAGGCTTTAACCCATTGAGCCACCTAGGTGCCCCTCCATGCTTCCTTCTTATGGCTCTGCCTTATTTCTGTGAACTTTTGTTGAATTTTAATTATATAATTTTATTATGTTTTGTTCTCTTGTTCTATAATTCATTCACACATCCTGAATTCTGTATTATGAAACTTCCAGTTACAAGTGACAGAAACCCAACTCAAAAAGCTTAATAAATGTATTGTCTCACATAACCAAGCCATAGAAAGATAGGAGTAGAGCATCTTTCAGTAACACAAGCTGGAGCTTGGACTTCAAATAGCATTAGCACACTCTTTTACTTTTTTCCTCCAGCTTTCTCTCTTCAGCCACAACCACCATCACTGGTCTTGACTTCCAGTAATGTATTTTGAGTCAGGTAGTTCAATATAGTGGGGAACTTGTCTTAAGTTTATATCTTAACAGTTTACAATTCTCGAGGAAAGAGCTGTTTTCCATCCACTTTAAAAATTCAAGGAAGGGCTCTGATTGTCCCACTTTAGGTCACATATCTACCTCTTGAACACTATGACCAAGAGGATATAAAACTATCATTAGTTCAGCCTGAGATGTGTTCTGTGGTTGGTGAATGGGCTAGGCTGGGGCTGAATAATCTGCCTGGCAAGACATCATAACCTATCAAAACACTCAGGGTTCTGAAGTAGGTCCCAAATTCTGTATGAGTGTGTGGGAGTTATGTGGGGTTGTTCTGATAGTACCCAGAAAAGAAGAGGATTTCTGGGCAGATGAAAACAACAGGCTCCTGGAAAACAAGAATTATAGCTTATCTTTTAGTGTTTTTTTCCACTTTTCTTCTGAACAGAGAAAGTGATTTCAGAGGTCCTCTGATCATAGGAAGTATCTGTGGGCTAAGTTTATTGATTAAAATTATAGAGTTTTAAAATATATTCATAAGAAATTTTGTTTTGTTTTACAATTTTATTTGAACTGAACTGCATGATGTTTTTCATTTAAACATTGGTGAGCTAGATATTGTATCTTAAAAAATCAGAGAATGATAGAATGTTTAAAGGGTAATGTAAAAAAGTTGAGATCAAACAGTTTAAGATTTATATCAATCAGTGGAAGGGAATAGGAAAATATATTTATGTTAGTTGTAGAGTTAGGATAACTTTTCTCTACCTCCCCAGATCTGATGCATAATTCTAGGCATGACGGATGCCCCTCATTTCAGTCTTAGTGATCTGTGGAACTCCACCCGTTATCAGCCTCTTTTGACTGGTCCTACCCTGCTTCTTTGTTTTTGTATTGCCACAAAATAGAAATTTGATCATTCCTTTGACATTACAGAATAATGATATGCTTAGTTCCTTTAGTCATTTCTTATAAGTATGCCTTTACTCTCTCCATTAGGTTCTAGATTTTTCTATGGAAAATGGCATGCCTTCTGTTTCCCTTTAAGTCTACATAGTACTGCTCACAGTTCTAAACATACAGTCTTTCAGCTAATGTTTGTGAACAGTAAAGAATCAGAATGGAATATCAAGAACTTTCAGTAGGATGTATCTTGTTATTGCTTTGAATGTAACTTTTAAAAAAGGCATAATGTCTGCAAAATATGCATTCTTATATTTACTGTTATAGACACCAGATGTTTACCATCCTCCTACTAGAGATCTGGAAAAGAAGAGGATTAATGTCATAACACTGTCTTCTTAGTAAGTGAATTTATGCTACTATAAGAGTATAATCAGGGGAGAGAAAAAGATGGGAAGCTCCACTGGCTTCTGAAAACATGTCTTCAACATAATAAGGGGACCAGATATTTCTCTTCTTACACCATTCAGACTGGAACAACAATTTAGATCCTACTGGAGTTCATCTTAAATTCTTTGGAGAAAATGACAGGATATAAATAATTGAAAATAAAAGGATTCTTTCAAAATATAACCAAATCTACTTTGCCTGTCGTACCTGAAATACAGCAAAGAATATATGTATTTCCCTGAGAAAACATCTGTGTTAGGGTTCTTTCCTCAATTGAATTTGTTACCAGAGTCCATGAAAGTTACAGGGCAAGAGAGCTGTCTCCAATTATTGGAACAGCAGTACATAGTAGAGACTTGAACCCAAATACTAGCCCTATGTAAAGAAGTTTTAACTGCTCTGTCCTTACTAAGATGAAGGTGGAGGCATAGGTTTTCTTTTTCATAAAAGCTCTACCCTACTTTTGCTGCCTTGCTAATACACTGGATAAATTTCTAAAATTACATAACTAAGTCAAACAAATCCATTTCCCACATCACTTATTTCTACACCTCAGATGATTTCAAATTCAGGTCATATGGGGCACCTGGCTGGTTCAGTCAGAAGAGCCTGGGACTCTTCATCTCAGGGTCATGAGTTTAAGTCCCACCCCTTGGGTGTAGAAATTATTTAAAAAAAAAAAAAAAAAACTTTAAAATAAAAAAAAATTCAGATGACATATTCCTTTGGTCTGTAAATCACTTCTGTAAGAACTAATAATATTTTTGGTTCCAAACACAGAGGCACAAGAATACAAAATAATATAACAGTGATGAAAAAATACAGTTGGACTTAATCTTAAATTTAATCTACTAATGATAAAGCCACATGAATAGCTAGCAACTCTTTTTATTGTAATAAAGACTAGGAAAATGTAGCCTGATTTCTGACTTTGAAGTATATTTCCCCTTGAGGCCCGAGCATGGCATCTGGTAGTGGCTGATTCTACTTTGCCCATTTAGAACACAAGTTCTTTCAGTGGAGTATAGTGACTGGCCATATTTGACTCTTTTCAGGTAGATTTTAGACCCAGAACTCCCTTGGCCAGTAGGGAGTAGAAGCAGAAGAAAGGATCTGTGTGTCTATGGATATGGGCCCAAGGCAGCCTTAGAGCAGCATAGAGTGAGATCCGAATAGATCATGTGCCCCTGAGAGAAGTGTGGAAGTAGCTAAGAAGGGTGATCTAGAGAAGGCTTGTAGTCAGGATTCAGGAACAATGGTGTAACAGCTGATAGACCAAGGACCAAGAATCTTCCAGTAACCCGTGCAACTTAGGAGAAGAGAGCAGAGACAGGTGGATCCTAGGAAGTCTTTATTGCTTAGTGTTTGGCATTAAGAAAGCCACTGATAATTCTGACGAGGTGAAGATAGAGGACTGGAGAGGGATCCTGAATTAACTAAGATCACCTGGAGTTGCCTGAGGTTAATTTTCTGTCATGGAAATTGGAAACTTGAAATAGACATTAAGTTTGGTATCAAAATATGAATTTCCATTTCCAGTACAACTGGTTTGTGGACTGAGAGTCATATCTGATGCATTTGCAAAGCAAATTTGTTTCAAGAAAGCAGATAATTGTGGCAGTTACTCTAGGCTTTGAATTTTTCTTTTGTGAGTTTCTATTACTATGTCAAATGATCTAGGAACACAGAGACTTGAAGAAAAGCAGATGGCAGGGGTTCCAGAGCAAGGCCCTAAGCTCTTCAAATTGTGAAAGCAGACATGCCGAGCACTATGTGGACTGTAGGCAAGAGGGAACAGCTAGAGGTATATTTGCATCAGGGGTGGTAATGTTTTGTGAGAGGAAATGGATATTGATAAAGTAGCATTTTGTGACAAAATTCTTCAGTTTTGAAGGAGACTAAGAACAAAGACTCCTCAGAACAAAGAAATTCATCCTAAAGAAAATAGTCATACAAACTTAAAGGACACTTGAGGGACATGGGTCTGGGGAAATTTGAGTATAAGTTCCTCATGACACTCAGATGGACACATGTGGCTAGGGACAGTTAATTCTCTGGTCGGTCTGAATGATGGAGGGGCCATCGGCTCACTTATTTGACCCCTTCCCTCCCTGGGTGACCACTTGATATTCTAGCCAGTTGTGCCATAGACCATATCTGGAAACAAGGAGAGTTATAGGTTAGGCCTACATAAAATGTAAAATGGAAGATGAACAATCATGTTACATGTCATAAAAATATACTATTTTATTTTGCAATAAACACTTTTGGCAACAAGAAAGCAAAAAAATCATATTTGTAAAAAAAAAAGTACAAAAATTTGTTCCTTAGGAGAGTTGGTAATTAATATATAACTGGTTTAAAATATTTGTGAACCCTCTCATCCACTGTGGGAGTATGAAAACATCACTAATCACATTAAAAAAAAGAAGAAACAAACCAGATGAAGAAGCATTAACAACTGTTTCAGAAGTTACACTAAAAAGATGGTGCTTGAAGACAAAGACTGAACAAGCATGGCTGGTAGAAGGTACATTTACCTATAACACTGTGCTGTGACTTTTCATATAGATCAAAAACCATTACTCTGAATTAATTTTACTCTCAGAGCTATGGGCAATAATTACATAAGCCAATTTTAATAATAACAATAATTACTTTGTACAATTTATGGAATCAATGTAGAGCTTTGTAAGTTTATTTTTTCTGAAGTGAAACATTTGATATTATTATGAATTGCTACTGAGAATTCAATTAAGAAGATCAAAGTTAAAGATAATTTTTTGTATTAATAATTTAGACTACTATATTTTCATGAGATTTGACATCATGATAAACAATGTAATTTGTGAATTAGGAACCTGTGTACCAGAACTATGCTTAGAATTAGTTGTGGTACAAACAAAATTCATAATCTCATCTCTATTAGTTTTCTACTCCTGCTATAACAGATTACCGCAAATTTACTGACTTAACACAGATTCACTATCTGATAGTTCATTAGATCACAAGGCCAACACAGGTCTCAATGGGTTAAAATTAAGGTGCAGCAGGACTACATTCATTCATGGAGAGGAAAACCTATTTTTTTGCCTTTTCCAGCTTCTTGAGGCTGCCTATGTTCTTGGTTTGAGTCCCCCTTTCTCCATCAGTAAAGTAGCATCCCTTGAACCTATTTCTGCCACTATACCTCTTTATCTGATCATAGCAGAAAAGGTTATCTACTTTTAGGACCCATGAGATTAGATGAGGTCCATTCAAATAATCCAGGATAATCTCCCCATCTCAAGGCCCTTGATCAATCTACAAAATCCCTTTTACTATATAAAATAACATGTTCACGAGTTCCAGTTTAGGGCATGGAACCCTTTGGAGGAGAGCAATATTTTGCCCACCACAGCATCCAAATAAACTGTGATATCCTACCAATCCAGATATAATCTTTCATAAAGAGTCTGATGTTTTATAGTCTCACAGTTACAAATTTACAAACAGTAATGACTGTTATAAAAGAAAATCAGGAGGACCAGGAGAACATATAGCAAAAAAGATGTCCTTGAAAGATTTTGAGCTTATAACTGAAGGATGGGTAGAAGATAGATAAGCCAAGATTGTTCAGCATGTCACTGTAGATCATGATGCTTTCAAGAAACTAAAGAAGGCCAATGTAAAGGAAGTCTAATGAGTAAGGGGAAGAGTGCCATAATCTAATACAGAAGAAGCGGGAACAGATCAGACAGGCTTTTTAGATTGTTAACTTTTTTGTTTTGTTTTAAATCTTAAGTGTAGTGAGAAGTGATTTAAGGGTTTTAAGCTGAAGGAGAAGTGTGGTAATCAAATTTGAGATTTTATAAGATGGTTCTGGCTTCACTGTGGAAAATGTATGGGAAGACACAAAAGTAGTTGCAAGTTACTAAAAAGGTAGATGTGAGATGCTGTGGACTTGTGATCTCCTCTTGGGGACTTGAAGGTCACCTTGATTAATCTCTGGTCTTCTCACACAAATCTGGTTTTCTTTAGCATCCTCCATGTGAGTAAATAACTATCTACGTCTTTAAGCCCAAACCTAGGGTCATCCATGGTATTCCCTCTCCTCACTTCCCAATATCTAAGTCCTATCAGCTTTGTCTCCTAAATAGCTCTTGAATCTGTATCCACCTTTCTTATCCCCACTGCCAGCACCCTAGTGAAGACTACTTTGATTTCTTGCCTGAAACCATACAATAAAGTTTTAGCTAATCACCCACATAGATTCTTGTCCCGTCTATGGCTTATACTGCAACTAGTATGATTTTTCAAAAGCACATATTTTATGAAAATCCTTCTATTTTACCTTGCATTCCCCACCTTTCCTTCTTCCCTTCTTCTTCACATTCACACACAACATACCTACACACCTACACACACACACACAAACACACACACATACCCCATACACACATTTAGAAGTCATGGTGGGTATGCTGGGCTCTCTTTTATGATAGGGCCATTTCATATAACAGTTTCTTAGTTTTTCTTTCTAGAATATTCTTCCTTATGCCTAGATTACTCTAATACTCCTTCATATTGAAATAACTCAGAGAAGCATTTTCTAATAATTTGTTTTTTCTTATATGCCCTCATTAAACAGAAATGGGGACATCTAGACCCAAATCCAAGTGAATCTGATTTCTGAGCCCTTACTTTTTAATCACTAAGATACACAACCCTCTCCAGTGTAAGTTCCCTTCTCCGTTATCTCATAGTTCAAGAAAGGCTGTACTACTAAATACATGATTTGTTTTCAATTTTATCTTCAGTAGAACATGAACCTAAAGAGCAAAACCTGGCCAACACTGAATGAATTTTCCGTAAAAGTAATTTTTTTAAAAATTAATCTCTATGCCCAACATAGGGCTCAATCTCACATGAGATCAAGAGTCTCATGATTTACCTACTGAGCCAACCAGACATCCCCCCTTTTTCTTTTTTTTAATGTAAAAGTAATTACAAAATGGTTAATAGTTTTTGTTTATACCTCAAATAGACATTTAATAAATGAGAATTAAAGATAAGGATTTCCAAAGTTATGCTGTACGAACAGATAGAGTGAATGTATTTGTTAGTTTGAGTACTGTCTGGAAGCAGGGCAAATAAACCAGTAACACTGGGAGGGCTCTCTCAGCCATTAACCTTCATGAAAAAAATTGTGAACTCAATAGATAACTCTGCAAGTGATCTTAGCAAGTAAAAGAATAAGTAGGAAATCCTCTGTTCTTAGAGAAAAGAGGTGAGATGTACTAATGAGGCTGCTTAGAGAGGTTTGCATTTTCAGTATTTGTGCCAAGGTAGATAAAAAGGGCTCCAGTCTTCAAGGCTGTCACTCCATCACCCTTCACAACACTAAATTCTCTTAATTTTTTTTTCCACTTTAACAGCTAAGGATGTTATCACTTACACTGAGGTCACCGAGAGGGTAATACTACTCTTGGTGATGCTAATGAAAAGGTACAGTGGTGTCATAAGTTAATTGCATAGTTACCACACAATTACCAATTTATGCTCTACAGATGTGAACAGAGAATGGAAGGAGCTAACATTATGTGAACTGATTACTGCCTGATATACGAGCAGTGCTTGGTAACATGTAACATTTGCATGAACAGGTTTCCTCACATAAAAAAAGAAGATTAAGAAAAATGTATGCTTTCCCATATCATTGTTTTGAAGCTGCATAAAAATGGACCTCATAATAATGATCTTTCTTTCACCTGTTTCCTCCCAAATCAGTCCAATTTCAAACACCTGGCTGCTAGCTTAAAAAAAAATTAATGTTCAGCAACAAAAATAGTTGTTTTACTCCTGAATACCAGCTTCAATTCAACTTTGTTTCTCTGCAAGATAGGTGTCACATGATAACTAAGATGTATAGATGATAGAAATAGGTTAGGCTATATTGACTCAGTTTCCATAACAGAAAAGACTTAATTAAAAAAACATTTTTGGGGGCACCTGGGTGGCTCAGTGGGTTCAAGCCTCTGCCTTCGGCTCAGGTCATGATCTCAGAGTCCTGGGAGGGGACCCAGTGCCGTGCCATGTTGGGCTCTCTGCTCCGCGGGGAGCCTGCTTCCCCCTCCCCGTCTGTCTGCCTCTCTGCCTACTTGTGATCTCTCTCTGTCAAATAAATAAACAACATCTTTAAAATAAAACATTTTTGTTAGATTTCAGTAAATCTCTTTTTTGTAGTATTTTGTTATTCACTTCCACCTAATTTTCAGGATCTTTGTATGTGTTTTCCTTTTTTAATCAACTCTATTAGCATAGGATGGAATTAGTTTATTTGAAGGGTCCAATTCAGCAAACCTATACCAATTTTAAAGTAAGGTTTATTCGGTGAACTTCTGAAAGGTGGCTTCAGTAAAAGCTAGGAGTTGATTGTATCTCTAAAATGATCCATGACATCTCTAAACTCACCTCTTAAGAAATTGGTAATTTGAACACTAAGCAGAGTCCATTATCTTACCTCTAACCATACAGATGAAGAGAAAATTAAAGAGTAAATTTTCTCAAATAATGTCATGTTAAACAGTTTTCAGTTAAACCCAACTATAACCTACACATTTGCTGATAATGAGGCACAATGAACAAGGTTGATGAGAGGCTAGAATAAAAGTTGTGAATTCTTGGCATTATTCAATCAAACACGCACATTAAGTATGAGGTACTTATGGAAAGTGGAGATACAGCAGTAAAGAGGATAGACACAATGCCTATAGGTTTTTTTTTTTTTTTTCATTTTTCTTAACATTTTTATAAGCCATTCGATACTACGTACTAAAACAATTCCCACTTAAACTGACTAGAGTAGATTCTGTTCTCTGAGTGCTGACCAGTACAACTCCTCATGCTTTCTTTTATATTTGCACAGTCCCAAAGTCTTCTGTCTTTCACTGAATATGCTTTGACTGCTAAGTATATTGCCCACACTGTAGAGAACATTTGGGATTATCTCCCATTTCCATTGATGGGAAAAGCAATTTCCCAATTGTTTCGGACTTGAGTAGGATCCCCATTGTGCAGAAAAGTGACCTCCATTCGGCTTGTCCTTAAACAGCTTCATGCTCATAGTTACATAGGCTCAAAAGAATGTTGGGGTTAATACTTGTGTAAATCAGGATTGGTTCGATCAGTTTCTCAAGGTGTGGTCTTTGGAGCAGCAGCACCACTACCACCTGGGAAATTTTCAGAAATGTGGATTCTCGAGTACCACCCCAGATGTACTAAATCAGAAACTCAAAGGGTTGTGGCTCCAAAATCTGTATTTTAACAAATCTTCCAGGTAATTCTGATACACACTTAGTTGGAGAAATGCTAGGATGAATTATGTTCAAATAATTAACTTCTTATAACTTAAAACACTAAAGGTTTATTTCTTACCCATGTAGGATACTTTTTTTTTTTTTTTAATGTGTGTCCTGGCCTAAATATATACATTTGCTCTCACCTAGTTAGAACTCACTAGCCAAATCTAGTCACTTGGTGCCACCCCATGACAAGCATCAGAAAATTCTATCTAACATATCCCTGGAAGTTTAGATTCAGAGATAGTGAAAAGCTTTTATCATGACCACAGCTCAGAATCTGATAATCAAATATTTGGCTCATTCTTCTTTATGCAGTCAAAACACACTCACCCTCTGACCACGGGAGTAAAACAAAAGTCCCACCTAACAGGGCACGAAGCTCAAAGTCCCCATTCTTTGGGTGATGTATCAGAGTTCTTAAAGTTGAGGGTGATGTATGATAGTCTTTATAGCAGGTCTGGTTGTAGCTCTTCCTGAGATGGACATCTGTGAAAAAAAGACAAGTTATTCTCACCCCATACCCTAAGAATAGTGTGTTCCTTCAGGTCCTCCAAGAAACAGATGCCAAGATGGGAATAAATGTCTAATTATTCTATAAGGGGAAAAAACTATGAGAGAGAATGGGGAAGGATCCAGAGAAGAATAGGAGAGATAGCAGCATGTGATGTAAATCTGACCCTGAGTGAAGGAGAAAGGAAAGGAAGGTTGGGTAGAAGCATCCTAGATGGCCATACTGTCAAAGGAGTTTCTGTAGCCAAAGTCAGCCGTCAGAGTAATCATTTAACTGCTAGAAGTGGGCTACCTTGTTGGACTCAGTCGCTGACTGTGAGGACACGTGGAAACAATGATACAAGGGTAAACACGGTAATAGATATCAAAGTGCAGCAGCTTGATCAGTTAAGTTCCCTGTAGTCAGAGGTTTGTAAGTCACATTGTAATGGACACCATAATTTATAACCTGGGCCATATATAAATAAGAAACCTCCACTCTCCTTTTAGGCATTGCTCCCCCCACATTTTTACAAATACTTGTATCATTACCATCTATTCCATAACATTCTCCTCCACTGGAAACTTTTTCCGGGTCCCCTTCAGTGAAATCTTGAGCAGCTCTTAAGCCATTTTGCACCAGTGTTTATCACTGCTCTATCCACCAACAATAAGGTATCCTCCTCACCTGCCAAGGGCTTGTAATCTATCTTTTACTCTTTTACAGTTATGAAATCTTTTAATTTTCCAAGTCTACAAGTTCCCTAAGCCTTTCTATTTTCTTTCACTTCCACTTATGAACCAGAAAAATCACTTTGTAATCATACTTATAATATTTGTCAAACATACCCAACAGCAACAAGCATTGTATCTAATGACTACTTTCCAATTGTGCTTCCTAGCACTCAAGTTAACTAGACGTATAATCTCTCTTCCAAGTTAATACAATCTACAGTTTACCAAATGCTTCACTGACATATTTCATGGATCCCATTTTTTTTTTAAAGATTTCATTTATTTATTCGAGAGGGCGAGAAAGAGAAAGAGAGCTCGAGTGCAAGAACACGGGGCGAGGGGGAGGGAGGAGAAGCAGAGTCCCTTCTGAGTAGGGAGCCCAATGCAGGACCCTGGGATCATAACTGGAGCCAAAGGCAAGTGCTTAACCAACCGCACCACCCAGGCACCCCAGATCCCAGTTTGTGAAACCTGTTTGTTCACCACACAGGTATGCTTAGCCCTTTAACTATTGCTACATACTTTTAGAGTCTTAGTATCTCTGTAATGTAGCATCCTACTACTGGTAGCAATTTGTTTCAGTTAAAATTGGCTGGATTAACAAACCCACAGGTCTCAGTTTAAATACAAGGACTTTTGTGTCACTTACACACATACCCCTGGTGGAGCAGCTGTAGATTGTACTCCGTAAGGCACTCACTTTTGCAACCGAGGCTGATGGAGCATGTACTATCTGGATCATGCCTAATGACCAAGGTAGACTCAAAGAAAGCTCTTCAGGATGTCTTAGCATCAGTTAAATGATTCAGCTCACAAGTGGCACAGCCTCTGCTCACAACCAGTCACGTGGTCCCACCTACCTAAAGCCATACAGTAAGTACAGAGAAGATAGAGACTCAGAAATATTCAGAGGGTAACATTAAGAGCTATCCCATCACCAAAACAATGACAGAGGGGAGAAAATGTTTCTAGAAGAATTTAAGGAAAATAGAAAACTCTCTGAATTATGGTGATCAGAACAATTTTTGTTTTTGTTTTTCCTGAATGTAGGGAGCTTTGATTGTTATGCCTTAAAAGAAAAGTGGAAAGAATGCTGCAGGAGAGTGAGATGACCCGCATAAATGGACGGATGGCCCTGAGACTTCTTTTTAAGAAGTAACAGATGCTGTAAGTTTACTAAGTTCCATTTCATATTCCTCTTTTCTAGGCACATGACAATTACACTTCCTTGTTATTCACTGTTTGGTGGGGCCATGTAGCTATTTCTGGACAATGAAGTCTGATCCAAAGGGACACGTATCTGTCTGAGGCTGAGGTGCTGAAAAGCTCTTGCGTGATTCTCCAGGCTCTCCCAGGTCATGCTGCGGTGAATACGGAGGCACCACAAGTTCTAAGTAGCACTGATAATTTGTCACCTGTTAGTGCACAAATTCACTGAAGCAGCCATTACCTGGAAGGTAGACTACTTTTTTTTTCTTTAAACTATACCACTGGATTTTGGACTTCTGTTTGCTGCCACACAGCCTAGACTAATCTAATTAACATAGGGGAAAAAAGCTGTAGAAATAAGTTGGGACCAGATGTGAACATCAACATATGCTCCTGTTAGAAGTTGTAATAGTTCTCCTTTGTTATTCTGATGTCATTTAAAATACTGTACACATAAAGTTTAATAAACAAAGTATATTGTGTTTTAGAAGAAAAAAAAAATGACACTAACAGCACATTGGTTGGCTTGGAAAGGAAGAAACTAAAGGCAAAGGAACCAGTTCATGTATTACTGCATTGATATAATGGATGAGGAAAGACAGGTACAAGAACTTTTTTGTTTGTTTGTTTTTTATAAAGATTTTATTTATTTATTTGACAGAGATCACAAGTAGGCAGAGAGGCAGGCAGAGAGAGAGGAGGAAGCAGGCTCCCTGGGGCTCGATCCCAGGACCCTGGGATCATGACCTGAGCCAAAGGCAGAGGCATTAACTCACTGAGCCACCCAGGCACCCCAGGTACAAGAGCTTTTGTAAAGAAAAACACCAGCAGCCTGTTACTAAATGGCCTTGCAGAACGAGAAATAGGGAAATTATTCTGAGGTGTCATGCAGAAGTGATACAGAAAATTATGGCAACTTTCTCAGAAATCGGTATTTTGTAGGGAGAGGATATTTCAGTGAGTTCGGTTGAGGTGATGGTAGGGTGCAATCAGATGAAGATGTTTCTGAGCAGATAGAAATACAGAGTTGGAATTCAAGAAAGTCAGGCCAAAGAGGTTTGGAGCATGGTTAAATGTGAGTGAGGCACCAATGATAACCAAAGAAGTGTTTGCGTGAGTGAATCACTGAGTCACAGACTGAGGTTATACATTTCAGCAGATTGGAGGATTGGAATGGCCATTTTAAATAACAGAGATATAAAGAAAGAATATGAATATTCACACCTGCAGAGGCTTTGTTGAAGCTTCAGTTTATGGTGTGGAAAGGAAGCTTGCTTTTGTGACTGGGTGTACAATCTGAGGCTGGGGAAGAGATGTTCTGAGAGTGGAAAGGACTTTGTGTGACCTGGTGTGAACACCATGTGACCGGTCGAGAAGTAAGAAGACTGGGTGTTGGTGAGAGCAGTCCTGAGAGCTCACTGTGGGTCAGGTTGGCAGGAATTCCACGGAGGCAAAATAGGCTGGTTAATTAACATCAGGTGTCAGAAGTCCATGGTAGAACTGAAACGCTACCAGCTTGAAAATCCTTTTGAACTACATTAAAATGATGGCTCAGTCAAATCCAAGTTCAGCATAAGGGGCAGTTTTGAGCAAGTCACGTAACATCATTGTTTAAAAGAAACTAAAAGCGAGCTTTCTGGGTTCAAGCCTTTACTACATTTTTTTGTGCCTCTCACTTAACTCTTGCTTGATGCTTCCGTTTTTACACCTTCCACTTAGGGTTTTTATGAGGATTAAATGAAATAATATGTAAAGTGTTTAGCCCAGTTCCTGACACATGAACATTTTTAATTAATGACTGTTACCATTATTAGTGATTATGAAGAGGTAGTAATGGCAGGAGGATAATTTTGGAAGTATTACAAATGCATCTATAAAACTGGACAAATAGCTCCCACAAAATTCACGGATTCCTTAATTTTTTTAACATACTATGTCTGCAATGTATAAATTGGAACATTGGTAAACTTAGACCTACAAGAAAGAGTTAGACAGAAATGTGGTAAAATTCAAGGGCCACACTGAGGAATCCCACTGTCCTTACTCTTGGTTTTGGCTGAAATTCCACCATTCAAGATTTATTTCCTTGGTTTAAAATCTTTGCCTGGCACGATTAAAATGCAGATATCCTTGGAAGAAATAAAGCATTGAACTATCAGTAATCATACATGTATATCTCATATTCCATCAGTGGCTCATCTATATGGAGGAATCTATAAGAGGAATAAAGAGAGAGCCTAAGGTGCTTTCTGAAGTAAGGCTGTGGCAGCCCAAATGCAGACAATTTCTATTACTACCTCAAAATGTTATTGAAAGAAATGTAAAAGGAACTTCAAATACATATTATATAATCATAGAAGAATAAAACATTCTGATGGTGAAGCCAAATTTATTAGTTCATTTTCACAAAACCTATTGTTAAAGATTACAGACATATAAACAACCAAGGGATGAAGAAGCAAGACACGTATGGTATATATATATATATATATATATAGCACAGAAGGGAAAACTGACAGACTTTTTTGGAGGGAGCTTGATTGGTGGGGGGGGGGGGACTACAGCTAAAGATTCATTTAAAGAAAAAGCAGTGTTCATAAAGTGAGTGAATATTCACCCAAAAGATAAAAAAGGAGGGATATTCCAGATAGATGTTACAACAGGTATAAAAGTACAGAGGCAGGCTTGGGTACAAGGAACAGAAGCCAATTCATTATTGTCATTTGGCTGGAGAACCTATGAGTGACTGTGACAATCAGTGGCACCAAGGAAGAACCAAGCCACATTAGGAAGGAACTTTCATGCCACACTAAGCAGTTTGGAGCTGATGGGAACCTATTTTTAATAGGCTTTTAAACAGGTGCCCAAATAAATAAATATTTTTGAAAGTTATCTTCATATTGTTGGGAACTGGGATTTGTTGCCTAGGATGGATGATTGCCTCAAAGGTTCTTAGGTGGCATTCCAGGTGTCCAGAGTTACTCTGACATTACATAACAAGTTCTGTGTATTGCACAGTTGTTCCCACGTGCTCAGACTGCCATAACACATTACCACAGACTGCATGGTTTAAAAATCAGGAATCTGGAGCACCCAGGTGGCTCAGTGGGTTAAGCTCCTGCCTTCGGCTTGGGTCATGATCTCAGAGTCGTGGGATTGAGTCCCAAGAATCCCACATTGTGCTCCCTGCTCAGTGGGGAACCTGCTTCTCCCTCTCCCTCTACCACTCCCCCTGCTTGTGCTCTCTCTTTCTCTCTCTATCTCTCATAAATAAATAAAATCTTAAAAAAAAAAAATTGGAGGTAGAGAGTTAGAAAGTTAAATGGCTACATAGAATGGACAGACCTTTTTTTAAGTATTCTTAATTAAGATCCTGACAAATTAAACAGAGTTTAAATATGTAAGATGAGGCAGTCACTACTGTTGCCCACCCAATACCTATTCTCTTGTACTTTCTTAGGAAGTAGATGAGGAAAAAATGGCCACAGGTTACTCTCATCCCTAAAAGCAGTGTGACCGGACCACCTTCCTATCAGGGAGTAGAATTTCTCTACCTCTTGAACCTGGCTTAACAAGGTCAATGGCTTTGGCTGACAGGACATTAACAAATATGATAACAACAGATGCTTCAAAAGTACTAGGGCAGGGGCGCCTGGGTGGTTCAGTCGTTAAGCATCTGCCTTCAGCTCAGGTCATGATCCCAGGGTCCTGGGATCAAGCCCCTCATTAGGCTCCCTGCTTCTCGGGAAGCCTTTTTCTCCCTCTCCCACTCCCCCTGCTTGTGCTCCCTCTTTCGCTGTCTCTCTTTTCATCAAATACATGGATAAGATCTTTAAAAGAAAAAAAAAAAAGTACTAGAGCGTTGGGGCTTGCCTTCCTTTGCTTCTGGGAACTCTCAGACCACCATGGGAAGAAGGCCTGACCTCCTGAGCAACTAGAGGTCACATGAGAAGAGAAGACAGCTCAGCCATCCCAGCTGAGGTCCTACACAAGAGCACGAGACCAGTGTAGATCCTCCAGACTCAGCTGAATCGTGTCAGAGCTGCCCGCCACCCCCTCCCCGAGAAGTCTAGGACATAATAATTATCATTTTAAACCACTAAGTTCTGAAGTAGCTTATTACACAGTGAACTTCAATTTCCTAATACTTATTAGCAAAACCCCACACACAGTTTGCTTGGTCATCTGGCTACCAAAGATACCTTCCCATAATGGATAGTTGTAAAACTGTGTCTTAGTCATCCAGTTCCGGCCAGTGGGGTTTAAACAGGAATTACTGACTGTCATTTAAAGAGTGAAGCAGTTTTAAAGGGAGGTGATTTTGATAGTCTGAGTGATCCTTTGCCTCTTTCCTCTTCCTTCTCCTTACTTCCAGGAATGCAGATCAAATCAAGGAAGCATACTTGAACCAGGAGGATGGGAGTCCCGCAGTAAGAATGGTAGGACAGGGACACAGAGAGAGCTTGAGCCCTAGCAACATTGTTTAATTGCCCTAATAGGTAGGAATTGCTTACCTCCAGACATTTGGTTATATGTGAAAAATAAAACCATTACTTTAACCTACTGGAGCAGATGAACTAAATACCAACTAGGGGGCCACTGCTACCCTTCCGAAGAGGAGAATCTGTGGAGGGGAACCAATGCAAGCCAGAATCTGGTGTGTGGAGGAGTGAACAGAGGGTGTTGATGAAGAGACCATAAAATTTCCTTGACTAGTGATTTTTCCTCTGCAAAGGACCAAAAAATAGGGCAACATTAGAAAGGGACCGAGGAGAGCAAGCAGGTTCTTTCTCTCGCCCTCCCTCTCTTCCTTCCTTCCCTCCTTCCTTTAGTTTTCTTCCTTCTTTCTTTCTTTTTGAAATCTTTTGCTTATTGGTAAGAGAAACATATTTATAGCCTGCAGGGAAGAAGCCACTGGAGAGGGAGAGTTTGAAGATATAAGAAAAAGAAATAATTGATAGAACAAGGCCAGGCATCCGCAGGAAGGGTTAGGATCAAGAACACAGGTGATGGGATTAACCTTAAATGGGAGCCGAATCTCTTCTTCCTTTGAGTGTCCGCATTTCTACCCGGGAAGGGGAAAGCGTGCTTAGATCTGCAGGGAGACACAGGAGAGATAGAAAGGGCCTGACTACTGTAGTCTCCAGCTTTTATCTGATGTCTGATCTTGATTGGAGGTATGTAAGAGATCAGGAAGGCAGAACTGGTGACTTCATCTGTGAGTATTAAACTGTGTCAGGAATCCCAAGCCAGCTTCTATTGGCTTTGGAAAAACATTCACTACTCTTAAGTGCTATTCATAATTAATATTTCAATAGTGTGGGTTAAAACAAAACAAAACAGAAAACAACTTAGGTCAAAGACTAATCATTCACCTACGGTTTCTAAAATTACCAATATGCTTCCAGAAGAGAAAGCCTCTTTCTTATGGCACAGCCTTATGCAGAGAATTTGAATACATTTAATTGTAATGATTTAAAATTCTTGACTCCTGAACTAACTCATATTTTAAAAGTAGGTGCCCTGAAAAGAGGAACTATTTTGCATAATTAGAAAAGAAAAATATGTTCCAAATGTATATACATTTTGTTTAGGAAATGAAATTTGAAATTAGAATGAAGCAAGAAGGGAAGATAATTGAGCTGACAGCACCAGTAAAATTCAGGGATAAATCTTTGGCACTATGCTGGAGGGCTTTTCAAGAACTGTGTTGCTCAGCATTGGTAACTCATTACTAAAATCGAAGGACAAGTGAACATAAATTGTAGGACAAACCTATGGAAAAGGTTTGCATGATAGCTGTCAAAAATTCTACTAAGCAGATGAGGTAAATGAATACATCACTTACAACAGTATGTGTTTTTTAGTACTTGATTTTTATGAACCGTACTTTTTTTTTTTTTTTAATTTGGATATCTAATATTTTGAAGACCAAATTTTAACATTGAAACAAATGTTTCTTTGGGGTGTATCTCATATCTATTTATCCCAAAACATGAATTTCAATGGTCTCTTTTTGCCTCTTTTCTCTATGGGAGGCAGTAGGACATGGAAGCTGTCAGCCTTGACTCTGGAATCAGATCAGGAATTTACCAGCTTCATAAATCTGCTTTAGCTTTCTCACTTACAAAAGGGTGTTAATAACACAGGTCTTCTAAGGTTGTTGTAAATATTCATGTGTTAACTGATTAAAAACCCATAAAACTATGCCTGGCACAATGTAAGCTCTCAAAAAAAAATCAGTTATCAATAAACTATGGAGATGATCTTTTAATGACTTTTCCGTTCAGCAAACTTTCTGCATATGCTAAATATTTTATAATGTGAACCTCAAGTTTAAGGTGCCATACTAAATAGATTGTAACTTATCCTTTTTTTGATATTCGATGAAATCAGTTTTCGAAGGAGTACAATACTTGTAACAAGGCATCAAACTCAAGTATATAATTAGCTCCATCTTCTCTCTCTTCTCTTTTCTTTCCTTTATTCCTTTATTTGTTCCTTTCTTCTCTCTTTCTCATTGTCTTGCGAAATGGAAGATGTTTATTTATTTGTCCAAATAGGAAAGATATTAGCCTCCTTTTCAATTTTCTTAAAATTGAATATCAACTGGAACCCAAACTGATAATGAATTTAATCCAAAACAAAACCAAACAACATAATATCTATGTGAAAATCTCTGCAGAAGAAAAACAAATATAATAATGAAATGATTATCTTAGCAATGCTCAGTAATCTTAACGATTGCTAAAAACAAAAGGAAATGGAGTTCAGTTGATTGGTCATGTTATACAATCCCTAAAGCAATTGTTTATCTCCTTTCCTTCAGATTTAACTAAATTTTGTTGTTCATTTCTTAGACTTGTTTTACTTGTAAGAAAACAGCTAGAGACAGTCCTTAAAGGATGTCTAGAATCAGCATTTTCTTTTATGACCACTAGATGGCAGGTATAGGATTCTGAATACCTTTCAGAAGCTATGTATCTGCTATTCTTATTTGCAGCACTAGATGAGAAAACCGATTTGGTTCAAAGCAGGAAATTTTAGAAATTAGTCTCTTTTTTTCTATTTCTCTTCCCGCCCCCATTTCCTACACAGAGCCTTAAAAAAAAAACTGGTAAAACTGGTAAAGGGATATAAAGTTTCTAATAATGCCTTTAGGTTTTATCTACAGTTACACAGCCCTCTTTCATGTTTGTTTTCTTTATTGAAAAATTATAAACCTAAATCCTAACAACAAATCTATATTTACCTAGACGTGTATTTTCATGTAACATGTTTGAGGTTTTCTTTTTTTTTTTTCCCTTTCTCCTTTGGGCATATACAACCGAAAATAGTGTGTTGTTTCTGTATAACCCAATCTTTTTATTTTCTCACAGTGGAAATGGATCCTTGTTATGCAAGAGGCAGTTAGAAATTATATGATAACTCAGTAATTGATTTCTTTCTTTCTTTCTTTTTTTTTTTTTTTTTTTTTGTCTTTTTGATAGGAGGTAATAGGGATGTAGGAAACTTTAAAAAGATTCTCTTTCTTCTCCACAATTTTGATTGGAATTTTTTTTTTCTTTGTTTAAAACAAGGTCGAAATAATCAGATTTTCTGGTTTGAACACATGTGCGTTTCCATTGAGGGGCCAAGGCCTTGGAAATATAAAGGGCCAATCTTTGTCACCGAGGGGTTCATTGCAGAGAAGGGCGTGTTCTGCAAAGACAAACAAGTCTCGCAGATAGTTGCCAAGGGCACGAAATACATCTTTGCATTACAACTTGAACTAGCGTGCTCATATCACTTCTTTTTTTTTTTTTTTTTTTTTTTTTTTTATTGCACGCACCATAAATGACTGTAAAAGTTTGCAAATCTTGCAGAGACCTTGGCAATCCATACTTCAGTAGGAAATCTACAAAGAGAGAGGGTGGGAAAAAGAGATCCAGCCTACCAGTTTGGGTTTTTTTTTTTTTTTTGGCTGGGATCTGCTCGTTGACACTGAGAATCATGGAATGTTCGATTTTCATAGTGTCTTAGCCAGACTGGTAACATAAGAAGAGCAGTCTCAATTTAGACATTAAATCTGAAATCTTGACTTTATTTATATTATTTATTATATTAACAGGTAAGTAGTCTGGAGACACTCCTGTGGGCTTACTCCTGGTACTCCTCATCTGTGACTTGAACATAAAAAAAGATTAATTTTTATCTGGATCAATGTGTGAACAAGCAGTGTGCCTAGTCCTGGAGACCATACCTTTTCTCAACTCTTTGTAAGCACCTGATTCCCCAAAAGGGCCCGGCACGTTTCTAGACGTTGCTTTTGAGGATCAACACCGTGTTGGTACTGGTGCTGCGGGAGGGATGCTAATCAGTCCCTCCTCCGTATTCAGTCTGCCTGTTATACTGGTTTTGTTTGTTTCACCACGTTAAATTCCAGACAGGAAAGGTGGGTGTTCCGTGAAATGTCCGGCAAATCAGATAACAGACGAGGGTACCAAAGCCCTGGAATCGCAGTCACAATCCGCTACGGCTCCAAGCCAAGGCACAGACCTAGCTGGGGGCTAACTGTGCAGGGTCAGAGGAGATGAAATGACTAGGCATCCCCCTTCCCAGGGGCGGCAGCCTGCCGCTTTATAGCTCCGGCAATCTGTGCCCTTGCTTTGGGCTGCGCTAGGGAGCAAAAGATTGTTCTTGCCTTAAAAGGGACGAGGACAGCAAGGTAGTCAGCGGTAGTGGGAGAAAAAGTCCTCGGCCCTGCTCCCAAGGCCTGGAAGGCTTCAGGCTATTCCCGCCTCCATCCCCACCCCCAACCTGGCTGGTAGAGCCCTTCCCCCGCTCCCAGTCCTAGTGACCGGAATCCCGGCCTTCCCTTCTGATGCATAAAACATTCAGTGGCCTCCAGGGAGTTTTTGAAATTCTGGCGTAGGCTGCTTTACCCGTTGTTTCGGCCCTAGGGTCAAATACAACCCCAACGGTTGAGTCGAGGGACGCTTTTAGCGCCAACCAGACCCTTAATTTCACCTGAGTCCCCATGGCCACCCTCCCGCCCGCAGTCCCAGACATTATGAGGACCTTGTAAAAGGGTCACTGGGCTTTGCCCAAATCCAGAAAGGACCCGTAGGTGGAGAACTGGATGAGTTTTTGATTTCTCCTTTTCTTTTCTTCTTCTTTTTTTTTTTTTCCTCCTGCGTGTAAACGCGCGTGAAGGTGGATGGTAATCCCCACTGACTGCGTCCGCGCGTTGGGTGGCCGCTGCAGTGTGGGTGCGACCGCGATCGCGGAGGGTCTGGTGCTTAACCTGGTCAGCAGACGTGGAACGTCTCCGCAGGAAAAAGGAAGTTCCCGTTTGCGTCTCGTGATGGTTTCACGTACAGGGCTAGGGTCGTGGAGTTGCCCGCGGAAATGGGGTCCCTGAGTGCTTAAATCTGGAAGACTTTTGCGCTCCAGGTTCCCCGCTCCAGCCAGCACCCTCCCCACCTAGAGCTCTGCCCATGGCTTCTGCTTTAATTAAAAGCATCAGAACCGCTCGTGGAAAAAAACGGAGCTCTTATCAAGACGATCAGGTGCCGTTGGCAAGAAGAAGAAGAAGAAGAAGAAGAAGAAGAAGAAGAAGAAGAAGAAGAAGAAACGGTGTAAAAAAGATGCTCAAAGCAGAAAGGAAAAGAACAGCCTAAATGAGACATTTAACAGGAAAATGAAGTAAAAGGGTTTTGACTCTACATTTTCTATTTAGTTTTAGGTTTAAAGAGTAGATATGACAAATACATATGTATATACTTCACCCTTAAACACTATATATTGAAAATATTGAAACAGAACTTTCTTATTGAGAACCTTTCCCTAAAAATTTATCCTTATCTCTTCTTTCTCGTTGTGTACCCCCCACACACCTCCCTGCGCAGTGCATCAGGGCACAATCTCTGTAGAACACATTTTTCATTTTCAGCATCATAAACCCATGCCATGAAGAATTGTAATAAATTAGTTTCAGAAAAAATAAAAGTGATGCTCTAAAGCTTTGTCAGTTGGCATTGGTTGATCTAGTAAAAAACTGCCGATCCAGCGCCTCATACCTTTCTTTAGTTCTTAATGTCCCTTTTTTGTTTGTTTGTTTAGTCATCTGAAACCACCCTCTCCAAGCCATGGACCAAGGAGATTTGGCGGTGTTACATAAACTCTTGAGATTTTTCTAAATTAAACACCGTGATTTAAATAATAACTAAGTCTTAACAGAGTTTATACTTCCTGGATTGCACTGTCATTTCTCTCATTGTTAGTCAATATCCTTGTGGCGACAAAATTCTCTGGCAAAAGTTCTACATCTGGTTTCAAAATAATTTTGAACGCAGAACATGTTGATGATCAATTCCTGGTAGATCAGTGACTCTACCACGCATCGACGATGAACTGATCACCCAAAACCGAGCCCACTGACGTTGTAAATTGTTAACAGTGAAGTAAATGGGGACTCTTGGACTAAAATGTGGTTTCTCTGCTGGGAACAACAGATGTCAGGTAGCATTAATGCTTCAGTGAATGGGGAAGGAAAATTTGTCTTCAGATTTTTAACGTTTTATGGGAATTATATCTATATTTTGGCGTATAATATGACCACCTTCCCTAAGGATCTGGAAATAGTTTTAAGGAGAATGTCCACAGGTAATCTTTAAACAACACACCTGTGAAAGATCTGTTGAATAAGCATAACCCGTTAATCGTTACTCTTCCGCCTCAACTCCCAGGAGGGTTTCCTGGAGCCCACGGTGGACAGAGGCCGATTTCGTGACTCAGTTTGCAGACCTCGTGGGTAACAGGGTCCCAAAGTATGGGTTTTGCTCAAGAAGGTCGATTCAAAGAAAATAGTATATGATTTCTCTACTTTGTTCTGATCTCGAGAACGACCAACTACTTGTTTTTAAGAGCCTTTCAGCAAGAGATTCAGAAGAAGGAAACTGAGAAAGTTCAGTAAGCCCGATCTAAAAGAAAAAGAAAAAAAAAAAAACTAGCTCTTTGATCTCCCTGGCATTGTTATTACAGTCTTAAAATACCCGCCAACCCCTGGTCGGAAAAGAAAAACCTTACGGATTAAGTAACTATTTATCTCATGAGGATAATTACTTGTTTGACCCGAAGTCATTCATTCCCGACACCACCAAGTTAAATTGTTGAGATGTTTTTAAAAGCCACAGCTTCTAGGCTATATTGCCGGATTAACAAAAGCCTGGTCCAGATGACCAGCGCTTCAGGACCGGGTTTGAACATCATTTCTTGAAGTCTAAGGCTTGGGAAGGAGCCTAGGAGAAAGAAAGCTTTCCATCAGATACATATGTAAAGAAGTACTTAATGACTGAAGCCACAGGTGGCTGGGTTGCAGGGGAAGGGAAACTCGACCACCACTTCTTCCTAGAGCTCTCGGTGGTCAGGAGCATCAGGGAAGGAGGTAACCCCGGCAGCCAAGGTGCAGTTTAATGAAATGGTTGCGGCTTCCCCTAGCGGTGTGGCCGCGGCGCTGTCCCTAGGAACCGATTCCATTCCCTTTAATAATACTTCCGGCCCTTTTCTGGACCTCGGTGGCTCGGGATTGTATCTGCATTCTCCACCGAGGCTGGTGCAAACGTACTGCCTCGGGGTCGACACCGCCCTAGACGAGGCGTGACCCGGGGGGGCTGACGGTGCCCGCGTTGCGGGCAGCTCGTGGCCTCAGGCCGCCGACACGGAACCTGGCGGGGCTCCTCTGGTGCGGGAGCGGGGAGAGGGCTCCGAATGGTCAAGCCTCGGAGGGCCTCGCCCTGATGGTGGGAATCTGGGCATGTGGCGCGCGGCAGATACCGCCTGGCGGCCTCGGGGAGGCCCTGGAGAGCCGCTGCCCGGGTCAGCGGGAGACCGGGGTTTGGGACTCGCTGGCCCGCCCGCCCGCCGGTCGTCCTGGGGCCTTGGGAACAGGGAAACGAGCGCGCTGAGGCGGCGGCGGCCTCGCTGCTTTCAGTTTTCATTGAGGCTGCTGGTTACTGTTTAACATCCCCACCCACGTTTCAGTTTGTTTAGTAAATCGATCGTTCTGTGAGAGTCAGGCCGCTGCCCCGTCGCCATTGAGCAAAACTAATACTCTCCGGCATATGGTCAAAAGTCTTCGCTAGAGATCCAGACAAACAAACAAACAAACAAACAAAATCCTTAAGCCTCCTCTCCCCGATCACCCAGCCCCACCCCCACCTCCCACCCCTACCTCCCACCTCCCACCTCCGCGCTTTCGGCCAACTTCCCAAGCTGGGAAAAGTGCGGCGCAGGACACCGCTGCTGGGGTGGGTGCTAGTGGGGGGGGGGGGGACCTGCTGCCGGGAGATGCGGCGGCTGCGGCGCAGCTGACCGACGCGGGAGCTCCGGGAGCGCCTCCGCGCAGGTAAGTTCCTCGGCCCGCGCGGCGCGCTGGGGGCTGAGCCGGAGTCCACCGCTCCCGGCCGGTGTCGGGCAGCAGGAGGAGTCTCGGCGCCCCTCGGGCTGCTGAAGGAGGGGGGGCCCCCCGCCCGGCCGCGAGGGGCTGAGCCTTAGGATTCCTGCGTGGGGCAGGGATGAAAGTAGATACCCCGAGGCCTCCCACAGCCTGCGGTGGAGCGAAGAAGAAAGGGCTGCGGGAGAGGCAGTGGGGGGCATGCGCAGGCCGTTCGCCCAGGAAAAGTAAAATAAAAGTTGGATTTGTTGGGGCGAGAAAGCGTTGGTGCCGTCGGTGGGTCACGTGGTGGCCAGGTTTCTGGGGGCTTTGGTGGAGTTTTGTTTTGTTTTGTTTGTGGTCTGGGGCAAGGCCATGGCATATGGATATCTACGGGCCGGGGAGGTTTCGTGGGGGAGATGCTTGGTCCTGGAGCATCACCCCAGCCCCCTGCTCAGCTTCTGTCCGTTCTCCCACAAAGACGTTTTGGGACTGGGTATCTTCGGTGACGCTGCTGCAGTATTATTTGAGAAGCAAACTATGTATGTGTATGTAATAGTTACATAAATATATACAGTTCTATTTAAGCCGTTTTAGCTTCCTTGGGAAAGAGATGTCCCTTAGAAGCTTGTTTGAACAATGCACCAGTTAAGCAAAATCATTCCCTGTCTAAGGGGAATAAGCCAACACCCGATAAGATCTTTGAATTGAATATATGCGCTTCCCACCTGATCCGCCTGTTCATGAGTCTTGCCCAAAATAGAGTCAAAGGACCCCTCTCCAGCCTGCAATCTAAGGTAAACTTTGATTTGACACCAAGGGCTAGAGGGTACAGAATGCAGAAGTTCTAGACCTAAAGGGATGTCCTGAAAGCTGACCACCTCATTGATAGCAACATTTCCTGTTAGTGTTTTGTTCCTTTTCCCACTTTGCCATTCATTTTTCAGGTATCTTCTCTCTTCTCCACAAACATTTATTCATTGTTAAACTATTCTTCCTCTCCAGCTATCACTATTTTTACATAATAATCCTGCTGTCCCCACCCTCTCACCACACCTTCCTCTTTTCCTCCTCTGTGGACTCCTCCTGAAGCCACCTGATCTAATTTATTGTGTTTGAAGTTAGTGGCGGAGTTGACTCCTCCTTGGTTCTATTTGTAGGAGAGAGTGGAGGAGAGGGCGCTAAGAGTGGTTGGTGGTGAACTACCCATTTGTCTCTTTTCAAAATGAAGTAAAAGGCCGCCTGGCTGGCTGAGTTCATAGAGGATGTGACTCTTGGGCTTGGGGTTCGTGAGTTCGATCCCCATGTTGGGTGTAGAGATTACATTAAAGAAAATCTTAAAAATAAAAGTGGAATGGAAATTGAGAGCCGTTGTTCTCTTCTTTCCATTTCTCCTTAAGTTCCACTTGCGGGCCACAAATACAGAATTTTTCTCAGCATGCTTTATGAAGGTAACACATCACCACTTTTACTACATACGAATATTAAGATCTTACAAGCCTTTTATTCTGTAGCTGTGATTCTAAGCATATGGAATAGCGCAAATTTTGGTGGTTGCTAAGATTTTTTTTTAATACCCACACGCAAATAATTTTGCTTTTGTGTGCCCCATTTCTTTGAAAATTTTTGTTATTTCTGTGAATTCCAAAAGTAATAAAGAACATGAATACTATGGTAAAATAGAAAGTGAACCGCCTTCCCTGTTTTACTTCATGTGTGTAACCACCATTGGTGGCATGGTTTGTTTCCCTTCACCTACGTAACCACAGAAATTTTCCTTTCATTATTTAAAAAAAAAATGTTAATGGCTCATATTCTACCAGTGTTCTGAAATTTATTTTTCATTTAATATTTATCAAATATTTCTCTGTCAATATATGAAGTTTTTTGTTTGTTTTTTTTGTTTGTTTTAATATATCTACCCAACATAACCAGCCAGTATCTCCCAGAATATTCACTAGTTCATAGGATGACTCACTGCCCAGGGGTGACCAGCTGAGGAGGAAGTGAGGACTGAAATCTTGACCTTACAAATAGTGATGTAGTAAATGTCTATGTACATTATCTTTTCAAGAAGATAGATTTATTCTGGGAAGAGAATTGCTGGCTCTAGGGGGATATTCCACTTTAAATTCTATAGGTATTGCAAGGAACCTTCTTAAGTACCTACAGTGTATTTACCATGTTCTTGCCAACACTGGATGATATTGATGTGTTTAAAGTGTTGCCAGTCTGATTGAAAAAGTGATTTGTCATTGTTGGAGTTTTATAATTTGGAAATTATATAAACCTGTCTTGGAAAATCTGACTTAGAGAGCTTGAGAATTTTGTTTTAAAAATATAATAAAGTAGAGGGGTGCCTAGGTGGCTCACTTGGTTAAGCCTAGACTCTTGATTTCAGCTTAGGTCGTGATCTTAGGGTTGTGAGATTGAGCCCCATGTTGGGCTCTTTGCTGAGTGTGGAACCTGCTTACAATTCCCTCCCTTCCTCTGCCCATCCCCCCCCCCCATGCACTCTCTCAAATAAATAAATAAAGTAAATTTTTTAAAAAAGAGTAAAATAGAAAGGTAATTACATGCATTTCAAAATACCATCTCATTTTGAGCTTGTAAAGGATGCCATTGCATTTGTTACTATCTATCCATTTACTAAATGGCTAGAGGTACTGGTACATGATAAGTGAGAATTTCTATGTTACAAACGTGTATGTACCTAGTGTTTGCTGTTGTGATTTTTGGCTCTTGACTTCCGTGTTTGCCACCTTCATAAAAGAGGATTCCACACACTTGGGAATGAAAACACAGTTTTAAATGAGATGTCTTAGCTTTAGATCCTTAAGCTATAGATGCAAACAAAGTAACTTGGTATACAATGATACCTTTGTGTAGAATCACTTCTGTTCACCCTCCATGTAGGAATTGTCCCCTATTGCTAGTAATAAGCTTACACAGACACAAGGAATCCTTCAAGTATGGCTTACTCTTACAGCTGGACAACCTATTTAGGAATGTTTTATATATATATATATATATAATATATATAATATATATGTATACATATATATAAAAAATATATATATATACACACACACAAATACATGTATGTGTGTGTATATATATATAGCTAATATTTACTGAATTCTTAATACATGCTGAACTATTTCAAGCCATTTACATGCATTTTTTTCTTCTAGATTCTTTAAACAAATTTCTACAGTTCATATCAATAATTTTCCTATTCCCAGATGAGGGAAAAAAACTCTACTGAAGTTACACATCTACAGGTGATAAAACTGGAGATTCAAATCCAGGCACCATGGCTCTAGGCCAGGAGAGTAACCATGTCTGCTCTACCTGGTCATCAGGTTGCTCATTGCACAAGGGTGACCAACTAAGGGGGAAGTGAGAACTGAAACCTTGATCCCCCACTCCCCCAGCCCAAGCTATATTCCCTTAGTCTTGTCTGAGTGTTCCCTAGGGAAGGCACAGAATGTCTGTAAGAGCTCACAGCAACCCTCCTCCTGATGTATCGATAGCTGTGTATAAACACATTTGCTTATATAAGTAAGTCCCTTTGTAACTCAGTACTATCTTGCCCGTTCAAGAACAAATCTGCCTTATTGCCTGTACTCCCTAACTTACACTTAATACGTATATAATACATGATATTGTAATAATACATATATTTAATACAAGCTCCATGCGTGGGAAAATTAGTCTCTGATGTGTTGGCATGAAAACCATTGGGTTTATCAAGATGGTTTTCTGGAAAATGTATAAGAAGTTCCTTTTTTTTTTTTCTATTTTGTGACTTTTCTTAACATTTTGAAGGACTTGAAGGACACGAAGGTCTTTGAGGATGACCAGCTCATGGCATATAAGCCAAGAAAGGAGGCTTTGTTGTCATACAGAGATGTTTATATCCCTGTCCCACCATTTACTAAAAGGGGAGCCGAGGTTAAGGGACTTATAAAGTCCACCAGCCTAATTTTTGAAGTGTATAGAGTTATAATACGTATCTCATAAAATTGGTATAATGATTATATATATGTTAATACATGAAAACATTAGAACAATGATTTGGCATATATTAAGTATCCAGTATGTATTCTGTGTTGCTGCTATTGTTTTGATAGAATGAGATAATGTATCTAAACTACTACTTGATTTATAGTAAGTTGTTAATAAGTGTCACCTGTTTTTATTGACCCTCTCTCTAGAGAAATTGTATTTACATACACAAACAAATTACATATATCTTCAAGAGTTTATGGAGCTCTAGAGACCTGCCTAAGCCCTCTAATGGGCCTCAAATGTATCAGATAGACATAGCTCCTGACTTCATGGGGGCTTTTCAGCTAAGCAGTGTTAAAGATTGCCCTGAGTATGTTGAATGGTTAGAACATGGGCTTTGGATCATTGAAATCTGGGCACAATCTCAGCCTTTCTCTCTGCCAGCTGTGTATCCCCAAGTAAGTTATTGTTTCTTGCCTGAGTTTATGAGAATAATAGTCATTACTCACAAAGTATATGTGTATTAATTATTGTGTTATTTATATTAAGCATTTTACTTGTTGAATGTTTGATACTTTCTCTATATTCTATTTCAAATATAGAAGAACCACATTTATCTGTGATAGCAAAAAGTCATCATAAACATCTAGGTAGTGTGTCCCTGTCTCATTTAAAGTATTGGCTAATAACGTCATCTGGGCCCAGTAATTTAGTATGTTTTTAATATTTTGAATCTTTGAGTATTGTTCCTCTAGGTCACATACTGTGTTGTATTTTGCTTGTGCTTTTAGCTTACTTAAGATTATGATATCTGTCCCACTGTTTGTTCATTTGTTTTGTGCTTTCTTGTTTCAGACATCATGGCTGTAAGTTGCACATAAAGTTGCTACATATTAATTTAGCACAAATTAAGTTATATATACTGTACTAGATGTCTATAATACAAATATGAATAGTGTCTCTGCCCTCAAACAAAATAATCTACTTAGAAGACCAATACATATAATCATCTATAATGTAAGGTGACAACTGTTCTATTAGTATAAAACATAGAAATACCGGGGTGCCTGGGTGGCTCAGTGGGTTAAGCCTCTGCCTTCTGCTCAGGTCATGATCCCTGTCCTAGGATTGAGCCTGGCATGGAGCTCTCTGCTCAGCAGGGAGCCTGCTTCCCTCTCTCTCTCTCTGCCTGCCTCTCTGCCTACTTGTGATCTCTCTCTGTCAAATAATTAACATCTTAAAAAAAAAAAAAACCCAAAACCGTAGAAATACCAAGGAAAATGGAAACACATAGAATACACTTAACTTGAGTAGCCTAGAGAGGAGTTAATGATTTTCTGATTAGATGTTGTTGAACAAGGATCTTTTCCATGTCCGAAAGGCATTTGGGGCAGAGGTGGTTACAGTTGGAGTAGATGGCGTGGCAAGGGATGATGTGGAGAAGGAACACTGGGCCAGATGGTGACTCGATGCCAAATATTGAGCTATGTCCTCTAGGCAATGGGGAGCCACCCAAAATCTAGAAATAGTTTGGGTTATGAAAGTTCTCCTTCTTTTTTTCCCCTAAGATGCACTGGCAGCATTTGAGTCAGATTGTTGGGCGGGGGTTGCGGAGATAGGGAGAATATTATTTCCCTATTTGGGGCTAATTTTCAACAATATAATTAGTTTTTCTAATCCAAAGTTTTGCAACAACCAACTGTTCTCCTTTCCCAGTCTTGCCAGCCTCCAGTCAGTTTCCCAGAGAACAGGTGGGGAGATGTAGAGGAGATAGATTGGATCATTGTTTGTTTGTTTGTTTGTTTTGGTTTTTTTTCCCCTCCATTTAAAACAACTTGTTAACTTCTGAATGCCCTTAGCGTGAAGTGCCAGATGAATTGGTCCATGATGTCCATTTAAAGCTTCATCTCTCTTTTCTTGAGATCCCTTACTTTACTCTTCAGCTGGAATAAATCTCTTAGTTCCTCAAACGCACTGTGCTTGGTGCCTTCAAAGTATGGTTTCTATTCCTTCTGACACTCTTAGCCACCACCAACATCATCTCATCCCCACCCCCCATCATTCTAGCCAACTTCAACTTATCTTGCAGGTCTTTGCTTAAAAAAACCAAACCAAACCAAAACAAAAAACCTTTAAAATATTTCCTGACTCCTGATCCCAATATATCAATTTCCTTATATCTTGTTGCTTCCCTGACAAGACAAGTTACTAGTTTGTCTTGTCTAGCTTGGGGTTGGATGTTTGCTGATCATTCTCCCAAGCTGACTGTTGGGCTTCTGAGGGTAGGAACTGTTTTGTTCTTGCCCACTTCTTCAGCTGGGCATTTAGCTGAAGCTTAATGAAAGTGTGTTTACTGAATCAAACAACTAGAATAGAGAAGGAAGGTGAAATACCAACAGTGGAATTAAAATGCTTGTTAAAAACCTAATTTTCAAGCACTGTATTCTCTATTGGGGCTAAAGCAGTGACTAGAAATGATTCCTAAATTTTTCATGTCTGGTTGGAATTATGAATAAAAAAACTATTACTGTGTAAGTGCAAATGTTGAGTATTGGAGGATTATAGAAACCTACCAAAAGGTCCACTAAATTTTCTTGGAGTAAATTATACAAGATATGACAATGATTTCTTTATTTTTAAGTCAAGAAGGATATAATTTATTTGAAATTGAGAAAAAATTACATTGAGAATTATATTGAGATAGAATTTACATTGCATAAAATCCATCCAAACGTACATTATTTTTTTAAGACTTTATTTATTTATTTGTCAGAGAGAGAGAGAGAGAGAGAGCGCACAAGCAGGATGAACAGCAGGCAGAGGGAGAAGCAGACTTCCTGCTGAGCAGGGAGCCTGATGCAGGACTCTATCCCAGGACCTTGGGATCATGACCTGAGCTGAAGGCAGTCACTTAACTAACTGAGTCACCCAGGTGTCCCTTCAGTGATTTTTGACAGATGTATGCAGTCATACAACCAGTACCACGATGAAGATGTAGAACATTTCTGTGCCCACTTTACGCCAAATTCCCTTATGCCATTGAGCAGGTAGCCCCTTCCATCTCTCTGCAGCAACCACTGATGTGATTTCTGTTTCCAGTATTGCTTTTTCCAGAATAATATATAAATAAGATAGTATCATATAAACCTTCGTGTCCTCCTTTTTCTCAGCATAATAATTTTGAGATCCCACTGTCTAAGTTTATGTATCAGTAGCTTATTTCTTTTTTAAAAAACGGATACATGAAGTACAATCGACAGAATAAATTGCACATATTTAAAGAGCACGATTTGAAAAGTTTTGACATATTTATACTAGTGAAACAATCACCATAAAGGTAATAAATATAGCTAACACCCCTAAAGGTTTCTTCAGGCTCCTTTGTAAACCCTGCCTCCTGCTCCTTACTCAGATAACCACTGATAGACTTTCTGCCCTTGCACATTAGTTTGTATTTTCTAGAATTTTATATCTGTGAGATCACACAGTATTCCTTTGGGTCTGGGTCCTCTCACTTAGCATAATTATTTTAAAAGTCATTCATTTTGTTGCATTTATCAGTGCTTCTCTGTTTGTTTGCTTGCTTTTTGAATAGCATGACACTGCAAAGATATGCTACAGTTTGTTTATTCGTTGACCTGTTGATGAACATTTGGAGTGTGTCATTTTTGTTTCAGTTTTGGCTTTTGCAAATAAAGGGACTGTGAACATTCTTGTACAAGATCTTTGTGTGGACATATCCTTTCATTTGTGTTGTATACAGTTGACCTTTGAACAACATGGGTTGTTGTTGAACTGCACAGACCCACTTTTTTGGTGGATTTTTAAAATAATAAATACGGTATGGTACTATAAATATATTTACTCCTCCATATGATTTTCTTCTTCTTTTTTAAAGATTTTATTTATTTATTTGACAGAGTTCACAAGTAGTCAGAGAGGCAGGCAGAGAGAGAGAGGGGGAAGCTGACTTCTTGCTGAGCAGAGAGCCCAATGCAGGGCTCAGTCCCAGGACCCTGTGATCATGACCTGAGCTGAAGGCAGAGGCTTAACCCACTGAGCCTCCCAGGAGCCCCTGATTTTCTTAATAACATTTTCTTTTCTCTAGCTTCCTTTATTTTAAGAATCTAGTATTTAATACGTATAACATACAAACTGTCTGTAAATCGATGGTTTATGCTATTGGTAAGACTTCCAGTTAACAGTAGACTCTAAGTAGTTAGGTTTTGGGAAGTCAAAAGTCAGATGTGGATTTTCAACTGTGTGTGTGTGTGGAGTCAGTGTCCCTAACCCCTGTGTTGTTCAGAGGTCACCCATAATTACTGAGAAGTATGATGGCTGGATTCTATGGAAGAAACTGTCAAACTCGTTCCTGATTATACCACTTTATGTTGCCACCAGTAGTTCTCGTTTCTTTACATTCTTACCAACACTTGGTATGCCCAGTCTTTTAATTTTAAACATTCTAAAAGTTATGTAATGAGATCTTTTTGTGGTTTTAATTTGCATTTCCCTAATGACTAATGAATCTGAGCATTTTTTCATGAGGTTATGTACATGCATGTATTTTCTTTGGTGAAGTTTTGTTAAAACCCTATGCATCTCCATCTACCTTTTGTATGTGTGTGTTTGTGTGTGTGTGTGTATGTGTGTTTTCTAAATTTTTTAAAAATTTAATTTAATTTTATTCTTTTTCAGTGATCCAAAATTTATTGTTTATGCACCACACCCAGTGCTCCATGCAATCCGTGCCCTCCTTAATACCCACCACCAGGCTCACCCAGCAACCCCCCCCCCCAACCCTCCAAAACCCTCAGTTTGTTTCTCAGAGTCCACAGTCTCTCATGGGTTGTCTACCCACCTTTTAAAAATTGAGTTGTTTTCTTATTATCAAATTGTAAGAGTTCTGTATATAGTATAGCTACAAGTCCTTTATCAGATAGAAGTTTATTCTCCTCCATATGAATTTATTTTTATATAAGGGCTAGGATTTGACTAAAAGAAGAAGACAGTAAATGATATTTCAGTCATTAAAGTTAGTTTAATGACTTTATGAGACCCCGATGTGTGGTAATAGAGGAAAAGGTGGTGGAAGTAAGTTTATAAAAATAGGAAGCGGTCTGAACATAGACACTTTTTTATGCCATGCTGTGGAATTTAGACTTTTTTTTTGTGAGCACTAACATTAATAAATATCAGTATAATAATAATAATAATGATTCTAATACTTGCTTTACAGTTTATAGAATTCTTTTATATGTATGATTTGTGGTGTTTTCCCCTACCCTATTTTATTTAAGTCCTTTGACAGCCATGGGAAGAAAAAGACTTGGAAGCATGTGCAGCCAGAATTAAATATGGGTTTTTGGATTTTGAGCCAATGTCTTTTTAGTGAGTGTGTGTGTGCGTGTGTGTGTGTGTGTGTGTGTGTGTCTGAATTTAATGTGTGATGCAAGAGTGATAGTTGTGTTGGTCTGTAAGGAGTACACTCTCCCAGCAGGGCAGGGGATAGAGTCCTGCTGAGTTCTGGGAAATGGTGTAGTAGACCCTGGTAAAGGTTTGGGAGTATAGTTATACTTTGAAAATGACAATTCACAGTCAGTGTGGTACAAAAATTCCAGAATCTCAGAGGATTTTGTAGACTCTGAATGTTTTTAGTTGTCCTTTATTTGTAAGCTGATTCTAGATGAATAAAATAAAATTATATGTATTTGTTAATTTGCTAAAGAAACATATAGGATGACCCAGTTGTTGTTTTTTTTTCTTTAATTTTAATTTTTTAAAAAATTCTCTTGAGAAATTCAAAGATAACAGGAAGTTTTTTAACATAATTCTTTCAGTATATTTGGTTTCTTTTGTCCTGTTCTGGACCCTGACTTGTTTTCCCATATCACTGACATGCACCCTTTGATCAACCTTAGAAACATGAAAAAAATTACATGGTGAACAAGCTCACAATTTATGTCTTCTTTCTTTCTTTCTTTCTTTCTCTTTTCTCTCTTGGAAGTTTTGACATTTCCAATTTCCACATTTGCTCCTTTTTTGGAAATTTCATCCATCTTTAATTTCTGTGGCTTCTTTTCATGGTAAAGAAATATTCATACTCTCAAATACTCATATTTAGATACCCTCTTACCAAGTATGTAAAAGCAAATTAATAATTATGTTTAGTGTGTCCATACACATTGCTGTGTTACCTGTATATCTTCTGTGTAATCATTTCAAAATCACTTTAAAAACTGCTCAGGTACTGTGAAATATATCTATGCAGATTTAGCATGGGACTGCTGTTTTCTTACTGATTAATCTGGAATGCCACAGGGTCTTTTGAAGTATATTGCAAAGCCCTTCTCATCAAATGTATGCGATTTAGGTAGTTTGGGGCAATGGAAAGAGGATCCAGTCTATCAGGTCAAACAGACTTGACTCAAACCTGTAAGGCTATGAGGATGTTAGCCAAGTGATCTGAGCCCCGCCTTGCTCATGTGCACAGTGTGTTGGTTAAACGAGGTGCGGCTGGCTGGATCATTTGGTAGAGCATGGGACTCTTGATCTCCAGGTCATGAATTTAATCCCCATGCTGGGCATAGAGAACCTACTTTAAAAAAAAAAAAAAAAAAAAAAGCTAAATGAGACGTTATTTAAAGTATCCAATATAGAATCGGACATGAGACAAATACTGAGATCACTTGCTCATTTGCATCCTCTCTATATCATGTTAATATTTCTATATATTTATCCTGCTTCTTAGGTTTCATATACATGCATATAGGTATAAACACATACCCATAACTTACTATGACCATTAACTACCATGACTAGTGACCATTTATTAAATATTTTCTGTGCACTGGGCTCTCAGTGCTTCATGTAAATCATTTAGTCTTTACACTAACACCATAAGGTATAGACTATTACTATCTCCATTGTGCAGATGAGGAAACTGAGGCAATGAGGCAAAGAGGGAAAGACGTAGCTGAGACTGCACCGCTAGTTAAATGTAAGCATCAGGGGTGAATCAAGGCTGTTCGCCTCCAGAGTTTAGATTCCTCTTCTTACAGAGATGTTACATAGTTGATTTCCTCTCAGTTTTCACAGTATCTTTTCAGGCTAATAATGAAATAAAGTAATTTTAGTTTCCTCATATTTTGTGTCCCATCCTTATTCATATGAAGCGTGTCACTGATTTCACTGGACTCATCTGAGCATCTCTCAGGTTAAGGTAACCTACTAATAACTGCATATGTAGACAAACACCTTGGTGGACTGATGCCTGAATCAAGCTGGAATAGATTGTACAACACTAAATTGGAGCTTTTAATTGTAGATAATTTATTAAAAGCAGGGATAACAATTATAATAGGCACATGTTTGATGACGTAAAACCTGAGGCTTTTAAGGGGTGGACTTTCAGAATTTTAACTAGTTTTGCACAATGAATTGAAGCATTTTGAATATTAACTTAATTGTAATTGTGTGTACATTATTATCTTCTCTTCAGGTGTTAGGGATAAGTATTAGTTGAAAAGTCTCTTAAATTATGATTATTTGATAATGAAACTTCTTAAGAAGGAAGGCTTACAATTTAAAAGGCCTAGAGTGTTTAAAAGATGATTTTCCTTTCTTAGTTTAGTTGATCAGCTTCTTTCTGGACAAAGAATCCTGCTACCTGAAATTATGGATATGTTAAATAGTAAATGTAAGGATATGTGTACCTAGCATATATAGTATATACTGAACTACTTTCTGTTACCACATGGCTTATGAATTTTTCTTCTATTATGCATTGGTTCCAGAAAGTTGAAACTTGTACAACTTGTAGAGTAATTGTTATCTGAGTAGAGTATTTTTGATATATGTCCTCAAACTGCATTAAACACTTAAATAATAAAGAAGAGTAAACAATATGCATGCATAATACATAGTTCTTTTATATAAGCCTAAAACAGTTTTGAGTAACATTGTCATTTTCTACCTATATAAAGCACATATTTTTCCTTATACGTGAGTCCAAAACCTGACATTTTGTTTTGTGAAATTGAATTGATAACTTGTATATTTGAAATAAGTTGCTATAATAAAAATGTATCCTTCATTAAAAAGGGTTGTAATTAGGCAAGAGTTTTTTGAGTAAATATTATGTACAAAACATGTAGTGGCTTAAGTAGTATAAGGAATAAATAGAATCCCTAGAGTTTAGGAACTAGCAAAATAGTTGGAGAAATAAATACAAAAATAATTCTCATTCAAACTGGTTTATGGTAAATGTTGGAATATACAAACTGCTTTTTCCTGGATACTGATAATACATATAATAAAGAATTATATAAATCAATTTCTATAGAAATATATACACCAAGAGTTTATATAGCTCTTCTTTTTGATATAGTATATTCCAGATACTGGGAAAGTATACAGAACTTATCTCAAAAAAATTTTTTTTTCTACTTGAAGAAAATTAATGAATAAAATATTTTTTAACATAGGTGTTGGTAGTATGCTAGGGCTGCCTTCACAAAATACTGGGGGTTTTAACAACAGAAATTGATTTTCTCATAGTTGTGGGGCCTAGATGTCCAAGATCAAGGTGTTTGCATGTTTGGTTTCTTCTGAGACCTCTCTCTTGGCTTAGAGATGGCCATTTTCTCCTGTGTCTTGATTTTCCTTTTGTGAATGTCTATATCCTAATCTCCTTTTCTAAGGAAACCAGTTTTATGTTAGGGCCCATCCATATTTTACCTTGATTACTCTTTAAGGACCTTATCGTAAGTACAATCATATTTTGAGGTATTGGGGGTTAGGGTTGGGGGTTAGAGTAGGGTTGGGGGTTAGAGTAACAGCAGGGTAACCATGAAGTGAGTTAGTCTTACTACAGTTTTACACGTTTAAATCTTCCTTATGGTTCATGCATGTATTTATTTTAGACTGTAAGTTAAATCAACTTAGTCCAAAACCCAAACCATTCATGTTGATATCTAGAAAGCCTTCTTCTCTCTTAAAACTCACCCCCATCCACACTGTCATTATTGCTTTCATGCATCCTCCCTTTTGACCAGTCTGATTAGGACAAATGGCAAAAAAATGATACGGCTTGAGCATACCATCTGGAATCACTGAATAATACATAGAAAGATGAATCTTCTCTGAATAATCTAGACTATGAATAGTAAGTCTGTTATTTTTCAAGATTATTTCTATATGCTGCATGTGTACATACTACTATTTCCCTGTCTTGGCCTTTGAGTAACTGGTGCAGTGTTTTGATTAAGTAGCAGTAGAGGAAGATTCAGTGGGTATGAATGTTTATTTGTGTCACTGAGACTATGAGAAGTTAAAGAGCAATGCCAAATCAAGCTGAACTCCAAAATAGGGCAGATAGATACTGTGTTTGCACTTTGGAGGAGCATTTTAAATATGTCTTTCAGATTTTACTCTCTGCTGTGTCTAAGACCTCATATAAGACATACATACCTCACTGTAGTTTAGAAGCGCTGGTAAGAAGCATTAGATATAATTCAAGGACTGATAAACTATGTATTTCTGGAATTAACGGGAAAGAGACATACAGCAAAGCACCATTGATACTGGTAGTGTAAGTACCCAAATGCCAGGCCTGTTCTGAGCGACGCTTTCCATGGCTGCATGCCGCCTACCCAGAGCTGCACATCCCGTCTATCCATGGCAGCATCCTATCTGTCCAGGGCAGCATCCTGTCTCCCCTGGCGTTTAGATAAACAAACACACAAGGCCTTTCAGGTGCAAAGGGGAGTTTCTGCATTTGAAGTGATGCATTAAACAGATAGTTTCAGAGTTTCTCAGGTAGAATCCTGACAGCTCAGCTTGCAATAAAAGCACTCCGATTCATCCTCACAAACACTTTTGTTTTACTAACAGTATAATTGAAAATCACAGTGTTTGGAGCAGTGTGCTTTACTCCAGTGGGTCTGTTGTAAAATTGTGGAAGATTGGTTGCAGTATGTCTTCAGCCATCTTGTAATAAATATCTTAGGAACAGTAGGTCATTGATTTAGAGAAAATTATCAGTCTTGGTATGGGGTGGTATGTGTAAAGCATTTAAGACAGAGGGAATTAGACAGTAGACTGAGCTACTACTGAGTGACTCTTGACAAGTAACTTAACTTGTTTGTGCTTTAGTTTGCCTGTCTCTCATCTAGAGGAATGTTACCTACTTTCATAGGGCTCCTGAAAAACTTAAGTTGGACAAAAACGTAGAAGAAACCACCCAGCATCATTTTCTAGTATGTGGCAGTTACTAAATGGATGGAAATACCATTTCTTTTCATCTCCATGAGTTTTAATTTTCTCTTATGATCCTGGAAGTTGATATTTAAAACAGACAAACAGGGGCGCCTGGTTGGCTCAGTGGGTTAAAGCCTCTGCCTTCGGCTCAGGTCATGATCCCAGGGTCCTGGGATTGAGCCCTGCATCAGGCTCTCCGCTCCGAGGGAGCCTGCTTCTTCCTCTCTCTGCCTGCCTCTCTGCCTACTTGTGATCTCTGTCTGTCAAATGAATAAATAAAATCTTAAAAAAAAAAAAAAAAAAAAAACAGACAAACAAAACAAAACAAAAAACCAACCAAACAAAAAAACTCAATTTTTTGCTTAAACCATAAGCCAGGAGTTCTTCTTTTTCTGCCTTTTCCTTACACACCCAGTCTAATTTGTCAGTGAATTAGAGATCTACCAATATTACTTCCAAAAGAGCCTTGCAGTTTCCATAACCTCTTCCTTCTCTGCTGCTGTGTCATCCAAGGCATAGTAATTGCACACCTGGACAACTCCAGCTGCCCATTAACTGTTCTTTCAGTTTCCATAGTGTTCCCTTCAATGGTGATCTTAAAACATAAATAAGAACCTATCACCCCCTGTCTGAATCCATCCAGTTGGTTGCCCATTGTGCCTGGAATAAAGGCCAGACCCTTTGTTGCAGCCTCTGAGGCATTTGATGTTCTGGCTTCCCCTGGTCACTCTCTTACCTCTGGTCACATTCACGTTTTCTCAGTTCTCAAAAAAAAAAAAAAAAAGGCCAAGTTATTTTTCACAACTTTGCCCTTTTCATTCAAAACTCCTTCCAAACTCACCCCAGCCTCCCACACATAAACATGACCTGAATGTCTTCATCCTTTCCTTCTCAGTTTAAATGTCACCTCCACAGAGAGGGTTCTAGGCATTTCCTCTGATTTGTGTGTTCTTCTGTAGTTATTGTTATTGTTGTTTGGAGATAATCACATCAGCCCAGCTGGTTGAGACGTCTCAGCAAGCAGCAACTTGAGTGGACATTGTAAAGAGGGATAAAACAAAAGCCAGGAGAGCAAGAGAAGAAAGGAAATGCTAAATATTTTATAAAGTCAAAAAGGTCTGACACATTCTTGACTCTTGAAAATTTCTTTAATAACTTGAAACCTTATATTTCATGACATAATTTTTTTGTTTGGATTAAGATATGATTATTAGTAACTGCTGGTTGGAACAAGGGAAAATAATTGTCATTATCTCGTTTATTTAACCCAGTATGTCAAAAATGCAGTCATTTCCATGTGACTCAATATAAACATAAAAATTGTTAAGGATATGGTTTACATTGTTTTTCTTATTAAGCCTTCAAAATCTAGTACATTTTTATGTTTACAGCACATTTCAGTTTCCATTTATCCCAGTTCAAGTGCTCAGTAGCCACATGTGGCCAGTGGCTATCGTGTTGTTCAGTGAGGATCCAATGGTGATTCAAATGAGATTCAGTATACTACTCTTTCAACGTCTGGGATGATTTTTGATTTAATTTTGGGACAATATAACTTTGAATTGTTTTTTTCAGATTAGATATGTTAGATTTCTGTTTTCGAAGACTTTTTCATCATTTTGTGGAAAAATATTTTCTGACATTTATGAAAATGAAAAACCTATCATTTCTGTCTAAAACCTATCATTTCTGTCTTAATTATGTTTGAAGATAAATCGAGTTAACAAGGGTTAGTTTACACCAGAGAGTTAATGGCACTGCTAGACTTTCTACTCCTTGTAAGATTTAGTTGCGAGGCGGTTTATATGGAATGGCATTTACAAGTGATTTTTAAAATTGAGTGGGCATCAGAATCACCTGAGAGCTCATAACCCTGCAGATTTTGGGGACCACCAGAGAATCTGACTCTTGGTTAGAGATGGGAATCTGCATTTCCAGTATGCCTCCAGGTGTTGCTGCTGCAGCTGATGAGGACTGTTAAGGGGCCAGATCACTCCTCTGCCCTCAGGCACCGTGCCTGTCAGGATTGTCCTGAGCAGCACCTTTCATTTCTTCCTGTGCTTCATAATGAAGACCTTGGAAACCACTACTTTTGTTTGTATGTGTGTGTGTATGTGTGTATGTGCGTGTTCCTTTGTTGGGGGGTTGGTGATGATCAATGGAGGACATTACCTGTCCATTCATACCATTCATATGGAGAATAGAGGAGCAAAAGAACCATAAAAGGGGAGGAAAGAGAGAAACATATAACAAATTTCAGAACAGGAAATTGTTGAAGAAATGCCTCTGAGATGGGGGGTGGGGGTGTGCTGTACGAGCTCCCTCATGACAGTATCTTATTGTGTCTTATTCTTGTTCTGTCACTTTTGCTTTGAGGGGTGGGGAACGGAGTCTGTATTCTAGGTCTAGATGATAGACTTTTATTGAAGCAATAATAGCTCTGTTGAATACTCAACCACAAGCCTAATATATCCTGGCTGTAATTTATCTGTTTCTAGCAATTTAATGCCACTACATTCCAGATTTTAAAAATCAGCTGTGAGGCTCACATGGAAACAAGTACTATTGTTTATATGTTTATATATTGCTTATATACCTACTATATCATGTTGAATTTCTACAAAGCTGCCACTGTGTGAATCTGGCCTCTGCGAATACTAGATAAAATTAATGTTGAATTTCTGAGTAATGAGAAAAATCATTACCAAACTAAATATAACTTTGATAAAGTGGTGAGCTTGAAAATATTTAAAGGCTAAATTTAGAAAAAAGTCAAATGAAATTAATCTTTATTTCTTCTGCAAGCTTTAATTTTCCTGTTGTATTATCTAATATTAATTGAGTACTTATTATTGGCAGGCATTGTTCTAAATGTTTCACCTGCCTTAACTCGTTTAGTAATGAGGATAACAACCCAATGATTCTGTTATTATTGTTCTTGTTTTTAGAGGGACATTATACAGCTAGTTAATAGCAGAGATGGTATTCTGAAACACTTACCTGCTTAAACTCTTACTGGATACTCAGTTGGCTTAGTTTGTTCTTTTAAGGCAGGATTCTCTCTTCCTTGGTTTTCTGTTCTACAAATCTATACCCAACTACACAGCCATTTGAATTTTTTGCTTAGAATTTTTTCCTTTTGCATTAATTTAGTACTTTTGCTTTCTTCTATGTCTTCCCTATGTCATTTACTTTATCTGACATGTAATCCCCTTTCTGCCCCTTGGTAACATTTTACATTAATTAGTTCTTGAAATATTGAATATATTTATACATGTTCTTACCGTTATTAGAGGAGAATTATAACAGCTTCAGAGAATTTTTTTAAAATGAAAATTGAATAATAAGTACTTACTCAGCACACACAAGTACTTATTCAGCACACACAAATTTCTTTTTTGTACATTTCTACCTAGTCTTTTATATAAGTGTTTATGGGCATGCTTTCGTTTCAGTTATTCACCATGAGTAATTTGTATTTGAATTTTTTCACTGATTTTTTTTAATTAAGTTTTTTTCTTATTAGAGAAATTTTTGAAATTATTTTTGTAATATCACATAAAATTCCATTAAACTGAAATAACACAATCACCTGTTTTCCTATTGTTGTATAGGTTGATTTTAATTTTTTTCCTATTCATAATTTTGTTCATGTTTGTACATGAACACAGCTTTTTAAAACAGATTGATTTTTTTCCCCCTACTACTAATTCAGTAAGTCAATAAGTCAGCCTTCTTTAGCTTTTGACACATATTGTTGTATTGCTTTTGTTTTTAACTGAGGATATTTTTATAGAGTTTTAACTGTTCTTAAGCATACACTCAAAGGTTTACTTATGTAAAATGTAACCATTGACACCCAGAGTATTTCCAGTTTCCTAAAAAAATATCATTATGCTCCTACTTACACACAGGTTAAATTTGCCTATTAACTGTGTTGCTGTATATATTAGTAGCTAATTCTTTTTTATTTTTCTGCAGTATGCCATTGAATGTATAAACAGCAGTGAGTTTACTTGGTCTACTGTCCATGGACATTTGAATTGTTTCCAGTTTGGGGCTATTACAAATAAAGCTGCCTCGAACATATTTCGCATGTCTTTTGTTGGACCTGAGCCCCAATTTTTAATGGATATATTATTCTCAAGAACAAATTACTGGATCATAGAGGATACATATATTTAGCTAATATTAATTTTTTATGGTTTAAAATCAATTTAAAATACCAGTACACATATTTCTGTATTATATATTGGTAAGAAAATTATACTCATCATACAAAAGGGGAGAGAATAAATAGTTTAGGAAAGCAGTAACAAAGTTGTATTTAGAAACTGTGTTTCATTCATGGCAAAACTTAGCAAGTTAGATCTGTCTTAGATGATTCCCTTTCTTTCTGTACACATCTATCATACATGGAACTATATTAGTCCACATAAATACATTCCTAAACAGTTAAACTTTTCTTACAACAACAAAAATAGTGATAACTATTTTTTAAATTGAGATGTAATTGGCATACAACTATTATAACTGCTTTGGCTACAGACACCTTTCACTTCTACTTCTCATGGAATTTGCTCATGTGTATCACCTCCCATTTAGTAAGTACTGAGCACACACTACCAACTGACAGGTAGGTATTTGTTTATGTTAATGAGCCTCATGGAACCATACCTTTGCACTGTGTTTAAGATAGAGTTCATGTAAATAATTTAGGTAAGCACAGCACATGCAAACACCACACACACAAATCCTGAGCTTTACTGTGTATTAGTGAATATGATTTTGAAAACATGCTTTTCATTTAAGTAAGGTTATGAAAACAATAAGTTTTAAAGAATTTAAACTATTCTTATGAATTAGATCTTCTGCTCATATTATGGTAAAAATTCCCTTGAATAAATGGATGAATTTTTTATATCCTCTCTTACACCTCTCAACCAGGAAGTGAGCACAAAAAATTTCTTTAACACTGGCTTTCCTGCATAGTCATTAAGCAGCTTTTATATTTGTCAGGGTGTGTTGGCAATAAATATCTTCTCTCTGGGACACCCAAATTATAGCCCGGTGTTGAAGCTTAATTATATCATTGAACTGCAGACCAGACAATGTTTCCATTATTGCAATTCTTATTTATTGGAAGATAAAAGGGTGTAAAGTGAAAAGAGTAGTTGGGAAGTGATAATGATGGGCTAATTACTATGAAACTCTCTGCCACTGATCAAACTATGTTAATGTTTATTTTAGTCCTCAGGAGTAATAGTGACCTGTTAGAACTCCATCATGTGAAGCCATTTCCAGGTTTGGGGGTCGTGACGAGGTGGGGGAGAAATAGAATGATTTATTTTAAAAACAAGACAAACATCAGATTTAAACATTTTAAATTTGTATGTTCCTTTCCATATGGTTATGTAAGTGCCTTTACTTTTGGGGAAAAAAAAAAGTTGGGATGGAACATTTAAAGACACTGTTATTACATTGGAAGTAAAGCAATAGGATGTGATTTTTTTTTTTTTAAAGGACAGTTTTACCAACAAATGACAATGTACCCCATACTGGCTCTTCACAGGTATGTTTTCACGTATGCTCTCACTCTGGTTCTTGGTATCTGAATGAACCTGATCTTCTGAAGACCATGAGTGGGGTGTGGTGTTATAAGCATCTAAAAGCATCCAGACTCTTAACTGTCAGAATAACTATTAAAAAAAAATGAAGAATACTGTGGTATCTACTATAGTATCTGATACATAAGGAGTGTCTCAGTAAATATTTGTTGAATAAATGACTATATTAATGAAAAAGATAAAAATTTTCAAAAGCATATTCTTTGATTTAGATAACAGGTATATTAAAAATGTAGAAAATGAAGAAAATTTATATAGTACTTCAATAAATACATATGTATAGCAAAAAATATAATTCACAATTTATGAATTGAACTGATCTCTGAAGGTTTGTGTAGCATGTCAAGCCGCAGTTCTTTTCCTAGCTATAAACCCTAGCCGAGCACTTGCACATACGTCTGAGGAGTCAGGTGCTGCAACACCTGATGCAGAAATCAACAGACTATCCCAGGGTCTGTCACTAGAGCAAAAGTAAGACTTTGCTTTCCACTCATTCAGTAGAACGTTATATGGGTGTAAGAATGAATGAACCTGAGGTACATCATCAACATGGTTGAATCTCAGACACATATCATTGAGTGAAACAAGCAAATCAGAGAGAGACATGTTGAGTATGATTTCTTCTCTATGTTCTCAAAAACTAGAAAATCTAAACACTTTTGTACATAATACATAAATATGAATGTACTTAATTATATTCTGTGAAGGGAAGAGTGGGAATATTGATCAAAACTTCATGTTAATGGTTAATTATTTGGTCATGTATCTGGCAGGTGGATGTATGACTGTAGAAAGGCATAAATGAGGCTTCTGCAGGCTGTCAATGTGCTCTTTCTTTACTTGGGTAATGGTATTCAGTGTTTCATTTATTATTAATATTTAACCTGTACAAGTACATTATATGCATGCTTCCTTTTCTGATATATTTTACAATTTAACGAAATAAACTGCTTCTTAGGGGCACGAGTATGTTAGGTAATATCTTTGTATTCATGGAGCTTTCAGCTAGAGTAAAGTAGACATTAATTCAATAATTGCAATTACTCTAGGTTTATTGAATAAGAAGTACATGGTGCCATAAGGCTTTGCAGTAGGTGATATGAACTAATCAAGGAAGTGCAGAAGGAGTTTCAGTGAGAAAGTGAGAATTGAGCTAATATCTAAATAAAGAGTGGAAACTAACTTGGAAAAGAAGGAAGAAAGGTAAGAGTATTTGTTGTAGGGAAACTGATCTAGGCTTTGTGGTGCAGGAAGGAGCAGTGTGAATGAAGAAAAGAAAGAAGGACAATGTATTGGTGCAAAGAGAGAAACAAGTATTGGGAAGAATATTATTCGAGAGGTAGGTGGGATCACAACGTGGATCTGATAGTTAATATTAAGACTTTTGTCTTCTCCCAGAATGATGAGAAGCTGTAGAGATGTTTGAAGTAGGGAGATGATGTGAACAGATTGACATTTTGAGTATCTCGCTGTGGCTGCAGCTGGGTAGGGGCAAAGGTAGGGGCAAGTGGGGAGACTGGCTGAGCGACCAGTTTAGTAGTCCAGGTAACACATTATGAAGGCTCGGATGAAGGTACTGGTAGAGGGGATGAGAAGATACAGATTGATTTAGAAAACTTTTGAGGACAAAATGTAGGGGATTTGGTAATGAAGTGGATTTGAGGAGAGAGTAAGAGATACCTCAAGAATGGTTTCTAAGTTGCTAGCTTGCGTAAATGAATGGTTGGTGGTACTCTTTAACTGAGAGAGGGAACAGAGGAAGAAGACCATCGGTTAAAGGGACTCTACTTGGCTCATATTTGTACAAATTAAATGTGGGTATATTAGACTTCTGAGCACAGATACTGATTTAATTTAGGCCTTCTTTCAAAAGTGTGTTTCTATACGGTTTGCGTTACGTCTTGAACTGAATATTCCATATGGTAGAAGACCCAATTTTTTCTCCCTCCTTTTTTAGAGTACAGACAGACATGAATATAAAGGAAGTCTTTTTTGTCTCTTTCTCTCTGCATTTCAATTTCCAGTCATCACCTCTTCCTTCTACTATAGGAATCTCTGACTCACCCTTTAACATATTAGAGGATTATCGGTTCTTTACTGCTCACCAGGCTAAAATAATATACTTTCTCAGTAATGAAGCAAGTGGTGTCTAATGTTAGGCTTGTTTGAGAATTTCGTATAGGTGTAATGATTGAAAAGTAGCTCTGTGCTGTCTGTCCCCTTTGAATAGGGAAGGCAAATTAGGGCCTTTCTGAGTCTAAGACATATGGCTAGAATCCTAACGTTTCATTATTTTCTTCAAACCAGAAATATAGTCATTCTTCCCTTTAATATCTGATAGTACGGTGGACTGTGTAACTAGAGAAATCTTCCCATTAGTAAAACCCCAAAATGCCAACAGAATATAGTTTTTGAGAAATCTATTTTTTGAAATTTTTAAAGATTTATTTGACAGAGAGAGAGAGAGAGAGCTCACAAGTAGGCAGGGAAACAGGCTCCCCACTGAGCAGAGAACCCAATGTGGGGCTTGATCCCAAGACCCTGAGATCATGACCTGAGCTGAAGGCAGAGGCTTAACCCACTGAGCCACCCAGGTGCCCCCCCAAAATTATTTTTAAATAAGATTATTTAATTGTGTAGCTCAGTTGGTGGGAAAGTAAAGGGAATTTTAAGAGTACATGAATACCACAAAATCACAAATCAAGAGAAGTTAGCAAGCCCTGAAACAGATGTTCTTTCTGGGATATTTGACAGTTCTTCATAGTATACAGTTTAGGATTTGAGAACATTTTTGATAAACAGAAAATAGCTTTGGCAGGCAAAAATTGGTTAGATTGTACTAGAAAACCCTCTGTATAATTAGGATCTCTGGAAGGAAACTCTTACTGTGAGTTCAGTTAAACAAGCAGAACAGATACGAAGGAGGTGGGGGAGAGAGGATGTATATGCTCTTGATGGAGAATAGGAATAGTTACTTTTCTTGGTCTTGGTTCTGCGTGCAGTGTAAGCATAGGAAAGTTTTACCTGAAGCGAATTCCTAACTTCACCCTCACGTAATTCAAATTCACATTGAAAAATAAATTTCAGCTTTAAGGTTGATAATTTCCCCAAGTACTTTGCAGAAGCAAGCAAAAATCCCACAAAAAGAAAAGCTCTTTAAGTCAAGGCCTTAAATAATTCTTAAAGATAAAATTTCAAAGGGCATGAGATCGTATTAAAAATCAGCACTAAATAAGGAAGAACAAAGCATAAATTTATTCAGAAGATAAACACCAAGAAACAAATTCAAAAAGATTGTAGCTACTGTAACTTTCACTTATAAAATATAAATTAATTATATTTAATATGTTTAAAAATAATACAGTTTATCTAAAATACAGCCAAAGACAAAGACTAAAAGCAAGCATACATTTGAAAAAAAGAACCAAACAGTAGTTTGAGAGATTAAAAAAAATAGCAAATGATAGTTGAAATTCATTTTATGGGTTATGTAACAGAGGAAACACAGCTGAAATGGGAATTTTTTGAGATAAAAGATCTAAAGAAAATACAAAGAATATAGAACAGAGAGACAGCTAGGAAATACGAAAGAGACTTTAAGAGATGTGGAAGATAAAAAGATAAAATGTCACATATATCTAATTGGACAGCCAGATGGAGGGAAGAGAGAAAATAGGGGTGACACAATAGTTAAAGTGATGATGGCTGAAACAGATTTTGAATTGATGAAAGACATCAATCTTCATATTCACAAAGCAAAACAAATCTCAGGACAGTAATACAGTATAGTATAATCAACAGAACACTTTTTTTTTTTTTCCAGATTTTATTTATTTATTTGACAGAGATCACAAGTAGGCAGAGAGGCTGGCAGAGAGAAAGGGGGAAGCAGGCTTCCTGCTGAGCAGAGAGCCTGATTTGGGGCTCGAACCCAGGACCCTGAGATCATGACCTGAGCCGAAGGCAGAGGCTTTTAACCTACTGAGCCACCCAGGCCCTCCAACAGAACACTTTAATATAGTATAGCAAAATCACTGAACATTGATCAAGATGAAGAAAGACCAAAAAAAAAAAAAGTTAACAAAGAACAGAAGGTAGAAGTAGATGGTAGAGACAAATCCAAACACAGCAGTGATCATTATAAATAGGGATGGATTAAAAATTCCAGTTAAAAGGGATTATTGGGCAGAAAACAAAACAAAACAAATCCCAGTTCTGTTGTTAATAGAAAAGCTCCTAAACTGAAAAATAAAGAAAATGTTGAAAATAAAAATTGGGAAAGATATGCCAAATAATTGATAACCAACAAAATTTTAAAAAGTTTATTTTTAAAGTAGAAGATAAAGAAAAATTTTAAAAATGTTCCATGTGGTAGCCAGCCTCTGAGATGACCCCCTAGTGATCCTTGCTTCCTGGTAGTTAGGGCTTTGTTTAGTCTCTTATCCCAATGGTTAGGCATCATCTGTATAACCAATAAGATATTCCAGAAATGATAATGTGTGAGAGAGGGAGGGAGAGGAGGTGGAAGGGCATGGGAAGAAAGTTATTAAACTCTGAGAGGAAATAAACAAATTTTGATTTGATATATAGATGACTTGATTCCCTATTAGGAATAAAATCTACAAATTATTAGTAATTTTTTTGAAGATTTATTTATTTCTTTAGAGAGAGAATGAATGAGAAGGGGAGGGTGAGAGCGAGAGGGAGAAGGAGAGAAAGAGAATTTCAGGCAGACTCCCTGCTGAGTGAGGAGCCTGTTGAGAGTCCGCACCCTCAGTCTAATGACCCCCAAGATCATGACCCAACTGAGCCCACTTAGGTGCCCCAACAAAATTCAAGTACAATTCCATATATTAACAATATTTAGTTAATTTAGTAATATTTAGTTAATATTTTAACTTGGAAAATGTTAGCTATTTTAATAGCAACATGAATTATAAGGTATCTAAGAATAATGAAAATCATGCAAATTTTTTATGGAAATTATAAAATTGTTTTGAAAAACCTTAAAATACATCCAAATAAATGGAGACCACACTATTTTTAAAATGAACATTTTCCTCAAGTTGTTGCATGATTTAATGCAACTCCTATCAAGTCTCAACAAGACTTTTCATTAAGCTGACTACCTCATTTTAACATTCATACGGTGGATCAAAAGGACAAGAACTGCTAATTCACTACTGAAAAAGTAGTACAAGGAAGCACCTCTTAGCCTATCAAATATCAAGATCTATTTTAAACCTATTATAATTATCACAATGTGCTAGTTCAGGAATAGAGTGCTGGAACAGAGTGCTTAGCTAGTGAGCAACCCACACATACATGGAAACTTGTTCCCTTAGTATTGCAAATCCGTAGAGGGAGCCTAGTCTCCTGGCAAAATATGGTGGGAAAATTAGCAATTAATATGGAAAAGATAAAACTAGACCCCACCTCACACTTCACATAAAATTCAATTCCAGTTGGCTTAATAACTTAAATTTGAAAGGGGACATAATAGAATGTTTTTGATCTCTTCCTATGAATGGATTTCGTTTAAAAAGAAGCACAACCCTAGAGATAGTTTGATAAATTTCCCTTCATTCAAATTCAGGACTTCCTCCATCAAAAGGCCCTGGGAGAGTAGTGAAATGACAGTTCTAAGCTGGAATAAAATGTTTGCATTGCCCATGATCAACAGAATTTAGAATCTAAAATATAAAAACGTGGTGAGCTAATGAGAAGAAGACAAGCAACCAATGAAAAAGTGGGGATAAGACGAAGTCATTTCATAGAAAAGAAGTCAAATAAGCAAGAAAAATTTGTAAATATGCTGACACTAACCTGTATCACTGGAAAGGCAAATTGAAACCGCTGTGAGTGGTACATCTCCCTTTCTATCCAGGATTAAATGGCAATATCAGCATTACTGAGCAACTAGAACTGGCAGATGCTGTAGATGTACCATGCTTCAGAAAACGGTGTGGGATTAATTGTAAAATTCAGCAAGAACTGTGAGCCAGTAGCTCCACTGCTAAGTGTACCTCGGACCAGGGCTTCTCGAATGATATCCAGGACAAAGGAATCCTAGTTTTGAAATTTTCCGCTTTCAATCCTTCCCACTCTGTTTCCTTTTCGCCCTGTTCCCTCTCCTCTTCCCCTTCTCTCTTTCTCCTCCCTTATAGTTACGATGCTCATTCGAAATACAGTTTAACGCATTTGTTTCACCGCGCTTTCAGGTTTTTTGTGTTTGGGTTTTTGTTTGTTTTTTGGTTTTTCTGCTTCTTGTTTTTAATTATTTTATTTTTCTAATATGAATGCTATGCTTTCAAAAGTAAAAATTATTTATAAAAAGAGATTCCTTTACAGAAGCCATGCCCGCTCCTGTATTCCTTCCACTCTATACAACTCTCATGTAAACCAAATTCACTGGAATTTTTTTTTTTTTTTTTTGCTGTGTTTAGAATATATATCAGTTTAACAAATGGGGTTATTATATATGCTTTCTGCATTTTGATTCTCCCCCCCAGCCCCCATGACATTCTCTTGAGATTTTCTTTCATTTCTCAAAGACCTTCCTCATTCTTTTACATAATTCTCCATTGTGTGAATGCATCACAGTATATACAGCCAACATCTTAGGTTGAACACAGAGGTAGTTTTAATATTTTAGTTTCGATTTATTTGGAATCACTTCTTTTGTCTTTTATTTTGCTTATGGGTACTACTACATTCTTGAAGGTATGTTTTGTCTTAACAAAAAATCAGTTGAAGCTTACGTTGCTATCAATAAATTAGGCATTAAAATAAATTACACAAATTTTACTACTCTAATTTGGCTATAATGTTAAATGATAAATTTTAAAAATGGGCTTATTGGGGCACTTGGGTGACTCAGTTGTTGGGCATCTGCCTTCAACTCAGGTCATGATCCTAGGGTCCTGGGATGGAGCCCCGCATCAGGCTTCTTGCTCATCGGGAAGCCTTCTTCTTCCTCTCCCACTCCCCTTGCTTGTGTTCCCTCTCTTGCTGTCTCTCTTTTCGTCAAATAAATGGATAAAATTTTTAAAAGAAGAAAAAAACTAGCGTGTTGGGGCTTGCCTTCCTTTGCTTCTGGGAACTCTCAGACCACCATGGGAAGAAGGCCTGACCTCCTGAGCAACTAGAGGTCACATGAGAAGAGAAGACAACTCAGCCATCCCAGCTGAGGTCCTACACAAGAGCACGAGACCAGTGTAGATCCTCCAGACTCAGCTGAATCGTGTCAGAGCTGCCCGCCACCCCCTCCCCGAGAAGTCTAGGACATAATAATTATCATTTTAAACCACTAAGTTCTGAAGTAGCTTATTACACAGTGAACTTCAATTTCCTAATACTTATTAGCAAAACCCCACACACATTTTGCTTGGTCATCTGGCTACCAAAGATACCTTCCTATAATGGATAGTTGTAAACTGTTTCTTAGTCATCTAGTTCCGGCCAGTAGGGTTTAAACAGGAATTACTGACTGTCATTTAAACAGTGAAGCAGTTTTAAAGGGAGGTGATTTTGGTAGTCTGAGTGATCCTTTGGCTCTTCGCTCTTCTTTTTCTGTCAAATAAAGAAAAATAAAATCTTAAAAAAAAGGCTTATTTACAAATGAAAAGAATGTACAGATATTTATAAAATGTATATGTATTTAAATTTTATCCAACTTTCATACATTTTTGGATTACAGTTGCCAATCTGTAAATATCTTTAAAATATCACGATTGTAACTACACATAACTCGTATGTGGTTTTTGCCGTAGTGTGACTTACATGAGTTCAAACCATCAGACTGGTGAAGCCCTATTAAATGAGATGAGTTGACTGATTCTAGCTCAAATATTAAAACAAAATCCAGTTACTATTAAAGCTTCTAAATGCTTACCCCCATTTCTGTATTTATCCTATCATGGACTTAAAACAAACAATTCATGGACTGGCTTGAGTCCACAAACCACGTGTTGATATGTGCACTAGAAACATATACTAGAATATTTATGGCAGCACTGTTTCTAAAAGTAAATATTGGAAATACCCCAAATGTCTGTCAGCAGTGAAATGGATAAATGCATTGTGCTATGTTCACATGGTAATGTATTATAAAACAGAGAAAATAAATCACTCCTCTATCAACTTAAATCTCATAAACACAAAGTTCAGTTTTAAAAATAAAATCAAAGAAATATATATAATAATAATATTTTAATTTCTATAAAGACCCAAACAGAAATAACTAAATAACACATTGTTATTAATTTACAGATATCTGGTAAGACTCAAAGTACTATAAGGAATTATTAGCATAGGATAGTAATTAACTCTAAGAGTGGAGTTCAATCAAGGAATGGTATCCAGGGGCCTTCAAAGTGATGGTGCATGTTCTACTTCATAAACTAAGTACTGGACATATGGATATTTGTTTCATTATTAGTAAATTGAGCAGATACTAGATGTTGTTTTGTATGTATCAGAGGTTTCATAATAAATTACTAAAATTATAAATATGTAAGACTAAAAATAGGACTTTTTGAAAAACTTGTAAAGAGATCTAAATAAATAGGAAGATATTCCTGAATGGAAAGTCTCAGAATTACAAAGCTTCTAGTTCACATGAATTCTATACATTTGTTCCAATTTCAATCAGAAAAATGTGGAAAATAAAATTCAAAAATTAATATCCATATCTTAATGTCTCTGAAGGAGAGGAGGTCATCATTGCATACTGAGTTCAGTATAAGGATTTGATCATGACAACACAAAAATTTGGTTTAAGGTGTTCTGGGATAAAATATATAAGGTGCCTGCATTCAGTGAGTTCGCCAGGACCATTGTAGAATTAATACCAGGATCATTGGAAATCATGACAGAGAGCAGGGGTGCTGAATCTCAGGCTTTCCTACTTACTGACCTCATGATTTTAATGGCATCATCCAGTTTTCTGGTATCTAAAATGAAAATACCAATAGTGTTAGTAACTAAAATAAAAGTTACTTGTCTTAGCATTACTGTAATGAAGAACTCTATGACATTAGATTATTTTCAGGTTTACTTTGGAAATGAGAATGTATGGTATATGCATGTCCTTTATGTGGCTGCTTTTGTATTTCTATTTGTTAGCTTTTAGTCCTATATGCCCGTTGGTAGGCCACTTTATTTTCTTTTTGGTTTTATTTTCTGCCAGGAAGGGCATATTTCTGAAGCACTTTTTATTTTAGTGTGTAGCATAGTACCAATAAGTTCTCAGCTTAATTAACTGAACATTCAGTTTTAGTTGACAATAGAGTGAATGGATCAGGGACACAAAAAACATTTGAAATGGTCCATCAAATGTTATTTCAGAAGAAGTAAATTCCAGCTTTTTACCCTTTTTCTCTCTGATATTAAATTTAGTTATTCTTTGTCACAATATGTATATATTTTTAATGTAAGCTCTTTGCCCAACATGAGGTTTGAACTCACAACCCTAAGATCAAGAGTCACATACTTCACCAACTGAGGCAGCCAGGTGCACCATCACACTATTTTAAGTCTTAAGAAAGGTGATAGTATTCCAAACATAACTTACCTTGCAAATCAGGAGACTTGAGAGTAGCAAGGGAAGCTGTTATTAATTATGCTTGGGCAATAGTTAGAGACTGTCACCCTGTGCAAATTTGGGCTACTGGTCGCTGTAACAAGGGTTAACTATGACCAGTCAAATTGAATTTTAATATTCAGTGGAAGATTTGCTATTTAGTAATTTTGAAGTAATCATAAACCTCTTTTAACAAAGCATTTATGTTAAAACATTTGGTTTTACTGACTCTATTAGAATGATAATAACATTGAGGAATTAAATGATTCCATCTTTATGATATATTGTCTCAGGTAGAGGAGGGTGCAGACTGTAGGAACTAACTTTCCTTGTTTCCATTTGGAACAGTGGTAAGTTTGTTTATGTCATAGATACAACCTAAAATTCAACATTTAACTTCTGAATTCATCAAAAATTTTATTTTCTGATTCATTTCTTAGAGTTCTATGTGTTTTCTTTGTTTCACCAGCACACTATTAGAAAAGTAGTATTTTAATTCCTTACAAGGGATGGCATATACTGTATAGAGAATGACCCCAGCGCTTTAAGGTAGAGTTATTGGGTTCAGCTTAATTCATCCTGGAGTTCAGTGACCTGCATCTACAATTATTCCCTTATCTAGAGTTTCATCATATGAGTCTCTGCACATAGCTTATCACTGGTCGAGCTCCTTTCTTATTCTTGGGCTTATTCAAACCTTCGAAAGCTAAATTTGCAGCTGTAAAGTATCCAGAGTAGTTGTTAAAGAAGACACATGTCACCATTTATAGAAGTTTGAGCTTTTCAAGTTTTTTTACTCTAAAATTATTCTGAAAAACCTGACTTTATTTCTTAAGTATTCAAAGAAAGAAGAATATGCATTATTTTCCTATGTACATGTTTCATTTTTTAGTAGTAGGCCATACTTCTATACCTAGGTTAAATTATTTCCATCCATTATTATTGTTATCAGTGAAGAAATTCATGATCTGTGAAGATTTTTGAGCATATGGCTCATTATTAGAAAACTAATTTAAAATTACAGGGATTGTTACAGGAGAGAGAGACAGAAGAACCTAGTATAGCCCATGTCTGCCAAAAAATTTTTAGACTTTATGATGGGAATTTATGCAATATTGTTTTCTCACAAGATACATAGAATGTTATGCAATGACTGAATAAAATATTAGAGGCCCAGTGTGATCATGCATCTTTATTCCCCATATTTCCTGGCTTTATATTTTCATAGCACTTTTTCTGTGTATTTATTGAACTTATATTATCTTGGAATGATATGTCCTTAGGTTTGCTTTCCACTTGAAAGAGGGATCTCTGAAGGCACATAAAATTATTATTTGTTGTAATTCTTAATCATATTGCCTACTCTATATTAGGCCTTTAATAGATATGTTCAGAGTGATTAATAAAGAAATGAATGATTATATTGGGATTTTAATGTTCAGAGGGAACATTGAGGAATTAAATGATTGCTCTCAGTAGGGTAGCAATAATGTCAGGCCTCTTGAATTTAAGCTTTCTATACCCTATACCACCAGCCTGTTCTAGTATCTTCAGTCTAATTCCCTGGTCCAGGACTATAGGTTGTGGCTGTGTTGTTCCTTGCTGGAAATGAAATAGCACAGGAACTACTAACATTGACTTGGGTTCTAGGAATTAAGTGATTGATCTGCCTTACTTCATATTTCTGATCTTAATGTTTTATGTGTTTTTTTTTTAAATGAGGAAAATAATGTATATCACATGTGATGGTACTGAACATTAAGTAACATGTGTAGTAAGTCTTTAGTACATTGGCTAGTACATTTTGACCAACCCTGTCATTCTCCAATCACATTGGCCTACCTAAACTTTCCAGAATATGAAATTGTTGGTGCTTTGGTCTTGCTCCTTCTGTGCCCTCCACAGAAACCCTCTACTCCCCAGTTATTTTTGCTAGGTCTTTTCCTAAACATTAAATTCTTGGAGAGCTCTTACCTAATCAGCCTATCAATAATAGCTCTGCTCATTCTATCATCTCATCTTTTTTAATCTCTCTTCATTGTACTTAGCAGTCATTGATATTTTGATATATATTTTTTTATAGTGCCCCTCTGGCTTGCAAGAATGAGGTCAGGAAAGCCGGGACTTTATCTTCTTTACACACTTCTCTAGATGCAGTGCATAGGAGAGAACTTAGTCTATTGCATCATCAAACACCTATTTTTTGAGTGAATGAAAGGAATTGTATAAGAAAATGCTGCTATTAAGAATCAAACTATTGGGAACCTGGGTAGCTCAGTTGGTTAACTGTCTGCCTTTCGCTCAGATCATGATCCCAGGGTCCTGGGATTGAGCCCCTCATTGGGCTCCTTACTCCATGGGAGACTGCTTCTCCCTCTCCCTTTGCAGCTCTCTCCTTCTTGTGCTCTCTCTCACTCTGTCTCTCAAGTAAATGAATAAAATCTTTAAAAAAAAAAAAAAAGGAAACTATTAAGGAGGGCACTTTTTTTTGATGAACCCGGGCTATTGTATGTAAGTGATGAATCACTGAATTCTACTCTGGAAACCAATATTGCACTATATGTTAACTAAATAAAATTAAAAAAAAAAAAATCAAACTACGTAGAAATACTTGTATATATGTATATCACTAAAAACATTAGCATTTTTTAGGGAATAAGGTTGTCAACCACATATAAAAAATGAAATATAGGTCTTCAGTCCTTCCCTGTTGTTCCCACACCCATGCTTTTTATGCAGATAACATAGTCCTTAAAACATTTTTCTATCTTTTCAAAACCCAAACAAATAACTCATCTTTCAAATTAAATATACCAACCCTCGAAACAGTAAAACATTAACTTTTTAGGAGATTGACTTCCTAAGAAATGGATGCCAGAGTACACTATTTGAGAACACAAAATGTAGTTTTTGAGAACATAAAATTTGTGAACTTTTTAAAAAAGTGATATGTTTCATATAACTCTTCCATCCTTCTTAATTTAAAGTTGTTTTATTTATTTTATCTTTTTTTTTTTTTTGGTAATAACATTGCTTCTAGGTGCATAGAAGTGATTAATAATTAAAAATTAAGTTTCATAAAATGTTGGTATTTTTAATTATACACATATCCAACAATGACAGTCAATGTGGTAAGTAATGTTAAAGTATTTGTACTCTAGGGAACAATTAAATCATTTAGTAGAACCTGGTATTTTTTGTTACACATGAACATAGAGAACTATAATTTTCTGGATAATTTATCTTAAAGCGTAGCAAAATGAAATGTGCAAATAATTAAAGAAAATGTTTTAGTAACATTTATCTTGATAAATTATTTCAGTTCTATGTTTCATCTTGCAGACACATCCACAATGTCATTGAATTCTTGAAATAACTGAAAAGCTCATAAAAGTGGTAATTGCCTTTATATTTTTGAGCAGGATGTTAAAAAGATTTTAATAAATAACCATGATGCTCTATTAACACAACTGAATTAACACAATGGAATTCAGTAAGTTACTGCTGTTTTTAAAAAACTAGTAGTTTTAGGGATGCCGGGGTGGCTCAGTCCATTAGCATCCAACTCTTGGTTTCAGCTCTGGTCATGATCTCATGGGATGTGGGATCAAGCCCCATGTCAGGCATAGTGCTCTATGCTGAGTGTGCTTGAGCAAACTCCCTCTGCCCCTCCCCCCATAAATAAATAAATCTTAAAAATAATAATAGTAGTTGCAGTGTTTGCATATTTTTTGTATTCAAATTGATTTAATCTCATCTTCAAAAAACTAAATCAAAACAGAAGAAAAAAATGCCTTAACAGAATATGGTTATAGTTTTGTGGAATTAGGTATTCTAAGTCAGAACCAGTTACAATGAGTTGTATGGACCTTTTTATCTAGTGAATTATTGACCAAGTGATTATGGGAACCATAAAATGCACTCCTTATCCGAGACTTCTTTGTCTAGAAGTACACAAAATTTTACAAACCTGTCCAGAGCTTCATGTATCTAAAAGGCTTTTTTTCTACACTTTGGAGATCTTATTTTCTGTATAAGATCTTAGTTAAATTATTCAAAATTCAACATAAACATTTTGAGGAAATAGAAATGTATAGCGTTAATATAGAATACATTGAGCATCTACTAAGAATGAGATTACAGGGGCGCTTGGGTGGCTCAGTGGATTAAGCCGCTGCCTTCAGCTCAGGTCATGATCTCAGGGTCCTGGGATGGAGCCCTGCATCGGGCTCTCTGCTCTGCCGGGAGCTTGCTTCCTCCTCTCTCTTTGCCTGCCTCTCGCTGAATTGTGATCTCTGTCGGTCAAATAAATAAATAAAATAAATGTTTAAAAAAAAAAAGAATGAGATTACAAATATTTGAGGGTGGTATGATAAATAACACAACTCAAGAAGGGACTTATGGGGTTACTATAAGAATTTGTTGATTTATATACTTGAGATTTTTTTGGCAGGGGAAGGGAAGAAGGAGAGGAAGAGAGAGAATCTTAAGCTGCATGTGGAGCCTGACTTGGGGCTTGAGATCATGAGTTGAGCTGAAATCAAGAGTCAGATACTTAATCAACCAAGCTAACCAGAGGCCCCAAGATTTTTTAAAAATCTTTTTTCTATTTCCTTGAAAGCATAGCCCTATGAAAAATATAAATCTTTCTGTGTTTTATTGAATTACTTAATTTTCATTTCAAGTTTATTTGCTGTTCTATCTTATCTGGGATATTTTTAGGCCTAATTCCTTTTTTTTTTTTTTTTTTAAAGTGGAGCATAACACCCTGGGCATGGAGCCTGTTTAAGATTCTCTCTCTCCCTCTCCTTCTGTCTTCCCTCACCACTTGCTGCTCACATGTGCTCTCTCTCTTTCTAAAAAAAAAAAAAAAAAAGAAAGAATATAAAGAATTGACTTCAAAATTTCCTTAGAAAGTGTAAGAAATATAGTTCTTACCAAGATGGACTGAAATATGTTCCTGGTATTGTGAAGGTAAAATTAACACTCTATATAAAAGCCATGTGGGAATAAAGAATCTGTTTTAACCAGTTATTTTTTTAAAATATTTATCAAGTCTGATATATCTGGGACAGATCCATTGACTAATTAATTTAGTCATTTACCAAGTATTCAGAGCAGGTTCCAAGTCTCCATATTAATAACAATGGACTAGTCTGCAGGCTAGTTGTAAAGAGAATACATGTGCGTCAGTTTTCACCTAAGAGAAAATGAGATGAGGATGTGTATTAACTCCTGCCAGTCTTCCCCTTTTTTAGCATAGTAAGGTAGCCTTGATTTATCAGGCAGCTTTGTATGATATTCTTTCTTGGCCTTAAGATAGAAGGGAAGGGGGTGCCTGGTGGCTCAGTGGGTTTAAGCCTCTGCCTTCTGCTTGGGTCATGATCTCAGGGTCCTAGGATCAAGCCCCGCATCGGGCTCTCTGCTCAGCGGGGAGCCTGCTTCCCTTCCTCTCTCTGCTGGTCTCTATGCCTACTTGTGATATCTCTCTCTTTGTCAAATAAATAAATAACATCTAAAAAAAAAAATAGAAGGAAAGTTGGTGCCCACCATGGGGTATATATTTTATGCTTATCCCTCAATATACTCCTGAAGTAAATCTTTCTTTAAGTGAAGAAACTGAGGATGTCCAGAATGAGACAAGTAACAGAGCCAGAATTAGAATCTGGGTTTATGTGACTTTAAAGCCATTCTCTTAGATTTTTACTGTGAGTTATTTGAGGAAAGAGGTAATCTCTTAGGTTGAAACTTTCATGGAGCATGACATGTAAGATTGAATCTAAGAGGTGGGTCTTCTGGTTGCACTAGAGAACACCTCTGAGAAGGTATGTGGAACATCTGGGGTGAAGGAGTGGTGGAGGTGGGGTTGGTGGTTGCTCAGGTCTTGCTCAGCAAAGGGGTATTTACTCTTAGGAGCTTTACTACAGGGGAGAGTAGGCTCCTTTCTGGAAATGAGAAGGCAGGATCTAAGATCTGATGGAGTAAGGGCTTGATTTGCTGGTAGGAGTGGTTAGAAAGAGCATCTGTAGGTGAAATTAGATTGGTGGTCAAAGTGGGCTGAGGTGTAAACTTGAGAGATGGCCCTGAGCTCATGGGCGCTAAGTGGCTTCATGAGGAGCCTGGCATCAGCATTAGGTTGGATTCAGGACAGGATGATTAATTAATTGAGAGGAGTGACCAGTAAGGAAGCATTCATCGTTAGGTAGTTAAAATTTTTAAGAAAAGAAAAACTTGCCATAGGAGTTGCAGAAATTAGGTTCTCCTTCCTGAGGAATTATAAAATTGAGTTTGTGACAGATGTAGTATATAGAATGAAAGATCTGCTATACCTTAAAAAAAAATAAATCTATATATACTTTGTAAGAATACATGCATCCTTACAAGTGCACGTGTGTTTATACACATTCATATATATTTGTGTATTACCAGGAGTGAGATGATGGCCATTCTCAGTAGAGGACAAATTAGAGAATGATACTAATTTTAAGGAGAATATAATGAGCTGTTAAGTTGTGTTTTAAGACTAGGCTGGGGAGGGGCAACTGGGTGGGTCAGTGGGTTAAAACATTTGCCTTCAGTTCAGGTCATGATCCCAGGGTCCTGTGATTGAGTCCCGCATCAGGCTCTCTGCTCAGCAGGGAGGCTGCTTCTCCACACCTCCCCCCCCCTGCTTCCTTGTGATCTCCGTCTGTCAAATAAATAAATAAAATCTTAAAAAAAAAAAAAAAAAAGACTAGGCTGGGGACTGATATGTGGTTAGGATTAGAAGTCTAACTTTGGGAGGTAATAATAGTAATAATAGTAGCAGCCCCTGTGGTTCATGAAGTCCCTGAATTAATGCGTATATAAGTAAAGAAGATAAAGTTAAAGACCAAGTCTTGTATTAAGGGTGGGAGGAAAATGTGTACCCCAACAAAGGAAATGAGGAAAGAAGAAAATAATCCCATGAAAAAAGACCAATGTTTGTATTTAGAGGGCTAGCCTTTATCTACTTAGAGGAATAATTGTCAAAATGAGAAAAATCCTGAGAACAAAGAGACACCCCAAGTCATTTTCCCAAAGGGAACAGGAATCAAATTTTCATGATTTCCACTGGAGACCAAAAACAAACAAACAAAACTCAACAAGAAGAAACAACAAAACAAAAACAAACAAAAAACTTGTTCTGATTTTGACAATTAGATATGCATATGTAAATGTCTGCACTATCCCGTAAGCTCCGTGAAGGCTGAGGAATTGTGTCTTCCTTCTTCATTTCCTGAATGCCTGATACAGGTACATTTACTTAATCGAATTTACACCTTCATTGGAAGAAGCAATAACCGCCACTTACAGGTCGGCATTCCAGGGGCAGAGTTCATATTGCTTCAGCGTTGGAACTGGGTCAGAGTTAAGAACAGTTTTAATCTCACGCGAATGCTTTTTAAATCAAAAGTGAAAGCTAAGGGGAATAATGGTAATCACTCTTGCACCCATTTTCCTAATGGTTTTCTGATTTTTTAACTACATATTGAACAGATATGATATTAATGAAAAAATGTTGATTATCTTAAAATATATATTTTAAGGGACAGTAATGGTTTCTATCATAGGTGGTTAAAATTATGAAACAAGCTATGGTAACTATATTCAAAATACAATATAAAGTATTAGGCATTTTAATTTTTTCATTTGTTTTTTATTCACTTATAACGACTCCATCTGTTTGACATTCATTCAGCAGTCTGTCTGTCTATCTGTCTATCTGCCTATCCATCATCTTCCTCACTCTTCTAGCCAGGGTGGAATTATAAAGAGACATAATATCTATTTCCTAGTAGGAAGGAGCTTCATCGTAGCTGGGCAAATGACATATAAAATTGAATAGAGTGCAGGCTAAATAATAATACCAAGTATGTCTTGTAACAATATATGGCTATATCCCTTGTCAGTAGGAAATTCTTAAAGTGTCATGAGTTTTTAGGAAGGAGAGATCACTGTGGCCTGTCAAGAATATGAAACCTAATATATGTGCAGTATTTTAAACTTGTACCTGGGTTGTTCTCATTATATAGAAAAAATATTCTTATTTCTCAGTGCCAAATGGATAGATGATATAAAATATTATCCGGTAACTAATAGGAACATGAAAAAAATATAGTTTTTTTTTTTTTTTTAGGTGATAGGATTCTGGGTAATAAAATATTTATTCTAGTCTTCACTTCAAAATGTTGCTTGTGTATTGGTGTTTATAAATGAACTGTGTACTTTGGCTTTGTGTAAGCAAAGAGAAGTAAACTCTGCTGTGTCCTTGTGTAAAATCAAGTAACTAATTCATACATATGTTCCTTCAGGAAGTGTTTATTCATTTATGCATTTAATCATATACTTGTTTATTCATACCTCCTGTCTTCGTTCAAGCCGCTCTAACAAATTTCCAGTGACTGGTTGGCTTAAGCAACAAACAGTTATTTCTTACAGTTCTAGAAGCTGGAAGTCCAGGATCATGGTGCCAGTATGGTCAGGTTTTGGTGAAAGCCCTCTTCTGGGTTGTGGATAGCTGACTTCTTGATGTATCCTCACGTGGTAGAAAAAGAACAAACTAGCTCTCTGCTCTGTTCTTCTAAGGACACTAATTTCATTCAAGAGGACCCCACCTTCATGACCTAGTGGTTACCTTCCAAAGGCCTCACTTCTAAATACAATCAAATGGGGATTACAATTTCAACACCCACATTTTGGGGAAATGGATAATCAGCCCATAACACCTCCTATCCATTGGAGTGATCCAGACACGAATGGTCCATGTTAGCATGGACAGGCAGTTATCTTCAGAATGCTGAAGCAGTCTGGAAAAGCTCCCCATTTCTGGAATGTTAACTCATAAATGTGTGTGTGTATGTATATATGTATACTGTCATATATATATATATGTATATATATATGAAACTCTGTAAGTGTTTAATGAACATCTATTAGCTTCATACAAGATATGGGGACTTTTCTGTTTGGTGAGTTCTAATAGTCATTATCACATTACAGATAGGAAATACCCAAAGCAAAAGTTTATTTAGTCCAAAGCTAAATAAACGTGTAAAATCTGTAAGATCTTCTTTTAGTTGATATAAATAATGGTTCCCTGGGGGCGCTTGGGTGATTCACTCGGTTAAGTATCCAACTCTTGGTCCCAGCTCACATCTTGATCTCAGTCAGTCCTGAGTTCAAGCCCACATTGAGCTCCACAATGGGTGTGGAGCCTACTTAAAATCATCATCATCATCATCATCATCATCATCCTATTCAATAGAATTCTATTGAGTAATTCTATTCAATAATAATTATTCTTATAATAATTACTATTACTATTATTTATGGTTCCCTAAAGAGTGGTTTTTCAGAAAACATAGATCATGTCTTAAAGGGATGTACATACCAGTGAAAAAACTAAATAGGGGGAATTATGTAGTAAATTATTTTTCCTTTGTCACATTCTACACTTTTTAGAGTGATTATGGTTTTCAGTGAGAGTTTTCCTGATTGTGAGGCCCCTTGGATAGTAATTAACTCATGCAGTGTTATGATACAATACATAGAAAACGTAATTCATTGTGTCTGAGGAAAAAATCTCTTCAAATACACTGTGAACACAAAGAATTCCTGAAAAACAACTAGTATCTAAATGGTTTCAAAGAGTTACTATAATTCCCTACAGGCCTAGTTAATGAAGGCAGTACCTATCCCTATATTGAAAAGACGAACATGGTCTTCAAATATAGTCAGTTTATGTGGGGAGACTGTGGTGACAGAAAATACTTATTTCCTTTAATCCAGTTTACCATTTAATCTATAAATGCAAACCATGTTAAGGGATGCTTGAAAAAAATAAACTTGAAAGTCAACATTAACCTCCCAAGAACCAGCTGAAGTGCTCAAAAGACAATAAAAATAAAATTTCATTATACCGACTTCAAGTGGGTTTTTTAAAAAAAATCACCTAGCCTTTCCTACTAAAATGATGAATGTTGTTCTGATTCTAATTGACAAGTATTATATAAAAAAGAGTTCTTGCTTTCGTTCTTATCAAAACTGTGGGGATTTCCAATGATAGGACAATATTATGTGGGTGGAAACTTCTCAGAAGAATAGAGAACTTATCAGTATTTACTTAAGTTCTATTACATTCAGAGCCATAAAAGCAACTACACTCATAAATTTATAGCCAGTCAAGGATATTGCCTCTTCCCCAAAGAGGCTAGATATTAAAGGAGTACAGTGAATGAGCTCAAATCATGAAGTGGTTTCAATATTGGAGCAGTTTTCCTCCTTCATATTTCAACTTGTAGCCTGTATGTTATGAAGAATCACTGGCTAGCTAACTTTGGGCATTGGGAAGCAAAAAAAAAACTGATCTTAACCATTTTTTTTTTCTTAGAGATTTTATTTTTCTTCTATAGCTGGTACCTAATAATAGTATTTACCCATTAATGAGCTCTAACTATAGATGAATGATCACCCTACTTGCTTTTTATAATTTCAGATTTGTGGATAAAGAGATAGAAGTTCATAGAGGTTTAGAATCTTACCCAGACTTAAACCCAGATCTTTCTGATTCTAAAGCCGATTCTAGATTCGTTTACTATTTCTGCTATAACAAATTACCACAAATGGAGTGGCTTGAAATAACACATATAATTATACATGATGCTATTTTATAACACAAGAAATCCCAAAGGAGTCTCCTTGGACTGAATTTAAGAAGTCAGGAGGGCTGCATTGCTCTGGAGACTCTGGTGGAGAATCCATTTCCTTGCCTTTTCCAGCTTCTAAGAGTTTTTCTCTACTCCTTGGCTCATGGCCCCTTCTTCTGTCTTCCATCTTCAAAGCTAACAATCCCATCATTCTGACCTCTGTTTCTGTTAGGACATCTTCTTTTCTGACTCCTCTAACTCCCTACTCCATCTTCTAAGGACCCTTCTGATTGCGTTTGGCCCACCTGGCTTATTCAGGATATTCTCCCTATTTTAAGATTCTCAACTTAATCATATATTCCAAGTCACTTTTGCCATGTAAAGTAACATACTTAGAGCTTCCAAGTATTAGGACATTTTTGGAAGGCCATTATTTTGCCTACCACAGAAGCTAAGGAAGATACAGTTAAACAGTACAGTTGTGTGTGTATTTTTTTTTTTTAAGATTTTATTTATTTATCTGACAGAGAGAGAGAGTGAGCACAAGCAGGGGGAATGGCAGGCAGATGGAGAGGGAGAAGCAGGCTCCCCGCAGAGCAGGAAACCCAATGCATAGTCCCATCTCAGGACCCTGGGATCATGACCTGAGCTGAAGGCAGACTGTTAGCCACTGCACCACCCTGGTGCCCCAGTTTTGTGTGTATTCTAAGATTAATATTTTGATATTATAATTTAGTAGACCAAATATAAGTCAGTAAGATTAATAATCACTAAAAAGACTATAGTAGTATAATATAAGAGAAGTAGTTTAGGATCCAGATAAACCCTTGCTCTATCGTTTTCTAATCTTAGATAAATCTAATCTCTTAGGGGTCAGGGTGGCTCAGTGGGTTAAAGCCTCTGCCTTCAGCTCAGGTCATGATCCCAGGGTCCTGGGATCGAGCCCCACATCCGGCTCTCTGCTTGGCAGGGAGCCTGCTTCCTCCTCTCTCTCTCTCTCTCTGTGTGTGTCTGCCTCTCTGCCTACTTGTGATCTCTGTCTGTCAAATAAGTAAATAAAAATCCTAAAAAAAAAAAATCTAATCTCTTAGTGCTATTTCTTTAGCGTTGATATGGTGGTAAAATTACATCAAATATTATTCCTTAGAACAAATAAAAACGTATTTAAACACTTAACTGGTAGGTGTTTAACACAAATGCTTGTTTCTTCTCCTTTAGAAAATAACAAAGAGAAGTGGTCAAATAGTACAGGCTGCATGCAAATGGCCCAAGTACTGAGTGATAATGATTAAACATGCAAAAACTGTTTGTTTTCTAAGTATGTTTACATTCTGCACAGGCCTTATTTTTATTGAACAGATAATAATATGGTACTCAGTATTCCCTCCTTTTTCCCTTTCATATTTATACTCGCATTCATCTTCATGCCTGCATTTTTTTTTTCCTAACAGTGTTAAATTTGGGCATTTGAATTAATTCATTCTCCTGATGATGGCTTTTTCTCATTCCATTTTAGGTACTTATTTTTTTAAGATGGAAGTTTTTTTTTTATTATCTGTTGCTATTCCAAATTTACAGCTGGTAGTTTTATGGGACATGAATTGTGAGTCAGTCTTAAAAATCATTTTTTTAAAAATTAATTGCAATCTCTTCTTACAGGACGGTTACAATAAGAAGAACTCTCCCTGCCTCGTCATTCTTTCATTCTCATCAAATTCTCAGGGCAACTCCTAACTGTTGGTTTTCAGTTCTTTTCTGTTGGGAGTGCTACTCTGTAATTCTTGATCACATGCTTGTCAACTTTAAAGCAGTCTCCTTGACTCCTGCTCTGAAACTTGAGGATATGTCCCCCTTAAATTATTACCCCATCTTTCCTAGCCCTTATTTTCAGTATTTGACATTTATATGTTTCATTTTGTTCTTTTATTGATTACTTTTATAACTTGAAATAATGTGGTTAAAAATTCATTTCTGTTTTTCAGCAGGTCTGTGTTCTTAATTTTTTAAGATAAGTTATTACTGCTAATACTCATTTCCTCAACTTTTCCTTCCTCCTGTGGCTTACTTTGGTCATCTCTAAGCTTGTTTGTATTTATATTTTCCTATAACCACCACCAAGTCGTCCTTTTTCTTTCTTTCTTTTTTTTTCTATATATTGACTGTAAAGGTTGGAAATATGTAAGCTGTGTTAACTCTCCACAAGTACTATCTAATGCTGAGGCACATAGGATACTCTTCTGCTTGGGTATAGGTTCACGCCAGAAACCTAGGATGTGGTGGGAAAAAAGTTTACTGTCTTCAAATGGATTCTCTTACTTCTTGTTTATTATTATTATTTTTGCTTATTATTACTAAACTCAATTGCTTGACTATATTCTAAATTAACATTTACTTTATATCTGGGCTTTAACTTTTTCAGACAGGTTTGTTTTTAACTCTGAAATTTCAAATTATGTTTCTTTTTGTTCCCTCCTCTTATATTATCCATATTTTTTTCACCCTCAAAGTCTAATGTTGTCTCAGATTTTCTTCCTCCCTAAAACATCCCTTGTGGAGCTCTATATGCTTTTGAAAATCTCACGACGCACAGAGTTAGAAAATTTCAAAAGGATATGAGTGTGGGCCTTTTTTCATTCTTGGACTTGAGATCCCCCTTAGGGATCTCAAGTTTCCAGTTTTGAAACTTCTATTCTGCTTTAATTTGGGGATGTTTTCTAAGTTTTTTTTAATGATTACTTCTTTCCCATTTTTTAAAATTTTCTCATTCTCATTTCTATTAGTTGGACCTCCTAGATTAATATTCTTTGTCTTGACTCTTATTTCTTATTATTATTCTCTTTCTACATTTGTTCTTTACATTTTGTGCTTTGGTTATTATATGTTTAAACTCTAAGATCTCTTTTCAGCTCTGTAACTATTTCTATTATTTATTTTAATATTTTTAAACTATAAAATATACCATACATGCATAAAAGCAAATAAAATATTGTCTTCAAGATTGTCTTAGCTGTTCTTATTCTTCTGAAAACTACATAGATGTTTACAATGGGCTTATTAATATTCACTAAAAATCATGCATGAATTTTCGTTGAAATGATGTAACTTTACTGGTAAATTTGCAAAGACCTTGGTTTTTGGAGTCAACTGTTGATACCATCTTCAACTTTGGGGTTTTCTGCACAAAAACATTATATATACATTTTACAAGTACATTATGCTTTTATAGAAAACGAGTCTTAACGAAAAATAAAAACATACCTCTGTTTTCTTTACTCTGAGGTAAAGGAAAACCTGTGTTAGTCAGCTGTTGCTACACTCATGCTGCATGACAAGAAGAAGCCATAAAATGCTCAGTGGCTAATTGTTACTTTATTTTTATACTCTCAAGGGTGTAATAGGGCTGATGTAGGCTAGGATCCTTTGGATTTGAGCTATATTACAGGCCTCTGATTATATTTCAGGCCTGAAGTTCTGTTGGAAGGAGCAGGAGGTGGAATGGCATATTCTTTTTGCAGCAGATCACAGGTACACAAGAGAACAAGCCAAGCCATGAAAAGTTCTGTTACATCATGTCCACTAATGTTTCACTAGTTAAAGCATTTTCATGGCCAAGCTCAACATTAGTGGGATGGGGAAGTATCTTCCACTCACAGTGCAGGCGCTATAAAATTACCGAGCACAGGGTGTGGATATATAATCCTAGTGTAAAAAACTGAATAATTGGGACAATAGTCCAATTATATCAGAAGGAAAGTATATGAATATGAGTATTCTTGAAGTTTATGACTTTCTGTTTATTCTGCCATTATTAGAAACTTCTTCAGGCTTTTTTTAAAATTTCATTTGTAAGATTAAAAATGTTACTTGTTTACTTGTTAATAATATGTAAGTAGTTACTTTATTATAATGGTGGTGAAAATCAGAGGACAAAGGGCCTCAGTCTCTCCTGTGAATAGAAGACCTGTGTACAAACTGTCCAGTGAATATTCTTCAACATACATCAGTCATTTCATTAATTCTTCATTCCCCTAATCCTGCTGCTGCGCAATTGCCAATCTTCAGATCTCTCCAAGTTATCTGCTGGCTTTTCTTCTTTCTCACCCATCCATCCACTTGGTGGACAGGTCCTGTCAGCTCCAGCTCAATGGCCTTTCAAATCTGTGGACTCAATTTTAATTCCATTAGAATTTTTCGTCTCCAACCAAGAGTTTTACCTCACAGACATTTGGAGTCAGAGCCATCTTGGAAAAGAGGAATCTGAGAATGTCCCATGTCAGAAGCTTCAACTGCTAGAGCTCTGGCTCCACGTTGACTACAGGATAAAATCTGAATGTCTTTAGGACAGGATCTATAGCTCTTTAGAGCTTGGTCTCAATATTTTTCTCTCCCGAGGAACATTCAGTTTCCATCTCCTCTCCATTCATCGCTCAAACTCTGTGGAATGCTGTCTTTAAAACTTTTTCCTCTTCTAGATGATTCTGTTACTACTCCAGCTATCATCCACTGTCTTCTACACTCAGTAAGTCAGTTCAGTTGTCACTTTTGCTCTTAGCCTTTGCCTGACTCTCAGTCAGTGTTCTTTTCCTGGGGTTTTTAATAGCATTCTACCCAAATACCCTTAAAGAATTTCTCTCTTGGATCCTTTACTTTTGATTATAAATGTATAAGAAAATTCTTACAAAAATCAGGTGACTTATAAAGAAGAAAATAAAATCTATAGTAATCACTGTTCCCTGCTTAGGAGAATGCATTAATACTTTGGTATTCTTTTGTTTTAAAGGTCAGTCGGCTTCATTTAACAACGTGGCAGAGGCATTTTTTCAATTACATCCCATTGTAAAAATTAATTTAGCATTTTCTCTCTCACCCTAGACTGTTCATTCCTCCCAGGAGCATCTATTCCCACATAATGCCTTACTTACAGTGAACAGTGCAATGTCTGGCAAATAGGAGGCATTTAATTAATAGTTTTGTGAATGTTAAGTGCAATGGGAATATGTCTCTAAGTCCAAATATCTCAATGAATCAAAAAAAGTTTAACTATCCTCAATGATAATATCCAAAAGTGGTAGCATTTTACTAGTGTCAGGACATCTTGTTTTGTTAAATATCATTTTTTGGAATGCTGGCTCTGCGGCAAGGTGATAGTTATGTTGTAATTGTTTGTTGATCCTATTTTCCTCTGTTTTGACCTTTGGAAATTAATTGCCATAAGGAATTCAGTCACATAAGGCTTTAAAAATTGATCAAATAATGCTGCAGTTTTAATACTGGTAAAAGATACAAAGGGTTAAATCATTCTAGTCTTTTTTTTTTTTTTTTTTTCTTTTAAAGACATGTAACTCTTTTGTCTGATCTCCTTATGGTCCTTGTCACAACTGTATGGCTTTTAATCACTCATACATTCAGTGAGTTACTGCACTGCTGGAACCTTAATAATGTTCTAGTTTGTTTGGATGATCTTCCTGATAAGGTCCTGACAATCTCTCAGTATAATGGGAAGACAATCAAAATAAAAAATGCTCTAAGAGTTCAGTAGTAGAGCATGCTATTATTTTTCACATGGTGCAAGGATATTAAAATACTGACTTCCATGCTTTTGATTAAGTTTGTGATGAAATTCAAGAAAAATTGAAAATTTGAATTATTCTACTGCCAGTAGGAACTGTATATCACGAGCAGAAAGCAGGCATATATAACCAACTGTTGTATCATAATCTCAAGAGTGTCAGATTGTCCTTCTTTTATATGAGTTTCTGTGGTATGTCTAAGCAATTAGTTCATTATATAGCTCTTTTATATTTGCAGTTACCACATGGAATTTTACAAAAATATCAGATGTCGACTTCAGTATACATTGTTTGAATAAATAATAATAATAATGACTTATATTGATAGAGTATTTCAGATTTTTCAAGGTGCTTTCCATTAAATTATCTCATTTAACTCCCTAGCCCTCTTAAATAAGCAGTGGAATTATAATTCTCCACTTGTCCCCGCTGTTCTGCCTTCTTCCCTTTTACTGTTTCCCTATTTCTCTTTCTTTCTTTTAAAGGAGAAAATTTGGTGTTTCGGAAGAACACAGAATACGAATTCAGGTATTTAATTCCATCCTTGCTCCCGTTGAATTATTTTGGTATTGGGCAGATCACTTCCATTTCTTAGAAACTTGGTTTCCTAATTGGCAAAATAAGAATAATGCAGAGCTTTACTCCTCAATGTTGCGAGGATTAAGGTGAAATATAGGAAACATAAAAAAAAAAAAAAAACCAGAGCAAAAAGCAAATGTAATGTCCTTGTTAGGTTTTTTTTTAAGGGGATCTTGGGATAACAGAAAGAGAACATTCTGGCCTTACTGCTTCTTAATTGTAGTACTTGATCAAGTTATCTAACCTTGAGCTGTATTTTTCTCATGTGTAAATGGGCCTAATAATTCCTATCTTGTGAAGTTGTTAATAGAAAAAATAAGGAAACATACATGCTGTTCCTAACACAATTTTTTGAAATATAGTAGTACTTAAACTCTATTAAAAATAATTTGTCTTCCTTCCTCCCTTTTTACTACCTCATTTCTTCCTATCCTATTCTTCTTCCTCCACCTTAGCTTGTGTGGCAGAGAAGATGAAGTACGTGATTGCAAAACCTTGAGATGGAATAATTAAAACATTTTTTAGCATCAAGATTTTTCTATTTACAACAAAATTGTAAGCTGCAGTTGAGGAAGGAGAAGGGGTTCCAAGCCTCCATTTGCCTCTTTTGAGTGAAGACCCTTCCTCTCATGCTGTAGGACCTCCCTTTAATCCTGAAAACTTTTCCCAGTAGAATTTGAAAACCACTGATACAGGCCATCCCCTTCACTTTACAGATGAGGAAACTGAGCTTGAGAGAAGTTAAGTGACTGGCCTAAACTTGCAAAGTGGGTAAGTGGTGAGCTAAGGCTAGAATTCACTGTGTTTTCACTTTACCCTATTGTTCCCCTTACTAAGTGAAGGTACAGAGGGCAAATGTGTATATTTAAGATTCCTCTCTTGAAGGATAATAGTTGATTTATGGAGATGGAATTTAGATTAAAAAGATGAAGTGTGGGGCGCCTGGGTGGCTCAGTGGGTTAAAGCCTCTGCCTTCGGCTCAGGTCATGATCCCAAGATTCTGGGATCAAGCCCTGCATGGGGCTCTCTGCTCAGCAGGGAGCCTGCTTCCCTCTCTCTCTCTGCCTGCCTCTCTGCCTACTTGTGATCTCTGTCTGTCAAATAAATAAATAAAATCTTAAAAACAAAGATGAAATGTAAGGTAGTATGATACAGCTATGAAATGGATGGAATAGGTAAATACTTCAAGAAAAGAGGAACACGGATGATGATTCTCTTGGGATGGACTCTGCCAGTTCCATGAGGGCAGGGACTTGTTTGCTCTTTCCATTTTATTCCCAGTGCAGACAGAAATGTCTCACTTTCAACAATACCAGGGATACTGATTGTAGGCAATAGAAGCTTAAAGAAAGTGGACAGGGATAACTAAATCAAGGATCTTATTACTTTACTAATTTTCTGTTACTAACAAGAGACATTTCTTGTGTAAAAACATTTTATTTGCTGTGTAGGAATCATACGCTTTATTCACCCCAAATATGTCTAGGACACTACTGCCATTTGAGAAATTACAAAGTTGTTAACATTTCCATTTATGTGGTAAATTAGGAAGTTAGAAGAGGAGTATTGTATGAAAATACAATTTCAAGTTTTGGATTTCCCGATTCTTAAAAATTACTTAAAATGAATTTGATAATGGTAAAGCAAGTTCAGAAAGCTAGAAATATAATTAGAGTGTTAAAATATGTTCACATTAGTCAAGCCTTTCTTAAAAAATATGGTTTATCTGCCATTCCGAGGAAACTTAGAGGTCAAGAATTATAAATAATTACAATTTAAATAAAAAGCCATTACTTGACTTATTTATTTAGAAAATGAAACTAAATAATGCCCCTTTGTTATTTACTGAAGGAAAGAGATGATGGCATCATAGGTGTTCCATAAACATGGTTTTGTGATTTTATATAATTAAGAGAGCATGAGTGCATGTGTGTTGTGTGTGTGTGTGTGTGTGTGTGTGTAATGAACCTGTCTCCAGGCACAGTCAGGTACAAAGGTCCAGCACTTAAGTCTCAGAACTAAATAAACTGTAAGTTTATGATTATTTTATTGAGCTTGCTTATTTTATGAGCCACTAATAGCCCTTAGATCAGTTATATTGATGAGCACTGGAAACCTAAGGCTTCAAAGAGATTTTATTTATTTATTGTTTTTTATTTTAAAATGCCAAGGACAAAATGGCCAGTTCCAAGTCTTATTTTTCATTTACAACAAACCATAGAAATAAAATTTTTTAGTATAGAGAAGAAACTAAAATATATGTTAAGTGTTTATAAGTGGTAATTTGTTTATGACTTTCTAATCTGCTTTCAATTTCCAAAGCAAACTGTTGAACTTCTGAGTTAAAGTATATGTTTTACTGTCAACTTCAGTATCAGGCGATGTTGCTTTTACACTTGCTGAACTTACTGGCAAAATTGACAGGGTTGTGTGGTTTAGCATTTGTGAGGAAATAATGTGTAATGAAGCACAAATTTTAAAATTTGTTTTATGTTTTGCTTTTGCATATACTGTAATTTATTTTGTAATTTGCATATATTCATGTAATTTATTCATGTCCTTTTTTTTTTTGAGAATTTCTTTCTGTGTAACTTTCGGTGGGCCTAGATGGAGTGATGCACCATTCCAGTTTAGCCTTTCCAAATTTCCCAACCAGGTAAGTCCCTCACCCCTTCTAGAGCTAGGAAAATAAATCAGTGTTGTGAGGTAAAAAGACAGCTCCAGTTCCACAGAAAAAGACTTGAAGAGTCTTTAGACAAGTAAATGCCCCTGACCAAAATATTAACATTCCTAATATGAATAGATCTGACTTGAAAATTAAGCATAGAAGTTTCACTTCATGTAGTAGTTGTTGTTTTGGTTTACTTAATCTGTTTCAAAATAAAAACCTACCTGTTTCAAAATAAAACTAAAGATTTAATATTTAGCTTTAGAATTAAGTAAACTCCTTATTCTACTCTTTTTATTAGCATCTTGTCATTTTTTATTGATAATGCCTCTACTAGAGTTTGCCAGTTTGGCTTCAGGTATTGTAAATATTTTGGGTTGTTTTTTTTTTTTTTAGATTATCCTAAAGTGAAAAAGGAAAAACCATTTCACTTGACACATGAATGTGTTCCCTGTGGTCAAAGCCTACCTGGAGATTTTGAAGGGATTCTTAGGTTAATTTTTGAATCATGACTTTTAGTGCTAGACTATTTATTAAAATCACACTATGGAGAATTATTCCATATCTATCAGTTGAATCCTGTATATTTAGAATTAAAGTTTCTTTACATGTATGAGAGTGGAAGAACAGTTAATTCTGGTGACCAAATTTGGAGTGTAAGGTCAAAGGATACCTAAGCAAGAAACGCCTATTTTCCAAGTATATAAATATTCTAAATAGGATTTATGTCCAAGTTAAATAAAACCAAAATCTAGTGTTTATTATTCTGCTAGACCTTGCATTTCTTCGTATTACAATTTACACCTTTGTAAAAATTATGAAAACAAATTCTCATGATTCATAATCTCATATAAATTCAAATGATTTTGAAATTCAAATGATTCTGCAGACAGAGGATAAAAACCTTTAAAGGGAACTCCTGGATATGAGAGCTGTAATAATACTTCTATAGACAATAAAGTCCTAAAACTTGTCATTATATAGATTCTGAAATCCCAAGTATCTTAGAGTGGATTTTTTTTTTTTAACCCATCTTTTTCTGTCAGTGAAGATAGTAAAATTTATAGCAAAGTAAGAGCTAGATGTTGAATCTGGGAATGGAGTAGCTAATGGAGCCCACTGTAAAAACTAAATAAAGTGTCTTGTTAGACTCTGGAGTCCCCAAGTGCGATGCAGTGATCTGAGAGTGCATTTGGTATCAAATAAATTTAGGTTAGAATCTTGGTCTTGTCACTTGTCAGTGTTACATGTCCCTGCTGAAGTTACTACACCTTTTGAGTCTCAGTTTTCTCATCTATAAAACTGAGGACAATAATACATCTTAGTGTAGGGTCTGGTTAGGATTAAATTAGAAAAGGGCCTTGCAAAATGCCTTGCTCAGAATTGGCCCATCGTACATGTTAAGGCACAGAACTCTTCTTTCAGTACAGCTCTGGAATTGTCCTGCCAAAGCTTCAACCCTTTGTAAGAGAGAGATCAGCCTCTTAGATTATCTTCCTAGTTTTGCTCATGAATGAAGGCAAATGATTGTTTTACCTAAAAAAATAGAAATGATTACCTTTAACAGTCAGCAGTTACATACACCAAAAAGGAGGTGGGCTATATTTCCTGCAAGTTAATTAAAGCTTTTTTTAATTTCTTGCATAGCTTAAAAATTCTAAAAATCTATACCTCTTTTTTGTTTTTTGTTTTTTTTTTTAGTCTCATAACCCATATGGAATATCTGGATTTTCTTCTGCCTTCTTTGAAAAAAACAAGTGTGTGACTCCTTCATTTGTTTATAGTTCCAGACAAATAATAACTCACACTGAGAATTTTATGATGCCAGTTACAATCCTAAATGATTCACATGTATTAACATACTTACTTCTCAGTTATATGTGAGATATTATTTCATTTTTACACATAGAAATTGAGACAAAAAGAATTCAGGTACATTTCCCTGAGGTCACGTAACTAATAAGTGGTAGAGCCAGGATTTAAACTTTCAGAGACTGTCTTTAGAGCGCTACGCTTATTCACAGCACAGTAAAAAATCAGAGATAAAGTCAGTCTGGAAAATAATACCAGGCTCTGTCATTTATGAGGTCCTGTCTCTTGTTTTTAATAGTTTGTGTGTGTGTGTGTGTGTGTGTGTATGTGTGTGTTTTGTATAAAGAAATTGCTATGCTATGTGAGTACTTAGTGGTTAAATAGACATTTTGTTTATTAGAAACTAGGTAACAAGAGGGAATATAACAAGTGTCCTATATTTGTTTAACTTCATGTATGAACATGAAGGAGCACTTCACCATAAACTGAAAAAAATGGAAACATACACTTTCTCAATTCTGAGTAAAGTTTAGATATTTTTTGGTGTTTAGGTAAGAATTTTGTTTTTGAAAAAAAATCCTCTGCTATTTAAGAACAGTATAATTATTACTGAATGGATGCTTAATTGCCTAATAGGTAATATTTGGCTTATTTATGTTATATGTAAGGTAATTATGTTATTAATCAAAATAGTTTTAAAAGTTTATCCAGTACTAGTAACACACACTGGAAAATACCTACCATGTGCAGTGCATTAAATCTGAACCTGGGAAAAATAGCCTTCCCTTTTTTGAAAGGGACACATACTGATGGTCCATGTGTGCCGCCATGATGGAACCCAGGCTGGAAGTGCCAAGGAGAGCGAAGCAGGCAGCTCTGGAAAAATTCTCCATGACTGCACTTGAATATGCAAATACAGGTCTTTGATATGATTTTCAGTTTTACATGAAAACAGGGAAATTAAGTGTGAATAATAAAGATAGCATTTAAAATACAAACTCAGCTGGAGAGCGGGAAACTGTTCACGACTATTTGTTTCCTCGTATCTAGGTGTGATACCAGAATAATATTTTACTTTATTTCTTGAACCTTACCCTAAAATAGCTGAGGTAATACATAGTGTTATACATACTACCGCAGAGTAGAGGATGCCTGGTCTCCAATCCCAAAACTGATCTTGAGTGAGTAACCTCCTTTCTCTGGATCTCATTCTCTCATCAAGGGTTGGAATTAGGTTGTTGGCTTTCAAACAGTGCTCTGCCAAGTCCAGCAGATCTGGAGTACTTTAGTTTCCCACATAATTGACTTTGTATTTTACCTCTTGGTTGCGTGCTTGATATTTATTTAAAAGATGCTCCCATAAAATAAAGATTTGAAAAGCTCCTGGACTACATTACATCTGGAAATCCTTCCATCTTTAATATTTTCTGATCCATTTCTTCTGTTCTAATTCCTGGGCTAGAATTAGGCACACAAATTACCAGTGCTTTATATTCTAGATTTTTCGGGGGATACTCACCTACCCATTTGTACCAGTGGCAGTTCCAGTTATTTTTCAAGATCCAACTCTATGGCCATCTCTCTGATGAATAGACTTCATACACCAGGGAAAAACTCTCCTTCCTTGGAATTTTAGTAACAGTATGTTAGCATATTTCTTTATGAGGCACTTACCTGTTCCGCATTCTATCATGGTTTTTATGTCTTTGAAAAGCTTCGTCTCTAATTCCTGTAGGGATAGCAAGAGTATAGGGATGAATGAAAGATAATGATGCAATGATAGGGCACCCCCTGGAGAGCATGTGTGTCATCAGGAGGGGTCAGAGCCTTAATGGACTTCCTGGAGACTGTCCACAGGGAAATTTAAGATCAATAGTACCAAATTGCATTTCAGTAAAACAGAATATACACCTAAAGGTCTTACGAAAGTTTTAGCTTTTGGAAATTTACATTAAAAAATAGAAACCAAATAATGCCAGAATAACAATAACAAAAAATGTACGATGGCCCATTATGTACAGCTCTGAACCGCACATGCATGTACGTCTTCATTCCTTAACATGAGCATGATCTATGTGTTTATACCTTTGTTCAACAACAAAATTTAGTGTGTATTATTGGAACAGCCTTTTTATATAGGTCTGAGTAAAATTATGATATTATTTAAAACCAGGTCAAGCTTCACTGTCAAGAACAATATGACAATATCCTCAGAATGATAAAATTGTAAGTGGGGTTCATGTTTAAAGGTAAAATCTTTGCTCTTCACCTCAGTGTTTCCTACTCTATGCTCTGCAGTATAATGTAAATACCTTCCAGAACAAGAAAAGGGACGTTTCACAGAATGACTATAGTTAAGTAAGAGGCAGATGGCTTGGTCAGTTGCCTAGAAGAATAGTCTCATCTGAAAATTGAGGAGGGGTGGGGCGCCTTGGTGGCTCAGTGGGTTAAGCCTCTGCCTTGGGCTCAGGTCATGATCTCAGGGTCCTGGGATGGAGCCCCGCATTGGGCTCTCTGCTCCGCAGGGAGCCTGCTTCCTCCTTTCTCTCTGCCTGCCTCTCTGCCTACTTGTGATCTCTCTGTGTCAAATAAATAAATAAAATCTTTAAAAAAAAAAATTGAGGAGGGTTTTAGTGCCAGCTTCTTCTGTTAATCTCAAAGGAGATAGTTTTCTTTCTTGTCACTTTTCCTGAGCAACTTTAGTACTTACTAAATAAAGTAGAATATGCCAGAATACTGACAAGTTTATATTCTTTTAAATCTTGATCTGCCAGTGATCACACTTTACTTATTCTCATCAAAATAGTTTTGATTTTAAACTACCTAAACAAAATTTCAAGCACTCATATTTTAATCCTCATATAACAGTGATAGTATTTATATTAGATTTATACTAGTGTTTTATGATTGTTTCCTATTTGAAATAATTCCCAATTAGCTTTCATATTCTAGTTAAAAGAATAATCTAATCTTATTCTGTTTATGACTAAATAACAGAGTATTCAGTAGTGACTGGGCATTTCGGAGGGATGCTTGAGCACTTCTGAACTCAATGACCTATGAACTTAACATGCACAAACAAAAAAAAGTTTGGAATGATGCGTTTATGATAAGATGACAGCTTTTCAATTATGAGGAAATCACCAGTTGTTTATCATCTTGCACTCTACGAAACTAAGTATAAGATTGATTATATTCCTAAAAAAGGTGATGATTTATTAAAATATATATTCATTTATTTCAAATAATTTGAATAAAATTTCTCTTGATTTTATTTTAATAAATCAGCCAAGAGAAGTTCACATTTTCTTTCCAGCACAAATGTAATTCTTTAAGTAGTTTTGGTAGTTCAGAGTTCTCTGCACTACGCAGTACCTTTTCTTTCTAATAGTCCTGTTAACAAAGTAGACAGAGATGATCATTTCTTATAGAAAGGGTAATCCACCTATTTTCCCCGCGGAAATTCCCTCCGGTGGAGGGCCCCGCCCTGCACAGACTCTTACAGTTCTGCCATTTCTTTCCTCAGCCTTTGTTACACTGCCCCCTGCATCTCACCAAGCGGCCTCACACTGTAAATTGTTCAGCTTACTCCTCTCTCTTTTCTCCCTAAGAAAGTATAGTCGGCAATTTTTCATTGAAGTTCAGTATCCTTGATCTAAAGCTGAGCTTATTCAGTGATAAGTCTATTCTCTTTAAACACACGGAGGCAGCTAGTATTTAAAAAGAAAGTACAGATAATATTTTTAAACTAAGTATATACCAGATATTTTCCTTTAAGATTTATCATAAAGATCAATTGCAGGACTAAACAGGCTAAGTTCTTAGTAAGTATTACTAGTTATATTTGCTTAGAACTATTTCTGTTTGTTAATAATAACTAACAACAATGATGAGAAGAAAAACCAACTTAACACAATTTTCTATGCAGAAGACATTTTCATATGAAATACTTCATTGAATTATAACTACCCTAGTCTTAGTAGTAGTATTGTATTAGTAGTGTTATTACAGATACTAGTAAAGATTCAAAAGTTAGGTTAAGAAAGACTAAAGTTAAGGAAGCCAGTGGATGACAGCTTTCGGAATGTAAATCTTTTATTCTTGTAATGAAATAAAATTTTGGCAAAACTGATAATATTTTTCTTTTTGACCCAATATATCATTGTGGGACAATAATCTCAAGTAAATTTGAATTTTTAATCTCAGAATTTCTTAAAGTAGAAATTATTAGAAACAAATCAAATTATTAAATAAGAGAATGGTTAATTATATATCTTCATGATAAGCATTAAACCTGCGTGACAAGGTGTGTTTTTTAGTAACATGGGAAAATCTCACAGATTTTTTTTTACATTATTTTTTTAAAATTTTTTCCTTAAATACCAGTTCATTAGTATACAGTGTATTATTAGTTTTAGTACAATGTAGTGATTCATTATCTTTCTGTTAATGTCTTTCTCTGGTTTATTTCACTTAGCATAATACTCTCTAGCTTCATCCATGTCATTGCAAATGGCAAAATTTCTTCCTTCTTATGGCTAAATAATACCCCATTGTATAGATGTATATGTATTTGTGTGTATATGCATATATAAATATATAGATATATGCCTCACATCTTCTTTATCCACTCATCAATCGATGGACACTTGGGCTGTTTCTGTAATGTGGTTATTATAAATAATGCTGCTATAAACGTTGGGGTGCATGTATCCCTTTAAAAATTAGTATTTTGTATTTTTGTGGTAAATATCTAGTAGTGTGGTTGCTGGATCGTAGGGTAGTTCTATTCTTAACTTCTCGAAAAGCATCCACACTGTTTTCTACAGTGGCTCTACCAATTTGCATTTCCATCGAAAGTGTAAGACAGTTCGTTTTTCCTCCATATCCTTGCCAACATCTGTTGTTTCTTCTATTGACTTTAGCCATTCTGACAGGTGTGAGGTGATACTCTATTGTAGTTTTGATTTGCATTTCCCTGATGGTGAGTGATTCGATCATCTTTTCATGTGTTTGCTAGCCACCTATATTTTTTCTTTGGAAAAATGTCTGCTCATGTCTTCTGCCCATTTTTAAATTGGATTATTCGTTTTTTGCATGTTGAGTTGTTCAAATTCTTTATATATTTTGGATACTAACTCCTTTTCAGATATGCTATTTGCAGATATTTCCTTCCATTGCACTGGTTGCCTTTTAGTTTTGTTGATTGTTTCCTTCTCTGTGCAGAGCTTTTCATTTTGATGTAGTTCCAATAGTTTATTTTTGCTTTTGTTTCCCTTGCTTCAGGAGACATATCTGGTTACTATGGCTGATGTCAGAGAAATTACTGCCTGTGTTCTCTTCTAGAATTTTGATGGTTTCAGGTATCACATTTAGGTCTTTAGTCCATTTTGGATTATTTTTGTGCATAGTATAAGAAAGTGGTGCAGTTTCTTTCTTTTTACGCTGCTATCTAGTTTTCCCAGCACCATTTATTGAAGAGACTGTCTTTTTCCCATTGGATATTCTTTCCTGCTTTTTTGAAGATTACTTGACCATATAAGTTTGAGTCTACTTGTGGGTTTTCTGTTCTGTTCTACTGACTTAAGTGCCTGTTTTTGTGCCACTACCATACTATTTTGATCACTACAGCTTTGTAATATAAATTGAAGTCGAGAATTGTGATGCCTCCAGCTTTGATTTTCTTTCCAAAATTGCTTTGACTATTCAGAGTCTTTTTTGGTTCCATATAAATTTTAAGTGTTGTTCTAGATCTGTGAAAAAATGCTGTTAATATTTTGATAGGGATTATATTAAACGTGTAGATTGCTTTGCATATTTTAAACATTTTAACAGTATTTGTTCTTCCAATCCCTGAGCATGGGATGTTTTTCCATTTCTTTATTTTAGCATCAGTTTCTTTCATCCATGTTCTATACTGTTTAGAGTACAGTCTTCACCTCTTTGGTTAGGTTTGTTCCTAGGTAACTTACTGCTTTTGGTGCAAATGTAAGTTGGATTGTATTTTTTTTTTTTTTTTTTTTGCCTCCTTTCCCGTTTCTTTCTTTTTTTTTAATTTATTTTAATTTTTTATTTTTTATAAACATATATTTTTATCCCCAGGGGTACAGGTCTGTGAATCACCAGGTTTACACACTTCACAGCACCCACCAAAGCACATACCCTCCCCAATGTCCATAATCCCACCCCCTTCTCCTGAATTCATTTATTTGTTCTAGCATTTTTTTGGTTCCGTCTTTGGAGTTTTCTGTATATAGTATGTCATCTGCAAATAGTGAAAGTTTTACTTCTTTCTTACCAGTTTGGATGTCTTTTCTTTTTGTTGTCTGATTGCTGAGGCTAGGACTTCCAGTAGTATGTTGAATAAAAGTGATCAGCATGGGCATCTTTATCTTGTTCCTGACCTTAGGGGTAAATCTCTCAGTTTTTCCCCATTAAGGATGATGTTAGCTGTGGGTTTTTCATGGATGGCCTTTATTATGTTGTGATATGTTTTTTCTCAACCTGCTTTGTTGAGGGTCTTTATCATGAATGGAGTTGTACTTTGTCAATTGCTTTTTCTGCTTCTACTGAAATGATTATATGGCTCTTTATCCTTTCTGTTATTGTGATATATCATGTTGATTGATTTGCAAATATTAAGCCACCCTTGTAACCTAGGAATAAATCCCACTTGATCATGATGAATGATTATTTTAATGCATTATTGGAATCTTTTTTACTAGTATTTTGTTGAGGATTTTTGCATCGGTGTTCATCTGGATATTGGCCTATAGTTCTCTTTTTTAGTGGTATGTTTATCTCTTTATGGTGTCAGGGAAATTCTGACCTCATTGAATGAATTTGGAAGTTTTTTCTTTCTTTTTCTATATTTTGGAATAGTTAGAGAAGCATAAGTATTAACTCTTCTTTAAAATGTTTGGTAGAATTCACCTGTGAAGGCATCTGGTCCTGGACTTTTGTTTTGTGGGAGTTTTTTGATTACTGAATCCATTTCTTTGCTGGTTATCAGTCTGTTCAAACTTTCTGTTTCTTCCTGTTGCCGTTTTGGTTGTTTATATGTTTCTCGAAAGTTATCCATTTTGGCCAGGTTGTAGAATTCATTGGCATATAGTTTTTCATAACATTCTCTTATAATTAATTGTATTTTTATGGTATTGGTATTTCTCCTCTCTCATTTGTGATTTTATTTATTTGGTCCTTTCTCTTTTTCTTGGTAAGTCTGGCTAGAGTTTTATCAATTTTACTGATTTTTTTCAACAAACCAGCTCCTGGTTTCACTGATCTGTTCTACTGGTTTTGTTTGTTTGTTTGTTTGTTTTTTGTTTTTTTTTTTTAGTTTTAACATCATTTATTTTTACTCTTTATTATTTCCCTCCTTCTGCTGGTTTTAGGTTTTGTTTGTTGTTGTTTTTCTGGCTCTTTTAGGTATAAGGTTAGGTCATTTATTTGAAATTATTCTTGCTTCTTGAGGTAGGCCCGCATTGATATAAATTCCCTCTTAAACCTCTTTTGCTGCATTCCAAAGGTTTTGGACCATTGTGTTTTCATTTTCATATTTTTTTGTGTACTTTTTAATTTCTTCTTTAATTTCTTGGTTGACCCATTCATCGTTTAGTAGCATGTTAATTAACCTCCATGTATTTGTGGTTTTTCCACATTTTTTCTTGTGATTCACTTTTAGTTTCATAGCATTGTGGTCAGAAGAGATGCATGTTAGACTTCAGTCTTTTTGAATTTTTTAAGCCTTGTTTTCTGGACTAATAATATGTGATCTGTTCTTGAGAAGGTTCCATGTGCACTTGAAAAGAATGTGTATTCTGCTGTTTAAGATGAAATGTTCTGAATATATCTGTTAAATCCATCTGTTTCAGTGTGTCATTCAAAGCCATTGTTTCCTTGTTGATTTTCTGTTTAAATGATCTGTTTGCTGATGTAAGTGAGGCGTTAACATCCCCTACTATTATTGCATTATTATCAATGAGTTCCTTTTATGTATTTGGGCGCTTCTGTGTTGGGTGCATAAATATTTACAGTTGTTATATCAGAAAATGTTCACAAGTAATGGTCAGTGAAAAGAGCAGGATGTACAATATACAATGCACATTATCACATTTATGGAAACATACCTCTTGAGTCCTGAGCCTAACTGCTCCAATGTGCTAGGCTTCTACCCATCTCAGGATCTCAGGGTCTTCTCTGGAATTCTCTTGGTCCACTTCTTTGCCTGGTTACTCCTCCTTCAGGTCCCTGATTAAATGTTACTTTCTCAGGAAAGCATTTGCTGACCTTCAGAGTCACTTTAGACTAGGTATGCTCCACCAGTTACGTAATTCTCGTAACACTTAAATTTTACTTCATAATACTTTTTATGATTATAGTTAATCACCTTATAGTATCTTTTGAATATCTGTCTCTCTCAGTAGACTCTAAGCTTAATTGAGCAGTAACTGTGTCAGACTTGTTTGCTCAAATACCTGGCACAGAGACTGGGGCATAAAATGAATTCAGTAAATACCTGAATAAATGAGTGAATGAATGAATGAATACAAGGCACTATGCTGAGAACTTTTCATGTAATCTTATTGAGACCCCACAAAAATGGTGTGGAGTAAGGAACATTTTGGTCACATTTTATGGATAAAGAAACTAAATCTAGGAGAAAAGCATCCAAAGTTATATAGCAAGTAAGTAGGACAGCTTAAATTTAAACTCTGGTATCTTTAATTATAGTGCCCAAGCTTTTAGCCTCTGATTGCATGTTTGCATAACTAATAAAACTAATAAGAAAGCTATATCTTACTGAACTATATTAAACGTTTATATTTGTAGGTCAAATATGGTAATATATCACCAATTTCCTATTTATTAATAATGATACATGAAAATAGTGGTAGAATTGCTGTGTGTTTTTTTGCATACTCTTCTATATTCTTCAAATTTTCTATACCATGTATTTATCATTTTCTATAAAAATAAAGACAGTCATGGGGCACTTGGGTGACTTAGTCAATGGAGATCTGCCTTTGGCTCAAATAATGATCACGGGGTCCTGGGATCGAGCCCAGATTGGACTCCCTGTTCAGTAGGGTGCCTGCTTCTCCCTCTCCCTCTATGTATACTTCCTCTGTCTCTCTTTCAAATAAATAAATAAAATCTTTAAAAAAAAAAAAAAAAGACGATTATTAAAATCTATTCACCCTGAACTGGTGAGTCTAGATCTCAAGTCTATTTCTTTGGCACCAAATCCCGAAGAATTAACACTGAGTAAATAGACTTTGTGAAAGAGAACATCAGAGTTCTGTGTATTGCAGAGTTGATAACTCTCTTGTGATTTGGTGTTAAAACTAACAGCTGACCAACTTTTCTGGTTAATGAAATCCAAAGTCAACCTTTAAAATACATTTTTAAAATTTCGATTTGAAATTCTGTGTAAAATCTAAGGCCGCAGAACAGGAAACCACATTAAGTCTGTATCATTGAAATAATTAATGTATTGAGCTGGTTAAACCTATTTCTTCATAATATGCCTTTCACCTCTTCTGATATTTTCTCTTACACTACTAGCAATCAAATTTATAACATCAAGTTTTAAAGACACACATTTTATTTATTATAAACATTAGTATTCAATGTAAACTTAGCTTTCAGAAGTTCTTTTTGTTCCTGGAACCCACCAAGGTAACATAATTTAAAATTTATTTCTGTAATTTTCACCATACTTTTGACTTCCCTCCCCATGATTATTATCTGGACTGTTCCTGCTCTTGAAATAGATATGAATGAGCAAGGACTATGAATAACATTACAGGTTCCTACCACTCTAGTTTGTTAAATACTTTTAACAGGGAAGGATAAAGTATCTTGGAATATACCATTTGATAGGCATGAAGTTAGGTCATGCTGCCTACACCTGGATCCTGATGATTGTGATAGCTGATGGCTCCATATAAGTCTACTTCAGCTGTGCATTCATTATATTCTGGGTCCAAAGAATCAGGTATGAATCCTATGTGATTATACAGGGCCTATTCTTACATATGATTTACCTGCCTTGAATGAATGAATGAATGAATGAATGATGAGTGAACGGACTGTACCCTAGCTGGATTCTTAATTTCTAGCTGTTGTTTCTTGGTGACTACATTGGACTTGTTGACCTTGACCTTACAGATGAACCTGATTGTTCTTCCTTTGCACATTATCCTTAAAGACCAACTTTGCCAAATTATTTCCCCTTTAGCTCTCTTAAAGTAAAGCTCTAATTGTCCCTCTTGAAGGGACCCCAGCATAATTTCTTTCTGGACATTGACAGTAATTTTAATATATTTTAACAACTAGATTTAAATAACTTGGCTTGGCTTTCCATTCTTCCTTCACTGATCATATGCATGTTGAGTTTGTGTTATCTACAGAGGAGTGAGCTAAGCTTTGAGAGGGAAGACAAGTGCACTTAAACAATAGTCCTTGCCTAATGGTATTGTGTACTTTAGTTAAATTAGTAATAATTTGCTATGGTTCATTTGCAGAAATCAGTGTGTTTCCTTATAGATGGAACCTGGCCAAATTCAAGCAAACGACAAACAAAAATTTAAAAACCTTTTCTAGGCTTAAAATTTTAAATTTGATTTTGAAAATTCCCTCTCCAAAAGTGAGTTCAAAAACTGAGTACTTTAAAAATCTTATTTAACATCCCAACAATTTAAAATACGACAAAACTTAGTAACCCACTTGTTTCTTCCCTCACTCTTTTCTGAATGATATCAGTGCTTTAAAACTCAGTTTCAAAATCTTTAATTTCCTTCATGATTATGTTTACCTTGGGACAGGCTTCTTTTGCCAACTCACAAACAGGCTGTTCTTTTGCACATAATTGCATGTGTGGATCAACTTTTCTTTTTATTTATTTTATTTATAACGTGTTCTTAGCTCCAGGACCTGCCACATTGAAGACTTCCAAGATAGATGTGTATTGATCATTTTTTGATCTTTTTATCTGTAAACTGCTTTCTGAACATTTAATGGCTTCCAATCATTCATGGAAACAAATCTGAAAATTTCTGCCTAGCTCCCTTTAAACCTTCATAATATGATCCCACTCTAAAGATCCAATGACATTTCTCACACATTCTTTCAAACATCTATTACTCGATTTCCTTTAACCCCCAAATCTTTTCTTTTGTTCACCAGTCAAAATTTACACCTTCTGTAAAGTCTAGCTTAGAGCTAATATCCTTGATCATTCCAATCTTCAATTATGACTTGTCCTCTGAATTTCAGAAGTAACTAGAGTCAGAATAATGTAATTGCAGTTATTCATGCTAATTATTCTTACCAGTTTTTCTCTCCACAAATAGTTAAGACTCCTTAAGTCTAGAAAGCGTGTTTTCTCTCTTTATATCCTCAGACCCTAGCACAATGGTATTCCTCACTAAGGACCACTTAACAGGGAGTTTAGAAATTGCTTCTGTTATATATAATTTGACAAAACTGACCATTTGGACATTTGGGACAATAAGCTTAGAATCATGCAATTTTAGAAGTCTTAAGCATTAGGAATCTTAAGGATTAATATACTCAATTCTTCATGGTACAGATAGGACTGAAATTTAAATGGAGACAGTATGGATCATCCATTCCTGGTGGACTTTATCTCAGTGTCTTTGATATCCTTTCTTGTTCTGTTTCCTCTGACTTTAAGTGGCATATATGTGTTGTGATGGTTCTCATCTATTAAAAGATACTAAAATACTGTGTCTTATTTATACTTTGGTCAGAAAGGCAGAAACCACTCTAGGAATTTGAAGAAGGAAGGAATTAAATTCTAGAAACACAGAGCTCACAACACCATTGGAAAACCTACAGAAACAAAATTCAGGAAAGAAGGCTATTAGCTTTCATGTTCACTGCTAACTTTGGAGCGAGGGAGCTGCCATCACTGATGAAGCTATCTCCAACATCAAGGTGGCTGGGTTCCAGGAAAACAGCAGAGGGCTTTATAGAAACTTCCGTATGGTAAAGCTCAGGCATATATTTGCTTCCTGTTGCTGCATGAGCAATAGCTTCTACATCTCTTCCACCTTGTAAATGTTATGCAAATGTTTCTGAATGGCAGAAAAAAAAATTTATTCTTATATTTGCATTTTACTACTTCTCTATTCCAACGGTTTGGTGCCTTTCCGCACACCTCAGTAGTTCACAAATGAGGAATCTGCTATACCACTGAACAGTAATAGTGTTTATAATAATAGAATTGTTAGTACTGGAAGGAACTAGAACTCAATTGAACCCATCTTCTCTTAATTTAAAAGGTCAAAATTGCATAGTAATGGCGTTGGACAGCCACCTTTTAAAAACCTACCTCCTTGGCTAGAGATGAGCTCTGAACCTGCCCATTGCTCTATACTTACCAGTCAATTTAATTTTATGACCTTCTGATTTAATGAGATAAGTACTTCTTATGCCTAATTACTTAGTGCTAAAACCACGTTTTAGTTTTATAAGACACACTTCAAAAATTGTTATTGAATCTTATCACATACATACTGACTAAAAAGGACTTTAGACTGCTCATTGCTGTTTCAAGATGAAATCACCATTTTATTTGATGACTTACAAAAGGGAAAGATGACCAATAAATCTGTTTAATCAGATCTCTCAATATTGTGAATGATCCTCCTGGTAGCCAGATATTATAAGTCTATTGTGGCCACTTCTCATTTTTACTTGTTGTTCTGCATGGAACTAGCTGTGGCACTAGGGCTTTCTTAAGAATAAACCATTCCAAAATCACACTGTTATTATAGGTTGCTTTGTCCTCAGGCTTTCTAGTATTCCTTTTGGGCTATTGGTCTTTCAACATGCAGTTAGGGGATTAAAGTAAATCATTTAATCCATGCAGCATGTCACTCAATAGTATACTTTTGGAAATTGTTTCCACAGGAGCACCAGTGAAAGCAGCCAGTCTGAGATATTGACACTATAGAAAAAACTGACAGCTTACTCCTTGTATTGATTCTACTCTTCTCTACAAATATAGACTCCGTTCCCTACCACAGCCTTGTAAGTGGTGACTGCTGAGGTTTCTAAATTGCTTTGTAAATTATTTATTACTTGACACCTTGTAAAGACCTCTTTTCTTCTTGTCTGACTTGCTTGTGATTTCGAAGGTCTCATTTATATTGAAAGGTCTCAGTGTATACTGACCACACCTTCCTATAAGTTTTTCTTACAACTTTATGTTGGAAATATGACTAGTTCTACCATATTATGACCATACCTTTGTCATTCTTATGGCTGATAGGTTGTCTACTAATTGTCATAAATGCTTATATGGGTATGTTCCCCACTGAGCCCTGGACAGGCTGGCAATCTGGAACTTTGCATGGACAATTAAGTAGCACATTTTCAAATTTAAAAAGTTGAAAATATTTGGAGGCCATTTATTTAATGTTGGAGGAAATAGTTTTTATAAGTAAAAATTGTTTATCAGATCAGATACACATTTAATTCACATACACTGATATAGTAGAATCAATGTTCTGAAAAAATTTGCAGATCCTTTTTAAAAAATTACTCTCTTCTTACTTCAGTTTTCTTTTGTGATTCTGTGTACCATAAAATTTTTAATGTTCGCAATATGGATAATAAAAAACAGACTGTTATGTCTGTAAACCGGGCAGTTTGAAGACTGTGACTGCCTACCTTGAGCTGACTAAGATCATATATACACATATAAAAATACTCAACATAAAAGCTTTGTGCTTGACAATATGAGTTTCTTCCTTCCTTTCTCCCTGGTTTCCTACACTGTTAGGCTCAAGACCACTATTTACTTTGTGACTCGGGGCTGGAGTTACTGTAGCATCCCTTATAGGTTGGGAATTCAAGAAGCTTCTCATCCCATCCATTCCTTAAAATTCACTTGATTATGTTTGTAAAGTGTGGACTTCTCAATGTCATCTCCATCATTTATGAGCTTCTGGGACTTGAGGAAAGTAAATTAGGTTTTGTACGTACTAGATTCTTCCGTAAAATAAAACAACAATAATAATGATAACAACCCAGAAGGTTATTGGAAGAATAAATGTGGTAATATAGAGTATTAGCACAAGCACATATTAGATATTTATCATGGTTATGATATAAGTGGTACATAATTTTTGCTAAAGAATTTAATTTTAGGATGTTTATATTTTTATGTAATACCAATAGATATTGCTGATAATAAAGAAAATATGTAGCAAATAATGGTACATTGAAACCATAACATCTTTTAGAAAATTTTTTCTAACTATAGAAATGTAAGGAGGACTGTGATTCGCAATGAAATCAGGAATACAAATCCATTGAAAGACACAGCTTTTGATCCATTATGAAGATTTATAAGCAGAGGAAGCCAACTATTTCCAGACAGACTGCTGTGGGCAAGAGAGTGCACAGGAAAAGCAAAGCTGGAAACCAGAAAGCTATCTTTAGAGAATGAGACCATTGTAGCCATACATGTCAAGCGTGTTTCAGAGATACTCTTTCCAGGCAAAGTTTGGTCTAGGGCAATGCTGATTTTCTTGTCCACCATTTTATGTCAAGATATATTGTTATGACCTTGTTTCATTCTTTCCCTGCATACTTTAATGGCAGTTGCTTTTTTTTTTTTTTTTAAAGATTTTATTTATTTATTTGACAGAGAGAGAGAGATCCCAAGTAGGCAGAGAGGCAAGCAGAGAGAGAGGGGGAAGCAGGCTCCCCGCTGAGCAGAGAGCCCAATGCGGGGCTTGATCCCAGGACCCTGAGACCATGACCTGAGCCGAAGGCAGAGGCTTAACCCACTGAGCCACCCAGGTGCCCCTGGCAGTTGCTTTTAAAACGAGTTGTCTATACCTATTTTCATACTTTACTTCTGACTTGAAATACTTGTTTCTTAAAACTGTTTCAATGTTTCAAGGTTCCGCTAAAAATGCCACCTTCCCGTCATCTATCCCTAGAGTTCCCACTCACTTGTTTCTTTTCTTTCCAAAGTCTTTTGACCCTGGTAACTATGAATCACCCTAACCATTATTCTAGGTTAGATACCATCCTATTTGGTTAAGTAATTATTTATTATAAAACTGTTCTAGAGCTAGAAACATGTAAGGCAAGGAAGATTCTTTTACTGTCCCTTCAGTAGCTACATAATGAAAGATTAAAAGGAAAACTGAAAAGCTGGTTAAGTCAGAGTATTTTCAGATAAAATCCACATTCCAGCACTGAACAAGAGCTTTCTAGTAATCCTCTATGTTGTGCAACATCTTACATATATATCCTACTGTCGTCTATTAATAACTGACTTTACCACACTACTTCAGAGATTACATAAAGCTCTCACATAATTTATTTCATTTATTTTTCAAAATAATTTTATGAGATTAATCTTAACCTCATTTTGCAGAGAAGAACCAAAGCCCGTATGGTTACGTGATTGGTTCTGAGTTGTTGTTCTCTCAGTCCCAGGTAACCTCACATATTGTGGCTCCTTCATCCTCACGGTAACCACATGAGGAAGGCCAGGAAGAAATTTTCTATCTTTGGTTAGTAAGCAGTGGGGCTGATTTCTCTTGATAAAAAGTGAGAGAATAACTACCCATCCTAAGCAATCTCTGCCTATTTCCTTTTCGAGTCAGGAGAGGTGGGGGCATTTCTCTGAATAAGACTGATTTGACACAAAAAACAAGTGGTAGCCTGCAGACTTACTATCTGCATGCATGACAGAGATGCATGACAGAAAAGAGCTGGGACATGATTTAAAACATTAAAAACATACATACAATATACACATATATATGTACACACACATACATACACATATATTCAGATATATGTGAATAATAAAATATTAAAATACATGTGAAAACATGTATATCTATTTATATTTCTATTGTTTAAAAATAAACAAGCATATTAAAAATGTTGAGTTGTTTGCATGAAAATCAATTCTTTGCTACTAATTTCTTTAAGCCTGATTATGTTTTTATTGCGCTTCATTTCCAAAAGAAATTTGAAAATTTGTCCCAGGTAATTAGGAGTATGTATTCTTTTATTGTCTCTGTTACTACATTTCCTACTTCAGGCGGATTTGCGGACATAGACATCAGTGCCAAATAATAGAATGGCTGTCATCACCATATTAATATTTAACAAAAGTGAGGTTTCCAAACAGCATCCATTGATACATGGTAATATTAGGGTTGCTAACGAAATGATTATAAACTTTGAATTCAATCATGAAAATTCATTGAGTACATACTTTTTGAAAAAATTGTGGGAAATCCAAGTCTTATAAAACACTGAACCTTTTTATAAAAACCAGAGTGCAATGAGTCTATGAACATGTAGTCAATAAATTAACAGACAGCATGAAAATAAGTGATATAATAAAGTCAGACAGAGTATTTTTGCAGGAAGTGAGGAAAAAGCATTCCCTGTCTTTCCAGTACACACACACACACACACACACACATACAGCTGACAATGTAGAAGGAGACTAAGGAAAAATCATGTGGTAGGTAAGTGAAAATTTAAGTCATCTTTATTGCCTAAAATAATGAGACGAACATTAATAAGGTTTTTATTGTAGTTGCATAAATTGGGCTTTAATTTGTGACCATTGAGAATACTGCTACAGATTGAATTTGTTTTTATTGAATGTAATAAATAAAGACTGTACATTCAGATATCATGAATCATGTGTATTTAGAAACAGTTTTATCAAGTGCAGGTACTCTGACTTATTAATCCTTGAAATTATTGCCTAGATTAGTGCCTAGAACATAAAAGTGGCCATTAATTTTTTTTGAATGAACAAATGGTGGTAAAATGTAATATTTGAAAGGGCCAAATTTAAGATAATGTCATTTAACTCAGCATATGTAGAAATAAACATGCATTCAAATATAAAATCATAGAAAAATGTTTTAGTTTAACAATGAACATCTACCTTAGAAAGTGACAATAGCAGTTTTTATTTAATTATAAATTATGGCCTGGCAGTTATGTACAAGGTAATTTTTTGGTGGTAAGGAAACAACATAGTTTCATGTAGTTTCATTTCCATCAAAGAATAATTACGATCCAGTAGAAAGCTAGTGTATGTCATCAAATCACAAAAATCAAGGATAGAATGAGATGAGTATCATAGAAGAAGTGGGAAGGGCAGTGATTTTGGAGTGAAATGAATTTATTCTCATTTTATTCATAGTTGTGTGACTGACACAGATTATATTTTTAAGATTGTACCTGTTATTACCATTTAATTTATAAAAAGGGAGAATCTCCCCTGCAAAATTCAAAACTGATCTTGTAACAGTTCATAACTGTCATGAAAGAGTTCTTACAATGTTTGGCTTTTGTTTCACAAAAATTAACAGGACTTAATGTTACTGCAATTAGAAAAGTAGGGAAAAGACACAGAAAACATAGAAACAATGTCATGTGGAAATTATATTAAAATGGAGCAGTATCAAATAAATCATTACTACATGTGTAAATGACATTAAAATAAGTGTAGAAGAAGTTTTGCTTGTCTCAGATAACCAGCATAATATTTTGTGGTTATGAGAATTGCAGTTTTAGGGAAAATCTAAAATAGTGTCTACTAGATTTTGACATGTTGTCTTATCAACAAGTATGAATTTTGTTGTAGAAAGTACATGTCCTTGGTTCTAGCGACCTATGATCCAGAATAGCCTGGTTAAGTAGATTCCATAGCCCTTTGCTTGCTTGCTCCTAGATTTGAATGGGTATGTAAATGCTCTGTAGATGAGAAGGGTTTAATGACTGAGAAGTAAACAGAGCTGTCTTTTTATTTGAATCTATATTAAAACCATCCAAAGTTCCTTAGGTACATTAAAAAACTATTGTAAAACAAAATCTGTTCCCTTTATTGGCAGAAAGAAATGCTTTCGTATTTGTGTGCCGTGTGTTGTTAAAACATATTTAACTTTAGGGGCACCTAGGTGGCTCAGATGACTAGGCATTTCTTCCAGCTCAGGTCATGATCTCTGGATCCTGGGATCCAAGCCCCATGTCAGGTCCTTGGGCTCCCTGCTCAGTGGGGAGTTTGCTTTTCTCCCTCTCCATTTGCCTCCCCACCCCCGACTCGTGCTTTCTTTCTCTCTCTCAAATGAATAAATAAAATCTTTTTTTAGAAAAACATATTTAACTTTATTCGGCATAGGACATAATATCTGATTTCTTATAGAAAGAAGTCCAAACTGTGGACATAGTAGAGAAATTAAAAGAGGACTAAACCTTAGTAAATAATATACCTAATAAATAACACAGAGGCAAAGTTAGCATTGTTTCCTATAGCTATTGAAGAGGAGCACATCATTATAAATTCAGGGCAGAAAATCTTTATTTCGTCTTAATTCCTATTATCAAATCTATTTTCCTTTTGGTTGCTCCCTGATCTTCCTAGGTATCTTCGTTTTCACTACAGCATTGAATCTCTCCAGATATTTTTGTGTTTCTAGCTTTTGCTACTCCGTGTTTGAATTTATTCATAGGATTCCTTAAATTACTGTTTTATTAAAAGAAGATTATCCTGTGATATGCCAAATCAATTGAGAAACTAAGCTTAATTGCATTTAATATTAGCCTGGTGTCTGTTTTTAGATACAAAATTTTCCAAAAAAGTACATTTTAATTTTTTAAGTATACATATTAAAGGAGGTCTCACTGAAAATTTCAAAAGAAATTTTAATTATTCATACTGCAGGCGAACACTAAGACATTTGGGAACCAATAGGATCCTTAAATTCCATCATATAATTACTTAGAGCATCAATCATCAATATATAACTCTTAGGAAAATCATGCTTAATGCCACAGATGCATATAGACTCTTATTCAGACAACAATGTCTATAAATTAAATTTTTTTGAGAGAATTATATTTTCCTAATTACGATTATTATTTTTTTTTTGGAGTATACTATTCAAAACTTTATCAGCCTTTTAGATCTTCTGTGTCAAGATAACAAATAAGAGAGGAAAACAACAATGAAACCCCACTATGAACAATTATATGCCAACAAATTTAATAAACTAGATGAAGTAAATAAATCCCTAGAAAGATATTAACTATACAAAGTGAGTCAAGATCTGAGAAGACTTACAATAAATAAAAAATTGAATCAGTAATCAAAAACTTTCCACAAAGAAAGGCCCACAATCAGATGGCTTCAATGATGAATTCTGACAAGCATCTGAAGAAGAATTAACACAAATCCTTGGAAAATGCTTCCAAAAACTGAAGAGGAGGGAACCTTTCTGAATTTATTCTGTGAGTTCAGAATTTTACCTTTATAACAAAGCTAAACAGGTATCACAAGAAAACTATAGACCAGGACTCAACGAAGAGATAAAAAAAATCTTCAGCAAACTACTAGCAAACCAAATAGACAACATAAAAAAAGATGATTCATCACAACCCAGTAAGATTTATCTCAGAAATGCAACATTCATCTACTGTACAAAAATCAGCTACAGACAATGCATATGAAAGGGTAAAGGATAAAAGCCACATGATTATCCCAGTAGACATAGAAAAAGCTCTTGACAAATCCCAACACCATTTCTTGTTAAAAACATTTAACAATCTAGAAATAGAAGTGAAGTTCCTCCACCTTATAAAATGCATCTATGAAAAACCCACATCTGTCACCACATTTAATGCTTGAAGACTGAAACTTTTCCCTAAATATCAGGAACAGGAGAAGATGTATGTGTTTGAGACTTCTACTTAACATTTTATTGGACCTTCTAGCTAGGACAAATAGGAAAATAAACAAAGGAAAAAAGAAAAAGAAAAGAAGAAAGGGAAAGAAAAAAAAATGTATTCAGACTGAAAAAGAAGTAAAATGATCTCAGTTTGCAGATCATGATATTGTATATAGACAATTCCAAGGAATCCCCAAAAAGTTATTAGAGCATTATAAATTAAATAGGGCTACAGAACATAAGGCCAATTAAAAAGAAATAAGTTGCGCCAGCACTGAACAAACCAAAAATGAAATTAAGAAAACAGTTTTGTTAACTATAGCATTGAAAAGAATAAATATAGAGTAAATTAAACAAAACAGTTAAGACATGTACACTAAAAAGTCTAATGCGTGATTACAAGAAATTGAAGAAAACTGAATAAGTGGAAAAACATCCCATGTTCATAGTTACGAAGACTTAATATTATTAAGATGGATCAAATGGGTCTAGTGATTCAACATAATTGTAATACATTCCAGGTTTTTTTTTTTTTTTTTTTTTTTTTTTGGCAGAACTAGACAAGGTGATTCTAAAATTCATATGAAAATGGAAGGGACCAGGTACCTGATTGGCTCAGTGGGTTAAGCCTCTGCCGTCGGCTCAGGTCATGATCTCAGGGTCCTGGGATCGAACCCCACATCGGGCTTTCTACTCAGCGGGGAGCCTGCTTCTCCCTCTCTCTCTGCCTGGCTCTCTGCCTACTTGTGATCCTTTTCTGTCAAATAAATAAATAAAATCTTAAAAAAAAAAAAAAAGAAAGAAAATGAAAGGGACCTAGAATAGATGAAACAATCTTGAAAAAAGGGACATAGGAGGACCCACGCTTTCTGACTTCAAAACTTACTACAAAGCTACAGTAATGGATAAAGAAGATGTGGAATATATATATATATATATATATATATATATATATATATATATAGTAGAATATTACTCAGCCATATAAAAGAATAAAATCTTGCAGGTAGACCTAGAGGGGAGGGTATAAAGCTAAGTAAAATAAATCAGAGAAAGGCAAGTACCATATGATTTCATGCAAATGTGGAATTTACACAACAAAACAAAGAAAAAAGAGACCCAAACAAAACAACCAGACTCTTTAGTACAGAGAATAAATCAGAGGGGTCACCAGAGGGGAGGTGGGTGAAATAGAGGGGATTAAGAATATTATCTTGATGAGGAATGTATAGATTATTGAACATTATATTGTACCCCTGAAATTAATACAACACAACATATTAATTATACTTGAATTTTAAAAATGTTAAAAGAAAAAAAGAAGAGTAAATACTGGCATAAAAATAGCATATAGATCAGTGAAAAAGAGTGAGAGTCCAGATAAAAACCATACATTTATGGTCAATTGATTTTGACAAGGGCACCTAGACAATTTAGTGGGAAAAGAATTGTTGCTTCAACAAATGGTGTAGGGACATTTGGAAATTCATATGCAAAAGAACGAAGTTGAAACCCTGCCTAACACTGTATCCAAAATTAACTTAAAATGATAAATGCCCTATATATAAGAGCCAAAACCATAAAACTATCAGAGGAAAACATAGCTTTACCTCTTCATGATCTTGGATTGGTCAGTGAAAGCACCGACAGAAGAGAAGAAAAAACAAAACAACTACTAACAGTGAAAAATAAATTGGACTTAACCAGAATCAAAAAACTTGCGCTTCAAAGGACCACAAGAAATTGAAAGGGTTAACCCACAGAATGGGAGATAGTATTTGCAAGTCAAATATCTGATAAGGATCTCATATTCAGAATAAAGAACTCTTATATTGCAGTATATCATACAAAAGCCAATTACAAATGGGCAAAGGGTTTGAATAGATGTTTCTGCAAAGAACTTATGTAAATAGCCAATAAGAATATGAAAAGTTCATTGTCATTAGTCATTAGGGAAATGCAATTTAGAACAACAATGAGATAGAATTCACACCCACTATGATGGCTATAATGAAAAAGGCAATAGCAAGTGTTGACAAAGATGTGGAAAAATTGAAACCTCATACACATTACTCGATGGATGCAAAAAGTTGCAGCTGCTCTGGGAAAAAGTTTGGCAGTTCTCAGTAAGTAAATGTATAGTTACCATACCACTCCATTCCCAGGTATGTACCCGAGAGAATTTAAAATATATATCCACACAAAAAATTCATATATCAATGTTCATAGCATCATTATTCTTAATAAAAAGTGGAAACAATTCAAATTTTCATCAGCAGATGGATGAATAAACAAAATGGGAAATAGCCATTATATAGAGTATTGTTAAATCATAAAAGGAATGAAGGACTGATACGTGCTACAACATGGATGTATCATGGAAACATGCTAATTGAAAGCAAACACGCAAATATTGTGTAATTCCATTCATGTGAAATGTCCAGAATGGGAAAATCATAATTAGTGGTTTCCAAGGACTGCTAATAAGTACGAGTTTTTTGGGGTCTGATAAAAAATGTTCTGGAATTAGATAGTGATGAAAGTTGTACAACCTTTTGAATATTATTAAAACCATTGAATTGTAAATATACATATATAAAATATATATTCATTAATATGTATATACATACATATTTATAAAATTTAATAGTGTATACATGAGTGTATGTATGTACAATACCTGGTCTATATAAATAATTAAAGAAATGCAAATGTAAACAATAACAATATTTCTAGTGTTCAGGTTAGCAAAAATAAAAGTGATAATATTTGAGGAGATTGTGAGGTATTCTGTTAACCATATAGTGTTGGAGTGAATGTAAATTATTGGAATCACTTTGAAGTAATTTGACCTCATCTCTTAAAAAAAAAGAGTCTCTGCTTGTCTCTACAAAAACACACATTGTTAGGAAAGATGTTTCTGGTTGTTCATGATAACATTATTTATAAAAGGAAACCCCTGGGGAAAACCTGATTGTCCATTGGACGAGTGATTATCCACTAGAGGATGATTTGGAAACATTTCCTGGATATATTCTCAAGCAAAAAAGACATTTGTAGGACATAATGTAAATTACTATTTTTATTTTTTTAAGGGTTTTATTTATTTGTCAGAGAAAGAGAGCACAAGCAGGGGGAATGGCAGACCGAGGGAAAAGCGGGCTCCTGGCTAAGTAAGGAGCCCTTTGCTCTCAAGTTAAGTCCCTGGGATCATGACCTGAGCCAAAGGCAGACACTTAACCAACTGAGCCACCTAGGTGTCCCTATTAATTATATATTAGTACTACACACACACAGTGTTTGAATGCATAGATTTTTCTCTGGACAGACCCACAATAACTCAAAAATAGTGGTAGAGCCACTAGGAAGGGCAATTTGGGAATCTGGAAGGAAGGGAAGATTACTTTCCAAAAAGAAAGCTTTATAGTTAAATAATTCTCAAACATTTGAAGAAATTTCACGTGGTAATGAAAAGCATTGGTTTAGAGAATGAGTTTAGAGAACGAGCTTTGACATTCTGTAGCTCTGTATGTGTGTTTGATTTGTTACTGAATTCATTTTGGGCAATTAAACTGTCTATACCTTAGTGTTCTCATAAAATAAAAATAAAAATGGTAGTCACCTGCAGAACTGCTGTAGGTATTGAATACAGAATATAAAGTAACACCAGGCCTGGCAAAGAAGAATCATCTGATAAATGCTATATAATACTTTTATTAGCAATAGTAGTACCTCAGAATGATTGAATGTACCAAGGGTTTGGCTTCCAGTGAGAGGATGTCAAGATATTCTCACAGTAGCAGCTGATCTAGATCAGGGTTTCCTACTCATGGTGCCATGACAAGCTGATGAGTTAAAATTATTATGTGTTTTGTGAGTAATTTGTTTAATTCTTGACCAAAGTTAGAAGATTGTTTATGTTAGAACTAAATCATTGCTGTACCTGTAAAGACCCTCTCACTCTCCTGAATTAGGAAATTAATTTTTGAGTGGGATAGAAAGGAAATTGTTGATAGCTATGGGTGTGCCAGTGGAGTGTATGGGAACATATGGGAAAATCATGTCATCACAAGCTGTAATCCTTTGCTATGGATAGAAACTAGTTCAAAGTCAATAAATGCAAAGTTCCAGATGATTTAACGATCTAGGAATCATTGTAGAATATTTTCAGAATACATGAGCCTGAGTTGCCTCCATAATCCTAAAGGCCAGTAAAATTCTAGGCATGATCAGGAAAGAAGACGAAAATATAACCTTATTCTTTATATTAAACGATAGCATTTCTGCTTTTAAAATACCAGTGCAGTGGTGAGCACTGGGTGTTATAGGCAATTGATGAATCGCTGAACACTACATCAAAAACTAATGATATATTATATGCTGGCTAATGGAACATAATAATAATAATAATAAATGCAGGGTAGTTCTGGTTATCAAATCTCAAGAAAGACACATTCTTAGACCCGGCATTATTAGGGCAAATTTATAAGCATTTTAATAGCTTTTGATATATACATGTTAGTATGCATATACATGTTTGGGGGAAGGCGGTTTACATGGTTATCAGCATTGTATGAATCATATTGGTTATCTGCATAAAGTGTTGTCATTTACCAAATAAGCTAATTTACTAGGCATTAAATTATATTTTGAGATGAATGTCCTTTGAATATTACCAAATTTGGGCATTTTCCCATGTATTAGTTACCTATTTACATTTCCCTTTGTCTAAATTGTCTATTTATGTTCTCCTGATGACTGTTTATTTATTAGGTTTTTGATATTTCTATTACAAACTTAAATGATCTCTTATTACTTACATATAAATAATCCTGAGATCTTACACAGTGAATTATGAATTGTGGAAGCTAGTTCGAGTCTCTTGTCTGCCAGACTCTGTATTGTGATTTTGAATTACACCAATCATATTTGGTGGGCTACGAGTGGAAAGGAGGGTAGATATTCTGTCATTCCATTCACTGATGAAAGTTATTATAGTAATTTTATCAGAATCTGGGATATAATCAATGCTTAATACTTACTATGATGATCACTGAGTAATTTTCTTTCCAGAGAATTTTATTGGTAACTTATTAGGATTTAGAAAGAAGGAATTAGAATTTAAATAAAAAACAAAACAAGAAAGAAGGTCTCTTGTTTTTGTAGAGTGACATTTTCTAAAAAGATGTTAGTCTGGGGGTGTACTGATTTTACCCGCTAAATATTTGATGTGGTTACTGATTGCTGAATCCGATTCTTCTGCTAACTTACTGGTGAACCTTTGACAAATCACTTAACCTTTTGGTTTCCTCAAGCATGAATGAAGCGTTAGTCTAAGATGTCTCTAAGCTCCACGCTAGCTGATTTTTTCTGATTGATTTATACTACCCATTTCTTGCTCCCAAATACACCTTTGGAATTTCCAAATGAATTTAGGATTATCTATGGTCCACCATGAGTTGGCTTCTCTTTTTATCTAATTCTTTAATCCCTTTTTCAGCACAAGATAAGTAGTCCAAAGTTTCAGAAGTTTGGAACTCAAAAACCATGTTTTGAAATTATATTCATTCACTAAAATACAAAGTTAAAGCAAAATATGTAAGAGCATTATTTTACCTGGCTGTCTTTTTGAGTGTGTTGCTCTGTCCTGTTACTCACAAACAAACACAGACATGCCTTATGCTGGGGAGAATTATATTGCAACCTCCGTAATAGAAGGGTTGCAGAAAGTACATGATACAAGAGTTGCAAGTATATGTATTTGGGGATTCTTGCGGCATGTTAAACTAATTTAAAAATTATCTGAAGAAGAATGTGATGAATTCATTTAACTCTGTTACATTTTAAATATTTTGTAGATACACAGACTCTAAATAATTAACTCTGCTTACTCCTCAATGATTTAAGTGGAATGACCCTTGACAGTCTGTTTGTAATAACTAACACGGTTCATTTTAATTATTATTTTTTTAAATTGCGAATAGACATCCCTAGAGTTTTAAGGTTCTTGGAGGTAAAATTGCACTTTTCAAATTGGTTAATTTAGTGATTTTTCTTAATGAAAATGAAAGTGTTCTGCATTTTAAAAATGTGAAGCTGATTTTAAAAGTGATTATGTAAGTAATTCAAGATTAGGTATCTATTACAGGCAGTTGTGCCCTTTCTTTCCACCACAGCATACATATCTTCTAATGTATTAAAAACTGTGTAGCCTGAACGTTAAGTAGGTCTGAAAGTAGATTCAGTGGTTTTTATATAAAAATCTTGAGTTTGGAAGTTCAAACAAATACTAATTTCATAAATACAAAAGTTAAAAGTAGCAAAAATAAAATCTGTCGTAAGCTTTACAAGCATCTTTAGTAGTTATTAAATACTAGATTCTGCACGCAGGGAACTCTTATCTTCCATTTTAAGTGCCTGTTTATCTTGTACTTGAACTCTTCCCTCATTTTATCCTTTTGAATAACACTGTACTAAAGTGGATCTCTGATTAATATTTAAATGTACATGGGGATAAATAGGTAACCTAATCAGAGAAAATAATTAACAAGCCACCTCATTCTCATATCCTTTAATTCCTACAAGGGAGCATATATCTTGATTACTAGAATATCATTCCCTTTGACCTTTTTAATTCCAGGTTTAGTAGGTTTTGTGATTGAACTGGCTCACTAACACTTCATTATAGTTCCTAAATATTTTCCGAATATGCTGCTTGCGTACGGTTTTTTTTTCCGCATTTGACTTTTCTCCTCTTATATAATATCAAGAGATAATCTGCAAGGATTATTTTCCCCATTCAGTTTTGCCAATTTTTTGATAGGATGCCGGGCTACACAGGAACTTAGGTGGGAACTTCTGAGATATCTTTTTGGCAAAAATAATTTTATTTGGTGATTAAAAATGAGATAGGTCTCCGTGTATCAATGTGGAATTATATTCATGTCTCGATGGTTGCACATTACAGTTTTATTTGGGCTAAAAATTTCTGTAGGCATATGAAATGATTACATGTATAGAAAATTCTACATGTATATATGTATGTTGTATAGGAGAATGAGTGTTCATGAAATATATGTTTAATTTATATATAGATCTATAGAAATGATAAATAATTACCAATTTTATATCACCCATCACTTGCCTTCCTACCTATTTTATTACAATCTTTGTCTCTATAATTCTATCACCGGGGAATAAAATTGGGAAGCAGAAGAATTGACTTTTAAATTTTAATTTACATGGATTATAAAATTTCCTGTTTTTATGATCAATCTTATAAGACTTTTATTTTTTTTTTTTTTTTTTTTTTTTTAAGATTTTATTTATTTATTTGACAGAGAGAAATCATAAGTAGATGGAGAGGCAGGCAGAGAGAGAGAGAGGAGGAAGCAGGCTCCCTGCCAAGCAGAGAGCCCGATGCGGGACTCGATCCCAGGACCCTGAGATCACGACCCGAGCCGAAGGCAGCGGCCTAACCCACTGAGCCACCCAGGCGCCCCTTATAAGACTTTTATAATTAAAAATACAAGGAAAGTGATAAGTATTGTCTTTTTACAAATATATTTTATAAAACTTTAATATTTTTAATAAAATTTCAAAACTGGTTCAAAAAGTATTACCTAATTCCATTAAAATTTAGTAATACGTTTTTAAAATACATGGTATTTGGAAATAATTGTGAACAGAGGTGTGTCAAGTGTAAGATAATTATATATTTAAGTGCTTTAAAATAAAACATAATAAGTAATAAATGGAATTACCAGGTTTGGGGGTAAGACAACTAAAATGTAAAGAAAGCTTTTGAATTGATTTACAGTTTGGGTAAAACTTGTCAAAAGGATTCTAAAGTTAATTTTAACATTACAAACATAAACAGGATGAGATAGTAATTTTGAAAAAAAAAAAGGACAAAAATGAATGAGGGACTAATCATATTGATGTTAAACAATATTGTTATTAGGCTATGGTGATGGTGTTAGTGGCAGGAATATACAGAGAGAAAATTGTAACAAATGGAGAGACCAGAGGGAAACTCTCATGTATAGGTAAGAAAATTCATTCTCCTGTGAAGTAAGAAGGTTAGGGTAGAACATCTATTCTACCTTCCCTCCCCAGCAAGAATTTTCAGACACTGTTTGAGAAAAGGGCTGGAGAGAGGGCTGGAACCATTTGGAGCCAAATATAAATTCAAATAGGATATGTTTTTCACAGGGATTTACTGCGTGTGTATGTGTGTGTATATATATGTGTATATATAAAATATGAATTGTATATTTCTTATATAAATATTAATATAAATATGAAGATAGTTTTATATAAATTAGCATACATATATATAAAAGTGTGTTTTTTAAAAGATTTTATTTATTTATTTGAAAGAGAGAGAGAAATCACAAGTAGGCAGAGAGAGAGGGGGAAGCAGGCTCCCTGCTGAGCAGAGAGCCCAATATAGGGGCTCTATTCCAGGACCCTGAGATCATGACCGAACCAAAGGCAGAGGCTTAACCCAATAAGCCACCCAGGCACCCCTATAAAACTGTTTATTTAAATCCAAATTGAAAGGAAGTTAGATCCCCAGGGGTTGGGAGAAGGGGGGTGGGGTTATGGACATTGGGGAGGGTATGTGTTTTGGTGAGTGCTATGAAGTGTGTAAACCTGGCGATTCACAGACCTGTACCCCTGGGGATAAAAATATATGTTTATAAAAAATAAAAAAATAAAAATTATTCAATTAATTAAAAATTGTTTATTGAAAACCCATTTTTTTCAGGTATTAGTTATACAGCTGTAAGAAGACAAAAGTACCAGTTTCCCAAGAGCTTGGAGTCTAGCTGAAAACACAACCCAAAGTAATTACAATAACAAATGTTGATCTGATACTGGAAGAACAGTGTGATGAGGGAAAGAGAGAAGCTGTAACCATGTAAATAGGCATGGAGACAACACCTAAACTGAGGAAGTCCATTAATACTGAAGCATAGAGGGGGGGGTGAGTGAAAAAAGATGAAGTTGAGGAGGAAGACCAGCACTGAGTTTTAAGTGTCTTGTAATCCATGTAGAGGAATGCGACTCCATTTTAAGAGCAGTAGGAAATCATTGAAGACTTTTTAAAATTTTAATTTATTTAACCTGAAACAAAATAAAAACAGAACAGTTCCCCCGTTTCTCCAACCCCCTGCCAATGGCAACCACTAGTTTCTTTTCTATGTCTATGAGCTTGGTCTTTTGTTTTGTTTCCTTTTTTAGATTCCGCATATAGGAGAGAATATACAATACTTGTTTTTCTCTGTCTCACTCATTTTGCTTAGCATAATGCCCTCACAAATTGCAGATTTCATTCCTTTTTTATGGCTGAATAATATTTTATTCTACACACACACACACACACACACACACACACACATATCTGACAATTTCTGTATCCACTCATCTATCAATGGACATTTAAGTTGTTTCCATATCTTGGCAATTGTAGATAATGCTGCAGTGAACCTAGGAGTGGGTATCTCTTTTTCAGATTAGTTTTTTTGTTTTCTTTGGATAAATGTCCAGAAGTGGAACTGCTGGATGATATAATAGTTCTATTTTTTATTTTTTGAGAAACCTTCATGACATTTCCCACAGTGGCTATACAAATTTACATTTCTACCAACAGTGCACAAAGGTTTCCTTTTCTCCACGTAATCACCAACACTTGTTATTTTTTGTCTTTTTGATAGTAGCCATTCTTTTTTTTTTTTAAAGATCTTATTTATTTAACAGACAGAGATCACAAGTAGGCAGAGAGAAGAGGAAGCAGGCTCCCCTGCGGAGCAGAGAGCTCGATGTGGGACTAGATCCCAGGACTCTGAGATCATGACCTGAGCTGAAGGCAGAGGCTCAACCCACTCAGCCACCCAGGCGCCCTGATAATAGCCATTCTAACAGATCTGATGTAATAGCTCCTTGGGGTTTTATTTGCATTTCTCTGATGATTAATGAGGTTGAACGTCTTTTCATTTATTCATTGGCTGTCTGTATGCCTTCTCTGAAAAGCGTCTTTTCAGATCATTTGCCCATTTTTTGATTGGATTGTTTGTTTTTCATTATTGAATTTTATGAGTTCTTTTTATATTTTGAATATTAGCCTCTTTATATATTTTGAATATTAGCCCCTTATCAGATTATGATTTGCAAATATTTTCTCCCATTCAGTAGATTGCCTTTTCATTTTCTAGGTGGTTTCCTCTGTTGTGCAGAATTTTTAATTTGAAATGGTCCCACTTGTTTATTTTTACTTTCATTGCTTTTGCTTCTAGTGCTGGATAAAGAAAATCATCACCAAGACCTATGCCGAGAAGCTTACAGTCTGTGTTTTCTTTGAGGAGCTTTATGGTTTCAGGGCTCATGTTCAAGTGTTTCGTCGGCGTTGAGTTAATTTTTGTGTATGGTGTAAAACAGTGGTTACGGGGAACATGACCTCACTAAGGATCATTATAGGAGATTCAGAGGGGCAGCCGCTGTGGCCATTAGTCAGTGACTGTGCCTCCCAGAGCAGATTCGCTAGACTACACACTTCCATGACCACCAGCATAAAAAGGATAGAATGAAGTTGTATGGCTTCAAGAGCTGATTTTGAAGTAAATGTGATAGGAATTGATTATTGAGTAGCTGAAGACCCGGGAAGAAGGAGAGAACTTGGGTGCCTGGGTGGCTTAGTGGGTTAAAAACTCTGCCTTCAGCTCAGGTCATGATCCCAGTGTCCTGGGATCGAGCCCCGCATCGGGCTCTCTGCTCAGCAGGGAGCCTGCTTCCTCCTCTCTCTCTGCCTGCCTCTCTGCCTGCTTGTGATCTCTGTCTGTCAAATAAATAAATAAGACCTTAAAAAAAAAAAAAAGGAGAGAACTTGGTAAAACTTAATTTATTTGGGGTTTCTGAGCTGATGATGGTGCATGCCATTTATAGGGTAAGAGAATGCTGAAGAAGTAGTCTGGACTTGGGAGTATGTAGGTAATTTGTGAAGACAGTTTCCATTTAGGGCATGTTGAGTTCGACATGAGAGACAACCTGAGAGACAACCAAGGTGAGGCTGGATGAGGGAACAGGCCTGTGTTAGTTAGTCTGACTGTATCCCTGTCTGTCTCTGTCTCTCTCTGCCTATTCTTATTTATATCTATATGTTTATATATTATATATTCATACACACACACACACACACACACACACACACATAGTTGCAACCATGAGAAAAGATGAGATTGCCAAACTGTAGAGTGTAAGACCTGACAGCTAAAACAGCAAAGATATTACACAAAACTGAGTATAAGTGACTATCGGGCTGACAGTGCACTTGAGGAAACACACAAATAGAAAATTCAAAAAGAATATATTAAAAGCATATTTTTAACAACATTAAAACACACAGTCATTATCTTTTGAATGAAAACCGTCTTCTAAAATGTCGTTGTATGTTTATTATAAAGTTATAGTTCACGTCTATCTCCTGCTGTTGTATATCTCCCTTCCCAGTAATTGGTTATTAAAATTAACTTTGGAGGCAACAAAGCTCTTTCTCAATGGAAAAATAAAATAAAATAAGCTGTATTTGTTAGACTTCTTTGTAAAAGATTCTGCCTGGGAAGTACAATTGCTATGCTAGTATATTAGTTCACTTATTAAACAAACTTTTTTTTTTTAAGGTGTTCTCTATTCATGTGAGAGAGGGGGAGCACAAGCTGTGGGGAGAGGGAGAGGGACAGAGAGAAGCAGAGGCTCCGCCGAGCAGGGATCCCGGGGCAGGACTCAATCCTGGGACCCAGGAAGGCAGATAATAAACCATCTCAGCCACTGGGTGCCCCTATTAAACAAACTTTTTATGTATGTATTACTACCAGACTATGGAGATACTGGGGTTACGATGATGCATAAGAGGCTGTGTCTATATAGGTAAACCACAATATATTTATATGAACATTTATTTTCTAGTAATAAGTTCAAATAAATAAATAATGATTGAGCAGTTCTTTATAATTTCCAAAAAGATCAAGCGTATGATCATGGTCGAGCGTTGTGATTTTCAGAAAGCTTAAATACATTTTTACTCTTGATTCTCATTTAAAATATCTTTAATTTTATAGGTTGAGATTTCCCAACCTTAGCATAACTGACATTTGACCTATTAATTCTTTGCTCTGAGCCATCAGCACTCTGTCATTGTTAGGGATTTGTAGCATCTCTGGCCTGTACCCACTAGATACTAGTATCACTTCCCCTTCTCTCTCTCCCAGTTGTCACAGCCTAAAATGTCTCCAGACATCTTCAGATCTTTCCCTGGGCTGGCAAAATTACCCTTCACTGAGAACCACTGCTATAGTTTGATAATTTTCCCAATTTTTTCCCTAATTTTAGGTAATTTTCCTAAATTTTAGTGAAGTGTTGTTTCAAAAGTGGTATTTCTTTTTTTTTTCAATAATGATACTTCGTATAAGTTAATGTAAAACTGGAATTATGCCACGCCTATATAATGGAAATATTTTCACTGGAGTTTGGCTCTTGTCTTCAAATAAGTAGATAATGTAAATTGAAGAAGAACACAAAATAGATGATGTAAAAGAAGGGAAAGCCGTTGGAACCAGAAAGACCTGATTTGAATTCCAGCTTTCTGTCAAAGATGCAAAAGAATAAATAACCCCTTGAATCCACAGGATGATGAATTTCTTCTCCCTCATGCTTTTCCTAGATGTTAATTCAGCCTTCTAGAATCAAGGATTTGAACATTATATCTTCATCATTTTCTGGTAGGCTCTCTAAGTAGCCCCAAGTCCCATTACTGCAATGGCTTCTTTTCGTAGGAAGAAAAAAATTCATTTTCTTCTTCCCTCAGTTTTACAAATAAAACACGTTGATCCCATTGCTATATATATAATAAACTAATTGTCCCAATATTCTGGACCCTAGTAATGAACAATAAATAAAAAAGTGGAGAGGTATCTATGTGAATCTTCTTTGAGTACATTGAATGTAGGGAAAGCTCATATGTGCAGTGTCAGTATATAAGAAACTAGTAGTATATCAGGAACTGGAGAGTTATTGAAGTTTTTTTTTTCTTTTTATAGTAATGAGAGTCAATGGATTTTTTTTTAAAACCTCTCCCAAATCCATAATACTGAAGCGTGTACTAAACTTAGTAAAAAGGTTCCCAAGACATTTCATTAACAAAATAAATTGATTATAACTGACCAGAAAAAAATAACTGTCTATTTGCTCTTCTGTAATTTTCATAAAACTGTCAATAATTGTCACTTCTAAGAATATTCTTAATGGTCTGCTGTCTATATAGTGAAAACATTTAACAGAAGACACTTTATGTGGACTACCTTAAACTGCTAGAAATAGTAACACTTCCTTAAGATACAATCTTCCAGCAGATTAATTTTTATACTCCTTATTGAAGTATAATAGATACATTAGCATAGCTTGATAAATTTTTGCAACTTTACAATCCCTTGTAGCCACAGATTAGAGTTTGAACACAGAGATATGAGCACCTTTTTGAAACCAATGATATATACACATTTCATGTGGATTGACTTTCTATTAATATATTCATTAAATAAAATTTTATGTTACATGTATTATATGCATAGTATTATACTAGGTACAATAAAAAATATAAATGACTAGGTAAGATTATAACTCTGGAAAGAGGTGCTGAGTTTGGAGACAATGAAAGGAAATGTCAGTCAAAACTCAAAACGTTCTATAATTACATACCCAACCTCATCATCCCCCATGAGGAGAAAAGACTCAATTACAAGATCAGTCTGTCTGATTAAAATGATTGTCTTGAGAAATGTATCATTATTTAGTGTTGTATAGTGAGTAGTTTTGAAAACCTACATTATATATTTATGTCCATGTTATATGCTTTTTAAGTCGTTAGAGTCATACTTTTTTGTATCAGAATGTTAACATTATAAAATGCATATTTTAGAAACAGTTGCCTATATACAGAATAGAATATACATAGTAAAATGAATGAGGGAGAGGAGGGAGCAAGTGAAAGATTGGGAGCTATTGCAATAGCTCACACAGGAAGTGATTGCATCTTGAATTAGGAAGACTGGGAATGAATAGGTAGGGATAAATGAGAAATGTGTTACTTAGGATAAACCTGACTTGGTCATTGAATTGATAAGATTAAAGTGGACAAAATTTGCTGTTCATTGTTAAGATTGTGTGTGTGTATATGTGATATTACTGGAAGAATAATTATACTAAGATAAAGTCAACAAAATCAGAAAGGAAAGCTTTTTGTTTCCTCCAAGTAAATGGTTCCACTTTATATATAAAACTTTATGTGTATATGTATATCTGTGTATATGTATATAACGTGCAATGACCTGTTTCACAATAATAAGAGTTCGGGGATAATATTTTTTGGCAATTCTGATACTCTTGATGTAATTTTAACCAACGACAATATCCAGAATCTGCTCCAGTAATATTTCAGCCTTAACAGACAAATGTTATCATCTCCAAACTACCTCTGAAACCTGGAAAGGCTTGGATGGAGGCACCTGACATTTCACCTCTAAACCAGCTAGTTCTGTAGGCTCACCTGGCTCGCTACTTCACAGTAACCAGATTGAAGTTTTTGGCCCTCACTTAGAATACTGTGGAAAATTTACTGAATATGACTGAAAGCTTTCTAAGGTGAAAGGATTAATCAAAAACTGCCTGGCTCAATTGGTAGAGAATGTGACTGTTGATCTCAGGGTCATGATCTCTGTGCCCACAGTGGGCATAGAATTTACGTAAAAAACACCAAGGATATAAAATTACATTTTGTAGTGGAGTACTCATTGTAATAAAATTTTGGATATGGTGAGTGCTGTGAAGTGTGTAAGCCTGATGATTCACAGACTTGTACCCCTGGGACAAATAATACATTACATGTTAATAAAAATAATTAATAAAAAATTCAAAAAAATTTGGAATTATTTTTCTAAATAGTGATGGTAATTTTAAGTGCATGAGATTCTGAAAGAAAATAGAAGAGCAGCAAGCTAAAAAATGAGCATTTATGAGGTAGATAAGGAAGAGAAAAAGAGGGAGTTGCCCCACAGGTAAAGGAGAAATCAGGATAATATAAATTTAAATAAAAACAGTTATTGTATTTGGTAAGTCGGGGTTAGATTTCAAGGGAAGCTAATGAAACTTCAGTTTCAAAGGACGTCACTTGTCTGAGCCCCTTCTGGACCCTGTCCAAGCCTTCTAGAAATTTATTTCTAGAAATTTATTTCTCTTCAAGAGTTCTATCAAAACTGTATAAGCTTCAGCTCTGTGAAAAATAGATCAGATACTATATAGTTTTACTGTATAGTTTTTCTACTTGATATTAGTTTTTACTCATTTAAAATACAGTGGTAATACCATAAAATTATTATGATGTGCTCTTAACACTTAATCAAAACAATCTTTGCCCCCAGTATTCTGATACAAATACTCATTTATTTAAATTTTACAGATATTCATTGTTTAAATTTTTCCAGAGGCCTATGTTTCTAACCTTAATTTGGTTGTTCTTTTTCATTTTCCTTTCCACAGCTGGAGGGAGAACAGTTAGAAGAAAATATTTCTGCTATCATGATGCATATTAATCACTGAAAAGTGAAATTACCCTCATTAATGTTAGTGTAACAGTATTTACCTGAACAAACATTCCATTTACTATCATATTCCAGTATCACAGTGAAATTACTGGCTGACTTTTTAAAAAAGATTTATTTATCTATATTGGGGGCAAGGGCACAAGGGAGAGGGAGAGAAACAGTTGAGTAAACTCCAAGCTGAGCATGGACCCTGATTCTGGGCTCGACCTGAGCCAAAACCAAGGGCGAGACGCTTAACCAACTATGCCACCCAGGTGCATCAGGCTGAATTTTTTTTTTTTTTCTTACGAAAGATATTTAGAATTAGGTTTCTTACTTTTAGGGTTCTAGAATCGAAAGGTTATTATTTGGTTTCTTGTAGCAAATAACAAACATTAAGAGATTATATCAACAAAAATGGACAAACCTAAAAGCGAAAGGATTTATTAATACATACCAGTTGTTTCTTTACATTTAAGCCCAAATATCTATAACAGAAACATAGTCGCATAGCTTTTTTAAAATTTAATCTAAGAAATTTATATATTTATTTAATTACATATATAATTACATAATTATATTATATTATAATTATATTAATTATATATATATAATTTAAGAAATATATATATATATGAAAGACTACAAAGGACTTTGTAATTCTCAGGAAATTTTCTTTGTTTCAATGTATAATTAATATGTTACACAGCCAATGAATATCTTGCCTTTTATTGCATATTGAAAATCTCAGTAACACATATACATATGTATGGTGGTTCTTCATTATTTGCAGGTTCCGTGATTGCAAATATGCCTGCTTACTACTGTATATTTCTAACCTCAAAATCAATACTCAAGGTCCATTTGCAGGCATTCTTGGATCTGCTGACTGGTGAAAAGTATGAGTTGCTCAATAGGCTTGTGCCCAGTTGAGATCATGCAAGGCAATGCTCTGCCTTCTTCTTTCAGCTCTCATACCAGTAAATGTCCTTTTCGCAACATATTTAATGCCATGGTTTTCTCATTTGTGTGTGTTTTGTTTTGTTTTGTTTGGTGATTTTGCTATTTAAAATGACTCTTAAGTGTAGTACTAAAGTACTGTCTAGTGTTTCTAATGCAAGAACTCTGAAAAATATGTTTTAGATAAGCTTCGTTCAGGCATGAGTTAATAATGCTGTTGGCTACAAGTTCAATGTTAATGAATATGAGGGGTCTTAAAACAGAAACCCACATAAACCAAGGTTGCAAATTGGCTGATAAAAATCTGGTCAGAGGCTCACAGGTACTTAACCCTCTATTTCTCCTAGGAGCAGAGGTTCTATTTCCCAGTTCAGTTTTTGCAGTATTGTCCCTCTGAAATTCCTAAGAGAACACAACTGTGTAAAATAAGACAGTCACTGAAGAATCAGTGAATAGGAGGGTTTATACCTCTTTGCAGGTAAACAGATTTACATTTTTCAGTCCAGCTTTGTGGATCCAGTGGAAAGTGGTTTTCATTATTCATCTCTTTATAAAGATATAAATTGTTATTATTATTGCTACTGCTGTTGTTATTATTTATTATTATTATGTGATTATAAGTTTATTATTTATTATTATTATTATGTGATTATAAGTTTCATGAGGGCAGGGATTTTCTTTGTTCATGTGAAAATACTCAGTGACTAGAAAAGTTCTTGGCATACAAAATATACTTACATGTTCAATATAAATTCTCTCCTGTCTCAAAGTTAATTATTCACATATGTATTTTGTTAATACATTCAGTAAGTATTTGGGGAGTGTGGCAGACTCCTCATGTGACAGACAATATTCTAGGCCCTAGAGATACAATAATGAATAAAGAGTAACTTGAATGAATAGTAAATAAAGAGTAACTTACAGCTGAAAGCAGTGGTTTCTAGACTTCATTGCACATTGGAATCACTTACAAATCTTTTAAAACTCTGATATTGGGGCACCTGGGTGGCTCAGTGGATTAAAGCCTCTGCCTTCGGCTCAGGTCATGATCCCAGGGTCCTGGGATCGAGCCCCGCTTCGGGCTCTCTGTTTAGCGGGAAGCCTGCTTCCCTTCCTCTCTCTTTGCCTGTCTGTGATCTCTCTCTCTATCAAATAAATACATAAAATATTAAAAAAAAAAAAAACTCTGATACCTGACTCCATCCTATGTTCTGATTTAATTAACATATGATGCAACTTGGGCCTTGTGGTCTTTAGAAATTTTCCAGATGATTCTATTGTGCAGCAAAATTTCTGAATCACTGGCCTAATGTATAAGTTAAACATTAAACAAGTACAAATTACTTGAGAGCGATAATAGCCTGTTACTTTAATTTTGAAATAATAGTTTGCTAAAAGCCACGAGCTTACCTGTTAATATCATTTTAATTTGGTCCTGTGTTTTTATTCCAAAAGGAACACTTCATTATGGTATATTCAAAAAATCAGTTGCTTTTTTCAAAAAGAAATCTATTTAAAAGGAGGTGAAATAAATTTAGTATAACTACCTTTATTAAATGGAGAGGCAAATATTACTTAGTTTTCTCTAAATTAAGTGTCATGTTAAGGCGCCTGGGTGCCTGGGAGGCTCAGTGGGTTAAAGCCTCTGCCTTCGGCTCAAGTCATGATCTCAGGGTCCTGGGATCGAGCCCCAAAGCAGGCTCTCTGCTCAGCAGGGAGCCTGCTTCCCTCTCTCTCTCTCTCTCTGCCTGCCTCTATGCTTACTTGTGATCTCTGTCTGTCAAATAAATAAATAAAATCTTTAAAAAAAAGAAGTCACATTAATATGTTCTTCCTGTGTATATAAAAAAGCTTGAAAGAGCATGCATTTATGTGTGTATGGTGTGTTACGACATTTTTTGAATGAAGAAACAGTAACTTACATATTTATATAGAGGTAGGGGTGGATGGATGGATGGATGGATGGATATCTGGATGGATAGATTGGGCTCCAAGATAGTAAATTTACAGTCATAGTACATTTGTTCAAAATGTTCAAATCTAACTGCACTCAGCATAGTAAAACTGCTGCTATTTTTATTAAATATTATACCTCTTCAGAACATACTTGAAATAGGTACTGACCCAAACTGACAACTTCCTTCTCTTCATTTTGCATAATGCAGCAACTTTGGTATCAGAGTGCCACCACAATCTTGAATATTCTGACTAACTTCGCTGAGTTTGCAGTGGCAACAATGGTAATACCCATTGTAAAAAGGCAATGCAGAAATAAGTGACTGTCGAATCCTAACGTTCCTTATATCCAGACTTTTTTTATTTTCCTTACCAGTATAATCTATATTTCAGTTAATAATTTAGTACTAATCAGCTCCTTATCTCCTGAAAAGGAGAGTCTGTTTTGAATCACAAGGCAACTGACCTTGAAGGCAGGTTTAATATATGCAGATTTCTCCTATCACTTCTCCCCTGTTCCTCAGAATGTTTTCTTGGTTACATTTATGTCTGGGCTGTGCAGTACCCCTTGGTCTATCCTAACAGTAACTGATTTCATGCTAATACAGTCTCTACTCTTTAGTTTTAGGCTTTACATTTATTTATATAACTGCTTTTAAATAATCTGATCTTTTAATGAGAAAAAAGGAAATAATATGAATATTTGAGACAGTTGTGCATATTATAAAGAATAGTAACATATTTTTAAACAAATTCAGCTATTTCATAAGATGCTGTTTATCTCTGTGCAGTGTACTTAGATTTTTCTATAAAATGGCACTTTTTAGTAGTGATGGGAGTTATTTGCATTGATCAGATAAATGGTGAATCTAAAATAAAGATTTACAGTTGCTTCCTTGGGCTATAGTCATGAATTAAAGAGCAATGTAAATTGAACAGTGAGCTATGGATAATTATACTTATTCACAGAGAATTATAACAATATGTAAACAAAATCTATAGAAGCTCAGTTTAAGTGTGAAAATTTTTCATCAATTTTAGGATAGAGGTGTGTTCCAGAAATAATAATAGTGGACATTTTTTAATGTTGGGAATGACTGATTAGGCAAGTCATGTGGTCATTCCGATCATTGCATGATCATCAGAAAAAGAAGAAAGAAAAGACAAGGAGAATTGTTTTGGTTTATATAAAAATGCTATATAATCTGGACTTTAAGAAAGGAATTATGAAGCTCTTTGAAAATAGAATCCCATCATTACAGCCAGTGCCAAACTTCTTTCTTTGCACGTCAGTAATAGCAACTTGCTTTGACAATTAAAATGTCTATTTTCGTTTGTTTTAATTTTTTAATATGCTTGTTTCTCTCAAGCATAATGAGAGAAACAAGCATATTAAATGAAGTTATTTTTGAAAAGTGAAAAGTAGCTTTGCTTTAAATGAATCCTTAATTCTCCACTTAATGGTTTCCTTACATTGAAAACTATCCATTGATGTGGATAGTTTTTATTCTTCATCTAACTTTTAGGGATCACATTTATTTAATCTTCATACTTGAAAAGGTAGAATATGGAAACAAGAGAAACTACTAATGTGCTTTTGGGGTTAATATGTTATTTTTGGTAATGAAAATTAACCTCAAAGAAATCAGATTACAGGAAAAAGTTTATTAACTCTAACTTTATTTTATTTTATTTTTTTTATTTTTTTTTTAATTTTTTATTTTTTATAAACATATATTTTTTATATACATATATTTTTATCCCCAGGTCTTTGAATCACCAGGTTTAAAATGAAATGTTTTAATATTGATATTAACATTCCAGATTATTTTCGTGAAAATTATTTTTCATAATTTAAAATAGAAAACCTGTTAATAAAACAAAAATACTTTTTATGAAAATTCTTTTATGAAAATAACCTTGATTTTTATTAGCCTGTTTTCTATTTTAAAACATGCTATGAAGGAATGATTAAATTAAATATGAAATATAGAACAATTTAACAGACTTAATAGTCTTACAGATAAGATAGAAATGTTTCTGCTATTATCTTGGATAGTCAATAGTGAACTGAGTTCTTGTCTTCTTTAAACACCATATAGTTTTCATTTATGTTGCTCTAAAGAAATTTAAATAAATATTTCACATGTCGGTTTAGAAAACCATTGCTCTAAGAGAAACATTTTTCAGGAATATTAGTTATGCTTTTTAATATTGACCTTTTACCTACAACTAATAGTGTTTTTCTCTCTGGAGTGAACTACCCTACACTGGGGCTAAGAAGGTACATCTTGGCCCACAAACCATGATAACACTAACATTTTGCTCAGCTTACAGAACATATACTACAAAGTGACCTCTGTTAAGGGAGATTTTCAGTAGGTCATAGTTTATCACATGTACTATATTTTTGGATCTAGATTAAGTTAATATAATTCTACGTTAGCAAATATATGCTACTTACTATAAATTACTATCTTAGGAATTAACATGAATTTTTGATGTTTTTCCCAATTAAACCTTTAGAAATAAGCTTAAAAGTACTCATAAATTTATGCTGAATATAGGGTTTAGTAAGTTCCATTTATTTAAGGATAATTATTTCTCTATCACCTAGGCATAAAATTAATATAGTTCTCTTAATAACTACTTAAGCTTTTAATCTAATGTAGCCTTAATGAATTTTACCCATAAGAAGTACTTGGTAAAGCAATAATGAAAGACTCCCTGTGTGGTGTCCATCTGTCTTTTTCCCGAAAATACCTGAATTTTAATGTGAAAATATGCAAACAAATACCATAAATGTTTTATGTAGCTAAGGTTTATACAATTAAATTATATAATTTTATTTTGTTCAATTATGCTATGCACGTTTCCAAAAATCACATATCCTAAATTATGTATATTCCACAATCACTATAGCATAAAAAACACAAAAAATACTAAAGAATGTGATACTTCCTCAGATTATGATGCATAATTAAAAATCCAAAAGTAACCATGACTAAAACTTTTTCTCTGTGACCTTTTCTTCTTTTCCTTTTTTTTTCTTTTCTTTCACATCCATCTTGCTGTCCTTTTCCTACTTTTTTTTTAAGCAAATAAAAATATTCTCAATTTAGCCTAATTAATTTTGGAAGTAGAGAAGAGGTATTGGTCATATACGAAAGTAATTAACAAGCTATCTCATGTTAAAATCAATACAAGAAAAACTCTAATCTCCCTTTAGCCAACTCCCTGAGTTAACTCGGGTTTTGAACTTCCTTTTGTGGAACATACTCATTAGTTTTCAGAGTAGGTTGACTTCCTTAAGTAGTAGGCACCTTTTTTTGTTTGTACCATTAACTGTTCTATTCTACATTTTTTCTGATTACTGCTAAGGTAGATCATTTCCCCATGATTTTCTTCATAAATCTATTTTATTTTAATTTAGTAAGAACATTTAACATCTACTCTTTTAACAAATTTTTAACTTACAGTATAATATTATTGACAGTTAGGATGCTGTATGATTATCTATAGCTTATTCCTCTTGCTTAACTGAAATTTTATACTTTTTAATTAATCACTCCCCATTTCTCCATCCTCCTGGCCCCTGGCAACCATAGTTCTTCTCATTGAATCTGTAGGTTTGACTATAGATTTCTCATATTGGTGTAATCATGTAGTAGCTCTTTCTGTGACTGGCTTATTTTATTTAGCATCACGTTTTGAAGGTTTATCTATGGTGTAGTGTGTATCAATAGTTTATTCCTTTTTAAGGCTGAATAGTATTTCATTGTATGGCACACTTTCTCTGTCCATCCATTTGTGGACACTTATATTTTTTCCATCTTGGCTATTGGGAAAAGTGTTGCAGTGTCCCCTGACCATCTGACCAACTGTATATAGTTATCAAAGGTCAATTGTATTTGTTATGTAGCATGGTTATGTCATTTGCTCTTCTTATTTCATCACCTTCTAGTTAAACATTGCATAATTTACTGAAGCCTGAGTATTAAAAGAGATTTTTTTTTTCCCAACAAAAACCTAGTGGATACTTTGGAAGTGGATAAAAGCAAGTGGATTAAAATATATAAAGTATTTTTAAAAAGTATAAAATTTTAAAAGGCTTCTGCATTTAGGTTTTACTGATAGCTTTGACTTTTTCCTCAATTAAAAAATAAAAATAGACATCAAAGGCAGTGTATGAGATTTATACAAACAAAAAATTTAGTAAGAAATCACAAGCAGTGAGTACTTACTCGAATAAGAAGTCTTGGTTAGCCAACAAAACAGCAGCATTTTATACATTTAAGTCGAAAACGCTATTAAGAACGGATACACCATTTTCACAATTTTCTGTTCTAATTATTTTATTTGCTGAATGAGTTCAGTGAATTACCAATCCTGGTACTTAAGACAAGAAGTCTTCTACTGTACTTTGTAATTTATTCAAGAATATAGAACATAAAGAGTTTTCTCTTCACTGGACTGAACCTGACTGGATGCTGTGGGTGTTTCCACATCTGAGTATCATTAGGAAGACAAACTACCCACTTGAGGTGATATGCCTGCTATTTGGATCTGCTTTATCTTCTGGAAATTCTCAAGTTTTTACTCTATAGAATGAAAAAAAAAAATTTACAATAACATGGATGGGAAACAGGTTTCATCTTGAAAGCCAGCTCTGATTAATTGCTAGTGACTGCTTGAGGATCTGTGCTGGGATGAAGTGTAGCTCCTTCCCCCTTCAAGGAAAATGCCCTGGCCCAATAGTGATGCCCCCCCCCCCCGGGGGATGCAGGATGGAGTAGAACAATAAACTATGACAGCACTGTTCTTCTGAGCTATATCCACATTTTTCTTAGTGTTTTGAGTTCTGTAAATGAATGACTCTCTACCTTTCTCTTTTCTTCTTTTCCTTCTTTTGGGACACCTTTATGGGTGATATTCCTCAGCCTTATTTAGTTACCACATAGATGAGAAAGACTGTGAGCTATGCACAATTCACTGCCTTGGTTCACACAGGAAACATGTCTGTGTTACTTCTTCACAAGTGAGAACTAATTCATGCGAATGAAAACCACGGGATTCTCTTGCTGTCCACATCTCCCAAAATGAATAAATACAGTTAGCCTTCACTAAAGAGAATCAAGTCCCTAAAATGTATCCCTCAGATACAATCCTCGCAATTAGGAGTGCTACAGAATATGAAGGCAAGTGAACTATTCAGTGATCACTGTTGAGTTAATTAGTGAATCTGATTGCTAAAATGACTCCACTATTTTCTTCACAAATTCTTCACATTGTTTTGAGTATATTTTAAGAGGCTGGGCTTCCTATGAAAAATGTAACAATTTTCTAACATACAATATTCACAAGGTTTATGGTATTAAGAAATTGAATAAGAACTATTACTTTGCCATAGTTTTTAACAAGCATAGGAAATGAGATTCTGACTTTATAATGTAAATGTGGCTTTCTTGGAAAATAAAATCAATAAATGTATTCTCAGAAGTAAAATATAATCATTGAATCCTATCTTCTAAATGTTCCCCAAATTCTAAATGTCCCTTGCCACGTGTGCGTGTAAAAGGTGTACTGTGCTATATAGATGCTAGGTATTAGAGGTTGATGATGGGAATGGATAGGTCCACACATGTTAAGGATAATTCTATTTCAGTTCAGTGCCTAGAATGTAGTAAGCATCAGAAGTCAAAAGAAATGAAAACTTACTCATGTAGCTATTTTTATAAAATGCCTACAACGTGCTAGCAACTATAGTAGTTGTGTCCTTGGGAAGTTTACAAACATTCAAGGGACACAGATTCCTAAGTAGATAGTTAAGGAGAATATGTCCAGCCGTATTAGGGTTATGTCCAGGCTTCTACTGTAATTTATCACAAATCCTTGTCATTTCAAATTATAGATGTTTTACCCCAACATAAACAAAGTTAGCTCTATTGTACAGTAAGAAAAATGGAAATTGTTAAGTGCTTATGTTAAGTGTTAACTTACAGTCTAGGCATCAGATTTATAACAGTAAAATCCCATTTTTTAGAACATGTGGTATGTGATTTCAGCCCCTTGCATGGCATAAATCATGTTACAAATACTTGAAACCCGAGAGATTCTCTTTTCTATTTTTAACTACTTAATGACATCATTTATTGTCTACTGGGAATCAATTTAGGAAATCATATTCGTCCACTAAGCACTTCAGATAAGGTGATTCCATGAAGCATTCCAAGATTATCACAAGGAATTGCTTTCATATGCCATAAAAGAGAAAGAAGTGAGCAGAATATGGCCTGCAGAGGAGTTTACAGTTTTACAGCTCCTCCCACGTAAGTCACTGTTAACAGTAACAGTTAACTTTGGATTATCACTCACAGATTGAAAAGCCCAGCAGCCATCACACACGCTGGCCTGTGGTGGCACTTGTATGTGTGTTTCTAAGTCAATGATGAGGGTATCAGAACCGATACTGGACATGGAGATGGCAAATTACAGTGAAGTATTGGACCCAACTTACACAACTTTGGAGTTTGAAACTATGCAGATTCTGTATAATTCCAATGGTGAGTCCTCATCTACTTGTAGACATAAAGGAAAGCAGGTATAATGGGAGGGGTAAGAACGGAGCTTCCCAGGTGGTCGCTCTGTATCTCCTTGCTGAAGAATCCAGGGCTTGGCTTTTAAGACTATGTATCTGCATTTCCTCACAAAATTTAAGTTAATACTGTTATGGTTCATTTATGTTGAGTCTTTAAAAGTCTAGTTTCGCGTAACAAAGTGACCTCAGAATTCTGTCATAGGCCAGTTAAGGTAAAAAGAACAGTTTCAGAAGTTACTTTATTTACTGTAAATCCCAGTGGTAAGTAACGTTGGCAGACTGGCTGTGAAGTACATTTTCTATGCGGTATTTAAAATGACATACAGAACTCTGGAGGCTTTTACTGGTTGCCTCCTCCTGTCGTTTCAGTTCTCAATGGCTGTTGATGAGAAACTTCATTTAAAATTACTTTAAGTTTTGCACTGAACCCAGTATGAAAGGAAATAAAGGCTTATATTATAACTCTACTACTTGACAAGCTAATGTTTAGCCTCACAAATCTCTTGGTATTTATGTACTGTAACTTTTTAACTTCAAATAAGGCATGGATTGCTTAGAGTTCAGGTCTTTATATAATATAGTTTATTGTTGACTTTGTATTTAGGTTTTTCCCAAGTAAATGTCTTGTCCAAGATTACTTATAATTGTCAGAACACCTCAAATCTAGTAATTATGTATACTTTGAAAAATGTGTGTGTGTGTGTGTGTGTGTGTGTGTGTGTGTGTGTGGTATAGTTCGGGATTGAGAATGTATCTTCTACTCAGGATAGGGCAACGTTCTGCTATGCTCTTCAGTTTTACAACTGCTAATCTCATTATATTTATAATAAACAACAGCTTATTAGTGGGAAGATTTTTTTAATCCTTAGAAGATAAATTCTGAAATTTTAGCACGAAGAGAATTAAAAGAAACCCTTAGTGCAAATCTTGGGAAATCACCATTTTTATTCCTTAGGTTTAGATTTGATTAAAGATATTTAATAGTATATTTGTCTCCAGAGAATCATGATTTTTTAAAAGACTGTGTATTACTAAATAAGGACAGATTTAGCATAAATATGTAACACAACTGACTTTTGCGTTGTCTACCTTGTTTTGTAATAATGTTGTTAACAATATGTAAGTTTGACTTTAAACTGGAAGCTAGGGCTGAATTTTTTTCCCATTTCCATAAATCTAGAATATAATCAATTCTAACACTTCTGTCTTATTTCTAAACCAATTTTGTTTATGTTACCAAAAAGAAAAATTCCTCACGTTAAACTCCATAACATCACATGATTAACCCTTAAACATACTCTCATTAAGGTTTTCCTTGACGAAATTATATATGGTAATGTCTGTCAGAAGTATTAGTAAGCAGAATATATGTGTTTTCACAGAATATAATTGACACATGACAGACTTTAATTTTATCTTTTGTTATATTCAAGATATGATGAGTTGTTATGTTAGAATTTAGACAGATCTAAGTTCTCTAACATCATTAAGTTTATATGCTGTAGGGAAAGGGGGTGGTAAATGAACAGACTAGTACATAATTTTTAAGAATGAAGTAGTTATTAAAAAAAAATAATTAGGGTTCTAGATTCTCCTTGGAGGGCAGATGAAGGAGGACTCTTAGATGTGTTCAGAGAATAGTTCATAGACAGAGACTGGAGCAGAAATCAGACCACCAGTTCAAAAACATCCTTGAGGAAGAACTTTCCTTCGAGGCAGGAGTAGCAAAGGTGAAGATTCAGAGATGGAAGCTGCCAACTCGAAGGAGGTTAAAAAGGCGACATTGTTGAAGAGTGAACAGGATGGAAAGTAGTACCAAGTAATGGAGTCAGAGAGGTGGGAGGGGGCTTTGACACACAAGGCTTTAAAGCAAGCCTGAGAAGCACAGGCTTTATTCTGTTTCTGAGGGTTAGGGACAGAAGACTAATAATGATGTGAATTTCTTGTTCCAAGAGCACTTTGGGGTAATAAACAGTAGGGGAGCAAGGGTGGAAACAGAAAAATTAGATAAGAGCCTATTGCAGTAATGTAGGGGAAAGAGTATAGTCGATTGGGTAAGGGTGAGCACGGTAAAAGGGTGAAAAGTTGTGAATTCGATATGTATTTCAAATATGGACTTAGATTAGATATGAACAATGACGGTGAGAATCCAATGAAGACCACCAAGTTATTGGCCCAAGGTACTGGATGGAACCATTGACTGAATGACATAGGGAAGACTGAAGGAAGAACAAATTTAAGGGGGAAAATAGAAGAGTTGTGTTTTGATACATTAATTGGCAATTCCTATTAAACTTTTTTTTTTTTTTAAGATTATTTATTTATTTATTTATTTGACAGGCGGAGATCATAAGTAGGCAGAGGCAGGCAGAGAGAGAGGGAGAAGCAGGCTCCCTGCTGAGCAGAGAGCTGGGTATGGGGCTCGATCCCAGGATCCTGGGACCATGACTTGAGCCAAAGGCAGAGGCTTAACCCTCTGAGCCACCCAGACGCCCCTCCTATTAAACTTTAAAGTGAAGTAGTTAAAAAGGTATTTGGGCATTTCAGACTGATACCCACAGATGACATCAGGGCTAGAGAGAAAATCTGGGGATTTTTCTCTCATATACATGATATTTAACATCATGGGACCAAATGGGTTTTCCCTAGGAAAGAGTATATTTGGGGGGACTTAGACCTATGGTATCCCGAAGTTTAATCTTCAGAAATATGTGAGGGAAGACTGGAATGGAAACTGGCAGAAGTGGCCAGTGGTTAAAAGGAGAGCACTAGTGTGCTCCAAGAGGTCAAGGAAATGGACTGTTTTGAGCCTGTGAATAATTAGTAGGGTAATATAAATAAGAAATACTTAGTATTAACTTGAAGGCTACTCTGCTTTTTCTTAACAGATAGCTCTGCTCCAGAGACAACAAGTATGAATACCACAGACAATGGTGTCAACTGCCTATGTGCCATATGTGGGGACCGAGCAACAGGAAAGCATTACGGAGCATCAAGCTGTGATGGGTGTAAGGGCTTCTTCAGACGCAGCATACGCAAGAGTCATGTTTATTCCTGCAGGTACTTGAGATGCTCCTTTTGAGAAAGTTATCTTTAGAGGCATTTCAAAATGGCGTGCAAGAAGTAAGGGATAAAATCAGGGCTTTTGGAGCACCCGTGTGGTTTAGTCAGTTAGCATCTGACTCTTAATTTCAGCTCAGGTCGTGATCTTGGGGTCTTGAGATTGTGCTCAGAGTCCAGCTCCCCACCCAGCATGGAGTCTGCTTATGTCTCTCCCTCTCCCCCTTCCCTCACTTATTCTCTTATTCTCTCGCTCGCTCGCTCTCTCAAATAAATAAATAAATAAATAAAATCTTTTAAGAAGTCAGAATTTTCATACAAAGTCTGTATGGAAAAAAAAAAATCTGTAAGCTGTGTTTAAAGTATGGGTATGTGGGGGGTGCCTGGGTGGCCCAGTGGGTTAAAGTCTCTGCCTTTAGCTCAGGTCATGATCCCAGGGTCCTGGGATCGAGCCCACATCGGGCTCTCTGCTCAGCAGGGAGCCTGCTTCCTCCTCTCTCTCTGCCTGCCTCTCTGCCTACTTGTAATCTCTGTCTGTCAAATAAATAAATAAAATCTTAAAAAAAAAAAAAGTATGGGTATGTGGGTGTGTATGCAGGATGCATTCCTACAGGTGGTTCTTTTTTATGAAACATTTTAGACTTATAAAACATATAAAAAAATCCACATACTTATCATCCAACCTAGACAATATAGTCGAAGCCTTTAGTGAACACACCTCCTCTATCGGTTTCTGTTTCTGTCCTCCCTCCCAGAGTAGCTACTGTCTGAAATGTGGTGTTTGTCTTTTCTTTTGTTCTTTATTGTTTTACCACATGTTCATATACCAGTGGACCTATTTAAATCTGTATTTAAATGGTTTCACAATCTGGGGGTTTTTCTGCATCTTGATTTTCTTTTTAACATCTCTACTTCCTGAGTCTTTCAAACACAATTATAAAAGTGTGGATGATTTTGGTAGCTTGTCAAAGTCAGTGAGTGAGCTTAAATTTTCAGTCTTAAAATTTTAAGTGTATTTCTCATGCCACAATTTTGCCATTGAATTCAATGTTTTGTCCAAAATATATTTAACTCTATTGTATATGTCACATATTTCTAGTAAGCTTCAAAAATATCTAGTGAACATTGTAGTACAAGTTAGGATTAGATACTCCACCTTGAATCTTCAGAATGACAGTTCTGGAATGTAGATTACATCTGTATGAAATATGGACTATTAAAAAAGTGACTGATGCTAACATAAAAATATCAATGTTTGCTCTACTGATGAGTAGCATGTATAGGATTGCTGTGTTATTTTATGAACAAACTGGACATTTAGGAAAAAGTTAATCTCCCTTACAATATGACGCCATTTGATTTCTAGGGTCTGGAAAAAGCTAATGTATAACTCTCCAAATACCTAACTAATGTTGTCTAGTAATTTTTCCAGGAGGGCTTAAAGTTGGTTAAAAAAAAAAAGTAAATCATTTACTTTAAAATCTTCTTGATAAACAAAAAAGTATATTTACATGAGTCTTGCTTTTATGTACATTAAAGCTCTAGATATAAAAAAAAAACCATGTAGATTCCCTCATTAAAAACATTTTCTCTATGATTACATTAAATATTCAGTGATTTTACAAAATTTACAAAATTAACAGTGATAATAAACACAACATAACATGTAAACAATATATTTTGAGTCATATGTTCTGTTAAAGATGAAATACGTATATATGAAAAATAGTGTGATTCAAACAACTAAATTCAACAAAGACTTTTAAGAATCAAAATATCAGCACCATTGGCTTTCAAGATTTCTTCAAGTGAGAAAGGAGTGTTCCCATACAACTTTTGGAATTAAAAAATATTCCCACCACATGTACAGTTTGGCGACTCACACCTTCTCATCATGAGTATTGCTGCCAACTTAGCCTTCTTTACATATTTTGGTATTCAAAAAATGCTGTGATTTTCCATTTGGAAAATACTTATTATAATAATGAAGGTGTAGGAATGTAAAGGTTTTTTAAGCTCGGATTTTGCTGGTCTCAAATTTATCCATTTCCTCAGATGTACAAATTTTATTTCTATTTTAGCTCTTCTGTCCCATTGAAGTTGGGCTTTCCCTCTAAACCACTTTTAAATTGTTTCAATATTTTTCACATCGTGTTTTCTTTATTATGGCTGTTTGTAAACTTGTATGTGTACTCTGTTAGATTATAGTTTCCTCGAATGGAGGAGACAGGTCATATTCCTTTGTTTAATCCCTACACCAGGATCTTGTACCCAAAAGGTGCTCAATATGTTTATTCAATTTTTGCATTAATGTTAGTTAGTTGTATTTTCCTCTTTTATTTATTGGTAATTGGATTCCTTCTCCTGAAGCCATGAATTCCCAAGTGAACAGTTCTTTTTCCTCATCCTAAAAATACCTCTCTTCCAGCTCAGTTCTTTTATAGTAGATTTTATATTCAGTCAGCTCAAAGTGGCTACCCATCATTTTGAGAAGAACTATCTTCTTTTGTAGATCATCAGTAGGTTCTTTTATTCCCATCATTAATAATCAGTAACATACCAATTATTACAAATTGATATTTGTAATACTGATACAGTGTACATTGTATCATCAGTGTACTTTGATACAATATCAATATCAATGGTATTGGTATTATTACAAATAATCAGTAATATACCAATACATATGGATGTGGGTAATTTTATGACACAATTTGGAAGAAATACTATTATTTTATTAGATGATTGATATTTGCTCCAAAGTCTATGATTTATATTTACCCTACATGCACACAACTTTTTGCTGAAAGTCCTTCCAATTTGGCAGTGTAAATTAATTTGGGAATCTTAAATAACATCCTCACGTGTTCCATCAGGAGTGAATGGTGGACTGGACATCAAGCTCACATTTAATTCCAGAGATCATACATTTTAATTTTCTTAAGTGTTTAATTCAGGTTTTGAGTATGTTCACAGAGTTGTGCAACCATCACTACAACCAACTTAAAACATTTTCATCACCCTGTAAAGAGACCTCCTCCCTTAAGCTGTTGCTCCCCATTTCCCTTAACTCCCTCCCCTCCAATGATAGGCAATGATTAATGCACTTTCTGTTTCTATAGATTTGTTTCTTCAGGACATTTGATAGAAATTAAATTACAAGCACACCTCACTTCACTGCGCTTCACAGACATTGCTTTTTTTTTTTTTTTTTTTTTTTTTTTGACAAATTGAAGGTTTGTGGCAACCCTGTGTTGAGCAAGTCTTTCGGTGCCATTTTCCAATCAGTATTTGCTCACTTTGTGTCTGTGAGTCACAGTGGGTAATTCTTGCAATATTTCAAACTTTTTCATTATTATTATTATATTTGTTATGATGATCTGTGATCAGTGTGGTTACAACTCCTGGAACATTCAGATAATGGTTGGCAGTTTTTAGCAATAAAATATTTTTAATTAAGGTATTACATTGGTATTTTAGACTATGCTGTTGCACACTTTGTAGATTATGGTATAGTGTAAACATAACTTTAATATACACTGGGAAACCAAGAAATTTCATTTGACTCACTTAATGATGATACTAGCTTTATTGTGGTGGCCTGAAACCAAAACAGCAGTATCTCTCAGGTATGCTTGACTTCTTTCACTTCGAATATGTTTTCAGGGTTCACCCATGTTGTACCATGTATCAGTACTCCATTCCCATTCATTGCCAGACAATAATATCCATTGTGTAGGTGTACCATATTTTATCTATCTGTTCATCAGCTGATGGATTTTTGGGTTGTACCTTTATTTTGACTGTTAGGAATCATGGCAGTTTGGACATTTGTGTGCATCTTTCTGAGCGAACATATGTTTTCATTTCTTTTGTGTATATACCTAGGAGTGGAACTGCTGGGTCATATGCTAACTGTAATGTCTAACTTTTCTTTAAAAACTGCCGAACTTTTGGCCAAACAGCTGCATCATTTTATATTACAGAAGCTGTGTATGAGGGTTGCAGTTTTTCCACGTCCTCATTGACACTTGTTATTGTCTGTTTTTTTTTTTTCTTTTTTTCCCTGATTATAGTCATTTTAGTGGTTGTGAGATAGTACCTAATTATGCAGAGACCATACTTTAAGTGTTGTTTTCACCTCTGGATATGTAGTTTGGCAGTCAGAGTAAATTTCGGTTGCATTTGAGGCACATTTAAAATTAATAGAAGGATATTTAAAAGAGAAAAGCATGAAAGTGCAGAGGAATGAAGTTCTGATATATTCTCCATTACACTGAAATCATTTAGCAATAAGCGATTAGAATTCACATGCCAAGGATTTTTAAACGAGGTTTGGCTTTCCCAACTCAGGATAGGAGTGATAATGTATAGTGTGTATACTGGTGAAAAGTCAAATATCATTCAGTTTTATTTTGTTATAAAGACTGCATGAGAAGTGAGGCTTGTATTTCCACATATGTGCTGACCATTAGACTGGAAAAGTTGCAGGTAACTGTTCTCACACATTCTTCTTGTTGGGCCAAATTTGACCATATATACACAAGGTCTGTTTATCTGTTTATCTGTGTGTGTTTGTTTTTGTTTTTGTTTTTTGTTTCATAAACAATTTTCTGCAAATTAATATATCTTTGATATTCTAGGTTCAGTCGGCAATGTGTTGTTGACAAGGACAAAAGGAATCAATGCAGATATTGTCGATTAAGAAAGTGTTTCAGAGCAGGAATGAAAAAAGAAGGTAATAATACATAGTATAATAATGATAACTGTTGGTGGAAATTGTTATACACATACATCCTCATGCATTCACATAACTTTTTCAAGTGAATTCTGATTTTCTTCAGTGAGAAATCTCTAATTCCCTAAGTTTAAGAATTTACCCAAGGACACTGACACCGTCTTTGATGATTGTCTGATTCCAGACACTAGTACCTCTGCTACTGTGTTATACCTGGAAAGAGAAGTATTATCTAAATAATATCCCGATACCCTGTTCAAAAGAGAAATGGCAAAATCTCTTAATAGGTTGAAAGTATAAACCTTTTAAACACACATTTATTGTCAATAATAATTGAATATCTTTATCTCATAAACATTGATTGAATATTAACTTTTTATTCATTGATTTATTTATTTAGCAAATATTTATTGAGCACTTCTTTCTAAAAACTGTTGCAGATGCTAAGGCTTCAGTGGTAAACATAACAGATAAAAGAGTCCTTCCTTTCAGGGAGCTTATATTCCATTGAGGAACAGAGACAGTGGACCACATACTCTGTTTCTTAATTTCATTTCAAATGTAGTAAATAATCTGATTATATTATTCTGCATTCTAACTGTGGTTAATTTGGAAACAAATCTGTTGAACACATGTAGACATTTGGCAGTAGATAACCACTGCAGTATTTTATGCTTATCAGTTCACATGCTTATACCCATTACATACCAAGAAATATTTTTCAGAACTATTTCACAAACCATAAAAAAAAAATTAAGTTAAATACTACAGAAATGTAAAGTATATCAAACTTACCTTGAACATAGCTAGTTTTTTCTCTGTCATAATATTTTTAAAGAGACCTAAATTCCATTGGTTTCATTTGGATTACTAGTCTCCAAAAGAAGGCAAAATAAAGTTTACAAAATTAAAGGAGAAGCACTTTGTCATTATAAAATGACTTATTTCTAATGTCAATATTTAGTAGTTTTTAGGATTTATTACATAGTTTGTCAATCAGTTTCATTTATTTCTATTTGAACCCCAGCACTACTCCTACATAAGTATAAGAAAGTCAAAAATCCTCTATTTCCTTTAAAAATTCACAGGTTTTGAAAGAAAATTACTTTAAAAAATAGTTAAATTATGTCTCCTACCATTCATAGAATAATGCATTAGTTTTTTCTAAATAGATTAGGAAGTAACTTTTGAAGATATATTTCTCTTATTTACAGTAATAACATAATACCAAGGTTAGTTGGATAGAATCCTATATAAACATGGTTTTATGTTAAAAATTATAGCAGTGGGGCGCCTGGCTGGCTCAGTGGGTTAAGCCTCTGCCTTCAGCTCAGGTCATGATCTCAGGGTCCTGTGATCAAGCCCCTCATCAGACTCTCTGCTCAGTGGGGAGCCTGCTTCTCCCCCCCAACCCCGCCTGCCTCTCTTCCTACTTGTGATCTCTTTCTGTCAAATAAATAAACAAAATATTTTTTAAAAATGATAGCAGTAAGATTACAAATGTTCACAATATCTTTTGGTATGTTTCTGAGGATTGATCATGTAAATGAAATTCACTAAAGCATAGCTTACATTTTAATTTTTTATCTCCACATATGCATTTCCATATGAGTCAGTTTAGGCTGAAAATCAATGATCATTTCTGTGGGGAAAAAAGAGTAAGCTACCAGTAAATATGATTTTAAGATAAAATATTAATGATTCATTCCCAGCTTCAACACTACTCACTCTTAAAAGCCAAGTCCAGTATTTTCTCTTCCAAATTAATGACTTCATGGCTAATAGTAAGTATGGGGTAGATAGTAGCTTTTGGCATAGAAATTGGTGCATCTCTTTAATAAAAGAATAATTTAATTAAAAATTCTAGTAGTTTTATATCTTCTCTCTCCAGCAGAACAGGGTAGAGCATTGATCTAAGTAATTTAGGGGCGATAGGCCTTGTTTTCATTCTTTTTGGTTAACTGAAGATATATTTACTCCTAAGTTTTAAAACCTAACGTTGAGAGGCACCTCGATGGCTCAGTCAGTGTAGCATTGGACTCTGAGTTTTGGTTCCATGTCAGAGCCAAAGCATGGTGTCTCCTTGAGATTCACTCTTTTTCTCCCTCTGCCCTTCCTACTTCTACACTCACTCACTCTCTCTCGAAATAAATAAATAAATCTTTAAAAAAAAAAAAAAAGTAAAAAATCTAACATTGATATTTGACTTATATTATTCTTATATGACAAATATACAAGGTAATACTCTCTCTCTCTCACTCTTCCTTACATTTAAAAACGTAGTTTTCGGGGAGCCTGGGTGGCTCAGTCAGTTAAGCATCTGCCTTAAGCTCAGGTCATGATCCAGGGTCCTGGGATCAAGCCCCACACTGGGCTTCCCCTCAGCAAGGCGCCTCCTTCTTCCTCTCCCTCTGCCTCTGCTTGCTACACCCCCTACTTGTGCTTTCTCTCTGTCAACTAAATAACTAAAATGTTTAAAAAATAAATAAATAAAATAAAGTCTTGTTTTCAATAAGGAATTCAGAAACACACATTACTTTCCCTTTCCTTTCTGAAACAAGTAGATCTAGCTCTCTCCTAGAAGCTTTTTATTTGATACTTAATGTCTTCGCCCTTCCAAAATGCTGATGTTCAAACCTTAGTCTCCTCAGGAGACACCCCTTCCTGCAACTTTTGCTTTATTATTGTTTACTGTCCCAAGCACATTGTTTCATAAGAGATCATGAGATTGCAAGCTTAAAATCACCTTTCCTAAATAAAATTCATTTTCCATTTCTCCTAGTGTTTGAGAAAAAAAAAAAAAAAAAAAACGGAAATTTCAAAATCTGTGATTCCTATCTTCTGATGGTGGATATACTCTTTGCCTTCGGCAATCTCACAGGCGATACTCTTCCTCTACTTATCTTACAGTTTTATTAACGTTGAGAGAATGGAAAAACCATCCTATCACAGATACTGCATGGTTGAACTGACTTGACTGACCCAACACTTTCTGGCACGCCTACGATCACGAAGTTTCAAAAGGCAGTATTTTATGAGATCTAATGATAGGCTTGGCCTTCTTTTTAAAAGTGGTGCAGAATAAAAAATAGCCTCAGTCATACCATGGTTTCCTCTCTGCCCCGTAAACCCTTCTTTCTTTTTATACTATTACTTTTGAATTTAAAACTGTATTTCCTGACATGTAGTGAAAAGAATTGGCCAATGAATACTGTGATTTTTCTCTCCTAGCTGTGCAAAATGAACGGGATAGAATAAGCACCAGAAGAAGCACATTTGATGGCAGCAACATCCCCTCCATTAACACACTGGCTCAAGCAGAAATTCGGTCTCGCCAGGTACCTGCGGCACTCCAGCACCCAGTCCTGTCCAACAGAATCAAATGTCTACTTAGGCGTAATTCAAAAATAATCTAAGTTCATTTAAATGGGCTCACTTCTAAAATGAACTACAGTTTTACTTTGAAAATATTAGGTGAAATGTTGACTTAATTTTGACTCTTCCTGGACAACTTCCTATTTTTAAACAGAAAAATGCAATGTATTTCAGTCTAATGTTGTTAAATGAAAGTTTGTTTACAAGGTTGGTTTATAATACTGAATGCATAGCACAATCCTCTGGGGACAGGAGCTTGCTTTACTGATTACGTCTGTAAAATCAGTTACTGTGACTTTTGGGAAGCTTGGTTGAGACCTATCCTCAGGGCTTCCTTCTTTGAAAATGGTTTCTGAACTAAAGAATCCACCTTGGCATCCGTTTTGGAAACAAGTATTTAAGGGAAGAGCCAGAATCCAGAAACCAATAGAGAAGGAGTTTATTATCTTAAATTTCTGGAATGAGAATATCAGTTCCAAAGTTTAAAATTATTTGTCATTAGTTATATACCTAAAAATAAATCATTTAGAATCAAACGAAGAAGGGCGTCTGGGTGGCTCTGGTTGAACATCTGACTCTTGATCTCAGTTCAGGTCATAATCTCAAGATTGTGAACTCAAGGCCCATGTTGGGCTCCACACTGGGCGTGGAGCCTACTTTAAAAAAAAAAAAAAAAAGAAGAAGAAGACCTAAAATCCTTGCAATTTCCTGAGTGATAAGAGAGCCTTTTGTTAGTCATAAAATCTCCAACAGACCTCTCCAGAACTTATGCTAATGAGGTGACATAGGGTGGGTCCCAGAAGGACCAAATTGGGATTCAAGGATTGGAAATTTCAACCCCACCCACTGGCTATCTGTGAAGAGAGGGGGCTGAAGACTGGGTTATAAAAACTCTTGAACAACAAACAGGTTGGTGAACACATCAATGTTTTGGAAAAGTGATTTCCCCGCAGAGGGCATGGAAGCTCTCCACCACTCCACACCCCTACCTACCTACCTTGTTCTATGCATCTTTTCCATTTGGCTTTTCCTGAATTGTATTTTTTATGATAAACTGGTCAATGTAAAAAAAAAAAAAATCGAATAAGAAAACCTTTTGAAGACAGTTTATTTTACCATTGCCCCATGAGAAAAGTTAATGATATTTTTCTATTATAAAAAATTATGAAATAGCTAACTATTAATCAGGTTCTATAATGAGTCAGTGCAACTACTTTCATTTTTGATAGCACGAGGGTGGTATGATGAGACTAACATCCCCATTATCATCAATCCTTGATTACTTAATGATCCTATAGAGCGTTTGCAGAATGGCTTAGGAGGCTGTGAAGAAATAGACATACGCAGAGATAGACACACGCACGCACACGCACACACACACACATATGTTCAAAAATTAAGTTTATAAGAACTTTTAGAAAGCAATTTTAGCAGAAAAACATCTTAAAACCACTTATATTTTATATAGTTCAAAATTATATATAATTGAAAAATTTTTTCAGTACAGGTTAAGTTTCTCAGTGTTGCTGAGTCAAAAGTTGGTTTCTTAATTTTACTTTGGTGGGTTTCCGTGTCATGCAGCAACATTGCTAGTTCTGGCTTCTCTTCTAAATCATTTTTCCTGTTTGGTAAACTGTATCCACTGGAAACGTTTTTTTTTTTTTTTTTTCCATAAAAATTAAATCACAGAGCATGTTCATGTGACTGTGGCATATCTTTTTGCATAGTCATTTTGAATTAGGGATATCCTGGAAGTTGAGTAACTTATTTTATGGTTTTGCCTGTAAAAAGAGGCACTGCTCCCAGAACATAGTACTGTGCAGTGAATGTTTACAATTTAGCTCGTACTGATAGGTATGTTTGTCTCAATTTTAAAATGTTCTGTGTATCTCAAGATACTGTGGCAAAGAGAATGCCCATTTCAAAGCTATGTACTTGTTGCAGTCATAGAAAAAAGAGAAATACTGCTCATTATTATTTTACATGGTAAATTAATGTGATCTTCATGCTAGATCTCAGTCTCCAGCCCTGGCTCAAGCACTGACATAAATGTTAAGAAGATTGCAAGTATCGGTGATGTCTGTGAGTCCATGAAACAACAGCTCCTCGTCTTGGTGGAATGGGCTAAATATATTCCTGCCTTCTGTGAGTTGCCACTGGATGACCAGGTATAGTTAAAAGATGTCATGAATGCTTTTGGAATTTTTTTCGAACTTGGCTATGTTTTTGTGTTTTTTAAATTATGTTTATAGTAGATTGGCCATATTTAACAAAGATTCAGTTATGAGAAAAAGATTGGTTTTCTTGTCTGTTCATCTTGTTCTCTCAAAAGGCACATCTATTTAACTTCTATTTTAGGGGTCCTGCAGATTTCTTTATTGGGTGAAGTTGAGGAAGACAGGATTCTTCCCTCCTAGAGTTTAAAAAGCTTTAGTTTTTACTGAAATACCAGACCACTCATAGACAGAAACCACATAGGTTGTGTTGGTGTCTTTGTAGGCACTTTATTCAGTTAACGTAAAATTTTGCCTTTCATGTTGTCAATTTTATTCTAGCACTCACTATATAAAAAGAATATATCTGGCAAAAAGTATCTCTAGAATCATACTCTGAAATATACAGAGAGATAGAATTCAGATATAATAATCTTTTCCTATTACATATATTTTCATATTTTGTAATATACCTAAGACATTTTAATTAATAGCTAAGAATTTTAATTTTGTAGTCTATGAAAACTAGATTATTCACTTCAGATTCATTTTGAATGCTTCCATATAGGTAGTTAATAATATTTTGTAGATGCCAGTAGTTGGAAAATTTTTATTCTGTCACATTGAGTAAACCATCGTATGTATACCTAACATATATTTTTATATCTTCTGATCAGTGCCCTTTACCACTAACACGCAAAAACAAAGAAACAAAGGGAAAGGTGCATGTTGTTTAAAAAATCCAGGAAGGGCAAAATATTTACACAACCAGAATGAAAAGTGATCATAGGAAGTCAGCAGTTATATTTCTAAGACAGCATTTCACCAAAAAAAAAAAAAAAAGTGCTATGAAATCTGAAATCATTCTTAAAATGTTCTGTAACTGCCTTCCTGGTGTGAGTCAGGGTTATTGACATATCATAAAGATAGCTTGGCTCGGAAGGTTATTTCAGAATGAATAATGCTAAATTGCTAAAACATACGTGTGTGTCTCACCTCAAGCCATATAAGTAGGGTTATGTTATTTATCAGTTTTATATTTTTATTATCACTCCTCTTTAAAAGTTGCTGACTTGTGTATGAAGACAGTGATTTTAAAATTGGAAAATTAAAATCCAGTAACCTGCCAGAAAGAGTTTGTATTTACCAAAGGACACTTGAATACTAACAATATAACATTAATAGCCATGGATTGGCAAATGTCCATTGTGGTTAAGTCACTAATAGAAGTAGCTTTCAATTGCATTATATATTACATTAGTTTATTTAGTCCTCTCAGGAGCTCTGGCATAAATGTTATTATCTCCACTTAACAGTTTTTAAAACTGACCCTAGATCAGTGAAATTCACTCAGAAAATTCATCAAACAAATACTTAGTAAGACTACATTTCAGTTTTAGGAACTGTGAGGATTTGGCAATAAAAAAACAGATTGAGCACTATTCTCATAAAGTTTGCACTCTATTTGGGAGAGACAGACAATAAAAAATATACAGATTATGAGTAAGTCAATTCTAGGTGGGGATAAATTCTATAAGATAGAATGGAATGAGTTGGGGAATAACTGGAGTGGAATGGGAAGACATACATTAAGTTGGAGATGAGACATTTTTCCTGAGACCTGAATGAAAAGGGGCCAGGCAAAGCATTCCAGGGACAGGAACATCACGTTCAAAGGGTCTGAGGCAAGTAGGAATAATGTGCCTGGAGAAACGTGAACAAGGGATATGGAAAGATAAAACCAGAGAAGTGGGTGGGGGCAAAGCGAGGCCAAGGTTAAGGAGTTCTGGGGTTTATCGTAAAGATAATGAGGAACCAGTGAAGAGTTTTCAGCAGAGGAGTGATATTAAGTGATTATTATCTTGCAAATATGTTCTGGGAAGCTCTGTCAAGGATTTAGGATGGAAGAACCAGAAAGGAAGCAGGCATACCTATTAGCTCAGGCTAGGCAAGATCAAGAATGACAAAGGCTCCACAGGGGGTGGGAGCAATGGCGAAGCAGTGCCTAGATTTGCTGTACAATTAGAACAGAATCAAAATGGACTCTTGTTTCTGACATGAACAAGTATTTTGGATGATGGGGCCATTTACTAAGACGATGAAGATGTTGGAGACACATTAATTTGATGCGTTGTATTTGGAATGCTTCCTGTTCTTCCTGGTGGTGAGGTTAAATAGGCAGTTGAGTATATGCATAGAGCTCAGTTGAGAGCTTAGTGCAAAGAGTTAGAGGTTCAGTCTAGAGAGTGTCAGCAAGCAGATCACCCATCCTCTTCACAAGTCCTCTCTTGCTTTTGTTTATTCGGTTTATTATGTGTAACAGAGTGTGTTTTACATATACTTTCTTACGTAGTCCTCTGACTACACTTGGAGATTTTTTATCACTGTCTCCATTTGATAGATGAAAACAAAAGAGTCCCAAGCATACTGGTGAGCTTATCTAAGGTTGAACAGATAGTACATGACCAAGCCAGGATTTGAACTCTGCTTTGTTTGATTCTTTTTCATCCTAAAATACTTTTCTTTCTGCTTTTTGTTGTTGTTGGTGGTGGTTTGTTTCCTTTCTGCTGACTTGGAAGTTCTAGATTTTTGAAAAGTAAAACTCTGTTGACATGGTAAAATAGAAAAATAGAAAGCTTAATGATGGCAGGTCTCAATGAATATTACAGTTTATTAAAACAACAACAACAAAAAGATCCCAGGCTTGAAGAACTCTGAATTAATCAGATACATATTATACCATCTTCTAATCATCATATTTTATAATTAATTGTTAAATTTGAAATTTTTCATTAAGGTAGCACTGTTGAGAGCTCACGCAGGGGAACATTTACTGCTTGGAGCTACGAAGAGATCCATGGTGTATAAAGATATTTTGCTTTTGGGTAAGTTTTTTTTTTTTTTTTTTTTAATTTAAGAAGAAATTATGCATGCTTCATCCTTATACAGGGTCTATTCTGTATGTACCAAGAATTCATAGACACTGTCTAATGGTACTTTACAAATTAGATTTAATTGATTGTGTCCTCACTCAAGGCCCTATCTTTCCTTGACTTGATTGCAAGGAAGTTTAGAGGGCATTGAGACATTCAGGGTGCATTGAGATCTAAAAATAAGAATTGGAGAACGTGGTTACAAGGTACAAACTTCCATTTGGAAGTTAAATAAATACTAAGGATACAGCAAACAACGTGGGGACTATAAACACTTGCTGTATAATATGTGGGCAAATTGTGAAGAGAGTAAATTCTAAGCATTCTCATCACAAGGGGATTTTGTTTCCTTCTCTTTTTATTGTATCGATGAGAAAATGGACATGAGCTGAAACTATCATGATAATTATTTCACAATATATGTAAATCCAGTCATTATGCTGTACGCCTTAAACTTATACAGTGATATATGTCAATAATTTCTCAATGACACTGAAGGAGAAAAATTTAAAAATAAAAGTGAGCTGTTGCTCAATAAACATAATATTGAATTATGCTTAAATCATTACAGGACAAAGAGTTAGTGATCTGTGTGACCACTTTATTGGAGTCTCAGTGTTGTTTCACACTCCTTCAGTGTCTACTTAATACTTGTAATTATATTGTTTAATACACGTGAAGGAACATGTTTATTTCCTAGGATATCGTGGCTAACAGTACGATGCAAAATCCCGAGTTAAAAAAAATAATTTGGTGACTGTGTCTGAGAATTCTGTTGGTTAAGTAGCAGTGCTGGAAGAGGCAAAAGTAGAATGGCAGGTTGAACAAGGGATAAGTCACGAAGGGAAAGCTCTTGTTTTCCTTAAGTAATTGTTCCAATCCCCCATACCTTACTTACCTTTTAAATTAGGTTTCCTACTGAAAGAGTTGAGGTCCCTGGAATAATTATTACCTCCACCTCTCTCTGGCTGTATGAAATGGTGACCAGATTGTTTATTCTATTTTTGTGATAGATATTATGTCCCAAAATAGAAATAAATTGAATGTACTATAACGATAGCTAATATTTGCTGAGGACATACTATGTAAGATGCATATCTCTTCGTGCTTTACATGTAAACACACACTATCTCATGTAATCCTCATGATGACCCTGAGGGATAGGCATTGTTATTCTGTAGGTGGAGAAATGCCTGCAGAGAAAGCTTACTTAAAGTTACAAACCTAGTGAGGGATAGAGCCAGGATTCTAAACTGCATAATGTGACTTAGAGACTATGTTCCTAGATTCTGTTAAATACTCTCTTGTATTTAGAAGACTGCTCTTATACTGTTCTCAATATAGATTTGAATACAATATACCTAAAAACCCAAATGTCTTTGCTACCTAGTTCTAAATTGTTTTACCGTGAATAATTAAATAAACTGACTTTTCTTAAGAGGAACAGGGTTACATTTTTCGAGTTCTTTGGCACATGTTGTTACACTGAAGATTATCTTGCCTGCAGTGAAAGAATTCAGAATATTCTGCTTTTTACAAAACCAGAAAATAGCAACCTAGCTGTTTTGTTAGGAGCTTTTGTCATTATTGTCATTATAGCCAGAGATTTTGAAATTAGAGCGTCCTTAGGGAGTAGGTCGTCTAGTCTCTATCCAATTTCAGGAACTTTCTAGAATTCATCTACTTAGACTTGTTAAAATCGTGTCTCGAGAGGTATTACAGCTACATATACCTAGACCACTAAAGGAGTCCTATTTTTATCCAGTGTAAACAAGGAAGTTTCTTTAGGTTTTGTGTTACACTCTTTAATGAGTAAGAAACTAAGAGATAACTGACATAGTGGAAAGCTAATCATTATAATTTTGTTTCTCCCTTGTCAATTATTAGCTTGTTATTGGTCTGTACTTTTATGTTATCACTAGTGACTGAGGCTGTTAAAATGCATGTGATCATATTATCAATGTCATTGATCCTTGACGTGTTCTTAAGTTTTTCTAACATAACTGACCTAACACTGCTGAGAGGAAGTACTGTTACTACTCCTTCAAGAGAAGAACTATATAAAACATTGATGTGTAAAAAATTAAATCATATCTGACGGTCTTTTTTTGGGGGGTGGCTGACCTTTTTTTTTTTTCCCCCCCAGGGAACAACTATGTAATTCACCGTAACAGCAGTGAAGTTGAGATCAGCCGTGTGGCCAACCGGGTTCTAGACGAGCTGGTACGACCATTTCAAGAAATTCAGATAGATGACAACGAATACGCTTGTTTGAAGGCAATCGTATTTTTTGATCCAGGTTTGTTTTCAGAATTCCATTAAAAAACAACGATAATGAAAACTAAACTGTTATTTCATATTAGACTGTTTACTCTCACACTCTAGTAAGATTTAATCTTTAGATCACTCTTTTCTTCCTTTATTAGACGCAAAAGGGCTGAGTGATCCGGTGAAGATTAAGAACATGCGGTTCCAAGTGCAGCTCAGTTTGGAGGACTACATCAACGACCGGCAGTATGACTCCCGGGGGAGGTTTGGAGAGCTGCTTCTGCTCCTGCCCACACTGCAGAGCATCACTTGGCAAATGATTGAGCAAATACAGTTCGTGAAGCTTTTTGGGATGGTTAAAATCGACAATCTACTTCAAGAAATGTTACTGGGTGGTGAGTACATTTAGGAATTTCCATTTTATTTCTGGGCATCCCACTCTGTACAAGGTTGACCTACTGATTTTTTGCCTGTGACATATAGAACTCAGTTTTTTACATTTAGAAAGTCTGCAGAACCCACTGGATGGAGACAAAAATACTTGAACGTATTGAAATCCTCATTCTTACTAGTGTCCACCATCTTTATGCTATACAGTTCCTCTTGCCTTAGATTTTATTCTTTCAAATATGGTAAGTAGAAATACACTTCCTATTTTTAGTACTCCTTGGGGTTGGATTGTATATTTTTAAGCCTTGACTCCTTTGAAAGCTCAAGGATACCAGCATTGCAACATAACCTAAAAATATTCATAGTAAAAACCTGAAAAATAAACACTTTGCTCCTGAAATAATTAATTGACATAACACAACAAAAAGGGAAAAATGAGATTTCGTTGAGGCAATAAATGTCAGGAATGAGTTAAGAAATCATTTATTTTGTGCTCTGATCTAGATTAAATTTCCTTGTAAAATCACTTTATTTTATTTTATTTTAGCTTTAGTTTTCTGGTACTTAATGTGTTCCTAATGACATCTTTCTGAAATAAAAGTTGTTTATGCTATTAGTGTGATCCCAAATACTATAAACTTGAGGTAAGTGATTCTTGGAATTGCCTTAACAACAGGCAGCAAACCTAATGATTCCAGGAAACGGCACACAAGGTCCATTATTAATATACAACATAATGTGATACAACATTAATCTACCAATGCACAGTGAAAGCTGACATTGTCCTTAATATGGCAGCAATTCTATTAATTTCTTTTTGAAATCCCAAAAAGCACTTTGCCAAAATAGCAATATTCAAGCTGTCAATCAGAACATTTGTTGCAAGGTAAACTTGCTGGTGTCCCTGATTAAATTTCACTGATGTAAGCATCTTTTTATCTTCTGTAGGTGCTTCCAATGACGCTAGTCATCTCCATCATCCCATGCACCCACATTTGTCTCAAGATCCATTAACTGGACAAACTATACTTTTAGGTCCCATGTCAACGCTGGTTCATACGGACCAGATCTGTAAGTATCTGGGCCACTTTTCAACCGTGATACTTTTTTTTTAAATTTTTTATTTTTTTATAAACATATAATGTATTATTAGCCCCAGGGGTACAGGTCTGGGAATCACCAGGTTCACATACTTCACAGCACTCACCATAGCACATACCCTCCCCAATGTCCATAACCCCACCACTCTCTCCCGAACACCCTCCCCCAGCAACCCTCAGTTGGTTTTCAACTGTGATACTATTAAACTTAATTGTCTGAGGAAAAGTGGGATTTGGGGAAAGAATCTGTCAGTATCCAGAAATTGCAAAAAATTAGGTACCATTTCCTCTCTAGGACTCAACTGTGGGAGATTCTGACGTTCAGCAATTCACTTACTCTCTTTAGGCCCAACCTTACTCCCTAAAGTAGGATGTGAGCACGTAAATGCTTCCAAAGTACACCAGGATGTAAGGGCAGTTCTGGTATTCCCTGATCATGCAGGACTGTAAGAAGGACTGTGCAAGCTGGACCCATGCAAAGAAATCTTAATAATCAATAGGAAAATTATAGTTTGCTTGTAACCTTTAAAAATGTTTGCCAAAACTTTAAGAACCCTCTTAACTACAGGTTATAAATATCGTGAGAAATTAAAAAATAAAAATCCTGAGATTTATTTAGTTCAGTGTAATATAAACATTAGATTCATCTGCGTGTTTTAATTCTTTGTTAAAACATTTATGAAGTGTAGGGGCGCCTGGGTGGCTCAGTCGGTTCAGTGTGTGTCTTCGGCTCAGGTCTTGATCCCAGAATCCGGCTCAGTGGGGAGTTGGTTTCTCCTCCCTCTGCTCCTCCCCATCACTCGTGTGTGCTCTCCCTCTTTAAAATAAAGAAATAAAGTCTTCAAAAAAATTACAAAGTGTAGCTCAAACAGTGCTGGCCACCTTCTCTCCTCCTCTAACTTGCAAGTGGAAGTGAGCATCTTTTTTATGCCTTGATGAATTTTACTGTTTTGGAAATTTGGATCGGCTTCCAACATTTTCCATTGCACTTTCCATCTCTGAACTGTCTCTGAGAATCCATTGAATGTGAAGTTTTTCTGTTTGTTTGTTTTGTTTTTGAACAGGTTTCACTTCCTCAGAGACATCATCATCCTTTTCAGCACAATCAGTTTCTTCACTAATGTCCATCAGTTCTCCTTCACTAAGCTTTAGAATGCAGGTTTAGAGACTCAAACAGCAACAACATCTGCATTCCCAGGGGCAGCTAATTCTTGTCTGACTCCATCCATGCTCCATTCACTTCTAGCATAATCACTTTTTGTTTCTTTTTCTTTCTTTTTTCTTTATTTCTTTTGCCAATTTTGCTTTACCACTTTTTGCTAAGTGGTAAATATGAGAATGTATCACTAGGAGACAAGGAGGCAACGCAACTACACAATTAAAGTTGTCAGTACACGAACTGAATAAAATGTATTCAGTGACCAGTCACAGACAAACTTAAAGATGTGATGTGATTGGTCACTGATCATAATGCACATCTGTTATTGAGCTAAGTAACATAGACCAGAGAGTTAACGGGGAAGTTTCTATGTATCAAGTTACTCACAGTTAGTTGTGAGTTCCCGAGCTCGCTGAAATTTGAACCATGTTTTTACAGGACCGGTCTGTTTACCCAAGCTGTGATAACTGAAATTTGTGCATGTCAGATTTGTGCAGAGTGAGGCCTCTGGGAAAGCTCTTTGGAACTAAAATGATTGTATGAATAGTAAGGGTTAGTAGCTGAGTTCATCTGATAGTGTTGCAGATTTAACAAAAATTCTAATTTTTAAGCTACCTCAGAGATAAAAACCTCTGTTTGACAAACTTTCTAGAATTGTGTCTGAATTTATACTAAGTAATCAGATTTGCCTTGGATGTATCTCTTTTTTTTTTTTTTTTTAAGGATTTTTATCTATTTATTAGAGAGAGAGAAAGAAAGCACAAACATATGGGAGTGGTAGAGGAAGAGGGACAAGCAGACTCCCTGCTGAGCCGGGACACCCCCCCCCCACCCCCATGTAGGACTCCATCTCCCTCCCAGGACCCTAGGATCATGACCTGAGCTGAAGGAAGACACTTAACTAACTGAGCCACCCAGGTGCCCGGATGTATAACCTCTTAACACGAAACCAACTAACTCACTGAGATTCCATGAGTTATTGTCATGTAATTATGATGCATACTGGTATTACCTACTGACTTTACAGCAGCCCTTAATAACTAGTTACATTGTGGTTTCATGGAAATGTTCAATGAAATGTAACAATTCACTGCATATGATCTCACTGCTACCTAGTGATATGAAAAGTAGAGGCCACAGAAATACTTATTACCACTGCTATCACTTAGATACAAGTACTGGGAAACCTATGTGTAAATTGTGTCTGAAACACAAAGTTCTTTAAATATATGATAGAGGCAGAAGTAAAATTGTTATTTTATATATATATATACATATATATGTATATATATATATATAGATACACACACACACACAAATTACAGAAAAGGTATAACCTGTGGCTATAAATGTACTTGAAAGACATTAATTTGGGACCATCCTTGCACAGCATATGTTACCGTTTTCATTTCATAGTCAAGAGCAGAGAGGGAAGCCCATTACCATCTCTCTTAGAGATGAGTTATTCATAAACTCAGAAAATAAAACACATTAACAGCATATTAAACATTGTCGGCATCAACTGGCAAGAAAGTTTAACAATTCTGCTGGTGGTTGAATCTTTTGCTTTTTAAATGCTAGTTTTCTAGTATTTTTAAAAGCATATTTACTGACTCTAATGTTTTTAAAATCACATTCTATTTTTCATCTTTCAGCATAATGTTTATAAGAATCATTTGTTTCATACAAAGCAAAACCTCAAATACGCACACAGAAATTTAAGCTCACGTGTACTTTTCTGGCCTTTTAGAGCAGACCATTGTAGTCTTAGATTCATCCCAAATATCCAGAAATAATTTTTTAAAACAAATATGGTTATCCTTTTGTCAATTAAACTATACCTAGAGATGTTGGTTCTAAGTAATTGCTAAGCCATATTGAGGCAAAAGGGAACTTTTCTTGTTTTTGTATAGAATTTTTAAAAGCTATTTTGGGGAGAAAAATCTATAAAGTTTGCAGTTCCTCAGTATGATCATAAAACATTTTCTACTTGTTCTGTTAAATATGTGGAATGGTAATAAATGTGAATGTTAAAATATTTCAGGTTTTTAAAAATTAAAGGCCTGGATAGTTCCTAGATTCTTTTACAATATAGTAAAAGTTTGCAATGGTAGGACATACTATTCTACGCAATGAAGTATTCAAGCTGTAACTTTGTTTTTCAGTTACTTGGGCTGGTTCTTTGCATTGATAGGGAAGGGACAGATGAGCTCAGTGTAACAGAATAATTTTGAAGCAAAAAAGTTGGTATTTTTCAGATGCTCTTACCTATGATATAGGTTTCAAAGCACTTGAAAAGTATCTTAAGTTGTAATGTCATCTAATATTTTGAGTTAGTGGAATCCAAACCAAATATATTTTATTTTATGTGCATTTTTTATTGCAAAAACTGTGACATTTTCTAAGATTTGAAAAAAAATAGCCTTTTAATTGTTTTTGTTGACTTTTTTTCCTGCTGTGTCTGTAAGAGAATGAAATGCTCATAAATGCTGTTAAAAAAGGCGGGAAGTGATTTTAAAGGGACTATTAAGTGACCATTAAAATGTTCAGGGGCGCCTGGGTGGCCCAGTGGGTTAAGCCTCTGCCTTCGGCTCAGGTCATGATCTCAGCGTCCTGGGATCAAGTCCCGCATCAGGCTCTCTCCTCAGCAGGGAGCCTGCTTCCTCTTCTCTCTCTCTCTGACTGCCTCTCTGCCTACTTGTGATCTCTCTCTGTCAAATGAAAATAAATAAAATCTTTAAAAAAAAATTAAACGTTCAAGTATGGGACGCCTGAGTGGCTCAGTCGTTTAAGTGTCTGCCTTCAGCTCAGGTCATGATCCCAGGGTCCTAGGATTCAGCCCCATGTCAGTCTCGCTACTCAGCAGGGAGCCTGCTTCTCCTTCTCTTCCTCACTCCTGCTCCCTCTCTAGCTATCTCTGTCTCTCTCTTAAATATATAAATTTAAAAATCTTGGAAAAAACAAAAAAAGATGTGCAAGCATGCTCTATTCCATTTGAATGCTATCCTAGAGTTCAGAAGGCAGTGCAACTCCAATAGGTCTTCAAGGAGCTCCTAATGTATTAGATAATCCTACTTTATCTATTATCTTTTAAAAAAAATCTCCAAAAAATAAAAATAAAAGTATCTCCAATATAAAATAATGTATATTGGTGTCACACAGTACTTGCTGGGTCACCCTCACATCAAATTCTCTGCTTCTCTTTTAGCAACTCCTGAGACCCCGCTTCCCTCCCCACCACAGGGCTCTGGACAAGAACAGTACAAAATAGCCGCCAACCAAGCTTCAGTGATATCACACCAGCCTCTCTCCAAACAAAAGCAATTGTGAGAGTGTGTTTACTCCTGAATGGCACTGCGTAAATGTGAAAACTTGTTGGTCTTGACATAACTCAGGATAGTACTTTTGGCAAACTTTGAGCCAAGGCTTCTTTATGGTGCTGTTGTAAGATGGGATCCTGGGTTTTTTGTTTATAGGCTCCTTTTGTTTGTTGTCCGTATTGTTTAAAACTTTCTGGTGCAAGCAGTGTATATCTGAATTTCCATATGTTTGTATAGTGTATTTTTCCAACTTCCCTTGCACTGTTCCTGAACTAATTGAATCTTATGGACTGCTTTCATTTGTTGTCTTGATATTAATTTAAATCTGTAAATAATTGCTTCGTGGTGATGTGATGCAGAACTAAGTGGTCTTTTTTGACCAGAGCAGTAGATCAGCAACTCCAGATTAATGTACAATGAACCAAGGTTTTTTGTTGTTTTTGTTTTGTTTCTTTTATCAATTTTAAACTTGCCAAGCAGTTGCTCTAGAACAGGAAATACTTCTTTGAGGAAGGATCGCTTGTGGGTATCCCATGGCTAAAAAGCATCTTTCTGGCCCACAGTTAAATATGCCCATCTTTACCTTAAGAAATCATAAAAAGCCATTCCAAGGATGACTGGCTATTCCTTATAATCTGCTTTATTTGAAGATGTATCCTGGGTAAAACATGTTTGTTTTACCAGTTAGGATACAGAAAAAAATGGTTTAAGAAAAAAAAAAATGAAACCCTTAAAATAGTGGCTCAACCAAGAGAGACATTGATATTCTCTCCTGAAACAATCTAGAAGTAGTCACCATTGACTAGAACTTAGCATATGTCCACATCCAGTTCCCAGCAAGGCTGGGAGAGCAGCCTTTAGGTGGCAAGCCTTGCACCCACTAAACTGCACCAGTCAGGGAGAGTGCTATTAGGAGACAAACCCCCATCTGTCACCCGTGTGTTGTCACACCTAAGACTCACAGGTAACAAACATTCATAAACCTGAGGAGTAGGAGAGCCACCAGCTTCACGCCCAGGTCTGCTTGACTTTAATGAGAATAAATCTTTGAGATGGAATGAAAAATGTGAGCTTCTCACTATGGTCTTCAAATGTATACAATTGAGAGATGCTGAATACTGTCCATCCTATTACCTTAGCACATACTCACATGTAATCAATGAGTGTAAATTTGTTGCAGCATGAATAAGAAACCACTGTTGTAGTTTTCATGTCTTCGCCCCCACCAAAAAGAAAAATTTGAAAACAAATTAAAAAAAAAAAAGATAGAATCCCAGATAGGTTATGATGAAAACAAACGCATCCAAATCACTGACTCGGCAGATTTTCAAAAATCCAGTGGACTGAGGAGTATAGTTCATTGGAAACCCTATTTGATTTAAAGCTGAAGCTTATTTAAAACAGTTAATGTTGGTCCACCTCAGGAAACAGTGACCTCTCTCTCTCACACACCATACACACACCATACATTTATTCAGAAGCAGGGAAAAACTGGTTGAGTAATTATCAGTGATCTAAAAAACAGTGTCCCAACCTGAATTCAGTGATTTTTACAGAACCTCAAAATTTCTGAAATTTCATAATCCCCACTTAATTCTATAAAGAAGAGGGTTCTGTTAATGTTAACTAACTTACTAACTCAGAGTGGGAAATGATTTATTAGAAGGTATTATTGATTTAAATAAAATCAAAATTCCTTCAATAGCTGGTACTGGAAAACTGTCAAATGCATCTTTGAAAATGAATGAGGGAAGAGGAAAGTTTACTTAACTCTTATTTTGTGGGAATTTACTTAGCGTCTCAGTTTTGTGCTTTTCATCTTTAAAAATACAAATGTCTTTTGTAGACTTCTGTTTAACTTTTTGTGCTGTTCTCTTAATAGATATTTAAAAAATCTTTAAAATATAAAACATAAAATTCATTCTTAGCAAGCCCTTTAACTTATCTGCATATACTTACTAAACAACTTTGTTTTAGAAATTATTGCTAACAGTTTTGTTTTAATAACTATGTTCAGGGAATTTTTAATATAATATTTTTGTATACTTAACTGCCAAAAATGCTGGGCAAAGAGGAACTGAAGTTTTCAGCATATTTTCAAAATATTGATAATGAAACTTACTGCTTTTATATAGCACAAAACTTTTTTTCAGGTAATAACTATGAATAATTTATTGTGAAATAGTGATTCATTTTATAAATGTAAAATTATTTTTATAAATTTTATTGTTGAAAATCAAAACTTACTAAATTTTGTAAGTGTTAAATTATAGTGAGATTAAAATATTTCCAAACTGTGATATGTTGTTTCACTGGACTTTCTAAATAAAAATTGAGAAAAAAAACTGAAGTAGGGTTGCTTCATTACTGTTTAAAATGATTTTGTAATTTTAGAGATACTGATAGTATTTTTTATTTGGACATTTAATTAAATTCATAAGGAGTTCACCAATACTGGTTTTTCAAAGCTGGAGCAAAATTAATTAGCAATTTCTAAATAATTGTAGAATTGGATGCTAATGAAAGGGAGAATATTCATATCTGGACGTTACTATGTGGTTTTTTTTTTTTGACAGTTTTGTGACAGTAATTAAAATAAATAGGCGAGCATGGCTTACATATATTCCGGCAATACCTTTTAACCTAGATTTTTTTTTTTTTTTAAGATTTTTTTTTTTTAAAGATTTTATTTATTTGACAGACAGAGATCACAAGTAGGCAGAGAGGCAGGCAGATAGAGAGTGAGAGAAGGAAGCAGGCTCCCTGCTGAGCAGAGAGCCCAATGCGGGACTCGATCCCAGGACCCTGAGATCATGACCTGAGCCGAAGGCAGAGGCTTAACCCTCTGAGCCACCCAGGCGCCCTAACCTAGATGTTTTAATTGCCATTGTCCTCGTTCATATTTAAAGCTTCTTTGTAAAATTTCTTAAAATGTGAAGACCAGTAAATTTTGTTTTTATGAAATTCTACTCTTTTATGGAAATTCTACTCTTTTGTGAAATTTCTACTTTTATCAGGGTTATATGCCTACATCATTTAAAAACATTAATTATACTTAAGGTTTATTGTGAACACCTGAAGTACTCCCATTTGACCACTGCCCTCTTCCCCACATTCTGTCTTTCAGTAAAACACTCAAATATTGTAGCTATTTTATCTGGTATTTTTCTCCATAGTTTGAAAGCATTGGTTTGTATCACATTTTTTCAGTTTTAGACCCTCTCTCTCTGCCAACATTCGACTCATGCCACATTCTCCTAACTTTTTAAAAATCATTTTTTTTCCTTATTTACTAGTTATTACTTAAATAAATGCCTACCTTGTTTTAAAATATGAAACATAATTTTTATATTTTTGTGGATAATATAAGAAATATACTCTAATTTTATAGAGAAATTCAGAAGACAAAGAAGAGTCTTGCTTTCAGTCACAGGAGGATTGCAATTTAGAATAAAGGAAAAACGTTGCATGTATTAATAATAAGTTTTATTGGACTCTATACTCGAGTGCAAATTGACATCTATTTTAACTTGGGCATTTGAGCAAATTTTTTAAATTTACGTTCCTTCCTTCCCTTCAAGATGTTGCTGAACTGCCCAGAGAAAGACTTTAAAAGTAAGAAAAAATCTATACATGTCCTGAAATTTTCAGTTCTTTTTCTGCAAATATGAGGCAGATGTCATCAGAGTAAAAGAAAGGCAGACTTGTTCGTGATTAACCACAAGCATAATGGTACGTCTGTGAAAGTGATACGAAATTCCACAAATAGAGCCCTCAAAAATGTCAAAGTTGTAACAGGAGAGCCTAAGACCAAGAGAAGAGAATGTTGACAGTCAATGAAAATCAAATCAAAGGACATAAGGAGCTACAGTAGTGACCCACTGCTGGGGGCTCATAGTGTGATTCACCTGATTTACCTTGAGGCAGATGGATTCATACTGAAAGAGGGTCTGGGCCACAGCAATTTCCAAATTGGGAGAGTTGTATTCAGTTACAGAAGAGAGAGAGAGATCCTAACTTCAGAGTACTATAATAATTATAAGAAAGAAGGGACTCAGCTCAATGGTGAACTTCCCCCCACAACGTATCCTTCCCACCATCCCCTCCCCAACACTCCAGGTTCTTTCTTACAGGCACAGGTAATAGAAGTTGTGAATACATAGGCATATCTATGCAGAAGGCAACACCTTGGGTGAGGAGGATGCAACTGGAGAGGAGAGACAAAGGGAATTCTATTTACCTACCCAGATATGGAAACTGAAAATAAACAATTACTGAAGAAGTCAGTGAACTTTGCTGCCATGACCATGGTAGCCAAGCACTCCATTTCTTATAACCAGTTTGGTCCCTTATTTAGAGAAATAGTTATTTAGAAAAATACAAAGTTTGTCCATTAAAACAAAAAAGTACTAGAAGCTTCAAAGGAATACAGGGACAGGTAAAAGGAAGGAAGACACTGTACAGTAGCTCTAATTTTACACAAGTTGCAAATAATGGTACAAATACATACATGTGTGAGTATTTCTTCTTGATACTTCAGAAAATAAATATAATTAAAAATTTACAGATAACCATTAGCCAAACTAAAATAGAATTCATAAAATATACCATTGTAGAAAAAAAGAAAAGTTGAATAGTTTGGTGAAAAAGTAGTTTAAAAAAAAATTAAAGGAAACGGACAACTAAAAATAATATGGGAGATATATGCCCAAACTTAGATACCTCATGAAGTTTCACAGTTTAAAAAAATTACCTAGTGCAATATAATTATTTTTAGATTAGATTAAAAGTTCATCTGTGTCTCTATTACATAATTCTTTCATAATACTTTAGTACATAATTTACAAAGTGATCTCGTAAGCAACATTTATGGGTTATCCAATATATATATATTAAATCCCTACACTTTGCCATAAATTTGTGGCCACTGGAGCTCTGAAATTCCTGGAGGAATTTTGAGGAGGGAAAACATTAAGCTAAAGTCATACAAATAATTATAGAGAACCAATCATTACTTTGTAGTCCAACTGGATGTTCTGAGAGTTTCCCAGATGAGTTTACTTACAGATCAGGAGAGAGCTCTCAGAAAAAAGCTAAAAGAAGACTATAGGTAAACAAGAACAAGAACATTAGGTAAACAGTGAACAAGAACATTAGCGTCAAAACCTGAGAGTGTGAAGGGGGTCAGAGGGCAGATGACACGGTTCCTAATGACCCATGCTAAGTATGTTAGATTTTAGTGTAACTGTATCGACGTGATTCACCAACTGGTTTTAAGTAGGGCAGAACGTGATCCAAATTGATTTTTTGAAATAGATCCCTCTGTTAAATGGAAAATGAGTCAAGTTGGAGAAGAAACATTTTCATTGAAAGGAAGTAAAAAGAGATACCTGTATTCTGGATGAATGTGAGAGTACCAAATTTGGTACCAAATAGAATGCTACCAAATATATACCAATATATATGATTATTGGAAGCAGACACAGTAAGACTTTTTCCAGACTTGGTATTGGGTATGTACAATGGTACAGCTACTTTGAAAAGAATTTTCATATTCTTACCTGGGTTAAACATGCAGTTGCCATATTTTAGCCTGAAATACCAGTCTTTGGTATTACCCAAAAGAAATGAAAATAAATGTCAGATAAAGACTTGTGCAAAGTTTTTTATTCAGTAGAGCTGAAAACTAGAAGCAAACTAAATGTCGGAAAATTGTCAATGGGGAAATAAATTGTGTTATATTCACACTGAGATTAAATCAATACAGAAATTAAAAGGTGAATTACTGATACATGTTACAAAACAGACAAATCTCATAAACATGATGGGCAAATGAAACTGGACAAAAGTATATACCATCAAAAAAAAAAAAATAGCAGGGTGCCTGGGTGGCTCAGTGGGTTAAGCCGCTGCCTTTGGCTCAGGTCATGATCTCAGGGTCCTGGGATCGAGTCCCGCATCAGGCTCTCTGCTTGGCGGGGAGCCTGCTTCCCTCTCTCTCTCTGCCTGCCTCTCTGCCTACTTGTGATCTCTCTCTGTCAAATAAATAAATAAAATCTTTAAAAAAAAATAGCAAACTATTCTATAGTGTGAGAAAGCAAATCAACTATTGCTTGAGTTTGAACCTGATTTCAAAGAGGCAGGAGGATATTGGGGATTTGGGGGAAGAAGATTTGCAGCATGATTTTGGTGGTCATATCTGTCAAAATTTGCCAAGCTTTACATTTAAATGTGTGTATTTTACTGTATATAAATTACATCGCAATAAAGTTCACAAAAGTGAAATGCACTATATTATTTAAAAATTACAAAAAGAACAAGAAATAAACATAATTAGTGCTGTAGGAAATAATATATAAACAAGAGAGTCCAAACAAATATAACAAGAAAAAATACACAATTTGTAATAAATCCGGTTGCTAGTGCTCTGAAATGACAAATAAGTTAGATGAAATCTTTGATTAAATTACCCGAGAAAAATGGAGGGAATACAAAGAAACATACAGGCCAATAACTTTTATGAATATAACTGCGAACTATCGGAAAAAAAATACTGGAAAAATAATTGGCTGCTATAACGAAAAGACAATGCAACATATTTAAATGCATGATTGGGTTACCATTTGAACATCAATCATTATGGCGGGGCCATCTTTACTGAGTAGGCACCACAACTTCTGCTCTGCCAAAGTTGGCCTCTGTGCCTCCTTTCAGAATATCCTCCCTGCTAATCTCAAAGTCTGATTCCTAGGGAATGCAACCTAAAAAAACTTACAAAATTCATTTAGATTCATTTAGGCAACTGCAAATGAAATTAATCACACATACAGATTACAGTATCATCAAGAATGAAATTGGTAAAAATCAGATTTATGAAGTAGAGATTGCAATACCATCAGATGTCAAACTTAAAAAAAATCTAATGAGAATTATTTATGTTGAGCTGCTGAAAACTATGAAACGTTTCTGAAATTTATCTTCAGAAAAATTAAGGCACCAATTAAGGTGTGCACAAGGAGGAAAAGGGGGCATGAAAAGTGTTAATGAAGTCAACTTACAAATGCATGGAGATAGTAATTACTAGGACATGAAGAAACTGGTCAGATCAGAGTTTCCATTAGAAAAAGTTACATAGCAGCACCTCGGTGCTTCAGCCAGTTAAGCAACTGACTCTTTTTTTTTTTTTTTTTTTTTAGATTTTATTTGTTTATTTGACAGACAGAGATCACAAGTAGACAGAGAGGCAGGCAGAGAGAGAGAGAGGGAAGCAGGGCCCCCACTGAGCAGAGAGCCCCATATGGGACTCGATTCCAGGACCACGGGATCATGACCCAAGCCGAAGGCAGCGGCTTAACCCACTGAGCCACCGAGGCGCCCAAAACAACTGCCTCTTGATTCCGTTTCAGGTGATGAGACGAGCCCAAATTGGGCTCTGTGCTGGCCTGGAGCCTGCCTGGGATTCTCTCTCTCCCTCTGCCTCTGTCCCCTTCCCCTAAAAATAAAAAAGAGAAAGTTATGATAGTTAAGGTTTCTGTAATGGAAGATTTCTGAATAACAAACTTGTGGTTTCCCCTTTTCACAGGCAATTTTTTTTTCTTTTCTTTTTTTTTTTTTTCTGATGTTTCCTTCTTTTCTTGGTCCTCCTTCTCAGGTAAATTAAGGACTTGCTTATATGTCTTACTGTTTGTTGTTTATACTGCTATTTATAGCATTTATTTCAAGGCTTTAATTCTTGTTTATTGTCAGTTAGAGTGATGGCCAAGTACAGGTTGGTGGCATTTTGCATTCCCAAGATCCAACAGCATTCTTCACAATTATTAGGTGATCAATAGTGGTTTCTAAATAAGACAAGAAATTAGTCACAACTATGAATGCTTTTTTGTTAGTCAAGTTCAAGAAAGAAAAGAGCTGAAGATAAAATAATATATTTACTTATTATTTAATGGATTATTTTTAGATAATGGTAACTATTTCTGTAAGACAGTTTATCACATTAACTTTTAAAAGTAAAAATAGTAAAAAAAAAAACCCGTTTTTAGTAAGTAAAACATTATCACTTAATCTCTGTATTATTAGCCTATAATCTTTTTCAGAGACATTTTAAAGTCTGATTTCATAAACTTATTTTTCGTGTTTTAAAACATGAACTTTGTTAAAAAGATATTTTGCCACACAAAATGTATTATATTTAAATGGCAAAACAGCATCAGAACACAAAGGGTTTTTTATTATAGTAGGAGTTTGTACTCATTTAATCTAAATTGTAATTCACACAAGTCAATCACCTGCTTATACTAAACATTAAGACAACAGGCTGGTTAGTAGACAGTTGCAATATTGCCTGTTTATTTTTTTAAGCTATGGAATGATGTGGACCTAATACACTGGTAATCTAGGAAAAACATGTAAAGCTCATTCACCCTAAGATAATGACAGTAGAAGAGAGAGGTAAAATTAGGTTATATTATTGATTATTTTATTTATAAGCCATTGGTGCCCTTGTACTGCATAATAATTCAATTTAAATATAAATGTAAAGATCTAATGAGCAGTTATCTGGCAGATGAATAAGTTCAGAAACACAAATCAAAACGTGTAGTGGTGTGTGTGTAAGAAAATACTGATCTTAAGCTAGGGTTGGTTTGCTTTGTCTAAAAAAAGAAAATCTGAAATGACCTCTAATGCCATCACAAGACACACAGCACGACAGCATCTCTACAGTATAATTAAAGTATTATGTATCTTATAGAACTGCCATAGAATTGCCTCTACATTCTTTTACCAACATACAAAAAATATTTTTACTGTCAAATATATTGTGTTCATTCTTTTTTTTTTTTTTTTTAAAGATTTTATTTATTTATTTGACAGAGAGAAATCACAAGTAGGTAGAGAGGCAGGCAGAGAGAGAGAGGAGGAAGCAGGCTCCCTGCCGAGCAGAGAGCCCGATGCGGGACTCGATCCCAGGACCCTGAGATCACGACCTGAGCCGAAGGCAGCGGCTTAACCACTGAGCCACCCAGGCGCCCCTATTGTGTTCATTCTTGAATAAAAATAAAATTAAGGGGAATTTTAAAATAAAGCCTACTTAATACTGCATAAATATTTATTTTAGACACATTGGGCTCACGGAATGAACTAATGTACTAAGCTGAATTTGGTCAGAAATGCAAAAATGAAGGAAACACATTTTTGTTCTTAAAGGGTTTGAAATATAGTGAAGAAGATTGACAAGTTATTAATATTTATAACAGACAAGAGATAAGTTAGGATGCAGTGTACCAGAGAGATTAAGAGTTTAGGCTCAGGCTAGATTCAAATGTGGGCTCTAGCGTGTAATATCTGTAAAATTATTTGCAAGTTCTTCCTGAGTGTCAATTTTCTCCACTTTTAACAAAATAAAACAAAACAGACATAAACAAAAAAGTAATTATGCTGTTAACATCAGGTAGGCTATGATAAGGATAAATTGAGAAAGTGTTAAATGTGGTTATCATGGAATCTGAGGCTTAGTAAATACTAAAAAATATTCACAACCATTAATAGATGCACACATGAGGCCTGAGAGTACAGATTAAAAAATCAATAATTTTTTATTATGATTGTTGTAATGTTTAGTTCAAAATCATGATCTAATGCAAGTATTAGACAGTTGTCTTCAGTATATTGTAACACCTATTTCTTCCCCTAGTTTCTTAGGACATGTTTTGGAGAAAATTCTCTTTAAAATATCATCTTAGAAAATAATGTTCTTTTTCATTCAATTTATGATAAAAACATTTTAATAATGCTGTCATATATTTCAAGAATTTCAAGAAGGTAGATGAATAAATCCATTTTTTTAACCAGTTAAATAAAGTCTCAAGTTAAAATGTGAGCCTCAGAAACTGGTATTGAGGGGCGCCTGGGTGGCTCAGTGGGTTAAGCTGCTGTCTTCGGCTCAGGTCATGATCTCGGGGTCCTGGGATCGAGTCCCGCATCGGGTTCTCTGCTCCGTGGGGAGCCTGCTTCCTCCTCTCTTTCTCTCTGCCTGCCTCTCTGCCTACTTGTGATCTCTCTGTGTCAATGAATAAATAAAATCTTTAAAAATAAAAAGAAAGAAACTGGTATTGATCATAACTTGAATATATACAGGAATTCTTAAAAATATTGCATATTCCCTTTTTTTATATGGTAGTCTAAAATGACAGTGCTTTTTTCATATTGTGGTAAAGCACTGCAATAGGAAATTACATAAGCTAGCCAAGGATCTACTGACCAACATTTTATAAACCTAAGTAGAACCCTAATCATTGAACTATGAAATGAAAACCAATTATTTGCATATTGTATAACAAAAAGCTTTTGACACTATAGACAACAATTAAAAGGGATATACAATATCTACTTTAATACATATCTCTATTATTATGGGAAAAACATGTAGCTAAAAAGGGAATAGTAGATATGCAAGGAAGTGGTTCATCTCATTTGAGAATTAATGGCGCACCTAAACCAGGTAGCTAGAATGACCCCAAGTACACACTCCATGGGTTCAAATTTTATGTGGCAATCTTTAAGATCCAGACAGTCTGTGTGACATCGTCTGTGCTCTTGCTGCCCTAAGTGCCATAAATTATTACACAGGTGCAATTGCGAGAGTGCTATAAATGAGAATCACTCTAAGTTAATTCCTACAGGTTGAGAATTTTCTGTAATTACAGAAAACTCAGAGTGCTGGTCACACATAGATTTTGAGATCGGCCAAGTATTCACAGCAATTCACTCTGGGGCTAAGACTGCCTCCTGTCTCCCAGGTGGATTCAGATAAGGTCAGATACAAGAACAGTCTTCCCTAGGAGACCACCTGAAGAACCACAAAATTAGTTCTCCAACTTGTGCATTTTAACAGCTTTAAAAAAAAAAAAAAAATTCAGTAGCAATAAGTATAAAAAAGAAAACAGTTACAGTTACGTTTTAATAAATGAAATTACAATTCATGCAAGTGAAGATATTTTGGTTTGTTTAAAATAGGATTTGAAAGAGCCATTTTTTTTCCCTTTATTTGGCACAGACCACCACCTTAGGAAATTGTAAAATTGGACCATTTTGGTTAGTGATATTTAAGGCTTTTGGCCATGCTGTTTTCTCTGTTCAGAATACTCTTCACATGGTTAACATATTGTTAATAATTCACGTGTCAACTCTGTGTCACCTCTTCAGAGAGGCTTTTCCTGACTCCGTCCCCTGAGTTACCTTTCCTATTATCAGTACAATGTATCTCAACTAACAATCATTTTACTATTTGTTTGTCCACCTCCTCTGTCTCCCCCTCTCCCCCATTTAGAGTGTAAGCTATATGAGACAAGAAATCATGTCCAGTTTATTCATCCTTGTACTGCTAATAGAGTAACACAGAATGAAGCTTACATAAACAAATATTTGTTGAGTTCACTGATTAAAAGACAGACATTCAACTTCAGAGGTATTGTACACAGCCAGCACTTGCTTATCTCTAGAACAACCACAAAAAAGTGCTAAAAAGAGCTGTAAATAAAATGATAGAGATAAAATGGAATACTTAAAAATACTGAATTAATCTATCATAAAGTAGAAATGAGGTAAAGAGGGAAAAAGCATACAGGATAAATTAAAAAAAAAAAAAAGAACGGATACAAGATGGTAAACAAACACAGACCTATCAATAATAGCCTTAAATATAAATTAACTAAACTTTTAAAGTCAGAGATGCTCGGCCTGAATATAGAGCAAGATTCAACTGTATATTGTTATACTTTAAATATAAAGCCACAGGTATACTAAAAGTAAAGGATAGAATTATTCTTTAAAAGTTCAGTAAGAAAAAATTATCGGCTATGTTAATATCAGGGAAATTTTTATAATATTATAGACTCAATCAAGGACACAATGATAAATCTGCATTATTTAATATTGGAGATAAAAATTATATGCAATAAATTGATAACCAAAGAAGGAAATGGACAAATTCACAGCCAAAACTAGAGGAGTTATATACTCATGTTTTAGTAATTGACAAAAATCTATTGAGAAATAGGATCAGTAAGGATATAAGGGATGTAAACAAAATTATTATCTAATTTTATTTAATTGAGACATATTACACCAAATAACTAAATTAGGCACTCTTCAAAAGCAGATGGACCATTCACAAAGATAAACATTATGTGGTACCATAAATATGTCTTGATAATTTTCAAATTTCTGAAATCATATAGGATATGATTTCTGACTCCAACAAAATCAAATTAAAAACCAATAAAATTAGCATATCTAGGAAGTCACAGATATTTAAAGTTAAGCAGTATGGTACTATAACCCTTGGGTTAAAGAAGAAATCACAAGGAGAATCAGAATGCATTTGTACTAAAACTTGATGAAAGATAGCATGCCCAAACTTGTGGAATGTAGCTGCAGCAGTGCTTAGAAGAAAAGTTATAGTTTTAAACACTTGTTTTATAAAACAGATGTTGAAAAACATCGAGGATGTACCCTTGCTACCTAAGAAGCTAGAAAAATAAGATAAATCCAAAATAATTAGAAAACATAACAAATATTAGAGGGGAAAAATCAATAAAATAAGATAAGATACATATTAGAGAAAATTAATATATGTAAAAAATTGTTCTTAGAAACATTTGTGAATAATCAAGAAATAATAATAATCAAGAAATAATAATAATCAAGAAAAAATGAGAGAACACGAATCACCTGCATAAGGGAAGAAAGAGTAATCACCAATATAACTTCTTCATACATTAAAGTATAACAGAAAATCATTAACAATTTATGGGTATATACAAAAATATATAAGAAATGGATATTTCTTTTTAAAATTTCTGTAATAGACATAAGAAAAACTATAAAAATTAAGTAAACATATTCATCAAAACAATTGAGTTTTTTTTTTTTTTAATTTTTATTTATTTGTTTGACAGGGAGAGATCACAAGTAGGCAGAGAGGCAGGCAGAGAGAGAGGGGGAAGCAGACTTCCCGCCGAGAAGAGAGCCCAACGCAGGGCTCGATCCCAGGACCCCGAGACCATGACCTGAGCCAAAGGCAGAGGCTCAACCCACTGAGCCACCCAGGTGCCCCCCAAAAATTAAATTCTTAATGTAAAACCTTCTCCCAGGCCCAGATGGCTTCAGTGACAAATTCTATTAAGCATTAAAGTATAAATATGACTGACTTTATACACACCTTTTTAGAAAATAAATGAGATCAAAATTCTTCCAATTTCCTTCTGAAGCCAGAATAACCTTGAGACCTAATTTTGAAAAGGACAGTTTAAGTAAAAAAGCTGACAGACATATAGTTTTCATGAACACAGATGAAAAAATACTCAACAAAATATTATCAAATGAAATCTGACAATATATTTGAGGGATAATATATCATGATGAGGAGCAATTTATCCTGAAAATGCAAGGTTGTTTTAACGCTCAATAAATATAATTTGGCACATTAACAGAATAAAGGAAGAAACTCATCTAATAATATCAATAGATACAGAGAAAAACTGGTCAAATTAATTTCCAAACTCTCAGAAAATGACAGCAAAGGTGGAACTTCTTCAACCTGAAGTACTGTGATAAAAAGTCATTTTCCTTTTGAGGAGTTGGTCGAAAATATCTACTCTCCCTACTTCTGTTCAAATCGTACTGGAAGTTAAATCCAGTTCACTAAAGTAAGAAAAAGAAATAAATGACATAAAGACTATAAAGAAAGAGGGAAAAAAAGAAATTATTTCTGTATACTATCAAGTAACAGTTGGGAAATAAAATAAAAAATACCATTTACAGGAATATCAAAATTTAAGAAGAAAAAATTAAATGGAATACATGCAAGACCAATATAATGAGTACTAAAAATATTTCTGAGAAAAAAGTGGAGAAGAAGGATACACTAAGGTGTAGATTGGCAGACCCAAAAGTGTTCAGGTTTTAATTCTTACCATACTGCTCTGTGGTGAATCTACAGTAGTAGTGAACTTCGTGAATGCAGCACTAATCAAAAGAGAAGAAGAAAGAGGGGAAGGAAAAGAATGAAAAGATTTGATTTATTTATTCAAGAAAGAGTGAGCGAGAGAGTGAAGAGAGCATGAGCAGGAAGGAAGGGCAGAGGAAGAAGCAGTCTTCCCTCTGAGAGGGAGCCCAAGCTGGGGCTCGATCTCAGGACCCCAAGATCATGAGCTGAACTGAAAGCAGCTCCTTAACCAACTGAGCCACCCAGGTGCCCCAGAAGACAGTTATTTTTCAGTATGTATGTTGTTAAATGAACGTATGCCTGATGGCCCAAGAGTTTAATTTCTAGAGCGATATGTAACTGCGTATGGTCTTATGTTCTTGAAACAAGCTCTTTGGGAATGGTTACAGCAGCACCACTAGTAATAGCTTCATACCAGAGATTGCCTAGTTGTGGTAAGTAGAAGGAACAGTCTGGAATATTCTGCAACAAAAAGATAAATGAATGACATGCAACAACATAGTTAATCACAAGAACATAACACCGAGTAAAACAAGTCAGGCGCAAGAGTATGTACTATAAATAAAAGGGAAAAACAGGCAATGGTGTTAGAGGTCAAAATAGTGGTTATAGCGGTTGAAAGGGGCATGCAGAGGGCTATTGGTAATGTTTTGTTTTTAATCTGGGTGCTACATACATGGAGGTCTCTTTTAATAAACTTAGTTTCTGTGTTTATGATTTGTGCATTTTTAAAATATGTGGGCTACACTGCAATTAGAAAGTTTATAATTCAAAAATGTAGGTAGGGATTTCTGCTTCTTGTCCTGGGGAAGTCCATGAGAACGGACTTTCTCTTCTACTGTAAAAAAATAAAAATAAAAATAAAAACAGAAAACTGGGTGAAGTAAATGCAACTACTGTTTTCAGACATTGGAGAGATGAAAGTTCAGGATCATGATCCCTTAGAAAGGGAAAAAAATCATGGGATTCCTACAATTACCTTGTTTTTTGTGTGTGGAGAAAACAGCCAAACCCTGTATGAGGTAGGGGGAGGACTCCAAAGCAGGGCCAAGTGGTCTCACTGAGTTGAGAAGGCCCAGAGTCCAGCGCAGCTCAGATGGTTGAAATATGCTAGTCTTATCTTTTTGCCATACATCTGAAGACAAAAAAACAAAAAAACAAACAAACAAGAAACCCTTGACGTGTTTTTTAGATGACCTCATTCATAGTACATGTTCAATACTGAGCACTTATTAAATTATTCTAGGGGCGCCTGGGTGGTTCAGTGGTTTAAGCCTCTGCCTTCAGCTCAGGTCATGATCTCAGGGTCCTGGGATCGAGCCCCATGTCGGGCTCCTTGCTCAGCGGGGAGCCTGCTTCCCCCTCTCTCTCTGCCTGCCTCTCTGCCTACTTGTGATCTCCCTCTGTCTATCAAATAAATAAATAAAAATCTTTAAAAAAATAAATAAAAATAAATAAATAAATAAATTATCCTAGCTGATCCAATATGTGTAAGTTACATTTAGTAATGATCAATAATTTTGTCAAGTGATAAAATAATTTAATATTTTTAAAAATCAAGCCTGGGACTAGAAAAGGAATGTGCTTTTAAGGCATCTGAAACTGAGTTTATTATGGTTTTTTATTAAGGTTTTTTTCTCTTTAGGTCCAGAAAGCACATAGACCAGACCATCTCCCTTTGCTCCCCACCATTCCTGTACCTCCCACATACAATGGGCCTAGGAAAGCAGTGGCTTTTCTCAGTCTGAAGGGATCAGCATCACCTGTAACATATGAATTAGCTGAGCCTCTGAGAGGCCCCATATTGACCTCAGTCATTTTGTTCAGCAATTCTTCAAAAGCAGGCCAGGGGCTTACTGGTGAACATGCTTGCAATACTGATGTTTGTGCTGTGGAAAATTTTAAGAAGGGAATTCTATTTCCCTGAGCAAGTTTCCAAGCACTAAACTCTCTTTCAAATAATAAAAGAGGTTAGAGACTAACTTACGGAACAGATTCAATTTTTCAATGTGGCATTAATAGGGGCAAAGCAAAGAGACAGATTGCATTGACAAGGAAACAAAAATGGGTAATGGATTTAATGGTTTGAGTTCCAATGGAAGAAATAACATTGTCCATGAGATTGTTATATTTTTAAAAAATGTGGCTACCATTAATAGTTCATACATGGACCCCCCCCCAAAAAAAAGCTCATATGGTAGTATATAAATCATTAAAAAGTTCTCAGCAAAATTGAGTACAGAAATATTTCTCTTTCCTCTCATTTATTGTCTTCATTATTCATATCCTCAGTAAATTCTTAAGAACTCATTATCATTGATAGTAATATTTGCTGCCTACTAACCTGCAGTTTCAACTTTTTAAAACAAAACCTTAGTAAGAGGAAACCTGAAGCTAATTTGTATGTTAGAATAATAACTTGTGGGGTATTTTGGGGTATTTGTGTATGAGGAAAATTATTACATTCAGCATGTGATCAGATGGCTAATCAAGCTTGTGATCAGATGGCTAATCATTTCCCTTAATAATTGTGTTAATTATTCCTGCCTGTTACGTAAGACATTGATAAAAGTCAACCAACTAAAATCTTTGAAAATTCCATGAACTTGGTGGGCCCGTACTAAGGTATGTGTGACGACAACCCAAAATTTTATACATAATTTAGGTGATAAAAGGAAATTTGAAAATATCAGATAAACGCTTGATTTAAATTGTAGAGTGATAATTAACTAGAGGGAATGATAACAACCTGATAAAAGGCAGAGTTAAAATTTTATTTCCAACCAAATGCAGAAAAAAATACCTTCAATATGACTATTGATCCTAGCACAGAAAAAGGCAGGAGGACTCCAATGGTATTGACTATCCTACGCATAGACATTTGGAAGTGAATTCAGTTCTGTTAATGTGTGAATGGTCATTGTGATTATTTTATGAGAGACAAAGAGAGACAGAGAAGACCTTGACAGGAAAAAGTGAAGCACAAAATTAATGTTAAAATGCTTAATAAGAAAAGGCAGACAGGGGTCCCTGGGTGGCTCAGTGGGTTAAAGCCTCTGCCTTCGGCTCAGGTCATGATCCCAGGGTCCTGGGATCGAGCCCCGCATCAGGCTCTCTGCTCAGCAGGGAGCCTGCTTCCTCTCTCTCTCTGCCTGCTTTTCTGCCTAGTTGTGATCTCTGTCTCTCAAATAAATAAATAAAATCTTTTTTAAAAAATGAAAAAAAAAAGTAAAGGCAGGCAATGGGATATTACAAATGAGAGAATTATTTTCAATCTTACTTCATACAACGTTTGTAGAGATCCTTGAGATAATGTATCCACACTATGGAAAGGTCTGCCTGCTGGCTTCAATGACTTTGTCACAGCGTTATTTTTCCATCAAAAGCAGTTAGATGAGGGCGGCTGGGTGACTCAGTGGGTTAAGCCGCTGCCTTCGGTTCAGGTCATGTTCTCAGGGTCCTGGGATCGAGTCCCGCATCGGGCTCTCTGCTCAGCAGGGAGCCTGCTTCCTCCTCTCTCTCTGCCTGCCTCTCCATCTACTTGTGATTTCTCTCTGTCAAATAAATAAATAAAATCTTTAAAAAAAATTGTTAAAAAAAAAGCAGTTAGATAAACTAATAAAGCCTATCAGTGAAAACAACTAAGAGTGACAATAATTCAAACATAAGAAGTAGGAGAAAACAAAATCTCAAATGTTAACTCAGCTCTAATCTTAAGGAGTGAGGGGGTCTGATTTGAATTTTCCTTTGTAAGGATTTTTGTCAGTTTAGAAGTATTAGAACTTAGTAAACATCCCTTGAAATATTTCCGTGGGATACCTTATAACTCATAACCAAAGACACGTTATAAGTAGCTAGAACTTTATTTTTTAGATACTCTTTGAGAAACCAAGAAAGAGCATTTTAAATTACGTAGTCATAGAAATGTCTCCTCCATCCCAATGTATCATGTTCTTCAGAGTTAGATATAGTTTTCTTGGAACTTTGAGTTAGCTAACAGGTATCTCTCTATATACCTCACAGATGTTTCCAAAGTGTACCCAAAACAAAATTGAAGCAAACAAAAAATGTTCTTTTAGTAGCTGCATTTCCGTAGAGAAGTAAATGTACTAAGGTTATCAACTTACTGAGAAACTTCACTAAAACTTGTGGATGGAAGCAGAAAACCAAGGAGAAGAAATGTTAAGTTAATTTGGATGTTAGAATAATTTTTTTTGTTGTTTTATTGGCAGAGTATTTTAGTGAAAATTTTTAGATTCACTGTGTCTTCAATCAGCTAACCAAGACATGTTTTCATAGAGAATATTTTTAATAGACTTTGCTGCCTTTTATGTCAGATATTCAAAAAGTACCAACGAGTTAAAAGGCTTTTATTTAGTAACTAAATGTATCCAATCTTTGCTATTAAAAAGTACCTACAAAGATAATTTTTCTTTTATTCTGAAGCCCTGTGGCCGTCATTTACTGGTTTATGACTTTCTAAAATCACTAGTCTTCTGTGTTCTCTTGTTGCTTTGGATGGTAATGTTATTCAGATATAGTTTTCTTTATTTTTCAGTTTTATTGAGGTGTAATTGACAAAGCTTTATCTATTTAAAGTATATAATGTGATGATTTGACATATATATATATATATATATTTTGCAAAATGATTACCACACCCATTCCTCATACATACTTAACTTTTTAGGTGTATGTATGTGTAGTGAGAACGCTTAAGGTCTATTCTTGTAGCAAATTTCAAGTATACCACACACTATTATTAACTATAATCACCATGTTGTACCATAGAACCCCAGAGCTTGAACTCTGTCTAGCATCTCCCCATCTCCCTTCACTCTTCTCTCCCATCTTCAGGCCCTGGTAACCACCATTCTACTCTATTTCTATAAGATCCACTACTCTTCCTTCCTTCCTTCCTTCCTTCCTTCCTTCCTTCCACATAAAAGTGAGATTATACACTATTTGTCCTTCTCTGTCTGGTTAATTTCACTTAGCATGATATGATTCATCCTTGACCTCTAGCTTTACCCACATTGTTGTAAGTGGCAGGACTTCAATTTCATGGTCGCATAATATTCCATTGTGTATATATAACACATCTACTTTGTCCATTCATTACCAATGGAAATAAACTGTTTTACATATTTTGGTTATTGTGAATAATGCTACAATAACATGGGACTGGAGATATCTTTTTGAAACACTGTTTTTATTTCCTCTAGATATATACCTGGGAAAAGATTGTTGGATCATGTAGTAGTTCTATTTTAATTTTTGAAAAATGTCAGTTCTACTTTTATAGTGGAAGACCATTCTACATTGCCACCATTTAAATACAGAAGTTTCCTTTTCTCCAGTCCTTACCAGGCCTTGTATCTATTGTCTTTTGATAAAAGCCATCCTTATGACTGCAAGATGATATTTCATTATGGTTTTGATTTACATTTCATTTGATTTACAGTGATTTGTGGTACTGAGAATCATTTAGGTGCCTATTGGTCATTTTTATATCTTCTTTGGAAAAATGTCTATTCAGGTCCTTTGCCCATTTTAAAAACCAGATTCTTTGCTTTTGTGTTGTGTAAGCTCCTTATATATTTTAGATACTAACCCTTTATCAGATACATGGTTGGTAAATATTTTCTTCCATACTGTAGGTTGCCTTTTCATTTTGTCAGTTGTTTCCTTCCCTGTGTAGAACCTTTTTAGTTTGATGTAATCCTACCTGTTTATTTTTCTGTTTTGTTGCCTATGTTTTTGGTGTCTCTCTAAAAAATCTTTGCGAAACCAATTTCAAGAAGCATCTTCTCTGTTTTCCTTTAGGGGTTTTATGGTTTCAGGTCTTACATTTAAGTCTTTAACACATTATGAGTTAATTTTTGGGAATGGTGTAGCTAGGGATCCAGTTTCCTTTTGCATGTGGACATCCAGTTTTTCCCATACCATTTATTGGGTATTTCCCTATTGAATTCTTCGCAACCTTGTCAAAAATTTGCTGAGTATATATATAATATATATATATATATATATATATATATATATATTATATATATATATCTGGACTCTGACTCTGTTCTATTGATCCATGTGTCTTTTTTAATGCCAGTACCATTCTGGTTTAGTTACCATAGCTTTGTAATATTGTTCTGATCCTGCCAGTGTACTGAATTAATGTATCAGTCCCAACAGTTTTGGGTGGAGTTTTTTCAGGTTCTCTATATACAAGATCATGTTATATGCAAACACAAATAATTTTACTTTGCTTTCCAGTTCGGATATCTTTCATTCCCCTCCCTTCTTTCCATTCTCCCTCCCTCCCTCCCTCCCTCCCTCCCTCCCTCCTCTTTCCTTTCTCTTTCCCTCTCACTCTTCCGCTTTCTGAATTTGGGAAGTCTAAACAGACCTCTAGTACTACGTCGAACAGAAGTGACAAGAACAAACATCTTTGTCTTGTTCCTGATCTTAACATAATGTAAGCTATGGGCTTATTCTATATGGTCTTTGTTACATTGAGCATATATATTATTATATTTCTTCTATACCTAATGTATTAAGAGTTTTTTTACATGAAAAATGTTGGATATTGTCAAATGCATTTTCTGCACCTGTTGATGTGATCATGTGATTTTTATGGTTCGTCCTACTAATATGGTGTCTCATATTCATTGATGTTTCTATGTTCAACTTTCCTTACATTCCAGGAATAAATCCTACTTGATAATCCCACTGGTCATGGTGCATGCTTCTTAAACTATGCTGTTCAATTCTGTTTGTTAGCATTTTGAGGATTTTTACATCTATACTGATAAGGGATATTTACTTGTAATTTTCTTTCTTATGGTTCCTTGTCTGACTTTTGTATAAGGGTAATGCTGACCTCATAGAATGAGTTTTGTATTGTTCTCTCCTTTTCAGTTTTTTGGAAGACCTTTAGAATCTTTGGCATTAAGTCTTCTTTAAATGTTTGGTAGAATTCACCAGTAAAGTAATCAGATCCTAGACTTCTCTTTCTTGGGAAGTTTCTGATTACTGATTGAATCTCCTTGCTCATTTTTTATTTGTTCAGGCTTTCTATTTTTTCATGATTCAGTTTTGGTAGGGTGTTTGTTTCCAGCACTTTATGCACTTTTTTTTCTAGTTTATCCAATTTGTGGGTATGTAATTGCTCATAGTATTTTCTAGATACTTTGTATCTTCATTATTATTTGTAATGTCTCTTTTGTTCCTGATTTTATTTATTTGAGTCTTCTCTTTTCTTTCTTACTCTAGTAAAGATTAGTCTGTTTGTTTTTTATCTTTTCAAAAAAAATGTCTTAACTTCATTGATTTTTTTTTTTTGATTTTTTGTTTTCTGGTCTCAATTTTATTTATTTTTTGAATATGGTTATTTCCTTTTTTATGCTAACTTTGGGCTTAGTTTATTTTTTTCTTTCTTATATTACATATTAGAATATTACCATACTACAATATTAGAGTATTCTGATATTATATATTACATCATGCTAAGATCAAGAACAAGACAAGGATGCCCACATAAGGAATTGAGACTAAATGATTAGATTTAGATTTGGGGTATTCAAAAATGTGAAAAGCTTTTGTTCCCCTTCAGTATATGACCAACCATCCCAGTTAGCTGCTGCACCTTCAGTTACCCTTTTCTAATCCACATGGAAGAAACTGCTAATAATTCCACAAACTCCTATGAAAAATACAGCTTTGCACAAACTCTCAGCCTTACAACTTTTTAGTTGTTACTGTACATGTTCAAAGTCCTGCCTGGTAGCCATCTTGCTGCCTTGTCTAGACTTGTATGTTTGACCCTGGTTGTCAGTCATCCCCTGAAGCACAGTGCCTATGTGCTGGGAATTCCCTGTGAGCTGTCTTGTCACCCTGGCTACTGCCTGAACACAACACCTGTCCAGGCAAAAGGATCCAGCTATATCCTAGCTATTTTCCTCTAAAGGATACAAAACTTGCCAGCACCATCTTGACTGTTCTCTCAGACTCCTACCTACCTCATATCATCAAGTGACTCCACAGAGAATTTTCCAAATCTTGTTTTTGCTTTTCATTTTTCAAACCAGATCAGCTTCTGCTTGTTTTAGCTTAATGTTTTGTACAGCCTCAAAACGTATTTTGGTTTTTTTTTTCAAGTGAAATAAATATGAACTGCTACAGGGCACCCTTGCAACTGAGCAGACTTCAAGCTCTGCCATAACCCACTCAGAAAAGCAAAGCAAAGCAAATGCCCTGCTAAAATTAATAATGAAAGAACAATACAGAGAATTATATAATCTTCCACACAGTCATTTGCAAAAGCAAACTTTGTCTCCAAAGATTAGGAATTTTAAATAATTAAAAGTTACAGACACTGCCAAGCTATGATGAAAAAATAGAGTTTGCTCTTTAAAACAGTACATATTCTGCTGATGTAAAGAGAGAGTGGGGGAGAGAGAAAGTGAGACAGAGAGCAACTATTAAGGAGAAAACATATTTTACACAGCAAAGGTTTTTGAAAGCAGCATGTATTATATGAGTTTGAATTACTGAGTATTTTGGATATTTACTTTATGCAGCACACAAAATTAAATTATTCAATAGTGTCATGACATCCTTTAATAATCTGACTGGCAAGATTTTGACAAATTAGGGGAGACGGATAAAAACTGATTTTTGTTATAAGTTTAAAAATTGCATGACACTATGATATTGCTGTATTTTATTGCTATCTTTTAAGAAAGACAAATTAAAAATAATTAATTTTACTTCTCAATTTCTGGAATTAGAATATATGCATTATGTGTCATATTTCTATCTGTATGTGGCAGACAGGAAATGTTGGGTTATAGACTCTGAAAATTGCAAATTAGCCTGCTGGTGATAGAATGAAATATCAAACACTCTTCCTTTGTTTTGTCTCATGTCTCCCATTCCTTTCCTGACAGAATGGTCAAAACCAGTCAAAGAGGTTCTGGAGGATTTCATAAAATGGTCACAATGATCACAATATAGCAAAACCTTTTTTTTAAATCCAAATAATAAAGTATACCTTAGCAAATGGTATAAAAAAAATCATCTCAACCCATTTGCATGTAAAGTTACTATATGTTTCATAATATTTATTTGGACAGAGACATTTTAATTAGAATAGTCAGATTATCATTGAATATCAAACAAGCTGCACAGTACATCATTCATGAACCTGAATAAAAATAACAGGAAATATTAATATAGTAGTAACCACACAGCACTCCAGGTAATTGTTTTTTTTTTTTCTATCACTGCATTTTGCTGTCAGGGAACATAGTATAAAGTTGTAGAATTTTGGAGACATATCTAAATACTTAAGGAGGAGAAGAGGATATTATGGGTATTGAGCTCATGATCTATATAAAACCCAACAACTTTGAAATTAAGAATTAACAGCAATATCAAAAATGCTATGAGAAATGAATTACATACAGAGTAAAGATGTAACTCACTATGATTAATTTTATTCTCCTCTTTATTTTTTCTATTTTTGTAGACATGTAGACAGATGCAAATATACAAAAATAGTAAGGCAGGGAAGCTTCTGCTGGCTGGGGTACATTTGAGCCAAAGATGAAGAATCTATGTCCACCAAAATCCAGCTTTCCATCCTTAAAGTACGAAATATTTCCCTTTCCCATTGTATCTTTCCCACCTCGTTTATCACCAAATTTGCTTAAAAGAACACTGGAGCATTAATTTGTCTCCTAGTAATCCTTCTATCTTAGAGAGATCGAAGTTTCAGATGGTAGACCTGTCTCAAATTGGCTTTCCATTCTTTGCAAGATATTTCAAAATAAAAGGAGAGTCTTTGGAAAGTCGTGTTTGGTGAATGGTTGTCAGAACTCTTCTTAGTTATCCTTACCGCTGGATGCATTGGTATGAGGGAACAAAATTGGAATGAAATAAATGATTACATTCTGGCAGCATGAGCTCATGGCCAACCATACAGAACAGCTGGTGGGATGCTGTAGATAGGACCATGAGTAAGTTCACTCCTTCTTTGGTACATTTTCCTCATATCTGTAAACTGAGAAGATTATGCTATATATTTTCTAAAATGAACATCTAAAAATCTATCAGATTCTTGTTCTTTTTTTTTTTTTAAAGATTTTATTTATTTATTTGACAGAGAGAAATCACAAGTAGGCAGAGAGGCAGGCAGAGAGAGAGAGGAGGAAGCAGGCTCCCTGCTGAGCAGAGAGCCCGATGCGGGACTCGATCCCAGGACCCTGAGATCATGACCTGAGCCGAAGGCAGCAGCTTAACCACTGAGCCACCCAGGCGCCCCCAGATTCTTGTTCTTTAAGAAAACAAAACAAGGGGTACCTGGGTGGCTCAGAGGGTTAAGTGTCTGCTTTTGGCTCAGGTCATGATCTCAGGGTTGTGGGATGGATTGGGCTCTCTGCTTAGCAGAAAGACTGCACCTCCCTTTCCCTCTGCCTACGTCTCCCCCTGCAGTATTCTCTCTCTCTCTCTCTCTCTGTCGGCTAAATAAATAAAATCTTTTTTTAAAAAAGAAACTATTAAAACAAAACAAACAAAACCCAGAAACACCTGACTCATTAATAAACAAATGTTTAGCCACATACATGGAAATTTGGCCTGCTTTCTTTCACTTGTATCTAGATCACTCATAATCTATAAATTACTTGAATTTCCAGGGCCATTAATAATTGGTATTTCCATAATGTTTCCATTTTGAAAGGAATATAGGAAACTATAAATAATGCCCTGAAGTGAAATATGTCAAGAATGTGTAAAGCAAAATATCTACTGTCACTCATTTATTTTTTGAGGGGGGAAAATGTATTCCAAAGGTTCCTCTTTTTTAGAGAACACCTAGATCCCATTAATATAATTTGTAAAACCATTTTATAATATACATACTAATTTGAAACAAAATATTTAAATTTGGCATAAAACTAAACCCCGGCCCTCTTTTATCTGTATTCATTGCACCAAGAACTCTCTAGAAATTGATCGTTCTGAGCCGAGTGACAATCATGTTCAAATATGACATATATTCCTATGAGAAGTAAAAATTAGTGAATTGACATAACTCTAGTTTAGCCATGTTTACATTGCCATTCTACAAACGAACTTTTCTTCCTAATAGAACAGCTTGACAATTCTCAGAAACCCACACTACTTGAGTGAAAATTCAATAAGTAACTTAAGAATACCAAATGGTAACCAGGCCTTGGGGAAGCTATAGAATTGAAACACAACTTTTTTTTTGACAGTTTGTAGTGTAGCTCTGGTGCTCTGTTTCAAAATCTGTCAAAAAGATGATAACTGGACTTAGGAGTTTAGTTTGATTTTTAAACCAAATAATCGGACAGCCTGTCTGGCATTACCGCCTTTGGCCATTTAGGAAAAAAAAAAAAAAAATCTGAGTTTTGAAAGAGCAAAAACATTAAAATCATCAAATTGTTGCTGTGTACTGGCAGAAACATTTTCTAAGTTTCACGGCATGAGCATTCAGTCAGGGCAACCAGATAATGAAGGCATCTTCCCTGATGTCAATAGGACTCGACAGCAAACACATCCCCAAAGAAATGATCTTTAACAATGATGTCATCTAACCTGATGGGGAAATCATCGACCTCTATTTGTTTCAATGGTGATTTTAGTTTCATTTTCTCAGCATCAATAAACAGGTACCCCCACATTTGTTTTATCTAATATTCAAGTAAAACTAAGAAAATTGACCCTAGAATCTCATTGTTTTTGAGTTTCATCACGTCTCCATTAAACATCTACAAAGAAAAAGAGAAAACTAAAAAAAAAAAAAAATTAATAATATTGTATTTAGAGTTGTATTTGACTGGAAGCTTATTCACAAGGGTAATTCATACTTGTATGAATTATAGAGTCATTAGACCCTAGAGTTTGGAGATATTTTAAAGATTATGTCATTTTAAATTCTTCTGTTTCTGTATTCTGTAATATCTGAATACAGAATATATTAAATTAGGCCATAAAACCAAGGAGATCTTGATTATTTTCATGATGACTTAAGACAACAGCAATCGTAGATAATATTTATTATAAATCTTTTATTTCTCACATGCTGTACTAAGTACTTTATGTACGTTATTTTTTCCCCTTTGACTCAAACCCTTCTGTGAAGTAGGTACCATTAATATCCATTTTACAGTGAGGACACTGAGACTTAGAGAGGCTTTATGATTTTCCCAGAGCACAAAGACAGTAAATGGTATCCACAGATGATTCTTAATCATAGCCTACCTGCATTTATATAGAGATATCTGACAGGTTTTTTAATTCTCATTACCTAGATAAATAATTACCTAAGGAAGTATTTGCAAATTTTCTACTTGGTGTACTTAAGAGATTTGAAATGTTCTACCCATTAGAAGAAAAAAACAAAATAAAACAAAACACTGTGGACCTGGTCGAAAATTTACATCAATCAATTCAACAATACAAACAAATTATCGAGGAACTTACACATATCCTATTGCATCATTATTCATCAGATCCATGACTATTATTCCAAAGGCACATAATACCAAAAGGTAAGTCTCAAGGGAGTAGGTAAGGCTGGGACAAATCTTACTGAGAGGATTAGCATATAACACTGAAGCCGGGGAAAGGTGCTCTGACACAGGGCTTTGTGTAAGAAAAAAAAAAAAAGAAGAAGAAGAGATTGCTGAAAGAGAAAAAGGATAGATAGAGACAGAGAGGCAGAGAGAGGGAGAGAGAGCGAGAGAGACAAGAAAGAGAGAAAACTGACAAATATAAGCTTAACTTCCTCTTTGGTTTAGGATTGGTGCTACTCGTAGCTGTCTAATGTTTTTTAATGCCCGTGTGTATATTGAGCAAGTAAAGAAGCTTTTTAAAAAGTCGTCATATTTATGCTTATGAGACATAGAAGTAATATTTGTCAAAGAGGTCAGACAACTAGGCTTAATGCTGAAAATATGGGAACTGGTTTAATGGGAGGAGCAATATGGGAATTACTCAATGTTCTCTAGATGCTTAAACATGACCAGAAATGTAAGAGGCTGAAGAAAACTGTATTTCCTTAACTTTCTTCACGGGAAGTTCTGTCAATTGTGGGAAGATGGAATACTTAGGACGAGCTTTGGCTCCTCACCAACGGTTACGTTAGCGTCTTTTCTTAGGAAATTCTAGTCTTCTGCTAAGTGAAAAAGTGTACCTTTGGAGCTTGGAGTTTGGAGGTACATTCCTCAAAGCATTAGGGTATTCCACAAACAATTCTTTGTTTCCCCTTCTTCTTCCTATAGATCCCAGCATCTTCCTTATTTAAACAAATGTAAAACAGTGGTCTGGCAATATTTATTTGAACTCTCAGGTTATGAGCCATCTTAGGGTACCCACTGTCTTAGAACATCCCCGATCACTGCAGAGTCAGAGGGAGCAATGAACAGATACCCCATTCCCACTGTTTTAAGTAATTACTTACCTTATAACACAACCAAGCAAATGATGAAACCCAAAGCAATAAAAATAAATCAGCAAGAAAATTGCATACCATATTTCTCCTTTGCTCTGTTTATCTTCTTATCACTTCCATCTTTTAATACAGGATAAACATCCTCTGAATAAACCATAACTTTACCTCTGCAGGCTAAATCAGCAAAAAAAGAAGAAAAAGTCATCTTTTTATAGTGAATTAAATATCTGACTGAAGACTGACCACTGTTCAGTTCATATGCAATTGCCTCTAGTTCTTTCCGGAGAGCTGTGGGGGGATATTTGTCTGGTCTGGAAAAAAGTGGTATTTATATTTGTGCTATGCGCTCTAAAGAAGATTCGGTTAACTTGCATATTCACAGGGATAAATAGTTAACCCCTAAGTAATATTTGGACGATTTTATCAGATCAGAGCCATTAGGAGAAATGTAGGTCATGCAAAGCAAAATGCAAGGATAGGATTTCCCCGTTAGTTTTTTCCAAACAGCATCAGTAGGAGCAGCTTTTCACAAACTGCTGAGAGGCATGGAGGACTCTGAAATTCTGTCCCCGCATCAGCACCTAGACGAAGGCTTTCCCGGGAAGTCCTAGTCATCCACAACCAGCACACTGGGACTTGGAACTTACAGACAAGTGTACATAGTGAGGAGAAACAGAATGGCTGGGAGCTTTGGAAATACTGTCTATAACAAATGTTTTGGTTTTAAAAAATTACTGTTGAACATATATAAACTTAGAAAATAATTCTCTGCAAGTGTATTTTACTGGTATTATTACAGGAGAGGCAGACAGAAATCAGTTAGATGACCGAAAGGCAGAATAACAGAATGTGAGGACCTTGCCCAGAATCACAACAGAGACATTCTTGAGAGCCACAACTCATTGGTTTTATCAATTTTCATAAGAAAGGTTCAGCAGTTAATACCAGAGGACCTGATCAATTCCACGGTTCATCTATCTATCCTATCTATCTGTATGTGAATTTTCCTGTCTCTACCATTTCCCTTTGATACTACAGCCTTTGCGTTCTTCAGTACCCTCTGAAGTGGGACCACTCTCCGCGTCCCACTCCCATTTTTAGGACTTCAGCTGCATCACACCTCAACAACTCAACTCTGTTGACATTTTTGCCCTCTGTTAAACAGATACACTCAGAGCCACTCACCCTTAAACAGTAGGACACTCTCTCGACTTACCACTGTGTCATGAGTTCTTTGAAAAACAGACCAGCTATTTCTTTTTGCTTTATTGTACACAGTGACTGGTATCATGTACGAGCTCAGTGAATATTATTTAAATGAGTTTATTCTGAAATTTTAGAACAACGTGGCAGAGCTATGTCAGCTGCTTTAAAATCCTCTTCTTGTACAAACATGTGTGCCATGTCACAGTCGTTGCTGTTGATTATCTTCTGTCTTTGGAACAAATCATGGTTCTTGAGTTTTTTGTGTATTCAACAATTTGGGATTGCATTATTTGCATTTTGAATATTAGGTTGTAGAGTCTCTGGATTCTGTTAGCTTCCTCCAAAAAAAGATGACACTTTTGATTTGTCATCTAATGTGGTTAGACTCAAACAGCAAACTCTCTTCCAACTGCTGTGGGCAGCTCAGTTTGAGCATTTACATTAGCTGGGAGGTTTATGGACTTCTTATATGCTGGGTCTAGAGTCTAGGACTGGAACAGATTTTTATATAGAGAAGTGGGTTCCCTTTTTTTGGATCTCTCTTGTGCAGATTCTTCCCTTGCTTTCTGGCTTTCTCTAGTTGTCCTGTCTTCCTTTTCCTGAGGCCAGAAAGATGGCAGAAATTCTCTAGGAGCTATGCCCCACTGCTAGTTCAGCCTGCCCTCAGGCTAAAGCCACAAGGACAGGCAATCACCCCTTGAGAGTTTCTATTTCCAAGTCTCTGATCTCATCCTAAACAGGCTTGCTTTTGTTCACTCTTTAAACCCATAAGGTGGTTGTTTCATGGTATTTTGCCCAGAGTTTATAACAGTAAATAGCTGTAGGGAGATCAGTCCACTGAAAACTTATTCCGCCATATCAAAAGTTAAACTTATATCATCTGTTGGGTATTTCTAGTATCTTTGCATTCTGGGCATGATATTTCAAAGTCTTGTTTATATTTTTTTGTTTTAATCTCTCTGTAGTGCATTCTGGATAAATTTATTGACTTTATCTTCTTATTTATTAATTACCTATTCAGACTGTAGGGACTTCTTTTCTACGTTCCATTTATGTTAACTAGTAGAGAATAAGTAAGAAATTGATGAAAAATAATAACTAAGGAAATTAATGAAGATAGTAATAATCCCTTTAAGGAGAGTAATACTGGATTCACCTACATTTTAAAAATTTCTTTTATTATATCCTCTTTGGGGAATATTCGTTTTTTTCCCCCTGAGATTTCCTTTTACTTTTTTGCACTCTATTCTTGATTTCCTATATCCATATCCATATTCCAAACAGTACAAGATAGCATAGTTTATCTTTGTAAATTGCTTTCAAAATCATTATCATCTTACTAATTATATTATCTGTAAAATTTGCATTGACTCTAGTCACATTTACCACAGATCTAACTCCATTTCCTGGATCCCTGAACAAATACCAGTTTCAGTCAACGTCGTCTGCATCTGCCCATATAAATCACTTCATAAATTAGAGTCTGCATTCCTCACAGAAAATGGATTCATTTTTAAATCCAAACAAAATAAATCATAAAGGAGAATCATGAAGTTAGGATAGCCTAATTTTCATTAAGTTCCTTCATTAGCATAGTTTAAACCTTCAATTCATAATCAAAATGTTGTAAAATCATATCCATCTTAATCGTGTAATCTTTCTTCTTTCTATCTCATCCAGTATTCTCATCTCACACAGTTTTCACTTAGAACGTTTTTCTCCCTTTGTTTTCAGGGTCTTTGTGCTTTTATCTGCTGCTTAATCTCATTTATGACTTTCAGGTTTCTTTATAGGATCCTACAGAAAATTAACAAGCATTTTTGATATTTTAATGTTAAAGATGACAGAGTCTGGATTCAGTAACAATATCAACATTTAACCTACCCCTATGGGTCTTCATTCTCTTAATATTAATTAATTCATTAATTCATTTAACATTCTTTGAGTGCCTACCTAAGTCAAGTATTTGATGGCTATAAACGTTATGTTTTCTGATCTTAATCTCACAGCCAAGTGATGGAAACAAATACTGATACATTTGAGATAAGCTCTTTAAACGAAATACGTACATGGAAAGAACATCTTCACTGACCATTGCCAGCTAAATGTCTAGTGCAAACCTAAATCAGATGGAAGGCTGTCAGCAATCATTGTTCATGTTCTTGAAGTGATCACTTCTATAGCCACTCAGCCTTTGTTTCTTTATTGGCTAGGAATTAAATTATTTTCTCCATATAAGGATGATTGTTTTTTACATAAATTTCTTAACTTCTCCAGCATTGTAAATAGTGCAAAGGGTGAAAAGTAAGAATGTCACATGTCACAGTGTATCAGGGTAATGAGATGTCTAACAAAGACTCATAGACATACAGCCTGAAAAACTCTTCTTCGTATTCATGCTCTTGATAATTTCTTGTTCATAATATAACATAAGCCAAGAAAACTATTTCTTTCAGTAGACTTGTGGGTCAACTCAAGGTAAGCCATTATTCTATAAAAACATTGTTCAGGAATAACCTAATTAGGTCTTATAACCACATTTCTAAGGGCTACTGTTCTGTTATTATGTGTAAAATATAGGAACACTTCCCAATAAAGTGAAAATGAGGAAAACTGATATGATATCTACAGGAGTAAGCTAACAATTTCCCAGACAACAGAGTTATATATTTTGCATTATTGTTCTGAAGACCTATAGACTTTGATTACTTGGGACTGCCTTTTTTTTTTTTTTCCCTTTTGCCCTTCCTAGCTGAGCTGCAGATTTAATTTTATCGGTATGAGAAATATGAAGCTAGGGAATTTAATAATTGTTTCACTAGGTAAGGGATGAAGTAAATTCCGTTGCCTTTCGTTTGATTACAATCTTCCCTGCTGGTTTAATTAAAAATATCCATGTGAGAAAGAAGAAACATGGCAGAGGATCTAATTGTTTTATTGTATTGGATGTAGAGTAGGAACAATGAAATTGAAAGTTAAGAGTTGTAAAACTTAAACGTTTCATGTAAATCTAAAATGTAGACACAGGTCAGCTATAGACAAATGTCAGTAGAGTAGATTCAAAATGCACTGCAGGCAGAAAAGATGACATTTATCAGTCATCCATACATCAGTAACTAAAACAATTTTAGGGTTGTCTAGACAGGCATTTATTATTTCTTAAATTTAAATCTTTAGTAGAAGGACAACAGCAGCCATAGTGTCTATATTTAGTTTCACAAGAAATGAGAAAGCCTAGGAAAAATTTCAAAAACATGTGCAGGGATAAATAGGAAAGAGTTTCATTGCTGTTATTACACACAGAAAGCAACTATGAGATTAAATTAGCTTTCTCAGCTATCATGACATAGGCCAGAAAAATTATACTAAATATTGATATGCATAACTCAATTTTGGATTTTGGAGATAATATTTGTCAATTAGAGTGTTTTAAAAGAGGAATCTTTATTAACATTTTCAAGATTCTTAAAAAATGTTTCACTAAATTAGAAAATTGTTTTTAATGCTAATTTTGAAAATAATAGAATAAAGTAGCGAGAAATTAAATGTGCTAACATTGTGAAAATGATACCCAAAACCTTTTCTAAATAGAAAGCCAGGAAAGGATTGTGAGAAATAACAAAAAATAAATAGGATGGTGGATAGTATGGATTTATAAATTAACTTTCAATCAAAGGAAAAATAGAATTGGACAGGAAGTTTTATTTTAGTTTTATTTGAAACTATCCAATGAAAGTATGTTTTAGAAAACCTGACCTTTGAAATAACCACTCATGTGCCACAACATTTCTAAATGAAAAGAATGGAATAAGTAGTATATAAGAATTTTGAGAAATGAAACCCCAAAAAACAAAGAGCAATATCAAGAAACCAGCAAAGCACAAGCAAAACAAATCTTCAGGATCTGTTGCTGGATTATTTTGGAATTTTATTTATTTTTCTGCTGCTATTTTATTTTACTTTCTATGTGTAATTACAGCTTAAGTGGTATAATTTTTGTATTCTTGAATAATGTTTGCTAGTATTAATGTATCTTCCTACATGTGTAGAGATCTACTCAATTATCAGTCTTCATCCCTCTATATCATAAAAAATCTATAGGTACCAATAGTTTTCACTGTTCAATGCTAAAAAATTCTTTCTTTTCTTTTTTCTCTTCCTATATTTTTAAAACAATATTTTTGATTTTTTAAGTCTTCCTTAGTTTGGGTCCTTCCTTAGTTTTTTAAAAACCACCAATGATCTTGGTTTTCTAGCAATGATTGATTTTAGTGTACATTTTTTTAGTGTTCAGAAATCATGGTATTTTAATGCCATCTATTCTTTGGCTTTCCAGGAAGTGCATTTTACCCTCCCCCCAACACATACTCCAGAAATCTGTCTTTGTGATGAACATTATTGTGCTAAATATATTACATGGTGCAGATTACCTCAGTCCACTACTTCTTGATCTTACAGCCGTAAATCACAGCTTTTAAATATTTATAACATTCCCTTGAACACTTAAAGGAGAAAGCCAAAATAAAATTTTTCATTTCCTCTTTCGGTAAAAATGCTTTTGCTGGTTAAAAAAATGTGTTTTTGTTTTTGTTTTTAGGGAAATTAAGTTAGACCAAATAACCTCTACTTAAATCTTTGATATTAGATGAGTATGCCTGAATGTTCAGCTTTTCCTTCATAACCATCAAAATAATGTCTAAGAAGCAGATCCTTAATGAAATCTAAGGATCTCTTTCTTTCTTTTTTTTTTTATTTTTTTATTTTATGGAGAATTCCCTTCAGCTCCCAATGTTTGTCATCAAATTCTTTATTTTCTCTAGACAAAAATTTGAGGCAATGCCCACCCAAATAGCCACCAAATCAAATAAAGCAATCTCAATCCCATTTAGAGTTCATGTTTTCCTATATAAGATAAGTTGCAATACACTGTTCTAATGTGCAAACCATAAAGTTGGTTTAATGTTGCCCAGCCAAGACCCCTTGCCCAAAATGAGGAGCAGGGACTATTTTCTAACATCTAGAGAGAATAATCCAGTCCCAGATTTAAAAAAATAATAATAATAAAACATACAGGTACCCTCGTATCCCTTAGAATTCCTCAAGATATCATAAACCAATTTGGTGTCCATTTCCAAGATTTTTATGGCAAACCTGCTTTGCTATTATACGGTGGGAATTCCTTAGATTTTATTTTTTATCCCTGCTTTACCATCAGTATCCACTAGGTGGAGATAAAATTATATTTTTTTTTAGGTTTAGAACAACCTGAACATTTATGACGCTCTATGAAAGAAATATTCATTTTCACAATTTGAACATGCACACCCTAATTGTTGCTTCATAATACTCTTATGTGGGTCTATAGTTTTCTTGAATATTATTTTATATCCATCTACATTTCCTTTTTTTGTTTTTGTGTTTTATTACAGATTCTAAAATAAAGACTACTGATTGAATTGATTTTGTTTTTATAATTTCCTTCTATATATGGGAAAATACAGTTGAATGAATATTCACAATTCCAGAGTAGAGTTAAATGTAATCCCCAGCATTATGTACAGATGCTTTGAGACTAAGTACAGGTTGTTGGCAGGGATTTAATTGGAGGGGTTAGAAAAGAGATAGGAGATTTTCCTTTTTTCTGAGTCAGTTAAGAATGCTCCACTTAGCTCTATGACTGCTAGAAAGCAAAGGGTATGAAAGCAAATGAAGTGGTTACCAGATCCTGCAAGATCCCCGAGTCATAAAGGTCTGTCTCCTCTCTCTCCTTTTTCCTTCTATTTGCTTTCTTCTCACTCTTCTCCTCTTTTTTCTCTCGATCCCTCTCTTTTTATGTATATCTATCCATATGGATAACACATCCATCTAGATGGGTAGATATAGAGAAATTACATATACATATGCACATACCTAAATTTATATTAGCATTTTTATATAATGCAATTTATGTCACTTATGCATATTCTATAAACATACACAGTTAAGAAATTTATTTTAAAAAGCAAGAAATAAAAGAAGTACTCTTAAGAGGACTCCTTTCTGTTTTGGTCTTTCATGTGGATGCTTGTTTCATGGGAAGATATTAATTACATACTGTTAGAAATCTAAGCATTTTATTTCCTCCTTCTTTCTTATTTTGCTAGAGAACAGAATGTTTCCTGTGAATCTTATTCAAGTGCTTTCCAGGAAACCAGGACTTTTAAATTCTTCAGGCAGAAGGATGTTCTTTCCTGGTTAAGAACAAACTAGGCTTAAAACAAAGGACTTATAACTGCCTTAAATCTAGGGATGGCAAGATTTCAAGAGCAAGTTTAATGTGAAGCTCTGAGTTACCAAGCACAACAACTAACACTTGGGGGACAGGATTTCTTTCTCCCTTCCCAAGAAATAGAATCCTAAAGTTCAAGGATCTCTCCGACAATACCACTTCTCATCTCTTGTGGCATACACATACAAAGGTTCATTTGTAAATGAAGGCATCTATACCAAAGTCCCCTACAAACAAACACACAAAAGCAAAGGAAACTCAATTGTTTTGCTTGGGTAAATTGTTTAAGCCCATTAAGTACATTTGATCATATGTAAATGAATTCAATGTCTTTGAGGTTTGAGGAAATAGTTTTCTCTCCTCTGTGGTTATCTGTGTGGATGGTCCTTTCATTTTGTATTACCATGCTCACGGTAACTTTAACCGGCCATATGTCAAGCAGCCTGTTATTTTTAAAATAAAATAGAATTTTGTATATGGAAAGTAAATAAATCATGCTCAGTGAAACACAACCTTTACCAATTTGAGTCTTTGACCAATCCATGTTGTTAAAATCAGTGATATAATTGACCTTAGATTCTAAAAGCTATTTAAGCCTAAAGCATTTAAAGCAAGTTAGTTTCTCAAAATTTCAAATTGCTTCCAGTTGGTAGCATTAGTGCAATAATAATGTTGACGATTTTAGACTTTTCATTTAGTTCTTAACTGGAAGACAGACAAATGTTACTGATTTTGAAAATGTTGCATTCTATAACCAAATAAAATAAATCTTCAGAAAGACAAATAGTGTCAATTTTCTCACTTGGATAAAGAAACAAAAAACAATTACATACTATACCGGTTTCAGAATAGGCACGTGGACTTTATAATGAACATCTCTTCAATATTTTCTCCCTTTTTTTGGGCAGTCTTAAGACATGCAAATAGTCAAAGAAAAAAAAAAGAAAGTAACTGGATAACACATCCTGTTTACATTTTTGATGCTTAGAAATACCTTCATGCATTAATGCTACGTGCTAATACTGTGTTGGTACTGAATCCACTATTATTATTGATAATGGTCCCCAAACTGCAATCAACATCAATATTCATCTTCCTCAGCAATGATAATTTCAAAAGAGTGGTTCTTTAATTTATCTTAAAGGGACAAAAATCATCATGAACCTTCAAGTAATTTTTCCTAATGTTTTCTTCTGCTTTGTAGACCTCTCATCTCACACAAACACATACTCTCTCTCTTTTCATTCCTTTCATGTTATATTTGAAAACATAGGAGTAACCAGAAAGTGTCAAGACTGAATTTCATTTCTGTGAACTTGGACTAATTCTTACTATTAAGTTATGCTTTTTGTGATTCAGCAAATCAAGAGCTAGGTAGTTTACACTCATAATCTCAGATTATAAAATGGATTCTGGGGAAGTAAAATGATGATATCACTAATGTGACTTCTATCAAAGAAGATATTCCTCATAATTTCACCAGCAAAATTAAAATGATATATACCTGATTTCAATCTTAATTGAGTTAATTTATGCAAAATCCTTAAGAAAATGTCTGGAGCTCAAATGTATATGTGCTGCCAAAGTGAGCACATCTGGAGCTCAAATGTAAAATGTTACCGAAGATGATGATGATGGTGATAATGATGACGATGATGGCAGCGACTATATGGAATCTGGAAATGTCTAACACATCTTGACATCAGTTGGCTTATTTTCAAATTTTCCTGCACGGTATTTGACACTTTTATATTATCATGTATTTCTGTCTCCAATTTTTTGTTTGTTTCCCAGAAGCCTTGAAAGCTTCTGGATAAAAGACAATGTGACTTTCCCAAAATTTTATACCTTATACATAAAATAGTGCAGAAGTTGTGGAAATTGATCATTATCATCAAAAAATCCCATCAGGTTTATTCACCACATATGCTACCTAAAAAACACTGCAATATGAATGAAAATTGTCTCTATTCATAATTGAGAAGGAAATAATGATACTGTTATAAGAGCTATATTTGAATAACTTTAAATTTATAACTGTTTTTCCTTATTTTGTTTTATTTGAACCCCAAAATAACTGTGTAAAGTAGGCATCATTAGCTCCAAATAAAAAAATAAAATAAAATAAGGCAACAGAGACTCAGAGACTTAAATAACTTGCCAAGACTCACTTAGCACGAAATGGTAGAACTGTATCTGGGAGGCAGGTTTTCTATCTGCAGAGCTACCACTCCTAAATAGATCATTAGGACTTAAATGGACCTTCACATTTTCTAGCTAAATCGTTATTTATTCAATGAGAAGATGGAGGACAGAGAGGAAAAGGGCCGGGACAATGTGAGAAAGGAGTAAAATTAGGACAAGATCCCCTCATTATAATTTATAATTCATCGGTCTTTTTTCTATACTACAATACCCTATAAACCACATTTTGAATAATCTTTTCTTCCTACAAAATTTGAGAATATCTAAACTTCTTTTTTGAAACCGTCCTAATACTTACAATATTGCACAATTGACCCGATCCTTTGAGTCAGAGCTAAGAAAGTAGTCTCCATGGGCTGTTCTGTTTGGAATGACAGAGCTTTACCTCATAAGATTTCACATTCTGTTATTTGTACAGTGGGTCTAGCAAAGGAGGTTAGCAGTGCCTTATGATAGCAGTTCTCTTAATTGTAGAATTCTTACAGAACTAATCAGAACCTCTGTAGTTTGCTTTACATGAGACCCAGGGTTTTTTCCCAAACCCCAGTAGAATATAGACCCTAAAATAATGGGACACCTGGGTGGCTCAGTTGGTTAAGCATCTGTCTTCAGCTAAGGTCATGATCCCAGAGTCTGGGGATTGAGCCCCATGTAAGGCTCCTACCTTGGCAGTGAATCTGCTTCTCCCTCTACCCCTCACCCAACTGGTATTCTCTCTCTCTCCCTTTCTCACAAATAAATAAATAAAATCTTTAAAAAAACAGACAACGGAGGGGATGCAGAGAAGGCAACACTTCCTCAAGCCATGATGAGTCAGAGAGATCCTTCTTCATGAAGAATATGTTTGTTCTCAAATACTACAAGAAAATCCATATCTAAACCCAATATGTATGACCATTCATTTTCATTCATTTGTTTAATAATGTGAATATTCATCCAACATTTATTGAGTCTATTAAATATACAGATCTGTTTCAAGTGCAACTAAGGAACAAGCAAACAGAAAAGGTATAGCCTGCCCTCTGAAAGACCAGATGGGAACTGAAGTGTTAATACAAATGACTACATTATAAAGTCGAGGCTAGTAAGTCATCATGAGAGTTCATTGCCAACAAGGGTTCACGGAGGTCTCAGGAAGCAAGGGGGTGCTCTCAATGAATGAAGGATTAGAGAACGGTTCAGGAAGCAGGGGAAGTCTGGTTACCTAAAAAGAAGATAACCTAGATTTGTGGCATTTGTGGTCAGGGCAAATAAAGAAAAGGGCACAAAATTATCAGTAGAAAGGCAGGCAAACAAGAAGGTTGTGAAGATGAGTAATTGGTGAGTCATTTGTTTTGACTAAAGCATAGAATAACTCAGTAGTACATTGGGAGAAAAGATTAAAAGAATTTTTTGTTCTGTTTTAATTTTTTTATTTTATTTTATTTTTAAAAAAAATTTTAAAAGATTTTATTTATTTATTTGACACCAGAGATCACAAGTAGGCAGAGAGGCAAGCAAAGAGACAGGAAGGGAAGCAGGCGCCCCCCTGAGCAGAGAGCCTGATGCGGGACTCCATCCCAGGACCCTGGGATCATGACCTGAGCCGAAGGCAGAGGCTTTAACCCACTGAGCCACCCAGGCACCCTGTTTTTATTTTTTTTTAAGACTTTATTTTATTTTATTTTATTTTCAGAGAGATAGAAAGAAAGCATAAGCAGAGGGGAGTGGCAGGCAAAGGGAGAAAAGGAGCACAATGCGGGACTCAATACCAGAAGACTGGGATCATAACCTGAGCCAAAGGCAGACACTTAACTGACTGAGCCACCCAGGGGCACCTGTTTTCTATTTTTAAATAAGAAATTTTAAGCCTAGATATTTATCTGGTACATGTACTACTTGCCCATGTGAGCAATGATGTCTACAGAGTATAGCCTTTGCCATATTATTAAATATCAAAACTTTGAGATACCTCATCAACAGGTAAATAAATTGTGGTATTCCTACACAGTGACAACAGAGCAGCTATTAAAACAAATAAGCAAACAGACAAATAAAAGAAACATCGAAAATAAACCTAGGCCTTTTGATATGTACTGATATGTGACAGCTTTCAATGTAATTAATATTAGGTGAAAAAAAACCAACTCTGGGAACAACACACATTGTATGTAATTGATTGTGTCAAAAACAATCAGGATATAAACATATATACTGAAATGCCTTTAGACTACCTTCGGGACTGTACCCTGGCAAAAGGGTGATTGCCTCTAGGAAAAGCGGATGGGCAGTTGTTGGGAGAAAGATGTATTTTTCACTGAGTGCTATTTAATATATTTGAAATGTTAGATACATTCAAGTATTTATAAAACATATCGTTTAAAGTTTATCTAGAGACAGATCGTGGAAAGTTAAGTTTTGAAAACACAATGAGAGGAAAAATAAAATACATACTAGTTGGAAGCTACAGTGTTGAATTTTTTTTCTTTAATAGTAAATGTCTTGGGTGCGCTTGAAGGCAGAAGTGAGGAGATGGATGGATGGAGAGGAAATGAAATAGAAGGTAAGTGAAAATTACAGGATTTAGGGCAGAAGTGGAAAGGCTGGTATCTTACAAGACAAATGTCCTTTCTATGTGGTGTCTAAACAGAGCCACTAAATCACATATTTTGGACAAAGTCTGATAGGTCATTCTTTTGTTTGTTTTTCTATCAATAGCAGTGATTGGGGAGATGTGTTGGCAGAGTGTTTTACTTGGTACAAAGGTGCAAGCACAGATGCTTTAAGATAATGGTTGGATAGTTGAAGTCTACAACTGAATGACTGGTTCCCTAGTTACTACTGCTTCATAGAACCGTTTGTTCATAGCCAACCGGGTGATGGGGACATAATCAAAATGGGAGGGACTGGAATGGAAGCTTAGAAAAGAACATGTTTATCCTTAAGGGTCAAGTGTTTTTCTCATCTGTCTATTACTTCATTGATGAGTTCGGGGGCAATGACATAATCTATCCATTTGCTGTGAGGATAAAATTAGCCAATATGTGGAAAATATTTTGGAAAAGTCAAGTTAGGAAGCAAAACACAGATGGAGAAGATTTTGCATAATTATTTTAGCCTCTGAAAAAGTTGCACTGATGGCGAAGTTTGAAATTAGGCTGTGGCTCATTCAGTCCACGTAAGATAAATGTTTTAATATTTAATATCTGTGTGGGTACTTTACTGTATTCACTCTGAAGATGGAGAAGTAAAAAATAAAGTTTACTTTTGTTGTAAAACAAAATCCATTTGGTCTTCATTTATGTGAATCTTGGCATAATGTTCCATACACATTTGGTAAATGAATAACTACTGACACCGTGAGGCATCCTGGAGGATGGCTATGACCTTCACCCTCTCTTGTTCCAACTTTCGAAGCAATCTAATGTAACTGAATAAGTATCCAAAAATTGTTAGCTAACGAAAGTTTAGTAGAGCAGCATGAAAGTCATTTTTAGTCATGGTTTCAGAAATTTTGGGCCTACGGTATAAGAATCTTAGATTAAATCACCATGGAATAAGAAAAGGGAAAACCTCTTTGAGGAAGTACTTAGTTTGGGGTTTATTCTCTTTATTTCAAATCTACAGTAGACTGCAGAAGGTGACTCACTTTAGAGAAGGGTAGAAGATGGCATTTTGAAAGTAGAAATATGGAAGATAATATATTAAAAGGGTACCACAGATGAAACTAATTCTCTCTCTCTCTCTCTCTATCTATCTATCTAGCTATCCACCTATCATCTACCATCTTCTATCTGTGTATCTTTGCAAAGGTGTGTATGACATATTGAACAAGAAAAATAAGTAGGGCAAAGTAACTTTCCCTAATAAGATCAGTTTTAAACTTTGAACAATTGATGAAGTGCAGAGTCACAACTAATTGAAATTCGTATATCAGCTCTGATAAAATAAATTTAACAGTACAATTAGGAGTATCAAATATTTTTTAAAAATATATAACATTCAAAATAAATAAAATAGAACCTGAATCACGATGAACACTACCCCAGCCATTCTTTGTTAAATATATCCGTATACCATAGGAGCCCCTGGGTGGCTGACTTAGTTAACCATCCCACACTTGATCTCAGCTCATGTCATGATCTCAGGGTCATGAGTTCAAGCCCCGAACTGAACGAAAACAAGAACAAAAACAAAAACATCGCCATTACCCTAGGGAAATATTTTAGAAATTTCATTCAGTCAAACACTACCTTTGTAATGCTTGCCATGTCACTTGGTCGTGTCAGAAGTATTACTGACTTCTTTATAATACTTCATATCAATTTTAGTTTGAATTAGAATTTTTAAAAGTAGTTTCTTCTATACATGGATTTCTTTGAAATTTCAATTTCAATATTATGTATTGCTTCTCATGCAGATACAATAAACGAGTAACTAATAAACAATATTCACTTGTTTATCTTCTAAAGTTGTGTTGAACACTATAATTTAACTAGAGTTATTAACTCTGGCAGAGTGAGAAGAGATAAGTAATTACAAAACCCATTATTTTGGTGGTTGTTATTCTATTTACATAAACATAAACATTATATATGTAAAGTAGACAGTATAGAAGTAGAACTAGAATTATTCTTCTTCAAGAGGAAAATTTCTTGCAGTGACTTTGGGGGAGATGGTGAAACTCTGAGGGTCTAGGCAACAAATAATTTGGTTGTCAAAGAGGAGGTATAAAGAGAAGAGAAAGGAAGAGAGATTGCGGCATGAGAGATGCATACTTTAGCGAATGACTTTAGGTAAAGCGAGGGTAATATCTGTTACAGTGTAAAAAATGTTCTATAATGCAGAGGTGATAGTAGCCAGGTAATATTTTGACAATGAGTTGTGCAATGCTCTGGGAGAGAAAAATGGCTTCTTTCTTGTTACAGAACAAACTATTTCTCATTTCCCACCTCTGCCAGTATTCACTAAAGTCACTGCACTTATTGCTAATTTGTGTGAGTAGGAATTTTATATAAATTAAGGAGGTTGGAATGGAAGTATGGTTCCAGAGACACAGGTGATTATACAAATTTGTGTTTTTCCCTAGAAGTTTCAGGATATTTGTAAAGCTCTCCCCGGGTGGAATTCATGGATCTGAAATGATTTCAGAGTCAAGGTCAATTAGAGTTGGTGTTCCCATTGCATAGAGTGTATATTCAGTTCCCAGCTAGTTCATTTTTGGTTTTGTAGTTTTTATAATGTTCTCAGAAAATAAGTCTTGAAGATTTTTCAGGAAAAGGCAATGGAATCAACTGGTACGCATAAGAATTTTGCAGTCACAAGCCTAGACTTCAGATCAAAAAATTAGCATCTTTGAGGAAACTGTTTATGTGTGTGTGTGTCACAACTACATCAGGGCTGCCTCCTACTCACCCAAGGGAGGTGCAGTTGTTTGAAGTTAGATTCTCCTAGAAGCAGACTTTGAGACAAAGCTACAAGTGCAAATAGATGCTTGGAATATGAAACAATTGGTGTTTACCAAAGGAAAAGTAAGGAAGTGAGTTTATTCCCTCAAGGAAATTTGTAAGTGCACTTATCTCAGAACTATCCCACTCAGTGGCAAGTGAACTGGGAGATTTATACTCAACTTTCAAGAGTCTTCCCTTCCTTCCTTCCTTCCTTCCTTCCTTCCTTCCTTCCTCCTCTCCTTCCTTCCTTTTCTTTCTCTTCAAGAAAGACACGCTGTTACATGCAGCACCTCATTTGGATGTGTCTGGAGACTTGGAAGCTTGACTACCCTACATTCTCCTCCAAATGGACCTTGAGAGCCTGTTTGGAGGTTCAAGCAGGGGAGTACAGCTACTCCTATACCCTTGATAGAAGATCAGCTCCCTGGTCCTCCTCTATCAGGGAAGGTCACCCGCTTCCCACCACCCCCTTGAGCATATAACTTCAGGAAGAAGGCACATGGAGTGCTGAGGGAGGAAGGCAACCTGGGCCTGACCAGCCAGATCAGCCGCATCAACATTAATGATCAATGGGGTGACAAAAGTCACAGCCAGATTGCCCTTACATCCTTAAGAGTCACTTCTTAAAGAATAATGAGGATGCTAGATAACTGATTTCACCAGTATGTCCAACCTGCTTCATATGGGCCATGTCCCAGATCAAAAGCCCACTCAGGCATACTTGGGCCATAGACCACAGTATGGAGACCAGAATTTGGCAGGAGCATCCTGAAAGGTTAAGGTCCACGGGTGTGAGAAAAGGCACTGACAGCATCTGTTACAGTAACTAGGTAGGCAAGGTTACCTCTCTCAATCTGCCAGAGGGCTAGGAAGGAAAGGGAACCGGCACACTTCTTTCCTAACGCGACCTGCTATATCGCTGTACTGCAAAGCTGCTGTGGTATTATTACAGCACACACATGCATACTAGTAATAGTTGAGTTGTTTGGTTTGGCTCTTATATTTGCTGTAACGATGATCATAACGATGTCCTACCACACACTAATTGTCTACTGACTACAGAATCTGTTCTAAATTTTTATATAAGGTGACTTAGTTAATTTTTATAATGTAGAGTTTCTATACTAAGCCTTAGGGGAGAAGACTATGGTCCATATGGAAATTATTCCAAGATACATAGCAGCAAAACCTGCATGTTAAGAAAAATGGCAAGGCCATTGTGCTTTCCACTTTTAAAAGGCCTTACCTTTTACAAGATTGCGATGTATGTCCCTGTATGGGTTGAGGAGAGAAGAAACTTTGGTCATCCAAGGATACTATATGAATAAAATAGGACATAAAATGAGAAATGATAAATCAATTGTCTCAGTCCGTTTGGGCTATTAAGAGAACATATCATAGATTGGGTGGTTTAACAAGAGACATTTATTCTCTTATAGTCCTAGAGTCGGGAAGTCCAAGATCAGGGTACCAGCAGGACTGGGTTCTGGTGAGAAACTTCTTCTTGGCTTGAAGATAGCTACCTTCTTGCTGTGAGTCACCTGGCCTTTCCTGGGAATGTGTGCACAGAGAGAGGGAGCTCTGATATCTCTCCCACTTTTTGAGGGCACTAATCTCATCATGAGGGGCTTTACTCTCAAGATCTTGTTTAAAACCTAGTTAGTCTCCAAAGGGGTCACCTCGAAATACCATCATATTGAAGGTTGTGACTTAAACATAGGAATTTCAATACATGTTCAGCAATATAAGGAGAAATTTTCAAAAACTACATTCTGCAGGATCTTAATAGTATTAATTATATGGAAGAGGACTGAATATGGAAGTCAAGAAAAATTGGAAAGTGAAAGTTTAAGCAATATGATTTTTGGTTAATATATATTTTAAAAAATTGTGTTTGTTTACCTGCAGGACATTTCAGGCATTTTAACTCATTAAATTATATTGTGAATAGCCAAAAAGAAGAGACACTATGTATTTCCCTCAAGCTGATTCGATGTGGAATCCTACTTTTCATGGAATATATTCGGAGTAGGGAGAATGGATTCTGAGATGTTTTATACTAGATATCTTTCCCCACACATAAATACTGTTCAAGTTAATTCGTTAATAAATTTTCCATTTTAAATTTCCTAAATTAACTACTGCTAGATTAAGCACTAGAAGAATTTATGCTCTCTTTTTTAGAAATACTGTCAGGCGAACACATAGCAAAAGAGAATTATAAATGTCAAAGATGGGTTCGTATGCGGATCTATTTAGTGATTAAGGCCACAAACTGCCCACTATCATTTTCACACTTGCAATTATTCATAATTTCAGACTTGTCTCAGCCAGATCAACTACATTTCCCTTGAAAAATGGAGAGAGAAGCCAGTTGCATTCAGTCACAGTCCAGAAGGAATTCCTTGATTTCAAGGACTCATCTGACACGATTTCTTTTTGATTCCATACCTTATGTATTTTTTGGCCAATCACCTTCTATATCCTTTATTTTTTTAATTCAAATTAATAGAGTCCTACAGTGAATTTATTTTCAGTTTCTTCAAAATTCTCTTCAGTGGTCCAAAAGTCTTTCAAATCACAATAAAATATTTTTAAGGTCTTTATTCTCTCTCCTAGACTCAAGTGACACTCTGAAGTTTCACATAATTTCTAGTCTGCATCTCATAAAATACTGGCAAAATTTATCAATTCAAATTAAATAGATGTAGCACGGCGTAATCGTTCTCTATTAAATATGTCACTTTTTGCAATTGTTTCTTAATATCCCTCACAGCTTCCATCTAAGATTAGCACTTTCTTTGCTGCCAGAGTTTCACTAACCTACTGAATTATTCACTGAAGCATAACCTTCAGATATCAGGTTAGAAAGACCTTGATTATGGCAGGAAGTGAACTGTATAAACCATTTTTCTTTAAAAGAAAATTTCTCAGTATAGCAAAGTCTGAAATGAGATAAGTATTAAATGTGTGTAAAAATTAAGTTCATAATTGATAGGAATTTAGCCAACTGTGACATTCCTGCATTTTGTTTATTATAATGTATAATACCATCTTAAGTACTGCAAAGCAGCATAGAAACATGTGCATTGCCATAGTGCTTATTTAACCAAGAGGACAGTGGATTGAATGCAGAAAATTGTTGTATGTTAGATCACATACCATTTTATAGTCTCTGCATATGCAGAATAATTTTTTAAAAATTGTATTTCCTCTTTATGTTCTATTCACTTTTCTTTCCTTCACTACAGCTTTGTTTTAGTGTCCTACATCACTAGAGTTCATGGTGAAGTCAGCAATTCACCATGGGCCTCCCTGCAGCAAATTCTATTAGTGGCGTCCATTGCTTTATCTCAATTCAGTGCTGAAAGGTTATTAGAATACCGACCGAGGAGACAACACTCTTGGAACACCTTTTCTAGTGCTGAAATCAGAAAACTCACCACTCACAAATCAGCCACTTCATGACCAGTCCACTGGGTACCCAACAGCTAAAGTGCAACCCTGATACACAGCAACACGTTTCTACTCAATGAGAAGAAAATTCATAGAGACAAACACTCTTCTACATTCATCTACATTTATTCCATCAGCCATTGGGAGAGATTTTTTTTTCTCATTTGACCTCAGACAGCATTCAGATGACTTTCCAAATACTCAGATGGAGCATATATATTTTAAATATCAGTCTACTTATTAACGTTAGGCTTCTCCTACCATTACCAGTGTTGTAAAAGTCAACACAACTTAAGAATGTCAATAGTGAGGCATGATGCATTATTAAAGAGTGTGCTTTGATCAGATTTTCTACATAGATTTGCTGTTCAGATGGAGGCAATAAACTAAGAAACATTTTTCACCATGAATCAATGTAAGTGGTATAGACAACATTAACAATTTTCTTTTAATGTTGTTCACCCTATCCCCAACAAAACTACCGATTGCATTCTCTTCTAAAATTTTAATCTGGTTGAATGATTATTTGAAAGGCTTTTTATAAGCTCTTAGGGAAGTGCCAAATAAGCATGCGAAATGATAAGTTGCTCAGCACAAACAGTGCACTGAGGGAGAAAGACCCAAGAAATGTATTGGTAAAGAGAAAATTGTGAAACATTTTTTCCTTAAGAAACGATGAAAATCATATTAGAATAAACATCGCAATAATTTGCCATTTTGTTCAGGTGAAAAATTCAATTATTATGCATTCATACCAATAAAATGTTTTTAATGGAGAGAAAACTATCAGAACTTGGAGGTTTTATAAGTAGTTGCATGTTGTTTATTAGAGCACAAATGTATATTTTTTCTTCCTTTTCTCTATTCTATGAATTTTTATCCTATGAGTACTTCAATTGTTGGATAAATTCAGTAAAAAAAAAAAGTAGAAGAGCATCTACTTTATTGCATATATGTCATACCTTGCCAAATTGATTTAGCTTTTTTTTTTCTGCATTTGGTGCTTCCATCTTTTCTAGGTGCAGTATGAATTTAGAAAATAATGACATCAATATATGAATGTGAGAGACATCGTGTGAATTAAGAAGGTGCAGCCCTGTCTAACCATCAAGAAATTCAGTCTTGGAGAGGTGTTCTCCATGTAGTCCAAAAGGGTGTGCTCAGTGTAGCACAGGGATGGCAAATAAGAGTTATTCTTCTTATGTTCACATCACTTATACTTGAAGTGATCCTCTTCTTGCTGATCTCAAATGTGACTCAAGAACCTTTTTCAACAAAGTGTAGATTAGCATTTGGTTTGAAACTACATTAATGTCTAATTTTAATGGACAATCCTTACTCTATGATATTTCTACTGTGTCTGACATTATGTATTCAGGATTTACATGAATGGAAAACAAGGTGTACATATTGGGTATGTCAAGAGATGCTCTGGTAGACTGCCTTGAAGACAAAGAATTTAATCATATTAATTTATTTGAAAGTCAGGAATTTATATCAGTGTGAATCAGAATTCAGGGGATGGTCTGGGATTCGTTTTCCCACAGGTCTTCTGCAGGACCTGATTTGCTCCTGATGATAGTTACATTGAGCTCCAGAATCACTCTGTACATAACAGTCATCTCATTTCATTGAAAAATTTTTGTATAGTGCCTACTTCCATAGAAGCCCACACATTGCCTGTGGGCTAGAGCATATTTATTTTGCTCACTGCTTTATATCCAGCATATCATAAGGGGATCCCTGGCATAGCATAAGTACTCAATAAATGTTTAATAAATAAATTGATTAATTGGATGACTATCTAAAGGTGTTTGATATTTAAAAGTTCAGTCAAAATTAAACAAAAATCTAGGGGTGCCCGGCTTGCTTAGTCAGTAGAGCATAAACTTTTGATCTCAGGGTCATGAATTTAAGCCCTGTGTTAGGCCTAGAGCTAACAACAACAAAAACAATTCTAAATATAAATGCAAGACAAAGTGACTGGATATACCATATTCATCAAGCTAAACCCAGTTATTACCTTGGCTTCTCAGACTGGTAATAGATATAAACTTTGGTACACTCAAAGTCACCCAATACCCAACTGGCTTGATTCAAGCTGGAAAAGCAGAAGAAAATGGAGAACCCCCAGAGTGAGACATATAACTGGGAAATAAAATTTAAAAAAGAAACACGGTAAGTCTCGTGGAACGTTAAGTAAGTAAATTAGGCACGTGTTGGGAGTGTTGGGATGTGAAAAACTTTGGAGAAGGGACAATGAGTAGCAGGATCCTATGTTTCATATGAATCTGAAGACTGCTGGATCCCAAGAGCCAAGGCTTGATCTAAGGTGAAGATACATTTGCCCTCTTACAGTATTCTACTTGCCCCCTTTTCCTTTGTTTTTATTCCTCCTCAAATTGCTAATGGTGACGACATACTCCACTGCAGTCCAATGTAGGCAACACTTAATCTGTGCATTAAGATCACTCATGACGAATTAAACCCATCCACGCCTATTCTGTGAGTCTAATTTTGCTAAGTATATTTATAAGAGACTTCAAGAAATTACCAAAATAGAGTGAATCATTTTTCTCCTTCTCAAACAATTCAAGATCCTTCATGAAATCGCTAATTAAGACTGTGATCCAAGCATTTTATTTAGCAACTTTCTCTGGTTTGTCAGGATACAGTATTTAAAGTGCTAGAGAAAGGCTGATGGCTAGTATTCTGGAATTCAGCCATGGCTTTTCAAGAGTGGAACATCATTATTTCACTGTGACGTCTTTTGCTTCTGTCCCTGATGTCCCTTTTGTTACCAGTAACAACTCTACCTGTGTTACCTGGTAAGCAATGGTGGTTGTTTCTCTGTGAAAATAGGCCACAAAGATGGCAAATGGAACGTATGCTGCTGATCATTTCAAAGCACTTGCTTCAAAACACAGACAGAAAATTTGAGTGATGTCCCCAAGCCATGTAACAAACTAGGTCAGATCATTTTTGGAACAATTACTCATTTCTGTGGCCCCCTTATCACTTCCTTGACTAGCCAAGTGAATATTTCACTAGTGGGCTATTTGTGGAAACCCAATCAAGATTTGTGGCAGGGTGATAATTTATTTCAAATTTATGATTGTATGCCCTTTATGTATTAAAGGATCATTTGCTCTTACTTTCCCTATGTAGAGCCATAGGATGAGGATTCTCTGAGTTAGGTAACTATTTCATAGCTAGGACTGGGCTGCAGATAGAGTGAGCAACCACCTAAACAGCATGATTTATAGATTTTTCAAAAGTGTTCTTCTACTGACTTTATTTCTCCCAATAGTTTACCACCATACCTGAAATTTTCACTAGAATCACTCCTTTGGATCCTCTCAAGACAAAGCTTTTAGCAACTTTGAGTAGTTTGCTTTGAGGGGGAGTAAGAGATTGAGGAAATAAGACTCTGAATTACCAGATACGGGAATATTCCAGGATTCTATCCTCAGCGGACTCTTCTCGAAGCTTTCTCCCTAAGCGATCTTAATCAAATCAAGTTAAATGAAGTTTGCATAAAAATATTCCCAAATTTTATCTCACTGTAACTTTTCCACGGTGCTCTGTATTTTTACATTTCATTTCCTATTAAACAACTCCACTTGGATGTGTAATTGGTATCATAAATCCCATCTGGAAACAAGTACTTCTCCCAGGTTTCTCCTTCTTAGCGAATGGTATCACCATGGATCTGGATCCTAGGAGCTCTTACTGATCTCTTTATTTCTACACTTTGCACATCTAATTTATTAGTGATCCGGTCAGTTCTGCATTAAAAATATATCCATTATCTGCATGATGCCCAGAATGAACTTAGGAAAATGTAAACATGATTAATAAGTTCCCCTACTTAAATTTCTCTGATACAGAATTTTTTTAAAAAATTTCTAATTCTTACTACATACTCTTGCCTCATATACTTCTACTCTTTCCAGGTTCACTATGCTTTGATGGTTTAATCACGTTGTATTTCTTTCCTTTCCTTAGTTCACTAAAATCATTTATACCCAAGACCTTTCTCTGAAATATTTGGACTAGCTCCTTTATTTCACTCTGTCTGACTCTAAGACAAAGAGGTCTTCCCTAACTATTCAGTTGAACAGTCCCCAACCTAGGTCTCTTACCTAATACTGGCATTGTTTTTAACCAAACATTAATTTTTTAAATTACATCACTAATTTATTTGTTTACCTAATTTTTATCTTACCATTTTTCTGAGAACAGGGATCTCTCTTATTGACTATTCCTAGGGCATGTCTGAAACAATGATTTAAAATACTGTAGAAACGCTATACACATTGTTTAAAGGAACATCGAATGGATGGAAGTAAAATCCTAGTCTCCTAATACATGACCAGCGTGCATTCTGTCCGTTTAATTTGTATGTTAAAAATGAATACCAATGTACATATTAGTTAAAATGTAGCTTCATGTGTGCCAACTATACTCATATGAAAAACTGAAATAAATAAATAAATAAATAAATAAATACAAATTAAGAAAAATCACACATATCTATGATCATTTTGGAGAAAATACAATCAGCTAACATCATACCATTGTACTACATTGCATTTTACCTCCACTAGAGTGATAGTTCTATGAGAGCGGTGACTTCTTTTCCTCCCTGTGTGTATTTGTTGAGTGAATACATAACAGTACCTCGCCCCATAAAATAGAATAGAATAGAATAAAATAAAATATAGCTTAATGTATAAATTAGATTAGGCACAAATTGACCTCAGGACCACAAAAGTCTAACATACAACTTTTAATAATTGTTCATGGGAAGGCAGATGCCGGTCCTTGGAGATGCTCTTTCATTGGCGAGCCATCGTGTTCTTACATGTTGTAATGTGACCTTTTCCCTGGGGAGTTGGACATGGCACACTCTTATTTGTTAAGAGTCTAGAAGTGAAACGCGTCATGGCTGATAAATTAGTATTGGTTGGAACTAGATCCATTCCCTAAGAGAATTGCAAGGGAGAGTCTGTAATTTCTAATTTGTGGGAGTGTATGATATATACAATAAACAGTGCTGCCTAAACACAACATCAGTGGCAAGTTAGGCAAGACACAGGAGTAAGATGTGGATGGGATGTAGGAGAAAAAACAAGTACTTAAAATTTTACGACAATTTTAGAAAGGGAAGGGGAGGGACGAACAACTGAACTGCAATATGGCGATGGTGGTCTCTGGGCTCGCCGCACAGCTTCTGCGAGGCCGGTATTCATCTCTGCCCTGGTGGATCTCTTCTCCCATTTGGTTTGCAGCTGTAGCTAACATTATTTCCTGTGCCTATTATTATTTGAAAGTTTTCCTCTTAAACTCATGTTCTTCTTGATCCTTTTGCTCTAAAGTGTCTTCCTGCCCTCAGATGGCTCCACCCCAGGCTTGCCTTTGTGTTCCACTTCACAGCTAATCATCTTAGATTAATACCAGGGGCACTTTTGCCTAATGGAGTTTCAGCCAGAAAGAGAGAGAGAGAATCAGGGAGAAAGCTCCTGCTAAGTGAATATGTCTACTCATTTTCTCCTGTGTTTCACATACTCTCTGGTATAAAAGAAATCACAGAAGCCAATGGATTAAATATAAATGTGAAGCAAGGAAATACGCGATAAAAGAAAGGCGGATAAAAACGTACTTGAGCCCAATGGGCGGACCATGTGGTGAGCTGATATGTACTTTAATTCTGGCATCCCTGTGGCTAGCAAGGTTGACAACATTTCAAAGATGACAATTATTTGGAATAAATCCAAGATTATACTTTAAATAAAAATGTTCATAAATCATAGCTCTTCCACTATGAATAGGACAGGCACATAAGCAATTACTTACAGGAGCAGTATTATCTTGCAATTCAAGCTGTTTCTTAAGTTGATTTGGCTAAAAGCTTATTTTTTTCCCCAAAGTGAAAAATGAAAACATTCAACTTGTCTTGCTTTGTCTTGTATATGAAGTACAACTAGATGAATCATTTATTCTCTCAAAAGTTACATGAATGAAAAATGGGAATTCAGGAAAAAGGAAAAAAAGAGAGACATTGAACTTGGGCCAGCTGCTACAAAAGGAAGCTGGATGGCTAGGAGAGAATCAGGAACCAGTCCTCTCAGTGAGACCATTAGGTGCTGCAAGGACATTCTGGACTTGGGAAAAAGAATCTCTCTGTCTGTTGGCTTCCAAAACGATGGAATCCATAAGATAACTCTTTTTCTTGCTCCTTTTGTAGTGCACAAGAGTGAGCAACTCTTTTTTATGACCTTGGATCTGCCACATTCCAGTTTTGTGTACTTAGGTGAGTTTATAACCTCGTAAGAGTCAGCTGTACAATAGAGATTTAAACCTCATCGGCTGGGTTTAAATACGGTGATGCATGTCGAGTTCCGAGCACATTTCAGGCACATATTACATGCTGATATGAGGTTTTGGTGCTGCTAAGGATACCATAAAGAATTTTATATATAACTATATTTATTTATCTATCTCTAAAATTGAGACTATTAATTTATGAATGCTGAATAAGCTTGTAAAAGATTATAATCTTATCACTGTTTTCCTATCATGGCTTATATAACACCAGGTGGTATGTGAAAGCTTTACTCTTCAATTTCTTAGTGTAGACAAATGTTTCATTGCTACCTGTAACTCTCAGTGATATGTCAACTGCATTTTAAAGTTCAGGATAAAAATGATCCAGGGTATGCTACCCATTAATTTGGCAGGGAAATGGCTCTTACCTACATATTAAAGGAGTAAGCTTTTTTTTTTTTTTTTTTTTTAAGATTATTTATTTATTTGAAAGAAAGAGAACAAATGTGTGCACATATAAGCCCGATGAGAAGGTTACTGTGGGGGAATGGAGAGGGGGAAGGGCAGAGGGAAAGAGAATCTGGAGCAGACTCCACACTGAGCTTGGAGCCAGATGCCAGGCTCAAGCTCAGGTCCCTGAGATCATGACCTGACCTGAAATCAAGAGTGTTGCCTAACCAGCTAAGCCACCCAGCACCTCTGGAATAAGGTTTTCTTGATGCAAAGGAAAGTTATAAATTCAGTGAGTGAATATTACATTGCCTAGCAGTGAACAAAATTCAGGGAGATGCAGAGAAGAAATTACAGAAGACAAATCCATATTAGCTCTAATTAGATTTCTTTAACATGTTGAAAAATGCTAAAATGTAATGAGAATGGATATGTCTTGCAAACTACTTTGGACAAAACTGCCTTGTAAAGATGGTGATCCCTAACAAAATGCCAGTAAATATCCATGTGGACAAATTTTGGTAGGGGGCATTGGAACTTGAAAAAAAATACTCTAGTATTATCTGAAAGAATTAATACTATCACAGCAGTGATTTTTACTCTTTTTTTGTTGTAACCTACAGTATGAAGCATATTCAGCATGTGAATTGATCTGCATGCAGACACACCCCCCCCACACACACAGGCAATGTAAGTTTCATAAAATATTATCCCAAATACATACAATGAAGTCTAATATTATTGGGTTTATCTCTTAAATGTTGGTGACTTTCAATAAATTATTTCATGGAAACTTAAATGAATTATGACCTAGTTACTTTAAAATATACTGTTTTATAAAATATTCAATTAAATTGCTAAAAATAAGAGTTATAAAGGCATCTTCACCTTACTATATACTCACATGTGTAAGAAAGTATAAGCATAGGAGTGAAACAATAGAAAGCCCTGAGTTATACCCGTGTTTATATAAACAATTTCACCTAAAATAAAGTTCCAATCCGGGATAAGATCATATATTGTACATAAAAAGTTATTAGTGTAGGTCTTAATCATCTGGAAAAATGAGGTTTAGATTCCCTATTTCACAACTTATATCTAAATTATTTGCCAATGCATTCAAAACATAGGTATACAAGTTATATAATACTGTTATTACTAAAAAGCTATATAAAGAAAAATAATTTGTTAGGTTTCAGGTGTATTGTTTAGTGATTCAACACTTGCATCTAACACCCAGTGCTCAGTGCTCATCACAGCAAGAGCCCTCCTTAGCCCCCACTCCCCCACCCATCTCCCCTCTGATAACCATCAGTATATTCTCTATAGTTAAGAGTCTGTTTTTTGGTGGAATCTAAAGCTGTTTTATGTAATTTGGGGTTGTGGAGGGCTTTCTAAGCATGACAACAGTCAGAAATCATTTAAAAAAACTTACAGAATCAATTACCTATAATGTCCAACTGAAACCCAAATGACAACCTGAAAATAATTTAAAATATATATAATATACAAACTATCTCTAATATATAGATGACTTTCTTAATATTTAAAATAATTACCACCAAAATAAAAAATGTGTAAAAAGCATAAATAAATAATTCATAAAGAATAAACCTAAATTACCTAGAGGGAAGTGAAAAAATATCCAAGCTGATTATTAAAGAAATTCAAGTTAAAATAATAAGGAACTTTTGTACTTATCAAATTGGCAAAGAAGTGCTTTTAGAGTTAAATGCCTACTGACATTTATCAACTGCTTTCTATATGCCAGACACTGTTTTAGACATTCAGCATCTTGTTTACTCTTTCTAACCTATAAGAAGATACCATAACTACCATCTCTATTTATAGAACAATGAGACTGAGACTGGTTAAGGAACTTGACTTGTACAGCCAGCAAGTAGTGGAGTCAGGTTTTGATGCCAGGAAATCTTACATCAAAGCCCACATGTTTAATCAGGGTGTGAAAAAAAAAAATATTGCTGGAGGAAGTGCAAGGTTGTACTATATTTCAAGAGAGTGATTTTACAAAATATCCCCCAAATATTAAAAATGTACATACTGTTTGGAATATCATTTGTATTTATACAAATTACCCAAAGTAGAGCTACAAGCCTATGCAAACAATTAGCTACATATATATTTTTTTTATAATAGCAGAAAAAACTATTTTGGTAATAACAGAAAATTAATAGAAAAAGTGATTAAATATTTATTATTTGAGTACATTATTTGCAGGATATACATGTGACAGAATATCTTTCAGCAATTGAAATACTGCTTTTGAAGAATAGTTATTAACAAACAGAGAAAGTATAAAAAACAGGTTCTAAAGCAATATGATTAACATGAATTTTGCCAGGAGAAGGAAATCAGGAGGAAAGAGAGTGAGACCAGAGTAATAATTCTTGGCTTCCTCCCTGCAAGTTTTTCTTGAACTGGCTGTGTCCAATGACCATGATCATATTTCTTAACAAGATGACTGACTCTACATAATTGTCTATCCTTTTAGGTTCCAGAGACAATACTCTCATTCCCATTCATTTGTACATAGGGTTGGTAAAGCCTCACCTGTGACAAGGTCTGGGTTATTGTCCTGATCTTTGTGAATCCTCTATATTCCAAACATCTGTAACTTCCCTCCTTCTAAAAATAAACGTCCTAAATATCCATTAGAGTTCACTGTGTATTCAGTCTGGAGAAGATATACATAAAAGAGGCTAAGTAAACACCCTATAGTCCTCACTTAGAGTCCAAAATAGAAGTATAAACTCTTAAAGCATTTTAAAATATTTATTTATTAATTAGTTCTGTTCACTGAAAAGACCTAAAGACAATGGCTGACCCAGCAGGAATGAGCATTCCCAGGATACAGATTGTGCTGATGGATGATACTAAGTCAAGCAGAGGAGAAATACAAAAGATAACTCTAGAGCATCTTGATACACCAAAAAGCATGACAGTCATCAAAGATGACTGGGACAAATGAGAGAAATTGAGCTTCTAAAAGGGTAAACATTGAGACCCTGGACTAATTGAGTCAGAAGTTCTAGGGATGAGATCTAAGCTCTAGGACCTACGGAGTTCCCAAGGTCATTCCAATGAGTAGCAAGGTGGGCACCCTGCACTGACCATGTGTGCCTTACTTCCTAGCTTCAGTACCGTCCCAATATCCACCCCAGCTAGCCTCAGTGGCACCCTTACTCTACAAATGCAAGCTCATGCTTTCAGGATGACAGGCCTCATTGGGAAGGGTAGGCCATAATTTTGATTATGTCCAGACCAGAAGTGGAAGAACTTAAGGGGAATGCAAAGTAGAACATATGGAGATAAACCCATGACTACACTTTAAGTAACTGAAGCATCTTACCTCCATTCACCATTATCATTTCATTACATTTTATGAAAAGTGTCTTGCCATCAAATGTTTTTGCAAAAGTGTCGTTAATAGTTCTGAAAGATGTTTGCAGGGTCCCTGTGAATATTTGAAAATAACTGCAATCACTAGTCATAATTTACTGTTGATTGATTCTTAATAAAACGAGGGTAGTTAAAGGCTCAGCAAAAAATAAAGAAAATAAAAGGGTAAACATTGAAATTAATCTAAGCTTGTTAACTATGTTTAAACAAACTTAAAAATATATTTAAAAAAACATAATTGATTGCCTGTTGAAGATAACAGAACCAATTCACTACTTTGAAAAGTGGTTAAATCAAAGGAAAGAAATCAAATTTGTCCTGTACTTACATATGAATTAAACCATCATATAAAAAAGTAGCAGATGAGGGGTGTCCAAGTAGCTCAGTAGGTTAAGCCTGAGACTTAAAAAAAAAAAAAATTAAGATTTTATTTATTTGACAGAGAGATCACAAGTAGGCAGAAAGGCAGGCAGAGAGAGGAGGAAGCAGGCTCCCTGCTGAGCAGAGAGCCCGATGAGGGGCTCTATCCCAGGACCCTGGGATCATGACCTGAGCCAAAGGCAGAGGCTTTGACCCACTGAGCCACCGAGGGGCCCCAAGCCTGAGACTTTTGATCGTTTTCACTCAGGTCATGATCTGGGATCTGAGATCCAGCCCCATTGTCAACCTCTGGGCTCAGCAGGGCATCTGCTTGGAATTATCTCTACCCCCCCCCCCCCATAAATAAATACATCTTTTAAATTTTTTAAATATTTTTTAAAATATTTTATTTATTTGACAGAGAGATAGCACAAGTAGGCAGAGTGGCAGGCAGAGGGAGAGGGAGAAGAATGAGCAGGGAGCCTGACATGGGACTTGATCCCAGGACCCTGAGATCATGACCTGAGCTGAAGGCAGCCGCTTAACTGACTGAGCACCCAGGCGTCCCTAAATACATCTTTTAAAAAAACCTAGTAGGTGAAAGGAGTTGACTTTGAAAGTATTTCTTAGTTTTGGATAGTTGAAAAGACTCCTAAGACTCAAAAGAGAACATGCTCATTTAAGGTTATTATCTAAAGTCAAATGAAAAGAAAGAGAATGCTAGTAGGCATTGGAGATGAAGAGGCATTCAGGTGCAAGCTCTCCATGATTCTTATTCAGGGACAGATATACTTCACCTTTTGATTCACCACCAAGTTCTGAGCAGTGAATTTGGTCTCAGAAGAGTTCAAGGCGGAAGTTTCCAGGGGGTCTCTAATACCCCTCTGGTTACATAACCACTCAGTCTATCTTAATAGTTATGCCAGCTGAAAACTCTCAGTAAATAAACTGGCCTTAGGGTTGGGAGGGGGGTCACCAGAGAGTTTAGGGTTTTAAACAAAACATCATAAATTCCACTGCACTTATATTGGTTGAAAGCCAAAGCCAGACATCCAGACATCTCTGGAAATGGAGAGACAGCTTTTCAAGATCAGCTGTCCTAAAGAGCCTTCTTGTGAAATTGTTCCGCGTAATAAGTGAAAACAAAATGATAGAATTAGAATATCACTATTTTGCAATCCTTAATAAATGAGTGGGTCTAAGTATTTTGCATTTCAAACTGCAAACATTACAAAATGAATAGGTACTTTGTGTCTCTTCTTGGAAGAACACACCATCAAAGAAATCAATCCTGAGACTGATGGCGTCTCTGCATAGTGTTGCCAATTTTCAGGAACTCTAAAGGACAGAGGACAATGTTAAATTGCAGGATGAGAACTCAATCAGCAAATCTAGACTCTAAACTCAGGTCATGTGTTTGTGGGTTCTTGAAGATACCATCAGTTGTGTGTTCTTCACCCGAAAAATTGTATAGAAAAAAGGGGAGAACAGGGGATTATGAGGTGGGTTTTTTTTTTTTTTTTAAGATTTTATTTATTTACTTAACAGACAGAGATCACAAGTAGGCAGAGAGGCAGGTAGAGAGAGAGGAGGAAGCAGGCTCCCCGTTGAGCAGAGAGCCCGACGCGGGGCTCGATCCCAGGACCCTGGGATCATGACCCGAGCCAAAGGCAGAGGCTTTAACCCACTGAGCCACCCAGGAACCCTGTTTTTTTTTTTTTTAAATGTAAAAGATACCAAATTAAAATTTTGGAAAGAGTATTATAGTGACAAGGGCTGCACACATATTTGGGTGATGAAACCATAAAGAAATGCAGAGAGAATGGCTCCCATTGGAATGAAGCATGTCATGGAGCTTCTGGGTGGACAAACCTGTATGTGGACCTGAGTGGGATCACATGAGTGTTTGCCTTATAATATTTCACTCAGCAGTACTATTTTTGTGTGTGGTTTTCCAAATCTGTGTCTTATTTTACAATACAAAGTTTAAAAAGGAAGAAAGAGCAGTGGGGGCTGTGAGTGCTGAGGTAAGGAGTCTGAATTTAACTTGATAATGTGCAAATATTTGTTGAAGACCTTTGGTATAATAAATAGATTTTGGAGAACTATAGGCATAAGCCTGACTCCTAAAGGGTAATTTGGGAATAGCTGAGTAATTAGAAATGCCACAGTTAGAGCCATCTGGCATTAATACTTGGCTATTCTTGAGAATTCTCAATCAGATATGAATAAAAAATTGCTTCTTCATATGTCACAGACATATTGGTGTAATAACCACAATGTATGTGACAGCTTCAGAAAAAGAGCACGGTGGTTCAGGAGGAAGAGGGGACCAGGCATGCTGTGGTTTAATGACAGTCTCCCCTTTGTCTTGTACTTGGATATTGAAGCGATGGATAGTAGAGAATGTGATCTTTGCCCTAGTCATATATTTAACTTTTAAACAGTTTGCTGATCTTCTTTCTGTTTATTGCTACTTCAATATATAGATGATGTCCTGCTTTCAAATGGAAGGTTTGATGTCCTTAAAATGATTGGCTTAATAGGCAACCAAAATTACTATAGCTTTTAATGAATTTATTGAGAAAGAATTGAAACCAAGAGACCAAAGTGTAAAAGATTCTAATACTAGTTATCATAAGGCTTCCCCATGATTTTACTTTATTTTTTTAAAGATTTACTTATTTTGGAGAAAGAGAAGAGAGTACATACAAGCAGAGGGGCTGCAGGTGGAAGAGAATTCTGAAGCAGATCAGCCACTGAGTGCAGAGCCCAAGCCCAACTTGGGGCCAACAAGGGGCCTGATTCCCAAGACACTGAGATCACACAGGACCTGAGCCAAAACCAAGAGGCAGCTGCTTAACCAACTGAGTCACCCAGGTGTCCTACTTCCCGATGGTTTCAAATGGAAGGAGTAAGATGGGGTAAGGAATAGTGGTAGAAGGAAGTAGCTATTGGTAGAGAGATAAAAATAGATTTTCTTCAAAACTGGGTAAAGGCTGGATACTCGAAGTAGTTTTTTTTAGCTAGGATAGCAAGTAAAATGTGCTCTGATAGTAACATGTATGCATATGAGGATGTTGTGGCAAAAACATAAGGGGAGGTAAAGACAAAATCGTAGATTTTTTTATAAAGAAGAGAAAGCAGCACTAACTATCCAATTCTGAGCTTTAGATGATGGCAAACTTTTCTATTTAAAATGACTTGATAGATAATCTAACTGCTGGTATTCTTAAAAGAAATGCTTTGTGTATTTAGTAACTATCATTCTGTATTTTGATATTTTAAAAAACCACATTGTTTCTTTTTTTAAAATTTTATTTATTTATTTGACAGAGAGATCACAAGTAGGCAGAGAGGCAGTCAGAGAGAGAGGGGGAAGCAGGCTCCCTGCTGAGCAGAGAGCCCGATGTGGGATGTGGGGCTTGATCCCAGGACCCTGAGACTATGACCTGAGCTGAAGGCAGAGGCTTAACCAACTGAGCCACCCAGGTGCCCCACCACATTGTTTCTTTGTTTTAAAATGTTGCCTGATTTCTGAGGTAATAGGAGAAGCAAATAAAATGTGAGTTGCCAAGGTTTATACATTTCCATGAGATCATGGAGGAACTCCCCACCCATATACACACGCCTGCGTGCGCGCGCGCGCGTGCGCGCGCGCACACACACACACACACACACACTCAGTTTCATGGGAATGGCAAAGCTGGAGTTACTTAAATTATTACTTTTGGTAATATCTCAGGCTGAAGTAATACATGGTCAGACCCAGCTCAAATGAAAATTAAAAAAAAAGAAAAAGAAAGAAAAAGAAAAGCTAAATACCAGCTTAGATATGCTTGTGATATGCTAAAAACGAATTTCAAGTACTAAAAGCACCACATAAGAGGAAACTATCAAAAAACTGCCAAGTTTTAGATTTAGAAATGTCACTCACTGATGCTGTTTCCAAACAAAAAGCTTTTATTCTTATGGCAGGTTTTCACGGCTTAACAGATAAGCTTGTGTTAGGTGTTTGCATGTTGCCTTTTGGAGAGAGGTATTTTTTAAAACAAGAAAGTCAGCGCGCATAAGGGAAGAAGAAGTTAATGGGTTAAAAACTGTGTAAATGTTACTCCAGTGAAATTACAGCTTGTTGTTCAGATGAATACTCTCCACTTCTCGTATAGCTTTAAATTATGGACAAATGCTTGCAATTGTGAACTCCCTACATTGTGGCTGCCTGTTCCCAGGCTTCATCAACCAGGGCTGTCCAATGGGATTACTGTAAGCCTTCACGGCAGTCTGCCAGGCACTGATGAGAAACTCATACCCCTGGATGTTAGATTGTTCTCTTTATTCCATCCTTGTGATGGCCGTGATTGCTGTCATGGTGTTAGGTTAGGAATTAGCATTTTGTGGCCCAAATTTTGCCATCCAGAACACACTAAAAAAAAAAAGAAAAAAAGAAAAGAAAAAGAAAAATCAGAGAATAGTAATTTCTTCTGTCAAAAAAGGGATACAAGACTACCATGATACAGATGTCTACAAAACTTAGGTCGGGAAATGTTGTTGTGTGGTCCTGTTTGGCAAACTGATGTGGGGCGTGTTTTACTCTTAGCCCAGGCCTCTGCTCAGAGACCAGTGGTTTTCATTTTATAAAACAAAGGTTGACTAAGGAAACTATGGGTGAGTCTGTGAAAATTTTTAAATAAAATAAAATAAATTGTGATCTTAAGCATTACATGAAAAAAAGAAATCTGAATCTCAAGAGGCCCCAACATAAATTTTTAGCATTATTACAGTTCTTGTATCTAGCAGCAATGACAATGTAATATGTGTTCTCTTGTCATAGTTTCTTTCTGATACATGGCTGAGCAAACTGTGAAAACCAAAAGATAAAGGAGTTCTGAAAACTAAAATAGTAATTACTGTTAATTTTATTTGTATTTGCCCTTTAAGACATTATGATGAAATGACCAAAATAGTGCTTTTAGAGCAATCATTATTTTATGTCATTAATGATTCTGTTAAATATCCTTGCATTAATATTTTCTCTCTATCATATATTGGCTTATACCTATGTACTTACTAAGCAATTATTAACAACTACTGACTTTTTAGTTGTTTTTTTTTTTTTTTTTTAGTTTTATATGAACCTGCATTGTGGTTAAGACTTCTATATAATTTAATTCTACTCTTTATGCTAGGGATTAATTACAACAAAAAGAAAGAAAGAAAGAGAGAGAGAGAGATACAGGGAGAGAAAGAAAGGAAGGAAAGAAAGTGATTTAAATTTACTAAGAAAAGATGATACAGTTTCCTTATCTTCTGGTTCTTCTTAGGCTATCCAGAGACATGTTAATTTTTCCTGTCATTAACAGTGAGCAAGCTGGAAGGATTCGGACATGTGAGGTGCACAGATTCTGTTAGGAGCCTTGATATTTATCCACCCAAGCTTATCCATCATCTTTAATCGTGCAAAAGGCAGAATTACTTAATCATTTCATTTTATTGAAAAGAAAAAGAAAGATTGACATTAAAATGATGACATGCAAGGAAAAAAATAAATTGAAAATGATTATGAGGAGAAGGTAACGCAGAGACTAAAGCTCCATTGGTTTTGTGATGCTCATTTAAAGCAATGATCTAGTCAAGCTAAGACATAAAAACAACGGTGATGTGAGTGGTTGGGGGACAGCCATTATCTTTACATTCCTCGTCTGCATTCTTAGGAAATTACGTGGGGAAGCGAAGACAAATAATTCAACATTAGACCTAATTACCTACCTCTGTTCGTACTTATTCCAGATTGAATTATACCTTAATGACAATCTTATATAAAGAAGCATGACCCCAACATTCAAATTCAACACTTTTAAGATCTTTACACAAAATACTTGTTTTAATTCCGACAGCACAAAATAAGCCAAACCGCTCAGACTGCAAGAATTATCAGGTTCTGCCTATGTGCAGTCGTGTGTATTTATTTTATTCAAGTAAGCAGGGTTTTTGTGTGTTTGTTTGTTTCCGGTATATATTATCAATGTTCTTTACTTTTATGGACAATAATATATGTTTTATCTAAGCAGTGTCTCTTATGTACTGCTTTATACAGAGCTAGGTGAGGATATTTTAAAATGTTTGGTACATTTCCACTGTTCCCCTAGTCTCATCCTTCTATTTTATGTTATTTCTATTTTTTCAGTTGAAATATAATAATTATTCCAAAGATGAGGAATTTTAAAAAGTCTGTGAAGACATTAACTGACAATTTAAAAGTATTTTTTTAATATGGTAGGAAACAGATTTTTGAAACAATAGTCAGATCTGTCCCCCAAATTTTTTTGACCTCAAAATATATGTTGTCTTGTAAGGTTAACATATTTCCGAAAAACAATCTATAGTTAAAGGGAGTTGTGTTTACAATAATTAATTACATCAAATAAGAAAAGCAATTATACACAGGGGAGTTGAAATTGAGAAAAAAAAAAAAAGTTTTTGATCCTTCTAAGGCCACATAGTGATTGTATTTATTCTTTTAACCTTGAGTAGATAGTATTTGACACCTACTGTGTACCAAGAACTGTGCTAGCTATTGTGAGCAAAATTCCTGTTTTGCAAGATGTTTTGTTAAATTTTTACACATAGCATAAATTATTTGGAACCTAGAAAAAAAAGATATGTTTCCTACTCTCCTACATATGTAATTGGTCATATTTTCACTAAACTTGAATGTCTTCTAAACATATCCATAGCTATACAAACAGTGATACTAAACTAATTCAATATTTCAGCATACTCAGACTGTACATGGCATTCATAAAGTTTATTTTGAATTTAAATAGCACAATTTTAGATGATTCAAGAATATCACCATTTTTCATATAAACATATATAATCAACAAAACAGCTCAATGTAACTGAATATGAAAATTAAAAGACACAATTGAAAAATTGAAATAATTTTTAGATCTAAGTTACAAAGATTATAAACAAACTCAAGTCATTGTAATTTTGAAAACCATCTATATAATTAGGTTTTAGAAATACATGATTTATGATATGTTCCCTAAGAACCAAGAAGCATATATTAAAATTTAACTGTTCTTTTGTTCATCTAAGGTAACTTTAAGTTTTAGACTCTATAAATACCACTTCATACCACAATTCATTGGGGGAGATTAAAAGAAAATTCTGCTTTTTAAAAAAATTAATTTCATTCATGACTTTGCTGCTAGAAAGTTCAATAATTGTTTTTTTTAATTCTTAGACAGTCTTATAATTTATGCAGTCTTATGCAGTTTGTTTAACATACAATAAACAGAAAATATCATAATATATCTAAATGAGTGAAGTCTTTCAGAATTAATTAAGCAAATAAACTTTTATTTTTATACATATTAAAAATTCAGTTTATTCAGAAAGATATTCATATACATGTTTTTGAAAATGGGCAACTGATATTAATTGTATGAATGTGTATGTGTAGTAAATTTTGAACTATTTTATAAAATAAAAACAATGAAATAAAATGCATGAACTAGTTTACATGTTTTTACATAAATCCAAATTAATGCTATGAACAATTTTTTTGAAAAGAAAGTCACAATTTTTATCACAGCAGAGGAAATTATAGTTCCTTTTTTCAGTGATCTATTTTAAATATATTATAGTACATTTTGTTACAGATGAAATCAAAGACCTATTATTGATGTTTGATATTGATATAAAATTTAATTAAAATGCAAATTTATGCCATGCTTTTTTATGATGCTGGCTTTCAAAGACAGAGAACAAATTAAGCCTAAATTATTTTATTTTAATATTGGTTATTGACCCATTTTGTATTTAAACCTTCAAATAAATTTCTCTTATTATATGTACTTTTCTTGAAAGCGTTCATATATTTATATTACTTGAAATCATCTATTAGTTTGAAATGAAAATGAAAACTTAGGATAACAGACAGAAACAGAAAAATTAAGAATTGTAAAATCAAATGCTAAGGGCATGGTAACAAATACGGTTACTTTAACTTTATGGCAATAGGTGGCGCTGTTACCTAAATACTCTTTGATTTGAATAGAACATTGGAAATGGGTTGTCTCTGTATGTAATTTCATATATGTAAACAAATGAGAACACAGATGTAAACTTTCAAAATTCTGGGAATTATTTTGTGATCATTATTACTTAATTATTATTTTTATTTATACAGCCAGCAGTATGTCAAATAGAAATGCAGATGAAAATTTATGACAATAAATATGATTAAACAGGAACACTTTTAGAATGATTCATGAAAATGTTGACTTTTTAATGCAAATAAAAATAAACCACTTAATATTTTTCCTGCAAAATTTTACTTTATAAATTCCTAAGCCTGTGGAATTGAGCACTGGAAATTGTCAGGTGTTCTCAAAACCAGACAACAGCTCAGAATGCTTAAGTTGATTAATGAAACTCATTCTACGCTGCCTCATCTCTTCTGGCATTGTTTTGTGTGGAGGTATAAATAAGAAAGGTCTTATGTAATGTATATGTTGCTAAATAGTAGTTCCTGACAATATGCAACCCATTAGGCTGATAGTACAGAAGTGGAATTCTTTCACCACTGCCAACATAAGCATTGTTAACATCTGAAAGAGGAGAGAAAAGGAATAAAACAGGCTATGTATGTGTTCACAGTGTTTATATGTAAGTGAGAATAGCAGTAAAGGCTGAGCCCTTTCTAAAACACACAGCACTTCTGTAAGAGCTGGATATGTTGACCCTATGGCAGACAGATGGCAAGACGATTCCTTCCTGTGGGCAGACACAGTCTGTCACCACGACAAGCCTGGCTAAGCTGGATGAAGGCTTGATTCAGCCCCCGTGCCTCCTGCCATCTTGGAGATGTAGCCCAGTGCAATCCACAGTCTGTACCAAGCCTTGCAAACGGACTGTTATACCAAAGAACCAACTAACAGCGGATGTTCCTTCTCCCAGAATTCTCAGAAACAATGGCCAAGCATATGATTTGATGGTCTTCGTGACTATGCTGTCTTGGGTTTAGGCAATTCTATTATGTTAAGAGAGAACCACAGCAGACAGGGACACATGATGCAAGCCCCCTTCAGAAAGGAAGGACTTGGCTCCTTCCCTGATGCCAGTGGTGCAGGAACTAGGCCTCAGCTGCCACCCCAAAGCAGATTTATTCTGCTGAACAGAAGCTTGTGACCCAAGGCCACATTTCCTTTTTGGAGAGACTTATGCCAGTAAAAACCATGGGAGAATCAACCTCAGCTTGGGACAACTCTTAACGTTTACCCCAGTTCCAGAACTTTCCATAAAATGGGGTGAAACCTCCGTGGAGAGCCATCACAGCTCAGCTTCTCCCTTTGCCCACTGTTTCTTGCTCACTTTCCTTTGCACAGGGGCTGATCCCTTGGGCATTCACGGATAACCCTTCTACACACAAACCACCATCTTCAAGCCTACTTCCTGAGGAATCCAAGCTGTGCCCTGCGTGAAGATAGGAAGCCTATTGGACTAGAGGCCAGGGGCCCTTATAATATAATGTTCTCTCCACTGTGCTTTACCGTGAGAGATTGGAAATCATAATCATGGTAAGACATTTCATTTCATGTTTTTGATCCTAAAAAAGACCTTAAAGAATGAATAACTGATTTGAAAAGAAGTTTTCATTGCAGTACCTAACACTGCTTTTTACTAGAATAAATGAATGCTCAATAAATGTTTGAACTGAAGGCTATCGTGACTGGATACAGTTGAAAAGTATGATTCTGCCCATGTTTATTGCAGATCGTTTATGTGTCAGTCCCTAGGGAGGAACACGGAGTTAACTAAGACATGGCCTCTGCTCTCAAAAAGCTATGGGATCAGCAGCATTTCCAGTGTGTTCACAACCCACATTCATGTATGCCCTGTTACTTGGAAGAATCAGATGCCAATTGTGCTAACAAACAAGTTTCAAAGCATAGTTTTATGTGTTTTTCTTGTGATATAAACCAAGTCATTTTGGATAATTTGGATTTTTTTAAAAGAAGATTTCTGTTTAAAACACAGAATTCTACTCATTCATTCATCAGGTCAAGTACATTTCAGTTGAATGCTATAGTTAAAATTTATTTGTAAAACAAGGGGACCAGAAAGTATTATGATAGATAATTTTAAGGATGACCATGGCAATTAATGCATATTTTTGGAGCTACTAAGGAGCTTCTTTATCTATATAATTCTGCATTAGTAAAAATAGGACATAGGGGCAACCACTACCTCCATCTTTGTCCATGACATTCTTCTCCCTCTGGCCAGATGAAAATAGAGCCTAAAAATGAGTCTTACCATAGCACTTTAGGAAGTTATCATTAATTGATTAAAATAGACATTGGCCCCTATTTGCTACCCAAGTCTAGTCAAATTATATCACTTTATAGTGTAAGGCACTAAACTGAGATTTAGGAAAATGAAAACATTTCCGAGATATCTTTATCCAGGATTGTGGTGCCCTGATTTTCCAGTCTAGTTTCCTTTTTATAACACTCTCTGAGCAAATATCTATGCTGTGGAGCTATTAAACTCGTGTGTATTACTAAAATTCTCTTTTAATGAAAATGGGAACCAGTTTAGAGATTGATTTTTGTACCAGGCTCCTAATGTATATTGTTTAAGCCAAATTGTTTGGCTTCAGACTCATTGTTTCCATATTGTGCTGATTAATCATGTGGAATCTACCACAAGATTCAAGGTAGCATTTATCTAATTTCTTATATTAGTAAGCCAATTATCAAAGGCCAGTAGCCAATTTCAAGCTTTCATCAAATGTTGGCATTAGCATTATTAAAATTTCTAATAACTTGTTAATTCCAAGAAGCAGATAAAGAAAAACTTGAGTGTCACTGTTTTATAACCGAGAGTATCTTATCTTTTTTTATTATAAAACATATTTACCTTTGTGGATAGGGAACATAATCTATAATATTGGGCACATGGCTAATTCACCTTGCCACATTTAGCAGTTGAATATGCCAATTACCATCACGACTATACTCAGTTCATGAAATCCATTTCATGGAAGCATGATACTTGGCAAAGCAAAGCAAAGTAAAGCAAACAAAGAAATTCACCCCATTTTTTCCCGACCACTACAACTAGAAGTTTTAATGACCTATAAATTAGAGGAATGGGGTGCAATAAAATATGAAAAAGATAATTCAGAAAATGGTTAAAGTAGAAGACACAGAGCAGCAACCATATCAATACTTTAAGGGATAGACTTTAGAAAATAGTCATTGTTCTCCATGATTGATGTTTTCAAGTACCAGGCACACTTTTAAGGGCTTTTTTTTTCTTTTTTGTAATTTTACATGCTTAACATGGTTTATGATTTTTTTTTACTTATGGCTGGAAGATGAGGTAGTTGAGGCACAGAGAAGTCAAATGACTTAGTGATGAACCCAGTACTGGGAGAGGTGAGATTCATATGTGTAGGCAGTCTGATTTCCAGAATTGGGCTTCTGTGTTATTTATTTATTTTCTAAGACCTATTTATTTATTTGAAAGAGAGAGAAAGTGAGAGGGTTAAGAGGCAGAATGAGAGAGAGAGAAAATCTTTAAGCAGACTCCCTGCTGATCATGGAACCCAATGTAGCACTGGATCCCAGGACCCTGGGATCTTGAGCTGAGCCGAAATCAAGAATTGGCCACTTAAATGACTGGGCCACCCAGGTGCCCCTGGGCTTCTCTGTTATTATACTCTAGTTGCCTCTTGGCAATTTGTAATCAGTATTAATGATGAATACATAAAAATCGTTTACATGAGGCAATTTAACATTTTATTTTAAAAAGTAACAATGCCATCTAAAACAAATCTACAAAGACAACAAGGTTGCGAAGTCATAGAATTTAAGCAGCAGACGCAGGGTTTCGTGATGAGATTCCAGAAGTGCATTTGTCCTAAAATGACATGCCGAATGCTTCATATATGTGCAAGTGGGCTTATTTGTGTGGAGTGAGTTCATAAAATTCACAACAGTCTCAAAGAGGTCAGATTCGTTACATGAAAACTTTTACAATTACTTCCTTTGTATGTCATTTAATTTTACTCACGTAATATATATATTTCTATGTTGAATAAAGTTAAATATATATATCTATATATACATGCATGCATATATATTAGCTAAGTCTGCATACAAAGGCCAATGAGTATTCATGACTATATACAATCATACACTTTCCTAGTAAATGTTTTGTTACATGCTTTTAACAGAAGACAATGTTGTGTTATAATTTGAGTAGTCCTTTACCCTTCTATTTGTCCCAAATACTTTTATCACAAAGGAAGACAGCCTTATCTCAAAAGGTTATGTCAGTGCAAATAATTTCTCAAAAATGTTTTCATTTGTTTTTCTTTAAAGACTTTGTATTTAAAGGAACTGGAGAATTGTGATCACCTGTTGACTTGTGCCAAACTATTGAAGCAAAGGCATTTGTTTTTATGTGTGGTGTGTTTATACTTAACTACATACATACGTAATAAGGACAATCTTTGAAAAATTTGGTTCTAAATGTCAAGAACCAAAAGAACTCTATCATGTGTGTTATTAATATGTTTCACTATCTAAAAGAATATTCCATCATGTAGTAGGAATGTCACATTACCATAATTTTCTTATATCAAATGCATGCATTTAGCAGGTACGTTATGATAGCGTCTGCCCTGAAAGAAGAAAATCCGTTTTGTCCTAAGCTTCATGATGTGCTCACACTGAACTGTCCAATCTACTTTAAAAATAGATCAATATTTTAGAAGTCATTTTTGTTCCTTTGTTTAGTAATTCAATACATTTAAATAAACTGGCTTTGTGTCCACAGAATACAGAGTATAATACAGTTTGTAATAATCATGTTAATAAGATTGAGGTGGACACAATGTTAAGTGGACAAAGTTGTATCTCTGCTTTTACTACTTGTTAAATTGCACATTTTGTTTAAATTTAAAAATAGTTACCAAATCTTCATTTTTCTGTTCTGTATTAGAAGTCATTTATGATTCTTATGCTTTAAGTCAAATATAATTTATTATAGAAATTGTTTTTGTATTTAAATATAGTTGAAAAAGAATATTTTTTACAAATAAAGTAAAACTGGGAAAATTTTACTTGGCTTATTATAATATTCTTAACTTAAAATTTAAAATTTAGAGATCTGTTAAATACATGAATATAAATTATAGGTGAAAAATACAAAATTGTTAATGTTCAGCTATTTGGGCTCTTTGCATTTTCATGTGGTTCAACTTAATGTACCAAGGGATAATCTTGCCACTGATATCCCATGTTACATTTATAAAAATATAGCTTTTCTTTGGAAATCAATGTATTTATTTCAATTATATACTTAAGAACTACAGTTACAATATTCATTCATCTGCCTCACCTAGGAAGCCTTAGGTTGTCTGTTTAAATTTGATAAATAATAATAATTTCGTTAGAAGCCCCAAATTCTACAGCTAGAATGCACAGTCCACTACATTTGCAAAATTGTAGATGCTATAGTAATCATCCGTTACCTTCTTCGGTAGAGCCTGTGTTCTAGCCGAGATCAGGATTTTATCAGACCCGTCTAGAAGTTCGTTTGGTGCATTGTCCAGATCATCAAAAAACACGTGTTTAGCATTGCTCTGCATGGACTGTGCCTGCCCTGTTCATCTCTACACTTCCTCTCCCTCCGCACTTTCCACTTGTCATCTTATTGTTTCAAATAGCATGTCCATGCTGTCTGTCCACACCGTGTACATTTAGATGCTCCTTGTCTCTTAAAATCTGAACTTACTTTTCTAAATTTCATGCATACTTATCATTGAATGTCTTTAGTTAAGACTGAATTCGTGTTTACCTCTAAAATGCCTCTCCAAAAGTGGCATCTAAAGAACGCTAACATGATCTTCCCAACTCAGAAGGGTTAGGATCGTCTTTGACTCCTCCGTTTTCCTCTTCTTTCCTAGTTGATAAATTAAATCATTGTTTTTTCTTTCTGATAACTCAAATTTCTCTTCCCACTACTACTCTATTGATTCTGGAAGTTATCATTACACACTAGGACCAACTGCAGTTGCCTTTCAACTTGTCTCCCTGCTAGTTTTCTGCTCTCCATGCCATTTTGTTATCATGACTAAACACCTGAGCAGATTATTATCCATTTCCAAAATATTTCATAGCTCCTAATTGCTTATCAGATGAAAGCGAGATGACTTGCCTTGTTGTTTATGGTCGTGAATAATTTAATCGTGCATTCCTTCATGCATATTGTGTCCAGCCTCACCTCAGCCTCTTTTTAAAACAAATTGTTCTCTTTAGTAAAAGTTTTACTTCTGATGGTACCTCTGCTCATCTGTGTTATTACTTACACTTGTAATATTACATGAACTAGAATGTTGTCTTCCCTGCCTACCTATCAGCTGTGTTCATTTGAACAGTTCTCATAGTTATTCTCTAATCCATTGAGGAGATTATGCTGCACAGCCTTTTGGTCATCTTTCTTGGATTACAGATGATAAATTTATGGTATTTACTTTTTATATTTTCTTTCCCCAACTACACTATCATCTTCTTGAAGGGAAATTAGGTCTAAACTGTTTTTTGTTTTTCATACCACTGTAGTGCCTACCATCATTCCAAATTCTCAAGGCATGTCCCCCAAACACTTTTCAACTTCTGTAATATAAAATATTAAACAATTACCCAATTTTCGACAAGTTTATGCTCCACAGGCTTACTTTTTTCCCTTTCCTGGGATACTACAGTAATGTGTTCATAAATGTTTATGGTGTCATTGATGCCCTGATATCTGACAAAGTTGTGCTTGCTTCGACTAATATAATCTCTAGAGCATTTTAGTTATTTTTATTTTCTTAGTGTTTAACCCCAGGAGGTCAGTATTTAGTTTCTTTTTAAATACTATTCACCCACCTCTAAAATCTAATGGTAGGAGATTTTAAAAATCCTGTGTTAAAGGAGCACCTGGGTGGCTAGGTCAGTTAAGCATCTGGCTCTTGGTTTCAGCTTGGTTCATGATTTCAGGGTTGTGAGATTGAGCCCCACCTGTAGCACTACCCCCTCCCCGCCCCCTTTTTGGAGTTCTGTGCTCAGCGTGGTCTGCTTGTCGGTCTACTCATCTCCCTGTGCATTTCTCTCTCAAATAAAAAAAATCTTCTTTAAAAAAATCCTTTTTCAAGAATTCAAACATTTTGCAGATATCTTTATGAAAGAAAACTGGGGAGGGGGTCAGAGGAGGGAAAGGGGTTGCACAAATCTATAAAACTACTAAGTGACAGAGTCTGCATTTGAATGGCTATCATCTGTTTCATAATGCACTGAAACTCCCACTCATTGTGTGGTGATATTGTCCTGGTCATTCTCTGCCTGTATTCCAGATGCCATCTTCACACTTCCTGACTTTCATCCCTAGGATATGACACCGGTTTTGCATCACCCAGCCTCCCCTACTTTCTGAGTTTTGGTTGTTTTCAGCTGATGGGACGTGTCAGTAGGAAATGGAAGCATGGGAGAGGTGATGGGGAGAAGTGTGAGTATTTTTATCTGCTCCCTCCTGCTCTGGGCAGCAGTGACTGTCCTTCTGTGACCCTAAGGCTTCAGTGCCTCTTGAGAAACCCCTCTGTGCCTCCAGTTCCCACTGGGCTCCAGTCATTCTGCCCCCACTGCCTTTTCAGAACTAGAGCGGCTTCCACAGCTCTCCTACGTTCCTTGAAAATCAATTACACCTCCGTTAATAGATCCTTCATTAAAATGTCTCCAAATAGCTGAGTTTATACTCTCTTTCCTACCAGGAAATAGAAATGAACAATAGACCAAATGACCACTTAAAAAATGCGAAGACTTTTTGATTCAGTTTTAAAATCCAAATTCAAATGTTTAACTAAGTCTACTATTGGTTCTCACATCTTGGGCAGGACTTTTTCTCACATTTTCTTCATGAAGTTAAATGAAAACTAAATTAAAATGCAAGCATCTCCTAATTCTGTGAAGATGAAGAATGAAAGAAAAGAGCTTTTTGTCAAAGAATATTCTTCTTGAATTGAAAAAAAAAAATTATTTGGAATTGTTATCATTTCTTTTAAACAATAAAGTGCTTCTGGTAAAAAGTAGCTTTTTCCTTTTCCTTTTAAACAGTAGTCAGGTTGTTGAAGGATTTCTGTGTGATGGTGCACTGTTTAAATTAAATATAGATTTGGGGTCTGAGCCTGCTGAGCTGAGTGTGCTGAAAACATGGACGAACCAATCACAGCAAACTGGAATGAATGATGGTCATGGAATTGGTTGGCACTTGTTTATTTTGTAGACAAACAATTTGACTTTTTCTCAGCCTGAATTGAAACAAATGGCTCTAGTGTTGTCAAGATTAGATGATTTAGTCTGAGTTTACATTTTAAGCAAGTCAATTCTTAGGTTCCATTAAAATTATGGTAAATGGTACACTAAAAAATAAATTTTGTCATTGCTGCTTCTCTTCCTTCAGAATTTTGTAACAGAACAAATAAGCTCTATTTTTTTGGTCTGTTTTCACTGTTGTCATCTCCAAGTCTAAAACCACCACTGTCAATCCATGTGATTACTTCCAGTCTTTAAAGGTGTCTGTCAAAACTTTATGGTTTGCCGAGGCTCTCTGCTTAGAGATTCTAGTCTTATATACCTTAAAGGTACACTGAATTTTGTCCTATCTACACAGCTGTAAATTTTTGGCAGAAAAATCTAGACCATTGTGTCTCAAAACTCTTAAATTTAAGGTATTTCACTGGGTGTGCTGCATAAATAATGAATCTTGGAACACTGAAAAAATGAAATTAAATTTAATAAAATTTAAGGTATTCCCCCCATAGTCCTACTTTGTCAAACATAGATTGATACATCATAGAGCCAAACTTGCCTAGCACTTCATTAAGTTTAAATAAAATACAAAAACATATGGTCACATCTATAATTGCCTTATTTTACAATAACTTGAGAAGTAGACTCCTCCAAAAATTATGATACCACATGTGAATTTAGTGAGGGGAGTACAGATAAAATGCCTTGAGAATTCAGAAGAAATGGATTATTAACATTCATTTTTTATACTAATAAAGTCATTCTACTTGTAAGGATATGATATAAGAGTTCCACTGCTGATACTGAGCCCTGAAATATTAGTGGTACTCTGGTGTGAGGGAATTCAAAATGGCATGGTGCTCTTTGATCAAATGTTCTAAGAAGTTTACTGTTCCTGAGAAGGGAACCAAATTACAGATCATCAGAATAAGAAAAAAAGGCATGAGCAAGATGAAACATTACCCCTCACATCCAGGGCCCTCACACAATAGGTAATCCCAGAATACCAAAACTATGATGATCTCTGTCACCAATTTCCAAGACCTACAACAGTAGGAAATAGTCACACGCAAGTTCTGGACCTTTTGTATGTGCCACAGTTGAATTCTAAGAGTACTGAGTATCCACCTCACCTTCAGTAACTCTCCGTCCTCCACTACTTTTGCTATGTATCTGATGACCAAACTCTATTTTGCTCTTCCTTGAAACAACTCTAACCCTGAAATCAAATTCTGTAGATCCCCCTTTCTGACCTTTTGGCTCGTACTCTAGCCACACTGGTTTATAGATCATTTTGGAAAGCTTCATTCCACTGATTATCATAGAGGTTACGATTTACTGAATGTTTTCTATGCACCGAATCCTATGGATACCATTTGCTCATGGCTTTCCCCTCACGCAAAACTGGAAGATTCCCAGTTCTGAATCAATCCAAGTGTCTCTCTTTTCCACATCTGCATGCAGCCTGGGTCACATTGTTGAGGAAATAACACAATAGTGAGTTATTTGACACTGAGTAAGTTGTTGACACTTGTATTCACGAGGAACTGTGCTGGGAAAATTCAACTCTTACCTTCATTCATGTGGTTTTCTTCTCTCTATGCAAACTGTTTCAGATACCTTCTTTGTCGAAGTAAGTATTCTTCTTTTGATTTTCAGAAATAAAAATGAATTTCTTTCAACTTTTCAGGTGAAATGGAAGCTGTCAGATAGGACCTCCCTCAACTTTTCATCATTAAAAAATCTACACGATGCAGGTCTCTGCACCTTCTTTCTCCCTTTCTTCTTGCTACAGTGGAAAGGGGATTCATTCTCCTCTCCGGAGACATTTCTTCCAGCCACACCTGTGTCCATGGACTATCATCATTCATCGATCATTCTGTCCCTTGCATGATTCTGGCCTGTTCTCATTTTACTCCCACTCAAGTACCCTGCAGCCTCTCCTACACCCTCATTATACACAATTTAAATGGTCTTTCTGGATTTGTTCTTATCCACTCAAACACCTTGAGTAAGAATCGTCTGCTTCTTACTCCTTCTTCAAAGTCATATTTCTAAAATAGTTTTATACATTCCCTATTCACTATCCGCTTTTTTCTCCCAAGACATCAGACTTTTATCTATTATGCCACCAACTTCTTCAAGATCACCATTGGCCTTCCTATCTCTAAATTCAATAGGTAATTAGCACTATCTTGCTTCTACATCACATTTTCAGAATAGATTAATTACTCATCATTGGTCTTACTCTCTCTAAATTCAATAGGTAATTATTATTGTCTTGCTTCTAAATCACATTTTCATAATAGATTAGTTACACAAGTAATATATATATAAAAATTAATGCAATTGTTCAAGACTAACTTCCTGAAGATTAGCTTCAAAAAAGAATATGACCTTTTACAAAACTCCATAGAAATAGGTCACATCTCAATGCTTAAGGCAACTAAACTTACCCAATCTCAAGATTTGAGCTTTTGCTTCCGTAGGCAAGAATGCTGATATGGTGAATTCTGCAACCAGTTTGCTATATAATTTAGCTGCAACAGCAAGGCTTGGACCCCATTGCTTCATTAGAATGAGGAGAGGCCAGTTACTATTGGCCCAAATTGCAATCAGTTAGGTTTCGGTTTAAAGCAGGATTGAAGATTCTGACAGGCCATATTTCTTTTGAGTGAAATATAAATCCCCTGAGTTACCAGGTGAGAAGCTGAGTTTTCCCTACTTAGTTTTCTGCAACTAGTTCCCTACTTAGTTTTCCGCAACTAAGAAGTCACATGGGCTGAGTTATTAGGACTTCTCACCTGGAATCTGATAAACAGCCTTAATGGAGCTCTACGTGCTGCATAAGAATAAATGGGTATTGGGGACCTGCTTACTGGCTACTTTTCTGGTCTTGGCAGATCTCTCCATTGAATACTACTATAGTAGGTAGGACGAATGTATACCTTGGCAATTTGCCTTTATTTGCAGGACAATTTGTAGATATTTTTCTTTTAAAACTCAAACAAAATAAAATTTATATAATAAATTATAAATACTTTTTCCATCTTCCCAGATATCATTCACTGACCCCAAAATAAGCATCATTAACTTATTGACTAATTAATATATATTTTTCCTATGGAGGTAGAATATACAAACGTAATATAGTAAATATACAGGAACAGGGAGACAGAGATTGAAAGAGAAATACATAAGAATATTTGTTGAAAAGTACATGTAGTCATTTACATTAATTATTCTGCACATTGCCTTTTTCATCAAATTTGGAGATGTTTCCTTGCCAGTATTCATAGCTCTGCCTCATTCTTTCTAACAGAAGCTTATTATCTGTCATATGTACAAATCATAATTAGGTTAGCTGTTCCTCATGTTGAGTTCCAGTTTTTCATTATTATAAACAAAACTATAGTGGACATCCTTATGAGTTGCTCTTTATGAGTATTTCTGATTCTTCTGCTGAAGTATATGAATTGTAAGGAATAATTATATTACTTAAAAATCTTATTTTTTGATGATCAGTCTGGTGTGAATGTAGAATAACACCACGGAGAGGGATTAAAGTGAAAGAGACTTATTATATTCACAAGTCCTAGAAGAGAGAGGAACAACTTGCCATTCAGCAGGCCATGCAGGAAGCACTCTGGGAAGTAGGCTGAACCAAGCAAGTAGGGAGCTGGGCAAGACAGTGCAGATCCATGGGCAAGTGCCTCTGTTAAGAGTCAGGTCAGAGGACATAACAAAGCCTTGGGGGGAATTCATTTGCATATTTGGATATTATAAATATATGTATATGCTTAGTTTTTGCTAATCTAATCTAATGCTAAACAAACGAAACACAAATAATGAACTTGCTAATTAGTGATTTATAGACTTTTAAAGTATTTATTGACCATTATAGTCTTTTCAATATAGGTTCTTTCTTTTATTGTTGTTGTTACTCATTTATAGAAATTCATTACAAATTCTGGAGAATAATAATTTTTCCGATATGTAATACATTTATTTTTCATAAAACTTCAATGTTATCCTTTAGTGTATGGTCATTTAAAATGTCATAAAATATAATTCATTAATATTCCTTTTGTTGAGTTCTGTCTTTTATATGTTACTTATGAAGGCTTTTTTACTCCTCAGATGGAGTAAGCAATTTCTCCTATTAATTGTTAATTAAAATATTTATATTGTTCTTGAAATATACTCATGCCTGGAAGAGTTGGGCTAAAGTCTTCAACCATGGTTAGTAAATATCAACTTCTATTCACATTTGGAACATTTATTTCTTTACACATTTTGATGAATTCTTTGGCTTACAAATATTATTTCTTCTCTCACAATTGATTCTTTCTCCCTATTTTTAAGGCTCTTAACTCTGAAACTCTTATTAGAGAATAGTAGTCCTCCTGGATAGCGAGTTCATGCTCTTTTTTTCTCCCCAAATACCTTTCATAGCTGCTTCTTTTTATTTTGCTGTGTTCTGAGTATTTCCTTAACTTATAATTTATTGATTTTATTTTTTGACATCATTAAGCCCACATATCTGTTTTTAAAAATTTTACAATTTAGTAATCATATTTTTAATTATAAAAGACTGTCTTGTCTTTTACTTAATCATTTGATAAAGCAACTCATCATTGTCTTATAAAGTATCTTGCATTTCTCTGATGACATGGGTTCAAATTCATCCATTTTCTGAATAATCTGTTTCTTGTAACATCAATTATTTTGTGTTTACTCTATAGCTCTCTTTTGTGATGCATATTTCCCTCAATTATCTAGAGATATCGGTGTGTCATTCATAGCCTTGGGAGTTGAATACACTTAACGGGGGCATGGGTCCTTGTAGTGGGGCAATTTAGTTTCTAAAGGTCACTGTAGGTGACTCATTCTGAGAACTGTGCATTTGGGTGCATGTGCATCATTGGTTGACTTTATTTTAGAGTGTATAGATTTGTAGGCAGACCCTGCAGAAAATTTTAGTATATTTCTCTTGTGGAGGTACATACTTCTCTTCCTTCTTTAGGGGAGTGGTGGCAATTCAGTGTTAACACAAGCTGTTTTGCTTCTTTTTCTCAAACTCTCACTCTCTTTCAGTAGTCCGTGTTTGTCCTCAGCACAAAGAACACTTATTTTTTATTTTTATTATTTATTTATTTATTTTTAAATTTTTTTAATTAAAAAATTTTTTTCATTTAATTTTTTTCAGTATAAGAGTATCATTATTTTTTCACCACACCCAGTGCTCCATGCAATCCGTGCCCTCTATAATACCCACCATCTGGTACCCCGACCTCCCACCTCCCCACCACTTCAAACCCCTCAGATTGTTTTTCAGAGTCCATAGTCTCTCGTGATTCACCTCCCGTTCCAATTTACCCCAACCCCCTTCTCTCTAACTCCCCATGTCCTCAATGCTTTTTGTTATGCTCCACAAATAAGTGAAACCATATGATAATTGACTCTCTCTGCTTGACTTATTTCACTCAGCATATTTTTATTTTTTTAAGATTTTATTTATTTATTTGACAGACAGAGATCACAAGTAGGCAGAGAGACAGGCAGAGAAAGAGAGAGGGGGAAACAGGCTCCCTGCTGAGCAGAGAGCCTGATGTGGGGACTCGATCCCAGAACCCTGGGATCATGACCTGAGCTGAAGGCAGAGGCTCAACCCACTGAGCCACTCAGGTGCCCCAACACTTATTTTTTAAAAGTCCTGTAGTTACTTTATTCTCTGTTGAAATGGTGCTCCTAGATGCTGATCAATATGTATCCCCACACCACCAGTGTGGCTGTATATTAAGAATGTAATTTCTTTAATTAACTAGTAACAATAATTGTGTTTGTTTTCTACTGCTGTGTAACAAATTGCCAAAAATGTTTTGGTCTAAAGCAAAAACTCCCTTATCATCTCACAGTTCTATAGATAAGAAGACTAGGAATGGCATAGCTGAGTTCTTAGCTCAGGTTCTCAAGGAACTGCCATGGAGATATTAGCTAGGGTGAGGGTCTCTTCTGAGGTTCTGAATTGTCTGCCAAACTTATTCACAACATTGGCACAAATGACTTCCTAAGGCTGTAGGACTGAGGTCCCAGTGCCTTGTTGCTCATTAGTTGGATGCTGCTTTTCGTTCCCAGAAGCCACCTGCATTCATTTCCAGAAAGTTTCTCCATCTTCAAGGTCAGCAGGAGAGAATCTCCCTCAAGTTGAACCCTTATTCTGCTTGTAATCTCTCTGATTTCTCTTGCCTCCAACCTCCAGACTTCCTTATAAGAGCTAATCTCATTAGATGAAGCCCACTTAGGACAGACTCCCACTTCATGATCTCAGCTGATTAGACATCTTAATTACACCTGCCAAAATCCCCTTTGCAGTATACTGTAACATGAACATATGAATGATATTCCCTCACATCCTCTGGCTGTGCCCACACTGAATGTGAGTATGTAGGCTACTATTATGGATACTAGGACTCTCCCACCATATTTGACCTTGTACTTTGCAGTTATATAGCTCCACAGTGTCAATGGGGGCAATGTAATGTAATTAAAGACCAAATGGATCACAACATTTTTGAAGAACTTATTCTCTGACTTATGCTTATTAAAAATAAAATGATCAACAATGCTATGTTTTGAGTCCAACTCAAGGAGTCAAAATTTTTTGGAGTTTGTATAGTATGGCCAAAATGTGACTAAGCCTCAATAAATTGTGGTGGTATTTCCTGAATCCTCTTTGTCTTGATTTCCTTATCCTCTGATTTATCCAGAGGGAGTTCTGTGTGGTGTCTATCAGCCTGTACTCTAGTATGCCTTTTGCTGGGGTTCTGAGTCTCACTGGGATAATGGCCTCTTTCTGTCCTGCCACTGATAAGCCCTCTGTAGTCATGGACCTGTGGCAAGCCTTAGGCTACTGTATTACCACCAGTCCAGCCTTACAGGAAATATTGTTTTCCCTTCACTACTTTCTTTTAAAAAATTCTCAAATTCTTGTTGAATTTTCCACCATTTATCTGAGACCAGAGTATCAAGGCTTCTCTGAGAACGTGAGTGCAAGGAAAAGGAATTATAATTGTAAGCATCATAAAACCACCTTCTAGTCCTAGCAATTCTCATAGCCCACAGGTTTAGGGTCATGGTTATGCATCCAATAGATGCCAGTTTCCTTCAAGCATCAGGAATGCTGTTAAGCATCTCCATGCTTTAAAAGGAGGGGCTATTCTTTCCTCCTTCTGTATAAGGCTTCCCTTTTCCCTTGTTACTTTCTTCCCCATGGCTTGCCTCTTTTCAGGAAAGTCGGCAGTGTTAATATATCATCCTAGCTTTGGGTCAGAATTCAGAAACATTAGAGTATTTTAAGTAGAATTTTTTTTTTTAAGATTTTAGTTATTTATTTGCCAGAGAGATAGAGAGGGAGGGAGGGAGGGAGGGAGAGAGAGAGAGAGAGAGAGAACAAGCAGGGAGAGACGTAGGCAGAGGGAGAAGCAGGCTCCTTATAGAGCCTGATGTGGGACTTGATCCCAGGACCCCGGGATCATGACCTGAACTGAATGCAGATGCTCAACTGAGCCATAAAGGCATCCCTAAGTAGAAATTTAGTATTAAAATTCAGGTATTATAAGATCTCTGGATGGAGTGGTGTAGTGAAAGTCAGAGTGTAGCTACATATGTTGAAGAGTATAACACATCCACTGGATTTTAGAAGTCAAAACATTGTTCCTGCTGCCATTACTACTGCTGATAAAATGTCTTAACATTCACAAAATTAGTGGTTAGACACAGGAATGCTGAGTTGGGTTACCACAACTTTGTCTAAACATTCATGTCTCCATGATGGTCCTTGCCAGAAGGAAAAAACAAAGAGTAGTTGGCTATAGTCGACAGAACTCTAAGACAGCTAATAAGAGCTCAGCCCCATGTTGTACAATTCCTGTAATCCCCACCTCTTGGGTGTGAGTGAACTTTTAAAATATGATGGGATATCTCTCTCATGATTATGTTATGTTATAAGACTGAATGGATTTTAGGGATGTAATAAAGAACCCCAATCAGTTAACTTTGAATTAATCAAAGGAAGATTGTCCTGGATGCTTCTAACCAAATCAGGTGAGCTCTTAAAAATGTCAGAAAGAGAGGAACCTTGGTGACTCAGTCAGTTAAGTGTTTGCTTCAGCTCAGTCATGATCTCAGGGTACTGGGATCAAGTTACATGTCAGGCTCCCTGCCCAGTGTGGAGTCTGCTTCTCCCTCTCCTTTTGCTCTTTTCCCCACTTGTGCTCTCTTTCTCAAACACATAAATAAAATCTTAAAAAAAAAAAAAAAGGCAGAGAGATTCATGCTGCCATATTGGCCTTGAAAATATAAACAACCATGTTGTAACATTGTGGAGAGGTGGCATGGCAGGGGATAGCAGACAGCCTCTGAGAGTTAACCACAGCCCTCAGCTGACAGCCAGGAGAAAGCAAGGACTTCATTAATTAAATCATGCCAAGATACGGTGAGGTACCTCTCTCCGACACCTTGAATGTATCCCATCTCAACACTGTGAGAGAACTCAGTTCATCTGCAGCCTCATCTGTACTCGTGGAGACTGTGAGATAATGTGTGTGTGTGTGTGTTTTAAAGATTTTATTTATTTATTTGACACAGAGAGACAGAGAGCGACAGTGAGAGAGGGAACACAAACAGGGAGAGTGGTAGAGGGAGAAGCAGACTTCCCACTGATCTGGGAGCCCGATGCAGGGCTCCATCCCAAGATCCTGGGATCATGACCTGAGCTGAAAGCAGATGCTTAATGACTGGGCCCCCCAGGCACCCCAAATTTTTGTTGTTTTAAGCTGCTCAATATTTTGGCAGTTGGTTATGTAACAATAAAAACAAATACAGTGGCTTTCATCTCACTAGTGCCTTACAATCTCGTGCATGAGCACCTAACTGATGGAACCCTAGTTGCCAGAGAGTCTAGACTATGGAGTTCTTAGCATCTTAGCCTCTGTGCTATTGGAAAATATGTAAAAAAGAAAGAGAATGGAGGTCAAGTAACAATGGACAATATCTTGCATATCTAATATCTAAATATTTCAAAGGAAATTCTGGTTTTTAAAAAACAAATGCATGGTTATGTCCATTTGCCTCAATAGCATATATAATCCAAAAATCAGAAAATCAGAAAAAATCCAAAAATCAGAAAAAGATTTTTCTGCATGCTTTGTTTTACAGTTAAAAATAATACCATTTATACAACGTCAGTGGTGCTATCTAGGTTCAGTTTCATCTAACCTGATCCACTCCTTCCTCAAATGTAAAGAGAACAACAAGTGTTCTCAAGATTTTCAGGTGTCTAAGGATCTGATAAAAATACACCCATGCACATTTGAGAAAAATAATCGTTTGCATCTGCATGCAGTTGGAATATTTAGAAAATCAGTGTATATGCTTGACATGCTCACCTTTTTGTATTTTCAGTAGAGGAGATTAATTCCTTAGAGCTGAAGCTCCTCTGTATTTCTTTTTCCACCTTTTTTCTTTCTTTGTCATTTTTGTTTTGATCTCTGGTTTACATTTGCAAAACTAGGACTCACTTTGTGGATTTGCCAGAAAATTTGAACCTTTTATTATCTTGGGCAGCTTCTGAAGGTAGGGAATTTGGGTGCAGTTTAGCTGTTCTAGTTTACTAGTTCTAGTTTTCTAGTTTACTGTTCTAGTTCACAGTATCTCATGGAACTATGGTGGACTTGTTAGCAAAGGCTGCAACTTCTAGAGACTTAACTGGGATTGGAGAATCTACTTCCAAGATCACTTATGTGGTTGTTGGCAGGGGGCAATAGTTCTTGACTGCTTCTCCATAGTGCTGCTCATGATATGGTTTTCCAAGAGTGAACCATTGAGAAACTGATAGTGAGAGAGAGAGAGAGAGAGCAAAAGAGCAAGCAAAACAGAATCCTTTGTCTCTCTTCTATTACCTATCTTAGAAGTGACATGCTATCATTTCTGCCATATTTTATTGGCCATAAATAAATCACTATGTCTAGCCTTCAGTGGGAGGGCATTACACAAAGGCATAAATACCAGGAGGTATGGAACATTGAGGGCCATCTTAGAGGTTGCTTCCCCAAACATGGTATTCTTAATAAAAACTAACCAGGAGATCAAAAGAGAGTAAAGCAAGAGAAGCCAAGGCAGGGTTGAATTTCTAGGCTGATACAACTGGTTGGATATAGTAAAATCTGAGTTGTGTCATGTCCTTCTTTTCTGTCTACGAAACATAAATGTGACAAGACTGCTCTCTGTGCCCAAATTTCTATCTCTCCATCTTACACAGTAATTAAACTCTGGGGTTTTGCTAGCTCTCTGGCTGCCCAAAATATAGATCATATTTCCCAGTCTTTCTTGGAACTACATATAGCATCTGCTGTGAATAAAAAACTGTGGACAACTTTTGAGTTGTGCTCTGTTATTTCCCTCTTTTCTCTCTTAACGATTGAAATGTGGACATGGAAGTGAGCCATCTTGGATCACATGGTTGAAGGCAATTCTCCAGAGACAGCAAGACAACAAAGTAGGAGGAGCACAGGAACTGATCCTGTGGAGATGCCATGTTAGTCCTGGATTGTTTACTTCCAGACCTTTAGATGAGAGATAAACAAATGCCTTTGTGTTGAAAACCAAAATTATCTGCGCTAACAGAAGAGCCAAACTCACATTCTAACTACATTTTTTCCTAAGCTTTTTGGACCACTGCCCTTAGTTAAAAATAAATTTTAAATTGCAACTAGTACATAGAAAAATATATGAGTGATTACGAGTTGTTACAGAAGTGTAATGATAATCACCTTTAGCATGTACACCTTGAAATTTTCTATTCTACTTTACTGAATTCTACTTTTTTCTTTTCTGTTCCATTCTATTGTTTTCTTCCATTCCATTCCATCCCATCCTATGGAGACAAATAAGGCTGGATTCTACGTACTAAATCAATTTCAGAACTCACCAATGGATCAAAAGCCATACTCTAAGAATCACTGTCCAAACTATAATAATGAAATAAAATGATGTACTTGTGTCATATGTTCTATGACAGGGCTTTCCATCTTCAGTCTCCTGCTTCAATAGAATTAGAAGTGGCAATCTTAAATTATTATTAGTTTTTATACGTTAGGTTTATTAGAAGTTTATCATGACTTCAATTCTAATTCAAGTTTTTAAGAGTTCTTTCCTAGTATTACAGAGAACATACTGAGTGCTTTGTGTTAAAGAGTTTTGTGCTAGATGAATAAGACACTATTTTCCTTAAAGAACTATAGTCTATTAAAACAGATCAACATGTAAACCGATTAATTAAAATAGGATATGATTATTATTTTTGTAGCTCAGATAGAGTGGTCATGAACTGGTGAAACAACAAAACCTCATGTGTTTGTAGCCAAAGTTGGAGGAATCTTCACTTCTTTCTGGAATTTTTTTCCTTTTCTACTAAATAGCCTGAAACAGAACATTCCTGAATTTCAAGCCTGAAAAAAAAATCATTTGAGTTAAGCACTCCAAATTCTTACTCCTTTTATACATAGAGTGTAGGTCTTAGAATGAAAAACAGTGTACATGAAGACTATGTGATAAACATTATAAAACCAGCATTTCAGTAGTGATTTTGTCCATGTTTATTGAGACTTATTACAACAAAAAAAATTAATAGCTTTAATACTCAAAATCCCTTTGTCACTTCCAATATGTATGACATTTTAAAGTGACTGTTGGATCTATCATATTTTTTTCAAACTAAAATCTTAGAAATGTACTTACTTGTCTACTTTGTATTAACCTGACTCTAACTGGAAGAATTTCCTTATCTTAAAAGTGGCAGGAGTGTGTTTTTGTAACAAAAATCTTAAGGGTAAAACCAGGTTCAGACAGAATGAGACTATTTCTTATTTGGATGGAAAGTGTTTGTGGACATTTGATGCCAATCTAAGATTCAGAGTTGGAAGGCATAGTAAGAATTCAGATGAGCTTAAAGCTTGAGCTCAAGAAATAAAGGGACATCAGTATGTTGTGAAGAGAAAGGGGAAGAAGGAAAGCGTAAAACTTTTAATTTCTGCTTGTTCTGTATTAATCACAGTTCCTTTTAGTATGTATCTTCTTGGAAATGGAACCACAACACATTTGGAATATCTTATATAGGATGGCAGAGAACAAGCTATTTAACTAGTGGCCAAGAACAACCTGATGTTCTGAGCTACAAATTGAAAGTGAAGGTTACTTTCTTGTAGACTTTATCTTAAAGCAGTAAAACGGGTAACTGCAGCTACAACTGAAAGTATTGATTTTGTAATTTCAGCAAATTAAGAACAAGACAGAAAACCTATTAAACCTTTCCACTGATTGCCAGGGTACTTTTTGGTGATTCTGAGGTTGACATTAAAATCACATACACCTATCTCTTGAAAATAGAACATATACATTATATAGAAGATGATAAATAGAATTGTAGTAGGTATGTTTTAAATGTGATACTTGCAAAGCCTGATACTATAAATGTCAAACAGCATATCTAATTTTTGTACATTTTCATAAATTGTGGTTAAAGTTAGATGTACATTTATTATGTTTTAATAAATTAAACTTTTCACAGAACCAGAATTTCTTTTTAAATTAAAAAAAAGAAAGAAACTCTGATAATAACAAGACAGATCAGAACATTATAACTAATGACTAAATAAAAAATAGATTACAAATACTATGGAAAAAATGATCAGATTGTATTTTTTGGTGTCCAAGAGCAAAACAAACGTATTTTATAGTTTTGTGGAACATGTCAAATTTTTTTTTTAAAAATTACTTATTTATTTTAGAGAGAGAGGAAGAGAGAGCGTAAGTGTGTGTGTGTGTGTGTGTGTGTGTGTGTGTGTAGCCAAGGAATTGGGGGAGAGAGAGAGAATCTCAGGCAGACTCCACCATGATTATAGAGCCCCACCTGGGGCTTGATCTCACTAGCCTGAGATCACAACTTGAGCCAAAAACAAAAGTCAGTTGCTTACCCAACCTTGCCACATAGGTTCCACAATGTCAAGCTTTTAAAATGTAATTTTAAGTTTCTTTAAGTGAATATATTAAAATTTACATTAATCATGTCAAAGAAGAAACTGATTATGAAAAATTTGATTACCATTATGGAAAATAAAATTCAGGAATTTTATTCAGTAAAATAAATCGAGTGAAATTTATATTTTTTCTTTCCCCACTCATTCTACCTCAAATATCATATTTCTTAGTAGGTATATAACATAAAGATTGGGAGAAAGCTTTTGTCTGCAATTAGTGAAAATCACAACAATGACAAAAATCTCATAAATTATAAGAAACATGTAACAAATTGGGGCAACTATAGGTTTAGTTACTTCAGTGATTCAATCACAATTTTTAAAAAATTTGTTGTTTTTTTTTTTAAGATTTTATTTATTTATTTGACAGACAGAGCTCACAAGTAGGCAGAGAGGCAGGCAGAGAGAGAGGAGGGAGCAAGCTCCCTGCTGAACAGAGAGCCCGATGTGGGGCTCGATCCCAGAACCCTGGGATCACAACCTGAGGCAAAGGCAGAGGCTTTAACCCACTAAGCCACCCAGGTGCGTCTAAAATTTATTCTTTTTAAACTTCCCATTTCACTTTCTTCAGTGTGTCAGTTTTTTCCCAATGATTGCAAGACAGTGTTGATGTTTGCATGCTCCTCAAAAGAAACAGATGATTTCTTTCTCTGTAGCTCTTTTTAAGAGCAAGGAAGCCATTTTGATTATTTTCCCTCCTGCCTCATTGATCAAAATTTTATAAAATTTTATGACTTCTCTTACCTCTGGTAAAGTAAATGGACAATCAGAATTAATCTACAGTTTTAATCACAACTAATTTAAGCATGCTTAGGATGAGGACCTTCCCTAGAGGTGTAATGACTCTGTAGATGGGATAGATTCCTGAACCAAATCAGGGCTAAGAAGAAGGAAGATTGATTTGGAGTAGACAACAGCAATGCCTGTCATAGGGTTTGTCTTTCATTAAACTGAATACACATATAGGTAATATACAATAAGTTGGGAAGTTGTCTATTGTTTCAGTAGTGCAATCTGCATTTCGCATTCATAAATTAAAAGCTGAAAGAAAAATTCTCTGAAATATCTGGAGAAATACAGATAAAATTCCATTTATCTTCTAAAATACAAATGTAAATAATATGGTGCGTAATATTTTAAGTGATTATTTGAATGTTATTGCAAGCATTTCAAATGATTTTAGGTCACTTATAAATAGATCTAATTAAATCACTGAACATGTGTTTTGCAGTTTTTGTTTTTGTTTTTTAAATTCAAACACTTGGCTTCCATCTCTGTTCTTATTTTAAGTTTACCATATTGTCAGTTCCTCAAAAGTTTGTAATCATACTATCAGTTGTACTGATATTTGATTCTTTATTTATTTATTGTTTTTTTAGATTTTATTTATTTACTTGACAGAGAGAGGGAGAGCACAAGTAGGCAGAGCAACAGGCAGAGGGAGAGGGAGAAACAGGCTCTGTGCTGAGCAGGGAGACTGACATGTGGCTTGATCCCAGGACCCAGTTAAGCAGCTGCTTAACTGACTGAGTCACCTAGGCTCCCCTGATATTTGATTCTAAGGGTGCTTAATTTTAGGGATGTTTGATTATCTCTCTACACAGAAAAACTTTCCACCAATGGCAAGAGATTCCCTTTAACACTGGACTACTTTTGAAAAAGGAAAGGCATAATCAGTTAAGTCACCCTCCCAGCAGTGAGGGTCAAATAGCATTAGAGAATATATTTACAACCAAACCCCAGATACATGAGTTGTATCTCTCTTTTCTCCCTCCCTTCCTTCCTTCCTTCCTTCCTTCCTTCCTTCCTTCCTTCCTTCCTTCCTTTTTCTTTCTTTCTCTCTCTCTCTCTTTCTTTCTTGTATAAACAGAGAGTATAGGAGCAGAGAGGAAGAGAGACAATCTCAAGCAAATTCAGCACTCAGCATGGATTCTGATGCAGGGCTCAATCTCATAACCCTGAGATCATAACCTAAGCTTAAATTAAGAGTCCCAGGCTCAACTGACCAAGCTACCCAGGCACCTCATCTTTATCTCCCTTTCATTAACTCATTCGTTTATTACTTCATGCCTTGATGTTTATCTACCATTTACCATGTATATACATCTATTATGTATCTACTATGTATTTACTGGAATAAGCAGTTTGAAAGTTACAAAGATGAATCAAATCATCATTTTCCATCTTTAAGGAGGTAAGTCTACTGAAAGAGATATGTTCAGAAATAAAGTAGGGAAAATATGTAGCTCCAGGAGAGAAGAACAGATAAAGGAATTAAGGAAAGTTAACTTTAAATCCTGGTGGAAGATCAGGAACTGCTCTGTAGAAACCTCTCTATCTGTAGAAACAGATCGGAACTTCCATAACTAGCTTACAATCAACATTTCTCTTCCTCTTCATTCTATTTAAGCAGTTCTCTGTAATGAAATGCAATAAAGCAAGGAATTTAAGAACATGATGTGAATTAAGAATCTATCTCATTAGGTGGGAAAATCTCCAAATATATAAAAGAATATCAGAGTATGGGCGGGCAAAAAGTCGAAGATCCACTCCCCACAATATAAAAAGTAAAAATACTTTAGAACAGTAGAAATATTTTCCCAATCTCTTTTGTTCTGGCTCAAGAAATTGTTTACAAATGTTGGATTTGCAAGTTATGTCATTATTCACAGAGAGATTATTTTATTATCAAGTAACTTTCCCAAGATTCCATGTTATTAATGGTATACAACAAAGTATTAGGACATTAAAAAAAAATGTTTTGGCATCAAAATGTTAACTAAATAGAATTGGTTTTATTTTTCATTTTTATTTATTTTTAAAGATTATATTTATTTATTTGACAGAGTGAGACATAGCGAGAGAGGGAACACAAGCCGGGAGAGTGGGAGAGAGAGAAGCAGGCTTCCAGCTGAGCAAGGAGCCCGATTCAGGTCTTGATCCCAGGCCTAGGATCAAGACCCCAGCCAAAGGCAGATGCTTAACAACTGAGCCACCCAGGCGCCCCTAGAATTGTTTTTAATGACGGATTTTTGTGAAATAGTATTTTGAACCCCTGAGTGTTATATGATTATCACTTGATAAGTTCAAATTGAAAATAATTTTAGAAATCTGATTAGACAAGATATTTTGTTAAGTGCCCTTGATACAGTTATGATAAAAGGTAGATGGTTAATTCTTGTAGATTCTTACACTGAATAATATCACCTCTGATCTACTCAGTTAAATCTTTTTTTTCTTTTTTTTAATAAACATATAATATATTTTTATCCCCAGGGGTATAGGTCTGTGAATCCCCAGGTTTAGACACTTCACAGCACTCACTATAGCACATACCCTCCCCAGTGTCCATAACCCCACCCCCCTTCTCTCAACCCCCCTCCCCCCAGCAACCCTCAGTTTGTTTTGTGAGATTAAGAGTCACTTATGGTTTGTCTCCCTCCCAATCCCATCTTGTTTCATTTATTCTTCTCCTACCCCCTTAACCCCCCATGTTGCATCCCCACTTCCTCATATTAGGGAGATCATATGATAGTTGTCCTTCTCTGCTTGACTTATTTCACTAAGCATGATACCCTCTAGTTCCAACCACATTGTCGCAAATGGCAAGATTTCATTTCTTTTGATGGCTTCATAGTATCCCATTGTTTGTATATACCACTTCTTCTTTATCCATTCATCTATTGATGGACATCTAGGTTCTTTCCAAAGTTTGGCTATTGTAGACATTGCTGCTATAAACATTCTGGTGCACATGCCCCTTCGGATAACTATATTTTTATCTTTAGGGTAAATACCCAGTAGTGCTATTGCTGGGTCATAGGGTAGTTCTATTTTCAACACTTTGAGGAACCTCCATGTTGTTTTCCAGAGTGGCTGCACCAGCTTGCATTCCCACCAACAGTGTAGGAGGGTTCCCCTTTCTCCGCATCCTTGAGGGCATCTGTCATTTCCTGACTTGTTAATTTTAGCCATTCTGACTGGTGTGAGGTGATATCTCATTGTCGTTTTCATTTGTATTTCCCTGATGCCGAGTGATATGGAACACTTTTTCATATGTCTGTTGGCCATCTGGATGTCTTCTTTGCAGAAATGTCTGTTCATGTCCTCTGCCCATTTCTTGATTGGATTATTTGTTCTCTGGGTGTTGAGTTTGCTAAGTTCTTTATAGATTTTGGACACTAGCCCTTTATCTGATATGTCGTTTGCAAATATCTTCTCCCATTCTGTCAGTTGTCTTTTGGTTTTGTTAACTGTTTCCTTTGCTGTGCAAAAGCTTTTGATCTTGATGAAATCCCAATAGTTCATTTTTGCCCTTGCTTCCCTTGCCTTTGGCGATGTTCCTAGGAAGATATTGCTGTGGCTGAGGTCGAAGAGGTTGCTGCCTGTGTTCTCCTCAAGGATTTTGATGGATTCCTTTCGTACATTGAGGTCCTTCATCCATTTTGAGTCTATTTTTGTGTGTGGTGTAAGGAAATGGTCCAATTTCATTTTTCTGCATGTGGCTGTCCAATTTTCCCAGCACCATTTATTGAAAAGGCTGTCTTTTTTCCATTGGACATTCTTTCCTGCTTTGTCGAAGATTAGTTGACCATAGATTTGAGGGTCTATTTCTGGGCTCTCTATTCTGTTCCATTGATCTATGTGTCTGTTTTTGTGCCAGTACCATGCTGTCTTGATGATGACAGCTTTGTAATAGAGCTTGAAGTCCAGAATTGTGATGCCACCAACTTTGGCTTTCTTTTTCAATATTCCTTTGGCTATTCAAGGTCTTTTCTGGTTCCATATAAATTTTAGGATTATTTGTTCCATTTCTTTGAAAAAGATGGATGGTACTTTGATAGGAATTTCATTAAATGTGTAGATTGCTTTAGGTAGCCTAGACATTTTCACAATATTTATTCTTCCAATCCAGGAGCATGGAACATTTTTCCATTTCTTTGTGTCTTCCTCCATTTCTTTCATGAGTACTTTATAGTTTTCTGAGTATAGATTCTTTGCCTCTTGGCTAGGTTTATTCCTAGGTATCTTTTGGTTTTGGGTGCAGTTGAAGATGGGATTGACTCCTTAATTTCTCTTTCTTCTGTCTTGTTGGTGTAGTGAAATGCAACTGCTTTCTGTGCATTGATTTTATATCCTGACACTTTACTGAATTCTTGTACAAGTTCTAGCAGTTTTGGAGTGGAGTCTTTTGGGTTTTCCACATATAGTATCATATCATCTGCGAAGAGTGATAGTTTGACTTCTTCTTTGCCGATTTGGATGCCTTTAATTTCCTTTTGTTGTCTGATTGCTGTGGTTAGGACCTCTAGTACTATTTTGAATAGCAGTGGTGATAATGGACATCCCTGTCGTGTTCCTGACCTTAGCGGAAAAGCTTTCAGTTTTTCTCCATTGAGAATAATATTTGTGGTGGGTTTTCCATAGATGGCTTTGATAATATTGAGGTATGTGCCCTCTATCCCTACACTTTGAAGAGTTTTGATCAGGAAGGGATGCTGTACTTTGTCAAATGTTTTTTCAGCATCTATTGAGAGTATCATATGGTTCTTGTTCTTTCTTTTATTAATGTGTTGTATCACATTGATTGATTTCTGGATCTTGAACCAACCTTGCAGCCCTTGAATAAATCCCACTTGGTCGTGGTGAATGATCCTTTTAATGTACTGTTGAACCCTATTGGCCAGTATTTTGGTGAGAGTTTTCGCATCTGTGTTCATCAAGAATATTGGTCTGTGGTTCTCTTTTTTGATGGGAACCTTGTCTGGTTTTCGATCAAGGTGTTGCTGGCTTCATAAAATGAGTTTGGAAGTTTTCCTTCCATTTCTATTTTTTGGAACAGTTTCAGGAGAATAGGAATTAGTTCTTCTTTAAATGTTTGGTAGAATTCTCCCAGGAAGCTGTCTGGCCTTGGGCTTTTGTTTGTTTGGAGATTTTTGATGACTGTTTCAATCTCCTTACTTGTTATGGGTCTGTTCAGGCTTTCTATTTCTTCCTGGTTCAGTTGTGGTAGTTTATATATCTCTAGGAATGCATCCATTACTTCCAGATTGTCAAATTTGTTGACTTAGAGTTGCTCATAGTATGTTCCTATAATTGTCTGTATTTCTTTGGTGTTAGTTGTGATCTCTCCTCTTTCATTCATTATTTTATTTATTTGGGTCTTTCTCTTTTCTTTTGAATAAGTCTGCACAGGGGTTTTTCAATCTTATTAATTCTTTCAAAGAACCAGCTCCTAGTTTCGTTGATTTGCTCTATTGTTTTTTTAGTTTCTATTTCATTGATTTCTGCTCTGATCTTTATGATTTCTCTTCTCCTGCTGGGTTTAGGGTTTATTTCTTGTTCTTTCTCCAGCTCTTTTAGGTGTACGATTAGGTTGTGTACCTGAGAACTTTCTTGTTTCTTGAGAAAGGCTTGTACCACTATATATTTTTCTCTCAGGACTGTCTCTGTTGTGTCCACAGATTTTGAACCATTGTGTTTTCATTATCATTTGTTTCCATGAATTTTTTCAATTCTTCTTTAATTTCCTGGTTGACCCATTCATGCTTCAGAACAATGCCGTTTAATCTCCATGTATTTGGGTTCTTTCCAAATTTCCTCTTGTGATTAAGTTCCAGCTTCAGAGCATTGTGGCCTGAAAATATGCAGGGAATGATCCCAATCTTTTGATACTGGCTGAGACCTGATTTAGGACCAAGGATGTGATCTATTCTGGAGAATGTTCCATGTGCACTAGAGAAGAATGTGTATTCTGTTGCTTTGGGATGAAATGTTTTGAATATATCTGTGATGTCCATCTGGTCCAGTGTGTCATTTAAGGCCTTTATTTCCTTGTTGATCTTTTGCTTGGATGATCTGTCCATTTCAGTGAGGGGGATGTTAAAGTCCCCTTCTATTATTGTATTATTGTTGATGTGTTTCTTTGATTTTGTTATTAATTGGTTTATATAGTTGGCTGCTCCCACATTGGGGGCATAGATATTTAAAATTTTTAGATCTTCTACTTGGACAGATCCTTTGTGTATGATATAGTGTCCTTCCTCATCTCTTTTTATAGTCTTTGGCTTAAAATCTAATGGATCTGATATAAGCATTGCCACTCCTGCTTTCTTCTGATGTCCATTATCACGGTAACTTCTTTTCCACCCCCTCACTTTAAATGTGGAGGTGTCTTCGGGTTTAAAATGAGTTTCTTGTATGCAATATATAGATGGGTTTTGTTTTTTTAATCCATTCTGATACCCTGTGTCTTTTGATTGGGGCATTTAGCCCATTAACATTCAGGGTAACTATTGAGAGATATGAATTTAGTGCCATTGTATTGCCTGTAAGGTGACTGTTACTGTATATTGTCCTGTTCCTTTCTGATCTACTACTTTTAGGCTCTTTCTTTGATTAGAGGACTCCTTTCAGTATTTCCTGTAGAGCTTGTTTGGTGTTTGCAAATTCTTTTAGTTTTTGTTTGTCCTGGAAGCTTTTTATCTCTCCTTCTATTTTCAATGATAGCCTAACTGGATATAGTATTCTTGGCTGTATGTTTTTCTCGTTTAGTGCTCTGAACATATCATGCCATCTCTTTCTGGCCTGCCAGGTCTCTGTGGATAAGTCTGCTGCCAATCTAATATTTTTACCATTTGATGATACAGACTTCTTTTCCCAGGCTGCTTTCAGGGTTTTCTCTTTGTCACTAAGACTTATAAATTTTACTATCAGGTGATGGGGTGTGGACCTATTCTTATTGATTTTGAGGGGCGTTCTCTGCACCTCCTGGATTTTAATGCTTGTTCCTTTTGCCATATTGGGGAAATTCTCTCCAGTAATTCTATCCAGTATACCTTCCGCTCCTCTCTCTCTTTCTTCTTCTTCTGAAATCCCAATTATTCTAATGTTGTTTCATCTTATGGTGTCACTTATCTCTCGAATTCTCCTCTTGCGGTCCAGTAGCTGTTTGTCCTTCTTTTGCTCAGCTTCTTTATTCTCTGTCATTTGTCTTCTATATCACTAATTCTTTCTTCTGCCTCATTTATCCTAGCAGTGAGAGTCTACATCTTTGATTGCACCTCATTAATAGCTTTTTTTTATTTCAACTTGGTTAGATTTTAGTTCTTTTATTTCTCCAGAAAGGGCTTTTATATCTCCCAAGAGGGTTTCTCTAATATCTTCCATGCCTTTTTCGAGCCTGGCTAGAACCTTGAGAATCATCATTCTGAACTCTAGATCTGACATATTACCAATGTCTGTATTGACTAGGTCCCTAGCCTTCAGTACTGCCTCTTGTTCTTTTTATTGTGGTGAATTTTTCCGCCTTGTCATTTTGTCCAGATAAGAGTATATGAAGGAGCAGGTAAAATACTAAAAGGGTGGCAACAATGCCAGGAAAATATTCTTTAACCAAATCAGAAGAGACCCCAAATCGTGGGGGAGGGCGGGAGAGGGGATAAAAAGAGGTTCAGAAAGAAAAAAAAAAAGAAAAGAAAAGAAGCAATTAAAAAAAGAAAACGTATAAATAGAGAAATATATATATAATAGATAAAGTAGTTAAAAAACATTATAAAAGAAAAGGCTAAAAGTTAAAAAAAAACTTAGCAGAAGAAGAAAAAAAAACTGAAAAAGAATAAAAAATTAAATTAACTACAGGACTAAAGAATCATGGGGAGAAAGCCATGAGTTGCATCCTTTGCTTTCTCCTCTGGAATTCTGATGCTCTCCTTGGTATTGTAACTGCACTCCTTGGTAGGTGAACTTGGTCTTAGATGGATTTCTTGTTGATCTTCTGGGGGAGGGGATTGTTGTAGTGATTCTCAAGTGTCTTTGCCCCAGGCGGAATTGCACCACCCTTACCAGGGGCCGGGCTGAGTAAGCGCGTGGGTTTGCTTTTGGGAGCTTTTGTTCCCTGAGCGCTTTCCGTTAGAGTTCCGGAGGACGGGAATGAAAATGGCAGCCTCCTGGTCTTTGGCCTGGAGGAGCCGAGAGCCCGGGGCCCCACCTCTCAGTGGGCCCTCAGAGAACAGCGCCCAATTACTCCCGTCTCCCTGGCCTCCGTCCGCGCTCCAAGCCCACCAAGCCTGTGACCAGTTCAAGGTAATCCCGAGCTGGGAGCTCACTCCTCAGCTCTGTCTCTGTAGCTGGCTTCTCGTTCTAATACCAGTAAGCTCTGCGACACTCAGACACCCCCAATACTTCTGTGACCCTGTGGGACCTGAGGCCACGCTGACCCCGTGTGGACTTCACCCCAGTTTAGCCTCTGAAGAGATATTCCTCAGTGGAACCGACTTTTTAAAGTCCTGATTTTGTGCTCCGTTGCTCCCCCGCTTGCCAGGAGCCGACCCCTCCCCCCAGGGTCTATCTTCCTGTCCCCTTGGATTCACTTCTCTGCCAGTCCTACCTTTCAGAAAGTGGTTGATTTTCTGTTTCTAAAATTGCTGTTCTTCTTCTCTTTGATCTGCTATTGGATTTGTAGGTGTTTGCAATCTTTAGATAAGCTATCTAGTGGATCTCCTGCTGGCTGAAGTAGTCTCAGCCCACTACTTTGCAATCTTGACTCCTCCCCCTACTCAGTTAAATCTTAAGGTAAGTATGATAACACACAAGTATATTGTAAAGAAAAAGAAACATAAAATAAAGTCATCTACAAACATAAGAAAAAAAATTAAAATATGGCATCAATAAAATATTTCTAAAATATTCATATCAAAAGATTTCTCATAATCAGAAACATAAAAACAGCTCAAATGACACCTAATGTCAATATATTCAACAAGTTATTTAATTTGAGAAAATATGTTTGAGACATTCAGGCAAGACTGAATTTATTTTGACATTGAAAAGTGCACAGGAAGTCTCCATTTTTTCACGAGACAATATGAAACACTAAATCGTTGGTTGACAAGATTATTTTGACAGCCTAACTAACCAGTGTTTCATTGATATTACTAAACCTAACATTTTCAAGGCACCGTAGAATGTAAATTGTGATCATTGACCAAAAGAAGAAGAGTGCTCCATTCAAGCCCTGCTCATTAGTGTATGTCAGATAGTTGCTGGTCTGAGCAAAAACTTTGTGTCAGTCATTTGTTCCCCAACTTGCAGCATCATATAGCTGTTACATCAAACTCAAACTGGATAGTTAGGAAAAAAGATAAAAAATAAAAATCAAACTCTGAAAAACAATCTGAGGGGTATGAAGTGGCGGGGGTGTGGGAGGTTGGGGGAACCAGGTGGTGGGTATTAGAGAGGGATTTCATGGAGCACTGGGTATGGTGCAAAAATAATGAATACTGTTATGCTGAAAATAAATAAAAAATAAATTAAAAAAAATCAAACTCGTTTTTATGTCCTTCAGATTATTTGATAAATTCTGATGGATTTTTCAGCATGCAAATATTTCTAATTTAAAGAAAATCCACCTGTTTCTAGATGAAATAGCATATATAATGGTTATTTAAGGCTATGCCATGAAATGAAAAGTTCTGCAGATAGACTCATTTTGGCCTAGATGGCAAATATGTGGGTCAACAGTACTCTCTTCAATGTCTATGACAGATATTGCAAATAATCAGAGCAGAGTTTCCAGCTGAAACCAAATATATCTTCAAAACTGTCCACAGTATAATACTAATACTCCAGACATTCATCACAGTTCTATTATATCCCTTGAAATTTATTTGACATCCTAAAATTATGTTAAATACAAGTTCCATGAATGTCTAAATAATTGTTGCAATGAATCTGATGTGTATCTTTTTTATGTTTTGAATATTAAAAACTTCCTATTTACATTTGCAAATTACTTCTAGTAGGCTATTGCTAAGAGCAAGAAGAGGATTAAAACTTGCAAAAAAAAAAAAAGAAAGAAAAAGACCCTAAGACCTTTGGAGAATACAGAAATTTACACAATTAAAAATGACTTAATTATATATACAGTTTATAATTTTAAAATAATGTTTATGAGAAAAGAGTTATGATAGAGATTAATCATAAAAGCAAACTTGAATAACCTACTAAAAGTATTAATTATTTTGCATAGTAGGAAAACAAGTTAATTGTTCCTTCTTGGTGTGGGATCACACCACTAAATCATAAATTTAAGTTAACAAAGATATCTGGGGACCTAAAATAGCTACTGGGATCCATGGGACAACATAACACCTTGTAGGTCCTTGGCAGAATCTCTTCTCATGGTCGTTCTGTAGGTCTACAGAGCCATCTTTTGACTATCTCCATAGTTTACAATTATACAATGCAAATAGACATAATTGGCAACTGATCCAGTCTCCCAAATGGTCCCCACCTCATAGAATAAAGGTAATTATGGTAGGAAGAACTAAAGTGAAATTTCCTTGAAATGCCAACCCCTACTCCTGCCTTGTTAGCTTTTCTCTCTTACACAACACTGCACCACTGCTAAACCAAAAGGAATGTCCCAAGGGAGTTACTGAGATTATTAACACCATCACAAACCAAAGATACCAAAGATGATAACACCTACAAAACATCCATTTAAGTCTCCTTTTGGTCAGCACAAAAACCAGATGGGTCTTAGGAATGATTACAGATTATTGTAAACTTTAAGAAGGTAGTGATTTTGACTAAAGTTCCCATTTCAGATATAATATTTGTGTTTTCATCACAGAGCAAACAACATAGTCTTTGGCATCTTGTATATAGCTACTGGCTTAAAATAAGAGTTCTTTAACCATATTAATAAGGACCATCAGAAGTAGATCACTTTCATCTGGGTGGGAAAGTAGTATATCTTCACTGTTCTAAATTACATTGGTATCAACTCTCTGTTTGGTCATAATATAATTGCAGGAATATTGGGTCTTTTGCTATTCCACAAAACTGTACACTGGTCAATTCTTTTTATGAAAATATGCAAGAACTAATAAGTATCCTAAATACTTATTAAAAATTACAAGGATGTTAGAAGATGAGATACTAAGTCAAGAGAGACTCCAGGCTCCTGCCACATAGGAAATTCAGTTCAGTTTTCTGGAGCTTGTTGGAGTAGACCTTCTACATATAAAGGCAAGTTGCTGCACTTTATTCTCCTTACCACAAATAAAGAACATAGGGGGATTTTTGGATTTTGGAGGCCATATGTATCACGTTTGGATATACTGTTCTGATCCTTTTTTTGAGTAATATGTGAGGCTTCCAGATTGGAGTGGGACCCAGAAAAGGAGAGAGCTCTTTAAGTCCAGGCTGCTTGCTCTATAAGCTGCTTGAGACTTGAATCTTATGACCAATGATACCTGAAGTCATCTTTTGCAGTTAAGGATGCTTTATGGAGTTACCTGTGAGCTCCGATAGGAGAAATATGGGGCAGATCCATAATCTGAAACAATATCTTATCATCCTCTTCAACAATGATTCTCCATTTGAGAAACAGCACCTAGCTCATGGACCCTGTTAAAGATTGAACATCTGATTACAGAACATTTAGTGAATATGAAACCCAATTTGTCAATCACAAACTCACTATTTTCTGTTCCGATAAACCATCAAGTTGGGCATTCACCACCCCAAATTGTGATGGTATATGTAAGATCTACTGGGTCTACCTAGATCCAGAAGACACAGATAAATTGCACTTATGGCTGACTCAGATACTCATAGTACTTTTTCTTCCTGCTTTGTTACTCTTTTCTCTGACCTCATCTTTGCCTTTTAGTTAACAAAAGACAAATATTTGGAGGTCTGGTTTACAGATGGATCTGCATGGTATGTTGGCACGCATCCCTAGAGTGTAGTATATGCCCTATACTAAAAACAAATATATATGGTGCTATTTTCACCATAAAGGTAATACAAAGGGCTGGAAACAAAGATATGGAAGTGGAGCACCATTTTATTATTGTGTGACACAACACATTTACAGAGCGATTCTCCGTATTCCCCAACCTTGGAATTAGAAGATTCAGAGGCCCTTATTTCCAAAGAATGAAGCTTCCACCAAGGAACACAGCTACAATGCTATTAAATTAGAAGTTGAGGCTTCTCCCTGGCCAATTATGGCTGCCCATGACTATAAATCAATGGAAAAAAGAGTTACTAAATTGACCAGTATAATTTAATCTGATTACTTGTTTATGAACATTACCAGAAAATGTGCTAACTCAATATTGAATAAATGACTGAGAATCCAGAACCTTTAGAAATAAAAATTTGGGATTACTCCACTAGATACAAAACATAGCAGGATCAAGGTGTTGGAGAAGTCAAGGGAGAAACATGGATAGAAAGAAGCTGTAATATCCCTCACCAGCTGTGAAAGTAAAGACCATAACAGCTATGCCAATTTTATGCTAAAAGGTAAATACTTTAAAAAGTTAGAGGGACTTTAAAATCTAAATTTAAAAATAAGGGAACTGAATGTAAGTCATATATAATGAACTATTTATGGTCATGCAACTAGTTAATGGCAGAAACCACAGTTGAAGGAAGATGAGGAAGGCTCTGTAATGCTTGGAGCCAGGGATAGGGCACTGGTGCCTGGTCTAGAGACAATTCTGCATTCAGTGTTTCCCCAGTGTGAGGTGCTAAGGATAGTTTGACCATCTCTCCTGAAATGCTCCTCTTAGACTCAAGCTTGAGAAAGAAACATGGGAATGCATGAATAAGCAGAATAGAGTTATATTTCATCTTAATTTCTGTATCTTATTTAATAAGAACTTTATCATTCTCCCCAAGGATAATCTTTCTTATTTGATTATTATTTTTTATGACTTGAGAGCTTATTCTAGTGGTTTTAATCAACTGAAGACTGTCTATCATACAAAAGAAATAATATCTTTACCAGCAACTTCTAAGTAACACTTTTTTAGTTTTAAAAAGGAAGGTTTTTTGTTCATTTTTTTTTTTTTTGGTAGATTGCACATATATGTGAAATCATATGGTATTTGTCTTTCTTAGTCTGAGTTATTTCATTTAGCATACACCCTCTAGGTACTAAAAAAAATCACTATTGTAAAAATATAGAAATCTAAAGTATCATCTATGTTTTTGCCTTGTTAAAAAAAAATAGAATGTTAACTCTCAATTCCTTTTCCTCCATTTTAACACAAAATTGTACAATATATACTAAGACAGACCATAATTTCAAACATAAGGAACTGTTAGTTCTTTTTATGTTTTTATATTCTTATAATGGCTTCATAATGGCATATAGATTTATCATAGATTAACTAGTGTGGTTATCAGATATTTAATGTTTTGATAATTTTATGACTATAAAACCATCATGATAAGCATATTTGCATCTGCATCTTTGTACACATTAATAAGTAGCTTTTTAGGAGAAAAATTTTGAAGTAAATCACTAAGTAAAGCAGTATGTAACATTTTAGATGTCTGCATTAAGATATGGAATCATATAATACATTATATCTATACAATATTAAAATACCTATTTGGTAATATAACTTGATTTATTTAATTATTCTTTAATATCTCTCAGCAATGCCTTGTAATTCCTTTTTATGTAAATTTTTGAATATCTCCTATGTTTATTACTAGCTATGCCATATTTTTGTTGCTATTCTGAATGGAATTTCTGCTTCACTGTATGCTCAAGTTAGTTACTACTTGCATAAAAAAAGCTATTGATTTTTGCATACTTATTTGAAAACATACCTTTTTGAACTATTTTCTTAAAATATTCAAATATTTTTACTAGAATATAGTACTTTTATTCCAGTAGGATATGAAAATTGTATTTTAGATCTCAGGGGTCTAGAAGATCTAATTTTTAAAAAAATAAAAGATGTAAAAAAATAATAAAAGTAACTCATCTAGGTATAAAATTCTTGGATCACAATATTTCCCTCAGACTCTGGTTTAATCATAATTTGGTCAGATATTATTCACAGGTCTGCTGTTGAGAGGTTACTTAATACTCACAAACTCCTATACAATTTCCTGACTTGAGTGGACTTCATTTAGCACCCTGTGATCTCCTTGTGATGATTTTTTCTCCTGCCCCAAACATCTGATGATTTAATCACTGTGACTTCTGAAGTCTATAGTCCACTTCAATCCTAGCAAACCCTGCTTCTAGGGAATTTTCTATTTATAAAGACAGGCATCCCATTACTTTTTGATGTGCTCAGTTCTTTTTCAGAAAATGTTCTTCCTAGGTGTTGAAAGAGGCAAGCAGGACATTTGGAAACTTACTCTGGTTGCTTTGGAGATTTGCACTTGTAGCATTAAGGTATAGTGGTCCAGTTTCTGTTACAGATGTAGACTACTAGGACATGAGACAGAAGAAAAAGTAGAAGAAACCTTCCAACTGTTTTAAACTAAATCATTTTGTGGATGTCCTATGAGGGAAAACTTTCATAGATTTTTCTCCACCAAGTGAAGAAATCTCCATTTTACTCTAAGGCAGATGGAAATGTCCAATATGCTGGTATAAGGCTGTTTGATACTGAGGTTTCTTCTTTTTTTCTGTCTGTTCCAATGAATTTTAGTGGAAAGTGAAAAATGATATTAAAAATTGCTAGGCAAGTGGCATTTTAGAATAGATGCACTTATTATCAAAGGTTTAAAATAAAATGTACTTGTTTTACTAGAAAAATGTCATTCTTATTTAAGAATTTCCCTTTAAATAGTAGATACTTACAAAATTATCTAATTTTGTTTTCTGTAAAAAAAAATGCTGAAATACCTTAAAAGCCAAATTTATTGCTAGAATAAAGCGTTAGAATTATTACAAATACACTGAAAATTATAATAGAAAACTTGACAGCTTATCCAAACTTCTTCAAATTTTATCAACTTACATAACTATTTTTAAAAATTCTCTTAATTCTTTGACACTTACTATCTGGGACTCTCCCATTTTGACTTTTTTCCCCCTATTCAAATAATCATTGTATACATTCATTAGGCATATAACATATAATTCTCAGATATCGATTTGCATTTTAGTGATTTTTCTATTTGCTTTGTGTTTTTGCTATATTGTGATTGTTAATCCTCTTAAACTGTTCTAAACTATATACCTTCCTGGGTAGTTTTTAGATAATTTAGTTGGTTTGCTGAATCTGTCAGAAAAAAAAAAAATCACTTTAATATATTTCTTCATGTGATGCCTGACTGGCTCAGCTGATTAAGCATCAGACTCTTGATTTTTGGCTCAGGTCATGATCTCAGGGTCCTGGGATCGAGCTCTGCACTTAGGGTGGAGTGTGCTTGAGATTCTCTGTCTCTTTCTCTGCCTCTTCCCTTCCCCCATCCCTCTCTCTAATAAGTAAACAAATCTTAAAAAAAAAAAATAAAAAGTTTCTTCGTGGAATTTTTATCCTCTAACAATAAAGTATACATTGCTACAACTCCCATAAAAAACATTACACTATTGTTTTCTCCTTGCATGTAATCTTTGAATGAAGATTTAAATTTATACTTTAAACCTGGTACAATAGAAGCTGATTTAAAAAGTTCATTACAAAAACAGCTTTCCTTGCTGTATGTGGAGCTCTACTATTTAAATTTATTCTAAAGCATTGGGCATCTCTGTGATTAAAAAATTAATGGACAGGTAATTGAACCGACTATCAGAACTGGCAATATTTTTACAAGTGTGATAAGTACATTACACTTTTCTTGGCGGAATGAAATTCTGTGAATCATTAAGTTCAAAACTAATGAAGGAAAAATGTTTATATAGGGGATTTATTTTCCATTAAACATATACGTCTCTCCCATTTCCTTGCACTTTACATTTAAAAGGAGTTATTTTGGTTGGTACACTTTTTTCTTTTCACCTAGTTCTACTTTTTGTCATGGCTTAAAACATTATATTTCAAAGATAACACTGAAAGTTCTCTAGGGATTGGTGTTGCTTTATTGAGTGATCTTTGATCAGATTGTAATGGAAAATCCCTGCAGGTGATATAAAATGTGTACATATATTTGAATACATAAAATATGTATTTTTTTTATTTCATCCATCTTTGACACTTCTAAATATGGACCTACTTAGCATGCTGGCCCAAAAATGATGGGATCATCTTGAGGGTATATTTCAAAAGAGTGACAATTTTAAAAATTGATGATGAAAATAATTGGATTTATAAATTCTTTGAAACCCAGGGAGTACATGTCCACAACAATAGTAAAAGCTGCTACGGAGCATATAGAAACTCATTTGAAAGATATATAATATTCTTGTTCCATTACATATGTTTTAAATATTGTTAAGCATCATGGTGTTCACAAGCTTGGATGACTTAAATATTCAATATTAATACAACCACTTATTTAAGAAACTGAGAGACAGTTTGTATATAAAAAATATGTGATATTACCCTATTTACATTAAGTCCAAAGATCCTAGATTTTATATATATATTATGTATTTTTTTAAGTAGGTTTGCATTAGGTTTTTGAAAGAAAAGCAAGAATACTAAAAAGTAGGAATATCCACTTATTTAGATGTCACTCATTAAATTATCATTTTTCTCCTGAGACTACATTTACACTGTTTTGTGTTACATTGTTAGATGGGGACTGCTGAGGAGCCATGTCCACAATTTGAAATAATTACAAGTAGTCATATTGGGATTCGTAGTCAGAGCCAATAAGCTGCTTCAGAGTAATTCTCCTCTGTTTACTTGTGACATTGGAAGCTATAGTGAGGGTTTAAAACACCTTTTCAGAAAAAAAAAAAAAAAAAAGGTAAATAAACTACCACTACCAATAACAAAATGCTAATAGAAATATTTGCGGTCAGTCTGAGCTCCTACCTCTAGCTCCTGTGTTCTTGTGGTCAGAGTTGATGAACTGAGGGCCGACAGCTGCGGGCACAAGAGGGAACCCAGAAGAGGTGCAGGGAAACACAGCTTATTATACTCACAGGTCCGAGACATAGAGTTACTGCTGGCTGTGAGGGACAAAAGGGGAAGGTTGGGGGCTGGGGAAGTGGACTCAACCAAGCACAGCTGGAATCCACAAACAATGTGCCTTTGTTGGAGGTCAAGGTGGAGTACAAGAGAAAGGCAAGAGGAGATTTCAATGGTGTGTTTGAATGTTACTAGGTCATAGTTAGGGCATGGCAGGAAGAGGAACTTGTGGCAAGGAAAGGTCGTCCTTATCACGCTGGTGCACTTGGTCACCTGGGCACCGTGTTCACAGTAGGGATGTTCAGTCAGCAGAAAAAAAAAAAAGTAGTTTCAAAATTTACAAAATACTTTAACACCCTTAAGGATAAGGAAGTGATGTTATTCCATGAATGACATAGTGTGTCCAAGGTCCCCAAGACTATTCTCCAGTTCTGTTGTTTCCTAGAAGGATTCACAAAAATCATAAAAGCTGTTACGTTTTTGTTTTACTACAATGAAATGATGCTGATCAAAATCAGCAAAAGAAAAAGACGCATAGAGCAGAGTTCAGGAGAGACCAAGCACATGTTCTCCTCTGCCTGTGCAGTCATATGAATAGCATTCAAGGATTCATCACACATCAAGGTGTGTGACATAGTGCCGACCAGAGAAGTTCATCTGAGACTTGGTGTCCAGGACTTTTACTGGAGGTAGGTATGGAGCATCCATTGTCATCACCCATAATTATTCAGGCAGAGGTCAAACTGATTCCACATGGCCCAGGGTCCCCACCACAAATCACATTGTTAATATAAACCATCTGATGTAGCCCAAGTCCCCTGGTAAACAAAGAGAGTATTATCAGGGAGATTATTCTAAAGGCTTAGACATTATCTTCTAGAAACAGGTTAAGAGACAGATCTTTCTTTGGATTGTGCAGGACTCAAACATCCTAGACCTCCTGGTCAAACTTTCTTTTTTAGCTCTATTGAGGTATAATTGATATACAAAAAATAACACACATTTATGTATACATCTTAATGAAGTTGGACAATTTGTATAGACTTATACCCCTAACCATTACCATTATCATAACCAAGGTTCTAAATGTATCCATCACCCCTCAAAATATTCTTATGCTTTTTTGCATTTTTTTTTTGTTTTGTTTGTGTTTGGTACAGTTTTCTTAGGCTACACAACATGAAATCTGTTCTATCAACATATTTTAAAGTTTACAATACCATTTGTTAACTCTAAGTACTGTGTTATACAGCAGATCTTTAGAACTTATTCATATTACATAATACCCATTGAAACAAGTTTCATTTCCCCTACCCTTCACCCCTGACCTGACAAACACCATTTTATCCTCTCCTTCTTTGGGTTTGACTATTTTAAATATCTCATATAAATGGGATCAAGGAGTATTTGTCTTTCTGTAATTGGCTTATTCCTCTTTGCATATTATCCTCTAGATTTATCCATGTTGTTGTAAGGGCAGGATTTCCTTCTTTTTTAAAAGGTTGATTAATATTCCATTGGTTATATATTTCCACATCTTTATCCATTCATACATTAATGGACATTTGGGTTATTTCCATATTTTGGCTACTGTGAATAATGCTAGAATGTGGGAATGCAGATTTCTCTAATATACTGATTTTAATTCTTGTGGTTAAACCCTGAGAATTGGGATTGATGGATCTTATAGTAGCTCTACTTTTAATTTTTGAGGAAGCTCCATGCTATTTTCCATGGTGGCTGTACCAATATGCATTCCTACCAACAGCATATAAGACCTCTTTCCACATGATCACTAATAGTTATCTTTTTTATGTTTTAAAAATAATAAATATCTTAACAGATGTGAGATGAGATGTTCAGGTGGTTTTAAAAAGCATTTCTCTAATAATTACTGATTTTGAACACCTTTTAATATATCTGGTGGCTATTTGTATGTGTTCTTTGGAAAAATATCTACTCAAATATTTTGCCCCAGTTTGAGTTGGATTATTTGTTTCTTTTGCTGTTAAGTTGTAGTAGATTCTTACATATTTTGGTCTTGAATGAATTATCTCTTATTTTGTACGTTGCCTTTTCACTCACTTTGTTATTTCATTTTCTGTGTACCAACTTTTCAATTTGGTGTATCCTCACTTATTTACTCTTTAATTTTGTTGCCTTTTTTTCATGTCAAATCCAAGAAATCATTGCCAAAACCAATGTTGAGAAGTTTTTTCTTGTGTTTTTTTTTCCCAAATATTCTTATAGTTTCAAGTCTTAACATTTAAATCTTTAATCTAATTCCAGTTAATTTTTGTGTATGCTATAATATATGAGCTTAGGTTCATTCTTTTGCATGTGGATATGTAGTTTTCCCAACACCATTTGTTGAAGAAACAATCCTTTCCCCATTGTGGGTCCTTGGCATCTTATTAAGATCAGTTAGCCATATGTACTTGGATTTATTTTTGTACTCTCTGTTCTGTTCCATTGGTCTATATCTGTCTTTATGCCAGTGTCAAGCTATTGTCATTACTGTAGCTTTGTAATATATTTTGAAATCAGGAAGTGTGATACTTTCAGCTTTGTTCTTTTTCAAGATTGCTTTGGCTATTTGGGGCCTTTTGCGATTCCATAACAATTTTAGTTTTGTTGTAGTTGTTGTTTTTTTTCCTGTAGAGAAAAGTGTTGGAGAAGATGTGGGGAAAAGGGAGCCCCTTAGGAGGAATTTCTTGTAAATTATTATTTTTTTCTTTCCATTTTGAATGTTTTCTCTTTGTCCTTGATTTTTCATAGTTTTATTATATGTGTCTTCAAGAAGTTCTCTTTAGGTTGACTTTATTTTGTAAGCTTTGAGCTTCACGAACTCGGATATCCAAATTTGTCATCATATTTGAGAAGGTTCTCAGCCATTCTTTCTTCACATGAGCATTCTGGCCCCTTGTCTCTCTCTTCTCCCTCTGGGAGTCTAGTAAATCTTTTAAGGCAGGTCTAGTGTGATGATTTCCTTCAACTTCTGGTTTTTGTTTATCACTCCTTCATTTCTGAAGGGCAACTTTGCCAGGTATAGTATTCTTTGTTAGAGATTGTGCTTTCAGTGCTTTGAATATATCATCCAACTCTCTTGGCCTGCAAATTTTCTGCTGAGAAATCTGCTTATAATCTTACGGGTACTCCTTTGTATGTGATGATTCACTTTTTGTTTGCTGATATCAATATTCTCTCTTTGTCTTTGATTTATGATATTTTGGTCAGTGTCGATCTCTTTTGATTTATCTTAATGGTATTCTTGAAGCTTCACAAATCTGGGATGATTTCAGCCGTTCTTTCTTTTTTGTTGAATGTGATTGGCATATGACATTTTGTTAGTTTCAGCTGTATAACACAGTGATTCAATATTTTTGTATTGTGAAATGATCACCACCATAAGTCTAGTTAATATCTCTTACTACACATATTTACAACTTTTTTCTTTGAGATGAGAACTTTTAAGATCTATTCTCAATAACTTTCAAATATACAATACAGTATTGTTAACTATAGTCACCATGATGTACCTTATTTCCCTGTTACGTTTATTTTATAATTGGAAGTTTGTTACCTTTTGACCACCTTCACCAGTTTCACCTACCCCTCACCCCTACCTCTGACAACCACTAATCTGTTCTCTGTATCTGTGATTTCAGTTGTGTTGTTTTTAGTGAGATCATAATGGTATTTATCTTTTTCTGTCTGACTTATTTCATATAGCATAATGTCCTCCAGTTCCCTTATTTGTTGCCACAAATAAGATTTCATTCTTTTTTATGGATGAATAAAATTCCATTTTATATTGTATACCACAATATATTTATCCACTTATCCATTGACGGACACCTAGGTTGTTTCCATGCCTTTGCTATTGTACCTAATGCTACAATAAACATGGAAATGATGATATCTTTATGAATTAACATTTTTGTTTCCCTTGGATAAATACCCAGAAGTAGAATTGCTAGATCGCATGGCAATTCTGTTTTTGTTTTTTAAGTAATAAAAATTAACTGAGAATTTCTGGGACAGTGTTTATTGTCTTCCAATCTGGAGAAAGGAACTAACACTACAGGAAATCATTCAGAAATCACACTGTCCCAACACCTCTGGCCAACACATGGAGGGACAAAATCATTCCCTTCCAAACTGGTCAGGGTTTGTTCATCCAAGAAGGGTTGGGAGGATAGATGCAGAAGGGATCATCACATGATACTGGGGGTAGGATAGAGGTGTGCCAGACTCCAAGCTGGTTCCTCAAAAAACAGGGGAGAACCAGATTTCACTTCTTCTCTGGGTATCAGTTCCTGATCACCAGGTTCATTTCTTACCCCTGATGAAGTTGTCACTGCCCTGGGTAAAACTTGCATCGTGTTCAGGCTAAGGACAAAGTTGCTGGCAGTGGGACAGATTTGGTTCTGTGATGCGGCAGTTGTCTTGGAGATGTTCTGGGCTGCCTGGATATTGTGCAATTTAATATAGGTAGGGTTCTTGCTCACGGCTTCTTCAAGAGGAGCAGGGTAGTGTTAAGGGTTCATACAAGGCACTGTCTCAACCTCTGGCCCCATCCTTACATTTTTAGCCCTTCCCTGGGCTGTTAGATCCAAGGTTGCACTCAGATAGCTTGTGCCTAGTCCCACTTTGGTCCCCATGGCAATTTTATTTTAAAAGTTTTTAGGAACCTCTATATTATTTTCCATAGTGATTGCACCAATATACATTCCCATCAATAGTACAAAAATGCTTTATTTTCTTACATCCCTGCTAACACTTGGTATTTCTTGTATTTTTTTCATAAAAGCCATTCTTAATAGGTGTGAGGTAGTATCACATGGTGGTTTTGATTTTCATCTCCCTGATGATTAATGCCATTGAGCACATTTTCTTGTTGACTATCTGTGGGTCTTCTTTGAAAAATATATATCCAGATCTTTATTTTTAAATCAGATTTTCTTTTTTTATTATTAATTGTAGAGTTCTTTATAAAATTTGGATATTTGCCCATTATTAGAGATACAATTTGAAAATATTTTCTTCCATTCAGTAGCTTGCCATTTCATTTTGTTTCTTTTGTTATGCAGAAGCTTTCTAGTTTGATGTCAACCCATTTATTTATTTTTGCTTTTGTTGCCTTGGCTTTTCAAATCCAAAAAATCATTGCCAAGACTAATGTTTTCTTTGAGAAGTTTTATGGTTTACAGTCTTACATTCAAGTTTTTAATCCATTTTGAGTTACTTTTTGTGGATGTGTAAGATAATGTCCAATTTCATTCCTTTATATTGGCTGTCCAGTTTTCCTAACACTTATTAGAGTAACACTTTGTTTCCTATTGTATATTCATGGCTCCTTTGTCACAGGTTAATTGGTCACATCTGCATGAGGTTTTGGGCTCTTTCGGTCCATTGACTTATGTGTCTGTTTTTATGTTAGTATCATATCATTTTGATTATTATAACTTTTTAATATAATTTAAAATCAGGAAATGTGATGCCCCAGCTGTGTTCTATTTCTTCAAATATTGCTTTGGCTATTTGGGGTATTTTGTGGTTGCATATGAATTATAGTATTTTCTATTTCTATGGAAAATGCCATTAGAATTTTAATGGGGATAGCATTGTATTTTTGAAATGATCCAGATAGTATGGACATTTTAACAATACAATTTCTTCTAATCCCTGACATAGAACAACTTTCTATTCACATTTTCTTAATTCTTTCATCAGTATCTTAGAGTTTTCAGCATATAGGTCTTTCACTTCCTTGGTTCAATTTATTATGAGGTATTTTATTATCTTTGATGTAATTGTAAATGGTATTTTTTTCTTAATTTCTCTTTCTGATATTTTGTTATTACTGTATAGAAATGCAACTGATATTTGTATTGATTTTGCATCCTGTGACTTCACTGAATTCATTTGTTAGTCCTAAGATATTTTATGGAGTGTTTAAGGTTTTCTATGTGTAAGATTGTGTCACCTGCAAACAGATATAATTTTATTATTTTCTGATTTGGATGATCTTCATTTCTTTTTCTTGCCTAATTGCTGTAGCTAGTACTTCTAATACTATCTTTGAATAGAAGTGAAGAAAGTAGGTATCAATGATATTCCTCCTGATCTTATAGGGCACTGTTGTGTATGATTGAATGGTTGAGTCAGGGTTTGAAGCCCAGCCAACTGGATTTTCTCTCCATATGATACTAAATTTTACAGTATAGAGATTTAAATAGAAATAATTTAATTTTATTCAATATGCAACAGATGTGTATTGAATGTCTTTTGATACATACTATTCTAGATCCAGGGAATGCAGTAGCAAAAAGACAGATAAGACCCCCTTTTTTTCCCCCATGAAATTTAGATTATACAAGGAGAAGGCACTAAATAAACAATTAAATTTAAAAAATAATGATTTCAGATCTTTAAAAATAATTAAAATAATAAAAGAATAACACAGAATTGATAGGTATTTGGATTAGGTGAATTATTTTAACTATTTGATCAGATCAGGTAAGTTATTTTTGAAGAGGTGATATTTGAGCAGAGGTCAATGAACGAATTACCAACTAACATAAAAATAAGAGAAACACTGAAAGTTAGTTATTAAAGGTAACCAGTGACATATACTCTTTAAAAATGTGTTTCAGAAAAAAAGAAGACATGGTAGTGAAGCTGCACTATGGGGCATGTGAATCTTGAGGATGTATTGGATTTGAAGACAAAGAAGGCAAATTTTTTGGGATAGTATCTCAAAATATAGATGTAGGAATGAGTATGACTTGTTGGTGGATAGCATATCAAGACTATATAAAAAAAAAAAAACTATATAAAAGAATTGACGCTGTAGATTTGTCAATCCCCAAAACTGTTATTTTGTATGTTTGTTTTGCTGAAAGTAAAGTTTAACAAAGATATATAATGCTTCCCCCCCCTTTTTCCCCCACTAGAAAGTTCTAGTCCCTTCTTATGTATAAGGTTTTTAAGGAATGGTGGAAAGTAGAGATGGATAAATGCATAATAAGGAGCTGGAATCAGTTTAAGAGGTGACTTCAAAGCCAGTAAATAGGCTTTCTTGGACATTTATTATTATGTAGGAATAAAAAGGTAGTATTGTATTCTTTATATTGCCACTTAACAGTTAGTGGAGGAAAAGAATGAATGGGTCAGAGAGGCAGGAAGCTAACTCCCAAAAACCCTTATAAAATGTATTAATTATTGCTAAATATGACATTAATGACTAAAAAATAGCATTACTAACAGTGTAGCTATATAACGTGGTATAAAGGGCATAGGCCTAGCAGGTCTGTTAATCTATGTCTGCCATTAGCTGCTTGTGCAACCATAAATAGGTCACTTTACATCACTTAGCTTCAGTTATTTCATTTTTAAATTAACCTCTTAAGGTCATTTTGAGTTTAAAAATTCTATGATTTTATGATACATGCTTTGTAACAAGATTTAGTTATAATCTGTGTTAAACATTCCTCAAAGAAAGAGAATCTGAGAGTGGAAACATCTGCATTTCATAATATTAAGCGTTGCATTTTCTGAGTCTTCTTAAATTATCTATACCCTAATGGGTTTGTCCACTAGTAGTTATTGTGAATAGTGTATAAGAGAGTTTGCTCTTTTTCTCCTAGTAGTTCTATGACTTAATTTCCTTTTCCTCTCCACCTTTAATATAGCTAACATTACACTTTTGTATATGCTTTATACAGATTTCAAGACACAATTAAACAACATGAAATATTTATTTGTGATTTTACCATCATGTGAATAATATCAGACATCATGTTTAGAATGGCATGTGTTTTATGAATGAATGAGATGAATCATGGATTGATAAGTCTCATGGATGAATCTTTTAAAGGAAGAACGTTTCAATTGTAGAGTTGTAGAAATTCCTATGGGTGTCATGTTGGCACTCTGCCATTGTCATATTGTTAATATTTTTTCTGTTCTCTCTTAATTACTAATTTTAAATGGGGATATTCTGAAAGCAGCAAAATCTTTGCCTATGTATATAGCAATTATAAAGGAGAAAAACAAAGTGTTAATAAATTTGGTAAGAGGGCACCTGGGTGGCTCAGTGGGTTAAGCCTCTGCCTTTAGCTCAGGTCAGGATCTCGGGGTCTTGGGATCAAGTCCCGCATCTGGCTCTCTGTTCCGCAGGGAGCCTACTTCCTCTTCTCTCTCTCTCTCTGCCTGCCTCTCTGCCTACTTGTGATCTCTGTCTGTCAAATAAATAAATAAAATATTTAAAAAATAATAATAAAATAAATTTAGTAAGAATTCTAAACCATAGAAGTTTATATACCATATACATATTACATTTTTACTCTTTTGGAAAGTAGCAAACATTTCACAAGAAGTTTGTGTGTGCCATACCATAGTTCTATTAAGATAGATTTTTTGTTAAGATAATATATAGTTTCCTGGAACCACAATTTTTATCATTATCCCAAGAGATAATAAGCAACTATGATATTTGTATATTTACGATATCATGCAAATTATCAATACACTGAAGTAAGTGATGTGGATACATTCATGTAATTGACACCAAGACAAGTACAGGGTCAAGAGAAGATAATATTCTACTAAATCAAATATTCTATATCTTTGAGTATAAAATTTAGAAAACGAATTTACTTTTTTTTTCAAGTAAGCTCCCCTCCTCAGCCTGAAAACAATTGTTATGCTTGAAATTATTTCAGTCTTACACATATATGCCTAGTCAATTTCCATCTGTATATGCGATATTTAGCATTTACTGAATTCAAGAAATATGATTTCAAACTCTCCATGCTCTAGTGCACATGCACACATCCCCTAAAGTTGTAAATAGCTGTTATCACTTGTTAGGATAACTTAATTAAACTTGCTTATTAAAAACCTTTAATTCGTTAGTGATAAAATCTTGATTAGTACATTTTCCTGCTAGGTGACCTTCTAATTTAATAGAAAATGAATTTTTAAATGGGGAAAAATGCCTGTGGCAGAGATTTTGTGCTAGTGAATAGAGTTTGCAATACACATAGGGATATATTTGAGCCTAATTAGTAAGGGTGCAAATGAATTTTTATTTCATACGCCAGAAGTGTCATTGATGAACCGCGGTGAGGAATTTGAAATGCATTCAGATTGGCAGTGTGGGACTGAAATCTGTGGGAAAATCACAAGCTAATTCATTGATTGCCCCTTGGAAATTACTGCTGTTAATTGTTAGGTAATTAACATGGAGCTACAATTATATTGGCCTAAGGGGGTGATTAATGTTTCAACATGTCACATTAGCAGTGGCTGGATTTTCAAAGCTTTTCTTTTCACATGGTTTAGGAGACAGATGGTATATTGTGTATGGATTTTTTTTTTTACTAAAGTTTAAGCTGAAAGCAAGTGTGTGAATTTTCTGTTCTTGAAACTCCTTTTATAGATATGAATTTTTAACACAAGAATTTGATAACTTTTATGAAATAATATAATATTTGCTAATAATATTCCTCAACCTAAAGCATATATTGTTAAACAGGAAAGTTATTTTAATTTTATTTATTGGTATAATAATCAAAACTGTCAAATTTGAGGAGTTGGCATTTTTCTTTATGACAAGTCTTAAATTATTTAGCGATGGTAAGAAGAAAAAGAATTGTACAATATCATATTTATAACAATCAATATAATTTAAGCAGAAACCAAATAAACCATGCTGAACAAATGCATTTAGTAACAGTAATATAGAGTACATTAATATTTCTATCCTTCAGCATTTCATTACTTCTGTCACCTTTTTTTTTTGCCCTTAAAGTTATGTATTCCAAATCTCATTTTAGCTACATTCACTGTGGCATGGATTTATCAGAACCATCCTCTGAAACCATGTTGATCCCTAAACATCAAGGCTAAAAATGAGGGACAGAATGGGTGAAATCACTTGTTTATTTAGGGAGGACCCATGGAACAACCAACACTACTTATTACAAAGTTAGCTTGAGATATTATATTATATGTAAAAGATTTGCCTATACCAATCCTTTTTATCTCAGTATCAGTTTGTTAGACAATTACCACGTTTTGGGTGCAGCTGTCTTAGGATGAAAATAATTATAGAAAATCATATCCAAACTATAGTTACTTCTATAATTGAGAAAATCATTTTTGATCATGCAAAATTAATTTTATTTGAAGATCAACCAACAGATTTTTATAGCAGTGTTTTGCAGCCCATCTGTTCTTATTTGAAACCTATTTGGGCTGAAATGGTTAAAAAGTTTTCAAAATATTTTATTTTTTAATACAAGTCATTATGGTACCTTACCTCCTGTTAAAAAGATTTATTCAATACCAAAACCCAAGTGAATTCCAAAAAATTTGTAAAGTCTCCAAAGGTGGCCTTTAAAAAAAAATCCAATTAAGGCATATTATCTAAAAAGGTAGAATGGATTTCTAGCAGTTCAAAGAACAGCTTCTTTTATAATTTTTTTTCTGTGAAAATTTGAGATGTCATCTTTCTTGGTAGCCCCATACTGAGGTCTTTGTTGTGACTGCAGTCTCTAGCTTTTATATTGATTTGTACTACTTCAACAAATGACAGAAATCTTTATTATCTACAGCCAAGCCATCTATTAACTTTTAATGTCCATTAAAACCAAAAAATTGTGAAAGAAAGCCAGTAGTTCTAATTTAGCCTTTAAAAATAGAGAATTACTGAAATCTTGATTTGAGACAACCCTGTATTCAGATCTTTCTGCATTTCTTTTACATTCAAAATCAATTGCAATTGTTCAAATGCCTATTTTACTGCCAAGTTGACATTTCACCTCAGCTCTTCTTTTCTTTGGTTATTATAATTTTATTTAAAAAAAAATGCTTGCCATGCTGGAAATAGCAATATATGCAGTAAGGCTAAATGAGGTGCGTGCATTTTTATTGGATGGAAACTTTCATCAAATGTCTCCTTTCATCCTGTTCTAATAATGGGTATAAGGTGAAGCAAGGAATTCTGACTTTGATTAGAAATTGTAAGCAATAAGTTAAAATTTGCATTTGAAAGTTCCCAAAGGAAAGTGAAGGATAGAGCCCCTTAACTTGGACAGTAGGGGTCACTCTCATTCTTTTAAGATAAAGTCAAAGGAAGATTATTAGCCACAGTTAAGACTGTTCTTAAAGCTACTTTAGGGGAGCAAAGAAATTCTTCCCCAACTCAAAACATCAATGAATGCAGCTGCAAATTTGATGAACATACCGCGCGCGCACACACATAGACACACACACACACACACACCCCACCTGTTTATACAGTTGAATAGAATCCACACTGAACACTTTGGTTATACTGCATTAGTCTTTGTTGATATTTCAGGGCTACTCTCATTGTAATTCCCGGCTTATAACAAAAACTTCAGGAAATCCATGACTAGCCCACTTCATGAGTGTTATTTAAACATTGCTACCTGGTTCTTTTTGTTTTACCCTACGTGTAGGAATCTTCATACTGCTGCCATTTCTTTTCTTTATTTAATCACAAGTAAATTGTCATCAGAAAATTGTTTAAAAATGTTAGACTTTAAAAAATGAAACTTGTATGGTGAATATCAATGTTGCTTTGCTATTCTTTGCTTTGCTCATTTTAGACTGAGATTAGCTCAGTCTAAAATGTAAAAGAAAGGGACCAGCTACCAAGAATGGCATGACACATCTTTTCATCATGTTGTACACCAGAAAAAAATATGAATAATATGATGTATATGTCAGTTATATCTCAAAAAAAGTTTCTTTTTTTTTTCTTTTTTTTGTAAATGGCCTGACATGGTAAAATTAGTCATTCTCAAGTCTATTATTTTGTGGTCCAAGGCTTTGAGGATCTCAGCATCTGGTGGGAGAGACAGATACGAAAATAACCATTTCAGTACTAGGAGTAAGGGCCCTTCTTTTTTTTTTTAATATTTTATTTATTTATTTGACAGACAGAGATCATAGATAGGCAGAGAAACAGGCATAGAGAGAAGGGGGAAGCAGGCTCCCCACTGAGCAGAGAGCCCGACATGGGGCTTGATCCCAGGATCCTGAGATCATGACCTGAGTGAAGGCAGAGGCTTAACTCACTGAGCCATCCAGGGACCCCCAGGAGTAAGGGCCCTTCTTGAAATGAGAGCACAATTCTGGGAAAAAAAAAGAGAAGATGGACCTACTAATATGAATTAGTGGCAGTTTTTCCAGCCAAAAGAGGGTATGGTCTTTCAGAAAGTGTGACATGCAAGGCACTAAAAATGAAAGGCAATGGAGGAAGTTGAGAGTATGAGTAGAACAAGGGAGATTGGAGCTCACAGTTCATGATTGTGGGTGTTATATTTGGTGGGAGGGATTATGGCAAGAGATGGAAATGAAGCAGCTCATCAAGGATTTGGTACCAATTAATTGTACTATTTACTTAGTTCTATGGGAAGTGAGGATATAACATGATAGTATGTTGCTTTTTTAAAAAATAAGTTGCAAAACTAGCGGTTTAGCTGTCCATTATCCAAAAATTATCTTTAAAAGATCAAGGTTAGTTTTTTAAGCCCTAAATTTATAGGAATCAACTACGCAGATGGGAAGACTGTTCTCTTACAGCTTACCTGCTGGAGGAAGGAGACGAATTACAGAGAAGTAGAAAAAGAATAATAAAGTTAATGTTGAGATAGAGGGCTGTGGGGAATCAGTGCAGTGGGGGAAAGGGTGGTTGGACAGGGGAGCCTTGCACAGCTCAGAGAGACAAGATCGCTATGGAAGCAGGTAGATGAGTTGTCACGTGTGTGATAAAAAGAAACCCGCTAAGTGAGGATTTGGAAGATGAGCTTTTCAGGAAGAGAGCACAGCAAGGACAAAAGCCTGAAAGCAGTTTAACATAAAACATTTTGAAAATTGCAAGAATGGTTTCTCTTCCCTATTTGAAGACAGGTAACACAGTGGAGCCATTATGAGTATAAAAATCTGGTGTTGATCTAATCTGAATTCAAATTTGGGTCAGCCTCTCGTGGGACCTTAGACAGATTATTTATGTATTCTGATCCTGAATCAGACATGTAATGATATCACATATATGAGAAAACTTTTGTCAGTAGAAGATATAACAGTGATAGAACTTAGCAGAGGGCCCCACACCTAGGTAGACAGTTAGTTAATAAATAGAGTTTACCTTACCTTAACCTCTTTTGATTCATCACTTCCTCTGCAGTCGAGATCTGTGCAGGTTATTAACCCAGCATGTTTTTGTTTGTTAATCCTCAAATAACATGTGTGTGTATCTGTATAATGAACTCTTTTTCTCACATTATTAATTCAAAATTAGATTGCTATAGAATAAAAGTGAGTTAGTAGGGAAAAAAAAAACCCCGTTGTTCTCTGCCATTCTTGACTTTTAATCATTCTCAATATCTTTCTTAATTTAAGAGGGACAAAAACCCCAAATATTTCATGTCTGTGTCAGAAAAGATCATGTTTGAGAATAAATAATATTGTAGATTTGTCAAAAAATTTTTAAGTTAAGGAACCGCCAAAACAGACTATTTCTATAGATCTGCCAATTTTGAGTGAGTCTTTTAAAAGACTTGGCTGGCTCCTATTGTTATTGCTCTACTTCTGATTTATTTGTAGACATTGCTTCTAAATAAGACTTTTCTTATCCCATAACTAAAACACTTCCTTTGGCTTCAGCATTTCCAACAATCCTGTTCTTAACTTTTCTTCCCTTCTTTTGTTGACAATATATCTCTTACTATTGAGCCTCATTGCTGATTCCCTAAACCTCTTCTTCAAAATAAATCCTCTGACCTTCTTTTTCTAAAGTCTAATGACCAAAACAGACTCCTCACCAGCCCTCCAAGTAATCTTATCTTTTCTGTCACTGCCTGTATAAATTTACTCCTGCCACAGGCAAACTGACTTCAGTCATGTTTTGTGAATACTTACCACAGAACCTTCCTTGTACAATGGTGTCCAATTTACTCTTCTTTTCTCTTTTCTCCATAACTTCCTCTTGTGTTTCTCTACAATAGACTACACAGTGTATTTCTGGAATGTTCCAAAGGCTGTGTAGATAAACATCCTTATTTTATGGCCTAAGTCTACATTTCACACATCTTTCCACACATATTAAAAAGAGAAGCTGTTTTGGCAGAAAGGAACCTTACAAAAAATGTAATTCCATCTTTATTTTATATAAAAAAACTGAAATAAGAGGAATTTAGGTTACATTTAATATCTAGCTCTTCATAACTCTTATTCTATTTTCTTTGCAGTTTACAAAAGATCATTAAGTTAGGGTCTGAGGACTAGCTCCAACCAGCATCTATGCTTTTTCTTTGGCCCTCTTAGAGACTTCTATATATTTTCAATTCTTTGCAAAGCTTAATATTCTGGTATTTCCTATAAAACTCTGAATTTCTAGGTTCTCTTAGAAATCAGATGATTTGGTAATACTGGATATTCATGAGTAAATGGAAGTATTTGGCTAAAGCTATGTGGTAGCAGTAGCTAGTACTATTAGCGAAGTAGTGCTCTCCAATTGGCCATTTTCAATTATTCTTTAATATTTCATGCTCTTCTGCATTACTTAGTTCTATTACTTACCTCTCCCCCACCACAACTAGACTTATGCCATTCTTTTTCTGAACCCAAGTGTTTTTCATTTGAGCTGATTAAAATGTGAAAAATTTAACCTAGGTCCCACATCTTTGGGGATCTAGGACTGTAAAGAAATGCCAGTCATGCAGCCTATAGGTATACTGTTGCCTTGTGAGTATACAAGGATGCTTCAGTGGTTCAGTGCAATTCCACAAACGTGTTCTGAGAGTTGTGTCTGTAAGGCACTGAACTAGGCACTTGGGTCTCACGGACAAATGAAACCATCCTCAGAGGATTTTATTTGATTATAAAAACCAGATTGAAATATCTTCAAGGATGAGTGCCATGTCTTATTTGTATCAAAACTATAAAATAACCACTACAAAATATATTTATTTATGTTATCAATATAACATAATCATAAGAATAGAGTTTCTTTGATGTAAAGTACTGTATAAAGCAAATAATATTAAAAATAATCAACCAACAGCAACCCAAACGATGAAACTTTATTGGACCATTTGACCATTGGTTGTTATCAATTCAGATCAGTATTCCTAATAGTCATATTAAACAGAGTCCTTTAATAAGTACTTTTATTTAAACACATGCAAACATTTCATAATAGAAACACAACTCTAATGTTTTTATGTGTTTGTATCCCTAGTGTTTACTATTATGTAAGGATTGTTAGAATTTGAAACAATTTATATATTATACAGCAAACACATTGGCATTGCTCTGGTTAAACTAAACTATAATGGAAAACTATCAAACTAGCTCTTCTTTATTAATCAAACAGATGCCATTCACTCACTATTAGTAGTGTATGCAAACCAAATAATTTCCTCAGTAGCGATGACAGATTTTTGCAGATCTGTTTACATTCTGTGGCTTACTTACCCTTTTGACTAATGGAGGTGTGTTAGGCATCTATTCATGTTATGGGTAGAACCCAGTGGGCTGGGAAAAGCAAAGCCATTTTTCAGCACAGGATTTTGCCTCCAATTACCACCACAATCTGGTCAACTGAGGCCACTAACATCCAGCATAATTAAGATACCAAAATTCTTTCCTTCACCACATTTTCCCTGAATGATTTCACTGAATGAAAAAAAAAATATACTAAAGTCATCTATAATATTTATTCTCATTTTCTCTCTAGAGGAATGGCCAGGCGTGGCCATTAGAGTATGAGAAATACAATGCTTTCTACACACCTTTTCCAAGCTCATTTGTATCAAATCATTCATACAATAATGATACAATGAATTCTGGTAAATACAATAGATGAGAAGATTACAAAGGTCAAGGTATTCTGTAATCTTATTGTTGAGTGCAGGTGGGTGGGCATAGTACCCTATAAACCATATTGAAGGCATGGGTCCTTGTCCCAGAGGCTCACAGACTAAATTAAACAGTCAAGGGCAATTGTATTAGCTAAGCAGGTGGTTAGCTCCAAAATAGGGTTCTTTTCCTAAACATTTAAATAAATCTGCCTATTTTTTTTTTTTTTTTGGCATTCTATACTTTTGTTTCTCATACTTCCATCTTTTCAGAATAAAAGGACAAGGTTAGGCCTTGACTTTGACAAGGATCATAGAAAATTTGATTCTGTGAAAAACTTTTTGTTTTAAATGAATGTGAAAATGGACTGGCTGCACAGAGGAAGATGGATTGCCACAAGCAGGCCTAGAAAAATAGAAAGTAAAGCAAGGTTGGGATGGAGTGATGAAGCATATTATGAATGAGTCTGAGTAGAAAAGAAGAATTTTGATAACTTAAATGTGGAGAGCTGATTTAGCAACACATATAAGTCTGGTTTTCTTCAAAATGAAAATGATGGTGTGCCAAACTAAATTTTTATCTGTCTGAGGGTTGTCTAGTTCTGCCCATTATGCCCTTTTAAGAAACAACAAGGGCAACCTTGTGAAAAGCATTTAATAAAATAAAACTTTTGGATATTTTGTCTACCAGAATCTTTTCTGAAATTTCATTTGTATGAAAAAAAGCTTGTCTAACTCATTAGGTAGCTTTTATTATTATTTATTATAACTTGTAAAAGTTTTATATTTAGTAAGAAAATGAAGAGGCTGTTTACCTATATTAAAGAGAAAACTTCCATTTGAATTATACTTTCAAGTTATGATTTTATTTTAAAGTAGTGACTGTAAAACATACAGGCATTTTTTTCTGTAATATATGACATCTGGCCTCATTAAAAATATTAGATTTGCAATTTCTTTCACATTTAAAATATTTTCTTTTGCCTTAATTACTTTATTTTTTGAAAGAAACATTCATGGATTCCACCTCCCAAATTATTACAATTAGAATATGTAACAAGGATTAAACAAAATGTGTATTAGAAGAGTAAGAAATTCATTAAGGCAAGACTAATCATCATTTAGATTATCAGTATAAAATGATTAATAAATGGATAGTGTGACAAATTCTGTTGATTCTGTTTTTGGGTAGCCAAATTGCTTTAGACTTAAAAATGAAAAAACAATTCCTAAGCAGCTTATGGGAGAAAGTAATCATTCCAATTACAAACTTAAGAATTTCAAATTGTATACTACATCAAGTTGAGCTTATTTTAACTTATTGAGTAGATTTGGTATAACAGAATAAAATAATTTCTTAGTGTTTCAAATAAATGGAAAATAGTCTTATGCTTATCATTTGTTTTCTATATAACTGCAATTATGGATAACTTTGAGGAAAATTGTTGAGAACATATCTCTAGAAAATAGTGGTCTGAAATATCCATAGTATGTTCAAGAATAAACATTTATACAGATATTTTTTCCCAATTTCTTTTGCCAAGATAAATTTTTTGTAGTTCTACTTTTTGGAAATCTGATTTTGAAAAACAAATGTAGAAGAGATAGTAGAGAAGAGCTGTTAGGAAAATGTTTTTTCCCAGTAAGTTCTTTGACTTGAAGCTGAACATTTGGTTCAATAGAGTTTGTCAACAAATTGTGTGTGTGTGTGTGTGTGTGTGTGTGTGTATTTGAACTTAATATCTCCCAATTATTTTATATGCTGAATCTTTATTAATTTCTAAAGGTTAATTAAGAGTAAAAACTCCAGAGTTGGATAATTTATGTTCAACTCCTGGTTTACCCCCTGGATAACAATTTTAAACAAATTATTAAGTTTTCCAAGACACAATCTTTTTATCTATAAAATGATGGTAGTAACAGCACTTATTTCTTTATTGTTCTTATCATAACAATGAAGAAAGGGATGTAAAACACTGAGTACTTGAGATATTTATGCACTTAGCTCATAGTAATATAGATTGCTGCTATCATTCAGAGTTTTTTTCAGTTGTTAATGCATTGTAATTTTAAGTCATTTTTAACTGTTTCCAACCCTCAAAAGAGTGCAGAAACTGTCCTAGTTCACGAGTTGTCTATTTTTTTTTTTTTTAATTCTGTGAAGCAAAGCAAAAGAAGTTAACACTACCATGAGATTAAAAAATATTTCTAGGGGCACCTGGATGGCTCAGTGGGTTAAATCTCTGCCTTCAGCTCAGGTCATGATCCCAGAGTTCTGGGATGGATCTCTGCATGGAGCCTCGCATCAATCCCTGCATCAAGCCCCACACCGGGCTCCCTGCCTAGCGGGGAATCTGCTTCTCCCTCTCTCACTCCCCTGCTTTTGTTTCTCTCTCTCTCTCATTCTCTCTCTTGCTTTCAAATAAGTAAATAAATAAATAAATCTTTAAAAATAGATTTCTAAACGAATGTTCTCTAGATGTCCTTCCTCAGTTTCTACAAATAATTCACTTAACTACAAGCTTCAAAGTATCTTTTGATAGAGAGTTGAAAAAGGTAGCTGCTTGGATTATTAAAAAAAAAAAATTAATATTAGTTTCACTGGCATCATGGTCTTTCTATGGTTCTTAGGAGAGTACTGAGTTATTCTAGTCATCTGTTATACTACACGATGCTATGAAACATTATTGAGATTTTCATGGTTATTAAAATAAATTAAGAAATCATTTTCTTGCAAGGTCTAGACTTTGAACTAAGTGACACTTTGTTATCCTTATTTTTCATCCTTCACCTTTCAAAAACTCATCTTTATTTTTCAAAGACTTATGATTTGGAACTTACTTATGTGATAAACTAATATTATCCCAGCGATAACTTGCTACCACAAGATAATAACCAGAATACCAAACATAAAATCCAAGTCTCTGGGAGGAGGTCACTGGTCCTAGAATTAAGACATTAATGTCACAAATTGCAGTGGGGACTGAATAATGAAGAGGAGCTTTTACTGCTCTTAATGTTGAATCTATGGAGTTAAATGAAAGTAAACATATTCAAATTAAGAGCGACTGACTCTGAGCTCTGTAGTGATGTGTGAGACAAAATGAATTGCAGATTAATCTTGTTAATTTATTTCCTTTTGATATTTTTAAATTTTTGTCATAGTGTTCTCTAATACATCCCCTTGGGTTATTAGGGCACCAAATACTTTTATACTTAGATAGATTTTTTGCTTTACCTGAAAGAGAAATAGCAATTCAAACTTTTGTTTTAAGTGAGTCTCTAGAGGAGAGATTGAGGGCCAATTCTTACCTGTATTCTTTTGACAATTTTCTTCTGGCTGACAACTTCATAAAGGAATGATGGTAGATTAAGGGAGATAGGCTGCAGGAGACTTTCTGATTTGAAACCGCTATATTTTACACAAAATTTATGACACAAAACTTTTTAATAGATATGGCTCTGAACCTATCTTCTGCAATCAGTCGCAGACATACATCACCGCCTTGCAACTTGTGAGAAGTTAATAACTAATAATTCATGGTTGTTTTTAAAACTCCTTCTATATAAACAAGAGAAAGAAATACAGAAAGGGATGTGGAAAAGGGCAACAAAATCATACAAGATATGGATGAGTAAGCATATTCTTATAGTTCAAATCTGGGAGATGACCTCTTGGGGAACCCCTACCCTTCAAAGGAAACCTGAATTTCATGATGCTATTTAAATTATCTTTGGCAGTAATAACTATTCTCCAGCTATACTAGGGAAACAGGCCCAGCATATAGGAGGCAATTCATAAATATGTTTAATGGATATAAAACATTGCTGAATAAATTACTAGTGGGAAATTATCATTTACTCATTTAAAATATTTATGAAATTCAAATGTTGTTCTAGGCACTAAAATATAAAGAATTAATAATAACCAGTACGCTGGGTTCTAGCAACTTCAGCAAACTTATGTGATTGAAAATTTTGCAACCATTTTTTCACCTTACTCAAGTTTACAGATGGAATAAATGCTATGGTCATAATCTGAAGCCAGGATAGTCTGTTACCAAGCCCATGCTCTTCACTATTATGCTAAACTATTGCCTATACAGATAGTCCTGTACCAAGTACTTCATGTACATTGTCTAATTTACTTCTCCCCGAAACATTTGGAGGTGATTAGAGTAGTATTATTAACTCTAATTTACAGATGAAGATACAGAAGATAAGGGATAGCTGAAGAGACCAGTCAGGACTTTATCCTACCCCCACCTTTGCTACCCAGCTCCAACTGTTTCCAGTTTGAGAACAATTTAACTGTTCCCTCCTCCGCGCTTCCCAGCTCCTGTGGGAATTAGTGCTATTGTCCTGAAGGTGTGGTCTGCTAGGGACCTACAACATCCACAATATCATTTAACACCTATACACCCTCTGAGTTCAGCTCTCCCTTCATTTCCTTATAGAATTATTCCCTAGTCCCCATACCTAGGCCAAATTCTCTCATATGGTCTCAGGGCACAAAGCACTTTCATTTTGTAGCAAGTTTACTTGTGAGTTAATATAATTGTCTTCTACAGGTCTCATTCTCCATGAGGGCAGGGACCATGATCGCTTTGACCCGACATTAGATCCCAGAGGCAACTACACTAGCATTACATAGTGAAGGGACTATGAGTAGTGGAAGGAACAAGCAAGAGCTCAACTGAGTTCAAGCCAGACAAATCAGGGTTTTCTTTACACAGGACTGCTACTGATAACAAAGTGGGGAACTTTTTCCTACTCTTCTGACTTGACCAAGATAGATGAGGCCAGAATGAGATACTTGAAATAAGAAGCATAGGATCACTAAATTATATCACTAAATTGATAAGCTGCTCTGAAACTAATATTATATTGTATGTTTATGGACGATAATTTAAATAAAAACTTAAAAAAAAGGGGGGGGGACGCCTGGAGGGCTCAGTGGGTTGAGCGTCTGCCTTTGGCTTGGGTCATGATCTCAGGGTCCTGGGATAGAGTCCCATGTCAGACTACTTGCTCAGTGGGGAGACAGCATCTCCCTCTGCCTGCTGCTTTCCCTGCTGTGCATTCTCTCTCTCTCTCTCTCTCTTTCACTCTCTGACAGGTAAATAAATTAAAAAAAAAAATAGGAGTATAGTTATTGTATTATCCAAGGGTGTTATTGAAAGTAAGTAAGTGGGGCTGCCAGAGTCCTATATTTTATCATTTTGGGGACCAATTCAGGAACTAGATCCTGGTATTGGATCTAGTTAGACAAAAAGGCAGGGCTTGCCATTTGCATTGGCTTTCTCTATGGTTATGGTGTCAGCCTAGGGCAGCATGTAGAAACTCAAGTTGACTATGGCTCTACATGGGCTAATCATCAACTCTTGGCAGCTTCTGGGAGCAACAGTTTGGCTTGCTTGTTTCTACAAGTATATCCCAGAAAACTTCATAGTGGTTTCTTCTTGCTGTCTTTTTTAGGGCTTACAATAAGTGGATTGTGGCTTTCCCTAAGTTTCCCACGTAATTGTAGTTTATAACTCAAGGTTATTGTCAACACTAAAACTAAAGGATAATTCCTCTAGTGGCAACTCCAGACTGTACTTCTTCTTCTTTTTTTCCCCTTTATTTTGAGAAGATATTTGAGATCTTCTGGAGTTGAATTACTATGTAATATTTACACCACTGCATTTTTGTAATAATGTAGAGTCCCATAACCAGCTACTTGATTCATTTTCTTTCATCTTCAGGCAGAGCACTGTTCTGTTAATATTCCACTAGTTAAGATTGAGTTACCATATTATCCAAGGGTGTTATTGCGAGAGTTTATATTGTTGTTATTATTTTAATTTACAAAACATCTTTTCCCTTTTATACATTAGAGCAAAGAAAATTATTCATGAAGTGTTCAATGACTTAAATTTCCTAGAGAAACATTGCCAGAAAGCTTTTAGAAATAGGCTATGGCATAATTTATTATTACTAGAAAATGACATAGAATAAAAACAACATATTGTCCAGTACAAAATGTTCCTAAGAGCTTATACATTTATAAAAACCATATTTTCTGAAATAATTTCCTCTCTTTAAACAAACATATTGCCACAAACAAACAAAAAAAAAGTTGATAAAATTCTGCTGATGAATTGCAACTGGTTGGGCAAATGTTAGAGACTCGAATGCCAACTGCAGTAGCCTGGATGTGATTCTCAATCCCAAACCTAAGCTTCAGCTTTCCGGGAGGCTGGGAACAGTCACATGAGATGTGTGGATGACTCTCTGGACTTCCTGCTCTTATGGCGAAGTTCACACCCCTCCATCAGCTTCCTAGACCTTCAGAGCCATAGAAGACCACTAGGTGAGAACAGTAGAGAAAGACACAGAAACAGTGGCAGGAACTCCATGTTCTCTTCACAGAACCAGCAGAGAATGAAGGTCTGCCAGAGTTTACACTGCAAAAGAACCCTTCACCTCAGTCTCTCTAGCCATCAATGCAGTCCTCTTTGGTAAATGAAAGTCTGGCATGGGATGGACTCCAAGCATCTGTATTCTGATGGAGCAAATCTAACGTGTCTGGATCAGAGAACCTTGAGAAAACTCTTCAATTACAGAAATTACATTATGTTTAATATAATCCATCACAGTATCATTTGGTCTCAATCAGACCTAGCACTTCATTTTTTTTTAAAGATTTTATTTATTTATTTGACAGACAGAGATCACAAGTAGGCAGAGAGGCAGGCAGAGAGAGAGAGGAGGAAGCAGGCTCCCTGCTGAGCAGAGAGCCCAACGTGGGGCTCGATCCCAGGACTCTGGGATCATGACCTGAGCCAAAGGCAGAGGCTTTAACCCACTGAGCCATCCAGGTGCTCCTAACACTTCATTTTTATAATAAATATTTTGCAATACTTTTTACTATTTTGCAATAAAATTCGTTTGTATTTTTATTTACCAATATATGTGATTAAATAAAAAAGAATCTAATATCTCAAGTATAAAGGAGAAATATAGAATAAAATAATGTTTAATAAAATAATATATTTTTAATTTGTAAAAGCCTGGTCATGACTATGATGAAAGACATAAGTAGTCAGAGTCTAGAACTTATATGTAGAAATTCATGAATATGACAATTATAGATAAGATCTATATGGGCATGTTTACTGATAACTCAGATCACATGGGCAACATTACCTTTAAGGACATGTTATTCAAAATGGTGATTAACTCTTGGTAAAATTTCAAGTAAGACAAAGTACAATCTTCCTTTGATTTACTTGGTAGATATACTTTTGGAAATTTCAATGTATATTAAGAATTTGTTCCAAATATTTTCTGTTTATATGTTAAATGGGCCTGATTTTTTAAAAATATTTTATTTATTTATTTGAAAGAAAGAGAGAGTTCACAAGTAGGGAGAGAGGCAGGCAGAGAGAGGGGGAAACGGGCTCCCCACTGAGCAGAGAGCCCGACGCAGGGCTCAATTCTAGGACCCTGAGATCATGATCTGAGCCAAAGGCAGTTAACCCACTGAGCCACCTAGAAACCCTGGACCTGATTTTTAAGATAAAATTAATTTAAACAGATTATCCACATAGGTATGTGTCTATCTATCTGGTGGAACATTTAAAAATTGTGTGGCACTATTACCTTTCTTGGAGGGCACTGGACATCTTTTTTTTTTTTTTTTTTTTTTTTTTTTTTTTTTAAAGATTTATTTATTTATTTATTTGACAGAGAGAAATCACAAGTAGATGGAGAGGCAGGCAGAGAGAGAGAGGGAAGCAGGCTCCCTGCCGAGCAGAGAGCCCGATGCGGGACTCGATCCCAGGACCCTGAGATCATGACCTGAGCCGAAGGCAGCGGCTTAACCCACTGAGCCACCCAGGCGCCCGGCACTGGACATCTTAAACTCGTACCCCCAAATGATACATTATGTCTCATCATTGTTACAATCTAAAATGTAACCATAGATTTCCAAACCATAAATTGAGAATAATGGTTGAGAATCACTATTTCTAATCCTCTGAGATGCTTATTAGTCTAATGCATATACTCAAATTGTCTACTGAAGACCCAGAGAGGAAAATCTTTGTTAGTTGCAAAAGATGTTTGGACCCATTAGACTCAACAAACACCTTTATATATAAAAGTGTATGCTGCACAATATGAACATTTTAGATGATTTTTGAATGTATATAGTAGATCCTGTCATAATTTATAAACTAACAAATTTAAAATGATTTTTTTATTTTTGACAAATTCTTTGATTATGTATTTCATTAGCTCAGGAATAATAAAAAATATCTGTAATGTGGAAGACCAAGAATATTTCCTCAAGTAGAAGGAGGTGTGGAAAGCAAAAAATGTAGTTTTGAAGTGCAAGCAATCATTATGGATGAAAAGTTGATTTATTGTCAACAATATATAAAGATAATAATATCACGGTGAGGGCCAGAATAAAAGGCAAGGAATCATGCTATAATGGCCAAGTTTGTAGCTGATAAATGGAGGCCATGCAGTAGGAGCTGACAAGTTAGTTAGGAGGTAGATCAGTAGCCAAAGTGCCCTAAAGGCCGTCAGAAATGCTATTGATTAGCCAATGATCGATTTTATCAATGTGAGTAGTGTGGAGAGGGCAAATTGCTTTCCTCTCTTTTTTAACGTCTCATGGCCCTCACCACTGATAGATACACTTAAGCTTTTTATAAACTACTTTGAACAACGCACCAGTTTTAATAACATCAGTATATTTGCTATCAAATACGTAAAGTTGTTTAGTAGGCTTTGCATCCAAAATGTGACAAGTTGACTAACTGATGTTTTATTTTCTGATTGTTTTTACTTACTATTAAGCACTTTGTAGCAGGTATCTTTCCGTATTTAGCTTATTTCAGTTACAAATTACCCTGTCCGGAAAGTGTTATCATGCCCATTTGCAAATAAGAAACTGGAGACTCAAGGAACTTGTGTCTTCCTTGGGGTCACACTTAAGAATGCCAAGAATTGCATAGATCCTAACATAAGAGTGCTTGATTCAGGGAAGCCTCAAATAGTGAATGAGAAGTTCTGATGTATCTCATCTCTAAGAGAATTATTACATTAAAGCCTTTCTGACAAGCTGATCAAGTCTGTGAGTAATTCAATTGCTAAGACTTTTGTTTTAACGTTCCTCTGTTTCTCTTTTCCACCTCTCTGGTATGCCCCAAAAGAAGAAAAAAAGGCACAAAAGATGAACTACGTGCATATTCCACAACAGACATTTTTTAGAGATGATTTTAGATCTAGGCTTTGCAATGAGAGCTGAAATAAATAATAATAAAAATAAAACAATAGAAGTTGTCAGAGTTGATGTCAATTAAATCATGTCAAACTCAATAAATGGAGAATTCCACATCAGTGAATGATCATTTTTAAAGGTGATGGTCATTTCTGTAAATTGACAGCAGTTGAGTCAGCATGAAAACAAAGTGAGGAGGGGTTGCCAGGTTTCCTTTGTAGACGTGCTGAATGTTGAATTCTGCTGAAGTAATTTTTTAGACTTTATTTCTGTAGAAAACTGTTGATCCAATTTCTAGTCTTCTCAGCTTTCTAAATTGACAAATAGAAGCACTTCTACAGCCAGAATCATGCAGAAGAAATATTTATGCTTAGTGCTAGAGTCTTTTAAAGATTTTTAGATGTTTGACTCAGAAAACAAATAGAGTTATGAGAAGTTGGGTCAGAGTTAAGAAGGAAGTCATTTTTTTTTTTTTTTTCCAGAATCTTGTTCCAAAGCAATTACATTTGGACTTGAGTGTATGTGTCAAGAGTAGTGAGTTTTGGATTACTTCCTAATAGTCCTGAGTTTATGTTATTTTTGTGAATATTAGGCTTAGTCTAATGCCTACATCATGTTCTTTTTATTTCAATTTTAGAGTATTTTTTGTGAATGATTTTGAACTTTGCCTTTCCCTCCAAAACAACTTTGTCTTAATATATCAACCAGCTCATATAAATAGAACATTTTAAAGTTAGGTTTATTTTTATAATTTAGGGAATCATTAGTTTGGTTGGTTTTGAGTAGGAATAGCTGTTGGTCAGTTTTTGTCAACAGTATGAACAGCATAACAGAACATACATTTCTCCAAGTTTTATTTGGTCATCACTTCCGAGTCAGCATTTTAAAAGTCGGCTTATTATTTATTCTCCTATTCTTCCTCATAATAGTCTCATTTTTATGAATGACATCACCCTATTTCCAGGCAAACTGCAACTCTTCTGTCTAACTTCTCTTTGCCTTTTATTCAATCAGTTTACATGTCCTGGGGCTTTCAACTTTTACAACTCTCTGGATGCTCACCCTCCATTCCTGATTACACCACCTGAATTTAGACCCATGGATGGCTTCACCAAGCTTACATATCACTGACAGTTAATTTTCCTATAACATGACAACTATTTGCTCAAAACACAATCTCTAATAATTTCCCATTTGATATAATTTAAAGGACTTAACCTGATATGTGATTTCTGCTATAAATTATTGTCCAATAAGTTCAGACTTATCACCTCTTCCCTTTAGTTTTCCTTCAAGTTCATTACTTCTTCCTGAAGTGGAGTTCCAGCTGGGATGCCCATCAGAAATTGCCGAAGCCAAATATTGGAGGCAGGGAGTTCCCAGGCAGTCCGGCACTCTCCTGTGAACTCATACTCATCAATGCTAAGATCAGTTCCATCGCAGCATTTTATAAGATCTTCAGAGGTTGAGATTTTTTTCAAAAGAGTTTCCAAGATCAAACCACATAAAATTTTAACAAGAATCTTACTAGAAATTTTTTTTTTTTTTTAGTTGACACAGATGATGTTTTGATTTCATGTCCATGAATGAATCACTTGGCTTTCCCCTGCTTGGGATGGGGAAAGTATGATTTTTAGCTGTATTACCCATCAGGATATGGATAAATATGAAGCTCTGGCTGGGAAAATTTGATATGAGGCTTTGGCTTCTTCAAGCTGCTAGGCAGCATGAGGCACTGATGGCTGTAGCGTGCTCTGTACTCCATTGCTTGTCTCTGTGTGTGTTTTCATCATTCACACAGTGGTGGGTGTATGAATGACTGCCTCAAGGACTTCCGAGAGTGCTTATATTCTGTTGAGGTGAAAAGGCTTCCTGAAAGAGAAAAATTCTTCCTTCTCATGGCAGAGTAAAATGGAATTAAAAGTTAATGTGTGTGTGGTGTGTGTGTGTGTGTGTGTATGTGTTCATGCCAAAATTTGATCAGAGAAAGCTAATCAAGCTTTCTGTGATTGACTAAATGTATATACATAGCTGTCAGAGTATTACGTTTTCAAGAAGTATTTCAGACTGTGGATATGAAAATAGGTGAGTCTAGAAGTGTTGGTTAGTATTTTTTTTTTTTAGCTCCTTATATTCTATAAAGTTTTAAAAGGTACCCGATAAATGTTTTCTTATTTATTATTACTCCTTTCTGAAATCTAAGTTGGCTTTCAATTTTTTCTATAGTTTGCCAGAAATTAAATAGTTTAATAACTTAATCATTGCTCTAGTTTGATATTTATTTCATCCTTCTTCTTTGAGATATGCAAATATACGACTCTTTGCTAATATCTTTTCTCCATTCTCTAGTCTGAAAGCTGATGCAAAGAAGTCATTAAAATTGATAGCGATATCCACCACTTCGGTGAATAAATTACACTTCCATTTCATGGAGGACCCATTATCTCCAGCCCTGACCCCTTCTTACTTCTTTGCTTGAAAGGATCCTGATTCATCTGAAACTCTTGTGCAATCTCCGTTTCATTTTCTACCCTTAATTTTCTTATCATATTTTTTTACACTTTTAACTTCATTCAGTCACCTCAGTGCTTCTCCGCAGCTCATGTTTTATCCTGTACATTTTCTTCTTTCTTGGCTTTGATTAGTTTTTGGACTCTTCCTCTTTGCCACACTGACTTTTTATTCTAACAAAAATCATATTTATTCCTAGGTGATATGCATAGCCCTTGAACATACTTTAATTCACCCATTAGCGTATTTCATTTACTGTTTCTCAAAGTCCTTTGCCTTTCCCCCTTTCTTTTTCATTTGGTTAGCATATATGTTTCTACTTAAAATTTACTTTTCTTTCTATTAAAAATCATACTTTTGCCTTTTCTGTATTCCTTTGGTTGTTCTGTCGGCCTAACCCCGAATCCAACTTTATTACTCTGATTTCACTGTTATATACTTTTTTTTAATCTGTAATAATATCTCCTATGACTTAAACTACTTTTGGAATTACAAAGAAAGCACACTTTCTTGGCCTTTGAAAAATGTGAGAAAGTATTGTAAGCAGAAAAGTGGTAAATGCAGGAAACACTGTGTTGGTAGAATCTTTGTTGAAACTTTCAGCTTTGAACTTCATACACAGAAAACCATTAAATGCTGGGATAATAGAACCAGTTTCATTGTATCCCCTTTGTTTGGCTATCTCTGTGCTTTATCAGTCCCCATAGAATATAGGACTGGAGGGGGTCTCCAGAGGTCATTTAATCTATTGCTCTATGGCCTAAAGGTTCTAAGGCCTCATAAGCTCTACAAGATACCTTTTCACTTTAGTTCTTACCAGTTTAAATGGTATTTGGAATTCTTGGTAAATATTTGGGAAGGTCACAAATGTCATAAGGAAGAAAGAACTTGTATAGACAGAAATTATAGAAATGTCACCTACTATAAATTTTGAACATGAAGTTGTTAGAACAATCAAAGCGCTTAGCAATTAAAAGTATAAGTCTCTGTCCTACTGCAGTTTTGGCACAAACCGAGACAACAGATTTTAGTGGTTTGGCCCATGTTTCATAAGAATGGATATTCTCAGAACTAGTAAAAATATAGGCTTTTGTGTCATATGGGCAAAAATGAGCGAAAGTATTGAGAATAATGAATCTATTTACATTCTATACTATACACCACTGCCATCCATTTTAGACATGGTGACCCATTCTTTCCATCAGATTAGTATTCTAAGAAACAGGAATGATAGTGGAGGTTCTTGCACAAATGCAAATACAGGGTCATTATAGATTCAACCAAATAATAATAATTTTAAAATGAGTCATTCTGATACTAACAGTACTTCTGACTCAGTCTCTGATTCATATTATTAAAATGCCATCTGTTTCCAAGACCAACTTTTCAACTGATATTTAGAGAGATAGGGTGGGGGTGGATTGAATAACATCTAATTGTTCTTATGGATGAAATAGTTGCCAAATTCTGATTTCTACATATTCAATAGTTTCAATTTTAGGAAGACTTAGTCATTCCTTAGTGATTCATTGACAAAAGTAACAACAAAAAAATAAATTAACACTAGATCAAACAACAATCACCATCACTTTCAACCAAAATATCAAAATAAGTCTTGTATTACTCACTTTATATATTTAGATAATTTAAACTCTATAGAATTTAAAAAAAAAAGACATTATCACTTCAAGAGTTACTAAGAATTTCAGGAGTGGTGTGGAAATGATTTGGAAAGAATGAATGCACATCGATATAAATGATGAACAGATAACTTACTGTGATAGATATGTTCATTTAGTGGCAACCAAATTATTGAAATTCAAGGGAATACACATAAATATCCAGCAATTGAGAAGGATTAACAAACAACAATGAACAAAAACTGGAGAAACATTAAATCCTCATGTGGAGATAATATTAAAACTTTCTGACATAGAAACAAAATGTAGGCATTTAATATATGTTTGATATCCATGTTAACATCCTTTTGGGTTTATGGGGGCACCTGGGTGGCTCAGTGGGTTAAGCCTCTGCCTTCACCGCAGGTCATGATCCCAGGGTCCTGGGATCGAGCCCCGCATTGGGCTCTCTGCTCCTTGTGGAGCCTGTTTCCCTTCCTCTCTCTCCGCCTGCCTCTCTGCCTACTTGTGATCTCTGTCTGTCAAATAAATAAATAAAATCTTAAAAAAAACCTATCCTTTTGGCTTTATGAAAGCTTCTGATATAGATAATGAAGGTACTATTTTAACATGAGCATGTTTGTAATAAAATATTTCATTTATCAAAGGAGAGTTTTGAATTAAAGGATAATCCAGGCTATGAAGAAAATAGGTGACAAATTCCAAGACAATTTGGAATAGTACCTATGTTACACTAAATAAAAACAACCATGATCAAACCAAAAAAATATGCTTTCCAGCATTAATATTTATAAGTATTAAAGTTAACAATAGGAAAAACTGATATCTGTCATGGTAACCGACATATGCCAACTTCGGTGTTAAGCTTTGTGTTATAAACAATTCCATTTATTTTACTTTATTAACAGTAGCTTAGATAAGGCCCTGTCACTTATTCATTTTACAACTAGGGGAATCTTCCTTAAATTCTTGGATTCATTGTTTGTCTGTACAGTCAGATAATGATGTTTACCTTGAAGGACTGTCATGAAAATTAAATGGATTAATGCTTAATATAAATTATGTAGAACAGTAGGTGGCATTTATTAGATGAACAATAAATTATAGCTCTTCACCACATTGTCATTATCATTTATGCCCTAAACAACTGTCATTGTTTCCTTACTAGGCAATGTTCTTGAATCTTCTCAATACCATCCTACATGCAATTTTCAAATTAACATTTCCCAAACAGCATGTCAGTTGCATCGTGTCCCTGGTCCAAATTGTCTTCACATTAAATTAAATTTTAACGACATCACCTGACCCTCATATTCCCCTATGTTGTTACACTGCTCCACTTTTCTCAAGTGATGTTTCCACATATTCCATAAGCAGCAACCAAACTGCACTCTTATTCTAGCACATATGTGATCCTTTCTCACCTGTATGCTTTGCTCACACTATCCACTCCAGTGTTCCAGGTGGCATCATGGAATATGTACGGGCATTTGCTTTTTTTGATTCGAAATTAATGTCCTGCCCTTTCCCTCTTCTGCACTGCATTTTAGGGAACTACATTTCCCAGATAGCTTGAACAGCTAATTTCTGAGTCAAACTAACCAATGAGAGGCACAGGACAACTGGAAGGTGAAAGAAGGGGAAAAGTAACAGCATTTTTCTCTCTCTCTTTTTCTTCTTTTTGTCTCTATAGCAAAATCCAGAATTTCCTTCACATTCCCTGATTCAGAAAGAGAACACTTTGCTCTATGCTTTTAGATTCTTCTGGAGATCCTAACAAATTTTGGTTAGATATAAGAAGACCTCAACCTGTATTGGAGATTGTTGGAGTAGGGGTAACCCAATTTCCCTCAGGGCTTTTCCATCTGTGGAATAAATGTAGTTAGTCTCTGGTTAAGCTATCTGTTTCCCTCTAACCTTCCCTATAACCTGGAGTTAGCATTCAGAGATTGGTGTTCTCAGAAATAGCTGCTTTGAGTTATTAGTTTCGCGCCTGAGCACTTCCATCACCTGAATATCTGTTTTCCTGTTTGAGTTCTCTTAGGTTGAAGAACTTAGAGTAGTTTCTTTTTCCTGACAGGACCATGACTGCTACAAAGTTCCATAGGTTTGGATTTAAATACTCTCTTTGTGATGCTGGGGAAGCTAATTTTCTGAGTCTCAGTTTTTTCAAAGACAACCTAATAGTGTTTTGTGGGGATTAAATAAAAACGTGTGTGAAAACAGATAGGTGATATTAGTTATACTAGGGTTTTCACCCCTCATTTCTTTATTTTTTGAATGCTTTAAGCACATAAGTGCAGAAATTAGTTAATTTTTGAATGTCAGGGAATAAAGAAAAATCTCTGACAATGTTTATTCTTCAGAAGCATCTTACTATTCATACCATTTGTGCTCTGAAATTGTGTCTTATTATTAATTAGAATCTTAAGTTGTTTTAGTAGTAAGCATTATTAGGTAGATTTAATGGATCCTCAATAACCATTGTATAATAAATGTCATTTTCTAAGTAAATATACAAGGTCCTCTTCCAAGAAAATATTATGTGTCTCAGGGGATGTGTGCCAGGTGAATATGGATGAACTGAGGGTGAAACAATTCCCTAAGTCCCAAGGGAGACAAATAACAGGAGGAGTGGGGGATTTGTTGGATAAACATTAAGGTCAGGGGATTAGAATAAGGCATCAGAAGGAACTTTCCAATTACTAAGGATTTTCTCTTTCTGCCCTCAGTCTGAACAAAGAACTTAAACAATCTGGGACAATTTCCCACCAATGGACCCCACCATTTTAGAGATCAGAGACATTCTCTCTTCTCCTACAGTGGGGCCCTACTATGTCTCTAAAGAGGCACACCTCTCTAGACTCCAAACTATTTTTCTACTGCTTTTTCCAGAACCATGACTACCGTGGTCTAGTATTGCTTGTGGCCAGTCATTTACATTTGGTCCTGGGAAGAGTACTTAACCAACAAATCCTTTGTCTCTTGCATTTCACGTGTAACAAATCTATGAGATCTGACTCGATTCCAGTATGTACCCAATTCCAGTATGATGTCTGACAAAGAGGACAAAGGTTAAATGTATTTCCTCTAAATAAATAAACTTCTGCTTTAAGAATCTGGAATCTAGAGAATTTCAGCTAAACATGTCACTTGCTGGGTTGGAAAGGATAAATATAAACTCTTTGTAAAACTAGGACACTTAGACTCTACCATAAACCATTTCATGTATCTGGGACAAATTTTGGTTAGATATAGGAAGACCTCAACCTGCATTGGAGATTATTGGAGTGAAGGTAACCCAATTTCCTCCAAGGCTTTTCTCTGTGGATTAAATGTAGTGGTCAAAATAGGATGAGATTGGAAATAAGCAAAAGTTCTTTTAATTTGTTGTGACTTGTCGATTATATACCTCAAGAGAAATTTTGTTTCCTGTAAGCCAAGGACTCATTGGCTCTATTACCGCAAACTTTTAGGCACCTAACCCACAGAACATTCTGGAACATTGAACAAAAATATATTAAATATTTGATTGAAGCAATACAAGTTATTTGGGGAGATGATCTGAAATAATGTCTACCAAACATAATCTTGCCTATCTTAATATAGAGGCAGCTAGGCAATTTAAAACATACTCATTGCTCCTTGAAAATACATAAGATTTGGAGTTTTTTTCCCTAACTAGTTAGCTGTTACCACTGTAGTGGAAGTTAACTCAGATTCTTAATATAGGATTGAACGAGTTTATTTTAAACAACAGAAATCATTTTTCTTCAGTAGCTTTACTCTATTTGTTGTGTTCCTAATGGGGATGATAAAAAATAAAGGTATATTAGCCACGAGAATCAACACATATAATAAGCTATGTATAATATGACCCAGAATTAAATAAATGTTCAAAGGGAGGAGAAGCAGAGGGACATGAGAGGAAAGCAGAGGGACAATTATTTCTGATTAAGGTGTTGGGGAAGATATAATGGAAGTCATATTTAAATCAGGGATTAAAACACAGAGAGTATTTAGCTAGGTTGAGAAAACAATGCAAGCAATGTCACAGAAGCTGGAAAGTGGAGAGGATATTTGGAATACCACTTGGTATTGACTGGAGTTTAAAATTCCAGCCAGAATGAATTGAGAAATGAGCCTAGGAGGATTAATTTGGGACATAAATCACAGGATTTGGATAATGAGACTACAGAGCTTTATTATTATTATTATTATTATTATTTTAAAGATTTTATTTATTTACTTGACAGAGAGAGAGAGAGAGAGATCAAAAGTAGGCCGAGAGGCAGGCAGAAAGAGAGGGGGAAGCAGGCTCCCCACTGAGCAGAGAGCCCGATATGGGACTTGATCCCAGGACCCCGAGGTCATGACCTGGGCTGAAGGCAGAGGCTTAACTCACTGAGCCACCCAGGTGCCCCAGGGCTTTATTATTTGAAAAAGAGATATATTTTCAGACACGATGCCCTTCAACCTCTAATTTGGAAAGGTAAATCTTGGAAAGTATATTGTTGAGGTATTCCTATATCTAGGGATAGACCAGACAAGAGATTCTGAGTGCTTGGACTAAGTTCAATGGCAGTGGGAATGGAAAGTATGAGCAAACAAAACCATAATAGTTGAATAAAAAGACCTAGAAACCAATTAGAGTAGTGAGGATCCCAATTGGACAGAGAAAAAAAAATTCAAAATTTCAGAAATTCATAACTGAAAAAATGATTGCAATATGAATAAGCATATAGAACACAAAAAAGTAGAATAGATTATCCAAGAGAGCAAGTGGTTTAAGATATTGAATTGAAAATATATACGGGTACTCGACTTGTGAGTCTGTAGCTCAGGAGAGAGTCTGGAGTTGTGGCTGAGTCTTGCAAATACACCAATTCGTACATTTTTGTCCTCAGTCCTTTTTTCTATCTGACACAAAAAGCATTCCCATTCATACCCACAGCAGTGACCTGACCCTTCAGTTTCTCCTGAGACTCAGACTGAAATTTTTAATTACCTGTTTGTTGTTCCCACCCAGACATTTAAAAAAATATATGTCAAACCCAGCATGTCCCAAACTGATATCATTTCCATTCTCTAGTGACACCTGCTCTAACTCCTGTAGGAAAGACGATGCTGTGAATGTCATCCCTATCAACCCAGGCATCAGCAACTTCAACTACAGCAACACAAAATGAAGCATATACACAAGTTTGTGAGTCACCCTAGACTCTTCTGCATCCTGGTATCACTAGTGTAGGCCCTCATTCCATCCTTTTAGGGTTACTGAAACAAATTTCTACCAGAAGTCCTTGCTTCTAGACTATCTGTCAAATCTATTTCCCATACAACTTTTACCTGATCTACCTGACCACACAATATGATCATTTCACACTTATCACATTGCAATCTTCTTATGCATCTATTACACTCTCCAGACATTAAATTCTATGAAAGAAATGTCAACTCTGTTGTTTTTTGTGATTACTTTCTGCAGTAGTGATCCTTAAGCATTTTTGAATGAATGCAAATATTCCTATTTAGGAATAGTTATATAAAATGACAGTGGAGAATGTCCAGATTTAAAATAAAGAAAAAGATAAAACTTTCAGGAGAAAAAAAGAAATAAAAGAAAATGAAACTGTAGAGATTGTTAAAAAATGTATAATCATTTGAAGACCAAAGGAAATTAATATTTAAGGAGAGAAAGTTTTAAGAAGTAAGACTTATTTACTTACTTAGCCTCTGCAAGCAAATTATCATTCTCTGACACTTCGCTTCTTCCTTTCATTTGTCAGACTGAAGTATTCTCTTCCTTTTTCTCTAAAAGTTGCATCCATTCTGCTTTCGTCCATAGCTTCATCCCATGCCAACTTCTCTTCCCACTCTTCATGATCTCCATGGGAACTCACTTGCAGTTCTAAGATATAAACCATCATTTATAGCACAGTGACTCCCAAGTCTGTATTTCCATCCCCCTTTGGTTCCTGCGCTCCAATCCTGTAATCCAGTTTCTAGCAGCATTATTTCCAAAGTAAAAACAACTTTCCTCCCAAATGTGCTCATCTCACTCCTCCCATATTCTATAGATCTTATTAGATGTAATTATTCTTTATGTTTCACAATCTTGGAGTGTGTTTTATCCTTGACTCCTTTCTTTCTTTCTGGACTCCAAGGTCCATCAACTTGACCTCCTAAATGGCTTACATTTTCTTCCCTACCATCTTACTCCTGCTTTCATTCAGTTCTTCAACATATGCTGGGTGGATTATTGAGGAGGCTTCAAACAGGTATATTCTTCACAATTACTCTTAATCCAAAATATCCTTCATATGATTGTTAGAAATAATTTTCTAAAGTATAATGTTGAACAAACTCATCTGTTTAAAAAATAAACAAATCTGTTTATGTATTTTATTTAAAAAAAAATCTTAACTCCCTACTGCTCAGAGAGAAATTGCCAAATTCTTGATTATACATAGACAAAGAGACAAACATAATTAATAAAAGGCCTCAATGTGATTTCAGCCCATTGGCTTCCCTACTTGTCTGTGTGTCTAATACCTTATATAAGATATAAGTTTATATAAGGACTCTTAAGACATGACAGCAACTATATTTTCAGTATCATCTTCTTATATGCCTTTTCTACATCACAAAAACAAAGAGAAAAATTCTCATTTTTTAAAAAAACACTTTATGTCTTGTTACATTTCTATGCCTTTCCAGAATCTGTATCTTTATCATGGAATTTTTTCTTCTGTCCACTAATAGTTACTTTTTGGAGAATATCTGCTTATTCTTGATGAATTGTTTAAGTGTCACCCCTTTTATGGAAATCTTTTCAGATTTAAAATGTTAAATCCAACTTTTCAAGGATGAAAGCCTCTGGCCTATAGTTACAAGCCATGCATTCTTACAAATTTAAATCTGTGACAACCATTTCAATTGTGATCTTAATAAAAGTTGTTTGTTTGAAACAAAATTAACTCTACTACGTTTTTTGCCCTCCAAATTATCTCTTTGGTATAGCATTCAGCTTTGATTTTATTACTTTTTCAATGAGTGCTTGCTTTTGTTTCACTACAAATACTAAATGAAAATGCAGAGCTTTGGAAAATGCAAATATGTACATTTGTACCATAATGCATTGGTTAGAGCTAATTTGTATCAGATGATCAGCTATTAGATAAGGAGGGATTTCTTCGCTGGAAAGAAGAGTATGAAATTGTTGTCAAGAAATCGATCCCTTTTTTTCTCTTTATTTTGTCTTACTAAGAAAATAAAAAATGTAAGCTTTTCCTTTATATCCATGCTATACTGAAACTATCCTCACCCTCCCTGCCACCTGAGCACCATGAGGCATATTTAATGATAAGCAAATAATCAAGAAGCACACCATGCCCAGAGGAACCCAATCTACAGATGACGGTCTCTGCCAGAATGCCATGATGCTCCAAATCTTGGCCTGAGTGACCAGAAAGAAAGAAAGCTGTCTGATGCAGAGGGCAAACCAAATGAAATCCTATCATGCTAAGCATCACAATTGTAAAGTCAGGATGAATAAGAAGAAATGGAAAGCTATTCATTGAAGCTGCCTCCACATGGGACAAATGATTCTTATGCTTGAAGTAGATTTAACTGTCCCCAAACGGCAATCTCGGTCTCATACAGGAAATGAAAATAAAAGCAAGCAAGCAGCCGGTCAGAAACAGTCACCACCTTCTGGGTACAGCCACTTGAGAACTGGTAGAATGTGTAGCGCTGTAGGATCCACGCAATTATAAAAACATCTGAATGGGAATACTTGAAAATGGTCTTTAACTCTACTGGGATGTTGAAATGACTTTTTTGAACTTTTCTCATTTTTCTCGAGTTTCTTTTTCCTGACTCTCCAAGGTAAATTATGACTTAAATGTTTCGTGCGAGGCTTTCTGTGTTGGATTTGGGGGCTTATCATAATTTTATTTCGTATATGTTGAGAGGTTTTAATAAATTGTGTCAACCAGAAAAACAGTGGGAATCATTGTTTCATATGTGAAGTGACAGCCTGCAGGCTTAAGCTGTTATTACTTGAAATTCCATTGAATTCTAAATTTCATCACTTTTTAAAAAAAATTTAGCTGTTCATACTTCATATATGTTTGTTAATCACAGAATTTAATGCTTGATGCCCAAGCATTCTGTTGCAATTAAAGCCCTGTTGTGAATGGGGAAGCCGAAGGGTTGGAATCAGATTGAGCCTTTTTATTAATTATGTTTGTCTATTTGTCTGTGTGTCTTTATCCATTCCAGCAGCTGTCACAAAATACCACAGACAGGCGTAACTTGTAAACAACAGAAATTTATTTCTCACATTTCTGGAGCCTGAAAGTCCTAGATTGGAATGCTAGCAGGGTGTGGTGAGGACTCTCTTTTGGGTCACAGACTGCTCTTTCTATCCTCACCTGGTAGAAAAGGCAAGGAAGCCCCTGGGCCTCTTTTACAAAAGGCATTAATCTTATTCATGAAGGACCTGCTCTCCAGACCCAGTCATCGCCCAAAGTCTCCACCTCCAAATAACATCAATTGGGCATTAGTATTTCAACATATGAATTTGGGGAAACCCAAATGTTTAGATCATAGCAGTGTGTGTATGAGGGGGGGGGTAGGTTTTTTTTTTTTTTTTTTTTTTTTAAGATTTCATTTATTTGACCGAGATCACAAGTAGGCAGAGAGGCAGGCAGAGAGAAAGGGAAGCAGGTCCCCTGCTGAGCAGAGAGCCCGATGCAGGACTCGATCCCAGGACCCTGGCTGGGATCATGACCTGAGCTGAAGGCAGAGGCTTAATCTGCTGAGCCACCCAGGTGACCCTGTGCGTGTAGTTTTGATTGGATCTGTCATTTACTAGCTATGGTAACATCATTAGTCCTGGGAGTCTCCTTTTTTGAATTTTCAAAATGTTTGTATATTAGCACTAAATGCTAGCACACTCATATCATAGATTTGTTGTGAAAATCATAAGAAATCAGGTGTTCGGTCAGTTTGTAAGTTCTAAACTTATACCCAATAAAATACTTTGCTATTTAGATGGCTGCATTGTTAAAGAACATTAATCTAAGGGTCATGTGATTTAAATTCTAATTTCCTTTCTACCACTTGCTTGTTTTGTGAGAATAGGTGAATCAATTAACTTTTCTGAGCCCCTATAAAAAGGAAACTGTTTACTGTGGTTCATGACCATTTCAAAGAAACCTACTTGCTTCATTTTTCCTTTTAAAATTTTAGCTAGTAGTTATAATAATAAATAAAATACTTGTCACTGAACATAGAATTCAATATTAGTAAGATTATCAAGAGGTCAAGATTGTAATTAATAAAGTCTGTACATGATCCAGCTATGGACCATAGGATTATAAATATTTGATGTCTTGATACAGACTTCTTTTGCTACTGTCCTTTGTGCACAGTTCTTGCAGTCTAAGATATTTTCACATATTAGAAATGGAAATGCTGGTTCAACTATGGCCCCCTTAGATTTCCTACAGCTGAGGGCATTAATGACAAAATTTATGTCATTAATGACAAAATTTAAAGCTGTGATTTGGGTCAGAGAGCAGAAGCGTTATAACTGATAACAGTAATATTAGTAGAAAAAGGGTAGTTAATACCTAAATGAGCAGGTACTCTATTTCAGCTAGTCTTCTGGATGGTTACATGAATATGTGGTGTCATCTTCATAATATCCCTAGAAGATAAGCACTAATATTATTTTAAATTTTACAAATGGAGAAAGTGAAGAACTGAGAGGTTTAGTTCTCATAAGTAGCAGATAGAACCTAGATATGAGCCAAGGCAGTTGGGCTCCACAAAACCACCGTGCTGTTCTAGCTGAGAATCATGATCTAACTAGTTAAGCTAATCTGAAAATATACATTAGTCTTATTAGTCTATACCTAAAATGGTAATATTAATAATAACTTTTTCCAGCTGTTTTACAGGTGCATTTTCAAACATTCCAGTAATACTTGGATGAGAACATTAAAGGTATTATACACATTTCTCTATGTGATACAGTCTTGTCAGCTCAGGCTACTATATTAAAATGGCATAAACTGGGTGGATGGTTTATCAAGGAAAGGAATTTATTTCTCACAATTCTCAGGCTGAGAAATCAAAGATCAAGGTGTCAGTCAATTCTGTGTCTGTTGAGGGCCCTCCTTCTTGTTGCAGAGGATTGCCCTGTCCTCACAGGGCAGAAAGAATAAGCTAGCTGGGTCTGGTCTCCTATTGTAAGGGCAATAATCCCATTCAAGAGGGCTCCACCCTCATGACCTAACTATCTCCCAAAAGCTCCAACTTCACATACCATCCCATTGGAGATTAGATCACAACATAAGAATTTAGGGGGCTAAAACATTCCATTCACAACAGATGATTCAATGTAGAATCATCTACTTTCAAATCTTATATTTCAAGCAGTACACATGATCTGTACAACCGCAAATACATACATACAATTAGAATTAAAATAAAACAAAACAAATATATACTATGGATTATTTTTAATAATGGGTTTTTGTGTGCCACATTCTTGTAAGTAATTTTTCTTAAGAACAAAAATGGTTTTATAAGGATAAAATGTCTCCTTTATATTTATTTCAAAAGCTTTTCTCATGCAAAATTTGCAGGCATTTTTTCAGCCAATCCAGACAAGTTTTGGAACAAAAACCCTATGTGTGTCTCTTGGTATGAAGTTCTTATGTTTTTGGACCTCTAGTTCAGTGTCTATTGAGTTAGTAGATGTATATGAGGGACTCAAGAATATTCTGCTACACCTTGTACTTTTACAACCAGTCAGTAGTTTTTCATTAATTATTTGCTGATCTCCTACCAATTTTTTTCCAGTGATTTTTTCCCAAGCCTTCTTTACTTTCTACAAGTGACCCTCAGGAGATTTACTTATCTCCCCTATTAAGAAAATTGAAGTTATTTGACACCTGATCCCATTAATTTCTCACAACTCAAAATCTAAAACTGGCATGACTTTTACAATGTTTACTCTCAGTGGGCCAAGACCACCCACTCTACATTTTATTGAAGATGTCTTTAGCAACTTTTATTGGTGCTAGGTAAAGTTTGGGCCCATTACCAAAACCCAGCCTGGGAGGTGATTATTTCCAGATTTTACATATGAAAGGATTGAGATTGAGAGTAGCTAAGGAACTCTTCAAATCATGAAGTGAATCAGGGGTGGAGCTAGAAGTAAAAGCCAAGTTTCCTCTCATTTTGAAGACTGTCATCACTCCTTTCCTTCAGATTGCCAATTAACTCAGACATGTTTCAGTTTTTTACCATCTTTGCTAAGCCTATTTTTACAATACTTAGAGTATAGTTAGAACTTTTACAGACTAAAAAGAAAAGATGCTTCTGGCAACCCATTTAATTCCTCAATCTATTACCTTCTCTTTACTTTCCTTAACCATAAACATTTTTGAAAAAGTAGTTTGGACCTTCTTTCTACCTACAAATAACATTTGTATTCAGGCTTTAGCTCAAACATTATATGAAACACATCTCTTAAAAGTTATGAATGTGTTTATCTTCACATAAGGATGACATGGCTTTCAAATCCTTGACCTCTATTAATACTTTATCATGCTTCATCTTGCACCCCTTGCCTTGATTCTAGCTTCTTTGGATTTCAAGGCATTTCAGAATGCAAACTATTACCTCTGGGTCCACCTTCTACATGACTCCTTGACTAATTCTCTTTATCATCCTCCCAACCCTAGTATGTAGTCATTCCCTGTGGTTCTGTCATCTGTTCAGGGATCCATCTGCTGTTTTCCCTTTGCCTGGCTAACTCCTCAGCATCAGAGAAATACAAACCAAAACCACAATGAGATACCACCTCACATCGGTCAGAATGTCTAAAATTAACAAGTCAGAAAATGACAGATGTTGGTGAGGATCCAAAGAAAGGGGAACCCTCTCACCTTGCTATTGGGAATGCAAGTTGGTATAGCCAGTCTAGAAAATAATATGAAGGTTCCTCAAAAAGTTGAAGGTAGAGCTACCTTACAATCCAACAATTGTACTACTAGATATTTACCCTTAAGACACAAATGTAGTGATCCAAAGGGGCACCTGAACTCCAATGTTTATAGTAGCAATGTCTACAATAGCCACACACACACACAGGAATATTATGTTGCCATCAAAAATGAAATCTTGCCATTTGCAATGAGGTGGATGGAACTAAAGGGTATTATGCTACACAAAATAAATCAGTCAGTGAAAGACAATTATCATATGATTTCACTCATATATAGAATTTAAGAAATAAAACTGAGGATCATAGGGAAGGGAGGGAAAAATAAAACAAGATGAATTCAGAGAGGGAGACAAACCATATGAGACTCAATTATAGGAAAAAAACTGAAGGTTGCTGGGGGGAGGGGCATGGGGGTACAGAGTACTCAAGTGATGGATATTAAGGAGAGCACATGATGAAATGAATGAGCATGGATTGTTATAAGACTGATGAATCACTAAACGCTATCCCTGAAACTAATAATATACTATATATGAGTTAATTCAATTTAAAAAGTAAAAAAATTAAAATTAAAGAAAAATGAGATGTAAAATAAATAAATAAATAACTACAAAAAAGTTCTAGGGTGAGTGTAACAAACTATTCAGTGTATATATAGAGAAACTTTTGTGAATCTATTGTGGAATTTAAAGAAATGTGGCAATAAATAGAAAGGCATATATTTACTGGAATGATAGAACTATATATTGAAAAGTTGTTAATTTTCCCAACAGAATATACAAGTAAAATATCATTGTAATAAAAATATATGTGCAGATGCACACATATACCTATGTGTGTGTTTTGTTTATATCTATTGTGTACATGTGTATAGAAAATGAAATAAATGAAAATAGTCAGGGAAATTCTAAAAGGGAAAAGAATTGAGGGGTTGAAAGAAATAGCTCTATCAAATATTTAAAATGTTTAAAATTTATTATAATTAAAACATTGTCGTACTGATATATAACTTAAAAGACAGATCAATGAGCAAAATAGAAAGTCCGGAAATAGAACACCATGAATGAGCAACTTAATATATTTAATCCTCTTTAGAAAGCCTAATTCTTTATAAGAAAATAGAACATGCAGAAAAATGTTAAGATGAAAAGACTATTACCATTTTTTTATGAGAAAATGTGGTAATTTGTTCCCTGCTTTATAAAATCATGTTACTTTTTAATATATTATTTATGATATGTAAATTATAGATAATATAAATAAACTAAATAGAAATTAAATGAAATAAAAATTAATAGTTAAAATTGCAAATAAATTACATTTATCTAAATTAAATTATAGTTATTTCATGTGAAGAAGTAGACAAAATTGCATGGATGGTGTATTCTTTATCCCTTTAGGAAAATCCTTTCACAAAGTGTATTTTCTCTAACTATATAGGACAGAGGAAAAAATATGCTCAAGTTCTTTTCCTCACACAATATTATTAATTTTTTTCATTTGACAAGCTGATTCAAAACTATATGAAAATGCATAATAGCCCAAACAATTTTGCGAACAAGATTATTATATAACTAAGATGAAATAATTTGTTATAGCTTCTATATTACACAAGAGTTTTTGTATGAATTTTAAAGATACAATCTTTTTAAAAGCTTATAACTAATTCCCACAAAATTTTTATGGGATGGAACTGGTTATATTTCTTGCTACCATCTCACTCCCTCTTATGCAACTTATTGTTAATAGTTCATGTATATATGATAAAACATTTATTTCAGTTTACATTAAACTTAAGAGTAAGGATAAAGGCTTAATTAAGCAAGACAGGTAGCTGTGAACAGAAAAATCTGAGCAGTCTTAGACATTGTTGTTGCCTCCAACAGTTTGAATTCTTACAAATTAAAAAAAAAAAAGAAGGATCATTCCTTTGAAGAGCTCCTAAGAAAAATATTAAGAAAATAACAATATATTATTTTCAAATATATCCATATATATAAAGTAATATAGACATATATATATATATATATATATATATATATATATATAATTTCTTTGTTTCTTTTTTTTTCCTGTAAAAGTAAGTCCCAGAGAGTAAGTATAAGCCAGGTAGGAAAAGTTAACACAACTGTAATTAGAAGATATCAAATTTGCAAGCATCACAAACTTTTAATAAATTCAACATCTGTTCTTATTGCTTAAAACTGTTACATGTGCATTTTAATTTCCCTGTGAATGGGACCTTTTACATGCCCTTGATAGTAGACAGAGAAAGTCTCGGTTGTCAGGAAAACATACCCCAAAAGCTCCTGTTGAGTGTTCAGTAAGCTTTCCGAGTTTTACATGAAGAAGTCAGAATTTTCTTGAAGAGTCACTTTCTAAGTATAGCATGCTTACAATAATTAGTATCCTGACTACTCAGGAGAATGTTATAGACACAGCTGTTGTTTAAGGTAACGGGCACATCAATGGCAAGGCACTATGTATTGATCTGTGCAGTGACATCCTTCTAACTATGTCATCTGAGTGAAAGAAGCCCCAAATTAACTAATAATAAAGTGTTAGAAGTTGTAGGAGCTGATCTCTTGGGACTTACTCTAGAAGAGTATAGATGCCCCTCCCCAACAAGACCATCAATCCTGCTAAAGGACTCTTCTCAGTGACATTAACTTGACCAGTAAACAATGTAAAGCCTACAATAATACTGGATCCCATTTAATATAGGTCTATGTGTATGTGCCATTTTTATATTCGTTTTCTTGGTCTAAATACATAATTATGTATGCATAGCTACATGAATAAAATACACATATGTGCTATCAGATCTGAAGAGACCTGAATCAATAAGAATACTATATAATAAAAAACTGTCAGGCATTACACATCTTTAATAAAGCAATTTCACTAATTTGATGAAACTTAATTTCAGAAGCAAAAATCTAAGTGGTTATATGTATTTCCATCAGAATTAGATAAGGGATAAACTTCTTGGCAAGATTTGTTTTTGTTGTTTTACTTTCTGATTTGATTATATTTTCTTTTTTTTTAAAGATTTTATTTATTTATTTGACAGAGAGAAATCACAAGTAGATGGAGAGGCAGGCAGAGAGAGAGAGAGGGAAGCAGGCTCTCCACTGAGCAGAGAGCCCGATGCGGGACCGGATCCCAGGACTCTGAGATCATGACCTGAGCCGAAGGCAGCGGCTTAACCCACCGAGCCACCCAGGCGCCCCTGATTATATTTTCTTAAATATGGGCCCTAGCAACACAGTTTATGAATTAATCACTAATAAATCTGCATTAGAATATACTAATGCTAGGGGCGCCTGGGTGGCTCAGTGGGTTAAAGCCTCTGCCTTCGGCTCAGGTCATGATCCCAGAATCCTGGGATCGAGTCCTGCATAGGGCTTTCTGCTCAGCAGGGAGCCTGCTTCCTCCTCTCTCTCTGCCTGACTCTCTGCCTACTTGTGATCTCTGTCAAATACATAAATAAAATCTTAAAAAAAAAAAAAGAATATACTAATGCTGGGGTCCACACACGTTTTAAAAATAGTCAACCAAAAAATAATTACATTTCCGTCAAGTTATCTCTTGATATTTTTATATATTTACATTAAAAATAATTATTCATTTATAAGCTTTTGGATTTTGTCTTGTATTTTGATATAAACTTTCATAACATATGTTTTCTTGGGTTAGTCTCTCAATTTCTGTGGTCATTTTGAGGGTACTCATGGACAACATGGATTTACTCTAACTTTTGTCTGACCAAAAATTAGATACCATCTTACCATTCTCCCCTACCTAGTCAATATGAGGTTTTTCTGTGATGGCTTTTTTTAAAAAAATTAACATATAATGTATTATTTGCTTCAGGGGTACAGGTCTGTGAATCATCAGTCTTACACACTTCACAGCACTCACCATAGCACATACCCTCCCCAATGTCCATAATCCAGCCACCCTATCCCCTCTCTGTGATGGGTTTTATTAAAAAAAAAAAAAAAAGAGGAAAAACACAAAAAAGTAACTTTGGTAAACAGATTTTCCCTTTTTAAAAAAATAGATGCTGGTATCAACAGGATCGATATGGGCAGCTACAACATAGGGTTCCAGCTTGCAATGGCCTTTGTGGCTCATATCAGAATCTCCACACAAGTCTTCTATTGTCTCTGGCCTGTTATAGGGTCCAGTTTGCTATTAAGAAAGGGAAATCAGCTTTATAAAGTAGACAAAGGAATTTTTTTAAAAAAGATTTTATTTATTTATTTGACAGACAGAGATCACAAGTAGGCAGAGAGGCAGGCAGAGGGAGAGAGGGGAAGCAGTTTCCCTGCTGAGCAGAGAGCCTGATGCCAGGCTCTATCCCAGGACCTGGGATCATGGCCCGAGCCGAAGGCAGAGGCTTTAACCCACTGAGTCACCCAGACGCCCCAGACCAAGGAAATTCTACCCATTTCTTCAGTGAGGTTAATTTTTACTGAATTTTCCTGGCTGTTAGTCAGTACAAGCATAAGACGTAATTTCCCCCCTGATTGTTACTAAGAAGGAAAAGAATGGTGAAGAAAAATCTGTGCTGGATTACAGGCTATGGGGACTATCTGGTCATTGGTTATCGTCTTTCTCATTTGGTTTACTTTCCCAGGTAGGCACAGCAGTTGTGATTAAAGTTTGATCTAAAATATGCTTCCATTAGTGAATCTCAGTTTCTCAGAGCTCAATATTCTCCACTTGTCTCTTGAGACCATTCATTGCCCTCCTCTTCGGTCTCTTTGCTCTAGGAAGTTGGTTATCTACAAATTCCTTGCTTGTGCTCTCCTGTTCTCTGAATTTTATGGGGTTTGGCCACCGCAAGGCAGCAGGAGAATAAAATTGTGGGGAGAGAGAGTCCAGGGTTTTTCTTACTTCCTTGGTGTTTTAAGTGGTAGCTACCTCTTTTTACAGCCACAGCTCCTTTGTGGTGATCCTAATTTTATGGCTCCGTTTTTCCTGGGTTGCACTGATGTCATTTCCTCACCTATGCCTTCAGACTTAGAGTATTAATGACTGCATGTTCTTGCTCCTCTTCAGAGCTTCGCCATCACAGACTGACTACCTTGGCCCAGCTAGTAAATAATCCCTTCAATGAACTATTTAGTTAACTTATTTGAAATCCAGGCTGGTATATCTAAGTATATCATACACATGCACACATGCACAAGTAAGGGTTCCTGAGGCATGTGTTCTATTATCTTTTCGAATTGAGAACAGGGTTATTTCTTTAATGTACAAAGTCATAACTGTTCCATCAGAGAATTTTATAGTGTTATAATTGTAAATTGTAGAGCATTTATACATGTGCCAAGCAGATCTTCAGCATATCCACATTTCCATGACAAAGATCGCGAAGTCTATCATATTGGGTCCTCCGTAGAGTCAGATGGTCTTTCAACAAAAGCAGTGCATTCGGAAAGTCTACAAGTCATGGTTACATATCGTGAGTCATAAAATCAGGAAGTTTGGGCCCTTGTCTTAGGTAGCTTTACTTTGCTTTAATAACCTTTTTCAAAGCTTCCATTCAGGGGTGCCTGGGTGGCTCGGTCCCTTAAGTGTCTGTCGTCAGCTCATGTCATGATCCCAGGGTCCTGGGATCAAGCCCCATGTCAGGCTCCCTGCTCAATGGGGAGCCTGCTTCTCCCTCTCCCTCTGCTCCTTCCCCCCACACTCAGGTGCTCTCTCTCACTTTGCTCTCTCTAATAGATAAATAAATTTTTTTTTAAAAAGCTCCCATCCATTCATTCATCATAACTTATTATACCCCAATTTATAACATCTTAGAGAAAATAAGTGTATAATTTTATTATCTACTCTGTATCATAGTAACATGGCTGGGTTGTGACCCTTGAGTAATGAGGTCTATGTTTCTTCTTCTTGAGTCCGGATAGAGGCTTATGACTGCTCCAAACAAAAGAAGTGATACTCTGAGGCTTTCTAGGCATGTTCATAAAGTGATACATATTTTGCCTAGCTTTCTCTCTCTCTCAGACATCAACTTTGGGAAACTGACTGCCATGTTAGAAGTTTGGTCATCCTACAGATGCCATCCTAGACAGACCATTTGAAGAAACAACCAAGACAGAGGGATCCCTGAGGAGCTTTAGCTATCTGTGTCTTCTCATATGAGGCACCAGTCATGTGAGGAAGGAGGGCTCAGAGAGAAATTCAGCCACACTCACCATAGGATTGCAACCCATGAGAGTCACCAAGCTAAAACCATCCAGTTGAATCTCTCCTGAATTATTAACCCATAGAAATATGGACAGTTATTAAATCTTTGTTTATGTTTTAAGCTATTATGCTTTTAATCATTTGTTATACAGCAATAATAACTGAAACATGCATCAATTACAACAGAGAATATTGAAAAGTAAGAGTGTCTCCAGATTTCTCAGAGTTACCCCATAACTCTGCAGTAGAAACTCCAGAAGTGATCATTATAACAAATATTTCTGGGTTCCACCTCAGATTTAAGAATCTTTTTGGCCTAAAGCCCCTGGAATTAGCATGCAGTCTTTCTCCCTATCTCTCTCAATCTGTTTCTTTTTTTTCTCTCCATACACACATACATAATATGTATATTATTATTTTTGTTTTTACCTCAATAAGTCCTGAAGTACAGTAGTCTGCTAAGGAAAAGCTCCAAACTGGAAGATGCCATAGCCATTGCAGAAAGATCACAGATTTGGAATCAGACAAAGCTAAGTACCATTTTGCTGACTCTACAACCCACTTGTAATGACATAGCTTAACTTTCTTGGCCTCAAGTTCTTTATCTCTAACATGGAAACTATTGCTATGTAATTTGTGTCAGGACTGCAAGGGTTAAATTACATGAAGCAGCATATGAAAGAACCTAACTCATTCTTCAGTTATCACCAGTTCCTTCCATTTCTTTCAGTAGTTGTAATACTCTAAATGTGTCTTACAAATGTTCCCCAACACACTAGTTGAATTTAAGAAAAAAATAAATTTGAGTTGAATACATTAAAGACTGTAGTCAGTTTTTCACTAAAGATTTCTTTATAAAGTTTCTCCCTCTCTCCATTTTCCTGCCTTCATTTTTGTTTCCATATGGTTCACACCAGATATGACTTTCTAAAAAAAAGCCCTCAGATATAGTTGCTAGATTTACAGAGAGATAATCAGGCACAGTTTGATCCTCAGCAGAAACTGTAAAATTAAAATGACATTCTGAGTGTTAAATAATTTTTGAGGGCTTTATTTTTTTTCACCAGTCATGAAAGCTATATGTGTTTTTTATTTAAAATTTTAATGTGATTGTAAAAATGTACCTTATGAAGATTCATTGAACAAATCAAGATCACATGTCGATGTAAATTAGTTGGTGATACTGACTTTGAAAATTTCTTAGCAAAGTTTCCTCAACCAAAATATACTTGAAAACCTCTTATATTTATCTTTGAAATAGGGTCAAATATATCATCAAACTATTTTCAGCAATGAAAATCCGAATATAGATTACATACAAATATTGGAATCTTGGGGCATACGTATCTGTTGAGGCATCACTTACCTGTAGTCTTACTTAGTGGAACTTCACTGTGTTACCATCTGTCCTCGGGTTCTATCTAATAAACTTTCCTATGAAAACATACCATTTTTTCCCTTCAGAACTTACTGGCAATTGACAGTCTTCAGAAGGAGGAGTGACATTAGTTGCACCATGAAACCAAAAAATATAGACATCAGTTTAGAATCTGGAACATTCCTGGAACAGTGAAAATTCCTAGTAGTAACCCTGACATGGAAAAAAGACACATCTCGTTGGGTGTGCTTTTATACTAGAACCACGGGGAATATTTCACAGATCCTGTGGATGCTATCATGTAAGTTGTAGTTCCACAAATATGGGCAAGAAGCCAGGTGAGCTAACTATAACTCTTACGTTAAGGTAAGATGCAGTCTTGTGTATAAGGCCATTGATAGCTATATGTATTTATTCTTCTTGTTTCCTTAAAACCAGACATTTGAGTGAATACTGTGTTTTGGATGCACTCTCATCCATCACATTAAAATTTCTGTAACAGCTTTAAAGTACAGCTTTTCCAGAAAGACTGTCTTTGCAACATTTGACCCACAAGTTTAGACTCTGGGGGATAAAGTCCAGAGATGTACTTAAGTAGCACTTTGAGCCCAGAGAGACTTGACACATTAAACTAATAAAAAATGACTGTACAACCATCTGTAAACATGAAGTGTCATATAAGTGCTTATTAATAAGGATTTTTCTTCAATTTATATTTATTTTTATTCCAAGATGCCTCTTAAAAATGCATTATGGTTTATTGTGTATACTGTCTTTCAAACAAATTGTATTCAAGGTATTTTAGAGAGTTAAATACATGTCAGTGTGTGGCATAAATTATGGAAGGACACTTTGAATGGTAAATGAATTAGTGCATTCAGTCATAAGGGCAGGGAGAAATGGGTTGTGTAAGCGTCTGGCTTGAAATATCTAGACTCCCTGGAACCAACACTTCAAATCCCAGCAGGCCAGCTCTGTCCTTCATCCTTCTGAGATAAGAGTCCATTCAGTTTACAGTCTGCTGGTTTTTTGAATGATCCCTTGGAACAGTAGGCATGTCAGCTCTGTGTGAACATTTTACAGAGACAGGGCAAGGGGAAAAAAAAAAAAACTTTCAAGAGAATTTAAGCAGAACTGAAGTATCATTTTATGTGGGCAATATCTTAGTGATGTAGAGAGGCTGACTTAGAACATAGCAGGAATGAAGGCTAGAGAAGAATATTCAAAGTTTTAAAAGAGGAAGGAGAAGTTAGTATGTGATTGATTGCTTCTGCTGACCCCTAGAACTGTTTTTAAAATGGGGAAATGGATTCCAATAGAATGGTAGACTTTAGAGTAGTGTGGAATTGACCTAAGCTACCTAGTTGATATTTTGGATTGGCCTATGATTTTTTATGAAGCATTAATCTGAATCCATAATGAAAAGCATTTATTATCTAGACAACACGAGTATGAGGCAGAAGAATAGGGCCCTATAATGTAATAAAAAGGACACGAGTCACATTTGAATACGGCTTTTCTAAAGATTTGAGCGTGGTACTTCTAAGTGGGGATTTTCAACTTTCCCCAGCCTTGATAAACTCTGCCAAGTGTCAAACATATAATTATAAGAAAGTGGAATTTGAATAAGCTAATTCAGGGGACTCTAAACTTTCCCAGATAATGACTTACGTTGAGTTTTTCCAGATTCTGACAGGGTTATGAGGATGCTTACAGCATAAATCAGAATGCAGAATGGAGATAGTCCCAGGTTGCTCCCCCTTCACTTTAAGACTCTCCACAAGTCCTGGTGGTAAATGAAGAGCCAAGATAATCCAGGTAGATCTTAAAATTTTACCAGTAGATTTTGGCTGACTGGTGATTGTGATCAGCTGTTTAAGAAAAACTTTTTTTCCCGTGAAAACTAGTATTTGATATTTTAATTTTCTAAGACATCACCTTAAGCTTCCAGTATTTCTGAATTCCCCCTTCTTTTTGCAAAATGTCATAAGAAAAATCCATAATAATACTAGAGGGACTAATACTAATAATACTAATCCAAGCTCGCAGGACAATCATCCTGTCTTGGGAAGAGTGAATTCACAGAAATGAAATAGAAGCAGAGCACTCGGGGAGGCTGGGTGGCTCAGTTGGTTAAGCGGCTGCCTTCAACTCAGGTCATGATCCCAGGGTCCTGGAATGGAGCCCCATGTTGGGATCCCTGCTCTGAGGAGAGCCACCTCTCCCTCTCCCTCTGTCTGCTGCTTTACTTGTGCTGTCTTTCTTTTTCAAATAAATAAATAAAATCTTAAAAAAAAAAAAAGCAGGCCAATATCTGGACTTCCATTAAATACTTCTTCACTACGATGTAGGTATATGTATGGACAATCGTGACACAATGTAACTATTGCTGTCTATGCCTATATGATTAAAGAATAATTATATTATCACACCAATGGATACCTTTCTACCTTATTTTAATTTTTCACCTAGACAAACCTTCCTCTTTTTTCAAAACTCAAGGTTCTCCTCTATTACAAAGGTTTGCTTAACTCACTTGTCTTGTTTATATCATCCCTTCCTATGGCTCTAACATCATCCATGCATCCCTCTCTTATTTCCCTTATTCTTCATGCTATCATGGGGAAACTAATACAGACTTCCCTAAACCATCCTGCTGAAAATTGCAAATACTTCTCAATACTATGGTGCTACCCAATCTTCTTTTTGGTTGGATTTTCTTTATAATGCTTATGAACCTCTACTTTATTATATAATTTATGTATATATTTTGTTTACTTTCTATCTCCCTTCACCACAGAGTATGAGTTCCATGTGGGCAACTTTTTTTGTTTTTTAAGTTCTTATGATTCCTTTACTTTTATAACCCTAACACTCTAAGTATAACATATGATAGCAGTCACAGAATGTATTTGTAGAGTGAATAAATATATTTATGGATCCATGAATAAATGAAAAGTAAGTTCAACAGGTCTGCAACCTATTTTGGAGGCTATACATTAGAACTAAACCAAGAAGTAAAAAACAGTATACTTAAATCATCCTAATTCTGTAATACAAGTTCTGATAGGAGTCCAGAGAGAAGACTGAATCAAATCCCTTTGAAATGTGTGGGGTCATGATCAACTTATTACTGATTAGATTTATCATGTGGGAAATTCATTTACTCTGTGATCATTGATTTGCATTTTTAACTTGAATCACAAATAATATCAATAGCTAGTAAATTTTAATTTTCTACTTGTGCTAGCTTTTTTTTTTTTTTTAACCATTCATTATATTACTAAGTGCATTTAAGTTACAGGTTTCCTGGCCACATGGGCAAAGTGAAGGATGTATTTTTTATCCAAATTGTAAAATGACACAGAGACAGGATATAACACAGATAGGAGCTTCAACTATCTATATGTCTGATGAGTATTTATTAGTATAAAACCATAGTGTCTACTTCTTATAAAATTTAAAGGTTTAAAATGTAAAGGGCTTGGGGCATCTGGGTGGCTCAGTCAGTTAAGCATCTGCCTTTGGTTCAAGTCAAGATCCCAGGGTCCTGCATCAGGCTCCCTGCTCCACAGGGGGCCTGCTTCTCCCTTTCTCTCTGCTTCCTATGCCCCCTGCTTGTGCCCTCTCTCTTTCTCTCTTTCAAATAAATAAATAAAATCTTTAAAAATATATGAAGGGCTTAATAATGAGAACCCTAATTACATATCTAATCTTTGTTAGCCAGAAGTAATTGTTTTTTATAATAGAAGTGACTGATAACATGGAAAAATAAATGCCATTTCAGACCTTATGGCCAGACAAAACATTAAGAAGACTGAAATATGTATGCTATACAATGGTGAAGTAATTTAAGTGAATTTCAGTGGAAAGACAGATCCTGACTCATAAGTGGTATTCTAAGCAAGAAAATACATCAAAAGTGTGGTTGTCCCTCAAATTCGGAGCTTCAAATAATCTTGAAAAGAAAAAAAAAAAGATTTAATCAGGAAATATCTAAAAATAACTAACGCTTCTTCCTAGGGAATTTTTTTTTTTTTTATCCTCAGCCTAGATTTTGAATGGTATATCCACAAATAGACTAGTTAAGCATAAAATCAAAGACAAACATTAAATTGTCATATGATTTAAAACAATATGAAAAGACCACCAACAAAGGACAATAAAAGGGAGGCCACTGGTAATTTAGAGAATGAAGACAGACAAGGAAGACACAATCACAAGTTGGGGAAAACAGAGTCATGTTCTCGGATTCCAAAACAAACAGTACTTATAGGTCAATCATATATCAATAAAGTTGGAGAATAAGAAGATATAAAGTATAAATTTTAAACTCATATATTCCTATATTCCTTCAGTTTATTCTTACAAGGAGAATATTCTGCAGATTTGAAAGGTAAAACAAACACTGATGAAAAATTCAAGCCATAGATATGTGAGCAAGTATGAGAAAATTAGCTATTCCAAAGTATTCACAGCTCCAAACTCAGTAGAATTTTATTCCAGCCTACTGAGAAAACCATTTGGTGAGATTCCTGAACTATAGCTCATCATCTCACATTTATCACCTAAGCATTTACTAAGTAAACATCTTCTACTGCTTTAAAATAAGTTGTGTATTTTCCAGATGAGCCAGGGAAAAAGAATGATTTCCTGAGATCTTCAAAGCAGTGGAAGTAAAGCATGAGAGGTATGGCTGATTAAGAAAACTACATATAATTCTTTGGGTGTGGTGGGCAGAATTGTGAGAACCTCCAATGACCTACACCTTGTATAATTCCCTTCTTTTCAGAATGGGCAGGACCTATAAGCCATTTCTACAGAATGCAGCAAAAGTGTTGGGATATCTCTCCCACAATTATGTTGCATTATATAGCAGAGGTGAAGGGATTTTGCAGATGCAGTTCAAGTCCCTAATCAGTTGACTTTAATCAATTAAAAAGAATATTGTTCTGGGTGGGTCTGGTCTAATTAGGTGAGCCCTTTAAAAAAACCACTGGAGTGCCCCTGAAATCAAAGACTCAAATTATTCATGACTTTCTCACCTGATGACCTTGAAAACCTGAATAGCTCTAAAGTACGCAGATGCAAGGAAATTAATTCTGCCAGTAATTCCATGGAGTTCATATGCAGATCCTTTTTTAATCAGTTCTCCAAATGAAAAAAGAGCCCAGTGGACACCATGATTTTAGGCTTATGAGACTGAACAGAGAACCTTGTTAAGTTATGCTCAGAATTCTGACCTATGGAAACATAGATAATAAGTGGATGTAGCTTTAAGCCACTACATTCATGGCAGTTTTTTATACAACATAGAAAATGAACACAATGGGTGTTATAGATTGATTATAAATTTAGCCAAATTAATCCCCTCCCTGTGTTTATACCTTTTGTGTGTGATTCTGTACAGTTTTCCCATTAAGAAATGGAGTTTATTTTCCACTCCTTGATTCTGATCTGCATCTGGTTTGATATAATCAATAGAATGAGGCAGATGCGATTTTGTGCCATTTGCAAGTCTCCTGTTTTCTTTTGATTCCTGCTCCTGTTGTGACTCTACTAGAGAATGAATGATCATGTGGAACAGAGCTCAACTGTCTCATCTGAGGTCAGTCTAGACCAGCCTATAGACAGCTGTCTGTAATATATGTAAGAAGTCCTAGCCAAGATGAACAGAACTGTGTAAGTGACCAAGAACTTAAAAAGTTTTTGGAAATTTACCTGAAAAGAAGTTCCATATTTGTTTGTATATTATAGTTGGTGAAAAATTAAATGAGCTTAAGCAGCCACAACAGCACTGTACTCTCTAAAAATGGGAAATTAAAATTTCTTACTTGGTTTTGGAATGCTTAATTGAAGTAGAGTGTTCTGAGAACTACTGCTAATGTACAAGTATTGATAAAATTATTTTCCTCAAATGAAGTGTATATGATGATGTGAATTTGAAACATTATCCATGTAGAAATAGAGTTTTTAGAAGACCTAACAAAGAAATATAGATGATAAAATTACATCACACTTGAAGCCTTATTTTGTAAAATAAACCTTCAATATTTACCATGTCGCTAAAGACCAAATATTTCTAATCTGGGAATGGAAATTCCTTTAGAAAAGATGTTGTTTCAGTTGAGGGGGTAATGTTCTGAAACTCAGGGAATTAAAATAAACAAATAAAAAGAATCCTGAGAAACCAGAGCTTTCCCAGTAGCTAGAATTTTTCAGCCCTGGGATTATTGCTTCTCATGCCGTCACAAAGCTGGGAGTTAGGATTACTTCACACATGCCATTGGTAGGACTGATATACTGGACAGAGGATAGAACCAGAGTTCTGATAATACTTCTCAGTTCAAGAATGTTTATTAGTTTGCATCTTGGACCTTGGGTTTAATTATATTAAGATTATACCTAATATTATAATTTACTTTTACATTTCCTAATCACTCACTCTTTTAGACAGTTTCCATAAAATTAGTACAATAGAATATTAAAAAATGATTTCAATATAGAATCTTTTATAAGATGTAATAATATTGTCAGGTCTGGCCACGGAAGTTTTGTATTCAGAATATACAACAAAAATACAATACACAGAATAGATACTTACTTTAGGGTATGCTTTTCTTTCTGTCTTTTTGAAATTCAAATACATGTAACAGAATAGACACATTTTTAAAGAACTCTCAGTACAAAGAACAGCAAATGCATTCAGATTACATTTTTAAGTAGAATAAACAGATCATGAATATTTATGTGGTTTGGAAAGATGTGTATTCCACACTTTGTATAACCAAACCAAATAATTATGCAAAGATAGTTTCACTTAAAATTACAAATGCCATATTTTAGTTTGTGTTCAACAGTTTTAATGCATATTGATAATAGAAGGAAATAGCATCTATTTAAAAACAATACATTTAAGCTGGAAAAATGCCATTACAGCATATTTTAAAATGTTAAAATGGCTGGAATTGTGTTAGGGTAAGAGCTAACAAAGGTCCAAATGCTGACTGATGTTTAAGAACAAGACATAATTGCCTCTTTTGAAGATAATATACTCCTAAGATTTAGTCTGATAAGTCTTTATGCTCTGGTTTATACATTTATTGTGTTTAACTTGTTCAATTTGACCTGTGCATACAAAAAAGTGCACGAGGAACTCCAAATAGAGGTTATTATGAGTTAGGAGCAGAGTGACGTATCTATAACAGAAAACCATGCGAATGGCAATTTAGTTCCTTTATCTTTTTCCATGATAGATCATATAATTAATCTTTCTTTAAAAAAGGGTTTGCTTCTATAATGTCTACATAATACGCTGTTAGGCATTTGGAGATGCAAAGAATATGTTACTAGAAGGGAGATAAACAGCATGCCTGTGAAATAAATAGTCCTGTGTAGGTATGCATGTTCATGTAGATAAAAAAGAAAAACTCAAAGTTTATATTTACAAATATGTACTGAAATGAAGCAAGTAGATACTGGTATAAGAATGTACAGAGCTAAACAATGGAGACCAACCGTTGCTTCCAACAGCGTGGACATTTAAGCTTACACTAAATGTTAACATTTCTGATCCTGAGAATTAAATGTTTTCAGATCCTGAGAATTAAAGTTCCAGAGCACATGTCAACCTAAAATATTCAGATGGTTAAAAGAGTGATCTTTGAATAATTTGTCCACGGTAATATGAAAGTATATGATCAATTTAACAAAATCTTCTAAGGCAAATTTAAAGTATAATTAGAATCAGACACATATCATTAATTGTGGGTGTGGTTAAACTTCACTTACCATCTATCTCTTCAGGTGTAAAAGAGTTTGATATGTCTGCTCATTATGTCTTCGGAGCTTGCCATAATTATTAAGTGAGCTGCTGTATGAAGACAAACTGAAGATTAATATGCTACAAAATACTTGATAGTATTATCATTATTGTGTAAGTCAATACCAAGAACACTGGTTCCATAAGCCTATACAGCATTTTTGTCAATTGCCCATAGAAGATCATAAACAGAAAGCAATAATCACAAAGGAAGAAGGAACAAACTGATTAGATGTCTCTATTTCAAGGAATATTGTGAAAATTGAAAAAGGTTCCAACTAGAGCCCTGACCGTAATATTTAAGAGATGGAAAATATGTCTAATGAAGACAGGAAAAGGTAATTAGAGTAGTTCTGGCTTTAAGATAGAAGGATAAAAATTGGTTTATCATCAGCATTTTAAAAGGGCCTATCAAAGGTATGCCAATATTCTACATGTCCTATTTAAGAAGAAAAATTGACATAAAATAAAGAGAAGTTTTAGATGAATATGAGAAAGATCACACATGATAGCATCAATACTAGAGAGGATAAATACAGAAGGCAGTCCAAACTTATTTTTTAGTCTATGTGTCTATTCATTTTACCATTTATCTATCATCCATTTATTTATCATCTATGTATCTATCTATCCTGTATCTATCATCTATATATCCATATCACCTTCTTTACACATGGGTTAGATTATCTGTTTGAAAATTGAGAACCTGACCAGTATATCTCTGGAGTTCCTTTAGTTCCATCATTCCAAAGAAAATAAATCTGTGATTTTCTCTTCATGTGAGTCTTTTTTACTAAATCAACAAGATAAATGGAATATAAATTTTTCTTTGTTAATAACTTTCTGCAATTATTATAAGTACATAGACTGATTTTGTGTGTGGCTGGTAAAATACCTGATGATATCACTAGTTTTCCCTGTCAGCGTTTTTAAGGTTATGAGGTGAAATGGAGTCAAGCAGGAACATATGTTCAAAATATAAGAAGCTCTACGTTAGAACCATTTAAAATTAAATGAAAAAGAGTGAAGATGATTATAAAATATAGTAAATATTATTCCAAGAATTTGTCTAACTTCTCTGAAAGTGGTTAAGGAAATCAACAGAATCTAAAATATGTGCTAAAATAGAATATATTATGGATGATACAGAGAGCTCTGAAGTGATTTTTAAAAATAACATATGATAATATTTTCTGTATTTGAAATTCAAAATTATCCAGTTCTGTCTTGATTGACTTAAAAGAGTCAACAGACAGTCAACAGAAACAGACAATTCAGTTATGGCAACTAATTGATTTGAGGAATTTTCATTTCAATAATGACCTTGAGCCTTTGCTGCCTAGAATGCCCTCAGATCATGTCATGGGGCTCTAGTAAAGATCTATCGTCAAATCAATTACAAAAAGCAATGGAACATCTGATCCTTCCCTTGAAATTAACTAGTGAAAGTAGGTCAGCACACCTTCAAATGACACAATGAATTATTATGTTCTCAATGACCCAGGAAAGAAAGCACTAGTGATTGATGGGAGATGATATTTAAATGAGAATTGAACATTTCTGGGATTAAACATGTAGCAATGATCAGAAAAGTACGAGAAACTTAAATATGTTAAAATAATTTCTTTTTTCATCATAGCCAGGAAAGGGTTTTCTCTCATTGTTTTCTATATCCACAACTATGATCCTGGGAAGGTGCTTACACATGGAGTTCATTACTATATTATTTAAAAGCAAAACTGTGAGTAGAGCAGATTTCTCAATTTTGTTTTTATTATTATGTGGAGAAAATATACAAAATAGTCCATCATATATTGCCACTTTGGCAATTGAACTAAATAAAATTAGAAAGTTATGGTCAAAGATAACTAATTTAAAGACAGTAATTGAATTTGCCAAAATGAAAATTAATATTATTTAGATAGTGATTCCATTCTGCAATTGTAAAAAATAAAACAAAAAAATAATAGGTGCAACTGTCTCCTTCCAAAAAAAAAGAAATCCAATATTTCTTATTTGACTGATATTTCAGATAGTTGTGTTTTTGTATGGGCCCTAGGAGTCTTTTTATTAGGTAATCAAGCACCTAGATTTATTCATAATGGTAAATTTCAATTTAGAGTTTTATTTTTACATACTTTGTAGACCAAATAAATTTTATAAATGCTTTTATTACAAATAGCTATAAGATTAAAAGTTTAATTCAAATATTAAATTAAGGAGTAATTATGTTAGAGCTTATGTAAAATACAAATTCTTATAATATGGTTGCTTACATAAAAATATCTTCTTATGACTGCAGCATGGTAGTTCAGCACTGGACTCCGGAGTTCAGACCTTCCTCCATCCTTACTTTTGAATTACGTGGTCTTAGTCAAACCACTTCTTCTTTACAAGCCTTGGTTTCATCATATGTAAAATGGTATTGATAATAGCCATTGTCTATAGATTTTTGTGAAGATAGCATTACAAATTGTGGATAAAATGGTTAGCTAGAGTTTGGAATGTGGGAAACAGTGTTAGCTATGTGATATAGTCAAAGAGTCAATAAGTCTGCCTTTAGTTATATTAAATACTTAAATGCGCCTATTCAATTAATGATGAAGACTTCAAAGTGATAATACAGTGTATTTTATTTAATCATGCATAGAACTTAGTTTTCTTTTAAAATTTTTGTGAAGTCATTAATAAGCCTATCATGCTATTTTATGAATTTTTATACGGTACTTAGTATGATATTATGACTTTGTTTATATTATGGGATGACTATGAATTAATATAGCCATTTGACACAGCTGATAGTATAAATTATTATCTTAATATATGACATAAACTGTGTCCAGAAAACACATTCAAGTACCAAATTTCACATTTTTATGCCCATGGGATTAATGAGTTCTCTTATTAACAGAAACTCTTTAATAAAAAACTGCATAAGTAAAGCATAGCACATACTATCTAAGTGTTCTCAGAGCTTTGTCACACTAACTTATTAGAGCAGACATTTTTATCATCTTTGGTTTCTGGGATTTCTTGCATTTTAGCACGAGTATTATGGTATTCTCTGGGTAGGAGCAGAATGCTTAGATGAGAATAGACCCTCTTTCTGCATCTTTTCCATCCTGACTTTAAAAAAGACCCAAGAAACTCTCAATTCAGCCTCGCTTTGTACTCAGCCTAGTCCCTGCCTATAAGAGCTATGAGATGCTGGAGGGTGTCATAAAGGACCCTGTGGAGTGTTTTTCTCTTCAGAGATCTTAAAGGAAAACATCGCTCTTATCTTTATAGTCTTACTGGGTTAAAGGTCAAAATGGGGAAAAAAGCTCTTTAAACTCTCATGTGAAGAATCAGGAAGAAAGAGGAATAAAGAGTGGAACAGTCTTCCACATAAACATGAAGTAACCATGGGTACTTGCTATTAGGCACTAAACTGTAAATGTCTGTCTGGAAGGGCAGTAATTATTATGAATATGTAAATATGAAAGGGAGAAGAGTAGAATTGACATGTCTTTTTACTTTTTCCCAAAGAAAAGGAATTCTTACTGATAGACTATTAGAGACCTAGTAATCTATTCAGAAAATTTATACATAAACATACACAACCTCATTATAATAAAATATTTAAATGATATTTAGCAAAGCTATGATAGGCAATGCATAGCTAATTACTAGATGGAGTCAAAGGTCACACAGCAATGTGGGCACTTTACCTTTCTAGGTTAAGCCAGGAGGTTCCATTGGGAAGCAACGGGATTCAGGGGATAACATCAGTGTTAAAACCCTTCATGGCTGCAAGTAAAAATGAGGTTAAGCCTAACATTATTTCTGCCAAAGTGCACAGAAGAATTTCAGATGTCACTAAACAAAAATTCCTTTTGCCTATACAGCAAAATTAAAGATGAGAAACCAAGCAGAGTGTAAAAAGCAGTGAACCCATTGAACAAATTGAACAGATTCTCTGGTCAACGATGTTCTAACATTCAAAAAGGAAAAGGTAAAGGAGAAGGAGGATCATGTGCTCCAGGAGTGCACAAGACTGTACATGGGTAATGGGAACAGACTCCGAACTAGAGAAATGTCAAGGATATTTTCACTCTCTGTGAAGATTTTGTGCTAGTGTTTGTAGGTAGAGGGACTTAAAAAAATACATATATTTTTGTATGTAGTGTTTAAAAAGCCTAATATGCCTACAGGCATTATGGACTGAGAGTAGGGCAGAGAAGAAAATTAACGAAAAAGATGAATAATCAAGGGTAAAAGGAGCTAGAAGGGTGTTGGCTGAGAGACAGTGAGGATCTATTGGTTTCCTGGTAAGGTGTCATGGATAAAAGTCAGAGACATGCGACAAATCATTTGTAGTTTTTCATATTTGGAATTTGGCTTGGAATTTGGTGTAAGTGATCTATAAACTCTGACTATTCCATCTCATTTTGTTTACTCCATTTTGTAGTTTAGTTCATCTTGTGTGCTTAGCTATTCTCAATTTTAGCATGTGATCTTTATTAAAGTCACAAGTTAAAATACACTGCTGGGTTCATTTAGTATCTAGAATGGTCTAAACAGTAAGCATATTTCAGAGAAGTATATTGGTGAAACTGATTTTGTCATAGAGGTGTTTAGGCAAGCCTATACTTCCCTGCCACTGACAGGAAGATTGAGTGGAAGAAACCACCCAATACGTGCATAAGGACAATCTGAGGGTTTGAGAGGGGAGGCAGGTGGAGGGATGGGTGAGCCTGGTGGTGGGTATTAAAGAGGGCACGTATGGCATGGAACACTGGGCGTGGTATATAAATAATGAATCTTGAAACACTGAAAAAATAAATTAAAAAAATATATAGTTAAGCTAATAACTAGGCAAATTCAATACCTGAGGTAACAACAAGCATTAGTTTCTTTTTCTTTCCTTTTCTTCTCTTTTCTTTTCTCATTCTTTCTTTCTTTATAGCAAATAGGTGGGTGTGAGGGGGGGAGAGGCAGAAGGAGAAGGAGAGAGAGCATCCTAAGCAGGCTCTGTGCCTAGTGTGGAGCCCCATGAGGGACTCAGTCTCATGACCCTGAATTATGATCTGAGCTGAAATCAAGAATTAGACACTTAACCAACTGAGCCACCGACGTGCCCCCATGTATTAGTCTTTATGAAGGCATCACACATGTACTGGCTTAAAACAACACACACTTAACACACTTAATATATTGCCATTTCTCTGAGTCAAGAACCTATGGATGGTTTGACTCACTTCTCCACTCAGGGTTTAATTAGCCTATAATCAAGCTATCAGCCACGGCTGTAATTCTCATTTGAGGCTTAGGGTCCTTTTCCAAGCCCGCTGTTTTTGGTAGAAGTCAGTTTTTAGCAACTGTAGGACCTCTCAGACCTTAGAGGCTGCCCACAGTTTCTCGCCATATGGTTTTCTCGATAGCATGGCGATTTGCACATTCAAGGCTAACAGGTGAGCTTCTCTGGTTGCTTGGAATTTTTCACTCAGGCAAAACTTAGATTGTTTTAAAGGCCTTATTTGATTAGGTCAGGTTCACCTAGGAAAATCTTCTCTTTGATGAACTTAAGACAACTGGTTTAGAGACCTTAATTACATCTGTGAAATCCCACCACTTTTATCATTGTAACATCAACTAATGAAGAAATGAAATTCTATCAATTAGTTACAAGTCCTACCCATACTTAAGAGAAGGAATCTTGGGGTTCATCTTAGAATTCTGCTACTACATTACAATATTATATATTATTGATGTACAGTGGAAATATGGACAGTTCTGGGAATTTCTTGTACTTATTTTCCTTCATTTCTATGGAGGTTATAGAAATAGTTCTGTTTCATGAGATTGCAAGGATTAGATGAGGGAGTGATTGCAAAGAGCTTGCAGTAGTATTTGAACATAGTGTTGCATAAAGATTTATTAAAAAAAAAAAACAGAGCAAGTGCTAATAAGTATTTGTTAAAATTGAGTATTTGAAATGGTTACTGGCATATACTAAGCACTCAAGAATGTTAGTTGCTATTATTATTTATTATTTTAAAATATATATGTGTATATATATTATTTATAAATATATATATGTATATTAATTTTTGAAATGTAATGTTTAGCCATAAACAGCTTTTGGGTTTATGTCCTAAATTGTAGTATAAAGATAAAAATATACTATGCATTTTCTTCGTATTAATACTATGATTTATGTACAAATAAGGTATTTGAAATTAGTACTATATATATTCTAAACTGTGTACTATCTCAATAACCACATGATAATTAGGAGTGGTGTGTTTGAAGAACTGATTAATTTCAGGTAATGATTTTCCAGTGCACAAGAGACATGGGCAGTTTTTAGTATAATTAGACTTTGAATGCCAAGGTCATGATCAATAAGAGTTAAAAGACCATTTGCAAAAGCTTTACTTATGGAATTTATACAGACAACCAGATTTTTCTTTTAAAAAAAGTCAAATCTCATTGTTAAAAATATATCTGATGAGATTGTTTGCTGGTAACTCCATTGTTTTAACTTCGATCAGTATTTTATGAGAGGAGGACTACCAATAATTTTTCAGGCAAAAGAAAAAATTTGGTTTTAATTTGACAAATGCCAATTAATTAATAATCAACAAAATGGCATTCTAAATTTGCTTCAGATGGCAGTTCAATAACATCTATTGATTTTGTATTATTGGATTGAATATTGTCATCATTATTTCTATGTGGCATGCTTCAGGTAGGAAATGAATATGCCACATTACACAAAATTTTCTTTTCCTTTGTGAAGTATATGTATGAAATTATCTTAAATGCTACCAAATTTCCTATTGCTATGACAAGAATCTCTCTCTCAGTGTATATTATATTATACCACAAGAATCTCCCTCTCAGTGTATATTATATCACATATGTGTGTGTATACAAAACGTTTCTCTAACATAGTCTATAGCTCTATAGCTATTAAATGCATTCTTTTTCATTATTCAGCCTTTATGGATATACCTCCCACCAAGCATTCTGCAGAGCATAATAAAGCTGTTATATGTGATGAACAAGAGTAAAAGGGCCTAGGAATGTGACATCTAGTGCAGTCTCAAATATCATGCTGACAATTATGGACCTTGTCTAGGGAATAGAAAGTTTTGGCATATCCACATGGCCACTAAATATCTCGGAGTTATCTTTGATTTCTTTTTTCCCTTACATGCCATAACCCTACCCGTATTGGCTCTACCTGGAAGATATGTACAGAATCTGCCCTATTTACCTCCACAGCAGGGACAACCTAAGTACAGGTCACCTCCAACCTGGATTAATTGTCTCCCAATTGGTTTACTACCTCTGCCTTTGACCACTTCCTGTCTATTCTCTACATAGAAACCAACAAGATTCCGCCTCCCCGCCCCTCGTCAAAATTAAGTCACATCATGACATTTTTTCCCCTAATACCCTCCAAAGGCTTTCTGCGTCACGCCAGGGTGAAAAAGACAAAGTACTGACAATTATCTACAAGGCTCTCTTGATCAGGCCACTCATTCACTTTCTGAGTTCATCTGCACCATGTGTTTGCCCATCACTCCCCTGCTCTTCAGCTAATAGAACCCCTTGGCTCTTTAAACATGCGAAGCATTCTACCATCTGAGGGCTGTTTCATTTGCTCTTTTGCCTGCTTGGTATAATTCCTTCCTTTAGGTCTGTTAAATGCCACCCAATTAAAGAGGGCTTCTCTGGACACATCCTATGAAATAGGATCTCTTGCACCAAGCTCTCTCTTTTCTTTATCACGAGCTAACATAAATCTATTTACTTTTCTATTGTTTGTCTCCTTTCTGCCCTGAATCATTATGCTCATAGAGCAGAAATTTTGTTTCATTCCTTGATTTACCTCAGCAGAGAATAGTGTCCTGGTACTTAGAAGGTGATCAACTTTGGTTTAATTTTATTACAACTTAAAAAAAACCCAAAAACTGTGTGGCAGTGTGCTTGGGTGGCTCAGTCATTATATGTCTGCCATAGGCTCAGGTCATGATCCCAGGGTCCTGGGATTGCACTCATTGCACTCATTGCACCCATTGCACTCCTGACTCAGCAGGAAGACAGCTTCTCCCTCATCCACTCCCCCTGCTTGTGTTCACTCTTTGCAGTCTCTCACTCTCTGTGAAATAAATGGATAAAATCTTTAAAAAAAATTGTGTGGCAGTAATATGAGAATTCTATTACATCCAATCATTTTTCTGTTTGAGCATGGATTGCTTTGTTCCTGTTTTTTTCTGAGATTCGTCTAGTGTTTTTGTTTGTTCTTATGCTATTTTTTCATTTGTGTCTGTGTGTGTCATGATCATTTTAATTGAAACTAACTTCTGGAAGAAAATATCTGGCTTAAGGTAAAATTTTAATCTAAACCATAAGAGAAGTTGAAAGCAAATTGAATTTTTTTTTTGGTTTGTACCTTCTAATTTTGAAATTGTTTTCTCTACCTCAATCCTCCTTTCTCAGTACCAGGTCTTCTCTTTTTTATTCCTTATATGGACCCAGTAATTGAAAATGCATATATTCTCTAAATTTTGGGAAATGAAGAAATTTTTACATTTCTTCACTACTTCTAAGAGGAGGGGCAGGGCAGAAAACATTAGACCAAAGGGTGGGAAAAAAATCCCTACATGTACATCACAATAAAATTAAGAAAAATGCCAGGACTAGAAGCTGCAATTAGAAAGAGATCTGTGGAGTCTGGTCTGAGATACAATAGAAGGCTCTAGCCTGAGGGGTGCCTTCTTAGAACTCCTGTAGATTATTATTTCTCTAAACTTGGAAGACTTTCTCAAGGATCACTTAACAGAGATAGCATCTATTTCAAGAAAAGCAGCAAATATCCCTGCAGAGAACCAGTTTAACTTTGAAGAAAAGAAGAAAGGTGAAGACACTGAATGAAACAGGCCAACCTTATATTATTTCTGTCTTCAACCCACCCTTGTGGCTATAAACAAGGAAATAGAAAGGCAGTAATCTATGGCAAGATGGACATCCCTTGCTGCTGTAAGCCCTTGGATGACAGAATAGGGGGACGATATACCTGCTCAGGTATATAAAGGAAATTGCATGCATAGGCAACATTTCAGGAAAATCCTAATTGTCTAGAAGCTGCAAGTTACCCATCTCAAAACTTTCCATCAAAAAATAACAGTGTCTAATTGTATTAGTTTTCCATTGCTGCCATAATAAGTGACCATAAATTTAGAAGCCAAATACAAATTTATTGTCTCTTGATTTCTATAGATTAGAAGTCTGGATAGGCGCGGCTAGGTTCTCTGCATAGGGTCTCCCAAGGCTGAAATCAAAGTGTGGTGCGCTTAACGTATATAACTGGAAGAATCTACTTCTGACCTCATTCGGGATGCTGGCTGAATTTAATTTCTTGCAATTCTAGGACTGAGAGCCTATTTCCTTGCTGGCTGTCAGCCAGGGGCTGATCTTTGCTCCTTTATTCTTTCACATCCTTTCCGTGTGCCCCGCAGTTGCAGCAATGGCAGATGGAGATACTCTCACACTTCAGAGCTCTCTGAATACCTCTGCATCTCTCTGATTCCAGCTGAAAATTGTTCTCTTCTTTTAAGGACTGATACACTAACCTTATCTCTACCTGCATAATCCATAAGAAAATCCCTATCTGAAGACCAGTAACCTTACCTCGGCAAAAGGAATTTTGCCGTATGATGTATTATATTCACGGATTCCAGGTATTTGAGAATGGCCATCTTTGAGGACCCATTTCTGTTTACCGTGATAAAGATTATTAACATAACAATAACATATGTATAAATAGGATGTAAAATTAAAGGAGACAAGGAATACAAACTTAAAAGAAGATAAATTGAACAAAAGAATCACATAAGGACACAGGCCAAGAGTTCTGAAAATAAAAGTTCTTCATAGTCTCAAAGAAGTGATGGATAAAAATGATCTTCCTTAAAAAAAGCAAAAGCCAAAGAGGATACAGAGATTGAAAAATGATGTCATAAAACAATAAAATGAGTTGAAAAGAGGCTTGACAGAGCTTAACAAAGGAAATAAAGAAAAATTAAAATGTTACAAAGATGAAGGGTATATGTGAAGAAAAAAAAAAAAAAGGACAGATGTGACTGCAAAACTTCACTGAAAACAAAAGAAGCATCAGAAAGAGACCTGAGATAATTATTCAAAACAAAATGAAACAAATAGAAAACTTAAAATAATTTCAAAAAATAAAATGTACACAAAAGAGACAGAAAAGTCAAAAACAGGTAGCTAGAGTGATTAATAGTTTGGAAAATTGGAGGTAGAAAGTGACAAAAAAAATTTAAAAAAATACAATAGAAGAAAGGATCTTCAAATGGACCATAGCAAAACCAAGCTCAGAAGAGATTGCACGTTATAAACTTTGATGGAGTTAATGGGTTGGGATGAAGGACAAGGTGGAGGAAGGGCAGTTAGATTGTACAGTAACTGTGCTGATTTCCTCATCCCGTCTTTCAGAGCAAGTGGTCAGTAGGACCTAAAGTCAAAACGTATTTTTTAAAACAGTGATGCTAAACTTAAAAAACTTAATATTTTTCATAATCGTGTAATCTTAAAGGAAATTAGAGACATTTAAAAATCACATAATCTTAAAGGAACTGAGAGACATTTAAAAATCATCTCTATAGTGGTTAACAAGGACAACAACTCATTTGAATTTCAGCAAGAACTTTAGCATCAGTTAAGTTTATTTTTCTTCAGTTAGAAGTTCAGATAAAATTAACTTTTAAATTTCATCTGTATAAATTGTACCTATTACTTACCTAACTGTTTAGCCATCTTCAATCTATCTGGTCATCTCTTCTATCTATATACTGGCATTAAAGGCTGCCTGAAAACATTTTTACCTTAAACTAACTATGTTTAATTCTCATTGATGGAATTTGGGGTTCATGTATAATATTTATAATCTAGTGGATTTGAATTAAATTACACATCTCTTTAACAAGTAAAATATAATTAAAATTTTATGGTCAAGTTTGCATTTAGCTTCCTATTTTATGCCTTAGCCCCTGCAAAGGCAAGTGGTACCACCTGTTCTGGGCCCAACAAAGCTCCTGAGTGTCTTCCAAAATTTATATCCAGAGATCTGTGGGGACCATGATAGTGCATATCCGAAACTATAGGTTCTATTTCTGCTTCTGGAATAGACCAATCACAGTAATGGGAACTTTTTCCTCAGTAGCATGACTCACAGGCTGATCTTAAGAGAGTTACAGGCAATGTGGATATTAGGAGGAAAGCCAGTTTTCGAGACTCCCTTATCTTAATAAGTACATATTGCTTCTGATATAGGATATATGTTTTCACGTTCCCGGTAGATCCCTGGTGTCTGTTCCTGGTGAGACTGTGAGTTTTACTTCCTCTAATCTCTTCTCCCTATAGTACATCCCCTGAGCCTTCTCTACACACAGAAAGGTCCACTGCTGTCATCCTATCATAAACTGTACCATTGACTGTGTCATTTTGCCCTTTCCTGTACACCAAAAGAGAGGTACATATTGCATTTATGTAATAAGATATTAGATAATGGGGTTTTGGAGGTTTGTGAGTAAAATTCTCAATAATTAAAATTACTTCCTAGATAGGAAATTATCCCATGGATATTGCTTACAGAAACTGGTTTGTAAAGATAATAACGATAGGAAGCAGTGGTAGTCAAATTCATCATTTTGTCAATTGTGTGGGAATTCTCACTTTTATTTATAGTATATAATGATCACACTTTGACTCTACAAGCAACTTTTTTGGAAACTTAAACAAAATTATAGAGATACTAGAGGTCACAATAACAGCATAATTACAATGCTAATTCAGTCAGTATCTATTATTAATTTCAAACAATATTTTCATTTTTTCAAGTTTCTAATCACCAAATCCCTTCTACTATCAAACACAGATATATTATTATCATTCCCAAAATGTCAATAACTTTAAGATTTGTTAAATAATTACATTTATCTCAAAATAATATTTTGCAATGATTTTACATTTCATCGTCTTATAATGAACCCTAATTTAGTTGGTTAAATAATTTAAAGTATAAGTAAAAAGACCTCTAAATACATTTCTCACAAAAGAAAAATGCTTCCCAGCCAAGTGCCTGAGGAGGTTTTTTCTCTTCCCATTCACAGTGACATACAACAAAGAAACCTTGCTAGAAGAACAGAAGGTTCATCTACAACATCAGTCATCAGAATAAAACACAAGTCAGGGACCTGGATTCTTGTCAGACCTCTGCCACTTTGCGAGTCACTTCACCTCTCCAAGGCATACGGTCTCCTCTATAAAATGGAACGGTTGAACCATGTAAGGTGAAGTCTGACATTTCTGGGAGCACTAAAATTCCATGAGTTTTGATTTAATCATATTGCCAACAAAAGGGAGTCAACTCATTGCATGGTATAGCATCCTGAGTTGTTAGTTAATGGCAATGGGAAAGAACATATGAGGGGGATCTCAAAGTCAGAAATCCAGCTTTTGTTTGTTTATCATAAAAATGTGAGTCCCTGGGAAATTTACTTAACTTTTCTCAGTCTCAAGTTCCATATTTATAAATCAAACTTCAAATATATCTGCTTGACCTTTATTTATCATTGTTCACCATTGTTGGCACAATTGCCACCTTCAAGAGTTTTGTAGACTTCTCATTTTACCTCTTCTCCTCAACACCCCTATTCCCTATTTGTCTTGCTTTTTGTTATTCTCCCAGCAATGTCCTAGGAAGTACACAAACACCAACAAGTGAGTCTTGAATGTAGTCTGAGTCCTATGAGTATAGGAAACGTTATTTGCAGATAGTAAGGGAAAACATAGACATTTTTAAATGCACAGCAGAAGAATATTGAGAATTAAAGTAAAAAGAGGTATCAAATAATTCAGTTATCACGTTCTCCAGTTATAAGTTACTTGGCTTAAAGAATTCTTCCTGGATGTTGTTTCAAAGGATCTAAAATTTTCTCAGTTTGGAAACTGTTAGGAATGCTTAACTATATGTTTGCCACTTTCCACATAGGGCACATTGTATCTATATCTCTCTGTTTTTCTTAATTATGATCATTTCATTTTCCAAAGAGGATTATTGAAACTGATTTCTGTCCTCTCCTTCACACACTGGGTTGTGTAGTTTAATTTTTTTAAAACATTTTTTGGTTGATGTCTTAGAATCAAAACATTGAAATGTGTTTTGTGCACAGATTTTATTCAAAGATTGAAACCAGAAAGGTGGCTCATTTTCTAACATTTTGCATTTTTTTAAGAGATTTTATTTATTTATTTGACAAACAGAGATTACAAGTAGGCCGAGAGGCAGGTAGAGAGAGAGGGAGGAAGCAGGGTTCCTGATGAGCAAAGAGCCTAATGTGGGGCTCAATCCCAGGACCCTGAGATCATGACCTGAGCCGAAGGCAGAGGCTTTAACCCACTGAGCCACCCAGGTGTCCCCTAGCATTTTGCATTTTTAATGAACTTTTGGTACAACTACATTTATTCCATATGTCTTCAATTACTTACTGTGCAGTCTATCCAGTCTAAATTGAAGTCATTTATAAAACAATTGAAACCACAATACATAGCTTAAAAAAAACTGGACTACTTCAAATTTTATTAGCTTTTGAATTTGGAGGTGATCAGGGTGTGAGCTTGTGCCATAGAAGATAATTTAAAATTATCGAAACACTTCACATATTTTTAAAACCACTTCAGTGGGGGAAATGATGGTGTTTGGAAAATGGTTACGAGGGTGTAAAATTATCAGAGAGCTTAAGTGCTTCAGTGTAAAAGTGATCAAGGTTCTTTGCTTGCACATCACAAAGCAATTGAAAATTACTGAAGTGCTTCAAGTGGTTCATGTTTCCAGAGGAGTTTGCAGTCTTTCCACCTCAGAGTGCTTTAAATTTTTGAATGTCTGAAAATTTCCAGCAATTACACACACACACACACACACACACACACACACAGTTCTGATTATCAGTTTAGAAGTCAATGCAAATATTGAACTTCTAAGCTATGTCTATGCAAATATGAAGAGATTGGAGATCGTGGATTTCAAGCGGCCAAAATAAATTCATGAAGCCATGTCTCCGTTTGAAAATTACAGTGCAAAATGAAGCTGGAGAGGAGAGATTTGTGGGGAGGAGGAAGGGAAAAGGTAATAATATTTTTGTTTTGTTTTGTCTCTAGGTAATATATCAATTCCAACTAAAAAATAGTCAGAATTCAAGTTGCTTATAGATAACTGGAAAATTAGAATTAAAGAATATCAAAATGCAGACAGTTAGTGACTTAATTTGGGATCCTAAAGCCATAGATTTCACTGATTTTTAAAGTTAATAACAAAAAACAGTGTAATTCTACAATTGTTAAGGCAGAATTCAAGAATTATTCCAACAACCTATGTAGCGTCAGCTTCTACTGGAATAGTGAATACTCAGGCTACCTTGATTTTAAGGACATCGATCTCATGCTTTAAGTTTATCTAATCTGATATATAGCCAATCAGCCAATTTACTGAACACCGGCTCTGTACTAAACACTGTCCTAGGCACTGAAGATATGACACAAAATACGGACAGAAAAACTGCCCTCATAAGCTTCAGAGTTAGAAGGACTTTAGAAGTTTTACAAGGCAGACTTCCTTTACAAAGAAGAAAACTGAACCCCAGAGAAATAACATGACTTGTTCATTGTCACAATCCTAGCATTGGAGGCTGAACAAAGCTGCCCTTTAGTGGTAATGCCTTTTGCTCGGACTAACAGCACTGAAATTCCATTTCAATTTTGTTTTTCTGGCATTAGTAACGACTGAGGAGTGTTAAGGTCAAAAGGTTGAAAATTTGCAGAAGCACAAATACAGATAATAATAATTTGACTTTAAGTTATTATTATCATTATTATTCGGCCAAGAACATTGTCAGTAAACAAAGTCAATAAACAAGGTACATCATATGTAACTTAGAATCATCACTCATACCTAAATGTCTGAATACCTGCATTCAGATAATATGGTTTGGAAATCTGATAAGCTAACAGTCTAAAAGCCGGTGAAGTATGAATGTATATTATCAAAATAAGAGTAAGATTCTGAAAAAAACCCACAAAATTTATATTCAAAACAATATTAATAAAATTAAATAAGTGGGAAAGAGGTTTGTGATGCACTCCGAAATAACTATATTTAGAATATTATGTATTTTTCAGGGCACCTGGGTGGTGTGGTCACTTTAGCTTCTGACTCTTGGTTTTGGATCAGGTTGTGATCTCTAGGTTGTGAGATCTAGCCCCACGTTGGGTTCTGTGCCCTGTGTGGAGTCTGCTTCAAATTCTCTCTCTCCTTCTGCCTTCCTACTAGTGTACTCTCTCTCTCTCTGAAAAAAATAAATAAAATCTTTAAGAAAAAAAAGTTATAATTTTTCAACAATAGATGTTTATTAGAATAAAAATAATATAAAGAAGTATATCATAGATGTGATTATATAGTGAATATTACAATGACTATATATTACAATATTATTTTGTATATCTGCACCCAAAACTATACAAAGTGACATTAGGTACTCTAATTTTTAATAGGATAATTTTATTTAAGATATAACATTTTCATGTAAAATTTCTTTTTGTGAATTATTCTCATCTTGTGAAAATGAATTAAAAGACAAATGTTAAAATATCATGAGTAAGAAAAACTTTAAAAATAAAGTACAGCATTCAAGATAAAGTATACTTGATCCAGACATAATAAAGAATATAAAAAGAAGAAATAAAAGGGGAAGTTTCAGAGAAAAGAGCTTTTCCCTCCACCAACTCAAACATTTGGATCTCAAGGCAATAATACAAATAATTCTTAGAAGCCAGGAATCACTTGGCTAAATATTTAGTTAACAAACTTTCTCAATAATGTAACTTCATAAAAACAGACTCAAAAAGTTAGTGCAAGTCCATGGTTTCTAACAATACAAAATCATAAAAATACTAAACATAGTTTTCTTTAATTACTGACATCCTTCATGTAACAATCGCTTAATAAATGATTTTCCCCAGAAATCTCTTGACATGCGTCATGCCATTTCAGGAGACAATTTTTTTGGCATAACAACTTTTCCAACTCTAGTCTCTATAAATAGTCTACAAATGGTATTTCAGTATTTCATAGCAATAGGACATAGGGATTCATATGAAAAAGAAAATCATTATTATTTTGGGTAGATTGTATGGTACAAAAGTCTACCTAAACAAAGTAAGGTAAAGCAATAAGTCAGGAAAACACCATTAGGGTACAATAAAAGCGAGAGCCCAAAGTACTTCGAATGCATAGCAATATTCCCTGCACATTGCTTCACAGAAGATGTCCTCTTAATCCCTGTTGCTTCACATACATAAACACAACCAAGTATTTTGGATTCATTCAAATCTAGCATGTGGCTCAAATTTGTACTTTAAGAGAAGCTCTCTCTAGAAACTGTTGAATCATTGAGGAGTATGACTTTGCCTGAAACTATGAAGTCCAAACATCACTTCACGCTGAAGCCAACATACACTTAAAAAAAAAAAAAAAAAAAAGTGAAACTTGATGACAATTTCCAACGAGTATACCAAAACTACAAAATCAGGGTACAAAATTGTTTGTAGAATATTATTACGGTTATTTCAAACACACTCATAGAAAAAGACTAGGAGAAATCTTGTCTTTAGGCAAGATAGGAATTTTAGGTGTTTTTGATTTTTGAAATAGTGCAAAAATGCTATCTTTAAATATGTTGAACAGGCAAAAAGCCCTATAGTAAGCTACAGAAATAACGATTTATGTTGACACAATGTAATTAGTTAAAACTCTTTTTTTTATATGAATGATCAACTAGCTTTGATTCCACCTGATAGTATTAAGACCTGGTTCACTACCAAAACCCAAATAGAATCCCACAGGAAGTTTTGTCAACAATTTTTCTGTAATCAAGATGTTCTATACCTACTTCACTCCATGTGTGCACCAACTAATAAAATATGGTAAATGTTAAGCTTAAAAACAATGTTATTGGCTTATTTAGAAGGTAAGAAAAACACTTCATGCACTTGGCTCATTCTAAATACTTAATCCAACAGATTTTGTTGAGAACAGTTCATTTCTAGGTGTAATGCCCCAGAGATGAAAGAAGAAGAAAGAGAACTCTCTTCTGGAAGTTCATGATTTTGGAAAGGAGAAGGGTATAAATATTATAAATAAGTGTTCTCTTTCTGTGGATGTACCATATATTTATAGATACTTGCTACATATACATTTGTATACATATGTTGTATCTATGTTTATGCATATGTACATCCTATGCATATTTACTTTTTAGATAAGGAATAAATCCAATAAAAATATATTTATATTTGCCAGGACTTATCAAATAATTCAATACAGTACACTTTTTTTTTAAATTTTTTATTTTTTATAAACATATATTTTTATCCCCAGGGGTACAGGTCTGTGAATCACCAGGTTTACACACTTCACAGCACTCACCCAAGCACATACCCTCCCCAATGTCCATAATCCCACCCCCTTCTCCCAAACCCCCTCCCCCCAGCAACCTCAGTTTGTTTCGTGAGATTAAGAGTCACTTATGGTTTGTCTCCCTCCCAATCCCATCTTGTTTCATTGATTCTTCTCGTACCCACTTAAGCCCCCATGTTGCATCACCACTTCCTCATATCAGGGAGATCATATGATAGTTGTCTTTCTCTGCTTGACTTATTTCGCTAAGCATGATACGCTCTAGTTCCATCCATGTTGTCGCAAATGGCAAGATTTCATTTCTTTTGATGGCTGCATAGTATTCCATTGTGTATATATACCACATCTTCTTGATCCATTCATCTGTTGATGGACATCTAGGTTCTTTCCATAGTTTGGCTATTGTGGACATTGCTGCTATAAACAATACAGTACACTTTTAACATGTGTGCCTGAATTTGGTGAAATCAAGCTGGAATTTGAATTTGAATCTTCTCTATGCTTCCTGGGGAAGTGAACTTGGTAATGTTGCCCCCAAATCCCCAACCATGAGAGCATGATTGGAGTTGAGCCTCAAGGCTGATATTTAAGAGTTCTGTGACAGTAAACATTTTAGTTCACTTGGCTGAGGCTTCCTTTTCTCATCTGTATGCTAAAGATTTATTTAAGGAATAAATAAGATAATTAAATAAGATTAAATAAATTAATTGATTGGCACAGTGTCTGACACATATTACCATAGTAAGTGCTCAATGATAAGCCTGTCGGCATACACACATATATGAAAAAACTCGAGGGGCAGAAAGTTAAGTAAAATGGTTTCTGGTCATGCAGCTAAAAACTGATAGAGACTGTGAATTCAAGGTCCATGTCACTTCCATAGCAACTTGTAACTCCTAAATGTTTAAGACTCAAGTCACTGTTATTCTTCCTGGATTCTATGGGATATAAACAGTACTGTTTACCTACTATTGGTCAGAAAGTATTCTAAATATTTTATACGGGATTTACTAATTCCCTGCAATTGATATTTGATCTTGAACTTGAAGTTTATGTCATAAATTTTAACTCTTTTTTCTACCACTTAAAATTTTTAATGCTTCAGGTATACAAATAATAGAGTCAGGAAATTTCATTTTCTATAAAGACTCTAAAATGAAAATTTGTAGGAACTTTCTGACACTCATTCAAATAAAAATATGGATAATATCATAGAAACAAAATAACAACTTATCAAATATCTTGAAAAACTATTTTGTACTTTATGCAGCCCATGGCTAAATCCCAGTCATGCCATCTGACCAAAGGAAAAGAAATATTACTACTTTAGTTTGCAGTAACCTGTCAGTTAGGAATGTCTGCAAGAAAATCCCAGTCAACAACGTCAACTGAGCACCCAATTTGCACAAAACACTGTATATTATGATAGTAGCTGTAGCTATGATAGTACCAGTGGAACCAAGGTGCCAGACTTTAATAAAAACGCTATTTTGATATTTGTGTTGTTTGATATTGTTTTGGAAATTTAGTAAGTTTACTGTTAAGTCTTATATTTTAAACCAATTATATACCTCCAAATTTTCTGCATATCAAGTCAGAATAACTTTAAGAAGCTATCCATACGAAGTGAAAAATACAATAGTCATATCTTTACTACTGTCATCTACCTTCTATCTCCTGTTGGAAGCACATCCTAAAGAAAAAAGTGATCATGTCATTCCTCTGCTTCAAACCAGTCGAGAGTTCTTCATAATTGACACCATTCTTTCTTAAACAAACAAACAAACAAAAACCCCAAAACCCAAAAGGTCCCAGAGACATTCTCTGTATCAGAATCTCCAGATGCATAGGTTAAAAACTGCAATTCCTGCTTACTTACAGAAGTAAAATTCCTGAAGATGCTGTCTAGAATACGTATTTTTAAAAAGCACGCCACTTGATTGTTTTACACAGGAAAATTTCTTTGTTTCTTGATGCACAGGACCATGGCCATGCTACCTGGCATGATTTATAAAAATCTTGATGAAGATCTTTATTTGCCTTTTTCAGCCTCATTTCCCAGTGTCTCCTTTGCTGGTTATTAATTGACTGCCCCTTAGCTCTAAATCCATGTTTCTTCGACCCGCTTCGTGATACAGGCATCGGACCCTATAAACATTTCTCATTGGTCAACATCTGCCTTGTGAGACATTACAAGTACAGGGTGCTGGAGGGGCATTGCAAAGCCATTATCAGGGTTGAGTCTTTTTACAGTTTTGAGTGCTCTTTTTCCTGGCTACTTCCAGACTTCTATGGCAAGGTACCAGAAGTACAGACCATAGTGTTCCCATTCCAATAGGTTTTGCCACAACCCAGCAGATGGCTTCCTGCTTTTCTGCTCTGTTTTGTTGTACCCAAGTGACCTTCTCTCCCATCTACTGGGCAGCAGCTACACCCTCCCCTAAAGTACAAATCTCACCCTTGGGGAAGCCATCTTCCAAATTTGTTCATTTCCTTGAGTCCTTTCCTTAGTCTAAAAGGTAGTGGTTACTCTATATATTTGCTATCCCTACATTCTTTGGAATTCTTTTTTGTCTGTTCAGTAAATGTCATATTTTTGTGAAACCTTTCTAGGTGCTCTCTGGTCCTTCCTTGTTTTACAGCTTCTTCCAGAATCGGGCCAAGTCACCCCTTCCAGATTGTCTTTCTTAGTCTTGTCAGATAAAGGGGAGAAATTTTCTCTCTGTTCTCTCCCAGGGTCTCTACCACATCTCTTCCATAGCATTCATCTCCCATAATTGAAGTTGTTTCTTTAATTCTCTGCCACTCTTCTTAATCTTTGAAACCCAAACAGTATTCTATGACATAAGTGTCCATATCGTAGAACACATACTAGGGACCAAATACAGCATTTGCTCCTTAAATAACTTCTCTCCTCCTCCTCCTCTCTTCCTTCTCCTCCTCCTCCTTCTTTTAAATTTACATTTTAAAGGGGAAGTATTGAGGGTATATAGTTTGGCGGAAGTGTTGAACAGACATCCTTGGGGCTAAATAAGCTTTTTGTCTTGTCTAAATCCATACAGCAATGCACTTAATAGACAAGGAATCTAGTACATTATAGCAATTTCTATAACATTGAACACTGGGTTGTTAGGAATGGACCAATGCCAGGATACATTTCTCATTGACAATTAAATACCCATCAACTGCTAATGATGACTCCTAGTCACTTTGTGACACAGACTAGACAGAAAGGCTATGCTCTAGATGGGAAAGGTATTTGATCTCATTACTCATCCTCAGAAACATGCACTGCCTCAGAATGTTGAATGATTGGAGACTTTGATGAAAAGAAAGTTACAAAATATAGGGTTGTTTATGAAAAATGTACACATTCTATTGTAAAGAATATAAATGTGCTATTTGATTTATGTATGTATATTTTTGGTAAGCATTAAACATTTTCTCAGTTACCAAATTCTAGTTTTCAAAAGTAGCAAAACTGTTGCATGATGTATGGACAGAAACTTGGCGTCAAAAAGGAACACATTTTTCACATAGTATTTGCTCCTCCACAGTTGATTTTGAAATGTTAGTAATAAATTTATTTAATATTTAACTTGTATTTCATTTACAAAATGAGTATAATGGCAAGGATTATTTTCAGAACACAACCATTAGGAAATATGTCTTACATGTGGAATAATTTCAAGTTTGACTTCTCAAGCAAGTAAAATGCAATTGATTTCAATACATTTTTGACACTCCTCCAACACTAATAATATGTAGCTACCACATTATTTTCGACCCAGAATATATGTTTTATCAAATAATTCCTGAATCTTTGAGCTTTCACTCTTTTTTCTTATTCAAGAACTTACTCAAGTTTTCAACTATGAGAAATAATCTGACAATCAACGGAACTGAATTTTCCTAGTATATTTTACTGGCAAGAACATGGTATCATGGTATAGGAATGTTATTCTGGAGAGAATAGCTTATTTAACTCATGTCTAAATTATAGGTATTTAATATGATAAAACAAAAAATGGGCTTAAATAGCCAAAGGAGACACATTTCTGAAAAGTTTCTCTCCCTATAGCGTGTATCTTTTAACTTCTTGACATATATACTTATATAAAGTGCCATTATCTCATTGTTCACATTAATATTTGTTGTGTATCTCAGAAAATTCATAATTATATACAGAAATAAACACAATTTTTTTCTTTATATATACATCATTATATCCTTGAGAATTGAGTTTTACCCTCCAGGGCAAAATGACTATTTTTGCTTCAATTGATTTCATTTGGATTAAGTTATAAGTACTTTCTTTTTGGTACATATAGCAAATAAATTATTTTATTTGCAAATGAACAAAGGAAAATAACTGTATACAATCTATTTTAACTGGTACAGGGAAGAAGGAAATATGGAACAGACATTCAGTGTTTAAACAAATTTGATAATATACAGACTTTTGTAAAAAAAATTGTTCAAGAGTATTCCATATTGGAGGCCCTGGGTGGCTCAGCCATTCAGCATCTGCCTTTGGCTCAGGCCATAATCCCAGAGTCCTGGGACTGAGAACCGCATTGGGCTCCCTGCTCAGAGGGAAGCCTGCTTCTCCCTCTCCCACTTCCTCTGCTTGTGTTCCCTCTCTTGCTGTGTCTCTCTCTGTCAAATACATGAATAAAATCTTTAAAAAAAAGAGTATTCCATATTTTAAAAAAAGAATACTCCATATTATGAGGAAGATCAAAACTCTGTGATACACATATTCAACAAATATTTATTTGGTGCCTATTACCACCATAGAGCACATACATTTTACATCATTCGGTTCTTTCCTCAAAACTGTGAGGTTTATAAAATATTTTATAGATTATAAAATAAGATTCAGAGAGGCAAGAAAACATTAATTCTAATTAGTAAGATGCTAAAATAACTTTGGGGGTCAGAAAAAAAAGTACATGAAATACAGAATATTAAACTACAGTTGTCATAGAAGAAACTCTCCTTTGCCTACAGTTTTTCTTCTGGATGAAGTGGAATTACTGTAATAGAATTTGCACTTCTTACCTTCTTGCAGCGGAGTATGGTGGTTAAAAGCTTAGAATCAGACTGCCTGGGTTAGATGACTAGCTCTGGAACTTAAAAACTGAGTAAACTTGGGCATGTTATTTACACATTTTGCTCTTCAGTTTTATTATTTGTTAAATGGAAATACAAGTATCACCTATCTTCAAATTTTGTTGTGTGGATTCGATAGTAACTTATGGAGCTTCCTTGAGTTAAAATGGGATTATATCCCAATAAATGCATCATTCGTTGAAAATACTGTAAGTCAAAAATGATTTAAAAATATTTGTTTATTTTTTGAGAGAGAGAGAACGCGCGTGTGCAAGTGCACGCATGTGCATTGGTACAAGCCAGAGGATAGGCAGAGGGAGAAGCAGGCTCTCCACTGAGCAGGGAGACTGTTGGGGGCTGGATTCCAGGACCCTGGGACCATGACCTGAACCGAAGGCAGACGCTTAATTGGTTGACCCACCTAGGTGCCCTCAAAAATACTTTAAATACACCTAACTTCCTGAACATCCTAGCTTAGCCTAGTCTGCCTTAAACGTGCTCAGAACACTTACATTAGTCTACGGTTGGGTAGAATGTTGAATATCTCATGAAATTTATTGAATACTGCACTGAAAGTGAAAAACAGAATGGTTGTTTGGGAACAGAATGGTTGCAAGTATGTTGATTGTTTACCTTTGTGAGTGCTGCCTGGCTGGCTGGGAGCTCCTAATGCTGCTGCCCAGCACCATGCAAAACAGTATCTTATACATATCGCTATCCCAGGAAAAGAACCAAATTCAAAATTCAAAGAGTGGTTTCTACTGAATTGTATTGCTCTGACACCATAAGTCATAAACCAAACCACTGTAAGTCAAAGACCATCTGTACTTGGCAAACATTAATCACTGACTCTTAAGTTTCAACTGTTTTTTTTAAAATCAAATTATTAAATATGATTAATAGTTTAGTCTTTATCAGATAGCTTAATACAAATATATGTGCATATAATTGTCACAAGTTCCTTTTATGTGATTTTTTTTTACTGGGTTCTTTTTAGTTTTTGGAAGAGACTATAGATTTTTTTCTAATGAATTTTGCTTAACACTCTAAATGTACTTTGCCTACTCAACAATTCATTAGATAGGTTTAGTTGATGAATGAATAGATGTTAATGACTTCTAATCATTTAATGTGATACAAATCAATTTAATGATGCAAAATTCTCATATTTTATTTAAAAATGTGCCCTGTTTAGGTATTGGCAGCATGATTACAGTTTGTTCTAAAAGCAGATTTTTTAAAAAAAAGTCATTTCTATTATGATCTACATGATAATTTGCAAGGTATTCCAATTGGTACAACATTAAAACTGATTTTATTTTGCATTTTGAAGAGTTGCAAGGGCAAATGTAAACATACACAAATCAGGATTATATGATGATTTGACACATTTGCCTGACATGCCTCCATATACCAGAACTCATCTTTGAAAATGTAGACACAGGTGGTGAAAGTTTGTGAGAGATGTCAAATTACAGTGCCTAACAGCTCTTATCTCTAGACATGTCATGGCCAGCCATCATTAGAGTTCCCTGATCTGGCCCATAACAGTGTGAAAATCTAAACATAGAGGCCTCACTGACAATCATTATTTAAGTCTCATCATGGTTTTTTGGAGAAGTCACCATAGCAATGGAAGTGAATTCATTAGAAGTCTTATAGCTCCCTAGTATACCTGAAAAAATTATGGGCTTTGGTCAGTAGGAAACCTAAATCATCCATTTAGTTTCATCTGGTTGACATGAAGCCACAGAATATCTTATTTAATTACCTTTTTTTAATTATAGAATGTCATAAGATTCAGCTTTTTTGCCTATGAAATAATATTTAAAAATATATTTCCAAAGGAAAATTTTATATTGTTGAAGGAAAGGTAAGGCAGAATTTCAGGAATGAATATATGGATAAACTTTACAAAAGAATTTTGTACATCAAAAAAATGACTCTAGAATTACCTACTAAAATGTGAAGTTCTCATCGCCCCAAAGTAGTGTTAGTATAAAAATTGTATGATCATGTTTTCTTTTTATTGATTCATATGGTTATACAATTTTCTCTCCATTAGTCTCTTACATTTTTTTCTAGACCTTTCTTTCCATCCTTTACTTTATCTATAGATGGTCATAATATTTTTGAAATATTGTTATTTATTATTTTACTGAATACAATTTCTCCCTTGTTATTAACAAGTGCAAGTGGGAATCACCTTTTCATGATAATATTAACTAAAATTTACAGCATAGTGCATAAATAATAAAGTATTTTTCCAATTAATTATGATGATGATGATATTTTGAAAGTTTCTTCCTTATTTAGACTGCTTGATTCCTTTTTTTCTTTCTATTGATTAGTGAAATTGAACAAGTCAAAATCAGTGTTCTCATATATAGTCTGCCTTACACCCTCCTATTTCCAATTGAGCATCTTCCAGTATGGTTAACTTCTACCTAAGTATAGCAACTCCTTTCTGTGAATACTTATGTTCGAGATACTTAATAGTATCTGTAAACCTTGCAACCTCTTGTAAGCATGACATTTGTTATACAACATTGACAAGAGAGCAGCTGAGATTCAGAGAAGAAAGGCAATGTGCCCATGGTCCCCTGATTAAGATATGATGGATCCACAATATGAATTCTGGTTTCTCCTTCAACTATGTGACACAGGACTTATGAAAATTGAATCCTGTCTTTATTTTTATTTTTTTTAAGATTTTATTTATTTATTTGACAGAGATCACAAGTAGGCAGAGCAGCAGGCGGGGAGTAGGGAGTAGGAAGCAGGCTCCCTGCTGAGCAGAGGGCCCAATGGGGGCTTGATCCCAGGACCTTGAGATCATGACCTGAGCCAAAGGCAGAGGCTTAACTCACTGAGCCACTCAGGCGCCTCTTGAATCCTGTTTTTAGAGCCAAACAAAGTGGATAGGGCCCCTTTACTAAATGAGCAAACTTGGACAAGTTGCTTAACTTTTTTGAATCTGAGTTTTCTGCTCTAAATACACAGTCCTGCTCTAATCCCCAGGATTGATGTATATACAATTGCTAACCAGGAGTTGACACTACAAGATGCAATTTTCTTTATTAACAGTCCCCCCCCACCGCCTTTCTCTCTCCCTCATTTTTACTTTCTCCCTCCCCTTGTCTTCTTTCTCTGGCATGGAAGAGTAAAATACCCATCCAAGTCCAATTTCTGACTCCATTTTGTTACAACTTCTTTGATGTTGGGAGCACTACTCTGCCATCTCAGTTTTCTTTTATCACAAACAAGGGATAACCAGGCGTACTACTTATCATGGTTAGTATACCGTGGGTACTCAATAAATGTTGATTCCCTCCTTTCCTCATTGCTTTTTAAGATACAAAGCTGTATGCAAATGTCAGGTCTTATTACTATAAGGAATTAGAAGGGTATGATCAAATTCGTATTTAATTTGATATCTAGACAAACCCAGAAAAGGGCATTTAACTTGTGTTCTAATATTTCAGGGGCAGTTTGCCAACATGCTGCCATGGTTATTTGCTATCATTTAGAAATGATCTCTCTTCTCTAGATTAGAAAAAAAATCCTCCTTCCCCTCATAATTGACCTTTGCAGGTGTCTATTAGATGCCAATATCTCATACATTATTTGAGCACTGGTCTTTCCCAAATACTCTTCCAGTGCTGAGATTTTACTATTCTAAGATTGACATTTGCTCCTTTCTCTTGGTATTAATTTCTTTTGTCTTAACTATGAAATCTCAAGACCTGGTTCTCCTTATTAAATTAGCTATTTTAATATTTCCTTAATTGCCTTGCCTGACCTTTATTCCAGTCCTCTTCTATCACTCCATAGTGGCCCCAAAAACAAAACTTCATTTATTATTTTTCCTTGTCAACTTTCCCTCAGCTTGGCTATGCTTCCTTAGGCATTTTCCTTCTTTACTGGGCTTATTTTCCTCATTATTTCCCCTCTCCTTTGTTTCTCTTATTTTCTAGTTCCGGTGTCCTCTGCCTTCAATTTCTTTGACATCTATTTTTTTTTTTTTCCACACCATTTCTTCCTGGCTATGATCGAATCTCCCCTCTTCCAAATCAGAAATGACCATTTTTCACAAGATACAAAGAAGGTGGATTAAAGGAGGAAGGTAATATATCTGTAAAGAACATAAATGTTTATATAACAAAGTACATGGCAAAAGGATTCTAGGTTTGGAAGTGATTCATGTGGGTAGTTAGACATTTCTGTGGTGGATGTGTTTGTAACATTCCATTCCTGATGCTAATGAGTTGAGGTTTGAAGGGTGTCCAGTAAATGAAAGCATGTCTGAGGAGACCTTGGAGGAATCATAACCTTGCTAGGAGGTAGTGCAAAATTAATCCTGCATTTTTAGTGTGTTTCAGTGCCTTGCCTGTGATTCCATTGTTATGTCACTCCTGTCACTTGACGACTATGGCTTACTGATGTTATCTTTCTGTGTTTCATTGTTAGTTGCACGGAATGTATTTAGTCGTTCATGCTGCTGTCTGTTTTCTAGTGTTCCAGTCGCCTTTTAAGTCTTTATTTTTCTGCGTGTTCAAGATGAATGTTTAATATTTTTCCAGAGGTGAGTTACAACTTGTGAGGTTCAAACACATGATGTTGACATCTCTTTTTGTTGAGTGTCAAATTTTTGAGGATTTTTTCCTTAGATATTCTTGAAAGCAAAATTTATGAATGTAGGAAGAGATACCTGAGCCAAGATATGGCTTTAATAAGTTTTTGGCTAAATTATTACAAAATACTTATTTCATTTCTCAATATATGTAAACACATACTTCTGCAAAATAATTCTAATGCCTGTATTTATATGAAATTGTAATAAAATCTCACATATATCATCTTTGAGATTAATATAAATTCTATGAAGTAGGTAAAGCAGATCTCATCCCTCTTATTTACAGGTGAGATAAAGGCTTCTAGAAGTTTTATGACATTCTCAAGTTTCCATGGCTAGAAAAAGATTGGGACTGGAATACTTCAGTGTACTATGTTTACTCATAATTCCTTTTTCCAGAAATTTAAAACCACTGATATAAGTGTGTATAAAATGTCTTAGTGACTATGAATAAAAAGTCATTCATATTTTGTCATTGTTATCATAATAACTACAACTTTCCAGCTACCATACTTCTATTATTTCTAATTTTTACAAAACTGTAAGCTACATCTAATTAGTCCCAAATTATAAATGAGAAAGTTGATGTCAGAAAATGTTAATAACATATCTGAAGTTATTATTTTAGAAACCAGTCTTGCATTTTCATTTATTGAGTGTTCATTATTTCTTATGCTTTCTACAATATAATTTCTAAATAAATTATTTAGTACCACTTTATTTTACAGTTAGGGAAGATTTTATGACTATTATTTAGTTAAAAGAAAAGCCAGTGAGAAGAAAAGGGAAAAAAAAAAGAATTGCCGTCTAGCAATAGCATTTCCAGGTAATGTCCTCTCTAAACCCCGTTGTCTGTTACTGATTTATCATGACCTGGATATATGTGCAGTGGTCAGCCTCTGAGTGACCACTGAGGCCAGCTGTAGATTGAGATACAAAGTGATCAGAGTATCTCACACCAACACATGTGTGCCCATATTGGTACACTGGTCAAAATCTCATCTGTTAATTTCAAAGATATCCACTGTATTTGTTTTCTATTGCTGTGGAAAAAAAAATTGCCACAAAGTACTATAAAACAATATGGATTCATTCTCTCACTGTTCCTATGCCTCAGGAATCTGAGCATGACTAATCTGGGTCCTCTGCTCTGGATTGTCATGGCAGCCATCAGTATGTCAATTAGGTTGCTTTTCTTTCTGGACTGAGGTGTTACAAGTTCATCTGGTTGTTCCTGTCAGTGGCAGAGCTGGGGTCCTGTTTTCTTGCTGAGAAAAGAAAGCAGAGGATCCCCTTCAGTCCCTCAGGGACATTCACATTGTTTTACCGTGTGATTCTCTCTCAGACTCTCTTATAGCATGGTGGCTCACTTCTTCAAGTCCAGTAGGAGAACTTCTTACTCTAGTCTGCTAAGACAGAATTACATATAGTGTAACACAATCACAAAGTGACTATACCATCACCTTTGCCACATAATGTAACCTAATCAAGAGAGAGTATCTGTCCAGCCATTTTTGCCATAATCTCTTACTTACAGACAAGTTACAATTCTACTCACACTCAAGGAGAGGGGTTTATAAAAGGACACCACTCATGGAGTATCATCTTAGAATTTTGTTTAACATATCGATTCATACAGCAGAATTTTCTAAGAGAAGCCAACAAGTTCCACTTTCTTTTTCCACTTAAGCTGATGAGAAAATGACATTGGTCACAGAGAATCTGACACCAGGTACTTGTTCATAAAAAGCACTGAGAAAAATCAGGTTTTTCCTCATCCTTCTATGGCAAATAGATAATGTGTGTTCATTCACTAATCTCTGTTGAAAATTATAGCTTGCTGTTGTCTTTTGCTGTTTCTCCTCTACCTGCAACCTGATACATTTCTGATGCTGTGAATACATTGAAAAAAGTAGTAATTAGAGCCAATTAAGTTGTATATATATATATTTCAATCTGAGAATAAAAGTTCATCAACTGTGAAGAATTTAAAATATATCTACCATTTATTTTCAAATTGTATGTATCAAATAAGAGCACAAGTAAGTTTTAAAATGGTCTCAAACATTACCTATATGCTTTTTTCCCTGCAAAATGTTTTTAACTTTTTAACTTTAATCACGATTATGATGGGGTAACTTCTAGCAATAATATTCTTGAGAAAACACAATTTCCCAACTGGTGGGTATATTCAGTTGTAAGGGTTTCCGCTCCATGAGAACCCGAGTCGTGGATTTACAAACAGTGGGTCTATATCTTATGAGGGAAGGCTTATTTGCAGTTCAGTCCCCTCTATTGGCTGAAGAAGATGATTTGTCACATAACAGCAAGATTTTACTATTGTAGCATTTAAATTAGGCATGTAACAGGGAGGATCTTTTCTGTTCTTACTCATTCAAAGGCATTTGTTTGAGCTGTATCTTTACTTCTCATGTCAAAGAAAACATTAGACATGATTAGCTGCAGGTATCTGTGCTTCATGATATCCAAGCAAAGTCCTTTTTATATTTCATCTTATAATTGTATTTGCAACTTAATGTTTGAAGTGTCAGTCTTTGTAAAATTAGCTCATCTTGTTATGATTTGGAGCTTTGATGTGAGTGAAAGGCTTCAATTGCAATGCAGAGTCACATCTGAGAGTAAACTGCTTAGACAAAGAGACTTACAAGGCTAGTAAATCAAATACTCTGAGCTGTCTATGCGGATTATGAGATAGTATTTGCATAACTTTGAAGTATTTATACTGATGAAATTACAATAATTAAAATCATTGCTGTGTCAATTGCTAGATGCCACAAGGCATAGCAATTACTAGCATGCAAATTAGACTTTGTGTAAGCATTTTAAAGAATAATTACCTTATTTGATTCAGATGTGCCTGAAAGGCATTAGGAATCATTTGAGCTATTTTTGCCTTCAACAATTTTAAGGCTCGTAGATAATGTTGTTGTTATTATCAATTATTTACTTTTGTATATCACTTTTCCTTATTTTGGTTGAAACTAAATGCCAAAGATAAAATAAAAACACACAACTTCACAGTAACTAGGAACAATTTATAATATCAGTTGAATCTGCATCTTTCTTAAGCAAACATTTTTCTTTCTAATGGGTTTGACTCTGCTATGTCATCAGATTCATGTGAAATAGCTAATGTGTACTCAGTGTGTATACTCACACAATTTGAGATCAAGGTTTTGAATTGCAGGAGCATGCCAGAGTGAAAAAATCCACCCATCAGAGTTTGCAAAATACCTTCTCAAATATATTTGTCACTGTATATGTATAGATGGTCACTTAGCCAGCTGAGAGTTTTAGTCTTCAAATTGCAGACATTTTACTTTCTAAATTTGACACCAAACTTGAAATAACATATTGAAATCAGCACTGACATCATATTGTAGTATGTGATAATTTGGAAATCATTAAGTACTTCTTCCTAGACTTCAAAAAAAGGGACAATTAATACAGGTTTATTCCATATGATCTTTCCTTATCAGAATATCAAGCCCTGATCCATTTTGGATCTATGAGGTAAGTAAAATAAATCTAAAAGTTTTTTAAACATGTATCATGCAGAAAAATCAAATCATAAATCAGTGAATCAAGGGCAGTGATTTTTATGAGGATTATTGTCCAATTGCTTTCTTTATGGAGACTTGCTGAATTTTCTCATGTCTCTTAATAAATAGTATCACTAAATAGGTAGTATATATATTACTACTGTTAAAAATTCTGGGAGTTTTTAGGATCAAAGCTTTGCTATTTTAACATCTATTACTTTGATTTGTTGTCTGAAGACTCCTGGAAATATATCAGATTTTGTTTTGATTTCTCCTTCCTGTTGAGTGACTATGAGTAACCTGTTTGATTCTTTCCATGTATTTTAAACTGTATTTTTATCATTTTAAATGAAACTTTCAATCGATATATTCCTTTCAATTCTTTTCCGTCTTTTAAAGACACTTGGGAAAAAAGTTCCACTGATGACTCCTAATTACATTGGTTTATAGCAACATTTTATGCGACTTAGTTACAGGGCCTGTTACAGCCCATAGTAAAGTAAAAATGTTCTTTTGTTCCCTGTGGCAAAATAAGTAGATCATTAATATACACACTCTGGGCAGAAAGTTAGGCAACATGAATACTTTTAGCATTACAATGCATTTGAATAATAGTGTCATTACTGTCAGTTCTCTCCTTAATAAAAGATATATGTGCCTGACCACAATGGATCATAGTTCTCTAAAACACATTAAGATTTACAAAACAATCTAAATTCTTTTAAAGTAAATTTCCAAAGCTTCTGCAGAGAGCCTGCCCAAAATTACCACTGACCAAATTATACCCTAATTTTTCTCTTGATATACTAAGAAAAAGAAATAGTATTGTAGACCACATATACATAGGGTTTTTTTTTTCATTTTTTACATAGTTTACATTCAAGACATGTGCTTATTAGCATATGTTTTAGGCTGACATGCTTGTATTTATGCAATATTCTTAACGTTTACAGAATAGGATAATGTTATAAAGCTGAACATACAATGCAGTATAGACTTCATATGGTTCAAAGCAATGACTCAAAACAAGCTTACGCACAGAATTCCCTGGAGAAGATTTTAAACACAGAGTCCCATTCTTTTCCCCAGAGTTACAGAATCCAAATCTCAGGGAAGTTAACCTTGGACTCTACATGAAGAAGTTCTCCTGAGATGCTTATGCACAGGTAATCACGGTGAGGATTTAGTGTTCATGGAGAAGACCTAGAGGGTATAGATATGTCCCAGAGACCACAAATTTGGTGAAGGATGGGAACTTAAAAGTTGGATAACCACATCTTTATTTTCCTTTCTCTAAAGCAAATGCATTTTCAAACATAGCTTCAGTACAAATTTCATTATGCAAACATTTATAGTCAAAAGTAATTTATAATATATTTATTCTTGACCTGGAGCTTTTCTTAGTTGATGTTGTAGCTTTTGACAAATATTTATGTCTCTAATAAGAGCTCTTTTTTCCCTAAATATATAAGAATGGGTGGATATTGTCTTAAAATGAAAATAATAAAGTTTATATTAGAAAACAAAATTTGGCATCATGTATAATACTGAAATAGCAGAATTTTCAAGAAAATCAGAAACCAGAAAAATGAGTTTACTCTGATATTTTTAAATACTGTTTTCGAGGGTTTGGAGGGCTACTTAATGCAGTGTACTTGAGAATAAGTTATAAGCTTTATATGCTAGAAAGGAGAACTAAAAATATCATCAGTCATAAATCCAAGAGAATCAGCCAAAAAAACCATTAGAAAACACTAGATAATAAATAACATAGTCAGTTAAAATTTCAAATGTCAAATGCAAAACATTTCCACATATAATTTTTTTTTTTTAAGTAGGATCTCCACCCAGCATGGAGCCCAACATGGGGCCTAAATTCTAAACCTTAAGATCAAGACCTGAGCTGAGATCAAGAGTTGAACACTTAACTGTGCCACCCAGTTGTCTCAACATTTCCATATGTAAATTCTAACTCATAAAGATAAATTTTTGGAGAAAACAGATAATTGTTAAAAAGCAATAAATGCTCTAAAATACTTAAAATTTCACTGTAAATGTTGGATAACTATGTGAAGAAAACTCTGTAATTCTATTGAGGGGTCACCATAGGAAGACATAATAGTGTTCAAAAAGTTATACCTTGTTTTTGGAAGAAATACAATATAAAAAAAGAAGAAGAAATACTATAAAGGTGTCGAGTATCTCACAATCAGTCTTTATCTCCAATGTAATGCTAATGAAAAACAAACGGATTTTGATAAAGGCATTGGGCAAAGATTGAAGTTCATGTGGAAGAATAAAGTTATAAGAATGAGAAAATTATAAAAAAAGAAACAATGATCACATGATTGCAAAAGCTAGAAGGCAAGCCCTAACAAGTAGATATATCATGAAATTTTACTCACAAAATTATTGTAATATTGGCACTGCAACTCATAGATGAGAAAGTTTCCAAATTAAACAGTATATGTATTATAATTATTAGAATATTGTACAAACAGCATTTCACATTAATAGGAGAAAGATGTTATTAAAAAGTGTATGGGGGGGCATGGGGGCATGCCTGGGTGGCTCAAATGCTTAAGTGTCTGACTCTTGACTTCCACTTAGGTCATGATCTCAGATTCACGAGATCAAGCCCTGCACTGGGCTCTGTGCTGGGCGTAGAGCCTGTTTAAGATTCTCTCTCTTCCTCTCTCTCTCTCTGCCCCTCCTCCCTTCACTTGTGCACATGCTTTCTCTCTTTTTCTAAAAAAAAGATATATTGAGGGAGTTCTGCTTCTGGGTAACATATGGTCATAGGGACCAGAAAAACCCTCTTAACCAAAAGAAATTAAAAAAAAAAAAAAACAGACAAAATATCTGAAAACAATTGGTTTGCAGACATTAAACACTGAACAACATAGTAGAGTGACCACTGAAAGAAGATTGGCAATTGAATACGGCCCTAATATTACCCAGTTTACTGCCTAGACGGAAATTCCAAAATAGTGTTCAAAAACCACCAAGATGAAATTTGACCATCTCTTTAAGTCATGAAGATAGAGCTGGGAGGAAAGTAAAAGATTACCAGAGGAAAGGATTTCACAAAAAATGGGCTCCAGAGATGTGCAAAGAAATCTTCCTCAAGTCTTCATTTGAGTATTGATTTGTGCATACATGTCAGAAAACTATCCAAGGCTGGGAAACAAGCAAAGAAAACAATCTCGGTAATTTATAAAAGTCAGGGTATTTTTACTGCCACCAACCAGAGTGGAAAACTTGCAATTCATGGGACATCAGTTAGGGTACCTAGGATATTTCCCCAGTAGTGGAGCAAAATTAGTCTTTGGCCCAAGACTGATCTGGTCTCATATTATCAAAGCTTAAAAGCAAAGCCCAAATGGATCAAGCTATTTTAAAATAATTAACTTCATCCTAGCACATTGCCCAAGAATATTATAGAAATACAAAAATATCCAGAACTCAGCAGTATAAGATTAAAAATGTCTGACATTTAACCAAAGATGGTTAAAGATGTAAAGAAAGAGGGAAATACAGTCCACAATAAAGAATAAAAAAACCCTCAATCCATATCTACACAGTGAAAAATGATAAAGATTAGGAGGCCTGGTTGGCTCAGTGGGTTAAAGCCTCTGCCTCAGCTCACGTTATGATCCCAGGGTCCTGGGATTGAGCCCTGCATCAGGCTCTCTGCTCAGCAGGGAGCCTGCTCCCCCCCCCCACCCCCGCCTGCCTCTCTGCCTGCTTGTGATCTCTGTCTGTCAAATAAATAAATAAAATCTTAAAAAAAAAAAGAAAAATGATAAAGATTATATAATTAGAAAAAGATAAAACAATTATAACTATATCTCATATGATCAAGAAAGTAGAGAAGAAACTGAGTATGTTATTTAAGACACAGACAATACAAAAACGTACACTATGGATTTAAACAAAAGAATTAAGAGCACCAGAATGGTAAATATGTGGTTAAATATGGCAGACTTCTTTTTGTCCTTTTTAAATCTTTTTGTAAGCTAATTGGCCATTTTAAACTAAAATAGTAATTATGAAGTTTGAAATTTTCAACATATTGAGAACTAAAATGTATGTTAGCAATAACACCAAAGCCAAGAAGGAGAAAAAGGAAGATCAGTCTCATAAGACTCTTTAAATGTAGCACCTGGGTGGCTCAGTTGTTAAGTCTCTGCCTTCTGCTCATGTCATGATCCCAGAGTCCTCTGATGGGCCCTGCATCTGCCTCTCTGCTCAGTGGGAAGCCCTACGCTCCCTGCTTGTGTTCCTTCTCTCGCTGTCTCTTTCTCCATCAAATAAATAAATAAAATCTTAAAAAAAGACTCCTCTAATGTACTTCCCACAGAAGGAGATTGCTTTTCTTCTTACTCTGAGTTATACTTCTCATTTAAGCTTATGAGCATTACTGCTTGTTTTTCCAATTTCCTATAATTCCTTTTTAAATTCTGCTTGAAATCAATCTCTCTCTCTCTCTTCTTAATGATTTTATTTGTTTATTTGAGAGAGAGTGAGTGAGGGAGAGAGCATGAATCAGGGCAGAAGCAGAAGGAGAAACAGACTCCCTCCAGAGGAGGAAGCCAGGCTACCTGCAGCTCGACATGGTGCTCAATCCCTCTGAACAGTGGGATCATGACCAGAGCTAAAGGCAGACACTTAACTGACTGAGACACCTAGACAACCCCCCACCCCCCGTCTGCAACGTCTTTCTTGAAGATACTCAGACATTAGTTCCCCCAGCACAGACTAGAAGAACCCTACTGTCATTGTTGGTTGATCTTGCAAAGTCATTTTCTCCCTTGGGTTACCCACATTCACCTGTTTTTCCATCTTCATTCATTCAAAATTCCTCATGTAAATCATCCCTGAAAAGTGAATCTCACCACCAGTTCACCATATACAAATGAATGAATCCCAGCTAAGTCCATGATGGATTTCCAGGTACAAAACAATAACAATGGAGCTGAGTGAACTTGGGCAGTGATTTTTATTTACAGAATAGACAGATTTTAACTTAGTACCAAATTGTGAAGTCTGTATATGCATTTTCCATTTGTCCTTTTAGAATGAAGTTTTGAGAAACTTGTCAGCAATGGAAATTAATCTGTTTCCCAAAATCACTTTTGTTTTCTTTCTCTGGTTACCATAACCTTAGAAAAGCAAAATGTTCTTTCAATTGCCTAGAAGACTTAAAAGGAATTATATATCTGAAATAACTAATATAAGTTTGTATATTTGATAAGCACTGTGCAGGTCAGCTTTTCCTCTATGTACTTCTCAACCTATGCTCTGGTTTTCCATTTCACAGAGACATATCTTGACACATCTTCAGGCAAAAGAGTATGAAAGACCTGTGAACAATCTGAGATCAATTCCCATTCCTGTTGGTTGTCTAACACTACAATTTAAGAGCTTTCTTTTCATGCTTGGATAAATGGAAAGGGAAAGAATATCATCAGGACTCAGTAGAAAGTCTCCCTTGATACAAATTTATTCATGAAATATAACATTTTAAAGACGATATCTTTTATAATTTTTAAATAAATCAAACAGTAAAATGGATGTATTAAGAGAAGACTATTTAAAAGAACAAAATAGAACATAAAAAAGAGTACAATTAAATAAAATAAGTAACAAAAGCAAAATGTAGTAGGCTTAACAATACAACAGAGTGAATCATTTGTGAAAAAGACAATAAGTATTCATAGAAGACAGAATATTATAAAGAAGAAATTAATGAGAAGAAAATTACATCAACAGAGGATAATGATAGAAATATCATTCAAGTAATGACTCTTCTCAAAGCAGGAAATAGAACAAATAGAAGAAATAATAAAAAGTGTATTAGTTTGTTTGAAGTATTGAGACCAGTTACTCAAAGGCATGTTATGATCTGGGAAAAAATTTTGAAAGGAAATTCATTCTTGGATATTTCTTTAAAAAACTGTTAGGATTCAGGCTTAAAATGTGTTTCTTGGAGGCAACATATAGATGGGTTTTGTTTTTTTATCCATTCTGATACCCTGTGTCTTTTGACAGGGGCATTTAGCCCATTCACATTCAGGGTAACTATTGAGAGATATGAATTTAGTGCCATTGTATTGCCTGTAAGGTGACTGTTACTGTATATGGTCTCTGTTCCTTTCTGATCTACCACTTGTAGGCTCTCTCTTTGCTTAGAGGACCCCTTTCAATATTTCCTGTAGAGCTGGTTTGGTATTTGCAAATTCTTTCAGTTGTTGTTTGTCCTGGAAGCTTTTAATCTCTCCTTCTATTTTCAATGATAGCCTAGCTGGATATAGTATTCTTGGCTGCATGTTTTTCTCGTTTAGTGCTCTGAAAATATCATGCCAGCTCTTTCTGGCCTGCCAGGTCTCTGTGGATAAGTCAGCTGCCAATCTAATATTTTTACCATTGTATGTTACAGACTTCTTTTCCCGGGCTGCTTTCAGGATTTTCTCTTTGTCATTGAGACTTGTAAATTTTACTATTATGTGACGGGGTGTGGGCCTATTCTTATTTATTTTGAGGGGCATTCTCTGAACCTCCTGAATTTTGATGCTTGTTCCCTTTGCCATATTGGGGAAATTCTCCCCAATAATTCTCTCCAGTATACCTTCTGCTCCCCTCTCACTTTCTTCTTCTTCTGGAATCCCAATTATTCTAATGTTGTTTCGTCTTATGGTGTCACTTATTTCTCGAATTCTCCCCTCGTGGTCCAGTAGCTGTTTGTCCCTCTTTTGATCAGCTTCTTTATTCTCTGTCATTTGGTCTTCTATATCACTAATTCTTTCTTCTGCCTCATTTATCCTAGCAGTGAGAGCCTCCATTTTTGATTGCACCTCATTAATAGCTTTTTTGATTTCAACTTGGTTAGATTTTAGTTCTTTTATTTCTCCAGAAAGGGCTTTTATATCTCTCGAGAGGGTTTCTCTAATATCTTCCATGCCTTTTTCGAGCCCGGCTAGAACCTTGAGAATTGTCATTCTGAACTCTAGATCTGACATATTACCGATGTCTGTATTGATTAGGTCCCTAGCCTTCGGTACTGCCTCTTGTTCTTTTTTTTGTGGTGAATTTTTACGTCTTGTCATTTTGTCCAGATAAGAGTAAATGAAGGGGCAAGTAAAATACTAAAAGGGTGGCAACAACCCCAGGAAAATATGCTTTAGCCAAATTAGAAGAGATCCAAAATCGTGAGTGGGGAGAAAGGGGATAAAAAGAGGTTCAAAAAGGAAGAAAGAAAAAAGAAAAAAAAAAAAAAAAAAAAAAAAAAGAAAAGAATTTTTTTTTAAAAAAGAAAACACCTAAGAAAAATGTAAAAAAATATATATATATATTAGATAAACTAGTAAAAAATCGTTAAAAAAGAAAAAGGTAACAGTTAAAAAAAAAAAAATTTTACCCGAAGGCGAGAAAAAAAAAAAAAATGAAAAAGAAAAAATTAAATTAACTGCAAGACTAAAAAAAATCACAGGAAAAAAGCCATGAGTTCCGTGCTTGGCTTTCTCCTCCTCTGGAATTCTGCTGCTCTCCTTGGTATTGAAACCGCACTCCTTGGTAGGTGAGCTTGGTCTCGGCTGGATTTCTTGTTGATCTTCTGGAGGATTCAAAAAAAAAAAAAAACACCCCCACAATATATTGTTAATAAATATCCAAGTAGAAATGAGTAGCTTTTAAAAAAAAATCAGAGACATAAAGAAATTAAAAATGAAAACACAAGAAAAATTTCATAAGTCAAACTTTAATTAAGAGGGCAAAAATTGCAATATTAATTGTTTCAAATCCTTTTGTAAAAAGATGGTTGAAACAGGTCAATTATTAGATAATATAGTAATAATAGAGAATTTAAAGTATAAGGCATTAAATGGAATAAAGAGAATCTTTTTACCTTACTAAAATATTCAATCACACTGAGAAAAGGAGTGCCTTATATTATTCATGATAAGTCACCTGCTATAACAAACCATTTCTGTGGTTTAATACAATGAATCTCTTTAATGTGGCACTTCAATGCAGGTACTGGGATTTCTTTATTCTAGAAAATAGTCTGTTACAATTTAGTTGCTCTGTTATCTTCTAGAGTCTGGCTATTGTCCATTGAAATTTCAGAATATGGACAATGCACGAGTAAAGAGAAAGTGTAAAGAATTATGAGAGGGAGAACAATCCTAAATTGGCAGAGATCCTTTCTCTACATATCCCATTGGCAAGAGCCTTATTATATGTCCTCACCAAAGGCAAGAGAGAATGGGAAATATACTAAGTACGATCATAGGAAGAAAAGGAGAAAACTGGTATTAATAATATTAGTGAGACTAGGTTTCTTTGTTATAAGTACTAAAACATGTCAAAAATAACAATAAAATCTAAAATGTAAATTCAAGGAAATATTGACAGGGAATTAGGTGGGTTATAGCATTTCAATATAGAGTTATACTTAGAGAAGTTAAAAATAAAGGTTTTAATCAATTAAATTAAAATTATAAATATGGCAGCTATAGACTGGTCTGTATTCCTAAGTATGTGGGGAACATTTTTAAAAACAATAAGATATTTTTCAATGAGAAAAACTTCAATGAAAGATGCTAATGCTATGTTGGTTATAAATTGACTTTATATAAATTTTCATTATATAAATTGTTCAATTCATAACAATGCTTTGTGTGACTATTCATGATTATAGCCATACACCCATGGATCTAAAAGAAACCTTAGAATACTAATATGCTGTCAGGAATGGATTGAGAAATCACAACCAATTTAATAATTTTTTACCATTAAGTCATATAAAAAATCAATAAAAAATGAAAAATTATTAAACGAACACATTATGGTGGCTTAGTAGGAATTTGAGGAAATTTGAAATCTCTTCAAACAATTAAATATAAATAAGTTTAGTTTGATTAACTCAATATAAAAAAACCAAATTCTTAAATAAAAATAGAGTATTTGGAGGAGGCAAGATGGCAGAAGAGCAAGCGAACTCATTTCATCTGGTCCCTTGAATTTAGCTGGGTAACTATCAAACCATTCAGAATACCCATCAATTCAGCCTGAGATGTAAGGAAATATATCTGGAACTCTACAAGTGAAAAATGGCTAATTTTTGCAAGGTAGGAGGTGTGGAGACATGAATCTGAGGGGAAAAAGCAGAAGATAAATGGAAGAGGTAAGGAGCTCTTTAAGCTGACTATTGCAAAGTGAATAGCCCCAGAGGGCAAAATCAGAACCCTTAGAAATCTCTAGTGAGAGGCATCCCTATTTGAAAGGGCCTCAGGGGATGAAAAGAACAGAATTTTAAGTGGGTCATTGTGCTTTCAGGATCCCAAGAGTCATAGAACCAATGATGGTGCCTGAGCTGGTAGAGTGCCCAAGCAGTGGATCAGGGAAACTGGTTTTGGTCAGAAAGCTCAGGAGTGGACTCTCAGCTCAGGTTTCCATAAACTATGAACGGGGCTGATTGGGTGACCACTCTCCACCTAAGCATCCTGAAAAGTACTGAAATGGTCAGACCATCTTCCACCCCCAGGAAGGGTGGAATGGGTGTGCTCAAGACCGGGCAACAGCTCTCAGGGCAGCAGCCCCAGAAAGAACAGTAGTGCAACACTCAGCTGTCCCCCAGGAGTGGCAGAGTAGATATGTGCATGAGCCTGCAACCACCCTTAGCCCCAGGGCACACAAAGGGTAGTAACACAGATCCCTCAGGCTCCCCCAGAAGGATTGCTGTGGATCCACACTGCAGGAGTCTGTAGAGTTTGGCACACACAAAAGTGAAGACTGTCCCAGAGGGTTTGCTGAAGAGGTGGACCGTGACCTTTCAGTGATGGGACATGGCCATTTTTATTCTGATCTTCTAAAGAGGTGCAAAAACCATCAGGGGGCAAAAGCCACCCAGAGGACCAGCTTACATTTAGTCCAAGCCCCTGACAAGGGGCAGTGCAACCCCACCCAGGCAAAGACACCTGAGAAGTACCACAGCATCCTTCTCCCAGAAGACAAACTGGAAAAACAGGTACAAACTAGATTATGGATCCCACAAGATTGTAAAACTCCAGCACCAGGGGAAAATACTGTATAGGACTCTAAGGGTTGTTGTTGTTGTTGTTGTTTTTCCATGATTAATTTATTTTTCAGTCTAAAATTTTCCCTTTTTTTTTTCTTTTCTCCCATTTCAACTAGTTTATTTTACAAATTCTATGTTTTTAAGCACTTTTTAACTTCTATTTTTTACATCTGCATTTTATAGATATACCTTTTATTTTTTTCACTCTATTCAATTTTATTTTTGTGTATATATATATATGCATACATATATATATATATATATATATATATATATATATATATATATTTCTTTACAATTTTGGGATTTAGTGTCTTTTAATATACAGACCAAAATTCACTCAGGAACAAGTGATCACCCTGCTTTGTCCATCCTGTGAGATTATACTCTCTTTCCCCCCACCCTCCCTTTCTTTTTTTTTCTTTTTCTTTTTTGTTCTGTTTTGCTTTTTGTTTCTTTTTCTGTTTTGATTTCCAACTGTTTCAGATTTGTCTAGTATGTATTTTGCTTAGGTTATGGTTGACATTTTTTATTCTGCCTACTCACTCACCCATTCTTCTCTAAGAAAAATGACTGGAAGGAGGAATTCAACACAAAGGAAAGAACCAGAGATGATGTCCCTGACACAGATCTAATTGATATGAATATAAGTAAAATGTAAGAGATGGAATTCAGGATAACAATTTTGAAGTTATTGGCTGGGCTTGATAAAAGCATAAAAGACACTAGAGAATGTCTTAGTGCAGAAATAAAATCCAATCAGGCTAAACTTAAAAATATAATAACTGAGATGCATTCTAAATTGGATGCTCTAAGAGCTAGGGGGAATGAAACAGAAGAGAGAGTAGGTGGTTTAGAAGACAGGCTGATGGAAAGGAAGTTGAGAAAAAGAAAGAAAAACAACTAATTGCCTATGAATAAAGGCTTTGAGAAATTAATAATGCTGTGAAATGTATCAAGGTCAGAATTATTGGTGTGCCCATGGATGAAAGAGAGAGGGCCAGAGGTGTATTTGGGTAAGTCATAGCTGAGAACTTCCCTAATTTGGTGAAAGAAACAAACATTCATGTCCAGGAGGCAGAGAAGACTCCTCCCCAAATTAATAAATATAGATCAACACTCTGACATATAATAGTGAAGTTTGCAAATTTTAGAGAAAATGAAAGAATCCTGAGAGCAGCTTGAGAGAAGGGGCTCCTTAGCTACAGAGGGAGGAACATCAGACTAACATCAGACTAACATCAGACCTAACAACAAAAACTGGCAGGCCAGAAAGGGCTGGCATGATATATTCAGGCTACTAAATGAGAGGAACATGCAGCCAAGAATACTTTACCCAGCAAGGCTGTCATTCAGAATGGAAGGAGAGATAAAAAAAACTTCCAGACAGAAACTAAGAGAATATGTGACCATCAAGCCAGCCCTGCAAGAAATATTAAGTGGGATCCTGTAAGCAAAGAAAGATCTCAAGAGTAACATAGACCAGAAAGAAACAGAGACAACCTACAGAAATGGGGACTTTATAGGCAATACAATGCAAAATTCGTATTTTCAATAGTTAATCCAAATGTAAATGGGCCAAATGTCCCAAATCAAAAGACACAGGGTATCAGCTTGGATGAAAAAGCAAGACCCATCCATATGCTATCCATAAAAGACTAATTTTAGACCTAAAGTCACCTCCAAACTAAAAGTGAGGCAGTGGAGAACAATTTTTCATGCCAATGGACATCAAAAGAAATCCGGGGTAACCATCTTTATATCAGACAGATTTTAAACCAAAGGCTGTAGTAAGAGATGAAAAGAGACACTATTATCATAGTTAAGGTTCTATCAAACAAGAAGACCTAAGAATTATAAATATTTATGCTCCCAACATGGAAGCAGCCAATTATATAAACCAATTAATAAACAAAATAAAGAAACACAGTGATAATAATACATTAATAGTAAGGGACTTCCACACCCCACTCATAGACATAGACAGATCATCTAAGAAGAGGAGCAACAAAGAACCAATGGCCCTGAATGACACACTGGACCAGATGGACTTTATAGATATATATATATAGAACATTCCATCCTAAAACAAGAGACTACTCATTCTTCTTGAATGCACATGGTACAGTCTCTAGAATAGACACATTCGGGTCACAAATCAGGTCTCAACCTATACCAAAAGACGGATTATTCCCTGCATATTTCAGACCACAATGCTTTGAAACTTGAACTCAGTCATAAGAGGAATTTTGGAAGGAACTCAAAAATTTGTAGGTTAAAGAGCATCCGACTAAAGAATGAATGGATCAATCAGGAAATTAAAGAAGAATTTTAAAAAAATCATGGACACTAATGAGAATGAAAACACATCCATTCAAAACCTTTGGGATATGCAAAGGTAGTCCTAAGAAGGGAGTACACTGCAATACAAACTTCTCTCAAAAAATTAGAAAAACCTCAAATACACAAGCTAACCTTATACCTGAAGTACTTGGAGAAAGAACAACAAATAAAGCCTAAATCAAGCAGAAGAAAAATAATAAGGATTAGAGCAGAAATCAATGACATAGAAACAAACAAACAAAAAACAACAGATAAAAGAAACTAGAAGGTGGTTCTTAGAAAGAATTAATAAGATCAATAAGCATCTAGTCAGACTTATCCAAAAGAAAAGAGAAAGGACCCAAGCCAATAAAATCATTATTGAAAGGGGAAAGATCACAACAAACACCAAGGAAATACAGATCATTTAAATAACATATTATGAGCAACTATATGGCAAAAAATTAGGAAATCTTGGAGAAATGGATGCATTTCTGGAAACTTATAAAATACCAAAACTGAAACAGGAAAAAATAGAAAATCTGAACAGATCAATAACCAGCAAGAAAATTGAAGCAGTAATCAAAAACTTCCCCCCAAATACGAGTCCATTTCCCTGGGAAAATGGCTTCCCAGGGAAATTATACCAAACATTTAAAGAAGAAATAATACCTCTTCTTCTGAAGCTGTTTTAAAAAACAGAAATGGAAACAAAACTTCCAAACTCATTCTATGAGGCCAGCATTACCTTGATCCCAAAACCAAAGATCCCATTAAAAATGAGAATTACAGACCAATATCCCTGATGAACATGGATGTCAAAATACTCACCAAGATACTAGCCAATAAGATCCAACAGCACAATAAAAGGATTGTTCACCACTATTAAGTGGGATTTATTCCTGGGATACAAGGGAGGCTCAGATTTCACAAATCAATGTGATAGGTCATATTAATTAAAAAAAAAAAAAAGACAAGAACCATACAATCTCCTCATTTGATGCTGAAAAAGCATCTGACAAAATACAGCATCCTTTCTTGATCAAAACTCTTCAGCGTAGGGATAAAGGGAACATACCTAAATATCATAAAAATCATATATGAAAAGCCTACACTGAATATCATTCTCAATGAAGAAGAACTGAGAGCTTTCCCCTAAGATCAGGAACACACAGGAATGCCCACTCTCATCACTGTTGTTCAACATAGTACTAGAAATCCAGCAGTCAGAAAACAAAAAGAAATAAAAGGCATTCAAATTGACGAAGAAGTCAAACTCTCATGGTTCATAGATGACATGATACTTTATGTAGAAAACCCAAAAGACCACTCCCCCAAATTACTAGAACTCATATAGCAATTCAGCAACATGGCAGGATACAAAAATCAATGCACAGTAGTTGCATTTCTATACAATATCAATGAGGCAGAAAAAAAAATTAAGGAATTGATCCCATGTATAATTGCACCAAAACCCATGTGATACTTAGGAATAAACCTAACCAAACAGGTAAAGGATCTGTAGTACAGAATATTTATGAAAAAAATTGAGGAAGACATGAAGAGATGGAAAAAAAATTCCATGCTCATGGATTTGAAGAATAAATGTTTTTAAAATGTCTATGCTACCCAGAGAAGTCTGCACATTCAAAGCAAATTATATCAAAATACTATTGACGTTTTTCACAGAATTGGAACAAACAATCCTAAAATTTGTATGAAACCAGAAAGGCCCCAAATTGGGGAATATTGAAAATGAAAATCAAAACTGGGGGCATCACAATGCCTGACTTTAAGCTATATTATAAAGCTGTGATCCTCAAGAAAACATGGTACTGGATCAAAAACAGACATATAGATCAATGGAACAGAATAGGGATCCCAGAAACAAAGCCTCAATTCTATAGTCAACTAATCTTTGACAAAGCAGGAAAGAATATCCAATGGAAAAAAGACAGTCTCTTCAATAAATGGTGCTGGAAAAATTGGACAGCCATATGTAGAAGAATGAAACTGGACCATTCTCTTACACTATACACAAAGATAAACTCAAAGTGGATGAAAGACCTAAATGTGAAACAGAAATCCATCAAAATCCTAAAGGAGAGCACAGAAAGCAACCTTTTTGATCTCAGCCACACCAACTTTCTTGCAAGACATGTCTCTAAAAGTTAGGGAAACAAAAGCCAAATGAGCTATTGGGACCTCCTCAAGATAAAAAGCTTCTACACAGCAAAAGAAACTTAATGGCAGAAGATATTTGCAAACAACATGTAAGATAAAGGGCTGGTATACAAGATCTATAGGAATCTTACCAAACTCAACACTCAAAAAACAAATAGTCTAGTCAAGAAATGGCATAAGACATGAAGAGATATTTCACCAAAGACCACATACAAATGGCCAACAGACAAATGAAAAAATATTCACATCACTTGTAATCAGGGAAATACAAATTAAAAAACACAGTGGGATACCACCTCACACTAGTCATAATGGCTAAAATTAACAAGTCAGGAAACAACAAATGTTGGCAAGGATGTAGAAAAAGGGGAAACCTCTTATACTCTTGGTGGGAATACAAGCTGGTGCAGCCACTCTGCAAAACAGTATGGAGGTTACTTAAGAAGTTAAAAATAGAGCTACCCTATGATCCAGCAATTGCACTACAAAGATACAAATGTAATAATCTGAAGGGGCACATGCATGCAAATGTTTATAGCAGTGTTGTCCACAATAGCCAAATTATGGAAAGAGCCTGATGTCCATTGACAAATGAATTGATAAAGAAGATGTGAGATACACACACACACACACACACACACACACACACAGAGGAATATTACTCAGCCATCAAAAATGAAATCTTGCCATTTGCAATGACGTGGATGGAACTAGAGGGTATCATGCTAAGCAAAACAAGTCAATCAGAGAAAAACAATTATCATATGATCTCATACATGGAATATAAGAAACAAAACAGATGAACATAGGGGAAAGGAGGGAAAAATAAGATGAAACCAGAGAGAGGGACAAGCCAATAGAGATTCTTAATCATAGGAAAACAAACTCCCCTTGCTGGAGGGGAGGTGGGTAGGAGGAGAGCAACCAGGTGATGAGCATGAAGGGGGGCACACAATGTGATGAGCACTGCGTGTTATATAAGACTGATGAATCACTGATCTCTACCTCTGAAACTAATAATACACTATATGCTAACTAATTGAATATAAGTTTAAAAAAGAAAAGAAAAGAAAAGAATATAAGACTCTTTGGATAAATGACTGACTTCCCGATGTGACACAGGAATTGTACAAGATGTTAAAGCTGAGATCAAGAAATATTTCAAAGACTGAAAGAGTCATATCAAAAAGACTCGGAAGCTAACTGGAACAGGTTCCCATCAGTCAAAGGTGGGGGAGTCAGAGCTTCAGTAAATAACTGTAATGGGTTGAAGACAATCAAATAGGTTTAAACATATCAGTCTATAATAACACTAAAATAAATTTTTGAAGAGCATAAGCAGTGGTTACTATTGTTAGGAAACTGAACTCCTATTTTGAAAAGTGATAGAGGAAACAAAACAAATATTTTTCCCATACCTGTAAGATCTCTCCTGTGGGTAACCAAATAGGTGACAAAGGGAAGTTTTACTTTTTTATATGTTCCAGATAACAAATGGTGAAAAAATAATTAGAATATCACCATTTTGCAACCTTAACCAGTTAATTCATCTAGGCGATGATCATCAATGAGAAGAAACAGCCAGAGAAGAATCATTGCGTATTACATCTGAAAACATATATTGTCTAGTTGTCTCTCTTTTGGTGATTCTAAAAACCACTGATGTTTCTTTTCAATTATTTTCTGCTTGTTCCTCCTATTCTATTTTATAATGGGATAGTCCAGGGTTCTGTCTTTGGATTCTGCACATAGACTTGTTCTAGCTCATGACTTTAGATATCGTTTATACTATGATGATTTCCAAATTTATATCTGCAAACCAGTCATCTCTGAGCTAGCATATCCACCCACTTATTCAATGCCAATGCTTGAAGGTTTTACTTTCAAATATCACATATTTGCAATTGTTATAGGTTAAATTTGTCCCCCTCCCCCCAAAATATAGTCCAGTCCTCAGAATATTACCGTCTTGGGAAATAGGGTTGTTGCAGATGCAATTAATCAGGTTAGGATGAGGTCGTACTGGAGTAGAATGTGCTTTTAATTCACTATGACTTTTAATTCAATAAGAAGACTGCCATGTGGAGTCACAGAGATACAGGGAGATTGCCATGTGACCAAGAGGCAGGCATTATGGTTATGCTGCCCCAAACCAAGGAATTCCCAAAAGCAGAAGCTAGAAGAAACAAAGAAGGATCCCACCGAAGCATTGGAATGGCTCAATTGGCACCTTGATTTCAGAATTGTAGCCTCTACAGCTGTAGGAGAATGCATTTCTGTTGTTTTAAGCCATCTAATTTTTGCGATTTATCACAACAGTCTTGAAAAAAAAAAAAATACAAGTTTCTGATTTTCCACCTTGCCCAAACCTGCTCCTCATTTGGTCTTCTTCAACTTGGTGACTCCTCCTCCCTCTGTCAAGGTGTTTGGAACCAAAGACCAGAGACTCCTCTGTCTCACATTCTCCATATTTGAACCAACAACAGATCTTGTAACCTTTAAAATATATTCAGAATATGACCATTTTATACCACCTCTTTTTTCTTCACTCAGTTCCAAGTCACTGTCATCATTTTTCTGGATTATTGAAATAGCTTCCTAATTGGTCTACCTCCATCTTTCACCCTCTGCTGTGGATTCCAAATGTGTCAGTCTGAATGACTGTTTTAAAGCAAAGTCAGTTGTCTTTTGATTTTGTTAACTGTTTCCTTTGCTGTGCAAAAGCTTTTGATCTTGATGAAATCCCAGTAGTTCATTTTTTCCCTTGCTTCCCTTGCCTTTTGCATTGTTCCTAGGAAGATGTTGCTGCGGCAGAGGTCGAAGAGGTTGCTGCCTGTGTTCTCCTCAAGGATTTTGATGGATTCCTTTCGTACATTGAGGTCCTTCATCCATTTTGAGTTTATTTTTGTGTGTGGTGTAAGGGAATGGTCCAATTTCATTTTTCTGCATGTGGCTGTCCAATTTTCCCAGCACCATTTATTGAAAAGGCTGTCTTTTTTCCATTGGACATTCTTTCCTGCTTTGTCGAAGATTAGTTGACCATAGATTTGAGGGTCTATTTCTGGGCTCTCTATTCTGTTCCATTGATCTATGTGTCTGTTTTTGTGCCAGTACCATGCTGTCTTGATGATGACAGCTTTGTAATAGAGCCTGAAGTCCGGAATTGTGATGCCACCAACGTTGGCTTTCTTTTTCAATATCCCTTTGGCTATTCGAGGTCTTTTCTGGTTCCATATAAATTTTAGCATTATTTGTTCCATTTCTTTGAAAAAGATGGATGGTACTTTGATAGGAATTGCATTAAATGTGTAGATTGCTTTAGGTAGCATAGACATTTTCACAATATTTATTCTTCCAATCCAGGAGCATGGAACATTTTTCCATTTCTTTGTGTCTTCCTCAATTTCTTTCTGCAAAGAAGACATCCAGATGGCGAACAGACACATGAAAAAGTGCTCCATATCACTCGGCATCAGGGAAATACAAATCAAAACCACAATGCGATATCACCTCACACCAGTCAGAATGGCTAAAATCAACAAGTCAGGAAATGACAGATGCTGGCGAGGATGCGGAGAAAGGGGAACCCTCCTACACTGTTGGTGGGAATGCAAGCTGGTGCAGCCACTCTGGAAAACAGCATGGAGGTTCCTCAAAATGTTGAAAATAGAACTGCCCTATGACCCAGCAATTGCACTATTGGGTATTTACCCTAAAGATACAAATGTAGTGATCCAAAGGGGCACATGCACCCGAATGTTTATAGCAGCAATGTCCACAATAGCCAAACTATGGAAAGAACCTAGATGTCCATCAACAGATGAATGGATCAAGAAGATGTGGTATATATACACAATGGAATACTATGCAGCCATCAAAAGAAATGAAATCTTGCCATTCGCAACAACATGGATGGAACTAGAGCATATCATGCTTAGCGAAATAAGTCAAGCAGAGAAAGACAACTATCATATGATCTCCCTGATATGAGGAAGTGGTGATACAACATGGAGGCTTAAGTGGGTAGAAGAAGAATAAATGAAACAAGATGGGATTGGGAGGGAGACAAACCATAAGTGACTCTTAATCTCACAAAACAAACTGAGGGTTGCCGGGGGGAGGGGGTTTGGGAGAAGGGGGTGGGATTATGGACATTGGGGAGGGTATGTGATTTGGTGAGTGCTGTGAAGTGTGTAAACCTGGTGATTCACAGACCTGTACCCCTGGGGATAAAAATATATGTTTATAAAAAATAAAAAATTAATAAAAAAAAATAAAGCAAAGTCAGAGCGTGTCTCTCATCACTTAAGATTTTCCAGTGGCTTTCCACATTAGACAGAATTAAAGCTACAGTCCATTGTGTGGTCAGGCTGAATCTTCATGATCTACTTTTTTTTTTTTTCTTCCCCACTTCCCACAACTTCCCAAATCTCTTTGACCTCACCTCCTACCAACTTTGCCCCCACTCCAAATACATGTCACAAAGCCCATTTGCTTGCTCTTATCTATGCCTAAAATGTTCTTCCTACAGATATCCCATAATTCACATAATCTCCCTCTCTTTAAATATCTTAACACTAAGATCTTCCCTGACCTCCTTACTTACTTTTATAACAACCTCAATCTTTATTCTCCTCTTATGCTTACTTATCTCCAACTGGTATAATATAAAATTTATTTGTTTGCTTATTATTTGCTGTCTACCACTAAAATGTATACTGCATTAAAACACGTTTTAGTCCTTTATTCACTGCTGTATCTAAGATCTAAAAAAAGGTCTAGAACAAAATAGGTATTTCATAGACACTCGTATAAATTAATGATCACAGGGAGAAATACTATTAGTTAATTTGAGCAAAGAAGCTATTTTTTTTTAAGATTTTTTTTTTAATTTATTTATCAGAGAGAGAGGGGGAGAGAGCGAGCACAGGCACACAGAATGGCAGGCAGAGGCAGAGGGAGAAGCAGGCTCCCTGCCGAGCAAGGAGCCCGATGTGGGACTCGATCCCAGGACGCTGGGATCATGACCTGAGCCGAAGGCAGCCGCTTAACCAACTGAGCCACCCAGGCGTCCCAGCAAAGAAGCTATTTTAAAAGACAATTTATATATAATATATTCTTATGAAATAAGCATTTTAGCTATAGATGACATATTTCTTCATTAAAATATATCTATCAAGACCAGTTTTTGGAATTAAACAGTGTGATTTACCTTCTTAAAGGTATATTACTCCATTTTTTAGTAATGTGAAAAAAAACTAGAGGGAACTTCATTTCAAATGATATTTGGAAGCCATGAGTGGGGAGCTTTCATGTGCCACTGCTAAGTAACAACTTGCAAAGTACAAGAGGAAAGATTACCACTTGGTCCATATCGGCAAGCTGTCCTTGTCTGCAGCCAATGAGAAGCTGCCACTACTTCGACCTAATTTTTCTCCAATGAACTTTTGTACAAGACAACTCTTCTCAACTTCCTCCTTTCTTCTACAAAAGGATGCCCTCCTTTGTTTTTTCAACTTTCCTATTGTTTTGCCATAGTTTGCATGTCCAGAATTGCAATTTTTCTGCTCTTCCCAAATATACTCATTTGCTATGAGATAACTTTTTTTTTTTTTAATTTTATTTTTTTTTTTTTTATTTTTTATAAACATATATTTTTATCCCCAGGGGTACAGGTCTGTGAATCACCAGGTTTACACACTTCACAGCACTCACCAAATCACATACCCTCCCCAATGTCCATAATCCCAACCCCTTCTCCCAAACCCCCTCCCCCCGGCAACCCTCAGTTTGTTTTGTGAGATTAAGAGTCACTTATGGTTTGTCTCCCTCCCAATCCCATCTTGTTTCATTTATTCTTCTTCTACCCACTTAAGCCTCCATGTTGCATCACCACTTCCTCATATCAGGGAGATCATATGATAGTTGTCTTTCTCTGCTTGACTTATTTCGCTAAGCATGATACGCTCTAGTTCCATCCATGTTGTTGCAAATGGCAAGATTTCATTTCTTTTGATGGCTGCATAGTATTCCATTGTGTATATATACCACATCTTCTTGATCCATTCATCTGTTGATGGACATCTAGGTTCTTTCCATAGTTTGGCTATTGTGGACATTGCTGCTATAAACATTCGGGTGCATGTGCCCCTTTGGATCACTACATTTGTATCTTTAGGGTAAATACCCAATAGTGCAATTGCTGGGTCATAGGGCAGTTCTATTTTCAACATTTTGAGGAACCTCCATGCTGTTTTCCAGAGTGGCTGCACCAGCTTGCATTCCCACCAACAGTGTAGGAGGGTTCCCCTTTCTCCGCATCCTCGCCAGCATCTGTCATTTCCTGACTTGTTGATTTTAGCCATTCTGACTGGTGTGAGGTGATATCTCATTGTGGTTTTGATTTGTATTTCCCTGATGCCGAGTGATATGGAGCACTTTTTCATGTGTCTGTTGGCCATCTGGATGTCTTCTTTGCAGAAATGTCTGTTCATGTCCTCTGCCCATTTCTTGATTGGATTATTTGTTCTTTGGGTGTTGAGTTTGCTAAGTTCTTTATAGATTCTGGACACTAGTCCTTTATCTGATATGTCGTTTGCAAATATCTTCTCCCATTCTGTCAGTTGTCTTTTGATTTTGTTAACTGTTTCCTTTGCTGTGCAAAAGCTTTTGATCTTGATGAAATCCCAGTAGTTCATTTTTTCCCTTGCTTCCCTTGCTTTTTGCGTTGTTCCTAGGAAGATGTTGCTGCGGCAGAGGTCGAAGAGGTTGCTGCCCGTGTTCTCCTCAAGGATTTTGATGGATTCCTTTCGTACATTGAGGTCCTTCATCCATTTTGAGTCTATTTTTGTGTGTGGTGTAAGGAAATGGTCCAATTTCATTTTTCTGCATGTGGCTGTCCAATTTTCCCAGCACCATTTATTGAAAAGGCTGTCTTTTTTCCATTGGACATTCTTTCCTGCTTTGTCGAAGATTAGTTGACCATAGATTTGAGGGTCTATTTCTGGGCTCTCTATTCTGTTCCATTGATCTATGTGTCTGTTTTTGTGCCAGTACCATGCTGTCTTGATGATGACAGCTTTGTAATAGAGCTTGAAGTCCGGAATTGTGATGCCACCAACGTTGGCTTTCTTTTTCAATATCCCTTTGGCTATTCGAGGTCTTTTCTGGTTCCATATAAATTTTAGCATTATTTGTTCCATTTCTTTGAAAAAGATGGATGGTACTTTGATAGGAATTGCATTAAATGTGTAGATTGCTTTAGGTAGCATAGACATTTTCACAATATTTATTCTTCCAATCCAGGAGCATGGAACATTTTTCCATTTCTTTGTGTCTTCCTCAATTTCTTTCATGAGTACTTTATAGTTTTCTGAGTATAGATTCTGTGTCTCTTTGGTTAGGTTTATTCCTAGGTATCTTATGGTTTTGGATGCAATTGTAAATGGGATTGACTCCTTAATATCTCTTTCTTCTGTCTTGCTGTTGGTGTAGAGAAATGCAACTGATTTCTGTGCATTGATTTTATATCCTGACACTTTACTGAATTCCTGTATAAGTTCTAGCAGTTTTGGAGTGGAGTCTTTTGGGTTTTCCACATATAGGCCAGCATCACCTTGATCCCAAAACCAGACAAGGATCTCACCAAAAAAGAGAGCTATAGACCGATATCCTTGATGAACACAGATGCGAAAATACTCAACAAAATACTAGCCAATAGGATTCAACAGTACATTAAAAAGATTATTCACCACGACCAAGTGGGATTTATTCCAGGGCTGCAAGGTTGGTTCAACATCCGCAAATCAGTCAATGTGATACAACACATCAATAAAAGAAAGAACAAGAACCATATGATACTCTCAATAGATGCTGAAAAAGCATTTGACAAAGTACAACATCCCTTCCTGATCAAAACTCTTCAAAGTGTAGGGATAGAGGGCACATACCTCAATATCATCAAAGCCATCTATGAAAAACCCACCGCAAATATCATTCTCAATGGAGAAAAACTGAAAGCTTTTCCGCTAAGGTCAGGAACACGGCAGGGATGTCCATTATCACCACTGCTATTCAACATCGTACTAGAGGTTCTAGCCTCAGCAATCAGACAACAAAAGGAAATTAAAGGCATCCAAATCGGCAAAGAAGAAGTCAAATTATCACTCTTCGCTATGAGATAACTTTTATTGTTTAATTTTTAAAGTCAACAATAGTAAGATCCAAATATTTCATTATCTTACCTTTCTTTTCAATGGTGCAATTTAGTAATGATGCCAGAGTACTTGTCAAAGAATGCTAACAAAATTAAATTTCCTTTTCTTAAAATAATCCATTACAAATATATGACTATTATCAATGATAATTCTTTTATTCATGTACTTTCTTTGTCTAAATTGTATTGAAAAATTGAAACATAAGCAACAATGAACCCTCAGCTCACAAATAATCTATCTGTTAATTTAAAATTAGATATTTCTGTTCAGTTAGCTTAGCTTACTTTTCCTGACCATGGAAGTACATTAAATAATAATATCTGATTACCAACAACTTGCATTCTTATGAAATGCTGAGTTTTCATGCAGAGTAGATGTCTATTGTATTTTACTGCCAAAATAACATGTTTCAAATACTAAAACAGCAGGGGAATACTGGCTGAGCTATTAATAAAACACACCAGCTTTTAGCTGGCAAAGCAGCCTTCTTTCCATCAAACATGTCTCAGCCTTTAATAAAGAAACTCAAATGGTGTAGGTGAAAAATTACTTTTCTCACCCGGTCATCTGTCTGTCATGTATTATTCAGGTCACCAATGTTTGTCCTGAACTGTATCATTCTGTAGTTGTGTCAGGTATGAGATATGTTCAGTGTAATTCCATCAGACTTTGTGAAGTTGATTAGAACAGATCACCTTTCGGCATGGGCACAAGTTATCTCAGCAGATTGAGTGAAAAAGACTTATTTATCTTTGCCTTATAATAAAGAAAGAGATGAGCAAATTTATCCATTAACTTTAAAAGAGTCACATATTTGGTGTGAAAACAAACTATAGTCAGTAATTCTATTGAAAATACTATAGTGCATGGATGTTTCTTCAGGGGAAAAAAAAATTGATGCTGGAGTCAACATTTAATAGCATGAAATATTTAGCCAAAGCACATGCATTTTATTATGTCCTTAAAATGGTAAATATTTGTTCCACAACAACATGATAGAATGTAATAAAATATGCCAAATGTTTGATGACTTTCATTGACTTTTTCCAAGCATTCTTTTTACAAAATAATTTGTATTTCAATTTTATAGAAAATAATCCTTAAAGTTTATCCAATAATGATATTAGTATGTCATAATGAAATCATAGGCTATTTTACTACAGACATTCTAAAATACTTAGCAACTCAAAATAGGTTTCCATTAACAAAATGGTATGTGAGTTAGGTGTAAAGAAACCCAAGATTATGTTTGTTACGTCCTGCAGTCCTGAGGTTCCTCATCTGGTCAATAACTGAGTTGTACTCATGGATCCCCAAGGTCGGGAGGGAGCAAAGTGATGCATATTGACCACATAGTATAACTAGGTATATATTTAGATTTGAACTCTGCTACTTATTGGATTCATGGTTTTAGATACATTTCTAAAAATGATAAGAGAATATATGAGAGCATATCTAGCACATAGGAATGTGTATACATTGATATGTGTGTGTACACACACACACACACTCATATATACATAATGTTTAAGCATTGTCTCATCCTTAAAATGATTTAAGATAGTATAAGGTAGAAATCAGTTTACATTCCTTATTCTCACATATTCCAATTATCGATTTTAAGAACTCCTAAAATAATTTTTGGAACTATAAAACATTGTCACTAAAGCTAAACTAGAAGCTTCAGTAATTTTGTAAAAAATAAAAAAATAAAAAAGGAATCACTCTATATAGAAAGCAAAAATACATTTTTGTGAGATTTCTGGGGGATTATTTGATTTTCCTTTTTTCATATATGTTATCTAGAGTGGCCAGGAGATACTCTGGAAAACAAAGTTAATTTCTACTAAGTTGTTTTTCATCCCCTGCTGTCTAGGACATGTTTTGAAATAGAAACCTTAGAAACTGCCTTAACCCTTCTACATCACTGTTATATATTTTGTTGTAACTTGTTTTGTGTAAAAAGAATACTTACCTTTTTCTTACCCTGTAAACCAATAAATTTCCTTCAGCTGAATGCAATAACTTGAAACAACAAGTATTTATTTATTAAGCTTCCAGGATGTGACCAATTTTTGCTGGGTTGTGGAGCATATTTAACAGGTAAAGTCCCACAGAGCAAAATGTGTTTTTGAGTAGATGAACAGGAAGGCTTCCATGTACAGAGCATGCTGAGGACCATCCAGAACAAGTCTAAACCAAGTGCTAATACCTCATAGCGCAACTTTAAGCTACCAGAGAAATTCTGAGACAGGGAAATATTGAAGAGGATTAATTTTATGTAAAAATATTTAGATTTAAAGAGAGGTACTAGAAAGACAAACTAAATGTTTAATCACCTTACTTTACATTCTAAGATTCATAATTTTACATATTTTTAAACTGGTTGAGATCATATATGTAGAGGCTGCTTTGGACAGCAGGCTGGAGCAATAGAATGTAGAAAGGGTCCACAGGGACCCCTGGCTGAATACACAGATAGGCACATCAATCCAAGGACCCTGGGATCATGACCTAAGCCAAAGACAGAGGCTTGACTGTTTAGGGGTGCCCCTAAACAATATATTTCTAAATAATGCATCACTAAAAAAGAGATTATAATGTACAGTAGAAAATATTTTGATTAAATGATAATGAAATTAAAATAGCTAAAATGCAGGTAAAACTGTGATTTGATATATATAACTTTAAATGCATATAAGAAGAAAAGAATAAAGGCTAAAAATCAATGATCTATGCTTACTTAAATGGAGTTAGTAAGAGGAGAGTAAAATAATACCAAACTAACAAAAAAGTAAATATTAAAGGTAAAATCAAAAGGATATACTGTGTCCATTAATTAAACAACCAGCAGTGTAAAAATGTCAACTCTCCTCAAACTTATCTACATACTCAATGCAATCTTGAATCCAAAACTATTTGTGTGTGTATGTGTGTGTGGGCGGGCGATTAATAAGCTGACCCTGCATTTTACATGAAAAGGCAAAGAATCAAGCATAACTTTAAGTGGGACGTATAACACTCAAGGATTTCCCTGACTGGATATCAACACTCATTAAAAATATAAACTTGGGGCACCTGGGTGGCTCCGTGGGTTAAGCCTCTCAGGTCATGATCTCAGGGTCCTGGGATCAAGCCCTACATCGGGCTCTCTGCTCGGCAGGGAGCTTGCTTCCCCCTCTCTCTTTGCCTGCCTCGTTGCCTACTTATGATCTCTCTCTCTCTGTCAAATAAATAAAGTCTTTAAAAAAAAAGAGAGATTCTTTCTCTCTCCCTTAAAATATATAACCGTGCTGAGGCAACTGAATATCTATCCATCTGGAAATAGGCTTTTACCTCATACCATATAAAAGAATCAGCTTCCCTTGGTTTGTAGCTCTATAAGTAATAGGCAATACAATGAAACTCCCAGAACATAATATAAAAGATTATGTTCATAGCCTTTGGGTGAAAAAACATTTTTTTAAATGGGACAAAATTTAGAAATCATAAAAGAAAACATTTTAAATTGAATGGACATTAAGGCTTCTCTTCATCAAAAGACACCATTAAGAATTGAAGAATTGAAATTGAAGAATTGAAAATTTTCTGTCACCATTCCATGGTAATAGAAAAACAAAAAACACTCAAAACCTATAATGGTAAAAGCTTATATATCTAGAATACATAAAGAAAGATAAGTCAATAATAGACAGAAAGCTCATTGGAAAAAGTGGACAAGCATGTTGAACGATTTCACAAAAAAGGGTGTCCGTTCAGACAATACAGACATAGTTCACCCTCAGTAGTACTTAAGAAAAATACAGATTAAAATCATAATGAGAAATCAATGCAAATCTAGCAGACTAGCTAAAACTAAAAAACTAACAATTCTAAATGCTGACTAGATATAGAATAATGGAAACTCTGCTTTAGGACAAAGTATATGTGACTTTGGAAACCTGTTTGGCATTATCTACAAAAGCTCTTCAGAACTCACTTTCTTGTGCTCTAGTTTTAGTTTATCTTGTGTCTCCCAGGGAAGCACAAAATTAGTGTCTTTCCTAAACGTATGTATACAAATTCATCATGTTCGCAGTTGAACCTAAATAAGCAAAGACCTTCCTATGCCTGTGTTTGGGATAAAACAGAGGAAAGATCATAGTATAATCACAAAAAAAGATAGATTAGCACCCCTCTTCTACCTGGTGTGACTTCTTATCCTTTACCTGTGAAAGCTTGCTTTCATCCATATCTATTCTAGACAGAAATTAAAATAAACGGTCACTGAATTGTCCTTGCTTTCTGACAATATCTGATCCAGAATTGGCCCTGGCTTCCTTAAATTTGCCTTACAATTAACCAACATTTGTCCAAACCCTTTATGAAGCCTCATAACAATCTCACCTTCCTTTGAAGTGCTTTCTCTCCTGCTAAATATGAGCTGAATAAAGTACCTTTTAAACAACAGGTATATTTCTAGTGGTCTTTGGGTGGTGAGCATTAACAAGCCATAGGACTGATTCATTCAGTTAATCATCCAATCGTATGTTTTTAATATTTATTTATTTATTTATTTTTTTTTTCTTAAATAAGTTAAGATTTATTCCACTTGGCTTTGCCTCCCACCCCCGCTTCCATCCCCTTAAGAAGCCAAATGTCCCGTATCATATTATTGCAACGTTTAACCTGAATTTATGAAAGAAAGAGCCACGAGACGCAGGGGGTCGGCGGACACCTCAGCCCGGGCCCAGGTGGGGCTGCCGGCCGTGCAGGTACCCCACTGCCCCATGACGCGGGCATTTCTGGAACACCCGAGGGCAGAACCGTGGGGCGTCAGAGACGGTGACAAGGAGTGGGGACAGACAGGTGAGAACTCAGACTGAGTGACAGTGAGCCTGGCTGTGGCGGCCCCGGGGACCAAGCTGCCACCCAGACGGCACAGGCGGCCCCAAGCACGTGTTCCCTAGAAAAGGAAGTGGGTGTGAGAACGGGGCGCTGCCTGGCAGCACAGCCCTGCCCGGGGCTGCCACCCCGCCGGGTGCACACCCGCCCTGCTGCTCAGACCTGTGTGGCATCATGCCCTGAGCTACACAGGCCTGTCTACACTGTCCCCGGGGGTGGGGGTGGCTGGGGGAGACCCGGCTTTCTTTGGGGGACTCTGGAGGACTTTGAGGTGCAACCCCCATTCCTTCTCTGGGGGGTCGCTGGAGGAAACAGAAGGCTCTGTTTTGTGGGGTTCAGAAGGCACCGTAGCCCCTGAGAAGGAAGCCCTGGATTCTGGGGCCACATTGTGGCCACCGTCCAAAAACGGGCCTCCGCCAGGGCCCCCCACGTCCAGCGGCTCGAAGGCGAAGTTGGGGACCGTCAGGTGTTCCGCGCGGCAGGCGGCCTGGGCCCGCCGCTCCCCCTTGGCACCAGGGTCCACCCCCGCCCCCTCCATGGGCTCCAGGGAGTCCCTGTGCAGCACGACCTCACAGGACGGGGTTTGCCGCCGCAGAGTGGTGCTGCTGCCCTCGGCTGGGGGGGGGGGGGGGCGTGCCGTGCCCTCATCCTCCACAGGGGGGTCCACGGAGATGCAGGGGGGGCTCATCTTCTTCTTTCTGCGTGCCCCCAAGGCTGGCTCGGCCTCCGGTGCCCTAGACTTCACCTCCCGAGCCTCTGGGAGCCCGTCCCTGCCCCCCTGCTCCCCAGAGGCCCGCCTCTGCTCATCCGCCTGGCTCGGCTGTTCCAGGAAGCCCTGGGCGTCCATGCCGTAGAGCCCACACAGGTCCGGGTCTCTGCCTCCCCCTCCGCGGGCAGTGGGCGAGGCTGAGGGGCTCCGGGCCGAGCTGGTGATGTGGCTGACCTCCTCGTCAGCAGGATTTGGGGTCTCGGCCTCCTCCCCTCCTGGGGCCAGCGGCCTACTGGAGACGCAGCGCTGTCCAAACGTGTGTTTGCGCGTGCGGATGCTGCTGGGCCGCGGGGACCGGGGTGGGGACCTTAGGGAGGGCCCCAGGGGTGCCTGCCTCACGGGGGTCTGCCAGTTTTTAATATTTAAATTTTAGTTTGAGCTATAACTTTTTCCAAAATTTTTTGAAAAAAAATCAAATCTATATAAAATTTGCAAGAACAACTGAATGAAGACTATATATGCACCAACTGAATTCGTTGATTCCAAACATTTATGGTTCAATTAGGAAATTTGTTAAAATAAACAAATGAAACAAAATGAGAAATTGTATCTGTTGTTAAGGCAAGAATGAAAAGGAAATTTCCATTGCTGGCATCCAAGCTTCCAAAGATTTGCAACATATAGTAAAAGACTCTACATTTTCATTATGCTTTGACTCAAAATTTCTAATTCCTAGATTCTATCCTGAGGAAATCATTGATAGTTTTCAGTGCCTTAATCTTATTAATTTAATGTATGTATGTATGTATGTATGTATGTACATATGTATTTTTGGATACTGCATTTTACAAAATGGGAGAGAAAAGAACGAAAGTAAAACTTGATTCCTTTTGGGAGTTTTTTTTTGGGGGTTTTGGGGGAGAATTTTCCCAAAATGCTGTGGAGACTTGGAAATTTCTTTCCAAATATATTAACAGTGAACTGTTCTTAAAGATTTGTCTCTTTAGTTTAAAATCATCATAGGTAGCAATACAGATAACTGTGATTTTTGTTTGTTGTTTTAATTAAGCAAATTCATTTGCTCCATAACTTATCACATTTAGTTTCTTGACCATCTTACGTGGGTAAAATGGTTGGCCAGCTTTTCTTTTTTCTTTGTTTGTATAAAGAAGACCATAAAAAAAAAAAAAACACTATTAAAGAAATGAACTGAAACACACTTATTTTGTAATTTTTAAGACACAGTTTTCTAATTGATGTCTTGCTTACTTGACAGACTCTGCAAAATGCATTATTTTTTGGGTGTGTATGCTAAATAGCATTCCTATGACTCAAATGTGATAAGAGCAAAAAATCCACATAAAAACCAAACAGAACACTGGATGAATCCATTTCATACATGTGGATTTTATTTACTGTTCCCTAATGGGCAAGGTTGTTCAAGCACAGAAAAGCCTATTTCTTACTTCTTTACAGGAAAATGAGAAAGACTGATCCTCTTCAGTGTACTTCTCAATTCAGAATCATGTTGGGTTAACAGGGTGACCATTTCCAGGCCAACTGTCAGTCTGGGGCATTTGAAACTTCAGGCAGAGAGGGTCAATGTTAGCTTGTTAAGCCCTCCCTACAGTCTATGAGGGTAGTTGCTTTAGTTACTGAGCCTGAAAACCTTTACAGTATTCTACTTTCATTTAAAAACAGTTTCTCTACGTTCCTTCTTAATATCAGTGCCCTAACAGCATGCATCGCTATAACTCTGATTAGATGTAGTAACCTCTCTTTCCTGGTGCCAACCAATTGACCTCCAAATAGCAAAGGGAGATCTGAAAAATAATCCCCTTCAAGTTCTCACTCCTCTGGTTGCCTTAACTTCTTTTCTAAGCTGAAAGTCAAAATGAAAGGTCAAAACTAGATATAAGGTATATTAATGAAATACAGCCTGCGTTCAACTTAAATATATTGCTTGAGGTAAAAAGAGATGTTAAAACGTTGTCTTATCTAAATAGGGGGTGGAAGAGGACCTTCAAGAAGAAATAGAGATCTGGAATATTTCTGGACACTTTTGACAAAGTTGGTTAAATATCAAGCAATACTTTCTAAAAGGCACATATTAATCTCTCTCTTTAAATACCTAAGATAATTAATTATACTTTAAGTTTCATGTTTAGCATGACTAAAAGCTGGTATATACTCAATTAAGAATCCCATTTATTGGGTGCCTGGGTGGCTCAGTGGGTTAAAGCCTCTGCCTTCGGCTCAGGTCATGATCCCAGGGTCCTGGGATGGAGCCCCACATCAGGCTCTCTGCTTTGCGGGGAGCCTGCTTCCTCCTCTATCTCTGCCTGCCTCTCTGCCTACTTGTGATCTCGGTCTGTCAAGTAAATAAATAAAAATCTTAAAAAGAAAAAAAGAATCCCATTTATTTAGGGACACTTGGGTGGTTCAGTTGATTAAGCTTCAGCTTTCAGCTTCGGCTCAGGTCATGATCTTATGGCCATGGGATCAAGGCCAGTGTTCGGCTCTGTGCTCCACGTGGAGTCTTCTTGAGATTTTTCTCTCCTTCTCTTTTTGCCCTTCCCTTTTGTTCCCCCTCTCTCGATGTCTGAAATTAACAAATCTTTTAAAAAATCATATTAATTTAAATTTTGACAGGGGATAACTGTACTTAAGATATGTTTGTGGCTTCAAGTATGTAACCAGAAATATCTTTCTCTTAAAAATTTGTTTCTTGATACTGCTTTCTGGGCCTAATACGCTTACCTGCAAGACTTTTTATTCCTTACTACACCAGGAACACATGAGTAGATTGAAGAATGGCACTATGGAGCCATGACAAGCCTCTCAAACAGCCCCCACTGACATGAATGATGAGGGCCATTTCGGGGAGCTCGGAGGTGAGAGAGAGAAACCTGAAGGGTTTGATATTTAGTGAAATGCTTAGAAGTTTGGATGTCAGTCTTCCTTTATTAGAGCTTTTAAACTTTTTCAAACATATCTAGGATGAAAATTTCTGATAAAAATGATCTGCAATATTGTGGCTTTTAACTTTGTCCTTTTAAAGTGAATCAAAAAATGAATAATTCTTCTTAAAAAAAACTTTAAGTAAAATTTAGTATTCAAAGACTAGACAAACTAAAACCTAAGAACATAGCTTTAATTTTTGATAGTTTGTTCTTTTGTAGGTAGTTAAAAAACATTTAAGTTGATGTAATCAACAACATATGTACATAAATATTGTATTAGAACATAAGCAATAATCGACACATACTTAAATGATATTCATTATAAGTGATATTCATAATTAAAATTGAATCCCATAAATATTCATCCAATGGAAAACATTAACCAGAGCAGACCAAAATTTATGCAGTCTTAGCTTATCAATACTACTTCTAATAATGTTAAAAGTTGCTTTTAGTATTGTCAAAAGTAATTATGACTCTTGAATCATTTAAATATGTATCAGGGAGTAGTCTATTTTGTATGATGATTTCCACCATTTCTCTGCCAAAGGAGCTGCCTCTGTATACATTTTTTCTGATAGTGATATTTTCCCCTAAGAATTATATATTTAGAGGTTATCTTATATATATTGCTATCCTTTAAAAAGTTTTGAGCAACTAATTAGACTTTTTCTTGAGATAGAATGAGGGCCACGACTACAATACAATAGGTGTGTGGGGGTGACAGGGGCAGATTCCAGAGATAACATCTATTGGTGGGACTAAAGTTCCAATTGCATGGAAATGTCTAAAAATGGGGGTGTAGTCAAGAATGACTGAATTATCTGGTTTAGATAACCAGTGGAGGATGACAAAGTTTATGTGGAAAGAAATTCAGGATGATTCACAAGTCTCAGAAAAAACATACCAAAGTTTGATTGGGATATGAATTTGAAACATTGAAAAAGCACTGAAGTAGAGATGTGCAAAATCTGAATGGACACTTGAAAGTAAAGACCAAATGAAGGTAAGGGGTGAAGCCATAGATTAGGACTCTAAAATCAGAAACAATAATGAAGTGCTTAGAAATACCCAACATAAATCCTGTCGAAACCATGGCAATACAAAAAAAAAAAAAAAAAAAGCCAAGAAAAAAATCATTAAGTGGGAAAAGAATTATTTTGAGTGTAGAACTCAGATTCCAATGGACGATGCAGATGAATGAGGAAGAGAAGAAACCTAATTCATCAAAAATATGGTAAGAGCAAGAATAGTCTAGACACGTGTTCCACCAAGGGGATCCTCCTAGAGTATAGGAACAGATCTTATATGTTGAATCCTAGGGATCTGTCACTTTAAAGACATTTCCGAAATATGAATAGAGGGATATGAGTAGAGGGATGGATTGTTGAAGAAAAATATCAAGATTCTGATTATTTAACAATGTCACATAATATACAGAATCAAAATACCTCTCTATACCTTTAAAATGGGTCATTAGCAAAGAAATCTTTGACACAAGAGATACCCTTGACTGGTGGGAACAGAAGTCAGCTTGCAGAATACTGTATTAGTTATTAAATTCTCTGGACAGTATTTGTGAATTGGAAAAAAGAAATCTGAGCTGCTTTTATCTACCATTAACAAAGATATATATGATGTAACAGATCTTCAGTGTACGCAGTCTATTGCTATTGCTTAAGGTAATTAAAGTAGTGATTTCTATTTTGCCTTCAGGTTTAGGAGATCAATTTATGGATAGGGTAAGAAAGATACAATGAGTCTCTAGGTATTTCCTCCCTGATTATTTTTTCCCCCTGCCAGGCTTAGAGTTGAAACAGGGCCTCCATCTCGACCCATCTTCAGACCAAGCTTTCCATGGGAGTAAAGATAAATCCACTCCCACCTGAATGTAATTATCTGCATTGCCTGTGTGTACATCAGACTGTGTGTGAGATAATTGAGGCATGGCGGGAAAAGGAATGGGTTTAGAAACAAAGAATTAGGTCCTTGCCTGGGAACCTTTGGGCAGGAAATATCACCCATTTTATTTTCATTGTTTTTAATCTACTTAATGAGAGAATTGGGCTAGGCTACTCTAAATTTCCTATAAACTTTTACATTCTAGGATTCTACGGGAAATAGCAAATTACTTTTTATGGTTGTTCCTGTAACTATATTCATTATGTAGTCCTAGGATCTTGGGTATAAAAACTTGTGGGGAACATAATATGCATAGGGAATATTTATTTTTCTAACTTGATAAAAGTTTGGTAACAATGTTCCAAACCTTTTGAGAAGTCAAAGCCATTCTAAAGATTTAATATATTTTCATGATATTTTAAGAAGATACATACATATTTGTCTCCAAATATTTATATATGCTCCTGAGTGGATCGTCAACTATATACACACTTCCCTATTTCTTCATCAGATTATGGAGTGGGAGAGTGAATGTGAAGCAGCACCCAAGGGGATAGATGACTTCAATTTTCTCCTTTCGATTTAATGACTTTTGCTTTTATTATGTCAGCCATTTTTTTCCTCTACTTTGTCATTAAATTCTCCTTAAAACTTTTAGCTATTTTGACCTTTTAGATCATGAGGGTGCAATTACCCAAACTGTGCATGAGGCTACCTCACTGTCTCTCTCACTGAAAAGAATGCATATCAACACAGGAAAAATAAAAAGTTCCTTAAATGGGAAACATTGCTTTTGTGCCAATTGCCTTGGTCTTTTAAAGATTAACATTTAAGGGGAAGGAAATGTTTTAAGTGAGAACACTGAACAGGTTTTATTGTAATTAGTTTCTATATTCAGATTAATTCATGGGTTCATTGTCAACTACAGAAATGCCCAGACTAGATAAGGTAATCCATCCCTCAGGGGAAAGAATTAATTCAAAGTGTCATGGATATGAACACAGAAAACAGAAGGAGAAAAATAATTCAGTGTGATGGGGGAAGGGTGAGAGAGAGAAAAGGGTTTATCTTTAGTCTCCTTTATTTTGATCCTGGAATGCCTTTGTATTTTTCACCTACATGTTTGAGAGACTATTGTTTTTGTTGTTTGTTTTAAAATCATTGTTCTTCAGCCATTTTCATTAGTGTAAGTCACTTGGGAAAGCAAGTTTCTGTGATGGAGGAGGAGGAAGTTTATCCTTTTTTATTTTAATCTTGGAATAGATTTATATTTTTATCTATATATTTGGGAGTCCTTTTTTGTTTTTCCTTTTTAGACGTGTATTCTTTACCCATTTTTGATCAAATGTAAAACATGTAGGGGAAAGAAAAGAGGGGTAGAGGGAAGGGAAGCATCTATCTTCTTTTAACCCTGGAATATCCTTATATTTTTGCCTTTATGTCTGGGAGGCTATTATTTTTTAATCACCCCCCTTTTATTTCACATTTGATCAAATGAAAAACATTGCTTTTTTGATTTCTGCTTCTGTTGAGCCAAAAATAATTAAAAAGCAATTCCATTCCTTGGAGAAATAGAGTCTGCTTTTACAGCACGTCCTGTGGCCTAAAACAAGCGAAATAATGTGCTACGACCAGAGACAATTCAAGTGGTGCTTAGAAAGATGTTCATCTTCACAATCTATTATTTCTTTTCAAGCAACTATCTTTTCACCACACACATCCTGACAGCCTAATGAGTATGATTTTTTTTTACGCTGTTTTCTTCTTTCTGCTTAGTCTAAAGAACCAATGAGTCCTGTGCCAAGACTGCTGATTGAGAAGTCACTGCCCTCACACTTATTTGGATGAGTATGAAAAAATTGAACTTGTTTGTTTTACTACTTCTGCATCGTCCAATTGTGTTGACTTTGAAATTTGCAGCATTTGTTCTCAGCATGGGTTTAGAATCTTTAGCAGAGCAGTTGAGAGTTGCCTGGTACCAGACAGAAATCACTAGCTCTTTGGAACAAAGCACCTGAGTCTCTAAAGGTACAAATTGAGCTCACATGTCTTGTCAGTAACCTTTAATTGTCTTAAGTATTGGTAAAAACACTGGAAATTTTACTTAGAACTGAACAAAATAACTAGAAATCTTAGACATTTTTTCCTGGTTTATAATATTTTTAAAATCATTATTCCCAGTGTGTGTCTTTGTCATCAGTATATACTCCCGCCAGAGATTTGTGTGTATGTGTGTCTTAAAAAGGACCAAACCATGCTCTTCTGAGTCTTCCTTAGAGTCAAATTTGCATATTTGGAATTCAATCATCTTGTTTGCTGCAGGTTTCCAAATTCAGATTTACTTAATTGGAAATTAATTGGAGTGACAGTCTCTGGACAGGACCATTTTCTCCAAACTAAATGAAAATATGGTTTTGTGTTTGCACTTTACTTAAGTTTATTTTTTATATTTAAAAATATAAATTTTTAAATTTCTATTTGTGTCTGTACCTGCAGCCTCTTCTCATCATTCCATTTGTTTGTTTGTTTGGTTGTTGTTGTTATTTTTTTTAATAAACTTAATAGAACCTGGTAATTTGGATGAAATTTTAGGTGATAAATAGTGATATGAAAATGGTTAAATTGCAGACTCTACAGGAGTTTTTCCTTTTCTTATTAGACTTACCATAAACACAATAAATATATTTATATTATGCAAATACTATGCCCTAAGATGCACACCACCAATAGCCAGGTGCTTTTAAATTTGCTTTTTATACAGGGTTATGATGATAGAACAAAAAAATTTTGCATGTGAAAACAATTCAGAAGAAATTTCAAAAATTTATCTTTAAATGATCTTTCTTTCATTTTAATAGGTACTAATTCCTTAGCTTTGAAAGTAAAAAAAAAAAAAAAAAAAAAAAGATTTTATTTATTCGACAGAGAGAGACACAATGAGAGAGGGAACACAAGTAGGGGGAGTGGGAGAGGGAGAAGCAGGCTTCCTGCGGAGCATGGAGCCTGATGTGGGGCTCGATTCCAGGACCCCCCGCAATCATGACCTGAGTAGAAGGCAGCTGCTTAACAACTAAGCTTCCTAGGCACCCCAAAAGTAAAATTTCTTTAGACAAAATCTTTTGTCACTCAAATGTTTTGAGATATACCTTGAAGTTTAAAAGAAAAATATTGGCTCAAACAACTTTCATCTTTCATCTTCTAGGATCTGCTTTTCGGACCTCCTATCCATATCCCTATCCCTTATAGTTATGAAGTGTATGTACCAAGCCTCTAGAAATTAGTGTGTTAAACTGAACCAACTTGATGGAAGTAACTACCCATAGAGTTTGCTTCAAAAAAAGGCATTGTTTAGAATAGCAAAATTATAAGCCTACTTAGGCATGTTGTAAAGCAGTTTGAAAACTAACTCAGAGCAAGTTTTGTGGATGTAATTGTAGGGCTTAAGTCACATTCTGCTTTAAAATGTTGTGGGTATTAAGGAAGACACGTGTTGTGATGAACACTGTGTATTATACACAACTAATGAATCGTTGAACACTGCATCAAAAACTAATGATGTACTATATGTTGGCTAACTGAACGCAATAATAAAAAAAGTGACAAATACAGATGAATATTTTTAAAGATTTAATTTATTTATTTGTGTGTGTGAGAGAGAGAGAGTGCAAATGAGCAGGCGGAGTGACAGACAGAAGGAGAAGCAGGGTTTCTGCTGAGCAGGGAGCCCCGCATACGGCTTGGGCCCAGGACCATGGGATCATGATCTACGCTGAAGGCAGACGCTTATCTGGCTGGGCCACCCAAGCCTCCCCAAAGTTAATTTTTTTTTTTTTTAAAGCAAAACTGCTTTGCACTTAATCCTGTTCCTGTATGTGCACAAACATGTTTGGATAAATCTCAAAATAAATTCTCTAAAATCCTGTTCATCCCTTCAGTATATTGATGCTGCTAAACTTGATCTTTGTAAAAATTTGGTTGATGATTTTATAGTTAGATTATGCCTCTTGATTGTATTCCCAATAAATCATATATATAGAACTCTGTAGAGACTATGAAACCACCTTTTGAGTTTAAAATGGGTATCAAAAATCCTTAATTCCATTCTTGGCAAATGTATTGTTGACTTCCCCCATAACCTCATTTTACTTAATTTACATAGAATTAGCTTAATTACTTTGGTGTGCCTATGGAAATAAAAGCACTTGCATACTTCATGGGGGTGCCATGTAATTAATGTATTGAAATGTGGATTAAATAATACTGGAGTGGTTCCAGTAACTGAAATGCTTATATAATGGTTATTTTGCCCTGTATGTATGCACAAATACACTCTCAGGGGATACATCAGGACTCATTAGAGGCTGTTTAAAAGCTCTCTTTGGTACCCAAAGAATTCATGAGAGGAATTGAGTATCCTGGGTTGACATCTATAGCAGATGTACGTTGACTGTGATCCCCTGAACTCTTAATAGCTTGTAAAATTCAGAAGTGCTTCAACATCTTGTGGATTAAAATCAAACAACACACAGTGTTGAGTGGACTTTCTACCATATAAAATGCATATTGAAGGAAAAAATGGTTTATTTTGCAATGTTATTCTAATTAAATAAGTACTAATGACAGTAATCCAAAGACAATAATGTAACACTTGACTAGCCTCAAAGTCTGTTTAACAAATTTATTAACAGAGGAATTGGTAGATGAAGATTGTATCAGTTGTGGAGAACAAAAGAAGCCTCCACTTTGAGGAAGAAACCTCAGGAATGCTTTTAAGGTACACTTTGCTCTTTGGAAAAGAGAGAGATTAACACATTTCCTGCTAAATGCAACTGCTTTCATTTAAAAATAATTAGAAAGGAAAGCAAGAAACAATCATTGCAGTGTTATTTGACACAACTGAATAATGGTATGCACTAGTTAAAAACTCTTTGGCAGCATAAAAAGCCACTGGATTTTGGAGTGAGATATTTGAATTTGAGATTCAACTCAGAGTTTTCTCCTCCCTGACTAACAGATAAGAAATTTAACTTGTTTGCACTATTGTTTCCTTAACCATTAAATGGAGGTGATAATATTATAAAAACAGGGCTATTCTAAGAGTTAATATAGTGTTTGAAAAATTTTGCATAAGCCATAATACATATTTAACACATGATCATTTTGTTATTAAAAACTCAAGACACATTGGAATCCTGCACATTCGTCTGGTGGAAATTCCATTTATTACTTAGAAAAATGCTTCAGAATATTATTTTCTTATGTTTGGAATCATATGATATAGATAAAAGCAACAACTCAAGTAATTGGGAATCTTCATTTTACAAATGAGGCTAACTCATTTGCTTTAGGTCACATAGATATTTCGTGACCAAGCAAGACTGGAATGAACATCTTTTGACTTCCTGTCCAAAGTTAATTTTCTGCAGCTGACATTCAAGAAGTGATGGTTATTCGGTCAGTTCTCTGAAGGAGCTTTGTCTTCAGAGTTTGAGAAGTCTTGATGAGTTATTTGCAAAAATAACAAAGCTAAAAGCATAAAATATGACTTTAAAATATCAGTGTTTAAGTAGAAAGCCAATATTAGATCTAAATTAGGGTACACTAATTAAAATTAAAACCTATGAAGTTGCTACTTAAATTCTGACTTCCAAATATTTGTGATTTTTATATAATTTTATTTTGAAAAGAAACATTCTTTTATTTTATTGATTTATTTGACAGAGAGAGAGATCACAAGTAGGCAGAGAGGCAGGCAGGGAGAGAAGGGGAGGTGGGCTCCCCGCCGAATAGAGGGCCCAATGCGGGGCCAAATCCCAGGAACCTGAGACCATGACCCAAGCTGAAGGCAGATGCTTAACCCACTGAGCCACCCAGGTGCCCCAGCATCATTTTTTCTAATTTCACCTTTAAAATGTCTTGACAATGGTAGTGAAATTACATCTTAGAGTCTGCAAAAATTTCTAACTTGAAAAACGTTCTGCTTTGAATGGAACCTCTTTTTCATGTTTTCAAGACTGACTCACTGTGAAGATTCATTTTTCTTTTAAGGAGTGTGCATCCAAGTCCTGGGTAGGATAAAAAACTATAAATGGTGTAATATCCAGCAATGTAAAGTATGAGAGACAAGGGACTAATTCAGAAGAAAATCAACACAGAGTTCTGTAGCCTGGTGTCTTGAAGAGTCATGGCACTGAGTGCACAGTTGAGTGGGTGGGTTAGAAAGGGAAACATTCTGGGCTTAAATACATTTTGAAATCCCTATAAACAAAGAAAATACATTTCTTGACTACACAACTTCTTAGAGTCTTCATAATACAGGTATATATTATGAATCTACAAAAATAAAGGGCAATTATACAATGATTTTTCCATTGGACCATCGAGAATCACTTGTAAGCATAACTCTATTCCAAGACATGGGCTCCAGAACAGATATTTTGGAAAAGAAGGTCATAATGATGTAAAGGAAGACTGGGTTCCTTTGTTATCTTTTATTATCTATAATTTCTGGTTCTGTGTCTGGTCCCAAGTTCCCTATTTCCTGTTATCTATTCTGTCAGTACTATTCTTGAAATATTTTGGTATTTTCCATAAGAAGTAGTAAGTATTTTTTGATAGACTGCTGCTATGCTTTTCTTTCCTCTATGGCTGGTGATGTCATGGGAAGAGATAATTTTTACATATCCTAAAAGGATGAAGGTAAGAAGTTCTGTTAAAATTAGATGAGGTACAAGTTTTAGTGAAATGATTTTTTGAAGAGAAACACACATTAGATAAGTTTCTGAAGCTCAAAAATGAGTCATAAAATCAAATTAATTGCAAGTTCTCTAAGGAGTTAGTTGCAGATTCAAATGATTGTAGCTTTGACTTTTTTTTTTAAGCTTGCATGAACTGTTTATTTCTCCCATAAGTAAACAAATTAATTCACCATTGTTATACTGTACTTAAATTTGTATTTGGTATTGGGATTAGGTTTTAAGAGAAAAACAGGAGATTGAAATATGATGAAAGAACTGTCCAAATAACATATTCATGAACTTTTATTATGGCATACACTAAGGTTGCATGGAAAGTGGTGGTACATGTTTTGAAGAATTTAATTTTTAAACTTTTAAAGTAAATCTATTAACATTCTCTCCACACTTATGATTAAATAAGCTATTTGATAAATATCAGTAAGATAGATAAATACTGATGCACACATATTTTTTCAAAATATGTATCACTATTGTTTAGGATTTGGGTCAATAAAATGACTAAAATCTTTGAGAACATAAAGTAGAGCATATACACTTGAATTCTTTCCTTACTCTTCGATATGGTCACCTATTCCCACAATGGAAATTTTTTAAGGGGGTTTTATATTTTTTAAATTGTTCTTTATTAACATATAATGTATTATTTGCCCCAGGGATACAGGTCTGTGAATTGTCAGGCTTACACTCTTCAAAGCACTCACCAAAGCACATACCCTCCCCAATGTCCATAACCCAACCACCCTCTCCAAACCCCTCTCCCAGCAGAAACCCTCAGTTTGTTTGTGAGATTAAGAGTCTCTTATGGCTTATCTCCCTCCCGAACCCATCTTGATTCATTTTTTCCTTCCCAACCCCTAAACCCCCCACTTTGCTTCTGAAATTCCTCATTATAAATGTCTTTCTCTGATTGACTTGTTTTGCTCAGCATAATACCCTCTAGTTCCATCCACATCGTTGCAAATGACAATTTCATTTCTTTTGATGGCTGCATAGTATCCTATTGTATATATCTACCACATCTTCTTTATCTATTCATCTGTTGATGGGCATCTAGGTTCTTTCCACAGTTTGGCTATTGTGGACATTGCACCTGTCTCTTCGGATCACTACATTTGTATTTTTAGGATAAAGACCCAGTAGTGCGATTGCCCAGTCATAGGGTAGCTCTATTTTCAACTTTTTGAGGAACCTTCATGCTGTTCTCCAGAGTGGCTGCACCAGCTTGCATTCTTACCAACAGTGTAGGAGGGTTCCTCTTTCTCCACATCCTTGCCAGCATCAGTGGATTCCTGACTTATTAATTTTCGCCATTCTTACTGGTGTGAGGTGGTATCTCATTATGGTTTTGATTTGTATTTCCCTAATGCCGAGTGATGTGGAGCACTTTTTCATGTGTCTATTAGCCATCTGGATGTCTTCTTTGCAGAAATGTCTGTTCATGTCCTTTGCCCATTTCTTGATTGGATTATTTGTTCTTTGGGTGTTGAGTTTGGTAAATTCAATCATAGATTTTGGATACTATCCCTTTAACTGAGATGTGATTTGCAAATATCTTCTCCCGTTGTCTTTTAGTTTTGTTGACTGTTTTCTTTGCTGTGCAAAAGCTTTTAATCTTGATGAAGTCCCAAGAGTTCATTTTTGCCCTTGCTTCCTCTGCCTTCGTGATGTTTCTGGGAAGAGTTGCTGCGGCTGAGGTCAAAGAGGTTCCTGCCTGTGTCCTCCTCAAGGATTTTGACGGATTCCTTTCTCACATTGAGGTCCTTCATCCATTTTTAGTCTATTTTTGTGTGTGGTTTAAGGAAATGGTCCAGTTTCATTTTTCTGCATGTGGCTGTCCAGTTTTCCCAACACCATTTGTAGAAGAGACTGTCTTTATTCCATTGGACATTCTTTCCTGCTTTGTTGAAGATTAGTTGACCATAGAGTTGAGGGTCTATTTCTGGGCTTTCTAGTCTGTTCCATTAATCTATGTTTCTGTTAGTGTCAGTACCATACTGTCTTGAGGATGACAGCTTTATAATAGAGCTTGAAGTCTGACATTGTGATGCCACCAACTTTGGCTTTCTTTTTCAATATTCCTCTGGCTATTCGAGGTCTTTTCTGGTTCCATATAATTTTAGGATTATTTGTTTCATTTCTTTGAAAAAAAAAAGGATGGAATTGTGATAGGGATTGCATTAAATGTGTAGATTGCTTTAGGTAGCATAGACATTCTCATAATATTTGTTCTTCTAATCCATGAACATGGAACCTTTTTCCATTTCTTTGTGTCTTCTTCCATTTCTTTCATGAGTACTTTATAGTTTTCTGAGTAGATTCTTTCTTTGGTTAGGTTTATTCCTTATAGTTTTGGGTGCAATTGAAGATGGGATTGACTCCTTAATTTCTCTTTCTTCTGTCTTGTTGTTGGTGTAGAGAAATGCAACTGATTTCTGCACATTGATTTTATATCTTGACACTTTACTGAATTCTTGTACAAGTTCTAGCAGTTTTGGAGTGGAGTCTTTCGGGTTTTCCACATAAAGTAACATCATCTGCAAAGAGTGAGAGTTTGACTTCTTTGCTGATTTGGATGCCTTTAATTTCCTTTTGTTGTCTGAGTGCTGAGGCTATGACTTCTAGTACTATGTTGGATAGCAGTGGTGATAATGGATATCCCTGCCATATTCCTGACCTTAGCAAAAAAGCTCTCAGTTTTTCTCCATTGAGAATGATATTTGCAGTGGGTTTTTCATAGATGGCTTTGATGATATTGAGATATGTACCCTCTATCCCTGCCCTTTGAAGAGTTTTGATCAGGAAAGGAAGCTGTACTTTGTCAAATGCTTTTTCAGCATCTATTGAAGGTATCATATGGTTCTTGTCCTTTCTTTTATTAATGTATTGTATCACATTGATTGATTTCCAGATGTTGAACCAACCTTGCAGCCCTGGAATAAATGCCACTTGATTGTGGTGAATAATCCTTTCATTGTACTGTCGGATCCTACTGGCTAGTATTTTCATGAGAATTTTTGCATCATCAAGGGTACTGGTCTGTAATTCTCCTTTTTGGTGGGATCTTTGTTTGGTTTAGGGATCAAGGTGATTTGGCCTCATAAAATTAGTTTGGAAGTTTTACTTCCATTTGTATTTGTTGGAGTGGTTTCAGAATAAGTATTAAATCATCTTTAAATTTTTGGTTGAATTCCCCTGCAAAGCTGTCTGTCCCTTGACTCTTGTTTGTTGGGAGATTTTTGATGACTGCTTCAATCTCCTTACTAGTTATGGGTCTGTTCAGGTTTTCTATTTCTTCCTGGTTCAGTTGTGGTAGTTTATATGTCTCCAGAAATGCATCCATTTCTTCCAGATTGTCAAATTTGCTGGTATATAGTTGCTCATAATGTGTTCTAATAATTGCTTGTATTTCTTTGGTGTTGGTTGTGATGTCTCCTCTTTCATTCATGGTTTTAGTTATTTGGGTCCCTTCTCCTTTCTTTTTGATAAGTCTGGCTAGGAGTTTTTCAATCTCATTAATTCTTTCAAAAAACCAGCTCCTAGTTTGTTGATTTGTTCTACTGTTTTTGTTGTTGTTGTTGTTTGTTTGTTTCTATTTCATTGATTTCTGCTCTGATCTTTATTATTTCTCATCTTCTACTGGGTTAAGCCTTTCTTTGCTGTTCTTTCTCCAGCTCCTTTAGGTGTATGGTTAGGTTGTGTATTTGAGACCTTGTTTCTTGAGAAAGGCTTGTATCACTATATACTTTCCTCTCAGGACTGCCTTTGCTGTGTCCCACAGGTTTTTAACTGTTGTGTTTTTGTTATCATTTGTTTCCATGAATTTTTTTAATTGTTTAATTTTCTGATTGACCCATTCTTCTTTAGTAGGATGCTCTTTAGGCTCCATGAAATTGGGTTCTTTCTAAATTTCCTCTTGTGATTGAGTTCTAGTTTCAGAGCATTGTGGTCTGAAAATATGCAGGGAATGATCCCAATCTTTTGGTACCAGTTGAGACCTGATTTGTGACCCAGGATATGATCTATTCTGGAGAATGTTCCATGTGCACTAGAGAAGAATGTATATTCCGTTCCGAATATATCTGTGATGTCTGGCTGGTCCAGTGTGTCATTTAAGGCCTTTATTTGCTGGATGATCTTTTGCTTTGATGATCTGTCCATTTCATTGAGGGAATGTGTTAAAGTCCCCTACTATTATTGTATTATTGTCAATGTCTTTCTTTGATTTTGTTATTAATTGGTTTATATAGTTGGCTGCATAGATATTTAAGATTGTTCGATCTTGTTGGACAGACCCTTTGAGTATGATATAGTGTCCTTCTTCATCTCTTATTATAGTCTTTGGCTTAAAATCTAATTTATCTGACATAAGGATTGACACTCCAGGTTTCTTTTGATGTCCATTAGGATGGTAAATTGTTTTCCACCCCCTCACTTTAAATCTAGAGGTGTCTTTGGGTCTAAAATGAGTTTCTTGTAGACAGCATATTGATGAGTTTTGTTTTTTATTCATTCTGATACCCTGTGTCTTTTGATTGGGGCATTTAGCCCATTTATATTCAGGGTAAGTAAGGTGACTATTACTGTATATTGTCTCTGTTCCTTTCTGGTCTACTACTTTTAGGCTCTTTCTTTGCTTAGAGGACCCTTTCAGTATTTCCTGTAGAGCTGGTTTGCTGTTTACAAATTCTTTTAGTTTTTGATTGTCCTGGAAGCTTTTTATCTCTCCTTCCATTTTCAAGGATAGCTTATCGGATATAATAGTCTTGGCTGCATGTTTTCCTCATTTAGTGCTCTGAATATATCATGGTAGTTCTTCCTGACCTGCTAAGTCTCTGTGGATAAGTCTGATGCTAATCTAATATTTTTACCATTGTATGCTACAGACTTCTTGTTCCGAGCTGCTTTCAGGATTTTCTATTTTTCACTAATACTTGTAAGTTTTAATATTAGATGACAGTGTGTAGACCTATTCTTACTGATTTTGGGAGGGGGTGTTCTCTGCACCTCCTGGATTTTGATGCTTGTTCCATTTTCCATATTAAGGAAATTCTCTACTGTAATTTGCTCTGGTATACCCTCTGTCCCCTCTCTCTTTCTTCTTCTTCTGGAATTCCAATAATTCTAATATTGTTTCATCTTATTATATCACTTGTCACTCAAATTATCCCCTCATGGTCCAGTAGTTGTTTGTCTCTCTTTTGCTCAGCTTCTTTATTCTCCATCATTTGGTCTTCTATATCACTAATTCTCTCTTCTGTTTCATTTATTCTAGCAGTAAGAACCTCCATTTTTTTTTCTTTTTTTTTTTTTTATTTTTTATAAACATATATTTTTATCCCCAGGGGTACAGGTCTGTGAATCACCAGGTTTACACACTTCACAGCACTCACCAAATCACATACCCTCCCCAATGTCCATAATCCCACCCCCTTCTCCCAAACCCCCTCCCCCCGGCAACCCTCAGTTTGTTTCGTGAGATTAAGAGTCACTTATGGTTTGTCTCCCTCCCAATCCCATCTTGTTTCATTTATTCTTCTTCTACCCACTTAAGCCTCCATGTTGTATCACCACTTCCTCATATCAGGGAGATCATATGATAGTTGTCTTTCTCTGCTTGACTTATTTCGCTAAGCATGATACGCTCTAGTTCCATCCATGTTGTTGCAAATGGCAAGATTTCATTTCTTTTGATGGCTGCATAGTATTCCATTGTGTATATATACCACATCTTCTTGATCCATTCATCTGTTGATGGACATCTAGGTTCTTCCCATAGTTTGGCTATTGTGGACATTGCTGCTATAAACATTCGGGTGCATGTGCCCCTTTGGATCACTACATTTGTATCTTTAGGGTAAATACCCAATAGTGCAATTGCTGGGTCATAGGGCAGTTCTATTTTCAACATTTTGAGGAACCTCCATGCTGTTTTCCAGAGTGGCTGCACCAGCTTGCATTCCCACCAACAGTGTAGGAGGGTTCCCCTTTCTCCGCATCCTCGCCAGCATCTGTCATTTCCTGACTTGTTGATTTTAGCCATTCTGACTGGTGTGAGGTGATATCTCATTGTGGTTTTGATTTGTATTTCCCTGATGCCGAGTGATATGGAGCACTTTTTCATGTGTCTGTTCGCCATCTTGATGTCTTCTTTGCAGAAATGTCTGTTCATGTCCTCTGCCCATTTCTTGATTGGATTATTTGTTCTTTGGGTGTTGAGTTTGCTAAGTTCTTTATAGATTCTGGACACTAGTCCTTTATCTGATATGTCGTTTGCAAATATCTTCTCCCATTCTGTCAGTTGTCTTTTGATTTTGTTAACTGTTTCCTTTGCTGTGCAAAAGCTTTTGATCTTGATGAAATCCCAGTAGTTCATTTTTTCCCTTGCTTCCCTTGCCTTTTGCGTTGTTCCTAGGAAGATGTTGCTGCGGCAGAGGTCGAAGAGGTTGCTGCCCGTGTTCTCCTCAAGGATTTTGATGGATTCCTTTCGTACATTGAGGTCCTTCATCCATTTTGAGTCTATTTTTGTGTGTGGTGTAAGGAAATGGTCCAATTTCATTTTTCTGCATATGGCTGTCCAATTTTCCCAGCACCATTTATTGAAAAGGCTGTCTTTTTTCCATTGGACATTCTTTCCTGCTTTGTCGAAGATTAGTTGACCATAGATTTGAGGGTCTATTTCTGGGCTCTCTATTCTGTTCCATTGATCTATGTGTCTGTTTTTGTGCCAGTACCATGCTGTCTTGATGATGACAGCTTTGTAATAGAGCTTGAAGTCCGGAATTGTGATGCCACCAACGTTGGCTTTCTTTTTCAATATCCCTTTGGCTATTCGAGGTCTTTTCTGGTTCCATATAAATTTTAGCATTATTTGTTCCATTTCTTTGAAAAAGATGGATGGTACTTTGATAGGAATTGCATTAAATGTGTAGATTGCTTTAGGTAGCATAGACATTTTCACAATATTTATTCTTCCAATCCAGGAGCATGGAACATTTTTCCATTTCTTTGTGTCTTCCTCAATTTCTTTCATGAGTACTTTATAGTTTTCTGAGTATAGATTCTGTGTCTCTTTGGTTAGGTTTATTCCTAGGTATCTTATGGTTTTGGATGCAATTGTAAATGGGATTGACTCCTTAATATCTCTTTCTTCTGTCTTGCTGTTGGTGTAGAGAAATGCAACTGATTTCTGTGCATTGATTTTATATCCTGACACTTTACTGAATTCCTGTATAAGTTCTAGCAGTTTTGGAGTGGAGTCTTTTGGGTTTTCCACATATAGTATCATATCATCTGCGAAGAGTGATAATTTGACTTCTTCTTTGCCAATTTGGATGCCTTTAATTTCCTTTTGTTGTCTGATTGCTGAGGCTAGGACCTCTAGTACGATGTTGAATAGCAGTGGTGATAATGGACATCCCTGCCGTGTTCCTGACCTTAGCGGAAAAGCTTTCAGTTTTTCTCCATTGAGAATGATATTTGCGGTGGGTTTTTCATAGATGGCTTTGATGATATTGAGGTATGTGCCCTCTATCCCTACACTTTGAAGAGTTTTGATCAGGAAGGGATGTTGTACTTTGTCAAATGCTTTTTCAGCATCTATTGAGAGTATCATATGGTTCTTGTTCTTTCTTTTATTGATGTGTTGTATCACATTGACTGATTTGCGGATGTTGAACCAACCTTGCAGCCCTGGAATAAATCCCACTTGGTCGTGGTGAATAATCCTTTTAATGTACTGTTGAATCCTATTGGCTAGTATTTTGTTGAGTATTTTCGCATCTGTGTTCATCAAGGATATCGGTCTATAGCTCTCTTTTTTGGTGAGATCCTTGTCTGGTTTTGGGATCAAGGTGATGCTGGCCTCATAAAATGAGTTTGGAAGTTTTCCTTCCATTTCTATTTTTTGGAACAGTTTCAGGAGAATACGAATTAGTTCTTCTTTAAATGTTTGGTAGAATTCCCCCGGGAAGCCGTCTGGCCCTGGGATTTTGTTTGTTTGGAGATTTTTAATGACTGTTTCAATCTCCTTACTGGTTATGGGTCTGTTCAGGCTTTCTATTTCTTCCTGGTTCAGTTGTGGTAGTTTATATGTTTCTAGGAATGCATCCATTTCTTCCAGATTGTCAAATTTATTGCCGTAGAGTTGCTCATAGTATGTTCTTATAATAGTTTGTATTTCTTTGGTGTTAGTTGTGATCTCTCCTCTTTCATTCATGATTTTATTTATTTGGGTCCTTTCTCTTTTCTTTTTGATAAGTCGGGCCAGGGGTTTATCAATTTTATTAATTCTTTCAAAGAACCAGCTCCTAGTTTCGTTGATTTGTTCTATTGTTTTTTTGGTTTCTATTTCATTGATTTCTGCTCTGATCTTTATGATTTCTCTTCTCCTGCTGGGCTTAGGGTTTCTTTCTTGTTCTTTCTCCAGCTCCTTTAGGTGTAGGGTTAGGTTGTGTACCTGAGACCTTTCTTGTTTCTTGAGAAAGGCTTGTACCGCTATATATTTTCCTCTCAGGACTGCCTTTGTTGTGTCCCACAGATTTTGAACCGTTGTATTTTCATTATCATTTGTTTCCATGATTTTTTTCAATTCTTCTTTAATTTCCCGGTTGACCCATTCATTCTTTAGAAGGATACTGTTTAGTCTCCATGTATTTGGGTTCTTTCCAAACTTCCTTTTGTGGTTGAGTTCTAGCTTTAGAGCATTGTGGTCTGAAAATATGCAGGGAATGATCCCAATCTTTTGATACCGGTTGAGTCCTGATTTAGGACCGAGGATGTGATCTATTCTGGAGAATGTTCCATGTGCACTAGAGAAGAATGTGTATTCTGTTGCTTTGGGATGAAATATTCTGAATATATCTGTGATGTCCATCTGGTCCAGTGTGTCGTTTAAGGCCTTTATTTCCTTGCTGATCTTTTGCTTGGATGACCTGTCCATTTCAGTGAGGGGAGTGTTAAAGTCCCCTACTATTATTGTATTATTGTTGATGTGTTTCTTTGATTTTGTTATTAATTGGTTTATATAGTTGGCTGCTCCCACATTGGGGGCATAGATATTTAAAATTGTTAAATCTTCTTGTTGGACAGACCCTTTGAGTATGATATAGTGTCCTTCCTCATCTCTTATTATAATCTTTGGCTTAAAATCTAATTGATCTGATATAAGGATTGCCACTCCTGCTTTCTTCTGATGTCCATTAGCATGGTAAATTCTTTTCCACCCCCTCACTTTAAATCTGGAGGTGTCTTCGGGCTTAAAATGTGTTTCTTGGAGGCAACATATAGATGGGTTTTGTTTTTTTATCCATTCTGATACCCTGTGTCTTTTGACAGGGGCATTTAGCCCTCCATTTTTTATTGTACCTCACTAATAGCTTTTTTTAATTTCAACTTGATTAGATTTTAGTTATTTTATTACTCCAGAAAGGGCTTTGATTTCTCCAGAAAGCATTTCTCTAATATCTTCCATGCCTTTTTCAAGTCCAGCTAGCACCTTGAGAATCGTCATTCAGAACTCTAGATCTGACAAGTTACCAATGTCCGTTATTGATTAGGTTCCCAGACTTTGGTACTGTCTTTTTTTTGGTACTTTTTCTGCCTTGTCATTTTATCCAGATAAGAATATATGAATGAGAGAATAAAATACTAAAAAGGTGACAAAGACTCCAGAAAAACGTACACTAAGCAAATCAGAAGAGACCCCAAATCAGGGGAATAAGAAAGGGGATAAAATATCTATCTATCTATCGATCTATCGATAGATAGATAGATATTTTATATATAAAATATATATATATTTTATATATAAAATATCTATATTTTATATATAATATATATATATATATATATATATATTAGACTGGTGAATAGAACAGAGACTCCCTCTTGATTTGGGTTGTATTTTCGTCTCTTAGAAGAAACTACCTCCATATGTATATATATATAATGTATATATATACAAAAATTAGGGTAAACATGATGAAGGGATAGACTATGATGTAAAGATGAAAAATTTTAAAAAGTATTTTAAAAAAGGAATTGATAAGTTGGTTGTAAAAAGAAGCAAAAAAGAAAGCAGAGAGAATTTACCCACGCTGGAGACTAGAACAAAGTTCTCTGTTAGATTTAGGGTATATTTTGATCTATTAGAAGAAATTGAAAATGGCAGCCTCCCAATCTCCAGCCAGGAGGAGCTGAGAGCTCGGGCCCCACTCCTCAGCGCTCCCTCAGAGAAAAGTGGTCAATCACTTTCATATCCCTGTTCTCTGGCCATAATCTGAGCTCAGTGACTGAGTGTTTCTGTCTCTGGCACACAGCCCCATTTGCAGTCTCCAAACCCAGCAGATTCCTGCCATGCTGCTCTTCTGGTGGAGAAAGGTGGGTCTCCCCAGATCTGCCACTTGTGGGGTCCCTGCTCAAAAAGCATTGGCCCAACTGTGATCATCGTAAGGTAACCCTAAGCTGAGAGCTCACACATTGACTCCGTCTCTCTAGTCAGCTTCCCTGCTCTGATACCTGGGAGCTCTGCTACACTCAGACACCCCTGATCCTTCTGTGACCCCATAGGACCTGAGACCACACTGTCTCCTCAAGAGCTCCACCCCCACTTAGCGTCTAGAGCACTGTCCCTCAGTGGAGTAGACTTCTAAAAGTTCAGGTTTTGTGCTCTGTTGATCCACCACTTGCCAGGAGCTGGCCCCTTCCTCCCATCGCTTCATGAGATTCACTTCTCTGCAGGTCCTACCCTTCAGAAAGTGGTTGATTTTCTGTTTCTAGAATTGCTGCTCTTCTTTTCCTTGGTTTCCTGTTGGGTTTATAAGTGTTTGGAATGGTTTGATAACTATGTAGCTGAACTCTTGTGACATGTTATTTCAGTCTGCTATTCCTCTGCCATCTTGACTTTCCCTGGAATTTTTTTTTCTTAATATTTATTATTTGTTTGAGATAGAGAGACTGAACTTTCTCACACAGAGAGCGAGGGAGAGGGAGAAGCAGACTCCCTACTGAGCAGGGAGCTGGATGTGATGCAGGGCTTGATCCCAGGACCCTGGGGTCATGACCTAAGCTGAAGCCGGATGCTTAACTGGCTGAGCCACACAAGTGCCCCCCAAATGGAATTTTTTTCAAGTTATGGATATCTTTAGTAGCTTTGTGGTTAAAAAAAAAAAAATCCTCCCTTTTTGACATATTCAGTGGTATTAAATCTATAACCTTTTTTGGTAATATTGATTTTTTGAAATAGCAATGATTCAATGGATCACATTTCAATATTTTCAGTGAGAAATTATGATACTATTCATTAACTATTTGTGAATTCCTATTTCTCATCATGTGGTCTCAAGTCGGATATCCTCTCACAGAGGTCACTCTAAAGTAGCCACAACCTTCTAACTCTCCAATGCTATTATTCCCAAGTATATTTTCTTTTTAGCAATTGCCATTATATTATTTATATTTATTGACTTTTTAGTTGACATATTTATATGTTATTGATGTTTATGTATATGTTATTGACATACTTAATTTCTTTCTGTTCATCTTAGATTGTGGGATGCACAAGAATATGTAGTAGTTATTTAATAAATAATTGGGAATCATGTCCATGCTTTGTTTAGGATCATAAAGAAAATGTATCTGTGAACTGCCGTAATTGAATTTATCTTTGAATATTATATGGATGGAAGGTAATTGACACCAAAAATTTTAAAAATCTTAATTTGTAAGAGGGTTACAAATAGTAAATAGTCAAATTAATGTGCAGATTCTAGAATTTTTATGAAAACATTTATCTTCTTGTTCTGCAGGTCTAACCTAAACAGAAGAAAATGATTACCTAAAATCATCCAACTTGGTTTTTTAGATCATGAAAATATACCTACAGATTAAATCGTCCTATAAACCAGTTAGCTCCATCCTGTCTGCACAGTGCCTGCACAGGCATATTTTACACAATTACAATGACACTAGGGAAAATATGCAGCTGCACCAGTTAAAGTATATAACTCTCATGGGAAAATATTCTAAAATTAATAGACACTTGTTCATTGATTCAGCAAAGATGAGTTTAGGGTTTTCTATATCTGGGCCCTGTATTCCTTATTTCAAATGTTACAGTGACTGACACAGTCTCTGCCTTCAAGGGACTCAAAACAGTGAACGAGGTAGATAAATGAAATAGTCTGTTAATACCTCTGAGTATATTGAATGTACTGACTAAATTAAAGGGATAAACAGGTAAGTTAGAAGTCCTAGCTAAAGAGTTTAATATACCTTTTCAAAGTTGATAGATAAGGCCAGCAAAGTACAAATTAAGAGACATCTGAGTAACATGATTTTAAAACTTTATATCCAGAATACCAAGAACACATACTTCTTTCAAGCATTAACAAAACTTTTCATATGCTAAGGCAAAAATAACCTTTAATGCATTTTGAAAAATCAACACCATATTATGTTCTTCTCACCAAAACTCAGTGAAATTGAAAATCAATAACCAAAGAAATTTTGAAAAAATCCTATCATTTGGAAATTAGACAACACAGTATTAAGTAACTATTTTGGTTAAAAATGAAGCCGTAAGAAAAAATATGAAATACTTAGAAAAGAATTATCTTTAAAAGAGTACATATCAAATATTGTGAGACTAGAGCAGTATTTATAAGGAGACTTATGGGAGCACCTGGGTGGTTCAGTGTCTGCCTTCGACTCAGGTCATGGTCCCAGGGTCCTGGGATAGAGTCCTGCATGGGACTCCTTGCTCAGCAGGGAGTCTTCTCCCTCTCCCTCTGCTGCTCCCTCTGCTTATACTCTCTCACTCTCTCTGTGTCAAATAAATAAATCAAATCTTTTTAAAACATTAAAAAATAAAAGGAAACTTACAGCTTAAATATGTTTGTCAAGAAATTAGGGATTGATCCATATTCTTTTCCATCTCAGTTGATGGCATTCTATTTTCCATTTGCTTGATCCATTTACTTGTATTCTCATTCTATTATATGAAGTCCATAGCACGTCTTTTTCCCTCATATTCTCCATTCAGTCATTCCTCAAATCCTTTTGGTTTTGGTCCCACCCTAGCCTGAGCCATTGTTCTCTCCCTATGTATTATTTCCATAACCACCTACCTAGTATTCTTTCTTGTTTTCCTTCATTCCAGTTGCACCACGTCATACAAAGAATCTTGTTTAAATTTATGATCACATCAGTCTTGCATAAAACTCTTGAGTAATTTCCACCCATCTTAAGTAAAATTAAAAAAAAAAATTTGACAATGATCTTAAACTTCCACACACCTTTCTATCATCTTACTTTCCCAACTTCTAACTCCTACTACTGTCCTCTCTTCTTTCCATGTAGGCTACACTGACCATCTTGCTGATCCTACTTGTTGGACACACATCTCCTTTGGACCTCAGCACTTTCTCTTCTCTCTCTTGGTCTTCTCTTCCTCCAAAAAGTCAAATGGTAGTCTTTACTTTAATGTTAAAATTTCAGTGAGTCTTCCTCTAAACACTGAAGTTTCACAAATATATCTGATACTACCTATTCCCCTTCCCTGCTTTATTTTTCTTTCTGTCACTTATCACTATCTAACATAACCTATGAATGCTTACTTATTTCTTTGCTCTCTATGTCCTCCACTAAAATATAAGCCCCATGAGGGCAGAGTTTTTTTTATGTATTTTGTTCTCTATTAGCTTTCTAGTGTGTAGAACAGTGCCCAGCACTCAACAAATATTTGTTAAACAAAAGGTGAGTAAATTTGGCAAAGTTTTTAGATCCAAGTTTTTAGTTCAGGGGGACTTTAATCTGTTCTAAAGGGAGTTACCTACATTAGATGGTTAATTTAACTTGAACCTTTAGAATTGCACCACAGAGAGCTTTTGCCAGGATCATCTCAGAAATAAAGATACCTGAATAAAGGAATGGTTTGGTTGAATTTGTTGTATGAAGCCAGAAATAAGGAGCCTTGAAAGTGTTATGTTAAAATCTGAGCTTCTATTATGTCATTCAAGAAGTTCAAAACATACATAAGATTAACTGCAAATATTCTCTCTCTGCATATTCAAAATGGCTTCAGTTCACAGGGTTGTTTATTACTTGAGTTTTTCAACCAATAAAAATTTATCTTAAAAAGATTTGATTCAGGGGCGCCTGGGTGGCTCAGTAGGTTAAAGCCTCTGCCTTCGGCTCAGGTCATGGTCCTGGGTTCCTGGCTTCAAGCCCCACGTTGGGCTCTTTGCTCAGTGGGGAGTCTGCTTCCTCCTCTCTCTCTCTGCCTGCCTCTCTGCCTACTTGAGATCTGTGTCTGTCAAATAAATAAATAAAATCTTTAAAAAAAAATTTGGTTTGCTAAGATCATTGGTGGACTTTTGGAATGTTCAGTCTAATTGCTTTACTAACCTTGACAGATTTTTGTTATTTTCAATGTAATTTTTAAATTTGTGTATACTATCCTAATATTCTTTAATAAAATCTGGCACTAGAAAAGTAAGACTTATTTGCTAGAATATGAAGTAGATAAAATTTGTTTTAAATTGTCAATAATCCACACATGCTCATTAAGAAAAGATTGCCTTTTCCTTACAATATCAGAAACTTTTAAGTTATCTTCATATGGAAAAGTATTGTTTAGGCATTAGAAAGACTGCTGCTTTATCACTAGCCTCTCAACTAAGAATAGACATTGCACATAGAATTAAGGCCTTTTGTTATTTATATTTGCTAACTATACTTTAACTAAGAAGACTTATTAGACACTCCATACATTGTATTTTTGATATGTATAAATCTTAAATTTTTATTTAGTAAATGTTGAGGGTCTCCTCAGACTTCTCATAATAAAAAACAAATAGTACTAAATATTGGAAACTTCTTGTGATGTTAAACTTATAATTATCTCTGTGAACATTCATGTATCTATTTGGCAAAGAGGGGAGGTAAAGACATAAAACATGTCTAGGATTGATATTCAGGCTTAGCCTAGAATACTCATATTTTATAACTTATGGAACAGGGAAACTGGGGACAAGCACGTACGTGATTTTTTTTCAAGGTCAATAAAGAATTATGATGATAATCTCAGATCATGCCTACACTAATGAAGACCAGATTTTATATAGCATTAAAAAGAAGAGCAAATCAGTGAATAGATAATTACTTTCTCATATAACAGACAGTTTGTGGTGATATATTTCAACATATGGATAAAAATTGTGAAATGATAATGAAACTAAAATTTTTGCATTTTTAAAAATATTGAGAATTCCATTATTCCCAGTTAAGAAAAATCGACCAAAAATGTTTTTACCAAGCCCTACACTGACTTAAAGTTGAAAATTCTTTTGGATGTTTTTTACTTTGGAAACCTATCAGTATTCAAAACTATAATTTGAATGGCAGAGGTTCAGCAAGACCAATAATACAACAGAAAAAAAGACAGAGAAGAAACTCTGTATATCTTGTGACATCAATAAAATATGTGATGGAGAGGAGCACCTGGGTGGCTCAATGGGTTAAGTGGCTAAGCATCCGCCTTTGGCTCAGGTCATGATCCCAGGGTCTTGTGCAGGATCAAAATCCGCATCAGACTTCCTGCTCTGCTGGGAGCCTGTTTCTCTCTCTCTGCCACTCTCTCCTGTCCTGCTCTTTCCTGCTCTCGCTCTCTCAAATAAATAAAATCTTTAAAAAATATATGTGATAGAGAAGTTAGAAGCATTTATTTTGTTTGGTTTTTCTCTTAGTATAAGGCAATGCAAAACAAAACAAAAGTCATAAGTAATATTAATGTAATCATTTAACAAAACCTTTCTTCCTTGTAATATTCACACCCAGCCTTGTTGTAAAGATTAATTCTATTTTCCAGAGAGTAAAATAGTGATGTAGAGTTGGAACAAAAGATGCCAAGCCACACATCAACTAATGAATAGAGCATCATGTCCACTAATAATTCTCCTACTTTTTCAATTAACTGACTGAACTGCTAATTGCATCAGTATCCCCTGTGAGCCAGATTCTGAGCGAGGTATGGGTATATAGTGTGAAGAGACAGCCATGGTTTACATTACAAGACTTAGAGGTTGGCAGCCAGATTTCCTATTTTTCCTCTATATCATTCTTTCTTATACTGATTACATTGAATCTCTCATATTAGAAAACCATTTTAGTCATGAAAAATAGGGTGATCTTCTTTAATAAGCAAAAGATATTAAATTTTTATGACAAAGGATATACTTCAAGAATTCCATTCATCAACTATATCTATGAGTTGGGCATTCACCTGGGTGCTGGGTAGAAAGGGATGAATAAAACAAGAGCTCTTTGTTAGACACTAATGGGAAACACAGAATAATTTGAATGCCAAAAGAAAATACAAGTACTTTCCTAGGGGAGGGTGGGGACTTTGAGTTTCTCCTGTTTACATCCTTGGTTCTTAGCAAGGTGTCACATGGTAATATTTTAAGAAGGATTTATGGAAAATTAAGTAACAGTAACTTGAGTAAGGGACCTAGGGAAGATTTTAGAGAAAAGGTGGCATATAAATAGGCATCTAAAAACCAAAAGATTAAAATATCATCTCATCTATATTTAGAACTAATAGAATAAAAGTCAACTAGTTGGAAGTAGTCAGTTTCTTTAACTTTCAAAGTAAGATGTTTCAAGTTCCTAAATTGTCCAAAATCTAATAAACAATACATGACTGATGTTGTCACCTAAAAGCAAAAAGAAAATGTCTGTAAACCTTAGAAAGCTGACTGACATATAACACGAAGTTCAAGCCCATTATCCAGCAGTTGTGAAGTTTTGTATTTTTTAAACTACACCAGTTCTGCTGGTTAAATTCAAAGACCATAGCAACTTTTTTTTTTTTTTTTTAAAGATTTTAGTATTTATTTGACAGAGATCACAAGTAGGCAGAGAGGCAGGCAGAGAGAGAGAGAGAGAGAGAGAGAGAGAGGAGGAAGCAGGCTCCCTGCTGAGCAGAGAGAGCCCAATGTGGGACTTGATACCAGGACCCTGGGATCATGACCTGAGCCAAAGGCAGAGGCTTTAACCCACTGAGCCACCCAGGCACCCCTACCATAGCAACTTTTAAATGTATTTTCTAATTTTTAGATTATCGTGTCAAAATAGAAACAACTTTAAAATTTTTATTTTCAAGCTTTTTAAAGAATACATCTTTGAGAAACACCTGCTCATTGAGATATACCATTTTGCTTGTGAGATCAAAGACTCTAAAGCAATTTTAATGTCTTATATTCTTAGAACTTCTCATAGCACACTTTTTTTTGGTACTAATTCTCAAGTACAGAAGATATTAGCAATTATAAATGTAAACACAACAGAAAGCTGATTAGAAGTAGCTCAGCTTCAGTTCTTCAGGAGGATTTCTAAAAGTGAAAAGAAGTCAATTAGTTTGTCATCTTTCTTACAACACTTAACTTTGAAAACTATCAGCCTTAAAGTGGTTTAACTTTATTCCATTTATGATTATAGCAAAAGATTAGTTATTTTCCCCAAATTGTTTTGTCCATTTTTTGCTCAAAACTATTAAATGGAATGGGGTGATAAAACTGTTCAATTTCAACAAAGACACTCAAGCAGTTTATGATGAAGGAGCTAAGAAGTAACGGGAAGAAACAGCTATAAATTTGTCATAAAATTGTGAGTATTCTGAATCTGACATTCCAGAGAGATCTTGGTATACACGGAATAAAGGAATCATCTAAGCACAAACTCACTAATCTTCAGATCAAGGTGTTAGTGGCATATTTGTCTGCCATCAGTAGTTTTCAAAATCTTTATTGATAAACTTGATCAGCGACCCACAAAATTCATTAAAAAAAAAAAAAACAGACCTCAGAACAAAACAATCCCCCCAAACGAACAAGCAAACAAAAATGCCACCAAAATCCATAAAACAACAGCTCTCACTCGCTTTCATTTCTCCCAATCATATTGCTGCTTGTATTTTACTACTCTTACCATAGCTCCATATACAGGTAAAAAAGAGAAAATTCTACATTGGTTAGAAATTATATAATTTCTTTCCCAGTATTAGGTTTTTGGATTCTTAACTGATATGATTTACCTTTTGGCTATATGATCATGAAAACAAAAGACACTCAAATAAAAATGTGTAGTTCAAAAATATTAGTGTACTTTGTTGTGTAGTACCTCTTAAACTCTTAAACTATATACCCATATTGCATTATCTATATTACTACCACAATAATTTGGTCCACATTTTTGTATTCTTAGTTCTTATTCTAGCTTCTTCTAGACATGACAAACAGAAAAAACAACACTTACAACCTCTATTGTAGAATAAAAAAGGGGCATTTAAAAAATTTCTTAAGAACTTTGTTGCCAGAGGTAACAGTCAATTAAGTGGGTTTCTCAGTCAATTAAGCGTCTGCATTCAGCTCAGGTCATGATCTCAGGGACCGGGGATCAACCCCCGCCATGGGGCTACTGTTCAGAAGGAAGTGTGCTTCTCCCTTTCCCTTCCCCTGCTCATGTGCTCTCTCTCTGAAATATATAAAGTTATATATATATACACATATATATGTATAAATTTTTTTAAAAAATAGAAGAACTTGGTTGGCAAATAGAAAATATATTCACATCTGTGACTTAAACTAACACCTATATACCGTTTACAGGCTTTTCTCCAGAATTAAACTGTGAGTTCTGTAGGACATAGACTAGGATTTAAGTAATCTCTTTATTCCTAGTATCTAGTGTAATTGTTAAGATGTGCTAATAGATATTGGATGAATTAACAGTTCAAAGTAAGAATTACAGTTGTTTTTAATCACATATACCTGTTTTTCAGGCTTCCAAATAATATCCAAAAGAAAATTCCTCCTGTTTTTTGGAAGGCTAGTTTGACAGATGCATATAACTATCTCTTAAAACAAAAATCTCTCCCACAGTCTGAAACGTCATATATTGGCATTGATCTAGAAAGTTGCAGCATTGAAGATGGTTATCAATAAATCAGCTGATAACCTGAGATTTGATTTCATAGCATGAGTGGAGAAGTTGACTTTACATCCCCTTGGCTCAATAGCTAATTCCTGAGGCTATGTAATCTCACTGTTGGAAGTTGTTCTACAATAGGAAATCTTAAACGAAATCTAGCAGCTGCTCCTCAGAAGATCATTAATGAGCCACTTTGAACTTCTCTTCTGCATAACTGAAAGATTTTCTCAGATAATTCAGATCCAACTTCCCTACTATATAGCTATTTCTCTTCTAAATACCTCTGTCTGGTGTTGGTTTTAACCTGGGATATGATACTAGTAGAAATAATACTGTTTGTAGAAATTGAACAGAAACAACTATTATACCCATTATCTACATTTTCTTAATCTATCATGTTGAACTATGTGCAATGACCATTTTCATAATTGGCAATTTTGTATGGTTCAAATTAATACAAAATTATGTGTGGATGTTTTAAAAGTTAGGAAATATATATTTACTTATGGAGAATAATAAATCATATATGCTTTTCTTTTTAAAGATATTTTTATTTGTTTGAGAGAGAGAGAGAGAGAACAGAAGGAGGGGAGTGGCAGAGGGAGAGAGAGAGAAACTCAAGCAGACTCTGCACAGGCTTGATCTCAGTTCATGACATTAGATCTGAGCTTAAACCAAGAGTTAGATGCTTAACACACTGAGTCACCCAGGTGCTCCCATATGCTTATTTTCAAGTTTACATGTTAATATATAATTTGAGAACTATTCTAAAAAATATTCAGTACTGAATTTTATATTTCAAATGAAAAAAAAAATAGCCATTGATTATATGACAACGAAGCACTGGTGAAAACTTCAGAATGTGAACTCTGGCTTAACTGTGTCTTCACATTCTTATTTTCAAGTTAAGTTACATGGTTTTCTTATGCTATCATGAGGCTGGGATGGAGAGAATGTGGGGGGAAACCTAAGTGAACAGAAATTCAGGACGCACAACCTAAATTTTATCACTGTAATTCTATTTCTATAAAGATTGAATTTTGGACTCTGTGAACAAATTGTTCTGCAGCTTACAAAGCAATAATAATATAAATAGATATTTTGGGTGGATCGCTAGTTGTGAACTGTCTAAAGCTTCTACACTCATCTTTTGCAAAACCATTTAATCTTGCAAGATTGTCAATTCTTAAAAAAAAAAAAAAATGGAAAATTCAGACCAGTGGGGGCTTTGAGTTGGATGGATCTTATATTCCTGAAATCATCACTTATTATTTTGTCATACTCTATGTTACTTTTGGTACAAGTAACTCCAATCTCTTGTAGGATCTGAAAATTATTCTGTTGTATTGATCAGTTAATCCTATTAAAAGAAACATGAAACACTTATTCATACTTCTCTGGTAGATCATTAGTAAGACCAATCATCAAAGCAGTTCTGTCCAATAGAAATACAATGTTGGATCTGTGTGTAATTTATAGTTTTCTGATAGTTCTATGAAAAGATAGAGGCATATTTTATTCAACTCTATAGGTCCAAAATTTTATTATCTTAACATGTATCAGTAAATAAGGTAAATTCTCAAGCTCTTCACAATGTCTGCTTTAATTCTGTGTTCCAAATAAACTTTAAAATGGGCTCTGAAATTTGATATTAGTCTAATTTTTATTTGTCACAAAATCTAATTATTCTTTTGGTTTTATTCAACCATTTAAAGATATAAAAACCACTCTTAGATCACAAGTCATATAAAATCAAAAGGCAGGCTGGGTTTTGCTCTCAGGTTCTAGTTTGCCAACTTCTGAACTGGCACATGAGTGGGTACATAATTCAAAATGGCATTTGAAATCTATCTGGACTTAATTTAATACTAATCAGTAAGACCTAGGTTGGTATAAAAATCTAAGCTATAGATAAACTGGAAAACTTCATGAAATATCACTTGATTTATGAAAGAATGAGTAAGTGAATAAATTCCATCAAGATTTTGACATTTCCTGGAAAATCACAGGTTGCAATTTTATCTGACTTATTTCTATTATGGGGTTAGCTAAATGATGTTGGAGTCTGGTATCTTTTTGTATAATTAGTCTGTGGTCTAGGATTTTCTTCTCAAGGAAGAATACTCTGTATTTAGGTCTACTAATTGTAGTCATTCATTTGGGAAATTTGTAGGTGGAAATTTTGGTTTCAAATATAGTCATGTTTTGTATCAGGTAAACTGATTCTAGAAAATCATAACTCTTATTTGTGATTCTTAATTGAAAGAATTCAGTATTGTCAGTATTCATTAGGCATCAGGATATACAAAAGTATTTCCAGGTAGAAATGGCAAAGTTCTATGGTCCAGAAAAACGAAAAACTCTTTCATCCCTCATGACTCCCCAAATGCAGAAAAAATTATCAATATAAAAGTTGTGTTACTATATAAATAAGCCTCTTTGCACCCCTTTATTTAGCTGTCCCTATCAGTTCTTAATCCAAACAAATGGAAGAAGTTAAGCATTAAATCATGCTTTAATTTCAATTTTGAACTTTTAGAGCCAGATTTCCTTTTTAAAGACTAAACTGCTTTAAAATAGTCATTAAAACATCATTTTTCTTTTTACCAACTATTTCTAGGGTTTAAAAGAGTCTAATAAAACCCCATAGATTAATTAGTCATGACCTGAAGTCATAATTTAAAATATTAGAATATTATGTTAATGTATTATTACATCAAAAACACATTTAACTGAAGTCTAAATGAAATGGATTATGCTCTATTATTAGAACTTTGGAATAATATCTTCAAAGTCAATGCACAATGTGCCATTTTAAAATACTTTAAATGTCATTTTATCTTATTCTTGGGAAATTGAACATATGATTCATTTCTGCCTACCTTATACTATGCAACAATTCACCTTTGTTTCATACTTGTGTGGGGAAGAAATTTTAAATCTTTATTATCCTTTGTTTATTTTCATTATCCTCTGGCTTTATGTTGGGCTTAGCACTGATCTTGAATCTCCCAGCTTTATAGGTTGTACTACAAAGTACTTTTTCAGTACTTTTGAAAAAAAAATTCATTTTTTTCAAAACTCATGCCACACACTGCTGGACGTTCTTGAGCTTCTTTATGTGCACTTGATGGAAATGCCTTATGCTTTATGTTCTTCTTCTTTTCTTTTGCCATAACTAAAAGGTAAAAGAGAAGATAAGTAAGTCACAATATGTGATTATGAAACTGGCAGCTCTAGGTGTACAAAGAGGAGAGAAGAGGAAACAAATTGCCCAGACTGATTCCTGAAGGCGCTTCATCTTGATTCATAGAAGTTCAGCAGTTTTATGGTGGATATATTCTGCAAACCAGATGGAAGTGCTATTAGTTATATGGAATAAGGATTCTTCCAAAAGACAACTTAGTCTTAAGTTTGTCAACAGAAATGGCATTAGCATCTAAGCTGCACTTACACTAGCATAGAAATAGTGCCACTTGAAACCAATTATTTTGCCAAAACCAGTGGGCATTAGAACTTTATAACTTGAGACAGGAAAAAATTTTGTGTGTAGCACAATTGAGCAAAAAAACCCACTTTAACATTTGAGTGCTCTTTCTTCTTTTTCTTGCACTATTATCAAGTTACTTTAAGATCAACACTGCAGCTATGTGAAACAGAAGATTGGGTAATTTTAAAACAAGAGAGAGCTTTCACTCTCAAGCAAAATGATGTAGACCCTGGCAAGCCACTCCTGCCACTAATAAAAATGAGGAAAAAAATGATATATTATAACCAGCTTATATAAAGGCTATCAGAGAGCTGTGGAAGCACAAAGGACCAAAAGAATACATTTCCAGAGAGTAGAGAAGCTAGAAACTCTCAAAACAAAACAAAACAACAACCGACTAAGAGTCTGCAACTATCTCTGCAAAATTTGGTAGTTCTGAGTATAGGTCACTTCTGTTTCAGAAAAAGGCAGTATACATCTACTACTGTATATATATATAGGAAGAAAAACACAGGCACATGATAGAAAAACATTTATTTTGATTTTGTGTTAGGGCTAAATAGAGGGGAGCTATCAAGGAGAAACCAGAGGTGGTTTTGGTTTTCCATAGGCCTGGAGGGGGGTGGTGGGAATTAGGAGCAGAAGGAACCTTACACATACTGCTGTTCTTAAGAAATACCCTGAATTCTGAAGACTGATGCATAGAGAACCTATAATACTAAATAAAATATTTCTGAAATGCAAAGTTTATATTTCCAGTCTATACTATATGTTTTCTCTCATTTTCAAAATACTTTGACATCAATTATGTTAGTTTATTGTTTTAAGATCAGATTGGGAATTACTTGTAAGTCCTTTTTTTGGTTAATATATTTATTTTTCAATTTTTTCATTTCTACTATTTTTTCAGATTTACTCAATTCTTCAGCTTTAAACCTCATAAACTGAATATTCATTTACTTTCATGTATCATTATTCTTAAATCATTTCAAAATAAAATTAAAATACACAGAATACATTTTATTTATTTATTTAAAAAGATTTTATTAATTTATTTGACAGAGATCACAAGCAGGCAGAGAGGGAGGCAGAGAGAGAGGAGGAAGCAGGCCTCTGCTGAGCAGAAAGCCAGACGCGGGGCCTGATCCCAGGAATCTGGGATCAGGACCCGAGCGGAAGGCAGAGGCTTTAACCCACTGAGCCACCCAGGCGCCCCCAGAATACATTTTAGATAGAAATGAAAGTACTTAAATTTTTATTATACATTTTAATGTTCTATTTTTAAAGTAAGCTGTTAAAGTTATTTATCTCTATGTAAGTACAACCTTGCATTTTTCCTCAAAATTTTGATATACATTTTCTTCCAAATTCTATTATTTTAATTTTTTTAAAGATTTTATTTATGTATTTGCCAGAGAGAGACACAGTGAGAGAAAGAACACAAGCAGGGGGAGTGAGAGAGGGAGAAGCAGACTTCCCAACAAGTAGGGAGCCCGATGTGGGGCTTGATTCCAGGACCCTGGGATCATGCCCTGAACTGAAGACAAACGCTAAATGACTGAACCACCCAGTTGCCTCTAATTTTTTTTTTTTTTGGATCAAATAAATATTCAGATGTGAAAGTATGTTTTAGAGGATATTTATGCTGTGTGGTTGTGGCAGTGTTGGATAAAGGGGGTTTTCACGAAGTATTCTGTAGCATTGAAATTCGATATATATATTTAATAACATGTTTAGAGAATGATGTTTATAATTTTTCTCTTACATTCAGCAATTTTTAATTTTTGAACCCTGTAAATATTAATTTTTATAAAATAATTCAGGAGTTTTTGGAAAGAATAAGACATCATACATATCACTTCATTCAACTTTATTTTTTATTCAGATTTTCCATATCTTTTGTAACTTAATGTAACAGATATATAGAAATATAATAATGTTTCTGTATCATGTTTCTGTGTTTTTCTTCATATATATACAATAGTAGATGTATTGCCTTCTGAAATGTATATGACTTATAAAATGAAGAAAGTTCTAGAAAAATATTCAATTCATGGCCACATTCATGTAGAAACAAGACTAAGTCATGTTTCTTTTCCCAAATTCCTACTTTTCATAAGTCAGATTTTCTATATCATTCTATCAAAGTTATAATTTTCTCTCTTATGATTAAATTCATATTTTTTTAAACTCTCTCTTCTAAGGGAATTTATTGAGTTTGTCTTTTTTTTTTTTTTCTAAGATTTTATTTATTTATTTGACACACAGAGAAAGATTACAAGTAGGCAGAGCAGCAGGCAGAGAGAGAGGGGGAAGCAGGCTCCCTGCTGAGCAGACAGCCCTATGTGGGGCTCGATCCCAGGACCCCAAGACCATGACCTGAGCGGAAGGCAGCGGCTTAACCCACTGAGCCACACAGGTGCCCCTGAGTTGTCTTTTTCATGTTACTTCATCTTCTATACTGTCTGTTCTACTTAGGTATTGCTGTCTTTCAAATTATCCAAAAACGGAATGTCTTAAAATATCAACAATCAGTATGCTCATGAATCTGGAATTTGGGCAAGGCTGGGTGGAACAATTTGTCCCTCTCCATGCTGGCTTCCTAAAAGATAGTTTTAAGAGCTGGGAACTGGATTAGTTGGAGGACTCACACAGCAACTTCTTTTCATGAAATCTCTGGGATCCTCCAAGTGGTTTTTTCACATTGTCTCCATAGAACGACAGCTTCAGTGCACTAGGATCTCTTACATGGCAAGTGTTACAGGAGATGCGAATCACCAATTTCTCAAGCCCGGGACCCAGAAATGGGCACAACGCTTAATTGGCCAGGCAGTGCAGAGCCTGCCTAGATTCAAAGGAAGCAAAAAGCAAACCTCATCTGTCGATAGAGTGAATAACAAAGTATTTTTTTTTAAGATTATATTTATTTATTTGAGAGAGAGTGAGGAAGCAGGCTCCCTGATGAGCAGAGAGTCCGATGTGGGGCTCGATTCCAGGACCCTGAGACCATGACCTGAGCTGAAGGCAGAGGCTTAACCCACTGAGCCACCCAGGTGCCCCAATAACAAAGTATTTTAATCTATCATCAGTCCAATGGTTATTCAGATACTTCATCACTGTCTATAATTTAAAAACAATTTTTCATCTTTAAAGAATTTTTTTCTAGCTTGGATTATTTCCTTTAGGATGGCTTCCCTAAGACTTTTTAGCATGTTGCTTCCATCTCTTCTGGCTGCAGAACCGTCTCATGGCATTGTGGTATCTTTCAATTATGCAAATATGTCCATGTCAAAAAAGATGTTGAATGGGAGTTTTCGTGCTGGCACAGAAGTGGCAGTTAGAGGCCAAAGCCAAGAAAGAAGTCCACATGAACAATAAAATGTCAAAAGAACTACTGGAGCCAAACATTTCTCGTAGGCTTCACTGAGAATTAGTTGAACAGCTTATGCTATCCTCAGCCATTACACAGCACACTATGAAGCTTTGCATAAAGACCAGGGAAAGGAGAAAGCAAGTTAAAATTGCAATGTTCTTGGTAAGAAGGGGATGAGATATATGAGGGGGGTTTCCTATAATCACAGGCTAACCAAAATAGGATTTCAAATGAATAATTCATAGAGAACAAAGGTGCCTAACAGAAAAACAAAATTGTCCTTTTTCTCAACAACTGAATGTGAACTCATTCACTCTAGAAATGACTTTTGAACAGTGACAAGTATGGTGAGGAGGAAAAAATAAATTTCATATTTGTACACCATTGTCTTCAGACAGTTTAATAAATCATTATACATACTTGTAAATAATGACTTGAAATTAAAAACAAGAATTGAGCTGGTTTGGGTTGATAATAGATGTATATCTCCATTCAAAATTTTACAAAGAAATCTTCATATTTTGGTGACTTTGGATGAAAGGAAAAAATATTAGTGGGCATCATTTGAGGATTTACTCATGCAAGAAAATTATGAGAAAGTATACATTTTGGTAATATCTGTTTTCTTAATTTGTTTGTTTTTTTAAGTTAACGGGGATCCAAATATTGTTTAATGAGGATTGTGCAGTTAAAGACTCTTTAATTTAAGGGGTCATTTGGATTCTATTAATGTTTTACTCTTAACACTTAATAAAAATACTGTATACTCCAAAGAAAGTGAAGAAATGAAATTGTGTAAAATTGTCAATTGATGTGATAGTTTTTGTATTTGATTTGGTACAAAATGGTTCCTTTGATATTACACCTAGCAGAAATTCCACCGGTTTTCTGATATATGGGTGATACTTTTCCTTAGCTATCTTTGCCAGTGTAGACATATGTCCCCCATGTTTTCATAGTATGTAAATAATTTAATGGGAATTTTGAAGCAAGATTAAGGAATTTATCATAAGCCCATGAGTCTAATCTTCTACTTTTGATTTATGATTTGAACCATTGTCCATTTATCTTTAGGGAAAAATATATGAAAAATGGAAAATACATGAAATAATAGCATTTTTTTTTTTTTTTAAGCCAGAAAGACACATTATGTCTTAGCTGGCCCTGAGGAAATCTCTTCCTGAACTATTTATCATTTATGGTAAAGTTCATTTCACTATACATTTTAAGCTTAAAACAAAAGTACAAAATTCCAGTTATTTTATTTATGTGGCATATGCTTTAAGGTAAATGGAATGCTCCATATGTACAAAAGAAAAGAATAATCTGAAATGATAGCTAGAGTACAAATGAAACCTTAACAACTTGTGATAACTTGGGGAAATCTCCTGACGTATAGCTAAATTATACATTGTGTGTGTGGTACTTAAATGGTGAGAAATCCAAAAGAAATTTCAGAAATTTGTCCATTTTTTTCCTTATTGAAATGTAATACATTGAATTTAAAACAGAAAAAGGATCATCCATGTGATGGTTTTTAAGAACAGAATGATTTCAAAATAGAATATTTATTTAGAATCTGCCCTTTACCAGGGATTTTATTTCCTTATTGGTCAAGTCCTTTCTTATCATACCATTGTTTAAAATTTTTTCTTCTAGAAATGAAAATTTTAAAAGTTAAAGTCATAAAATGAAGTTAGGCTGCAATGACTTTCTCATATTTTTAACAAAAAGTAAGGTGCAAGTAACAATTTACCTGATTTATAACTGGCCATGACAATAGTGGTTGTTTACTTCCCTAAGGCACTGTTTCTGCTTTTTCCAAAGGGGATGATTTTCTTTAGATCTCCTCTGTACAATGCCACAGATCTGTCAGTTAAGTAGAACCATATGTTAAGTACTTCAGAATTTAAAAACCATACTTTTATCATTGATGATAAAGAAATAACTTTTCTTCTTTTTCTCCCTCCTTCCTTCCTTCCTTCCTCCCTTCCTTTCTTTCTTTCCATCTTTCCTTCCTTCTTGTTAGTTTGTTTCTTACTGGGGAGAGGGGTCAATGAACATGTTCTTGAACAGAATAGATCCACTGCCACATTGTAGAACAAGCTACAGAGGGGCCCAGAAGAGTCAGTTATTAGTTGGACACCCAATTAAAGACTACACTTCCTAGTCTTCCTTTCATGTAAATGTGGGCATATGACTAAGTTTTGAACAATGAAAAATGAGCAATAGTTAATGTGTAAAAATTTCATAGTCCTACCCTAAGCAGAAAGGCATGTGTCTCCTCTGCCTATTTTCCTCTTTCCCTCTGACTATAGTGTAGATAGGATGGTAGGAAATGGAACAGTCCTTTCATTCCAGGGAATAGACATTCAGGAGGTGAGAGAAATAAAACAAAGGAAGTCTAGCTTTAAAGAACAAGGTAAACATGGGCTTAAATGTTGGCTCTTATAATCTCATAGAGTGTAAATATAAAACAAGTTACTGCACATCTTTGAGCTTAATTTTTCTCATTTGGAAACCATGAGTAATATTATGAAATTCAAGTGGGATTGTTATTATTGTGAGGATGATTATGTTGTGATGATAAAATGAGATAATGTGTGCAAACTTCCCAGGACAGTGCACAGCTACAGGAAAATACTATTTCTATCTGCTACTCTTTCCTATTTAACTTAAAGCTTGTGTTAATTTTGGCAATCATTTTGTAGTAAGCATGTGAAGCAAGTTAGTTATAAAAGTGTAATTAGCTGTCAGTTCTACCCAGTGTGCTTTTTATCTCCTATGTAGGTTTCTGTCAAAAAGTTTGATTTGAGTCTTTTAACATTTTTTATAGATGTCAAACATCATGAATTTTACCTACTTGGGTACTGGGCATTTTGTTTTCTATAAAAAGATTCTATAAAGATTCTTTTTTTTTTTAAGATTTTATTTATTTATTTGAAAGAGAGAGAGAGACAATGAGAGAGAGAACACAAGCACAGGCAGAGGAAAAGGGAGAAGCAGGCTTCCTGCAGAGCAGGGAGCCCAATGTGGGGCTCAATCCCAGGACCCTGGGATCACGGCCTGAGCCAAAGGCAGATGCTTAACAACTGAGCCACCCAGGCTCCCCAAGATTCTATAAAGATTCTTGAGCTTTGTTCTTGGATGTGGTTAAGTAACTTAGAATTGATTGGATAATTTCATGTCTTGTTTTAAAGATGTGGTAGGTAATACTGTGGAAATGTTCAGCATAGGGATAATTATTTCTCATTACTAGGAAAGACCCTTCTATGGATTCTGCCCAGGACCCCTAAGCAGTCTGGTTGATGAACCAGATACTCTTCCTGTCCTTATGTGAGTGCCACACCCTGGTACTCCTAATCCTTTGAGGCGTTTTTTTCTCTAGGTCTTAGGTAGTTCCCTCACATGATCAGTACTCCAAGGGACCCTCTGGGGATACACATAATTCTCTGTATCTGTGCATTCCTCTCCTCTCTAGTACTTTCTTCTGTGAATGCCTTACTCTGCCTCTCAGTCAAAATATCTCAACTTATGGGACCCGTCAAACCCCATCTCTCCTGGAGAGACGTGATTTTTGTTTTGTCTTTCAAGGATATTCGTTATCTGACATTCAGTGTCTTGAAATCTATGACTTTTTATATTGTTTCTTTTTGGGTCATTCTCTGAAAGAGAAGCAAAAAACATAAAACATAAAAAACATAAGCCCAGCATTGAAATAGAGTGTAAAAAACTTTATGATGGAGGACTGTACAAAATATTATAAGAAGACAGAACAAGGAGCTATAGTACTCTTTATTTTTTATTCAATAAGTCATAGACTTTTAAAAGAAAACAGTACTTATAAATACAAGGTAATTATATTTCATAAAATCAGTATTCTAATACTGATTAATACAATCTGAAAGGTAGTTTTTCAGAATCTGTTGGTGCATAACAAACTAATCCAAAATTTAGTAGCTTAAACATCAATCACTTTAACCTATGCATAATCTGTACATCAAGGATTGGGATACAACTAGACTTCGAGAATAGTCTATTCCATGTAGCATCAGTTTGGATCACTTGGTTGTATTCAGTTGGTGACTGAACTCAGTGAGGGTCCAAGATGGCTTCCCTCATGTCTGCCTTGGAAAAGTCACCTAGTAGGCTGAGTTTGTCTGGACCCTTTTCCTACCTAACATGATCTCAGGGCCTCTCCACATGGTCCTTCGCATGAGGGAATGAGTGAGTGCCTCAAATATGGGAGCATGAAGAGGCAAAGCAGGTATTTCTAAGGCAAGAAACTCAGATTTGATCCCATACTAGCACATGATGGAAAAGGAAATCTCTATAATCTTTTTTGTGTATAGTGATGTCCAGGAAATTTTTTAAAAGTGTTCTAAAAACTAAATTCTCAGAATCACTTATGCCAATATGTGGAGATGTCAAAAATAATTGACATATAAGCCTATTATTTTCTAACATAAAAATGTTTCTAGTAAATATTCTAACTTATTAAGGAAAGCACATAACAAATTGACATCCCTAATTCATAATCCAGCCACTAAAATTTAAAAATTTGAATTGATTACTCTCACAGAACAATATTTTTAAGGATAAATGTGCTAATAATTTCTAGAATCCTTAAAATAAATCTACAAATCATAGCCTCATTACTTTTATAAAAACAATACATATAATTAGGGGGGCACCTGGCTGGCTCAGCGGGTTAAGTCTCTGCCTTCAGCTCAGGTCATGATCCCAGGGTCCTGGGATTGAGCCCCGCATCAGGCTCTCTGCTCAGCAAGGAGCCTGCTTCCCTCTCTCTCTGCCTGCCTCTCTGCCTACTTAGAATCTCTCTCTCTGTCAAATAAATAAAGTCTTAAAAAAAAACAATACATATAATTAAAAATATTCTTGATGGATAAATAAAATGTTCAGTTCAAAACTTAATAAATCATATGTACACAAGACTTTCAAAATGGAGAACTGACTTCTATGGGGAAAAAAAAAATCCATAAATTAAAAAGAGGATGCTAAATTGTGGGGTAACTATTTTAAACTTAAAACAGGATGTAGGGCACCCGGGTGGCTCAGCCAGTTAAGCATCTTGATCCCAGGGTTCTGGAATCAGCCTGTCCTGATCCCACACATCAGGATCCCTGCTCAGAGGGAAGCCTGCTTCTCCCTCTCCCTCTACCCCCAACCCTGCTTGTGGACTCTCGCTCTCTCTCAAGTAAATAAATAAAATCTTAAAAAAAAAAAAAAAAGGTTATAATGGCATTCATATAGTACTAGTTTTACTACGTGTTTTTATTCTTATGATATGCTCTTTTCATACTTGACTTTTAACATGTTACTTAAACTTATAAATTTGTTTTCTTTAGAATGAATTTAAGAATACCGTATTTTTTTATTTTTTAAAATAATAGTATATTTTAAAATAATAGCTTTTTCCTCATGTACATAAAATATTGTATCAATAAATTGAACAAACTGAGAATGAAGTTCAAAAGGGACAGTAAAACACACACTCTCTCTCTCTCACACACACACACACACACACACACACTTCCCCCATGACTGTGAATGGAAGGCTCTGAAAAAAGAGAGGTAACAAAAAAAGAAAGAAAGAAAGGAAGGAAACATGTATAGTTCCCCTGAGTTCTATACTAGGACCAATCTTATTTAGCTTCTGTATAAATGACCTTGAAATTGGAGTAAACCTGACCATACCTTGCTTTAAAAACAGTAGACAGAGCAGAGTCGAGATAAAGCTACAGGGAAATCTTAATAGAATATAGCCGTGACTGGGAATGTTACAGATGAAATTTAATGTGGTACAGTCTCATTTTAACATCACAAGGGAAAATGCAAGCATGTGGTGGTGGAGGAGGGAGAAATAGCACATATAATTTAAAGCCAGGAATACAGGTGTTTTCTTTAGTCCAAATAATTTCCTAAAATGCTGTATGTTGTATGATTGTGTACACTTTGGCAATTTGCATATGGATTCTAAGAAACAGAAGTAAACGTATAGATGATCACAGTTAAAGCAAATATCCTATACATAAAATAGACACTTGGATTCATAATAACTACACATGAGTACACTTAGGTATTGAGGGTTTATTCCTGTTGCCCTCATTTTCATCTATAAGAAAGCAAAAACTCATATAAGAAAGTGAAAATGAAAAATGGGGGTGCATTTGGGATATTAAAATTTTACTTAAAAGCAAAATTATAAAATGGATAGAGTAATCCAAAGATCGGTTAATGACTAGTTGTTTTTCTACTTGTAAACAGTATCTTTTAAATTGTGTTGCCTTTGTTCTTTTAGAAGTAGTGGTGCTTCTTTTGACAGTGATGACAGCTGATGGGAATGATCCCCGGGTAGGAAGCTATTCAGAGGTGTTTGATCTTGAAGCTCCTGCTCTTACATTTTTGTTGCTCTTGTTAATTTTCACAAATAAAATAATAGGAAAAAAAAACCCTCTGTTCATTTTCCCCTCCAAGGTTGAATTCATAATCAATTAAATACCTTTTTTTCTTCATGTATATTCTATTTTGTTAATGTATAATTTTGGTGTTTGAAAGTAGTCATATTTCAAATCAGTTTTTGTCCATTTGAAGGTAAGATCAGAAAAGACATAGGAATGGGATGTGAAAAGATCAGATTATTTAGTTTTATTTTCTTCAACTCTGTCTACAAACCAGGCTAAGAAGTAAAATTGGCCTAAACATAGATACCATCCTACAGATACTGGAAAAATCTTGATGTAAAAGCAAGTATAGACATATCTTCCTCTAAGGAACTGAGTCTTAAGAACTACAGAACAAAATTGAGTAATTGAGCTTTGAGAATTATTTCTCATACCAATCAATTAAGAGCCTGAGTAAAAAAATTCATTTTGTAACTGCACAGCTTTATAAGTACATGTGTGAAAGTTAAGTAGACAGAGTAATCCTAGTTCTTTCCTTGACTCTTTCTCAACTTAAAAGCTTTGACTCTGGGGTCAAAAGCCCTGAGATCAAATTCAAGCCCTAACCCATGATATTGAAATTAAACAGCATTCTGCTCTGGTTTCTCTATCTTTACCTGATATAATTCATGTAGGGAAGTTAGCGCAATGTTTGGAACATAATAGTTATTCATTAAATGCTAGACACTGATGATATAGATAATGTTGATAACTATGCCTTCCTGCCTAGAAATGTTTATAAAAAATTGGAACTGCCAGGACCAGAGAGTAGTGACTTATCCCTCTGCTTTATGATGAAGAGGATGATGCTACTGATAGAAATGAAGAAGAGCCATTTCTTACCAGTGGTTTTTCTCTAAGAAAATGACCATTTATTAAAATTTTTATATGGATCATTGTATGTTGTCATTTACAGAGAAACATAGATGATGGTGATGACAGTAATGATGATGAACACGATGATGTGATGACACCATCATTAGATATATAATTATACATGTATATTTAAATGACTGCTTTCCTCAAGTGAGCCATATCATCCTCTAATCCAGTTATGCCTCTCTATGTTATATCTTCTTAAGTAGGTCTTTCAAATATAAAAATCAGTGAGTCAGTTATGAATCACCAAGTGTTTAGAATTCACTAAATATGGCAAAAGACCCAAGAGGGTCTTGCAATATTTTGAAGGAAATAAATCCTCTGTGGACAAGAAATTTAACAGATTTACCTGTCTATTTGCTATCTACCTGACACAGGGCCTTTGCTTGGTAAATCACTACTTGAATGTGTATGTAGTATATTAAAAAACCCAGTAACTTATAGACAGAACACTTGTGGAATTAGACATACCATGTATTGTGAATTGAATTGTTATAATCCATCCAGAAAATGGGAGGATTAAAAAAATCACCCAGATATTTAAAGCATAGTCTTTTAGGTGGGCCACATCCCTGAAACTCTTTAAAACACACATCTATTTCTTTTGTTTTTTTATTTAATTTTTTATTTTTTATAAACATATATTTTTATCCCCAGGGGTACAGGTCTGTGAATCACCAGGTTTACACCACACATCTATTTCTAATCCACATTCATTCTACACAGACCTTAGTCCCTTCCCCTAGGAAGACTGTTATCCAGAATATTTCACATTGTGAAGCAAAACAGGAGAGAAATATAATTAAGTTTATTGGGAAAAAGGTTTTTGATGATCAAATAAATTTGAAGAATGCCTGGCAAATGGCTGCTATTGGGAGGGGGACTTCCATAGTCTGTCCTTATTTGAGCCCAGTTTCTAAATTTCTACTCAGGATCTGCCACTTGAAAAGCTAAAGTCTCCTGGCAAACAATCTACTTGTTTACTTAGCCATTTGAGCTGTGGGTATTTCAATTAGTTCCCCGACCATTGTTTTTAGATTAAAGAATTGTCAGGCTAAGTAAGGAAAAGTACACTTTTACTTAATTGATAAAAGGTTAGTTCAAGTCTTCCTCTGAACTGTAACTCATTAACCTTCTAATTATGACAGGAGTTCTCACAGAAGTACTTAAAGTACAGCCCTTTCTTAAATTTTTGTATTACTTCCTGGGTTTAGCTTCATCTGTATGTGTTTCTAGTTCATTCTAGAGCATCTGGATTTCACAGTGGACCAAACAATAATTTTTTGATAATTTTAAATTGGCTGCTGAAATTAAAACATGTGAAGATGTTGTAGGAATCTATGGATTTATTGCATCCCTTGAAAAATCAGAATCTGGCCACAGTGGTTGTGCATTCTCACATGGAAACAATCAGTTGGAACTGAGTAGCTTCCAGTCCTTTTGAGAAGATATATTATATCCATTCCCCTTTGTCCTGCTTATTCCCTCTTGTCTCCCTAACACTGAGGCCGTTTTACTTGTCATCTGTTACTGTGCTTTATTGTTATTCTCTTCCTACTAAAGGGGAAAATAAAGTGACTGCGTGTCTCATGAAACATATTCCTATGTGTCTAATATTCAAGGTGTGTCTCTGTCCAGAGAATAATGTTAAGATCCTATTTTGGAGCAACTCCGGTAGACTTCACTTGTTAATATTGTCTTCTGACCTCTGAAGTCATTTCAGTTTCAAGAGTTGACCTAGGAGCTTAGATTCAACTGTCAAGATGTAGTGAATCTATTTCCTCTGCCAGCTTCATGAAATTCTATTGCTCTTTTACATTTGGTATCTTTGACTAAGTAGAAATGTAGCTAATATCTACTTATTCAGGATTTGTTTTTGTTAAGGAAAGAAAATGGATTTTGAATTGTGTTAACAGTGTAAATATATGATGGAAGCTGTACTTAAGATCATTTTTTAGAACAGAATATTGGCTTGAAATGAATTACCTTAGAAGATGTGTGTAAAGGCAGATGATTGCAAGCCCAAAGATGAGTTTTAATAACAACAATAATTGCAGTACCACAAAATGCAAAAAAATGTTGTATTAAGAATCATGAGACTTAGACACTAATAAATTTGTGAACCTTTAAAACAGATTACTTAGTCTCTGGAGATATTAGCCTACTCATATATGAAATGGATATTGTAAATTGTTCTCTAGAAGAATGCAGTAGAATCAAATGAGAAACAATTTTAAATTATTTTAGGACAGTTTAATATTAGTTGTAAGGTTTAATTGTACTGTTCCACAGAAGAAGATGATATATAGATTTTAAATTTGTAAATCAAAAGGAAATGAAAAATAAAGCAGCCCCCAGAATTTCAGATCTAGAGAGCATCAGATTCTCCCCCAAATAATCTTTATCTTTGGGGACATAGTGGCCAAAGATGTGTCTGGGATGTGAGACAGAAGAGTTGGTCAGAATGTATCTGACAACAAGATCCACATTATCAATGATGGAATAACAGATCAGAATGAGATGCATTAAAATGTATTGCCAACAGAATCATAGAACATGACCAGTTGATGCATTAACGGTGGAAGTAGAAAGTGCTAGAAGAAAGTGCAGAGCAGCATGTGAAGCAGGAGAAGAGAATGCTGCCATGAATATTTGTCCTTATTTCTACCTGTTTTCTTTTTCTGAAATACACTTTTTCATGTTGTTCAGTCCAGAGGGATGTTTTGCATAATGCTTCTATAACCTTATGGATGAGAGTGATAGGTCTTCCAAATTAGGCCAGTCTGATCTTGTTTCCCAGACCATGGTGATTATTCTAGAGAATGGCAAGTAAACAAAGACTGGATGAGATGTTCCTTCTGTGAGGTTTTTCAGATGGAGGTTGCTGAGGAAGACTTTTTAAAAATTTTCTTCCTTTCTGGAACCCTCCTACACTGTTGGTGGGAATGCAAGCTGGTGCAGCCACTCTGGAAAACAGCATGGAGGTTCCTCAAAATGTTGAAAATAGAACTGCCCTATGACCCAGCAATTGCACTATTGGGTATTTACCCTAAAGATACAAACATAGTGATCCAAAGGGGCACGTGCACCCAAATGTTTATAGCAGCAATGTCCACAATAGCCAAACTATGGAAAGAACCTAGATGTCCATCAACAGATGAATGGATCAAGAAGATGTGGTATATATACACAATGGAATACTATGCAGCCATCAAAAGAAATGAAATCTTGCCATTTGCGACAACATAGATGGAACTAGAGCGTATCATACTTAGCGAAATAAGTCAAGCAGAGAAAGACAACTATCATATGATCTCCCTGATATGAGGAAGTGGTGATGCAACATGGGGGCTTAAGTGGGTAGGAGAAGAATCAATGAAACAAGATGGGAATGGGAGGGAGACAAACCATAAGTGACTCTTAATCTCACAAAACAAACTGAGGGTTGCTGGGGGGAGGGGGTTTGAGAGAAGGGGGTGGGATTATGGACATTGGGGAGGGTATGTGCTTTGGTGAGTGCTGTGAAGTGTGTAAACCTGGTGATTCACAGACCTGTACCCCTGGGGACTAAAAATATATGTTTATAAAAAATAAAAAATTTAAAAAAATTTTTCTTCCTTTCTGCTCATAGGACCTATGTGATTCAAGTCCAAACCACTAGCAGCCATTCCTTTGCCTCCTTGCACATCTCCTTTGACTGCAAAAAGATAATATGGACTGTGAACTAAAGAGAGTCTCAGAAAGAATTCAATTCCTTAGTTGTGCTAGCCATTTCCACTTTCTTCCTGTGTTTTGGGTCTCTGTTCCAATAAACACCCCATTTCTAAGATAATGTGAGTAGCTTGCATGCATAGTTTTTACCAAAGGATACTAAACATTGTCATATTAGGAACTCTAAGGGGCACCCGGGTGGCACAGTTTGTTAAGCATCTAACTCTTGGTTTTGGCTCAGGTTGTGATCTCAGGGTTGTGAAATAGAACCCCTGTCAGGCTCTGGGCTCAGTGGCAAGTCAGCCTGGGATTCTCTCTCCTTCTCCCTCTGCCCCTCCTGCTTATGTTCTCTCTCTCTGAAATAAATAAATAAATCTTTAAAAAAAAATGTCAGGCCAAAATCTATTTTAGGGGATAATTAAATTGTAGTTAATTTATTTAGAGGGAGGAGAGGGGCAAATCTTAAGCAGGCTCCACATTTAGTGCAGGAACCCGATGGATGAGGGGGGCTTGATCTCACAACCCTGAGATCATGACCTGAGCTGAAATCAAGAGTCCGTTGCTTAAGTGACTGAGTCACTCAGGTGTCCCTAAATTGTAGTTTAAATTCTCATACGTAGTTAAAACATTAGAAAGGATAATTAGGAGATTAGATTACACAGGGTTCAATATATTACTATGTTAGAGCAAAGACATATTTTAAATAACAAAGATAGCTGCACATTTTTTGTTGTTGCCACCAGAAAAAATTTACTCTGAGGAAATGAAACAATTTTTTTTTTTCAAAAGTTTAGAGATTTAAATGCATAAAATGTGATACTTACCACAAAAGCCACCTACCATCATGGTATTTCATGATTTTAAAAGAAAAAAAAATTATGCACATACTTAAGATTGAAAATATCTTCTGAGTACATACAATGAATATTTTTTCTCATGCTTATCGCAGTTCTATTCCCAATCATTTGAATGCAATTTACCATCGTCATAACGTTCCAAGGGAGAGCCTATAGAGATTGTGTTGTGATGTCAAATTGCTATATGAAAACAATTTTGATAAGCGCATGGACACCACATTATAATGACAAATTATAATGACAAAATGGTTTCAATGTTTCCATGGAGACCAAATTACAATGTCAAATTGATGGCAAAATGAGGTCAATACAAATCTACACAGACCAGATTGTGATGTTAAAACAATGCAAAGCAATATCACCACAGGTCTGGGGAGGCTATGCTATGATGTCAAGATGATGGGAAAGTAATATCTAGGATGATGTCAACACAGAAACAGAAAAGATGTCAGTGGAAATCTCACAGCATCCTTCATGATGACAGTACAATAGAGCACTGTTATTAATGCAGATTTAACCAGTGGTAAAGTAAATTTAGTGAAACTGGGAAAATGAGAAGCTTATCTATTTCAGTATTATGATTCTTAATATCATTTCATTTCATGTTCTTAGAAACTACGTGCTTAGTCATGGAAGTTAGAGTGGGAAAACTAAGCTATGTTACTCAGTGGCAGAAGTTATTTATTGAAGAATCTGTTTAGATGTAAATTACTTTCTTCATTTACAATACGACTGTGAAGGGACCCACAGGGAGACAGTCTGATTAATTCAGTCCTTTCTGGAAGGCTTCACTGGCAGAGTTTTCTGTAGAAATGTCTTTGGGGCATGCACACCCCTCCCCTTGGGGTGGTTGTCATACTTTTTAATTCTTCTTTCTTAAAGATGTTAAAATATTTACAGTTACATTTTTGTATTTTATAAATTATAAACCAAGTAGTTTAACACTTCCTTAAACCTGCCCTTGTCAAAAATAGTATGAAGCACCAAGCTATCTTCACTGATGCAGATTATTTCCATTTGTTCTTAAATAATAAATTATGTTGATGCAATTTATCTTGAATAAGTGCAATAAATATTTTAACCTAATGCTAATGTCAATCAGTTGGATGTTAAATGCAAATGGAAGAGAACACATTTATCATGATTTCTCAAATTATTTTTTCTTCCCTCCAATGGTAAACCTGACTTCTCATAGAAATAAGAGACCATATGTTGTAATGTGGTAAAAACATTCTGATTATTTCAAAATAAACTTTTGCTCAATTAGAAAAGATTATGATCCTTTGCTATACTGTTTGTGTCTGTGTTATTTTCCCAAGTGTAAACCTTTCCAGGTTTGTGGATTTACCATTTTATGTAGTGATTGAGCCCATGCCTCAGTACGCAAACTCATTTAACCATGATGACTAAATTAACTGGATGATTCACTTACATTCAACAAACATATTTTAGTTGAATACTACGTGCCAGATAGTATGCAAGGTCAATTAAATCAAACGGTTTTAGAGATTTGTTTTACAAGATTTGCCAATTGTTTTAAAATGCTCATCATTTAAGTTGAATTGATTCATCTGTCTGTGAGTGCAGGAATCTCTATTCCTTAGGCTTTAGCTTCTTTTTCTTTTATTTTGCTTTCCTTTCCTTTTTAAGGGAAAGTGGATAAAATGATATCAAGAAAGAGTTTCTTGAGACCTCTTGTTCAAATTAGTTAATGTGGTATAAGACCCCCTCTGGGTGGACAACACAGGTTTCTCTTCAAGAAACAGCACCCAGGGCGCCTGGGTGGCTCATTGGGTTAAAGCCTCTGTCTTTGGCTCAGGTCATGATCCCAGGGTCATAGGATCGAGCCCTGCATCAGGCTCTCTGCTCAGTGAGGAGCCTGCTACCTCCTCTCTCTCTGCCTGCCTCTTTGCCTACTTGTGATGTCTGTCAACTAAATAAATACAATCTTTAAAAAAAAAAAAAAAAGAAAAGAAAAGAAATAGCACCTAATTTCAGTCATTCTTGAGGGGTTGCAGATCCAGGGACAAAACATGCCAAGACCAGCTTAGTTGTCCAACTGAAACCAGTTCAAACTACACATGAAGAAGGAATGTAATAATAGAGAAGAATGATAATAGTAATAAGTAACAGTAGTATGCAGATAGCTTTCTTAATGCAGAGGCTATAGAACTTCTCTGGGATAGTAGCTCTGCCACTGTGTGAAGTTCATTTATTTTATGGAATCTGGCTTTGTTTTTTTGTTTTTTTTCCCCCAAGGTACTGAAGACAAATAAGAAAGGTGGGGTGAACAAGAATACTGCTTGTCTTCCTCAAGCTGTGGTTTTAGAGTTGCAGGGGAGAATACAAGATCTGTTCAACTTTGTGACACTTTAGGACACCTAAATGTTCTTAGGAAGACCCATTAGGCATTCATGGCAATAGAGTCTACTTTGTATTGTGTTCCACTCAAAGAAAAAATTATCACAGGGTTTGTGGTATCGATGTGACAATATTTTCTCCAAATCCAAAGGACAAATGAGATCTCCCTTACAAATTGCTTTGATATCCCATTATCACTTATGAAACACAACTTCTTAAAAATCATGGCCTACAACCATGTCAGAATTCTTAGATTTTTTTGTAAGGTCAAATATTATCTAAAGTCATGTATCACCTAAAACAGAACTATAGAAAATGAAGGTAGAAACATAAATAGATTCTAGATGGAGCAGAACTACTTGAAAACACTGTGAGGGAACAAGGTAGCCAAGCGATATGGTAGGCACGCAAAAAATGAAATCAAGAAAGGAGGCATACTTAAACACTCTCGATTATTCTTTATTTCTATTTCTTATTTTCTATCACATACTTTTTGAGTGTAGCTCATTATAAAATTGTATCTCTATCTCAAGTTTTCATATAACACCTTGTACAACAGAAAGTTTTGGCAAGTGTGGCTCTATACCTGGGGACCTTGGGTCATGTCTGATAGTCTATGCTAACACAGTTATTTATGTTGCAGATCTTGGGTCATGCAGTAGCAGCTTCATCCGTGTGAATGAACAGCTATACCAACATGACCAACTGCCAATTAAATGCTTGCATTATTAAGCTCCAGTGACATTCCCTGTTTGGCAATACTTCCTCTGTTACTGGGAAAAGTAAGTAAGGAATCTGGCTACCGATTAAAAACCCATGTATGGGGATACCTGGGTGGCTCAGTGGGTTCAAACCTCTGCCTTCAGCTCAGGTCATGATCCCAAGGTTCTGGGATCGAGCCCCTCACTGGGCTCACTGTTCAGCAGGGAGCCTGCTTCCCCACTCTCTCCCTGCCTACTTGTGCTCTCTGTCTGTCAAATAAGCAAATAAAATCTTTAAAAAAAAATGTATGATTTTTTTAGGTCTGACCATAGGCAATTGCAAAGGCTTTACTTGGCAGGCCTTATGGAGCAGAGTTGCCCTCTCCACACCAAATTTGGTGCACAGCCATTGCATGCCAGTCTCTGAAGGGATTTGCAGTCAAGGGTTCAGGCCTCTCTGGTCTGTCATGCTATTTTGCATATTTATGTTCTTAGCCCTGGCACCTTCATTCCTAGGTCTCCTTCTGAGGCCTTCTACCAAGGTCCTTTTCAGGTGCTTCTGTTGAGGACCTCTTACTGGGGAGGAGATGGGAACTTTAAGATACTTTTCCCCTTCTCATTCAGTACCTATTACTTTACCACATCTTCTCTTCCTCTTTTTCCAATATCAGAATCCACAGAACTACTGGAACATTTTGTAGAGAGCTCCCTCAAAAGTGAGAGGAGCCCCATGTTTGGCTGATTTATCTGATCTTCAACCAGTAGTTATTCCATGTGGGAAAATAGAACATGATGAGTCAATGCTTTCTCAAGCTTCAGACTGTTGATTACATCATAACAATAATTATGGCTTAACATTTTCATTTTGACTCGTTGCTGTAATTGGGTAGTAGGATACTTGGCAACTCAGTTTTTTCTCTCTTCTACCTCAGTGGAACTCCTGTTGGTGACACCTCCCCCACCATCCCCAACTTCATTGGTAGAGGACAACTGGAAACCCTATCCTGGTTCCTGTCCTATGAGCCTTTTCCTGTTGCTAATTTCAATATGTATTTGTTCATTGTAATAAATTGTCCCATTGAGTATAATTGCTCTGCTGAGTTCTGTGTGTCCTATTGAATTACTGAATCTGAGGGTAGTCTTGGGAACCTCCAGATCATGCATTTAAAATTATATTAAGCAAACAATGTGTGAATACTGCTTTTAATAAGGTCTATATTTTCTAAACCCAAATATAAGAAATCAGAAAAAATCTCCAAAAATATATTAAAATTTTGCATAGTGTCATCAATAGGATATTACAATCAAAGGCTCAAACAGTGTAGATGTATTTAGCTATGGTGAACATGAGATATGAAAGTGAAATATTAAAATTATAGCAGAATTATTGGCTTTACAAAATGGATTTTCCTTTTAAAAATTATTTCTGTAACTACCAGTATTTCCTATAACATTAAAAGGCCAAAATTGTTATTTCATAGTTGGAAAGGCAAATAGTAGTCAACTAATTCAATGTGCAAATTTTTATATGAAAAAATCATGGCACAGAAGATTTGTAAGACATGGTTAAGATTGCAGATTAAGTTAATGGCCAAGAACACTTGAGTCTTCTGACTTCATACCAGGGTTCTTTAGATAGATTTTTGTGTTCAAAAATTTACAATGAAATAAAAATTTACCAAAATTAAATTTCCAAATTCTTCCCACGTTTTAAACATAATTTTGGGAGAAAGGAGATGGAGATTTACTTCCATAATTCTTGTAAAGTCATCATTTGATGTGTGTAATGCTGAAATACACACAAAGCATTTGTTGTTATTGTTGTTTAGGTTTTAAAAATAGTATACTTCAAATATGAGACATGGGACAAAAGAATAAATTTTAATGGCTAAATTCATATTCTTGCAAATTTGTTATTCAGACTGCAACCAATGATAAACTTTTTAGAAATATGTACCGGATCAGTAGGACTCTGCTAATCTTCCCATTTCTCCAGGTTGAGAAACATGGTTCTAAGTTCTACTCAGAAGTTAAAAAACAAGAATACATGCAAATCTGGAGAATAATCTATATCCCTATGAGGATTAAAAAAGCACAGACATAAAAGAATTAAGGAAAGACTATGAAAACTAATTTAACTTCATAGCCTAGTACTAACCAGCATAAGCAATTGGAAAGTACAAGAAAACATAGTAAAAATTAAGGAACGTGATTGGTGAAGGGATTATAGTATAGCAAGATGGGCTAAATGTAGGTCAGAATTTTCTTCTAGATCAAAATAGTTGCTAAATGTAAATCTTGTGAAAAGAACTTGTGGGAAGTAAGAATTCATGTCCCTTGGCATTCCTGATAAGAACAAGAAGAAAAAACCTAGGAAAGAAGCAAAAAAAAAAAAAGGGAAGTTAGAAAACAATAATGTATATGACAGTTACTGGTTTTAATGAGTGTGGTAGTGGTGGGAGGTAATGAGAAGTGGTGTGATTCTAAATACATTTTTAAAATAGAGCCAATTTTATCAACAGAATTGTGTAATAGAGTAGATGTTGATGGATTGATCCCATGTTTTTGGCTTGAACAACTTCAAGAATGGATGTCCTTAACTGGGTTGGGGAGACATGTAAGAGAAGCAGTGTTCGGAATTAAGAGTTCAGTTTCAAACATGTTAAGTTACAATAATTATTCAAAACCCATGAACAGATGAATAGTAGGGTGTTTTACATAAAATTGGAGAAGATGATAAAAGATAGGGATGGAATTACAGTTGGGAGACTTCCATTTTTGTTTGGTCTTTAAAGCCATAAAACTAGAGAAGTCACCAAGGGAATTAGTAGAGATGAAAGGAAAAGAGTCCAATGGCTAGCTTCTGGGGCATTCTGAGGTTAAGAAGTTTGGGATATGAGGAAGGACTAGTAAAACATACTCAGAAAGAGGGATGACTAGAATAGAAGGAAAACCAAGAAGCAGTGAATTTCTGAAAGCCGAGTAGAGAATAAGTTTGGGAAAAAGGGAAGAAATCAACTGTATCACATGCTGCTGATAGGTAAGTAAAGTGAGAACTGAGAACTGATCATTAGGTTTAGCATCGTGGACATCATTGGCAAACCTGAAAAGTTAATGGTATGTTGAAAGCAAAGCCTGATTGGCTGGATTGAAGGGAGACTGGGAGAAGAGAAGTTGAGGACAGGAGTATATAAAACACTTTAGTTTTGCTGTAAGACAGCAAAAAAATCAAATGGATCTGGAGAAGGAATTGGGATTAAATGAAGTTTATTTTTTTCAAATATTAGAAATAACAGGACAGTTGTATGCTGAGAGGAAGAATCCAAGATTCAATAGAGAGGTGAGGTTCTATGATGCAAGTGAAATTCCAGAGAAATAAGGCTGCATTCTTTGGAGCTGTTTCTGCATGTGTGACAAACTTCAATAATCAATTCATGGTCAGTTTTGTTTCAACCCACTTCACAACTGCCAGCAGTGGAATAGTTGAAGTAAATTTCAGGTACATGTAATTTTATCCATAAGTGTATCACTCCTATTAATCACTAAAATTTAATAACAATTCATTAATATTGAACATTCAGTTTATCTTTAAATATCCTTGATTTTCTTTGAAGTATTTCCCATTTGTTTACTGAATCAGAAACAAATGGGGTACCTGGGTGGCTCTGTTGGTTGAGCGACTGCCTTCTGCTCAGGTCATGATACTGGAGTCCAGGATGGAGTCCCACAACAGGCTCCCTGCTTGGCGGGGAGTCTTCTGCTTCACCCTCTGACCCTCCCCCTTCTCATGTTCTCTATTTCTCTCATTCTCTCTTTTTCTCTCAAATAAATAAATAAAATCTTTAAAAAAAACTGCAAAAAAAGAAACAAAATTCACCCATTATAACAAGTCAATAGTCCTTCTTTTAGATATATATGTATGTATATTTATATATATGTACAATACATATAATCTACCTATGTATAGAGAGAGATTCCTAAATGTCTTTTAATCTACTCACTCTTTTCCCTTTTATTTTCTCCTTCCCTCTCTCCCTCTCCCTTTCTCTTCTGTCTTCAGAGGTTTTGTTATACGCTTTTATCTGGAGGCACAAAAATGTCCAGTAGCCTTCATTGTAATGATATTACAATCAGTGGATTCAGTTGTTGTCAACCTAACCCAATTACTATAAACCCACCCTTCAGCTTTTCACTTGATGGTTTTAGCAGGTGTTGACAATTATTACCCAGATTTAATGTCTTATTAGAGATTACGAATTGATAATATCCTAATTATATCATTTCTTCTCTGTTTATTAGCTGAAATACTTTTATAAAGAGAAACTTCCTTTCATCAACTATTTGGTTACTCAAAGGTAGTAATCATATGGTTGAGGCTGGATATTTACAAGATTCTTGTCCCCTACCAGTTTCAGCATAGTTAGTACCCTAAGAACCTTCTAAAGATGAAATATGTGCTTATATTTTTACTATCATTATGAATTCATAGATCAAAGAATAAATTTTGTTATATTTCAACCCACTGTAGCTACTATTTATATAACAGTATAATCTGAATATCATAGTGTAATAGTATCAAAGGTATTCCTCATTCCTCTTTTACTGTGTCTGTACAGTACAGTTCTCCATTGCAGATATACCATAGTTTATTTACAGAACTCTCTATTTATAAAGCTTTGGATTATTTCCAGTCTTTAGATATTACATATTTAATAATCATTCATATCTTTAAAATGTAGATTATTCACTTAATTTATGACGATTTCTCTCCCAAGAGAACATTTGTATCTTCATTTCAGTGCATATTGACTTAACCTGGATCTTCTTACAATTAGTGTTTTCATGATTTCAGTTTTTATGCAACACTTCAAAGATAATATAAATTATAAGACTAGTTACTTTGTTAAAAAAAAAAAAAAAAAGAAGCTATGCCTAAGACAACCACTTGGAATATATCCAAGAGTCGATTCATTTGATAACAAAATATTTTGGATGATTAATGTTTTGAGGAATTCAACTGAAAATAAATCAACTCACTGCCCTTAAAATGTGGTTTTCAAATAATTTATATCTTTGTGGAAATCAAAATAAGAAAAAACTTGATTGATACGATATTTGTAGTCAGAATAAAATATTATTATATCATTAGGAAGTCACCACTCTATGTTTTTGCGTTTTTTAAAAACCATGTTTTGTTTATAGTTGAAATCATAAACACACAAACTTAGAAGAAAAAACTAAAATTATGATTAGTTGCCTGTCCTTTTGAGATGCCAGCTGCCTGAATTTTAGATACAATTTCAAATGATGACTTTACTTTTAAAGTAATTTTCACATCCCTGGTTTGTCCATAGTTTTTTTTCCCCCTCTTAGTGTTGAAAAGAATCTTTATTCCCTTCCCTTTCCTTCCCTTCCTTTTTCTTTCTTTCTTTCTTTCTTTCTTTCTTTCTTTCTTTCTTTCTTTCTTTCTTTCTTCCACTACTTATTTTAATATATTGTGATTTTTTTCCTAATTTCCCTTCCTAAATTTTATTCCTCTTCAACCTAACACTAGAGTGCATTTGTTATAAAATCATGATATACAAATTTTGTACCAAAAATGGTGACTTTTAGGTATCTTCTTCTGGTGTATTTGCTAAACAGAATGATATACAAATGAGATATCAAAGAGAAACACTATTTATAAAAATCTGTGTTCATTGAATCATAAATCATTTTTAGATTCCTTCCTTCTTTCCTTCCTTCCTTCCTTTCCCTCTTATGACAGAAAAACAAATATAAATTAGCCTGGACTGGGGAGATGAAATTGGATAAAGGAATTAATTGATCCATAAAGGAATGAATGAGATGTAGATCTAGTCTCAAGTATGGGTCAAACAATTCAGGACTGGGATTCCCTCCATATGTTGGGTCAGCTTCCTCTATATTAATTCCATTCTCAAAAAGACTCATTCTCTGCTGGTCTCAGGAGGAATGCCAGCAGCTCATAGGACTGTGTCAGAGATCAAGAGTCTTTATTTGAAGGTTTCCAGAATATACCCTGAGATTAATTTCAATGAGATTCACTATGAACCGATGTCTGGAGTCAAGGGAATTCAATGTGCCGGTTTTCTTTGGCCTGAAACCCTCACTAGATACCATGCTGAAAGAATCAGGGAGCAGTGGATTCTAAAACAAAATTCCATCTTTTAGTTGGAAAAGGACAAATGGATGGAGGAAAACAATAAAAAAAAAAAAAAGTCTAAGAGGTTCTAATAACTGCCAGTGTGCTTAAAAATATTTTTCCTAGTAAGTCAACCCAGTGTCTTAACAAGGTTTATCTATGCTTATATCTTCTTCGTTGTTTAGATGATGTCTTAATTTTTGAAACCAACATTGAAAACTGCATTTAGGGTATTAACTTATTTATGAGACAAATAAGGTTGAGAAAAAGTGAGAAAGTTAAACACTGCTTTACTGCTTTATGAGCTTCTGCTTTTCCTGGTTCTTTTCTTTTCTTTTTTTTTCCCCCTGGTTCTTTTCTTTCCTTACTTCCTCTTTACTTTTTTATATTCTCTATTTCTCTCCATTTCTTACTCCGTATTTCCCTTTTCTTTTCCTCTCTTTTCTCATCACTTTTTTACCTTTCATTTTCCATTTTCTTATTTCTCCTTCTCTCCTTGTCTTTTTTCTTCGCTGTGTCTTCTTCTCATTCTGTATTTTATTTTATTATTTTTTTAAAGATTTTATTTATTATTTGACAGAGAAAGACACAGCAAGATAGAGAACACAAGCAGGGGGAGTGGTAGAGGGAAAAGCAGGCTTCCCAGGGAGCCCGATGCAGGGCTTGATCCCAGAACCCTGATATCATAATCTGAGGCAAAGGCAGAGACTTAATGATTAGGCCACCCAGGCACCCATTTTCTCATTCTTTAATCAGATTCAATCTGAGATTTCATCTCTGAAATCTCCTTCCCATCTTTCTAAACAAAAGGGTAGAGACAGCGTGACTTAAATAAATTCTTCATGAAAAAATAAATAAATAAATAAATAAAAATGAGTTCTAGACAGACCAGACTACCTTGTGCTCTGGGCCCAGTTTTATCAAGGTTCTTAACATCAGTGATCCTGGTCACTTTATCTTCAGATATCTTTAAACATTTTCTTTTTGCTGGCATATAGTGGCAATTGTTTTACCAAGATTACCAAAACTAAATTTACCAAGATTACTTTACCAAGTAATTGGTATTACTTTGGAAACACTTGGAAATAGTTTACCAAGATTACCAAATCTTACCAAGATTATCAAACTAAATTCAGTTTATCAATTTAGTCGTACCTTAATATTAATTACCTTGTAGCACTTTGCAGTTTAGTTTCTCCAACTTTAAACATTTTCTTTATTAATTTTCAGGACACAATACTTTACTCTATCGTAGATAGATTTCTCCATTTTTATGAAACCACATAGCAATAACTCTCAGTGACATTCAATTGCCGTATACATGCTCATACGTATTGTCAATTTTCTTTTTGTGTCTTTAGGTTCTTTTATCTATTTCGTTCAGGAGAAGAAACCAGTATAAATATCTATATCTCCAGCAGTTGGCAGAGTATTTTACATAAGATTTTCTGTAAATAAATGTCTGACTGACTGATTAATCTCCTTCTACCATCAAGTTTTATAAATGATTCATTCAAAAGCAAGTGATATATATGCAAGAAGAAAACTAAAATTATAGCATATGAGTTTCTCTTTAGCAACAAAGAACAAAATATTATATTTTTGCAGCAAATCTTTGTATTGAAATGAATTAGGATTCAAAACCTGATAACTATATTTCATTAATTTCTATTCAACATGCATTTACTGAGCAACTTTGAGTCACACTCTGAAATTTTGAGTCTTGTTTAGCCATATGGCTGAAAGAACACTATTTATAATGAAGCAACTTGGCTTTGAATTCTTGATCTATCAATTTTTCATTATGACCTTTGAAAAGTTGCTTGACATATTTTGCTCTTTTCTGGTTTGTAAAATGGAGTTATTAACATGTATCTCAGGAGATTTTCTGAGGATTAACTGTGATAGAGCACATGCAACAAGTATAATGCTTTTGAAGAGCTTTCTGATATAGTTATACTTGTTCCTAAGCTAACCAAGCTTCTCCAGCATCTTGTCCACTGTGCCCCTCCCACACTCTTGCTGGCACTCTTTCTCTCAACGAAATAAATGAGATCCTAAAAAATAATAAATCCACTCAATGAATAATTATATTGAACATGTTTTCAAATGATTATTAGTAGTTTATATATCTTCTTTAGGGCAACATCTATGCAAATATTTTCCCTTTTACCACTTTTTCTCTCTTTTGTTGTTCTTATAAGATTTCTTTGTATCTTCTGGATAGAAGACTTTCAGAAGATTTTTTGTTTGTTTTTTTTTTGTTTAGAGAGAAGGAGCAGGAGAGCAGGTTGGAGAGAAGGGCAGAGGAAGAGGAAGCGAGAGAAATCTAAGCAGGTTCCATGCCCAGTGTGGAGACCAGCTCAGGGCCTGATCTCACCATCCTGAGAAAATAACGTGAGCTGAAATCAAGCATCAGATGCTTAACCAACTGAGCCACCCAGAATCCCCTGGATAGAGGATTTTTATCAGATCTATATTTTACAAGTATGTTCTTCTTTCAGTTTGTAACACTCTCCTTTTAGATGGTGTCAAGGATGATGTTGGGATAATAAATGTTCTTAATTTTTATGAAATCCAATATATCACTATTTTCCCTCTGAGGATTATGCTTTTGTTATAACATCTATGAAATCTTTGCTTAGCTCAAAGTCACAAAAATGGTTTCATGTGTTTTCTTTTAGAAGTTTTATTTCAGTCTCATATTTAGTTTAATAAACTAAATAAAATTTCTTTGTATATTAAATATTTAAATTATAAAATTTCTGAAATATTCCTGCAATACTTTAAAAAAGAAATATGCTTATTCAGAAGAAGAATCAATTTTGTAAAAAATGCTAACAGAAATTTCATCAGTATTTTTCTAATGAACTTGATGAGAAAATGCTCAAAAAGTTTTTTTTAAGATTTTATTTATTTGACAGACAGAGATCACAAGTAGGCAGAGAGGCAGGCAGAGAGAGAGGAAGGGAAACAGGTTCCCCGCTGAGCAGAGAGCCCAACGTGGGGCTTGATCCCAGGATCCTGGGATCATAACCTGAGCCGAAGGCAGAGGCTTTAACCCACTGAGCCACTCAGGTGCCCCAATGCTCAAATTTATTAAGAAGAACAACTACCTAAAACTTACACTTCAGGGGCACTTGAATGGCTCAGTGGGTTAAAGCCTCTGCTTTCGGCTGAGGACATGATCCCAGGGTCCTTGGATTGAGCCCCATGTCAGGCTCTCTGCTCAGCAGGGAGCCTGCTTCCTCCTCACTCTCTGCCTGACTCTCTGCCTACTTGTGCTGTCTATCAAATAAATAAATAAATAATCTTAAAAAATTTTTTTTTTAAATACATGTCAAGTGTGAGAGACTTGGTTTCCAAAATATCAAACTTTATTTTCACAACATAATAATTAAAATAATATAGTATTGGCCAGTAATGGAAAATAAACCAGTGAAATAAAATAGAAAATCCAGAACCAGACCTCATGCATATGGAAACAGCATCTGATGGAAATTGTATTGCAGATCAACGAAAGAGAGAGACTCTCCAATAAATGATATAAAACAACTGGTTATCCATATGTGGAAGATGAAATTGGATACTTACTTCTTATCATATAAAAAGTGACTCAAGGGAATTAAATAGTTTATGAAAGAGGTGATACTTTAATCATTTAGGAATAAAATAGAGAATATCATAATATTCTCAAGATAAACACAATTTTAAAAAGTCAATGTCTATAACATAAAAATGACATTTAATTAAGCAATTTTTGTCATTCAAAAGAAATCATGAGGCATGTGAAAATGCCATCTACAAAGTCTTGAGAATAGATTTATACAATTACCAAACAATTAGTATTGAGAATATATAAAAAAAATTACATGGCAGTTATAAAATGAGGAGTAAAATACAATGAGAAAATGGGCAAAGAGTAGTAGAGATCCTAGAAAAATAAACACAAAGTAAATCAGTATGCGAGATATTCAATAGCTTTAGGAATTTAAAAAAATTCAAATGAGGACCACAGTGAAGAGTTTTTAGCACTCAGTTGATATAACCCCCCAATTTTAATAGCATTATGTGTTATGAGGGCATAGAACTGTATGAACTTTTATACATCAATGGTTGGAATGCAAATATATATATATATATATATATATATATATATATATATATATATAAATTGCTACCAGCCTTATGAGAAAATATGTTTTATCTTACAAAATTAAACATTCATATAACCTTGAATCCATCATTTCCATGCCCAGGAATATAACCTAGAAAAATCTTTCCCCTAATATTATCTCTCTTTTGAGGCAAATAAAATCATTCCATCACTTTTACCATTTTCTGTAGAAGCAAGTTATTAGGTCCAACCTACACTCAAGTTAAGATGATTACCCATAGCATGGATATTAGGAGACAAGGATCTTTCAGTGCTATTTTAGAAGGTGCCTACAATAATCTTCTAGAATCTATGTGGTTTTAAATCTATAATCCATTTACCTTTAATTTTATGATTCATTGATACTGACTTCTATAAGAATTCATTTTTTACTGTGATGAGAGTGAAAAGTCAAATTTCATTCTTTTCTCTGTGGATAACCAGCTGTCCCAAGCACCATTACTTAATAATACCTTCCTTTGGTTATTTCTCTGCAATGACATTTCTATCATGAATCAAATGTTCACATGAGTTTGGATCCATTTCTGGATTATCTGTTTCATTACTCTATTTAGCTATATTTGTGACAATACTACATTGTTAACATCTTAATTAGTGCAGTTTTATAATTAAAATATACAATTTTGTAGTTTAAATTTTTTATTGTTGTTTCTCTTAAAGAATGTTGTGATCATTCCTAACACCTTCCAGTTCCTTTTATTGTTTTTATTATGTTTTAAAGATTTTATTTTATTTATTTTTTTGAGAGAGAGACTGTGAGCAGTGATGGAATAGAGGGGAAGCTCCATGCTGGGCACAAAATCCAATGGAGGGCAGATATCCCCACTTTGAGGTCATGACCTAAGCCAAAATCGTGAGTTAGATGCCCAGCTGACTGAGCCAACAAGGGGCCTCAAGATCTCCCAGATTCTTTTAAATTTTAAAATCGGTTTTCTAATTTTTGTTAAGTGGGATTGTGTTGAATCTTTAGATGATTCTGGAAGAATATTAACATCTTTACAATATTCAGGTTTTCAATTAATAAATATGGCATATATACTTGATTTTATTCAGGTTTTCTTTAATTTCTTGTAGTAATATTTTATTATTTTATAAGTAGAAATTATACACATATTTCATTAGATTTACACCTAAAAATTGGATAAATTTCTGTGCTATTGTAAATTATTTTTGTGGTAAACAGAATTCTAAAGATGTCATCTGCCAGAATCCTACCTCCTGGTTATTCAGTCAAACACTACTCTAGGCATTGCTGTGAAGGGATTTTGAAGATGTAATTAAGATTATGAGTTTGAAACAGGGAGATTATCATGGAGTATCCATAGATAGATAGATAGATAATCACTTGTGGCAAAGAAATTTCTCTGGCAGAAGTCAGAGAGATGGGATGAAGGAAGCAGAGATGAGACATGGCAAGAAGGGAAGGTCCAAGAGATTTGAAGCATAAGAACTAGACCACCTCCTGCTGGCTTTGAAGACAGAGGAAAAGGGCCATGAGATAAAAAATGTGGATGGCCTCTAGAACCCAATGTCCATCAAGAAAACAGAAACCTTTGTCCTTTAATCTCAAGAAACTTGATTTGGTCATTTCTCCAAATGAGCTTGGAAGTAGATTAATCCCCAGAAACTGCATAGAGGAATGTACACCTGCCAACAACTTAACTTTCATCTTATGAAAGCCAGAAACTAGACCAGCTGAGCCAGGTCCTATCTTCTGATCAACAGAACAAGAAATTCATTTTGTTTTAAGGGGCAAAAATTGTGATATTTCATTATGGCAGCAATAGACAACCAATATATTTTCTTACACAGTTTTATTTTCTAATTCTTTGTTGCTGGTTCATGTATTCAGTTGATTTTTGTTATATTGACTTATTTATATAAATAAGTTTATTATTAAACTCATTTATTAATTTATTTTGACTTTTTATTTTTATTTTAAAGATTTTATTTATTTATTTGATAGACAGTGAGAGAGGGATCACAAGCAGGTAGAGTGGGAGAGGGAGCCCCACGTGGGGCTGGATCCCAGGACCTTGGGATTATGACCTGAGCTGAAGGCATTAGCTTAACAACTGAGCAACCCAGATACCCCTATTTGGAATTTTTTAGGTATATATTTGCAAAAAATGGCAATTTTATTTATTTTTCTAATCCAAAGTTCCTTTATTTTTTAAATTTTTACTTTATTGTTCCAAAACTTCTACTATACCTTGGTATGGAAATGATGAAAGGGCATTTCTTATTTCTTCCTCAAATCCAGGTAAAAATTCTCAATATTTCATTGTTAATATTAATACTTTATATTAAGATTTTTTTAAATTCTTTTTATCAGACTAAGAATGTTTCTATTTATCTATGAATTCCTATATAAATTTATGCTGCATGTTTTCAAATATAATGTCTGCATCTTTGAGATGACTATTTTGAGATGATTCTTCTCATTTTTGTCACTATGGTCATTAGATTAATTAAAAGTATTAAATGAACTTACATCCTCAAATAACCAACTTTTATTTTAATTTATTTATATATTGTTTTTTTTTTAATTTTTTATTTTTTATGATGGGATTGGGAGGGAGACAAACCATAAGTGACTCTTAATCTCTATTGTTTTTTTTTTAAGGTGTTCCTATGATTATGAGTGATAATGTCCTGTAATTTTCTTTCTTGTAATGTCTTTTTCAGGTTTCACTGGCAAGTCCATGGTGGCCTCATAAAACAAGTTGGAGAAAGTTCTTTGTTTCTAGTCTTTAAAATAGTTTATGTCAAACTGGTATTATAATTTTCTTTAGGGAATTTGATTTGGTTTCTTGATATCATCTAGGTCTACACTCTCTTTGTGTAATTTGTAAAACAACATTTTAAAACCAATGAATTTAAATGCATTAATTGTAAATATTATTTGTAAATGGTGAAAGGTATGTAGTAATGTTTCCTTTATAATTTTTGACATTGATAATTCATATTCTTATCATTTGTGTGTGTGTTTAATAAATCTTACCTGATGTTTATGAATTTGTTTTGTTGTTGCTCTACATTCGTATATACTTTTTCTATTTTATTAATTTTGGTCCATATTTATTATCTTTTTTGTGTATATTTTGGGGGCTTAATATGTGACTCTTTTACTGACTTCTTGTAGTAGTTGCTCAGATCATGAATATTTAGTCTTTATTCTTCTCCAGTATATACCTGGAAGATTATAATGGCTCTTCCCAAACATAGTTTAACTGTATCCCACAAGTTTCAAAATATGTTATTTTGCTATTGTTATTATTCAATTTCAAATATTGTCTAAATCCTATAGTGATTTTTTAAGATTTTATTTATTTATTTGAGAGAGAGAGAGAGAGAGCGCGCGCACGCGGGCTTCTGTGCGGGCGCATGAGTGGGGAGAGGGGCAGAGGGAGAGGGAGAAGCAGGCTCCACCACTGACAGGGAGCCCAATGCCCACTGAATCCCAGGACTCCAAGATCAGGACCTGAGCTAAAGGCAGACACTTAATTAACTAAGCCACCCAGGTGCCCCCCATTGTGATTTTTTTTAACCTCTTGCTCATTTTAAACTGTGTTGTGAATTTTCAGGCTTACTGGGGTTCTTCACCTTTTAGCCAGTTTTTGTTATTACTTCTGGAAATGACAATTAACCATAATGAGAAAGCAGTTTCAAATGCCAAGCTCATCTCTTTTGTCCTCCTTCAACTTTTGAATCTGGTTCTGTAAATTCTTACTCTAATTCTCAGAGTTTTTGGTAATATTCTGATTTTTCAATTTGTTTAATTTAATTTTTATTATGATTGTTTTGATTATTTTTTTAATCTCTTGCCTAACAATAGTTAGCCATGGCAAGAAGTAGATATTTTATTTTAGCCTTTACTTACTTCATTTAACTCAAGGACTGAATGTCTAGATTAAACTGGCTCAGATTCCTACCTTTTCTTGACTCTATACAGATGAAGGTCTTCCTTCTTCTCTATGGCTCCTAGTTGGTTAGTTGGAGGAACTTTTCTCACCCTGCTTCTTTTTTAACTTCACCTGGCAATTGGAAAAAGGTCAAGATGAGTTATAAGGAGAAGCAATAAAATATTCTACTTCTTCCAGTAATTCTACTCAGCATTTTATACATGAATTATGCTATGATGCCAGATTGCCAAATATGGTAACTTTGGTGAGCTCTATGTTTTTGAGGAGTCACATATGACCTTGTCCTCTGAATTCCTAAGAAACAGCTATTATAAACAGTCAGAAAAGTTGAAATCATTGATTCTGGTACCCCCTATAGCTAGTTTTCTGTTATAAGGCATCAGATTATAATGATAATGTCAACCTTCATTACAGATTTTCAAATTTATATATATATACACATATACACACACACATATGTGTGTGTGTGTATATTTTTCCCCCCTTTTAGCTTATAACTTCATTTTTCCAAAGTGACCACAATAACATTTAGGCATCTGAGCTACTGCACATGCTTGAGTGCAATGCAAATCTGCAGCCATACATGGCTTCAGGGGCCCTTTTCAAGGCACATATGTGAATGATAAAAGCATAAAGATAAACAAGGGGATATTAAACATCAATTTGAAGATGATGGTTGCACTTAACTGAGGAAAAGGGAAATGATTGGGAAGGGACTCAGAGGGGGTTTCAAACTACACAGTATTTTCTCTTGATGTGGTTTAGGGATATATGGGTGTTCAATCTGAAGCTATTCTTAGAACTTATTTATTTGATGGACTTTTCTGGTTATCAAAAAACATATTTTACATGCACACACATGCTCTCATAACACACACTTGCATAACAGTAGTAATCACCTGATAAAAATTAGGAAAATCTACCATTATTTTTCATGACCTAACTTTTTAAATATTGGCTAAATCAATGAATTAAATAGGTATGTAACAGGAATCTACATTTCTATATTTTTCCAGTTTGAGGGGATGGTGCTAATTTATGCTGTTGTTCCAGAGATGTGATTTTGCATTCAGTTTGCTATTTTGGAGGGAATTTTATTCCTGATAAGTTTTATTGCACAATACAGAGAACCACTGGAAGTAATGTGCTAGGTCTTGAATATATTTATTCTAGTTATATATTCTGGAATTTGAGAAATTAATCCAGAATTATTTCAGGGACTCCTTTAACATGCTTTGGAAGACACCTGGAAAACTTTCCCTCTACTCCTCATTCCCACAAGCCTTCCTTGTCCATGTGAGCTCAAAAATGGTATCTAAGGGGCGCCTGGGTGGCTCAGTGGGTTAAGCCTTTGCCTTCAGCTCAGGTCATGGTCTTAGGGTCCTGGGATCGAGGCCCACATCGGGCTCTCTGCTCAGGGAGGAGCCTGCTTTCCCCTCTTTCTTTGCCTGCCTCTCTGCCTACTTGTGATCTCTCTCTCTCTCTGTCAAATAAATAAATAAAATCTTTAAAAAAAAAGATTTTATTTATTTATTTGACAGACAGAGTTCACAAGTAGGCAAAGAGGTGGGCAGAGGCAGAGAGGGAAGCAGGCTCCCTGCTGAGCAGAGAGCCTGATGCAGGGCTCCATCCCAGGACCGTGGGATCATGACCTGAGCCAAAGGCAGAGGCTTTAACCCACTGAGCAACCCAGGTGCCCCAATAAATAAAATACTTTTAAAAAATGGTATCTAATAATTCTCCAGATGTCCAAAGTTATTTTTATTTACTTATAGTTATCTTTATAAATGGTCACAGGTATCTTTGGACATGCTTAGTAGGAATATTTGCAATGTGTAACTGTGATGGATCTTATTTAGGAGCATCTATCTTTCTCTTAATTTATGAGGCTCTTGTTTCCAAACTGATTTAGGCTTGGGACTTTAGTAAATAGCTGTGATTCCTCATTATTGTGTTCAAGATATGCCTCAATCTAACAGTTAGAGATCTATTTTTTTTTTCCAGAACTTTACTAAAATGGGATTCAATGTGCTGTCTGTCTTGGGATTTTAAGGATTACATGATCAGTTGGTCACATGATCAGTTGATCACATTGAATGACCCCACTCTGATTAACACTCTGGTTCTGACTCCTGTTTTGGTAACTGTACCCATATGGCCTGAGGCATTTCCAGTACCTTGCCTCTGTCATTCCCAGCTTCCATTATCACTATGAAGTCTAGAATCCCATTTCAGTAATAACATTAGTCACTCTGACCTGTATCAGCTAGCTACAGAAGACAAAATCTACAGCAATTTTGAGGGCAATTGTAGGTCTTCCTAGCCAAGTGTTTCCCAATTTTTTAGTGTCCTTTATGCTCTTAAGGACATAATTATAGAGTATATAAGTGTACTGCACATCATAAATCAATTTCAACATTCCAATCTCAAATGGCATCTATTTCCTTCCTCTACATTATAATAAGGGATTTCTAACTGTTCAATTTCATTCTGTGGAGGCCACCATTATACCTAGGCCAATCAGCTTTCAAAGCCAAAGTTAAAGCCCTTTCTAGGTATTCAGTATAATAATAAATCGAGACTCTCAAAATCATTCATATTGAGAAACCCAATTTGATTTAGAATTGTTTCTCTACACCTAATCTGGCATTTCCAAAATTCATACATACACATTCCTAGGATTTTTGTCAATAGAAAAGACCAGGTTGTTGAAAGTTTGGGTTACTTTACAGCAGGTAAACTCAATATAGCATTGTCAAATATCTCATCAAATAAAAGATGAGAGATTGATTCTATGGGCAGGTGGAGTTTATGTATCTGGAATACTCGGAACCATCTAAATTCCTTCAAATTAACTCATTTTAATTCTCAGGCTTCTACAAATGAGAGTCCTAACTCCTAAATACCAAACTCAACCTATGTTCTAATCTAGTTCACAGGATTAGATCCCATATCTGATTTTCAACTATGTTAACTCTGCAAAGGAAGGAAGAGATTATTTAGGAAAGTGATATAAAACAGTAACAGAAAATTATATCTTAAATGCAAGTTAACTAACTACAGCAGTATTTTGTCACTTTTTTTGGGCTTCTGAGACATAGTGTATTTGGTTTAATGAAAATACATTTGTCTATTTTTCATGGCCTAACAAGTTTTCTAATAGGTAGGTTAGTTAATTGAATTAAGAATCCAACTTTTAGAATGCATCCCTTTCAAATAGATAACCCAATCACCAAAGTTGGACCAAATAAATAAAAGAGAGAGAGAGAGAGAGAGAGAGATTTTTCAAAGCTGTCCCCAAACCAGTAAAAATGGATAGTTGACCTAAAATTAGATTAGTGTGTTGGATATTACCTAAAATTAGATTAGTGTGTTGGATAAGGAACAGTCTTGAGAAAAGGTATCAATCAAAATGCTGGTAACATAAACAATGTCAAAATAAAAACCAATGGGGAATATTCTGTTGAAATAAACATTCATTTCATCACAATATTCCTTATCAGCCACTTATTTCAATACCATAGATATATGCAATATAAATAATAAGGTTTATATTAGGTTATTATTAACCAGACATATAAAATTTTATTTTTTACTTGAGACTTTAATTGTTTTTGTAGGGAATTAGGGAAATAGTGGAATAAGAAATACAAAACTGGGAGAGAGACTGAGCATTTCAGGTACCATGACCTTCTGTATTTCCTCACTCTCATCCTTGCTGTCCATCAACTGAGAGTCCACTCCAGCACAGCCAGGCCCTCTCAGACCTCAGAGAACTCCCCTTCTTCCATGCCCTCACCCACATACCAGTGCACAAATTGTTGGCATGCATAAATTATATAGGTATGCATGATAGGTCTTATGAATAAGTAAATATTTTTATATGCCACGGGAACTAGGAATTTGTGATATGAAATACTTCTTAACTCTGAATCAAGAAATATACTAGAATAAAGACATTATTTTTAATAAAATTTAATGAATTTATTCATCACTGGCTCTGGTGCTACAGACTGCAATTTTTCCTTGGAGCTATCATCCTCCAAAACCATCATATTCAGTCGGTAATTGAAATGTAGACAAAATATTCACTCCTGCACCACAAGATTCTTTGATTATTCTCAGCAACAACATCAAAGAACATTTTAAATGTGGCTTTTTTTTATGGAATGGGAAAAGATATTTGCAAATGACATATCAGTTTAAAGGGTAAGAGTTAAAAATCTATAAAGAACTTATGGGGGCACCTGGGTGGTACAGTTGGTTAAGCATCTGACTCTTGGTTTCAGTTCAGGTCCTGATCTGAGGGTCGTGGGATTGAGGCCCACATTGGGTTCCATGTTAAGATTCTTCCTCTACCCCTTCCCACCTCTACACATTTTCTCTCCCCCTCTAAAATAAATAGATAAATCTAAAAAAAAAAAAAAAAAAAAAAAAAAAAAAAAAAAAAAAAAAAAAAAAGAAGAACTTATCAGACTCAACACCCAAAAGGCAAATATCCCATTAAAAAATGGACAGAAGACCTGAATAGACATTTTTCCATAGAAAACATACAGATAGCTAACAGACACATAAAAAGATGCTCAAAATCACTCATCATCAGAGAAATACAAATCAGAACTACAATAAAATATCACCTCACACTAGTCAGAAGGGCTAAAATTAATAACACAGGAAAAAATAGGTGTTGGTAAGAATGCAGAGAAAGGGGAACCCTCTTACATTGTTGGTGGGAATGCAAGCTGGTGCAGCCACTCTGGAAAATGGTATAGAGGTTCTTCAAAAGTTAAGAATAGGGGCACTGGGGTGGCTCAGTCAGTTAAATGTCTGACTCTTGATCTCAGCTCAGATCTTGATCTCAGCGTGCAAGTTCAGGCCCTGTGTTTGGTTCCACACTGGGTATGGAGCCTACTTAAATTAAAAAAAAAAAAAGTTGAAAATAGAACTACTTTATAACCCACCATTGCAGTATTAAGATATTTACCCAATGATTAAAAAAAATACTAATTTGAAGGAGCACATTCACCCCGATGTTTATAGCAACATTATCAACAATAACCAAATTATGGAAAGAGCCCAAATGTCCATCAACTAATGAATGGATTAAGAAGATGTAGATGTACATATATCGATATATGTATAGAGATACATGTATACATGCACACACATATGAAACAATGGAATATTACTCAGCCATTAAAAAAGAATGAAATTTTGTAATTTGTAATGACATGGATGGAGTTAGAGAGTTTTATGCTAAGCAAAATAAGTCAGAGAAAGACAGATACTGTATGATTTCACTCATATGTAGAATTTAAGAAACAAATCCGATGAACATAGAGGGGAAAAAAAAAGAGAGAGAGAAAGGAAAACCAGAAAACAGACTCATTCTGAGGGTTACTGGATGGGAGATGGATGAGCTAATGGGTTAAATGGATGATGGATATTAAGATGGGTACTTGTGATAAGTACTGGATGTTGGATATAAGTGATGAATCACTGAATTCTACACCTGAAATTAATATTACACTGCATGTTAACTAACTAGAATTTAAATTAAAACTTGAAAACAAATAGTCTTATAGTTTACAATCAAATAGCTTTACTCTTTCCAGACTTTGAGACATTAATACTATGACAGAATAAACTGACAACCCAGATCCAAGTCCTGAATCTCCAATTTGTTGATGCAAAAGAAAAAATCCATTTAACTTTGCTGGGCTCCAATTTCCTCATATACAAAATAAATGGGATCAATTCAATATTTCTCAGGTTCATGCTTAAGTTAAAGTTCTGTAATTTAATTGATTGATTTAAAAAATATAACCTTTCACAAATTTGTTTTAAATGTAAATGTTGTGTTTCATAAAAAGCCTAAAGGAGACCTAGAACAAATCTTGCTTTCTATATATATTTACATAATTTCTTTCATATAGTTTATAAGGTAGGAACCTCTACTGCGTTTTTTTTTCCCACAGTGTCTGCACCATTTTAGATTCCCACCAACAGTGAAAGAGGGTTCCCCTTTTTCTACATCCTCACCAACATCTGTTGCTTCCTGTGTTGTTAATTTTAGCCATTCTGACAGGTGTGGAGTGGTATCTCATCATGGTTTTGATTTGCATTTCCCTGATGATGAGTGATGTTGAACCATCTGGATATCGTCTTTGGAAAAATGTGTATTCACGTCTTCTGCCCATTTCTTAACTGCATTTTTTGGGGGGTTGTTGTGTTTGATAAGTTCTTTGTAGATTTTGGATATAAACCCTTTATCAGCTATGAAATGACATAGTTGATAAATATCTTTTCCCATTCGATAGGTGCCTTTTAGTTTTATTAGTTGTTTCCTTTGCTGTGTGAAGATTTTTATCTTCGTGAAGTCCTAATAGTTCATTTTTAATTTTATTCTCCCTGCCTCCAGACATGTGTCTGGTAAGAAATTACAATGGTCAAAGTGAAAGACTTTACTGCCTGTGTTCTCCTCTAGGATTTTGATGGTTTCCTGTTTCACATTTAGGTCTTTCATCAGTTTTGAATTTACTTTTGTGTGTGGTGTAAGAAAGTGGTCCAGTTTCATCCTTCTGCTTGTTGCTGTCTAGTTTTCCAAGCACCATTTGTTGAAGAGACTGTTTTTTTTTTTTTTGTTTGTTTGTTTTGTTTTGTTTGTTTGTTTGTTTTTCCATTTGAGTTAGGTTAGTTGACCATATAGTTGTGGGTCCATTCTGGGTTTTCTATTCTGTTCCACTGATCTATGTATCTGTTTCTGTGCCAGTACCATACTATCTTGATGACTGTAGCTTTGTAATATAACTTGAAGTGAAGAACTGTGATGGTTCCAGGTTTTCTTTTCTTTTTCAAGCTTGCTTTGTCTATTTGGGATTTTTTGTGGTTTCATGCAAGCTTCAGGATTGTTTGTTCTAGCTCTGTGAAAAATGCTGTTGGCTTTTTGATAGAGATTGCATTAAATGTGTGGATTGCTTTGGGTAATATAAACATTTTAATAGTACTTGTTCTTTGAATACATGAGCATGGAATGTTCTTCTTTTCTTTCATAAGTGTTCTACGGTTTTCAGCATACAAACATTTTACCTCTTGGGTTAGATTTATATCCAGGTATTGTGGTTTTGGTACAATTGTAAATGGGATCAATTCCTTGATTTCTCTTTTTGCTTCTTCATTATTGGTATTTAGAAACACCACTGATTTCTGTCCATTTATTTTATATCTTGTGACGTTACTGAATTTATCAGTTATAGCAATTTTTGATGGAGTCTTTTTGGTTTTCTACATAGAATATTATGTCATCTGCAAATAATGAAAGTTTGGCTTCTTCCCTGCTGATCTGGAGGCCTTTTATTTCTTTTTGTTGTTTGATTGTTGAGGCTAAAACTTCCAGCACTATGTTACAAAAAAATGATGAGAATGGACATCCCTGTCTTGTTCCTGACCATAGAGGGAAAGCTCTTAGGTTTTCCTTATTGAGGATGATGTTTACAGTGGGTCTTTCATATTGGGGTTTGTGATGTTGAGGTGTGTTCCCTCTATCCCTACTTTGTTGAGGGTTTTTATCAAGAATGGATACTGTATATTGTTATCTTGTCAAATGCTTTTTTGTTTGTTTGTTTTTTGCATCTATTGAGAGGATCGTATGGTTCTTATACTTTCTTTTATCAATATGCTGTATCATGTTGATTGATTTGAGAATATTGAACACCCCATTAGGACAGACATAAATCCCACTTGACCCTGGTGAATAATTCTTTTAATATACTCTTGGATTCAATTTACTAGTATTTTTTTGAGAACTTTTGTATTCATGTTCATCAGCAATATTGGCCTATAATTCTCTTTATTAGTGGGGCCTTTTTCTGGTTTTGGAATCAAGGTAATGCTGGCCTTGTAGAATGAGTTTGGAAGTTTTCCTTTCATTTTTTTTTTTTTTTTTTTAACATTTTGAGAATAAGGATCAACTCTTCTTTAAACGTTTGGTAGAATTCTCCTGGAAAACCATCTTGTCCTGGAATTTTTTTTTTTTTTTTTTTTTTTTTTTTTTTGCAGGGGGTAGGGAGATTTTTGATTACTGATTCAGTTTCCTTGCTGGTTATTGGTCCATTCAGATTTTCTATTTCTTCCTGGTTCACTTTTGGTAGTTTGTATGTTTCTAGGAATTTATTTCTTCCAGATTGCCCAATTTGTTAGCATATAATTTTTCATAATATTCTCTTATAATTGTTTTTCCATAGTGTTGGTTGTGATCGATCTCTCCTCTTTCATTTGTGATTTTATTTTTTTGGATCTTTTCTCTTTTCTTTTTGCTAAGTCTGCCTGAGAGTTTATAAATTTTATTAATTCTTTCAAAGAACTACTTTCATTGATATGTTCTACTTTTTTTTTGTTTGTTTCTGTGTCATTTATTTCTTTTTTAAAAAATATTTTACTTATTGATCTGGGAGAGAGAACAAGCACAAGTGGCAGGAGGAGCAGGGGAATGGGAGAGGTAGAAGCTGACTTCTATTTGAGCAAGGAGTCCAACACAGGGCTCTATCCCAGGATCCTGAATGATCTGAGTTGAAGTCAGACAGTTAACTTACTGAGCCATCCAGGTGCCCCTGTATCATTTATTTCTGCTCTAATCTTTATTATTTCCCTTCTTCTGATGGCTCTAGGCTTTATTTATTGTTCCTTTTCTAGTTCCATTAGTTGTAAAATTAGGTTGTATATTTGAAATTTCTCTTACTTCCTGAAGTAGGCTTGTACTGCCATATACTTTCATCTTATAACCACCTTTGCTGCATCCCAAAAGTTCTGGACTGTCATGTTTTCATTTTCATTTGCTTCCATGTATTTTTTTAAGTTTCTTCCTTAATTTCTTCATTGACCAATTCATTTTTCTGTAGGATGTTCTTTAACGTCTATATTTGGATGGTCTTCCCAAATTTTTTCTTGTGATTAAATTTCATAGTGTTGCAGTCTGAAATATGCATGGTATAATCTCAATCATTTTGTACTTGTTGAGGCCTGAGTTGTTACCCAGTATTTGAGCTATGCTGGAGAATGTTCCATGTGCACTTGTAAAGAATGTATATTCTGCTGCTTTAGGATGAACTATTCCGAATATATCTATTAAATCCATCTGGTCCAGTGTGTAATTCAAAACTATTGTTTTCTTGAAAATTTTCTGCTCAAATGTTCTTTCCATTGCTGTAAGTCCCCTGCTATTATTTAATTATTATCAGTGAGTTTCTTTATGTTTGCTCTTAATTGATTTATATATTTGGTGCTTCCAAGTTGGGAGCATAAATACTTATAATTGTTAGGTCTTCTTGTTGGCTAGAATCCTTCATTATGATATAATACCTTTCTTCATTTTTTATTACAGTCTTTGTTTTAAAATCTAGTTTGTCTGATGTAAGTATGACTACTCCAGGTTTCTTTTTTTTTTTTTTTTTTTTATTTTTATTTTTTTTAATTTTTTATTTTTTATAAACATATATTTTTTATAAACATATATTTTTATCCCCAGGTCTGTGAATCACCAGGTTTACACACTTCACAGCACTCACCAAATCACATACCCTCCCCAATGTCCATAATCCCACCCCCTTCTCCCCAACCCCCTCCCCCCGGCAACCCTCAGTTTGTTTTGTGAGATTAAGAGTTTCTTTTGACATCCTTTAGCATGATAGGTTGTTCTCCATTCCCTCACTTTCAATCTGGAGGTGTTTTTAGGTCTAAAATGATGAGTCTCTTGAAAGCAGCTATCTATATATTTACATTAGAATAAATATGTCCACTTAAAAAGTCTGAAACATTAAAGTTTCAAAACTGCATATGATTAAAAATATTATACAGTTGAAAGTTTCTCTAAGCAGCACATAAATCCTGCAATATAAAGTAGAGAATAGTGGGATGCCTGGGAAGCCTCGGCCTTTAGCTCAGGTCAGGATCTCAAGGTCCTGGGATCGAGCCCTGCATCAGCATAGGGAGCCTGTTTTCCCCCTCTCTCTCTCTGCCTGCCTCTCTGCCTACTTGTGATCTCTCTCTCTCTCTGTGTCAAATAAATAAATAGGATCTTTTAAAAAAAAGTTTAAAGCAGAGAATGTCAATAAATTTGACTTGGAGCTGCAGGACTGGACAACTATAAGGGGCAATCTTCATTATTCACTCAGAACACCTTTCAGATTTTTAAAATTTAAAAAGGTTGAAAATGTATAATATTACTGCAAATTTAGGAAACAAGACACTCTAATATGCAGAACATTAATCCTTGAGGCAGATAATTTGTTTAAAAAACCATTTCAAAATTTAAATAAACACGTCCTTCAAATATTTTCACCTCTAGGATTTTATTTACTAGATATACATGCACATATACACAAAACTGTCAAGTCAAGGCAAATCAATGAGAATAATTAAGAAGAAAAAATAAAATAAAAAAAACAAAAGAATGGAGGAAAACTAAAAATCTAACAGTAGGTGTTTTCATATACCAACTGGACTGTTTATATAAATGCACTATTATTTCACCACCCAAAAAAAAAAAAAGTCAAAATGTCCATGTTGAATGGGGCAAGTCTCCAAAATGTATCATATTTCATTGATTTTAAGGCACATTTTTGCTCACATTAACAAATCTAAACTCTAGATAATCACAAAATCCTATTTTGGGGACAAGTTTTATTTCCTGCACAATGAAACATCAGACTCAAATTTGTAGAATGATTGTAAGATGACTCAAGGAAAGTTCCTGGAGATATGTATTTGGTTTCTAGAAATTAATAGACTATTCACCTCATCTCTCAGTGCTTGGTTGGTGAATTTGACGTGTATTGGAACATTCAGGAAGTGGGTTGTCTTAGTCTATTTGGGCTGTTATAACAAAATATCACAGGCTTAGTGGCTTATAAAAACATACATAAAAATTTATTTCTTACAGTTTTTCAGGCTAGAAAATTGAGAGGGGAGTGCCCACATGGTTAAGTTTTGTATCTGGTTAGAGCCTGCTTCTTGGTTCATAAATGGATGTCTTCCACATGTAACCATACTTGGAAAAAGGGGTGATCTAACTCTCTGAGATCTCTTTTTTTTTTTTTTAAAGATTTTATTTATTTATTTGAGAGAGAGACAGTGAGAGAGAGCATGAGCGAATCAGAGAGCGAAGCAGACTCCCCATGGAGCTGGGAGCCCGATGTGGGACTCGATCCCGGGACTCCGGGACCATGACCTGAGCAAAGGCAGTCGTCCAACCAACTGAGCCACCCAGGCGTCCCTCTGAGATCTCTTTTACAAGGGCACTAATTCCAACCATGACATCTCCACCCTCATGACCTAACCATTTCCCCAAAGCCCCATCTCCTGATATCATCACTTTGAGGTTTAGGATTTCTGCATACAAATTTTGGAGGGACACAATCATTCAGAACATACCATAGGCCAGTGTTTTTTTATATTTTAATGGCTTCTTTTAAGAAAATTGGTAACAAGGACTTGACAGAACATTAATATTACAAGAGAAAATGCAGACTCTGGTGACTACAAATTGAATAGTGATTTCAAAAGGTTGGTTTTTGAACGTGAAATTTCAGTCTATCTTACCCAATCTATTTTACTTGAATTTTCCATTTTTAATCCTTGCACAAAATGATTAGTCTATACAAATATATGTTCAGTTAAAACTGAAAAGAAACAGATATTGTGCTGAAAATAGTAATTCTAAAAGATAACAAATACTGCGTTATAGCTTAAGTGGTACCTTTTTTTTTCTCACTGGAATATAATATAATGGTGCCATCTTTCAATAGGTGGTGACTTATATGGAATAAAATGTGGTATTGCTAAATGAAATAAAGATAATACAGAGCAGGGAAATCATATTTTTATATCTATGGGAAAAATTAAAAGGGAATTGATCTATGTGTATATTTTATGGAAAGTATCTGGAAAAATGGAAAAGATATAGTTAAAAATGTGGACTGGGACAAAAACTGGAAGAAGTTTTTTTTTGTTTTTTTTTTTTGTAAGGTTTTATTTATTTATCAGAGAGAGAGGGGGGAAAGAGCAAGCACAGGCAGACAGAATGGCAGGCAGAGGGAGAAGCAGGCTCCCCGCTGAGCAAGGAGCCCGATGTGGGACTCGATCCCAGAATGCTGGGATCGTGACCTGAGCCGAAGGCAGCTGCTCAACCAACTGAGCCACCCAGGCGTCCCTGGAAGAAGTTTTTTAATCCATTTCCTTTTATACTCTCTTTTTGTGACATGCAATTTTCATAATAGTAAAATCAGATTATCTTCACATTCCTACAGAAATTCTTCAGTAAAACCCAATGTTACAGGAAGTATTGATAAGATAACCTAAAAGATTATGATCACAAAGATTTACGATAGCATTTCTTACTGTCTCAACACCTTCATATCTTCAGCTTGTATTTTTGAGAAGTTTTAAAGTGAGGCTTTAATACTTGTGTAAAATGCATAATTACAATATTCCCCACAATTCTATATACTTTTTATCTCAGAGCTTTCCCTCCTCATTGATGTCCCATGATCTTTTGACTGTTGCAATTTCTCACATATGCGTGTTAAATAGAATGGTAGGTGTGACTCACTATTTACTCAATACTTGTTCAAAAAGAAAGACAAATGCTTCTCAGCACCTTTTTGCCCAAACACATAATAATGAATGTCTTATTAAAAAACATTATTTATAGTAGTCCATAAATATGCATAAAACAATTTATTATGCAAAATAGTTATTAAAATGAAGATGTTAACTTGTGAACAATTAAAAAATGATAATTCTGATAGATCATATTTGTAAACAGCATCACTTATGCCAAAAAAGTGTGTTTTATTCCTTGACTATTAAACAAGCTGTATGGGGGAGGAGTCAAGATGACGGGGGCATAATAGGCTGAGATGACATCAGGTCTCAGGGGTTCAGTTATATAGCTAACATTCTGAACACCTACAAATCCAACAGGAGATTGAAGAGAAGAGCAGCCATTCTAGAAACAGAAAATTGACCACTCTTTGGAAGGTAGGACTTGTGGAGAAGTAAATCCAAGTGATGGGAAGATAGACCATAGGGGGAGGAGCTGGCTCCTGGCCAGTGTTCAGCAACAGAGAAAGAACTTTTAGAAGTCTGCTCCACTTAAGGAGCAGTTCTTCACTACAGAGGCTAAGCCGGGGTGGAGTCCTGGAGGGGACAGCATGGTCTCAAGTCTCGCAGGGTCACAGAGGATCGGGGTATCTAAGTATAGCAGAGCTCACAGATACTAGCAAAGGAAAACCAGATACAGAGACAGAGCAGAGGAGTGAGCTCTCAACTCAGGGTTACCTTGAACTGTGATCCGTGGCACAGTCAGACCACTGCTCTTTGAGCAGGGACCCCACAAGTGGCAAATCTGAGGAGACCCTCTTGGAAGGGTGACAGGGATATGCTGGGTTTGGAGACCCCAAATAGGACTGTGTGCCAGAGACAGAAATGCTCGGTCACAGGCCAGGTGAGTTCAGAACACAGCTGGAGACCAGGGAGATGGGAGTGGTTGAGCATTTTTCTCCGAGGGAGAACTGAGGACAGGGGCCCCAAGCTCTAGGATCCTCTGGGCCAGAGACTGGGAGGCCACCATTTTTTGTTTCCAACCTCCAGAGCTCTACAGAAAGCATTCAGGGAACAAAAGCTCCCAAGAGGGAACCCAGGCAGATTACTTAGCCCGGCACCTGGCAAGGTGGTGCAATTCCACCTCAGGCAAAGACACTTGAGAATCACTACAACAGGCCCCTCCCCAAGAATATCAGCAAGAAATCCAGCCAAGACCAAGCTCACTGATCAAGGAGGACAGTGGAATTCCAGAGGAGGGGAAAGCAAAGCATGGAATTCATGGATTTCTCCCCATGATTCTTTAGTCTTGAAAAGCTAATTAAACTTTAAAAGTTTTTTTTTATTCTAATTTTTTTTAACTTTTACTCCTTCCCCTTTTAATGTTCTTTAACTAGTTTATCTTAACAATACCTTTCTTAAAAAAATATTTTTGAAACTTCATTATTATAAACATAATTTATACTTCATTGTATCAAACTTTACTTTTTGTATAAAATTGGGGTTTTTCTTCTAAAATATTTGGGATACAACTTCCACTAATAGATCAAAATATACCTTAAATCTAACACAGGGTTTTGACCTAGTTTCCAGCCTGAGCAAATTCTCTCCACTTTCTTTTTCTTTCTTTTCCCAACCAATTTATCTTAACAACTCCTTTCTTAGAATTTTTAAAAGATTTTCATCTTTACAGTTATATTCCATCCCTTCATCGTGTTTACCCTTATTTTCTTTTGTGTGTATATATAAATTTTTCTTTCTTTAAGATTTTGGGAGGTAGTTTCTTCTAAGAAACCAAAAGACATACAAAGTAAATTGAATGGCTCTGTTCTGTTCACCAGTCTAATATATGCATTTATATATATATATATATATATATTTTTTTTTTTTTTAACTTAAAAAAATTTTTTTAACTTCTTTTTGCCACTTTCTTCTCCCCATGACTTGGGGTCTTTTCTGATTTGGTAATGCACATATTACATATTTCTGGCTTTTCCCCCACCCTTTAGTATTTTATTCTCTCATTCATATGTTTTTATCTGGATAAAAACTCACCCACTCACAAGAAAAAGAAAAAGAAAAGGAGGCAGTACCAAAGGCTAGGGACCTAACCAATAATGGACATTGGTAATATGTCAGATCTAGAGTTCAGAATAATGATTCTCATGGTGCTAGCTGGGCTCAAAAAAGGCATGGAAGATATTAGAGAAACACTGTCTGGAGGAATAAAAGCCCTTTCTGGGGAAAAAAAGAACTAAAATCTTACCAAGTTGAAATTTAAAAAAAAAGTTATTAATGAGGTGCAATAAAAAATGGAGGCTCTTACTGCTAGGATAAATGAGGCAGAAGAGAAAATTAGTGATATAGAAGACCAAATGACAGAGCAAAAGAGAGAAAAACAACTACTGTACCACAAGGGGAGAATTCGAGAGACAAGTGATACCATAAGATGAAACAACATTAGAATAATTGGGATTCCAGAAGAAAAGAAAGACAAATGGAAGCAGAAAGTATATTGGAGAGAATTATTGTAGAGAATTTCCCTAATATGGCAAAGGGAACAAACATCAAAATCCAGAAGGTGCAGAGAACTCCCCCTCAAAATTAATAAGAATAGGTTCACACCCTGTCATCTAATAGTAAAACTTACAAGTTTTATTGACAAAGATAAAATCCTGAAAGTAGCCCAGGATAAGAAGTCTGTAACATACAATGGTAAAAATGTTAGATTGGCAGCAGACTTATCCACAGAGACCTGGCAGGACAGAAAGAACTAGCATGATATATTTACAGCACTAAATGAGAAAAACATGTAGCAAAGAATACTATATTCAGCTAGGCTATCACTGAAAATAGAAGATGAGATAAAAAGCTTCCAGGACAAACAAAAGCTAAACGAATTTGTAAACACCAAACCAGCTCTACGGCAAATATTGAAAGGGGTCCTCTAAGCAAAGAGAGAGCCTAAATGTAGTAGACCAGAAAGGAACAGAGACAATATACAGTAAGAGTCACCTTACAGGCAATACAATAGCACTGAATTCATATGTCTCAATAGTTACCCTGAATTTAGATTGACACAGGGTATCGGAATGGATTAAAAAAAGAAAAAAAAAATCAATATGCTGTCTACAAGAAACTCATTTTAGACCCAAAGATGTCTCCAGATTTAAAGTGAGGGGGTGGAAAACAATTTATCATGCTAATGAACATCAAAAGAGAGCTGGGGTGGCAATCCTTATATCAGATAAATTAGATTTTCAGCCAAAGACTATAATAAGAGATGAGAAAGGACATTATATCATACTAAAAGGGTTTGTCCACCAAGAAGCTCTAACATTTAAAAATATCTATTCAGCCAACTACATAAACCGATTAATAACAAAATCAAAGAAACACATTGACAATGATGCAATAATAGTAGGGGATGTAAACACCCCCTCCTCACTGAAATGGACAGATCATCGAAGCAAAAGATCAGCAAGGAAATAAAAGCCATAAATGACACACTGGACCAGATGGACATCACAGATATATTCAGAACATTCTGCCCCAAAGCAACAGAATCCACATTCTACTCTAGTGCATATGGAACCTTGTCTAGAATAGATCACATCCTGAGTCAAAACTCAGGTCTCAACTGGTACCAAAAGATTGAGATCATTCCCTGCATATTTTCAGACCACAATGCTCTGAAGCTAGAACTCAATCACAAGAAGAAAGTTGGAAAGAACCCAAATACATGGAGGCTAAAGAGCATCCTACTAAAGAATGAATGGGTAAACCATGAAATTAAAGAAAAATTAAAAAAAAAATTCATGGAAGCAAATGATAATAAAAACACAATGGTTCAAAATCTTTGGGACACAGCAAAGGCAGTCCTGAGAGGAAAATATATAGTGGTACAAGCTTTTCTCAAGAAAGAAGAAAAGTATCAAATACATAACCTAACCTTACACTTAAAGGAGCTCGAGAAAGGACAGCGAAGAAAGCCTAAACCCAGCAGAAGAAGAGAAATAATAAAGATCAGAGCAGAGATCAGTGAAATAGAAACCAAAAAGAAAACAAAACAAAAAACCAATAGAAAAAATCAATGAAACTAGGAGCTAGTTTTTTGAAAGAATAAGATTGATAAATCCCTGGCCAGACTTATCAAAAAGAAAAGGGAAAAGACCCAAATAAACAAAATCATGAATGAAAGAGGAGAGATCACAACCAATACCAAAGAAATACAATTATAAGAACATATTATGAGCAACTATTCACTAGCAAATTTGACAATCTGAAAGAAATGAGTGAATTCCTATTGACATATAAACTGCCACAACTGAACCAGAAAGAAATAGAAAACCTGAATAGACCCATAACCAGTAAGGAGATTGAAGCAGTCATCAAAATCTCCCAACAAACAAGAGCCCAGGAACAGACAGCTTCCCAGGGGAATTCTACCAAGCAGTTAAAGAATTAATTCCTATTCTCTTGAAACTGTTCTAAAAAATAGAAATGGAAGGAAAACTTCCAAACTCTTTTTATGAGGCCAACATGACCTTGATCCCAAAACCAGACAAAGAATCGAAGAAGAGAATTATAGACCAGTATCCTTGATGAATACAGATCTGAAAATTCTCACCATAATATTAGCCAATAGGATCCAACAGTACACTAAAAGGATCATTAAACACGACCAAGTGGGATTTACTCCAAGTCTGCAAGGTTGGTTCAACATCCACAAATCAATCAATGTGATACAATGCATTAATAAAAGAAAGAACAAGAACCATATGATACTATCAATAAATGCTGAAAAAGCATTTGACAAAGTACAGCATCCTTTCCTGATCAAAACTCTTCAAAGGGTAGGTTTAGAGGGTACATCCCTCAATATCATCAAAGCCATCTATGAAAAACCCACAGCAAATATCATTCTCGATGGAGAAAAACTGAGAGCTTTTTTGCTAAGGTTAGGAATATGGCAGGGATGTCCATTAACACCACTGCTATTCAACATAGTACTAGAAGTCCTAGCCTCAGCACTCAGACAACAAAAGGAAATTAAAGGCATCCAAATCAGCAAAGAAGTCAAACTCTCACTCTTTGCAGATGATGTTACTTTATGTGGAAAACCCGAAAGACTCCACTCCAAAACTGCTAGAACTTGTACAGGAATTCAGTAAAGTGTCAGGATATAAAATCAATGCACAGAAATCAGCTGCATTTCTCTACACCAACAACAAGACAGAAGAAAGAGAAATTAAGGAGTCAATCCCATCTTCAATTGCACCCAAAACCATAAGATACCTAGGAATAAACCTAACCAAAGAGGCAAAGAATCTGTACTCAGAACACTATAAAGTACTCATGAAAGAAATGGAGGAAGATACAAAGAAATGGAAAAAGGTTCCATGTTCATGGATTGGAAGAACAAATATTATGAGAATGTCTATGTTACCTAAATCAATCTACACGTTTAATGCAATCCCTATCACAATCCCATCCTTTTTTTCAAAGAAATGAAACAAATAATCCTAAAATTATATGGAACCAGAAAAGACCTCGAATAGCCAGAGGAATATTGAAAAAGAAAGCCAAAGTTGGTGGCATCACAATGCCAGACTTCAAGCTCCATTACAAAGCTGTCATCATCAAGACAGTATGGTACTGACACAAACAGACACATAGATCAATGGAACAGACTAGAAAGCCCAGAAATAGACCCTCAGCTCTATGGTCAACTAATCTTCAACAAAGCAGGAAAGAATGTCCAATGGAAAAAAGACAGTCTCTTCTACAAATGGTGTTAGGAAAATTGGACAGCCCCATGCAAAAAAATTAAACTGGAGCATTTCCTTAAACCCCACACAAAAGTAGACTCAATATGGATGAAGGACCTCAGCGTGAGGAAGGAATCCATCAAAATCCTTGAGGAGAACACAGACAGCAACCTCTTGGACCTCAGCTGCAACAACTTCTTCCCAGAAACATCACGAAGGCAGAGGAAGCAAGGGCAAAAATGAACTCTTGGAATTTCATCAAGATCAAAAGCTTTTGCACAGCAAAGAAAACAGTCAACAAAACCAAAGGACAACTGACAGAATGGGTGAAGATATTTACAAATGACATATCAGATAAAGGACTAATATCCAAAATCTATAAGGAACTTATCAAACTGAACACCCAAAAACAAAGAATCCATCAAGAAATGGGCAAAGGACATGAACAGACATTTCTGCAAAGAAGACATCCAAATGGACACAGACACATGAAAAAGTGATCCACATCACTCAGCATCAGAGAAATACAAATCAAAACCACAATGAGGTACCACCTCACACCAGTAAGAATGGCTAAAATTAACAAGTCAGGAAACAACGGATGCTGACGAGGATGTGGAGAAAGGAGAACCCTCCTACACTGTTGGTAGGAATGCAAGCTGGTGCAGCCACTTTGGAGAACAGCATGAAGGTTTCTCAAAAAGTTGAAAATAGAGCTACCCTACGACTGGGCAATTGCACTACTGCATATTTATCCTAAAGATACAAATATAGTGATCCGACAAGGCACGTGCACCTGAATGTTTATAGCAGCAGTGTCCACAATAGCCAAACTGTGGAAAGGACCTAAATGTCCCTCAACAGATGAATAGATAAAGAAGAGGTGATATATATATATATATATATATATATATATATATATATATATAATATAGTATAATATATATACACACACATACTATGGAATACTATGCAGCCATGAAAAGAAATGAAATCTTGCCATTTGCAATGATGTGGATAGAACTTGAGGGTATTACACTGAGTGAAATAAGTCAGCCAGAGAAAGACAATTATCATATGATCTCCCTGATATGAAGAATTTGAGAGGCAAAGTGGGGGTTTGGGGGATAGGGAAGGAAAAAATGAAACATGATGGGATCAGGAGGGAGACAAACCATAAGAGACTCTTAATCTCACAAAACAAACTGAAGGTTGCTGGAGGGTTGGGGTGGGGAGAGGGTGATTGGGTTATGGACTTGGGGAGGATATGAGCTATGATGAGTCCTGTGAAGTGTGTAAATCTGGGGATTCACAGACTTGTATCCCTGAGGCTAATAATACATTATATGTTAATAAAAAATAATAAATTAATTAAAAAAAGAAATGCAAAGAATAAGCTTCATTGTTTAAAAAATAACAAGCTTTATGTGACTAAGTATATTAGTTTATCATATATTAATGTATCAATGTGGACTACATTTTTAATGTAACATTTATTTTATAAAACTTCAATGACCCACATCAGTTCATCATTACATCATGAGTATTATATGTTTCTTAACATCCATTTATAGTATTTTTTCTAGACTTCAGTATTATCAATACCATGTTATTAATGTAATTTAAGAAACAAAGTGAAATTAACCAATGTACATAAGGATGTTTCTTGTTACCCACTGCAAGCTTGTGTAATGAGACATTTATATGTGCTTTCACCTACAGTTTGCTACAACGTATATTAATGTATGTTAATATACAAACACATACACACAAAAAACATCTGTCTCTTGCTCTTAATCAGGTAGTCTTAAAAGTTATATTCATATTTTATCTTCTGTATTTAAGAATGTCAAACTCCAGTTATGTATTATATTATTTAATATGTTCAAGGGTCTTATTGTTAAAAAACAAAAACAAAGAAAAACAACAATAAAACATCCCCACCATTTCCTAGGAGACATAAGATTAAGTAAATACCATAGTCATTAGGTAAATGACTACTACCATGCAATATTTTACCACCTCACACTAAATAAAAGTTCATTTTTAAAGACTTTATAATTACTTTTAAGCTTTATTACATTGAGTTTGGCATTAAGTTGACATAATTGGTTTTTACATACTTTAAATAGAAAATTAAAATCAACAAATATTTATTGAGTCCTTAAATAACAAAAAAAACCTGTATGTAACAAAATGGGAGAAACAAAGAAAATATTTAAAAATTAAAAAAAAAGTAGAAATAGGTTCTTCAGTACCATCTATTATTTGTGTTGTTTTATAGTTATAGAAATGTATGATAAGTCAGTACAATATTTTTTTTCTTTTTAACCCTCTTATCAATAATACAAGACAGTGTGATGGAAGCTAGTAAACAATTTAGTTGTAAAATTAAGGTTGTTTCGCTTTGTATGTAGTAATTAATTCATACCTTGATAGAAACCACAGCATTGTTTTTATATAATGCTTAAATATTAACACAAGTAATATTAATTTTGGTCATCTGATAAAATACAATACTTTTTGTTTGTTTGTTTAGAGATGACTCAAAAGGACTAATTCAAATCACTTGTGATTAAACCTGGAATATGTAAATCACACAACTGATATCCTAAACAATTTATTATTGAACTTTAAAAATCAGTAAAGATAATGCCATTTTTCCCATAATGAGTAAGGCAATTTCTGTGAATCTTAATATACCCATCTGCCTGCAGTCTAGTAATGTAATTAGACACATTAGAACTCTCTTTTTAATTTGGGCATAGTTTTCATCAGAAAATACAACTTGTGAAAGCTACATAATGTCAGTAACTTTGAGTCACTTGATTAGCATAAGTACATTTTGAAGTCTAATTCCTACGTGAAGTCTTTGATTGAGTGACTTCTCCAGATAGAATTTGTAGTAAGTATGCTTTCTGAAAGATGCAAGGCTGGACCTTTCACTGAAGTAAGTGGCCTACAACAGTGTTGTAAGTCAAATCTATTGTCAAAAAATGAACTTTTCAGATACTAGATTCATAAATAGTTTTGTGATTAATTGGACAACATATTAAGAGCATTGGACAATGTATTTCAGATTTCAATTTATTTAAAATTAAAATAAATAAAATTATAATGAAAATATTAAAGCTAATGATATATGATGAGCTTTTAAATGCCCCTTATATGCCAACAGATTGTTGGGTAGAAAGCATGTCATTTTTAAGAATATCTCATCATTGAAGTTAAGTGCTTAATATAATTATATAAGGCTTAATCATATTTTTAAATGTATATATTAAATTATAAGTCTTAAGAAATTGTTGTAAAATGGCCAAATATCTCATTTTTAAGTATTATGTCATTATTCTCTTAAAATAACATTTAGTATCATTTCATAAAAACTAATGTTTGGTCAAAATAATGAATACAATATATCTTCACAATTCTTTACTCTAGTGTCAGCTTAAAAATGTATCATGTGATAGCTCTACTTATTAGTTAACTTTAGTTTTAGTGTTTATTTGAAAAGGATACCAGGAGACCAGGAGAAATCCTTGGTCTTCCTCTATGAGATTATTAATGCAGTCTCTGGAAATTTGTTTCTGGGAAAATAAGGCCCTTTTAAAATATTTAGTTATAATAGCATCAGAAGAATAAAATACCTATGAATAAATTTAATGAAAAGGGTAAAAGACTAGTATACTTTTTAAAAAGATTTTATTTGAGAGTGAGAGAAAGCACAAGAAGGGAGAGAGTCTAAGAGAGAAGCAGACTCCCTGCTGAGCAGGGAGCCCAATGTGGGACTCGATCCCAGGACTCCAGGATCATGACCTGAGCTGAAGGCAGCCGCTTAACCAACTGAGCCTCCCAGGCACCCAAAAGACTAGTATATTGATAACAAGACAGTAATAAGGAAATTGAAGAAGACACAAATAAATGGAAAGATAGTCCATGCTCATGGATTGGAAGAATTAATATGTTAAAATGTCCTACTGATGATGTATGGAACTGTTGAATTACTATATTGTACACCTGAAACTAATATAGCACTGTATGTTAACAATAATGGAATTAAAATTAAAAAAAGAAAATAAATACATAAAATGTCCCTACTACCTAAAGCAATCAATATACAGATTCATTAAAATCCCTATCAAAATTCCAATGGTATCTTTCACAGAAATAAAACAAACAATCCTAAAATTTGTATGGAACCACAGGATGCCCTGAGTAGTCAAAGCAATCTTGAGAAAGAAGAACAAAGCTATATGTATCATATTCCCAATTTCAAATTATATTACAAAACTATCATGGTGAAAACAGTATGGCATTGACATAAAGCAGACAAATCAAAGGAACAGAACAGAGAATCCAGAAATAAACCTGCACATATATTGTCAATTAATTTATGACAAAAAAGTAAGACCTGAAACTATAACACTCCTACAAGAAAACATAGGCTGTAAGCTTTTTGACATATGTCTTGGTGAGGATTTTTTAAATCTGACCTTAAAAGCAAGAGCACAAAATGATAAAAATAAACAGACTAACAAGCTTCTGTACAGTGAAGGAAACCATCAAGAAAATGAAAAGACAACCTAACTAATGAGAGGAAAATATTTGTAAATTATGTGTCTAACAAAGAGCTAATACCCCAAATATGTAAAGAACTCATACAACTCAATAACACAAAAACAATCTAATCAAAAATGGGCAGAAGAGCTCAACATTTTCCAAAGAAAACATACAGATGGCCAATAGGTACATGTAAAGGTGTTCAACATCCATCAACAGGGAAATGCAAATCAAAGCCACAATGAGATAATGTCTCACACCTGTTAGAATGGCTATTATCAAAAAGATAAGACAGAACAAGTGGGATATTATTCATTCATAAAAACGAATCAAATCTTGCATTTGTGACAACATGTATGGACTTGGAGGGCAGTATTCTAAGTGAAATAAGTCAAACTGAGAAAGACTAATACCATATAATCTCTCTTATGTATGCAATCTAAGGAAATGAAAAACTCATAGATACAGAGAACATAATAGTAGTTGAAAGAGCTGGGAAGTGGGAAAAATGGGTAAACTGTTTTTGTTTTTAGTTTAAATAAACTGGATACAATTTTTTAAGGAAACTATCCACTTAAGAAAGGAATTCAGTGAATTAAAAAAAACGATGGTTAATAAATTACATTCAATTGAATCTCAGTGTCTATTATTTTGCATATGAAATGGTAAATATTGAGAAGAAATTAGTCTACTCTCCATAAAATTTGCTTAATCTGGCTGAATTTTACTCTTCAGAGTTCTTCATAGCACCTTAAGATGAGCTTAATTATGCAAATCAAGTTGGTGAGAAATTTGATTTCAAACTCTTTTATCAGTATAGTTTTCTAAGGTGCTAGTATTTTCTCTAATCGAAGCACTAAACTTCCTGCACTTTTCCTTTTTCTTTTTGCCATTATGCTAAGGATATATAATTTCTGCTGATTTAAGTATCTTATGTCAGGGCAGTAAGTATGCAATTAGCTTTAGTTTAAGTGATAGCAGCATGCTATAAATAAGATTCTTAATTGTGTTTGCAAGATTAAAATTCAGTCTCATTGTTTGTTCCCTTTATTTCTTTGGTGGCATTGTGGTATATTCACATTGCTACCTCTAAATGAATGTCAACTTGTTTTACCTCGACTGCAGTCGATCGATACTTCATTAGGCTGAATTGTCTTGTGCCCATGCAACCTTGAAGCTGTGGCTTAATTACCATCCGTATTATGCAGTGGCTCAGAGAGCTGTGCTCAGCTGTGTCAGTTTTGAAAAAAAAAATTTTTTTTTAAAGCCATGGTGCTACCTATTTCTTGGAAAACATGACCCCTTGGACAAAAAAAAAAAAAAAAAAAGTAATATTTGATAAATTAAGTACTAATGAGTTTTAAAAATTCATTGAAATGCACAAATATAAGTTCAATTTTGAAACTTTATTATTTTACAAAACTCTTTGAAAGGGAACACAATTCTCTTGATCAAGCCATTGTGCAGTTAAGATAATTTAAAACTAATGGCAAAATTGCATTCATATGAAAGAGAAGAGGGGGAAAGTGCAGTCAAATGGCAATCATGACAAATGACATCTCTTGTCCAAGAGTCATTTTTCCTCACTAGACTGATTTGTCATCCTCACTTTTGACATTTTTCATCCTGCTATGAAATCACACTGACAGAATAAGATATTTCTAGACTTAACAGCAGGCCACAGAAGATGGTTTTGTGCCTCCATTTATTTTTTGGTTGGCTGTTTCAATTTTTATTTTCAAGCAGCTAAAGTCTGGACATACAAAACTTAGTTATAACAAAATACTATCAGTTAAACAACTCCATGGGAGAAGACTATTTTAAAATAAAATGTGAAATGATATGTGATATTATTTAATCAACAATAAATCTCTCACAATAAATATGTGATATTATTTAATCGACAATAAATCTCAAAATATACCAAAATACCAAAAGTTTCGTTTGGCATAGTGTTTAATGAATCATTTAATAGTTCCAGCAGTTTAGGCCAAGGTCCTGGAATTGGAACAGTCCCATGGAAAAATAATCAAAACAAGGAGATTGTTTATCACCTCGCAGAGCTACTACATTTAGATGGCAAATGGGCTTTAAAATTTGTATTCGTTTCCTAGGGCGGTTAGAACAAAGGGCCACAAAATCATAGCTGGAAACAGTAGAAATTTATTGTCTCACTGTTTTGGAGGCTAGATACCTGAAATCAAGGTGTTGGCAAAGCTATTTCCCTCTCAGTTGTAAGGGAATCTTTCCTTGCCTCCTCTAGCTTCTGCTGGGTTGCCGAGAATCTTTGGCATTCCTCCAATCTTTCCACAGCCTATGGGCAAATTTTAGGGTTAAAACAGTCTCCTGAGCTTGAGTTTGAGAAGTTTCCTTTCTTCTTTCCTCCTTTGCTTGCTCCTTTCCTTCCTTCCTTCCTTCCTTCCTTCCTTCCTTCCTTCCTTCTTTCCTTCCTTTGAAAAATATTTACTGAAAAACTACTCTATGCCACAAAACTAACCTAATATTTAGGGATATTTGGATCCATAAGAATTTTCCTTTCACTACATCACAGCTTATAGGTGGGGAGTGGATAGAAAAGAGTACATGAACTATGAAGGTTCTCTATAGCACGTTTCTCAGTGGGCATATAAATCACTTGAGAATCTTTCTAAAATGCAAATTGGGGAACAAGTGTTTTGGGGTCTGGATTCTGCATTCAAAAGAAATCTCCAGCTGATGCTCACGGTAATGTTTTTTGGCCACAATTTGAGTAGCTACGTTAAAAGGCACCAATAGAAGAGGAAGGATGGACTCTAGGTAAAGATCTGGAAAACTCTTAAAGAATATAGTTTCACATGATCTACACATTGACGAACCAGACTGGGTTGTCACCACAGAACAGGGGAAATGATTGCCAAAGGTAAATAAATGTGCAGAAAGAATGACCTGAATTGCAGTGTGATGGAAGTAAAGAGCCCAGAGTGAATGGGAAGAGGATGATGCATTGGTAGGTGAGTTGCAGCTTTGCAGGCCAGGTTATAGAATGTAAGTATAACCCTATAGAACGTAAGTATAACCCTAGATAATGGAGTATAACTCTGCAACATAAGCAGAATTGCCTAGTGTCAAGGCAAGATCTAGTAGTGAGAATCTGAGTTCATTGGACAAATATTCACTGACTGGTTACTAGGTGCTGAGCACTGTCAATTCATTTGAGAAGGACTAGTGAGTAAGTACCCCACTTACCCCACTGCGACTTGCATCCTAGTGGGAAGATCCGGTCTTAAGAAGGCAAATCATCTCTCTTTTTTCAGAAGGGGGAATCAAGGAATAATATGAAGTCAAAATGTTGGTTAAATGGAAAAACATAGGACATCAGAATGATGTCTCCACCTAAAATAAAACAGATATATCCATTTGTATGCATCAAAATGAAATACATATTTCTGGTGAAGTCTGTGGAAAAATTGGTCATAGGTTCTTAGAATACTAAGCAGATGAAAAGACAAAGCAATCAACTCTAGGCTAAAGAAAAAATATGAAAACGAAATATGATCATTGTACACTACATGACTTAAGTGAACATATTATGTATGTAATAATATTATAAACATAATGACTGATTTAACTCAAAACTTTGAGATTAAAGGTAAGAAGGGTTTGGTAAGTGTAAATTTTCAATTTTAAGAATTCAAATAATTCCCTCTGAAGAAAAAAAAATCAAGAAATAATAGAATTAGCAGACTTATTTGGATACATGTAGCTAAACACCAAAAGAAGCAGGTTGAGAGGGGTTGATGCTGGCGATGCAGGTAGGGCAGGAGGCTATTCCTTTTCATCACAAATTATTTGAAATGTAAATTTATGTGTATTTACTACTTTGAAAATTGTAGTAGTGGGAATGTTGTTGGTTCACAACTTTGGTAGTTCCCCAGGTGAAATCAGGAATTGCTCCCATGCAAAGAAAGACCAAAATAGAGGAAGGCTGTTACAGATTGGTAAGTGGCAGTTTTCAAAAGCAAGGTAACTTGCATAGGAGGCTGGTCTTGGGTAGCTGCAAGGCAAGTAGAATTTTGCACCTGCCTACCAGAATCTTACAAGTTTATACCGAGGCCTTAACTGGGTTTAGGCATCTATTCAGTCCAGATGGTGTCAACACCACATTACTCTATCAAGGCTGTGTCCTTGAAATGGCTCTTAGTGTGAGATGAGGTCACAGATAGATTCCAAGGATGGAGGGGAGGTGGGTGGTTAGAAACCTCTGACTGCACCCATCTACTCCATAGGTCAACTGGTGGTCATGGACTCTAGATGACTTCTCCAATACTCCAACACATGTTTTGAAAATCTTGTACACAAACTAAAATATAATAATTAAGGAGATATGGTAAAGCCTATACAGCTAGGCAGGGGGAAATGTTTCACCACCTTGGAGCATGTGATCAGCAGAACCTTCCCTGATGGAAGTGATATTTGAATTGAGACCTGAAGGATGAAGGAGCTGGCTCTTTCAGAAGTCCAAAGAAAGGCCTTAAAATCTGTGGTACCAACAAATGCAGAAACTCTGTAACCAGAAGGAGATTGGGTTATAGGTGGGGAAGAAAGAATACCCAAATGGACTTGAAGTATAGTGAGAAAAAGGCAAGAATGATTCTGGATAAGTTTATAAAATGTAGGTGGGTCTAATATAAAATATTAGAATAGATCTGGGAAAACTCGCAATGCATTTTCTTAATAAAAAGTCGATATTTCACTAGGAATATTTTGATGTCAGTAAGTGCTGAAGCCACACAGTAATCAGTTTCTTTCTTTCTTTCTTTCCTTCTTTCTTTCTTTCTTTCTTTCTTTTCTTTTCTTTTTTTCTTTCTTTCTTTCTTTTTTTTTTGACTCATTCTACAGCTTTTCAAATGTCAGACTATTTCAAAATAGTTGGAAACTATTTTGGCTGAATTTGGGATCTGCAAACCAGCTTAAAGGGCTCAGGTTGTTAAAATGTTATTTAGCGGTAGGATTATTATTCTCTTAGTCTCACGAATTTATGAGATAAAAATGAGTTTTGCCAAACTTTTTTCTTAGCTCGCACAATCCAGTTTTGTTCACTTCCCTTGCAGTTCTTCCAGTCTCACTTTTCTAGGCACAGCTCATTTTTGTTTTAGCCTCTCACCCTATAGCCTCCCAAACATCGCTGCCTCTTGCTCACTGGTCCTTTTCCTCTTTTCTTCTTCTTCCTCCTCCGTATGGACTATCTGGTTGGGGCTACCAACTTCAGCACGCCCTCAAACATCTTGGGCCCTCATCTGCTCATACACAAGGCTACAAGAGTTTATGAAATTTCTGATGGTGAGTTTTTACTAAAGACTTTTTCTCTCTGAAAGTGTGAAACTTACTCTTGGTAAATGGACTCTCTATGTGCGTTGATGTGTCTGCGTGTGCCTGTGGGTTTTCATATGCCTATTTTTGTTTTCTGTTATGCTTATTAGAAACTGATCATAGAGTAAGTAAGCAAAGCCCTTGTGTTTGTTGGGCAGCGTTGCTTGAATGCCGTGTATCCTGAAATAAAAGTTAGAGACTCCCAACTCCAAAAATCTGTTTCTCTTAAAGTGAACAAGCTTTTTTCCTGAAACATTTCCACTTCTTTTTAACCAAATTATTAATACTTTCAGAGATAAGTGGATCTTATAAGTAAAAATCACTTCTTCTGAAAATCATTTAACTGACTGAAGCACCCATCTGCTTCATTTGATTTTTTACTTACTCCATCATATCTTTATACATGGACTTACTGTGTACATACTGTGTGCCAGATGAGTTATTGTTTGAAGATAAAAGAGTACATTGCTTGGATTCTACTTTACGACACTATTGCCCCTTTATTTTTAATCCTTTTTTTCCCTCTGGGTATATAGAATTTATGGTATAAAAAGATTTAGCTGATTTGGCTTTTAAATTATATTTTTAAGTTTCTCTTTTTGTTCTGTGATGTTTTGGCACCTGGTAATTATATAACTTTACCATTATGTCACATGGCTTCATTAATATAAACACTAATTATATTTATCCTGTAACTATCAAGGAAAAGTCCATGCCATTTAACCTGTTACAGTGTCTAGAACTTTCTGTGCTGAGGATTTATTATATTCAGGTTGAACTGCATTGCATTTTCCCCCATCTTCCACAGTTGCTATTTTTAACATTCAATTGTAGCACAAATATTCCATATAAAAGTATTTCTTTTTCATAAAAATAGATCCAAATTTATATATATCTTTCTTTTGGTATCACTTCAGTCAGTATCAAATAATTCTTTGATCATATATCTTTTACTGCTTTTAGAATAAATGTGCTAATATAAAAAGAAATAACTGGATTTTATATAACTTTCATTGGGTTCAATTAAAGGAGAATAGGAGAGAATAAACTGGATAGTCATTTCTTTTAAGTATGGTTTGTAACTAAAGAATACTTTGTAAGAATTGATTTCTTTAAATAGCTTCTGATTTTTTTGTGGTATTCTGGAAAACATTAAAATTTTATGATATTTCCTTGGCTGGAATAATATATTTTTTTGAATTATATTTTTTTCAGGTGAAATCTGTCATGCATTCTAGTACTTAAAGTAAGCAATATGATTAATATTGTTTTAGTTAGTGTCCATTTAGATTATTTGTCATATTTGTGGTTAAAGACTAAATAATTCATTTGGGGGATACAATTTTTAAAAGTTATTTCTTTTTAAATTTTTTTTTTTTTTTAGATTTCATTTATTTATTTGACAGAGAGAGGTAGCAAGAGAGGGAATACAACAGGGGAGTGGAAGAGGGAGAAGCAGGCCTCCTGCTGAGCAGAGAGCCAGATGCCAGGCTTGAGACCAGGACTCTGAGTTTGTGACTTGAGCTGAAGGCAGATGCTTAATGACTGAGCCACCCAGGCACCTCTTTTCAAAATGTTCTTATCCAAGCAAGAGCATGTGGTGATAGAGAAGCCAGCTGAAATATCTCATGGAGTGGAGAAAGACAGTGATTATTAAAATTACAGGGTTAGAAGTTGAGTATTGAGTCCATAGCTTACTTACAACACCAGTCTGGTCAGGAATATTCTGAGTTATGCATGCCCAGAGAAATGATGAACAGCATTGCTGCAATTTTACTAGGCCATAGAGATCTACTCTTAACTCCCTTGTGGCAACATGTGCATTCAGGAAATCTCAGATTCACTGCAGCTGGACACAGGTAAGAAACATGACAATAACAATGACAGCATTTCCTGGTTCTAATTTATTTATTTTTTTTTCCCCAGTGTTTGCAGGCAGTGAGTCCCATGTAAGGTAGCTGCTTTTCTTCATCGCTATGTCACTAGGACCTTGCATTCACTAGGTATGCAGTTCAAATGACTATGACTAGAACCTTCAAAAGGTTCATTTGCCATCAGCCCTTCTTCCTGTCATCCATCACTAACTACATTAGGACTTTTAGCAGATACAACTCCATGTTATACACCACATTAGACGTAAATTCAAAACTAATGCTAACATCATAGGAAATCTATAAATTACAGTAAGATTGAAATTTAAAAATGGACTTTTCGTGTTTCTCATTATCTTAGGTAAGATAGTCTAAGTTTTTATTTTAAGAGGGAATTGGTAACTAGCTGTTGTCTCTCTCACGTTGTCTGGACTTTGCAAAGTGTCATCCAAATTTTAGAAGTGATACTTGTATCCAGATTTGTGCTTTGTAGTTTAAAATTGATTGAGGTATAATTAACGTTTAACCATCATATTGTTTCAGATACACAACATAATGATTTGATATTTTTATGCAATGTGCAATGGTCTCAATAAGTCTAGTTAACATTCACCACCTGCACATAGTTAATTTTTCTTCTTAAGAGAATTTTTAAGAGCTACCCTCTTAGCAACTTTCAAATATGCAATTAATAGTATTAATTACTATAGTCACCATGTTATACATTACACCTCCATGACTTATTTATTTTATAACTGGAAGTTTGTACCTTTTGATTTCTTCACCCATTTCTCCCACCCTCGCCTCTGGCAATCAACAATCTGTTCTCTTATCCACAAGCTTGTTTTTGTCATTGTTGTTGTTGTTGTTGTTTGTTTTTGTTTTGTCTTTTCAGATTTCACATAAGTGCCATCATTCGGGATTTGTCTTTCTTTGACTTACTTAGTATAATGACCTCACAGTCCATCATGTTGTTACAAATGACAAGATTGTGAGCATTTCTTCTTTTTTTATGGCTGAATAAGATTCCATCGTGTATATATACCACACTTTCTTTCCTTCTTTTTCAATAATAAACAGAAATTTATTTCTCACAGTTCTGGAAGTTGGGAAGTCCATGACCAAGGCACCAGTAGATTCAGTGTCTGGTGAGAGCCCACCTCCTGATTCATGGATGGTGCCTTCTTGCTGTGTCTTCTCTTGGTGGAAGGGGACAAGGCCTCATTTTTATTAATTTTTTAAGGTTTTATTTAAATTCCAGTTAATTAACATGCAGTGTTATATTAGTTTTAGGTATACAATATAGTGATTCAACACTTCCATACATCATCCAGTGCTCATCACAAGTGACCTCCTTAATTCCCAACTCCTACTTTATTCATCCCCCCACCCACCTCCCCTCTAGTGACCTTCAGTTTGTTCTCTATAATTTGGAGTCTGATTCTTGGTTTGCCTCCCTATGTTTTTTTCCCCTTTGCTTGTTGTTTTGTTTCTTAGTTTCTATGTATTAGTGAGATCATATGGGATTTGTCTTTCTCTGACTGACTTATTTCACCTGGTATAATACTCTGTAGCTCCATCCACATCACTGCAAATGGGAGTATTTCATTCTTTTATATACACACACAACACATCTTCTTTACAGTTGATGGACACTTGGGCTGTTTCCATAATTTGGTTATTGTAGATAATGCTTTTATTAAACATTGAATTAGTGTTTTTGTACTCTTTGGGTAAATACCTAGTGGCACAGTTGCTGAATCATAGGGTAGTTCTATTTTTGACTTTTTAGGATCATCCATACTGTTTTCTTCAGTGGCTGCACCATTTGGCATTCCTACCAATAGTGCAAGAGGGTTCTCCTTTCTCCACATCCTCACCAACACCTGTTGTTTCTTCTGTTGTTGATTTTAGCCATTCTGAAAGATGTGCGGCAATAGCTCATTGTTGTTATTGATAGGTATTTCCCTGATGGTCCGTGATGTTGTTTTCCTTATTTTAAAATATTTTTACTTTGATAAAAATCACTTTCAACTATAGATTTAAAAGATTCTTGAGATATTAAAATGACAGGTTTAAAATATTATTAAGAAGTATTTATAGTGCTTTTTTGATATTTCTGTTATATTTTTACAATGTCTTTCTGAAATAACCAGACAAACCCCCAGATTCCAAGACAAGATATAGATAGGTGAAGACAACTAGTTAGATAGCTAGTTAGAGAAATATGAATTGGTCTATAAAAGACAGTGAGGAAAAACAAAATTATTATATGACACATTCGTGTGTTTGTCCTATTTTGGCTGCCTGCATGCTGGCTTCCAAGAACCCTCATTACCATGGCACAGAAATGTAGATGGTGTGAGCAGAGTGGCCTCTCCAGGAAGTGCTTTTAGGAGTCAGCTCACATTGTGTCTTGGCCTTGGTGAAATAGTCAGATAAGAAACTATATTGGAGGAAACAATGAGAGTTGAGAAAAGAGAGAGAAAAGGAAACTCTTACCTTATCTTTTCTGGTGATAAAGAGGATGAATATATAAGTTTCAGAAGAAACCAGGACCCATCCATTTGGATTTCAAATTTGAGTTTAATCTTGCAGGCCAGTTTCTCTGATATCCCTTTGAAATGGGAAGAGTACTGACAAAATGCTCTGTGTGGTAGTAGAAAGTGGCTAACCCATGGATCTGTGTGTATATCAAATGGTGTGTATCTTATCTTCTGTGCTTCAAACGCACAAACGGTAAACCAACAGGAGAATTTGGTGAGAAGGGACTCTTGGGAACTAGAGTCCTAGCGGAAAGTTAGCTAAACAGGTGAATAGGTCATTGAACTTTTATTGACTCTCACTATGTTCACTTGTGTCCTCATATTATTATACCTGGGGAAAGGGAGTGTGAAGCAGTAGAAGTGACCGTCAAGTTTATGAAATTCCACATGGTATGTCACTGTTGCTGTCAAGGAAGCAATGCAGGGTTTTCAAGAATATGGCTCAAATTCTCCTACCATTCATCCCCATCAGTGTCCCCGATTGCAATAATCAAGGAAGCCCAGGAGATCCCTGATGGTTTGTCAAATTGTCTGCAGTGATGTGGATTTTTACATGAAGACTAAAGCAATTAGATTAATACAGTTTTCATGTTAGATAATAATTGTGACAATGCATGGGCAATCAAAATGCCAAAATGTTGACAATGAAAATATACAATGTTGAAAAAAATACAAGTGTGGATTATAAAATGTAGTGTTTAACCCCAAAGTTGAAAATCACCAACAAGCTGGTTTATGAAGAAATATGTTCATGTAGAGATATAAACTATATATCTGAGGAAAGATAATCAGTGTGCATAATATGAGGCTTTAGTATCATTTTAATAATTTGAGGTCTTATATGTAAAATAATTATGTTTTCTTTTTTCCTAGCAGGTTATCTTTTTCAACCTTTGTTTTGCAAACACGTAAATTTAGGAAGATCATTCTTACATTCATTAGTGAATGTTTACTTCTCACAAGTAATCAATTTCTGTCCTACCTACCCTGAGATACCAAAAACAAAAGGATATTCAAAGAATATCTGGAGTGTATTACATGTATTACTATTCTACATGTCAGAAAGGAATCTTGTATGGTGATTCCAGACAGTGTTGCATTGTTTATATCTACTTTAAAAAAAATACTTTAAATCCAGTAATTTATACACACAGATCTTAATTTCAAATAAAATTGTTTTAAATTTATTTTTAATTTGTATACTGTATGGATTAAATGTAACTTTAATCCATAGCCAACAATTTCATATTTTAGATTTTATCTTCACAATTAAATTCTTCATCCCCAGAAGACTTTTAATTCTCCATTTTAAATGATTTCTATACTCAAAATTAGATAAATTCATTTAATAGTCACTTAGTAGCTGGTTTATCAAAGGTACGTAGAAAAAATACCATTAACTAGAAATTTACATAATTCTTTAAAAAAAAACTTTATTTTATTTATTTATTTTTAAATTTTTTATTTTTTATAAACATATATTTTTATCCCCAGGGGTACAGGTCCGTGAATCACCAGATCCACACACCCCATTTATTTTATTTTTTAAAAGATTTTATTTATTTATTTGACAGGGAGAGTGAGAGAGCATAGGCAGGGGGAGCAGCAGAGGAAGAGGGAGAAGCAGGATCCCCACTGAGCAAGGACCCTATGGGATCATGATCTGAGCTGAAGGCAGACACTTAACTGACTGAGCTATCCAGGTATCCCTAAAAACTGGTTCAGTCTATTGTTTTTTAGAAAGTTTTGAGACTCAGTTTGAGAGAAGAAACTATGTAAATGGCATCCATACACTTATTTTTCATTCAAAACTCTCTTATGGTTATGATTTAATACTTGATTTTTATTAGCATTGAAAAGTTTCAAGAGCAAAAGAGTCTTGCCCTCTGTGAATAATTTTGTGATTTCAGGTATAAGAAAAACATGATATGGACAGGGTATCTGAGCCCAACTTCTCTTGGCTCATCTCCATCAACAGAAAGGCAGTCAGGAGATAGAAATGGGTTTTTTTTCTTTCTGGTCATGATTTACCCTCCTGCCGTACTCATCTCTTCGGATAGAGTTTTCACATCTTGTTTTTGTTCTTAAATCATTTCAGCATTCTATAGTGCATAATTTTGTTCGACTACTTTTGACAAAAATTTTATTTGAGAGGAATCATTATTGGATTTAGTCATACACAAATGGTACTAATGATTTGTACTTGAAAAAATACTTTGAATTAGTCACAAAGCCCAAATGTCATTATCCTTTAAAAAATAATGAAGACAAAATGCAAGCGATGTTCTAATTCACGATTACAATTAAATTAAACTTTGTCTCTGGATGGGAACAGGAAGGATATAAAACATAAAAGCATATCCAAGTTTGGTAGGGACTTTCGTAAAGTTTGTACTTTATTTGGATTAGGAATGATTTTTTGGTAATAAAACATCTTGCCAACATTAAAACAAATAAACAGAAAGGTTGAATTTTATTACTGTCAAACATATTAAAATCTAAGGAACAACATGTATGCTATGTCTTATAAATTTGTCTTTACAACTTTATTGAGATTCATTTCACATACCATAAAATTTACCCATTTTGCTTGTATGGTTCAGTGACTTTTAGCATGTTCACAGAGTCCTGCCACCATCCCCAAATTCTCAGTTTAAGGGATTTTCTTTACTCCAAGGAAACTCCATATCCACTAGCAGTTGCTCTCCACTCCCACTCTTCTCTACTTCCCAGCCCAGTTCTACCTCCACCCAAGTCCTAGGCAACCACTAATCTACTTTCTTTCTGTGGATTTTCTTATTTTGAATATTTCACAGAAGTGGAATCATCAATACAAGTTTTTTTTTTTTTTTTTAAGATTTGTTTATTTATTTGTCAGAGAGAGACAGAGTACACATAGACAGCCATAGTGGCAGGCAGAAGCAGCAAGAGAAGCAGGCTCCCTGCAGAGCAAGGAGCCCAATGAGGGACTTGATCCCAGGAGGCTGGGATCATGACCTGAGCTGAAGGCAGAGGCTTAACCAACTGAGCCACCCAGGCGTCCCAACAATACATGTTTTTCTGACTGTTTTCTGTTACTTAGCACATTGGCTTCAAGGTTTATCTACGTTGTAGTATGTATCAGTACTTCATTCTTTTCATTACTGAATATTTCATAATTAATACACTACATATTGTTTATCCATTCACCAGTTGAGGGAAAAGTGGGTTATTTTTGGTTTTTGGCAATTATAAATAAGGCTGCTAAAAACATTCATGTACAAGGTTTTGCATAGACATATGTTCTCATTTCTCTTGGGTATAAACCTAAAAGTGCAATTGCTGGTCAAATGATAACTCTACATTTGACATTTGAAGGGTGCCAAATTGTTTTCCAAAGTAGTAGCAATGTTTTATTTTTCTACCAACAATGTAGGAGGATTCTAATTTCTCTACATCTTTGTGAACACTTATTTTCTCTATTCTCTATTTTATCTGCTGTGTTTGAAATGGTATATCATTTGCATTTCCTAATAGCTTATGTTAAGCAACTTTTCATGTACTTATTAGTCATTTGTATGCCTTCTTTTGAAAAATGTGAATTCAAATCTTTTGCCCATTTTTCATTGGATTATTTGTCTTTTCACTATGGAGTTGGAAGATTTCTTAATGTATGGATACAAGTTCCTTGTCATATAAATGATTACCAAATATTTTCTCTTATTCTGTGGATTGTGTTTCTTGATTGTATTATTTGCCACATAAATGTTTTAATTTTAATGAAGCCCAACTAAATTGTTGTTGTTGTTTGTACCTTTGGTGTCATATCTAATCAGCCATTGCCTCATTCAAGGCCATGAACACTTATTCTTATATTTTCTTCTAGGAATTTTGTAGTTTTCTTGAATTTACATTAAGATCTACAAACTGTTTTGAATTAGTTTTTGTATGTTTTATGAGGTAAGGATAGAAATTCACTTTTTACATGTAGGGATCTAGCTATCACAGTGCCATTTGTCACTTTCCCCAATGGATTGTCTTCTTATCCTTGTCATAATCAGTGAACCATAAGTGTGAAAATTTATTTTTGGATTCTTAATTCTATTCTGTTGATCTATGTGTCTGCCTTTATGTCAGTATCAGGCTGCTCAATTACAGAAGATTTATAGTAAATTTTGAATTTTGAAACATCAGACATCAGTCCTCAATTTTATTCTTTTAAAAAAAGATTTAAACTACTCTAGTTCCTTAAATTTCCATAGAAATTTTAGTATTGAAATTTAGTGAAAATGTACAATGTGTATTTTCAGTAAATATATATCTGTGATTCTATGTATGCCTATCTATATTTATGTATTACCAAAGTACAAAAATGATAATGATGATTAACTCAGTGTACCTCTTAGTCTAACAAGGCTCATTTAGATTAATATTATTTAATATAAAATAGATATTGTGATCTCTACTTTTATAGATAAGGAAACTGAAGCTTAGTTTGGTTAAAAATATTTAGTGTCATTTAGGGTAAATTTGGAATTAAAATTTAGGAAAATCCTATTCCAAATATTATCTACATTTGATTACATCAAGTGTTCCATTTATAAGCATATACAATGTTAACTAAACTGATTGGAAATTAAATACTGAAGAAAAATAACTAATGAGTCACTATAGTTGTAAATAACTCTATTACACACAGTCAAATCCTAATTAAAAACCTAATTTTTAATTATTTTTACCATATATCTTGGATACAGCAAAGGTATTTGTAGATGTAGAATGGAAAAATCCATTAATATTCTAATCCAATGTACCATGGAAATTTAAAAAAAAGTTTTTATTTTTCCTAAATTCTTCACCTCAGCATAAATAGTTCTAGCAACAATATTTGTTAACATCTTACTGGTAAATTTGTTGGGAAGAATAGCATTTGAAAAAGCAAATGTATCGGGGTGCCTGGCTGGCTCAGTGGGTTAAAGCCTCTCCCTTCAGCTCAGGTCATGATCCCAGGGTCCTGGGATCAAGTCCCGCATCAGGCTCTCCACTCAGCAGGGAGCCTGCTTCCTCCTCTCTCTCTGCCTGCCTCTCTGCCTACTTGTAACCTCTGTCTATCAAATAAATAAATAAAATCTTAAAAAAAAAAAAAAAGCAAATGTATCTTCTGCTTCTAGTAGTGGCATAGAATCACTCATTGGACTAACACTACTTCCAATCAGAAATACTAAATTTAATAACTTTTTGAAGTCATGCAGAGAGTGGAGATGGACAACTATGTAATAGAAAGCAGAACTCCAGAAGACATCCACATTTAACTGGTTTCTCCCCTAAAAATACTCTTGTCTGTCAAAAAACATGGAAGGTTTTCTATAAAACAACCTAGAAAGTCTTTTCTAAATACAGTCGTCTCTGTACAGGTGTGCATATAACACATTTATACATGTACAATAAATATATTTAAATATTGTATAGATGTATATGTATATGTGTGTGTGTGTGTATAAAACTTGCATGTTTGTATATTAAATAGTATCCTTAAAAGTAAGTACCACCTATTATTTAGAAAGCTGTCTCTAATCACATTTATTTCTACCATAAGTGATGTGTGAACCACAATCAGGAATTCAGAAATTCCTCAGAGATCAGATCTGAAGCATAGCCATTATGAATTGCCCATGCATTGAAATTTAACCTCTTATCCCCATGGAAAACTCAAGGAATTAGTATTCAGTATTATTGGATAAGAATTTAAATACATGATTTAGCCATGGCTTTAATATAATTTAGATTGTAAATTATAAGATATCATGTACCCCAATTATACTACATAAATAATGGATAGGAAGAATAAAGGTAGAGAAAATTATTGTACCAGTAATCTTAAAAGATCTAATTTGATATAATCAGAAAAAAAAAAAAGTCCTTTAAGGCAACCTTGCCTACACTGCTAAATGAATTAGATTTAAAAAAAAAAGAAGAAGAAGAAAACAAAAACTTGTAGATAAAACTATTTTCTGTAGGTCTATAAATGTTCCATAATTTTTTAGAGAAATAAATATTCTTTCAACGGTTAATTAAGATATAATTATACTTCAGTGACTATTGTTGAGCCATTGGAAGATTAATAAATAGTTTAGACATTATCTATAAAATAAACAGGTATTAAAATATAAATTTCTAATGATAAAAATAGTTATTTGAATTATTAAACTCAATTTATATTATCAGTGAACACAAGGTTACACAGCCGAGAAAGTATACAAATGTTTAGTGAAACATAATAAGTAAATGCTTAACTTCAGCAATGTTAAATGAAGGAAGAATAAGCTCAAAAATAATTAAATATAATAATTATTTGCATAAGAGTAAATGGCTTTATAAATAATATATTGCTGACATTAAATAACTAATGAAAAATTATGTTAAAAGATGCTTTTGGCGATATTACATTTTCAGTCTAAATCCCATTACATCTGCTTGTCAATGTTTCCTCTCTTCCTTGCTTCTCCCTTTCACATGGCAGTCCACTAAAATTTGACTTTTGCTCACATCATTGTAGAAAAATTGTTTATTCAGTGGTCAAAAAATGATGTCTTAGTTGCCAAATTGAATAAAACAACTTTTAGTTCCAGTTTACTTCACTGTAGCCTGTTTTCAGAATGTCTTCCTGAGCTTCTGCAATTCCACTTGATCTATTTCCCTCTTCCCTGTCATTCTCCTTCCTATGTCTATTCATAAAATCCTATTTAAGGGCACCTGGGTGGCTTAGTTGGTTAAGCCTCTAACTCTTGATTTTGATTCAGGTTATGATCTCAGGGTTGTGAGATCTAGCCTTGAGTCAGCTCTATGCTCAGCACTCACCATGGAGCATGAAACCTGCTCAAGATTCTCTCTCTCACTCTGCCCCTCTCCGCCATCCCAACCATGACTGTCTCTCTCAAACAAACAAACAAAACAAAACCTATTTAAATACGTCCAGCTCCTTTTCCCATCCTTCTCTCTTCTCACCTATCTTCTGTGGTTCTCAACTACTTCAGTCCAACAGGTTTGTTTGTTTGTTTTTAAAGATTTTATTTATTTATTTGACAGATAGATATCACAAGCAGGCTGAGAGGCAGGCAGAGAGAGAGAAAAGGAAGCAGGCTTCCTGCTGAGCAGAGAGCCCGTCAGGGGGCTCCATCCCAGGACACTGGGATCATGACCGGAGCTGAAGGCAGAAGCTTTAACCCACTGAGCCACCCAGGCGCCCCTCAATCCACCAGTTTTAACAATAGTTACAGTTCTCAATTGGGCAGTTCCTTTGAGAGATCAGGTTGATATACCAAGCTCAGCAGAAACCCATAAATGAATATGCCATAATTCCCCCACTAAACCACTAAACCCTCTGTACTCTCTTTTGGTTGGCTCTATATCCATCAAGAAATATCTTCATCCTTGATGTGTCCTGATTCTTAACTCCATAATACAGAACAAATCACTCAGTATACTTTGTTGTTTTTGTTTCTCTAAAATATCACTCTTGTTTCTGACTGTCATCATTATTATAGCCCTTGACCAGGTTCTCTGCATGTCCTAAATTATTACAATAGCATCTTGTCCTTTCTCAGGGTAATCTCTCTCTTCAGAGCTACTGGATTTGATCAGTTTAACTTGCCTAAGAAGCTTCAGTGGCTTCCTGTTTTTGAAAGAAAGAGAGAGAGAGAGGAAGGGAGGTAGAAAGGAATGGAAGGAAAGGAAGAAAAAAAGGAAACAAAATACACATTAACAATCTAATTAAAGTACTAGATGCAGCACCGCACACTCTATATACATTACTTTTATACTAATAACTAGTGTAATAATAATAATAATAATAATTTTAAAAAACAGGTTTTAACTCAAATCTCTCTCCTTGTGTCTTTCTACTGTATCTTACAGTCTCAGTAAATTCCAATCCCATCATGGTACATATGAACCTTCACAAGCAGACCCATGGGCAGACATGGGTTTCTGCTGTTCTAACAGCCATCTCTAACTCTTTTATCTCTCACCCTCTTCCTCCTGTGAAAGAGGCAGACACATTCTTTTCCTTCTTCCACTGCAGATAGAGGGGATCATGGGATTTAGTCTTGGACAAAGAAACCCTGAGGGTCGTCTGAACTGGAATTTTCTCCATGATAAAGAGACAGAGGTAAGTGAAGAGATCCACCTTTGTTCCATTGCTGACCTTTCTGTTTTAGTTAAGTTAGGGACATAATGTCTGAAATTGCATTGGCCACCATTTGACCACAAGGTGACAAGCCCAATGATGAAAATCAACACTTTTATATTGGAAGGGAAGGGTAGGAAGCACTTGGATTCTTGATGACATCAACAAACCTCCAAACTAACTCTGGACTACAAGTTGAGCAAATAATAAACTTTTTAAATTTATAGTTTAAGCCACTGTTTGTGGTTTTCCTGTTATTTATAACACATACTGTAGCAAATGATAAACTACTATTTTGGTTTCATCCATTTTAATTCTGGCCAGAGAGCCATACCTGCGAATAGAATTAAATATCTTTTCCCAAACCTGATAAGCATTTTCACACCCACAGTCTTTTTAGGATAGCTTCCTGCCCAGGTCCATACTTATTTTTCTGAATGACTAACTTCTATCTTCTCCTTTGATAGATGGTAAAATCTCGCCTCTTCCAATCTGTCCTCTGTGTTATTGAAATTTCTTATGGTAGTATGGTTCATTGGAATAACCGGTTTGGGGGGGGTGCTTATAAAACTATATCTGCTTGACTAACTGTCATCCCTCTTAGATTCTTCTTCCTTGAGGTTGAAGATTTTAGTCATATTTCGCCAACCTTAACAAGTTTCTATTTAGAACACTAGACGTGCTGGAGGAATACATGAATTCAAAAACTTGAATCATTTTGGTGGTTGCAGTTTAGCTTTACTCATTTTTTGTTGTTATTTTGTTTTCAGAAGGTCAAAATTATTTCTAAGAAATGTTCTAGACCATTTTCTAGGGTAATCCACTTTCACTGGAATTAAATACAAAACTGTCACATTAAAAATGGACATATTTCAAAGAAAATTCCTTTTCTCTGAAATATGTGGGGGATCTCTGAGCTTCGGCATTATACCACAAATATCAGCCGTGGTATGTGTCCTTAAATCTGCTTCTTCTGAAGCTACAAGATAGGACTAGGTAGGTAAACTGCCTACTGTAATGCTGATGTTTCCTCTCTCACAAGACTTGTGATTATTACTACATTATAACAACCACTTAAGTTTGTCTACCTCATTAGAGTTTAAGCTCCTTGAGGTCAGACAGTTGCTCTTATCTACTCTTGTAACACCAATATTTTGCCCAAAGCCTGGTTCAGATTTACTAACATAAGAATATCTTGCTTTTAAATTTATTCTTAAGTTATAATATTAAAATATTTCATCTCTGTAAGTTTGAAGTATTTTTTTTAATTTAAAGTGAAATATGTCTAAATAAAAATTCCATAACTTGCATTGACTAGCCTCCTATAAGAAGTGTAATTATATTAATATTCCAGTAATAATTAATTAATTCAATTCAGACAGATGTCTTTTAAGACATGCGTAAGACTGAGTTGGCAGTGTTGTTATTTACCCAGGAAAGGGTAGCTCAGACAAGACAGGACTTAACCTACCCCTGGAGACTACACCCTAGCTCTGCAGGACATTAAGCCCTGGCCAATTTCTATAATCTCCTCTCAAAGATTGCAAACCTCATCTCCCCAGGGTCTACAATCCCTGACAGTCTGTAAACCAGCAGTTATAAATTCTGCTTGTAATTTGTAATTACTGGGTCCACATCCCAACGAGATAGATCAGACATTATTGAGATTGCCTTTATTTAATTAGTGGACATGCTTTTCTCTAAATATAAAATAGTGCAGTTTGATATATAATGTCATGAAGACTTGCTTTTTAGGTTCCTTTTTAAAAAAATTGTTCTATGATTCACTTGCCATGTCTATATACTACTAGAGCCTATTATCACCAACATTAATAATGCTCAATTCAATGCATATTTTAAAGAAATTGTTTTTCCTAGAATCAAAACAAGGATAGCAGGTGATAGAATGGAGACTGTCGGATCTTGAATTCTTACCCCTTCTCTGAGAACAGTCCCTATTATTAATGTATATTATTACTTCAAGTATGTCAGAAAGGAGACATACAGTCAGAGGCAGGAATTTCTCCCTAATTCACTCTGCCTAGCCAGCAAAATGTAACGCAAAATTATTCAGGGGAAAAATACAATTTTCTGTCATCTCTGTCATACACTGATAACAAAGCTACAGGCTAATATGTTTTGATATTTTTGTCACTCGTTTATCATGTGACCTTTCATGCTATCATTAATACAGCTGAGGGACAGAGCAGATACACTGAAATAAGGGTGTGGAAAAGTCAGATTGCTTCTCTAACAACCAATGGTCAGTCACAGCAATTTATGCTTTTCTCCAGTATAGCCCTGACTGAAGAAGAGGAATTGTTATTAAAATTTGATATTACTGTCTAGGTTCTGCCACCTAGAATTTGCAACTTTTAGCAATGATGGGAATACTGGAGGGTTAATAAATTTCCCTTTGAATTATGATATTAATACAATACAACGTGCCTGTTCAGATATTCAGGGCATATATATGAAAAAATGTATCTTAGACATTTGAACATTGACTATTAGTCATACTCTGATTTGGTAAATCCAGGGAGCACATTAAAATATGATTGCTGAAATTGCTCTGCATGTGTTCAGTAAAAACTGTTGATATTTTAAGAATAAAGATGAACAAAATAATTTGTGGTACTGGGGACCGTGGTATGGACACCCGAAAGTTTAATATATCTTGTATTTTCTTTGATGATAAATGATACCTGGTTTAAATTTGCATGCAGCCTAACACCATTTCTGACAATGGTCTAGTTTTTATGTTGCCCGTGGAGGCTAGACTGTTAAAATTCCAATATAAAACTAATTTATACTTGACATTAATGAGTTAAGAAATGTTTTATATAGTACATCAGGGCAGGAAAAGAATTTTACAGGAATACACTAAAATCAAATTATGTCTGAATACTACCATTATGTTCAAAAATGAAAAAAATCTTTCCCAATCTTAGCTAAGCATTGATACAAGACTCTCTGTTTTTAATGTTTCTATTAAGGCAACCATTTTTTTTTTTTATACCATATAGAAAGATGATAATATGAAGCTAAAGTATTAACATTTTAAAAATGTTAAAGGTTATGAAAAAATTATAGGAGTTTGTTATAAAATTATTAGTATTAAACTATCTCTTATTAAACAAAAAAATCATCCTGTCACTTTGAAGAATATCTAAAAAATACAAATAAATCAGAAAATGACCTTTCCAGGAGAAAACAACAACAACAACAAACAAGAAAGGGTGACAGCTTTATATAGAAGAATTGTTAAGTAGGTCCCAGAGAGATTGTGAACATGTATAGTGAATTCTTAAATCTTTTTTTAATATGTATTGTTTAAGTTACAGAGCACTTTTTTTACTCTAATTCACTGCTTATTTACTAATAGGATAATGCCACTAGCATAATGGTTTTTAAAAAATACTTCTATTTTGAACTTTTGCTCATTTTATGTTTATCTTAATATTATGGCAAAATAAAATTTTCATACTTCAATTGTAGACGTGAAAATCATTTTACCTGAAATTTGATCTGATTTCATCAGAAATATTTTATTGAATATTTATTTTATTGCATAATATGATTTAAACTCATATCATAAACAAAAGGAGAACATCTTAGTAAAATAGTATGTGAGTGTATCTAAGTTAAGAGGAGATTTCAGGGAAATGTTAGTTTTATAAATGTTAGTTTTATAAATGGATTTATTTCATTGAATAATTTCTGATAAAATTTATTAATAAATACAAACCATATGATAGAGAGCATTTGGTTTTTAGAAGATGGCATATAAATATATTTCAATATAATGTTGAAGTCTCAGTTTATATCCTTTCATTATTCTGCACTCAAGCAAGGATTTGCTAAGACGAATTTTCATATGGCTTCTCTATCACCACACATAACTTTGATATGGGAGGGGAGGTCCAATTGGAGGGTTAGAGTGGATTCAGTGTGTGCCTGGTTCATCCCCCCGAATCCATGAACAGATTATTCACCAAAGTGAGTTTTACAAAATTCCATTTTTCATTTATGTCACAGGAGGGTGAGAAGCTGGTTATGAGAAGAAAGTGGAATAGTTGGGGCAAAGAAAATGAAAAGGTGGGTCTCCACTCTCCCAAGGCAAATATCCTGCATATGAAGCAAAGTCATCGGAAGAAGTTTGGATTAGGTCATTCCAGAAGGGAATTCTAAATAGTTTAGCCTCTCAGGGATGCAAACAATACATAAATGCTTGCCTAATTACCATTTAATGTAGTTTATGGAAATAGACCCTGTCATTAGCATAATTTAAAGGAGTTTATTTTCTTCCTTCCATGTAAAGCTTATCATCAAATAAAATATGATACTAATTTTGGGGAATCTTTTTAAAAGGTACGTATCGCCATCCATCCATATTTTTTCTGTTCTTGGGGCAGAGGATTGACGGTGAGGTGCAAAGCTGAATAGAACAAGATCCTAAGTTAAGCTTCTATACACAGCTTCGGTGGAAAATGTGTTCTGATTTCATTGTCATTGTAATATTACTATAAAGCTATAAAAGTAAGCCCCTCCTCCTAATTCTATGATAGTATGCTTAGCCGGAAAACAATGATTTCAGGTCTGGTATTTCTGTTTGCATGTAAATAAAGCCAGAGTCACAAACAAAGCCAACAACCTCACATACTTGCCTTCAGTGGTAAAGGATGGAAAGCCTGCCTGCTACCAATCAGCAAGTGGTTGCTATGGTTACAAGGTCAGGAAATATGCCTTTTCCCCAGTTGTCCAAGGCTTGCACATGTCACTTTTGAAACTATGAATTTTATATACAGGTCAGGAGATGCATACCGAGGAAATAAACAGTGAACTGGACCATAATGACAGCTAACGCTCAAACGTCCTTGGATTTTTTAAAATATCTAGCCAAACTCATTTTGTTATTTCACACGGATTGGGTTTTGTTTGTTTCCTTATCTGTTATATATGTTCTCTGAATAATTTTTTCAAAAAAATAATTTTTTTGTCTAATAAAATTTTATGGGGTAGCTTCAGATTATATCCCATTCTTGTAAGCATGCATCAATAAACGTGTTTCAGAGAAGTGTTATCTTTTCCTCTCTGTAAAACTATTTTAAATGACAGCACTGGGAAATCACAAAAATATAATGCCATGGAACTTATGAACATCATATAAAAACTGTTCTTTGAAGAAATGAATATTGTTATGTTCATCTCTAAACAACATGGGGCTCAGGTTATTAATAAAGGGCTTGTTCTTTTTAAAAAGAATGTAAATGTTTCTGGCTCACAATGCCAACTTGGTGAGCTTTTAAAAATATACTATTTAGAGACTAATTGAAAATTAGGAAATTACAAAAAAATTTTTTATGAAGCAATGAAAAGTGTGTTGGGTAAATTAAGTTGCAAACCTCCCAAGGGAATTAGTGCTTTGCAATTTATAAAAGAGGTCAAGGAAATTTGGTAATAATTATTTAAGCATTGACATTGCTTTAAAAAGACTTCCTTCTATGATAATTTGTTACTAATTTACCCATACTAAATTAATATTTACTTTAAATGTGAAGGGTAGGTTTTGAGTTTTAATTTATAGAAACAATCTTTATTATTTCTTTACTTTAAAATGCACTAGGAAAAAGACAGAAGGAGCAAATGCATTTCAATAAAATGAACCAATATTATTTGCAAAGTCCTGGATAATTGTTTCAATGCAAATGTGCTTTGCAAAAATGCTATACCTGTGTAAATACACATCTTGATACACTAAATCCTTATCTATGGGACTTGAGGGGAAACCTATCCATTTGAAGTATGACTAATGTGCATCATTTAAATAGTAAGGTATAGTTTGGCATATATCTCACAGATTATAAATGACTATCAGCTACATGTATTAAATAGTAGTACAAAATTCACATATAACTCTTCAACAGATATTTTTCTTTCTATAATAGAAATCAGTGATTTTGTACATCTTTTCAATATGAAATGGATTTTACATTGTATTAATTGATACTAAAAGCTTAACAATAGCCCTAAAATACAATGGAAAAACAATGTTGGCCTTTTTTCTTTTTTCTAGGTTGCTGCAGCTTTTGTTCAAATGAATGTTTTTTGATTTTTGTTTTGGTTTTTTTCTTTCCTCCTCTCTCTCTCTCTCTCTGTCCTCTTTTTCTCTCTTTCTCTTTTGGGTTGGGAAAGATTAGTCCTTACCTTGATAACAATCCTTCCTATTTTTTTTTTTTTAACTGAAAGCAGCATTCAAATGAAAAACTAAGTACATTTCTTTTCAACAGGCAATTTACCCCATGATGAGATATGCTTTCACTTATTTTTCTTTGACATTCTAGCATCTAGCAGCACAGCAGGTATCAGGAGGATAGGCTTCAAATAAAGGATAACTACATTCTTACATTAATAGATGCCATTGTATGACTATGTCATATTATTGTAGCATTTAGTTCCTTTAATTGTGCTTTTAAAATTATACATGATAAGCTGATTCAGACAAAGCGAGAAAAATATCAAAATCAATTCTGTTATCATTATTGTCCTATTTATGCACATCTGCTTACATATACACCAGCTATTCTCCAGACATAGGATTCTTTAAAATTAAGAAAACATTCTGGACCATTTTATTTATATGTAGTAAGGCTCAAAGTATTTAAACTTCACTGAATCCGTACTTAATGCATTGTATTTATCTTTGGGGGACAGAAGAAACTCCAGCAAATATAAAAGTTTCATGTTCTAATTCTCAACATTAGGAATTTTGCTGTCAGAAATAAAAATAGACATAGATTTGTTCACCAAAAAATGCCGTTTGAAGTGGATGTAGTTTTCATAGCACTGTTAATGCTGGCTTTCTTTTCTTCCTTCTCTTTATATAGTTTCTCCAGAAGACTGCTTCATGCTATCTTAGGACCTTTTCCCTTCTTTTTGGTGACCTTTCTGTTTGGCCAAATGAGTCCAGGGTATATGTCTTGTGGCCTGTGTGCAACCTTGCCCATTAGCCAGTCCCCAAACCTTTGATGTGAACCATCAGTCCTACGATTTTTGTGGTTCATTCATTTTTGTGTTTCTCTAACGATCTCTGCCCCAGCTCTGAATCCTGTCTTTATTGTAGACAGAACTGACAACAGGCAGCCTTGTCTTTCATTTCCTTGATGTACTTTGTACTGTGGTATGGCTTTTGTTAGTATTGATGCAAACATTACCATAAACCACCACCTAGGGACTAGAAACAATTGACTAACTGTTTTCAAATCCAATACACTTAAGTTGATCAGACACAAAGTTTAAGTACAGTTAGCTATAAACAGCACCAATTCTGTGTGGTCCCAGTCTCTCTAGACTACAAAATAAAGGTCAGTGGAATGTGGATGCTTATGTCAAGATAGCCTGCATTGAAATTTATTCAAGAAATGAATATGGGACCAAGGACTCACTCCTTTACTTCAACAGAAGTGCCAATTCTGTTTCCTGGTCTTTTTTAAATGGTTTTCTCTTTATCTACTTAAAAGCTTATTCCTAATAAGAAAAATAGGTTGGCCACTAGGAAAAAACAACTTTTTTATGAATGAGCTCAGATTTCGATGAGATGCATATTTCAGATTGACAAATACTCATTTTTTTCACTTTGAGTTTAAGTTGCAAACTCACTGTCAGTGAACTTATTTTAATAACTGAATGTGCCCTAGCATGCAGAAGAATTACAAAGGTAGCTATATTGTAAATGCAAAACTGGGCTGACCCTTATTGTGCAAGGAGCAGAGGCCAGGTCATTTTCTTTTTGAGCCTTGTGAGATCCTATATTCAGGGCTTTGTAAAAAAAAAAAAAAAAAAAAGCTATTCAGATTCAGTTTCCCAGATGATGCTTCAAAGATGTCAGCTCAATCTTTGAAGTTTCTTCCTAAAACAATCAACTGAGAAATTAGGAAATTAAAAACGAAAGATTAGGGAAAAAAAGCAGGCTTGAGATACCTACTATTTCTTAATCCTCTAATTGTACATTAAATACACAAAACATTTTAATCAAATGTCTAATTACCTTGTTAAATATTCTAATACCTTAAAGATTCCACACATAAAATATTAATAAGTACTTTAAGGACATATATTAAAATCTTAACACTTCTTTGAAATAAGGGTTTAAGTCAAGAATAACACCATTATACCACAAAGGGTTTTTGTAAGGACATAGATTTATAAATTGCTGTTTTGACTACAACTCCATCATCAAAGTAACACAGCTGTGTGATGTATGAGCTCTGTGGTTTCTTTTCTATAGACAGATAGGACAAAACATTTTTCTACAGATAGTTTAACATTTTTTATCTTATTTAAATAAAAAAAAAAACAACAACTATAGTTTCCAGCAATTGAAAAGTAATTATTGGGCAGCTATTATTAAAAGTGAGCTTCAAAATAGACAATGGGAAATTAAATCAAATTATGATACCCTGCTTGATATTATTTCTCTCTCTATAAAAAGATTTTTGTACTACATATACATTTATAATTCATAATATTCTATGTGTTTAAATAATATTTTAATAGCCCTGTGCATTTAATTTTATTAATATCTTGCATTTGAGGCACTTTTTTCCTGTGTAGTCTTTTCTGTTACCAAGTGAACTGGAATTGCTATTTTATGAAATTGTATTTATGACATTTACATCATAACTAAATTTGTTGAGACTTAGCCATTCTTTAGTAGACAACTTCACCAAGTTCAATTCAAGTCACATAGATACAAGGAAGCCAAGATGATTTAAGTCATGAGTTCACTATGTCATACCCTTCTTGACATCATTTTATTTTTTAACCATCTTCCAATGGACCGTATAAGATGTATAGGGGTTGATGATTTAAGTGACTGAATTTATGTACAGAATCTCTTGCTGAATCACCAAATAATTGTATTTTGAAAATATATTTGGTAGCTTAAAAGAAATCACCAACTGAAAAGGTTTACTTAGGAGTCCTATAATACCCAAATGGTTGAAATTATTATTGCCTGCAATTAAAAATCTGATGTGGTTAAGCTATAATTAAAGGACTTAAAAGTAAATAGCTATATCAATGCTTTGTAGTTATAAGTATCATTCATGACAAAATGTATTGTTTTCTCTGGTGATTATAGGGGCAATAGTAAGAATTTTAACTGATTTTACAAATGTATCAAAGTAAAAATATTTTAGTTGAACTATGTATTCAGTCTATCTGTTTAATATATAATTTGCAAGTGATTACTTGATTACTTGATTAGACAATTCACTTATTAAATACTTATAAAATTAAGAGTGCTACACTCTGGGAAAGAATAGTGTTTAGAAATGTTATAATAAGAGCAAATACTTAGGGTACTTAAAATAGGCACGTATCTGTTTAGTTCATTTTCAGAAAACCTTTTACTAGGGATTATTTATTTTTCTTCCAAAAAATGTTTAGATATCTTATATTACACATGTAGAAAACTAAAAATACAGAAAACGTATTTATTTAATTTTGTTAAATCATGTGAACCTATAAAATGGTGATATAATAACTCCTGCAGATATTTCCTAAGAAAAGAAACGACAGTCTATTTTGTCATTCTTTCCATATAAAGGGATTATTTTTCACCACAAGTTAGCTATAAATTTAATATTTTGTATCATTTTTTAGCTTATCTTTATGGGTAACAAACAGGAGGAGAAACAATAGATTTATTTTTCCAGCACTCATGTGGTCCCATTTCCAGTAAGTCTTATTTATTTTAAACATTATCTTTCTTTTAAAAGGCCATGAAATTGGTGTACTGATATTTAAAGAATTTTTAGTGAGGTATGCTGATTTTTATTTCAGCAAGTACTCCGTAGATTAACTCATCAGAATTCCGAACCACAACCACTGGAGGAAATATTGGAGAGGAGTTAAAAGAAGATAAACGGAAGGGAGAAGATGTACTTAGTTGTGAAGTGGACACATGCACTTTCATTCAAACCATTTTGCTTCAAGTAATGACCATGGGTCAAGTTCATAACTCTGTAGAGAACTGGATGAGCTGGGAGATACACAAACAAGAACAGGATTACAGCTTGTATTTGCAGACAAACCAGAAGTCGGTGTAGAAACCTTTTCTTATATAGTGAGGAGGTGGTTGCTTACTGAGACATAAAATGTATTTTTAGCAACATGAAACTTTCTCAAATTGAAACCTCTTCAGTTTGACTTTGACTTTGTCTTCAGGTCTTTGAGATTTTAAACCCCTACATTTCCTACTCAGAAACCAAACTACTCTGGGGTCAAATATACAGTCATAGTTTTAACCTTACTATCAGTGAATATTTTTTAAATAAAAAGTGACTGGCAAACTAGTCAGGCTGAGAATCAGAATTGGTCATCATATATTTCAAGTTAGGAAAGCATGGCAGAGTATTTTCCTCTATCATTGACCTTTTGACCATCCTACTGTGTACTCATAATAAAATTGAATTTTTTCACCTCTTCTTTTTCAGACAAATAAATAAAAATAATTCTTACACCAACTGAAAATATTGGTGAGGTTTTTCAGACTTTGATTTATCATTCATGAAGACAAATTAAAATTAAAAATTACCATTTTTGGCTACTATAATACTGTGCTAGCTCCTAGTGTGACAGAAAAATTAACCTGCAGATAATTATAGGTTCTCAATGTAACAAAAAATAAAAATAATTTATATATTTTCTAATTCAATTTATTCATCAAGCATAATTTCCATTTATTTATACTTTATGAATGAGGAAATTCTGAATGGTGCTGAGTTGTCCACGTCAAACGATGACATTAGAAACTCAATCTACAACTTCTGACAGAACACATATTTATACACATAATCACACAAAATAAAGAGCATAGAGAAATTAGATTTTAAGATATGCATGGTGAATCATCTTTAGATGATTAGTTTATAATCTCTTGAAGGATTAAACACAGCAACTAGTACAGAGTTGGTAGTTAGTAATCTTAAAAACAATCAATAAATAATCATGGTTATATTTTGTAAATGATTAAGTGCTTTTTCACACCACAAGCAGAATAGAGTTCTAATCACATTTATAAGAATTGTTTTTAAATCTTATTTCCTTGGTAATATACTCTATCCTTTTATTTGTAATTTTTAAAGAGAAGAGGTTCTAAAATGTTTTCGATTAGACTCACTGATAAAATTTCTCAGGATAGCCTTGGAAAGACATCTGCATTAGAGTATTACAGAAAATATTTATATTGAATATATGACAGTATTAAAGTTCATTGCAGCACTTTGGCAGCTGCTCCAGATGCTACCCAATCTAGGGTTTTAAGATTTCAAATAAGAGCTTATGGGCAGTTGTCAAGGTAATTTCTCTTCCAAGAATTTATTTGGGCAATTTCATTACTCCAGTCACTACAGCTAAGGTCTCTTTCTTAGACTGAGGATAATTTCTTTCAAATTTAGTCACAGTATGTGACACAAACCAAGTACTGCTTTCACTGGCATCTGAAAATCTATATAATATCAAAGAAGTAGCTTGAGGAGAACCGCACAAGTCATAATTAAAAGCAAAAAAGGGCCAAACGTATTGACAATTTTCTCACACTCTTGTTGTTGGGTTATTTCCATTTTTAACAATTTTTCTTGCTTACTTACATATCCAGTATATTTAAAATATCTTTCCAGATGCATTTTGTTCTGCTACTCTGTTTAATGGCCATTATAAAGTCTCTGTAGGAGAATTTTAAGAACAACATATATTCGAATGTATAATTATACATATATATACATGTCACTGGACATTTCAGTGCTTCTAAAAAATTATAAGTATTTTATCTCATGGTTAGACATTCTGCATATATATGTCTTAGTGTTCCTTGATATTTTTTGCAGTAGACTTCTCTATTGTAAAAAAGTATTTTTAATTAACTTTGATTTCATTAATAAATTATTTCTCTTCAGTGTTTATAGAGATGAAAAAGCTATTAGGGGTTCAATGGTGTTTAGAGCCACACTTAGACCTTCTAGCCATAACCCTTATCAACATTATCATGTTAGAAAATAAAGGATGGTGATAGTGGGGCTTCAATTTAAAGGAAGTAACAGTAAAACTGGGAAACCACAATTTTACAAAACCATCTCAATTACTTGGTTGCTGTATCTAACGGGCCAAACTGAAGTGGAGAGTTGTACAATTGCTCCAGTAATTAAGTCCCGAAGAGTTCAAAACACATTTTGCCTAGATAATCCAGGTAATTCCAACTCAAGTGCCCAAGAGTCCCACTTTAAGATTACCCAATGTACTAGAAATCCAAACTTATGGAACGGCTAAATCAGAGAACTATTCTCCTGTCACAAAAGGATTTATCTTAGCAATTTTTTCATTGTTAAAGAGGCCATAGCGCCCCAAGAATGAAGACTTTTCTTTTTTTTTTGGCTTATTAACTGAGTTACTCATATATATTGACCAGTCCCCTAAAAGTAAACATAGTATTACTGGAACAGCTCTAATTTCTGATACCTTTGTTTCAGCTGTCTAGAGCAGTGCTTTGGGATTCAAACATCTGGCTTAATACCCAAGATCATTGCTTAATAGTTGCTAATCTTGGAAAAAGTTTTAACCTTTCTAAGTCTCTGTTACTCATTTATTAAATAAGGGTGACATTATTCCATATTTTACATGACTGATGAAAGAATAACATGACAATGGAAATAAAACAGTCTAACCAGAAAAACAGTAAGCACTCAATTTTAAGTACTAATATTTGGATGTTCCTATTTCTCACCTAAAGGAACCCTAATTTACAAGTCACTTCAAAATGTGATTGATACTCAACGAAGATAATATGTAAGTGGGAAGTTTGCAAATTTTTTTTTAAGTTTTTCATGGAAACTCTTTTCTGAAAGTATACTCACTTGATAGAAAACATTTTTTTAATTCATTTAAAAACTGTTTATTGAGTATATACTTTGTACTACTTACAATTCTAGGCTCTGAACATGTAATAATGAGAAAATACTCTCAGGACTATGCAGTCTTACATGGAAGACAGATAAGTTATTTTAAAAGAATGAATATCCTAACAACAGAGAATCAAATTATGTGTAAAAGAACTGCAAAGAAAAATATATAGGTCCATTTTCATACTTGAAACTTTAACACCCTTCTTTCAGAAATGGATAAGTCCAGTAGTCAGCCCATTTCAGGAAAGTTCAACTCAACAATACTCTCAAACAGACTGATGTAATTGAGATCTGTAAACTATCCAACTATAGCAGAATACACATTCTTCTCAAGCTCACATGAAACATTTACCAAAATAGATCACATACTGGGCCATAAAACACACCTTAACAGATTTAAGTAAGCAGAAATTATACAATGTCTGCTCTCTGAGCATAATGAAAACAAAATAAAACAAAAACTAAAAATCAATAACAGAAAGATAATTGAAAAATCTTAAATCTTAAAATGTATGGAAATTAAACAATACATTTCTAAAGAACATGTAAGCCAAAGAGGAACCCTCAAGATATATTAAAAATATTTTGAATAATATGAAAAAATTATCAAAATTTGTGAGATACAATGAAAGCAAGGCTTAGAGGGAAGTTTATAGTGTTAAGTACATATATGAGAAAATAAGAAAGATCCAGGGTTGCCTGAATAACTCAGTCAGTTAAGCTTCTGACCCATGAATTTGACTCAGGTCATGATCTCAGGGTCACAAGATTGAGCCCCATGTTGGGCTCAGTGCTGTTCATGCAGCCTGCTTACGATTCTCTCTCTCCCTCTCCCTTTGTCATCCTCTCCCATTCACTCTCTTTCTCAAAAAAAAAAAAAAAAAATCTATGGGGAACTTGGATGGCTCACTTGGTTAAGCATCTGTCTTCAGCTCAGGTCATGATCTCAGGGCGCTAAGATTGAGTCCCATTTTGGGCTTCCTGCTCAGCGGGAAGTCTACTTTTCCCCCCTCCAAATAAATAAACAAAATCTCAAAAAAAGAAATCAAAATCAATAAGTTTTCACCTTAGAAAATTGGTAAAAAGAGCAAATTAAATAAAAAGTAAGCAGTAAAAAAATAGAGTGGAGATCAATGAAATTGAAAACGAGAAATCAATAGAGAAAACTAATGAAATAAAAGGCCCGTTGTTTGAATATCCATAAAATCAATAAGCCTTTAACCAGGCCAACTAAGAAAAAGAAAGAGAGAAAAAAAACTACTAACATCAGAAATGGAAGACTTCAGACAGATCACATAAACAGTAATGGGATAATAAAGGAATATTACAAAAACTCTAGGCCCACAAATTTAATTAGCTAGATGCAACAAGTCCTTGAAAAACACAATTTGTCAAAATTCAAATAAGCCTGTATCAACTTAATGAACCTTTATCTACTAAAGAAATCGAATCAATAATTAATAAATTTCCAAAACAGAAATCACCAGGCCCAGATGCATTCACTGGTAAGTAAGTTCCAATAGAAATTTAAGGAAAAAAAAAATTCTCTACAATCACTTTCAAAGGATAAAAGCAGAGGAAAGACCCTAACTCATTCTGTCAGCATTATCCTAATACCAAAACCAAACTTTACTAAAAAACCATAGACCAGTATCTCTCATGAACAGAGATGTAAAAATCTTTAACAAAATATTAGGAAATCAAGTTCTACAATGCAGAAGAATTATACACCACAACCAAATAGGACTTAATTCAGGTATGCAAACCTGTTTGAACATTTGAAAATCAATTAGTGTAACTTATCACATCCACCAGCTAAAACATAATAATAGTAACATGATCATATCATTAGATGCAGAAAATTATTTGGCAGAACCTAATATCCATTTTTAATAGAAACTCTCAGTAAATTAGGACTAGAGGGGACCTTCTCCAACTTGATAAAGCCTATAAAAAAGCCTACAGTGAATGTCATATTTAATAGTGAGAAAACTAGTTTTCCCAGTAAGATCAGGAAGAAGGAGAAGATGTCCCCTCTTATGACTCCTTTTCAATACCATACTGAATGTTTTAGCTAATGCATTAAGACAAGAAAAAGAAATAAAATGTATACAGAGTGGCAAGAAAGAAATGAAGCCGTTTGCATATGAAATTATTGTCTATGACAAACATCTGAAAGAATCAACAAGTAATACTTAGAACGAGTAAGTGAATATAGCAAAGTAGCAAGATACAGGACAATACACAAAATCAATCACTTCCTCCATACCAGCAGCCAACAAATGAAATTTGATTATAAGGACTTCAATACACTTTCAACAATGGAAAGATCATCCAACGAACCAGTATGGAAACATTGGACTTGAAATAAATTTTAGACCAAATGGACCTAATGGGGCCAGTGTTAACCAGATAGTTAATACACATATTTGTACCATTTTATTTCAATAAGATCTTTATTTTACTTTTTCTATAAAGCTAAAACATAATAGATCCATTTACTGAAACTTAAGAAATATATTACACACAAATTCAAAGGAAAGAAATCCTTGTAATAAATGCAACTGTTTTTTTAATCCCATACTGAACTTTTCCCTAAAGAACAAGTACTTATATATAATATATATGTAACATATTATATATTATCTATTATATATAAGAGGATCTACTTTAATATAGGTAGTCAAGAATTGTAAGAAATGAGGTCTAGATTACTAAAATATAAAGTCTGAAAACAATTGTGTTTTTTTTTTTTTTGAAGATTTACTTATTTTAGAGAGAGAGCATGCAGGAGGAAGGGCAGAGGAAGAGAGAGACAATCTTTTTTTTTTTTTTTTTTTTTAAAGATTTTATTTATTTATTTGACAGAGAGAAATCACAAGTAGATGGAGAGGCAGGCAGAGAGAGAGAGAGGGAAGCGGGCTCCCCGCTGAGCAGAGAGCCCGATGCGGGACTCGATCCCAAGACCCTGAGATCATGACCTGAGCTGAAGGCAGCGGCTTAACCCACTGAGCCACCCAGGTGCCCCAAGAGAGAGACAATCTTAAGCAAACTCCCCACTCAGTGGAAAACCAACAAGAAGGGGGTGGCCCAGTCTCACAAGCCTGAGATCATGACCTGAGCTAAAACCAAGAATCAGATGCTTAGTTGATGAAGCCACAAAGATGCCCCAGCATTTTAAAACAAAGAAATTGAACCTCCTAATACTATCTCCCTAATTAACTTGTCAGAATTGAGTCTGATATTTTTTGAATTTTACATTTTAAATCCTTTATAATTCTTTATTTTTAAATTATTCTTTAATAATATGTCTCTTTTCTGTCACATTATATATGTTATATGTGAGTGGAAATCATTTGTGTTCCTTAATAAAATAACTTGTTCTTTTTGTTCTTTTTCTTTTTGTCTAGCTAATGCCACTTTTACTGGTAAAATTACCAATACATTGCTATACCATTAGGTAGAGGTAGCATTTTCTGGAGTTGAAAAATGACACTGAGGTTGGATGGAGAGGGGAGAGGACAGGAACTGGAATAGAATGCTTTCCTTGGGTAGACTAACCCTTCTTAATGTGCTATCTACTGGGCTGAGCTGGACTTGTGGGCTCTAAGGCCATGGGAGTGATGTGTGATGGATAAAGATCAAACACTTGGAACTGGCATCTCCTTCTCCCTCCCTCTCTCATTCATTTCTATTAATGATGACCTCAGTCACTCTTGGCACAGCTTAAGTCATCACGCTTACAAATAAGAGTAAGCCACAAAACTTAAAAGAACATTTAAAGTCTATATTATTAGTGATAGCATTACCACGACCCCCTGTATGTTTTATTGTATTTGGAACGTTATAGTCAAAGAAAAAACACTGGCTTTAAAACTTAGAAAAAAAAATACATACTGAGTATAAGATCTTTTTTTTTTTTAAAGATTTTTCTATTTATTTATTTGAGAGGGAGTGAGAAAGAAAGAAAGAGAGAGACAGAAAGCGAGTGAACATGAGCAGTGGGAGGGGCAGAGGGAGAAGGAGAAGCAAACTCCTGGTTGAGCCGGGAGCCTGATGCAGGGCTCAGTCCAAGGACTCCAGGATCATGACCTGAGCTGAAGGCAGATGCTTAACCCTCTGAGCTACCCAGGCACCCTTAAGATCTTTTTTTTGGAAACAACCTAAAATTTGTAAAGTTAAATAAAGATTTGGTATTTCTTTAATGACTTGCTCAAGCAAAGTTGGAAGGAGGAGCATCTCAGAAAGGACTACAGACTCCACTTCAAGTTGGCCAGCTTGATGAAGGTGATGTTGAAAACGATGGGCCTAATATGGGTAGTACTTCCTAATAACACTTCCGCAAGTAGAGAAATCTACTGATTCCCATCAGTGCTAGACAAACATAGGCCTGCCCAGGAGCCTCTGTAAAATTAACCTACCAGAATAGTAGAGCAGAACCTCTGCTTCCTGGTGGTCCCATGACAAACTGGAGGAATACTTGTTGGAAGGACACTGTGAGCATTTTTTTTTTTTTCTCCTTAGCTCATTAATTGCATGGAGCAGTCATAATTGGTGGGACAAGACACCAGTAATTTAAAAAAAAAAAAAACAGCTCTTATTATGGGTAGAATATAGCACACATATCCCATTCCCAGCAACTCTTACTGGACTGTAGAATCCTAGAAAAAGAGAAAGATCTGCTATTACGTATCTCTTGGATATAAGAAGGATGCAAGGACCTACTAGTTATAACAGGAAAATAACAATAGCAAAAATGGTACAAAAGATGATGGGGTTTTGAAAACTTCAGAGGGAAGAAGTATTCATTTATATTTTGATTCAGTTGTCTTTCCACACTGGATTAGAATGGAAAAGAAGCAAATGTATTAATTTTTAAAAATTTTATCATGTCTGCTTATTTGTAAAAACAAACAAAACAAACAAAAAGAAACCAAAAAGGTCCATTAAAATGAGTTAAAAATAGCCCTAAAAGTTGTGATTCAAGGACAATGTGCCACAGAGTCATGGCAAACAGAACACAGATTCATCTGGACACTAGAAAGTCCGAATAAATTATGCTGCTTGAATATATATATACTTCTCTTTTCAAATATATGCTGATAAATAAGTCCTTTAAAAATTTTTTTTCTTAAAGATTTTATTTGCTTATTTGAGAGAGAGATAAAAAGAGCACAAGCAGGTGAAGGGCAGAAGGAAAAGCAGCTATTGAGCAGGGAGCCCACTATGGACTTGATCCCAGGACTCCAGCATCATGACCTGAGCTGAACGGAGGCAGATGCTTAACCCGACTGAGCCACCAGGGCATCCCTATATAAGTCCTTTGAAAATATTACAGAAGTAATAGTATCTTTATTACCTATTTTATCAGTGATCTATTACTAAATGGACAGGTATCAATAATGTAGTTTTGTTCTGTAGAGTCATTTAAAAAAAGTCCTCAGATTCACATAAATATTGTGGAACCCCACTATCACTGGTGACCCTCATACAGTCATCAATGCCCTCTATAATATTCAATCCAAAAGATATTAGCAATTTCCTAACTCTCTGTGCCTCCGTGGCATTTAACACTGCTGCCTATTAGAAAAAAAAATGGTCATCCCTTGGTGTTTTCTCCTGTTTCTTCCTATTGGACTTGTCATTTCTCTTGTGCTCCCATTGTTTTTTTGTTTATTTTTAAAAAGATTTTATTTATTTATATTAGAGAGAAAGAAAGAGAGAGAGAGTGTGAATGCATAAGCAGGGGGGGGGAGAGCCCGTGGGAGGGGGAGAATCCTAAGGAGACTTTGTATTGAGCACAAAGCCAGACGTGGAATTCAACCTCCCAACCCTGAGATCACAAACCTAGTCAAAATCAAGAGTGGACTGCTTAGCCAACTGAGCCACCCAGCAGCCCCTCGAGTTTCCACTGTTATCTCATCCTGTTCTACCATGGTTTTCCCTGTTAGTGTTGCTCAAACTTTTATTACAATGTGTTTTTTCTTTGCATAAGTTTACCCATCCCCATGACTTCAATTGTTTTCTGTACCCTTGAGCTCTTCTCAGAGTTCACACATGTACATTCACCTGCATACTGAAGTATTATTTGTAAATTCCAAAATAAAATCCGACATGTCCAAAATTAAGCTCCCCATATTCTACTCTTTCTTCCAGTAGTTTTAATAGTGAATGGCCCTTCCATCAGCTCAGTTGCAAAGGCCAGAAATCTGGGAGTCATTCTTGATACCCCCTCTGCATTATCTGTGATATGAAATGAATCAGGAAGACCTTATAAAATCTTATCTCCCCCAAAAGAGGGTTAATTAAAAGTACTTATTTTAAAAAGTAAATAAAAATAAGGGTAGATGGGGTGCCTGGGTGGCTCAGTGGGTTAAAGCTTCTGCCTTCAGCTCAGGTCATGATCCAAGGGTCCTGGGATCGAGCCCCGCATTGGGTTCTCTGCTCGGCAGGGATCCTGCTTCCTTTCCTCTCTCTGCCTCTCTCTGCCTCCTTGTGATCTCTGTCAAATAAATAAATAAAATCTTAAAAAAAAAATAAGGGTAGAGAGATAAAATGTTGCTGGGAAAATAATAGTGAAATTTGGTGAGAACTACATAAAGATCTTCCCTGGTCTTTATGCAATTCTTATATACCTAGTTGGAACAAAGGATCTCAGAGTCAAACATATGTGGGTCTCTAAAAGAGAATGTCTTCCCAACTATCTTTGGGGTTTCTTTGGAAAAGTAACAGAGCTTATTAAGATGAGTCTTTAAAAAAGAGATATTGTTTCTCTTAATGTCAATGGATAGGTCTGCTTTGAATCATTAAGTACTATTAAAAATACATTTGGACATTAGTGTTCAGAATGTTCTACTCACTTCAGCCTTTCCTCAAAAAAGGTGGGTGTACCAACTCTAGTAACAAATTAAAAGGTTTTAGCTGGTTTGTGTTCTTTCCCAGAGAACATGCTTTTGAAAAAGATATTTTCTACTCATTGTAAACTACAGGATAATGCATATGGAGTAACTATCTTGGTGCTTACAGAATTAGCTGGGCAAGCCTTGTTGCTGCCTTAAGAGATTTTTAATTATATAGTTTATTTCAGTAATTGCTTTATTTTATAGTGCACTTACTTTGTGTACATGGCAACTGTTGTGCCTTTAATTATAAGGTTGAGTATCATATAATTACAGAGTACATACACAGTTATTTCTGTCCTCTGTGCCAGTGTTTAGGTAACTTGGTATTTGTACAAAAGAACCAAATGGTGCTGGGAAGCCTTTTATTTGATTCCCATGTAAATAGGTCCCAGTGCAAAATCTTATCATGTATTACACTATTTTTCTTTTTCAAACATTTGCAAGTGCCAGACCAAAGTACACCTTTCTGAAATAAATTACATTACAATGAAAACTAACACTATAGACTTTTAAAAATGCTGTCATGGTGTTCACTTCGGCAGCACATCTACTAAAAATGTCATCATGAAAACTTCCTTTCTTAAGTGGCAAGAAAATATTATGCTATCTTTAATTTAATGCTTCCCAATTTCAAGTTTTATTATTTGTCATTGCTATCAATGCTTAGCTGAAATCTGATACATTTGTTTGAAAATTAGAAAAAACCACAATTCAAAGTATATTCAAATACATATATGTTCACAAACTGAAACAATAAAAGTGGAAACAATGGAGACTTTCACTTCAGTTTCTTTAACTGTTATCATAATCATTAAATATATTTTTATTTTGTGATTTTTATGAAGTATAAATTATCAATTTCTTTTTTTAAAAGATTTTATTTATTTATTTGACAAATAGAGATCACAAGTAGGCAGAAAGGCAAGCAGAGAGAGAGGAGGAAGCAGGCTCCCCGCTGAGCAAAGAGCCCGATGCGGGACTCAATCCCAGGACTCTGGGATCATGACCTAAGCCGAAGGCAGGGGCTTTAACCCACTGAGCCACCCAGGCACCCCATAAATTATCAATTTCAAATCTAATTCTGAAATGATCTAGATTTTGAAAAATTTTTTAAATGGTGTGTTTTATATTTCAGATCCTCCTCATTAATCATGCCTAATAATCAAACATGGTTCATTAATCAATTCATTCTATAGACATTAACTTGATGTTTACTGTGTTCCAGGAACTGAACATACTATATTCAATGTGCTCATTATCTAGGAGGAGAGGCAAATAAATAGACCAATAATTGTAATTTGTGTTAAAAGTTTCCCACTATTGCTCCATAGATGGTTAAGATGTGGTTCAAAGAAAAGAGTCATTAGTTACAATGAGGGCAGACAAGTTTGGGGACCAGAAGGGAGAGAAATTCGATCTTGAAAGCTGAAAAGCTGTCCTCTCCACAGGCAAGATCAATTTAAAAACTGATATCAAAAAGTACAGTAATGACGACTATTGGTTAACATTTGAAGAGAAGGAATAGTAGTTCCATTTTGTAACAGGCCAAATATCTGTATGAATCTATTAAGCCAAAAATTCTTTTTTTTTTTAATATTATTTAAAGATTTGAGAGAGAGAGAATGTGAGAGAGAGAGAGAGATCATGAGCAGAGGGAGGGGTAGAGGGAGAAGGAGATTCCCCTCTGAGCAGGAAGCCTGATACGGGACTTGATCCCAGGACCGTGGGGTCATGACCTGAGCCTAAGGCAGATACTTAACCAGTTGAGACACCCAGGCACACTATTAAGCCAAAAATTCTAATATGGGAGTTTAGAGTCTACTGATAAAATGATCATTTGATGGTAAGGAGAATTACAAACAAGATTTTCTATTGCCCCAAAATAGAGGTAAAATGAATTGTGCAGGATGTGTAATTAAAGGATGGGAGTATATGGAAATACTGAGAGAACTTCTTGCTACAGAACAGGGCCACAGAAAACTCACCCTAGCAGATTTTAGTCTTGAGCATGTGTGTGAAACTACTGTTCCCAAATGAATGGAGAAGAGCCTTCTCTGTGGTCCAGCTAGTCAGCATAGTACAATAAACCAAATTCACTGGCAATTTGGTATAGATTAAGACTTACACTGTGTTTTGAGAGTGTTATTGAAAATGTCATATGCAAACCAATAAGATACTCTTAATCTAAGGAAAAAAACTGAGGGTTGCTGGGGGAGCGGGTGGGAAGGATAGGGTGGCTGGGTGATGGACGCTGGGGAAGGTATGTGCTATGGTGAGTGCTGTGAATTTTGTAAGCTTTATGATTCACAGACCTGTATCCCTGAAGCAAATGATATATTATATGTTAATAAAAAAGAAAGAAAGAAAGAAAGAAAGAAAGAAAGAAAGAAAGAAAGAAAGAAAGAGGATGGAAAGAAAGAAAGAAAGAAAGAAAGAAAGAAAGAAAGTGTCCTACAGTGTAAAGCATTGTTTAATATCCAGTGTGAATTAGAACAGGAAAAATACCCTGTACATAAAATCTGTCTACAATTACATTTCCAAGGGATCTGAAAAGACCCAATTAAAACAATATAGTGTCCACAATTTACCTCGAAATTGGTTTCCTCTTTTGCTTCTCAAGTGTTCACTACTCTTCTAGGTGCATGGTGAATTTGAGCCCACTGATAATTCTGAAATTCAGCTTCTTGGATCACTCCTTTGTAGTTCTTGTCATTATTTCTTTTAAGCCATACTTAAAATATCAAGATCTTCCAATGTAGATTTGGAGTTAATCTGATTAACTGAAGTTAATCTACTGAACCAAGGTCAGAAGAAATGCTTTTAGGACTTTTTGAAGCACGCCCCACATGTGGCATGGTTGGAGGGTTACTGGGAAACTATGCTGTGGAATGCTCATCCTGAGGCCAAATAAGCATTTATATCAAGAAACGAGATTGTAAGGAAAAGCTTCTGCACAAAAGATCTTGTTAGCTCCACACTAGAAGGACTTTGTCTTTACTCAACATCGAGAAAACACTTTTGAGTCTTTTTCAGATAAACTTTTTTCAGGTAAAACTAAACATACTTCCTGACATAAAAGACTATAAGTTATGGAGACCTTTCATATCTTCATATTATAGATATCAGTTGCTTCTAAAGTTACAAGGAACAGGTTTTCTTTTATAAACCACAAAGCCACAATATAAAATGAGCTGGGAGGAGATTAAGAAAAGCTAAATCAACTTGTCAATAAGTGAAAAAGAGCTTCTACTTATCAACATTTCAAAACAAGAACACACCTCCTCACTAAATGCACATATCAGCTTAACATCCACTTTATGGTCAATGGGGAAGTATTGCAAAAGGCAGAGAAAGGAAGAAGAAAAAGAACAGATGACTCACAAATTTCCTCAGTAAATATTTTAACTGGAAATTGATTCTACTCTTTTCTTGACTTCTGCATTTTAGAAGTGTGTGTCTGAAGTAAGGTACAGTCTTGAAAGAACTGATATAACAAACTGCAATTTATATACTTCGATTTAAACTTTTTTACCTATTTAAAAGTAAAGTTGATTTTCTATGAAATCTTCTAAGCAATTTAATAAGATCGAGGTTATGACTGGGATCTGAGAAGTTTACCTTAGTAGAATTACTATATCTTTTCTAAAATCTCTTTTAATATAAAACTTTACTTATAATTCCTTAAGGAGTCTTTTAAGGAAGGACTACAAGAAGACATACTGTAATCGAAGGTTATATAAAGGACTGGTAGTTACTAATTTTTTTAGTAGCTATTACTTAATCTTTTTTTCAAAGCAAAAATCCCTGTTTGTATAGTTTGGATAATACCTTGATAACCAAATGCACAATATATATGTGTGCACAAGCACACACACTATCAGAAAACACCCTGTCAAAAATAAATGGGCTAAGCATGGCTCACAAATCTTTGATTGCCTTTTCCATTTGTCCAAGTGCCTCCTCTGAAAGGCAGAATCACAACAGCCTGCATTTCATCACTGACCAAGAGTTATGTTTGGCTATAACCTGGCTCTTAGACCTAAAATAACGTCCATTACACTTTTCTAATGGTTAATTATGCATGCCCATATTGTTGCTGGTTTCTCATTTGTGCTATTTCCTACACTATTTAATTTTAAGAATAATTGGTAACCACATCTTTTGCATGATAGCATCTAAACATCTGCAACGATGTTTCCACAATATGTTTTGTGCATATGAATTCCGTGTCCTTAAACACAATATTTGGTTTTTGACATAGGGGAATCTGATGATCAGGGATTTCTTTAGGCAGTTGTCAACACTTTTTAGATTTTTTTCATATGTTTGTGGTGTTACCAACATTAACTCTTAGTAATAACATGGATGTGAAGAAAATCCTGAAAGCTTAACCTTAATCAGATTTTCATTTTCATATTCTTATCATTCCATGTTAAATCTCATAGTAACTCATTTTCTGAGTGCATAAATGGATGCTCGAGCATAATCTCTCTTGAAGATGAAATTTATGAAGAGTCTTAGAATTGGGCACACATAAAAGTTGTGGGTTTTGACCCAAGACCACCCACAGGTCTCCTTTTGCTTCTTCCTAAATCTTCTAGTTTTTCTGATTACATCAGAGAGGAAGTCTGTATTAGGAGCTGATTTGTCTTTAGCACCTTTTTTTAAATTTGCTAACCCCCCTTTTAACAAAGAGCCTGTGTTCCCAGCTCTGAGCCATTTATATATCTAGAGCAGCCAAGAGGGTGAAGCTAGTGGAGCTGAAGCAACCCAGAGGAGCCTCAATAAATTGAGCACATGTCACATTGATAATAAATACTGAAAGCTGGGGATCCTGAGTCTACAAACCCAGAGGGTGTCCTCTGTTACATTCAGACATTGGGGTAGCACTGCATTTCCCGATGAGCCAGGCAAACATGATCTTCCTCTTGAAAATATTGTATGAAGCTCACAACAGCCAAATCCTGTCATCTCCCAGAGGCACTCCCATGAGTACATTCATATTCTTTAGAGAATATCAGACTTTTCTGCTTGGACCACTCAACTGGATGCAAGAATTTCTCTCTATGATGGCAGGAATTCTAAGAAAGGTAATCAAAGCAGCACCTGATGAAGAGAGATTCCTTCCTCCCCTCCATGCCTTGTGTAGTCATAAATTTTGTCCTTCATACTGTCTGAAACGACAAGTGGAACTTTCCCGAGACCCCACGGAGACCCCAGGACTTCTGAAGGAGCGGGAAAGGGTCAGAGTATCTCTCACTTGGTGGTGAAACCTCAATGGTTTTACAATGTATCAGGCTACACTTGTTAAGGAAATGCCTTTGCTAAATATTCACTGAATTTTTGTTAGAGCTGGCTGGTGCTGAGAGCCAGTAATAACAAAATAAAATGAAATTTCTTCCTGCCATCAAGTAACTCAGTCTAGTGAGTGCAAGAGAAATTAGTGTATTTCCAGCACCTAGAACAATGGCTACCTCATTATCAGCTCTCATTATATTTTTCAAGAAATCATTATACAGTTTGACGAGATGAATACACAACTATGGTTGTGCGGGGGTGGAGGGTGTGGAAGCCACAGAAATGTGCAAGAGGAACAGAATTTCACTGACCAAGGAACTGAGGTTTAAAGATGTTGAGGGACTTGTGCACAGTATGTAGCTACTAAGTGCCAGGACTATTTCTAGAGCTTACCCCTTTTGCAAATATATGCATTATGATGGTCTAGGAATGATCAGGCTTAATGTACAGTATTTCACTAAGCTGACTTGTCCAGATTAGTGTTCCTGGGCCTGTTAGCCCTCCATGATGGCTACTGAGAATTATGATTATTATTATTATTGATGGAGCAGGCCTGAACCAGACCTGTGCCTTTATGTCTTTTGACTGCATCCAGGGCATGGTTTTTGCAGGGCACCTTTCTGTGTAGGTGAGATCAGACTCTTCCATGCTTCTCACATCCTGAACATGCATCCAGCTGGAAAGTTCCTGAGAAAGGAGGATGACAACGAAGAAGGAAAGTAAGAAGTCCAAGAAACTTCTCTGGCTAAGTGATTATCTGCATTCTACTGAGGCTTTCTGTTTAGTATTCAGGTTTCTGGAAGCACTGAGTAATTCGGTGGCTGGTGGGTGGTTCACCAGATCTTACCATCAGGAAATTCACTTGTAAGCCCAGTAAAGCACCAAATGGATAGAAACAAACAAACGCTCATTGAATGGATAGAAACAAATGAAAAAGAATAATTTTAATACAGTTTTAAATTTTGAAATAATTTTAGATTTACAGAAAATTTGCAAGTGTAGCACAGAGTTCCAATATAACCTCCATCCAGCCTCCTTAATGTTAGCATTTTATACAACCATGGTATGTTTATCAAAACCAAGAAATGTACTTGTGTTCAGGACTTTAAACACTTTGCTGAGAGTCATAAAAGATTCATGAATAACTGAAGATAAATTCCATTTCCTTGTTTGGAAGACTTAATATTATAATGATGCCAGTTCTTTTAGAATTAATGAATAAATTTAATATAATCCCTATAAAATGCCAGGGGGATTTCCTTTAGAACCTGACATAATAATTTTGTTTTATTTTAGAAGAATAGAGTAATAAGAGATTTATCCTAGTAGATATTAAAATATGTTATTTACTTAAAATGATGTATTAGTGATGTAATAGAGACAAAATGAATGGTAAAAGAGACCTCAGATATAGGTCTAGGTAAACACAAAAATATGATAAATGTTTCAGATCAAATCAGTAGAAAAGGATGGATTATTTCATAAACATTTTGTATCAAATGGTTACAGAATGATTTTGAGAACCATGAATCAAAATCAATTCCTAATAGATTAAAATTGTTAAATAGTATAAAAGTATTAAATTACATATACATGTTAAAAAGTTATAACAAAGGCAGAAATCATAAACAAATAACAGTTCAGTTACATACATTTTAAATATATTTCCATAAGGAAAGATAAAGGAAGATTATATTCTTTAAAATGATAGAATATGTCACTCCAAAATATGTACACTATGACATAAGGATTATTTTGAGCTAAAGGCACTTAGAAAAGAAGTAAATAGTAAATGTAAGCAAAGTATTTAATCTCCCCTTTTCTTTTGAAAATGGGAGATAAAAATTCCAACGTGCAGGATGTCCCTCCTTTACCAGGAAAAAATCCAAAAAACAAAAACCAATATTCTTCAATTGGGAATCAAAGTTGAAACAATTCTGCACAAACAGACCCTGTTAAAATAATTTTTATCTTCCTTTGACCTTTCTATATATTTTAATTTCTTCACAATTGCGTCTTTTTGTCCAATCTAGTATAAAAGCATTTAGGTTTTGCCACATCTTGAGTTTTGTCTCCTTAAGAAATCTCCTGTGTCATGTGACACTTACATAAATTGGTATACTTTTCTCTTATGTATACGTAAGTTTAATTCTCAGGCACAGCTGAAACACCCCAAAAAGGGAAGAGATAAAATTTTCCCTCCCCTACACTGCAAACACATTTCCCTATGGAAAAATACAAATTGAAAAATAAACTCAAAAATCCAAACACAGAGAAGATGACATCTTTAAACTATAAAGAACACTAAAATTCATGACAAAACATGAAAATTCCATTTAGAATAAAAAACAAACATAAGTAATACCTGTACAGGAGAAGGTATAAATATAGGCATACACGTATTAAATATATATGGACTCAAACAGACATGCAATCTTTGAAAAGACACAATTTGTCTTTTAGCCAATTGGGAAAGATTTAATTTAAATATGACTACAGCCAGGGTTATCGTAGAACAAGTAGTTTTGGGATGTCAGTTCATAGAATACATAGATCCAGTCTATGAATCACTTCGGCTATATGGATCTAAAACCTTAAAAATTCTGCGATTCCATTTTTAGTAATCTATCCCTAAGAAATAGTGAAATATTAGAATAAAGATTTAGCCACAAATATAACTGCTGTTGTATCACTTCATAAACAAACTTAAAAGTAATGTAAAGGCCGTTCAATAGAGAGTGACTGAGAAAATTTTGTTTCATTTATATACTGAAATACTAGAGATTAATAAAAATGGTTTTGAAGAAATGTATTCATTGATTTGAGAAATGTTTACAAATTATAATTAGGTAAGAAAGCATAATGTAAAACACCACTGAAAAATTATATATACATATAATCATATCTAGAAATATACACACCAATATGTACTTTTAGTAATAATGACTTAATTTTTTAGTGTTGCTTACTGATGTCATTTTTATCTATATATTTGTTATGCATCTTAGAGCTCAAATGAAAAATAAAATTAATCATAGAAATCGTCCCTATGCTAATCAGGTGAATTAGATAGACAAATGCCACACAAGTTCACTTTGTACTAAAAATTGCCACCAGTGGTAACTCAGCAATCATTTTCGTAAGCAGTAGTATGAAAGGGTTCTAAAATTTTACAGGAAATGAGAATGTGTTCCATCATTAATATCATTTGAGTTAAGTTAGAAAGTCAGATAAGGCCCTTAGGTCACATGGAGTCTTTAATGGAACATATGTTTGATTCAATAGAAATGTTATAGCCAAAACATTTGCATCAATGAACTACACATGAATTAAAGATAAGTGAATCAAAAGCCTTAATGTACTGATTTGGAGTCACAAAATCTGTATAATTGTTAAATGTTTCATTAATTTACCAAATGGTTCCTACTTCATGTCTTTTTCTATTTGCAAATTAGAGCTAGTACAAAATACATTCAGTCTGTGCACCATACAAAATGTTAAGCTAATAGTTAGAAAACACTTCAGAGTTCTTTTTAAGAATGTAAAATGTGTATCAAAAGAAAGAATATTATGTCTTTTAAGAGAAAGGCTTATGACTACAAATAATTTTTGAAATATTATTAAACTTTAATGTACATATTGTTATACTATTAATAATATGCAATTTATATAACATCACATACTTAAAAATATTTTTACATGTGATTTCACTGAAATTCACATCAATTCTGTGAAATAGGCAAGCAAATTTTGTACACCTATATGTGGGAAATCGGAGGCCACGGAGGTTAAGATGTGAGAGATAACTATGGGTCAGACAAAAGTGGTAAGTTATTGGTATTTTTTTTTAAAGAATCTTGACAAATCTTCACAAGGAGATAGCCAGGCTTATGAAGAAGTCTTAAAATTATTTCATATGAACATTGGTTGAGAGAATTGAGGAAATCCAGCTTGGAGAAAAGACTGTGCTGGACGTAATGAGAGCTGAGTTCAAAAGTCAGCATGCTACTTTGGATAACAGGGAACCTCAGATTTATTTTTGTTTTGTTTTGAACCAAAGGAAACCAAGGTTTATGACTTGGATCTGCCCTTTAGTAACCTTAGAGGTCTTGGGTTCCTTATCTTTATTTATTTATTTTTTTAAGATTTTACTTATTTCTCAGAGAGTGAGAGAACACAAGCAGGGAGAGCAACAGGCAGAGGAAGAAGGAGGCTCCCCACTGAGCAAGGAGCCCGATGCGGGACTCGATCCCACGACCCTGGGATCATGACCTGAGCTGAAGGCAGATGCTTAACTGACTGAGCCTCCCAGGTATCCTGGGTTCCTTATGTTTAAAATGAAGATTTTGATACTTACCTTCATTTTAATGGATAAAATGTGGATTTGATTCTGAACCTGAAGAAAGAATCCAATAGTTCCCCAACTTAGAGAAGAGAATACTTTGATACAATCACAGCCTATTTACTGAATCAAATTCACCAACCATACTGTGAGAATAACATTTTAAAAAATAATTGAAGTCTTTGAGACAGTGCCTGCTATGTAGTAGAGATTCAGAAAATGTAGCTAACATTAAACTCATTTTGTATCTTTTGGTGTCCTATGGCACCACAGTGTCTTTGACCGCTGAATATCATTTGGATAAATTGGCTGTTACAAACCCTGTTTTTCAGGTTGAGAATCAAACATGTTACTTCTTAGATGGCTGATCACCTTCTGAATGGCTGACTTTGAGAACAAATATGAAGTCTCTGGGTAATTCAGGAAGTGTACCTTTATCCTCAATTACGCAAGGCTATTTTCCTTCATACTGTTTTGGGAAAACTCTCCCTTGCTGGACTGGGTAATTCATGTTACCATTCCTACCTAAACATTCTCAGTGGTGAAGGCTGAGATCTAATCTTAAAATGTGGGTGTAATCTTGGAAGTTGCAAGAACTGGTGAGGAATCTCCAGTGGCCCCGTATATGACTCTACAAAATTTACCAGCCCTCCCAATTCCACAGTTTAACTCTAGGCATCGCTAGGACTTGGGCTTCACAAGGGTAAACCCAAGATCTTTCAAAGTCACCAGAAGACCATTAATCTAATGTTATATTCATAGCCTCTAGAATGAAATAATTTTCATTCTAAACTTCCTGTGATATGTACCGGCTATGGGACCTAGTGCAAATATTAATGCTCTCAGTGTCCCAGGTACTCAGTCTATAATGTAGGGATTTTTAATCATATTTGTCTCAAAGTCCTGCTGTGGAAATGACAGGAATTCATATATTTAGGTCCAGAATGACCCCAGAATATAAGATTTTAATAAATATTAGTTATTAATATTTGCCAAACTGGCTACAATAATACACTTAGAAACATTTAGGGTGTATATTTTGGGAATCTTTTCTAAGCTTTTCTTCATTGAGGTTTGATGTCCACTAAAATTCAGGGTAGTTTTTACACCTGTTGGCAAGCTGTGTGATAGGTAGAAATCCCACTGAGAGTAGCTTTCTAAGACAGTTCTTTTCAGGTTCAGTTAATATTGTATTGATCTTTGATCTTTAGGCTTGTGCACTATACTTGGAAAAATGCTAGGGAAAAAAAAAGAAAAGAACCAGATGAAGGAGAGGCAGTAGAGTTTACAATTATACCAGAGTTGTAATATTAGGAGATAATAGGGAAGATACTGGAAGAAAGAAATGAGCAATAATAAGAAGGTGCAACGTCTGATTCAGTGACTGAGGTAGAGTTCTCAGGTCTTACAGTATTTTAGCCAAAGAGGACAGAGTCCAGGTAGTCTATTAATTAGATTCCTTGGGGAAAGGGATGCAAGTAAAAGAAAACAGGCAAGATGGGGCTCCTGGATGGCTCAGTAGGTTAAGCCTATGCCTTTGGCTCAGGTCATAATCCCAGGATCCTGGGATCGAGCCCCACACTGAACTCCCTGCTCAGTGGAAAGCCTGTTTCTCCCTTTTCCTCTGCCTGCCACTCCCCCTGCTGTGTTCTCTCTCTCTCTCTCTCACTCTCTCTCTCTTTCTCTCTCTTTCTCTGTGTCAAATAAATAAATAAATTCTTAAAAAAGAAAAGAAAAGATGCAAGAAAAACTTAGAGCTGCTAGTGGTTGCATAAGCTGAACTGCATACATAACATAGTGTTAGTTCTAGCATTATGTTTATCAGAACATCCGAGAAATATGACAGATAATAACAAATACAAATACAAGAAGATAATAAAACTGTGTCAAAAATTCTATGAAGTGGGGCACCTGAGTGGCCCAGTTGTTAAGTGTCAGCCTTTAGCTCAGGTCATGATCTCAGGGTCCTGGGATCGGGCTCTCGGCTCCCTGCTCAGTGGGGAGCCTGCTTCTCCCCCTCCCTCTGCCTACTGTTCCCCCTACTTGTGTTCATTCTCTCTATGTCAAATAAACAAATAAAATCTAAAAAATAAATTCTATGAAGTATTTCTGTTTTAAGAGTCGATAGAGGCATTCTTTAACTAATATATCAATGAGTTGTTTGGAATTCAAAGTATTTTCCCTGGAAAGACTGCTTCAGACTATAGCTGTTTCATGAGAACTACCAAATATCTATAACACAAATTATAACTGTAAAGTGCTACTGAACGTATTACTTTATATCACTATGTATAAGGCTTGTAGAATATAAAAATAAAACATAACATATATTTTGTTTTATAAAAATCATAAAGTAAGTGTAATATACAACCCCAATTCCTAATTAAAGAATAGAAAATCACATACCTGTTAAACCATGAATGGAAGATGTTTCCTAAAGGTTATCTCTCTGAACTCAATAGTGCAATAAATGTTAAGATGAAATTTGGTATCAGCCCTAAAAATCAGGACTAGTTAAGGATGCCTGCTGTTAGTATACTGAAAGTTCTAGTCATTGCAATCAGAATAAAAAGAAATGTAAATAAATCAAATGTGGAATAGCATATTAATGTACTCCACCTTGATACGCATTAATGTCACATAAACCATAAACTGAGAATGTACTTGGTAATGGCTTTTTCAGGCTTTTCTCATGAGTGGAAAAGTCTACTTCAAATCCTAATTTCAAATAGATTCTGATTGCTGATTCTTCCTCATGTTTAGAATCTTTATCCTCCATTGTCCTTCAAGAGATGGTCACTGGTTTCTCACCTTGCTTCTTGACCAACAGTCTAGCGAACATGTGGTTTAAGCCTCACTCACTGCTTTGCATTTTAATTCTATTTACTTTTGGTCTTAGAAATCTTGATCGTTTTGAATATTACATATTTTTAATTTTTATATTTTATGTTAAATATTCATGTGTTTGAAGTGATCTAGAAGGAATCTCAGAGTACAAACTTCTCATTCTACTTTTACTAAAAGTTTAAGCTAAGCCTGAAAGAGGAAAAAGCTTAATATTGTCCATATTTTAACATTGTGTGAAAAAGATATTATTTAGTACGAAGTCTTTGGAATCCATATCAGATTTAGACTAGAGTTGTCAAATTAAATACAAGAAGCCAGTTAAATTTAAATTTCAGATAAACAAGGAATAGTGTTTTTGTGTGAATAAGCCTCAAGGACTTCATGTACCATGTATAAGTATACAAAGCATGTTTGATTTTTTAATAAAAATTAAAGCCTATCTATATCTTTATTCCTGTGTTTTTATTTACTATGCTTGGCAATCCTAAGTTAGGCTCAATAAAAGATTTCTTATAATGAGAATATTGGATCTTCATGTTCATTTTTCGTTTCTAAAATCTTCAGATTTTAATCACAAAACCATAGGAATTATGGGTCTCTATATCTCCTAGACCTGAGAAATTAAATGTGTTTGTGTCTGTCAAACATTAAGCATAGTGTTTGGCCCAGGAAAAAGTTTCAGAAATGAAAATTAATTATTCATGTATGAAATACTGACTGTATTGAAACTGGAAATAAATTCTTCAAATAAAGGCATTAGAGATCAATATAAACCAATGGTTTCCAGGAAGTATGTGAAATGACTGGACTTTAAAAATGACTGGCATTTGGATATGAAAGAAGCAAAGAAAACCTCCTTACTAAATGTTGTTTGGGAATAGGGGGACGTGGCAAACTTACAGAATAATCATTGGATTTGGAAAAGGCAAAGAGGAGACATTTTTGACAGGTTTTCTCGCATAATGCCATGAAATAAGTTTGCAAGGGGAAGAAAGAGTCAAATAATAAAACACACTGAAAGGCAGGCAGAAGAATTTGGATTCAGTGTGGTAGACAGGAGGAAGCCCTTTTCAATTTTTGACCAAGGAAGTAAAATGATGAAATTGGCCCCTTACAAAATTAGTCTGTCCAAAGTATGCAAGACGGATTGCAGGAGAAAGAAACTTATCAGACATATCAGTTATGAGGCTCTCATAGTCATCCAGCTTTGAAGCACTGAGCACCTAGATTAGCTGGTGGCATGAGAACAGGCACATGAAGAAAATCTGAGAGATGTGTGAGAGGAGACATGGCAGGGACTCAGGAGGTAAAGTCAAGGTGATGCCAAGAATTCTTAAACGTACAACTGAAAAATGGTAATCACAGTGAAAGAAATAAGTAAATTGAAAAAAAAAACTAAAAAATAAGACTAATTTTAGGCAAACTGCAATGCAGGAAAAAAAAAAATAAAACAAAACACTTTCCCTGGAATTACACGTGCATTTGGGTTTTTTTCTTTCAATAATGCACCAGTGTTAGCTATGTGGCCACTTGATATTTGGATCACTCTTATTTCCAAATCAGATAATCAAGTGTAGGAGACTGTTAACTGGCAGGGCTAGAAAATTAGTTACCCATGAAGGAAATAATCTAGGTAGATCTCCATATGCCATATATGGATCGCCTATGTTTATAGAATTAGAACATAATGAAATGATCTCAAAACTAGACATGAAAACATTCAAAGATTCTTTTGGTGTAAGATTCTTCCTGGGTTTATGATGTAGCATTGTATCCATTAATCGTAATTATTCTATATCCATATAGAAATGCTAAATAACACAATACAAAAGCAGATTTGTGAATATACTACCTTTAAGGTCTTTTACATTGTTTTGGTTTATACTTTTTTAATATTAAAAATTTACATATTTTATTTTTTAATTTTAATTTTTTGATCTTTAAAAAAATTTTAATTTTCAATTTTTTATTTCTCCCTGCTCAAATATGGTAATTAATCATGATTTTCAGGCCAGTTTCCATACTCTGGTTTCTCTTCAGATCGCATAAATCTTTTGCCTTTTTTTTCAGGCCAGTTTCCTAAATAATTTTTTCCCCCAAATTTTATTTCTGTCTTAACAGTTACATCACAAATTTATTCAAACAAGAAGAGCATTTTTCTTTTCTACCTTCCTTTTCCTCTTCTTCGTTTTTTTTCTTTCTTTCTTTTTTTGGTTGGGGAGAGCGATGCCTGGGAAACTAAGAAAAAAAAATCAGAGGAGTGGTTGAGGAGCAGAAAAAAAATTTATTGTTTGCAATAGAGTATTCTGTTTTGAATTCATGAAGACCTTTCTTATTTATGAAGTACATTTTTCTAGCAGGTTTTTGATACAAATTACAGATTATTTTTTGTATGTGTACATGTATTATCTCAAAGTAGCATCTGAGAAGTTAACTTCTTTGAGTAGGAAAATCTGATTGTCCCCACTTTCAGGTCAAGAAAAGTGATCTTTCAGAGCACCTGGGCAGCTCAGTTGGTTAAGAATCTGCTTTCGGCTCAGGTCGTGATCCCAGTGTTCTGGGATAGAGCCCCACATCGGGCTCTCTGCTCAGTGGAGATCCTGCTTCTCCCTCTCTCTCTGCTTGCCCCTCTGCCTACTTGTGATCTCTCTGTTAAATAAATAAATAAAATCTTTAAAAAAAAAAGAAAGAAAAGTGAACTTTCATAAAAACTGTCCACATCTTCATGAGTGATGAGTGGCCTAAACAAATCCATGTCCTAACCATGTAGTAATTTTTGGCAGAAAAAAAAATCAACTAATGTCAGTGAACCTTAGGGAAAGAAGATGAGGTGTTACTAATACTCTTTTGACACTGCTACATAGCTTTTCACAAAGGTAACACTCTGACTCCCAAAAGCCCCAAGGATGGTTTACTTTGCTCCCTGGGGGTTATTTCATTCCTCCTCCCCAAGAACTCCTACTCTGACATTAAGAACATCTTACTTAGGTTGCTTCTGAACCTCTCACAGATATTTTGAATTTTTCTTTCAGAAGTTAAGGATAAATTTGGGGGTGCCTGGGTAGACTTAGTCAGTCAAGCGTATCTACCTTTGGCTCTGGTCATGATCTTGGGGTCCTAGGATTGAGCCAGAGTCTGTTCTCCCTCTGGCCCTCCCTCTCACTCATGCTCTCAATGTCTTGCTCTCTCAAATAAATAAATAAAATATTTTAAATAAAAGAAGTTAGAGATAAATGTGAAAGCAAAGGAAATGACTTTTTTAATATATATAGAACATAATTAGTTAAAGTAGAAAATTATAAATATACCATGCTCAGCATATAATAATTAGAAATTAACCAAATTGTTTTAAAAATGTAAATTTATTTAACAATCTGTAACTTTCTACTTCTTATTTAAATTTTTTTTTCTTTTTCTTTCCCTTTAAAGACTCCACTTATTTATTTGACAGAGAGAGATCACAAGTAGGCAGAGAGGCAGGCAGAAAGAGAGAAGGAAGCAGACTCCCTGCTGAGCAGAGAGCCCCACGCGGGACTCGATCCCAGGACCCTGAGACCATGACCCGAGCCGAAGGCAGCAGCTTAACCCACTGAGCCACCCAGGCGCCCCTTATTTAAATTTTTAAATAAGCTACCTCGTGTTATTTATTCCTTAGCAGATCGAGTTGCAAGACTATGAAAACTGTCTATATTCTGCTGTAACGATCGCAATAGTACATGTTTTCTTTTCTCCTTGTCTTCTTCCTTCCCTTCCTCCTCCCTTTTCTTCTTCTGTTTCTGTCAATATTTTATGATGGTGATGCAATTTGAAGTACTAGATGGGGGCAGTACTGTCTGTTACTGGTTTCAGTACTACATAAAGGTGTAGTTTTCTTTTTGAGTATATTGTGTACTAAAGGCCTCAACTATCAGGAATATAACCATCCTGTTCCAATTTTCTAATATGTATCAAGGGAAAAGTCTTGGACTGTCTCCACGCTCATTTTATATTTGATATCATCTTACTGAATTTTGAAGGTTGGGGCTGGGTGAGAAGCAGAAAAAAAATATTGTTTTGAATGGAGTATTCTGTTTTTGAATTAATGATGATCTCTGTTACTTGTGAAGCATATTTTTCTCTAGCAGATCTTTTGATTCTTTCCCTGACAGACTGCTGTATAACATGTTTAATGAACATGACATAGTAGGTAGTAAGCATTCCTGCCAGTTCTGAATAAATATTCATCATACTAAAAAAGACAATGACATTCTATTCCCTTCATCATTAAAGGATCCTGTACACTTAATTCTTTGTCTTATGATTACAACAAACTCCATTGGATGGAATGTCTAACTTCTATGTTTATTTACTCTGTCTAAAATAAATTTCTTTTATATCTTCAAGTGATCAACACCATTTAAGAATAGACTCATGTAAAACCTAATAACTAACCAAGGGAGGGAACCCAACAGTCAACCAGGTATTTTAGGCAGTCTAGTTAGTTTATGTAATGTAGATCACGTATCTAGATGAATGGTTCTATTTTAAACTTTTATTTAGGTTATTTAAATGGATTAAGGGCTCCCTTAATGTCTTCCAAAATACAACAAAGATATATGACAAGGATATAATATGTAGTCCAAGAACATTTTGGTAACCTTGATATACTTACAACTCCCTCAATTTAAAGACAATATTGAGTTAAATAATGTCACACATTGTTTAAAACTAATAAAAACAACAAAAAAAGGATTTACATAAATTGATATCTTTCATAATGAGATGGTCATGACTAAATTGAAGTAAAAGATACAAGAAAATAAAAAAATGACTATCAAGTGAGTTATAGTAACAACTTTGGAAATATAGACTTTTATTTTTCATTTCAAAATCAGATGTTATATAGACTCAGGATGAATTTATTTATTACCTTTTCAGTTAAGATGATAATTTCAAAGCAAAGAGAAAGCTGAGTACAATTTTAAATCATCAATATGAGTTTTCATTGTTTGCATATAAAAAAACTAATGAGGTACTGTATGGTGACTAACATAATACAGTAAAAATAAAACAAACAGACATAGTTCAAATTGAAACTAAATGGAATTTTACCGATGTAAGTTTGAAACATGGAAATGAACAATTCACCTCTAATGATATAAAAATTCTCCACCTTCACCTCTACCTTAATAATAGAAACACAAATTGCTAAATCTTTGGTTGAAATGAATCTATACCACAATTTTACAAAAAGAAAAATGTTCAGAATAGAAAATCTTGCCACTAGGCACAGCTATACTGAATTTCTCTAGGGTCAGCATTAGAGCCAGCTACCTTTTGGAAAATATTTAGCAACAGCTAATTGGGAAAGCCAGATGTATAGTTCAAATCCAGGGTTATCTAACCTATTCAGAAACTGAGAAAAATAAATTAAAAAATGGTAATGATAATAGCTAGGATTTATTGAAAGTCTTCTGCTTGCCAAGTACTGTTTTGTATATTTTTTTCATGTATTAACTCAAGGAATCCTCTCAGCAATCAGAGGAAGAAGATAATATTAGTTTCATATTTTATATATGAGAAAATTGGGACACATAGATGTTTAGTAATTTGTCCAAGATCCAATAGTTAATGTCAAAGCCAAGTTGTGACCCCAGAGAATTAGCTCTTAGAGCTTACAATATGCAACACCAAATAAATGAAAAAACTTGGTGACTTAGGGTAACTATAAAGTTGAAGTTTGCATAATTGTTGGATACCAGTAAGTGCCATAAATAGTTGATAAAATTCATGCATTCATTCATTTTCTTTTGTCATATTAGTTGAGTTCATCGGATTTCTAATAATCTAGTTCCCACATGAAATTAATTCCTTTTTGAAAAGCAGTGAGCTCCATCTCAAAGAGCTAAAGGACTATCAATTAATTGGGAAATGGGTCTTTTGTCCTCTTTAGTCTTTGTTTCCTCACCTGAAAATTAAAGATTTATATTTTTTCTACTAAAAGCTTTCAAGTCTCTGATGCTCTTAAAATAAATATATAGGATACTTAGGAGAAAACTGTGGAGCCCAAACTCAAAAATCATACAAAGTGGTAGGGAAGACAGATATAAATTCAGCTGGCATTCATAGTCATGTACTAGTAAGGGTTACTGTAGCAGAAGAAGTGGAAGCAGGTCATGGAAGCAAGTAAAAGTGTTGGGTGAGGCAGGGAGGTAAGGCTGGACCTGGAGGTTCAGTGTTCAGGTAGTGTGATTTTAGGTAGCACTAGTTTGAATGTCACATGACTGCTGCCATATGCAGTGACCTGAGTTGTTCTTAAAAGGATTGAATGAGGGTGCCTGGGTGGCTCAGTGGCTTAAGCCTCTGCCTTTAGCTTAGGTCATGATCTCAGGGTCATGGAATCGAGCCCCACATCGGGCTCTTTGTTCAGCAGGGAGCCTGCTTCCCTCTGTCTCTCTGCCTGCCTCTCTGCCTACTTGTGACCTTTCTCTCTCTGTCAAATAAATAAATGAAATCTTAAAAAAAAAAAAAAAAGGATTGAACGAAAAACTGCAAGTAGAAGAAAATGCTTTGTCAATGGCAATGCACTATACAAATACAAAATTTTGTTATTGTTACTACTATTACTAAATTACTATTAATAAATTATACAACCAGATCAATGATCATCTTGAAAGGTGCTGTTTGGTTAGCCCTGAAGAGGGAATGGATATAACCAAGACAGACACTGTGGATTAGTAACGTATCATTAACTTTTAAAATTGTACAATAAACATTTGTCATTCTCCATAATCACAATCATGATGGGAAATTATTTGTTGTTAACTTATCACCTTGATTTCTCTGTTTGAAGGAACCTCAGTCTTAAGGAGACAATACACCAATTGCTCAGATTCTCCTTCAAAAACAGATTCTAGTATCTTCACAAGAATATTGAATTTATATTTCTTTTTATATGTAGAAATTCCATGGAATTTGAGGAAAAGTATTTCAAGTGTAATACATTTTTGAAAATATGTTTCTTATATATTTTAATTTTTGTCTTTAGATTATATAAAATTAGCATTTGCTGCTAATGTATTTTGTATTTTTTCTGTTTGGACAGGAAAATTGCTAAATTGTTAAAAAGAACAATTTTTGACCTATGAAAAAATTTAATTTACTTGAAAACACTCTTCAAATAATTGACAAAAAGGGATAAAGGAAATTCTGATAAAATTGTTTACATCTGTGAACATTTTTCTGATTCAGCTTTTGGTAAATATTGATATCAACAGCTGGAAAGACTTGTAGTACTTTGGAGTAATTTTTCAAAGCACTGGTTGGAGTTTGAAGCCACACTTTTTCCATTCACTTTAATAGAAATCATGTTTCTGACAGTCTAAGCAAATGATTTGAAAATATGTAGATTAGAATTTATAAACTGGGATTTAAGAATTAATATTTAGGAAATGATACATTGACTGTAAACCTTATTCTGAATGTAGCATTTAAATGCAATTCTTAAAAAAATATTTAATATTAAAGAATCAGCTCATCTGTAGTCAAATGTTTTCTTTAGTTTGGGGTTCTCTTCATTCTTAATTATTTCCAGATTCTCCATGAAAATTAGTAGATGGCATGTGCTAACATCTTTAATATCATTCATGATGCTTGGTATAGAACAGACTCTCACTGTAATTTGAACTAGTTAATATATAAATAATTGTGTTTTTCCATTTTCCTATCCTCTTGAACTAAAAATTCAAGCATGTAAGTAAGCATAAGAACAGTCAAAGAAACAAAAATTGTGACTAAATTGTATAGGTATCTCCACTTCCTTAGTAAAATTTACCACTGATCTGTGTACTGCTGCTTTTGCCATGGAAAGGAAGGCTATGTCAGACTCCTTTAGATGTATAAAATATGTATACAATGTCAAACTCCTTTAGATGTATACAGTATGTATACAAAGTATACAATAAAAATCTTATCTTGAAGAAAAAATATAAAAACTTTTAAGGAATAACCCCAAAAAAGTGTGCATGTGTGTGTGTGTGTATGTATATATACACGTATATGTTTTGTATATATGTATATGTGTGTGTGTATATTTATTGGTATTTATTGCATTTGCAATGTGATAACAGTATGTGATTTCAGTAACTATTACTTGTCTAAAAATTATATTTCGGTCATTTTTAATTTCTTCCTCTTCATTTTTAAAGCATCTATAATGGTATCTAGTGATCCATAGATTATTAGTATTTTTAATAAAATAATGGATTTATTTAGTGAATGGATATTTTAACTCCCTTCCTTCCCATTCCACACCTCCCCCACATCCATAGATTTTTAATCAGTCCTCTAATATCTTCTTTTTATATTCCTGTTTGCATAGGCATTAGGCTCAAAATTTTACTACTCTAAGATTGCATCATCAGATAATTAATAGACCAAAGAATTCCAGAGGATGATTGGCAGTGGTGATGGAAGGTCACATAGGCTTGTAGAGATAATATGAGCTCTAAAGCCCTTCAAGTCAGTGCTTACTCTCTGGGCTTATGACCAATAGTAAGTCTTTTGCCTCTCATTAAGCCTAAACATCCTCATTTGTGAATTGGGTGTACCATTTATTTGCAAGGTTCTTGTGAGTTTACATAACATATGATTATGGCCTTACAAGGTGTCTCAGCAAATGCTTTTGGAGTAGACAAATAAATCTTCTGAACACTTACAGTTTTTGTTTTTGTTTTTAAAGATTTTATTTATTTATTTGACAGACAGAGATCACAAGCAGGCAGAGAGGCAGGCAGAGAGAGAAGTGGAAGCAGGCTCCCTGCTGAGCAGAGAGTCCAATGTGGGGCTCAATCCCAGGACCCTGAGATCATGACCTGAGCTGAAGGCAGAGGCTTAACCCACTGAGCCACCCAGGCACCCGTGAACACTTACAGTTTACTAAAGATAGGTTCTTGTCCAGCATCCACATATAGGGTGCCTAGTTTGTCATGACTTGTGTGAGTGACAAAACTAGAATGATATGAACTGGAATAGACCGGGACAAATTAGTCAAGTGACAACTTGTCCTTGTTGCCTGCAACTGCATTATTACCCCCCACAAACTGACTTAACAAAATGTCTAAAGAGCAGAAATCCACAGCATCTCAGTAACAATTAGATGCAGAATCTGACTAATGTATTTTTCATCGAAAACTCATGCCAAATGGTATTAAATGAAAATATGTATTTATGTAGATATAGGCCTTCGTTATTACTGTTTTAATGGTAATACTATTAATAGCAGTTTTATATTTAGTAGCTATTTTTGTTGCTACTATTCTTTTTTAAAACTCCATGGTCCTCAAGTATTTCTATACAATAAAAACACAAATTCTCTATTTGTTTGAAGCCTTGGGCTAGAAGTAGTAATCTTCTGAGATATTTCAGCTGTAGCATCCATGAGTAAATAGATTGGCAAACAATAATGTTTGGATCTCTATGATCCTGCTTGACTGCAACTCTTTTCTTTCTACTATTGGTTTACTTTTTTCCTTTTAGCTAACGATTGTGCCCTATTTCTGAGACCCAGTGGAAGAGTCACTCAAATCCTTTCTGTTGTGTTCCTCTCCTTCCTTTGCACTGGCAAAGCCACTAGGTGCCCTTGTTAGAATTTCTTTCTGAATCCATCAGTAGGGAATGTTTTTCTGCTTGCTAGTTCTTTTTATTTCTTTGCTTTTTCTGAAGAGGCTTTCCCCCCTACTTTTAAGCAACATGTTTTCTTTAAACCAATTTTTCATTTGTAAATTATTTATTTTATATTGGGGGAATTAAAATAGCTCTACAAGTTTCCTTCCCACTCATTAGAAACTCCTGGCGGGGTCTTCCGGTTTCTATTTCTAGATGTTGATCAGATAAGAATCTGTCTGTGTTATGCCCATTTTGCTCTGGTAGGGTAATCCGATCGTCCAAAGCTTTTGTGTTAGATGACAAAATGTATCTCACTGCAGGTTTTTTATGTTCCCCTTTTTTCCCCACTCCTTCTTGGTTAGGATAAATTATTTCTTCTAAAAGGAGCTATTAAATATAGCGTTCTGGTGTTTATTAAGTTTTTACAAGTTTGTGGCATTATTCCTCATGGAATAACAAAAGTTTTCATTTGCCTTAAGTTCTGTAAGGTATTGTATCAAGCCTCAAATTGTGATTTAATGAAGGGCTCAGATCAGAGTTAATCCCATTCATTAGAAGAATAATGTGCCAATTCTCGATGTAAAAGACTCAGTCTATGAAATATGTGAAAAAATATATTTGCAAAAACAGTTACAATCAAGGGTAAATACATCAGAATTTGAACCAAAAGTGAGGGTGTAAATAGCGATGTCATCTTAAGGCCTAATGTCAAAATCTAGTCTACCTTGCATAATTCAATTTTAGAAAGCAATGACCTATGTATGCAAGGAGGATCTAAGATGTATGGTGAGGAATATATTCCAATAAGAAGGAGAATGAAATTTCTGAAATGAGGGAAGTATGAGAGATATGCTTTTAATATAGTAAGTTATAAGAGAAAAGAAAAAAAATAGTTTTAACATATCACCAAGGATAATTGTCCTATCTTCTTTTGCCAGTTGAAATTATGTTTATTCACTTTGTGTTATACAAAAGTAGGTAATAAAGATTTCATTTGAAAAACAGTTTCCTTAGGAATTTTTGTTGTCTTTATTATGCAAAAGTTTTAAAGTTAAGACTTTAAGTGTTGCATTTATAATAGAAAAAAAAAACCCTACAGGAATTATTTTGAAAACAAAATAAGTTTCATTTTTCAGTTAGACTATTTCTCAAAATCTTTGAAGATGACATACATTCTGGTCATTTAAAACATTCATAAGCAGCAACAGTATTTCCTTTTTACTTAAAGCTCAGCTATTTTATACGCCGAGAAACAATTCTAAGTGAGTAATAATCATTGGTCTAATAAAGGTGGATTGCTGTAAGCCTCTTTCCTCCCATTTCCTTTCTTTGTGACCTTTATGCTTCCACATTTTGCACACTCACCCTCCCCCCACCATAAAATTGTCCAGCCATTTCTCACACTCATTTGTATGATTTTCCTTAATAGCCAGATGTGTCATGCTATTCCACATGGTCCCTTCCTTCAGCCAAATCTGCTGGAAATTTTGCTCTCGATTTCCTTTGTCATTTTATGCCATCATTCTCTATTTTGTCTCCTAAATATTGTTTTGCTATCTAACAAATTAACCTAAATAAATACCTCACATTTTTTATATCATGATAACACCCTTTCCTTTCTGTATTTGAATCAGGGTGGATCTTAATAGGATGCCTCATTACAATGAAATAAAATCCCAAGCCTTTGAAGAATAACACACACACACACACACACACGCACGCACACACACACACACACACACACACACACACTCTTGCGGAATCTCATCCTACAAGAGCTTGGCATCACAGAATTTTTTTTTACAAGTGTGATCTAAAGATTTTTAAATTTCCTGATCTTTGAATTTCTTATAGCAAGCCAAATGCCTTGGGCTAAGCCAGAAAATATAAAACAGTTAATTTAGAAATGCCGTCTTTTAAATCCATTTTTAAAATTTTAAATAAAAGCATTTTTTAAAAAATGGAACCCTATTTAATTTGTGATTAGCATATATGTGTCATTTTACTTTATGATGTTTACTAAACATCATTTTGATTATTAGCAAGAGAAATATTCAATGTTATGCTATTGCGACTTCAAACATTGATTCAACTCTCTTCTGTTCATGAAGGCTGACAGGGATTCAAAGGAGGAAATGTAAAACTTGAAGGTACAGCAAAATAGTGACATTTCACTCTATAAAGCTGCCAATATTTTAATCCTGCATGTAAATCATTTTTATCAGTTCAATCCCATATCTTAATTTGTATACCACAGAAAATGTTCCTCTGCATTAACTTTGATAAATAGCAATGTAATATTAATTGTACTGTATTTCAAGGTCCAAATAGCAATGAAATATTAATTGTACTGTATTTCAAAGTTTTTTTCTTTTCCCCTCATATTGGTCCTCAATATTTTTTTTAGTTCCCTGTGAATAGATTCTTAAGGTATATTTTTCATTTTCCTGCTGTGAACAACCTACCTTTCATTATTTTGTTATTTAGAATCTTTACTTTCTCAGCTTAAGTGATGTCTTTGTCAATGATAACATTGTATTCATTTAGAGTGATGATTGATATGGTAATAGATACAGTGTGATTGAAAGCAACCTTTGTCAATAAGAAGGCCAAATACTCAAACTGTGTATTGGTCTGAATTTGCTCATTATTGGAGACCTTTCATAGTCATATTGACTTGCTGTCCAAATGTTGTTACTCACCTGATGCTTCCATTGTTTAAATGGTATAGACATTAGTATTGAACATAACTTCCCCCAATATTTGTCCTAAAATGTACATGGCTCAATTTTGCAATGTTCACGCATATTATAAATGTGTATACAATAGAGATTTTGAGCTAAAAAAGAGATATTTAAGTTTATAATGTGAAAAACCACATCAGCAAAAAACTAAGAGTACTGTGAGTTTATGTTTTCAGTCTACTGTATTTTTAAGTTTGAAATACCACTTTAACCACTTTTATTGGCAAAGAGGTATACAAACATTGAACAGAAACTTTTGTTATTACTCAAGTATTGAATTTTGTTATATTTGTCTTCGGAAGATCTATAAGAAAAGAAAGAGTTTGCTACAAAATCCATGACATTTTAATGTATTTAGATAATTGAGTATGCATTCATGAATGGAAAAAACAACAACAACAACAACAACAAAACTGTCCCTTTAACGATTCAGTGCAAGAGTCATGATGTGAAGAAATCTTTGGTTTCTTTTCCCTTAAAAAAGACCTATTTTCTCTGGCCCAACCTGCTATTAGAAGGGTTATTATCATCTGTTTTCCCTATAGCATTATGAGTCTTTTTCATTTTCCCCCGGTGCTTTTCATTGTGCCTTGGTAAATGAACTATACATATTTGTCTATTTTTTTTTAAGATTTTATTTATTTATTTGAGAGAGAGAGAGCAAGCAAGAGAGCACAAGCAGGGGGAGTAGCACGCAGAGGGAGAGGGAAAAGCAGACTCGCCGTTGATCAGGGAGTGTGATGCGAAGGTCAATCCCAGGACCCCAAGATCATGACTTGAGCTGAAGGCAGATGCTTAACAGACTGGGCCACCCAGGTGCCCCAAAGTTTGTCCATTTGAAGAATAAGAGGGGTTCAGGAATTCAAAAAGAAAGATGATTATTATTGCTTTCATATAGCGTATAACATAGAAAGAGATGTTACTAAATTTTCCGAGAACATTTTCAACCCAGACAATATGAGGCATATACATGATCCTTGATTGTCTTGTTACAGAAACAGATAACAACAGAAAGATATTTTTTCTTTACTGTTAAGCTACTCACAGACAGAACCATCATGCTTCAGATGGCATAATTATCCTCATTAACAATTATTATCCTTTAGTATATGACTAAATGCTCTCTTCTTATTGCATTGTGCATTTTCTACTTCTAAATGTATCAATAGATTCATCTCGTTTTTCAGCAGACGATTTCTGAATTGTTCAAGAACCTTCTTTTTTTCTTCTTTTTTTTTGCTGAGTTGCTTGCAAGTCATGAGCATTTAAATAACCCTCCACTGCCTCCCCCATACAGCAGTCCTTCATTTGCCATACTTTTTATACCTGGTCCTTGTTTTCCATATCTGGTGCTCTCTCCCTAATCCAGGCCCTGATAACTAGTATAACTGGCTTCCTAATTTAGATGTTGGACCCTGGTATCTCTGTCCATCTTGTACTCCCATCTCATCCTGTAGCCAGTTTGTGATCATGTTACTCAAAGTCTTCCATTTGCTTACAAGGTGAAATTCAAACTCATCTACTAGCATTCATGTAATTCCTTGTTTTGATCCCAACCTGTAATTTTAACTTTATCACTCCTGTCAACTCTACATAAACTTGACCTACACACTATATCCAGAACAACTTGCTCTTTTCTTTCCCCAAGATTCTGCTCAGTTGCATGCCCTTGTCTAAAATAATTTCATTTCCCAATTTTTACCATGCTAAGCCCAACATACCTTTCAGGATCCTGTTCTGATTCCAAGAAAAAAGCCATGGTTTGGGTTAGCTTCTAGGTGAGGGAGAGCACAATGAACCTGCTTGTGCCCTAGTTCTTGTATACACAAGGGAGAAATGTCAGACTCGTCTTGTCCAGCAGCAGGAGCAGTTTCATGAGCATGTGACCTGGCCAGGTACACTGGGCCACACACTTAGCAGGGCCCTATGCTTGGTTTAATGCTCTGCTATTCCATCTTGAAATTATTAAATTTTGAACAAGGGTCTCTAAATTTTCCTTTTTCACTGAACCTCACAAATTATGTACCCAGTCCTAACAGTGTATTATTCACCAGGTAATTGCTCGATAAACATCTGTTAAATAGAAGGTTTGCCAATTTCCAAACTCACTTCTCTCTTTCCTTGAAACAACAGCAGGTGAGAACCTGAAACTAACTCAATTGATGCCTTTATTTTTGAAAGGAAAGATTAAAAATAATACTTAAATGAAATACTTGAACAATTTTAATATTTATTCTTATCCCATTGCATTGCTATAGATAAAAAGAGTTGGCAGCATTTTACAAAGGTTGGATTAGATTTTTTTTTTTTTTAATGCTTAGAAAATGATTTGTTTAATAACTCAACACAGAAAAAAATGGTTTGGGATTTTCAAAGTTGACCATGAAATTGATAGATACAGTTAATATTTTGCTTATAGTGACTGAATTTCTTAGAAAAACAACAACAGTATATTCAACAGGTAGTAGCAATTCACTATTTAATCAACTCTGTTACATTAGCTAATTCGTAAGACTTTTCTTGAGGCTGGTGGAATGTTTGGTAGCACATTTGTATAATTAATATTTGGAAAACAGCGGTGAAACAAGATTGTGTAGGATTTTATAGTTAGAGAGAAGGCTGACAGTCCTTGGATTCTGCCCTGAGTGGCTCATAATGTGCAGTATTTTAAATTTCTCTGGCAAGAATTTTTCTCTCTGAGTTATTTTGAAAGATGTTGATCTAGAAATATTTCCAGACTATTCAGTTTTTTTATTCTCTATAGATTATTTCTTGAGTACATACTCAAGGCTAAATTCTCCCTACCCAAGATTCACAATAAAAAAGATCCTCCAAAGACATTGCATGTTTTCTCTGAATGCCCCAACTGTAATAATCCTGCACAGGGCTATGCACACAAGAGGAATTTAAACATAAATGCACATGCAGCAACATCTTTGTCTTCTTTTTTTAGGAGTTATATGTTTATATTTTATAATCCAATTTTCTTTAGTCTGTGTCTTACTATCTCCAAGTGACTATAATAATATAATAGGTAAAGGTGACTTTTATTTAGCTCCTGTAATAGATAATTTCTAAGGTTTAGAATGCATGATTTAAAGAAATATGTTTTAAGCCATGAATAATTTTTGATTACCAAATATCAAATAGATATGTACTGATCCCCAAATTATAGTAGATGGAGTGGTGATACAACAGATTCTTTCAAATTCAAAACTTCTGTATATCCAAAACCTTTATTTGGCTTATATTTATGTTACTTCTATGCACAATATTTGGATTTCTAAGTATGTAATAAAAAAAAGAATTCATATATGTGGTAATACTACCAATCAATCTCAATATAAAAATACTCAATTTTTATATTAAAAATATATTTATAAACATGTCTGATCTTTATAAGACTAAAAAATTATTTTAATTACTTCCCCATAAGAAAGCATGGAAACTTAGTTGGAAAAGAGCCCTGTTTTTTAAAGGAGTAATAACTAAGAACGTTTCCAAATTCTTGAGACAAATATCAATAGTATCTCTGATTCAAGGCTTCAGCATTTCAGTGTTTCAGTATTATTTATCAGGCTTATTCTATTTGGCCTGAAAATGCATTGTGAACAATTATGAGAAAGAAACCCATACAGAGGTGTCATATGGTGTGGAAATCTCTAAACAAAATATGAACCCTATGGGAGTGAGCCCAGAGGACAGACTCTCTGATAATGTTCAGTACTTTGAATAGATGAGACACTCATAAATATTTTCTGTGAGTCTGGTGAACGAGGCAGATGATGCTTTAATAATTTCACTGAAAAAGCTGATGAGTCAAAACTTAATAGCTTTTTAAATAGAACATATATTTGAAAAGAGCCAAATTGAAAATAGATTATCTTTTAAGACATATGAATATTCAAGATCTTTGGGTGGGGAAAGAGAGAGAGAGAGACAGAGGAAGGGAGGGGGGCAGAGAGAGAGAGAATATATTTAGAGGGAGATAACATAAAATAACATAATCCTACTTTCATTTTGGCTATGCACCCTAAGCCTAAGATGTTGACAGGACATGACTGGCTTTATATTTAAAATCCCTTAATTGAGTTTCCCTTCATAAATGTACTATTTTCCAAATACAAGAAACCTTTGAATTTTCAAGCTGAGCGGGCAGGGTATTCAGGGAAGGGTAGAGAGAGGAGATGACTTCTAACAAAACTGTCATGATCACGTTCACAAGCCAAAAATATTTACCAATCAATAAAGAAATAATTTCTCTAAGGGTTAATTAATCAGTTCTAAATGTTGCATTCTCAGCAAGCATTTAAAAGTAAATATGTCACTGGAAACTGTGATCCAACTCCACCTGTATGCTAATAATGTTTACTAATATCTCTTTTCTTGAAGGCACATGACTTGAGTAATTCTCTGAACCTATCTAATCTATTTAGTGCTACCCAGTGTATAATGGCATGTGGATATAAATACTAATGGAAAAAGTGCACTGCCTTAGGGAACACCCATCATGACAAGTAACTAATTGCTTTATGTACATTAGTACCAAGTGAAGCGTTTTACATCTTCTGAAAAGCACCAGCACCCTCTACTTTCTAATTTACCCAAATGTCACGTCCTCTCCCGAAAGAAAGAATTGGAAGACTTTCTTGAAGTATCACACTGATTCCCCTCAATTCACTGTGCCCTGTAAGCTTCTTGAGGCTGGTGCCGTGTTCTAAGTCTCAGAATATCTAATACTACACATGAAATTCCTCATTACTGGGTGATTTCATTTCACTTAATGTGTAACCATATATATTTTTATATATACACATATATGTATACAAACTATATTTATATCTATACTATGTATATATATACACAGTATATGTATACTATGTAGTATATGTATATATATGTATACATATACTACGTATATATTTATATACTAAATAAAATATATACTATGTATATATTTAGTATATGTTTACTAAACATATACTAACGTATACTAAGTATACTATATCTATATATCTATCTAAGTATATATAAGTATACTATATCTATATATCTATCTACATATATATAATATACATATATAAATGGAATCCAAGCAGTGCATATATGTGGTGTGTGTGTGTGTGTGTGTACACATATATACATAACATGGATTCCATTAATATAGAATCATCGAAACTTTTGAAATATTATTCTTATTTAACAAGGAATTGCTATTCATGCAAAGGGAAAATAAGGAAACAGATACATATACAACTTCTTTTGAAAACAAAACCAAAAAAATAAGGAAAAAATATCAGTCTCAAGCATTAATGATATTTTCTATGTAGAATGGGTACTTTGATATATGTGTCTTTAAGGAGCATAGGTGGTGATGATATGCCATTTTTTTTTTTAAGGATTTTATTTATTTATTTGACAGAGAGAAAGAGAGATCACAAGCAGGCAGAGTCAGGCAGAGCGGGGTGGGGGGGGGCAGGCTCCCTACTGAGCAGAGAACTCAATGCAGAGCTCAATCCCAGGACCCTGAGATCATGACCTGAGCTGAAGGCAGAGGCTTAACCCACAGAGCCACCCAGGTGACCCGATGATATGCCATTATTAGAGAGTTAACCTGCTTGATGAGAAATGCAGAATAGAATGGATTTGATAAATTGACGTTTTCTGTCCTGAACATTTCAATGAGATAAGTTACTACTGCTGTTATAATAGTAATTACTGAAAAATAATAAATGCAGTTGCACACAGCGGGAAGCAAGTTAGACCAAATCTTTTTCAATTTTTCTTTCTCCTGTTATTGTCACACTCTCATCATGTATTTTTACCTCTCTTAAATGTGAAGATAGTTTTCCCTATAAAAACAAGCTGTATTTCAGTTATAAAATAGGTTATTTAGGGGCGCCTGGGTGGCTCAGTTGGTTAAGCAACTGCCTTCAGCTCAGGTCATGATCCCAGAGCCCCGGGATCGAGTCCTGCATCGGGCTCCCTGCTCAGCAGGGAGTCTGCTTCTCCCTCTGACCTTCTCCCCTCTCATGCTCTCTCTCTGTCTTTCTGTCAAATAAAACAGGTTATTTATTCTGACCTATAAACACCATATATTTTGTGGTATTTCTTCCTTAGGAGGAAGAAAATCAGAGTTTTCCTCACCCACAGCATGAGTACCATGTCTCCATCCAAAGGAGGGTGCTATGCTGTGTGTTGGAGAAAACAGAGGCATGCACAGAAGAATGATGTGAAGAAGGTATTCTCCATATTGTTTTAGAAACTTTGTTTTATGTTGTAACACAATTATTTAGGGTAGATGCTAATTCAGTTCTGATGTCTATAAAATGATGGCAGGATATTTATGAAATCTCACAGGCAAGACTTATGATATAGTATTGAGACAGAAAGGTGGGATTACAGAGTGAGCCAATATGCAGAAGCTAGAAGCTCAGGCTTTAGAATTAGGTAGACTTCAGTTGGAATCCTAAGGACCCCGGGACCTTGGACAAGTTTCATCGTCCCACAACTCATTTACATTATTTGTAACACTGACCATAAATGTGTGTTTCTTATAAGCCCGTTTGGGGATTATATGAAAAAAAAAAAAAAGTACATAAGATGCTGGACATAATACGGGTAAAGGTCTGAAACGAACAGCTAATTTCTTTTGTTGTTAATGATTACAGTAAAAATAGACTTTCTTTGCATATTTTGAGTTGCTTATGTGAATTATTTTTAACTATCAGGCTGATAAGTACAACAGCTACCTTTATCTATGTCAGGAAGGAGTCCGTACTTATATCAGAAGGGATTCATTGAATTCAAGATACTTTAAGGGGAACAATAGGTTCTTTGAGGTAAATTAAGTCCTCAATATAAAAATAAATATATCACTAAGAGTTAACATAGATACTGATGTATGAAGTAAATACTGTGCAATATGGATTTTGTTTATTCTACTATATTCATCATTAATTACTATCTTCCATCTTGTAAAAGTTGGGCATTGGTATTTTCCTGTTTATTTTATGCAATTTGCATATGTGTTACATTTACTCATATATGCACATTATCAAAACTTACTGGAAAATGTAAGTAAAAGAACACTTCTTTTATTGTACTTTGCTAATTTTGAAATACAGATGCTATATATGATAATAATTCACTGAATTTTTGAGTAGAAGAAAAAAGAAATGAAATACAATTAATATTATTTTACATCATCATTTCTTTTTAAATCACTACTGTTAATCACCCAGTCATTATCAGAGTTAAGTCAACAACTATTTATTAGGTGGCCCATAGTATATAAGGTAACATTTGGAGCCTCTAATTTGTTACTGATTCTCAGAATCGAAATATGTCTCTCGAAATTGTGAATTTATTGAATATTTCCACTCCCAGTCATTTTAAAATAAAGTAGGGGAACCTGTGTATTTAAAATTACCTTACACTTAGGACACGTGGATGGCTTAGTCAGTGAGGCGTCCAATTCTTGCTTTTGGCTCAAGTCATGATCTCAGGGTTGTGGAATCGAGCCCCGAGTCAGGCTCTGCCTGGAGTCAGCCTCAGATTCTCTCTCTTCTCTCCCTCTGCCTCTCCCTACCCCGTATGCTCTCTCTCTCAAATAAATAAATAAATCTTTAAAAGTAAATGAATAAGGGGCACCTGAGTGGCTCAGTGGGTTAAGCCTCTGCCTTCGGCTCCCAGGGTTCTGGGATCGAGCCCCACATCGGGCTCTCTGCGCTGCAGGGAGCCTGCTTCCTCCTCTCTCTCTGCCTGCCTCTCTGCCTACTTGTGATCTCTGTCAGATAAATAAAGAAAAAATCTTTAAAAAAAAATAAATGAATAAATAAAATTGCCCTATGGTTTATTTTTAAATAAAAAGTATACCTTTGATCAAGTTTGAGTTGCTTCAATTTTGAAAGCACAGGTATTTACATTTTAGTTTTACTTAGATCTTTTGACAAGCAGGTGATTGTTAGGGATTTGTTTAGTATTCTTTCTTTTCTTTTTCTTTTTTCCCCAAGCATTTTAACTACTTTCTTTTCTAATTCTCTCACCAAACAGTGAACTCCTTATTCATGAAGCACGTCTTTTTTTCCTATATAGGTTTATTTCCTCAAGAGGCAGCAAGTTCTCTGTCCCAGAGATTCTGATTGGTGCTTGGGGTCACTCACCAGCAGTGTTGTTCAATGCCCTCCAACATCAGATGAAGCCTCAGGTGAAGACAAGCTTGTACATCAACTATACTGCAATAAAAAAAATTTTTTAAATGAACATAACATAGCCACAAATATACAGCAGCTATAAAATAATAGAAATAGCATTATTAAATAATCATTTTAGACATGCTATTTTGAGTGAGAATTCTAAATATTTCTAAAGGCTGTTCTGATTCAGCCATACAATATTCTATAAGATGCCTCAGGGATCATTAATTCTACATTAAAATGGAAAGAATAAGCAAAGTCAGGATGCCTTTACTTTTTTAGCCAGCAGCACCAGAGAAGGCCAAATACAAGTATCTTTTTTTTGTTTGTTTAATTTATTTACTTGACAGATAGAGATCACAAGCAGGCAGAAAGGTGGGGGTCGGGGGTGGCAGAAGGGAAGCAGGCTCTCCACTGAGCAGGCTCCATCTGAAGACCCTGGGATCATGACCTGAGCCAAAGGCAGAGGCTTTAACCTACTGAGCCACCCAGGCACCCCCAAATATAAGTATCTTTAAAGGAGCATCTCTAGGGTAAGATTCCTTGCCTGAAGCTTAGTAGTTCAAATTGTGACTTTGGGGAAAAAAGGAAAAAAAAAAAAGGACCAAGTTTAGGTCATTTTGTATCTTGTCCTTCATTCCTGTAATTATAGTTTCCTGATTAGTACCCCAAAAGGGAACTTTTGGCAAATAACATATACCTGCAAAAATGTATAACAAGGAATGTAGAAAAAGAGAAACCAGTCTCAAAGATGTCCTAACTGAGATTAGCTTCAAAGACTAACCTGGTTCTAACCAGCTTGTAGACAGGTTAAGATACTCACTTAGCTGGTATAAAGAAGAAACACTCTTCTTTCTCTCTTCCCATGCTTCCTGTGTGTCTTGGACCATCTAGGCTTTCTGTGTATAGTACAAATAAATAATATGTTCACTTTCATGATTATTTTGAGGATTAGCTTTATGTGTATGCAGACTGAGAAGAACTGTTACAAATATCACATTAGGACACCTGAATTTCCTCGGAATCACATAATCTTTTTGCAAACCTCTATTAAGTGTAAGAATAAAATGGCTAGACATAGAATAATGAAGGGTAAGCAAATTACTTGATGGAAATTAAAAAAAAAAAAAAGTTCCCATTAAGGCACTTTATCCATGAATGGGTGCCAAATTGTTGCTGAGAGGGGTTATAAATGAGGGATATCTTCTTCAGCCACATTGCTGGTTGTCAAACTGAGTCATTTTTATTAAGGATGTTAGGGGGCAAAAAGCTAAGAGGTCCATGCAATAGAGAGGAAATCATGGGTTGATAACACGGTAATTGTCTCAGATATCACGATCTTGTGTCTTATGGAAAAAAGCACGTTGGGGGAAAAAAAGCTCTAAATGAAAGAAAAAACAAACACAGACATTTCTGCAAAGAAGACATCCAGATGGCGAACAGACACATGAAAAAGTGCTCCATATCACTCGGCATCAGGGAAATACAAATCAAAACCACAATGAGATATCACCTCACACCAGTCAGAATGGCTAAAATCAACAAGTTAGGAAATGACAGATGCTGGCGAGGATGCGGAGAAAGGGGAACCCTCCTACACTGTTGGTGGGAATGCAAGCTGGTGCAGCCACTCTGGAAAACAGCATGGAGGTTCCTCAAAATGTTGAAAATAGAACTGCCCTATGACCCAGCAATTGCACTATTGGGTATTTACCCTAAAGATACAAATGTAGTGATCCAAAGGGGCACATGCACCCGAATGTTTATAGCAGCAATGTCCACAATAGCCAAACTATGGAAAGAACCTAGATGTCCATCAACAGATGAATGGATCAAGAAGATGTGGTATATATACACAATGGAATACTATGCAGCCATCAAAAGAAATGAAATCTTGCCATTTGCAACAACATGGATGGAACTAGAGCGTATCATGCTTAGCGAAATAAGTCAAGCAGAGAAAGACAACTATCATATGATCTCCCTGATATGAGGAAGTGGTGATGCAACATGGAGGCTTAAGTGGGTAGAAGAATAAATGAAACAAGATGGGATTGGGAGGGAGACAAACCATAAGTGACTCTTAATCTCATAAAACAAACTGAGGGTTGCCGGGGGGAGGGGGTTGGGGAGAAGGGGGTGGGATTATGGACATTGGGGAGGGTATGTGATTTGGTGAGTGCTGTGAAGTGTGTAAACCTGGTGATTCACAGACCTGGGGATAAAAATATATGTATATAAAAAATATATGTTTATAAAAAATAAAAAATTAAAAAAAAACAAAAACAAAAACAAAAACAAAAACAAAAACAAAGACTTTTTATGGGCTATTATTTTGTGGAGGGAAAAAGAGGCTTTAAAAGGAAAGGTGCCAAAAGGCAGCCTAAGAAATGGTTTCTTCTATTTCTATGTACAACATAAGGTCCCTGAGCCTCACTGAGGCTGCAGATAAACTGGTACAGCTTTGGCATCTTACTTGTGGCTTTTGAAACATTGAAAGATTGTACCCTTGGCACCTATCTGGTGCCCTTATCTCAATGGGCTAGGAAACAAGGAAAGAACCAAGGGACTCTCAACTGGCTTCTTAGGCAACCAACATCAGCCTGGGAGGCCAGAACTTAGTGTAATATACAAGAACATGAAGGTTCCTCAAAGGTTCCCTGAAATAACTTTAAGATTTTGTGTGAAGGTAAGGAATAAATAGACTGTGTGAGCACATTGGGGTGAGAATCAGTGATAAGTGGATTGCATTAATAAACCACTAAATAACACTTTTGTTCTGTTGTCAAAATGGCTCAAAAATGAATAATCCTTAAATCAACTGTGGCAAGAATTTAACATTCTAAGCTAATTTTTCAAAACAACTTTAATAATTTTTTCATCATCAAATAATCCTTATTTGTATATTTATGTATATTTAACATCAGGTATATGTTATGAATTACATCCAAATGCAGAAAAACTGAGCCAGTTATAAAAATATCTCTGTGCTTTTCTTATTAGGAGAAACAAAATTTAGTATTGATTTAAAATATGTTTATTTCTCTACAAATATGAGATCTGCTTATTGCCCCAAGAAATTTGATATTCTATACTTAGTCTCTAAGGTTATAGGAGAAACGTACAATTATAATGTTCTTAGAGAATATTTGTGTATACATACATACATACATACACACACACACACATACAATTTGTTTAAATAGGTAAGACTTATACTGTTAATATGCTAACTGCTTCTTTGAGAAGACTCCAGTGGTGTGCATCCCTACATGTATTGGTTGCTGTGACATGACTTTGCTTTTTCTCTTGCTACAATTAAAGACCTATCTTAATTTTTTGCACATCTTACACAGATTAAAAAAAAAATACATTGAGCTTGTCTCACACATTATCTTCCCTGGAAAATCCTGACACAAAGAATTTAACCTATCAGATGGTAAGTTAATCATCTGCTACCAACAATCACCCTTTCTGAATTTCACCACCACCATTAAAAGCTTCATCTTCCTCCCATCCCCAGGCTAAATATCTTATCCTCATTTTCCCTTTCCCTTTCTATTTTGCTCACTAGATCTAATCTATCACTAAGACATGACATCTGGGGGGTGGGGGGGGCTGTCTATTATGTTTTTTGAGCCTCCCTTTCCAACTTAATAGCCAACACTTAATCCCAGGCATCTGGGTCTCTCCTCCACACAAGGAGGAGTGCTGGAGACCTAGTCACTTCCTTGCCTCCAGGTTTCCTCCACAGTACTTAATTCCCATGTACCCTCTAGAATAACCTCCCCCCCGCCCCAGTATTTTTTTTTTTTTTTTAAGTCGGGTCATCTGCTTACCCTTCATTATTCTAACACTATCTTTTTACTTTTGCTTTTAGACTTCCATTGTCAATAGCATTTCTTTCCTTACCATTCTTGCTTTTTAAACTCTCTGTTCTTGTTAAGATAAATATGCATTTCTTTCCTATATTTGCTCACTTTATGTCCCAGTCCTTATGTTCAATGCTTCCTTTCCTGCAGCTCTCTTGTATCTCCTGAACTCCTTGTCTTCAATATGCAATAATAGGGCATGGCTAAGTAAATTGTGTCCGTAGAATAAATGGCCAGGAAGTCCCTGAAAATACTTTACATCTAGGTTTCAATTAGTAATGCTGAATTGATAATGCATATTTTCAAGTGGGGTGAAACTGACTTAAAAATCATTTGAAGAGGATCTTAAGTGAGGTTTCCTGGGAAACAGACTCTGAGATAGATATCTGCTTGCTGGAAGTTTTGTAAGGAGTGTCCTTGGGCTTGGGATCTTTAAGGAAAGAAACAGGACTGAGCTGAAGAAGGAATTGAACTACAAGGCAGTTGGAACAAGGGATTCAATCTCACAGGGATCACTTCATCTGAAGGTGACTCTCAAAGAGCCACTCAGCTATGGGCCTGTAGTTCCAACAGTCCCAGAAGTGGAGAAATGAATGTCTCCAGGCTGAGGGGGTATCCTGGGTGGCTCACTATAATATCCACTCAGAGATGGAGAGTGGATTTATAAATTAGGTAATTACAGGAGCAAAAGCTACAAAGAAACACAAGGACATATGCTGATTATCTCTAGTTAGCAGGATTATAAATGGTTTTTGTATATTATTTCTACTTTCTAATATTTTCTACATTGGCAGGAAAAAAAATGAAAATGTTTCAAGCAGGTAAAAATAATGCATGATATTTTAAAAAATACCACCTTTGATTTTTTTCTTAATTAAAATTTTTTTATTAATTAAGCAAACTGATTACTCTGTCCTCCCTAAGTACTTTGTGTGATCAGATCAAATCTGATCACTTTTTCTTTTATTACCACAACTTCTAAGCTATTTTATGTTGTTTTTTTACTCTCTCTCTATAGCTAAGTAATAAACTCAGGAATAGCTATCATGTCTCCCTGTTCTATTTGGATACCCCCCTTTTTTTTGGTGACCTTAATAAATATATAAATAATATATATACACATTTACTTAAAGCTGTTAACATGGACTTCTGCACTGAATAGATGATTATGTTCTTGAGCACTCAGAGGAAAGGAAATTCAGAGCTAGATTAGGGCTAATTTTAACAAACAGCCACGATTTATCAACAGATCCTGCCTCAGAGGCAACATTATGTTTGCAGTTGAGATTTTCAGACATTGCCTATGTAACCCTCTCATTCTGTGGTGCAAAATAATAGCTAAAAGAAATTCATGAGTGCCCACATCTAAGAGTGATTTTGGTGATTGTTGGAAATGGCCTATTAATGTTACCATAAAAGATTTTATTTCTTATTTCAGAACTTCAGCTTGTCCCATTGTATATTTTCCCCAAAGAGAGAATGATAAACTTCATAAAGTTGTGTTGAAAGCTTTTGAAAGGGTGAAATTGCCTTGATGTATTTTACTTAAAAAACTGTGGGCCATGCATGGACTTTTCAGTCATTTCAAGAGTAGCAGATGATCATCAAGTAATAGTTTGTATAAAGAATTATTGTGGGAACACTCTTCAACTAACCAAGATGACTGGAATTCTAATAGCTTTTTCCCCCCTAACTTGACATTGGAGGGAAAAAAAGACAAAAATATCTATTTTTCTATATGTCAATCTCAGGCAAACTTGAGTCAGAATGAACTAAACATAGCTGTTAAGGTCACTTAAGATATTACTTAGAAATAGCTTCAAGCTCCAAGGTTATATTGAGATAAAAGTTATTTAGTCCAAATAACTAAAATTTACTATCTTAACAGAGGACATTATAGAAACTCATAGTGATCAGTGAAGATTCACTAAAACTCTATAGTTACTTGGTGTACATATTCCAGAGGAAACATGAATTCAAATTATAAGTAGGAATCCTAAGAATGAATTCACAGAATTAATAAACTAGTGATACAGTTTTCAAAAGGTCTAGGAAAAGAATAAAGCTAACTTGATTGATAATTTCATTCAAATTTGGCTTAAACTTAGAATTTCAAGGTTAGTAATGTCCTAATATTTTGTAGATACTATTAACAGTTCTGATAACTTTTAAAGATAATTTTTAAATGAAAAAAATGAGTTTCATGGTGTTTTTTTTAATCCTGCCTAATAAAAAACATCTAGTTTATCCCACTTCAATCTGCAGGTACTTGCCTGTAAATGTATCCTGCCTATAATGTATCCTACCTCCTTCCCCCAATCTTCAATGAATCACTTTCTTTCACTTCTTGTGTTTCTATTCTCTAAATATGTAGCTTCTACTAACCCAAGGGCTTATCATCTATAGAATTTTTTGATATTAGATTCTGCTTCTTCATTCAGTAGAAAAAGTCTGTAGATTTTAAATCTTCTATGGCCTCAGAAATCACTCTTGAATTTTGTTTCTTTTAATGCTTCCTTTCCCATTGCCTTCCTCTAGACCTACACAATGCCATGAGCTCCAAAATATCTCACTATATCTGTCCCAACCAGTTAACCTTAACTCTTCACTAGTAGACCTCCTCATCCTTTCTAAACTTTACTCTTTAAAACTCTTGTTGTTTTCCTATTGCCTAAAGAATGAAACATAAATTATCTCAGAAAAAGAAATATAAGCCTCCATATTTTGTTTTTCCTTCTTTTCCAGACCTGCCTCCCTTACGTCTCCTCAAGCATTTTTCAACCTTCTTTAACCAAGAAGATAGATTTTGGATAGATGCACTGGAGCTATGTTAGAGAGATGAAGGCACCTGTTTAGTCAGCTAGAAAATAAAGAACCTTCTGGCTATATATGCGATGTTAGATGTCAGAGCCCTATCATCTTCCATTCCCCAATTAACCTACATTCCCAATTTTCTAAACTTCTCACAATTTTTCAGACTCACAGCAATTTTATGAACTATTTGTCTTGAAACCGTTACTTCAGGAGTAGCTTTCAAACATTTTATACTTTGAGAAGTATCTACTGATTCTTTGAGGTCCACCTAAAATATCAGCTTCTCAGTGAAATTTCTTCAATACTTTTGGGAAGAATTTATTTTTATTCTGGCTCTTACAGCAGCAGAGCCATATTTCTACGAGTTACATTTCTAGCACTTACCAAGCTATATTACTATCTGCCCCTTGGCTGGATACTGAGTTGATCTCCACATGTATAGTGCCTATTTCAGGGATAAGAGCTCAATAAAGGTGCGCTAATTGATGTAACAGACTAATACACCAATTTTCCAGATCACGAATGAGGCTATGATAGGCGTGCATGGCAGAATCAATCTTAAACAATGAAGAAACATCACCTTCTATGACTATGTTAATTTTAGGACTTTATAGAAATAGCTCAAGCAAAAGATAATTAGAATTGTAACTATGTTAATAGAAATAAAAAGATAAAAGTTAGTGATATTTTCCAAGTAGAATCAAAATGTCCAGTTGGCATTTGATAAGAGGGATAATTGGAGGAAAATGGGAAAAAGAGTTTTAAGCCTGACCAAAAGAGATAGTTTTTAAATATATAAATATTTCTGTCTTGTATTTATTATTAGCATCTATGTATTCTTTCATACCTAATGAGCAAAGCATTGAAGCTTATTTCAAAAATTTGTAATTTAGCTGGAGACAATTGCATTATTTTTTCAGAGCATTGATAGAGGAGTCTTTCAGTGTAATTAAACAAATTTAAGAGAAAAAGCCCAAAGTAGTCACTTTATGCAAAAACCTGAATCTTCAAAATCGATTGTCAAGAAATGGAAGAGTGACTAAGAAATAATAGATCAGGATTGTAGTTTCAGATCAACATTCTATCACTACAACTTTGGGAAATTGGCTTATTATTTAGTTACAGTTACCAGCTCAGTAAAACATTGGCTTCTATGATTTTCTATAGCTCCTAAAAGCTATAGAAACTTGCATCTAAACTATCTAAATGTGTATCTAAAGCTATAGAAACTGTATCTAAACTTGACTTTTTAACTACCAAAATTTAAATTAAAAATATTGATTTTATTTGGACCAATTTTTACAGAAAGACAAAGCCTGACTGTCAGGGGGCTATTTTTTTTTTTTAATAATTCTAATAGTTCTTGTAGTTTGCTATTTATGGAAGTATTTTTTTCTCAGTTACAGAAAGGAGTTGGGTATCTCTGCATTAGTTTCTCTTGCAAGATACACCTATGGTGCTTGTAATCAAAGAAGTTGTGGTTGATTTTCAAATCAATAATAATTCTATCTAAATCCTATCTTTATCTAAGCTTTTCTTTTTTTAAAAAATATTTTATTTATTTATTTGAGAGGGTGAAAATGAGAGAGAATGAGCACGAGAAGACGAAGGTCAGAGGTAGAAGCAGACCCCCTGCTAAGCAGGGAGCCAGATGCTGACTGGATGCCAGGACTCCAGGATCATGACCTGAGCTGAAAGCAGTCGCTCAACCAACTGAGCCACCCAGGTGCCCTATCTAAGCTTTTCTAACTAAACTCAAACTACTATGAGAAAAATACCCTAATCGTTAAAGAGGGCCATGCTTGAAAATTTCTCAATTAAACATACTATGCATGACTAGGTGCCTGGGTGGTTCAGTCTGTTAAACACCCAACTCTTGTTTTGACTTAGTTCATGATCTCAGGATTGTGGGATTGAGCTTCATGTCAGGGTCCACCTTTGGTGTGGGTGCAGCATAATATTCTCTCTGTCCCTCTCCTTCTGCACCTTAAAAATATATATATATACTATGCATGGATATGCATTTAAAGGTACTCAGATTTGCAAATACAAATTAAGTTACTGAATATCCAATAAATTACTCATTCATTTACTCAATGTTTTTAGTTCACTACTGTTAAAGATACTGTGAGTGTAACAATGAACAGGACGTATATAACAGACAAAGTAGGCTACTTGTTATAATCAACAACTTTAAAATCTTAATGACATAATGTATTAAAAGCTATTTTTCATTCACACTGAAGTCCAAAGGTATATTTGGATTTAGCACTCCATATGTTGATCAAGGGATCAGAGGTCCTGCTTGCTGATGACTTCTTAATGTCTGTCACTGGATTATTCATGATTGTCTGAGTGATAAATAGAGAAAGATTCTGGTGGGTGTCCAGGCATGAAAATATTACAGATAACTTCTGCCTACCTTCTGTTGGCTCCAACTAACTACGCCTGGCTTCAAGGAAGGCAGGAAATATGGTCTATATGCCCAAGAGGAAAAGAAAATGGGGATTGTGGACACATAATATCATCCGTGCCAAACAGACAAGGTCCTTCCTCTCATGGAACTGATATTCCATTGAGAGGAAGAGAAATGATGAATTAAACAAATAAATGAAGAAGGTAATTGCAGATAGTGACAAGAGAATTAAAACTACATTATGATAAAGAATGATGAGATGGGAAAAGCTAACATAGCTTGAGAGGCCAAGGAAGTTTTCACAGAGTGGAAATATTTGAGCTGAGAAGTAAATTATAGGTAGAAAATAAAAGAAAGAGAGAATGAGAAGGAGAAAAAGAGAGAGAGAGAGAGAGAGAGAGAGAGAGAGATGGCTATGAGAGATGTGGAGATAGAGTGCTCCATGGAGAGAGGCTAGCAAGTTACTGTGGCCCTAAGTGCAAGTTACCTTGTTTTCAAACAATAGAAAGACCTGTGAGACTGGCTCATAGAGAGTCTTTTAGGTGATGGTGAAGAGTTTGAATTTTGTTCAGAATGCAGCACAGAACCATCAAGGCTTATGAGAAGGAACTGACAATCAGATTCATATTCAAGAGACTGTTCTCTCTCTCTGGAATTCAGTGAAAGGATTCTAGGAACAAGAATGGAACTAGGAGACCAGTTAGTAGGCTCTTACTGTGGTCATGGTCACGGTCATATAATGAATGTTTCTGTGGACTAAGCTGGTAACCCTGTAGATCTAAAAAAGTTGCATGAGTTTGGAATGCATATTAAAAATGAAGATTACAGATTTGCTGCTGGATAGGAGGTAGGGTAGGGAAGGGTAAAGAAGAATCAAAGATAATCTTGGGTTTTGGTTATGACCAATTTGATAGTCACAATAATGACATGTAATGAGATATTAAAGACTGATAGAGAAATAGATTTGCAGGAGGGATTGGGAAATTAAGAGTACTATTTTGGCCATATGAATTTTGAGGCACCGATGACATAGCCAAGTGGAAATGTCAGGTGGGCAATTGAATACACAAGTGCAGCAGGATGCTTTCCTCTGTTGGTGTCCAGATAGATGACTAGAGCTCCAAAGTTAAAATAATAGGTGCTAGACATATTCCATATTTTCTGAGAACCACCAAAGTGCCATGAGATATACCCTTTACCTTAGGAGTTTTAGGAGTAGGTAGAGAACAATTGGATATGAGATTAAATTTTAAAGGTAATTTGGCTGAATAGTATAATAGCTGGAAGTGACTAGAAAGGTATGTTAGCTGCCATAGATACTATTATAGGATATTTAGGAGTTCATAATTGAAGGCAATAATTGGAGGAAAATCAGTTTTATGATTACATTCTCACTGTACTGTTCATACCTCTGTCAGAACATTTGTAAAAAAACATCTAGTATAGAATGGTTGTACTTGGCAGAGATTCAGTATAGAGAAAATAAAAGACCTACATGAAATCCTAGGGCCAACAAGACATACAATGTAAGTGAAGGAGGACAGTCAGCCGAGGAGATGGAAAAAAAAAACAGTAGAAGTATGGGAGAACAGGGAGAGCAGAGTATCCTAAAATCCAAAGCAATATCTCAAGAAAAAAGACTGATAGATTATGTTGGAAGTCATTAAGAACAAGAGGAAGCCAAGAACAAAACCCTGTCGATCTAAAAAAGATGCATGAGTTTGCATCTTTGCAAAAAAGTGACTATTAAATTTTGCAGCACACGAGTTCATTGTATGACTTTAATGATACTATTTTCACTGTAAGAGTGGTTACTGACACTTCACTGGACAAGGTGAAAAAAAATGGGATACAGTTTGGAGAGAGGGAATATAAACAACTCTTTTGAAATAATTTCTGCGAATGAGAGTCAATATATAAGATAACAGATTAAGAGTGGAATCTTTAGGATGGATGATAACTAGAGTATGTTTGTTAACTAAGGACACAATGTAATAAAGAAAATTAACGATTCAAAATATAAATTATGATTGCAAGAGCAGAGTCCTTGAGAATGTGAGAGGAAACTGAGATCCAGACTCCTAGGAAAGGATTTGGCTTTAGATCTGAGTGGGTACATTTTACCCATGGTAATTAAAGGGAAGGTGTTAGAAAGATTTGGTGGGTAGAAGATGAAGTTGTTCTCAAACCTCGGTTGTCAGCTAAGAGTTTGTGCGCTTCTTTCTGTTTCTGGGTTATATAATGGTGTGTGTGTGGTGATGGGAGTTACGGATTATAGGTGAGTCACTGGAAGATGGGGGAGCATTTTGAAAGTTTGAATAGGAAAGTTGGTGTAAGGGCACCTGGGTGGCACAGTCTGTTAAGCATTTAACTCTTGGTTTTACCTCAGGTCACGATTTCCGCATCATGAGATCAGTCAAGCCCCTTAACGGGCTCTGTGCTCAGTGCAGAGTCTGCTTGTACTTCTTTCTCTCCCACTCCTCTCCCCCCACTGCCACTGTCTTTCTCAATCTCCCCAATCTCCCTCCCTCTCTCTCTCTCCCTAAAATAAATAAATACATCTTTGGGAAAAAAAAGGAAAGTTGGTATAACATAGTTATCTTTCTGTAAAGGAGTACTAATAGGTTAGGGTGATAAGGTGGTCAGTATACCAGTATAAATTTAACCAGACACCACTTTATTTAAAGTTGTTGTTGTTTTAGTATTTTTCAATCTAATGTTTTTTGTATTATTTAAATTATGTTGTTCAATAAATCTCCAAATTATTTTGAGAGACAATTTCAAAACACTGAAATAAAAATAGATGACAGTGGGTATTCATATACTTGGGACCTAGGAAAGCTTAATAGCAAGGAGGAAAACATAAGTAACTTCTTATATCCTCAGAAATGATTAAAATAATTTTTCTTGTAAAATTCCTCTGGACAATTTAACAGTTCTGAGACTTACAAGTATGATGAGCAAAGAACGCATTCAGTTCTTTTGGTATCTTGGCTGCTATGGTTCCTAGCACTGTAACATTGCCCCACTCCAGGCCTGCCACCACCAGGCAGTCAACGAAAATTAGGTGGACAACAGGCATTATTTTTGAACTTGAATATTTTTGTGGTACTTGCTAATTAGTAAATTTCTGTGGTTTTGCTTTTGTTTTTTATGTGAATCATTTATATGAACATGCTTTTATAAACAGAATGGAAAAGGACTAGTGATTTCTGTGTAGCAGATACTATATAACCAACCTGATTTAATTCCTGAAATAATTCTATGATGCAAATATCATTACCCCATTTTAGACAATGAGAAACTGAGATTAAGAAAATTCATATAATGTGCTCAAAGGCACAAATTTAGCAAGTGACTGAATCTGGATTTGAGCCCAGATCTGTCAGTCTACCAAATCTGTGTGCTTTTTAGGTCAGAAACTCACCTCCAGGTTTCTAACTGAATGTCTGTATCAGTTTAATTTGTGCAACCATGTAATATTTAAACTAATGGATGTGATGAAAAAGGCACATAAACAAATAAGCTAGCTGTTTCACAACATTTAAAGCACACACAATGCAATTCAAATTTCTTCCTCCACAATATAAGCTTTCAAGATTAGTGGTATGTAGGTTTAGTATTTACTAGCATTTGAAATGATTTTTGATAATATAAATTGGTCTTGATTATATATATTTGTTCCAATATTAAATGAAAGGTTATATGTTGCTGACTATGGAAACCAAGGCTGTGCTATCTCTATTTTCTCAGCTCACTCAAATGAAACAAGATAATTCCATCTGTTTAATTCCCTTTGACCCAATTCACAGATACCCCTAAATGGATTCCAGAAATACCAGTTCTGTAGCTTGCAGAGTTTTCTTAAAGCAAGCCTAATGGATCAAAGTGTGTCCTTCTATCTGGCATCAATTTATTCATCATGCAATAAATTCACATTTCGTATAGGCTTAACATAGTGCCTGGAAAAGATAAAGCCAAAAGAGTTTTGACCTCAAAGACTTACATATATCCATATCTACATCCATGTAGGGTGTATGTGTGTGTGTACACAGATATATATGTATCTATGTTATATATAAAAATATATATAAATATTATGTCCATATATAAGTATGTATATATATATATAATTTCACATGAATAGGGATACAGATGTATGGACATGTATATACAAACATATATACATATTTATATATGTAAAGTGTGTGTGTGTGTGTGTGTGTGTGTGTGTATAATTTTTTTTCAATTCCTAGAAAGCATGGTAAATTTGAGGGCAACCTGCAACTTAGTGCAAAGCTCCTGATGATGTATGATGATGACTATGGCAGGGCCACCCTGAAGGTCATGAAAGCCCCAGCAAAGTCCCTTTCCATGAGAAACAACAATGTCAATACTTATGAGCTTCACCCCCAAGGGTTTGGCTCAGGAAGTTCTCAAGCACATACCAGAATCCAGATCATGCACAATGTGGACTCTTTTTGACAGGCCATAGCAGATAGTTGGCTGATGAAGTTTGGTGACAGCAATGCTTGGAAGTACTAGGGATGGAAACACAGTTTTGATCTTCCAATCTGGTGGATATATATAATTTATTTGACAATCTAGGGTATCAAATTATAACCATAGAACTGCTGTAGATTGTGAGGTATGTACCCCATAAAAATTCAGAAAAGAGTAGTGTGAATGTGACCCATAGTATTCACAATACGATTAACAGTTAACATTTTCTTTTGTATTTAAGCTCTTTACAAGAATTATTATTATCTTATTTATCTTCTTTCTTATTATCTTCTTTTAGTCATCTATTATTGGATAACAAATTATGTCCCAAGTTAACAGCTTAAAACCACATTATGAGATAACATTCATTATCTCCTAATTTTTGTGGGTCAGGAGTCCAGGCATAGCTTAGCTGGAGCCTCTGGGTCCAGATGTTTCATAAGGTTGTAGACAAGCTGTCATTCAGTCAATTCTTCAGTAATTTTAAGCAACAATGGGGACTGAAGAACACATCTTCCAAACTCACTTGGTTGTACCAAGCCTCAGAAGATCTCCTTACAAGTTCCCTCAAATGGGAGTATCTACAGGGCTGCCTAATGACAGGACATCTGGCTTTCTCCAAGGTGAACATTCCAAAGAAGAACAAGAGAGAGCTCCCAAGATGGGAGCCACAGTTATCTGTACCTTAGTCTCAGAAGTGACATCCATCACTTTAGCCATATTTTATACTTTGGAAGCAAGTCAAGAAGTTTGGCATAATCAAAGGCATGACATTACCCAAGGGTGTGAAAACCAGAAAGTCACTGGAGTCCATCTTAGGAGGCTGTCTACTACAATCCTAAAAAAATAAATAAATAAATAAATAATAAGTGAAAACCTTTAGGAGATAGCGCTATTTTAAGTAGATAGAACAATCAGGGCACACCTCTCTCAATGTTACACAGCAGGGGCAAAAAGTAGACTAAGATTTAAACCCAGAAAGTATTATTGTAGAGTCTAAAACATTTTCAGAAGTAAACATTCAGAGAAGTACTTTACTCTAGAAAAATAAGTACAGATAAGAGATGCAAGTATAAAATTATACATAGTATTAATAATATAGAGAAATTGATTTAGAAGTTGGTAGAAAATCTAGTTGGAAAAATTGATTGATGTTAGTGAGCTTCTAAATTTCTAAAGAATTTGGATTTATGGGTAAGTAAAAAGTCATCAATTTCTTTTAAACTTGATTTTACTATGGTAAGAACACCTGGTCATCAATTTATTTTTTATTTTTTATTTTTTTTTAACGAGGAAACCATACAGTCAGAATTTGGCTCTATGATTTGTCTGTGAGTTTGTGGGACAGTCTGGAAAGGTGTGACAGAGGAGATGAGGAGGCCTGAGCAGAAGGTGTGTTTGCTCTCACCAGGGGCTGGCCCTGGGCAGAGTGGGTGGAAAGAATAGGAAAGACCTACAAGTAAGAATTCCCAAGATTCACTGATGAACTGGGTAAGAAATTTAAAATAGGTAAATGATCTAAATTACTCCAAGGTTTGAGAGAGGAAGACTTGTAAGAGAGGAAGTTCAAAGAAAGATTCAAAATGCAGAATTTTTGTCTGATTTCTTCACTCTTGCTCTCTGAGCCTAGTAAAGGTCATCAGAAACCCCCCTTGAATGAATAAATAATAGAAGCTGCAATTTATTGGACAAGATTGGCTAAGATTATCCCAAACAAATAAACAAGAACAAAAATATAAGGAAGGGTTAAGATTATAAAGTTTCATACCATTAAAACACAGCCAGATTTTATAGTAACTGGAGAATATCAAGAACCAGGACAGGGCTTGCCTGATGTGCTTGTGTGCTACATCAATCTCTCTCTGTCTTTCTCCCACCCCACTTTTTCTTTATCTCTCCATCACTCCAGACCATGGGTACCTTAACTTATTATTATTTTGATTTTTAGATTTTTAAAATTTTATTTATTTGACAGACAGAGATCAAAAGTAAGCAGAGAGGCAGGCAGAGAGAGAGAGAGGAAGAAGCAGACTCCCTGCCGAGCAGAGAACCCCATGTGGGACTGGATCCCAGGACCTGGGATCATGACCCCAGCTGAAGGCAGAGGCTTTAATCCACTGAGCCACCCAGGTGCCCCACCTTAACTTATTTTTTAAAAGCACATTGTCACCACTTTCTGCTGTGGATTGGCAGGCTGTCCAATTGCTTCCCTATAACTCCAACTTGCATTTAGCTTTATCTTGCATTGATGAAAACTCTGTCTTTAATTTCATAGGATAGAAAGTCACTCTTAGATGTTGATAAACTCTTCTTGTGTTAGCTAAAATGGGAGAGAGAGAGATTGAAAAAGCGAGAGAGAGGGAGAATGAGCGAGTGTGAGAGACAGAGAATTTCTCTTTGGCTTAGACTGGGGTCAATTGTCTCCCTGATCTAATTAGCGTCGACAGTGCGCAGATGAGTAGGAGGTTATGAAGCCTATTTCTCTCACAGTAGGGCTGGTAGAGACATATTCTCTGGGAAGATGGCACAAGTGAGGTAGGCAATTTAGGATCACGTGCAGTGCAATACACAATTATAATTCATAATTTCTAATCCTTGACAATGGCTCTTGGTGAATTCTAAATATCAAATGAGGAAACTGAGGCTTAGAAGGATTGAGGTAATTTTTCTAATGTTATATAATTCATAAGTGATTCTAAACAAGACTCCAAATTTGTTATTTTCTGACCTCAAAACTACTTGCTCTTTCTACTTCTCATTGCAAGGCACCACTAAGAAAAATAAGGAAGCTAAAATCAGAATGGCTGTTTGTTTAACTGGAAGACATGCAGGCCACGTTATAATGGGCCAGGAGTTAGTAATTGTAGACAACTAATATCCCTGACTCTTATCACAGCTCTGACCTTGTAGCAACCTCACCACACGCCTGACATATAGTGAGACTTCAGGATGGGTGAGGTCTGTCTTAGCATGTTTCTTGCTATTAAACACTCTGGAAGTTTAATGGTTTATTTTTAGCCTTTGCCAACAGAGCTCTTCTTCAAAATGCCATATGCCTTCTAGTAGAGACCACGGTCATCAAACACTAGATGCAGAATTTTGAAAGAAAAGTGAACAAAATTGTAGAGTTACATAACATCAACATCAAATATAAGTTGGGATGGTTAGTTAATTCATTGCTTTGCTCTGGGGAAGGGGAACCTATGATTTTCAAAGAAAAAAAAGGGTCAGTGGAAAGAGCAGGTATAAACTAGAAACTTGTAATTAATGCAATGAGGCAAATAAGAAGTAAAGAGAGTGTGGGAATAAAATCATTGCTGAAGAAAGAGGTAAAGACAGCATTTCTTCCTAAGTGACAAGAGGGGAAAGATGTGTTTGGAGAAGAAAAATATCACCAGCTACTATATTCTAAGTAAAGAAGGAAATGATGTCTTTTGTTAGAAATGAGGAATAAAAAAGAATTTGTACCTAAGGAATGTAAACGTTTGGAATAAAATGTATCCATGAGATTCTCTGCAATAGATTTTAATGGAATTACATTGATGTCGATACTCTGACTATATTTATTTAAAGATTTATAATATCATCTAAGAACGATCTAGAAGGAAGTCGTGTTTGATTATCTTTGATTCATAGATTCAACTGTACTGCTGTTCACATAGTAGTTGCTTAATAAAAATTTGTTAAATAAAACAACTAATTTTAAAAATGATACTTACGTTCTGTATTCCATGACATGTTCTACTGTCATATTTAGAAAATATTAATTTCATGCATCTGAGAAATTATTTGAATTATGATTTTTAATCTTCTTATACATGTGTAAGTGAACAATCATATAAAGTGTTTATAACAGCCATTTTATATAATTAAAACCATTTAAGCTTCATTTGTGATATACTTAAAGGGGTAGGAAGAATATTCTGCTAGGAAATATTATTTTTGAGAAAAATACTTAAATTCATTTTCATAGAAATAGAGAAATTATTGATAAACACATCTAAATTTGCAGATTGGTTATTTTCAGAGGTTATTTGGGGTCATAATGGTAAATCTCATTACCGTGCTTGAAGGAGGTCGCTTTCATTATTATGGTGCTGAGGTCCATATCCCTGAAGCTAATTGCAAGGTAGAGCTGCAGAGTTTTAATTGTTTGCCATCAAAATAGCTGTGTAAGCTTGATTAACAGTGTTCAGCAACATTCATAATAGTCCAAGCCTGGCCCTGCATAAAATAGAAACTGGGAAAAAATCAATAAGATTTAATAAGATCAGGAACAATCACTTACAATAGTACATCAATCACACAAAGTAATAGGTGCAGGATTTGATAGGGTCCTGAACTGCCTGAGAGATTCATAACCAGTACTCGTTAATGATTTGTTCATTTGCATTTTATCAATCCAGCTACAGCTGACAAGCAGAAGGAGCAGGAAAGAAATATGTTGACTTAAACTCATCAGCTTTGCAATTAAAAAAATAACATATAATAGCAAATGTCTTGTCACATGGAAATCTGATGTTATTACAGAGATGTGTGCGATCCTTCGCTCTTCAGACTGTCTGCAGTTAGACTTGCAGAATAGCTAGGATGACAGTGTCCCTGTGGTCACTGGAAAGTCTCAAAGGTCAGAGAGATTGTACATGTGAATATAAATTTCTTCTCCACCTTTCATAGACCTTGATTGCAGAATAATATTTAATGCCAAATGTGCATATTTCCTTGTTTTTATCTCTTTGAAATAAATGAAGCTCCCGGCTTTGCCTTAGGCAAAACCTCTATCAAATGCTAAAATAATCATAATGAGATGGCTTTCTGGTGATTATTGCTTGTCATTATATCCTACTTCAGTTGATGTTATGACTATATAAAGTAATCGTGCTGTATTTACCATCTATATTAAAACACATTTTGGGAAGAAAGGTAAATGGATAAGATAAAATTGTGTAAACAATTTCCTGATTTTAAATAAATGATATTATTTAATGTGGGGAAAAAAAAATAATCCCCCTCTAAACACCAGAGGCATAATGAAAAGTCTGAGCTATTTCCAAGAAACTCATGTGGATTCCTGCTTAGAAAATTTCATGCAGGTTTTCTGTGGAGAGAATTATGTGAGTGGTGGGCTGCAGAGCACATTGTCAGAAGCCAGCAGTGGTACCATCCAAAATGTGGATTAATTAGCCTCTGTCCAAAACTATGGTAAATAATGCGCTCCTTCAGAGAAAAACGTTGTGATTCAGGTCCTTGTGGATGATGCTTAAATAGCTGATTTCTATATAGGATTCTTAATTCAATCAAAGTACAGGTAAAATCCCATTATAATGGACTCCATGGGGCCTCTAAATTGTTTTGTTGTGGTAGAATTTGGTTAAAATGAATAAATACATTTATCACATTCCCAGTATGTAGTACATACTAGAGAGACAGACTTGAAACCCAGTCTCTTTTCTATTGAATTAACACATGAAAAGAAGTGCTTTGAATAGAAGTGGGGGAAGGAGCAAAGTATAATGCTCACATACCTTGTAGGCTTTCTCAAAATCCTGGATGACTTTCAAAATGGTTTGGTATTAAGAGAGAGGGCTTTTTTTTCCCCCCCTTTCCTTTCCTTTTTAAAGATAGGATTAATTAGACTGACCGGGTTTTTGAAATCTAAAACACTGAAGAAAATAAAAAGTAATTATTATTTGTTATCCTGACAAAAATAACTGTAAAGAAGTCAATTTTATGCAGATTAATTTGCTTTCCCTACAAAGCAAACCACCCAGAATCAACTGCTTCAATTATACTGGTTGACTCTTCTAAGGCCATTAAACAGAGAGAGCATTAGGAAATTTACCAAGAATCAATTCATAGGATGCCAATTTGCCTAAAAGCAAATTGACAAATGTCCAATTTAGTGAAAGACCGATTCACACTAAGTTTTGGCATTCAACGATTTGTTTTTGGTGAATTGGTTGGCCTCGAATATACAGTTATCTGTTGCAGGGAAATTACCATTATCAGTTACGCTGAAACATGGAATGGTTTTAATTCCTCTCTACATTTTTAACCTTGCCTTTACTATAGTAATATTTTTAGCCCTGACATTGTAACAGGCCTCTTGGAGACATAGATACTAATAAAGCATGTATTCCAAATGTTCACATTGTAACAGAAAAAAAATCCACCTTATACAATTTCTTTAATACATATTAGTAGTGTAATCTCTTGATTAATTGTGGGAAGGCATTATCTCTGAAATAGGATACTTCCAATAGTGAAAAGTAAGCTATTAATACTTACGTTGAAACAACAGGAGTAAACAGGGCTTTTTCAAGCAAACCAGAATACATTATCATCTTAGCTGTAAGAGAAGAGGGGAAGGTATGGGTTGATTAAAAAAATGATAAGGGAACTGGTGACATTTTAAGCTGAGATGTTAGAAATAAGTAGCATTTCTCCATTCCGGATGAAGAAAACACATTTACGGACAGATGAGTATGTGCCGTAGAGTCAAGGAAGCGCTTCATGTGTCCAGTGACTGATGGTTGATGTAGGGAAAAGTTGTGCTCACTCTAAATTTGGAAGATCTTCATTTTCTCTCTTTCTTTCTTTCTTTCGTTTTTTTTGTTTTGTTTTTTTTTTGTTTTGTTTTGTTTTTTATTGTTTTCCCTGTAGAATAGAGGTATCATTTCAGGGAGTTTGAGAAGGAAGCAGCAAAAGAGAAGTAAATCTGGAGAGAGTGAAGTATGCCCAGCTTGGTTCTAATTCTTCTAACTATCCCAGCTGACATCAGATATGTGGAAAAAGACACCCTCATGGGCCTCCAGCCCCAGTAGATACTGTGTAGGACACTGCCAAGCTGTTCTGATCGTATTTAGTCAATATTAAAGAATCATGAACAAATCAATACTTAATGTTGTAAGCCATTAGATTTTAAGTTGGTCTCTTATACAGCAATAGATAATTGAAACAGAAAGGGGTGCCCAGAAGTAAGCTGCTATCATAACAAAATAGTAAATTCCATAGCATATGCTTAGGGACTATTTGACAGATGAAGGCCTAAAGAGCCTAACGGAAGTTTCTATTAGACCCTGGGGTAAAGAGGACTGAAGTTTTGTACTACAGAACGATTAGTGAGATTGTCACTTGCAGCAATATGAAAAAAAGTTTTAGCGGCTCTGAGATTTCTAGAAATAATATTGAAGTGGCAAATAGATAGGTTTATCTTCCTATCCTAAAATATGAGAGAAGTTAGATGAGCTAAAGAAATAACTTCTCTGTATTCTAGCAAAATATAGAGGAAATAGAAAGGAGCTATGGCTTGTGTTAAAAGATGTTTCGTATCCCCAGGTTTTCCTGAAGCAAGTCTTCCAAAATTAGAACTTAGCTCACATGAAGATCAACTTCTGGGTACTGCTAATAACACACAACCTCACAGTAAACAGCAAGCCAAGGCTCAGAGTGAAGGACACTTTCTGAGATGTCAGGAAGAATTAAAGCTTTGCCTCAAAGAACTAGATGAAGGGGCTTCTCAGAGTCTTGAGAATGTTTACACCACATTCGATCACATGGTTTTAAGACAGTTGTATTGGAGGGACCACTACAAGCTTGTGTTAAAAGTATTGGCATAATTAAAAAAGAAAAAAGCCTAGTCCATAAGAAAGAAGGAGTTTGAGAAAGATATTCGGTTGCCACATTTTTATGAAGAGGAAGAAAAGCCAAGGTGACTGAGCCAAAGTTGTGTAGAGCCACTCCAAGGGCGCAAAACCAGCCCCTCAGCAAAGACTTTAGAGGATAATAAATGGAGGTTGTTTTAAGCAGCTAAATTTTGTGGATGACAGCAATAGAAAACATATAGGAAACGTTCTCTAGATTCTGTTATTTGCTACTGGCTTGTTTTAGACACCATTTGTGTTATCACAAATGTTATCATCCCGTCATCCTGGTTCACTGTAAATTTTAATATCATTTCATTTGGACCAGGTGAGTAAGGATGAGAAAGTATGCTCGAAGCCCTAGTAAACCACAAGGCATGCATTAGAGGCTGGGATATTAAACATTCTGAAAAAATTTGTGAACATGTTAGAAGTTTTAAAGAGAGGAGGCATCTTTCCTGGGACATCCCCTTCAATTCCCCCCCCCCATATTTCTTTAGCAATTCATAACTACTATAAGGAGGCATACTATGGTGGAATTTTGGGCGTTTTGAACACAACTACTGATTCACTCCATTTGTTAGGTGACTCAGAAAGAGTGAGTTTAAAAAACAGTCCAGTTTAGCACACAATCTTCCCTGCCACCTAAGCTATATGATCAAATGAATCCAATGATGTTAGTAGTCTCTCTCTTGGATCAGGATGCTATGTAACAAGCCTGGGTAGTGGCAGTATAGATTGGGTTCCTGAATAAGGACATAACCTTATACATTAAACAGTAAATATTCTCAAAATTTCTCCAGGAGCTCTGGCCACTATAGATTTGTCACTAACTCTTCTGCATTACCACTTAGCAGAGATTGTATCTGGCCAGAACCTGAACTGGCCTTATGATGAATTGATCTTGTACTTCCCGCTCATCCCAAAACATGAGGTTCCATGTAATAGGATAGCAGCCAGATATGGAAAGCATGAAGGATTGGAATGATTCTGGGACATACTGTATTGACTACTTTTTTCATTTCACTTCTGATTCTCAACCTCATCTGTTTCTCGCCAGCCCCCTCTGCAAACCAGGTTAGTACAACTTTGTGTAATCTCCTAGTTGATACCACTTTATTTCAAGTTCATGCTATACTCATTTAACCTCCTCTCTTAAGAGTTCTTGGCTGATTCTAGAGTGTCAAATCGGAAGGAACTCATTCTGTTCACATGATGAGCAAGTTGGAAGTACAAGAGAGTTGCTAAGCCATTAGGCAACCATTTAAACAATAAAAGATAGTAAGTTAGTAGAAAACTACTTTCCTTATCCCCCTCATCAAAAGAGAATCCTGAAAACCATTCTGTATGGTTTTTCAGAACCCCATAGATTGGCACAACCAATCAACAGAGGCTATCTTGAAAACTCATTTTTATAAAATCAGTAAAAAAATATATTCTTTTGGGGGCACCTGCGGTTCAGTCAGTTAAGCCTCTACTCTTGATTTCAGCTCAGGTCATTATCTCAACACGGTGAGATTAAGCCCTTAGCAGGGCTCCACACTGAGTGGGGAGCCTGCCTGAGAGTCTCCCTCTGTCCCTTCCCCCACTTAGATGTGCACACTCTCTTTCTAAAATAAATAAATAAATCTTGGGGGCACCTGGGTGGCTAAGTCGTTAAGCGTCTGCCTTCAGCTCAGGTCATGATCCCAGGGTCCAGGGATCCAGCCCCTCACCAGACTCCCTGCTTGATGGGAAGCCTGTTTCTCCCTCTCCCACTTCTCCTACTTGTGTTCCCTCTCACTGTGTCTGTCTCCATCAAATAAATAAATAAATTCTTTTAAAAAATAAAATAAATAAACCTTTAAAAAAAAATACACTTTTAATCAATTGAGAGCAAATGGCTGACATGACCGTCTATGATCCCCAAATGTTTAAAATGAGGATTCTGTCAAACAATGACATTCTCCTACATAAGCACAATAGAATCATCAACACTGAGTGCTAAATATTGATCCATTACTATATCAATAGTAATACTGATATACTGATACATTACTATACTGATAAATTACTTTATCAATAGAGGGACAATTTTTTTTTTTTTTACCAATTATCTATATAATTTTTTAATAGCAAAAAGATCCAGTCCAGGATCACATATTACTTTCAGTCACCATGTTTTTTTCAATCGTCTTCAGTCTAGAATAGTTGGTCTTTCCCTCACTTATAACCTTGACTTGTTTAAATATTATAGTCTACTTATTTTGGAGAATGTCCTGCAGTTTAGGTTTGTCTAATTTTTCCTCATGATTAAATTCTTGTTATGCACTTGGGTGAGACTTTCACAGAAGAGATCTATTCCTTTTATTGCATTGTATCTGGTAGTACAGGACTGTGATTCGTCTCATTGTTATGTTAACGTCAATCATTTGATTAAAGTTGTGTCTGCCTAGTTTTAATCTATAGTTATTGTTTTTACCTCTTTGTAATTAATAAGTATTTTGTGGGGAAGTTTTTTGAAACTATGTAAATACCCCACTTATAGAAACTCTTGCCCCACTAGTCTTGGCATCTATTAATGTTTATTGTGTTTATTATGACAGTTTCCTAATAATTATTTTCTAATTTTAATTCCATAATTTCTAGTAAATGTACTTGTTAACGTCCAGTTGTAAAGAAAAATCTTTCTTCTTTCTGCCTTCCTTCCTTCCTTCCAGTCTCCCTCCTTCTCTCTCTCTCTCTCAGATTCTTATTTTATTCAAAGGGTTATAATCCATTAATACTGTTATGTATTTTAATGTTCAAATGATCCCAGATTTTGTAAGTGGGCACCCCTTCAAACTGACTTTTATGTCTTTTCAGTATGTCTCATCATTCTTTTAGCAGTTTTTATTACCTTTTTAAAAAAATTTATTTATATATTTGAGAGAGAGCAAGCTAGAGAGATAAAAAGAGCATGAGCAGGGAATGAGGGGTAGAGGGAGAGGGAGACAAAATCCCTGCTGAGCAGGGGGCCTGTGGGGCTCAATCCGAGGGTCCTGAGATCATAACCTGAGACAAAGTGAGCCACAAACTGAGCCACATAGGCACCCCCTTTTAGCTCTTTTTAAATTTCTGTCACAACAAGATATTCCAGGCTCATGTTACACTTTCCCTGACCAAGCCTTTGTCCTCCAAGAATTGCCACCTCCAAGAAATTTCATGTCATCGTGTTCCAGTATCTCCATCTAAGTGCTATATAGCTCTAGAGAAGAAAGTCATATGTTTCCCATTGTGGAAAAGTTGTTTAAAATTAAAATTTACAAAGTATATGTTATTCAGATTTTTAAATTTACATACATTAAAATTCACACTGTTGTGTGAACAGTTCTATGAATTTTGATAAATACATGCACACATAACCACCATTATAATCAAGCTATGGTAAAATTCCATCCCCCGTCCCTTGTGCTATTTCCCTACATTTGAACCCTTCCTTTATTCTTAACTACTGGTAACTAATAACGTATCCTCCACTTTAAAATTTTGCTATATTTGGAATCTCATATGAAAGGAATAGTAGAATTCATGATCTTCTACTGACTTCTTTTACTCAATGTCATCAGTTCCTTTTCATTGCTGAGTAACATCCCTTTATATGAATGTGCCACGTTTTGTTTTTCCATTTCTCCCCTGACAGACATTTAGCTTGTTTCCAATTTGTGCTATTACAAATAAAGCTGCTATATATATGTGCGGGCAGGTTTTGTGTGAATATAAAACTAGTAAACACTTTTCCAAAGAGATTATACTATTTTGCATTTCACGGGGAACATAGGACAGTTTAAGGTGCTCTACATCCTTGCCAGCACTTGAAATTGTTACTTTTTGGTTTTGTTTTTTTTTTAAGATTTTATTTATTTGTCAGAGAGAGAGAGGGAGAGCGAGCAAGCACAGGCAGACAGAATGGCAGGCAGAGGCAGAGGGAGAAGCAGGCTCCCTGCCGAGCACGGAGCCCAATGTGGGACTCCATCCCAGGATGCTGGGATCATGACCTGAGCCGAAGGCAGCTGCTTAACCACCTGAGCCACCTAGGCGTCCCTGAAATTGTTACTTTTAATTTGCATTTTATAGTTATGCTATGAGTAACTCATTTTTTATTTAATTTGCATTTTTCTGATAAACTGATAAACTCTAGCATAATTTCATGCAGAGCAGATGTTCTTCATGGTAATTATTCTCACCTAGTAGTTTGATTTGGACCTGAAATATCAGTTTCTCCACAAGGATAAAGTGGACTTCTATTGTAGTTCTGGTGATTCTGATCCCACTTGCCTTAAATGCTAAGAACAGCATCCTTGCAATCTCCACATTAAAAATCACTGGCCCCAAAAGTAAGAAAGGGGTAAAGTTGGGTGAAGGTATAAATACACATGGAGGCAGAATAAAGGGGATTTCAAAAATTAAACTGTCATGACCTTTATGTATCCTCTCAAGTAAAAAGTGGGGTCATCTGTTCAAAATGAAATGTAAAGGTATTTTTTTAATAATAGAGAGATTCTATTTTATTATGGAAATCCTTATCAATTCTTTGCCTTTCTTTCTTTAGTGGATGAAAGTGTGAAGTAACATCAGACAGAGCATTTTATAAGAATTTTATTGCTTTAGTACAATTGGATGAACCAAGGTTGCCTGCAAACCCATCTATAATGGTAAAAACAAGCCAGTTTCAGTTCATAGTTTTTAAGTGGAAATTTGCCAGTAAATTGTCTTTGAATGGTTATGGAATTGGCTTTGAACCTGTTGGCTATTTTTTGTGTGAGAACAACTTCACAGGTATTACTCTTTGATAGTATGATGTATACAACCTACCCAAGATTCTGACGGGCAGGAATGATCTCAGCAGCCTCATGACCTTCTGTTTAAACAGCGAAGTTGTAGCAAAATGTGTTTGTTTTCCTCAGGAGCATCAAAGTATATAAGGACATTATTTTTTAATTAAATCTCAATCTCAAAAAAAAAAATAGTAGAGGGAGCACACTTGATGCTAAAGAATTATCAGTAGACCATATAGACTTGTTGATAATGCAAATCTCAAGAATAGGGAGAGCTGACAATTTCCAAATAGAGAATAGTTCGTGTTTGGGACCAACTGGGTAAATACTGGCTGTGTAGATGTTGACTTTTCAAGTTAATTTTAGTAGTGGAAACTATCTTTGCACTGCAATGTCTGCTTTCCTTTTCCAACAATTTAACCATCCTCATCAGTGCGGACAGCCACAGTAGTGTAGTTTCTATAGCAAACACAATTTTTGAAGCCTTATTCATTTCTTCTTCTTAACCTATCCTTTTTCCTTTCTTTCTTTTTTTTTTTTTTTAAACTGTTACCTATCACAACTGGTAATTAGTAACTATATACAGCTTTGGTTTTGTTAGATGGTAGATATTGTTAACATTGTATTCTACTTGTGTTAAATATCATAATTTATTCTAAAATGGTGGGGCAGTTCTGGAAAAACAAAGAAAACTAGATATCGAGTAAGATTTTATATCAAACAACTGTAGGTCAGAAAAACTGAATCATACCAGAGGAGTTTTAAATCGTGGAAAAATAGAAAAATAATCTAGCAACATGAATTTTTTTCCATATCAAGAGTCATGTAGGAACAGGGCTCTGGCCAATGATTACTTCCCTTCTCCAAAGGTAATGCAAATGACATCTATTTACTGATTGAATAAAATGTCCCCTTCAAGTCCTTTCCAGTTTTTGGGTTTTTTTCCTCCCTTTACACTAAGGCTTATGGGCAAATTCACATACTGGTAGTGGAACCATTCCTCAGGATGTGAACTTAAATGAAGGAGAAGGACATCAGATAGGAACATGGCATTTCCTAATTTATCTTACTTATGAAATATAAGCCCAAACAATGCTTATTTGTTCATAATTTCAAGCCCTGTTACTATCATATTTCCACTCTCAGTTAATTTCCATACACATATTTTCAAAGAAAATCTTGCTTATAAAGTGTTGTCATTTTATCATGTGCAGTATTCTAGAAAGATTCAATGTCTAGAAAGTTGCATTAATCAGTTCAGCCATGGCTTTTCTTAGAAGTTTGTAATATCTTAACCTTATACACAATTTGCACAATGTGGAAATGGCATATCTTGTTCTTATTTCAATATTAACATGATTAGACTTAATTAAAATACTACAGTTGTCTCGTAAGTTGTGCTTTTTACCTATAGCAGGAGTCCAAAACACAGTTTGTCAAAAACGTCCTCCAGAGAACAAAAAATATAAAATCAAATACATTATTTTAGAAGATTTCATGTGTTATAGACAAATACGCTACAGCAAAGTGATGCTTTTTCCTGCTAAATTTAATACAAATGCTGACCATCAATGGTGGGAGTCTACTTCTTCTGATGTATTATGCAATTACATTGATGGATGGTTAATTGAGTCACTGTGGCAGACCATATGTTTACTCATGACCTGAATGTCATTGGTCAGGTTATAGCTTCACATTGCTGACCTATAAGCATATACTACCTTGGAAAATACCTGTTTTAAATTTAAATTTCAAATATCTATAGTAAAATAAATGAATAATTTTATCGTCAGAAATTTGCATGCATTTGTTTTCATCACCAAGATGACTTAGACTGTGTTTGTTACATGGCTTAAAACTACCATTAAATGCAATAGGATTTTTGTGTGAATGATGAAATTGTCTCAGTTTAGGTGTTCCGTGATATTTACAGAAACTTCACTTGAACTTTCATGAATGAGTATGTATGGAACTATTTAGAGAACATTCAGTTTTCTGGCCAAATGTCTACCAGTAAAGAAAAAAATGCTGGGAAAATGGACCTGGGTTAGAATTCTTGACCACTGAGCTTCTATAAACTACTTAAGTCACCTTTCAGTGAATTTGATTCTGGGTTATGATTATCATCTATTAGTGGCAATTTTGAAAAGGAAGAGAGAGTTCTAATTACTCATGTATCCTTTACATAATGCTATGTGAATAGTAATAATGCCTCATATCATTACATTTATCTTTTATCTTGGACAGAACTATGATTTTTAAAGTCAATTTCTTAAACAACACTTTATTATGTGCAATCTGTCTTGAGTCTATTAAGACAAAAAAAAAGCAGAAAAAAAAACCCTCTGTTTCATGAAATAATCAAAATTCATTTGTATCACATGAGGATGGCCCCCCATAAATATCCATCCACCCTCTAGTATATACACCCTAAAATTGTGAATTCCATGGATTTTACTCTGATAATTAGATTAATTTATATGTCACAGTTGACTTTAAAAAAGGGAGATATTCTGGGGTGAGCCTGACCTAATCAGCTGAACCCTTAAAAAGGACCAGGCTTTTTCTGAAGTCAGAGATTCAGAGTATGAAAAGGATTTGATATGAGAGGGATTCTCTTATGGTGGCTGTGAAATTATAGGGAACCATAAGAGAAGGAATGCAAACAGCTCTATGAGCAGAGTGACCCCCAATAATAGTCCCCCCCAAAAAAGTTCTTCAATACTACAAGCACAATAAGTTGAATTCTTCCCGTAACCCGAATGAAATTGAAAGGGATCCTACCTGAGACCCTCCAGATGAGAACTCAGGTTGGTTAATACTTTGATTTCAGCCTTAGAATGGATGAGTTTTTTACCAGGACCCATGGGTAAATTCTGTACCCATCACTCTGTGCCTGGATTCATTAACAAAAGGGTATTGTTTTATGTCACCAACTTTGTGATAATTTGTCACACAGTGATAGAAAACTAATATAAACCATATTTATAAGCAAGAGAGTCATTCTTAAAGGCTAGTGCAAATATAAAAAGATATGCATGTTTATGAATAAAATACTCACAGGTCCTAGTTAGCACACGAGAGCTGTGTATCTTTATAATATTGCTGTGACTGGGAAGTGTGGTAAGTATTTTAGTAAAACACTTCCTTGAACCGTGATTGCTATTTTTAACTATTTGGATTTTGAGAGTCAGAATAAACATTTCTGCTTATTTATCAAAAGGACATAAAATACCTTCTATATTTGTGTGAGCTGTTTTGCATATTTTCTCTCCAAACTAATGATTTTTAAAGCTATTTAAATTTCTCAAATATTTTAAGGTAAATATTATTAGACTTTTATGTCGATGTGGTAGGACAGGTATCTAAGCCATGCTGCTTTATCCCTGACACGTCTTTGATGATTCATCCCGTCTGACAAGTAACTGCTTTTAAGCTCTTTGGTTTGCATCAACACTGAGATGAAATGAGACTTGAACAACGTATACTATTGAAGCAAAATATCATACAATCATTGTATTGTTAGAAAAATAAAGCTTTGTAATGGACAAAAAATAGCTAATGGAGCAGGATCTTTGATTCAATCATTGATTTTCACACAAAGTATTCAGAGTGAACTTAAATATCCTTTGTCCGATGACTTTGACCTATAACAAAAAAAAAAAAGAGGACTCCTTTCTGCTGTATAATTTTTAGGGCTACCTTGAGAAAGATTATGATAATGTACACACAATAAAATTGTCGACAATGGTTGAGTCTTGTAATTGTGAACTACCTTCAAGGAGGCTGCCTTGAAGATGAGAACTAACAGTGTCTTCATTTTGATTAGCTTACCTTTTCAAGTGTTCTGCTAGGAACCTCTATCACACAAATAGAAGCAAGAACTTTATTATCATCACTATAGCAACTGCAGGGAAATATATTTCAAAACAGTCGGCTACCTCAAAATTTTTTCAGGATGGAAAGAGCAGATGATAGGTAACATTTTAATTCATTTTAAAAATTGTTCAGGGATCTGAAATAGTACAGTGTCTCTGACAAGGGCAAGATAGTCCAGTTTCTTTATAATTTTTTTTTTGTTTCAGTAATAACAAGTCATACGTATATCTGCGCACATGCATAAGTTAATTTGAATTTGCTTTATGAATTAATTTTCAGCATCTCTTCCACAATTTTGAAAGCGGCTTACAAAACTGTTATAAGGAATAGTTTTATATGCATCATTCAAAATGTGAGTATATCACTAAACAATACTTTTTAGTATATTTTAATTAAAAACATCATACCAAATATTCTTATATGTGGGCAATTGGAAAATAATACTATCTTCCTTGCCTTGTACAAGAATCATCACAATTCCAGGGCTGGCTTATTCAATATGTTGTGCTCCCTCTTAAATTTCTGTGCAGGGAAATGCTCTTATTCTCACTACCATATCTTTGCATTTCTCTAAACTTTTTCAGGAACATGCATAGTTCAAAGTTGCTGACAATCTGCATTTAAAATAAGATGATCATAGAGTAGGGGCTGCCTGGGCAATTTTTAACCTTTATGTCTTCGCTGGAGCCAGAGTTCTGAGAACTTCCTTTATAATGGCCTTTTAAAAATGCCTTTCTGGACTGATAGGACTTACTTTTTAAGTACTCCTCTAGTACTTTAACTGAAAAAGACATGACAAGATTTCAGGATTTCCTGAAATGCATTGTTATGCATGAATTATGCACATTCGTAGGATGGCATGGCTGCCTTTGGGCTTCCCATTTCAAGCTTTACTCATGACTGAGGAAACAAGTCCTCTGCAAAATACAGGGAGGCTGGGTGCTTTATGAGACAGATGATGATATGCATCCATTCTCCAAGCTTTCATAATCTCTGTGTGAATGCTACTTGTGGAATTAAATCTTGTAAGTGTGTAAAATTATACTGGAAAAAACAATAAAAAGATAAGAATATGCTTGCAGTAAACTATTAAAATGATGCATGGATTATTTGTGAAAGAGCTTATTGGTACTTTAAAATCTAAAGTTGATTTTCCATGTTCATTACTTTCTTTTATTGTAGAATCAATTGAATGAAACATCTGGTGTTTATATGCATTTATATATATATATATACACACACACACACTCATATTAATACACTATAAATAGATATAGACACATATTTATGACTGGAGTTATAAGTTCAATATTAAATTTATCTATTTAAAAAGAATGACTATACGTTTGGTAACAATATGTTTTTAAAGCATTCTCTTAAAAAACCTGATTAAGTCAATTAATTCTATAACTAACTATGGGAGAATTTCACTGTGCTTTTACTGCAGTCTTTTATCACAAAATCGGTTTTCAATAAAATTCTCCTATCTATGCTATATACAATTTCCATCAATATTCTTTGGAACTAAATATTAAGGTAAGAAGTAAATATGTGACTAATAATATTTAGAAATATTAAACCATATTTTTCCACTCGGAATATGGTATTTCTTTAAGGGAGTGCTACCCCATCAAATTAGTATGAACATTGGGATGGCACTAGCTATTTGATAATTATATTATTTATATTACTCCATGAAAGTGGTTTTCCTATAATGGAAATAAATGCAGTGTATATGTAGAAAATACCTGAACTTCTAAACATGCGAACATTTGTGTAGGTGTTTATTTCAAACTCTAGGCCTTCTTCATTAAAACATATGTATTTTTAAATTGATTAAGCATAAATTGTTTTGTTTAAAAGTTAAAATTTTGGCGGCTGCCAGTAGATGGCATTCTGGTTTCTGTAAGAAATGTTTATTTAGGAATGGGCTCTTTCTTTGGAAGAAGGAAAAAGAAACTGTGACAATAGGATTCTGATTGGAATGGTGATTAGGCCTTCTTGAGAATACAGTAGTCATTCTAAAAACAATTAAGTCTCAAACCATGTTTCTTTTATTAAGTTAGTTTACCAATCTCCATCAGTTCATTAACTCTAAAGTTGTGATTTAGATAAATTTAATGTAATTTTATTGAATAAAAATTTAATGTTAAAATATAATGTTACATTGGTTCTAAGTAAACTAGTGATAATGATGTTTTAGCTTCATTCAGAGCATTGTAATCAATGATTTAACTTAAGCCAAACTCTATTTTATTGCCTACTGGCCTAAATTCATACATACTAGCATCAGTTAGTCATGAATGACCACATGATCCAATTTTCTTTTTGTAAAAATTATTGGTCTCAAATTTTCTTCCAAACAAAAAAACATAGCCTAACATAGTCTCCTGCATATGGCAGATGATTATTAGGTGTTAAATAGATAAACAAGAAAATATATTTAGAACTCACTAGGATAGTGTTGCTCGATTTATTTGTAAAATTACATAAATTGAAGGTCCTCAAAAACCTCTTTATAAGAAAATCAAATATCTAACATGGACAATGGACTTCTACTCTTTGCCAGGAAGATTTCCCTTAATTCTTACAATACTTAGAAGATAATTGAACTTACGTTTATATAAGCAGCTTCTTTGTACAATATCATCCTCAGTACTTATGTGATTTGTCTCAGTTCTGCGTAGGTGAAGAATTAAACCCTATGAGCACTAAAAAATAATAATAATAAAAGAAATTATTTATTTCTAACGTGTTTAAAAATCCCTAAAACCCAACAAATTTAAAGCCATTAAGATAACCTTTTTGCACACTATGACAAGAGAATAAAAAATAATTTATTAAATTAAAAAGTGCAAAAAAGATCAGGATAGATGATCATTCAAAATAGCAACCACTTTCCAAATACTGTATTATTCTTTAAATCTACAAACAAATATTTTATATAATAATTGCAAAAAACATCTTTTTATCCAAACAGTCCTCCTTAGAAATATGCAATAAAGTACTTTGGTAGTTTATATATACTGAGCAATTGAAAGGTAATTAAAGGGTTTTTTAAAAAATTTAGACATTTTATTAATTCTGAAAAATTGTCCTTTATTGCTTTAATGGAGTAAGCTCTAGTAGAATAATATTGTAATAAAGCACAAATGATATTCCATGTTAGGAGGAAGAACTAATTCATTCCACTTAATACTTCGAATTTCTGATGCTGCCTATAGAGTTTCCAAGACTATTGATTTCTCTGAATCACTCTTAGATACTTCCACTACAAAAAGTTGAGAAGCATGGACATCTCTGGTTGTCTGTACAATTCAAAGTGGCAGATACCCTTGCTATTGTAAGTAAGAATTTATTTAAAACAGGATTATTTTAATCCATATAGTGTCAGCAAGTTTATTCATTCTTGATGGCCTTGCTTAAAAGCCATCTCTTCCAAAAACTCCCTGATACCTTAAGTCAGAAGTTACATTTCTTAGTCTCAATTCTCATAGCATTTTATGCCAATTTGTAATATCGTTCTATTTTTTAAAAAGGTTTGCATTATTTTCATGTATGTGTTTTCTATATCTATTAAATAAATTCCTGAGAGGAGTTTTCATTAGTGATTTCCTTTTATGTACTGGACCCTCAAACATTATTATCAAGTTTATAATGAAAACTTCTGCATAAGTGCAATAATTATTTTTTTCAATTAAGTGTATAAAGTCAACAAATATGAATAAGATGAATAAAAGTGCATAAATAAGGGTTTATGATAGCTTGTATGGGAACAATGAAGATTAAACTTATTGCCTGGGGAATGGCATATTACAAAGGTTTTATTTTTGGAGGTTCATCCATGTTATTTTCCCGGTGGCTTTTGTTTCATTCTAGATCAGAATCTCAACAGTGAATGCCCACGTAGGTATTCTGGTAGCTTTAAAAATCAGTATCAGTTCCTATGATTCAACCCTAGAATTTCTAATTTATTTTATTATTTTTTTAATATAATTTTTTACTTTTTATAAACATATATTTTTATCCCCAGGGGTACAGGTCTGTGAATCACCAGGTTTACACACTTCACAGCACTCACCAAAGCACATACCCTCCCCAATGTCCATAATCCCACCCCCTTCTCCCAAACCCCCTCCCCCCAGCAACCCTCAGTTTGTTTTGTGAGATTAAGAGTCACTTATGGTTTGTCTCCCTCCCAGTCCCATTTTCTTTCATTTTAATTTAATATGTTTCACTTTGGCGTTTCCATCTAGATTATTTAAAACTGCTCCCTATGTGATTAAAATATTTAGGTGGAGGAGAGAGCCACCAGTAGAAAAGTATACCAGACAAAGTCTAACTATGGGGTATGATCCTATGGATTCTTCCTCTAAATAGAGAGCAAGTTGAAGAGGATTTTTCAATATAATTATGCACCCAAGACAATCTTTACTATGAACAAGTCTGAAATTTGTTATTTAAAAAATCATTCACACCCTTCGCAACACTTGTTTGAATTGTGAGATAGTCTCTGGAAGAAATATTGCTTGAAATAGTTATTTTCTCATACAGAGGGATTCATGTAGGGTTTAACAAACTAAGGACTTCATTTAAAATTCCATTCTATATGGGGGTCAAGCTTGTACTTAGGCAAGAGCATATTTCCCCATTCTTAAAGACAGGGTTATCATCCTTTTTCATAGGATTGCTATGAGGTTTGTGTTACCGGGAATTGCTTGTTAAATAATTAGTTTGCCAGTAAGCCTTTCAGAGGTTCTGTTATAATTAGCTCTTCAGATTGCTAGCACTCTAATCACTACTGCCTTGGATCCTGCCTGGGAACTGTTATTCTCTTATTTTGGTTCTTACTTACATTTTATATCTTGCCTTCTAAACTTCATCTTTGAAAATGTCTTGAAGTATTCTCCAGGGTAATTAGAATAATCCAATCTGTTATTTTCATTCATCGCCTCTCTTTCAAGGTTGCTTATGGTGGATTGCAGAAGTGATCCAGTTCCCTGAACTTGATTCTGCTTGCTTTGCAACAGAAATTCGTTCCAGTCATGGACAAAAGGATACTTCTCCATGATCAGCACCTTGAGTTTTTTTGTATTTTTGACTTGCTTTGACCAAAAGAACATGTGTCAGGTGTTCATGTCAGTCCCAGCCAAGGCCTCTAGAACCCTAGGAGCTTCTGACTGCTCTCTAGACATTCTTTCCTTGCTGGGAGAGAGAGCCAGCACATGAGGGCTATAAAGAACCAGCATGGACCAGAGAAAGTAAATGCTGAGTGCACTTGGAAACTCCTTGAATTATGAATGCACCTCTCAAATTGTTAAAACATGAAAGAAAAAAGCCCAAAAAGCCAATAGAAGAGAGGGCAAAAGTATGAACAGATAATTAATTCATAGATATGCATTATTTTAAGTCCATGAAAAGTATTGATCATCACTTATAAATTAGAGAAATGCAAATTGAAATTACACTCACCTACCATTTCTCATCTATCACATTGATGAGAATCTAAAAGTATGACAACACATTTTCTTGGTGAGGCTATATGGGAAGAGATACTCTCTTTCACTGCTGGGGGAAAACAAATTGGTAAACCAAATTAAAAGGAAAATTGGAAATTTCTAACAATGTTACTTAAGCACTCACCTTTTAGCAAAGTAATTTTATTTCTAGTAGTTTATCCTGAAGATACATCTCTGAAAATATGGAATGCATATGTAAAGGTTATTCACTGTACTGTTTATAGTTTTGAAATATTGAAAACAAAATGTTCATATAAAACAAAACAATTGATTGAATTGTGGAAATACCATTACACTGAAAAAATGACAAATAATCTTTGAACTGATATGGAGTGATTAATAGGATATATTATTAAATGAAGGAAGGAAGAAACAAGAGTATCTTCAATATGCTAGCTTTCCATAAAAGATTATGAGGAAGCTGATCCTTACTAAGTTGTATGCATCCTATAAAACCTCTATAATTAAAACATATGATACTGGTACATGGCAAGACAAACATTAGTGGAATAGAATGAAAAGTTCAGAATTCAAACAGATACACATGGAAGTTTAGTAAGTGATAAAAATCATCCCCTGATCTAATTTTTTTTAAAGATTTTGTTTATTTATTTGACAGAGATCACAAGTAGGCAGAGAGGCAGGCAGAGAGAGAGGAGGAAGCAGGCTCCCTGCCAAGCAGAGAGCCTGATGCAGGGCTCAATCCCAGGATGCTGGGATCATGACCTGAGCCACCCAGGCGCCCCTCATAGATCTAATTTTTAATAAATTGCTCTGGGACATAGATTCTGCACTTTCATACAAAAAGAAACCCAGGCAAGATAAGCAACATGATTGAGATTTGTTCCCCACAGGAAGAAGTGGGTCTAGAGTAGAGAAGAAAGAGGAAGGGAATTGAGTGAGAGATAGGGAAATGACACTTTTCTGAGTGTCCATTTTTATAAAGTTCTGATTTTTAGAACCATGTCAGTATTTTACATAGTTAAAAATAGATCCATAGAATGAGCAAGAGTTGGAGGATGTGAAAGAAAAAAAATAGGGAATATAAACTGAAACAAATAAGCCTATGGCTATTTCAAGTGAGTATCTTCTAGACCGTAAGGATGAGAAGAGGTGGTACTCAGAAGAATGAACTTAAATTAACTTTGGAATAGCATGTTGACTATGTAACTGAAGACTGAAGACAAATCAAATTATAAATATTGTACTCTAGTCTATAGGTGTTTATCACAGGAGTTAGCAATTCTGAAACCACTTTTGCGTAAACTCTGGGACTGAGAAAATTAGTAAATACATTTGGATAGTAAGAAACGGGCTTCTTTCGTAGGGAAAGGAAGTTAGCACTAAGAAAAAGGGGAAAATGAGAATGAACCCATTGTTGTTGGAATACCAGTATGAACTGTTTGACCTTTAAAGACTATATACATATATAAGTAAATACTAAAGCTTGTCTTAAATCACTAAGTTTGGTGCTGCAAATGACTTTAGATTCCACATGCACATTTTTAATATTTATGATAAAGCTCTCCTAGAATCTCAAGTAGGGAAATGGATTAATATCACAAGGGATGGATAATCACTTACTCTTGTTCCTAAAGAGGCCTACTGGGTTCAGATCTGTTCGCTAGTACTTTGCAGGGACACATGGTTTTGTAGTTCGTTACTAAAGCAGAATCATGGGTCCTATCCCAGATCTTCTAAATCAGAACCTCTATTCTAACAGTTCATATGCACTTTAAAGATTATGAGGGATTGCTCCAGAGGCTCAAAAATCCACAGAAATAGTCTTGTAAATTTAAACATTATTGATCATCTTTTACCTATTAGGCATATATCTTATATGTTCAGCCATAGTGGACAACTTGAAGGAAACATGAATTAAGCACATTTTAGAAAGTCAACAGCATTTTATTAGCAACCATAGCAATTTTCTAAAATCTTAATACTACTAATGAACAAAAACTGTCTTTTGCTTCTTAAAAATCAGCAAATACACTATCCTCTGTTCTCCTGTCTTCATTACCTAGCTAAATTGTGAATCCAAATTTGAGTTATTATAAAATCTTTTGAAAAATATATTCTGTTAAAAATAATGTGATGCATCTCCTTTGAAAAGATTCTTCATTTGATATTAATACCATTATCTTTATTTTGTTTTTGCTAGGAAGAAATATATATATATTTGGACAAATTGTACAAACCAATTTAAGGATTTTGATAGGAAATAGAGAGCTCCTGAGGTCTATTGACATTGATGGTAAAGGTTAGGTTGGAGTGTAGCTGTTGATTCTAAACTAGAGTACCCTTTTTCTCATTATCCATCTGAAGAAGTGGTTTCATATTGACCAGCTGGTAATTGAGTCTGAGAAGACTTAAATTAGTTATTTCATGTAATAACCTATGTTGAAAGTCCCTGCTACCAACGGTTTTCCTTGTGACTAGTGCTTCAATACAATAAACCAATTAGTTGAGTCTGTAGTGAGGGCTGTAGCTCAGTCTTTTAATATGAATTGGTGACATAAAGCTCACTCACATATTTGAATTATACAGTTGGTTAGTAGAGAAATAAATACATTGCCCCACATAAAGAGTGTTTTTTAAGTGCTACTATTTTTGAATTCATACTTATACTTCTGATTATTTGGTAAGGTTTATGACCAGAGTATAATTTCTAAGGGAATTTGCCAAATATTTACTTCCTACTTTCCTTTTTCCCATCCTATTAAAATCATTAATTTTCATTGGATAGTTTTTTTTAAATTCAAGATTAAATAACCTCTTTTAATACCTTAATTTCTGCTTGAAAATTGATGTCCTGGCCTGGACTTTTATATATAAGACTCAATTTTGCTTTTTTTTTTTCCCCCTGAATCTCCAGACTTCTATCCTCCAACCCTCTATGAGTAAAAAGAGAGCACAAACATTCATTCTGTCATTTGATTTTCATAGATTTACATGAGCATATCTGACTATGGAAGAGGTTATCAAAGGCCTTTTCTACCAAATGCTGTTTGCAGCTAACCTATGCAAAATTCCATTAAAGCCCTGGAAAGTAGAAAAAAAGTAATAATTTCAAATGAAATCTTTTCCAAGATATTCTAGTTCTTGAGGAAAGGGAGGTTTGTTACTAGCAGACTTTAAATAGAAAAAACTTAAAATGCTAAATTTTTCCATAGCAAATATGTTGTGGCTCAAAGGGACTCAAATTTTTACTACGTCTTAATTAAGCATCAAATCTCAGTGGTGGTGTCGTTTGTCCAGATATTTGTTCCTTGTCAAAATTAATTCAGGAAAACAAAACAATGGTAAATGAAATGCAAGTTTTCTGGTAGATCAAAGACTTCAAGCTCTGTTCTTTTTGCTCTGATATTTTACTCCTCACCCTGCATTAAGCCTGTAGACCTTTGTGCTAACACTTAGGACTTCTTTGTAATGAGAATTTTGAGTCATTTAATATGGATATAGTTACAGGTATGAATGAAGTAAAGCAAATAAACATCCCTCATTTGAAAGACTAAAAAGAGAACATACCTACTTAGAATAACAGAGGCAAAAGACATGGAAGACAAGGTGAGATCTTTTGATTCAACCAGTTCTCCATTTAAATCCTGGTCCCAGAATATCTATGCTAAGCAACTTGGTATAAATTACCAACCTTTTGATCTTCAGATTCATTGTCAGTACAATGTGGATATTATCAGATGTGATACTAATCACTTTGAAGACTTTGAACTTATGGACATAGGAGGCCAGTAACTCCTCAATCCATTCCTAACCTTGGGCTGGAACAAATGTTACTCTTGTAGTTGCTGCAACTGAAGGTGGTGTGGGAATCTTGGAAAGGTACCGGGGTATTTGAAGCAGTGGGTATTGGAAGTGGGTATTGGAAGCAATCTCCCCAATACACTGGGGAGAAATTTTTGAAACAACAGCTATTTACCAACCAGTAAAGAACTAAATAGTATTTAAATTGGTATATAAGAGAATAATGCCACTTCTGTTTATTGTGATGGTCACATGGGGGTAACGCATATATAAAATAATTCATAAAAGTGGATTGATAAATCTGGGGTAAGAATAAAATGCCAAATAAAATCGAAAACAGAAGAGAAAAGGAAGAAATTCATATTTAGTAGAAAATTCTAGTCAGAATCAACATTAAGACAAAATTCCTACACATTTTAGAGTTTATTTAGCTTGTTCATAAATGAAAACAAATCAATGGTAATATTAAAATATAAAGACTGTTAAGAACTATGAAGCGTTTGAGATTTTGTCCCACTTGAAAGCCAATAAATTAAACTGCCACAGTTTTAGGGAGGCTGATAGTAGACAGGTGATCACTGGTTCAGAGCACAAAGACATTATTACCCCTGGTCCAGTGAGCAGCAGGAGCACTGGCACATTTGTTTCAGTACCTGTTGTCCTGAAGTCACATGAGGCAATGTCGGGGGCGGGGCGGGCGCTGATTAAAACCTACTTGCCACGTAGTTGTATTACAAAAGAATTCTGAGTTTAGGTCAAACGAATTTTTTTAAAATAAGTAAGAAACTTGCCGGCACTTTTCTCAGGAGGCAGACACTATCTCCATCTTCAAAAACTGTTCCTTATATAAACATCCTTGAAAAGATAATCTGGAATAAAGGGTAATCAGTTTCCCTGTTGACAAGATGTGTCAAAACAGAGATTCATGAAGAATTGATTCCCCCCCCAAATTGGAAAATTTTCCTTCACTTATATTTGTTTGAACTATTGTAGATATGTTACAAAGTGATTCAAAGAAGATATAAAATCGAGTATATTATTAAAGTCTTTATTTTATAAGCATTTTAGACTTGCAGAAAGAAAATGAAGGTAAAATAGAGATTTCCTTTATTCCCCATGCCTGTTTTCCCCTATTCTTATTATCATCCAATATGATGGTTAGTTTGTTACAATTAATGAGATAATATAGATGTTGTTATTAATAAAAGCCTATATTTAATTCTGATTTCCTTGATTTCTACCTAAGTCTCTTTTTGTTCTAAGATCCCATTCAGGATACCACATTGCATTTAGCCCTCATGTCTTCTTAGGCAGCTCTTGCCTGTGATAGTTTCTCCGACTTCCCTCATTTTTGATGACCTTGACAGTTTTGAGGAGTACTGGTAAGGTATTTTGTTGAATGTTCTTCTGTCGAGATTTGTCTAATATTTTCCTCATAATTAGATGAAGGTTACATGTTCTTGGAAGGGAGACCACAGAAGTAAAGTGTCATTTTTATCACTTCAATGTACTCACTATCATTGTATCTAGGAACATATTGTCAATCTGACTTAGCACTGGAGATATTTGTCTTGATCACCTGGCTGAGATATTGTGTGTCAGGTTTCTCCATTGTAAAGTCACTGTTTTTGTCTTTTTTTTTTCTTTTTCACATCATTCTTTTCAGAAGGAAAGCATTATGCCTAGCCCATACTTAATGGAGTGGGGAGTTATAATACATCTCCTTTATAGCAGAGTGTGTACATAAATAAATTTAAAATTCTGTGAGATTTGCCTATTCTCCCTCATTTATTTGTTTGCTCAATCACTTGTTTTTATAACTATGGACTCAGAGATTTATTTTATAGTGAAGGTTATAACCCAATACGATTTTGTTTATTTTTTTGCTCCATTTTTGGCCATTGGTAGCTCTTTCAGTTGGCTCCTGTATCCCTTTGATACATTTCTATTATTGTATGTATGTTTATACTTCCTTCTTTTCTTTTCTTTTCTTTTTTTTTTTTAAGATTTTTATTTATTTATTTGAGAGAGAGACAGTGAGAGAGAACATGAGAAGGGAGAAGCAGATGCCTTGTAGAGCTGGGAGCCCGATGTGGGGCTCCATATGGGACAAGATCCAGGGACTCCGGGATCATGACCTGAGCTGAAGTCAGTTGCCTAATCAACTGAGCCACCCAAGCACCCATACACTTCCTCATTTTCTATACTACGAGGGCTCCGGGCTTATTTTGTGTATCTCCCACCCTATCTAGAATTTCTCCAAGGGGCCTTTTTTTGTTTTCCATTGGAGAATAGTAACAAAAACTGTATCTGGGTACTAGGTGTGTTAATTATGAGGTGTAATATTAATATCTTGAGTTGTATCCAGCCATTCTCAGCTGGCAGTTCAAGGAAACACATGTGTGTATGCCAACCCCTATATATTCACATATCAATAAGTATTTCTATATGTAACCATCTGAATGCATATTAAACAAAACATGAATTCATACTATGGACTACAACTCTAATCCATTAAACATGGATCATTCTAGCCTCATAGAACCTTGCTTATATGGAACCTCCCAATCCAACAGTGAATAATTTGACTCCCATCATTAACTACATTTACTTATTGTTCAGTTTGATACTTATATAGCCAGTGATAGATTAGGGAACACATACTGCTGTGGGAAACAACTTTTATCAACTGAGAGTTCAGTGCTTAGTACACTTGTCTTTACCTTTAATCTTACCATTTCCAATTAATTCCAAACTTATTTTGGCCAACACCTCCCCGCCCCCCATCCTTTTCAGTGAGAGTTTTTTTTTTTTTTTTATTCCCCACATATTTGTGATACAGTCATTTTGTTTGTCACATTTTTATTCCATCCTAGGAGTTCCTGATATCCAAAATGATATTTATTTAAACTTGCATATATTAAGGTTCACTTTGTGCCGAAAAGTTCTATGGTTTTTGACAAATTCATAGTGTCATCTATTTAACATTACAGAATTACAAAAAAAAAAGTTTCACCAGCCTAAAAAAATCATTTGTACTTCACCTATTTAACCTTTTATTTCTCCCCTAAAGCCCTAATAACCACTGAACTTTTTACCATGTCCATAGTTTTGTCTTTTGTAGAATATCATATGCTATGTAGACTTTATACACGGGCTTCATTCACCTAGCAATGAGTTCTTTAAGATTTACCAATGTCTTCTTGTGGCATGATAGATCATTTCTTGTTACCACTGATGAATCAGCAAACTTTCAATGTAGTTGTGTCATTTTTAATTTCCACTAGCAATGAATAAGATTTCCTGTTGTTCTACATTTTCACCAGCATTTCTTTCTTTTAATTTTAACAATTCTAACATGAATTTAAGAGAATTATTTATTATCCTTTTCATATTTAAAGGATCACTAGATCAGTACTGCTGAACCTTCATTCATTTTGGAATTTGCTAATTTGTGCCTTCTCATTTTTTTCTTAGCCTACCTATATGTACATTGATTTTGTTCTTTACTTCATAGAACAGATCTTGGTTGTGTTGATTTTCTCTTTCTGTTGTTGTTATTCTTTTGTTTGCAATATCATTGATTTCTGCTCTAATTTTAATTACTTATTTTCTTCTCCTTGTTTTAGGTTTAAATAGCTAATTTCCTTATGATTTGAGAACATATTTTGTATGATTTTTATTCTTACATATTTCTATAAGTGAATTTTATCATCCAGAATGTGGCCTATCTTGGTTAAAATGCTTCAGGAAAGCTCAAGAAGAATGCATATTTTTGTTGTTGAATGGAGTATTACATAAATGTCTCTTCTTTTATTTATGTCAATCTGAATTTTGGTGTATATAACTTTACTTCTGCCTGAAGAATTTCTTTTAACATTTTACAAGGACATCTGGTGGTAATGAATTTTCTGTTTTTAGCTGTCAGAGAAAAGTTTTATTTTGTCTTCACATTATAGAATGATTTTTCAGAGTATATAATGTAGGTTGTTGGGTTTTTTTCTTTGAATAGTTTAATTATTTTATCTCTTTTTTTGTTCTTGCATGGTTTCTGATAAGAAATTCACTGTAATTCTCATTTTTATTACTTTATATAAAGTAGTTTTCTTTTCCTCTGGATTCTTTCAAGATTTTCTTTTGTCTTTGATTTTCTGCAGTTTGAACATTTCCTTTTCTTAGAATTTCCATCTTTCTGGTTTCAGTATCTATTCTAATGTATTTTCAATTTTTTTGCCTTAGACACTTCAGCATATTAATCAGTTATTTTAAACTCTGTCTGACAATTTTATCATCTGTGTTATGTCTGAGTCATGTTATGATAATTTTTTGTCTCCGTAGACTCATTTCTTTCTTTCTTTCTTTCTCTCTCTCTCTCTCTCTCTCCTTCCTTCTTTCCTTCCTCTCTCTCTTTCTCTTTCTCCTTTTTTGCATTTGGCATGACTTGAAATTTTTCATTGAAAGATGGACATTTTGTATTGGGTATTAGGAACTGAGTTTAATAGGTGTTAGTGTGAGGATTTATTTCTGTCTGCTTAGGAGGTGAGCTGTGTTTAATATTTATTGTAGCTATAAGTGCCAGAAGTTCTAGTGTCTTTCCATCTCCCCTCTTGTCTTCTCTGAACAGTCCCCGTCCGAAAGAATTCGCACCTGGAGCTCTTTCAGATGCAAGCCACTATTGCCATTTCAGAGCCTGGCTTATGTGGAGGTTATATGTGGAAGAGGGGAAGTTTTGTATAATCTTCTGATTAAATCATGATTTTCTGAGGTCTTTTTCTTTGCACTGTGACCTACAGAAGTGTTTCTCCATTGTTGTAGCTTTTTATCTCAGATCATGGAGGAAGCAAGAGGGGGTTGGAGCTGAAAAAGTGATTTTCCTCTAGGTAACATAAATCTCTGGCAAAGGCTTTTATTCTAGGTATAGGCATTTATTATGGGGAGTGTGTGGCTATATTTTACAATGATTACTCTTCACCTTCTTCTTTCAGAGCCACAAGAACATCCGTCTTGTCTCTACACTGGGAATCCCTTATTCCTAAATGATATGGTGCTTGGATGATGAAACCCCCCAAAGTGTGTGTGCTGGGGGGAGAGGGACAACACTATAGATCCAAGGAGTTTCTCATTTTTATGCTACTCTATAGTTTCCAGCAATTCATCCATATTGCCAGTTAAGTACTCTTAGTACTTTATGTTCCTAGTAGGTACTTCCTAGATAAGCATATTTTTGCTATCCCTCTGAACCTATCTACCTCAGTTCTCTGATTGGTGTCAGAAAAGTTGTTCATTTTCATTTAGTTCAGTTTTTTTCCCCCTTATTTTAAGAACAGAGTGACAATTTCTAAGCTTTTTACATGTCAGAGTTAAACAGAGAAGTAAAATATTTTATTTTTCAGGTAGAAGTGTCAGTGAAACATTAAGTCACAGTTAACAAATTGTGGTAGTGTATGATATATTGATGACTGGGGGAAGTGAGAAAATGAGGATCATCATCATCATCATCAAAACTCTGCAGAAGAAGGAACTGGAATATGACTCTTCTCAATCATCATGAAATGATGAGATGGGGAAAATAAGTTAGAATAGCTCTATTTGTGTCATCTCATCTTTTCTTAAGTAAGAAGCCCTCACCTCCTGTAAAGGAAGACTTCTGAAAAGAAATGTCAGTCAAGACCTTCATAAAAGCAGTTCCTCCAGCCAAAGGAATTTTACAAAAGTATTTGTATATTTCCTATGAATGTAAAACTCATTCTCTTTCTTGAAGGTACAGTTTTGTAAAGAATAAAAGTGAAGGTCTAAGTGAGTCTTAGGAGAGAAATTGTGAGCTTGGCATACTGGTTTTAATCAGTGAGTTGAGATACAGTTTTCCAGTTCAGTCAAATTTAATTTTCCCAAAACTTGGTTTTCATTTTTTATCTTCTCCCTCTGAGGTTTTTTTTTTTCTTTTTAACCTCTTAATCTGTATGTCTAACAATGTGCTATTGCTACCTTCCTTAATCATATTTGTCAACCCTTCTCATGTATATAATTTTTCCCTAGGTATTCCTAATGTTTATGTATTTATTTGAAGAATTTCGAACTTCCTTTTTGAATTTTCAACTCAGTGTGTTAGCATACTTCATAAACTAAAGGTGTAAGATACCATTATATAAAAATTCTTTGGGTCCTCCACCCATTATTGAATATTCAATAGAAAAGCTAGACCAAAATCCAATAATGTATAATAAGAATTATATACCATGACTAAGGGAGATTTGTTCCATATATATAAGGCTGGTTCAGGATTTGACAATCAATATAATCCAACATATCAAAAGGCTAAAGAAGAAAAATCATGATTTTATTAATTGATACAGACAAAGCATTACACAATTTAACACACCATCATAAGGAAAATTCTCAGCAAATTTGGAATAATAATAACTTTCTTGACTTGATAAAGGACATATACAAAAAGCCTATAAACTAACATCATTCTTAATAGTGATGGACCATTAGCATAATGTTAGTTGGATGCTTTCCACTAAATTGAGAACAAGACATGAATATTTTCTCTTATCTCTCTTAACATTGCACTGGAAATCCTAGTTAGTGAAATAAGATAAGAAAAAAATACATATTGATTGAAGAGGAAGAAATAAAATTATCTTTATTACAGATGAGATGACTGTGTATTGTAATCTTAAGAAATTGACAAAAAATGCTGAAACTAATAAGCAAATATGTCTAGTTAGCAGGATATTAGGTTATTATACAATAACATATGGAAAAACAAAAGACATGGAATAGCTTACATATTACTGATGAAGGAAAACTCACATTATCTGATTTAAAGACTTAAAATAAGCTACAGAAATCAAGACAATGTAGCACTGGTGAAAAAAAAGCACATAGATCACAGAACAAAATAGCATAGAAATAGAGTCATATAAATAGAGCCAACTGATCTTTGAAAATGAAGAAAAAAGAGTTCAATGGAAAAATGAAGACTTTTTAACAAATGGTCCATTTTTTCCAAATCCTCACTGATGCTTTTCACCCCCTGACCTTTGTATAATTGTATAGTCATCTTAGTAGGTACAAAGTAGTATCTCATTGGGGTTTTATTCACATTTCCCTAATGAGTAAGGATGTTGAGCATCTTTATATGTGCTTTTGGCCATTTATGTATCTTCTTTGGGGAAACAGCTATTCAACTCTGCCCATATTTTAATTGTGTCTTTGACCTTCTATTGAATTGTTAGAATTCTTTATATATTCTGGATACTAGATTCTTATCAAATATACAGTTTGCAAATATTTTCTGCCACTCTGTAGGTTGCTTTTTCACTGTCTTGATAATGTTCTTTCATGGGCAAAGGTTTTGAATTTTGATGAAGTCTCATTTATCTATATTTTTCTCTTGTTCAGAAATAAAAGAAATAAAACCACAAGACTCTTAAAAGAAAACATAGGGGCAAATCTTAATGACCATAAATTTGTCAAGGAATTCTTTTTTTAAATTATTAAATTATTTATTAATTTTGTTATTATTATTAACAAATTTGTTATTTAGATTCAGCATCTAATCCTCTGTTTTACCCATCTGTATGCCATATTTGTAAATGAATATTTTTCTTTTGTTTATGGGATCCAACTAATAATTGTTCCATGGTGACACCGGTGTGGTGAAATAGGAACTTTCTAGGAATCTAAGATTTGCTGATTACGTGACCTCCACTAAGGCCAGATATTCAAAGAAACCATCAGCCTTTAAGGAGTCTACATTGTCATGGGGCACCCAGGTAAAGGAACACTTATAAAACATTTTGATCAATGGTATAAAAGAGGGTTCCTCTTATGTCTTATCTCCCACCACCTACATATACTTTGTTGTGAATCTTGTTCTTTCCACCTGCTTCGGCGTCCATACTCCTTCTCTTCAGGGATTCCAATTTTCCCTGGTGAATCCTGCCTTCCCTGTCATTTGAAGCAACTAGGCTTGGCAAAGAATTCTTAGATATAAATTCAAAAGCATGAAATTCTAGAAACGTATTTCCCTAAATACTGAACTTTGCTTTCTTTACTCAGTGAGACTTCCAACTCTGATTTTCTATATTCTTCTTGTCCTGACTTGAGAAATTGCCTCTAGTCAGAAAATTAGGTTCACTTCACCTCAGCAAAAAGATTCACCTCACTTTTTTTTCCTTTCTAGTTAGCCAAGGGAGACCAAATTGCACAACAGCATTTCTCCATGAATGGAAGCAAGATTTATAATTTTTTTCCTGTTGCTAAACAAATAGATTTTACAAAGAAAGTTTTCCTAAATTTTTTTCAGAAATTTAAATGTTTAGAAATAACAAGGAATTTTCTTTATAAACCAATTTAGAAATCAGTTCTGAATCATATCTTTAATAGTCTGAAAAATCCCAATTTTATAACTTAAAATTATTGTGATTCCATTATCACAATTATCAATACTGTTAGTAATGGTGTTTCTTTTGAAAACCTTAAAAGCTTTTCATGGTTTATATCATTTGTTACATTTTGCAGGTGAAAAACTTATAATACATATGGTTTAATCAAATTATTGTTACAAGTACAAATGTAATTAGCCAATGGACTTCAAATCTTTCATGCAAGCCTTATAATTGATTCACTTATCCATTCAGCAAATATTTATTATACATATTCAAACTTTCCATGAATAATCTCTACTTTTATTTCTTAGACCCAGATTTGCTTCCTACATGCTGCCATTTTTTTTTTTCATCAGGTTCCAGCAATTGGCTGGATATGTTGCTTTTGCCTGCTTTGCATATCTCTGAGTGCTATGTGACTATTGCCAGCATGAAAAACTTTTAACTCCCTTCTTTTCTCCTCCATTATTTTTCTCCAAGCACAATTACTTTTTGCTTTGGCAAACACAAATACTTTTTTGCTTTGCTGTTAAGAAGCAATATATGAGATTTATTTTCAGTGGAGTAGTTATAACATTTGCTAATTTTATAAGCTAATTGAGGAAGACTCAAATTAGTTACCCATAAGAGAGTCATATTCCTTTCTTCTTGATTCGCTCTATTATGCAAACTGGAAAGTGAAAATATCACTCTCAGAGTCCCTTACAGCTATACATTTTCTTATAGTTAGATATGTACAGTGAACTGCAAACACAAGCCATAAAGTGGCCCTTATAGGGAAAAATTTTTTTTAAAAGTAAAGAGATACCATTGGAACTTTCAACCTTTGCTTCACTGATTGTCTTGTTTTGCCTGTTTGGTTTTGAGATAGGGACTTCATGCCTGGAATGTGGCAACCATCCTACACCATGAAGTAAGAAGTGTTAAGACAATGTTTAAATTCCATGAGTGATGATTCAGAAATATAGGACAGCCTGGATTGGATCACTGACCCTGGGTCCTTGAGCAGGTGTATCTTAAGGGCTGCTTACATTTGAGTTTTAAAGTGAGATGGATAATAACTTCAGCCATCACTACTTATATTCTTTTGCTTTCAGTAAAATGAATTTGTATCTGATTCAAATATATTCTCTATTTCACAATTTCTGATTGCCTTATATAACAGAAGATCCTACTGGCACTTTTACTCTGGGAGTAGACATTTATTCAAACCCTCACTCCCAGGAAAGGATACATTAATTCATTCCCTTAAGTAGGAGACACTCAGGACAGAATAGATGAGTAACCCCATAGGTCACGGAACCTCTAACAAGTTCAAGGAGTATTACTTTTTAGGGTGTTTCTAATAAAGTGTCATCTATTTTTTTAAGATTTTTTTTTTTTTTTTAAGAGAGAGAGAATGAAAGAGTGCGGAAGAGAGAGGAACTTGAGTAGACTTCTGTGCTGAGCACAGGCCCCATGTGGGGTTAGACGTGAAGCTTGATATGGGCCTCGCTGCAGGGCTCAATCCCAGGACCCTGAGATCACTGCCTGAGCTGAAACCAAGAGTCAGACCCTAACTGACTGTGCCACACAAGCGACCCCAGAGTGCATCTTTCTAAACCACTAGTCAATAAAATCTACAGTAAGTGTTTGTTGATTCGTTGCTGCCTTTCTCTTTCAAGTTTTAAATATCTGAGATGGATTTGGTACAATATTGTTCCCATAGTTACCTAACTTTTTAACTTTATTTAATTTAACAAATTTAGAAGGAGGAGGATTCTTCCTAAATTTAACATGAAGAGCTGTAAAGGGAATTGATGAACCATCATTTCTATTTCTTCACTAAGGGATTCTGTTTAGAAGACTCTCCAATCATACCATCTCAAACATACCATGCCAAGCTCTGATATTTATTAGCCCTGTGATTTTAGACAAGCAATTAAATTTCACCAAGTCTCAACTTATTTTCCTTTACAATGTGGGTAACATATATCAGGGCCATGAAGTTGCAGGAATTAAATGGAGCAGTAAGTGTTTATGCTTAGTTCAGTGCCCATTACAAATTAGATTTTTTTTTTTTTTTTTTTTACAAATTTGATCTTAATTCATGATGGCTATTGTTACTTTTAGTGTTAAATATTATTCAGCACTTTAGATTGTGGCATGCTGTTATTTCAAATTACTTTCTTAATTTGTATTAGCCAAATACAAATACAAAGTCGAGTTGGTCAAAATTATATTAACCCACAAAAGACCTTCTCTTACATATGTGTAGACAAAGCTGCATTTGGTTAACACAGTATGGAGGGAATATTTATTAATATCCAGCTAATCACATTGTAGATGACATGGTCAGAATAATATGCAAATCAGTGGGTACCAGTATACTTACAGGATTTGGACCATGCATATAACTTCCACTAATCAGGTTCAGTTTATGATTATGATTATGATTCTTATTACATTTATGATTCCATACACGTGATAAGAATTTAGTTTTCATGAACTGAATGACAGACCATTTAAATAGCCTGATGTGGAGTCCCATTATCAATCCATTATTAAAACATTTAGAGGTAGATGCATTAACATTAAAAAGAGGCTTGAAGCTTCCACATCTCAAAGTTTCATGTTGTTACATTGTATATTAGTTCGCTAAGGCTTCCATAACAAAGTACTGCAGACGGGGTGGCTCAAACAACAGAAATTTATTTTCCTACAATCCCTGAAATTATATGATTTTAAAAATCCAAGATCAAGGTGTTGGCAGGGTTTGTTTCTTCTGAGACCTCTCTCCTTGGCTTACAGATAACCATCCCCTCTGTGTCTTCACCTGGGCTTCCTTCTCTGTATTTCTGCATCCCAGTCTCATTTATTAACCACGTCTGTCATACTGGGTTAGGGGCCACATTAATGATCTCATTTTGTCATTTCTTTAAAGATCTTACCTCCAAATACAATAGCTTTCTGAGATCTAGATGCTAGGATTTCAACGTATGAATTTTGGGAGGATAAAATTCAGCCCATAACATGTGGGTATTAGATTGTGAAACAGTGGATCCAGAATGGAACATTGCCTAACTTTATAGGTTCAGAACTTCGATTCATTAAGTCAATTAAATCATATATTAATTCTAATGGCTTTCTAATTGGAAAAAATTGAAGAAAAGATGGCATCGCTATAATAGTCGATAGATTTCCTTTGAAAGTATCTAATAGCTTGTTTTAAAAAATCATCTGCAGACTTTAATTTTTAAATTAATGCTGTAATGCTTTGAGAATTCTTATTCTCTTTGCATGGTCACAAAATGAATAACAAATTCAAAAGTATGGCTTAGGTAGTTAGAAAAACTTAATTTGAAATTTATGCAAAGCTGAGAACATTTGAACACCTTGTCTGTGGATTTGTAGAACCTAATGGAAACTATCATTTATTTTCTTTAAGATTAAAGATTAATTTTTTAAACTAAATTTCTAATCATAAGCTTGCTGCTGTTTTATATTTTTGCTTAACTTTTTCTTCTCTATTTATTGCATCTCTGGAAATGTGATTTAGGTAAATTCCTATTTATCATAATTATTATCATCTGAGTACCAGTAGAATTATTCTTTAGCAGATGATAATATTTATAATAATTGATTATGTGCCAGTTTATGTATACACAGTGTATGAGGAAGCCATTGAAAGCACAATATTTATTTTCCTTGTCTAATGTGCCATAGTGTTAACAACTGGAATGCTAAAAAAAAAACACAGAGAGAGAGCGAGAAGGAGAGAGAGAAAAAGAGTAATGTTTGATGGGGTGCAGGGAACTGTTCCCCAGAGGCTCACACAGAATAGCATGTGATAACTTCCAAGGAAGCATTTGAATAGTAGCAAGATTTTCTTTAATGTCTGCACAGTTGTAATACAGATTAGGTAAAAATAACAAAATGTATAAATGTATTCTAGACTCATTGCATCTATTTTCCCCCATACGTATTTTTTGGAAAGTTACTTTCCTCTAGTAGATGCGTACGATGCATAATTATGTATTTATATATTTGTTGCATAAGCATGTTCGGCTTTACAAGTTTTCACATTAGCTGGTTATGTAACACAGCATGCCATTTGGTTCTTTGTTAAAAATTTCCAGGGGTTTATGTTGTCTTCCATAAATGAATTAGGAAACCCCAGAAAATTGGTTACTGAAATTGAAATGGGATTGGTAGGATCCATTCTGAACCCTGCCTTTCGGTGTTTACCTCAAAGCGTGCTTGTGTGTTTGCTTGATTTACATTTAGCAATATCTAAGTGCAAATAGTAATCATACACCAAAGTAAACGGGACTATATGCAATTGCTCCCTCCGTTTCTTCAATTGCAGTGGCAATCCCATAGATTCCCATCTTGACAGGTAGCATAATTAGAAAATTCTCTTTGTCTTATTAAATGTGACTCTTCTCAATAGAATTCACTTCATTGCCAGCAAAGAACAGAAAATATACTTCAAATCTAAAATGGGAAATCAAGGGGGACTGTTTTATTTTTATCTGTCTTTGTGCAAGCGACATTATTATCAAAGGATATTGTAATGCTGCAAATGTACTTTGGGGATTTAAATCACGCATTAGCCTGGAAAGCAAAAAGTGCTGTAGGGCCCATGCAATATATTTTCTCATTAATCTGATTGAAAGATTATCCTTCCTATAGCTATGAAAAGTCTAATACTCATATATCCATCTTCTCTGCTAGTAAAATTCAGCTTTGTGCAAAGTCATTGTCTCTTGTGTCGGGGGTCCAGCACTTTTCTTCTCGCAGCATAAGCCCATCTGTATTAAAATAAATTCAGAGCAGGCCGCCATTTCATGCACACATTTTGATTATTTCATAAGCTGCTGTGGAAAATGGAAGTATCAGCAAGTCATGCAGTTTCCTGGTAATGTAATGCTGTCATTACCTCAGTGGTCATGTGAAAAAGTTTAGCTGCACTGTCTTTGACAAATGTTCAGCGAGTCAAAACAGTGCATTTAAATGAAATGCAGATATGAATGAGCCATTATTGCAATCACAACTCTAGCTTCGAAATTATCTTATATGAATATATACACTTCCTCTGTAACCCGACATTTGCAATACATAACTAGCTGTGCATTTGCTCTCTTGCCACTCACCCCGCCTCCTTTCTCCACATACATCCTCCAGATTCAGAATGGAGGAAGGGGGTTGTGATCAGAGGCTGCATGCAATAGTAATTGAAGACAGTCCTGATGATTTCATGCAATCAGAGAGGCACATTATTTGTTATGAAAATTAAGTAAAGAAACAAGGCAGGTTTATAGATTGCGTTGCTATGGTCAATACCTCTACAAAATATTAGCAAATCTTCACGAACAAGCCCATCAAACACCAAACCAAAACGAAAGAAAGAAAGAAAGAAAGAAAGAAAGAAAGAAAGAAAGAAAGAAAAGGAAGGAAAGAAGAAACCCAAGCACTTATATGCTTTTCCACATAAGAGACTCGCTGGAAATTTTGTATAACCTTCGTCGTAACTTGCAGCACTTTGTGATTTTAAGTTTTAATGAAACTACAGAAAATGTCTTAAACTGAATGATTTTTATTCAGAGCACTTTGAGTGCTGATACCATGAACAGTATCGATGGCTTCAGCCATAACTGTCACACAGATAATATTCTTTTATGCCCCAAGACACCAAGATGGTACTGTAGATAACCAAAAGAAATAAGCTTCACCATCACTAATCTGCAGCTTTCAAACTATAGCTTTTGCATGGTTAAGAGAAGGTAAAATCACCTACCAGTGTAATAGAGAAGACATTTTAATAGTGAACAGGACCTGGAAAAATTAAGGCTTTCATATTTATTTGTAATCCATATGCACCACAGATCAAATCGTCCATATCCTATTTTATGTGTTTATGTATGACAATTGGAAATGCAAAATGAGCTGGGGCCTTTACATTCCCCCAGGACACTTTTGCTAATGTAGTGAAATGAAAATCAAAGCAGTATTTGGTCTTGTGTTCCCTTCAGAGGTTAACTTTGGAGATCTTAAGTGTGTTCTTATGACTGGATTTGTAATGTATGTAGCAGATTAGAGGGTATTATGATATTCAGATGCACCACCCGAGCAGTATTAAAAAAAAAATTGCTGTCTGTATTTTTCTGACCCAGCAAATATTTCTTGAGGGCTTTTTACATGGATACAATTGAATTTTACATTCCCATTGCATAATGTGACTTATCAACTACTTTCTGTATGTGTGAGCCTGGGGTTTGGTGAACACAAATCATAACCAAAGTTTGATGAACACCTTCTATAAAGCTAAAATACTGGATCCATAAAAAGAGCATAATTAGTTTTATGTCTCAAAGTACATTTGGGGGTGAAATACATCATTTCATATCACAATGGAATGCATGTTTACTGGCAAGAAAAATAGTATTCCTTGGTACTCGTTCACGAGGAAAAAAATGAAATACAAAACCAAAATAAATTTTGAAATACCCAACGTATTTATTCTTACTTAATTTAAATGGTTGTTTTGCATATTCAGTTTAGAAATCGCAAATCAGAAATTCTTGCATTTGAGAATACAGGCTGACATTCAAGACTCACAGAAACAGAGACAAAAAATAATGATAAGCCAAATATCTTGAGAATTGGACAGTACAATAAAATCATTTTCTCATTATTTGTTCTAAGAATGTGATGGGTTTCCAGGGAAAAGAAAAATTCTCCTTGAAAATGTAGAGCCGGATACACATTTTTTTTTAATCGAATACAAGAACTATCAATACTAATCTGTTAATTTGTGCCCCCAAATACAATCATATTGTTGGGACAAAAACACAATGCATTCAGGAAGCTATTAAACGCACAGCAGTATTTGAAATCGAACCACAGTGACTTGTTGTTATGGTATGCTGACATTATTGGTTCTTGTATATAGTTACATAATGATCTCTGAAGCCAGCTTTAAAAACTGTTCTATAAAACCAGTTAACAGATGTCAAAATCTGACTACAGAGTTAACTTTCTAAGATACCTTAAAACTACATTTAAGAACCCTTTTCCAGGGTAAAAAATAAAAATCCAAAACCAAAATGTTACAGTATTTTCTCTCTCTAAAGGTACTCAGTGGCATAGTAGACCCTTTTGCCTTTTATTTCCAGTTTATTGTGGATGCCATCATCGATGGTCATTGACCTAAAAAACATGCACCACTGAAATTATGTCCATGTCAGAAACACACATACACACACACACACTCACGTGCACGTGCTCGCGCGCACACACACACACACACACATTCTTTGTTATGATTTTTCTCTATCAGCATTAACTGATACAGCATACCTTGTTTATTTTGTGTGAAAAATCATATCTTGTTATCGAAAGTCTGTAACATTTCACATATGCAAAAGACAATATAATCAGAAATCACTTTATCCATAACACAGTCATTCTTTTATGGTCATATCTCATATCATACTAGCATCTGCTGTGAATATCATCTCATAGTATAAAAGAATACAGCATTTATGGTATTAGGGCATCCGGTAATATTGTGGACAAATATTGTGGATCATTATTTGTTAACTCCAAGGAAACTCCGTGGCTTCAAATTGCACAAGGAAGAAGTGAGAATGAAATTATGCTGAAAATAATTAAACATTCTCCTCTCCTGTCCAGTTTCTATATAAACAACTGGCACATTAGTATACATACAGAAAAGAGTCATTTTCAATGCTTTTGCGTATTTCTCAAATAAAGAAGATGGCATCTAGCAAATGGAACTGCTACAGTAAAACCACTTTTTGTTCTGCAAAAGCCTTTGCTTTTGTAATTGTAAATGAAGCGGTTTCATCTGGTTTCTATGCTGCTGTTCCTACTCTTGCAGCTCAGGGCAATACAAATGATTAGTTGCCTGATTCCAGATTCATATAGGCTCAACTCTGAGAACTAGACTCCAGCATTTAAATGACTGAACTGATGTGAGCACATAAACCATTCCAGACCATTTATACAAATGGAACCGGCCAGGCATTTTATCAAATCTCCTATTACAGAGAATAGCTCTGTATCAACGCCATGCACTTCTGTTTTTTGCTTGCACAAAATATTGGGGTGTGCTTGCTGGTCATTTTTTTATTTTTAAAAAGTTTTGACATAAATATCCCCCCAAATGATATTTTCAGATCCCTGTGTCAAGTGGTCAAAGCTCCATGTTTCAGTCAGTTGCCCTTCAGTGAAGAGGTCTCTATAAGAAATGTTTCCCTCAAAGGAAACCATCCTTTCCTGTAAATTAAGTTTCTGAGGAGTTTCCCTGAATACAAAAAATGTGGACTTCAAATGAGCTCAACAGATAGAATTTACATATAAAAATCAATCATTCTATTTTGGGATGAATATCCAAATTACCTGCTTAAGCTTTCCTATTTGTAATTTCATATTCCTAAAGAGTTTGAAATGTCAGAGAATACTCTCCAAATCCTCATTCCTACCTTTCACCAGAAGGTCTAAGATGTCAGTTTGAAAAATTGCAGGAACTGTATGAAGTTTTGCAAAAAATTTTAACACCTAATTTAAACAGCCTACTAAATTAGCACAATTGAAATTTAGACTTTAATACTATGGTTTATGGGCTTGAGATTCTGACTCCCTGAAGTTAATGGAATAGTAACTGAGCAATAATATATGTAGAAAAGATTAGAAAGAAATAATGCTGAGTTTTGTAAGCCATCCAGGCAAATCAGAGTCCCTTTCCTTGTGAAAATAACCACTGCACAATATGAATAACAATGAAGAACCACACAACAATAATAAAATGGACAGACCTACTTTTATGAAGGGTTATAAGAAAAAATAAGAATGAGATCAGATTTTATTAACTGAGATGAGATGACAAATACTTCCATATTTGGAAAAGCTTTAAAAAAATTATTTTGAGCTGGTTTAGGTTCACAGCAAAATTGAGGGAAAGGTACAGGGAATTTCCATATATTCCCTACCCCTTTCCTCCACATCTTAGCCTTTTCCATTACCAACATGTCTCACTAGAGTGATACGTTTGTTACAATTGATCAATCTACATTGTCACATCATACAGTTCACAGATTAATCAGGGTTCATTCTTGGTGCTCTACCTTCTGTGGGTCTGGGCAAAGTACAATGATGTGTGTCCATTATAATATTTTATAGAGTATTTTCCCTGCCCTACCATCCTAGAGGTCTCAGATAATTGTTCTAATAATCATTTTTTCACTTTCACTGTAGGATCATGCCTAACAACATTATGCAACATGCCTGTGAGTGGCAAGCTAGAATAATGGAGAACAAGGCTATTCCTTGAAGTTTTTCCTGGTTCTCTGTCTAAATTTAGACAGTTCTTTGTGCTTCCATAGCATCATCTACTTACCGCTATCATAAAAGTCATCACCTTTGGAGTATTGGTTCCTGTCTATGCCACAACTCACCATCCTCCCCAGCTCCCAACCCACTAACTAGGCAATAAAACCATTGAATGTAAAGTTTGTGTTCTTTATCTCCGTATGATGCAAACTGCAGTTTGCAGTTTGGGCTTAGAAGGGCTCAGTACATGTTTGAATCAATCAATAAGAATGGATTGTATCGAAAGTATTGAAAATCAAAAATTCACTGTGTGACCTTATGCCTGTGTTGTCCTAGCTATGGCTACAACCTGCAATCAGCTACTTCTTTCTTAGTTTAGATACCTATGAAAATTGTAGGTTTAGTATAGGATTTTTACATTTAGAATAGAATTTTTATATTTAGTTCCCAAGGTAAGTCTCATATATAAAAGTTTATAAACTTTCTCTTTCATACAATAAATATTTAAAAAGTGTCTTATAAAAGAAGAAGTCAACTTAAGTTGATTGCATCCTTTCCAATTCCCAAAATGCTGCAAAGCAGATATTAGGACTTATGGAATTATTTGGGGGTTATTATTAAGGGGTAATAACCAGAGGTTCAGAAATGCCTGGACCATGTCTCCTTCTAATAGAGTTCCTAGGAGAGTAGTATAAACTTATTTTTTTTAAATAGCTAACTGAGAAAGAAGAAATGACTTAAGTAAGATTCACACAAGTTTCTGAGAATGTAAGCAAAGCTTGAATAAAAGTCAAACTGGTGCAGAATGGGGGAAGATATTTGCAGAGTCTTTCAGATAAAAGGCTGATATCCAAAATCTTGGTAGGATCCGAGGTAGAAATACGTAAAAGGGGGCATTTTCGCTTGACACAACGTCTCTAACCAGAGATATTTTTGGTTCTTCAGTGCTTGACAGTCTGGCCAAAATAAGCTGGAAGATCCTCGCTCTCTAGAGTAGATATTATTAACATTTTATGGATGAATAAGTGAAGTTTAGGGAAGCCAAGCCAAGTGGCTTGCCAAAAGGTACAGAGGTAGGGATGCTAGAATTTTTACCAGGTTTGTCATTCTGAAATCTGTGCTCTGATTTAAACCCAATGGGAGATCTGCCATTTGGTGCACAAGATCCATCCAGCTAACTGTGTCTAAATACTTACCTCCCCAGAATTGTCAGCACATAAAGCGGCTGCTATTTCAGCCTCTTCAGTTTTAGGGCAGTCTGATATGCAGCAATAAGTAGCTGAAATGCATTCTCTGAGACACCTTTTACTTAATATTATATACTTTAATAAAACATGCATATCCTTACTGTGTAAGAGGTTACATGAAAGGAAGCCCCAATTAGCTTGTTGTTGCAATCTATTGTAGACTCACAGTTGATCTGAGATCACTCGTACTGGTCTGGAGTGCTTTCCAGTCAGCTAAAGTCTAAAAATTTCAACGAACCAAGATCGTATTACATACCTTTGCCAGAGAAGTAAGTCCTGGCAAACACTGAAGAATACTCTACTGACCCAACTTTCAACAAATATATAAACTAACAATCCTGTATCATTTATTTAAAAAAAAAAAAAAATCAGTGTTTCCAAGTTGGGAGCCCATCAAAACCAGAAAAAAAAATTATATTCTTGAACATTTTTGTTCTCAACATGTAAACAAAGATATGATAATTTGGATTCTCCACACTCTGCCAATGAGCCTCCCTTTTTTTTTTAACTTGGGGTAAAATTTATGGGGTACTCTGAGTGGCTCAGTCAATTAAGCGTCTACCTTCAGCTCAGGTCATGATCCCGGAGTGCCTGGATCAAGCTCCATGGCAGGCTCCTTGCTCAGTGGGGAGTCTGCTTCTTTCTCTGCCTCTTACCCTACTCATTCTCTCTGTCTTTTTTAAATAAATAAAATCTAAAAAATTAAAACAATTTATGAATTCAAACATTTATCAGGTATATAAATTTGGCTCTTTTCAAAATGCTTTTATATAAATGACATTAGTAGCAAATACAAGCGTGTTTTGTCGGGCTGATTATTACTGCCATTGGTGCATTCTTCTGAAATATAAGATTTTTAGCCTAATTGTTGAGAGAGACTCTGTGGAATAGTATTTTCAAACATATAAATGATTGAAATAAAGATCTAAATGTCTTAAGTAATCAAACATTTACATGTTGGTCAATGGAAGTCATATTTGTGAGTGTGAATTGTGCTGGAAGTTAACATTATTAAAAGCAAGCAAGACTCATGCTGATTAATAATTCATTAGCATTCTTTCACCTTTCTTTAAAATAAGCTATTACCTGCATTGTGGGAAAGCAGATAATAAACTATAATTTATCACTTTTTCAGGGACTAGAAGTGGTCCTATATTTTAAACTCTTGTTTTAATTATCTAGCCTGCTCTTTTGATAACCAATATTATAACATCAGGAGGTTCAGAAGATACCGTGGGAGAGATATTTTGACATATTTAGTCTACATTTCTTGATTTCATAGTGAGATTGTAATGAGGAATTCCCATTTACTCTTGAGCTCAGCATCTAGATAATTGAATAATAAACCACAATCAATGAGGACCTTTAAAGATTGTCACTCTATGTTCAGATTGAACTCAAAAAAAGAAAAAAAAATAGCTTGCAAACATTTTTGGCTCAGCCCCATTTGGTATTCAGAATGTAAATGAGATTTGTTATCAGGCAGGAAACCTGAAACTGATTTAACCTAGATATTAATCTTCATATTAAGGACATATTTACATTTCTTGCATAGCACAGTAGGTTAGCACTATGGAGGATCTGCACTTAATTTTTTTAAATGGCTTAGCCCAATTGATGCACAGTGCATATTTCTCATTTTAACTATTTTGTTTATTTCATAGATTCTTCTATTTTCCCATGGTCGTGTTAAGGCTTGCTGGGTAGAAAATATGCTGCAAATAGAAGCCAAACCACAGTAAAATGACTCTGCCTAACCCTAAGAGTTCCAGCCATTTCCTTTTATATTTTATAATAAGATATGACAACTCAATTTAAAGAAAATACACAATACTTGCTGACTACAGTGAAAAGTTTATATTAAAATAATGTGTTGCTGTGGAGAGGTGGATAATTGAGCATACAGTAGGTAATTTCTGGCAGGGTTCCTGAAATAAGCAAAAATAATATCTGTTAACAGAGGATAAAGGCAGATAATGTTACTCTACTCAGTAATTAGGATTTTACAGATCCCTGTTTAAATGCTGATGCAAGAGAAAATTAAGGAGAAGTCTGCATTTAGTAATTAAAGTTGAGTTGATACAAACTCTCTCAGTAAGACCTGACCTTTGATTGGGCCCTATTCCTACTGATATGTGACTCTACCAGTTTTCTTCTGCATTTTAATGAGGACTGAGGCTTGAAAAGTTTAAACAAAATCTAACTGAGACTGTTAATTTCAAGGAGTCACCATTGGGGATTTGAAACACTAAAGCTCTAACAAGTTTCCCCTGCTTTCAAACAGAACCTTTGACCATTTTTTCTCCTTCTGTCATCTTATTTTTTATTTTTTGAGTCTGCAGACAGATCCTCAACTTTTCTGCCAAATTATTTAATTTCAGGAAATAGACTTTAGGTCTTTGGCGTTGTCAAGGAAGAGAGGTAAGATGATCAGGTATTAACTTTCTTAAAGAAATAGTTCTTAGAAAATTCCAGTTGACTACTCTCTTCTTTTCTCCAAGAGGACTTATAAAATCAACATAGGACAAGAAGATTGTGCATCTTCTTGGACAACTGTGTTCACCAAAACAATAGTAACTTGAAAAATCAAGTTAGTAGGAAGAATAGGAAAGCAGATATTTTTCCTCTAGAAGGAAAGATACTTTTCCTTCTAGGAAAATTCCTAGGACCACTACAAAGTAGTATTTGTACAATGAATACAGACTTACAAATGAAAATTTTAAGCCCAAACCTGTTCCCCAAATTATGAGCCCAATAACTCCTCTTCCTTTCCACTTTGTGGCAGGAGATGATTGTGAGATACTAGTAATGGTCAACCTTCATCTGTTACTGTTTTTGTTTGGGAATAATTATAGGAACGCAGACATGATTAATATGGATCCCCGTCCTCCCTTGCGAAAGAAAAGAATTGGGGACTTAGGGGTTATCATCACTTATTGTGCTTTGAATAATTTCTGTCACAATGTTTCCTTGTTACTCGTCCCAGTGAGGAGGGTTTTGCAAGCATAAGTAGGATAGATTAAATTGGGGAGAGAATAGAGTTAAGGAAGCAATTAGCAAGGTATTTCAAAATTTATTGGGGTGAAAGCCTCCATTATCATTTATCAGTGTTCCTTTAGTTGAGACCGGGAGACAAGCCTCTAATCAAGCATTATTGTAAATGATAGACACTTGAATCTCTGTAATCATAATCTTCTCCATAGGGTTGGAAGCTGCTCATTCCATTGCTACTAAATCCTTTTTATCCACTTGATCAAGTGTCCTGTCAACCCTTGCTCTTTTACCTGAGGTCATCAGGGATGAGTGTTGACTGCTTTCTTCTGTTACTAGTCTATGCTTACCTTTGGGTACTACCCTTTGATTTTTTATTTTTTTCCTATAAGGTTAAGGACTACAGTTCTGTTTTTTTACTTGAACAGAGGGACCTCCTTGACCCCCACACCAAGTTAAATCTCTCTGTTATACTGTTCCATAAGACCTTATATCAAACTCATTCATTCTTTTGTTTAAACATTCAACAAAGACCTGTGGAATGGCTATTCTGTTCTACGTACAACAGTTGAATAGGAGACAAAAATTCCAGGCTTCATGGAGCTTACATAATACTGTTATATGCTGTTTAGTGCCTTCAAATCTCCTCTAAAATAGAACCTTTTGAAGACCAGGATCACAACTTTTTTTCCCCCACTACTGTTTCCCCAGCACTTTGCAGAGTACCTGGGATATTGAAGAGGTTCAATAAGTGTTTATTGAATTAATAAATAAATAAGCATTGCAATTTTACAGAAACATGGGTATTTTATCTGCTACAAAGCAAAGACCAGATGTATAAAATTAACAGTGAAAAGTACCTTAAAAAGTGACCTAATAGAACCATTAGACTGAAATACACTAGTACATAGGCATTACCGATATGACTATGTGACTATTTAAAAATAACAGATACTCTAGAAAAATATTTGGATTTGTTTCATATTCTGTCTCTTCAACATATATTAAGGCATTGTTAAAGTGTTTTCTAGCACTCAGTTTAAGTATATGTAGTACAACAATTCATATTATTATGTGTATTAAAGTGACACCAAGGACCCCATTTTAGAATTATAGCAGTAAAATATGTGACATAAAATTAAAACACAGACTGTTTTTCACCTTATAGTACACACACACACACACACACACACACACAATCTTTGCAAAATGCTTTGAATGAAGACTGAGTTGAAGTATTTTTGTTGTTAATAGGATTTTTTAAAAAATATATGAATCTTTTTGACTCTGATAAGAAGGATGGGGAGTTCCTACTGATGAAAAAGTTAAGGTTCAATGCCTGCATGAAAGTGAGATCAATTGTCTTATTTTTTGTTTCCAGCTTTATTTGTGGCCAGTATTAGGTAGCAGAAAAAAGAAGCATGTAGGGACATAAACTCTACCCATTTATTTGCCATGGGTTTCAGCCAATGAGAATGGTTAAACCACAGAAAAAGTGCCATGAAGCTACCCACACATCACATATGATTCCTTTAGTTTTTAACCTCCAAAAATAAGCCCTCAAAATAACTTAGAAATGAAAGGAAATTATTTGGTCACTTAACAAAAACATCTAGAAATAAGGCTGGTAACAGCTACCACTTAATTGAGGGTGCAGATAATATTACCAGAATGCATTTCACAACTTGAGATGTTCAGAGTTGGCTTCAATCTCAGGGACTCCCCAGGTTAAGAAGAAAGCAGCCCAGTCCTATAGGCTCATTTTCATTCCAGCAATCTAGGTTCAATGATCAGGAGCGTGTAATCATTAGGTAGCAAATGTATTTTTAAAGTTTATTACAGAGTTCATATGTCTGTCACATGATATTTTCAACTTGTCCCAATAAAAACTTACTCTTTCTGCTGAAGAAACAGTAGTAAATAGTAGTAAACAGTAGTAATTAAATAAATAAAACACAAACCCCATGAAGCCAAGTTTCAACTATTCATCACACGGAAGCATGAACAGAGCTGGGGTTCTCAGTCAGTACTGTATGAATGAAGAGGCAGGGTTAGATATAAGAGTTACTATTTTAAACATTTTATGTATGTATGTATGTATTTGAAAGAAGGACAGTTGATAGGAGGGGGGCAGAGGGAGAGAGAGAAAGAATCTCAAGTAGACACCACATTGAATACAGGGAGCAACAAGGGCTTAAACCCATGACCTTGAGATCATGACCTAAGCCAAAACCAAGAGCTAGATGCTTAACCAACAGAGTGATCCAGATCCCCCAAGAGCTACTATTTTAAAAATAGCACACAGATAATTAGAAAACCCAAGTTGGATATTTGGTAACAAAAGGGGCCATTTAAATTCTTCTGGAAATTCTTTGGCATTTCACTTTTACTCTTTGTTCTTATTTATCTTGTCCCCAGTTGAAAACACTGTCTGAATTTTACCCCTAATCCTTACAGCATAGTCTTCTCCTTTGTTCCATTCCCTTTGCATTTTCTCAGTGATCTTAACCACCCCTATAAGACATTGCATTGTATCCAAATGACTCTCACTGCACTTTGTCTGGCTATGACGTCTCCTAAATTTCTTCTGATAATTTATTTAATTTTTTAAAAATATTTCACCTAGAATGTTTCACTGACTTTCCCCATTTTAGGAATTAAAAACTTAACTGATCAGTAACACTATTCAGTTCTTTTTCTCACCTCCTTCACGACAATGATATTTTCTAAGTATCACCATGCTAATTGAGCAAAGGTGGTTACAAAATATTAACTGAATTTACTGGTTGTTCTGTTTCTGCCAATTCCACACAGGAACACCTATTCCCCACATCCTCTCGTCAGGTCCTGGACACCTTTCCTTGCTACCTAGACCTCTGTCAAGAAATCCTGGGCTTTTAGTTCCTGACTGTATGCCATGTGTCCTAACCAAATCTTGTGGGTCCTTTTACAAAATTAATTCCACCCACTAAATTCTTGAAAATGCAACCCATTTCATGTGAATTCATAGCTTAATGAGCAAAGCTTCATTTACTCTGATTACCACTACAAATATATCAATCAGATGAAGGAAGAAGATGCAAAAAGAAAAATATTTCCAACACGTTTGAAAACTGAAAAAATGAGAGTGGGATGCAGTGCAGTGGAAAAGCCTAGGTGCTGGTATGTTGCTATGAGAGCAAAAACCAGGATGTAAAGAATGACTGGTTTTAAAAAATCAAAAGCCTGGATTTTTCTCCATCACTTCTATTTGTCTTCCCAGGAATTTTTACAATAAATTCCTATCGATCTTTTTCTTTTATTTTTTTATTTTTTTTTAAATTTTTATTTATCAGAGGGGGGGGGAGAGAGCGAGCACAGGCAGACAGAATGGCAGGCAGAGGCAGAGGGAGAAGCAGGCTTCCTGCTGAGCAAGGAGCCTGATTCCAGGACGCTGGGATCATGACCTGAGCCGAAGGCAGCTGCTTAACCAACTGAGCCACCCAGGTGTCCCAATCGATCTCTTTTTCATTACAGACTCCTCTAAGTCACCAGACCTTCTTTTGGCTTTGTTCCCAAAAGTTGTTACCATTGCCTGGTTCCAAATGAAACTCTAGAGAAGAAAAATCTAGCTCAAGATATTGTTAGTCCATTTTTAAGAACAGTTAATCGATAGCTTCTTTGCACCTCACCCAGTGCTCCAAGCAATATGTGCCCTCCTTAATACCCACCACCAGGGTCACCCAACCCCTCACTCTCCTCCCCTCCAAAACCTTCAGTTTGTTTCTCAAAGTTCACAGTCTCTCATGGTTCATCTCCCCCTCCAATTTCCCCCAACTCACTTCTTTCCTTCTCCCAGGGGCCTTTAAAAAAAAAAAAAAAAAACTCAGTCAGTTGGCAATAGCAAGAACAAGAACCAGCATGGCAGGTATTCAGAGTTCGGACTCTGGGTCTATTTGGTTTTCATAATTGAAAGGATAATATTGGGCAGTTAACTTCCTTATGACTCAATTTGCCCATATGGGTAATAATAGCACCTACTTAATTGTTTTCTTTTACATGATTAAATGAGACAATATACTTAAAGTGTTTAAATGTACAACTTGAACAATTATTCAATAAATATGAGCTATTAATTATGAACTCCTCATTCTCTATTAGGAATACTCTGTATCAGTGGAAAGGCTGTAATTTATGTATTTTGGTATTACCTTGTTGTCTAGATCTAATAAGTTTAAGCACTAATGCAAAGTTTTCAAATGCCAGTGATTAAAAGAAGATTCTGAAGTTTTCCACTTATATGACCACTCTAGATGAATTAGGTAAAAGAGACAATTATAGTTGTTTTGATTGTGTTGCTAGTAGGTCATTCAATTAGGGAAAATTTTAATTTTTGTAAAATACCTAAACAAATGAGCATAAATGAGCATGTGGTTGAGAAATTATATTAAAATTTTGATATTTACTAAACTGTGTTGTCAAACCTGGAATCATGTTAGACCCTAGTGAGGCAAAGATGAGCCAGATAAAATCCCTGTCTTCATGAAACTTACAATCTTTATGTTATACAAGTCAAGTACAAGAAAGCAGGTAAGTCAGAGAGAATGATTTTTGTGTCAGAGAATAAATAGTAAAAGGAGAAGGTACAATGTGTGGCATGTTTCTTAAGGATGCCTCATTATCCACTGTATGTGGCAGTGTTCTGGGCATTTTTTTTATGACATTTTCAAATGCATAATAAATGTGACACATTAGACTATTCAAAGATTAAAAAACTTCAGCTTTCATATTTACATTATTTTTTTAAATGCATAAATTCTCAGGCCTTCCTCAAAGATCACATATAATTAGTTTCCCAGAGAAACTCAATGCCTATGTTACTAAAAAAGTCAGGCAGAGTTTAAACACCTCTCCCCATATCTTCTTTTCTCGAAGGACTTCAGTTGGTCACCATGTCAGCCAGGCACTGCCACAGCTTCAAACAGTTTTCCTCCTTTATTGAGAGGTCACCCACAGAGACCAGGGCAGGCGAAGGCAGAGTTCACCTTTGCCTTCTTCCTTGGCTGTGTCATGTACCTGTGCAAATGGAATCCCCAGTTAGAGTGATCCCTGAGGCCAAGAAGTTCTATTAAACTGTAGCAAGAATTGGTCAGCTATTTGCTCCTGGGAAAATCCTACTGCTGTGACTAATAAGTATTTCAAAAGAAATAAATGAGCATGTCATTCATCCTATGATTACAGGATGAGCTGCAGCAGAGTTGCTGGCCAGCATACCCTTTATGTAACACCCAGTTACTATGTTCTTTCCCTAAACAGTGCAAATTGTCCCGTGACAGGATTAAATCCTTTTCTAACCACTACTATGGCAAATCTGGTGGAAGATCACAGTATACAGTGAGACCAAGGGAATGTTTGATGGAAAAGGAGTATTTTTGCTACTTGAGTCAACAGGGAAATTGGTTATACTGAAGTGTATTATATAATGACCATTATTTCCAAAATATTAAGAAGATTTCCAAATAAGATTGTACCAGGTTCTCTACAAAATGGAATGTATAATCATGTTTACAACCACAACTACAACCATCACCAAACCTTCATCTCCATGTAATCATTTCAAAGTACAATAGAATATAAGAACACACAACATTGGAGCACCTGGGTGGCTCAGTGGGTTAAGCCTCTGCCTTTGGCTCAGGTCATGATCTCAGGGTTCTGGGGTGGAGCCCCATATCGGGCTCTCTGCTCGGCAGGAAGCCTGCTTCTTCCTCTCTCTCTGCCTGCCTCTCTGCCTACTTGTGATCTCTCTCTCTCTCTTTCTCTCTCTCTGTAAATAAATAAATAAAATCTAAAAAAAAAAAAAAAAAGAAAGAAAGAAAAATAGGTTTAAAAAGAAGAATATGCAACGTAAGTGTTATATCCTCATCTATACCTTTGACTTTCTATACTGCATCTCTTCGTCAAAGTCTAGGACACCTTTGATACCATCTGTGAAGACGTAACTGGAAATAACTTCTTTCTTCTTTCACCTTGTAGCATTGACCTTGGACTCTAGATTTTTACGAATTTATCTAAATTTCTCTAATGAGTGAAAAGGACATCTCTAGAAGGTTATATCTGTGTTTAATTTTCCCCAGCATAAATGCCTTCCTTATGGTAGGTATTCAGTCGATAAACTTCCAAGACTAAAGGAAAAGGGCAAGTTCAAGGACGGACATACTACGTATCATTTTCACCCAATTATCTATAGGTTTTAAAATAAATCCCACTTTTTAAATTTTTTACTGTTTTTTTTTTAAATCTATGGTTTTCTTCTATTTTTTTTCTATTTATGTTCCATCAGTTTTTCCCTTAATGGAATCGGAATTTTCATTATGTCAGAAAGAACATATGGAAATCAGGTACAAGTCGCATGATGGTTACCTTGGAGTTTTTTAGAGACCTGTCTTCTGTTTGTTCATTGAGCCTCATTTCACTGTTCCCATTATTGGCCAATTGTGTTGTACTCTAATTCTGAAAACTTGTAATAGAATTTTCCTAGTCTCTCTTTATGCTGATGATTCTTTATACTCATTTACATACCTTCAACCTTCAGGCCCCTTAACTTTGACATAACCATAGCTTTAGATAAGACATATCTAAATTCAGAAAGCCCTGATAGGGGTGTCACAGCTTGGTAAGACATCCTTGCCCATAGAAAGGAATCAACCATATACAATCTTTTTGATTTATGTTATTCCTGCCAAATGTAGAGTAATGATTTGTATAATAGCTATGTATTTCTCTAATTTATACCCTGACTACTTTCAAAAAGAATAGAATTAAAATAAGAGAACATTATCACATACAGAGAGCAGTTTACTTTTTTGCTCCACATCTATGTTAATTCAATTACTCTGACTGATCTTTTAGATTAGTTTTGACTCTCAAGGTAAAAAGGAAAATATAAGAGTTCATATAAATATAAGATTAAAGGAAACCAATATTCCCATTTAAATAAACTAATTTTATTTCTAAATTCTAACAGAATTATGAGTCTTCATACTGAGGGACAATGACAAACAACATATTTAGTAGAGGTTTTATAGAAGATGCAAAATGTTTCTTCATTAAGATTTTTATGAACATAGAAGTCAATGATATTATGCCAATGCTTAACTAAGTGAAAACAATCTGTAATGAGCTAATAATTATAGACATTTGCAGGGCTCAAATTCATACTGATATAAATGGAAAATCTTTAAAAGCAAATGATTAGTATGTCTCTTAGATCACACCTATCAATGAAAAATTGTGTCAACTCAAAATTGTTGATCTTGAAAAAATGCTCTTCACAATGTTGGTGACATAAAAACATTTTCAGATAAATGAAGGTTGAATAAATTTACTCTCTTATAAAATATGCTAAAGGAAGTTCTTCAGGCTATAAGGAAATGTCAACAAATTGAAAGTCAGATCTATAGGAAATAATAAAAGGTGCCAAAAATGTGAGATATGTGTAAATATGCAAAATTTTTCTTTTTCCTTGTTTTAATCTTTAAAAATTATTTGAATATTTAAAACAAAAATAATATTGTATTGCAGGTCTTATAACCTATGTATTAATAAATTAGGTGACAAAAGTACAAAAAGGATAGAACTAAGTCTAATTATGTTCTTAAGGTTTTTATATTTTTATATAAAGAATAATTATTAACTCTAGATTGCAGTACGTTAACATTTTATTTTGTAATCTCTAAAGAAATGACTGAAAAATAAGTCAAAGCACCAATAAGCCAATAATGGATCTTAAAATGAAATACTAAAGAATACTCAATTGATACACAAAGAGGGCAGCAAAAGAGATAAAAAGAAATAATTAAGATAGATCAAGTGATAACTAAATAACAAGATGGTAGATATAAATAAAATCATACCAATAATTACATGAAGTAGAAATGGACTAAATATTACAATTAAAAGAGAGATAGAGTCAGACTAGGTATAAAAAATTATCTATATTGGATCCACTTCTAAAGACACAGGTTAAGAAGAAAAGGAAGACAAAAGGCATATCATGCAAATAAGCATAGAAAAACTGATGTGACTGTATTAGTATTAAATAAGTTAGACTCAGAACAAGGGGTATTACCAGAAAAAAAGAAAAAAGAAAAGAGTGACTATTCTAAAGTAAATAGGCAATTCATTAGGAAGATGTAAAAACTATAATGCCAAAATTGTGAAGCAAGAACTGACATATACAAAGGTAAAATTAGCCAAATCAAAAACCATAGTTGAAATTTTTAACACACATTATGATAGTTGATATAGCAAGTGGACAAAAATCAGTAAAAATATAAATTTGAACAACATGATCAACCAAGGTTAACATAAGATTTATATGATAGTCCCACGAAAATCTATAGTCTACATGTTGTTTTCAAAGGCACATGAGTTATTTATTAAGATAAATGTTATCTTGGGGCTTAAAATAATCTTCAATAAATTTTGAAAAATTGGAACTTTACAGTGTTTTCTTTGACCATAATGAAGTTATATTAAATATCAGTTCCAATAAGAAGCTAGGAAAACTCCAAATATTTAAAAATTGAATAGCAAACTTCTAAGGAATATATGGCTCACAAAGAAAAGAAAAACTGGAAAATATTTCAACATAATGCTAGTAAGAAAAAGTGTTGAGATATTTGGGATGCATATAAAGTAGGCCATAGAGGGAAATTTGTATCTTTAGAGGTTTCTCAAGAAGAGAGAACTAAATTCAATATGCAACACAATAAAGATTCTTTAAAACAAAACAAAATATGATGCCTGGCCATAAAAACCAGACACAAATAAATGCACACTCTTTGTTATTATTTACATGAGGTTCAAAACTAGTCAAATCTTCAATGAAAACTGAAACAGTGGTTGCCTGTTATTTGGGTCTATATTGTTTGTGAAAGTTTATTGACTTGTATTCTAAAAGTCTGAGCACTGGACTGTAAATTTTGCATACAGACATACACACATATATATACACACATAAAGGCAGGTGGTCAAAATGAAAACAAACCCTGAATCTTCAAGAAATAGAAGCACACTCTTCCAATTGACACATAGTATTTGCATCTAAAATCAGAACTCTCCATTTATAATCAAATAGTCCCAGCTGGCTTTTAATTTAAAGCCTTCATTCTCCACCTAAGTTTAGTGCTTTGGTAGGAGAAACTGTTTTTTAGATTATACATACAATTGGGGCCCGCTTATAGAAAAGTATTTTCACAGTGTTTTTTTTCCAATAGTTTATGAATCATAAAATAGCTTCACTTTGGCACTTGTCCGTTAATTTCAAATAGTTTGGTGTAATGACGTTAAAGCAACAAGACAGACAAGTGGCCCAAAACAGAGTCGCTGATGCTAAGCCCCGCATCAGCAGACTGGGACATGGACACATAACATCTAACCTGCTGGAAATTTCAGTTTTTCCTAGGAATGTGACTTTTAACCAGCCCATCTGGAATTACCAGATCATCACTAGCAAGATAATATGCATGAGACGACTGTTGACCCTACCCCAAGGAAAGGTGATCTTGCCTGAAACAAATGACTCTGTTAGAAAAAAAATTTTTTCCTCTACCATCTGCCTATGAAAACCTTCCATTTTGCATAGCACCTTGAAGCTCCTTTCACTTGGCAGATGGGATGCTGCTTGACTCATGATTCATTGAGGAAAGCTAATTAGATCTTCAAATTTACTCAGTTAAATTTTGTTTTTTAACACTCCCAAATAATGACATAACTGGTCTGCAGGAAATGATTATGTAGTTTTGCCCATTTGAACATTGGAAAATGTCAGCCAAAAACAATTATTTGATTTTTGGCCTACATGATGTTGAACAGTTCGTTAGGGCAGTAATTTAAAGAGCAATTTCCATAGTTTTCTGGAACTCATTCAGAATTCAATAATATGCTAATATCAGCTAAAGGAAGATGCCTACATTCCTAATTTCTATGGCATGTATATACACAGTATATTTAAAAGCTAAATCGTCATTTTGATCTGGAAAATAAAACATTAAGATGCCTGGTTTATACCACTTAGAATATAAATTTATTCTGTCGACATACTTAAATTAATGAAGCTTTTTCATCATTCTTCCATATTTTCTTTCTTCCTGGCATGAGTTAACTACGACATTTGCATATTGACTAAGAAACAATGTCTTGAGGTTTTATTGTTCAATGAAAGCAACACTAATAAAAATAACAAAAGGAATGTTGTCTGAATGGCATTAGTCTTTTTTTTTTTTTTAAACTGTTCCTGGAGCAACTGTGAAAAATATACTAGGGTTCAAATAAGGCAAGGACCAAGGGGGTCTCACTTTCTCACTTTTGTAAGATCACAATGCTTTTAACAGAATATTCTTTCCTCTCACACAGTAGCAATAACTACCTCAGGATATTTTAAAGTGTACATTTTGTGTTTACATCTTAGAGTGTTTCTCATTTTCCAAGTAAAGTAGTAATCTTGGGCTTATCCTTGCTGCCTTTACTCTACAAATATTCCCCACAAGCCCTTAATGACTTCAGTGAGCGCTGTAGACTCGGGCCCCACAAGGAGTGTTTCCATCTTTGTGCTGAGCTCAAGAAGACATTCCTTATGAAGTTGAATGAGGTGTGTGTGAGACTACAGGCTGATAGCAGGTCATCCCTGTAACAAAAGTCACATTGATGTAAGATTATTTTGACCCACAAACCTAACTTTCACTCATAAATGTAGCAGAAGTAGGCACATACTGAATACCTAATAAGTGGCTAAGCCATAACACAAGTGATAACTTCAATTCAGTCCAGAGCATTTCAACACTAGTGGATTGGAGTGAGTGAAGAAGAAAGTCTGCATGTCCAATCTCAAACAAGATATATTGGTAGCACTCCAAAGCCAGCCTTTATATTATTTTGATATGATCAAAATTTGATTATATTTAGATATTCTTCTTTCTTAGCTGAAAGTTTTTGAAAAAACTAATGTCACACTGTTATTCACGAAATCCATGTGATTTTTAACATTTTTTGAGTTTTTTTCATATGGCAGGAACTGTTCCAAGAGCTATGAATATAGTGACAAATAAGACAGGCAACATTCCTGTCCTCATGGGATTTTTATTCTAGTAGGAGAGATGGGCCAAAAAACAGTAAATATATAGTATAAATTCAGAGAGTGAAGGCATGTTTCATAAGGTGCTGTTTGTGGCAAGATATGAATAAAGTACAGGAGGTTGCGAAGATAGATCTGAAAGTAAAGCATTCCAGGAAGAGAAAATAAAAAGTGCAGACATCTTGAGATAAAACCCGTTTGGTATATTAGAGAAGTCAGAACACATCTGAGTGGCTAGGGCAGAGTTAACAAAGGGGAGCTTGGTAGAAGATGTGGTCAGAGAGGGAGGCACAGAACACACCACAAGCAGGTTTAGAAGTTGGAGTAAAGATTATGGAATTAATTTTATTTACTTTTAAAAAAAATTTAATTTTTATTTGACACAGAGAGACAGCACAAGCAGGGGAAGTGGCAGGCAGAGGGAGAGGGAGATGAGGGCCTCAATCTCAGGACCCTGGAATCATGACCTGAGCAGAAGGCAAATGCTTAACTAGCTGGGCCACCCAGGCACCTCAAGAATAGGGAATTAATTTTAAAGCAGATGCAAGGTGATCAGAGGATGTTAAGCAGGGAGGCTGATGACTTGATCATTCCAGCTACTGTGTAAAGAAACGACTCTACAGGACAAGAGTGAAAGGAGAAATGCCAATTAAAAGTTCTGTCAGTGCAGAAAATTAAACATGATTCTAGCTGTTTTAAGCATGAAAAAAATCTGATACAGGAAGTAGGAGCTTACAAATTCCTCGGAGTGATTAGAGCAGTGAGCTATAGCCTTGCTCCTGCAACTCAGGAGTCAGGAAGCCAGAATCAAGACGTCATTTGTCATCATTCATCATGCCACAGCTTCCTCCCTTTACCCGGAGAGCTGGAGAATGAAGCCCAGGATGCTGCCACAGGAGAAAATCAACTTCTGTCAATTTGTTGGTGAGCAAGGAAAAATGAAGCCGAAGTTTGGGGAAGATCACCTCCACCTTACTTTCACCGTTCCAATTTTGAGCAAGCACATCTAATTGTTAATAAGCCCACAAGCACATTCTTTATTTCCGTTAAGTTGATTTATCTCTAGCATTTTCATCGGGCTCCGTCTTAGGGTTCTCGTCTCTCTGTTTCTGTTGCTCCTCTGCTCTTGCATGCTGTCCACTTTATCCATTAGAGCCCTTTCACGTTAACCATCACCATTTTATATTCTGGTCTGATCATTGCAATATCTCTGGTTGACTCTGGTCCTGTTCTTGTTCTATTTCTTCAAGAGGTGTTCCTTGGTATGTCTTGTCTTATCTTTTTGATAGCCAGACATTGTGTATTAAATTAAAAAAAAAAAGAAAAAAACACTGTAAATGGGCCTTTAGAAATGTGGTGGTGAAGTGGGAGGGGAAAGGGAATGTTTTATAGTTCTATGATTAGGTTTCAATCTTTTAATGAGCTTATGCTACTAAACAATGGAGTAAGAATTAGATACTGGGTCTTCTGACTCCAAAGCTCAGTGACATTAATGTCTCTTTCTTATCTAATCCCGCGTGTGAGTGGTAGTAGATATGTCTGAGGTAGGAGGAGGCCAGAAGAGGGATATTTGGAATTAGATTGTCTTTAAAGAGCCCCTATTTAACTACATTTATCTGAAGTTAGCATATTTAACCATTTTCACAGAATGGAGAAATGGTTAGCATGAGAAATTTTAGTAAGGTATTTTTGAAAAGGAGAGTCAAATGTTCGTGAAAGTCCAAGGAAAAAGGAGACCAAAGAATGACCATTAGAGTCAATGCATTGAAAAGTATTCTTGGTTGCTCCAACTGTTCTTCTTAAAATGGAAATTTCATAGGCAATGTGATTCTCAAGTGATTTTGTGTTTGGCAGCACCCAAGCCTAAAAGCCGGACAAAATGAAACTCAAATATCTATTATAACACCAGGATTTTATAATCTCAAGGAAATAACCTTATGAATTAAGATAATTATTAGGATAATGAGTTGTTGCTTTACAAAAGTACTTGGTTACTCAGGATTCTGAGTTAGAGACATCAAGAGCTGAGAGAAAATGTTGGAGGAAAAAAAATTGAGGGTACTGTCTTTACTCTGGCCACTCAACAGAAGAGCATTTTTGCTATTTCCAAAAAAACTATGTTTTTGATATTTCTCCTCAAAGCCCAGAATGCTGAGGCTGAACAAAACAACTGCAATGGTGCTTGATATAGTATTAACAACCTGTGTGGCTGACTACACAATCACATTTACTTCAACTTACATAGTCAATTGTAGAAATACAAAATAAATAAATAAATAAATAAATAAGTTTTGTGACATAGCCAACTTGATAGAATTGACAGCTATTTAAGGGTCATATTTTATGACATTTATCATTTTCTAGTTACTTTGAAGAAAATATAAAAAAAAAAACTTTAATCTTCTCTAACTTTTCTTTATCATTTACAAAATCAGAAATATTTTGTAGTTTCCAATAATTTACTTAATAAAATTCAGTTTTTTAAAAATCTATGCCTCTCAAGTAATTTTGATATATGTTCATCTATTTAGGCTTTCAACCAGTAATTATGGAGCACTATTATGTGTCAGATACTATACATTGTGTTATGGATAAAATGGTAGACAGATGGAGTCCTGTAAATTAAAGCCTGTGTTCCAGGTGGTATATGACAGGAATATTTTGAAATGTAGAGGTTTTCTGAGGATATCTTGTATATTTTTGTGAAATTCACAGATTATAAAGTTGGATATTGGATCTAGGTGCGAAGAAGAGGGAAGACATGTGAGTTAATAAGGGGTAAGAAAAAGTGGGAGGATAAATTTCTCGTAGGAATCCATGAAATCAAGGAGTGATTTGAGTGCAATAACAGAAGAGAATAAGCTAAAAAGATGACAGGTGGTGTTCAAAGAATGAAATGCTTGAACGTGAAAGAAGGGATAAAAGAGGAGGATCTTTGCCAAGTTCACAATGATTGGGCCCTTCTCCCTTCGTATTTGTGGATCAGAACCATTTATTCTTCAGTGTCACCTGACATGTACTGGGGCTACCACAGTCAATCTTCATTCCAATGATGAATATTGTTCCAATTATTTTTCTCAGGATAGCCTCAGAAACCATTAAATCCCATTAGATAAGGGGATGTAAATGTATGTTTCTATGAAGTGTTGCATTTTGTATTCCTTTGAATCCAACTCTTGTACAGCCAAATAACTTTACAACTGTTGGCGTCCAAGCTGATATCAAGTGGCAATGTGCCTAGCATGTAATATGGATTCAGTAAATATTTATTGACTGTTGGCTCATAAGCAACTGGTATTTGAAGGTATTTCTGTAAATATCTGAAAATAAGATATGTGAAGAACTGCCACCAAAAAATCTAATAATTTCAATATCTTTTTGCATTCAGTTCATTTATTGCTGGTACTTTTTTGGGAGTGGGGAGAGGAGGTCTGGTGATATAGGACCTGGTAACAAGAAAACTATTTCTTTATTGGTAAGAATAGAATAGGAGAAACATTTGTATTTATAGATGGGGCTAACACAAATTTTCTGAAGCAAATAGGATTATTATTACCTTAAAGCTTTGTTTATTTTTTTAAAGATTTATTTATTTGAGGGTGGAAGAGGGACAGGAAGGAGAGGCAGAGGGAGAAAATCTTTAAGCAGACTCATCACTGAGCACAAGGGCCAATGTAGGACTTGATCCCGCAACACATGAGATCACCACCTGAGCTGAAACCAAGTGCTTGATGTTCAACTGAGCCACACTTTAATGCCTTGTTTAATTTAAATACATTTAATTTAAATGTATCTATATGGTTTCATAGAAACTATCTATGTAGTTTCTAAGTATCTATATAGTTTCAATTTTTTATCAGTGGTCAAAGTGAAATTCAATATAAGTTCTATTGTGCAGCATGAAATTTTTTCTATTATCAGTTAAACAGGAAGTTTTAAGGAGTAACATAAGCAGCTCTCATTTGAATGCTGCTGCTTAGAGTTCTTGATGAAGGAATAAGTGATCATGGATCAACTTGGCCTAGAAATGATTAAACTCACTCAAAAAGTTTTGGAATCTAAGAATAATAGTGAAAAAGCAAATGCAATAATCTTACTATAAGCTGTATGAAAATACAAAATGTGTGTTAATCTAAAATATAGCCCACATTACTCAATTGATTAGGAGTGGTTTTGTGTGATTTTAGATTAACACACATTTTATTAAAAAGTTCAAATATTTCCAATATTCAAGAAGTATGGGTAGCTAATTCAAAGTATATTGTTAAAAAGATCTTTACATGATAAAAATATGATTTCTAAGACTATAACAAGAAATATATTAACATATGAAGAAAAACAAGTTTATAGAAATTTCAAAATATTTTATTCTTGTTCAGCTTCTGACCCCCTTCAAGAAAACAAGGCCATTAAACCTAATTGTCACCAAGAGACACTGTGATTTCAGTAAATCTGGGCATGGAATTGAAGGGAGGTATCTGCCGTCTTTTGTCATTTGTATTGACTCAGCATTAATCTCTCTTTTTCAAAAAGCTATTTAGGTGGGTGGAGAGATGCGTGAAATAGATAAAAGGGACTAAGAATACACTTATCTTGATGAGCACAGAGAAATGTATAGAATTGTCGAATCATTCTATTGTACACCTCAAACTAACATAACACTGTATGTTAATTATACTTCAATTTTTTAAAAAAGCTATTTATGCAGATGTCATTCTCCCTCATGACACTCCTTTAAGCAAAGGCCATTTCATTCATTATTTTACAATTCCTATGTCTACTTCTGAGTACATCTTAAACAAATGTTGCAGGAATGGTATTAAATTCAATATTGTCAAATAAACAGTGAAATTCTGAGCTACCAATGAATGCAAAGAGATTTCAATTATTAACGAATAAGTCTCAAGTGATTCCCAGCTAAGTGGAAGAGAGTAATTCATAACTGAACCTGAAATTAAAAGTTGGTAACATTCATGGATTGTTAGTAAAGTGCTCAGAAAGTTAGGAGCAAAATTTGGCTCAGGTCATGATCCCAGGGTCTTAGATCTAGGCCCATATCTGGCTCTCTGCTCAGCAGGGAGCCTGCTTCTCCCTCTCTCTCTGCCTGCCTCTCTGCCTACATGTGGTCTCTCTCTCTCTCTGTCAAATAAATAGAGTATCAATTAATTAATTAATTAATTAAAAATGCTTGCTACTTGAAGTGCGCTAGTATCGCCTGGCAGGTTTTTTTTTTCGTTTTGTTTTTAATATGCACAACTTCAAGCCTCACTACAGATCTTTATTTTATTTTATTATTTTTTAAAGATTTTATTTACTTATTTGACAGATAGAGATCACAAGTAAGCAGAGAGGCAGGCAGAGAGAGAGAGAGGAGGAAGCAGGCTCCCCGCCCAGCAGAAAACCCGATGCGGGACTCTATCCCAGGACCCTGGGATCATGATTCCAGCCGAAGGCAGAGGCTTTAACCCACTGAGCCACCCAGGCGCCCCTCACTACAAGATCTTTAAAGAAGAATTTAAATTCCCCTATGATCAGAGGATTTGTATGCCCATCAAAGTTTGTGAAGTACTATTTTTGACAGTCCTTAAAGGGCATGGGTATTTTACCCAGCTATACCCATTTGCCCCTTGTAGTGTTCTCCTTGTCTTTGCTTTCATAACAGGGAACACCACCATCACCACTATCCATTGATAAATTTTGTCTTTATCCAAGTCAATTCTTTCTATAGAGAATCCTTATAGAAACTTTCTCTTGGGCTGTCTGGGTGGCTCAATTATTAAGTGTTTACCTTTGGCTCAGGTCATGATCCCAGGGTCCTGGGATCGAGCTCCACATTGGGCTCCCTCCTCAGTGGGAGGGAGCTTCTTCCTCTCCCACTCCCCCTGCTCTGTCGCTCTGTCTCTCTCTGTCAAATAAATAAACAGATCTTAAAACAAAAACAAAACAAAACTTTCTCTTGGAAGTGACTTGGCATAAATATGTGCTGATTACTAAATGTGACTTAAAGTTTGAGTCTTGGTGCACATTTTTAAACTCTTCAGCTCTTAGCTGGTGAAGAAAGGAGAAGGCTTGCCTCCTTAAGGTCCAGAAATAACAATTTCAAAGACAGACCTCCAGAAATCAAGTATCCCTTCCATTTTCAATAGCTCTACTGAATTCTCTTATTAGGCTAATATTTCAAAACATAGATCTACAAGAAAACTCAGATAATGACAATTAATTACATTAATCAAACACAGTTTGATGTTAAACACAGCTAAATGTTAAATTGTTACATTTTCAATGTGAAGTGAAGAATAAGAAATAATACAGAAATATTTTCTCAGCCTGGCCAATAAACTTTGAAGTATGTTTTTGGAAATGAGAGCAAATATCAAAGTATAAATTAAATTACTTTAATAAAATGTATCCACCAATATCAAAAGATAAGTAAATTGAAATTTTATGCTTGTCTTCAAAGTGGATAGAGTAACAGATTAAAATTCTTAGAGGTAAAAACACATTGACAATGATTCAGTGACTTACATTTGAACATTATTTCAATATATACCTTTGAATCCTGAAAATATATAAGGCACTGTACTACTGACTTTTGTCGAATGCTGACTTTCTTAAAAGAACCTTCAACAAATAAATTTATTGATAAAACATAAAACAAAGGTAAGTTTATTCTTACCTTGATAAGTAAGAGTACTACCCTGACAATGTTCTCCTAACCTCTTTGAAGAGGCAAAGCAAAGTTAGGATATTTATGAGGTTTTAGAGTCTGGTTTTATAAGGACCTTTCAGTGTCCTTATAAAAGGACACTTTTCTCCTGGAGGGAGAGAGGCTAATGAGAATTGAGAAAGAATTAGCATATAATATAATAACTTATATTACTGGACACAGCAAGGGGGAAAGTCTTGAGGTAAGACTTTACAGAGAATCTTGGAGATTAAATAGTCATATTATGCTATCTACTGAAAAGTCTAACAGTTTGATGCTCATTTAAGTGGTTTTTCCAGGAAGTTTCTAAATGAACAATAGAGTTACTTGCAACTTATCTTCCTGAGCAAGTTTCCTGGAATAGTAAACTTATGTGGTTGAAGACAGTGGAATAGTAAAGTGACACTGGTGAAGACAGCCTAATGGTAGAGTCCATTTATGTTAATATGGAGAATAAGATACATGCTGTAGAGGTTTTAGTTTTTACTTTAGTGACTCAAAGATGTGCAGGATATAGTTACTATTCTAAAAGAGTACACATTAGAATCTGACAGTTTCTATTAAAAATAGTTTTTTTTTTCTGGTTATAAAATGTGTGGTTATTGAGAAAAAATAGAGAAAAATATAAACAAAATAAAAATCACCAAGTTCTATCAACATGACAGAGTATTCCTAATATTAACATATTTGGGTGTTGTGTTCATATGTGTTTAGATTATATGTCTATATAATATATATGATAAAATTCATAAAATTCATAAAAATTCATAAAAATTAGGTCCATACTATCAAAAAAATTTATACATAGATTTTCACTTAATTTAAAGAGACCCTGAGCATTTTCTAATATTGTTAAATGTTATTCAAAAGCTTGATTTTTTAAAATATATATGTATATATTAATTAATTAGTTAAGACATATTTTAATGAAATATATTTATTTTTCTAAGCAGGACATTTTTAATTGTTTGGTCTATTTTTAACCTTTTATTACTCACTGCTAGACGTTGTGCCCTTTTTGAATGAAGCTTCTTAATGAAAGAAGGGCTGAAAAGTGACTTTCAAAGTGATTATCATCTCTGTGTGGAAATATTATATGTATTTGTAGTTACATATGTAGTTATCAAAATTTCTAAATTTTGAAAATGACTATTTTTAATGATTATTCAAACACATAATGATATGCTTAAACTTAAAAGCTAAGGAGACATTTTAGTTAATACCTCATTCTGAAGTACCTTTGCTTGGAAGCAATGATAATTGTTAATTAATAGAATTATTTCCAGACATTTGGAATCCGTACTTCTTAGCAACATCTGTCATTGATGGCAGAGAAGAATGAAAATAAACTTCCATTTCTTTGTTGAGCTTAAGTCAAACTTGCTGAACGTAATCACAAAATTTCTTTAAAGCTTTATTTTTGCCTTTTACAAAATGTCTACATTTGTATTCTACACTAGTGTTGTCTTTCTTATACTAAATAATTTTCTTCCAATGTTTTGAGTTGAAATTATTGTCTAGGAGTTTCAAGACCTTTTAGTCTTCCTACTATTGCAGCTACAGTCCCATGGGTATCCATATTCCATTTGTGCACCAAAATGACCATAGTACAATTCATAAAGTATTAAGACAATTGTTCACAAAATTGTCTTGGATTCTGAAGAAAAACAAGCAGTGAAAAATGAAACTGACTTTAAGTATTATATCTGAATACTGTGTTCCAAACAGCTAATCTGGGAAGGAGGAAAAAAAGGAAATAAAGGTATTTCAATTAATTGAATACAGCTAGATTTATAAGCAGTAGCAAAAATACATTAATATTTGAGAAGTCCAATGGCACCGCATTAAAAGGAATCAGGGAAAGGACCACCTAAAGGGAAAGAAGGAGCTAGTGTCATGGCAGGAAAAAATATCATAGTGGAATGGACATTTGTGTTCACTATCACCCCATATCAGCAAAATGAAAAAAATTAAAAAAATAAAAACAATGTCGTGGAGGGAGAAATCCCCCAATATAATTTAAGTAAGCACTAATTTATAAAGAAAGCTTTTTGTTGCTTTTGGAAGCTTAAGTTCCAAGATCAGAAAACATCTCAAGAGGCAAGTGAGAAATTTTTAAAGGGGATTTTGCAGGTACCAAACATGGTGAAAGTGAGAACAAGAATAGTATTCTTCCCCCAAAGAATTGTGAGTAAGAAGATCTCAAGAGGGGGACACCTGGGTGGCTCAGTGGGTTAAGCCTCTGCCTTTGGCTCAGGTCATGATTTTAGGGACCTGGAATGGAGCCCCGCATCAGGCTCTCTGCTCAGCAGAGAGCCTGCTTCCCCCTCTCTCTCTGCCTGCCTCTGCCTACTTGTGATCTCTCTCTCTGTGTCAGATAAATAAATAAGATCTTTATATATATATATATATATATATATATATATGAAGATCTCAAGAAAAAAAGACAATCAGAAAATTATGATATAGTAATAGTAGCACAGGACCTGAGGTGGTCTTAAGATCCTGCTGAAATTAGAGAAATGACATCAGAAAGAAACAGGAGAATGGAATTGCCAATATCATGGATTCTATTATTCTCATGGGGATGGCTATCATTGGAATCAGAGTCCACAAATTTAAGATTCTAGCCAGATAGGAATACAAGCATATAGGAAGATCTCAGTGGCTTATTTTACTATTGGTTGTGAATTTGCCTCCCACCCCAAACCGCCATCCCCTAGTAACCCCCATTTTACTCTCCAGTTTTACAACTTTAACTTTTTCAGCCTCCACATATAAATGGTATCTTAAAATATTTGTCTCTTTCTGACTTATCTCAATATAATGTGCTTGAGGTCCATCCATGTTGTGGCAAATGGCAAGATAGTTTCCTTTCTCCTTGCTAAAAAAGATTTCATTGTGTGTGTGTGTGTGTGTGTGTGTGTGTGTGTGTGTTCCACATCTTATTTATTTTTTTAACCATTGATGGTCATTTGGTTGTTTCAATATCTCGGCTATTGTGAATAATGCTGCAATAAACATGAGAGCACATTAAGAAAAAGACTATATGAAGAAATAGATTCTCAAACACATTAAAAATGGAATGGAAACCAAAAGGTGTTAAAATCTACTGATCCACAGACTCTATTTGTAAAGTTTCCAGTGTTCGTTTGTTTCTTTGTTTTTAAATAAGCTGTTTAGAATCTAGGCTCTAGAAAGATATCAGTCTGCACACTGGTGGACTTCTTACAAAAGAGCCCAGTGACTGACTTTGAACCCATCACTGATTTTGAAGAGATATGTCTTTTCCAGTTGTGTTTTAGATATAATAATAAGCACTTGGAAACGGGTGTGAATTAATCAAACCTGAAACCGCCTTTCTCCCCCTACTTATCACTCCTACTTTCTTTACTTTTTTTCCCCCGGACTAAAACTTTGGGTTGGCCATGGGAAACTATTACCTCTTCTGTCTGTGGGCTTAAATTAGAAAGCCAAGAGCAGACAATATATTGAATCCCAGGAATTGGTTTATCTTACCTAAGATAACTCAATAACCATTAAACTGTAGGTCTGTAGAATAAGAAGGGAACTGGACATTAGTCTGAAAAAAGAGAGAGAGAAAAGAAATAGGTTAAGAACATGCACTCCTATATACAACTCAAAAATTGTCAATGTTAGTATAATTTTTTGGTCACACACTAAAATAAGTAGTTTTTCTCGGATGTCTTATATATTTAAGCAAAAAAATGATATTTCAAAATAGCTTAAAGAACAATGTGCAAGTCAATGTAAATAATTAAAAGTAGCATGATGTGAGACTGATAATAATAGTACTCACCATACAATAGAGAAACTAATAAGTACTAATACTCCAGGATACAACAAATACTAAAGGAACTGTGTGTGTGGAGTTATAATCTGATAAAAGAGAAGCATATAATGAAAGAGAATAGAGCCAAGAGTACAGAATAATTTACTGCTGCTTCAACATACATAAATGTGACAAAACTTCAAGAGAATAGAAAAATAAAGATGTTAAAAGAGATGGCTGTGGTAATTAGTATAATATGAATTATGACCAATGATCAGAATTTTGATTTATAGTGGAAAAGGAGATGGAAATACAAGGAATGATTTAGAATATTCTGTGAAAGGAAGAAAATAAAACAAAGCAACTAAGAATTAAGTGACGAAGCCTAAACAAAGCACGGAGAGGATTTATTATAATGGGAAATGACTGCAATTGATTTAAGGAAGGGGGAAGTAAAGGAATAATGTAAGACCACAGAGTTGTATATGAACACCTACTGCATGCACCTTGGCATTTTTTAAGTTGGTTTTAAAACAAGCAAAACTAAATACTCTTTTGGAAATATCAGCACTGAACAGAATTGGAAAAACAAATATATAGAATAATAGAATATATTTTTTCCTACTGCCATTAAAAAAGATTAAAAAAAAAAAAGATTTCAGTAAAAATTACAGCATTCCTTGCTCGATTGCTTTGTTTATCATAATTCTTTCAGAGATGAATTCATACAATGTGACTGAGCATATGTTTGAAAAAAGAATTGTGACTTAGATTTTTGGAGGAATAAACAAGTTGATTTTTACTTTCTGGTTGATCAGCAAAATTGTTTTAGTGTAACTAACTTCCATTAGTTCAAGGCAAAGTGAAGTGCCTGTTATCTAAGAAACTATTCTTCACATTTGGATATTAACATAATTTGAAAGGGTATCTTCAATTTACAAATCAGTAAAAAGTAACCGAGTCCTCTTTAAAATGTCTTCAGTATAAATCAAACTATTACTTATAGATCCTCAAAACCTAACACTTCTCTTTGACATTTTTGTAAAAATTATACTTCTAATTGTTGATTTAGATGATGTGCTCCAAATCATAGTAAGCACTATAAAGTAATAGTTGTTCCCAATAATACATCAAACTACAGAGGGGACAGAAATACACATTTATCTGTAATAGCGTATCAAGGATCACTTAGCTTCAGCAGGTGGAAGGATAGGCTACAGAAAGGACCCAAAATTGTAACAATTAAATTTGTTGCTGAAGATCTTCTTCATAATTTCTTATTGTATCCAAGGAGAATGGAAATAAATGTTAAATTTGAAACTTGAGGGTACTTATTGGCATAAGCTTGTCTCAAAAATGTAGGAAATAGTTTTTCAAAAATATGAAAATATAGATTTTTTCTTCTTGTAAAAAATATATACATGTATGTGTATATGTATTTGATACAAGGCATATATTTTAAGAATAAAAATTGATTGAACACAAGAGTTAGAAAATTCTTAAATATTTCTTTCCAGAAGGAGAGGAAATTGGTTCATTCAAAGTTAATTAGGGCACCTTGGTTGTTCAGTAGGTTAAGTGTCTGATTCTTGATTTCAGCTCAGGTCGTGATCTCAGGGTTATGATATCAAGCACTGTGATGGCTCCACACTGAGTGTGGAGACTGCTTAAGATTCTTTCTCTCCCTCTGCCTCCCTCCCTCTATTGCCTTGTGCTTACTTGCTTTCTCTTTCAAAATTACAACACAATACAATTAAATTAACTCTAACCTAAGAATCTATGGCTTTGAAATTTTAAAGTGGACTCTGATTCTTTGACTCAATTCAATTTGAATGGTGAGTATTACAACGTGTGAGTATCAATGTTAATATTTATATTTACTTTAAAAAGTACTTATCTTTTTAATTCTCCATACTCCCCCTTAACCAGGGGGTGCCTGGATGGCACAGTAGGTTAAGGGTCTACCTTTGCCTTAAGTCACGATCTCAGGGTCCTAGGATGGAGCCGCACATCAGGTCCCTGCTCAGTGGGGAGTCTGCTTCTCCCTCTCCTTCTGCTCCTCCTCCTGCTCCTGCTCTCTCGCCCATTCTTTCAAATAAATAATTAAAATCTTTAAAAAAATTAAAATTTAAAAAGTAATTATTGTGGCAGACCAGAAAAAACCCTTGACAATGCCCATAAAGGGCAAGTTCCTCTGATAGCTTTTATCATGTTTGTCTTCAGACCTTTTGGCAAGTCTAAAGTCTTTAAAGGAGATTAAATGTATTCATTCAATGTCAGAACATTATGGCAACATCCGCATAACCAGAAAAAAATGTCACTAGATATAAGACACAAAAGAAATTCCTAGTGACCCGAACTGTTATAAAAATAGGCAAAATAAATATTTGGGAATAACTGGAAAATTATAAGCAAAACTAGAAGAATCTAAGAGATAATTGCATTGAAGTTCTTAAGTTTGCCTTTAGATAAATTTTCCTCTAATTTTAGATATCTGTCACATTGCAGCCACAAGAGTGAAAACATCAAGTGAAAACAAAGAATTTAGATTATCCTCTGTCTTCATGGAAAATAATTTCTCTGGCTGCACCTACTGTCCCCTATTTCCCTTGTAGTTGATCTTTCTCTTCATTGGTATATCACTGATCAAATGTGGAGGAATTCTTCCTCTCCCTTTTAGTAGAAGTATGAATTAATAATTTCATAAGAAATTAGATTCATAAGTGTATTAAAAAAAAGAATATTCTGGTTCTTATATCCCTGCTTTTGTTCCTATCCAAAGAAATCTGCCAGTCTTCACATCTTCTTGCTCCCTTACCATACTATGTGTCTTTGAAAGAACATTCTTCTTTTAATTTGAATTCAGTTTTTCAAATATTGATAACCACCTCTTATTTGAAAACAGCCCCATATTCTCAATGTATACCTTTTTCAAGGATATATATTGCTTATTTATTTTAAGGAAATTTGCATAATTTTATGATATCAAAAGAAGTAAGATAAATTTGTCCCATTTTACATTAATGAGATAAAAAGAGTTTGAAGGCAGAATTCTACTCCTCAGTGTGATCTTTAAGACATTTACCATGTTATATCAGTTGTTCTGTATCAATTAGAGAGCAGGACATTAAATAATTAATTATAGATATAAGATCAGTGATTGATGATCATAAGGCCCTTGTGAAATACATAACAGAAATTCATGACAGGGGCACCTGGGTGGCTCAATGCGCTAGGCCCCTGCCTTTGGCTCAGGTCATGGTCCCAGGGTCCTGGGATTGAGCCCTGCATCAGGCTTCCTGCTCAGCAGGGAGACTGCTTTTCCCTCTCCCATTCCCTCTGCTTGTGCTCCCTCTGCTGCTGCTCTCTCTCTGTTAAACAAATAAAATCTTAAAAAGGGAAAAAGAAATTCATGAACAAAATGTTAGTAAAAATTGTATTTGTACACTTTTTTAATATAACATGAACATTTTATAAATGAGAAATTAGAGAAGTTTCCAATCCAAAAAGATGTACATGAAGATTCATATTTAAGTTTCCCAGTTATTATTTCCTAATAAAAAATACCAAGCTTATAATATAACAAATATTCAGAAACCACCACTCTCAATTTTAACTTGATTTGTTTATTTATATGCTGTATGGAATCCATTAAAATTACCAAAAAATTTCGGTGGTGCTATAATTATTTGTTAATGTTTTGTGCTGCCAAAATTGGTCCTGTGGAGAGAAAGGACCATATTATCTTATACTATGTAATTTAAGAGGCACCAAAGACTGCACTCGAGTAAAATTGACATCCAATCGTGACATCTCTTCTTCTATTTTGAAATTTCCACCATGAGGCATTTTCCTCAGAGAATATCTTGCAAAAAACAAATGCTTCTGGGGAATCTAGTTGTTTCTGATTAACATTTCCATTTAACATTAGCATCAATTAGCAAAGCTTCATCTTAAAAACCAGCTTTCATAAATGGACAGCCGAATAAGGAGTAAACCACCCTGCCCTTGGAGAAGTTTTAGGAGCAGGCGTAGTATGCTAACTCACACCATTCCTCAACCACTCTGCTTCCCTTCCTCCCCGTCACACACCCGATGCTCTCTCGGTTCCAGGCTTTTGGATGTTCCATTTGTTCTGAGTTACCTTCCCCAGTTTCGCTGCTAAACTCCTACCCCTCTTCTAAGTTGTAAGTAATATTTCAGCTCAAAAATTCCTCTTACTTGAGATTTGTAGCACAAGGTCTTGCTTCCCCATCAACTGAGAGGACGGGTGATATATTAATGAGCAAATCAGGTCTGACTAACAGTAAGAATGTGAATTTATATGGTCTTTATGTAGAACAACTTGATGATATCTGCCAAAATACCCAAATACATTCACATAGATTTATGTGTAAGGTTTACTAAAATAGTGTATAGAATAGCAAGAGTGAAAGCCACTAGAATATTCCTTAATACAGGAATTGTTGAAGAAATTTTGGAATATCAATGCTTTGAAACATTATTCAGTTTCATTGTGCTGGCATGGAAATATCTCCAAAATACAGTGTTAACTAAAAAAAACAAAAAAACAAAAACAGAAGTAGAAAAATATGTGTAATCATTTGCATGTATAAACTGTATATTATCTACACCCTTGTAGATATATTGTGCATTAACATACACTGTCAAAATCTAGAAGCTTGAAGCTGGCAATATTAACTGGCTAGTTTTATGGAGAGTAGTAGGGGATAGCATGTGAATGCAGATGCCTTTACTTCTACTCTATATAAACCCGTGTTGTTTGTATTTTTTCCAATGATTATATATTATTTTCACAATTAAAGTTAAAAAATTGAACCTGTTTGGAAATTAAGCTTCAGCTAATGCTATAAACATGACAGAAAGAACACTTCAGTAGTGGTGATGAATTTAAAGAGGGCATAGGAGTTCCTGAGTGTCTTCAACTAGTCAAAACTGTTTCTCAAATTTCAGCAAAAAAAAAAAAAAAAAAAAAAAAAAAAAGCTTTATAACTTGAAAAAGAAAATTGATACACTTTTTTCCAGCCAATTCTCACAAAGGGAATGGCTACTCTGAATTATCTAGGCAATAGACCTATTTTCCTACTTCCTCAGGCAGTAGGCAGAAGCTTATGTTGAAATTTAAATGTTTTTAAGATAGTCCTAAAGGTTCTGCATCTTATATTCCATCCTTAATAGCAACTCTTTCTGCCTAAGTAATGAGTTATCTCTAGGTGATAGAATCATATGTCCCTTAGAATATCATTTCTGGTGTTATCACATCTCTTAAGAAGCTTTCATTCTCTAAAGTTAAAATAGACAAAATGCAATCAATCTATTAATTAGCCAGAGTTACCAAATGGAAACAGTAATATAGGAACCAATAAGAGTCACAATTCCAGGAATCTTTTTGAATAAAGCAGATGGCTTCTTTCATTAGGAAAGGAGGCGTGTAAGAGTTAATCTTGTTTCTTTAATGGAAGCTAAGTAACCCACCTGGTATGTCTGGTTTTTTTACTTTAAGCAGTTACGACAAATGTGTCAATGTATTAAAGAATTGTTTGTAATGATTGCATTGTGATTTTCACTGTTATTTGATGCACTCATTTGTAAATTTAAAACATTTGGCCTTGTAACTACTTTTTTTTAAGTATAGGGATAGCTTATTTTGTAGGAAGTATAAAGCCAACTTTTACCATATTTTCTCTCCACCAAAAATACTTAAGTCAAAATAATTTATATATTCACAAGTTAAGCAAATATCCATCAAGGGAAATCTATTGTTCTGTTAGGTGTTAAAAGAGATACCAAGGGACAACCAGAAGAAGATATCCTGAAAATTCAGACATTAGTATCATGGAGCGTTGTTTCCCCCCGAATTCTATCTATTGTAACCTTTCAGTTAATTTTACTTTTTGATGAACTTTTAACCACTGGCAAAAAAGAGGGCTGGATAAACATTTCTGTCTCTAGGGTAACTATTACTAAGAGTGGATTGAGGGGGAAATGTGCTAGTGCATTAATCCGATAACCAGGTGAACAAAGGAAAAATAGAACGCCTTATCTCACATGTCACATTTTAATAATATTAACAATTAAGGCAGTTGTTACATTTCAAATGCTTTTAAAATAGTTTATAAATATTAATTCTTTAAAATACAGAATAACTGTAAATGTGTATTATTATTATCCCTTTTTCAAATGAGAAAATTGAACCACAGTAAAGTTAAATAATTTGCTCCAAGTCATACAGCTAGCAAATGGGTTTCATTTTCTAGATAGTCTAAAGTGAATGTAGCGTCTTACTTCTGACTCTACACTGCAAATACTACGCCTTTAAAATGAGATTAAAATAATTAATTTGTGTGTTTTTCTTTTCCTGCTGAAAAAATAATCTTAATATTAAATTGTAAACTCTTAAAACAGGCACTTTAGTGCTTTTGAAATAATACCATACAGTTATTCACATAGTATATGTACATGGCAGCATATTAGTTAATTAATAAAAAGATAATGTCTGACTTTGCAAGCTAACATTTGAGAAAAAAAAGTTCATATTTGTAACACTGATTTCTCACTAGAAATTACCCAGAACAACAGAAATTTGCATGTTTCTTGTAGAAACTCATTTTCACTAATACTTTTCACTCATCTGAGTGGAAAAGGCTTGGATGTACAAGGGTGCCACTGCAAAACTCAGAGTTACTCAGCTTTCACTCAATGCAGAGTATCTCCAACCAGGACCAAGACAAAGCTGGGTGTGACATTCAGATCTGCTTCTAAGGTCACAAAAATCTACATCTTTGAAGAGTAGACCCAGGAGTCTGACTTTTTGACTCTGAACTTCTCCCAGTGCTGTATTTTGGAAAGGTCTGTCCCTTCCTTCATTTCAACCTCTCCTATTTACCTCCAGGTCTCCACCAAGGTTAAATCCTTTCTCATTTACTGTTGTTTAAAACAAGACTGATAATATTTGCAAAATTTGTTATATCTGATTCAGCATGTTATATTGGATTCATTATGAACGTTTCTATATCCTAATCTGTCAATTAGTAGTGCTGTCCACATACATACACCATCTTTAAAATCAATTAGTGAGCAGGACCACCATTACACCGCATGGTGCCAGCAAAAGATCAAAAAAGCCAAGGCATCGTTTTCTTCTAAATATCCGGTTCTAAATATTGTATATCTTATGAAAAAGAGATTGAGAGATTATTATGAAATTATTTAAGGATTGTGGCATTTTTTTCAAACCAGTCTTGCCTAAATGTGTGATGTTTGAGAAGATTATTTATGGAGGCAGTTCATGTTCACAATTCAAGACATCACTGCATAAAACAGTAAATATGACTTAAGGACACATTGTCAAATGAGCATTATGATCAGTTAGAGAGGCCTAGGGGATAAGCTCTCTGACTTAAAACGAAGATGTGAAATTTACACTTTCTAAGGGATGGCACAAAGCCATCAAACCAAAACAAGTACATTAGAGTATTCAAGAACCATATTCAAATGGTTTCCTTTTTAGATTTCTTTAAATAAAAATTTCATGACAGTAGAAAGAACTCGGATGAATTCAAAGATGAAGACTATTATTTGCCCTCTTCTTACAGTGTCTCACCAAGGTATTTAGAAAGCCTGGTGAGTGTGTTATCCAAACACTTTGTAGTCCCAGCTCAGCGGGCATGCACCCCCTCTGTGCTAGGTTACCCTGCCTCTCCTGTCGCTATACTGTTTTTCGACTGTCATTTTTATTGAAAAATAAAAGCTAAATTGGAGTTTCTGAATACCTTCCATTTAACTCTTTTAATAAAATGGGAAAGATAAAAGCAACCTAGTCACAAGAGAAGTGTTTTTGAAAGCTATGCCTTGGATATCAGAGATGCAGAAATAAAAGGCTGCTTCAAAAATAGAGCCCATTGGCCTACCTCTGCCCCTCCGCAGCTCTTCTCCTGTACTAGATCTGCTTTTAGCTTTAATTTTTTATTCAAGAAGTTAAATGGGAGACATGAAATAGTTTGGATCAAATATCACAACAAATGAAAAATGGGCAGCAGATGATTCTTTTAAATGCATTATTCTTGTATACCTGGGTCCGATGACTTCGTCAGACAATTTGGTACATGTCTGTTGGAAAAGAGAATATTATTTATATTATATTTTTTCACATAGAGAACTTTTCTTTCCCACAGAAGGATTAGTATTCCCCAAGTACATCCCATTTAATATGCTCATGAATATAATAAGGGTTCTGAGATATCCTACAGTAATACAAACCAAAAATTATTTAATTTTATGTTTGTTTAACTTACTTGCCCATGGAAATCTTTTAAACTTTACATTTATTAATGTGCCAGGGTGCTGATCTGGAGAAACTGTGATCCTGGTCCTCAAACATACCTAAAATAGTTTTGAAATATTTTCAAGAGAGGGCACCTACTTAACTGTGTAACTATAGTTCTACTCTGCATTTATGTTGATCATTGAATTAGTACCAACCATAGATCAATAACCCTTTGGATAATAGTAGTATCTTAATACAAAAGGCTGAGAGAGATGAGTATTTGAAACAGTGTAATTCAAGGATGACTAAATTTGGTGTTAAATATATTGTTACACTAACAGTTACAACTAAGAACAACATGGAAGATAATGTAGTAATATTTGTGAAAGGAAAAGGATTGATGCAGTCTCTTAATTTTGAAGAAATGTTTTATTTTACTGTCAAATAGGTAGTGTAGATCTATGCTGTCAATAATGTCAATGTTCTGTTCTATGTTCCTGTAATGTTCAGCTAATAATTGAATGATGGTGATTCACAAATACCCCTACTTGTATTTTGCCACCTTAATAAAAGAATGATCCAATTCATGATTGTGATATCCTCTCTGACTCTTCTCCATCCAAACAGACATATGTATATTTGTCCATATAAATTAAATAGATATATATTTTTTAAAGAGCACTTTACTTCAGGCATTTGATACTATTCTAACTATTCAAAAAGAAAATATAAATGGAAGCTAAAATAATATTGAATGTATTTCTCAGGATAATTCAGGATGGAGGAAGACTGAGTTGTGAAGAGACAGCTCCTCTTCCCCATCTCTGATGCGGAGGGGGATGCTAAAAGCATTCTAGTGGCCTTCAGTCAGAGCTGTCTCATTATTATGGCCATAGTATTATCTTAAATTAGCTTTTTATACTTAATTAAATAACACCTAGTCTACAAAGTACCTCTTATTGTCCATGCGAACATTTGACTATCTTCAAAATAAGTTTCATAGAATAGGCAAAGAATAAACAGAAAGCAATTACTTTTGCTTTATGAAGAAAAAGAAAAAAGAAGGAACATGGCTAAATTTGGTAGCCTGTCTTTTGATGCCATGAAACAATCTCTTTTTCAAGAAGTGTTATTGTACTTAATAATTACATAATTTTCTCTCCACGCCAATGAAAAGCAAAGAATGTTTCAGTAATGCCAAAATGTAAGTAGCATTACTATTGTCTTATGCTCTTCAATAGAGTGTAACTGATCTGACCCAAATTGTGATCCTTACCAAATAATTTTGTCCATTAAGGGATTCACTTGTTTTCCTGCTTTAATTTTCTTTGGCATGTATACTGGTCAGAGACAAAAGGATGATTTCGAAGGCCTGGAATACCATATTGCTTTTCAAGTATTCATAGAAAATTTCCCCCTTGCAATAATGTGGCTTTTGAAAATGTAAAGGAGATAAGTATATAATCATGGAAATTCTAATCTAGAGATAGAAAGATAGAAACTTTCAAATGGTGTGGTAATGTCTTTATTTGTTTATTTATATTTTTTAAGAGCACATTTCAGCCCAGAAGTCCCATTATTTTTAAGATCTGGTAAAATTAATTTCAGTCATTACATAGTATGGAGGCTTAAAATGTAATGCGCCATCACTTGGTTAAGATGATACATTTCCAGAATCACTGACATCTTTTTATTACCCCTAAAGAGCTCTAAAGACAATTGCTGTTTTTTCTGCCTATACTGAGTATGTGCCACATGTCCAAAATGTCTTCATTAATTGAATAGGCAAGTACATATTTAGTGAAACTGTATACACATTGTTGTTATTTTGAAAACATTTCCTCACTGAAAAGGCAAGAGGAAAGTGTATGTGAGCTAATTGCAGGTTGATGATGCAAATTGGTTGTTTTATACTCATTGCTAGATATGTTTGGTAAGAATCAAACTCTTCAGCAAGGAATACACTTAAACATTACAATTAGACAGTATTTACTTTAATGACACTAAGCATTTAATATGGTAACCGGACTCTCACTGTAGGAATAATCTGCCAATGCACTAGTGATACCAGGAGAAAAGTAAATGTAAAAGCTTTCTTTTCCACATTATCTGCATTTTGTGTCACTTGAGATAATTTTAGATTCACATGTAGTTGTAAGAAATAATACAGAGAGATTTTGGGGTGCCTGGGTGGCTTAGTCGGTTAAAGTTTCTGCCTTTGGCTCAGGTCATGATCCCAGGGTCCTGGGATCCAGCCCCGCATCGGGCTTTCTGCTCAACAGGAAGTCTGCTTCCTCCTCTCCCTCTGCCTGCTTCTCTGCCTACTTGTGATCTCTGTCAAAATAAATAAATTTAAAATAATTTTAAAATAAATTTTAAAAATCTTAAAATTTTTTTCAAAAATTTAATAATAAATTTAAATAAATTTTTTAAAATCTTAAAAAAAATACAGATAGATTTTATGTATGTTTTACCTCATTTTGTCCCATGTTAACATCTTGCAAAACTATAGTTCCACATTGCAACCAGGATATTTTTTCCCCCAAGTATTATAGTTCTAAATTTATTTATTTATTATTATTTTTAAAATTATTTTTATAAAATATATATTGCAGTCCTAGCCCCAGGGGTACAAATCGGTGAATCATCAGGCTTACACACTTCACAGCACTCACCATATCACATACCCTCCTCAATGTCTGTAACCCAGCCATCCTCTCCATAGCCCTCCTCTCCCCAGCAACCCTCAGTTTGTTTTGTGAGATTTTGAGTCTTTTATGGTTTGTCTCCCTCCTGATCCCATCTTGTTTCATTTTTTCCTTCCCTACCCCCATAGCCCCTGCCCCGCCCCCCCGGCCTGCCTCTCAAATTCCTCATATCAGAGAGATCATAAAATAATTGTCTTTCTCTGATTGACTTATTTAGCTCAGCATAATACCCTCTAGTTCCATCAATGTCAATGCAAATGGCAAATTTCATTTCTTTTGACGGCTGCATAGTATTCCATTGTATATATAGACCACCTCTTCTTTATCCATTCTTCTGTTGATGGACATCTAGGTTCCTTTTTTTTTTTTTTTTTTTTTTTTTGACATCTAGGTTCTTTTCATAGTTTGGCTATTGTGGACATTGATGCTATAAACATTTGGGTGCCCATGCCCCCTCAGATCACTACATTTGTATTCTTAATGTTAATACCCAGTAGTGTGATTGCTGGGTCATAAGATAGCTCTATTTTCAACATTTTGAGGAAACGCCATGCTGTTTTCTAGAGCTGTGGCCAGCATATTGATACTAGTATTCAGGACATGGAACGTTTCCAGCCCCTCAAGCATTGCTCATATTGCTATTTTTTACACACCCCAAATTCCTTCCCATCCCCACCTCTCTTTAACACCTGGCAACGACTAATTATTATTCTAATAATTTTATATGAATGATATAAGACTGCATATTGACTTTTTTCACTCATAACTCTGGAAATTCATCTGGGTTATTGCATGTATCAATAGTTTACATTCGGGACGCCTGGGTGGCTCAGGTGGTTAAGCAGCTGCCTTCGGCTCAGGTCATGATCCCGGCGTCCTGGGATCGAGTCCCACATCGGGCTCCTTGCTCAGCAGGGAGCCTGCTTCTCCCTCTGCCTCTGCCTGCCATTCTGTCTGCCTGTGCTCGCTCTCTCCCCCTCTCTCTCTCTGATAAATAAATAAAATCTTTAAAAAAAAAAAAAAAAAAAAAAAAAAATAGTTTACATTCTTTTTTGTAACTAATATTCCTTGGTATAAATTTGCTACATTATTTTAAATATTCTCCTCATGAAAGAAATCTGAGTTATTTCTATTTTTGGCAATATAATAAAACCTCTTTTACATCTTTTTCGGTGTTTTGTGTGTAAAAATAAATTTTTATTTCTCTGGAATAAAAGCCCAAGAATGAAATTGTTGGTTTGCACTGTGGCTGTATGTTTAGTTTTCTTATTTTCTTTCGAGTTATTGCAGATTATATAATATTTTTAATTTTGGAGTCAATGTGTTAATTGTTAGTATTTATAGAAATACATTTGATGCATAGGCTCATTTTGTATGGTATGACATTGTGACTAATCTATTAATTCTTTATAGTTTTTCTCAGAGATTCCTTGGGATTTTCTACACAGACAATTACATCATCTGAAAATAAGAAACTCACTTCTTATTTTTCCAACTTATATACCTATTGTTTTCTTTTCTTGTATTTGCCAATACTCAAGAATAAAAGCATTGAAAGCAAACGTCCTTTCCAATCTCAGGGGTAAAACACTTAATTTTCCACTAAATAGGTGTAATATTAGCTATAGTTTTGTTGTTGTTGCTGTTCTTTATCAATTTGAGGAATTTCTTCTCTATCCCTGTTCTTCTGAGGATTTTTGGCATGAATGCATGTTGAATTCTGTTGAATTTTTTTCTTTCTTTCTGCATATGGGTTTGTGAATTTTCTTCTTTGGCTAGTTAATATAGTGGATTGCATTGATTGATTTGAAACACAGAGCCAGTCTTGCATCCCTGAATAAATTCCACTTGGCATGGTGTATAATTCCTTTTTTTATATTGCTGAATTTTTATTTGGTAATATTTTATAAGAGTTTTGATTCTATATTCACAAGAAACACTGATCTCTTCTTTGGTTTTGTATCAAGATAATACAAGCTTCAGAAGATTAATTGGAAAGCATTCTATCCTAGGTTCTGGAAGATATATAGAATTGGTGTTAATTTCTTCAACACCTGGTAAATTTTTCAGTTACCCCATCAGAGACTGCGGGGTATCTTTTAGGCGAGATTTCTAAATTTTGGATTCAATTTTCTGAAGAGTTGTAGGTTTATTGAGACTTTCTATTTCTGCCTGATTCTGTTTGGGTAGTTTGTTTTTGTAGAGGAATTTGTTCATGTTACCTAAATTGTTAAATTTATTATGTGTATTGTTACACTTTTGATGTCTGCAGGGTCTGTAGTGATATCCTGTCTTATGTTCCAAACATTAGAAATGTGTCTTCTCTTTTTTCTTCATCAGTCTGGCTAGAGGTTTGATAATTTTGTTAATCTGCCCAAAGAACTAGCTATTTGTTTCATTTGTTTTTCTCTATTTTGTTACTGTTTTCCATTTCATAGATTTTTGTTCTCTTTCTCATATCCTTCCTTTTGTTTGCTTTGGGTTTATTTTGCTCTTGTTTTTCTAGGTTCTTCAAGTAGTTGTTTAAAGTATAAGCTTTTATATTATTTAAACTTCTCTCCCAGTACTGCTTTAGCTGTGTCTCACGAATACTGATATATTGTATTTTCATTTCCATTTCCTCATAGATATATACAGAACATTCCACCCTAAAACAACAGACTACTCATTTTTCTCAGTTCAATATATTTTTAAAAAGTTCTCTCCCTTTTGGGTTTAGTGTGTTCATAAGGTTTTGTTTGTATTTCCTATTATACTCCTGTAATTGATTTCTGGTTTGGTCCCTTTGTGGCCAGAGAACACATTATATATGATTTAAATTTAAATTTTGTTGAGGTTTATGGCCAACCAATATATGGACTATCTTGGTATATGTTCCCTGGGCCCTATTAAAGTATGCCTGTATTGCCATTGTTGCGGGCAGTGTTGGGAGCAACACTGTTATATACTCTTGCTTGATGGTGTGGTTGAGATTTTTTATTGCTTATTTTACATCTAGTTCTATTGATTGTTGAGAGATGGGTATGGAAGTTTTTAATTATAATTGTGAATTTGTGTGTCTCTCTTTTTTTATTCTGTCAGTTTTTACTTTATATATTTTGCAGCTTTTTTTCTTGGTGCGTACACATTTAGGATTACACTTCATAATGAATTGGTTTCTTGTATCATTATATAATGCTTCTCCTTATATCTAGTAATTTTCTTAAATACAGTCACTTCTGCTATCTTTTGATTAATGTTTGCATGATGTAACTTACCATTCTTTTATTTTGCCTATATTGTTATATTTAAGTTTCTATAATAGGAATTAACTATATATATGATGCAACTCTATATAGTTGCATCGTGGTTTTTTAATCAATTCTGACAATTTTTCTCCTTAAATTATTACATTTAGATCATTTATGATTAATTTAATTATTAGTGTATTAATGTGTCAGTCTGCCATTTTATTTTTTCTCTTTGTGCTCTCTTTTTGATTGCTCTGTTTTCTTTACCTGCCTTCCCATGGGCTATTGAAACTTTTTTTGTTAGAATTTCATTCTGATTTATTTATAACATTTTTTTTTAGTGTAAATCTTTGTACAGTTCTTTTTTTTCAGTCTCTAAGTGTTTTTTTTAAAATATTTTATTTATTTATTTGACAGAGAGAGAGAGATCACAAGTAGGTAGAGAGGCAGGCAGAGAGAGAGGGAGAAGCATGCTCCCTGCTGAGCAGAGAGCCGGATGTGGGGCTCGATCCAGGACCCTGAGATCATGACCTGAGCTGAAAGCAGAGGCTTAACCTACTGAGTCACCCAGGCATCCCTTTCTAAGCATTTTATTATATGTATATAATTTATCATGGTTTCCTGGTGGTGTCATTTTATTAGTATGTAAAGTGTAGAAATCTTATCTCTTTTTCCATCCCTTTGTCTCCATTTATAATATAAAATTTCTTAAATATTTCCTCTTTGTACATTTAGAACAACATCAAGTGATATTATAGGTTTTGCTCCAACCATCAAGCATTATTTAGAAAACTCAAGAGGAAAATTAAAGTTGTTTATATACACTCATAGTTTGCTTACTATGTTCTTTAATTACTTTATGAAGTTCCCAGATTTCTTTATTATTCCTTTCTGTTTACAGAAGTTCTCTTAGCCATTCTTTTAATATATTTATTCTGGCAAAAATATTTTTAGTTTCTTTGTGTCTAGATATCCCCTTCATTCCTAAAAGATATAGTCAGAAGATATAAGATTGTCAGTTGAGAGCTTTGTGTTGTTTTTCAGCACTGAAAAAATATGACACTTCCTTTCAATTTCTAATGGTTTCTAATAAGAAATCTGTGGTGGTTCAAACTATTTTGCTACTGTAGATTAGGTATCATTTCTCTTGATGTTTTCAAGTGTTTATTTTAGATTTAGTTTCAGAAATATGTCTTATTTTGGGTTTCTTGGGCTTTTTTAAAAATCTGTGAATGCATGTCTTTTGCCACATTTGGAAACTTTTTTTAAAAGATTTATGCATTATTTATTTTAGAGAGATATTGTAACAGGAAGAAGGAGGAACAGAGGGAGAGAGGAAAAGACAGAATCCTCAAGCCAGCTCCACACTGAGCTCAGAGCTTGATGAGGGGGCTCATCTCACAACCCTGAGATCATGACCTGAGTCAAAACCAAAAGTCCACTCTTCATCCAGTGAAGCCACCTAAGTGTCCCATGGGAACTTTTTCAGCAATTATTTATTCAACTGTTTTTTCAACTCTGCTTTCTTCTCATCTCCTTCTGGGCTCTGATGACACAAATGCTTAATCTTTTATCATAGTCTTATAGATCTGAGGCTTTCTTTAGATTTTCTTTTTTTTTTTCCTGTATATTTTCTGTTTGTCAGATTGGGTAATTTCTATTGTTCTTCTAATTCTCAGATTCTTTCCTCTGTCCCTTTAGTCTTCGTTGAGTACATCAATTTAGTTTTTATTTCATTTACTGAGTTTATCGTTTCCCAAATTTCCATTTGTTTCTTGTGTATATCTTCCCCTTTTTTTAAAGAAACTTTCCATTTTCCAAATTTGTTTCAAACACTTTTGTAATTAACTTTTTTAAAATTCCTACTGAATTAATGTTATGGTGGCTACTTTTAAATCTTTCCAGTTAATTCTGACATTGCTGTCATTTTGATGTTGGCAATTATTGATTTAGTTTGAAATCCTTTTTTCTTTCATTTAGTTTGAAATCCTTTTAGTCCTTGGCATGACAAATGATTTCATAATGAATCCAGAACATTTAGGTGTTATTTAATGAGATTCTGGATCTTATTTAAATAAGTTTGGATTGGTTTATTCTGACACTCTGTAATAGGGGAAGAAGAGTGTACCACCTTCTCACCGGCAGATGGTGGTAGATATGGTAGAATCCCCTCATGACTTTCTTCGACTTTCAAGGGACTACTGGATCGACAATACAGCCTGATGGAGGTGGGAATTCATACTTCCCATTAGACCTCCACCAGTACCTCCCTGGCTGGAAGAAGTAAAAATACCTTGTTTGTCCTCCCCACTTGGACTTCACTAACCCCACAGGGATGGGAATGTGGCATTATTACCACTGAGCTGTGATGCAAAGTCTAACTTTCCTCCAGTCCTCCTCTGATATAACCTAGCTGAGGAAGAAGAAGCATACATTTTATTGCCAGATGATAAAATTTCAGGCTCCCCATGTGGTTTTTACAGCAAAAGTTTAGAAGACTCATTGTCACCTTGCTTTGTACTTGGTATTGTCTGATGTCAGTCTAGGTTCCTCATTTAGCCTTTGCTGGCAGGACTAGGGGTGAGGTCTTGTTTTTTTGGGTGGTATTTGGATGAACTGTAGTCATTACTATCTAAAAACTTTCTTTCTTGCTAGGTTACCCATTTACTGGTATTTGGCCAGAGGGAATGGTCTTTTGTTCCCTCTTTTTGGTTTGTGTTTGTTGTATTTCTAGGTCACCTCCTCCTTCAGCTCCAGGCTTTCTTATATGGAGGAAAAAGGAAACCCAAAAACTCATCACTCTGTCACTGTTTTGGTCCCAAGTCATTAGCTGGTCTGCTTTCTTCTTTCTACTTATCAGAATCTATGTATTGTTGTTGTTGTTGTTTTCAATATATAGTATCCAGAGCTTTTAGTTATACTTAGTAGGGAGAAAGAGGGAAAAGTATGCCTACTCCATCATTCCAGAAATATATAGTCATCTTGGATTTTACTGGAGCTATCTGAATATGTGCTTTTTTTCCTAAAAATGTTTAACTCATTATTCCAAGAAGACATGATAGAATTCTATGAGGCACATGCTGCATAATATCTCTAGCTATCAGTGCTTAAGGCATCTACACTACTCATAACACTACAGCTTTCTAACTGGGTACCATCCATCTATGGGCACTGCTTAACACCACCCATAGATTTTTTCCAGGCATCACTCCTATTTCACCCAGAATAGTTGAGCTTTCATCTGATTTCCATTCTAGCGTCAACATAAAATTTTATTTGAAGAAAGGAAAGTTTGAAAACATCTTAAATTCTAATTTTTCTTAACTGGAGTTTTACAAAAGATTTAAACCTTACTGGATATGATTTGAATAACTATTTTGTCAGCTCTGCCAAGAACATATGTTGCATGCTAGACACACAGAATTTCATTCATTACATGCAATGAATATCTTAGAGCACTAAGGATTAATTCCTCTATAAAACTGAGAAGAGAAAAGTTCAACTATCATATATTGATGAGTTTTACCATGATATGTTACAGAGAATGAAGAGCTTAAAACAGTAGCTGGTACACCATTTCAAATATGAAAATGTAATTATATCAACTAACTTGAAAAAAATTATTTTTATTCTAAAAAAGGAAAAACTAAGAGCTCTTGAGGATCTAATAAAATTATGTTCTACCACTTACAAAGACAAACTGACTATATTAACTGCCAAATATTTACTTAAGGCTTAAATACGAAGGATGAAGATAATATCAAACTTGTGAATGTCATGAAAATATTTTGACCAATGGATGTACAATGTATTAAGAAGACCAGAATTTATCATCAAACAAAGCTGGAAAACAACCAGATTCAGAGTACTGATTTTTTCTCTCTGCTCACAGATGAAAAAGAGATTTTTCATCCTTTGTCTAGATTTTAGTTCATACCACATGGATCACTATAGCTATATTGTTCAAGTGCATCCCCACTGCAGGCAAGATGGTGTTTCCAATGGCCTATGATATAAGACTGGGTGCTGTGTTTACTGTGACTCAGAAGACATCAAATGCCCCCCCCTCCTGTATTCTTCTAGAAAGCCTAATAATACAGTGGAAGAACCTGGAGATTTTAGTGAAATGAGCTACACAGAACAGACTTACCCAGCCTGAAACCATGGCTTTTCCTCAGCTCTTATCATCAAAAAACATGTGGATGAACATAGAGAAGGGAAAAAGCAAAATCTATTAAGCACATTAAAAATGTCTGCTTCAATGAGCTTGTCAACATTGGCTGAATGACGAAACACAGATATTTACCCAGAGGGCTCTCTAGCACTATTAAATGTTCTGGGGACTAGCCCGTCTCTAGGTTTCAATACTGAGAACAATATTTTAACAGTGTTTTCTACAAATCCACAGCAGTACAGATTCTCAGCTAGTTAAAAGCTACTAAGATGAATATATCAGAGTAGCATAATATTTTGACATATTTTTTAAAAATGTAATTTTAAGAGCTTAAAGAGCTATTTTCTTTCAGAAGACAAAGAGCTTCCTTATACTTATTTCACAAATGATTTTCTTAGACATCAAGAACCAGCTAAGACAAAGTCTACAGAAAGTAATAAAAACTATCAAACATCATAGTTCTCAGTGTAACCAGATTGATATAGAAAAATGTAATAAATCTATTCACTGAAATAAAACAGAAGAAAGTTTGCATACAAAATCTGAGTTATCAAAGACCAGTTGATGATAAATGTTCTTCCAAAGGGCTTATAGCAATCTCAAGGACTTGTAGTTAAAAAAAAAATAAAATAAAAACAAAACCTGATTTTTTTGAGGGCCCCGATAACAGAAGAGAAGAAAGTGATTGTGTATCCACTAGAATACCATAGAGAAGAGAACTATACTGTAATGTATTAATAAGTTTGGGATGGGTAGGGTAAAATCCAAAGTATTTCGATGACATTTCTTTGAGTTCTTTTAGTGTTTGGTCTCAGTTAAGTACCTTCATGATTATGTTGGAGGTAGTATGTTGTGGCAAAATAAAGGTTACAGTTGTGATAGAGTTGTGTGTTGGAAACAGTTTGCCTTTTACTTGTTTACTGAAACCCTAAACAGCACCCACACCTCATTCTGCTCAGATCCTAATCTACCCCAGTTTCCAGTTTGTACAAAAACCCATATTCTTTAAATCCATAGTCCTGGATTGACAGAGAATTCTAAATATTTTGAAATAGAATTGAATTATTGATTTCAGTTGTACTTTGATCTTTTGAATAACTGTATATTAAAAAAACTTTCTATAGCTTTGAATTTTATAATTTTACAATATGAGTAAAACCACAGGAAAAAAAATAAAGATTTATGTTCTTTGCTGAGTTCTTGGTTTTCACTATATTGTCTCACTCTCAAGTGGTAGTGAAAAAATAAAAACAGACTTAGTGTCCCATTTCAATTATGATGAACTCCTTCAATTCTTTGGGAGTTAACTCTCTGAAAGGCACATCTATTTATATTATGATTAAGTTATAATTGTTTGTAATACTAGTTGGAATTTAAATAATAATTTATAGGAAACCTGTGGAAATACATAAAACAGTAGCACAAGAAGCAGAGTCAATAATATAAAACCAATTTTATGTCTGTATGATACTGAGCTAGGCTACCCCTACTTCACCCTGCCCCCCTGCCAAAAGTTGATATGGAAAGAGATTGGAGAGAACAAATTTTGGGGTTAAAATTTTTCTTATACTATTACTCATTAGTCTGTTGTTTAGAGAAAAAGTTTTTTAAAGAACCCACAGGCCTAATGATGTAACTGTTATGTCTAGTGAATCATCAAGATTTATAAAGAAAATATTTTGTTGAAAAATGAGAAAATGTCTTGCTAATAACACTGATGAAGAATTAAGTACATATTAATTACATATAAACTCGAATCCAACATATGTTATGTTGGACAAACAAATATCCATTAGTGGCAAATAGGGATCCTACATTCAAAGTAAGAATTTTTTCTTCTTGGACTCTACTAAAAGAAAATAGTGTTAGAAAATAAAATTAAGTAATTGTGCTGTGTTTAGGCTATGGGGAAGAAATAAATAAAAAGCTAATTGGACAGAAGAGCAGCAAGAAATCAGGGAAACCAGATTTCCTTGTTGCTTGGGGTGTTTTGCTTCAATAAATTGGAAAGGTGTAAATTACACTCTAAATTGAAATTCAATTCACCACCATAAATAGAAAAAAGCAAGTATGTATTGAACTTTGCATTTTTATCTATGGGCCTTTTAGGCCTATGAGAAAGGGACCACCTTGTCAGAGTTCTTTCAAAACATCACTTCAAAAGCACAAAGCTTTCAAAAAAACAAGAGTCTGACAGAGATGGAGTCTTGTTTTAAATGAGGATAATGATGTCTTGTTGATATCTGTCTTAAAATTGCTGTTTAAGGGAATGTTGAAAAAGTGAGAATTATTCAAGAATTTAGGAGAGAATTAGGGGACAGCTAGAATTTATTATAAACTAGTTGCTAAGGGGTAAGTAATTGTAGATTAGACAGAAGTGAACAACATCAGGAAATACTGGAGTAAATTCTCAGTTCTGATACTATGCTATAGCCCCAGTCAAAATTTCTTTATATTTTTATTATGATTCTAAAAAGTCACTCAAATTTGAAACTAGCCCTGCATTTAAATCCAAAAGCTAGTGTAGGTAGCTAAGATCACTTTTAGCTTTAATATTAATTAATATAGGGGTGCTTGGTTGGCTCAATCAGTTAAGCCTCCAACTCTTGATTTAGTCTCAGGTCATGATCACTGTGTTGGGCTCTGTGCTCAGCAGGGGAGTGGGCTTGAGATTCTCTCCTTCCCTTTGCTTCTGTCCCTCCGCCCACTCTCCCTCTGAATCTCTCCCTCTCAAATAAATAAATAAATCTTTAAAAAAATAAAATAAAACTTAGGGACACTCTGGAGAATTTAGTTTGATTACCTCCATTAAGCAAGCTATCAAATTTTCATTTGTATTCTAGGCCCATCATTTGGTGAATAGTCGCAAAAAATAAAAATAAAATAAAAACTTCTAAAATTTCATTAAGATAAACTCAAAATCATAAATTCCTATGCTGGGGCACCTGGGTGGCTCAGTGGGTTAAAGCCTCTGCCTTCGGCTCAGGTCATGATCCTAGGGTCCTGGGATCAAGCCCTGCATCGGGCTGTCTGCTCCGCAGAGAGCCTGCTTCCTCCTCTCTCTCTCTGCCTGCCTCTCTGCCTAATTGTGATCTCTGTCTGTCAAATAAATAAACAAAATCTTTAAAAAAAAAATTCCTATGCTTATGCAAGTAGAAATAGCATACATAACTTTATATCAGTTGACTAAACAACATTGGAAAGAAGGTTATGCCAAGTGTTGGTGGAGGCAAGGAGAACTGGGAACTCTTCATGTAGTACAGATGGGAGCATAGGCTTGCAAATCCAGTCTGGAAGTACACTGGACTGGTCAGGGAAATTCAGCATTACTATGTTCTGCGAAGAGTGAAGCTACTCCACCCAGGGTATTCATATCTGGAAGAAAGGTGATGCAAGCCCAGAGCATGTACAAGATGTTCATGAGCATATCATTTATAGTGGCAGAAATTGACAACAATCTCTGTGTCCATCAGTATGGGATAGGGAAAATATCATGAGCACACACAGTCAACAAAGGCAGTTGAATACATGAATACATAACTTTGATTTAGGAGACTTTGCACCACATAGATTGATGTTAAAAATGTATATATATATTGTGTGTGATGGGGCACCTGGGTGGCTCAGTGGTTAATCCTCTGCCTTCAGCTTAGGTCATGATCTCAGGGTCCTGGAATTGAGTCCCGTGTTGGACTAAGTGGGGGGACTGCTCTCCCCTCTCTCTCCCTGCCTCTCTGCCTACTTGTGATCTCTCTCTCTCTCTGTCAAATAAATAAATAAAATCTTAAAAAAATATATTGTGTTATAAAAACGTAAAAAACAGATTGTCAGAATACATGAAGCCATTTAGAAAACTTAAAAATGTATGCAAAAAACGCAACAGGAAACCATGTTGTTAGGATACACGCACAAAACATAACATGGTTTTATTTGTGACAGAAAGAGGAGATTGAAGTATGGGGATAAAAGAGAATAAATAAACAACAGTAATTAATCAACACCTAGCATGGTGCTCAATACTTAGTAGGTTTTCACCAAAGTCTGATGAAATAATTTCTGCCATAATTGCAACACATCTTTGCTAGTGTTATTTAGAGTATCTACTTCTCAAGGTCTGTTCTATATTGAAGACAGTTTTGTGTGCTTGTCTTTTCTTTTTGGTACATGGGAAAGAAGAAAACAAAATGGGTGGGAAATTATAAAATTATATAATCATTACTGAATGACAGGTGAAGAAATCCTTTGAGGAATATGTTTTTGAATATGTCTATTCAATATGATTTGTCATCTTTATTATTCATGATTACCAGGATATGCAAAAAGACCCATAATAATTTTTGGTTTTCTGATGTAAAGCAAGACAAAACTAGTTACAAAAACCAGTTGAATTTCAGTGAAAGGCTATTAATTACCTTGATATTTTCAGTTATATATTCTGAGTTTACTGGGAATCTAAAAAGTATGCTGAACAGTTATTCTCTTTTCTACCATCTCTTTGATACAGCATTTGCATGAATTACCAGCATATACAAAACATTTATCAACAACTATTACTCTTTATTTGTATTAGCTATTATTTTACAGTAACATATATTATATATGAAGTAACAGATAATATATGTTATTTTAATATATAATAATGTATTGCATTTATGTCACCTATGGTCTATATGATTTCTTTTGGGGTTCTGTTTGAAGTTAATGCAAATGAAATCTACTAATTTTTCTATCATATTATGAAAGTAAAAATGCATATTCTATATAGAATTGTTTTCTTACAAAATAGTTCAGCATTCTACTGTAATTTATTTAACTATATTAATTTTGACAATTTGAACCTTATTTTGAGATTAATTTTTAAATTCAATGATATTGCCTCTTTTCTACAAATATAGTCTCTAAAATAAAACATTTGCATATTGTTATATGTAACACCTTTGGAAAGGTACTACTGAGAGCAGAATATAGATAAAATCCACAGGATTGTAATAAATCCATATGTATACTTAAAAATTTCAACTTTCTTTTCCCAAAGATTGATAGAAAAAATAAACCAAAAAAAGTAAGTATATTAAAAAAAAAGTAAGTATACAAATGTCTCAAAAAACACTAATAACCAATAGTATCTATTTAATATTCACAGAGTTTGATGCAAAATATAAATTCTTCTTTAGGTGTAGATGGAACATTCACAGAGATAAACCATATGCTAGGTCATAAAATGAGTTTCCATGAATTTTTTTTAAATTAAATCATACAAAGTATGTTCTCTTACCACACAGAATCAAATTAGAAGTCAAAAATGGGAAAGTATCTGAAAAGTTCTTATATATTTGAAAATTCAACTACATGCTTTCAAATAAGACATTACCTCAAAAAAATCATCACAGAAATTAGAAAATATTTGGAACTGAGGTGTATTATACAACTCATTTTACAAAAACCTGTAGGATATGGATCCAGCAATGTTGAGAGGGAAACAGTGCATATGCTTACAGTAGACAAGAAAAAAAAAAAAAAGATAAAGTCAGTGTTGTAAGTATTGACCTCAGTAAACAAGAAAAAGAGAGAAAATTAAATCCAAAACAAACAGAAGGAAGGAATTAGTAAAAATTAGAAGCAGAAATCAGCTAGTAGAAAATTGGCAAGTAAAAAGGAAATAAATAAAAAGGAAAATAAATAAATAGTTCTTTGAAAAAACTTTTTTAATGATTAATTTTTTAGCAAGCTGATTAAAGAAAAAAAGTTTTATGTCAATAATCTCTACCACTTAGATGAAATAGACAAATACTTTGAAAAATAGAAACTATTAGCAGTGACTCAAAAAAGCAATAAAAAAGCTGAATAACCATAAAAGTACTTTAAAAACTGAATTTGTAATTGAGAAGTTGCACAAAAAATATCCCAAGCCTAAATGGCTTTACTGAAAAATTCTAACAAACAATAAAGAAGAAAATTATACTAACTCTACATCATCTCTTTAAGAAAGTGAAGGGACACTTCACAACTCAATTTTAGAGGCCATAATCATCCTAGTATCAAAACCAAAGACTCAGGTGTTTGGGTGACTCAGTGAGAAGCTTCTGCCTTTGGCTCAGGTCATGATCTCAGGGTCCTGGGATCAAGCCCCACATCATTGGGCTCTCTGCACAGTGGGGTGCCTACTTCCCCCTGCCCCTTTGCCTGCTTCTCTGCCTACTTGTGATCTCTCTCTGTCAGATAAATAAATAAAATCTTTTAAAACAAAACAAAACAGAACTCCCAATATATATTTCATATATATTTCATATATATACGTATATATATGAAAACTATAAAACAATATCCCTCATGTACATTAGTAATAAAAATCTTTAACAACATCATAGCAAGTAAACTTAAAGATATATGAAAGTATAATACATCATGACCAAGTGGACTAATCCCACAAGTCAAAGGTTGGTTTAAGGCTCAAAACCCAATCATGCATTTGGCCTTAATAGAAAAAAGAAATAGAAACAAACAAAGAAAGAAAAACAAACAATGATTTCAAAAGAAGCAGAAAAAGAATTCGACAAAATCCAATGCCAATTCATGATAGAAACTGTCAACAAGCAAGGACAGAAAGACACTCTCAGTTTGATAAAGGGCATACTAATTGTGAAAGACTAATTTTCCCCTAAAACTCCAAATTAGCCAAAGATGTTCCCTCTCATACTCTATTTAACATTATACCAAACAGTCTAATGATGCAGTAATTAAGTAGATAGGTGATAAATAAATAATAGACAAATGATAGATAAAATATTTACAGATTGGACCAGAAGAAGAAAAATTTCTTTTGTTTATAGATGAATTGAGCAGGTACATAGAAAACTGAAAAGTTCAACAAAACTATTATAACTAATAAGTGAGCTAAACAAGTACACAAGATAAAAGCTCAATATAAAAGTCAATTTTATTTCTCTATACTAACAACAAACAAATGAAAAATAAAAATAATGCCACTTACAAGAGCACAAAAAGTGTGGCATACTTAGAAGTACATTTAACAAAAAATCTAAAAACTATAAATGGCTGAAACTGAAGAAGATATAATAAATGAGGAGACAGGCTGTCTTATTGATTGGAGGTTACATTATTGTTAAGATGTTCATTTCTCCACAAGCTGATCTACAGAATCAAGACAATTACATTGAAAATCCTGCACTCTTGTCTGCAGCAAATGACGAGGTACTTCTAAAATTTATATTGAAAGGCAAGGAAGAATTGCCAAAATGATTTAAACAAAAAGAACATAGTTGGAGAATTTCCTGTACATGATTTCTAGGTTTACTGTAAAGTTAGAGGATGAAGGGAATGAATAAGGATCAATGAAACAGAACAGGGTGTCCAGAAATAACTTCACATGTGCATGGCCAAGTGATTTTCCACAAAGGTGCTAAGGTAACACAACAGAGAAAGATGAAGGAAGAAGAATCTTCAAAAAACAGTTAAATAATGGGATATCCAGACATACACAAAGCAATCCCAAACATATACACAATATTAATGCAAACAAACACTATACACAAAGTTAAGGTAAAGTGTATTATAGATATGAAAGTGAAACTAAAGATTGACAATAGCACATGTTGGACATGCGACAAAACACATGTGAGGACATACAGCAACTGGTACTCTTGTATAATGCTGGGATCATTAGAACTGAAAAACTTTGAAAAACTGTTTAGCAGTTTCTTAAAGTCAAACATACATTTAGCATATGATCCAGCAATTCCATTCCTATATATATGATGAAAGAATAAAAACACATGTTTATAAAAAATGTGTAAAAAATTTCAGAGCACTTCTATACCTAACAGTCTCAAAGTGGAAGAAATAGAAACATCCATCAATGAGTGAATGGATAAACAAGCTGTGGTATAGTCATATAAAGGAATAAGAATCAGCAAGGAAGTCCTCTGATACATACAACATGGAACATTTCAATGTTGCATAAGTAAAATCAGATACAGAAGAGCACCTTCTGTAGTGTTAGACTTAAATGAAATTCTAGAGTAGGCAACACTAATCTGTGAAAGGAAACAGATCATCTCTGGATTTGGGGGTGTCTTTGTCCATTAAGGCTGCTATTGCAAAAAAAAAACAAAAAACAACAACAAGAACAAAAAACACAAAAAACACAAAACATAGACTTGGGTGAGTAAAAACAATATAAATTTATTTCTCAAAGTTCCAGAGGCTAGGAAGTCCTAAATTAAGGCACCGGCAGTATCCTGGTGAACTTCTCACCGTGTCCTCATATGGTAAAAAAGGGGAGCCCTCTGGGATCTCTTTTATAAGGACACTAACCCCATTAATGAGGACTCTACCCTCATAATCTAATCACTTCCAAAGGTGCCATTTCCTAATTGGGGATTAATTTTCAACATAAGAATTTCAGGGGGACACATTCAGCCTATAGCAGTGGGAGCTTGGGAACCAACTAGGAAGGGACCATAGGGGAATCTGAGGGCATGTTGGGGATGTTTTTGACCTGGATTTAATAGGGTAATTACTTGGCATTACTTTTATGTATTTTCTGTCAAAACTCATCAAACTGAACACTTACTTTAGATAAATTATACCTCGATAGAATTGCTTTTCAAAGTTTTCCAAACTTTTTCTGTGATACAGTATAATGGTACCTACAACAATCTGACCATCAGAATAATTCTTGAGAAGCCAAATAGAGGTTTTTAAATAAATGTCTCTTGCAAACACTTTTTGAGAGGTTTAAGTAAAATACATTTGAACTCGAATTTTAAAGTGTTTAATTAAGTGGGGGAGAAAAACTAACATTTACTGATTATATATTATCTGGAGAATTATTTCCATATTTTCTTTCACCAGTCTTTTTCCTACTTTGCATGTGAAATAAATATTGAGACTCTGATGTTAAAAAAAAAAAAAAAAAAAAAAAATCAAGACATCAGGCTCCTGAAGTGACAAAGCTACTAATACAGGAGAATCTATCTGATTCCACAAATCATTCTTTTTGTAACTCCATGTGGAATTTATTTTTGGAGACTTAGAATCTTGATGAATATTCTCTATGCTATGAAGTGATGTTTTGGGTTCCCAGGATTTCTATGAGACACTTGGGCAGTGGCCATACTTTTAGAAATATTTAATGTAACATTTTCTTCTACTTTATTCTGGAGCTATTCCTGTTTGCCCAGAATTTCCGAGTTATTCTAAATTTCAACAGTAAAGCTCACTAAATTGGATCAAAGAGAATGATTGGGATAAATGACTGAAAAGTCCAAATTATAAGATATTCTTGAAGAAATATAGCTTCATCACTTTTAGGTAGAGAGAGTAACTTGAACTGTCCTAGTCAAGGCCAACAAATAGAAGTTCTGTGGTTGAACAGATTAGAATGATTTCCCATTAACATACCAAAGCACTCTTCAAAATGCTGTTGATTGAAGCTCAGATTGTGGATTCCTTTCATGTAAAATATATTAAAATGTTCTATGTAGTTTATATCCCTAAATTGATAAATATTTTCACTTTATATGTTAAAAATATGATTATTTTTGAAACCCTTATATGGAGAATAAAAAGAATAACATAAAATAAGTAAATAAACCTCTCTTAGAAATGCTTAACAAATGTCAAATTAGGAAAAGCAGAAATGGAGAGGTTTGGCTGCAACAAACATTGTTTTTGGTTTTTTCACTTTTTTGTTTTTGTTCTTTTAAATCAGAAGGAGTTATTAAAATGTCTAAAATCTTGAGTAATGCCAAAAGGCAGGTATGAAAGTTAGCCCCTTTGGAGTTGAAAGAGAATTCATAGGTATGACAAGCTCCAAGGATTCCTCTTGCAAGAGAAAATATTTGCAGTAGGGGACAGGAAAGCCTTTTTTATATTAATACCTTGAGCTGCTTGTAGCCAGAACCATCGCCTCTGCTGTTCCCTGTCACTTTTGGAGGTCTTTGAGCCAAGCCCAAGCTGCACGCCTGTCCCAACAGTGGTGTTTTCTCTTCAAAGGACCATTGCTACAGCCTCTCAGTTCTGTGCAGGAATTGAAAAGCCTTTGAAATCGGTGCAGCCTCGCTGCACAGCTAGTAATAAGCATTAGAGAAAAACACGCAGCTCATTTGTTTAAAAGTTCATTCGCTTCAGTGTGATTTAGACAGATGTGAGATGGGTTTTGCTTAGTGCTGCTCAGCCCCATGGCAAAGTAGAGCTAGGTTTCCTTTCAAAGAGTTCCTCAGTCCCTGCCCATTGCTGAGCTTCGGCAACAATGGGGCTTTGAAAAGGGAAGAAAAAAAAAAAAAAGGAAAAGAAAAAGAAAGAAAGAGAAAAAGAGAAAGAGATGACACCAGTGGGAGAGGCTGACAGCTCAGTCCAAACTCAAACAGCCCTTCTGGTGTCCAGGACAGAGGTGCACATCTGAAGGTGGGCTGAGGTCTGGGTTCAGAACAGCCCAAAGAATTAATTTAAAAGAATTTCCCCGCCCATTCCCTGTAAAGGCAGCCGCAGTGGCTCTGGTAAAATCACTTCCCAGATCACAGGGCACTTAGCCATGTAGATTCTGGCGTATTCCCCAAGAATACTCTCTGAGAAATAAATCGGAGAAAGAGCGGATTCTGGGGTTATTTTCTACCAGGCACAAATAACCAATAAAACCATTGATGTTTCTCACTGAAGAGTGGATCTAAACAATCAACACACATTACTAGTGACAGTTTATTTCCTCCAGAAACAATGCTCTTTGCAGAGGCGTGTGTTCATTAGTCACGATGCATGCAAAGTAACAGTCATTTTGAGATGTGGAGCATTCCTAGCAATCAAGATATGTTTTTGCTAACCTACATAGACATATTGATAGTGTTGAGGTATGATGCTAATTCCACAAGCAAATGGATCTATTGTTATGATCTTGCTGAAAGCTTAGAAAATGCTTTTATATTTAAAATCTTATTTTGAGAGCTGTCAGCCTTCAGATAATACAAATCCAGTTGTTAGAATGTGCTGGAGATTTTTCAAGTCAATTCAAACAGGTACAAATGATAAAATATAATGTTTACAATATGGGTTTGATGTATTTAAAAAGCATATTTTTAGGTCATCTTTTTCAACCACACTAAATTTGTGTGCACAATTAGAGCAACTGTATAATTTAGCTGCTTGTAAGCTAAAATACAACTTCAAAGAAATGAGAAGGCTAATTAGAAATGGGACCATGGGAAGACAATAATTTAATTAGGATTGAAATTACCACATGCCTATAATTAGGCAGTTGTGTGATAATTTGAGTGTGGCTAAGTCCAGTGAAAAGTTAGTCATCCACTGAAATGCATTGTGAGAGGATAGAATTTGAAACTATCTTGAAGGTTCAATGAAAGAGAATCATGCCCAGTAAAATGAGAAGACTCAGTGTGTAGAGCAGAAGTAGGAAAGCAGGCTTGGAGACGTGTAAACTTGAGTTCAAATCCTATCCAATTTATCTGCTCGCTCAAACCTGGGGCAATAAGGAACCGACTGTAAGACAGATTGCTCAGAATGCAGACTATGCGAGAGTCTAGCATTCAGGACACTTATCGAGGTGTGCCCTTGGAATCAACACTTGTGGAAAAGAGGGCAGCAGAAGCCAGAGTGAAGAGAAAGGAAAAAGTTGTGTTGGAATGTCTGACTCGAGCCCCATATAGAACTCGGGAGCTCAAACAGCTCTTCTGTGATGGTCAGGTCTTGACATTCCAGTGTCAACCAGTCATTGGATGAGGACCACTGAGGAAAGTGGTCCAACCTTGCATGAGTTTCTCTCCATAGCTGAAAAAGTCCTCAGGGAACTCACAGCTGCAGGCTGTCTGCAAATATCACTCCCCACAGCATGGGATCTAGGCAGTGTGTGACAATGTCCACCAGAGTAATAGCTGTAAAACACAAGTAGTTCCCTATAAAATGGAAGTAATGATATCTACAACTCATAGGTTTGCCCTGTTGAATGGTGCCTAAATACATGGTTGCAATTACAGATATCAAAATGGACATCATCTTTTGAGTCACAGACTAGGAAATCCTACAACTGATTACATAAAACAACATAAAAGTAAAATTGTAGCTAGTAAAAATATGTTGAAAGTGTACTACCGGCATCTACTAAGTGGTAACTACTAATCTCTTTATTATTTATAAACATGACAAAAGGGACTAAGCAGTAAGTGAACAGCATCTCAGGACATTTAAAGGGATTAGTTTCACTTTACTATTAATAGGAAAAGTGCAGCTAATTCCCAGCCCCCAGCAGTTCACGCATGCAGGCTGCCGTTTAATCTGTAGTGATATTGTTTGATATCTTTAGAGTAGCTTTTTTGATGCTGTCATATACTGTAGCATAAACAGTAGCTACTGTACCCGTGTGAAACTTGTTTCTTAGATTTTATTAAATCAAATATATAATACCACTGATATTTTTCTGAAACACTCTAATACTGCACGTCCTTATACCTCAGATCAAGTCTTAATTAAATTTTTTCCACCCATAGTTTAGTAATGCAGGGATATTTGTTGTTCATTTAGCTGTAAGGAGCTGATTCATTTTTTAATGGTGTTGTTATTTCTTATACAAGCTCTGTTGCACAGTTTTTGATTAGAGCCATAACATTGATATAGACTGAATGCTTATGTCCCCTCAAAATTCATGTTGAAAGCTAACGCCCAATGTGATGATATTTAGAAATGGGGTCTTTGGGAGGTGGTTATGTTAGCTATGAAAAAGTGCACTTATAAAAGAGACCCCAGAGAGCTTCTTTGCTCCTTCTGCCACACAGGGACATGGTGTATGAATCAGGCTCCACCAGATACTGAATCTGCTGGTGCTGTGATCTTGGCCTTCCCAGCTTCCAGAACAGTGAGAAATACATTTCTATTGTAGATAAGCCGCCCAGTCTGATGTCTTGTTATAGCAATCTAAATGGACTAAGACAAACACTGTGTGAACTCTAAGTATTGTATATTTTCCTAATTATCTTATCCTGTGGACTTTTAATTGAAGCAAAACTTATTCAGACACAAATGTCTATAGAAAGTACATTATTAGTATTCTCCCGTAGTGCATCAGTATTTTAAATTCCGTGAGAATCTGAAATCCTTAAGTTTCAATTTTAGATTTTTAGAATTATCACGTAGTTAAAAATATAAAGTCACAAAATGAAAACATGTCACAAGAAAGATTCTGCTCTTTGCAGATTCAGAGCAAGGGGCTATAGATTTTCTTAATTCCTTCTAGTCCTTAGAATGTTAATGAACATAAAATAAAATCAGTTGTCTGATGAAAAGAGAGGTCTTGAATATTCTGTTTTCTTCATCAATGATGAATTCTTGTTTATAAATTTCAAGAAACAGCAAAATTATCACTGATATGCATGATAGCATATTGTTGGTTTTCAGTATTGTCATAGAATTCATTAGGCAGAATAAATTGTTGGCAATGATGAGATTTTCGTACTTTGTTGTAGCTTCACGGGAAATAAGTATTTTGAGTATTTTGCAAGGTATAAAAGGTTGCTCATTCTTTCAAATGATTGTAGATGCTCAGATATATTTCACAGTATTTTCAGTTGCCTTGCATGGAGTCTGTGTAATTACTGTATCTTGATTAAACTAAACAATTTTATGCCTAAATCAGAACAAAACTATTTTTCAGCTAAGTCATTATTCAATTAGGTCTACATCATAATGATCAAAGCAATTGCCACAATGAAGATGAACTTGTCTTGAATGCCAAAGTTTAATAATAATGAACATTTAGGGATGGGGGAAGATGATTTATCTTCAGTATGAGGAAACAGAAGGAAACACGTATAACCTTAATGAGGATGAAAGCATGGTGAGAAAGCACACATGAAAACAAAGGTGTATGGCATGAATGTGACCATGAACATGATGACCAGGAGAGTGTCAATGAGAACCAGAAATTCAGTCCCACAAATTTATAAGGAATAGCTTCTCTGTGGAAGTCCCTGCCCCACATAAGGCATGTGCATTTGGTGGATAGTAGAATGATAGCATTAGAATGATAGATGCAGGAATTTTAACTGAGAGAGTAGCTCATTCACTTTACATGATGATAGACAAAAAGGCTAAGAAAGCTTAATAATGTTTCTGAGGTAATAAAGTTACTGAACAGATTTAGGACAAAAATTCTTGCCTTCTGACATCCTAGTTTTATACTTATTTTCTTCACCACTCTGGTTTCTATTACTATGAACATTTCTAAAAATTAAGTGTAACATTTTCTTCCATTGCCTTTATGTAAGACATGTTTGAAGAGTCTTTCTTAGAATATACTCATGTTAACATACTCAGATTCTAATTCAGCCAACCATATTAAGAATGGATGCAAAAAATAGTGAGAGGGATTTTGTATTACAAAATTTTTGAGGATTTTACAAAATCATATGCAAAGAAAATATCTGCAAGAAGAGGACTAGAGTTGCAGAGCGATGGAACTTTTTAGAATGAAAGTTGTAATATTATTCATGTATGGTAAGGACAACAGATCAGAAGAAGACTGGTGTTGAAAAAATACTCTGTGCTTTGCATTTTCCAAGTGGAAGTGACATGCCATGCCACGCAGGGTCACATAGGGAAGCGCCAAGATCAATCAAGAGACAGAGGGAGTGGGAAAAAAAAAAATGTGAGCAGGAGTCTTTACTGTGGTTTTGATGGGAAGGAATGGGCAAGGCAGGGTAAACAGACTTAACTTTGGCAGGTTTTGGGGTGTGGGAATTACCCCTAGTTGATTGGTACCTAGTTCTGGGGAGATTATGACAGAGAATTAGTGGCCCAGAGACTCCAATAAAGGAGGTGGGATGGTGGGCTCTAGATTGTTTGGTTTGCATATGAAAGCCCTGCTCCCAAGCAAGTGTCTCCCACCTCCAGGAATTGGTTAGCCCTAGGAGGAACAGTGCCTCTAGGGTTAGCAAGGCACCAGATGTCAAAACATCTAGATCAGAAACACATGGTGAGTATAGGAACAGAACTGAAAGTCTGGAAACATACCCCAAATACCTGTGTATTTAAAAAATTGGCACAAGAAGGGCTTTGAAAAATGTAGGATTTACTTGACACAGAAACCTGAATTTGCTTATAGTATTCTAGATTCTGATTGGTAAAAACATAGTAGTTCTTGTCTTACACGTTTCCCACAAATAAATTATAAAGAAGTATTTGTTCATAACTTTTAAAATCCATTAGAAAGTACAGTAGAATAATTTTAAAATGTGGGGTTGAGAAATAAATATGCATATTTTCTTTTGTCCATATGTACATGTCATATATTCAAATTCATCTACTTTTTCACTATAGTTTTTGCATTTTAGGGCATCCCTATAAAGTGTACCATCATTTTTAGATATTGGTATCTGCTTCCTGAATAAGCAGTATAAATTTCAAATTAAAATAAAGAATTTTATTATAATCTTATTATTAATAGAAGTATGTCAATTATACCTCATAACGATAAGAAAGCATCATTTCAAAGAAAAAAATAGAAGACTTACTTGTAAGTTCTTCTCTCCCTACAAAATAATTTGTTGATATTGATAAATGACTACAAATAACTAGTATTGTTACCAATGTTTCTAATATATGTTATTCAGACCCTACTTTAACTAATTAGTGCCTAAGTTGTTTATTTTATATATTTATTGTTATAAAACAGAACATTATTTCATACCTGATATCTTATTTCTTTCATCACAAAAAGTAAATCACCAGGCAGCTACAACCTCTCAAATGAACTACATTAGATTGACTCACAGTAACAGTCTAATATACTCAGTTTTTCCTAGTTAGTCCTATGGACTATTAACATCTTTATGTTTCAAGCACATAATGATTATAAAAAGTCCTTAGATACTCTTTTCAGTTCCTATCAAAGAAGGCTGTGTTTGGCCTCGATGAGATGGGAAGTAAGTGTGAATTTCTCCAGGTAACAGCAAAATGCATAATCATGACAGTTTTCCATTAGGCCAAACATGTTATTTTAATCTAGAAGGAAATGTGATGGTCTTCAAAGCTTAGACAAGAGCAAGTTTATTTTTGTTTTGCTTTGTTTTGTATTTAGACAAGAATAGTTTTAATTTTTTTCTGAAAATATTCTCATCATTATAATTGATTTCCAATTACTGCCCTGATCACTCCAGTAATTCAATATCACTTTATCATTCACACAGCTGTATAGTCTACATTGCCTAAATCCAAGGAATTAAATAATAATAATAACAAGCCCAATTCTCAAAGATTTTCATGTAGTATATTTTCTTAAGTTACCCAGCTATGATATAAAATCCCCACATCTTTGAATGTTTTCTTGAAACATTAAAGAACTCTCTATAATCCAAGCAGGAATTTTAATATAAGGATAGACCTATAGGGGTTCTAGTAGAGGAAAGATCTCAACCATCTGATGATAATTGTCACCTGCCCACCAAAAACAGCATCTTCATATGAATATGTTCCCATATTTCTGGAGAATTTTCCTGGGCATTTTAAGATTTCAGATTTGGTTCCATGGACATACCCTAAAGGAGTTTTATGACTTACCTTAAAACAAAGACCCCATTACAACAGTGGGCACCAATCTGTCCCCATTAATCTATATTGCATTAATTTATAAATTTCTTCAAGAATTAACAACTGCATCAACTATGCTCATTTTGGATGAATGAAAAGAATGAAAAGACCTTACCATTTATTTCTTAGGCAATAAACACAGAAGGTTTTTCATCAGATATTGTTTCTTAATTTTGGTAGCAAACTTCTGTAGTCTACACTAAAATTGAAAATCTTGAAAAATTTTCACTTCAAAAAACTCTAGAAAAATTCTGAAACACTTTTAATTAAGAAATTGGCCTTTAAAATAAGCTGTTTTGGGAATTTTTATGCCTTTTCTATTCCACATGGTGATTCTCATTAACTCACAAATGGTATTAAACAGCTGTTTTATAAAATTCAGTATCTTAGTAGCAATTAAGGCAGATTACATACTAAATAGAATCAGTTCACGGTACTAAATTAGGGGCAACCCCTTTGCTTCAGAATGAAGTAGATGAGGAAGTTCCTGGCCGCCTGACAAGACTCCATATGCTACTAAATATGCAAAGCTAGATGGGGAGATATTTCCTTTTGGATCTGCAGGCAGTGGCAATTCAGGAATATTTAGCACTAATGAACAACATCAGATCAATTCAAGTTAATTAGCATTTATCCTTCCTCATTCACAGACTCCTTCTATCATGCGTTAGTCAACATTAAATCTATGCATGTACTACTAGGAATAAAACTGGGGACTGAATTACCCATCCTTGGAAAAAACTGGCAGCTGAACACCAGTTTTCCACATTCATTTGTTATCATCAATGTTCACTTTGCAGTGGCACCAACTTTGTTTTTCTATTTAAAAACTGAATTCTTTATTTTACACATGAAATTTATATGTGATAACATTTAATGCAGAAAAAAAATTCATATCTCAAAGTACCAACTGATGAAATAAAAGACATGGTCTCTTATTTTTCTACTCTTCTTCCTCAACGTTTTAATATATTATGAGTATATAACAAAGTGTTCTTAAGGTTATAGTTTATATAATTATTTAAGTTGCTATATTTGTGTCTTTTTTTATGGATTTGAAGACTCCTTTGTGGTATGAAATATATTTAGCACTTTCCAAGAGGAGAAAATTATTTCCATCGGTGTGGTATGAATTGGGACCAAAAATGTTTGTGTGCTTAATTTTTTTTCTATTTCCAGCCTCTAGTTGGAATGCTTACCTGAATAAATGAATGGCGTTTTTTTAGCAGGCTATTCTGTGCTTTAGAGCCTATGTAATGTTGTCTTCTCCAGATCACCCTGTACTGTTTTAGGTACAAGAAACTCATAGCCTTAGAAACTCTCCTGACATAGTGCTTCAAGGAGTGGATGGTTTTATTCATTAATGATGTAATTTATTCATTCTTCAAATATTTCTGAGTACCTAATATTCATTATGTAATGTAAGAAAGATTTCTTTGGCAATATGTAAGTCAAACCAAAGCTTTTCAAAAAATTATGTAACTTTTAGTTGTACTCAGTTATATTTGAGGAGATTCCTTTCTCAACTCTTTTAATCGATGTGTGATTCGTGAGATGAATAGATTCACTTAGGGGGCCTCGGTTTTCTTTCAGAATTGATAGGAGAACTTATAGATGATGCATGTAAAAGTGCTATCAAATTTTAAAACAAAACATGGAGACAATATTATGTTATTATTATTATTATTATCATTAGGTTGTTATACCCAGTCAAAGGGATAAGAATTATTATTTTATCAATGTCACCATGATGTATATAATCATGGATACCAGAACCCAAGGTTCTGTGAATTAAAAAAAAAAAAAAAAAGGTCTCCTGTTGGGTATTAGAGGAGAAGAGAAGGGAAGGCAGGAGAATACACAAAATTTATTGTGGTAGAGATCAGTTTCTCCTGACCAAGGAGCTAATACTAGTAGTTACTGCTTCCTTGTTAATTTCTACAATGGAAACATTAGCAAGGTGATATGCACAATCTTTTAAAGCAAAGAGAACTGTAATTTACATTTTTCAATTTAAGTAGCTTATTTTATATTCTTCATGTTTCGTGTTCAATCACCTTCCCAACAATGACAATATATTTTTCCTCTGGGAATTACATGACATTGGAATACTGAACAGAATTTTATTCATCTCCAAATGCTAAGGATGCCAAAGTCCTCCTGGAAGCCTGGAGGACAGCAACCCTGTGAGTATAAGGAAAGACTTCAGGCTTGTTTCCTTCCTTCCTTCCTTCCTTCCAAAAAATATAATCTCTAATTTGATAAATCTATTTATATCCTTTGGTTCTTCATTCTTTTTATCTAAAAAAAAAAAAAATCCATTTACTCTCAACCAGAAGATGCCATTCAGAACCCTTTTATCATTGAATTGGGTAGGTTAAAATGATCTGTTTTAACCCACTTTAAAATATGTATTATTGTTCAGGCCAGAGAATTTTCCCCTCATTATCACCTCATAAAACAACTATGAGAGGAGACTAGACTTCTTACCCTAATGCAGTTGTAATGAAGTGAAAGTTTTCTGGTTTGCTTTGGATTCTTCCTCCTAGAATTTTGCAGCCCAAGCCAGAACATACCTTGGCTCATGAATTAGTGCGTTTTTTTTTTTGTTTTTTTTTTTTTTCCTCCAGAAATTAGAGGTTAGAGACTAGAGATTTTAAAAGAAAGCAAAGAATTCTTAAACAATTTGTGGTTAGTCATTTACTGTGCAAATTAATGAAAGTCACAAAAAAGAAAAATTGCTGTTAAGTTTCAAGAAATCATTGTAATATGAGAGCTTTTAACAGATTTAATATAAACATTTTAGAGGACCTAATGGAGGCCCTGTTACCATCAGTGAATAGTGGATTTTCAAATTCAGAGAAACTAATTGTGGCTTCAAATATATGTATATGTTAGTGAAGTTTTAATGAACTAGAAACTATTGAAAAGAGAGATTGAATATTTGTGTTGTAATATCTACATCTATCTTATTTTAAACTATACTAGTTGAAAATCATTACTGGTTTAAACCCCACTAGAGAATTCTAATTGGCAATAATGAAATTTTCATTGGACTTATCCTCGAATCTTATATCAACACCTCAGTCTAAAAAGTCATAAGAGTTAACGATAGTTTCTAGGAAGTGCTAGAAAGAGAAGGAAGCAACTCCTAAAAAAGTTGTGCCCCTCTACTTCATGCTCTATTTCTGCAGTACAGATTTTATAAACATGCCCCTTCACTATTCATGGAAAAAAAATCTGCTTTCTTAATAACTACCACATTATGAGCTGCTGAAGTCTTTCTTTAAAAAAAAACCACACAACCACATATAAATGTAGCATATAAACTATGATTTTTTTAGAGTTATTTCACAGAACAATTTGTACAATAGTGAATGCACATACTTTTCTAATTTGTGAAATTTAAAGAAATGTTTGGCTGTACAAAATTAAGAAACAGTTTATTCTTTATTTTATCATTTGCAAATCAATATTTGGGAAACAAACGGCAAAAGCAAAATAGAAAAGTGTGCAAAAAAGGTGGGATATTTTAACTATCCCCCCCCCTTTTTTTTTTTTTTTTGCTTGTTTTGGGAAAATGATATAGGTGCATTTTCTTTTTGACTTTTTAAAAAAGATTTTATTTATTTTTCTATCAGAGAGAGACATAGGGAGAGAGGGAACAGAAGCAGGGGGAATGGGAGGGGGTAGAGGGAGTGAGCAAGGAGCCCTATGCAGGGTTCAATCCTAGGACCCTGGGATCAGGAGCTGAGCTGAAGCCAGGTGCTTAATGACTGAGCCACCTTGGCACCCCTTCTTTTTGACTTCTTGAGGAAAGGCCACTTTGTCTTTGAAGATCCTTATAAACTCAGAATGGAATGACATTGTCTATTTGTTTAATAGCCATTGTGCTTCAATAATGAATATGGTATTTATTGAATTAAGACAATTAACTTTTGTGAAAACTTCCAAGGATTTTATATATTTGAAAATATTGTCCTTTAAGTAAAAAAATAATAATAATTCATAGGTGTCAAGTTCAATATAATTTTTTAAAAAATGGTGGCCTTAATATTAGATCAGGATAATCTGCCCAATTTATAAGGGATAAAGGAAAAATACAGGAAATTCTTCTCATCTCTGGAATTATAGAGTTTTAGACAGAAAAGCCACACCCTCTGATAATTTGTTCATGGACGCTACCACAAGTTGTTTCTTACATGATATTTTTGAGTATTACAGAATCTTTCTAAATGTGGGAAAATGAAGCTAACACTGAGGACCTGGTCATCATTCATATATATTCAATGATATTTAGAGGGCAGCTTACTGTAGAGCTAAACTAGATAAAACATAGCATTAAATATGTAAAATAGTCATTTGATGGTAAACATGGCTGAAACTGATGTTTTCTTTTTGTTCAAACTTATGTCTATAGGTGAGGACTAAAAATTTCATCAGCGATGTCCCTTCATTGGAGGAAAATTTTAGATACATTTCAACTTGTGCTGAATGTCAAGAGGGAGAAGCCTGAGGGGAAAATGAGCTCTACGGACTGTGAATTTAAGAAAGATAAAGGTACAAAGCAACGCTGGTTTATGAATCACAGTTACACGAAGGATATTCATCCCCTTTAGTGTGGCAGTGGGAGCAAACTTACAAAAATATTAATGAGCTAATTTGTATAAACCTTTGTATATTTTTATGGGATGACTAATTGCTTTTATGGTTATTCACTTAGCCATTCATTAATTCTTTCATTAACTCAGCAAATATTTATTGAGATTCCACTGTGTACTAAGAAGAGTGAGAAATGCTGGAGAGATACTTAAAAACAAGACCTTAATTGCTTTTTTATCATACTCTACATGGTAACTCAAAGGAGGAAACAAGAATTGTAATATAAAGTGAAAATGCTATAACAGGGCAAGTACACAACATTAAATTCTTCCTCCCTCTCCCTTTTCCATGATTGCTAGTAAGCTCAAAACCCTTCTACATGCAATAAAAAGGGACTGATGAATCTTATGTATGATTTTGATTGAATTTCCTACTTTAATTCTCTATCTGCTCAAATTTTCTAACTTATTTGTTTTGGCGGTTCCATCATTTTGGAATGAGGGAGATGCTGAATGAATAAATAGGAAACAGTACTGCTAATAAATAGATGTTATTATGCTCTAAGAACCAGTTAGTTTTCAACTCCAAAATAAACTATTGACTTGAATGACAGCCAGATATAGTAGAAAAAATACAAAGCTTGAAGTCAAAGAATCTGAATTCAATTCTGAAATATTGTGTATCATTTATCCTTCATACCCTGCTTCATAGCAGGGGCAGGCATCGTTGTAGGGATGAAATAAAGTGATATGCTCCCTTGAGGCTGGTATGTGGTGGGCCCCCAGCATATGCTTATTGAAAATGACTCTATCATGCCTAAATTAGGATAATGAGACACCCTTGAACTTTTCTGTTATTAGAATCACCACTGTTATTAGAATCACCACTGGGGGCCTTGTTCACTCATTCAGATTATGATATACATTTTTATTTTACTCACTAAATTTGCTTTGAATCATGAAAAGAATAGCCAGTACTCCCAAGTCTTCAACAAAATGACTCACTTTTCACCTCTCCTTTAGGGCAAGTACTTGGGACCTCTGACAAATGTGCACTCCACTGCTCTCTTGGACATGACTGTGCATGACCTACACATCACCTACACATGGCCTTAAAGTGTTTTCTTTTTAGGAGAGCAGCCCTTACTAACTTGCTACCCTTTAGTCTCGGTCCTCATTCTAAACTTCCTGGAGAACCCAATTACCGTAATCCTAGTTGGAAGACCAATCACCTAATGTCTAAGGTCTAACCTAATGGAATGTCTAAAGAATATATATGCTAATAATGGATAGCATAAAGAAGATATTGTTCTACTATTATCGTTCTGCCTATCGTCATCAGATTTCTTTATTATTGCCTAAATCTAGGACCAAGTATTCTATTAAGCCCTCTTTTACTGATATTACCTAAAATAAAACCCTTACAAAGAAAGGAGCACAACTTCAGAACCGAATGTAAAAAAGTAAATACCAAAATCAATGGATGCAAATGAGTAATTAACTCTTTAGTGCTGATAAAAGCGAGAAAATTTAGATATAAGGTGCATTTACTTAATTTTTAAAACGATTTTATTTTTAAGTAGCCTTTATACCCAACATGGGGCTCAAACTCATAACCTCGGAGATTAAGACTGCACGCTCCACTGACTGAGCCAGCAAGGTGTCCCTATAAGGTATATTAAAGGCATCTGAAGAAGGGGTTCCCCATGTGATTTGGGGGAAGCCTCTGCCCTATAAAATGCTGGAGCTCTGAGTGAACTATTTTGGACTTCTACATCAGAAGCAATGACCCACCTTTTTGGCAGAAACTGTTAGAACCTCCCAAAAGACCTACCACCTCCATTTCACATGGTCACTGCTAAAATTACAACCCTCCCCTTTCTGTCTTCTCTTGAAATCTGGTCTGAACATCAGTTGCACCAGCCTTCTAAAAATTTCTTCTGTGTCAGTTAATGTATTTTCAGCTTCATCTTTGCCACCTCCTTGGTTTAGCTGAAACAAGATGTTTCTTAAGATCACTGCTTCTCTAGTAGCCCTTTCTAATGGAAGTAACTTTTCTTGCTATAGTCTGGGAACTTCACTGCCAGAAGATGGAGTATTTTTTTGCTCGTTGCCCGGTGCTTTTTCAGGATTAGATTCTGCAAGACCTCCTTTGAGGTTCATACCGTCAGATGTGGCATCCTTTCTCTCTCCTCATCGCAGGTCATTAACTGTCACTTATTGAAAATTCTACCTCTTGGCTCAAAGTCTTCCTTTAGAGGATATTAAATTTTACAGTACCCCTGGCAGTGTTTTGGACACCTACTTCCTTCCATCCACTTTCCACGAGAAAGGTAGACTAATGACAGTCAAAAGATGAGTGTCAATAGTCACAAGGCATTCATGAGTCCTAAAGGCTGAAGATGAGTCTCCACAAAGACATAATGCTGAACTTGATTAAAATTTGATTTCTGTCTTTGTGCTGGAATGGAATGTCAAAAAACCCAGTCAGTGTTAGATTAGTACAAGTAGTTCTACCTTCCCACATGATTCCTAATACTACACATCCGTGCTTTCTCCCTCACCTGGCCTCTTCTTTTACTCATCCTCCAAAGTGTGTAAGTCCATCTTCATTAGTATATTCATTAAACACCCAGAGCAGGGTTTATTATCTTCTTGTCTTTCACAGTGGATGAGCCATTGCCTTGGTGACATGGGAACATGTCTGCATAGGAACCTTACTATCAGCTCCTTCTACCCACTCAAGAGTGCCAGGTAAGGCATTTGAAAAGCAACCTACTAGAAAACCATCAAATATATAGTAAGACTTGTAAAAACTTACATTTTATCCTGGTTTTTTGGATGCTTTATCAAGGAAGAAATTTTGGAGTTTAATGGGGATGGACATTTAATAGTTCCTGGCAGGGGTAAAAGAAAATGGCAGGTATTTCTGTTTTGTTTGTTTCAATTATTATGACCATATAATGTATTAATGAAGACTTCTGGACTCATATTTTTTTCTACCCTAACTGCTTTCATCATCCATGAAGGCTTCAAAGTAGATATGAATAGGTACCTGACATGTACCTATTCCACCCATGGCCTTTTCCTCCATCCACTTCCACTTCCCACAGCATAACTTTAGATGCCAATTACCCAATTTCCAAAATCTCTGATGCTAAAACCCTGGTCTCCAAAGATAACCTCTTTCCTTCCTACTCTGCTTCTTCCAGAAGAATCTTTCATCTCTATACAAAATCCATTGACCCCCCCTCATTCTCTCCATCCCTCCATATGCTTCATTCTTATTTTTTCTCCTTTTTTTCAGCTCAAGTTGTAATGAATTTCATTATGATTACTCTCTTGCAAACAGCCTCAACTTTCCCATCTTCCTCAGTTGCATTTACTGATAAAAATTCTGACTCTGGATGAAAATTAAGATAATATTTTATTTAATCTCTCATAGATAAGCCACTTCCTGTCTACTTAATCAAATAGGAATAGAGATTGGGTAAACTCCTGTTTTCAAGATTGGGAACTTCTGCTGCTGCACCTGCTTCCTGTTTCTTTTATTCCATCCAAATCCCTTCGTTTCCTTCTGTTGAAGTTGCAAGCTTTGCTCCCTCAAGTAGCAATGTGTCATGCTGAGGTGGTTTCTTTTTGCTTTTTATTGTTCCAATCTGGCTTTAGCATCTGCTCCTGCTTAATATCCTATCTTCCTTCTTTCTCTTTCAAGTACTTCTGAGGACAGCTCTGGGAATAGTTCATAGTATTTTAGTTTTGGCAAGAGTAATACAAATATCACTTATGTAAATAGCATTCTTTCCATTTTCTTCTTATGGGGCAATTTTAGAAGCTATGTAGTACTCCCCACCACCTTTATATTTTCTTTCTTTCTTTCTTTCTTTCTTTCTTTCTTTCTTTCTTTCTTTCTTTTTTTGTTGAAAGGAATTTCTGATCCATTTCTAAATGAGCTTTTTAGCATTCAGTTTTTATTAAAAATAAAATTGAGTCAAACTGTGTTATAAATATAACATTGTGTAATTTCCATTACTCATAAATATTTGAAAAATGTATTACTTTATTGAATCTTAAATTTCTTATTTATCCTTGTCTTTTGAATATGATTTTAAATCTATTGACTCTATTCATTAACACAGGTGAATATTCCTCCTTGTTGCCCTCACTATGATTCCATATTCCATTGGATTTTTTGCTATATTTTGATATCTTCACCAATATCAAGTAGACTCAAATGAACATTTTTTTTAAAAAAATCCTGACTCTTGAGTTGTAAGTATTTCTGGGGAAAAGAAGCATTTACAGTGTTTACACTTTAAATTCATTCTAGCCAATCTTAGTTGGATTCTAAAAGCTACTCTCAATCTTTACTGCCACTTTGCACATCCACTATACCAGTCATCTTGCCCCAAGTCCTCAAACATATAATTTATCACATTTCTATGAGCAGGTACCTTTAACCCCTCCTGTACTGAAAATTGGGATAGGAATAAACTTCAAATCTTTTTTCCTATTTTTTCAAATTCTCCTTGTGCATAAACACCAGTATTTTTGCTCTTTTCCCCCAAAATCAGAGAAATCAAATGAACAAAACGCTTTTTTCTTTCTCACCATAGCACATATCTTCCCCAGTGTCCATCACCCGGCCACTTCAACCCTCCCACCTCCCTCCCTTCCTGCAACCCTCAGTTTGTTTCCTGAGATTAACAGTCTCTTATGGTTTGTCTCCCTCTCTGTTTTCATCTTGTTTCATTTTCTCCTCCATTCCCCTATGATCCTCTCTCTCATTTCTCAAATTCCTCTATTAGTGAGATCACAAACCACTTTTTTTTAAGACCAACCTTCTGTCTGTGATAATTAATGCCCTGCAATTCTCTGGAATATTTCTTCGGCAGGTGTCTCACCTATCTATTATATATATATATATATAAATTATATATATATAATATATATCTTCTTTCCAATGCTTTCCCATTAGTCTTCAAGTATTTCAGTTTTTCCTCACGCTAATACTTCCTATATTCAATCAATTCCTCTTCAATCAAGTGCCCATTGTCTAATTTTATGAATTCTTGTTGGCATCATTGACATAGTTGGACACCTTCTCTTCTCAATGATTCCTCTTGCTTGCCTTCTGCAAATCTGCATTTTGATCATTTCCCTAAGTCTGTGATCTTTTCTCTTACTCTTCCTGGCATATTTGCATCCACTCTTTTCTTTCCTTACACACTTCAGTAATTTCAAATTCTTGCCACCATTTTAAATTTTCACTTCAATGAAAAAGACTATGAAAACTATTTTTAGGTGTGTCTTATTTCCTAACCCTCTGAACTGTGTTTTCACTCCATTCTGAAATATCTCTCTTAGGAGGAGTTCTAGAGCACTTTCCAGTTCTACACATCTCTCCTTCAAAACTGTTTTTCCTGGGCACGTGGGTGGCTCAATCAGTTAAGCATTGGACTCTTGATTTCAGCTCAGACCACGATCTCAGGGTTGTGGGATGGAGCCCCACATCATGCTCTGTGTTTAACATGGAGTCTGCTTGAGACTCTCTCTCCTTCTCCCTCTGCTCCTCCTGCTAATTCTTTCTCTCTCTTTCAAACAAAACAAAACAAAAATAAAACAAAACAAAAAACCTGTTCTTCCTGTTTTCCTAGTGTCTCAAGCAAGTACAACTCTCTCTTTCTTCAAGCAATTAATTCCTTGACACCATGAGTTCTACCTTTGCAATATCTTTGCATTCATCCTTCTGGTTCTTCAACTACATAGATTAGGATTCCATTATCACTCGTAAATAATATTATACCTATTTCTCAACTAAGAACCTTAAATGATCTACTAAAAACAAACAAAACACATTAAAACAAGGTAAGGGTAAAACACGATTTCAGCAAAAGATCATCAATCAGAAATGTTTTACTTCATTCCTAAACTTCAAATTTCTTATCACTCTTATTATTTCAGAAAAAATTTTTGAAAAAATTCTAATTCTGAATAAAGTGACTTTGAATATTTTTCCATGTCAAACACAGGTCAATTACCTAAGTGTCATTATAAAAAAAAAATTAATGGCAGATAACACAAAACATTCTGAGTAAAAATTTTCTATTATTTATCTCCCAAGAAAAATAATCCTTTCTGAAACTTAATTTTCTCTATGTAAGTTGACAAGAATGGGCATCCTAGCTCTTTTTCTTTTTCTCTTTCTCTCTCTTTTTCTTCATTCAGAGTTTAAAAGAAAGCATATTTTTGGTAAATTGCACTTATATTGAGAGGGGAAAGATTAGAGTTTTGAGAGCAGACATATGGGATGCTTTTCTGAGACAGGAGGATAGAGAAGGAGAATCTCAAAGCTCCTCTAAATTGTCAACTCTCACATCTGTGCCCCACTATAATTCTGTGTCTGAGTGCACCTCGAAATATAGAACTTTTAGAGGAAGAGAAATTGCTGTAGTTCATCTGCTCAAGAAGGCTAAGAATTCTGAACCTAAGAGGTAGAAGTAAAAGTAGAAGCAGAATAAGAGGCAGTGAGAGCAAAATAATCTTCTCACAGTGAAAAGATGTCACGGACATGTCCCAGTGTAAGTACAAAGGGAAGAGCCAATATAAGTGAAGAGCCACAGCAACGATACTATGCATTGAATTCTTTCTGAGATGTCACATGACACATGAACTTATGAGTGTGAACTGCAGTAAAGACTCAGAGATCAACTTTCTTTGTTTAATCAATAGTGGGGGGGGGGGGGACCTAGATACGGGAATGCCTGTTAATGAGAGAACTCCACTACCACAGAGTCTTTTTTCCAAATGTCTTTTACCAAGAATTCAGCAAGGGAAGCATTCGGTCAACAAAATTGTTCTAAAATAATAGTTAATTATTCATCCACTTTTAATAAGAGTTGGCCATTATTTCTTACACCTGGTGGGGGTGTAATCTGTCAAATTTTCACTATTGATAGGAGATATAGCAGAAGGCCAAGCAGTAATGTCTGTGTCTCAAATCATTGATCTATTTATATATGCCTCTTACTCCCTCAAGATGGGAGAATGCCTTAATAACTTATTTACTCTTGTATGTTACCTACAGTGCCTGGTGTAAAGTCTTGTATTAGAAATGGACTCATAAAAATTTTTAATGTAATTTTTTGGTGTTCTTAAAATTAGAAAGATGAATTTTACTCATAGGAGTTGCTGCATAAATGAAATTCAAGACCCAAGTTCTTGAGATGTTGCAAAGTAGCCTCAAAATCTCAGTTTCTGTGCCATTGTGTATTTTTGTTTCACCGATTCCAGTGTTGAATCTTTAGGTACGAATACTTAGAGATGGGCTAGTAAATTTTATCCAACACTTTGTTGCTGCAGTATCTGAAAACAGAGGATGCTATTACCCTACTTTGGTGTGTCCAACAAGTTCTTTAAAAAGCCCAAGTTAGAGAATTCATAAAATAAGCCAAACTCAGATACATAAAAATCTTCATTATTTAGTTTGTGAAATATCAGACATTGATAGGCATAGTTTATAAAACCTATTAAGCATGCACTGAATAAATATAAGTGAAGTGAGTTTCTAGTGGCCTTGGGTATTTTATTTAGACTAACACCTACTCCATTACTCTAACTTTTCTTTTTATTCTTTGTAAATCCACTAACTTTTAAAAATTCTAGACATTTCTGTTTTCTTAAATTTGGACCTGATGGTACCATTCCAATCAGTGCATGTTTCTAGTAGAAATTATTAGTTTGTCTTTATTTGCTACTAGATTTCTTCATTAATTTATTCGCTGAGTGTATCACAGGCAAGCTCATACTTGAACTGAGACTCACATAAGTAAGATTTTGATAAACTTATTCCAGGCAAGGTATCACAAAGAATTGTTAGACAGGTGAAGTTCCACATAAGGGCTTCCAGCCATGGGGTAAAGAAAAAAAAAATAAGCCTGAAATATAGCTCTGTCCATTTGCAAGGCCATCTTCTCTGCAGCATGGCTGGTTCAGATCAAATAGAGAAGTCCTGTTTTGCTAATTCATTTGTTCAGTGCAAATGCCTTATTGTAATCCATTTGCCCAGAGGGGGCATTTTAAAATATTATGCACAAAGGCAAACTCTGTGCTATCAGAAACCCTGACCAACTCCTTACAGGAACAAATCAGGGCAGAAAAAGGCAGCAGAAGCTGGTAGTCTGGTGAGTGAGCAATGGTGAGGGAGAGACTGGCAGTACATGATGGGAAATGTGGCAAAGAGGTTAAGGAATATCGGAATTTTTAAACACCCATTGCATGTTGTGAAAGGGTTGTGATTAATTAACCGAATTAGTATAGCAGATTCAGTAGAGTGGAGAGAGGTAAACCTGGATATAGCAGATAATGAAGTGGTTGTAGTAAAACATCAAGAGGGAGTAAATGCAGTTAAAAAAAAAAAAAAAAAAAAAAGAGATGGAGCTCTAGGGGACAGGCTCAGTGAATATGCATGTTTAGATATGCATGTGCAACAACCACCTAAATTCTCAAGACAGAAAATTTCCAGCACCCCAGAGAGCTCTCTTATGCCTTCTTCCAATCATACGTTCCCAGCTCCAGGAGACAACCACTCTACTGATTTGTATCACGATAGATTTCATTTGCTTGTTCTTTTTTTTTTTTTTTTTTAAGAATTTATTTTATTCATTTGACAGAGAGAGATCACAAGTAGGCAGAGAGGCAGAGAGAGAGAGGAGGAAGCAGGCTCCTCGCTGAGCAGAGAGCCCAATGCGGGACTCGATCCCAGGACCCTGAGATCATGACCTGAGCCGAAGGCAGAGGCTTAACCCACTGAGCCACCCAGGTGCCCCATTGTTCTTTAACCTCATGCAAATAGGATCATGTAAAACATACTCTTTTGTGCCTAGCTTCCTTTTCTCAAGTTTTGACTGCAAAATTTATGTTGTTGGATGTAGCTATCATTTATTTTTGTGCATTCCTTTATAGCCCATGGTATGAATATACTCAGAATTTTTAAGCTGTTATTTTTTTAGTCATATTGGTGAAGAGTTTTTGGTTATTGCAGTTACTACAAGTTTTCATTTATTACAACCATTGCTGCCATTAACATTCCTATACTTATATTTGGGAGCTATGTACTCATGACTCTCTCATTTCTAAGAATGAAATTGTTAGATCATAATGTAGGCATACATTTAGTTTTTATAAGAAAACACCAAAATTTTCCAAGGTGGTTGCAGTAATTGACCCTCCCATCAGCAAAATATGAGAGTTGTTCTGCATCTTTGCCAACATTTGTGTTTTGTACCTTTTTTATATTTGCCTGTCTGACACTTTTGTTCTGTTTCATTGTGATTTTATTTTGCATCTTTCTGAAACCTAATTTTGTTAGCATTCATTTGTGAAATAAATTCAAAATGGATGAAAGACCTAAATGTGACAGGAAACCATCAAGATCCTAGAGGAAAGCACAGGCAGCCACCTCTTTGACTTCAGCCATAGCAAGTTCTTACTAGACACATCTCTGGAGGGAAGATTAACAAAAGCAAAAATGAACTATTGGAACTTCATTAAAATAAAAAGCCTGTGGGACACCTGGGTGGCTCAGTTGGTTAAGTGGCTACCTTTAGCTCAGGTTATGACCCCAGCATCCTGGGATTGAGTCCCACATTGGGCTCCTTGCTCAGCAGGGACCCTGTTTCTCTCTCTGTCTCTGCCTGCCACTCTGTCTGTCTGTGCTCCCTCACTCTCTCTCTCTCTCTCTGACAAATAAATCTTAAAAAAAAAAAAAAAAGGCTCTGCACAGTGAAGGAAATAATGAACAAAACTAAAGGGCCTGTCAAATGACATATTTGAGAAAAGATTAGTATTCAAAATCTATAAAGAACATATTGAACTCAACACCCCAAAAATAATCCAGTTAAGAAATGAGCAGAAGACATTAATACACATTTTTCTGAAGTAAATGTACTGATGTCTAACAGCCACATGAAAAGATGCTCAACATCATTCATCATCATGGAAATACAAACCAATACTACTATGAGATACCATCTCACACCAGTCAGAATGGCTAAAATTAACAACACAGGAAACCACAGATGTTGGCAAGGATGTGGAGAAAGGGGAACCCTGTTGATGGGAATGCAAACTGGTACAGCTAATCTGGAAAACAGTATGGAGATTTTCCAATAAGTTAAAAATAGAACTACACTATGACCCAACAAATGCACTACTAGGTATTTATCCAAAGGATACAAATATTTATTCTATCATGTCCCATTATTTACTACTTTTGGATTATTCAAGTATTTTTGTTTCATTTTCTCTTTTATTAATTGGCTTACTGAAAGTTTACTTAATTTTAATCTTAGTAGTTACCTGATGAATTACAACATGCATGTCATAACATGTAAACACTTCACTTCTTTTTATTGTCAAATAATATTCCTTTTCTGGGTTTCATCTTTTGCCTGTCCTTCTCTGTAGGATTTCCTCCCTCAAGTACTAGCTGCTTTGACAGCACCTGACTCCACCTTCTTTCTTTTCAGCCCAGAGAGGCTGTTTTGAAAGAAGTCTATTGTCTCTAGCAAGAATTGATGAATCACTCCTGGTAAAAAACCAAACAAACAAGCAAACAAAAACAAAAAAACAAAACAGGTATTAGAGAAAAACTCACTTCTGTCTTCTTCCTTGTAGATTTATGGCTCCTCAGATCTTTTTTGCATTGGTTCTTCTGTGATGCTTCTATAGTTTTGTTATGTATTTTGTTCCACTTTTGCATTTGTATTTGGTGAAAAATTAGCCTGATAAAAATAACACTATTTAGGCTGGAACTGAAAGTTTAGCTACTCTTTCTGTAACTCTGGTTCAAAAGCAGAGCTATATGGAGATAGCCAAAGAAGAGAATGAGTTGAGAAATGTGTGGAAGTAGCAGATATGTTAGCATGCTTGGGTGCTAAAGGATTCGGTGGAAAACAAAAGGTTGAAGACTCAGGAATCAAGATCTCATATGAATAAATTAGCATTGCATTAGAAGAGAAACTTTGTATAGTAAGAATTTCCGAGATGGGTGCCAATGCTAATAGGTATACAAGCGGAAGGGCAGAAAATTGAAGTAGTTCATGGAACTTCCATTTTCTATGTGAAATAAAAATAAAAGGCATTGTTCTGCACAAAAAAGGAGTGGTAGAAGAAAGAAGTCTCAAATAGTATGAATCTCTAGAATACATGCCGAGATGATTACCGCAGAGCATAGCCAGGGTCATTTAGCAGGATCTCTGAGCCGCACTGAAGAGAAAGCCAAACAACATACCATAACTTAAAACCTCTTCTGCCTTCACAGGTTAACTAAAAAGGCAGCTCTTTGGCCCCAAGGACAGGACCATAGCCGTCCTTTTACTTTTGTTATCTCATCATAAACTTAGACCATGATTTTATGAGAATTTATCCTGAGAACACTGGGCATTGAGACATACCAGTTTTCGTTCTTGAGAGTCATTACTGGAAGATCTATGAGTTAGCTAGAAGTTGGAGCTAGAAGATAAAGAGAGTAGTGAATATGATTTTAGTGTCCCATTTGGGTCATGTAACTTCACAATATTGATTCCTTGTAGAGTATCACGTTAAATTTAGTCTCAGTATGTCATCCTTAAAGGAGGGATGTTCTATACTAGCACACTAATTCATTAAAATGCCTCTTTCCTCCTACCTCCCTGCTTCAACTACTACACCAGGATCCTAGCCGGTTCTTCACTGACCCAGAAGTTTGTTATGTCAGAAGTAGAGGATTAAATCTGATCAAAAAAGCATATTTCTAATTATCATGAGCACCATGATTTTATCTTACTTATCAAGATAAAGTTTAAAATATTAGGAATCAAAATATCATGGTGACAAGGTCTTAATGACTAATACAATCCTATCTTTATTTTATTTATTGAATATAGTAAGCACTGAACTAATGCTAGCTCAATGTGATTCTTTCCTTATGCATGATGAGTTAGCCACAAATATTGTTATTGCATAACAAAGCACCTCAAAACCCAGTGGCTTGGAACAATAGTCTATTCTCACTTACATGTCTGTGGTCCGACTGGATTTTAGCTGCTCTGGGTTGTATCCAGTTGGGAATCTTTGCATTGTATCTTCCTGGGACCAACAGACTACCCAGCTAGCCAGCTAGCATATTCTTCTTATGGCAATGACAAAGATACAGGACAGCAAGCAGAGCCATGTGAACTCTCTTATGGCCCCAGCATGAAACCTGGGACACTATCACTTGTGCTTACTCCTCAGTGGCCAAAACTGGTCATATACCCAACCTCAAAGTCAGGAGACAGGGAATGTATACTCTGCCCATGAGGAGGCCATGGAAAAGGATTTATGAATGGGAGAGTAAAAACGGGTCAGAAATGCAAACTACTGCACATTGCAATGTACACTCCTGTCTTTCCCCACCACTTTGACATGCAGGGCTCAGGAAACTTCTCGGAAGTTACTTAGCCTATGTGTATAGAGAACCAAAGTGCTCAGGCTTGGTTTGTTGTTGTTTTGTTTTGTTTTAAATGGACAATCGAGAAGGGAAAGACATCTCTGACATAGAGTGGTATTTATGATTCAGATTACCCTTGAACTAAATCCATATGATTTCATATCTAAAGTGATAAACAACATATAAGGATGATTAAGGAGAATGAGATCTTCAGTTAGAAATATCTAGAGTTCAGAGCCAACTCCACTACTTTTCAGCCTATAACTTTGCATCTTTGCCTTTAGGGACTCTTCCTCATTGTGAAGTGAGAACATCAATAGTGTTCATCTCTATGTATGAGGTTGGAAGCAAATGAAACAGTACACACATGCCTGGCACAGAGTCGATGATCAAGAAAAATACTTTATTATTACTTCCATAGAAGCTGCCACAGAATGTAAGGGAGATACTGGAGTACAGAAATAATAAACTAGACTTGCAATGAGAGTCAGAATACTTCCAGTGGTACTGGAAATTCAGAAGGATTTTTCTAGTCAGTGAGGTAACTGAAAAGTAAACTGAGGATTAATTGTTACTTTAGCAAATGAATGAGAATGATCAAGTTATCACGATAACAGAAGACTTGTGAATTTCTAAACATTTTTAGAGATGTTTACATGTCTTATACTCCTGTTCATGAAGTGTGGCAGGTATAAACTCGTCACTCTATTCAACACCCATGTGACATCCATCCACATTTTTAGTTTCCCTCGAAACCATATTCTAAAAAGTAAAATAAGGCCGAAAGAGACATGAGATTTGGGTCCTTTGTAACGAGCGAAGCTGATAAATTGTTCAGTCACTAGAAACTAAAATGTAGCTGCAAATAGTATTCGTTAAATTAAACTACAAAGTAATTTTCCTCAAATGCTATTACCCTATAGGTTTATTTAAAAAATTATGTATGCCATATAGATAAACACAGTCCGTAATTTTTTGTTGTTGTTGAAGAAACAGTGATTGAAGTTCTGAACCATGAAAATGTTAAGTTACAATAAAAGGCCACTTTCAACTTTGCCATTTAGAGGCTCACTTATTGTTCTTACTCTTATAATTGAAGCCTTATTATATTATCTTGCTGCACAGCGTGATTTCCTGTTATTTGTCTAATGTTTTTTAAAGAACAGTAATTTAATAACTATAGTGATATTCATCCCCGGCTCCCAACAAAAGTGCTATTTCATGAAGCCTGCTTACAAAACACAGTTGTAGTCGATGCGTATTACATGCTCGCCATTAGGCGACTTTGAAAAACAAAGCAAAATATAATCCCAAGGCCCTGTGATGTTACTTTTAAAAAGAAAGGAACTTTAAATTTTAGGGCGTTACAGTTTTATTTCTCTTGAAAACACTTTCAGTTTATATTTGCTCCTAAGAAAATTGATTTTATTTCTTTCTCATAGAAAAATCTGAGCAGTGTATTTCAGTTCCAGAGGAACATTGTTAAGTTTTATTGTCTACACAACACACAAATATCCTAGCACTGTACTGCCTGACAAAAAACAAACAAAAGCTCCAAAGCTATAAATAACATATTTTTGTTTTGTTTTCATATTATTGAAAATACAGATCAGATATAATTTTTGAAAAAAAACATGAGATTGTTACCCTTATGTCAGACTTGGTAATGAAATTGATGCATTTCAATAATTAATTACTTTACTGAGTAGGGATTGGATCAGGAAAAGAGACACAGAATAACTATTTTATCTATACTATCTCCTTAGTTATATGCACACTGCAATTTGAAGCTCTAAGAGGATAACTAAGATAAGTAGATATCAGAACCCTAAATTAATATGTTGCATATTTTTAAAATGTCCTTTTTTTTAAAAATTTTTTTTAAAAGATTTTATTTATTTATTTGACAGAAAGAGATCACAAGCAGGCAGAGAGGCAGGCAGAGAGAGAGGAGGAAGCAGGCTCCCCGCTGAGCAGAGAGCCCGATGCGGGCCTCGATCCCAGGACCCTGAGATCATGACCTGAGCCGAAGGCAGAGGCTTAACCCACTGAGCCACCCAGGCGCCCTAAAATGTCCTTTTTAATCCTTGAAAGCAACACATCAAATTTAGGGAGTTTTGTTTTATATCTTTTTTAAAATATTGTATTTATTTATTTGACAGTATTGTTTTATATCTTAATGCTATCTTTACTAAGACTCAAAATTGAGACACTCTATTTAACCATGGGACTTTACTATGCCCAAGTTCTCCTTTTTTTAACTTTTACATTTATTCTGCTTTATGTAATTATGGAAATGAATAATCTGCCATCAAGAACTAGAACAAAATGCCTTTATCTAGTCATCAAAATGTGATATGAGATTTTGGAGGAGAGGGGTTGTTATGTTACCAACACCGAGCTGGGAGAGTAAGTAGGGACCCTTCCTGGAGATTAAAATGACCACAGCTTCTCTTATATCATAGTTTGATATATTTTTCTTCACTTCTAAATGCACTTTGTGATCCAAACTAGCACTTACTGGTTATTTAAGGCAGAAAACATACCTGAACTTTTCTAAACACATTAAATAAGTCCTTTAATAATAAGAGTAGTTATTTTGAAAAAATTTTAAAAAGATTTAAATTTTATTCAAATTTTGAGTTGTCTTTTTTTCCCCCCAAGATTTTATTTATTTCTTTGACAGAGAGAGAGCACAAGTAGGCAGAGTGAGAGGGAGAAGCAGACCACCCCCTTGAGCCAGGAGCTAGATACAGGACTCAATCCTAGGACCCTGGGATCATGACCTGAGCAAAGGCAGATGCTTAACCAATGGAGCGACCCAGGTGTCCCAAATTTCGAGTTGTCTATCAGGAAATGAAGGAAAAATCACATTTTTAACTTTGCTGTATTTTCTTTCTCAAAGAACTAGAATTCAGACATTTCTTTATTATATCATGTTATTTTGCAATTGTCTTACAATTCTAGTCGATAGGATCTTACTTTTAATGAGTTTAAGGAAAGAATTCATGACACTTTGCTGAACCAAGTCAGATTTTTTTTTTTTTTTTTTTTTTTTTTTAAGTTCACATTTCTGGTCTACTGTCTTTTAGCTGGGAGCTGTTTTTTCTTACGGAATTCCAAGGTGGTGGCTCCAACTTCAAAAAGATCCATTTTCTTGTTTTATATTTGATGGCCGAGACATTTAATTTAGTCTGTTTGGTTTTTGTAAGATCTCTACGCCAACTATTTAAAGCTCCATTATTCTATCACGTGAAGGCATCTAGCTGGAGAGCAAGGGGTGCCGTTCATCCGGCCCATTGACACCAAGGCCAATGACATGTAGGTGTGTCACCACGCATCCGCTGCCTCCGGAATGAACACTTGTTCCGTGATCACCTTTGAAACAAGGAGCATTAGCAGGAGTTGCGGTTCCCGCGGCCTTCACTTGCTGGTAGTGACCAACGGCGGAACCAAAATCAATCTCTGTCAGGCATGTAATTGAGCACTTCCCTAATTTATGAGACGGTTTCCCCATTAACAACAAAATCTTGAGAATTAAATAAAAACAGACCTTCACAAGTGCTGCCACGTAGGTGAATGTGGGATAAACGTTGATAAATGCGCATGCCTTCTGCAAGGCTGACTTTGAAAAATTCTGTGTCAGAGTTTTAGGTCACATTTTGACAACAATTAGGAACACTGAAATAAATAGTTGGCAATTCTTCTTTGTTATGACAGGAGATGTAAAGCCATCTTTACCAAGAAAAGCTTATTTTATGAATATGAATTGTACTGCTGCAGAGCTCAGCCATCTTGCTGCGACTGTAAGCATTTCTATTACAAACCAGATCTGTAGGCACTTCTATTATACACCAGAGTGGAATCCTTTTGAAGATTTGAAAATTTTGGTTAAGCTGTTTTCACCTCATTATTTGTAAAATTCCTGTGCCGCTACAGTTCCATGCTTCATACAGAACTCACAATTTTTTTTTTTAAGTTCAATGTCGAAAGTTTATTTTTAAGAGAAAAAAAAATCTAGCTATGTTTTGTAAACTGTTCTGAGAAACCCTAAATGACTCAAGAGGACAGGCTGAAATGCTAAGTCTTTACAGTTTATTCTAATTGTATCTGTTTTATAAACTTCAAAGACTTACCTGTTGGCAGCATAATTTCTTTGATTATATGCATCTGTGTATGCCCATTGATCTATAGCCCATTACCTATAAGAAGTAAGAGCGATATTTAATGAGCTGGGCTGGATCTCTATGGGTACAAACTACTAGCCCATCTGGTAAGAAATTTGAACTGTCTGCAGCTAATTGATTATTTGAGATGAGTTTGTCAATTTGTTTAAAAACTGATTAGTAACCCTGCAGCCCATACAGTCATTGCATTTGTCTTCCCTGGGACTTCTTCGAAGAACACAAATCAAAGCTAAATAAGTAAGTAAGTAAGTAAATAAATAAATAAATAGCAGCTTTTAAAAATCTATTTAAAAATAAGAACAAAATTACTGAAAATTCTGGAAATTGAAATTTAATATGCATAATCTCTAAAATTAGCACTAATAATGAATATATATGTGTGTGTTTATATATATATATATATATATATATATATATATATACATGCAATATATAACCAGGCATGGTTATAACCAGGCACTCATAACATACTGTGCTAATCTAGGTGGTCTGGGTTACAGTAACAATCATGCATGTCTCATACAATCATATAGCGTCTCATATGGTGTTTCTGGTTGGTGAAAATGCAAGTTTAGGGGAATGGCTCTTCTCCACGTGATGATTCGTGGCCTTCAAGTGCCTTTCATTCGGTGGTTTTACCACCAACTAGGGCCACATTTATCCAGTCTAGGAAGAGCAAACAGACAGCATGGAAGTACATTCACATCCTAAAAGCCTTTTCCTAAAAATGGCATGCATCCCTTTCCCTCTCAGTGGATTGACTAGGCAGCAGTCACATGGGCATAGCTAACTACAAGTCCAGCTGTGATATCCACAGGACAACACAGATTTGTTGTGCTATATATTCATAATGATCAAGAATTCTCTTTTTTTCTCTTTCTTTCCTTCCTTCCTTCCTTTCTTTTTCTTTCTTTTTTCTTTTCTTTCTTTTTCTTTTCTTTTTTTCCTTCAAACAATGGAAAGTTACTCTCTCACAGTTCTGATGGCTACAAGTCTGATATCAAGGTGTCTGCGAGACTATGCTCCCTCTGAAAGCTCTAGGAAAGACTCCTTCCTTGCCTCTTCCAACTTCTCCTGACATTCCTTGGCTTGTAGCTGCACAGTTCCAATCTCTGCCTCTGTCTTCACATGCCTTCCCTCTGCATCTTTTTCCTTTCTTCTTCTTATATATTCTTCTTATATTATATTCCTTTCTTTCTTCTTCTTCTTCTTTTATTGAATTTAGGGCCTTCCCTAATCCAGTATGATCTCATCTTGATCTTAACTAATCACATCTACACAGACCTCCTTCTAAATAAGATCACATTCTCAGGTTCTGGGGAGACATGAATTTCGGCAAGGATGCAATTAGGCCCACCCTGCTCTCTCTTCACAAAATCATCCCCTAACTGCCAGAATTACCTTTTTTCAAAACCCAAATCTGACTACAACCTTCTCTGCATGAAAGCCCTCGGTGCCTCACCATCAGACAGACAACAGAATAAAGCCCAGATTCCTTAACTTTAGGGAATATGCTCAAAAAGAGTTTGGCTTCTGTCCTCATGGAGTTTACCATCTATCTGGGACACAATCGATAACAATACAATGGAGTCACTAGAATGTTTGACATTTAGTTGTATAGCACACTGCATAATAAGAAATGTTTACAAATAGTGCCTATTATGTGTCATGCCTAGTTTTAAGCACTTACGCACTTACTATGAAATATCAGTCCCATTAGCCCTAAGGAGAAATTAGTAGCCCCATTAGTCCTCAGAGACAACTTTGTAAGTTAGCTGCTCTTAGACAACCTTATAAGATAGCTGCTATTATTACTTCTGTTTCCCATCTGAGAAAACTAGGGCAAGAAGGGCCAAGACCTTATCCAAAGTCATACACTAAGGAGCCAAAAGGAGTCCTGGAATTTAAACCAATAAGGCCAGCACCAGAGAATGTTCTTTTAATTTTTTTATTTTTATTGAAGTATAGTTGACCAAAAATTCTAATTTAAATTTCTACTTTATGTATCCTGAAATAAACTATTTAGCAAACTCTTAAAATTAGAATGCGGCAGTAATTTAAAAAAGAGGTGCTCAGTGTGTCTAAAATAGATACAGTAAAGTACATGAATTAATGTACTTGCATTTTACATATAACAGAGCCATTAAAGTGGTCACCCAGATTCTAATTAGTTTTTGCTCCTTGTAGTTCTGATGGGTGTTACCTGGCTTTCTAGTCTACCATAAGTTAAAAGAAATGAAAATAAGAAAAAAATAGATGTTGCTATTCACATGTTCACTGAAAACAGCCTTATATGCAAGGAAGATCATATGGTAGATAAATAAATACATCAACAAATCAACTGATCAGTCAATCGTTAAGAGTTTGAAGCAATTTTGTATATGGCAAAACTATCTATATATATTTCAAAATATAACTTCAATATTATGCCCTTCTTTAATCTTTCTTGACTTTATCAGAATCATCACTATCTCATCCGGACTCTAGGTATCTCAATATTTGTACTTACCTCCACTACAAGATTTATAACATTTTCTCTTTTTCTAAACTGTAAGCTTTTGTCCAGTAGGAATGGTTTATTCTTTTTGTTTTTGAATCTTTCCCTACTCTTTGTTCTTAGAGCAATGCTTGCCATAAAAATAGGAGAAATGGATGAATTAAACCATATTCCAGTAATATTAGATGAACTCTTATATTATAGCAGGGGAAGTACAAAATCTGACATACAGTTAAATTTAGAAATGAAAGTTCACATTACAACTTAATTTTCTTAGAAGTAAATTAGGAGTTAACAGAAAATTTTACCAATATATACTATATCCTATATAATATATATTAGTTATATATATTTAAATGTATATGTAATATTATGTATATTATCAATTTCTTACAATGTTTTAATACATAAAAATAGAAAATATTCTAGGACCAATTTGACTATTACATGAATTTCATTTTCACCATAGTTTAATGAGAGCTTGTATAGCGCAAATACAGATATGGGAAATTTAAAGATTTCACTTTGGATCTTAAGCACCAACTTTCATTGCTTCCAAGAATGGTCAGGGAAGGGACGCCTGGGTGGTTCAGTCAGTTGAGCCTCTGCCTTCAGCTCAGGTCATGATCCTGGAGTCCCAGGATGGAGCCCCACATCTGGCTTCCTGCTCAGCAGGGAGTCAGCTTCTCCCCTCTCCTTCTGCCCCTCTCCCTGTTCTGTCTCACACTCTCTCAAATAAACAAATAAAATCTTAAAAAAAAAAATGGTCAGAGAAAACACATAAAATCTGGTAAAGAAGTTTCAGTATGTTCTGAAATTCATATTGAATTTGAAGATCCTGGGATACAAAGCCTCAGTGAAATGTCCACTAATAAACATTACTAATGTCCACTAATAAACAGAATGCTTCAAACACATATCCAGAAATTAAGAGTCATCTGTGTTCAGATCACCCAACTCCCAAGTTACCATGCTGCTTTTAAGATAAGGCAGCTTCACATTTTGTTCAAATCTACAAAGTGCAAACCAGATTTTAGCCAATTGTTTAAAATCTTCTGTCTGTCTTATATATTGCAAAGTGAAAAAATTGTCCTATATGAACTACATTTCTTTTTTTACATATTGTGCTATCATGTTTAGAAAGAATTCTCTTTTGAGTATTTCATTAAAAGATCATCTTGGTAATTTTTCCATTTCAAGAAATATTGTTTCTGTCAAATACCTATCTGTTTGGTGGATAAACATATTTATTTAATCTTTGGGGGCTGGGAGTTGTCATAACTTCAGCAGATGAAAACATAATCATATGTGCTAGTCATAAAATATTTGGGATATAAAAAACACCTCTGTTGATACCACAACTGAACGACATGTCAAATTAGTTGCTAAGTCAAAGATTCCCATAAGAATAGAAAAGATCATTTGTTTTGCTCAAAATGTCAAAAATTATGGCAAGCACAGAGATTTCAGTTTTATTAACTTTTAAGGGCAGAAATGTGTGAATCTTGGATGACACAAAGCCAGCCTTTTTTTTCTTTAAATATAAATTAAACCTGCTAATATATATACTCCCTGAAGATTGAGGTTTATAATAGAAATAGAAACTGACCCTTAACTATAACGACACTACCGGATGCCGTTATAATAAGCTCCCCTAGATGCCATGGTGTAAATGTATTAGCTGTACTAAGAGACCCACTCCTGCTATAATTATGTTAGGAACCAATAAGACAGCTCAGAAATCAATATGCTAAGACAGATAGAGTAAAGGACCATGGCCAGCCCACTGGGAATAGATTAGTCTGGCAGGTCCCTAGCTGAGTCATGAAGAAGGGGATATCTTTGCTGTTGTAGAAAGCCATTAATTGTAAATTTTCCTGAACAAGGAACTTGAAGGGAAAGCTTAGACTGCGTTGTTCATACCACTCAATGAAAACTGCAACTCTTATTGATCAAGAGTTAAGCTTTTTATTCTTATTTCAAAATCCAACAGTGCAAAAATCTAAATGTTCAGAGGGATTTTTGAAGCTTTTCCCACAGTGCTACTGAAACTCTTCCTCGGTTATTAACTTGTTTGAGTATTTTTAAAACTTATAGGCTAGATCAATAAAATCATATAGGCTAGATCAATAAAATCATATTCAAACTTGTTTGAATATTTTTAAAACTTATAGGCTAGATCAATAAAATCAAAATGACCACTGTCTAAATAAATCATATTTAGACAGTGGCCATTCACACTGATAAGTTTACTGGTGGGACATCAATTATCTAGACAATTAATATATACATATCATATAATATGATGAGAAGAGATGCATTCTTTACAAAATTTTCCACAATTTTGGCAATTACATGAGTATTAAATATTACTGTGTATAATAATAATAAGTTTGAAGAGTTACTGCAACTTATTTTAACTGTATCTCCTTGATTTCCCTTAATACTGTTAGCCTTATCTGAGTAATTTGCTTAGTAGACAGAAGCAATCTAACTTAGTAGTATTGCTAAGAGAAAGATATGAGCAAGAAAGAAAGAAAGAGAGAGAAAGGAAGGAAGGAAGGAAGCAGGAGGAATAGAGGAAGGAAGGAAAGAAAGAAAGAAAGAAAGAAAGAAAGAAAGAAAGAAAGAAAGAAAACAAAAGGCCAACCTTTTGTGGTTACAGTTTGGCACATCTGCTCATGTCCAATCAAGCTTTCAAACACAGAGTAGTAAACAAAAGCACCGATCAAGCAAGGACAAAGTCAGACACATAAGTGGTTTGAATGAGTGTGCAATTTCTGCCCATATGACCATCCTGACACAATTGCTCTAATTTTCTTTCCAGAAATGACTGATAAAAGATTTAGGTAATTGCTATGGAGACAGACTTCCTTCCATCACTAGGTATCTTGAATAATACAGCCTCAGGGTCATAAGATGGAGTGTCAGTTTCTGCAGAGTCCTAAATTAATACTTGTCCCTGCTTTAGCTACACTTCCTGTACATCTAATGAAGTGAATGTAATTTATTTTGACAACGTATTGAAAATCACTTGATCAAATGACTATTCTGTAATGAACACAAAAGGCAATATAGCCTTGGAAACTATAAACTCCAAAATAACATAAATACACATCAATTTCTCAAAGCACATTTTTTTCTAAAAAAAAAAAACTGCATGCTGTCAGAATAAGTATGAAACAAAATAGTTTCTAAAAGCATAATAATTCATGCAAATGTAAAAAAAAATGTGCATTTTGCTCTAATGCCTGAGATTGACCCATCTCCATTCAGCACATGACCTTGTCCCCTCTAATCAAACTTAATTTATCTGGCTGATCTTTGCATTTCTAACTATTAAGTAGCACGCAGAAAGAAGACCAGAGAGCCATGAATGGGCTGGTACTTAGAAGAAATTTCTGAAAATATTATAGATCGGTGCTGCCAGAAATTTTTTCTTCATACATACAGAGTCAATTTACAGGGGCATCTTTAAGCACCTCCACTAAAACCTTCATAACATCAGACAAACTCTAATTTGGAGGTCTCCTGAATGTTACAAAGTTTTCTATAGTTAATGAAATCAGCTGTGTGCTAATGAAAACTCCTTATCCTGATATCATAAATAAACAGGTTACATAATTTGTTAAAAGTCACGCAACGCTAGTCTAATGTGCAAGAGAGTTTCCTTAGCAACATGAAAAACTTCTTAAATCTTGGGATGAAGTTTTTATTCTTTCCCTTGTGGAAAAAATTACCTAAGATTTGAAAATATTAAAACCCTTGAATTACGCATATCTTTAATGGTACAAGAACCAATTGCATGAGTGGGTTTTTTTTTTTTTTTCCAGAAAACTAGCAGAACACCTTAGAAACTGACAGAAGTAATAAAATTGAAATGTTTAGTTTTCAGTAAAAGGAAATGCCCTTGGTACCATCTTGGCAAGACGGCCAAAGCTAGGCCAGTGTCTGTACAGTGGCTCTGTGAGAGTACAATGTAGTGTTTAAATACAGCCAGGCAGAAGCCAGTGGATAATGCTCAGTAATGGGTTAATCAATACTTATTATGGTTTTATTGGTTCACTAAAGAGAGAACAGAACCTAGTGAGCACAGAGTCGAAAAAAATCACTGCATCTGATCTAGATAACATCTACTCTCCCTAAGGGATTTCCCTATTCAAGAATCCAATTTACCATGCCTGATTGACAAGGATTGGATCCTAGGGAATCACATAACTCTTTTTAGGACCCAATAAAATCCTAATGGATTTGTCTGACTGGCCAGGAGACTTCTAGTTTTACTAAACTGAGGTGGTTTGTTGCAATTAGCCTTTATTCCACTTGCAGTTGAAAAACTAGGCTATTAGGAATCATCCCCCCCTCCATGAACACTGGAGTCATGCTGGGATGTGCCCACTGGAAGGAGGTACTGTGCTGTATAAAAAGAAGGCTCTTATGATTGACTGTGAACATTTGAAAGCTTCTGAAAAAATTGTAATCAAACAAGATTCAAATGAAGAAGAGGAAAAGTTCAATGAAATTACATGCTTAAAATCCATTTATTGGTCAGTTAGCACTTACAATGCATTTCTCTTTCAGGTAACGGACGCAGAAAAGAAACTCTCTGTTTGAAAACACCTTTGAAATGTGTACCTTTGCTATCTGAGCTTCCCCTTTAATATCTGAAGTTTGAAAAAAAAAATCATTCTGCCACAACAAAAGTCTCACAGATGGTTGTCCCTGTATCTGTTCCTTTTTTTTTTTTTTTCCTAGAGATAATGTTTTTACTAAGCAGTTAACTTGTTCAAGCACACTAGTTTTTGATCATGGCATACTATCTTGGTGGTTCTTAAGAAGTCAGAAAACAGTGGGAGTGTGATGAGACTTGAAATCTGGGTTGAAACATAGCTGAAGGAGAACTTTTAAATAGCATAAACCTATTTTAAAGCAAATATTCCTTTAATATAAAAATCACTGGTGCAACCTATTTCCCTCTAGAATTGTTCCTGCTCTTTCACAGGCATAAGTGACGCTTTAAATGTGTTTAAAGAGAATGGATTTCATAATCAGAAATACATTCACTTATGAAATGTCTTTAAATAGATGTCATGATTTGCTCTGTTCCCTTTAGATGTGGAAACCTTAGTGATATTCAGAGAGCTCACATGAGCTCACATGATCAGCCTGCTAGATCAAAATTTCCAGTAAAAAAAAAATGCTAATTGTGTACAAAAGATCCATTTCCAATAAGAGATGCACAACTCTATGATAATAAATGTTTAAATATATGGAAGGGACACATAAATTCATATATTTCAACATATACAATTATTTAAATATAAATGTAGAATACTATCACATTTAACTGTACATAAATTTTTTAATTATGACATTCAAGCCCAGTGACCAAAGAAGACAAAAAATGGTGTGTATGATAATTATAGAGGAAAGGTAAGAAAGAAGGAGAGAGATAAAAAGAAGATAAGAATGTAGAACAAGAAAGCAATTGAATAAGAGGACATTGATAAAATACTAATATGTGATTGTTTAAGTAAAATTATAAGTAATTTTAGTTTTTTTGCTTTATTCTAGTTTTTACAGAAGACACTCTTTGAAATAAAAATGTAAATTTCATTAATAATTAAAAAGAGGTGTGAGGTTAAATATGATGATGTGAAAATTACATTTGTAAGCATCATAATTCTAAGGAGGCTATAGATACTGTCAAAAGTGTTAGAATGATATTGTAGATGAGGATTAAAATTGGTCTGTACTAAATTTATGTAAGGCTAATTTATGTAGGGTTCAAGATTATTTTATAAGTATCTTGTTACAGTTTGTAGGGTAAGTTCCAAATAATTCTGATAATCTAAAAATGAAATAACTTATCTGGAGCTAATATATTTCCATCACCTTGGCATACATTGAAGTTTTTCTAGGGACCAAGGAATAAATTTAAAGATGTCAATAGAACTAGATTAGTTTTAATCAGAATATGGAAGAAATATTTTTGAAATGCTATCAGAATATGGATAGGGTGTTTTACTGGATGGTTAAAATGTCCCTCATTAGGATTTTTTGCATTTTTTGTAATTATGGTCCCCGTTGTTGTTCTAGGACTTAAGTGATGTACTGTTGCTTGTTAAGGGTTTAGCAGAATTTTCTTATTTTAGATAGCATGGATTACATGATTTGTTAATTAATAGTATTCAATTTTATTTTATCTATAACCTATAGATAAATACAGATAATCTATAATCTAATTTTATTTAATCTATAATACAACTAGCTGTATTCCATCCATAAGTTACTATAACATAAGGAGCAATATTTCTAATTCCATATGCTGTTACCAAAACTTTGCTATCCTTCCGTAAAATGACAGTCTATTTTCTCTACCTTGAAATTGTTTGGATCTATTTCACTGTGTGGATATATAGAATACGGGAGATCTAATGTTATGCAAACCTGTAAGACTCACTTATAAAGGTGATGTGGTTTTTGTCTGGTTCTCAGAATGCTTGCTCATGGAACCTAGCCCCGACATTGTGAAGATACCCAGGTCAAGTGGAAAAGCCATGTGTAGGTATTCCAGACACCACTCCCAGCTAAGCTCTCCACTGATAGCCAGCACGAAGAGGCAAATTCATGAACATGTAAGTCTATAGGTGAGTTCAATCCCTAACCTTTGCCCTGATTGATGCCAAATGAAACAGAGAGTTGTTATTTCTGTTAAGCCTTCACCAAGTTGAAAAACTGTGATCAAAATTAAGGCTACTTTTGTTTTAAGTCACAAAGTTTTCAAGTAGTTTTTAGGTAGTAATAGATAACCAGAACCAATTTTATTAATTAGAAACAGGGTGCTATCATAGTGAAATATAAAACATGTTGCTTGGGGGCCAGGTAGTGAGTGCAAGCTGAAGGACTTTGAGAAAGGTGTTAGGGAAAGATTAAACAGCTTTAAGAGAAAATTCATAGATATAGCACTCAGGGAGACTGTTAGTGATGGTTAAAAGATATGAAGAAAGTATTACTGGGAGCTGGAGAAACAAAACCCTTATTATGCAGTGACAAACAGCATAACCACACTTAACCTTTGATATTGTGAAAATAGAAAGCAATCCTAATAGACTGGATGATTGAGCTAAGGAGGTTCCTAGGCAGACTACTTGCCATCTGGGTCCTTCTCACTGATTTTAATAAAATAAGAAAGTGAAAAAGTGACTTAAAAAAACTATTGTTTCATTTTCAAGTAAAATTAAGCAGAGATATAAACTCTTACTGAGTTCAAAAATTTTTTTAAATAATGATAATATTATTGGCTTCCCCAAGTTCCTCAAATGAGAATGAACTCCAGAGCAAATATTAAATCCAAGGTGGGAATATGGCATCATTTCAATGCCTCTGAAGATTAAGGAATTGCTTTAGAAATTCACTCAGTCAGATAATACCCTTTAATAATCTTAAATGTACAGATCACAATGTTCTCTAATAGAAGTCTTATAAGATGCCAGAGATGGAGGAGTACTTACCAAACAGTTGTTGGTTATGACTTTGTCTGGATAAACAGCAGTAAGATTCACTTAAAAACCCACTGAATTTTTAAGGGAATTGTGTGGTTGAAAACACTGCTGTGTTGTACTTAATTGAACAGTGACAGTACAAAATGAAAAATGACCTTTAGGTCCCTGAACCACTATAAGATAAAGCAAGCTGATAAAACTACTCAGCAGCATATAATAACTATTCTTTATGGAAAAGAAAGGATGACTCAGAAGGTAAAACCAAGAGCCTAAAGGTCAGAACAAAAATCTATGAAGAATCATTTCTAGGCAGGAGTAGTAAGCCCTAATAAATGAACTGGAATATGTGCCTAGATAGTTTACTGAATTATTATGGAACAGTGAATATAATGTGCTGCTCACTACCCCCTCCTTTGGTGGTTGACACACAAACTGCCAGCCACTTGATGGAAGCCATCTTGGACCTGGGTCCTGAGCTCCATCTGAGCTACTTCAGCTGATGCTGCGGACATAAGAAATTAGCCATCCAGGTCAAACCTGGCCCAAAATGTCAATTTATGAATAAGCAAATTACAGTTGTTTTTTAAGCCATTAAAATTTGGCATGACTTTTTTGTGCATCAATAAATAACCAGAACAGCAATTGTTAATGAGAACATATATAACGGGGGTGGGGGGGACGACAAGGCATTTACCAAGAAGTAAGAATGAAATTGACTTTAGATTTCTCTTTAGTGCACCAGATTGCAGAATATATTAGATCGATGCTTTTCAAGCTCTGAAAGTAATTTTGAATTGTCAAAAGCCCGTATGTATAGCTTGTAAATTCTTAATCTACTTATTTTCATAATTAATCTTTGAAGGATTTTCAATGAATTCAATATTCAACCACAAAATTAATATTTCATATCTTCCATGTATTTAATATACTCTCTTTTAGGAGAGTATGAACAATCTTAGTGAAAAAAAGAATTCTTTTTTTTAATCCCCCAGCATTGATCAGGTAAGACAGGGTTAGGTGAAAAACCTACACATCTCACTTCACAGAAACTAAACCAAATGATAACACATGATATGTAATCCATTAATTTGCCATTGTACTACATTAAAGATTTATTTTTTTCTTTGGTTCCTTGTTAATACCGTTAACCTATGGATTTTTTAAAGCTAATTCTGTGTCTTTCATAGTATTTTCCTTACAGATCTCAGTGCTCTGCTATGATAATAAATGAAGACTATAAAAAATAAATAACAAACTAGGGATAAAGTAAGGAAGGTGATTAGAATTGGAGAAGGGGTAGAATTTCCTCAGACTATGTCATGCTTCTCCCTACTTGACATGTTTTGGATTGCTCAGAAAATGACACTAAGGACAGCATCCCTATCAGAGTTGCAGAAAGATAGCTCATTTTTGAGCTTTACTTTTGGTTAAACCAAAGCACAGCTGCCGCAATACATCTAATTACTGCAGTAATTAAAGTTCTTACCTTACCTGTGTAGTCAAGGACACAAGGACTTCTAATGGGAACAAATCTAGATATAAAAGCTTGCTGTCAATTAGCCCTGATGGCTTGAAAAAATAATGAAGGACAATGAGGGTTGAGTTACAGCTCTGTACAATAACAAATATAGTAATTCGGCACCTCTTTCTTTTCTTGGATTCTACCCAAGAGTTTGGGAGAAGAAAGACAAGATTATCTGGGTAATATGATCTTAAGACTATCAGTGGATAATGGTATCCTTGGTCAACTTTGCACTAGTGCTTACCTCTAACAAAAGATGGGTCGGCTACAAATACAAGCCCTTCCATCTGGGAACAACACAACTGTTCAGTTTCTTGTCACAGATTCTGTCAATAGAATGCAGACCAAAAAAGGAGAAGAGAAATGTGACTCTGCCATGCATAGAGTTTTACATTCAGCCCTCTCTCAGTAAAATCACTTTTCCCGATAAACCTGGGGTTTCACAGGCAGGCAATATGTTGAGAATATCTTTTTGTCACTGTTGTTGTTTTAATCACATTTTTTTTTAATCACATTTCTGCTTTGATAATGAAATTACCTGTAGTAAATGGTGGGGAAAAAAAGTCTTAGAAACTTTTTATCCTTAGAATATCCTGAAAGGATTGTGTATTGATCTGAAAACACAGATACAATATATATTATGTATAATGTTGTTTTTGTGGTCTTTCGAACTTGCTGCTGGATGCTGAAGGTCATCTGCTTACCTGTTTTCTCTCCTGGGTTATAAAGGCATTGAGTCTACATTATGGATGAATCCCAGAGCCTTTGTGGCTAGCAAAATGTATATGCCATGTCTTGATCTGAACTGAACTTGGCCTTTGCATTAATTGAATTTTCATTCTACTGATTATGAATGCAAGCATTCCACTGAAAACAATCACTTCCACTTTTTCTATTTGCCCTGTTCTTTTTCCTATTTTCTCACTTTTATTGTACAGAGAAAAATACATATATGATGGTTAGTTTTATACATCAATTTGGCTGAACTACCATCCCAGTACTTTCACTAAACACTAACCAAGGTGTCCCTGGGAAGGCATTTGGTAGATATAGTTGAGATTTGCAAGCAATTGGCTTTAAAGGAGATTGTCCTTGATAATCTTGATAATTTTGGTGGGACCTCATCCAGACCATCAGAACAAAAGCTCAAGTTTCCCAGAGAAGACATTCTGCTTCAAGACTGCAGTGTTACATCCTGACTAAATTTCCAGCCTTCTGGTATATTCTACAGATTTCATCCTTGCTGGCTCCCACAATCATATGAACTAATTCCTTAAAGTAAATTTGTGTCTGTGTGTGTATTTCTGAAGAATCCTGACGTGCATATGTTCAGGACTCGTGGAACTTTATACTATATACTTGAAACTATATAATAGATATCTCAGAAGATGCCATGGGCTTTTTTTTTTTCTATGTCTCATGTTTACCATTTCTTGTTTTATGTTTTAATACCACATCTTTGTAGTCACTAATAGAAATGAAACCATGTATTTCAAAACTACCAATCTAGGGTGCCTGGATGGCTCAGTGGGTTAAGCCTCTGCCTTTGGCTCAGGTTATGATCTCAGGTTTCTGAGATCAAGCCCTGCATCTGGCTCTCTGCTCAGCAGGGAGCCTGCTTCCCCCTCTCTCTCTGCCTGCCCCTTTGCCTACTTGTGATCTCTGTCTGTCAAATAAATAAATAAAATCTTTTTTTTAAAAAAGCTATCAACCTAAGTACTTTAAAAGAGCAATATGAAAAACCTGTAAGTTAAACTATTTATCATATCAGTTAGTCAAGTTGCAATATTTTGTGCTTACATATTGCCTCATAATGCTTCAGTAATTTTATATATTATTTCCTACCAACTGAAAATAATATATTTAATCACCATACTATTTATTTTGTTATTTTCAGTGGCTAAAAGGAAATATACAGTAAATTGTCCTTAAAATAAAATGAAAAAGACTTTTAACAAGAAAAATTACTACATCCTGATTTCTGGAAAATGATATACAAGAACTGCACTTCGTGGCTGTGGATAGCAACAGGAAATAGCACATGGAATGAGCGTATTTTTTGCAATAATAATTGAGCAGCTTAGGTTCAAGATTATGAACAACAACAACAGAAAAACACATGGTTAGTCAATTTGAAAATGTTAACCTAATTGCCTGGAGAAACCTGAAAGAGTTGTTAAATACAAAGTATGGTTATTTTTAATAGAAAAGACATAAAAAATAAAAGAACTGGTCATTTTATTAAGAACGTATCTAACATAGAGGCTTATAAATGTTTGGATCTCAGAGTCCTTGTACGTTCTAAAGAATTATTGAGGACTCCAAAGAACTTTTGTTTATTTGAGTTACAGTTCTTAATACATACCATATTAGAAGAAAATATCGTATTAGAGTATAGTATTAGAAGAAAAAAACAGGCACTTTACAAAGATTTATTAATTAAGCTTAAAACAGCAATACAAAACTCACTTTATGTTAACATGAATAAAATACTTTATTAAAAAACTGTTCTCCAAAATTTAAGAAAAACAGGGGATTTTTTGATATGTTTTAAATTTGCAAGCATCTTCAATATCTGGCTTCATAGATGACAGATGGATTTTTATATCTGCTCTGTGCTCAGTCTGTTGTGATAGCACAAATCATACATAGCTTCTGGAAAACCCACTGTGCATTTCCAAGAAAATGAGTGAAAAGGCAAAAATACCTCATAGTATTATTATGAAATAATATTACCAGACCCCACGTTGAGAAGCACTGACCGCAGTGCCTCTTTCCCATTTGATGCTAAATCCATTCAGGCCATCATGACGGTGGTCCCCATGCCTTGATGACCAAACTAGGGTCTGCCTCCTTCTCTGAGCCAAACCATGCATTAATATATATTTAATGGAAGTCAGAGAAAAATAATGGATACAAATATGGTCATGCCTTTTCTTTTGCTGTTCAAGTGTTGTCCAATAAAATCCAGACAGAAACAGCAATGCCTCTAGCTGACTACCTGCAAAAGAGACCATTTAATACTCTATGTTTTTGGACAGCAGAGCACGTTTATTAACCTTGGTATTAGGAATTACAGTAGCTTCCTCCCTCTGTTCCCCTCCTGAAGGCCCAACTGGGACACTATTCGACGGAACAGAACTGCACTGTCCACTTTTATGACTTATTTTAGCAAATGCTGAGACAATGGCAACATCCAGCAAAACTCTTCAGACCCCTTGAGGAGCACTTGGGTTCAGTTTTCTTTCTTTTTTTCTTTTTTTTTCTTTTTTTTTAAATTTCTTTTCAGCCTAACAGAATTCATTGTTTATGCACCACACTCAGTGCTCCATGTAATCCGTGCCCTCCATAATACCTACCACCTGGCTCCCCCAATCTCCCACCCTCCGCCCCTTCAAAACCCTCAGATTATTTTTCAGAGTCCACAGTCTCTCCTGGTTCACCTCCCCCTCCAATTTCGTCAACTCCCTTCTCCTCTCCATCTCCCCATGTCCTCCATGTTCTTTGTTGTGCTCCACAAATAAGTGAAACCATATGATAATTGACTTTCTCTGCTTGACTTATTTCACTCAACATAATCTCTTCCAGTCCTGTCCATGTTGATACAAAAGTTGGGTATTCATCCTTTCTGATGGAGGCATAATACTCCATAGTGTATATGGACCATATCTTCCTTATCCATTCATCTGTTGAAGGGCATCTTGGTTCTTTCCACAGTTTGGCGAATGTGGCCGTTGCTGCTATAAACATTGGGGTACAGATGGCCCTTCTTTTCACTACATCTGTATCTTTGGGGTAAATACCCAGTAGTGCAATTGCAGGGTCATAGGGAAGCTCTATTTTTAATTTCTTGAGGATTCTCCACACTGTTCTCCAAAGCTGCTGCACCAACTTGCATTCCCACCAACAGTGTAAGAGGGTTCCCCTTTCTCCACATCCTCTCCAACACACGTTGTTTCCTGTCTTGTTAATTTTGGCCATTCTAAGTGATATAAGGTGGTATCTCAATGTGGTTTTAATTTGAATCTCCCTGATGGCTAGGTGACGATGAACATTTTTTCATGTGTCTGATAGCCATTTTTATGTCTTCATTGGAGAAGTGTCTGTTCTTGTCTTCTGCCCATTTTTTTGACATGATTATCTGTTTTGTGTGTGTTGAGTTTGAGAAGTTCTTTATAGATCCTGGATATCAACCTTTTGTCTGTACTGTCATTTGCAAATATCTTCTCCCATTCTGTGGGTTGCCTCTTTGTTTTGTTGACTGTTTCCTTTGCTGTGCAGAAGCTTTTGATCTTGACAAAATCCCAGAAGTTCATTTTTGCTTTTGTTTCCTTTGCCTTTGGAGACATATCTTGAAGGAAGTTGCTGTGGCTGATATTGAAGAGGTTACTGCCTATCTTCTCCTCTAGGATTCCGATGGATTCCTGTCTCACTTTGAGGTCTTTTATCCATTTCGAGTTTATCTTTGTATACGGTGTAAGAGAATGGTCGAGTTTCATTCTTCTACATATAGCTGTCCACTTTTCCCAACACCATTTATTGAAGAGACTGCCTTTTTTCCACTGTATATTTTTTTCCTGCTTTGTCGAAGATTATTTGACCATAGAGTTGAAGGTCCGTATCTGGGCTCTCTACTCTGTTCCACTGGTCTATGTGTCTGTTTTTATGCCAGTACCATACTGTCTTGGTGATCATAGCTTTGTAGTAAAGCTTGAAATCAGGTAACGTGATGCCTCCAGTTTTGTTTTTGTTTTGTTTTGTTTTCAACATTTCCTTAGCAATTCAGGGTCTCTTCTGATTCCATACAAATTTTAGGATTATTTGCTCCAGCTCTTTGAAAAATACTGGTGGAATTTTGATCAGAATGGCATTAAAGGTATAGATTGCTCTAGGCAGTATAGACATTTTAACAACATTTATTCTTCCAACCCAAGAGCATGGAATGGTCTTACATCTTTTTGTGCCTTCTTCAATTTCTTTCATGAGTGTTCTGTAGTTCCTCGAGTACAGATCCTTTACCTTTTTGGTTAGGTTTATTCCCAGGTATCTTATGGTTCTTGGTGCTATAGTAAATAGAATCGATTCTCTAATTTCCCTTTCTGTATTTTCATTGTTAGTGTATACGAACGCCACTGATTTCTGTACATTGACTTTGTATCCTGCCATATTACTGAATTGCTGTATGAGTTCTAGTGGTTTGCAGGTGGAGTCTTTGGGTTTTCCATATAAAGTATCATGTCATCTGCAAAGAGAGAGAGTTTGACTTCTTCATTGCCAATTTGGATACCTTTTATTTATCTTTGTTGTTTGATTGCTGTTGCTAGGACTTCTAATACTATGTTGAACAAGAGTGGTGAGAAATAGTCAGCAAGCATGCTTTCAAAGCCATAAGAGACTCTAGATATACTATGTTCTAATTCCTTCATGAAGATACCCAACCCCTCTTCTGAAAGCAGCACAGTATTATTATTATAGTCTGCTATAGTCATAGTCTGTTAGTAGTACCATTTGCAGCTTATAAGAAAGAAGGAAGAATTGTTATAGAACAGCATCCCAAGTGTCCTCCTCATGTCAATTTTTGACAGTTCTAACCAAAGTTTTAGCTTTCTTTCAAGGTGTCTATTTTTTTTTTCTTTCAAAGAATCAGAGTCTCTATAAATGTATTTAAAGCAAAAAGAGAGCTTACTGTAGAACTCCGTGGAATCTAGGGACCCATTGCTCATTTTTGTCTCTCGTGGACCACATGATACTCCTGTTTCCATCTAAATGTATGCTGCCTCGGAACTTTGATTTGCAGTGATTCCTTTTTGTCTCATGTCTCTTTGCATGCTTACCTACATCTCTGTTGAACTTCAGAATACTAAGGAATTTTCCAATGTCCCTTTGGTACTTAAAGGATAACATTTCCCTACGTTCTGACTTCCAGTTTTGTTGTTTTTGTTGTTGTCAAGAAGACAGGTGTGAAGCTAATTTTTGTTCTTTTTATTTATTTATTTATTTAGAGATTTATTTATGTATTTATTTGAGAGGAGAGGGAGAGACAGAGGGAGAGAAACTTTAAGCAGACTCCCAGCTGAGCACAGAGCCTAACGCAGAGCTTAATCTCATGACCCAGAAATCATGACGTGAGCTGAAACCAAGAATCTGACACTTAACTTTGACTGACCTAGGCGCCCCAAATTTTTGCTCTTTTAAAAGTTTTATATATATATATATATATATATATATATATATGTTTTTTCTGTAGGTATGTTTAGCATTTTCTCTCTATAATTGCTTATTTGGATTTTTTCTTTAGCTTTCTTTGTATTTATTTTGCATGAGGTTCACAGTGATTCTTAAAGCTTGATGTCATTTATCAGTTTCAGAAAATTCTCATTAGCATTATATTTTCAAACATTGCTTCTGCCCCATTGGCTCCCCCCTCTCTTTCTACAACCCTTATTTCATGTATGTAAAATATTTTCAGTATATCATCTCTCTTTCCTGCTCTTTTTTTAAATGTGTTTTCTATCTTTGTGTTTTTCCAGGCTTCTGAATATTTTTCTGTCCTACATTTTATGCAAGTAGTAATCTCTGTATCTGTGTCAAATATAACACTAAACTCACTTAGAGATTTAAATTTTATTCACTGAATTTTTTAGTTCCTGAAATTTCAGTTTGCCTTATGTTTGCATATTCCAGTTCTCCATCAAAATTCTCATATTCTTGAAATCCTTAAACTTAATGAGTTCAGCCATTTAAAGTCTGTGTCTCATGACTCCATTTTCTGGAACTACCTAAACCTGTACTTCTCTTCCATTGTTTTTCTAAGGTTCTAAAACATGTACTCTTATTATACACCTTGTTATTTTAAAAAGGCGCTGGAACTTATAATGTCTAGAAATAATTTGAGGTCTAGAATAATTATATCTTCCTTCAGAGAGAATATGCTTTTGTTCTTGAAGATAGCTAGGGGCAGTTAAGATTTCAGATCAGACAGCCAGTCCAAGGCGATGAGTTTAAATTGTGCTTCAGTCTCTGTAAGAACTAATCTATTTCTGATTAACTCTTACTCCTAGTATGTAGACTTGTAAGAACATAAAGCCTGAGGGCCCTGGATTTCAGTTTTTGTCCTCCAGATCCTTAAAGTTTTCAAAGCACTTTGCTGTTTCCCAAATTCAGCCATCCATATAGCAGTCCACAAAATCCCCCTAGTAAAAAAAGTCTTTATGTGAGAGTAGCCTAAATTGGTAAGTTCACCTTTCAGGGTTCCTTTACTCTCTAATGCACCTAGATCCATGGCTCCATTATGGCTCCATAATTCCTTGTTAGCTTTTTAACTTTCCAGTGTCTTTAGATTTCTTTTGCCAGACTTTTGGGTGAGACTTTTATCTAAATTTCTAAATTTCCACTATTACTGGAAATGTCATTTCTCAAAGAAAATTTTTGAGTAGACAGATCACCAAGTAAATAGAACAATGAATAACAAACAGGTAAGGTACAACAAAAATATAAGCTAAAAATGTGAATCATAATGGTTGTAAACCCACCACACATTAATATACAGACTTTTTAGCTGTGCAATAAATCATTGTTGCTATTTAATGTAATTTCTCTAGAAGAAAAGTTAAAATGGACAATTAAAAATTCTTCTAATATAATTAAGGCTGGAATCTGTTAAAGAATTGATTTTATTAAAAGGCTATTGAAAATGAGAAATTTTCAGCCTCATTCTTTTGTAAGTATTTTATGGAGTTACCCAAATTCAAATTATCTCATGAGATAAACAAGATATTAAATTAATTAATGGTAAATATATAAGCATTAAACATCAAACTGAAAGAATAATCAGAGGAATAACTGGAATGAGAAAGAATCTTTCTAAGAAACTTGAAAGACCTAAAGGACAAAATCATGGAAATGGCTAAAATAAGTTATAAGCTATTATAAATGGTCATTTTTTCAAACTATTGGGTGATTGACTATTTAATTCCTTATAGATAAGAAGCTTCAAAAGATGACCTGTAAACCAATCACTGCAATTTCATAGTTGGTAAGTTTCATGGGGTTATATTAAGTAATAGGGTCTTTTACTGCAAAAACAACTCAACCTTTTGGTACATTATGAGGTTTCTATAAGAGGAAATCAATATTTGCTAGAGCTAGATAAGGAAGAAAGTATGTATGTAAGAAAAGACTCATTTACCTTGACTTAGAAAAATTAAAAGTATAATACTTGCCCAAGATTTCTCTTATAGTATGATCTTTACAATCAAATATAATTACTGGAATTGAATATTAAGTCTGAATGTGTATTTTCTTAGTGTGATATCAAAGTCACATGTTAAAGCAACTTGATGTGATGAAGAACCAGCAAAAAACAAAGCGACAGCAATAGTTCAGTCATGTTTATATCTAGTAGTTCAAACTAGGATATAAGTTTTGAATCTAAAGATTAATGTGATGAAAACTTTCTGTTTCGAGAGTTCAAAATTAGATCGGACATCTGCTTAGGATGAAAGCTGGGAAGAGCATCACTTTTATCTATATAACAAAATAATGATGCAGAATATAAGTTCAGAGGTATTTTTGTTTTGTTTTGTTTTGTTTTTAAGTCCATCAAAACTGAGGTTGCAAGTCAAATAAGTAACTAAAAAATTAAAGAAACACAATGCTCCAAGGGAGATACACAATGTAAGCACTTGTTACCTGGTAGACGATGCTGGACACCATGTAAGTTGCTCAGATTTCCTTCACTTCACTTATTTTTTAACAAATTCCTAAAGGGGTTAACATGACAATTAGAAGCCTGAATAACTGTAGACACAAAGGAAATTCATACCCACTATATAGACTCCTTTCCACTGATGTCACTGGATATTTGCAAGAAAGCTTGAGGGCAAAAGAAAGGTCCCTATAAAAATGTTCCTTTTTATGTAGTCTTGGGAAAGAATTGTAGTCACTGCAGGAAAGGGACAAAGCCCTGCCCTGATTAATTTTCCCCATCTTTCTATGAAGCAAAAGACTTCTAGAAAAAGCAGACAACTGTGTTGCTCTGAAGGCACAATAAAATGAACTGAAGCAAAAGGAAAGGAAATAGAGAAAAATTATTTGAAAATTCCTTACCCTTCTAGAGAAATATGAATTTATCCTTAATGTAGACCACTGGTACTCTCCTATAGTAGTCAACTGGAAAAGATCACTGATAAGACCAAATACCAAGGGTGCCTGGGTGGCTCAGTGGGTTAAAGCCTCTGCCTTTGCCTCAGGTCATGATCTCAGGGTCCTGGCATTGAGCTCCACATCAGGCTCTTTGCTCAGCGAGGAGCCTGCTTCCCCTTCCCTTTCTGCCTGCTTCCCCCTGCCTCTCTGCCTACTTGTGATCTCTCTCTGTTAAATAAATAAATAAATCTTGAAAAGAAAAAAAAAAAAAAAAGACCAAATACCAAAGACCCAGGAAAAGAATCCATGCCTAAGATGAATACATATTTTTAAATCAGAACAGAGGACATTCTCCCCCACCTTCGTCATGCTGCCAGCAATCACTGAGTTAACAAGTAAAGGTAAGCTTCTTCTGGTAATGGGGCAAGAGCATGGAAAGACTTACGGGTAAAGGGAAGACTAACAGTTCAAAGCAGATTAAACATTGAGAAAATTCCTCCAGCAAAGGAGCCCCTACTCTAATACAAAATAACACAGAATATTTTAAATCTGTAGTGTGCTAAGGGTAATCATAGCACCAACAAAAGCCATACCCAGCTGGAATAACTATATTAGTATCAGATAAGTTCTTCAAGGAATAATACCAAGGATAAGAGAATGACAGTTTTATACTAACAAAAGGTCAATATTCCAAGATTATACAACAACACTAAATATTTATGGACCTAGGAAGGTACAAAATATAATGTACAAAATCTGATAGAACTGTAAAGGTATATAGACAACTGTACAATTGTAGACAGAATTTATGACTGTTCATCAAGATAGATAATATTCTGTATCTTTGGGTAAATACCCAGTAAATGTGGAATATAAGGAATAGGGAAGAAGACCATAGGGGAAAGAAGGAAAAACTGAATGGGAAGAAATCAGAGAAGGAGACAAACCATGAAAGACTCTGGACTCCAGGATAAAACAAACAAACAAACAAACAAACAAACTGAGGGTTATAGAAAGGTTCGGGGGAAGGAGGGGGTGACCTGGTAATAGATATTAAAAAGGATATGTGATGTAGTAAGTACTGGGTGTTATATGCAACTAATGAATCCTTAAACACTATATCAAAAACTAATGATGTACTATATGTTGGCTAATTGAACATAATAATTTTTTAAAAAGATAGATAATATTCTGAAAGTAAAATAAACCTTAACACAATTGAAAGAATTGAAATTATGGTTCAGACCATGATAAAATGAAACTAGAAAATTAATAACAGAAAGAATTATGGAAAGTCTCTAAACATTTTGTGTGATGGTGTGAATTACATCATGACCTGAGAACATAATTTGTAGTCAGAAACTTCAACATTCCTCTGTCAATAAATGATAGTATAAATGGTCGGGAAATCAGCAAAGAAGAAGAAGAAATTAGTAAAATTAAGAATAGGAAAATAATAGAGAAAATTAATGGAAGCAAAATCTGGTTTATGGTAAAGATATTTAATAAATTTTTGGCAGATTGACAAAGGCAAAAAGCAAGAGAAAACACATATAATAGACACAGGGAATGGAGGAGAGGACATTACTATAGGCCCTATAAACACGGAAGGGATATCCAAGGAATACAATGAATATGAATTTTTAACTTAGATGAAATTCAACAACTTACATGAAATGCACTAACTACTTAGAGAACACAAATTATGTTAGATCTTTTAAAGAAAATGAATTGATAATTGAAAACTTTTTAGCAGCCAGATAAAGAAAATTCCAGGTAAGTTGGCTTCACCTAGGTAGTGCAAAAAGACAAGGAATAGAAATAAAATGTATTCAGACTTAAAAGGATGAAATATAAATATTGTTATTGTCAGACAACCTGATTGTCTACAGAGAAAATTCCACAAAATATGAAAAGTTGCTAGCATGAATACAAGAAGTTTAAGCAAGCTCACAATATACAGGGCCACTATTCAAAAGTATCCTCTTTTGAAGTATTTCTCTAATTAATATTATATGGAAAGGAACTTCAGTTGCCCTTCAAAATAGTTTTCTCCTCTCCTAAGCTTCCAAGTAAATGTTACCATGACATGAGTTTGGGTTACCACATAACCCATTAGCAAGTCCATGTTTCTACCTCCAAATATTCTACCTTTTACCTCCATTTCCACTGATACACCTCAGTCTAAGTCACCATTAACTCTTCTCTTATGTTACTGAAGTTTTCTCCTAATTGATCTCCCCACCATGTAACACTTTTCCAATTAGCAACCAGATTGATTGTTTAAATTTTTAAATAAGATCATATTACTCCTCTACTTAAACCTTTTTGAAGTCTTCAAAATGCTTTAAGAATAAAATTTAAACTTATCTTGACCTGTGTCATGGTGTAGCAGTTCTCAAAATGTGCACTGTAGACCCTTGGGGGACTTCAAGAGACAATTCCAATGCAATGGGATCTGTAATGTCAAAATTATTTTAGTATAATCACGAGATGTGTTTTGCCTCTTTTATTTTGTTCTCATTTATATGGATGGAGCAAAAATAATAGTAAGTAAAATTCAGAGCCTGCTCATTTCTCAATTCATAAAGATGTTTTTAATAAGAGAGGGGATGGTATTAATGACTATTACTTTTTTACTATTACTTTTAAAATAACATACAAGAAAGTGGGCCAACATTTGAAGGATGTGCAAAACTCATATGTCATAGTACAACATAATGCATGGGTAAAGATTCTTTTTTTTTTTTTTTTTTTAATTTATTTATTTGACAGAGAGAGCACAGGTAGGCGGAGTGGCAGGTAGAGAGAAGCAGGCTCCCAGCTGAGCAGAGAGCCCAATAGGGGGCTCAATCCCAGAACCCTGGGATGATGACCTGAGCCAAAGGCAGACACTTAACTGACTGAGCCACCCTGATGCCCCTAAAGATTCATTTAAAGTGCAAGATAGACCAGTGGATTTTAACAAAATACAATAAGAAGAGTTGACTGGTACAGCTTCAGATTCCACACTGCAACTAACCGTTAAGGGCCTACAACTCAGTTTTGATGTAAGACCAAAGAAAAATATCCACAATTTTCTGAAAGAATACTAAAATATGCCTTTTTTTCAACTTCTTATTTGATTTTTCTTTTATATATGTTAACCAAGACAATGTATTACACCAGATTGCATGTAGAAATAGATATGAGAACTTAATATGTACAGTTTTAATTGAGGTTTGAAAGAATGTAAACAATGCCAATCTTTTTAACAATTTTATTTTGTTTCATAAAACTTAAATTTCAAAATAAAAATGTCTTATTTATGGTAATATATTATATGCTTATTATTGCTACTTCTGAAATGGATTAATAAGTAGATATTTTTAAAATTCAAAGTTCTAATTTATAATATGACAAATATATATCATATAGAGAGAGATATAATCCACTTACTCAAAACTTTAGGAGTACTCAATTTTAAGAGTTTTAGGAGGTTCTAGGGGCACCTTCATGGCTCAGTTGCTTAAACATCTGCTTTTGGCTCAGGTTATGATCACAAGGTTCTGGGATAGAGTCCCATGTCAGACTCCCTGCTCTCAAGTGGTCTGCTTCTCCCTCTGCCTCTCCCCCCACTTCTCCCTCAATCTCTCTCTCTCAAATAAAATCAATAATATCTTTTTTAAAAAATATATAGAGAGAGATGGGACGCCTGGGTGGCTCAGTTGGTTAAGCAGCTGCCTTTGGCTCAGGTCATGATCCCAGCGTCCTGGGATCGAGTCCCACATCAGGCTCCTTGCTCGGCAGGGAGCCTGCTTCTCCCTCTGCCTCTAGCCTGCCACTCTGTCTGCCTGTGCTTGCGCTCTGTACCTCTCTCTCTCTCTCTAACAAATAAATAAAAATCTTAAAAAAAAAAAAATTGAAGAGCCCATCTTTGACCATTCCAGAATCCATTGAACCCTGCCCCCTTTTCTGATTACTAGTAAGATGGCATGATCTGGCTTCTGCATATCTTTCCAGCCTTTCGCTCTCTACCCCACCCATTATTTATTAGATTTTGGCTTCTCTTTCTATCTCCTTCTCATGGACTGAACTCTTTCTGTTAATCGCATGGGACAAGCTGTTTATTACCTGAGAACTTTTGACCTTCCTATTTCTTTTGCATGGAACAGCTTTCCCCAGCTCTACACACTGCTTTTTTCTTCTCATTTTTCATTTCTAAAGTAATATATTATCACTTAAAAGACACTATCCTTGACAATTTTGTCTATAAGGTGCCAACCTTCTCCCCTAGACCCATCAGTCTCTCTCAGCACTCTACTCTACTTTCATACCGCTTTGAAATGTTTTGGTTGGTCTGTTCGTGACCTGATTAACTTGCTCCTACACTACCATAAGTATTCTCATGAAGGAGGGATTTTATGAATCTTTCTTGTTATAGATGTCTCATTAAATAGTCACGGAATAAATTGATTGATAAATTAATGAGTCAAGATTGAATTTGAAAACAGTATATTTAAGTTATGAAAGCAAATCTTCTATTAATCAGATTTACCTTGTGCAAGTCACTTAAGCCTCCATATTCTCAACTGTAATATGTAAATAAAATAAGTTATTCAAGTTTCTATGAACATTTACTTAGATAATTGCATATCTTAAAGTATTTTACCAAGAAAAAAGCATTACTGGAACTAGATGAGTTATGACACCAAACAAAAAATACACTATTATTATGAGTACATACCACTTGGGGAAAATATTAAGGCTAATAATAAATATTCATAATAAATTAGAAAGGTATGACATTCCCATGAGAGTAAAAATAATAAGTGACTCTAGAAATAATTCATAAATATGAAAGTATTTATTTTAAACAATAGTTTTTCAGTAGAAATAGGCAACTATTCTATATTCTGATCTTTTTGAAACTAACCATACACTAGTTGCCTGCTCCACAGCCCACAATCAGTAAGAAAATAATAATTACTGTATATCCATAGAAAAGGAGTCTTATGAAATACTAAGAGGTCCATTATCATAAGCATGAAAGAAAATTAGAATATCTGCAATTCTTTTAAGATTTCAATCGAATGAAAAAGACACCTCTCAAAAAAGCATTGTTTGTTAATTTAAATTTCTGTAATGAAAAACAACAACAACAATATGAATTAGATTAGAATGCTTAATTTAGACTCTCACCAAGAAAGTCCCAGGACTATATCTCTTTCCTATTCAGGAAAATAATTTGAAAGTCTTACTTAAATGTTCTAAAGGGAGGAAGATTCATAAGATTTACAAAAATTGGAAGAGAGCTTAACAATTATTGAGTGTGATGGATGACTACCTGAGATTCCATGGCCTCTAAGAGATTCAGCTCATTTTTTAAATACTTTAACAAATTCCTCCCCCCGAAAAAACACATTAACCCACAAGAAACTAACTAAAGTATTGATTCTTGTTAGTTAGTTAGAACTGTTTCAACTGAGAATGACACTTCAGATCAAAGGTTTGATATAGTGTCTTGTTTATTCAAAATAGAAAGGAAATAAATTGCATCTTGATAAATGTATTATTTCTTAATAGAGGGTAGATAAGGAATTTTTCAAATATGGAATTCATACATATAAGGCATCATAATAAATACTTCCAGGAAATCAATTAGAGACAATTGTCTAGTCTAATTCTCTTTTTGCTAATGATGTATCAAAAGTCCAAAGTGCAAATACTAGTCCAAGGTTGTTCAGTTTCTTATGGCCACATATATAAATACAAATGCCATAGTATAAACCTTGTTCATAATAAATATTAAACTAAAGTATCACTTATCTTGCTATGTGTTATTTCAGAAAGATGCAGATCAAGTCACATTTTTCTTAGCCATAATAACCATCTGACTTTAGATAGAAAAGCCAATGGATACATAATATTTTGCATTATACAGAATAGGATTATACTTTCCAACATAAAAATCAGGGTATATGGCTGACAAAAATAAAGGCAAATCAATGATAGCCAATGAAGTCAATATTAAAAATTGAGATATGTGATTCAAAATGTTAAAGTTTATCTGCTACAAGAAGCCATATTATATAATTATTAGATCATGAATTTAATTAATTTTTTACCTTGATTTCTATGTATATTATCAGTCTCACATAATTTTAATCGGTCACTCTTACCTTGCCCTAAACACTTTACCTTTATCAGAAAAATTAGTAGCTGATTAAAAGCTGTGGTAAACGTTTTCAAAAATGGTTTTAAATTGGGAGAGCTTAGGCTTGGAAGTTAGATATGGTTGAATTTGAATTTGAATCTAAATTAATGGCCAGTGAGCTCTTGTTTAAATTGTTAACCTCAGTCTCCTTATCTGTAAAATGGTGATAATTGTACCTAGTGATAATTGTACTGAGAAATTTGCTTATAATTACTTATTATGATTTTGACAGAAAATGGTAACCACTATGAGAGTAAAAAAAACATTCTTGGGTGCCTGGGTGGCTCAGTGGGTAGAGCCGCTGCCTTCGGCTTGGGTCATGATCTCAGGGTCCTGGGATGGAGGCCCGCGTCTCGGGCTCTCTGCTCAGCGGGGGGCCTGCTTCCCTTTCTCTCTCTCTGCCTGCCTCTCTGCCTACTTGTGATCTCTCTCTGTCAAATAAATTTAAAAAAACAAAAACAAAACAAAACAAAAAAAAACAAAAAAAACCATTCTCAATTGCTTGCCCTTGAGTTAACAAATACATTATAAATTAATAAAAATAAATATACAATAAAATTATCACATACAAATTAATTGAGTGCCTTAAATATTGTGGGATCTCAATGACTAGCAGCTACAATTGTAATTTATACCTAAAAAATCTAGATATCATTGACCCCTAGGACCAGTTTTCAACATTGTTTATTCATTTTCTCAAGGTGAAAATAAGTAGCTCCAAAGAAAACATTCATTAAAAACTTTCTTGATCAAAAGTCTTTTTAGGGTTCTAATAGTTATTTATATTTAATCAAAAAATGTCCATGTTTCCATTATTTCTGAGACATATATTCAGTTATATTCTGTTTCAAACTCTTCAGGATAAAACTTTATGGTCTGTCGTGTTTTCCTTTTTTGTGGTATAATTTAACCTCAACTGGACCCTAATTTCTCAGTTTCTCATACCACAGATAGAGCAAGTTTGTTTTGTTTTATTTTTTAAGTGAATGAACTATGTCTTGAACTATTTAGCAAGATTAAATTAGTTTTTAAACATGATACCTGATTTCAAAATCTGAAGATTTCTTTTATTTCTTTGGTGAATATAAACAACATGTTTATTCTTGGGTTTTTGGTATCATTAGATATCAAATCAGGTAGTGATATCAACTTACACACAAATGCTGATTTATGGTAATGGGAACAGGTACATCATTCCAAATGGTTGGAGGTAATATTATGCATTACTAATTCATAAAATTGCAATAATTTTCAAAGTGAGTTATATTTGTTAAGCACTCTGAGTCCCTGCTATGATGATCAAACATAATCTCATAAACCATCTTTTCCTGATTTTTTTTGGTATTCCAGGCTCTTTTTCTTACTTTTACATGATATAATTCTGAATTCTCTTCTGTAGACACATTCCAGTTAGGTCCTATAGGTCTTAATATGTGCTTTCCAGAAATGAATAAAATGTTTCAGGTAAGATGTCCCTAGAGAAGATGCACCTGGGTGGTTCAGTGGGTTGAGCATCTGTCTTCAGCTCGGGTCATGATCCCACTAGAGGAGCTTAAAATAGGACTAGATTAACACCTCCCTTGTTTGTGATAGACTTTTTCAGAGTGTCAAAAGAAGATGGTAAACTAGAAGGTACAGATCATCCACCTTCCACAGAGACACTGAGTTAGCAAAGATATACAGACTAGACTGTGAGAACTCTAAAAATGTGCTGAAGCTATAGCACTCAGACCATTACAAAACCAAGAAGGAATTACAGAAAGAGAGGTAAGAAAAGTCACAGCATTTGGTACATTTGTCCAGGCCCCTCCCCCCACTTAGGTCAGAACAACCATGAAAATACCTTCCATATCAGGTTAACTTAAAAAAGCCAATTCGGTAAAAATATATGACAATAAATGTTTATTCACCAAGCCTCAGAACTCCTAAATATACGAAGTTTGACAGAAGTAAAGAGAGAAATAAACAATGACAAAATAATAGTACGAGGCCTAAATATCCTATTTTCAACAACAGATAGAATAACTTAACAGAAGATCAATAAGGAAAGAAGACATGAAAAACACCATAGACCAATTAAACCCAATAGATATATGCAGAACATGCCATACAACAATAGCAAGAAAGAAAAAGAAAGAAAGAAAGAAAGAAAGAAAGAAAGAAAGAAAGAAAGAAAGAAAGAAAGAAAAGAAAAGGAAGGACAGACCTTGATGAGGATATGGAGTAATTGAAACCCTTGTGAACTATTGGTATGATTGTACAATAGTACAGCTGCCATGGAAAACAATATGAAGTTCATTAAAAAACTAAAATTTGAACTACAATATGATCCAGCAATACTATTTCTGGATATGTATATCCCAAATAATTGAAAGCAGAGTCTTGGATATATACTTGTGTGCCTCTATTGAGGGTAGTACTATTCACAAGAGCCACAGGTAGAGATAACCCAAATATCCATTGATTAATGAATGGATAAAAAAGAATTGTGGCACATATATACAATAAAATATTATTCACTCTAAAATAAGAGAAGGGCTAATTCTGTCAAATGCTACAATATGGTTTCAGATTGGCAAGATAAAATTTCTTTGGAAATCTGTTTCACAAAAATGTGAATATCCTTAACCTTAGTTAACTATACACTTAAAAATAGTTAAGATGGTAAATTTTATGTTATGTGTTTTTTTTAAATCATAGTAAGTATATTTATATAAGAATTCTAGCTCTGCAAAGCCTGAAAACTCATGATATTTCAAAATAACTCCTATATTGGTAGTTATTTTTTTAATCATATTTCTAAACCTTGACTATTGCATTTTTTTGAATTTTACATTGGTTCTGCATACAATTACAGTTATTCTTAATTCCAACTTGATTTCCTTGGTTACAATGCCACCCTCATTCTTATTCCCAACTGTTTCAACAGTGTTTCAAATTACAATGTCTTCCCCTATGATTTGAATTCCTTGCTGGTTTTGAATGGTATTGACTACATTGAATTTTTCCATTGGTGTGCCAGATTTGTCATCTCAAGCTTTGTAAATTTTAAGTACTTTCCTAGACCATAAAAAGATCCTATGTTTCCAACTTTGCTTCAACTCTCTCCCCAATGATTTGGAGTCTTTCAGTCTTATAAATGTCACATACTCTAGTTAACCACTACTTCAAATTTCACATTTTCATATTTCATTGTATATTAAATCTTTGTTGCTTTGATTCATGACATGAAATTTGAAACACCTAATATTACAGTCAGCTAACACATCCTGCATATTACTGGGGAAATAATGTTTTAAAAGAGTTCAGGTAGTCTTATTTCTCTTAAGGATTATGTCCTTCAGTGATTAATATTCATTAGATAAGATAATTAAACTAATGATGAGTCTGCTTATCGCCATTGCCATACAGTTAGTTTATGCAGTTCTATCTTGTACAAAAGAAGAGTGAAAATACCTTGTTAATACAGATTGGCTATTTCTATATGAGCCCTCTGCAATACTGACCTAGTGATCATGTCAAATATAGGGAGTGAAGAGTCTACCATACCTTATTCTTGGTGAACGTATGCTGACTACTGCTAATCATGACCTTTCTCAGTACTCAAAAACCATCCATCCATTTAGTATTCCCTTGAAATATTTTACTGAGCATAAATGTCAAGATCCCAGGTCTACAGTTTTTAGAGACTGTCTAACCTTTTCAGAAACTTGGGGCATTTGCCTTTCTTTATTCTCATGGCAGTTATTCTATTATCAATAACTCCTCAAAGATTACTGACATTGATCTTATCTTCAAAATTACTCAGTGCCCTAAATTAGATATTTTCTGAGCCAGAAAAGTGAAGTCATCTGGAGAATTGTTTTATTTTTTCTCTCTTCCTATCTCTTCAATGATTTTAAATTTTAATTTCTCTTCACCATTTTAGTTTTGTTCTTCCACATGAAGATTATTCTCCTTGACAGAAAAGATGGAAACAAAATTGAAGTTAAGAAGGTAATCGTTCGCTCTTTTGCTTTATTATCATAGTATTTGTCTTAGGAAGAAGAATTTCCACAGTCTTGCTCAAAATATAACTAGAAACTTTATTTTCTTTAGGGAATTTGAAAATAGTAATGCACTTTGAGAATTACTCATTTCTGTTCTGAAATACACTTGCTAATGTTTTCTCATTTTCTCCAATTCTTTTTTGCATTTTTGGCATTTTTTAAAGATTTATTTATTTGTTTTTTGAGGAAGGACAGAGGGAGAGAGAGAATCTTGAAGTAGACTCCCTGTTGAGTGGGGAGCTTCATGGGGGACTCAGTCCAAGACCCTCGAGATCATGACCTGAGTTGAAATCAAGAGTCAGCTGCTTACCCAACTGACTCATCATTTTAATTTTTTAAATATTTTATTTATTTATTTACTTGAGAGAGAGAGAGACATCAACAGAGGGACTACAAGCAAGGGGAGTGGGAGAGGGAGAAGCAGGCTTCCTGCCGAGCAGGGAGCCTGAAGTGGGGTTCAATCCCAGAACCCTGGGATCACGACCTAAACCAAAGGCAGCCTCTTAACCTACTGAGCCACAGGTGCCCCCAAATTTTAATTTTTAATTTGTGCTCATAAAGAATGCCACAAAAAGACTTTGGTCTTTGTAGACCGTGCCCCATATTCTTTTCCACAAAGGTCATGATTATATGGTCAAAACACCATTTTGAGAGCTTCTTACAGAGCAATTTCCCTAACTTCATTTATTCACTTGTAATAGGTAATGAGAATATCACCTAGAAATGCACATATAATCACATATGATGTAATCAGTTTCTCCTAAAATCATATCACAGTGATTTCATGTAACAGATTCTTTGTATTGATTCATTTAGATCTGTATTAGCAGTTCTCATTATTTTTTTTTCCTTTACCTCTTGAGACAAGAAGTTCTTAGCAAGGGAAAAAAATCAATATTTTTCTCTTAGAACCTTACTTATATTTGAAAGTCCCCATGGAATCATGGGCTCTTTGCTGTTCCATTTTGTGATCTAAATCTGACCAAGTATTCATGGTAAAATTTTGCACATGTCCATCTGCAGGTAGTTTTAAAATTTTCTAAAAACTAAAACTGGTTAATTCTATAAATTCAGAACTTAATCTCAAACACTTGAATGCAGAAGATTTAGGCCACAGCTACGAATGTCATTTTAAATAGCCATGTTTAGGAAACATTCATTAGATAACACTCCCATAAAAACCTAACTTTTAATCTGCCTAAATTTTTTGCTCCCATATATTTTGTCCATGATCTCATGATGAAATTTGGGAGTTTTTATTTCATCTGGTATTACCACACTTCTCCTATTGGTGTGTATACAAACACACATACACACACACACATATAATGTATATAATATATATATAAAGTATATATATGAAGTTTCTTATTCTTTTTATATTATTTTAGTAATCTCTACACCAAGTGGGGGGCTCGAACTCATGATCCTGAGATTGAGTCACTTGTTCCCCCAACTGAAACAGGCACCCCCAGTATATTCTTTTCACAATACTTATAAATCATTGCTGTCTTCTATTTGTGGGTCTAATGTTATCAATCCCATCAATACCAATAAAGTCAAAAGTATCTTCTTTGGTAAATATTTGTTTATTTTGTTCATTATTTATATTCTGATCATTTTTGTTTGGCTATCTCTTTTAAGAAATTATTTGTTGTCGAGCACCTGGGTGGCTCAGTGGATTAAGCTGCTGCCTTTGGCTCAGGTCATGATCTCGGGGTCCTGGGATCGAGTCCCGCATCGGGCTCTCCGCTCAGTGGGGAGCCTGCTTCCTCCTCTCTCGCTCTGCCTGCCTCTCTGCCTACTTGTGATCTCTCTCTGTCAAATAAATAAATAAAATCTTTAAAAAAAAAAGAAATTATTTGTTGTCATCTTCATTCATGTGATACTCCAGAGAATCTGATTTATACTGTTTCAATCTCCTTTTGTTTTTATTGTTTTTATTTTAAAGCTATCTTATTTAGATTAACAAATCTCCTGGGAATTACATTATTCTAGGTCTGTGGTGCTGTTGTTGAAAAGCAATTGAGAGAGGATAAACACAATATACTAATATGGAAAATAAAAGTGACCAGTAGAAAGGTAAAATACTCAAATCATTACAATTCTAAGTATTCTGTGAGAGAAAAATAATACTCTTTTTATAAATGTGAATAGGCGAGAACCTAGAAGATTAAAATAACTTGTTAGTATAATCCTCTTTTGTCTTATACGCCACCTTGTGTGACCATAGATAAATACATATAGTTCATCTTTAGATAGAAAATTATTAGTATCTTAAGTCACCTAGATATAGCATATCCAATAATCCCCCTTAGTAGTGGGTCTTTTCTTCTCATATTTACCTTTCTTTTCCAAAGTTTTCAATCCTCCCCTAATATTTAGTTTCCTGTTCTGAACTATTATTTTGTGAAAATATTTTCTTAGATTCCTTGGGATGTTTTATCTCTACCTTTATTTTAAAAAGTAAAATTTTGGAATATTTGGCAAATCTGAGGTTGGGGGAGGATTTTCATCATTGCCGATGTAGCTCAGAAAAACAATATCCTTCAGCTCTACATATGAGCATATTTACACTCTACTCTAAATTAATTCAAAAAAAATTTTTCAGAATTTTCTATGGGTAGAGGATGAGAAATACCACATTACACAAAAGAGATAAGTATGTCTACACAGAATACACAGTCTAAATTGGAATTCCAACAAACGAATAGAAATCAACACACGATATGATAAATCTATGGTGAGAAAAGGCAAGATGCTTAAGTACAATAGAATGAACATCAAAAATTCTACCTAGAAGCCAAAAAATCAGCAAGCATTGTCCTAAGGTCATTCATAGATTTCCCAAGATTTCTCATATTTTTTTAAATTTATTTTTTATTTATTTTCAGCATAACAGTATTCATTGTTTTTGTACCACACCCAGTGCTCCATGCAATCCGTGCCCCCTCTAATACCCACCACCTGGTTCCTCCAACCTCCCACTCCCTCCACCACTTAAAACCCCTCAGATTGTTTTTCAGAGTCCATAGTCTCTCATGGTTCACCTCACCTTCTGATTTCCCCCAACTCCCTTCTCGTAACTCCCCATATCCACCATGCTATTTGTTATGCTCCACTAATAAGTGAAACCATATGATAATTGACTCTCTCTGCTTGACTTATTTCACTCAGCATAATCTCCTCCAGTCCCATCCATGTAGCTACAAAAATTAGGTATTCATCCTTTCTGATGGAGGCATAATACTCCATAGTGTATATGGACCACATCTTCCTTATCCATTCGTCCGTTGAAGGGCATCTTGGTTCTTTCCACAGTTTGGCAACCATGACCATTGCTGCTATAAACATTGGGGTACAGATGGCCCTTCTTTTCACTACATCTGTATCTTTGAGCCTGCAATTGCACTACTGGGTATTTACCCCAAAGATTCCCCATATTTAAAACAACAATCCATGTTCTTTCTTCTCCACAAAGCTAACATTCACTGTCTGTTAAGAAAAGTCTCATATGCATTTGTATCTTCTCCTTTATTTTCCCCTATGCCATCATTTGCTTTCCCATGAATACCACTGGCCTTGATTACTTACACCTCCTATATCTTTTTAAGTCTGTTGTTTGATAATACCATGATTAAAGTATCAAAATAAATATTGAGCTCAGCAGCTCATAATAAAAATATTTAACTTTATTATATCTCTGATAAACTTTGCAATCATGAGACTTGTATCTCCATTGTGCAAGTGGGAAAATTGAGACAGAGAGAGGTTAAAAAGGTTGTTGAAGGTAACCCAGCTAGTAAGTGGTAGAAGCAGAATAAATAGCTCGACTGTCTATGGTCGTATCCACTGTACTATGCTTCATCTCATATCTCACATAAGAATATCAAACAGAAAAGTTACTATAATGGTGAAATGGCTTGAAACCAGACTACCAATAAAAATTTAAAATACTAGTTACATTTAACATACAGAAGAGAAGGTTGAATAGGTAAATGGTAATCAATCAAATATGTTAAAAAAAAAAAAAAAAGTGCCATGTGGAATAGGAACAGTATTGGTCCAAATCACATTTGGTTCACATTTGAGGTCAAAAGATGTAGGAAAATTTTAAGTGTTACAGATATATTAAATGACAAATACTTTGTCTTGAGAGAGCAAGTAGCAAATCTCTAGACTTCTTGGGTATCTATTTATGTATATCAGTGTGAATATGAACATATGAGAGCATATGAAAATGGATGTTTTAGTAGGGACACTAAAAACCACACTGATGACAAGGAAAAAAATCCCTGTAAATATACAGCTGTCCTGCAGTGTACTAATATCGTATCATAATTGTGCTAATCAAATGAGAACTCTCCTTATTTCTTTCTCCTGCCTGAATTCATCCTCAAAGTTGTTGAAGCTATGCTTAGGAATACATAAGAGAGAATTCCCTATATGTTTTCTTTTGTTTTTTAATAATTTTTATTTTTTTATAAACATATATTTTTATCCCCAGGGTACAGGTCTGTGAATCACCAGGTTTACACACTTCACAGCACTCACCATAGTGTATACCTTCCCCAATGTCCATAAACGCACTCCCCTTCTCCCAAACCCCCCTCCCCCCAGCAACCCTCAGTTTGTTTTGTGAGATTAAGAGTCACTTATGGTTTGTCTCCCTCCCAATCCTATATGTTTTCTTTATGATGGAGGATCATCTTGTTGGCTTTAAGGTAAATTCCAAAATAATACATATTTGCTAACTGAAGTTCTCCAAAAGTGCAAAAGACTCAAAGAATCACCTTGACAGTATTTTAAGCAGTGAGAACCTCTTGAATTAATCACTGCTAAGAAAATTAATATCATTATTATATATGTTCTAAAATATTCAATATTTTTAAATTGACTTATAGTCATGATATATTGCATATATACATATCTGTATGCCTTCATATAATTTTTATCTTTCTATGTAGCTATGTTAGAAGGAACAATGTACAAATATTTGTGTAAATATATAAAGATACACTATTATATAGTTTTACCTATGTATGTTGGGGAATGCAAATATATACATAATATACTTTTAGTTATAATATGAAATAATAATAATTTAGTATTTATATTTCATAATGTAACAATAATAAACTAGTAATAATGAAATATTTATTTTCACTGCTGCCAAAATAAAAATCTTAAATCTAGAGCCTTCAAATCAAAACTTCTTTTTCTGACGTGACAGAAATATTACATAAATCTGACATGCTCAAGGTAATTGGAAGCCAGTACAGCAATGAAATTCATACATAATTTTGTATTTTAAGAGGTTGCTTTCTGAAAACTCAAAGAGTCTTCTTTGAATTTATCACAATCCCTGTCAGTTTCTGAGGACTTTAATGTCCAAGCCCAAACCAAGCATATATCAGACTTTATTTTGTTTAATCCTTACAATCAACCTTATTGGACAAGAGTTACACTTATCTCTATTAAACAGACAATACATTTTTGCTTTGAGAAAATTTTGCAATTAGGCCATGATCACAGTTAATACAGGTGGAATCTAGATTCAGCCAGGCCTATCTAAACCCAAACTATTCACTCTTGCACCATACAATATCCACACTGACACTCTGTTTATGTGCATGTGTACACAGGTGTCTGTTAACAAACTGAGAACTGAACACTTCCGTAAATTAAACTTTGTTTATCCTGATACAGCATTGGCTTTTTAGTGTTGTCTTTTATTTTGTATTTTTATTATAAAACATAAAAGTATTTAAAGATAAAAAATGGAAACTACAGTTGGTGACTAGTTGCACATATGGTAACAATTAATTGAAAGCAAAATATTACATTTCAAAGTATGATATTCAAATTATTATAAGCATATTCCTATCAAAACTGGTACTTATCTTGATACCAGTGTTCCTTGTTTTGAAATAGGATACTCATTTAAGCCTTTTTGTTTAATATTTAACTATATTTCTGAAAAGTCTCATAGACTTAAGATATTTACAAATGAACTTGTGTCACACTGAAGTACTAATGTACTGAATACTGATACTAATGTCTGAATAAAAACTATTCAAAAAAAAAAAAAACTTTTCAAAAGATCTCAAATATTACCTTAAAACATATTTATTTGTATATGTATTTTGAGGTTACTGTTACTTAAATATGTGGCTCCCTTGCCTATTGAGAAAAATACTCATGTTAAAGTTAAAATATGTTTCCAATAGAAAAGCATGATTCTAAGGGTCATTATTAAACTTTTTTTTCTGTTAGCACATCAGAAATTTTTGTTGATATTAATTTGGAGGTATCTGTACCTTCATATACTGACCTAATAAAATACTCATTTTCAACATAGGCATTTTCTACTATTTATAATTTAATGGTAGTTACTTGAGATTTAACAAACTCTTCAAAAAGATCCGTGAAGCTTCAACAATTAATATTCAAAACATGAATCTGGGCTTGGATTCTAATTTGCTTCTGATGCAATATTAAAGCAAACTATGTATAAAATATTAATGTTATATTAGTTCTGAATTTATTTTTTTTTATTTTAGAATAAAGCCCTCCTACCTAGATCACTTTATTTTGAAGGACACTTTTAAAGGGGAATCATTCTTCTTGATAACCTGAATAATAATTTAGTAGTAATTAAATAATAATTAAATGTAGTCATGTTGGGAAACTATTATCTTATATGCAGTAAAGGTTTTATATTAAAATAAAAGCATTATATATTGAATAAATGATACAATATTATTTTTACTTTTGTGGAAAATCAAACATTTCATCTGAATTTATGCAACAAATGCTTACTATATGTAGTTTATCCTGTACTACTTAAAAACTGCATGCTACTTGTTAAATTCTTACTGTAATACTGTTTTAAATGTGTTTTTAAATACTGTTTTAAATGTAGTGGTTTCAGAATTTTTTAAGGAAGGTATACGGTTTTCTAACATCCTTCTAACAGAATGAGGAAATTTCACGAAGTTTTACTGAACCACACCCATTACCATGAATTATATAACTGTGTTCTTAAATTAAGTCTTCTGTTCTCAGAGTCCATGCCTATATTCTATAAAAATATGATTTTTAAATTAGATCCTGTGACAGAAAATGGCTATTTGTTATCAAATTATTTTTCTTTTTCTCACAGGCATACATTGAGACCATGTTCCCTAGTATTCTTGCAGCTAGGCATGGCCTTCCAACTGAGTTCTGGCCATGTTAACATGGGCAGATGTGATGTACATCTTCTCCAAGCTGGCCCATAAAAAATTCCCATGACCTTTCATTCCTTTTTTTCTAGTTGTCATATGAATGCAAAAAATACTGAAGACTTTGAAGAATGAAAGGACTCTCAATATTTGAATCACTGGGCAGAATCACGATCTGAATTGAATTGTTTCATGAGAGAGAAACACTTATTTTGTGAAGTCATTAAAATTCTATTTGCTGCCATTACAGCAGAGAGTTGACCAGAATACTGCAGATTCCAGTAAGCTTATTCCACACACAGAAAGCTGTCTGGGTAAATTAGAAATTTAAATGTAAACAAACAAACAAACAAAAAACACAAATAAAAAAAACAAATTTGGAACGTTTGGGAAGAGAATATAAGAATATATCTTTAAGGCTTCAAGATCAGTATTTCTTAAGGTAAATATTCATTGAATAGAAAATTATCAGACCTCATTTTTTTGACCTCCAAGCATCATAGATCCTTCACTCTCTTGACACTTTTTTACTTGGATTCTGGGATACTACACACTTTTACTGTGTCTTCATTATCTCACCAACTTCAAATATTGGCTTTCCTGTATCTTGCTTCTCTAACCACATGTGCTGATCACTCCAGTTTACATCAGTGGCTAACCCAGATGTCTTCCCTTATCTAAGCACCCATATGCAGATGTCTAGTGAAAATTCCCATTTCCATGAAGAATAGACAAAAGAAACTAAAGAAGCACAAAACTAAGCTTCCCCATTCTAAACAACCTTCCCCCTAGGTTTCTTTATCTCAATAAACAGCAACTCCATCCTTGTAGTTTCTGAGGCCAAAAACCTTGGCTCTCTTTTTATCACCCATACCTGATGTTTCAGCAAATCCTATCAGTTGACCTTAAAATATGTCCAGAATCTGAACACGATTCTTCACCTCCACATCCGACATCATTGTCTATATCATCTTCTTTAGTCCCCTGGATCTGTGTGAAAATTTTCTAAGTGGTCTTACTAATTCTACCATTGCCCCTTTTCTATCTGTGTTTAACATAGAAACCAAGATGAATATATTAGGGCCTAAGTCTGATCGTGTCTCTGTTCTGTTCAAAATCCTCCAATAAGAATTTCCCATTACAGTGTAAAAGGCAAAGAAAAGTCCTATAGAATCTGACACTTCCATCCTATCACTGTAATTTTTTTTTCTAACTACTCTTTCTTTGACTTACTCTATGACAAGACAAACACATTTCTCTCTAAGGAATTTTATGGTTTCTCTTTCCTCTGAGACATTCTTTCATCAGAGATCTGCATATTTCAGTTCTTCACTTTTTCTAGTATTTATTCAAATCTCACTGCCTTAGGATGGCTTTCTGTAGTCATTCTATCTCAAGATGCTCCCAGTTATTCTTATAGTCATCACTCCCTCTTATTGATTTATTTTTCACCTATCAGATATCTCCTTCTAACACACTTTCTACCTTATTGATTGCCACCATCCCCAACACACATGTACACACTATAAGCTATTTTCTATAGCGACAGAGATTTTTATCTGCTTTGTTTCAAGTTATAACCCCATAACCTACAACACATAGCGATGCATACATTACTAAATATATAATGAATAAAGACACAGAAAAGATCCACTTTACTTCAATAAACTTAAAAGCTTATGAATATTTAAGGCTACTCTTAAAAAGTTAAAACAAGCCATGATCTGAGGAAAATATTTACTAAAATGGTAACAAGCAAACGGTTAGTACAAAGAATAAAAACGGAATTCATAGAATCAATAAGAAATACCTATAAGAAATCTAATCAAAATAAGGCAAAAAATCCTGAACAGATACTTCATAGCAGATAAAACATGAATGAGCAATAAATATATGAAAAGATACATCACTTCATTGATAATTAGATAAATACAAGTTAAAATCACAATAATATAGTTCAGTCACCAGATTGGCAAAATTGAAAATTTGACAATAACCAAGTGATAATGAGGATGTGGCACAGCAAGATTTCTTACACATGGCACATGTGTATGTAAAAAATGGCATAACCCCTTTGCAATGCAACTGGTATTACTCTAGTAAAACTGAAGATGAATTAACCTGTAATTCAGAAATTCTAATTATATTGGACATATATCCTGGACATATACCCTAGAGAATTTTTTACAAGTATGCAAGCTGTTTTATATATAGATTGTGCATAATAGCACTATAAGTAAAGACAAATCTGGAAAATATCAAAGTTATTCTTCAATAGGAAAGTATAAATAAATTATGGGATACATATACAGATATACTACATAATAGTGAAAATAATTGAATTGCTGCTATATGCATAAGTATAAGGGAATACACAAAAGTTCCATTCGGTGTACCTGCAAGTTATTGAAGAAGATGTAGGGTATAATATTTACACAAACTTCAAACATTTATAAAATAATACAAAAGCATGTACATATATACAAAATAATTATAAGCAAAAGCAAAAGTTATAAATACAAACTTCCAAACAATGTTACCTTGGCGGTAATGAGAGATTGACAAGGAACCTAAAAACAACTTCAAAGTCATTTCTTAATCAAGTATGTTGACACATGCTTCTTTCTCTTAGAATTATTTTTTAAATGTGTGGCATTATTCAAAATTTATATTTTAAAGAAAGAGTAAATGACTTTTACTTTTATCCAGGTGTTCAACATGTTATGAGCATATAATGTACACATCGCTATGCTAAATACTTTGAAAGCAGAGATGAGTACCAGATACCCCTTCTGCAATGGAAGCTACTATTCAGAAGTTTTAAAAAGAGGTCAGTTAACAGATAGTGAGTATGTGTCATGGTGCCTTCCTCCTCTTCAATGCCTGTGGCAGACAGTGCTAAGCCGACAAGGCGATCTTCACTCTGACCCTGAATACAGGCAAGAATTTTCAACACGATGCTCCAGGCTTCCATTATTAATTGCTTAGAGTTGACACTCAATTCTAAACGTGTGCTCTTCTAGCTCTTTCACATTTACAGACTCTCAAAATGTATCATTTCCAGATTTTAAAGAAAAAGCATTGAAAGGCATGTTGTACAAAGTGAAAAATAGTTTGCAGTAATCATTTATTTTCCTATAACAATGCTATTTTCCTATCACATTTGAAATTTGGTAGACTGCTTTTAAATATGTGATTATATCTGTGACACGAGTAAACCTATTTGAGAAAGATTCTTGTTGAAATATAAACAAGCACAACATAAAAATAACATCTAGGGACACAATTTTATTTATAATTGAGAAGTCTCGTTTCCGTACGTGTTTAATATGACATTTTTTACAAATGCAGCTTGACAAAGAAATTTTTATAATATGTGTTTAACAGATTTGACTCACATTACAAAACATAAAACAAGATATCAGAGCCTAAATGCCAAGTAAAGACAGTAATATAATGCACCGTTAACATATTTTTAATAAAACTGATTACATTAGCCAGTTATTAAAGGTGGACCACCGGACTTTCCTATGGATTTGGATGTAGGAATGGTAAAGAAGAAGAGTAAAGTTTGGCTTCATGATTTGGGGCTGAAAAATACGAAGTGAAGTATCTTTTACTGAGATGGGTAAGTCTCTGGGAGGCCCCAGAGGTTCAGAAATCAAATGTAAATCTAATATCACTGTTAAAATAGTACATTTGTTGGGCATAGTAACGTTATGTGTGCTCTACTTAACATCATTGACTACCATAGTATTTAAAAACATAAGCCTTGGAAGTACACAAACTTAAAAGTTTGGACAATCTTTTAAGCAATATCATCTTGTCCAATTAACTTTGCCACCAAGCACGAATTTCCTTATTTGGAAAAAGGGGGTGGTATCTCCATCCTGGAGTATTCTTTGAGAATTAATAAAATAATGTATTCCAATAATATATCACAATTCCCAGTAACAAAGATTAAGTGCTGTTATGTTTTTTTCATAAAAACATCTAGCTTGAATTATTTATTCGATCACCAGGAAACTGAGGCATAAGGTAGTTGAAATAACATTCACAATAATACCTTGAGCCATAAGTCAGAGCCCTGAGGGAGCTTATTTCATATTGAAATTATACTTCTTATTCTCTGTTTTTTAAAAAAGCATTTGCAGTTTTTTTTTTTTTTTTTAAGATTTATTTATTTAGAGAGGAAGAGAGAGTGGTGGGGAGGGATAGAGGAAAATGGAGAAGCAGACTCTATACTGAGTGCAGAGCTTGATGTGGGGGCTTTATCTCATGAGCCTAAGATCAGGACCTGAGCTAAAACCAAAAGTCAAATGCTTAACTAATTGCACCACCCAGCCACCCCTGTTTTATCCATCTACCATTCGGTTTCTAAAGGTGACTGCACTGTATACAGATTAATAGACATCATTGATTAAATCCTAGTGTACATCTACCATGTGCTTATTTTTAAAATCCAGAACAACAAAGTATTCTCTTTTCTCATTCCCTTTCCAGATATAAGCAGTAAGGAATAGAATAATAATAATCAGATCTATAATAAAAATTAGTCATAGTACTAGTAAGAATTATTTCATAAAGACAAGTATAGGTTTATTAATATTCACAAAATAAATAACTCATCAATTTCCGCAGTGTTAATGACCTTCAGCAGTGCCACATTCATCATACTCATGTTTAGAGGAAATGTCCATAATCATAAAATACTTGAGTCTTTAATTTTGAATTCATGCATCATCATTTTTGGTTAATTTATGTTTGAGAAAAATTTATACAATAAATTCAATAAATTTAAATATTCCATCCTGACTTGTCAGAATAAGAAAGTTAATTAAAATATTACCAGTTATCAAATGATCAAGAACTGTGTGTTTATGTATGTGTGTGGTTTAATTAACTGGGACTTGTTAGTGGTCATTGTCAAATCTCTATTATTGTCCTTTGTATGAAAAGAGGACATAATTAAGGTGATTATTCAGAGAATTCAAAGATAGAACTGATTTTTAAGAAATAAATAATGCAAATGATTGCATGCACACACAAACACCATCAAAAATATAAAGAGAGATACAATTTAAGGGGCCTACAAAGAGTGATTCAGTTAATGACCATGACAATTAACTAGATACTCTTCCTTATCTTTCCTATAACATACGTGAGTTAATATAATCATCATCTATAAGAATAAATACCAGTCATACCCACTGATTGCCATACATTTCACTTTGTCTTTTTTTTCCTATCAAAGTTTTCTTAATTTACATGAAGAAGATAACAATTTTCACCTAGAAGAGGGAAAACTCAAGTCTCTAAATAGGAATCCTATCCTAGCACTTGATATTTCAATTGTTATTTTTAACAACCTTTGATTTAGAATTAATTAGATCAGGCTATATCAAAGTTAAGAATTAAATTAACCTAAATGTGAGTTATTCCAAATTAACATTTGAAGTCATTTTCCCTTCTGAAAGTAATGATAATAAACTTCAGTTAGGTATTACACTTTTCCTTAAGAGAGAAAATTTACCTTTTTTTTTTTTTTTTTTTTTAGAAAAAGATATAGATGGGGAAAGAGCAGAGGGAGAGGAAGAGAGAGAATCCTAAGCAGGCTTCATTCCCTGAATGGGGACTAATGCAGGGCTTCTACTTACGACACCAAGATCATGACCCTGAGATCATGATCTGAGCGAAAATCAAGGGTCAGGCATTGAGTGGGGACTGAGGCAACCAGGCCCCTCAGGAAATTTACTTTCAATGGAGGAACTTTCTTCTTACTTGAACCTAAGTCATATGATTTAAAACATTTTAAAGATTTGTGTTTTTCTGTCAACATTTCATAATCACAGTATTAATGATAAAATTATTTAACTCTATAAAAGAAAGAGAATGGGAATTTACAATTTAGACATAAAATTAAATTTCAAAAGGGGCCATAGTTTACCACAAAGCTCAGAACAAAGGGCATCGAAAAATAAGGTATAGAGGGAAAGACCTCTGCTTTCCCAGACAACACTGCCTGTCAGACTGTTGAGTAGTTTTAACTGGATAACATACTGCTTTAATCTGTGAGTATACCAAAAATTACAATAGTTAATTTTCCCCCAATTACCCAGTAAATTTGAGGTATACCAGTCACTCTTTATTGCACATGAATGCTATTTTTCTGGAGGATATGATGAGTAGATGGTAAATGCATTGCCCTTTTGAGTTTCTAATGATCTAGAGATGAAAGACTTTGGAGTCCAATTACCATTTCCTTTCCTATCCAAATCTTTTATACATAACTTTTTAAATAATAGACCATATTTTTATGTGTATTATGGAATCATGAAGGGAATATAAAATGAACAAGATACCTTTCCCAAACTGCATATATCTTTTATGAGATTATTCATTGGTTTTCAGTGGACTTGTTATACAGTCTTTGGGCATTCTTCAGCTCACAGCCTGAAAGAGGAAATGATCTAAACATGAAAATGAAATACAAAAATATTATGCTTTTAAAGAATCTGAGATTTGTGGCCAAAATGTGTACATCTTCCTCCTTTGATACAATGAGACCAGAATCTCAATATTCTAAACAAGCACTATTATGTGATCAGAGTAACTGCAGGAAGACCATATGAGATATCTTAGAGGAAGTCTGGTCAAAGGAAATGCTTAATATTATTGACGCGCTCTCCACTCTTTAAAAGTTGATCTCTGTGGCCATATAATTTTTAAAAACACATGAAAAATTCATAGTTAATAAAAATTTTCAAAACAAAAACATGCTTAGTATTACCGTTAATGATTTTTCCTTTCTCTTGGTTTATAGAATATTATTTTATTGGTTCAAATAGAGCATTAATTCCATGTGCTAAGCTCTCAGATTTCTCTCTTTTGATAAAGGTTAGTATAAAAGCAGTCAACTATTTCCGATCCTCATTATAAAAATAGTGAATACTGTTATCTATGCAATGTACTGAATATAGAGATGTCAAATGGTAACCTATATAATATGTTCTTATAAGGCACAGACTGATAAAAGATATTCCTTAAACAAGGTGGTGATTAGACTTGATGGCAGAGTATTTTAATATTTTAGCAGAAATCATTAGAGTATTGGCATGTTCCTCATGCAATAAGAAGCAATAAGTTTAATAGCTCTTTCAACCTTTATTATTATTATTTTGCAGTCCTGCGTTTAGCGGAAAAGAATTTGTGTCCAGATATCATTTTTTCGCTTTTGTGTTCCCAAAATAGACCGTATATGGGTACATTTTCAGTTATTGAGTTTTTTAATGACTTTCCTTTTAGGGGCAAAATAGTATTACCACTTAATACTGGATTACAAAGAAAAGCCTATTTCTGAAGGAATTTTTACTTTAAAAGGGTTGCTGTGTCTAGGAATTACATGAATGGGCTTCATTCTCCCCTTCGGGTCTGAGTGGCTAAGAACGAGATATTTCATATATGGAAGAAATATCTCCCTCTACTCATCTCCAACTCAAGAGTTTCCGTGGAGAGAGAGAAGCATGACTTATCCCAATAAAGATATACAGCTATTAAATGCATTTCTGTTAAATTTCTTAGGTAATGAGCATGCATCCAATTTTTTTTCCTGCAGTTTTAGGTAAACATGTTATTATTGACATTTTCAAACATATATAAAGGAGAGCGAATAATATAATAATCCCCCACATGCATAACTGTCACTTCCCTATCACCCAGCTTCAACAACTACAAATGTATGCCCCAAAGATTTTTATCTATAACCTTACAAACTCCTCCCTTCAATTATTTTGAATAAAACTCTAGGCCACATATCTCTGATCCATAAATACATCAGTGTATATTTCTAAAATGGAAGGGCTTATTGAAATGTACTTCAGTATATTACACACCTAAAATGTTTTAATTCCTTGATACCATTAAATATACGGTTTATACAGCTGTCCCATAATATTTTAAAGTTAGTGTGAAACCACATTCAAATTAACTTTGCATGTTGCAATGGATTGATATGTTTCTTACGTCTCATTTAATTTATAGGCTTTTCTGCTTTGTCTTTTTCTTTTTTTTTTCTCCCTGTAATATACCTTTAAGAAACTGGGAGTTTGGTCTATAGTTTTCCAGTCTGGGGTTTGCCGACTGCCTTCTCGGGGTCTTATTTATCTCTCCCTTGTAAACTGGTGGTTAGAAAGAAATATTTAAAAATTAAAAAAAAAAAAACTTGGTAAGATTTAAGTTTTTGGTGAAAATATTTCTTAAGTAATGTGCTATAATTCCAATAGAAAGGCAATAATATCTGGTTGTCTCCCTTACTGCTGATCATGGATGGCCTAAATTTACTTATTAAATAACACTTTAAAACTGTTAATCTTGTGGTACCTCTCAGCCTGGCCAGGGTCTCTGCTGATCTCAGGGCTGGGTGTGGAGTTACCTAGAATTGCCAAGGCATCAGATTTCCTGCTCTGGAGACCCATCTTGCTGTGTGGTTAGATTTCCTACCTATGCAAATGTATGAATTTGCCCTTATAAATGAGGGAGGGATGTCTGGCCTTGGTGTTCAAAACAGCACTGTATTTTTGCTTTTAAAATCCAGTGAGGTAACATGAATAAATGACCTTATCTTTGTCGCCTCAAAGAAAATTGCGTTAATCTTTCCATCTTTATTCACTAGTTAGCTGAAATATTTCAAAATGAAAACATTGTCTCAACTACCAGTTAGTTAACCTGAAGAAGAGTTATAATCTATTTCACTCTTTCAATTTTACTTTATTTGCCAAATTTTTATTTAATATGCTGGCTCTCTGACATTCTTCAAAGGTAAATTAACACATCATTTATTGTCTAAACCCAGACTTTTTTAAGTGAAAGGGGACACTATTAATTATTATACTGGAACAGCAGAATAAGCCAGAGTGCCTGGCCTTGGTAAACCAAAATGTGTAGTCAGCCTGTTTAAAGGTTACCAATGGAGTTTTAGATTTTGATGTCATTTTGTTTTTGAAATAATGAGCATGAATACTTACATTCAAACATATTTGACGTGTTTCAATTCTTGCAATTATTTTACATATTGATGCTCTGATGAAGTTTGTGGCTGAAGTCATTGGCCATCACCCAAGATGGCCTTGTAATCTTCTTTTCTATACAGTATGACAAGATTTTCTGGGACCACCTTGTACATTTCATGCTCCAAATTTGAAATCAGCATTTTTCCAAGGATCCTTTCTTCCTCACTGTTGAAAAGGCACTTAGACACCAAAATCTGATTACTGTGTATTTATTATTACTGGCTTATTTATGGTTTCTAGATTCTTTTGGTAGAGCTAGAAAATAGTTTTTTAAAAATATATATATTTTATTCATATTTCATTAAATATAAAATGTATATTATCCATATTTTATTCATATACAGAACTCTAGGGTTTTGATTTAACCTCATTTATCATATTGTATCTTGTTTTCTCTAAGCAAAAATTTACTTTCCCTGTGACACTAACAGCTTTTAAATATATGAACTAGGGATATTTAGCAAATTACTGGATTTTAAAGTGTTTTTGGAATAGTTTCTCAATATATCAAATTGATATATTTTGTTTTATTTTGCTTTAAGTGTTTATAGATGACACTTTTTACAAGTATTTTTTAATTATATAAGATATTTACTTGACTCCAAAGTCAAATCTACAAAAGTGATATATTCAGAGAGGTCTAGTTTCTATTTTTTACACACACACACACACACACACACACACACTCTCTCTCTCTCTCTCTCTCTTCATTTCTCTCTTGCATGGATAACCACTTGTTGAATACTGTCCTTGCCCCCCTACACTTTCTTAAATTTTGACATAAACAAGTGTCTCTTGTGTATTTGTATCTAGCAATCTTCCTTGGAAAAAGAGTTTCATGCTATATACAATATTGCTTAGTTTTTTAATTTTTTTTTTAGCCAATATGCACTAAAACTACATCCCAGTCTTATTTTAAAAACTATTTAGTATTCTAATATATGACTGTAGATTCATAGATTTCAGCCCATTGTAAGATGGTACTATCATAGTACCACAGTGTTAGTCTCCTGCAAATATTTCTCATGTATGCATGTATGATGCATTTCTTTCTTTCTTTCTTTCTTTCTTTCTTTCTTTCTTTCTTTCTTTCTTTCTTTCTTTCTTTATTATCAGAAGTTAAGAAGAGATTCCCAGAAGTGAGAGTACCAATGGGTGAAAGGATAAAGGTGTCATTAATATTACTAGATATTACTTAAATACCTCTCCATTGGAATTGTTACTTTTCCATGGCCACCAATAAGAATGTTGATCTTAATACAGACTCAACATTTTCTATTGTCAACCTTTTGAATATCTGGGATTTGGTATACTAGTGAACTTCTAATTTGCATTTCTCTTATTATGAGTGAACTGAACACTTGTTAATATAATTTGGGGACATCTACATTCCTTTTTATAAATTGTTTAGTTTATTATATATATTATATACATATAATCAAAGTTATCATGGTTTCCCTTATTATTTATGGATCTTAAAAATATTGTGAAATATTTCCTTATGCTGTTATAGAGAAAAGCACTGATATTTTCTTCTAGAACATTTGTGTTCTCACATTTACATAGAAATTTCTGATGAACTGAAAATTATTTTTCATTTGTCATGTTACAAAGGAATACAAACTTATCTTTTTTAAATGTAACTCTGCATTTATATTATCTTCACTGTCTTTAGAAGCCGCATTTCAATATACAATTGAGTATTTTTCTGACTTGCCACATTGATTTTTGCAAGCTACAAATATGCTAGTATTACACTGCTTAATTATGATGTCTTTATATATCTTATATCACATAGGATTAGCCATCTTCCATTGCTTATCCCTGATTCATTTCTACTTCAGGATTTTCATGGTTGTCCCTGCACATGTCTTAAAAAGTTCATACTTTATCATCTGCGTGTCATCCATCTATCTAATATATATCTAATATCTATATATTATATATCTAATATAAAAATGGTCTTGTCTTCCATTTTACATTTAATCTTTTTTTGGTAATATATGTGAAACATTTTTTTATATTGACTTTATAAACTACATTTTATCAAATTATCTTAGTTTTGTAATAGTTTTCCTCATGGATTCCTTTGGGCTTTTTAGATGTATTATCCTTATGCTAGAAAAGATACAACATTTCCTCTACCTTTCCAATTCCTATGTTTCTAACTCCTTTCTGTTTTCTAACTGTATTGCTTAAAATTTATAGCATGTATTCTGGGGAGTTGGTATCTTTGTCTTTTCCTGACTTTAGGAGAAAAATCTCTTCTATGTCCACATTAAGTAAGATGCTGCCTTTGGTCTAAGGTACATATCTGATTATGTTAAGTGAGAACCTTCACTATTCCATGTTCTGAGAGTTTTTAAATATAAAAGGATAATAAATTCTGACAAATATGTTTTTCTGCAGTTAGAGATCATTATATAATCTTTTTGTCCCTTGTTTTGTTAATTCAGTGAAAAATACTAGTGGATTTCCTAATGTTAAACTAGTTATTCATCTCTGAAATAAACACCACTTGAACATGCTGTATAACTGACCAAATTTTTAAAGATATTTATATTAATAATCATAAGTGAGATTGAGCTGTAGTTTTCTTTTTTGCCCCTCTGATCTTTAACAGATTTGAGAAATTACTGGTATATACTCCAAGTAAAATAAATTTGGAAATTGTGTTACTTTTATAGTGTAAAAGAATTAAAGTAGAATTATGACTATTGACCCTTAAAGGCTTGTTGGAATTCATCTGTGAATACGTCTGGGCTTGGTGCCTTTTTTGCACTTTATTTTCTTTTTTCCCTCTATGGTAATTTAGACCTTCATCTAATTCAATGTGAATTTTGGTTAGTTTTACTCCTTTCAAAAATTTCTTTCATAAAGTTGGCAAAGAAGTTGACAGTTCATTCGGGCTGCTATAAAAAAAAAAAAAATACTACAAACCAGATGGCTTATAAACCCCAGAAATTTATTTCTCTCAGTTTCAGAGACTGGAAGTCCAAGTTCAGGGTGCCAGCATAATCAGGTTCTGGTAAAAATCCACCTCCAGAATGAAAACTGCAGACCTATTGTGTTGGAGTGAGGAAGGGAAGTGAGCATGGCAGAAGGGGCAAGGAATATCTCTCGGGGCCCTTGTGTAAGTGCACTGAGCTCATTCATGACCTTTTCACCTCCCATAGGCCCCACTTTCTAATATGATCCCTTTTCACATTAGAATTCCAATGTATGAATTTGGGGAGTGACAAGCATTCAGACACTAGCATGAGTCTCATGGTTTTAGAGTTTAACTTTTACTCATTTTATGAGGTCTAATTTGCATAAAATGAAATGTACCATTCTTTGTGTGCAGTCTGATGAGTTTTGACTAATGCTTTCTCCATCTTTGTCTGTCTCTCTCAATTTCTATTTTTCCAGTGTAGTAAAAATCAGCATTGTACTTTATGAAGATTGCTGTATCTGTGTCTTTCCTCCACTTTTTTCTGAATACTTTTCTTCTTTCTCATGTCTCTGGCCTTCTCAGTTTGGGTTGTACTGCCCACAAACTTTTCTCAGTACAGGATTTCAATAAAACAGGGCCACAGTGATGGAACATATATGATTACGTATGTGTGATTATGGGATTGTGTTGCATAAAATTGTAGTGCCTGTCTTGCTGGAGTTTCTCTCTCCCTTGGTGCCCCACAACACCCATACCCATTTCTTCTACTGCTAAAATATTACATCATCATGGTACAATCTGTCACAAGTTTTATAACTTTTTCCCCAAGGTCCTTTTTCTGATCTAGGATATTATGCAGGATACCATATTACATTCAGTCACCATGTCTCCCTAGCTTTCTTTGGACTATGAACATTTCTCGTATTTTTCCTGGTTGATGATCTTTCAAGTATCAAAGAGTATTGGTCTTTATTTTGTGGAATGTCTTTGAGCTGCGGCTTGTCAATGTTTTTTTCATGATTAGACTGAGGTGATGAGTTCTAAGAGGAAGATCACAGAGGTGATATGATCACATCATATTAAAGGTACATGCTATCAAACAGACATACCCTTGGTTATGGTAACTTTGTTCAACAGGCCAAGTAGTGTTTGTGTTTGTCATGTTTCTCTAGTTTAAAATGACTATCTTCCCTTTTTCAGTTTCTAAGCTTTGAAACAAGTCACTAAGCACAGCTCACACTGTAGAGGTGGGAAGTTAAGCTCTACTTTTCTATGGGGGAAGTATTTACATAAATTATTGGAATTTTTCTCTATAAGAGATTTGTCTCTTCTTCTTTATTTTATTTTATTTTTAAAAATATTGTATTTATTTATTTGTTAGAGAGAGAGGAAAAAAAAAAAAAACACACAAGCAAAGGAAGCAGCAACCAGAGGAGAAGCAAGCTCCCCACTGAGCAAGGAGCCCAATGGGGGACTTGATCATAGGACCCTGGGATATTGACCTGAGATGAGGGCAGGCACGTACTAAACTGAGCATTCCTCTTGTTCTTTATTTTAAAACAAATTGTTCATTAATATAATTATTTTAGTATTGATTCATAGGTATTTACTTTATATTTTGAGCTATAACCTAATACTACATTGGATATTTTATTGCTTAGAATGTCTCAGTCAGTCCATTGGGATTTCTTTCAGGTTATGTTATGCGGCCCGTGACATGCTCAATCCTTTTGGGTTTTTAGAGCTTGCTTCTTTATTTTAAGACACTATAGGATGACCTTGACTCACTTACGTATTCCCTGGCCCATCCCTTGACATAGCCACTTCTCCAAGGAGCCCTGGTTCCTTTTATTGGCAAAATGCGTTAAAACCAAGGACTGGATACTGGGTTTGCTCATTGTTACTGAGTGTCATCACTTCTATGCCCTCTCAATGGACAGAGCTAGGAAATAATGCATGTATATGTACATATCTTTAGTTATTTCTGTATCTATGTGGTTATATTTATATTAAGCTAAACATGAGTTCATACTGATATCTTTGGCACCTATGCAGTACAATCTGGTTCATTCTAGCCTTTTCCTCTTACCTATCTTCACCTGTCTTTCCAACAGTGAGAAGTCTGCCTTCTATCATCTACTAGCCCTCCAATTGTTTGTGCAGTTCTGGTGTACATGTACAGCTGTTTCAGAATTATTAACCCATACCCAAATGAGAAACAACTCTGCCAACCTAGAAAACAGAGTCTATGTGTAGTGCCTTTTGTCTTTAGTCTTAAAGTTGGCAGTCAAAATGCCGTTTTCCTAAGTTACTCAAGTCAGAACTCTTATTTCCGCACACCTTCAGTAGTGTAATTTGTTTTAAGTTGCTAAGTTTGTGGTAATTTGCTATGCAACAAAAGTAAACTAATACCTTTATCTTGAAATAGGTTCGTTAGTTTTGAGGTTTCATGGGTCCCAGACCACTTCATAATTATTCAACTGCAGTTTCCCTGCCTCCACCACATAATGGAGTTTGCAAAGCCCAGCTCCTACCCAGCTGCCATTCCAACTAACCCACCGGGCCTCAGGGCCACTGATAGTAAATGTGTGGTCCACCATACCTTGATGGTCTCATCCCACCCAGTAATATTGGGGGTTGAAGAGATACTTTCCCATACTGCATTCATTGTTCAAGTTTTGTGGGTTTTGAGTTTTCTATCTTATTTCTCTGTTTCTACAGGTTCTTGAGGAGGTTCAAACAATACGCAAGTACCTCCACCATCTTTCCACATTTTGGCTTTTTTTCCTCTATCAAAAATATTTATTTACTTATTTATTATTTATGAGGTTGATGTCTCTCTCTCTAAAGTGTTCTTTTTAAGAATGAAAAGAGAAGAAGTCTTTAAATTTATGTAAAAGAATAATTTTCAAAATGGAGTCTAAGTTGAAAATTCTTTCTCCCCATTTCACAGAAAATTCCTGCTATGTGACTTCCTATATAATACTATTAAATATCCTTCTGCATTATCAAAAGCATTTACTTTTGACTGTTGGTCTTACAAGAGACTTTTGTCCTCATGAATAAGATGACAAGAAATAACTGAGGTCCCCAGAAGATTCCAAGATACTGCAGTTACGTAACAAAGATAGAATTAGCATCAAAGACTCCAGCTTAGTAACTCCACTGCCTCTCCTACATCATGCTGAAATGTCCTCTCTTTTCTAGTGTGGAGTAGGATTGTTGTCCTCAGGAGGCAGTCAGTTGTTTTAGGAAATAAGTAAGTATTCTAAGGAGTAAGAATTCACTAGCAAAAGCAAATGAATGTGGCAAATCTGAGCATTCTATTATGCTGCTTAGATAGTATTTTGACCATTTTTTACTATGGTGATTTAACTTAATGCCTAGAACAGTAATCCTTGTGTTTTATTGTGTATGGGTCATTTTGAGATCTGTTTAACATTCTGATCCATTAAGTTTTAGGTGATACCAAGAGTCTGTAATTCTAATTTCTAGCAAGCTTCTAGGTGATGCCACTTTGAATAGCAAGGGCTATAGCAAGTAGCTCTGCTTTCCCTAATTTTAAAGAACAGTTTGAGATATATATATATATAGAGAGAGAGAGAGAATGAAAAACAAAGACAGAGACAGAGAGATACTAAGAGACATTTTAATGAGATTTAAAAAGATTTATGTCCTAAAAATGTTAAGAACATTTAGCCTACAATTTAAAGTTCAAATTCCCTAGGATAAAAGGTAAAGCTATACATATCATTCCTCATTGGATTTTCCTCCACTGTCCTTTTAAGTTTCTTGTAGTGTAGCTCTGTTCAGAATTTTTCAAAAGAGTTAAAATCATATATGATTCTTAATAGCTGCACTTCAAGTAGTTAGAATCTTCTTTTGTTCTCGTAAATCACCTTCAGATACTTGTATTTATTCTTTAGCTAACATTTATGATAAACTCTATTTAGATATTATATTTTGTACCAAACCTTAGAGATATAAAAATATGTAATAGTCTCTACTTGTGGCATTATTAATTATTTTTATTATTATTCTATATTATATTATTATTCTATATTACATTATCAATGTAATTATTAGTTAAATAATAATAAATAATAATTATATATAATAATATATAATATAATAATATATATGATATATAATAATAATAAAAATAAGTTAATACATTAACTTAACTAAAAAATAAGATAATACATTATCAATGTAATTATTAGTTAAAAGATACTTTGGTCTAATAGAGTGCTTTCCTTGAGCATTTACCAAGTGTTGGTTGGTTAAATAAATAGAAAGAAAGAAAAGAAAGAAAGAAAGGGCAAGAAAGGAAAGAAGGAAGAGAGAGAGAGAGAGGGAGAGGAGAGAAGAAGGATAAAGAGAAAAAAGGAAAGAGAGAGAAAGGAAGGAAGAAAGAAAGAAGCGAGGAAAGAAGGTGATGAGTTGAGAAAGAGCCAGGGTGGCAGGTGTGAAAAGGCTGGATTAAAAAGTCTGAGGAGTATGAGGTATAGAGCTGGTAGGACTGCATCTGATAAGATATACTATTACTATTATTTTGAAGATTTATTTATTTATTTCAGAGAGAGAGAGAGCAAGCAAGGGGAGGGGCAGAGGAAAAGAATCCCATGCAGACTCCTGGCTGAGTGTGGTGCCTGATGCAGGGCTCAATCTCACAACCCTGAGATCAAGATCTGAGCTGACACCAAGAGTTGGTTGTTGACTAACTAAGCCACCCAGGTGGCCCAAGATATATTATCTTAACATATTTTTTGGAAAGGGATGATCCATAGAATCAGAAATATATCTAAAGAACAATCTTATTGGGAACCATCACAGCATCGTTTATTTTCTGCCATCCATGTTGCCTGTTAATAGTATAAGAGAACTATAAAGAATAAAAATTAAGGTTAGACTCTTTCCAATGTTCTGGTTTAGAAAGGCATTATCTAATAAGAGAGACAGGTAGTAGACCAAAAAAAAAACAAAAACACATTTTCAAGATGGCTGCATGAGATTGTCCTTGTCTTATGGGTACAATGCATTACGTGGTTTCCTCAAACACATCTGATCACTAGGCTTAGAGGGTATCATTGAAATTTACAAATATCGCTTTACAATTTGTAAGGGGTTATTTCCATGATAGTTGGTATGGCGAGTTTTGCTGCTAGACATATTCCTTTGTTACTAGGGTCCTCACACAGCTAGGAAAACTAGAGGCACCTTTGGAGAAGCTGGCAGCAAATTTTGCAGTTTGATCCATAAAACTCTATCAGGGAGATGTCCCTTTGTTTGAAAATCCCCTTGATACATATTCCATGAAGTCAACTAAAAATAAATAATTACTGTACCATATTACACCATGTGAAGAAGGATGGTGAAATGCAGATGGATAAAAAAGGGCAAATACTAATACCTGAAATAATTTACCAAGAGCTTACAAAACAATTCCCCCAATACATGTATAGGCATTTGAAGTTTCACCTAGTAAAAGGCTGCACAGAATATCCCTTGTCCATCTCATTGTGTTTAATTCCCTTCCACTCACTGGGCCAAGGTCTGGCCTCATCAGATGCATGTTATTCCTGGTGAATTGAAAAGAAGGTGCATAGATACCTTGCCATTATTAATCACTGCCTCTATTGTCAAAAGCTATTTTCCGGTATTTTATCTTATTCTATCTAAAAATTATTCTGATGTATTTATGGTTTGCTCTTCTTTTGTACTACAATTTGGCATATGAAAATGGTGCTCTACAAATCAGGGAGTAGTGAAAGTAATAATTTGTCCACACAAATTAGACTCTGATGTACTACTATTCTCCAATGTCTCTCATATTCGCCTTTGTATTTCCAACCACTGTGGATTTTTTTTTTTAGATGTGCAAAGAAAATTGCAGCTATTTAAAATAACCTAGAGAGGGAGAACGGTAGGCAATATCCTAACTACCTTAGCCCTTTACATTTCAGCAGTCTTGTTGCCAAGGAAACCACTTGGGACTTTAGGGAAATTTGTGGATATTTAAAATGGATTGCGCCTGTACATAGATAGACACTTGCACAATTCACATTGCAGAATAAAAAGCTTCCAGTCTTGCAATATTAAGCCTGGAATTTCAAGGTCTGAAGATAGGAAATAACAAAATGCAAAGGCTTATTCACTTACATGCCAAAGAATGTGCCGTATATAGTATTTCAGATTATTATTAGGCTAAGCTGTTAAAAAAAAAAAAAAGTAGAATCTAGCTAGAAGAGTATAAAGTGCAATATAAACCTTATAAACATTATATCTTCATTTGTATTTCCGATTTGCAAGTTTTAACATTGCATCAGCATTTTAACAATTAATTCCCAAGATATATTTCAGTTTTTAAAATCTAAAAAGGAAAGCAAATGCATTCCTTGCTGGAGCCCTGTTGGAAATTGGCTGAATTCTACATAAATGTAGATACGAATATTTCCTCACAATACTATGAGCAAAGTACAAATATTAGAGGAGGATGGAGATAGGCTAATGCATCAAAACCACTAAACTAGTTTTTCAGTTTCTGTCCATGTGTGCCTATCCTCTTATTTTTATCCTTTTATAAATTTCTGCTGAAGATGTGCAATTGCTAGTGAGACAACTGGCTATAGAGTAGAGAGCAGATAGTACAAATTGACTTCCAAATATTATCTTCACATATCTTCATGGTTTAATTTTGAACCACTACTCAGAGTCTTACTCACTCTAGACATGCAGGCTGAATATTCCATATCCACCGTACACCCTCATCACATGGGAGATTGGGCTTCATTGTGAGTATTTAAGAAATACCACAGTCCCCACTTAATGCATCTTAATGGACTCTAGATCTTCTGGACAAGAGATCTGCAGAGAAGCAAATCCCTGCCCAGACAATGTATATGCTTTGTTTTAACAAAGATTTAGAGGCGCCTGGGTGATTCAGCCAGTTAAATATCTGCTTTCAGCTCAGGTCATGATCCTAGAGTCCTGGGATGAAGCCCCACGTTGGGCTCCTTGCTCAGCAGAGAGCCTGCTTCTCCTTCTACCCCTCGCCCTGATCCTGCTCTCTCTCTCTCTCAAATAAATAAATAAATACAATTTTTAAAAAATAAAAATAACAAAGATTTAACTGAGATATCATGACCTAGGAGTTTCTACCTTCCATAGTTCCAGAGTGTGAATAAGGAAAATGCATGAAGTCAGAAGTAAAACATAAGATACAACTCAAAAATACATAGTTTATATATGTCATAATAATTTAATGTTTTGAAGTGTTATGATTTCCTTCACATTCATATACGGACTTGTGTTTCTAGTGAAAAATACACAATTTGAAGATGGATAATGAGTTCAGGTGGCTAAACACTTTCCTGTTCCAAATTCCTTCTAAAATTATTAAAATGATACAAAAATTGGAGGATTCATGCATCAATATCAGAAGTCAATCAAAGGCATTATTTAACTGAAAATAACACAGAGGGATTCAGATAAATATTTTCTAGATAGAGTTCAAGTAAAAAAAAATTTAATGAGTAAAAGCAGAAAGATGATGCAGAAAGAAAAGAGATAATTATTTAGCCTCAACAAAAGCAGCTTAATTGTAGGCATGCAGAACTAGAGACCAAGCTGACCTATGGGAAATTCAGAGAGCCTTGGGATCTTTTTCTTTAGGACAAAGAACATTAGAAAATAATTCCATGAGGATGCCTAGGGCACCTCCAAATAAAAGAAAAAATTAGTGGGCACCAACAGAGGTCCCCCCGATACATATGATTGTGTTTTTCTCTGTATTAATGGGCTTACTACCAGATACAATGGGCACTGACACCAATGGGACTTTGAGAAAGAAAAGGTTAGTATATTCACTCAATTTTGGAGAAATGTTGGTAATTGAGAATATGTCATCATTCAGGTTTGGCAAAAAAAAAAAAATCATAGTATGTAGCTTATAAAAGATTATGGCTAAGATGAGGCGAGCACAGCTCCTCAAAATCAAAGAAAGAGACAATTTTCAAAATAAAATACTGCAGAATGAAGAAGTCGATTTTAGAAAGTGTCTGCTTTGTCTTGCAGGAAAAAGAGAAAGAAATGAGCACCATGAAACAAGAGATGAAAGATGAGAGGATAAGACAATAGACAGAGATATAAAAAGGAGCAAGCTGGGAGCCAGACAGAAGGGCAAAAGGAGCTGAACGAGATAAGAAAAAGTGAAAGGGAACGAAATATATAATAACTAATTTTAAAACTGCTTTGAAAGCAGTAAAGAATCCATACTGTAAAAACTGCATCAGGGATGTGAAAGCTGAAATCTTGAGTTGCTTAAAGTGTTTATTATTTGGCAACAGTAAATCGCTTATAGTTTCGCTGTCTTAAAAATCCCAAATAAATGTTAACCAGAGGGAGATAAATAATTGAGGATTAAAGCAGATGTTAATACATTAATTTTTTAAAATATAATAAATAAACTTAAAAATAATCTCTTCATTAAAAACAGTAGAAAAGCTTGATATGGAGAAATTCCTAAATAGAATTAAGTAAAAAAGAAAACACATAAAATTCATAAATTTAACTGAAAATGAACAAGGGAAAATAAACAGATATACAGGGAATGTCTAAACCAATATTTTTAAAAAGCTTACTGAAATACATAATGTTCTATGAAATGTATTTAAAAAACAAAACAGAAAAAAGATTTCCCAGAGTTCAGTGATTTTAAAAGGACAATAATCACAAAACACATTTAATAATCAATATTCCAGTTTTCCTAAGGAGAGTTTTCAGATTCATTTGGTATTATAATTTCTTTCAAATTTACAAGAAACAAATAATTGTCTCCTAGAAATAGTTCCAGGGCATAAAAAAGAAGAAAGCCATGTTAATTTGTTTCTGAAAGATAACATAAACCTTTAGCAAAACCTGACATAGAAACTACAGATAGAACTCATTTAATATTTAAAAGAAAAAGAATATTGTTAATGAAATACTAGCAAAACAAATCCAGAGTGTTATTAATCAAGTAATGAAAACATATCCAGGTAGGGTCTGTTCTAGTACGATTATGAAGAATCCGTATTAGAAACTCTATTAATGTGTGGTCATAGGTAAGAAGCAACAAAAATTATATAATTATTATGGGTGCTGAAAAGATTTTAATAATATTACATATTCATTCCTGGGATAAAAATGGTTTCAACTAACATGAAAACAGAATCTTCTTCAAATAAAAATTATAAAAACCTTTAATAGTGTAACGGTGTCAGTTCTCTTCAAAATTATCTACATATTCAGTGAGTCGTAGTCAAAATCCCAGAAAAAGAGAGAGAGAGAGAGAGTGTGTGTGTGTGTGTGTGTGTGTGTGTGTGTGTGTAGAAATGGACAAGTTGATTCTACAGTGTACATGAATACACCAGTATGGGAGAACAAAGAGATTTTATCTTTGGGATTTTATATTAATGGGATCCAAGCCTATATAAAAGAAGATAGTGTGATATTTGCAAAAAGATAGACAAATAAAATAAGAGAATGGACTATGGATTTCAGAAGGTGGAGGAAGAATTGTTGAAGTAAAAAAGGAGTTAGGAGCCAAAACTTCTAAGATATTGTGGACTTTACTTGCAAGGACTTTCCCTTTACTCTAAATGAGATTGGAAGTCAATGGAGTATTCTTAACATAGTGACAAAATCTTATTCATACTTTAAAATGATCATTTTGGCTGTAGTGAAGTGGGGTAAATTATTGGGGGAGGCAAAGCATGAGAGACTATGGATTATGAGAAACAAACTGAGGGTTTTGGAGGGGAGGGAGGTGGGGGGATGGGCAACCCTGTTGGTAGGTATTACATGGAGCCCTGGGTGTGGTGCATAAACAATGAATCTTGGAACACTGAAAAAATAAAAACAAACAAACAAAAGCAAATGATAGAGCAGACACAGATGAAAGCAGGGAGAATGGTTTGCAAGCTAGCATAGTACTCATGTTGAGGTTTGCACCATTGGATTTGGTAAAATGTAGTCAGATTTTGAATTCCTTTGGAAGGATTTGCTGATGGATTGGGTAACATGAGAGAGAAACCAAGGACCACTCCTAAGTTTGGACCCTTAGCTACAGGACTAGGCAAAACATAAATTACTAAACTGGGAATATCGTGGGAAATAGTTAGTGGGAAATCAGGATTCCTTTTTAGATAAAATAAATTTGAAATATCAGTTAGATATATCCAAATGAAAATGTCAAAAGCTTTTAGATATCTGAATCTGGAGTTCAGGGGACATGTATAAATTAAAAGGCATTTAGTATAAATTTGTGTTTTATCCCATAGTTTCTCACCTAGCAAGTAAGAATATGTAGATTTGGCCCTGGGTCACTTCATAACTGGAGGTCATACCTGCTCTGACAATAACCTCTTCTACTTCAAGGAGAGTGAAGACTTGGAATTGGCCATTGGTTTTGCCAATGTGGAGAGCACAGTTACTTGGACAAGAGATGTGTTGGTGTAGTGGTGAGGACAAAGGACTGACTTGTATGAGTTTAAAATAAAAGGCTTGAAAATGGATTTTTATTATTAGATGATATTAATGCATATATTTAATTTTCTGGGTGTTTAAAAAAAAAAAGCATGTGGCCTTGTAATAGAATACCCTTGTTCTCAGGTGACATCTGCTGATGCATTAAAGGGCAAAAAAGCATGATGTCTGCAACTTATATTTAAAATATTCTGTAAAAAAAATACACCTAGTGGGACATAAGGCAAATGTGGCAAAAAACACATAATAGATTAAAAAAGAAGAAGAATTAGGGACAACAGCAAGTTTTTCTTGAAAGGAATTTCCTATAAAGGAGCAGAAAGAAAGAAGAGATGGACAGAAAGGGATGGTCAAGAGAAGATCTTAAATATGAGTGACATGACAACATGTTAGACTCGTGAGAAGAATCCAGGAGAATGTAAAACTTGACGATGCAGTGAGAGAGGTCCAGTTAAAACAATGTAATCAAGGAGATCAGATGTGATGGAATTTGGTGCACAGGAAGAGGCATTAGCCTAATTTTTATTTTCTTCTTGAATTTCTCCATGCTTTCTAAATTTCCTATAATAAATACATATATCCCTATCACATTGTGATGTCTGACATAAATCCTACTTTGTAACATTAGAGTATGTAAATTTGCTTGTCTATATTTTATCACCTTCAGTAATGCATTTAAAAGCAGAGGAAGCAAGGAAGTAATTTTTTTAAGTGAAAACAAAAGTAAAAAAGATCTAACAACAAAATACAAAAAAATACTAAATCATATATTGTGACATGTTACCCAAGGTGGAAGCATGTCGAGAATGCAATAGATAAAATGGTTTGTGGCTAAAGGATAGACTCAGGGAGAGCAAAGTTGTGCAAACTCCTACCCCATGAGACACATCTAGCCCTCTGCCTGTTTTTGTAAAGTTTTACAGGGACACTGCTGCCTTCATTCATTTACATATCGGCTCTGACCGCTTTCACACTGAGATGGTGGAGTTAAGGATGTATGCCGCAGGAAACCTAAAATACTAGCTATCTGGCACTTTACAGGAAAAGCTGTGTGACAAAAGGATTTTGCTATTCCAAATGTAGTCTCAGAGACTGACAGCATTAGCACCACATGGTTACGCCTGAGAAGGGCAGGCTCTCCGGCTCCACCCCAGACTTACTGAGTCAGAATCTTTCATAGTAATACACTGCCCAGGTGATTCACATGCTCTTATGTAGAGAGCATCCTGAGATAGAAAATATATTTTTTTCTTGTGCCCAGGTAAAGAGAGACTTGAGTTCTTTGTCAGCCTTACCACCAGTGTTCTCTTGGCTTATCGTCTAATAATATCAGAAACAATGTTTCAAACTTCTTATTATTCAGTCTGTAACATATTTGGGATCATTAGGGCTGAAAGCCTCAACAGAAAGAAGTGATAATTTTCCCAAGGTTGTTGGTTACAGGAAGATTTCCTGACACTTGCCACCCATACTGAGCCAGTGAATGTTGTTCAAACTTAATTGCTCCGGCTCTTAGGGTTTGCAAATCCACCACTTTGGGCTCCAGAATCAAAATTTCAACTACTGTCATCACATTTAGGTTTCATATCCTGGTCCCTGTCCCCTAAACACACACAGACACAAAGTATGCAGCATTCTACCAGTGAGCTATAATTGATAAGACAAAATTAGAATCTGAACAGGTCCACCCAGATCAGTTTTTAATTTTCCAATGGGAAGTCAAGACTACCACTTTTATTTCATTTCAGAGTGTGATATACAATATCACAACAAATTTACCTTCCTCATTATATTCTGTGAAGATCCTATTTTAGTTGCAACGCTGTGTACAGTACATGCTAGTTAGAAGGTTCACAGAGATTCAGAACAACAGATTATTTCAATACATAAGTAATTAAATTTAAAATAAATATTTATTGAGCTCTATACAGGACTAAGTACTAAGCACATGTTATAGAATCTTCAAAGGAATAACTAAAAGTTAACAGGTTTATCTTATAAATGTGAAAATTATATATACTGGAATTATTTTCAAAACCTGTTTAACTCTAAGAATACAAAAATATTAAACTATTTAGTATATTGCAATACCTTAGAGTTGTGAATTTTTCTTAAACAACTGGAGTAAATTGGGCATTTTTAAGTCGAAATACTAATTTAGAGTAGTCACTCTTTTATATCTTGCAAAAGAAATGTGAAAAAATATATTTTTTATATGTTTTTACCTTGAGTAGGGAAATCCCCACATGAAGTGTAACAAGTGTAACAAGTGAGACTATAAACATGGCTGCATCATGGCTGTGGCTGTGAAGACACAAAGCCCTAATACATAAAGAAAATTTCAGTACTTAAAATAAGAATGTTTTATTTAGAATCAATTTTGTCACATGTTCAATTTTAATTATAGGTCATTTAACAATAGCTTTTATTTTTATATCTAAGGTTTAATGATAAACTTGAAAAATACAGTTAATTTCTATTAAACAAGTTAAATTGAAAAATCATTTGTTTCACACTGTCTAGAGTTCTCTGGGGTTTCTTGGTATTTTAATTAGCCGTTTTCATGTTATGTTTTGCTTTATTTTCTTTTCAGTTGATTCCTATGAGGCCTTTGTATTTTTGAATAAATTTAAATATCAAAAAGCAGAGAATAAAGCTAAAGAATGAAATAGTAACATATTTAAAACTTAATCTAGGTCCAGGTGGGAAAATTACAAAAATGAAATGTCGACTTGGCAACTCCAGTTTTTCTGAGCTACATAGAGTTGTAGGACTCTTTAAATGTTAAAACCAGAAGAACAAGAGAACTACGATCCATGCTGATGCTACCATGTATACACATCAGTTTTGACAAGGTTTTATATGGCAGCCATTAAATCCTGAGCATTTTGGAAAAGGAGAATTTCAATTTAACTTACAATTTATTTATTTATAAATAAAGACAAGTTTTCCAAGACAAATGTTTTCCTTCTTAGAATTTTTATTCTAGGGAGTACCAGTGGTGGGTATTTATACCATCAACTAAATACAACAGTTATAATGATGCTAATCGTGAACTGTACTTTGAAGATTGTGAAACAGAAGTCAAATTTGAGCTATGGCAAGAGTTATGTGAATGGGTGATCATGTGGCTTGCCTAAAGAAAGACATTTCCTGGGCTAGAGAAGACAAGCTGAAATGGCTCTAGAGTGGGCATGAGCTCAGAATGTTTGAGGAATGATGAAAAGCATGTCACTGAGATACTTGAAGAGGTAATAGGAGAAAACAAGATCAAAGAAACGGGCAGGACTCAGATCATATCAGACCCTACATAAGACTTCTAGGTTGAATTTCACATGTGATTGAGATACATTGGAGGCTGTGAAAAAAACATAAAATAATTTGATTTATATTTTTAAAACCTAATCTGGCTGCTTTATACATAAGAGGGAGTGGGGAGCAAAAGTGTAAGCCAGGACAAAAGTAAGGTGGGGGGTACATTGTTCAGATAGGAAAGAATGGACTGGAAGGTAGTTAGACCCTACACTGGGAAGATTCTGATGATGGGACAGACATTTTGGGTTGAAGCAGGATTAGGGAGAAGAAGGTCTAGATGTTTGGCCTAACAGCTAGGAGAAGAACATCCCATTTAGTGAGACTGGGGAACATTAGGAGGACTAAGTTTCAGGAAGAAAATCAACATTTCTATTTTAAACATGTTCTGTTGGGATCTCATTACTCCTTAAGTGAAGTTTATAAGTCTAGAACTCTGGGGTAAGAGCTGAAGTGAATGAAGTCATCAAGAGTATAAACTGGGGAGAGAATCTGAGGCCTGAGCCATGGGAAAGGGAGAGACTCAGCAAAGTGACAGCAAATATGTGACACAGGAAGTAAACTATAGAGGTGACTTAAAAACATACTGTGCAAAGTTAAAAAAACAAAAACAAACAAAAAAAAAAAAAAAAAAGAAAAAAAGACCCAAAAAACAAAGACCACAACTTTCTCAAGAAGAAAGTGATCAAACTGTCAAATGCTGCTGAGGTTGAACAATGTGAGCCCAGCAAGATGAATAGTAGATTTGGCAAGTGAATGTCATGAATGACCTTGAAAAGAGAAGTTTCTGTAGAGCAAAGGGGCAAATTCCCGATAGAAATGTGTGAAAGAGAGAATGAGCGATTTCCATTTCTAGTCATATGGTTGACTAGATTTTGCAGAAAAACACTTCCTAGAGCAGAGCACCTGAAACAGCTGCCTAAAATCTAAGAAACATCTCTTTTTAAACATGGCTGACCTGTCAGTAAAATAAGAGAAGCAACAAAACACAAGAAATGAGAAAGAATTATGATAACAAAGAAGTATTCCAAAAGAGCACAGCTTGTCTTGTCTTGGAAGCCTAAAAGCATAGGTTTAACGACCTACAAGCATTAGGAAATGAAAGAGAAATCTTGGGACCTATGCAAGTTGAAAGTCATGTCAGAGATCTATAAAGCCAAGATTCTCTCAATGGGTAAATCAGAAAAACCTTTACTCCAAAGGGAAAGACTTATTTATTTTGGACTTGGTCACAGACTTGCATCTTTAGGGGAAAGAGTTAGTATGTTTTCAGTTATATGCAGAATTGTCCTATTATGTTAGGTAGAAGTATGACTTTGTTATTGTCCTTATCTAGAGATTAAACATAGATAAAGGAGATGCATACAGGTACCAGACTGGAAAGGGGTGGATTTGTGATTTTTAAAATATTTTTTTAAAATATTTTATTTATTTTTGTGAGCAAGAGAGAGAGAGTGCATGCATGCATAAATGGAATGAGGGGCAGAGGGAGAAACAGACTCCCCGCTGAGCAGGGAGCCTGATGCAGGACCCTGGGATTATAACCTGAGTCAAAGGCAGATTAACCAACTGAGCCACCTAGGTACCCTGAATTTGTGATTAATTTTATGTCTCAAATGGGTTGCGCTAAGGTGTCCAGATAATTGGTCATATGTTATTCTGGATGTTTCTGTGAGGGTGTTTTCTGGATGAAATTAATGTCAAATAACTGAACTTTGAGTAAAGCAGATTACCTCTATAATGTGGGGTGGGTTTTATCAATCAATTGAAGGTTTTAATAGAAAAAACAGATCTTCTCTGAGCAAGAGGGAATTCTACCTCTAGATTGCCTTTGGATTCAGGCTGCAACATGAACCCTTCCCAAGGTCTTCTCCAGACTGCTGGTCTTCCCTACAGATTTTGAACTTGCCAGCCCCACAACCATGTAAACCAAGACCTTAAAATCTTAATCTGTTGATGGGAGATGAAAGAGATAGATACATAGGCACATAGACATTTACACAGATACACAGACAGATAGACGTAGATAACACAGAGTGGGACAGACAGAGAATGAGTAATTCAGTAGATTACCTAAGGAGAGAAGTTTTTTTAGCATAGAGTTGGAATGGCCCCTAGATCAGGAATGGGTTTGGAATATTTCAGGAATAATGAAAATCTTTATAATTTCATGATCATGTGAAGTTTGAGGAATTATAAAAGCTTTTTACAGATGTTTATGTACATGCGTGTACATCTCATTGATTGTCTTTCTCTGGATAACACTGACAAATATAATGATAACATTTATAGTGAAGAAGCTAAAAATTCCAAGATAAAAGAATATTCACAATATAATAAATCTATAAATCTCCTGAGACATAAATAAATAAGTTTCATAGTGGTTAGAAAAAAAATTTATCCAGATAAATAAAAATTAGAGTGATAACTGGCTTCTCAAAGGCAATAGGAAACATAATGAAAACAAGTAAGATTTCCAAAAAAATAGTAAATTTAAATCAATAAATAGAACGTCTTAAAAGTCCTGAAAACATAGCAGTGAACACAGTACTGCTTATTTCAAAATTATATTTTGAGGAAAGAACATACAACAATTGGAAAAGGAAAAAAAAAATTCCTGAATAAGCTTACTCCCTAAAGACCTTCATTGATGGAAAATCTAAGGGATATACTTCAGCGAAAAAGGTAGGGATGGGGAGATGATCAGGGAAGGAAATCTGTGAAATGTTAGAAGAAATGGTGAGAAAAGTAAATTGTAAACTTGCTGATAACCGCAAATATAGCTGATTAAGCAATAACAATGATACCTAATTTGTGTACTTAAAAAAAATTACATTAAGACAAAACAAAGAATTTTGACAATAGCAAATGAGCTAGAAGGGAGTTGGTAATAATAGCAAAGCCATTTTTCAAGATGACAGGAAAGATGTTGATGAGACTGCATTAATGTAAACATGCATACAAAAATTTCTAATAAGACTAGAACATGGGGCACCTGAGTGGCTCAGTCAGTTAAACATCTACCTACCGTCAGCTCAGGTCATGATCCCAGGATCCTGGGATCAAGTCCTTCATCAAACTCCCTGCTCAGTGGGGAGTCTGATTCTCCCTCTCACCCTCCCCCCTCTTATGCTTGCTCTCTCTAATAAATAACATCTTTTTTAAAAAGTGACTTCTCAAATATCTTGGGGGCAAAAAACAAAGAAGACTAGAACATGTACCTTTCCAACCAGCAGGGAAATGACTTTGAATAAGAAAGGAGGGAGGATGAAACAAAAAGCACAAAGTAAGCTGATGAAAATGAATCCAAACATAGCAGTAACGACAATAAATTTAAGTGAACAAAATTCAACTGAAAGTTTTTAAAATAAACAAAAGTCAGAAATGCATTGTGTATAAGAAATATAGTTTCAAAAATAAGGATTCATAAAGAATAAAAATTAAAAGTCTGAGCACAGTGAAGGAATTGAAACACAATGTTATTGGGATAAGAGAAGTTTAATAGAATGAAAAATTACAATAAATCAGTAATTATAAAAATGTAATGAGAGCTGTAAAGAGTCATAAGAATAGAAGAGAACACATAAGAAAGAGTTGATTTGGAAGGGGAAAGGGCACCTCAAGGTTGGCTTTCAGACTTCATCGAAGAAGGTGTGAGTACAGCTCATGGAAGGTGCAGAAGTTTGCCGATTTCTGTGTCATTTACCTCTAAGCAATAATGGAGCACAGAGGTTCACACAGTTTCAGGAGTGCAATTGTGACTATGTAGCTAGGTAGACAGTTTGGCCCACACTGAGCGTACACTGTAATGTTTGGTCATCCATAGGGGTAACAATGTAACACTCCAGAATCAATGTTCCCATGTTGAAGACCAAACCAAACCAAACCAGATCAAAAACAAACCCCTGATTCTCTCATTTACTTTAAACATCACGATTTCTTTATTTTCACTGACTCCGTTTTCCCTCTTGAGACACATCTGCTTCTCTTCTGTGAATCATATCTAACTTCTTTTGTACGGCTTCAGCTCATTGAACATAATGAAACACACCATTAAAAGAAGACTAGTTTTATCTTGGCCATTCTTACAAGATTTGTCTTTTAATGGAATTGAAGTACATTAACCTTTTTATCCAAGTAGTTCCTTCCAAAGCTGTATTTGTTCTGGGATTTTTGCTTTTTTCCCCTCTTATTCCATCCTGCTATATACACATAATCTTAATGGAAGAATTCTTGATTTTTCCACTAATCGAAACATGAAGTAGAAACAACTTTTAAGACATTTGATGTGGGAGGGCACTTTTAAACTACCATCCATGTTAACCCAATGGGACTCTAAATTGTTACCTTTGAGTTCAGGCTTCAAACGCTGTATATGAATTATCTGAGAACAGAATGGAAAAGACTCTAGAGGTGGACTGGGTGGGTAATCAGACTCTCACGTGGTTGCAGGGAGGAGGCGCAGGCAAGAATTGAAAGCCTTCCTTATAGCAATCTCTTTCACTTCTCTTTTATGCCCCTTCGCTTATATAATGTGTCTGTGAGATATATTTTTTACAAAACTATTTATTGTATCTCAGACTTTTCTAGGTGATCACTAGATTGCGTGCTAATTATTCCATTGTCTTGAGTTATTTACAGAGAAATTACCCTATCCAGATTTACAGAATCAACTTTCCTTCCTTTAAAATAAAAAAGAAAGAAAAGAAAATGGAAACAACAATCTCTTCCTCAGTTCTTCCATAAATTATCAAAACAATGAACTTTTATTACCTCCCACTTTCTAAGTAATTTTATTTTCAAGCTAAAGCAGTTGAAATGTCTTACTTTCTCTATTTTTCTTTGGTTCTTTTTTGAAAACCTCTTAAATCAGAAAGTTACCTCTTTTTGTTGTTGTTGTTGTTTTGTTTTTTCTGAAACAAATTAGATAATAAAAGTCACAACCAGGTGTTTACTCCCTGCCAAATGCCAAGACTTTTACTACACTATTCACATACATTAAACTTAATCCCTTTGACATTGTATATAGGTATTATCATCTTTTATAGTAAAGAAACTGAAGTCCATAAAAGTGAAGTAATAGTAAAGAAACATGTGAGTAGAGAGAGAGAGCACGCGCTACAGAATCTCGTTTTCTCTTTCTTCCAGATCCCATAGTCAAATTACTCTGTTACCAATGCTTTCTTATACTTTTTTTAATCACCTTCACTCAATATATGTGAAGAATGTTTACATTTTTTATCATAATTTCTCTATTAATGGCACATGTATAACAACTTTAATTTTTAGTCTTTAACCCAAAACACTTAAAATACTCCTTAGAATCTATTTACTTATTTTTTTATAATATGTTATAAAAGGGAATATTGTGTCTTCCTTCAAGGAACATTCATCAACATTTTGTAAAAATACCCTAAAGAAATGTAATTCCTGTGATTGAGTGACCCGTGTTTTCGTTGAGGCTCAGTTTCCTCCTCTAGCCCTGAGAGGAAGTGGACTTCATAGTCTGAAATCCCTTTTAGCTCCAGGGTTCTGTGTTGTTTTGTATTTCCTTGGTTGAGACCAGGGAGTTGTTTTCATTATAATCATAAAAGGTGATCTTGTTGGACTTGATCTAGTGCAGCCAAACTACTGCATATGGAGGGATATGTAGATGCGGGCGTGGAGGGGGGGGGTAGGGGCTAGGGGACAGATGAGGCTACCAGTAACTGACAGCAGTCCAGGACCTTTATGTAGATCTTTGCCTTTCACACAGCATGTGGGCAAGTGGAGAAGGTGTATTTTTTATTTGATCAGTCCAGAGCACAGCTATGTTTGGTGCTCTCATTGCTCTACTTAAAATTCTCTTATGTTCTTGTCAAAAAAGTGACCTGTTCTATTTTATATATGAAAGCTTCACATTAAAAGAATATGAGGTAGCAAATATCTTTACTGAAGCACTGTTGGCAGTTGAAATCACTGACAACTTCCTGGCTGTGATTCATAATCTATATTGGTGCCTTTGAGACAGCAGGCTATTGATTTTTCCCTGTCTATAATCCAAGACCATATACAGAGCTTGTTAGACATCTGTGGGAATATAAACTGAGTTTTGATACAAGTTAGGAAGGTTCTCTTAGCGGGACATGCGGTTTTTGTCCTAGAGAAAATCTTTACACAACTGTAATCTTGGTGAACTTTGTAAAAACAAACTATTCGATATAAGTTAGGTTGCAGGCTTGGAAAAGAGAACACTGTGAGTTTTTTTGGTTGTTGTTATTTCTGCTTTATTTTGATTTTGTTTTTTTGTTTTGTTTTGCTTTGGGTTTTTGGTTGGGTTTTTTTATTTTTTATTTTTTTGTCTATAGTTTAAATAAAATAATTTTTCTGGTAATTACTACACCACCTATTAAATAATGATTGGGTTTTTGCTCTTTATTGTATCTGAGGATAGCTTTTATTTGATGAAACTAATTAAAGTAGATTTCAAGTACTTTAGGGAGATAAATGTAGGGCATAGATCTAAATAAAACTGTTAAACAGTCATATGGAATCAGCCATCAAGCTATTTCTGAAGGAATGAATAGGATTTATCTATGTCAAAAGTCTTCTTAGCTGTGAAAAATCTGTAACATTTCTAAATCATTGCATATTTATCTGACCAAGAAATAAATACAAATGGCTTTTTTTTCCCAAGTAGACGTCTCAGGGAGAAAAAAGAAAAGTATAGGTTTTTCCCTGAGGTGGTTTCTTAAGTAACAGAGTAAATACTGCTTATCTAATCCTTCCACTTGAGAAGGAGAAGCCATATTACAAAGTCAAATGTATACACATTTCAGTACAGAATCCGAAGGAAAAAATGCTATTTGATATATACTTATTAAAATGTCAGACATGCTTACAAACTAAAACGTGTCATTTCCAGATAAAATTCACTGAAAATGTGCTATTTGCACTTTTATGTAGCACTCATTCCAATTTTATTTTTTTTAATTTAATTTAATTTATTTTTTTTTTATTTGACAGACAGAAATCACAAGTAGGCAGAAAGGCAGGCAGAGAGAGAGAGAGAGAGGAGGAAGCAAGCTCCCCGCAGAGCAGAGAACCCGATGTGGGGCTTGATCTCAGGACCCATGACCTGAGCCGAAGGCAGAGGCTTTAACCCACTGAGCCACCCAAGCACCCCTCCAATTTTATTTTTTGTCATTGATTTTATTTCAATAAAAATAGCATCTGATATTTATAAATAATACATTATGTATGTGCCAAGAACTCTATTAAGTGTTTTATTTGAGTTCCTCATTGGATCCTCATAATAATCCTGAAATGGGAATAATACTATTATATGAATATAACATAATGCTATTAATATTACATAATATAACAATGTATAATACATTGACATCATTGTAATTTATTATTATTATTATCCCCATTTCAGATGTAGATAATGAGGCACAGAGATGCTAAATAGCTTATCCAAGTTCATACAACCAGTAAAGATTGGAATCAAGATTCAGATCTAGGCAGTAAAAAATCGACAGCTGAAATTCTTAAACCCTGCTTGTCCACTTTCTGTTATTTTGAACTATTTGAGGGTAAGAATTTGTATTAATTCACCTTTGTATAACCTGTGGTATCCAACCTATTACCTTATATATATATAATCAATATATACATATTAACCTAAATTGAATCTCAGAGAAAATATGTACAAAAAGGAAAATTAACTTAGAGAATACTTTGTATTTGGTCCTTGTTCAATATCTTAGTGAACTTAGACACTGCTCTTTAAAGTAATATTTCTCACTTTCTTTAATCAGTGCCATATTCCAATCAAGACTTCCATCTCAACTTGTCTAGCTTCTACAAATCCTCTAAATAATAATAAAAAAAATTTAAAGTCTTAATAATGTGCATAATGGGAATTGTATTCCAAATATATATTTAAAATATGATGTCATCTTATCGTTCTAGCTGAGAATTACTTATTTAGCTTCTTGACATATACCTTCTCATTTGTATACTTGTATACTTTTACAAATGTATCCATGAATTCTTTTATAAGTATATTAAATTATCTGCTGAAGAATAATAATATGCAAAACTTCTTAATGTCTAATATTTATTTTATGTTACAAAGTGTAAATGAAGTAAAATAAAAAAAAAACTAGCAGACAGTTGAAATTCATCAAAAGCTGAGCAGAACAAACAGACCTTATCTAATGCAAAGAAAGAGTAAACCAGGGAGAGAATAACAACAGCAGCAAAAATTGCACTGCAGTGGAAAGAAAATGAATGCTTCCAATTAAAAGCCAATTTCTGAAAATTATTCACCACAGGAACCAGAAAAAATAATTTTAGAAAACTATTTTAAACTCTCCATGGGACTTAGGAAAACTCAGTGAAATAAATGTGTGAAGCTATAATAAGAATGGATGGAGATGAAAAGGCCAATTGATGACAGGAAGAGGAAGAAGTGAGATATTCAAAAATACATATTTGGAGTAAAATTTAAAATGTAGAAGCAGAATTAAAATTTTAATTAGAAAAACTCTTAACTTGAAGCAATGAAGAGTAAAATAGATATATAAAATAAATTATATAAAGTAATAATAAAGTATCCTATAAAGCCAGACTGAAATAAACTTGAAAAACCTAACTAAAATAAATATCTCAAAATATATCAGATTCCAAGAGTGACAAAAGAATAAATGGAAATATGAATAAACTAAATCACCAGAAAGATTACAATAGAGAAATAAAGAAACCAGGCTCACATGGTTTTGTAGGTGAGTGTTACAAACTGTCAAGAGATAAATAATCCTTATCTTATGAGTTGCAACAGAAAACAATCATAACAATTAGCTAACCTATTCTCCAGAGCTGGAAAAGAAGGCATGGTGAGGCAATACTTACCCAGAGAGAAAAAAAGTTCAACATCAGACAGCTATAATTCATCATTACAATGAATTAAGAACAAAAATTCTATGTGTAAAATATTCACTATATTAACTATAAAATATTATATGTACAAGTAAAATATTAAGTATTCTGTAACTTTAAAAAATATTTATAAAGTTTAAAAATTATAATGTTTTATAAAAGTAAAAAACCTATTTATCATTTTCTAAAAGATCACAGCGCATGAAAAGTACAAAGAATGCAAGACAATTTCTTCAAGGTACTATCCCTCCAAAACTGGCAACAAAAGTTATATTTAATAAACAAACTTTAGTCACTTTCCTTTTAAGATGAGAATGAAGACAATGATAACATTCTATTCTTTTATTATACTACAGGAGCTCTGGACCCCTATAACAATGATAAAGATAGAAAAGTTGAAAAGTGGAATTAAAAATGAGACCCAGTTATTTAGCGTTCCTGACAAGACTGTGAAAAAGCATATGCTGCTGATTCCTTCTCTAAACTCCGGAGAAACAGTTAAGGGAACAAACTAGAAATCTCTGAGGCTCCAATGGCTCCTCTGAACTAACACATGTGGGGTGAAGACAGAGTGGTTAGAGTTGCTGGATACAGACATGATTTTGTACAGTGAGCAACTCCAGAGAATACAGAGAACAGTGAGAACTCCAGAGAACTCCGGAGAATAATTTATGTAAGCTACTGTTGCAAGACACTTCCTAACTTCATGTAGCCCAGATAACTGGAGAGTCTGCAACAGGAGCAGAGGCTGAATGACCATGTTCCTGGAGTAGGAAATGGAAGGAAGCAGTTTGATTTTCTTCACTTTTCCTTCACCCACCATTGCCTATGCCAATAACATCCTGCTCCATTCCTACAGCAACATACAGTAATGGCTCATATTTCTGCAGCTGTCTAGATCAAGGCAGTACAAAAGTGTACCAGAGTGAGAAGCTGGGCAAAATACCCATATTTCTTGGGCATGTCCTCCTTCACCCTTTCACCTCCAGGCAGTCAAGTCTGGTGGAAAGATGCTGTCCTCCAAGGCCTGCTTCCCTTAGGGGACCATAAGGGGAGGTGGTGAGTGAAATGACTGATTAACTTTAATGCTGTTGTACTTGGGCATCTCCACCCTAGAGATCACCTCCTCTGTCTGTGTGCAACAGAAACTAGGGTGTGACCTTCTAAATTTCCCCAAACATTTTCTAGGATAAAGATGTCTCTGCCCCACCAAAAACCTATTTCCACGAGCCAAAATAAGGAGACACAATAAACCAAGTGAAATCTATGATCTGAAGCAAAAGTACTGAAAAGATGGACCAAGAATATAAATTAAGTTCAATGATTTACTAACATAGAAATGAAAAAAATATATATTAGCAAAAAAACAAATGAAAACTATTAGCTATGAAAATTAGACATGAAATATTAAGCAGCTGATATCATCTTTTATAAAGAAATAAGTTGTTCTTATTTGTTCTTAAAGTTGTTCTTATTTGTAGATGATATGAATGTCTACTTACAAAATCCAGAAGATTCAATGAACTAATAAAAGAAATATGGGATTTCAATACAGATATAAGATACAACTACAAGATACTTGTCAGATACAAAATCAACTACAAAATTAATCATCTAGAAATTATAACAGATAATAGGATTGTCTAAAAACTAACCTAACCACGAATGTTCATGTCTTTTATGATGAAAATTTTAAAACTATTAAGGAACATTAAAGAAGAACTAAATAATGAAAAGAGACATGATGTTCATGGATGGCAAAACATAACATAATATAGATGTCAATTCACCCTAATTAATCTATAAATTCAAGTAAATTATAATAAAAACCCCAGCAGGATTCTTGACATTACTTAATAAACTAATTCCAAAATTTATATGGAAGAACAAAGTTTTCATTAATATATGAGGCAATTAAAAAGAATAAAGATATCTTGTCATATTGGATATCAAGACATAGAAAAAGATTAAAGTAGTAAAAAATAAGTGAGCTATTTGTGTTGGAAATGGCAACTATATGATTGAAAGAAGTTCTAAAATAAGTAAGTCACAGGGGTGAAAAGTATAGTGTAGGGAATATAGTCAGTAACATTGACCAAATAATATTCATTATTTTTTAGACCTGAATGTAATATTATATATCAACTATATGTAATATAATATCACATGTCAACTATATTTCAATTAAAAATAATCAAAAAGAGGAGAATGAGAAACAAAAGAAGAATGGGTAGGTATTATATGACAAATCAAGAGAAAACATGAATTACTTAGTAATGGTATTGAGAAAATCACAGAAAAATAAAGATGATCTTCGCGCAATGTAAAAAAAAAAAAGATTTCAAGTAAATTAAAGACTTCTATAGGCAAGATAAGTGGACGTAAATATCTTTTGACAATGGCAGAGGAAAATATTTTTTAATCAAAATTTTTAAAAATCACAAACCAATGGGTTAAGTTTACTGCCACTATCAGAACACAGGAATTCATTTGAAAAATTGGATAACAAATAAGTTTAGAGAAGAGGAGAAGAGAAAAGAAATTTTCTTAATATCTAAAATTTACTGAAAATAATACAAAAATATCTAAGGAGCTCCTTCATATCAACTAGACAATAGAAAAAAGACCCAATGGACAAACCAAACCAAACCAAACCATGGTCAAAGTATATGAACAGGTGGAATCCAAATAGATAATTTTCTTATAAATAAAGAAGGGTACAACTTCACCAGTAACCAGAGAAAGGATGGGTAGGAGATGAAGGAAAACAGTGAGATCACAATTTTTATTCATCAGGTTTGAAGAAACAAAGGTAAATCTTTGAAGAACTATTAAAAATCCGGTGTGCAAAAGCCCTTGTAATCTTGTGGTGGTAGTACTAATTGCTGCATTTTGGAAAAGAATCTGCAATACTTAATGAAAGTAAGTACATTTACATCTTGAACCTAGCTTAATTGTCCCTAGGATATATCCCACAGAAATCGTGGTGTGTATGGTAACAGTGGGTTTGATAACAAGGACTTGAAGATTATTTGGATGACTAAAAAGTAAAATATAGAATACAATATGCCTTGCATGGGCATACAATGGAATAATTTTCAGCAATCAGATTTAATGAAATATTCTCACATATAGTGATATGATGTCTCTCAGAAACATGATGGTGAATGGGGAAATGGGATAAAAATTATATCAAAATCCCACTTCAGTATATTTAACATTCAACCAAACAATGCTATATTTTATAATAATATGCATACTAATATAAAGAAATGCTTCAGTAGATGTTTATGGACTGCAGTAGATAGATGATAATGTATATTGTAAAGAAAGAAAAAATAATAAATTAAAAACAAGGGCTTTGAGTTAACAAAATACCAGTGTGTCATGAATGAGGAATACGATTAATTTAAATCTACACATTTGAGTTCTAAAAAATAAAGTAAAATCAATTAAATGAGAGACATACTTAAGACTCCTTCAAATTAAAAAGAAAACAGAAGTGAGATATAGGATATAATTGACATTGAAGATAAAAATAGGTATGCTCATGAAAAAAGCCTTAAAATTTTGTTAGAAACATAATAAGGATATAATTGCAATGCATATTTCTAATTGAAAGATAAAATCCTGAATATTCCAGGGACCATCAGGAAAAAAAAGACCGTTTTCCATTGTTATGTTAAAAATCAATGCAAAAATTAGTAGCCAAAACAACAAACATTTGTTATCTCACAGTTTCTGTGTCAGGAATCTGGCATAGCTTTACTGGGGACCTCTGGCTCAAGCTGCTTGTCAGGTGGGACTGCAATGATTTTAAGATGTGAATTGGCTGGAGAACGCACATGCTCACTGGTGTGGTTGTTGGTAAAATGGACCTCTCCACAAGGGTGCCTCATAAAGCAGCTGGCGTCTCCCAGGATGAGACACACCTCCATGACTGTGTGTGTGTGTGTGTGTGTGTGTTGAGCATTTCCTTAATTTCTGGCACTACAATGATCATTCTGAATAACTCCTGCCACAGTTCTAAAATCTGCCATTTCTTCAAGGAACCTTGGTTTATTTTAATGGGCAAGGGTATTAAAAACCTAGACCTGGGCACTAGGTGTGCTTGTCACTGGGAAGTCATTTCTTTTAAGACTCTCAACTGGCAGAGCAAAGAAGTATATGTCACTCTACTAGCTCATGTGTATATAAGTATCAATAAACATTTTTATATATAATCATCTATATCTATATTAGCCATGATTTCTTCTATCTCCAACTCTTCTATCTCCATCTCTTATATCTCCAACTCAAACATTACCACATAGATCATTCTAGACTCTTCCCCCTGCTTACCTGCAAATTCCCACCCCCAAAATGAGAAACCTGTGTCTCACTACCTGCCATCCATTTACTTAATTGTTTCATTCCAGTATTCATGTATAGTAGATTCATGTATATTACTCTCATGGGAGACAACCTTATCAGGAAACAGTGGTTTTATGCAGTTTCTGGAACAATAAGAGCAACAAAACAAGCAAATTTATGTTGTACTATAGCCCGAAGTATAAGATAAATACTTATGAATCGATGTTGATACAAATAAATGATTGAATAAATTAATAAATTAGTCAGGACACTAATCTCCTGTGAAGAGGAATTCCAAATAAATTATGTAGATACTCTACCCTAAATTTGGGAAAGCATAACTTCCCACTCTTCAGGTGTGGGCTGCACATAGTGATTTCCTTCCAAAGTGTACAATATAGAAAGGGGTGGAGAGTAACTTTACAGTGGAGAAACCTGATGGACACTACTTCTGTAGGTGATTAAGGTCAACATCAATGTACATGAGTCATGTTGATAGCATGTACCCATGATAGAATGTGATGAAAATAGCACTTTACCTCCGAGATGTTCTTCTTAAAAATCTATAACTCCAGTCTAATCATAGACAAAACATCAAATTCCAATATGGAGCCATCCTACAATGCATCTGAATAGTTCTCCAAAACTGTAAAAGCCATCAAAAAGAAGGAGATTCTGAGAAATGTCACATTCAAAAGGAGCCTATGGAGACATGAAGATTAAATGTAACATAGTCTGCTGAATAGGATCATGGGGGGAAAAAGAACACTTTTGATTAAAACTAAGGAAATTAAATCAAGCTTGGACTGTGGTTAATAATAATGTATCAATTTTGGCTCATTAATTCTAACAAATGTACCATATTAAATAAGATGTTAATAATAGGGAAAGTTTTATTGCAGCCATAGGAACTGTATCCTACCTGTTTAATTTTTCACAGCTTAAAACTATTATAGAGAAAATCATTATAAAAACATAAAAATTAAGTAATTTTTAAAAGATTTTATTTATTTATTTGACAGAGAGATCACAAGTAGGCAGAGAGTCAGGCAGAGAGAGGCGGAGAGAGCCTGATGTGGGGCGTGATCCCAGGATCCTGGGATCAAGATCTGAGCATAAGGCAGAGGCTTTAACCCACTGAGCCACCCAGGCACCCCCCAAATTAGGTAATTTAGTAGATATTGTACACCTGGTACAACTTCACACATAGCAGTTGCTCACTAAAGTTGATACCAGAGGTTTTAATTTCAGACAGGAAAACAAAATAGCCTGAAATGAGAAAGAAGGAAGCATCCTAAGTTGGTAGATTGTTAATCAATTCAGGTATTGAATTGCGGATTATATTATTTATGGACTAGAGGGTTGTGCTATGTTTGATTAGTTGCTCTGTAAGTGTAAATATTAATGTAATTTTACCCAAATTATTGATATTAAGTTAATCTCAAAGATATGTTTTGTTGTTGTTATTAATTCTTACTTTGAGCCATCTTCAAAGCCAACTTTCTTTGTAAAATATAGTATTCTTCACAGGAATATTCTTAAACTAGCTGTACGATCACCTGGAGATAATATCACTTTCAGTGGGAAGAGTACTATCTATGTGTGGTGGATGGGAGTCTATGAAAGGAGTTCAAACGATAGGGTAGATTTCAAAACAGAAGGACAAAATACGAAAAATTATTTCTAGCTATTAAAAGATTGTAAAACCATTTTTTGCTATATGTAGAGTTCCAGACATGCCCATGATGGTGAATTTATTTCATCCTCGAATCTGATAGAGAGAGACCACTTGATTAAAATCCCAAAATTCCCTCCTTCTTGGAGAAAACATTAAGTGGGATCACATGAAAACTTTGGATCCAATCGTATGCATTATTCTGCTTGTTGTGGGACTTATTCTCAATTCTTCATAGTCTTTTCAGTGGAGTTGCTATCTCATAACCTACCTATGAATATTGGTGGGAGATTTAAGTTTTTAATTTATTATTCAAGAAGTTCTAGAATATCACTTATTGTGAAAACAACTGTGTTACATCAATGATATAATTAATTTGAACAAGTAGAGAAGTTCAGTTATGAGAAAGTGCCATGTGAAAAGTATGACTGAATGTCAGGGGAGTAGAAAGAAAGGGTACAATGTTTAAAATACTCCTCTGTTGAAAGCTAATTCCCTGTTTGAATTATTTAAGAATCTGAAAAATATTTAAAGTAGCAGTTCTTAGGAAATTTGTAGGCTTACCTAAAGGTATAAAAATAAAGTACAATTAATTCTCTTCCTATCTTTAAAATAATTAATATTAGTTGTCTCTTTAATTTAGGACTATACTTACTAATATGTGAATAACCAGGCATTTTTCATAAAGTTAACAGAGAATCAGTATCTCATGGACTCTGAATATCTTTTATCTTCAAGTGGAATTTACTTGGATCTCTGGCCATTTTATAGTATGAATAACAAGAACCAATTTTGGAATATTATCCTGAGATCATATATTTCTTTAATGGTCACTATGAAACAGTACCATTCACATCCAAGTCATAAATGTTGGCTGTTTCTGAATTTGTCTGCTTCATTGGGCACAAATGGGAAGAGCAGAGGAATTCAGCAAGGCTTCTATTCTTCAGAGATTAAAAGACATGCATTATTCTTTCTCTCTCCAGTTAAACCGAGAACATTCTTTTTTTCTTCTTTTTTAATTTTTTTATTTCCAGTGCACTCAACAGAAATCATTTGGCCTTTTTTCAAAGCTGAGACTCACTAAGTGACAGTGTTTTTTTTTTTTTTTATCAACTTCTAATTATATATCAGATATATGCCTGTGTATTATATCTAACAACTAATCTCTAGATAGATAGATCTTAAAGAATTGCTATATATAATTATATAAAGAGAGGGAGAATGAGACAGAGACAAAGGGAAATAGGAAGAGACAGAGACAGAGAGAAGAAACAAAGAAAGCTGCTGCTTTTTCTCTGTTGTGGTCTTGATCTGCTTTGCATATCTATGCAGATGTTGCTGTCTCTTATTGGCAACTTGAGTTTTTGTGCCATCCAGCAACCTGCCACCACATTCACATGAAAAATAAGTCTAATTAATTCTTGATCCCTGCCTGTTGCTCTAGGGCCATGCTGTTTGCTGCTGCATGTGGTACATACGACATAATCCCCACATCATAAGCCTGTGATCAGGCTGAAGATGTAAGGCTTATATGCACACAACGTAACAGCTAGTACATCATAGTGTAATGAGTAGTATAGTGGGAGCTGAATGAGCCTCCTTGTATTCTCTTTTTCAATGATTCCTCTTTTTATTTGTCTCTCTTGAATGCCTCACATATTCCTCTTCCCCTCTTTTCTTATTTCCCTTTTCTCTGATATGCAATTGCATTTCATTAGTGATTTCAAAGGATATTGTACCGAAAAGTACAGTCCTGAAAGTTCTGTAAAGTGTTGTACATATTACAGTGTGTGTACTCACACACACATAGGCATGTCTCTACTTACCAAAAAAAAGTATGTGTGTCTGTCCGGAGGGGAGAGACTGACTGCCCTGAATGCCGTGGCTTTGCACTCTCATGGTATTCTGGCTTTCTGGTGGCCACATGCCTCCTTTCAGTCAATCATTAAGGTTAGGGGAGGGGAGACGCTGGAGAATCAGGGCAACCAAGACTCCACTCCACCTTCAAACTAGGAGGGGAATCAGGTCTATCTGAGCAACGTGAACTGGCTGCAGAGGATGAACCCCCACACAAAATTAAGGGATGTTAATGTAGTTCTTGAAATACTGAATTTTTTTTTAAGTCTACCTTTACCTGGTTTCTTATTCTGCATAAGATTCTCTTCTTCACACCCCTCTGTGTGTCCTCCCTTGCCACCCATCCCTATCCTCTTTCACTGTCTTTGTGCACATCAATCTTTATTCTGTTTCCAAATCTCTGTTCTCACCCACTGATCGACTTTTGAGTGTGCTTCTTCTTCTACTAGGAATGATCTCCCTGCCTCAATCTACTGATTCCCCACACCCAATACTCTCTTTCTTTCCCTGTAGGTGACTTCTCATTTGTTTGCTCTTGCATTAAAATCCAGTTCCTCAGACTATATCCAGCCCTTTGCACCCACTGTGGACCACAGTCCCCATATTTTATTCTTTCATAACACCAATGCACTCCTATAACGTACTTGTCACTGTATTAAAATAAATATACAATTGGTGGTCACCAGCGGGATGATTTCTAAGGGCTGTGTCCCCCTACCACAATGTTATAAGCTTCAGGAAGGCAAGAACTTTGTCTTTTTTATCCACTGCCGTATCCGAAACTCAGGAGAATGTTTGCTACAGAGAAAGTGTGCTTAGTATATGTTGTTGAGTGCATGAGTGAGTGCATAGTAGTGCTAATATTAATGAGAAAGTTAATGCAATTTTTTTGGCAAACTATATATAACATTTCATAAGTGCAAGACTTTGTTTTTAATCTTCACAATTACGAATAGCTATGTCAACAATAAAGCTAACTCTAGGGCAAAGCAACAACTATTCATTACCATTTCAAGACTGAATAAAAAGGTAGAACGTGGTTATGATGACTTTAATAGCATATATACATTGTTAAGGGAGGAAAACTGTAAAATCTTTAAACTATGGGGTAGTTTGTTATTTGTCTGTTTAACTGATATTTTAATTAAATAGCTCCAAGTAAAGGTTGAGGAAGAATCCTAGGGAATAGTTAAAAAAAAATAATGAGGACAGGAATAAAAGAAAAAGTCTCTAAATCTAGATAACGTGATGTCAGTGTCAGGGAACACTTTTATTCCTGGACCCTGTTCCTGCAAAGAACCGCAGACCCATCTTCAAGCAATAATATTAGGTCACTCTGTCCAGTATTTGCTCTCTTTAATCCCACTTCCTTTTTCCTCAGTTTGTTTTCTCGTTCCTTCATTTTTTTTTTAAAGATTTTATTTATTTATTTGACAGAGAGAGATCACAAGTAGGCAGAGAGGCAGGCAGAGGGGGAGGGGGAAGCAGGCTCCCTGCGGAGCAGAGAGCCCCGATGTGGGGCTTGATCCCAGGACCCTGAGATCATGACCTGAGCAGAAAGTAGAGGCTTTAACCCACTGAGCTACCCAGGTGCCCCTCATTCCTTCATTTTTGAATGTCATTCCACATCTAGAGCTCTACTGCCTCTTGTTAAAACCAGTCAGGCTTAACCCCTCCAATGTTATCTCAAGACTTTTCCCTTCCTCTTAGGCTGGATCCTGTACTGTCTTCTTAGGACATAGACCCCATCGTCACTTTCCTGGTTTTGCTCCTGTTCTGCCCAAAGTGATACCTGGACACTCTGCTGAGAGTTGATTGACCACGACACTGTTGCTGTGTTAGACACTCCTGAGTTTGTCCTATAGTAAGATCGTTTGCTCATCTGTACCATCATGTTGGGATATCACTTCATATTTTTTCTCCAAAATATTTATTGCACTTTTCTTACTGTTTTAACCCTAACATGCATTCTAAACTATGCTTTACAACTGTATTTTACATTGTGTGTGTTTATTGGTGTGAAAATTGGCATTTATGCGGTTCTGCCTGATTGCTTTCAATACCAAGAGACGCATTCAAGTGTAGGCACCCTGATGTTAACGAGAGGAGAGCTCTGTCCTCAGGTACTCCTCCACCAGCTGCTGCACCAGCCAGGAGTCCTTACCCTCTCTTGAATCTCTAGCTCTCCTCAAGTGAACCAGGTCACATGTGAAGTGGGTCTCCCTGCTATAATGTTCTAACCTTTAATGATCCTACATGTGCCGTACCTTCACTAGGGAGGCTTCTATATAGGACAGAATACTTCCGGACTAAGTTGAGATATTTTGGTATTGTTTTATCTGCCTTGTTATAAAAGACTACATTCTTCCTTTATAGAAATATGGTTAACTGGTCCCCACTTTCCCAAACTGTGGTATTACTAAAGCTAATCACACATGTAGTCATTTAGACAGATGAAGGTTTTTTTTATCTTAATTTTTCTTATCTTAAAATTTTACCTATATGTATATTTCACGTTTAAATAGTATTTATTACCTATATATAAAATACCTATATGAAAAATTATTATATCAAACTCTTGATTTGTATACATATTAATATTTTCATTGAGGCTAAATTTAAGGTTAGAAAGTGAGTAAATCCAAAAAGTGAGTAAATCCAACAAAAATCACTGAATACATATATTTTATTTATCTAATCCTAGCCATATTTGCATATAGCAAGAACTCTGAAGAATCTTCTCAAAAATCTAAAGAACTAGAATCCTTGGCTATCTACGTCAATCCTAAATGGCCCAAGAAGAGCCTAACCTGTTAGCTTATGGAAGCTTTCAACTCTCTCCTCTACTCTTCTAATGCTGCTTTCCAAGGTTTCAGAGATAATATTTGCTCTTTTGTGTCGTCCAGTCTTTCACTGAGACACAGAAGTTTGTTGATGATGTTTGTTTTGCCTATTTGTACGTTTGAGTTTATCATTATTAAAATCCCTGCTAGCTTTTTGCTTCATTGGAGAATATAACATGCACAGCCCCTTCAACATTAATGGGTTTTCTATACTACTGAATTTTACTGTGACTTTGCCCTATCTCTAAAAATTGATCTGACAGCATAGGCAACACCACTACACAGGAACTGACAGTCAGTGACAGTTACTGGGAGGAAGAAGGGGCAATGGAATGTAGCATTAAATAGAAATCTTTTTCAGAAACACATCTGCAAGGCTACAAAAGGCTTCATTGTTTTAGGGAGACATCACTTCATTAATAGACTGAGGGTTTGAAGCTGAATTCAGCAATATTTTGAAAAATTCAAGTTCTCTTCATTAAATTATTCGTGTCTAAGTTTTAAGAGATTTTTTTTTCAAAGGGCCATTTCACTGCAACTTTTGTAGATAGGGTAACTGAAATTCATTATCTTCTCAGCCGTATTCCCAGACTAACTTTAATCAAAGGGAGTTTTATACTGAAGACATACAATTTCTATTTAATTAGATGGTCTAGGGCATATAGATGAGCTAATATTTCTAGAGGCATCTCTAAGGCTTTTTACAAGGGCCATTGTGTTTTACCGTGTCACTGGGAAAAAAAAAAAGAAGTTAAACCATGATTTTTACTAGGGCTGTGGGGGGGCAGGGAGGCAATTGCCTTGCATGGTAAACAGGATTATTCAAATCCCTTCTGCCTTAAGGAAAAAGTATAAGGGCAGTTTTTAATCAGGTTATTGCATAAAGGTTCAGTATGTTCTAAGCTTTTAGATGATGGAAATCTAATGCACTATGAAATCGAGTTTAAGAACAATACTAGATGCTCCGTGAGTATTATGGAGCAAAAGAACCAATCTGATTTCAAGTAGGTATAGGTATTTAAGTTATAGAGTCTGGTGTCTTAATTTTTACATACGTGTGTTACCTATTTGCGGTTTTCTGTTTAAGGTAATCTTAATAATGAAAGATACAGATGATACTAAATCAATATTGAATAGAGTTTGATAAATGAGGCTCTCTGCTTTCCCTCTGGTCTTTACAGTATCCCTCAAACAGCTTCCTGGAGTTTCTTAAAATGCCTTGTAGTTACTGTGACATGAGGGATACTCACAAAACTGATAGGATACATTAGTGTTTTATGTGGATGACACTTGTCCCAAACCTATCTTATATTTCAATCTAGCTACTCTACTGATTACAAAGCATTTGGGAATTGTCTTGACTTTAAAAGTTGTTAGCATAAATCCAAAACAATGTTGTGTATTGGGAGGACAACCAAACCTCTGCTTTAAGGTTTCGTTTAAATTGACCCTCAAGCATCCTCTCACATGTTATTTATACTTCTTTCTTTATATCTGACCCATAAATTTAATTTTGTCTCTGTTTCATGAGAAAACACGTGCAATGTCTTTGACAACTCTAGTAGCATCTACTGTATTGTGAGGCTCAACCTTGTCTTAATTCTACAGAAATCCTTTCCTTTCAGCCTTTAATTTTAGTCTTGTTACTTTAATTTTCAAAAAATGATGGGATTTTTGCTAAGAAAAAAGGAAATAAACTTTTTTTTTCCTTTTTCCTTTTTTTTTTTAACCTAATACTAATGTGAAATGTGGAGGAAAATTCCATCTGTTATATTAGCCAGTAAATCAATTTGGATTTACTGAGCACTCAGTATGTGTCAATAGCCATGCTAAAAGAAACAAAATATTTCCAGCTACTAACCAACTACTTGTTGGTTTAGATATGGTAGTAAAATATAATATGATGGATAATATTTTCAGACAATTTATTACATAGAATTAGATTATCTGGACAAAAGTGATATAAGCTGTGAAATTAAGAGTAAAATAAGGACAGGTGGGGGGGTAAATTACATAGGGACAGGAAAGATGGGAGAAAACAGAAGAAAAAGGGATGAGGAACAGAGAGGTTTCGTGTAGTAAAGGGAACATCTCAAATGCTGACCCGACAATCCCATCACTGAAAATGAATCTAAACTCCTTAGCCACTTGTCAGACGAACTGGGGAACTACTATGAGGTGATTATTGGAATTTGAGTTTGCTTTCACTTGCTGGTACTGTTTTGTTATCCAAGATCTGCCTTCCAAAATTAATTGATTACATTTAGAAATAAACATTCTAAAGATAACTTTGTTGCTTTACAAATAAAATAAGTTTAAATATGAATACTAACATTTTTGCGAGCCATTAGAATACTTAAAACTATAAAAACAATATAACAAAAGGGATTTCAATTTAAGTGTGAGCAGATGAGATACAGAATATAGACCTAATGAAATCTATTTATTACATCTCTATTCAGTTGTTCTTAAAATAAACTTATGATCTATTCCATATTATGTTAGAAAAATTACCTTCCTATCTTTTTTTCCCTTTGACTTAGAAGCATCAGTATTGTATTCCTTCTAGAAAAGCAGTTTAAACAACTGACTTGTCAGCTAGCAGTTTTGGCTACAGATTCTTTTGACTTATCATCTTAAATGGCAAATAATTTTTCTTTTTTTCTTATTGAAATATAGTGGACATAAAATATTATGTTCATTCAAGATGTACAATATAGTGATTCAACCTTTGTGTATACTGAAATTATCACCACTATAATTGTAGCTACCATCAATCCCCATACAATTAATACAATTAATACATTGCTATTGACCGTATTTCCCCATGCTGTACATTATATCCCCATGGCTTATTTATTTTATAGCTGGAAGTTTGTACCTCTTGATCCCCTTTACCTATTTCAGCCCCTACATCCCTGCCCTCTGGTAACCCCCAATCTGTTCTCTGTATCGGATTGTGGGTCTGGGTTTTATTCTGTTTTGTTTATTTTTTTTATTTTTTTGTTTGTTTTTTTAGATTCCACATATAAGTGAAGTCATGCAGTATTTGTCTCTGTTTTGTTTTGTTTTGTTTTCCTTTTGATTTTTCCAATGACCCAGTGGTTGTTCAGTAGCATGTTGTTTAATTTCCAGGTGTTTGTGTTTTTTTTCCAGTTTTCTTCCTGAAATTAATGTCTAGTTTCACATCATTGCAGTAGGAAAATGTGCTCAATATGCTTTCAGCCTTCTTGAATTTATTGAGACTTTTTTGTGGCCTAGCATGCAATCTGTCCTGGAGAATGTTCCATATGCCGTTGAGAAGAATGTGTATTCTGCTGGTTCTGGATGGAACATTCTTCATGTATCTCTTAAGTCTACCTGTTCTAATGTGTTAGTTAAGACCAATATTTCTCTATTGGTTTTCTGTCTAAATAACCTATTTATTGATGTAAGTGGGGTTTTGAAGTCCCCATACTGTTATTCTATTGCTGTTAACTTCTCCACTTAAATCTGTTAGTATTTGCTCTATGTACTTCTATATTGGGTGCATATATATTTATAAAATTAGATCTTTTTATCAGACTGATCTTACATATTCTTCTTTGTCTTTTTTAGTCTTTAAGGTCTGTTTTGTTTGATCTGCATATAGCCATACCAGCTTTCTTTTTGTTTCCATTGGCATGGAGTATATTTTTCCATCTCCTCATTTTCAATTTGTGTTCTTTTTTTTTTTTTTAAAGATTTATTTATTTATTTATTTGACAGACAGAAATCACAAGGAGGCAGAGAGGCAGACAGAGAGAGGAGAAATCAGGCTCCCCACCGAGCAGAGAGCCCGATGCGGGACTTGATCCCAGGACCCTGGGATCATGACCTGAGCCGAAGGCAGAGGCTTTAACCCACTGAGCCACCCAGGCGTCCCCAATTTGTGTTCTTAGATCTGAAATGTCTTATAGGTAATATATAGATGTATCTTGTGTTTCTGCTTGTTTGTTTGTATCTATTCAGCACTCTTGTTCATACTTGGAGAATGTAGTCCATTTACATTTAAAGTAATTATGGGGGCACCTGGGTGGCTCAGTGGATTAAGCCGCTGCCTTCAGCTCAGGTCATGATCTCAGGGTCCTGGGACCGAGCCCCGCATCTGCCTCAGCAATGCTGCTGAGCAGAAAGTCTGCTTCCCCTTCTCTCTCTGCCTGACTCTCTGTCTACTTGTAATCACTCTCTATGTCAAATAAATAAACAAAATCTTTTAAATAAGTAAATAAATAAGTAAGTAAGTAATTATGGGTAGGTATGTACTTCTCTTTCTTTCTTTCCTTGTGGTCTGATGACTTTCTCTAGTGTTATATTTAAATATTTCTTCCTCATTTTCTATTGTGTATTTTTCTGTAAGTTTTTGCTTTGTGGTTACCCACAAAGTTCACATATAACAACCTATAACAGTCTATTTTTAATTGAGAACAACTTAAACTTGAACTCATTCCAAAACTCTCATTTTTACATATCCCCTTACATTTTATGTTTTGGGTGTTACATTTTTCCTCCTTTTTAAAATGTAACCCTTAACCAATTATTGTAGTTAATTTTATTTCTGGTATCTTTTAACCATCATATTAGCTTTATAAGTGAGTTATCTACTTTCTTTTGTACATATTTACTTTATCCCAGTAAGATTCTTACTTTTGTATGTTTTCTTGTTAATCAGTATCATTTATTTTCAGCTTAAAGAAGTCCCTTTAACGTTTCTTGTAAGGCCAATTGAGTGGTGATAAACTCCTTTCATTTTTGCTTACCTGGAAAACTTTTTTCTCTCCTTCAATTCTGAATGATAAACTGGCTGGGTAAAATATTCTTGGTTGGAACTCCTCCTTCCTTTACAGCACTTTGAATATGTGATACTACTCCCTTTGCAAAGAAACTCAAAGTTTCTGCTGAAAAATCTGCTCATAACCTTAGGGGTTTCCTTTTTATGTAACAAGTTGCCTTTCTCTTGCTGCTTTGAAGATTTTCCCTTTATCTTTAACTTTTGACATTTCAATATAATGTGTCTTGCTTTGGATCTCTTTGATTCATTTTATTCTAAACTCTCTGGAACTCCTTGACTTGGCTGCATCTTTCTCCTGATTAGAGAATTTTTGAACCGTTATTTTTTCCAAATAAATGTTCTGCCTCATGTCTCTCTAGGGTCTCTCTGAGACCCTAGAATGTGAATGCTATTCTAGTTGATGTTGTTTTGTAGGTCTCTCAAATTATCTTCAGCTTTTTAAATTCTTTTTTTGTTTTTCCTGCTCTGCCTGGGTAAGGGTTTTTTTGTTTTTTGTTTTTTGTTTTTTTTTTTCAGTTTGTTTGTTTTGGTTTTTTTTTTAGGATTTATTTATTTGACAAAGATAGCAAGAGAGGGAACACAAGCAGAGGAAGTGGGAGAGGGAGAAGCAGGCTTCCCACTGAGCAGGGAGCCTGATGCAGGGCTAGATCCTAGGACCTGGGATCATGACCTGAGCTGAAGGTAGATACTTAATGAATGAGCCACCTAAGCATCCCTGTCTGGGTAGGTTCTAATGCCTTGTCTTCCAGCTCACTGATCTGTTCTTCCATTTCATCCAGTCTGCTGTTGAACTCCACTAGTGTATTTTTCAGTTCAGTTATTGCATTCTTTAGCTCTGTGACTTCTGTTTGATATTTTCATATGTTTTTAATATCTTTGTTGAACCTCCTATTGTGTTCCTCCATTCTTTTCTTGAGTTTACTGAACATCTTTAAGACCATTACTTTGAATACTTTATCAGTAGATTTTTTATTTAAAGATTTTTTTTTTCTGAAGTTTTATCTTATTCTGTCATTTGGAATTTATTTCCTTGGTTCTTCATGTTGCTTGGCCCTCTGTGTTTGTTTCTAATTTTAGACAAAACATCTACCTTTCCCAGTCTTGAAGCCATGGCCTTGTGTAATTAATGAAATTGATTTTTACCTTTGCCCTAGTCCAAGCTCTTGGTTGTCTATTGAACCTTTGTATTTGGCTAGACATCCTGATCTATTATTGATATGGACACATTGATGACGAAGTACCAAGACCTGTCAGTGACCCAAGGGGAGGAATCTCATTTTGCACCTAGTCTCAGACTGATTGGAAACCAGACTTTCAGATAGTAGCTTTTTAAGTATGCAAATATATAAAGTCCTGCAAGGCCACAATCATAAACCCTGCTGGCTTTCAGACCAGGAGACCTGGAGGTGTCTGCTGAGTGACATTGACAAAAATTGAGGCTCTAGATAAATTTATAAGTTCTTTTTATTGGAGATCTCATCAAACTTCACTGAGCCTAAAAGAGTGACTAAGGATAATGTCTCCCTACTTATATTCCTAGAAGCACAACATAGCCTCTAGGTATGTGTCTGAAACCTGAAGGGTGTCCTTCAGGGTGAAGCTCTAGGAATAATTCTGGCTTTTTCCTAAGAAGACAGTATATATTTCAAGCTGTTGTCTCCTCAGTGCCCTGAGAATTTAGGCCTGATAAAAACTGTCTTTCTGAATATGGCGGAGGATTAGCAGGCTGAGATGACATCAGGTCACAGGAATTCAGCTAGACAGTTATCAAACATTCTGAATACCTACAAACCCAACAAGATATCAAAGAGAAGAAGAGAAGCAATTCTAGAAACAGAAACTCTACCACTTTCTGAGAGGTAGGATGTGCACAGAAGTGAATCCAAAGCAATGGTTAGATAGACTTCAGGGGAGAGGGGGGAGCCCCAACTCCCAGCAAGTAGTGGAGAAGCAGAGCACAGATTTCAAACTTTTAAAAAGTCTGCTCTGCTCCACTGAGGGACATTGCTCCAGAGGCTAAGCAGGGGTGGAGTCCTTGCAGAGACAGTTTGGGGTCAGGTCCCATGGGGTCACAGAAGAATCAGAGGTGTCTGAATGTAGCAGAGCTCTCAGGTATCAGAACAGGGAAGCTGGCTATAGAGATGGAGACAAGGAGTAAGCTCTCAGCTCAGGGTTACCTTAAACTGTGATCTGTGGCACAGTCAGGTCACTGCTCTTTGAGCGGAGACCCCACAAGTGGCAGATCCTGGGAAACTCACCTTCCTACTCTTGAGGCAGGAATATGCTGGGTTTAGAGACTCCAAATGGGTCTTTGTGCCAGAGACAGGAATGCTGTCACAGGCTTGGTGAGCTCGGAGTATGGTTGGAGACCAGGGAGACAGGAGTTTTTTTTTCCCCAAGGGCACACTGAGGAGTGGGGCCCTGAGGTCTCAGCTCCTCTGGGCCAGAGATTGGGAGGCCGCCATTTTCAGTCCCATCCTCCAGAGCTCTACGGAAAGCATTCAGGGAACAAAAGCTCCTGAGAGCGAACCCGAGCAGATTACTTAGCCTGGCCCCTAGCAAGGGCAGAGCAATTCTGCCTCAGGCAAAGATATTTGAGAATCACTACAACAGGCCTCTCCCCGAGAAGATCAGCAAGAACATCCAGCTAAAACCAAGCTCTCTGATCAAGGAGATCAGTGCTATTCCAGAGAAGAAGAAAGTAAAGTATGGAATTCATGGCTTTCTCCCCATGATTCTTTAGTCTTGCAAAGTTAATTTTTTTTTGGTTTATTTTTTTCTTATTCTAATTTTTTTGAACTTTTCCTCTTTCTTCTTTTAACATTTTTTTAAACTAGTTTATCTTAACAATACCTTTCTAAAAAAATCTTTTTAAACTTTCATTATTATAGTCATATTTTATCCTTCATTGTGTCTAGCTTTATTTTTTGTATACATATAGGGTTTTTTCTTCCAAAATTTTTTTGGGATACAATTTCTTCCAATAGATCAAAATATACCCTAAATCGAGCACAAGGCTTTGTCCTAGTCTCCAGTCTGAGTAAATTCTCTCCACTTTCCTTTTTTTTCTTTTTCCAACCAACTTATCTTATCAATTCCTTTTTTAAGATGTTATTATTTTTAATTTCATTCTTACAGCATATTCCATCCCTTCATTGCATTTACCCTTATTTTCATATATATAAAAGTTTTTCTTTCTTTAAAATTTTAGGAGGTAGTTTCTTCTAGGGGACCAAAATACACCCAAAATCAAGTGGGTGGATCTATTTTATTCACCAGTCATATATATATATATATATATATATATATTTTTTTTTTTTTTTTTTTTAATTTTTAAAAAATTCTTTTACTGCCTTTTTTCTCGCCCTGATTTGGGGTCCCTTCTGATTTTGTTAGTATACATTTTTCTGTGATCTTTGCCACCCTTTTAGTATTTTCTTCTCTCATTCATATATTCTTATCTGGATAAAATGGTAAGGCAGAAAAACTCACCACAAAACAAAACAAAACAAACAAACGAACAAAAAAAAAAAAAAACCAAGAGGCAGTTCTGAAGGTTAGGGACCTAATCAATATGGACATTGGTAATATGTCAGATCTAGAGTTCATAATGATGATTCCCAAGGTGCTACCTGGGCTCAAAAAAGGCATGGAAGGTATTAGATAAACCCTGTCTGGAGGAATAAAAGCCCTTTCTGGAGAAATAAAAGAACTAAAATCTAACCAAGCTGAAATTTAAAAAGCTATTAATGAGGTGCAATCAAAAATGGAAGCTCTTACTGCTAGGATAAATGAGTTAGAAGAGAGAATTAGTGATACAGAAGACCAAATGATGTAGAATAAAGAAGCTGAGCAAAAGGGATACAACTACTGGACCATGAGGGGAGAATTTGAGAGATAAGTGATACAATAAGACAAAACATTATTAGAATAATTGGGATTCCAGAAGAAGGAGAAAGAGAGAGGGGGGCAGAAGGTGTACTGAAGCTAATTATTGTAGAGAATTTCCCTAATATGGCAAAGGGAACAAGCATCAAAATCCAGAAGGCACAGAGAATTCCCCTCACAATCAATAAAAATAGGTCACCACCCTGTCATCTAATAGTAAAACTTAACAAATCTTAGTGACAAAGAGAAAATCCTGAAAACAGCCCAGGACAAGAAGTCTGTAACATACAATGGTAAAAATATTACATTGGCAACAGACTTATCCACAGAGACCTGACAAGTCAGAAAGAACTGGAATGATATTTTCAGAACACTAAATGAGAAAAACATGCAGCCAAGAATAGTATATCCAGCTAGGCTATCATTGAAAATAGAAGGAGAGATAAAAAGGTTCCAGGACAAACAAAAGCTAAAAGAATTTGTAAACACAAAACCAGCCTTATAGGAAATATTGAAAGGTTCCAGGACAAACAAAAGCTAAAAGAATTTGTAAACACAAAACCAGCCTTATAGGAAATATTGAAAGGGTCCTCTAAGCAAAGAGAGAGCCTAAAAGTAGTAGACCAGAAAGGAACAGAGACAATATACAGTAACAGCCACCTTACAGGCAATACAATGGCACTAAATTTATATCTCTCAATAGTTACCTTGAATGTAAATGAACTAAATGCCCCCAATAAAAAGATAGAGGCTACCAGAATGAATTAAAAAACAAAACCCATCAATATGCTGTCTACAAGAAACTCATTTTAGAACCAAAGACACCTCAAGATTTAAAGTGAGGGGTGGAAACAAATTACCATGCTAATGGACATCAAAAGAAAGCTGGGGTGGCAATCCTTATATCAGATAAACTAGATTTTAAGCCAAAGACTATATTAAGAGATGAGGAAGGACATTATATCATACTCAAAAGGGTCTGTCCAACAAGAAGATCTAACAATTTTACATATCTATGCCCTTAACATGGGAGCAGCCAACTATATAAACCAATTAAAAACAAAATCAAAGAAATACATAGACAATAATACAATAATAGTAGGAGATTTTAACACCCCCCTCACTGAAATGGACAGGTCATCCAAGCAAAAGATCAATAAGGAAATAAAAGCCTTAAATGATACACTGGACCAGATAGACATCACAGATATATTCAGAACATTCCATCCCAAAGCAACAGAATACACATTCTTCTCTAGTGCACATGGAACATTCTCAGGAATAGATCACAACCTAGGTCACAAATCAGGTCTCAGCTGGTACCAAAAGATTGGGATCACTCCCTGCATATTTTCAGACCACAGTTCTCTGAAGCTAGAACTCAATCACAAGAGGAAAGTTGGAAAGAACCCAAATACATGGAGGCTAAAGAGCATCCTACTAAAGAATGAATGGGTCAACCAGGAAATTAAAGAATTAAAAAAAATTCATGAAAACAATTGATAATGAAAACACAACTGTTCAAAATCTTTGGGACACAGCAAAGGCAGTCCTGAGAGGAAAATATATAATGATGTAAGCCTTTCTCAAGAAACAAGAAAGGTCTCATGTACACAACCTAACCCTATACCTAAAGGAGCTACAGAAATAACAGCAGAGAAAGCCTAAACCCAGCAGGAGAAGAGAAATAATAAAGATCAGAGCAGAAATCAATGAAATAGAAACCCCCCCCCCAAAAAAAAAATAGTAGAACAAATCAACAAAACTAGTAGTTAGTTCTTTGAAAGAATAAATAAGATCAAAAAACCCCTGGCCAGACTTATCAAAAAGAAAAGAGAAGGGAACCAAATAACTAAAACCATGAATGAAAGGGGAGAGATCACAACCAACACAAAATAAATACAAACAATTATAAGAAAATATAAACAATTACAAGCAACTATACACCAACAAATTTGACAATCTGGAAGAAATGGATGCATTCCTAGAGAAGTATAAATTACCAAAACTGAATCAGGAATAAATAGAAAACCTGAACAGACCCATAACCACTAAGGAGATTGAAGCAGTCATCAAAAATCTCTGAATAAATAATTCAGAATTCCCAGGGGAATTCTACCAAACATTTAAAGATGAGTTAATACCTATTATCCTGAAACTGTTCCAAAAAATAGAAATGGAATAAAAAGTTCCAAACTCATTTATGAAGCCAGCATTACCTTGATCCCAAAACCAGACAAAGACCCCATCAAAATAGAGAATTACAGATGAATATCCTTGATGAATACAGAAGTAATAATTCTCACTAAAATACTATGCAATAGGATCCAACAGTACATTAAAATGATTATTCAAATGGGATTTATTCCAGGGCTGCAAGTTTGGTTCAACATCTGCAAATCAATCAATGTGATACAATACATTAATAAAAGAAAGAACAAGAACCATATGATACTCTTAATAGATGCTGAAAAAGCATTTGACAAAGTACATCATTCTTGATCAAAACTCTTCAAAGTGTAGGGATAGAGGGTACATACCTCAATATCATCAAAGTCATCTATGAAAACCCCACAGCAAATATCATTCTTAATGGCAAAACACTGAGAGTTTTTTGCTAAGGTCAGGAACACGATAGGGATGTCCATTATCACCATTGCTATTCTACATAGTACTAGAAGTTTTAGCCTCAACAATCAGACAACAAAAAGAAAGTAAAGGCATCCAAATCGGTAAAGAAGTCAAACTATCACTCTTTGCAGATGATATGATACTTTATGTGGAAAACCCAAAAGACTCCATTCCAAATCTGCTAGAACTTGTCCAGGAATTCAATAAAGTGTCAGGATATAAAATCAATGCACAGAAACCAGATGAATTTCTATACACCAACAAGACAGAAGAAAGAGAAATTAAGGAGTCAATCCCATTTACAATTGCACCCAAAACCATAAAATACCTAGGAATAAACCTAACCAAAGAGGCAAAGAATCTGTACTCAGAAAACTATAAAGTACTCATGAAAGAAATCGAGGAAGACACAAAGAAATGGAAAAATGTTCCATGCTCATGGGTTGGAAGAAAAAATTTTGTGAAAATGTCTATGCTACCTAAAGCAATCTAACGTTTAATGCAATCCCTATCAAAATACCATCCTTTTTTTTTTTTTTTTCCCAAAGAAATGGAACAAATAATCCTAAAATTTATATGGAACCAAAAAAGGCCTCGAATAACCAGAGGAATGTTGAAAAAGAAAGCCAAGTTGGTGGCATCATAATTCCAGACTTCAAGTATTACAAAACTGTCATCATCAAGACGGTATGGTACTGGCACAAAAACAGACACATAGATCTATGAAACAGAATAAAGAGCCCAGAAGTAGATCCTCAACTCTATGGTCCACTAATCTTTGACAAAGCAGAAAAGAATGTGCAATGGAAAAAAGACAGTCCCTTCAACAAATTGGTGTTGGGAAAACTGGACAGCCACATGCAGAAAAATGAAATTGGACCATTTCCTTACACCACACACAAAAATAGACTCAAAATTGTTGAAAGACCTCAATTTGAGAAAGGAAGCCATCAAAATCCGTTAAGAGAACACAGGTAGTAACCTCTTCAACTGCAGCTGCTGCAACTTCTTCCTAGAAACATCACCCAAGGCAAGGGAAGCAAGGACAAAAATGAACCATTGGGACTTCATCAAGATCAAAGCTTTTGCACAACAAAGGAAATAATCAACAAAACCCAAAGACAACTGACAGAATGAGAGAAAATATTTGCAAACAACATATCAGATAAAGGGCTAGTATCCAAAATCTATAAAGAACTTATCAAACTCAACACCCAAAGAACAAAGAATCCAATCAAGAAATGGGCAGAGGAAATGAACAGACATTTCTGCAAAGAAGACATCCAGATGCCCAACAGACACATGAAAGAGTGCTCCACATCATTCAGCATCAGGGAAATACAAATCAAACTGCAATGAGATAGCACCTCATACCAGTCAAAATGGCTAAAATTAACAAGTCAGGAAACCACAGATGCTGGTGAGGATGCGGAGAAAGGGAAACCCTCCTACACTGTTGGTGGGAATGCAAGCTGATGCACCTACTATGGAAAACATCATGGAGGTTCCTCAAAAAGTTGAAAATAGAACTACCCTATGACCCAGCAATCGCACTACTGGGTATTTACCCTAAAGATACAAATATAGTGATCTGAGGGGGCACATGCACCTGAATGTTTATAGCAGCAGTATCCAGAATAGCCAAACTATGGAAAGAACTTAGATGTCCATCAACAGATGAATGGATAAAGAAGAGGTGGTATATATATATATATATATATATATATATATATATATATATATATATATATATAATGGAATACTATGCAGCCATCAAAAGAAATGAAATCTTGCCATTTGCAATGACATGGACGGAACTAGAGGGTACTATGCTGAGCAAAATAAGTCAATCAGAGAAAGACAATTATCATATGATCTCCTTGATATGAGGCATTTCTGAGGCAAAGTGGGAGTTTTGGGGGGTAGGGAAGGAAAAAATGAAATAAGATGGAATCAGGAGGGAGACAAACCATAAGAAACCCTTAAGCTCACAAAACAGATTAAGGGTTGCCAGGGGGAGGGTGGTAGGGAGATGGTGATTGGGTTATGGACATTGGGGAAGTGAGTGCTGTGAAATGTGCAAGCCTGATGACTCACACACCTGTACCCCTGGGGCTAATAATATATGTTAATAAAAATTTAAAAAAAAGAAAAGAAAAGAACAAAACTGTCTTTCCAGGGTACCTGGGTGGCTCAGTGGGTTAAGGCTCTGTCTTTGGCTCAGTTCATGATCTTCAGGGTCCTGGATCAAGCTCTGCATTGGGCTTTCTGCTCAGCAGGGAGCCTGCTTAGGGGGCCGCCTACTGCCTACTTGTGATATCTCTTTCTCTGTCTGTCAAATAAATAAATACAATCTTCATTTAAAAACAAACAAACCTGTCTTTCCCATTATATAATTCCTTGAAGCTCAGGAATGCCAATCCCCCTTGGTCACCTGGGTCAGACAAACAAACAAGAGGTGTCTTGTGGGTTGTTTGTGTGGGCCTGCTGGTTTCAGTAAGGTAGCTGGAGAGTGTAGGTGACAGGACACATTACAAGCTTCAGAACCATGGTGGGAAATGCCTTGACCATGCTTGACTGCAGGCTCCAACAATATTGTAAGAGAGTATTTTGTGCACACTTGCTGGTCCCAGGATGGGGACAGGAGAATTCCATGACTATTTATGATTGCCAACCCCAGCCAGGATGCAGGAGAGTGTCAGGACCCCCTGTACTGACTGATTTTAGCAAGAGACTGAGGGAATGCTATAACCATTCACACTTGCCTGCCCCAACCAGGAAGCAGGAAATCACTGCAACTGTCTGCACACAGAAGTCTCAACAGGACAATGGGACAGTGCAGCAACCACTTGCTCCTGCCCATCCCAGGGATGTAGCAGAAGAGTGTCATGCCTGAGGGCCTCTGCCTGCACTAGCAGGGTAGGTGGAGAGTACAGAAATGATGACCTCCAGAGACTTGGACTCTGGAGAGAACCCCAGCTATCTCATACCATTCCAGCAGATGCCCCAGAATAGCGATGAATCTACATCCTACCCAGGAGTTTTTCAAATTGGTACTTTTTTGCTTTGCATCCTAGAGTGAATGAGTCTGTAAGCAAGCTATTTGAAAGGAGCAGCTCAGTTTGCTATAGCATTTCAGATCCATTGGGTGTAGATCCCATTGGTTTACTAAACCAGAATTTTTAGGAGCTTGTCTCTTTGGTGCAGATCCTAAGATGTGCCTAGTGTGAAGAATCAACACGTTGCTCCTGTGGGAGATACACAGTACTGGTGAAATTTTCTCTATTGTGTGTTGACACTTCTGAAGTTTGGTGAGACTGTCTTAGCCTCTCCTGCCCAGCTGGATGTGGTCTTTTAACATTTGTTGTGGAGAAGCAGTTCAAATTTTCAGAAGGAAATGATCCACATGTGGCTGTACATTTGCCATGTCTGTGGGAGGAAGTGAACTCAGGATCTTCCTACCCTTGCCATCTTGGACTCCTCCAAAATAATCTTCACTTTATTCTTGTTTTTGTTTTTGCTTCAGTTTGTCTTGTAGTCAAACTACACAGGATTATACTTGAAAATTTGGAAAATGCAAGAGTATAAAGGAACAGAAAAATAATAACCCAGGAGTACCTGGGTGGCTCAGTTGGTTAAGCATCTGACTTTGGCTCAGGTTGTGATCTTGGGGTCCTGGGATCAAGCCCTGCATGAGGCTCTGTGCTTAGTGGGGAGTCTGATTGTTTCTCTGCCCCTCCCTCAGCTCGTGCTCTTTCTTTCTCTCTCTCTTAAATAAATAAATAAAATCTTTAAAAACATATAATAACCCAGTATTCATTGATTTGCTTCTCAAATATTTACCTAACACTCTACCAAGCACTGGCAATTCAACAGTGATTCAGACGTCATAACTGACCTCAAGGTACCCACAGTCTAACAGAGGAGACAAACATGCAAGCTGGCATTTCAGGGAAGAATAACATAGACACTACAGAAGCACAGTGGGCGGCATTAGCTGGGCACAAGAAAGGTTTTCCACAGAAGATTATGTGTAAAAGGAATCCTGACAGTTATTTTTCTTTATTCCTTCTTTCCTTTGTTGGTTTATAGGAAGGAGTCTACTAGGTGTTATGACTGCAAACCAGTTGAGAGGAAATATTTAGACAGGAGATTGGAGGCCAGAGTTTGGGATGTAGAAAGAAACACTTGGAAGGAGTTAGGTTTAAGTGGGTGGAGAGACAAACCCCTCATTCTTCAAGACCAATAATCATTCTTTTTTGATGTAGTAGAAAGCAACTAGAAAATTATGGACATAAATATTAAGTAGTGTTTTCTTGAGAAGAGTAATGAAGATCTGAAGTAGTCATTGTAAGAAATACAGAAGTGAATTGATCAAGAAAAGATGATCCCTCCTAGTTGATGGTCTGAGATTTTTAAAAGATGTGTTTGCAGTCATCTTGATCATCATTTTTTGTGTTTCTTAGAAGAAATGTTAAAAAAAAAAGTACATAATTGGCATGTAAAACCTAGAGCAATTACTGTTATCATGGTAGTAATAGCTCATTTTTGGCTTTACCAAGTTAACACAAAAGAATGGAGAAACAAAAGAGTGAAAATTTTACTTTTCTCAATTATAAATTAGAATGGGATGGGAAAAGTTGACTAGGTACCTTATTTTTGACAACTTTAAAATCATATGAATTACGCTATGCTGTTACAGGGAATTTTCTCCTTAATATAGTATTTGTTCATCACACCATCTCCCCAGAATGTTAATAAAAAGTGTCTTTGATCCTCAATTGTGCATCTCCAAAATCTACCCATCTAACCAGTTTAAGCTTGTTGTTTATCTTCTGCATGAAACATTCCTTATGTCTTCCCTTTACTTCTTGAACTCTCATTTACAACAAAAGTCACACTCCCTCATGTAAAAATTCAGTATTTGATTATATATGTCAGTTTCAAAGTAGAAGATGGTATTGAAGTTAGCAGTGGACAGAACTACTTTTCTCATCACATATAAGACTGAGTGCTAGCTCCTCCAGCTTCATACTGTCCTGTGTAAGTAAGCTTTGAGCATACATAGCAAGAGCTTCTCTATCAGTAATTTTTAAACAACTGTGAACTTACTAAATTGAGTAATCAACTGTTCTCATTCCTAAAAATTCTGGGACTGATGTCACGAGGCCGAACAGAAATTTGGGACTTTAGGGAGGAGTTCTAAGTGTAGAGAAAAGATATACAGAATGCTATATCAATTTTTAATCACTGGCACAGTGAAAATTGTACTCATCAATTTAGAGTATTTGTTCTATATTTTGAAAAGGGTTAATTTAGTGTATAGGAGGCACATACTTCAAAAACATTTATTAGTTCATTGCATTTAAAAATGCAGATTATCAGTGTAGTTTGCCTTCATAGAACAAGTTTAAATCTATCCTAAGCCTATTACAAACTTTCACTCGGCACCAAATCTGTTTATGTAATATCAAATTGCACTATACTTTTTTTTTAATAGTTGTTCACATCTCTTGGAATAATCTCTAATTTCAGACAAAACCTGGTCAGTCAGTTCTGATCCATTTGTTTTCAATTGATTGACTCTTCCTGTGATAGCTTCACTGTGATGAAGACTGTGGTTTATACCAACACGGAACATTTGATTGAGCAAATGCATTTTAATTTCCCAAAGTAGAAAGGACTATAAAGAAATTTCAAATAGCTTACTATAAAAAATAAAAAAGTGAATTTCAACCATAGTTTGTTTTTAAAAAATCCAAAAACCTGAATCTAAAGACCAACTCTCATATATAACATTAGAAAAGATTTTTTTCTCCATCTTATTTTTTTCACTATTATCTCTAGAGTGTAATTTTACCCTCAATACCATAGGATCTTTTATTTTGTGTTTCTGCCAGGCATCTACAACGGGAACCAATATTTCCAACTTGTCAGTCACGTATGCTAGATTGGAATAAGCAAACCGGGGAAAACAACAGGGATATTTCAAATAATCACCATGGCATATTGGGAGAATTGCTTGGGTAAATTGGCACAGCATTCACCAGTTCTGTTTATATTATTTGCCTGCTGATTTTGTTACTGTATTTCATATTGTTTAATATACAGCAACGAGCTCAGGCACCTGCAGAGATATTCAAAATCAGGCAGGCCTCCAACTACAGAAAAGCAATTTGTTTGAATTTTCTTAATTCAAATAAAAATTTATTTTCTCCAGTTTTTCAAAGCATATGGCACAGCATACTTCATTTCTACAAAATTTCGCCCAAATAGTGTTGTGGTAGCAATGTTGGTTTTGCAAGCAAGAAAGCACGAAGAAGAAGAAAAAAGCGGCATTCTTTTCATTGGTACCGGCTCTGAAAACACAAGCATCTTCCAGGCCACACAGGTGGGTCTGGGTCTGGCTTTACTCTCCAGAGGAGCAGCAGCATAACCTAGTGGAAAGACCCCACACAAGGGCAGAGAGATTCAAGTTCTCCAGTCTAATCTTGAGACTGCTTATCATTCATTTAGGCTATCTCTGTAGTAGAGACTGAAACAACTAACTGGTGAGATCAGGTCACTCAAAGAAAATGAAAGAAATTGGCTCTTGTCATTAGGAATTTTGTACATCTAATAGAGAACTTAACAAACAAACAAACAAACACCTGATCAACATAATCAAGTAAAACTATAGATGTGACCATATTCCAAATATTTGCTTCTAATCACAGAGAAATATTAACTACTGTTTACATCTACATATGAAATTTAAAACTCTGGACAAAAGGTACATTCACACAAATAATTTCTATTTGTCATAGTAGCTCTGTAACACATGTGATTTATAATGTTTTTTATTTTTGAACTTCATTATTTATAAACATAATATATGCATGTATGTGTATAATATATTGTATATAATCATAGGGCCACTTTAAGCCACACAGTACATTTTCTTGTATTTAAACCTCCTAATTTTATTTATATGTTTGTACTTAGTATTGCATTTTAAGTTTGCTCCTTGAAAGTATCGGAATTCTTAATAAATAATTTAATTGTATATGATCCAGAGATTTATTTATGTAAATCACTATACAATATTAATTTGTTTTAGGTAGTCTAAAATACTTGATAAGTGAGAGAAAAATATATTTTCTAAAATCTTATTTTTTTCAACCAGGAGATATATTTAAAAGTTTATTCACTTGTATACCATTCAAATTACTTACACATGTATGACTAAAACATAAAGACATTTGAGATTGATAATGAAATGTCTTGCAGTTCTAAATCTCAAATCCCATCCATATATGTTGAGAAAAAAAAAAGATAGCAACATTAGAAATCATAAAAATTCTGCATTTACCCTAGGAATCCAATTGAGATATATTGGATATCTCATCTCTGGAGGAAGAATTTAGGAGCAAACCATGCTATAGTATCAACTAACAAATACAGCATGAATGGAAAAGGTACTTTTAAAATTACAACAATCACTCCTGCCATTCCTATCCTTTCTAACTGGATCTGTAGTCAGGGGTTCATAATTTCACTGGGATTAATTTGCCAGCATTCTGAAGACACTTATCTTATTTTCTGGAATTCAGAAAGGGATCAGCCTCCACACAATCTATTTCACTTATCTTTCAGAACAGCAGCACATGATGAAAGGAGATTCATGTTGAATGAATATATTTGTCATTGTCCGTGGTGCCTAGATTATATGAATATGACCCAGATGACGGGTTTTTTTTTTTTTCTGAACACAATGTTACATACTTACGCATAAATAAATCCTATGCAATTTAAAATCTATCCCTCTAATTCCCATTTTTAGTCCTAATATCAATTCTCAATTCTCAATTCTCATCTTGATCATAAGTTATTTGTCCAATAAGGAGAATATTTTCTTCCTTATGAAAGAAATAATAGGACTTCCTACCAGCATTTTTATAATAAACCATTACTTATATAGATGCACTTGTTTTTGAACCCAGAGTATAAATTCAAACTGCCTTGCTAACTCAGAATGTGTTTAGATGTCAAAATTAGCATTGTTTTCTGGATAAATACACATACCCACACACTCACATCCATTCATACAGATCATCTCAGTGGTAGAGAACTGAAGGTAAGATGAATATTTCTAAATAGATCTGTCCTTTTTCTTTTCTTTTTTTTTTTTTTTAACATAAATGAGCCTGGTTTCATTGGGTTTTCTTCATTTTCCAGATGAGAAGGAAGAGAGAAAGTCAGAGACAGCAGACTCAATAAAACAGAAATCAAAGTGCTAAAGTTGGGAAATCTTGATAGATGCAACTTCTCTGGTAGTGACAATAGAGGGGACACATTTCACTTTTAAACTTTTTTCCATTAGTTTTTTGACAGGAGTACACTAGTTCAGCTTTAATGAGATTCTAGTGTAAAAACTTCAGGGCTAAATAAAAGAAACAAATCAAAAGGACTGAATGATTGCCATTTAATGTGAAAGAATGGAAGTGCAAACAATCATCGTATGACATCTAGCTGTGCTAGTCGCTGCAGAATGACAGGTAGAACAATTCAAAGTTACTGATCTAAAGATGGAATAACAGCTTCTATGTTTGAAGTGCTCCGAAGATGAAGAAATAAAACAGACTCTGAGAGAGGACAGGGTTAAACCTTTTAAATTCCATGCCCTGTTGTCAGTATCATTTGAATGGTTTTGTACACATTTTTTTTTCACTGAAATCATGTGATTGAGAGAATTAATTTCAGAGCTTATTTTGTGGTTTTATGCTATAGGCTTCAAAGATTTTTTTTAAGCTAAGTAAGAATATCACATATAGTATGCTTGCATAATCAAAACTGCATTTTACTGGCTAACTAGTTTATGCATTGTAAGAACCGCATTTGGGTTTATATTAGTAATAGGGTAACTTATGCATCAAAGTTCTGTTTCTACTTAGAAGAAGACTGATTATTTTTACCTTTAAAGATAATTTTAATTTTGTGTTTTTCTTTTACTTCTTTTTTTTGTTTTGTTTTAGAAAATAAAGAAAATCACCAATTCTTTCTCTCAATAAGCTTTTTTTTTTCCTTTATCAGTGAAATAACCCATTCTAGTTACTGCTGGAAACAATAATCTGTAATTGCTGCTTTCAGTCCTAATTTGGCCTGTCCTTACTTTTTCATCTCAATCTAATCTAAACCTATTTGAGCAAATAAAATGATATTTACCTCATCCTATGTTACAAGCTTTCAAGATTACAGGCTTCAGGAAAAATCAATACAAAATACCATCTTAGCAGCAGGTTTGTGCTCAGGAAGAATGCTAACTTTTCTTCCCAGGATTTCTGACTCTCCACTATCCTGGAATGAGAGCAGAAATCATACCATTAAAATAGAGAAAGGGGGAAACAAAAATGGTGTGGGGAAACCGGGGCGGGCGGGGGGGAGACACTTCACTTCTGTGATGCGCTTGGGGCTTTGGTGCGGTGTTAGTAGCCACTTTCAGTTTACAAGCCAAACTGAAGTGTGTGGTCAAGCTCCCAACCTTTAACTCTTGTTTCTGCATGACACATCTTGCAGAGTTCACAAAAAGGAGGTTCTTGACCTCACAGATGATTTTTTCAGACTCAAATACCATCTTCATTTATTATTTATTTGCTTCAAGCAGTTGGGACTTGAGGTATCATCATACCTGACTGGTTGATTTAAGGAAGTGGCCACCTCTCGGTGGGGGAATCTCATGGGAATAAAATCCTATTACTTTCCAAAAAGATTACTTCATTTACTTCCCAGAATAAGCTTTTGATGAAAACATTAGAATGTTGAGTTTGTAAACAACCAAGAATTCTCTGAAGTATTGCCCTTTTTTTTTTTTGATGTTTCAAATGGAAGCTTATTTTGCTTTTTTTTTTTTTTTCTTCTCTTTTCCTTTTGGTTTGTGTCCTTTTTCAACTTAGAACTTTGTAAACACAAATAAGTTAGTCCTTGTAAGCAGTCCTTGCTGGAATACTGCACTGTGGCGGGTCTATATTCTTTAGTGATCTAAACTGTAGAGCCCATTCTACCCTTTCAAACTTGTAGAAGTTTGCTCTCTAATCTCATTCTCATCTATTAGCTTGCCCTCAGTCTTTGAGTAGACTGTTTTAAAGATTCTATGAAGGAAGATTAGTTTGTCTCTACAGAGTGTGAAGATGCATGATTAGAATACTTTTTTTAAAGCAAGTTGTAAACAAAATTGTTGGGTAATGACGTTATCTTTTTTTCCCATCTTTTACTCCAATAAGAAAAGTGAAGAAAAATGTCTGGGAAATTTTTTCCCCCTAAGCACTGCAACAGAATGGTAAACACTAGGATTCTCAGAAAAAATTTTGAGTAAGGAACATGTCTTACTTTTTCCATGATTAATTGGTATTGCTTTTAAGAATGACATGGTGTACACAATTCAAATAAACTCAAGAAAAGCTAGTAATAAAAATGCTATTAATTTCTATAACATGAATTCTACTATAATAAGTATCATTATATAACTGCTGCTGATTCAATAATATCTGATATTAGAAAACACTTTTTTTTTAAAGATTTTACTTATTTATTTGAGAGAGAGAACGGGAGAGTGAGAAGCAGAAGCAGACCCTACTGAGCAGGGATCCTGATGTGGGGCTCTATCCCAGGACCCAGAGACCATGACCTGAGCCAGAGGCAGGTGCGTAACTGACTGAGCCACCCAGGTGCACCTTTTTCAAGGTATTGTTTATTAAGAATTGTTACTATTATTATGAATATGATTTTAAAGCTTTCAAATGATATACTTATATGACATCATTCAAAGATATGACTTTCTTATTCAATTGAAATTTGTTAGGGTTTCAAAAAAGTAGATTAAACACTATTTTTCATTAGTATACTATTTTATATTGAGGAAAATATATGTGTTCTGTGATAACCACAAATTAAAGACTTTGCAGACTTAATCTGTTGCATAGTTATTTCAAGAATCATCACAACAAAGTAATAATAGAGTAGACAAAGTAAATTTTATTGTGTTTAGGATCTTGTCATAATACATTTTATATCTGCATTTATGATGTAATTACTGGATAAGTACATTAAAGCATTTTTAAAATTCTCCAATATTCATCCCAATTCCATCACTGAATAATAATACCTCGACATGCATATACTGTGATATTCTACACAAAATTTTAGGTAAATATGCAATGTATCCATTTTGGAAATTCTAAAACTAAAAAATGGATGTTGAAAAAAATAACATAAGACAAAGCAAATGCAGGCTTTTAAATTTATTGTTCACAATTGTATTTATGATGATAACAATCTTAAAGCAATACTAAGTAGAAAATAAACTTATTTTTATATTTTCTATTCTATTCATTTTCTGTATACACGTGTAATCTTTTATCTAAATATACTGAAACAGTCTTAAAATAATATAAATCTAAACACAGAATAGTAATTTCTATGATTCTTTCTGAAACCTTGATCTTAGGTGACAAACGTCATCTATGCACCATTTTAAGCAATTAATTAAAAAGTTAAATCACACAAACCTTTTATTTTTGTTTGGTAAAATATTTATGCTGTTACAAGAAATCAAAAAAATCTTTCTTATCACATACTATAGTTTAATGTGAAAACCACTACGTCAAACATTATCTGAAGGACATCATTTCTAAAGATAGCCAGATCACTTGGGCTTCATATATTCAAGAAAATAATTATAGTGTGAACAACATTTTGATTCTTCTGCATTAGTTTTTGCCATATTTTTTTGTTGTTGCTGTTACAGACTTTATCCAATAATTTCAGAAAGCAGACAAGAATTAATTTTCAAGTTTAGGTATTGTAAATGTAGTGTCTGTCTTTATACAGATAAATATGAGCTGTAATTGTTATCAGGAGTATTCCATGACTTCTAAAATTGTGGAGAAAATTAATTTAAAAAGTTTGAAGTTATCCTTATCAGACTATTTAGTAGGAAGGGGAAGTCAAGAAATCAATGAAAGAATTACTCCTAAATTTCAAATAATTGTCAAGAACATAATTGTTTTGGAAATTATGTAAGTGTATTATCAATGGGAATTTAATACAGTCTAACTTTAAATTTCCTCTTTTTTCATAAAAAGACATGATCATTTCCTTTTCTTTTATGTACTTTTATGGAATATATGCATACATACATATGAATATAGACACATTGCACATCTTCAAATTTCAGTGGAATGTGTTCTGTTTGGCTACTGCAGTATATGAATTCTCCAGAATGTGTTGATTACCTGAATGCCACACACTATTAATTGACATTTAAACAGAAAGGTAGGAAGGTAGTGGTTGTTCACATGTTATCCATTTTGGGTCATTGTAAATTTAAGCTTAGAATTTCTACTGTGTGGAAACTTTCAATATTTATTTTGAATTTAATTTTTTGTCCATAACAAGATTTCTCAGAATCAAATGTATTTTTGAATACTTATATCTTTAGTAATAGAAAATATTCTTTTTTTTTTGTCATTGCAATAAAAAGCTCCAATTTTATCTCAGTTTCTGGACCTGCAACAACTTTTATAGACATATATTTTTATCCCCAGGGGTACAGGTCTGTGAATCACCAGGTTTACAAACTTCACAGCACTCACCAAAGCACATACCCTCCCCAATGTCCATAATCCCACCCCCTTCTCCCAAACCCCCTCCCCCCAGCAACCCTCAGTTTGTTTTGTGAGATTAAGAGTCACTTATGGTTTGTCTCCCTCCCAATCCCATCTTGTTTCATTGATTCTTCTCCTACCCACTTAAGCCCCCATGTTGCATTACCACTTCCTCATATCAGGGAGACATATGATAGTTGTCTTTCTCTGCTTGACTTATTTCGCTAAGCATGATATGCTCTAGTTCCATCCATGTTGTCGCAAATGGCAAGATTTCATTTCTTTTGATGGCTGCATAGTATTCCATTGTGTATATATACCACATCTTCTTGATCCATTCATCTGTTGATGGACATCTAGGTTCTTTCCATAGTTTGGCTATTGTGGACATTGCTGCTATAAACATTCGGGTGCATGTGCCCCTTTGGATCACTACATTTGTATCTTTAGGGTAAATACCCAATAGTGCAATTGCTGGGTCATAGGGCAGTTCTATTTTCAACATTTTGAGGAACCTCCATGCTGTTTTCCAGAGTGGCTGCACCAGCTTGCATTCCCACCAACAGTGTAAGAGGGTTCCCCTTTCTCCGCATCCTCGCCAGCATCTGTCATTTCCGGACTTCAAGAAAATATTCTTTTTAAGAGCTTTCTTTTATTAAATACTAACCCTAATAATAGTTTTGGAATTTTTTTACATAATACATGATAGCTTTGCATATCAAACTAAATTCACAGTAATTAATATCCACTCTATAATCATATTTCCTTGACTGACTCAAACATGTGGTTCTTTATTATTGATTGGTTCAGATAAGTATCTAACACCCACTTGCAGCATTTAGCTGATGTCTTTCCTTTTTTTTCTCTCAGTATTATTAAAATTTAATTGACATACAGCATTAGATAACTTTAAGGCACACTAGTTGATGTATTTCTAAAGTCTCTTTTATTATCAGTCTCCTTTCATCTTGTGTGTGCATGTATGCGTGTGTGTGTGTGTGTACATGTGTGTGTGTGACTAACTGTATCCCTAAAATTACTGATCTGGATTATGGCTGAGGCTTATGGCCATGAAGTGAAAGAAATGGGTAGTGCATGCAATGATCAAATTCATTATATAAATATGATTAAATCAAAGCACTTTTGAGTTGTAAATCACTTAAAAGAACATATAATTTAATAATCAAACTCCAGTATTCGAGGAAGAGATGTAAGGGATATGTAGGGAACAGAGAATATATGAATCACAATTCAATGAAGTCTTGGAGTGGGGGAAGGGCTGATTACAGGGGTCATGAAGGAAATTTTGTGTGATAAAATGTTTTATATGTTGATTGTGGCAGTGGTAACATGGGCATGTGCTTTTATGACCTCAACAAGTACAATTTAAATAGGTTAATATTATTGTATGTAATTTATACCTCATTAACTTGATTTCAAAAAACCTTATGGAAATCTTAGTCAAAATGTGTAATGCATTTTGCAATGCCAAACATTGTCTTCTCAGACAGTAGATTATGAACTAGCATCCCCAAATAGTTCTGTTGAGAAGCATCATCTCATTTTGAGATGAAAGAAAGGGGAGAAGGAAAAATAGGGTGACTCTGTTGTCATAAGGTCAAAAGCTAACCAAGACTGGGATGAGTCTCCTGGTTAGAGATCAGTGTCCTTCCTACAACAACAAATTCAACACACTGGTATCTAAGTATCTATTTGGAATCATTTTGAGCCTTATAATAATAAAATTACTCAAAAACTATCATAAAGAACAAGAAATCAGTCTGGAATTGGCCTCAAATTTAACTCTTTCTTTTACTTATTTGTATAGGGATCCATGGCTAATATATTTTAAACAGATCCTTATTTCTATGCAGCTAAAGAGTAAAAAGTTACAAGTATCTAATATTTCCATGTATTGTAAATGCTATGCTGGTATTGTCAGAAATGGTGACACTTTCAAAAACTATTTATTATAATGTTTTGCCCAACGTATATGGACTTAGAAAAGATTGTGGCTCGGGGAGGGATGAAGTGATATATGAAATATTTATGTCAGTATTGTGAATCAGTTCAAGAGAAACACAAAATAGAGCATCGTTATATTTGACATTTGTACAAAGGTAATTTTTAAAAAAAGATATTGAGGGGTGCCCGTGTGTCTCAGTCAGTTAATCCTCAGACTCTTGATCTTGGCTCAGGTCATGATCTCATGGTTGTGGAATTGAGCTGCCCACCGGCTCCATCATGGGCATGAAGTCTGCTTAAGATACTTTCTCTCCCTCTCTCTCCACTTCTTCCCCCTCCTACATGTGGGCATGTATGCCCATGTGTGCTTGCTCTCATTCTTAAAAAAAGGATATTGAGAAATAAAAAAAAATAAAAAATAAAAAATAAATCTGAATTTCATAACAATGGGATTAACTAAATTTTAGAATATTTTACATTCACTTAACTTATATTCATACTTTAACATTATTAAATTATGAACGAAGAAATAAAGTGAGATACATCAAGAGTAAAAGTCTTGCTGAAATGTTGGTGCCTATTGTTAAGTTCTTTACATCATGAGGGTCAGGTGCCTTTAGTTCACCTTGACCACCACTAGATGGCACTCTGGCACTCATGAGAGCATAAAGGAGCTACCTGCTTGTCTTGGTTTAAGGAACTTGGAAGTACCAACCACTCCCCTAAACAAATTATATCTTTATTTATTTATTTATTTATTTATTTATTTATTTATTTATTTACTTTGGCATAATATATCCAGTGAAATACCTAATGACTTCAAGTTCTCTTGAATCCTCTCTTCAAAGTTTTTTGTAATTTTCTCTCATAGTACTTACCAAACACACTCTCATCATGGTACTTAGCTTTAGTTAGGGATAAATTCTAGCTACATTCTTAAAGATTAAGTAGTTACCACTCTGTTAAAGTCTCTCAAACAGACCATTGGCTTCTGCCAAACTTGTTCCACAGCAGTTAGCTCTTACTAATATCAACAGCAAGAAAATATTAACCATAGCAAATTTCTAGGGATAATCCTAAATATATGCATGCCCAAATCTAAAAGAAACAGTTTTCTAGCCCATTCCTTAAAATACTTTCTGAAATTCTCTCAGTAAAATATTCCTTCATGTCAATAATCTGTTTTTTTTTTTCTTTACCTTACTAATATGAGCACCAATCTCTCTGGATTTCATGATTCCAAACTTAGTCGGAAGAAAGAAATATCCTGTCTTAATAGACTGTTGCATTAAGATAACTGCATTTTTCACTTAATTTAATATAAATTTAAATTTTACTCACTAAAGGTATAGTGGTAAAAGAATCTTATCTCTTTGTCCCCTCTACAAATCTTTTACAAATTCAATTATACAATTCAAAATAGGGGAATTCCTGTTCCCTCATAAAACCTATGACATCTCTAGTTAATCTCTCAGGGTAAGTGGGATGGAGGTGGATCAGCCTGGTGTGTGCAACTTGTGTTTTGTATTGTATTTCCAGGACTCCCCTTCAAAACATGGAAAGAATAATTTGTTTAACATAATATAAAGTAGATAAAATCTACCAAAGCTAAGATAGAAGGGTTTTATGCTATTTGAAAAACAATCTACTTATGCTGTTCCAAAAACAATAGGAGTTTCTACCCTAATTCTCAAAAACACAACTTAGGCAATGACAGAAAATGTGATCTGCTTCACAGTGTCTCTCATCCATGCATTAGCCGAGCAATCATTTTCACAAGAAAATTGTTTAGACTATATGCTAAAGAGGACTAAACGTTTAATTCAAATATACTGGTTAAATTTTATGCCTAACAGTCCAAAGAGTATTCCAAGTAAACATTTCCACTCAAAAAAAGAACTGAATTGACAACTTTGTCACTTAGCCAATTATTCAAATCAGATTTCTGTTTTGGTATATAGGAATTACCTCAATAATATTTCCTAGAAAGTTATGATTGCATCGTAATTGAAAAGAAATGAGCAATTTGACTCTGTTTTTGATTCTGGGAATATTAAGACAGGACTTTTCTTTGCGATTGGGACATCTATCTATACATACACATCAATTATAAATATACTGTCTTAGAGGAAACTGCTTATCTCTAAAGTGACTTTAAACATGCCTTTGTCTTAACCTTATGTTAGTGATAATCACTTATTTCATTTTCATTCAGGTGAAGTGCACCATAAATTCGGAATTCTACTATGATTTTGTTTGGGGCTTTGTGTTTTGTTGTTGTTGTTTTTGTTTACTTTTCACCCGATAAAGAAGATTCTGAAAGTAACTCTCTATAGTACTCTATAGCTAAAGCACATCTAAATGAAAGGATGAAGAAAGAATCACTAAAGCCTTCCTGGAAAACTTCATAAGAATGATAGACAAAAGAGAATTAAAGGTAACAGCTATTTCAAAGAGGCAATAGAAAGCCCAAATGTTTGGCACATTCATGTAGGGGTACTTGGACAAACAAGAGTCATATTTTCCTTTTTCTAATAATCATATGCTTCTCCTATTTAAAAAATCTTTTCAATAAGCAGTGTTGGTAAGAGAAAGAAAGAAAGGAAAAAGAAAAACAACACAACCACCAACCAATTTACCCTCCCTCATGGTTTTTCACAATGGTTTAGGGAATTCCAGAGAGAAAAGAGATAGTATACATAGGGAACAAATATTTTTTTAAATAAGCATTACTAAAACTGAGATAACATGAAAGAAAATAAATATTTTACTACCTCTGCAGTTACTGTTTTAGACATACATTGGGACTAGGCTAGCACAGTTAATCATTTTGTGAAACTGGCTCATTTCTGTATACCTAGATTGGAGAAAATGAGTTTGGGAATCATTTCAAAACATCATATGCTTCTCAATAGTGAAATACTAAAAGCCATAGTCAGTAAATATATGAATGTACATAAATAAGTTCTTTTAGAAAGCAAAACTGCTGGCTCTTTTATCATATGTTGAAATGATATAGAAGAGAGAGTTTTATAAACAACTTTAAATATTTAGAATATTTCACTTTAAGATCTTGAGAAAATTTGTATTTATGTAATTTTCATATTATCCATTGTAGAATTGGAAAAAAATACAATGGGATTTTAGATTTTTTATCCTACTGTTTGCCTAGAAAGTGATTTTTTAACAAAATAATTTTCAGATTTTGAATACAATTTCTATGTGATCCTTGATTTTTGAATATACTTCGAAGAAAGAAAAAAAAAGGAAGAAAGAAGGAAAGAACCATACAACAGAATATTGTATGAACTGAAAAATGTTTATTTAAATAGAGTCAATATCAGTTTCTGAAATCAAATTTTATTTTCTTTGTGGGAAGAAAACGAAGTTTTTCTTTTAATAGACTATGTATCCCAAGATGATTTCAATGTATTTTCACTTAGAAACACTAGCTGCTATTACATATGAATTTTCAAAGCTTGGCAAGGCTTTGGAAGGAATGATGAAAATTACTATTGCACGACCTTCAGGTTTTCTTTGTTTCATAAAGGGCTAAGATAGCATTTTTGTCATTTTTCTTTCCGCTCTGTTCTTTCATCATAAATATCAAAGCATGTAATTATGCCTTCTATCCTACTATAGTCTGCCTGTTTTCCTAGCTATGGTGATGGTGTTTTCTCTTTCATAAGACTTTATTTCATTTACTGAAACTGAAAATCATCTCCTAATTTGTTGGATAAAATAAATTGTGAAAACAATGAATGTTAGACTGATAAAATATTATTAAAACAATAATGATATTTTTATCAAAGCCAATATCAGACACTGAGAGATTTCTCTAGTAAGCTGAGGGTCACATGGACCATATTTATACTAGAATGATTTGACCTACAGGTGGGATTTTATTATTGGTGCTTATTATGAGAATCTGACTGTCTAACCCCATGCAGTCTTGAATTTTCCTACTATTGCTTTTCTTCTCATATTAAATCTGCCTTCTAAATGAGTCTTATTATTCTGTCTCAATACACATTCTTCATATTATCCTAGATCTATGGCTCCCAGATGTTTATGCATCACACATATCTCAAATTAGAACTATCCTAAATAGGTCAATGTGATAAGTTAGCAACAAATTTCTACTTAATTCCAGAAACCATAAATTAAAAGAGTATGCAAAATAGATTAAGGCAACAGACACAATAATAGTTTTGTATATAGTATGTCCTCTCTTAAGCATTGGATAAAATCTTGAAACATCATAAGCTATAGTAATTTCTACAATAAAATCTATTTCCATGTTTGTTTCCATTAATATTTCAGACATTACATTTATAAAAAGATAAGCCATCCCTCAGTATAATAGAAATTATGATTAAGCACCTGAGCATTCACCTAAAAGAAGAATAATAGTATCTCTGGGCTCTGGAGCCAAACAGACCTGAATTGAAATTACTGTTTCTTTTCTTACAGATAAACGTTTTTTGCCAAGTTATTTAACCTATAAAATGGACTCAATGATAGTAACAACCTCATCAAAACATTGGAAGGATTAAATGATATATCGCATGCAAAAATTTGGCTCAGGTAAGGCAAGTAGTGAATTAAATTCATTATTACTGTCAGTTATTACTTTGTTGATTTTTTCAGTTTTTCATATTAAATTTGTGAGAAAATTCTGATGTATATCTGATGTATAAGTAGGTACAACAGGTTTGTTTTATGAAGAAGGATGATTGTCCCTTTTTCAGCAAGTAAGCTGGTTTTCAGAAGCTGAACTGAGACTCCTGAGCAGGCCGGTGCTTTGAACTAAGGTAGGGGGATCCCTACCTTAGCAAGTAAGGACAGGGAAGATTGAAGCGCAGAGATCAAATCACACATACCAGAAAAATGAAATAATTAGAGATGGGAAAAGGCAATGAGGAAGCGTGCTGAGCTTGTTAAAATTGGACAACATTCAAATACATGCTGGGGTTTGAGAATAGCTAGAAGAAAAATGTCAGAGTGAGATTTTTGTACAGTGACTGTGAACAATCTGTTATAACTGAGTCAGAGCATTCAAAGTGGTATTTTATATGGTATTAGATTGGACATGATTTTTGTGAGAAGAAAATTAGCTTTGGGATCTGAATTTAATTGAATTTGTATTCCAGTCCATTTTTCCCTTTACCGATGGAGCCTGTCTCAACAAGTCAATAATCTCTCTGATGTTTCTTTGTAAAACTGATGATCCCTAGGACTGTGTTGAGTGAAGCATCATCAAGAGGAAGAGAGGAGTGCGAACCCTGGTCAAGAAAAGATGTTACAAAGACGCAGGTACAGAGAGGTCCATTGCAGCATTTTGTAAGAATGAGGAACCCAAGACACCAAACTTATCCATCATTGAATGAGTATTAAAATAGAGGATCTGATATCCAAACTTCCAAATATGGTGCAGTCACTCAAAGCAGTTATCTTATCTGAAATTCCCCAAATTAAATGTTTATGTTGGAAGAAAAAAGAAGCAGGAGAGCATGTATATAAATACCCTATTTTTATTTATTAAAAGAAAAGTTCTGGAAAAACACAAAACAAAATAGTCTTAGTATCTAAGCCTGGGGATTGGAAAAGGAAGAAAAATAGAAAGCAGGAAAAAATGTTCACTTCTTTTAAACACACTCTCTACAACAAAAATTTTTTTAACAAAAAAAATAAAGCACTGTATTACTCTTTGCAAGTTATTTACATGTAATTGACATGCTCTGTATCCATACCTGTATAACAAGATTTGAAAAAATTGGCATTTCATTTAAATGTCAGAATTTAAAAAGCTGCTAAACATCACTAAAACAAATAATTAAATATCATAAATTACCAATTACCTGAACAAAAATTAGTATGACGAGAAATGCCTATAGAATATAAGCCTACTTAAGTGTCAACTTGCCAGTATGTATCAAAAAATTTTTTAAAGATTTTAAAAAATTGTTTATATTTTTATATTTTTTAAGATTTTTTTAAAAGATTTTTATTTATTTGACAGAGATCACGAGTAGGCAGAGAGTCAGACAGAGAGAGAGAGGGGGAAGCAGGCTCCCTGCTGAGCAGAGAGCCCAACGTGGGGCTCGATCCCAGGACCCTGAGATCATGACCTGAGCTGAAGGCAGTGGCTCAACCCACTGAGCCACCCAGGCACCCCATGTATCAAATTTTTAAAAGGGCATATCATTTTATTCAGTAATTTCACTTATAGAACTTTATGCCATTGAAATGAATCATACAGTGTACTGTACATATAATGATTTCCTACAACATTTTTCTAAAATGGAAAAATATCTACATTTTCTTCAGTAGGGGATAGTGTATAAATTATGTATAGTCCATGTAACTGAATATTTTGTAGTAATTAAAAATAGCATGATAATTCTGTATCCATTAATAAAGAAACACATCCATGATACTTTTTGTGTGAAAAAGTCTGGTTACAAAATGAAATTTAAGGTATAACATTTTTCATTGTATTTGTGCTTTAGATGCGAAAACTTATATGAATGACTAACTTGTTAATAGTGATTATCTCTAGCATATGAGATTTACAGGTTCAGAGGGTGAGTGGAGAGTGGGTGGGAGTGGAAAAGGAGTGGTTAACTTTCTATTGTTGGCAGTTTTTTTTTTTTTCCAAAGGAGATATGTATTATTTTATAATTTCAAAACTCTACAAAGTCTAATTTGGAGAAAATGAAGTAACTTGGGCTTTTTTTGGAAACAGAGACTTCATCTAAGATGAATGTCTGTTGTACAATTAGAGTATAGATGGTAGTGAGGTGGACAGGATGAGAGAAAACAGGACCAAGAGCCCAGGGGATGGGAAAGCCAGTAAAACCAGTGTTAAATGATGCAAAGATTAAACATACAACCATATGAATCTAAAGGTAATCCGAAGACCATGTCTTGAAGGGAAAGACCAGTTATAAAGGGAAAAGGTAGGTGTGTCATAATTACATCAAACAAGAGGAAAAGCTAGGTTCCAGATAAGCAGAGTTTCTCCATTCAGGGTTAGGGAGATTATGGGAGAGGGGAGGAGATGTCCAAATAAAAGACAGTGGTATAAAACAGCTAGGACATGCAACTGTCAGCAACAGAGAGACTGACAATATGTACAGCACCCAAGGTAAGGAGACAGTAACTATTCTGGGACAAGAAATCTAGACTCTGAGAAAATAAGATCATCAGACAGAGAACAAGAACAAATTTACTTCAAAGAAAATTAAGTTTCCAAGAAGAAATTGGGACTAACATTAATCTGTTTCTACAGTACATTTTTTTAAGTTTACTTTTCAATACCTTTAACTAAATGAGCATGTGTGGTTGACTTCCACTTCTGGGAAATTGACTATTAGAAACACTAAAAATCCCCACACTAGGGAAATTATGACTAAACCACAGAAAAGAAACATTGTCAAGTGAATTTTAGAAGGCAGAAGGCACAGCCCTTTGGTCCAGAAAAATACCTAAAAGAAAACAGTAAATTATTTATGGGTGTTAAAGCAACTTTCATGCTTGGGTATTTGCCACACTCAAGAATGTAAAGTCTTGGTTTTCTAAGGCTGTATAAATAGGATGGAAGACTTAGGGCTCACCCATGTAGAGAGGTAGAATAATAACATTGTTAATAAACTAGGATCCTCAGAGGAACACACTTTAGTTAGAGTGAGCTAAGAAAAACAAAATCATATTTGCTGGCCAAGGAAGACAATGGGAAAACACAATTTCCTTTTTTTGAGTTCTGGATAGGAGAATAAGGAGGACGAGGAGGAGGAGGAAGAGAGAGGAGAGGAAGAAGAGGAAGAGGAACCTGCACCTTCTGGCCTCCCTCCTTCCCACAGATCAACTTGGGAATGTATAATTTCAGGTCTTTCTTCACACAGGTTTGGGATTTAAATGGCATTATCTGCATGGACTAGGAAACTTCAATTAAACGATTAAAGAGATTGTTAGCTTCTCTTAACCTAGAAAAAGGCAAAAACCTCTCTGAAGGAACATCGTTTCAAACCCTACAGAATTTCCACAGATTTAGATCAACCCAATATGAGCTCAGAAACATAATTTAAAAACACAGGAAAATAAAGCCACCATGATCAAGAGTCATCAACACAAAAAACAAAAAAGTGAAATTAAACTCCTAAGAACCACAGATCCTGGAATTTTCACTTACAGAATATAAGATACATAGGTTTAGTTGTTCACAAAAATATAGATAAAATATAATCACAAATGAGTTATTATAAGAAAATTATAGAAATAAAGAAGTGAATCATGAAAAAAAAGGAAATTCTGGTAATAAAAACTGTACAATTAACATTATACACAATGGCCATGGTAAGCAGTCTATAAGACTTACCTAGAGAAAGAATTGTGAACTGGAAGACAGGGGTAAAATGTGGGACAAACAAAAGATGAAAAATACAAAAGAGTGGGGCACCTGGGTGGCTCAGTCAGTTAGGCATCTGACTCTTGATCTCAGCTCAGGTCTTGGTCTCATGGTCATAAGTTCAAGGCTCACACATGGCTCCACACTAAACATGGAACTTACTTAAATTAAAAAGAAAAAAATAAAAACAAGAAAAGAAAAAGAAAGAAAAGTATGAAGATTATAAGACACAGATACATGGCAATTGCAGACAACTAATTGAAACCCCAGAAGGCGAGAATAGGGAGAATGTGGACAGGCAATGTTCAAATAACAGATTTCCAGCTTTAATGAAAGACGAATTCTCAGGTCCATGAAGCCCAAGAAAATCCCAATGAGAATAAATAAAAATAAATCCACATCTAGAAAAATTCTACTGAAAGTGTAAAGCAACAAAGACAAAAGAGCATAGAAGTCATTCAGTTTCATTGTTTCAAAAGATAAAAAGACAATATAACACTTTTAAAAAATAATAGTTATTAGGGGTTCCTGGATGTCTCAGTTGGTTAAGTGACCAACTCTTGATTTCTGTTCAGGTTGTGATGTCAGGGTCATGAGATGGAGCCCTGCATTGGGCTCTGAGTTCAGTGGGGTATCTGCTCCAGAATCTCTCTCCCTCCCCCTCTGAACTTCCCTTCCACCCTACCTCACATTCGCTCCCTCCCTCTCTCTCTTTCTCTCTAAAATAAATAAATAAACCTTTAAAAAAATATAATAGTTACCCAATGCCTTTATGTGCTTCTCTTTGCCCTCTCTGAAAAACCCATTCTCCAGAAGGATGTGATAAATTCATTCACTCTCAAAAGAGAGAGAGAGATAACCACCTTAAATAGTTTGGAATTTATCCTTGAAGTGCTTTATGCAGAGAAAGAGAGTAAAAGATACAAAACCGGGGCACCTGGGTGGCTCAGTGGGTTAAAGCCTCTGCTTTCGGCTCAGGTCATGGTCCCAGGGTCCTGGGATCGAGCCCCGCATTGGGCTCTCGGTTCAGCGGGGAGCCTGCTTCCTTCTCTCTCTCTCTCTCTCTCTCTCTCTCTCTGCCTGCCTCTCTGCCTGCTTGTGATCTCTCTGTCAAATAAATAAATAAAATCTTTAAAAAAAAAAAAAGATACAAAACCAAGTATTTAAATATTACATACAATTTAAAGTTAAATATAATGTTAAGAATATTGTTAATTTAACAATATATTAAAGGCAGAATTTTTTCCTGATTGCTGGATTTATTTTTTTCCCATAATTTATTTAAGATTACTACATGTTCTTGTTAGTAGAAAACATACTTGAATCTATAATTTATCAATATTAGTTATTAAATTGCATCTATAAATCCCTGTTTCCCCTACATTATTTCTCAAGTCTAAAAACAAAGTGAAACCCAAAAGTGGTCACAGGGATAGCCCTATATGCTATGTTTAATGGGTCCTATTTTCATGAGTAACAATAATTGTGAAGATTAATTATTATATATCAGGCACCATGGTGAATGATTTACATGGACTGATGTATTTAATCCTCATGACAATTCTGTGAAGTAGATGTTTCTTCTTACCCCATAACATACATAAAATGATTGAGGATTATTTAAACATTTTGCCCAACATACTCTACCAGTAAGTAAAAGATTCACACCCAGGGTCTCTTAATCTAAAATTTATGCAATTAACTATTCTATTCCATGTAATTTTCCTTATCTAATCTATAGGTTTCTTTTTCTCTATTCTTTTTATTTTATATAAACATATAATGTATTTTTATCCCCAGGGGTACAAGTCTGTGAATCACCAGATTTACACACTTCACAGCACTCCACATAGCACATACCTTCCCCATCTCTATTCTTAAGTTAAATGGCATTTTATTCTATATTCAATTTATACACACATAATTTTACCTATACTTTGATAATTAATGAGGGAAAACGTTTCAAAAAGATGTCTTAATTTAGACTATCACTAATCAGATCTATAAATGAAATCTGATGATTTGTCTTTACTAGTTAACAAACAACAGCAGCAATTGAACCCACCAATAATTGTGTTATTTGAATCAGACAATGTTTTAGGGGGTGGGATCCCTAAATCCTTTCCATTAGGAAGCTGGAGAATGTACTCCTTAAAGACTGTGGCCCAGCAGCTTAAACTTCAATTCTGTGATTCAGAATTCACATAATGCATTTCTTCTCACAAAGTATGAAAAAAAATTTGATCAGGGACAGAACCTAGATTCATACGTCTAAAAACAGTGCAATATCTTTAACAAAAGTTATACAAGCAACTAATACCTTTAAATAGTGATAGTCAAAATTATTCACACTTGAAAATTGAATTTCATGTGGTTGTTTTACTTATGGCATTCTTAATTGGTATCAAATTTATTCTGACACAGAACTGCAATGTTTTCATCAGTATGAGCTGGGATGTCACAAAAATGTTAACACTCTGACTATATTATTAGTTAAATGTCAGAAAACATATTTTCAAAAAAAAAATTTCTGTAATGTTTGATAAACCTAAAATTAAAGAGTATTAGGAAAGGAGATAAAGTCACTAATTGTTCCTTAAAAGTACGATTCTTAAATCCCAGCAGCACTTCATTTCTTGACATAGAAAAAAATTTTTAAACTATGCTTATTTATCTAGAAAAGCTCTCTTCTACTGATGTAAGACATAAGTAAATAATCCATCATTGTGTCTAGAAAATGTGATAGTTCATCATATTGTGGATAAATGACAAAGTAAATTATAACATTCTGGGTAAATTTTTTTAACACACTGTATTTTGTTTTTAAATATAGAATAAAAACAGAAAATGATCACAAAGTATGCTATAAAAGCAGTAATAAGTTTGGAACCATTAAAAGTACCTGTAAAATTTTCAAACTAGAAAGACCAAACATTTAAAGAAGTATTAAAGATACAAATGAATAATAAAACATCCAAATAATCCAACATGAAAAACTAAAAATAAAAATGAAAAACTCAAAAGAGAATTTAACCTGTAAGATAGAAGTTTTTAACTTAATTTAATTATTATTATAATGCATGTGAACTTAATCTCAAATAAATACATAACAATGATACTCATCCAAAATATACTGACATTTTAAAAAAATCTTCAAAAGAAATTGTTGCAAGATTTTCAAATTATAGATTTTTAAATTATCACCTATGTTTAACATTAAACATATGCTTTGAAATTCTAGAATTTATCTTCTTTAAAGACAAAAATAAACCCACAAGTTTCTATATATTTACATTATAAATACTATTACCAAAAACTATTTGACAAGTTAATATATAAATGTTATAGGTCCCACTATCATACAATAGATTATGCTTCCATCAGCAAAAATTCTATTCAAATAACCATTAATTCAATTAAGAGTTAAAACGTTAAATTTGAGGCATCAAAAATAGCTTTTAAAGAGAATTTGGCTTTCTATGTACAAAGCCTCTATTCTTTCTAATATAAAACAAAATGTTTTGTTCACTTTTTCATTGTTTTCTGATTGAAAAATCAAGCCATTTGACTGATACTTCCTCTGATACTTCCATATACCATATGTTTTGATATGCTTAAATTTTAGTTTGAGGCCCATTTAAATCAATAATTACTTAGAAGAGTATTTTTAATTTCCAAAATAATACTGTGGCCTTGTTTTCCACCAGTGTTATTTACTTATAGTTTTGATTATTTTGTAATGATTTATGAACTACTACTTCTAATTTTTGGAATGTGCTGTAACTATTTTTTAATACAATACACATCCTTGAAAAAATATATTGTCTATTTTTTAGCATAGAGAGTACTATACATATTTATTAAATATTGCTAATTATGCCCTTTATATTATGTTTTTCAATTATTTGGCTTGTGATGTACCATAGTAGTTTGAAGAGTATAATCTAGATTTCTCATTGTATTTCTTGATGGTTTTGCTTCTTGTAATTTTATGCTGTATAATTTGAAAATAACCTTCTTGAGAATTATATGCCTTGGGTCTCAATTATTGCTTTAAGTCTTGAAGTCAATCTTGTCTGCTATCAATATTACTATGCTTACATTTTAATGGTAATATTTGCATCATGTTTCCCTAACATTTTATAGTAAATATCTCTAAATGTATGTCTTTTATTTTGTTCTTTTTAATTTGAGTTATTTACTAAGATAAAGATCGATTTCTATCCCAATTTCATTTATTATCTTACCATATAAGTGTGATTGTGAATGATTATTAGGAGTTATATTTTGAATGCTTTGTTATTATTTACAATGTTTTATATAAAAGTATTTGTTGATTTAAATTTCTTCCCAAATTTTTCATGCTCTTTTCCCCAGCTTTTTTATTTTGTAATGAAATTTTTATTTTATTCTATTTTTTAAAGATTTATTTGTTTATTTGAGAGAGAGAGAGAGTACGCATGAGCAGTGGGGAAGGGACAGAGAGAGAGAGAGAAAATCTTGACCAGACTCCACCCTGAGCATGGAGCCCAATGTGGGGCTCAATCTCACAACCCTGAGATCATGACCTGAGCTGAAGTCAAGAGTTCGATGCTTAACTGAATACACCACCCAGACACCACAGCTATTTGTTTTAGATAGTTGTCACCGTTTTATATGTCACAGCAGTCTTTTTATGAATTATACATCACATAAGCATTTGATTTACAATGAGTTACTAGTCATCTAGATTCTATTATCCATTCAATGATTTCAGTGTGTGTATCACGTCTTCTTTATCCGTTCATCTGTTGATAAACTCTTGACTCTCTACTCTTTCCATAGTTTAGCTATTATAGACATTGCTGCTATAAACATTGATATGCATGTTCCCCTTTGGATCATTACATTGGTATCTTTGGGGTAAATGCTTAGTAGTGCAATTTCTGGGTCATATAAGCTAATTTTATTTTTAACTTTTTGAGGAACCTCCATATCGTTTTTGAGAGTGGCCGTACCAGCCTGCATTCCAACCAAAAGTGTAGGAGGATTCCCCTTTCTCCACATCCTTGCCAACATTTGTTATTTCCTGACTTGTTAATTTTAGCCATTCTGACTGGTGTGAGATGATACCTCATCATGGTTTTGATTTGTATTTCCCTGATGTCAAGTGATATAAAGCATTTTATCGTAAGTCTGTTGGTCATTTGTATGTCTTCTTTGGAGAACTGTCTGTTCATGTTCTCTGCCCATTTCTTGATTGGATTATTGTATTTTTTGGATATTCAGTTTGGTAAGTTCTTTACAGAGCTTGGATACTAGCCCTTTATCTTATATGCCATTTGCAAATATCTTCTCCAATTTCATAGGTTTTCTTTTAGTTTTGTTGACTGTTTTCTTTTCTGTGCTGAAGAATTTTATTTTGAAGAAGTCCCAATAGTTCATTTTTGCCTTTGTTTTCCTTGCCTTTGGAAACTTTTCTAGCAAGAAGTTGCTGTAGCTGACATCACAGAAGTTGCTGCCTGTTTTCTCCTCTAGAATTTTGATGGATTCCTGTCTCGCATTTAGGCCTTTTGTCCATTTGGAGTTTATTTTTGTGTGTTCTGTAAGAAATGGTCCAGTTTCATTCTTCTACATATACCTGTCCAGTTTTCTCAACACCAATTGTTGAAGAGACTGTTCTTTTTCCATTGAATATTCTTTCCTGCTTTGTCAAAGATTAGTTGACCATAGAGTTGAAAGTCCATTTCTGGGTTCTCTATTAGGTTCCATTGATCTATGTGTTGTTTTGGGGCCAGTAACCATACTGTCTTGTTGATTACAGCTTTGTATTTAACTTGGAGTCTGGCATTTGGGTTTATTTTTCAAAATTCCTCCAGCTTCAGGGTCTTTTCTGGTTCCATACAAATTTTAGGATTATTCTTCCAGGTCTGTAAAAAAGGTTGATGGTATTTTGATAGGGGTTTCATTGAATGTGTAGATTGCTCTGGGTAGCACAGACATTTTAACAATATTTATTCTTCCAATTCATGAGCATCTCTTTGTGTCTTCCTCGATTTCTTTCATAAACATTCTGTAGATTTTTAGAGTACAGATCCTTTACCTCTTTGGTTAGGTTTATTCCTAGGTGTCTTATGGTTTTTAGTACTATTATAAGTGGGATTGATTCCTTAATTTCTTTCTTCTGTCTCATTGTTTGTGTATAGAAATGCAGATAATTTCTGTGCATAAAAATGCAACTGATTTCTGTGCATTGATTTTATATCCTGCCACATTGCTGAATTCCTATGAGTTCTGGCAATTTGGGGGTGGAGTCTTTTCGATTTTCCACATAAAATGTCATGTCATCTGTGAAGAGAAAGAGTTTGACTTCTTCTTTGCCAATTTGAATGTGTTTTATTTCTTTTTGTCTGATTGCTGAGGCTAGGAGTTCTACTACTATATTGCCCAACAGTGGTGAGAGTGGGCATCCCTGTCATGTTCCTGATCTTAGGGGCAAAGCTCTCAGTCTTCCTCCATTGAGAATGATATACACTGTGGGCTTTTCATAGATGGCTTTTATGATATTGAAGTATGTTTCCTCCATCACTACACTGTGGAAAGTTTTAATCAAAAAAGGATGCTGTATTTTGTCAAATGCTTTTTCTGCATCAAATGAGGGGATCATAAGGTTCTTGTCCTTCCTTTTATTAATGCGATGTATCACATTGATTGATTTGTGAATGTTGAACCATCCATTCAGACCAGGAATAAATCCCACTTGGTCATGGTGAATGATCCTTTTGATATTGGATCCTATTGGCTAGTATCTCTGTGAGAATTTTGGCATCCATGTTCATCAGGGATACTGGTCTGTAATTTTCTTTTTTGGTGGGGTCTTAGTATGGTTTTGGGACTAATGTAATGCTGACCTCACAGAATGAGTTTGGAAGTTTTCCTTCCATTGCTTTTTTTTGAAACAGCTTCAGAAGCAGTATTAGTTCTTCTTCCAATGTGCAGTAGAAGTCCCCTGTGAAGCTCTCTGGCTCTGGGCCCTGTTTGGGAGATTTTTGATTACTGCTTCAAGTTTCTAAGAATGCATCCATTTCTTCCAGATTGACTAACTTGTTGGCATATAGTTGCTCATAATATATTCTTAATTTTTTTTTGTATTTCTTTGGTGTTGTTCATTATGCCTCCTCCTTCATTCATGATTTTATTAATTTGGGTATTAAAGAGGGTATGTGTGGTAATGAGCACTGGGCTCTATACCCAAGTAATGAATCATTGCACACCACATCAAAAACTAATGATGTACTAAATGCTGGCTAATCTAACATGATAAATGTTCAATTATAATAATTCAATAATAAAACAGTCATATAACAAACTTTAGAAACTATAAATATAAAAAATTGGGGTCCTTTCTCTTTCTTTTTTGATAAGTCTGGCTAGGAGTTTGTCTTATTAATTCTTTCAGAGAACATGCTTCTAGTTTCATTGATCTCTTTTACTGCTCTTTTGATTTCTATTTCATTGATTTCTGCTCTAATTTTATTATTTTTCTCCTCCTGATTGGTTTAGGTTTTTTTTTTTTTTTTTCTTTTCTTTTCTTTCTTTCTTCCTAGCCTCTTTAGTTAGGTTTATTCCTAGGTATCTTATGGTTTGGGGTGCAATTGTAAATGGGATTGACTCCTTAATTTCTCTTCCTTCTGTCTAGTTGTTGGTGTAGAGAAATGCAACTGATTTCTGTGCATTGATTTTATATCCTGACACTTTACTGAATTCCTGTATAAGTTCTAGCAGTTTTGGAGTGGAGTCTTTTGGGTTTTCAACATATAGTATCATATCATCTGCGAAGAGTGATAGTTTGACTTCTTCTTTGCCAATTTGGATGCCATTAATTTCCTTTTGTTGTCTGATTACTGAGGCTAGGTCTTCTAATACTATGTTGAATAACAGCAGTGATAATGGATATCCCTGCTGTGTTCCTGACCTTAGCAAAAAATCTTTCAGTTTTTCTCCATTGAGAATGATATTTGCGGTGGGTTTTTCATAGATGGCTTTGATAATATTGAGGTATGTGTCTTCTATCCCTACACTTTGAAGAGTTTTGATCAGGAAGGAATGCTGTACTTTGTCAAATGCTTTTTCAGCATCTATTGAGAGTATCATATGGTTCTTGTTCTTTCTTTTATTGATGTGTTGTATCACATTGATTGATTTGCGGATGTTGAACCCACCTTGCAGCCCTAGAATAAATCCCAATTGGTCGTGGTGAATAATCCTTTTAATGTACTGTTGACTCCTATTGGCTAGTATTTTGGTGAGAATTTTCGCATCTGTGTTCATCAAGGATATTGGTCTATAGCTTTCTTTTTTGATGGGATCCTTGTCTGGTTTGGGGATCAAGGTGATGCTGGCCTCATAAAATGAGTTTGGAAGTTTCCCTTCCATTTCTATTTTTTGGAACAGTTTCAGGAGAATAGGAATTAGTTCTTTAAATGTTTGGTAGAATTCCCCTGGGAAGCCATCTGGCCCTGGGCTTTTGTTTGTTTGCAGATTTTTGATGACTGTTTCAATCTCCTTACTGGTTATGGGTCTGTTCAGGCTTTCCATTTCTTCCTGGTTCAGTTGTGGTAGTTTATATGTTTCTAGGAATGCATCCATTTCTTCCAGACTGTCAAATTTATTGGCATAGAGTTGCTCATAGTATGTTCTTATAATTGTTTGTATTTCTTTGGTGTTAGTTGTGATCTCTCTTCTTTCATTCATGATTTTATTTATTTGGGTCCTTTCTCTTTTCTTTTTGAGAAGTCTGGCCAAGGGTTTATCAATCTTATTAATTCTTTCAAAGAGCCAGCTCCTAGTTTCGTTGATTTGTTCTATTGTTTTTTTGGTTTCTATTTCATTGATTTCTGCTCTGATCTTTATGATTTCTCTTCTCCTGCTGGGTTTAGGGTTTCTTTCTTGTTCTTTCTCCAGCTCCTTTAGGTGTAGGGTTAGGTTGTGTACCTGAGACCTTTCTTGTTTCTTGAGAAAGGCTTGTACCGCTATATATTTTCCTCTCAGGGATGCCTTTGATGTGTCCCACAGATTTTGAACCGTTGTGTTTTCATTATCATTTGTTTCCATGATTTTTTTCAATTCTTCTTTAATTTCCTGGTTGATCCATTCATTCTTTAGAAGGATGCTGTTTAGTCTCCATGTATTTGGGTTCTTTCCAAACTTCCTCTTGTGGTTGAGTTCTAACTTCAGAGCATTGTGGTCTGAAAATATGCAGGGATGACCCAATCTTGTGATACTGGTTGAGTCCTGATTTAGGACCAAGGATGTGATCTATTCTGGGGAATGTTCAATGTGCACGAGAGAAGAATGTCTATTCTACTGCTTTGGATGAAATGTTCTGAATATATCTGTGATGTCCATCTGGTCCAGTGTGTCATTTAAGGCCTTTATTTCCTTATTGATCTTTTGCTTGGATGATCTGTCCAGTTCAGTGAGGGGAGTGTTAAACTCCCCTACTATTATTGTAATATTGTTGATGTGTTTCTTTGATTTTGTTATTAATTGATTTATATAGTTAGCTGCTCCCACCTTGGGGGAATAGACATTTAAAATTGTTAGATCTTCTTGTTGGACAGACCCTTTGAGTATGATATAGTGTCCTTCCTCATCTCTTATTATAGTCTTTGGCTTAAAATCTAATTGATCTGATATAAGGATTGCCACTCCTGCTTTCTTCTGATGTCCATTAGCATGGTAAATTCTTTTCCACCCCCTCACTTTAAATCTGGAGGTGTCTTTGGGCTTTAAATGAGTTTCTTGTAGGCAACATATAGATGGGTTTTGTTTTTTTTATCAATTCTGATACCCTGTGTCTTTTGATTGGGGCATTTAGCCCATTAACATTCAGGGTAACTATTGAGAAATATGAATTTAGTACCATTGTATTGCCTGTAAGGTGACTATTACTGTATACTGTATCTGTTCCTTTCTGATCTACGACTTGTAGGCTCTCTCTTTGCTTAGAGGACCCCTTTCAATATTTCCTGTAGAGCTGGTTTGGTGTTTTCAAATTCTTTCAGCTTTTGTTTGTCCTGGAAGCTTTTAATCTCTCCTTCTATTTTCAATGATAGCCTAGCTGGATAGAGTATTCTTGGTTGCATGTTTTTCTCATTTAGTGCTCTGAATATATCATGCCAGCTCTTTCTGGCCTGCCAGATCTCTGTGGATAAGTCTGCTGCCAATATGATATTTTTACCATTGTATGTTACAGACTTCTTTTCCTGGGCTGCTTTCAGGATTTTCTCTTTGTCACTAAGACTTGTAAATTTTACTATTAGGTGACGGGGTGTGGGCCTATTCTTATTGATTTTGAGGGGCATTCTCTGCACCTCCTGAATTTTGATGCTTGTTCCCTTTGCCATATTGGGGAAATTCTCCCCAATAATTCTCTCCAGTATACCTTCTGCTCCCCTCTCTCTTTCTTCTTCTTCTGGAATCCCAATTATTCTAATGTTGTTTTGTCTTATGGTGTCACTTATCTCTCGAATTCTTCCCTTGTGGTCCAGTAGCTGTTTGTCCCTCTTTTGCTCAGCTTTTTTATACTCTGTCATTTGGTCTTCTATATCGCTAATTTTTTCTTCTGCCTCATTTATCCTAGCAGTGAGAGCCTCCATTTTTTATTGCACCTCATTAATTGCTTTTTTGAGTTCAACTTGGTTAGATTTTAGTTCTTTTATTTCTCCAGAAAGGGCTTTTATATCTCCCGAAAGGGCTTCTCTAATATCTTCCATGCCTTTTTTGAGCCCGGCTAGAACCTTGAGAATTGTCATTCTGAACTCCAAATCTGACGTATTACCAATATCTGTATTGATTAGGCCCCTAGCCTTTGGTACTGCCTCTTGTTCTTTTTTTTTGTGATGAATTTTTCCACCTTGTCATTTTGTCCAAATAAGAGTATATGAAGGAGCAAGTAAAATACTAAAAGGGTGGCAACAACCCCAGGAAAATATGCTTTGAGCAAATAAGAAGAGATCCCAAATCATGAGGGGAGAAAAAGGGGATAAAAAGAGGTTCAGAAAGAAAGAAAGAAAGAAAAAAAAGAAAAAAAAACAAAGAAAAGTATAAAAAAGAAAAATATATATATTTATTAGATAAACTAGTTAAAGAAACGTTAAAAAAGAAAAGGGTAAAAGTTAAAAAAATTTTATCAGAAGAAGAGAAAAAAAAAATGAAAAAGAAAAAAAAATTAAATTAACTGCAAGACTAAAGAATCATAGGGAGAAAGCCATGAGTTCCGTTCTTTGCTTTCTCCTCCTCTGGAATTCTTCTGCTCTCCTTGGTATTGAAACTTCACTCTTTGGTAGGTGAACTTGGTCTTGGCTGGATTTCTTGTTGATCTTCTAGGGGAGGGGCCTGGTGTAGTGATTCTCAAGTGTCTTTGCCCCAGGCTGAATTGCCCGCCCTTACCAGGGGCCGGGCTGAGTAATCTGCTCAGGTTTGCTTTCAGGAGCTTTTGTTCCCTGAGCGCTTTCCGTAGAGTTCCGGAGGACGGGAATACAAATGGCAGCCTCCCAGTCTCCGGCCTGGAGGAGCCAAGAGCTCAGGGCTCCACTGCTCAGTGTGCCCTCAGAGAACAGCGCCCAGTAACTCCCGTCTGCCTGACCTCTGGCCGTGCTCCGAGCTCACCAAGCCTGTGACGGGTTCAAGGTAACCCCAAGCTGTTACTGTTGGCTCTGTCTCTGTAGCCGGCTTCCTCGTTCTAATACCTGTAAGCTCTGCGACACTCAGACACCCCCGATCCTTCTGTTACCCTACGGGACCTGAGGCCACGCTGACCCCGCGTGGGCTTCACCCCGTTTAGCCTCTGGAGCGATGTCCCTCAGTGGAACAGACTTAAAAGTCCTGATTTTGTGCTCCGTTGCTCCGCTGCTTGCTGGGAGCCGGCCCCTCCCCCCGGGGTCTATCTTCCCGTTGCTTTGGATTCACTTCTCCGCCAGTCTTACCTTTCAGAAAGTGGTTGTTTTTCTGTTCTTCTTCTCTTCAATATGCTGATGGATTTGCAGGTGTTTGCAATCTTTAGATAAGCTATCTAGCTGATCTCCTGCTAGCTGAAGTTGTCTCAGCCTGCTACTTCTCCGCCATCTTGACTCCTCCAGCAATTGTTTTCTTAAATCTCAGGTTGAATTCACAGATGTTCAGAATGATATGATAGATATCTAGCTGAACTGAAGGGACAGGATGAAACAAGGAGCCCTACTTTTCTGTCATCTTCCCTCCTTTGCTCAGTAGTTCTATTTTTAATCTCTTGAGGAACCTCTATATTGTTTTCCATAATGGCTAACCCAGTTTGTATTGCCACCAACAGGGTACAAGTGTTCCCTTTTCTCCATAACCTCACCAGCATTTGTTATTCATGTATTTTTGATAATAGCCATCCTAGCAGGTATAAGGTGATTGCTCATTGTGGTTTTGATTTGCTTTTTCCCAATGATTAGGAACATTGACATCTTTCATGTACCTGTTGGCCATTTTTATGTCTTCTTTGAAAATTTTCCACTCAGCTTAATTGGATTGTTTAGGTTTTTTGCTATTGAGCACTAAATAGGTGGTATCCAAATATCTTCTCCCATCCCATTGCTTTTTCACTTTATTGATGGTTTGTTTGGCTGTGCACAGCTTTTTAGTTTGATCTATTCCCATTTGTTTATTTCTGCTTCTGTTGCCTTTGTTTTGGGGCCAAATCTAAAAAAAAAATCATTTGCCAAGCCCAAGTCAAGGTTTTCCTTATATTTTCTTCTAAGACTTTTAACAGTTTCAGGTTTTGTGTTCAAGATTTTTTTCCATTTTAGTTGATTTTCAGTATAATGTAAGATTGGGAGCTAGTTTCATTATTTTACATGTGGATATCCAGTTTCCCCAATATTATTGAAGAGACTATTCTTTCCCCATTGAATGTTCTTGGCCTTTTTGTAACGAATTAATTGGCCATATATGAGTGGGTTTATTTCTGGTCTATCTGTTTTGTTCCATTCATCTATGTGACTGTTTTTATGCCAATACCACATTGCTTTGATTACTGTAGTTTATAATACAGTTTGAAATAATGAACTATGATGACTGTAGATTTGTTCTCCTTTCTCAAGACTGTTGTGGTTATTTGGGGTCTTTTGTGGTTATATACAAATTTTAAGATAGCTTTTCTATTTCTGTAAAAATGCCATTGAAGTTTTGATAGGGACTACATTGAATCTATAGATCACTTTGGAAAGTACTGACATTTTAACACCTTTATCCTTTCAATCTATGAAATAAAAACTTCTCCATGTATTTCTGTCTTCTTCAATTTATTTTATCAATGTCTTATAGTTTTTAGTGTAAAGATCTTTTGCTTGCTTGGTTAAGTGTATTCCTAAGTATTTAATTCTTTTTGATTCTATTGTAAATAGAACATTTCTTTTTCAGATAATTTATTGCTAGTGTATAGAAATACAACCAATTTTATACATTGATTGTGTATACTAAAGCTTTACTGAGTTCATTTATTAGTTTTACTAGTTTTGGGTGAAGTCTTTAGGGTTTTCTACACATAATAGCATGTCATCTGAAAATAGAGACAATTTTACTTCTTCCTCTTCAATTATGATGCCTTTTATTTCTTTTTCTTGCTTAATTGCTCTGGCTAGGACTTTCACTACTATGATGAATAAAAGGGACAGGAATGGATATCCTTGTCTTGTTTCTTATTTTAAAGGAAATGTTTTCAACTTTACACCATTGAGTATGATATTTTCTATAATCTTGTCTTATGTGACTTTTATTATGTTGAGTTACCTTCCTTTATAACCAATTTGTTAAGAGTTTTTTTCATGAGGGGATGTTGAATTTTGCCAAGTGCTTTTTCTGCATTTATTAAGATAATCATAATTTTTATACTTTGCTGTGTTATGTCATATTTATTGATTTGCATACACTGAACCAATCTTACACCCCAGGAATATATCTCATTTGATTATGGTGTATGATCTTTTAAATGTACTACTAATATCTTTTGAGGATTCAAATATTACACTTTAAGCATTTTTGTTTATTGTATATCAATTATACTTTGATAAAGCTGTTTAAGGGGAAAAGATTTACCTTCTTACTAGATTCAGCATGTTTCTCTTTAACCTAGGCACAGACACCTAGCTTATAGTTGGGCAAATATGGTTAAAAGAAAAATATGTGAAAAGTGTGTTGAGTAGTCAATAAATATTTGTTTTATTTTATAAGTATTCTGGAGTTTCTGTTATACAGATTTCTCTACTTATGTACATACCATCACTCCAAAATTCTTTATATATATTATAATTTTATACATTCTAAATATATTTGTTAGATTTTCTTTTTTATTATTGTTGATTTCAAAATGTATTTTCTATTCTTGCTTGGAAAGATTCTCTTCATCATCACAGAAAAGATAATTTTGATATTTACATCTATAGCTATTTTCATTGAAATTGCACTAAACTTTAAATGATTTTTAAGAGTTACTATTATTATAAATTTATTTTTAGAATTTCAATTATTTTTAACCAAAAAAAACCATGAACTTTAATTAAATCATAAACAAATTATTTGTTGGTATGTTACCAAAAAGCTGGTTTAACTTAATTTTTATTTAAATTTGTTACCCAAAGTTACTACACTAGTTGGGATTTAATATACTTTTAAATATGTGCAATAGAATCACCTGTTTTGAATTTAAAACTGCTTCTGTTATTGTTTGCCATTTTATAAATCCTGCCATTTTAGCCTGCTTTGGAAAGATTTTGTGCATAGATGACAAGCATCACTGCATTTAGTTATTAGAAAATAATTTTTTCCTTGATACCTATGGAAGTCAAACAGAAGACCTGATCTTTATATCACAATCTACAGCTACGAGTTAACACAACAGAAAGAGTTTTTAATGAAGGCCAACTATTATCTCACTAGAAAATTATAATAAAACTGAGATGTTAAATGTGTTCATATAACAAAGTAATCAGAATACAGAGACTTAGCTTATTATGGTACCTGCTGTGGCTCTGACTAAAGTCAAGAGGCTGATAGATGAGCTTGCCTGTTCAGGTCTTAAGGGCCTTGAAGTCACTTAGATGGATGACTGCTTAACGAGAACAACATAACATTTTTGTACAGGACAAGAAATCTAACTTGGCACCAATAGACTGTGATGCTTGCCTAAACTCAATATTCAGATCATGACAATTTAATTTATCTGTCAATGACTTGCTCCCGATTTGCATTACACCTATTTGGCATCTCTATGCAGATAGTACAGCATTGCAGTTTTGTATTCCAGGTGATGCAGAAGGATTGTTTGGAGTATTTAAGAAACGTTGTTTTTCTAATCCTATTTTTACTTCATTGAGATTTATATATTTTAATTGATATGGTTGGAAATCAGATATGGTGACATATAAAATGAAACCCATAAATATTCCAATAACTTGGCAGTCTCAAGGTAGTTTAAGTTAAAATATGGGATTCAAGTATTAAAGTACATCAAACAAAAGAGTGTGAGAAAGAGATTATCACAAAACAGGTTTAATATAATACAGAGCAAAAGTTAAATTTTTATTTAATAGAATCCCATATGTAATTAAATAGAATATAAAGCCACATTCTGACAAACTTTGGGGAAAAATAAGTTCCTAAGTTAGTGTAGAACTAAGATAAATCATGTATTCATTATGTCAAATAATGTTCACCAATGACCTGGAGATATAAGAGTATATTTGATTAAAATTCATTTAATAATCTGTTTAAGACAAATTATTGTTAACTTGCTTCTTAGTAAAACCACAGATACATTTTAAGATTTGAGAAAACTGCTAACTGGCATATAAAATGATGGTTAAAAACAATGCATTTCTGATAAATGAATTAGTCTACTGGAGGTGCCATAACAAAATAGTATAGAATGGATGACTTAAAAGTGTGTTTGTGGAGAAAAAATAGTCTCTTCAAGAAATGCTTGGAAAACTGGACAGCTACATGCAAAAGAGTGAAATTGGATCACTTTCTTACACCATACACAAAAATAAACTCAAAATTGATTAAAGACCTACATGTAAGACCTGAAGCCATAAAACTCCTAAATGAAAACATAAATAGTAAACTCTTGGACATCAGTCTTAACAGTACTTTTTGGAACTCTCTCCTCAGGTAAGAGGGACAAAATTAAAAATAAACAAATGGCACTACATCAAACTAAAAAGCTTTGTCCAGCAAAGAAAACCATCAACAAAACAAAAAACAATCTACTGAATGGGAGATAAAGGGTTAATAGCCAAAATACACTAAAAATTCATACAACCCAATACCAAAAAAAAAAAAAAACTACTTAAAAATTGGCAGATGACCTGAATAAACATTTTTCCAGAAAACACATGTAGATGGCCAACAAACATGTGAAAAACTACTCTACATCACTCATCATCCAGGAAATGCAAATCAAAACCATAAGGAGATATCACCTCACATCTGTCAGAATGGCTAATATCAAAAGGACAAGAAATAATAAGTGATGATGAGGATGCAGAAAAAAGGAAATTCCTGTGTATTGTGGGTAAAAATGTAAATTGGTACAGCCACTATGGAAAACAGTATAAAATTTTCTCTAAAAACTAGAACTATTATCTAGTTTCAGTTATATATAGTTCTAGTAATACTACTTATAACTATTTATCTGAGAAAAATGAAAACTCTAATTCAAAAAGATATATGCATTCCTGTATTTAGTGTAGCATTACTCACAATAGTTAAGATAAAGTAACAATCTAAGTGTCCACTGATGGATGAGTACATAAAGAAGATGTGGTATATAGACACAATGGAATATTACTCAGTCATAAAAAAAGAATGTAATCTTGCCATTTGTGACAACCTGGTTGGACTTTAAGGCTACTGTGCTAAGTGAAATAAGTCAGAGAAAGGAAGATAAATACCATATGAGTTCACTTATATACGAAATCCAAAAAACAAAACAAAGGAACAAACAAAACAAAGCAGAAACAGATTCATAAGTACAGAGAACAAACTGGTGGTTGCCAGAGGGGAGTAGGGTGAGTAGATAGACAAATTTAGATGAAAGAGATTAAGAAGTACAAACTTCCAGGTACAAAATAGGTAAGTCACAAGGATGTAAAATACAGGATTTGGAATAGAGTCAATAATATTATGATAACTGTCTAGTAACAGATGATAACTAATATTATTGTCGTGATCATTTCGTAATGGATATAAATGTTGTACACCTGACGCTAATACAATGTTGTATGTGATTACACTTCAATAAAAAGAATAATAAATAAATAAATAAATAAACCAAAAGGCACTGCATTTTACTTCCATTTTCAATATGACTACTTTGTTCTGTTGCAAGTTAATGAACATACACACAAGTAGACAGCCACAAGTCATTTGTGGTCAGTTAGGAAAAAAAAAGTCATTTTATTACTATTTGTGCTTTTATTCTCAATACATATTTAGTAAGATTTTTAAAATCTTCCTTACTGAAGCATGTGTTAATATACTGATAAATAAAGTAAAGTTGGTTGTATGTGAGTTATCTGATGTGCAGCCACATACCTATTGTGCACAAACTTCACACTTGAGTGGTCTTGACAAAACTAATGAAAAGGCCTTATGCTGTGACTATGAGCCTATTGCTCCAAAATATTAAATGCCTAAATTTGAAATTCTAAAATTAGTGCTATCATGGCATGAGAAAATCAAGGTGTTCTTAAAATTTCCACTTATCTTCTCAGTTTGTGTATCTGTCAAAGAGGAAAATTTAGGGACAAATAGAGTTATCCTTCTGGACTATCCAGTCCATGATATGTGCTGTGCATTTTAACTTTATCTTCTGTACAAAATAAGTGTGTCATCATCACAAAACTATATTTAAAAATAAAATGAAGCAAAACTAAGATGTAATTGTTCCTAATCTCACTCAGACTGTCATTGTGTATTCTCATTACTTTCTATGAATATATATAATGTTGAACACACCAGATATACAGTTTTGTTGCCAGATATTAAACACCTTTTCCTGTCAATATTCTATAGCACAGTCACACAATTTCATTGTTCCTATGTACCCCGTTTATTTGAGTAACACTGTAACAGTTGAACATTTAAATTATTTATTTATTTCTCTATTATAAACAACAGTGTGATGAACATTCTTATAATGATATCCTTCACACACTCTTGTTTGACTCCATAAAATTGATTTCTGCACGTGAAATTGCTGGAAAAATGTTAAACACTTTTAGAGACTTTAGTATAGTTCACAACTGGCCTCCAAAAAGATTGTTAGTATATCCTGCAAGCACAGCATCTAAGTCCATATTTCTCTGAACTTTCACTTGGTTATAGCACACTTCAGGTGGTGTCTATCTGCTGAAAGAACATATGCCAATATTTTTTTTTTATTTTTTTTAGGGTTTTATTTATTTGAAAGAAAGTAACAGAGAGAGCATGCACACAAACTGGGGAGGAGGCAGAGAGAGGAGAGAGAAGCTGATTCCCCCCTGAGCAGGGAGCCCAATGTGAGGGCTCGATCCCAGGATCCTGAGATCATGACCTGAGCTGAAGGCAGATACTTAACTGAGTCATCCAAGTGCCCCATGGTGACAGTCCTGAAAACAAATCTGATGAGTCAGGTATTTGTTGAGCCCAGTTTGGTTTGGTTTGCTCTCCCTGAATCTGTCTCTAATTTTCCAACACCAGAACATTTAATCAGTCTATGAAAATCAATAAACATATAAAATCTATTATTTATTTGCTGTATGGAAACAGATGTGATTGATATGATTACAAAGAAATATCTGCAAAATTACAAGGTTCAAACATGAATTGTATAAGCCATGGCAAATATCTTTCCATTTTATGATGAAATATCACTCCTTTCCTAATATAAAGTTCTGCCCATCATAATCTTAAGCCTGGCAAAGTAAATTACCACCATGGCTAGAAATTGTGAATCATGTCTGTGATTTATTTTAGTAGAGCCACTTATGCTAACAAAGAACATGGTGATATTGTTAAGACCTAATCTGAATCCTGCTTGATTTCCATACCATCAATGGGAATTACTAGGTCTGTTGAAATTAATAAAATAAAAATGATAGGTATAAGTGAAAAATGTCCAGTTGCCTCTTATATAAAAGTCAGAAATTAACCAGCTACTAACTTAATCAGCCTTTAAATTTATTTTTTTTAAAAAAACATCTGAAAAAGAGGTTTATTATCCTATAGGAAGTATGACAGTTTCTACACCATTTGAACCTTGATTCTTCCAGGATTGGTTTAATATGATTTGAGGTGGCCAATTAAATAATCCCTTCCATTGTTCTGGCTGAATAATGATTTGATTTTCCAAGCCTACTAATCCATTATTTTAATTAGCATTAAATTCATAAAAAAAAAAAAAAAAGAAAATCTAAATAGGCTTTAAAGGGTCTTAAAAACTCTGAAATAAATACCACAAGTGCAATAATCAGAAGGAAAGACAATAGTAACTCTCATTTGGGTAATAAAGTAGAACTTCATTCACAGAAAATAATTAGACAAATAAACCCGCACTTTAGATGTACTGAGAAGAGTTTGAATTCCACTTCGATTACTGCCACCTTTAGGAAGATACTTGGAAATGTAGTTGACAAGGAAGGTATTTATTGATTTATTCAGTCTATTTCTACAAACATTCACATAGAAGTAGCAATCTAGCATGAATTAGAAAACACCAAAAGGCTCTAGTATACTAAAGGAAAAAACCTACAAAAAACAAAAAACTAAATGTTCGTTTATATTTGCGGAAAGGCATTCAGAAGAAATCTCTTAATCCAAAGTAATTATTTCAATGTTGTAGGAATACACAGCACCCAGTAGAGTGATGGGATGGTTCATCTACACATTCAACTATATATTATTACAGCTATTCCTTTCTAGAGGAAAGCATAAAATATGGAGAATATGGGGAAGGAGACAAATACAGCCTAGAGCAATGATAAGTAAATAATAACATTATCACTACTTCTGAATCTGTTGTCCACATTTATTATTTCCATCTTGTCATTACCTATTGATTTTTGGCTTACATCAAATCTTTATTTTAAAGTATTCATTACTTTATCCTTATTTTTCCTATTATAAATGATACTATAATAAACATTATTTTAGCTAAATATCTATGCACATTATAAATGTATCTTTCATAATAAGATAAATTCCTGAGGTATGTGGATGGCTCAGTTGGCTAAGCCTCAGTTTCTTGGTGTCTGCTCAGGTCATGATCTCGTGGGCTGTGGGGAATGGAGTCCTGAGGCAGGCTCAAACTCAAAGGAGAGTCTGCTTGAAAGATTCTCTCACTCTGCCCTCCCCCATTCACTCTCACATACTCTTTCTCTAAAATAAATAAATACATCTTTTTTCTTTTTTTTTAAGATAAATCCTTAGAATGGTTGGGATGACCTAAATGCATCAATGCAGAAACAGAAAAGACAGGTGAACTTCTAAAAAGGAACAGACCTCAATTTCACCTTGAATATTTAATAGGGAATCCATGAATCAAGAAATTTCTGTAGGAAGGGATCCAAATGTGAAAACTGCCTGAATCAGATTGCCCCACAGTCACGTGGAAGGAACCTTGATTAGATCAGTTTCCCCACCAAACAGATGCTGAGCTGAAGACCCATGTACAAGAGGTCAACTAGGGAATGTTCTCAGCAGAAAAACCTGTGTAGGAGTGAGGACAAAAGGATTGGGCGTGGAGAGAAGACCAAGTTTTATACGTTGAAGAGAGGCTTATTTCATAGGGAGATATGCAGTAGGCATGTCTCTTTGGAGTTGTTCTGAATGTAGGTGAGGCCACTGATCCTTCATATCTCTGCATGGATCAATTATGGGAATAAGACATCGTCTTGGTCTAGGTATCTCCTGCCTTTGCAACAGCCAAAACGCTAGGAGCTGGAGGAATGAGCACTTCCACTTTTAAGGGGAGATCTGAGTGGTCCCACAGCATCCATCATAAATACCAACCCTCAAACTTCTCTTAGTCAATACACCATTGAAAGCTAATGTTTAGTGTCCAAACATAATTTTTGTATAGGGTACATTTTTCATTCAACACTTCTAAATGATAAATGTGTATTATGTTCTTTCTTTCCAAAGGATCTTTTTCCCTTCCTTCTTCCATCTTCTCTTCTGATCTCTGTTTTGTTGAAAATTCCATTATCTAAAGAGCCTTTGTTTCTAAATTCAGAGTTCTCCAACGTAAAGAATGTTAAATTAATTCCAAAGCATTATTATTACATGTGTTCCCTTTTTAAGCACCACCTTGACTCCTATATCACATCTAGTTACCTCCAAATAGGGGAAAATGAAATGTATTATAAAGTTTGGTGTTAGTTGTTACTTTATCTTTTTTCTAAGAATCTTACTGCTATAGTCCATTTGTTTGTTGCATTTTTTTTTTAACCTAGCTTTGAGTTTTGGAAATGGCCATGATGAAAATTAGACATGGTTTGAAAGTTTAGCCTTTTCAAATATGTTTAGCATTTAAAAACAAAATAACATTTGTGAATAGTACTATTTGCTAGGTAGTCCTAAAATTAACAAACAAACAGACAAATAAAACTCAGCAGTACCTCAATAGCAAAGCAAAAAGGAAATCAAGGAGTAGTTAAATATAAATGTCAATTCTTATTAGTATTCTGTTACATTTAAGTAATTATTTCACAAATCTTTTCAAACATTTATTAAAAGGATTTCCAAATTATGAGGTCATTAGTATATAATGCAATGTTATAAATATCAGCATTCTTTCTAGAGTCATGTCATATTATGGCATACTAATTTGTGTAACAGCAGAAAAAATATCATATTACATTCATGACTTTGAACCTTACACATAAATATTAATGAAGAGTCTCTCTGTTTCCATCCATTCAGAGAAAACCAATATTTACTCTAATGCTACTTACTTAGAAAATAGGACACCATCATGTCACCCTTACCAACCAAAGCATTTATTAAACATTCATATAATGCTTTTTGGGGGGCGATCATCTGAGTTCAACTTCTTTCACCATGGTACTGTTTGATGCAGGAAAAATAGCAATACCACAGCCTACCATGCCCGTGACAGACACATGCATCCTTATATAATGGGACTATCTACAATTCAGAGCTTACACTAAGCCCTTCACCATCATTATATTAATAATCAGTGACTGTGATTTTTACAAATCTTAAATAGGTCTTTGAAAAGCATTAGCTAAGGAAATATCAATCCCTAGAATAAATAGGTAGAAGGGAATCAACCAGAATTTGATGAAGTCATCTTAACTCTATGCCCACTAATTCAGTCTTTTTTCTTTTAATTGAGATATAATTAACATGTAGCATTATAATAGTTCCGACGTGCCGCATGATGATCCAATATTTGCATATATTGCAAAATGATCACCACACTAAGTCTAGTTAACATATCTCACCTCACAGAATTATATTGTTTTCTTATGATGAGAACTTTTAAGATCTCCTTTGTTAGCAACTTTCAAATACACAATTAAGTATTGTTAACAGTAGTCACCATGCTGCACATTTTATTCCCAGAGCTTATTTATTTTATAACTTTTGATTACCTTACCCCCTCATGTACTTCCCCCACCTCCATCCACTGACTCAGTCTTTGACTTTGTTGAAACCTCTTATTCATTGGCCACATTACCTCTCATTATCTTTCAACTCTTTCAGGTAACACCATCTTTCTTAACACAGATTTCACAGTCTGTCATCATCTTTAATTTTTTTTTTCAAATGCTTTCAATTTCCTTACCCATTTCTACTATTATTTTCTATGGAGAAAGCTCCAACCTGAAATTATCCCTAATAGCCATCTTTTTGCCAGCTTTGTAGACTTGTTCAAGAAAAAAGACACAACCGGCTCTTCCTGGCCTGTGATTTAAAGATCACACCCACCGATAGGCATTCAAGACTGTCCTTCCTATTTCTAAATCTCCTAAAAGCCAAATATTCCTAAGGGCCTTTTCTACTTTTCTTAAATCATCCACCCATTCTTCAGTTTCATTTCCAAATAATGAGTTATAAGTTCTTACCTTATACTTCTTTGAGAAAATAATAATAATCAAATGTGAGTTCCTTCATCTTCTAGTCACCAAATTTAGAAATCTACTTGCATCTCTAAACATGTGGTGTTCATCTTTTTGGTGCCAAATGTCAATCCTTTCTGCAGTACTCTGAGCCCTCCCTTCCCACCCCGACCAAGAACTTTAATACACTATTCTACACAAAGATTCCTTTTTCTTAAAGCTTATCCTCTCTTTTTTTAAAATATTTTATTTATTAATTTGACAGAGGGAGAGATCACAAGTAGGCAGGGAGGCAGGCAGAGAGAGAGAGGAAGAAGTAGGCTCTCCGCGGAGCAGAGAGCCCGATGCGGGACTCGATTCCAGGACCCTGAGATCATGACCTGAGCCAAAGGCAGAGGCTTTAACCCACTGAGCCACCCAGGAGCCCTGAAAATCTTATCCTCTTTTGATTATCAATCTCTTACTCTCTTCTGGTTCATTGCCATCATTCTTACAGGCATATACCATGCCTTCATAAACTATGTTCATTAATACAATAACAAAATAACCATCCCTTCATCCCTAGTCTCTTTTCAAATACCATTTTATTTTCCAGCTCTGTATCCAGATAAATCTTCTTAAATGTGTTGTATTGATTCACTGATATCATTTCCTCACCTTCCACTGACTTTTTGGCTTAAATCAAACCCAGTTTCCATCCTTATCCTATTGTCAAACTGTGGTTTTCAAAACAACAATCACCTCTGTGTTGGTAAATTAAAAGGGTCCTTTTCTATCTTTAACTAAATCTCAGATCAAAAATTAAATGTTGCCTATTTCTTTTGCTTGAAAGGTTCCTTCCTCTTTGCTTTTATGACACAGCATTTTTCTGTTTCTCGTCTTTCCTATTACTTTGTATCTTTCCCCCATTTCTATTTCTCTAACCGTTCATAAATAAATGTATTTCCCTGGCCATAGACCTGGGTCCTCTTTTTTTTTTTTCCTTCTATACTCTGTATTATTATCTGATATTATTCCATAGTTTTAAATACCATTATATTATGACAATTTCTAAATTTATATTTTTACTCAAAATATTTCTTCTGAGTTCTATATTAATTTATTCAACCTAAAATTTAACATTTCTAATTATATGTCTCACAGATATCTTATCACCTAGCCTGTTCAAAATGGAACCCATTATTTGCAGCACTGTACCATAATCAATCCACTTAGAGATCTTCTTCCATTTAAGGAAATGATGAGCACTATAATTTTTCCAGTTGTTGCAGTCAGAAACCTAGCAGTCACACATTCTCACAATTTATACATTGAATTAACCAAAATATCTTCCATTCTCCCTTCTCAATATGCCTGAAATTCATCCATTTCTTTGCGTCTAGTCTGCTTCCATCCAAGTATAGCCAACATCAGTACTTTCCTCTCTTCCCAAGAATAATCTTTTTGCCACATAAATTAGATCATGATATTTCCCAGCATAAAGCCCTTCAACAATGTCCCGTAGCATTTATAATAAAATTCTGAATTTCTTCTGGTTTTTCATAAATATATACTAATTCTTTGAAGATATTTCAGTGTCACCACACCCTGTGAATAGCCTTCATGATCTACCTCCATTTTAATTTTTAGCATCCCCTCTGGGCCCACTCTGATCCAACCACACCAACTTCCATTCATTTCCTCTATTCTCTTTCTCACTTCATGGTCTTTTCAAACTATTAGAAACATGACCACACTGTCTGCCTGAATTTTGTATAGTTTGCTCCATCTTACACATCCTATCTCAGTTTAAATGTCATTACTCCATCCAAATATAAATTACCTATCTAAAATATATTCCTTCAGTTTGTGATCTGGCTCAAAAACTTATTCATTAAAAATCTCATTGAATTTTAAAATTTATTTTGTTTCCTTGTATTTATTTTATTCCATTTTTATCATTTTTTCCACAGACATGGCCATAAAAAGATTCAGGTTCCCTTACCTAAAGAAAGACATTACATTATCTTTACTGTACTGGACAATATGTCATCATCTTTTATCTTCTCTGGACAGATACATATCTCAGTCTTTCAAGATTGTTAAAAAGATCTGTAAGAACAAAAGCAGTCAGTGCTTACTGCCAGACTTCCAAAAATGCAAGAGGCCTATCGGTAATTGTCCTAGCCTAATCACATGATAATGGACATGTAGCATGAATGAGAATTAAATCCCTATTATTGTTGGCACCTGAGATTTGGGGATCATTTCTAATCATTGCATAATCTAGACTACTCTGATGAGTATACCTAGATGTGTTAATTTTATAGAGGTCCATCTATAAAATTTAGGAATTCCATAAACCTCCAAAAATTTTAAGAGGATTTTTGTGTATGTCTGTACTCAAAAGCTGATTTTTCTTTAGGTGAAAAGTTTGTAGCATCTATCAGATTTTGAAGAGTTATGACCACCCTTCAAAAAACTTCTGAAACAGTACAAAAAATTTTAAGTATCCCCAAGTATAGAAAAAAGGTACATTTTTTAAAATGCAAAATGAAATATATATTTGTGTGCTGAGAAGATGGAAAGTCCGATCGGAAACTAGCAATTTTCATATTAAAAAAGTATTTCTGATTCATTGTATCAATATAAATGTATTTTCTTGCACCCAACAGTCCATAAATCTTTACATGTTATGTAAAGAATATGAAGGTTTCTTCAACCTCTCCCATAATATTCATTTGGGTTGTATTTTTCTCTTTCTAAAAATATTTATGGGGGCACCTGGGTGGCTCAGTCATTACACATCTGCCATCAGCTCAGGTCAGGATCCCAGGGTCCTGGGATCCAGCCCTCGATGGGTCTCCCTGTTCAGTGGGAAGCCTGCTTCTCCCTCTCCTCCCCACTCATGCTGCCTCTCACTAGCTCTGTCTCTCTCTCTCTCTCTCTCAAATAAATAAATAAAAATAAATATCTGTGATTATACTCACTTCTTATAAAATAAAATGTTGAATTACGGTAAGCATTCTTTGTATGTATGTTAGACAACCAATTCTCTCTTCAACTTATTTGAAGAGCAGGTTTTTTTCGGTGACATTGTCTTTAAGTTGAAGGATTTCTCTTTAAATCTGGAAGTATTTTAATAAAATGAAAGAGCCATAAAGCATCTATAGGTAAATGTAGAGAGAGGACATACTTTTTCACTTACTGACCTTTGATTAAGAAGACAGATGAGTTTGTGTTTGTATGTATCTCTACGTACACACATACGAGAAGGATGCAGTGAGGAGAGGGAGAGAGAAAAAAGAATCAGGACAGAGAGCAGAGTGAATCTCGAGTTAGAAGTGCAAGCCAAGTGAAGGTCAGTTAGGAAAAGTAGAGATTGAAATTCCGTAGTTACATGTACTACCATCTGGGTGAGGAGGCCAAGCAGGAGTTCTCAAGTAGTGGGTTTGAATGGGTGGCAGCCAGGACCTCTGTGAGGATACACAACGGTTTTCTGCAACAGCTCTGTGCTATCAACCCTCCATGTTGGGTGGGTTTGACCTTGGTTTTGAAACATCAAAAATAGGGAAAATAGTGTAACTCATGGGATTCTCAGATGGAGTCCTGAAATTTGGGGAAAAAAATAGTATGTTTATATTTATGAACTTCTAACTGAAAGTGAGCATTTTATTCAAAACGAGTATTGGAAAGAACTACAAAAGTAGTAATATTAACAGTACCTGTGTCATTGTCACCAATACAAATCAGATATATAGTTTTCATGTTGCAATATAATTGTTGAATATAGCTTGAAATATCTTGTATATTAATGACCACTTTGAAATTATGGCAGCTGTTAAACTCACTAGATATTATTTAATGTTAATAAGTAAATAAATAAGCACATATTATTTTATGGAATTTGGTTTCTTAAATAACAATAACATTTATATAATTGGCTTCCTCTGTAACTCTGCAATGTTTTATATCATGAATTTAAAAATTTTATTCTGGGAATTGATCTATGGCTTACTAAGTTATCAAAAGAATGGATGACACACAAAAGACTAAGAACCTCTCATATAGATGTCTAAAATTTCAGACTATTCAAAAATCAAAAATACTTCTAGTTTTAAGAACTTGATTGTTTTTGCTTTCTGAATTCATAAGAGATAGCTTCTGAATTCACTTAAAATTTAAAATTGAAAAATGCATTCTGATAAATGCTGAAAATTCTGAATTTATTTTTGTCAAAAGAACATGCCCTTTTTGCATATGCACAAATATATTAGCATTGAATATTTTCAAAAGTACTGAGAATCTGAATAGTGCTCAGAATTGCATCAGTACAGTCTGAAAAGAATCTTGGATTAGCAATTCAGTATTCCACAGCCCTATTTTCACTTCTAATAAACTTATTCTCTGGGCCTCAGGTTTTTCACCTGGAGAGACTGGGCTGCGTGATCTTAAAGACATCTTCCAATTCTATGATTTAGTAGTTTTAGTATTCACCTAAAAAAAAAAAATAGCCAATATAAGTTTAATAGCACAATGGGTAAAATATAAGGATTAAAAATTTTCAACTTGACATAAAATAACCAGTTTGATTCAAATAAGGAAATGCATATGTACATACATTTTTTGGTTGACACCAATTTATACCTACAAAGATTGATCTTTCTTAATTATATAATCAACCTACAGGTTGATTTGGTGTCATATCATGTTACTTCATAGAGACCAGCAGCTTTACAAGCTGTTGTCTTTGTTCTTCAAAGATAGACAATCCCTTTAAGAAAGATCTTTTCTGAGGTCAATGTTTCATGGAATAAGTATTCTGGTTCACATATGTCAAATAGACATTTCTTAGAGTTGTAAGATCAATTTGACACTCTAATTAAATAACCCCTTAAAAAAAAGGGGGAAAAAAAAAACTTAAGCTCCATGGGCTGAGATTGATTTAAGGATAGCACTAAACTTTACATATTACTTGAGCTTCAAGAAATACATGTTGATGAAAACTGCAATTCAAATACTAAGTCAAGTCTCTGTCGTGCTTAATTTTCTGTGTTGTTAAATTAAAAATTTCTCCTCTGAAATTCCATGATACAGAGCACTTGCAGAATGACCTTAATGAGCGATCTAAAACCATCAAAGAAAGGATGGAAAAAGAATTTTAAGAAAGCGTTTGAAACATTTTCCTTCTAAAATTGACAAGAATCAGAGTTATCCAAATGAAAGGCCTCAAACCTGGTTAGCAAAGCAAGATGGAGAGAAATGCAGTTAATGTATTTAAAATTGCAAAATTGTTTCAAAAAGTGCCTTTCTTATTACATTCAAACGCAATTTTCAAGACAGAGGCATTGTAACATGACTCTGTGTGCTTTGTTGTGTGTACAATAAAGCAACAAAATTAATCCCTTCCCCTGACGACCCCTGGAAATGAAAACCCATTATAGTAATAATATTTGTACTTAGGTCCTGATGTTTCTATGCTGAATTTGAATGCCATGAAATAATTATATATAGTGGTTGAGGGGGACTTACGTGCAGATAATTATATAAATAATCCTCTTTACATAGGTGCAAGGTAACTTTTTAGATCAGGTAGAAACTAGTAGCAACCTAAAAAAACTCATAATACATTTCTTTACTGCTAAAGGGTGACTTTTTCTTTCTCAAAGGTTGATTAGAGGTGTTTACTTTTCATAGAGACCCAATGACAGAATTTGACTAGAAGCCCTGCAACCCTGAGGCCATTGGCTAGAGTTACATGCCAGACCCTACCCTCAAGACAGAAGCATCCACTTGACTCATAAACACCCTCGATAGGGTCAAGGATCTTACAGTGTTGCTTCGCTTTGGAAAGGAAAGTAGCCTACAATATTATGAAGACAGTCTTTATAGAATTAATGTTTGAAATTAGGGTACATTTCTTACAAGTAAGAGATACCCCCAAACCTCAACTCTAAAGTGCCCTTATTGACCCATTCAAGCTATATTCTATCTTTCCTTAGCCATAATAACATTTTTTTTTTTTTTAGTATGTTAAATGGAAGCTTGTTGGCTTCTTCACAGAATTAGTGGGGAAAAAATTGTATTGTACTCGGTTGTCTTAATTTTCTTTATTTTCCTTTTTTAAAAAATCTCATTATGAATTAGTTGTTTCTCCTTCTGTTGACCAGAATACCTACTTTAAACACAGCCCATTATTTTCTAGTACAACACATTGTCTTTCCCAAGCTTTAGTTCCCTTGGCAGCATTTGCTATGTAAACCTCTTGCTTTCTTTAAATTCTCTCCTCCTCCATTTTTCATAAGCATTTGGTACTTACTTGTTGAATGAATTGGTGGTTACATTCTCCTCTTTTGCCTTCTCTGTAAGTGGGCCCTCCCTATTTTCTGATACACACCCATGATTTTTTAATGTTTGCCTTATATATGATGCTTGAATATCTTACTCTTTCCTCTCCAGACCTCTTTACTGAATTCCAGATCCTTAGTTCTAATGCCTGTTAAAAATTCTTTATATAATTTCCACACTTGTAAATTAAGTTCAATATGTTTCTTGATCATTCCAATCCCAAATGTCTATATTTTCTATTTTTCTTAATGAAATTAATATCATCTCAGTCATTCAAGCTCAACATTTCAGTTCTATTCTGAACTTCATACTTCCCATTCAGAAATGCAATATTGAAGATTCTGCTTTTGTTTTTTTCTCCAGTATTTATTTTCCTTGTCAACATGCTAGTGTAGGTCAACTGTAAATTTCCTATGAGCCTTCATCTAATTGCATACTTAGCTACTTCTCTGAAACCCCAGTGTAAAATACTACATATAGCATAAAGTAATCGCTCAGAAGGAAATGTATGAAATTAATGAATTTTCCTACATTGGCCTCAGCTTTTTCCAAGTCACCCCTAAAAGATTATTTTTCCTAAAAATACAGCTCTGGTAATGTCATTTCCCAGCTAAGAACAAAACCAGGTATTACAATAATTCTACATTTCTTAAAGAACAGAATCCCAAACTATTTTATTTAGCATTTCACAATCTTTCCCAATACTTACCTAATTTTCTGAAGTCTAAACCCATTTACCTTGCTCTCCATTTCTGAACCACTGCTATTAACTTGTTGAATATTCCAATCCCCACCAAGTCTGGAACCCTTAACTCAATCTTGCCAATTCCCTTCCAAAGATTAGAACTTTGATTCTGATTCTAAGGCTCTGAGGTTGAGTTTATGCAATTCCTAAAGAAAATGTATTACTGGACTTCCTAAGTCACAATTGGTATTCCTGACACCTCACTTTATAAATTTCCTTCCATTTATGTGCACCACAACTGGAAATAGGCATAAAATTTGAACACAAGTGTTCTTGCCCACCAAATTGAACTTTTCCTTCAGCACATAAAATAAGTTAGCCTCCCCCAAGTGGGTGAATATAAGTCTGAATCCCAGGTCTCAGCTCTAGGCTAGTTGCCAATCCTACTATCAAACTGTCCACAGGTATCTTTCTTCTGCTAAAATATCCTAGAACATGTTTCATTTGATTATTAGAATAAATATCACAAGCCCCCATGAGTCTAAGGGACTATAAACATATTAAGCATGAAGAGGGTGATTTGGTCTTTATTATGTCCTTCAATATAATTTATATGTTATCTCATATAAAGAAGATATTCAAATATTTATCAAATGAGTCTTGCACCCCTCTTATCACCTCTTTTTACCCCTACCCGCCATAACCAGGTTGGAAGGGCCTTTTAGCTCTTAACTTAGAGAGTAATTTAATACAACTACTCTTGTCATGATAGGTCCTTTACAAAAAGTATGTCCTAGGGTCAAGCCCTGTATTGGGCTCCTTACTCAGTAGGGAGCCTGCTTCTCCCTCTCCGTGTGCTGCTCCCTCTGCTTGTTCTCCTTCTCTCTCTCTCTCTCTGCCAAATAGATAAATAAAATCTTAAAAAAAAAAAGAAAAGATTTATTGAGAGACTGTTGATTAATTTTGAAAATAAATTTGTCCATCATAAGACATTGTAAAGTTGGTAATACTATATTTTTAATTGGGGGACATTTTTATGCTTCTGTAAAATTATTTTGGGGTCTGTATAGTTAACAAATTCTTTTTTTTTTTCTTTCTCTTACTTGAAAAAAAAATCATGGGATTTTAGAGACAATAATTTTATAGTAGCTAAATTAAAACTTTTTCTTTTTTTTTTTTTTAAGAGAAAACTAATATACAGAAGTAGAGTGACTTCAAAGGCCAAATAGAGCTGGAATTTAAATAGCTTTAAGGAGAAACTAGTGGGAGTCAGAGGTCAGAAAAGAGAAGACACTTTGAGAAAAGTCCTTGAAATATTGTTGATTTCCCTCCGAGTCTTCATTCTCTCTTTCTTCTTAGTAGCTACATGGGCACACCCACCTGAAGGCTACATTTGGAGGTGTCCCTTATAATAGCTGTGACCATGGGATTAAAAATCTTGTGGCTTTTGTGAATATCTTCTCCAGACAAAGGGCTAATATCCAAGATCTATAAAGAACTCCTCAAACTCAACACACTCAAAACAGATAATCACGTCAAAAAACGGGCAGGATACATGAACAGACACTTCTCCGAAGAAGACATACAAATGGTTAACAGACACATGAAAAAATGTCCATCATCATTAGCCATCAAGGAGATTCAAATCAAAACCACATTGAAATACCACCTTACACCAGTTAGAATGGCCAAAATTAATAAGACAGTAAACAACATGTGTTGGAGAGGATGTGGAGAAAGGGGAACCTCTTACACTGTTGGTGGAAATGCAAGTTGGTGTAGCCACTTTGGAAAACAGTGTGGGGATTCCTTAAGAAATTAAAAATAGAGGGGTGCCTGGGTGGCTCAGCGGGATAAAGCCTCTGCCTTCGGCTCAGGTCGTGATCCCAGAGTTCTGGGATCGAGCCCTGCATCTGACTCTCTGCTCAGCAGAAGGCTCCCTGCTCTCTCTCTCTCTGCCTGCCTCTCTGCTTACTTGTGATTTCTGTCAAATAAATAAATAAAATCTTAAAAAAAAAAAAAAAGAAAGAAATTAAAAATAGAGCTACCCTACTACCCTGCAATTGCACTACTGGGTATTTACTCCAAAGATACTGATGTAGTGAAAAGAAGGATGACCTGTACCCCAATGTTCATAGCAGCAATAGCTACATTCACCAAACTGTGGAAAGAACTAAGATGCCCTTCAACAGATGAGTGGAAAAAGAGGATATGGTCCATATATACAATGGAGTATTATGCCTCCATCAGAAAGGATGAATACCCAACTTTTGTATAAACATTGTCGGGACTGGAAGAGATTATGTTGAGTGAAATAAGTCAAGCAGAGAGAGTCAAGTATCATATGGTTTCACTTACTTGTGGATCATAAAGAATAACATGGAGGGCATTGAGAGATGGAGTGGAGAAGTGAGTTGGGGGAAATCGGAGGGGGAGAGGAACCATGAGAGACTGTGGACTCTGAGAAACAAACTGAGGGTTTTGGAGAGGAGGAAGGTGGGGGGCTGGGTGAGCCTGGTGGTGGGTATTATGGAGGGCACATATTGCATGGGAGCACTGGGAGTGGTACATAAACAATGAATGCTGGAATACTAAAAAGAAATAAAATAAAATGGGGGAAAAAAACAAAAACAAAAACAAAAAAACTTGTGTCTACTTCCTCTCTTTACACCTTCCTATCATTTGGAATATAGACCTGCTTTAAACTGAAGATGTGAGAGCAAGGAGATAGAAAGAAACAGGGAGGCTCTTTGGACTTATTCAGAGCTGCCTGCGTACCCTGGATTGCCTCCCCTTACCTTGGACTGCTCCATGAGGAATGATTTTGCGAATGTTGGAACCACGATATTCAGATCCCTTTGTTAGTGCAGTTTAGCCTACACCCTCATACAGTCGTCAGGCCAGCTGTGTGGACAAGTAGAACATAGCTTTTTTGTGGTAAATGGGGACTTAAGGAATTCCTGATCCAACCACTTATCTGCTAGTTGATGGATGTGCAGTTAGGTAGAGTGTTTCTTTGAGCATTTACGCACTACAATTCAAGGGAAAGATCCTATCAACTGATTATCTCAAAGTTGTGTCATCATGTTTTTCTCCACTGAAATGTCATATTAAAATTTTACGTCAATGAGAGCAGCAAACTAAGATGTCAGAGAAATTTATGCTATTCCTCTGAAGCACATGTAACTTTTCTTCCAAAATTATTAATTCTGTCCTCAGAACTATTCATTCATTCATAAATAGTTAATGGATAAATTGCTACACATCAGGTACTGTATTTAGTGAGTGAGATAGACAATGCTCCTCTCATGTCTGATAACAAAACACAATCATTAAAAATAATTAAAGTAGCAAGACCAGGTGCCATTATTAAGGGGAAGCGTAGGATGGTATTAGAGCAAGAAACAAGAGGACCTAATGTAGTTGGTGTTGAGAATGCTGAACATTTTGTTTTAAATTTGTTTTAGCGCAGGACTGTTGTGGAAGTAATGGTTCCCCCCCCCCTCTATCTTGGAAAACCAATGAAGCATTTTGAGAACATGGAGAAGAATGTAAAGACAAGATGTCATCTTTCATGGTGTGGTGAAAAAAATCGTAGCTATGGAGAACAACAGTAACTAGAGTACATGCACCTCTTTATTTATAGGGGAGGATGGAGAGAGTAATTGAAGCCAAAGCCAGGAGTTGGGGAGAGGAACCACAGTAAAGGTGTTTTGAGGGGGACCTGAGGGGCTCAGTCAGTTAGATGTCCAACTTTTGATTTTGGCTCAGGGCATGATCTCAGGGTCATGAAATAGAGGATTGGATTGGGCTCCATGCTGGGCTTAATGCCTGCTTAAGATTTTCTCTCCCTCTCCTTGTGCCCTTCCCCCCTCCGAATAAATAAATCTTAAGTTGGACCAAAAAAAAAAAAAAGAGAGAGAGAGATGTCATTTTGGTTTTGGGCTGTCTACCCAGAGAATAATACGTCATTTTCAACTGGCCCATTCCTAGGTTAAATAAGCATAATTATGTAATGCTTTGAGTGTGTCATTGTTGTTAACTTGGGGTTTTAATGTTATTGGAAAATGAAATAATTTGTGTGTGTGTGTGTGCGTGTGTGCACATGCATCAATGTGAATGAATCTTATGTAGAAGAACCATTATTATGTAGTAAGCTGACTAATTTTATAGATAAAAACTTGATTTCAATAATTTAAAATAACTCATGATAATGAGTTTTATATTCTTTGACATAAAAATTTGGTAGAACACTGAGTTAAACTGTAACTAAAGGCATCAATTGCCTAAACGTCAGCTTTGACTTTTAAACTCTACTTATTTCTAAAATAATAATAATAATAATAATGAGGGAGAGAAGAGAGAAGCCAGTAGCCCTTCATGCTCATTCTTTTTAAATTCATCGCTCTGTCTGTACTGTAGAATGGTCTGTAAAAATGAGAGAAAGAAAAAAAAAAAAGACAGATGGTAAAGCAGAACCCAACATAAGCTTGGAGAGTATCCACTGAGAGGGAAATGCCTTATAATTGGTAAATATTATAATGAAATATGTTAATTCATATCACAAGGATTTAGGAGTCAAGGCTCATCTGTGTGAAACAAATATCACCAATAAAGATGTTTTCCTGCCTGGATTATCAAAGGATCAAATAGTGATTTTTTTTTTTTTTTTTTACCACATTTGAGAAACAAACCATATGTTGAAAAGTCTCTCACTTTTCAACCGTAGTCACATGTTACCCAGACATATTTTCAGAGAGAAGAGAGAAAGTGCTTTTGGGCAACTTCCTTATTCCTACTATTTTAGTTTTCACCCAAAGTCTTTTTCTAATCTTTTAGAGGTTGCTCTATCTTCTTGCTCAACAGAGCTTCAGAGGTCCTAGTGAAACTCTCAAGAATTACATTGTTAGCTCATAATTTCTCATTTGGAAAGGTTGCTAAAGGGGCTGGTTTATCCCTCTTCTCATATCAACTTCTCCCCTCCTTTATCTTTCTTTAAAATATTTCTGGAAGGCTAGGAAATCCCCAACTATTTGGTGGGGCATTGGGGGGGACACTTTTGTAACACAAGCTAAAAGTATCATTTGAAGGACAGCATTGCTCATGCAAAGATTGTTAATATATATGCAAAAAAAAAAAGTTTGCTTATTAGGGTGCACATTGTGTGCAGAAAATGTTGTAGTAGGTGGACCATGTTCTCTACTGATGGAAAACATGTACCTTCTTATAACTGTGAGTCCAAAGGCCCAGTTTGCTAAAAATTAGTGATCCATCAGATTGATGGGCATAAAGCAATCTGCACTGTTGGCGCCTTGAAATTTCTTGCATCAGTCACCAGATCATGATTTACTAATAGGGTTTCAGGGCTTGCAAAATAGCACAACTCTAACCACATATTAATATTTAATCTGGCATTTTAAGTGCACCTAACAAAAGACCCCAGAGCTGCTGACAGAACCCTAAATTGTGAATTTCTTAAAAGGGAATTGAACAGGTCCATAGTGATTTCATGAAAAAAAAAAAAAAAAAAGAATAAGAAAAAGAAAAGAAAAGGGAAAATAAATGGGTTCCAACGTTTCTAATGTAGACCTCCCAAGCAGGGCTCTCATTTTTCTTAAAGGTATTTATCATGCAATTTTAGATGCTTTATTGGAGAGTCACAAGGCTGTTTCTAGCGGCTGGCTGCAAAAATCCACAATTAGATGACAGCAGATGCATTTTGGTTAATAAATTTTATATTAGACAATTTGCTCCTAAAATAATTCATTGGCACTTCCAAAATGTTGCTAAATGAGAGAAGATCTAGCCTATAAATCACTTGAATCACCTTATTACATGCTTTTAAGCAACTGTATCTGTTCTGGAGTAGTACATTGAAGAAGGTACTTAGTTGGCAAGTGGGTTTGCTTTGCAATCCGGTTTTCAGAGATCAAGATGACCATGAATGCCAAGTTCCAGAGATTTCGAGACCCCCTACACATGAGAGTCCAAATGAAGAGGGAATGACTTCACCTGCTGGTGCCATTGAATACATGTAATTATTATATCTAATATATATGATGAGTGTGCAGAATTAGGTGTTGCATTACATCCATTTGTGACAAAAATATACCATCTTTGTGAAAGATGTTCCTGTAGTAACAGGATGCCACCTGTAATAACAGAATGTTTATTAGTGTACAAATGAGGGTTATAAATGATGTTTCTTATCTATGGAACAAAACACAAAAGACAACTTATTAGCAAGAGATAAATTGCTTAGCAAGATCTCAATGAGATGCTAGGTTTGTCATAAAGAAAAAAAAAAAGAAAAAACCTTTTTATTTGCACAGACC